>NC_090659.1:103823999-113823999 GCF_013368605.1 Nyctibius grandis
CCCATGAGACAACCTACAGCTGGACTGACAATGCAGCACCACTCAGAGGTAACGTGGCCAAAAAAAGAAGTCCATGAGTAGCATTTGGACACAGAAGAGCTTGCTCACAAATGGGAACTTCTGCCACCCGGAATGTACTTTAAGGGCTATCTTTTCACCAAGAGCTAAGATGTTGTTTTTCTCCATCCCTGCAGATGCACCGACTGCAGATTTAGGGAAGGAGCTGGCCAAAGGGATTTCAAATCTCAGTGGAAATGTGTGATATATCCACCTGGAAGTATTATATGCACACAAACATCACCCTGCTTTTCAGTCTGCTCAGATGATGGATGAATAACCCAAAAGCACTTTTTTAGGATCAGCTGCTGACTTCAATTCCACACGCTTGTGAAGTTACTGTGCAAACGGAGCCTCTGGATGGAGTCAGCATCTCCTGGGGATGTCTCCACAGCTCCACTGAGCAGCCTGGAGCGTGCAGCAGAGGGAACATAACAGCCCTTCAGCTCTTTCTCCGGCTGATCTGGCCCCTGGTGCCTACCTCAACCCTACTGAATGCAGCACTGATGGTTCTACTGTATTTGCTGAACCACTCAAAACTGCATTTGCCAGATAGGGCAGTGTCCCAATTCTGCTTCAGGAAAAGCAGTGTTTCAGCAAGGCATGAGGCCTTTCCCACAGGTGGGTTTGTGAAGACTGTAAGAGGCTTTCTAGGCTTCAGGATCAAAGTTGCCAGCACAGGTAATATGTAGTCAGTTAATCAGATGTAAGCACCTGGTCTCTGGCAGCACTTAAATTACCCTTAGTAATGGATGTAGATGACTGGGAAAAATCCCTTCCACCCTCCTCCTAGTTCAGGGTTTGATTTGTTCCTATAGGATGCTCATGCTTCCTGTGAGCTACCTCCAAGGAGACCCTGCAGTGGCTGATGAGCAACAGGAGAGAAATATTCCCTGGTCACACATTCATTCCCATAGCTCTGGCCTGGAGATGGGCAGGAAGGGCAGCACTGCTTACATGCATCTGCATAAATGCAGTTTCTTCAGCTAAAGGGCTTAGTTCAGTGAGCAGAGAATGTATAGGGGTTCCCCTGCTTCTCTCCTGGTATTGAGTGTGCATCCAACTACACTGGAGCTGGTCTCTCCAGACCTCCTTCATTGCAAAGGTTTTCAGGGCCTGTTTCAGCCGGCCTGGCAGAGACATGTACTGCAGCAGGAGATAACTCCTGCCATCCAGTGCTTGTTCCTCTGCTCTGACTCTGGGCAGGGGATCTGGCCAAGTAGCTGTGGTATGTCTTCAGTGCAGGTCCTGCAGCTGGTGGGAGGATTCCCATCCTCTTATTGATGCTGTGAGTTAGGGAGCTGCACATGAGTGGTTCAGACAGATCATTGCAGATCACCTCAGGTAACAGGAGATGGAATAGGACTGTGGGATGTAGCATCTCAAGCCAACACAAGCACAAACAAGAGCCCGACACACAGCAGGCAAGGCCTTGGGCAATGTAAGATGGATTCAGTGCAGTGCCAAAGAGCTCACACACTTCTCAGCACATGAACGGTTCTCCTTCTGTGTCCTGTGCTTTGAAAGTGTCTTTTTAAAGTGCCTTCCAATATGGATTAAACAATTTACTACCCTTTCAGAGGGGTGAAGGCTGTCCTTGTGCTGGTGGGTTTTGCTGTGCACTCTGCCAAACAGTGCTGTGGCCGTGCTCAGCAACTCAGGAGGGGATGTCCACCTGTCCCCACTGCTTCTGAACACCTCCTTGGTAAGTAAGCAGCAAAGACTCTCATATTTTAGCGGGCTATTTGAGGCTTGGTTCTTTGCCATTTTAACTTTGAGATATTCATATTTGAGTTTTTCTCATGCTCTGCAGCTGATTCTAGACTTTGAGCTCCTGATCTTACCAACCACTCCCTCCCTGTCCCAGCCACAAGTGCCTTCAAAGCCATGGTAAGAGTCAACATCTGATGCCGAACATTTAAAGAACACACAAGTCACGAATTTATGGGCTCCTCAGTGGCATTTTCCAGCCTAGCTGCCCTCTCATCAATTTGAATCTGCTAGGAATCATAACAGAGCATTTCTGAAGGGTTAAAAGAGACCCTCCAGCACAAGAAACGTCTAGTTCATCTTTGTATACTATGTTATTTTGTTCTCCTAGGTGCTAGTCTGACCAGAAGGTATGTCGTACAGCTGGTGGAGGATTCTCATGCTCTTATTGACCAAGTGAGTTTCTGTTTAAACCATGCAGACTGGAAAGTTCATGGGTGCTGAAGGGTGCTGAAAGGTGCTTAAAGGCTACGTGGGTTCCAGTACACAGGACGCAGTCATGTATGACATTTTTATTGAGGTTTCATAGAAAACCTCAGGAGTTACCTGAGCTGCAATGGAGGCTGGGAAAAAAATCATGTACATCAGACCTGTTCCTGCAGTCATCCCTAGACCTTTACGTTTGCCCACTGCCACTTTGGCTTGGCCCAGTATAGTTGCTCTTCTGCTTCTGCTGTTTGGAGACAGTGTGGGTTTGAAGAACCAACAGAGAGAGGCAGCAAGCTGAGTCCTCGGTCAGTCACCGTGGTCTGTACCAGGCTGGCTCAGCAGCTCTGTGATCCTCCTTAATCACAGAATCACAGAATGGTTTGGGTTGGAAGGGACCTTAAGGATCATCTAGTTCCAACCACCCTGCCACGGGCAGGGACACCTTCCACTAGACCAGGTTACTCAAAGCCTCATCCAACCTGGCCTTGAACACTGCCAGGGAGGGGGCATCCACAGCTTCTCTGGGCAACCTGTGCCAGTGTCTCACCACCCTCACGCTAAAGAATTTCTTCCTAATATCTAATCTAAATCTACACTCTTTCAGTTTAAAACCATTACCCCTCATCCTGTCACTACTTGCCCTTATAAAAAGTCCCTCTCCTGCTTTCCTGTAGGCTCCCTTCAGGTACTGGAAGGCTGCTAGAAGGTCTCCCCAGAGCCTTCTCTTCTCCAGGCTGAACAGCCCCAGCTCTCTCAGCCTGTCTTCATAGGAGAGGTGCTCCAGCCCTCTGATCATCTTCGTGGCCCTCCTCTGGACTTGCTCCAACAGCTCCATGTCCTTCTTATGTTGGAAGGCCCAGAGATGGATGCAGTACTAATGCCCAGATATGCAGTGACAGTGCAAGAAGACCAAATTCCTCTGCCAAATGAATGCTCTGAGATCATCTGGCACTTATCATTGGGCACATGGCTCTTCAAAAAACGTGAGTTTTGAGTGCTCGGTGTAAGGAGACTAAGAAAGTCTCAAGCTTATGTTGCCATGGCCATTGAGGAAACTCTAGTTTTGTAAAGCAGGACAATACTGTGTTGCTGTTTTGGTCAGTGAAAGCATCTTTCACTTCCAGAGGGAGAAGGTGAGGTTTGGAGATGCCAAGACTGTGGTGGCTCAGCTTGGATAAGCCATTTCTAGGAACACATTTGCATTGGTAAATGAGATGGCTCACCAGAGCCTGGAATAATTCAGCCCTGAGTTACATGGTTAGGAAAATGACTCTGCAATCTCTGAGTCACCGATGTGATTCTCCTGTGGCATTAGAGAGTTTCCCTTCTACCCAGGGAAGGATGTCTGAGTCAAAACCAGGGACATGGTCACAGCTCTACTCAGCAAGAAATCATGTATGAACTGGGCAATACAAGCCGCTGCCCAGCAATCTGAGGTCTTGATCCTACAGACGCACCTGCCTTCTCCAGCTTCCACACATTCATGCTTTTGTGAAAAGGGAGCAGTTCACCAGTTTAAAAACACAAGCTTCCTCACCCTCAAATATCATCTCTGCAGATTGTAACTACACTGGTGGGAGAGCAATGCTGTCCAGGGCACATGGCAAATCCCTGGGGCACTGACAGCATCTCAAAGATCACCCAACTCAGATCTGTGTACGTTTGAATATCCTCGGTGACCTGAAGTTGTGTGTCAGGGTAGCTCATTGTTTCATTTTAAATGGTGTCCCGCTACATGAGGCCATTTCTTGTACCTCTGGTTCACCAGAGGGCCAACAGGGTGATGAGCTTTGGACCACTGAGTTGCTTTAGCAATCCAAATAAAAACAAAGGTTGGGACCTCATTCGTATGAAGTGGATCCAGCTCTAGTTACCATGACACCATGACAATCAGCTTGTTTACTGCTTCAAGGTACAGTCTAAACATTCTTGGCATGTAATTTGCATAGCAATATCCAGAATGCTTTGTGTCATTCTAGTGTATTCGGGCTCTGCAAATGCATTGAAAGGTTTCTTTACACGTATGCTTAACTAAAGAAAAAGAAAGGAAGAGAAAGGAGAAGAGAGCTTCACTTTTGGTTGCATGTTTCATACGGGGAGGGGAGTAGTTATCAGACAGAGGGTGGAAAACAACCTAAGAAAATCTAGCGCTCATTCTGGCAGAGTATTTAAGCATGTGCTTAACTTTAAACAGGTGGTTGACCAAATACATGAAAGGAAAATAAAAAAACATGGAGAAGTGAGAAAAGATAGGTTAGCAGAAGAGAGAACAGTCACGATGGGGATTCAGTTCAGCTGTGTGAGCTGGCAGCACTGCAGAAGGACAAGGATGGGTGTGTTGGGTGATGGCGGCGTTCTCTGGGAGGAGCTGGTGGGTTGGAGGGGTGCATGAAGAGCTGCACCACTGCATGTTGGTCCCCTGCACTGAGTGGCTAGGGGCTGCTCATGCTCAAGAGAGCATCTTGATGCCCAGGAACTAAGGACAGGAGTTTCCCACGTCACCAACTTTCATTTTTTACCCCCTAGTACAATGCGGTGTCCTTCCAGCTCAGGCACTTTAGAAAATTCATATTTGCCATGGTAGCATGGAAGGTAAATATCTTTTGTGGATTCTGTGAACCTCTGAGACTCTGGTTGACTTGGAGATCAAAGCTCTTTTTCTAGGGAGGAAGGAATTTGCAATAAGGCATGTTAACATTTCTATGTCTGCTATAATAAATTATTCTGCAATTTCATATACTGCCCATAGTTGAGACCATGACGATAGAGTCAGGAGACAATCCACATCAGATATGGACAGTTTGCCCAGCAGGACAGCCTTTACAGCTCAGGCATCTCTGTGGCTACCTCCAGGCTCTAACGTTACCTCCAGATCAGCATATGTCAAGCAGGCAGGCAGCAATTCATGCCAAGCATGAGCTGGAAAGCCACCTCTCCAATAAAACAGGCATATCTGATGTAGAGTTATTTTTCTTTCTCAGCTTTAAGTAGTGAGAAGACTCTCAGGTACAGAATTCCGGCGTGTCTCCTGCCTCAGGACTCAGTGCAGCGGTCAGAGCGTTTTTGGCACCAACACCTAAAATAATAAAGAGTACGAATCCCTCTGAAGCAGACATGGACAAAACACTGATCCATTACTTCGCGGGGCGGCGGAGGGGGATTGCTGCCTTGTCTTCCTCCCATCCAAGTAGAGAAACCTGTAAACCATAGAAGAACTAGAGCTAAGACAAGATACAAACAAGGCCAGTGTGCTGTGCTGTGATAGCATGTTATAAGCTAAACAAACAAGCAAATAACCAAAAGGAGATTTATTAATAATTTTAAAAGACAAAAAATACATGGCTCACAACTTAAATCCAGTTGTTCCAAGCCCAATTTATAACGTGATTATTTTAGCTGATAAACTACACAAGCAAAAATCAGTGGTAAACACCAAGGGTGAAATATCTATCATCTAGTGAGGTATCTACCCTCTCCAGATGCTGCCCATGGTTACTTACATGGCTATTCACATTCTTCATTGAAAACTCCACTCTTCACTTGTGTATGCAACATCCATAACAAGCCTTGGTGGCTTTTCCAGCGTTGAGAATTGAATACCTGCAGGCACCAGCACAGAATCCAATCTGAATACTGCTCTGTAGTGAAGCAGCATGATCAGATGGTGTGCTGTGTCACCCTTCAAGCAAGGCAGTCTTTTGTGAGCATGGAGCAGAGATGACTCAAGTCAGCAAAACAACAGTGTTAATTGTTCCAGCACAACCTTGGAACAGGTCTGGGACGCCCTTACCAGATCAGATATGTGCCCATCATCTTCTGCATTCTCATCACCCAGTTGTCACTCCTATTAGCAACCATTGCAGGTAAGGAGCCCTTCTGACACTCTACCTCCCCCTGCACAGTCATCAAGATGTGGACACCAGTAAAGAGACAGTGCTGGTCTGAAAGAGTCTTGTCAAGTGTGAAGGTCAGAGAGCAGACTGGATGAGACAGCTCCCAGGTATGTATTTGTGTCACTTGTCAGGCAACAGCCTCTCTGCCTAATTCAGTCCCTGTATCTCCTTTGCAGCACCTGGCTTGTGGAGACCTTTTCTCCGCAAAGTTACTGATTCCAGTGGATTTCCTCTGGGTTTATATCATGCTAAATGCAAAATGAATACGACTAAAAAAACCACCCAAACACCACACAAACATACATTCTACCATACCATGCTCTCTGCTTAATTCTTCTGCTCTGCCTTGCGCACTACAAACCACCCAAACGCCCATATTCATGTCTTGCAGGTCTGTATGGATCATCTGGTATTCTCTGGTATTTACCTGAGCGTTTACTGGAAAGGGGTTTCTTAAAAAAAGCAAGTGTGATCCAAGACACTGCACAGTTTTGTAGCTCACCCAGGCCGGGGTCAGTCAAGTAGAGGCAGTTAGTCCTCCTCACAGGATATTTAAAACTTTTTTAAACCAAGCTACATCCAGATGTATTTGCACCGTCAGTCGCTGCTACCATGCATTCTCTCCACAAATCTGGCTGGATCTGTCCACTCTCCTTGTGCTTCGGGTGTAAATTCTTCTGTCAAGAACCATTTCATGTGCCTGGATGTTGCCTAGTGCTATTTTAGACTTTCTAGGGTATCTGACATCCTCACCAGACTGGCAGAAAGGACCTACCTGCAGCAGACCCAGGTCTTTTTGGAGCAGCAGCTGAAGGTCAATCCAGACCGGACACTCCCACACAAGATCAAAAATATTAATACACACCCATGTGCAAGCATGGGAGCCACTACTCATCTGGCTGCAAAGTGCCTAAAATAAGGTATTCATAGTCTGTGACTGATGCTTATTCTTTCAATAATTGGAGAGCTGAGACTGAGGAAGAGAATAGACACAGGTCTGAGAGGAGCTACTGTCTCCAAGGCACATTTTGGGTCCATCCTGAGATTCTTTTGATGTGTTTTTCCAATTTGGTCTATATAGACTGGTAATAAATTTATGAAGAAAATCTACTCTTTTCCATATGTCCTTTGTTGGGAACAAGCCCAACAGAAAATGTCAAGAGGGAAAAGGGAAATTTGAGAAAGTTGCAGCAGAATAAGAAAGGGGATACAGCAAACTTAAGAACGAGGACATTTTTTTCCTGTTTATGATCATTGGTACTACTTCTTTTAGGTTTTTTTGGGTGTATTTTTAAATTTTTTTATTTATATATACTAGAATATATATGGGTTATATAGTATATGGAGTATACAGGGTACTCCCAGAGTAGTTAGCTGTCCAGCACTAGGCAGTCTCTCCCATCTAGCTGCTGCCACATTAAGCAACAGGCCCAGCCATTTGCTGCCATCACCAGTGTCAGTATCCTAGGAGATCTCCT
Organism: Nyctibius grandis; assembly: GCF_013368605.1. Lineage (NCBI taxonomy): Eukaryota > Metazoa > Chordata > Aves > Nyctibiiformes > Nyctibiidae > Nyctibius > Nyctibius grandis. Next base: position 103,831,627 of record NC_090659.1, read on the forward strand.
GATCTTGCATAATTACATCCTGATAAATGAGTACTTTGTGTTCATAGCGAAAACACTTTCAAAATTAATATAATTGAGAGATAGCTACTGTTGAGGTACCTGTCTTCAAATCATCAGGAATATCATACAAAACCATTTTATTTAAAGTCTTTAACATTCACCTATATTTTAAAGTAATCACATTCACAGACAAAATCTTATCATCATTACAGAATCGAATTTCATCGCCTCTCTCAGGAACTTAAGGATTAAAAATGAAGCCTTGTTATCCCAGTAAATTCATAGGTAAGATTCATTCCAAGTATGCAAGAGTGAAAGAAACACTCAGCTACATCTGGTGTAATGCTGTTTCAAAGCAGAAACAGTCCCTTTACTCCAAACACTATTCCAGATCCATGGGGCCAGCTCAGAGCTGACACTGTGTAAATATATTAACTGCAGATAAAACTGAACTATGAAATTCCTGAGTTAATAATATTAGTGTTGTGGTTAAGAGCAACAACACTTAAAATACCAACACATGCTTTCAACTGTAAATCTATTTGACGCAGCCTTTGTGTGGAATGAAGTGAGGTCTAGGGATAAAAATCAAAATCACATAAATATAAAAGCCAAATAATGCAAATTAATACTATGATAGCTGAAAATATGCAGGCACTTAGTGTTGAAAAGCTTCCTCTTTCTCAACCTTTGTTTTTTCCAGGTACTCAGTGTTTCTCACATTCACATTTTGTGCCTGGACTGGTGAAGCGAGAGTGGCTGCGTATGTGATGGGGTGTGGGACACTCACACTCAGCAATGATAACAGGTGGAAAGGGGAGCCCTGAATACCAGCATCACCCTCTGTCTTCCTTCCCCTGCCAGAATAGCCACCTTTGCTCTGGGATACAGTCTTTAAAGCCTCAACAGCATCCAAAGAGTCTCCTCTCTGCATGCTAGGGCAGAAATGATTCAACTTCTAGATAGAAATAAGGTCAAAAAAGTATATGCTGGAAGGTATTCAAACTCTCTTTGTGGATTTGCAAATGTGGTTCCCATCACAGTGAGGAAAGACTGAGCATTTTAGATGCTAAAATGCTTCAGTAACTTTCAGAAACCTGTCATCAAAATGGCTAGAGATAGGAAGTTGAATAGTGGTGTGTTATGACATTCGCGTTAGCAGAGGTGCCTGCGCTCTTTGCTGCCTGCAGCAAAATGACTTTAATTTGCCCAACCCCAGAGCCCTTGAAAATGACACTCAGAGCATTTGCCGTAATGATTTCTCACTAAAGTAGAAAAATGCCCAACTAAGGAGGGATTATGTCTGCATGTAGATGTGGCATAATGACTGTCAAGTGCACTGAGAGCCCCACTGGGCTTTGCAGGGTACACAGGGTCTGCAGCAGAGGCCAGCATGTATCGGAGAATATTAATACTGTCTTGTTGGGGGCATCCATTGTGATACTCTACTGCTGTTCAGACAAAATTATACCATACAGGGGAAGTCTCTTTGCTGCTTTACATATATGAGGTACCTTTTATGGCTGAGGATTACTCCTAAGTTGTCTGGCTGACAAACTTGGTCCATAAAAGAAACAGACACATGTACACACACACTCTATGTAATGTGTGCACCCACTGGGACAGCGTCACTGCAAGATTCTGCCTCGCAGCCCACAGCCACTGTGCCTCCAGTGAGGATGCACTAGTGAACTTGCACCTGCACACCCAGAAAGTCTCCTAGTTGCTCCCCAGAAGGAGCCCAGCAGCTCTGGTCCCACAGGACAAAATGTGTTTGTCCCCCAGGTGCCAGCATGCTGCTGCCCAGGTTTCACAGTGAGCAAGGAGCAAGCTGGGTGGGCAGTGCCACTACCTCATCATCCCTGTCAGAAGGGAGAAAAACTATCCCTGACTGCCCCTGCTCAGCCCCAAAACAGGAGCATGAGGAGATACATATTTTTTTTTTATATTAGTGCTTGTGCCATGAAGCACCAGAGAGATGGTGGGAATGTGCTGGCAGACAAGGATTTGAGAGTTTCAACACAACTGCCACAATAGCACTTCAACAGCAGCACTTGAATGCCCAGCGCTGGTGTTCCTCTCATCCCACTGCCAGTCAAGTGGCTCAAATCCATGTCACCGAACAGCACAAGGAGCACTCACACACGCCTCTATGGATGCTCATTGCCTTCAGCGCCAGGGCCCTGTTTAAGAGGATGCCAGACCCCTTGGTAAACCCATGTTAGGCTGTTTCTGTCTCTCTATTTGCAATGACTTTTCAAAACAAGTCCAGTAAATGTGGGCAGGAAGGGAGGCAAGGGCAGGAGAGGCTGCAGGGCCCTGCTGAGAGTGTTAGGGTCCCTTGAGGGGTCTTTCCTGTTGGAACTGGGCCACTGGGGGAGGAAGGACACACAGGGAACACCATGGGGCCAAGCACCAGGAAGAAACTGACTGACTCCTGTAGCACGGTCAGGTTTTGATCCCTTATCTGCCAAGTTCATCCCCAACAGCCATGCGAAAAGGAGCCAGAAGGATGCTGGCCACAGAGTGTCCTAACCACTAGCTTGCCTGGCCATCCCATCTCATCAGGGTGATGTGCAGAGCCAGAAAGGGAGGAAGCAGGGAGGGAGAAGCAAGAGGTCTAGGGGTGCCGTGAGGCAGTGGGTGAAGACAGACCCGCAAAGAGAGGAGCAGTCCAAACATTTTGTCCACATGTCCCAAACTTGATGGTGCAGCACCTGCCTAATATCACCAAGCCCTTGCCATCTTCCAGGGGGGAACACAAATCAGGACAGTCACAGCAGGGCATGGGTACTGCCTTGTGCCCTGCACTGCCATGTCTCCACGGTCCCCCCCACCTCACTGTGTCCTGGGGTTGTCCCAAGGGGTCCATAGCGCCCTGTGGTCTGCAGGACCGTGCTCTCTGCTCAGCCGTGGGATGGAGCAGGTCTCCCGGCCCCACAGCTATACAAAGAGCTGCAGGGACCTGGGAAGGGCAGAGCGTGACACGTTTGTTTTATGGACAGGACTTGAGGCTGTCTCGGCAGTGGCAATTTTACCAGCTCTGCTTTCACCCTTGGTGCCCAGGCATCCCAAATACACAGCTCCCCACACCGAGTTCAGCCCGTGTGCTGCATGGATCTTCTCCACAGGGATTTCCCTGGAGGGATGACATCTCCATTCCTGTCTCTTTCCGGTGGCCTCAGTTATTTCGGACCTGTTCCGGAATAAAAAGCAGGTCGCGTCCTGATGCGGGCAGGGACCGATGGTAACCCAGCGAGCCAAGCCCATTCCCCAGGCTGCAAGGCATGAAACCCGCCGGGCCAGGCGATGCAGACTGCGGCCCCACGGGCAGACGCGGGGCACCGGCTGCGGGTGCAGGGGCGGCCGCTCCCCGCCACCGGAGAGCACGTCCCCGTGAGCCCGAAAAGAGCGGGGGTCCCCGCACATAGGGTCTTTCCCTGCGCAAACGGAGCGGCAGAGGGTGCGCGGGGCCGCGGAGGTCCCGCACCCTCGGGAGGCAGATGCCAATCGGGCACGGCCGCGTTTGGCACCCCCGGGGGCTGCGGGACCTGCCGGCTGCTTTTCCGCCGGGGCTCTACGCTGAGAAGCCGCGCGTAAAAACGGGCGCTCCGCTTCCCCGACAGCAAAGCGCTACCGAGAGGCTGCGAGGCCGGAGCGGGGCTGCCGGAGCCCCGTGGCCGTGCAGGCGGGAGGCCCAGGAGGGCCGGTACGGGCACCGGCACCGCCAGGTCAGCGGGAGGCCAGATCCGTCCTTCCCGGGTAGCGGCGGCGGGCACCTGGAGAGAGGAGCCGAGCCCAGCCGCCAGCCGGGCGTTTGTATTCACCTATAGCCGTACGTATAGGCGTGTGCAAATGGTGTCTCTCTCACTCTTGCAGGTCTGGGAATGGGAAAGGAGGCGTGATGGGAAGGGAAAGGGGTTCAGCCGAGCCAGACTCCAGCCCGACCTTTCGCTTCGCGGAGAGGACCGAAGGAGCCCCCGGGAGAGCGGCCAGGGGTCCCCCGCACCCCGCACCTTCAGCATGGCTCGGAGAAAGGAAGAGTCCCCGCCATCCGCGCTCGCCAGGGCTGGCGAGTCCCGGTGCCGGGCTGCGGCGGAGAAGGATGGAGAGAGGCGGTGTACCCGGCGCACGCCCGCGGACACCGAGCGGCTTCTTTCTACGTGAGGGAAGGGAAATAAACCACCAACGAGCTTTTATTGTTATCATCATTATTATCATCGCCATCCTCGTTTCTCTGCACATAAATAAATAAATAAATATCTCCCGAAGGGAGGGAGGGGGACGGAACGATACAACCACAGCTGCGCGCCCGGCAGCGACGAAGTCAAAACGAAACCGAGACCAGTTTTGGAAATAAAAAAAAAAAGAAAAATATAACAACCCAAACAGCCCCCGACCCTCCCAGTCCGCCCGCTTTCGGGCACCGCCGAGTTACCGGAGAGAGCCCCGGGACAGCATCCCTGTCTCGGTGCGCAGGGAGGTCTGCGAGGAGCCTCCCGGGCTCGGGGCTGCGCCCGCGGGGAGACAAGTGAGACAGCACTACTGGGGGACGCCTGGGGTCCGAGGGAGCAGTTTATTTACAACAGGGCGCACGGACTCCCGCCCCCATGGGCCGGGGGTCTAGAAAGGCGAGAAAGTCCTTCGTAAATTACACAGATTATACAAAACGATATAAAATCCTTCAGCTGCGTGTCAGCACCGGAGCAAGCAGGACTCTCCCTCCTGCTCTCGCCACAGTTCCTGGGGAGAAGGGGTGGGTGTGCGGGGGGCTAAGGGGTGACTGCGAGGCCTCTGTCGTCCTTCCCCGAGGAGGACGGAGACATGCGCAAGTCCTCGTCGTCTTCCGAGCACTTGGTCGTGGAAAGGGAAGAGCATTTGCAGCTGTGGCCGGCCCCCCCGCCCCGGTGGGAGCTGCTTTTGCCTTCTTTCTTGTGCTTGACGCGTCGGTTCTGGAACCAGATCTTCACCTGCTTCTCGGAGAGGTTCAGGTAGGTGGCGATCTCGATTCGCCGCAGCCGGGAGAGGTACATGTTTGAGGCGAACTCCCTTTCCAGCTCCAGGAGCTGCGTGCTGGTGAAGGCGGTGCGCATCCGCTTGCTGCTGGGCAGCTGGCTGGACGTGCTGTCTGCGGAGCGGAGCAGAACGTACAGTCAGGGTCTGCCGGACCCGCCGCCGCCCGCCCCGCAGCTCCCGCACGCGCCGGTCCTCGCTGAGCACCCCCCGCCGCCCCGCCGCTTGCTCTGCGGGGCCGCAACCCTTCCTCCCCGGCGACCCGGCAAGCGGCTGCCGGGCTGCACTCCGAGCTCACGGGGTGCCGCGGCCGCCTCCCCTCTTTCCCACCGCCTGGATCGGAGGCTCCGCGGGCAGCAGCGGGGCTTCCCCTGCGCATCCACCGGGGCACCAGCAGACGGAGGTGCCGGGACTCCCCGTCCAGCCTGCGGGCGCTGGGCGGAGACCCACCCCTGCCTCTTGTCTCCTCGGGATCCCCATCATCTCCCCGCAGCGACCACGGTTAGCATGCAGGCATGCGCCCCCCGGCCCCACGCGTGCCGCCCTTACCCACGGAGATGCAGTGGAACTGCCGGGGGTCGGGCAGCGGGTAGGCGCCCTGGTAGAGCGCCGGTGCGTGCCCGACGCTGACGGCGGAGACGGAGTGCTGCTGGCGGGCCAGGGGAGAGTGGCAGTACTGGGAGCCGAAGGGGGGGAAGGAGGCCTTGATGAGGGGGATGGCGGGCGGCGGCGGGTGCAGCTGGGAGGCGGTGACACAGAGCGGGCAAACGCAGAGCAGCCCGGCCTTGCGAGCGTGGCAGGCGCCGGCCGGCAGCCCGGGCAGCGGGTGCGAGGGGTGCACGGCGTAGGGGAAGAGCGGCGGCGGTGGGCTGCCCTCCCCCTTCTTCTCGCCCGCCTCCCGCAGTACCAGCGAGTCCACTAGGAAGGAGCGCGGCATGGCCCCGCGCAGCGCCCGCGCAGCGCCGCTGGCCAGCCCGAGTGGTGCTGAACGGCGCCCGCCCGCCCGCCCGCTTTAAATAGCGCCCGCGACATGTGATGGCGACGCCGGGGCGCTCAATAGGCTTTCTGTGCCTCTTCTCTTGGCATTCACGCCGCACGCTCCCTCATTATTTCCCTTGTTAACTAAATGAACTGCATAATGTACTCTATTCTTGTCGACCCCACCCACGCCGTAGCAGGCGGCCTCTCCCCTCCTCTCCCTTTGGCGGGGTTATTTTCTCATTCTCTCGCGATTTAATATTCTTTTCTTTCTCTTTATCGCTCTCCCTCGCTTTCAGCCCAGCTTTCAGCCCGCTCCCCCTTGTTTATTTTGCCGGCTGCAGCCGTGGTCTCTGCCGGCGCCAGCCTCCCCTGACAGCCCCCCGGTGCCTTTTCCACCTGTGGCACCAGGTCGCCCCCCCAGCCCCGCCAGCCACTCTCTCTCCCGGGCTGCTTCGTCCCCGTTACCGCGCCTGCCGCCGTCCCCAGCCCCGCGTCTTTGTTCCCAGCCCGGTGCGGGGACCTGCCGCTTATCGCTGTCGCCGCCGTCGGGTGAGAACACCCGGCCACCAAGATGTGCCAACCGGGGCTCCGCCGGCAGCAATATCCACCTGGCCCCTGCGTGGGAACGGATAACGGCCGCGGAGAGCCACAGTGGTGCACGTATAGAAACCCCGACGCACGGATCCCGCTCCGTGGCGGCGGCACCCACGGCGAGCGCCTAAGCGGAGGGAGAAGAGGCGCTCGGCACGCTCAGCACCTCTTTATACCTGGTCTCTCTGCCCGGTTTCAGCGGTAACACCCGCCATCGCACTGTCGCACTCCACGTGCGGCGGCCCCGGCCCCTGTCCCGGCCCCGGTCCCGCACCGCCGCCGCGCACAAGTGCGCCGGGAATTCCCTTGGGGCTGCGGAGACCCACAGGGAAACGGTTTATTTCTCCTGTGCGATGAGAATTAGCGTAAACACACCGGCGGTGTCTGGATTTCTTATCACAGGGATATGCCGAACTTCCAGCGGTATCCAAAGCTCATTTCTGCTGGTTCTTCCGAGCTAACGCGCACCGGCGCTTCCCCGCGCAGCGGCACGCCGGCCGCGCAGAGCCCGCCGCGCTGGGCTCCGGGAGCGTGCGGATTTTGTAGGTGAATAAATAATGCTAACAAAAAAGAAAAAAATATTAATCGGGATATATTTTATTCCCCGTTCTTCCCGTTTAATATACGGGGGAAAAAAAAGGCAAGCGCACCCGCCGACTCCCGTCAAAATGCGGGGAGATTTCTCCCTACAGTAACCTGCCCGCCTCAAAAACGAATGGACTTTTCCAAATGAAGGGAAGGAAAAGCCTTGCAAACAGTGTAATCCCGTGTCTCCGGCTTGTACAGAGGCTGTTTTTGCCCGCAGTCGCATTTCTCACTGAAATCTACGGGAGTTTTGTCGAGGTGCTGTTGATGCCCGAGCCTAGAAATCTACATATGTGCACAAATAAATGGTGAAAAATGCAGAACGAACAAAACCGAATGCTAGTAAAAACTCAGTCCCGCTATGATTTAGAAAGGATTTCCAAGTGCCCTTCTCCTGAAAGCGTTAATGGGGTTTGGGTTTTTTGTTTTATTTTGAAGGAACTCGTAATTTAAATCATTTTCTCCCGGAGCTGCTGCCTGGGAAGGGGCAACTCTCCCCGCTGAGAAGTGGCCAGTCACCGAGGGGGGTTAATTCAGCCTCAACCCGAGGGATTCCCGCTGCCCAGGGGCTGAACCCCAGGGCTCTGAGCCGCAGGGAGGCAAAGGGTTAACAGCTCCTGAATGCACACCAAGCCCAAAGCTACTGGGAAAGAATATCCAAAAAAATAACCAGTTTTTTTTTTCCAGCCGCTGGACCTTATTGAATGTCATTGAAGAAAGTTTTGAATGCCAGATAAAGAGAGGCGAATTAAAGTGTGTGACAGCAGAGGATAAGCAAACACAAAGAGAACTCTGTCACACTTTGGGCAAAATCCGTGGGCTTTTTACCAAGCCTCTTCGCTATGATTGAATTAAGTAATAGGAAAACATTTTCTTTCAGTTTAGAGCCATTAGACAAAAACTTCAAAGCGAATAACAGTTTTTAATGTGCAGCCCAACAATGGAATCTGTTTTGTGCTGAAATGTTTAAATGGTTTGTTGTGCAACTGTGGGCTGAAATAACCCAGACTGCAGCAAAATAACATCCTTCAGGCCGGTTTACGAGTGCTTGAAACTAGCACAGACCTTTAATCCCAGCGCTTTAAACTGGCCTCCCCTGTCTTTTTCGCCCCCCTCCGCCCCGTTTTTTTTTTTTTAATAGGGGAAATTCGCCTCGTGTGTTCGCCATCTCGAAGCGATGGCCGCGAAACGAAAACGGTACCGGGAGCGGGGGAAAGCTGCCGCCGGCGGGGTAGGCGCTGCGGGCGGCTCGGGGAGACGCGGGGGGCAAGGGGGGAACCCCCTGCCTGGGACTGCGGGCCCCCCCCCCCCAGGACCTGCCTCTGCCTGCGCGGCCTCCCGCCCTGCTCCGCCGCATTCCGCCGGGCCCCGCGGGGGGGGGGGTCGTACCGGGACAGGGTCCCTGGTACCTCCGGGAAGTGCCGGCGCTTGGGCTTCGGAGGGAGAGAAATGCCGGGTGGTAGATGCTACCCCCGTGCCCCCGGCTTCTCTTCACTCGCTGTCACCCCCCGCGGAGAAGGGGATGGGGAGAGGGAGGTGTTAGGGTGCGCATCAGCTGGGGGACCCTCAATAAAAGGAGGGTCAGGTGCCAGTGCGGGGGTGAAGGAGAGAGGGGGCGAAAGCGTTAGCACCGACTGAGGCGTGTCTACGCCCTTAGGGGCTGCGGGGGGTTATACCACCTCTGCCTGCGAGGGGAGAAGGTGTCATTTTGCCACTGTCTGGGGACAGCCGTATGGACGTTGGCTGCAAAGAGGTCCCTCATCCTTTTGAGGGAACAGCCGTTGCCTTTTGTGAGGAGGCCCTCACTCTCCGGGATAGCTGCCATTAATATCTGGGAGTGGGAGGTCACACACACGGCCAGTGCCTAAGGAGAGCATGGAGAGGTGCATTGGGTCAGGGGCGGGGGGAGGTGGGGATGGGATCCTGCTGGGGTGGACGGAATCACTATTTTCAAGGAGACCATATCCTTGGTAGCTGAGAAGGGCTCCTGATTTGTGGGTGACTGTAATATTCCCCAGACTAGCCCAAGAAATCATTTTCTAATGGCAAATAACAAAACATAAATCAAAGCCAATACTGAACCACAAGGCACACACCATGTGGTGGGTTGTCCAAAGCATGTGCTTTTTTACGTTGGACAAACACTATTCAGTACTATTCAATATATTCATTAATGACTTGGATGAGGGATTAGAGTGCACTGTCAGCAAGTTTGCTGATGACACCAAACTGGGAGGAGTGGCTGACACAATGGAAGGCTGCGCAGCCATTCAGAGAGACCTGGACAGGCTGGAAAGTTGGGCGGGGAGAAATTTAATGAAATATAACAAGGGCAAGTGTAGAGTCCTGCATCTGGGCAAGAACAACCCCATGTATGAGTACAAGTTGGGGGCAGACCTGTTGGAGACCAGCGGAGGGGAAAGGGACCTGGGGGTTCTAGCGGACAGCAGGATGACCATGAGCCAGCAATGTGCCCTTGTGGCCAAGAAGGCCAATGGCATCCTGGGGTGTATTAGAAGGGGTGTCGTTAGCAGGTCAAGAGAGGTTCTCCTCCCCCTCTACTCTGCCCTGGTGAGGCCGCACCTGGAATGTTGTGTCCAGTTCTGGGCCCCTCAGTTCAAGAAGGACAGGGAACTGCTAGAGAGAGTCCAGCGCAGAGCCACGAAGATGATTAAGGGAGTGGAACATCTCCCTTATGAGGAGAGGCTGAGGGAGCTGGGTCTCTTTAGCTTAGAGAAGAGGAGACTGAGGGGTGACCTCATTAATGTTTATAAATACGTAAAGGGCAAGTGTCATGACGATGGAGCCAGGCTCTTCTCAGTGACATCCCTTGACAGGACAAGGGGCAATGGGTGCAAGCTGGAACACAGGAGGTTCCACATAAATATGAGGAAAAACTTCTTTACGGTGAGGGCGACCGAACACTGGAACAGGCTGCCCAGAGAGGTTGTGGAGTCTCCTTCTCTGGAGACATTCAAAACCCGCCTGGACGCGTTCCTGTGTGAGATGGTCTAGGTGGTCCTGCTCCGGCAGGGGGATTGGACTAGATGATCTTTCGAGGTCCCTTCCAAGCCCTAACATTCTGTGATTCTGTGATTCTGTAACACATCCAGGAGCAAGCTTGTAAGGTACCTGTGCACCCCTTTAATTAACTTGTCCACAGAATGAATTTGAGTTTACTTGAGTAACCAGACCAGAAATACATTTTTAAAAAATCACTACTCTATCAGCAAAATTGATTTGTGTGGCAGCTGTACTTTCCTCATTGGCCTCTTGCTTCATTGAACAGGACTAACTGCATGAACAGATATCCAAAAGATGTTCATTTTGTCTCCTGACTCAAACTGTACTCTGTACAGAATTAATCTTTCTTCAGGGACTTATCTTGCACACTGACACAACAGTGACTGCATGACCAGCCAGTTTTGCAGTGTTCATTTCTCTGAGGAGAACATCTCTGCATCTCACTCAGCACCTCTGAGGAGAGGTAGAGAAAGCTCTGTTCTGTTGATGGACCACCAAGGCGAAGTGATGAGGGCTGGTACCTACCTAGGACCAGCAGAAGGTGATGCTTCTGGAGTGCTCGTGTCACTCTGTTCATGTGAAGTTCAGTGTCTGAAAACTGCTGCATATATTTTGTGCACTAACTTTGGTCAAATGCTGGAAGTGTTTGGCACCCTCAAAGCCAGGGCTCAGGGAAGGGAAGTGGTCAGTGAGACAGTGAGAACACAGGTATTGAGTATCTGCAGGAAAAAAAAATAACTTTTTATCATTTGCTCAGTGATCTACTTTGCACTGTCTGTGAACAGAGTCAGAGAAGCAGAAATAAAACCCAGTCTAAACACAGGCCACATCACATCAGACCAGAAGCCCATCTACAGCCATAACTTCTTTGCAGCAGTGGCTGTAGTGGAAACCTAAGGAAGTCTATGGGAAAAGGGCAAGTGCAGGGTGATCCTTCCCTGGTTTAATCCTGGCCTCCAGAGATCCATAATGGCAAGGGCTTCCAGAAACATAGGTTATATGTTTGTGTTTAATTCCAATTCTTCCAAAATAAAGGCAAAACCACAGCTTTCTTTGTCATGAAGTTGCTCTATGTTTTCCGTCAGCTCTTGTCTCATCTCTCAATTCCTTCCAAATTTGTCATTGTATAAATTTGGTAGTCTTCCGGCAATGGCCTTCACCATGCAACCCTGATACATTTCCATCATGGTTCATCCAGTTTCATCTACTTTCCATCACAAACTATCAAGGCAATAACTAATCTGTGCCAGTAAAGCCTGTGCCACGGGAGGACCAAATCAAAGCTGCTGGTTTCCAGGACCTATATTTTTTTCCTTTGATCACCTTCAACAGCAGATATCTAGGGCAGAGATTTGCCATTTAACTTTTCTTCGTGTCCATTGCTTGCTAACAGGGTGGGTCTGTGAGTGAATCCTGTAATCACCTTCCAAGAAGACAGTTTGCTGCTCTGTTTCCCCTCTGTGATTTGACCTTTCAATCAAGAGGAGGTGTAAAAGAAGTAGTTGGACAGAAACGGTGAAAAAGTAACCAAAAAAGTAGTAACATGTAAAATACACAATTTAAAGTGGACTTTTGCTTTTATATAGAGAGACCACATTTCAAATTAGTGGTGACTTTGTAAGACAAAAGGACACACAGGATGGAGAAGTCCTTAAGAATAATGAAGACAAGGAATTGCAAAAAGGAGCTGGACATGAGTTCTGCAAATCTGGTTAAAATATTAATCATTAGAGATATAGTCCTTCAACTTCAGAATCCACCCTGTTTCTTAGACATTTTTGATTGTCATCTTCTCCTTTCTTCAAATTTCTCACCTTTATGTACGCTGAATCCTTTACAAACTGAAAGTTTTCAAGGTTGTCAGTCTGCGCTTTGAGAACATCCAAGGGCAAATTCTGTCATCTCATATGGAAAGAGATTGTATCATATCTGTTATTTCTATGAAGAATTTGAACAGTTTTCTGCAGCCTGATGAACTTCTTTGCAGGTTTTAATCACATTCATGTGGCAAGTACTCAACAAACCATATTGATCTGTAGTGTGTGTACTTGGGATTACGGATACACTGGTTTCAGTGTTGGCTTCTCATTCCCTGCCTGGTAGGTTTGGAGGGTTCTGCAGTGACCGTGGTTATTGTTGAATGAGACATCTGGTTACAGCATTCTGTGATGGAAGAGAAACAAATAAAGGTCTGTGCACAGGTATGTTAGAGTCAGTGTTAAAGCTCTTTCTTCAACTTCTCTTAAGTGAGGTTGTAGAGGAAGTTGATAGGAAAAAGCAGATTTTCCATCAGCCATTTAAAAACGAATACCAAAGACCTGAAGATATTGGAGTCAATAAAGCACTCAAGATCAAAGTCTTTGCTTGGAAGAACACCAGGACTTTAACTTGCCAGTTCCCCAACACACAGAAGACATTTCCTAGAGGATTTGGCAATGCTGCTATACAGCCACATGCAGAAACACACCATGAATATTGCCAAAGGAGGAGTATGGCAAATGGAGCAGGATGTTTTGCTTTGGATCAATATCTGTTAGGTTGTGCATGGTGAGTGGCAGTGGTTGTGACAAAGGAAGGAGGCTTGCTTGCCTGCAGCAGGGTTTCTTGGCCATTGCTGGTGCTGTAGAGACTGAGCCTGAAAGTTGCAGACGAGAACTGTGTAGCTTGGCTCCTTCTTTGATGTTGGCAAATGCATGTTCCTCAAGTGTTTATCACACACGAATGTGAAATGATTATCTTAGATGTTTATTCAGCTTGTGCAAAGCAGACCTCACCAAGGTATGTTAATTCCTTTAAGCTGCCAGTCCTGGCTGTAGACTGAGAAGAGGAATGCTCTGAACTGACGAAATAATTTTCTTCTTTTTATTACATTTTGAAGACTTAAAACCCCCTTTTGAATACATTAGAGTATTCAGAATGTATTAGGTTACGTGTGTTTGTGTTTGCATATCTGGATATGAACTTGCATATTATATTATTAAATATATCAGTTGATATATCCAGTGTGTAGGATGGGAGTGTACAGCCATACACAACCATAATGTAGCAATTTTATAGAAATCATTTCCTGGAAGCTGAGCCCATTCATTTGTTGACCTCCTTATATTTGCATGGAAGTCTTCCAGTATGCAGCAGAATATTTTTGAAAGAGACAAAACAAGCATTAGTTACCAAAAACACCAAAATGGATATCCAAGTCAGTGTATGACAAGCGTATATGATGGCACTGCATTTTTTGTGTATTTAAAATGCAAGTAAAGCCTATGAATCTCATTCTTCCACTTCCTTGTTTTTGTAATTATAATGACCCAACACATACAAAGTTTGGGTTTGTAGTTGTTATAGTCTGTCCTGGGCTAGCAACAGACCTAGGAAGTCTCCTACTCAACACATGAACTTCACAAATCTGACTTGTGCTTCACTCCCTTTTGCTGTTAGATCTTCACCTTCCACGTTTGCAAAGTGGTGTCAAAGACCCTCCTGTCCTGTGTACCTGGTGTGCAGCATCACAGCTGAGCTACTGCTGGGGATGTTCATGAGCAAGGAAGCTCAAAGTTTCTCTTGAAGGACCTCACTTTTTGACCTTAGGCTACTGCCCCAGTCCCTCCCATCATGGGCTAAGGTGGTTCATCATGCTTCAGAGACACTGTCCCTCACATGATCCCAAGCAGAGCTGTCTTATGTTTTGGGAAGATAACCCAAAGCTGTGTGCTCTGATAGCTCTATGAAAAAGAGTATCCCAAGTTATGTGCCTTATGCCAGTGAAGCTCAATGGGAAGACAGCATACCCCAAAATACAAGTTGGATATCAAGGACTTCTGGAATCCCACAGAGCTTGTCAGACCCTTGAACTTCAGCTCTTGCAGTTTGTGTGAGATACTTACCTATGAAAGGATACAGTTGGGGCAGTATAAACGCTTATTGGCAGCCATTCAAAATATTCTTTATCTCTTGTAGGAAACAAAATAATCTTAGTCAAACTTTATTCTCCATGTAGTGCTACTGTGGGTACATAAACTTTTCTCTAGTGTGTTACCTTCCACTGTACCTATTACAAACATATAGGCAGTGTGCTGTTTTAAGAGGAGGGAATCTACATAAGAGCTGGTCAACCTCAGCTCCCTTTGTAGTCGGTGGGGAAAAACAGATACTGACAGGGAGGCATTCATCTGACTTACTTCTTAAGTCCTTAAAATGAAATAAATCCCATCAGAAATGCCTGTCTGATGTTACAGAGACTCCCTAAATGCCGAACTCAGATGCATGTGTCCAGGTGAAGCCCGCTCATGGTGTCTCTCTGTACTGCTCTGTCTCAGCCGTTGCTTTTTCTCAGGGATGGAGGCTGCAGCTCTTTGGAGCATGGACTCTCCAGAAGCCATGGGGTTGCACAGCATAGCAGCCAGGAGCAGGCTGTGTGGAGCCCCTCTACTCCTTGGCTTCTCCCACTTTTGACTTCTACATTTGAACCATTTCTCTTTTGATACCTTTGGCAGCTTGTACAGCTGAGGTCAGAGCCCTTTAACTCCACTCCTGCCCCAGAGTATGGAAACTAATTAGAACCCTGTGTGTTAAAAAATGTGTCCTGGGAGACTGAAGTGATCCATTAGATTTTAGTCAGCCATTCCTCTCTACTCTGTATTTTCTAACTTCTCCCTCCAGTTTTCCAACTTCACTCCTTCCTTGGATGCTCTCCTTACTTTTCCTCTTCTTCTTCAGAGTATCTACCATTTTCTCCATCACCATCTTCAACTCACTGTCTTTGTTTTCTTATCTTCAGCCAGATCATTATCTCAGTAAATGGAGCAATTCTTCTAATAGCTTTTCACTGAGTCTGGATGAATGAAGTCTTCCAGCTATCCCTACCGAAAGATCGAACTAGAAGGGAGGACAAGCAGGTTTGATAGTATCTTCTCCAAATTTTTCACATTGCCCAGACACAGGGCTAGGAAAAAAAAAAAAAGAATATGCCATAAAAGGACAGCATTGTGTCTGCCAGAAATTAGGAGACTCTACTATCTTGGTCACAGGCACATAAAATGAAATGATAAATTAATCTTGTCATAAAAAACAGGCTGGGGGAAAATCTATGTTGCAATAAAATAAGATGAGGAGAGAAATTTCAGAAATTTCTACAGCTGTCAGGAGATCAATTGTGCCCAGAGATGAGTAAATACTAAGACCCAATCTTCATCACCGATTGAAAAAACTCAGCAATCGCACAAACTATCCCTTTTTCTTCTTGAGAGATTTTAAACAAACTTTCAGTTGTTCTTTTTTTCATGACCAAGCTTAGATCAAATATTGCAATAATTTCCTTCATGGTTAAAAACAGCTGGAAAGGGACTGGAAGTAGGGAGAGTGTCAGAACCCTCCAGACCCAGGCTGGCTTTTGGTGTGTTCATCAATACACTTAATGTACACACAGCAGCACCTAGATCTTTGATAAGTAGTATCCTGGCCAGGTTGCTTAAGGAAAAGACAGGGGTCTCTCTGCAGGTGGGCACATCGTTATTATGGCAATGTCTGAAGAGTAAAACTACATCAAATACATGTCCTTCAGCTGTTTTGTCATTAAAATAGCCACTGATTTGGCTTGACCAAACAGAGAAAGCAGTGTCACATAAAGGAGCTTAAACATCCTGGCAAATGTTCACCAGTATCACATAGACACCACTCCTCTGGCCACCTCTGGGCTGGCAGGAGGTGTGCAGTGCAGAGTCCTCTCTGCAGCCTTTCTGCTACCCAGAAAGACTCTTCAGTACTGGCAAAGGCAGAGCAACAAAAAGTGGCACTAAAACTTCTTGCATTTTCATTTTTACTCCCTTTAACCGATGAGTTATCCTACAGCAAGAAAAAACAGACTGGAGTGTGTCTGCCATGAGATTCCATCTCATTTGTCCTGTGGACACTCTATGTCTTTCATTTCACCAAATCCCTTCCTTTCCAGCAGCATAATCAACCTCACATCAAGAAAAATCCTCCTCCCTTCAGAAGGAATCCCGCTGGAAGTTCAGCAGATCTCTGTGCAATGCGGGCAAAGCAGCAGAAGTTCAACACCCCTTGCACATGTCCCTTTGGTGTCCCCTCCAGCTATGCTCACAAGCAAGAAATGGGTGAGCGTTGTTTCTGATGCAGCTCCCATGAGACGGAGGGAAGGCAGTTAAGATGTGAGTGTGGGCGAAGGGAAGACCTCTACCCCCGTGACACCAGAGTGTGTGTGGCACTACATGGGGGGGCCAAAATAAGGAAAGACAAAGACTAATTCCCCTTCATCCCCTCAGTGCCCATGTAAAGCTGTGCCTGCATAAGCCCCCGCTAAATCCCCACTAAACTGTGTGGGTGTACACAGCCGTTGCCCCACCCACCTCCCCTACACACACATTCCTCCCCACTGCCAGCTGCTTTCTAACAATCTCCTCAGCTCTGCATTTTCAGCAAGTAATTTTTGCAGGCTAATTCCCATCTCTGCTGAAAAGCATCTCAGATTTGTGTTGGAATCATGAGGAATAGTGAGGGGTACTCAAGCTGGGCATCTCTGTAGGTTTAAAAGTGTAAAAATCTGAGCTGTCTGTTCCTTAACTAATATGTACCAGAAAGCTAAAGTGTTGAGCATCGCAGTGCCAGAGAAACCTGGTCCAGGGCAGGACAGCGCAGTGGGGATAAGACACTCACCAGCAGCAATAGCACACTGCAGACTGTTGCTGTGCTGGTTTCAATT
This sequence comes from Nyctibius grandis, assembly GCF_013368605.1. NCBI lineage: Eukaryota > Metazoa > Chordata > Aves > Nyctibiiformes > Nyctibiidae > Nyctibius > Nyctibius grandis. The sequence continues at coordinate 103,848,539 of NC_090659.1, forward strand.
GGCCAAGTCACATATTGTCCCACTTGGAATTAAAGAACATGGAAAAGATCCTCCTCAGGAAACAGTGGTGTTGGGTGCATGGGTTTGAATTGATTTTTCTGCTGTTTCACTGTTGACTTGGCCATCTGGGAAGCTGTGTCTGAGGACAAGGCTGAGTCTACACCCCCTACTGCATAGACAGAGCTCACTCACTGTGGTTGCTGGAGCAGTAAATGAAAAGGAAGTGAATGTCACCGCTGTGCTATTGCTGGCTGGATGGTGAGAAACACGTACATTTAATTTCACCCAAATTAGGCGTGGAAACTGTTTCCTGGTCTTTACTCGAAGCTTCACCTCTGCTCACACAGACAGAGCTTGCACACAGAAAAAGGTCAAAAAAAGCATCAACAAATGAGTGCTTGTGAGAAGGGCTTGGGACAGCTGAACGTGCATGCATGTGCATGTGTGTGCACATCTCTGTGTGTTTGCAGGTCTTTTGGTACCTTGACAATGCCAATTTACACTTTGCCCTGAAGTCGTGGAGTTATGGAAAACTGATGTGAGACATAAATGAAGCCCTCAGTGTAATTTTTTCCTATTATTTCCTACAATTTAAGTCCCTGAACCACGTAAACAAAAAAGTCACTAATAAAGTTTTGACTTTTCTCAGACAATTAGGTTCTTTATGTGCCACTTCACTGCTAGTAGCAGCCCAGTTCACATTTTTGGCCAAAACAAACAGAGAAAAGTTTGTAACGTGACAACATTTTGAAATGCAACCCGCCTGCACGGACACTGCCCTTCAGTCTGTCTTTCGATGCCCATCCTCTGTCTCTTCCTTAGGCTCCTCAGGGCAGAAACCACCTTCTGACCAGGTGTTTGTACAGCACCAAACTCCCCCAGGGTCAGCCCCGAAAGCCTTCTGTTTCCACAAGCTGACCCTGAACCAAGGGTGTGGAAGCCCAAGCTGGAAGGGTGACACCATCAGAGCATTTTTCAGCTCTTCTCTCAGGTTGAGCGATCCTGAAGCAGGTCAGATATCAAATGTAAATCAAACTGGAGACAATTTTACTCTTCTCCAGCCTAGAGGAGGGGAGGAATTACTCCTTCCTGAAATGTCACTCAAAAAGAGCATTTTTTTCAAACAAGCATCCTCCTTCTGCGCAGATTGGAGGGAGGAGTCTAAGAACAGCAGAAGACAAAAACCTTGTGACACTTTTGCATTATTTTGTGCGTTCTCTCTTAATTCAGCTCGCAGGCTGACATGAAAGAGTTTTGAACATTGAATGCCTGTGTCAGCATTTTAGATACTGAGGCAAATGATTTCTCCTACACAGGGAGCTTGTTCGGGGCAACTTACCAGGTACGTCATGATCTCTCACATATTTTAGTACATACTTCTTTGGAAATATACTTATGGTAGAGAGATAAAATACAGCAAATTAGGAAGAAGTGAAAACGACAGAAAGATGCTCTGGTTAACAAAACATTCAAAAAAATAATAATAAGATCAATAATGTAGAGGATGGAGAACTCTAAAACAGATAAGGTAATTCTTTTACCATGAGATATTTATGTGTGTTAAAATATAAGGGAAAAATCAGGAGCTCGGTGGGTCAGAGGAGAAACCTGACTCCCTTTGGTTGCATTATTCCCAAATCTGTGAGTGCACCCGTGTAACCTGTCCCTGGGAGGATGGCAATGCAGCGCCACTCATCACAGCATCTCACTAAAAGCACCATGGCGTGAGAGTTAGAAGAATACAGTCCAAGCAAGGCATTAGGAAATTAGTCTAAATTGTTGGATTTTCACCTCGATGGTGAGGGTCTTCACCCCAGCACCCCTCCAGACCAGCACTGAGGCCACTCTGTGCAGAGGAGCAGACCTAGGTGGGGCAGTCCCCTGTAAATGTGATATTTCTGGTGGAAAGATACTTGAAATCATAGTAAAACTGTTAGAAGACTAGAAAGGTAGCTGCAAGTAAAGATAGGAACCTCTAGTGTTTGCGAACATACCAGTGAACGTGTCCATGTTAATGCTGGGGACTGGACAGAAATGGTTGGTGGATAAATGTTTTGTGTATCAACAAATATCTCACTGTTCTTCCCCTCATGGCCATGAAGGTGAGAAGGAAAAAGGAGCTCCACTGTCCCCCCGCTGAGAGGGACAAGCACAGGCGCTGTCTAAAGAAGGGCAGAGGGAACAGTTGAGCAATGCTGTACCCGAGGGTGTGCGTACCTGTCTGTCTGAGCACAACATCTCCCTGCTGAACCACCTGCATGATGGGCTGAGGTCCCAGGTGGTGGCTTTCTTGGCACTCTTAAGTAAAAGAGAGCTTGAGACTCCACCAATTCACTTCACGGCAACATTTTGCAGAGTCAGCAGGTGAACCTGTAAAGGTTAAGGTCTTAACCCATAAAGATTAAGGTCTAGCAAAATCAAGAGATGAACACAAATAATGCAAATGTAACATGGAAGCCAAATACCATATATTTCTGAGGCTTCCCTCATGATTTTTCATTGCTTCAGGTTGTCAGTGTTAGACAGCTTCACAACTAGAAGGAAAAACTGACAAAGGTTGCTTTTCTAGTGTTTTCATGTCTTAAAGTTTCTTTTTCAGTATAGCTTTACAATATCCCACCACAAAAAAAAAAAAACCACCAACCAACACAAACGTCTCTTTTTCAAGCTGGCCATTGCTCACCACTGTTCTCCATGTGCCCATCTTCATTTCCAAATGAAAACTGCCACTTCTGTAAATGGGGCAGAGTGAGAGAAGAGCAATGGTCAGTTTCCTCCAATTGGAATTTAGGGATTACGCTAAAAAACAACCTTCTGAAGAGTTTAGTGGCATCTGAAAATACCAGATATTTAAATTATCATGTTCCCCATAGTTTCAACAGACACTATTTTAACTATTTAAAATTTTATAGTAAAAATGAGGTAATAATCAAGAGAAATTCTTTCTTAGTCATGGAAAAATGTCACCAGCAGAGTCTCACAAAACAGCTCAGGAGAGAGAGGCACATCTTTCATTAGAATTAAAAACTAACAAAGGACACAGTGAACATCCAAACATGAGAAACATCAAAGAAAAAAATAACCCATTTATTTGATGTTTTTTAAAAAATGGTGACTCTGGAAAAAATTAAGAAGTTATCACAAAAGTGTTGCTGTTCACAATGCATATCCCATTTTTTAAAAAAATTTTCTCAGACCAACATGTCGTGCCTGCTCTGTCACTTCTCCTCTCTGTTGCTTCACATCAGCCTCTGGGCAGCTGGGAATGGTGGATGGCTCCTGGCATTTGTCCACCTGTCAGCCTCCAAACAGGACCAGTGCTGAGAGGCTGTGTGTCCTTACAAGGGGAAAAATTACTACATCTAGGCTTCCTTGCCTCAAATTAAACTTTATTTCTTAAATATTACCACATTTTCAGGTTCCTAGTCAAATGTGCTTTGAAGTCAGCATAACAACTGCCATTGCTTCCAATGGCTTTTGGATACCTATCACCTTGCAATGCTTTGCAGTGTTTTGTTGTTGTCCACTCTTCAATGGATTTGTTTTATGTTGTTCTCCACACTAGCATGAGGTTCAAAAATCTCTGATCCTCTTTCCCCTTCATTGTTAATCTTCACAAAGCTTTATTTCCCATTCTGACATCAGGGGGTACCTGGAGCATGGTCCAACCATCCTCCCCGTGTCCTGAAAGTGTCAATAGCAACAGCGGCGGCTGCTCAGCACTTTAGGGAGTCTTTAGATGAGGGGAAGTCTTGTGTGACTAAATCCAAGGTAGAAGCTCATGTCAGGCAATATATCTTGCTTAGGATGTGTTTACATTATTGTTTTAGTAGGGAGCAATGGCATCATTTTGAAGCAAACCCCCGACCATCTCCTCATATTGCACTTGGGCTTGGTCAACAGAATGATTTGAGTGTGCGCGAGCCGGGTGCCTTCTGGTGAACAGCAAAACGAGAAGCTCTGACCAAGAGGCACATCAAGTGGGCTACAACCCATAAACGTGGACATGAGGATCTGAACCAGTTACTGGTCCCTTGAGAAGCAAGAAAGCAGAGGCACAGTGAACCCATTTGATCCAGGGGACCACTCCAAAGCTCTTTCGGAAGATAGCCTCTCATCTGAAAATGAATGTAGAAGAAGGGGTCTCAGCAGCAGAGGCTTCAGGCTACACACCTGCCCCTACTACGCTGCGTTACTGCTGGGGGAGGTGTAGCCCCAGAAGGCGAAAGGCACCCACCCATTGGGACAAGCACATCCTCTCCATAGCCAGGCCATCCAAATTCAACGTGCTGAGTCTGTGACTTTGTTTCCAAGTAATCAAGTGGATGGAAAGCTGAGCTACAATGGAAAAACAATACATTTGAAACCTAAATACTGCTTTTTTTCTACTCCTAGTAAGTGTCCAGATTTTGACCACTTTGCTGAACAAATAACAAGGATCTGAGGCTCTAAACTCAGCTTTCTCTGATGGGAAATCACTGACCACCATGAGTGTGATTTGCACAACAGAAACATCAGTCCTGGAGCAGAGGAAGCCACAATCAGTGCATGGCTTGTCTCCCTCCACCTGCACATTTGTGGTTATTTCCTGGAAGGTCGCTTTTCTGAAGATTCACCTCCAAAAGAAGAGCATGAAGCAGAATACACACTCACTGCTATGTGCCATGGCTTCTCCTAGAGGACATTTGCCCTACAAGCTGCTCACAATACAGTATTTCTTCCAACACAGGAGGCTAAAGCCCAAAGAGAGAATTACAAGATGCCTGAGTCACGTTTGCTACCTTCTCAACCATGAGAGAGCAGTGTACCCAGAAGTAGGAAAGCACTGAAGAACAAGGGTGTTAAAGCATGGAAAGAACTGAAGTCCCATTTCCATGTTAAGTCCAGTACAATACATCCACCTAACTATACAGACTTGGTAAAGCCAATGGTGTTTTTACCTTTGATGACACTAGGAGTAGGAGAAGGTTCTGAATTTACAGGTTTTATATTGGCTGACATTTTACAGGTTTTGCTTGTTAGTTTAATCATCAGAATAGAATGAACAACTTTGTGAGAGATAAGGACATAAGTGCAGTGCAATTAATTAATGCAATTAATGAAAGGAAGGACACTTGTCTTTCTATAGCACAAGAAGAAAACCAGACACAAATATATTCTTGAGCTTTTTTTCTGCAGAGGAAACTGTCTCAAAGGTTCCTTTGTCCACTTTCTAGATTGCTCATAGAAATGTCTTTCTCAGGCAGTGATTATTCATGGTTTCACAATGGACATGGAGGTCACTATTAGAATCAAAAAATTAAAGCCTCCAAATTTTTCTTTTACCATTAACTTCAAATATGGAACAAAAAAGTCTTTATTTCCATCAATAATAGATAAGGGTCAAAGGCTACACATTAAAATCCCCTCCATTAGGCACAGTCAATTGAATTTTGAAGTTTGGTTTTCTATTCTGGAGTCTTAGTTGGGAACTAAATGTAAGAAGAAGTCACATTTCCTGGAAAAAAAAAAGCCTGAGGACAAAGGGACCTGCTGATGAGTGTTCACATGACTCTGGGCTATGGCAGCAATACGGACCAGGTTCTGACTCAGCTCTAAGGAGGCAGTGATGGATGATGTCCCAGTGTGAAGGCTGAGCAGTGATAAATGAGGCAGCCACGCTGAGAACACTCAGGGTAGCATGGCAGTTTTACAACACATCATAAAACAACATTGGCTGCTGCTTTGATGGACAAAACTCATGGAGACTGGAGGAGAAATATTAGCTGTCTGTGATCAGGCATTGGGAAGGTCTGGCTGGCAGCTGAACGCAAACAAGAGCACCTTTGCTGGTGCCTCTGCTGAAAGAGCAAGAACAGTCATTTGGTAGCTAAAGATAGCTTGTGCCTTTGCTCTGTGGATGATCATTGAGGAGCTGTGGCTGAAAAACACAGAGCAACATGGGAGAGAAAGCCTCTGAGGTATTTTGAGCCTTGGTCTCAAACACACAGGTATGGTGGGACATTTGGGGCCTTGCTCCTGGACTTTGGAAAGATACAGGTGCCAAAACTGGGTGGTAAAAAATTCAGAGAGATTAACTGAGTGTGGGTTCATGTTTGCATTGGTCCTTTGAGTGGATTTTCCATGTTGAAGGTATGGGCCCCCAAGCCTGGGTGAGAGGAGAATGGCCGCCTCGTACATCTCTGGTCACAGGGGACCCATCCCTGTGACCTACAGCTCTGCAAAAGCAACCAGGGCCAGAGCTGGGTCTGGCTGAGACAGGGAGGTGGTGCAGGCAGTGGGAGGCAGAAGGGAAAGAGGTGTTGAAGAGGATCGAGGTGAAATGAAAGTAACAGCCCTTTGCTAATGCCCATTCCGTTGTCTCGGCTGTTGGACATGGATGTCACAGAGTGGCACAGTAAGTAAGGAGCCCTGGCATGGTGAAAGCACCTCAGCGAGTGGGAGTTCAAGGCACTGAAGCACAGGCTTAGCAGAACAAACACTGACTAAGTTTGTGGTGAAATGTAACACCAAACATACAATCTCTGACACACAGAGGCTGGAAAGGGGAAGCGGGGAGAAGGGGAAGGCTAGCTGACCCTCACTGCCAAGTGGGAACCAGCAGCAGATACCCCTGAAGGTGGCCCCAGACATTACTTGGAAGTGCAGGGGTGTTCTCTTCTGCCTGGTAGTTACCTAAACGTAGCAGGTACTAAACCACCTTCACAGACCTCCAGAAACATCTGGCACACTCACTGACTATGTAAGGATGGGAGTCATCACATCCACACTTGGCTGCCCAGAATGTTGGAGTCAAGAGGAAGCGAGTCAGCTGGGATCCTGCTGTAGCTCGTGGAGGGAGGTATGCATCTCCAGCTGGCAACTAATACCCTGGCAGGGCAACCTCATTTCCCTAGGACCCCACCCCAAAACTCAACTACATATATCATCTGTCAGAGCTGCACTCCACCTCTCAGCAATGACTGTAATTACACTGTAGTTACATTGCCCAAGGCTGCAAACTCTCCTGCACATGCTTGGCTTTCCACATGTGAGTGTGTGGTAGCTTCCACATGAAGTTAAGAACATGCATCAGTCATTGCATTATCAATGACTAAATTAATGATCCTGAATTATTAGCATGGATCCTATATAAAAATGATGAAAATAAATAGGTTCATGCAATATTGAGGTCATATGCTGAGCACTATAACGATCTTGAGCTGATTAATTTTCATATTAACATTTTTTTGTTAATTTTGATACATGTGACGATTTGCATTCATTGCACAATCCAGCAGGTAGGCCATATACCATCTTCAGATTGTGACTGAATATGCGGATCAGTGAAACCAACAAAATGAGCCAAGTTTGGAGGAGGAGAGAAAAATCCTTGTTTGTTTATAAATGGGTTTTTTTTGTTTTATTTCATCCAGAATTGCCAATTCAGCAGCAGTTCCCAGAGGTAATACTGCAGACAGAGAACCTCTAAGACAGCTTTCAGTTCCTTTTGCCCTCCATGAAGTCAGAGTGTCTTTAAAAAGGACTCATCCTTTATTCAATTGAGTGATACAATTTATCTTATTTGATTAAATTTATCCTGTATAATGGGCTAGATAGATGACCTAGAATATCCCTAGAATATCTGCCTTCTTTTTAATCCCTTGATTCTGTAAATGTATGTATCATTGGGGTCCAGGTCCAACGTGAAAACAGCATTTAACTCAATTGAAAAAAAGGAAATCTTCACCAGAAGAAAAATGGAGACAAGGAGCAATGCAGCAATGAACAGTGATCCAAGAGGATCAAATGTAAGTGTTGAGTTTAGGAACGAGAGAGTTGCCTTCCAGGCTCCACGGGCTATACTGAATACGTCTCCACTCACACTGAGCTCAGGGCGAGACCCCTTCACAGAAGTATCTGACCCTCCTGCCCAGTCCTACCCAGCCGCCTACAGTAGTGTGGTCCTATGAAATGTATGCAAAGATTCAAAAGTCAGATCTTAAAGGGCAAAAACCACAGTGGTGGAATGTATCACAAACCCAACAAATTAAAAGAAGTGTACTGTCCTGTATGCAGTCAGCTGTGCCTGCTAGCAGGAAAGTGCACTGAGAAACATGTCCATATCACAGATTGCTTGGCACCTTTCCTTCGAAGAACCCTCAGTCCCACCTGTTGTCAACCCGCTGCCCTGTAACACTGAAGTTTGGACTACCCAAATTTGTGTGACGTGTGACTACACATGGTCAAATTATAACAAGTTAGACTTTTCTGAGAAAAATACATTTTTCTGCCCAAGTTTGATGCAACATTTTTATTCACTGTGAAGCTGTACCATGTGCTTTGGAGAAAGGATTGGGAATTCGCCCCAGAGAAAGGAAAGGAAGGGATGTTATTATGCCTTGGCTCTTTCTATTGGCTATCACCTCATTTTGCCCCAGGCTCTTAAAGGAACACATTTTGGACATGCTCAGTAGACTTTGAAGGGACTTTGAATGGTTGAACAACTCTTACTTGCTGAACTTAACTCCATCTCAGGGCCAGACAGGGCCATCCTGGGATACAAGTTCAAAGAGACTCAGCTATGTCTGTGGACTTGCTCTGCTGCATCCAAGAAGGACCAGGTGGAGAATGGATTGGGTAAGAGCTGGGCAGGAGGGGATGACTGGGAGGGAGGAGTACACTGAGCCAGCAATGTTGTGGAGGCAGGACTGGATGTATGGTGGAGAACTGAGGACTGTGAGCTGGTACATGGGATAGCCTGGGAAGTTACAGAGTCTGGATCAGAGAGTCCAGGACTTAGCCAGCAAGGCTGGAGAGGAGCCTGTGACAGAAACATTGTCACTGACCTGTGACAATGCCCGACAAGAGGCTTGAAAAGAGACAAAATGGGGAAAAAAATGGCTGAAATACGTATTGAGGTGGTAAGGAGAAATGGGATGAGGAGGATGGTCAGAAGGGGTCATTCAAGGGCAGAAGAGCCTTAACATCCTGCCATGGAAGGGAATTTCTGCTCCTTCATTGCTCTGAAGGCACGTGTTGAAGAGTAAAGCTGCCATGAACTCTAAGCATGGCTTGATACCCTGGGGTCTCATGTGTGCAAAGCAAGGGGAAAAGCAGCACACTAAATTGCAATTCATCACAAATGTTGCCCTACAGCTGCCAAAGTTGAAGGCAGAGGAATAAGAAACCTGGATCCTGTCTCAGGCAGAGTATGTTTGGTCTGATGTAAACATGTTTGCATTGATCTGGACCTCAAAAACACAGCAGGAAATAAAAACAGTCCCCAAGCGTGAGGACATCAGCCCTCCTGATTCAAGACCAAGATGTAAGAAATGCCAAAGGGGCATTTATAATATGAGCTTTGCAAGGCCATGGGACCTCAGAGCTACTGCTGTCGGCCATTGCCTGCACCCATTCTGCACCCATCTTGCTGAGCGTTTCTTGACCTGCCTTTACTGCTCCTCTGTGTAACCCTGCGGTGTCCCCCATCGAGCTTGGCATTTTTCCCCAGAATACTCAAAGACTGGCTTTGTAGTTTTCCTTTCTTTTCTCTTGTATTTTGAGAGGCATTAAGGTCTTCTGTTGAGTGTTTCCTTTGATCAGCACCACTGCAATGAAGTATACACCTGTAAACTCCCTTTTTTGCATTCTGGGGAGTTAGTCCAGGTTTCCTGACAAGAGGATGTCTTTGTTGGTTCAGGATGTTCTTCATGTTCAGAATGAGGGTAGACATCACTGCTGCATCTCATCTCCAAGATAAGCAATATAGAGAGCTCCAGACCTTAGTGAATAATATGTCCAGCTCCCAGAAATTATGTGTGTAATAATGAATCTGAGTGTGTCTTCTTTGTTTCTGCTGTGTTTTAGGCAATAGCGGCCACCTTTTCAAACTCTCCTCTACAATTTGGACACCATGCAACATGTTATGGTTGTTTCTTAGCTCAAGGTGAGAACACCATATAACTCAGAACTGTAGGAACTGGGAGTGAGGAAGAATAGAAACCATGAGACATTCATCAAACCTAGCAAACGATGAAGCTCACTGTTTTTTTTTCTGCTGTTGTCACATCAGCCTGTCTCATTTGCTGTGCTGATCTGGCAGAATGTAACCCAGATGAGGACCTTCTGTCCCTTTGCAGACTCCCCACACAGGGCTCTTACCTTGAGCCTGTGTCTCTGAGTTCTTTCCCTCTCTGCTCCTTTTCACGTGGTCCCTCCTTTCTGTTATCTTGGATCCAAGGCTTGTGGTTGTAGCTGCTCTGCTTCTATCTACAAGACAAGTCCAGCTCCAACCATCATTCAGCCTCTGAATGAAGTTTATTTTTTTCACCACTTTTATTTCTTTACTCTTTACTTTCTTTTTCCTACTGTGCTCTAAAAAAAAATATTTGGCTCTTGTTTCAGAAAGAAATAAACTGACACATAAAAGAAAAAGCACGACTATCACTGCTTCCACCTTCCCAAGTGAAACAACTCCCAAACTCCCATATCCTGTCGAATCGATAACAGTGATAACTGAACCTGGATGAAAACTCCTAACAACAATTTTCCATCATAAAGACAGCTTTGTCAAACTCAAAATGTGTCCAAGGAAGATACCAAGCCTGAAAATTTTTCGGTTAGAAGTTGCAGTGGTTTGTCCTGACTTTATTATTCTTTACTAATAATATTATAAAATAGTCCATTTTGATAAAGTCAAAATACAATGGTTTGATATTTTTATTCCAGTACTGGTGTTATTGTAGCACATCCATTTTATCATTACCTAACTTTTTATTATAATGCTTTCACTTTATTGCAGTTAAATGAGCTGTAAAATGAAAACGTGCTGAATTACCAAAGCAAAATGTTTCAAGGATCCTAAATCACACTTCTTTTAATTCAAATGTGCATTTGGCAGGAAATTTGAAGTGCTGGCTTTGCATTTGGATATAGTTCAATATGAAATGCCAGCCAGTGAGTTGTATCCACAGCATTCCTCTCCCTTCCTCCAGCCTCCTTGGAACAGAGCTGTTGGCTCCTTGCTGCTCCAAGTGTGCTCCCACCTATCGTGGGACTCCTTATACAGGTAGCAGTTATCATCACTTGCTATTTAAAAATGCACTTCATAAGCTGCTGGTAACGTTATAGGCTGGCTTTAAAGTTGACATGGCTGATAAGAAAACACATCAAGCACAAACCATGTTATAGCTACTGATGGGAAAGTCACCAGTTTGTCCTCAGGAGATTTTAACTGCTAAAAAACCTTATCCGTTCAAATGAAAATGCAGAAGTAAATAAAGTTCACATCAGTGTAGAGTGAATAAAAAGGTAGTTCTCTGCCTCTTTTCCAAATTCTTTTTACTTCTGAAAAGCATAATTTAATGAAACTTGACTAATAAAACACCAAAGTGTTCAAACTCATCTACTTGCACCAAGGCAGCGTGCACTGAAGACACTCTTACTACAGCTTAAGCTTTTTGGTTTCGACTTAATGACATTAATTCCTCATTAACTTTAGTTAAAATGGGATGTGTATTTGAAACAAACAAGGATATTCACAAGGCCTTTCCACCAGTTTGACTAAACCAGTTTAAACTTCTGATTTCAGGCAAGCCTTAGCCATGTTCTGTCACTGATGAGGCTGAACTAATATAGAAGGAGAATATATATATATATATATATATATATATATATGTCTCCAAGAGCCTGTAAAGCTGAAACACGAGTGGTCAATACTGTTCTGTTGCATGTTCACCTTCTTGACTTCCAGGTAAAGGCCTTTGTAGTCAAACCCTTGTTTACATGCCCCTAGTCAAAGAATATGCTTGAACACCACATCTGGGAGTGATATGTTTGAGCACTTTTCATCTATCCTGCAAACGCTTACTTGGAGCAACAGGGAAGCCAAGCGTTGAGAACTTTGTTCAGCTGTTGTCTCATGTGAAGTTGTGGCAAGAATTAACTAAACCAAATTGTCAACAAATATAATCAAAACCCTATAGAAATTAACAGAACATCTCTGATTTCAATAGGATTATGAGTAATGATCCAAAATATTATTTTAATGTTCATAATAGCTTGTGGCTCAGTGGCAAGACAGTAATATACCATGAACTTTAAAAAATTGTTTTTTCTGCCCAAGAATTGTGTGTCACTTCTTAGATCAAGATAATGTTTGTCCCAGTCCATACGCATGAAGCAAAGTGAACTCATTAGCTGATGAGATGGAAAGTCTAGGGAGGAGCCATGGGCGAATTTCTTCTTCATGGGATAACCAAACAGACATCACCTTCAATATACTCTGCTCCATGTGACCTTTGAATGGAGTAGAGATGATGTTTTATTTTTCCTTTTTTTTTTTTCTCACAACCTGTGATGCCAGTCTGTGTTATACATTGGTTTCACCTTTTAGCCCTGCACAGGTATAAATCACTTTGATGAGATGCTCACAGCCCTGTAACTTCTTCTTGCGACCTCATCCAAAAAGTCAATCTCTGACTGACTCCCCTACATTTGCTCACCTATATCTGCCTTGGCACAGTGGAAGCAAAAAAAGCTGTTTTCCATAACAAAAAAAAAAATCCTCTCCTTTCCAATGAGATCTTAGAATCATAAGATCATTTATGTTGGAAAAGACCCTTAAGATCATTGAGTCCAACTGTAAACCTAGCACTGTCAAGTCCACCATTAAACCGTGTCCCTAAGCACCACTTCTACACGTATTTTAAATACCTCCAAGGATGGTGACTCCACCACTTCCATGGGCAGCCTGTTCCAATGCTTGACAACCCTTTCGGTGAAGACATTTTTCCTAATATCTAATCTAAACCTCCCCTGGTGCAGCTTGAGACCATTTCCTCTCATCCTATCAGTTGTTACTTGGGAGAAGAGACCAACACCTGCTTCACTACAACCTCCTTTCAGGTAGTTGTAGACAATGATAAGGTCTCCCCTGAGCCTTCTTTTCTCCAGACTAAACAACCCCAGTTCCCTCAGCTGCTTCTCGTAAGACTTGTTCTCCAGACCCTTCACCAGCTTCGTTGCCCTTCTTTGGACTCATTCCAGCACCTCAGTGTCTGTCTTGTAGTTAGGGGCCCAAAACTGAACACGGTATTTGAGGTGTGGCCTCGACAAGTCCTTTTCCACCACGCAGCTTTCCAGCCACTCTTCCCCAAGCCTGTAGCGGTGCAAGGGGTTGTTGTGACCCAAGTGCAGGACCCGACATTTAGCCTTGTTGAATATTAAAATATCTTGTGAGAGACTTGGCAGTGGTCCAGTGAAAATTCCTCTGTCCTCTCTTTCCAGTCCAGCTACCATGAGCAGAAATAGTTAAAACTGAGGCTCTGACTTCAGGGGTGCATCGATGTCAGGATTGGACCCTCCCTGACTCTTGTTTGCACTCTGGGAGCCCCATAAGAGAGTGGTTAGACTTTACTATGCACACCCTGTAGATCCAAATGGTAGGGAGCACATGAGCATTTGGCTTTTCCGTTCCAAAAACTGTAGTAGCTGCTATTCCTTTCCATGCCTCCCGGAAACAGTCTGTTTACCTTAGTTCCTACCTGGCCCTCTGTGACAGATGCACTCGACCCCCTTTAACCAAACCAGCAGCAGTTTGGTACAGTCTCCAAAGGAGGTAAAAGCCTGAGCCATAGCCAGGCCAAGAATTCCTCTAGGAAACCCATGAAGAAGCAGAGTGACACAGTGAGCACTGATAAGTTGTGGGTAGAAGGAGTCTTGTGCATACCTCTCCCATTGTATGTAATTTGACTACAAGCCAACTGCCGTATCTCATAAATATAACAGCCTAAGCGAGCCTTCTTTGAGCTAGCCCTGCTAGGCAGCGTGGCTGCATGAGGATGATCTCCTCCTGAGCTGGGATTCTTCTCAAGGCTGCCCCTCAAAGCAATGAGATCTTTTACCAAGGACAGATAGCTGGATGAGCCCAATATGAATTCTCCCTGTACGGCAACTGGACTGCACGCCAGGCAACTCTCCCCTTTAGCAGGGATGCCTCTCAATGTTAAGAGTTATTAGCTGTCAAGCTTAAATAAGTAAGTTCTCAATAGAATGAGTCACTTAGAGTTGTAATGTTGTGTGATTTAGTGTGCTGTTTGCTTAGCTTTACTTACTTAGCATAAGTAGCTAGATTTGATGAGGCCTTAGGCTGCAAGCTGTGAATTTCCACTTAGGTTTACTGAATGTGTACTTACTTAGTCAAAACAGGGCCTCCTGAGCCAGTGCAAATCATAAGATATAGAGGCTTCAAGGCTACAAACCATCAACAGCAGCTGCAACTAGACAAGATAATGGCCTGTCTGAAGACAGTGAAGGAACCTAATGAGGAACAAGAAGACCCCAGACCCAAATACTACTACTGGACTGAACCATCGTGTGAGGGGTGGGTGAATAGTCTGTAAGGGTATAATTGCCCAGGGATTTCTTTGTTTGTGTTTGGTCCTTCTCCAGAGACATGAGCTGACTGCGCCGCTGTACCACTCTCGGGAAATCTAAGGTTTGAACTTCAGAGTGAACTAACACCAGACACCCAGATGGAAGGTAAGTGAATTGGAAATAAGCATGATGAATCTTTGGAATCTTAGCTAAGTGATATAAAGAATTGGGGGTGCACATATAATCCTTTAGCTATAAACTGTTGACCAAGTCTGAGACTAGGAGGGGATCCAGCCACACCTAGACTCTTCTCTGAGAAGGAGTTTAGAAAGCAAGGGGGTCCATTCTGAACGTCATGATTCAACAGGAGGTTTTCCTTACCCTTTGTATCTCTTGGACATAAACTGTTGACCAAGTCTGGGACTAAGTTTGGGTCCAGTCACACCCAGACTCCTCTCAGAGAAAGAGTTTAGAAAGCAATGGGGTCCATTCTGAATCCTGTGACTCAATCAGAGGGTCTCCCTTACATTCTTGCCTCTCCAGACCCTGTGTAAATCATTCTAAATCAGTTCTAACCCAATTTTCCCTCTGTACATTTCCTCCACGTAGTAAGAAACAGAGTGAACCTTGCCATCGAACTCTGTTAAGTCGCACTGTTATCTAAATCTTCTTCTGTGACAAATTGGTGTAGTTGGCAGGACCTCAGGGTCATGTTCCATGTCACCCTCAAACTTTAGAGCAGAGAAAATGTGCTGCCCACCAGACCTGTCCACCCTAGAGCTTTAGCAGCAGTGTCTTAGCTATGCAACTGCTGTCATCCAGCTAGGATGCAGTTATAGCGCTCAAGAGAAAAGTGAAAGTACCATAACCATTATTATGCATATTTCCATCAGATTTTGGTTCAGCAGTATTTCCCTTTTTTTAAGCAGAGTTGTGACAAGACATAAAATAGTGGGCAGCTGGAAGGTGTATTTCTCTCCCTTGTCCAGCTGTGACTCTCAGAGCACTATAAATTGCTGAAGATGTTGCCTTCTTGGATCTTATATCCTTCTCCTTGCTGAGGCATGTGAGGATAAGTATAATACCCCGTTGTCTGCAGTCCAACATGATACAGGCACTTGCTACTGTACTTTGGCTGGATTGTCTCCTCACATGCGGGAGTTTAATATACACACTGTCATCATCAGAATGAAACTTGTTTATACTCTTAACATTTTAAGATACAAAGTTGTTAAAATGTTCAGGTTTTAGGGTTTTTTTTTAATGGAACTTAAACTTGTGAATCTAAAATTTTTGGAGAAAGCTCAGATTGTTAAGGAATCAGCAGGACACATCACCGAGCTACAATAGGTTCACTTTCATGTGGATGCTGTAGCAGGCAAGCCTTCATGGAAAAACTCTGAATGTGAATTTAGCTAGTTTTGGATAAAGACGCCTTTCAGCGTCAATAAACACCATGAATGCAGCCACGGTAGAGTTACAACTTAATGAGATGAGGGGAAGTGCACAGGGTCAGGCCTCATCTCCCGGCCTCTGTCATGCTAATCAGCTGGGCAGCCTGCAGCTGAAAAACTGCTGGAATTTTTATTTGCATTTCATTTAGTTGGAAGGAAATTGACCCAGATGGTCCACAAAGGCAATAGAAGGCTGGCAAGCAGTCTAGTGCTGCACACTTTTCCGAGGGGCTGCACTTGTCCGCCCGTCCCTCTTGGAGCCCAAAACATAAAAGATTAAAACAGCGTAAGGGAATTGATTTCATGATTTTTAGATAATTTCCCTAAGATTTCAAAAAAGACCTAAAAAACCTAATTTAATCAGCCAGGAGCTCAATAGTAATTAAAGGGAAGAAAAGCTGAGATAATGAAAGAGGTGGTAGGGATTTTTGCTGTTGCTGGTGGGAACCTTTCTTAATTAGAAAAAGTCTAAAATCTAAATGATGTTAATGCCGACAAGCATGAACATTTAGCGCAAAGACACTGTATCCTTGGTCAACTTAGATGATTGATTGCCAAATCTGATAAACTTACTTAGAAAAAAATAAAATGATATGCTATGCATTTGTCCAAGCCCAGTATTTCCGTATGTTTGCTCAAATGAACTATATTGGTGTCACTGTTAGTCATTTGGCCAAAGCTTAGGTATTTGTGCAAGTGATGTGTGATTCCACACCATCTGCGCATGGTTTCACCTATTTTGCTTTGAAAGCTTAGTTAAAACTAATAAAATAAGGGCACTTAATATTCCACCTACTTTTGCATTGTAATCTGAGAGACTATAACATTTCACAGCAAGCGCAGCAACCTCATGGAGGGCCAGCTGATGGCATATCTACTTAATTGGAAGATATGGAAAGTAACTGTAATCACATTATCAAAAGTATTTCATAAGGGTGAACTTCCATCCATAAATTTTCATGACAACCCAGAAGTGCATGGAGCTGGAGTAAATGGCTGGGGACCCCTTATCTTCCAGTTACACCACTGGAGGTGCTACCCTTTACTTCCACCTTGCCCTGAAAGGGTGGAACCAACCAGTCTTTTGTTTCTACTAGCATTACTCTAGTCATGGTGATAAAGATCTCCTTGTACAAGCTGTATTTCCAGATGGTCTTATTGCCTCAAACAGCAGTGTGCTAATCCCTCTGGTCTGGATAGTTATTGAACACGTGCAAATGAGTCTTCCCAGTGCAAGTTCTGGGGTATCAAACTCAGCAGCTTCTGTGGAATTGTTTCTGATTTGCACTTATATAAAAGTGTGTGTAAATTTGGACTAAACCCTTGGATTACTGGGCTGACACTGGCTTTTGTTTTCATTCTGTCTTTGGGGAAATGTGATAAAAAGAGCCTGAGATAGCCACAAAACCACACGACGGTGTGGGCAGTGTGACAGCTCATGCAGGAATGGAAAGATCTGAGATTTTTCAGATCCTTCTGGTTCTCTGAGGACTTAGAGTTGGTTCAACTTGTGGCAGCTCAACTGCTAAGCAGCTGCGTGAGTACACCACCAAGGTGACCCAAACATACCACGTGGTCCCTGCTACCAGCCAGACAGAGACCTGGTCTTTGTCTTCCAAGGCATCAGTGACTCAGCCATGAGTTACCTCAAGGATTGTTCCTTCTCATGGTTATGACAGTCACACTTGAGCTTTGATTTTATAAAACTCACATAAAGCACTTGTCCACAGCCCTCTTTGCCAAGCAGATTGGGATAATTTACATTTCCAACACAGTCAGAAGTCCCAAACTGCTCCTAATGTCCCTGTTAGCAGTTCAGTAGCTAAGAAAGAATGGAAGAAAAATAGGTCATTAGCTCCATTTCTTGATCTGGCTGTGGCCTATTCAGAAACCTAGGGCAATTTATAGGACAAATATTTGTAAGGGAGGCAAGATTTATGTGGTTCTGAAGACCAAATACTCAAGATAAAACACCTTAAAATCATACCTGAAAACCATAAGGCAGCATGCATAGCCACTGTCCACACTGAAGGTGACTGAAGGAGCTTCTGGCACTGCAAGCCCTTGAATCATCTTCCCTGGAAGACAGGAAGAGATCAGTACTTTTGTTGTGGCTTCCAATATCCCTGCTTGCCCTCCACGGTAGAAGGGAAGGATGTTGACTGTGGGCAATATATCTCTCACAGGGGCTGAGCACACTGTATAGAAGTGCTCTGGGCTTGCTTGAATGAACAAGCTGGTTAAGAAAGACTATTATTTGCATGCATCCTTCTATTCACTTAGGAGCCTGAAGGTGAGAGGACTTGATAGACCTGAGAGAAAATATGGAGGGCTGAATCATTCAGATGATGCACTACTTACATTAAACCCTAAAGCACATGAGAAGCCCCTGGGGAAGTTTAAAACAGCTCTTCCCAGTGCAGGTAGCAATGGCACCACTGCAGGATGCTCCCCTGGGAATAGCAGTGGGCTCAGCAATGAAACGGAGTAAAGGGCTTAGAAAGATCTGGATGGACATTCAGCATCACTTGGACAAACTTACTCACACATATGGGTGTTTCTGTCTCCTCTGGAGTCTTCTCAGTGCAGATACAATCCAACTTTGCAACTGAATAGGGGCTCAGTGCTAGAACTGAGTGTGACAGGCCCTGGTGCCAAGGCAGTGCCTAAGCTACATTTCGATTGGTGCCTGAAACCCAGATGTAAAACCAAAATTGCCCCCTCTTCATACTGACAAGGCAGAAGAAAAAAATTTGAGGCGAACTTGGAGCTTTTTAATTGTAGCTGTACCACTGCTGACCCAGTGCTGTCCCATCTGCAGTGGGGATGAGATGCTCACTGCCAAGTTGCCTGTTTCACATTTCAACGTTGCATGAAATCGCCTTGTTATTTCCACTCTCTGTCTGGGGTAGCTGTGGTGTGTAGGTGGACTGAATTCAATGTACCATACATGAGGGCACCAGCCTGCAGGGCCTTGTGAATCCCACTCGTGAGTACTGCAGGATGCCCACAGCCATATCAGGCCAGATGACAGACAGATCTTGCTCTCTCACCCATCATGCTCATGAAGTTCATGCTGGAAGAGTTTAGATGAGCAGAGTAGAAATGGAAGTTAAAACCTGAAAAAAAATGAAAACACCTGCGAAAACCAGCAACTTCTTTAGAAATCATTCAGTATGGTTAAAGAGGCTTGCTATTTTCTTGGCACACTTTTCAGCAGTTGTCACTAATAAGGGTTACCAGAGCAGAAGACGTAGCTGCTGGAGGAAATGGAAAGACTCCGTTCAAAGTATGAAGCGTAGCTCTCAGAAGAACAGTTAGGAATAAAACTAAAAGCTGTCAGATAAACTAAATGCAGTCCTGGGACTGGTGAGTCAAGTCGGCTCTCACTGCAGGACCCTAAGCACTGCTAGTTTCTCAGATAGTTTATTTCAAAGCATTTTAGTGTCCTTACCACATTTTCCTTGAAGACTGCAAAGCCAAAATTTCTTGTTTATGGTGAAATTCTGAGAAGGTCTCAGGCAAAACAGGAAATATTTATTCAAATGTCTGCCAAGGAGAGCTACAAGCTGAACTGGACCTTGGCTAACTTTCCCTCCCCGCTCAGCACTTGTGTGCGCTGTGCTGGGGCTTAGCCCGGGATCTGCACATCTGGGAAGCTGCAGGCAAAACAGAGAGCCCAAAGCAGGACAAGGAGAATGATAGTAAATCCAGAAAGTGGGATATACAACAAAAGAACAGGGGTTGCTCTGGTGTATGCCAGGGATCTCTTGATAATATTTTTCAAATATGCCAAGAGCTGCTGCAAAGAAGGAGCAAATGCTCTTCATATAGAACAAGTGCCCATATAGAACAAGAAATAATACACTTAGGTGCAGTGAGGAGGTTCCAGTAAGACACTAGAAACACTTGCTGATGGTATGGACGGTGAAGGAGTGGAGTTGTGCTAGAAAAGTGTGTGCTGTCCATCACAGGACATCTTTAAGAACAGCTTGGAGAAACCTCCATGTGACAGGTAAGGGTGATCCTGTCCTGTGGCAATGGTCTGGACTAAAAGACTGCTTGAAAACCCCTCCAGCCTTATTCAGATACTTTGCTTTTCTGTAACTTTTCAGAGTGAATTTACTTTGATGACTTCAGCTCTGTGGATACTTTTGCTGTCTCTCACAGCATCCTCCTAGACAAACTGGCTGCCCGGGGCTTGGATGGGTGGACTCTTCGATGGGTTAAAAACTGGCTGGATGGCCAAGCCCAGAGAGTGGTGGTGAATGGGGCAAAGTCTATCTGGCGGCCGGTCACTAGCGGTGTTCCCCAGGGCTCAGTTCTGGGGCCGGTGCTGTTCAATATCTTTCTAGATGATCTAGACATAGGGATTGAGTGCACCCTCAGTAAATTTGCAGATGACACCAAGCTGGGTGGGAGTGTCGATCTGCTGGAGGGTAGGAAGGCCCTACAGAGGGATCTGGACATGCCGAGACCAACGGCATGAGGTTCAACAAGAACAAGTGCCAGGTCTTACACTTTGGCCACAACAACCCCATGCAGCGCTACAAGCTGGGGGAAGAGTGGTTAGAAAGCGGCCCGGTGGAAAGAGACCTGGGGGTGCTGATCGACAGCCGGCTAAACATGAGCCAGCAGTGTGCCCAGGTGGCCAAGAAGGCCAATGGCATCCTGGCCTCTATTAGGAATAGTGTAGCCAGCCGGTCTAGGGAAGTGATCGTCCCTCTGTACTCGGCACTGGTGAGGCCGCACCTTGAGTACTGTGTCCAGTTCTGGGCCCTGCACTTCAAGAAAGATGTTGAGGTGTTGGAGCGAGTCCAGAGGAGGGCGACCAAGCTGGTGAAGGGTCTGGAGGGTCTGACCTACGAGGAACGGCTAAGGGAGCTGGGGTTGTTTAGCCTGGAGAAGAGGAGGCTCAGAGGTGACCTTATTGCAGTCTACAACTACCTGAAGGGAGGTTGTAGTGAAGTGGGAGTTGGCCTCTTCTCCCGGGCAACTAGCGATAGGACAAGAGGACACAGCCTCAAGCTTCAACAGGGGAGGTTCAGGTTGGACATTAGGAAGAATTTCTTTTCAGAAAGGGTTATTAGACATTGGAATGGGCTGCCCAGGGAGGTGGTGGAGTCACCATCTCTGGATGTGTTTAAGAAAAGACTGGACATGGCACTTAGTGCCATGGTCTAGTTGACAGGGTGGTGTCAGGGCAACGGTTGGACTCGATGATCCCTGAGGTCTCTTCCAACCTGCTTGATTCTGTGATTCTGTGATTCTGTGGTTTGATTATGCAGAGTTGCCTTACACCATGCGTAAGGATGTTTGCATTGGTTCATCTCTCTGAAAAACAAAATAGTGTCAAATATAGGGCTGTAGTATGTGGATACAACTCAGTTAAATACAATGGTTTTGCAAACAGTTATCCTAAGTCTGAATTCGATCTCTGTGAACCCTACAGAAAAAGTGTCATAGAACTAGTAAATTACAGGGAAATAATTCCAATGAGCTAAATTATTTTAACAGAAGAAAAATCGTGCTACAGAACTCTGTAGATCAGTTTAAAATTCAACAGAAAGTTAATTCATTAGTAAAGTCACTCACGCTTGACAAATAACAGCCTGAGCCAGAAAATCTAGCAGTTTAAAGTAAATCTTTAGTTGCAAGCATAACTTGATGCACACGATGCCAGCTGCAGAAATTGCCATTTCAAACCTCGCTCTGGTTGGCACAATGGGAACAAATAGCTCTCAGCTGCAGGTGAAGCCTACCAGACCTTTCTCCTCAATCTTTGTACAGTGTCAGTTCTTCTTAAAAAACAGCCATTAAATTATCACCATTGTCATGGGGGAATGGTGATTGATGCCTCTTCTTTTATGCTAACTCAGCTTGTCTCTCTGCTTTAAATGGCCTTGTCTTTGGCGTGGATGTTGGTAGTACATCATTAGGTTTTGGTACTCTTCGTGCCGCACGCTCGCTCGCAGCTTGGCAAACAAGGCTGTCAGATGACGTGGCCATTCAGTGGACTAATGCAACTCTCCTGGGCTCCTTAATACAAAAAGCCACGGGCTCCCACCTGTTGAGGCTCGAGCAGGGTGCTTTGCAGGGAGCGCCTTCCCCTTGTGAATGCCCACGTGACAAGGTATAATAACTGGGCTTTGCATTTCTGCCATATCTCTTGGGCTTTCATTGCAGCTGCCACTGGCGGCCTGGGAGGATGCGCACGGGGAAGCTGGAGCTAAGGGAACTCCCACAATGGCAGCAGAGCCTGAAAGAACCATTTCAGGTGCTTATGTTTGCATTCAAGCACTGTTGCTTTGTTGATGCACCGAAAATGTAAGCTATTCCCTCATCTTTCAGGATACTGCAGAGGACGGTCCTTTTTTGTACACAGCTGATGGCAGTTTGTGTAAGTACAATCATATAGTATTGGAGAGGGACTGAAAAGGGAAGCGAAACCCAAGGACCAGTCCTCAGCAGGAGACTGAGAAAGCTCTAAGGGTCTGTGAAGAGCTAAAATCTTGTTCTGCTAACACTGGTACAAGCCCACAGCAAACCCAGAGACACTGGTGGTTCAGTTACCCCTGTGACCACTGCCACTATGGTCCCGTGTGCTGTTTGCCATGTCGGGTCCCCTGGGAAGCACTGTGTGGTTTCAAAGGTGACCCCCACCTTCACGCCAGCAGAGCGGAGGGTGGATGTGGTGGCCAAGAGCCACTTCCCTGCTGCAAGATCACGCTGGCCCGCACTGGGGTGGCAACTGAGCCTGGGGAGCCGGGAACCGGACCTGTCAGTGCTGCATTTTTGGATGAAGGGAGTTAGCAGTCTGAGCTACAGTTCCACCCCGGGTGAGTCGTTTCACTGGGTGTTTCTGCAAAGCAGGAATAACTGTGGGATACTCACCAGGCGACTCCTGAGAGCAAATGAACATTTCTAAAGAGCTGTGAGATGCTTTGAGAAGGAGATTGGGGAGCGGGCAGGGAGGAAAGGGTAGGGGTGTTTGAAGATACTTTCCTTGTGTGAAAAATTTTTCTTCTCAAAACTATAAACCTGGAAAGAAAAGAGCCAGGTTTTACATCTCTCTGGTCCCCCAAGTAGCATCACCCATCACCTCGCTGGTCCTGTTCCCCTTCCTCCTTTGCCCATTTTAGTTGCAAGTTCTTCAAGCAGGGAAAGTTTCCTGCTACATGTTTGAATCAGCATAACATGCTTCTAGCACTGACTGGTTTGTCAGAGCAAAATGAGACTTAAATGCTTTATTTTTTCCTTTCTGCCCCTTGAATAGCCATAGTTTAAATTAGCTGTAATCTTCACAGCTTGTAGACTTCAAACTTCCAAGTAAAGACAGCAAGTACTAAAGTAAATAGACACATCAAAATTGTTATCTTAAATGGATAAATAATCTTAGCCTATTGGCTATGCATCCTGCCTGGGGAGTGTGTGAGCCGTACCCATGCATCTGTACTTCAGAGATGGGCGACCTAAGCTCATATCTTGTTATTCAGGCTCATATTTTTAAGCAGCCTCTGCCTCAGGAGGTAGCCTTCGTGTGCTGCAGCCACCAGAGCACCTGGCAGACTTCATGTGGGCAAAATCTCTCCCACTGGGAGCAAGGCTACTCACAGGACACCACTAGTGAGATGACTATGGTGTTCATGGCATAAAATGGTATATTCATGGTATGTTCATGGTATAACATAAGCCTCTTTAATTAGATTGGATATCAGGAAAAAATTCTTCAGTGAAAGGGCTGTCAAGCATTGGAACAGGCTGCCCAGGGAAGTGGTGGAATCATCATCCCTGGAGGTATTTAAAAGACATGTAGATGTGGTGCTTAGGGACATGGTTTAGAGGTGGACTTGGCCGTGCTAGGTTAACAGTTGGACTTGATGATCTTGAAGGTCCTTTCCAACCAGAGTTGCTCTATGATTCTATGATTCTAATTAGTGCATAATGTGATTTACATTTAACTCAAGCTTTGTCTTCTTTTTCATTTTCTTTTTAGAATGAAGAGAGGCTGAAAATCTTATTTCTCCCATACATTGAGTATTGGGTGCAGATCGGGTCTCTGCATCTCAAGAAAGATGTAGTAAAGTCAAAAGACATAGAAAAAGGCATTGAAAATTACTGCAGGGTGAAGCGGCCACTTTATGTGGAGAGACTAAAAAGACTCCTCAGATTAGAGGAGAGAAGGTTGAAGGGATATGTACAAAGTTCACACAACCATGAGAGTGATGGATAAGGCAAACATGGAACTGCTGTTCACCAAATCCCTTAACACATGCACCAGAGAGCACTCAGGGAAACTCAGGGAGATCTGTTTAAAACAGACACAGGACAGGACATGGCTGGTAGCAAATATCTGGAAGTCATGTCCATGGGAGGCCACAAAGGTGAATGGTATCAGCAGGTTCATAAGGGAATTAGACACATTTGTGGACAGCAGGTCCATGAGGTGGTACTCAGGAGCCTGTGCAGGTAGCTCCCACTAACATCCCACCAACTCTGAGGCTGCAGACTCCCAGCAGTGCGAATGGACCACAGCGAGCAGTGAAACTCCTGTGCTCTCCCTCCTAGCAGCTCCTACTGCCACCAATGGAGACAGAGAAGGGGGATAGGGGACCACTGCTCTGACCCAGTAGGGTGTTTCTCAAGCTCACCTTCTGCAGTTTCTCCTCCAATAGCTTCTTGCTCCCCCCAGAACCCAAAGAAAGCCCTCACTGCAAAGGGACCACCATGGGCTGGCAGGAAGGGAGAGCATGCCATGGACTAGATGGTTCTCACATCTCTGAATGTGGTCCTGGAGTTAGTTACTTTTATTCTGCTTTGGTGGCCAGGAACAATACCCCTTTAATAGAGACACTGTTTTAGAGGGACTCTGTTACAGACAACTCCAAACAGATTTTCGCAAATATTTTCACAAATACAAAATAATCAGTCTGCTTTGGTGGCATTCAACTCCTTCATCTCATTCCTTTCCAGAGATGTGAGGGGAATATGGTTTACTAGGATGTTCATGGACACAGAGCCTCTGGCAAACATGCTCCTGCATGAAGAGTCACAGTAGGAAAGGATCATCTGGTAAATCTTCAAAGCTCCAGGAATTGCCCAATTTGACATCAGAGAAAAAGTGTCTCCAAGTTACCAATTATGGCCCAGTCACAAAACATAAAAAAAGCATCTTAGGAATGCACAGAGCAATAGACAAGGAGTCTGCAGACAATCCAGAGACTGCCCAACTCCTGAGCAAATCGCTACAGGTGAATAGTAAATAAGACAAGTAAAATCCTTTTACAGACAATTTTGCAAACAAGACAATCTCAAACAAACTAACCTTGGTTAAGAGTCCTGTTATAGCTTTTAGAATCTAGATTTTCTACAAAATTGGAATCACAGAAAATAATGTCTCAAAGGGCTGTCTGGTTTAGATCTGGGTTGGGTTTTTTCCTTGAGTTTGCAGTTGCTACTTTTGAATGAACACTATGCCCTTGGAAGATGTCAGACTGACCTTTCTGGGAAATACAGAACCTCTTCTTTTTAAGGACAAGTAATCCAAAAGCTAAAGCCTTTATTCCTCTATTTTTCTAGCCAGCCTTTTTATATATCCTGTCACTACCCAACACTGAAGTCTTTCCATGTGTTGTTTCTGCTGCTTCCTTTCCTCTAAATCTTTTAGGTGGTGAGATTAGGTGTTTCACATAATTATGTGAACCCAGAAACAGAAGTAGAACCTACTCTTTCAGAGACTTACTGCTAGATCAAGAGGATTTTACCTGTTTCTGGACTTTCTTTTGAGCATTTAAATTCATCAGTGTTCCCTGTGTGAGCTGCCGTGTTTACTGAGTTCATTTGTATTATGGATTAAAGCACTCTGTTTGCCCTGGTTCTCTATCAGCTTGGAGCTGGATGCAGTCTGCTGGAAGTACCTGAGAAAGCATTTTAAACACTTCACAGCTCCTGAGAGCATTGCTGCTCCAAGGAGACCAAGAGCAGATAGCTGTGTTCAGTGAGGAAAAGGAGACAGAGTGGGATGGCCAAACTTTTGCTGAGAAGGAATCCAAACACAACACCAGCCCACACCTCTCCCCTCCACCCATTCCTTCTGCCATCTTCCCATCACCATGTCTCTGGACTCTGCACTGCCTTAACATCTCTTAACTTCATAGTTGTTCATTCCTGTAAACAGCTCTCAAAGTTCAAGCAGGAAAGATGTGAAAAACGAATGCTCAGGTCTGTGGAAAAAAAAATCTGCTTCTCCAGATCCTGTGGAAATATACTCCGAGAGCCACCCTCTTCAGGCTCCAGCTGATTTCTTCAGCAGTAAGGATCACCCACCTTTCTGAAACACATTCATCCCATGCCTTCCTGCTCATAAGTCACTCCGTGTGCAGGGTGATGTGCAAGCTCGATGTGTGAGCCACCCCAGGTCCTGGGAGTGGAAATGTCAGTGAGCCACTTGGCTTTGCTGAAAGGAGGAGATATGCATTCAGCATTTGGCACTACACTCAGATACCTAAAGGGCTTTATCCAAGTGCCTAACTCAGGTGTCTAGGACTATCTGAGAGGCCTCTGCAGTTGCTGGCACATGGGCATGTGAGGCTCACAGCACCACTCTGGTTGCTGGTGCTCAGACATCCAGGCACACCCAGGCATCCAGGGCCCCTGTGCCCAGGAAAGGAGCTACAAACAGAGTTTAATGAGAAGATGGGACTCAGACTGTGGTGATCAGGCACACAGACCGACCAGTAGCTTCGTTACACACAACCAGCCCTTTTTATTCTTTCCCTCTGTTTTCCCACACTTGTTTATCCAAAGCACCTCCATCCCTCTCTGTCCCCACCTTTAGTCTTTCCCTTACATAGTCCACAGAAAGTTCTGTTCAATCCCAAAATGCTCTTTCCCCTCTTGTCATACTGAGTCCCATGCCCCTGTAGGCACTAAACTCCCTCAGTCTGTAAAGTGAGCAGGGAGCCTCTCGGTCAGGGGCTATTACCCCCAGACCATGGGGCTGATGGCTTGTCTGTGACAGCCTTGGGAAAGGCAAGATTTCTCAACTACTTACCTTGGTTAGCTTATGGAGGTTCCTCCCTTGTCATCACTGTTCCTCTGTGCTTTTTCCTGTTAGCAGAGATGAGCCTTTAGTCACATAACCTAATTTCTCTAGGCAGCTGAATCCCACTCCTAATGCCAGTCATGGAAATTACAGTTTCTGGAAAACTGTGCCAAATACTTGGATCATGCATCGTCCTTTTCATTGACATTATAAACTTGCAGATCTTCTCAAGGCAAGTTGCTGTTTTTGAAGATCTGTGTGGCTTGTCATTTGGCTAAAGTTTACTTTCATATCTGTAATTTATTTTTCTTTCACTCCACTCTTCCTGTTGTAAATAAGCCGTGAACCTCAGCCAGGCAAGACAAGGTGACCAGCCTGCTCCAGCTTTGCACAAGCACAGCCCAGAGGCCAGCCAGGGCCCTTAGCATCTCCTCTTGTCCACATCCCCACAGGGCAGGACCCGTCGCCCTGGTCAACCTGGGTTGCCCCTGGCAGTTTACAAGCAGTCTCTTCCTTCTCAGACCCACATCATCAGCTGGGTCAGCCACACGCAGAAACACCTCTTGGTCCAAGACTATACTCTTTGTTAGGGATGAATGAAACCCTCAGGTTTCAAGCTTTTCAATGTCTGAGTCCTAGTTGAAAACTAAACTAAGACTTAAACCCTAAGTTTATCCTCTAAAGACCTTGGGTTTTCTGCTGTATTCCCAGAAGAAGTAAACACTAGTTCTGAAATCTGGTCTCCAAATGCAGAAGAGGGTTTATTTCTTGACATGTAAAAGCTGATTGCTTCTTTTTCCTTGATAGTCCAGTTGACCATGAGCACATTAAGGGTCTAATGTAAAGCAACAAACCTCACCCCTGCCTGTCTAAAGGGATTTAAATAATATTTATCTACCCCTGAACTTTGCTATGCCCTGTTGAACAGATGACTCGGAGCAAGAAAAAAATGGTCAGTGGGACTCTGCAAGCTTCAACTTTTTTGTCCTCATTTAAGTGAGGGAAAGCTCTGATGAATCTCTTCAATGCTCTTGAAAAAAACTGGACAAAACTGCCACTCCAGCTATAGCCCACACTTCAAATGGCCGTGAGATGGCCTTTTCTGAATGTTACATAGTTCAAGGAGGCAGTGAAGTGCTCGGTGGAAGATTTTGTATGGGAACTTTAACTTCCCATTCCATTTGACTTTTGGTCTTTAAAATACAGGTCAAATCAATGAATTTAATGAAGGCCGTGGAACACAAAGGCTTTGCCTTGCATTTTGACCTAGATAAAGGAGAGTCAGTCCAGGTCAAAAGGCTTTAGCAGTACGTTAAGTGGTTAGTACACAAATGTGACAGAGTGTTTAGACTTTCGGAGACTTGCAAGACCCAGTGACAAGCCGTTAAAAGTATTTGAAATAGCTGCTTGAATGAACTTTGATAAGGTACCGCTATTGTCTTCTATTGTCTCTTTCTTTTCATACCAAAACACCCCCAAAAGAACAAGAGTCAATGAATGTATAATGCAGTCCCACTTTTACTGGATTTGGGGCTTCTTTTGGCCCTTTGGACTTTTTTTTGTGAACTGTTTATGCCATTTTCATTCATTTCCCCACATTAAGCCTTTCTCAGACACTAGTGATTAATGTGACTTGTCAGTAAGAGCTTTTAAAGTGCAATGATACTTTCAGAAGCTATAACGTGTCAATCTAACCTAAGATTAAGAACAAATTAAAGGTAAATTTACTCTTACTGAATCTTCTTGTGAGATGGAGCTAATGTACGTGGAGGTGGTGGTGGCACTGTCCAGCTCCCACACCACAGACCCAGACATCTAAGGCAAAACTAGTGCAGAGCAGCAGACCTGTATATTAAATTCTGGATTCATACCTTTCCTCTCACTGGGATTAAACAGCGTGATGAGACCATCAGGCACTTCACTTAACACACATTCATGTACCCTACACAAGCATCTAAATTAGGTGGTTGAAATCAGCTTGTTGGTAAAGATAAGTTTCTATCATTGCCAATAAAGATATTTTAATGGTGGAAAGTGTACTGTCAGGAAACGCACAATTGTAAGATCTGCCAGAAAGCAAATCTCCATTTAAATACATAATTATTCTTCATTACTAGAAAGCATTTGTTCAAGTAAAACTGGTAAAATGTGTAATAGTTCATTATGCAGCACCAAATTTGTCTAGAAAGACCAAAATCCTAGTTAATTTGTGTAAGGGAGACAGGTTCAGTTTTGTTTTGGTTTTCAATTTTGTTGTAAAAAGTCTGCTTCTTGAAAGCTTTCCAGGCCAGAGATCAGGTTCCCCCTTTATAATGGGAGCTATTAATGCCTGAAATGGGCCGCTCTAAAGAACCACATGTCCGTTTCACATGGTTTGATAGCTCCAAGATTTTGCTCACTGTGCTTTTGGGACTTTTCTCAGTATTCTCTATAGCGAGATTTTTATTGTATTTTACTCTTTTGTCTGGTTTTTGTGTTCGAAAATTTTCCCTTATTCATTGACCAGCAACTTTCTGTCACCCATCTTTGACTTTTCTTCTTACATCTGCATTAAAGCTGTCATTTACTTCTGCTTTTTCCCCTCTCTCCATATTTGACAGCAAAAGCCTTCATCAGCTTTTATCCCTTTTTGTTCACATTATGACATAACCTGCGCAAAGTGGCACAGCTCCCCCAATTCTTGTATATAAAATTTGCAACATTTTTTGAGACGGGTCAATGCCCATTTTTGGGATCCTTTTCTTTATCTGAGTACCGTGTTAAAACTTTTTGCAGATGTGAGCTATTCAGGAGCAGCCTGCGGCTGCATGCAGAGATGGGGAAAAGAAGAAAAGGCCTTCCTATTTTGTGATTGCCATAGTAACTCAAACATTGCCAGGGTGTTTGTTGGTTTGGTAGGGCACAGCCAGGGAATTTTATTTCCTGTGCAATCAAGCCCTCTACTGGAGATCATGGCTTGGATGACATAGGGTTACAGAGAGGACAGTGGGCTTGTTAGGCCTGGGATTAAGCATTTAGCTTTAAAATAATACCCATTTGTATCCATTTTGTTCAACATAACAACAGCTGCTGGCCTTGGGATGACAGGCTTGCCTTTTTAGCCAAAGTCTCGTATGACATTTATGAATGAGGCAGACTCCATTCATTTTTGCTTTGAATTCACACTGGTTATTTTTGCTTGTTTGATTCCTTTTTTTTTTTTTTAAGCGTGTGGTGATAGTTAACATTGTTCCTGCAATTATATTCACAGTTTATGACAGGAGAAAATCCAGCTTTATTTGGGGTGTCAAATTATCACTTTCATTTGGGGGCAAGCAGGTTAAAAAGAAAAAGGAGAAAGAAGGAAAGCAAGCATCTTATGTCAGTATAGTGGAAGCTTTTTATTAGACCCGTAGATAGAGACGGAGAAACAAACTTTCAGGCTTAGGAGCTTTTCTTCAGACCACAACCTACAGGAGCCACAACCTTCAGGTTCAAGTTTCCGCCTTCTTTCTGGGTCAGAAGAAGGATTCGCTGCTCCAAGAGCTTCCCATTTTTCCAGGCTATGGCAGACACCACCTCTCCCTGCGAATGGTGCTTTCTGTGCTCACCCCCAGGCCTTCCCAGCCAGGCTGCTGCTACTCCAAAGCACCCCAGCTTTAACCAGGCCACGATTCTCCTGACCTCAGCTCCTGGCCATCTTCTGCAGTGGGTCCTAGCAGAGGACTGGAGGCAGATGCACTGATGCAGGCAGGAGAAGGAAAATAACAGCTTATGGGGAAGTTCCTTCAATCTATCGATTTCAGAGGGACTTCAATTTTCTGCTACTTGATGGTCATGCTTTCTACTGAGCACCTCAGGGCTGTAGTGAAAGGACTGACCCACCTGAGCAGTAGTGATGAGGCTGAGAGACACCCTTCATCCCTCATTCCTTTATACCCCCAAAAGGGCTTGTTGCATTGGTTTGCATTTTTAACCTGAAGCAAGTGAAAAAAAGTGAGGACCGTGTTGACCCTGGCAGCAGGTTTTCCACCAGGAGGATGCAGGGGAGCTCTGAAACTGTGAGTCTTATGGTCTTTGGCCCTGGTGAGCACTCGCGCTGGTGTCAGGTAAGCAGAGGACATTCTCTGTTTAGTCAGGTAGCAATTGTTCTCGTGTCTGAGATAATGCAAAGGAGAAAGACCAGTGTGAATCATGACCAGGGCTGCAGTTTGCTACCGTAGCTCTGGGCAGGGGAGAGTGTTAGCCCTCCCTCCCCATCCCCACCCTCACAGGACAGCCCTGAGGCCAGGGCTGCCCTGAATTCTCCAAGGAACTTGGGACACGGATGCAAGTCCCATGTGTCCCACCAGCTCCTCTCCTGACTTCCCTGCTCCTGCAGTGGTGCTTCGAGAGACTCCCAGACCTATCTTAATGCACCTCTCCAACCTAGGACTCCGCATTCATTGAAGACTTCCAGCTCCATTTAAATACTAACCAAAAAGTACTTAAAATCGGGCAGATTGAGAAGGCTGAAAGGGTTAAGCTTCCCTTCTACAAAGCCAGAGGTGAAATTTGGCTTTTCTTTTTCCTGAAATATTTCCTAGAGGAGACAGTCACCCTGATCTTATTCCCCCACTGAAGCTCACATTTATGAGCTTTCCCAATCCAGGATGGCAGCATGAAGCAGTTTGGTGGATCCTCCTTATGAGTGCAAGTGATCCTCTGTAGAGCCTCACAGCTGCCTGAAGAAGAAGCAAGATGGGGTGGGAGAAAGGAGAATGCTGCTGGTGACACCGGCACAGCAAAGACCTGGAGCTTGGTATCAGATCCTGCCTGAAGGAGACAAGCTGTCTCATGCCATATCAGATCTTTAAAAAAGCTTCCTCCTTTCCTCATGATGAGGTCCAAGCTTTTCATTCCTACATCATAAAAGCGGTTTCAAGTCAGATAGGACCTGAAAGCTTCCTTCAGTGCTGGTGACTGAGGGAATGAAAAGGAGAACCACCTGGGATACCAGAGGGGCTACAGTCTGACTTAGACACATGAACTACTGAGAAATGTTTAATCCATTGTGCACTCCACCTTGTAAACCATTTGTGCAAACCAGAACTTCCTCAGCCCTGTGTCCTAGTATCTTCAGGGTCCAATCCCTGGCTTGCCAGTGAGATGTAGGAAAGGCCAATGAAGACTGCAGTTACGTTTTTATCAGCTTTGGAAATTAAATAAAATCATTTGCTTTCATATAGAGACTGAAGCCTCAAAACCATCAGCAACCAAATCTGGTGGTTCAAAGAGGGACTTTTCCTGCAAGTGGTATGTTGATAATTGAATTGGAATTTATGTGGTTTATTTTGCTTTTCCATTCCTGAGTGGATTCACAGCTGTGAGACTGGTGGGTATGTCCCATCTTGCCACATGGATTCAGCCTTAACCAGGCTGGAGTGCCAGCACAGCCATGACCCATTTGAGCTGTTTGACCACGGAAATGCCTGATGAACTGGTGGTTCCCAGCAGCTGACAGCCTCTGTGGTTACTCACCCAGCCAAGCCCTGGGAAAGGCGGCGCCCTGTGCCAGGGTTGCTCGCCAGCTCACCCCGTGGCCCTGCCCTTCTCGCAGGCACTTACAAGTCGCACCACTAAGAACCAGAACCAGGATTAGGATCACTGGCCACCAAGAGTTCATAGATAAGACATTGGAAAAATTTCTTCAGTTGCATTTACTGCAGGATCAGCTTTTTGTCCCTCTCAAAAACAAACGAATTAAGCTGATGTAGAATGAAGACAAAAGAAAATAACGTACATTAGGATGATGGAGAGGCTGATCTTAAGTCTCTATTTTCCATGAAGCACCTGCTTTCAGATTGAAAAGGTTAAGTTTAATATTCAGCTATCTCCCTGAAGCAAACCGAATTGCAGCCCATGACTACGCTTTAAAATATGTTTAAGGACCTGGATCCAGATTACTCAGGCCATAATGGGAGCAAAGCCTAGGAGAAGACTGAACACACACATGACTCCTTAACCCATGGAAGTTTTTCCTCAAGGCCAGCTCTCCTCTGTGCTGCCCCCTCACTGTGCACAGAGGTGGAAAAGCAAATGTGGGGACTTCTGAAGGGGTTGCCCAACATGTGCATTTCTCCTGTATGTGCTTCCTGCCTGGTGGGTGGCACTGCACAAAGCCACTTTTGGGCTGGATTGCAGCAGCCATCGCCCATTGCATGAGCTTGCTCGCTTGAGACTCAAATTTGGCAAATGAATGCAGAAACTAAATGCAACACAGAATAAGCTTCAGATGTGAATTACCTCCTCCTGCTCCATATGAGAGCACTTCTGCCATGCACAGGCAGTTGGCTTGGAGCAGGCATGGCGGGTCATTCTGCTCTGGGACTGGATGGGGCTGCAGTCCTTGACGTGTCTTCTTCGTGCCCACAGCTGTACAAGACAATACTGTAACCACCTGTACCTAAGTGAATCACACACAGTAAGGCAGAAGCATCTGGAAATACCACTAAGTTCACCACTCTGACTGAGGGCAGGATCTATCCATCCTAAAATCCAAGTTCTGTCCTGAGATAAAGTCAGTGATCTCAAAAAGTCTCATATGCAACCCAGAGGAAGACTTTCCTTATTAACACAAAGCTGTCTACATCCTGCTTTCTTGTGGCCTCTCTACTTTGCCAATAAATCCATTTTCCCCTTTCATGTCACTTTTCTCTTGCCCCAAACATACAACCCCCATTGGGAGAGCCACCGTTTAGAAAATAAACTTCATCATGCTATCATAGCTGACATTACTGTATTCTTTAAATATTTCTCTATTTCCACTACCAGGAATTCTTCCTCTCCTCTTACAGCAGGTAAAAAACTTCAGGGGGTTGGCATGCTTTTATGGTGTCCATTGTCTACACACAGTAAAATCAGCCCTATTGTTATCAATAGAAGTTGCACCTATAATAAATCATCACAATATGCTAATGTAATGCTAGGATGCCTAGAGATACTCATAACTCCTTGGAGATACTCAGAAGCTGTCTGGACATGGTCCTGGGCAACCAGCTCTAGGTGGCCCTACTTGAGCAGGAAGGTTGGACCAGGTGACCTCCAGAGGTGCCTTCCAACTTGAACCCCTCTGTGATGCTAAGTTGAATGCTGGCTGTTATAATATTGCTAAAAACTCATTGTGACATTGGTACACTACTGTAAACAGTCTTCAGAAAGTAAAGATAGCAAGAATCGGCAAAGGATGTTGAACTTTAAGGATAAGAGAGACTATGAAACAGCTTCACTTCTAATTTTCACCAGCATGAATTCACAATAAATCTTCTGCTGTCTATGGATTTGTACAGATGTAAGAAGGGAATCCTGCCCAAGTCCCATAGTTCTGATATAAGATGTTTTAAAGGTCAGTCAAATACAGTGATGCATGAAAACCTGTTGTTGTAGAAGACTTCATTTGCATGCCATGCCATTCCATGCCTACTTACGTTATTTGCAGAAAAATTTAGCTTTTTTTTTTTATGTGGCACTTAATTTATAAGTTTTACAAGCCCCCAAAATTAAAAATGAATCTGAATGTAGCTGTTTTCATCATGGTCAGGCTCAGGTTTGATGGGATCACTGTATTTTCTGTGAGTGAGTCACGATTCACTGGGCAGCAATGGATGCTGGCCCCTCGCCTCACCCTGCTTACAGCATAGGAATTAGGATGGTAAGGGTATACATTTGCCTTTAGGTTAGAAATATAAAAATCCAAAGGGTGGTGACCTTTGAAATAGGGAGGTAATATGTCTTTTATATAAATTCCCAAATTTACTCTGGAATTTTATATAAATCCCCAAATTTACTTCCCCAAATGTACTTACTTACAAAGTACCTCTGTGCAGTTCCCAGAACTGAGCGATAGGAAAAACTTATTAAAACAGTGCACCACATGGTGTAATCCGCTTCTAGGGAGAGCACTGGTGTGGCTCAGAGCTTGTCTTCAAGGTGTGTATGTCTAAAACGCCAGTGGAATCTCAGTCTTCTTCACTACAGCTGCCATACAAAGATTATTACGGGACACCTAAACCACACAGCTGTACAGGGAAAATCAGCTCTGTTAAAATTTGTGAGATGAAATAGCAGTAAACTGCTTTTGTGAGCCTTGTGAAACTGCCATTTCATCTCTCAAAATTTGTGAGATGAAGTTTCACAAGGCTCACAAAATCAGTTTACTGCTATTTCTCTCACAAATTTTGAACAGAGCTTAGAAGCTACTTCCATCATTTTATCCTTTGCAGAGAGAAGGCTGCAGTGGGACTTAACTAAACCTTAGTACAACTCTTCACTGTGTTATTGCCTCGCCAGGCATTATAACATGATACAAGCACAAGGAAAGCCAAATAAAACCTGCAGCCAACTCCTCAGCAAGGTGCAAAGTGTACAGCTTTGTTGCCCTTGCCGATGAAGAAAGATGCTCAGACCAGATGCCTAATGGCACAGGAGAGAGAAAAGAGGCTGCGCTAGTCATGGCATGTCTGTAGCTGGGTCTGGCCCGGGAAGGGTTAAACGCCTTGTGGTGAGGTGGGACAAACTTCACTTAAACTCAATTCTGTGGCCAGCCCGATTGTTTTGACACCTGCACTATGTGAGGGATGGCATGGTCTCCTTTGTGGCGCATAATGGCACATCTTCATTATTGTTCTAATACTCTGCAAAAAAAAAAAAAAATCCCTAATCTTTCTGTGGTGCCAGTGACTGTAACAATGCCGGGACATTTTATTTTCCTCCTTGCTCTCTCTTTCCCTTAACCCGCTATTGTTGCCATAGCCACGATGGTGCAGTACTGCTGGTTCGGGAAAGTTTCTGTACTGTACCGCCCTGAGCTTATTGTTTAAATCTTTATTATTCAACTGTTCTGAAGATTTACATTTTTAATGGCTCATTTATGTAATCCCATAAATAAAGTAGCAGAAAAGCATCCCACACAAATGAGTGAATTGGGGTTTGAAAAAAGCTGCTGAAGCAGGTCACCAAGGGTCTCAGCTGCGGGGCCTTGATTGGTATCAGCGATATAGCCACTGTGGCAATGGACTTAAGACCACCCAGTCAGCCCCAAAATGGTGCATTACCAGGCAATAGTGGAATGGTG
Organism: Nyctibius grandis; assembly: GCF_013368605.1. NCBI lineage: Eukaryota > Metazoa > Chordata > Aves > Nyctibiiformes > Nyctibiidae > Nyctibius > Nyctibius grandis. The sequence continues at coordinate 103,884,486 of NC_090659.1, forward strand.
CTATAGTTCAATCTCCCCTATTTAGCAGGGAGCAGAGTTCTGCTGCAAAAACCATTTCAGCCTCAGACTCATTTACCTTATTGCTTTGACAGCTGCACCTCTCCCGCAGCAAAGTTTAGATGATTAGCTTTTCCCTCCTAGCAGCTGATGGCGATGGGTTTTTTTTTTTTTCTTAACCAGTATATTCCTGGGGCTGATAAATTCCCTCTAAAGAGGCTGTGAATTCAAGCACCTGCCTGAAGAATTTGTTTTATGAACTGAGCGCTGAGATGGAGATATGTTCTAACAATTCACTTTTAAGCTTCTCCCCAGTGCTCCCCTCGCCAGCTCGCTCCCCACACACAAATCCTTCGTGAACTGTAAATCCTTCAAGCAGGGCGACTGCATTCGTAGCTACCACCGTGCTAATGAAAGATGGGGATGATATGTTGTTTCCAGTTAGTTCTCACCCGTCAAAATTGATTTTTAGTTGCTATCTCAAAGAGCAGCCGCTGAGCATCCCAGGGACTCTGTCTCAGGGCATCCACCGCATCTCCCGAAGCATCCTGCTCTTGAGGGCAGGTACCAATGCCCAGCTGTGTGCCCCACACCTCGCACCTTTATGCTACTCCACTGAGTCAGTGGGAGAAACCAGCTGAACTCCAACCTTGTATCTTTAGCACTACCTTCGGTTGGTGCCACCCTGGCACAGCTTTGGCCCCACCAGTTAGCATCACCCCGGAGGGTGTCCAGGCTCAGCATGGGCAGGTTGCCTGGGGCTGCCCTGCTTAAGGGACTGCAGCTGGACAGACGTGAGTTGGCAGCCCTGGGGCTGGAGGACCACACAGATGTGACTGTGGAGAGTTGGTCCTCATCACCTGGACAGCTTGGGGCTCCACGGGTGCTTGGGTCACAGCAAGATGGGATAGCCAGGGCAGAGGGATAAGCTGGTGCTGCCTCAGAAAGGGACTGGCCACTCCTGCTCCTCACCCCCAGGAGCTCTTCTGGGGACCCCAGTTGATGCAGCATGTTTGGGGAACAGTTTTCCCTCCTCTAAAATGTGAGGTGGATGCTGCTGCAGCTGCAGAGGAGGAGCTTATTGATGGCGTGGTGAGCACCTACTCTAGGGGCTGGCAGTGGCTCATCCCTGCCAGTTCTCACCTCCCAAATTGTGCTGACAGGTAACAACAGGCATCAGTCTCTCCCTGTCACAGGACAGCCAGGCCAGGTCCTCACAGTGCTGCTCCCACACACCTTCCCTTGTCCCGGAGAGCTGTGGGAGCACACGGCCGTGGAGGCAGCCCCATCCATCCTCCCCAGCTCTTCCCAAGGCTGCCAGGATGAGCAGCAGCCAAGGCACAGGCTGCCCGGACAGACAACAACCACACAGAGAGAGGCGAAACAATGCGACCCACACCCAGCACCCAATCCGTGATACAGGGTCTGCTCTCACCGAGACACGTCAATGCTGCCTTCCCCATGCACAAGGAATGAGGATTTTAAGTGCAAAGGAACAACACATTTTCCCCTAATTAAAAAGCAAAGCAGCTCTTTACAGAGGTACGCCCGCGTGAAGCTCTGACAGCAGACAAATCACAGCGGTCCGCAGGCGCAGGGTGGCCGGACAATAGCCCTTCCTCAGTTTACCTGCTGGATCTCATTCTGCCCGGCTGCATGGAGTGGAGTCAAAGGAAGCTGCTCTGAGGCAGGGAGCAGGCAGCCGAACAAAGGCAGGGAGAATACCAGCCCGCCCAAAGGAACAGTGGGGAAGCTGGTAATTGGGCTGTGTGTGTTTGGCTTTCGCCAAGCTAGCAGGTTTGTTTTTCCCAGGCTGGAGCCTAGGCTGAAAGAGACACAAAATTATTAAAGACCTCAACCTAGAAAGGAGAAAAAAGGAAAAAAAGTTGGCAGCGGCGGCTGGAGGTGAATCTTGAGTAACGAGAGCGCGGTGGGGGCTCTCTGCTCCCTGCCGAGGGCGGGGGTGCCTGGGAAATGATTTTCAATGGGCAAAGAAAAATGAAGTTTAGGTAAAATTCATTCCTGTGGACTTTTATTGCTAGTTTAATTCATTTCTCAGACAGCAGGGAGCCTACTGGGCAGGATGCAATAGGTCCTGCTACGGAAAGGCAGAGCTGTGCCTTCCAGTCCCTTCCTTGTTGCAAGAAGATTCCTGCAGGGATCCAAGTCCAAATCGGACCCGTTGGTGAGGCAGACCCAGAGCCACCCTCGGGAAGGGATTCCCCCGCGGCGGGGCTGATCTTCGGTCCTTTCACCAGGCAGACGTCACGAGAAGCTGCACATCTATCTGCATGTCTGCAGTGCTTCTTGCAGGCCGGGTGTGCGCAGGAGCTCAGGACAAACCAAAAGCCGTGCTAGTGCAGCACCGAGCCTGAGCTGCTTCACCCTGCTCTGGCCCAACACCCTGCTGAAGCCAGGTGTTAGCATGGAGGACTGGAATTCCTTGTACATATTTGCAAACCACATTCTGGATCCAAAATTTTCAATAAGGTAATAACCAACCTAAATATAAGCCTGATGATAGGGAGGGAAAATACATTTGCAGCCCCTTTCCCTTTTAGTACAGGGATTATCTGCTTTGAATGGCGCAAACCAGCCCAGCTCTGCCAACGGCAGCACAACTTCAAGGATTCATAGCAGATGAGAATTTACTTATAGATATGGTACCACCTGCTTTCCTAGTAGCCTATGTTTTCTCCCATAGACTTATTTAACCAGAACAGTCTCAGGTGTTTGACGTGAAGGGGGTCCTTGTGGTAGCCATGGCCCATGTGTTCGACCTGAAGGAGGTCCTTGTGGTAGCCTTGCCCCACACAGCACCCTGCCGGGGTCCTTGGGGAGGCAGGTGCAGGGCCAGACGATAGGAAATGCCACTCACCTCTCCTCCAGGCATCCCCCAGCTCAGTAAACTGAGACCAGGAGAGAAAGAAGGAGGTAAAACTCAGAGTCAAACTCTTTTCTGGACAAAAGACATTCTGTCCTCCAAGGACTTTGCAAGAGCCTTCTCTGCATGGAGGGGTTCAGAGAGGCGCTAACCACCCAGCACTGCTGGAAGGAGCATTAGAAACTGAACCAGCAATGCCATGAAATCCCAGCAACACCGCCTCTGCAGTGCTTAGCAACACAGTAGATTATGCTGAAAAGCGACGTTCTAATTTAGGGGTCTGCTGTGGGTAGAGTTGCCCAAGTGTAGACATCCAGATTGACAATGCCAACTATTTTGCTTACCTTTCTTTTGGCTTTTGCTATTACTCTGATGTCTGCTAATATGGTGGGGAGAGAAGACCGAATTTGAACATAATATACAGAATTAAGACAAAGCAATAGCTCACATTGAGCCTTGGTTTTCTTCATGTGTTGTACTCCTTTCTTAATATTATTATTGAACTTCAACAATGGCTCATTACCAGGAACCGTCTGTCGTTGCTCCTGATGAATTAGCTGTTTGCTGGCATTCTTCTCTCTGAGACATTTTGAATGACTAGCATTGGGCAAAGTTTCATCCCTCATGGGATGTTTTAAAAGACACAGGCAGTTCCTGTCTGAGAAAAGCTGGAGAAATAAGACGACACAGAGTCTCGAGCAGAATGCCCACCCACGTTTCCCAAAACCAAACCTGCGTTGTATGTTCACAATTGATATTAAGCTGTGTGTAATACTGCTGCTGCTGAGTTTTCTGCAGTCTTTCCCCATTCCTGTCCCTGTGCCCCAGGAAAGCACAGACAGCCTGGCCGGGCCGTGGGTTTCATGGCGAGTGGAGGACCAGGGACACGGCTGGCTGGAGGTGAATGGGTGTGCTCCTGCTTGGCAGGAGGACACCATGCTAAGTCCACTCCAGCTGCTGATTGCCCAAGCAAACACCAGGCCATGTCCCTGCATTCTCCCTTTCATACCATGGTCCCATGTTCATGCTCCTCTTGCAGATCCTCCACAACAAAATTGAACTCCCCCAAGCTGGAGCCCTGCAGTGGCCAACCTGCTCGAGCTGTGACCATGCAGGCACAAACCACGGGAGGACCTCCACAAGGTGAACTTTAATGAAACTGCAAAACATACAGTTTAAAAGGATCAGTGATTAAGTAGCTACAGTATATGTTAGTTTTCCTTTACTATTCTAATTGCAGTATATTTTTGACAAGCATCAGAGTCAACTCTACCAAGTTCCAGGGCTTGTGCCTTTAGCCTTCAAGCTGACAAACATTAAGGATCTTTGCCATCTCAGCACAGACCTGAGATGGGTCAGGACCGATGAGGGAGCAGGGAAGACTCTTTCATTGACCTGCGTCTGCCACCCAAGGGAACATGTAGCCACGGCTATTGCCTTCACTTTCTGACAAAGTTTTGATTTTTGCCTCTGTGCCTGTAGTAACGCTCTTTTTGTGACCATGTCCCATGTGACGATGACACTGAGAAGGCAGAACACGAGCCTGTTTGTCATGCCATACTCCAGACCATAACAGTGCTTCACGGGCAATACGGAGTGCCTGAGGTTATAGACACGAGGCTGTGATGCGATATTCTCAAAGCACCCCTGCGTATCTATGTTGGGTATTCGTACATCTCAAATCCCCATTTATAGAGAAGAAACTAAGCTCCAATTCTGCCCTGCTCACTGCCAAAGCCACGATGGCCTTGGCTTGCCCACATCCACTGTCAAGGCTCATGGTAGTGGTGGCTAGTGGGTCTGGAGGACACAGGGCTGCACAAGCCCCTGGGACCTTATCAAACACGGCCACACTGGGAAGCTGATGGCCATCTGCAGAGCAGCCAAGAGGACAGAAGGTGGGTGAGAAACACAGCCTACAGTGCTTACAACCATGCGAAACCTATTCTATATGGTACAGACATATCTAGAGGAATGAGAAAACCTACCTAAGATCCTACAAGGAAGCGGTAGATGGGGAATCAAACTCTTCTCCAGAGACCTACACCATTACAGGGCACTGCATCCCCTCTCCAGGGCACCACGCCACTTCCCACACAACACTTGTGCAGTTAGCCCTATGCAATCGCAATGGAAAAGACATGGGACGCTCTCGGGAGAACTACACGGAACTTGCACCACTCCTTAGCCTAAGGTATTTGGCTCAACATTTCAGTCATAATGCAAGGCTCATCATTTTGGACAGCAGTGAATATTGTGTGAACAGCAACTTTGTGTAAAAATAGCATATTCTTCTTGCTTTCCCTTACAAACAAAAGTTTATTTTTGTTGCATACAGATGGAGATTCAATGTTTTGAGATTCAATATAGCTGCAGCCTTCTAGAAGCATTTTGTAAGGTGGAGGGTAATGGCCTGAGAGGTCTGCAGTGCTTCTGCATTTGATAAATGTAGAGTCTAAGCAATACTGAACAAATACATAAGTAAGGAAGATATATCCACAGTGTTCAACTGAGACATTGAGAGGCTGCTAAATATTTGGCATAAAAGTATTTGAGGTTTTTTCTGTCTTAAGACTGTTGTTTCCACCCTGGAATGAGGGTGCGGATATATATAGTTTGCAAAATTTTTAAGGCTCTTTTTTTTTTAATTGGAGCTATGCCCTCTTTAACATCTACTCTTGACTATTTCCTATTGACAGCCACTAAAACAAAGAGTGTATATTAATGCAGATGAGAGTTTCATTCATAGACGGTGAGCTACAACAGGATTATTTGCAAGTGCAAAGATCACTCACATGAATAAAGATTTGGTGGATCAGTGACTCCACTGATAAAATGAATAAAATCCTTCTCCAAACACAATCCAATATGTTTTCTTGCTACTTATCCAAGCAAGTCTACTTTTGTGTTGTTCCAGTTTAATTAACTGAAAACACATAATTATTAATGAGAGCTCCGATGGGGCAGGAGAGGAAACATTCTTCTCAGTGATCAACTTGCAGCCACAACACAAAAACTAGTTCTGTTTGTGCAGGAAAAGCAACCCCCTCCTGCTACATTATTCCATTGATCTACAAACATTTACATTTCCTTTGTTAACTAGTTTGCTGTAGAAATTTTATAATCACTAAGGAACGCTCTTACAACTGCACCTCAAGAAACTTCTGTGAGGTAAACTCGGATCAGTCTAAAAAACAGGGTCTGTTTTTGCCCTTAAGCCATGTTATATGTCAAATCTGTTTGGCTTTTCTTGGACGTTCATGATTCATTGTAAATAATTCAAATTGGATTTACAAAAGAGAAGAGGCTGTACAATGAACTTAAGAACTGCAGGTTACCATATCCCTGACAGTCAAAACTAATAGAAGTATTTCATAAAGCCAAATCATATGCTTTCTCCTCCTCTTTCGTGTTGTTTTGTGATCTACATTCAGTATCACGTTGATGAAAATGAACATTTTGGAGGATTTCTGTCCAACATAATAATAAAGTCAACAAGTTCTTGTGGCTATGGCAAGAGAACAGCCTAACCTGAATAAACTCTGTTATCCATACAATGTGCACAGAAACTAAACAAAGACAACATTAGTAGCTCACAGATAAACAAGAAACACCTTTGAAGTATCACTGCAGCAAGATCAACGTAAGGTACATTCCCCTCCCATGTAACTAAGCTGCAATGCACTACTATGGGAAGCTGAGACCAAGAGCACACTATTTATTTATTTATGCTTTTATTTATTTTAAGGACTAGGCACTTTAATGAGTAACAAGTGTTCTGAGTTACAGGAGTTAATAACATATTTTGAAAAGTCACGTTCAGCTTTGATTTCCAGGGTTTAAAACCTACCTTTTAAAGATACCTTATAAACATGATGCAGGTGCTGCACAATATGAACAACTGCAGACACAATACAAAAGTGGCTTTATGCATCCAATCTTTTATTTAAAAAGTGATCAGCAGGTGAAGATTTGCCTTAAGAACAGTTAATGAGCAGCAGAGGTTTTGTTTTTATTATGTACACTTATGAACAACAGCACCAAAATATGGAATCAACCAATGAAAGATTAATAATTCACATATGTTCTGTAAGTCAGAAAAAAAGTGGAATTAGATCTGAACCTACCACAACTGATGAAGACAGGCTTTCTCCAGCTGTCTGGTTTAGGCCATGTCAGATCCTCCAGCTGAGCATTTCTAGTACAGAAGCACTATCAACAATCCAGACTCGTGAAAGCATAATCACTTTCCCTACCTGAAAGCTGGGCTTAAACTAATGTAGAATCAACAGCAGCACTTATCCTAAAGGGCTGTTCGAAGGCCTGAGTGCGGAAAGCTCTCTGGACACCATATTATCACCGCAAGCCTAGAGCAGTAAGACTTCACGGGGATTTGTCCTCTGAAACATCTCCAGTGCCAGTCCTGATGAATGGCGAGATGAATTCTCTGCTGCAAAGCCACATCCATCCAGCACTGCCACTGCAGCAGAGCCTGGCTGGCGCTATAGGTGCTGTCCTTCCAAAAAGGATTATTAAGGAGAACACAAGCAGTGTCCAGCAAAATAAGGACTGCAAACAACATCTGTTTATTTAAACCAAAGACAACCCACATTCTCCAAAGATACTACTTTTTCCTTGATCTCACTTAATTCGTTGGATGTTTTCTGAAAGGCTGGGACTTCTATTACAGCGCTATGGTTCCTGCAGGAAAACAGACAAACTATGCACAGCTCCTCAGTGGAAATGTGGAAGTATCCCACTTTGTTGGATATGCTGACCCTGGCAGCCACTGGTGGCCTCAACGCCTGCTGAACTACCTTCTCATTACTCAGAAGAGTAATTCCCAGCTCATGTATCAAAATTCAGTCACAGCAGATCTCCACTTCGGTCTTCCCATCTCCTAGCTAACATGATCTTTCCAAGAGAGCCAGGTAAACACAACAAGATGACATATAGATAAGCCTATAGGTGGCACTCTTGCCCTGACACAACACTGAAGGACCACGAAGCGCTGGTCCTCCTTTCCCTTAGAGGAGAAGCCCAAGTCAGTTAAGAAACCCATTAAAAGCATTAATACCACAAAGCACTTTTAATGAACATTTTCGCTTTTATTGTCAACACACTTAAAAACAGAAACCTATGTTCAAAACAATTATTTTTGAGAATACTGAAATACAAAATATTTCACAAGGAAGTTTGTTGTTGTAACACAAACAGAAGTGAGACACAGAATATGCCGATGCGTATTATATGTGCTCCAAGTCATCACAAGTTTAAGAACTGTACCACTACAGAATTGTCACACAGGCTTGGAAAGTGAGCAGTTGACTGTTTTTAAGTATCATCTCTGCATTTCTAGTATTACACGTTTACTTGGAAACTTCCTAGCAGTGGACAGAGAACACGGTAATTTTGTCTCTAAGGTTTGTTTTGAAAGCACCATGACAACAGACTGTTCAAACTACTTCCTTACAGAGGGAAGTCTAAACAGAGACAATTATTGCAGTTATGGCTTTTTAGGGGTAATGTTTATTATTATCTACGACAGCTTTGTGAACATACAGTAACAAGCAAAATCAGTATTTCCTGGTAGTTCCTCCTGGAAAGCAAAACCAGCATCGCCCATGTTAAATCTGTTCTTTTTATACTAAAGAAAGCAAACTCTTATATTCTATACAAAATGTAAGTGCTTGGCCAGGCACTGACCAGCTTTCCCTTCTTCTAAATTCTGTAAAATTAAACTACCACAAACACGCAAAACTTCTTTATCAGTTAGCAGCAAAGAAGTTCTGCCAACTTTACACAATAAATAGATTTCTGCTTAATTTAATTTTCTTTCCAAAAGACTGACATGAGTAAACAAGTTCTATTGGACAGTGACACATGTATTGCGCTCCATCACCAAGACCCTAAGCTTAGTCAGAAGGGGAGAGAGGAATGGAGCAAAGGGAAAGGAATGTCTGTTCTAAAACAACTGAAATATTTACGCTGCACTTTGCTTTTCTCTTAAAGGTCCCAAAGAAAGGTTTTCTAAAGCTATCTCAAGGTTACTTCTCACATAAGCAATTCAGTTCAAAATTCAATTTTGAACAGCATCTTTTTCCTGAAAAATTGAGAGATCCCTGCAGTCTGAGACTTAATGACATTCCTGGCTTGTAACAACACATATTAGTCACTCTCCTCTCCTCATCGTTTGCTTGATCGCTTTTCATGCTTATCCTTTGCGTGCTGGTTCCTGTTTCGGTACCTTGGAGGAGAGTAGCTGACTCCCCTTCTGGACTGAAAGCTGGGTGTATATGGGTGAATTCTGCGTTTCTTTGGTTTTTCTTCTTTCCTGCTTTTGTTTGGCTCCGGCTCCTTACTGTCTTCCTTTTGCTCACGTTCTTGGTCTTGTTCTTTTTGAGATGGTAATGTGTTTTTGATGGTATTAATAAGAAATCTTTTATTTGTACCAGCAAGAGGACATTTCAGCCTGTAAAGACATTTAAAAATGATCAAAAGACAAGATGAAAACTTCCTGAAACAAGTCTGAGATTTTAACTTCAGTAATTTTAAGACAGGTTTTTGCTTTTGTCTTTCCTTGCATGCCACCTAGTGTAAGCTCTAAGTACAGAAAGATATGCTCAAGGTTGTCTCCATTCTCCTTTTACCTTACTCTTTATAGGATGAAAATTATTCTACTTCAACACAGTGAAAATCCACGTGATTTTCACAAGGTACTGTGTGCAGGGGGAAGCAGAGGATGACAGTATGTTTTAAGGTTGATGGTGCTTAACTTAGGTATTCAGGAAGCAAATATTTAGTAACATATTCTAAGTCAAATTGGAGTGGTTTACAAGATCATAATCTGTTAAATAATGCTGACTTTAGTAAACTGAGATATTCAGAAATTAAAAGATACACTTGCATGAAGAAACCAAATAGCTGTAGTGATAAAACATATACATGGGACAAACCAATTTTAACTTATATCTGGTAACCACCAAACAAAATGTTTTATTTCTTTTTCTTAAACAGAAAGGATACTTATCCAACTCTTTTCCACTGTTTCGGACTTTCTCCTCTTGCAGCTTAACACTTCTGCACATAATTTATCAGCTAGTTTTAGTAAACAAGTACTGTACATTTCATTTATCTTGTTGGTATCAGCTGTACTCTACTTATTCCCAATTTATCATCTCTTAGAGAATGGAATGAGAAAAAAACAAGTTTGAATACATTCCTGAAGTAAGCAGAAATCACTCTGAAGACTTTGTTTACAGTGGGAGCCACTGTGGTGTTTGTCTTCACAACATTTTTGAGTCCGCATGCTAATGGAGAAGCTATGGGATTACCCTAAAAAAGCAGAGCTGTTGGAGACCGCAGTGTCACTTACTGAATCAACTATGGAGTTAATGAATCCTAACACCATCACGTTAAGATCCTCTATTCTACTTCAATATTTTGTGTAAGCGCAGAAACTATACCCTGACATTTAAAAACCTTTGACACCTCTGAATAATCAGAGGTATCAGAACAACAAGAAAATTGTAACGCAGATTCTGTCTGATGATTTCGCATACTTCATGATTTCTACCTGGACACGGCACTTACCATGGCGTTTTGGTTCAGGTCCGCCTACTAAGCATTACTGATAACTGTTCTTGTCCTAAATCCTCAAAGAACTTATGGGAGTCATTTTAGAAGTATACATTAAACAGCCACACTGTTTTATTTCCTCTAGGTATTTCTCGACACGTTTCTACGCATAACTAGCTTTAGAGTTTTCTAAACTTTCCTCATATAAACCTACATTGCTTTGTTCAAATCCTTGTTAAAAAATTTTAAAAAGGTCTAGATTTTTATCTAGTATAGCTGTTTTGTAAATTAGGGAGACAGTATGTATCCATTAACTGTATTACTAAGTAAAAATACAAGGCTAACATATGTCAGTAGAGCAGTGTTTCTACCTCAAGCTACATCAACTACAAACACAGTGCTGGACATGCCATGGCACAGGTTATGCTCAAGACATAACACCAAACAGCCAACATTTAAGTCCTCTGTATGTCTTATGGCAGCATTAAACTGTTGTACCTCAACACTTCCTAACAAGGAGGGCAGCCTTCTCTAGGCTGCATCCAGGCAAAGCTGTTTCACATTTGCCTCATTCCTCTTGCTTTTTCTTAAAAGCTAATGCATTGATTAAGCACCAATATATATAGCATCAGAATGAGACAATCTGCCCTAAATAAATTCACCTTGCTGAAGTATTTATTTCTTTTTGGCACTATGAGTGCTGCCTGAGCTATACTAAGAATGAAAACTGATGAGAAATGCAGAGCTTCAGAGTCAGCTAAAAGATGCCATTAGTTCACCATCATACAGTGATAAAAGCGAGCCACTGGGCTTTCATGGAGCAGCAGTAAGTTATGGCACTGAAAAGAAACATCAGTCCTTAGTTTTATTGACCTCAGACTTCAACAAAGCAAATTCTGCCTTTAGGTCTTAAAGGAAATGAGAGGTATGGCACGTGCTATATTACACATGCACACACAAGCCCATCATGTTTACATATATCCATGGTATGTATGGGACTGCGAAGATTAAAAGTGAACTGCATTAATCCACTGATATCTTTGAGAGTATTTCTAATGGTGAGAAAATTGTAGAATACGTCTACAGTTGACCTCCCTGAAGACAAGCCTTTGGCTTGCTGTAGGTCTGATCCTGCAACGCTCAATTCAATGATGGCTTTGCCTTCAGTGTAAGTTCTGAAGGGCTGGGAGGCAAGCTGAGCCTATGCAACGTGCAACGCAATACTGCTGACTACTGAACAGCGCCACAGAACATATCTTAAAAGCTTTTAAGAAAAAAATACGTAAAAGACATGTTAGAAGAACATTAAAGTTCCGAACCGAAGCATGCCTGAAGCAGGGCCGCAGGTGTGACCAAGGCAGGCATGCAACCTGCAATTCTAGAGCAGTCTCGTCTACAAAACCGACTCCAGTACTGCAGCAATGTATTCACTCAATGTAAGGATTCACTTTTTGCTTTGCATGCTCCCGTAAGCTAAACCAAGCTATTCTTACCCACAGAACCTCGTCCCCTTCCAACAGATAAGACCCACATGCCCCAAAATCTCTCTACTATGCGATGACTAAGTGTCAACATCACATTTTGAGCAAGAAAAAAAGATAAAATCCATTATTGCAAACATAGGTCAAATCTTAACTCTACTTTTGACGTTTTAAGCCAACTTCTGTGCAATAACACAGAATTTCCAGGCAATACGTGTCATCAAGTGTAGCAGTGCAGTTCAGCACAGAAGCATACCACACAAGTTCTTAACAGTGAAACATGCTGACACCATTTAAGACACGAGCATAGTGCCATGCGTCACAGTCTCTTCTCTGCTGAGTAACTGGACACATCAAACAGGCTTGGCACAGTCAGCCTCAGCATACAGTGTAAATCAGATCTTTCCAGGAGACAAAATTCGTAATACATGAACTTACAGGTACATTTCTACCACTTCCAAACTGCCATGGAAAATGCGGTACTTAACAGAACAATAACTGAAGGCAAAACAAAAAAAAAAAAGCAGCTAGAGGTTGTTTTTGCCAAACCAACTAATCTAGGCTGTTATCCTTTCACAGGGGGTCTCACAAAAGAGGATGCCTGGGATGACACTGCAAGCTTTTATGTACGGCCTTGGCAGCTGATACTGCTGACAGGACTTTGGATGGGAACCGGTGCTCCGATCACAAGATTTTAACATATTTCCCTTGTAACCTCTGTCCGTGCCCTGTTTCTCCTCCTCTTCACATTCAAATGAAAGAGATGTAGTGGAATCACATTGCAGTGTTTCTGCACAGTCATGCAACACCCATTCAAAGACAAGATGCAATACAGCATTTCACTGTTCCAGTGCTCTCAAACCCTTCAGCCTCATCTTCATTATTTTGTACTCTGAAGTACTTCTGACTAACAGATTTGATATTAAACGGAAAGCTATCATAGGAATGAAAGGAATTTTAGGATTGCTTTACAACAGAGTTAAAAATAACCTAATGCTTCCAACATTTATCATCTTTTTGCAATTTCATCTGCTCTTACAATGCAGAGCTGAACAAACCATCCCAAAATATCTTGGTTTTCATCTTATTTTAGATAAGTTGTTAAAGGAAGCCGAGAAGATGACATTTAGTTCAGCCTTAGCTCACTTGCTACCAGCATTTTTGAAGACCAGACCTATACACTGGAGAAAAAAAAATAATAGCCTCTAGAACTTGTCCACACAGTAGCTTTTGTGGCATTTTAACTGCCTTTCTCAATTAAAGCCGAACAACCCCTTAAACTGGGACCTAACTCCACTGCTGTAAGAAGCTTATGAATTATGTACATAGGACCAACAAAACCACTTAAGGAAAGCTGAGCTTTTAGCTTCATTTTACCTAGACACACAATGGAAATCCCAATATCTTACAGCTTTATTCCATCTGATGAATCAAGGATGCATTTATCTACCTGTTTCAAAAGTTCTTACACTACTTGTCCACAACTTCCTATCCTGGATCCAGCTGGCCCTTTAAGTGTTAACTTTCCAACAGCTGCTCTGATGTCTTATCTCAAAAGTTCCAGCATCACAGCAGGATCACTGAGATTTAGCCACAGATTCTGCTCTTTCCCTCAATGTTTCCAGGATTAAGACACCTCCAGAAGAGGATCCTCATTTACCCTTCTCTCACACATTTTCTTACTTGTGATTAGCTCCACTAATGCTTGAATCAGATACATCATCAGAAGGATCTGTATCATGTGGTATCATAAGGATGTAAGAGATCCCCAACAAGAATCACTATGGCCATAGAGTACATACAAAAGGAGCACTCCAGGAACAAGAAATACTGCAGTGTTGAGAGCAGGGATCTTGAGGACATCCAAAGAACAACTGAATACTGACAGTTGCTGCATGTCCAGAGTCTCAGATAATTTCCCTTCCTGCATACGCTCTTTCCAGATATCACCGCCAACCTTCCTGTACAGGACAAGCCTTTCTTCTACTAGCATCTAATCCCTACAGGCTGCAGCACCTACCCATGTTATTCACAGCAAACTTGTAAGACAATGTAACACTGGCAAAACATTCCCAAACTGGAAGAAATACTTAGCAACACTGTCCCATGTGGAGTATGTCCAAAGAAGAGCAACGAAGCTGGTGAAGGGTCTAGAGAACAAGTCTTATGAGGAGCAGCTGAGCGAACCAGGGCTGTTTAGTCTGGAGAAAAGGAGGCTCAGGGGAGACCTTATCATTGTCTACAACTACCTGAAAGGAGGTTGTAATGAGGAGGGTGTTAATTTCTTCTCCCAAGTAACAAGTGATAGGATGAGAGGAAATGGCCTCAAATTGTGTCAGGGGAGGTTCAGATTCGATATCAGGAAAAATGTCTTCACCGAAAGGGTTGTCAAGCATTGGAACAGGCTGCCCAGGAAAGTGGTTGAGTCACCATCCCTGGAGGTGTTTAAAAGACGTGTAGATGTGGTGCTTAGGGACATGGTTTAGTGGTGGACTTGGCAGTGCTGGGTTAACAGTTGGACTTGATGATCTTAAAGGTCCTTTCCAACCAAAACGATTCTATATTTCAAGGCTGAGTCTTTGTATCAGAGACCATGGACTAAAGGATGACCGCTTGGTACACTTTTTCTGTACCTGTCAGCTATGCTAGCTTGGAGGCTTGCAACTTCAGCTCAAACAGCAGCTGACTATCCATCTCACTGTTAAAAAATACTAGTCATTTAGCTTAAATAAGTAATTTTGAAATAGAATGAATCACTCGATCATTTAGCATTAGGACACAAGGGTTACAGCATAATGTTGTGTGATTTGGTATACTGTTTGTTTAGCATTACTTACTCAGCCTGAGTACCTAGATTTGCTGAAGCCTGGGCCTGTGCAAACCGCATGAAGTTCAACAACGCCAAGTGCAAGGTCCTGCATGTGGGTTGGGGCAATCCCAAGCACAAATACAGGCTGGACAGAGAATGGATTGAGAGCAGCCCTGAGGAGAAGGACTTCGGGGTGATGGTTGAGGAGAAGCTCAACGTGAGCTGGCAATGTGCGTTTGCAGCCCAGAAGGCCAACCGCATCCTGGGCTGCATCAAAAGAAGCGTGGCCAGCAGGTCGAGGGAGGTGATTCTGCCCCTTTACTCTGCTCTCGTGAGACCCCACCTGGACTACTGCATCCAGCTCTGGGGCCCCCAACATAAGAAGGACATGGAGCTGTTGGAACAAGTCCAGAGGAGGGCCCCGAAGATGATCAGAGGGCTGGAGCACCTCTCCTATGAAGACAGGCTGAGACAGTTGGGGCTCTTCAGCCTGGAGAAGAGAAGGCTCCGGGGAGACCTTCTAGCAGCCTTCCAGTACCTGAACGGGGCCTACAGGAAAGCAGGAGAGGGACTTTTTACAAGGGCAAGTAGTGACAGGATGAGGGGGAATGGTTTTAAACTGAAAGAGCATAGATTTAGATTAGATATTAGGAAGAAATTCTTTACTGTGAGGGTGGTGAGACACTGGCACAGGTTGCCCAGAGAAGTTGTGGCTGCCCCCTCCCTGACAGTGTTCAAGGCCAGGTTGGATGGGGCTTTGAGCAACCTGGTCTAGAGGAAAGGTGTCCCTGCCTGTGGCAATGGTGTTGGAACTAGATGACCTTTAAGGTCCCTTCCAACCCAAACCATTCTATGATTCCATGATTCTATAACTTTCACCTAGATATGCTTTTGGCTTGGATAGAGTTAATTTTTTCCTTGTAGCTGGTACAGTGCTGTGTTTTGGATTTAGTATGAGAATAATGTTGATAACACGCTGATGTTTTAGTTGTTGCTAAGTAGTGCTTATCCTAAGTCAAGGACTTTTCAGCTTCCCACGCTCTGTCAGCAAGCAGGTGCACAAGAAGCACATTCCAGAAGATAAGGAGGCTTCTGCTGGCAGAAGCTGCAACTCGACAAGGTAAGAACAGTTAATGGCCTGCCTGGAGACAGAGATGGAATCCAATAGGCTGTTAGAAGATCCCAGACCAGAAATCATCATTGAACCAAAAGGCACATGAAGAGCACATGAGGGGCAGGTGCATAGATTGTAAGGGTGTAATTGACCAGGGATTTCTTTGTTCAAAGTCCCTCCCTGGAGGCACCCAGCTCGAGCTGTTTTTCTGCTGTACCATCTGAATATTTTTTTTAATAAAATTTGATACCTGATATTCTGCTACAGGAAACCTAGGGCCGAACCTGAGGAAAAGAGAAGCACTCGAGAGTGAGGATGTGTGTGTATGAAAGGAGTCAAAACAGGCACCCGTCAGCTCACTGGAGTTGCCCACTGCAAATGGACTCCGGTCCTAGCAGGAAAGACTCAGGTGGTGTGTGTGCAACTCCTAGAATGGTGTGTGTGTGCTTGAGTGGCTCCTCCCATCACACAGGAAGACAGCAAGAAGTTAGGTAGGGGTGCTTGGGGAACTTCTTCAAGCAGTGCACTTGAGCTATGGAGAACTAATCACTCTGGATAGTAATGGAGCAGCGGTTTGAACCTGAAAGCAGTCCCAAAACTGTGCTCAGAGGCTTGCTGGCTAAGGTTTTGCTGCCATCAACACCCATCAGGAGACATTACTCCTTTGTAATGGTATGCACAACATTGTTCCCCAGGAATGCCACCTCCCCACACACCTCCCTTTAACCAATTCCTGTCAAATGCCACTGACTCCAGAAACGTACTTCCCAGTATCCAACAGCTGCTGGAGATCAACATAAACTGGAATCAGCGAAGTATGAGCAGCAGCAGCCTCTGCTTCTCCTTACCCAAAGACAGATGGCAGAACAAATCTTTTCTTCACAGGCCGAGTTGCTTCAACTATCCAGTGCCAATGCAGGATTGATGGCCTTACACTAGATGTCTCCAGGGTTTGTGCATCTCTTCTCCAGGACTCCTCTGACAAAGGGCTGAGGAAATCCCAGAAGTCCTCATGAAACACCTGTAAGCATTTTGAGTTTGGCAAGGAAGGAAGGTTTTGCATTTTACCCATTAAGACTGTGCTTTTAGACAAGTTGGTGATGACCTTGTCTCTTTGCTTCTACCAGTTATGCTCTCCTGGATTTTGTCTACTGATACACATTTTCATGAACTAACTTCTCTGCTCATTTCATTTGGTATCCACAAAGCTCAGAGCATCAGTTACCTTCCTCTCAGTAGTTTACAGCTGCAAGGTTACATGTCAGTCCTAGATCTAATCTCTGAAGCCCTTCAGGGTTTACCGTAACATCAGTTACATCCAATGGCATTTTGCTGGAGTGTGATACTCAACTAAGCATAGTTAAGTTTCATTCCAAATATCTTAGCGGTTATCTCATCTCCCATGTATATATGCAATACCTAATTGTTGGGCCAGTTCAGAAGGACCAGAACAGCACAATGGGGCACAAAAAATACTAAAGGCAAGAGAGCAGTGGCAGCTTCCAGCTGCTGTTCTGTCTCTTGGGCTTGCAGAACTAGACACCAAAGACTTAGTGGGAGTCTGCCTGTGGGGGGCTTTATACCTTCCTTACGGCAACATACACCAGCTGTACACTAGCCTATGTCAAACTCTACAGCAGCAGACTTGTGACAAATGGGATTGCTACCAGTCTCCCTATAGACAATTTCAGAGAGGGAAAAAATCCCTGGAGAAGCATCATACACAAAAAAAAAATCATCTCTGAGTGCAGCACATCCCGAGCTGCAGAAGCTGGGATAGTACCTTGAGGAAGTACTGCTACTATCTTGTACTTTTCTTCCTCCATTTCCTACGCACTGGCTATCGGCCACTGATGGAGACAGGGCACTGCAGAGACAGATCATTTGTTTGACCCAGTATAGCTATTCTCATGTTCCTCTGCAGCTGAAAGGATCCTTACTTCAACAGTCTCAGTTCAGGATATCACCATGCCAATCCCTACACCAACAGCCTTCCTCCACCCGAAGCCTTCTTGACAATCCTCTCCTCCTACACCTTTAACCAACCCTGGCCTAGCCAGGCACTATTTCACTCTAGTGGAATCTGTAGCTCCTCTGAAGAACAGGTAACCCTTGGCTATCCCTTCCTCTGGCAGGTCTTGGGCATCAGGCATTAGCAAACTGCATGTTACCCCCAGCTGATCATCACAGCCAGCTGAGCAGGACCACTACTCTTTTACAGACAAGGAATAAGAAGTAGCCAGAGCCAGGAGTAGAAGCCCATATACACTCCTGGCAGGTATTCCAGACTGCACAAGCAGCAGCGAAGTTGCACAGGGACACTTGGATCTCTCCTAACAGAAATCTTTAGTCTTCATCTTCAATCTTAACTTGTAAATTCACAGTAACTGGATGCATGTAACACTTCATGGTGCTAATTATCTGCACTGGTTTCTCTGGCTGTTTGGCAAGGCTGACAGGGTAAAAGCATGCTGTATCAGTATAGCTATAACCACTCTGGGGGATTAAACCAAGTTAGCTCTTTTAACATTAAGGGTATAAACTGCATCCCTAGCAGAAACACTGGGTAAAATATATAAAAAACCCACAAAATTAAAAAAAAAAACATAAAAGATTAACTTTTTCAGCAAGACACTATTTTTAACCTCTTCAGAGCTACTAAAACAAACATAGCCAAGAAATCAGCTCAGAATTTCATTAACTGTGCAGGCTTATCTTTTACCACTGTTGGTGGAGGAAGCTAAACCTTATCTACAAATGAGTTTAACATAGTCAACTGGTGTACTACTTGTGTGAACATCCCTAGATCCCATAGCTTCTTATCCATGTCATATACATTATTTTAAGATGAACTACTCTTCTCAGCATGTTATTACTTCTTTAATTACAATTACATGCATTACATTCCATGATAATCTAGCTGTAAAAACTGAAATAGTGCATTGAAGAATTAATACTGTATTTCACTTAAGATTTAAATACTGTGATTCTTTTCCCACTTGCTATACAAATTAGCCCTGGGGGTTTAGTTTTTTTTTTTTTAAGTATTAAAAAATACCTCCTTCCAAAATTGGATTAGACTTTGAGTTCATTTTTGGGTGCAATTTACACATGAATTCTCTACTAGAGGATCATTTATGATTTTTATTGTTTTAAGGGTTTAGGTTTCTTTGTCAGGCTATGAATTCTTTTAACTTACACAGAATCTAACCCAGTAACATGTAGCCAGTATGTAAGCACATGCACATTGAAGCTACCCAGTATTTTAAAGACTCACAAGGTTCCAATTCAAACTTTGCAATTCCATCTATTATAAGGAAACACTATTACAGAAGCTGCTCCTAGTTTTCCAGTTGCTTTGACTTCAACACATTCAGTCAAGCAATTTCATGCAGGCAGAATTTACTTCAACGTTCTTTCTTGTCTGGACTCAAATTTTTGCCCAAATTAACATCTGGATGAAGACAAATTATTTAAACATGTAGCAAATTAAAAGGTAGAGACTTCTGTCACGCATTAAATGTAAAATTTCTTTTGGCATCGGTCATAGCATTCATTTCCTTTTGACACAACTTACCAACCCATAGCTCCCATTGTTTCAGCTCTGGTTCTCCCACGTTTTGCTTCTTTAAGTAACTCTTCCACAGCCTTCCTGAATATGAGGAAAAGAAAAAAGTTACCACTTGTGGAACACAAGAACTTGCCACTTTATACACTTATGTAAATAAAGTGGAGAGCTTCTTCACTGTAATGAATTAAGCAATAAAGCAGCTCCTAAAATCACCTTGACTTTCTTATTAAGATAATGCAGATTCCTATGCACCAAGTTTAAAAAGAAACATTTTGACATACTAAAAGCAATTAAAGCTGTTGCAAATAAAATAATTGCAATACTAATCAAAGAGTATAAAAACAAAGTGTGCAAAACTGGTGTACTAGACTGAAAAGCACAACCCCTATCACTTCACCTTGGAAATGCTCTTCCCTGCTATCACTTCACTTAGGTTCTTCCTCAAGTCTTTCAACCACAGCAGACTTATTTCGAGCACAGTTAAACACCACCAGTAAAATAGCAAGCAGTCACATGACAGTAAAATCACTGCAACTACCATTGTCAAATTGCACTGACTTTGTGTAACAATGGAAGAAAAGAGCTCACCTTTGTGACTCTGATTCACCACCATTCAAAACGACCAACCTTTACATTATCAGTATCTTCTAGAACAAACTGGCCAGACTAACACTAAAGCAATTAAATAACTATGCTCACATAAAAAAAGTCATCTGAGAGTGTAAATTATGCAAATTATAGGTAATTCCTGCAATGTCAGTCTTTCAGTTCTCTTTATGAATTAATTTCAATCTTGAATAAAAGTTAAGTAACTGCTCTACAGTACATGGTTGAAGTTAATGGGAAAACCAATGAACGGATAATGTGAGCCATTTATTATATAAATTGGATGCATAAACAATTTCATAGTTAACTGTAAGCAACTATATATGTCAACCAAAAATAACTGCAAGACAGAAAAGGAAAGCTATGTACCTGGCCGTAATACCCAGTATGTGAAGCTAAGCATTAACATGGACACGGGTAACACTCAAGGCTTGAAGAACTGAAGGTAGGAAGTAATAAAGAGGGTATTTATTGTTATGATGTGCCACAATGGCTGATGGCATTTGGACTATGTGAACACCACAATCATCATCTTGGTGATTGTGGATTTGCTCATTCATTAGGATAGGCTGGTGACATTTTATAAACACAGAAGCACTTTTTCTTCTGTCTGTATTGCTTTTGGGCATGCTTTGGTTTTCCCTGGCAACAGAAAACAGACCAGTGCCAAATAAGTACAAGTGTAATGTACACCAAGGTGTAGCTACTCTTTCTACAGTTACTCTGCAGTTCTGCTTGAATATAGTTTTCATATTTTATACTTACAACCAGCTATCACAGAACTACTTCCTCACGTTACAGTAATTTCCAGCAAGCAATACTTCAGCTAAAGATTCCTAAACAAGCCTCCAGAATTGGTCACAAGTCCCCAAACAATGTACAAATAATCCTTGATCAACTTATATACATATATATTCATTTGTTCCAAGGGGAAACCATTCCATCCAGCAAAAGATGAGATCTGTGCCAGACAGACATGCAAATACTCACAGGTCGTAACTTTTCCTTTGAGAGTTTGCATTTGAAAAGCTTTCCAGAGGAAAGTGTCCAAGACTTCTACAGAAACAACAGTAGAGAAACGCACCAAAAATTGTAGTATTGCTTCTCTGTGTGCTAGTCTATTAATGGCACATTGGTTTAAGGTTCCTCACAGAAGTCTCTGTCATATAAGGTTATTAGTATGATAGAATCATAGAATTGTTTGTGTTGGAAAAGGACCTTTAAGATCATCAAGTCCAACCATTAACCTAACACTGCCAAGTCCACCACTAAACCGTGTCCCTAAGCACCACATCTACTCATCTTTTAAATACCTCCAGGAATGGTGACTCCACCACTTCCCTGGGCAGCCTGTTCCAATGCTTGACAACCCTTTTGGTGAAGAAATTTTTCCTGATATCCAATCTAAACCTCCCCTGGCACAACTTGAGGCTGTTTCCTCTTGTCCTATCACTTGTTACCTGGGAGAAGAGACCAACACCTACCTCACTACAACCTCCTTTCAGGTAGTTGTAGAGAACAATAAGGTCTCCCCTAAGCCTCCTTTTCTCCAGACTAAATGAACCGAGTTCCCTCAGCCACTCCTCATAAGACTTGTGCTCTAGATCTCAGTAGCAGCTGGGCTTGAGGTACTTCAAATACTTTTTTAAGCATACATCTGATTGCAAGGACATGTTGCATATCCAGTCATAGCACGGGCATTCATGGAAACGGAGTATCTGCCCAGGTAAACTGTCACCTGTTTGAGTTACTTGCACCTAGATGCTAAGTACAGTGTCAGCAGCCTCGCCAGCTACTGCTGCCTTCCCAGGTAGGAGCAGCGGGGTATATAGGACAGCTACTGCCAAGAAAAGAAAAAAAAAAAAAGGGTAAGAAACAGAGGCTCTACCACTGGAACAAGGGAGATGTTGCATATACAGGTCTCCATGAAATTATGGCAAAATTTATTTTTTGTGCAGACCCCGAATTTGCTATCTGAGCAGCCTGAGCTAGTGTACATTGATGACAGCAGGAACATGTGACCTTTATAAAAGCTTGTCCTGAGCCTTCAAACAACAACATCGGACAAAGAGGAGGAAAGAGGAAAAAAAAGCTTCTGACTTTTACTTACCACAGTTACCAAACTTAGTGATTCTGTTTTGAGAAACCTGACTAGGAAGGAGATTAAAAGCCACTATATGTGTTATTATTTTATAATTAAAATCATAACCCAAAGTATCTGAGCTACAAAGCACTAATAAAATACACACACATACATATTTTAAACAGCTACGATTCAGTTTTAGGGGAAACATCATAATACATTAATACAGTGACACCAATTCTATTAACTTAGGTAGGAATTATAAGCCATTAAGCATTTGAGACATTTATTTTGCACTTGTTGTATCAAAGACCAGACTGGCTTGGCATCCATCTTAGCAGCCTTATAAGTCGACATCTTCCTTTCTTATCAAACATTGTTTCCTAATATTGATCTTTCAACATCACTCTTACTCACTCACCTTTACAAAGCCCTTTTGACTTGCACAGACAAATGAAAAAATGCTCAAATCCTCTTTCAAATAATTCATTTCCACTCACTGAACTTATATCCTCTACACAAGTAAGCCAAAAGCTTAAAAGCTATGCAAACAAGGTTTTTCCATTTGCTTTTAGAGGCCTCTTGGGACTCAGCATTCCTTGCTCTCTTCATTTTTACAGCTTGGTTACAATACAAACAGTGCTGTGGCTGCCAGCTTCAACTCCAAGAACAGCAGCATGAGCAAAGGCAACACAGCATGCGACTTTTACGTGAGAAGAACCCAAACACTGGGGGATTGATAGGAGGGAAAATTAGGGACAGGGGCACATTTAAGAAGACTGTCATCATTCTGGTTTCTTTTACAGAAAGTACCACTTAAAACTTGCTGTGGCAATTCTTTTTGAGCCATCAAGCTTAGCTGCAGAATTACAGCAACACGAAGGTATAAGCAGTGATGTGTTTATCTTCAAGAGTATGGTCCAAGACCTACGCACATTTCTGAGGGATTAAACTTTTTCCTCTATATTCCAAGGTTACAGGCAAAGCTCCCGTTGCATAAATCCTAACAACTTGCATCACAAATGCATGTGCCCAAGAACTGGAGAAAGTTAAAGGCTCCAAAGTCAGGAAAAAACAGGTATGTTTTCTGTTCCTCACTCAGGGAAAGGCCTTAATATTTTTTTCCAAAAGATCAAATAGATAGACTGAAAAATGAATAATTAGCAATAAAGAGGTATGTCTGATACAGTTACAGGCAATGAAAATGCCACATCATTACAGAGACCACCCAATTTTTTAATTATAGACCATTCTGTTAGGAGAAGACATATCACGCTGGATCCTACAGCCAAGAGTGGCCAGGCAGCCGCAGCTCCATGCCCAGGTTCAACCAGTAGCAAGGCTGAAAACCTACACCCACCAGGCGCACGCACACCCCACACGTATACACCACTGGCCACACCGATCACAGACACACAGGACACTCGCACCAACATCTTCATCCTGCTCTTCTCTCTGGCCTGGCATAGGAGCCCCCAAGGCCTCAGCCCAACTTCAGTTGCTGGTACAGACCATCACACAGAGCTGGCTGGGACTCCTCTGGTTCACCAGTACCCAACCCCACTGCAGTCTTGCCTGTAAAGACAGATGGGCACGCACACGTGTCTCGCCCCTGGAGGGCCCCTGACCTCTCCAGCAACTGGCCAGGACTCCCTGATGCCTCCAACAACTAGCCCCTCTTGTAGTCTTGCCCTTAGAGATAGACACTCCCCAGCTCCCACCTCATTCACCCACTCACCAGCTGATCTGACTTGCTCTTTACTAGCAGCCACGCACTCTGTCACACACCCACACTTCCTCCACTGCTGCAGCACAGATAAATGGGTCCCCAGCCCCACTTCAGTGGCTGACACTTAGTTTCACTCACCCCATGAGGTCTCTCCAGTTGCTGGCATACAGCCCTCCAGCCCACGGTCCCAGCCCAACTGCTGGCATCCACACCTGCACTCACTTCAGTTGCTGGCACCACAGACACATGGTCCCTCCGACCCATTGTTTGACTCTAGTTGCTGGCACTGAGATGCACACCCTCTGCCCTCAAATAGAGTCCCTCACCCAAGAAAGAGTTAGAAAGGAATTTAACAGGAAGACAGGACAGACTGCACTGATCACGTGCAGGGCACAGCCAGACAAGTGTACCAACCAGCAGCCTATTTACACACGACCAGACCTTTTTATCCCCTTATTCCTCTGTTTTGCCACTCTTGCTCCTCCCCAAATCACCTGATCCCATCCCTTTCCCAACCTTTGGTTCCTCCCCTACACATCTCATAATAAGCCTTGTGCAATCTCAAAATGCTCATCTCCTGCATCCCATAATGCATCCCACACCCCTAGGCAGCAACATCCTTAAGTCCCAAAAGCGCTCCAGAATTGACTCATCTTGATGAGCGTCATGCCTGGAGGCCAGGGCTGTTTCCTGGGACCAGCCCTGGGAGAGGCCCAGAGAAGACGCTCATTCCTCCGAGTCCTTAGGGTGGGTTCCCACCTGCCCCCATGCTCTTCTGGGCTCACGGAGATGGACCTCTGATGGGCTGGTGGCTCCTGGGATGGGCCTGGGAGAAGGCAGGGCTGGGCATTATTTGGGCTCCCCCATCCACCATCGTCTCTCTTTAGTCCTCTGTGGGTGTGCCCAGGAGTTTTTGGCACATAGGAAGAATTTCTTAGGTTATCTCCACCCACATCATCATCTCATTAAAGATCCCCATGAGAACTTTAATGAAAATACACCTACTGGAATTGCTCCACAGCATGCAATCGGCTACAGAAGTGCACAGACCTGGAGCAGGAGGGCAGCATTCATATTCAACATCTCCCAGAGTCAGAGAAGGGACATCTTTACCAAACACATCTTCGTGAAAGACCTTCACAGTATTACTAACTGCTTGCAGTCTATACCACTACTATGCAAGCTCCAAGGCTAGGCTTCTCGGCTACTGCGATCCCCAAAATCATGCTTAAACCTACCTTCCGAGTCACTCTAGGTCCTGACAGCAAGCTGCAAGCCCAGGAAAAAAATAGCAGTTTTTAAAATGAATTTTCTCAAAGTAGTTTTATGCTGACTATACAACTTATTTTTAACCTTGCACAGGACTGGAAATAGAAGTGGATGCTGGTATTCTGATTACATCTGAATAATTAATATCAAGACCTTCAGTCAAGTAAAGGACTAAAGATACTGCCTTCTACAATAAAGGAATGTGAATGAAGGCCAGTGTTATTTATAATCAACTGCTGTGAGCTGTTAATACAACATAAAGAGCAAGAATGAAACAAAGGCACAAATATGCCACAAACTTTCTAACATTTTTTCAAAGGCAAAGACACTCCACGTAGGGCATGTGAATGCTCTCATTCTTTGTCCATCAGGTTTCTTACTTATTTAAACATTCTATTTGTCAGTCCCATGACTGCTATTTGCAGCACATTTCTATACTGATACACTCACCAGCTTGAGTTGCAAACATAGCACTCCATTTCACACAGCAGTTTTAGCTTGCAGAGCACTTTTTTGCCACAAATACGGGAAAGAATGGCACATTGAATCCTGACACTTCGATTTTAACTGTTAAAAACAATAGTAAGAACTATCAATTAATTTCTCCAAGGCACAAAGCTTACTTGTTAAAAAGTGTAATTGGGATGCCTGTGCTGCAAAAATATTAGACTATTGATTCTGAACTCCACTACAGGCCTCGTTACAGAATTATAGCAGTCCTTGTGATTCAGAGCAGCATCTCCTTAGGAAACAGTTAATTCCAAGTAAATGATGCTCCAAACAAGCTTGGTAGTCACCTCTAGTAAAGTATGGTATCCAAGGTTGTGAAATATTTATAGCTCTTGAAAGACAGAAGGGATTATGGAAGGATTTGGACACACAGTATAGCAAAGCCACTTCCTTTATATTTTCAGAGAAACAAATGTATTTTCTGTGCTTCAAACACACAGAACAACCATGAAGACAATTTAGGAAGGGGAGGGGGGGGAAAAAGATTGTTTTACATAGGGATTAAAACGATGACCTCTGTAATATGCCAAAGGATATTCAGTTGAAATTAAGTAGGAAAAACAAGTACACGTGCTTGCAGGGGAAACAAACTAAACAGATCCTAGTAGCTGATTTGTAACCTTTTTTTTTTCCTACTCACTCTTCGGTCATATCTTCACAATACCATTAATTACGTCTTAACAGAACTTAGCCTAGAATTTTCTTAGAATCACACTTATCTCAAGACTCTAGGTCTCCACTGACGTACCAGCAAGTTCACAGGAAAAAATGCCACTTCATACCTCCAACAAAAGTTATTGGGTGAGATGGAGCAGAGGATATAATTCATTAGAATGTAGCAAATATTACTGTTTTACACACCTGTGATATTTATAGCTTTTAGAGTTTTAAAATCCAGAGTACGCAAGAGTCACATGGTAACTTGCGAGTTAGTATTCAGCTTCAGTGGCGACTATCACTTCCTATTAAAGTGAGGAAAACATCAAATGCAAGGTCAAGTGAGAGTCAGACACAGTAAAACTGAAAAATAATAGCAGGAAAATGCGGCAGTAAGGACAAAATAGAACAAGCAAGATGAAGAGACCTCTCCCTAGATAATAACCAAAAAAAAATAGGACGACTGACTTAACAGATCACTGTTTAGAATGGTGGGAAAAAAAATTCGCTTCAGACCTGAAAAAACATGCACAAAACCAGTTACACTTCTTTTTCCCCTGTGGTAGATTAAATAAACATACATAGAAAAACCCCTTAAGCTGTTATTTAAGACTTCTGAATTCAGACTTGTCTTGCAATGCAGAGACTACTGAAAATACTCCAAATAAAAACATTTTTAAACACTAAAAATCTACCTAAAATAGTTAACACTGTGGCTACAGAACAGAAATGCCACTATTTATATGCTAAAGCCATATTATAAAGACCCTAAAAATTATAAAACCTAACTACCATTGCTGTGCTACTGACAGGAAAGTATGATCACCAGGTCGGTGATTATGAAACGAATGAGTAATGTCTGTAAACCAAAGGATAAAGAAAGGTCTGTATTAGACTCTTGAAGACTGTACAGAGAAGCATGTTTAGACTAAGAAATACCCAAATATGACATCTAAATGCATATAGCATGAACTGAATTCAGGGTGCTACTAGCAAAGCAAGCTGTTATGAAAGCTGAGGATGTGAAAAAGTAACTAATGATAGGTGGATGCAGGACAGAAAGTGATAATCATCAAGTACACTATATTGTACCTATAATGTGTACAGAGACCATTAAACATGTACGGAGGTGAATGGTAGCATGGATTGAAGACACCAGACAGCTAAACCCTACCGTGTACCACTCTAAGTAATACTGAGCTTCATCCCCATCATCTACCATGCTGCCATGGAAAAGGAATAGCAAATCCCAACTCAGCTTGAAGCGATGAGGCAGGATAAAACTTCAAATCTGGTTCCTGGGAAGGAGACCATGGAGCAATAACCAGTGAGCGAGCGGCTATGCCCTGAACTGCCCGGGGCACCCCAAGTCCCCAGCACGGCAATAGCAGCCAGAAGACAGACAGCATGAAAGAACAGTGAGATGGTTTCAACTTGCTATGAATGAAAAAGGTTTAAGTTTGGAATGACACTAGTAAAAATAACATTCATGCATATATAGAAAGCAGCTTTAATTATTAAACTGATGATCTGAGAGCACAAGTAGTTTACCAAGCATTAAAGGCCTTTTAGAAAGCATTATGCCTTCCACCACCCCAGTGCTATCACTTTTGTCCCATTTAAAATACTTGCCAGATACAAGCAGGAACAAGTTAAAAAGCAAAAGAGAGGCCTGCTGTGATTGAATATCTAAATATAGAAATCTGTTTTTTAACCCTCAATGTTTGCTCAGGAATACTGTAACTCAGTACTCACAGTGAGATTAGTCCTCTTGTCCCAACAAAATGCAAGGTAGAAAGCAATTTTATTTTTTGACAAAATAACTGCCAAGCATTTTGTATCATCCCATACAAGGAACAGGGCAATTTTAATAATTAGTCAACTGGCACATCTCCAATACTGAAAATCAAAATTCTTAAGAACAGAAGTTTAACTTTTTTTTTTTTTAATTTTACCAAGTACACCTAATCACCAATTTATAACTGATGGAAGATGAGCCACCTAGCATTTCTTAACCTTGTTTCTAAATGGTATCAGCATACATCACAAGAATAACTGGGGTTTTTTATTATTTAAATAATGGATGTTTTTCCCATTATACGGGAAGACTTATTTTCTACCGCAACTCCCCCAGCACAGGCTCCAAAGCCTTGTCCCGAGGACACGGCGCAAGCCAGCTCCAGGCCGCGCACCCCTCGGAGCGCACCCTCACCGCCGCCCGAGGGGCCGCGGGGGGGCCGGGCCGGGCTCAGGGCCTTCCTCTCCGCCGCCGCCTCCCGGGCCACCCGCCGCCGCACGCCCGCCGGCCGAGGCCCTCCGCCGGGAAGGGGCCGTCCCACGGCCGCAGCCAGCCGGGGCCCAGCCTCCAGATCCGCAGACCCTGGGGGCCCGTCCCGGGCGGCCCCAGACCAGCACTGCCCAGGCCCTGCAGGGTAGGAGGCGACACCGAGCTCTGGTCGGCGGAGAGGCCACGCCGAGGCCGTGAACTCCCGGGGCCGCTCAGCCGCCGCCCGCCCCTCACCTCTCCAGCTCCGGGTCCTCCTCCATGGCGGTGCCCGCTCTCTCCCACTGCGGCCCAGCTCCTCAAGCGAAGACCGGCGCCATGCCCCGCTCGGGGCGGAGCGGAGCGCCGGGGCAGGCGCAGAGGACGGCGAGGACCCCGGCGGGGGAGGAGCCGGGGCGGTGCGAGCCGGGCCACCGCCACACCCCGCCGGGCACTTGCGGCCGCACCCGGACCCCCATCCTAAGGGGGGAGCAGGGGTGACAGCCGGCCCAGTGGGCTCCCGCCAGCCCCGCTGCATGCTGGCGGGACCCACCATCAACCTCCACCCCGGCGGCGGGAGCGCTACAGGCCCCGCGCCGGGGGAAGGAAGCGTGGGGCGGTCACCGCTCTCTCGCCCGTGGCTGAGCGGGGGCGGGCGGGAGCGGGCTCGGCGGCAGCGCCAAGGAGGCGGGAGTGAGGCTGCCGCCTCCCGTTAGCGGCGGGACCCCCGGGGTTTGCCCCGCGGCAAGGCCGCGCATCTCGGGCGGGCGGGGACAGCTCTCCGGGCAGGACAGGGCAGGGCACAGCCCGCGCAGGCAGCTCCCCAGCCAGCCCCTCCTCCGCCCCGGCCCCGCCCGCACCCCCCACCGCCCCCGGGCCCGCTGCGATCAGGCGAGTGGCGGGGACACCCCGGCCCGGGGCTCCGCCGCGGCCCGCCCCGGCCCCGCTCCCATAGGCTGTGGCGTGCCCCGCCGCCCGGCCCCGCGCTCGGGGCTGCCGCCGGAGTGGCGGAGCGCGATTGTCACTTGGGCCGCGCCGCTGCCCGGGGCGGAGGCGGGAGCGCCGGCCGGCGGAGAAGCGCTCTGCCAAGCGCTGCCCGGAGTTCGCCTCCCGCCAGGCGGAGCGGGCGGGCGGGCACAGTCGGCTCGGCTGAGGGGCGCGGCGGCGGCTGAGGAGAGCGCGGCGCGGAGCCGGCGGCGGTGAGTAACTTCCCTGCCCCGCCGCGGCGCCGGGCGGCTCAGCGTCCCCTCAGCCACCGGCGGCGGTAGGGCCGCCGGGCAGGGCGGCGGCCGCGCCCTGTCTCTTCCTCTCAGCAGCGGCGCCGGGGGGCTCCCCGCGGGGGCGGCGGGGCCGGGCCTGCTGCGGACGCCGGGCTGGGCCGCCCTGAAGGGGCAACAAGTCCGGGAGCGGGGCTGGGGCCCGGGAGCCGCCGGACGGGGCTGAAGCGTGTGCGCTTGTGGGCAGGGTCCCCCGCCCCGGAGCCCCGGCGGGAGCGGCGCGGCCCTGGCGTGCCCTCGCTCGGGAGGAGCGGGGGTTCCTCCCCGGGAGAGCGGGTGTCGCTGAGAGCCGAGCGCCCGCGGCGGGTATGTGCCCGCCGGAGGTGAGCGGCGGCTGCGCCGGGAGCCCCAGCGCGTCTTTGCGATGCTGAGCTGCGGTGCTGGGGACCTGCTCCAAAGGCGCCTGCTTGGGGTCGCTAAATGCACTTAACGCTGCTCTCGTATAGCTTTATTAAAGAAGCTGCTGCCTGAAAAGGAGTCGGATTACTGCGTGCGGGGGAGGCAGGAGAACAGCTGCAAGCAAAACCCCCGCTGCTGGTTTCAGGTTGTGTTTTACAGCTGCGCCGGAGGAACTCAGCTATATGTAAAATGTCCCTGAAGCCTATGGAGCTGGCAGCTATTCCAAAATGTTAACTCCAGTCCTCGGTGCTCTGACCTAGGCTCTCCTTTTTTTCCCCCGTTAGCTCTTCTCACTGAAAATGTGGTTTAAAAACTTAAAACCTCGTGTCTTTTGAACTTTAACAAGGCATACTTTAAAATCATCGTTGCTCTTGACAGAATATTAGTACTCAGTCAACTAATTGAGAAACCAATTGCTGGAGCTGTGGTAGTGACAAGTCTGACGGTCCCTTGTGACTTTTCTTACCATGTTCCTAATGCATAGCGCTGATGGTTTACTTGTGTAGAAATCCACTATTAAGTACTTCTGAGCTTCATTTAATTCCTTTTTTAATTACATGATATCGTGGGTTTGCTTTTGTCTCTGTGCAAAGTGAAATTTGCCTGTTAGGGATTAGCTTGGGGATACGTTTGATAGTCTCTGGAAATACATTTCGAATCATAAATGCATTTGAGCTTCTGTTCAAAAGAGAAACTGTTCTGAGCTAGGCTCTCATTAAATAAACACTTTGAATTACTGATTTTTTTTTTTTTTTGTTCCTCTACCCAATTTCTTTTGGCTTCGCGATGCTTTATTCTAAGCTGCAATCCAGCAGCAGATCAAGGAGGCTTAGGAAGAAACATCAGATGGTTTCGGTTAGTGTCTCTACCGCTTGGTAAATAAACGTGTTAGTACCATATGCTGCCCTGACTTTATTGAACTTCAAAATGGAAACGAGGTATGTCAGCGTATTTGCTAGAACCATAAGAGTTAATAGGGTCCTTTATCATTTACTTTTTTTTTTTTTTTTTTTAAACGATCAGCTCACTGAGGGATCCTCTTTCCTGAACACAGTGCTATAGCGGTGATTAACTCCAAATTCAGCAGGCTGCAAAGAACACCATTGTGCCCAGTTGGATTTTTTTTTTTTTAAATAAAAAAAGTGTGTAATGTTATGTTTTAAAGTGCTTGTATTATTACAATTCTAAAATCTCTGGATATTGAAAAAAACACCCACAAAAAACAAAGCATAATTTTACCATGACAGTTTTCAGTCCTGAATTTCTAACTGTACTGACCCTTAACTCTGCCTAGTGACTTCGTCAAGAGATAGCCCAAGGCCTTGGACTCAGGTCTGAGATTTGCAAACACAGCATGATTTCCTAACGCAGGACTTGAATCTTCTATTAAAAAAAAAAAAATAAGAAACGATTTAGGGATGAAACTTTTCAAGAGGAATGTAAGCTGGTGATTGGGTAGAAAAGTACTGTTCTCTTGAGACAGGTTAAAAAATCACAGAATCACAGAATCACAGAAAAAAACCACCCACAAAAAAACAAATGTCAAAAAATTAATGTCGTAAATCAGCAAGATGCTGCTTATTTAAATAGCTGATAGATATTAAGAGCTGTAACTAATAAGATAACAGCATTCATTCAGTGTTAAAATGCTCCCTGATGTAGAAGGCACCAGAGGAAACTAGTTGCCTATGTGATACAGCAGTGTCTTGTCTCTGATACTTGAAAATTCTTTGCTCATTTGGTTTGCAGAAGCAATTTTAATGTGACCCCATTGAATTGCATGCTGCTTGATTGCTTTATTAGGTCAATGGAGTTTGTTGTTTAGGAATTCTAGTGCCTTTCAAAGATGAAAATGCTTTTAAATATCAATATTAAATTATGTAATTGTTGGGTCATGATGTCTACAGAGCAATAAAAAATAATAATGTGGTGGTGTGTTCTTTTTGTTTTCTGTGGCCCCAATTCTGTAGATGTTTGCGCTTACATGTGTTTAATATTAAACACCAAGTATTTCTTTTGGAATTAGGAGGTCTGTTCTTAGGCTTAATGTTAAGCCTGCATGTAAATGTTTTCAGGGTCAGGATTTATGTTCGCAAAGTTCATGGGATAAACCTGTCAAGTGTTTTCATCCTGACTGTTCTGTATTCTGCATGAGATGATGTCGGTAGCTGACTTCTGCTTTGGAAGTGGAGGCTGATTTATCTACTGACACGTAAAGGGATGCTCCCAGCCCTGCTGCTGCGTTACAGTGCTGTACCTGAGCTGCCTTTATCCTTGCAACGTGCTTTGCAATGCTACAGGCATCTCTTTTATTTCTAAAGTATTTTTACTGATATAGATGTGTGTAGATGTCAATCCTTTTTATTCTTGTAGATGCTTATTTCAATTGATGTTAGTTTTACAAGTAATTTGGGGGCTGGAAGAGGAGGGGAGTCTCTTGGCTGAGTCTCTTGCACTGAGCTGTGCACTAGATGGTGAAAAGAAAAGCTTAAGTATGCAGCTGTTCGATATAAAATCAGGTAACTTGCAAACATGCGGGAGTTTAAATTGTTTTGCATTTCTGTGATTTTTCCACCCAGTTAATGGGAACTATTTTTATTTTAAAAATGAAACATTGGGGTGATGTAGCTCAATATTTGCAGACTCATTTTAATTTTAAGTAAGCAAGTTGTCACGTTGCTCTGGGGTTGTGGTATTTTGTTAAGAATGTCTAGAATTTTCTTACTGTCATCACAGCAAAACAGACCAAATTGGGTAAGAAAGTAATTATGAGGTTATAAATGTGTCAGCTCAACATTATATAAAATTTAATTTTTGCACAGGCAGAGTTGGTTTACTTCGGGATGGAGTGATAGATGTTACATATTGCCTGGCTGTTTTTCCTTCATTCCCCAGAGAAGAATGTGTTTTTGTATTTCATTGCAGAGATTTGTCATGCTTAACCACCATTTGATAGGGTGTACAGAATTTTTATGAAGAACTCTTGTTTGTAGAGCAAAATGCAATTTGATCAAAGAGTAAATCCAATATGTGAACTGATCCGGTTTTAAAATGTTGTAAATGGTAGTAATAAGTAGTTCTAGATAATGAAGAAGAAGGAACTGTGCCTTATTTATCTTTTTTCTAGCAATAGAGCACAGTGGAAAGTGGCACACGTTAAAGGAGAACCTGTATGTGTCTGGGCGAAGGGAGGAACCCAGTAGCTGAAGAAAGGCAAAGCAGGGCTTTTGGACCAGGTTGCCTGGAGTGGCGTAGCGCTGTCAGATATTATTCAGCACAATGGGGAAAAATGAGTGACAAGCTACCTACTGCTGCATTGGTACATTCTTTGCAGCGGGAGCGATTTTGAAGCGTGCTGTAGGCTGTACTCTCCGCCCCAACCCCCAAGACAGCACTGCCACTGCGTGTTCCCATGACCTTCTCTGAAGAGGTTGCACAAGCCCAGTGGAAGGTGTCAGGATGCCAGCGTCGTGCATTCCCAGGGGCTGGCTGGTGAGAAGAAAATTGGGAATAACCACAGTTTATTATTGGGTTCAAGTCAGTGTTCCCATATGTTGACACTTTTATCGACTCTTGCAGTTGCACTCATCGTGTAGGTTTTTTTTTCTTTGCATGAAATTTTTGCTCGAATCTGAGCTCTCCTCCACAGACAACCCTCTCTTAATGCAGTGTCATTTTCAAAATTTTGGCCCTGAAAGGCCAAAGAATACTAATGATGGAGGATTTTAAGCTCTTACCTTCCTGTGGCTTGCTTTGTTCTTCAGATTGGTGCTAATCCTCGTTTCTGAGTTCATACATAGGAAAAAGAAACCTGGTGCAGCAGAGGTTTTTGGCACAACAGAAGCAAATGGAAATTCAAGCAAAGCTAACGGAGATAAAATGTCATTGACTTGTGTACTGAAACCAGTTCATGGAAAGCAATTTTCAGTGGTTGCTATATTGTGCTTGGATAAGCTGTCGTGTTCTGCCACAGGAATGTTGTGTTTGCTTTGAAAGGACCAACCCATGGGGTTTTTTTTCTGACACAAAGCAACATTTCAGAATCTAGGCGTGTCGTGATTTTTCTGGCTATCAAGTTTTGGTTGGCATTCCTGAACAAGGTCTTCATTTGAAAAAAAAAAAAGCATGGCTGCTATCAGCAAGCCTTCTTTGTTGATGCATTTTACTTCGTCATAATGTGAATGTGCTTTTGTCTGTGTACCTTGTATTAGTCCCCAGGCAAAATGAGCTGTATCAGCAACGTACTCTTAGGGCAGCAGAACAGAGCCTGTACTGGGGTTTTCTGTGGGTATAGCGATGTCATCCAAATCATTCCCCTAATTGACATCGCTACCTGCTACACCAGCAAAAACAAAACAACAACAACAAGAAAACCCACAACCCCCACAAGGCTCTTAAGTTAACCACGTTTTGTCTTCAACACAGTTGATTCTTCTGCTGCCTTCAGTAACAGTCTGTGCAGAACAGTACGTTCAAAGTCCATGTTGTGGCTGGGTAGCCTACATCTAGAGCAAGGCACATTTCAAGGACACTGGAGATATTAATTTCTGTATGTGCCTCATGGATAGTGCACTGAATATCTGCAATAGATTAAATACTTAAATATGAGCTGTATTAAGTTGCTTCTACATGTTAGGAGGTTAAAATTTATAGAAAAAAATCAGTAACAGCTATTGCCACTTCATGCAGAGGAGGATGCCTTATTGTTACTTCCAAGTTCATGCATTTGTTTACCAACAGGCCATCCTTCCTTGTGTTCTTGCCGCTTTTTATTAGATCTGATCCCCTGCCCCATATCATCGTTTTCTCCTTTATTTTTTTTAATCAAGTTGTTTAAAATTTGTTTGTAACCAGACTGAAATAGCTGTAAGTGAAAGTTGATTGATCCATCCCAAGACCACATAGATCCTAATGTGTTGTATAAAACTTCCTGGTCATGTTCAAAGGGTTTTCTGTAAACCCCATTATGATCATGCAGCTCTAACCATATCCTTGGTACGGTACATATGCACCATATTCACCATCCAAACCCCTGCCGCTCCGTGAGGCTACCCCGACTGTTAATTGAAGTAACTTGTTTTTTAAACTTTTAAAAAAACTTTTTCAGTCAAGCTTCTTCCAGAGCAGGTTGATGAGGATTTCCTTCTGTCCAGCCTCTTTTTCCCATCTTTATGTCTGGTTTGCTCTAGAGGGGTTCCCTCAGCCATGTATTGTTACTGGCAGAAGCTAATGAAGGCTCACCCAGTGAATTAGTAAAATAGTTCCGTGTCTGTGCTAGATCTTGCATTTATGTTAATTAAAAATGAGTACAAGTCAATTCCTGGACTATTTTTACAAGTAGTCGATTACTAAGCTGTCATTGCTGCTTCTGATGAAGACTGAAGCTTTAAAAATCAGAGTTTCCTGCCTTATAGTAAACCAGTATAAAATGCAATTCGTTCACTATTTAATACCTTCAGAATTTAGGTTTGCTTCTTAACTGTTTTAATTCCTTTTAAATGCTAAAGGTAAATCTAATCTCATCCAGGTTATATTAGGCTAAAAATACAGATATGTTTGTGTACTTGTGGATCTATCACGCATTTCATCCGAATGTCTTCACAAGGTCTGTAAGTTAGATCTTTATATACACATTACAAACATTCATAAGAATTCAGTGACAACCAACAAATGTGTTTCTTTTTCAAATCACCAGTAAAAAAAGGTTATCTTTCTACTTCGTCTGGCAAAATAACCACTCTTCATTCCTGTTATCTGGGGCATGGCTCAGTATGTATGTTCGGTGCTGATACTTTTATATTCTAGCTTCTGATACGTGTCCGTCTATAGCTGGAAGTGACACGAGCTGAATTAGTCTTCACCGCATGTACAGCAGCAAATATACCTGTCGTGGTATATTTATACAGCATGGGCATGGTCCTGCATAAATAATACTTGAAGTTTTAGTTGCGGGGAGGTGTTTTTACCACCTTGAAATCCATTTTGACCGATAGCAGCTGACTTATCTATTGACTGTGGCTCTCCTGCTTTCTGCAGGGAAAATAACTTTCCGGTGAAGCAAAAGTGAAGGTGATTCAGTGCTGGTAAAAAGGAGAATCAGCAGCACAGCCTGTCTGTGCACTTGACCTGAGCTGTCTTGCAATGTAAGCAGAAAAAGAGAATCTATGGGAAAATTAACACTAAAACGAGTGGTAATGCAGAATTTTGGGTTGCTGGAGTGTGAAATGAAACTGTTACAGTTCTTTCTTCTGCAGTAAGGGATGCATGCCATCGACTGGAGAAATGCTGTAGAAGTGTAATGCTTTCCTAAGTCATATTTTGAAAAGTTTGAAAGCTGTGAAGCCAGGAGATGTTCATAACTAAGTGTCATGCCATGATGAAATGGAAGGTACTTGATGAACTTCTGGGTACAGCTTGACATGTTACCTCCTACCAATGATCAGAACCATACGGATTTCACAACAGGTATCATTTGTCTTTAAGTAAGTCTCAAGTTTAGTGAAGGCAGCTTATTTTACACAGTAATGTCAACACTGTGCCGTGATTTTCTTATTTTGCCTCAAAGGATCAAAGAGGAAAGATTTCTGTTTTAGCTGTGATACTGACTTTGAGGATAAAGAAGATGATTTGTTCTAAAGCATTGATATAGATGAGGCTGTGTATACCTGAAAACCTGCTGAGCAGGTTAAGTTGAAATGCAGGAGAGAAGGGACTGCACTACAAGGCACCCACACGTGTTAGGAACAGTTGCTATCTCGTATATGCTATTTTTCAGATGATGAATCACATACAGAGTCCTACTTAGCCGTCCCTACAGCTTGACTGTACAATTGAATCTGCAGCGGTTAGTCCATGAAGTCCTTTGTGGGCATGAGAGTCCTTCTGCCTGCTTCTGCTCCCAAGGCAGTCACTGAATTCACCACAGCTGTGATGATGTGGTTATAGCAAAGCATCTCTTATGGGATTTCTTTGCTAGGAATCAGTTGCTGCTGGTACAAATCTGGTTAGCAGTCTGCTTGTCATTGAACTGAATTTACATATATGTGTATATATATAAAATTAATTTCTATGTATAAATAAATAAAACAGTATAAAAAGGAAAAAAACAAACCCTGTACTTATTCTTTTCTTTCAACATTTTTTTTTGCTCTTTCTTTTCAGATCTTAACTTAGAAATCCTTCCAAATTTAGCTTTAACATTAAGCATTTTTTATGGAAGAATGGAGTTGAAATACAGTAGGTAAAGACATTATAGAAATCTGATCCAATATGTTTTTACCACTTTAATTATTGTTCAGTTCTGTAGTTTTTGCTTTTACTTCTTAGTTGTGGAGTAACTTTATTCTTCTGGTGCTGTCAGCAGTTATAGCAGTAAGAAGCTTCAGGAATGTGTTGTTTAAATAGAAAATCTGTATAAATATTATTGATTATCAACACTGATTATAGGAAATATCATGAACAATTTATGAGTTTCATTGGGGGGATTTTCACATAAATCACCACAACAAAGGTTTGGAAAACAGTAAATGAGTGATGGAAAAATAATAACATTTATAAGATAGAAGGAGTTATTTTCTTAATTTTCCAGCTGATGAGTAGGTGCATATAAAAAGACAGACATCAGATTGCTTTTCTGTCATGATATAATATATTTTTCTATAGTCCAGAGGTTAAGTTCTATCCTTATTTAATAATAAACTTACTCAGTTTTCTGACTTAAAATTATCCTGTTTCTCAAATTCGAAATAAAGTGGAAGCAATCAAAAAATGTGGAATAAGCAATCATTTAACCAGATATTAAAACTGTATTTAAATATATTTAAATTTTTATTTATTTATAAAATTGCATTTAAAGCTCTTTATTGGAAAAATGCTCTGCCTTAACATGAATTGAAGAGGATTAGAATTTAATAAAGTGAATTACTCTTTTCTGTTTGAGGGGGAAAAATTTTTTTCCCCAAGGTTTTACTTTTAAAACTACCATCTTCCCAGATGTTCTCGAATACATTCTGCATTGTTTTAAAACAACTCTAATCTTTAATACGATTATCTGTAAACTTCCTTTGTTTACTGAGGGATTTTTTCAGATTATCAAATAATTTTATATACAAATCCTTTTCTTGGTGCATACCATAAGTCTCCATTGCATGCCCAAGGCAGTGCCCCAAATGAAGCTGACTGACATCAATTATTGATTATTATTCTTTGCGCGCTGGGAAGTGTAATTGAGTCTCCGGTCTCGATTTATGGTTTGTTTCACAGAATCACAGAATCAAGCAGGTTGGAAGAGACCTCAGGGATCATCGAGTCCAACCGTTGCCCTGACACCACCCTGTCAACTAGACCATAGCACTAAGTGCCATGTCCAGTCTTTTCTTAAACACATCCAGAGATGGTGACTCCACCACCTCCCTGGGCAGCCCATTCCAATGTCTAATAACCCTTTCTGAAAAGAAATTCTTCCTAATGTCCAACCTGAACCTCCCCTGGCGAAGCTTGAGGCTGTGCCCTCTTGTCTTATCGCTAGTTGCCCGGGAGAAGAGGCCAACTCCCACTTCACTACAACCTCCCTTCAGGTAGTTGTAGACTGCAATAAGGTCACCTCGGAGCCTCCTCTTCTCCAGGCTAAACAACCCCAGCTCCCTCAGCCGTTCCTCGTAGGTCAGACCCTCCAGACCCTTCACCAGCTTGGTCGCCCTCCTCTGGACTCGCTCCAACACCTCAACATCTTTCTTGAAGTGCGGGGCCCAGAACTGGACACAGTACTCAAGGTGCGGCCTCACCAGTGCCGAGTACAGAGGGACGATCACTTCCCTAGACCGGCTGGCTACACTATTCCTAATAGAGGCCAGGATGCCATTGGCCTTCTTGGCCACCTGGGCACACTGCTGGCTCATGTTTAGCCGGCTGTCGATCAGCACCCCCAGGTCTCTTTCCGCCGGGCTGCTTTCTAACCACTCTTCCCCGAGCCTGTAGCGCTGCATGGGGTTGTTGTGGCCGAAGTGTAAGACCCGGCACTTGTTCTTGTTGAACCTCATGCCGTTGGTCTCGGCCCATCTATCTAACCTGTCCAGATCCCTCTGTAGGGCCTTCCTACCCTCCAGCAGATCGACACTCCCACCCAGCTTGGTGTCATCTGCAAATTTGCTGAGGGTGCACTCAATCCCTACGTCTAGATCATCTAGAAAGATATTGAACAGCACCGGCCCCAGAACTGAGCCCTGGGGAACACCGCTAGTGACCGGCTGCCAGTTGGACTTTGCCCCATTCACCACCACTCTCTGGGCTTGGCCATCCAGCCAGTTTTTAACCCATTTAAGAGTCCACCCATCCAAGCCCCGGGCAGCCAGTTTGTCTAGGAGGATGCTGTGGGAAAAACGTATGTTTGTGTTTCAAACGTAGGGTCATGAGAGCAGCTGCAGGGAGACACTGGAGTGCGTGCATTGATTTGCAGCATAAGCATAGACTACTTAAGAGCATATGGGACTGAGAAGAGAAAAGGGTTGGAGCTGAAGTTGTCCTGTGCTTTTCAAGAACTTGTTCAATATGTTTTCCTGGTGCCCATACACCAAAATGAGGAGCTATTTTCTCTCATCACGGTGGTGATATTTCATTACACTGGGGCATGGGATAGCACTTAACAGGAGGGAAGACCCCCTTCGTCCAAGTTCTCCATCCCACGAAGTGTGGCCTGATCTGATGTGCTCTGACTCCATCAGACTTCACAAGCTAAAATTATACTCCATATTTCTCATGCACCAATAACTTTCTTTCAGTAGCATTTTTTGAGTGTGAAATCAAGCAACCTAACATTGGAAATGTGCTTGTGCATCCCTCATGCTACTCCCTTTTGTGTCCATCCTTTGCACGGGACTGGGCTGCTGGGGAAAAAGCTTCTGAACAGAAACCGGCAACTGGGTTACAACACAGGTTCAGGAGGGGTGGGGAAGACTGAAAGGCAGTGGGTAAGCTAAAAAGTGGCATTTCTTAATTTTGTAAATTAGCTTGCAGCCTGATTCATCATGTTTAAACATTGCTACATGTAATT
Organism: Nyctibius grandis; assembly: GCF_013368605.1. Taxonomy (NCBI): domain Eukaryota; kingdom Metazoa; phylum Chordata; class Aves; order Nyctibiiformes; family Nyctibiidae; genus Nyctibius; species Nyctibius grandis. Next base: position 103,924,761 of record NC_090659.1, read on the forward strand.
TTTGACATTATCTTTTTAAATGACTGCAACAGTTGCAGCAACTACATCGTTAGTAAAATCCTTACTGCTTATGAGGTTTAGAAGGAGCTGGCAATACTGCCTGAGCTACAAGATGGCTTAGAGACAGGAGAAAACTTTATTATCCTGTAGATGAAAAGTTGTCACGCTTATTTTTTCTGGAGGACAAAATGATCAGTGAGGATTTGGGTTCAGCCAGGTTTCCCCCATGGCAAGTTCTTTCCCACGCTGGCAGCCTCTCACGGGTCCAGCTGCCTGGGTTTCTCTACAAAGTGTTCACTCTTGGGTATCGTTTTGGCAAGTTGTCTTCAGGCTTTCTGAAGAACAGACAAAAGGAGGGAAATATAAATTTTTTCAAAACCCAATGTGGAATTTCTTGGGACAGAGCAAGCTGTGCAGGCACATGAGGATTTTTCATCTCTGAAGTTGTCAGAATCTGTTGTAGGGAAAAAGGTCAGATGTGAATACAGGAGCCTGATGTTTCCCCATCATGACTGCCCCTCCATCTTCTGGATGCAGGAGTTCAAACACCAAATGTCGTAGGGGGAAGTAAGAAGGAAGCAAAAGAGGATGCGTCTTTGAAGGACGAATCAGTGTGGTGAGAGCTTCCCTTGCTGGCAAAAGCCTGAGTAAGCAGGTGGGGCTGGCAGCGTGCCCTGAAGGTTAATGTTGTCGGTCGCCAAGCTGGAGGGGGAGGCAAGGCCCTCCCTTCTGCCGGGGTTCTCAAGAAAGATGCTCTGAGAAGGCTTCTGGCTGCTGCCTCTCATTTCACCTTGGGTGCTGGGAGAAAGAAATGGTAGCTAGGACCAAGACAATGCAAGGCTAAAAAAAAAAAAGAAAAAAATCAATATGTATAGTATTGGTGGCATTGAGAAGCACAGTGGTTTCTTTGGTGGGGTCCAAGCAGCAGCAGGGCCTCTGTTTCATTTCTGCTGCAGCTCAGCTGCCCTGGCGGGCTCAGAGGCTGCCATCTGCCCTCCCAGCCACCTGAGCTGAGGTTTTATGGTACCTCTGAGGCTATTCCTGGGTGTCTAAGTCTGTATTGGAGAAATACTGCCAAATTTTTTTTAGCACTAATGCAGGAGAGGTCTAGCTGAGCACAGAGACAGTGATATTGTTAATTTTCCAGGCTGTTGCTGTCTTACTCTCAGCTGTCCCTAGACATCCTCACCATTTTATGTTTCCTCTCTAATGGCACGAGCCAGGATGTCATAATATCCAAAATCAAATGTACCAGAAAATATAATAAATTAGAGTCAGGCTAGCAGAGTAATTGAAGAATAAACTGAATTTTAAACAACACAAGATTGTGTTATGAACTGATTGCTATGCACAAAATGCTCCAGAGGAGTGTGACTTCATGTAGATTTACTATTGATGGCAGCATTTCCTAGATTGCTACTGGTAATAAAGAAATGAAAACGGTTTCAACTTTTGAGTTAGTACCACAACATAATATTGCAGCAAAGAAGAAGTACCATTCTAGTTACACTGCAAAGTAATTCTGGAAGAAAAATTTTCTCAGTGCTTTAGTTATTTATTTAAGAGGTTTACATGTATTTAGCGATTTTGGAGTTTATAAAGCCATGAAGTGAATGCAGGCTTTGGTGTGGAAAGAACTACATTTGTCCTCAGCTCCTAGTGTGATTCTTCTATAAGAAATTACTTAGGAACTGTAGCAGTACAGTGGGTTCCTCTCAATTCAGAAAATTGAGTTTAAGGACATTTGGTCCTTAAGGAATTCTGAGGTTGTTTGCCAGGTCAGTTTTATGGCAGATAGTCTGCATATTTTGTTTTAATAATTTTATTGTATTTTTTTATTTCATTAAAAACAGGTAGTACACATACATAATACTTTTTAAAAATAACCCTCTAGCTGTGATGCTAGTAGAGGTGTAGGGAGATGGCATAAGAAGTTTTGGTTTTGTGAGCTAGAAGTTGCATTGTCTGAGCCCTGGAAGCTGAGCATCCATGTTCTCCTGGTGTGTTGAAATGTGAAATGAGACAGAGCTAGTGAAAGCCACCCTGAAGGTTGTTGCTCTTACAACCAGAAACTATAGGAAAGCCTGTGAAATGCAAATAGTCAGTAGCAGGTGTTTGCTAGAAGATAACAAATGTTGTTTGAGCTGTTGGGTTGAATCTAGGTGGGCTGGATGAAAGTGGGTCCTGTGCAGAGACATCCGTGTTGGGGCAGTCGAGCTGCTGATGTGCAGAGAAGCCTGAAAACCACTTTTGACCGTACTTTATTTTCTATTCATCCTAATTTTGAGAATGCAAAGGAAATTTTGTAAGGATGAGATTTTTGGCATCAATAATTCAAGCTCAAGGCAAGACTCTGCCACTTCCAAAATTATGTTCAGTGGTGAAATACCAGCGAATGGAAGGGCTGCTCAGCGGTAGAGATCAAACATAAGCTGCCTTTGGTGGCAGGAAGGCAAAAAGGCAATATTACTGCACTGAAAGCAGTAACTTTGTAGTGATAAGCAGTATAATTTAAGTGAATATTTTTAAGTTTAAAAGTTTTAAGTTGTATTTAAACATGAAATGGTATTGTTTATTTTCATTATTCTTGTAAAATTTAAATAAGGGTCTCTACCAGGAATGGTAATGAAATACATTTGATTTTTAAACTAATCTTATAAAATAGTGAAAAAGGTATTTCTTGCGAGTTAAATACTTGAATATATACAGTAAGCTTTAGCATTAAACTAATTCAAAGTTCTGTAAATCCCTTGATTTAAATTACTTCACTGTGCCATGACCTAATGGAAGCAGAAATTAATCTAGAAGATGCAATTAATAAACTACTTACTTCCCCTGTGTAATATGTAAACCAAATTATTTTTCTGCAGGTATTTTCATCATTTAATAACTTATCTCCTCACATCCACCCTGCATCCCCATAGAAGTGGGCTCCGGGATCACCAGGAGGCAGGAGGGAGGCTGGCCGGCTGGCTGCTGCCTGCTCCTGCAGCCTGCCCGTGGAGACAGTAAGGGCCAGTTTCATAAATAAGCTGCAGACCACCACAGCTCTGGCTCTTCAAACTTCTGTAGCAGAAAACTTGGGAGAATGGTTATAAAGGGAAAAATAATCTGCTTCTCAATAGGGGAAAATAGGCAGCATTTAACCCATTTAAAAAGAAACGAACGAGCAGTACAGGAATTCCTACAGGCAGGTTTTGAGGAAGGTCATCTTCAAGATCTGGTATTTTTGCTCTCTTCAATAGCAAGTTTTGATGTTTTGTGAAAAATTCACAGCTGAATTTTCACTGAAGTGAAAAATTCGGAGCTCTCCTGGGCTACTGAGGTCTTCCTGTTCCTTTTCCCCTGTCCTGCATCCCCCGTGACACTTTCAGCGAGTTACACAAACACCATTTATCTCTGAGAGCTTTTGCTAGGAGGACATGACACTTGTAACAAACATTTGTGTGATTAGGCCTTTCTCTAGCTGTGGTTAGTCTCTTTTGTAATGCTTGTTACCTAGCTAACCTAGCAGAGGGAAACCTGTGTACCATGGACGTGCTCTTAATGCAGGTAAGACCACTCGAGAAACCTCGAATGCAGTTGTTAGGGAGGAATATGATGGGTAAGTGGAGTTCTTTCAAGGGGTCGTGGAGCATCGTTTTCTTTCAAAATGTATTAGTGGCATGGAAGAACGCAAGTGTTTCTGATAAAGTTTATTGCGATAGTAAATGTTAGAAACAGATAGTAAATGTTAGAAACAGATCAGCAAAACTGAGCATTTTGGAAGCTGCAGGCAGTTGAATGTTATATTACAATTTAAGCAATATATTTTCTATAACATTTAGAAGCAGAAGACCTAAACCATTTTCACAGGGTGAGTGCATCCTGGAAACATGTAGGAGACATCATGATTAAGCAATAGAAAACAGCTCTGTGTTCAGCTCTGCGGTAAGATGCCTAACAGTCCTTCAAGGAAGGATATGTAAGGGGATATTAACAAGGAACCCAAAGGTTCTATTGCTGGGGTATGGGGCACAGGTGGTACCTGGGACCTGCTGGTTTCTGGTGTGAATGCTCTTAAAGAGTTAACACATGAAAGCTGGAAAGACTTTAAAAAAAAAGTTATAAAACTATTAGAGGCTGCTTTATGGTATTTATTACAGAATCACAGAATCACAGAATCTTAGGGATTGGAAGGGACCTCGAAAGATCATCTAGTCCAATCCCCCTGCCGGAGCAGGATTGCCTAGACCATATCACACAGGAACGCGTCCAGGCGGGTTTTGAATGTCTCCAGAGAAGGAGACTCCACAACCTCTCTGGGCAGCCTGTTCCAATGTTCGGTCACCCTCACCGTAAAGAAGTTTTTCCTCATATTTATGTGGAACCTCCTGTGTTCCACCTTGCACCCATTGCCCCTTGTCCTGTCAAGGGATGTCACTGAGAAGAGCCTGGCTCCATCCTCATGACACTTGCCCTTTCCATATTTATAAACATTAATGAGGTCACCCCTCAGTCTCCTCTTCTCCAAGCTAAAGAGACCCAGCTTCCTCAGCCTCTCCTCATAAGGGAGATGTTCCACTCCCTTAATCATCTTTGTGGCTCTGCACTGGACTCTCTCTAGCAGTTCCCTGTCCTTCTTGAACTGAGGGGCCCAGAACTGGACACAACATTCCAGATGCGGCCTCACCAGGGCAGAGTAGAGGGGGAGGAGAACCTCTCTCGACCTACTAACCACACCCCTTCTAATACACCCCAGGATGCCATTGGCCTTCTTGGCCACAAGGGCACATTGCTGGCTCATGGTCATCCTGCTGTCCACTAGGCCCCCCAGGTCCCTTTCCCTTACGCTCGTCTCCAACAGGTCTGTCCCCAACTTGTACTGGTACATGGGGTTGTTCTTGCCCAGATGCAGGACTCTACACTTGCCCTTGTTATATTTCATTAAATTTCTCCCCGCCCAACTCTCCAGCTTGTCCAGGTCTCTCTGAATGGCTGCGCAGCCTTCCGGCATCTCAGCCACTCCTCCCAGTTTTGTGTCATCAGCGAACTTGCTGACAGTGCACTCTATTCCCTCATCCAAGTCATTAATGAATATATTGAATAGTACTGGTCCCAGTACCGACCCTTGAGGGACTCCGCTAGACACAGGCCTCCAACTGGACTCTGTCCCATTGACCACCACTCTCTGGCTTCTTTCCTTCAGCCAGTTCACAATCCACCTCACCTCAAAGTGTGGATCATCCAGACCACACTTCCTCAGTTTAGCTGTGAGGATGCTGTGGGAGACCGTGTCAAACGCTTTACTGAAATCAAGATAGACCACATCCACAGCTTTACCATCATCTATCCACCGGGTTACGTCCTCATAAAAGGCTATCAAGTTGGTTAAGCATGACTTCCCCTTGGTGAAGCCATGCTGAGTGCCCCTAATGATCCCCCTATCCTTGATGTGCCTAGAGACAGCATCAAGAACAAGTTGTTCCATCACCTTTCCGGGGATGGAGGTGAGGCTGACCGGTCTATAGTTACCCGGGTCCTCCTTCTTGCCCTTTTTGAAGACTGGAGTGACATTCGCTTTCCTCCAGTCCTCAGGCACCTCTCCCGTTGCCCACGACTTAGCAAAGATGATGGAGAGTGGCCTAGCAATGACTTCCGCCAGCTCCCTCAGCACCCGCGGATGCATCCCATCAGGGCCCATGGATTTATGGACGTCCAGATTGCCTAATTGGTCCCTGACCCAGCCCTCATCTACCAAGACAGATTCCTCCTCTGTCCTGACTTCTTCTGGGGCCTCAGGGGTCTGGGGCTCCTCAGGACAGCCTCCAGCAGTATAGACAGAGGCAAAGAAGGCATTCAGTAACTCCGCCTTCTTTTTATCCTCTGTCTCCAGGGCCCCCACCTCATTCATCAGTGGGCCTACATTGCCTCTAGTGTTGGTTTTACCTGCAATGTATTTGAAGAAGCCCTTTCTGTTGTCCTTGACCTCTCTTGCAAGGTTTAATTCCAAGGAGGCCTTAGCTTTCCTAGTTGGCTCCCTACATCCCCTGACAACAGACTTATATTCCTCCCAAGCGGCCAGCCCCTCCTTCCATGATCTGTACACCCTCTTCTTCCACTTGAGTTTGCCCAGCAGTTCCCTGTTTAACCATGCAGGTCTCCTGGTACCCTTCCTTGACTTCCTACTTGTTGGGATGCTCTGATCTTGAGCTCGGAAGAAGCAGTCCTTGAATACTAACCAACTATCTTGGGCCCCCTTACCTTCTAGTACCCTGTCCCATGGGATTTCCCCTAGCAATTGCTTGAAAAGGCCAAAGTTGGCCCTCCTGAAGTCCAGGGTTGCAATTCTGCTAGCTATTCTGTTCCTGCCACATGAGATCCTGAACTCTACCATCTCATGGTCGCTACAACCAAGGCTGCCCTCAACCTTCACCTCTTCAACCAGACCCTCCTTGTTAGTGAGGATAAGATCCAGCAGCGCTCTTCTCCTAGTTGGCTCATCCACCATTTGCATCAGAAAGTTATCATCAATGCACTGGAGGAACCTCCTGGACTGAGGATGGCTGGCTGAGTAGGCCTCCCAGCAAATATCAGGGTAGTTGAAATCCCCCATGACAACCAGGCCCTGTAACTGAGAGACCGCTCTCAGCTGCCTGTAGAAGGCCTCATCACCCTCCTCATCCTGATCCGGTGGCCTGTAATAGACACCCACAACAGTATCACCCCTGCCAGCCTGCCCCTTAATTCGCACCCACAAACTCTCAACTCGCTCCTGATCCGCCCCTGGACAGAACTCAATACATTCTAGCTGCTCACTCACATAAAGAGCAACTCCACCACCTCTCCTTAGCGGCCTGTCTTTCCTGAACAAGACATAGCCATCCATGACCACATTCCAGTCATGTGAGGCGTCCCACCAAGTCTCTGTAATTGCCACTAGATCATAGCCCCCCGACCGAACACGGATTTCTAACTCCTCTTGTTTATTCCCCATGCTGCGTGCATTGGTGTACAGGCATTTCAGGGAGCGAGCTGAGCACACCGATTTCACCCCAGGGGGATGGGAGGCCTCCTGGTCTACCTCAACACTAGAGCGTTGCCCCAGTTGTGCAAGCCCAGCTACTACCCCATTCCCCTTCGAATCTAGTTTAAAGCTCTCCGAATGAGCCCTGCTAATTCCTGTCCCAGAACCCTTTTCCCTACGACATAAACCTTTCCCATGTATTACAGTCACGAATGGTGTCTTATAAAACCAGGCATTATCAAAGAACCCAAAGCCCTGCCTGTAGCACCAGTCTCGTAGCCAGGCATTAATAGAGAGAATCCTACTATTCCATCCCACATCATCACCTGAAAATGGAAGTAGGGAGGAGAAAACAACTTGTGCCCCAGACTCTTTCACCAACCGTCCTAGGGCCTTGTAGTCTTTCTTCATCCCCCTCAGACTACGGGATGCAGCTTCTTCCCCACCTGTCTGGAAGATCAGCAGGGGGTAGTAGTCTGTGGCCTTCACCAGGTTGAGGAGTTGCCTGGTGATATCCCTGATTCAGGCTCCAGGCAGGCTGCAGACCTCCCTGTGATGGGGGTCAGCTCTGCATATTGGGCCCTCAGATCCCTTTAGGAAGGAGTCTCCAACCACTAAAACTCTTCTCTTCCTCCTTGTGGAGGAGGTAGCTATACGCCTGTCAGGTTTTTCTGACTGTGGTGGGACCTCTGATATAGGTTGCCTCTTCACCACATCCCCATTGGACCGGCTGTATTCCACTAGGGCTTCATATCTATTGCTCAGAGGCACCTGTGGAGGCAAGGTAGGCAAGGAGGGCACTCGCCTTTTGCCACGGCCATAGACTTGCCTCCACTCACTCCTCTCCTCTAGGTTATTGTTTTCCACCTGAGAGGGGCAGAGTACAGGGGTCCCTCGATCCTGGGAGCTCTCCGGCAGGTGCTCCCATTTTTGTTGCAGGGAGGGCAGAGCCTGGCTCCACCAGTCTATCTCCATTTCAGCCTCCCAAATGCTCCTAAGCCTTTCTACTTCGGCTTGAAGCCTTTCAACCTGGCTTTGCAGCTGTGCCGCTCGGCCGAGCAGATCATCTACCTGCTCACAGCGCACACAGCCCCCTGTCACCACAGAGACGCTGTAGCATTCCCTGCAGCCTGCGACCTGCACCATCGCCTCCTTCCGTGGGAGCTCTGTCTGGGTTCCCACATCCATTTTGGTCTTCTTCTGCTGGGTAGATATCATTGTTCTTTCACTGAGCTGGGAAATACCTGTTGGTGACACCCCTGGTTCACAGCTCCTTGGCACCTTCCTCGCCTTGTGCACTGGGAGGGAGTCAGCGCCCTCCCCAACGAGCTGCAAACGGCTGCGGCCTCTCCCGCCCTGGGACACACCAGTCACAGCTGAGTCTCCCTCTCCCTTCAGGCCAGGGACTAGTCCCTGTCCTCCAGGAGGCTTTTTATCACCCGATCACAGGGGGTGGTGCGTTTAAATCGCCCGCGGTGCCTCCGGCTACGCCCCCTCCTCTCCTGATTCGTTGCCGGGAACCTCCGGGTCTGGGGTGGGGGGGAAGCAGCTCGGGGCTGATGCTCACGGGGGGCTCGGGGGGGGGGCCCAGAGTACGAAAACCGCCCAGTTACAGCCCGATGTCGCCCTCGCCCCCGCACTAACCTCAAGTCGCTGCTGCTGCTGTCGTTGCTGCCGCCGCTGTCGAACCCTTCAAGAACCCTTCTTTCCTCATCTAATTGGTAAATAAACTATAGTGCATAAAAGTAATGGGAGGTTTCATTTTAAAGAGATGTTTACGTATCTGGTGGTATCACTGACAGGCAGCTGATACAGCTGCGTATGCCTGGTAATGGTTTGCTACAGACTGAGTAGATATCATAAACTGAGTAAATACCATAAACACTAAGGATAGGAAACCCTCAGGAACAGTAAACATGACTAGGTAATACCAATAAATAAAGATGTCACCGTTGGATGCAAAAGTGCAGAAATGTGTATTTAATGTGTACACACAAACTAATCGCTTCAGCTGGGTACATCGTACAGCAGTGCTGTTGGGATCAGCACTTAATGGTACATTTTCTCTTAAGGAATGCCTTTCCTGTAGTAGATGGGCAGGGACCCAACGCTACAGAACATCATTGATGTCGTCCCAGGGCTGCTGATAGCGGGGACAGGTGGGACCAGAGATCCTGAGACCAGTGTACAAGGCAGCCGCATCCATCCTTGCGTGCCACGGCTGCTGTGGTGTCGGACCGCCGAGGTTCATTTTATGGTACGTTGTTGAGTCCTGTAAGGAAAGTCTCTTAGTCTGGCAATCATCCTTCCAGTGGAGACCGCTATGCTTGAAGAATCTCTTCAGTCTGTTATTTTAAATTATGTATGCCCCAAAGCAGGTATAAATGCATGCTCCTGGTGTGTCCATTAGACAGGGAGATTGACAGCTCATAAATTCAGATGTTGTTCTGTTTCATGTTCAGTCAAATAGACTTTGATGGTTGTAATGTAGCAGCACAAAGGCATTTTGAGTTTTGTGAATGCAAGAAGGAGTACTAGCTCAGTTCAGCTTTATCCTGAAAAGTTCAATGAAAAAAATGAGGAAGAGCCTTTCACATATTTTGTTACGTTGTTTTCCTACCTGGGTAAGAGCTGCTTCTCTTCAGCTTTAATAAAGGATGTAGTAGCTGAAAGGAAGCTTTTCCCACGTGAAGGAAAAGGGTGAGAAATTGCAAAATGAGTTTACCAATTCTTCAACAGAAATATTTCATGGGGCTTACAGAGGATCCCTTTGTATGAAAGTAAGTGAGAGAACTACAGATATAAACTAAGTACCTACATGAAGCGGTACTTTGTTTGAAGTGGCATGCCAATAAAATTGGGGTTTTTTCCCTCGCAGCTCTTCTGTGTTTTTGAAGAGCATGGAAAAAGCCTGTCAGAACGGTTCGTAAAGTTTAAGACCTTTATGGTTGTCGGTGGCTTTGAGATTCTTAGGTAAAGGCATTAAATAAGCAGAGTATACAGTGACTGTATCATGGGCAGTACGTTGTTCTGTCACACCTTACCTTACAAAGTTAAAATGTCACGAGTTCAAAAAGTGTTTCCTCATATTTATGCACAATGTAGAACAGCACAATTGCTCAGCTAAATAAACAGGACATTTTCAATTATAAGGTGGCATTACCTTTGTGTGTTCTTGTCATTGATGAAATCAGCGTGTGGTTAATTAAATTGCTCCTTTGGACTCTTCTGAAGGCTGTGTATTAATTATATTTTAGTGGTGGTGTGCACATTTCTCAGCTTTTTAATGAGGGTAAAAGTTGTTTACCTCTTGCTTTGGAAATATGTATTTTTTTTCTTGAGGTTAATATAATATGGGGTTTTGTGGTGGGTTTTTCTTTCTTTACAATAAAATCTCATTATTCAGCTGCTCATTGCGATCATGTGGCATGCTTAGTTGAAATCAAATCTTAAAATCTTCATTTTCCTGCTGCAGAGCACTGCTAAAACTGTGGAGTCTGTGTGTTAAACCCCACATTGATGGAGGGAATAGGGTCATCACTCAGGAGGAGAACATGCTTCCTTCAGGACTTTTGAAGACATGGCTCCTGAAGGCCATTTTGGGGTTCAAACCCAGAATTTCGGTTCAGCCTGTTGGCCGAGCCAGGCAGATCCTGGCTGTCCTGCCTTCATCAGCAGTGAGAGGAGTGCTGGTGTTTGGGGGTTCGGAGGGAACCTTGTGAGGGAGGACCCCAGGCAGATCCTGGCTGTCCCCATGTGCAGTGAGAGCAGTGCTGGTGTTTGGGGGTCCGGAGAGACCCTTGCGGTGGCAGGGCTGGGCTGGTGAGCAACTTTCGTGCAGCAGGGCAAGGGCTCTGCTTTTACCCCCGTTCTTCGCTGTGCGGAGTTTCACTGTGACGTTTCACAGTACGGAGAAGATCCTTGTGCTGAAAATCTTGGTATCTTAGCAAATCCCATTTACAGCCATGACTTTTCTTTTTATGTTAGTTAACGACACTTGCTTACTAAAGGCAGCCCGTGTAGGTGAGCTGACAGAGAAACGCTTCTGCCAGGATTGGTTTATGTTGGTGCCCCAGATGAAATGGTGTATTACTGGCAAATGCTCAGACCCAAAGAAAACGCCCCAAACCCAGCATAAATATCATTGACATCGTCGTTGTAGTGCTGTTGGAAATGTCTGTAGCAGAGGTCAAAAGTTTCCACAGCACTCTCTAGGTCTTTGAAATGCCATGGCAGGTTTTATCTCATGGGAAGGAGCAGAATGGGCCTCACTTCTGATTGGACAATTTAACTAGTCTGGTGGCCTCACCAAAGGTGATGTCTTGTCTGTGCTCTCCTATGAACCAGAAGGACACAGTCCTCTTCATTATGCTGTTTATCCAAGCCTGTTTCTTTCAGACCACGCCAAGACAAGAAGAGTCACGAAAAACAGTTTTGGTACTTTTTCAGGTGGGTAATTTACTTTGCAATTGTGTTTTCTCAAGTGGAGGATGGTATAAAGACCACCCTGACGTCTTCTGAAGCATCCGCTGAGACCTCTAACTGAACCCTTCACTGCTGGAGTGTATTTGTCTACTGCTGATTTATGGTGGTGTTTGAAGGTTTAGAGGTTTTTTCATCCACTTCATGGAACTAAGCGAAGGGAGAGGACAGTGTCTTGAGGAATATGGTGGTTATCACATTTAGCTGGCTGTAGACTCTCCTGCGTGTCATTTGTATTATGACCAGTATAATGGAAAAATAATACTTAAGTATTCAATTTGAAAGTGGAATTATTGAACTCCAGTATACTGGACTTTATAAAAGCTGCCATGGAAGATAGTGGTTTGTAGTTTGAGAGTCTGCAAATATGCAGTATATCTAGGATTCAGAAAGCCAGGAAGTTAGTTCATTTGAAAGAAAAACAGAATACTCTTTTTTTCTTTTTTTTTTTTAATTCACAAAAGCAAAGTAATTTCAGGATGTAAAACTGACTTTCTGCACTGAAAACCCCTCTAGTATTGAGATACTGATATACAGAAATTGAGACTTTTTCAGAGAGTATATGCAGTTTTGAGAACAGTTTTCAACATTTCATTTTAATTTTCTTTTTTAAAAAGCAGAGTTTTCTTAAATAGAGGAGGGGAGGAAAGAAAAATAACATTATATAATCTAATTTGTTGTTTTTCGTGCAAACATTGTGTTGCTTTACGTAATATTCATAGCACATAGCACGTGGAGGGCATGACAGGGGCTTGAAATGTTCTGTGTGTGTTGTAAAGCTGCTATATATGTGGAGTTAGTGTAAGGATTCCTCTGTGTGTGATACCCGCACATGCTCGCCGGGTGTGCTTACAAACCTGTGGTGTGCTAGATGTAGTAGCACCGTTTCATTATGCATTCATGAGAAATCGCTGGCGACGTTTTAGCCTGCGGTTAATTTTAATGTTAGGTTTAGGATTTGAAAAGGATGCAGCGTCAGAGAGCGCCTGCAGATCTTTTACGCTGGCTTCTGCTCCGGTTAGTATTTACTGAGCCACAGCTACTAGGGCTTCACTCGTATTCGTGCGAGGTCAGGTGGTTAGATGAATTTACTGCTTTCAGGAAATCAAACCCCAAGAGCTGCTGTAGTGGTTATAGGAGGGGCTGCTCCTGTTTTAATTACCCACCAGTGAATTAATTTGTGTATACCGGCATGCCGACAACCTTTTTCCTTGAAGTTCCCTGTTGCCATGTGATATCCCCTCCTCCAGGAGAACAACAGTGTATTCTTCTTTTCCTTTATGTCGGGCAGGTATGCTGTGCTCCCTCTCGCCTCTGCTGGGATGGAAGGGTAAGAAATGTAGATTAAAAAGGTGAGGAAGGGAAGGGGCTGTCGTGCTCTGTGTTGCAGGGTTTGTAACAGATCCTCGGTGCCGGCTGCCGAGGAATCGTACCTGGGTGTCTCCAGGGCTCCGCTCTGCATTTTGAAGATGTTCTTCAGAGGCTGGGCGCCGAGTGCTTAATTGCAGGTTAGACCCTGTGATGCGAATTATAAACAAGAAAAGAAGGGAATGCTTTCGATTCGTCTTGTTTCAAATGAATAGGCTATTCTAACCCACAGTGTAAAGTGAGTCTCTTTTGAATTAGCTGGTTTGTTCTTCTTGTTTAATTTTTTTTTCTCTTTCTGAGGGTTTTTCCTAAATTATATGGTTCTCTGATATGTTGTATTTAACAGGTTGATGTTTTGCAAAATGTTGTGGTTGGGAATCTAAATTTCACTTGCATTAATACAAAAGCCTCTTTCCGGTGATTTGCATGTATGTATATGAATTTTTAAAGATTAAAAATTTTTGGCTTTGCTCAGTTGTAAAATTCAAGTTTAAAAACACCATTAATTACGTGAGATTTCTGACATCTTTGTAGTCAGAAGGTGAGAAAGAAGGAGAAGTGAAATAAAATTAAACATTTATGCTGATATAAGCAGAGGTCAGTGTACATTCTAGCTGAATTTAAACCAACGTCCTCCTTCCTCACGGCTATTTGTATTATTTATAAATGCATGACATGTGTATCGAGAGGGTGCCTGGGAAATAAGCTCTTAAATGCAAAAGCTCTTTGGTCTCCTAGGATACGTATGTAGTAAGAGTTGTACAGTTATCCATAAGGTTTTCCAATAGGCATCCTAGAAACCCTGGTAAACTTCCAGATAGCGTTTATAACCACCGTGCAAAAAAGGCTTCTCATGTCGTTGGGCCTTGTGCAGTGCACACAAACTTTAAGTAACACGAGTTCTCTTGTTAAGACTTTTTTAAAAAACAAAAAGGGATTATATACTTCTAAAAACAGAATGAGAAACAGATCTTTCATGCATTTGCTCCTTCTTTTTACTATATCTGTTTACTTTCAGGAGTTTTTGGTAGAAAAATAAAAGTTAATATCTCCAGTGTGTAGGTATTTTGAAATAACTGTACTTAATGTTTTCAAGTGGAAATGTTTGTCCCAGAAGAATAATTCCTGTTTCTCTGTTTTTCCAGGATTTGGGGAGGGGAAGGAGGGGGAGAGAAAAATGGGAAAGCAAGTGAGGTGTCAGGTCTGGCTGTTAGGAGGTTTTTTATTTGAAGATTTGAAATTGTTGGTGAGGTTCAGCAGTTTTGTTTGTGTATTTTCTTACCCTAAGCATGCTGTGTACTAATGTTTACAATAATTACTTGGGACAAGGTTTTATAGCTAGTTCATCGCATGCTTTGACCCCCAGTTTGCAGCTAAATAGGAATCTCTGAGCCAAAGCATCCCCTCGGTTGCATTCACAAGTCTGAAGGGGGGCAGGAGGGCAGTGGAGAACGTGGGTCTCCAGCCAGCCACAGCCCCAGCAGATGAGCTGTTCTCCAAATCCAGCATCCAAAAAAAATCCATTTCCTATTGCGTATGGGAAAGTTGCAGTGATTATTTTCATACACTTAGTGAAAAAAAAACAAGACTCTTTGTAAACCCTTTTAGTTTTATATTTACTTCCATTTAGTAGTAGGGATTTGCGGCGGGCGGCAAGGGGCTGAGGGTCTTCCACAGGGATTGGCTGAAGCTAAAGCAACACAACATGCTTTAACATCAAAATAAGTATCAGTTCAGAATTTAACCTTACTGAAACTTCATTTTCAGTTAAACCGGTCTGTATGGACAAGCAGTAAATCCAAGTTCATATAGTTCCTGTTCTGAAGTTCATAAAGGGAAATCTATGTGTCATGGTTTAAAGCTGGGCCAGCTATTAAACCTGTGGCAGATGCTCTCTGTTATCCCCCCCCTCCCCCCAAAGGGAAAGGGAAAAGGGAGAGAGACTTCCGGGTTGGAAAGTTAAAACAGTTTTAATAAACTATAATAATGAAAAAGAGTATAATAACAATAATAGAAATAATCAAATATATATACAAAACCAAGATTGAGCTCCCCTGAAGTCAGCCACGTCACCACCGGCACTGCAGGGCAGGCTCCGGGAAGGCCCAGGCTGGGCCTAGCGACGGTCGAGAGCTGGATTCAGGAATGCACGGATCGGGATCGGGGGCAGCAGGAAAACAGACGGAGTCCTCCTTGGACACCGGCCATAGCAGAAAGAGAGCGAGACCCTCGTGATCCCCCTGCTTTATACTGAGAATGACGTGTATGGGATGGAATACCTTCGTTGGTCAATTTTGGGTCACCTGTCCTGTCCGCTCCCCCCTGCAGCTGCGACCCCCCTTCGGCTCTTCACTCGTAAGCAGTGAGGAATTCAGCAGTGACCTTGGTTTCTCTAAGAACAAGTACAGCAAGAGCCTTACTGCACAACATCCCTACCGGTGCCTCAGCAATAACTACAAACTTCGAGCGTTATCAGTCCTGGAAGCAGACACTGTCTGCAAAACATGCAGTTAGTTTCAGAAAGTGCAGTTACTTAGAGGAGACTTAGCTGAAAGTAAAAATCACTGAAAGGAAAATTGGCCTGGTTTAGGCCAAACCAGGACAGTATGCAAATTACTCCTTTTAGACAAAATATGTTATATTATTGCAATAGCTTTCTAGTGTAACTTCTTGGTTCTGTGAAAGGTTTTACCTTTTCCATCTTAAAATTGTTCAGCTAGGATGGCCTTTTTTGGGACTCTTTCCTTTTCCCTATATATTTTCTGTACATTCACTCAATATACAGAGCAGACTAGTTGCCTTTTATTGTTTCTCTGTTCTCATCCCCTATGACTGATAATAAGAGACAGTGTTGCTTGTAGCTGAGTCTACTGCTTTTAAAGTAAGATGTCTCCTTTGAATGAAAATCTCATCATGTTCTTGACTGCACTTCTGGTTTTCAGATTGCAGACAGAAAAGACAGGATGAGGGCTTTTAATTACCCTGTTTGCCCACTTCGTGGTTCATTAAATTGGAACGATTTGGTTTGTAACTCTCAAAGCCAGTGAAAATCAAGGCTGTTTTTTATTGCAACATTAAACAGTTCTTTACAGAAATGTGAAATGTTGTTTTTCTGACCCAAATGTCTGTGTCTACATGGAAACTAATAACTATAGAGCAGACTAATTTTTTTGTGTGGATTCCCTCATAATTCCCTATATTACAAGCTTGATGCAGAAGGGACCCTTCTCAGGATAAAGTTTGCACTCATTTTCTAGGTATTCCTTAGCTTTTTAGTGGCTCTGACAGGTGAAGATGACTTGTGGCGTAGTCTCTTTGACCCACTAGGCCCTGTTCCCATGAGCCGCTGGACTGCTCTGAACTTGATAGTAAGTTTGAGTCATTTCTTACAAGATCTGGCTTTTATGAACTTGCAGTTTGCAGGTGAACTTCTGACTAATTCCTTGAATCCCCATCGTTACTGACAGGAGCAGAGAAGCTTGGAAGTATGTTCTTTCCAAATGCTCCATCGCATGCTAGTACCATTGCAGTAAGTTAACCTGGCCTTATCAACACAGCTGCTATTGTGGCTTCTTCTGTGGGAAGGGTCAGCAAGCATCTACAGCAGCACTGGACCTTGTGTGGCATTTCTGGGATCTCATCGTCTTGGTGCACAGCGCTGCTTCCTTTTTATGAAAAAGAGATATATCCCATGGGAATGTGAATCTTTGTCTCACAGAGACAATGTTATCTTTTGGGTTCATTTGCATGGCTCCCAGTGCAGTAGGAGCATTGTCTGTGATGGTTTCTGGCTCTTGGACAAATATAGTAATTGAAAAAAAAAAAAAGGGTTATAAAGTTTAAAAAATGTTTTGTGTAAGTATCTGGCATAAAACATGTGAAAGTGTTTAGCATGGGTTAGGAGTGAAACAAAAAAGTATGGAAGTAAATGAGAGTTTGAATTTTTTATGTCTATGAACCTAACCTAACTTGCTGAGGAGTGCTTGGTCTGGGAAAATGAGCATTGTGGTTAGGGAGTGCAAAGAAGATGGGCATTCCTGAGGGTGAATCGTCTGCCTCTTAAAGACCTTTTTTTTTCCAAAAGCAATGCTAATGAAGTAATATCCTTCAAAGCAAGACTGGTATTTTAAGAGCTAGCTTTTAAGGGTTCAATACATACAATAAATGAGGAAGTGAAAATTGTATCATCCCCCACAGACTCTCAAATGCAAAATCTCAGTGTACTGAGAAGAGATTGGACAGGGAGGAGAGGAGGAGGAGAAGGTTGGCTCCTTCCCAGTGGAGCATGCTTCTGTCAGCCTCTGTTGCTGGAGCCATTTTGACCACGGATGCAGAAAAGTGGTGCCTGAAGTTAGGAATCTGAACGTCCTACATGGTGGGGCTCTACGGTGCATCACTCCTTTCCCACTCTCTTCCCGAAATGTGGTGAACCAGAATTCCCTACTGATGTGAGTAAATGTCTTCTGTGTGTTTTGCAAGTTCATGATTAAGTATCTGAGAACTGAAATGCATTTTTCTTTCATAATTCTAGGGCTTCATTTTTTTAACAACTCTGCTTTTGTTTGCTAGACAAGCATAGCAGTTGGAGCCCTGGTGCCTCCCCACCCCACCAAATTTCTGACCCTTCCCCCTGTTTGCTTGTAGGACCAGTATCCTTGTGTGAGTAATTAACCCTCTTGTGCTTTTATTGGACAATTTCTTGTTTATTTTTCATTTACAGTTATATAAATATATATGTTCTTTATAATTTCTGCATATGGCTACCAGTGCCGTGTTTTACGTGGGTGCTACCACTTACGTGTCTTTAGTGTCATTTTTTTCTTTGATTTTATTTTAATTTGTACTACTCACTTAGAAGGTAATGATTTTCATTTGTCTGCCTTTGTTTAGGAATCTTTTTTTTTTTAAACAAAGAGAACAAGACTACTGAGGGAAGCGGACAGAAATGTTGTAACAGCAGTTCAGCACTCACTCCTCCACATTATTCATTCTGCAAGGAGGTGGTAGAAGATTGCTGCTTAATATTTAGCCTGTCACTCATGTGAGAATACATACCAGGACCTGTTGGCTTACGGTGTGTTACTATGCATCTTTGCTAACATTTTCACTTGAATCTTAAAGGACTGTTTTTCAACAGTGCTCCTACTGAAGTACTTACTTTCTAAGAACACTAACAGGATTCAGGGGAGACACTGCAGCAGCCAAACTTTGCACCTCAGGTAGATAAACAGCTGCACTGTAAACTCCTCCCTATCTAATAGGTGCTGAAATTCTATTTTTTAATTTTATAGATATATATTTATCTATTTAACATGCAGTCAGCCAAGCTAATACGAAAAGTAATTAAAATAAACAGCTGGCAAACATGGTTAGGGAATAGAGAAATGTTTTAGGAAGAATGTTTGGGGGCTTTTGTTGGTTTTTTTCATTCCACAAATGTTGTCTCCACTCTTTCTTGGTCGCTGTGGTATTACAAGGGCTGAAGCAAAGAATATATGATTCCTACAGTTGGACTAAAAACAAAGGCAGTGCTGTCTTTGCTTCCATGTTCTTTGTCTTTGTCAAATTTGTATAACCAGACTTGAATTTACATCGCCAACTCAATGTCCACTTCCCTCTCTGAATCCTGTCTGGAGGCCCCAGATCAAGTACTAGTCTACTGTAAAGACCTGTTTACATACAAAATATTTTATTTTTTTAAATTTAAGATCATATTTGTATATTTAAGACTACAACTTCTAGCTCTAACATGTTCTTGTTACGTAAACTCTGATGATGGATGGAGCCATTTATTTTCAGTATCTGTGTACAGAGTACCTGTGTCTGAGGTACCGTACTTGTGCATATAGAGAGTATAAGCAGAAGATCTGAATGTGAAGTTTTTATTTTTTAACTAGTGTCCTATAAAACAATATGAGTGTATTTTGCACAAATATACAAGAGCATGAGGACAAGTCGCATTTTGCCTTTCCTGTGTGCTCAAAGCTGGGTCAGGCAGCTGGCTGTGATAAGAACCTTTTTGTGTGGATCAGAAGGGTCTCCCTGGAAATTAGGTGGAAATTAAGTTACCTACAGCAGCAAAGTGAAATGTCTTTAGCAGAGTTAATAGGGAGAGGCGCAATCATCACCCTAAAGCAATGGCATCCTGGGGTGTAGTAGACGGGGTGTGGTTAGTAGGTCGAGGTTCTCCTCCCCCTCTACTCTGCCCTGGTGAGGCCACATCTGGAATATTGTGTCCAGTTCTGGGCCCCTCAGTTCAAGAAGGACAGGGAACTGCTAGAGAGAGTCCAGCGCAGAGCCACGAAGATGATTAAGGGAGTGGAACATCTCCCTTATGAGGAGAGGCTGAGGGAGCTGGGTCTCTTTAGCTTGGAGAAGAGGAGACTGAGGGGTGACCTCATTAATGTTTAGAAATATGTAAAGGGCAAGTGTCATGAGGATGGAGCCAGGCTCTTCTCAGTGACATCCCTTGACAGGACAAGGGGCAATGGGTGCAAGCTGGAACACAGGAGGTTCCACATAAATATGAGGAAAAACTTCTTTACAGTGAGGGTAGCTGAACACTGGAACAGGCTGCCCAGGGAGGTTGTGGAGTCTCCTTCTCTGGAGACATTCAAAACCCGCCTGGACGTGTTCCTGTGCGATATGATCTAGGTAATCGTGCTCCGGCAGGGGGATTGGACTAGATGATCTTTCGAGGTCCCTTCCAATCCCTAACATTCTGTGATTCAGTGATTAAGAATCAAAGAACTTGCCTTTATTGTAGAGTTAATTCAAGTGACAGGTAGTGGGTGGCATCCTAATGTCACTCACAGGCACAGGCAGGGGCTGCTCGGGCATGGTGCTGTCAGCACGAGGCACCTGCTTGCCAAGGGGTGTCTGGAGCCAGCACAGTTTCCCTTGCTCCCTGGTCGCACTGGGCTGCAGACCAAGTGGGGTAGTTTTGCCCATGAACCAGTCACTCTGCATGCAGTACCCATGCTCACGAGCAAGTCATGTCTTCTGGCTAATGTGGCCTGCAGGTAGGTAGCCCGAATGAAACACTGTTTTGACTGTGGGCTTAAGAAGGCTTTTATTTTCTTCTTTGTTGAAGAGTCCTGATGTGGTGATATTTGTTGTCTTTCATTAGGGAGAAAATAAGCAGTCTCGAGGCTGGGCAGACTGGTTTAGGGAATTGACTTAGCTCCTCGAGTGATGCTCCTGAGCTGCCGGGGTGCTGTTTGGCAGGTTGAGGCCGGAGGCTGAAGGCACAAACCTTCTGTCTAGACCATCCTCTGCACTCTTTCTCCTGTACTTACAGGTTTCTTCCTCTGGCCATAGGCTGTCGTGGGTTCCTCGCAGCCAACTGGCACTGGCTCCTGCAGAGGACTATGCCTGCTTCATGCAGAGCAATGACAGCGTATGGCTTATCATTTACCTGAGCTGTCTCTAAAGCGTGTCCTCTTGGCTCCGTCTCGCACAGATCTCAGAAATCCTTGTTTTGAAAGAGATTGTTCTTTTTTGTTAGCTTAGCAGGGGGTAGCTTCATTTTTTTCATGGTGTGACTGAGTTAAAGAACTAGTTAGTAAGAGCATAGTTTACTCTTCAAAATAGCTTTCTGCCATCACTTGGGTTGTGATTGATGGGGGAAACCAGCTGTAACACGTTACACAAGGTGGCATACACCTGAAGGAAGAGGTGGGGCTGGTGTTTCTCCCTGAAATTAGTTAGTCCTGTGATTTAACTACCCAGAAAGTTCTTTTATCCTTCTTTCCACCCCTCCACCGCCAGCTTCTCTCTGTCATCAAAGCCATTTTGTGATTAATCCAAGCGTTGTCTCCCTGAATTTTTTCCCTGTGCACCTGTAGGGATGGGGGCTGGTTATACAGAAGAGCAGAAAAAGGGAACATAGCTCACCACTTCCTTCTTTATTTTATTTGAATCGCTTCAGCTCCTTAAAATTTGAATTAATAAGATCAGATTGTCTCTGTGCATACCCAGGAACCAGCTACATTCAATCTAGTTAAGTGTTTCCTGTTCATCCACAAAAGTCCCTGTTTGAGGGCAAAGTGTGCAGGGGAGGGCTTTCCAGAAGGTTTAGCATCCTGATGGACAGCCTTCTGCTGCCTTCATTTCTCCAAACAGAAAAGGCGGCACATATGGCAAGGGCTGGTGGACAGATTGCACTGCAGAAAATAACCATGTTGGAGAAGCAAATGTTTTACTCTTTCTTGCCTTTCCTCTCTGCTCCATCAGTGAGAAGAAAGCCTTGCTAATTGTCTCCTTGTGGTGGATTTTTGACTGCTGGGGTACTTTTTTTTTCCTCTGACTGGATATAAAAGCCCACGGGTTACAACAGCAGTGATGAGATACTGCTTTCGTTACGCTCTTTGCGCTAGGAAGGAGATTTGTCTTTGGCTCTACCGGCAGGTAAGTGTGGGTGGTTTTCACTTTCATTTCACTTTGCTTCTTTTTTTTTTTTTTTTTTAGGGTTTTAGGAGCTTGAAGGAGGTTTCATGGAGAATTTTTTTATACCCTCATGCCTAAAAGTTGCAACCCTGCTCTGTTGGGAGAGCTGGGAGCATCTCGAGCCCCCAGGTGCTTGTCCCACAATTGGGGGTTCCTGTGGTGGGGTGGCTTCTGAAACCAAGCAGGGTTAGCCCCCAGAAAGAGGTTTTTCTCTTTCCACTTAGCAGAAAATTGAATGTACCCACGGAAAATGGATCTTCTTGCAAATTGTAAAGGCAGCCTCTCTTGTGAAACAGGAAGACAGAGAAGGGCAAATACTTGTGAGTGAGACTTTGGGTAAGGTGGGCAGCGGTGGCTGCCGTGCCTGTGGAGGAGGGGGTGCACGTTCAAGTCCTTTCTCTTGTGGGTTCAGACTTCCTGCAGGCCAGGAGAGTGACCCAGCCATCTGAACCTGGGTGGCTCTTGTTTAGCTTGGCTTGTGCGTTTTACCTCTTCCATTTTCAGCGCTCCTCTTCTTCAGTAGGAACATGCAAAGTTTAATCTGTAGATGTGTCTTCATTAAAGATTCATACTCTTGTCTCCTTTTCTTCAGTTCTGAGGTGATTTTTCAGATGTAGCTCTGTATTTGCTATAAAGAATGGATATTTCGGGGCAGAGAGCTCCGTAGGGTCACAGTCCTCATCTTCCATGCCTCATTTGAGACTGATTTGACTAAAGTAATGCTATTTTAATCTTCTGGTCCCAAAATAGAAGCCATTCCATCTGTGCTGTGGAAAACGGCTGCAGGATGATCTTCATGTATTTGAGCAAAACCTTCTGGCCACTTGTTTTATCTCCAGACACCGCATCCTTCTCTTTCCTCCTGTCATCCTCTGGTGTCGAGCATCTCTGGGTTTGAGGTGCCAGTTCTGGGAGGCGGGCATCATCCATCTTGACTCTCCTAAGGTTGGATGCTCTTGTGCTTCCCCTTGGTTTCCCCTTTCTTTACATCTTTTCCTTCCCCGGTGACATCATTGCTGGGACCCCCCCAAGCTCCGCAGGCAGCCACGGGGCAGAGACGACGGCGCAGGCATCCCTCCTGCCGGCTCCCCTGCCTGGCAGCACGTGTCTTACGCACGCCGCTGTACAGCGGGTGCCCTTAACGGTGCGGCAGTAATTAAAGCCTGTAGCCCCCCGTTGCCACGGAAACGCAGCGCTCCACAAATACTGAACACAACTTGCTGTCCTGTTAATTTTCCCAAACGCTCCTTATTCGCCAGATTTAAGCAGGGTTTCATTTCGCAACCTGGAAAAATGCCATATTCCAGAATTACCCAGCAAGGGGAGTGTGTGTGCACGTCTTTTTTTGGGATGTTGCATGTAAAAACCTGCACTTCTGAGGTGGGGAAGGAGAAGCATCACCTGCGACCCACTGCCTTTGCAGCGATGATGCCATGTCAACATCTGGTATAGGGCTGACACTTTCACTGTGTGGGCATTGCTTTGATGGAGCAAAAAGACAAGCACAGAGGCAAAGAAGTAATCAGTGGAGAGACAGCTTTACTGCAAGCCCAGCCTTGCCTGGTTGTGGTTCAGTGGAACAAAGTCACCATTCAGGCACAATTCTGCTGAACGACTTAAAAAAACATGGAAAAGGTTGCTCATTGGTACAAAAAATAGGTGTACTGGATAATTGGCATGCGATGACAGTGTGGCTGCAGCATTAGCAGAAATCTGTCCCAGCCTAACTGCTGTGCTCTGCCCATCTTTCGTAGGTTTTTTCCTGACTTTGAGCTGCCAGATGCCATCTTTTGACAACACTTTCAGTTCTTTGCATTGTCAAAAGAGGAAGATCTAACAGGATTGCTTTCTCATAAACTTGGTCTAGAATCGAAGTGGGATTTGGTGTTTGAAGACAGTGCAGCCCTCAAATATCAGTATAATTAGCATGGATATTGTAGAGTCAATACAAGTTGCTAGTTCTGCTTCACTTGTTTGCTGTATGGCTTTAATATTAAAGCAGAGATTGTATCTAATGAGCCAGGTGACGCTTATTGGAAGATGTGGAATAATACTTTTCCCCTCTAGTGCTGTGTGCCAGCTATTTATTCTCATCATGTTTTTTATTACAGTTTCTGCTATCTTTATTCTTCCACTCAAGCTAGAGTCTGCTTTGAAAACAGTTATGAATCATCAGCCTGATGCTGTAATTCCTGTGAAGGATACTGGACTGGGAACTAAAATAATTTTTAATTGGTTATGATGTGGTTTTGAGCAATGTAACCACTGTCTAGTTTCCCTCTCCTGGGGCTTGTGTTGATCCACGCCTGGCTGCTAAGAGATCCTGTTCACAGCCCTGGCGTTTGAACAAGGCGGGGGAATTTGAGTACCCTGAGATCCTTCCTAGCTAGCTTGGGCACTCAGGTCATGGAGAACAGACTTCAGAAATCCTGTGACATTTTAAAATTAAGCCAGCCTTTCCTGAAATCCAGGGTGATGACCATACTGTTGTTCAAGAGCTATTGATCGATATATGTTACGTGTTGCCTTGCAAGTACAAATCTGACTGACCAGCAAAGGACTGCCTGAGTTCAGGGTCATATGAAACCTTCACCATAGCTGTTATAACTACTTTCCATTATCCTCCTCTTCCCCACTGCAGAGGGATAAGAAAGGGATATGCTGAGGCATCCCTGTGCTGCCAGCAGGCAGCAAAATTTTGAGCCCTCTGGGATGAGAAGCAGCAGCCAGCACCTGGTGGCATTGAATCGAGAGGAAATAAAGGTGGACATTTTCTCACCTGCAGTTGGTTTAAGCTACACAGTATAAATTAAACATTGATTCAGTGGTTAGATACATCTCAGGAGATGTCCATTCTGGTGTAGAGGGTTGTTAGCCACAGAACTGAGAGATCTGCATCCCAGCTGTTTTGGGGTACAGGGACACTGGAGTCCAGCAAAGGAACAAGGGTGTCATTCATCACAGGGTGTTCTTTTGACCTGTGCTTTTGGTTGAGGAAATTGCGTGGGGTAGTAAACAAAATAGAAAATTGTGGTATATATAGTTCTCTTTAATATCTTTATCAATGATCTGGATGAGGGTATCAAGCGCACCCTCAGTAAATTCGCAGACGACACCAAGTTGGGCAGGAGTGTTGATCTGCTTGAGGGTAGGAAGGCTCTGCAGAGGGATCTGGACAGGTTAGATAGGTGGGTCGAGGCCACTGTATGAGGTTCAAGAAGGCCAAGTGTCAGGTCCTGCACTTGGGTCACAACAACCCCATGCACCGCTACAGGCTTGGGGAAGAGTGGCTGGAAAGCTGCCTGGTGGAAAAGGACCTGGGGGGGTTGGTCAATAGCTGTCTCAATATCAGCCAGCAGTGTGCCCAGGTGGCCAAGAAGGCAAACAGCATCCTGGCTTATATCAGAAATAGTGTGGCCAGCAGGACTAGGGAAGTGATCGTCCCTCTGTACTCAGCACTGGTGAGGCCACACCTCGAATACTGTGTTCAGTTCTAGGCCCTTCACTACAAGAAAGACATTGAGGTGCTGGAGCAAGTCCGAAGAAGGGCAATGAAGCTGGTGAAGGGTCTAGAGCACAAGTCTTATGAGGAGCAGCTTAGGGAACTGGGGCTGTTTAGCCTGGAGAAAAGGAGGTTGAGGGGAGACCTTATCAGTCTCTACAAGTACCTGAAAGGAGGTTGTAGTGAGGCAGGTGTTGGTCTCTTCTCCCAAGTAACAAGTGATAGGACGAGAGGAAATGGCCTTGGGGAGGTTTAGATTGGATATTAGGAAAAATTTCTTCATGGAAAGGTTTGTCAAGCATTGGAACAGGCTGCCCAGGGAAGTGGTGGAGTCACCGTCCCTGGAGGTATTTAAAAGACCTGTAGATGTGGTGCTTAGGGACATGGTTTAGTGGTGGACTTGGCAGTGCTAGGATAATGGTTGGACTTGGTGATCTTAAGGTGTTTTTCCAACCAAACCAATTCTATGATTCTATGGTTAAAGATAATTTTTACAAGGATTAGTTGGTAAGGTGGGTATTTTCCTTAGTTGTTTGTTTCTGGAGTATAGTCAGATTTTTGTGTAAAATTTTGAACAGTCAGTTAATGGGCTCTAAATCTCCAGGATTTTAATGAGGGAGTTTAGAATTAGATCACTTAAATGTCTAAGAGCATTCGTAAGATATATATTTCTATCAACTTCAAACTGAAACTAGTGTTAATTATTTGTGACTTATGTGAAAAAAGACAACCATAGTAAAAGGGCTAAGTTACTGCTACAATTCCGGTTTGCTTGTGTTTGGTTGTTTGTTTTTTTTTTTTGTAGTGCCTATTCAGACAGAAGGAATAAACATCGTGAAATCTGATGTAGGTATGAAGCCTGACATCTTATGCTTTTTTAAAAGCATGTCAAGCTTCTGCAAAGAATGTTAGTTGAATCAATAAGTCAGAACTAGAGGAGGCCTAAGGATAAGGCTGTCTTTTTCAGTCTAAAATCGCTCTCATGCACACTCTACTTAAAAAAAATAAAATAAAAAATTGCACAGTTGGATGTCTAGTCTTGCCCAGTTCCCAAGTGGATTGTGATTTAAAACTGAAAGCAGGGCACCACCTGCACTGTTCTGCTGTCGTAATGAAGTCCCGTGAGAATTATTTCCTAGGGAATTATATGATTTGAATAACAGGCCTGTCTGGCTCTTTCACCCTCTTTATATTTTTTATAATTCAGACTATTTTTCCTGTTTGCAGCTTCCCTGGGCTGATACTCTCCTGTGGAGCTGGTGATCTGCAGTGATAAGGGATACAGCAAATAATATAAGGGATGCATAAAGAGGGTTGAAGTAGGGCATTATAAATGACAGTGCTCTGGTGGTGTGGATTTCAGGGATATAGCGCTTTACATCAGTGACATTTAGGCCCTGCCTGCCATCCCAATTGTTGCTTGGCCCACAAATGTTGTGTTTGTGGGCTTTGTAAATCAGTTGGTATTTTGCACTGGGAACAGCCTGTAAAAAGTCTTGCAATTGGTAATTAGACAGCTGTGGTGTATAATCAATACAAATCCTGGTGACTGATTCCTCAGTTATGGAACAGACTTGCCCCAAACGCAGCACAGCAGTGAAGGAGGCAGGCAGCAGCACGAAAGTGAAGAAATCTTGATGGTTTTTTTTGGGGGGGGGTTGGGGTTGGGTTTTTTTTGGTGGTGGTAGGGGGGTTTGGTGATTTTTTTTTTTTTTTTTTTTTTTAATCTTCATGTTGTAATCCACTATGTATTTCTCCCACAGCTCTGCCAGCAGAGAGGTGGTGGAAGGGTAGTCAATGTCAGCAGCAGAAGAGGTGGTGGGGTTAGTTTATATGGTATTTATTGATGGTTTAAGCTGACAGGGCACTGGCAGTACTGAGAAGTGGCTAAAGGCAATGTCAGCAGCCTGCAGAAACAGCCTGCCCCTGGCCTGAAGTGGCACCTCCGCAGCAAAGCACAGCCAAGGGCACTGGGATGGGGCAGTGGTAGGAACACGTCTGTCTGCTCACTTCCTTCAGGCGTGGGCAACAGAGAGTGACTGCCTGTGTTTCACTGAGGATAAACTCTTGTGATTTCAGTAAATAGAGCTTGTCTCTGGATATACTTTTCCTAAGAAAGAAGGCTTGTCATGATAATTTAAAACATGACAGTAAAAGTCTAATCTCAACTTTTCTTATTTTACTTTTTGTTCAAAATTTATAGTAAGCTATTTTAAAAAGCTTTTAACACACAAAAAGAGTTTAATTACAGCCTTCCAAAAGAGAGATGCAGGTACCTTTGACCATAGCAAGGATATGGTCAAAGTATCTCACGGGTATACTTACTGTATGACACTGCCTGGTGCTCTGTAGCAGACTGCCACGTGAGTCACGTAGACTTCAAAGAACAGCAATGCTAGAAGCCTTCAAGAAGGCGAATCCAGGATGCTCGCTGTCAGAGGTCCATAACTGGAGCTCCATAACTGCAGTATGCAGAGTGGTCCTGCGTGTTTCCGTAGCCTTGCTGGTATAGGACTTACTCCTTTCGTGGGACCTGGGTTATTTGGAGAAGGAGGAAGAGTCTTGGTCGTAGTCAATAGTAGGAGTGGGTCTAGCATTTGGGCAACACATTCTTAAAATGGCTTTCTCTGCCTGTTCTGCATGTCCCTTTCCTCTGCCCTGCCTGTTGGTGCTACCGGTACCCCAAAGTACAATATGACATGCGCCGTGTGTTCCTTTCCTGGTGCCCTAAGTGGCAAAATAATTTAGTAAAGTCACAAATCAATGCAGTGTTTTTCTAGAACACTTATCTGGTTTATTTTGTGTTACATAAAGGACAGCCCTGAGACGGGTCTTATCCCTTCTGCGTTAATCCAGTAGCATGAATGCAGAGCGAGAGCGCTGCGGGTTGAGCATGAGGGCCCCGTGCGCGGCTCTCCTTATCTGCTCTCCAATCTTCGAACTCTTACATAAGATGTTTAAGGCTGTTTTTTGAGTAACCTCTTTTGAGGTCTCATTTTGCATTCTTAGTCTCCAGTAACAAAGAACTGCTACGCTCTTCCCTCGTGAAATCCTTTCCAGAAGGTGCACATTATCTACTACGAGACAGGGCAATGATGAGCATCAATTTCCATGGCAGAATAGAAATTACTATTTAATCCTTTTTGCGTCAAAGGATATAATAATCCTTGTAAAATGTGCTCTAAGTCTTCTGTTTGGCTGTGTGAGGTTAAGGGACAAAAACCAGAACAGGAATTCTCTTAAAAAGTAAGACATGGTGAAATGCATGTGTTCCACATGAATTTCAGAATATACTTATGATGACATTTCAGCAGCTAAAAATGAAGATGATGGGCTGGTACCTAGACTAGCAGTTTACATTTCTCCTTACGCTTGCTACTACTCTGCTAGAATACAGTAAGTGTCTGTCATGAGTGTTGCTTGCTGAACTGCAGTAAAGAATTTAGGCACAAAGTAAACATTGCTCAAATGTGATTCCCCTCCCCCCACACTGATGAGAACATTTGCCAAAACTAACGAATTAGGAGGTCTCTTAAGAATTTGAGAAAATTTGTTTTCTTTTCTGAATCATCCTGTTATGAGTGTCAAGCAATGTGATTTTGTAAGGGAGAGAAGGGTAAATAAGTTTGGGGATGGGGGTAAGGATTTAGTGTTTGAAAGTGCAGACTGATGGCCACACAGTTTCCTGACCAGGTAGCTGTTTTAAGAGGGGTAAAGTTTAATAACTTATGAAGTCTAGAAGATAAATCCTACAGTGACAGACCTACAGTCCTTTGACTGACATGATTATCGTCACATTGAGTATGCTATAATTTTGTTAAATAAAAACCAAAACAGGTTAGTTGTTTGGAACTGATAGCTCCATATGATTAGTTCATTCCATATTTTTATTACTGGTGTCTGTACAAAATCAA
Organism: Nyctibius grandis; assembly: GCF_013368605.1. NCBI lineage: Eukaryota > Metazoa > Chordata > Aves > Nyctibiiformes > Nyctibiidae > Nyctibius > Nyctibius grandis. The sequence goes on from NC_090659.1 coordinate 103,953,481, forward strand.
ATGTAGATTATTTGGTAGAATCAGTCCGTCTTACTGTGTAGCAACCCACAGAGAAAACCTGAAGGTGAGCGGTGACATATATGCAATATTACTAATGGAAAGAACAGGGTAAGCAGTTTGTTGCTGTTTTTAATGCAAAGTATTTAGACCTTTAATGTGTAATATTCTACATTAATAGTCAAAATCAAAAAAAGAGTAGAACCAGATTAAAATCATAATCTCATATTAAAGAACACATTTAATTACTTGGTCACATAACCATTATTCTACAATAGGGTATTTTTTGCTAGATGCTAATTGCACGCTTCTAGTGTGACATTGAATAACGCGGTGTCCTTGCTGTCACAAACTGGTCATCTTGCAGGTGAAAACTGTGCAGTGCAGCAGCTGTTATGAAGCCGTAAAACGTTTATGTTGTAAAAGGAATCGTACTTACAGATTTTTTTTTTTGTTGCTCTCTTCTATGACAGATTTACAGAAAACAGAAGTACTCTCTTAATGTATCTAGCTGTTGTGTTTTGGTAAACCCAGAAGTCAAAAGTTCTGCCAAGAACTGTCATAATTCATGCAAAATTAATAATTTTTATTTCTTTATTTGTGGCAGAAAATGACACTTGCCTGAAGAGTGTAAGTCACCTTGGAAGAAGTTGCTTCCATTTGAGCTTTACGTGAGTGACCCCATCCTATGAGGAGGAGGAGGATCCATCAGCCGCCTTAGCTGTACAATGGGGACTACAGGTGACGACATGGCTTCAGTGGAGCAGAATGCCTCCTTGAACCCTCTGTGCTTTGAGTGCGGCCAGCAGCACTGGACAAGGGAGAACCACCTCTACAACTACCAGAATGAAGTGGATGATGACTTGGTCTGCCACATTTGCCTTCAGCCCTTGTTGCAGCCATTGGACACTCCTTGTGGACACACTTTCTGCTACAAGTGCCTAAGGAACTTTCTGCAGGAGAAGGATTTCTGCCCGCTGGATCGAAAAAGACTCCATTTTAAACTCTGCAAAAAATCCAGCATTCTTGTTCATAAACTGTTAGACAAGCTATTTGTTTTGTGCCCCTTCTCTTCCGTGTGTCAGGAAGTCATGCAGCGATGTGACCTGGCAGCACATCTCAAAAACAGGTGAGCGGTGCAGATGCTTGCGTTGCATGTTCCTCACATGCTTGGTAGGCCAGTTTGTGTACCAGCAGAAACTGGAGACAGGAGGAGGGAGAGGGGTGGTGGTGGTTTTTAAATTTGCAGTAGAACACCATGGGGAATGATCAGTGTGTAACTGTGCGCAGCTGGAGCACTGGATCCTGTTTTGGACATCGCACTTCTGGAATAGTTAGTCATGGGGAGAACAACATGATTCATTAGAGGTCTTGATAACATGATTTAGCAGAAAAAGTTAAAGAAAATGGGGGGTGTTTATGGTAGGGGAAAAAAAGATTGAGGTAAAATAAGAGATGTACAAACCACATCTGCGAAGAGGAAGGAAATAGTGCAGTAAGAACAAAGGAGATGTAGTTCAAATTTTAGGGAAAAAAAGCTTTAGAACAGTCCGGCACTGGCATAGAGTGTATTCCCCACTTTCTGAAGTGTTTATGAACATGTTAAACCAGCCTTTATCAGGAACAGTTATGGCAGAATTGATTGTGCTTCGAGGTAGGCAGAGGGTATCTCTCGCGACTCCTACAAGACCTATTTTTCCCTGTTTTTTAAAAAAAATCTGTTTACTGAACAAGTCGATGGTATGTTATGTGAGTGTGCTCTAGTTTGTTTCTAGGATTTTTTTGTTTGTTTGTTTTATTTGCTTATAGAACTCTTCCAAGATCCTGTTAATTTGGTAGAAACTTGTCCCTTTATACCAGTGGAAAGTTTTGGTGCAGCTATAGTGAATGGTTCTGTGTCAGAGAGATATGGTCCTAAACATTTAGGTGTATGGAATGTATTTTGATTTATTAATAATTTTATACTTATTCTGCTTTATGCCATCCTACTCTAAATATTTTAAATATTGAAAGGAGGCCATGATAGAAAGTGGGAAATAAGATTATCAAATTCATATAGAATGATACTTCATACTGGGCAGACTAGTGCACTTTGTTCTGCCAGCCAAGGATTTGCCTCTGTACTGTGTGCGCGGTACCCTGCTACATGAAGATGTTTCATTCGTCTGTGTAAAGCAATGCCATTTTTTTAATGGAAAAATGTTAAACTTATTTTGAGGGGTACATTTGACTTCTTTTGTTTCCTCTATAGGTTGGAGAATATTTTCAGTAAATAAACAGATAGGGTTGTTTTAATCATTAGCTATTTCATTACATGAATTAAGAACAAAAGCTTGGACATACCATTTATTTTAAAGCTAAAATATGGTGGAATTAATGAGTCAGGGCTAAAAAAATCTTATGCATATCTATACCAGCTAACTTTAAACTGTTTAGAGATTTAAGAAATTATATGAGGAGTATAGTGAAGAATTACATAGAAAAGGAAATTACGTATTCAAAAGAAGTGCATCTGACTTCAAAGGATCCAGTTCGGGTGAATTGCATCTGCTACCAGAAAATATTCCCTGTATACAACTCAGTGCTATCTGAAAAGCTATGTTCGTTTTGCAGAGAGAGGTTTCAGAAAAGTATGTAACTGTCCCTGCAAAAAAGCATCAAACCCAGAAGAATAAGCACTGCGCATATCCATTGTACGTAGACAAAAGGCTCTAGGGAAATACAATTCAATATGTGAGTGTTTTTGTCAGCAACGTTTGTAAAAACAAGCATATTGACTGGCCACTCTGTGTGAAAATGGATGGTATGAGTCCTGACTTTTCTGGTTTCCTCGGTCACCAGCTGAGATGAGATCCTTTCATTTCCATGGTTTCATCATGGGCTTTGTTCTTACCTGCTTTGCTTTCTTTCAAGTTGATACTCTTTTTTTTTTTTTTCCCTTTATTTTTTAAAGCAGCCTGCATAAACTTCAGCAGTTGCCCATTTCATGAGGGTATTTCATGGTTTGGTAGTTTTATCTGTGCCAGCTCTTTGGGCAAAGAGCCCTCCCCTTTGGGACTGAAAACCCTGGGCCCAGAGGGAGGGACAGTGGTGGCTGCAGTGGGACGGGGAGAGGTTTCCTTTGCTGTCACGCTGCCCAAAAGGAGGGCGATATTAGCTATGTGCCTCCTCTGCCTGCCCTCGGTCTGCTCCAGCGACACTGGTGGCCACCCAGATGGGAAGGTTTATTTGAAAGGTTCATGGATCTACCACATGAACTTCTTTCCACGTCATGGTCTTTGTCCAGTTGGAGACTCATGGAGATCATCTATGGGTGAAGGCTGACCTTGCGGAGGAGATTGCTTGGGAGTCAGGCAGTGTGTGGGGGGTGTGCAGGCAAGTGATCTGCAGAGAGAGGGAAGAGGGCAGTGACCACCTGCCTTGGAAACAGCTGGTTCACATGTGTATTTTCAGTGTACCCTCTTCCTCCTTCCCCACATCCTGAAGGCTTCCAGGACTCAGAGCCTGGGTCCTCAAAGCCAGGACCTTCAGCATGCAGGACATGCAGCAGCCCTACAGACTGTGGTGGGCCTAGAGGTGCCTGGGTTTTGCTGGTTGTTATACCCATAGCATGAATGTGCACATGTGGTGTCCATGTCAGGGAGGTACGGGGACTAACAAGGAGCCTTTCTCTCTTGCCTTTTTCCCTTTTTTATTTCTCCGCACGGTTTCCATGTTAGCTTAGGCTCTTGCTTGTTTCCTCCAGGCAAGTAATTTCTGATCTATATGATGACTTGGGTGTGGTGAGGCTGCTAACTGTTCAATTTATAATCCTTATACTAAATTGATTTGATTTTAATAAAAGGCAAAATGTTAGCAAGATTCCTACTACCTATTTGGTTCATCTTCTGATTTCCCACTGTCATTTCCCTCACCTTTTCAGTCCGTTTTCCTTGGTTGGCATCCCTTTGAGTGATATTAGGGCTGGTTACAACAGAGCCATGTAATTTATTTGTACATGGAACACTATGTATGCTCACTTCAGGTACATATGAAATATCCATTTACTTAATGCACAAGGTTATTATGAAATCCAAGTGAGCTGAGTCACTAGCTTTTCCTGTTCGTTGGCTGGAAAAAAGCTTTCCATTGCAGAAGGGTGCTCATCTTCAATTCCTCCTGTTGTCTTGGGATGCCGATACGCATTTTGAGTATATGGTGATTTACAGTTTTCAATTAAGTTTATTTGCAAACATCTGAACACCTGTAAATTATCATTGCTGACATAAACGATGGCAGCAACTGCGTAGTTTGAGTTTGATTTTATAAGGATTAGTGAATCCAATAAAATTCTACTAATGTAGGAAAGAAATATAAAATTCATTATTATTATATTTTTCAGCATAGATTAATATAAACCAGTCTCAGCAGGCCCTTACATGAGCTAGTTTGTATTTCTAAGAAATGCCAGTGGTTGGTTAGTTTTCACTGTCTAAAAACATTCACACTGCGGTTTTCCAGTGTTGCTATAACTGGCTCCATTTGAGCATAAAAGCTGGAAAAAAATGCCACCATATCCACCAGGCACCTTGGAGTGCAAGGTTACTTCAGGCTGCTCCAGCAAGGCGATGAGAGGCAGGAGATACAAACTTGATTATTTCGTGGTGACTAATTGCACTCTGTGATACCTCGTTGCATAAAGAAAATATTATCGATTTATCAGTCTTGCAGTTTCATCACGTTCACTTGGGAATTGTGGTTTTCAAAGTTAAAGACAATGCACACAATCTGATTTAAAGGAAAAAAATATATGAGTAGGCTGAGTTGTACTTTTTTTCCCAGTATAGAAAATTGTTCGTGTTTATTAAAGTAGGTGCCAATTCCACTTCTAAATATTAAAGGTAATTTATTAGAAGGAAATCCAACAAAAAATTATTGAGCTTTTCTGTGTATGATCTTAATTCAGTTAATTCTTATGGATTATTCAGACCCGAAGAAACTCCATTGTACGAAAACATACTCTGAAATTCATACAACTTTTTAATAAGAGGGTTAGGTATTGTATTCCGATATTGCTTTTGAGCTGGGCTTCAGTTTTCCCTTCCTGTATTCAACCATGGTAGTTTAAGTTATTTTGGATGGAGACATTTTTCCAAATGTTTTAACCTTAAGGCCAACACTCAAGCCAATTTTATGTCAAGTTAAGTTTGAACTTTATATAGGATTGTATTTTCTGGAATTGAAGAAATTATTGTATGTCAGTCAGCATGCTTAACATATGGATTTAGATTTTTACAAGATCCATGGGAAAATTAGTTGTATAAATACAGAATTTTATTATTCAAAATCTTGGCAATCCCAGTTGCTTTGGTGTTTATGATGGTGCTGCTGAGTCCTGTTCTTCCCACCCGGCCCCATGTTAGCTGCAAGCACTGTCCTTACCCTGCTCTTTGTAGCACCAGAAGTGAAGAGAATCTGTAAGATTTAACCCTCTTTGGGCAGGTTTTTTCTTACACCTGAGTAGTGGATAGGCAACAGATTCAGAGTTTCTGCATGCCATGCGGACTCTTTCCATTGCTGGAAAGGTGAAGGATCTTTCTGTGGTGGTTCTTTGCTTCAAAGCCACCTGGCTCCTTGTAGGCTCCTCAGATCACTGGATGTGAAAGAGAAATGTGCAACAAACCCACTTTTTTTTTTCCTGAGTCTTCTCCCAAATCTAGATGACTCCTAGTGCCTCCTTTTTTTTTTTTTTTTCTGTTGGGCTGGCAAAAGAATAACCAAGACCCAAACACTTAACTTTCCAAAGCAGCACCATGTTTCACTCTGAGTTGCAGCTGTAAATCTTACCAGAATTACTACTTAAGGTCACTTTGCTGGTAAAGTTTTATGAGCAATAGCAAAGGCATTTGGGTTGCTTCTCTGCAGTCTTTGCTTAAATTCAACTCCTGCTTGGAAAACTATTTAGTGCAACTGGTTTGAGGCTATTCGGTGTGTTTGCTTTTATCGAACCTCTAGACTGGGCAGAAGGTGATGACTTAAGTTACAATGAAATCTTTCTTTTCCATAGTCAGTGAGCAAATGTGTTTTTTGAGCCCCTACTGTTATTCCACGAAATACACTGTAAACTACATCTTAATTTTGTATGAAAGCTCTGTTTATCTGCAGAGAGGGATTGCTGCTAGTGTTCCAAGAAGTCAGCTTTTAAACGAGAAACTCAGCAGACTTGGCTGTAAAAAAAAAAAAAAAAAAAAAAAAAAAAAACACCCAACAAAAAAAACCAAAACTTTTCTTCTCTGATATGGATTAGGAGAAGTTGAAGGTAAAAGCTGCACTTTGTCATCATCCAGAAAAGCTGGTGCTGAAGGAAGGAGAGGAGGGAGTCGATGAATAGAAGCAGAAGCTTGTTTTACATCCCAAGAACAACTGCCCTTTGAATTTCCTGATAAATAACATTGCTCAGTTGCTTTAGCTGTTTGTTTCAGTATCTCTACTCTTGGGCATCTTGATTCATGAAAGAAATTAAATAATTTCTGGAAATTCTAAAAAACATGCCTGCCTTTCTTCTTGCTTCTAGCCAAGATATTCTGACTTTGTATGTATGTATGAAATGCCGTTCCTGTAAGATGCATTTCAGTCTCATTTCAACCCTTATTTATGCAATTTCTTGTACGAGAATGGATTCCTGTACGTGTAAAAACATTCTTCAATGCTCGTTTTGATCCCAAGATGCCCATCTGAGTACATAACTTGTTGCAAGATTTAGTCCAAAACACTCTTTATCCCAGATATTTGGCAAAAACAGTATTAGTGAAGGTATGCACCTTTAGAGATTTATTGGTGCTTGTTAACTGTTAAAACTGCTATATGGGTTTGCTGTTTGTGATTAATACATTCCTACTGCCAATAAAAATCTTTTTGTGTTGCAAGTGGAAATGAAAAATCTCCTTACAGATGTGCTCAAATACCGATACTGGGCTTTGCTGCTTGGTAGGTGGCATATCGTGTTTAAAGACCTTGCAATTGGCATCCCATGAATTAATGTCTCCACCAGACAGCTACTTTCCTGGCAATGCAGTTCCACTATACCAGGCTGAAAGTCATAGTCTGATACAGTTATGGTTAATTTGGGGGAGAATCTGAGGTTTTTTTCCTTCTTTGCCTTGTAGAGTGCTGCAAAAAAGGGATTCCACAGAGCTGAGTAGGCGTGCTTAGGAGGCTGTTTATGTTTCTTCATATTAGCCTTTGAAATGATAATTGAATGTCATTGGCAAAAATAAACCTCAAATCTATTTATATTTTGCATGATGACTTTCATCACCTGCCAGGTAATGATGGGGGAATGTGCTCTGTGAAGGAGGGTGGAGGAGGACCTGGCTGTGGTTGGGAAGACTTTGACAGAAATAGGACACTTCCAGGGATGATTTTTGTTCCATCCTGGTTTGATACATTTTTAAAAATAATAAATTTCCAAGGGGTGCTATGCCATCTACACCAAGTCCTTTGGGATCCACAGGCCTTGTGAACTGGCTGAATAAGAGTCAACAGCACAGTATTTTGGTAGAATATACCTAAGGAAGTATCAGGTTCACAGAAGTAGTCCAGTAAGGCTGGACTCTGTGGCACAAGCTTGGTGGGGTTGAAGCATTGTCCTCTGACGGTGACAGTTTTTGAGCTATTCATTCACCTCTTTGGTGAAAATCGCCTCTCCTATAGTAGAGCAGTTCAGGGACAGCAAGGGCATGCAGCTTGGGGTGGCTTTGTCCTAAGCTCTTGTAGATCAGTGTGGGGCAGCACATCTGGCAGAGGTCCCGGCAGACAAGAGGTTTCCTCTGCAAGAGCATTTACCCCTTGTCGTGTTGCTGCGGAAGTGAGTGATGTTGGAGATTCATCCTTTTTATTTTTCTCCTATTGGCAGTACTAAGATTTGCAGGAGTGTGAGGCTAACCCATCGAGTCCCTCGTGGCAAAACAGTCTAACCATGTAATTATCAAATCCCCTTCACAGAATGTCAGAACAGAGCTGTGATTCTGAAAACATTCTGGTTTAACAAGTTAGGACATCGTTAGACTTCTGCTCTCTCTTACTCTGTTAACAACGTTTCTGCTCCTGTTGCGAAAATAAAGCATTTTTTCTTTTGTTATAACAAACTGTCAAGTTCCCAAACAGGGAGTCCTTTGAAGAACACGGTTCCTTTTTTTCTGACACTGCTACAGTACAAGCATCTTTAGGTGGTCAGCAGCTGCAGGAACTTTAAGAAGGACATCAAACACTGTAAGAAGGGAAATATCAGACGCTGGCAAAACTGTCACACAGGCAGATGTAAGATTGATGTCTGCATCCAATTGTCTACACATAAATGTAAGACCATCCAATAAATGAAGGCTTTCCATGAATTTGCAACATTGCAGCCCTTCTTTGCAATAAACTATTGTAGGATTTTAAACATAAGCAAAAAAATCATTGCATTAAGAATAATGGGAACTCACAAAAATGAATTTACAGTGAAAAGCACAAAATGCTGATGGAGCACAGTTACATGAGGGAAAGCAAAAAATTGCACTTCTTGTGTGAAGTCAAGAATTAAAAAGGGAGACAGGAGGAGGATGAAACACCATCCACTGATTCAAGAGGAGATGATGAGCAGAGCTGTTACTTTTGCTAAACTTTCATACAAACTTCTAGACAGGACTAATTTTTTTTCACTATTTTGACACTTAGATTGCAATATAGCTAAAAAGTTCATCTCTCTCTTTCCTCCTGCAAATGACCTCAGGAAAATGTGATGCTTCCTTCTCTCTCAGCGTACTAAGGTGTATGGAGATTGCTTCAGTGGGTCTTCAGATGTGTCTTTGAACGGGGCTTCTCTTATGTGGAGTTTTATGCCAGTCCTGTTTAATCTTTTCAGCAAGGTTATCTTCCAGAAACTGGAATGTACATAACAGAGTAAGTCCACATTACACAGCACATTTAGTTCATGGCCAAGAAACTATGTAGTAGGAGTCTTGTGAAGAAGGCAGTATTGTTCTGGGGTTCTGTCGCCTAAAATGTATTTTGGCCTTAAAATCCAGCATCCGTATATTTTTTTAGATTAGTTTAAAGCTGTGGCTTTGAAGAAGGCTGATTTTGTTTAATGGAGTACTCAGGCATTTTGTGCTACAAACATTGCTGCAGGCTTGAAGCATGGTATAAATGTTTTCTTTGCAGGTGTCCTGGGGCTTCTCATCGAAGGGCAGCCCTGGAGAGAAGGAAAACAAGCAAGTTGCAAGCAGAAGCGGAGGGTGAGAGTGGTCCTGGTGGGACGGAGCAGCCTAGCAGTTTATCTCCAGACGCAGATCAGGGAATAGTGTCAGCCGAGCAGAGCTTCACCTCGCCCACCCTTCCCACATGGACAGACGAGCCCAGCATCGACAATCCGCCTTTTGAAGAGAACACAGTAGCAGACAGTATGTCATCACTTGTATTCTCAAGTCTTTTTTATCAGATGTGGAAACACTTGTGGTGTCAGAGCTTGCCTCTTGACAACTGTGAATGCGCATCTTCATCTCCTAGTTTTTCTCTTGCAATTCCTGGAGAAATATTAGTGGATTTCTGCTGCGTGCAAGTATACAACTGGGATAAGGTCACAGTTAGGAAGGAAAGAAATATCTTTGAGTGTATGCTAGATATCATGGTGTTGTATCATTTATCATATCATGGTGTAATGGTTCGTGTTAATCTACTAGTGGCGCTGGCCTCGCAGTGAGATGGAAGTAGCATATCTTCTGTAAAATTACAAAAGTTGTTTTCTAAGATGAGATTTCTTTTCCCCTTTTCCCCCTCCCCCCCCTTCCCGGATCAGCAGCCTTCCCACCCACGGTGTACTGTCCTGCTCGAACGAAAAGGCAGCTGAGTGGCTCCTGCATCCATCTGCACCGAACGAGCAGTAACGTCTCTAGCATCTGGGATTTTAGAGAGGAAGTGCTGAGCCTTACCACAGAGGAAGGTGGTCCTGTCCCCTTCCTTCTCCTCTGTATTTGCCATCCTTTAGCATCCCCCTTTTTCCTCTTCAGTTGTCTCTATGTTTGCTTCAGAAATGGGCTCCTTCTCTTGACCCAGTAACTCAATAGCAGCTCCTAGTGCAGTTGTGAGACCAGCTAACGAAGAGGCATGACCGAGTCATGGGCCGTGGGGGAACCCCTAAAACAGATTTTTATCATCATCACCAAATGTGAATACACAAGCGACCCAATTGGAAATGAAGTGTATGAAATTAATTATAAAGAACAGGATCCAAAGGGTTCAGAATATCCTTTTTCAATACAAATAACCCCATTTCAAGAAGCGTGGATGCTACTAAGTCATTAGAGAGCTGTTTCTAATGAGCTAGGTATTCCAAGAAGTAGTGGAACTAAACCAATTGCACTTGTTTAGTTTGTTAAACTGTTGTCGTGTGGCCTGTCTACATTGTCCTTTGGTGATTTGCTTTATTGAAAGTGAATGAGGTATAACAGATATTAATAATCTTTCTTTTTATAAAATAATTGGCAGCAAATCAACAGCCACCTACCTTGCCTGAAGGAGAGATCACTACTATTGAAATTCATCGGTCCAATCCTTACATCGAATTAGGAATTAGCATAGTGGGTGGCAATGAAACGCCTTTGATCAACATTGTCATTCAAGAGGTTTATCGAGACGGGATCATTGCCAGAGATGGAAGACTTCTTGCTGGAGACCAAATACTTCAAGTATGGAACCTAATTACATATTCTGTCTGCTTGCTTTCCAGTCACTCCTTGCAGAACTGTCTCTTAAAAGAGATGGGAGATTTTACTTGTCAGGCTACGTTGTGTACATCTTAGCTTTGCAATTATCCATTGGAAGGCAAATTAATATTCAGAGCAGAGCCTGTTGTTCTAGCACTTTTGGCTGTGACGCATTATGTTATTTTTTGGACCAGTCCCTGGAATTATTATTCCTCTGTAGCGTCTCTTATCAGTGTTTAAAATATGAGTTTATTTTTCTGTTTTTAAATGCTGCGGGGCTTGGTCTTTATTTCAACTTTATGCATGCTTTCCGAAGGAACCCAAGGTTACTTCTGGCTAACAAGTTGGCCTAATTTGTCCTATGTAAAAAGCAATTTGTGGATTGTAAGGCTGACTTAATCTAAACTGTTATTTTAATCTGTCTTTACTTACCTTCCACTAGCCTAGGCAGTTGACCTGCATCTTTCAGTATGTGTAAAAGAGTCAGTGATATTCTTCACTGGCATTATTTGAAGCAAGGTGCTCTAAATATTTTTTCATAAAAAGTAAACAAACAAAATTTAAGTTGGTTATGATCGAGTGTGTCTTTTTGTTACTGTTTTAAGTAATTAGCCATGGACAGTGTAAAAAGATAAAATTCTATTAATTTTTGAGTTTTAATTTTATATTAGGGGAAGGGGTTGTTTATAGGACTCTTAAGAATGGCAGGAACTGAATTCTACATAAACAAGACTGTCCTCCAGCTTTTTTCCTATTTTTAATCATTCCACCTGAAACAAATAGATTACCATCATTTCAAAATGACTTCAGTAACAATGTTTGCTTTTGATCTGATAGCCTAAGATCATTCCAAAAGTAGTATCAGCCTTTTTCATTTCACTTTTTTGGAAATCAAGTGGATAGAAGTAGCTTAGATACTGTAGTTACTCTTGGAATGAAATTGGTTTGCACTTCAGAAAATAAAGTCCCTTGTGAGAAACGTGCCTTTTTTCCTCTCTTGGAGTGTTAACATAGTGGCTGGCCAAGAAATTAACCCAAGAGGTATCCAAAATGTTGACCTTTTAATGAGCAGTTGCAGACACTGATTGAATGCTGCCTAATTTATTTCAATACTCAAGGGCACTCCTTGGTTGCCAGAATAGGGAGCATGAGCTCCAGTGAAGCTTTGGAAATTCTTGCTGTTTGGGCAGGTGGCAATTATAGTTTCCAAAGCCCTAAGTGGCAATAAATGGACTATAAATAGGATTTATAAGCTGCAGTGAGTCTTCCCTATCAATGTGCTGGCACTGGGGCTGTCAGATGCTGACGGGAGTGTCCATGAGAGTCCTTCTGTCACGCTGAGGGAGAGGTACAGGAGGGAAAAGCCAAACTTTCTGGAAGATACAATGTCTTTATTGCTTTGAGTTTACCTGTGCACGTGCTGATCTGTTGTATTAAAATGACCAGGCTCAGTCTCTGCCAGCTGTAATTAAGTGCAGAGTTAGATGCAGCTCAGCATGCACGCTTCAGTCAGATATTTCTGAAAATGTTTTCAGAGGCTTTTATGAGCAGTAAAGGACTAAAAGAAAGCCAGAAAGGACTGCGAGGTGAAAGTCAGCATTTTCCTGTCCAGTCAAACAAGAAGTACTACCCTTTTAATATCTGAGGGAACAGCATTTAGTAACAGCTACATAAAAGTGTGTGTTGTCTGCAAGGTATAGATAGGTGCATAACATTTTCAAAGTGCTCTACAAATTGTCCCTTTTTATGTGCTGGACTGTGACTGTAACTCACGTAAAACATGTCCTAATGAGAGTCTCTTTCCCCAAGAAATGCTAAGGTTGTTTTATTCTGAAATTGTGAACTGCCTTGTAGAAAGAATTGCATTTTATTGCATAGATTCTTCTGTGCCCTTTGAATGCTTCCATATTTTATGTATTTACTTTAGCTAGCAACAGCTAAAAATAAAACTAGATTTAATTTAAGGGCTCTGACGGATGAGCCCTAGTGGGTTTTGTGGGTGGCAGCTCTAAATGCTATTTCTCCTAGCTATGCCTCTTTTCTGTCTGCCCAAGGTTACAGCCTGTCTCAGGGTACTAGCAGAGCAGGACATGGCTGTGGTTCGGTGTCTGAGCTTGTGGTGCTGCTGGAAGCACAGGCTTTGTACTGGGCGTAGGGCTGGAGGCAGAGGTGGCTCAGCAAGGGTACGGCTACCCCTTCATCGTGCTGAAACCACCACGGCCAAATGGTTTGGCATTGCCCTCTCGGAGCCCCTCAGCTCAAATGCGTGATGTAAATGTGGCGGCTATTGTACATAAATTTCAGGGTCCTTTCTCTTCCTATTTTTTTAAAAGTGTTAATATTGCTATTAGATGGTGGGAAGCTGCAAGTTTATATTTTTACTTACTTACGTTGCAATGGGGAGCATTAAAAGGCTTAGGTAAGGCAGGTCAGTATAGCCCATTTGGTGTTAGTTTCTATCTGCTGAAATTATGGGGCAGGGGTTCCTCCATCAGGGCACAATAGTCCATGCTAAGGATGAAGTTTTAGTGTTCACTTTGAATCCCTTCTTACAGAACAAGGCAAATCCAGCTTTTGTGCTGGTTTTTGTGGCGCTCCTTTTTTTTCTGCCACATCTTATTGCACTGTCAATTTTTATCTTAACTTTATAGTGCAAGAAATGACTGAAGATTACTGATCTTTGTATCAGTGGGCCATGTAACAAACACAATTCTTGTTTATAGGGAGGGAAAGTTTAATCTGTTTTTCATTTACAACTGAATTTTGAGTGATACAGGTTATAAGTCTGAAACTGACCTAGTTGAAGTCAATGGAAAATCTCCTGAGTTCATGCTGGGACTTGAGAACTAGTACAACCACCTTTTTCTACTGTCTTAGTGAACAAATCTCTTTATTCTGGATTTCAAGGGTTTTTAAATTTTTCACATCTTGGAAGTTCTGCATATTGTTAGGCACGAGCTTTCTTCAGAGATTTGGATGTATTCTTTTTATAGCTATTATTTTACAGTTTTAAGTGATGCTAGGCTTCACACTGAAAGCACAGGCAAAGCTCTTGTCCTGGAGAATAAACAATGTAAAGGTCTAAGGAAGACAAGCGTAGGAGACTAAGAGCAGAAAAACCCTGGACTATGATGACAGAGGGTGTTCACTATTAGAGAGATGTCACCTTTGTGGGAAACAGCCTCAAGTTGCGCCAGGGCAGGTTTAGATTGGATATTAAGGAAAATTTCTTCACCAAAAGGGTTGTCAAACATTGGAACAGGCTGCCCAGGGAAGTGGTGGAGTCACCATCCCTGGAGGTATTTAAAAGACATGTAGGTGTGGTGCTTAGGAACATGGTTTAGTGGTGGACTTGACAGTGTCAGGTTAATGGTTGGACTCGGTGATCTTAAAGGTCTTTTCCAACCCAAATGATTCTATGATTTTATGATTCTATAAATAGGTTTGTAGACTGAGCAGCCAAAGTGGGTTTGCAGGAGAGGATGGAAGGACAAGAGAGGAAGCCTGGTAGGGTCAGATACAAAGGTCGCTCCAAGGTTGGCTTTGCAGTGAGCTCTGAAATTATTTTGAAAGGACTTTCTTTCTGTAACCAGGAACAACTAAACACGTGAAAATATCATTCTGACTTTTTTGTTGTTTTTGTTTTGCAGGTCAATAGCTTTGACATAAGCAACGTGTCCCACAACCATGCTCGAGCTGTGCTTTCCCAGCCTTGCTCGGTGCTGCACCTCACCGTGCTGAGAGAGAGGCGGTTCGGCAGCCGCACGCACAACCACACGGACACCACCAGCTCCCTGCGGGAAGACAGCTTTCAAGTGACACTGCATAAACGCGACTCCAGCGAGCAGCTTGGCATTAAACTTGTACGCAGAACAGATGAGCCAGGGGTTTTTATTCTTGACCTTTTGGAAGGGGGGTTGGCTGCTCAAGATGGCAGGCTCTGCAGCAATGACCGTGTACTTGCAATCAATGGACATGACTTGAAGCACGGGACACCTGAGCTTGCTGCTCAGGTTATACAGGTAATTTGCATTCCCTACCTGAGTCCTTAGCTCAGCTTTATTTCTTGGGCAAAGCCTGGGGTAGAGTCTGTCCTGGACAGAACAGCTTGTGTAACGCCTAAGAGCCTGCAGCGATGCAGTTTGCTGTGATTTATGTTCTGGAAGTAATACTGCAAAACAGGTCTGCTTTGGCACCTAGCAGATGAACTTTACCTCCTTAGAAGTGAAAACTGCATTGGTCTTCCCTGGCATACAGTCTGAAGGTTAGAAGACTGCTCATGTGAGCAAGGAGAGTAGCCAATAGCTTAGCAGAAAAAAAAAAATAGGATTATTATTACATCCATGTATGTACTGTAGTTTTAATCTCTCACTAAGCTCTATAAAAGTGGACTTTGTTTTGTATTGATTTGCCTGTGCATGGAATTGGGGTTAAAACAGGAAGGTGATTTGTCAGACTTCATAGAGGCAAGAGGTGGCATCTAGGAAGAAGAAAAAAAAAAGGCCTTCCATGAGTCCCATGCAGTAAAACTCATTCTCTGGGTGTTTAAGAAAGCGCTATTCCAAATGTCTAGCTCTGCTCTGGACACAAATACTACCCAAAGCTTGATGCCATCTGACATATGACCCCTCCCTGTTCTCACTGGAAAACCTTGACTCCGTGTCTTTCTCCCAGTCTGTAAGGAAACAGCTGCAGCACATTGCTGCTTCCTGCTGACGGGATGTTGGTGAAAATTGCTCTGGTTTTAGGACAGTTGGAATAGGCCAGTAGTAGGTTCTTGCAGTCTAGTGCAGTCGTCTTTGCTTAACCCAGCACCGCACAGAGAGCTGCGATACAATTGAGTAGTAAATATTTTTTCAAGTATCATTTTAACAGCTTCCATTGCAGTTAAAGGAAAATAACAATAATCTTGGGAACTGTAATTTCAGTTTCCTAGTTTTTGGATACAGTGAAGTCGTCAGAATTTTACACAGGGTAACTTTTATCTAGAGGTATGTTTTTGCGGCAGTAGAAAGAGTTGATGTTTCATTTAACATCTGGTATCTGAGTCTCCTGACATTCCCCAAACTCCAGAATTTGATGGTCTGCTCATATATAACATCTTTCTTGGAAGTCTCTTTGGGAAGTACCAGAGGTGTTCAGAGCTTTTGACCAAAATCTGCAGACCCTAGAGCCATCACGTGGGCATTTCTTTCTTTTATTGCTACGTGTTGCAGAAGTTTGCAGAGGCTGCAAATGGAATCAGGTGATTTTTAATGTTTGAGGCTTCCTAACACAAAGTGAGAAACAGTCCTTTTTGCAAAGGATTTCCAGCTGATACAGATGTAACCCCAGGGGAAAAGGAGGAATGTTAATATCCCCTCCATGCTGGGGGGAACTGCAGCAAGAAGCAAGTAAGGGACTGTGTAGTCTAAGCACCTCCAGGAATTTGAGAACAAATTCTGCTGTCATCTTGTTTCATATTTCATCTCATATTTTCCTTCCTCTTTTCTAATAACCAATATCCTATCAATATCATTACTTTGTTTTATATATTCAACAGGCTAGTGGGGAGAGAGTGAATTTGATCATCTCTAGACCCCTGAAGTCACAGACGGTCAGTATTATTCGAGACACGGGAACTCACAACAGCAACCCACACCAACACCAGTCCCAGCAGCTGTTTCACAGCAGACCAAACTCACATAAGGTTGGTGTTTCTCTTTCTAGGAGGTATAAATACAGTTTTAGTCGTGTGGTGGTCTAAGTGTGTAGCAAGGCAAGATTGGAAGAACGGGTTATATCTTCTTTTTGACTTACTTCTTTTATTAAAAAAAAAAAGAAAAAAAAGATTACCTCCAAGTACTCAAGTCCCTGCATCATGTCTGGAGTGGGAACAAAAGATATGCAACAGCTTTTCAATAGTTTTTGCATTTGCTGACTGCAGTGAAAGAAGCAAGTTCTCTGAGCTTATACAGCCATAGTTGTTAGACCTTGTCTAAGACAGTGGCTCATGTGTTACTGCTGCATGGGAGAGCTGTCATTCAGGAATGTTATTTTTTGTTGCTGCTGTGCTGGCTGTAACCAGCAAGGAAAGGAGATGTGGTGCATACCATCCAGCATATGAAAAGCATGTTGGAGGGATGTGTCATCTCCTCCATGAGCCAGCAGTGCTGGCTGCAAGACAGCACGCTGAGTTCTGTAGGGTTCAGCTGGGAGAGAAAGGCAGAATGAAGGGACTTTAGTGAAGCTAGTGTCACATTATCCAGAAGACCTGCAGAAATAAAGCCTGTGCTTGAGATGTTCTTGCAGTTAGGAAAATATGACTTCTCACTGTTGAGAAGTGGATTTTGTGAAATAATTGTCGTGTTGACCACGTCAACCAAGCCACCTTTCCTCCTGTCCATTCTGATGGCATCGCTGTTTAACGTCATCCTTCTGTTGGGAGGATTTACATGTGTTGATAGTATTTTCTTTTAAAAATTTGGATAATTTAAGAAAAGAACAAGTGAGGCTCTAGGAAGCTTGTTTTCCTCCTGAGGGACAAAAGTGAGGCTCCTAAGTACAGTTAGTGGCCATTAGTGCTTGCCACAATGTTAGGCCATATCAACACAATGACTACAGCTCATCTATATCAGAGCTTGATATCTGTGTAGATATATATAGATATTCATCTGTATCTGCCAGCATGGGTTGTGTTCATATCGCAGTTCCAAAGTTGATCGATTGGCTGAGCAAATTTCCCTCAAGTATCAATACCACCTGTGGGCTCTTTCAAAGTGGGAAGTCCCATGTAACCACAAGTGGACATTTCCCATGTTTCACACCATTTATCTTTGCCTCTCTCTCATTAACCTACAGTTGGCTTAGAAGTTTTGTGGCTTAAAATATGTTTCTGTAATTGCATGGCACCAGCCAGTTAGTCCTAAAGCCTAAAGACTTGAGAAGGAGCTGCTTTATAAGCTATGGTATGTATACGTATAGCTACATATGTGATTAACATGTATATGTGAGGAGCAGAGTAAGTCAGAAGGAGCATGTGGCACTGGAAGTCAAGGAAAGCAGTGTTGCCATTTCCCAAGAGAAAGCAGAGGAATAAATAAGTATTTGTAGTTGGAAGAATCTCCCAGGTTATTTCTTCTGTTATTTTGGATTCCTTGCAAGTATTCTGTCGACTTAAGATGCTGCTATAGGTATACGTGCAGGGGTTTGAATGTATCACTAAATATCCTGAAGACGAAGAGCTTCAGCAAATAAAATATACTTTGATTTGGGTTTGGGTCCTTTTGACGGGACAAAACTAAATACAGGCTAAACTTTATAATCCAGGTGTTTGTTAGAAAATGAAATACAGGATCTCTTCTTGCTTCAAGTTTGGGTCTTCGTTGCAGTCATTAGGGGGTCAGCACAAGGCACCCATTACCAGCCTATATCATTGATTGGCCTTAGTTACTTTGTGCTCTGGGAGATTCTACATACCAGCTGCAAGAGAAAATGTGACGTGTAAGGGCTTTAAATGGTCTTTGTCAGCATGAAAACACATGTGTTTTCATTTCTTAGGAGCTTCTTTGTAGTTCTGGACCATATTCTACTGACACATGAGGTAATTCTGATGTTCACCAAGACACCAAAAGATTTGTTTCTGGTTTGCGTCCGCTCTTTTGACCATGTGGTTTTGCAGCGCAGTCCTAAAATTTCACATATTCCAGTGTAGGATGCTAAGAAAAACTGCAGTAAGATTTTCAAGATGGGCCTTTATAAACTTTCTGTCTATATTTAAGTATCTACATGAGTGGCTTTTTTTGTGTGGGTTTTTTTTTTCTGACCTGAAGGAAATCCAGCTGAAGCCAATTTGCGCTACTTAGTCCTTTTAAACCATTCTGTTAAAGTGCCAAAGTATAGCTTTGGGGTGTATTTAGTTGTGTTTTGTTCTGTTTATTTAAGTTTTAACAATGTTATTTATCCTTGTCAAACAGGATCTCTCCCAGTGTGTTACATGCCAAGAAAAGCACATTACTGTGAAAAAAGAGCCACATGAATCTCTGGGAATGACAGTGGCGGGAGGCAGAGGGAGCAAAAGTGGCGAACTGCCCATCTTTGTGACAAGTGTACAGCCTCATGGGTGTTTGGCAAGAGATGGCAGGATTAAACGAGGTGGGTCTTGGCTTTCCTGGTGGGTGGCCTCTGATTGCTGTTTGATGAGTACATTTTCTGGAGTCAGGTGGTGTCAAAAAGTCTCTTCACAGATGTAGAGAAGCGCTGATGGATGCTTCTCTTCATGTTTCAGTAAATGAAATAGAGTATTTAGTGTCACGCTTCCACCTTTTCTAGGAAAGGGATGTTTAGAGAACGGTAGCAGGGGAAGCAGATAAGACCACGAAATGTGTGGTTAAATTCTTTAAAGCTGATGGTAATCCCCTGAGCTGAGGGTCTGGTGCGATGCTTTGTACTGTAGCGCACACATCCTGTTTTTGTGTTCAGTGTGGTGGGCTGGGCCCCATCTCTGCCCGAGGAATCTCTGCTCCTCAGTGTAATATCTGAACAGCAGAGATGCTCTGATGACAGGACACAGCTGACCTGTTGCTAAGTTTACCCCCGAAGCTACATTAGTGTTGACCCTGGTTCCTGAATGCTTTTTTATCCTTTGGGACAGCTTGGGTTTGCTGGTCTTCAGGAGTGCTACAGCACCCATCCATGTTCCTCGGCTTTGCAGAAGGGAGCCAGGAGGTGGAGGTTAGACTCGGTGTAGGTGAAGGCAGTCCTGCCTGATTGATAGCAAAGCATTTGATGATTAAAACATACTGTGCGATATGTGAAACAAAGACTGCCTATGGGATCTCTGCAATTCAAGAGTTCACAGAATTACAGATCATCTTAGGAAAGAAATTTAGGAAAAAAAGGTTCACAGATGATTGCAAATTTTAAAAAAACTGTGGGAGCATCCATACATGCTTCTGAGAGAGGGAGATTTACACCCACATATCAACGGGTATGTTTTCTTTTTCTGTACTGCTACGAAAAACACTCTTGATGGAAGAATCACAATTGCACTTTCATTGTGTAATATTAAAGTAGCCACGGCAGCAAGAAAAGTGATTTCAAGTTAAGCTGCAACTCAACTTTAGCTTTCCCTGGGAGGAAAAAGCTTTTAGAAAACGGGTCTCGTTCCAAATGTGACCCAGATGTTCGCACTTTTGCTTTGGTTTTTCTGGCTTTCATCAGTAAGTGAGACATTGTGTGAAAGAGGAGACTGCCAGTGCTTGGACAGTAAATAACATTCTTGTTTTCATCCTGAGGCTTTTTAAAAATACTCTGAAATAAAATAAAAATTATCACTATTTTTTAGTGGCTTCAACTCTTTCCAGATTATCTTTGTAGAGATGCTCGCGCGCTCTTCTAATTGGACTGGTTTTTGTACCAACCTTTCCAGTAGTTTTTGAATTCCATTTTGTTCTCACAAGTAACAAGTTAGAAAAAGCAGAAGACCTAAAACACTCTGTGGAGCCTCACTTATCTACAAGAGCTGGTTACTTTGTGGTGCCTGTATTGTTCCTTCCATCATTCTACCTTCCCTTTTAGAGTTAGGGTGGACCTGAGATCCACCATGGGAAACGATTATCTAGTAGCATCTGCAATAGCAGTTGCAGCTGAGATGGTGAGGTGCTTAGGTAATTCCTATCTCATATTTTCAAGGCGATATACCATGGAAGCCACAGCATTTGATATGTTATGTGGAAATAAATGATACTGATCCAGCTTAATAGCTCAATACATTAATGTTTCAAACCAGCAGTATAAAGCTTGAGAGCTATTCACATTCCCAGCCTGTTAGTTCAGACTGTTAGTTCGGCTCCAAAAAATACAGTATTGAACAAAACCCTGTTGAGAGAGGTGCTGTCAGTAGGAATGGCTCTGACAGACTGATGTGTTCTCACTTGTGCCTTTGAACAGGTGATGTGCTGCTGAACATCAATGGCATTGATTTGACTAACCTAAGTCACAGCGAGGCGGTGGCCATGCTGAAAGCCAGTGCTGCCTCTTCGGTTGTCGCCCTGAAAGCCCTGGAAGTCCAGATTGTAGAAGAACAGCCCCAGGCTAATGAAGAACAATTGAGTACCATCAATGAAAATGAATATGATGCCAGCTGGTCACCGTCATGGGTCATGTGGCTGGGACTTCCAAGGTATGGAATTAATTGATGATTAGTTACCTGTTTTAAGCTAAGTCCGAGAGAGATACAAAAGCAGAGACTTTATTAGTTGCAGCACATCTGCCCTTTTTTCTGCCTGACCGACCATCTCAGCTATATTTCACTGGAAGTGTGCTTAGAAAGTGGACTGTGAACAGGAGCAATGTTTCCTTAGGAAACTGGGAGATGAATAGACTTGGTTTGTCCCTTCACAAACTGTAGTAACTACCCACTAACTTTAGAATATTGGATCAGACTTGCCATTCTGACAGGCTCTTCACACAGGTCTCTTGCACATGTATGAGCCTGTAGTTAGAAATCCCCATGGGTTTTTTTTTCCAAGAACTACCATCTCTGCCAGACACAAAAACTCTTCAAGATTTGCAGTGAGCTCCCTCCCCTTCACTAATCTGCAGTCTGCTGGACATCACCGTGTTTCATTTTTACTCTCCTGTTTTTCACTGTCCTCTGGGTACAGCTGTACGCTCTTTCTGGCATTGCTTGCTATCAAGAAGAGCACCCACTACAGCGTAAATAGTGTTATTAAGCTCAGTCAGGGCATGCAGGTTAATTCCTCTCTCTCTGATAGAGTTACCGGGCTCAGGTCTGTAGTTCAAGCATAAAACCACAAGAAGAACCAGATGTCTTGGTAGCAGGATTGCAGTTGCAGGTACCAGAACCATGTGTTGACTCTCCAAAAATTTCACATTTTTCATTTAATTTTCTAAGTTTTACTATCAATTATTTTCTCTTCCATTCAAGTATTAATGAGTACCTAATCACAATAAATAGCTCTCAGTTTTGGTAAATGCACTTGCTTTCCATGCTTCAGCAATGGGTTATTGCTGATGTACTACAGATGCCCATGCGTGGCTCCTAAAGTTACATTGTACATCAGTAAAGAACTTGGCATCTTTTTTACCCAAAAGTTAATTTCTATGTTGTTGTTTTTTTTTAATTACAGTCATTGCCAACTTCATTGGCAAGAATTAATTTTCACTGAGGGAGATAACATATACCAGTATAGTTAGTGAAGCATGATCTGGATTATTTACATTCTGTGTAATAAAATGGTTAATCATTTATATTTTCATTACTGGTGATGCATCAGTTCAGAGGTTGAGAAGATGATGCATAGATTTTTAGGTCTTAAAGTAGAAAAAGCCTAAACTGGCTGGGGGTGGAAGAAAAACGCACTGCATTTTTGACTTGCAACCTGAACACATTGAGTATCCATTTGCCACCCACATTCTTGCCACCTGTGAAATCCCTAAAATGCCATTCCATTACTGTCAGTTTACAGAGTTAACTGTGTTTAAGTAATTATTCTAGCACTGCATTATTTCTTTTAAAACACTTTTCTGTCTCAAGATTGTGGGTTTTTTTGGTAATCGGTTTGAATATTGCAAAATTACTCTGGAAGCAGAAGCCTAATCACCATCTCTCCCCTTCTCTTCCACGCTTAGCGTGTGCTAGTGATGAGACAGCAGGTATTGTGCCAACTATAAAAATATCTATATGTGGTATACACAGCTTTTTCTCTTGCTATCCTGTGCTTCCATTCCACAGCTGCCTACATAGCTGCCATGACGTAGTACTGCGGCGGAGCAATTTAGGGAGCTGGGGTTTCAGCATTGTCGGTGGCTACGAGGAGAACCACACGAACCAGCCTTTCTTCATTAAGACGATTGTTCTTGGAACTCCCGCGTACTTTGATGGAAGATTAAAGTAAGCAAAAATAACAGTAATAATAACAAACACTCTTAAATAGTTACATGCAGGTGCAACTAATTGCTTAATGAAATACACTGTAGCATGTTGTGCTGGGGGGGGATCATGCAGCCCAGTAGTGCTTTGCCTCCCTGATGAGTGTGATGGAGGGACATACTGGGTGTTTCTGCTGGGGAAAGGGCATCTGTCAGAGATGGTGCTTGTGCTGGCACCTCTGCTATCTCCTGTCCTCCTCCCAAGCTGCGGTGCTGATGTTGCCTGCTGTCTCCATCTCCCTGTTGAATTCTTCTTTAGGTCAAGAGACATTGCAAAATGTGTATGTGCAGAACTGGCTAGTTCGTAACGTTTTTGTCTTCCTAGAGAACAGCTGAAAAATTAGAACTTCTGTAAAGTGGGGAAAACTGCTTTATCCTTTCATATAGCCTTCTGAAGCCACTGCTGGAAAATCTGGTACTGAAGATGGATGCTGCTGCTTTAATGGAAGGGCAAGAAAGTAGATGAAAAAGATCTCTGAAAAGATCATTAAGGAACCAAGTCCCCATGCCAGTGCCTGAGAGTCATTAGTTGGCAGGAAAGACACTGATAAATGAGGCAAATTCAGTGGAGGCCCTTGAGATGGTGGGAGCTGGAGCACTTGCCCCACAAGGAGAGGGCTTCAGGGGCAGCTAACAGCCCCTTCTAGTACCTACAAGGAGATTGTCAAGGAGACAGAGCCCAGGCTTTTCACAGTGGTGCAAGGTGAGAAGACAATGGGCACAAGTTGAACAAAAGTGGTTGAGACTGGTTATAAGGAGAAACTATTTCCCTGTGAGGATGGTCAGGCAGTGGCACAAGTTGCGTGGTCTCTGCCCTTGGAGGTTTCTGAGACCTGACCGGACAAAGCCCTGAGAGACCTGGTCAGATCTCACAGCTGACCTTGCTTTGAGCGGAAGGTGGGACTAGAGACCTCCTGAGGTCCCTTCTGACCTTAAAGATTATATGATTCTACTTACATGTTACGTTTGGATGCAACCCCCAGGTCTAGTATGCATATACACATCTTAGCCTCGTGTAGGATTAGTTCAGAATTAGAATTTACAATTCCTGCTAAAGGTTCTTTTGTTCATAAACTGGAGGGTTTTTGTGAAGGTGGCAGTACAGAATATGCAACTTGAAGTCTTATGGCATGTTTTTTACATGTAGATTTACTTACAAAGTAACTGAAGAGAAAATGTACTTATGCCTAGAGCCTTGCCAGTAATTGATTTTTCAGTTCAATGACTAAATAAATAAATGAAAAAATAGCTTGGCTGAACACAAAATTATATTTTTTGGCCAACTATGAAACAGTTTGGATTAAATGAAAGATTTCAGTTCAACCCAAAGTAAATAATTTCAGATGGGGGAATTAATAACTGGAAGTCTTCACAAATGGAAATTCAAGCATCATTCCTAAGAAGAGGGGAAGAGTGGTTGTGGTCACACTTACCCCCTTGTAAGGAATGGAAAAGATGCTTTTGTGTGATATTGTCTACTGAGAATAGGGACTTAAAAATGGGCCATCAACAAGGGAGAGCTCCTTAGAACCTGCACCATGAGTTATCGTGGGACAGGTCTTTTTGAAGCCATTTTGTTTAAATTATCTAAATATTTTCCTAGCCTAGAGAGGAAGGGAGAAAATAACTTCAGAGTTCAATAGGTAAGACAATTTTCTGCCTACGTTATCTGTCCGGTGTCATTTTATAGAAGGTGAAGTGGTTTCAGCAGAAAGGCTGAGTGAGTGAGACCCCACTCAGTGAACTGCAGCATTGTGGTTTGGGTGATGGGGTACCTTGGTTCAGGCAGACAAAGGCTTTCAAATGCACATTTGACCGGTGTTGGTCATGCCTCCTCTTCTTTTTCTGCTCTGCCCTCGTGGAGGGCACCGGGAGAGCTCAGGAGAGCATCTTTTTGCCATCCATTTTGGTGCCCCCAATAGCTGGGAGGATCAGTTTCAGGAAAAGTCCAGAGTCACATTTGACTGCTCTGGGGGATGTCAAACACACACTGAAGTCACAGGGAAGAGATACTTGGACATGGAGCATGGTCAATGTAGGAAGAACTTAGGTGCTTTTTTGAAGTTTCTCTTGAGCTTGTAAAAACTGAAATGTAACCCTTCGAGGTCAATTTTCTCAAGGCCGGCAAACAGCATCCTCCCAAATTTCTATTCCCTGCTTCAAAACACAGAGATGCTACAGCTTCTCAGTTGAACCATCTGCTGAGGGAGGTTTCAAGCCAAATGGTTACATTTGACAAAATCGTAAGCCATTGAAAACAAGGTTCTCGGTTGGAATG
Source organism: Nyctibius grandis (assembly GCF_013368605.1). Taxonomy (NCBI): domain Eukaryota; kingdom Metazoa; phylum Chordata; class Aves; order Nyctibiiformes; family Nyctibiidae; genus Nyctibius; species Nyctibius grandis. Next base: position 103,978,414 of record NC_090659.1, read on the forward strand.
CGGTTGGTAACCATAAGTATCTTTGCTTACACCTCCTACAGTAAAGGCATGTTTGGTGTAAATGTGTGAGAATCCACACAAACAAACAGAAATGCTTCTGTCACGCACACGCTATCTTCTCTTGACTCCACTAGATCTTTCCAGCTCTCTCCTCACATTTCCCTACAGGTCAGCTCTTAAGGCAGAACTATCTTTGTATTAGAATTGAATCCCAGTGATTTGGGAATTTACCAGATTAGTTTCAGTAGTAAAACAAGCTTAAAATTGAACCGTTTGGATTTTTTTAGCTACACTTCCAACCTGATGGAAACCTATCACCCCAGAGGTGAAGTGCTGTTTGTTGGTGTGTACTAGTTACTGCAGAGCAGTAGTCATCATTTGTTTTTTTTTTTCTTCTTGTGTTTTTAGGTGCGGTGATATGATTGTTGCTGTAAATGGACTATCCACAGTTGGAATGAGCCATTCTGCACTCGTTCCCATGCTGAAGGAGCAGAGGAACAAAGTGACTTTAACAGTGATTTGTTGGCCTGGAAGCCTCATATAGATTTTGTGAATCACTTTGGTTCAAGCAGCTTCTTTTTCTAGATAGCTGGCACAAAAATCTCCTCTGGCTTTTTTTCCCTGTTGATACAGCTGGTTATAAGCAGGGCCAAAACTGCTGTATTTTCTTTTTTTACAGGCCTCTCAGACTCACTCTGTATCTTTCCATCCTGAAATAGCCATTTCTGTTTGCTATAGCTGACGCAAATGCAAATATATACGAGCTCACAGAGAAACTCCTACTCCAATATGGCTGTCATTGAGCTTTCCCCATCAGGCCTGCAGAGTCAGCAGAAGAACTTAGTGGTTCTTTGGGTTTCTCTGCACAGTCCTCAAGTTATATGTGGTATATAAACCTAATAGCCATGTGCCCGTTCTTCCCTGTGAAGAGAACGTGTATCAGTACCGCAGTGACCCATCTATCTGCTGCTATGAATCAAAATCTGTTTCCAAAGGTACGTCTCTTCATTTCATAAGCCTTTCCATTTTTGATTCAATATTTCAGACTGATTCAAGAAATCCATCTTACTCCTCAGAAATTACTTGGTCCCCCAGATTTTTCTTGCAGGGCATCAGTGTTCATAGAAAAGTAGGACAAAAGCCTGATATTACTGGGATTTTTATAAAGTGCAATAACTGGACTCTTTGTTAGGAAACTTTAATATATTACAGAGTTTGTATCCTACAATGACAAGAAATATGGAATTAATTACCGTTGCAACGCTTGCAAGAATACACGTGCCCGAGGTCACCTTTGAGGGAATGGCTTGCAGTATTAGACTTGACTTTACAAAAGAATGTTTTGCTATGTCAGAGAATTTTGAGGAACATTTTTACAAAGATAATTTTTACCGTTTCTATTGTAGTTGTCAGCTCTCTTTATTCATGTGTGGAGACAATACTTTGACTTGTACTTTCTAAATGAGATAATTATTTCCAGGAAAAAAAGCAAGCTATTAAGAAACCATACGTTATGGTTTACAGGTGGGCAGGCTGGAAGGAAGGCTCTTTGAATTCAAGTCCAACTGCAAAGTAAGCTGCAAAGTTCACTCTTATTCTGTCACCTCCTGACAAATGTGCAAATGCCTTCATATCAAATGCTGAAACGATCTCTCTTGTATTTCAGGATATTTTTCTTTTTCCTTTAGAGAGCACCTGCTATTAAGTTGTCAGTAAGAGTAATGCTATTTATCTTGGATTGTATTGAGTATTTTTACAAACGAACCTGTAACTTCTAGACTTTGCCTTTCCATGATATTTGCAGGCTAAGCACCCATTTGTTTAAGAAAAGAGGAGTGGAGCGCAGAAAGAAATGTGCTGACCTGGAGCAAACCCTTTGTGTTGTCAGTGTTCTGCATATTTGAAAAAGAGCTTCATTTATAAACCAGGTTCCCAACCTGAACTGATTTTATGAATGACCTCTGTATTGTATTATTAATTACCAAGAATGTATTTGAGAATCACAGCATATTTCAATTGTGAAGCATGAATTTTATTTTCAAACTAAGCCGGTATAATATCGGGGCATATTATCGCATGTCATTAATTCCAATAGCTTTATTTTCAAAAGAAATAAAGTTACTCTTTTGCAAAAAAATTGTAAAAATCTCATATGAGTGAAGTGATTTTATTCCTCTCTGTTGTCTGCTATCAATTTCCTAATATTAAAATACAAAAGAATGTCCTCTGCAGTATATTACTCTACTGAGAATCTTTGTTTCTGAAGCAAACACCAAACTTATTTGGTACTCTAACTGATTTGAGAACGAGTTTCCTCCCATCTCCAGATGCTGTTTAACTGTACACTTTGCTCTTAATGCAGATTTTTTTGTAAAGTACATCTTAGCGTAGACTGTAGGGAAGATTTTGACATACATACTAGATTTAACATTTTTTATTTTAAAAGTTACACTTTTCATTCAAAACCTTGCAAAAATCAGATTTTTAGATTTTTTTTTCCTTTTATATGTGTTTGTAGCAAAAGTGTGGGTTAGCTTAAACTGTGCGGTTTTGTTTCAGTGTGTTGTAGCTTTTGATCAGAATGTCTAGCGACAAAACCTTTCTGAATTAATTCCCTTCCTGAGTCATTTTCCCTCTTTCTCTTGTAGCTGCATAGCTGGGTTTGGTTTTCTGTCCCTTCTGTTTTAAATTATTTCAAGATTTTTTTTTTTTTCCAGATATTGCTATCTAATTGTATGGTGTTAATGAAGGATGAATGAAAATAAAAGTTCATTCTACTCATTGTCATAACTCAAAGTATTGTCTTGCTCTTTGCAAAAGATATGGGTAGCTCAAAGAAGACTCAGGTTAAAGGTACTTATTTTCTGCTGTGATTTATCATAAATTACAGTTAGGGAATGTACCAAAAGACTCTGAGGGCATGCTCATCCAGCCAGGGTAACATACCAGCTGTTTAACCACTAATTGCCGCACTGAGAAGTGTTTCTAAAGAGGAGGTAAGATCTACGCCTTGTGGTGCTTCGCTGCAAGCAGCATCTCCTCTTTCCTCCTCGACGCCAGCTGGTACCGATCAGCTGGAGGATGTTTTCACATCATAGATTTGATGCGAGGAGATAGTCTTGCTGGAAACATCAGTTTTACAGCTGAAACTTGAGCCTCCTGGTAATCAGTTCCCATCTCCATCTCCTGCAGGCAAGTATGCTCTGTCTTTAGATGTCTGCAAAGCTGGAATGAGTCTAAAAGCAGTTGCTTAATGATTTGCAGTCAAGTTGCCCAGAACCTGGATTCTTATTCCTTGCTGTTGTTAGTGGGTTATGAACAGACGACTTCCTTTAAATCAAAACCATGCCTATGTACAGAAACCAGCCACGTCTGCCAGTAGGTTATTAGCTCTTGTACTTCTTGTAAAGTAAGAGCCAGACCATCAGAGTTTTGATTTACAGGCAGGTTAATGAATTCATTGTTGCAGCTGAAGGTGCACAGAGCTGTTGTGTGAGGCGTTGGGACCTGGTCATCGGTGTGCTGGAGCTTTGTGGAAGGAACACAAACGACCCTGTGGATCTCCAGCAGAGAATGTGAAACAGTTTATTCTGCTTCACAGTGTGCCAATGGAGCGAAATTTGAAGACATTTCATTTGCTGCTCTGAACTTTCTATTCAGAGTCAGGAAAAACTGAGGGGAAAATTCAACATCGCAAAAGAATTAAGAATTCTTTTATTTGCAAATTCCCTAATAGATTTGGAGTGGGTATAATGAAAAGCTAAGCCTGGTTCTCAGATACAGTGTGTCACAGACAATCTTGGAAGCTCCTTTTAGTTAAAAAACTTGACCATTTACTTCTGATGCAATTTTAATAGATCACGAAGATTTGTTAACTAAGGTATGAGGTCCTGAGGAGTTAAAAGAATGAATATGCTGGGCAGGGAAGCAATGGTGGCAAACACAGAGTTAAGCCCCACATGTCTGATGCCACATGGCCCAAGAAGAACACCAAGCAAGGTCAGTGAACGTCCTCATCCCAGTTGTCTCAGGCAACTTCTAGGCAAGCTTACCTACCTAAAAAGTGGATCTCCCCTGACACATAGAGAAAGGAGAGACGGAAAATGATTTGCAACGGCCTCATCGCAACTGACATAAACGTGTCCAGCTAGTGAAGAACAATTCTTAGATTACTTGTTGCCCAGAGGATGGAGAAAGCCTTAGACTTTATGCTCTGGGACAATTTAAATACTGTTATATGGGTAAGAAAGCTTAATTCTAGCTAAATGTTGATGTTGTCCTTCTGTTTGTTGTCATATCACATGGATGGGTCCCCTGAATATTAGCAGTGCTGTATGGATGCAATGCCTGTGTCAGTGATGCATTGCAATTTATATGATGGTGATGAACTCCATTCTCTAGAGTGACGCAGAAAACTTCAGACAACTCATAAATCAAAGAGGTCTGAGAGTCCAGTCAAAGGTGTGCAGCCTGCTTGGCATCAGCCGTGGCATTCACTGCGCCTGAAGCTGTTTTAGAAGGAAAAGGAATGTGTTTGGGTTTTGGGGTTGTTTTTGTTGTTAAACTATGCTGGTAAAGGCTGTCTGGAGGAATCTGTGGGTTGCAAGCACAGCCAAGCAGAAACAGCACGCTCCTCAGTGGGGAAAGCCAAGTTTGTTTTGCCAAAGGAGGAGTGAGAGCTAACAGCTCCCATCACAGGAGGGGGAGGAATTGGGCAAGAGATGGAAGGGGAGACCTCTTCTGCAACTCTTAGGGGCAAATATCACATCTAGGAGGGGCTGCCCCTCTTCACCTTCCTTCCCAAGTAGTAGTAGCTACCTTAAACACCTCAACTTCCCTCGTAGACCTTTCCTACCCTGCTTTAGCTGCAGCAAGCAGCTGTGGAAACCATGGCTCAGATTTAGAGAGAAGAGGCAGTGGCATCAAAGCTGCTTTGCACCCGGCAGCACCCTGCTGCGGTGGTGAATACCAGCTTTGGCTACGCTGGCGTCAGCGGTCATGGTCTCGGGTGACTCGGTCTTGGGCGCCTTACAGGGAGGTGGTCTGCAAAACCACCCCTGCCTTCTATGATGCAGCTGCAAGGGTTCATGCTAACACATCAGGAGCAGTATAACTCTGGTCTTGGAGTTAGGCTTGCCTAACGCTACAGATCTACAGCACACAGAAGAACCTCTGCTGGGGGGGGGGGTTCATCTAGCAGCTCTGCTTTACCCCCAAAGCGCGTGTCTGATGGTGCAAAACCACCACTATTTCAGCAGCTATGTTTGGTCTTCTACAGCTCTTCTGCCACACCAGTGTTGGTAATCATTAGAGGAACAGTTGGAGGAGAGGAGGTTAAGTTTTACTAAAATAGAGCTCGCTCTTCATGCTTTTACCTATTAATGGCCTATCGCATTCTCTGCAACACGTTTTCTGTACCGTGCCTTCAGGTTGATAATAAATTGTGGCATATGAGCACTAAATGGCAATGGAAATTAGAGGTGGATGTGGTCTCTTGCATTAACTAGTTTACCACTAGGCTGGACAAAATATGTCATGTAAGGGCGATAGTATCATAGGCAGTGAGAGAATTTAATTACAATGATGAATTTAATGCTATGACGGGGTTTAGATGTAGCCGCGACATTAGCTACTTGTAGTGACTTCATTGCTTAGCAACCTCGGCACCAGGCAGCAAGACCCAAAATGCCTTTTTTCTGCCCCTAAAGCAGGCAGGTATTGAACCTCAACCAGTCTTAGGGCAAGCCCGGGCATCAGACGGGTTCCACAAGCCCTTTCCCAGTGAGCAGCTCCACTAAAGCCAAACAGAACTGGGTTTGCAGTTTGGACCCAGCTTTGTACAGTAACAAATGAAATATGCAATTAAGGAAACCATTTGGTATTTCTTTCGATCTGGGACAAACCAAAGTGCTGGTGGCTTTGCTCCCAGGTTTTGCTGGAAAGCGATTGCAGAATGCTACTGAAGAGAAGCATTTTAATCAGATTAGAATAGATAAAGAGTATAACCCCGTGGTTATACAATTGAGCTTTCTAATCATATTAAACTGTAATGCCGGCATCAGTGCCATATTGGAACAACAATCGCAAAAAGCTACAAGCATAAAATATTACAGATCCTTAAACATATTACAAAATGTCATCCACTAAAGTTAAAAAATGTTATCGTGTTTGGGGAAATGTGCCAGCTCAAAAAAAAAACCACCCAGGAGCCTGAAGTCCTGCGTACATGTGCAGATTAAAAGCAGCACAGCAGAGGCAAGGCTTGACCTTTTTGTTTCTTACTTTTTTATTGATTAAATTGCTTCACAAACAGCTACTTCTGCCTCCACTATTACCCACCTTAGTCCTCATCCACCGAGGTGCTAAGCACACTTAGCTCCTTTTGCAATCAATTAAAGGGTCCCTCGTTGGGGGATGCAGCAAGAGGTGTCTCCTCATTACTGGTGAAGTGGCCCTGGAAAGAAACAGCTTCAGCTCTGTCACACTCTGCTATTGCAGCCACTGCTCAGCATCCACCAGCGCTTAAAGCAGGAGAGGACTGGAGCGAAGAGCTGAAGAAAAGGCGCTGTCAATGCAGGTCAAACGCCTGATTTAGAATCATAGAATTGTTTTGGTTGGAAAGGACCTTTAAGACCATCAAGTCCAACCGTTGACCCAGCACTACCAAGTCCACTGCTAAACCATGTCCGTAAGCACCACGTCTACTCATCTTTTAAATACCTACAGGAATGGTGACTCCACCACTTCCCTGGGCAGCCTGTTCCAATGCTTGATAACCCCTTAAGTGAAGAAATTTTTCCTACTACCCAATCTAAACCTCCCCTGGTGCAACTTGAGGATAAGTGGGTCCGTCTTCTGGCATCTACGTGTTTCCACTTATTTGAGTTTCCTCCGTGATTCAGGTTTGAGTACAAAGGACCCCCCTTGGAAATGGTGGCCTTGTGCTCATATTCTGCCCGCAGCTGCAAGTTCTGCCAACACACCTCCAGGCTGCAGCCGCTTGGAATCGCAGCGGTCAGTCACGGCTGTCCCTCCTTGAGCAAAACGGCCAAGCAATAATACAAAACCAAAGGTTTTCCTTCTTTCTTCCCTCCCGCTGGAGTTTCCTCTTGCCACAGGCAGGCTGGAGGAGCTGTGCGATTTGGTTTGATTGAAGAGAGTCAAGGTAGCAAAGATGTCGAATTTAAACGGCACGGTCCCTTCTGTCTGTGGTGTGAGTGCGGCTGGCAGCTTGGCACGGGACAATGTCCCTGAGGGCAGCCGGGACAGGAGCCACCACACCGCTGCAGCCCTCATCTCGGGGCCCTGGGTCAGCTGTCCAGCTGTGGTGGGTTCTCTTGTGCTCTTGGGGTGAAATTTATTCTGATGAATACTCTGCAACTCACAGGGTCTTTCTCATCCTTAAACTAAATAGCATTTACCCCCAGATTTTTCTTCCTAAGGTTTGCATCATTTTCTGACCTTTTTGCATGTTCCCTGTCCCCCATCCCACTGCCATGATGCTTGGCCGCTCCCCTACAACCCTTTAAGTGCTGCTTTTTCCAAGGCATCTTCCAGCCCACTAATGCTTCCTCCAGGCTCACAGTCTCTCTGCATCATCCTCTGACAAGTAGTGCACGGCCGGGGAGACCTCAGGGGTACTTTGGGCTTTCCATCGCTTCTGCCACCCTTGGCACTGGGGGTGCAGCCTGGCACCAGGAGCAGCAAACGCAGCGGTTGTCCTCACCACGGAGGAAGCATCGCGGCTGGGTCCCGGAGGGGGTCCCCCACCTCCAGCACCCCACGGCAGCACCCCCAACACTGGCACAGCCGTGCGGCACCGGGGCGGTGGGAGGGCACTGCTCTCTAACAGCCCGGGAAGTTTGGCTCTTTGTGTTTCTTTGTGATTGACGCCCTGGTAATTATGCACCTTATGAAGATATGTGATGTAATCATACCCTTCTAAAAATGCCTTGGATTAAAAGCTTTTTCTGGGTCTTTAGGTGATGGGCCTGCAATTACAGAAAATGAACTGCATTTTAGCTTTCCATTGAAATTAATAACAGTGGTTCTCCAGTTGACTCTGTGAGTAGTTAATGGAACAAACTGGATGCTTCACTACAATACGGGTTTTTAAGTTATTTGAGAGAGATTCTGTGTTTCAAATAGGAAAATAATTCACATGATGCAAAACCATTTTGTTTGCATCTTTGTGAAATAATGGCTCTGTGTAGCTTCGAGATGTAACTGTTTATTGATAATGATTTCAATGTGCTCTTCCCTCCCTCGCTGCACTTGGGGGGAATGACCTGCAGAGAACTTTGGAAAAAGAAAAACAAGCCAAGGAATTAATGATGCAGAAAAGAGCTCCAGCCTGGCCTGAGCTGCGCGAATGGGTTTTACCATTGAAAAATAGATTTGTGTGAGTTCACGCAGGGGCAGAACAGCAAATATTCTGAGACTTGTTGGATTTCAGTTACCCCATCTCCAGCTCGGCTCAGTTAAACTCAGGCTGTGATAATTGGCAAATTTTGGAGTTCTGCTGGTGGGTTGCAGCCGACCTCAGGGAGAAAGCAGCCAGCCCCTCTCTGACATTCCAGCTAACCTGCCCCATAGGCAGGGGCAAAATAGCTCATGTGTCTTCTGCTGCACTTGCCTCCTTTCACAGCTCCTTGCCTGTCGAGCAGAGGTACCTCCAGCACATCACCCTCTGGGTGAGCGGAAAAGCGAGTGGTCTCTCTTTCCCCAGTGCCTTTTGCATATGAACTGGGCTGAGGATGGATCAGGATCAAACTTTGCACCTCCCACGATGAAACCAGTCCCACTGCTCCTCTACACTGGGGATACCAGAGGTCCAGAGCACTGGGAATAACCACCAGGAGCAACCAGGAACATTTTTTATCTCCCATCCAGCGAACACCTTTGCACTGTGAAGCTAAAGCAGGGTGGGTGCCAAGTGCCACTGGCAGCCCGGTGCCAGGGCTGGCTCCCCGGTCCTGGTTCATTTAGCAAGGCAGGAAGAGCCCCGAGCACACCCATCTCCTGCCCAAGAAGTCCTCTCCTTGGGCTGTCCCCCTGGGCTGCTGGGTCAGCCCTCACTCCCACACGCTGTGTCCTGACGGGGGTGTTCAGATGTCAGTGTTGCCAGTTTTCCTGCCTCTGCCCTGGCTGACAGCATCATCTAGGGGAGTTTCAGTACTTTCTCTGACAACAAAAACAGTTGTATTTTCAGAGTATATCTCTCAGCTGTCCAGAGCAACCTGAACTGGAACCTAAAGAAACTGTATTTTGCAAGGAACTTCTTGAACGAAACACTTGCTCCATTTTTTTTTATCTCCAAAAGCATCTGCCACAAATCTAGTGAGACATCAACCACAGAAAAATATTTTTCATCAACTGAGTCTCCTGGGACTCACACACTCACAGGAAAACATCTCCTCAGTCAATGGCCATGTACGTGACCCTGTACTGCAGTGGCCTCCTCAGGTACCCTCTCGGAGACTGGGTGGCACCAATTTCCAACAACATGCTCAAACCCCACCTTGGCCTGGGCCCAGAGCCCCTTGCAACAGCAGTTCTTGCCCAAGGATGGGTTTTGGTAGCATCCTGCTTCCCAGCTGGTAGGCAACACTGGATGTGGTCAGGAACAAAGGTGCATAATCAATCAGAACCTCAGGACAGGGAAATTCTAGGTAATTTTCTAGCATAGTTTATAGATAATATATTTTTATGAACTATATGTTATGTATTACCCATATATTATAATTACCCATATAATTAACTATAACAACCTATATGTTATAGGTAACAAATTATAGATAATTACCTAAAAGTTTGCAGCCTTTCAGGTGGCCCAGCATGGGCAAGACTGAATTTCACTTGTTCTCCTTCCAGACTCGTGGCTCCTCGAGGCACAGCTCTGCTTCCTTACACGGCTGTAAATCTGTCTTAGCTATGTTAAAAAAAAAAACAAACCACACACACGCTCATTTTTCCTTTGCTTCCTCCTCTCCTAATTCACCTTCCCCTCACCTTTTATATAATCTATACCTTTCCCAAAGTACCAAGACCCGTGAAAGACTGACCCCACCACCCTGGACCAGTACTGCTGCTGCAAGCTACAGCCAGGACAGGTGGATTGAACCCCAGGGCAGGCTTTGAAGGCATCCAGCAGCTATGCTTCTCTCTACGCTTATTTCATTTCATTTCATTTCTGTGCCTCATTATTTTTGTTGTTGAGGAAGGCAGGGGAGGGATTTTTTAATCAGGAGTGGAGTCAATCGAGAAGTGCTGCAGAAATGTCTTTCGGCAGACGGCTGCTGCTGCACGTCCATCCTGCACGAGGCAAAGGAACACTTGCCCCAATCTAATGAAACCTATTGCGTTCATCTGCTTTTAGAAAATCCTTCATTTATTGCTAGAATTGGTAAATTCTATTAGCAAATAGATCAACTACATCCAGATCTTTGCATGTGTTATGGTCTCATGGGCTACATGAGATTATTGCACATGGATTATTGACAAGAAGTGTCTGTAATGGCTTGACTTTGCCTTAATTCATGCCACAGCTTCTCAGCTATTGCTGTTGACCATGGCTGGAGCATTCAAGTTACCTGTCCTTTGAAATACAACTAAACCTAAATCTTGCTCCCTAAACAAACTCCTCTGTGCAGAGCTCCATAGCAAACCAACCTTTATACACGTGTGTTAAAGCCTCAAAAGAGGAGCTTTTAGTGGCGATGCTGACAGCCCCCTGCTCAGAGCCACTCTGACGTCTGGCCCAGCCACCACACTGCTGCCCAACACTGGTGGCCTCGTGGGGGCCATCAGGTGCCATGGCGGGCAGGGCCTCCCTGGGCACCAGCCACAGCTTTCTCTCAGGGACTCCAGGTAAAGTCAACCAGAGTGAATAAGATGCGAGGCTTGCGACTCATTCTTTGGTTATAATTTTACAAATGAACAGCCAGATGGACATCTTCCTCGGTTGAGGGTAAATACTTCATCAGCCATGTCCTTCAGACACTGCATCGCTCCCCCATGGTCTCCCACTCACAGCAAAGAATAAGGAGCTGCTCACCTGGGCTTGGCAGTGGTTTTTTTCACCAGTCGTATGGGTTGTGATGCTAAATTGAAAACCATATCAACTTTATGACGAGGAGGGAAGGCTGAGCACAGAGATTCATCTTTGCGATGCAAATTTCCCCTTTGTTTAGTGTGATTTTTCATTGTCAAACAGATAAAACCTAAACAGGGAGCAAGGAGCAAACCTGGCATGTTGTGACAGCCACTTGTAAACAACAGATAAAATGTGTCATTTCCAGCTTCAGCCAGGTGTGTCTGACTGTCATTCAGTGCTGAGTCTTTGGAAGCTTTGAATATCAGATATTTTAATTATAAATGCTCAGTCAGGTCAACACATTTCTCAGTACAGGAGCAGTGACAGACAAAAAGGATTTTCTTAAAATTCAAAGTGCACAGTGACATCTCCAGAATTTAAAATAAGACAAGTACAACTTTAAAAAAAAAAAAGATTTAGAACTCTTATATATAAAACCAGAATAGCAAAATAGACCTTTGAGGATACTGCAGGCAAGCTTCAGCCCAAACTTGGAAAGAAACACAAGTTTTGGAAGTCCAGAAAGACTTTGCAATGCCTAATTACGTTGTGCTTCCATACCTTGAAGTAAAACACAGCTGTAACAGTGCAGTCTGTGAGCTACCTGGGAGCTTCATGATGGAGGAGAACTTCACCAGATGGGCGTCTCTCCTGCCGACGGTCTGGATATGAGGCATGAGGGTAGAGATGCTCTGCCTGAGCACAGATATCCATCATGTTGATACCTAATGTTTATACTGAGGAGCTTGGGCTCCCTTTCTCCTTAATGGAGAGAAATTGGCACTTTTAGGTGCTGTTCATCTCATCCTAATGTAGTTGTCTAAAATAAATCAGATGACTCACACCGTAGGCATAGCTTTTTTTTTCTCCCCTGTCTTGAAACGGAGCGGGGATGAGCAGCCAAGGTACCGACTTTCTCACAGTAGTGTCTAAAGGTAGGTCCTACCATAGACAGGAGGAGGAGTTTCCAAATAAGTCAGATGTAAAGCCCCTGGGAGAGGCTGGTTTTGAGAACAGTCAAGAAAATCTAAGCAATGAAGAAGATTTCAGCTCCCCTTCTGGGTTGCAGGTGGAATCGGACAACATTAAGTACACATGGTAAGACATAAAAAATGGGGCACCCCAGGGAGTACCAAGGGGTGGGGTACTCAGGGAGGTCCATGCTGGGGGAGCCATTGCCTCAAGCCACTTCCTGTAAGGTACTCCTGGGTTGGAAATGATGCATCTCAGACAAAACCCAGCTCAAAGCCTGTGGTCTGGGGACTGTCAGGGAAATGTGACCTCTTTAGGGGTAACATCAGGTAACTCAGGAACGAGCCACCATCTGCAAGTTCCTGCACCCTTGCTGGCTGCTGTTGGCTGCAGGGAGCCTGGCAGCAATGTCAGCTGGCATTAGGGCACCCACCTTTGGGGCCCCCAGTTTCACGGAGGGAAAATGCCCATCCAGCTCAATGGCAGCTGTGGGGAGGGCCCATCTCAGCCAACTTCACTCACCCAGAGGCTGAGCATCTCCTCTAATTGTGCCTCCATGAGCAGCAGGGAGGCCAGGAAGGTGATCCCTCCATCACAGAATCACAGAATCACAGAATGTTAGGGATTGGAAGGGACCTCGAAAAATCATCTAGTCCAATCCCCCTGCCGGAGCACGATTGCCTAGACCATATCACACAGGAATGCGTCCAGGCGGGTTTTGAATGTCTCCAGAGAAGGAGACTCCACAACCTCTCTGGGCAGCCTGTTCCAGTGTTCAGTCACCCTCACCGTAAAGAAGTTTTTCCTCATATTTATGTGGAACCTCCTGTGTTCCAGCTTGCACCCATTGCCCCTTGTCCTGTCAAGGGATGTCACTGAGAAGAGCCTGGCTCCATCCTCATGACACTTGCCCTTTACATATTTATAAACATTAATGAGGTCACCCCTCAGTCTCCTCTTCTCTAAGCTAAAGAGACCCAGCTCCCTCAGCCTCTCCTCATAAGGGAGATGTTCCACTCCCTTAATCATCTTCGTGGCTCTGCGCTGGACTCTCTCTAGCAGTTCCCTGTCCTTCTTGAACTGAGGGGCCCAGAACTGGACACAATATTCCAGATGCGGCCTCACCAGGGCAGAGTAGAGGGGGAGGAGAACCTCTCTTGACCTGCTAACCACACCCCTTCGAATACACCCCAGGATGCCATTGGCCTTCTTGGCCACAAGGGCACACTGCTGGCTCATGGTCATCCTGCTGTCCACTAGGACCCCCAGGTCCCTTTCCCCTACGCTGCGCTCCAACAGGTCTGCCCCCAACTTGTACTCATACATGGGGTTGTTCTTGCCCAGATGCAGGACTCTACACTTGCCCTTGTTATATTTCATTAAATTTCTCCCCGCCCAACTCTCCAGCTTGTCCAGGTCTCTCTGAATGGCTGCGCAGCCTTCCGGTGTGTCAGCCACTCCTCCCTGTTTTTGTGTCATCAGCGAACTTGCTGCCAGTGCACTCTATTCCCTCATCCAAGTCATTAATGAATATATTGAATAGTACTGGTCCCAGTACCAACCCTTGAGGGACTCCGCTAGACACAGGCCTCCAACTGGACTCTGTCCCATTGACCACCACTCTCTGGCTTCTTTCCTTCAGCCAGTTCACAATCCACCTCACTACCCGATCATCCAGACCACACTTCCTCAGTTTAGCTGCGAGGATGCTGTGGGAGACCGTGTCAAACGCTTTACTGAAATCAAGATAGACCACATCCACAGCTTTACCATCATCTATCCACCGGGTTATGTCCTCATAAAAGGCTATCAGGTTGGTTAAGCATGACTTCCCCTTGGTGAAGCCATGCTGAGTGCCCCTAATGATCCCCCTATCCTTGATGTGCCTAGAGACAGCACCAAGGACAAGTTGTTCCATCACCTTTCCGGGGATGGAGGTGAGGCTGACCGGTCTATAGTTACCCGGGTCCTCCTTCTTGCCCTTTTTTGAAGACTGGAGTGACATTCGCTTTCCTCCAGTCCTCAGGCACCTCTCCCGTTGCCCACGACTTAGCAAAGATGATGGAGAGTGGCCTAGCAATGACTTCCGCCATCTCCTTCAGCACCCGCGGGTGCATCCCATCAGGGCCCATGGATTTATGGACGTCCAGGTTGCTTAATTGGTCCCTGACCCAGCCCTCATCTACCAAGACAGATTCCTCCTCTGTCCTGACTTCTTCTGGGGCCGCAGGGGTCCGGGGCTCCTCAGGACAGCCTCCAACAGTATAGACAGAGGCAAAGAAGGCATTCAGTAACTCCGCCTTCTTTTTATCCTCTGTCTCCAGGGCCCCCACCTCATTCATCAGTGGGCCTACATTGCCTCTAGTGTTGGCTTTACCTGCAATGTATTTGAATGAAGCCCTTTCTGTTGTCCTTGACCTCTCTTGCAAGGCTTAATTCCAAGGAGGCCTTAGCTTTCCTAGTTGGCTCCCTACATCCTCTGACAACAGACTTATATTCCTCCCAAGTGGCCAGCCCCTCCTTCCATGATCTGTACACCCTCTTCTTCCACTTGAGTTTGCCCAGCAGTTCCCTGTTTAACCATGCAGGTCTCCTGGTACCCTTCCTTGACTTCCTACCTGCTGGGATGCTCTGATCTTGAGCTCGGAAGAAGCAGTCCTTGAATACTAACCAACTATCTTGGGCCCCCTTACCTTCTAGTACCCTGTCCCATGGGATTTCCCCTAGCAATTGCTTGAAAAGGCCAAAGTTGGCCCTCCTGAAGTCCAGGGTTGTGATTCTGCTAGCTATTCTGTTCCTGCCACATGAGATCCTGATCTCTACCATCTCATGGTCACTACAACCAAGGCTGCCCTCAACCTTCACCTCTTCAACCAGACCCTCCTTGTTAGTGAGGATAAGATCCAGCAGCGCTTCTCTCCTAGTTGGCTCATCCACCATTTGCATCAGAAAGTTATCATCAATGCACTGGAGGAACCTCCTGGACTGAGGATGGCTGGCTGAGTAGGCCTCCCAGCAAATATCAGGGTAGTTGAAATCCCCCACGTCAACCAGGCCCTGTAACTGCGAGACTGCTCTCAGCTGCCTGTAGAAGGCCTCATCACCCTCCTCATCCTGATCCGGTGGCCTGTAATAGACACCCACAACAGTATCACCCCTGCCAGCCTGCCCCTTAATTCGCACCCACAAACTCTCAACTCGCTCCTGATCCGCCCCTGGACAGAACTCAATACATTCTAGCTGCTCACTCACATAAAGAGCAACTCCACCACCTCTCCTTACTGGCCTGTCTTTCCTGAACAGGACATAGCCATCCATGACCACATTCCAGTCATGCGAGGCGTCCCACCAAGTCTCTGTAATTGCCACTAGATCATAGCCCCCCCGACCCGAACACGGATTTCCAACTCCTCCTGTTTATTCCCCATGCTGCGCGCATTGGTGTACAGGCATTTCAGGGAGCGAGCTGAGCACACCGATTTCACCCCAGGGGGATGGGAGGCCTCCTGGTCTACCTCAACACTAGACCGTTGCCCCAGTGGTGCAAGCCCAGCTACTACCCCATCCCCCTTCGAATCTAGTTTAAAGCTCTCCGAATGAGCCCTGCTAACTCCTGTCCCAGAACACTTTTGCCCCTACGACATAAACCTTTCCCATGTATTACCATCACGCCTGGTGTCTTATAAAACCAGGCATTATCAAAGAACCCAAAGCCCTGCCTGTAGCACCAGTCTCGTAGCCAGGCATTAATAGAGAGAATCCTACTATTCCATCCCACGTCATCACCTGAAAATGGAAGTAGGGAGGAGAAAACAACTTGTGCCCCAGACTCTTTCACCAACCGTCCTAGGGCCTTGTAGTCTTTCTTCATCCCCCTCAGACTACGGGATGCAGCTTCTTCCCCACCTGTCTGGAAGATCAGCAGGGGGTAGTAGTCTGTGGCCTTCACCAGGTTGGGGAGTTGCCTGGTGATATCCCTGATTCGGGCTCCAGGCAGGCTGCAGTGATGGAGGTCAGCTCCTGTGATGGAGGTCAGCTCTGCATATTGGGCCCTCAGAACCCTTTAGGAAGGAGTCTCCAACCACTAAAACTCTTCTCTTCCTCCTTGTGGAGGAGGTAGCTATACGCCTGTCAGGTTTTTCTGACTGTGGTGGGACCTCTGATATAGGTTGCCTCTCCACCACATCCCCATTGGACCGGCTGTATTCCACTAGGGCTTCATATCTATTGCTCAGAGGCACCTGTGGAGGCAAGGTAGGCAAGGAGGACACTCGCCTTTTGCCACGGCCATAGACTTGCCTCCACTCACTCCTCTCCTCTAGGTTATTGTTTTCCACCTGAGAGGGGCAGAGTACAGGGGTCCCTCGATCCTGGGAGCTCTCCGGCAGGTGCTCCCATTTTTGTTGCAGGGAGGGCAGAGCCTGGCTCCACCGGTCTATCTCCATTTCAGCCTCCCGAATGCTCCTAAGCCTTTCTACTTCGGCTTGAAGCCTTTCAACCTGGCTTTGCAGCTGTGCCGCTTGGCCGAGCAGATCATCTACCTGCTCACAGTGCACACAGCCCCCTGTCACCACAGAGACGCTGTAGCATTCCCTGCAGCCGGCAACCTGCACCATCGCCTCCTTCCGTGGGAGCTCTGTCTGGGTTCCCACATCCATTTTGGTCTTCTTCTGCCGGGTAGATACCATTGTTCTTTCACTGAGCTGGGAAATACCTGTTGGTGACACCCCTGGTTCACAGCTCCTTGGCACCTTCCTCGCCTTGTGCACTGGAGGGAGTCAGCGCCCTCCCCAACGAGCTGCAAACGGCTGCAGCCTCTCCTGCCCTGGGACACACCCAGTCACTCTCCCCTCTGGCCAGGGACTAGTCCCTGTCCTCCAGGAGGCTTTTTATCACCCAGTCAATCACCACCCCCAATCAACAGGGGGAGGTGCGTTTAAATCGCCCGCGGTGCCTCCAGCAACGCTCCCTCCTCTCCTGATTCGTTGCCGGGAACCTCCGGGTCTGGGGTGGGGGGGGAAGCAGCTCGGGGCTGCTGCTCCAGGGGGTCAAGAGTACGAAAACCGCCCGGTTACAGCCCGATGCCACCCTCGCCCCCGCACTAACCTCAAGTCGCTCTCGCTGCTGCGCCGCTCCATGTACTCAGATGGTTGCCGAAGCAAGGGCTGGGCCAGCCCTGGAGCCTTTCATGCCACCTGAACAATGAGGGGGTTAACCTGGGTGAGGCGGTCCCATTGTCACACCATTACAACCAAGCAGCAATGCTGGGACGTAGACTTAAAGGGTGGACATTTACATCAGACATAAGCAGTGGCTGATTTCAAAGTCAAGTTTAAAATAATACATTGTTTTGACTATCACGTTAATTCGTCGTCTCTCAGAGGCGCATGTTGCCTAAACTGAAGAAATATCAGCTCCCACCTTAGAGATATCCAAAAGCCATCTGGACATGGTCCTGGGCCACCAGCTTGAAGTGGCCTTGCTTGTGCAGGGGGGGTTTGGACCAAATAAGCTCCAGAGGTCCCTGCCAACCTCAACCATTCTGGGATTCTTTAAAAATAATACAAAAATGAAGAATGTTCCCGATGAAGCTTTTTCTGAGAGATGACTCTGAGATTTCATAGAATGGCAATTTTCAAAAATAGTTTCATCTCTCAGGAGCGCTTTCTCTTTGAAGTTTCATCAAAACGACATGCTTTGGTGGAAGCACTCACATTGGCCTGCCAAGATCTACAGCTCACCAAGTGCTTTCCAGCGGAAAGGGAGTGCCCACAGGGTCATCCCCATCCCACCTCGCTGAACAAGGGTTCACCACCACCACCATTCACCAGGGAAACACTGCCAGGGCTGAAGGAAGGGCATTCTCCTACAGACCAAAGTCCCTCTCCCCTCTTGGCCTGCCCCTGGTCCCCTGCCACATGATGGGGACATGGCTGTGGTGTTGGACATCCCTCCATAGTCACCCCGTAGCAGCCAGCCTTGTGTCTCGCTGCTTCTGCTTGGGTTTTCATATATGCTATGTACATGCTGGCAAGATATGGACAGCGAAACCTCATCCCCTTTCTCCCCTTCCATTGCTCTGCAGCTCTGCACCTGGAGAGGAAGAGGATGCCAAAGCTGGTTAGATACAAAAGGAAAAAGAAAGAAAAGGAGAAGAAGCCAAAATAATTCTTCCCCTATGGAAAGCTCTCCTGTTTGTTCAGATCATTACCATATCAGCAAACCCACATAAAAGTACCGTTAATTTTAATACTTTCCCAAGACTAATTAGGTTTAAATTGGGTAGAAAATATTGTGCAAATACCCAGCCGTGCATAAAATCCTCAGTGAAGTTTAAACAGGAGTGGCAGAAAACAGGAAAAATAGTTTTTATTAATGCATTTACACCTTCTTAGAATTTCCCTGAATTGTGTTTTACCTTGGCTATAAAAATGAAAACATTTAAATTTCTTTAAAATTACATTTGACTTAATTACAGCCAATCCCTAATACCAGCAAACAACCCATTTTGTCTACTTTCCAGCATAAATAGCCTCATCATTTCATAAAGAGTTGTTTTTCTACATGATGTTCTCTATGTGCAGAATGTTAATAGCTACTATAGCTGAATATGAATAGGCTTTGTAGCTCCACTTGAAATACAGAAAAATGGCCCAGACATTAAAAAAGATAAAAGGGAAAAGGGCAGTAATGAATTTAGAGGAAAATGAACATTAATGGTACTAGCATTACCTCATGTTCCACATAACAAATTATTGGAAATCTGTCAAGCACACCAAATTATCTACTCATCTGCTGTTGTGGGGCCCTTTGGAGCCATCCAAAACCAGCAAAAGCAAGACAATTTAAGCTAATTTTACTATTTATAACAATAGAACAGACCATTAAGATAAATTAATGTCATTATCAAGTTTCTATGAAAATGACAAATACCGCTATTTCAAGCAGCTTTAGAAGCTGTTGACTATAATGAAATCTGCTGTACAGGTACTAAAAAGAAACACTCCAAGTAATTATTTTCTAGTAGGTTGTTTGTTTCCTTCACATTCATTTACTTTCACCACAATTAGTTCTGTACACAATATATGGTAACTAAACAGTCAACACTACACAGCATTAGGACTAATTGGGCAATTACGATGCAGTTTTCAGCCTTTTAGGTCCTAAAGAGAGCCAGGAGTAAACATTTTAGAGGCAACAACAGCGGCACTGCATCGATTTGCGGGGTTGGAGTTTGAAGGAATACAAAGCAATGCGAGAAATAAAGCCAGGTAAAATGCTTTACACAAAAGATGGTTTATTAAATGATCTAATCGCTGAGGCTCCAAGCGTGAGGCTGGACATGGCCGACAGAAGCCGGCCAGGGTTAGGATTTTGGAGCAGGCAGGCTCCCGGGTCAGCTGCGGCGCTCGGGGCGAGAGGGACGGCCGGTCAGAGTTGGCAGCCTCTGGTCTCAGATCGGTGCAGCCATCTAACCAGCAGCCAGTGTGACACCAGGCAGAGGTGGGAAAATATGTGTGCTGGAAAGATTTATGCATATTCTTTCAAAACTTCCTTGGCATTGTAACTCCAGGTGTTTCACATGTGCTGTCTCATCCCTTCCTGACCCCCAGCACTGCTCTGTTAGACAACAAATTATGCAAAAAAAATCTTTTCTTACTGCCAGTCTTGACTTTTTGCTTTGGAGGATAAAGAAAACAGAAGCTCCTGGTCCCTCCATCTCTCCACCACTCACGATTTACTAGACGAGGCCAGAAAGAATACACACATACTGCAAACGCGGCATGGGTGCGGCTCAATATGTGAATAAATTCCATTCAAAGCGTTCATGCTCAGCTGCATTAACCAAGCATGATGGAGACTGCCATGGAAAAGTAGGTGGAGATATCACGCTTTCCCAGGCCAGCCTGGAAGCTTTTTTCCCTCCGCAGCTCACTCATGTGAAGGGCAAGAGGAGGATGAGGGAGCTTAGCATCCCTCTTTGAACTCCTTTTCACTTTCCCCATTTCTGTAGCTGCTAAGCTTTTATCCACTCTGTGTGTGCCATTTCATGCCAGCGACATAATGAAATAATTTGCATATTTGCACATAATTTCCATGCAGCCATCTACAACTTTAAAGCCCCTGGTCAGCTGGGGTGTGGGGGCGAGCGTGGGATGCATGGAGACCTCACTGGTGTGATGCTGGGGGAGTAGCAAAGCAAAGCTCTGCCTGCATCCCTGCCAGGGGGCATGTGAGTCAGGACGGGATCCTCCTCCTTGCCTCAAACACAGCTGAGGGGTTGAGCTGGGGGGTCCCCAAATTGCCATGGTGGAAGCCACAATCCTCACACTCAGCTCCCTGCCGCAAGGGTAATGCTCCGCAGGGTAGAGGACAGACCGTGAGTGAGGACTACCCACGTTCATGAACTCCCAAGGGCCTGGGGACAGGGCTCCCTGCTCCCAGGGCTGCAAGGTGGTCGCCAGCCCAGGGCCAGCTGAGGAAGGTACCAAACCCAGCCGCTGACACAAAGACCTCTCCTTTCTCCTCTTTCTCCTGGTCAGTCCCTGTCCTGCATCTGGCAATGCCACTACAGCACCGCGTATCTTAGTCTGGGTGCTGATCAGTTCTGTGCTAATGATAATGAAAGGCAATTAGTCTCTAAAAGCATTATCACAACATTCATTGCATTTATGATATTTTATTAGTACTATCAGTCAGGGATTTTATGAAGCAGAGGTTTGCTTTTTCCTTAATTAGACATTTATGAGAGAATATCAAATCTGACAATCCATTTAGGAATTTATTACAGAATAAAGGGACTCCAACTGAAATTCAGCTTTGGTTTATATACCTGGTTTCGCACTGAATTTAACAGGAGCTGCATCTATTTGCACCAGTGCAAATGTGGCTCAATGTCCTTGCGATGGACTATGCATCCATCAATTTAGGGAAGGCTGAATCGCCCACCCTGCTCCCAGCTCCTTCCAAAGGCTGGAGATGCTCAGGCTCCGTGGGGATGCACGGGCAAGAGCAAAGGTCCTGTGAGCTCTTGGACCGGGATGATTTTTAATGGGTTTTTACAGTAACCTCCTAAATCAGTGCTTTGGCACTCAGAGCAGGGGCCTGGTTGTACTCGAAGATCTTAAAGGTCCTTTCCAATCAAAATGATTCTATGTTTTTATGAATTGCTGGAGCAGCTACCGGGGGCAATTATTCAGGCCCCCGAGACAGATGTAAAACCCAACCAGGCAAGCGTGCTGGGCCAGGTTACACCATCCCATCTGGGTTGCAGCAGTTTTCTGACCCTGTTCTCCCACCGCTCATGGAAGGCGAGACTCTCCCTGATGACGCCCATTGACTAAAAGCTCACCCAGGAGCAGCTGGAGCCCAGCAGCCAGCACACAGCAGGGGCTTGGTGAGCTTGGTCACTCAGGTATATGCTCGAGACCTTGGGACCTTCACTTTTGTTTCTGCCTTGTTACCATCTTTGGCCCTTGTGCTTTGCCCTGCATTTTCCATTCTCTGGCCAGACTATTTGCATCGCTCCATCTCTAAAAGATGCTAAAAGGAATTTCTTAGAAATTATTTTTTAAATTTCACACCTGAAAGGAGTAACGAGTCAGCTGCTGACCCCTCAGCCAGCAGTGCCAGAGAACTCGGCGAGTGCATGCAGGATAGGGTGCCCTGAAGACAGAGGATAAAAAGAAGGTGGAGTTACTGAATGCCTTCTTTGCCTCTGTCTATACTGCTGGAGGCTGTCCTGAGGAGCCTTGGACCCCTGAGGCCCCAGAAGAAGTCAGGATAGAGGAGGAATCTGTCTTGGTAGATGAGGGCTGGGTCAGGGACCAATTAAGCAACCTGGACGTCCATAAATCCATGGGCCCTGATGGGATGCACCCGCGGGTGCTGAGGGAGCTGGCGGAAGTCATTGCTAGGCCACTCTCCATCATCTTTGCTAAGTCGTGGGCAACGGGAGAGGTGCCTGAGGACTGGAGGAAAGCGAATGTCACTCCAGTCTTCAAAAAGGGCAAGAAGGAGGACCCGGGTAACTATAGACCGGTCAGCCTCACCTCCATCCCCGGAAAGGTAATGGAACAACTTGTCCTTGGTGCTGTCTCTAGGCACATCAAGGACAGGAGGATCATTAGGGGCAGTCAACATGGCTTCACCAAGGGGAAGTCATGCTTAACCAACTTGATAGCCTTTTATGAGGACATAATCCAGTGGACAGATGATGGTAAAGCAGTGGATGTGGTCTATCTTGATTTCAGTAAAGCGTTTGACACAGTCTCCCACAGCATCCTCGCAGCTAAACTGAGGAAGTGTGGTCTGGATGATCGGGTAGTGAGGTGGATTGTGAACCGGCTGAAGGAAAGAAGCCAGAGAGTGGTGGTTGATGGGACAGAGTCCAGTTGGAGGCCTGTATCTAGTGGAGTCCCTCAAGGGTCGGTACTGGGACCAGTACTAGTCAATATATTCATTAATGACTTGGATGAGGGAATAGAGTGCACTGTCAGCAAGTTCGCTGATGACACAAAACTGGGAGGAGTGGCTGACACAATGGAAGGCTGCGCAGCCATTCAGAGAGACCTGGACAGGCTGGAGAGTTGGGCGGGGAGAAATTTAATGAAATATAACAAGGGCAAGTGTAGAGTCCTGCATCTGGGCAAGAACAACCCCATGTATGAGTACAAGTTGGGAACAGACCTGTTGGAGAGCAGCGTAGGGGAAAGGGACCTGGGGGTCCTAGTGGACAGCAGGATGACCATGAGCCAGCAGTGTGTCCTTGTGGCCAAGAAGGCCAATGGCATCCTGGGGTGTATTCGAAGGGGTGTGGTTAGCAGGTCAAGAGAGGTTCTCCTCCCCCTCTACTCTGCCCTGGTGAGGCCGCATCTGGAATATTGTGTCCAGTTCTGGGCCCCTCAGTTCAAGAAGGACAGGGAACTGCTAGAGAGAGTCCGGCGCAGAGCCACGAAGATGATTAAGGGAGTGGAACATCTCCCTTATGAGGAGAGGCTGAGGGAGCTGGATCTCTTTAGCTTGGAGAAGAGGAGACTGAGGGGTGACCTCATTAATGTTTAGAAATATGGAAAGGGCAAGTGTCATGAGGATGGAGCCAGGCTCTTCTCAATGACATCCATTGACAGGACAAGGGGCAATGGGTGCAAGCTGGAACACAGGAGGTTCCACATAAATATGAGGAAAAACTTCTTTACGGTGAGGGTAACTGAACACTGGAACAGGCTGCCCAGAGAGGTTGTGGAGTCTCCTTCTCTGGAGACATTCAAAACCCGCCTGGACGTGTTCCTGTGTGGTATGATCTAGGTAATCGTGCTCCGGCAGGGGGATTGGACTAGATGATCTTTCGAGGTCCCTTCCAATCCCTAACATTCTGTGATTCTGTGCTTTGCTGGGAGTCGGCAGGGCCTGGTGGTCTCCTTGGTGGCCAGGAGAGCAGCACCTTTCCCGGTGGCCCAGGGACCAGTGGAAGTCACAGGATGGAAGTGCCCCATAAGCTGGACTTCTCAGTCTGCCAAGCCCTACAAAGAAAAGGCTTTTGAATCCCAGAGCCAGAGGTGAAGCAGTAGGGAAGGGAGCAGGACAGCAGGACTGTGTCCAATGAGTGATGAGGAATTCAGGAGAAAAGTGGGAAAACATGTCCCTTGTGCGCCTAAAGGGCTCTTGTGGTCCCTGCATATCCAGCTGGGGCTGGAAGGGATATTTTAACCGTGTGTCCTGGTTTGGCCCAAACCAGGCCAATTAGTCTTAGAGAAACCAAGGTCACTGCTAAATTCCTCACTGCTTACAAGTGAAGAGCCGAAGGGGGGTCGCACCTGCAGGGAGGAGCAGACAGGGCAGGTGACCCAAGATTGACCAACAAGGTATTCCATCCCATACACGTCATTCTCACTTTCCTATTTATCACTAACCCACTGCCTCCTGGAGGTGGGGCCCAGGAGGGAGGGGCCCTCCTGTCTCCCACTGATTGGTACCAGCTTTGCCAATTCTCCAGTTAAAAGCCTGCAGGTGTGATGGCAGGGGGAGCTACTGCATTTTCCCTTCTGCCTGTGCTGGGGGGGAGCAGCTCTGCCTGAGGAGGATTTCCAAGCTCTCAATCTTGGTTTTGTATATATTTGTATATATTTGATTATTTCTATTATTATTGTTATTATACTCTTTTTCATTACTATAGTTTATTAAAACTGTTTTAACTTTCCAACCCATAAGTCTCTCTCCCTTTTCCCTTTCCCTTAGGGTGGGGGGGGAGAGGGTTAACAGAGAGCATCTGCCACCTGGTTAATAGCCAGCCCAGCTTTAAACTGTGACAGATTGATTGGTGCCCAACGTGGGGCTCGAGAGAAGCTCCAACAGGTTGCTCTGATAAGTTGAATCCTGGCTCTGGTGGGAGGAGACCCAGAGAGCTCAGCTGAGAGAGTATCAGATTTCTTCCTTTGAGATTTACGAGGGGTTGGAAATTAAAACAGATAGTGAAGATGGTGATGTCATTTTTGAATGCTGTGTTATCTCGTCTTTTTATAGAGTTTCTTTCACAATTGAGTATTGCAATGATGCCTTACCTGCCGTGGGCACTGTGTTATTGCTTGCTTCTTATGAATGTTTACATGCAGTTTAGCAGTGGGCGCTGGTCGAAATGTATTGTTTTGGTATGGGCTTTGATACTGATTTATGCTGTGATAAACTGGGCAGTTGATATTCTGATCTCTTATCTCTAAGACACAATGATGGGCAGCTTTAATCGCGAACCAGTAGCAGCAACTTCATCTGCACGCTCCAGGCGTCCTTTAGCTGATTCTGTTAATGATTACACTTCCAGTTTTACTTTGGGAAATAGTACCTTCTCCTTTTCTGCCAAGCTGAATCCACTAGATTTTGCGAAATTAGGATGGTGCTGTCTAGGTGGCATGTTTTTATTTTCGGTTGTCCTGAATGTGTTTCTGATGTGGGATAAGATCAAATATCAGTGCAGGGACAGTTGTAGGTGTTATGCAGCCACCTCAGACCCTACAGCGTGTGCTGCCACTACAGCCACTAAATCCACTGAAACCTCGGCAGCCTGCACCACAGCTGCTACACCCCCCAGCCACTAAATCCACTGAAACCTCGGCAGCCTGCACCACAGCTGCTACACCCCCCAAGATGGCCACTGCAGCTACTCAGACTCTCAGCACTCCCACGACAGCCACTGCATCTACTCAGACCCCAGCATCTATCGAATCTGTACCAATTGCTCCTGTAACCAGGAAGAAATACCAAAAGAAATGAGCTAGTAAAGTGAAGGATGATGACTCAGAGCCTTCTAAGGCAGAGCCATCATATGACTCAGGTGAGGGCCCTTCTCAGGCAGAGTTAGGGCCTGACACAGATGGGGGTTTCTTCCATCGTCCTTTTAAAGCAGACCCATCACAGAAGAAAGGTCCTTCTACGGCAGAACTATCACAAGAGGAGGACTCGGACTCGGAAGTAGAGATAACCTACCACTCCTTATCCCTGAAGGACCTGAGAAATATAAGGAAAGACTTCAGCCGTTATGACGGTGAACCTATTATTACCTGGTTGCTCTGATGCTGGGATAATGGGGCAGATAGCATGCAATTAGATAGCAGAGAAGCCAGACAGTTGGGATCCCTGTCCAGAGATGGTGGTATTGATAAGGCGCTTGCAAGAAAGTCAAACACTATCAGTCTCTGGAGGTGACTCTTGTCAGCTGTAAAGAGCAGGTATCCCTATGAAGATGATGTTATGAGCCACCTAAGCAAATGGACCACTATAGAAAAAGGTATTAACTACCTTAGAGAACTAGCTGTGCAAGAGATCATTTATAGACACCCACGGGACATTGTAGATCCTGTAGATCCTGATGAAGTGGAATGCAACCGATCCATGTTCCGGAAGGTTGTGAAGAATGCTCCACCGACATATACCCATACATTGTCAATATTAGTATGGGGAGAAGATGATATGGCACGTTCTACTGTGGGTAAAATGGCTAACTGTATGAGACAGTATGAAGATAGTATTTCTTCCCCACTGCAGGCACGCATCTCGGCTGTGGAAAAACTGACTAAGGAAAACAAGGACTCATTTAAACAACTGTCAGACAAACTGTCCATGATCGAGAATAAACTTGACTCTACCTACACAGGCACGCGTTGCAGCCGTTAGGAGAAAACGCTCTCCTACAGGACCAGCTCAAAGGAAATGGAACACATCACGAGGTATCCTGTGGTTTGCCCTGCGTGGTTATGGGGAGGACATGAGCAGATGGCATGGACAACCTACCAGTACCCTACAGGCACGAGTACATGAGTTGCAAGCTAAAAGAAATACCAGAGAGAATTTTTCTAGAAGGATGGCTGCTCCAGTTACCAGTGAGCAGGACCCCAGTCAGGGTAGATGGGCCTCAAATTCCTTTTTCCCAAGTGTGAATAGGAGAAATGAAGGTCCAGTCCCTGTGAGTAGCACGAATCCATTTCTTAATTAGGGGGACCCTGCCTCCAGCCAGGTGGAGGAGAGGGATAACCGAGTTTATTGGACTGTGTGGATTCGATGGCCTGGCACATCAAAACCACAAAGGTATCGAGCCTTGGTAGACACTGGTGCACAGTGCACCCTAATGCTATCGGATCATAAAGGGGCAGAATCTATCAGTATTTCAGGAGTAACAGGAGGATCTCAAGTGTTATCTGTATTGGAGGCCGAAGTGAGCCTAACTAAAAATGAATGGAAAAAGCACCCCATTGTGACTGGTCCAGATGCTCCGTGCATCCTTGGCATAGACTACCTCAAGAGAGGGTATTTTAAGGACCCAAAAGGGTATAGATGGGCCTTTGGTATAGCAGCTGTAGAGACTGAGGACATTAAACAGCTGTCTACCTTGCCTGGCCTCTCAGAAGATCCTTCTGTTGTGGGGTTGCTGAAGGTTGAAGAACAACAGGTGCCAATTGCTACTACCACGGTGCACCGACGACAATATCGCACCAATCGAGACTCCCTGATCCCCATTCATAAACTGATTAGACAATTAGAAAACCAAGGAGTGATTGGCAAGACTCGCTCACCCTTTAACAGTCCTATATGACCAGTGCGAAAGTCTGATGGAGAATGGAGATTAACTGTGGACTATCGTGGCCTAAATGAAGTTACGCCACCACTGAGTGCTGCTGTGCCAGACATGCTAGAACTTCAATACGAACTGGAGTCAAAGGCAGCCAAGTGGTATGCCACCATAGACATAGCTAATGCATTTTTCTCTATTCCTTTGGCACCAAAGTGCAGGCCACAGTTTGCTTTTACCTGGAGAGGTATCCAGTATACCTGGAATCGACTGCCCCAGGGGTGGAAACACAGTCCTACTATTTGCCATGGACTGATCCAGACTGCACTAGAAAAGGGTGGAGCTCCAGAACATTTGCAATACATTGATGACATCATTATGTGGGGTGATACAGCAGCAGAAGTTTTTGACAAAGGGGAGAAAATAATCCAAATTCTTCTGAAAGCTGGTTTTGCCATAAAAAGAGGCAAGGTCAAGGGACCTGCCCGGGAGATCCAGTTTTTAGGGATTAAATGGCACGATGGGCATTGCCAGATCCCGATAGAGGTGATCAACAAAATAACAGCTATGTCCCCAACAACTAACAAAAAGGAAACACAAGCCTTCTTAGGCGTTGTGGGTTTCTGGAGAATGCATATTCCAGATTACAGCCAGATTGTACGCCCTCTTTATCAAGTGACCAGAAAGAAGAATGATTTTCAGTGGGGCCCTGAACAACAACAGGCTTTTGAACAGATTAAACAAGAGATTGTGCATGCAGTAGCCCTTGGACCAGTCTGTATGGGACAAGATGTTAAAAATGTGCTCTACACCTCAGCTGGGGACAATGGCCCTACCTGGAGCCTCTGGCAGAAAGTACCAGGGGAGACTCGAGGTCGACCCCTAGGATTTTGGAGTCGAGGATACAAGGGTTCTGAGGCCAATTACACCCCAACTGAAAAAGAGATACTGGCAACATATGAAGGAGTTAGAGCTGCTTCAGAGGTAATTGGTACTGAAGCCACAACTTCTCCTGGCACCCTCGATTACCAGTACTAGGCTGGATGTTCAAGGGTAAGGTTCCCACTACCCATCATGCAACTGATGCTACATGGAGTAAATGGATTGCATTAATTACACAGAGGGCTCGAATAGGAAACCCTAATCGCCCAGGAATCTTAGAAGTGATCATGGACTGGCCAGAAGGCAAAGACTTCGGAATGCCACCAGAAAAGGAGGTGACACGTGCTGAAGAAGCCCCACCATATAATGAACTACCAGAGGATGAGAAGCAGTATGCCCTGTTCACCGATGGATCCTGCTGTCTTGTAGGAAAGCATCGGAAGTGGAAAGCTGCTGTATGGAGTCCCATACGACGAGTCACAGAAGCCACAGAAGGACAAGGTGAATCAGTCAATTCGCAGAGGTAAAGCCATCCAGCTGGCTTTAGACACTGCTGAATGAGAAAAGTGGCCAAGGCTGTATCTTTATACTGACATCGATGGATGGTAGCAAATGCCTTGTGGGGGTGGTTAAAGCAGTGGAAGCGAAGCAACTGGCAGCACAAAGGTAAACCTATTTGGGCTGCTGAATTGTGGCAAGATATTGCTGCTCGGCTAGAGAAACTAGTCGTGAAGGTACGTCATGTAGATGCTCACGTACCTAAAAGTCGGGCAACTGAGGAACATCGAAACAACCAACAAGCGGATCAAGCTGCTAAAGTGTTCCAAATAGATTTGGACTGGGAACATAAAGGTGAACTATTTTTAGCTCAGTGGGCTCATGACACTTCAGGTCATCAAGGGAGAGATGCAACATACAGATGGGCTCGTGACCGAGGGGTGGACTTAACTATGGACTCTATTGCACAGGTTATCCATGATTGTGAAACATGCGCCGCAATTAAGCAAGCCAAACGGTTAAAACCTTTGTGGTATGGGGGGTGGTGGTTGAAATATAAATATGGGGAGGCCTGGCAAATTGACTATATCACACTCCCTCAAACCCGCCAGGGTAAACACTATGTGCTTACCATGGTGGAGGCGACCACCGGATGGTTGGAAACATACTCTGTGCCCCATGCCACTGCCCGGAACACTATTCTGGGCCTTGAAAAGCAAATCTTGTGGCGACACGGCACGCCAGAGAGAATTGAGTTGGACAATGGGACTCATTTCAAAAACAGTCTCATAGACAACTGGGCCAAAGAGCATGGCATCGAATGGGTATATCACATCCCCTATCATGCACCAGCCTCTGGGAAAATTGAACGGTATAATGGGCTGTTAAAAACTACCCTGAAAGCAATGGGGGGTGGAACCTTTAAAAACTGGGATAAACATCTGGCACAAGCTACCTGGTTAGTTAACACCAGGGGATCTATCAATCGAGCTGGCCCTGCTCAGTCAGACCTTCTACATACAGTAGAACGAGATAAAGTCCCTGTGGTGCATGAAAGGAATCTATTGGGAAAAACTGTCTGGGTTCTTCCTGCAACGGGCAAAGGTAAACCCATTCGTGGGATTGCTTTTGCTCAGGGACCTGGATGTACTTGGTGGGTGATGTTGCAAGATGGTGAAGTCCAGTGTGTCCCTGAAGGTGATCTGATTCTGGGTGAGACTACTTAATTCTGAACTGTATGTTGTTGCTGTATAAGTGTCTTTCAGGTTAAGACAGTGGTGATGAGACCGGAGCTAGCTGCAAGTGGCGTCCAGTAACCTCCTCAAGACTGACATTTTGAACCTGCAACCCGTGGGCATGAACCATGACAAAACTCATACCATCTCTCCTGCCCTGAGAGACTGCTAGCCAGATGGAAACCCACAATCCTGAACTAAATGAACTTGATGAACTTTTTGCATAAAGATGAATCATAAACTAGTGATATGTGTATATATATTTGAAAATGAAAAGGTAGTGGTGATCTGAGTATGACGTGAATGGTATGGAATAAGGGGTGGAAATGTCCTGGTTTGGCCCAAACCAGGCCAATTAGTCTTAGAAAAACCAAGGTCACTGCTAAATTCCTCACTGCTTACAAATGAAGAGCCGAAGGGGGGTCGCACCTGCAGGGAGGAGCAGACAGGGCAGGTGACCCAAGATTGACCAACAAGGTATTCCATCCCATACACGTCATTCTCACTTTCCTATTTATCACTAACCCACTGCCTCCTGGAGGTGGGGCCCAGGAGGGAGGGGCCCTCCTGTCTCCCACTGATTGGTACCAGCTTTGCCAATTTTCCAGTTAAAAGCCTGCAGGTGTGATGGCAGGGGGAGCTACTGCATTTTCCCTTCTGCCTGTGCTGGGGGGGAGCAGCTCTGCCTGAGGAGGATTTCCAAGCTCTCAATCTTGGTTTTGTATATATTTGTATATATTTGATTATTTCTATTATTATTGTTATTATACTCTTTTTCATTACTATAGTTTATTAAAACTGTTTTAACTTTCCAACCTGTAAGTCTCTCTCCCTTTTCCCTTTCCCTTAGGGTGGGGGGGGAGAGGGTTAACAGAGAGCGTCTGCCACTGGGTTAATAGTCAGCCCAGCTTTAAACCGTGACACCGTGCACGTTGATGACCCTAATACTGTATCCACTTCTGGCCTCTGCAATTTTGGAAGATTTTCATTATTTAAGAATTTACCTAAAAAATACAATTCAAAGACTTGGAGAAAATGCTGCTGTGAAAAACCTGAAGAGCTTACAAAGGACACTGAGAGCTGACCTTGCTACAATTTGTATGAACTTGTTCAGAGAGAAAACAGGGGTTGCAAAGGGACTGCATGGTATAGAGGAGAAAATCATAGCAAGAACTAAGGAACGAAGCCGCAGTCACACAAATTCAGCTGGGGAGCGGAGCGCAGACCTTCACCAGCCACGGTGCTTAACCATCAACTCTCAGTGCCAAAGGCAACAGCTATCTCCAGCTCACGGCCGGATGCCTGTGTTCCCACACAAGTAATTGGGCTCCAGACAGAGGTAAGCAAGTGAAATGTAATAGCCTGTGACAGACAGGCAGTCTGCCCAGGTGATTTGTGGTTCTCTTCTGCCCTTAAAGAATGAGAATTTATGAGAAGGATCTGCAGGCTGAAGAGGTCAGCGGGGAGCTCACCTGAGCACGCATCTAAGGTACATACCTAAAAGGGCTGTGATGGAGAACACGCTTAAATAGCACAACTGTAGCACATTTGCTGATTTTCCCAGACTTTTAGCTCTGTAAATAAGATGCACTCTGGGAAATTTCTGAGAAACTGGGATTTTTTTTTGTGAGGAGCTCTGCATGCACAGGAGTGTGGTGGAGGCAGGAATGGAGAGATTTATCATGGGAGCCAGTTACATCCTTAAATACCAACTCTTCTCGTTCCACTATAAACAGATGAAACCCCACAGATATCCACACTCATCTTTGTCTCTAATAAAGATAGCTCGAGGTCAGCTCCAGCTTTGGCAGTCACAGACACTGCGCCTGCCCCACATGCAGAACAGCAGACCCAGCCAGAAAGCGTCAGCCACTTGCCAAGCGCCCAGCCCCATGTCTAGCACACCAGCTGCTCTGCCATGGGTCTGGCTTCTGGTTGTTCCTCAATGGATGCTGTTTAGCATTTACTTTATGTCATAGTAACAAAAATTAACACTAGTTTTGCAAGAAGAGACCCTAGTAGGGAAAGGAACGTGCTTTTTAGATCCTTCATCCTGCCTCTTGCCAAAACTGCTTTTATCTGTGTATGTGTATTAAGGAAAGAGACACACACACACACACACACACACACACACAGACAGATAGTGGAAAAGCCACAGGCATGCTGGTGAGGGTACAGAGAAAGACAGAACAGAGCCTTTTCCCATTCCTTCATGCCTTAGCAGAAGATGCAGGGCAGCAACATCGCCATGGGTGGCTCTTCCCTCCTGCCCCTGCCTTTGCAACTTCCAAAAAGCCCCAGTTCACCTGGCAGGTCCCTCTGACATAGCATACAGCACAGAAAATTACAATCAGATTTTCTGTTAATCAAGCTGATGCTCCGGTGCCCTTGGTGGCCAAGCCATGCCCAGGATGTCCCAGCACTTCATCCACATTAGATGCCATCAGGGCTCTGCTGCCCTCAGGGCTGGGGATGCTCTCTGAAGGATGGTGCTTCATCCACCTGGGTGTTCTTGGCCTGACAGAGATCTGGGGGAGGACACACTTGACCTGTGAGATTCACAACCAGCTTGGAACAAACCACTTTAAACTGAGAAATGATTTGGTCAAAAGAGTCTCGGGGCAGTGCTGGGTGATGTGGGGATGGTATGAGTTGCTTCAGCAGGTTAAGGAAAGGAACTGGAGCAAAAGTTGTCTGGAGATCCAGATTTCTGATTTACCTGCATGGGGGGAGATAAGTAGCTCCTGCCACACCAGAAGGGACCCAGACCTGCCTGCTCCAGGGGTGCAGGAAGGACCTGCTGGGCCCTACCCCTGCAGAGCCCCGGTGGAATGCACACAGGGGACAGTCACCTTACCAAGACAGAAGGCTCAGAGGCAGTCACGGGCTGTCAACTTCCACAACTTATCTGTCATGTCTGCCCTGAGCTTATGGGGAAGGCTGGAGCTTTGACTTATTTTGGCCCACAGTGAGGAGAGGAAAGGCGCACGCACATGGAGAGCTGCATGAAAGCCTGCTAAGCAACATTGACTATCTTGTGTCTCGTATTCTGGAAATGGCTTTTAGCTGGAGACCAGATGGAAAGGTGTTTATATGAACACATCAGTGTGCCAACGTGGTATTTGAACTGTGCATTTTAATACAAAACTACATGTACATGGAGAGTCTCAGATGTCAGGAGCAGCCACTGACTCTTCTGCCTGTGTGTTTGGGCTCTTCCTTGGGCACCATGGTAGTGACTGGGGCACACCAACACCCTAGCAGTATCACAAGTCCAAATATCCATGATACCAGACAATCGGGCCCTCAAGATATGGCAGTCTCAGCAACACCTACCCAGGACACGGGTGTTCCTCTCAGGAGATAGGCTCTGCTTTGTGCTGCCACCTCCACCATTAGGTGCTAGGTTAGTCAGAAGACAAAGCAAGCTCTCTCCCCTCACCCACAGCCACTTGAACCACTTCTGCAATACCTCGGTGACACTGCTGTCATACTGAGGCATGATTCTTGGTATTGCTGGAGTTTGACAGTGTCATCTATTCCACCATTGCAAAGTCAATGCCACTGCTGAGGGTGTTACCACCAGCCAGCTGACGATGAATACCTGCCCATGCATGGGCATTATCAGAGTGATGGTGGGGCAGTGCTGCGTGAGGAACCCTGGTGTCTGGATGTGGGATATGTGGTGGGACCATGGGGGACATGGAAGGCATAGATACTGGTTCTTGGGCTGTATACATTTAAAATGTATTTATATTGTGTACATTTCTACATTGCCACTAACAAGACAGTCAATCCATATTTCCTCTCAACTCCATCGTCAGCATTTGCTTCTGCTCCTAGTCTGCCCACCAGTTGTCCCAGCACAGTCATTTGTGCAACACAGGGTGACCAGGACCACTGTAGTTACTTGGATGAAAAATAACCCACCTTTTTGCAAAGTCATTTTTCAGCTGTTTCAGCTGTCTGGCTCAGCAGTCACAAAACTGCTTGTGCCAGTACAGCACAGGTGGTAGCTGGTGGGTGGGAGTGAAAGGGTAGGGAAAGGAGATGAGAGCAGTAGCTGATGAACTGTCTCCACATGAGGCTGTGGCTTTGTGGTGAGCAGCAATATATCTCTCCCCCCTCATTCCTGCAGCATGTTCCTTTGCCCACCTGGTACCATCTTGGCTCTGGAGCAACCATTTTGCAGCCACATTGTGAACTGAGCCAGGGCTCTTGGTCTCGCCTCTGTGCAAAATATTTATTTCTAAGCCAGATCAGTTTTTCAGTCATGATTCACAGCACAGCTGTAGTTCCTGCACAATTCAATGGATGGTATGACATAGCAAGGGCTGCAAGAAGAGAAATAAAGTTTACAGCAGCTGCTGAGACTGCTTCATACAGTAACACCATTGAGCAGTGTAAGTCAGGACCAAAGGATGTGTGTGTCCACAAAAGACTTCATAACAATAACTACAACATTTTTCAGCCCCGCCTTTTAAGCTTAGCTAGTGCAATGTGTTGAACTGCTAATGATGTAAGACTTCTCTAAAGGAGTTTGAGTTGCTTTTAAGGTTGGTATGATAAAGACAAAGGAAGTATGCAATGTGTATTGTCACACTTTCCTCTGTGATGAAGACTGAAGAGATAAACACGGAACATAAACTGTTTTGTGATGTTGTGGTCCATGATCTTTATCTCCAAAATTAAGCTTTATAAATAAATAATAAAACGAGCACTGTAAATGGAATTCTGAAAGTGATCGCTTCAGTTATTTGAAGAACATAAGGGATACTTATATAGATACTTCTAACCCCTGAGACTACAGGTCTTTGAAGCCTGAGCAAAGCTTTGACTTCAGAGGAAAGTGGTGGGCCCCCAGGGAAGAGTAAGATGGGGGTGAACACAGCGTACATCTGCTCCAGTTTGGCTCAGGGTCTTGCACTGAACCCAGGGGAGTTATTGCCAATGCGGGTGCACAGGGAGCAGTGAAAGAATCAGAGAAGAGCTGCCATTCTTTCCTCAGCAGGCCTATCTTCTCACCGTGCTGTGCACTTTCCATTGAGAAATAAATCACTTTCTCCATTAACAGGTGTATGAGGGTGATAAACTGCACTCCAGAGCCCCAGTTCCTCCTAGGAAGCTCACTGCACTCTCCAGACAGAGCAGCTCATACATCACCTTTGCTGCTAGCCTGAAGGACACAGGCAAGTCATGACTAAATCACGAAATGGCAGTTTGAATTAAACAGTGATTCACTTTTTTACAGCCCGTTAATAGCAAACCATCTCTAATTACAATAATTTGTGGTAATAAATGACAACTAATATCAGTTTTGTCTGGGAGAAAGATAATTTGCTATCTAAAATGAGGGACAGGAAACGATTTCATACGCAGGTGCTGCTCGAAGACATGATTTGAGTTGCACATGGGGACCATCACAGAAGGTTAGACCAACACTGTTTTTCACCAGGACAGTTACAGGACAGAACTTGACAAATAAAATATCCAGAGTTGCAACTGCTGTGGATGGAGGTTTGTGACTTTGCACTGACTACTGGAAAGCATGATTTAAAACCTGTGTCAGGTTTCTTAGGGCCTTCTCCAGTCAGGGTCTGAAGCTCTGCAAAGACTGAGATTCCCTGTCTGCCTGGGACAACACCCTGCCTTCATGGAACATCTTTTCATCCAAAGAGTTGCCTCAGATATTTCATTTCCCACTTGCTTGCATATTACCTCCAAGTACGATGAGGTCAGTTGGAGCTTTGCTTCACCCACCTTCATAAGTATTTTTTCTTCTGTGCACAAGGAACTTTGAGCTGTCACTTTTTTCTTTTTTCTTCTTTTTCCCAAAAAAGCTCTCACTCAGGTCCCTCATGAAGGCTCTCGCAGAAATGGAGCTGTCATGAAAGATCCTCCTATGAGGACTAATAACTAATCTAAAGTTGTTAAACGATGTGAAACAAAAGGTGGAAAAGATGAGGCAGTTTTTCACAATGAAGGAGACAGATAGATAGATAACCACTGGGGAGCTATGCTGGCCAAAATTTTCATAAATGATTTGGATAAGGGGTGAATAGTGAGGTGACAAAGTTTGCTGATGTTGCAAAATTGTCAGGGAGTAACCATGACAACTGGCTATGAAGAACTGCAGATGGATTTTATGCTGTGGAGTAACTTTGAGGATAAAATGGAAGATGAAACCCAACATTGATAAATGCTAAGTAACATGTATGAGGGAAAACAATCCCAACTATGTATGCTCAGTGATGGGCTCTAAATTAGCTATTATCACCAGGGAAGAGATCTTTGAATAGCTCTCTGAAATACCAGCTCATTACTCAGTGGTGGTCAAGAAGGTAAATATGATGTCAGGAGTTATTAGGAAAAGAATATAGAGCAAAACAAAACCATATGCCATATGCCATATCAGACCTTGCATACTGTATACAGTTCTGGTCTCCTTACCTTAAAAGCATGTGCTAGAACTGACAAACGATGAGATAAGGATACTAAAGGTATGGAATGACTTTTATGGGAAGTGACTGCAAATATGAGGACACTGAAGTTTACAGAAAGAATGAAGATAGTGATATGTTGAATTATGAATGACATTGAGAAAACAAGAGAATGGCTATTTGCTATTTCTCCAAGAAAAGTAAGTTTTAAAAGAAAGAGAAAAGTACTATTTTACTTAAATTTTGGAAATTGTTGTCACAAGATATGAGACACATAAAGGCACAGATGAGTTGTAAAAGGGATTAGATACAAATAGCGTAAGAAAAAATCTAGTGCTATTACAAAGATGGCAATGCAACCTCTAGCTCAAGAAAATGGAAATACATGTTTCCACAACTATATAAGCAGGAATGGATATATAAGTGTAAACATGAACATGAATGCACACAAACACAACTATTCCTAAGCCAGAAAGGTACACCAAGGAAGAATCTCTGCTTACTCTGTACATCCTTCTGTAAGCATCCATCACTAGTCACTGTCAGGGGCCAGTCTCTCCCAAAACCCATTCACATGTCCCTCCCTTCCTTGTAGGATCACTGTCACAGACATCAAGCACTGTTCTCTGCGCTCACGTCTCTGACTGGAGTTGATCCTTCACACATAATTGGTATGTGGCACTGGGACACTGGCAGCTGTCTTGAGCATTCAGAAAGAGAAGGTGCATTTGTACGTGACCATCTCGGTTCAAAGGACAGCATCTGTGTGTAAATAAGAAAGGCGTGGTAAAAAAGTAATCCACAGTTTACATTGCAGATGGCTCTGCCAGAAGGAA
Organism: Nyctibius grandis; assembly: GCF_013368605.1. Lineage (NCBI taxonomy): Eukaryota > Metazoa > Chordata > Aves > Nyctibiiformes > Nyctibiidae > Nyctibius > Nyctibius grandis. The sequence goes on from NC_090659.1 coordinate 104,015,430, forward strand.
ACTAAATTGTAAAATCCTGAAATCTACTGGGATCTGACAAGTAAGAACACTCTTTTTCTGTCCTCTTATTAAGATTTGAAATATTGTATGACAAAATTAAGTTAATAAATACCATGTTTATGGCAGAGCTTGGACCACAAGAACTGGCAAACATCAGGAGGGTCCAAGTTTCCTTGGACCTGCAAGGGCAGGATTGGTGCTTGTAATCAAATGTTTTAATGTATGTCACACTCCTGAGCCTGTGTTATAACCAAAGCAAGGGTCCTGTTGCTATCTTTTTCTTTTATGATACAAAATAAACCTTGTGGCTGATGGGAGGCACAGGCTAGCAGGAAAAACACGTGAGACTGCTCTAATGACACTGCACGTTCATTCCTTTCTCGTGATTCAATGGACAGATCTGGAAAAGGTGAACATATAAAAGGACACCACATTTCCAAATTGTTGAGAAATGAATAATGCATTGGGAAGCAAACATAACCATTATTTCTCTTCTAATCAGTATCATGAAGCATATTACAAATTAACCACTTTCCCCAGACACTTACTGTATTAAACAGCTCTAGGCTGAGCCCCTATCAGGGTGGACGGTGCCATCTGCATTTAGAAAATTGCCTATACATTTATTAAAGTGAATTTCACCCATTAATTAATCCTGTCAGCATTTTCCCTGGAAACTCTCATTAGCACATTGAGCTAATTACTACAACTAGCAGCACTAGGGGGTGTGTGTATGTGCAGGGTGGGGAGGAGGGAAGGTTATTCTAACTTAATGGAAAGGATACCTCATTTTTACAGTTACATTAAAATCAAATTGAGAAAGTCAGAATAACTTTGGAATGAGATAAACCTGCCATTTTATTTTCCTTCCATATTAGAATCTTTGCTGCAGGAGCAAAAAATATATTCAAAACATGACAGAAATCATCTGAAGCTGATAAACTGGAAGGAATGAGACATTCTTCTAGTTACCCATTCCTATATAACTCTGTGATAAGTCTATTTTGACCTAGGAAAAGGAAACTGCATTTATGTAGCAATATTACTCAGTTCCTTTTCTACAGCTCTCCTTGCTCAGGATATTTGCCTACTTGCTTGTATGACAGGAGCACCTAGAGAGACCTTGGCTGGAGAGGAGTACTCAGATGCACCACCGAGTTATCTTGACCTGCCCAGTTTCTTCAGTGAGGTGAGCCAGGATGAATGAGGTAAGCTCTTGATGCACCCAAACCAACCAACTACATTAACTTGAACCTTTTTCATTGAGGTTTACATTAAAAGACTTTCCTCGTGTGTCCCACAGGTTAGGAGTGGCTGTGCAGTCAGGGACTATGGCTCAGTTGATGGACAGTCCTTTTTTATGCCATTGTAGCCATATCCCCATGATGAACGTCCCTGTATGAACATCAAGTGAAACACAGTGAAAACTCCTTGGGGAGCCTGCTGGCTAACCTGACAAGATAACAGGTGGGAGGGAAAATGGTAGCACAGAGAAATGAAATGCCTTTTAAAGGTGTTAGGGTAGAAGGAGGCAAATTCTAAATCCAGGAATCTTAACTCCTCATTGAGTCACCTTGCCAGCATACACAGTTACCCACACTAAGCATCTTACAAATTTTTCGTTTCTTTACAAGTTCACCATATGTTGCACATTGATACAAAGGAAAAAGTGTTATTTTAACAACTCTCCTCCTTCATCACACACTTGTAGCGTAAATGCAAATATAGCTGTTACTGCCAATACTGCCCACAACCTTTCTACACAGGCAGTCTTCCACCTGCAAAATGGGAGCCGTCAGGGAGTGGAATGGCAATAGTCAGGTCACGCACAGCAGAATACAGCTGGCAGATGAGCACATCATCCAGCTGGCAAGCCCAGGACATGCATGGTGTGAACACCACAGCAACACCCACACCCACCAACGTGGGCTTTCCAGAGTCACATAGCAAAGAGGGGGGGAATCTGAAAGCACGTGGTGAAAGTGAATATTGAGAATGTCTTAGAGACTCAACTGTCAGGATTGATGTGTGTGCTGAAAACTAGGTCAAGCTCCACAGGCCTGCATCCGCAAGGGAGAGGGATCAGCTGCTGGTCATACTACTTTTATATATATTACACAACTATCAAAACTGAGGGTCCTCTCTTCTCAAGATACGGCAGAGCACAGGACACCTTTGTAAGCAAGATACTCTACATAAGGCCATTGTAAAAAACATTCCACCCCAATTAAACACGGTTTGCTCTTACTAATTTTGCTGTAGTACAATTCTTGTAACTATAATTATCTAAAGCTCTAAGCAAAGACACACGCAGGTACTTAGCAATGAGCCCATCAGCAGTCCCAGTTCTTAAGCACTCTCCTGCATACATAACTTTTCTCAAGCCTTTTATCCCTTCAAAGTCAGTAGGACAGTCCCTATGTGTAAAGCAGCTCTTACACACACACACGCCTTCAGAATCAGACCTTAAGTAATGCTTTATAACCTCAAAGGCATTTTCTGTTTAATAAAGAATAGCAAAAAATGTTCCTTTTTCAAAAAGACAAAAATACTTTTAATGAAATTAGTACTCTGTCCTCAAATAGAGAACTGGATTATTTCCACTTGCTAGGGTTTTTACTCAGCCTTTTTATGATATCCTTCCTTGCCTTCTAATCCTGATAGTTTTCAGCTGTATTCCTCTAGTAACAAATGGATTCTCTTGTGGCTAAAATAATTGTATAAATAGGGACGCTAATGGACTCCCTTCAGCCGATTAGTATCAAGTTGTAGAAACAGTGAGTTCAGCTTGTACCTGTATTATAATTTCGATTAACTTCTGCCCCAATCTCAATGTAAAGATACTCTAGCAGAGAAGTAACATGAAATAAGTACAAGGTGCAAAACAGTTCTGGTGCTGAAAAATGACAAGAAAAATTTAAGGCAGAACTTCATCTGTGTCATTCATGTCAGATGGCTGGTTATTTAAGTAATCAAGTTAAGCAAGGTGCATTTAGGACTACCATGTTTAATTTTATTCTTTAAATTAATAAACTGCCTGTAAAGCAGTGGTTTTTTGCACACACAATCAGGTCATATTCAACTCTGGATCGTATTTGCTGATTTTGATATGGTTAGATCCAAAATTAATTAGTTTGTCATTTCTCTATGTAGCTAAACTGTTTTGCTTACATGAGGAATGTTTTGGATCAGATGAGAATGACCTCGATGCATCAATTGATATTATGTTAATGCCCAGCAGATTAATGCTCTAGCAAATTTGCATATAATGAACACGGGCCATAACCCTTTGCTGAAGTGCACATCCTGCTGTGCCTGCCTCAGATAATGGGCCCTATTGACAGGGATATGAGAAGGGAGGAGAAGCAGGTTCTGTAATTCCTCTTTTATGCATTCAACAAAACTACCACTGTAACTGCTGAGGTATCGAGTAGTTACTGGTATGGGAGTGGTTATGCAAATGACATTATGCAATTCTAGCGACTGAACCAACACCACTGTAAGACTCTAGATTCGTTCAGTCTATAGCAGGCGTTTCCAACCCATATTGACTTTAACAAAGATAAGTGATTATACAGTCAATAAACAATGTTGTTCTGCCCTTTTTCCTGGCAAACTTTGGGTGTGGTTATTATTTAGGGCTTGTCAAAAAATTTTCCACTGAAACTGTTTTTATGGAAAACTTCAATTTAAAACTGAACAGCTTTTCATTTTTACTGAAAGGATATCTTCTGTCTGTGGAATATTCTGCCTCTTCTGTCCCAGGGATGTGTGTCCCAAACAAAGCACATTTAGATGGGGATATGCCATTGTGAACACTCAGAGGAACTCAAAGTAGGGATCCTTTGGGTTGGGTGGGTTGACTCACCACAGGGTGGCCAAACACGAGCAGGCTTCCTAGAGAGGTGGTTGATGCCCCAAGCCTGACAGTGTTAGAGTCATTTTTGGACAATGCCCTTAATAATATGCTTTAGCTTTTGGTCAGCCCTGGAGTGGTCAGGCAGTTGGACTAGACGATCATTGTAGGTCCCTTCCAACTGAAATTATTCTATTCTATTCTATTCTATTCTATTCTATTCTATTCTATTCTTTTCAGGGCTCAGCTTAACTGCTGAGGTACAATTTACTAAAATTAGTAATTGGTGTACTTTGTGAAATTTAGTCTGGCTAGAAAACCCAGCTTGGAGTGGGCAATGAAGGTATGAAACACCTCAGGGCACTTCCGTATCAAAGCATTCGGGTCTGTAACTTGACAAAATCTTTTTTAAAAGCCAAGGAAAAGATCAGTAACTTTGTTCACTGTGCAAAAATATCTTATTTGCCAACCAAATGCTAATAATTGAATATTTCATTGAAAATATCCAAATTTGGAAATTTTATATGCTTTTTCTGTTTGCCCTGCAGTCAGTTTGTAAACGGCTGGAGAGGACTGCTTGGGAATGTGGAAAACTAGTTTCACATATCTCGCCTGGAGTGATGACAAATTTTGATATGAAGCTGATGCAGTGAAAACTTTAACCTGCCTTTCCCTCCTCTTGAGCAAGGATCCCAAAGCAAAGCCTTTGGCTTCCATGAAATGCTACATTTTTTCCAAAATTTACTTTTATTGAAAATATTCCAAAGGATCTACGATTAATACTTTTAAAATAACAGAAGGAAACAGTGGGATAGCCTCTATACATTTACTCAGACATTTGTTACAGTTACTCTATATAAATGACTTTGCCTGGCTCATGACTGGTTTTTAGACATAATTAGAAGAAACCATTTACCTTTTAGAGCATCAGTTAATTATATTTCAAGCTCCCAAAGCACAGTTGTTTTTCATTACCCACATATGTAACTGTAAAAGCAGAGCAAATGTTACTGTTGTAACACGGCATTCCTCTCCAAAGTTTACAAAAGCAGCGTGAGCTAATGGAAAAAGAACCACTAAATAAAGCCCCAATTGGCCCAATTTCTAGGCTTTCTTCTAACTTTTTCCCTTTTTTGGCCATTTAAGAAAAGACACTGCAATTTTTCCCACTTTATTTTTACCCAGACATGAAATAGCTAACAATAACTCTTATCTTTTTCAGTGGTGTGTTGAAACATGTTGGTTCAGATGAGTAAGTAAGTATGAGATTTGGGTGTTAAAAAAATAATTCCATCTCTGCTGCTCTATTTCCTTGTAAACAAGCAGACAAACAAGAAACTTCAGTTTCTCTCCGTATGCTAATTCCCTTACTTGTTAGGACCAGGCACAAATTTTACACAAGCCTGAACATGGGGAAACGCTATACAGCTGCAGAGTAGTAAATCAGAGATTTTTTTAAGATCCCGTTATGGTCAATAATGCTTACAGAACTCCTCATTAGTATATTTTGCAGAATGACTTTCCTTTGACAAATTTAAATAGAATGAATGCATGTGAGCCTTTACAGCATGAATAAATTCTGCTCAGTCCTTCTAACACCATCTATGTTTGTGAGTGACTTGATCTTAGCTGAGTATCAGAATAATTCACTTGATTTCTGAGTACAATTCTATGTGTTAATGCAGAGCTGGTCTCTGAATTTCATGTCGAAACAATTACCTCCTGCTGCTCTTTATAGAAAAAAATATGACTCATTTCTTGTGGCTCCATCATCCATGTTTAATTTATGTAAATAACTTATGGTCTGATACCATGCAAGTATCACTGGTGTATGAATCCAAATAAATACATAAATTGCTTGGAATGTAAAGATGTCTCAGCACAATTAAAGTGCTTTAAAATTATTAACAAATAAATCCTCAACCTTCTGCTCAAATACAGATTAGTTCCTTATATTTCAAAGGGACTGAGCTTGTAGGACTGTAACTGCTTCTAAGAAAATGTATACATAAGGGTCCCAATCCTTCATTAGCATGTAAAAGGGCAGAACCTGAAAATCACTTAAGTCCTGCTGATTCCTGAAGTGATTCACAGATAAATAAGAGGTTTTTTCACCCAAATTGAGGTCATAATCCCAAATTCTTGGTATGCCATTGGGGTAGATGACCTCCCTGAGGACCCTTCCAACCTGAATTATTCTCTGATTCTACCCTTCTACCACAAAGTAGTAAATTGTCTTTGACAGCCGTTCCTCCTGGAGCCAAACTTGTTCCTATAACCCTATAGCATGCGGAGGGAGGGCAGAAAGGAAAGGGGAGGGAGACTATTGGAATTAAACATGAGGTAGATAACCCACTGTGGGGTCTGGAGGTCACCAATGTACAAGTCTGGGATCAGACAATTTATACAGGACACTGAAAGCTGGCCTAACTGTGAGAGATTTGTTGTAGGTGCTCTCTGAGAGCACATCTGATATAAAGACAAAAGACAGACCATTGTAGGAAAGGGTGAAATGCAAAACTCTGGATGATGAGTTTTCCATATGTATCTCCTGGAACAATCCAGTCTGCATTCTGGTTGGAACAGAAGGAGCTGCAAGGGCAGGTATGGATCGGTATGAATGCTTTGCTGCTGAAGGATGTAGATTTTTTTTCCAAGGGTATAGAATTTGTTTTTTAAAGATGTTGACATCTCGGACCAGGTAGAAGAGCATCTACAGGGAAAGCTGATGTTAGAGAACATACCCAGTTTTGCTGAGATCATATTGCAGAGCCAGTAATCCTGATGGTTGTCCCCATCCTTATAGGGACAAAATAGAGCAGATTTCAGAAAACTTTTAAATTTTCAGATTTCAGAGGTACTGTGTAATTAATTCTGGAGGAGGCTTTGTCCCTATTCTCAGAGACATGACAACAGAGCAAAGTTAAGGAAAACCTATGAAAATGAAAAACATATATAGTGGCATGTTATTTTATAATTCAGTTTGACAAAAATTAGAGACAGTGAAGTACTGAAGCTACCACTGAGATTTCAGGAAGAAAAAACATGTTACCAATAATTCAGGAAGCATGAAATACTATAAATCATTATTTTCTGACAACCCAGGGTTCATAATTGAGGTTTTTTTCATGTTCAAGATGCTGCACAAAAAGCAAGCAATTGGGCAGTAGGCAGGAATGCTCAGTCTTTTGAAGGACTCTTACTTTATTAAGGTTATCGGTAAAGATAACAGCAGAGTCCTAGTGAAGTGGTCAGTGCAGTATTTCTTTATTGTTCATTCAGATTATAGCAGTGCCTGACCTGAGAGCACAGCTCCATTGTGCTAGGCATGGTCCAGACGTATAATTAGGGAAGGACCCTGCAAGGAAAAAGGGAGAGAGATTCTGTCTAAGTGGGCAAAAAGGTGAGAGGAGAAGCATGGAGATGAAGTGACTTATCCAAGGTCACAGGGCACGTCAGTGGCAGCACAGCAGCCAAAACTTGCATCTTCTGACTCCCAAGCCAAGAATTACCTAGCCAACACAAGCATGAGGCAAAAGATGTAGCTGAAATTTAGGCTATATGAATCCAGGGGTCTTTGGGCTGCTCTAACTCTTCTTCTCTGTTGCTCTATCATTAAAAGCAAGCCATGATCACTGACTTGTAACAAATAACCTTGCTTCGGTGTGCCTGAGCCATCACCCACACAACTTACTTTGCAATTCTCCTCTCCAAGCTTCCACCCAGCCTGGACCGTTTGATGCCTGCTGCCTTTGTGAAGCTTTTGAAATTAATGCTTTAAAGCCTCTCAGAGCTGCTCAGAAACAAAAAAAAGTCAGTTTTACATTTTTAAAAAGATGCTCTTATTCTCCTCACAGCTGAGTCTTGGTGGCAGCTTGTGAGCAGAATAGTAAGTGGGAGTTTTTGTTGTGTTTTTCCAGGCCAGTTTGCCTGGGCTGTGGAGAGCCATACTTTTTCTCGTTTGTTTTTTGCTGCAGTTAGGCCATAGGAAGTCACGTCCACAGCAGAGGCTGCCCCTGTGTGTGTGTGGACCAAAGAGAGAGGTTACACAGCCCTCCGCTACTCGAGCTGGATCGTGCCATTGTCCCCATCTTTGGGGATAGAGAAGGCCCCGTATTTCTCCAGCTCCCTACTCCCCTTCTCCAGTCCTTTGCCAGTCAATTGTCTATATCATAGAATCATATAATCATAGAATAGTTTGGTTGGAAGTCTACGGCTACCTGAAGGGAGGTTGTAATGAAGTGGGAGTCAGCCTCTTCTCCCGGGCAACTAGCGATAGGACAAGAGGACACAGCCTCAAGCTTCAACAGGGGAGGTTCAGGTTGGACATTAGGAAGAATTTCTTTTCAGAAAGGGTTATTAGACATTGGAATGGGCTGCCCAGGGAGGTGGTGGAGTCACCATCTCTGGATGTGTTTAAGAAAAGACTGGACATGGCACTTAGTGCCATGGTCTAGTTGACAGGGTGGTGCCAGGGCAACGGTTGGACTCGATGATCCCTGAGGTCTCTTCCAACCTGGTTGATTCCGTAATTCTGTGATTCTGTGACCTTAAAGATCATCTAGTTCCAACCACCCTGCCACAGACAGGGACACCTTTCCACTAGAGCAGGTTGCTCAAAGCCCCATCCAACCTGGCCTTGAACACTGCCAGGGAGGGGGCATCCACAGCTTCTCTGGGCAACCTGTTCCAGTGTCTCAATACCCTCACAGTAAAGAATTTCTTCCTCATATCTAACCTAAATCTACCCTCTTTCAGTTTAAAACCATTCCCCCTCATCCTATCACTGCATGCCCTTGTAAAACGTCCCTCTCCCGCTTTCCTGTAGGCCCCGTTCAGGCACTGGAAGGCTGCTAGAAGGTCTCCCCAGAGCCTTCTCTTCTCCAGGCTGAACAGCCCCAACTCTCTCAGCCTGTCTTCACAGGAGAGGGGCTCCAGCCCCATATATACATGTCTATACACCATGCCAGTACAAATACTTCTCTCTGAGCTGAACAGACTTTCTCTACATCTGCCAGCTGTCCCTTATGGAAGAATTTATTCTACATCAACAAAAAAGTTCATACTAACTGATTTCAAACAGAACCTTCCCAGAAGTGTCAAAGTGATGACATGCATCTCAAAGGACTAATCCAGCCCTCTGGAGAGCAAAATCCACTCCCAGTCATACAGCCAGGAACCCAGCACTAGTCTGAGTTAACACAACAGCAAGTGAATTCCAAGTTTCAAGCCTTGGTCATGCAGACCGCAATGACACCACAAATCAGATGACATTTCTCCTGTAAGCAAACAAAAGTTGTCCCACAAGCACTGAAATAACTGATACTTGTATTGTCAAGGTTTGTGTTGTCTCTCAGTTCCCACCGTAATCATTCCTTCTGTTCTTCCTATCTCCTACAACAGGCCTACAATATCAAAAACCAAAATTAAGGATATCGATATCCTCCCCAGCATGTCCCCTACACTTGTCCGTTGCCCTCAAAACATCCTAGCTCCTTCTCCCATCTCTAAATCCCCCACTGCAGCACTCCCTCAGCCTCCCACATCCCCTACACAGCCCCCTGGGCAGCTGGCGAGGCAAAAGGCACCACAGGCTGTAGTTGATCTGGTAATACCTGTGTCTTAACTGGGCAGCCCACACACATACGCTGTCTGGTCAATTGGATGAACTCTTTTGCCAGAACAAGACATTAATTATTTGAGGTTTTCTCCACTGCTTAAGCACTGATTTTCACAAAATTTGTTAGAAATACATAAATATTTATAGTTATTATAAATGTACAATGTCTTTGAGGCTGCTATCTCTTTGCCAAACTGGGCTGAAGTGTCCAAGAGATTAAAACTTTGACGAGTGAACTTGCAGAAAGACAGATGGATAGGAAGGCAGGATGATCACAGTAGCTTTTATTTTTTTTAAGAAAACACATTAAATGGAAAAAAACACAAACTATCAATTCATAGTTTGTACTTATGAATTCTTATCAGACTTAACTAAATTCTGACTTCAGTTCTTTACTTTGTACCAGGATAAAACAACAAAAAGAGTAGTAAATTTATGAATTAATTTTGAAGAAAAGATTGATTGGCAGGAAGATGAGCTGTTGTGTATAAACATGTGAAAAATGCTACTCAACTTTTTTTTAAAGTTATTTTTCTTCAATAATTTTCAGAAAGATTTGAACTTTCCTCATCTTTGCATTCCAAGAAGCTGAATAAGAACTTCACGGTGGAGCTACCCACCAAGTGTGTTTTGTAGTTTTTGCTTCTTCACTAAATTGGGAGGAAAAAACCTCAAAAAACTAGCATCATGCGTTATACGCTAAAAAATCTTGAAGGGAGATGATGAAGACTGTTGTTAAGGGCATTTGACTCTGATCGTCTTTAGAGTGAGATAAAAAAAAAATAAGATTACCTTGGGAAAAATACATACAAAACCAGTCAGATTGTAAAGCCTCCGATAAAACACTACTCTTGGCAAGTTACATTGAGGGAAAAAAAAAAAAAGCAGCTCATCTGTCTGTAATGGGTATTTTTTTTAACATTTACAAATTATTTTTGACTTAGCCACGCAGGGAGCCTACTTTCAACCCTCAATTTGAAAATCATGGAGGCTTTATAAAGTCTTCCACCTGCATCTCTTTTTTGCATCACAGTTCTTTATCCTCTAAAGGATGAAAACCCTGGCGTATAAAAACTTTGTTAAGCTGTCACTATCAATAGAGTAAAAAAAAATAATGGTTGACAAAGACGAAACAAATTGCATCTTCGAATAAGTTTCCTTCATGCTCTTGTTAAAAGCTATAACCTCTGATGTTAACTAAACTTAACCCATTCTGACCCTCGCAGTGGCCCTTAACCTTTTCTTTATTCTGCTTCCTGTGGTTGACGAAGAAAACTGGCCCCATCATTGGAAAAGCGTTCTCTGTTGCACACAAAGCCCCAGCCTCGCTGCTAGTCTGTCAGGAGGGATAGAATAGACAGGGAGGTCAGCACCTGTGCTGAGAAGCAGGTGACAGGGATCTGCTCGGCCCATTCTAGGGCAAGTTGTAATAGTTTCTACCCTTTAAATATTGCACTGTAGTTTCGGGTATTCAAGGCAGCGAAGTTCACGTTTTCTTTGTGAATGCAGACTTTAAACAAATTAATCTATTGCTGTTCAACTGACTGTAAAATTAGTAGATTTACTGTTGCAAAAAAAAAAAAAAAAGGAGAGCTTTCACTTCCACTTTAATAAGGTCACGGATGTGTCCTAGGCTGCCAACAAAAGCAGCTTTTAAAATCTTCGCAGCTGAACCCAGCAACTTGCAAAGGCTGCAGAACAATGTCTTAGATGTACAGTGGAAACTCCTCTCCCCATAGTCAAGATGTAAAACTAGACAGTTAAAAAACTTACTACACTGGGGAGTTTTAACTTTAATTGTGTCTCGCCCCAGGGACCCACGGGCTTGCTTTATGATTAACATTTTAATAAATTCAGTCAGCCTTGCTTTTCAGGGAGCAAAATCAGTTCTTTGCCTGGATTTGGTAAATCAGCCCAAGCAATTTAACAGCAGAGCATGCATCTTGAAAAGATTTGTTTTAATTCCTGTAACAGGGGCAGATCTCAGAAACCAAACAAAACTTTAGCTGTTTCAACTGTATTTGTATATTCTGTGCAGGGCATCAGTTAGCAGTGACCATTTACCACTCAGAGTAAGTGCGCAGGGTAAGTGGCCCTCCAGATACTCAGTATTTTTGCAAGAACAACTGTGCAAGAGACTAATCACAGCTTTAGTAATAAGACTGGAAAAAACTGCTGTCCCACCTGCTGCTGCTGATCCGTGACCAAGAGCCCCACGCATTGCATAAACCCAAGAATATCAGTAACAAATTCCTGATCATCCTGTTTGGCACTTGAAATTTTTTGGACCAGATATTGAGAACTACAGCTCCAGCTTAGAAAGCAACAAGATGTTCACTGCAGACTAAAGCAAGACCCGTCCTTCCTCCCAGAGCCAGCAGGTACGAGCTCCTTGCAGGTGTGAGGCACTTCAGCAGCTTGCTTCCTCCTCCTGCAAAATGTATGATGGAGTTTGAATGAAAGTAAACCAGAGCCTTGGGTCTCCGGGTGAGCACTTTGTCATCCAGCTAAGGGCATCCTCGCTCTCTGCTGGGCATTACAAGCAGCTTACTGTACCCAGAACGAACAGCTTCAGGGGGAGATCAACCCCGAAACATAGAAGGACTGGAACCAGTTTCCAGCATCCTCAGGGGACAATCGAACCCTTAGTCCCCCACAGATCAGTTGTGAATGTGGAGGAATCTTCCCAGTAGCATCTTGAGTATTAATATTAAAAATTAAAAAAACTTATCACAGTCTATAACGACCTGAAAGGAGGTTGTAGTGAGGTGGGTGTCAGTCTCTTCTCCCAGGTAACAAGCGATAGGACGAGAGGAAACAGCCTCAAGTTGTGTCAGGGGAGGTTTAGATTGGATATCAGGAAAAATGTCTTCACTGAAAGGGCTGTCAAGCACTGGAAGAGGCTGCCCAGGGAAGTGGTGGAGTCACCATCCCTGGAGGGATTTAAAAGACGTGTAGATGTGGTGCTTAGGGACATGGTTTAGTGGTGGTCTTGGCAGTGTTGTTGGACTTGATGATCTTAAAGGTCCTTTCCAGCTAAAATGATTCTATGATTCTATGATAATAACATTAATAACATCCACACTGGCAGATCACTACACTGTTCAGTATGAGGGCGAGAAATATCTCCATCCACCATCCTTTCTCCTTCTCATATATTTGCATTTTAAATTCTCTGGGGCATGAATTATCTACAGTTTGGCATGAGGTCTAGCAGAACAGGTCTTGATCTGGCATAAAAAGTAATAAAGTGAAAACAACTTTGCTAACCAGCTTGGGAAACTAAACGTCAAATGGAAAAAAAAGACAGATGCAGATTTAGGAATTAAAAAAACAAATAAATGACTGAGATTATTGTCGAGGTGGGCAGAGGATGATGTGCATCAGGCAAAATAGAAGGGAGAAAGTTATTATTAACTGCATTTATTATGACAGTGTCTTTCAAATAATTAAGGCTGCAGTCCCACTGTGACAGGCACATATAAAAACACAGTCCCTGGATGATTACAGTGTAAACAGACATGAGACAAAGGGACAAAGGACAAGGAGAAAGAGCACAATGAACCTCCCAAAAGATCAAGTTAATTGAGGACAAACAGCATGAGAAGGCTGCACTATTTCTCGGCATACAATTTAATTAGAAAGGCATGAAGTAAAACAAACATCAGGTTTAAACTTTATGGAATTAAATAAAGGGAAGAAAGAAGGAATGCAAGTTGTACGCTCTAAAGTACCTTGCTTTCATGCAGGTAGTTTTTATCACAGTGAAGAGAATTATTAGCTTCATTGCTCCTGCTAACACTGCTGAAAATTATCTGTCTTATGGGGATGGTTCTCAGAGAGGCAATAGTAGCTAACTGCAAGCTGGGCCACTGACAAGCTCTCCCCTAATGCATATTGCAGAGCTGAGGATGAAAAAAGCCTCTCTCCAGGCTTCAGCTCTGACAGAACTTCCCTTCATGATTACTCAATTTCCACACTTGATTTCCAGACCATGAAAAGAGCAGTAAAACACATTTTTGTCTTGCCTTTTCTTATTGTGGAATATTTCTCTCTCCACAACTGGATACTGTAGAATTTCAATAATTTAATGTTTCAGGAGCATGAAACCAAGATCCAGTTTTCTTAGGCACTCTACTGATATAAGTGATGGCAATCCCCATTCCCAAAGAGTTTACAAGGGTAAAGGCATAAAGCCTGAGCGAAATCAAGGAACGACCAAAAGAGCAGGATGGAAAAAACAGGCGCTATTTGCATAGAATAGGTGAAGCTACAGTTGTCAGCCAGGCTGTTAACACAGCTCACCACCTACTTAGCTAATTCTGTTAATGGGATTTTTCCACATTCATTACTGCAGGCAAGGAGCTGTAATGAGAATAAGGTGATATGAATGAACTGCAGATTGTGAACTGACGTAGTTCACCGGATCAGGATGAGGAGGGTGATGAGGCCTTCTACAGGCAGCTGAGAGCGGTCTCTCAGTTACAGGGCCTGGTTGTCATGGGGGATTTCAACTACCCTGATATTTGCTGGGAGGCCTACTCAGCCAGCCATCCTCAGTCCAGGAGGTTCCTCCAGTGCATTGATGATAACTTTCTGATGCAAATGGTGGATGAGCCAACTAGGAGAGAAGCGCTGCTGGATCTTATCCTCACTAACAAGGAGGGTCTGGTTGAAGAGGTGAAGGTTGAGGGCAGCCTTGGTTGTAGCGACCATGAGATGGTAGAGATCAGGATCTCATGTGGCAGGAACAGAATAGCTAGCAGAATCACAACCCTGGACTTCAGGAGGGCCAACTTTGGCCTTTTCAAGCAATTGCTAGGGGAAATCCCATGGGACAGGGTACTAGAAGGTAAGGGGGCCCAAGATAGTTGGTTAGTATTCAAGGACTGCTTCTTCCGAGCTCAAGATCAGAGCATCCCAGCAGGCAGGAAGTCAAGGAAGGGTACCAGGAGACCTGCATGGTTAAACAGGGAACTGCTGGGCAAACTCAAGTGGAAGAAGAGGGTGTACAGATCGTGGAAGGAGGGGCTGGCCACTTGGGAGGAATATAAGTCTGTTGTCAGAGGATGTAGGGAGCCAACTAGGAAAGCTAAGGCCTCCTTGGAATTAAACCTTGCAAGAGAGGTCAAGGACAACAGAAAGGGCTTCTTCAAATACATTGCAGGTAAAGCCAACACTAGAGGCAATGTAGGCCCACTGATGAATGAGGTGGGGGCCCTGGAGACAGAGGATAAAAAGAAGGTGGAGTTACTGAATGCCTTCTTTGCCTCTGTCTATACTGTTGGAGGCTGTCCTGAGGAGCCCCGGACCCCTGCGGCCCCAGAGGAAGTCAGGATAGAGCAGGAATCTGTCTTGGTAGATGAGGGCTGGGTCAGGGACCAATTAAGCAACCTGGACGTCCATAAATCCATGGGCCCTGATGGGATGCACCCGCGGGTGCTGAGGGAGCTGGCGGAAGTCATTGCTAGGCCACTCTCCATCATCTTTGCTAAGTCGTGGGCAACGGGAGAGGTGCCTGAGGACTGGAGGAAAGCGAATGTCACTCCAGTCTTCAAAAAGGGCAAGAAGGAGGACCCGGGTAACTATAGACCGGTCAGCCTCACCTCCATCCCCGGAAAGGTAATGGAACAACTTGTCCTTGGTGCTGTCTCTAGGCACATCAAGGATAGGGGGATCATTAGGGGCACTCAGCATGGCTTCACCAAGGGGAAGTCATGCTTAACCAACTTGATAGCCTTTTATGAGTATGTAACCCGGTGGATAGATGATGGTAAAGCTGTGGATGTGGTCTATCTCGATTTCAGTAAAGCATTTGACACGGTCTCCCACCGCATCCTCGCAGCTAAACTGAGGAAGTGTGGTCTGGATGATCAGGTAGTGAGGTGGATTGTGAACTGGCTGAAGGAAAGAAGCCAGAGAGTGGTGGTCAATGGGACACAGTCCACTTGGAGGCCTGTGTCTAGCGGAGTCCCTCAAGGGTCGGTACTGGGACCAGTACTATTCAATATATTCATTAATGACTTGGATGAGGGAATAGAGTGCACTGTCAGCAAGTTCGCTGATGACACAAAACTGGGAGGAGTGGCTGGCACAACGGAAGGCTGCGCAGCCATTCAGAGAGACCTGGACAGGCTGGAGAGTTGGGCGGGGAGCAATTTAATGAAATATAACAAGGGCAAGTGTAGAGTCCTGCATCTGGGCAAGAACAACCCCATGTATGAGTACAAGTTGGGGACAGACCTGTTGGAGACCAGCGTAGGGGAAAGGGACCTGGTGGTCCTAGCGGACAGCAGGATGACCATGAGCCAGCAATGTGCCCTTGTGGCCAAGAAGGCCAATGGCATCCTGGGGTGTATTAGAAGGGGTGTGGTTAGCAGGTCAAGAGAGGTTCTCCTCCCCCTCTACTCTGCCCTGGTGAGGCCGCATCTGGAATATTGTGTCCAGTTCTGGGCCCCTCAGTTCAAGAAGGACAGGGAACTGCTAGAGAGAGTCCAGAGCAGAGCCACGAAGATGATTAAGGGGGTGGAACATCTCCCTTATGAGGAGAAGCTGAGGGAGCTGGGTCTCTTTAGCTTAGAGAAGAGGAGACTGAGGGGTGACCTCATTAATGTTTATAAATATGGAAAGGGCAAGTGTCATGAGGATGGAGCCAGGCTCTTCTCAGTGACATCCCTTGACAGTACAAGGGGCCATGGGTGCAAGCTGGAACACAGGAGGTTCCGCATAAATATAAGGAAAAACTTCTTTACGGTGAGGGTGACCGAACACTGGAACAGGCTGCCCAGAGAGGTTGTGGAGTCTCCTTCTCTGGAGACATTCAAAACCCGCCTGGACGCGTTCCTGTGTGATATGGTCTAGGTAATCCTGCTCTGGCAGGGGGATTGGACTAGATGATCTTTCGAGGTCCCTTCCAATCCCTAACATTCTGTGATTCTGTGTAGTAACGTTTTCTAGTTTCACACACAAATACCATATGATGTCTTCTGTGAAGACGGAGAGCACAAAGCAAGGACAGACTTTTTTGCGTTCATGTACCAAAATGACTGTACCAAAACAACCAGCACGTGGAATTAAACCACTCTAAGACCACAGTTCAGAATAGAAAGCTTTCAAACCAAAAAGATGAAGCTCAGATTTTCATTGCATTTTTTCTTCCTAGGCAGGAAAGGGGGAGAGAAAAGAGGGGTCACTTAGTTGTGGCCCAAAGGAAATAACCTAAAAAGCCCTGTTTTTCTTAAGCAGGAAGGACAGTGGACAAGGCCTCCCTCCCAGATGCTTCCCATGGCTTCATTTCGTACCAAATTCTGAATACAAGCACACTTTCAGCCGGAGCGTTGTTCTCAGCTCCAGCCCGGTGGGTCAAACAGCATCCCTCGATAGACACGAACACCTCGGCTCCTGAAAAGACGTTCTCAGCACACACTGCTCCACACACATGCTGCCCGACCAGAGCAACAGAACAGCAAACTTTCATGCTGTTCAGTGTTTTACTCATTTAGTGTGTTACTTACAGCTAGGGGCCTAGGGTTTGTACCTGAATTTCAGCTTCTCTTTCAAAGGCAAGGTTTTCTATCTCCAAATTGGAAGAAGGAGCCTGCAAACCTAAGGCAGAGCAGCCTGCCAAAGAAGGTAACAAACCCAAGCACCCAACAAGCTTTCCCACTGACTCACATGGTGCCACAAACGCTACTGACCCCTGCAGACACATCTCTACCGTGCACCGCTCACTCCCTGCACACACACGAACGCACAGCGAGCTGCATCACGGACAGGACCCACAGCACCATATGCAGCCCTGGCTCCTGGCAGTCCCAGTGTGCAACACAAGACCACACCACTGCACGTGCCGTCATGCCAGCAGGCACACAGGGTGGATGCAGAGGGAGTGACGTGTTATGGTATGCAGCCAGGTGCTACCACGACTCAGGTGCACAGACTCGATGCACAACACACACGCAAAGCACTCAGCACGCACATCCTCCCCGCTCACAGCCACAACTACCGCCTTCCTCGGAGGCCCACGCAGCCCAGCGAGACCCACCTCCGAGCAGCGGTCCTTACGCCCACAGGCAACCGACTGCTCCAGCGCAGCAAAGACACACAAGGAATCAACAGAACGACACGACTCAGCGGTGGCACACCCGGGCAACCACCACAGCCCAACAACCGCACACGCAGAACCAGACACACCACACTGACATCGGCATGGAAACACATGAACACGAGAGGAACACAGAGATACCCAGACAAGTGCCTGCATCCATAAAGAGACAGAAACTCTCTATACGTACAAACTGGCACACGCAGAAATACGTCGGTGTACACCCAAGGTGTGCACAACACGCAGATGCACGCAGAAACATGTGTGTGGGCGGGCAGGCACAGAGGGAGGGCAGCGCGTACACGCGCACACACACTGCGTGCGCACACAGGAGTGGACGCACAGACACACACACCCCCGGTTGCACCCGTGCAGCAATTACACGTGCAAACACGCGAGCACAGACACACGCACACACCCGCGCAGAGCCGCGCACGCGGGTGCACGGACAGCGGGCCCGCAGGCGCCGCTGTGGGCGCGGGAGCGCGCCCGGCTCGCCCTGACACGCGGGGCGCGCGCAGGGGCGTGCACAGGGGCACACACCGGGGCACACGGGCACACACCGGCACACAGGGGCACACACCGGCACATGGGCACACACCGGCACACACGGGCACACACCGGCACATGGGCACACACCGGCACACAGGGGCACACACCGGCACACACCGGGGCACACGGGCACACACCGGCACACAGGGGCACACACCGGCACATGGGCACACACCGGCACACAGGGGCACACACCGGCACATGGGCACACACCGGCACACAGGGGCACACACCGGCACACACCGGGGCACACGGGCACACACCGGCACACACGGGCACACACCGGCTCAGTGGGGCACAGACCAGCACACAGGGGCACACACCGGCGGACGCGGGCACACACCGGCTCAGTGGGGCACAGACCAGCACACAGGGGCACACACCGGCGGACGCGGGCACGCACCGGGGCACACGGGCACACACCGGCACACAGCGGCTCACTGGGGCACAGACGAGAACACGGGTACAGACCGGCGCACACGGGTACAGACCGGCGCCCACGTACGCACGGGAGCACGCGCAGGCACCCCCACCTCCTGCACGCGCGCAGCGGTAGCGTGGGCACACGGGGCCGCGCACACGCGTACCTGTGCGCGCGCACCCTCATAAGGGACGGGGGAAAGAGGAGGAGGAGCGTGAGGAGGAAGAGGAAGAGGAGGACGAGGAAGGGGAAAGGGGAGGAGTGGATCGGGTCACTCTCCACCCTCCTGGAGGCCCAGGCTGGTCCTTCGGCTGCTGCGGCTGGCTGGGGCTGGCGGCCCGACTCGGCCCGGCTTGGCTCGGCCCGGCCGGCAGGCAGGCAGGCAGGTAGGAGCCGCCTGGCGCGGGGGGAGGGCGCTGCGGGCCGGGCCGGGCCGGGCCGGTGTCGGGAGTCCCGGGGGACTCTGAGCAGCGGGGCCGCAGCCACCACCGCCGCCCCAGGGCCCGCCTGCACCGCCGCTCCGCCCGGCCCGGGTCACGGGGAGCCGCGCACACGGACGCGCTCACAGGGTCACGCGCACACGCGGTGACCTCCCCGACGTGCGCACCCGGGAACGCGGACACAGCAGGGCACGGCCACACACCCACGCGCAGCCCATCTCCCCTGCGCCCCGCGCAGATCCACGCATAAAATTAAAACAGCATCTTTTCAGCGTGTTTACGTGAGAGAGCGCAGGGAAACACACGCCGGCAGCACCTACGAGATGCAAAACATCTCCCGTGACAACTGCACGTAGCTGTGGGCACTGGAGCGCTCACACGTGCAGCAAAACACGTCCTGCGGGGGCAGAACAGCTGCTTTCCAGCCGTGCCCAGGACCCGCGTACCCCGCCTGCCCGTTAAAACTCCCCAGAGGCAGCTGTCCTCGCTAGTGCACGGGCTGTGCAACTGACGGACATGCACAAAGCCAAATACTCCCATGTGCCACATAGGAAGAAAAATCCTTCCACAAAAAAGGGTCATTTTCTTTGTCAGAGAGGTAAGGAAGGATTTATTAGATTTAAATGGCAAAACCATGTATTTAGCAGAGCAACACTAACATTTCTTTAAAATAAACTGTTATTCCATTGCTGTGATACTATTAGTTTTAGAAGTCAGTAACTGACAAAGGCAAGCCAGGCTCCTCTGAATGCAAGATAAATTTAATTACAGTATTTTATAAAGCACCAGTGATATCTTGATTACAGTCTGTAAGTCTGCAGTGCATGATCTGCAGCTGGTTTATGAAACAGTTTTAAAAATAAGGACTTCTTGGCTTTTGTGTGGCTACACTGATGATGCACAAAGATGCAAAGATACTTATGTTGGCAGTGGGCCTTTAGTTGTAGGGCCATTGCCACAGCGAGAACAAGCTGTGTTTGCCAGGGGCTGTGGTTCTGGTCTGGGCTCAGCAGAGGCAGAGCCCGGGGTGGGAAGGGACAGCACCTCTACCGGCTGCTTTTAGACTCTGCCATGAATATATCCTGGTATTTCTCTTCTGTGCCCCGTGGCTGGCTGAGTTCAGGGTCCTGCTCAGGAACTGATCTGGTCCCTCTTCAAGCAGTTTGTATTAACTGTCCCTACTGCTAAAATTTGAAGTTTGTCCCAGGCTCCAAAATGTCCCCGTTTTCAGACTGAGTTTATTCACAGGCAGGTCATTTCACTTGTTTCTGGGCCAATACTGCTTAGAATTATAAATAGTTCCTTATCCTTGCTGATTGTTTGTACCTTCTACACATATATGTATGCACATGGATACCTGTTTGCACAATGACATACATACATTTGTGTATGCATGTATATATTTGTAGAGTGGAGTCACGTTCGTTCCTAGGCAGAAGTCGCACTCTTGCCAGCTCCTCTGGTATGACACGTTTTTTGGTTTCCTGGATCATCTCTGGCTTTCCCTGTACTTGCTGCCTTTTAAACATGGAATGCCAAAAACACATATAATATCCACAGTTTGCTCTTTATTTCTAAAGTTTTTGCAGCTGTTAAAAACCAGCAGATTTCTGCAGTTTTGAACAAAATGCAAATAATGGTCAGGTGCACCAAAATTTCCAGGAAGATTACATGAATCAGGGAAGAATGGGGAAAAATATTATAATGGAAGGAATGTCTCAAAGATCAGTTTCACTAGACTTCAAATTTCAAGCACTGGTGTATTTCGAGGCTTGTTTTGAAAGTCTATAGTTTCATGAGTACCATGCCAGGATAGATGCCTGTAACAATTTATTTAAATTTTAATTTGCAAGTGGGGATCTTAGGCATATAAATGTGTTGCTTTTTTTCCAGTCCAGGCATTGCAGGCAAGTCTTCTCTGTGTCTCTATTTTTCTCTTTTTTCCCCACGAGCTTTTTTCATCCTTCAAGAAGAAGAAAAAATACCATTGGTGGTTTTATTTGATGGTTCTGGTGAAATGGTACTTAAGTGCATGCTTTCTGTATGTAAGAAATGTAAATGGTTTTGATAACTGGAAAAAATCCGCTCACTATAAATAGGAATGTGCCACCCTAAATTTAATGTTTGTGAAAAACTGGGAAAGTCAATTGATACTTTAAATGTCTGATAAAATAGGTTTAAAATTAAGGCACTGTTTTGACTTTGAAGCGTGGCTGAATCTGTGGAACTTGAGCTTAAAAGACAGTGAAGACACTAAGGTTTTTTTTAAGGTTACTGAAATAATGTTAGTGCTTAATCCATGTAAGACCAAGTAACTAGCTGGATTACTTCCACAAAATGACATTCGGAGAACTGAGGAAAATGCACAATCTGGGGGTCAGTGCTGTGAGAAACAAGTTGCATGCTAGCTATGGAAGAGTTTTCAACCCCGGGATAAACCATATTTTCAAGTATGGTAATGGTTACTTCACCATGTTTTAATGACAAGGGGAAGATTTTGCATGGCAGTCTTACTGTGTATGGTGGTCAAGGCTTTGAAATTCCAAAACCTTGCAAAACAGGAGTCAGGCCGTAGGTGTTGGGATGGCTGCTGATGGACATTGCACAAATCTCCACTCCATTCACTATGTGATTAGGGTGGTTTTGAATTAATGTGGCTTAAATGAAACACTTTCCAAAGAAGAGTATCAGAACCAGAAGGAAAGTCCTAAGGTTAGCTACTTCATTAAAAACATCTGGACTGAAACTATTTGACAACACATTCTCCCTCTTAACCATTGGCTAATCTCTCTGTATACAAAAAAGCTGTGTGAGAGTAGATACTCTTGTGAGGAGAAATGAACTAGAAGTTTTGGATTCTTTAAAGGAGTCCAGACTCAAAATCACTGAAGATAGCATCAACTCTTCATAAATTTTGTTCCTCTGTCAGATTTTCTCGCTGGGTTAAAGCCCTCTGCTACTGTAAAATTGCTGTTCATTGCTCATTCTGTATAGTAACGCTATGCATCTTTTTGAAAGAGTAGTTTTAAGGACTAGTGTTTACTGAACTGGAGTGAGGTCTTTCTAATATAACTAGAAGAATTTGACTGATGGGGGTAACTTGTTTTTTCTTCTTCCCTGCTTCCTCAGAATGACCACCTTTTGCGCGATGAAACTTTTATGTCAAGCAACCAGAAATAAGAATAGATATGCAAAAAGGTTCTTTGGTATTCTTCTGACACAAACACCACAAAAGAGGGTCTTTTCTCCATTCTGGGTGGTGGTGCCTGACCCTAGAAAGTCAGCTGTGTTTGGACTTACCCAACCATTTTGTACAGCTGAAAAATCTCACGTGGAACCAACAAGGAAAGCAGCATTTGGAAGTGCTGGGCGAAGAATTCCCTATCGGATTTTGCACGTAATCAACCAGGATGGAGAGAGCTTAGGAAATATGCACCGAGCAGAGGCACTCAAACTTATGGATCAACATGACCTGAAACTAGTGCTCCTTCGTGAGAATGTTGAACCTCCTGTATACAGGCTAATGACTGGGCAGCAGATTCATGAAGAACAGCTTAAACGCGCAGAGAAGAAAAAAGCAAGTCCAAAACCAGGTAGGTACATTGTTGACACTAAAACACTGAGCACTTGGAAAAATGCTGCATTAAAAGTGGTTTCAGCAGATGAAATCCTCTTACTTGCATTTGTGTAAATCCAAAGCAATGTCACTGCAGTCCATGCTCTTAAGGATTTGCAGTGGTGAAAATAAAATTTTGGATTAGTCTAGTCTTCCACAGAGAAGCCTTCTATTGCTTTCTCAGGATTTACTATTTTGGCATCTACTGGCTTTTTTAAAAAATCTATTTTTTTTAAGTAAATGTAACTAGACTCTGGTTCCATGAGACTCACTGAATTTCTGTTTTGCTAAGGCATAAAGTGACAGGCAGTTTTTACAAACTGAGCACCAGATACACCAATATAATTGCATAATTTTGTCACCAGTAGTCATGAAACATTCTCTTCCTAGCTTGCCACTAGGAAGACAAAGTCTGGAGCCCCTTCTTGTACAGAGTAAGAGAACAATTTTTTCAATATTGAATACTTTTCAGGGTTTTTTCTTAAGTCAGCCTGCTCCAGCAGTTTAACAAACTGAGTTCGGCAAGAAGGTTTTAGAAAAGGCATCTGACCTTGTATCCTCTTTTCCTGTCCTTAGGTTAAGAAGGTAGCTGTTCTTTGGTAGAGTTCTGATTTTAGAGAGCAGCACTATTGTGGTAGTGAGTTTTTCTGTTCAAGAAAACACAAAAAGATTATTCAAATGGTAACCACCTTAGAGAATCTTTAAGGGTGAAGAGGCCATAACTTGTTTTATTACAAGGCATCATACTTCCAGTTGAATATTGCACTTCACCATTCAAGCAAATGGGCTCGAGATGAAGAGACACCCAACTTCAAAGCCTTTATGTTCAGCAATACTATGTGCAGAATGTAGGTATTTGCAGACCAAGTCTTTAATTTCAGATCCAATGCCTACCTGTTTATCATCTTTGTTAGACCTGCATCGTGGGCAGTATGATCAAAATTGTAATTAAAGTAAAAATACTTTAAGGCTTCTGACCCTGAAGAGACTTCCCTGTGTGCCTCAAACACACAGTCAGTCTTCCAGTAATGGAGTGAGTGTGAGATACCATGTAGCCACCTTCTAAGGTGAGAGTGGTGCATGCTAAGACAATGAGATTGGGATGCTCTGTGTATGAGCGAGCAGCATGAGGGAAGGGAGTTAAGCAGACAAAGCACCATAACAGATTGTTGAAAGACAGCAACTAATACAGGTTTGTCAAATGTTAAGCCAACACAGTTTTAGTTTTGTTTTAAACAGGAATGGTTCAGAAGGAGTTATCCTTTTCTTCAGCTATTGCCAAGAATGACTTAGAGACCAAGACTAAACAGATATCACAGTGGATTGAAAAGAAATACCATGTTAAAGTTACCATCCGGCAAGCGAAAGATAGCAATACTGACATGGTAAGTAGACTTTGGAAGTTGGACCAATCAATTTCACTAAATAGTTGTACTTGTATTAACTTCCCCTACTCAGTACTGCCATTTTTTTAATATATCACATAATGCTAAAATAAGTGAAGGTCCTGTGAAAGTAATGGTTGCCCCACCATAAGCTGCATCTGTTCAAACACTGCAGTTCTAGAAAGATGGTCCCATAGAGACAATTCATAAGCATGCAGTTTTAATACTGGCTTTTGAAAGCAGAGTGTAAGCAGTTCCTACTCCGTTGCAGCACCACCTTATTAACTGGGCTAGTGAAATTTTCCCATCTATGCCTTAAGCCAGTTCACTCACTGAAAAGTTTTAACAGTACGGTTTAAAAAAAATTCTGCTGTATTTTAGCTGGATTATTTCAATAACCTAACTGTTCTTTTGAAGATGCATTTGTGCAGCTGTGGCTAAAGTTAGTTTTCCAGTGCTGTGTGGAAAACTACTAGAATGAAGTTCCAAGACTGGCAAAGTAAACATCTATAAAGATGTTAGAGAGCTGGTGGCAACTTACTAGTATAATTGTAGGGCCTTGAGACTTGTCTTCATTGTCATTTGCACAAATGTTTTTGTTAATAAAAATTTCATGTAAGAGGATTTTTTCCTTTTAAAGTGTGTAGTGAATTAGGTTTCCTTGATGATTCTCTCTGCTAAATTGCTGCAAAAAAATGTGATATCACTTCATCGAAAAGGAACAAAACTTTTTCTAGGAAGTTGAATTCACAGAGAAAGGGCAGCAGGAGGAAGAACTGGATATGGGAGGAGGCAGAACATTTCATATTACAGTCCAGATTTAGGTTGTCCTTAAATTTAAAAGCTTAACTATGAGCTTAAGAGTTCAGCTCGTTGTATGAATGCACTGTGTCACTCAGTTCAATACCACCACTTTCTGCTAACCTTAGAACAAGACTGCCCCTTCAGAGGAAAGCCCAATAATAATATGCCTGAATCTAGTGGAAGAGGAGGGTGGGGAAGAGTCAGATGCAGTTGTAATCACTTTCACGGACACCTTTAAACAGCAAAACAGGATGAGTCAGGAATTCAGCCTAAGTGTTAGGAAATGGCTTAATCCCTCTGGTGACTTTCCTAAAGCTCCTTATGAGTAAAGAACAAATGGTTAGGAAAGGACAAGCTGAACTGCTCTAACCAGGACTAGAAACTAGATGATTTCAGCCAATATCTAAACCACAAGCAGGAGACAACGTCATTACAGAACAGCCTGAAATATTTTTCTACCCATGTTTGTGCATTTAGTCCTTATTTTTCTCCTTCTTTTCAGTTCATGCTTTTTGATCAGATCTTGGAAACTGTCTCTGAGAAAGCCACTTATCTTTCCAAGCCAAAAGTTACTAGAGAAGGAGTGAGTACCTGTATTTTGAGACACATGTCTGACAAAGAGTTGAAAGCACACCAGAAGATGGAAAAACAGAAAAACAGTAAAGATGAAAATGAAGATCTGAAGTCAAGTGAGTTACATCAGTGACTTTATGAAGCGGTGTAAACAATATTAATTTAAATTATAAACGTAATAAAGTTATTGTTGAGCTTTGCACTGGTCATTCCATGAAGAAGGTTGTCTCAAGTTAACCTTTATTGCAGGGTCAGAATTTCAACAGCTGGTATTTCATTTTCCGTGGGCTTATCCATTGTCTCACTTTCTGTCACAACCGCATCCTTTCCTGGCTGTGTTTTAGGAGGAATGTAGCCACTCAGGCGAGAGGCTAAGCTCCTCTTAGGACGAGAACGCTTTGCCTGGCAGAAATAAATCCAGAATTAGCAACTTAACATATCTATGGAGCAAAGACTATTAATGTGGAGAGGGAAAGAAGAAATCGATGAATAGGCCAGCACTGCATTATTTAAAGTAGCTTCAGAAATTAAGAGTCTCCTAAATTAAGTAGATAGCTGGCCTGTTTTCCTGCTTGAAGTCACATTCTAAAACACATAATCTTTACCCTCCTCTAAAGTGACAGGATATGGTTGAGAGGACTTTTTCAAGAGTATAACTTACTTTCAAGTTCAGCTTTCTCTTTTCAGGATCGTGTACAACTGCATGCCTTGCTAGGCTCTGCTACAGTTACAAAGAGCAGGAAAAAAAGAAAAGTTAGGTGTATCATTTCAGATTATGTAATTCAGATTAGGACAGCGTGAAAAATACGTACCTTCATTGCAAACACTCTCCCACAGCCTGGATAATCACAAGAGAATGGTTTTTTCTCCTCATGAAAAGAGAGGATATGGCTTTGAAGGTTAAATATAGTTGTGTAAGTTCTCCCACATCCTTCTCTTGGGCATCGGCAGATCTGCCTCTCCACAGCATGTGTTTTTTGATGCTGCTTGAGGTAATCTTTCCGTTTAAAAGTTTTGTAACACTCACTGCAAACTATTGGCTCTGAGTGGGAGAGAGACAGGGAGAGTATAAATTAACAGCTTCTTACAGGAGCTCAGAATCAAACCCTAGCAGTCCTCTAGAACAATGCTAAAATCCACATGAAATGCAAAGAACTCAGAGACTGGAAGAGAATAATGCAGTATGAATTACCCAGATCTGAAGTCCTACATTATGCAGTTTCTCACTAACTGGATCACAAAGCAAAGTTAGTATACCAAGTAGCGTTTTCATCAGTTAAAGGTCTAGCCAGAGTGATAATCATTTTACTGATAAAGTATTAGTAAACAAGTTTGTCTAGACACAATAGCTGGTTGATGAAATGAGTTCAGCAAGGACTCCTCTTCAAATTAGCAGTATGTTTCCTATTTGTATCAAAAGTTAAGTTCTATTTACTAAAGCATTTGGAGTTTACCTGTATGACTTTCTTTATTATGTTTCAGAAGCTCTGTCCAAGTTTTTCCAGTATATGAGCAGTTTTCTTTCTTGCATGCATAACCTGTTGGACATGACAGATGTTTACAATCACAAAGGTTCTGGCAAACACAGTTCAGTTTTACAAGAGGGAACTCCACTTTTAGTGTTTGAAAATTAAAGGCCAGTATTCCTCCTCTCCTCCCCTACTGCACTGTGATGGGACACGAGGCAATGAACACAAATTAGAACATAAGAAAATCCTAACAGCTTTAAGGAAGAAACCTTGTACCACTGACACAAGTTGTCCAGAGAGGCTGTAGAACCCCTACTCCTGGAAACATTCAAAACTCCACTGGACACAGTTGCTCAGCAACCTGGTCTAACTGACCCCACCTTGAGCAGGGAGTTGGACCAGATGACCTCCAGAGGTCCTTTGAACCTAAATGATTTTATGAAACTCTCTCTCCTTGGTTCAGTAAAACTACTTCCTCACCAGCCATACTGTAATAATATATATTATTTCTATATAAATATTTTTATTACATATTAAAAAATAAGATCTTGACCATAGAGTAATATTCCAGAGTCTAAAGAGACTGCTTCTATCAAGCAGACAGGATGGTTTTTAAACGAACCACAGAAAGTCAACACTATTTAAATCCCGAGACTGGAAAGGTAAAACAACTATGAACAAGTCTCTGGCGTAAGAAAGGCATGCAGTACGAATCGCAGCTTTTTGGATACTATTCCTAGTCCCTTGGGTTTGTTTTTTTTTTCTAGCACTGGGAAATGGATTAGCTGTCAATATTACTGAAAGAGTGGACAGAAGTGTAGCAGGATTAGCTCAAACACACATGACCACCTCCTGACGATTCCACTTAAATACTTTTCACATAGGTACATTAACAACTTAAAAAATGCAAGCCTACATGGTTTTGCCAAGGCTCCATAGGAAATTTGTGGCAGAACTGGCAACTGATCCTAACATCTGGAGGTCAGGTGTTCTTGTTTTGTCTGTCTGGATCACTAGGCCCAGAATACTTTCATGTCTATCATACATCCCCGCATACTCTCTGTCCTGGAAGAAGTTCCTTTTTGTTTGCTAAAACATAATTGAAGCAAGCAGAAAAACTGTATTACCTTCATGTATCTTTTCATGCCGCTTTAGTCGACTTGGAGTAGAAAAGTACTTCCCACATCCTTCATTATTACATCTAGGTATAAAGTAGAGCGGTTTAGTTTCTTTTACTGCATCTACATATTTTTTGTTCTTTAAGTCAAGAACGATTATAGTGGACAAAATAATACAAGTTTCCCCTTGCCTAGAGATCTGTTCTGTCCCCCTCACACCCTGTACATTTCATAATATGTTTCCAATAGAGGACTCTGATCCCCTCAAGAGTTAAAACTATAGTGTGATTTCCATGTATACAGCAATTTAAGCTTTAGCTAAAGAATCAAGCCTCATGTCATCCCTACACAGTAGGCTCTTCAAACAGAAAAAGGAGAAAGTGGAAGGTTTAAGTGGCTTGTACAGATCTAGCAGTCAGAGCAGCAGCAGAGCACTGACAGTATTTTTGTGCCTGTCACCCAGCCATACTAGTGCACTTCACTTAAGTGGAACACTCCTGTAAAGTGTGTTCCACCTATAAGAAATACAAGACTAAACTTTGCTTTCATCAGACCTATACTGATGTGTCATGTAAATAATGGAGTTGCAACGCACAGCTTCTCAGATTGATGTCCAAGCCTCTCACCTTTTTTAAGCTACTACTCACTTCAATCTTAGCCAAGTCACTGCTTTTTACTGGAAAACAGAGGTAGCTGCATTTTTCATTACTGTGCAAGCTCTTATGCTTGTATTTCAGACTGTGTGAAGTCAAAACTGGTTTTTTTTTTGTTTATTTTTCCTGTGAACCTGTAATAAATCCTAAGCAAATGTCTGGAATGATGAAGTTAAAGAGCACCAAGACTGTTGCTCAAAACAGACTATGGAGCAAAGGACTAGTACAAGAAATGTACTTGCAGCCATGACTACAAATTCATGCTAGTTTTTTTTCAATGCCACATCAATAAAAATGGTTGAGAAAAGGCACCTGTTTTCATCTACAATGTTTAAATGGAATTGTTAAAATTCATTATTAAAATTATCCACCTACTTGAAGGGAGGTTCGTTGGTGTGGTGACACTGATGAACTTTAAGTTGTTGATGTTTCCTGAAAGACTTGTTACAGCCTTCAAAGTCGCACTATTTAGGAAATTAAGTTATCATTAGAGGCCAAATAATGACAGCCCAGTCTGCATGTATTTGCTGAAATCCCAATCACAGTATTTGAACTCATACAAGTACTGCATAATAACAAGTTGAAGTATTTTGCTAGGTACACAAAAAGGAGCTTGTTTAGCCTCCACTTTACAGCATCAAAGGTGATTACTCACCACATATTGCTTTTGCTGATTTTCATGCTTACGCTCAATGTGCTTCTTTAAGTTTGCTTTTGTTCCAAATTTCTTATTGCAACCATCAGCTGTGCACCTGCAAATGAACTGCATTGTTTTATTATCACTCTCAAACAGTGATTTGTTTCCTAAGCAGATACAGAAATCATCGGACAAGAGGAATACATGAAGAGTAACTGAAACTCACAACCCAAATATAAAAATTTGCTTTAAAGACACAAAAAGCCAGAGGCTAAGTTACAATCAAAAGCCACAGGAAAACACATCAGAAGAGATTTTTAATAAAACACGTAAGACTGCCTAGCTCCTAATCCATGACATGCAGCTATTAAGGACTTAGTAACAGGAGATAACTGCCCTTCCTTCTTTTAATTCTGGATTCTAGGAAGAGATCTGCCCATTCCTTTAAGCATCTATTATGGATCACTGCCAGACAGGAGGTTTTAGGCTAAGGAGATTCCTCACGTCTCACCCTGTGTGCACGCTGTTTTGCCAGCACTCATGATACCAACGCTAGGCATGCACAGAATCATAGCATCGGTTTGGCTGGAAAGGACCTTTAAGATCATTGTGTCCAACCATTAACCCAACACTGCCAAGCCCACCACTAAACCATATCCCTAAGCACCACATCTACGTGCTCTGTACCACTCACACACCAGTTTTAACTCCCCTTCGTTTCCACGAGGACAAGCGTAATCCATTTTAAGACCTAAAAATTCGGCCTTACTTGAACGGCTTCTCCCCAGTGTGCGTAAGAAGGTGTCGAGCGCGATGGAACTCTCTCGTGAAACCTTTACCGCAGCCTTCGTACTCGCAAACATACGGCTTCTGAAAGAGAGAGGGTTGTTCAGAGATGACAGTCCCCTCGGGGGCTCCGCAGTTCCCAGAAGCCTGCCTTCAGCAGGACGCCCCGGCGGCACCTCAGACACAACCCACGCTGCCCCCCGCGATGCTGTGGGTACCCCACGCGGGGAGGCAGGGCTGCCCCAGCCCCCCGAGGGGGCCAGCCCCGGCCCCGAGCCGCGCAAGCCCCCACCCGCGGGCCGGGCCCCGGCACGGCGCCCCTCACCTCAGCCACACGGAACCTCCCTCCCCTGCCGCCGGGAGGGACCAAGCGGGACACCCCCGCTCCCGGCCCTGCTCCCTCAAGCCACGGCCCCAGCACGGGCCAGCCCGGCTCACCTCGCCCGTGTGCCGGCAGAGGTGCGCGTCCAGCCTCCAGGCCTTGTTGAAGGTGGCGTCGCAGTCGGGGAAGGAGCAGATGAACGGGCGGGCGGGGAGCGCGCTCCCGCCGTTCCCGCCGCCACCGGGCGAAGACGCGCTCGCGGCTCTCCCGCCCTTCCGCGCGCTCCCCTGCGCCCGCTCCCCAGCCATGCGGGAGGGCACGTGACCGCACTGTCCCCTCCCGCCCGCCGTCCCCGCGCCGGCCACAGGGCCCGGGGGGGGCGGGGCGCCGGGCGGGCGCATGCGCGGTCCGGCGGTGGCGGTGGCCGTGGCGTCGCCACCGCCCCATCGCTCCGCCTCGCTGGCGGCGGCGGCGGAGGGGGCGGCGGCGGTTCCGCGGCGGGGCGCGGCGGTCGTGCTCCTGCCTGAGCCGCGCAGGGGCTGAGAGGTGCCCAGAGCTGCCTCTGCCTCACCCGATCCCGAAAGCAGCCCGGGGGCGCGGTGCCTTCTCCGTTACCTCATGCGCCAGACACAGCCCCCCTGTTGCTGCCCTGTGCGGAGCCCTCTCACACACCGGAGGACATCAGTTATGAAAGGATCCGAAAGGCCTAAATCTGGGTCCTTCCGCAGAGCAGGTTTTCCGGGGTGTTGGGGGCACTGGGGCTCTGCCACCTCCCCACGCAGTGCTGCATGGTGCAGGTGCCAGGTCACATCCCCGGGCAAGGTCATCCCAAGTAGTTTTGGTTCGAGTGAGGAGAGGATGGGTCTGCATGATGCTGGTGAGAGCCAGACCTCAGCTTCTGCTGCACGCTCCCTACCACCTGCCCTGACATTCGGGCCTTTGCGGCCCAGACGGAGGTGTCTCTGATGTCCAGGATCCCAGGGCAGAGGTGGTCTGTCACCCTGGCCTGTGGTCATGCTGTGTCCCCAAGCTGCCGGAGGTCACAACCTGGGGAAGAAGACATGGGATGGCACTGAGCTGAGGGGCTCTAATACCTTGTGCAGCACCTCCCTGGTACCTGACTTGCCGTGCTGAGGTATGGCATCATCTGCTCTGCTTTGCACTATTCATATTGTCACCTGAGCTTTATTTTAGGAGATATTCCTGACCTGCTGCAATTCTCTCTGCAGAGTGAGTGTGAGGGACAGAGGGAGAAAGCTGGAACAGGACAGTCACAAGGGAACCGTCCCAGGGAGAAAATCTCCCATACCTTCTTCTCCATATGTGTCCTGAGAGCTGGGAAAGCCTAAGCTGTGCTTGGAGCAGGCTAGGGAAATGGAGGAGGAAAGACGCGGGGAATAAGGAGCAGGAATCAAGCCTGTGGGGGCTGGACGGGAGAAGGGGCACATGAAGTGAGATGGCAGGAGAGCCGGAGGAGTTCATGCCGGGCCAGAAGCAGATGCCTGTGGCCCTGGGGGATGTCTCTTATCTCACTCATCTGCAGCAGGATTAAAGGGAGGGCTGAATCAGTCAGTCAGACCCGCACAAAGCAATGGCAAGAAATCACCTTATTTTCAGAAGGGAAATAAGCCTGAAAAAAAATCTCAGCTTTTAACAAATACTAACGAAAACACTTAGAAGAAAAAGTTGCTACTCTTTTTAATCTCAGAATTGCAATAAAAAACAAACCTGAAATTTGAAAAACAAGTTATAAATCTTACTTTTTGACACTCTGCCTGTGAAAACATGATACTGCCTCCGGCCTCTCTAACAATGGTGAGGAAATACCATGCAAGGAAGAAAACTTTGGAAAATATTGCTAGTGGCTAAAAACAGAACAAATATTCATCGTATGGGGTTTTGCTCTGTGTGATGCCAGAGATTTCAGCAGACTCCTCTGGGAATTTTAATCCAATTTTGGAAATACATAAATAGAGGATGATTCCAGGCCTGAAAGATTCTCATTGTGTTGTGCTGTTGATGTCTTCTGATGTGATTACAGAGGGAGGATTTTGAAGACTCCTCTAGTAGAGCTGGACAGAGCAGTGGGTTCCCTTTCAGATTTTATCTTAGTGTTTTCCACTGTGGGAGGTGGAAGGTAAACCTCTTAAGAGGTAAACATATGCAATGGAGAAAAATTAAGTCTGAAGATGTACATTTCCAACACAAGGGCCACACTTCCACTGATAAATTTTAATAATCTGTAAGCTGAAAGGGAGCAAAAAACCCAGAAATCTGAGGTAGTTCATTCCCTCAAGAAAAAAACAACACACAACTCCCTCACACACACATAAAAACCCCACAGGGTAGTAAATCCCTCAGACTCTGATTAAAACTACTCCTTTAAGCTGGCAGGATCTACCCAGAATTAAGTATCAGTCCAGGAAAGACTGCACATAATGCCAGGGATACTCATTTCGCTCTGAAGAACTGCTGAGTGAATGGGCCACGTATCTTTCTTGCTAAAGGCTGTTTCATTTTCCCATCCTGTCGTTTTGCTGTAGGCAAAGTCATATTTACTTCATCTCCAAGAAAAGTAGTTTCTCTTTATATAGCACAGCTGAAGTCCAAAGATCTTATGTTTATGAACATTACACAGAAATTATTTAAAAGTGTACTAAAATGCAGATAAATATCTTTAAATGTGCTTACAGAATAGCTGTGGAATTGTACAAATTATTCCCCTGCATGAGAAAGTTTGCAAACTGAAAGATTACTTTTTCCTGTAGACTTGTTGCAAGCTAAATATTGGCTGTTTGAGGCACCATATCTAAGGTCTCTTGGACTGGTCGGAGGTGGGATGCAGAGTGACTGTGTCTTAAGAATGATGCTAACTGCTATTTATGTGTTTTTAGCTGATCCCTACAAGTTTTGTGACCGTGACGGCAATTGTGGTGTCAACAATCATGCAACAAGTCCAGACACATGTCAAACCCCCACCCCCAGGCTTTCTGCTTTCCAGAGTAAGTGGAGAAATGGTGCTGAGTAGCTCAATAAAGTTGTCAGGCAATAATTGTCAGGAAACTTCCTGCAGTTTATGGAGAAGTTCCTTGGTTATGCGTGGTGAACTGTCACACGTAAGGTAGGATAGAAGTGGAATGGAGCAAAGGAGTAATTCTAGCATTTCTTATAAAGGTGAAACTTTGAGCTTTTTATTAGTAGGAATGTGAAAATATCGCTGTGGCAGATGTGTTGGAAACCTATGGTAGTATGATCCGTAATCACTCCTATGGATCACAATCAATGTGAAAGCAATAGTGTAGTTTTCCAATTACAGGTAAGACAATTCATCTTTCTAGGAAGAGAGCTTTGTGTATGCCAGCAATATATTAGATCCTCTCTCATGGAGAAAGCAAACATTTAGCTGAAAAGCTGAAAAGCTTTTTTCCCCTCTGGGCAATAGATACCTCAAAGCATGAAAACAACAAAGATTTTTTGGTAGTTGTTCATTTTTACACAGATGAAAAGGGAATGGACCATTGTCTGATTATTTCCAAGACCATAAGGAAGCTGCAGTAGCAATATTTGAAAAGGTAAAGATAATATACTGCAGTCAAATGTTTTGACTTTGACAGTGTTATCAGTATTTGCAGTGGGTAATGCTTAACATTAACTCAAGACACCAGTCTGTCTAGAATTTTATGGGAAATCAGAACAAGTATTCCATGTAGGTGTTTGCTCAGCGCATATACAACATGCTGTAGGAAAAGGCTTGGCAGATAATTCATTATTTGGCTGTTAAAGCCGTGAAATAAGTTCTCAATCATATTTCTTCATCAGCTGCAAGCCTTCAGGATTGCAGATGATACTCCATTTTGGCAATACTGAATACATAGGAATGTTGAGGCATGTCCCCATGGGATGATTATTTCCATAGTTTTGAGATGGAACAATGTCAACCTGTTGTCCAGGTGCTGGCACTCCTGGAAGACATTTAGTGTGAATGCCTTCATGGAACTGCTATGTCCTTCAAGGCTGTCGGAGGGGGAGATGATGAAGAGACACTTCCAATGAAGGAATCCTCCTTACATCTTTCAGCTTGCTGACAGCATCTGAACACGAGAGGAATCTGATTTTGCATCTCTTCCATTTTATGCCAATGCATTAGTTGAAAAGTAGCTTACAGGAAATATCATTCTTGAAGGTTTCAGACTTGATGAAAGGCAGCATATGGATAATTAGAAGAAGGAATGCTCTATGGTGAGTGGTCAGTAAAGCTAATGCTTCAGGAGCCTGACATTAGGAAATTAGCTACATCACAGCTTAAATTCTAGTTCTTGAAATGTCTTAAAAATTGTGGAATTAACTACTTATATCTGTCCAAAATGCAGCAGTGAAAATAATGTTTCTTTGGGTAAACAGGTATGGGAAGATTGAAAAAACTTATTAAATGTTATGTTAACCTGAACTCTAAACTGAAGTTATTTTCAATTGTACAAATAAAAAAAAACCTATTTGATTAAAATGCATTGAAGGGCATCCAGGTTGCTTAGTACCTTCTAAAATAGTAAATTTTAAAATGTTCTGAATTATGCATTTATATACTGCAGAAATGCACCACTGAGGGAAGAAAAAAAAGTGTGCTACATGATGGGAAATGTGTATTTGCCTAACACAATCCTTAAAAAGACATGTTGTCATTTGTTTGCCAAGTAGTCATCCCTTATTCCCACCAAGAAGTCAGTCTCCCTCATGCTGTCCCACGTCAGACACAAAGTTGTCACTTGATACCAAACTTGAAGTCCTAAAGCATAGGACAGCCCAGGTTGGAAGGAATCTCAGAAGACCATCTGGTCCAGCCTTTTGTGGAAATGGGAGCCTAGGTGAGATTATCTGCCACCCTGTCCAGTCACATCTTGGCAAAAGTCGATGCAGAGGAGGGGATAGAAAAGGCTGTTCCTCTTAAGCATTTTCACCCTATGGGATTACTATAAACAGAAATGAAAGAACCGAAGTGTGAAAAGCCATCAAGAGAAAGCCCCAGGAAGATGGCTGCTTTCCTTGTTAGGACGAATGTGAATGAGAAGAGCAGGGGGTGGGAGAAGGGCTCTGGTGGTCGTTCGCATTGAGAAGGATCAGCCCAGCCATACTGGAAGTGCTTCTTGTGTCTACTGCATTACTGCTCTTACCTTCTCTGCCGTTTTCCCCAGCTCCAGCCTACTTGCAAGGTTATATGGGCCCCAACGCTCCAGCCCTCTTTTCCTCCTCACAACAGCAACAGCTTTAGTCTCTCCTTCATCAGAGCATGGGCTCTTCCTCTTTTCCTAAATCACAAGCTTGTCCCAAGTCTAAGGGAGAGCAGATGAAGCACATGTGAATTATGCAAACTGGATGCCAGAGGTGAACTGCTGTTAGGATAATGTTTCCTTGATCTCTCTGTTTACAGAGTTAGAGCTGGCTTGTAACGGTGCCAGTGTCCTCAGGAGCACTTTCTAGGGATTTCTGGGAACCACAAAAACATGTCAGCAAGAGGATGGAGTTAATCAGTTGGGCTTTTCTGCTGTTATATTCAGCCTAGCAAGCTGCCTCTGACAGATGTTTCTGCTTTTAGGCCATAAGGAACTTTATTGACTGGCTTTCCCCATGTTCAAGAAGCATGTAAAGCTATCAAGGACTTGTTTTCCGTAAGAGCATTTTCTTGTCAGGTGATGTTTTTCTGTCTTTAACATAGCAGATTTTAAGGAATTTCTCAATAGACTCATCCCCCAAGAGAAGAAATAGAGGAAATCTGCATTACCTGATTTTCTCTCCTGCCTGCGGGAGGCATAGGCTGTAAGCAACAGCGAAGTTACACAGCAGAGCTGTGCAGAGCGGTGCCCATAGCCCTATGCTCCCCATCAACTCTCCCATCGGCTACCCTGACTTGCCTGTTTTGAATAACATTTCCTACATGTCATACAAACCGAATCAGAGCCGGGTCCCAGGTGTTCCTTACACGATTTGAGGCCAGTCAGTTAATATCGCTGCCTGGGTCCTGCATCTCTACCTACCTCCCATGGCTTGTGTGACAAGAAGGGAAAACCTGACAGTGTGAGCACTCGTGTGAGCTGGCTCCCTGTGAGCTCTCTCTGGATGGGATGGGAGAAAGGAGGGCTTGGGCACAGCCCCTCCATGGGCTGTGGGGTGGTGGAGGACCCCTCTCCTGGAAAACACCTCCTCCCCCCATTCCTGCCCCTGCCTCGCTGCATTCACCCTGAAGGATTTGCCTACTTGAGCATTCAGCTCACCCAGCTGTTAGACAGGATCAGACAAGACCAGGTTAAAACAAAATGGCCCAAATTCTCCATTTCACAATCATAGTTCCCTGAAAGTGAGCAAAGTTACTCCTCAGTCCCCCAGCACAACTCCAGGGAGGAGATGCTTGCCCAAAGGATGTTGGTGGGGTTATCGGTCCTCCCTGGCTCACAGCACAGACAATTTTCAGAAGGGACATAACACCCAGCATAATGTCTGCCCAGCATTAGTGCCTTTCCTAATCAGTCTCAACTATTTGTGCTTGCAGCACTGGCCTCTCAAGGCATCGCATTACGTTGGTCAATAAGGACAGCAGTTACCTATCTGACCAAAACTGCAGGTGCAAAATTATGCCTGCAGCTATCTGGGGCCATAAAAACAAGGCATCCTCCAAAGGCGAGTTGCAACAGAAGCTGCCACACAGTAGTTGTACGAGTCCTTCCTCTCCCAGCTGAGCCCCACAGGGCACTTCTCCGGCACATAGTCTGTTCACTTGGAAGAAGGAGAAACGCAATTTCATCTATCCTCTCCCGGCAGCAGTGGGTTGGGATGGTTATTTTAGTGGACCATAACATTATTCTAATAATTGCTGCTTCATCAGACAGAATTATTAGTCTGCCAGTAATGCGTTAGACAGCAACACTTGTCTCAAATGCCTGTTAATTATCTAAATAAGCAAATTTGCTTCCTTTCCCACCATGGTCACTAGTCTCTTGTATAATTTGTGCAGCCGAAGCTGTGATCTTGCAAATACACCCTTGTTATTAAAAGGGTTGTCTTGTCGAAGTGCAGAGGCTGCTGACGTGAGGAAGAGATGCCGGACTAGTTCCCCAGGGCCTGATTCAAATCCTTTTGAAATCAGTAGAGAGATGCTCCCAGTCTTTCATGGCTTTGTTTATATCCTCAGATAGTAACTTTTTCCAGGCAGGAATTTTGCTTCAAACGACTCTCGAATACACTTGAGAGATGTTGCAGTTGATAAAATACTCAGCCTTAACCCAATATAGCCAGTGGAGCCCCTGAATTTATTATTTTTTTTTTCAACATACATTTTTTCTCCTGGGGAAAGCAACAATCTGATATGCTTTCTTGTCCAGAGTCAGACCTGTGGTAGCTTTTTAGTTACTCGGGGACATCCAAAACCTGAAAGTGTGGCTTTCAGTGTAAGGGTTGACTGCAGACATCCACAGGGTTTCAGTACATGCCCTCTGCCCACTGCACAGCCAGGGTTTGCCCTCCTGTCCACCTCCCCTGCGCTCCCCCTGCTCCTGTTCGTGTACCAGCATCGCCTCCTTCAAACGCCAATGCTCGCAGAGCTGCAGACTCTGCTTCATTTCACCCAAGCCAAAATCCCAGGAAAGTGTCCCCTCTGCCATCATGAGCCAAACGATGGGATGGCTTGCCTGCAAACCCCCTGTCTCCTGCTTCCCCCATTGCCCCAGACCTTTCCCCCGGGCTACTGTGCACAGGCTGTGGCAGTGAGCTTCCCGTCCCTGAAGAAAAGTGTCTTCAGAAGGTAAATTTGTGCCTCAAAGCTGCAGCCTCCAAGAAGATGCAGCACAGAAGCAGGTCCCACGGGGTGAGCATGGGACAGGATGGCAGCTGCTGGCATGGGTGCAGTGTCACTTGAGCAGGGGCCAGGTGACCCCAGGGGTGGCTGGTGGTGCCTGGAAAGCATTGTCCCACTGATTTGAGTCATTTCAGGGGTGTGCTGGGAGCCAGCCCCCCTTTGCCTCCCACCTAGTGAAGGACAAAGAAAAGGAAGTTCTTGGCTCTCTGTCAGCCTGCACTAGAGTTAAACACCCGTCGGGCACCCAAATTCCTCCCTTTTTGGTTCAAATCTGCACAGAGGCTGGAGCACAATGGCTGCTGGAGGAGTCTGAGATGAGCAAAAGCCAGAACTTGTACCCAAGGGGACTATTTCATACAAATATCAAACCATGAGGTTTCTCACAACAGTGTTCCTTTTATTCAAGGATGTTAGCAAGAATGTAATGAAAACCATCATCAAAACCCAGGTGAATTTTTCCACTGAAAAAGGAGATTTACCTTCCCGGCTGTGGTTGGTGACCCCACAAGCACAGAGCTGGAGGGCTGCTGCTCATTTGGGGCCATAAAAAGAAAACCATGTGTGTTTAGAGAAAGCAGATAGAGCCATCTAGTGACAAGGGAAATGCAGCCTTCATTTCATGCTGTGGAAGACCTTCACAAGCCCCCAAAAGCCTGTGTTGGCCACCAGGACAGATGGGCCCTCAAGGCAGCCCCTCTCCCAGAGGTGTGCATGGCTGAGCCTCATGAGGTTCACACGGCTGGAGCTTCGGTGGTCCTCAGCAAAGCTTTTGGGAGCAGGGACAGCAGGGCCAAGCAAAAGGGCTGCTTGGGTCATCGACAAGGTTTGGGTTTGGGAAGAGCCCGTGGTGCCTTGCAGGCAGCGTGGGGGGGCCAGACGCAGGCAGAGCTTGGCCCCAGCCATGCAGCGGGAAGATGGTGCTCTCATGTTTGTTGGGAGAAGGAGTTTCCCCAAGTTATTTTTGAGCTGCTTTAGCCAAATGAGGAAAAATTCAGGACAGGAGAAATGCTTGTTAGAAAAGAAAAAGATCAAAATACTTTGTTTCAAAATATGCATGAATTTTATTTTAAAAAAGTAATTTAAGGATTCTAGAAATTGTGACTTTTTAAATAAGGAAATATTTGAGAATGGCATTGCCTCTGATCAAAAATAACCCACTCTTCCATAATTTTATATCACTAATGTTTTGAAAAATTTTGATTTCTTGGCAGGGGAAGCATTTTTTTCTTCTTCCTTTTCCTTCTTTCTTTGTCTAGCACATTCCTCCTCTTCTCTGAAGAATTCACACAGCTCAGCTCGTTATCAGTCTAGCTAATTACATTACTGCACTTCCCAGCAAATTAAGACCCAAAACCTGACATTTTACTGTAAACTCCCCAAAGAAAGGGATAATGAGGTTACTTGGCAGGTTTTGTTCCTCGGGTAGTTTCCATACACTTCTTAGTTTATAAAGTGGGAGATAAGGTAGCCACCATAGCTTTTATGTTACCCTTCCCAAGCACATCCAGGTCTCCTAGCACTTCTGGGAAGGAAGGGATTCTCCCACTGGAGGCCCAGAGGTGAGACCATTTGCCCCAGGTTAGAGAGAGATCGAAGCCAGCTCTGGCCCCATCTGTGCTGCAAGCAAAGCTGAGACACAGACCATTTGGGTGCCTTAGGCTATACCCACACAGCTCAGTGATAGACCCCCAGGGCAAAGTGATTTTGTCCCAGTCACAAAGCCCTCAAGCTTAGGTCTTCTCCTTATCCCATGAAGTTTCCCCATGGCCAAAAGACAGGATTGTCACCTTGCGCCAGGAGCAGAAACCACTTCGAAGCACCTGAAATGGATGCAGGCTGCTCAGCAGCCCATCAGAGCGGTGCTTTCATAGCACGAGGGTGGAGGTACCTGCGGGAGTGTGGCATGCGGCTGTCTGAAGATGCGGGCCTGGGACCACCACATCAGCTCTGCAGCGAGTGCGCTGATTGCTGCCAGCATCACCCTCGCCCAGGGCAAGCGGAGACAGACTGAGCCCTACCAAGCTGTGCTGGGAGGGGGAAGGACTTGAACTCCAGTTTTGCAGAGAAATTCCAGCTGCAAAGTTTGGTTTGACTCAAAATGGAAACAAACCCAACACTGTCTGCACCACAAAACATCCCAAAGTGAAACAATTTGTTTGAGGTCAACCTACATGTTTGGATTAGCCTCTGATTTCTGCTTTTCTTTTGAAAATAAGAGACCAAAATTTTCCGTTTGTCATTCCTACAAAAAGGTTTTCTTTCTATCAGATGACACGGGTCTTTGGATATTTTCTACTTAATGATTTGTTCGTACCTGCAGTCCCAGCCAGGAACTCAGCACTAGCATCCTGGTTGTTTTGCACATCCCTAATTAAGCCCAAGGTGAAATAAGTGGATGTAATGAGCCACCAGAGTGAAGGGTGTGGAAGCAGAACAAGGACAATGCAGTCATCAAAGGAGCAAAAATGCTTTTGTGTAGGTTTATAATTTAAAAAAATAATTCCCTTCTGATGAAAGAGTGATTCCCTGCCACTATTACCTGATTATGGTCAATCTCTGCCACACTTAGCTTTTTTCATTTAGTTATGCATTCCTCTTCCTAGATCCTCTCAGCTCCCTTTGACCATTTGTGGGTGAAAAATTCGCCCACATTTTGTGTCTATTTATAAATCTGTTTACTAAAATCTGGAGAAAGAGGCTGTGCTACATGCTCGGCCAGGACTTAGCACAGTAGGGTTTCCAGTCTTTCACTGGGCTGTTATAAATACAGCACAAGTGCCTTAACGGTGCGTGGTTCTCCCATACCCTCTCATCTGAAGGTGTTATTCTGGAAACGGTTAATCAAGTATGAACCTGGGAGCAGCAAGTTAGTTCACTCAAGTCGCTTTAATAACTTTGGAGTTGGGTCCAAAGCCTGTAGCTGGCTCACGGTGCTGGCTGTGACACATAGCCAGGGTCAACTTTTAATTTAAAGGCCTAATTCTGAAAGTATTTAAACAGCAGGCTCTCTGTAAAGACTTATTCTCCCAGACCCTCCAAGTGCTGGAAGCTGGACAAACATAAGCTGTGCTTTCTGCAAAGGACTTAAAGCAAAACAGCTTTCTGTTTTGTTTGGAAAGTTTCCGTCTCTCCAGCACAGTAAAGAGAAAAAATGAAGCCCTTCCTTAACTCTGCACCAAGCTGACAAAAACAACAGTTTTTCACAATTCTACCCCATATCTGTTAATAAGTCCGTGAGTCCGTGACTACAACTGACTGGGATGATAAGTCATCAACCAGATTTACTCATCAGACTCTCGGGCTCTCTCCTCTCTGCTCCATCTTCTCTGCCCACCTGCAAGCTGTTGCTCTTCCCCACGAGGAGCAGCTGCCACCCCTCTGACGGGTGTTGTGCCAACTCGCTCTTAAATACACCTTGTCTGCCTCAGCAGGACATGGCTTTTCCCTGCTGTAACAGATTTTGTTGGGGGTGTGCTATTAGGGCTGAGTCATTCAACTCAGGCTCTTAGGAGAAGTCTCCTTTCCTAAGGGAACTGACTCTTTTTACAGCTTTTCGTTGTAATTAGCATATCTGGACCACATCCTTTCTCTCTTGCATCTCTCCTTTTGGCCATGCTACCCCTCAGTCCTGCTTACTGCCATTGCTTGTGCCGTCCAAAAACACACATCTCTGTGCTACTTGGGTGCCCATCGGAACAGACCAATGCTCTCTGCAGCTCCAACCTGGAGTGTCAGACACCCAATAAGCCACTGTCGAGGAGTGGCAGGTAGGGATGGCATCCAGACAGGGATGTTAGCATGGGGAACTGCCATCGGCTCAGGGATGGTTTGCAGGCAGAAGGAGAGATTGCATCAGTTAGCTAATGATATGCAGGGGGGTCAGCTTGGGTGTGCTCGCTCCCCATGTCTTTATGAATCATTCGATGAAGAATTCATTTAGAGGCACATTTACGTACTTGCCATAGTCTGAAGGCGCCGTGCTGCTGTATGTGTGCACGGAGACGTGTTGCGACTGTTTGCAATTGCTCTCGTAAAACTGCCTGTCACTTGAGTTCATTTATTCCTTTTCTGTATTTGGGTACGTTGGCTGGCCAGCAACTTTCAGCTCTGCCGCACACTTGAAGCAGTCCTGCTAAAGAGACGCCCGGTCCCTCATTAGAGGGACGAAAGAGCAAGGTTTTGGAGCCCAGCACAAACACCTTTATTCAAAATTCTCTTAGTTGAGTCACCTGTTTTCAAGGAAGAAAATGATGATTAATTGAATCCTGGGATCTGACTCGCTGACCATCCCACTGAGCCTGGCAAAGTCGTACCAGTACAAGCCAGTTTAAGCAGAAGAGGCTCTATAGGCTCTAACAATGGACTCTCAATGTATACCCCCTCCCCCATGCAACTTCTGAAGCTTGTAGGTGGTTTCACTGAAATTTTATGACAACAACTAGGGAAAACAACTTTGGGAACTAACATTGCCCAGCAAGACACAGCCTGCAGCATGTTTTTTATGGCCAAGAACTCGCAGCATTCCTGGCTTCATTTCCTCACCACTCACAGCAGTCCCCCTTTAATGGCAGGGCTGAGCCCTCCCAATGTGCAGGGCAGCACCATGGCCTCAGACATGCCAAAGCAAATGACTGGGGCAGCAGAGAGATGGGATTTGAAAACCTACATGAATTAGAACAAGGATAATCTGGGCTGGGTAACAACTGCTAGCTTGCTCTTACAGCCAGCATCTCTGAGGCATATTCCCACTGCCTGGGCAGGGCACCAGTGACTTCGAGTGGGTGGTGGGAATGGCTCCACCAGCGCGGGGCTGGGACCATGGACAAACACAGAGAAACACCATGGTCTTACGGCTTCCAGTGCTTGAGCTAAGGTGCTCAGGACCAGCTTGATTATCACAGCCCAGCACTGCCCTGTGTGGTCCTCTCCTTGGGGCCATTGGAAAAGTCACAGTCTACAGATGCATGAAAAGCTGCTGTCACTGATATCATTAGCATCAGGTTTCCTGGGCTGGTAGACAGGGGTTTTCCTTATCAGCGGGTACTTTATAATGTAGCACTCCTGCTCACATCAAAAGGAAGGAAATATAGAAATACATTCTCAAAGGGATTTGTTCCTAAAAATTTGTTCTGTGAGTCATAACTTTTTTTTTACTCCAGCCTTTACTAAACTTGACTGTTCCGTAGATTTTTCTAGCAAGTGAGGCTTGGCTTTTGAAGACATGCTGTCTATCCCATGACATTTTTACCTTGCTCATTTGCAAGTAAAGAACGTGCCATTTGTTGTGTGAGCATACGAGACAGGCACCAGTTTCTAGTTTCATAAATTAATAACTTCTCCATCTAGGAACATTTTGTTTTCTTTGTGGACAGGAGATGATAGGGTAATGAATGGCCACTCATGACGTGAGAATGCAGGAGTGATGCTGGTATCCCTGATGGTTAGGTAAGGATGCATCTGTTGATACAAAATCATTAGAAAACAGTTGTCCATGCAGGGAACCAGGTCACAACCCTTTTTGTGATGTTTCCATTCAGAATTGCACACTGCAGGAAGACAGCCTGGCAGCTGCAGCCACCCTGATGGCACTGCCCAAGTAATGGCAGTTCAGCTCTTTAGTATAACACGCTTGACTCAGTCTGGTTATTTTAAAATTATCCATCCACTCCCAACTTGAGCCTGCCTTGCCTGAGTTTTAAGTTCATAGATAACTTTGTAAAAGCATGAGCCAGGTGAAACCTTCCTCAGCTCTCTTACGCTCCAAAACTCCAGGCCAGCTGGAAATATTTGTGTTTGAGCACAAAAGGAGCTGCACAAGCTCCTTGATGATCTCATGATGCCCATCTTTGCCCTTTCTTCTGTGTGTGTCAAGACAGGAGGACTTTGTGTTAGTTTTGATCCTTTGGATGACAGTGGGATGACAGTGGATGCAGCTGTGACGAGCTGCAATTCTCTGCAGGCATCACAGTGAACAGCGCGTTTTGCACAACATTTTTGGCATAAGAACTCTTGGGAAGTGGCTTTGCTTCTGTCACAGGAGCATGGAGGGACCGCAGTCAGTGGCTTCGGCCAGATCTTCCACTGCTGTAAATAGTTACATATTCATTTCAGCATCTAAGGTACATATTTCCTCCAGTACACTGACCTTAAACTTCTTGTCACACCATGGGAGCTAACATCAGAGAGTAAAACCAGCCAGCCCTGGGCAGAAGCGACACATAACCAAGCATCTTCTGGCTGCTGTTTGGGTAACAGCAATTTGCCATCATCCTTCTCTTCTCTCGTCTGTAATTATGCTTTAGTCACTGATCATCTGTTCTCTTCAGACCTATAATCCAGCAACCTTTCCGGTCCTCTCACCTGCAAGTACTTATTTGTTTGCACAGTTA
This sequence comes from Nyctibius grandis, assembly GCF_013368605.1. Lineage (NCBI taxonomy): Eukaryota > Metazoa > Chordata > Aves > Nyctibiiformes > Nyctibiidae > Nyctibius > Nyctibius grandis. The sequence goes on from NC_090659.1 coordinate 104,060,018, forward strand.
GGAAAACTTAAACTTATTTTTCTGCCCTTTTGGGAAGACATAAACTGCAGGCGGTTTAGCTGGTGACCTAACACCAATAATGTGCCTGGCTTGGAAAAAAATCCGTAGGTGCTCTAAGTGTTAACCATACGGGCATGACAGTAAACATGCTCTGAAAGACCCAGGAAACAGTTAAATTAAGGCAGAGCTGCAGTGGGGAAGGCAGCAAGGCAGCTGTGACTCGGTGCAGGCAGAGATTCCCCTTCATGTTGTACGTGTAGCAATGTCCATCTCCAACATATTTAACAAGATATAAAGTTGTAGTGTCCTGTATGGTCACTAAATTGTCTTCTGTAAGCGACTGTGCGTATTTGACTTTGGCACCTTTCTAGCAGTGTGGAGAGTGTTTATAAGGAACCATAAAAAGTCATTACATATGCAGAACAATTGAACCTCCTCAGCATCTGTGGTAGGAAACACATCTGTCTTCTGTCCCTTTCTTTCCTAAATGTCTCCCTGAATCAACTTTTATGGGAGGGTCATAAATATCCCTTTCTGTTCGAATCCAGGAGTTAACAATACCCCCTGTGACCATAAACACAAGATGCTTCATTGAGAAAAGAGGTGCACTCAAGTAAGCAGAGATCTTTGTGACAGTTGCTGCCAGTATGGTCCCCATGCACCGCTAATCACATTAGTGGGAGAGCACAGAGGTGGCCAGCAGACAGCAAAAGAAAGAGGGAGAGAAAAGCAAGACTAATCTTGTTAAAAGGGAAGCAAAGATAGACGCTACTTTTACACAGAAGCTTATAATGTCCCCATTTTCCCAGGGCTGGCATCACCTGGATGCTCTCTGAGCAGCATGGCCACTGCCATCATGGACGCAAACAGCCCCACATCTCACTTGTGTCTACTGAGGGATGGTTTTTCTTATGGCCCTTTGCCATCCATGTTCTCTGGGTTTCTGCACAGGCAACCTTGAATCCATCCTGAAGGAGAGGTTTGCTTGCCTTCAGATGACTTTAAAAGCAGTAGGACTGTTTGTAATCCTCTGCGTGTGATCCTTTTCTAACAGAGGAAGACCCACAATTTTTAACATGTGAAACAAACACCTGATCTAAAATATCCCTGAGTTTCATCATTCTCCCCTGGGGAGGCAATGTCAGATGTTTGAAGTTGCCTCCTCCCTGAATGAAGTCTTTCACTCTCTGGCTGCACGAGGACGATGAGCAGATCCCAGCTGTGTGGCTGCGACACACTTTTCTTACTCGGACAGGCCCAAAGCGCCCCCCAGGCTGGGGGCTGAGGATTAGCCAAGCAGTCGCTATGCGGCCTCTGACAGTCCCCACGGTAGGGTTTCATCCTCTAGTCAGGGCGCACAACCTTGCCACGCTGTGAGCCACGATGCAGAGGCATTGCCCCAGGGCTGAGGACTCCTCTGCCCACTCCCTCCTCCCACATTTATTGGAGATGGGGTGAGGGAAGGGGGTGCAGGAGGGGAGGTGCTACTGTCCAGACACTCACTGAGGCATAGGCACCAACACATGTACTAATCCACACCAGCAGTTCTGCACGCAGGATGCTGCGATGCAGTGTTGGGGCTCTCCAGCCAGCTGGGAGCCTGGGGCAGGCAGTACCCAAACCAATGGGCTTCCAGTTCAACTAGCCAAGATGTGCATTTGGGGAAATCTTTCCCCTTTTGGGGAACCAGAGCCTGGAGAGGCAGTGCCACGTGCCCAGGGTGACCTTCCAAGACAGCACTGGAGAGCTGGTGGACACAGCCTTTGCGAGTACTTCTCCAGCGCCTTGAGAGCAAGACGGTCCCTTGTCCCACCACCTACCGCTGTGAACCTCCCAGAGCTGTGTTACTGCGCCCCCTCCCACAGGGTTTAATGCTGGAAGGGAAAATAGTGCCTTGTTGTCTGAAAAGAGCCTTAACCCAGTTTTATACTCACAACTGTTTGATCAGTATCGTACTACAGTGCTGAGGATGGAAAAACAAAGCGCTTGCATCAGTAGATGGGGTGTCTGCTGCTGCGTGCGCCAGTGCCTCGCCAATTAATCAAGTGGGGCGGGGGGGGAGGACCCAACGGATGGGCAAGAGAAATCCCTGATGGAAATTCTCGCTTGTTGTCGCATGGGATGGCAGGGCTGGGGGGAGGGCAGAAAATGAAGAAGCAGCTGGAAATCTGGGATCAAAGACAGTGGTGATGACCTCATAGCTGAGAGCCCATGCCCAACCAGACGGGGAGGGGATCAGTCACTTGTTGCCTTGATATTTCATCAAGTTCTTAAATACAAAATCCAAACCTCAGACCCTCTTGACACTAAAATGATGATTTCAGTATGGATTGGTGGTGGCTAAATGAGCTGGGAAGTGGACGTTGTCAGTGTCCCAGGGCACTCGTGCTCCCCTTGCCATCAGGGCTGGGGCTTTCTGGGAGGGGCGGCAGCACCAGTCAGGAGCAGAGTCCCTGGGGAGCGGAGGGACTGGCTGCAGGAATAGGAGAGATTATGAAGGAAAAGCTCTAGGGATGCTTTCAACGACGTTTGGGAAAGGCCATTGGGCTCAGGACACCATCCTGGGGAGCACACCCTGTGCAAGGCAGAGACCCCTGCGATGAAGAGTAGCCCAGGCAGACCTGATGTTTCTGAGCACCAGAGTGCAGAGCTGCAAGACAATTCATGTCTTGCTCTCCCTAGTGATGGATGTTTTGTTTCCCAGTCCCAGGAGTTGATTGGTGAGACCAAGACCCTCCAACCCCGCTTCTCCACTCTTCTTTCTGCCCCTTCTCTCCCTGCAGGGACAACTCTGCACCCCAAATTGGGTGGCATCAGAGGTGCCTTCCCTGGCCCCCGCAGCCTCTCCCATCTCAGATGATACTGGAATTGACCATTTAATCACGGACAGTTTTAGTGGCTGTTGGGGGCGGGCCTGGGACCTACCCAGGGCAGGGAGCCAAGAGCTGCAAGGGGAAGGAAAGGCAGCAAAGGGGATAGAGGGGAGGGGCTACAGAAGCCGGGGAACAGGGCAAAGAGGGGCATGAAAGGAGGAGAAAGAAAAGCCAGAAACAGTTGACGGAGGAGCCTATTTTCTTGCCGATGATGCCTCTGAAAAGAAGGTCACAGATGAAGGAACAAGGAATTTGGGTACTGCAGAAAGTCAGCATTTATGCCTGTGTAAGCTCCTTGCAGGCTGTAGGGGACATCCCCGGTGAGCGGGTCCCCGTATGCACGCTGCATTTCAACTCCAAAGGCAACAGGCAGCCCAAGTCCTCACCCCACTCGCCTTTTCTGTAGGTGCACAGTCTGGATTACTATTATTGCTATTATTAGTAGTATTATCATCATTATTACTAGCTATAGTAGTAGTAGTGCTATTAATACTATGACTATTATTATTATTTTCTGATTTTCCCAGGAATCTGGACCTTTGTCTCATATAGGCAAAAAAATCACCTGTGGTTTCTCTTAAAGACAGAAAACACTTTGCTTTTTCTCTTGAGGATGTCTGTGCGGCCCTCGGATACAATTTGTTCACCTCCTCAGCTAAGCCAACATATTGATCTTTCCCCTGGGCTCTGACCTCTCCGTGCCTTCTCTGTTTACAGAGTTATCTTTAGCATTCCTGTCTCCTCACCACTGCTCAGGGGCAGCAAACAGTTCAGATAAAATTGATCCGGCGGATATAAGGAAAGACGTCATGAAGAAACCCGGGGCACGAGGCCGTTCTCACTCTCTCTGCCATCACATAAGCCAGTGAGGGTCGGTTTGGCATTAACTGGCTCCTGAAGTGGGTTCTCATAATGAGCAATGCTGAGCAGCTCTGAGCATCACTCACTAAGTGCAAACTGGGGTGTTATTATAACTATCATCATCGTTGCTTTTGTGCAATGAATTGGACAAACCCTAATTCCACCTTTCTCCTTAGACGCACTCACAGGTTTTGAAGGCCAGACAAACAATGCAGACCACCCAGCCTGACCCATGCAGTACAGCCCAGAGCCTCTTAACCTGAGTTTCAGCTTCAGTCCCATGGTTTTGCACAAGTGCATGAGTGTCTGAAAATGGAACTTGTCAAGACCTCCAGGCTGCCTCCAGCTTTGCAAGGGCTACTCAGAACAAATGACCTCTTCTTGAGGACATGCTGTATCCTCTCCATTTTTTAACCATAGATAGGGTACACAAAGGTTGTATTAAAGTAACTACTTGCAGGTCCAGTCCCTGTTCCTTGTTCCCTGGTCCTGCAGACCATATTCAGAGGATTATGGATCCACGCAAGTCATAACAGAAACCCTCAACTTCTCTCCGGGAAATGACTTCACCTCTGGGCTACAATGTCAGGCTACCAGCCAGGCACCCTGCGTGGCCTTCTGAAATGTCACTTTTTTTTCTGCAGAGTGGCCTAAACTCAACCAGAGGGGTGAGATGGTTGTGAGTGACTTCCCTCTGCAAAGGAAAGGGAATGTTTAACCTTCAGGCACCACTGTGCTTAGCACGGCTGAGCCCAATTCCTGGCATGACTCCTTTGCCTGCCCTTCCCCAAGGTGTATGGGATCATAACTCCAGCTGTGCTGTGCTCAGAGGAGGTAGTGGGGAGCGTGGGAGAGGGCAGGGCCCACAGCACACCCCACAGATCATGGGCAATGGCCTCGATCCCCTTGCAAACAGCTGAACCTACCAGAACACTATAAAAGTGCAAAGAAAAAAAAACTCCAAAACTGATATTTCAGCCACTCTAGGTGAGGGTAGCTTCAAGCATCATTAAGTGAGAACTCCATTTCCAGCAGCTGTGGACAACTGTTTACTCTCCAGGTCTCAATCAGCACAGGCACTCAAGCGGCACACAGCTCCTGACTGGGACGAACTCCGCTGGAGAGACTCAAGGGCTGTTTGCTTGCTGGTTGTTCTGGGTAAGCTCATCTGACTGACTTTCTTTTCTGCAAAGAATAAAATTTGTCTAAAGAAGTGGGGTGTATAGGAGTCTTTCCTTCATACTAGTTCTGTGAGGTTTATATATGTCTCCTTTTATGTACAGTAATGAGTGTATTTTCTAAGTGTATCTTCTATTCAAAGAAGGTCCTGTCTGGTTCAAAAAGACAGCATTGTAGTTGAAAGGTTATTTTACTCTGTGATGCTTGATCTGCTGATCATTTGGACTCTTCTTAAAATTTTTCTAGCAATGTCATTAACGCCTTTTGGATTTTGATTGTTAATAATAAAGTGTAACTTTCGTGTGTGTATTTAATCATAAGCCTGCATAATAGTGTTTCAAGTCCAAAAATGATTTAAGTTTTAATCAGTTTTCATAGTGTACTCTTGGCACATTATGTAATTTGATAGACTAGAACCGAGTGGTGACTAAAACATTTACTAAAGATCTTTGAGAGGAGAGTAGGGAGTAAGAAGAGCAGAGACCCTCTGGTAGAGTGTCGTTTGCAGGTCAGCTTCCCTCTGTGCTGTTACGGATTTGGTTCAACAGACAAGCCCTAGCATATGTACTTGGAAATGTTTCACTCATCTGTCGGATCCTTAAATAAAATTGTTTCCTGCAGAATTTTCTGGATCATGTCCTTCTTGATTTTTAGGGTAGCAGTACATAGATGAAACATTTTCTGCTGGCCCCTGTCTGGCCTTTAACAGATGCTGTAAGCAAGCAGTGTTGTCCAGTGCAATCCTGCTTGCTGCCAGCCACCCATTCCCATTATTCTACTCCCTATGTTGCTTTATGCAGTGTCAGAGTGAACGAGCGTAAGTGATCCAGATTGAAAGTATTCTGGTTTAGACAAAGGAAAAGAACTGTTGACAGCTGTGAACAGCAGGTGAAAGTGAGGATGCTTTTGGGACTCTCTTAGTGTAGATGAGTGTCTTAGTGGATGACGATGAAGCTTTGGTGCTGCGGAGTAACTACTGGGGAGGCAACTTATTGAAACTAATTGTTGGAGGCACACTTATTCAGAGTAAAGTTTTATCCACATCCTATAGAACTAAGAACTGAAGACAGGCTGAGAGAGTTTGGGCTGTTCAGCCTGGAGAAGAGAAGGCTCTGGGGAGACCTTCTAGCAGCCTTCCAGTACCTGAAGGGGCTACAGGAAAGCTGGAGAGGGACTTTTTACAAGGGCATGGAGTGATAGGACGAGGGGGAACGGTTTTAAACTGAAAGAGGGGAGATTAAATTAGATATTAGGAAGAAATTCTTTGCTGTGAGGGTGGTGAGACATTGGCCCAGGTTGCCCGAGAAGCTGTGGCTGCCCCCTCCCTGGCAGTGTTCAAGGCCAGGTTGGATGGGGCTTTGAGCAACCTGGTCTAGTGGAAGGTGTCCCTGCCTGTGGCAGGGTGGTTGGAACTAGATGATCTTTAAGGTCCCTTCCAACTCAAACCATTCTGTGATTCTGTGATTCTATAGCAGCCTGCATCAGAGGAAATCTGTTTTCTAAGGTGTTGACCTGGGTAGGAAAGTCCACAAGCGGTGATTGTGACTTCTCCCAAGGAAAGACCAGAGCAGCTTAAAAAGTGGCTTGGTGGGGCCAAGTTGACTTGACTTACCCCACAGCAACCTCCAGCTCTTGAGTATCTTTGGAGACCTGATACTGAAAAGTACAGGAGCATCGTTACTGGGGGAAGTGGGGAGAGGTGAGGGTGATGCTCTGGCTGATATGGGGACCTATCCAGATCAGTATGAGTGGAGATATGAGTGGTTAGGGGTATTATTTAATCAACATCTCAAACCAAAGTACACTGTATCATAGGTTGGCTCACAAGCTTCATGTTCCATAATGATGTGATGTCCCTGACCATACAGTTAGAGGAGTTTGCTTGTCCATGACATCTCAGGTGAGCACAACAAATGCAGCCTGAAACAGGCTGTCAGTTCTGGCCCGAGCAGCTGGTGCTCATGCTTCCACATTGACCAGCTTCTACAAGTCTCCATTTTATCCTGCCTTGTTGGGCAGATCAATATACTCCAAGTATCCCATTCTGGTCTGAGGCACTGCTAATGGCCCTTTGACTTGAATGGCTCTGTTTGGGACTAATACAAAAACAAATTGAGAAGGGCTGGGTCCTTCTTTAACGCAACTGTATTTACCCCTACACTGCTGTAACCTGTTCTGTGATAATGATTTGTGTCTGCACGGTCTGCTCCACAGCTAGAGAGGGTGGTGGCATTGGCCTGCAATGTGCTGGATCCAGTAAGAGCTGTCCTAGGCTCTGCTCAGGTTGTCAAAAGTCTGACATTGCAGAAGTTTGCTGAATTTACTGCTAAATTGTTTCAGTTACTGTATTGGAAGAAAATAGTGTTATGTTTTGAGTCCTTAGAGCCAAGACTGGAGAGAGCTAAGGCGGTTTGGCTGGGCCAAAGGGGCTGATGGGTTGGACACCGTGAGGCATCAGAGATGCCCAGATATATCCCAGCACAGATAATGGGCTTGACTCTTCATCTGTTGCAGTCAGTGGGAGAGGACAGGGTACAGTAAATGTCTTTAACCTTCAGGCCCATCAGCACAATTGCCTTGCAATATAAAGGCTTCACCCTGTATTGCTGCAACTCAAGAAACTTTTGGGAACTATCTTCCAGGGCTGTGGGATAGGACCCGGATCCCTGCAGCAGTAGAGCCTCTGCTTGCAGCCAGGAGGTGGGTGTGCAGGAGGGACGGAGCAAACCACAAAGCTGTTTGAGGTATTATTTTCAAAGTAATAAACTTTCAAAAAAAGAGCAGAGCTCATGTAACTTACCACTGCAGTCTTCAGACGAAGTGTATCTGGATTATCCCTGTGGGTGTGATTCACTCACTACATTACCCCAGGGTGATGCTGGCATTACTCAGTGCAAGCAATACTGCTGGGAAAAGGAGCAGTGAATCGCGCAGGCCGTGCTTATTTTCTTCTTTGCATGATGCATGATACATGATGAGCTGCTTTTGGAGTTGCTACAGCAATGCATTTGAGAGGAAGAAAAAGGAAGGATCAGTACATTTCAAGAGACCGTCCCACACTGAATCATATGGCACTTCTCAAATTGTCTGTGGCACGTTGGCTGGTGAACGGTTTAGAACGTCATCTTCCTGCAGGCTTACAGTAATCGAACATTTAAAGTTTAATTCACAATGTTTAGTTTATTGCTCTCTTTGAGCCAATATTTACCAACGTTTATTAGTTGTCTGAAATAAAATTAATTGCATGAAAGGCATGCTACCTTTCAGACCCTGGGCAAATGACTTACCTCTTTTATGATCCCCCAATGGCAAGCATCTGACACGGCGAACAGGGAACAAAGCCATCGCATTTGAGAGGCAAATCTCGCCATGGACCCAGCACCTTGGTCTGCCACATGCCTTCACTTCCCAGAGAAGATGTTTGATGCTCTGTGAAAGACACTCAGACCATGTCAGGAGATCCCATTTCTGTAGTATCTAGAAGTAAGAGCCTAATTTCAAACTGAAGTGTAAATCCGTGGGCTTGACATGTACTTAACTAGCTGGGAAAGATTTGGAAAACCTGAGCATATCACTTCCAGGGCTTAACTGAAAATGAGAAAAACTAAAATAAGAAAAATATGAGAAGAGTAAAGAAATATTTGAAATGTTTTGAATGACAAGCAAAGGCATGATGAGGAAAAAGGAATCTTTTCTATCTTTTCACCTCCAGTTAACTCAGTGATCTGTGTGTGTAATTATATGGCATGCAAATGAAACTGTAACAGTCCTCAGTCCAGGAGAGGAGTGTTGTTCTCTCCAGCATCTCCTGTGCAGCGTAGTCCTTTCTCTGCATTGCCCCTGATTGTCATCTGTACCTACACCAGGGAAAAGCCATCGGCTGTGGAACTGTTCGTGGTGACTAAGGCATGGATATGCGGAAGGATGCTGTACCTGAGACATCAGCTGTGTGGAGATCTATCCCTACACTCTGTGGATGGTGGAAGAAGCATCTGAGTTACGTTTCATCCATGTGATGAACCTGAGACCAGCGTCCCCATGGAAGTGCCCCGTTGTCTCTGTGTCACCTGTGGAGTGTCAAGGGAGCTCAGATGAGCTGAGGTGCCCATGCTGCAACGTTTAATGTCAGTCCTTGGAACTGTGGTCTGTTTTGCCCTGTTCTCCTCTCATACCTCGTACATGCAGCAATTGCCCCTGGATGCCTGTGCAAGCCCTTCTGGTGCCACGTCTTCCCAGAGTGACAGCCTGCCTTTATCATCTTTCTAGCCAATGCAATATGTGTATTTGAATGAAAAGACTTTTCCCTTCCCTTCTCCTGCCTCCCACCCCAGTCACCCAAGGTCCTTCCCTGTGAGTATGGGGGTTATGCCTTGGCCTGAAGCTAAGGGTGTCTCCTGTGAAAACCACACAGTCTGTGACCTCTTCTTCATGCTTTGGGGCAGGCTTTGACTGCCACCCACCATGTGTCAAAGCCCCCTTTCCCATGTTATGGGGCTGGTTTTACACTGGGGATGTCCCGACTGTCAGGACCAAAGGTGGGTTCCCAGCACATTCTGACTTGCTCTCGAAGGAAACCCAGGCGTGCGAGCAAGGAGAGAAGTCACGCTGCGCATCGGTGGCTGTCCCCTGCAATGTGACCTGCTCAGCCACACTCGCAGCTCATGGCCTGGGCGAAGCAGCTCTGCTTCTGTCACCAGATGAACCCTCCTGTGCTCTGTGGGGAACATGGGGCCAGGAGAGAGGGCTTTCCCTACAGCTCCCTTGCATGGACAAATTGACACGTGGCTGTGAGTAGGTACACAGACACTGCTAAATGCCCAGCATATCATCTGAGCTGGATTTTTAAATGGTACAGGAAGGCGCTGTTTGATTCCAGGTTGTCTAATGGATCTCTGTGGAGGGAAATCAATGCTATTAATACGGGAGCACTGGACTGGTTTTTTGCTGCCTCTCCGCACCGATCGATCACTGCAGGCTGCCACCATCTCATTCACCATCCAGATGTCAATATCCAGCACCTACATTTTCTAGGCTCTTGTATAAAAGAGAGAATGCAGGCTTTTCCTAGCCATAAACAGCATATCTATATCTGCTTGGTAGCAACCGTAGACCAATAGCCTGGTGTTCCATCACCTAACTACCTCTCTTATGAAGCATCTTCCTAGACTGCCTTCAGAAGATCACCCAAGCACTACTCGATTTCTTCTGTTACACAGGAAGATGAATAGACACAGTCCTGTATTTAGAACGGCTTTTATGCCTCTTCTTGCATTCAGGTCGGTGTTTTTCTCTTTAAAGCAGCAGATCTGAGAATGATGTGGTTTGTTATGTGGATATGTCAGATTTTGGAAGGAGAGGGGTGTTAAATGTTAAGTTTCTTGATTTTTAACCTTAGTTAGTCCTAAAGGCTCAAAGCCCTTAGTTGTGTCTTTGCTTCATTTTGGTACCAACCGTAAGTTTTCAGGTGAGGGTGCTTGAAAACTCATAAACAATGAGACTGGACAAATCTATGCATAGCAACTACAATTCTTCGCCTACTGAAAACCCAGGAAAGCTCTTCCCAGTTTCAGAAAGCCGCATAATAAAAATGTAACCACACTTATTCACTGCTACAGATCAACAGGCGAGCTTACATATTGTCCTTGTGGTGTTTCTGAAACATCCCTCGATAGCCGTTGACTTTAAATGACGTTACTTGTACAAAACCAAGAAAATAATCAAAAATACTAATATTTCTGATACTTTCAGTCTTTACACTAATGTGATAAAAATTAGCTGACATTTCTGTAGTCATCAAAGTGCTTTACTGGGCTTAAATTATTCTCTGTTAACATTCACAATCCAGAACTACCAAATTTCCACTTATTAGAAAAGAATAAATTTTTCTTTTTCAAAAATCAGTGGAAAAGATTTCTTTCCTTTCCATTATAGAGATGCGTCCTATTTTTTTTAAAATGGAAAGCTGGTGGTACACATTTTAATTTTTTTGCAGTTATGCTGTAAGTTAACACCAGTGTTGCACAGTTTCCATATATTCTTTTGAACGCTGCCTACACCCTTGTGGACAACAAGATTAAAACTTTGCTGGTTGCTATTGTGAAGGCACGAAGACATCATTTTCATTGCTTTTATGTTTGTGGTTATTAATATAATATTATTGTCAGTGATATTTAAGTGTCATTTTGCCAGATGCTGTTCAGACACATAATAAGAGACGTGCCCTGCTCATGTGCACCAGATGACCAAGATTACTCAGTAAATATAATTCTCCTACAGACTATGCAAACAGTTCATGTTCCACATTGCACTTCCCTAGTTCTTCATTCTCCTTTTCTGGATTCATTGGTTCATTTTAATGCCTTTCTAGGCTAAGGTGACTGTCTCCACATTCCCCCATCTTTCTTCACTGTTGACTATTGTGATGAACTGAGTTGTTGCATCAAAAATAAATCCCAGTCTGATAAGAAGTGGTAACATGCTGAGCAGGTTTTATGCCTCTTTCATAGATTCAGCTGATACAGCCTTAAATTATGATTAGCTCAGTTTCCCTGACGTGGTCATTTGAGTATAATATCTCCCTGGTGCTCTGTCAACTTAACAGGCCTGAATAGTCAGACGGCCGTGATAATAAAGATGGACAGCGATCTCTTTTAGTACCACATTCAAACCTCCTTGAAAAGGCACCAACATGTTTTGTAAGTAAGTCTACATCTAATTGAATGTTGTATCTATTGAACAGAAGTATATCCATTAGAAATGCACCATCAGAGATTTCCAGCTGAGATAACCTTTCAGCAGAGCAAGAGATGCCACATGACCTTTGTGCAGTCTCACTGTGCTGCTTCTAAAACATCCTTTGTTCACAGATTTAGGTATGTGAACCAGAATAAGTCCTTGCTAAAATGCTGCAGCCCTGAGGGGGTCCCAGGTAAGCTTGAGCTACAAGCTGCAAGCCTCTACAGGTAATTGACCTGTGCTGAGAGCCAGCTGGATCACTTGCGGATGTTAGCTGTGGTGGTAGACACTTGCCCAAAGGGAACTGGACTGAAGTTACTCAGCTTTCATCAGATAGTAAAAATTATCCCTCTCTATGGACCCCAGTTACTTTGAACCGTGAGTGTCCAGTGAGAAATGGCTCTGGATTCCAGCTCCAGCTCCATCTGACCTACCTAGCTTAGCCACTCCATTTAACAGGGGCAAAATCGCCATGGTTTCTTCCTGGTATTGGATGATCAGTGCAGAAAAAAGCCTTTATCATTCTGCCCTCAGCACTCATACTCTTGGGCTTAGCCCAGCTCTTTATACAGCACCACAGACCGCAGCCCTTACCTGAGAACCGCCTGCATCCAGGTCTGTAATAAACACCACATCTTCATCTCTCAATGGACTGTGGTCAGAGGAGGCCTCTGAGATAACCTTGGCCAGTTCAAAACAGTCTGGATTAATACTCATGGACCTGGAAATGACTTTGGAGTTAGCTGATGACATGAATCACTAATGTAACAGTTTTGCTCCTGGCTGCTATCAAAGAGATGGGGATGTGTCCCCTGACCACGATAGGCCAGGGACAACAGCTCAAGCCATTGGAGGTGAAGTCAAATACCACTACTGCACTGTCTTTTAGTGTGTGGTTGATGTGTAACATTCTTTACTCATGCAACATCTGCTTAAATGACTTCAGATAGTATCAAGCCAGCTCACAGGGTGTGGTTGCTGCAGGCACTTTCCGGAAGAGAACCATATCTTGCCTTCATCCCCTCTGAAGTTTAAAGGCAGCTGCGGCCAGCCCTCTCCAGCTAAAAGGCAGTGGAGATCTCCAGGATACTCAGAGTGAGGAAAATATCGTGTTCTGGAAAGATTCACTGGGTACTGACTGTATGGGATGGCAGACCTCCCACATCTCCCTGAAAGCTGGACCTGCCCTTGAAGATCTCCCCTGAGCACTCATCTGCCAGGGCATCTGCTTTTGCCTCTGAGGAACCTAGGGCCAGCTGAATTAGTTGGAGGGAGGAGAAGGCCTTCTCTAGGGGCCCCATCTTTTATCTCAGGACATGCGTCAGGTGGTAAAAGATGGAGGTCAAAAGCCCCTGATGGTTGTCTTTCCACTCTTGACTTTTTTGTATCTTCCTCCCCACACACATACATCCATGAAATGTTCTTCTCTTCAGGAGCTGTATGAAGAAGACAATGTTTCTCTGGAGCCAGTGACACCCTTTGGCCACTCATCGCTTCTCTTGCCATCAGATCCAAGTGATCAATACATTCCTCGAAGGTTGAAACTCAGGCTGAAGTCCTGGGAGACACGAATGAGACTGGAAAGCCAGAGTTTTGGAGACAGGAGTGCAGGCTCCTGAGTGTGCAGCAAGATGCGTGGGGGCAATGAGGACCCCAACATACGCCAGCATGTCAGCATTTCCGTACCTGCCATGGTGACACTGATACCTCCCCATGGACGATCGATGCTCAAGGTGGTTTCTTCTGGATACCAGAGCTCTGACTCCCCCAAAGCCTGGGCTCTGTCTCGCAGCTCTGCAACATGTGTCCACAAGCCCTGGGAGCCACCAAGTCCCTAGTCTGCCACAGCCAGCCCTGGCTCAGCAGAGCCCAGGAGTCCAAGCTGCCTCACTGCCTACAAGACAAACTGGCAGCGTCTCACAGTCAAGTCTGACAGACACGTGCCCATGCATCATTGAAATGAGTGTATTTGTCAGAGTATTCTGACTCTTGCAGATTGATGTTCAAGCCTGAAACCTCTGTAACTGCAAGGCTCCCAGACAGCCCTTGCTCTGCCCTCAGCACTCGTTGGGGATCAGGACAGCCCCCCTGCATGGCTCCCTCTGCCTCCACCATCACAGCAGGCACCCCTGCTTTGGTGTTTTCCACAGACCATGATTCCACCTGAGTCGCAGTAAATGCTGTCATCCATGTGGGGAGGCATGGGGGAGATGTTTTATGTTGAGTACTGACTTGGGAGTTGGTGACCTTCGTGTTTGTGCTGGTGGGGATATGTAGCAAGTGTCAGCACAGTGTGATCGAAGAACTTTGACCGAAGGAAGGATTAATAACGTCTGCTTCTTTCTTTCACACTTTGGTCAACCCTAGCGTCATGATTGATGGCATGAGCAAAGCCTTGTTGGCGCCATCTCGAAGGCAGGTGCCTATTAATGAAATGAAAAGACAAGGATGAAGGTGTCTTGCAGGGCTCACAACTCCCCTATCAGTGCTGGAAAGTCGAAATGAGTGGCTTGTTCAGGGGGGTGTATTTGCTGACAAAAGTCTGTGCAAACAAGGACCTTGCAAGAACGTACAGGGAACAGCTGCTCTGTATCTGGGAAAGGTAAACGCAGTTTGCAGAGCAAACTCACTCTAATTCAGGCAAATACTGTTACAAGCAGTGTAGCTGAAAAGAAAACATGTTTACCGGGATGTTAACATGATTCGTATCAAGTGCAGGGAAATGGGGAAAACGTCCATGTCTGTGACCCTGCCGCCTGGAGCAAATCATGCCTTCTAGGAAAACCCCTTTGCGTGAGGCATCTCGCCTTGACCAAACATCCTCAGCACTTGGGGTGGAAAAGTGCTCAGTACCTGGCAGGATTTGGCCTCCACAGGCCCAGTCCATGCACAAGCTCAGTGCTTTTATTTGCAAAAGGTGCTTTGGACTTCGGGTGCTGATTTGAGCTACTCCCCAGGGCTGCGCTGCAGAGGCGGGGGATGCTGAGCACTTCCAGGGAATCAGCACCTTTCAGGAGGCTGAGATGGAGGATCCCCACACTGAGCATTCCCAGTCACTGGCCCATCAAAATTTCATCCCATGTTTCTCCCTTTCCACCTCCAGGACCACTGCCATTGCCCTCAGTGCCCCAGAGGGAGGAGGTGGAGATGCCTTCAGGAGAGCAGGAAGAGCTGCAAAATTTGGGGACAGAGCCCCACATCATGCAAGCCTTCTCAGGCCCTGCTCACCAGACACCTTCATAGGGTGCCTTGTGAGCCCCAGCATGATCTGGAGCCCATCATCATTTCTGCTGCCACACCGATTAGTCTAATAAAAGGTTTTATCTAAGTGTCAGTCAGAGCACGTCATCCCTGCAGGCACACCGCGTGGGGCAGTGCCTGGGTCTTCCTCTCCCATAGCTGAAGATAATCTGTGCAGCACGTGTTAATGGTAGTAATATTTGTGTTACTATTGAAAAGAAAAAAGGTTTTATTCATTACAGCAGGTTTCTGATTTACAGTTGGAGAGCTGGTTGAAGGCCAAGGCCAAGCATCTTTCAGTGAAGCACAGAGCAATTAAGTGGCCTTTTATGTGATCAGACTGGGCAGCAATAAGAAGGCATCAGGCAGAGCAGACCTGAGGTCCAAGGGATTGCCCCAAGCTGGGTCAGCCATCATGGGAGCACTAGCTGGGAGGAACTGCTCAGCAAGCAAGAAGGACGTGGCCCAGGAGAGGCTGCAAGTCAGCATCACTTTGAAGACAGGTATTTGCTGGGTTTCTCTATGTAGAAATGGCCCTCTCCTCTTTTTCCCACCTGTACTCAGGGAAGACGGTTTCTACCCACTTCGTTCAAACATAAAGCAGGATGGTAACAACAGACCGTTCTTCTCCTCCTGGAACCCCCCCGGGAAGGTCCTGTGCCACCACTCGGAACTGAACCAAGCCAGGCAAACCAGAGCAGAAGGGTAAGCAGCTTTCAAATCATTATCCAGTGGCTCTCACAGAAAGCACCACTAGTCAGGAGGACCTGCGTCCATGTGAGGAGATGCAGGACTGAATCCACTCCCTTGGGTTCATTTGATTTCTGTTGACAGTTTCTTGTTCCTGTCAGGAAAACAAAGTTAACTCACCCCCTTCCAAAGCTTCTGATTTGGGAAATGAAGTCTAGGTGTCACTCTGCTTGACTAATTGTTTTTGTTAAATTCAGATTTTTCTGTCCTATATTTCAATGCCTAAATTCCTGTAAACTACAGAAGAAGTGTCTCAAAAAGCCCGTGATTTTGCACACCAGAGCACAGAGCTCCACAGAGACCGCAGGGAGCTCCTGCTCCGCAGCCTCCTGCTCAGCACTCAAGAGCTCTCAGTAAAAAACCCAAAGTGACAGCAAAAGCCACCGGTATGTCCAACTGATGTTGTTTCCGTTTCTTTAGGCTGGAATTTCCCAGTGTTTTGCTCAGGAATCACCATTAGTCTGTAAAACATGAGGGTTGGTTAGATGGCAAAGTTCGTCTCTAGCACCAGGTGCTGGTGCGAGGCAGGAGGTGCTCAGCCAAAGCAGTTACCTTCTGCCAGACCACAGCAGCAGCAAAACCCTGGGCCAAGCCCAGATGACCTCATGATAAGCAGAGCAGGGTGTAAGCTTGGCTGTTTCTAAACCTCTTGCAGCAAAAATGCAGGGGCTGAGCAGCGTGTTTATGTCTGGGATTAATGAGACTCTTGGGGACAGGCATTGAGGGGTTTTGATTTTAAATGTTTTGTGAAAACACTGAACAAACACCATTAGCCAGCTCAGCACTTATTAATTATTAAGCTGGATAGCACCGAGCTGCTTTTGATTGATTTTTAGAGGGGAAAAAACAGGATGGAAGTTTCATTTCCATGAGACATGCATGTAAAGAGGAGCAACAGGGGCTGGCAGTCTAGAGCTGTCATGCTAAGGAGCACGAGTCCTTCAGCACACGGGGCTGCAGAGGGTGACACTCTGCTGGGGACATCCCCAGCCCTGTCCCCACCACCAGCATTGGTGGCAGGGACAGAAGGGTTGATGGTGGACACCAGCTCCCCTGGAGCTGGCACCCTGCTCGGGGCTGGTCTCCCTATGCCCGGCAGAGCTGACAGCAGCACCTCCTCTCTTTCGGGCTCACCCCTTGCACAGGTGCCAGCAGTGGAGGCAGAAGTTTGGGCACTCTCCCCACGTCCAACATGGGGTCACAGGAGTTTTCCCCACTCAGGACGTTCACGGCTCACCCAGGTGTGCGGTCAGAGGATGCAGAGGGGCTGCCAGGGCCACCGTGCACGGCCACCACGGCTGGCCGCCCTCTGTACATCCCCGCACCATCCATGGGCTGCTTTTGATGTAACCCTTCCTCTGAGCCTCCCTGCCCGCCCTTGGCTGCTTCCTGCAGTGGGAGGGTGGCTCTTTGGGTGGCCATAGGGCGAGGGATGTGTGCTCGGTGTCTGGTACATGGGTGACATCTACCGACCGTGTCTTCAACGTCAGTTTATGCTTTTACAACTCTCAATAAAACTGTGCCAAGAAAGTGATGGTTGAGATTGTGTGCTGTTATAACTGCTCGCTTACCTGTCCCGGGGTAAAAGCCAATAAATTATTTTTAGAACTGCATGAAGGCTGCATGCCCCACATCAGGGCCCTTCGCTGGGTTTTGACAAAAGGCCAAGACTTGGTTTTCGAGTGGAGCCGTGCAAAGCTGTAGGAAATCTTTAAACATGAATGGAGGCTATTCCCCTGTAATGTATTCCCCTGAGATTTATTCCCCTATAATTAAGATTAGATTTTGGAACTGTTTCTTTAATCGAAGATTCACAACCAGTCCAGAGCAAAACTAAACAAGTGAAGTAAAACCAGTGAAGTTTTCTTTACAGAAAAATGCTGCCACTGGTCCTAGGTTTTATTTTAAAATGGCAAACTAATGGTCATTTCCATAATGTTTTTTACCTTTTAAAGAGTAGAAGGGAATATTAACAAAAAGCAAATGCCTAACTGCCTCCAAAAAACATAATATTAATTAATCCAACAAATATCTGCAAAAAGGAAATACCTGGGTCCTTTTTAAAAAAGTAGTTCCAAGCTGGTGGCTTCTGGTGACATGCAATATTATAGTTAGGCTTCAGGCAATAACACTTGGATCCATCCTCAAGAAATTGCCCTAGCTGGATACAACTCACCAAGTGCCTGGCTGTAGGCATAGATGGGTCAGAAGGCTGTAGCTGGAGCAGCATTGCTTCGTGTCTCGGTTCTTGCATATGACTCGAAACTTGCTTTCCTTACTTGCAAATTCTTACCCATGCAGCCACAAAGAAAAAAAATTACAAATGCAGAACTTAAAGGCTCAAATTCAAAGATGAATAGAAAGTAAACAACACTTGTTCTTTCAAATATTGTGATTTTAAGCCTTTTCTTATTTTGACACCTGACATATAATTTGTGAGTGTTTAGGCAAGGTGAAGCTGCTGTAGAGACTGTATGAGCAGTACTTTGGCATTCATACAGTATAATAGCACTCACAGCCACTGCAATATCTGCAATGCCATAAACATTAATCCAGCTCGTCCTCTTTTTCTGTGTTATCTCTTCATACCTATTAGTCAGCTCCTAAAGCACCAGAGTGGGACAGGAGGGGTCCTGCTGGAGGACAAGCAAGAGTAATGTGCCCAGCTGTGATACAGGCTAATAACTGGGCTGGGAATGGGAGAGCTGGCTCAGGCAGGGAGAAGGCAGCTTCAAGATCATCCCTCCACATGAACATCTCTTCTTCACTGTTACCCGTTCCTGAAAGATGGGCACTCAATTACTGTGAATTTCTTAGCGTGTCTTCCCAGGACTGTGACTTTCCATTTGATACAGTTGAGCACCATCTCACTGCTGCTGGTCCAGTCTCTAAGGTCACCAGTTCTTCCACCACAATGCCCAAATCCTCGTATGCACTGACAGAGCATCTCCAGACACCATCCCAAGGTCCTGCTATATCTGCCTTGACCTTGGAAATTCTGTCCAAGACCAGTCCCTGAAGAATGCTGCCACCCCAAAGCCTTGCCTTATGTATGTGCCATGCTGGATCCCATTTTCTACAAGCTGCCTGATAATTTCTCCTAGAGGATCCAATGAGATGCTTTTCAGATACCCCCAGAGATTAAATACTCTTTTTCCCCTATGAAAAAAGGTGGCAGGCTTATCTGGTGTGGCCTATCTTTTGTAGATCCATGTTCTTTTTTCATCCTGTTTTATGTCCACTTCCTTGGCTTTCATTAGTCAGCCTTTCATGGGCCTGCAAACTAATGGGCCCATAGTTTCTCCCATCTCCCATACTCCTGAGTAGCCTTAGCTCAGTCCTCCTTGATAATATATCATCTTCTGCAGATTTATAGGTCTCGACTGCTGCTGTAAGCGCAGTTAAATTGGTTTTATTACTTCTTTTATATTTTTTTCTAATCTAAATCTCTCCAGTTTACTTCCATCTGATCTCCAAGAAAGCTTCCCTATGCTCCAAGCAGAGTGTTAGTTCATCCATTAATCACTGCTCCCCCATAGTTAACAGTCAGTGCTAAAAATTGGAACATTATGAGCAAGCACAGTCTATTTTACATGTGATACAAATGAGTAATGTTATGCTTCATCTTGTGAATTATAAAATAAACTCTTTCTGGAGATATAAGAATGGAAGTCATGCAGAAAATTATTTGTTCAGATTGTCAACCATGTGGAAGAAGAGTGTTTAGCGGCTTTAATGTCTCATCTCAAATGCTAGACTGGCTGAAATTTAATGCAGCTTATTTTGCGGTGCTCTTTTAGATCAGATCCTATAAGGAAACCTCCTGCATTTTAAGGTCCTGTATTTTTTTTTTTTTTTTATAAATAACATGATACAGCTCAGATGTCCTTTGGCAAAATTCCCACTTTTCCCATTAGATGTTCTGCTCACCTACTCCCAGCTGACATCTTCCAGCCCAGAGACAATTTTACAGTGCCTTATAATTATTGCTTTTAAAGTCCTTTGGAGTTTACAGCTGTATAAATGTCAGTGGTATTCTGTAAAAAAAAAGAGTTATGTGAAAATCCTGGAAATCTGCCCAGCTATGATACTGCCAGGAATTTGGATAGAAGTGCAACGTGACTGTTTTGGGTAAGAAAGAGATTAGGGCGAGTTGCTTTGATTGATAGTTCCTAATAATCATAGTCTGAGTGCCGGAATAGAGTTTGCTCTGGTTTTGGTTTATCCATTCCCTTGAAGCGTTTTCCATTTCTGCCGAGGAAGACACTGGGCTCGCCTGCAGCGCTCGCTGCTCGCCCATGAACAGGATTGTTCGGGATGCCACGAGATGGTGCCAGCAGCCAGGGGAAACACGGGCAGGGTGGACCCGGGCAAACCGGCCACCTTGGAGGGTCTCAGCGCTAGTTAAGCACGGCTCCCGGCGCCTCTGCTCTCTGTTTCTAGTAGAGGACTTCAGTCCCAATCTCTTCCAACTGCCCTTAAACTATTTTCGCTTCAAGAGCCTATTTTAGGATTCAGCTCAGGATGCTGTAGGGCACTTGGCATTCCTTCAAAAATTTCGTTTTTATAAAAAGACAAGCACTTCTCTTGTTTCCCCTAGTTCCTAACAACTGTTTAAAATCATGTGATGTGGAAAAATCTGATGATCTCTATGTCTTAATCCTTCATGTCTCATTTATTTTGTATTAATGTTTGTCTGTGACTATTTTTGTTACTTAGTCATTGCAAAATCAAACCGAATTCCAGTGTTCCTTTTAAGAAATCAGTTATTCTAAGTTCTGCATTATCATGATGGGCTTCTTGAGGGAAAATGTTGGGACCCTGATGACAAGGTGGACAAGAGTCTGGCTGCTGAGCAGGTATTGCTCACATCCTAGTAAACTGCTGTCCAGATATTTCCCATCTTTGAGACTGGATATAAAATTAAGTCCTGCTTGAACTTAAATGTTAAAACTCATCTGCACTTTTGTGGGGAAGCCTGGAGGTCCATGTAGAGTGGAGCTGTAGCATTGCTCTTGCCATGGGGTGGAAACAGGGCCAGGGAAATACCCTATACCCCATCGTGTCATACAAGCTGGGCAAGAGGATGAGGTACACGGACTGTTCCTCAGTCTTTGCTCATACAGGCTGAAATAACAGGGCCATTGCAGTGGATCATGGGAAGGCATTATCCCCTCTAATCAGCACTCACTAGACCACATTTATATACTGCATCCAGTTTTGGATTCCCCAGCACAGGAAAGACATCAACCAGCCAAGGTGAGTTCAGCAGAGGCCACCGTGATGTATTCCTGGAGATGAGTTGAATGAATTCTCTCTGAAGTACCTTTCTCTCTCCGTTGGTTACAGAGGTAGCCTAAATACCTAAAGTTAGGTGATATGAATCTGATATGAGGTGAATCGCCAAAGGTCATAAACCGAAAGCCTAAGTTTCTTGAGTGTTTAGCAACTGCTCTTAACAACTAACTTGGACTTGGTTTTAAGCTTGCCCCTGTGAGTGACCAGTTTGCCAGGCCTTTTTCATTGGTTTCCACACATGTAAAAGTTAACTTTTACCCAAGCTTTCATCACAGATTATTCTCTCAATGCATGTAACACCCCCGTATCTACACCACCTTCTTTCAAGTGATCCAGTCATCATTTCAACAGTAACTTTTGCATTGGCCCTAGAAGAGTAAGTTAATGTCCTCAGTTGGGTCAGCTTTTATGGGAAACAGACTCCATAGACCAGTAACATCCTATAGACTTAAGTGTAGCACTGAAAAAGAAATGGGTGTGATCAGCAGTTCCTGGTCTGTGATTTGCTTTTGGGTGTCTTGCAGATTGATGCTGTGGTGCTGAGGTAGCCATGGAAGACAGTATTTCCCACTTCCAGCATTCAGCCCCCTAATCCACACTTGTTTTCAAAGGTGGAAGCTGAAGATGCTTGGCAGTGCAGGAAATTAGGTCTCTTGTGCGAATTTACAAATACAGCTATAGATGGCAGGCTGAAGTAGAGAAGAAAACAGATACATCTATCTCTAACATAGCTGCTGTCTTATAGACTCCTGAAAGTACCATTACACACAGCTCTTATTGGCCATGATTTAACTGGTAGCAATTGTAGAAGGAAATAACCACCCTAGCGTCTTCCTCACAGTATCTGCAAGCCACAGGAAGAGAGAATAAAGATTTAAAATACTATTTTTATCTCAAAGGCACAAAATATGGAGTGAGACTTTTGCTTTCCTTTAAGAAGCCAGTATTATTGTAAGTTCAAATGGTTAAAAAGCTGTTTATATTATATAGTCACCTCAAGATGATTTCAAAATTTTAAAATTATATAAAGAAATGATACTTTTCTCTTTCATTCTGCTTAGTTTGCTGTCCCTGCAGTAGCTCTGTACCAACAGGGCTTGCAGTCTTGGAGCATGCAGTCTCCTCCCAGAACAGTGACATTTAGGCACAGCTATTTAAGAACGCAGTATATGAGGCTCTGCTACAGGTTGTATTTTATGACAGAAGAGGTGCCTGGGAGTCTGTGACCTTTAGTGCAATAAAACAGTGGGATAACAAGGATCAACATTTAAATCCTGAGGACCCACAACCAGTATGGCTGGTGCCAGGCCCTCGGAGGAAAGGCATTGCTGGCGCTGTCTGTCATGTCTTGCTTGATATGCCACATTAGCATCTTTTCCACGCTGACCCCACTGAAATGTCACAGACCATTTCTTTCAGTCTAAGCATCCAGTGCCAATGCTAGTGGCACAAGTTTGCATTAGCTCTGACAGATTTCCCGTGTATTGACCTGAAGGAAGAAAACAAATAGGGGTGCTCTCTGCTCCAGCTCAGGCAGCCAGGTTGCCCTTTCAGAGCAGCCTCACATGGATTTAGTCCAGGTTTCCAACACCACAATCTGAGGGAAGTTTTGCACTTGTGTTACAGGGAAGCAGGGTCTTCTAGACAGCTTGTAGCAACGTGTGTGTGAAGCAACCCCTGCTCGTCCCTGCGAGAGAAGGAGCTCCTTTCCTTAGGGACAAGGAGAGCGGGGATGCTCATAGCTGCAGAGGAAGCTCTGGGAAATACCGTCACCCTCTTCACAGAGTGTAGGACTTGTTTCTTAGATCTTGCCTCAAGCATAAACGCTTGTGTGCTTACTTGCATGTGTCAGTGTTCATCTGAAAAAGGGCTTCCCAACATACTCGCCTCCAGAGGAGATGAGAGAAGAGACATACCCCAGAAGGCAGATACATGGCTGAACACACTCCTCACTGCTGGTCAACACTATTGCATGAGCATGGAGTAAGAACCTACATAGAATAGAGTAAAACTTTTCCAACTCTTACATTAACCTCGTTTTTCTGAAGAAAAAAAGAATAATAATTTTAAAAAGGACACTTTAGAAGCAGTTAAGAGGTGCATAAACCAATGCCCAGATTTTCTCCGTAAACCTTGGTCTACAGTTTTCAATACAGGCCAATAAAACCTCCTGGGAAACAGGAGCTCAGTGTCCTTCAGCAAAAACCAAACAAAACCTCCCTGAGTTATTTTAGAAACCTGAATAGCACTGCATAAATATATTTTCCTCCTCCAAAACGCAGGTCACAGTAGCCTTAATTATCAGAGGTCAGAACGGAAAAAACATAAAAATAAATCCTTTCAAAGTTTGCTCTCATTGCCACATTTGGCATATTTAAACATAAACACCATCTGTGTTTATCATGAAATGCAGCAATAACTGCCGTCCGATCTCGCAGGGACACCAGTGTTTATGGAGTGTTACAGTAAGGGGCACATGCAATGCTTCCTCAGAAACTGAACTCCCCTAAAATTATTTGCTCAGCGACCAGCTGCTTATGTAGACGAGAGGTGCTTTTGCCAAGGAAAGGATTACCATGGAAGAAAAACAAAGCCTCCAACCTTGCTCTCATGGCAGCTTCTTCTAGCAACCCCAAGCAGGCAAATAGCAGAGAAGGTTACTCGCAGCAATGAATCAAGCTCTAAAACACACTTTGTGCTTTTAACATTTTAACTCCCACTGGGGGAGGAGGAGTATCTGCAGAGCTCTGGGGTAACCCTGCTGCTCTGCACCCTCCCTGGCAGAGTGGGGACCCACTGTCCCTCTGCCCTTGCAGCAGGCTGGAGATGCTGGTGGGGACCGCGTGCATGGGCTGGGCTGGGCTCTCTCCTCACCCTTGCACACCAGCTCCCAGGTAGAGACGGCGTGGTCTGTGCCTGGACCGGGCACTATGTCCTTGCAGCTGTGCCTCTCACCCGACCCTGGTGCAACATCCCCAAGACATCCATGGAGGGTTTGTAGGCAAACAGGAGTTGATGGTGCCAGTGGGAATGATTCCTCTGCAGCTGCTGTGGGAGCCTGCTCTGCCAGCCACTTGTGCCCACGGGTCTGGGCCCCAGATGGTGTTTATTTGGGCTCACAGGCTTCTTCCGTGCGGAAGCAAAAGCAGAATTAAAAGACAAGGATGGGAGCGGAAGCAGGATGTGCCCTGCCTAGATCTGGGATGCAACGCTGCCAAGGGATGATGGCTTCATCACAAATTCTAGCTAGACACCATCATCTAGCTCAACACAGGCATTTGGAGTCCTCCCACTGGGACCAAATTGTCCCATAGATCTAGATCCAGGGACCAATCAACCCAGCAACACATCCTCTGTAAAAGCAAAGCCATCAGCTATCTGAAACACAAAACCACAGGTAATGGCTGGCCCACCCTCACTCTATGAGCATGAGACTGTGGCATTGGGATCAGTCTTCGGTTCTCCCTCGACGACACACAAGATTTAGGCAGACTGCTCATACTAAAATCTCCGTGTGTGGTTTGCTTCACCACGCAAAAGAGCTGTGTGAATAATTTTGAAAATGTCAGCTATTTTTAGATTATAGAACTAATTATGTGAAGGTATAATAAGCTCTTTGACACCAAAAGATTTAAAAAAAAAAAAGCAGACATCCAAAATGTGTTACATCACCTAAACCTGAACAGCCTGGAATGGCATCTGATCTCCATTGCTCCAACATCACTTGCCCAAAACCAGTGAAGGTGAAGAATATTGATACTGATATCATTCAGATCATAATTTGGGTCATTATCTCCCTTCTTGTAGAAGTGGCATTGAGTGGTCTGATGTGTAACATGAGTACATTGAACCATGCAAGGACATTTCAATTAAAACTAAAACAAATGAAAAATCCACAGCATTAATGTTAATTTTCTCAATTCTATCCTGATGACTTTATGAGAAGCAGAACTGCAGAAGTCAGCAAAACTGTAGACAGCAGTTTCACAGTATAAACTCTCTCATCAATAGTATGTTCCTAGTGTTTAATTTGAAATTTCCGTTTCTTATTTTCCTCTCATTTACCCTAATTACACTGCCAGTGTGTTTGCCTAAGCAATTTTTCTCTATCAACAGTGTTTACTCTCTTCAGATATCTACAGACTATTTTCACATCTGCCCACACCACTGTGTTACATTTTAGACAAAACCTATTTAGCTTTATGATTTTCCTTTATAAGTTGATCACTCTGGTCTTGTCCTGACATTGTGGCTTTACTCTGGACTCTGTCATCCCACCAAGACGGTGGTCTCAGGGCCCAGCGTACACTCCCAGAAGATGTGAAGGCAGCAAGGATGATCTGGGTGGTAAGCACCCTGGCCCACAGCCAGAGAAGCAATTTTCAACCTGTGCATAACTTTAAGCACATGAGTAATCCTACTTGCTTTACTGAGATTACACATGCCCTTACAACAAAACCTTGCTCAGCTGCTGTGCTGGAGTGGGACCAGAGGGCTCTGTCTATTCTACATCAAGCCCATTAAAAAAAAAGTTTTCACCCATTTTTCTGTGACATAATGCATGTGTGTCAATGGAGTTCAGGGTGTGTTTTCTTGCAAATACTTGTCTGATTTGCTGCCCACTATCACTTCAGTGTCTCCAGACGTGCTCTCGTACCTGCGCTTCTCCTCCCTACAAACATTTGGGGTTTATGTAACTCTCCAGAATGAGCTCACATTCCTCCAAGCCAAGTCACATTCTTGTTGTCTGCTGTCTGGCTTAAAAAGAGCACTCAGGCAAGGAGAGGGATGAAGATAGCTTTGGCAATGGGTTTACTCTGAGAAAATATGACTTATGGTGGGAACACAGATGAAGTGGCTAGTAGGCAATGTAGGACTGGTTTCCAGGGGGCTTTCTGCTGGGTCACTGGGTTATTTTGTGCCAATTCCTAGACTTCTTCATTGGTCCTTCTCTCCTGCTTCTCCCACATTCACAGGGACACTTTTTCTCCTGTACTTAGCCATTTATTCTTGTGAAACTTGTAAAAACTGAACTCTGGGACACATTGGTTCATGTCAATCACGGTTTGATAGTGCAGTAATGAGGAACACCTGCACGCATTCTCTTCTGCCTAAACCATAGTATTGCAAGAACTTCATTTCCGTAGCAAACTAGGCTAAAAGGAGACTTCCTTGAGGAAACAAGGAGTTACCCCAAATAATTGATGAATTATGAAGAATTGTACTATGCTAATCACATTCTCATTCCTTTTAGAATAGAATAGAATATTATATTTCTGTTGGAAGGGATCTACAATGATCATATAGTCCAACTGCCTGACGAGTTCAGGGCTGACCAAGTTAAAGCATGTTGTTAAGGACATTGTCCAAATGCCTCTTAAACACTGAGAGGCTTGGGGCATCGACCACCTCTCTCGGAAGCCTGTTCCAGTGTTTGGCCACCCTCTTTGTAAAGAAATGCTTCCCCATGTCCAGTCTAAATTTCCCCTGGTGCAGCTTTGAACCATTCCCATGCATCCTATCACGATAGCAGGGAAAAGAGCTCAGCACCTCCCTCTCCACTTCCCCTCCTCAGGAAGCTGTAGAGAGCAATGATGTCGCCCCTCAGTCTCCTGTTCTCCAAACCAGACAAGCCCAAAGTCCTTAGCCGCTCCCCACAGGACTTTCCTTCCAGCTCTTTCACCAGCTTTGTTGCCCTCCTCTGGATGCATTTGAATACCTTCACATCCTTCTTAAATTGTGGGGCCCAGAACTGCACACAGTACTCAAGGTGGGGCTGCACCAGCACTGAATACAGTGGGATAATCACCTCTTTTGACCAGCTGATTATACTGTGTTTGATGCACCCCAGATGTGGTTTGCCTTCGTGGCTGCCTGGGCACACTGCTGACTCCTCTTGAGCCCGCTGTTGACCAGCACCCCCAGATCCCTTTATGCAGGGCTGTTCCTCTCCACTCCTCTCCCATTTTATACTTGTGCCTGGCATTACTCCATCCTAGGTGCAGGATCCGGCATTTTGACTTATTACATTTCATCCCATTAATCACAGCCCAATGCTCCAATCTACCTAGATCCCTCTGAAAGGCCTCTTGTCCCTCAAGAGACTCAACAGCACCTCCCAGTTTGGTATTATCAGCAAACTTGCTAATGGTGCATTCAACTCCTGCATCCAGATCATTGATAAATATATTGAACAGTACTGACCCTAGAATTGAACCCTGAGGAACACCAATGGTGACCGGTCACCAGCCAGATGTAGCCCCATTCACTACAACCCTTTGAGCTCTGTCCTTCAGCCAGTTCTTCACCCAGTGCACCGTGAACTTGCTTATCCAACCATTGGACAACTTGTCCGGAAGGATGCTGTGAGGGACAGTATCATAAGCCTTACTAAAATCCAGAAAAACTACATCCACCACCTTCCCTTCATCCTCTGGGTGGGTGACCTTATCATAGAAGGATATCAAATTAGTTAAACAGGACTGTCACGGTTTAAAGGACCTTCCCTTTGTGAACTCCTGTTGACTGTGCCTGATGATTGCACTGTTCTTTAAATGCCTTTCAATAGTACTCAGTATAATCTTCTCCGTATTTTTTCCAGGAACTGAGGTTAGACTACAGGTCTGTAGTTCCCTGGGTCTTCCCTCACACCCTTTTTGTAGATTGGAATAACATTGTCTAGCTTCCAGTCACCAGGGACCTCCCCAGACTCCCAGGACCTTTGGTAGATGAGTTTTAAGTAAACAACTGAAAATCAGGGAGATCTGCAGTTCTGAGTGCCTTTAAAGACTGATCAGATTTGTTTAGATGTCCAAGGACTGAGGAGTGTAATGCTAGTTCTACAGATCTGTAGCTTGGGCCATGTTTTCTCATACAACATGGCCTACAACAAAGAGCTGAGACTCTTCACATCTGGTTGTATAGCACTGGTAAGGCAGACAGATGTTGGTGACTGCTTCAAATAGCACAAGCTTGAAGATTTGACGTCTGTGGTGTGAGGGAAAAACAGTATCAGTATGTATGAACTCCAGGAGACCACACAAACAGTTGCAACACTCACCACAGGCTTCATCTGCACTAGATAGTGAAGTGGCCGCAAGCGTGGCTCAGAGAGCAGGAAGGTGCGTGGGGGAAGACTAAAGGACACCCAGCAGTCCTATGGTGAAAAATGATGTGTGCCAGCGGAGCTGCCGTCCCACCCCAGCTGCAGATGGCATGTGGGCTCACTGAACCAGGGCAGCCATAGCTCTATGCATGGTGGGGAGGCCCAGGCTTGCTGCTGGCAGCACTGATGGGGAAACTTACTGGGATACTTGAAACATCCATACATAGCACAAGGGCAGGCTCACCTCCAAGTTGATGGTAGATCTGGGCTCCTCCCTCTGTCAGGCTTGTTTTATCATGAGTTGAGATCTCAAAAGTCTTGTGTTATTGAGCCCAAGAGACCAAAGAAGTTTTCTTCTGAGATGCCTGATTGCTCCTTTAGACTCTTCTGTACCAGACCAGATTGTCTCTACTTGTCTTAAGAGCAGCCAAGTGTGAGGGCAGCGCAGAAGGATGGACCCTATTGACTGCAACTGTATGTGTGAAATGAACATGTCCATGGGCTCTTCTCCAGCCTTTGAGGGCAAGTGGCACAGCACAGCTTGCATTTGCTTGACTAACCTGCCTTCACCTACAGCTAAGGTGTTAGATCCATACAGTCCATTGGATCTATATGTACATTGGGTCTGTTGGGAGCTGAACTGTGCCCAGGCATTTGCTGTGTAGAGAGGTAGCTGCCAGGGCCCAAAACCATGCCAGGCAATGTGCTGCTAAGTATCCCCCCAGGACAGCTGCAGGCTGGTGGTCAAAGCCCATGTCCTGTCCCTTTTTAGTTTACTTGTATAGGTGCAGCCAGAGACCAAAAGGAGGCCCAGGATGAGAGAGGCTGTGCTGGAAACTGGCTGATGAAGAGCAGTGCAAGGACAGTCTCTGGTGGAGGTGACAGCGTTAGAGCTAAGCTATAGCTGGAGTAACAAGCCAAGCCACAGTCCTGTCAATTTCAGTTGAGCTGCTGAGAGAGGTGAGCCCTGACCCTTGTAGAGTGAGCAGAAAGTATCAGGCTGGGAGAAGCAGGCAGGGCAGAGGGGGAACGACCATGCACACCAGGCTGGATGGACCCACCATGCACATGGGGACTGGATGGACCATTTCTTTAAGAAAAAATCATCCTCTGGCTTGGAGCTCAGACTCTCAAATCTCCTGTGAAGCAAGCCTCCCTCTTTCAGCCCTGCACATACCTTTCATATTTCTTTCCCTCAAGGAAGTGTTTTGTGATGATTAATGAATTATGAAGGTCACCTTTTGGGTCTTCAGCTCTCGCTGAACTCCAAAGAAAACAAAATCTGGAAGAGTTCCAGCTTAAAGTGTCATACCAAATGCATCCAGTTTACTTTATTTATGATTATGCTCACAATGGATTTATTAGGTACATTTTTTAAATAAACAGAACTTGAGACTGTTTGTGAAATGCTGGGATTTTATGTCTTAAAACATCTGCTGCCTATTTCTTAAGGACCTTTTAGGTAATGCTAGAGCACATCCAGATATGCATCTATTTCCTGGAAATTGCTTAAACAATCTTCAAAAATGTAGAAATCTGTGCCTTTACCACCCAAGGATAACCTAAGACTAAAACAAATGAGTCTGGGTAGCCACTAGCTGAGAGGAATTCAATAAATCTACCCTGCACATGAACTGTGTTGGTATGTGAGACTGGAAAGCTTGCTGGCAGGAGGCAGAGAAGTTAACTGTAAGTCTGTATAACTCACACTAATAGTGCATGATGCTGCATAAAGCAACCCAGCTATTTCAGCAGTGTGCTTTTTCTAATGTTGTGTTCATTGAATAAACAACTGGACTCACATTTTCCTCCACAACTGAAGAAGCTCTGGATGGGAATTTCCTTTTGAGTGTCTGTCCCATTAAATGGCTACTAATTTATATTCTTGGGGAATCTTCTTCTACATGCCAAGTATGAAGATGTAGGAACATCTGCAGGATAACTTTTCCATGAGATATGATCCTTGTCCAATATCTCCATGACGTTCAATGTTTCACCCCCTCTCTGGCAAGAATAATGCAACTCCACTCTGTCACCCAGTGATCCTATGGACAGTGTTAGACCTCTTCCAGTCTGGCTTCTTTTTGGCTTTTATTTTCATAGCTGTCTTCTCCCCACTTGAAAGGAATTCAAGGAATAAAGTCAGATTCAGTCTTCAAGGTTCAGCTGTTGAAGACTGCTCCTAAGAGTGCACCGTAGCATTTATTGCTGCTTCCTTCCTTCCCTGTTCCTCAGCCCGTCACAGCCTTAAAATCCCTCTGAATAATTACACACCCTGCCCCAGTTTGCTTGAGCCACACTGAACTGACCTGAGAGATGCAGCTGAGATTGTAAGAAGTCCCTTTGAACCTTTGCTAAGATGCTGTCATGCGGGATGTAGATATCCCATTCCATTCATTTATAGTGCCTATTACTGTTCTTTTCTAGAAGGAAAGTAAAGTCCAGTGGCTCCAAGTGTGTGCTGGAAACATGGCTAGACTTCACAAGTCTGCCTGTTATAGACAGCATGACAAAACTCACTGCCTGTGTCTGTTTTGCTGATTGTTGGTCTCTCCGATAGATGAACAGAACCTATATAAGCTTGTGATTTTTGGATTAAAGCTGCCCTAGACTACAATTTCCCTCTTACAGAACTACCACACCTCACCAGAGACTAATCTTGTTCTAGACCTGGGGAAAAGAAGAGAAGAAACAAGCACAAGAGCTGTAACATAATGTGATGTTAAGAGCAAGAGAGGCTTGAGAAACACACAAAAGGACTTTGATAAGACCACAATGGAAAAAGCCTTTCTAGTCTTAAATGGTAACAATGTGATCCCAGCAATGAACAACCACCCAAACAGAGATTCTTCAGAACATATGACTTTAAACTACCTTTAGAGCCCACAGACGAGCTTCATAGCAGAATGGTGAGTTGGTGTCCAGCCGCTCACAGCTGTGCCCACCACTTGGCTCCTGAGTTGTCCCAGGGGACTTACTTTGTGGACCCTTTGCATAGGACCCTTCCAGGTTTGTGCCTGAAGCTTTTGCAGAGCATGATACATGTGCAAAGGCTAAGCTGATAGCCAGATTATTTTATATTTAGCTGGGGAAATAAAAAAACACCAGCACAACCCCTTAAGGATCATCTTAATTATTTACAAATATGCAAATTCAAAGCACCTGGAATCTTTGTACTTAGTGGTTTTGATCTGGGGTCTATTGCTCCCTTGGCCTTATCCTGCACTTAACCAATTAGTTGAGGCACATCAGCCTTCTTCCTTGACACATCAAAAGAAAGAGCTGTATGCCAAACTCTCTTATTCCTGCAGACAAACATCTTCATTTAGCCCACACCAAGGGCTAAACAATAACAGTTTTTCTCTCACCCAATATCCCTTTCCCAACCAAGGAAGGAAATTGGGAAAAAGAGGGAGACTTGTGGGTTAAAATAAAACAGATTTAATAAAATAAAGAAACCAATATAAATGCTAACACAAAACACACAAAAGTACAGAGTTGCAGCAGGTTGTCCAGGAATAGCAATCATTAGCAATGAGGAGAGTGGGGTGGGTGAGGAGGGGGAGCAAAACCAGCCTCACCTCTCTCCAGCAAGCCCTCCCTTTTGTAGTGAATTTGATTGTTATTGATATAGAATACACCTGTGGGCCAGCCTGGGTCAGCTGCCCTGGATTTAACTGCTAAGGGCCCTGATCACCATGGCTGGCCACAAACTGAAACAAAATCCCAATGAAACCAGGACGACGAAGTATTTGTCACTTGATCAGCCAACTAGCCACAAATGTAAGCTCGCAACATCT
Organism: Nyctibius grandis; assembly: GCF_013368605.1. Classification (NCBI taxonomy): domain Eukaryota; kingdom Metazoa; phylum Chordata; class Aves; order Nyctibiiformes; family Nyctibiidae; genus Nyctibius; species Nyctibius grandis. Next base: position 104,091,859 of record NC_090659.1, read on the forward strand.
GGTTTTACACTGGTGATTGACAGCACATACATTTCTTCCTGTCTGGCATTGTCTCCATAGTCATCAAATCATCTGTATCTGCCAAGTTGGGCACATTGCATGGTCTCACTGCTGCTGAGCTGCGTCAGAGCGTAGGCACCTTGACCTCTAGGCATCACTCCAAATACTTCATATCCTGGGAGCAGCTGCAGTGACTTGCACGTGCTTCTTGAAAGAGCATCATTCTGGATCCTGTGTTGTCTGGATTTGTTATCAATGAAAACGCACTGATCCTACTGAAGTGTCTTTTCTTTAGTCCTTCTGTGGCTGACAGGGAGACTAAATCTGAGCATGGCAGCGTGCTTGATTGTTAGTGTTAAGTACAATGCCTCCAGGCCCTGGAGCTCCCTGTACTATTCAGGAAGGTTATTAAATTCTCCACCAAAACATCTGAGGAGTATTCTTAATTCTAGGAAAAGAAGGGAGTCAGCCCCATATGCAGGCACGTGTTAGCCATTCCTGTACCCTCACTACAGAGGGCATGGCAGAAGGAAGGGGAAATCTGGCAGGAGCATTGCCTTCCTTGGCTTGCTGAGAGCAAAAAGATGGTATGATACAGAATATGTCACCTGGAGAAAGTCCTCCTAGTCAGAGCCTCAGAGAGAGACAAGGGTCCTTCCTCAGGTTAATCTCTTCTTGGCATACATTAGAGGGGCCCTAAAGCAATTCCTGTGTGCACTGCAGGCTAGCGGGGAAGAGGGGTTGCTGTGTCATCCAGGAGTCATTAGAAAACTTCCTCGGTCTGAGGGACTTCAGCAGCCTCCCTACTAGGAGGACTCGTGTTTTCCTGGCATCAGCAGTCACCTGCTGATATGACTACTGTCCCATCTGTGGAAGAGAAAATATGAGCCCTTCTCAGGCATATGTCTGTGATGGTGGTTGTGGTTAAGGACAGAACCGAAACTGGGATGCCAGAGTCTTGGCATCTCTTGGACACAGAGCAATGGTTTTCTGCTGCTGCACAGACCAGCAGTGGGGTGGGCAATGCTCCCCTTCTTGGGCAGGGTTTAGCCCGTGGCCTCACTCCCGTGAGCTGACATCACCAAACGGCTCCTCTGTGGCACATGTCCATGACAAAGCGCACAGCCTTGGGGATAGCTAGACAGGTGAGAAAGCAGGCCTCAGCACAACAGCTGACCTTGCCTAAAAGACCCTCAAACAAATCCTCAAATGAAGAGTAAATATAATCTCTTGATAACAAATTGTCCCATGAATTAATCAGGTTCATCTGGCTTTATGGGGTAGGAAGCATTTGCTCTGCTCTGATTCAGTTAAATAACGATCTGTACCAGCTGCTGTAAACTGGGTGAGTTCACTTCTTTGATTCAGTTATGCCTACGCACTTTGGAGTCAGCATCCTTCTCCTGTGCAGAGCTCTCTTCAGAAAGTTTCTCACTCCCATGGGGCTGGGGGAGCTCACTGGCTGGCAGCGATGGGGTCACGCTGCCCTACAGCCCACCATTCACATGGACACAGCCTCCCACCCTGTCCATCCTGCATGGATAAAACACAGATACCCAGAGTCAACAGCCATAGCTTGCAATGAAGTCCCCCTTGAAACCTTGTCTTTGCTCTGATGGTTTCAAAATTCTGGGCGATATTTCAGCTGCTGATGTGCTGCATGAACACCTCTCGTGTGTTCAAGGTTGTCCCCGTGCCTCCCTCAGCTCCACACCTTGCCAAGAGATCTGCCATCTCCCACCATGTCCTGGGGCACTGAACACCTTGCAGGAAGGCTCTGTGTCTCTGCACCAGCAGCAAGATGGGGGCTGTGGTGAGAGCTCACAGCTGAGCGGTTGGGGCTTGTGGAGGCAGAGTTTATTCTTATATCACCACTGCATTAACCCATTGAATGGTAATTGTTTGTTGTCTGCACTGTCAGGCTGACTATGGGGTTTGATTGGTTTTAGCCGCTATCACCAAAATATCTCTTTTCAAGATTTCATCCTGTTCTGTTTTTTCTAGTCACTTACCTGCAGTCTCAGTCCTTCTCCAGTCTGTGGGGCTGATGGATAGTCACCTCTTTCAAAAGTGACATGTACTTTCCCAGGGCATCTTTCACCTTTGAAGATATTCCCTCTACACGTAGACAACTCTCCTCCCTGCTGCTAGAGAGAGAAACCCTCAGAGGAAGGTCTGGATTAATGGATATTGCACACCCTGGACGCAGACAGAGGTCATTTCAATTTGCTAAGTAGGCTCGACCATCCAGGCAGGACAATGAAGTTATTGCTGTCAAGACCTGTCTATTTTGAGTCTTTCTGCCTAGGTCCCTGTGACATGTACCACGAGCAGATGTTGCACTTCACAGACATTTCTGCCAAACTTACTGACACAGTGGCAGTTGGAAGGGGGCACTGATCATTTTTATTGTGCTTTCCAGTTAGGAGTTAGGATGTCTTTCATAAACCTTCAAGGAGGAGAAACGTAGCAGTAAATAGCTTCAGGTTCTGACTTTCTTTTGTTCTCGAATTTAACAGCTCCTGTTCTAGTTATAATCATTTGCCATGTGATTTAAAGCAATTATGAATTGACTGTAATACATGCAGATTAGTGATCTCTTTGTCATGCACAAAATTCATTCACTCTGCCAGAAATTTCAGACACTGAACTTCAGCTTGTGACTCACAGCTTTGCGTAAATGATTCTACAGTAAAACCTGTGAAATAGTAAACCTTCGATAAACATTTTTCTTTAACAGATTCTTCAATGTTATTACTCCTTATAAGGACTCTTTGCCAGTGGAAAAGAAAACACTCCCACACAAACACGGGCAATTTAACTGGAGGCCTTTTATGAGGTAGGTGATTGTTTTATACCTGAGCAGATATTTACTGCAAATTACACTTAGTTACAGAAAAAATATTATGTGGGCAGAGACGCACTAGGAAAGCTGAGAGCAAAACCTTGTCAGATTCCTTGTCCAAGAGTCACTGGGTCATTTCCTTAGGTGCTGTGTGCGAAATGGTGCAGGTCTAGTAACAGTGGCTGGAGGACGCAGTGCAGGAGGAGAAGGTATCAAACACAGACCATTCCTTAAAAATTAGAGGCCCTTGCAAAACCACATACTGTTCATGAACCACACCAAATCAGTCAAAACAATGAACAGGCTTGCTTTGCAATCAGTAAAGTAGACTTAAGTCTGATTAAATAATTGAAAACTTCATGGAAATCTAGATGTCCTTCACAAAACTTGGTCAGCTTTACTAGGTCGTTCAACACAATTTCAGACAAGACTGCCAGGGTCTCCTCTCAGACCATTCAATACACCAACACTGGCACAATTCCAATGTCAGGGAAGCAGCAGATCCACTATATATCCACAAAGGCCATTCGTCTGGAATTTATGGACATCCAGGAGCCTGGGAAGCCAGCCTGGAAACTCAGGACATCACTGCCCAAAGCAGTGGCCAACCATCCAAATCAACAGGGATTGATAGCTTGGCATAGAAACATTACAGCTGGTGACACTGTCAGGAAAGGGAACCAACCCCAAAACCGTCAGTTGCAGTTGAAGTTATGCCATGAACTTCGGGTTGCAGAATTAGACCAGGCAATTCCTCTGGCTTTCTCATTGCCTGCCCAGCACTCCTTTCAGCAGAGTTGTGATGATAAATTTACTACAGTTTCATAAAACACCACGTACAATTGCTTGATCATGAACTGCGTTATGGCTCTTCTGCAGCAGAGACTGGCTTCCAGCAGGCAAAACCTGTGCTAATTAACAGCATCATTTCTGGGAGGGCAGCCCATGGCTGTGAACATCAAGATCAGCCCCACTGACCAGAGTGCCCCAAACCCAGCTCTGAAGCAACTGTGCTTCTGTCTATCCCATACAATACTTCTGAAATCTGGGCTTGTTCTTTTTGTACTTACTGATATCAGCCCCAGCATCTGAGGCTTAATTCATATCAAAACGAAGTCCTGCTGGCTCCAGAGAGGGCCAAGCCAGGCCCACAATGATGGGAATTTTTTATTTTATGGAAAGTAAGTGTGCAGCTGCCTCACAAACACTAGAATTGTTAGCAAACAATGAATTAGTTCTATTTTAGCTCCCCATAATAAAGAACTTGCAGCAGTGCAATAGGGGAGAGGAAACATAAGAGCCACTTCAAAGGGAACAACAGCACTACAGATTGAATGAAGCCTTTATCGCATGGCAGTCCAACAAAAACAGGATTCCATGACTGCGGCAGAGGAGCAGCAGCTCAGTAGCGTGCAGCCCTACAGCTATACCTTCAGGCAGTTACATAAGCTGAGATGTCACAGGATCCAATGTGGTTAATTGAAGGGGACCGTTATGGAGACAAAGCATAGGATGACTCTTTGTTCCACAGATTTGCAAATACTTCACATAGGCAAACAGGTCAAAAGATCCTGGCCTCTTCTTGTTTTCGTGTCCTCAGTGTGTGCACTCGCTGTCAGGAAGGAGCAAGGGCTCAGCGGGGGACATGGCAAGACACAGGCATGCCTGCGACAGAGCCCAGGCAGGGACCACGGGCAAGGGCCTGAACCTAAGTACAGTCCTTGAGCAAAGGTGAGCTGATACCCAGGGTCCTGATGCTCACCCGGCAAATGTCTCCAGAACAAAGCAGATACTGTTCTAGCAAAGGTACAGTCCTCCCACCTTGCTTACGGAGAGAGGGTGTCTGGAAAAGAGAGGGGGCAAGTGTGCAACGCAGGTGTGTTACACGGAAATACCTGTGGAAATACTGGCAACAAAACAGTGGATGCATGAGATACTGCCATGGACAGCAATTATTGATTTTATTGAGTCAAGTGGAATTTGGTGGGACTTTCCCACAAGATAGAAAGTCCTGGAGACTAGATGCAGGCATTACTGTACTTATACCATATACTTGGTGGTATCCCTTTCAACTTCAAAGGCAACTGTGACAAACATGTCCATGACTTGATATTATGTCAGACCTCCCCGTTTTCTTCCGTGTTTCTGACATCTTAAACTCAGTTTTTCTGCTGCTCTGTTCTAAAAATTTGCTAGGAAGGACAGAAAGCAACCCAGGAACAGTGCAGTTCAGTCAATTTACACATCAAACATATTGTCTGTCTATCTATCTATCCATCCATCCATCCCTTCCTTCTCAGGTATAGTCTACAGAGAGGGGCATGGTTGAATACAGTCAATCAGGAGATGGGACAGGTGGTCATCTGGGACCTTCCTTTTCTTCTGACTTCAACCCCTTTCCTTTGCACACCAGGCAGAATTTGAACCCCAGTGGTACTTTCACTCAAGCACAAGTGACTTTTACAAGGCTACACTTGGCACAGGCTGTCCATATCCATGACCCTCTATAAGGGAGCTAGAGTAAGAACTTGCTGCCTTTGTATAAGAAACAGGTGTCTTTGCTGGCCAAGTCTGAGAAGTAGTGATTCAGTCCTAAATAGGACTTAGCAGGTTTTCTGGGCTGAAAGCAAATGTATTGATCTTTAAGGAGATGTGTGCAGTGTTCCCCATCCCTGACTCCGGAATATATTTTTATCAAGTCAAAGGCAACTTGAGTTCATCCCTTCTCCATTGGGAACAAAAAGTGAGCTGAGAATCTGTTGGTGGCCACTCTTTCTCTAAAATCACTGGATGGATCTTAAATAATCATCACATAACATTTCCTTCTGTTCAGGAGAGATTTTTTAGTAGCTGGCTGGTTTGGTCATGCTCCACTGTCCAAAATGTGAAGCCTGGAAATGGCAAACCCCAGTTCAAACCCTGACTGCTTCTTTGGTGCTTCAGGCAGTACCTTGAGTGTGTTCCCCATGAACTGGGAGTTAGAGGATTTTGGAAAGTTCAGCTGCTGTCAGCCAGTAAGACCCAGAGGAGCATCTCTTCTGCATGGAAAAGCCTTCCTGCTTCTTCTTTGTATCTGCTTCGGGTTTTTTCTCTCCAACCCTTTAGTACCTCCCCTATGAAAAGGAACATAGTGATGCTTTACCCACCTCTGAGGCATCCTTTGGATGACTAAGCAGCACTGTGTGTAATTTTATGACTTAAAAGGTAAAGAGGGAAGGGCAGAGCTCTACCACTTGCTTCTGTACTTAAAGCTGTAATTGTGTGTAAGTACTTGTAAATATCAAGGACAGCTTTGGGAACAACTATGTGTAATGGCTCTTCTTGCTATATTTCATTTGTCCAGTAGAACATAATGGCTAAATCAATGTAAAGTGTCATGCATGTTTTTCTGCTCTCCCTGGGGCTATTCTTTCCAGTTGTGTATGTTCAGCTTTGATCTCCAGAAAAATCAATAAAGATTTAGTTGTTCTCAAAAAAAAACCCCAAGCTAAACATTTAAAGCATTTTCTGTCATCTTGGTGTGGAATTGGTGTGGAACATGTAATCCCTCCCCACCTCAGGCTGCCAGAAAGAGTGCCCGACTCAGAAAGCTTTTGTGAAATGAGCTGTAGGGTTTATACTTAAAGGTTGCTTTTCTTGGGTCTCATTCTTAATCATAATCAGTGAAATTGTTTTTACTCATATTCTTATAAAAGAAACACAACTACTTTGCTGTTCCTGAAAAATAAATGCAATTTTCATAAAAAAAAAAAAGAAAAAGAGCTGACCTAGGTATCCATCCTCTGACATTCTCTTTGTGTCAAATCCTGACTTTTCAGTTCACTTCTACGCATGGCTGTGAACACAACAGAGATGTTCATGATTGCAGTGACTGCAAGAAGTCATGGCATAGCTATCAGACTGTATGTGGGAGCAATCCGAAAATAATAAAAAATGAGAAAGCACATTAAGTGCAAACTGAAATTTGTCTGTGTCTGTACAAAAATAAATCTTTAGAGAAGATGTAGGAATACATTTGTAATAAAAACTTCGTTTCAGCACTTAGGTCTTCATGGTGGTTCTTGCCTCCAGTACAACCTTCTGTGCTTTTCTAAAGGTCAGATACCACAGTCAGTAAAATAATGCCTTGCTTCTCAAGCTGCCTTGAGAAGTGGTAAGATTTCATGCTTTAAGATGTAATTCTGTTCTTTTTACAGAGAACAATTTTCAGTAATGATGCAATACCATCAGAACATCTCTCTGCAAAGCGTATCGAGGGCCTCGGGGATTAAAGGCGTTGCACCCAGAAAGTCTGGCATCACAATTCACAGGCTGGATGCTCAGCTAAGCAGGTGGGGAAGCTGAGCAATCCAGGGTGACTGAAGCAATTCACTACCATTTTGGAAAGTATTGGGCTCTGATTTTAGCAGCTCAAATACCAAAGTTGCCTGGGAAGGCAAAACATCTGCTTAGAAGGATCAGAGTTTCAACAGGTAGAAGGTAAAAGCTGTGAAAAGTACCTTCCTGGGGCCCCTTGACCCATTCCTCTCACTTAATTATCCTTCCCGTGGGTTGTGTGGAGGTTTGGGAGGTTTTGTTTGCAAACAGAAGCAGACCGAAGCAGATTTGACAGTCCAGATCAACCAGTTGCTTGCACTTCTTATGAAGAGGAAGGAAAGAAGCCAAATCCTCCTGCAGCGTGTGGGTGTAGCAGCATTCCAGATGTGTAATTATCGACATTACCAACTGTAGCCATTACCCCCTGTGCCCCAAGCACCCTTGGCTCCCCTGGCACTGAGCATGGTGTTGGCGTGGAGTACGCTTGAGTCTGGTGGGAGGAAAACAACATGTAGCCCCATTTTTAAAAAAAAAATATAGCTCTGTTTATCTGCAACTGCTTGGCAAATGATGTTATCAAGGCTCTTTCATTGCTTTAAGTGGAAAATGTTTGTGTCAAGCGTCTTCCCTGACGCTTGTGTGAGGACACAGAGCAGGGGGTGGAAAGCACTGGGAACCACGACACACACACCCCTACAGCCGTGGTCACTAGTGCCATCATCACCACTTGCTCTTGACAGCAGCTTAGTCAGTGGAAGACAGCGGAGGGGAGCTGGAGAACTGAAAAAGTTTCTCCCAATGCCACTCATCAAACATGATGTACTTGCAGGGCATTTGCAGTGGGCAGATGAGCTAGGACATGAGGTCAGAGGATAGTGGTGTTTGCCTCTGCAGGGAAGCAATGGTGAAATAGCCCACAGCAGCATTTCCCGGTTTATCTCACTCTCTCTCCCAGCTTCTCTAGCTCAGATGAGCATCAGCAGCCACGCTGCAGAAATCTTCTAGCACTTTTCTTAAAAGCCACAAGCCAGCTGCAACTTGACTGGTGTCTTCAAAGTAATCTGTGGGAAGTTAAACCAGCAAATTACCCACATTCTCTCCTCATCTGACTAGCAGAAATTTCTGGAGGGCAAACTGAAGCAGCCCAGGCACGTGGGCCACTGTGTCCTACTGAGAGAAAGAGTCAAGTCTGGGCTCCACAAGTATTAAGCCCAGCTCTGCCAAAACCAGGCAGCAGCTGCATATCAGAGGTGGCTCTGGAGGAGGGATCAAGCACACACGAGCTGGAAATATGGTGTTTGAGATTGCCTAATGCAACCTGGGCTTCTGAAGAAAAAGAAAACCAGGAGATGTGTTACCAGGGGATGACAGCGCCTCCTTCCTGCCTGTCTGGACCATACATCACCCATTTAGGCTACTGCAGCAGAGACAAACCCAATTACCTGCTGACCCATCAGCTTCTCCATTCATCTCCTCCAGGAAAAAAAAAAACACACCGACCTATGCAGCAAACCACATCACTACTACGCCAATAGCTTACGCTGGGGAACAACCGGAGGACAGGGCGCCCAGCCCTGCCCGGGCTGGAGGGGTGCTGCCCACCCTCCTGGCACAAACAGGGGGCAGGGAGGGGAGCCAGCACCCCAATGAGGGGAGTGGGGACAGGGATGGGGACAGGGATGAGGACAGGGATGCTCAGGGAGTGCAGCTGGGCTGCACCGACCTGCACCCCACTACAGCGGACCAGTGCATTGTCCTCAGCAGGCCAGGAGCCAGTGCCTCTGCTTGATGAGGAGCTCAGCAGAAAATGTTGTGCACACATAGAACTCAGTAGATGTTTAGCACAATGACATTATACACACAAAACCAGTACAGCTGTGCATTACTGAGGTAATGCTAGTAAGATGAGCATATTCATTTATTATATGCTGGAAAACAGGTAAAAAAACAGCCTTTACTTTTCAAAAGACCCTGTAACTTTCTCCTGTGCTCCCTCTTTTGTGCTCAGCCTGAGCTGCCACATGCTGGTCTCTGTGAGGTCAGGGACAGACAGCAAAATCCCCCATTGACCTGCTGTGCAGCAAAGGGTACTCCCTGCTGCAGTGATACATCCTGCTCAGGTGCCTTGTGGTTCCTGGGCTCAGTGTTAGCCTGTGCACAGAGGCAAATGAGACTCAGAAAGACTTTTCTGAGCATTATAAATTTCTGGTGAGGATGGACCTTACCAGCCTTGGGATAAGACCCTCCCATGGCTGTTCCCATGTCCTTGATCCCTGTGGTGCTTATTGAGCTCATTTTAGAAGACAGGACTAATGCCCACATCCCACCCTCTTTAGAGGCTTATTTCTCTGAGTCAGTGCTAAGGCAGTGTCAGTAGCTCCTGTTCTTCTCCGTGAAACCTCCCCCAGGCAAAGACTCCCAGCTCAGGCTCACACCCATGAGGTTTCTGCTTCCTGCAGGTTTCATAGAATCATAGAATGGTTTGGGTTGGAAGGGACCTTAAAGATCATTTAGTTTCAACCCCCCTGCCACAGGCAGGGACACCTTCCACTAGACCAGGTTGCTCAAAGCCTCATCCAACCTGGCCTTAAACACTGCCCGGGAGGGGGCATCCACAGCTTCTCTGGGCGACCTGTGCCGGTGTCTCACTGCCATCACAGTGAAGAATTTTTTCCTAATATCTAATCTAAATCTACCCTCTTTCAGTTAAAAACCATTCCCCCTTGTCCTGTCACTACATGCCCTTATAAAAAGTCCCTCTCCCGCTTTCCTGTAGGCCCCCTTCAGGTACTGGAAGGCTGCTGTAAGGTCTCCCCGGAGCCTTCTCTTCTCCAGGCTGAACAGCCCCAACTGTCTCAGCCTGTCTTCATAGGAGCGGTTCTCCAGCCCCCTCATCATCTTCGTGGCCCTCCTCTGGACTCGTTCCAACAGCTCCATGTCCTTCTTATGTTGGGGGCCCCAGTTTCCTTCCTTGGCCGCCTGCTTTGGCTCTCCCAGCTAAGCACAACCCTCTGCCCGGTGTTGATTGATGGCAACAAGGGCCTGGTTCAAATTAGAGCTGTTGCTCGTAACAGCTTGCTCAAGCCTCTGAGCACAGCCCTGGGAAGTTTAAACAAAGCTGTCCAAGTCCTCAGTGAGCAACATTTTCTCCAAGCTTAAGGGATGAATCAAGGAGCTCAACAATCCTGGAGGAAGAAAAGGGCAACAGGAAAGCAAGCAGGGTGATGGACAGTAACCAGCGGTTCCTTTCCCAAAGCACAGCTGGCCCCTGTCTGGAGCTCCCAGGAGGGTCCTCTCAAGAGCGTCAGCTCCCAGGTTTCTATGAGCCGATGACTTCTGCTGACACCGCTTTCCCCAACTCACTCCCGTGGATTGCATGGCCATTTCCTTAAAGTACAGAAAAGCTGGAGAAGGGAGAAAATCACCGCAAGCCATCCTCCCTCCTTCCTTCTTCTGTCTCCATATCAGTAGATTGACTTAAAAATTATACAATTTGAAAAACAAGCTTTGGCATTCAGGATGCCCTCTCATTTTCTGAGCCTTTGGGTCACATTAGATCATAGCCCATCACTTTTCTTTTCACCTGTGAAAGCTAGAAATTTGCCTTGAATGACAGCAGGCATTCATCTCCAGGAGCCAAGGGTTTTTAAGTAAAAGTCTGTTTTTAGAATAGAATAGAATAGAATAGAATAGAATAGAATAGAATAGAATAGAATAGAATAGAACTATTCCAGTTGGAAGGAACCTACAATGATCATCTAGTCCAAGTCATACCATGGGGCTTGCACTCTAAACATAAAAATACATAACATTAGAAATAATTTAGAAAAATGAATAAGAAAAGAAGTCTGGATTGCCTTTGTGGAGGGTTTCTGTTGAGGAAAGCTGCATTTTCTTGAGAGCAGCAGCAACGGCTACACAAATCTATCTTTATTATTCAGGCAGGAGTAACACCGTCAGTGTTCGTCAATCTTCTCTTAGTCCACCTGCTTGTAGATAGATTATACAGAGTTTATGGTCAGGAACAGAAAGGAAATATAAGAAATATAAGCCTTCCAATTTCCATTCCCTTTGGGAAATATTTCATTAAGGACTTTGATGCTCTAAAGTGTCCTTAGGACAAAAATTGTTGACAAACTGCAGGCAGCCTCCTGAGGTTTCCCCATTTTAAATGCTGATTAAATGCTGTAATCTCTTATAGCAGTTGGTTGTAGGGTCCATAATTCCCTTGCTTGAGTGCACACTGTTATATGTACAATACTCACCCCACAAAAGAAACATCATCTTCCTTTCCCTCACCTAGAGGGAAACTAGATTCCCCCTTGCTTACAGTTTTGCAGCAAATCCTGAGTGTTCACTGGAAGTTAAAACAAAGCAGTGAACACCCATGGGTTAATATTTTTATAAACCACTTTTGGGGAGCTGTGAAACTGCAGACTGCACAAGCTCACCAAGGAATAAGTTGATTTTGTTAGGAAATGTAGAGGTCTGGGGTTGATTTTGCTTTTATCGCATCTGGCTTTAGCTAACTGGGGCAGAAATACTGATTTGTGACTTGGGATGGCAGTGAGTGTCCTTCACAGTGGCTCCAGTGGGGCAAACCTGACCTGTGGGAAGGCTGGGGAAGGGGGAATGTGATTAGATGCCACTGTTTTTCCCAGAGATTCACACGCTGAAGTGAAGAGCTTCAGCCCAGGCTCGGCTGAAGCTTTTGGGGCAGAGGAGGGTGGGCAGTGCAGGTGGGGGCAGCTCCTGCCCTCGTGGGGGTGGCAGCCATCGGAGCCTCCCCTGGGGAACCAAGCTGCACCCAGAGCCCCAGGGCTTTCCTCTCCAGGGAGTGCAGAGCCCTGCATCCTGCGTTTGGTAATGATTGATGAGGTGGTTCAATGTTTCCATTATACGCTGCTGAACTGGAGATGGAGAAAATGCCCTGACCACAGGACCACAGACCACAGCTCTGTTGCTCTTTGACATGGGGAGACTGAAAACGAGTTTTTATTGAGAGTGGAACTTATGACAATTAAACCAGATTTCTGTTGGCATTTGTTGAGTTATTCTCTAAATTAAGTCATCAAAAAATGCCCCTCACTAGGGTTACCCCCAAGATGGCTGACCCAGAGGTCAGAGGGAGAGTGCTGGATCCATCCCCCCAGCAGTAATCCCAGTGCCAGTCAAGGGAAGCTGTGCCAAGGGAAAACTTATTCTGATTTATTCTTTCAGATCACGCTCAGCAGTGCACCCTCCCCATGCTTTGCTAGGTGCTCTGGAAAGGCCAGCTGACGGGTGGGTGGGCAGCCTTCAGCTCCCTGGGGGGGATAACAAACTCTCCAAGGATTTTGTGCTCTCACAAGCACCCACTTGCATGGCTCCATCGTGTTTCAAGCCATGAAGAGACAGAGGTCCTGATAGTGAAGGAATTAAATGCATTTCTCTAGCCCGGAAAATGGGAGGGTTGGGGAGGGCCCTTGAAGACCTGGTCATGTGGAAAAAGGAGATGAAATGGGCAGAGATTCACAGCCAAACAAAGCAAATGGTACACTGAAGAGATGACAGAAAGTTGGGGCTGAGCAAGGCTCAGGAACTTGTCCATCTTTGCCAGCCCCAGAGGAGGAACACCTAACCCTACTGCCCTCTTCTTTCTTCTTTTATATATATATCTCTAGATTGTTCTTAAAAATTCTGAAGGGTGAGATTTTATGGGATTGCTGTGCTCCTTTTCCAGAGCTAACTGTCCAGACTCTTAGAAATCATTTCCAAATTTCTGGCCTAAATCCCTGTGCTGCAGCTTAGATCCATTACTTCTTGTCTTCTCTGCAGCTGATGTGGAGGAGAGAAGACAAGCCCTGCAGAGAGGGAGCTGAGCCATGGAAATGCCTGAGGGCAGGAGAGCTCCTCAGCACTAAGCCTGTGGTTCTCAGAAATGAGGTGAGAACTGAGGTGGTGCCATGCCCCAAAGTGCAAACTGATGGGGGATTGCAGTCTGGAGGTGGGATCCCAAGGAGGAATGCTTGTGACCTGCTACCCTAAGCCCAGCTGAAGGCATGGGAGATCAGAGAAATGTAACTGTGACCCAGGCGGTGTGAAAACAACAGCTCAGGAGCAAACCATCCCCTTGTGCAGAAAGACCAGGAGTTTGTCTAAGCAAGTATCTTCTCAATTAACTGACATGCAAAATAAGAGACAACAACAATTGGAAACAACAGCAAGCAACAAAAAGGAGCGTGCAAGCATTGTTCATTCACTTTGTGATTAAATCGGAAAGGAGAAAGCCCAGCTGGAGCTTAGACTGGCTGGGGACAAAAACAAATGTGCAAGGATATTACATGTATGTTAGCGGCAAAAGGAAATTTGGAGAAATTGTGGGTCCACTAATGAATGGGAGAGACAACCCACTGAGAGATGATAAGCAAAAGACTAAAGTATTCAATGCCTTTTTTGCATAGGTTTTCATTGGCAGAGCCTATTCTCACACCTTACATGTTCAGCATGATTTGGAAGGAGAGGGACAATCAATGGCAGGAGCAATAAATGAGGGTCTACCAAGAGAAGCTGTAAGTATTCAGATCCAGGTGAGCAGATGGGATTCAGCTGAGGGCGCTGATGTGACTTCATGCCTGCTGTCCATCATCAGAAACTTATGGTGATCAGGGACAGCTCTGAATACTGGAAAGTCTCACGCAGCATTTTCATGCAAAACCTGAGCAAACATGAGTTGGATGAACAAACTGTTAAATGGACTGAAAATTAGCTGGACCATTAGGTCAAAGAATAGTAAACAATGTTGTGGTGGGCCATCTGGCAACTAGTAATGAACAGAGGACCCCAGGGAATGACACGGGAGCTGATATTGCTCAATATTTTCATCAGTCACCAGGCTGATGACACAGAGGGCACTTTCAGCACATTTATAAATGGTAATAGATTAGAAGCAATGACATCTGTCTCCATTTGGCAGAGCTGGTAAAGCTTCAATCCAGAGGGACCTTGAGAAACTTGGGACCTGGGTCAACAGAAACCCCTCAGAGTTCCACAGGAGCAGTGCAAACCCTGTGGTTTGGTGTAGGATGGCATCCTACTGCCTACATAACAGCCATGCAGGAAAGGTCCTGGGCTTTACTATGAGACTTCAGTGAGAATTTAATGTGAATCAGGCAAACTATATACCGGCCGTGCATTAGGAGCAATGTGACTGGCATCAGACGATAGTTATTATTCCCTCTCTACTCAGTGTTGGTGAGGCTGCTCCAGAAATGTTGTCCCATGTTGGGACCCCCAGTTCAAGAGGTCATTAAGAATCTGGAGAAGGTCCACTGGAGTGCTGCTAAGATGGTCAGTGGCCTAGAGCGCATGATCTGCAAGGAGATGCTGAGGGATGGGGTTTGGGTAGTCTGGCAAAGAGGTGGCTTAGGAGAGGTCTAAAACCAGCCTGCACCTACATGAAGGGGAATGACAAAGACAATGGAGCCAAACTAGAGCACAAGACTTATGAGGAGCAGCTGAGAGAACTGGGGTTCTTTAGGCTGGAGAAAAGGAGGCTCAGGGGAGACCTTATCGCTCTCTACAACTACCTGAAAGGAGGTTGTAGCAAGGTGGTTGTTGGTCTCTTCTCCCAAGTAACAAGCAATAGAACAAGAGGAAATGGCCTCAAGTTGTGCCAGGGGAGGTTTAGATTGGATATCAGGAAAAATTTCTTCACTGAAAGGGTTGTCAAACATTGGAACAGGCTGCCCAGAAAAATCCTGGTCTTCACTGGAGTAAACAGGTTTGTCTCCTCAGGGGCCTGAAGGAGGCTCATGGAGCAGACCTCTGTGGTGGACCTCTGACCACCCACTCCAGCTGATAGCTCACTGCCCAGCTCTGCCTTGGGTGGCCCCAGCCAGCTCCCTCCGAGCCAGTGCCCAGGCACTGCTCTGGAAACAGCTCATTCCTACAAGTTGTTCCCAAAAGACAGCATGGACAGGGTGGTGCTAGGTTCCTTCCATACAACCTTTAACAGGACCCTATCGGGCACTGCGCCCTAAAACGCCTCCATAAGCCTCGTGCCACACCTTACGGCATGCAGCGCAAAGCCTGTTTCGCATATAAAAATGCCACTCTCATGGGCTCAAACACAACTCTTGTATCATTTTGGGCATTTTGAACTGCAGGAGAAAAAAAAAGGGGGGAAAATTGTCATTAGGGACCTGAGCATCCCAGAGGGCCCAGATGAGACCCAGGACTGAATGCTATTTCATGTAGACCTGGCTAATCTAACAACAATTAGTTTTAAGCAGAGTAGGTTCAGACAAGTCCACAGGGCCTTGGGTCTGGGATGTAGTCACCAGCCCTCTTTCAGCTGGTAGCAGAGGCACAACTGTGGAAACTTAAGGTTGATTGCCAGCGCAAGCCCCCCTGCCCCGTGGTTGTAAATCATGTCCCCCAGCTCAGCTACCTACTAGCAGGACGTTGAACACCAGGGAGGGCACAAGCAGTGAAAGGTGGAGCCCACCGTGTTACCTCCATGTAGGTAAGAAGCTTTTATAATTACCAGTTTCCTTTGTACAGCTCGGAGACATGTGTCTGCGCAGTGCAGTGGGGAGCAGAAGTGACCTCTCCTTACCTCTCCTTCTCTACTGTGTCCACAGGTGGACCCATGGAAGTGCCAGTTTCCTCCGGTGTTTTCCCTTGCCATGCAAGGGAACGATGCAGGCAGCAAGGCAGCTGATTACCCAAATTAAAATAACTCAGTTCTGCTTCAGATCTTGCTTATATTTTACCAGCTTCGTATCTGAACATCTCATTAACGAACACAAACGGACTATAGTATTTTGTAAGCAAGCTTGCTCAGAAATCCCTGAATCAATCAAAAGCCAGGGAAAACAATTCATTGCATCTGATGCATGAGTTCTTGGAATTTTAGCTATATTAGGCAATACCTCTCTGTTCACTCAAATTAGCCTAACTGCATGCATATTTATTGTCCACTGTTCTTTAGCATCTAGGCAAAATCAAAGCAGGCTGTTCCACTACTGAGATGGCAATTTTGCACAAGAAATATGGACACTTTTACATCAGACTAATAATGCTATTCCATTATTCAAAACCAGAGCTAAAATTAGCAGCACCTCAACAATCAGACACATATTTTATCTTCAAGGTATGAACCTGAATTAGTACAGAACTCTGACTTCTATCTGTTGCCCTTATTTCTATATAGGCTTTTCTACGCCAAGATCATTGGCATGAGATAGGCACATGAGACTCAGACTACCTGTTATGTTTGTATCTTCCTATATATACACAAAAGGGAATCCAGAAGTCATGCTCCATCTGCATGCATTTGCTATGTGCCGGAAAACTACATAAACCTCCAGATCTGACATTTTATATACCTTTTTAATAGCAAATCACTTGCTGGTACCTGTTTAAAGAAAAATGGAGTCAAACTCACCTGCAGAATTTCACCTGCTTGTGCTCACTCCAGAAGCACCAGTGCTTTCTCGAGGCTCTCCCTTAAATGATACGGCATCTTTTCAGCTTTTGGGTGGCCAAGGGATGGGGAAGCCCTAGCACAGAGCAGGTGCTGTAGCTCATCCGCACATTCTAAATAACAGCCAAAGCCTTGTTGTGCAACAGCCATGAAATGGTCCATTAGGAGGTCTTTTAATAGACGATATGTGAGCAGCACTTGGACAGATGGGGAAATTCCCTCTTGACCAATACCGTGTTTTAAGCACCCTTAATCTGCAGAGACATTGCCACTTGAATGGAATACTGGGCACCTTGAAGAATGCAATAAACCCAAGCAAAGTTCTCTGTTTTAGTGTCTATACACTGTCTGAGCCATGAAAGGGTGAGAGAAAGGGTAAAAAAATCATAGTTCTGGTATAAAATCCTCCAATGTCCCTCCTGCCTGTGCTGATGGAATCATTACTTCATGTCTAAAGCCCAGGCCAGCTTTTTCCCAACTCAGTTCAGAGGCAGGTGGAGGAAATGTGGCTGTTCAAACATGGTGAAGAATGATGAAATACTGTAAATCTGGACCATGGACTTGACTTCTTATTGCTGGGGTGCACAGATCTGGGGGGGCTGCCCAAGATGGGGGTTTTCACCCAGGGTGGTTCCTCCCTGTGGATCAGCAAAATGGTCAGATGTGCCTCCTTCTCTTCATGGGCTGTAGAGGATGCTTTACTCAGAAGCTGCTGAGATGTCTCAGTTGGGGTGAGGGGAGTCCCCCCAGCTGCTGGAGCGGACCCAGGGCTAACTCTTGGGGGCTGGGCAGGCAGTTGCCCCTGTCACTGACACTGGGCATCACTGGCTGGCAACCAGGCCTTTTATTTCCCAGTGGCTGAGTGCAACCCATCTGTTTTCACCCAAATCAGCCTAATCGCATCCATATTTATTGCCTGCTGTTGTGTTACGGGTAGGCAACACCTCCTCAGCTGCTTCAGATCCCAGGGGGCTGCCAATACCATGCTGCTGTTGCCGTGGTTTCTCCATGATCTCTGCACTCCTTGGGCTTCTGCCAGTTCTGTCTCTTAGGGTTAAAGAGACCTTCAGACTTCTTAATATCAAAAGAAAGAGTATCAGTGGGAAGTCTGCTTGCTGAGGGTGGAACAGATCAAACCATGTTCTTAAAGGCTCCTGGAAGGGTTCGGGGCTGTGAGCCCCAGATAGCAGGAGCATTGCTTTTCCTGCACTGGGATTTATTTGCAGAAGGGGAAGGAAGTATCAGCTGCAGGACTAGAGTTTGTGACTCACCTTGCTGCCCCAGCCAGGGGAGAGTTTAGTCTCCTCTTCTCAGAGCAGTGCCCAGAAACAATATTTGCTGATATTGGCTTACCGTCCCAAGGGGGAAAATTACTATGAAAAGTTTACAAGGACCATTTGAAACCTGAGAAGAGGATGTTTTTAGTAATGGGGAAAGAGCCAAATACCTTAGAAGATAAATATTCCAGCTTTAAGAATTAATTACCGCTTCCCAGTAATGCAGGTTGACTATTAAATAACCTTGCGCAATTTCCTGGACGGATATATTTTAATGGCAATATTGTGTGCAGATCAAGAGCAAAATATAGTTCCTTGAACTGTGACCCTGCAAGCCCAGGGAACGTGGTCAGACGCCTTTGCCCAAGCACTTATCCAGCAAAGCCCAGAGGATGAGGCATGGGGCTAAAGCAGCCACCTATACAGAGCAGCTCACACTGTGAGGGCCTCTGGGTGAGGATTTCTCCTATGGATGGTTATTTTCAGTCAAGAAAGGAAAACATGGATAGTAACCAACCAAGTGCATTTTTAAAAATGGCAGCTGTAACGTCTATGTAGCTCTATAATCATTACACAAACTTGACTACGTAGCTTTTCAGTTGTAAATCAAGTATCATAGGCCAGTGAAATGGATGCTCATTTTCTATATCCTAATTCTTCTTTTGGTAGTGTGGGCAGATAGTATATAACTGGTTATGCTCCACAATATACACTGGCATGACAAGTCACAATGTGTATTTATACTTCATTCAGTCAAGAGCATCAAGCAATGGATGTAGTAAGAAAATTTCGTAAACCAGTTATCTCAAAACAATTTTCAATTAAAAGGCATTGTTTTTTCCTTCTTTTTAGATATGTGGAAAGGGGAGACTGATGGAAGAGCAAGTCTGAGAATCAGTGGGGTTTTCTGGAAGTCTGAACTGTCACTAATTACTCAAACCCCAAGCTGAGCTGCTGTTTTGTGAGCCGTGCTCTAGCTGATAATAAGGTTTTCAGGGATGTCACTCTGAAGGTACCTCAGGAAAACAGCTTTTTGGAGGATGACGTGTACCTTGGTGCAGTGATGCAGTGACAGCATCACCCCCAGACATACTGCTCCTAGAAGGACAATTGGCTTCGGATCCTGGCTTTAGGAGCAACTGAAGCCTCGACCACTTTTGCTCCCTGTCTGAAGCTGGAACCCAGCTCTTGCCCACAGCGTGAATGTGGTCCTTCTTGTCCACAGTCCGTCTTGTCCATGGTCCTTCATATGAACAAACCACAGAAATACAGCATGGACCTGTGTCACTGACCATCGCACGTGCTGATAGCCTGATCCCTGCCAAGAGGCAGCGAGGAAGCAGCCTGGCTCCAGGCTGCCTGAGCAGGGCAGAAAGCAAGGGGACATCCATAAGGCCTTTTGAAGACAACGTCCCTATCTCTGTCTGGGGATCTGTGGCTCCTGAACTGAAGCGCACAGAACAGGTTGATGGCAGCAGCTGTTTTAAAATTCATGAAGTCTTAAAGCATTACTGGATGATTTCAGTGCTGGGAAATAACTAGACAAAATAGCCCAACAGCAGGGAGATGCTGATGTAGTAGCAGCCATAATAGTGCATGATGCCGCACACGTCCCTGCTTCTGAAAACCCACTCATCCATCTTGTCAGGGGAAATTGCTGTGATTCTGTTCCATAGCGGAGGTGGTGGGAGGAAGGAGGCAGACACATATTTTCCTCTGATCAAGGAGAAAAGCCACACTGTGCCTCACTTACTTATCCTCCTGAAGTCACCCTGGCCTCTGGGTGAAGGGCTTAGAGACTGGTGATGGGAAGTATTTGGTTGGGAGGGTGCAACTGACCGTGGTCCAAGAGAAACAAGGCTTTGGATCTCCTCTGCTAGCACTTGAAAGATGGCTTTCCCTCCCTGCCCCAGTGTGCCCCTCTTTGTCCGCTCGCCCGGGACTAAAGAAAATGCCAGGGCAAAACGAGCTGGGAGCCAGCAGGCTCCTCCTGTGCTTTGCCTGTTAGCTCAGGGTTGCACGGGCTGAAAACTTCTGGGTGAAGGTAAATCTGTGCCAGCTGGGGCAATTTCTGACAAACAGCTTAATTGCCTAATTTATGTACCTGTACCCAAAAGCATTGTCCAGAACACCCCAGCTCAGCTGCTGCCTCAGACTGGAGGCAGGCCAGAGCAGCCCTCCCTCCCTGCCATGGGCATGCTTTTGCCAGTGAGATTCCCCATCACGTCCCCGAGGGCCCTCATCCTGCTCCTGGCACGCGGCCGAGCCAGCCCGACAGCGTGGGGAGGGGATGGGAGGGCTCGCACCTCCACCTGAACATGGGTGCCTATGTGACAAGGGGTTCTCCCCACAGGAGAGAGATGGGGAAAATCACTGTATTTACCTTCCTGCTCCTCTGCCCATCTCTACCCCTCATGTACACAGCAGCCTCCTGCCCAAACTCTCGCCTTGTACTACCATACAGCCAGGACAGCTGCTGGTGGCTATTAAAGGCTCACAGTGGGGCAGCGGGAGGCACCAGAGGTCGTCGGTGACTATTGCTTTTTTTCACCTGGCCTTTGATGACCATGGTGAGATGCATAGAGGTCCAGTACACATTACCTGCCCTTTTAGCATATTTTGTGCCCATGTGTGAGCTGGATACCTTTAGCAGCTTGCTCGATGAAAATCTGTACTGGATGCGTGAGTAGAAAATCAAGCTTCATTATTTCCAAAGACAAAAGCTACAGTTTAAAAAAATTAACCAAAACTGTATCATAGTGATAATTTCTCTTGGAAACAATTTGTTATCCCTGATTTCAGGACGGTGAAATGCTGCATAAATACCCTACTCGTGATTTTTCAAACTCCCTTTCAAATCTCCCCACGAATTGTGGCCCATGTGGTGAGTTCAAGTCTGCCAGGGATGTGCTCATTCTCATCAGCCCTGTCCCTCTGCTCTCCTCAAGCCCCCAGCCCAGAATCCTGGGCCTGGCAGAGCAACTCTCACAGTGAAGAAATATTCAAAATGTGTTTTAAACAATACTTTTATTTGCCCCGGCTGTCACCGTGCTTTTGCGCTTCTATTAATTCAAGGGTTTTGGACCCAGTTTGCAGTCCCAGTTTCAGTCTGGTCCTGCAGGTCTGGAGCTGCCTCCCTTCAGCTCTCCCGCTCCCTTTGGTAGGGCAGCACAGGGCCTTCAGAGGAGAGACACGGATAATATGGCTGGA
The DNA here is from genome assembly GCF_013368605.1 of Nyctibius grandis. Lineage (NCBI taxonomy): Eukaryota > Metazoa > Chordata > Aves > Nyctibiiformes > Nyctibiidae > Nyctibius > Nyctibius grandis. Next base: position 104,112,977 of record NC_090659.1, read on the forward strand.
CTGGTGTTGTGCACGTGGCCCTGGGCGGGGAATAGTGCTGCTGACATCCCACACCCCTACCCAGGGCTAAAACAGGCCTCTGATGCTTCCTTGCGGAACATCATCTCGCTCAGTCACCCTTCCCTCAATTACGAGCATCATGAAGACTTTCATCTGCAGATCAGGAGTGGAGGTGTCCCACAAAGTTTCGAGTCCCAGGGGTCAGAAAAAACAGATACTGCCCACTAACTACAGGGAACTTATGCAGCAGTTACCTGCCTTCCCTAACAAAGGCAGGGAGAGTCTTTTACTTAACCTATGAAAATAAAATAATAAAAAAAAAAGATCTTACTGTAGTTGTGCATGAGCAGGGACAGCAAGTTTCCCCCTGTACAGATTACTCCACTTCCATGCTTTCTCCTCACCACGGAGCAGAGCTTTATTTTTCACCAATACAACGCACATACTTCAGAGGTGTATTTGAAGTGCAAAACCCACATTCCATGCTTAGACATCCAGCAAACAGTTAATAAAAACCATTCTAGTATGGTGTAGAGCTTATGTGAAACAAGAGAGAAAAGTCTAACCTGTTTCCAATGGCTACAAGATTGCCCTGGGGAAGATAAAGATGCGATTCCTTTTAAATGTGGTTATTTTCTGTTACGGGAACCTACGCGTCACTCCTTCCTATCACACATCTCCAGGGACAGCCATCCCACACACTCCTCTGCTGCGGATTGCTCAGCACTTTGTCCCACAGTAATCTGTAGGAGAAACTTAACCCTCCTGTTAAATGCTTTGGGCTCAAAAGATTAATTCTATGGGATAGATCTCCAGAAATTGGAACTCGTTCCTCATAGCTTATCATCATTCAGGTGATTACAGATGCAAGCAAAACAGCAGTCACTGAGGGAGGAAAACAATCCTATTATCATGAGAATGTTTACAGACAGTTTTATATTTTCATGTTTAATAAAACTCTTTTTTTGTCTCCATATAAAGCTTTCCATCAAAGGCTTTCCAAGCATTTTATAAAGGCAGGTGAGTGTTACATCATCATCATTGCCATTTTACAAACAGGAAACTGAGGCCCAAAAAAAGTCATTTGAGCAGAGTCAAACGGCAAATCCCTGCCCAAACCAGAAATGGAATCAAAACCTCCTGGCAAAAATCCCCTTCTCCAACTACCTCTACTTAGTTGCTATGTAGCTTTTTTTTTTTTTTTTTGTAAAAATAACCCAACCAGTCAAACAAGAGAGAACAGCAAGGAAATCACAAGCTTCGACATACTTCCATGCTGCTGGCATTAGTACAAAAATAAAGATTTTTATTAACGAGTTTACAAAAATAAAGTCTATCGAGTCACACAGGATCTCATCACGGGGTTTATTTGACTTTGGAAGACAAAGCCTGTTTGAAACGTCTCTTTAGATCTTGCATGTTGGGAGATTTGGGCCGAGGGATAATGGATGACCGCCTCCTGTCCGTGCTGCCGGCGTGCTGTAGTTTGCTGACCTCCTTGCAAAGATACTGGAAAACATCACAGACGCCTTGGGAGTCATCACTCGTGGAGATTTCCAAGAACAGGCTGCCCAGTTCATTTGCCAGCTGTAGTCCCTCTTTCGCCTGTACTTGCCTGGCGTGGAGGAGGTCTGCTTTGTTCCCCACGATAATGACGGGAGTCCTGGCATCTGGGTGGACCTTGCGTATGTGCTGATAGAGAGGTCGGACTGACTGGTAGCTGCTGTAGTCTGTGATGGAGTAGACCAGGAGGAAGCCCTCTGCCCACTTCGCACACCGGGACAGGGAGTCCAGCACCTGCACGCAGTCTTCCTGCACCTGCGGTACAACAGAGAGCACAAATTTGGCATTGGGTCGTGAAAGCACAGAGCCTGGATCATAGATAGCACCGTTAAAGAGGTCCAAAGTGAAGCCTGAGCTCTGTCTTAGGAGACTAAGCCTGGCCTTGTAGGAAGCTGGGGCTGAAAAGCTGAGCCTTTAGGTGGCAGAGAAGAACTGATCGATCTGAAGCATCTCCATACCTGGATGCACCCCGGTGTGTCTTGGATCTGCACGGCAACGTGGTCCCCCTCCAGATGGACCAGCCTGGAGTAGAGGTTGCCTGGGGAACAGAGAACCGTCAGGCACCAGCCGCGGCCGCGGGGGCCCCCGCCGCGCCCCGCCCCGCCGCCTCACCTGTGTTGGGCTCGTAGTCCCCGATGAACCGCTTCGTCAGGAACCGCACGATCATCGCTGAAAGGCAGAGCGGCCGCGTTAGGCGGGACGGACGGACAGGGGAAGGACGGACGGACAGAGGAACTGGGGGCATGGACGGACAAGGGAAGGGGGGACAGACAGCCCCGCGCCCCCCCGCACTCACCGCTCTTGCCGACGCCGCGGGCGCCCAGCACTGCCAGGCGGACCTGGGCGCCGGGCGGCGCCGGGACGCACTCGGCGATGGGCGCCAGCAGGAAGGGCTGGGACATGCTCGGCGGGCGCATGGGAGGGGGCGGCCGGATGCTCTGCGCTGCTCGGCCCGGCCCGGCTCAGCTCAGCTCGGCCAGCAGCGCCCGGCGCGGGCGGACAACGGCGGCTTTTAAAGGCTCCGCCGGGAGCGCCGGCTGCGGGGCGGCCCCGCAGTGTGCGCACAGCGCGGGTACCGCCCCCCCGGCTGTACCGCCCCTCCGCCGGCTGTACCGCCCCCCGCCCAGCTCTACTCCCCCGGCTGTACACCCTCCCCGGCTGTACAGCTTCCCCCCCGCCCCCCCGGCTGTACCACCGCCCCCCGGCTGTACCGCCCCCCGCCCGGCCACCTCCCCGCTGTCCCCCCGCATCTCTCTACCCACTTGCCCCCTAGCTGCCCCACTTGCCTCTCAGTTGTACCCCCCACCCCCCTCCCGCCGCTGTCCACCCTGGCTGTACCCCCTGCCCCTTCCTCCCCACCTTCCCCGTCCCCAGGGCGCGGGGTGGCCCCCAGTGGGTGCAGGCACCAGAGGGGTGCGGGACAGCCCAGGCAGGCAGTGGGACCTGCAGCCCCGGCTTGGGGACGGGCACCGCCCTCGCCCGAGGCAGGCGGAGAGCAGCCCGAGGCTCGCTGTGGGTGGGAGGGTGCATTTCCACACCCCACACCAGCCCCGACCACGGCAACAGGCTCCTGCTGTATGTGCCCTCCCTGCAGTGAGGGACGGGAGTCATGAAAGGGAAATGATTGATCCTTTTACCTCAGGCCGTTTTGTTTCCCACACCCAGACACATCCCTCCACAGCCCGTGTTGAAATCCCAGCTCGCGGATCAAGCAACAGCCAGCCCTGAAACCAAAGTGCTCCACGGTGCCTTGAGGTCTGGATCGGGCCCTGCGGGTTTTTAAAGTGGAAGAAAGTTTTGGGGAAGAAAGGTGCCCACTACGGGCTGCCATTAAATGAGCCCCAAACCTGCAAGCAGCTGGGTGGATGCTTCAGCCCCTCTGCAAACCGTCGCCCTGGCTCCTGTGAAACCACTTCTGCAGCGTGCTGCTTTGCAAGCGTGCAAGTGTTTATGAGATAAACAATGCACTCAGGGGCTGCTTTATTTTTATTATCATCAAGTAGATAACACAAGCCAGCAGGAAACAACATGGAAGATGCCAGCAGGTCCGTACTCAAAAGGAGCAGGAGGGGTCTGTGGTCCCACAGCCCAGTGCCACGCAGGGACTGAGCCACTTTGGGAGCTGCTGGGCCCCAACTGCAGGGCTGATGTCCCAGGGCAGCCCAGGCGGCCCTCGACACCTGCACACAGGCAGCTGAGCTGAACCTCGGCAGTAGCAGGGCTGGGCACTGGTGCTACTCTCGGTCACCTTCCCCCTCCCCTTCAATACAGCCCTCAGAAGATGCGTACAGTGACAACAGGTCATGTTTTTCCTCACTTTCCTCTTGTCCTCCATCTTACTTACTCCCTACATCCATGCAAGAGTCTGGGTACCCCATCTGCTATGTTCTTCTTTGGACATCCTCAGCCCCAGTCCATCTAGTGACATGAAAACTCAGAACAAGGGCACCAGATAATGCTGCCAGCTCTGCTCTACCACAGCCAAGGTGTTCCTGAGGAAAATCAACCCTCAGCACTGTGAGGGGAAGGATGGGGAGGAACTGCTCCTTGCTGCCCATGGGCACAGAGTTCAAGTGGGCAGCAGAGGCTCAGCTCGGGCTCTGCACCCTGCAGCAGCCAGAGGACCAGCTACCCCCCAAAGCAATGTTCTGCCTCATTTGAAGATTCTCCCCTGATGCCCCAGAAACTCCCAGAAAGTTGTCTACCTGATAACAATTCCACACTGCTCTTTGCTGAAGGGCTTTGGGTTCTTTGATAATGGCTGGTTTTATAAGACAACAGGCGTGACAGTGATACATGGGAAAGGTTTATGTCGTAGGGGCAAAAGGGTTCTGGGACAGGAATTAGCAGGGCTCATTCGGAGAGCTTTAAACTAGATTCGAAGGGGGATGGGGTAGTAGCTGGGCTTGCACCACTGGGGCAACGCTCTAGTGTTGAGGTAGACCAGGAGGCCTCCCATCCCCCTGGGGTGAATTCAGGGGGTGAATCTGGGATGAAATCGGTGTGCCCAGCTCGCTCCCTGAAATGCCTGTACACCAATGCACGCAGCATGGGGAATAAGCAGGAGGAGTTAGAAATCCGTGTTCGGTCGGGGGGCTATGATCTAGTGGCAATTACAGAGACTTGGTGGGACGCCTCGCATGACTGGAATGTGGTCATGGATGGCTATGTCCTGTTCAGGAAAGACAGGCCACTAAGGAGAGGTGGTGGAGTTGCTCTTTATGTGAGTGAGCAGCTAGAATGTATTGAGTTCTGTCCAGGGGCGGATCAGGAGCGAGTTGAGAGTTTGTGGGTGCGAATTAAGGGGCAGGCTGGCAGGGGTGATACTGTTGTGGGTGTCTATTACAGGCCACCAGATCAGGATGAGGAGGGTGATGAAGCCTTCTACAGGCAGCTGAGAGCAGTCTCTCAATTACACGGCCTGGTTGTTGTGGGGGATTTCAACTACCCTGATATTTGCTGGGAGGCCTACTCAGCCAGCCATCCCCAGTCCAGGAGGTTCCTCCAGTGCGTTGATGATAACTTTCTGATGCAAATGGTGGATGAGCCAACTAGGAGAGGAGCGCTGCTGGATCTTATCCTCACTAACAAGGAGGGTCTGGTTGAAGAGGTGAAGGTTGAGGGCAGCCTTGGTTGTAGTGACCATGAGATGGTAGAGTTCAGGATCTCATGTGGCAGGAACAGAATAGCTAGCAGAATCACAACCCTGGACTTCAGGAGGGCCAACTTTGGCCTTTTCAAGCAATTGCTAGGGGAAATCCCATGGGACAGGGTACTAGAAGGTAAGGGGGCCCAAGATAGTTGGTTAGCATTCAAGGACTGCTTCTTCCGTGCTCAAGATCAGAGCATCCCAGCAGGTAGGAAGTCAAGGAAGGGTAGCAGGAGACCTGCATGGTTAAACAGGGAACTGCTGGGCAAACTCAAGTGGAAGAAGAAGGTGTACAGATCGTGGAAGGAGGGGCTGGCCACTTGGGAGGAATATAAGTCTGTTGTCAGAGGATGTAGGGAGGCAACTAGGAAAGCTAAGGCCTCCTTGGAATTAAACCTTGCAAGAGAGGTCAAGGACAACAGAAAGGGCTTCTTCAAATACATTGCAGGTAAAGCCAACACTAGAGGCAATGTAGGCCCACTGATGAATGAGGTGGGGGCCCTGGAGACAGAGGATAAAAAGAAGGTGGAGTTACTGAATGCCTTCTTTGCCTCTGTCTATACTGTTGGAGGCTGTCCTGAGGAGCCCCGGACCCCTGAGGCCCCAGAAGAAGTCAGGATAGAGGAGGAATCTGTCTTGGTTGATGAGGGCTGGGTCAGGGACCAATTAAGCAACCTGGACGTCCATAAATCCATGGGCCCTGATGGGATGCACCCGCGGGTGCTGAAGGAGATGGTGGAAGTCATTGCTAGGCCACTCTCCATCATCTTTGCTAAGTCGTGGGCAACGGGAGAGGTGCCTGAGGACTGGAGGAAAGCGAATGTCACTCCAGTCTTCAAAAAGGGCAAGAAGGAGGACCCGGGTAACTATAGACCGGTCAGCCTCACCTCCATCCCCGGAAAGGTGATGGAGCAACTTGTTCTTGGTGCTGTCTCTAGGCACATCAAGGATAGGGGGGATCATTAGGGGCACTCAGCATGGCTTCACCAAGGGGAAGTCATGCTCAACCAACTTGATAGCCTTTTATGAGGATGTTACCCAGTGGATAGATGATGGTAAAGCTGTGGATGTGGTCTATCTCGATTTCAGTAAAGCGTTTGACACGGTCTCCCACAGCATCCTCGCAGCTAAACTGGGGAAGTGTGGTCTGGATGATCGGGTAGTGAGGTGGATTGTGAACTGGCTGAAGGAAAGAAGCCAGAGAGTGGTGGTCAATGGGGCAGAGTCCACTTGGAGGTCTGTGTCTAGCGGAGTCCCGCAAGTGTCGGTTCTGGGACCAGTACTATTCAATATATTCATTAATGACTTGGATGAGGGAATAGAGTGCACTGGCAGCAAGTTCGCTGATGACACAAAACTGGGAGGAGTGGCTGACACAACGGAAGGCTGCGCAGCCATTCAGAGAGATCTGGACAGGCTGGAGAGTTGGGCGGGGAGAAATTTAATGAAATATAACAAGGGCAAGTGTAGAGTCCTGCATCTGGGCAAGAACAACCCCATGTACCAGTACAAGTTGGGGGCAGACCTGTTGGAGACCAGCGTAGGGGAAAGGGACCTGGGGGTCCTAGTGGACAGCAGGATGACCATGAGCCAGCAATGTGCCCTTGTGGCCAAGAAGGCCAATGGCATCCTGGGGTGTATTAGAAGGGGTGTGGTCAGCAGGTCGAGAGAGGTTCTCCTCCCCCTCTACTCTGCCCTGGTGAGGCCGCATCTGGAATATTGTGTCCAGTTCTGGGCCCCTCAGTTCAAGAAGGACAGGGAACTGCTAGAGAGAGTCCAGCGCAGAGCCACGAAGATGATTAAGGGAGTGGAACATCTCCCTTATGAGGAGAGGCTGAGGGAGCTGGGTCTCTTTAGCTTGGAGAAGAGGAGACTGAGGGGTGACCTCATCAATGTTTATAAATATGTAAAGGGCAAGTGTCAAGAGGATGGAGCCAGGCTCTTCTCAGTGACATCCCTTGACAGGACAAGGGGCCATGGGTGCAAGCTGGAACACAGGAGGTTCCACTTAAATTTGAGGAAAAACTTCTTTACGGTGAGGGTGACTGAACACTGGAACAGGCTGCCCAGAGAGGTTGTGGAGTCTCCTTCTCTGGAGACATTCAAAACCCACCTGGACGCGTTCCTGTGTGATATGGTCTAGGCAATCCTGCCCCGGCAGGGGGATTGGACTAGATGATCTTTCGAGGTCCCTTCCAATCCCTAACATTCTGTGATTCTGTGATTCTGTGATTACACACACTTCACAGTAGTTTAACCGATGTTAATTATCTTAGTGTTAAGTTTTGCCTGTGGAAAAGCACAGTGGAAGAAGTGTTGTTGATTATTTGTTACCCTAGTGCCTAAGAACCCCTACAGTAACATCAAAGCCACTTTTAACCTCAAAAACTGCCTCTAAAATTTCTACTTCACTTCCCACCATGCCAGTGAGCCCTTTTCTTTTTGTAAACAAGATTTCTCTTGTATCACTAAAAGCTTTTGGTTTCCAGAGGTTCATGCAATTCTCATCTGCTCCCATTGTCATGCACCACCACTTGTCTTCAGCCTTGCTCACAGTGCCAACACAGGCTATTTTTACACATTTCTTTACAAAAGACCTATCAGAGCACATTCAGCACGCCCTTGGAAGAACGCTGCTGAAATGAGTCCGTTCCAGGCAGATGATTACAAGGTGCTGAGCTGTGAAAGCAGTAGAATTAACCAACCACCCTTCCCAAAACTTGAGGGGCTCCCCATTTCTGGGCAGCTGTAGAGCTCATGCTGCCTTGCCCGCTCCTGAGAGCACCCCCAAAGGGCAAACGGCAATGGTCAAGCACAGAGGTGACAGTGTGCAACCCAGGCAGGAAACCCTGGGAAGGAATTAATTTCCATGGAGCAATGGACTGTCTCTCCATCAACTACTCTGGTGCAACAGGAGCAGTTCAGTAGGTTGAAGCAGTTGGGGCTCAGGTTCCTCACATGTGGGGGCTCAGATTAGCTGTCCCTGTTCCATGGACTAAGCAATCCCTGGGATGAACAGGCCTCAAAGCTATTCCAAGGAGCCTTTCCTTTCTCAGATGGAGGTCCTACTTGGAAGTGCCAGGCTGTACTTTCACCCATCCCATGCAGATGGCCTATGCCACCATTCCTATGGTCTTTCACTATCCCCTTTCCCACAGCAGCACCACTGAGTCCCACTCACAAGGAGTCCCAGGGACACCACAGTGCTGCCTGGCCCACCTCCCTATTCCAAGCTCTGGCAGCATTCAACAGCAGGTATTTGTGGGGGAGGAAGTAGGTGGCTTAGTCCTGTGGCTGTGTCAGGGAGGACATTCCGTGAGCCTCTGGAGCTCCTTTGTCCTCTAAGAAACAAAATGCATGGTGTTTTCCTAGAAGTCTTTGCTGATGTTGTGGTCAGCTAGAAATTCTGGGCTTAAGATGGGCAGGACCATGTGAGATAATGAGCAGCATGCATGAAGCTTTGCCATGTGGAGGAGCACTGGTAAGAACCTTTGCTGTGAGCTAGCATGGCTTCACCACTCTCGTATGAACTGTCAGGAGCACAAGCCCATGTTCAAAAGACCGCAGCTATTCCTTATAATCCCCAATTCCTGCTGATCAATGGCTGAACACTTTGGAGTGGGCATGGACAAAAAGGTGATTGAGGGCCCAGGGTTCATCACTCAAAGCCTCTTCTTCCAAACAGTGGAAAATGAAATAGCAATCTCAACCAGAGCTTTGTATTTTTCTGGGTTCCTGAGCTGTGTGGGTGCTGCTGATGGGAGCTATGTCCCTACCCAGTGCTTGAGCAAGGATGGTTTTGACTATGTAAATCCCAACAGCTACAACTTGATTCCTATATAGACCGTGGTAGTACATCCACTGAGGTGGATGCATAGACATGAAAAGCTCATGATCTGTGTCTTCCATACCACCACCCTCAGCATGGCAGGGACAGCTGGTACCTGCAAGCTTGTACCTTGCAGACACTACTCACATCCCAGAGTCATGAGGTGCTACCCAAGCAATGATGAGCCCAGTTTAACCACGCCTTTTCACCACACATCCTGAACTACAGGAACTCACGGTGCCTTGAAGCCTCTGCAAGTATGGGGGAAGGCTGGGATAGGGAGGACCACTTTCTCTGGCAGGTGTACACACAGCTCCTGGCATCCTCTGAACCAGTGAGGATACCCCAGCATAGCATCCGTGTCCAGGATGCCAGCCATCCTTTTGATCATGAGGGCCATGAACACGCCGAGTCCTGGATTGCACTGAGAAGGACAAGTGAGTGTCCTTGTCCCAGCTCAAGGTGTGTCCAATTACATGGGAAACCTATAGCTTTGCAGATTTCTCACCAGTTCTGCACAATTCAAAGCATTGTGGAATGAACAAAATTGAACTCCATCATGGTATGAAGAGAGAGGAAAGAGCTAGCCTGCAGCTGGCACGCTTGCTGCAAGGTTTTGCTTGCTAGGCACAGCCTCAGAACAGGACCACAGAGAACTGGTTACCACTTATGGGGTCTAGTGTGTAAAACCCCTTCTAGAACAAGTTGAAGAGAAGAGGAACTTGCAAGTCCAAACACCACATGGAAACATGCTTCCTCTGCCCAGAGGGGCAGAAGTCACCGAAATCACCCCACTTCCCTCCCAAATCTTCTGCAAGTTCTGCATACACCTAAAACTATTTTCACCTATCAAGGATGCATTTCAATTTAGACACTAGTTTCGTAACTACACATGTCCTGACAGGCACAACTTTTCTCAATTCACAGATCTCCCTCTTTCGTCAGGACTGTGCAAAAACAGGGCAGCTGAACATATGGGGAGCAAACTTCAACAGCAGATACTGAGATCTGTAAATATCTGAGCTGTGCTTTTGCAAGCCTGCGATTACCAGGAAAACCACCACGGCACTGAGACCAACTAACATATAGTGTCTACAAACCCAAGACAGGTTAAATCTTAATTTTGTCCTGTTTTCAAACATTTAGAAAACCCCAAAAAGGCTATTCTCTTGCTACACAAACCCAGTTTCATTTTCGGTCATTTCTGGGAATCCTGACCAAGGAAAGCATTCCCTCCTTCTCCTCCCAGTCCACACACAGCTTTCCAAATATGCAGTTCAGAGCATCTACTGGCAGCATAGTGACCTTAAAAACACTGAGACTAAATAAATTGAAAATTGTTGCAATGCACAGTGCCTCTGGAAGCACAGCTCTCAAATGAGACCACTGCATACTGTCTGGTCTTATTATTCCAAATTGTTGAAAATAAATTCAAAAGTTTAGAACTACCCACCACTTATACTGTTAACCATTTCATCATGATGCTACAGCTAATCTGCTCGAATCTTGACGGGTAAGTACAAAACACAGAACCAAAATAACTTACACAAGCATGCATCAGAAGAAAATTTAAAATACCATCACCAAAGATCACACCCAGTAAAACCTCCCACTTAACTCCTTCAGACACAAAGCCTAATGGAAAACGGTGCTTATCTTGTGAGTTAAATATCAATTTTAAATTGCTGTGGAAATCCACAAGCCAAAGAAGCCAATAAAGGGTCTAAGGCTTAGTATACAGATCTAGCCACTCCAAGAAAACCCCACTTGGTCATAAAAGCTAAGTGCATAAGCTGCAACAGAGAAAGTTAAGGGTTCATCACCCTTGCTTCAGGAGATGGTGGTGCACTCCACGCCTGATTACATATGGTGTCAAAACACAGTACTAGTGTCACGTATCAGTGTTGATGGGTAAGATTTGTTCCATCTTCAAGGCATTTCCGAAGTCATTCCAACTCTACAGCCTGCTCCATCTTCTGACATGGAAGCTTGCAGAACTTCCAAACATAGTGCCTGCTCACTGTGACTTTGAACCTCCAGTGCCAAGCCAGACAATGACATCAACAACCAAAAACTACATTCCATGAGAATGGGAACACCCCCAGTTGAATGTCAGGTAAACGCAAACAGGCATTAATCCCTTAATATATAAGCAATCTGTATGCAGTTGGACACTTCTGCTTACGGCACTTCAGAATTGAGGGGTAGTGCAAACCCATTACCTCTCCATTTCTTACTCCCAAACTTACTAGCTGTCCTACAATTGACTATTCAATAATTTTCAACAGTCAATACCAACAAATTGCTTGAGGTCACTACCTTCTCTAGTATTTTACTCTCTCTACATGTAGACATTAGTTTCACATCACTTACTTGAGGTAGCTAAGCAATGCCTTACATCACACTTAGAAAGGTAAAATATTATTTATCCATAAGACGGTTAAGCTTGTGTTTACGCACCTTCAAAGCTCAGTAAGCAGGTTAGCTTCAGCAGTTCCTTTAGCAAGCTTCGCACTGTTTCAAACAAAGCTCACAAAACCAGCATCAGTTAGCAGCAGTCGGCAGAAGGTGTTCTTCCATTGAAGGAACACTGGGCAGGTTTTTGTGAATTACCAATGAAATCAGTGGCATGAGAGGAATGCATTAGAACATCCAGGTCAATGTTTAGATTCCACAGACATGCAACAAACAAAATGCAAGTGTTCAGCTATGCCAGCCAATTCAAATGATGAAAATCAAATTACAAAGGATGGCAGTTTTGGAATTAAAGCCTTGTTTCTAAACTACTACTATTTCTTAAGAATGCTTATTGGCCTAAAAATGTTCTAGCACTCCTTCTTTTACAGGTTACAATGGTAAAACACCAAAATCCACCCACATCCGTTCCTCAAATGACTGCTTTCAAAAACTGTTTCCACAATTTTTCTCTGGTATTAATCTGAGTCCTCTTAGCCAAAAGCTTTTATCAATGAAATCTGAAGTCCATTACCCCTTTTCCCACAAAAAAATTAAACCTTCGAGTGACACTGTACAATTCTTGGTATATACTCTTAGTTTGTTGGTGAAATATTCTATGTTCTCTTATATTACCTCATGATCACCACTAAGCATCAGCAAATTTCAGTGTCGCCAGGATTTATGGTCTATATAAACAGCTAAACCGATCAGCAAAAGCCGCAGGTTATTTAAATGACCAAGCACTATGTAAGGCAAGTCAAATAAACTAACTTCAATAAAAGAAAAGTTTTCTAAAGCGTCTGTTCCAAAAAACTAAAGGAATTAGCCACAGTCACATACACTTGTCCAAAACCAGATCTTTAATTTATTCTTTTTTAAGCACGCATTATGCCATGAATTCATAGGGAATTGGCTCCAGCAGCTCTGGATCCTTGCCATTAGTTCTCACAAAGTGTGCTTCTCTTGGTGGAGCAGGCTGTAAACAGGGGAAAAAAAAAAAGAAAACTCATGGCACTAAAACTCAAAAGCAACCTTACACAAAATTCATTCTGACAACCATTTAACACAATATTATATAAACATTACAGCAATTTTACCATTCCTAGTCACTTTAAAATTTGACTCAAAGAATAGCAGTAAGAAAATGATCTCCTAGAAAGTGTGCTTGACTTTCATTGCTGAATGAAAAAACCTACACTCTACCCTCTGCAATTTACTAATCCAAATTATCACAAAGTGATGTATCCTGGGGTTCTGGAAGCAACAGCCATTATCTCCTCTCTAAAGTCTAGTTATTCATTCTTTTCTTAAAAGGGTTGCAACAGAAACTGTTGTAGCTAAATTCAACTAAACCAAAGACAACTCTGATCCTAGAAATCAGCCAGAGCTTCTGCTGGAGGTCAGCAACAGAACAGGAAGCATCCGTCCCCTTATTCATAGCCAAGGATACAATTTCCATCCCGGAACAGTGCAGTTCTGTTCAAGCACCAAACATCTCAGCTCAGATGCTGACACGCTGCATGTTGCCACTCTACTCTTAAAAATAAAAAGTAACCTCCCGTAAAGGATTGCAAACCCAACTGAGAGTGGTAGCAACAGACACCTCCAGCAAAAACTGCCAGACACACGGGTTTTTCAGAATACTGTAAGCAGCTTCATTAATCTCAGGTGGCTTTTTTTTGGTTTTGTCTTTTAAGGACAGAAAGAGCTCAGTTTACAGCATAACACACTTCTTTTGAAGAAAACATTTTACTCAATTTGTTTGGTTCTAGCTGGTTGTTGTCTTGGTGAACTGAATCAATGATGCGTCAACTACAATAAAAATATTACCTGACGTTTCAGTTGAACCCAAATGCCTTTTTCTTTTGCTTCCTTTTTCTTCCTTTCATTCTCCTTCACACGCTGCAGAAAGCTGTCTCTGCTCTTCGAATGTTTAATATGCTCAATACGCACATTAATTCTCTTAGCAAGAATCTTGCCCCTAAGAAAAGAAATCCGTTTTTTATCTACTGCACTTGAAAAAAGGCTATTTCAAAGCTAGTTTTATGGCCCCTACATGAGTAACTCCATAAGCTCAATAGCAGATAATTTTTATTTAAAGGGCAATCACTCAAAACACATTGCTGCAGAAGCAAATCAGATACAACTTATATAACTGAAAGCTTATTAATATATAACAATATGTGGACAATTTAGGATTAAGGCTGTGGAGAACACGTAATTTTAACCTTGTAGCATACAAACGAAGAATTGTATTACCACTGTACTCCAGTCCAGTTACTGGAAGAAAAACAACTTGTCCTTTTCTGACTAAACTATGCAAAACCCAGCTGAATACAGCTACAAATTAGTATTTCAGAAGGGCCCCAGTATCAGTGTGGAAGTCAGCTGAAAATCCCCATTAGGTAATGTCACTTTAAGTGCTGCTCAGAAAAGTAAAAACTGTTTCCTCTGACAGGATCCAAGTCAAATGAGCATCATTTGCTTGGGTTATAAAAAGGATATATACTTTACCCACCTTGAATGACCAATCAAGACAATAACTGTCTAACTGGCAAAGTGAAAGGAGGGTGCAATTAGAGATCAACTTTCCCAAATACAAAGTTTCAATAGATGGAATTTAATTACTTACTTAACCTGCTTGTTAACAATAATGCCCACAGCGTGCTGAGTAACATTATATACCCTTCCAGTCTTGCCATGGTAACACTTGTGGGGCATACCTTTTTGAACAGTACCCATACCCTGTTAAGACGTAAAACAAGAAGAAAGCATAAACTTTAACTTGGGGAGGTGTGTGTGGAAAAACAACATCAAGAATTTTTCTTTCAGAAGGCATTTAAAGTACACATTTCAAATTACCTGAGATTGTTTTAAAATTATTCCTATTTTACTAGTATATTAAAATTTATCACCATGCATTTTGTATCTGAAGACTACCAAATTCTGCTATGACAATTCTGGTTGCTTTCAGTGTCGGTGAAATGATTGATCACTTTGCTTTCAGCAAGCAATCATGGGAGAACATCATCATCAAGCTCCAGTGTGTCAAGAAGTGTTAATTCTGAACAGTGCAGCACTCTAATTGTCAAATAACAAACAAGCAAATTATCATCTTCTGTGTGATTGTTACGAAAACTCTGCATTTCAAATGAAACTAAAGGGTTCAACAAAGTTGGAATCCTTGGTGAAAGGCTCTCAGATTCACTACAACTTAATTTTGAAAGTACAGTTGATTTTAAAGGACAAGTTCTAGAAAATACCAAGTGATGGGAAATGCTGCCTCACTTTTTTCCCCTGTATTAATATATATGACATAGCCTTACATTTATTTCTTTCTAGTTTTAATGTGGCTTTGCAATCACCACCCCTGTACATACTTATTTTAAATATAGTCCTACAATGATACAGAGACACAGACATAACTATCAGTTATACCACCACGAACGACGGCTCTTCTGAAAAGCACGTACAAGTCAGGCAAAACAGAACATCTACTGAAACGAGAGCTGGGGTTCCTATGAAAGTAGTGCTAACAGGCACCATACAGCAACCAGAGTGTTAGATATGGCATCCTTCACTCCCTTTTTTCAGGTGAACACACAGTAACAGAGCATAGGCAAATACATAAAATACATACATACACACACACATACATAAAAAACCCACATAAAACAGCATGTGACACTGCTGCTGAACCAATAGAAATGCTTCAGTCATTCTATTATTGCTTTGAAAATGAGCAGCGGGTACTTGTGTTGACACACATGACCCGAGTAACAAAAAAGACTACCTCAGGAAACTGGAGACTGTAAAGGTTTACACTGCCCTAGCTTTTAATTACATAGCACCGTAGAAAGTACCTTGATATCAACTATATCACCCTTCTTGTAGATGCGCATATAGGTAGCCAGAGGGACAACTCCTGTTAAGAGATACAAATTTGGATACTCATGAAGCTCACAATTTCACACACACACACAGACACACACCCCCCAAATGGGGTGGGGGACACAGATCATGCACTTGATAAAGTTTTCTTAACCTCAGCCTCAAATTTAAATTTAATTTCAAAAATGTAAAACTGAGAAATCAAACCATCTTTTTTTTTCCAACTAAGGAAAAATTACAGCTTTAATCTCTTTCGTAATGCAGAAGTTGAAAAGGCATCACAACTGTCTGCTACTTCATTGTGAACGCAGCTGTTATCACTGCTCATTGCTAAGAGGCAACAAACTGTACATTTTAAGTAAGTGTAACTGTTGAAGTATTTTCTTCACCTTCAAATTAATTTCAAGCATTGACAGAATTAGCATTGTTACTACTGTGAAGCAACCAGAATACCAATATATAAGCTGTAAGAGCTGAGAGTTTACTTACATGCTGTTCTACAGTTTTTAACCCAAGCTGTCAGATATCCTTTCACACAAGCCTTTGTTTTACAAATGCTACTTAGGGACTGCTGACATCCAACAGTCAGTAATTTAACAGGGTGTTCTTACTATAAGGTATACTCACCATGTTTGCGAAATGGCCTTGAGAACATATAACGTGTCCCCCTCCTCTTCCCCTTTGTGTTCGTCATTTTGGCTGATTACTGTAAAAATGAATGCAAATTATTCAGAGCTACTAGTTCATTCACTAAAAATTTGACTGATAGCATTTACAGACATTTCAGAAAAATCAAGTCTTTAAGCCTATTCAGAATGACACCACTTCCAAATTGCTGGGTCAATTCAAACAGTGTTATTAGCTTAGACATTCATAGAAAACAGTATTAAGAAGACCATAGGGTAAGTCAGGTTAGAAGGGATGCTAGCAAGCCACCTAGCTCAACCTCCTGCTTAAAGCAGGCTGCTCAGGGTTTTGTCCAGTCAGGACTTGAAACCCTTCAATGATGGAGGCACCACTGCATAGCCTCCCTGGACAGCCTGTTTGGAGGCCTGGCTGTTCTTATGATGAAAAACTTCTTTATATCCACCCTGAGCTTCTCATTTTGACTTGGGCCGCTTGTACCATATTCTGCCACGTGCCCCTGTCAAGTACCAGAATACGACTTCTTGATAACAGCGCTGTTAGGTGTCCCCCAAATACACCTCTGCTCCAGGCCCAGTAAGCCCAGCTCCATCAGCCTGTCCTCGCAAGGCATCCAAAAGGCAAGATGTCCACTAGCAAATTCATCGGCCACTATTATACCTGACACACGGCGCACATACCCCGCTGGCCGACAGGGACACCAGCCACCATGCACGTTAGCAAAGCCCAAGCCCCGCCGTACCGGGTGGTTCCCACTCCGTGGCCTACCTGGGAAGCTGCCCCAGCCGCCCGGCCCGCGCAGGGCCGTTCCCCAGCACCTGACATCCCGCCGGCGGCCGCGGAGCTTACCGGCCCACGGCCACGTGCTGCCGCCTCGGCGGAGCCCTGCTCCACCGCGCCTGCACCCGCCGCCGGTCTCGGCGGTCTTCTCCCTTTTTTCCTCCATCCCTCGGTAGCCTCCCGGCGCGGCCCCACCCGGCCCAGTCCAGCCCGGTCCAGCGCCCCGCACCGCGGCCTACAGGCCGCGGCCTCCCCGCTCCCTCAGCTCCCCTCCCCGCCTCCGCAAGGCTGTTCCGCCCCTAGCCGGAGCCGACGGCCACCCGGCCCACCGCCAGCGCGGCGCGGCCCGCCCGGTCCCCTTCCCGCCGCCACCCGGAGCCGCGGAGGCACCTGAGGCCGGCGAGCGGGTCCCGGCGCACCGTCCCGTGACTGCCGACAAAATGGCGGGTCAGGGCAAAAGGAAAGAGGCGGTGCCGCGGCCGCCCTTAACAGCGGGGCCTTGGCGGGGTTGCCCGAGCCGCGCCTGAGAGGAAGTCCCGGGGAGGTGCCCGCCTGCCTGCCTGCCTGCCTGCCTGCGAGAGGTAGATCTGCTGAGGGGAGCCGTTGTACACTCATCCTGATAAACAACCACGGAACTCCCCCGGCAGAAGTCTGACCCTTTCGCTATAGCAGGGACAAAGGCTTTTTTTTTTCATGGCTGTGCCGTGAGACGGGGCTAGGAGAGGTGTGAGGGCGGGGTGGCAGGAGAGCGAGCCAGGTGTCTGTCAGGGATGCGGAGGAGTGCGGTGTGTGGCCGTCCGTAAGGAATTATGTTTGGTAATGTAAAATATAAGCAGCCATGAAGTTGTTTTGCGACATTAGAGAAGTACACCGAAATTTAAATTTGCAGTAATGTGAGCCTTCCGCTGCTGTGTGTCAGTCAGAGCTGCCTGACTGGAGACCCAGGCGGTCCTGGGCAGGGAAGCGTGGTGGGAGAAGCCAACCAACAGTAGAAGCAAAGAGGCTGCTCAGGTTTGGAGTTTCTTATTATTGTAATGGGGTTTCTTCTTATTATAATGCCGTAATCTCCAGTTTGTGTGGCAGATGTTTCCACAAAGATAAATAAAGTACCGATTCTGAACAAAGGGCCTTTACACGGCTACAGGTGACATCAGCTCTGTGGTGTCTGAAAATGAAGCGGACTGGTGAGCACCTTCCAGAGGCGACGGCGTGACTCACTGTGTTTGTGCATCGCAGATACTACAGCGGACAGGAATCATCATGGGAAGCTGACTGCAGGCAGGAGTGAGTCAAAAGAGGGCCTCCCTCCCCTGAGCTAAACATGCACGGACAGTTCAAAACTTGTCTCAGCGAGAAGTTGCCCTACTGCAGGAATTTTTGTTTTGAATGAAAGAAGCACTTATTTCATTTAGGGGAGGGTTGATTACTTAAATTGGCATATAAAAACATATTTGATCCTCTGACTAACTTCACAGTTATTCTAATGTTGTCTTGCTAAACTTAAGCCCTTTCTATCACCATTTTAAAGCTAGTTTAATATTTGTGGATCGCAAGAATGGATACAGAGGATTAAATACACTATCAGGTTCTGCCTGCAAAGCTAGCTGGCAGGGCATGTTATGACGGACAGAGGCCCTGTCTCCACACAAAATCTCTTGGAGTAAAGTGTTATATTTAGAAAAAAAATGTGTTTGTATTCCAGCTCTGAACCATGAAAAATCTAGAATTTACAGCACCTGATATCTACACAGAGAAAAATCTGTATAATTTAATATGCATTCAGCCTAGGTTTCCAAGCGTGAAGATAGTTATGAGCCTGAACAACTCTTAGGTGAGGAAGCATATTGGCAACAGAGAGAGACATTTCAGGGAGGATATCAAGCAAAGTAAAGACAGGAAGCCAAATCCTAAAAGGCATTATTTAATAAAGGAAGACAGGCATTTTCAGTGAGCTGAACTCCTTACTTATGCCAGTGATTTACATAGAGGGCAGATCTTCTCCACATCAAGCAGGAAAGAATGGGGAAGAAACTCCATGTGTTGAAACTCATGTCTACATATAGAGCATGTAAGTGTAATTCATAAGGGAGCAGTAACTGTGAACTTAATTGAACTCTGCTTTATTTGGGGCCAAGACAGACATTCAGGATTTGCTACATTTTTTTTCCTGAATAAATTGTGTGACAGGTTTATTCAAAATTTCAATAATGTTTTGATTCATAAAATTAACTTTGATTAGTACATTCCCAGGATCCTTCTTTAGCTCAAGATTTCAAAAAATCATGTTTCATAGTTTGTCTCCATTGAATCATTCACTGGGCATGCTGTCTAAGTCTGATCGAGAAGTCCATCCTATCTACCAACATTTTATACATGGTTTCCCAAAACTCTGGCCTACTGCAGAGCTCTTGTATGTTGCTCACAAAAGGAGGGGGAATGATTTTAAGCTGAAAGAGGGTAGATTTAGATTAGATATTAGGAAAAAATTCTTTACTGTGAGGGTGGTGAGACACTGGAACAGATTACCCAGAGAAGCTGTGGATGCCCCCTCCCTGGCAGTGTTTAAGGCCAGGTTGGATGAGGCTTTGAGCAACCTGGTCTAGTGGAAGGTGTCCCTGCCTGTGGCAGGGGGGTTGGCACTAGATGATCTTTAAGGTCCCTTCCAACCAAAATCATTCTATGATTCTATGATTCTATGATTAATAATGGCTGTCTCCAGCAGATAAAGGTACACAAGTTGTGGGGTGAGTTCTGGTGTGGAAACTGGAGCTAACAGCCAAGCAGATGTGGGGGAGACCTGCAGCTCTACATTCCAGACTGCAGGTGCTTCCTTTACTGCCCTGCCTCATCCCCTTAGAAACCCAGCCTGAACTGCTTCTTCCTTGATGAAACTGTAATTGTAGGACCCAGATTCCACTTTCTCCTAGGCTGTACAGCTAAGACCACATCTGTTCCTGCTTCAGAAACACCACATCCTCAAGACCGGGGTGAATGCGAGTGGCAACACTGATCTTAACGTGAAGATCTACAGCCCCATGAAGGTCCCAGGCTGGTGCTCCACCCATTAATGTACTCTGGAAATCTTACTACACCATGGTAGACTGTGTTTCCCTCCTACTCTCCCTGGCTTGGAGGTAGAGCAAGACAGGGAAAGCAGCTTCAATGGCAGCCAGTTCAAAAGTTGCTGGAGAAAGGAGCTTGAAGGGCTCATTAGAAGTTTGAGGAGTGGGGACGAGATAAACATCAGTTTGTTTTTCAGAGTGGAAAGTACCATGCCAAAAAAAAAAAAAAAACTTTTCAAGTCCCCAAGCTCCCATAGTCAGGATTCTGGTATCTTCTCTGGGGGAGCCCCTTTTTGCTTCTGACACTTCTCTGCAGCATCTGTCTGGATGCTCTCTAAAGAATAAATGCGCTATGACAATTCTGTGCATGGGGTTGTCAGGAATCCTTCACTGACATTTTAATGCACAGTAGGATCTGGCTTGCTCTTACGCTCAGAGGACCAAGTGATACACACAGAGATCTCGAGTGTGACATTCCATTTGTGTTAGGTTATTCAGCAGGGGAGTGGAAGGAATTTAAATTAATGAGAGTTTGTAAAGGCCTTTGAGGTGAAAAATGAAAAATATTCCCCTTCAGTAGGGTGTAGGTCTCCTGTGTCTCACATAACGCATTCATTACATGAAAAAAAAGATAGCTGATTATGACTGGAGCAAAATTTTAACAGAAATAACTGAGAATAGGTGTTAAATAGGTGTTCCTCATGCAAGTGGTAAATGAGCCCACTAGAGGAGGGGCCCTGCTTGACCTGTTGTTTGTGAACAGAGAAGGACTAGTGGGAGATGTGAGGGTCGGTGGCCGTCTTGGGAACAGCGACCATGAAATGTTAGAGTTTTCGATAGTGGGGGAAGTAAGGAGGGGCAAGAGCAGAACTTCTGCCTTAGATTTCCGGCAGGCTGACTTTAGCCTGTTTAAGAGGCTGGTGGACCGAGTCCCTTGGGAGTTGGTCCTGAAGGACAAAGGAGTCCAGGAAGGCTGGACATGCTTCAAAAGGGAATTGCTAAATATTCAGGAGCAGGCTGTCCCGGTGTATAGGAAGACAAGCCGTCGGGGAAAAAGACCGGCCTGGTTAAACAGAGAACTTAGACTAGAACTTAAGGAAAAAAAGAGAGCCTATTTGCTCTGGAAGGAGGGTCGGGTAACTCAGGAGGTCTATAGGGACGTGGCCAGGTCGTGTAGAGAGAAGATTAGAAGGGCCAAAGCTCAGTTAGAGCTTGATTTGGCTGCTACAGTCAAAGACAACAAAAAAAGCTGTTACAAATACATCAACAGCAAAAGGAGGGTCAAGGAGAGCCTCCACCACTTGCTGAATGAGGAGGGTAGTGTAGTGTCAGGGGACGAGGAAAAGGCAGAGGTGCTCAATGCCTTCTTTGCCTCGGTCTTTAATGTTAAGACTGGTTGTCCTCAGGAGACTTGGCCCCCAGAGCCTCAAGTTAGGGACGGGGGGCTGTGTGAACCCCCCGTAATCCAGGAGGAGATGGTTAGTGACCTGCTGCGCCAATTGGACACCCACAAGGCTATGGGCCTGGATGGGATTCACCCCAGAGTAATGAAGGAACTGGCAAATGAACTTGCCAAACCACTCTCTATTATCTACCGGCAGTCCTGGAAAACTGGAGAAGTTCCAGCAGACTGGAAATTAGCAAATGTAACGCCCATCTACAAGAAGGGCCGGAAGGATGATCCAGGGAACTATAGGCCTGTCAGCCTGACCTCGGTGCCAGGCAAGGGGATGGAACAGATCATCCTGAGTGCCATTACACGGCACATGCAGGACAATGGGGGCATCGGGGCCAGCCAACATGGATTCATGAAAGGCAGGTCCTGCTTGACCAACCTGGTCTCCTTCTATGACCAAGTGACCCGCTTAGTAGATGAGGGCAGGGCTGTGGATGTAGTCTATCTAGACTTCAGTAAGGCATTCGACACTGTCTCCCACAGCATCCTCCTAGACAAACTAGCTGCCGGGGCTTGGATGGGTGGACTCTTCAATGGGTTAAAAACCGGCTGGATGGCCGAGCCCAGAGAGTGGTGGTGAATGGGGCAAAGTCCAACTGGCGGCCAGTCACTAGCGGTGTTCCCCAGGGCTCAGTTCTGGGGCCGGTGCTGTTCAATATCTTTATAGATGATCTAGATGTAGGGATTGAGTGCACCCTCAGCAAATTTGCAGATGACACCAAGCTGGGTGGGAGTGTCGACCTGCTGGAGGGTAGGAAGGCCCTACAGAGGGATCTGGACAGGTTAGATAGATGGGCTGAGACCAACGGCATGAGGTTCAACAAGAACAAGTGCCGGGTCTTACACTTTGGCCACAACAACCCCATGCAGCGCTACAGGCTGGGGGAAGAGTGGTTAGAAAGCAGCCCAGTGGAAAGAGACCTGGGGGTGCTGATCGACAGCCGGCTAAACATGAGCCAGCAGTGTGCCCAGGTGGCCAAGAAGGCCAATGGCATCCTGGCCTCTATTAGGAATAGTGTAGCCAGCCGGTCTAGGGAAGTGATCGTCCCTCTCTGCTCAGCACTGGTGAGGCCGCACCTTGAGTACTGTGTCCAGTTCTGGGCCCCGCACTTCAAGAAAGATGTTGAGGTGTTGGAGCGAGTCCAGAGGAGGGCGACCAAGCTGGTGAAGGGTCTGGAGGGTCTGACCTACGAGGAACGGCTGAGGGAGCTGGGGTTGTTTAGCCTGGAGAAGAGGAGGCTCAGAGGTGACCTTATTACAGTCTACAACTACCTGAAGGGAGGTTGTAGTGAAGTGGGAGTTGGCCTCTT
Organism: Nyctibius grandis; assembly: GCF_013368605.1. NCBI lineage: Eukaryota > Metazoa > Chordata > Aves > Nyctibiiformes > Nyctibiidae > Nyctibius > Nyctibius grandis. Next base: position 104,135,619 of record NC_090659.1, read on the forward strand.
CTCCCGGGCAACTAGCGATAGGACAAGAGGACACAGCCTCAAGCTTCGCCAGGGGAGGTTCAGGTTGGACATTAGGAAGAATTTCTTTTCAGAAAGGGTTGTTAAACATTGGAATGGGCTGCCCAGGGAGGTGGTGGAGTCACCATCTCTGGATGTGTTTAAGAAAAGACTGGACATGGCACTTAGTGCCATGGTCTAGTCGACAGGGTGGTGTCAGGGCAACGGTTGGACTCGATGATCCCTGAGGTCTCTTCCAACCTGGTTGATTCTGTGATTCTGTGATTCTGTGATTCTGTGAAATAAAGTGGATTGAAATCTGCAGTTCCTCTTGTCATAATGCTGCAAAACCAAGAGTCTAAATTGAAAATCAAGATTGCAAAGTTAATTGGTTACCCCATGGCAAGCTCCATCCATAGAAGTGCAGCATCTACCATGCACTTTTGATCAAAAAGTTACTGACCAAAGTCATCTGTGTCACCTCTTAAGACGACCCTGTTGTTCCATTGTTCACTCTTTCCAAAAGGATCTTGTTATGTGCCATCTCAGAGTCATGCTTCTGTCCCCTTTCATGGTCTCTTTAGCTCCCCGATGAGTCTAGCTCTAACAATCTTTTTATTTTTGGTAGTCAGTTCAACTCCTTATCCATAAAACCCATTCTGTAAATATAAGCCTGAGCCTAGTTTCATGTGAGCTAATAAAATTTGTGTCTAATCAACCAATCACCTCCCAAAAATGATGGTTCAGACAAACTCCTTGAATGGTCTCACTGGAATTGCAGAAGTGGCAGTACAGGTGGCTGTACTGAGTGCATTGCCAGTGCTGCGTTTCATGGAGGGAGGAATGGAAAACAATGACAGCGTGCCTTTGAGAGAAATGAAAAGGCAAAAGCTGTATAGACCAAGAATTCTGATGGGGCCCAGCACGTCACACATGGGTGAAAGTTTTCGTTACAGTAATGTTACTTATACATTAATTGCTAATTCAAAATGTTACTAGATGCAGGTAGATTGATACTGAAGCCAAACAAATGGCCTTTTTTCCATCATTATCTTAACTGCCGCATAAAACCCGAAATACTGACAAGTTCCGTCATTCAACTGTATATTTGAATAACATGATATTCTACTTGTATATGTACATCAGTGAATACTGCATTACTGACCATACAGTAATCATCAGGAACTTGCAGCGAAGCTGTTGTGTAACTCTGACCAGCTTCTCACGGGTACCAAATGATATAATCCATTTATCAAACTTCAGATTTATCAGAACTCATTTCAAAAGCAATGCATGTCCCTTTCCTCCCTTACTAACCTAGTGGCTTCTCAGGAAGCTGGTTTCATTAATTCAGTGTTTTCTCAAACTTCTTGTAAGTGTTACTACTTTTTGAGGTCACCTGTCTCTGTGTAACCTCCCCTGAGTCCAATCCATCTAGCCAGGAACAAGCAACTCCTCATATTGTCAGCATCAACTTTGCTGTATATTTAGTTGTTTTGACTAAAATATATTTTTAAAAAATACGATCTTTCACAATCCTCCTTAAGCCCTTCGCTAGCCCTCCTGGGAGCTATTAACTACAGTTTAAGAAATAACTGGCTTAATGATTAGGAACATACTGCTATTTTCTGTTCATTTGTTTATGTCTGATCTTATGTGTACTTCTAGCTGGGAAAACAACAATGCTTGCCCTTCTTCTGTAATTATTTACACAGAAGAATGATATCCCCTTACACCTTTGTTCTACTAAACTAAATAATCCAGGTGCTTGGAGCCTCCAGGCACATAGCAGGCTCTGTGCATTTGCTCCCATTCCCACACGTCTCCCTTGAGTATTAGCGATCAGATTTGTACACAACAGTCCCAGTTAGCTTACTTACCATGCACCAATTATTTCTGAGATACTTCCTGTTACTACTGAAGATTATCACAATCCACGAAACACGAAGCTCCTGGGGCTGAAACATTTCAAGTGCTTGTCTTTAACCTGCTAGCTGGGAACTAGGAAGCAATTTTTTAATCTCACACTCTTGCAACAGCAGTCCTCTCAGTGATTTCAGTGTCACAAAGCCAGTTCTTGTATATTGATGATTTTGCTCAGGCAAAACTTTCGGTATCTTCAAAGAATTTTTGTCTATAAGGAATAAACAGGACAATTGATCTTTAATCACTTTAAAATAGATTGGCCAAAACGAAACAAATACACTCTAGGAAAAAACCACAGACTGGTGACGGCCAGACTTAGTTGACCTTTTCCTTATCTGATTTCTAGCATGTGACTATTTTATTCACTATAAAGTATAATTTTAACAGAAGCTCAACCTATGCCAATTGCTCTTTCAAGACAGGCTTAACTTTGGAGGGCAAAGAGATTTTGCTTTAAGTAGATCTGAATATGAGCTTTGCTGCTGAAATGTAATACCTGATGTAAAGTATCATATATTAGAACAGTTTTTATAATGGCACACTGAGTTTGAACTGATAAAATCTCACTGAAACTGTATTACAAAACAATTTTTTGGTGCTAATTCTCAGGTGAGTTTGCAGATGATACCTAATTGTTGGGAGCGGTCAAATCACTGGAGGGCAGGGCTGCTATTGAGAGGGACTGAGACAGGCTGGAGAAATGGGCTGACAGGAGCCTTGAAGTTCAGGACAGGCAAACAGAGTATCCTGCACTTGGGCTGGAATAGCTCCATGCTACAGGACAGGCTGAGGGCTGGCTGTATGGAAGGGGGCTTTGCTGAAAAGGACCTGAGGGTCCTGGTGGATGACAACAATATGCCCTTGCTGCAGAGTCAACTTCATCCAGGACTGTATTAGCAAGAGGTTAGCCCGCGGGGTAAGGGATTCTTCCTCTCCATTTGGCACTTGTGAGACCACATCTGGAGTTTGTGTCCTGTTCCAGGCTCCACAGGACACAAAAGACATGGACATACTGGAGCAAGCCCAGTGGAGGGCCACCAAGATGGTCATGGGGCTGAAGCACAGGGACATATGAGAAGAAGCTGAAAGAGCTTGGTTTGCTCAAGTGGCAGAGGAGAAGGAAATCTTATATATCTCTTCTGCTATCTCATAGGAGGGTGTGGAGAAGATGGAGACAGATACCTCTCAGGGGTGCATAGTAGAAGGACAAGAGGCAATGGACAGAAGCTAGAACATGGGAAATTTCTGACTCAAGATAATGAAAACATTTTTAATGTAAAGGTGGTCAAAAACTCAACCAGGTTTCTCAGAGAGATGGTGGAATTTACATCCTTGGAGCTATTTAAAACTCAACATGGCCCTGAGCAACCTGATCTATCTGGACCTGCTTTGAGCAGGGGATTGGACTAAAGACCTCCACAGGTGCCAAAGATTGTTTTGAGTCTATGATTCCAACTTCTCAACATCCAGTGCTGTAGTTTAAAAAGGCAACATGCCTGATGGATGCAACAGCATAAAGTAAAAACATAAGTGGAATCATTCTCTATTGTATACTCTATGGCATTGTATTAGCATATTGGTATCTGAGGTAGCCATTTGTATTTCTCATTAATTGTTCTAATCAGAGCCATGAACATAATCGTTTTTTAATTGCTTATGAAATGGCAAAGAACCTTGCTGGAAGGAAAGGGCTATATAAAATATTGCTAGTTTTATTGCAAGTGAAGGAATGTTTTCTACTTAGTGTTAGCTGAATTCCAGTAAGCACAAAGTTAGATTTATCTTCAAACTATGCAAAATTAAATGTTTTTCTGTATGAGTACATAAAGACAAAGTAGCATGTTTATGATTTTAATAGTGCTACAAAATGCTTTTTTTAATAATGCATGAAGTAACCAGTTATTGCAAACTCAGGTACTGAGCAGATTGTAACAATCTTTCAGTAAACATTATCGTCTTACTCTAGTTCTACATATCTTCTGGATGCTAAAAGAAAATCCCATCCTGCCTTCATAGCTTCTTGAAAGAAGAGGAAAGATGAATCAAATACAGAAACTAACAGGACTAAAAGGGGGTTGGACTAGATGGTCTCCAGAGGTCCCTTCCAACCCTAACCATTCTCTGTGTGTGTGTAAAAAGCACACTGTTCTCTGCCTTAAAGCACTTCACATGTGATTATAATTCCAATTATATATTCTTTCCTAGGTGCTTTAGCAGAGTTTGAATTTGTGATCAGAAGGTGTCAGCCTTCACTGAGTGATTTGCTTTTTGCAGGTCAGCCTCCTTTCCGAAATGGGAAATGGTCTGTAGGTTCTGCGGTCTCACACATACCAGTATCTTAAATGATGAACGTGAGACAGACCCCACAACATCACAAGGTACAGATGCTTTAAAATAGTTGTATTTTAAAAAAATACGTATGCTTTTATTTTCACCTTGTTTTGAACATTTTCAGTCCTGCCATCACATTTTTCAGTTTTCTAGCTTATTGAGCCATAAACTTGTTAGAATAAGCAAAAGGTTAATTTCTCAAGTAATCCTCATCACCTGAACCCAGGAACTGTGGTTGCAAGGGAACTATCAAGTATCACAAGGCTTGCGACAAAATGAGAGTTGGCTACGCTCTGACAACCCCTGTCAATGAGACAACAACAGCTGCTCTGAACAAATACTACAGCCCGAAAAGAACAAATTAATGGTCAGTCAAGGAGAAGTGAAAAGAAGAATTAACAAGGGATAAACTTCACCAAGCTACAATCAACCAAGGATAAACTAGACCAACTTTCCCATATGTATAATAGGAATAATAGCACATATTTATGGAGCAGGTTTATTGTTAAGGATCAATTCATATTTGTGAAATGCTGTGGAGTCCTTCACGGAATATGCAAAATAGTAATGTGAGATAATTAGCACATGTGCTGCTCCAAGGTAGCCACAGCTTAGCCAAGGGAGAGAGACATTGCAGGTGAAGGGGCATAACAGGGGAAAACAAACACAGGGCAAATGGCAAGAAGTGCTGCAAGAGGAGAAGAGGAAATGAATTCGCAGGGGAAATGGAAGGAGGAAATGAGGCCATATGGGACAAAGAGGTTGTGCCTGGGTTACTGCAGTATAAAGACCCAGGGCACAAACCTGTATGAAATTGAGCTTTATTAGTTCTGCTGCTCATGCAATAACCTGTGGTTGGTTGTTTGTTTTGGGTTGGTTGTTTGTTTTTTTTTTCTTGTTGGTTTTTTTTTTTAGAAAAAACTAAGTATAACCAGAGAAAAACAAGTATAACCAGATGAGAGTATTTAACTGACCATCTGCAAGTACAGAGGGGAACTGTGGGTTTTCCAGGGTATAAATCTTCCAAGAGAAGAAATCAAAATCATTCTACTTCTGTATTGCTGACAAAGAGAGCATTGTTTGAGAACTGATTGCAACACGCACTTGAACAATAGCTTTAGATCAGCGGAAGCGCAAACTATTGCTAACTGTGACATAGGTTTCAATTAAAACAAAAATAATTAACCACCCATTAGTGTAATGAAAAACACAGGCTGTTAACAGTAAATGCCTTTTAGCAATTTTATTATCTCCACAAAGCTGTTTCCAGTATTTTTTCTACCTCTTATTGATAATTTTTTCCACTGCGTAGCTATCTGCATGCTGTTTTACATATTCCTCCTCAGCTTCCTTTATATCTTGGTACTGTAGAGAACTGATTAGTGAGGGAGACTGTAATGATACAAGGACTCTTCACGCGGAGGCTGCCTGTTGTCACATTGTGCGTCACTGTTGTTATTACTTGACAGCTAATCTTGCTTTTGGAGAACTGCTGCAAAGATCACAAAAATACTGTCTTGCTGACTGCAGCCAGAAGCTTTGTTTGGTATTCTGGTAGAGAACACAGAGACTGAAGAAGCATCTTGTACTTCTCACCTCTAGTAATGGATTTTCCAAGTTAGTGTTAGAGCACTGTCACTGACTCCTGAGGTTTTCACACTAAGGAGAAACTGGAGTTACTGAGACAATGGTTTGCCTAGTGGCTGTGTCAAGGATCAAAGCCATTAATTTTTTAAGAAAAGCTTCTATGATTGAAAGTATTTCATTACAATATTAAACAACCTTATTTCTAAAGATACTTGTGGCCCTATTCCTCCAAAAGATTCTGTTTAGAACAACGCCAAAAAGCACAAGTGTTTTCGTGCCTAGCCCACATCCTTTCATATTGAGATCACTGAGACCCAAACTATACACATTTCTCTTGCAGAATACAATGACAACCTTCAAAGGAGTTACCATTTTATAAGTGGACTCTTTTTCTAAGAACTGTAACTTTATTTTCAGTTAGAATTACACCTGCTTTTAGGAGTCTAAAGACTCAGTGATAACAGTTTAGAAATCTACTGTTATTTTCAACACAACTAAATTCTTATATTTTACAGTCCTATTGGACATCTCTCTTAACTGATGTATATTTTAAGTGCCATTGGTAGAAATTTGTATTCAGTTTAGTAGCACAAAATTTTTTATTTTCTCTTCTAACTTTTCAGATGTTGGTAATCCTTTCTGTAATAACAGGTTAATTGTTTGCCAGCTATATATATATAACAAGACGCCCAGTATCAGCTGAGCTGTGAAAATGAAAGCATCAAAATGTCCCCATGTGTGAACTCTGCAAGAAACAAATATTACCCTCTGCTTAAAAAAAGAAAAAACACAAACCAACAAAGAGCAACATCCGAACTGAAGAAAGCTTTGGTCTTCTGAAATGAGTGTAAAGGAAAAATCATCATGAGCAAATTTTACCCTGTCAGAGAACTCTCACCTAATTTATTCTGTTTACAAATTTGGTCTAATAATGATTATTTCTCACACCTCTTTGTAAAATATTCTGAGATTTACTGACGAAAAGTGCTAAGGAATAAAATTATATTTATCTATTGTACAATTACAGTATCATAATTATAGTTTGTATAGTTTTCTATGAGAATTTATTAATGTCTTGCTGATGATTACAATAAAGACTGAATTTATTCTTTTGAATCTATGAATAAAATGTATCACTTGTTTAACTACTTGCTCAAATCCTCCCATATCCAGTTAGTCTACCATCACCCCCCTGTCATGGCTCCCAGAGAACATGTACAACTGTTATGAAAATAGTTGTATTTTCTGAAAATGTACCATTAACATAATTTACAAAGATTAATCTACTAATATAGATGCTTAACCACCTGTCAGTCAGTACAGGATGGTTTGATATAACATGACTTTCTAAATACATTTCCTGTTTGTCTCTTTTGTTCCCCAGAAGGATCCAATTTCACTCACATCATGTGTTAAGATGCCAGTTCTGTTTAATTTGACGCAGCTTCATGTTTTCTCGGAATTCTGAAATACAAGTTGGGGAAAATTTCCTTTATGTCTTACTCTCTGTTACTCATAGCACAAATCCTGCAACACCCGTTGCCCACAAAGTAAGGTGCATTTCCATAGCAAGGCTCGTTAATGTATCGTGAGAATGGTGGGTGACCTTCACTGGGCTACATGTCAGTAAAAATAGAGATGGTGAATTCAGATGTTTTTCTTGCAAGGACCAAAACCCCCCACTATTATGTCTGGATCCAAATTTAAGAGCTTCCAGAACAAGTAACGAGGTATATATACACAAAGCAACCTGTTCTGACCTCAGATCTGACAATGCTATGAGCAGAAGGTTGGACGAGAAACCTCCAGAGGTCCCGTCCAACCTGAATTATCCTGTGGTCCTATGACACTATCATCTTGCAGTCATGCTGTATACTAGTCCAACAACAGATGTGGTATGTCTGCATTCAGATACTGCAGCAATAGTCCGACCAGTTGGTGGTTTGACTGGTTAGCGGAGCGGGTAAATAGATTCACGGGACAAATTCTGTTGTCAAGCAACATTAATAAAAACCTGACATGTCCCAGACTCAGCAAAACCATCTGTAGTCCCAGACAGATGATGCAGGCACAAACATACCTGTACCATGCCTATTCTTCAATTTCTAAAGCCAGCCTACCCACGCACCCCAGAGTAAGCTGGGCTTCTGCCAAACCACAGGATTATGAAACAAGGAGAGGCACAGGATAAGCAGCAGCAGTTTACACTTAGTTGTATTTTCTCTTTGCTCCTCTGTGGCTATTGGTGTCTCTGTACATTTGGAGTATAAGTTTTTCAGAAGATAGAATGGTGTTTTCTCTTAATGTCTTATGTAGTTACTAAGGAAGTGAAGGGCTCTGGCCTCTGACTTCTGTTTCTAGGTGTTATAGTAATTCAAATACTATGTAATGACAACAACTATACGCTCTGAGAGACTTTTAGGGCAGGGAATTAATTCTCTCTGTTCAACTAATGTACTCCTGTGAGAAAAGTATCTATTCTTTGACTGAAGCCCTTAGGAGATACTGGATGTGCCATTTATCTTGGCAGAATATTCCAACCATTAATGTCTTCCACTGTTAAAAAATGTGCGTAATTTCTAATTTGAATTTGTTTTATTTCGGTTTATAGTTATATTTTCTTGTTACTTGTTTATATAGTTCTATAACTATATAAAATATAGTTATATTTTCAAGATTAAAGATCACTGTAGCCACCTTCCAGTCTTCTTTTTGATAAGCCAGACAGATTGTGCTCTTTAAGTCTCTCCATGCAGAGAATTTTCTCCAGCCTCAAATAATTTCTCAGCATTCTTTTGACAACAAGGACACCAGATGCTAGTGCAGTATTACCACAAAAGTCTCCCCAGTACCATATGTACAAGGAAAATAACATCTTTTCCTACTTGCCACATCTCTGGTTGTATAAGCAAATAATGGAATCCTTGACTATACCATAACATTAGACTGGAAACTGATTTTTACTGGCTTGGCCAGTGTCAAGTCTTAATTACTTTTCAGTCACTGCTCTCCACAACACAGCCCCTCATCTCTGCAGACATGACCTGCTCACTGTATTTTTAAGTAATTCTGCTCGTGCCTATATTAAAACACACTGTATCTGAATGGGATGAATTTACCAAACAATATACATCTTATGATAACCCCAGCCTTAATTTAATTTTCTATTTAGCCACACTTTTTCTCTTCACAGCACATCAGTTTTGCTTTCCCATTGCTGAAAACACAAATACATTTATTTGTTTTTCTCAGTATTAGGATCCTTGTGCTCTCCTGCCACATTTCCTGAGCAACTTTACCCTTCGGAGCTGCTGTTCAGTGGATCCCACCTACCAGTTTCCTGAATAAACTGGTCTGTTCCTCTAAAGCCAGGGTCTGTATACAGTCTACTGCTGTCCTTCCTCAGCCCCCACAGGATCATAAACTCCACTCCTCAGTTGCTACAGCCCAGGCTTTGATAACCAAGCCACTGATTACCACATCCCCCAGTTCTTCCTTGTTAGTGAAGAGCAGATCCAGCTGTGAATCACCCATGGTTGGCCCAGCCAGTATCAGGACGTTGTCCTGGATGCCCTCCAGAAATCTTGACTGCTTGCATTCTGATGTGTGGTGCTTGTAGCAAACGTTGAACAGGCTGAAATTCCCCCAAAACCCAGGGTCTATGATCAAGAAACTTCATTGTTCCTAGTTAAAGTTCTCCTCAGCAGGTTGGCTAGCCAGCTGGCAAAGGTGGTCTTATCGCATTTTGTCAGGTGGATCTTGTCTCTCCCCAGTGATACAACTGATATCTTGTCTCAGACAGAGTTAGTTTCCATACTGATCTTCCATTACTGTCACTCTGTAACTGTTTCCAAAGCTCTGTCTTCTCAAGCATACACAAACACACGCACACACATCTACCTGCTCTGTTTTTCCTTAGCTGGTCAAATACCTGCAATAATTAATTTGTGAATAATGCCAATCACCCAAGGGGCTTAATGAAGACAATTAGTGATAATTTCCAATTCTCTTACTTGTTGCCTCATTTTATCTCATTTTAATGGTCGATGGTATAGAAAGTATTTCTGTATTTCCCCTCATTCTATGTGGCATGAGTTCAATTTGCTCATAACGCAGCATCTCGGTTTACACGGCATTTTAAAAAAAAATCAGCCTCTCTGTATGTTACCAGTTTAGCATCTTCCGAGCTCCTCTGCTTAGTCTCCAGCCACGATTAGCCCACACCTGTCAGATGCAGGCCAGCATAGCCATACATCCCCCACTCTTTTTGAAATGCGGTTCCATACTCCACAGTACCTAAATTTTCTCTTGGAACTACAGACAGAAAGAGCACTTCACATGAAGCTTTCTCTAATTTATGGGTAGGAAGAAACTTCAAGGCAATCTCTGGCTTTCTGTTTGAGTGCCTTTCAAGATTCCTGCCGTTTCCTGTGGCCTGTATAGTTCCACTTGATGCCACATAATTGGTTCTAAACTGAATTATCTCCCAGACAATCTTACAAGCTTCTGCAACAGTGCAATTGGTTTTTGTGGTTTTGCTTTGGGGAGACAGCATGCTGTCATGTTTTTGTTGTGTCATTTTTTGAAGACTTCATCCACTCTGGATTATACAGGAGTATCTCTTGTAGCACATCTGATTAATACTGTAAGGAATTGTATTACAGATGTGTCTTGCAGCGTTGTATTTCAGTAGATGAACTGCTGGATATCTGAAGGTTTGACACTTCTAGCTGGCCAAATAGCCGTTCTTGCTTTTTTGCGCATAAATGGCCAATCCACTTCTTTTGTTTCTATTCTTTCTTGTCCTCCTGATGCTGTCCTCCCTCATGGTTTCTGTGGCAACAGTTTCTGAATGGAGTCATCCAAGAGGCATTCACTTTCTCAAATACTGTACTTTTGAAATATACACTTCTAGAGCACAGATATTATTATATAAAAGAATTCCTTGAGGATATTTCAGGTTGCAATAGAGTTCAGTTTTAAGACTTTCTAAAGTCATATTCTTTATGTCTCAGCTGAATGAAAATTTACTATTTCCATTAATTTAGTTGCTAAAGAATGTTTACTTCTGAAGATTATAGAAAGTATATGATTTAATGTTATAGATATTAAAATATCTTTTTTACAGTGAAAGGATGCATTTATGATCTAGGCCTTACGTTCATCGACATTATTCTTAATAATAATGCATCTTGATCTGCTAGATGTTTCCCGTATATGAAAAAAAGACAGGGTGGAACACTCCATGTCAAACATTGGAACAGGCTGCCCAAGGAGGCAGTGGAGTCACCATCCCTGAAGGTATCTAAAAGACATGTAGATGTGGTGCTCAGCGACATGGTTTAGTGGTGGACTTGGCAGTGCTGGGTTAACAGTTGGACTTGATGATTTTAAGGGTCTTTTCCAACCAAAACAATTCTGTATCTTAGCTAGCTTTATGCTTCTTTAATGCAGATATCAACATCTTGAACAAGTCATCTAGATTTCTGTTACAGTCTGCAGATGAACAGGCACATCTAGAGGATTCACCTCACTCCCAAGCAGACACCTCAAGTTTTTGATATAAGTGACTCCTATACAGGCCAGCTTCATTTTCCAAGATGTCTGAGGCTGGGGCACATACACCCAGACCTACACAAACCAAACAGCTGGTGAACTAAAGATGAAGCAAAAAAAGGAAAGACAGGAGGAATTCACAGGTACATGCCTCTCCACATCCCCCTCTTCCTGGGAGGGACCTTCAAAGAATGGCTCTCACAAGACAACTGCTGTTCAGATGTCAGAAGTCACTTTGAAGTTAGTTTGGCATTTGGGTGATTAAATTGATAGGAGGCAAAAAAGTTTTCTTAGTTATTTTTTTAATTTGCTTGCATCGTTTGGCCGTGAGTTACACCTGCTCACTCTCCTCACCTCACCAGGCCGCAAGGGAACTCCTTCCCTGGCAGCTCAGCACCTGCATTAAGGAAACACCCACCAACTCCCCACGCCCCAACCTTCCACCACCAGCGCTCACCCAGCAGACGCCCCTTAGATTTCAACTCTGGGGCCAGAGGAGAAATAAAAAGAAAAGTAAAGCCTGAGCGCCGCCAGAAGCGGCCCGCACGCCCAGCGCCGTACCCACCGCCATGCCGAGGCTCGACTGCCCGGCTGGGGAGGGCGAGGCTGCGCCCCCGCCCCTTCCAGCGGCCCTGCGCGCGCCCTCGCCCCGCCCCCTCCGTGCCGCGCATGCCTGCTAGGCGGCGCCCCGCGCCTCGGGAGGCGGGGGGGGCGGAGCCAGGCCCGGAGAGGAGCAGGCCGGGGGCGGGGCGCGGGAGCGCGGCGCGAGGCGGCGCCGCGGCGGCAGAGGAGCGAGTGGGGCGCGGGCCGCTGACCCGGCGGCGCTGGGGCCCGGCGGGAGGCGGGGCCGGACCGGGCGGGGCGGGGCTGGCTCGCGGGGTGCTGGCGGCGCGCGGGGCGAGGGGGAGCGAGCTTCTGTGGCGCCGGTGGGAGCCGCGCGCCCGGCCGTTGGGGCCGCCGGGGCCGCGTGCGCCCCGCGGCGGGCGCTGGCGGGGGCTGTGAGGGCTGCGAGGGCTGGCCCCGCCGCCTGCCTCCCCTCTCCTCCTCTCCTACTCCCGCCCGGCCCGGCCCGGCCCGGCTCCGCTCGGCGCTGTGATTGGGCGGAAGATGGCGCTGGGCGGATGGAAATCCTAATGACAGTCTCCAAAATCGCCTCCATCTGTACCATGGTGAGTGAGGGGCCGGGCGGCCCTCTCCTGCCCTGCCGGCTCCGCGGGGGTGGGGACGCGGGGCGGTGGAAGGGGCTGAGGGGAGGCCGGGTGTGCGCGGCGGCGTGGGGACGGGGTGGCGGGGAGGCGTCCCCGGCTGGCGAGCGGGAGCGCTGCCGGGGGCGGGGATCGGGGCTAATCGGCTTTGGGAGGCTCAGCCTTGGTGCAGGCGCTGATGGGATTGCGTTGGGCTGGGGGCGAGGGGGGAACCCTGAGTGTGGACGGTGCCGGGAGCTGGGAGGAAGAGCTGTGGGACATTGCCTCGAGTCCGGGGTTGCTTGTTGCGGGGATGTTGTTTTTAGGGCACGGTTTCTAAAAGCGCCGTCCTTCTCCCGATCCACTTCGTAACTGTCCCCAGCTCTCCGAGCACGGTGCTCGTGGTGGGGCTGTAAGTGCAGTGCCGGTCAGCAGCCGGGTGCTCCTCCGGTTACCCGGAAATATGTGGGCATCCCGCGTGATCTGTACGGCCGGGCACGCTCCGCGTTGGCGTGTAATGTCACTTGTTTGCATCGATCCGAGTCCCGGTAGGAGGCTTCTTCCAGTGATGGCTTTTTCATTACTCTCTCCCTTGGTAAATTAGAGCTATAAGCAGATACACAGATGTGATAAGGCTCTCTTGGGGTTTTTTTAAAGAGGGGTGGGGAGCTCAGTAGATTCAGTGGTGGAGGAATGCTGAATTTAAGGAAGCAAATATCCCTTAGTCAGTAGAAGTCACTACTTGTCATGGCAGAGATGTGTTGGTGGTTCATAGCTGAAGATCTTGCATTTGTGCTCTTTTCTACCTATTCCATGGCCAAATTAAAGTTCTTGTTCCCAAATCTGTTTCCATAGAGGAAGGGAAGAGATGATTAATGGTAGAATCATAGAATGGTTTGGGTTGGAAGGGACCTTAAAGATCATCTAGTGCCAACCCCCCTGCCATGGGCAGGGACACCTTTGCACTAGACCAGGTTGCTCAAAGCCCCATCCAGCCTGGCCTTGAACACTGCCAGGGAGGGGGCATCCACAGCTTCTCTGGGCACCCTGTGCCAGTGTCTCACCACCCTCACAGTAAAGAATTTCTTCCTAATATCCAATCTAAATCTCCCCTCTTTCAGTTTAAAACCGTTACCTCTCGTCCTATCACTACATGCCTTTTCCCCATGTTAAGGGGAAAAAAATGCAGTCTGTCATCTAGTTTGTTAATTTGCTGAACTGGGATTATAACATATAATAATGTCAAACAGTGGGAAATGCTTACATTTTGTATTATTGGAAACTGATTTATGGTTTTAATAAATCTTGCTGCAGAGAGGCTTTTAACATCTCAAACAGTTATTTCACAGGTGGCCCATGAGAATTTTGAATGAATGTCTGTAAGCCCATGGGATGAGATTGCCAGATTGCCCAGGTGGTTGCTGATCAGCTGGAGTAAATGTTTTTTTGTGATATGGGAGATCACATCTTTTCATTTGGACTTGGAGAGTCTGACTTCTCGGATTCGTGAGCTGTATACCAAGATTTTTATATGGCCAAATGTTGTAAGACGTACACCATGTACTACAGGAGTTTTCGTTCTCTGAAGTAGTTAGATTTTAGCTTAGACTGTTGAGGAGTCAATGGGATTGATCCTTGACCTAGGATGATCTCATTTTATTGCAATTCCAGCTAACATGTTTTCACCCACGGCTGACCACTAGCCTTTGTATCAATGCAAATTCAGTGCTGGCCTCTCGATTTAGGTCCAGTATGGGACCTCACTTTGCTGCTGCTGGAGAGCATAGAAGTTGTAGATCTGGACTGGCCAAGCAGCTGGTTTTAAGATTATTCGGTATGTATGGTTATTAGAAATTACATTATGTCATTGACATTTAAGTCAATCCCAAAACATTTTTTTCAGCTAAAAATCTTCTTATGATTGAAGTGACTATATCCATGAAGCTGAAATTCTGATGGCATTCTGTCCAATGCACTGAGGTGGATAAACTCCAGGCATAAGATATTTCCTGTGCCTTTCTGATGCATGAGCTGTGAGATGGGACAGCTAGCATAGGATACCTGCTGTAAAAGTTTTTTCAACACTTAAAAGGTAATATACGATTGTGCTTAAAAATATTTCAGTAAGGAGAGTGTGAAGAAGCACTTGGTATTTACTGTGGAGTTGTTTAGAACAATGTGGTTATAGTCAGGCAGATCTTTTTAATTTTAACAAGAGTCATGTACTCATGTTTAAGCATATATTTTGCAAAAGCAAAAAGGAATATAATTGCTAAGTAATACTGTCTTTTTTCTAGCAATTCTTCTTTGTGTCAACCGACTGTTTGATAAACTGCCAGACAACTTCCTAAAAATTCTTACAGGTTTTTCGTGCCATTCCCAATGTTTCTTACAAGAACTCTCAGGCTGTTGCTTCTCATCTTGTATTTGGTTAGTACAAAACCAGTAACAGGCAATTTTTGTCAAGAGACAGTTTGTGCCTATGCAAACCTAACATGCACGTACACTTATAATCTGTAACAGAGCAGTGTGGAACTATGCTGAAGAAGCTCTTCCACTGCAGTCCTGCATTTCATTACTTCCTTTTTTGCATCCAAATTCAAGTTTCGCTTCTGCTGACTCACTTATATTTTATGCATCTTATCCTTGTTCAAGCTGTGAATATTAGAAAGCAATATGTTACGTTTTACAGTACTGGCAGGCTGTGTGGGTACAGTGAAGAGTGATATCCAGTATTTTTAGTTTGTTAACCACGGCGCCTTTTGAGATGGTCTTACAAGAGCATATTCTGTCTATAAAGGGTTAGTTCTTCTGTATGCTTCATTAGTTCATTGATTATACTCCAGTGTTCATACCAGTGATGGCAGAGCTCTTCCTGTAGTACTGTCTCCTAGTGTTGTATCCCCTTTAAGCTTCCTTGGACTTCTTTTCTGTACATCACTACTCCTGTGGTTCCTTGTGCTGTAGTAAGTCTTAATTACATGGCTGGAGATTGTGGAAAAGCACTGGAAAATACCTTTGCCCTTGAGTGGTTTATCCACTGTTCTTGTTGCAAAATGGATGAGGTTAAAAGTGTATGGTCTTTTTTTTTTTTAATGTCTTTGCAGTAAAGGTAGAACTTGGTCTTTTACTCTCATTCATGCACTAAACTGCAGTCAGTCTTACCTGACTGAATTGTGTGGGGTTTTTATGCATGGCTGAGAAGTGGGAAAGTAACTCGTGCTGACTGCAATGAAGATGTGCCCCAAGCTATACTCACCATAGAACAGAGACTGAATCTAGTACTTCTGACTTTTTCTTCTGTTGTCTAGAATCCAGCAAACACTTACCAGCAGTTGAAAGGCATCAAGTCTTATAGTAGCTGAAATAAAGAGAAGATAGAAATTATCTTTGTAGCTTAAAAGCTACAAAGACATCCGTGTCAGGCATACAGAAGGAAGTTGTAATGGTAGTAGTACTTGTTTTTCAGCGTTTCTTCTAGAAACTGGTTGATTATGTTAGCACAACCTGAAAAAGTTTAATGAACTTTAAAACTATGCTAATCTAGAAGCTGTAGCATCAGACATGAAAATAATTTCCTCATGTTTCAGGTATCTATGTGTTCCCTTCTCTATCTGCTAGTTTAGCATCTTATATAGAGGGTCAGTGTCACTGAATGTCTTCAGTGATTGATTCAGCCCTTCAACACTGACATCAAATACATAGTTGTAGCTAGATGTGGATTGCATGATGTAACAGTGTGTTCTGCATAAGAATTCTGTTCATATCTTACAATTCAAATTTTTGTTTTCCTTTTGAAAGGAGTAAGGCTTGTGGAATCGTGCTGAATGGCTGGCTATTGTCCTTTTCCTGCCTGTCTCCTGTTTAAGGGTACTGTCACGTTTGACAAGGGTGAAGAAGTATTGGAGATACTTAAGTTCAAACAAGCATGTGGGGAAAAAAAGGCAACTTAGAGGAGACAGACCCTGTAAGTGCCCAGCTGAGGGAAGGTTGCAGTGCACCTACTTCAGATGTCATAGCAGAGAGGCTTTATAAAAACACTTAATTGTACAAAAATTTTATAACTAACTGTGAGATAGGTATAAATATATGGACTTCATTACTGCTTAAGGAATTACTTGTTCACAATAGGGTTTTCAAACCTGATTGTGAAATCTGCACTTAATGTAAATTAATGTTTGCCAGAGTTTGCAGTCAGCCAGAAATGGCTATGATGTACTCAATCCTGTTCCCTCTAATTGCACTGTCTCCTCTGAAGCACAAATTATAATACTTAAACATTAATTGATGATCAGGTTAACAGATTCCACAGGAAAGTGTACAGAAGACTCGTGCTGGAAGAAGTGAGAATTGAGAGTTGCAGCAAGAAAAGAAAAGTTGTGGAAAAACAGCTTCAAAGTGAGGAGGTGATAGAAAAGAAAGCAGAGGAGGAGAGGACTAAAGTAACACAGAGAAAACAGCAGTGTTATGGTATTCCTTTATCCAGCTGTCTGACTTGCTCATGTAGCAGAGTTGGCAAGAAGGAACATGTGCTGTGTCTCAGACACTGCGTTTCACTCTGGCATCATGACCTGAATCCGCCTTGATCAGCGGAGTGGAGTGTTCAGGCACGTGTTCTGTTGTGGTGATTCTGTTGCAAGCACATTAAATTTTGGAGAAATATTTGTTAGACAGTTGGAGTAAGAGCTTAAACCACAGTAGGGAGGTTCACTCGTCTGTTGGAGTTCTTATCAGGAGAATATTTCATGATAAATATGACACTAAGACTCAAGCATGATTGTGGCATTTGTCATCATCGTTTTTGTAACATGGTACAATATGATAATAAAAGATGAGTCTGTACATTTGCTCTTTAAAATACTGGGTTTGTGACACTGCTTAGTGTACTAATTAATTTAGACAAATTTGTTTTAAATTTACATCAAAATACAAATTTGACTCTAAATTAATATAAAACAAATGTCACATGTGAGACACGAAGAAAAAATTCCTGAAGTGTGTAGCTGTAAAGCAATATTTATACCAGCACAGAGAATTATTTAGTTGGCATATTACTTAGTTGGATAATTTCAATTATATAAATGTTCCTTTTTCTTTTTACCTGTATGTATACATACACTCATCTTGCAAGTTCTAAGCACGAAGAAACAATGAAATACGAACTTGGACTCTAGTCTTGCTGACAGAATTTTTAGCTGTGTCAGTGGGAATAACTGATCCTATTACTAGAAAACCTTGAATATTTAGATCGGTTGTTTATATAGTCTTTGCATTTACTTTTTAAACTACTGAAGCAACTAATTTGCATTAAAACTTCTAGGAATGTTTCTGTAGAAGTGTTGTGAAAGGGTGTCTGTCCATTAACTGATATTGTCTACTTTTCTCTTTCAAATTTGTTGAAGGAGAGAGGTGTATAAAAGACCTGTACAGGGGGTAACTTTTGTTTTCCTAGCTTAGGAAGTTTGCTAAAGTTAAATGCTTTGAACAAATGATTTATTTCAATAAGGTCTATCTGCTCTTTCAGTTGAGTAAAAAAAAAAAAAAAAAAAAGAGATCTTTTTGTAGCATAGAACTAGAATGATGTGTTAATATAAGTAGACCAGAACTGGAAAACATTTTTACCATTTTTTTCGTAAACTCGAATTCTTTTTATAATTCCATGAAAATGGGAAATTATAGAAGCAACATACTTCTTTTTATGAAACAGAAGTTATGTGGGTTAAAAAAACATGTGAAACACACCACAGTGTGCAGTTTATCAACAAAAGCGGTTGAGCAAATGTGTTGGGTTTTTTTCCTTTTTTTTTCTTCCCTCTCTGCATTTTGGGTGATTAGGTAAGTCTGATTTTTCTAAAAGATTAATGTGATGCTTATAACTGTCTATACTTTTTAGGCAGTGAAAGATTTCTAAGGCCACCGTCAGATCCTCTTTTAAATACATCCCGCAGACTTCCTATCTTGTCTGCTAGTGTAATTCAACCTTTAACTAAAAGTCTTTGAAGGTAGTAGTTTTGATCTTTTGGGACTCCACTTAGTGGATTATGAGATGTGTTGCATCAATGCTATTGAAAATCCATCTGACTGGAGGAAACTGAAGCAAAGGCACCTGATCTCATAAGCAGCGTTACCCTAGGAATTTTCTGGAATTATACAGTATAAATGCGACTTATCTTGTTGGCAGTATTTTAGTTTTTAACAATATGATTTCATTCTGTATTGGGCGGGTAGTAGACGAAGTCCATTTCAAGTCTGGCAGCAATTGAGGAAGAACTGTAGAAGCCCAGAGCCCTAATTCTACGAGTCAGTTTCATATGTGAGAGTAACTTTGACTTCAGTATTCAAAACAGAAGGAGATATGACCATAATCTAGTTGCTATGAATGAAAATGTTGTGTATGCTCAGTGGGGCTCAAAATGAAGGGTGTGGTAGACATACCGAATGTGAAGAGAAGGTAATTTTGTGCTATGCTATCATTTTCCTTGCCCAGGCAGAGATGTTTTTACTTTGTACTCAATAAAAAACCTTTTGTCTTAGCTACACGTGATTAGAATATACAAAAGTATGTCTTAAACTAATTAGTTAAGAAAATAAGTATTTTAAAAATATGAACTGAAGCTATCCAAATATTTCATAATTAGATTATCAAGTTGTGTAGTACTAACGCATGTTGTTTTGCAAGTAAATAAACAAGGATTATTGAATTCCACTCAGCGTATTTCACTTCTGCTTCCTGGTCTAGAAACAGTATCGAAAGAAATGCGTTTCCATTTTGGTTGCAGTTGAAACAACAGATATAAACTGATTTAATATAGGTATTCTGTTTGCTCTTAATCCTGATCTATATAAATACATGGAAAAGTATGAATTCACGTATTCTGATAAAACATAACTGGAAGTGTAGAATTACGTATTTCTTCTTTAACAGACGATTCCATCGGTCACAGTGCATTAATTAGTGTAGGCTATGAAATTCTGTATACTTTCACTAGTGGCACAGACAAGGAAGAGTCTTCTAATACATGGCAAAAAAAGTGAAAGCACTAGTAAATGAGTGCTTCTATACTGAGATTTGCTAATTATGAATAATTAATTTAATTTTACACTTGTTTTATTCTTGTTCAGGGAAACATTGCTATTCCTGGTTACTGATTTTCCTTTTACTTGTAATACTGTCACTAGAAAGAATAAAAGTTGTTTTGTGGGTTTTTTGGTTGTTGTTCACTTACCTATAGCTAAGGTCATGTTTAAAAAAATGGGCTTACATATACCTATGCAACATGGCTTAGTTATGTGAGTCACCTTTTATCTTTATTGTCCCTTGCTTCTTGAGGGAGGTGGAGAGCATTGTAGGGAAGGATCTAGCATAGTGCATGTGTGAAGGGCGGAATGGATCTTCAGAATTTTGACAACAAATGTGTGTTTTGAGATAAGAAATTTCTTTTAATGGATCTTCAGAATTTTGACAACCAAGTGTGTGTTTTGAGATAAGAAGTTTCTTTTAAAGGTGCAATTTTTGGATTTACTCTGGAAATTTATAACTCAATGCAGCTAGAGGATAAAACTGTTACAGCAAACTACTGAAAAGATGACCCACTGAGTTATCAACTGACATTTATTCTAGAAAGGGATAGATCAAATACCCCTATCCCACCCCAATAAGACTAACACCAGTTTAATCTTCAAAGCACATTAGGCTGGTTATGAATCAAGTCTTTGTAAGACAAATGCTGGCTGCTAGCTTGGGTGATAACAACAAGGTAGGACACTTTAAAACTGCAATTGTTTGCCTGCTTGCTGACATGTTTTTAGACAGTATTTTTAATATAGGGTGCCTTTTTTTTTTCTTTAGACAAGTGCTGGGTGCATTTTCGTCAGTGTTTTAGTTCAGGTAAGGTGTGTGCAACTCTGAAGTGAGTCTCCCAGGCATCCCAATTTACCATACTTTGGTTTGCATCTTGGAGGGATCTTAGAGTACACAAATTAGATTCCTTTTGGAGGAAACTAAATCAAGAAACATGATTCAGCTGCAACAGGGTGTTCAGTCACAGAGCCAGCCTAGAACTGATCTGGCAAAAACCCTCTGAATCCCAAAGTGTGTATGTCAGATCATAAGCACCAACTGATGTGCTTTACAGATTGGCTCCAATTAGCTTATTCATATGTTAGCTGTTAGTGTGTCTCAGGAGCACTAGTTCAACATGTAGCACCACAATAGTGTGACCTCTGAGGCGGTGAGAAAGGCAATAATAGAAGTGGAAATAGCATTTAACAATCTTACTGCTTTAGCAAGTGAAAAACTAAACAAACAAACAAAAAACCCCATCATATGTCTGCACTTTATTTTTTCCCCCCTTTTCTATTGAAATGTACAATGTCAGAGGTTTTTTAGTTTATTTTAGACCTTTGGGAGAATTTATATCTGTAAAACTTGAAAATCAGGAAATTTCAGCTGTACTTAATTAAAAGATACTACACTTTCCTCTCCCACTGTTTTCTGGGCTTTGATTCCACTAAACTGAAATAAAACACTCATTTGGTTAATGTTAAATGTGTTAATTTATAGAAACCTCAAGGTCTTTCAAAAATAAAAGTTGAGAAACTTAATTAAGAGCCTTCCATGGTAAACATGGATTTTTATCCCTTCTTTAAGAAATTAACATCTAAGGGGATCTTTATTAAATCCAATAATACAGCCTTTTTCTTTAACTGCATGAGCGAAATAAGCAATAAATGTTCAACTTATTTGAACATAGTTAAACTAAGATTACTCATGATTTATCTTGTATCAGTTTGAAGTTAAACACAGGATGAAGTGTACAGTAGTTCAGCTTTACTTTCATTATGTATGAGAACACTGTTTTGTAACCATTGGTATTTTAACATTGTTTCCAGAATCATTTTCGATACGAAATAGAAGTTAAGCAAATCTTGATTTCATACTGTGTTCTTGTATACACGTCTTAGCTGCTGAACTTCCCACTTTATAAAACTGTATTGCGTTAACTATGACAAATACGTGTTCTGTGTGCCTGTATAATTATCTCTGTGCTGGAAGCGGGGTAATGTAAGGCCATGTTTGGTGATGTAAAGGTTTTATACTAATATGGTGCAAAAACTGGTAAGTGCCAGTACTATCACAATATTAGCTTTTCTGGACTTCTGTTGTGCCTCTGTTCCTTCCCACTGCTGGGAAGGAACCTTACGTGCTTTTGCTCAGAAGGGTGGGGAAACTGGAGGTGAGTGTACTGACTGAAGTTTATGATGTTCCTTTCTGTCCTCTGCACCATGTCAAAGCCAAGTTGCTGTGTGGGGACTGAGCAGCTATTGTATGGGTTGTTCAGTGAGCCCCCAAAAAGAGAGGTTCACATTGGGATCTTCCCACATCCCAGTTAAGTGTCAGAGAAAGAAGTTCTATGCTCTGCAGCATGCATCACAGACTGAAATCTCCCAAGTCTAGATCCCAAGCCCAGTAAGTCCATCTTGGCTGGTGGAAAGAGATAGACTCCACTTCTGCCTTAAACCTCTGCTGTCCTCTTGTCCAAAAGCTGATATGGTACCATAATAGTTGGTGGTGTTGCGGTGCTTCCCCTCTGCACCTGTATTTGCATAATGGAGGAGTCAGCTGGGACTGATAATGTGTTCTGTAATGCTGAATGGGAAACCTTTTGTAGCAAGGGATAGTTAGGTTTTAAAATAGCTTTTACAGATCAGGTGTGAATTTGCATTTTAGCATACTCTTCCAAGCCCCTGCTGCATACTATGTTTTTACTCTCTGCAATCAACACACTGTGCACAGTATAAATGATTCCTTTGAGGGGAGGAATAACTTCCTTTGTGATAGACAAAAAGAGAGCTGTAGAGGGAAGTCTTAACTAGCTTGGGGGGTTTTGTATTGATGTAAAACATCCGAGCTGGTTTGTAGTAATAAAACATTTGTAAAAACTGCATTCAAACATAGGTAATGCTGTGCTTTGAAATCATGTGAAAGTCTAAGCCTTGAATGAAACAGCCTTGAATAATCAGAAAACCATAACTATATTGGAGTATCTTAGCATGTCTTTCTAATTGTCAAGTCAGGATCTTTATTGTACTAGAAAACTAAATACAGTGTTTAGGTCTGTACAAAACAGAAATATCAAAGTTTATACCATAATTTTCTTCCTTCTAAAGATAGAATAAAGCAACTACTCCACCCTAGCTTTGAAAAGACAAAGAATTTCCTAAAAGTCTGATCTTTAATTTATTTATTTTTAAAGAAGTAGAGATTTTAACAATAGGATGAAAAAGCCTTCACAGATCCTTTTTTTCTAGTTTATTTGTAAATAACATCCACCTTGCCAGAGCTTATGAGTGTATTTCAGTAAGGCTTCAAAACTAAATATTCAGAAGTTGTGGAATGCGTTAGTCGTGAGGATTTATACCCCTTTTCCTTACCACCAACATCCCCATTTGAGAACAGCTACTGAAGTAGTAAGCCCCGCAGCCAAATCCCCAGTAAAGGAGAGGCTTTATCGTAATTGCAGGGGATATGACTGATGAAAAAGCAGCTGGGGCCATGTTGTGAATGGAGCAGAGCTGTACTGTCTCGAGTGTGGAGTTAAGCTATCTTTTGCTCTATTCTAGTTGAAGTTGTTACCTCCTAATGGGCCTTTGACCATGTGTTTCCAGTTTCAGAACTACTAAGCTAGATTGTGTGACCACTCTGAAGTTCTGCAGTACCGCAGTCACGTCATGGCAGATACCACGTAATAGAGTTTCATTTTAATTTTATACATTTTGATACAGTCCTAATTTTAATTCTGTCCCCCTTCCCCCTATCGGTAATTAATCTGTGAAATCCTGCATGCTGTCTTTAATGCAGTTTGTGATTTTGATTTAATTTTATTGTTGTAATATCCAGGGCTATTTGCTACATCTTTGGTGTAAAGAAAGAACTTGTTGGGGAGGAGCCGCATCTGTTTCTAAGATTCTTTGTTGTATACTATGTGCTATTTTAGCTTGACTTCGGCCTGACTTTAGACTGGAATATTCATGCTCATGTATTAGTTTGATGGAGGAGATATATCTTGGTGGTGTTGTATGCAACAAAAGGGATTTAGAGTTGGATACATTTGCTTTTCTCTAAAAGCAATCAGTGTAAGAGCTCATAGAAAGCTAGTGTTTTTGTTCTCTGAGTTTTCAAGAGTAGAGGTTTTTCTGTCTCTAAATAAAAAACCCTCTCTTTCCTTTGAAACCCAGTGTTTAATTGTACCAGTTCAGTCAACAGTCATCGGTTGGAACCGCAGAGTAACCAAAATTACCTTATCTGACTTCTCTTTGTGGATCAGACAGATTTGTTGGGCAAAGGCTGCAGCATTTGTAACGCACACCAACACTAGCTGTACTGTGTTGTCTTTTAATTTTACAAAGTTCAAGGTATTTAGCAAAGCACTTTGAACATTTTATAAAATTTCCAGTGCAAGTGGAACAGACCAGTCTCTTTGCTTCCTATGAACAATCTGCATTTTTTAACTTCTTTCTGAAATGCGCTACGCAGTATGAAAATTGCACTTGTTAGGAAGAGCTCACCATTTGGTCTTGTATCACCTGCTTTGCAATACTGTATAGTTTGCAATTGTTATTAAAGAAGCTCCACTCTGAAAATAATAAATACAGAACAACAAAGCATTGTAATTGCATGAAAATACATGAAAATGTCACTTACTTTGAGATGTTTTTGAATACAACGTATTTGGAAACACATATCTCTAAGGTATTTTGGTTTATGTTGAAATAATTTTCTTGTGGTGGAAGAGTATAAGTATCAAGTTATGGCACAGAAGACTTGCAGTCTGCTTTAAGACCTGTGTGACATGGTTTTGTGGACAATCTAAACATTCTGAGACTGCAAATCAACAGAGAACTCAAAGGACCGATTTTTCTACGTTCATGGCTGATATTATCTTACCTACAACCTTGCATTAAGCAATAGACTAACTAAACGAATGTTGTTAATTTGCCGTGTATGATTGTTGAGCTGGGTCACAAACTGCCTTTCTCCCCACCTCCAGGGTACAGACAGGAAGGTGTTTCATCTGTTTTCAATATTTTCAATATTTGAATATTTAGTTTCTCATTTATTTTTGTTTTCCTCCCTCCTGACTAGAGAGAACTTCAGTGTAAGTAAGTTTAGTAAACCCGAAGTCTTATGCTCTGAGATCTGAAGACACTGGTTTGGTGTTGGCAAGGTCTATAGATGTGACCAGGGTTTTGGGGGGTTTTGGTTGGTTGGTTGGTTTTGGTCATTTATTCTAGCCAAAAAACTTCGCTTTTTTTCCTCAACTATTTAAATTCACTGTGTATGTAGTTGCAACGCTAACATTCTACTGCTTTTGGTTTTTCTAGGGCGCCAATGCCTCAGCTTTGGAGAAAGAGATTGGTCCGGAACAATTTCCAGTCAATGAGCACTATTTTGGTTTGGTTAACGTAAGTTTTAGTCCATAACTTCATTGCTTTGTAATGCCACGAGTGGATTTGTTAAATTACAAGACTGCGACTGAGTGAATAATTAAAACACTGAAAGATATAGTCACTGAATATATATACTTACTGAAATGTGTTTCGATATTTTTTTAAAATATGCTACTGAAATAATTTTTGAAATTGGACTGTGTATTTAATACTTCATTTCATTTTACTAATTGTAGAGTATTTTTAAAATCGCTTTCTTGGTATTAAAATGTATAAGTCCTAAAAAAAAAAAGCTGTTCAAAATATGTAGCTTGTAGTTCATAATATGCCAATCTAAGTTAATAAATACAGTAAAAGAAAAAAAAAATCTGTGAAAGGCAGTTGATGATATGAAGTGTTAACATCTGGTATTTGTATTAAGATTTTAAAAAAATACTGAGCCCAAAGGGGAAAGCAGTTATGGAAAAAACACACTGAATTGTTCAACTCAATCATTAGTTTTAAGGAATAATTTAAATTTTAATTTCTGATGTTACCCATGAAAAGTATATCTTGTTAGAAATTGCATTATTCTGAAATGAAATATTAAATTATTTTCTTTATTGGGGCTTCAGAAAGTACATACTTAAACCCAGTTGATTTAACAAGAGCTATCATCTTGCATTTCTTAATGAAACTAATTACTTGTAATGCTGTCCTGCTACTATAACACATCTCCACCTCTAGGTTCTTAACACTGACATGGGTCAAGAGTCTGCAATCTGAGTATACACTGTGCAGTCAGTAAACACTCTTACTGATAAGCTGACTTTCATGCATCTCAAATGCCGTGACTTAAATTAGTAATTTTTTTTCTTTCTCATGAAAGTTGAAATACCTTCAAAATGATGGGTTGTTTCACTGAAAAGAGGAAATACAGTACTTTTAACTGTTAATACGTGTTGTTAGTTCTGTAGCAGAGCTTAGGCTTTCCATCAAAGCTGTTCTTACCTTTTCTCAAATCTGTTATTCTGTTGACAGATAACCTGTTTCCCTAATTTCTTGTCCACGTCCAGAGAGGATTTAAGACTTAATAGTAAAATTGTATTATATGCCTAATCTTGAAGTTTTACATATATTGTACTGTTAAGAAAAGTTTCAGTAAAGGACAATCTTCCTAATACATAATGAATATCAACAAATTCTGGCTTTCTGTAGTCCAGAGGGAGTAAGAAATTTGAGTGGAGATCTGTCTTTGAGTCATTACCCTCAACCATACACATAAGAGGCAGGTAGCTAAGATATCTGAGAGTGCTCTTAACTTTCTGTGTAGTACGGAAATGTTGCTTATTTTAGCTTCAAACAATAAAGTTTTATGCACCTAAATTCTTTGAATTGTAACAAATAGTAAAATAGGATTCCATTACATCTATGGCATGCTGGTGCCGTGGTTTTCAGGTACAGTGGTTGGCTAAGGACGTACAGTCATATTGTTGCTTTAAATCTATCAGGAAAAGGAAAGGTAGTGACCTCTTCATTAGCAAACTATGGCCAGTGGCCATTCAGAAAGAATGACAGAGCTAATGATAATTAAAAGAAATATTAGATAATTAGATAATAAATTAAGAGTACTATTAGACTGAGAAGTGATAGAAATCACAGTTTTTTCCTTCATTGATTTCTCTAATTGTTTTATAGCAATTACAAGAAGTGAAGCTCTTAGACACTCATTAACATTTACTGCTAAATTTTTCTAATTTGTTTATTGATTTTGTTTGTCCTAACTTTGTTTAGAGTAATGGAAAAAATGGAGATAATGTGGAAATCAATAGCTCTCTTCAAACTGTGTGATAGCTAGCCATTTGAGATGTCTGGAATGCGGGACAGGATTTTACATAACGATGACAATTCAGAAATAGAGATCTGTCAATGGTAAATGTAGCATTTATCCAGAGGTAGTATAAAAGAAGAAAAGGTAGAAGTACTATCTTATCTCCTCTCCAGCTTTGTGGTGGAATCTAGGGATTATTCAGAGGATGTACTGAAAGAACAATTTGAGAGGTAAAAGAAGAATTAAGAAAGGGCAATTATGGGGAAGCATGTGGAAGACCAGGTGGTTTGATTCTGTCAATGAAAGCTCTAAATGGAAAATTCAGCTTAGGCTTGAAAGGACAATACCATTCATTAAATTATCAGGAAATGTTTAAGATATGTGGTAAGATGAAAATGTTAGTAATATGATGTCCCATGCACATGGACAATCGTGAACATTCTTTCCCTCTACAGTGCAGTAATGCAAACTATTCAAATCTATGTGCTTCACAAATCAATTATTTTATCCAATGAGTATGAAATAATGAACATTTTTAATCTCATAAGAGCTACCCTAGTAGCTCTTCAGCAGTTTACCAGACTTACAGAGCAGAAAGTGTGGTTATTTAGTCTCTTGCAATGGGTCTGTATGTTTTGGAGAAATCCTATTTACTGGCGTGGCTCATTGCAACAGAAGCTGTCAGAGCTGCCAGTGCATCAGAGCTGGGAGGAGTGCTGCACAGACAGTGTTCTAAGCGGATCTCAGTTCTTGTAGGTCTCTCGTTTGTTTTTGTAGACCTCTGGGGTTCAGCAACCATGTTTCTTCCCAGCTGTATGTTGCATCAGAAGAGTAAACTATAAAGCTATAAGCTTTAGTGAGTGTGTGGTGGTTTTGTTGCAGCTTTCCTAATTGTCTAAATTTTAATTTCCACCCGGTTTTGAGTGTTGTAACTTTGATTTTAGAATTAAAAAAAAAAAGAGAGAGGTGTGTGGGAAACATACAGAGTGCAGTATTTTTGTGAAAGGAAATAATCTGATTTCTCAGAATTTAGAACAGAAGAACAATATGAACTGAAAAAAAGAGAAGAATTGTTTTTTTACTTTACTTAGATATGTACATCTTAAGATGATCCTCACAGAAACAAGGAGGCAAACAGTAAACCAGCTGAAAACATAGGTTAAAATAACTCTGCTCTATATAGTCTCTATTGCCTTACCCTGAATGAGATAGAAGAGGAGTTTCAGTAGCCTATACAGGCTGACAGTTTAAGATATAAAATTACAATGATGATCTTTCTTAGTTTTCTACTGTAATTCTGAGGCAGACTTTAATTTCATTTTCCTACAATTATATTTTGAATAAAGCTAGCTAATTTCTAAAGCTAGCTAAATGTCCTTCTTGTTTTGAATAGTTTGATGGGCTTCCAGTGCTGTGCATTTTCATATTTCAGAGTAGTGTTGGGTCGTTTCGCTGTCACTACAAAACACACAGATTATGGTTGCAAATTTCTTATTATACCGTGCAGTGCTTGTGCATCTTCTTGCAAGTGCTGTTCTTCTGAGGCAGTGCTAACTGAGAAGTGGGGGGAGAAGCACAGTGTCTGTCGGCCAGGTTAGCAGGAGAGCTGAGTATTGATGAAGCGGAATTAGAAAGCGAGGGATGGGTGGTCAGTAGGTGCTGGGAGGATGGGGAGACTGGAGCAAGGTCTTGGGTGTTTTCTAAATGAGCTCTGTGCTTTTGTATTGGAGTCAAAGATGGGAAGTAGAGTAATAGAGGTGGTAAGACCAGCATTTATTCGTGTAACAAATTCCCTGTTTGCTTAGTCTAGAAACTTCTCCACCTTTTCCCCCTTGTTGTTTAATACGTGTACTATTATATTTTTTAAATGATTGGAAGCTTTTATTTTAAAAAGATTTTAGGTTTTGAAGCGCTGAAGATTGATGCTTTAGATATAAACCAAATGTGAACTAATTACGTTTTCTTCAGGAGTTTGTTAACAAACAGTCTTCTATTGACTACTGTCTTTCTGAATTCGGTTGAAGAAAACCTTGTATGAACGTAATCTCCTTGCTTTTATTTCCTATCCACAGGCATATAGGTTAACATACATTCATATTAAATTAACCTCCTGAATTTGTTCAGTGTTCTGAGTTCTCTGTTGCTTCATATTTTGGTTGTCTCTCACTGCATGTTTGCCATTCTAATTAATTTATCATCAAACTGTTCCGTTTTAAAATTGGAATGTTATGAAATTTCTAATTTGCTGCCTTTTCATGTTTTGACACTTGCTGTAGAAATTTTAGCACTTTTCACGTTTGATTTAACTTTAAGAACTGTCTTAGCATTTTGTTGTAGTTCTCCTTTTATGGCTATTTTAAATTATAAACTCATAAATAGTTAGCTTACAATATTAAATGTTTTGACATAAACTACTGTGTGATTTCATCTGCTTCCTTTAAAGAAAAAAGCCCTGGTTTCCCTTTTAAGTTCGTTGACCTACTTGAGTGCAGATTTGGACCACAAAGAAGCTAATATAAGCGTTTTCCCTAGCTTGAAGAAATATAAATAATGGGTGTTAATTTCCTCACTTTTTAATATGGAGATATTAAGACTTATTAATATTTCTTTTTTTAAAATACACTTTTTACTCCTTCTTGGAGTGTGTCTTGGGTATTCAGAAAGTAGTTCTTCATATTTCATTAATTTAAAATAAAGGAAAACAAACTTACTTTCCAGTTTTCTGAAATTGCGTGGTGCTCTTGTTTGTCATTGTCTTAATTGGGAGAGAGCAAAGAAGTTACTTCCCTGTTATTCCTAAGATGTAAAAGTTTTTAGTTTTTTTTTTCTCTGTTGAAAGAACCTGCTCTTAAAAGTATCTCTAAATGCACTCTGTTTGCTATAGAACAGTCTCTCCATCAGGCCTACTCAGCCAGCCGTCCTCAGTCCAGGAGGTTCCTCCAGTGCATTGATGATAACTTTCTGATGCAAATGGTGGATGAGCCAACTAGGAGAGGAGTGCTGCTGGATCTTATCCTTACTAACAAGGAGGGTCTGGTTGAAGAGGTGAAGGTTGAGGGCAGCCTTGGTTGTAGCGACCATGAGATGGTAGAGTTCAGGATGTCATGTGGCAGGACCAGAATAGCTAGCAGAATCACAACCCTGGACTTCAGGAGGGCCAACTTTGGCCTTTTCAAGCAATTGCTAGGGGAAATCCCATGGGACAGGGTACTAGAAGGTAAGGGGGCCCAAGATAGTTGGTTAGTATTCAAGGACTGCTTCTTCCGAGCTCAAGATCAGAGCATCCCAGCAGGTAGGAAGTCAAGAAAGGGTAGCAGGAGACCTGCATGGTTAAACAGGGAACTGCTGGGCAAACTCAAGTGGAAGAAGAGGGTGTACAGATCATGGAAGGAGGGGCTGGCCACTTGGGCACTTGGTCTGTTGTCAGAGGATGTAGGGAGGCAACTAGGAAAGCGAAGGCCTCCTTGGAATTAAACCTTGCAAGAGAGGTCAAGGACAACAGAAAGGGCTTCTTCAAATACATTGCAGGTAAAGCCAACACTAGAGGCAATGTAGGCCCACTGATGAATGAGGTGGGGGCCCTGGAGACAGAGGATAAAAAGAAGGCGGAGTTACTGAATGCCTTCTTTGCCTCTGTCTATACTGCTGGAGGCTGTCCTGAGGAGCCCCGGACCCCTGCGGCCACAGAAGAAGTCAGGACAGAGGAGGAATCTTTCTTGGTAGATGAGGGCTGGGTCAGGGACCAATTAAGCAATCTGGACGTCCATAAATCCATGGGCCCTGATGGGATGCACCCGCGGGTGCTGAGGGAGCTGGCGGAAGTCATTGCTAGGCCACTCTCCATCATCTTTGCTAAGTCATGGGCAACGGGAGAGGTGCCTGAGGACTGGAGGAAAGCGAATGTCACTCCAGTCTTCAAAAAGGGCAAGAAGGAGGACCCGGGTAACTATAGACCGGTCAGCCTCACCTCCATCCCCGGAAAGGTGATGGAACAACTTGTCCTTGGTGCTGTCTCTAGGCACATCAAGGATAAGGGGGATCATTAGGGGCACTCAGCATGGCTTCACCAAGGGGAAGTCATGCTTAACCAACTTGATGGCCTTTTATGAGGACGTTACCCGGTGGATAGATGATGGTAAAGCTGTGGATGTGGTCTATCTCGATTTCAGTAAAGCGTTTGACACAGTCTCCCACAGCATC
Source organism: Nyctibius grandis (assembly GCF_013368605.1). Classification (NCBI taxonomy): domain Eukaryota; kingdom Metazoa; phylum Chordata; class Aves; order Nyctibiiformes; family Nyctibiidae; genus Nyctibius; species Nyctibius grandis. The sequence goes on from NC_090659.1 coordinate 104,166,660, forward strand.
CTCGCAGCTAAACTGAGGAAGTGTGGTCTGGATGATCGGGTAGTGAGGTGGATTGTGAACTGGCTGAAGGAAAGAAGCCAGAGAGTAGTGGTCAGTGGGACAGAGTCCAGCTGGAGGTCTGTGTCTAGCGGAGTCCCTCAAGGGTCGGTACTGGGACCAGTACTATTCAATATATTCATTAATGACTTGGATGAGGGAATAGAGTGCACTGGCAGCAAGTTCGCTGATGACACCAAACTGGGAGGAGTGGCTGACACACCGGAAGGCTGCGCAGCCATTCAGAGAGACCTGGACAGGCTGGAGAGTTGGGCGGGGAGAAATTTAATGAAATATAACAAGGGCAAGTGTAGAGTCCTGCATCTGGGCAAGAACAACCCCATGTACCAGTACAAGTTGGGGGCAGAGCTGTTGGAGACCAGCGTAGGGGAAAGGGACCTGGGGGTCCTAGTGGACAGCAGGATGACCATGAGCCAGCAGTGTGCCCTTGTGGCCAAGAAGGCCAATGGCATCCTGGGGTGTATTCGAAGGGGTGTGGTTAGCAGGTCAAGAGAGGTTCTCCTCCCCCTCTACTCTGCCCTGGTAAGGCCGCATCTGGAATATTGTGTCCAGTTCTGGGCCCCTCAGTTCAAGAAGGACAGGGAACTGCTAGAGAGAGTCCAGCGCAGAGCCACGAAGATGATTAAGGGAGTGGAACATCTCCCTTATGAGGAGAGGCTGAGGGAGCTGGGTCTCTTTAGCTTAGAGAAGAGGAGACTGAGGGGTGACCTCATTAATGTTTATAAATATGGAAAGGGCAAGTGTCATGAGGATGGAGCCAGGCTCTTCTCAGTGACATCCCTTGGCAGGACAAGGGGCAATGGGTGCAAGCTGGAACACAGGAGGTTCCACATAAATATGAGGAAAAACTTCTTTACAGTGAGGGTGACCGAACACTGGAACAGGCTGCCCAGAGAGGTTGTGGAGTCTCCTTCTCTGGAGACATTCAAAACCCGCCTGGACACGTTCCTGTGTGATATGGTCTAGGCAATCCTGCTCCGGCAGGGGGATTGGACTAGATGATCTTTCGAGGTCCCTTCCAATCCCTAATATTCTGTGATTCTGTGATCACAATGTAGTCTTAGAATTTGCTACCCGTACATGCTACTATCCGTATATAAAACATAAATATGAACGTTATTTTCACATTTTGCAGAATGTGTGTAGCAGGTGTGGTTTTCAATTTGCAGGTTGAGTGGCTGCAGCTGAAAGGTTGGATTACTTGCTGAGGGCTTGTAAAGATTTTTTCGCCCTTTCAGTGTTAGATGATAGGTTTCGCTGGAGGAGGGCAGCATAAAATGAGAGCAGCTCTATCCACTGACAGCTCGTGATGCCTTCACAGAGGTGATGGGGAGGTTTGCAGTGTTGGGGTGAGCTAGAGACAGTGTCAGTGATCACGAGTCAAGTGCCTTGGAGCTTCAAGGAGTCTGGGAAGGAGGGACATCTGGAGTGTCCTGGTACAGAGGAGGTTACGGATGCTTTTCTTGCTGACTCTGCTTGCCCCATCTCAATTCATTTGCCTCCTTCAAAATGTGCGTGCCCAAATTGTGCGTCCTTTTCCTTTCAGTCTTGATTTGAAACTACCACCTGTGCCATAGCTTTGAATCCTAAACAAGCCATGTTACTTTGTTTTAAGAAGACTCACAGAGTGGTTGGGGTTGGAAGGGACCTCTGGACTGTCACCCTAAAATGAGAACGAAAACGTAGGAACAGGTGAAAGCGGTTATTTCTGACTTTGATCACAATGAGTAAGATTTGGAGAATCCAATTTCTGGTGTCTGAGAAGCTCTCAATTTACAGCTGAATTTCAGTACAAGGTCATGCTATGCCTGTTACTTACTGTTGTGGCTGACTTGTCGTAGATGGATAGATATTTTTACCTGAGCACATTTTGGGAGCTGTGAAGTTGGTGGTATTTGTTGAATATTTTGATGCAAGTAAATGCAAAATGTTACTAATAAATTTACAAGTGAGACAAAATTATATAGTATTGTTCAAATTTATCTGTTTTTTTCTTGCATTTACTTACAGTGTACTTGTTAATCCTTTTTGAAACAGAAATATGCTTTACTATCTTAAAATCAAGATGAAATGACTTGCAGAAAATTTGCCCCCTTATGCATTCTCTTATACTTTGGATTTGATTTTACCTTTCTACAGTAATACAATGCAAGCTAATAAATCTCTCTCTCATTTTCTAGTTCGGGAATACATGCTACTGCAATTCAGTTCTTCAGGCACTTTATTTTTGTCGACCATTTCGAGACAAAGTCTTAGCATACAAGAGTCAACCAAGAAAAAAAGAGAATCTCCTTACATGCTTAGCTGATCTCTTCCACAGTATAGCCACCCAGAAGAAAAAAGTTGGAGTAATACCTCCCAAGAAATTTATAACAAGATTACGAAAAGAAAATGGTAACTTTTTTTTTTTTTCTTGTGTAATGATCATAGCAATTATGATTTAATTCTGAAATTGACATAGTGTTACACATGGAAAGTGTTCTTGGTCCTGCAGTATAAAGAAGAGGTGACCCTAGAATAAGGGTGTAACCCTGGAGCCATTTTGAGAGAGAATCCTTGTGTCTCTCTCTTTATGTAGAACTGAGTGTATTGTCAGTAGCTGCTTATGAAGTTGCTCGCTAATTTTGCCTCTCTAAGAGTTGTATTTTTATAACCAAAATTCACTGTAAAGCTTTTGTTCTGTGCTTAAAAAACATCACTCTTTGAATGCAGGAATCAGTCTCCCAAACTGAGTGTGTAGAAAGGACATTAAGACTTCCTTGCAGAATCTAGCTTAAAAACACACAATTTTTTAAATTCGTTTAGAATTTATGCAGTACTTAGCGTGGCCTACTTTGTAAAGGATTAATGAATTTTAAAATCACTAAGTAGTTTTGGCTAATTTTTTTTTGTGTAATTGATATCCAAAATTTCAGGAGATTTCCAGAGATTTTTAACATTTCTTGTTTCTTATCTGCATGTCTAATTGTTCAAAATGCTTTAGAAAATAATTTGATGTTAAAATATAAATGAAACCTTGTAATGTACTACTCAATTTGTATATACTTTTATAAAAATATAACTTTTTTTTCTGTAAAAAATAACCACTAAATTTAAATAAACTGTATGAGGTACCATATTTAACACGGCTGCAATAGACATGTTCATACTGTTGTAATCTCTCCAAGACTATATATGTAGACTAAAAAAGTGTTTACATGTTATGAAGACCATCTCTGTAGTAAAAACAAGAAATAAAATATTACAATGACATCCCTAACTTGAAGTGACCCCTCCAGCAAATGCACACCATGAGTTGTAATAATATTGTTTAAAAAAGCTCTCAGATAATGTACAATCTCTTACCTATGCAGAATAGAAAACTGTCATTCCACTCTTCGGTAAGTATATTTGAATAAGTATGCTTGTATGTTGATGCATTTACAGAAATAGTTGATTATGTCAATGAACGTTGGCTAACTATGACAAACATGGAGAATGGTTCAAATGGAAAGCAGAAGAAAACCACAGGAGCCATTAAGTTATTTTTAGAAAGTATTCTTTTTAATGCTTAATTATGTTATGACACTAAAATGCTAAGCAGGAGAAGGCAATTGGAAAATCTTCCTTAGAGAAATCAGATGTGAAAGTTCAGCTCTTTTTGGCTTTTGGGGTCTCTTAATGATGATACTGTCACCTTTTCTACAAATAAATGGCTAAATTGTCTGGCAGTGATTACGTGGACATCATATATGCTATTAAGTGCTTATTGTAAAGGTAAGTAAGTTTGAGCTTTAAAGAAGAGTTAGTTAAAGAATCAGGTAGGTATGCAACACTGATCTAGATTCTGTTCCAGTCAGTATCCACCTATACCAAGGTGATGACTGAAAACATCTTAATATATTCCAGACTACAATACTGCTGTTTCATCTTTATTTTTAAAGTCTGAATTCAACATACTTACATTAATGCCTTAAAGCTTAACTATCTGGGAAGCAGCTGCTGACTTGAAGTCAGCTGAAGGTATACTGTTATGTTTGCTTAAATTTCTTCCAATCGTAAAATGAACACTGTAGCTTTCATTCTGTTGTACTTAATGCTAATTTACTGACTGGACACATAGCCCTGAGAGGTCCATAATGTAACACTGTGAAGAATCTCTGAAGTGTTTTACCTCAAGAGACTTGTAGCTCTTGTTCTGCCTTGACTTACTTGATTGAATAAAGACCTTACAGTTGGCTAGATTAAGAGTGGAACTTACTCTTGCTTCTTAAAACAAGTGTAGTAGTTCATTAAATAAACTACTTGGTTCATACTCTTGGCTGACCTGTTGCACTACTTAACCTCTCCAAATGATCTAGATTAGCATCAAATTCTCCTTACTTTGCTAATAACTCGGGATTTTTTTTTCCTGTTTGAAGTTTACTCCTGGATGCCATCAAGTGAATGATAGTAAAGCTTCCATGTAGTTCCTGTATGCACTTCAAAACAAGTTTCACTGAGTATCTTTTTCATTCATCTTTCCAGTCCGGGGAACTATCCCTCCGCTGAAGACCAGTTTCTTAGTATATTCTTGTACTGCAAGCAAATTGCAAGTTATAATTAACCGAAGTAATTGCACATTAAAAGATTTGTATGCTATTAGCCAGTGATATAGAATGCTTTTTAAATCAGCAGGTAAATTTCCTTGTAACAATTCCTGGGCAGAGAGAGAGCTATTACTAAATCTGATTCAATGCCTTTACAGTTTTCTTAGTCCCATTGCTAATGTGAGGATTTGTAGCAGCAGAGGATTTCTCAGGTTGATATCCCAGGGGACTACAATAAATTATGTTTTCAGGGTAGTGCCAATTTGAACATAAACAAGAGGGTAGATTTGTAAGAAAGAGAATTCAACTTCATGCTTTGATCTGTAGCATTGCTATACATTGCACGTATGTACCAGTGAAACTATTCCCCTTCCACTGAATTAATCCTAAAACTATTATGCTTAGAAATGTTGACAAACTGAGGACATGAAGCAGAAAAGCATAGTGAATCCGTTATTATCTATCCAACAAGTCCACCAGTAATAAAGGTGCCACATATACCAATCAACGCAATATTTCAGATCTTGAAAGACAAATCTATTTACTACTTAAGTCCTAATTTGAAACCTGTTTGCTCTTGCTGTGGCTAGAATTTTAGGCTAATTTGACATGGCTTCTACAAACACTACCTTACTTAAAAAGCTTTGAGAAAGAAAACAGTTGTTTAAAAATACCAGTATCTTTTAAGTTTTTAGGCTTAATCTTATTTTCATTGCTAGTATTGATAGCACTGTGCTTATGACAGAGCAGCAGTGGACTTAAAACCCTAAAAGTGAAAATAAATAAAGCAATGTTTTGAGCATTTATTGTTCATGTTCTTCCTGTGGTAGAACATACAGACGATGAAACATTTCCTGTCATAAGTTCTCAGTGCATTTCTGGAAAATATCAACATCTAATGCCATTTGAGATGCCCTGTGTTATCCAAGACATTGACCTAAGCTTGGCAGAGATAGTATAGCCTCTGTAGGAGATCCAGATCATCGTGGATTGGCATCTGGCGGTTGGACAGGATAAGCTGTAACATTTCAGGTGGCACTATATGTATACCTGTGTTCAGGTAGTTGAATCATGCTCTAGTTTTCTTGCAGAATGGTTCACTCTTCCGTTAATTCTGATCAGCTGAGAGATTTCGGTGAATGTAAGCTGACTTGCCCTCCCCTCTTCCCACCCCCTTTATTTTTGGATTAGTTTATGAAGTACGCATTTTGGGTTGGTGTTGTATTGTCGTGAATGATTCAAGACGTGAAATAAAGACTGGTTTTGAAATTCGACTTCCTTTAAAAAACTTTTTTGTAGTATAGCACTAACCGATTAATTAAAAAAATCTTCTGTTGTTTTATCTTGTAGAGCTTTTTGATAACTACATGCAGCAGGATGCACATGAGTTTTTAAACTATCTATTAAATACAATTGCGGATATCTTGCAAGAGGAAAGAAAACAAGAGAAACAAAATGGTCGCCTACCTAATGGCAACATCGACAATGAAAATAACAGCCCGCCAGACCCAACATGGGTTCATGAAATCTTTCAGGGAACATTAACTAATGAAACCAGATGTCTTACGTGCGAAACTGTAAGTCTGTACACACTTGATAAAACGAATTCTTCCATGTTTCAGAACTTCATGTTTCATGATTCATTTATCTCAACAGACTAACATACTAGATTAGTTTCTTTCTTTAGAAATCTTACATTTGTATAACATTTGCATTTTTTCTTTGTTAGTGAGAAAATTTCAGCAGATGATGCATGAATTGTAGGAAAAGGCTTTTGGTCAATATTAGGAAAATGCCCAATTGAATGTTCGTCAGTGTGATGATAATCAACTTCAAAATTTATATTAGAGAATTCTAAATTGATGTATTTGTAAAAGCAATGAAGCCTGCTACTTGGGGATGTGGAGTTCTTCTCAAATTTGATGTCTTAATAACTATGTCATGCTTAGTGATACATTCCATAAATAAGTATTCTGAATCAGTTTCCACCGATTTCTAGTTTTTAAGTTTAAAGCCATTGAAATCAAGATACTATGGTTGACTTTTGGCACTGAAACAGTAGACTGGGATTCTCAAAGAACATAACTTAATGTGCAGGAAGAGTAATCCTTTCCAAAATGTCTGTCCACAGGAATTCTGCTAATGCTAGACCCTGAGAAATAAAATTCACAGAATCACAGAATGGTTAAGGGTTGGAAGGGACCTCTGGAGATAATCTAGTCCAACCCCCTGCCAAAGCAGGTTCACCTAGAGCATGTTGCACAGGGTTGCATCCAGGCGGGTTTTGAATATCTCCAGAGAAGGAGACTCCACAACCTCCCTGGGCAGCCTGTTCCAGTGCTCTGCCACCCTCAAAGTAAAGAAGTTCCTCCTCATATTCAGATGGAACTTCCCATGTTTCAGCTTGTGCCCATTGCCCCTTGTCTTGTCACTGGGCACCACTGAGAAGAGTCTGGCCCCCTCCTCTTGACACCCACCCCTAAGGTATTGATAAGATCCCCTCTCAGTCGTCTCTTCTCCAGGTTAAACAGACCCAGCTCTCTCAGCCTCTCCTCATAAGAGAGGTGCTCCAGTCCTTTGATCATCTTTGTAGCCCTTCGCTGGACTCTCTCTAGTAATTCCTTATCTTTCTTGAACTGGGGGGCCCAGAACTGCACACAGTACTCCAGATGTGGCCTCACCCGGGCCATGTAGAGGGGCAGGATAACCTCCCTTGACCTGTTGACCACACTCTTCCTAATGCACCCCAGGATACCATTGGCCTTCCTGGCCACAAGGGCACATTGTTGGCTCATGGTGGACTTGTCCACCAGAACACCCAGGTCCTTCTCTGCAGAGCTGCTCTCTAGTAGATCAGCCCCCAACCTGTACCGGTGCATGGGGTTATTCCTTCCAAGGTGCAGGACTCTACACTTGCCTTTGTTGAACTTCATGAGGTTCCTCTCCGCCCAGCTCTCCAGCCTGTCCAGGTCTCGCTGAATGGCAGCACAGCCTTCTGGTGTATCGGCCACCCCTCCTAGTTTTGTGTCATCAGCAAATTTGCTGAGTGTGTACACTCTGTTCCTTCATCCAGGTCACTGATGAATAAGTTAAACAGGACCGGGCCCAGTCCTGACCCCTGGGGAACACCACTAGCCACAGGCATCCAACTAGACTGAGCACCACTGATCACAACCCTCTGGGCTCTGTCGTTCAGCCAGTTCTCGATCCACCTCACTGTGCACTCATCTAAGCCACACTTCTTGAGCTTTCCCATGAGGAGGTTATGGGAGACAGTGTCAAAAGCCTTGCTGAAATCAAGGTAGATAACATCCACTGCTCTCCCCTCATCAACCCAGCCAGTCATGTCGTCGTAGAAGGCTATCAGATTGGTCAAGCATGATTTCCCCTTGGTGAATCCATGTTGACTACTTCTGATGACCTTCTCCACATGCTTAGAGGTGGCATCCAGAATGAGCTGCTCCATCACCTTTCCAGGGATGGAGGTGAAGCTGACCAGCCTGTAGTTGCCTGGGTCCTCCTTCTTGCCCTTTTTAAAGACTGGAGTGACATTGGCCTTCCTCCAGTCCTCAGGAACCTCTCTTGTTCTCCATGACCTTTCAAAGATGATAGAGAGTGGCTGGGCAATAACATCTGCCAGTTCCCTCAACACTCATGGGTGCATCCCGTCGGGGCCCATAGATTTGTGGGTATCCAGTTTGTCTAAATGATCTCTAACTTGATCCTCCTCAACCAAGGGAAAGTCTTCCTTTCTCCAGACTTTCTCTAGTACCTCCAGGGTCTGGGATTCTCGAGGGCTGGCCTTAGTAGTAAAGACTGTGGCAAAGAAGGCATTCAGTAACTCCGACTTCTCTGCATCCTCTGTCACCAGGGCACCCTCCTCATTCAGCAGCGGGCCCATGTTTTCCCTAGTCTTCCTTTTGCTGCTGATGTACTTAAAGAAGCCCTTCTTGTTGTCTTTGATGTCCCTTGCCAGATTGAATTCCAAGCGGGCCTTGGCCTTCCTTGTCGCCTCCCTGCATACTCTGACAACCTTCCTGTATTCCTCCCAAGTAGCCTGTCCCTTTTTCCACATTCCGTAGACTTCTTTCTTCCATTTCAGTTTTGTCAGAAGCTCTTTGCAGGTCTCCTGCCCCCTTTGCTTGATTTCTTACTCATAGGGACGCACCGATCTTGAGCTTGGAGGAAGTGATGTTTGAATATTGACCAGCTCTCATGGACACCCCTGCCATCTAGAGCCCTAACCCATGGGATACCCCCAAGAAGGTCCTTGAAGAGGCCAAAGTCAGCTCTCCTGAAGTCCAGGGTTGTGGTCCTACTTATTGCCCTGCTTCCTCCACGCAGAATCCTGAACTCCACCATCTCGTGGTCGCTACAACCCAGGCTACCCCCAACTTTCACATCTCCAACCAGACCTTCATTATTTGTGAACAAAAGGTCTAGCAGAGCACCTCTAGCACCTTGTTTTCTCCACCACCTGTGTCAAAAAGTATCGTCAACGCTCTGTAGGAACCTCCTGGACTGTGGGTGCCTAGCTGTGTTGTCTTTCCAGCAGATATCGGGGTGATTGAAGTCCCCCATGAGAACTAGGGCCTGCAATCGCGAGGCTACTTCCAGCTGTCTGTAGAAGGCCGCATCTACTTCCTCTTCCTGATCAGGTGGCCTGCAGTAAACCCCCACAACAGTGTCACCTGTGTTAGCCTGCCCCATAATTCTCACCCATAGGCTCTCTCTCATTCTTCATCCTTCCCTAGGCTCAGCCTGATACATTCCAGTTGCTCTCTCACATAAAGGGCAACTCCACCTTCTTCTTTGAGTGAGCTACACTAAAATTTTCTTCAATAATAGTTCTACAATAAGAGAAAGCACATATTTCAGAAAAACTTATAATTGCATTTTAACTGCTTGAGAAAGAGAAAAAGCAGCACAATTTGAAAATTACAGTAATTCTGTCATCATCTATGCCTTAGATATCATAAAAAGCTACGTGACTATTTTTTATATGACTCTTCATACCTATTTTCCTTAACTCAATTACGTAATGCATATATTTCAGCATGACATTGGAAAGGAGGAATTAATCAGATTAAATCTGTATATTTCACGTGTAATTTTCTCTGTCTTCTAGAAATACCCACCTCTCAGTTATTTCAAAGAAAATAGTTTCCTACTGTCATATGTAATGTAACTGCAGACTTCAGTAGGTCATGGTCCTTTGAGTAATTTAGGTGCTGATTTCTAGCTACCATATTTTCTTTTCTGGTAGATTTCCCTTCCCTAATAACTATTTCATGGCAACTGTCAATTGCTTTTCTTTTAGTTCTGGAACTGATTTTTTTTTTTTGTTCTTGAAACATGAATTTAGCTTAGTCTCTTAACATGACTGACATCATTGCCTTTCCTCACTATGGCATAGTGAATTACCACTGTCAGGAGTTTGTATTAAGGACTGCACCTAAATCAATTTGAAAATGCTGATATGCTCTGTACCAGCATATTTTAGTAGTTATCAGCCCTGTCACAATTTTGAGAGTTTTACTATTATTGCTCAGTTCTATTTTTCTGTCAGCCATTGCTGAACAGGACATGCCATGTCTGTTTGCCACTGTGCCTCCTTGGCCAGTTGAATTTTAAATTCAGTGTTCTAATACACTTGTTTTAGTATATTAGAGCCTTTGTTTTCCAAGCCCTAGTAATCTGGAAACTATTTTATCGGCTTCTATCTATTCAGTATATCAGCTTGTGTCTAACTAAAACACAGTGACCTAAAAATGGGCACTTAGAACACATTTAAGTAATATTACTGTGAATAGTGTCTTATTTTCAAATATAGTAAGCAAATATGATTGTTTTAATGTTTATTGGAAGCTGTTGGCGTTTAGTCTTTCCGTGTTTAGAAATATAACTTAAGATGTCAGGAGCACTTGCATATAGCTCATGTAGAAGATTACACAGCAATAGAGGATGAATTAGTGCTTCTTAATGATAAGACAATAACCTTAGTAAATTTTTTAATTTAAATTTGGAATTTAATGCATGCTTAAATATAAAGCGTAATATATCTTTGCTCTGAGTGAGAATGATCATCTTCTAACTGGCCAAACCTACTCAAAGTTCCTAAAATCAACATGGCAAGATTTTATTCTGATTTCAATTGTTCTGATAATAGAAAAGAGCTTCTTTCCAGTACACACTGGGCTCATTGATAAAAAATGAACTGACTAAAGATTTATCCTCAGTTTAAATATGGACAGTGGAATATAAGGAACATAGATATGATTCTTTAACAAAGATTTGTGTCGTGGATCAAGCCACACTATAAAATAAATAAGTTACAAAACAGATTGTAAGTTGTCTTCACATGCTTTTAATGTGATTTCTTGTTATCATGCTTTCCCCTTTCTTTGATAGAGGCAGTATGATGAAGTAAATATTACAATTTTTTGTGACTAATTGATAAAAATGACCTAGAAGTTCGTTGGTTTTCCAGATTTCTCTCACAATTTAAGGAAAGAAAAACAGCAAACCAGAAAATAATGTAATTGACTTCGTTAAGATTCAGTTTGAAATGGCTAAATGTGGGCAGTACTTCTACAGAGAAAAATAGGAAATTGTCTTGGGTTAAAAGCACCAAACATATCAATAATATTTTCTCCAGCTGATAATCTTGCTCTTGTGTTCAAATGACTCTACAAGGTGTAAAATTCTTTGGCTCAATTCTGCTTTGGACTGAGAGAAGGCAATAAGGAAGATCTCAATAGTCTCTCTTACAGGAATACTATAGAAGCCTCAACTATGCCCTACTTTTTTTTCCTCTTTTTTTTTTTTTAAAACCAAGATAAATCATGTCCTTTGTTTCAGCTTCATTTAAAAATAGTTTCTGTCTTAGCACACATGGGAGCCTACAGTTGCGAAAGCTTTTTTTCAGTGAGCTGATTCACATTGCTAGTGAAATTCCAAACTGAAAGAAATACAGTTTCCATGAGTGTTACCCTTCGGAGTTTTCTGTTCTGTGCAGCATCAGTCATCAGAGTACAGCTGAGCTGTTTGAGTGTAGATTATGTCCATGATGTGGGAACAACATACCATCCCCTTTAGCCAGAATACTGCAACACCCAAATTCTTGACTATTATTTGGGTGCTTGTATTAGGAGCACTCAGATGGATTTTTGAACACATCAGGGCTTGATTCTGCAAGTGGTGAGGTTTTCTGACCATGTCAATCTTTGTTTCGTTCTATAGATGACTGAAATATATAGCATTGGCGACTTCAGTCTAAGGAACTTAATGATGTTTATTCGAAACAGAACCACTACAGAGGAGGGAGGGCGTGGTTAGGGTGGAGGGTGACTTTTTTATCATTTTTCTTTTTTTTTAAATTAAAAATGTATGAGTTAATGTGGGGGGGAAGAGGCACTGTTTGAATACTCATGTTCAAAAAATCTTAAAAATTAAGAATAGCAGTTTCTAAATTATCAACATAGACGGAAAAAATCCACTTGACTATTCTTTCAGTAAAACCTTTAATTGTTCCTCATGATGCTAAGTGCACAATGGACTGGTTAACCTGAGAAAGGTTCTTTAAGGCAGTATTATCAGTATTATCACTAAGAATGGAATAATTCCTTTTGTGAGCTTCTGGTTTCAGTACTCATCTTTTTAACCAAGCACAACACGTCCCTTTCCTGTTCTCCATCTCCTCCCCACCCTTACAGCTTCTGCGTGGGATAAATCTGCCTATGAAATCTTTATTGTTTCATGGAATTTTCTTTGATTAGACCAAGAGAGGAAGAATTAACTAATTGCATGTCTGAATAACATTGATCACATGACTCCTTAATTCCAGCTGTCCTAGCTGAAGGTTGCAGCAGGGTATTTTCTAGAACTGATTTTTTTTTTTCTAAGCCATTCTTAATCCCCAGGCTAAGATGATTTCCACCAGAGTTCTTAGTGTTACAAACTCAAGTTTGATAATTCCAAAAGTGGTTTGCAATGGGATATTTTGAAGAATCGTCCACACACCTGAACCGCAGTACATCACTGAAGACAGGAAATGTGCAGCGCACACTGAAGATCCAGATGGCTTTCTTTTTTCCACCCTAAAAATATCTTGGAAGTTTTCCATATATGTTCTGTTATCCCTTTAAAAGTATAAACATTACACTTCAGCATCTAAATGATGTAGTAGATGTGATGTATACTGGCATAGTAACATATTTTTTGTATATGTACGCTTACTTTTGGAAAGATTAGCTACAGAAGAGTGGGAGGAATCCTTGCCCAGTCCTCTCTCAGATATTAGTAGAAGCTTTTAACTTAATTTCATAAGTTTTTGGATTTGCCCAATAGTATTAATTCTCAAAAACAGTTGTCTTGACCACCTGTATTTTTCTTTTTATCCTCCATGTATGCTGCCCCTAGGAACTGTGTGTTTTTCATCTCTTGATAATCAGAGAACAACTTTCCAAATTTATTTTTGTTCTGAGTTGAGAAGGGAACATAGATCCTGGTGTGTTTTAAAGATCAGCTTACATTAGTTCTCCTGTAGCTGTTTAACATTTCCTACTTTCAATCAAGAAATGGCAGCCAGGCATCTTTTCTAAAAGCATTTACTGTTGTACCTAGGAGTCATAAAAGGCAGAGGACATTCTCATCAGTGGCATTGAGTATTTCTGAATACAGAGAGGAAACACTAGCGGACAAAAGTTAAGGTTGCAGATTGCTATTTTCTAGACCTTTTAATAACATAGTTGGTTTTCAGGGCAGCTGTGGATTTCATCCATCACCATTTTTCAGGATTTGTGATGGAATTTGTTTTCTTCTAGGATTTTCTTTTTTACTTTAATTGTTATTCTTGCGTTTTTGTAAGAAATGGCTACGCACCATTCTGTCTCTATCAGACCAAGTCCCAGGCTCTCATTTACCAACAGATTTGCTGCTCATTGAAGAGTATGAATCTAGCCTGGAAGAGGATTCAAAATATTTGTGCTCTTTATTAGGGACACTATCATAAGCAAATACATAACTTTCGGTTGGAGGGAATCATAGAGGAAGAACAGAGGTGAGAGCACTAAACAGAATAATACTAGTGATTGTATTCTTTTTGAAAAGAGTGAGTTGTAGCAGGAACTTGGCATTAATGTTGTTGAGCTGAAATCACAGAATGTCACAACTGACTTTATATACCCCCACAGATACATATACACTTTCTTCTTCCTCTTGATGATCTTAAAGGCCCTTTACAACTAAAATGATTCTATGATTCTTTCTGAACAAAATCAGAGACAGAGATTTAGCAAATCTCTGAAATAGAAAGGCTACTTGTAACAATTTTTAAAAGACTGTTGTAAGGTCAAAGATGCATTCTGGCAATAGAAAATGGTACTGAAAAACAGAGGTAAATTAGTATAACTAGTTTTAACTATAATATCTTGATTCTTTTTTCCTGCAGATAAGCAGCAAAGATGAGGACTTCTTAGACCTTTCAGTTGATGTGGAGCAGAATACTTCAATCACTCATTGTTTAAGGTAGATGCAAAAATCTGTATTTTCATAATTTTCTTATATCTGTTACCCAAAAAGCAGGAAGTAGAACTAAAAGCTCACAAGCTTAGCAAATTTTAGCTTATGTAGACTTAAGAGTATAAAATTATGTTTATATTGTACGTGTTTATATGTGTATTTCAGATAAGAAACTAGTATCTATAGATTTTCTTTTTCTTTTTTGTTCAGGGGTTTCAGCAATACAGAAACTCTGTGCAGTGAATACAAATATTACTGTGAAGAATGTCGCAGTAAGCAAGAAGCACATAAAAGGTATATCAGACTCACAGAGGCAAAAAAATAACCCAATGCATTTCATGAGAATACTCTTGTATTTCCTTGTGTTGTGTGTATGAGGCAGTAGGAGACTGTTCTTTTTCCCTTAATTTTTCTTACTCTTCTTCCACTTAACGGTAACTTGGTTGTATTCCTCTTGCTTGAAATCAGTGAGCCTACTTCCATGAGTAGTGATAATCCATATAAAGCATTTTGGGACTCCTTTGATCATTACTTATTTTATGAATGAGAAGAAGAGTGATCCTAAGATCAAAAATAAGTTAAAAAGACAAGTTAAAACAAACTGCCAGTGACTAATCAAAGATTATGGGTAATGATAAAAAGTCACTGATTTCATGTGACTTTTTAAACTTGGTTTTGTCTTGATGATAAAATCATTTTTCCAATTGCTGTAAGAATCAGTTTGATAGCACTTTTTTCTGATTCAGTCAGAATGAGGTTTGTAACTTTTTGTTGACTGAGTTTTTGGTTTCTTAAAAGTGTTTAGTTAGTTGTGGTAAACTTCTGCTTGACAGTGCTCCTGAAAAGCATCACAAGCTCTGTGGAAGCCTGAAATACATTATGTTTAAAAACAAGTCTTGTCCGCCTAATAATTTTTCTAGTCTTGTTTACCCCTTTGAAAAACCTCTGATTTTGTGTACTGTGTGGTATTTATTATCTGAGAAAGTATTTGGCTGCTCATGGATGGGTTGGAGGGAAGGGAACACTGACGTGCTCTACTCGTTATACCACTGATTCTGGTTATTTGGTTTACCATAGATTGAGCATATGGCTTTTGGCATATCTCATCTGCAAGGTCTGCCTTCACACGTTGCCTAAGCTTACTAATTGACGTGTATTAGAGGGTTGTGAAGCCAAGTCTGTCCTGTTGTTTTCTGTTGCCTGAGCTCTTTTTCTGTGTGGGAGGTAATGTGATCCCTGGGCATTAAAAGCTGTGTTGAAATAAACCTGTACTGTAGGCACTGCCATATTGGCAAAACACAGCTTTTGTTGTTTGGATTTTGCTTTTCATGTGGGGCTTGAGTTCAGTTTCACTACAGTCATAATTTTCTTCCACCTCTATAACATGGAGCTTATCTGTGATAGCGTTTACTCAACTAGCAACGGTGGTGCACTGAATTTCTTCACCAGTGAAAGAGCTGCTATTATCACAGTTGCATTATAAGAAGAGGACTTTCATTTTGAAAAAAAGAAATAGAGCAGAAATTATATCCCTGTCTCACTAATATAATAAAAATGTAACTCTCCCTAAAAATAGTCGCTTCTGTCATCTTTCTGCTCTTCTCAAGGTTTTTCATTTCCTAGTTCCCTTGTGGGCCATGGAGAAAATTTGGGTCTAGTGGGGTTTCCTACGGGTTACTATCAGTCTAAGTTTAATGAGAAAAAGGGAAGGAAGGTGAATTTTCAAGGATTTTGTCCCCAGTCTCCTATCCTTTGAAGAAGGATTGTCTTGTACGAAGGTATTTCCTGACATTCTGAAAACATGGTCTTAGTAGACATGTCTGAAACCTGGGCTGTATTGTTGAGACTTTTGAGCTGCCTTTCGGGGCTGAAGGCGGTTTGACACATCCAGCACAGCGCTGATCTGAGGTAATTAGCTGTGCCAAGAAGCAGAGCACTCTAGCTTGGTTGCCCTGTTAGTATGGGCAAATTTATTGCCCAAAGAGTGGAAGTCTGTTTGCTGCCAGGCCAGCTGTGGTTGGCAGATGAGGATTTGTAGGCACTGATGAGAGATCTCCATACCTCAAACTAGGGAAAGAGACCAATGAGCCCTCAGTAAAACTCAATTATCACTTTCTGGCTTTGACTGCCATAAAATAATGCTGCAACATTTGTACAAAATGATTGTGCTAGGGGGGGTCACAGCTGCAGGGGGGAGCGGACAGGGCAGGTGACCCAAAATTGACCAATGAGGGTATTCCATCCCATACACATCATTCTCAGTATAAAGCGGGGGGGATCACGAGGGTCTCGCTCTCTTTCTGCTATGGCCGGTGTCCAAGGAGGACTCCGTCTGTTTTCCTGCTGCCCCCGATCCCGATCCATGCATTCCTGAATCCAGCTCTCGACCGTCGCTAGGCCCAGCCCGGGCCTTCCCGGAGCCTGCCCTGCAGTGCCGGTGGTGACGTGGCTGACTTCAGGGGAGCTCAATCTTGGTTTTGTATATATATTTGTATATATTTGATTATTTCTATTATTGTTATTATACTCTTTTTCATTATTATAGTTTATTAAAACTGTTTTAACTTTCCAACCTGGAAGCCTCTCTCCCTTTTCCCTTTCCCTTTCCCTCTGGGGGGAGGGGGGGGGATAAGAGAGAGCATCTGCCGCAGGTTTAATAGCCGGCCCAGCTTTAAACCGTGACAACGGCGTTATCTTGTTTGGGTAGCATGAGGTAAGGTGAATAACAGTGGCCTATTTGTATCACATGGCAATGTTAAATAAATGGCTTGATAGAAAATCTGGAGTAATCCATATGTAACAAAGTGGTGTAACAAACCTTATTTTAAAAGCCTGTTTGACTTGGCTAGTTTACTGAGAAATTCAAGTGGAACAGGATCTCTGGAACAACTTTGTTGCAATACCTCCACGGTATACCAAGTGGGATCTAGGTTCTCCTTTGGGGAACTCAGGAAAGCTATGGGGAGGTATGTTTAAAAATGAATTCTGTGCTATGCAGTCATTGTGTCTAAATTATTATGTAGGTTCATCATGGCTGTTATATTATTATATATTATAGCTTATTATTTTAAATACATTTGAAGTTCTTTCAGTGGTTAAAATCCACCTTTAGTTTAGCAACACAGGACACGTTTGTTATTTGATAAACAGCCAATTATTTGAGCTTCTTTTAATGCTTGCAAAATTTTTTAAAGACTTCAGTAAGACAGGTTTCCTGTTTGTTGATATCAACTGAATGTTTTGGCTGGATATTGGAAAAACTGTTGGTTTGGGTTTTTTTTCAGGATGAAAGTAAAAAAGCTGCCTATGATTCTAGCTCTCCATTTGAAGAGATTTAAATACATGGATCAGCTGCATCGATACGCAAAACTCTCTTATAGAGTAGTTTTTCCTTTAGAGCTTCGTTTATTTAACACCTCAGGAGATGCCACCAATCCTGACAGAATGTATGACCTTGTTGCTGTGGTAGTTCATTGTGGAAGGTAATAACTCTTATTTTACACAAGGGATTTTTCTTTAAGTTTAACTGTGTTTAAAAAACAAAATCCAATATCACATAACTCTAGTAGCATTTAAAGACCTCTTAAAAGTTTCTTAGGAAAGAAAGCATTGTGGAGAGATGCTACCAATCCCGACACAACGTACGGCTTTCTTACCATGAAAGTTCTTTCTGGAAAGTGATAACAGTGTGTTTCACGTGATGGATCTTTGTATGAACCTAACTATGTTTAAAAAAACCCACAAAACACGTTGTATCATATAACTGTAATAACATTTAAAGATCATTTTTTTAAAAAAAGTTTCTTAGGAAGGAAGGCATTATAGAACAGAATCCTTTATAAAGGATTTCCTTTAGGGTGGGTTTTTTTTTAAGGCTTAAGCAACATTTTCTGAAATATATCCATAAATTATGAATTTTTTTGATTACTTTGTTTCCTTGCTTTCAAAATATGACTGTTAAATTTGTATTTGATTTTGCTATATTCAACAAATATTCTTATGGTTTCATGTCTTAAAATCAGGGCTGGTGCACAAACTGCTGATTGAGTAGATAAAGGCCCCAAAGTGGAAAATGATGACTTAACACCTAGAATCATAGAATAATTTACATTGTAAGGTCAACTACTTAAAGCTCAAAGCAAGGCTAACTTTGACATTAGATTAGGTTGAATTGGGCTCAGTGTCATGACTAGGAATGCTGATTTCACTGCCTCTTTGGGCAGTTTGTTCCAGTCCATCGGTGTCCTCACAGTGATTTTTTTTCCTCTATATCCACTCAGAATTTCCCTTGCTGCAGTTTGTGACCACTGCCTTTTGTCCTTTTGCTGTGCATTTCAGAGAAGAGCCTGGTTCTGATTTCTTTGTGACTCTTCTGGATTGGGTGGTGGCAGACAGCAGTTGGATTCCTCGTTTAGTCATCTCCAAGCTGAATAAAGCCAACTCCCTCAGCCTGTCTTCATCCATCTGGTGCTGTAGCCCTCTGACAAATGTAGTGACCTGCCACTGGACTTCCTCCAGTTTATCACTCTTTCCCTTTTAAACTGTGAAGGTCATGTCTGGAATCCCATATCCAGTTCTGGGTCTCAGAATGCAGAGGGGGAGGGTGGTTATCACTTCGCTGCTGGCTCTACTCTTACAGTATAGCCCTGCATACACTCAGCCCTGTCACCAAAATGGTGTGCTGCTGGCTAACAGCTCATGTTCTTGACCTCTTGGGCCCATGTAGCCAATTGGTTTGCAGCTGGTGCTGTTGGATGGAGTTAGTCTGGCACATGACTTTTCGTTTGTACTTGTTAAACTTCACAAAGTTCTTACCAGCCCATTCTTCAAACTTTTTGAAGTCCCTCAAAACAGCAGACCTGCCCTCTAGTTGCCAGTTACTGCCCTTTGTTCCACCCCCAACCCCATTCCTCCCTAGACAGACCTAGGATTAGACTAGAGATAAGATGTCTAGATCTCAAGTTGGCCAGGACAGTTTTGGAAAATAAGCCTTTGTGCCACAGTCTTCTGGGACACTCTTGTTCTGGATTTTAGGGAAAATAGAACCTGTCCATTTCTGACCATTCTGTCCAATTCAGACCATTTCTTGCTCCTTCATTCAAGCTGCAGTCTTGGAAACTTGTCCATTCTCAGAGCCATGGAAGGAGACAAACCCTGTTTTCATTGGGTTATGTGATTTGATACACAGACATGTCCCGCACAGATGGCAACCTTCCCTTCCTGATCTAGACATAAAAATTGTGTGAGTGCTTTTAGGTGGTTAAGACAGTTCCAGAACTGCTTTAACTAGTTGTCCACTTTCAGTTGTAAGGTTCAGCTATTTCAGAAAGTGTAATATTTCTTTACTTAAAATCTGATTAGAAATAGGACACTCTTAAGGTTTTTTTTTTCTGTCATAGCTGTGGAAAAATCTCTTGTCTGCCATAAACTAAAGAGCTGTGCATTGTAACAGTTTTAATTTAATTGGGAGCCCTTCTCATTGCTGTGAGGATTCTTGAGACTTCTGAGCAGTCAGTTTAATTCAGTTTTTGTTTACAGTGGACCAGATAAAGAGATTCCTGATTGAGACTGTAAATGAACAGCAGCTCTACAGCTTTTTCTTTCTGAAGATGAGAAATAGTTTGGGATCTCTTCTGTCCCTATGAAACATCAGAATGTTTTCTTGATTTCACTTCTCTGTCTCTCTCTTTTTTTTTTTTAAGATTTCATTTATATTTTCAGTGGCTGTGCTGCTTATACCTCATTTGGAATTGTAATTATTTTTTTAGCACAATATTAAACGTAGAGATAAGACCTCATTATGAAGATTATATGAGTGGAGGGGAAAAAAACAAAAGAAACACCCAAACAGAAATTGTACTGGTAGCCATTTTAATTACTGTTAAGTATTGCTTTTCTACAGGGGAAAAAAAATAATGAAATACATTTTTACATACATGTGTGTTATTGTCTGTGTTCTTTTCTAATTTTATTTTACAGTGGCCCTAACAGAGGACATTATATTGCAATAGTGAAGAGTCATGATTTTTGGTTGCTTTTTGATGATGATATTGTTGAGGTAAGCTTTGTGTAACCCTGGACTTTTTTCTCATACCAACCATAGCGCATGCACCACCCCCCTTATGTATATCATTACTTAAAGTAAAAGGATTGGTATGCTAATGAAAAGAGGGTTCAACATCAGTCTAAATGAGCAATAACTGTGAGTGCAGAGTTGTGCCTTACAATTTGACTGTACAATACTTTGAATTGCATTTTGGTTTTTATATTTCTTAAAAGAAGCTTCTTTGTTTACGGCCACTGTCTTTCACCTTTGTTTAATAAGCTGTTCCTGTGGCCAAAAGACATGGCAAATGAAGATACAGATAAACTGGGTTTACTGCGATTCTTTTCTGAGGGAAGATTTTTGGAGCAAACCCATTTGTTCATATTTTCTAGGCTTATGATTTAATGGAATGGATCAGTCTGGTAGTCTTGTTTTATCAAGCATCCTGTGTTGTTTCAAAGGTATAACAAATATCAAAATAGGAAGAAGTTTCAGATTTTTGAGATTTCACCCTAAAATTTAAAATTTAATCCCTGAAACAGGAGCCTTTTGCCTCTGATGGTATTCTTGCTAATATTAGCCATGCTTCCAGGAATTCTTATTATTTTAAAAAAAAAGGTTTCAAACTAATTTCTTGGAACAGCAGAATTTCCTTCACCAGTTTTGACTTTGTCATCTTTCTGTTTCATCAGTTATCTTTTATTCTTTATTGAGAGAAAGAGCAGAAACTGCTGGTGTCCTTATATCATCTCAGGTTTTTTGCTTGTTCTGTCATCTTCCTTTTTTCCCCCTTGTCTACACTTATGCATGAAGAGAAGTATGATTCTGCTGTCCAAGTCCTTTTCCTGACTTTATTTGAATTAATTAGGTTAGACATTAGGAAAAATTTCTTCACAGAAAGGGTTATTAGGCATTGGAATGGGCTACCCAGGGAGGTGGTGGAGTCACCATCCCTGGAGGTGTTTAAGAAAAGACTGGATGTGGCACTTAGTGCCATGGTCTAGTTGACAGACACAGTGGTGTTAGGTCAAAAGTTGGACTCGATGATCCCAGAGGTCTTTTCCAACCTAGTTGATTCTGTGATTCTGTGAATTAAATCTGTAAAATGAATAGTTTACATTTTCCCTACAATACACAAGAACTGCATAATTGAAAAGAAGAAAAATGAGTGAGACTGGTATTGGACTTACATTGTTCATTGACAGGATGAGTCAAGGGTATTGAAGAGTTCTTCTCTCGTGTCACATTATGGACAGTTTTTCACACAGGAAGTGACAAACGTGGAAATACACAGAGCTATTGGGAAAGTAAAAGGATTGCCTCTGGGTCTTACCAAGATACACAGTAAATTGAAATGTCTCGATAGGGTCAAAAGCTCACTTTCCTCCAGGGAAAACAGAGCGAGCTGTAATAGATCTATCATTTCACAGACACCAGGGACAATCTCTCCGGTTCCAAAGCAGTAATGCCTGGCAGTAACGTATTTTTTTTCGCTTAGCCCTTCGAAAGAGGAAGGAAGGAATCTTTTTGTTCTTAGATCTAAAACATTTCATTGACATTTAGGCTCATGGTTGATCAAGTTGGAATGGCTCACTCCTTCCTGAGAGAGGTTCTATTCCAAATAATGGGAATGAGATTAAATAAAATCTGCCTAAGTGAAGGAAAATTTCTCTTTTCACCTTTTTGTTGTTTATAGCCTCATTGCCCTTGATTTAACATGTGGCAAGAGAGCTTGCTTTCAGTTTCTTTTGCAGCTGAAAATGATGACAATGAAAACCAAACCCTTTTTGTCTTCTTAGCAGAAGTTCTGCATCTTCCCACAAGCGTCTTGGTTATAGAAGGCTTTCCAAGCTACCAGGATCACAGGCAAACATTCTATGTGAAAAACATAGAAAAAGTTAGCCTTCATTCTCTGCCTTCTCCTTATTCTCCTCTGCACTTGATTGGCTTACACTGCCTAGATTTAGAAATGATAGTCTGTGCTTACTTTCTTCATATTGAATTTAAAGTCTCAATGGGATATGGTTGTCTTTAAAACTTTTCTGTGTGAAATTCACACAAGCAATGCATGTAAGGTTGCACTCGTAGTAGGTTCACTTGATACTTAAAAATTTATATATAAAACGTGTATATCTGCTACCCTCTGTGCAGTTGATGGCAGAGGGGAAACCAAAACCTAACAAGTTTAAAAAATATTTGGATTTTATTACTTTATGTAATTATGTGAAAGTTATTTTTGTTTGACAATAGTTTTTAAAGTGGAACTTAATAACATGTTTATGTTGCACAAGATATTCTTACTTTAAATTTTTGGGTTTTTATATACAGAAAATTGATGCACAAGCTATTGAAGAATTCTACGGGTTGACATCAGACATCTCAAAGAACTCTGAGTCTGGTTACATCCTCTTCTATCAGTCTCGGGATTGAGGAGCAAACTGTAGTGAAGAGCATTTTTTATGCCTCACATCTTCTCTATCTTGGAATGGAGCAAGCACTGAAAAAAAGGAAAGCAGGGAGCTCCAGGGGCAGTAGCACAGTTTGCACACAATTAAGCAAAGAGTTTGGGATTCTTAAAACCTTTGTATCATTTTCATTTTATTTGCTCAGGTATCATGCTGACTATACATCTTCACTGCATCCCTTAAGCAAAAAGAGAGATACCAGCCACTCTTGCAGGAGCTTTCTGTTAGGTAATACTATCTTTATAGTCCTAATTCAAAGCCCATTAAGGTCACTGGAGAACCTTTCATGGATTTCAGTGGAATTTGAATCAGGTTCTAACTGCACTGCCAGATTGGTGCAATAGGAGCATTAGAAATCTGTATTTTATACAGACTTTGTGTGTAAAAGGTAAAGGACTCTTTGTGAACTTAGTTTCCTGTGCTTAAGTTTAAAAGAATGAGGTTGGGAGGGCTAGCATGTAAGCAAGAAGATATATCTGGGCCCAACACAATTGCCTTCGTGATGGTAGTAGTTTAACTGAAGATATAAACTGGTGTCAGGGAGGCAAGTATGTTTTGCTTCTCTGAAGAAGCTTACGTTATTTATAATGTATGATCGGGAACAATCAGTCAAGATTATGGCTTTTAATCTCCGTATGGGGAAAGATTTGGTTTGTAATAGTTTATTTTTATTTATAAATTATTGTAACTTAGGATCTTGTGTATTGTCCTTTATTCTAACAAGTATTGGAAATTTTATATATTAATTTGAATTAAAAATAATTATGTTTAAATGTTAAAGAAGAGCCAATATAAATTCTAAAAACAATGCCTACAATGTCTGTAAAAAATTAATAACACAGAAGAGAGATTTCCTTCTGGAGGAACTGGTATCTAAGTGAGGTACTTTATTTCGTTAAATTAGAGTATACTCTTTCCATTAATGAGTGAAAAAAAGTGATCAAACTATTACATAGAAGACTTTTAAGAATGCGTATCATAAGAAAATGATGGTGCAGTGGTGATATACTGGTCTTCATAGTTCTTTAATAATTTGTTAGTGTTTCATACTCTAAGTGAATTAGAATGATTTGGACCAAAGTAAGCTGTTATCAGTATATTATTCCCTCTCCTAAAAATGGATCCACTTCTGTTCCCAATGGCATGGGTGACTCTCTTAAAAACCACTCAAGGTCACAAGTATAAATTATGTCTGAGTAATAAAAAGAAATAGACTTGGAATTTCATGAGACTGAAGATACCACATTCCTTTAAAAGTCCTACTTAAGTCCTGTAGGGTGAAAATTTCTGAGGCTAAGCAGTTTACCTTGCTTTAGGTTTATGAAACAGCATTAAGAATTAAATCTTGACAAAACACCTGATCTGTAAGAAATGTGAACTATTGTGATTTGACATTCTTCCACTTACCAGTACGTTGTTTGACAGTAGCTGAATGTAATTTCTGGAAAGTCATGGGATGTGCATTCCAGATTATGGCAATCAGGTCTTGGATGTCCTTGTCACTCCCTCTTCAGCTAGTGATTTTTACGTTATTGTAATTTTCTAAGGTTATTTTATTGGTACTGTTACAACTTTTAAAAAGAATGTCTCCTGTCTGCTGCTATAACTGACTATTTACTTACCTGTATCTTTTAGCTCAGGAAATGACTTCACCTATTCACTCAGTTGAACAAATCTTTAACAGGGTCACTAAATAAATTGGGCTATTTAGCAACTGTCACACTGTAACAAATTGCTTTTGTAAAATGCAGTTTCTAAAGCCTTGGTCTGGCTAGAATTCTTTTATAGAAAATTATGTATCATGATTAAACTACCAGCATTGTAAAGTAAAGCTTAAATATTGTTGGAGATGCAGAAAATATGATTGGATTTTTCTTAAAAGATTCAAATAATTTAAAAACCTTTTTTCAGCTTGCAGTGGGAAAAGGGTTAAAGGGTGAGTCAGTTGGATAATGGTGCACATTAGAAGGATGAAGTCTTTTGCATGATAAAGGTACAGTATTGTAAAAGAACTGTCACATTACTTTTTGCTAACTGAAAATGTTTGGTCTTTTTTTTTCTTTTTTCTTTTTTTTTTTGGTGTACTTAAAAGCTGAGGCTAGTTGCTAAACATTTTATACCCTACCAAAATTTAAAACATTTTTGTTGTATCACTGGTTTTACTCCTGCAATGTATTTTTATAAGATACTGACTTTTATTTTATATAGGGTTTTTGAGATAGTATTCCAAATTATATATTTCATTTTTCTTTTAGTGCAGCTGAAATAATTGTAAGTTCTTAATTAAACTGATATCAGAAACTGCAACTTAAAAAAACAAGAAGAGAGGCAGGGAGAACAAAATAGAACTGGTTGGTATGTGAAACATTATACGATTTTTTCTTGGCTGTAATACAGTGGGGAGCGTGGGAAAGTCATCAGTTGTTGTAAATGGTGGAAATTATTTGCTGTGTAACTATGTAAGTGTTAATTGGGACTACAGTCCCCTATTTTGTATATTGGAGCAAAAAACTTCTATTAAATAAAGTATGTTCTCTAAAGATAAGTACTGTATCCTTTGTGGAGCCTGAACGGTCGGTCAGCTGCCTTTTGTGCTTTTCAGTGTTTTCAAACCTGAAAAGTATCTGGAATTTCCTGTATTTAAGCTGGCTGCCCTGAGCCATGGAGGGAGAAGTAGGTGTAAATACACTGCATTATATATCTTTCTAGATGTGTTGTTATTAAAATAGTTCAGTGGCAGCTATAATTTTGGTATACTCCTCTAGAATTAGTTTTTAAGTAAGTTGTTGGTTTCTGAGGTAGAGGAGAAGGGAGTGTTTTGAAATACTGTTATTTCTTGACTTCTGTTTTCTCAAAAAAAACTCTACCTTGCTATAAAATATGCAGCTGGGTTACCTATGGGATTTCTTGGATAGCCACCTTGTGGGAGGGAAAACAGAAGGAAAGAAAAATAGGAGTGTTTACAGCACTAACATAAGAGAGAGACTGACCACAGAACGGAAGTCCAGCATCAGAAGAAAACGATGCAGCTGGTTACAATATCACAGAATCACAGAATCACAGAATGTTAGGGATTGGAAGGGACCTCGAAAGATCATCTAGTCCAATCCCCCTGCCGGGGCAGGATTGCCTAGACCATATCACACAGGAACGCGTCCAGGCGGGTTTTGAATGTCTCCAGAGAAGGAGACTCCACAACCTCTCTGGGCAGCCTGTTCCAGTGTTCGGTCACCCTCACCGTAAAGTAGTTTTTCCTCATATTTATGTGGAACCTCCTGTGTTCCAGCTTGCACCCATTGCCCCTTGTCCTGCCAAGGGATGTCACTGAGAAGAGGCTGGCTCCATCCTCATGACACTTGCCCTTTCCATATTTCTAAACATTAATGAGGTCACCCCTCAGTCTCCTCTTCTCTAAGCTAAAGAGACCCAGCTCCCTCAGCCTCTCCTCATAAGGGAGATGTTCCACTCCCTTAATCATCTTCGTGGCTCTGCGCTGGACTCTCTCTAGCAGTTCCCTGTCCTTCTTGAACTGAGGGGCCCAGAACTGGACACAATATTCCAGATGCGGCCTCACCAGGGCAGAGTAGAGGGGGAGGAGAACCTCTCTTGACCTGCTAACCACACCCCTTCTAATACACCCCAGGATGCCATTGGCCTTCTTGGCCACAAGGGCACACTGCTGGCTCATGGTCATCCTGCTGTCCACTAGGACCCCCAGGTCCCTTTCCCCTACGCTGGTCTCCAACAGGTCTGTCCCCAACTTGTACTGGTACATGGGGTTGTTCTTGCCCAGATGCAGGACTCTACACTTGCCCTTGTTATATTTCATTAAATTTCTCCCCGCCCAACTCTCCAGCCTGTCCAGATCTCTCTGAATGGCTGCACAGCCTTCCGTTGTGCCAGCCACTCCTCCCAGTTTTGTGTCATCAGCGAACTTGCTGACAGTGCACTCTAATCCCTCATCCAAGTCATTAATGAATATATTGAATAGAACTGGTCCCAGTACCGACCCTTGCGGGACTCCGCTAGACACAGACCTCCAACTGGACTGTGTCCCATTGACCACCACTCTCTGGCTTCTTTCCTTCAGCCAGTTCACAATCCACCTCACTACCCGATCATCCAGACCACACTTCCTCAGTTTAGCTGCGAGGATGCTGTGGGAGACCGTGTCAAACGCTTTACTGAAATCGAGATAGACCACATCCACAGCTTTACCATCATCTATCCACCGGGTTACGTCCTCATAAAAGGCTATCAAGTTGGTTAAGCATGACTTCCCCTTGGTGAAGCCATGCTGAGTGCCCCTAATGATCCCCCTATCCTTGATGTGCCTAGAGACAGCACCAAGGACAAGTTGTTCCATCACCTTTCCGGGGATGGAGGTGAGGCTGACCGGTCTATAGTTACCCAGGTCCTCCTTCTTGCCCTTTTTGAAGACTGGAGTGACATTCGCTTTCCTCCAGTCCTCAGGCACCTCTCCCGTTGCCCACGACTTAGCAAAGATGATGGAGAGTGGCCTAGCAATGACTTCCACCAGCTCCCTCAGCACCCGCGGGTGCATCCCATCAGGGCCCATGGATTTATGGACGTCCAGGTTGCTTAATTGGTCCCTGACCCAGCCCTCATCTACCAAGACAGATTCCTCCTCTATCCTGACTTCTTCTGGGGCCTCAGGGGTCCAAGGCTCCTCAGGACAGCCTCCAGCAGTATAGACAGAGGCAAAGAAGGCATTCAGTAACTCCGCCTTCTTTTTATCCTCTGTCTCCAGGGCCCCCACCTCATTCATCAGTGGGCCTACATTGCCTCTAGTGTTGGCTTTACCTGCAATGTATTTGAAGAAGCCCTTTCTGTTGTCCTTGACCTCTCTTGCAAGGCTTAATTCCAAGGAGGCCTTAGCTTTCCTAGTTGCCTCCCTACATCCTCTGACAACAGACTTATATTCCTCCCAAGTGGCCAGCCCCTCCTTCCATGATCTGTACACCCTCCTCTTCCACTTGAGTTTGCCCAGCAGAAATGATTTGGTATATTTGATACCAATATGATTTGGTATCAAGTCATTCTTCACTTGGAGTATACACTGCTGTTTGTAATGAATATATGTACTTACTGTTTTACAAACAATTCATACACTGCCATATTTGTAGTTGTGGCGCCCACATCCATAGCCTTTAACTGCATGAAAATAGTGACTTTTAGGTTTTCAGGTACGTATATGAATGGTTAAATTGAACTGTGTTTTCGGAAGTTTGCCATAAATCAGATTTCCTGTCTTTAGGTGGCATTCAGATGTTAGCACATAGGGATTTGATGCCACTTTGGATCTTCTCTGGATGTGTTTAAGGAAAGACTGGACATGGCACTTAGTGCCATGGTCTAGTCGACAGGGTGGTGTCAGGGCAACGGTTGGACTCGATGATCCCTGAGGTCTCTTCCAACCTGGTTGATTCTGTGATTCTGTGATTCTGCCATGCCCTTTGACATCTGCATAGTATTGGCAGGTATAACACAAGATGCACAGAAGATCTGCATCCTTCTGGAGCAGCAGCTTGAAGCCAGACAGGACATCCTGGCTTGTTCCCCATGTCTGTCTCAGTGTTTCCACAAGCACCATTGCATATGCACTATTTGGATCATATACAGATGAACGTCTGTATTGCTTGGTTACTTTCATAATTCCCTTATTAAAATTAAAGGAACTTTATCTTGTGCTATTTGGTCCAGTCTCTCAGCTGTAGGTTTAAGATGATCATGTATAGACTTATTATTAAGCTCATCCTTGTAACTAAAAGAAATTTTGATATGTGAAACCTTCAGTCTCCATTTACCAGAACTTAACTTAGCTTTGTTTCTTCTTACCGTTTTCTACGGAAATTTCAAATTGCCCTTACCAGAAAAATCTTAACTGTGTACAGTTAATGTCATAAACAGATCCTCATAACTTTCTTCATAACTGTTCATTCAAAATTAGTAGTTGTCCCTTAGCATACTATACCTCCACAACATGGATATGGAAGAACAGAGATGAATTCGTTTATACACAAAGCTTTTTCTGCTTGCACACATGAAGAGGTGACGTCTTTTTTTCTGTTTAACTGCTGCTTTGTTCAATGACAGAATTCAGCTTGGGCTGAAAGCCTGGGAGTGGGAACTTATACAAAGTGCTAAAAATGCATCAACAATTGAGGATGCCAAAAAGGGTTGGGTGGTGGTTGGCTTGGTTGGTTTTTTTTGGTTTTGGATTTGTTTTGGTTTGGTGGGTTTTTTTCATTTTTGGGGTTGTTGTGGTTTTTTTTAAGTTCACAGAATCACAGAATCACAGAATCACAGAATGTTAGGGATTGGAAGGGACCTCGAAAGATCATCTAGTCCAATCCCCCTGCCGGGGCAGGATTGCCTAGACCATATCACACAGGAACGCGTCCAGGCGGGTTTTGAATGTCTCCAGAGAAGGAGACTCCACAACCTCTCTGGGCAGCCTGTTCCAGTGTTCGGTCACCCTCACCGTAAAGAAGTTTTTCCTCAAATTTAAGTGGAACCTCCTGTGTTCCAGCTTGCACCCATTGCCCCTTGTCCTGTCAAGGGATGTCACTGAGAAGAGCCTGGCTCCATCCTCTTGACACTTGCCCTTTACATATTTATAAACATTAATGAGGTCACCCCTCAGTCTCCTCTTCTCTAAGCTAAAGAGACCCAGCTCCCTCAGCCTCTCCTCATAAGGGAGATGTTCCACTCCCTTAATCATCTTCGTGGCTCTGCGCTGGACTCTCTCTAGCAGTTCCCTGTCCTTCTTGAACTGAGGGGCCCAGAACTGGACACAATATTCCAGATGCGGCCTCACCAGGGCAGAGTAGAGGGGGAGGACAACCTCTCTCGACCTGCTGACCACACCCCTTCTAATACAGCCCAGGATGCCATTGGCCTTCTTGGCCACAAGGGCACACTGCTGGCTCATGGTCATCCTGTTGTCCACTAGGACCCCCAGGTCCCTTTCCCCTACGCTGGTCTCCAACAGGTCTGTCCCCAACTTGTACTGGTACATGGGGTTGTTCTTGCCCAGATGCAGGACTCTACACTTGCCCTTGTTATATTTCATTAAATTTCTCCCCGCCCAACTCTCCAGCCTGTCCAGATCTCTCTGAATGGCTGCGCAGCCTTCCGGCACATCAGCCACTCCTCCCAGTTTTGTGTCATCAGCGAACTTGCTGACAGTGCACTCTAATGCCTCATCCAAGTCATTAATGAATATATTGAATAGAACTGGTCCCAGTACCGACCCTTGCGGGACTCCGCTAGACACAGACCTCCAACTGGACTCTGTCTCAGTTGCCTGAGAGCAGTTATTTGAAACTAGCATGTCATCCGTTTGGATGTATTCATAGGTTAAACCAGCAGTACATGTATCTCTTCAGTTACCTTTATCTGTAAGAGGAGAAAACTTCATTTCAGCACGTGTTAATAATCTATGGGTTGCAGTATTACATTTTGTGACTTTTTTGTAAAACTTTAAATAATCCAGATATGATTTCTTTGCTTTCAAAGAGTGGCTTTATAGCATAAGCTGTCCACTATTCCCCCCACGTTTATCTGGGTTGATCTTAAGTTTGTGTGTCTTAGAAATTCAGTCTTTGTTTTCCCTCTTGATAATGCAATATGCACATTTACGGTTTCTGTCTTGTAAGGCTTCGAAATCCCCTAACCTCTCACAGTATAACGTGAGATGTGTAATACATTAGTCTCTTTACACGCAAGTCCCCAAGTACTCCATTATTACTGAAATTAATAGTCTACGTAATCTGTATTCAAGGGTCGTTCATTTTGCAGCAGCTTTGCTACTGATTGATTGTTATAAATGAACTGTGGAAGTCAACTACCATGCAAACAAACACAGGCTTCATCTTTTAAATACAGAGATCTCTGGAATCTCTTGTTTCCAGTCTTAATGATAGAGTATGGTAAGGCAGAAATAACATTTCTTTGTTTTATATTCAAACAAGTCTGCAAAATTGTCTGCCTGTTAAATTTTTTTTTTTCTTAAGTGAGTTAATTTTTCGGCTAAGCCTAAGAGTCTGCTACTATAGTTGATGAATCCCTTTGGGGCAACTTGTGTAAGAATGTGTTGGATATAGAAGGAGGACTGTTTGCAGACATCACCAGTTTTGAAACAAACTGGGTAATATCTTCCTGTTTCTTCCCAAAAGTAGAAATAATTTATAGTCTTTCTTTCCCTCTAATGCCTTGTGATTGCTGCCTGCATAACAGATTGTAAGAGCTCAGAAAGGGCAAGGTACTTTCTACCTATCTGTATAGAACTCGTGTTGGCAGCATTAGGGAGCTTGTAATTACAGAAGGATCATCAGTCGTGTCCTTGATCTGCATTATGCAGGTTATGCAATCCCGGAGAGAAAACGCACAGCAAGAACTGACAAGAGAATATGGAGAAGGAGCTTTACAATTATTTACTAACACACTAGATGTAAAAGCAGCATTTCCCAAAAAAGACAAACTATTACATTTAATGCAGATTTCTGGTGTTTGGAGAATTTCAGTGGTGCTCAGAACATCCTGCCATGCTAGGCTTTTGTTGCTTATTGAAGTGTCATGCCTTTGTATGTGTGTTCAATTTGCTGTTTAAGCCTATATTTGAAATTTCCATCTGTACACAAATTTGTTAGGTTGATATGATTGTATTAATGAGTGCTCCTCCAGAAACAATTCATGCATATATGTCGATCAAATGGAATATAATCTTTTAATGGTCTTATCTACAAAGCATTTTCAGCTATTCACTAGGATTCATTTCTGTATTTTCTGTATTTTCTGTTACTGATTTTAAGTTAGAAAAAAGCTATTTTATTAGCATGCTATATAATTAAGTGATTCAGTATCCATGGATGCTGGAAATCTCACTGCTGTCGCATATCGGCTATTCAGAATTTGAAAGTCGTCACATCGTAACACAAGCTGATACACATCAACTGCTTTGAGCTGTGATCATTAAGTTATTGCAACTCTATTTCACTAAATGTTGCTTTATTGTAATGGCTGCTTTAATCAGCTCTTGTGTACTAATGACATTCAGCTCAAGTTGCATACTTTCATGCGTGCACATTTATTTGTGTTTCTAGAAGCTGATTATCCTCATGTTACGTCACGTCAGTCTTCTGTGCATCTTTCATGTCAGGGAGGACCGCTGATACGCAGCTACAGGCAATGCTTGCTAAATTACTGAGTATTTCAAGTATAGTGCTTGCTAAATTACTCTGTATTTCAGAGATGAGATCAATGTTTTTAGATTTTTGCACTGAAAATAGCTGGAGCTTTTTGTGTTCTAATCCTTATGCCTCACTGGTGAAAGTACTCTTCAATATCAAAAACACTTTTTTGGAGTCACGGGATTGAGCAAATACAACCTTGATGTACCCCTTTCTTCCTCTTTTTAAGGAGACTCTGAAAGGCATTCAGCATTTCTCTCTAAGATTGTTACACAACCAGAAACATATTTGAAAAAGGAAACATTTGTTTTCCAGAAGATACTCTCCAGATTATTTTTGAGTTTGCTTAGAGTTCAGTGTGGCGGCATGGCGATATTACACAGAGGTCTATCAGAATGAGTAGCAGGTGTGTTAAGACCTGTTAGGAGCTCGATACCAGTGAGGTATCACTCTGCTAATCCCAATGTATTCTAGCAGGACTCAAATTCTGCAGAGCAGCCACCAAGACCCTGCAGTGAGTATCTAGAGAAAACCCACATTCAGCAGGACTGTGCTTGCTAAGCATATGCAAGGTGCTGAGATTGGCCACTGCTCCTTTTCATTCCCTTTTTTTTGGATAAAAGAGACCACTTTGAAGATCCAATTTTGTTATGTGTAGGCTATGTATTCCCTCACTTTTTTTGTGATGAAATTCTGGTAACTTTTTCTGAATTGCAGAGTATTAGGGGGAGGGACTACAGGTTGAGATCAAGAAGTATGTTCCACTCATATCTGCAACACGAATTAGCCCTTTTTTTCCTGTATATTACATACAGAAAAATCCGTAGTTCAGCAGAGGAGAAACGAGACAGAAGTGACTATAGTTCCTAAGCTGTCTTTTCCTTAGGGGATTGTGTGCAAGATAATATGTATTTGGGGGGGGAAAGGTTAAAAAAGAACTTGGGCATTAAAAAAAAACAATGCATGATAATTTTGTGCTTCAGTGAGTAATAGTAATTGTTAAAAGAATATAAAGCAGTGAAACACTGCTTTTGGCCAAATTTGGTAACTTTTAAAAATAAAACTACCTGGCCTACTGAAAGCTTATTAATAAGGAACAGAGTGAGATGAAAAAAAGCCCCAGAGGCTTGAAATCTTCTAAAAATGTTGACCACTCTACCAGACTGGAAAGAAAAACTGTTTGTGCAGGCTGATAGGGACAGTCTGTATTATACAGATTATCACAGCCAGCCCTATGAGCCTGCGTGGCCGTAAAATGGCATCCAGTATTTATGCTGTATGTCAGATACATCTACATACATCAAAAGCTGTTCGCTCAACAGGAGACTTCCATAAAGAATGTGCCTGTGATAATAGTTGCAGCACATGAGTATTTGTCTTTAACTGCACAAATATCAAATTCGGTTTTGGAAATTGAGAAGGAATAATGTGAAAACACAGCTGCCGTGTGTCCCAAAAAGAGAAATCTTGGCTTTATGGGGATGCTGAGTGTCATTCTCCAGAGTCTTGAATAATTCAGTGTTTCCCTTCAAGAAAATGTGTTTCAGAGCTGCCACAAATCTTCCCCAGAGAATGCCGGCCTGCCTGCCACTTACTTCACTGTAGTCTAGCATTGCAGCCACTGTTGAATTTGGCACTGTGTCCCCTACGCAAAGTGTACATAAAAATAAATCTTAGAAAACATTCCTTGCAAAAGTAAGACTGCGTAGAAGGCTGCATAAGCTGGTTGGCTGCACTTCCACTTGTGTGCAACAGGTAGAGCAGCTTCTAGGATTTATGCATATCCTTGGTGGTTTTTATATTCAGGTCATCCTTGTTCTAACTTGCTCTTTAGTGGTTTCTGACTGAGGGGCATTTAGCATTTGTTCATGAAGGTTATCTCATTAAACCACGATCTGACTCCCAATTTCCATTGCTGGCAGAGCATGGCTGGAAGGCACTTCCTGATGTTTCATGGCTATTTATACAAGTGCTAAGAGCAGCACTGCATTTTCCATTTAGTTCCTTCAAGGGCTGGATAAGATGGTAGGGGTCAGCATGCAGGGAGATTACAAAAATCCAGCTAATCATTAAATTTAATAGGAGTTATGTATTTTAAGTATTTGTTGATAAGGACCACAGATAGTATAGTGCAAAAGCTGTAGTAATTCTGGTGGAAGCAAGGAGCGCTGAAAGTTTGTGGTCTTGAATATCCGAGAGAACAAACCTTCCAAGTGCTCCGTAAGAGCATATGGACCCTCAAAATGCAACAGCTCTCCCTGAGCATCGTCTTGGAGATGCTGATTCAGTGCAAACGACTTACCTTCTCTGGTTACATGAAAAGCAGTGAAGCATTTTTCCCATTCTGTAAGCAAGGTCTAAATGAATTTTGATGCTGGAGATGTTTTTCATTGAAAATTAGTTTGATATTTTGTGATTAATAATTTACTGAAATACTTCTCATAGATGATCAAGTTATGTGAATTAAAGTTCTAAGTCACCTTATATCAATGCTGGTTTCCCATTGTTGCTGTTATTTTTTTAATTATAGTAAGGAAATTCTGGAGATTAGAAGTCAGCTGTCACATTAGCATTCCATTTACTTGGCAGATTGGTCTGTTGTGGATGTCTAGATAATTATATGTAAATTACTGATTCTTGCTAATGGCCAACTTGAGGGTTTTTTCTACAAATCTGTCAGTTCTTGAATGTTTCTCCTAAAGTGTGAGGAGGAATTAAAAAAATATTTTGACATACTGGTGCAAATATAAGCTGAACGTAGACATGCAAATGCTTAAACACTGCAGTATCTAACTATAGATGTTTTCAAAGTGCTACTTTTATACTAGAAAACAGGGAAAAAAACTTTTGAAATGCAAGTGCCTGGAGCTAATTGCTTCAATATGAATTAAAATTCTACTTGTCTTCTGAATATTTTTTCAGTGTTAACAGTAAAAGTCCCCTAAAATGGAAAAGAGCTACATAACCTCGATGTCTTTGGAAAGGTCATTTTAATGTAGGTGCCCAATACAGAGTTGGAAGCCGAACTTTTTACACAGAGGTGACAATTTTGGCCTGATTTATTAATAGAAGAATCCATCTCATGATGGTGGTGAAAGTCTACAGTTCCATATAATTGAAAAGAAATTTTTGCATTATTAAATCCTAGTTTTCTTAAAATCACTGGAGCCAGCAACAGTCAAAGCGTTAGGAATGTTCTAAGTGTGGCATAATAGCATAGCATATTCAAACCTGTGTGAGCACAGATTTGTGTTTATGGATGATTAATGCTATTCATACAAAAATACATCAACAGCAAGAGCTTTCACACACTAAGCGTGGGAGAGAAGTTCTGTCTTCTTTAAATAGTCTTCTGAAAACAGTCTTTACTCATAACTTTACTGTGCTCACTTAATTGCACAAATCTTTCCCCAGAATTTAATCTAGTCTCCTTCAGACAGCATTTGGGGCTTGCAGGAAACACTCCCAATAAATTTGGATTCCTTTATAAACTCAAATGTATGAGTTTCATACTAAAACTGAGTGAAGAATGCAGTCAAACAAAGTTACAATTAGTTCATTCACAGTTCACTAATAGCTCTCTTGTTACATAAGGATTTTTAAATCTTCAGAACTGAATTAATAATGCTTGGAGAACTGTGCTTATTCTGTTTTCTTAGACTGTTGACCTTAGCTTTTTCAGTTTTGGTAACCATACATGCTATTTGAGAAGAAAAGCCCCCTTCTATGACATGTAATAAACTAAAGTACAAAGTTACACAAATATATACTTGTATTTCTGTGAAACTGTGTATGTCTGATTAAATATTGAAATAAACATTGATGATGATGTTGATTAATAAAGTGCAATTCTGAGCTATAGAATGGCCATCTGACTGGAGGGTTTGGTTTTTTTGTTTTGTAAATCATACGTTGGTTGCTGAATGTAAATACTGGCCTTTCCCTAATGCCTGTCTTGTGCTCTTTTCAAAGAGCGCTGAGAATAAAAACTAAATCTGGTGTTCCTGTTGCTGGATTAGGGCTGGTAAACAAAGGGGAGTACTGGGATTGTACATAATATGTGTACTCAATTTCATACAAACTGTGATTAGTGTTACCCCATATGACTCAAGAACAAGGCAAACAAACACTATGGTTATGGAACGGATTTATCCAAATTAATGATTTCATGAAAAGGCAATAGCAGGTTCACCCTGGGACTAACCATCAGTGCCTCCCCAGCAATGCTGACTGGAGAGAGCAGGCGGTCCTGCCGGGATGCCCTGCTACCTGGGCTCCAGGTACGGCTCTGGCTGTCTTGTGGGAGGACAGACATTACACTCTGCCACTGAATTCAAACACTCTTGTTAAACCAGTCCTCCCAAGGCAAGGCCACATACGATAGGTGCTAAGTATTTGATTGTCATCAGGAATTTCACTGATGACTAACTGCGTATTAGGGATTTTTAGTTTAGAGTGCTGTTGTGAGGAGAAGCAGTTGCGCTCGTGTCAGTGATACGTGCTTTTAAAAGCAGGGCTGCACGAGCAGCTTTGTGAGAAGAGGGAATCTAATTCTCTTGAAACATGTTTCTCTTTCGGTGTCAAAAATGAAATCCAGCAATTTGCTTGAGCAAACAACAGGATTGCAGGAAGGAGCTTTGGAGAAGTTCCAGCTTGTTGAGCACGCAGTGGGCCACCTACCAAGCTGCCCTCGTCACAGTAAACATAACACCCCAGCGCACTGAGCCCTGTGCAAGCTTCCAGTCAGATACTGGCTCAGATCCATCGTGCTGCTCCTGGTCTTCAGAGTGCCGATGGAATGTGCCTCAACTTCCTCAGATCCCATCCTTCTCTCACCGATTAGAGGCAACAGAATGGAGATCACCAAACTGCCAAGGGCCAGGGTAAAATCCACTAGTGGGGTACAGTGCTTTCTGGAGAGGGTCAGCTCCTGTTTTATTTGCACAGTTGTGTCTTCAGAGCTACAACTGGGTAGGAGTTTTCCAGCAAAGATAATTTTGTCAGAAATCAGTGAGTTGTGAAAACTGAAATGTTTTGTGGTAAAGTCATTCACCAATTTGTGGTGAAACAGCTGCAGAGCGAAGAGAGTGATGGGTTTGCTTGCCTCCCAGGTCCTCGGACAGGTTTATGGGGAGCCCAGATTTCAGGGCTCAGGCATAGCTTTGCTATGTGAACTCTTCAGTGGCTGGAGATCCCAGCTGGTGGAGCCCTTAGCCCACCAGGCTACTGGGTAGTCATGAGGGTCTAAGACAACACAAATTTCTTGAGGCTGCTGTGATTGTTTAAGGTCTCCACAAGCTACAGTGGCTTCAGTCTAAGCATTTGGGTGTTACTGTGTATGCACTAGGAGGCTGGGTTAAGATTGCCTTCCTCTCATTTCTACCCTTTGCACGCGTGACTTTGCAAACACGATAATATTCGTTGGGGGTTGTTTGTAGCTTTCTGGATTTAAATGAAAGGCGATGGGGAGAAGAAGCAGAGGTGTTCTCTTGTGCTGATAATTTATCAGTCCCTAGAAGGACAGGAAACCTTGGATCTGTCTGAAAAAGAATGGTATTTGAGCTAACAGAGCAAGACATAGGATGGTTATCTTATGAACAGTTTGGTATGAAAAGAAATGAGTTATATGCAATAGCAAGTGGGCTTCACAGAGACTTTTTTTTGAAGAAAATTGGTGACCTTGGAGCAAGCTTCTGACTCCCCAGGCTGGAAGAGATTTTTTCCAACTTAAGCTTCCGTTGTCTCATGCCTGCCCTTGGCAAGGTTTTTGCATTGCTTTCCCATGCCATCCTCTTGTTTGCTTTTAACTGGGGAATTAAACAGTTGGTCAGTGAAGGAGCAGTAACTATTCCCTTCCCAAAGCCCTGTTCAGACAGTGTCTGTGGTCAGATCAGGTTGCTCAGGGCTTTCTCCATTTGGGTCTTGAAAACACCCAAGGCAGAGACTCTACAGCCTCTCTAGGCAACCTGTGCTTGACTGTGTCCTTGACATGGAAGTTTCTCCCCGCGAGTCTGAACTTCTCTGTCTTCAATTTATGACAATTCTCTCTCATCCTCCCACCATGTACCACAGAGAATAGCCTAGCTTCCATTTTCTACGTTTTAAAACCAAAGAACATTATTACTTTAATGTGACCTTTTGTGGTACATGACTCTTCATTTAAGGTGCCTCTTCACAGAATCACAGAATCACAGAATGTTAGGGATTGGAAGGGACCTCGAAAGATCATCTAGTCCAATCCCCCTGCCGGAGCAGGATTGCCTAGACCATATCACACAAGAACACGTCCAGGCGGGTTTTGAATGTCTCCAGAGAAGGAGACTCCACAACCTCTCTGGGCAGCCTGTTCCAGTGTTCGGTCACCCTCACCGTAAAGAAGTTTTTCCTCATATTTATGTGGAACCTCCTGTGTTCCAGCTTGCACCCATTGCCCCTTGTCCTGCCAAGGGATGTCACTGAGAAGAGGCTGGCTCCATCCTCATGACACTTGCCCTTTCCATATTTCTAAACATTAATGAGGTCACCCCTCAGTCTCCTCTTCTCTAAGCTAAAGAGACCCAGCTCCCTCAGCCTCTCCTCATAAGGGAGATGTTCCACTCCCTTAATCATCTTCGTGGCTCTGCGCTGGACTCTCTCTAGCAGTTCCCTGTCCTTCTTGAACTGAGGGGCCCAGAACTGGACACAATATTCCAGATGCGGCCTCACCAGGGCAGAGTAGAGGGGGAGGAGAACCTCTCTCGACCTGCTAACCACACCCCTTCTAATACACCCCAGGATGCCATTGGCCTTCTTGGCCACAAGGGCACACTGCTGGCTCATGGTCATCCTGCTGTCCACTAGGACCCCCAGGTCCCTTTCCCCTACGCTGGTCTCCAACAGCTCTGCCCCCAACTTGTACTGGTACATGGGGTTGTTCTTGCCCAGATGCAGGACTCTACACTTGCCCTTGTTATATTTCATTAAATTTCTCCCCGCCCAACTCTCCAGCCTGTCCAGGTCTCTCTGAATGGCTGCGCAGCCTTCCGTTGTGCCAGCCACTCCTCCCAGTTTTGTGTCATCAGCGAACTTGCTGACAGTGCACTCTATTCCCTCATCCAAGTCATTAATGAATATATTGAATAGAACTGGTCCCAGTACCGACCCTTGCGGGACTCCGCTAGACACAGACCTCCAACTGGACTGTGTCCCATTGACCACCACTCTCTGGCTTCTTTCCTTCAGCCAGTTCACAATCCACCTCACTACCCGATCATCCAGACCACACTTCCTCAGTTTAGCTGCGAGGATGCTGTGGGAGACCGTGTCAAACGCTTTACTGAAATCGAGATAGACCACATCCACAGCTTTACCATCATCTATCCACCGGGTTACGTCCTCATAAAAGGCTATCAAGTTGGTTAAGCATGACTTCCCCTTGGTGAAGCCATGCTGAGTGCCCCTAATGATCCCCCTATCCTTGATGTGCCTAGAGACAGCACCAAGGACAAGTTGTTCCATCACCTTTCCGGGGATGGAGGTGAGGCTGACCGGTCTATAGTTACCCGGGTCCTCCTTCTTGCCCTTTTTGAAGACTGGAGTGACATTCGCTTATCTCCAGTCCTCAGGCACCTCTCCCGTTGCCCATGACTTAGCAAAGATGATGGAGAGTGGCCTAGCAATGACTTCCGCCAGCTCCCTCAGCACCCGCGGGTGCATCCCATCAGGGCCCATGGATTTATGGAAGTCCAGATTGCTTAATTGGTCCCTGACCCTCATCAACCAAGACCGACTCCTCCTCTATCCTGACTTCTTCTGGGGCCTCAGGGGTCCAAGGCTCCTCAGGACAGCCTCCAGCAGTATAGACAGAGGCAAAGAAGGCATTCAGTAACTCCGCCTTCTTTTTATCCTCTGTCTCCAGGGCCCCCACCTCATTCATCAGTGGGCCTACATTGCCTCTAGTGTTGGCTTTACCTGCAATGTATTTGAAGAAGCCCTTTCTGTTGTCCTTGACCTCTCTTGCAAGGTTTAATTCCAAGGAGGCCTTAGCTTTCCTAGTTGCCTCCCTACATCCTCTGACAACAGACTTATATTCCTCCCAAGTGGCCAGCCCCTCCTTCCATGATCTGTACACCCTCTTCTTCCACTTGAGTTTGCCCAGCAGTTCCCTGTTTAACCATGCAGGTCTCCTGGTACCCTTTCTTGACTTCCTACCTGCTGGGATGCTCTGATCTTGAGCTTGGAAGAAGCAGTCCTTGAATGCTAACCAACTATCTTGGGCCCCCTTACCTTCTAGTACCCTGTCCCATGGGATTTCCCCTAGCAATTGCTTGAAAAGGCCAAAGTTGGCCCTCCTGAAGTCCAGGGTTGTGATTCTGCTAGCTATTCTGGTCCTGCCACATGAGATCCTGAACTCTACCATCTCATGGTCACTACAACCAAGGCTGCCCTCAGCCTTCACCTCTTCAACCAGACCCTCCTTGTTAGTGAGGATCAGATCCAGCAGCGCTCCTCTCCTAGTTGGCTCATCCACCATTTGCATCAGAAAGTTATCATCAATGCACTGGAGGAACCTCCTGGACTGGGGATGGCTGGCTGAGTAGGCCTCCCAGCAAATATCAGGGTAGTTGAAATCCCCCACGTCAACCAGGCCCTGTAACTGCGAGACTGCTCTCAGCTGCCTGTAGAAGGCCTCATCACCCTCCTCATCCTGATCCGGTGGCCTGTAATAGACACCCACAACAGTATCACCCCTGCCAGCCTGCCCCTTAATTCGCACCCACAAACTCTCAACTCGCTCCTGATCCGCCCCTGGACAGAACTCAATACATTCTAGCTGCTCACTCACATAAAGAGCAACTCCACCACCTCTCCTTAGCGGCCTGTCTTTCCTGAACAAGACATAGCCATCCATGACCACATTCCAGTCATGCGAGGCGTCCCACCAAGTCTCTGTAATTGCCACTAGATCATAGCCCCCCGACCGAACACGGATTTCTAACTCCTCCTGTTTATTCCCCATGCTGCGTGCATTGGTGTACAGGCATTTCAGGGAGCGAGCTGAGCACACCGATTTCACCCCAGGGGGATGGGAGGCCTCCTGGTCTACCTCAACACTAGAGCGTTGCCCCAGTGGTGCAAGCCCAGCTACTACCCCATCCCCCTTCGAATCTAGTTTAAAGCTCTCCGAATGAGCCCTGCTAACTCCTGTCCCAGAACCCTTTAGTCCCTACGACATAAACCTTTCCCATGTATTACAGTCACGCCTGTTGTCTTATAAAACCAGCCATTATCAAAGAACCCAAAGCCCTGCCTGTAGCACCAGTCTCGTAGCCAGGCATTAATAGAGAGAATCCTACTATTCCATCACACATCATCACCTGAAAATGGAAATAGGGAGGAGAAAACAACTTGTGCCCCAGACTCTTTCACCAACCGTCCTAGGGCCTTGTAGTCTTTCTTCATCCCCCTCAGACTACAGGATGCAGCTTCTTCCCCACCTGTCTGGAAGATCAGCAGGGGGTAGTAGTCTGTGGCCTTCACCAGGTTGGGGAGTTGCCTGGTGATATCCCTGATTCGGGCTCCAGGCAGGCTGCAGACCTCCCTGTGATGGGGGTCAGCTCTGCATATTGGGCCCTCAGATCCCTTTAGGAAGGAGTCTCCAACCACTAAAACTCTTCTCTTCTTCCTTGTGGAGGAGGTAGCTATACGCCTGTCAGGTTTTTCTGACTGTGGTGGGACCTCTGATATAGGTTGCCTCTCCACCACATCCCCATTGGACCGGCTGTATTCCACTAGGGCTTCATATCTATTGCTCAGAGGCACCTATGGAGGCAAGGTAGGCAAGGAGGACACTCGCCTTTTGCCACGGCCATAGACTTGCCTCCACTCACTCCTCTCCTCCAGGTTATTGTTTTCCACCTGAGAGGGGCAGAGTACAGGGGTCCCTCGATCCTGGGAGCTCTCCGGCAGGTGCTCCCATTTTTGTTGCAGGGAAGGCAGAGCCTGGCTCCACCAGTCTATCTCCATTTCAGCCTCCCGAATGCTCCTAAGCCTTTCTACTTCGGCTTGAAGCCTTTCAACCTGGCTTTGCAGTTGTGCCGCTCGGCCGAGCAGATCATCTACCTGCTCACAGCGCACACAGCCCCCTGTCACCACAGAGACGCTGTAGCATTCCCTGCAGCCTGCAGGGAAATAGCCTGGTTAGAAATGCCTCTTGCTGGCATTTCTAACCAGACTACTTATTTGAACTCAGTACACTTCTCTTGCTGCCTTTGTACTTCTCATGATACCTCATAGATGGTCAGTCTGAACCAGCCATTTCCTCCTGTCCCATCTGACTAGTCTCTCCCTCCCCATGTTTGCCTTCACCTTGCTCTCCCTGACTCTGGTCCCAATGTCTCTGTGCACGTGAGTCTCAGTTTCCATATGACCTGCTCCCCACCTCCCAATGCTACCTGCGTCTCAGGGCAGATGTCTGCACCCACACAATGCTGCTCTCCGTTCCTCTCTCTGCCGTCCTCAGCCCCCACTTCCAGCCTGACTCATCCCACCAGCTCCAGTCCTACTCTCCTCTTGCTCTCTCTCTCCCCTCCTCTGGAGTTGGTCTCAGACTTGTTCCCTCTGCGTTCCGCCTAGAAGTGCTTGGATTCTCCTTGCCCAGGCTCAGCAGCAGGATGCTTCTGCTGCAGGTTCAAGCCTAACCCCCAACCCCAGCATTTGACTTGTGACTCCTGAGTCCCACCTCTGCGACCTGCAGATTCACAGACTCAAGCTAGATAGAATTCTATGATTCTAGTCCGTGTAACATGGGGTTACACTTCGCCAGGGCCTGAGCAAAGCTGCCTGCCAGAGGGGACACTACCATTTACTCTGTTTTCAGCCTGGACACCCACTCTCCTGTGCAGTGTTTTTGTTGTACTATACAAAATTTACGTGCTTTAGCTCCAAGACTCCCTACCTGTCAGTGGCCTGCTCCTCATCTCTATCTGCGCT
Organism: Nyctibius grandis; assembly: GCF_013368605.1. NCBI lineage: Eukaryota > Metazoa > Chordata > Aves > Nyctibiiformes > Nyctibiidae > Nyctibius > Nyctibius grandis. Next base: position 104,209,504 of record NC_090659.1, read on the forward strand.
CTGGCTTGGACAACCATGTCAGCTTAATTTTCCTAACAAAAATACCTTTTCCTTCATTTCCATTTATGTATAGTATGAGTGATCCCCTTAAAATTTAGTCAATTGTAAACTAAAAGCATTGGCATGATGACTTCACTTCATTATCTTCTTCCTAAGCAAAATTATCCTTGAAACTCACCTGTAAAATCATCTGATGTACTGTGTCTGATGCTAATAATATCATAAGTATTTTATGTTCTAATTTTAAATTTTCACCTCTCACACCTGTATATATCTTCCAGTGAGTTACTGTGTTATCCTTAAATTGTAGAGGGGACCAGGTTATTACTATCTGTTTATACAGCATGAGTCCAGCGGGGCTGGGGCCGTATACGCTGTGGAAGGGCAATCATAGCAATCATTATCTGTGCAGGATTTTAGACACTCAAATAGGAGGCATTCATTAGTGTTAAGCTTTTAACTGTCAGATTCATACTGTATTCCCAGTGACAGTGATGGAAACTATATTTTTTATTTTGTGGTGCTATTAGTTCAATATTATTCATAGAATCATAGAAAGGTTTGGGTTGGAAGGGACCTTAAAGATCATCTAGTTCCAACCCCCCTGCCACGGGCAGGGACACCTTTCCACTAGACCAAGTTGCTCAAAGCCCCATCCAACCTGGCCTTGAACACTGCCAGGGAGGGGGCATCCACAGCTTCTCTGGGCAACCTGTGCCAGTGTCTCACCACCCTCACAGTCAAGAATTTCTTCCTAATATCTAATCTAAATCTACACTCTTTCACTTTAAAACTGTTCCCCCTCGTCCTGTCACTACATGTCCTTGTAAAAAGTCCCTCTCCAGCTTTCCTGTAGGCCCCCTTCAGATACTGGAAGGCTGCTAGAAGGTCTCCCCAGAGCCTTCTCTTCTCCAGGCTGAACAGCCCCAACTCTCTCAGCCTGTCTTCATAGGAGAGGTGCTCCAGCCCTCTGATCATCTTCCTGGCCCTCCTCTGGACTCACTCCAACAGGTCCATGTCGTTCTTATGTTGGGGGCCTCAGAGCTGAACGCAGTACTTATTTCTAGTTTATTTTTTTCCTCCTTTGGTGGTGATGGTGATTTCCATCTGCTGTGGGGTTCCTCATTCGTGGCTCCATGTAATGCACTGCCATTTTAATGGTCTGTCCTGCAGAGCAGGCTCATTGGGGTTTCCTGCTGCTGTAATTAAGCCATGGCGGTGGAGGCCAGTGTCATTGCGGGGGTCCGGGGAGGAGGACACAGGGTGCAGTGCTCCAGCTGCACTGCTGCAATCCCTGGCTTCAGGGCAGGACAGCTTGCCCAAATAGCATCACCTGTGAAACCCAGCAGATGATGGGTAAGGCAAGGAGGAAAAGCTGCGCTAAAACAAATGGTGTGTTTGAACAACTTTTCTGTATACAGCTGTCTTATCACTGCTGTGTTTCACAGCGGGCCTGTCCCGTCTCTTCTGCAATAACAAACCCAGCTTGCTAAAGGACCGCTTTCTGCTTAACGATGAGCATGCAACCAGCACTGAGAATTTCTGGTTTTCTGTCAACAAGTAACGAGCAGATGCAGGACAGACCCCTGAAAAGTTGTGCTTTTGTGCTTCTGATTGGGAGTGAGTTGTTACCATCCATCCAAACAATGCTACAGTTCAACGCACTGGTTTTCAACGAAGAGAGATGGAGTTTCCAGTCACTTGCTGAGCAGAGGTTGCTCACGGGATGCTCCTGCTCCTACCTTAGGTGACAGCTGCCTCTCCAGCCCACTGCTACAGCGGCTCCCCAGGATGGCTAACCACTGCCTTGGGGGGCACATCATAGAATCATAGAGTCATAGAATCATTTTGGTTGGAAAGGACCTTTAAGATCATCGAGTCCAACCATTAACCTAACACTGCCAAGTCCACCACTAAACCATGTCCCTAAGCACCGCATCTACTCGTCTTTGAAATACCTCCAGGGATGGTGACTCCACCACTTCCCTGGGCAGCCTGTTCCAATGTTTGATAACCCTTTCCGTGAAGAAATTTTTCCTGATACCAATCTAAATCTCCCCTGGTGCAACTTGAGGCCGTTTCCTCTTGTCCTATCACTTGATACCTGGGAGAAGAGACTGACACCCACCTCGCTACAGCCTCCTTTCATGTAGTTGTAGAGAGCAATAAAGTCTCCCCTCAGCCTCCTTTTCTGCAGACTAAACAACCCCAGTTCCCTGAGCTGCTCCTCATAAGTCTTGTTCTCCAGACATCTCCCCAGCACCCCCCAACTCCTTTTTCGTTGTCAAAGTATCAGCTCTTGTCCCCCTCCAGGAGAGGTGAACAGCTTGGCAGCAAGACAAAAAAACATGAGAAACAAACTGTCCAGGCAGGGTTTTATAAACATTGCGCTAATTCTTTACAAGATCACATGAGGCTGTAATCAGGAGTAATGAGAGGAGGTGCAGTTCCAGCATGCCACTAATTAGGTACTAAAAACCTGAGCACAGTTGTCAGCACCTCTCTCTCCAGTGATAATTCAAAATGTGGTATTCCTCCCCTGACAAATCCCCCTTGATGAATAAATAAAGTGACATTCGTTTATAATCACCTGAAGTTATGGCAAAACCCATTCATTTTAAGCTGTTACACATCTAAGGACAGTCTCTGGCAAAGTCAAGAGGACTCGTTCCACTTACACTGAAACATGAAAATATATTGCTATCTTGTTCATAAACAGTTACTGAAAATTGCCCGTGTTATTTCCCCACAGCTGATGGCAGCAGTGCTGCTTCCTCGCTTGGCTGGGCTCCAGCCCCAGCCTGTGCCGTGTCCCTGCCGTGGCTTGTTTGGGAAATCAGCTCCCAAGCCGTGATTTATCCCTCCAGCTGGTGCCTGTGCTGCAATACTGTAGGGATGTGCTAGTTACCTGGTATTAATTCGAGCAGAGATGAGCACACCGCGCTTTCTAATTTGTAGGTAGGATGAAGAGGTTGGACATCGGTCCTACCTTTAACAGCCTTATGGTTTGCTTTGGTGGTTGTTGCACTGGGCAAAACAGATGTTAGCAGCTTGCAGGAGATTTTGATATTTGGATTTTAATTTTTTCTATCCCAGATGAGAACAAATACACAAATGTTGGAAACTTCCTCTGAGTCAGAAAGCCTCAACATGCTGATTTCTAGAATTTAAAAGTTCCTGTGAAGTGGATGTCATTTGGGGATTCATAGTTGTACTTTATAGTGGTTTTAACAAGCCATGATGCAAAGGGTGCAGACAGTCCATATTTATTGCTGAAATCTTGGGGGAAGGGAAAGCGACTGCTTCTGTTCAGAAAATCTTCTCTTTTCTAGATCACACTCCCATCTGCCGTGTTTCCAAAGGGAAAGTGCACACACCCAGCTCCGGGCTGGGCAGAGAGAGCTGCTGGGTTCCTTGAAGCTGTCTGGCAAGCGAGGTCTGTCTGTGAGGCACTGGTGATGCTCGAGAGGCTTCTGGTCCTCGACCGCAGCTGTGCTGGACCCTCCCTGCCAGCCAGTGTCTCCCCAGGGGCCTGGGGTGACAGCCTGCCCCAGCTAACCGAATCTCCCAGACTGGGGGACACCTAACCGTGAGCAACAGGGAAAGGTTTCATCCTTGATCCCTAATGGATCGAAAATCCCTAAATGATGGGAATCCTGATGGTTGGCATTACTGTTCTTGGTAACAGGTTGGATTAATGGGGAAGTCTAAGGGGGCTGTAGCTGTTGGACATCCCTGTCCGTGGCTCCCTGGTGCACTGCCAGGGGCTCAGAACCCCCCTCCCCTTGTTCCTGCTGCTGCCAGCCATGTCCTCAGGGAGAAGTACATTTCCCAGAGCTCTGAAGGCTGGGAAACTAGAGGTAAAGGTGCTTACCTCTTCCTCTGACATTTACCATAGAAGCAAGAACAAAACCCAGATCAGCGATGGCAGACAGGTCAGCAGGAGGTGCCGACCCAGGGGTCTGATGAGCTGAGCACATGGGTTGCTTTTGCTTCAGAGAGGAGTGGGATTTGGGCTCTCAGCCCTCAGTGATGTGCTGGGGTGCCAGCTGCCACAACAATGGGCTCCATGGGATCCTCTCCTTGTCCTCTGCGCCCAGCAGCTCCTCCTTGCTGCAGGGTGGCTTTCCTCACCTGACAAACCATACCATAGAAAAGCTTTCCCCAAATTTTTTGCCTCACCCACAGCATTCCCTCCATGCTGTTTCTCCAGCAACTTTTGAACCAAACCTGAGCAAGGCGCAGGAGTCTCAAAGGTCGTCAAGTTTCTCCACACTTCGTGCATGCTGGTGGATCAGCAAAGGAGAAGACCCAGATTAATTTTTCCACTAGTTGTTTATTTTAAAGTTTTCATAATTTTAATTTTTCTTGAGGAAAACCATCTCTGAGAGCTGAAGATAGAAAAAACAGCTCCCCACCAAATGCCAGTGACTTTGCCCCAAATCCCAGGGGTGTCTCCTTAACATCACTGGCCTCCCAAACTCTTCAAATAATTCAGGTTTTTATTACAGCACTTCCTCTGTACAGAGGGGACTATGCATTTTTTTAGGCTGAATCTCATTTTATTTCCATCCTAGTTTGTATTTGCCATTTAAAAAAAAATTCTTCCTCTTATAGCTCTATCAAAACACATGTCAGTGCTCATTTTTGCTGATTATTTAGAGTCCTTCATTATGTTTATGCTGGGTCTTTTCTGAGAAGCTTCCATTAGGGGCCCTCAAACCTCAGCGTGAGGAGGCTGGTCAGAGGTGGGGCAGGGTTAAATAATGGCAGGATGTTTTGATATTAATATTAACCCTGGTACCAGTGGCAGGGCCTTAGTTGTGGTCAATCTGCCTTGCACTGCGTGGCTGGTGTGCAGCTCTCTTAGGAACATCCTAAACTAGGGCATGCTCTTGGTATAAGAAAATATCCCAGGAGTTTGCAGCTGCCTTGACCTCCGAGCCCTCTGCTGTGGACAATGAAATTAAGGTCAGCACCGGCAGCCAAGTGCAATACCTTGTCTGACACCAGCCCGCATGCCTTAGGGCAGCCCCAAGGCTGTGCCACTGTGCTGCGGCTCTGCACAAAGCCGAGAGCCGGCTCCGCTTCCCACCCAGCTGTGCTGAGCAGTGATCGAAGTGGTGAGTCCGGCCAGTGTTTGTATTTCTTTCGGTGGTCCTCTAAGCCCTTAAATCACACCTCCTGCTTTGAGGCTAGACGTGGGTATTAAAGTCCCACAGGTGTTTCAGCTGTCATCAAAGGCAGAAAGATATTGAGTAGGCAGTGACTGGTTTTTAGACCTGATTATAAACCCATGGAAAGGGTTTTGCAGTTGTATCCATGAATATCTTTCCACTCAATATGAATTATGAGGAGCAGCTGGGGGAACTGCGATTGTTTAGCCTGGAGAAAAGGAGGCTGAGGGGAGACCTTATTGCTCTCTACAACTACATGAAAGGAGGTTGTAGTGGGGTGGGGGTCGGTCTCTTCTCCCAGGTATCAAGTGATAGGACGAGAGGAAACGGCCTCAAGTTGCACCAGGGGGGGATTTATATTGGATATGAGGAAAAATTTCTTCACAGAAAGGGTTATCAAACACTGGAACAGGCTGCCCAGGGAAGTGGTGGAGTCACCATCCCTGGAGGTATTTAAAAGACGTGTAGATGTGGTGCTTAGGGACATGGTTTAGTGGTGGACTTGGCAGTGCTAGGTTAACGGTTGGACTCGATGATCTTAAAGGTCCTTTCCAACCAAAATGATTCTATGATTCTATGATTCACCCACTCTGCCACAGTTTGCTTGTCTGGAGTAGGCAGTGACTTGGACTTCCAGTCACAAATCCTCACTCGCCATGTCTGAGGATCCCTCCTGGCATGGTTTACACCAGCTGGCTTGGCGATGGGCTTGCATCAGCCCCACAAGTATGTCTGACTAAGGCAAGGGAAAGACAAGGGGTCTGCCAGCTCGCTGCCATCGGCGGGGAGGAGGAGGACTTGGCACAGCAGAGACTGGAGACCAGGGCTCTTCATCTTTCCCCAAGAAGCTGAGGGTTGTGTGCTGCTGTTAGCAAAATGGACCGTGCCCCTCTTCTTTAACTCTGAAAAATATAACCCGTTCTTCTGCCAAATACTTCTAAAAAATCAGTGGCTGCGGGGAAGTACCAGGTAGAGGAGAAGTTCTCCAGGCAACAATATAGCAGTCACCCTAGTAGACAGGCATGTCTCAGGTCTGTGGTTAACCAGTCTCTTAGTTAATCGATTGATGTTTTACAAATTGTTAGAATATAAAGATAGATGATTCTGTTATCAATGCAGAAATACTAGAAAGAAAGCAAGAAAAGGCCTCTCGGCTGCGAGGAGCAGTGGGTGTACAGGTAGCGCCATGAGCAGTGTTGAACACGTAGCAGCTGCCAGACGTGTTTTCCCGTGGTATTTAGGGCCTCTGTGAGAACCAGGTTGCACTGAAAATGCTAAAAACTGCTTGCAAGCAGTCCTAACAGTGATACCGAAACTTGAGCAGAGATGTGCTTGATCTGGAATGAAATGAAAAGCCCTTGGGGGTGGGCATGAAGAGGGCCTTCACCTCCAAGTGCTCCTACCCCATGCCCCAGAGCCTTGCCAGGGTTTTTTGCAGGGAGCAGTGTTAAAGACAACCATTGCCTCCCTGCCAGATTTGTTGCTACCCAGGTCTATTACGTATAAACTATATAAAGAAATCAGGAACAGGACCCCTATCCCTCCGGCTGAGAGGACACGACCGGTTGGCTATGAGAAGGTTTCCCCTTCCTTCGTTTCCACCTGTGTGTTGTGTTATTTCTTGTACCATGCCGCAGTTCAGCAGGAGAAGCGCTCGGGCCACATGGTCAGCCAGCCTCCCATCCCCTGGCCGGTGCCTCAGTGCGAGCACCGAGCCACATGTGGACACGGGCATCACCTTGCAGGCTGGAGACAGGAGCCTTGAAAAGAGATGGCAGGTTTGGGTCACTTGCTCTCTGCAGCATTTTCTTCTGGCTGGCTCGATGCAGCTCCCTGCTCAGAGGTCAGGACTCTGGGTCTGAGCGTCTTTTTGTGTGCGCTGTGAGCAGGTAGATGATCTGCTCGGCCGAGCGGCACAGCTGCAAAGCCAGGTTGAAAGGCTTCAAGCCGAAGTAGAAAGGCTTAGGAGCATTCGGGAGGCTGAAATGGAGATAGACTGGTGGAGCCAGGCTCTGCCTTCCCTGCAACAAAAATGGGAGCACCTGCCGGAGAGCTCCCAGGATCGAGGGACCCCTGTACTCTGCCCCTCTCAGGTGGAAAACAATAACCTGGAGGAGAGGAGTGAGTGGAGGCAAGTCTATGGCCGTGGCAAAAGGCGAGTGCCCTCCTTGCCTACCTTGCCTCCACAGGTGCCTCTGAGCAATAGATATGAAGCCCTAGTGGAATACAGCCAGTCCAATGGGGATGTGGTGGAGAGGCAACCTATATCAGAGGTCCCACCACAGTCAGAAAAACCTGACAGGCGTATAGCTACCTCCTCCACAAGGAAGAAGAGAAGAGTTTTAGTGGTTGGAGACTCCTTCCTAAAGGGATCTGAGGGCCCAATATGCAGAGCTGACCCCCATCACAGGGAGGTCTGCAGCCTGCCTGGAGCCCGAATCAGGGATATCACCAGGCAACTCCCCAACCTGGTGAAGGCCACAGACTACTACCCCCTGCTGATCTTCCAGACAGGTGGGGAAGAAGCTGCATCCTGTAGTCTGAGGGGGATGAAGAAAGACTACAAGGCCCTAGGACGGTTGGTGAAAGAGTCTGGGGCACAAGTTGTTTTCTCCTCCCTACTTCCATTTTCAGGTGATGATGTGTGATGGAATAGTAGGATTCTCTCTATTAATGCCTGGCTACGAGACTGGTGCTACAGGCAGGGCTTTGGGTTCTTTGATAATGGCTGGTTTTATAAGACACCAGGAGTGACCGTAATACATGGGAAAGGTTTATGTCGTAGGGACTAAAGGGTTCTGGGACAGGAATTAGCAGGGCTCATTCGGAGAGCTTTAAACTAGATTCGAAGGGGGATGGGGTAGTAGCTGGGCTTGCACCACTGGGGCAACGCTCTAGTGTTGAGGTAGACCAGGAGGCCTCCCATCCCCCTGGGGTGAAATCGGTGTGCTCAGCTCGCTCCCTGAAATGCCTGTACACCAATGCACGCAGCATGGGGAATAAACAGGAGGAGTTAGAAATCCGTGTTCGGTCGGGGGGCTATGATCTAGTGGCAATTACAGAGACTTGGTGGGACGCCTCGTATGACTGGAATGTGGTCATGGATGGCTATGTCTTGTTCAGGAAAGACAGGCCGCTAAGGAGAGGTGGTGGAGTTGCTCTTTATGTGAGTGAGCAGCTAGAATGTATTGAGTTCTGTCCAGGGGCGGATCAGGAGCGAGTTGAGAGTTTGTGGGTGCGAATTAAGGGGCAGGCTGGCAGGGGTGATACTGTTGTGGGTGTCTATTACAGGCCACCGGATCAGGATGAGGAGGGTGATGAGGCCTTCTACAGGCAGCTGAGAGCAGTCTCGCAATTACAGGGCCTGGTTGACGTGGGGGATTTCAACTACCCTGATATTTGCTGGGAGGCCTACTCAGCCAGTCATCCTCAGTCCAGGAGGTTCCTCCAGTGCATTGATGATAACTTTCTGATGCAAATGGTGGATGAGCCAACTAGGAGAGGAGCGCTGCTGGATCTGATCCTCACTAACAAGGAGGGTCTGGTTGAAGCGGTGAAGGCTGAGGGCAGCCTTGGTTGTAGTGACCATGAGATGGTAGAGTTCAGGATCTCATGTGGCAGGACCAGAATAGCTAGCAGAATCACAACCCTGGACTTCAGGAGGGCCAACTTTGGCCTTTTCAAGCAATTGCTAGGGGAAATCCCATGGGACAGGGTACTAGAAGGTAAGGGGGCCCAAGATAGTTGGTTAGCATTCAAGGACTGCTTCTTCCGAGCTCAAGATCAGAGCATCCCAACAGGTAGGAAGTCAAGAAAGGGCACCAGGAGACCTGCATGGTTAAACAGGGAACTGCTGGGCAAACTCAAGTGGAAGAAGAGGGTGTACAGATCATGGAAGGAGGGGCTGGCCACTTGGGAGGAATATAAGTCTGTTGTCAGAGGATGTAGGGAGGCAACTAGGAAAGCTAAGGCCTCCTTGGAATTAAACCTTGCAAGAGAGGTCAAGGACAACAGAAAGGGCTTCTTCAAATACATTGCAGGTAAAGCCAACACTAGAGGCAATGTAGGCCCACTGATGAATGAGGTGGGGGCCCTGGAGACAGAGGATAAAAAGAAGGCGGAGATACTGAATGCCTTCTTTGCCTCTGTCTATACTGCTGGAGGCTGTCCTGAGGAGCCCCGGACCCCTGAGGCCACAGAAGAAGTCAGAATAGAGGAGGAAATCCATGGGCCCTGATGGGATGCACCCGCGGGTGCTGAGGGAGCTGGCGGAAGTCATTGCTAGGCCACTCTCCATCATCTTTGCTAAGTCGTGGGCAACGGGAGAGGTGCCTGAGGACTGGAGATAAGCGAATGTCACTCCAGTCTTCAAAAAGGGCAAGAAGGAGGACCCGGGTAACTATAGACCGGTCAGCCTCACCTCCATCCCCGGAAAGGTAATGGAACAACTTGTCCTTGGTGCTGTCTCTAGGCACATCAAGGATAGGGGGATCATTAGGGGCACTCAGCATGGCTTCACCAAGGGGAAGTCATGCTTAACCAACTTGATAGCCTTTTATGAGGACGTAACCCGGTGGATAGATGATGGTAAAGCTGTGGATGTGGTCTATCTCGATTTCAGTAAAGCGTTTGACACGGTCTCCCACAGCATCCTCGCAGCTAAACTGAGGAAGTGTGATCTGGATGATCGGGTAGTGAGGTGGATTGTGAACTGGCTGAAGGAAAGAAGCCAGAGAGTGGTGGTCAATGGGACACAGTCCACTTGGAGGCCTGTGTCTAGCGGAGTCCCGCAAGGGTCGGTACTGGGACCAGTTCTATTCAATATATTCATTAATGACTTGGATGAGGGATTAGAGTGCACTGTCAGCAAGTTCGCTGATGACACAAAATTGGGAGGAGTGGCTGACACACCGGAAGGCTGCGCAGCCATTCATAGAGACCTGGACAGGCTGGAGAGTTGGGCGGGGAGAAATTTAATGAAATATAACAAGGGCAAGTGTAGAGTCCTGCATTTGGGCAAGAACAACCCCATGTACCAGTACAAGTTGGGGGCAGACCTGTTGGAGACCAGCGTAGGGGAAAGGGACCTGGGGGTCCTAGTGGACAACAGGATGACCATGAGCCAGCAGTGTGCCCTTGTGGCCAAGAAGGCCAATGGCATCCTGGGGTGTATTAGAAGGGGTGTGGTTAGCAGGTCGAGAGAGGTTCTCCTCCCCCTCTACTCTGCCCTGGTGAGGCCGCATCTGGAATATTGTGTCCAGTTCTGGGCCCCTCAGTTCAAGAAGGACAGGGAACTGCTAGAGAGAGTCCAGCGCAGAGCCACGAAGATGATTAAGGGAGTGGAACATCTCCCTTATGAGGAGAGGCTGAGGGAGCTGGGTCTCTTTAGCTTAGAGAAGAGGAGACTGAGGGGTGACCTCATTAATGTTTTTAAATATGGAAAGCGCAAGTGTCATGAGGATGGAGCCAGCCTCTTCTCAGTGACATCCCTTGGCAGGACAAGGGGCAATGGGTGCAAGCTGGAACACAGGAGGTTCCACTTAAATTTGAGGAAAAACTTCTTTATGGTGAGGGCTACCGAACACTGGAACAGGCTGCCCAGAGAGGTTGTGGAGTCTCCTTCTCTGGAGACATTCAAAACCCGCCTGGACGCGTTCCTGTGTGATATGGTCTAGGCAATCCTGCTCCGGCAGGGGGATTGGACTAGATGATCTTTCGAGGTCCCTTCCAATCCCTAACATTCTGTGATTCTGTGATTCTGTGATTCCCTGCTCTATCGCCGTGGAGTGTATTTTATTCCAGTTGGGGAAGAGAGATAAGCTGGGACAGCTGCTGGAAGTTGCTGTTGCAAGTGCCTCGGTCACTTACCAGACCTTCCTGTGAATTATTCCCACTTCACATGAAATTTCTTTGTTTCAGGTATATGATGTGAGATGTAATTAAAGAACAAGAGGTGCCCAGACGTGGCGGTGCAGTGATGAGTGCCTGCAGAGGAGAGCAGGAGGTGCTGCCTGCAGCCACAGGAGCCCAGAGGAGCTCCGTGCCGGGCAGCCGGGGCCAGCTGTGGGCAGGTACTACTAGGCATCTTCCTACAGCTCTGCAGAGCCCCAGCTGCCACCCTGGGCCCACATCTTGGTAGCTGAGCTCTCATCTGGACAAGGGTGTTCACATCCCCCAGCAGCCAGGGCAGAGGTAACATTCCCTTCCAGAGCATCAGCTAGAATCTCCCCAAAGAGACAGCCAGACCCAGCTTGGGTTAGCTAAAGCAGCATGTTTATTTTAAGGCACAGACAAGTAAAAGATTCAGCAAGACCTACAGGGAGGTTTTAAAATATGTTTTTTAAAATCCAAGTCTGTAGGAAGCAAAGATATTCCATTGCAACGTTCACATCAGGCTGTTTGGTTTAGTAGGTCAGATTGAGCACAAACGTAGCTTCATTCCTCCCTCTTCTGCCTGCTGTCTTCACAGGCCAACTTCCCTTCAGATACAGTCAAACGGTAAAAGATCTGATTTCCAAAGGTCCAACCTATCTGCACTGCCTGCTGCCCTCAGCAAAGGTCAGGAGCTCCCGGTGTGCATGAAGAATCAGATTCTTGGTACATCACACACACAGCCTTTTCTCTGTAGGTCCGCAAGAGCCTGAAACCAGTTGTCATGTGAGATCCCTATGGAGCAAAGGATTTATCCGATTCAATGACTGGTTCAGGGTTGTCCTTTGTTCTCCTGCTCTTCAGCTGATGGCTGCAAGACAACCATGGGCCGCTGTGTTTTTTTTTTGCGGGGGATCGTAGAGTAACTTGGAGAAACAACACATAAAGGCTAGGGTCTGTCAGCTCAGTCCAGGTACCCTCTGGGGGTTCCCTGATTCACCCCGCTGGCATCTCCTCCAAGAAAGGTTCTTGCTGTTGGGAGGTGGGAGAGGCCCTGGGAGTTCTTCTGCTTGGGAAAAACAGCAACTGGAAAGAGGGAAGAGGAGGAGCACCCTAAAATGAGACAACACGAGCGGAATATCCTGCTACAACTCAACTGGAGGAGCAGCACAGCAGTGGGAAGACAGAAAGTCTTCACGCTACTTCTCTACAGCCCACTCCATCATCCCCCACCTCTCTGGGGAATGACTTCAGTGGGACTGCCTCAGAGAACTGGGCATTTTCTTCTTCAAAATGTGCAGATAAGCACAAAGGTTTTTATGAAACTCTTGGCATTACCATCTCCATGCGGGGAGTACAAGACAGCACAGCAAGAGTGGGCTGATAACTCTTGCTACACAAATTTGCTGGAGGGCCTGGGGGGAGACTTTGCAATGTGCTGGAGGGGTGCGAAAATGTTTATGCCCTGTCCTTCTGGGAGGGTGGGGGCACCAGCAAGTCAGAGGTTTTGCCAGCTCCTTGCCAGCATGAAACCTCTTACGAAGCCTCATGAAGCCTTAGCAAGGCTCTTGCTAAGAAGGAGTCCCTGCTGCTCTCCACCAGAAGAGCAGCATGCCCCTGTGTGCCTCCCTTTCCTCCCATCAGCTCACGTGGGATCCTGACCTGCCTGCTGGGATAGCTTTAGTGCAGCTATAAATACTGTAGCAATATTATTTATTTCAATTAACCTGGTTTCTGATTAGAGCGATCAAGCCAGTAGTCACACATTTCATAGAAAGGACCTTCAACATATCTTTTTCCGTCACTAATGCTGTTGGCTGAGTCGCAGGAACCTGGGATCCAAGCGCTGAAATGCCCTGGGCTTGCCGCCTTCTTGGTCCTATGCCGACCACAGATGCTTTCTGGCACCCAGATGAGTCAGTGTGTCATTGCCATGAGCACTGGGACAACTGTGAGGAAAAACTCTCTTCAGCAATATCAGTATTTACTTGTGCAATCTGTAATCTCCAGGATAGCACACACTCAGATCCTGGGCTGAAGCTGCAAGTGAGAGTTCATAGGATCACAGAATGGTTTGGGTTAGAAGGGATCTTTGAAGATCACCTAGTCCATGACAGGCCATGGGCAGGGACATCTTCCACTAGATCAGGTTGCTCAAAGCCCCATCCAACCTGACCTTCAACACTGCCAGGGAGGGGGCATCCACAGCTTCTCTGGGCAACCTGTGCCAGTGTCTCACCACCCTCGCTGTAAAAAATTTCTTCCTTATGTCCAGTCTCTACTGAAATCTCTTTCAGTTTAAAACTGTTGCCCCTTGTCCTGTCACTACAGGCCCTGCTAAAAAGTCGTGTCCCCCCTCATCATCTACTGTATATGATATGTGGGTATGGGACCATGGTCCCTCCTGTGCCCATACTGAGGTCAGTCCCTGTCTGCGGTTCAGGTGGGGAAGGACCAGGAGGTGGTGGCTGAGAGTTGTGGCAGCTCCTACCAGCACTGCTCTGTGGGTGCTCATCTGAGGCTGGTCTGCAGGAAAGCTGCTGGGGTGTCAGGAATACGCCTTGTGCCAACAGTCGTGGTGAGAACCTGCATCTTGTTGCTTTTCTGCTCAACAAATTTTATGTAGGTGGAACCAATTATATGTAATGTACTTCAGCTTCCTAAATGCAAAACATAGGAGGCTAAAATGTGCCCCAGATTGACGTCAGCAGTATTTCAAGTGTGTAGCTGAAGGCAGCATCCCTTTGATATCCATCTATTAGTATCTGTTTTGCTGATGTCATGGGTAGTTTTTTTCTTCCATTCATCTGTTTAGAATTTTTTTAAACTGTATTTTAAGTAATGATTTTCAGCAGCAGAATGAAAGAGAATTAGCAAAGACCTGGGGAGGGGCATGTGACAGTTTCAAGAACATGATGGTGCAGAAAACGTTCCTTTGAACTTTCTGGGTTCAGAAATAAGCCCAGAGTCACATTCTTTGGAGGTGCAAAGTGAGCCCTCGTGAGCCAGTGGACTTTAACCTCTGCCTGTGTCTCCCGGCTCTTGGGAATCCATGTAATGGTTTTGCTTTCATAAGCACATCTATTCAGTAAGAAATGGTTTCTCAGCAGCTTCAGAAATGCCAGAGCTGGCTCAAAGCTGTGCAGGCAAACTGACTTCTGTTGCAGGCAGCAGCCAGGCAGTAGGGAGGGAGGAGTGGGGGGGAGATGGTGGGGCATGTATTTGAGGGCATTGAGGATGGGGATTGGCCTTCAGTGGGCAGGGGCTGGGCTTTCCAGGGGCTGTTGGTAGGATGCATCTCTCTTCACCCCACACCATCTCCTCCCTCATTCCCCGCTGGAAGGGAGAACCCCACATTACCCTCTCCCAGGTCTCGGGACCAGAGCCACCCTTCTCTCACCCCACCAAATCAACCCTCGAGGAGAAGGTAGGGGATGCACAAGCAGCTGGGCAACTCAGTTCCCTGAGACATGCAGGAACAGCAGAGTCTTCCCCCAGGTAAACAGACACAGGTCCTGCGAAGGGTGCGAGATGCAGCCTTCCAGCAGCTCTACAACCTTAAGCAACCAAATGGAAGTGCCTGGGATTGCACGGCAGACTATTGGAAGATGCACACTTCTCACTTGTATGGAAATTACTATTAATTCAGACAAGGACAGATGTTCATTTATGAGATGCTGGGCTTACTTAGCACACTCAGTAACCAACCATCTCTTTTGCACCAAAGTTCACCATCACTTCAGGCAGCCCCCAATGCCTGTATCCTTCATTGCTACTGATGTTTTCACTGCGTGAAGGAAAAGATGGAGAAAAATAACAAGGAGATCTGTCTGTCTTCAAAAAAGGCCGCACTTCAGTAGCTGCTGACAACCTTCAGTCATACATTTCATGTGCTAATGGAATATTCATAGTAATGCTTCGTGCTGTGGATTTGCTATAAGCAATAGCTCTACATATGCTGCTGCTTCAGAAAACTCATATCCACCAGCTAATAAAGGGTAATTAGTAATTGGGGCCTTTAATGATGTTATTTTAAATAGGTTGTTCTCTATGAATGGTAACAATGTCAGTCCATTCTCTGTATCATTTCCTTGAAAGCTCTAACAGGTACTTCTGCCCTCCTGATAAAGCCACTGCTCCAGGAGTTGAGAAATGAGGAGCGAACCTGAGCACACAGGCAATTAGTTGAAAGTACATCTTATCCCTTCAAAAGCTGCTCCTGTTAAAGCGCACTCAGGCCTTACGGCAAATACCCCAAGAGATCATTTGGGAAAATTTGTTATGCAAAAACAACACGTACCAAAGCCACTCAGGTAAAAGGGCATTTGGGTTCCTGAGAAGCCAGCAGACATCACCCTGAGGGCTGTCTATGCCAACAGCTCCTGGCTGCCCCCATTCCTCCCAGTGTCCCCTCATTCCTTCTCAGCACCCCACAGCCATCATACATCCCCGTACCCAGTAGCTCTGCCCATCTCACGCCCCCAGCCATCCTTTTGCCAGCTCTCCAGTACCACCTGCGTCTGACTTCAACCATTTCATCCATCCTCCTGCCCAGTTCCCAGGGCTGCCCTCTTACCCCTGCCTGCAGCCCCGCTTAGCGCTGCTGGTGATACCAATTACCTAGTGCTTATTGCTGAGTTAAAAGTTAGCCATTGCTTTTGCAGGTTGAGCTAATTTTGAAAACAATAAACAATTGCCTAGTTAAGGCCAAGAAAATGTAAACTGATTTCTGGAATGTCAAGGTCCAGAACAAAGACATAACGATTTGATTAAGATTTCTCGTGCATATGGCCAACTTGGCAAAGAAAGCAGGGATTTAAGTGTCCTTAACTGAACTACCTTCATTATAATGCTAAAATATCCACCCACAGGTCAGGAAGACCCTCGCCCAGGTGAAGACCCTTCTTCTGGGTGGGCACAGTAGTGCGAGAAATGACTAAGCAGATATTATAATTATATGCTAATTGCTAACCAGTCACTGTAACTGGGACTGTATGATCCTGTAATGCACGTGTTAAAAGATATCACGGTGGTGATTTCTGGTGTGCCTCATTTGTGGAAAACCACCGAGCATACAGGATTGCGCCAACCTGAAATAAATAAGCAATGTCTGTCCCGAGTGTGTGACAATCGGCTCGTTGCACACCGGGCCATGAATTCACTTTTTGGACAGCACTGGTGCAGTTCACTCCTGTGGCAGCAGCAGCAGTCGAGAGGGTCATGGGTGGACGGGGAGAAGCTGCTGCCTCAGTGCTCAAGCCCAGCTGTGTGGGATGGAGACTGGAGCTGTGAGTGGATGTGGAGAGGGATGAAGCTGTGCAGAGGGATGTGTCTGAACATACTGTGTTCAGGGAAGAAGGAGATGGGGGCTACTGAGACATCTCTGCCAAACAAGTGCTGACTGAGGTTTAGAAGCTGGCCAAAGCTGCATGGAGGTATGAGTATGAGTACTCCTGGCACACCAGTCACATGGGCCAGCAGCCTTGGGGATGGAAACATTTCTCCAGAAGCAGGTCCTCTGAGGCCCCTAATGCTGAAAACCATTGTAGTTCCCCTTATTTCATGCTTGCAACTGGAGCAGAGCAATTTTGGCTCAATCTGTTCCAAGTCCACCTGCATCTAATACCCACCCTGGAAAAGTTAGCACAGAGTTAAAGTTGATAAATTTAGACACAAACAAAACCTTCATAGCTGGAAGTGTCTGCACAGGGGGGAAAGGCGCAGCCTTACCTAAAACGAGTCTCCTGAGCTGGGGAGCATCTGTCCTCAAATGAGTAGGAGGAAGATAAGTAAACTGCGCTGATGCAGACCGAGTAATGCCACTTTGTCCTGTCTCCTTGGGGGAGTCACTAGGCATGCTGCATTTCATCTTGGTGAAATATCCAGACATAGGCTTTCACTAGGTTTATTTTCTTTCTATTGTTTCTTTCTCAGTCCCGTCCAGAAAATGTACCCCACCCGACTGATAAGGACTGCCACAAACCACACCATGTTTGGTGTTAAATGCAGGCAGATAATTTCCTTGGCCTCCCTTCAGTCATCTTTACACATGAAAGCTGGCAAAGGGTACAGCAGTAACGAGCAAGGCAGCAGAAAGATCAGCAGAGCAGGGATGCTGCAGCAGGGACTGTGGCAGGAGAACCTCATTAGTCAGAGGGACAGTCATGCTGGGGTGACTCAGCTTGGGAAAATGTGCTTTTTGGATGACTTAATAAAAGATTGTTTAGGGTTTTTTTTAATTTAAGTAGTTGCTATTACTGACTCATTGCTAGTGGATGTCAAGGACGAAGGGAGCATGATGGCACTAGCTTATCTAGCAGACTTGTAACTGTCACTTCACAGTATGCTCCACGTGGTGCCACCTGTAGCTTACACTCACATTTACGCTATCTCTGTGATTTTGGTGACTTTACAGTTTTGCCAGCTAGGCACCATTTGAACTGAGTTTTCCCATGCTGGTGGTCTGTCTTGAGCTTGTTATTAGTAACAGGATTGTGGTGTTTCAGCTGTTTCTGAGAACTAAATTAGGCGGAAATGTTTTGCAGATGACTGCTTTGTACATCACAGGACCAAACAGTAGAAGTTCTGGCCTCAAAACACCACCACAAATCATCAATGCTTTTGAAATTTATCAGCCTCTGCTTTCTCAGATCTCACATGTTCCCCAGAGACTTCTCCAAATTCAGCATCTCTGTGGATGCTCTATGCTGACGCTGAGCCTGCTCTGCCCCGGCATGTCCCTGGTGCATTGCCCATCCTGCACACAGGCCATCTCTAGGGGACACTGACTCACGCTTCATTCACAGGCCAATGTCAGAGTAGGACTTCCTCCGCAATAGTTTATTTCAGTTGCTGGGTGCCATGGACCAGAGGCCAGAAAGCCTCTCAACCCTCTGCTTTTGATACTTCTCCCATTGGCACAGAGAAGCAAGGAGGGAAAGGAAGTGTCTTTGTTCAAATACCAGACAGAAATAAGTTCATCCAAGGATAAAAGGTATGGGAGGAGGAGGGCATTAGGAGACAGACAGACTGGAGACAGAAGGGGCAGAAGGGGTCAAGCTAGCTTGGAGGGGATAAGCAGATGAAGAACAGCCTGTAAGCAGTACAGCACACTCCTTTCTTGAAACCTGGAACAGGACCCAGCACTGGCAAGTCTTCACATTCCTCTGCAACCAGCAACATCTCTGCCATCAGCTGGTGGAGATGGAGCGGGGTCAGCAGTCAGGATGCACAAGCACTGGCCTGTGGACATCCTCCATGGTTTCTGCAGCAGCTTGTTGGCCACAAAGCCATGCACTCAGCTGCCGCATCCCTGTTGAAAGCTTGTGTGAGGTTCCTGGGGTTCAGCAGATGGGAATTACCGCTGGTATGTGCTCTGGAGAGAGAAGGAAGGAAGGAAGGAAGGAAGGAAGGAAGGAAGGAAGGAAGGAAGGAAGGAAGGAAGGAAGGAAGGAAGGAAGGAAGGAAGATAGGAGAGAAGGGGCTGTACATACCGCTGTCCTACAAACCCTTGGCAATGACAGAGAAGACATGGCTGAGAACACTGATAGCACCTGGGAAGTGCCACCACCCATGCGATCTCCTCTCCATTCCTCAGAGAATAGGAACGATCCTTTCTCATTTTATTCCTCGTTTGAGTAACCCCATGCTTTAATCAGCAAACCTGAGTGACTCCAGGAGCAGAGGCCTACAGCATGTCCCCTGCTGTTATGGCTGACAAACTCATCCTTTCCGTAAGTCATTCGAGTCATCAAGGGAGACAACTTGGGTCTGGTCTTCTTGCTCATCCAGGAAGACTCTGTCCCAGGCTCTCACTTTTCACAGCACTCTTCAAATTCTGATTGACAACCTCAACTTATTCATTTACTCTCAGGCTTTTCAAAGTCCAGGGTACATCACATACTATGTGAAGGGCAATCTCTATGCTAATAGGTGATATCCCAAAGAAACACCAACCTGAGAGTCAGAGTATGATTGATTTTTTTTTATTGCTTATTCTCCTATTGCTTATATTTGTAACACTGAATGTTTTTAGAGATATTACTGTCTGTTAGCTGGAGTTATTGCACCAGACTGAACTTAAACAGCAGTGGTGTGTTGCCAATACTGAAAGTCCAAACTGACTGAGAGCTATGAGTCTACTGATTTTGTTCTTGTTTTGCTTAAACTTAAGCCCAAATCATCTCAAAGAGGACAAGAAATGCTTGTGAGAGCTGCAAAATTAAAACTTAATCTGTATATCTGCACAGCTTTCTGGAAGATGGATTAGACAGTGAATTTGTTTTATTGGCCATTTAAAATGTAACTAAATAAAGCTATAAGAATGTGCTCTAAGAATAATTCAGCATTGGCAGAAAGACCGATTGTAACATCTCTGGGCCATCTCTTCAACAAGTTTTTACGATTCTCAAGAAAAGATTCCCAGTTCCTGAGAATGAAAAATGTGTCTCTAGAGAACTCCCAGTTGCAGTTGTGTTGGTCTAATATTGTGCCAACGCAGCCTAGATGGGAGCATGGGGACCTGCGTCCAGGGTCACAGAAGAGTATCTCAGCTTTTACAGACATACCAGCCCTCTGGAACCTTGTTTTGCCAAAGAAACATCACAGAACATAAAGTAGTTTTATGGGGGCAGATCTACCACCAACAGCCACTCACCTCCTCCCCATGCCCTAGGAAGCCCCACTTCAAAAATTCCAGCTCTCTCTCTCCCTGCAGCTTTCCCATGCCCACCTAGCCTTGGCACCAGACCTTGCTCTTGGGAAACATTTTCTGCCTTCCCCTTTTGTTCACATTTTCTTTCTTCCTCTTTCCTTTCTTCCTCACCCTTCTCCCCTTCTGCAAAAGCTGGTATTTGCTTTTCCTCGCCTCCTTCACCATCAAATCGGCGAGCGTGCACGTGTGTATGTGTCCGTGCTCCCCTGGTCTAGTATGGTTATTTGCACACTCTCCTGTTCAAGCATCCTTACTCTCCCCAATCCTACTGCTCAGTCTTACAGGCTCTTACTCTCCCCACCTGTCCCCTTCCCTCCAGCATCATCTAAATCACTTCATCATCTCCATCAACTCTTCACTCTCTATTCCTTCACCCTGCTTCAGGACACCCCCATGCTGGTGCCTTGCAATGTGTAAGCTGGGAGCCCGAGAGGGTGCACAGACCTCTGCAGACATCCTGTGCCCATCATTGACCTCCTTGTGCCAGCAGGACTACCCAGCTCACGTGGACTTCAGGTCCATCATGGTGTTGGTCTCCACACCATGGTTCTCCTTGCAGCAGGCTCGTTCCTGGTGTGCCCCGCATGTTCCTGATACCTCAGGTTATGGCAGAGACCAGCCTCCAAGAGAGACACCAAATTGCTTGTAAGCATCATGTCCTGGACACCCCAACCTTTCTACCACAGCTGGTCTCGATGTCCTTCAAGCAGGTGATGACCACAATCACCTCCCACCCCACCACCCAGCCGGAAAAACAACTGGGGGTCCCCAGAAGCCCCGTACCCCACTTCTTAACAGTTACGGCTCTGCTTTAACTGCAGATAAAGGTGATGCAGGAGATGGAACCATCTTGGGGGGGGTGTCCACCTCCCCCTCCGCGGAGCATGGGTGGACACACCCTCCGCCCGGGAGTGGAGCACGCGGTGCCACAGCGCCACCTGGTGGACGAGGGAGTGGTGGACATCACCCTTGCACCGGTCCCCCCCCAACCCCGGTGCCCAAAGAGTGGGTGAACCTGCTTCGGGCACACTCAGCCCCACATAGCTGCTTTCTCAATCCTTCCCCCAAGTGGAATGGGGTGTGTGTGGGAGGAATAGAAAGGTAAATAGTGAGAAAACTCATGGGCTGAGATGAAGACAGTTTAATTATTAATAAATTTTCTTTAAAAAGAAGAAAAATTAAAAAAAAAACAAAAACAAAGAGAGAGGAAAATAAAACCCAAGAAAAACAAAACGCTTGCTCACCACCAACCTACCGATGCTCAGCCAGTCCTCCAGCGTTGGCAGCCCCCTACTAACCTCCACACCACTCAGTTTTATTGCTGAGCACTATGTCTTATGGTATGGGATATCCTTTTGGTCAGTTGGGGTCAGCTGTCCCAGCTGTGTCCCCTCCCAACTTCTCGTGCACCCCCAGCCTACCGTCTGGTGGGGCAGTGTGAGGAGCAGAAAAGGCCTTGATGCTATGTGAGAACTTCTCAGCAATAACTAAAACATCCCTGTGTTATCAACACTCCTTTCAGCACAAATCCAGACATGGCACCATACCAGCTACTATGATGAAATTTAACTCTATCCCAGCCAAACCCAGTACATTCTCCCGCAGATAAATGGGGGACTTGAGACTCCCAGTAATGTACAGCCCCGAGGATGATTTGAAATTCATCACTAACAGCCTGTGTTGTAACAGCAGGCAGTGTGACACACACACCTGTATCATACGGATTGATCTTAAACCACGGCAGTTTGTCAGCTCTGCCCATCAACCTGGAGAGAAACGTGACTTGGCCTTGCGTCCACACTAGTGCCGTTGCTTAGCAAGAGGGGCTGTGGGTCTGAAAACTCTGGTCCCTATTGGTGTTGAAGCAGTTACAAGCTTCACTCGCCTCTCAAGCCTGAAAAGGGTTGGAAACTTGGAAAAACCTTGAAAAACCTCAAAAAGCAATGTCTTTGCTTACAGACCGTGCACAATGTTTCCTTCTGTACAGGTGACTCGGAGGAGGGTTAACAAGGCACTAGCAATAACGCAGCCAAAAGGCTTCTAGGGTGTAGATGAAGGTCCCCCAGCAGAAAATTTGGCCGAAGCCACTTCCTGCGCAACTCCGAGGAGTGCTTCTTGGAGGGCGGTGAGATTCCCACCTCTTCTGTTTCCAGCCTTGCCGTCTATATGCAGAACATTCACACACAGAAGCAAATGAAACTCACTGCTGCCCAAGCTGTTACAGATCTCCTGCTCCCTTGCTCATACCAAAGACAACTGCAGCCTATTACAACTCACCCCCTTCCGTTCCCATTAGAAACAGCCATGCATTTTCCTTGGCCTTTTGTAAAATTCCTGCTGTAGGTCCTATGGGAAGTCAGATGGAGGGACAAGCTCGGGACATGGGGAGGGGCTGAACAGGGGCTCACGAATTGTAGATTATAACTCTGTCCTGACACACCTGCATGTCACCCTCATTTTTTCTACCTGCAAAATGGTAAGAAACAGGGAGCCCTTTTTTTTAGCAGCCTAATGAGGTCCCCAGAAAAAAAAACATAGGCTGTGGAGGAACGGTCTGAAGGTCTACAAGTGAGACGTAAACATTTTGTGGAGAACTGTGCTTGTGGGCTCTCCTTTAAGTGGCAGATGAGTAACCTGCATGCAGGCAGTGTGTGCCACGCCCCCGGGGTCAGCAGACCCTGCCACTCTGCCTCCCGGGCCTGCTGCACATATAAATGTGCCATCGGAAAAGTTATGAGCTTTTTATTGTCACTTGTGGAGTGAGATATTGAACCATCGAAGTGCTTATTCATTTCTGGTTATCTGATTGTCGTAATGTTTCTAAACTGCCAGTTGAAGGTAAGAGATAAACTCCAGCCAGCCTCAGACTGAAAGGCGCCTTTGACGTAGCTAGGTTTTTTTTCATCAGGGGATGATATATTATTTATTGACCCACACAGGGTCACCTGGAAATACTCCATGCAGGGGATCGAAAGGGAAGAGTAAATACCGAAATCAAAGGCCTGCAGGACCTCGTTTTGCCAGTGGGACGGTTTTTCTCTGCTTGCGTGGCCGTGGTGGACCCAGCCTCGTGGTTGGTGGCTCTGGTTCTCAGAAGGAAGAGAAACTCCTGTGCACTCTGTCATTCAAAGACGAACAAATGCAGCACAGAGCAAAACAGGCAGCTATGTTATTTATTTCTCAAAGAATTCCCTTTCCCTGTTTCCATAACCTCACTCTTTAACACCAGCTTGGAAATGGTAAGCAGAGATTTAGGGGCCAAACTGCTGAAGCTACTTGAAGGAGTGAACAGCAGGGATCTCGTTGGGGATGATGGGGAGACCCGGCATTGCTGCCGAAGGAGATCAGGCAGGAGGGAGCCTCACTGTCCTCTAGATTTCCCAGGTTTGCTCTCTAAAAACTAATCCAAATGCATCCCCGTGAAACAACATTCACGCTGTAAAATGAAAAAAGGTTTTTCCGAGGCTCAAGGGAGTTGTGTGTGTGCAGGGGCCTCAGAGATAACAATTTTCTGAACAAATCTTTGATGTTAGCCTTTCAGCATACAATTTCAATGGAAGACGGGAGAGCTATCCATCTGCTAAAGGGAATATTTACCCCTTCCATTCTGCATCTCGCTTTGCTGTTGCTATGGTCGCATGTTGTTATAATTGTCTTTTATTAAAGAGAATCTCTTTTAAAGACTTTTCTACCCAATGCAGCCTGCCAGCTTTCTGCTTCATGAATGTCTATTTACCTATTTAGCCTGTCTGATGATGGCATTTTTAAGGCCCTAAGGTATTTGGTTTCTAAGCACTGATAGAATTAACAGAGAAATTCCCAGCATGATCATGATTTCCTGAAGTCGATGGCAAGTTGGAAGTAGTGGGGATGATTTTTTTTTGTGTATGTGTTAATAAATAAAATGCCCCTTTCTGAAAAAGAAAATACGTGAAGATTTTGGCTTTTTATCAATCAGAGATCAAATATAATAGGCTGAAGGAGATAATTCAGTGTAACTTGTCTGCTTGGATGGCTTCTGACAGAATTTTGTCTAGCCTGTTCCTCAAAGGCCTCCAATTGGCCCTCTGTGGTCTAGATATGGATCCTAATATTTCCCTTGAGTTGTCAGTACCCTGGGAAAAAAAAGTCTTAATTTCAAAAGCAAATTGCTCTGCAGCAAAGCCTTGGTGCACACCAGGCTGTGTATGAACAGTGAGGCCTTCTCCATAGGAGCTGTTGGAACATGTGACATCTCTGTCCCCATCCCTTGTGCCTGGCCATCCTTTCAAAACCAGGATATCAGGAGATGAAGGGTGTGTGCACCTAGATCCTGTTACAAACTGCAGCTGGGACATGGCAGATGGATCTAGAGCCTGGGAAGCGTTCCTGTGTCCCATGGTTTTTACAGAAGTCAGGTTACTTTTGTCCTACTGTTGGTAGAGACAGAGAATGTGGCTGCTGTACTTTTTATAATGACCTGATGCTTGCCTGAAGACTCTTGACATATTACTGTCAGTTGTCTTCCTCAAGAATGCCAATTTGTGCATATTATTTTGCATGAATTTCATCTTTCTGATTTCAGGCCATTTCTGCACTCAGTCCAGATCATACGACATCCTAATCCCATCTCCCAAACCCTCCTGGTTTGCTGACATGGGCCAGTTTTATAAGGGTGCCCTTTACTCCATCATCCCCTTAATCATGGAATCATAGTATCACAGAATGGTTTGGGTTGGAAAGGACCTTTAAAGATCATCTAGTCCAACCCCCCTGCCATAAGCAGGGACATCTTTCGCTAGACCAGGGTGCTCAAAGCCCCATCCAGCCTGACCTTGAACACTGCCAGGGAGGGGGCATCCACAGCTTCTCTGGGCAACCTGTGCCAGTGTCTCACCGCCCTCACAGTAAAGAATTTCTTTAATTCTAAAGAATTTCTTTTATTCTAAAGAATCTAAATCTACCCTCTTTTAGTTTAAAACCATTACCCCTTGTCTTGTCAATGACCCCATTGAATGATACCTAATCAGAGCAGACCCATGTTAGGCTTCTCTTCATGTGTCCTCCAAGATGGTAAATTAATCCTTGGTAACTACTTATTAGCCTTGTTTGGTTTGATCATGCAGAGCAGTTGAGCTGGCAGTGCCCCCTCTGCGTTGAGTGTGAAGCGTTGGCTGAGTTCAGTCTGACCTGGCAATGGGACAGAGCTTTCAAAGAAAATCATGTCTGTATAAATGTCATGAAAGTGGATAGCTAGACTGGGACAAGGACCCTTTTCAGTAACTTTGCTGAGTAAACAGCTGTAGCTGACCTCTTGGCTTATCAGACGCCAAGGAACCTGCATAAGTGAGAGCTCTTATGAACCCTCCAGCCAAAAGCAGAGCTGGAATCAGGCATTATCGCCTCTGATGCTGGAGTCAGTCTCAAGGCAGGTCTGCAGGCAGGGCAGGCTTTGGGAGGCCCAGGGCTGAGCACAGCTCCTGAAGCAGCTCCAAATCTGTCTTACCACCACTTCACCTCATTTGCTGGGGAGAGCCCTGGGTCGGGCAGGCTCAAAAGCACCACATTGATCAGAAGGAATGGAAAGCAGCAAGTCTCACCCTGCAGTGAGGCAATGATGCTGATAGCTCTGTTGGTCAGTGCGCATGGGCTGCTGGGTGGCCGGTATTGCAAACAATAGCTGAATCCTGAATGAAGAAAACCCAGCTCCATAGCCGTGTCCTTGCTCCCAAGGTGACTTGTGATGCCCAAGTGAGTGAGTAAGAACCACATTATGGCCCAGGCTGTGTCCCGTGCAGCTGAGGAAGCCTAACGGGCTGTTATACCCCTTCAGACACAAGGTCTAGGCTCTGTCCAGCTCAGTACGTCCTTGCCCACTGCAGTCCAGCCGACACGTTCAGCATTCATGCCGAGGCACTGTTGGGACCAACTGCAGCCGAGGCCTCCCCAAACTGCGTTGCTATTACAATCTGTGCTCCAGCCTCATCTGTCTTGGTCACCTGGCACACAGCAGGTCTCACTTCCTTCTTCTCATGTCTCTCATCTCTCCTGCCCTGATCTCCGTGGTGTAGTAATTTTTCTTTCCATGATGTTTTACAAGCCAAGCCTCCGTGGTCCCAGCTGGACTCTCTGCAGTAGCTGCTGTCACACAAGCCCCTTTTTACAGGGAGTATCCATCCTTGCTTTTGTTGGACCGCTTTGCCACAGTGTGCTTGGCAGTTGCAGCGAGAGCTGTGCTGGGGCTGTTCAGGCACTGCAGCAATTACATCTGAGCATTTGTATTAAACAGTGGGACTGCGGAGAGCATCAGAGGCCAAACTCAAGTGGCTTTAATGATTGGGAGCTTTGTGCTCAGGGGTTGCTGCGAGGGTAAAATAATAATGGGGTTGCTGACATTTTGCTGGTGTCACAGAGTGGTGGCTTTCAGGGAAAGTAGGAAAGAGAAAACAACACTCAGCTCCATGCTGCTGAATTAGTTGGGCAGAATCAGAGCGGTTTTATCTTGCCCGATACCAGTCATTGATCATCTGCTCCTAAAATCAGCCTGCCTGTAGGTGCCACCTCTGCCATGTCCATCATTGTGCGTAGCTGTTTTGAAACACGATGTGGATGAGAAAAACAGGTGATGGAGAGGCAAAGGTGAAACTGCATAGTCTGAAACTCACCCTTCCTTTTCCTGGGGTGAGGAGGTAGACGGGGAGGTTGAGGGGGTTGCGTTCCTTCTCCTGATCCTCAGCATCCCCAAGTGCAAGGAGCACTGCCAGACCCTCAACAGGGGAGCAGCTGCGAGAGTGCACCTTGGTCCCATGTTCAACTGTGTAATTATTTGCAATTAGCTCCAGCAGCTGGAGTATGATGGGAGTTACCTGACCCAGTTTCTGAGCAGTTCTCAAAATATTTAGAAGAGCATTGCTAGTCACTAAACCAGGATGGCACAAGGATGATGGTGAGAACATAGGAGTGGCCATACCAAGTCAGCCCCAGCGAGCCCAGCACCCTGTCCCCAGCAGATGGCTGATGAGAGATGGAGGCTCTTTAGTCTTGTTAAGATTGTGTTCATGCCCATCTCCAATGCAGAAAACCAACAGAAGTGGCTCAAGGAAAAGTGGAAGGACCAAGCATATTGAGAAGTTTCCAAAAAATTTGTTCCATCATGCAGCAATCTATGGCTCGGGGACCTCTGGGGCCTTTTCATCTAAGACACCTCAGTGGATTTCACCTCCCTGAGGATGTCCAAAACATACATGAACTTGTTTACATTTGCCTTACATTCATAATGTCCTCTCACAGGGAGCATCACAGATTTAAACACTGTGCAACTACATAAATTCCATACTGTATAAAAATAAACCTCAGTTTGTTTTTCTTGAAATTGCAGCCTGCTGGTTTTGTTTGAGTCACCTTACCTCTTGTATTAAAAAAGGCTGATGCGTGGTTCCTTCTTTATCTTCTCCGTGTCATTCGTAACTTATAACGTGCTAGCATATCCTCCTGTCTGTTTCTTGGACTAAGGAGTTCTCTCTACCTGTTTTTTCCATGCACAGAAGCCTTTCTGTACCTTTGATCACCTTTGTCAGCTTTCTCCATATCTTTCTAGCCATAAAGCAATATCCCCTGTCACCTGTCTATAATGCTGTGTAAATGCTAAGTAAGGCCAATGTGTACCATTCATTAAGCCCAAAGGAAATCTTTGGAGTGGTGTGAACTCCACAACACTGAGGTGCACACAGAGCATGTCCCTGTGTATGGGAGTGTGGTTTCAGAGCAGACGGGCCAGAGTGGAGACCAGAGTGGAAGGAAGGAATATCTGTAGGACTGGAGAGTGAGCAAATTCCCATCCCTACAGGGACAGAGCATCCTGCCACAGCCTGAAATAGCCGATAAGCAACGTGAAAGTCACAGAATCACAGAATCATAGAATGGTTGGGGTTGGAAGGAACCTCTGGAGATCACCCAGTCCACCCCCCTGCCAAAGCAGGTTCCCCTAGAACGTGTTGCACAGGGTCACGTCCAGGCAGGTTTTGAATATCTCCAGAGAAGGAGACTCCACAACCTCCCTGGGCAGCCTGTTTCAGTGCTCTGTCACCCTCAAAGTAAAGAAGTTTTTCCTCATATTGAGATGGAACTTCCCATGTTTCAGTTTGTGCCCGTTGCCCCTTGTCCTGTCACTGGGCACCACTGAGAACAGCTTGGCCCCATCCTCTTGACACCCACCCCTAAGGTATTTGTAAGCATTGATAAGATCCCCTCTCAGTCGTCTCTTCTCCAGGTTAAACAGACCCAGCTCACTCAGCCTCTCCTCATAAGAGAGATGTTCCAGTCCTCTGATCATCTTTTTAGCCCTCCACTGGACTCTCTCCAGTAGTTCCTTCCAGTTCTCCGTACTGAACACTGGAGAACACCTGCTGAATCCTTGGAGGGATCAACCTGAGTCAAAGGGCTAAGCCCCTCTGCAAAATCCAGGTGTGTGCAATGAGATTCAAAGAGCCTGTGTTGGCTCTTAGGGGTGAGTACAACATTTAAGTGCCTGCCTTAAATTCCCAGAAGGGCCTGGATTATACAAGGAACAGTTTCCAGGTGTGTGAAGTGGAGTCTGGTCTCGCTGTTCACATGATGCATCAGCCTGGATCCTAACACAGGGTCCTCCTAGGTCCTTGGAGGAGTGTCTTTCTCCTTTAATGGCTGTCATTGAAACATATAACTATAAAAGCCAACACTCTTTTATACCCAAATATAGCCCTTTTTTACCTCCTAGAGCTAGAAGAGGCATCTGTTGTTCCGGGTGGCTTTGCAGACCCCATGTGCTGGTGACACCAGCATTAATGAACCACAGACCGAGGCATCACAGCACTTTCCTTCCTCTAATGCTGTCCTCAATTTGCCTGCCCGGCTCTGTGGCTAGTGCAAGCCTCGAGGATGGTAGAGATGCGAGTCCAGTCCCTGCCTGAACACATTTCAGTCCACGTGTCCATCTTGCCAGGAGAGGTCTGTGCTGCCTGCCATGCAGGTAGTCAGCATACGTAAGAAAGAAAAAGAGTGCAACGGAACAGTTCTAGGTCATTTGAGCATTTGAAGAGGAAAAGGTCTTTCTTAGGGGTTGATTTTTCTTCCCCATTGCAGGTATCTGTGCTCTGGGTAGAGCCCAGTTGTACGCCGGGTGGGACAGCTTCTCGTCCTCTGCTGCAGGAGGAAGCCCAAGGCCCCTGACTCAGATGTAGACCCTCATGTGGCCAGGTGAGCCCTTCCCCATAGCCCCAGCAGGCTGCTTTTAGGAAGGCAGAGAAAACGGTTACCCTCAAAGATGCCTGGTAGGAATCCGACAGGCCAGGGTTTTGGTTTTTTTAGTTTCTGGTCCTTGGCCACCAGCCTCGCTCCCTTCTGGCACCTCAGTGTGCTGTTATTTCCTCCTTGGCTGCTTCCCTTACCATGACACAGAGATCAGCTAAACTGAAAACTGTGTGGTTGTGTCTTTATGCAGTGAATATTGAGACTTAATGACAAAAGGGTAGGCACTGTTGTCTTGAAAATGTGTTGCTAAGAAGCAAATGAAGAGGCTGAAAAATGCAAAATACAGGCAGCAAGGGAAAAAACAAGCACAGCGATGGAAGGAGGGAAGAAGCTGTGCTCATAGCTCCCTATGATCAGGTACTGTAAGGTTTAAAACCTTGTTTTCAGGAAAATCCCAAAGCCATTTTTATTTGAGGGCCTGGTGCTATCATCAATAAGTATTTTAATCACAAAGTAGAAATCAGCAAGTAACTGAAACAATTCAATAGTGTTTTCACCTTCTTCTCAGGGATCTTCCTGGAAGGTGAAGGGAGAGGTGTGGGACGGGTGAACATGGGATGGAGTTTGTCTGAGGCAGCATTATATTTTTTCCCATGTTATTCTTGGATAATGTTAAGAGGTCAGTGAAGAGTGTTTGAAACATCTGTCTGAGCCTCAGCAAAAGCAAGAATGGAGTCCAAAACATTTTAACCTGTCATAACAAATATTCCAAAGGTGCTTCTAGCTGCGTGCAATGGCTTCTACAAAAGGTATAAGCATTTATAGTGCTCTACATACTTAGTGTGCCATGTAAACACCAGCTAATTAATCTAAGTAATATCATAAAGCAAATTAAACTATTTATCTTCTCAGAGATAAACCAGGAAGCAGAGTTTAAAAAAAAATTAGCTCCCTAATAGCATGCTTATTTAAAAGGAGAAACTTAGGGTGTTTAATTTATTTCTCCAGAATAAAGACATTTCCTGGTATTTCTGCTATAGACAAGTGCAGAACAAATGGAAGGGTTACATTGCATTCATTTGCAAGGCTTGTTTTTCCTTCCAGTGTTACACCAACATCAGTCCATTTTTTTCAGAAGCATTGCTTTTTTCAACTGGTGTAAGCGCTTGGAGAGCCTGAGTCCTAATTCCAGTGATTGCTCCTTCAGCTATTGTCTTCCTCTTTCATATGCGTACAAAAGCAGACTTAAACAATATGCACAAAAATATTCTGGTGCTGAAATCAGGTTCAGCTGCCTTTCTATTCCCCCCCGATCTCTTTGCCTAAGCTAAATGAAGTGGGTTTTCATGGGGCTGAATTAATCCAGCTTAGCAATCACTGTCTAAGAGCTGGGCATTTATTTTATTGCGGTCTTCCAGTCTCTCTCACGAGCCCATGAGCAAGAGCATGAGCTAGAGCTGGCCATGTTAACAGGAGGCCACAGCTCCCACTGCCTCTACAAACCCGCACCTGGGCTTTGGCAGAGCCATACTTAGCTGAATAAAGGCTTTGAGGATGTGGCCATATAAACTAAAGTAAATACTATATAACGACTAATCTTCATTGTAGAGGAGGAAGTAATGCAGCTTTATGAGCAGGAAGGTCAAGGAATGTTATCCGCTTTTACCCAGGAGTTTTGTGGTCTCCATTTACATTTTATCCATTTGCTTTTCTGTTGACACTGGCTTGGGATAGAGGAAACTCATGCAAAGATCAGATTGCCCGTCAAGATCCTGACAAAGGAAGGAAACGGTTGTTGATTACAAGGGACCTGATCTGGCATTCCTTGTGGAGCTCCTTGCCCCATAGCACAGCTTGCTGGCCCTTCGCGGGCTGCTTTAGGCGCCCCAGCAGTGCAGGAGCCTCACGCTAGGCCAGGGCTGGCAGTGGGTGTCTGGTGTATCTAGCGGACTACATGTTATCACCACGCTTGGGCAATTTCAACTGCAAGAAGTAGTCAAAGTGGTTCTTATCATTCAGAAGAGAGCTGAATTTGAACCGCAGCAGTATCCCTGCATGTCTGTTTGCTGACCCCGTGACCAAAGGGAAAACAAGAAGGGTCAGAAGGGAACTCCATCTCCACCACGCTCCCATCATCTGCCCCCAGTGTTCCACCTTCTGGAACATGTTTTTAATACAGTGGAGCATAGGGAGAGTGACAATAGGCACTTCTAATCATTCTGATCTCATTACAAGCATTCTTTCTAACTGTTCATCTAACAAAAGAACACATTTACATACCATTATAGATCCATTATATGAGACAGACACACACACAGAGTTATATACCAAGAGTAACCAGCTTATGCAGTAGAGTTGAATGTTTTTTAAACACCTGTTTTCCAAAAAGTTATGAGTGTGCTTTGTAAAACATGGGAAAAATTCCTAGGTGTTATGATTCTAAAACATAAGACCGAGGGAAAAATTTGCATGGGACCCACAAGTAACTGGAAATTTATTTTGCTTTGGAAATTAACAATTTAACAGATAACCATTTAGTTTCAGGATATGCACTGGTGCGTAATGTGGTACTTAGGGATATGGTTTAGTGGTGGACTTGGTAATGTTAGGTTAATGATTGGACTCAATGATCTTAAAGATCCTTTCCAACCAAAATGATTCAATTATTCTATGATGCTATAACACAACACTCAAGATTCTATTCTATCAGTTCAGGTCAGATTTGCAGATTCTGCTCTCAGTCAGGGGTCCAAAAGTTAGGAAAACTCCAGTTGCCTCCAATTTCAGATTTACATCCATGAACCAGAGACCAGAATCTTGCATATTTGTCCATCACAGAAGTTGTTAGGGAAATGGCAACCCTGCCTGATCCCTTATGCTTGTTTCTGCTCTTGGTTTTAAGTGTAAGAGTAGAGAATTTTCTACCAATGCTGAAAAAATCAGGAACACTGGGCCATAGTATGTGTTGAGTGAAGAGCCCACCAGAAGAGAGGCTTTACCCTGCAAAGGGTTTTCTGGGCTTGGGACAGATAAACTTTCCCCTTGACGTATGGACATGTGTACAGGCACACACACACAGAGCTGGCCAAAGCCTCAGGGACTTTTGCCACCATCCTGTTAATCATTATTGAAGCAGAGCTGTATTCTTTGAGATCTCTGACCTGTTTTGCAGCCCTGAAGGGTTTATTGCAGCCAGCACAGCCTTGTCCGTTGTTTGGATTGCGTGCTGACAGCCAGCCAGCTGGCTGTGGTTCAGAGCTCAGCGATACAGAGCATTGCAGGACTGCCCGTTTGTACTTCTTGGCCTCTTGGGAAAATGGAGCAATTCCAGCTTCCATCAGCCAAAGGGCAGTGGGTGGCCCGAGGGATGCAGGGAGAGGAGGAAGCAGACAGGTGAATTTTCCTTAGGTGATAATGAGGTCACGTGTATGTTGTGGTTGCAAGACCATGGATTCAGGACCAAAAAGCAGTCAGGTGAAATGGGACGGTGCAAGGACTGGCTCTGTCTTCAGTGAACTGCTCTGAACACATGAAATCTCAGGCTTAAATCTTATGAGATTCACACATACAGAAAAGGTTTCTCCTGGAGGTCTTTGTTTAAGTCCATTTATTTTCTGTCTTTTTTTTTCAGGACTCTGGAAGCTTTTCCTGAAGACTTGGTGATTTGCTGAAGCCTTGAACTTCAGCAAGAAGTTCATTCAATCTTGAATTCATTCAAAAATTTAAGTACTGTCCTATTCCCACTTTCCTAAATTGTAAATAATTTCAAACAAAGAGGAATCAGAACCATTTTGTCAATCATTTTGATGGGCCAGTATCTCTCTGGCTCCTGCATATCCTTTCTGGTTGGTGACTCTCAGGATAGACATCTGCTTCAAATCCCATGAAAGTGAGACAGTAAAACATCTGTAAAGAAGTGGAATTAGGAGTTCAAACCCAATAGGCTTGCTGGTTAAGGGACCTGTGGCTAGATATTCTTTAAAGGTCCCTTCCAACCCAAACCGTTCTATGGGTCTGTGAGTCTATGAAAAGTGGGTGACCATGCAGTCACTCAGAGAAGCTCCTCTTTGGAACACATTCCTAAGAGGACATAAATAAAGAAAATAGTTCCCTCTTCTCAGTACTGGAAACTCATTAAAATCATCTGCACCAATTCTAAGGGAGAGCACCAGCCATGCTACATAGAAGGCAACTCCATGGGGTCAAAAGGAGGGAGCAGAGTTACCTATCTCCATCACAAGAGTTTGTCTGCCCTTCTGAAGAGCATGTTCCCTCTACTCTGACTAGTGACAAAGCTGCTCAGGCTGACAGATTTATTCTTTTACATTTATCAAGAAGGCGTTAGAAAATGAAGGAAGTTTCTTTCCCACCATCACCCCGGTAAATTTTCACCTGGTTTTGTCATATCTCCATACATCCAGATTTTAAGGTCCACTGCCTTGCATGACACCTGCCTAAGGCACAGAGCTATGGGTAAACATGAGCATGTAGTAATAGACAGCAATCCCGGTATCAACACCAGCAAGGCCTGTCAGCTAGACCAGGCAGACTCACTTTCTGCTCGAGTTGATCAAACCCCTGTAGAAGCTTCCAGAGAGCACAGGGAGTTGCACAGTGCCTGATCCTGGCTGCTGAGGTTCACACTTTGGTGGGGCCGGAAATGATCAAAGGGGTTTGTGTGGTTCCAGGAGGCTGAGCCCTTGCAGAAAAGTGTGTGCTGCAATCAGGACATTATCTCCTGTAATCCTTCTTTCTTTGAAACACAGAAAGGTGTGACATTTTCATGAGACCAGGAAAGGGCTCTATTGATTTTTTTGTGTGTGTGAAACAGCAGTGCAATTTTGAGCCTCCCCTGCTGTCTCACTAGTTCAAATCCCGATGCTTTGCGGGAATGGCAATTCTGTGCAGTATGAAATCACTTGGCACTAACCGGTACAAAGAAGGCTGCGCATTATTGACAAAAACCTTTTCCTCAGTTACAGCCAGCTGTCTGGGTGCATACTCTGAAAACCTTTGACATTTTGGGGGGTGAATCACTGTGGTTGCATTTATCCATCATCTTCTTCAGTATTACTCAGGAGTTTGCAGTAAGCAAATTTTACTCATTAGGGATAATGAACATAATTCACGTGTAGTTCTGCTCCATTTTACCAACTACATCACAGGCAGTCATCCTTAAGGTATAAAATATACATGTTCAGTAAAGGCTTATTTTACTGCAGTCAATAAGACACAACGGCACCATGTGCCCAGGAAAGAACAATTTAGGGAAATTACGAGCTGTTTCATGAACGCGAGAACAAAGCTCACTTTCAGCATCTCTCTGCTCTGTGGCTTCTCTGGTGCCTAAGAAAAGGCAGCATGTATCCAGTGGGGACACAAAGAGTGTACAACTTTCCGCCACTGAAGCCATCTTTAGATCTTGAAAATGGAGATGCTTGATGAGTGGAGAGAGGGCATTAGTGTGCACCAAGGACAGTCAACAGCCATGCACTTCTCTGTGGGTTGCCTTTTTGGGGTCTTTCTGAAGGCCAGCAACCCTCTTCTCAGAGGGAAAATGTCCAGTTCACCTCCATGGGACAGAGAGGTGAAGTCTTTGTGAAAAAAACCTTTGTGGGGACACTTTCCCAATTCCAAGTGGAGGAGAGGGCTGGGTTTTTTTTCCAGTAACACCTGATCTCCCAATCTTCATCCTGTGCAAGAGCAGAACAGAATAGCCGCTGTATTCTTTTTGAGCTGGTCTAAACAGAGCTCTGCGTTCTCTGCAAATGTCTTCAAATTCTGCTTTTAAATGAACCAGTCCTGGAAGATTTGTAAACCCTGACTCACCTGGGCTAATGTTTGGTGGGACAACACACCACGCTGATTCCAGGTACCTTAACCATTTGCCTTTAGCTTTTACTAGGATTTCGTACAGAGTCCCTCTTGGCACGTAGCAGAGCAGAAGATGATCTACACTGCACTGAAATCCAAAGGGTGTGGGGAAAGCAGATTTGCTCTTCCCTTGATATAGATCTGTATGGAGGCAATGATGCCACTCGTACATATTATTAGTGGAAGGGACAACACAGTATGCTGTGTATGCTTTTCTCTGACCCCAAGAAGGGAGCGCTGTAGGTGAATACCCCAGGACACAATGTGCAGAGATGCAGATGCACTCACTTTTCTCCTGTATGTACCCAGCTTAGTTATTGTGACCACCACGGTGGCTGAGGCCAAGCAGGTGATGAGCAATCCAGACTGCTCTCCAGGCCTGCCAGACATTACCTCCTTCCTCTGTCGACAGCAACGCTTAGATGAGGCACTTTGAACAAGCAGCCTAAATGCAGCCCATACTGTAGAAAGATAGGATAGAGCCAAGTAAGAGTGTGAAGGGTGTAAGGGCAGAAAGTAGGAGAAATGATACTAGCGACAAAGCCCTGCCAGGATAACGCAGGATTGCAAAGATATGCAGAAGAGAGAGAATGAGAAGTATAGAAGTGGGAAAGTCTGGAAGAGTGAAAGAAACAGAGGAGAGCACAAGGGTTAACTTTGGTAGCAGTGTCAGTTGAACAGGGAGGGGGGAGAAGAGCTGAAAAGAACAGAGGAATAAAGAACAGATAGCAGAGTCTCCGGTCCTCTGATTTATAGGACCCATATAAATGCTTAGTCACACAGCACTTTCATTTTCCAAAACTGCCCGGTCATGGTGCAGAAAGCACTCATGCCATCGCTGCGCAGTCTCATGCAGGTTCCCTCTCATTCCTGGTACAGGGTACAGACCTCCGGTGAGCATCTCCACAGACCTTGCACCACAGCCTCAGCACCACCCTTTCCCCTATGGTCAGAAGCCATGCTGATGCTGCAGGCATGTGCGGTGTAGAATTTCTACCTGTTCAAGTTAAGTTTTCCAGACATCTTGCTCTGCATTCAGCTCCTTGTGCACATCTTGTCACTATGGTACACAGGATTTTTCATGCAGAAAATGCATGGGGCTTTGAGCAACCTGGTCTAGTGGAAGGTGTCCCTGCCCATGGCAGACAGGTTGGAACTAGATGATCTTTAAGGTCCCTTCCAACCCAAACCATTCTATGATTCTATGATTCTATGATAATTTAACATGATGTTGTGGTCCCACATCCTACAGCTCCCCAGTGGAAGTCCCTGGCTGGAGTCATGCTGTTTGGAGCAGGAGGTTCCCATTCTCCTTGTTAGTTGATTCAAACCCTTCTTTTCAAATCCAAAAGCAAGCCAACAGCAATTTCATGACCTGTGGTCACCTTCAGAGCACTGAGGCTCACTAGAAAGCCACCCACACAGGATGCTGGACACTGACTTTGCACCAGGGTGAGCTTCTTCCAAGCTCAAGATCAGAGCATCCCAGCAGGCAGGAAGTCAAGAAAGGGTACCAGGAGACCTGCATGGTTAAACAGGGAACTGCTGGGCAAACTCAAGTGGAAGAAGAGAGCGTACAGATCATGGAAGGAGGGGCTGGCCACTTGGGAGGAATATAAGTCTGTTGTCAGAGGATGTAGGGAGGCAACTAGGAAAGCTAAGGCCTCCTTGGAATTAAACCTTGCAAGAGAGGTCAAGGACAACAGAAAGGGCTTCTTCAAATACATTGCAGGTAAAGCCAACACTAGAGGCAATGTAGGCCCACTGATGAATGAGGTGGGGGCCCTGGAGACAGAGGATAAAAAGAAGGCGGAGTTACTGAATGCCTTCTTTGCCTCTGTCTATACTGCTGGAGGCTGTCCTGAGGAGCCCCGGACCCCTGAGGCCCCAGAAGAAGTCAGGATAGAGGAGGAGTCGGTCTTGGTTGGTGAGGGCTGGGTCAGGGACCAATTAAGCAATCTGGACTTCCATAAATCCATGGACCCTGATGGGATGCACCCACGGGTGCTGAGGGAGCTGGCAGAAGTCATTGCTAGGCCACTCTCCATCATCTTTGCTAAGTCGTGGGCAACGGGAGAGGTGCCTGAGGACTGGAGGAAAGCGAATGTCACTCCAGTCTTCAAAAAGGGCAAGAAGGAGGACCCGGGTAACTATAGACCGGTCAGCCTCACCTCCATCCCCGGAAAGGTAATGGAACAACTTGTCCTTGGTGCTGTCTCTAGGCACATCAAGGATAGGGGGATCATTAGGGGCACTCAGCATGGCTTCACCAAGGGGAAGTCATGCTTAACCAACCTGATAGCCTTTTATGAGGACATAACCCGGTGGATAGATGATGGTAAAGCTGTGGATGTGGTCTATCTTGATTTCAGTAAAGCGTTTGACACGGTCTCCCACAGCATCCTCGCAGCTAAACTGAGGAAGTGTGATCTGGATGATCGGGTAGTGAGGTGGATTGTGAACTGGCTGAAGGAAAGAAGCCAGAGAGTGGTGGTCAATGGGACACAGTCCACTTGGAGGCCTGTGTCTAGCGGAGTCCCTCAAGGGTCGGTTCTGGGACCAGTACTATTCAATATATTCATTAATGACTTGGATGAGGGAATAGAGTGCACTGTCAGCAAGTTTGCTGATGACACCAAACTGGGAGGAGTGGCTGACACGCCGGAGGGCTGCGCGGCCATTCAGAGAGGCCTGGAAGGGCTGGAGAGTTGGGCGGGGAGAAATTTAATGAAATATAACAAGGGCAAGTGTAGAGTCCTGCATCTGGGCAAGAACAACCCCATGTACCAGTACAAGTTGGGGACAGACCTGTTGGAGACCAGCGTAGGGGAAAGGGACCTGGGGGTCCTAGTGGACAGCAGGATGACCATGAGCCAGCAGTGTGCCCTTGTGGCCAAGAAGGCCAATGGCATCCTGGGGTGTATTAGAAGGGGTGTGGTCAGCAGGTCAAGAGAGGTTCTCCTCCCCCTCTACTCTGCCTTGGTGAGGCCGCATCTGGAATATTGTGTCCAGTTCTGGGCCCCTCAGTTCAAGAAGGACAGGGAACTGCTAGAGAGAGTCCAGAGCAGAGCCATGAAGATGATTAAGGGGGTGGAACATCTCTCTTATGAGGAGAGGCTGAGGGAGCTGGGTCTCTTTAGCTTAGAGAAGAGGAGACTGAGGGGTGACCTCATTAATGTTTATAAATATGGAAAGGGCAAGTGTCATGAGGATGGAGCCAGGCTCTTCTCAGTGACATCCCTTGACAGGACAAGGGGCAATGGGTGCAAGCTGGAACACAGGAGGTTCCGCTTAAATATGAGGAAAAACTTCTTTACGGGGAGGGTAACCAAACACTGGAATAGGCTGCCCAGAGAGGTTGTGGAGTCTCCTTCTCTGGAGACATTGAAAACCCGCCTGGACGCGTTCCTGTGTGATATGGTCTAGGCAATCCTGCCCCGGTAGGGGGATTGGACTAGATGATCTTTCAAGGTCCCTTCCAATCCCTAACATTCTGTGATTCTGTGAAAATGCCATGATTGTCACATTTTCGGTAAACTACCACACGACAGCATAAGTGCATTGCCTGTATCCCTCTGAGTGGTGTTAGATAATGTGTGAACATTTAAAAGACCTTTTTATTTCCCTGTAGAATAACATAACCTGATACAGGGACAGAGCATGTTCACACAATTAAGATGTGCTACAAAGCGACAGTGGTTGATCAATCAACTGACTAATTGCATCTGACTGTGGCAAGTAGAGATTCTTCTGTCCTGAGTTTGCTTGCAACGAAGCAATGAAGAGAACCTGGTCGCCTAAATGGCGTGAGGCACAGGCTAGCCAACACAATCAGTCACTTCGGTCAGTCCCCTTCACTGATGGGAAAATGCAGACAGCTCTCTGGTACCCCTGGAACCTTTATCCGAGACAAAAACATTTAGGATTAGAAGCATTTCATATTTTTTATGTATTTCTAAAAAGTAACTGTTATTTTATCACCTAATCAAGGTATATAGTAGTGTTTTATTACCAAATCTGAAATTTATTACAGTTGTTTTGTGATTATACCAAGGATTGAATTAGTGCTTTATTACTATAAGCAACTGATAACACATACCTAATTAAGGTATCTTTGTATCTGTCTCTCTTGTTTGGAATTGTTCTGACATCAAGTTCTTTCTAGTACTGAACAATTGTTATAATTAGTGACTTCAATGACCTGAAACAAGACTGAATTAACAAGGTGGAGAAAATGTGGTCGTGCTAACAAACTTCTAAATAGTTTGATTGGTAAATAATACAATAATACCAATTAGAACATCACAGCTCCTTATCCTACGGAGGTTACACGATAAAATAAATGTGTAGCTGTTAATATATTTTGTTATGGTAGGGTGTAGTCCACATGATTTAAATGACTTATAGAAATAATTAAGGTTTTTTATGAAATCAGATATCAGAAAAAATAGTGGTCTGCACCCCAACTTTGTGAATACATCATCACAGAAAACACAAGCAAATTAAAAAAACCTTTTGGGCCAGGTGATTGACCAGATATTATTTTGTGTTTCTGAGATAATAGAGTAGAATAGAATAGAATAGAATAGAATAGAATAGAATAGAATAGAATAGAATAGAATAGAATAATTTCAGTTGGAAGGGACCTACAAGTTCCATGTAATATTTCTTGTGTTATTTTGTGTCTTTGCTGAAAAAAGATCCCAAAGAAAGCTGGAATATGCATGAAAAATGTGGCCTCATGGCACCAAAGGGAGAAGGATTTGATCTTGGCGGTAACCAGACGTGGGGCTTTGAGTTGTGAACTTAGGGTATATTTTGTCATTGCCCTTCCTGTGCATTGAGAAAAATCAAGATTTTGAATCCTCTGTGTGAATAACAGGACTGCAACAGATACACACCTGATCCTAGCGGCAGTTCCTTTTCCAACTGCAGGCCAAAATTTTTCCAAATTTTCCCAGGCCAAAATTTTTCCAAAGAACAAGAAATAGCCCAATGAGTGACCGACACGGTCCCCTGCATGGTACAGCTATTTAACTTCCAGCTGAGGAAGATCATGGTGCTAATGTGGACATCGTGCTTCTGAGAGGTGCTCTGCGCTGCTGAAGTAAGCAGAAATCACTGCACAGCACCACAGCGTGATCGTATTCTTGAGGCTTAGGTGCCTCAGGGTGGATGCTGGAGGCACCTCATTTTCTATTAGGGATTTAGTCTTTTGGAAAAAAATTGAGAAAGAAAACATATGCACAGAGAACATACAAGGCGGGTCAATTTGATTTCCTTATAAAAAAAATAAGGAAGAGACAGGGACTGTGACTTGTTCAGAGTCATAGTTGCAGTAACCGGGAAAGATGCGAACAGAAGGTGGGTTTCATTATTTCCCACCCCACGCTCAGACATGGGACCAAACCCAGAGAATATCACAAAATTCATCAAGACTAGGAATAAAAGGACCAAAAATATTTCAGCTCAAACTTCAATTTCTTCCTTATTCTGGAAACTGTCCTGCCATTCATTTGGCAGTAACTTTCTTTCCTTCTTCAGTTATAATTTTACTCAGTTCCTCTCCTCCTCCCCTCTTCTCCCTCCTACTCAGGGACTGGCAAGTGGGAAAGGCAAATGGTGAAGGCCAGTACCTGCCACACAAACTCAGCAGGCACCAGGGCTGGTGAAAATTCCCTGCTCACAGCTTTTATGGCAAGGTGCAATCGGTGGCCTGTGTTTGCTATTTAAACAAAGCAGCCTTGGAGTTAGAGGGAAGATCTTCCCCAAGAAGCTGCTGACTCCTGAAACCTGATGTCCTGCTCCTTATCAGGCCAGTTTATGACAGGTTTCATAAATGTTTTATGAGGCCCTGATGACTGCATCGCTGAGCAGGGTGGTGGCAGCTGCTTCCAACTTTGTGCGTTGTTGACAAAAGATCAAAGACCAGATTTACCACCCTGATAAGATCGGATGGATAAGAATCCTGAACTGACTTTTTCCCCGTTTCCTGCACGGACAAGCACGTTGTGGGACTTATTGACAGAGGCTCAATCCTGAAGACCTTGTTTGGACAAAACTCCTACCAATTTCTACACCCCTTCCCCTAGGCCTAGTGGAGGTTCCTTGAAATGGGCAGTAAAGTTTGAGACCAATGTTGATTTAGGGCTTTGACTGAAAACCCTTCTTCAGAGAGTCCCTGGACAAAGGAGCGCTGAGGGGATCGTTGGTCTTGGTGGGGTCAGGCTGATGGGAACCGCCATGCATTGCCAACTTCCCAATTTGTTAAAGCTCTGGTGCACAAGGCCTCCCTCCAGCCATTGCAGAGCTCCGTCTCACTCCCCTGTGTAGTCCTCTGGCTGGGATCTGCTGATCAGTGGTGTCCCACCGGCTGAGCCCAGTGGAGGCACCAGCTGGGAACAAGGGCTGCATGACAGAGGCTGGCCAAGCCTGTCACACACAATGTGTCTGATTTTAACACATCTGATTTATAACAATCCATTCCCCAGGAAGGTCCTGGGATTGGTCTGAGCCAGGGCTTTAAGTGGTACCTGTCCTACAGGAGGAGATGTCTCTCCTGGGCATGTCCACCAGCACCTCCTGCACCAGAAGCACTGACTCCCAGGCTGGGCACTGAGGTCCCAGGACCTAAAGGCTGTAACGTGAGGAGGCCACTCAGTGCTGTCAGAGCACATTATACCTGCCATGATTTAGGACATTAGATGTGTCAGCAAGCTAAGGAAAGCAGATGATAAGGCAGGGCTGCAATGTGTTTCAAACATAGCTAGAAGTCAGAAGAGTTGACTTCTGTTACTATTTTTTGCTGTAAACTTTCTGGGTAATCATCAAAAAAATTTATGCCTCTTTTCCTTGCCTGGAAAGAGAAATATTTGTAATTTCTTGTCGGAGGATTATTTCATTATTAATAGAAAGACTTTTTGAGACAGCTGAAAATAAGTTATTGTAGAAACACTAGGCTCAGTCATTCTGTGTTTGTTGACTTTTTTAAGCAATGCATGAGCAGAACAACCGTCCTTCAATGACACAGGGCATGCCTGCACCCTGAAGTTTGTTTCCCAGGAAGCCTAACTCCTCACTCAAAAAATGTCCAATAACACGGGTTAGCCAGACCAAAGTATCTCAGAAATTGCCTTCAGAGCCACTTGACCAGCAGAAAGAATGGCTCAAAGCAATAGGCTGGCCCACAGCACTTAAATACAGGCAACAGTATGAAATAAAGAGAGGTACAGTGGGATCTAGATTTCCATCACCAAGTTCTCAGAGCCAGAGCCCATAGTAAATTGGAGAAAATCCATTTCTTCGCTGCCAGCTATACCTGGCCAGAGAGAGACTGATGTTCCTCTGCTTGTAGAGCAGGGAAGGACAATCCGATCTCATTAAGAAAGATTTAGGTTTTCTTGATCTGCTAAATGTCAAACAACAGTTGGGCAAATGAGTGACACCCCAGGTTTGAAGTGTGCAGTTTGCTGAGAGCTGCCGTCTGTTTTGAGTTGCATTTTCTTCAGTCTCATTGAAAATCAAAGATTTTAAAAAGCACAAGTTTAAGCGTTTTTCCACTGTCCCCAATGCCAGAAGCTTGCTCCTCTATAGCTCAAAGAAAGATACATCTGTGGAAAGGCAGGGCTTGGTGGCCATAAAATGGCCCATCAGGTGGAGATGATTGGGCTTTATGCTCTCTTTGTGGAAGTATAAGTAACCCCATAAAGTGTGGAGAGTGAAAAATCAAGCCTAGTGTCCTGAAGTACCTGAGGGACTTGGTTTTTAAAAACAGCACATGGAAAATTAACATATATAATCTACCATGGTTTTGCAGGAGGTAATAAGAACAAATATCCTGTTATACAATTAGGTAATCATTTCGCTTCCAGTTACTTAAGCCCCATGCCTGTTTGCTGCTATGGGAAGTAGAGGTAAGACTCTGCACAGAGTTTGGTAGAGCAGTTACCATCCCTGTGCAAGCAGGGGCACAGTTGGAGCAGAGCTGGTGGGGCCACCACCAGCCCTTGCGCCTGGTCCCACTCTGCCCCAGGGATAGGTCAAAAAGCAATGCTGGGGAGAACCACTGCTCCCCGTGGGCTGTAGGGCCCCACCGTCCCGGGCTGCAGAGCGCCCCGTGCTAAAATACATGCCAAGCCCTGACGTTGCTTGGGTCTGCTGCTTTTCCACGCAACATAAAAGCTCTTTCCCAGGGGAGAGGCAGCAGGGGCAGAAGCAGCCCTCTCTGGGGCAGGTCTGGCAGGGCAGGAGGGCAGGCAGCAGAGCCGGCACAGAGGCTGCCAATGCCGCCTTTTATAGCGAGCCCAGGCAGGTGGATGTGGATCTTTATCTTCTCCGAACTTGTTTTCTAAACATTATCAACTCAGATTACTGTCCACAAATTTCACTCCAAAACTTGAGAGTAATAGGCTTTTACAATGCAGTAAAGAAAGATATTAACTGATTCAGGGATTGACTAGACAACCATTTACACCGCTCTTTTATCAATATTGCCATAATTTGACACTTCTGAATGGAGGAGGATTGTAAAGCGCCCGCAGACCCTGTAAAACATGTTAAATGGAGATTAGTCTTACTGCTTAGGTTAAGCCTAGTAAAAGATAATTAAATTGACTGATGCAGCTGTCAATCTCACTTTTATCAAATCCTGGCTCTCTTTGTCCTTATGATTTTACAGCATCATTAATGTTGATGTGACAATATCATTAATCTCCTCCTGCTGTTCAGAAAATGAAAGGCAACCAGCAGACACTATATAAAGCAGCTCTTCCCTCATTAGCGTTATCTTTTCTCCCTTCTTGACTCATACAACTCAGATACAGATTTCATTCATGAGGTGATTTCATAAGCTGAAAATTAATTGTAAATACACCATACTGTTTCTTACGCTGCTGCTTGCATGAAAAGATTTTATTAGATTTTTTTTTTTTTTGTGCAGCAAAAGGTGATTAGGAATAATTCTTCACTGTTC
Source organism: Nyctibius grandis (assembly GCF_013368605.1). Taxonomy (NCBI): domain Eukaryota; kingdom Metazoa; phylum Chordata; class Aves; order Nyctibiiformes; family Nyctibiidae; genus Nyctibius; species Nyctibius grandis. The sequence goes on from NC_090659.1 coordinate 104,253,317, forward strand.
TTCAGTGTTTTGGTTTGTTGGGGTTTTTTTATTTAACTCTGTGTCAGCAGTACAACACGAGAGACCATCAAGCCTACAAGTGGAGGTACACTGCTGGTTTGGAAATACTGGGAACCCCAGCTTAAGTCATCAGAGATGCATTTTTTATTTTTCCTGATTGGGCAGAATTAATTAGACAGGGATGATTGATTGACTTTTTTCCACTTCTGGTTTCCAAGTGAGGACTGGGACTGAGCTGGGTACGGGGAGGAGGTGAACAGTCTGTATGGGGAACTTGTTGCCCGACACCACTGCATAAGAGATCCCAATGTAGTAACTGGAGCTTCTCAGTTTGCAGAAGGCTTTGCATTCCTGCAGTTCCCAGTGGGCAGTATACATGTGACAAGGACTTTAGCTATATGGACTCAGGCCAGCCATGCTACTTGCTCTCCGGGCCCAAGAACTCACCGTGGTCCTTTTTATATGCTAGTCTAGATGGAACCACCACATGTTCCAGGTTTAGGCTCACCAAGGGGAAGCTGTTCTGCTGGGAATAGCTGCAGAAAGCTGGGAAAATGATAGGTATGGGATGCTCCAAATTCCTACGATAAAGTGAAGAACCAGCAAGCTTTTAAGAGACGATTGATAAAAAGTCTTCATAGAAGTGACCAAAGTACCTGTCCTGGTGTTTCATAGCAGTCACCAAAGGCTTTGGGAAAACCCTGGAGGCATGCAAACCTCATGACTGCCGGGGAGGTGTCATGCTGCCTCACCACTGTAACTCAGCTCAGCATCTCCCCACAATTATTCCAGCTTTCTTTCCTTTGTGTGCTTTTCCTCTTCATGATTGTGTATGAACCATGCAGCCTGAATCATATGGGCTTTTAATTTCTAAATCACTTTGTTCTCCAGAAGAGGATCACTTGCCTTCCTGAGATGTAACTGTGGGCGCTGGGTCATGCGCCTTAAGTTGGTCAGGGCACACAGAATCCCCTCTCTTGGTGTGAGGTGGGCAACATAATCCCACCTTAAAAAACAGGAGACTTGAGATAAATTCAGATAACCACCCTGTCTGCCTTCCCCAAGGTCAGCTGGCTCAGCAGGGCTTTATCCACATTACCTAAGATATTTATCCGCAACCCAGGACTAAATCCCTTCAAAGCTATATTTCCACTCAGGCACTTCACCTTGAGTGGTGGTTCTCACATGACTGAAATTTCTTGGCGTCTTTCTGAAACAAAAACCAACAAACCCCACAGTCTGAATGCTGATTGAAGCCAAGTGGCTCCTCCTAACAAAGGATATCAGCAGGCGAACTATGAAGTTTGCAGCTAGGGTATTCTCACTGGCCATTTTCTCTGGCTATCTGTATTTTCCTGGTTAATTCAAGGTTTGAGGCTGTCCCTTAGGTCTAATGTATAACCAGAATTGTGCTGTTCTTGGCTAAAGTCAATGGAACAAATTGGGTATTTTAGCTCACAGTTTATGGGGGGAGAGTTTATGTAAAAAAATATTTCGGAGTTCATAATCTGGTGTTTAAATTACAGTGAAGCCTAAATATAGTGCTTTAATCATCAGCAGCTATAATTTCACTCCAGTATTTCTTTAAACTGCGTGGTTTGAAAGTCCAAAAGATAAGCAGCATTTCTCAGCAATGCAAATAGACACAGAGCACGGGGTTCACCAGAGGCCATTCCTCCAGCCAGTTCTGTGCTTACATTTCCAGCTCCCAGGTAACTGGGAGGAAGAAAACATGGAGCTCCCCCCAACCTCAGCTCTTTCAGATCCTCAGGGTGGGCAAGGTTTGCCCCTTTGCAAAGATCCAGGGCAGCCCCAGCATGTCTTTTCTGCACTGACCCTGTAGATAAGCAGCCAGGATGGTTCAGAGGTGGTCTCTAAGCTCTGCAAAGGGGAGGAATTTATGGCGAGAGTACAACAGGTAGCAATGTTCTGGGATGAAGGGGTGTTGGGAACAAATACATAGTTTACTTTGGGTACGCTGCGTGCTAGGCTTAGCTATATTCTTATACAAGAATATGTATAAAGGGAGCTAAACAGTTTATTTATAGGAGCTGTGTAGTTGATGCCTGTCAGGGAGTGTTCTCCACTGTTGTGGAGGATTCATCTCACTAGACGGCTAACTTCAGTCCTGCAAAATGTAGGTGTTTAGCCTTAAACCGGTCATCTGAGCTCTCCGAGCAAGCAAGGGAGATAGACAGACATCTCCTGAGGACAGTTCATCAGAGACTAGGTTTAACAATGCCCTGGAGGTACCTAACTCTCTTCGTTGACTATGCAGGAAGACATCTGGCTTGGACTAGATGCGTGACATAGTGTGGGCCCTGCCCAGTAAAGAAACAATCAGGAAAGAGAAACCTGCGTGAGCAAAACACACAGATGACCATTCAGGAGTCCCAGGTGTGGCGCAGGCAGGTCCCTTCCTTCTGCTGCCTGGCAGGGGTTTCGGTCACACAGCCAGGCCCTGGTTCCCGCTGCCTGGGGCAGGCTGGGAAGGGGCATCATGTGGGGATGTCAGCGGGACAGGAGATGTCCTCTTCCAAGCAAGGGTCTGGGTGTCCTCACAGTTCTCTCTCTATGCAGAGCTGACCCCCAAAGCCTGGGGGGACCCTCCAGCAGAGCCCCCTGCCCGGCTCATTTCACAGGCGCTGTGACCTCAAAAATCCTCTTAGCTGGGTCAATAGGTGCAGATGCTTGAAAGTCCAAGGGCAGGGTTTTGCCAAAGTCCACCCCTTTATGGTGCACAAAGGTCCACCGCCACGGCCGGGCGGCTCCGCTGCGCCCAGGGGTGAGGCCCCAGGAGCCGTGGGCTGCCCTGGCTCCCGGCGGGTGCCAAGAGAGAGCCCTCTCTGCCCTGGAAAGCATTTGTGCCCAAGAAAAGCATTGCATTTTTTTCAAAACGTGCTATAAACCAAGCGTGTAGCCACAGCGCCAGGTCCCGATGGCACCAGCGAAGCTCGGAGGCGCAGTCTTGCAGCAGCTGGAGGGGCTCCAGCGTCTGGTCCCAAACTAATGACTCAGAGTACCTGGAAGTGTAAATAGCAGAAGATACTGCTAGTAGATAATGTTGTTACTCCTCAATAAAAGGTGCACATTATTTGATTCTAATTATATTTAGTTCAAGTTGCTTCCTAACGATTAGCATTTGAAAAAGATGTCAACAGTTTTCACTTTCTTTAAATGAAGGGTGATAGGCTTTTATAGCAGCGTATAAAGATATCAGCTGGGAAATCTACAGCCATCAATGGCTTTATTTCTTTTCCCTTTATCTATTGATATGGCCCTAATTTGACACTTGTCTGCTGAGGAAGCTTGTAAAGAGTCTGCTGACCCTGTAATGTTAAATTTAGATTAGTCTTACAGCTCATTTAAAGCCCAGTAAAGTGATAATTAAATCCACTGTTGTGGCTGTAAACTCTCAAGTACCTGGAATTAGCTCTATTCCTGCCACTGGCAATTACAGCTTCATTAGAGTTCATACTGTCCCCTGCCTCAGGGCCCCTCCAGATGTGGAGTGCAGGTGAGCAGCTGTCTGACCACACTGCCCAGATCCTGCAGCCTCATCTGGCCCATCCAGCCTTATGAAATGCTGCACAGTCACTGCCATGAGTTGCTTCTGAGCCTTGGCGCAAGGCTGATATGACCATCCTTATCTCTAAATTCAAACCAGAGGTTTTAATCTGGGTCAAAACCATTCAGTTTATCTGAGAGAAGAGATAGCCCTGCCCTGCTGTTGGGGCAGACAACAAATAATTTATGTTATCCTATCTTGGCTTCTACGTTTAAGCAGCATTAGTCATTTGGGAACTGAAGCTATCAGACTTTGGCCAAGGTTTCATTGTGTCTGTGCCCCCGCAGCCCCATGGGGACAGTGCAGGGTGAGCTCAGCACCAGAGGAGAAAGGGAGCTGGAGGAGAGAGTGGCAGTCTGTCCTTCCGTCATAATGACTGGTTTCTTGGGTCATTTAATTCTGTCTCTGTATCCCTGGCATCAGATTAGGAAACCTGGAGCAGGGCAGCTGGCTGGGAGACAGAGAAAGCTGCCTTGCAGCAGAACCTCACATGTGCCACTTGGATTGGAAGGATGCCTCTGCTTGTTTCTTTGGTAGGGAAAGGGATGTAAAATACCACAAAACTGCTCTCACAGATACCAAAAGGAAAGAACTGCACACCAGAGAAAGTCATGCAAAGGAGAACAGGTTTCAGGTTTGGTCACTGTGACTCAACAGGCGGCTCATGATGAAAAAAGCTTGAAAAACATTCAGTACTCTTCGTTGTCTCCCTTCAAGTTTTGTCCGATATCTTGTTTGAATGTCAATCATTATGATAACTTAATTTTCAGGCAAGCATCGGGCCACATTTTCTAAGAACAACTACTTATTACTTTTATTATTTTCTCATCATTCATGGTTCACTTTGATCCATAAACAGACATCATTTTGCATACTTTCTCACTGAAAAACATATAATACTACAAATCGTCAATGAGCAGCAGCTAGAGAACCACACAGCCCAAAATAGAATGGCCACCAGGTAGAGGTGCCTTTCTTGAGCCCACGACTCAATAAGGATGAGATTTATCCCACCTGGCTTTATACATTTTTCACATGAAGACCTCTGCATCTGAGCTACCCCTTTCTTTTCCTTGTGAAGTCATGGGAGGGAATTTTGGTTTCTTTGACATTCTGGCCAGAGAGGTCATGCTGAGAAAGTGCCCAGTGCCACATCTTCCTTCTCGTCATACAGCCTGACTTGTGTCTTCATTACACAGACAGCTACTTGGAAGAGGGGTCTGCTCAGGGGTACTAAGCCAAGGAAAAGCCTCTGAGCTGAAAATGTAACAGGGGCTGGGTGAGGGAGGTATTACAGACACTTGTCTGTCCTTAGTCTTCCTTTGGCATCTGCCACTAACTGTATCAGCTAGAGGCAGGAGGTAGATGGAGTATGGGGCTGAATTTGAATGACCAGTTTCCAGTTCTCATTTTCTAAATTAATTGAGAAACTGGCTGAGTAGCACCCACCTTTGGTTCCATACCAGCCCGGTGGGCCTGTGCTGTGTTACATCCGTGCTGTGCTCGGATGCAGAAGGATAAGTCTGTCCTGAAGTAGCAAAGAACAGTTGAATTTTCAGTGAAACCCCCTAAATTTACCAGCCTGCCTATAGGTTGTTACATGCAACCTGTAGGTGAGACACTGAGGGTGGTGAGACACTGGCACAGGTTGCCCAGAGAAGCTGTGGATGCCCCCTCCCAGGCAGTGTTCAAGGCCAGGTTGGATGGGGCTTGGAGCAACCTGGTCTAGAGGAAAGGTGTCCCTGCCTGTGGCAGGGGGGTTGGGACTAGATGATCTTTAAAGTCCCTTCCAACCCAAACCATTGCACGATTCTGTGATTCTATTCTATACAAGCCCAGCCTCTGAGCTCCCCTCACAGGCAGTGCTGTGATCAGGGAGCAGCGTCGCCCACCCCCAGGCTACCAGGTTGGTCCTCCAGACCACCAGCCGAGCTGGGCGGGCTGCTCTGACCAGGTCGCTGTTGATGACGGGTGTGTCACACGCTGAGTGTGCAGCTGGGTGGCCGAAGTGTGGGTGTCTTGATCTTGGCCCAAATGCTTTTATTGTAAAAAGGGGATAACTCATGTGAGTGCCAGTCACCGTAAAAGCTCCGGGCGCCTGACCCTCGTACCGCACGCTGCGCAGCGCGGCGGAGGCACGAGAGCGGTCTGTACGGCCAGGTGGGGGCCGGGACACACGCCTCGTTATTTCCCGAGAGCTGCTTAACGTTGCTGACACTCAGGACGGCACAAAGGACACGCAAGTGCCGCAGAGCGAAGCCCACGGCCGGGAGTGGAGGAGGGTGCCCGCAGCCGGACCCCCCCGCCCCGGGCTGGGCGGCTCCCGGGGCGCGCGGGCGGCCGGTGGGGCGGTGCTGCCCCCTGGCGGGGGAGCGGGGCCCCGGGAGGAGTCCCGCCCGGGGGAGCCGGTTCCTGCCCGGGGGAGCCTGTTCCTGCCCGGGGGCAGCCGGTTCCCGCCCGGAGGGAGCCGGTTCCCACCCTCCTCGCCCGTTTTTTTTTAGTGTTATAACCCCGAAAGGGTGCCACGGGGTGGGCGCAGGGTATGTACGGCATCCTGGGGGACTGGGAGCCCCTAAGAGTCAAGGGTGAGAAGGAAGAGTGTGCCATGAGAATAAATCATGTTATTAAATAGCTTTCAAGTGGTTATTTCGCTGGCCTCGTACTTTGAGTACAAGAAGAAGTAGAGAGCTTGACAGCTGCTACCAAACCAGGGGCGAGGAGCTGGGCGTTGTTTCTGCAGCAGGGATGCTCCTCCGTGCAGAGACTTGCCCCTCTGCCTTGCTGCTGCTCCTTGGCTTCAAAGCACACGTTCACGTCTTCTTTCTGCAACCCACACCTATGCGCCCGGCAAAAGTGAAATGGCCCTGCCTGGAAAAGATTTGCATTTATGAGTTATTTTCCCTTTGGGCTTTCACTCCCCCCTCAACAGACATGGCCTCAAGAAAGGACAAACTGTCCCTGCCTGGCCAGCAGTGTGCCCAGGTGGCCAAGAAGGCCAACAGCATCCTGGCTTGTATCAGCAATAGTGTGGCCAGCAGGACTAGGGAAGTGATTGTCCCCCTGTACTCGGCACTGGTGAGGCCGCACCTCAAATACTGTGTTCAGTTTTGGGCCCCTCACTACAAGACATCGAGATGCTGGAGCAAGTCCAAAGAAGGGTAATGAAGCTGGTGAAGGGTCTGGAGAACAAGTCTTATGAGGGGCGGCTGAGGGAACTGGGGTTGTTTGGTCTGGAGAAAAGGAGGCTGAGGGAAGACATTATCGCTCTCTACAACTACCTGAAAGGAGGTTGTAGTGAGGCGGGTGTCGGTCTCCTTTCCCAAGTCACAAGTAACAGGACAAGAGGAAATGGCCTCAAGTTGTGCCAGGGGAGGTTTAGATTGGATATTAGGAAAGATTTCTCCACAGAAAGGGTTGTCAAGCATTGGAACAGGCTGCCCAGAGAAGTGGTGGAGTCACCATCCCTGGAGGTATTTAGAAGACGAGTAGATGTGGTGCTTAGGGACATGGTTTAGTGGTGGACTTGGCATTATTAGGTTAATGGTTGGAGTCAATAATCATAGAATCATAGGATGGTTTGGGTTGGAAGGGACCTTAAAGATCATTTAGTTCCAACCCTCCCCTGTCATGGGCAGGGACACCTTTCCACTAGACCAGGTTGCTCAAAGCCTCATCCAACCTGGCCTTAAACACTGCCAGGGAAGGGGCACTCACAGCTTCTATGGGCAACCTGTGCCAGTGTCTCACCACCCTCACAGTCAAGAATTTCTTCCTAATATCTAATCTAAATCTATCCTCTTTCAGTTTAAAACCATTACCCCTCATCCTATCACTACACACCCTTGTAAAAAGCCCCTCTCCTGCTTTCCTGTAGGCCCCCTTCAGGTACTGGAAGGCTGCTAGAAGGTCTCCCTGGAGCCTTCTCTTCTCCAGGCTGAACAGCCCCAACTCTCTCAGCCTGTCTTCATAGGAGAGGTGCTCCAGCCCTCTGATCATCTTCGTGGCCCTCCTCTGGACTCGCTCCAACAGCTCCATGTCCTTTTTATGTTGGGGGCCCCAGAGCTGGATGCAGTACTGCAGGTGGGGTCTCACGAGAGCAGAGTAGAGGGGCAGAATCACCTCCCTCGACCTGCTGGCCACGCTGCTTTTGATGCAGCCCAGGATACGGTTGGCTTTCTGGGCTGCAAGCATACATTGCCGGCTCATGTTGAGCTTCTCATCAGCCATCACCCCCAAGTCCTTCTCCTCAGGGCTGCTCTCAATCCATTCTCTGCCCAGCCTGTATTTGTGCTTGGGATTTCCCTGACCCATGTGCAGGACCTTGCACTTGGCCTTGTTGAACTTCATGCAGTTCTCACAAGCCCACCTCTCAAGCCGGTCAAGGTCCCTCTGGATGGCATCCCTTCCCTCCAGCTTGTTGACTGCACCACGCAGCTTGATGTCATTGGTAAACTTGCTGAGGGCGCACTCAATCCCACTGTCCATGTCACTGGCAAAGATGTTAAACAGGATTGGTCCCAATACCGACCCCTGAGGAACACCACTCATCGCTGGTCTACACTTGGACATCAAGCCGTTGACTGTAACTCTCTGAGTGCAACCATTCAGCCAATTCCTTATCCACCGAGTGGTCCATCTGTCAAGTCTATGTCTCTCCAATTTAGAGACAAGGATGTCATGTGAGACAGTGTCAAATGATTTGCACAAGTCCAGGTAGATGACATCAGTTGCTCTTCCCCCATCCACCAGCGCTGCACCCCATTGTAGAAGGCCACCAAATTTATCAGGCATGATTTGCCCTTAGTGAAGCCATGTTGGCTGTCACCAGTCACCTCCTTGATTTCCGTGTGCCTCAGTATAGTTTCTAGGAGGATCTGCTCCATGATCTTGCCAGGCACAGAGGTGAGACTGACTGGCCTGTAGTTCCCCAGGTCTTCCTTTTTTCCCTTCTTGAAGATGGGGTATATGTTTCCCCTTTTCCAGTCAGTGGGAACTTCACCAGACTGCCACGACTTCTCAAAAATGATGGATAGTGGCTTAGTAACTTCATTCACCAGTTCCCTCAGGACCCGTGGATGCACCTCATCAGGTCCCATGGACTTGTGCACCTTCAGGTTCCTTAGATGGTCTCGAACCTGATCTTCTCCTACAGTGGGTGGTTCTTCATCCTTCCAGTCCCTGCCTCTGCCTTCTGTGACTTGGGCGGTGAGGCTAGAGCACTTGCCGGTAAAGACTGAGGCAAAAAAGTCGTTGAGTACCTCAGCCTTCTCCATATCCCGGGTAACCAGCTCTGACGTTTCCTTCCGGAGAGGGCCCACATTTTCCCTAGTCTTCCTTTTGTCACTGACATACCTATAGAAGCATTTCTTATTGTCCTTGACATCCCTGGCCAGATTTAAATCTGTAAGGGCTTTAGCTTTCCTAACCTGGTCCCTGGCTGCTCAGACATTTTCCCTGTATTCTTCCCAGGCTACCTGCCCTTGCTTCCACCGTCTGTAGGTTTCCTTCTTGTGCCTGAGTTTATCCAGGAGCTCCTTGTTCATCCATGCAGGCCTCCTGGCTTTTTTGCCTGCCTTCCTCTTTGTCGGGATGCATTGCTCCTGAGCCTGGAGGTCCTTTCCAACCAAAACAATTATATGATTCTATGATTCTATGACTTTGTGTCCCATGCCAGGGGAGTTGAAGCTATCACCTACCAGTCACCAGGATGGTATCCATCACTTCTGTTTGCACAAATGAAACGGTTGCTGCTTATTCTGCGCATCAGGGACCACATGATGAAATCTTTGCCTTGACCTTGTCTTTCTACATCTGCCTCTCTGCAGGGCGTACAGGTCTTATCCCAGCGCTGTGGGGTGGTGGACCAGCAGCCCCACCATTCCACCAGCAGCCCTTCAGCAGCCCCAGAATTCCCAGCTTCTGCCTTAAACCCTTCTGCTCCTGTCTCATCTTCACCAGTGATCACAAGAGAGAAAAGCAGAGGATGTAAAACACACCAAACAGGAACATTTTAATGAGAGGAGGGAGCACAGCAATGCACAAGTGCTCTCTTAAAGCAACCCAGAGTTAGACACTGTCCCATGCTATTTGAAGACATAATAAAATTTAATGCATTAGCCTTTCAAGAGTTACCAGTGCACCTCCCTTTGGCTACCTTCAGAAACACTTCTAAAATATTGAAAATCCCACTGAGCCTTCACTATGAAACTTTAATGGAGACAGATTCTCTGAGCCTGCTGAAAGGATTTCTCTGCAGCATATATTGCTGCATTTCAGTTAATTTACTGCACTTCCTTCTCCCCAGCATCTTCCTCTCCAGCATCTTTCTTCTCTCTCTCTCTCAAGAGCTAGTTCTGCTCTTTGTTTCATTTTTCATTTCCTCTTCTCTTTCTAGCCAGAATTAATTAAACTTTCTAGCCAGCTTTTTTTTCTCCTGTTTGATTTTAGGCTAGATCTTTTCCACTTTTTTCCCCTTTGGCTTCTACTTTACATCATCTCTTTCCTGTGGCTTTAGTTGAGCTCTTTTTCTTCTGCCTCTTTCTGGGTTTCCATCTTTTCTCTGACAACCAAGTTTGCAATGGATGGCTTAAAATAAGCTGAGTGAGCCATCCTTTGCCAGATCACTGTAGCGCCGGAGAACATCTAGCTGCTCAGTAAAATATGGGTTAACATAGGTTATGGGGAAAGTCTTCCAGGGCCTGGCCCGCTTTGTGCAACATTCTTTGCATCACTGGTCAGATCTCTCATCTGAATTTAGGTAACTGTGATAAGGCATCAGTCCCTGAGGGACTTGTCTGACACCCTTTATAATCTAAGGCAAGAAACAGGCACTTTGAGGTATGATTCACTGGACCAATTTTAGATGTCTGTTTGGATGTTAGATGATTGTCTGCTTTCTACCTAACCTATTCCACAGAGCCTTAGACAGTAACTGTTCAGATTTTCTTGCTGTGATCACTTACTTCTTGTGGCATTTTCTCTGAATACACAGATTATTCAGCATCTTTCTTGAGCTGTGGACATTAGACATGAACACAATATACAGATAGTGCTTATAACCTATATACCATATGCTATATAGTGCCATATAGGTTCATGCATGGCTGGGCAATGGCTTATTGTGGTGTGGGGGATGGAAATCTTGTCACCAGTGGAAAGGCTGCAGCAGGTTCAACAAGGCCAAGTGTTGGGTCCTGCACTTGGGGCACAACAACCCCATGCACCGCTACAGGCTTGGGGAAGAGTGGCTGGAAAGATGCCTGGCAGAAAAGGACCTGGGGGTGTTGATTGATGGCCGGCTGAATATGAGCCAGCAGTGTGCCCAGGTGGCCAAGAAGGTCAACAGCATCCTGGCTTGTATCAGAAATAGTGGGGCCAGCAGGACTAGGGAAGTGATCATCCCCCTGTACTCAGCACTGGTGAGGCCGCACCTTGAATACTGTGTCCAGTCCTGGGCCCCTCACTGCAAGAAAGACATTGAGGTGCTGGAGCGAGTCCAAAGAAGGGCAACGAAGGTGATGAAGGGTCTGGAGCACAAGTCTTATGAGGAGCAGCTGAGGGAACTGGGATTGTTTAGTCTAGAGAAAAGGAAGTTGAGGGGAGACCTTATCGCTCTCTCCAGCTACCTGAAAGGAGGTTGTAGCAAGGTGGGTGTTGGTCTCTTCTCCCAAGTAACAGGTGATAGGACAAGAGGAAATGGAAGTGGTTGAGTCACCATCCCTGGAAGTATGTAAAGATGTGTAGATGCGGTACTTAGGGACATGGTTTAGTGGTGGACTTGGCAGTGTTAGATTAATGGTTGGACTTGATGATCTTAAATTTCCTTTCCAACCAAAATGTTTCTATGATTCTATGATTCTATGTGGACCTCAGGTGCCTTCCTCAGTGCCCTGTGTCTTACAGCACTGCAGCAGCTGGGAACAACCAGTTTAGATGAGGAGAACTCTGGTTACCAATAACAAATATTTAATTCTGAAAATGTGACTATAAAGGAAAAAAGAAAAAGGAACTACAAAACCACGTATCAGTTCAACTTCATTGTCTTCTGTTGTGTCCGCCTTGAGGAAATCTGACAAGAAAAAGTTGCTAGTTCAAGTGAAATGAAGCAGAAATTACCTATTGCTGGTATTTGGTCTCTGATACCACATTGTTAACTGGGGATTCAGCTGCAGCCCATGAACACACATTACTTTTGTGAGGCCCAATTCCTTACCATCCTCACTGAAATTGTTACCAAGGACAGGGTATGGGGTTGTGGTGGGTTGACGCCAGCCAGCAGCCAAGCATCTGCACATCTTCTCACTCTCCCCTCTCCTGCGTGATGGGGAGAAAAGAGGAGGAAGGTGAGAAGATGCGTAGATCGAGATGAAGGCAGTTTAGTAGGTGAAACAAAAACTGCACATGCAAGCAAAGCAAAAAGAGGCATTTGTTCACTACATCCCTTTGGCAGCAGATGTTTTGCCATCTCCTGGAAAGCAGGGCCTCAACACACGTAAATGTTACCTGGGGGGACACATGCCATAACCATGACTGTCCCCCCTTCCTCCTCCTTTCCTTGAGCTTTTACTGCAGCATGCGATGTCATGAAAGGCATGAAATAACCCTTCAGTCAGCCTGGCTCAGCTGTCCTGGCCATGCCCCCTCCCAGCTTCTTGCTGACCTCCAGCCTACTGGCTGGTGAGACAGAGTGGGAAAAAGAAAAAAACTCAATGTGGTGCAAGTGCTGCTCAGCAGCAGCCAGAACACTGTTGCGTTATCAGCACTGTTTTACTCACAAATCCAAAACTCAGCACTGTATGGGCTGCTGTGGAGAAAATTAACTGCTTCCCAGCTGGGCCCAGTACAGGGAGTCAGCCGGGAGGTTCAGCATATAGGCAAGTATCTCCAGCTGACCTGTCCTCTGAGCTCCCATGATAGATCAGGGGGTCTCCAGGGGCTCAGCTGGCACATGGAGGCCCACCAGCCCTCCAGCCACTGTTCCCCAAGAGCATGGGTCTCCATAAGTCCTGTCCCATGTTTGCCAGCCCCAAACAAATGCCTTGGAAACCCTTGGAGGGAAAGGGATAGTGCCACCATGCACATGCAGACACCTACATCTCCTCTCGTGCTGATTCCCACGCAGCTGCATGAGAACTGAGGGACGGACCCTTCTTGGTGCTAAATCCAGGGCAGTCCTGTCTGCCTGAAGTGACCTGGCAGGAGGCAGCTGGTAGAGCACCCAGGAACATCACCCAGGGGAGAGGTTCAACAAATTACTTTTAGACCCCCTCACACCTTTTAGATTCTGTTCTCTGTACCTTGTGTACTCATTTCCAAGCATTCCTTAACTACTGTGGTTGATATATTAAGTTATAATTTCTTCTAGCATTTGCTATCATATTATCAAAGATACCTTGTATCATAAATTAACTTCCTGCTTTGTTATTTAAAAACTTAATTATTTAACCTTCCATTTCGTCATTTAAAAAGTAATAATTCTGTTCAATATCCCCACTGTTCATACTCAACCATGCATAGAAAATATAATGTCTTTGATTTTTCTATCTAGCCACCAAATAAAGCTACTATCACCTTTCTGGACAAATGCTTAACAACTTCCATATATCAACACAATCAAGTTCAGTTCACTGATACCAAATACATCTCTCAGACACAAATTTTCCCTGACGGTGTTTCTACAAGGTTAAGAAGTGTTTCTATAGGGTCACAGTCTGGACATTGTGCTGATGGATAAAGCTGCTGCAGAAGTGTGGTTTCTTTTGGCTTTGAACACTCCTAAACTGGAAAATTGAACTTGCCAGAGCCACTGTGGAGACATAAAATAATCCCTCCTCTTCCTCAGCCAATGCAGCTCCTGATCTGAAGTAGCTGCTGCTGTTTCAGTCCTGAAACCACTTCGCAGTCTTGTCGAAGTGCTTCGGGTCTGCCATGCAGCTTCATTTCTCATCGACTCTTTGGAGACAGTGGGACCAGCATAGGCCAATTAAGGAGACGAGGTAAAAATTAAAGGATCTGAGAAATGAAAGGAAGTGGTTGGAGAGGGTATGGCTCATTTTCAGTGGTCTGGAGATTGAAGACAAAACATCAGCATTCCTTCTGATATTTGTTTCTCTGTCAGAAAGACAGCTTGGAAGGGAGAGACCCCACACCAGGAGGAACAAAATCTGTCCTTGTAAGAAAAAATGGAGGCTCAAACTACCGAAACAATTCCTGGAGCATGGGCAACAGATGGATTTAAAAGACATGAAATGCCATCTGAAAACTTTTGATGTTGATTCAAACAGATACCTTGAGAAATAATAAGTAACAAACTGGCATGACAGAACTTTATTCCATCAACCGGACCTTTTTATGACCTGAGCACTAACTCTGTAAGACATTTCTTCATGCTGACAAATTCCTCTTTTGGTATTTCGCCAGGAATCAGCCTGGCAAAAAACTCAAGTTACAGGGAGGAAGAGCTCAGTGGAAATTCATGCATTTCATCTAGGAGTCACTTCACTGAATTGTAGCCATCTGAAAGGTGGTCACTGGATCAAGTGGTTCTGGTATGTGGGCAAGGAAGCTGGCTGAGACATGGGGTGGGAATCTAGAGGTGCCTCTTTCTTCCTCTTTGCTGATGAGGGAACCCAGAGCTCAGACAGTCGACTTCAGGTGGGTTGCAACGTCCGTGCAGCCATTCAATACCTTCAGCCTATTTGAGTCAAACTTGATAGTGATATAGAGACCTCAAAGGTCTAAATTTCACACGCTTAGTGATGGTCAGTGACTGGGACCTGGGAAGACACATTGGTGCATGCAGGGAGGGAAATGCCTGTGTAATTCAGTCTGATCCCTCCCGAGAGGCAGCGGCCACCAGTCGAGACAACATCCCCACCAGCTGGGCATTCTGCAGAGAAGCTGGTCCACACCATTCCCAACAACTGCTGCTGCATGGGCAGGACGTAGAGGAGGGCTGCAATGTGGACAGCATGATGTGGGAGCTGGGAGGGGACCTGGGGTGGCTGTGAAGGAGCTTCCTCCAGGGAAACCAGCCTTTCTTAGTGCCACTGCTCCTGGAAAAGCCTGTTTAACCATTAAGGCCTTGTATATGTACAAATGCCTGTGCTTTCCATCTCTTAATCACTGTAATAAACCTTTGAGCAGACCTGGTTTGTGCCGGACCACTGTGTCTGGATTGTCTATAAGAATGACTTCATGGTATGGGAATAGGTCCATGAGAAGCCATCTAGAAATATACAGCTATAAAATAGCAATTAATACATAAATGAGCAATCCAACCATTGGTTAATGGTTGGACTTGATGATCTTAAAGACCCTTTCCAACCAAGACGATTCCGTGATTCTGTAATCCAGAACCTCCCTCAAGGGACATAAGGGAATGCCAGATGCCTTTCCCTGCATCTCAGATTATCTTGAAGGATTTTGAAATAAAAATGCTAATAATGATAGTCAAGAAAGGTACCAACAGTAGAATATAAAATTGCTAATAATAACCTGAGTTCTGAGGTAAGTAACATTCTTAATAAGGAAAAACATTGTCAGACCTAATAAAAAAAAAAAATCCCTTCATATTAAAAAAGGCAGATTAACCATGTAGGTTATGCAGTTTAAACAGGAGTGGAGACAGATTTCTCTCTTAACCTGTTCCCTAGAGATACCAGTTCCTTCTGATTTCCTTACAGTGATCATCTTCATTCACAGTCCACATCCAGGACAGTATCTCCAGATGATGACACTGCCCAGAAGATGGGCAGATGGGGCCATGGGACTCCTTGCTACATGCAAAACCAGTAGGAGAAATTGCCGGCTGCCTAAGACACGAGGTGACGCTCTGCCTTGTGGGCGTGAAGAACACATGCAACTTGGGAAATGCCTGTCCTCAGCTTGGATCTCAGCCCAGCCCCTCCTGGGCTTCTGCTGAGTCAGTCCCTGTGGTCTCATGTGCACCTATATAGTGGTTAGTATTATACGTGTCTTTGGGGGAGAGTCACACTCATAAAAATTATCTCATATTACATGTAAGAAAGTTCATGCCAGAAAGACAGCTAAGGTTGAAACATCAAATGCTCAGAAGTTACGAAATGCCAGAATTCAGACTGTCTGAACAGATGTCAGTCTGCCCCTGGGATGGTGCCGCTGCACCAGAAGTGATCTTCCAGATTTGGGGAACTGAGTCTGAGATGGTCCTGTTAGATGATCGGAGGTTGAAGGCAGCTAAAGGCCAAAGGGAGTTTAAAAATTACTTAAGTATGTATTTTAATTTAAAAAATGCATCATTTTCATATTCTATGTTATGTCTTAAATAATAGATGGACTTACATCTACCAAAAAGCACTGAAGGCAGAGATGCAGTGAATGGATACTATCCTTCTTCCACATCCGAAAGAAGCAGTGGTTTACTTTTTACAGCACTTCATGCAACTGCAAAGTACATAATCTCTGTATTCTCTTGTTTTCTACTTATAGTTTCCTAACTTTTAGAATGGAAACCTGAATAACTCCACCTCCTGCCACCCCACAAACTGCTATCATTTCCGTTTTTTTTTATGCCTATGCCTTTCCAATAAAGTGTTTAATTACATTCAAATGGCCACTGAAGAAAGTGAACCAAGTTTTCAGTAAAAACAAGACTTTTCCTAATCATCCCCTGAATACCTGGTAAATCTCTTGGCTAGCACCGAAGAGTCCTGGCACCCAGACAGCCAAGAATTTGCAACTTGTGAGTGCAGGAACAAGTGAATGAAAGGATCCTTGCCCTGAAATTTCTCCTTTCTTCCTGCTCAGTCGATTGTGTTTTTACCTCCAGGTTGTCCAGGCTTGCTTTGAGGTTTGGAGCACGCGGTGGTGAGAAGTGCTGCCTGCTGCTCCGGGCTGGAGCTCCTGCCTGGCCAGCAGTGATTCACAGAGAGCGGTAATTGCAAGGAGGTCGGGAAGCCACTCGTGCCGCTCAGGGAAGAAGCTGGGAAGCCTTTATAAGCCAGACATGTTTAACCTTCTGTACTAATCAGGAGACCTGAGACACTAGTTCTCTTTTTCCACATGTGGCCATCAGCCACAGCACAGGGCAGAGAGACATGAAATAAAGTGACATTTAAATGGTGATTGACATTTGGGAAGGAAAAATAGGTCCCTTTTCCAAAGGAGGCATGTCTGCTACTCATATTTCATGCATAGAAATGAAGCACAAACGATCATTAAAAAAATGCAGCCTGTGCCCTTTTTTATGTACCTGAAAGAAGCAGGCTCAAAATAAATGGGAAAAAAAAATCATGCTTTTTAACTCTCCTTTTTGCTTGTTTTCCTTTAAAAACATTTTTTTGCTTGTGAGAGCTATTGAGCTCTTTTATGTTTGCTTCTAAAAAAAATTGTAATGCTCCTCAGAGTACTCTGACAGCGTGTTATCCCTGGACAATCTCCCTGCACTGGAGTGAACTCCAGACATCAGAGAGGCTGCCCAGCATGGGGCTGATCGAACAGCTCTGAGAGCAATGCAGTGATTCCAACCACGTATTGTGGGAACAGATCAAGCTTGTCATGTAGAAATAATTCCTGGTGCTAGAAACCTTATCTTCTCAAATCACAACCTGTAGCTCAAGAAAGTCACAGATCTTTTTCTGCTCCTGTGGTTTCACTCCAGTGGTAAATAACAGGGATGGATATTCCTTCCATCAAGGATTTTTTTTAACTGAAACAATAATTCAAGTATGAACTGTGGAAGTTGAAATTGTTCCTTATTTTCCTGCTATTTCACAAGAGCAAGTAGCACCTTGAGATGGAAATGCCTCCTCATCTGTATCATCTCCCAACTAAGGCACTCCCCCAGCAAGGTGGTTCTCAGTCCCCCACATGTGTGCTCCTCACTTCGCCTCACAAAAAGGATGGAAACAACAAGAATACAGGCATCAATCTCCTGGACAAACACCCTCACTGTAAGCATGGAGCCATGCTTATGTTCTTCCCCATTTCCCCCTTGAGGGACACACCACCACCCGTGGCGGTCTGTAGACAGTCGCTTAAGTGCTGGGCGGGGTTGGTGCAAAACCTGCAATTTGGGTGTATTCTTACTATTCCTGGATGATACAGGTGCTGCACTGGGAAGGATGATATCTGTGGGGTCTGGGCTTGTTTCCACCCCCTCATAATCTATCTGTTCTCTGCATTCAGTAATAATTCAGTCTGAATCAAATTCTCAGCTAGTCCAGACCAGTACTGTCTCAGATGGCAGCCAGAATCGAGAAAAGCCATACCGGGCAATAATATTAGAGCTTTGCAATGAAAGACAAAAATAAACAGACAGCGATGCAAAAGCACATCAGGTTTACCTACAACAAGAGTTTTAAACGGAGATTGGCTTCTTGATAAACTGCCTTTTTTTTCAGGCACTTCAAAGGTTCTGCCACTAGATGTAGCACAAGCTCTCTTAAAAGTTCTCTCATGTACTTTGCTGTATTGCTCTTTCAGAGGAGGAAACGGACTAAAACTCAACAAGTAAGGTAAGGATGACCTTAAATAGAGAGCAAAAGTGTCCAGAAGAAACAGCACTGATGGCAGGCAGCGTCGTGTAGGGCACAAAAGGTCTCTCCATGAAAACAATAAAAGATGCAAATGAGTTTGGCTCATCATGCTTGAATGCTCCTTGCTTGGAAAAGTCTCTGCACATCAAATTCTGCTCAGCCTTCTCCAAAGTAATCCCAAGCATTTTATTAAACCTGCACATGGGAGTTAGCAAAGGGAGTTCAACACCCACTCGGGTTGGTAGCTGAAATGCCAGGGCGATTGAAAAGCTCAGGGTGTATTACTGATGTATTTCAGTTCTTCCATGAACTGTGCTATACTCCAGAAGCAGGTATTTTCAGACAAAAAAAAAAAAAAAAGCAAGAATCAAATATAATAAACCACAAATAGGATAATGTGGTTTGTTTCGTTTACTTATAGGACTAAACAAACCCTAAAAGAATCTCCACAAAAATGACCTGCATAAAAAAACCCCACAAATGTCAAAAAGAATCTTTAAGATTTTTTTTTCTCTAAAAAGAGGGTTGTTTAGGCATTCTCAGTGTCAGAAATAAGATACCTGGAAGAATAAAGCATCATAAGTTAACAGTACAATTAAGAAGGCAGCTATGTGAGGCTTTTCAACATCCGAATCCAATATTTCACCAAGCAGTTTATGATGGAAACAATTTAAAAAAAAAACACACCACCTTTGCATTGTTACCAAAGAAAGATGCAAATTGAACAGAGCTTACTGGGAAATGATAAACAGATCTGGGAACTCGGCTGGTGGGGAATTCAAACCAGAAGTTGTCTTTACAAGACAGCTATGGTACATGGTGGGTAGGGTTCCTCCAGTCCCATGGGGATGTGCACGATTGAGCTGGTCACCCAAAGCCACTTTCACAGACAGTAGAGCCCATGGTGTGTGATTCCTCCCACCCTGGAGCAGATATCCACACTGACCTGACAAATCACGCACCAAAAGTGGCCATTTCTCCTCGTTGAGCCATGGAAGGAGCCTGGGCTGAGCAGTTCAGCTGCAGATTGCTCCATTGCACAGATCTGGAGGGATCTGGGGGATGAATCCTATGTTTTCTGTCTACTTAAGGAAAACTGATTCAAACCAAAGCAAATAAATAAAAGCTGAAACTTTAGCTAACAGAGCTGCATTATCCAGGAATACCTGGAGCCACAGCTATGAAGCATGTGATTCACACCAGATCCCTGGAGCTGGGACACAAAGAGCAGATGGTCTTTGCTGGCTGCGTAGGGACCCACATCATTGCCTGCACGTGCTGATCTGGCTCTGCCCAGGGCTTAGCCAATTCACCCTCTTCTTCTTATGCTAGGTTTTCCCAAAAGCAAACTCTATTTGGAACTTAAAAGAACTTGCTGTGGTTTATGTGCTATAGTTTGGTGAGATTTTATTTGAAAGCAAATCACCTCAATTCAAGGCACGACTCTGCAGTCCCCGCTCACCCTGCTTGCCCAGTGCTAAGTGGGTTATGGCAAGGGGATGAGCTGCTTCTCAGTTCCTTGCAAAGTGTGTGATTTTAAAGACAGTCTCAGAAAACAGCATGAGGCTAAAGCAGCACTGCCAGCCATGCTATTTACCCCATGGGGAGAGGGAATCACATGAGCAGGGGAGTGACAACATACATCTCCATCCCACCATGATTTATCAACAGCTGGCACAAAGGATGGTAAAAAAAGACTTCTGAGGAAAAGCAAATTGGGCACCTAGATATAATTTTTTCCCCTAAACTCAGAAATAGGGGGGTGTTGTGTTTCAGAGCAACAACAAGCCTGCATCTGCAGACTGAGGAAGAGGAGGGCGAAAAGAAATTTTTTCTCTCCTAGTAGGTCCCTGCAACATAGGATGTAAAAGGAGCTTTCAACCCTGCTCTCAAGGTCTCCCAGCAGGCAGCTAGCCCAGACTCCGTGGGTCTGGCCATCAGCTACAGCAGCCAAGAAACCATCTTTGAGAAGCCTGTGTTCTTACTGTGGTTTTCCCATCATGACATACCCTAAAAGAGCAGATTAACCCAGGCTAGACATAATCATTAGGAAACAGATGGCCACGGTGCATGAAAGCAGCTCGTGTACTGATGGAGTGAGGCGTATCTGGCTCGTGGGAGCACCTTGAAGAGAACAGAGGCTTCAAGATTTACGAGGGAGGTCAGGACAACTTATGCTTAGAAAATCCTAGGGACATGTCAGCAACATTACACAGTCTCTGAAGGGGATTAGATGCACAAATGTGTAACTAGGATGATTTTCTTTGTGTCATTGTCACCATTACTCTGGTTTCTCATCGGTTTTAAGCTGGCCTCCACAAGAGCAGCATGTCGTGCCTTCCGGGTGCCACGGCATGAACTGGAAAGAAAGTTAATAAGGTGTTATAAGCTATTTAACTTATTTAATTACATAGAGTAAACTTATTTAACTACATATGGTAGAAAGCTCTTCAAACAGCAGGATCTCCCACGGATTATATTGCTCATCACCTCACATAACACTGGAAATTAATCCAAAAGTTCCTTGCAGAAAGACAGCCTTTCAGAGCAGACAGATGACTAGATGCCTGTCCCTACATTGCAGAGGGCAGGTGTTCAGCCACCGACCTTCCAAGTCTGGGTGAGGGAATGGGGGTTCAGCAGCTTGAGAAAGGCATACCTGTGGTGGCGGGGGTGCAGGCACAGGATGCACCTCTGCTCTCAGAGGAGAAATGTAGCCTTGTGATGCAGCACCATGAACCGTCCCTGGAGGTGTCTGGGTCACCCCATTGCTTATGGGGTGCCTGGGGACAGCATCATGCATCTTGGTAAGAGCAGGGAGGATGGGTCAGGGTTTACAAGCCAACTGAAACACCGAGCATGGATCATAGAGAAACAGTGCTAACATCCAGCGCGCTGTTGCTTACTCTTCCCTATGCTAAATTCCTAACTAGAATTTAGGGATATTAATATTTTCCTGCTTCCTACAGGGTAAATTGCATCGTGTCTTCAATAGGATATAAACCTCATGACTTTGATGGAAATCAAGAACTGTGTAAATACAAAAGCAAGAACTGACTTTATATGTGTCTAAAAACATCCAGCAGAGCTCGTAGAAGCACATATGGAATGCAAAGTCTGACTTTTTTCAGGTTTTTATTTCCATCCTAATAACACATCACGATTCCTGCCACAAATGCTATAGGAGATCTTCAAAATCTGTTAACCCATGGAAGCAAAGAGAAATAAAATGGCTTTGTGCATTACTAAAATGACGCCAACATCTATGGCCGTTGGTCCCTTATTAAGCAAGGAGTCCTCGCAGTAATGCGGGATAGCGTATGGATGTTGCTAATAATATGCCTCGGAGCTGGTCATTATATGAATTGCAAATGGCTGGCATTTTTAGCAAAGGGTTTTAACCACTCAGGGGCAATTTTTACTTAAGTAACTGTCAGTGTCTCTGGTTCATCTTTCCTCCTACAACCAGTCAGTGCGTGTTCAGGTTAGTGAGGCTGTACTGGATGTTGCTGTGTGCAGATTTATTCCTGACCCAGCTGCGTCGGAGCTATTTCATGTTAATGCTGCTCACAAGTTCATCTGCCACATGTGAAATATCGAGCAGCTTTCAGGCACTCATTTATGCAGAAGAACATGCATGGACTTATCACTTAGTTATTGCCCTCATTAAGGTTAATAGCCCATAAAGGTTCTCCACCTTCCATTCTCCTCATTAATCAACAGAGATACTTGGCCTATTAAAAATCAGGAGGGAGAAAAGAGGAAGTCAAAATGTAAAATGGCCTCTGGGACAATAAAACCACACTGGTACCATCCCCGGAGCTCAGTAGTGATGCACAACACACAAAAAAGTGGTGAAAGCACTGATTTAACAATGTTGTGCTTGGTTAATTGCCTTGCGTGTGTCCCAGATCTGCCTCTGCCTCCTCTCCGTGGCTCCCCAAAAGCTATTTTGGTTTTCTCTCCTCTTCCTTCTGCGATTCCCCCCCATATACCCCAGTGCTCATTGTCTTGCTCCACTTCACTGTATTTTCCCCTCCTTGTCTGCCCCTACTCAATTCCCCCACCACAGACTCTCTCTGCCGCAGCAGGGACCGTGCCCGAAGCAGGACGGTGGCTGTCCCAACAGCTCACAGCTCAGACAAATCAGGATTGGAGCCACCACTTCATACATCTTGTTAGACGGGCAAAAGAGACTCGCTTGTCCTGGCCAGTGAGCCACATTTTGCCCACAGGCTGTGACCAACAGGCCATGAAAGGTTGGCATTGATGGAGTGAAGCCAGACTGCAAAGCACATTTTCAAAATGTTGGCAATCATGCAAGTTTGGTAACTAACATTTTCTCAAACATACAAGTCAAAATCCTTGGTGTTTATGCAAATATTTGCACCTTCTTGGACTAGCAGGGGGTGGTGTGCTCGTGCTCGAAGTTCGGAAGAACCTCACATCCTCTCAGAGTATTTCACCTTCACTGCTTTCGCCTTCCCCTTTCCACTGTGAGCTTATGAGGACTGGTGTAATGCGTGACCTCCTCGAGATGAAGGGTGGTCACGGGCGCATCTAGCAGGTGGCCATGGCAGGCGGGGACCACACAGCTTCCTCACCAGGCACTGCAACCTCCAGGCAGATGTTCCCTCCTCACTGACAAGTCTCACTGCTGCACACGTGGCCCAGTTCTCCCAAGCTGTTTCTTCAGACCATCAGTCAGAGCTTACAGGGATGTTATTCTTCAGGACACCCAATTTGTTCTGGTTCCTACCAACAGTTTGTATCCTGAAGGATTTTAAGCGCTACCCATGATATCATTCATTAATACAACCCTGCTCCAGCAGTCCCTCTGCATCCAAGACACTGCCATTAATCTAGAAAACTACTACTGGAAAATATCAGCACAATCAACCCAAGAGAAAAATGTCCACTCAGCTGGTGCATAGAGGATAATGAAGTTTCTCCCCAAGGTCTGCCATGACAATAACGTTAGAGGAGCTACATTTTGTTCAGGTGAACGTCACATTAACAACTTGATGGAAGCCCACAGAACACAGTTAACTTCTTTTAAATAGAGGTGAGTAATCCTTAATGTAAAAATGCAAAAAGTAAAGAAAATGGTCTTTTTTTTTTTTAAGTTTAAAGACAGATAGTTCCTACCAGAATCTTGAGATTCATGGAGATTTTTTTTAAAGGTGAAAGGACAGAAAAGTGCCCTTGATTCATGTGTAGGATATACAGCTGCTATGAATCCTACTTCATTCTTTTATATAACTATCTACTCCTTTAAGCCTAATGACCTGAATGCAAATACATGCAGTTCAGTCTATAACGTTAAGTAATGATGGCAAACCAGTGTCTAGAGACACATTGTACAATCAATCTGGAAAGTTAGTTATGAAAAACCTTTTGAGACCATCCAGTCTTTCCCCTCCAGATGGAGGGTTTTGTCCCCTGCAACAATGATCTAATATTACATTTGCCACTATTGACTTTCTGTGCCAAGCCAATTCTGCAGGGACGCGTGCTATTAAGCTTAGGGATTAAATTTTTTCAGTCAGGAAACTACGTAGTGAAATACTTTATCCATAACGTCTTTATTTGTCTTAAGAATAAAAAGAAATTTGTTCATTGCCCCACAGAAAGCATGTTCATCAGCAGTGCCTTGTCCTGCCACCGACGTGAAGCAGCACGCGGAGTGTGAAGGCTGGCCAGAGCCTGACAACAAAAGAGGATGGGGAAGACGGGAAACAGCAATCGCACCATGCTGTTACATGCTCAGGTTGGGTTGTTCTGTTCAATCAGGGGACTGGTCTCCTCCATCTTACCCCTGTTAAGCTACATCATTAACCTAATAAAAGGAGAAGGGATTGGACTCAGGACAAGGGATTATTTTAGGATCTTACTCTCAAAACTCTACCTCAAAATTCCTGTGAAGTTGCCAACTCACCTGCAAACATCTGAATTGCTTCACCTGACTGCACATGCCTGGACGCTGGTCCTGGGCTGCCTCGATGTGCCCGATGGAGACCACCAGGCATCACCAATGTAGTCTCTTCCCACTTCTCTTAGGATAAAACCCACCCCTCCTGGAAGTGCATGTTCGTCTTCATTGGCTTTAGAAATTTGTTGTCGTGACTAAGACTTAGGCAATGGACTTAGCCTCCGAGTTGGGTGAAGTGACTCCCCATGTGAATGTATGTTCCTCCCAGGTGATTTTTTGTTCCCAGCAGCACACTTTGCTACGGTCTTGCTGTCATGCCTTAGTGCCCTCTGGAGCAGGTCAGGCTGAGCAACTTAATGCCTGTCACATGCCCAAGCCCAAGCAGCTGTACACCGCTGTGCTTGCTCCCGTAGGTGCTAGGCTCTCCATAAAACATGACTGATGGAGATCTCTCCAGTGGTGTAAATCAGGATTGGGAATTCCACCAAATTTAAACCATGATGATCATGCACTTCTCCGTATTATCTCACTTACCTTTGAGAGAGTCTCACCGGCCTCCCTAAGTGCAGACAAATGAAGAGAAATTGTGATTTTTTTTTTTTGGTGGTGTGATTAATTTTCTGCCAAGACAGACATCTGAAGGTGATTAGGCAAGTTGTCTATTTCTCCCCACTGACTACAAAGGAAGCCTAAAGCTACACAACAATTTTCTTTAGTTAATAATTCTTGATAAAATACATGAAAGCTGGAGTTTTGCCAAATCTAACCTTAAATTCTAGACCTTTGACTGATTTTACTTTAAAATGCATTTCTTAGTATATTCATGGAAAAATAATGGCACAGCAAGTGATCAGTATCATCTGTGACTAATTGCAAACAATCACAACACGCAATTATATTTTCAAGTCTTTAATTAGCTGGAGAATGAGTCCCTTGATTATTTTTGGTATGCTACTGTACTGCCTGACCTAGCAGACAGAAGCCACTGTTCTCTTTCAAGGTCATTATAACATTTATTCCTCTACTGCTCCCACATACTGCAAAGCAAGCTATCTGGTTTTCAGCCTATTACAAGTTAAAACTGACTTAAGAAAGCTCTCCCCCCTGCCCAAGGAAAGTGGAAAATCATATATGACACACTAACACACCCTCACATGCATTGCAGATTTTGCCACAGAGCTTTTATTGGACTGTTACCTTCTGCTTCTTGCTGCAAATCTTGAATGTACCTTCTATGGGCAAGGCATCAGTCACAATTACTGACCGCTACAGACAGTATAATAGTGGCATGCCATAGCTGGGACACACTTAATTGTGCATCTTGTCCCAGCTGGTAATTCGCCTAAAGCACTGGCTGCAGCTACAGAAATGTTTGAAAAGCAAAATGAAGCCGTAGCTGCAGCTTGAGGTAGGGGCTGGGCTGCTGATGGCTGTGTCTGCCTGACTTCTCTGGGTTATACCACTGTAGGAGAGTTAGCCCTGGAGTCATCCTGCAACACAGCAGATCTTTGGACCTGTACTGAAGATGGCTGAGAAAACGTGGGCAAGGTTGGATTATCATAGAATCACAGAATCACAGAATCAAACAGGTTGGAAGAGACCTCTGGGATCATCGAGTCCAACCGTTGCCCTGTCACCACCCTGTCAACTAGATCACGGCACTAAGTGCCATGTCCAGTCTTTTCTTAAACACATCCAGAGATGGTGACTCCACCACCTCCCTGGGCAGCCCATTCCAATGTCTAATAACCCTTTCTGAAAAGAAATTCTTCCTAATGTCCAACCTGAACCTCCCCTGGCGAACCTCCCCTAGATAGACATTATTTCAATGTCTATCCTGAGAGTAATAGACCTGTCATTGTGTCTGGCCGGTAGTATTACCATAGCCCTGGTCATCTTGGGAAGTTTCCCTGATGGTGGCCAGCAAGAGCAGAGAGCACATCTGCAGCAGGGGAAGTCCCCCAGAAGGTTCTGAAGGGGTGCAATACAGGCTTTCATCTCAGCTCCAGCTGGAGCTGCATCATTTCAAAACCAGCTCAGCAGCATCTTTCACTGAGACCTATTTCCTAAACGAAGGAAGAGAGTGCTGGACATCGCTGTGCTATTTCTAAGCTGGGAGATTAGAAAAGTTTCCAGCCTGCCAGGTCTTGGCAATCCCTCCATTACAATCTGGCCCCTACCTGGGCAAGCCAATCCACCCACCCTCCACAGTTTCTATAAGAAGGGTGAGGGCACAGAGGCAGGCCAGAGCTGTGGAGCACTTTTTCACTCTAGAAACAGAGGATTTGAGGGGTAGGAGGTCATTCCCCAAGGTCCAGCTGGGCCTTGGTCCTAGTGTCCTGCACACATCTCATCTCGCAGATCCCTCGCACGTGGCTATGAAGTGTGATGAAATTGGGTGACATCAGCTGAGGAGGAGAATCCATCCACATCCTGAAGAAGAACAGGTCAAGTCACGTCCTGCAGATGGAAGCCCACCAGCACTGCGCAGAGCCAGACAGCCTCCAGTGCCACACCAGAGGAAGCCTCTTTGCCTCTTGCACTGCAAAAGCAATGTCAAAAAATGATGCTCAGGACATGTGTTGCCTTCTGCAGCCAAGTGCATTAACACCCAAGTGAAGGACAAGCACAGAGATCCTGAATTCAAGGAGAAAAGCCTGATAAGCCATTTCAGGAGTACATACCTCCTCAGCAGACCAAAACATGGCATTTTTGCTTGTTTGGCTCGTATTTTTCCACCCTTTTTTCATTTAAATTGTTCTGTTTTACAGGACATGTGGCCTTGGTCTATTACACCATGTGGCCTCTGTTAAATGTATTAGGAGGCTCATTGTGTTTGCTCATGCCTCCAGCAAGGATAAAGAGCTAAAAAAGAAATATATTCCCCTCAGCTCTGACCTGTGTGGACAGTAGATGTTCCACAGCAACAGGGTATAAATTATTTTTGGATTAGAAATCAGATGTCCATAGTCTACTATTAAAAACTCAGATGTCATTAATTTACTACTACTAGATGTTATTAGTACACACAGTAAGACATTTTCATTATTAAGCACTATTAGTAGGTAAGGGCTTGTATTAATTATCCACATTATCATTGTAATCTGTGCAGGCTTTTCTGGCATACTGGATTTTTCAGCTCTTCCCCGCCCAGCAGAACCCACTAAGATGGGTTTCCCTTGGATCTCTGTTCTCTGTCACCTATAGCTTCCCCGTATGATAAACCCAGCTCTTCTTCAAGGCATCTATTGCTCATACCATCACAATGCCCTCAGTCCCCGCACCGTGCATCCCCATGGTGTGGCAAGCTTCTTCTCTTGCCCCAAGCCCCAAATCACATTACTGCTGGCACCTTTCTCCATACCTCCCTCCCTTCTCTTCCCTTCTCCTGGGCTGCTCAGATGTGCTGGGGTGGCTCTGGCTGGCCACTGCCTGGCAGGGGGGAGCATACCAGTGTGCACACCGCAATAGCTTTTGAATCTGTTGGTTAATAACAGCTCAGTTTGATTGCAGGTCAAGTCACCCAGGTTTCCTCAGACGCGACGTCCGAAGATCCCAGGGAGGTGAAACTTGAAGGCGACAGACATGGTGTAGAACATCTGGATGCATCGCAGATAAGCTGTGTGGCACACACATTGCCCGGTGGCCTGCACAGGTGGCTCACTCAAGCATCAGATGTGGCAAGTCTTGAAGTTCTGGACTTCCATGCAAAGGTTAATAGCACATGAAGACGGACTGCGAGGTGCCTGACACCACCCTAAACCTGAAGGACACACATGTTCAGGGCAAGTCTAACACCACGTCACTGATAAGTGCAGGAGCCCTCACATGGGAACGCAGAGACGTCTAGTCTTCTGCAGACCACAAAGTCTACCACCTCCTTCACTGTCCAGGGCTCAGCAGACGTAACAGCACTGTGAAAGAGCATCAAATCTGCTCCTGCTATATCAACTCAGTCTTAACTAACACAGTAATTATCTGCATACATTTCAAGGCTAAAGGAAAACAGCTGAAACGAGGCTCTGTGCAACTCAGTGCTACATCCATATATGTATTAAGATATGCAAAAGGCTGTGGACATAGCACTGCAAAGGAAAGGAAACAGCACTGCAGATCCACCACATCCAGGCAGTGGTCCTGGGCCCAAAGCGGTGTATAAACCCTCTGCAAAAGCCGGGAGCCATGGGCAGCATTCACAGGGGGTCATATTCAGAACCCAAAGATTTCAGGAATTTGATGGTGGTGGTTTTTTTTTTTTTAAACCAGTCATCTCTTTAGAGATTACCAGGAGAAGTCAGTAACCTGCCTTAGGCAGTACACAGTAGCTGAAGTTTCAGGAGCAGCCTGGGGACGGTGCTCCATAGCTCTGCATTTCACACCACCAGCGGCCCTGGAGACATGTGAGTATGTAATAACGCTGGATCAGGGCTGCTTTTGGTACCTCAGCAAGGGGCTCCAGAGTGTCTGAGCCACGTCGACCTATTTTGCAACTACCTTCTCTGATGAGCCACATCCAGCAGAGCACCTGGTTTAGCCTTGTGTTTATTTTATGGATGCTCTTTCTCGGCAATTACTCCCCCTTTCCATGCATGTCTGCAGAAAACTCTCTGTTCCTGCTGGTACATCCCACAGGCATCCCAGGGGAAACCAGAATGCTTCTAATGAACATGATGCATAATTTCCTATCATATTTACGCTGGAAGTAAAAGGAGAGGATCAGCCACCATTTTAATCTGAGAGAGGAGATGGAGACTCTGATCCAGAGATACGGAGGCAAACCTTGAGCACGCATGGGCTCTGAAGGTTGGAAGGTCTCAGTGGCATCTAGCTTCAGAGAGTAAACATCTTCATCACAAAATCAGCTCATTGCCTTTTTTTTAATCTGTCAGTGCTCTTGAATTTCCCAGGTGACCTTGGGCAAGATGGTGCATTAGCATTACTGTTAAAATGGAAATGATACTGCTCCCCCTTTGCTGTCTGTTTTACCCCGTGAGCCCCGTGGGTATGGTGAGATGCCACAGCACTTGCCACAGGGACAATCCTTATCTCAAGTTGCTCCTTTATGCATTCTTGTAGCACAGTTATCACAGAACCAGTATTTACTGTCTAAACCCACAAGCAGTGCATTTTCTGTGCATTAGTGTCACTGCAAGACAGTGATTAATCACCTCAGCGAGGAGAGGCTTTCTCTGGGGGGAGAAGCTCATTAAACCCTCATCCGAGCCCTGCCAGATGCTTCTGGTGGGGATGAGGAGGAGAGTGGTGTTCTGCAGCATCCTAACACCTGGCTTTTGTACAGTGCCTGGCTGTGCCCTCCTGCAGGACAGGGAGATCAAGATCAGGGCATCCTAGGAGCTCTGCCTCTCAGCAAGTGAGCTGAATCTAAGCCAAATACAGAGGAACTTTGAAACACTGCCTGCTTTTGAAAGGATCATTTTAATAGAAGGTCTCACTGCACTTGTGCATGGCACGTGTTGGTGACACTCTTTGCACACCTTCAGCACATGGCACATTCGTCGTGCTGCTGAGGGACCACTGTTTGCATCATGGGTCTTATGGCACTTGATCTGAGGAAAATCAAGTGATATATTCCTCATCATGCTTTCCCATGTGCGTTCAGTCTTTGGAGAACATAAAGGCCAAGGCAAGAGCCAGGACAGTGTCCTTATGTTCCCAGTAAAGCCCTATGGTCTTGCTGATGAGGGAGTAGACACACTTGAGTTTATTATTTTCCATGCAACTTTCACGTATATTTTAATTATTGGTATTTGGTTGCTTTTCCTTTTGGGGGCTGTCGGTCCTGTCGCTACATGGTGCCTTCTCTTTCGAGATGGAGTGAGAGGAGCAGGCTGGGTTTGGATATGAACAGGAGGTATGTATTGTAAAAGTCTCTCCAGGTGCTGGATTCCCTCACCCAAACTCTCATTTTCCTCTTTGCACATCCAGGGGCAGAACATTACTTTTGGGGGTGCAGGGTGGGGGCACACCAGGATCTCATTTATTTTCCTGGCAAACATTGGAAGGAGCCACATTTTCTAATGTCAGGAGCATGAAAATGTTCTCAGCCTTCCCTTGAAAGGAGCTAGGACAAGAGGCGAATCACAAACCTACTGAGAAGTGCTCTCCATGTGTTTTATCAAACTTAATGACTCATTCTTATAAGCCAATAGTGAAATAATGACTTTTTTTTTTTCACCAGGCAGATTCTAAAGATACCAAAAGACAAGCCTGAAAATATCTGCAACCTAGAATACGAAATAGGGACAACTGGCAGCCCTGCATATAGCTAGTTGGCAACCCATCCAAGATGTTTGCCTCCTAATAATAGAAAGCTGAAAGAGGCATATGGAGAAATTGAGCTCAAAGACTTTTATTTCGTATGTATAAATACACTGAAGGCACAGATGTCTCTGCAGCCTCAATCTGCCAAGACAAAATGCAAGGAACAGACCCAAAACGAAAGACACCAAAAAATGTGGAATAGCAAGTGCTCCATATTGAAGGGTTTGTTCCCCTTCCAACAGATGGGTGTTTAAAAAGCTCCATCAACCAATCTGAAATAAACGAACTGATCTATAAAAGCGCCAGGTTTTCTTTATGTTGCCTTTTTCCATTAGACCAGCGTGTTGGTGCCTGTACTATTAAGGGAAGCTGTGTGTTGCCAGGAGCACGTGTCTGATCACCCTTTGGGGTCCAGAGAACACTGTCAGCTCTACCAGAAACCTCTCCAAGAGGTTTGAAGCATTGTGAAAACAACTGTTGGGTAGGTAAAATATGGTTTTACATGTGCCTGGTGATGCTCAGATCAGATCCTCACACTGCTAACAGAAACTTTGAGTTCTAAAGGATGAAAATGTGATTTTCTTGCCTATCCCATGAACAGAACCAGTTAAAATTCTTGGCATTTACAGTCTCCAGCACTACAAGCAGCACTTTTACACACCAGACCAGCTGGTAACCTGTAAGTCTTACAAGATAATGCCTGTGATTGATACTCATAAAATCTGAAAGGGGAGCCTGTAAGTCCCAGGAGAACAATAGACTGTCTACAGCTTTTACAAGTTCTGCTGCAGCAGGAGGCTGAGATTGCATTTGCCAGGAGAGAAATATTTATGGGTCATGAACCTCCAGGCTTGTGCCAGGAGAGCCTTCAGCTATTGTCAGGAGCATATATAAACTCTGTTTTTATGTTACTCAATCGTCCACCCATGGGCAAATTGAATTCATGCCAGCGCTGCCAATATCTGCTGAACAGGTTGTAATTTTTTTAGTGTCATTTCTTCATGATGCATCGGGCAGAGTTTGATAGATTTACTATCAAAGTCGTATGGGAGGCAAAAAGGTTTTGCTAACTTTTTCTAGGGAAATCAAAGCCTTGTACAATCTGGAAAGCTCTATGAACAAGTGGGAAAATGAAGGGAGCAGGAGAGTGAAAGGTGGTCAGATTAAGTAAGGAGGTTTTTTTTACCAAACTATTTTTTTTAACTTCTTTGGAATTTATACTTGCAGGGTGAAGGAGGACCCTCTCTTCTCTCCAAGTATTTAGGATTGCATCCTTTCCATTGCTGGAAAGCCAAAGAAGTCACCCAATGTCCATTATTTCATTAGCCAGTGGTTCCCTGCAATAAATAGAAAAGCTTTGATATTCCCAGTAATTTCAAGGAGAAAAAATAAATAATAAAAAAGTACTTTCTAAAAGAAGTCAGAAAAACAGACTTCATACATAAGGTTTTAAAAATATCTTGTTCCCTTCTGTAAATCTTTCAGTAACTTATGAAGCCTTTTGAGATAATTTGTATTACATTGCAATAAAAATGGAAGCTATTATGACAGCAGGTGTCATTTGGTGCAAAAGAACGTATATAATCAGCCATGAAACACCTTCCTGCTGAAAGAAGTCAGTCCTCAATTAAAGAGCAAGGCTAATGTCATCGCTGAGTGTATTTATAAGGCAGCAACCACCATCACAAGCAATGGCACAATTCAAATCAAATTCCAGAGTGCCTTGAACAGCACCCTTTCAAATGGTAAGAATATATTTGTTAGTAAATGACTCATGGTACAGCAGTAATGCAGCTGTGAGAAGAGCTTGGCCATTTTTTTCAGTGATATCTGTTTCTCTAATAAAAGATATTACCTCTTGCTCCAAACTCCTGCCTTTCGGCAACCATTCCTAGAACCTATACATGCTATTTTTAACTAAGGAGCAGCAAAAGTCATGCAAACCTCCCCCCAGGATTTTTGCTGCTTTTCTCAGGCACTGTAATTTGGCATCCATTCTCTCTGCTAAAACGCCAGGACAAAAATCAGGTCTGCCTTGTCCAGAGCCCCAGCCTGACACGCATAAAACATCCTTTTTACTCCAGCAGCAGCCTCTGCAGATCTTTCCTCACCCCAGTGACTGGGTCTTCTGCAAAGCCATCTGTTAGCCCTGCAAAGAGATGGAGATCCTGATGCTGCTGCAGGAGGGATTGGAGCCTGAATGCCATTAAGTGCCAGTGCCACAATGTCCCTCTGCTACAGCTGTTCCCACTGACAGAAAAATTAAAAAAAAAACCACCACCAAAAGGCAGTGCAACCTCGTGGGGAAGGTGCTATCATCAAGCTGCTACCAAGGAGACACCAGATGAAGCTACTCCCCTCAATGTGCATAGGCACAGGCATCCCTGCTGTCCCTTTGCTCCACGGGTGGTCTGTGGGCTGCACAGCAGCAGCGACACAGTGAGACGGGGAGGGGAGCGAGGGGCTCCCAGCACTTTTCCTTTCCTCGTCATACAGGGAACACGTGTGCCGCTGGTGAGGAGCCCCTCTGCATGGTCTGTGGGGAGAGGTGATGGAGAGACGGCACTAATGTAAAATCTGGGTCTCCCGAAGGAGTTACATATACTTTTTTGTATGCCTTTGGGTGATCCAGCTACAGCACGTTTTCAATTCTACCCAATTAGCCACTGTAATTAGCATTATGAAATGTGAAATGCCAATTATGTATTTTAAAGAGGGTTTATGCTAAATAGCAGGAGGCCCCCACTGTTGTCCTAGGAAGTGTTTTAAGACCCATCTCCTGTTCCTACCACTTGCCTTATCCCTCAGCGACTGGGCTTCCCCACACGCTCCCTCTCCCTGCCCGTGGATGCCCCAGCCGCTCCCCTCCCCTCCAGGAGCTGCTTTTCAGGATGCCCATTACAGCTCGCTCTGAGCAGCCCTCTGCTTCCCACGCAGGCAGGGATCATCCCCTCGCAAGTGTCAGCGCTGGGTCTTATTCCTATTGAACCCAGTTGCAAAATCCCCTACGCCTCCTCCAACAAGAACAGGGTTGCCTCAAGCATTTTAGAAACCCCTCTCTTTGTTGCCGTAATTTCATGAGCAAGTGTGACAGCGGTGATGGTTTTCATCCAGCCTGTTCAGTGCCTCACCCTGATGCAAAACCTGTGCTCTGTGGGTCTCGGTTTCCCCTTTGCACTGCACAAGGGAGCGTTGCTGCCTTCCCAAGGAGACCTACCACAATCATCTGCAACACCTCAAAAAAGATGCTCAACTTTCTGAGCACAAGAAGTGTGTCCGCAGGCAGCCGTCACCAGCTGCAGAGCCTCCCTCCACGCCGCTGCCGGCGGGGCTCACCCCATGCACACAAACCCTCTGGGTTCCGTCCATCCATGGTGCAGCAGCGTGGGACGTCAGCAAGGGGGACAGCACAGCGCGAACCACAGGGACAGCACCCAGACAGTCTCGCGTAGCATGAAAAACTGGTAATGCTGAAAAGCACACACATTAGCAACCCACCCCTCTCTCCAGCCAAGGTTCTTTTAAATATATAGGTATAGATAGTGTTGTATATGTATGTACTTTTTTGTGCCAAGAAAACAAAGTGTTTTGAAATTCTGCACCCTCTTCTGTGCAGAATTTTTCCTTTTCTTTCTCAGTACTGGAAGCAAGAAAATACAGCCCACCTCA
Organism: Nyctibius grandis; assembly: GCF_013368605.1. Taxonomy (NCBI): domain Eukaryota; kingdom Metazoa; phylum Chordata; class Aves; order Nyctibiiformes; family Nyctibiidae; genus Nyctibius; species Nyctibius grandis. The sequence continues at coordinate 104,287,284 of NC_090659.1, forward strand.
TGAGCGAGAGCTGAGCAAGCCAGCTCTCCTTTGCTTCAGTCCTGCCACTCACACATAATTTAAGATGCAAGTTTCCAAACCAGGGACACAAAAATGCTGTTTCCACCCACTATACCAACCTGCTGTGCAGAAAATCACAAGCAAAAAATTCACTTTGGGTTTGATAAGTGCATGGCCAACCCCCAAGGTGCAAAAATAATCTGATTTTCCCTTATTCCGGGCTCCCCCATCAGAAAAAAAACATGAGTATGTTTCAGTAATCATGAGGGTTTGCAGAGTCAAAACCCAAAGGTGGAGCAGATGTGAGAAGTCTCTTGCCTGTAGGCAGAGACAGGCAGTGTGGTGGGCAGGAGCCAAGGAAATCCCCGGTGGGGAGCTGGGTGATGTGACCCTATAGCAGAGCCAGCCTGGCATTGAAAACTAACCTGCACTGAGTGAACGCATCGGAAACAACCAGGAAAGATGGGGAAGGGCTCCAGGACTGAGGATGTGCCAAGGAGCCCTTTGCAGAGCAACCCCAGTCTGGGATGGAGGTGGCAGGGAGCAGAGGGATGGAGATGGGAGAGGGATCTGGAGCCCTGGGAGGAGGTGGCTGCAGTCACATGCCACACCAGGATATCCTTAAGCATTTACCACATGGAAGTCTGTGTATAGTGACCCCCCAAAAGGCTTATTATTAGGGCAGATGCTAGATTAATATTACCAGGAGAAACTGAAAAGCTCAGCCAGCTCCTCTGCAGTATTCCCTGAGGAGGTAAAATCCACAATACATGTGAAATCACAAAGACATTAAATCGAAACCCAACTCTTGTTACAAAGAAATCCCCATAAATATTCCTAAATTAGATCCTTGGTGTGAGGTTGAAGGGCAGGTGCTTCTCAGATAGGGCTGGTGAACACCTCCCAGCTTAGATGACAGCAATTAGTGCTGGGGGGTTTCGTGCTTCAGCTTGCTGCCAAATGTCTCAGGGCAGCTGCTGACTGAACACAGCCACTGGCTTCTTCAGTAACTGGTAGAAGTAATAAAAAAAAAAAGGGCTTTCTAGGGTCACGTCTCATAACATGCAAATAAAACCACACGCAGGTAAAAGCACAGTGCTAGAAACTGCATTAATGCAAAGGCCCGTATTTATCAGTAATTTTAATTGCATCATCAATTTTGGTACCTCTTGGTACTTGCTGTAAAGTATATTTTTTCCAGTTATGTGACAGGTAATATCAAAAAGCACAGGTACTGTCAATTCATTCTGCTCCTTTTACCCCAGCTAGGCTTTATTAGGGCTATTGCTCAACAGCATAGTAAATAAATGTAATAAACCTGTTTAACTTGACAGATAATGCATAAATAAAAAAGTGCCACCCTCTCCAAACACACACCTGACTTTTTTCCAAACTGTGGAATAATTTAGGTTGGATGGAGCTTGTGGAGGTCCTCTGGTCCACCCCCTGTTCAAGCCTGGACTCAAGCACTTCAGCATTTTTCTGACTTTTCATCCTGAGAGGAGAGAGAGCCCTCTCGTACTTACATCCCCAGACCCTACAGGGGTGAGATTTAAGACACGTATCTGTGAAGCAACCTGGCTGAACAAAACATTTGTAAAGGCAAAATTTCTTCCTGTCAAAAGATACAATCAGTGTTCTTAATGGATCTTGAAATGGATCCTTGAAATGGATCCTTAATATGGATCCTTAAAATGGATCATTTCATGGATCTTTCCAAGGCAAAGAGACACAAAAGAAGCCAACCAGCCCAGTCTGGAGGGAGGAAGCCTCTGGGGAAGGATGAAATTCCTCCAGGTGCAGGAACCTCTTTAACTGCCCTGCTGTCAAGGGACGTGTGATGAGGAAGGGCCCCTGGTATTACAACCCCTTACTCTTTTTTTGGTCTGCACTGCTGTATTTTCCACACTGCTTACGAGATCCTCCATGCCCAAGAGCACATCTGCCTGTTTTGTTACTCAAAGTCTGAGTCAGAGAGAAAGCAAAAAAACTCTTTTATTGAACTGCCTGCTATGGCTTTGATTGAGAAATGTAACACCTCGGGATGAGTTATTGGCCTAGCTGTCACCCATGAAATGTGTGCTATTGGTGACAGACTGAAAGTGTATTTGAGTGTGCATTGTACGTTTGCACAGCTTTCGCAATGCTCGGAGCCTGGTGTTTGCAGGTTCTCCACCTTCCCATCCAGATGCGGTACAGACTCCCCGACTGCCGGCTCTCTGCAGCCTGTGGAACACCAGAAAAACTCAATTTGACCCGGTTTTAATTTACATCTCTATGATTTTGCTTTTTTAATGATGTAATTTATGGGTTTGAGAGCACTGATGCCGTGAATGCGAAGCAAACCTTCAAGACAGCCCACACAGTTTGTGGCGTAACTGCCGTAACACTGTGTCAATCACTCCAGCTCTGAGCAGGGAAGGCTGCAGTGGCTCTATTAGATTTCAAATAAAGATCATTCATGGGGGAACTGGGTAATTTCTCTGCATGGAGCTGTCTATTTCAGACACCTGAAAGAGAAAATGGAACTGAATACCGTTCATTATGTTTAACTCATCTGATTTTTAAAAGATGAAATTCGGTTTGAAATGGCCCATGGCTTTAAAGCTCTCCCCTCTGGAGGTCTGGGTATTTCAGTTGCCGGAGGTGGGGAGGGAAGTGTGTGCCATTTGTTTTCCAGTCCTCAATTTCAATTTAATTTCTAAACGATGAAATGCAATTCAAAATGTCTCCATGTGAAGACAGGTCCACAGCTGTGAACATCCCTGTGTCAGGCTGCATATTACAGGTATCATGAGAAAGAATTTCTCTTCATTTACTGCCTACCAAAAGAAAGGCTGTGCACAGAGAGCGAGGCTCACAGTCTGCGTCCCTTCTGTACTCCTCGTTGTACCAGAGGACAGACTAGTGAGCATCACCATAACAGCACCAGGTAGAGCTCTGTGAGCTGAGGTTTAACATCTTTAATCTCTGGGCACTTAGCCCTGAATGACAGCTTCATCACTGCTGTGCAACGACGGTACGAAGACAGGGCATGCCTCTGTATTTGGCATGCTACCTTATCATTGGTATGCCACTGACAAGTACCTTAGGAGTGCCAAGACCCATTCATCACCTCCCCACTATGGACATACCAGGTTGTGCAAGTTTGAGGCACCTCAGGAAAAAGTCCAGCTTCTCCAGGCTGCTTCCACATTGCATTCAAAGCATCATCAGCCATCTGGCTGCAAGTGGTGGCTGCAGTTTTGCTCCATCGTGAGGATATTCAGGCATGTTCAAGGCCTCTGTAAGCCTCACTGAAGGCTGTAAGCAGTATGCACTCGGGCATGGAAACTCCCCAGGCACAGACAGGCTTAGGGATCCCCCTGAACTGCGTCCACAGGCCAAGCTGCAACTGCTCTTTGTACAGGTAGCCAGAAAATGCAGTAAAAGGACCCTTGCAGAATCACGAATGGCCATCACAGCCCATCAGGGGATCCAGCAACTCAGGAAAGGGGGGATACAGTCCTCATAACTGCACAGCTCCCTCGCTCAGGCCTTTCCTTCAGCGACCTGTTAAAGCAGAGCGGACACCCCATGTTACTTCAGGTATCTGACACCTGCTACAGGATGAGCTGAGCTGCACCTTCGAAGTTCCTCTTCTCTGTTGGGAGCCTGGAATGACCAGTTCACATGTCAGCTTTTATTTGAGGGACCTCTACCTCGCGCAAATCCACCCTCTTCCCCCCAGCCTTGGCTTCTCCTGATTGCTCCCCTGCTTAAAAATCAGAAACCTGCTATACCATTACCTGTAGGCAGAGGTAGAGACGCACATCTCTCCTGAACATCTCCTAACTCCAGCTGAATCTTATCTGTGCTATCTTCTACCATTTTATCACAGAATCATAGAATCACAGAATCAACTAGGTTGGAAGAGACCTCTGGGATCATCGAGTTAAACCTTTGACCTAACACCACTATGTCAACTAGACCATGGCACTAAGTGCCACATCCAGTCTCCTCTTAAACACCTCCAGGGATGGTGACTCCGCCACCTCCTTGGGTAGCCCATTCCAATGCCTAAAAACCCTTTCTGTGAAGAAAATTTTCCTAATGTCTAACCTGAACCTGCCCTGGTGCAGCTTGAGACTATGCCCCCTAATCCTGTTGCTAGTTGCCTGGGAGAAGAGGCCAACCCCCACCCCACTACAACCTCCTTTCAGGTAGTTGTAGACAGCAATAAGGTCTCCCCTCAGCCTCCTTTTCTCCGGGCTAAACAATCCCAGTTCCCCCAGCCGCTCCTCATAGGTCAGACCCTCCAGACCCTTCACCAGCTTTGTTGCCCTTCTCTGGACGTGCTCCAGCACCTCAACGTCTTTCTTGAAGTGAGGGGCACAGAACTGGACACAGTACTCAAGGCGTAGCGTCACCAGTGCCGAGTACAGGGGGACGATCACTTCCCTAGTCCTGCTGGCCACACTAGTTCTGATACAAGCCAGGATGCTGTTGGCCTTGTTGGTCACCTGGGCACACTGCTGGTTCATGTTCAGCCGGCTGTCCACCAATACCCCCAGGTCCTTTTCCACCGGGCCGCTTTCCAACCACTCTTCCCCCAGCCTGTAGCGCTGTATGGAGCTGTTATGGCCAAAGTGTAGGACCCAACACCTGGCCTTGCTGAACTTCATGCCATTGGTCTCAGCCCATCTACCTAACCTGTCCAGATCCCTCTGCAGAGCCTTCCTACACTCAGGCAGATCAACACTCCCACTCAATTTAGTGTCATCCGTGAATTTACTGAGGGTGCACTCGATACCCTCATCCAGATCATCAATAAAGATATTAAACAGGACTGGGCCCAGTACTGACCCCTGGGGGACACCACTAGTGACCGGACGCCAACTGGATGCAGTACTGTTCACCACCACTCTCTGGGCCCGGCCATCCAGCCAGTTCTTAACCCAGCGAAGAGTGCACCTGTCCAAGCCGTGGGCTGCCAGCTTATCCAGGAGAATGCCGTAGGAGACAGTATCAAAGGCTTTGCTGAAGTCCAAGTATACTACATTCACAACCTTTCCCTCATCCCCTAGGCAGGTCAACTAGTCATAAAAAGAGATCAGGTTGTTCAGGCAGGACCTGCCTTTCCTGAACCCATGCTGACTAGGCCTGATCCCCTGGTTGTCCTGTAGATGCTGGGTATTCGCACTCAAGATGATCTGTTCCATGACCTTGCCAGGCACCGAGGTCAGGCTGACAGGCCTGTAGTTCCCGGGATCCTCCTTCCGGCCCTTCTTGTGGATGGGCGTCACATTAGCCAGCCTCCAGTCATCTGGGACCTCCCCAGTTAGCCAGGACTGATAATAAATAATGGAGAGTGGCTTAGCAATCTCTTCCACCAACTCTCTCAGTACCCTTGGGTGGATACCGTCCGGTCCCACAGACTTGTGAGTGCCCAAGTGGCACAGCAAGTCGCTAACTACTTCATTACTAATTATTCTGATTTATCTGCAGGAATCAGGACTTGTGGAGCTCAGAAAACCTTCAAAAGGAAAGAAAATACTCCACAAACCAGGCTGGTCTATTCTTAGAATCATAGAATGGTTTGAGTTGGAATGGACCTTAAAGATCATCTCCTTCCAACCCCCCTGCCACAGGCAGGGACACCTTTCCACTAGACCAGGTTGCTCAAAGCCCCATCCAGCCTGGCCTTAAACACTGCCAGGGAGGGGGCAGCCACAACTTCTCTGGGCAACCTGTTCCACTGTCTCACCACCCTCACAGTAAAGAATTTCTTCCTAATATCTAATCTAAATCTAGCCTCTGTCAGTTTAAAATCGTTACCCCTTGTCTTATCACTACATGCCCCTGTAAAATTCCCTCTCCAGCTTTCCTGTAGGCCCCCTTCAGGTACTGGATGGCTACTAGGTCTCCCTGGAGCCTTTTTCTCCAGCTAAAATCCTTCTTCTGCCCTACCACAACTATAGGAGGTAGGTCCAGAACAGATGAGCACAGACCATCTTGCCTTACTCCAGCAAGCTCTTTAACAGTCCTTTGCTGAGCTGAGCTGATGCCTTATCTGAGAAGGCTGGATTTCCCCCTAAGAATCCGGTTCCTGGCATAACATTAAGTGTTCGGAATTTCTCTGAAAGGCTTTGGTTAACTATACATACTGCATTTGTAATGGCCTGCTGTGAGAATTGTGTCTGATATCAGCTATATCTCAAATATCTGGCTATGCAATATATTTTGCAAAGATGTAATTAATTGAGCCTTTCGTGGCAGGGAACCTAAGTGGACATTTTAAACTCTAATTTATATTAAAGCAAATAAAGGTAATTGTCTATAACAAATAAGAAATATGTACTTTGGAAGATTGCCACAGGTCTCCAATCGATATAAATTTAATGTGCTTCCATGTATCTTGGAGTAAAATTGCATTTCAGTACTTCATTCAGTATTCTAGGGATTCCTTGAAAACACACTGCTAGGAAATCAGGTCACTCACAAATGCCTGCTGAGGGCGTGGGAAGGCCAAGTTCAATGGAATCAAAAGGATACACATCACCATCTCATGGCAAAGGGACAACTTCTTTCTTGGGTTTATAAAAAATAAGGTAATATGGAAAATAATCACCACGTGTTTATTTACACATTTCTTTATTAAGTAATAATTAATGTTATAAACTTTATAACCCAGCTATGTGCAGAAAAAATATATACTGTTTTTTAATCCTCTACCACTCCTCACAGCACTGAGAATTTTTTCAGGAATAAGAAATAAAAAACCACTCAGTTGAGTTCGAACTGGAAGATCAAGCCAAATTTAAGTGTTTTACAAATCTTTTGGGGGATGTGGTAGTGAATCTCCTGTCACTTTCACTTTCAGTCACAGAAAACTGCAACCTCTGATTTTGGGTGGTTACAGGAGAACAGCCAAATGCTCAAGAGCTGAACTTGTCAAAACCTTTTTTGGCTTGGAAGTTTCATGAGTTTTGGCTTCTGACAAGATTTTTACTACCCCTTGGGTTCAGCTGAACTTAAAATATTCTTAGAAGAGGAGATCATCTGATATGTCTGCAATCGAGGGCTCAGCTGAAGCCAGAACCTTCAGAGGAAGGCTGAACTGAATTAAGAGAGCAGAGGATTTTGATTTGGATCAAAATGCATTTAACTCAAATATTTGTCACTTTTGAGAAAAAGTATAATTGTATTATAACACAACTTTGCTATTTGGGAAGCTATACACGCTCAGGCAGTATAAGACTGGATCATAAAACTTTTGTGACAGTAGCACAGCACACACGGCAGCCAACGGGGAGGTGACCTGGGCTTGCCCCAGTGTTTTCAGTGGAACTTGGCTTCTCTACACCATTTGGATGCTCAAGCTGTGAAAGTCTGCTTGGCACTACTTACTGAATTCTGCCCTTAAATGAGAGCACACAAAATAGAGCAGCCAAAGGCCAGGAAATATTCTGGGACTTGAACCCTGCTTTCCATTCCTGTGGAAGTGTTTTGCCTGCACCTTGTTTCAATGCCTCCTTTATGGAATATAAATCTTGTTTCTCCAACGAGCTAGTGAGAAAGCCCCAGATATATGTATCCCATCTAACGGGACGTGGCACATCCATGCAGGTGTTCCACCTCCTCTCACCACAGGATGAGGCATGTACACAGCCTGACACAGCACTGGTAAGAATTAAGTCCGACAAAGACCATGATAATATCTAATTGAGTTACGGAGATAGATGAACGTGCTCAACATGACACGAGCTGCTTACATAAACTGATCACTTTTCGTAAAGTGAGTTTGATTATAAAAGAGGGAAGAAGTTGTTCCTGGTTCTGAATTATGTTTCCCCAGTTCAGCCTTTTGAAATTGCATGGGTGAAACCAGAAGGAGACAGACTATCCAGCTGAAACCAAATATCTCCATTACCCACTGAACAATCTCTGATTATAGCACCAGTGTCCATAATTAATTAGAATCCATTGAGCCACTCCATTCAATATTTCTAATTTTATCATTTGGCAATTAATCTACATTTTGTGACATAGTGCTTACTGTAAAAAGAAACTACTGTCTGCTCTCAAGCTTCGTTAGACAGAGAAGGATCTGAAAAATACATGAGAAGAGGTGCATTGTACACGTATTTTTTAGCAGTTGAGAACACTGCAAGGAAGGGTGGGTGTGCAACACGGGTAAATCTTCCCGGTCACCTGGAATGTCTGATTTTATATTCATTTATTTGAATATGTCTGTAAATCAATTACACTCTTAATCTCAGGAAGGTTTTTACTTAATTTTACTTAACTGAATTTTTACTTAAGTTCTTTTTTTGCACAGTACCTGTCACAGGGTCCTAGCTCAATCTATGGGTTTCTGAAGAAGTGTTATGCCAATAGAAACAATAGTAATAATTATTACAGGCAAAATGAAGGGATGGCACTGAAAGCATGAAAAGCTGTGTAGCAAAAGCCCATTTGTCCACCACAATAGACTCTCGAGATGAGATTGTTCCCAGAAATTTGTTTCATCATCCTTTCAGAAAAAGTGGGCATAAGTCCATTCACCTTATTTGGCACTATCCCTACTACAGTAGGGTGACCTGATTGTTTGTCCTCCACAGTTGTCCTTGGGATTTCATCTGAACAGCAACTTCTGCTCTCTCAAAACATAAAAGATTTGACTAAAATCATTACTTACTCCAGTAGCTCTTCTATATACAGCACATCACCTAACTGATCAAGTATCTAAAGTTTCAGATGCAAAAAAAGCAGCACTTTTGGCTAACATAAACCTCTTCTGTAATGCCAAAGGTTTTCTCACTTTTAAAGTGGCTACAGAATGGATTTGCTTATCAGAGACTTTTGCAATCAGAGAGATTTGCAATCTCTCTTCTTTGTGCTTGCTCCCCACAAGAGCAGTTTTCTTCCAAATTTTCATAAGTTTCTCATGGGTTGGCCAAAGATTGGTGGTGTAGTTGCTGACTGCACAGAGAGTATCAGTACTTGATAAAGAGGGCTTGCTTATCACCTGTTCAACATAGCCTGGAGATGGGAAAGATGTGGTCTAGCCAAGACTGGGTGATACCCACTCCATCCCACTTCACAATCCCAGCTCAGCTGTGCCAGACCCATACATCCCTGATAGATATGTGGAGCTCAGTCCCAGCACTGGGATTTGTGCACAGGAAGCAAACCTCTTTGATGACTGGCCTGTAACTGGAATTCAGGCACAGAAGGGTTTTGGGCTCACCATTGTTCAGTTGCAAACTGAGGGACTTGACCTAAAGAGAGAGTTAAAGGGCAGGCTTTAAAGGACTGACTTCCTTCCTGCCAGGAACAATCCCCCATAGGCAGTTTTCATGTAGCCATCCTATTTTGGAGACTGAAAGAATTTATCAGGAGGATTTCCAAGCTGACCTAAGTTCCAGAGGATGATCTTCAACCTGTTTAATTTTTGAATGTAGGTGAAGCCAAAATGTCCTGCTGTATTCTCATTTCCATGAACCATGGCCACATAAAACCTTGAGAAGCAAAGCCTCTCATTTTCAGTTTGACAGTTCTTTTGTTACGATATATTCTAAATATACCTTTGAACTGGCAGGTTTACTAAAATTGTCACCTTTTTCCTTTTCTTCCTCTTTTACTTTTAGGTGTCAGATTCCTTTTCTATAGAAGCTATTAGCTCTTCACTGAGAAATACAATGAGGAATGCTTCAATGACAGCAAGATGCAGCACCAGGTGCAATGCTATATTCTGAGTAAATGATACCATTCAAAGGGCAGAGCAGAGCATAAATAGCATTGATTTCCAGAACAGCTATTTCAGGACTTAGCAAAGTTTGATTAGACTGCTCTCCTTCACTGCCTGAGGTGTTAAGAGGCTGTGTCCCACCCCGGCAGGCAGCAATATGGCCTGGGCTATAAGTAAGTAAGTTCATCACCTCCTGCGTGGGTGCCAGCACTACATTATGCCTGAGCTCGCCACCCCAGCCTCGTGGAAAGCACAATAGTATCTCACACTACCACTGTGGGATAAGGTAGGAGCTTCCAAACTGCACTTCACTCTCTACAAGGACTTACAAAAGCAGGCTTTTATCATCAAAGCACTCTCTGACCTACTCCAAGGGTATATGGAATCACCTGGGGTCCAAGGATAAAGACATGACTGGTGGCTGAGACCCTCCAAGGGTGAAGCTATGGAGGAGGAGACTCTTTGGAGCCAGTCCAAGCCAATGGGATGCTCTTTCAGTCCTTCAAAAACAAGAGCAGCAGTATCACTTCCAGAGAATGGTTCATCTGATGGATTGCATCTATCTCTAGATGAGGTGAACTATAGCTTGAAAGTGCTGCCGCCTTTGCTTTAACTGTGGAGTCTAGAGGACCAGCTCAGGTGTGAAAAATTACATCTACAAGTTCAAACAGGTGAATTTGTCTTCAATCAACTAGTTGTGCTGTGCCTGCCCCTATAAACAGCCATACTAAAACCAAAAAGTTTGCAGCCATAATCCGTAAATTTATATCACTTTTCAGAGTATGTACAAGATCACTTTTCAATTTATGAAATTGAAGTAAATGCATTTTGTGGATGATTTGAAAAGAGAAAAGGACCTCTTGTTCATTCAAGTCTATTACTGTGTAAAATCTATTTTTTTTACAGATTTTGAAGCATGTTCTATGTAATGTCTTACTTCTGCTAAAACACGATGTTTAAAACCTATTTCTGGTTTTGAAAGTTTTATGAAAATAACTTTCAGCCGTTTTACAAGCACAAGTCTGAATAAACTGTTGTCTCATTAGAATGTTCTTCATCCACCTGAATAAATCAATACTGGCAGCATTTCAGAGCACAAATCTTGGCAGAGAAACAGGCTGGCTAAGTATTCAAAACCAGCACTGAGCACATTTTGTGTGGCATGCTAACCTTGCGTACCTTGAAAGTGCATGAGTATTTTAAGAAGGTTAAAATGTTGCTGCCAGTTTGTCAATTATTTCATTTCACCAATTACCATAGCACCAACACAACTTTAGATGTCACAGATCTCCTGAAGCTGCTGCCGAATTAGAAAATGGAGAGGGATGGATCTACAGAGCCATTGAGGGAGTGAGTTGCTGCACCACCAAGGCTGGAAGCTAGAGACTTGTTTATTCACTTTTAGCCTATTTACTGAACATTAAACTGGGAATCTTGATTGCTGCTGAGGAAAGAAATAGAAATTGTTGCATTTTTAAAGTTCAAAATTCTTCATGCAATGCTATGGAAAGGTGACATCATGGGCAGAAGCTGGGCCAGCAGAGAGGACTGTGATGGGACTGATCTTTGCAAAGATAAATTGGTTGTAAAATCATGTGTTCCTGATCCTTTTGCTGCTCCTGAGCAGATCTGCAGCAACAGCTCTCCTACTTCATGGCCCTCCTCATCTACCCACAGGAGATACAAGGCCCTCAGCAGGCGCACAGGCATGCTTTACAATCACTGCAGTTACCAAAGCTGCTCTGCTCACCCAGGTCTGGTTCGCGCCTCCCACCATTTCTAATCCATCATCCCTTCTTCCCTGCTCTGCACGGTTTCTCTCAGCTACCTCTCAGATGTGTTTAAGGCCATCACTCCAGCACAGGTCCCTGCCTAGAGAAAACCCTTCCCTTATACATCACCCCCTCTGATAGTGTTTCACATATAGCTTTACTGCCCTGTTCATCCTCCAGCACTTTCTGTGCGTCACCCCTGTCTTCTCCTCTCCTCCCTGCCTCCATACTTGGTACTCAGGGAAAGCAGCGGACCAGTAGAGTTAACGTTTTGTCAACTCTTGAATCATCTACTTCCAATCCCAGCTTCAAGGAGAAACAAAAAAAAGACCCAAAACATAGAAGCATGAAAATGCCCTTGCAAAGGTTGAATGTTGATGTTTAGTTTCTTGACATGATGAATTTACCCAGAAAAGCTGCATCTCAAGCGTACGATAATCTGTTAAGAAAAAGACACTGCAAGTAGCTGGGCAGACAGCGGGACATTGTGGCCATGATCATTACCTTTCTCAGGTAATATCCTTGTCAAAGGCAATAGGACTGCTTTGCACATGTGAGACGCAGAACCAGCCACTGAGCAGGCAAATTCCCATTAATTTCATCAGCCATAAAATAAATCCCGAGTCCATCAGTGCTTGTACAGAAATTAAAAGCTGGTTTATGAACGATGCAGAAGAAGGAAGTCCTTCAAATGCCCACTTTAGTGTCTGCAGTTGTTTCTTATGCTTCTGCTTCTTTCAATCCCTTTAGCTTTTTGCTATGAGTGCAGTTTTAGCAACAACAGGAACAAGGAAACAACACCAGCAAACTGGCTTAGCACCATGTGTGAATTCTTATTAACAAGCTACAGACAGCAGCATTTTTATCCCTGGCTCAGCTCTAGCTGCAGCAAGCAAGTCTGAAACCAGCCCCACACCACAAAGCTGACAGCAAGCAGGGCACAGCCCTGCCTCAAGCTCTGCTTCTCTCTCCTGAGGCTGGCCAAGTCCCACACCACTGGTGTGATTGGGTATTGCCATCAATGTGTCACTGTGGCAGCAGAGGATCACGGACTCGCTATGCACCAATATGACCTACTGCTGCCCGTGGGTCTCCCCAGGCCTCTTCTTTTCTGATTTCCAACCTTATGATTTTCTCACCTCCTTTGAAAGGGCTATTCTTATTCCCGTTCCCGTCATTTTTTCTGCTCCACAGGGCAGCAAAATATTCGATGGTGCCTGAAAGGAGAGCAGACACTAATCAAGACTGAGCATGAGCCTGTGCCCAGGAGTCAAGGCACCCAAACAGGGAGGAGTCAGAGGTCCTGGTCCCCATTGCCCTGAGCACGTTGGTGTACCAAGAACAGGGGCGAGAGCAGAAGCTCTGGACTCATCTTTCCCCCATCTTACTCACATGCCTCCACTTCTTTGTCTCTCAATTGCATTTATACACAGCTGGTTACAAATCCACAGGAAATAAAGTGGTGTGTTTTTTTTAATCTAGCTGATTTTCCTGATGTTTTCCCACATTTCCTATGGAAACGTGGGAGGCAGGAGATCCTGCAAAATCCATCATCTTTTTTCACAGATTTTCAGCAAGGCATCCCATGAGGCAATAAGTCAGGTTTCAGATCTGTGCATTTTGGCAAGGTTTTCACTGGGTTAATTTGAAATATATAAGGAGATAATGATATCTTTATGCTTTCTTTTTTTCAAGATATTAGATGAATCACACTAAGCCCACTCCAGAATGATGGAGGGTCCTATTTATTACTCCCTTCTTCAGTCTCAATCACTTGTCCTTGCTGTAGCCCCAAAACACTTAGAGCTGTTGTGATCTCTCTTCCCAGTGTACCAAAACACAATTTGCCTGTTGCTATTGCAAGATGCCAAAGATCAGATGAAATGACTGATTTTTTTGCTTGAATCTGGGAAGGAGAGTCCCAGAAGCATAACAACAAAGTATAAATAACATCCACTCTGGTGCACCTGACAAATACAAGCCATAAAAAAAATGCTATAACATGCTCCAACAAACTTAAGATCTTTCATATAAAAGACTAAAAGCATCAAAAATGACAATGTGCATGCACAAAAAAAGCAAAAACAAAAACCACCCAAAAAACAGAAGAAATGAATGCTATAATTTTTCTTAGGTTTCTGCAGGAACAGAGAGTCTATCATGTAACATAGCTGAGATGATCCTAAAAGAGACCACAAAGCAAAAAAAAAAAAAAAAATTGATAGTGCTTGCTAGTTTGATCTGGAGAAAGATGCCTTCCTGATCCTAAACCTACTGACTGGATCTAGGACGGATGGTTACAAAGGCTGGGGTTATGTGAAATATTTCAGGATGTGTCTGTCTAGATTTCAGCCCTGCCACACAAGAGGATATTTTGGGATAAGGATTTTGTTAGTAATGTAAATCAGGCATGTGGTTCTGTCTTACCCTAGGAAAGCTTCTCTCTATTCGCTTAAACTAGAAAACTTGGCAGTGTGACTAAGCTGAGGTTCCTGAATACATTGCATTTTAGTGTGAAAGTCATTATTAGCATGCAGAAGTCCTAGAGCTAGTCTGTTAAAAATGGTACAGACCCTGCCCTGTGATGCGCACTTGAGGCACAAGAGGCAGGTATAGCTGGCAGAGAAGGAAACAGCAGAGACAAGCAAACCAGTGCTAGGACTGTCCGCAGCCCACCCTCTGTAAAACCAGCACTAACAGTTTTGAAAATGTCACAGCAGGAAATATTTTATTGGGGAATCCGAATGCAAGCAGTGAGGGAGCTCTGCCACTATTTATCTGGAGATCTTCCACACACATAGGAAGACATCCAGCAAGTAATCTTCCATAAGTAACTTCACAACTTCTTACAACCTCTCTTAAGCCAGGGGAGAAAATGTGATGTTACTTGCTGGAAGATTTTACAAGTGGTTTATCCAAGCTGTCAGATATTCATGGAACAAACTCAAGAGCTGATGGAGAAAACTCCAGTTTGGCAAGACCAAGGGATTTTGCAGAAATATATTTATTTCCAGAAACCTGCAAGAAGTCCAAGTAAGGGTGGATGTTTTAATAAAAGCCAGAGAGAGAAAGACCTCATCTGACCTGCAAAATCTGAATGCTGCTTGTTCATCATAAGTGTTAAAACTGAAATGGCCTGTAGATGCCATGTCAGAGAGAACTCAGCAGCAGCCCAGAATAACCAGTAATCAACGTGGCTGACACGAAGCCCAGGTTCCAGCCCTGCTTGTGCCTGAATCAGGGAAGCAGTGATACCTACACATAGAATCACAGAATCACAGAATCATTCACGTTGGAAGAGACCTCTGGGATCATCGAGTCCAACCGTTGCCCTTACACCACCATGTCAACTAGACCATGGCACTAAGTGCCATGTCCAGTCTTTTCTTAAACACATCCAGAGATGGTGACTCCACCACCTCCCTGGGCAGCTCATTCCAATGTCTAATAACCCTTTCTGAAAAGAAATTCTTCCTGATGTCCAACCTGAACCTCCCCTGGCGAAGCTTGAGGCTGTGTCCTCTTGTCCTATCACTAGTTGCCCGGGAGAAGAGGCCAACTCCCACTTCACTACAACCTCCCTTCAGGTAGTTGTAGACTGCAATAAGGTCATCCATGAGCCTCCTCTTCTCCAGGCTAAACAACCCCAGCTCCCTCAGCCATTCCTCGTAGGTCAGACCCTCCAGACCCTTCACCAGCTTGGTCGCCCTCCTCTGGACTCGCTCCAACACCTCAACATCTTTCTTGAAGTGCAGGGCCCAGAACTGGACACAGTACTCAAGGTGTGGCCTCACCAGTGCCGAGTACAGAGGGATGATCACTTCCCTAGACCGGCTGGCTACACTATTCCTAATAGAGGCCAGGATGCCATTGGCCTTCTTGGCCACCTGGGCACACTGCTGGCTCATGTTTAGCCGGCTGTCGATCAGCACCCCCAAGTCTCTTTCTGCCGGGCCGCTTTCTAACCACTCTTCCCCCAGCCTGTAGTGCTGCATGGGGTTGTTGTGGCCAAAGTGTAAGACCCGGCACTTGTTCTTGTTGAACCTCATGCCGTTGGTCTCGGCCCATCTATCTAACCTGTCCAGATCCCTCTGTAGGGCCTTCCTACCCTCCAGCAGATTGACACTCCCACCCAGCTTGGTGTCATCTGCAAATTTACTGAGGGTGCACTCAATCCCTACGTCTAGATCATCTAGAAAGATATTGAACAGCACCGGCCCCAGTACTGAGCCCTGGGGAACACCGCTAGTGACCGGCCGCCAGTTGGACTTTGCCCCATTCACCACCACTCTCTGGGCTCAGCCATCCAGCCAGTTTTTAACCCATTGAAGAGTCCACCCATCCAAGCCCCGGGCAGCCAGTTTGTCTACGAGGATGCTGTGGGAGACAGTGTCGAATGCCTTACTGAAGTCTAGATAGACTACACCCACAGCCCTGCCCTCATCTACTAAGCGGGTCAGTTGGTCATAGAAGAAGATCAGGTTGGTCAAGCAGGACCTGCCTTTCATGAATCCATGTTGGCTGGCCCCGATGCCCCCATTGTCCTGCATGTGCCGTGTAGTGGCACTCAGGATGATCTGTTCCATCCCCTTGCCTGGCACCGAGGTCAGACTGACAGGCCTATAGTTCCCTGGATCATCCTTCCGACCCTTCTTGTAGATGGGCGTTACACTTGCTAATTTCCAGTCAGCTGGAACTTCTCCAGTTAACCAGGACTGCCGGTAGATAATAGAGTGGTTTGGCAAGTTCATTTGCCAGTTCCTTCATTACTCTGGGGTGAATCCCATCCGGGCCCACATGGTGCATCCCAAGACAGTGCTCTTGGCATTATACATCTCATCATTCTTAGTGAATGTATTTTGAAAAGTTTGCAGTTTCTTTTTGACACGTAATGAAACCAGGTTTTGGAACTGCAACATTTCTTCATAAAATTCTTGTTTTCCAGCCCAACTGTGCCTTTCTTTGTGCCTTCTTGTTTTCCAGCCCAACTGAGCCGTAAGCCTTAGTTTTCAATGTTTAATGCAAATAATTTGGAATAGGAACACTGAAAGGCCTGGACACATTCTGAGTGTGAATATTACAAATCAATAAGCATAAAACATATTTCTAACTGACTTCCTTTCCCATAAATCCAAACTTCACAGAAAGTAAAGTAAAAATCATCCTACAAGTTTGAAAGCAAACCACTTCCAAATCTCCCCTCATCCATTTAAATTATGCTGAATGCCACAGACAGCATACCCTTTAGAAATAACAGATGATTAAACAGCCTGCTTCATCTGTAAATAAGCATGGAATTAGGTGTGTTAGATACGTTATTTGATTTACACCTACTAGTCAAGCTCAAGTCCTCTGACTATTTATTTACCAGAGAGAGTCCAGTTTTTTTCTTTTGAAATAAATGCCAAATGTCAAATTGCTTTTGACTCCAGTGATATAGAAACTGAACTGTTGCCCGTGTATATAAGCTTTTTGCTGGGAAGCCATCTGCAAGCCAAACACAAAACTCTAACATTATTATTCCAACCCAACATGAAATGCTGCAAAATACAAACTCAGCCCCCAGTTTCACTCCTACTAATGTGCACACAACATAAGGCTCAAATAGAAATGTTCAGCTGTGAATATTTATGTCTTATTCTTAGCCTCATTGTGTTTAGAGGTTTAGTATACCTTTGGTTGCCTCTCATTTCCTAAATAAACAACACAGAAAGCAATTTTCTTTGTGGCAATTACATCCCAACATCTGCAAGACAGAAGGAACATGACAAAGATACACAAAACATAAGAAGAGATTTCTTGGTGTTTGCTGGATTTCAATGGGATGTTTAAAAAATGGGAAAAGTTTTACTGCTTGCGGAATTCACTTTCAAGAACCAGCAGCTTTCTGATGTGTGGTAATCTAACTTGCTCTCTCACACCTCCAGCCAAAATTGTAGGGAGGTGCCAGTGGACTCCAGAAATCTCTCTGATGTTTCAGTTGCAATTCTCTACCCATGGACACTTGGCAAATCATGCAGTACATACAATCATAGAATCATTTAGGTTGGAAAAGACCTTTAAGATCATCAAGTCCAACCATTAACCTTGCACTGCCAAATCCACCACTAAACCATGTCCCTAAACACCACATCTACTCATATTTTAAATACCTCCAGGGATGGTGACTCCACCACTTCCATGGGCAGCCTGTTCCAACGCTTGACAACCCTTTCAGTGAAGACATTTTTCCTAATAGCCAATCTACACCTCCCCTGGCACAACTTGAGGCCGTTTCCTCTTGTCCTATCACCTGTTACCTGGGAGAAGAGACTAGCACCCACCTCGCTACAACCTCCATTCAGGTACTTGTTGAGAGCAGTAAGGTCTCCCCTGAGCCTCCTTTTCTCCAGACTAGACAAGCCCAGTTTCCTCAGCTGCTCCTCATCAGACTTGTGCTCTAGACCCTTCACCAGCTTCGCTGCCCCTCTTTGGACTTGCTCCAGAGAGTCTGCGCCTTCCTTGCAGTGAGGGGCACAGAACTGGACACAGTACTCAAGGCGTAGCGTCACCAGTGCCGAGTACAGGGGGACGATCACTTCCCTAGTCCTGCTGGCCACACTAGTTCTGATACAAGCCAGGATGCTGTTGGCCTTCTTGGCCACCTAGGCACACTGTTGGCTCATATTCAGCTGGCTGTCAACCAATGCCCCCGGATCCTTTTCCGCCGGGCATCTTTCCAACCACTCTTCCCACAGTCTGTAGCGCTGCATGGGGTTGTTGTGCTCCAAGTGTAGGACCCAACACTTGGCCTTGTCGAACCTCATACAGTTGGCCTCGGCCCATCTATCTAACCTCTACAGATCCCTCTGCAGAGCCTTCCTACCCTCAAGCAGATCAACACTTCCGCTCAACTTGACATTGTCTGCAAACTGACTGAGGGTGCACTTGATCCCCTTGTCCAGATCATTGATAAAGATATTAAAGAGAACTGGCCCCAACATTGAGCCCTGGGGAACACCACTTGTGACTGGCCACCAACTGGATTTAACTCCCTTCACCACAACTCTTTGGGCCCGGACATCCAGCCAGTTTTTTACCCAGCGAAGCGTACGCCCGTCCAAGCCATGAGGAGCCAGTTTCTCCAGGAGAATGCTGTGGGAAACGGTGTCAAAGGCTTTACTAAAGTCCAGGTAGACAACATCCACAGCCTTTCCCTCATCCAGTAAGCAGGTCATCTTGTCATAGAAGGAGATCAAGTTAGTCAAGCAGGACCTGCCTTTCATAAACCCATGCTGACTGGGCCTGATCGCCTGGTTGTCCTGTAGATGCCCAATGATAGCACTCAAGATGATCTGCTCCATAACCTTCCCGGCACCAAGGTCAGACTGACAGGCCTGTAGTTCCCTGGATCCTCCTTCCAGCCCTTCTTGTAGATGGGCATCACATTTGCTAACCTCCAGTCACCTGAGATCTCCCCGGTTAGCCAGGACTGCTGATGAAAGATGGAAACTGGCTTGGTGAGTGTTACGACCTGGTCGCAACTAGTTCATAAATCCCTTGGAGTAAATTAAGGTGAAATGACACCAAATAACTGGTATGAAATTAAGAACAATTTATTAATACAGGGAAAGTGGCATGGTTGTAAGTGTCTTGGGTTTCTAAAGATGCTGCCAAAAGAGAGAGGGAAAAGGGAGAAGAGAAAGAGGATAGAGATTACGAGAGAGAAGGAAAGAGATATCACCACCCTGGGATCCAGCAATGTAAGTTGTTCATAGTGTTGGTAAGTTGCTTGCAGAGCTGCTCCTTCGGTAAACCGCTTGCAGGATTGGTCCTCAGGTGGCGGGCAGGAGCGCGCACCAGCATCCCAAGCAAGAAGGACTAAATACTTTAAGTCATTTGCATGCGAGATAGGAGAGGGTGGTAACATCTCCCCTCTCTGCTCGCTTCTCATGCTAATTGGGATGCCTGCGCTTTGTAGTCTTAGATTGTTCTCGAAATGAGTCAGTGGTCCCCCAAGGGGTGTCTGGTGGTTGTGATCCCCTAGTTGTGGTGTCCACTGTATGACCCCGCTTCTGTACAAGCGTGGTTGAGGCCTTGCAAAGTTATTGCACATGTAGGCTGGTCCCAAGGAAAAGATACCATCCCGCCTCCGCAGGACTTATCTCTTCCTCCAGCCAGAGTTGTAAATCACAACAATTAAGGCACAGCAGGGGTATTGTTCTGTTCCCAAGACTCTTATCTCTTGCCAGACTTGCAGGCCTCTGTAGTACACATACCCTCCTCCAGCCAGAGTTGTCAAACAAGTTGTTTAAGGCATACAAACTCTGTCTGTCACAGTGAGCACTTCTGCCTGCTCCCTTGGTACCCTTGGGTGGATCCCATCTGGCCCCATAGACTTCTGTATGTCTAAGTGGCATAGCAGGTCACTAACCATTTCCCCTTCGGTTATGGTGTCTTCATTCTGCTCCCCGTCGCTGTCTTCCAGCTCAGGGGGCTGGGTACCCAGAGGAGAACTGGTCTTTCTATTAAAGACTGAAGCAACAGTTTTGTCACATGATTTTCTCTAATTTATTCTCTGAAGTCATAGGAAAAAGCTTTCTGAACCTCCCTGTTAGAAAAAAACACAACCTGGCAAATCCAACATATCTCTCAAATATATCCTATGGCATTGTGTAGTGCAAGCACTTAAGTTATTAATGGAAACTAAGGAGAAACCATGCCTCTCACCTGCCTTTCAGACACTAAAGTAAACATTCATTATTATATCTATGAGCATAACTTAGCAAATTCCACAAGCCCAGCTGGAAAAGGTGCACAGTAATGAAATAAACGAGTGCAAATGTGATCTGAACAGTAAAAATTTATTATAAAAGCAATAGGTGATTGCCTTTACTAAACAATTACAGTACTATTAAAACTAATGGTTGCAACAGCTCTGCAGTCACCGATAACTAGTTTATAAGGCACCATCATAAAACACTATGCACTAAAGAAGATGTAAAATAACAACAATTAGAAAACTAAATGTACTCAAATGCAGAGGCTGAATGCAGAGATGAAACAAGAGAGGAAGGGCTGTGTTTTAGCAGCTATGTTCTTTCTCTCTGATTCGGATTTTAACGCTATCATCTTGTAGGACACAAGTATCTAGATGCTGCCAGTTAATGTGCACCTGATACAATTAAAGGAAGTAGTAGTGACACACAATTTCCCTCATGTGTCTTACCATGAATCTTTGGTGACAGCGACCAAGGTACACTAATTATGACTGCAGGGAAAGAAATTAGAGGAGACACCAGAACTATCCGCCCTTCCATCAGAAGCGTTACATCCATGCTTTGTCACTACCAAGCACTTCTATGAATCTTTCTGTCTTTGTGACTCTACTGGACTCATGATATCTATAAAAAGATTTTCTGAAGGGAAAGCCAAAGTCGTCAGTGTGATCCTAGGAGGACTTTTTTCCACTGCCATTTGGCACAATCATAGAATCACAGAATCATTTTGGTTGGAAAGGACTTTTAAGATCGTCAAGTGGATTCCTTTCTTGACTGATCTCTCTAGACTGACTCACAGTTGTAAGCGCCACACAGATCTGTGGAGTTGTTCGCCCAAGGCACTGGCAAAGTCCCCATCACCAAATGGGATTACCCAAATAGCTCACAAATTAACATACTTTAACAGTTTTAACATATTTAACCTCATGCTACCCCCATTATTTCACAGAGTATTATATAGAGGAGGAATTACAGCACAAAGAGGCTAATGCCCAGGTTCTAGAAAAAGTGCACTAACAATAGATTGCCATTAGGTGCCACAGCAATGCCTGACTTCTAGCATCCTGGTCCTCCTGGTGGAATCTGGAGCTCTGTGGGGCTGGTTGCTTGGATGCCTCATACTGGGATGCCCCTTAGGCAGCAGGGAGCTGCACTATGGAAGTGAATAGCAACCTATTTCAAATCCTGCCCTCTTTCTGTGGCAGCAGAAGGGCATCTCTGGGCTTCCCTGGAGGTGATGATGAATACATACTGAAGAGAAATACCGAGAGATCTCAGTAATAGTAAGCTGGGTAGATGAGTAGCCTTTCACAGAGCTGCAGAGAGCAGTACTTTGCAAGATCCACCGACCTGGTTACAAAGCAGGAGGTAGTCTAGGCATGTAATCTTGTGTGTCATTTGAAGGTGACATTGTCCTATCTTAGGAGGAGAAGAGATCTTTAAGGAGTTAAAACAAGCTGTCCCTTGACCATGTAGCTAAACTCAGGCCTGTATACATGTACTTGGTATTACTTTTTAAAAATTAACCTCAAACCTTTATCACTGCAAGCAGAAACAGATACTAGGGCAAAAGGAACTGTTAGATGCTCCAGTACGCATTCCCTTGTTTAACACAAGCTCTGTTTTTTTCCATGATTACCCCTGCAATTGGCCCAAAAGTTTAGTTTTGCTTAAAGGAAATATTAGGACCTGCACAAACTGTTGAGGATGTAAGAATAGCCATACATGGACAGAGCAATGGTCTATCCAGTCCCGCATCCTGTCTCCACTTTCCATTGGGGCCAATAGCAGGTGTCTGAGGAAGAGCACGACAACAGGGCAAGCATCCATCAGCGCCTGCCCTGATTATGCTCCCAGGCTCCTGCAAGTTGTGCCTCTGGAGCCTCCTGGACCAGGTAAAACATAAAGTTACACAAGTAAAGTGATATAGATCAGTATCAGGTAACGACCCAGGATTAAAGATGCCCTTTATAGTTCTCACTGTAAAGCATTTTCTTTAGAAAAAGTATGTGACTTTTTTGCAATCTCTGCAAATTTTTATCATCCTTTTTTTTTTTTTTTAAAAAACATGAATGTATAAACTGGGTGCAGCCCTGAAGTACAAACCCTACTAATGCTAAGTACAGAGTTCATTTGCCTTCTGACTCATCAGTATTTTATTTATACATCTCATGGTCATTTCTGCTGTAGCACCAAACTAGGATTTCATATTCAACCACATGTTCACTGGGATTCTTAAGCTTTTATCAGCATCACTGTTTTCCTGATGTATATCATCTGTTTGATTACACTGAAATACAACTTTGTGCAACAAGGCCAACTTATCCAGCACTCCAGACTGCTCTGTAGATCTGTCCCCTTATCTCTACGGGCCTTTCTACAGCCTTTGTGTGAGTTGCAAGTTTTATTCTGGCTTCAAGTTCAGTACTAAAAATATTAAGTAGTACTGGGTCTTGTACAGAGCCTTGAAGACTCTCATGAGACACATTTTAATCTGGTGGTGATTTCCTATGACAAGCTTCTAGACTTATGCAAATTCAAGACAATTTAAGGTGTTTCTAGGAACATTGCTCTAAAAATACATCTTATACTCTACTCATGTCTTGCTTTCAATGAGCAATCCAGAGATGTGTGCTGGAGCCTGGCCTTAAACATGGCTATGACGAAAACAAAATGGACTAGAGTGTGATATGTGTGGAAATAAAGTGAGCAGGAGTGTGAACGGAGTGGGATTAAAAGCTTTTGCACAGGCAGCGAGTGCCAATTAACAGACAACAGAAGTTTGTGCCAGTGTGAGGCAGATGGTCCCAGCCCACCACTCACCACAGGCTCTGCGCTCCAGGGACTAGAAAAGTGAATCAAAAGCAGTCAGGGCTGTGGAGACAGGGAGTACCAACCTGAGACTCAGGAACAGGGCAAGAGGGCAATGAGGACGGTGGGGACACTGATTTGGGGTTCTGGTCTGTGGGTGTGGTGTGAGAGAAGAGGATGGAGTTTCAGATCCAACTGTGCAAAGGATGGGTGATGCAGGAAGCACAGCTTTGAGGATGTGTCACAGCAGGGGTGGGACACTGTATATTCAAAGTCAAAATCTTTTTCTCACAAATAGTTAAAAATCTTTCCCCCTTCTTTGTTCTTGGGTAAATATGATTCTTTTCAGCCTCCACCAATTAACTGGCTACTAATCTATTGAACATGTACATTCTTGATAATGTGTAGGACTACCTTTGCAATCAAAATGTCAAGTGGCAGATGATACAGAATCACAGAATCAACTAGGTTAGAAGAGACCTCTGGGATCATCGAGTCAAACCTTTGACCTAACACCACTGTGTCAACTAGACCATGGCACTAAGTGCCACATCCAGTCTCCTCTTAAACACCTCCAGGGATGGTGACTCCGCCACCTCCCTGGGTAGCCCATTCCAATGTCTAATAACCCTTTCTGTGAAGAAATTTTTCCTAATGTCCAACCTGAACCTGCCCTGGCGAAGCTTGAGGCTGTGTCCTCTAGTCCTGTTGTTAGTTGCCTGGGAGAACAGGCTGACCCCCACCCTGCTACAACCTCCTTTCAGGTAGTTGTAGACAGCAATAAGGTCTCCTCTCAGCCTCCTTTTCTCCAGGCTAAACAACCCCAGTTCCCCCAGCTGCTCCTCATAGGACATACCCTCCAGACCCTTCACCAGCTTTGTTGCCCTGCTCTGGACTTGTTCCAGCACCTCAATGTCTTTCTTGAAGTGAGGGGCACAGAAATGGACACAGTGTTCAAGATGCGGCCTCAGCAGTGCCGAGTACAGGGGGACAATCACTTCCCTAGTCCTGCTGGCCACACTATTCCTGATACAAGCCAGGATGCTGTTGGCCTTCTTGGCCACCTGGGCACACTGCTGTACAAATGCCTACCAAAATCTAAAGAAACTGCATCAGCTCTGTTCCTTTCATTTGCAACATTTATAATCTCAGCAAAAATGAAACCAGATTTGCTTGATGAGAGGTAGCCTGAAACACTGAAATCCCCCTTTGCCCTGGCTTGCCAGCCAGATAAATCACAGGCCACTTCATACAGCCCCTATCTGAATATATAAACATGTCAGGAGAGCTTTGGGAACATCTAAATCTCATTAAACACTTCCACTGATAGCATAATAATGTGTTAAACATTTTCTAGCTGCTACACTGCACTCAGAACTGGAGTGCCCCTCTCCTGCTTTTTGTAATGCTGCACTTTGCTTCCATAAAAAGGAAAACCCTGTAACAGTTTTGTTTTTAAATACCAGCTCACCCTGCAGGTTGTATGTTTTCAAAACTCAGCTTTTCTCACTCTAGTTTCTGGGACACATCACTCTTTAATCTTGGACTGCTCTCCTGACAAGGTGAAAACTCATTAACCACCTCTGTATAATTTAAACACACAGCTTTGTTACTATGCTGGCACCAGCCCACAGGGACGGCTGGGTTCCTGCAGTGATAGGTTGTTCTTGTGGCAGGTATGTCCTCAATAGCTTTCTCTGGGACAGAGGATAACTACCGTCCCAGCAAAAGAATTACAGTACAAAAAACCCACACAAATGCTGTACGAACTTGTACAAGGCAGGACCACCTCCCCCACGACTGCCACAGAGAGGGGAGAAAACTCTCCCTTTTCATGTTACCCAAACAGTCCCCAAAGGGACTGACTCCTCTCCCTGTCTCTCCCAGTACCTGCTGGTACAAGCAAGAGCAGCACACACAAATCTTCCAGATGTCATTTCACTCATTTCCTCCCTCAGCTGTCATTTCAGAGGTAGGCGGCTTTTCAGAAGTGCCTGTTCTTAATAAAGAAATCGAGAGCAATTTCAATACTCAGTATCTCTAATAATTTATATCACTGTCCCCTGTTACAGGCAAAGAAACACTAACATCACTGCAAGGACATCAGGTAAGCGGCAGCTGGGTCCACATGGCAGGAGAACAGCCCTACCACTGTGGAGCCATGTTCCTCAGTACCATGGCTACATCAAGCTCTTCTACTTACCTGATCCCTAGTTAGATTTGCTTCATCTGGGTTCCTTGTGGTTACCTTCCTCTGTCAACCTCCCAAATATTGCCCAAGACCTCATGTCACCAGGGAAAAAGGCTCCTTTGGAGAGGATCACTGATTCAAATTCAGTTGGCAGGACAGGCTTTTAGACCTGCTCAGTGCTCCAGGGACCACGTGAAACCAGCACTGGCAGACTTCTGAAGTCACCAGAGACCCACCAGTCTCCAAGAGCTTGTGGTAGCAATATCTGACAGCAAAATCAGGGCTGCATCATTTAATTCACAATAGTGTTAGAGAAGGAGTGGAAGAAGCTCAGCATCTTAGCCACTGGGTGAATGCATTAGCAAATGAAAGCCACTTGAATCCTTACGTCAGGCTTCCCCATGTGTGTTTATTTCTAGGCTGAATGCTAAGCAGGGACTGTCTACTTTCCAGTTTTGGTTTGGATGATGCCAAAATCTTTTGAGCACAACTCAAGGAAGTCAAAGTGGAAGATATTCATTTCACTAAAGAAAAAAAATACTCTGGAAAGCTCTCTAGAGTACAATAAAGGCCCACCTACAGACAGCCCTGAGCTGTGGTTTGGTGTTTACATCGACAGAGAGCCTCCAGCATTTGGCCAGTCCCACAATCAGCCACTTCCCACAACGTCTCAGGTGCCACCCAAAGCTGCTCACCATCTAATCTGATGAACATACAGTGACAGCCCAGGAGTAAAGGCAAGAAAGCAAGAGGAGAAACAAGAATTAACAATCTATCATTTAAAGAGCTAAAGTCACCACAATTTTCTCTATGTAATTAAAATTATGGCATGGGATTATTTTAAAAGGATTAAACTATCTTTTTCATATTGTTAATCTTCGTCCTCCTTCCATCCTCCTTTATCCCCATGCTCGTCATTCTCCACCACGGACCAGCTGAGGCTTTGCCTGTCCTTGCCCTTGCACCAGAACCCTTCCTTCTCTTTCTTTTTAACTGAACCCTTCGGATCAGGAGCTGACCATCTGCTTATGGTCTGTCCATATCTAGGCAAGGGTTGCAACACCTCCTAGGAACCTCATTTCTCACCATGATTCACTGTGTGTAAGGCTCTGGGTGGGAAAAAAGCCATGGTCCTGGCCTACACCTGGAGCATTGCACCAGCTCTAAGGACAGCACTGCGATGAGCCCGTGGTGAGTGCCAGCAAGGAGCTACATGGGCCTGATCCAAACTTCCACGAAGTTAGTGGCGAAACTCCCATTGACCTGGACGTGGTTTGGATCAGAGCCCTGGTGAGACAATTTTGGAGGTAATCTAAGTGCAAGACTCTAAGTAAATGATTGCCAGAGATTGACACGCTGATGAGCAGAAGGGAGAGATTGTGGCAGCAAGAGCAACCAGTCAGCAGAGGTAAAGTAGAATAAATTAAATTCCTACAGGATGATGTATGGATAATTTCTTATAGTTGCCTTTCTGTAACCCCATCCTTGCAAATGTCATTCTTTTACTCACACATAGTTTACACTGGCACCTACTTTGCCTCCAAGTTTGGCATAATACACTTCAGAACCATGCAGCAAGCATGTTTCATAGCCTAGACAATAAGAATAAAGAGACTGTTTCTCAGGTTCGCTCCCATTTCATATTTGTCTGGATCCTTCTCCCTCCTTGGGCTATCTCTGCAGTCACTGCAGCAATTTTTTACCATGAAAACTGATGCTTAAAGAAGTATTTAATGCTATTTATTTGGATATAAATTAGAAACTGCCCTTTTTTAGGAAGGTGATATAATATCTAGGCAGAAAGTGTCAGCAAGGCCTTTGCTAATTACAGCAAATCAGTGCATGGAAACTACTGCTAGGACCACCTGGAAACTAATACTGGAGCTGTATTCACCAGACCTAACTGTGGGCACTTCAAGGAGGAAGTCAGGAATTTACAGTCCACAGAGAAGGAAAGGGACCTCGAAAGACAGATGCAGGTCTTGGATTGGGCTAAGCCCTCTCTGAAGGTACCTGTCTCCCCACACTTGACTGATTTTGCCAGATTTTGCCTAACACAGACCTGCATTCAGAGCAGACCTGGACGCAGAGCTTGGGAAATGGACTGGCTGCTCAGGTAACAGGAGACTGACCAGATGAAATCACTGGGATCATTTTTCCTTTTAATCTTCCAGTTCTGCAGTGGTGGAAATAGTTCATGTGGGTACTTGCTTATGCAGGCAAGCAGGGCAGACGTGGGGATGGCACCTGGGGTCAACCAAGCGCCCAGGTCATCAGGCAAGTTTTTCGTGATGGGGCAGGTCCAAGGTTGAGCCAGGAGGTCAACCCACAGGTCAAAGTCAGGCCCTGTGGGGGTACCCAGGATCAGACACTGCCCTGGGATGGCCAGGCAGGGCTGTGAGGAGCTGGAGACCAGCACTGCTGCAGCATTGCCGGGGCAGGGACTGACAGCCCCAGAGGGCTGGAATGGGGTCCTGGGCCATGGGCAGGGTGGTGGGAGGCCCCAGGGGAGGTCAGGCAGGGCCAGTGGGGCCTATTAGTGCCCTCAGGGGCCTGACAGTAGCTTAGTTGTAAATATTCAGGCACTCCAGCTTTATCAGATTTCATTAAAACTAATGGGATGAACTCATACTTATTCATAATGTCCCTTGCCCTCCTTTTCTAAAAATTTAAAAGTCTGTAGCTGTAAGCAGATCCTTGAAAACAGCTGCAAGAATGTCTTGCTATGAAGAATTCAACCAGCAGAGCTGTAGGCTACTGCAATTACCTAAATCTTTACCACTGTTGCAAATTACTTCCATTTGTCAATGTCCCCATCCTGCCCAACCCATGATATTTCATTATCATTGCCTTTGCTTTTGAACATTCCACATTGCTGCATTTGTTGCAGAAGGAATTTATTAAAAAGCAACATGAAATGTAAAGAAGACTTTTGCTCACAGTTAGTCTGAATACTACTACATTAGCATTCAACAGTCTTCACTAATTTATTCTTGCTCCCTTGTAATAAGCATGAAGACACTGTGTAAATAGGGTCTCTATCAAAATGAACAATGCAGGGTTTAACATTTCCTTCCTCATGCACGATAGACAGATTCTCACTCCATAAATGGTTCCATTTGTAAATTATCCAGTAGGTTAATAGATTTTAGAGCCTGAAGGGACTTCTGGCATCATCTAGCCCGTATTACCTACTGTGTAACTACTGCATGTATAAGCTGGAGAATTTTATCCAGTGATTGCTGGCAAAGAAGAAATTATTCTCCCAAACCTATTGCAGTGGGAGATCTTTGGGGGGATCACAATGAATGAAATAGAGTCTTTTGCCCTTAAAATTACTTTTAAAGGGAGATTTTCTAAGTATATAAATCACTAATAGTTAGAGAGAGATTACACTTATAATAAGTGATAGATGTTATCTAAGTGATTTTAGGCTTCAGTCCACAAAGGCACTTAGGAGCAAATAGCTTTAAACTTGTGAATTGTCTGATAGGTTTTCATGGGACCACTCCTGGGCTTCCAACAGAGCCTGCGTTAAGAGCTTTGCTAGCTTACCCATCGCAAAAGCTAACTGAATAAATTAATAAAACAGCATCAAATGAGCTTCGGTGTGAACTAAGACTCTAGACCAGTAATAGCTGCACTGCAGCAAAATGGTTTCAAGGCAGGTCTGAAAACATTATAGTGTCTATATGTAACACCAAGCTGATTTCAACTTGTCTTTGAGTATGATCATCACCCGCTTAAAAAAACAGCCTTGGTACAGAACACTGCCGCTTGGAAATCTTCAATTTTGCTATCAGTAACCACAAAATAATACTCATTTCTTAAGCATAGGGCAAGAAATAGTTGGTGTCAGTAGTACGTACTGAACAAAGACCAACTTTTAAGTGGTGACTACAGCAGCTGTAGATGTTTGCTCAGCTGAAGCCACCTTCATTTACCTTCCCTTGAAGATGAAAGAATTGTCACAACAGCTGTGTCATGTTATAAATTCAACCTCAAAACAACATTAATTGGAATCCACGGGGAGCACCTGATACTTTCAGGAAAACACAAAATTATGTCAAAGCACATTAAAGAAAAGTAAGTTACATGACAAGAAAATGTCAAAATAATATCAATATAGACAAATAAGAAGATGAAAGATGAAATGCAACAAACATTATTGCCAGCTTTTGGAAATAACTGCACAGTGTCCAGGTGACTGCATAATTAACTGGGACACTGCGAAAAGAACAAATTAGCTCATTGGCAAATTAGGTATCAGCTAGGAACCTAACTAAAACTAGCAAGACTGAATAAAATGGCTTCAAGGTGAATCTATAAACTTTATAGAGTCTATACAACAGTAAACTGATTTTAGGATATCTTCAGGTAGATGATTATCCGGTCTATACTTCAAAGAACATCCTTTATTTCCTTGATTTTTTTCCACAGGTTTGTCCCCATCCCTGCTGCTAAAGATTCATTTATCGTATGAGGTTGAATCTATTAATTAACCCCCTGAAGAGCACCACTAAGGTTCTGATAATCCTCCTCTCAGTGCAGAATTAAGCCCGAACAAACTGTAGTACTTTAGCAATACTAATGACAAAGCTCCTACCAAAAAATGTAGTGCTGTTTTTCTTTTCTCCCCTCCTAAGGTGGTAGTGAATCATATACTTGCACTAAAAATCGTGGGTGAGACTTCTCAGTTAAGACTTTGTCAGTTAAGGTATGTCCCTAAACCTCTGGTTTTGCAGTTGTAACTTGAAAAAGAAATGACAGTCAAGATGGAAAACCTCTAGGAAGGTTTGTTACTGGCTATGCAGATGATAAAGTGACACCTACATGTGGCATAGTGAGGAGCAACAGGAACGGATTCGTAGAGTGAAACAGAACTGAAGATGTAGTACCACACCACAAGCAGCCCGTTAGCAGTAGCAGTGCATGGAGGTGCTCCTGGAGGACATCTTTTGCTTTAGTTATGGTCGAAGGGAATCCAATCTGTGTGCTCCAAGACCACTTTCTGATGTGAATCAAAGCATGCTAAGGGGACAATTGCTCCTAAAGCACACTCTTACTCTGAACTAACATATCACTGGTACAGACTGCAGGCACCAGTCTGCTAGGCTGGGTTCAGAAACGGAGTAGCAAGTCAATGCTTCTGGCAGGACTTGAAAACAGGTTTACAAGGGCTTTTTGGGATCTCTAATGTAAGTTCAATACCCTGTTACCAGAGGGAAAGATCAGCCCTTCAGGTGTTTTACTACAGCGAGCTGCTGTTGTGTTCTGAGTGCCAAGGTAATCACAGAAGAGTTCAGCAACATGTAATGGAACTGCAAAGAGAAATCAGTTTCCTTCAAGCTTCGTACAGAGACTGAAAGTTTCCTAAATGATCTGCGGTGAAAAATTCCTTCAAAAAATTGGGATGGACATTACAGTTTGAGATTGAAGGACATGGGCACACCCAAACAAGCAGGAAAACTGAGGAAACCATTGCAAGGACTCACTTGCTCACCGTACAATTTGTTCTTAGCCTTCAGCAGAACCTGGAGGACTGAAATCTTTGGCTGAAGGATGAAAACACAGTGAGGGCTGGAGGTGGGAACAACCACAAGTGACCTCCTTGGATATGTGAATCCCAAAAAAGAGATCATCAATACAGAACAGAAACTTCTCTAGTAACAGTAGGTCCTACTTACAGGAGACTCTACTCTCCCCTACCCACATCTGTTTCCTGTTCTCCTGTGTAAGTTCCTATTTTGGCACTGAGGCATGTCAACTGCCCAAACAATTGTTTTGTGCATCCATGGTTTAGACACAAAAGGGGCTATAAACTTCTTTCCTTTTTGTCATTTCATTGCTTCTAAGGAAGGTTTTGTCCCACATCGGAAAGACTAATTCACAGCCAAACTGGTGGTACACAGAGAGCAAAAAAGACATACAGCAAGCTACATGGTTACCTGTGTGCTGTGCTCAGCGCAGACCCATGACTCTAGACACACCAGTATTACTCTTGATATATCAGACTTATCTCACTCAAAATTTAGTGCCAGAAACTCTCCATTCCTCTCAGTTAGCGAAGGTGCTGCTCCCGCAGTCCTTTTGCACCGAGCTATGAAGGGAGCTGAAGGGCAGGGATGGCCCCAGAGCCTCTGGTGCTCTATTGCTCCTTCATTCCCACTCCCTTCTAGACATCAGGCATACCCACTTGTCCTGCACAGCAGCTGCCTTGCACAGCCTGCCCTGAAAAAGTTTATGTCCCAACTTGTCTGCCTTGTCCCTAATTCCCTGTACCAGGACAGATACCCCACATATGCTCCTCATGCATCTCATTAAGGGGGATCAAACCAATGAATTTATACAGTGGCTTCCTAGTTGCAGTTCTCTGAGAGACTGTGATTTCAGGACATGTTTTTGGATACAAACATCACTCTCCCACCCTGGCTATTGGCAGTTGTCATGCTTTTTAACCCCAGCTGGCAACTAAGCATCACACAGCTGCTCACCCACACCCCCCTGCCCTGGCTGGGATGGGGGAAGAGAATAGGAAGGGTAAAAGTGAGAAAACTCATGGGTTGAGATAAAGACAGTTTAATAGGTAAAGCAAAAGCCGTGCACGCAACCAAAGCAAAACAAGGAATTCATTCACTAATTCCCATCAGCAGGCAGGTGTTCAGCCATCTCCAGGAAAGCAGGGCTCCATCATGGGTAATGGTTACTCGGGAAGACAAACGCCATCACTCCGAATGTCCCCCCCTTCCTTCTTCTTCCCCCAGCTTTATATGCTGAGCATGACATCATGTGGTGTGGAACAGCCCTTTGGTCAGTTGGGGTCAGCTGTCCCAGCTGTGTCCCCTTCCAGCCCCTTGTGCACCCCCAGCCCACTCGCTGGTGGGGTGGTGTGAGAAGCAGAAAAGGCCTTGACTATGTAAGCGCTGCTCAGCAGTAACTAAAACATCCCTGTGTTATCAACACTGTTTTCAGCACAAATCCAAACCATCGCCCCATACCAGCTACTATGGAGAAAATTAACCCTACCCCAGCCAAAACCAGCACAGCAATCTTGGATGTACCTTAGCAACTGGGCCAAAAACGAGAAGCCTCAGACATACAGACAAGTTACAGTGGGGTGCCAAGCTGCTGTGTGTCAGCTACCCTGAAACAGCTGTGTGCACCAATGTTAAACGTCTGCAAGGAAAGACTGAGAGTACGTACACCGTGACTGCACGTCAGCTGATAGGAGGTAATTGTTTTTCCACTTTCATCCTTCCTGGGCCCACAGTATTTTGCTGGCTGATTTGACAGGCCCTGTGTAGACACAGCCTGTGGATGGCTGGAAGCTTGTTTCTGTAACTTCCCACTTCCCTCGTGTCTGAGGAATAGCCTGGCAGTGTGTATGCAGACGTGGGTCTGGCAGTCGCTGGTTGGCAGAGGGCCTAGGGAAGCACCCATGGAGGGGGAAGGAAATGTTGGCTGTGATTTAGTGGTTGCAGAGGGGTGGGAAAGATGGAAGGAATAGAGAGAAAAATTATGCAGATGTTTCTCAGTGCAGCTGGGACAACGAGGGTTCACAGAGGCTGGAAGGTAATAGCTGATGGTGTGATTGCGGTTCTGAGGGCACTGACTCAACACAAGAGGAAAAGCTGTTACATCAAACAGGACACTCAGCTCACTCCCAATAAAAGCATAAAGATATTGGGGAGGAGAAGGGAAACAAACCCTGCTTGTCCTCTTTTTTTTTTTTTTGAAGGCTGGTACAGTAAAATAGGAAATTTAGGAGCACATTGAAAAGAAATTTCAGTGAAGTATCTTCTCTGAGAACAAACTGTGAATTATCTTCAAGACTAAAGTTCAAAATTATTTTACTGCTACACCTCTTTCTACACCAAAGGTTTTCTACAACTACTCGGTGTTTCAAATCAGCTTATTTCAAAGCTTACAGTATTATCTAGTTACAGTTCCCATATATGCAGAGCCTGTGCACCATATACATCTATTTAATGCTTTCAGTAATAAGGAAATAAATTGTTTTAGCAATAACTACTGCAGATATTTGCTTCCATTATGAAAATTTTTGGGTCAGAGGAACTCCCCCAGAGGGAAAAAAATAGACAGATCCAAATACAAACAGAGACATAAACAGAAACGTGCATTACATCTGTATTTATCCTGGTAACCAGCATGAGAGAGTTCAACAAATACGCACTGAATGACATCCAGCTCAAGGTCCAGCATTTTGCATTTATTATTTAGCCGTTTGGATGAAAGCGTTAGATTTTTTCACTGTAATGTTTTAAGTAAGGACACGCCTTTCACATATTAAACAGTCTGGCTTTCTTAAAAATGCTATCCTTGGACCTTGCTGGCTGGCAGGTCACATGAATTTCAACAGTAATATTTACTCAAGTTGGCTACATACAACAGCAGAGATTAAACCAAGCGAAGGCCCATGGGGACAATAGATGGGGAAGGACACACACTCCAGAATATGCTGGATTATGTGATCACTTTAAACAGGTTGTTTCTATAGCAGCTCACGAATCTTCTCTATTTCTGAGATTTAGGTTGTTTTCTTTTTTTTTTTTTTTTTGTCTGCTGGGTTTCTCACAATATAAGTTGGAGTTTTCTGTTTGTTTGCCTTCTTTCCCCTAAGACCAACAAAATTTCTGGAATTGGCACTGGCACTCTGGATGCCTAAAGGAGCAATTTTTCAAATTGAGCCATGCACAATTTAATTTCTCTTGGGTTCTTAATAATCACAGTATCTTTCAAACATAAGGTACAAAGCTTCCTTTCAAAATGAAAGCTTCAGTTTTTACATCTGCCTTATTCCCCTGCTAAAGAGAAGATCTCAAATTCTCAAAGCAACAAAGACAGAGGCAGCTACTTAGTTATCTGATTTTGTATATCATCACTGTTTATTATTTATATCCCAGTGGTGTATTATACTCAGTGCAATACAGACTAAGACAGTCCTCTCTGCATCACACAGCTTACAGTGGTAACTATAGCCAATAAGAAAAAGGAAGGGGAGAACGGTCTTGATCTCTGCCATTATTTCATCACCTTTAAAATAATGGTATTTGGGCTCAGAATTCTTGGTCATGTATCTACCATGGAAGATAGTGATAGTTACACACTTAAATAGCTAGACATTTTTAGACAGAATCACAGAATCACACAGAATCAACCAGGTTGGAAGAGACCTCTGGGATCATCGAGTCCAACCATTGCCCTGACACCACCATGTCAACTAGACCATGGCACTAAGTGCCATGTCCAGTCTTTTCTTAAACACATCCAGAGATGGTGACTCCACCACCTCCCTGGACAGCCCATTCCAATGTCTAATAACCCTTTCTGAAAAGAAATTCTTCCTAATGTCCAACCTGAACCTCCCCTGGCGAAGCTTGAGGCTATGTCCTCTTGTCCTATCACTAGTTGCCCGGGAGAAGAGGCCGACTCCCACTTCACTACAACCTCCCTTCGGGTAGTTGTAGACTGCAATAAGGTCACCTCGGAGCCTCCTCTTCTCCAGGCTAAACAACCCCAGCTCCCTCAGCCGTTCCTCATAGGTCAGACCCTCCAGACCCTTCACCAGCTTGGTCGCCCTCCTCTGGACTCGCTCCAACACCTCAACATCTTTCTGGAAGTGCGGGGCCCAGAACTGGACACAGTACTCAAGGTGCGGCCTCACCAGTGCCGAGTACAGAGGGATGATCACTTCCCTAGACCGGCTGGCTACACTATTCCTAATAGAGGCCAGGATGCCATTGGCCTTCTTGGCCACCTGGGCACACTGCTGGCTCATGTTTAGCCGGCTGTCGATCAGCACCCCCAGGTCTCTTTCCACCGGGCCGCTTTCTAACCACTCTTCCCCCAGCCTGTAGCGCTGCATGGGGTTGTTGTGCTCCAAGTGTAGGACCCAACACTTGGCCTTGTCGAACCTCATGCCGTTGGCCTCGGCCCATCTATCTAACCTCTACAGATCCCTCTGCAGAGCCTTCCTACCCTCAAGCAGATCAACACTCCTGCCCAACTTGGTGTCATCTGCAAACTGACTGAGGGTGCACTCCATCCCCTCATCCAGATAATTGATAAAGATATTAAAGAGAACAGGCCCCAGTACTGAGCCCTGGGGAACACCACTTGTGACCGGCCACCAACTGGATTTAACTCCCTTCACCACAACTCTTTGGGCCCGGACATCCAGCCAGTTTTTTACCCAGCGAAGCGTACGCCCGTCCAAGCCATGGGAAACGGTGTCAAAGGCTTTACTAAAGTCCAGGTAGACAACATCTGCAGCCTTTCCCTCATCCAGTAAGCAGGTCACCTTGTCATAGAAGGAGATCAGGTTAGTCAAGCAGGACCTGCCTTTCATAAACCCATGCTGACTGTGCCTGATCACCTGGTTGTCCTGTACGTGCCCCATGATAGCACTCAAGATGATCTGCTCCTCAACTTTCCCCAGCACCAATGTCAGACTGACAGGCCTGTAGTTCCCTGGATCCTCCTTCCAGCCCTTCTTGCAGATGGGCATCACATTTGCTAACCTCCAGTCACCTGGGACCTCCACAGTTGTCCAGAACTGCTGATAAATGATGGAAAGTGGCTTGGTGAGCACTTCTGGCAGCTCTCTCAGTACCCTTGGGTGGATCCCATATGGACCTATAGACTTGTGTGTGTCTAAGTGGTGTAGCAGGTCTCTAACCATTTCCCCTTGGGTTATCACAGAATCACAGAATCACAGAATGTTAGGGATTGGAAGGGACCTCGAAAGATCATCTAGTCCAATCCCCCTGCCGGGGTAGGATTACCTAGACCATATCACACAGGAACGCGTCCAGGCGGGTTTTCAATGTTTCCAGAGAAGGAGACTCCACAACCTCTCTGGGCAGCCTGTTCCAGTGTTCAGTCACCCTCACCGTAAAGAAGTTTTTCCTCAAATTTAAGTGGAACCTCCTGTGTTCCAGCTTGCACCCATTGCCCCTTGTCCTGTCAAGGGATGTCACTGAGAAGAGCCTGGCTCCATCCTCTTGACACTTGCCCTTTACATATTTATAAACATTGATGAGGTCACCCCTCAGTCTCCTCTTCTCCAAGCTAAAGAGACCCAGCTCCCTCAGCCTCTCCTCGTAAGGGAGATGTTCCACTCCCTTAATCATCTTCGTGGCTCTGCGCTGGACTCTCTCTAGCAGTTCCCTGTCCTTCTTGAACTGAGGGGCCCAGAACTGGACACAATACTCCAGATGCGGCCTCACCAGGGCAGAGTAGAGGGGGAGGAGAACCTCTCTCGACCTGCTAACCACACCCCTTCTAATACACCCCAGGATGCCATTGGCCTTCTTGGCCACAAGGGCACACTGCTGGCTCATGGTCATCCTGCTGTCCACTAGGACCCCCAGGTCCCTTTCCCCTACGCTGGTCTCCAACAGCTCTGCCCCCAACTTGTACTGGTACATGGGGTTGTTCTTGCCCAGATGCAGGACTCTACACTTGCCCTTGTTATATTTCATTAAATTTCTCCCTGCCCAACTCTCCAGCCTGTCCAGATCTCTCTGAATGGCTGCGCAGCCTTCCGGTGTGTCAGCCACTCCTCCCAGTTTTGTGTCATCAGCGAACTTGCTGACAGTGCACTCTAATCCCTCATCCAAGTCATTAATGAATATATTGAATAGAACTGGTCACAGAACCGACCCTTGCGGGACTCCGCTAGACACAGACCTCCAACTGGACTCTGTCCCACTGACCATTACTCTTTGGCTTCTTTCCTTCAGCCAGTTCACAATCCACCTCACTACCCGATCATCCAGACCACACTTCCTCAGTTTAGCTGCGAGGATGCTGTGGGAGACCGTGTCAAACGCTTTACTGAAATCGAGATAGACCACATCCACAGCTTTACCATCATCTATCCACCGGGTAACATCCTCATAAAAGGCTATCAAGTTGGTTGAGCATGACTTCCCCTTGGTGAACCCATGCTGAGTGCCCCTAATGATCCCCCTATCCTTGATGTGCCTAGAGACAGCACCAAGAACAAGTTGCTCCATCACCTTTCCGGGGATGGAGGTGAGGCTGACCGGTCTATAGTTACCCGGGTCCTCCTTCTTGCCCTTTTTGAAGACTGGAGTGACATTCGCTTTCCTCCAGTCCTCAGGCACCTCTCCCGTTGCCCACGACTTAGCAAAGATGATGGAGAGTGGCCTAGCAATGACTTCCGCCAGCTCCCTCAGCACCCGCGGGTGCATCCCATCAGGGCCCATGGATTTATGGACGTCCAGGTTGCTTAATTGGTCCCTGACCCAGCCCTCATCAACCAAGACAGATTCCTCCTCTAACCTGACTTCTTCTGGGGCCTCAGGGGTCCGGGGCTCCTCAGGACAGCCTCCAACAGTATAGACAGAGGCAAAGAAGGCATTCAGTAACTCTGCCTTCTTTTTATCCTCTGTCTCCAGGGCCCCCACCTCATTCATCAGTGGGCCTACATTGCCTCTAGTGTTGGCTTTACCTGCAATGTATTTGAAGAAGCCCTTTCTGTTGTCCATGACCTCTCTTGCAAGGTTTAATCCCAAGGAGGCCTTAGCTTTCCTAGTTGCCTCCCTACGTCCTCTGACAACAGACTTATATTCCTCCCAAGTGGCCAGCCCCTCCTTCCACGATCTGTACACCCTCTTCTTCCACTTGAGTTTGCCCAGCAGTTCCCTGTTCAACCATGCAGGTCTCCTGCTACCCTTCCTTGACTTCCTACCTGTTGGGATGCTCTGATCTTGAGCACGGAAGAAGCAGTCCTTGAATGCTAACCAACTATCTTGGGCCCCCCTTACCTTCTAGTACCCTGTCCCATGGGATTTCCCCTAGCAATTGCTTGAAAAGGCCAAAGTTGGCCCTCCTGAAGTTCAGGGTTGTGATTCTGCTAGCTATTCTCTTCCTGCCACATGAGATCCTGAACTCTACCATCTCATGGTCACTACAACCAAGGCTGCCCTCAACCTTCACCTCTTCAACCAGACCCTCCTTGTTAGTGAGGATCAGATCCAGCAGCGCTCCTCTCCTAGTTGGCTCATCCACCATTTGCATCAGAAAGTTATCATCAATGCACTGGAGGAACCTCCTGGACTGGGGATGGCTGGCTGAGTAGGCCTCCCAGCAAATATCAGGGTAGTTGAAATCCCCCACAACAACCAGGCCCTGTAATTGAGAGACTGCTCTCAGCTGCCTGTAGAAGGCCTCATCACCCTCCTCATCCTGATCCGGTGGCCTGTAATAGACACCCACAACAGTTATGGGGTCTTCATTCTGCTCCCAGTCCCTGTCTTCCAACTCAGGGGGCTGGGCCCCCAGAGAACAACTGGTCTTACTACTAAAGACTGAGGCAAAGAAGGCATTAAGCACCTAGCGTTGAAGGCATTAAGAACATAGCATTGAAACCTCATCCAGCTGCTCGCTGCAAGCAGGATCCCATG
Organism: Nyctibius grandis; assembly: GCF_013368605.1. NCBI lineage: Eukaryota > Metazoa > Chordata > Aves > Nyctibiiformes > Nyctibiidae > Nyctibius > Nyctibius grandis. The sequence continues at coordinate 104,326,004 of NC_090659.1, forward strand.
TAGCTGCACAGGGCTGGACTGGGACAGTGACCACTTTGGGTGTGCAGAATATGGCAGGAAGGGAACTGTGTGTGAAGACTGAAGTTTTTGGTTCCTTCTCCAGTGAGCAGAAGTGTCTCTTGTATGTCATGCAAGATGATATGTCTACACAGATATATATTTAAATATGTCCATATAGGTAATAATCTCAGCATAAAGTAACTGGGGAACCACCTGCCTTTGCTCCATCTCTCCCAGTCATGTGTCCATCATACAGCCAAGCTGTCAAGTAAGGGAGCAGAATATTTGTAACCCTCTACTTTTATCTAAAGGAGCTTAAGTCATTAGTATTTTCTTTCTTTTACACTTCCATGTTACATCTGCAGGAAGGAATTTCTCCTTTCCTGTGTCTGGAAGTCTTTGATTTATGGAGAAAGTACCATTTCTCTTAACTTTGACCTCAATTTGTAAAGCAACCTGACTGTTCAGACAGGGGTTGAAAATGGCTGTTGAGGAAAACACAGGAGCTTCCAGAACCTGTGTCCATCCAAGTGTTTCACTCAGCATTGGCTGTTGGCACAGCCAAGTAAATTCCAGTTACTTTCTCCCTTACTCACTCAAGTTTGTATCCTACAAAAGCTGCATAATCAGGAAAACAAGCATGACTGCTATGCTTAATCTCCCCATCTTGTACATACCCATCCAAGCCACTGAATCCCAACAACCTTAAAAATAAAAAATACTTACTGGTTGCTGGGTTTGATTTCTAGGGCAGTACTTCACAGGGGACCTGTTCAAAACAGAATAAAGAGAGGGGATGAAACAAAGTGCCTCCAGACTCCAAGGATGGGTGAATTTTCCCTTACAGCAATGTTGTGATACATGTTTACATTTTCCATACACAGCTATTGGCACTTTTTGAAGTTGCATTCACATCTTGACAGCACCAGGTCAGTGCTGCAGAACAAGAGAAGCTAGGTGGGTCAGGGCCCTCTCTCAAAGTCCTGGTTGTTTCAAAGTTTGTTGCAGCTAGTTATAAAGAAATGGGATGCTCCTTTCATGAAACGTTGCAGTACAGATAATTTCCTTTTGATTAGTGAGGGCATACAGCCTTTTAATGCTTTCTTTCTCATTCATTCCATCCTGCTTGTATCACAGACTTCCATTACTTCTCTTACGAACTATGGCTCTAACTTAAACTCAAGTTTTTCAGAACTTCTATCTCATTGTAAAGTCAAAAGAGCAGATTCCTCCGTAACAAAATGCACATGAAATAAAATGTGTTTTCCCTGAGGAACACAGCTTGTTCCATGGAAGAAGTAGCTAAATACTTCTGACATTGCCAATAAGTGCCTAATACAAAAGAGACTACATAAAAGAGAAGTTATCCGCTCTGCAAACTACTGACATAGATACTAGTATTACTCTGTGCAAGTATCCAAAATGCAACACTGGGCTCAAATTCATATTTGCCTGTGGCTTTGCTAAAGTTACAACAGGAATGCCTTTGTCTCCTGTGCTTTTTTAATTAGTGTCACATGCATTACTGAGATGCAGCAATACTGACATTCCAGGAAACAATGTCTGGCTCTTGCTAATCAGAAAAAGAGCTGTAAATCTTGCAAAGAGAGATTGGTTTTAATTTGTGCCTATGGGGTTCTGATATTAAAATACTGGCCTTAAATATCTGCTCCATGGGGAGCTACTGCTGCACTTTAATACTAAACTTATCAGTTGTTGAGCTGCAATAAGAGAAAAAGAGCAAGGAGTGACATAATGCTAAGTGACATAGCACCGGGAATGCCATACCATATGCAGGAGTGCACTCACCTGTGAAGCACACTACATCAGTATTCACCCCCTACACACAGCCTGTGATACTCACTTTGAGGAAGAACCAGCTTCAAACAGCCCAGATTTACCACAGATCCACTCCCACACACACAAAGGGAAATTTATATGGAACAGCAACACAGCCCATTAGAGAGACTTGTGAGGTTATCATCAGTTTTGCCACTTCATGCATTATTTTCCTTGGCTACGATGATTCATACCGAGTCATTTGATTGAGTCATCTTCCATGGAGTCTCTTACCAAAAGAAAAAAAGAAGAGATCAGATAAACTTAGGAAAGTGTTCTGAAGTACCTCCCCTCAGCTTAACACACTTTTTGATTATGCAGCTTCCTATCTTTTTTGCAAGGTGACATGAGGTCATCATGATCCGTTCAAGCTGCTCATGTTTTACTACATTCACCTACTGCTGGAAATGGCACTCCAGAACGCAGATGCCCTTGAAAGTCCTCAGTCAAGAACAAAACATACATACCGTGTTTAGCAAGTCTCAAAAATCCTCTTTGTTTGTGGCCCCTCATACTGGGACTTTTCACAGGGTTGGCTGTAAAATGGATTGCTGAGTATTTTTTTAAGGTGCAGTAACACAATTAAAGGGCCTGTGCTTTCTTTAAGAGGATCAGTAAAATATATGCCATTACATTTCATTTTTTAAATAAGCCTGTAAAAATCTTTCCTATATCAATATGTACAAATTGGATATTTCCCATATTCTATATATAAAAATCTTTAAAATATCAGATTGTAGCAAACATATCTTTGGTAAAATGCAAAAGTATAAGGAAGTCTGAAATGGACAGAGGTAGGTCTCTGTCCTATGAGATAAATCTTTATATTCATATAACTTCTATTATAATTCATGAATACGTCATAATTATTAACATCCTTGTGGCAGCTTCCTGAGGCTGCTATGTCCAACTTTACCGAGGAGGAGCTGAAACACTGAAAGACTGTGGTTCACCTCATTGGACTTTAAGTCACTTTGACTAAAACAGTAACCTGGGTTCCCTCCATCATAAAGAGAAATAGAAGCAAGCACTTTCAAAGGGTGACTGGTCCTTCCTAAAATAAGTAAATTGAAATTATTCTCAGGGATTATCTAACCCTAAACTAGATACAGAAAGAAACTGGATGGCTGGAGAATACAAAACACTAACTTTGTTTAAATAATTCCCACGCATAAAGACTTACTTAGATTACAAAGAAAGTACGCAGCAAAACATGATTTTGAGCTTATATTTCTCAAAAGCCAAGCGCACATCTTAACTACTGAGTAACATAAAATAGTAGGCAAGACACTAAAATAAGCATTTGCTAAAAATCTTCTTCGATGGATTTTACGCAGAAGGAAATAATGAAATGTTTCATCTATCACTAATTCTATAACACAGCTATTACAGATGCAGACCAAAGTAGCTTGTTTGAAAGTGCTTGATAGGTACGATGATGTATGAGAAAATTATTACATATAAAAATGGTAAAACTAGTGACAAGGTTGAATATACTACAAGTCATCAAACATATAGATGGATCATGCAGCTGTTTTTTTCTTTTGAAATCCACTAGAACAGAAAATGAAAAAGGAAGGTCAAAAAACAGCCTGGAGTTTTGGACTAAAACATACCAATCAACTAATATCGCATAATTAAGGATTCAACTGGTTTGTTTGTTAAACATCATTTTACTTGTTTTCCTTTATTTTGCTTCTATTTCCCTAAAATATTCCCCTATCACAAATCTTTCCTCGAGCTTCTGCACGAAATGGGTCAGCTTTCAAGTAACACAAGGGCAGGAGAAAGTGAGCTAGTATCCAAAGAGAAAGGAGAGAATGAAGCCACAAGAGCACAGTTGGGTTTTAAGTCTGTTACAGTCATCTTATAAAATTCCCATCAGTTTGGCTAGTTACACTGTAGTTTTTCCATAATTTCCAGAAGAAATGAAGTGTGATACTGTGGTTTGTGTTCAAAATCAACTGCTATCGCTGATTTCACTGGAGTCGTTTGGAGTGTAAAGCCAGTGCAGAATTTTGGTCTGTTTTGTACAGCTAAACGAAAACAGGTGTTTAGAACAGACAGCAATGAGGTGGCCAAACCATAGGTCTGTTCAAACTAGTATTAAATGTATTGCACATTTTGGAAACCAAGTTGCAGCCAAAGTGGTTTGGGTTTAACATAGTGAGTGATTTTATTTATTTCACTTTTGCAACAGTTTGACAACATCCAAGGCAATGAGTCATGAATTTCAGATAAAGTTCTGGTTTCTGCTGGGCTTGTTTTTGTACACTGTGGTACAGCCGAGAAATCTATGAGGAAGATTCTTTTCTTTCACAAACCTGGCTGTTTTTCAATGTTTCTATTAATTCTGAAATCAGTTCAGATCTATTCACTTCTAGCGTGCTCAGGTATCTACTGATTTAAAGAGGAATTGAAATGCTTTAAAATAAATATATTCCAAACATTGTTTAACTCTGGTAACCATAGTTTACATGCTGCACAGGCAATGAAATGTCAAAGGACCAAAAAAAAAGACCAAATAAGTCAGTCTGTGGAATCGATACACAACTACACCACAGCAGCTACAGAGAAAAAAAAAAAAAGTAATAGCAGAGAGGTCCTATGGTTTAGATGAGTAGTTCCAGGCCGTTTGTCAATACAGTCTCTTGGGCTTGTTTGTACAAGATGGGAATACATACAAGAATATTTAGGTCAAATAAATAATGTATATCTCATAAATAGTACAAGTCAGTGGGTGCATCCTTGGAGATTTCACTTTAGTGGACAGCATTTGTTTCCTGAAAATGGATGCAACTGTGTTTTAACCATTTATATCAAGAGTACTGATGATTTCCATTATGTTCCTGTTCTTCCATATACATATCCAGAAGTCTGAATTTAGCAAAAAATCCCAAACAAAAAAACAAAAACACTGGAAAAATAAAAATCAAGGAAACACATTCCAGGCATAAATGAAAATATACTTGGTCGGTTACTGGTTGTTAGATCTCTTTCTCTCATCAGTAGGGCTCCTGCCAACTCTTGTCTAGCTACTGAGTGGTCCAGAATTTTCCTCTTTCACTATCCACAGATCTGAATTCATCCTGAAACAAAGACTAAACTTAAGACCATATTCACCACTTAAAGAATACTCAGAAAGCATGGCAAGTTAGGAATCAAAGTGCAGGCAGAGAGGTGGAACCATCCAGCAGCCTGAGTCCAACAACTGCACATTCCAGCTCCTATTGTATGTGTATTTACTGATTCTTTACATCATACCATACATTTTCCTATTCACTATCAGCCACCTACTATCAGGGATGACCATGTGCTCTCTAACTCACTGCTTTGCTTAACAATGCACTTCCTATATATTCTTGTCTCACTTACTGCATCTTCTTGTCTCACTTACTACACTTGTCACATTTCCAAGCACCCATTTCAAGCAGCTAATTACAGTCATAACTGGGGTGCCTTTCAGACCATCATATGTGCCTCATGTTTGCCAGACGGTGGATCCAGAACCCCCTGTCTTGTCTGTACTCAGCAAACAGATAAAATCACAGCCTGGCCATTTTTGAAACCCATTGTAGATCAACATTGCATCAGTATGTCACTGAGAACTGGCTTGGCCCACATCAAGAGAAGCTAATTCTGCTCAACATATTTTATCCCAAATTTCCCCCAAAGCTTCTCTGATACCAAAAGACTTCAGGCAAAACATTACAAAGATTATAACCCCCAAGAAATGTATTATTCTGCAACATGCCTATCTGAATTTTAAGAGTGCTACGACAAGCAGCAGCAGTAACAATTTCAAGGTCCTGCCACCAGACTCACTGCTCAGGATGGGTACAGATGTAACCCATGTCTGCAGCTCAGGGTTTCCCAGCTTCTGTACTCACAACTTGTCCTGCTTAGCACACAAGGTAATAATGGAAAAACAAGCTGGTCTCAAACTGACAGTGAATATCCATTGAATTACTCAAAAACATCTAAAAGGAAGAAATACTCAAGCTAGAATGCCTACAATTCATGGCTTGGAGCATTTGTGCTACAGAAACATTACAGTTGCAAGGACATAAGCAAAGGTACGTTTATCTTTTTCATACAATAGCCACCATACAGGAATTCAGAAACTTCTCATGTTGCAGTTGATCAGCATTGTACTTTTTCATCTGGCCCCTTAGCTACCTCCTGTCCTGTTTCATGTGCTATAAACCATCGCTCTGCCACAGAGGTTTAGAAAGGAAAAGATGGAAAGAAGAAATGTATCGCTCATTGTATCCATAAATGAGGACAGAGGATTATTATAGCTTCTGTTCAGGCCATTTCAGGGGTGGTTATTGGCACTTACAGCAGTTCTACTGGGATCAGCTGAAACCTAACGGGTTATAGCAGCCTTTGCAGCAAGATTGTTAAAAAACAGAGCTAAAAGAAGTGACAAAGATAGAAAAAGCAAGGCTAGATTCTTCAGTGCTGTGAATGAGTTTGTTACAGAGTGTTAAGCTATCAGTATGGACTAATTTTACACAGAGGCACTGGAACAGCATTACTCTAGATTCAGAAGTGGTGCTTTCCCCAGGGAAGGCTCCCAGGAGAACCACTTCAATTGCTTTTGTCCCAGCCCCCTTCCCTCTCAACCCTCGGAAGGAGTGCTATATTTCAACTCCTGCCAGAGAGAGAAAAATGAGAGAAAAATCATTGTACCAGGCTTGAAATCCCCAAATGCTTTTAGTGGTTGTGATTTCCCCAGTGAGCAATTTTTAACAGAATGAGCGGATAAAATTACACCGCAAACCATCAGACTGAAGGATAGAGCCTTCATCATAATCAAGCATCATTCTCACAACCGTTTCATCTCAGGAATTCCTTGAATATTCATTTCTCTTAAAGGCAAGGGACAGAGCTCTCTGAAGGAGTCTAAATACACACAGTAGGCAAGAACTCTGTCTACACTTTATTATAATAGAAACACTGGCTACATTTACTAGGCATGTATTTACTGTTCTGTTAGGGTAAGCCAAGGCAGCCCAGTGTCCTCAGCTACATGAGGTACAGTTGTATGTGTGTACAGCAGCTGGACAGCTGTGCTGTTAACACTGTTGTCGTATCAGCTCCGAGTTCCCTACCAGAACCATGGGATAATTAAATACCAGTCAGACACTGAAGACAAATACGTAGAAGTGACATCGAGGTTATAGATTTATAGTAGTGTAAATGAAATCATGATGAACCACCAGCTTTGCTCATCACCCTCTTTCTCCTGATCCTGAATCCTTCTTTATAGTGTTATTTTTTATTCATATGACTGCTGTGAATAATGATTGCTCTCATAAATCTTCAGAGGTTCAGATACTTAATCTCACACCTCCTGCATCTATGACCAGGATAGCAGCCCTATAGACCTGACTTTTTAAGGCCAACTTTCACTTACCAGCTCTATAGTCACATATTTTACAATTCCTCTTTCCTTCACAGTTTCTAAATGTCAGATGAATAAAGCATTTGACTTTTAGGGAAACGCCAGCATTACAACAACTCCCCCAAGTTATGACTATGCACTAATTTTTAGACAACATATGCTAATAAGCATGTCATTTTCAAGCCTTAATTTCAACCCTAATATACATAATTTTAAATCACCAATTTAAAGCATTTTAAAATTTAAATGAAAACTGTTGCTAGTATAAAAAAAAATAATTCTAAGCGTGATCACTGAACCAAAAATATGAGTGAGTATATAATTAGCATGTGTGCATATAAATGCCACAGTAAGAACTGACACTAGTTACAATTAATTGATTTGTGACTAGGTGAGTTCTCTGTGAACTTCAGAAATTTGTAAAACAAAATCACTCTCATTACAGAAACTGGCCATCTTAGCTGAAAATACTTCTGTGGATGAATGAGCCATGAAAATTAATCACTTTTATGGCCACAGAAAGAAGTTGTTCTGTCCAGATAGTAAAATACTAGAAGCCTGTGATCTAGTTTATAATTCATCATAGGCTATAGTTAGCCCTACAGATATTAAAAATAATTTTCTTGCTCTTCCTGAAAGAGAAATTGCTCGAGACCTCTGCAGCTCATAGAGTTTAAATGCCAAGTTCAAGAATTTGATTAATATTTGTCTGTAAATTAAAAACTTTTTTAATAAATTGTTTATTAGTGTTTGAGATGGGCATCCCAAAAGAAAATGCATCAACAAACCTACATCCTAAAATTTCAGTATTGCTGCAATCATGTGGAAATTCAGCATAAGTTAATCATTACCAGTATGACTAACTGCAATTATTCTGAAATACTTGAGCCCAGTAGTGTATTCCATGGGTATGCAGCTCCTCAGCAAATATCAGTGGATGTTTTGATAGTGCAGGAAGGGCAGAGTTAATGTCTAAAAGAGGAAGGCAGAAATTAGCATGTAAACCAAAATCAAATCATATGACTGTTAACAAATGTGCCCATAACTGGTTTGCTCCCAGAGACATGAAAAGAAAAATGAATGTCAAGTCACATATCCAATCATTTCCTCGTATAAATTAAAATGTCAATCATGTTTAACACATAAAAATATGCAACTATGCAGATAAAATTTTACTGTCTTTACTTCTAATGTGCATGACATGCATTAAGCAAACTTCATTACGAACACATCCCTAATCATTGCACTCTTAGGCCTGTGCTAAAGGTATTACTGTGAAGACTTTTCCATGATTCTAAACAAAAACCAGATAATTTCTTTCTCAACCCCAAAAAGTTATTAGCAGCAGTGTCTTACAGTTATTTACCACTTAGAACAACAACAAATAATATTTTCAAACACTAAAAAAACCTAGCAACATTTACTTCTTTACCATGCTAAAAAGCAATGTAATATTGCCCATTACAAATTCTTATTGATTTTTATTATGTTTTTTCAATATTTAACTTTAGTGACATTCCAGTTCATATTTGGGCCCAGAGAGCCAGTGGAATCTCCATCTCTGCAGATATTCAAACTGGACACAGCCCTGGGTGACCAGGCTGTATAACTGGCCCTGCTTTAAGCCAGGGTTTGGTCTAGAGACCTCCAAAGGGCCCTTCTAGCCAAACTGATTCTGTGACTTACGTCAGGGTTTCTAACCTCTTAGATTCTCTGACAAATGATTACCATTAACAAGTCACTAAATGTCTGTGGAGTTGCCCGTACATCAGTCTTGGACCATGAAAAATGCAAGATGATGCCATTTAATTCTTTTTGATTGTAAACTAAATTAAGCCACATAACTTCTCAACTGGGCCTAAGAACAGGGATATGGGCAGTCAGTGCACCTCAGCTAACTAACAGTAACTTGATAAACTGCTGTTGCTTGATCATGGTTCTCACCTCTCATAGACTGTTGAGAACACAGACACAGCACAGAAGAAACACCAGTTATGAACAGGCAAACAAGACAAAAGAAAATTTCATACATAGAATTTTAAAAGGGAAATTAAGGTAGAAATTCAAAGAGGAGGGAGTTATGGTCAGAGCATCAATGAAAAGTACATTAGTAACCGTATTCTATTACTTTTTGTTTAACAGAAGAGTGGAAGTGAACATAAGATCAGTCAAGAGGAAACAGCTTCTCTGTGTTACCACACCTTTTCCTTTGAAAGGGAATTCTGGAAGTAATCGAAAAGTTAAAAGCCCATGTGATGATGTCTGTCACTGGGATCATGCTCTGCTGTCTAACGTACAGCACCATCAATAATAGTTTTGACTGTGTATTAATTTGCTCTGTACTAGCCAAATGTGAAGATGCTGCCTAGACAGTGAAGTAGTAAAAGCAGTCAGAGGAGCAGGAGGATTCTGAAGAGGCGATTTCATTAGATGTCACATTAATTACGTGAAAAATACAGAAAAGGCTCATTAAATACCTCTGTTAGAAAATAAGAACAGTTTTGGAAGCATGATACATCGAAGTAAAACATTAACAAGTACATCCAGCTACTTACATGGCAGATATGGGAAAAAATAGCACAAACATCAAATAAAACTCAGAAAACTTTGAGATTCACAGCACACAGGACCAAATGGTATCTTTGAATCAACAAGTCTGACCTCTGTAAGACTTCATCTAATAATTCTGACATTTGAATAAATCAGTCAACAGCATTAATAAGTCATTTGAAAGGGCGTAATGAGGTGGTGGCATAGATATTTCATGGGAGGCGTCTGCCAAGTGCCAAAGAGAGCACAGGAGAGACTACACGTAATCAATAGGTAGCAGAGGCTGGCTCCAGAAGCTCATCAGAGGTGATGAACACTTCTCAATACTAAATGTAACGTTTCCTGAAGAGTTTTGGAAGAGAAAATGAGCCTCTCATATTTGAAGTTTGAGAGGCAAAAGTTGGTGGAGGGTTGTTAAGAGAGGATTAAATTGGTCAAAGCACTGCTCTAGCAAAGTGATGTCTGCAAGCAGCATTCTGGATGGATACCAGCTGGAGAAGGCTGCACTTGTTGAGCTTGCATAGAATCATGCTCCAGTGATGAGAGACTATGCAAGAGATATCACCATGCAGGTGGTCAAGAAAGGCAATACCCTAATCTAAAGGGCATAGACTGAGACCGAATGCAAGGAGAACAACAGGTCTGAGTTGGAGAATAATCTCTGAAAAATAGGTAGGATGGTGACCAGTGACCAAGACAGGAAGTAACTGGGAAAGTCAGGTAAGGAGAGGAGGCTAGCAGTGTCAATCTACAGCAGTTTTATATTATTACTAAATGTGCTTCCTTTCAATAAAGCGGGCTGAAAAGCTTCTGCTCCTGTCCAGAGTTCTTTCCTTCACTCATGCAGTCCCTAATGAATACGTACATTATATATTTATATTTCCTTCTTTTCAAGGTGACTGGGTAAAATAAAGCACAAATTTTAACTTGTCTTTGTTGATAACTTGACAGAAAACTTACAAGCAGTTCTGCTACTGCTGCTCTATAAACATGGTCATACATGGCACCCATTGCTGGTATGGTGGTAAAACTATTAATATTTAAGATTTAAGAGGTCTGGCTAAGAAGTCTATCCCAACTAAAAGAACATTCCTTTCCAGTAAAAGCTAACAGTGATTGTTTCCATCTCCCCACTTCTCCACATCATTAGCTATGATCATAGTTAATAAAGCTTCTGTCTGACCTGTCCTAAATTGTACCTGTGTTATTACACACTTGGAGTCTCCAGATCTCTGATAACTGGTATTAGTGAATAAGCAATTCAGAAAGGTGCTGCCATTCAGAGCATATCTCAGAGTGTAACTGCAAACTTTTTCTTTCCAGTGGATTTGTCCCAGAATAAATTCTACTTTCATTTGATTACATGGATTAAAGTGGAGCACCACTTTCATACACGTGATAATTCTGTGAAAGACATGTTGGATCCATGAAGAATTTCTAAGATACTTTGATACAAAAGAGGAAATCAAACTCTTCTATTCAGCGGATTCTGTCACCAACCAAGCTCATGGTTAAAGCCCTTTCACTGAACATCACATGTAATACAAAGCAGTCATCAGAGAACAAAGCTAATGTTTCTGCCGAGGAGTTGTCCATCTTGTTGGACAGCCCCTCCACCCAACCTCCTCACACAGCTAACGTTTCCCATGTCAAGCACTGCAACACATTTCACTTGGATAATTTTTTAATCGCATTTGTGAGTTTACAAACAGTTTCAGGGGTATCATGCTCAGATCATAAATGTGTGTAGCTCCCATTTCTTGCTTTTGCAGCCTGATCATCATAGGAGTTATACAGTCTGTTAAGACACCATGACAGCACTGCCTGCAACAGTTGCCAGTTCCTACATTCAAACATGATAACATATCTTTAAGCACTGTTACCACAGTTTCCACCAAGGTGCAAGTGTGAACATTTAAATCATTATTTATATGTTGCAGCAAGACAGGCCTTTCTGTCAGAGAAGTTGGTCGTCTCGTCTATTATAACTGAACACACTTTTCAGAAATGTTCTCAGAAACATTCCCCATGCTTTTAAGAGCCATGATGCACATTGTCTCATTTAAAATAACTAGAATTATCAATGTGCCTCAAATCATTTTCAACCATGGGATATTACTTTGCCAGCAAACAGAGAAATCAAATGTAGCTGCAAGCCAGCCTTTCCACTTACGCATGGTCAATATAATGGTATGTAGTACAAACTTCTCCCAGGATAACATACACCTTTTAGTATTTTTATTATGCTTGTCATGTTTTCTGTTCTAAGAACCCCGAGAAGTGAGCGCACCATAGATATCCTCTGTGGTTGTTTGAAGAACTTGAAGTACTTTGTGGTGGCCTAAAGAAGCTCAGTGCCTTTCACATTCATCTCATGCTTTATCCCCAATCAGTAAATGAAGACTGGCATGAAAGCACTTTTTGTAGATGTAATCAAAAATAGCCAAAAGCCACGCAAAAGTAGAAACAAAGTGCACTGTCCTCAGTTCCAGAATAATCCAGTCATGATAAATTATTCAAAAAAAGAAGAAAAAAAAGTTATTTAAAGAATATATGCAGAAGAAGTAAAAGAAAATCAGTATGTTTTGTTAAAGGAAGCAGGAAAGAGACATAGCAGCTACCAAAAAAAGCGTGAGATGTATATGCAGGGAAATATCTCCCCAAGACAGACAATTTTGAAGATCCTGAATACTGAGCCATTTATCAGATAGAAAAGAAAGGAGCCCACTGGCAGAGGACAGCTCCTCAGAGCAGCCTTGGCTACTGAGAGCATTTGGCACCCAAGAGAAAAAGGGTTGTTTTCAAACATCCAAGACCATCAAAATATCATGTTATTTTACCTGAAGAGAACAAACTGTGAGTTATATGAAAATTTTCCTTACTATAATAACCTGCCACAAGGAAAAAAAATCAATTGCTACTACTTTTGGGTAAGGTTTTTATTCTGGCTTGTGCCTATGTAGAGCTTGTTTTCAATAAGGGCATCTTCCAAAAAGGTATTAAGAGGAAATGGAACCCTTACTTGCCTGGTTGTATTGCTCCAGTGCTTAATTATCTTGCTGTTAAATGTTTGAGCTTAATTTTGAATCTGAACTTCTCTAACTTCAGCTTCCAGACATTACACCCTTTTCTGTTGGATTCAAGAGCCATGAAAAACCCTGGTGAAAGTATGCTGTAATCCAGTCATCTCCTGATCTTCTTCTAGACTAACTGAACAGAGTAACTTCTATAAATCCTTCACTATGAGACATTTTCTCAGGTCTTCAATATAATTTCTGTGACTCTTTCCTGCATTCTCTCTCGTTTCTCAGTACCTTTTTAAAACATGCTGGCCTGAACTGTATCCAGCTTTCAAATACTGATCTCATCAGTCCCCTGTACAGAAGTAATATTACTTCCCTGCTTCTGTTCACGATTCTCCTTATATCACAGCAGCCCTCTTTGTGACAGCTCTGCACAGGGAACTCATATACAACCAACTACTTCCTGTGCACAGGCAATGCTTTCCAGTACTCAATCCCCCATGAGGCAGGTGCAACTACATTATCTCTTCTTAGAAATACAGTTATGCATTTAGCTGCATGTATTAAAAAACAAGTTGTCTGAAAAAGCTGTGCGACCAAAAGCCTCCCTTCTCAGTGCTCTGCCTTTCTCTTCGTTTACTATTACATCCAACTTTGTAACATGCCCATTCTCTGCCAGTGGTCCTGTGGGTTATTGAATGACTGCAAGTCTGGCACAGGCTCTGTTGGAAGCGAGTGTTTTAAGAGGTTGTAGCAAACCAGGTATTAATCCCCCTCACATATATTTTAATGAAAATTGGCACTTGAGTTATAATGACATGTGATAAGGCAAGTGCCTTTCAAAGATCTGTTCCATTTATGCAGGAACAAAATATATCTTCCCATTGCAATAACATCATGTCTCTGTGACAAGACTTGTTTCCTATTAAACTGATATAGATTGGTGAGTATTCTTTTATTCTCCATTTCCTTTCTTTCCTTCAGAAATGGACAAAGGACTGATTTGGGATAAAGCATTCTCTATATAACCCTTACTTTAGTTATGCTCCTAATTGTTTTCAGCTTGCCTAGCAATTCAGAAAAAATGAGTGAAGGCTTCAACGCTTGGTTCTCCAATGGGAGGGCAAAAAGAAAATAAATGAATAAATAAATAAAAGGTAAAATGGGCTGTGCAGTGCACAGGGTATTCCAGCTCAAAGATTCTGAAAGGTCAGTAATAACCGCACAATTTTGTGCATGGGCAGAGTTTGGCTCATTACATGGTCTGAGTGTCTAAATTACACTCATGTCACACTGAAGATTAAATCCATGTGAAGCCAGCTCCCTGTCAAAATAAAAATATATTGGCAAAGAGGAAGGAATTAAAAATAAGTGACAAACCTCAAGTCACTTCTCACTTTGCAGGAGAGAATCCTTGAAGTAATTACAGGCAGGCCCAAGCAAGGCAGAGAGCATTCATAGAGAAGATGGATGCATATCTGAAAGTAAAACTTACCCATATGTTTATTGCTATCTAAAATATTTAATGCTCAGCAATAGAGAAATTCTAGAGAAAAGTTCAGAAACAAGGTAACTGGGCTGTAAGTACTTTAACACTAGGTATAACTGTCTCAGTGTGATAGAAAAAAATATCATATCTTTTTATATTTGCATAATTGCAATCTGTATGTTACTTTGCTGCTTTACCAGATATTTGGTTTTCAACAAATTTTCATAGAATCATAGAATAGAATCACAGAATGGTTTGGGTTGGAAGGGACCTTAAAGATCACCTAGTTCCAACCCCCCTGCCACAGGCAGGGACATCTTCCACTAGACCAGGTTGCTCAAAGCCCCATCCAACCTGGCATTGAACACTGCCAGGGAGGGGGCATCCACAGCTTCTATGGGCAACCTGTGCCAGTGTCTCACCACCCTCACAGTAAAGAATTTCTTCCTAATATCTAATCTAAATCTACCCTCTTTCAGTTTAAAACCATTACCCCTTGTCCTGTCACTACACGGCCTCGTAAAAAGCGCCTCTCCAGCTTTCCTGTAGGTCCCCTTCAGGTACTGGAAGGCTGCTAGAAGGTCTCCCCGGAGCCTTCTCTTCTCCAGGCTGAACAACGCCAACTCTCTCAGCCTGTCTTCATAGGAGAGGTGCTCCAGCCCTCTGATCATCTTCATGGAGAGGTGCGCCAGCCCTCTGATCATCTTCATGGCCCTCCTCTGGACTTGCTCCAACAGCTCCATGTCCTTCTTATGTTGGGGGCCCCAAAGCTGGACGCAGTACTCTAGGTGGGGTCTCATGAGAGGAGAGTAGAGGGGCAGAATCACCTCCCTCGACCTGCTGGCCACGATGCTTTTGATGCAGCCCAGGATACAGTTGGCCTTCTGGGCTGCATGCATGCATTGCCGACTCATGTTGAGCTTCTCATCAACCATCACCCCCAAGTCCTTCTCCTCAGGGCTGCTCTCAATCAATTCTCCGTCCAGCCTGTATTTGTGCTTGGGATTGCCCCGACCCACGTGCAGGACCTTGCACTTGGCCTTGTTGAACTTCATGCAGTTCACACAGGCCCAGCTCTCAAGCCTGTCAAGGTCCCTCTGGATGGCATCCCTTCCCTCCAGCGTGTTGACTGCACCACACAGCTTGGTGTAGTCGGCAAACTTGCTGAGGGCGCACTCAATCCCACTGTCCATGTTGTTGACAAAGATGTTAAACAGGACCAGTCCCAATACTGACCCCTGAGGAATGCCACTCGTCACTGGTGTCCACTTGGACATCGAGCCATTGACCGTAACTCTTTGAGTGCAACCATTCAGCCAATTCCTTATCCACCGAGTGGTCCATCCGTCAAGTCCACATCTCTCCAATTTAGAGACAAGGATGTCATGCGAGACAGTATCAAATGCTTTGCACAAGTCCAGGTAGATGACATCAGTCGCTCTTCCCCCATCCACCAGTGCTGTAACCCCATTGTAGAAGGCCACCAAATTTGTCAGGCACAATTTGCCTTTAGTGAAGCCATGTTGGCTGTCAGCAATTACCTCCTTGATTTCCGTGTGCCTCAGTATAGTTTCCAGAAGGATCTGCTCCATGATTTTGCCAGGCACAGAGGTGAGACTGACTGGCCTGTAGTTCCCCGGGTCTTCCTTTTTTCCCTTCTTGAAGATGGGGGTCATGTTTCCCCTTTTCCAGTCAGTGGGAACTTCACCAGACTGCCACGACTTCTGAAAAATGATGGATAGCGGCTTAGCAACTTCATCCGCCTGTTCCCTCAGGACCTGTGGATGCACCTCATCAGGTCCCATGGACTTGTGCACCTTCAGGTTCCTTAGATGGTCTTGAACCTGATCTTCTCCTACAGTTTTATGCTCATTAAATTCATTTTTCAAAGTTCTAAATATTTTTCTGAAATTTAAAATTCATATTTATACCACTGTGGATATTTAAATAATATTTTAAATCTCCTGAAAGAAAATTCCATCAAAAGCCATTTCTAAAATACACACAGGCTGCTGTCATGTATTTGGGTTCTTCACACTTCCTTTATACAGCTAACCATTACTATCTGCAAGAGCCGTTACTAGAAAATGAACTTTCTTAATACTTTTATTTAAGTTACTATGAGACTATGTATAGGGAAAAATCTGAAGGAAAAATAACTCCAGGTAATAGTGTACTGAGGACTGTCACTTGACTTGGTCCTCCTTCAGGGTGGGTTTTCTTGCATGGAGCCTATAAAAAGGGATTAAGAGGAGAGGGTGCTTAGGAAGGAATGAGAGAGGCATGGGGCCCTGCTGGATTTTCTGAAGGGAGGTCTGCTAGCTGATAAGGCCCCAGGTGAAGAATATGTCAACGTGTTATTTAAGGAACATTTTTTCCTCTTTGAATTGGGCTGTTTGGTTTCTATGAACAGCTTTACGCTTACTGGGTAGATCACGTGCATCCCAAAGCCTGACGCTCCTACTGTTCAGACCAGGAAGTCACTGGACCGGGGGATGTTTTTCACCTCTAGGCTGTATGAACAGGCTTCACATCCACGGCACACAGGGTCCTGGAAGGAGACATGGCTGAGGCATGGACCCATAGGAGCAGTTCCCATGTATTGTCAGTCACAGCTACCTGAAAGGAAGAAGTGCACATGCCTGAACTCATCCAGATCTCCTGAACACTGCCTGAAGAGTAACTTCTAAACTACGCCCTGAGATAAGTAACAGCACTAGACTTCACAGCTGATGCCTCAGGATATGCCAATATTATGCAAAGTCATATTGTGTTACCTGAGATAGGCCAGAGTATCTTTGTACATCACCATGGCAGTCACAGCGTCAGACAAGGATCCTAGCTCAGGTCCGAAGCCAGCACAGCCCGACCTCTGCTTCCTGTTCCAGCAGCACTAGGCTGTTCTGTGCCAGCTTGACGGTCAGCAAACATCATCTGTATCAGCATGCTCACAAGAGAGAGACAGAAATCAGCAGTAAGACAGTGGTACAAGAGCTCTTTAACTACGACCCATCACTAATTTTTGCATGTTAATTTTCACAATGGCTAAAAAGAGATTTTCCTCTAAATTACAACTGTTCTGTAGTGCTACAGGGTGAAATCCATGCCAATGCCATCTGCCCTAATGACCAAGACAGTCCACCATCTCACTAATAGTGACAAACTGACAACACAGGATACAAACATTAGCTTGTTTATAATGTGTTGCAATTGGAAAGGAAATCATTCACAAATTAACCAAGTGAATAAACACAGCTCTCCAAAGTCCTAAATTAAAATATTTAATTGAAATGCTGGTCTTCCCCATTTGTGAAACAAATGTTTAAACAGGATGAAGGAAAGCTTTTGCGTTTTTTAACATAACTGTTCTAAATGTAAGAGTGACAGATGCTGAAACACACCAAACATTCTAGATCACAGGAAAGTATTTGTTACGCTGTCACATCAGAAATCAGTGGATAAATCAGGAAGACAGCAATCAACAGGAAGATGATATCCATTTTTAATCCGTGTTATGAAGCAGGAGGGTCACCAGAAATACGAATGAATCATCTTGAATCATCCAGCAAAGTTTCACAGGGCTTAGCACAACGACTGAGGTAGGCCTGAATGAAGGGATGGCACCACACGTGCTTGCTGAGTGCATTACTTAACAAGGGAGAAGGAAATCTTCCCTCCAGATTCCAGTTGTCCCCCAGGCCCAGGTTTTCCATGGTGCTTAAGGTGTATAGTGGTGTAAATGAGGACAAAGCACGTTTTCGTAAAATTATCCAGGCTCTTCTGAAGGCCAACTCATCCCAGTATTTTGGTATGTCCTGGAGGACACACTTCTCTCCACTGACAATACAAGGAACCTTGGGAGACTATCTTCTGCGCACAAGCATCTACATCTGGTGTCTAAAGCTGTTTGGTGTGGTTCCTCCGACTCAGTGGCCTCTATGCAAGTTCAGTTTCTAACTCACTAAAAGTCCCACTGACCTGCCTGCGCTATCCTATATGTAACAGCTTTGCAAATCTGGCCATGTGGCCCTAATGTCACCCTCTGAAGACAGCAGCCATCCCTATGCCCAGGCTTCCCCAGCAGGTTCTCTGCACGCTGTCAGGCGCTACCTGCTCTAGACCTGACACTGTGAATCGCTCCTTTAAATCTTTTATACTCCATTTTCACATGGTTATACACCACAGAATCACAGAATGGTTGAGGCATTAAGGTGCCTCTGGAGATGGCCTAGTCCAGCCCTGCTGCTCAAAGTAGGGTCAGTTAGAGTAAGTCATTCAGGACCACGTCATGAAGTTTTTAGTGTCTCCAGGGATGGAGACCTCACAACCTCTTGGGGCAACCCGTGCCAGCGCTCGATCACCCTCATAGTACGGATAATGGGTTTGGGGTTGTTCAGCCTGGAGAAGAGAAGGCTCCAGGGAGACCTTAAAGCAGCCTTCCAGTACCTGAAGGGGGCCTACAGGAAAGCTGGAGAGGGACTTTTTACAAGGCCGTGTAGTGATAGGACAAGGGGGAATGGTTTTAAACTGAAAGAGGGTAGATTTAGATTAGATATTAGGAAGAAATTCTTTAGCGTGAGGGTGGTGAGACACTGGAACAGGCTGCCCAGGGATGGCTGCCCCCTCCCTGGCAGTGTTCAAGGCCAGGTTGGATGGGGCTTTGAGCAACCTGGTCTAGAGGAAAGGTGTCCCTGTCTGTGGCAGGGGGGTGGGAACTAGACGATCTTTAAGGTCCCTTCCAACCCAAACCATTCTATTACTTTATGATTCTATGATAATTTTGACTTCACTCGTTTTTAGCAGGCTCTGCTGTGAGTGAAAGGCCAGCTAACCACCTAAGACCAGCAAGGGGCTTGCTGGATACAGCACCACGTTATTCAAAGGCTTTTACTCCACCACGACCTCCGAGACCTCCCCCCTCACCAAGGTGCACAGCCGCCCTCAAGACCCAGCGACAGCTGCCACGAATTAGAAACACAGAGGCAGGAACGCGAGGCTGAACCGAGCGCTTCCATTTACCCTTTGATCACCAGCACCCAGCTTCGCCCAGACCCTCCCCACATCTCCATCACCCCCTTCAGCACCTCAAACCAAAGGACGCTCCGAAGCCGCCTCGATGGGGCGAGCGGAACGATCACCGCAGGGCGGGCGCGACAGCACCTCACGGGCGCTCGCGCGGGGCGGGTGGGGGGCAGAGGGGCGGGGAGGAGCGGGCGCGCGCGGGCGGTGGGGAGGCACCTGCGCAGGCGCGCGCGCACGACCCCCCCCCCCCCCCCCCCGCCCTCCCTCCACCCACACCCCCTGCGCGCGCGCGCGCGCGCGTGGGGGGGGGGTGGCGCGCGCACCTGCGCTTCTGCCTCGGTCGCGCGCCGCGCCCTGAGGGCGGCCGGTCCCGCTGCCGCCTTGAAGGGACCACGGCGAACACCTTCCTTCTCCTTCCTTCCTCCGACCCGCCGGGGGAAAGCCCAGGTGACCGCCGCCGGGGGTGCGTGGGGTGTGTGGTGGTGGTGTCCGTGTGTGTGGTGTCCGTGTGTGTGGTGTCCGCGTCGAGTTTGTAAGTTCTCAGAGGATATCGCGCCTCCCCCCCGCCAGCCCAGGCGGGGTTTCCTCACGGGGGGTCGGGGAAGGATATCCTCCCCCTGCCCCCCATCCTGGCCGCTCCCTCCGTGAGCAAAAATAATTCCGCTTTCAGATGGTGGCTGCTGAATAACGGAGTTTACGCCGCCCCACAGCCGGCCCACACTCCAAATTGCAGCGCTTAAGGGGGGCTTTAGCTGTTCTATGGGCTCCCTCCCGTGCCTTCTTCCCTATGCAGGTGAAGGGAATTACCGTTAGGATCCCTCAGCTTCCGTGTGTCGGTCCCTTGGCAGATAATCTCGGGCAGTTTTAAATATTTTTTCCCACTCTGTTTTTATTTTTTTTTTCAATTGTCACATTTATGTAACAAGTGCCTGCCTGTACATGAGATTGGTGTTGCCGTCTAGGGCGTTGCATGCTCTGGGGGTGCTGTGTCCAGTGCTGTGTCTGAACATTAAAAAAAATGTCTTTCCGTTGAAGAAGACAGGGGTTAAAATGAATGAAGATCTGAAGGTTAATTTGAGCTGGCTGCCTCAGGATCATGTAGAAGCCAGCTTTACCGAGAATGCCTCAGCCGCAGGCTCCTCCCTGGTTCCTGTCTTGGACCCAGAGCCAGAGCTTTTGGTAAACCCCTGGGACATTGTCTTGTGTACTTCAGGGACCCTTATCTCCTGCGAAAATGCCATTGTGGTTCTTATCATTTTCCATAACCCCAGTCTCCGCGCTCCCATGTTCCTCCTGATAGGCAGCCTGGCGCTGGCAGATCTCTTAGCAGGCATTGGATTGATCATCAATTTCGTTTTTGCATACCTTCTGCAATCAGAAGCTACGAAACTGGTTACGATTGGACTGATTGTTGCCTCTTTCTCAGCATCTGTTGGCAGCTTGCTGGCTATTACTGTTGATCGTTACCTCTCCCTGTATTACGCTTTGACTTACAATTCAGAGAGGACTGTCACTTTTACCTATGTCATGCTTATATTGCTCTGGGGAGCATCTATCTGTATTGGACTGCTGCCTGTAATGGGCTGGAACTGCCTCAGAGATGAATCCACCTGCAGTGTTATCAGACCGCTCACTAAAAATAATGCAGCTGTCCTTTCGGTCTCTT
Organism: Nyctibius grandis; assembly: GCF_013368605.1. Lineage (NCBI taxonomy): Eukaryota > Metazoa > Chordata > Aves > Nyctibiiformes > Nyctibiidae > Nyctibius > Nyctibius grandis. The sequence goes on from NC_090659.1 coordinate 104,347,003, forward strand.
TCTTGCTCATGTTTGCCCTCATGCTGCAGCTCTACATTCAAATCTGTAAAATCGTGATGCGCCATGCCCATCAGATTGCCTTGCAACACCATTTCCTGGCCACTTCCCACTATGTGACCACCCGAAAAGGAGTGTCTACTTTGGCCATTATTTTGGGGACTTTTGCTGCTTGCTGGATGCCTTTTACGCTCTATTCTTTAATAGCAGATTACACATATCCTTCTATATACACCTATGCCACCCTCCTGCCAGCTACCTACAATTCTGTCATCAATCCTGTAATATATGCTTTTAGAAACCAGGAGATACAGAAGGCACTTTGGCTCATCTGCTGTGGCTGTATTCCTTCTAACCTCTCTCAGAGAGCAAGATCACCCAGTGATGTCTGATTGGCAGCTAGGAGGACGTTCCTTAACATGTTACTTTCCAGACATTCTTGCGACACTGTCTTTGCTTTAGATGCATTCATTAAATGGTGTGTGATGGGTTCATATAAAAACCACGGGATGCACGGACCTTTTTGTAAACAGAAAACCCCAGTGACCAAAATGAATTGAGTGGTTTAAGGGAGGTTTCCAAAATCAGAATAATCAGTGTTAGTGTTACAGATTTATGAAGTTGCTCAGGGTCTTTTTGTTGTATTACCCAGACTTTGCCATGATTTTACGTTAAGTTTGCTAACTAAAAATAGATGGAAACAGCATACCTCCTTTGAAATTGTTTATGTGATTGAGTTCATTCCTACTGCATGGTACAGTCTGTTGTCATGATATTTTTCTCCCTCTTTAATTCTTTTTAAAACAGAAGAAAAAAAGAAAAGAAAACCCAAGTCCTGTTATCCTATTTGTATAAAATCAGAATACTCTTCAAAATAATGGCCAATTGTACTGATTTATATGGTATTTATTGTAATAATCTCAGTGCAACAAATTTGCTCTAAGTGAGGAAGTACTTGTATAGCTTTTTGTTTTACATCCCAACATGAATTAACTTGATTATTGTTTTAAAGGGTTACCTGTTCTCTCCTGAGTTCTGGCTGGATGTTAAAACAGAAGATATGCTTTGCCTTCCTTTTCAAAAGTCAGATGTATGTTTTCACTTAGATACGGGACATAGAGCTCATTATACTATTAATTTTAAAAGGAATTCAGGGGAGATCTTCGAAATGGATGAAAAAATATGGCTCTTTGACTATGCGTTTGTAATAGATGCAACACCACGTTTCTCAGACAAGTTTATCTTTTCAGAAGTGTATAAGAAAATATCTAATAAAATAACCTACGAATTGCTTGCAACACGTATTTACCATCTACATGAAATGGTTCCCCTTAAGTTTGTTATCAAGTCAAAACTATTACTGCTTTTTTCATTGTTCTGCTATATAATTTCAAATACTGAGGTTTATAAATTCTCAGAGCATATCTGGTTCATAATTGTATGCAACCAGAACTGCAACATGAAACAATACTTTCTCCTTTTCTGGCGGTTTCATCTATTACAGGTTGTGATTCTTCGCACTGTACTCATGTCAGTTCACTTCATTACAGGATGATAGTTCTGGTCTAAAAAGCAGAGCTTCCTCTCATGAATGGTTAAATTTCAAACCGCTTCTAACCTTTTGCTGAAGCCACATTAGAAAGCACGAAATAAAACATTGTTTTCTAATTTGAAGACTTGATTGTCAGAGAGAAAATCTTCCTGGCAGATGTCTTCGTGAAACTTAAGGTGTACCCTGATGTCAGTGCGTGGGGAGTTCATGGTACCACTTCCATTAGTGTTGATGGGAGCTCAATGTGTTAATGCCCTGGCATCAGCAGGAGGTTATATTCCCTTGACTGTCAAAGTCAGCACACTGTATTGTTGTTTCAGTATCTTCCATTACAGTTTAAAAAAACACAACAAACTCAAGTGTAAAAATAGCAATATTTACAGTTCAATGAAAAAATGTAGCTGTATAGTATAGATAGTAGAGACAACTGTGTTGCTGGTCTGGATTTTTCCAAATGGAATCTGTCCTTTTCACATGGACATTTGGATGACTGTAGCTTTTTGTGGCAAAGTTTCTGTGACGTTAAGAGTCATATACTATACAGAAAGCTGAATCTCAAATGTGAATGAGTTGTCTGTAATTGAGGCTCTGTAGAGATTTTTATGAGCAATAAGTAATTTTAGTTGCAATGCCGGGTTCAAATTCCATTATTTACTTGGTTCAACCTTCATGATATTTGGCTCTTACTTTTCAATCGGATTAGTTTAATAATTGCATGGCATGGTCCAGTAGAGCTGTGAACTTGCAGCTGCCTTGGCTTCACTGCGATTTACAGATGCTCAGCACAGTTAAGACTGTGGCCCCTGCTCAGTGTAGAATATTGGTGTTCTTTATCTACTTCTGAATGCTAATGAAACTCTAGTCATTGCATTTTGTTATGAATTTTTGTATAAGAAATAATCACTTCATAAATATCCATGCTATATATGCGTGCAGTTTTGCAAGTATGCAAAGTATTGGGAATCAATGGCAGTAAAAGTCATGAGCTGAATAATGTAGAGACCGAATAATGTAGAATGGCACTTTTAACAGCAAAAACCAAGTTGAAGTCACACGAAGTTTACCCTCTTTTATTTTCCCCATTTGTTCTTCTCTATCAAATTACTAAAAAGTGGAATGAAGATGAGCAGCTGCAACTGTGACCAAAACTCAGTCCTGAGGGCAACTCTTGTTTTGCTTATGCAGACCTGTTCTTATCCTCTTGGATAACTTCACAGGCACTGGTGTTTTTCTTTCCACAACACCCAGGTGGTAGGGAAGCCAGTAAAAACAGCACAGAGTGAGATAATGTCGTCCCCTCTTCACATGCTGGTGGACCTAGTGTCCTTGTCATCTTCCTCGCCCCACAGGCTGCTCAAATCCGCAGAGGCTCTCCAGAGTGCCGGGGGAGCCGACCTTTTCCTTGTGCCAGAGCAGAAAGATTTGTAATTGGAAGCTCCTCTCCTGAGAAGCAGCGTGAGTCAAATGGAGGAAAGAAGGATTAACTACAGAAGTTGCACAAAGCTAGCTCGTAGGGATGTGATTTGCCCTCATTTGAGGAGTAGCGCGTGGTTACCTTTCACCACAAACAGATCAGGAACATGATTATGCCTCCCAAGCTACTGCTGTGACCTCCAGTGAGGATGTTGTCACTTCCAGAAATATGTTCTAAAATTGAGACTGTGCATGCAGCATAGGCCAGAAAATCCTTGTGGAAGCCAATGACATAGGTTTGCCTGCACCTGTCAGACAAAGCTTTAACACGGTTTGCAGTACTGGATAGGTGCTATCTAACACCCCTGTGAACAAACTCTTGGGAGTAGGGGCAGAACTGTGGGTACAAAGCTGCCAGCCTCACTTGCACAAGGGAAATGCTTGACAGACAGCCACTTTTCAGACCCTGCAGAACTTAGCAATTCTCTCCTGTCACCTCAGAGTTACAGTGTAGGCCCCGGTTCTGTATGCTGAGGTACCAGTATCCATCCAAGATCCCTCTGAAACTGGAAGAAATCCAGCCAGCTTGCAGGATTCTGTCATTTTGTTGTCCCATCAAACAACGGGTGTGCGTAAGACCAGGGGTGTTAAGAGTCACCGTTCTATGTACAGTGAAGTACCTTTCGTACCTCCATCATGATGACTGTCACGGTTTAAAGCTGGGCCAGCTATTAACCAGGTGGCAGATGCTCTCTGTTAACCCTCTCCCCCCCCGCAAGGGAAAGGGAAAAGGGAGAGAGACTTATGGGTTGGAAAGTTAAAACAGTTTTAATAAACTATAATAATGAAAAAGAATATAATAACAATAATAATAGAAATAACCAAATATATACAAATCCAAGATCAAGAGCTTGGAAATCCTCCTCAGGCAGAGTTGCTCCCCCCAGCACAGGCAGAGGGGAAAATGCAGTAGCTCCCCCTGCCATCACACCTGCAGGCTTTTAACTGGAGATTTGGCAAAGCTGGTACCAATCAGTGGGAGACAGGAGGGCCCCTCCCTCCTGGGCCCCACCTCCAGGAGGCAGTGGGTTAGTGATAAACAGGAAAGTGAGAATGACGTGTATGGGATGGAATACCTTGTTGGTCAATCTTGGGTCACCTGCCCTGTCTGCTCCTCCCTGCAGGTACGACCCCCTTTTGGCTTCTCACTCATAAGCAGTGAGGAATTTAGCAGTGACCTTGGTTTCTCTAAGACTAATTGGCCTGGTTTGGGCCAAACCAGGACAATGACAAAAGACGTTTTTCTTAATGTGTAATTTAGTTTAAAGAATTGACGTTCATTTTTATTTATCAACACGCTTGACCTGAAGTTGGTAACAGGTTGTATCTTGATGGGCAAAATTTAATGTAGTCAGTTTTTTCATATATTCATCCTCAAAGCTTGGGAGAGGATTTTTTTTGTCTTTTTTTTATTTTTTTAACCATTTCTCCTAACAGTAAGATTTCAGCAATAAGGGGAAATATGTTTTTAGCACAAGAGCAATAAAATCCTCCATGTTGCGGGTACTATAAACTGCTGAGTAAACTCAGAGCAATAGAGAGGAAGCAATATATTCTTTAGACAAAAAATAATAACTTGCATAAGGACTTTAAGTAAGCAGAAGTCTTCCTTTGTTGAGCAGTTGCTATCGGGCTGATGTGGGACGTTATTTCTGGTTGGTTTGTGTTACAGTTATTGAGTTCCTGAATAGAATTACTCAGGAATAACCTTTTACCTTAGTTCTTGGATCCTGAATTTGTGCTATTTGCAAGAGCAAATTATGTCCTGATAGTGGGGATTTTTATTCTTTTCATTGTTTGGCATTTAGTTGTACAGCATTCTATGGATAAATTCATTGCGTTCAGGATTTCCAGTTGTAACTTAATACTGAGAATACTTTTCACCAAACAAAAACTGAGAATACCCAAATTTGTGATGCCCATGAAGATGGATATGATAAATGATGCCAGCCCATTCTGAAGACAGCTTGGCTTTTAAATGAACAAGATTATGGTGTCATTGAAGAAAACCCCTACCAATACCCAGGGTTTTTGGAAGCAAGCTGAAAGGCCTGCTGTGGCTGCTGTATCTTCCTACCATGGACACTCAGTGACATAAGCAGCTGTGTCCATTCTCCATGTTCAGAGGCCAGATGCCTTGAGGCATCCTGGTGTCACTAAAACCCCTCAATGGACAGCAGCGAGCTTTGGTTTAGGCCAGCCGCCCTTCTATCCACAAAGAGTTATTTTTCTGTTGCCTTATTTTCTTAGGGGTTGTTTAGCTTCTAAAAATTATACCTGTGGATTCATTTCTCAAAAGTGATGAGCAACCTGCCAGTGTGACTGGAAGCTGGGATACAATAGCATCACTACAAATCAGGCCCCTGAAATGTAACTGCACACTCATTACTTGAAAAAATGTGGTTCTGTAACATTCAGAACCATATTTTCAAAATGTTGGCCCTGACTTTTGTGGAAAGAAAGTGTGTATGGTCTCTTTTTTGTATGTACAATAAAGAAAAATAAAAATTGGACAGAGTGGTCGCTATTTAAAAAAACACCAACTATTTTGTCACTTTATCTGAGGTGGTGAATGGGATCTTAGTCCTTGAAACAGAATCCAACTCCAGCAACTTTCTAGAAAATTCTGAATACCCATAAGTCAGTGTAAAAGCTTTGTAGCAAAAGTAGGAGAACTAGCATGGCTGCCAGTGCAAAACAATTTGATGTAACAGCTCTGTTGTGAGTGGGAGTAAGAACAGTATACCTGCACACCAGCTGTAGGCAGATCAGGTCCTAGGTGTATAGGAATAGCACCAGAAAAGGTGAACAGCATTCCTTTAAATCACACTGCTGCAAGATGACCATATCAGACTCTTACAACAATCCTTTGCTGTAAGAATTAAAAGATATTTTAAAGTGTTACTGGCCAACTATTCAGGAAGAGCTATCATGGTGGTGTACTTTTTGAGGGGAAACAAGAACGCAGCTAGATCTATGAAAGAAGTAATTAAGGATCACAGAATCACAGAATCAATCACGTTGGAAGAGACCTCAGGGATCATCGAGTCCAACCGTTGCCCTTACACCACCATGTCAACTAGACCATGGCACTAAGTGCCATGGCCAGTCTTTTCTTAAACACATCCAGAGATGGTGACTCCACCACCTCCCTGGGCAGCCCATTCCAATGTCTAATAACCCTTTCTGTAAAGAAATTCTTCCTAATGTCCAACCTGAACCTCCCCTGGCGAAGCTTGAGGCTGTGTCCTCTTGTCCTATCACTAGTTGCCCGGGAGAAGAGGCCAACTCCCACTTCACTACAACCTCCCTTCAGGTAGTTGTAGACTGCAATAAGGTCACCTCGGAGCCTCCTCTTCTCCAGGCTAAACAACCCCAGCTCCCTCAGCCGTTCCTCGTAGGTCAGACCCTCCAGACCCTTCACCAGCTTGGTTGCCCTCCTCTGGACTCGCTCCAACACCTCAACATCTTTCTTGAAGTGCAGGGCCCAGAACTGGACACAGTACTCAAGGTGTGGCCTCACCAGTGCCGAGTACAGAGGGACGATCACTTCCCTAGACCGGCTGGCTACACTATTCCTAATAGAGGCCAGGATGCCATTGGCCTTCTTGGCCACCTGGGCACACTGCTGGCTCATGTTTAGCCGGCTGTCGATCAGCACCCCCAGGTCTCTTTCCGACGGGCCGCTTTCTAACCACTCTTCCCCCAGCCTGTAGAGCTGCATGGGGTTGTTGTGGCCAAAGTGTAAGACCCGACACTTGTTCTTGTTGAACCTCATGCCGTTGGTCTCGGCCCATCTATCTAACCTGTCCAGATCCCTCTGTAGGGCCTTCCTACCCTCCAGCAGATCGACACTCCCACCCACCTTGGTGTCATCTGCAGATTTACTGAGGGTGCACTCAATCCCTACGTCTAGATCATCTAGAAAGATATTGAACAGCACCGGCCCCAGAACTGAGCCCTGGGGAACACCGCTAGTGACCGGCCGCCAGTTGGACTTTGCCTCATTCACCACCACTCTCTGGGCTCGGCCATCCAGCCAGTTTTTAACCCACTGAAGAGTCCACCCATCCAAGCCCCGGGCAGCCAGTTTGTCTACGAGGATGCTGTGGGAGACAGTGTTGAATGCCTTACTGAAGTCTAGATAGACTACATCCACAGCCCTGCCCTCATCTACTAAGCGGATCACTTTGTCATAGAAGAAGATCAGGTTGGTCAAGCAGGACCTGCCTTTCATGAATCCATGTTGGCTGGCCCCGATGCCCCCATTGTCCTGCATGTGCCGTGTAATGGCACTCAGGATGATCTGTTCTATCCCCTTGCCTGGCACCGAGGTCAGGCTGACAGGCCTGTAGTTCCCTGGATCATCCTTCCGACCCTTCTTGTAGATGGGCGTTACATTTGTTTATTTCCAGTCAGCTGGAACTTCTCCAGTTAACCAGGACTGCCGGTAGATAATAGAGAGTGGTTTTGCAAGTTCATTTGCCAGTTCCTTCATTACTCTGGGATGAATCCCATCCGGGCCCATAGACTTGTGGGTGTCCAACTGGCACAGCAGTTCACTAACCGTCTCCTCCTGGATCATGGGAGGTTCACACAGTCCCCCATCCCTAACTTCAGGCTCTGGGGGCCGAGTGTCCTGAAGACAACCGGTCTTGACATTAAAGACCGAGGCAAAGAAGGCATTGAGCACCTCTGCCTTTTCCTCATCCCCTGACACTACACTACCCTCCTCATTCAGCAAGTGGTGGAGGCTCTCCTTGACCCTCCTTTTGCTGTTGATGTATTTGTAAAAGCTTTTTTTGTTGTCCTTGACTGTAGCAGCCAAATCGAGCTCTAATTGAGCTTTGGCCCTTCTAATCATCTCTGTACACGACCTGGCCACGTCCCTATAGACCTCCCAAGTTACCCGACCCTTCTTCCAGAGCAAGTAGGCTCTCTTTTTTTTCCTTAAGTTCTAGTCTAAGTTCCCTGTTTAACCAGGCCGGTCTTTTTCCCTGATGGCTTGCCTTCCTACAGACTGGGACAGCCTGCTCCTGAATATTTAGCAATTCCCTTTTGAAGCATGTCCAGCCTTCCTGGACTCCTTTGCCCTTCAGGACCGACTCCCAAGGGACTTGGTCCACCAGCCTCTTAAACAGGCTAAAGTCAGCCTGCCGGAAATCTAAGGCAGAAGTTCTACTCTTGCCCCTCCTTACTTCCCCCACTATCGAAAACTCTAACATTTCGTGGTCGCTACTCCCAAGACGGCCACCGACCCTCACATCTCCCACTAGTCCTTCTCTGTTCACAAACAACAGGTCAAGCAGGGCCCCTCCTCTAGTGGGCTCATTTACCACTTGCATGAGGAAGTTGTCCTCCACACATTCGAGGAATCTCCTAGATTGCTTCCTCTCTGCCATGTTGTATTTCCAGCAGACATCCGGCAAGTTGAAGTCGCCCACGAGTACAAGGGCCGGCAACCGGGCGGCTTCTGACAGCCGCTTGTAAAACGCCTCGTCCGCCTGCTCATCCTGGTTGGGTGGTCTATAACAGACTCCCACCGTAATGTCCGCCCTGCCGACCTTCCCCCTGATCTTTACCTATAGACATTCAACCTTGTCATCCTCACCATCTTCCTCAATTTCAACACAGTCCAAGCACTCCCTAACATATAGCGCTACCCCACTGCCTCTCCTGCTTCGCCTGTCCCTCTTAAAGAGCTTATAGCCATCCATAGCTGCACTCCAGTCATGAGAGTCATCCCACCACGTTTCTGTGATGGCAACCACATCATAACCTTCCTGCTGTACAGTGGCTTCTAGCTCTTCCTGTTTGTTGCCCATACTGCGTGCATTGGTGTAAACGCACTTCAGCTGGGCTAGCGGCCTTGCCCCCCACGCAGGCCTGTCACCCCTAGGTTCATTTGTGGCTGCCCTGGTCTTATCCCCCTCCCCCATCGAAGCTAGTTTAAAGACCTCTTGATCAGCCCTGCCAACTTCTGGGCCACAACCCTTTTCCCCTTCTGATTCAGCTGTTCCCCATCCAGCATAAGCAGGCCCGGTGCCATGAAAGCCGCACCGTGGTCAACAAACCCAAAGTCCCACCTACGGCACCAGTCTCTTAGCCACATATTAATCTGTTGTACTTTCATAGTCTTTTCCCTATTTTCACCAAATACCATTAAGGATGGTGTTAAATATCTGCGTGTAGAGTCATCACACCTCTTTGGGAGAAGATCTGAGAATCATTCTAAGGCTTTACTTGGCTGGCTTTTGGAGCAGCCGATTCTGGAACAAGAGGTTGCTCCGTACATTAAATGCACTAAATAATCTGTCCTCCTTTGCATATTTATCAAAAGGAACAAATAGCTATTTGCAGTCAGAATTGTTGTTTGGAATGAGACATCTTTTTAATAATACCACAGGAAGCCACTTTGTGAAAACAGTTTGATAACTTCAGTGTAAACTTAGAAAAACAAAATTTTCACATGCTTAGCATATTGCACACTTACTGTATTGCATGTTAGCAAGAAGCCCTGTAACTTGACTGGTATGAGGCACCAGGGCTACTCAAAAGCATGTGAAATTTGGTGCTTAACCAAAAAAAAAAAGGCCAGTGCAGATAACAGTGCATTACTATAATTGGGAAACACAATTTTAAATAAAATTTCAATTCCTGACTATTTTTTTCTGATTTTTGAATGCTTTATATAAAGCGGTGGTTTACCCTCTCTTTCAGTGCCACATTTATTTTGGCTTAGTGGTAGTCTCAGAGATGTGCAACGGAGGAAATAAAAGATCTCTCAATCTCTGCTTATAGAGAGGGGACTAAAAGGAATGGGCAGGCTTTATATGTCATGAATAAGCAATAGTACAGGAAAGAGAAATTAGGCATGCTCATCTCCCCTATCGCTCAGTAAAAGAATGATGGGACTCCCAGTAAACTTGAAAGGTAGCATATCTGGAAATACTTTTTGGTACAAAAGGAAATTACCCAATAAAACTGGGTGCTAATGGCTTCTTCAGACCAAGAATTCGCAATTCCTTTTAGTAGATCGGAAATCTGGATGAACTGCAAGGATATCTGCTTTCATGTTAGGTGGATGATGAGGGATGAGAGGATGGAAGTCTTTATGGCTTGGTGAATCAGCCAGGTACTCGGTGCTGGAGCTTGGATAGGAAGGATGCTTGAATAAATGCATCCTCTATGAGAAGGTTATTTTGAACTGTCCATTTTGAACGTTACTTGACGTACACAGAGCACCTGAGAGAGGCCCTGGGGCTGCCATTGATCTGGGGTGTAGTGCAGCAGTCCCGTGTCCTTGAGGCAGGCAGTATTGCTGTTCCTGGTGAATGGTGCCCAGAGAACAGAAAGGAGGAACCATAATCAGAAGTGAAGTTCTCCTCCCTTGAAAACGTGACCTCATAGGTTTTATTGAGATTTATTAAGACTTGTTAGCACAGTCTTATATCACTCCACTTGAAATCAGAAGAGGTTTTTTTGTGGAAAAATACTGAAAATATAAACGTAGAATCAACAGCAGATTATTTTACAGTAAGTCATTATGTCTTTTTCTTCTGAGGAGCAGCTGAGTCTGTAACTTTGCAGTAACTGTTTCTTTGAAAACAATATACCCTTGCAGTAAATAACTAAAAAGTCTGTGCAACAGTTTATTTGCAAAATTATTGTGATCTTGTAAGCCAGACAAGAAGAAACACAGTTGCATATTTCACTGTGTTATACAAACTTCTTCTAGAAGAGAAGGGAAAAAACCAAACTTGAATGTAGGTTAGATGAAACCATATTGTAATTAACTAGTGTGTCACTGCTGTGACGCAAACTAATTCAGTGCCATCAAAAGTATAAGGGGAGATTTTCCAGTGGAGGTTTTTTGCAAATGGGTTGAGAGGATAAAACTCATTTTAAAACAAAGGTCAGTCAAACTTGCATCCTGGACTCCATGGTTTGCCTTTTGAGGAAATTGTCCTCACCTCCCCAAACCTTTTGTTTTGCACTTTCCATATGCCAAGGCAATTTTTACAAACTTGCTGACATGATAAATATTTAACTGGACAAAATAGGATTATGGGGTTTCACCTCCCAGGTGGAGGGAAGATGTTTATGCCTCAGAACTACTAGTGAACGAATTTATTTATCTGATATCTCTTAAGTCCAGCAGACCTTTCTAAAAAGCATAGAGTACTTAAGGACATTCACTGCACATTTATGGGCTTCATCAAATTACTAGTGTAGAGTAATTCAGCTGATGGCCACAGGATTACGGGGTGGGGGGTCGTTCTTTTTTTTTTTCACTCAGCAGTAAGATGCCTGGCACAGTCCTTTTTGTTTCAAGGCGAACATTGGTTTATGGTTGGACTCGATGATCTTAAAGGTCTTTTCCAACCTAAACGATTCTATGATTCTAAGAACCTGTCTCTCATAAGTACAATGCTGCGTTCTTAGGTAAAAGCTTATTTACAAAGGTTCTAATAGTAAATGTATTAGCACCACTTTTTCATTGAACAACTTCAGTGAGCATTTGCCTTGCACTGGAAATCTATGATTCGCCTGTGGCGGGGAAGCCAGTGAACTGCTACACTTCAGTTTTCTTTACACTGGTGATGATACTCTTTTTTTCCTCAAACCGTTTGATACCAACCATGTGATCTGCCATGATGTCTGAGCACAGGCCTAGTCTTGGTTTCTCAAGGAAAAAGCAAACCAGTACTAACTGCACATGCTGAAGACTGCATCCTGCAAGGATTTACCTTAGAAAATGGAGAGGCCTTTCACTTCTAAGGAATAGATGCCAACAGAATAGATTTGTTTTTTAAAAAAGTATAAACTAATTCTTAAAAGGAAATACCTATGTCCAGGTTTAACCTAAAGAACTTAAGTACTAGTTATATTACAGGCCAAGTGGAGAGAGAAACAGTTTCTTAGAGCATTTTGGTATGCTTTTAACTTAAGTAAGTATAATGAGCTATCATACTTAAATAGCATAATTACATACTTAAGTATAATATATATACATAATTATTACGATTATTTAATTTACTTTTTATGTGTATGATACGCTAGATATCATGCTCTATACCTTCAGGGTTGTAATGGTCAAACTTAACTTCTTTACTGAGGCAGTTTCATATGATTAAAGGAAAACATTGCCAAACTTGTATGAGTGTTGCAAACACTGAAAGATTCAGTGGTAAGTAATATTTCAACAAAGACAATTCAGAGGTTTTGGAAGGGAGGTGAACTCTCATATCTTTAATTTGGACAAATGCCACTGCCATCTTTGGGATTACAGGAATGTGTTGCATGGCCACATCTGGGACAGAATACAAGAAGGATATTTATCGCTAACGTGAGCCTCTATAGCAGTTATGTGTTCCTGCACACACTGTTCCCTGTTCTCTCTCTCTGTGTCTTTCGTAGGTGCTTTGGTAACAGGACTGCACAGATCATGAGTCTAAACAGCAGTCCACACAGTCATATGACTGCATATTTTGCACCGGCTGATACTAAGCTGGGGAATCTTACAGTATCTAAAAAATCTTATACATTTATTTTTAAAGGGCACATGAAATACACATATGCCTCAGGGGTATTCTAGGAAAAAGGACTAGGACCTATAAGATTTAGGGCCAAGGATTATAGCTCTTAACGCATTGATTGTTTATGGTCCCCATAGAATTTTCCTCTTACTTCAGTGTTTGCTAAGATGAAACCCATCAAAAAAATCACAAATTCAGCTTCCACTGCTTTTGGGGAAGAGATATTTTACAGTGTGCAACTGCAAGCAGCATGACCCAGCCCTTCAAAAATGCCGATACCCACATACACATTTAGCAGTGGACTTGGCAGCGTTAGGTTTACGGTTGGACTCGGTGACCTTAAAGGTCTTTCCCAACCTAAATGATTCTATGACTCCATCCTGAAAGGGACGTACTGTTGTGTCCCCATGGAGCTGGGGGACATGTGCCCCATCCATGGGTTCTTGTTTTGCTGCTCTTTGCCCTCTGACAGCGTACTCTCTCAATATATGAGCAACACGCAGTCCACCTTGTAGTGCCTCTGCCCCAGAGGGCTCACAAGAAAATAGAGAGCACGGAGGTGAGGCTTTTCTACAATGTTGATTGCAGCGTCAAAGCATGCTGGGTTTGGAAGGGAGCTCTGCTCTCAGCAGAGAGCTTTCTGCAGACACGATAGAAAATAGTGAGTCTTCTTCAATCACATTCCAACCAAATTTCAGCTCCTTTCTTTTGTGTTTCCCTTTCAGTGTAAGCAGAGTCTGCCCTTAGGCTGGGAGGAGGGGAATATTGCATTGCGGGGAGTTAGAATGCTGCAGCATGCAGCTTTTTACACAGCAGCTGTCCCAGAGCACAGCGACTGAATGTACAGCAGTCTGCTTCTGAGCTCAGGCTGGTCCCACAGGTTAGAATGTATAGGAGCAAAATGCGGTTTTTCCAGAATGTGGAAACAGCGTGTGTGATTTGTGCCAAAAGCGTGGAATGGGTATTGCAGCTGAAGAGGCAGGTAAATTGCCTAGATTACATATACAGCAAAATATTCAGGCAATCTCTAGTGTTACTTGCCTGTGCTCAAATGTATTTTCCATCGAAGCTGATAGCAGTCCCATGTATGTATGGAGGAGGAGGAGAAGAGTATGGACTTTCCTGTTGGGCCTCAGCCAGAGCCCACGAAAGGAAACAGGCGTTTTAATTTTTTTTGTTCTTATTTCTAGAAAGAGCCACATTAGACCTCTATCCATTTTGTATGTCTACATCATTTTACTCTTTGGGGCTAAAATCTACAGTTGTGTTGTGCTTTATTTGGTCTCAGTTTTACTGTCACAGCCAAAACCTGCACAAGTTGATTGTAAATGTGTTTACAAATAAAAAGAAAATTCATAGGATAAAATGTTAAAACTGTGCCTCTGTAATAAAGCTGTAAAACTCTGTATTTAACTTCAGACCATGGAATTTGGAATACCCGGGACTGGTAGAACCACTCATAATTTTCTAGACTTACTAACTAGACACCTACTTTCTTTTTATTGCCAAATGCAATTTAAAATAACCTGTGGTTTACCATGCTTGTCTCACGAAATTCTCAAAGAGAACTTTTCCTAGGAAACATAGTACAATTCGTGTAAACTCCTGGTACTACTGACTGCAGCGTGGTTCCATGCTGAATTCTAACAGCTTTAGCAAAAGCAGCTGCATGGGCGTAGTTCTCACACTACACATCTCATTAGGAGCCAAATGATTTTAAACCAGTAATTTAAATTCTGCATGTTGTGCTTTTTGTATGAGAATCAATTACTGGTTTAGTACATAAAGGCCTGTGGTTATTTCTTATACTAATTTAGGTGGGGTTTTTTTCATTTAACTAGTTGAAGTTTGAACCATAGCTTGCCAGTATATGAAGTAATTTTAAAAGGAAGCGAAACATCTTTGCCTCAGTTGCCCTTACGATTAAAGCTTTGGATTGCAACTACAGAGCTTCTTGTTGTATACAAGATAGTAATTAAATGCACTTTATTTAAAAAAGGCACAAATTATTTTGTTTATAAAATGTTACAATTGCACTACGCTGTAAGAATCGGTTACTAAATATAAACTGTACAGTTTTGTAGTCAACATTGTAAGTGTTTAGTCATAAATGATTGAAACAATTACATGTTTCAGTTAAATGTTAATTTTGTATGTGGTATATGTAACTATAAATAAATTTTCCTTTCTAAAAAAAAGAATGATTGTCTGTTTCATTTAATTGAATTGCACATTCTATTTCAAGTAACAAAACAATATTCTTTCTAAAAATATAAAATTAAATATGTAAAGGGGTGGCAGATGACGCTACCTGAACTTGAGGGGTTAAATTCAGATGTGCAAACTTCAGTTGAACTTCTGTAGATCCCCTGCATCCACTAACACTGCCAAAGGAAAAAACAGGCACTACAGTTTTGTACAAGAAGTCCGAAAGAAGAGCTAACAGGAATTCTTGAATGTAGAGTTGTAAATGAAAGCCAAGGTGCCCTTCCAAGTCTACATTTCTTATCCAAGTTAATTTACCCCCACTGCTCTCACTTCTCTTGTGACACTCTGCCATTTATTATCATTGCATATGCTCAGTTTTGGGGAAGAAAATTCAGTATGGATGTACAAGAGGGTCTGCATTGGATCTTGTTAAATGGAGTAATGAAGGAACTGGCAAATGAACTTGCCAAACCACTCTCTATTATCTACCGGCAGTCCTGGTTAACTGGAGAAGTTCCAGCTGACTGGAAATAAACAAATGTAACGCCCATCTACAAGAAGGGTCGGAAGGATGATCCAGGGAACTACAGGCCTGTCAGCCTGACCTCGGTGCCAGGCAAGGGGATAGAACAGATCATCCTGAGTGCCATTACACGGCACATGCAGGACAATGGGGGCATCGGGGCCAGCCAACATGGATTCATGAAAAGCAGGTCCTGCTTGACCAACCTGATCTTCTTCTATGACAAAGTGATCCGCTTAGTAGATGAGGGCAGGGCTGTGGATGTAGTCTATCTAGACTTCAGTAAGGCATTCGACACTGTCTCCCACAGCATCCTCGTAGACAAACTGGCTGCCCGGGGCTTGGATGGGTGGACTCTTCAATGGGTTAAAAACTGGCTGGATGGCCGAGCTCAGAGAGTGGTGGTGAATGAGGCAAAGTCCAACTGGCGGCCGGTCACTAGCGGTGTTCCCCAGGGCTCAGTTCTGGGGCCGGTGCTGTTCAATATCTTTCTAGATGATCTAGACGTAGGGATTGAGTGCACCCTCAGTAAATCTGCAGATGACACCAAGGTGGGTGGGAGTGTCGATCTGCTGGAGGGTAGGAAGGCCCTACAGAGGGATCTGGACAGGTTAGATAGATGGGCCGAGACCAACGGCATGAGGTTCAACAAGAACAAGTGCCGGGTCTTACACTTTGGCCACAACAACCCCACGCAGCGCTACAGGCTGGGGGAAGAGTGGTTAGAAAGCGGCCCGTCGGAAAGAGACCTGGGGGTGCTGATCGACAGCCGGCTAAACATGAGCCAGCAGTGTGCCCAGGTGGCCAAGAGGGCCAATGGCATCCTGGCCTCTGTTAGGAATAGTGTAGCCAGCCGGTCTAGGGAAGTGATCGTCCCTCTGTACTCGGCACTGGTGAGGCCACACCTTGAGTACTGTGTCCAGTTCTGGGCCCTGCACTTCAAGAAAGATGTTGAGGTGTTGGAGCGAGTCCAGAGGAGGGCGACCAAGCTGGTGAAGGGTCTGGAGGGTCTGACCTACGAGGAATGGCTGAGGGAGCTGGGGTTGTTTAGCCTGGAGAAGAGGAGGCTCATGGATGACCTTATTGCAGTCTACAACTACCTGAAGGGAGGTTGTAGTGAAGTGGGAGTTGGCCTCTTCTCCCAGGCAACTAGTGATAGGACAAGAGGACACAGCCTCAAGCTTCGCCAGGGGAGGTTCAGGTTGGACATTAGGAAGAATTTCTTTTCAGAAAGGGTTATTAGACATTGGAAGGGGCTGCCCAGGGAGGTGGTGGAGTCACCATCTCTGGATGTGTTTAAGAAAAGACTGGCCATGGCACTTAGTGCCATGGTCTAGTTGACATGGTGGTGTCAGGGCAATGGTTGGACTCGATGATCCCAGAGGTCTCTTCCAATCTGGTTGATTCTGTGATTCTGTAAATACTTAATATTTAAGTTTGAGTTAATGATCATTAACTGGGAGAGCTAAGAGCTGAAAGAAATTATTTTAACTTAGATTTTTGTTTTAGATGTTTCTTCCTGATCCTCCAATTCAGTAACTGCAAAATCAGATGCATGATCAGATTTCTGTTTTTCCAATTTGACTGTTATGGACAGGCTAAAAGAAAGTGGTGGACTGTCTCATTTTCCAAATTATGGTTTTTTAAATGTATATTTTAAGTCTTTTGTGTAGTTTTCTTGAATACCCAGCTTATTTTCCAGAAATATAAATTGATGGAACGAGCTACATCTCTAACTGTAAAACTGACTATTGTGAACTGTAGCCAGTGAAAATACGACTTTTGAAAGAAATTGGCCAGTGACTGACAGATATCCAGGTAAGTGATGGAAAGTGAGGATGATTCCTTTATACTATGCAGGACTACAGTCCTACAGCTCAGGCATATCCTGGAGGAGATCTCAGTGATGTTTACTTCTACCAGACACAGCTGTCCTCTCCACCTCTCACATCAGACATTCAAGCACCAGCTACTTTATCTAGAGAAGAAGAAATTGTTATCTTGGTGCAGGGGTAGCATCCCAGCTTGTCTCTCTTCAGTTAAACTACAGCCAAAAGGACTACAGCACAGTGGTGATCAGGATGTATTTGATAAATGTTTCTTGCTTAACTAAACATGAGCTGCAATTACACAGTATAGACCCTTAGGATCTATCAGCCATCCAATCTACTGAACTGGAAAATTAATAAAAATTAATGGGTAAAAACAATAGAGAGGGAGGGGAAATAAATGTTTCGCCTAACAGAGAAGCCAGTATTGAAATCATGTGGCCAGGGCTGTTCGGGGATCTTTTTGAGCTTAATCGCTGGAGCCTGAAGTAGGACAATAAACTGAACCTGTTCTGACCATACGATGTGTGTTTAATGTGCTTCTGCAGTCAGGAGGACCAGGAACGAGCCGGGAACAGCAGGCATGGATGGTTCAGGCATCTTGGCATTGCTGTGTTGGTGCCCCTCCCACACCTAACAACAGCGTTGGCATTAGCCGAACAGCTTCCTAGCAGTCTCAGATGGAAATATGATTAGGAGGGCAAAATGGCTGACCAAATAAATAAGTAGAATAGTAAAAACCTGCCAAAACTTAATGGTACTCAGCCAGAATTCTAAGGGACTTCCTATTAAAATGGCGGTAGCGTTAATGGTGTTACAGAACTGGTAAGTATCCCGGCTGTGTGTTTCTTCAGTGCAGATAACATCCTTCTGCTCACGAATCAGTCTGGCAGTATTGCAAGCTCAGGAAACAGCACTGTTCCTAAAACAGTGTTTTGCATCAACTGGGAACTTTAGGCATTGGCAGTGCTTAGACCACCCGGTAAAAACTACTTTGTGCCCCCTGCCAACCGTGTAGCACTTCATGCGCTATGGTTGGATATCGGATACTTTTGTCAACTGTGTCTGGAACTAAGTGGAGGGAAACAGCAGAATTTGTAATAACAGATATGCAACAGAAAACTTCTGTGGCGAATAGTAAATGGTCAGTATTTACAAGGATAAAATAATTGGAAGCTGTCAGGACATCAAATAATTTCCATGCTGCAGTAAGCAAAAGAAAGTTTCTTTATATGAAGCCCATAAGTGGAATTTAAGAGTGTAGTCCAGGGTCATCTTTTGGTTCAAGGAGGCTTGGCTGAAGCGTTCCAGGTGCACGTATCTGTTCTTATGTTCTCTTCAGTGTCTGTGGGTCACGTCAGAGATGAGCTGCTAGGTGGACATTTGGACAAAAAGTGCAGCATATTTTACCTTCTTACTAAATTCTTATGAATCATCTTATTTATAGCAGGATATCAAAGAGTGTCTACAACCTCACCACTGTCCTACGGCGTGAATCTTTGATGTCTATGCAAAGTGCGAGGCCCATGCAGTTAATGGATATTTTATGCTCATCACTGAAAACTGTGTAGGAAATACCATCAATCATCTGGCATGTATGACAAAGACAACTCCATTTGCAGGTACTCAGGCTTCTAAAACATTCCAAATCACATACACCTTTTAAAGTTATTTTGAAATGATCTAGGATCATAAGGATCTAAATATTTTTTTTTCCTAGAATTGCTTTTAAAGCTAGCAGCTCAAACATAGGGGTTTTTATTTTATTAAAATGTCATCTTCATAACAGAAATGTTCCCTGGGGTTGTTACTGTTTGCATTCCTCTCACTTGAGTGTGATCTGAGCAAACCCAGTGCTGTACAGCATGTAACAAGCAACACTTGGATATTTCATGCAAATCAGCTCTTACTGGAGCATCTTCTGCTTGCAGATTTTGTTGGGTTTTTGTTCTTTCATATCTGACAAAGTGTTTCATCCCGTTATTTTGTGCTAATTTTAAAGATGATGGCCTTTCAACGCAGGGCATTCTTTATCTGACAACAAAAGGTATTTTAATGTACCAGGACACTGCCTTCCCACCAGTGGCCTAGCAGAGCTGTTTTAATCTTCATTTTTTATCATGATGTATGGGGTTTAAATGATGCTTGACAGAGAGCCTATATAAATACATTTTTAAGATGCATCGAGTTTGCCATCATCATCAATTTGAGCTGTCAAGCTCTCACGATTTCCAGGACAAGGATCATCACACTCCAAATGATTCAGCTTACAAGGGAAATGCAGAGGATGTGGCAAGCTAAGGTGGGAGAGAGCCCTTATAACCCCAGTTTCAGGCATTAGGCAGGTCTAATCAGGAGCAAGAGGATTCCAAAATCTCAAACTAACCTAAGGATTCCCCTTGCTCCCCTGGATATTCTTAATCTTTCACCTTCACAAGAAGGGTGACAAAGAGGGGGCTGGCATTCAGGAAGTCTTCAGGTTCCCCCTTTCTCTCTTAGGTGCCATCCATCGCTGCAGCCTCCCATTCCCGTTTAGCTTTTTCCAAGAGCTGGCCTTTCTCAGTGGTGCTGCTGGTGGTGTGGTGCAAGGACATCCATGGAAATTGCTGTTAGCCAAACTGTGCATCTCCAAGGGCATCAGGCAGGAGAACGAAGCATTTGCTATTTGCCAGTTTAACCCAACAGAAAACTACTTCCTTCCTGACATCTCAGCAAGCAATCAGACAGACCCACTGCTCTTGAGAGGGAAGCAAGGGCAAGCTTCCCCTTTGCTCTCACTGAACAAGAGGCAGGGAAGACTATCGGAGAGGAGGGGCTGGTCCCTGCGCAGCCTGCAGACGCTCCCTTGACTGTTACTCTGCAGGTGCGGTTTAGTTCACTGCCTGGCAAGGTAGCATATGCTATGCTGAGCCAGGGCCGTGCAGCAGCAGCTCATCTCTCCCTTGATGCTTTGGCTCCTTCTGCAGCCTAGTTTCTTGTTGAAATGGGCTTTGGGATTTATTGGCAATGCTAGATTCCCAGTCCCTTCAGACTGCTTTCTGTGAGAACTAATAAAGCAGATCTGGGTTTTTCTTGTTGCTGTGTTTTTTTTTTTAATTAAACAGCCTATTTTCAGTCCCTAGCGTTCTCTGTGCTGAGGTTGGTTTTGGGTGTTTTTTTTTTTTTTACCTTCTAGGAAGAAGTCACAGAAAAATGTCATGACTCCTTAATGCTTGGTCCATTTCATTTATCATGATCTTTCTGGACAGTGTTTGTTTGCCTCTTATCCAGCCACAGCTTGTGCACAGCCTTTACAGAAACACAGTCAGCCTTGCTGATAGATGCCTCTGGTCTTAGATCTGCAAACCCTGGTGTCTGCCATCACAGGGTAGTTCAGGCTGGCTTAATTTCAGCAACTGCACATCAGCTCTGGGACCACTCTCACAAGCTGCCCGCTTCCCCAGGAGCAGCAGCAGCCCTCCTCCCCAGGAGCAGCAGCAGCCCTCCTCAGATGGCGACAGCAACCTCTCTCTGCACCCCGCAGAGCATTTGCTAAAATGGGCCACTTCTGCTAGCGGAAGGGGAGCCTGAGAGCGGTCCCGAGGTGCTGGTTGCTGCTGCTGTGGTCAGCACATCCCTGGGGCCTGGGAAGAGTGGGGTGTGAGGGGCAGACAGCAACAGGCATGGGTCAGGGAGGCTAATTTTCCTTCCCTTGTGATACCAAGTTGCCAGCAAGTGCAGGAATACACATTTACCTGTCCAGGATATGTTTGCTGCTCAGACATCCACGGTGCATCTCCAGAGGAAAGAGTCACCAGGCCAGGTGGGTGTGTGTCATAAGGCAGGCGTGTCCCGTGGACATGCAGCTAGGCTGGGCTGGTAGGAGTATGTACACAGCAGACCCACAGCAGCTTTTTGATTTCCAGCTCATAGCAGTTCAGTGTTTTATTTGCATTTACACTTAACTTGTCTTACCAGGGAATGTTGTATTCTTCTACAGAGATGAGATAAAGCATTCATCAGAACCCAGTAGTTTCCCGTATTCTCTTTAGCGTTTTTCTGCTTCTATTTGATTCTATTAGAGGCTGCTTTAATGAGCACTCATTAAACACACGCGTCTCTCTCCAGAGATCTAAGCAGCAGAATCTCCATGATTTCCGCTGCTTCACAAAATGATGCAGCACTTTGTTTTAGTCAGGTTAAAAACAGAACTAAATGCTGCTCTGTCTCCCTTTCAATCATCTCACCTTCAGCAGCCATTTGCAAAAAGACTCTTGCTTTTTCCTCTGCTTTGAAGTTATCTTTTATGCTATTTAAATGACAGCTTAATCGTATGATAAAGGACTTCCCCAAGTGCAGGTCTTTCCCATGTGTCAAAATATCAGTGACTTCCATATTTAACATCAGACACAGCTGCGTTGCAGCCATAGGTGAAGTTTCCCCTGCAAATAGCTTGCGTGATATTGTATCACTGTAGAGAGCGCTTCCTTTTGGAAAGCTGTTCTGAGACGAAAGTCAGCAGGGCTCTGACCCCCGCAGTGGAAATCAGCAGCAAAAATCCTGAACAGCAGCTGAGTACCTGTAAAGATGTCAGCATACGTGGAAAGGTAGGGCCATATATCGAATAATCCAGGCCATTTATGATGAAGTAGCAGTATTGTTTTCAAAGAAGCCTTGGCAAACACGTGTAAAGTGCTTCACAGCAGATGCAATGTGAGCAGAAAGAGGTCATACCAAGCATGCGGCAAAGACAAATATCTGCTGTGCTTCCTTCTTGCTTCCCTGTGTAAGTCCTTGCTGAAAGAATGTGGCAGATAAGACTAGTGCTCTCTGTCACTGTACATTTACAGGATTAATGCTTAAAATAAGTTATTACAGGGAATTTAACATCTGCTTAAAAGTTTTGAACAATTTCCGCTCCTGCAAAAAGCTACGGTCCATCACATTACCCGTATGTCTCCCCGTCAGTAGCTTATATCATCTGGAAGAGTGCACCACCACACAGCAGTTGTAAAGCTTAACATAAAATTACCGTGTTGTCAAGCTTACAGCGTCAAACAGGCTGGCGTCAGCCTTCTAGTGATGCAGAAGCAAATAGCACTGTAAAAAAGAGCCGGTAACTTGAAAGGCTTCCAGTAGTGGGGTAGGGGAAAGGTATAGATACCTCATGGATTCTGTGAAGCTTTGGGCACCGTGCAGCACCTCCCCTTGTGCGCTGTAGACATGTCTCCAGTCTGAACCAGTGAAAATCCAAGGGGAGACACAGCAATTGGGAGCTTCTGGTCAGTGGAACAGGTTAAAGGCTATAAGAAGCTGCAGGTTTACTTGACCCATTAAAAGTTACAAAAAGCCTCATCTCCAGTAGGGTTTTACTAGATGCTTGCTAACACAGATGAAGAATGGCTTCATTTTTTCCTGGTGAAAACAGAGCCCAATAGGTATTTTGCAGCCAGCATCCATGGGTTCAACTGCAGCAGAGGTTCTGTTTCCTGCAGAAAGGTCACAGGCCATTTGGAGCTTTCCGAGTCAAAAGCAATCCTTAAAACTCCAGCTAAAAACCACCAAGCAGCTGCGTAAAGCACTGTCATTGCCCCTGGGTCACAACAGCTGACTACGAGAACCAGAACTAGAAACAAAATCCTGCCCAGGAGAAATGACGGGTTTGTTGCTGACGGTAAAACCAGAGCAAATGTGTAAGTAGAAGAGCGGGACTGTATTTTGTGTGCACAGCATCATGGCTAGGATACGGTGCTTCAGAAATAAATGGGGCAATGAGCTGGTGCCTGTATTATGTGAGAGCTTGTCCTCTCTACAGTGAACATTGTAAAAGAATTCAGGAAGCAACAAGGAAACCTCTTGATAGCTTTGCTTTCCCTCTGTTTCGCCATCAGGAGAAACAGAGGTCTGGGTAGCTGGTGAGGTACAGAGATGACATTTGAGATGACTGTGAGACAAGAAGCTGGGAAGCCATCAGGGCAGCTGAGAGGGACCCAGCTTCGACCAGCCTGGAGGAAAGGGTTTTAATCTTGATGCCTGAGCTTTGAGTTGGAGGGAGGGCAGAGAAGTGGTGAGAGGAGGGCACAGTCCTGGAGGTGCCAGTAGCCCAAGACAACATCTTACCAGTGTATAAAATCAAATTTAGCAGATGAGATTAATAGAGAGGAACTGATGGGATGCTTTGACATTTATATAAAACATATATACATCTGTGCTGTATCCTACAAAGGCTTTATAATACCCAGATTGTCATCGAGATAACTGAGATCAGACTGCTCAACAAATCAGCATCACCTTGTGCTGCATTTTGATATTAAAGGGATTTGTTTTGTAAACACACACCCATGTGGGAAGGTAACAGTGCAGGTGAGTCATAGGTGGTTCCACAACAGCCTGTGAGGAGATGTTGGGGGAGCTTGGCTCATTCAGCCTGGAGAAGAGATGGCTTCACAGAGACCTAACAGTGCCTGTGGGGAGGTTACCAAGATGACAGATCCAGGATCTTCATGGTGGTGCATGATGAGAGGATGAGAGACCACAGGCATAAGCAAAACAGGTGAGGCTGAGACTGGGTATAAGGAGAAACTATTTCCCCATCAGGACAGTCAGGGAGTGGCACAGGGTGGCCAGAGAGGTCACGCAGACTCTCTTGAAGATTTTCAAGACTCCACTGGATAAAGCCCTGAGCAACCTAATCTGACCCTGCTTTGAGACAGAGGCACCTTCCAACCTGAATTATCCGATGATCCTTGTGGAGAATGAGACACACCTGTGGATGTCCAACCCATCAGTCCCTGAAAGGCAGACTGAAGTATAAAACAAGTGGGTTTTTTTGTTTTGGGGTGTTTTTTGCAAAGTTTGATCCAAGCTGTCCCACAGTCCCCTAGTAATCTTGAGTCGGAGACCCACACCATGGTCGGGAGGGCTTAGACCTTGGCAGAGCAGTAGTTCATAAAAAGGAGGAAAAAACTCCTGCCACTGCCAGCATTACTGATCAAGTACTAACGTTTATGCAATGAAAACTTTCTATGGCAGCTGGTGTTTTGCTAAACTAATATATATTCCTTAATACTATTTTCTATATTATCTCTGGCATTATCTCCCTAAATATAATGTAATTTTGCTGCATTAATAGAATAAAATACTACACGTCCACGGTTTATAGAAATTCCTGTTCCTTGCTTTAGCTCGACAGTGGATCAAACTGCCTTGAGTAAGTGACGTAACAGCTCGTTTGTCACTCTCCCAGATGGTATAAACCACTTGCTAGTAGTCCTGTTCAAACTGCTTTTGTAGCTGATTTTTAGGCTTTTGTCCCATTGAAAAGTTTCATTGAAAGCCTCGAATCTGCAACAAGAAATTGTTCCTGACATATAGTACATGCATTTTTAAAAAATTTTCACATGCAAAAATATCTGATGGAAATCTCCGTGTCAGCCACCTGGACCCATTACAACAGGCCCACCACCATCCTGCCAAGCCAAAACCTGCTCACCTGGCAGCTTCCATCTCCATCAGACTGGGAGAAAAACATTTTCCCAGTTCATTTGCAGTCGGTCACTGGAAACCCTGAGTACAAACTCCTGAGCATCATGTTAGCCCACCCTGAAACACCACAGAAGCTGCCCTACACCAGACTCTCAGCAACTTGCCCTTGGAGGGGTGTGAGGCTGCCGGTGAGGTTCATCGCTCAGCCTGGGGATGAGGGAGGACGGGGGGAGGCTTGTCCTGAGGACAATGTGGGTTATAAACTGTGCCAAGTTCCACCTTAAAAGGAAAACATTCTTTCCTAACTTGTCATGTAGAAAAGGAAAAAACACACACACAAAACTGTAAAAAATGTCCCTCCCTGCCACTGAAACCTGGGCTCTC
This sequence comes from Nyctibius grandis, assembly GCF_013368605.1. Taxonomy (NCBI): domain Eukaryota; kingdom Metazoa; phylum Chordata; class Aves; order Nyctibiiformes; family Nyctibiidae; genus Nyctibius; species Nyctibius grandis. Next base: position 104,371,972 of record NC_090659.1, read on the forward strand.
TGAACGGGGTTATGTTACTGTCCACGAAACCTCCTTTGCTTTGGGTAGGAGGGAAGTCCCTGGGAGGATGCAGAAAGCGAGACTTGGGAGCCGTGTGCTCACATCACTCCCTGAACACTTGGGGAAAAGAGGGTGTGTGGAGAGTCCCGTCTGTGTGGAACATATTCCACAATGGAGACTAACAACAGAGAAACCGTAAAGATGCAGATGTACCAGAAACGGTAGCATGCAGACATTTACATCCATGCATAAGGTGAAGCCCATCCATCACCACTCCATTCCCTGGCAGGAGGTGGAGCAGCTGAGGAGTAGTTCCTGGGGGAGCGTGCTTAGCGGTGGCATTTCCACAAGTGTCTATGCAACAAAATGAAGTACAGCTTACACAGGCCCAGCAGAGCTGCACAGGCACTAGCTGGGTGTAGGGTACCTGCCATCGCCCTCTGATATAACATGAGATCCTGCATGAGCTAATTCACCCTGCCAAGAAGCCGAGCTTAGGATGCACCAGGGCATATTCTCACTTGAAAGACAAAGAAACAGAAATAAACTGAAGGGAGAACATTTGCCTTTATGAGTACAGCTCCCGGGACGGCAGGGCTTTTCTCAGCTCTGTAGCACCAATAAAAAGGAATTACAGAAACTACATTACTAAAATTATCTTAGGCACGTGCATATTCCTGCAAGAATTAGGAAAAGATTAAAACCAGAGCAGCTAGTAACCGCTATCTCATCTAAAAGATTTGCCTACCAATGAGAGACAGGTACTGTTTGTGTAACTCTCTCGAGGAGAAGCTGAGCACCAGGGGATTAAGGACCCCGAGGGTGCTGTGAGGCAGCCGGGGTGCGAGCGGTGGGGCAGAGGTGCCCTTACCAAAGCCCAGGGGAGCTGTGCAGGACAAGCTGCGGTGCCACCTCCCTTTTTGTCTTGGTTTTCTCTTCTTTCCCTGTTCTAGCAGGTCTCCTCCCTTGATTCTACTTCCTCTCTGCCTCCTGCCAACATAGTTCAGGAATTAGCAGGGGATGCTCTTTGGCCTCCTTGTCATTACATTTAATTAGAAGACACCCTCATTTGCTTTGCTTTTGCTCTCCTGCCTGGCAGAGTAATTTGCATTTCACAAGCAATTCTTGAGCCTCGTTGAACATCTTCTACCTGAAGTGAGCAGCACAGAGAGTCACATGGAACAGCTTGGTAGCGGCAGCTGTGGCACAGCCAGAGCCAACAGCTGAAGGAACACCTGGAAAGTCTACAGGGTGGGTAAAAATTAATGAAAAAGGAAAAATGCTGAACATGGGTAGGCCTGGGCCGTTAAAGGTCTGTGCAGGCACTGAGAGCATCACGACTAGGTGGCACACAGAGGACAAACCAAAGCCCTCAACCCCTCTCCAACGTAGAGTGATAAGAAATTTACAGCAGTTGTGCCATCTGCACCCTTTCTTCATAGTTACGTGTGTGCCTGAAATATCACTTGACAGAGAACATAGTTCTTGAATCCCCACCTCCTCTTTGAATGGCGCAGCAGTGAGGCAGCGGTTCGGTTTCCACCCTCCTTCATCATCAGGCTTTGCCAGTGCTGCTACCCAGAGGGGTAACTCATACCAGATCCAGTGCTGAGTCACTTTTTTGGCTTTGTCACATATTTGCATCACCAATATCATAACAAATCATCTGCTTTCGCAGATAGCTTGGCAATGCCATGCCCCTTACCAGCAAGTTGATAATACAGTAGCTGTTAGGTGCTCAGATGATCACAAACACTTCCACACTGAAACATGGGAAGTTCCATTTAAATATGAGAAAAAAAACTTCTTTACTTTGAGGGTGGCAGAGCACTGGAACAGGCTGCCCAGGGAGGCTCTGGAGATACTCAAAACCCACCTGGACACGACCCTGTGCAACGTGCTCTACGGGAACCTGCTTTGGCAGGGGGTTGGACCAGATGATCTCCAGAGGTCCCTTCCAACCGCAACCGTTCTGTGATACTGTATGAAGTAAATCAGATTTTTCAGGAACAGTGACCTTCTCAGCAGATGCTGAATGCTAAGAGCTTTTCAGAGCTTTGCTATAATAGTACAGATTAAGTTGTACCATTTCAGATTGCTCTTGACTTCACTTTTGTCCATGCCTATTCTTAAGCCATGCTTCCACAACTGAAACTCCCAACCTTCAGTACTTACAAGTGACATTTCCAGCTTTTGATGTGCACAAGCTTTTTTTAGGTCCATTCTTAAATTGACCCTGAATTATTAAAATCACTAGTGGGCCAGGAAGAGTCAGTACATTGCTATGGATGTGTCAAATACACCCTTTGTGGTAGGCATGTGCATATGTTCACCTGGTGCCCAGCACAGGGCAGCCTCTTACCAGAGAAAGGGGATCTTCACTAGAAGTGAATGAAGATGCAGCAAAGCATGTACACATGAAATCCTAAGAGAGATTCGTTTTTGGGAAGGTAATTTAGGAACAGAATGATAAAAAGAAGCCTGTCTCTGCTGTATTTTTTGCCACTTGTTCACATGAGGGGTTTTTTTTGGTCTAGTTCACTCCAAGAAACTGCAGTCATCTGGCAGAGCTGAAATGCAAATACAAATTAAAATGTCAGCCCTGGAATTTGTTTTGGCTAGAGCTCTACAGAGATAGGAAGATATGGTAATCGTACAATTTGCAGACTCTAGGCGCTTCAATAGATTTTTCTGTGAATAAAACAAAGTAAAATGCCTTGAAATAAATAACTCATTGAAATAACTAATTAAATGGGCTGCATCTTTAAAAAAAGTATCAGAATCTGCTCTCTTTTCTATAGAGTATCAACCAGTTTAATGGAATTTGCACTATCTAAAGCTTTCTTCTGTATTTTATTTGCCTAGATAGGGCACAACCAAAGAAATCAAACGACTTCCCCATGACAGCATGAGAAATAAGGAATGCAAAGTAGGCATAAGTTCTAAATGCTGCAGTAGAGACAAAGTTTTACAGAAGAAAAAGTCTGTCTACACATCTATCTGCTGGACACACAAAAGCTGCATTACAGAAGTTTATTAACCAAGCTGGCTCAACACTTTCATTTCTATTCTCCAAGAAATTCTGAGAAAGCCTTAGTGCAGAAAAGTCATGATTTTGAGTAATTCACTTGGAAACCATTATATGTACTCTGAAAAAAGTAATTTTTCAAGCTATTAAAACTGCTTGCCTGAAGAGCCTTCCAAAATTTCATCCCGTGCCCAGCACTATCATCCATGGGGCGAGCCCAGCTACAATCTCAACGTTCTTTACGTGAGCTAACAGACAACACATAGCAATCCGTGGCCATCTTCAATTCCAGTCAGAAATGGAGAAAAGGGCTCTGCCTCTGGTTCCCAAGACCTTTCAAAGCAGTAGAAGGGCTCTGGGGTTCCACATCAAGGCACAGCAATGATTTGTCTAGGAGGCACAGACACCCCTGCCCACTTTCCTCACATACTTTACCTACCTTCTCCAAACCACGCCTGCCCCACTTGCAGCTTCTCCTTTAGTTGACTGTTTGTACCAGGTTTCTCTACTTTTGGTACCAGCAATCCCAGCTCCATCCTTTCAAACTCCCCAGACCCCTCCGTTCCCAGCTGTAGCCCCCTTGCCTAGCTGTTCCCCATCCCTTCTTGGGCAACCAACCCTACTGCCATCATATCATGGACCTATCCTCCGCCCACTCCCACAGTTTTGTCATCCTCCTCCTCTGACTTCAGTCCTCTCGCACCCACTGGTTCTTCTTGCATTTTTGTAAGTTAAAGTACAGCAGATTTAAGACAAACCTAACTTGGTTGTGCAAAGCTGATTAAAACCAGAGGAGGAAAAAGTGATGTAAAGATTCTAAATGAAGTTAATCTTGGACTAATGACTGTATTCATCATACATAAGCAAAGAGAGCATCGAGAGGGGGAGGAGAAATAGCACCGCAACTTGGACTTGCAGAAGCTGCAGAGATCCACCCAGGGAGTGTCAGTACTTCAGCACATCATGTTCACTGTGCTCTGCTACTGTGAATCACCATAAACTGCACAGCGTAAGATTTTATGTACCAACTGTGGGTGTTCAGTCAATTTTAATTGTATTTCATGTTGTGACAAGCCTTTGGAAAGAGACATTGTTCTGATGGAAGTGATGGAAGTGTTTTCTTTCATTGTCACCTTTCCCATCTATTCAAGATCAAAGCAAATTGTAGAAAAATAGAGTCTGAAGAACAGAACGGCTGAAGCAGATTGTTACACGGCTCCTGTCAGCTCAAAGGAAAGAACAACAAAGCCAAGCAGCAGCAAGGCCTTTCCAAGACACGGTGCAGATGGGTGCTGTGGTTACCCTAGAGCCAGACCCGGACTGGGAATCACACCATATGCTATAGGAACACACTGGCACCATGGTCTTTGTTGAGATGGCCAGGTTTAATCTGAATCCACTCCCTGCTTGATATCATTACAGCATTAAATTGAGTACAGTTTGGTCTATGGCAAGTCTCTCTGCTCATGGGTGGGCTTCGAATTCAGAAAGAGCCAAGGATCCTGTCAGGGTAATGTAGCCCACCAGCTACCCCTCAAATTCAGGTTAGACTCCAGGGATCACCTTCTTTTTCGGTGTTTATGCACCACCTGGCATCGCAAGCTTCTGGGCATAACCTCAAACACTAATAAAATGACAACACCTACAACATGTTTCTTCTTCTGAAAGAACAAAAACCTCATCTGGAAACTGCAGATATATCAAGTTTATTAAGAAAGGAAAAAACGATCCTTTTTATGCTATTAGTACTATTGGCTTGTAATCTCTTGATGCAGTTTAGATACTACGGAGTTTCAGATCTAATATTCCGCCCAGAGGATGATATAAAAAGCCACTATTGATTTCCACTCCCTGTATGCAGGCTTCATCTCTATGTAAATTAAAGATTCTGTAATATATTTCACAGTATAGATTAGTTGCCATTCAAGCGTTGATCTGTTCTCATACCAGCAGGCTGACTTATTGGCAAGTTCCAGACAACAGCGCACCTGATGAAATCTGGTCAGGCCTTTGCGCATCGACACCTGCATCTACAGACACAACATCAAACATCCTAAGGAAAATTTGGGATGGATTTCTTATGAAAGAAGGAGTGGTGTACACAGCAATGCTGCAAAAAACATCACTCGCTGGCATTGTCCCATGGGAAGAATTATCCCCTTTCTTTTCACCAGAGGAGGACAGGGGAAGATGCCGACATCTCCCATCTACCAGCTATTCAAATCCTTCGAATATGTGGAGAAGTTCCAGAAGACAGAAAGAGACAAAGTGAAGCAGCAGCATGAACACGCTACGGTCTTCCACACAACCTGCAGCTGGCTTCTCCCCTGACAGCAGGCCTGGGGAGCAGGGAAGGTTGGCACTGCCAACAGCTCTCCCCATATTGCAGCTGGGCTCTTTCCTACATGCTCTTCCCTTAATGACCAGGAAACATTTTCTTTCTCCTCTTCGGAGTGATGGTGGAGGCAGCAGTGGGACCCACATCATCAGTCGCTGCACTTTGGGAGGGGAAAGCTTAGCCCCATCTTGAAGATTCCTGCCACTAGAAAAATATCTTACTGGAGGCACCAGCCCATGCAGCTTGGTCTGACCTCAGAGCTGACTCTGCTGTGAGAAGGACATTGGACCAGAGACCTCCTGAGCGACCCTTCTGCCTGAATTGTCCTGTGATCCTGTGAAAGACCAGAGGAGAGGCTTTCTACTAAGACTCATTTCCACCACACAAAGGGGCACTGGAGTCTAAGAAAACAGCCTTAGCTCTTGCTGCTCAACATACTTCCCTTCTTGGCTAGGAGATGGGTTCCCGATTACCTCCCCATCCAAACCTGTGCTTGCTCACAAAAGAAAGGGGAAAAACTTAGGTCTGCCAAAACCTCACCCTGCCCCTCCAGTCCTTTTCTAAAAGGCAACCACAAAACTCTCTCCTCCTCCTTGAAAAATAGTAGAACCACAGAATCATTTTGGTTGGAAAGGACCTTTAAGATCATCAAGTCCAACCATTAACCTAGCACTGCCAAGTCCACCACTAAACCACGTCCCTAAGCACCACATCTACTCATATTTTAAATACCTCCAGGGATGGTGACTCCACCACTTCCCTGGGCAGCCTGTCTCAATGTCTGACAACCCTTTCAGTGAAGACATTTTTCCTGATACCAATCTAAACCTCCCCTGGCACAACTTGAGGCCGTTTCCTCTTGTCCTATCACTTGTTACCTGAGAGGAGAGACCAACACCCACCTCACTACAACCTCCTTTCAGGTAGTTGTTGACAGTGATAAGGTCTCCCCTCAGCCTCTTTTTCTCCAGACTAAACAGCCCCAGTTCCCTCAGCCGCTCCTCATAAGACTTGTGCTCTAGACCCTTCACCAACTTCGTTGCCCTTCTTTGGACTCGCTCCAGCACTTCAATGTCTTTCTTGTAGTGAGGGGCCCAAAACTGAACACAATATTCGAGGTGCGGCCTCACCACTGCCGAGTACAGGGGGACAATCACTTCCCTAGTCCTGCTGGCCACACTACTTCTGACACAAATAGCCTCGTCAAACCCAACAAGGCCCTCAGGCTATTTCTCATTAGGCAGCTAATGGGCATTAGAAAATCTCTCAGCATGGCAATACTCAAAGCACATCTCCCAGGCAAGGCTGGAGAGGAACAACCAAGGTTTTCTGGTTTCATCTTAGGGTCAGCTACAGCCATCAGAAGTCTGACAATAAAACCTACTGTGCAAACACAGTCTGTACGACTAACTTTTTTTGATTTAGTGATTTTTTTTTTTTTTTTTTTACTGTGTAACTGAGAAGCAGAACAGCACATCCACTGCCAGCCATACATGGTCTCCCCTGTAGAAGGAGGGATTTACACCATTTTTAACTCAAGCATTGTGTTTCCAGCAGCACAGCTGGTGAGCAGAGATGCTCAGCTTCCCTAGAGCTCAAGCACACAACTGAAGGCAATAGGTACAAAATGACACACAGGACATTCCCTCTGAACATCAGGAAACACTTTTTCACTTGAGAGCAACCAAGCACTGGCACAGGCTGCCCAGAGAGGTGGTAGAGTCTCCATCCTTGGAGATATTCAAAAGCTGTGTAGACATGGTCCTGGGCAACCAGCTCTAGGTGGCCTTGCTTGAGCAGGAGGGTTGGACCAGATGACTTCTAGAGGTCCCTTGCCACCTCACCCCTCTGTGATTCTGTGAATGAAAAGCTTAGAACACCTAACACTAAGCTGCTGCAATTCACCCCCCTCTCCCAACTTCCTTGGAGGCCTCCTCTTCATTTGTGCAAAGTCACATCACCTCACAACTCGGGCAGGCTCAGAGAACTTGTGAGGACATTCACATGTGCAAGCTCAGCAGAGGCACAGTAATTTCCTCAGCTGTCATCTCTTGTCCCTTCAGCACTTTTAGCTTCATGGCAGTTTTACATTTCAGAGCATCTCTGCCTTGTTCCAACTTTGTCAAGGACTGGGGGACCCTGAGCCTCCAGAAGTCGGCACAGTTGCACGTGCACTGAGGTTTTGCTGTACACCCGCTTTTACCACAGTACCACTCAGTTACTGAGAGAGGAACAGACAGTTGAAAGATCTGCAGAGGACAGTTCCCAGGGTCTTTGTCCTCCTAGAGCTATCAAATTAGTAGAGCGGAGCTCACATTAGATCATGTCTTAATAGCTGAGTTTCTCTTATTTCAGAATGCTTGTCTGTGCAGGGCAGTGCCTCCACAGAAAACGTGTCCCTCAGTGGGAAAGAAGTTGAAGAGACATTGTTTTATTAATAAGATCATCAATTTTAAAGACACTGAAATTTCACCAAGGTGCATAGGAATATGCTCTGTGGTTGTATAGAAAAATAAAGGCATTGAGGGTTTGGGGAACAGTGAAGTGCATGAATCTCCATATCTTGAACTTCATCTGCTGCCTGGGTTCTCATACAAATAAGTTTTAATTAGAATAAACTCCTATGATTGCCCCGTTTGTCCACTGGAGGTCAGTATCTTTCTACAGAAAGACAGTCCCTCTTACCTGGTCTGTTGGCAGGGGACAGATACCGTCCAGCATCCCCTCATTTTCCTGTCACAGGATTTTAAGGCTTCGGGTACAAGACAACAGAAGCCTAGTACAGGTCCATCACTGCCAAAGGAAGACCTCTCCTCACACGTCCCTTCTCAATCAAGATAAGGTTTTAATAAGGTCACACAAAGAACTGAAGTAACCTCAAATTTACTGTTTTCCCAGACATTAAGCAGGCTTGAGCAGGGCAAAATCTGCCAGGGCCCTCCTGCAGCTCTCCTGCCACCGCTGCAGTGTTGTAGGAGCCAAATGCCTAACACCCCTCTAGGGTAAAACAGCATCTAGTTGAGCAAGGAATTCCTAACTGATGAATAAACATGTTCAAACATTTCCACGCTTCCTGCATTATCTGGCCTCGTATTTTAATGAAATACTAAAGCGTAATTGCCAGCTGATAGATTTTTACTATCTAGTTAATGCTACTTGGCTCATTTGCTAGGATGAGCTCCAGAGAAGGCACCTGTTTAGGCTACTACACACGCTGCGTAGGAGATGTGCTGCACCACGCTGCTTGCAGAAACCCTCCCTGCTTAGCAATGCTTCTTCACCAACTACCAACGCATTGCCAGACGTTCAGCTCATCAAAGACATGGGTGTTTGCCTCTCCCAAGCTGAGCAATATATGATGTTGAAGGATGACAACAGTAGTGGACAGGAGGGAGGGAGGGTGGCAGGGAAGGGTAAACAGCTGTGAAAACAAGAGCTGTTTAGCAGTCACACGTAGATCACAGCCACTGTTTAGGAACTGTCCATACTGGTATTTTAGTTTGGATGAGAAGCACTTTTGAAGCCTATCTGCTCCTTCCCGTTTGCCATGCTTTAATTCCCATCATAGAGCAGCACATGAACGCGATTCCTCCCAGACACAGCTAAGTGTGAGACCTGCTCCCACTGCAGCTGCAGGCATTCAGTTCGCATGAAGCAGAACTCCTGAAACCTGGCTAGGGCTGGCCAGCACCCACTGCTCTCTGGTTGACAGACTTGCTCCCTTTGAGGTCCACTTCCGAGTAACATGGACACAGTCTGACCAACTAGTTGACATCATGGCTCTTTACGCGGCAGTTTTGCCTATTTCCAGTAGAGGACTTGCCATCCATAAATCTCAAAGCAATCCCAGTGGAAGGACAGTAACGTTATCACGGACTCTCCTTGCCTTGTTTGGGCACCAAATGGAAAAACTGAGGCATGAAGACTGATGCGGCGAGGCAGTCCCCATGTCACGTATCTCAAGACCTAGAACTTTCAAGTTCTACGTTATTTTCTTTAACTTCTGTCCTAACAAGTTAATGGTGCCTTCAGTTCTGTCTTGCCAAGACCACTAATGTTCACAGAGGGAAACTTTGCTCTTTCCATCCCACTACTTCTCCATTTCATTCCACATATGCTTCCTTAGCCAAGAAATTTTTCTATACCCTTTTTACAGCTCTGGGATCCCTGTTAGTGTTTGAACAGATGGGTGAGAATAAATGGTTGCTGCCCGAAACCCAGAGAGAAGCAATACCTGCAGCAGGCTGCTAATTACAGCAATTGTGCAAAGCTCACACCTGGAAGGCTTAAAACAGAGCTGCGCTTTAGAAGCACACTTTACCCACATATTCCTTAAATATCCTACCACCCTGAATACTCCTGTTTCACTTTCTAAGCAGGAAACATTCCCAGTTCACTAGATTCCTTTAATAATTCCTGTATTCATGAATTTTAAAAAAGATCTATCCACTATTTAAATGTCAACTTAAGTCTATTTATCCTAATCAGGTATTGAGGCCAGTAGCACTGCCAGTGCCGTTTGTACTCTCATGTCTCATCTGATCAGTGAAGGAAATAAAAGCTGAAGCAGGCAGATGGCTAAATCGAAGAGAAAGGTCATTATATACTGCAACTGATAAGGTGAAGAGAGTAAAATAGATACGGTGATCTTCAGGGAGAAGGTTAAAACTTAGCCTCACCATTCAGAGGGTGTTTCTGTATGGAGACAAAATAAAACAAATACCAAGAGAAGTATCATCAATTATTCACCAAAATAACTTCTCCTATTGTTCAGCACAGGAAAAATCCTGGCCTTTCTCTTCTTCCCCATCTCTGTCCTAAAAATTCTCTATTTTCCTGTCTCCCATTGAAGAGACAGAAGAATGCCACAGACCTGTGGTGTTATTCTCCCCATTTAATGAGGCATCCTGTACTTAAATGCTTCTTCTCTGGTAACACAGTAAGAAGCAATGTTACAGCTCGACAACTCTCATGTCTCTTATCTCAAATAATTCTAGTTGTTACCAGCTGCCTCACAATTTGGTATATTCTAACTAGGTTTGAAAATCTCTAAAGTGAGGATTTATTATCTCTTTCAGCAAAGTACCAAGTAAATCTATCATGCCATATAAATAATTCATATAAATTCTAGAAACACAGCAAGGAATATAGGTCAGGAGGGGGACCAAGGGAGAGGGATGGAGCATCCTTTACTTAAAGGACGTGGTAGACCTCAATTCAGTTTCCTAGACAGACTATGTCAATTTAAAGAATGAAGATGGCTCTTAAATAATTTAAAAAGCAAAGGGTGACTTGACAGTCACTGGGGATTTTGAAGAGAATACAGAGGACGAACAAAAATGGGATAACTAGGTTTTTCAGTAAGAATTTCTCTGATGGAAGTCAGCTGGGTACAAGACAGCTATCTTGCTTATCTTTCTTAAAAGACTAGTGAAATGTCACAATGGTGATTTTCAACAGTTACAGCAAATCAGTGACTGGTTACTGGGAGAAGCAACAAGCCAGCAGGATCCATATATTTTAAAGTAAACTCCAAATGCCCCTAGGAACCATTGACATTTATAAATAATCAAGACCCAGGTATATGTTAGTACTTCAACGTACACACTGAAACATAGCGCTGCACACATTACATACCTTAATGTTCTCTTTGTCACAATCAGATTAAATATTATGATGAACCTACACAAGAGATCTTCACAGCAATCCAAAATGTTCACTAACTGCAGTAAGCAAGGCTTCTGAACCTCTATTAAAGGAAAACGTGCCCTAAACAGAAATCACATAGAAATAAATTTATGAGGAAGCTTTTAGACAGTCTAGAAAGTGTTACTGTGGTAGTCATTCTGAGAGTACGAAACAAAATAAAATCCTTCTTCCTCAAAAAAAGGAAATAGCGTTCAGAACATAATGGCAATCAGAAGCAGTTTAGCCAGCTGTGTGAAGGCACCCTAAGAAAAAAGTTTTAGGAAGTATGCTACATTTGGAAGGAAGCCCAAACAGAATAAACGAACCAATTCAGGTATAGGTGAAAACACCACAAAACCAGACCAGAGAAAATGAACACACACAAATCTGAAAGAATGTCCTAAGTGAAGTTAAGGTGAGGTCTCACATGGTCTCACTGGAAATAGTCCAAGTTTCATCACTGAGTTAAGCCTATAATAAACAATCCTGCTACTACCATCATCCTCTGTGAAGTAAGGCCCCATACCTGGAAGCAGCACCCCTTGTATCATCCACTGTTACCAACACAGTCACAGAACAAGAATCTATTCAAGGGAAAAGAAAACACAGCCAACCAACCAAACTGAAAGTCCTGCTGACGCAGTGAATGGGAAAATCCTTGGCTGGTAATATGCAAACTGCCTATTAAAAACCAGAAGGAAGAGACTCAAGAGAGAAGGATGTGGAGGGATGGGCTGCAGGTGAAAATCAGCACTGAGCTAGTGACTTCAGAAGAGCAAAGGCATTTTTACAACAGCTGGGGAGTGCACACAGTTTGTAAAGGGTGACAAGTCACTGGCGCAGGCCATTCAGCAAGTCAGAGAGGTAACTGATAGGGGACTAGAAAGTTAAAATCGCTAGAGAGATAAGAACATTAACAGCAAGACTACTCAGAAAACTGAGTAAGAAATGCATCAGCCCGATTTTCAAGAAAAATGGAGAAAACAGATGAGTTCTGCCATCTCCTTCAGTATAGTTGGTAGGACTAGTGTTTAGGGGTCCTCTCAAAAACAGATGGGACAGACTACTCAGTATTAACTGGCATTAGAGCAACTGCCAGATTCCCAGCCCTCTCTTCCTTCCTTTAACCTACACTGCATGGGCAATGTGAGTGATTGCTGAACAGGACAGATAGTTTTCATGGGGTACGACAGCGTGTTAGCAATTGAAAATGCTGAGTGACTCAGAAAGGCAACACATCTAAGACAAGCTGTTGAGACATCTCAGAAACAGCTGCCCTCAGCTTTTCAAAGCAGTCTTCATGTGACCTCCCACCAAGAGAAAAGCACAGAAGTACTCCCTGCTCTGGCTAATCAGATAAGAACTTCTCTATTTATCTGCAGCAGTAAGAATTAATCTCCAAAGAGACTACTATATTTGGCTCAGAATCTCTTAAGGGCTACTTGTTTTCTTACACAGCTGGAAAAAAGCCCAGTCCAGCACAAACATATGAGACTGCTTTCTGCACATAGGAGCACACACCTATGTCACCTAGATGAGAACATGTTTCTCCATAGAAACCTACATATATTTGACAGCACACAAAAAAACCACTCTTTGCCTCCACCTATTACTAGAAAAATCAAAATATGAAATTCCTTCTCCCTGTTTTGTACTTAAAGGACTTTCTTTTTTCCCAGTGTTCCCATTCTTTCTATTCACCTCTAATGAAAGGTGATGGTTGATTGGAAACCTGCAGTCCTTCCAGAGTTCTCACACTTCCTTAAGGTCCAAGGGAAGTGGGAAGGCTGTTCAGTGCCAGGCACAAGTCACTCCTCGCTATTTTGTGGCAGATGCCACGGGCTTGAGAGATTCTAGCAGGGATAATAATTTATTTTCATTCCCCATACTGAGCACACTGACAATGCTTATGTATGTGAACACAGAGCTGCCTCACAATGCGGAAAATCCTTGGACTTCTGTGTGTGTGCATTTATGCATGTATGTATGTGCTGGTATCGGGAACACCTCAAACTGAGAATTAACAGCTCAGGCTGGCTGCCCCCCCACAGGGCAAGACACTTTCCCCAAAGCAGACTACGGCAGGTTGGATTTGTTTGGTTGGTTTGTTAGGAGGAAAAAGGGTAATGTCATCTTAAAAAAAAAAAAATCACTGTCAAAGCCATCTTTGGATAAGCTGTTCTAATATTTATTTTACTCCACTGCTAGGAAATAGCACCTCAGCTCAAGATGGAATTTGTGCAACTTCAGCTTCCAGCCACATGATTCTAATGAAATTTTCATTATCAGGTTTACACTCAGTTCAGTTTACAGAGAGATTTTAAACATTTTCAGAAGTTACACGTTAGGTGTAACTTAGGTGTGTTGTTTCAAGTGGAAGCGAACACCTCTTCATTATTAAGACAATACCTGGCACATGAGAGAGCATACCCGCAAAATACATCACAAGAATCAATTTCCCAGAGTAACTTCCCTTCCTCACAACTCTATTTGCATACCGCAGACGAGCTCAATTTTGAGTTTGTTCTGAACAGTGTGCACCTCTCTTACAATAAAGATTTTTTCTTCCTCATGCAGTTCATCTTAGTACAGAGACATCTGAAATCTCTAAAAATCCAACTGATGTCAGATTAGTCCCATGGAAAATACTTTTTAACATTCAAAGACAACCATAAAAGCTGTAGAGGCAGTATGCTGAGTGATCGTCAGTCCTAACGCCAACCCCAACTGATAAATGAGCAGTTATAAATGCTTTACTAAATAGCCTTTGAACCAAATTGCAAGCTCATGTACTCAGTACTCTACACCAATGTAGAATTGGTGTCTTTGCTCTAAATCACCTGAATTAAGTTCAAATCAAAGATGAAAAATTTCAGCAAAATAAGAACCAAGCGCCAGAGGGACTGGAATTTTCAGTTGAACAGAGTAAAGATTAATTTATTTTCCCAGGGAACAACAAAGTCTACGATGCATAAACAAGTCTATTTCATTTACAATTAGGCTACTATGTTAAACAATTGGTTTACAGAAGTTCCTCCAAGTATGATGAAAAGCCTCTTTTGTTACCATACCAGGTTTTAACCTGACAACAACTGAAAGATTAAATTAAAAATATTTTTCTAGTAGGCAGACATGGGTTTGCATTTTACAATATTGTGCTTGGTGTCATTAACCTACAAAGACTCCCTCTTATTAAAAAAAGTGGGGAAGGAGACTTGCTAGTACAAATCAAACATTCTGCCGTGTTCTTTCTGGAAGCGAAGCTGTTTAATGCATTTCACTGAAAAAAAAATTAAAGCTACCTGTAGGGAAATGAATACCTGTTTACACCAGCCAAGAACTTCAACTTGGAGCTTGAATCAAGGTTGCAAAAGAACAAAGTATGCATGTTAGGAGAAGCAGCAGTACCTTAAAGGAGTCTGGTTTTGCAAAGTCCAGCCTCCATTCCAGTAAAATCGTGGTTCCTGGGATCACAGACAGCATTTGGAAGCCTTACATTTTCATTTCCATAGCAGTAAATTACCAATAAAGGATAAAGATTAATAGCAAAATCTTACTAATCTAAGGAAAGAAAGACAGGCTCAAAACGGAGATTTTATTCATATTTGTTACTTATTCACAACCCAAAGTATGATAAAACTGATAAAAACAGCCTAGAATAATGTTAGTTTACATCACTAAATTCAGTTCACATTTTATTAATAAAATACCAAAAGGGAAAGGACAACACTGCGCGTTCAGAAAAACATGGTGCCTACTATGACTGAAAAATCTACACTATCTTAACTGGTCACAACTGATTGCTTGTTTAGTGCTTATTCTTTAAAATTAACACAAATTACAAAATTTCAGACACACCCAACTTCTGTGCTCACAAAATATATGTTCTATCATATCAAATTGCAGTAGATTGGAAAGAATTTTCTGCTGAGATATTTAATTTCAGCATATATTAAAAGAACAAGACTACTCTCCCCACCTATACAGGGATGTAACACTGCAGTCCCAGCTGCACTTTTAGCCCACCTGTCCAGAGAACCATACTGCAAGCCACTGTGCAAGCACACAGTGATGATCAGAACAAACCACCTCTCATACACTGATGAAAACCACCATCGGGTTGTGGCCTAAATTCTGTCCTCTGTGGTAGACACACAGACCTCAGACTCCAGGACACAAAATAAAGCAGACTTCAGCTCTCTATTTTAAGGCAAAGACAAAACCAGCTCCAGCTGAAACAGAGATGAGTGCCTTCAGCTGCCACCAGTTAACAGGAGCTGTAGTTGCTCACCATTATGGAGAGATTGGTCATACTTTATGTGATAAATTTTAACACCAACACTGAGGCAGCATGTTACCACCCTACTATAAAGACAGCCGCCACAGATTGGAAAATCGTACGCAGATTAAACAGCAATTAAGTAGCTGATAGTTTGCATGCAAACATCGTGTTAGACTCACGTTCTCAGGACTAAAACTGTTAATTCTGTAAACACAAGTTGGATAATTATCTTCCATTTCTCTTTTTATTTTACATACTTTTTTTAACAGACAGGGCCTCACAGGACAAAGGAGCTTTATCAAATGTTAGACCTGGAATTACACAGACTTCAGTTACAAAGATTAAAACTGTAATCTGGTAAGGAAAGAACTCTTCCCTAGCTATGAGTACATTTTTAAAAACCTCATTAGGCAAAGCAGCAGCCTGACTCTCAGTCCAGAAGAGAGAAAAAACACCACCAAAAAAACATTTTACTACTGTACTGCAGAAAAAAAAAATGATTTGTTTTTAAGGAAAACAAGAGAGAGCCAAAGCAGACTGTATGGCAGTAACTGTCCCGAGGGAAAAAAACAAGTGTATATATATGGCATAGTACCTAAACAGCCATTAAAACTGTTTTAAAATGGGATGTACTGGGAAAGAAATACATTCAAAGTAATAGTAGTTTAGAGTAAATGTGCTACAGGAAAATGATCTGTCATGACTCTACATGTACAAATCAACAACAACAAAACTTATTTACAAACACTTATACCTACAGGTATAAAGACCAACTTTAATACTTGTGAAGTGTATCTGATTGCTAGATCTGGACTGAGAAAAGTTCCTGTCTGTAGTAATAACCGAGTAACATTTCTACACTGCAATAACCATACGGCTTCAACCAGGTCTACCCTGAAGTCTTTGCACCTAGTTGATCTGTATCATAAAACTGAAAAGCTCTACCGGTATTTTAACTTTCATTTGTAACATGGATGTGCACCTGCTACCTACCTGAGACCCCCCAGCACTCTACCCAACAAGCAGCCAGCAACCTAGAGCTGGTACTGTTACAGACTCCTCCAGTCTGCTCACAAAATGTTAATTTTGGATCATGTGGATGCATTCTTCCAAGCATACATTTCATCAGCTGCTACATTTTTAAGATAAAAAGAAAGATTATATAAAATCAATTCTGTATGTAAAAAAAACTAAGCCCAGAAGTGATTAAAAATAGACAAAGGTGTGCATAATTAGTAACTAATAAAAAAGCTAAATGTCATATTTATGAAACTCAACACTTCACTCAGTCATACAGTTAACTGCCCTCAAAGACTAACAACCAGACCAATTCACAAGTACCTAAGTTACATAATTAAAAGAATAAGATGTAAAGTCAAAAAAATATATTTTATCCCTTCAAGATCAAGAAAGTAAAATAAAATGCTGGTTCCGTAACAGTGCAACTGCAGCATATTTTGCACGCAGCACATGATTTGCTACATTTAGTGGCACTTAAGTATTATGCGGTAAATACTGAAAGTAAGACAAGTTTCTGATCTGCATGAGCTTAATCACATCATTATTACCAGAGTTGCTAAGCTACAGCATTCTGAATCATACCAATTCAATTTTAGCACTTCGATCACTAGCTTTATTACATGTCAACATCCTGCTTTATATCTTGCTAAGGAAGCAATCACTGAAGCCAAGTATTTCATGAACTTGCCACTGGGCTTGGACCAGGTTCAATCTGACCAATCGTTCTCATCAAACTCTGAATCATCATCAGAATCACTGTATTCCACAGCAATGCGTCTTGAAAGGATGGTTGCCACATCATTTCCAACAGGCTCTCGTTTTGCTTCTTGCTCACGTTGCTCCTGCACCTTTTTCAGCTGAATTCCTGTAGAGACAATTACTCTCAGACAAAGTTTTCTGCACAAGAGATTTTAAATTTCACATTGTTATTGGTGAGTTTTGTATTCTAACAATATACCCAGTAAGAAGAAGAAAAAAAAACAAAACAAAACAAAACGTTGAGTTAGAGAGCCTTTTGGGCAAGGAAGAATCACAGAATCATCTTGGTTGGAAAGGACCTTTAAGACATCAAGTCCAACCATTATCTTAACACTACCAAGTCAACCACTAAACAGTATCCCTAAACAATATCCCTAAGCACCACATCTACTCGTCTTTTAAATACCTCCAGGGATGGTGACTCCACCACTCCCCTGGGCAGCCTGTTCCAATGTTTAATAACCCTTTCTGTGAAGAAATTTTTCCTAATAGCCAATCTAAACCTCCCCTGGTGCAACTTGAGGCCATTTCCTCTCATCCTATCACTTGCTACGTGGGAGAAGAGACCAACACCCACCTCACTACAACCTCCTTTCAGGTAGTTGTTGACAGTCATAAGGTCTCCCCTCAGCCTCCTTTTCTCCAGGCTGAACAACCCCAGTTCCCTCAGCTGCTCCTCATAAGACTTCTCCAGACCCTTCACCAGCTTCGTTGCCCTTCTTTGGACTTGCTCCAGCACCTCAATATCTTTCTTGTAGTGAGGGGCCCAAAACTGAACACAATATTCAAGGTGCGGCCTCAGCAGTGCCAAGTACAGGGGGACTATCACTAAGACAAAAAGGCAGACTGGAGTCCATTCTCAGACTGAACGATTCTAGACTTCTCAAATTGCCAGCAATATGTTAAAACGAAGTATTCATGACTGTACAGGTCCTTTTGATGTGAAGATGAAAGTTTTCACAATTGTGTTTGCAAATACCATTAGACCTACAGCTCCATAGTGTAAGCAAAGTCAGGAAGAGCCATTAGTCACTGGTTACAAATCAGTGGGCTGAAGCCTGGTGTTGGGTAACTCAATTCTTCTGAACAGAACCAAACATCCATGTACTTCTACCGGCTACTTTACATAATGAACACAAGTACTGTTTGCATTTGATTATGTCCACACAAACACTAAAACCTATTTAACAAAGCTGTACGTCTTGGAACATCAGGCTTTAGAAACAGATCCAAAGTCAGGGCTGACAAATGTTAGAATAGGTGCGTGGTACCTGTGGTTAACTAGTCTCTTAATGACAATCAGCCCAGCTGGGAACAGAAGCCATGAACTCAGATCACTTGAAAAACACAGTGCTTTCATTGTAAAAATAAAAATAAATAGCTAAAAACTCAGTGTCCACTTACCCATTCGAATGGCAGCGAGAAGATCGCTCCGTGCATCACTTATTGGTGGCTGTGCAGGTTCATGACGTTTTGCCTCCGTAGCCAGAGGAGCGTGCATTGGGGAGGAAGAGAGGGATGAACCTGCAGCAGGAGGGCCTGGAGGGGGAGGAGGTGGGCCGGGAGGAGGAGGAGCAGTGACAGCAAGCCCACTAGAAGGAGGAGGATGAGTAGCTGCATATGTAGAGCCAGTCACCAGTCCAGAATGGGAAGGTGGCACAGGAAGCTGAAGGGGACTAACAAATGCAGTTTGTGCTGAAGGAATCATAGGGGGAGGAGGAGGAGGGGGAGGACCTGTAGGATTGTAATAATCCACCATCTGAGCTGGAAGCATCCTATATAAAACAGAACAAAAAGCATTTAACGCATTGAAAGTTGGGACTTACAGAGTCAGATCCCTTAAACTGCTCTCATCCAACCTCAGCTAAAACAAAAACCAAAAGGAATTTAAACTGATGAGTTAAATATCCAAGTGATTATAAACATATGAATTGTTAAATATTGATAATACATTGGGATTTAATGTAGATGACAGTGTCCTTTCAGCACTCCACAAAGTGAGATTTTATCTTAATACTCCTGCCTAGTTAAGTATAAAGCTAATTTGTTACTAAACATCAACTCTGTGAGAATATTAAGTACAATGCCTATGATGAAGAAGGGACCAAGGAAACTGACTACATGTATCACTTCCATAGGAGACCAAGTGTTAGAACAAATATTAAGAGATAATAAAAGAGATAGGCATGGAGGAGAATGGAAAGTATGAATGGAAAGATTTACCCAAAGGTATATCATGCATCTCATGTGCTTCTTTAGTCAAGTTTATCAATTAAATATTATTTAAATTGATACATTTGATTGATCCTTTAAAGAGCAGGAACACGGAAGAGCTAATTTCTTTGTTAAAATGTCATTAAAAATTCTTAAGCAGAAAAAATAGTGATTAATATAAGAATTACAAAGTAGGTGAAGAACTAGATATAAGAGACAGGAGTTGAAGGAAAGTTACTGATGACATTCAGTGATACATGTCAATGTATGACAACTGTCATACACTGACAATGGTCATGTACCTGGGGACTAAGCACAAGTATTTCTGTTATAAACTAGAAATAACAGAGAAAATGCAGGCTGGAGCAGTAAATCATGCCATAACAACTAAGTCATCTACAGCATGATACAGTCATGACTCGGGCAAATGCTATCTCAGGATGCATCAAGTGAGGCTGAAAAACCTTGGCTTGCTTAGTTTAAAATAACACAGGCAAGAATGGTTACAACTTTCCTGGGGTTACAGCTTGAAAGTTTAAGCTATTTAAGCAAAAGAACAAACAGGCACAGACTGGTTAGAAAACAGATGTTTTCCTGCTATGGGAGAGCCAGTACTCTGGAGCAAGCCTTCCTTCAGAATGTATTCAGGCAAAATACCCACACAGGAGTTTGATAATGTCATATATTGAACTCTGGAGTTCTGTGTGGCAGCAGGGAACTTGATTCTGTGTCTGAGGAGATCCCTTCTATTTCCGTCATAGGCTCCTTTAAAAAGTCACTTCAGGGATATAACACAGACTGCCACGTTAATCACGTTCAGTGATACTTTTTCTGCACCTTTCCTGAAGTTTAAAATGTTATTCCAATTACGCTGTAACGATTTTCCACTTTAAAGGAAAATACTCCCCTTTTTAACAGTATATTAGGAACCCTTAATAATTTACAAGCATATTGATTTCACCACGTTCAATACACAGTTCATTCTTTCTGCCTTCACCATTTCTTCACTTAAATTCAGTTCGTACACAGAAATTATACCAATTTTTTCTGTCCTCCCTAGGAAGATAACTAATGTATTTGGGGTCTTTTTGTGTGTATGCATAATATGTTACAATGGTTATGAAAAACATGCATCCCTCTGGTTTTGTCAAGAATCCACTGGAATAAATCAGGAGCTTTACCCATATTCTGCTGGTACCACAGGTACTGAGCTATGTTGGCCATCTGAAGGCTGGGGTGGAGGTGGAGGCGGTTGTTGAGGTCTGTTTAAAGTAGCATGTCGTACAGTGGTGGAAGGTGGTCTGTATTCATGCTCATGGCTTTGGGATGCTGCCATGTACTGTGGACCATCTCCTGTTCCATATGAAGGCATCACTACCTGCTGATGGAGGGAATGATTCGGAGTAGCAGGATAAGAATAATCTGTAACATCAGATGCATGGGACCTAAAATTAAAGTAAATGGATGCAGAAGAACAGATTATGTGAGTGTAACAGGGTATTATCTAAATAGCTCACAAGAAAAGCTAGAAAGAATGCAATCAGAATTATTTTTCTTGCAAGAGGACTCCCAGATTATCATTCCCTTGTAAGTCCACAGAAAGCACAAGAACAAATGCAACAAAAAAATCGTGGTTCAGCTTAACACGAGTTAAAAACAAATTAGTCTGACAAGTCAGCATAAAAGGACTGAAATTGAATGTTTTCAGTATTTCAGCATACTAGCTGCATGCAGAATGTCCTCCTATAATGCAGACTTTAAAAAATAAAAAAAACTTTGGAGCTTTCTCCAGATTTTAGAGTTCTTTAGTAGCCATAAGGAGGCATTTTGCTTTTGTCAATGATTTTGACAATCCATTGTTTGAAATGATAATACTTATCAGGCCTGCCTTAAGTTAACAATGGCTGCAGAAAAAGGAAAGCAATACTGCAAGCACTCACAATTATGCAGAAGACTATATTTTACCAAAGCAGAGAAAACCAATTTCAAAAGTTATAAAATGCTTTTTGTTTGCACAATTAATTTTGCTGGAAAGGCTTAGAGAAACTGGGAAATGTAAATATTAGTTGAGCAGAGAGTTCATAAAGATACAAAGTCTAGGGTGCTCTGTCAAATAAGCCCAAGAGAGGGAGCAAAAGGATCTCTTCATCCCATTACTGCAAATAGTTGTTTTAGTAATGAACAATCGTGCAGCCTGGCTTTTAGTGAACAAAGTAAACTGATGCACTTATCTGTAAGACTGGAAGCAAGGTAAGTAACAAAAAGCCAGGGCTTTGAGTAAAACAAAATGACAAACCCTTTGGGCATTTTGTCCTCTTTCATGCTTCCTGCCTGTTCCATTTTCTTTGCGTCACTCATGAACTCAATGCCCATTTTCCTTCTCTCCCACTCTTCTCTTCTTGTTCTTACTTTTCTCACATTAATTTGCTGGTTTCTGTTTGGATTCAGCTTGTGTTTCTCTCTCTAAAGTACAATAAGTATAACAAATACATTGTAAGTTGCCACAGTCTGGACACTTGGATGTCAATGTTTAATGTGTCTTAACAATTAGCAAATGAGAAGAAACATGAGCTTTTTTTTAACTTTAGCATTAAAAAAGAATCACAATATAGCCAAATACACTTCTTTGGGACCTTATTTATAAAACACTGCTCATGCAGTAGCCGTCAGCATAAAAACGTCTCTGAAACCAGTACTTATTTCCATATGTATGGGGGTTTTTAATAGCTTCATTCCTACAGATAAGACTCAAGACAAAAAATAGAAAGCCTTCTCTCCTCCTCACGACCACTCACAAAATTAACCCTTCATGCATGTAAAAAACACAGACTTCAGGATTCAATCACTGATATTTGATTCACTGAAACTTAAAGCTCTCCATACATTATACAATTGGAAAGTAAAAGATACCTGTCATATGACAACATCTATATCCAACATCATGATGTTGTGGCTGCCCCCTCCCTGGCCACGTTTAAGGCCAGGTTGGATGAGGCTTTGAGCAACCTGGTCTAGAGGAAAGGTGTCCCTGCCTGTGGCAGGGGGGTTGGAACGAGATGATCTTTAAGGTCCCTTCCAACCCAAACCACTCTATGATTCTACGATGCATCCTACAATTTCTGCTTAAAAAAATCCTACAGATTGTAAACATTAAGGATACCTGCAAACAGGCAAATACATGTTGACATTGCTGGAAATAAAAACAAATCACTTCAATATGGCTATTTAAACTCAGGAACCCTGGAAGCAATATGTTAAGGCCAGAAAAAGAGTCAAAATGTGTGAAAGGCAGAACTTTGAGATGATGAAAAAATCCACATCTTGCACTTGACAGCTGAACACCAATGTCATTTTACCAGTTCAGCCTATGGAAAGCATAGTCTTAACAAAACATTACAGACTGACAAACAGGAGACAATGTTTTGCATTAGCAACTGTAAAAAAAAAAAAAAATAAATTGGTGATTAAATGATTTTAGACAGAGAGAGGGGGTCTGAATATATTATTGAAGCAGCAGTAGCAATTTTCTTTAAATTGTTTCAATTACAAGATGATTACTCTTCACAAAGACCAAAACATTACATATAAAAAGTTCTCAGTAGATTTTTTATCTTTTTTTTTAATGAATCTGCACTGCACAGCAGACTAAAGGTATCAGTCCACACTTTTGCAGTGGTGGCTGCTTCCTCAACCCAGCCGTTCAATAATTTAAACACTAAGTTGTCACACACTTTTTCCAGTAGATTCTATTTATTCCTAACACTACTGCTAACAATTAACCATGACAGCGAAATAAAGTAAGAGGGAAAACCCTCTGCTGAGACCAGCTTAGTGAACAAACTCAAGACTTCCGTGCACAGCAGCAGAAGGTAACACCCACTGAGCTCACAGGGAATCTCAGACAACGAAGATGAATTCTGCTGTGCGTCTCTAAGCAGAGATTTCTGCTATTTCAAGTAATAATGTTGCATCTAGTTTGTAGCTTGCTTTTCAGACAAATACAACACCGATAAAGCTGAACTGTTCCCCCATTAAAGCATTCTGTTAGAGGCAAAAGTATGCCCGAGTTGATCACAGAAAAATATTTATTAAGCTATTAGCAGCGTAACATATAACAAACTAGACACGAAGGAAGAGGTACTGACATCATCTACTGGAGAGATTTAAATGCTTTTGCAGCTACAACTATTCAAGATCAAATATAAAGTATACAGCAAACACTTGTTTCACTACAGTGCGTAACATTATGATGACAAAATGCTCATCTGAAGCCAAGGAAGGAAAAAAATCATTAATTACAGAATTTGTTATGTTATTTGAGCTTTAAAATAATTTTGAGAACTTTAAAACATGCATCGTATGTTTTGTCCATTCTAACTATTCCCAGCCTGTAAAAACACCTAATTCTACTCAGTATTTCTGAACATACAACTGTGGTATAACAAACAGCTTTGCTGTAAACAGACCTAGTATCTGGGGACAGTGATCCCTCGGAAGATGCTCCATGGTACACACTTTGAGACAACCTGTTGTCAGGTCTAAGCTCTTTGTCATATGCCATCATATTCCACTCCTGGCGTCTGTTCCTGGCTTTTCTAACCTTTTTCACCTCACGGGTGGTGCCATCTATACGCTTTTGCTCCTAATGTTCAAACAAAAGAAATAAAGCATGCAAAGAGAGAAAAAAAGGAAAGGAAAAAAGCTGGTTAAAATGCAGTTAGAGCGCATGAAAATAAGACCAGATTTACAGATGAAGCCAAGTCTTCATAAAATTTCACTGCACTGAAAATGAGAATCTCTCCTTGAGGTACGAACCTCATTAGCAGTAAAACTGCTGCTCTGCCCTTCTTCTGTAGGATGCATACGCTAGTGTGATACCGACCTACTGGTTTTCCCAATATAGACAAATATGACCGATTTTAAAAGCGAGAAAGTTTAACTTCTTCTGACATCATTTGTCATCTATTTAGACCATGCTGAAGCACATCTAACTTTCTTCTCCTGCAAATCAATCTTACGAGAATGTGTTAAAAATGCTCAGGGTTATTTTGGCTGTTCGTTAGGGTCACAATACCCTGAGGCCATGGGGAAGTATGGAAAAATTAGAAACACTTTTCTATTTCACAGTCTATGTGAAATGATTATTTTTTTTTTTTTGTTATTTTAACTTCCTCTCCCTTCTTGGATCTGATTAACTACCAAAATTCCTCCTAGTTTTTCCTCATCGTTTGGCATTATCTTATATAAAAATAAACTACAATAATCCTCTCTACAATGTGTCAGTAATATTCAGGCCAGTAATATATTACAGCTTGGTAGCTTCATGACAAATCAGTCTGTTTAGTTTTTAAAAGTCTTTCTATATAATTTCAGGCCCAATCAATGTCAGTGTTGATCTATCAGTAAGATCTCCTGTTAGTGGGACTCAACACTTTCACACCTCTGAAATGTCATCCTCACCTACCTCTGACTACTCAGTGTGACAACAAAAAACATATTGGTGCTGCAGTAGAGAAATAAATAAGTTTGCTCAATCAAAACTGAGAAGGATATTTATGGGCTACTCCTTTTCTCAACATTTATGAGGGCATTAGATTTTTTTTTTTTAATCAGCTCTAAAGCCCACATCTTACAATACTATTTCATGAATAGTTTAAACATGTTTTATCTATTAATAAGTTGGTATTAGGCTTTTGGCCGCTAGAAAAATAGTTTGTCAGGAAAGAATTATATTGATATTCTGAGAATGCAGTCATATTCAACTGTATTTAGAGAAGAGTTCAGTAAAATGCTGATATGCAAGCATTTTGTTGTGGAACCTCTACCATCAAAGTAAGGGATAATAGTTGGAAAGCAAGTCTGATCAAAAAGGAAAAAGGTGCATCACAGGTGAACATAGGTATTTTACTTCAACTGTCAAACAGCACTGAGTAAATAATTCTGAAATAATGTATTTGGCATTATGCAGCTAACAACAAAAAAAAAATAAAAAATAAAAAAAAAAAATCTATCAACTGGCTTGCTTGCCCTTGCTTTGGATCTCTTGCTTGTTCATGCATGTCCATATGAGGGACACAATGATCCACATCTGGTAACACTAAGAATGATGGAGAAAAGTCCTTTTGAAGTTCAACATCCAACTGTTCCGACAACACTTGCTCGTTCCTGGCCCCTACAGAGAATAGATTTTTGATCTGATTCATATTAAGTAAAGATCATCACCTTGGTTCTTAATTCCTATAAAACCTTATTCCTCCCAAAACTTTTTAAAATCACACCCTTTTTATACAGGTTATGTAAGGCTTTATTTTCTCCTTTAATATCACTTCTTCATACCAAAATTACCCAATACAGGAATTGGAGCAGAAGGGAAACAGATTCAACCATACTTTATTTTAAATATATAAAGTTTTGCTAATTGCCATGGTTGAATATATGCTTGTTAAAGGCTTTACATCTTTTTCATTTGATTGCTCCAAAATTTAATTTGTTTTAATTTGTGACTTTTATCCTCGTTCATTTATTAAGATTTTGTTACTAAATCATGCCAGATTTGAGAGGAAAGTACAAGTAAGCCTTTCTGTTAACTGAAAATACGCTTGCGTTTTCTCACAGAGTAGTAACTCCATCCTCTAAGGGTCACAACTATGTATTTCTTGCAAGTTTCTAGATAAAGTAAATATCCACCTTTTGACCAATGTATGATGCTGCTCAGAAGACAATCATTTTGATACAATTCCTGTACAATCAGGAGCGCTTACATGACTGCTTACAGATAATCACCTGTTGTTTGGTTTTAAAGAGATAGTATGTTTTTTATGAAAAAGGTAAATACATATGCATGTATAAATAAATAACATAAAATAAACATAAGGCTTAGCTTGTTTTTATTGGATTAATTTCAGTTGGATAGGTTTTCCAGACCAGTATCTCTAAGTGTGCTAATGAATAAATATGCTGGAACCCTTTTTACTCAAAAACTACTAAACCCTAGTGGTATTGATTTTTGGATTAAATATTATATAAATACATCTCTAAACCATTTAATTTCTTCCAAAACAGTGAGGTAGGCTAATTACTAGCAGTTGCCAAAACTATAAATACCTCTGACTACATATACCTCTAATAGAGTCGTTTTAAGTTGTTCCAGTCATACTTTCATTACGTCGACAAATGATGGTGACAGCTCTAGTTTTAGTACCTAGGGCAATGGCAACAGAGTTCTAGGGGAGCTGAAGCCTTTCAAAATAACTACAGTTAGAAATATTTCTTAGGAAAGTTAAGCAATATTAAGAAGATCTACTTCCTTTAACCGAATGTAATAGAAGCTGTGGCAGACAAGTGGATGCTGTAGGTTAAGCCAGAAAACAGGCACATCATTCAGCTGTTGGCAGGAAGGGATTTCAGCAAACACAACAAACATATCAGAGCCCTCACACAGGGTTAAGTTAATTTGAAGTTTGATATTTGCATCAAGAGTTAGCAAATTATTTTTCAAGCGTCTTAATAAAAAATTAGAGCTAGTATCAGAAAGTAGATTCAGCAAGTTTGCAATACTTCAAAAAACTGGAAGTGTGAGCCTAAAGTATTTTCCTGACTTCACAAACTTACAAGATCCTATCAATCACAAGTCATCAAGAGTGATTTTTTGAAATACAAGCCCTCCGAATTTAAAGATTTCTACTTATTTAAATAACTAATCATTCCTCAGAAAACATGGGGAACAATAAAAAGCGAAGTGGAACAACTTTCCTTCAGTTAGCCAACAGTTAACAACGGGTCTACTACGGTCACTCAATTCAGAATATTACTGATACATGCAAAAGTCAAAACTAACTTCACTGAACTCTTAGGCACCGATCTACTGAAAGCTTGACAGTATAAAAAAAAAACAGAGACTACACCACAGATTTTAAACTTAATGAATTAAAATACAGTTTTCTTCAGAGAAAAAGTTCACCTGAAAGAGCCAAATCAGAGAAAGCCTCGGTTAGATTTCTTCAGTTAAACTGAATACAGAAATAACAAATAAGTATGATATTTGAAGGCAGGAAAACAAAACTCCTCACAAGCATGCTGCAACAGCTCAAGCATTTAAGGCAAATTACCAAAATTATACTGGAAAACCGATTCTTTGGTACAGGGAGTACTCTCAGGCTTCACTGACCACCTGAAAAACTGAGGCTAAAAACCAGCTTCATTTGGTCAGCTGTGTAGGCCTGCGTTTGGATGTCTAGTTTATAATTTGCTGAACAATACACATGTATTTCACTTGCACAGTTTCTCAACAACTTTTACATTTTATGCTTCTGTAGAGCACAAATTGCTTAAGGAATTCTCACTTAGGAGATTCAAAATACAACTTCAGCCACAAAATTGTTAATAGATGCTCTGGATTCATTCCTGGTCACTGCTATCGTAAGGACAAGAACAAAAGAAAATTATAGTCTGTTAAGCAACCTGTGGAACAAATGGTGCCTGTGAGACATCTCACCCAAACCCTCCAGCTCTCTAAAGGTTCCAGATGATAAAAAGCTCATTTGCACACCAGCTTCTGGAAAGCTAAAAACCAGATTTCTTCCTGCCACACAGTGACACCTATCCATGCAAACTCAAATCTATGCTGCTTTCTTCTTAGTTGATCTTGTTACATATTTAATCAAATCGCACTTCAAGCAGAATTTATCACGGGGTATTTCTGTGATGTATGGCTACAATCCTACATGATTGGAATTGAGCATATTTTACATCTGGTTTGTAGACTGTAATAAGACAATTAAAATCTACGAAAGATATACGATGGATGGAAATAAGTGAGATGTGCTGCCTAAAATATAGTCTAAAAGCAAGTTTACATACAAAGTGGTTTTGTAAAAATCTCTCTAAAGCTATCAAAAAAATTTTCAAACAATAGTTATACATTTTTTAAAAAGCTTTTGTTTTTTTTTTTGTGTTTTTTTTTTCTTTTTAATATTAAATCAGAATGAAAAATGTAGCAGTTGATAGTTTCTTTTTATCCCTCTCTCTTGTGAAAAGATCTAAATTTGAAGGGGAAAAGGTGGGAGGAAGAAACCCCAAAGGGTACAATTATCCCTATATATTTTTTCAAAAGAAATACTGAATGAAATTTTTAAAAACCAACTAAACTAGAGAATGAAAGCTGCTTTAATTATTTCCAGTCTTTTAATCAGCTCTGTGACTTACCATACTGAGAATATAGTGGGATTATAACCTTGCATATACATTTGTATACAATTATACAAATAACCAAGTGAACATTTTCCAATACTTCACTTTAGACAGTAACTTCTACTGAAAATGTTGTACTCAGCCTTTTCAACTCTATTTAATATTTCAATACTGAGATATCTGTGAAAACAGAATACATTTTTGATTCATACTCCTAACAGGAAGACATGATTTATTTCTTCCAAAACTTCTAA
This sequence comes from Nyctibius grandis, assembly GCF_013368605.1. Classification (NCBI taxonomy): domain Eukaryota; kingdom Metazoa; phylum Chordata; class Aves; order Nyctibiiformes; family Nyctibiidae; genus Nyctibius; species Nyctibius grandis. The sequence continues at coordinate 104,400,744 of NC_090659.1, forward strand.
AATCATGAATTCACAAAATGTTTTAGTTAAACCAAGTCTTCATGTTTTGTTTAAAAATGTAGTCAAAGTTTTGTCTAGCAACAGGAACAAGGAATTAATAGATTTTTTACAAAAACAGAATAGTAAAGCTTCCCAGTCATGCCCTACAATTTCATTTCTAAGCAGGTACCATATATATTCGCATATATATACGTTATACACATGATGTATATACACAAATATATATTAGCACATATATTTACATATTAGACATTATGTATATAGACATGTATAATACATGCATAACATAATAACAAAATAATATATATACATGTATATATATGCTGATATGATACCTGCTTATATATACACACAAGTATAGGTATGCTAATATATATGATATATATGCATGTGTGTACACACACATGTATGTGTACACTTGAAACTAAGTAGCTTCCTTCTATTTCCTCTGAGCAGTCTGTGCATCTTGTTTGGATTCCTTTTATGTTAAATCCCTTCTCTCTCACTGAACCTATATAAAAGGGCACCTTCTGCCAGATCAGATAGGCAGTCATTGCTTCCAACTTCCTTCTTCACTTTCTTTTTTTACAGAATTATCTTCAAAAATCTTAAAACCCTCAGATTTGATAAAAAAATTGACAGCAAAGAAGCTGCAGAAGTAGCAAGTCATTTCTTCATTCAAAACTAAAATCCATTAAGAAAATCTTGATTGCATCAAAATACACATCTTGGATCAAACTGCTGAAGCTATTCCAGAAGGACTGAAGACACTTTTCTATGAAAAAAGTCTTTTTTTGTTTGTTTTAAACTTAGAGGAAGCAAAGAATATTATTCCTAAAATTAATCTTCTCTTGTTGCTGAATCACAGAATAATTTTGCTGTGTATTATCATCTTACTAACTTGTAACAGGTGTAGAAAAGTGGAGTTACTATCAAGGAATTAAAAAACCCAACAAAATATTTATTTCTGGATAAGCTCATGTTTTGCTACAGGAGTTGATGTTGCTGGATAAAAAAAAAAAAAAACATTATGAAAATAAAGGAAATCGTAATTCAAACTCCTTTTTTCTTTTACCCCCCTAAATCAGAGTGTCTTTTTCTGAAGCACAACAGGGCCATTTTGCTGAGTACTAATAAGCAGACACTGGCAAAGGATTAAACCGAGTATCCTGGAAGTAACTATAATACTCCTAAAGTTCAATTTGCCAACTTCTTAAAATATGAATTATAAAAACTGAACCAACTGAATCTACAGCCACGTATAAAGAATAGTCTTTCCATGCACACAAACTAAGTATGACCTAGCAATTTTTATGCCTGGACAACCGTACACAAAATTGTAACACATAGATTTGCTATTACGCTTTTACCTTTTGTCTCCTCTTTTCTTTTCGCTTATCTTCAGTATCTTGTAACATTTTTTCTTTCCAAAGATCAAAAAAATAGGAAGGATCAGTATAGAACTTTAATCCATCTTTCTTATCATCCCTAGAAATACAGTAGAAGAAAAGCTAAGAAAATATGAATTAGTATTTTTTAAACCAACAAAACTCACCTTCGACAATCATCCAAGCTTCATCTCTTTTGCGTTACAGGATGACAACATGCCAAGTGTATTAAATGCCACTCTTGGTACTTAGAGCTCACAACTGCTTTGATTTAAATTAAATAATTTAAATAATTTAAATTCAGCAGATGGAAAAGACTTACCAAGAAAACTAATTTATGTAAATTTCACTAAAGTATCCCTAATAAAACAGGAATAATAATAAAGGTCACTGACACTGTCATCCAGATACGTATTAGGACATAGCTGTGCAGGACAGCTGATTGATAACAACTCTTACTAACTGGATGCCCATAAACACACACCACAATTGTCTGTAGCAGTGGCAAAAAACATGTTCTTCAGCTATAAAACTAACAATTTTACCTTCCAAATAAAAGCTCTTAAAAATAAAATACACTGCAAATGCTATGCCATTCCAAAAAAAAATTCAAATAATTTACTACAGATTGAGTGCCTGCTTTACACAGATACCCAGTCTAGTACCTCTCAAAACGTGAAGGACACAGTAAAAACATGTTGTCCACAACCCTTCGGACAGATAAATAATACTAATTTCATGAATAACAATAAACTTGAAGGAAACAGAAAAAGAAAACAGGAAACAAAATCCTGCTTGCTGCTCTTTTATTCACCAGCAAGTAGCCAGGAAAAGAAAAGGTAAAGATTGTGTGTGCGCACACATGTATGTTGGGGGAAAGAGGGAGAATAGAGAGATGCAAGGCGAAAGCAACAAATCCAGCTTTCTGGATAATGAACCAAAGAAAGCAGTTTAGTATATTATTAATTTTCTTTTCACTTTTTGCATCATCAATGGCCCTTGCTCACTGATCCTGTGCTGACACGTAACACTTATGCTGAAATACAGTGATTTTTGTCAGGTACAACTTATGATTGTAAGCGTGATAACAGAAACTTTTGTTGTCATGAACAGAGAAGCCCCTGAAAAAACAAATCTCAATAACCAATACAGCTTTTCCCTTCTGCTGTCATTATTCTCTGCCTATAACTAAGAAACAAAGGGCAAAGTACAAGAATGTAAACAATAAATATTTCCATACCTATAAGGTGAAAGAATATTCAGAGGTGGTGGTTTGTCACTCTGATTATAAATATCAGCCACCGGGTTAGGAATGCTGTTCTTTGAAACTACCTGCTGATCTTGAACTGTTGAGCTCTTGAATGCTTTTTTCATGTTGATATCCTGTAACGACACTGTTAGAAACAAAAATACATTTATCACAGGTCTGAAATTATCAAAAGTGGATAAACAAAGTCCATTTTTCACTAGCTACTTAAAGAATTTTCAGCAAAATATAGAAGGAAAACGGAAAGATTTTTCTTTAGTGGATAATCATGATATTTAAGCACAGAGGCATAAAAGAATTACCATAATAAATCAGATTTAAGTCCCACTTGGTCCAGAATCTCACTTAAAATAATGGGACCACGGACTATGTCTTGGAAGATGATGCAAGAATCCTGTCATATGTAGATGTCCAATGATCTTCCCCTTTTTGAGGTTTAACCTGGACTTCTAGTAGCAGAGAGACTGGCTTCAAGCCTGAAACACAAGGTCTGGTATTCCTCTGACACAGTATGTTTTATAGTCACATGTGGTATCCATACATATTCAACTCCATTGTAAGTTTAATTAAATTATCGTCTCCACAATCTCCTGTGAGAGAGAGTTCCACATCTTTTACCATCTTTCAGCTCCAAAATCTTTCCATATTATTGAACATCCCTTGATCTTAAGTCTTCCTCATCTCTTTATAGAGATAAATACTTACCGTCTTTATACAGTCCAGTAACATACTTCCATTTTATCTTTTCACATACACAATTCCAGGGGAAACAATACTAGCCTTTCCATTCTTTCTTTTCAAATGAAAGATTTAAGTTGCTTTTAATTGTTCCTGTCACTTTTAGCAAGACTTACTTTCACTCTCAATATTGATTTTCCTGCGATGGAGTGACCATTGTTAAAAAGATCCAGATAACGCCAATCACAATTGAAAAGTGACAGTAAGCTCTCCACACTATCTTAGGCAACCTGAAATACAGGTTTTTGACTGCAAGTGAACAGAGCGCTGGTCTTCACTGGCTTGTCTACAATGACACTAATCATTTCTTGAATTGATCCAACTTGTTTTGTAACAGTGTAAGCTGTAGGAATAGTGCAAACAAAATGCACTGCCTTGTTTTCTTTTTATTCTCACTGACTTTTCATCTAATATTTCTTGCCCATTCATCTAATTTACTGAGTCTTGAGAACAAACTGTGATAATTTCACAAGGTAACTGAACAGTACCAGGCAAAAATTTAATATATTGATGACCTGCAAAACCAGAAAGGCTTGATACAGACCCTGTCTGTATCAAAGTTTGATACAGACCCTGTCAGGTACACTGTTATCCTTTGTCATGATGGAAGCCACATCCCACTCAGACTTCTCCACTCAACTATTTATGTTATCTGTGGTGAGCTCTTGTTTCTCACTCCAAGACCACTTAGATCCCTTAGTAGCTTTTAAAATAGCAAAAATATTAGAAATAGAATATTTCATTCCAAATCGTCCTCTTCCCCCATCCAGGTGATCTGAAGTATCAAAACATCATTTTTGAGAAACTACTTTCTATTTAAAGCTGCCTCTAAGTAGACCAGTAAGGTATTTCAGGCAGTTTTTTCAGATGTATATATCTGAATTGTTACATTCTTGTCTGAAGGAAGACATTCAAAAGAGCACAAATCCCATTTTTTATGGGGCTTTTGGGTAATCTTTTGAAAACTTAACCTCCATTACTTTAAGATGTGTTTTTGGTTTTTTTTTTTTTTCAACTGTAGTGTTTTATATATATATTTTTACATATACACTATATATTAGTTATACCTAACAATGTAAGAAATCACTGATGCAATTAAATCTAAAGGGTTTTTTTAAGTCAACCTAGCAACTGATGTTTTACTTAAATGCCTAAGCTACCCAGAAATATATTTAGTATTAGTGACAGTACAATGAATTATTATAAAGATTTCAACTTCTACAGCTAAATAGCTAATAAAACTTCCTACTGACACTGAAGTGACAGCAGTTTGTATATACAGCTTATTAATGTGAAAGACAATTAGCAACGCAAGAGTAGTAACTGATGTCAATTTAAAACAAAAACAGATCAAATTCTCAGTCCGTACACTGGTTTCCCCTTCCAATAGGCTGCTTTTAATTACTCTCCAAACTCTGGAAACTAGCCAGGAGGTAGTCCATAATACAAATTAGACATTAAAAAAAAGAAACAAAAGCAAAAACAACCTCTGATGAGGACTGCATTTCCAAAAATGTTGGACTTACAGTCATGAAGACTGACATCATCCACCTCAGCACGGAACAAGTACAGTGTAAGAATATCATCTAGTTTGCTCATATTACCACCACAACATGCCTCAAAAACTAAGCTGAATAGTGACCCCTTAATAGCTTTATGTTCCCATATAGCTCTTTGACCTCTAAGACAGCAAAAGAAAGGTGCTAGTATCAACTCTGATACTCTGCCAGTTAACATGTTCCAAAATGAGAAAAAAAAAAAATCATACATGTAATAATTTTCAGACAGTAACAAGCTAAAAATGGAAGGTTAAATATTACACTATTAAATATCAACAGTAACATTTAATATTGGCATTAATAGTAGTAATAAATATAATATAGAAACTATACAAATATAGATACTAAATGTAATATATAAACCGTATAAATGGTACTATTAAATATATCACAAGTAGCATTAACTACTACTGAGTAAATATTATACTATCATCCTGATGCAGCAAGCTTTTACATTTTACTAAATGTCAGGAATTTTAATTTTCTGGAAGACAGAAGGAATCATCTAAACAGGGAGTATATGCATTGGCTGGCTCAAACATGTAACTGCACATGTAAGCAAACATGCACGTTACAGCTTTTAGAGCTAGACAGACAAACACGTTTCACTTACCCAAGTAAGTGCTTTCAAACAACATAATGATGTTACTTAAATCCTTTGTGTTTACTGTGTACTTATGATGTGAATGACTAAACATGTAAGCAAGTGAGGATGTAACAGCATTTCAAAGGAAATACTGTTTCTAGTGACTAGAAACCCCTAGAGAATTTCACCTGGTTGATGTAAACATGCAGTGCCTCATTTAGCTGAAGAGTATTATAAGATCTTAGATGACTGCAGAACAGACACTACTACTACAGTTTGTGACCACGCTACCCTAAAATAAATAAATAGATCTACTGTCTCAAACTTTTTCCAATATTCTGACTTATTTTTAGTAAGGTCTAGATTTAATCACTTCTGATTTATTACATTCACAAACTAAAAGTTTTCCCTGTGAAAAAGGCAGCTTAATGGCTCCAATTACTACAGGGGCTTCTTGAAGTAATACTAAGTCAAAAATTAAGACAGTTTATGACTCGAGAATATTTTTTCTCGCTCTGCTAACATGATTTTTCCCAGCTTGCCCTACTGAGAAAACAAGATGAAATATCAGTTCAGGATTACTTTGAAAAGACAGAGATTGTTGTGTAATTAAATACTGTGGTCTTGTCAATATCACTTCTGGCTCAATGCTTTCATGCAATTACCTACCCTCTTCTACCGTTGAATCCAGTTGGGTAACTTTGACAGCAAGGCGATCAATTCTGTCTTGAAGGGAATTTGCTCTGATGTAGAAGCTGTTGGCCTCATTAAACAATTCACCAAATATGTCTTCAGCATGTTTGCCTGTGTAAGAAAATAGACAGGGAAATGCCTTTGCTAAAGGCTTACAAAACACAAGACAAACGACTTCAGTGTCATGAAGTTATAATAAAACACAGCAGCTGTAGGATTGTAACAGTGCAGTTTGTCATTCAGCAAAATTCTGGGCAACCGATTTGCACAAAAATCTCAAAATATACCAGAAACACTGCCTGAAGTCTGTTCTCCTGGACACTCTGCTTAATTCTTCTACTTAAACAGGGAGACTTTCAAATTTTAATCCTTATGTAGCTGAACTACTGCCAACAGACACACAACTGATGATTAAAACCTGCCTCATCCTGGGATGCATCAAACGCAGTATTACTGGCCGGTCAAAAGAGGTGATTATCCCACTGTATTCAGCATTGGTGCAGCCTCACCTTGAGTACTGTGTGCAGTTCTGGACCCCACCATTTAAGAAGGATGTGAAGGTCCTCGAATGTGTCCATAGGAGGGCAACAAAGCTTGCAAAAGGGCTGGAAGGAGTGTCCTGTGAGGAGTGGCTAAGGACTTTGGGCTTGTCTATATGGAATATATATAAACCACTCAAATGACCATGACATCAAAAAGAACAGCAATTGTTGACATTTTAAGTTTAACCATATTAACCAATCTTAATATTTTACAAAAAAAAAAAGTACAGATGTAATGAAACTTTCAGTCAGGATCAAATCCTGTGAACATTTGGAGACCACAGTACAAAATAAAAAACAGCCACACTTAGGAAGTCAACAGGACCTGTACCTTTCTTGAATCATTTACCTGGGGGGAAGAGAAAAACACCACCGCTAAACAGTATCTGAAAGCACTCTTTGTGAATTATGAATGAAAAAAAATTGTAATTTGATTGTCTTGCTTTGAGTGGAGGACTTTATCAGTAATACATTTGTTCAGTAAATGTAAGATCGGCCAACACATAACCCAAAACGTTAAATACTTTGGTGTATCCAAGCTCTGCTTCATACGTACATGGAAGGTGGATGGGCAAGGTGTGCTGCCTACCTGCTTCTAATCTCCTCCCTCTCCAAAACAGAAGTTGCACAACCACAGGTAGTTGAGGCTGAAAATCTAATCCAACACCCTGCTCAAATCATGGTCAGCCAGAGCAGGTTACTAAGGACTGTGTCCAGTTGGGTTCTGAATACTTCCAAGGATGGAGGCTCTGCAACTTCTCCAGGCAACCTGTGCCAGTGTTCAACCACCTTCACAGCAAAAGTGTTCTCTAAGTGCTTCCCAGCAGCTAGCTGAGGTTCAATTATAATCCCCTTTTGATTTAGTTGCTGCAAATGAAGAGGTTATTCCAAGCTATAGAACAAATAGCTTTTCAACTCTTCAGCTAAATAAAGCAGATATTACATTCTTTAGCCACCAGTATTCAAAGCTTAAAACATCAATAAATTTTAATGGATGTTAATTTATGTTAATGTATTGAGATCAGCATGCTGAGCAGGACTGCTGCATTCTAGGATTAAACACCTCACTCCTAGAGAAGTCAAGCAGACGGGTGCTTGTCAGTTATCTTTTAGGAGGCAAAATAAGTCAAAGTTGATTTGTGGGAACATACTTCTTTCAATATTGCATTCTATTTTTTTTTTTTTTAAACACTTGCCACTCTAAAACAAGTGAAAGACAGGTTCGTCAATCTCCTGTCAGTAAAAACAGTGACATGGTAAAGCAATATTGGAACACACTATTCTGATTAACATGATGCAGTAACTTTTAGAAATAAAGTAATAATTCTCTCGTGTTTTCTATATTACCATCTTTTTAATTAGATTTTTTAACAATACAGAAACAAGCAGAAAAACCTATCTGAAGTTACAAGCATGTATTTTTCAACTTGAGAGCTGATTTTGGTACTATGAGACAGTCATCTAAAAACATGAGGTGCTTCACAACATACAGGCAACCTAAACATTCATTTATAAAAACACCAAAAGAATTAGGAAGTCTTTCCTTCAAAGGCTCCCTCCAACCACAGAAGTAGTTGAGCGGAAATTTAGCCATGATGCTGCCTCACCAAATCCCCACTCTCCATAGGTTTTACTGTCAATTAAAAGAAGTGCCTCTTTCTATCATTTCCACAGGTCACCTTCACAGAGCTGTGTATTTGATTGCTCACAAAATAAATTTCCAAGCATTGTGAGACATTTATGGAGATCGGTAGTTCACAAATAATTGAAATCATAATACCTCTACCCAAGTTCTACAGTAATTGAGGACTGAAGGAAGACCAATGTCTTCCAGTCTTCAAAAAGGGCAAGGAGGAGGACCCAGGCAACTACAGGCTGGTCAGCCTCACCTCCATCCCTGGAGAGGTGATGGAACAGGTCATTCTGGATGCCATCTCTAAGCATGTGGAGGAAAAGAAGGTTATCAGGAGTAGTCAACATGGATTCACCAAGGGGAAATCATGCTTGACCAATCTGATAGCCTTCTATGAGGACACGACCAGCTGGGTAGATGAGGGGAGGGCAGTGGATGTTGTCTACCTTGACTTCAGCAAGGCTTTTGACACTGTCTCCCCCAACATCCTCATAGGAAAGCTCAGGAAGTGTGGGTTAGATGAGTGGACAGTGAGGTGGATTGAAAACTGGCTGAACGAGAGAGCTCAGAAGGTTGTGATCAGCGGTGCTAAGTCTAATTGGGGGCCTGTAGTTAGTGATGTTCCCCAGTACCCAATGCCAAAAAGCCAACTATACAACTCAACCCGATTTGGCAGTGGTAAAGAGCAGAGTCACACAAAGCTGGATGCAGTGTGCTCAGGCCTACATGCAAACTAGTGAAACTCCGAGCCAATGGCCCATCTACCCAAGAAAATACTAGGAGGCGAGTTGGAGGACACCACTCTCTGCGTGAAAGAAAAAGTCTTCCAAGTCCCCACAGATCACGCTTCCTCTGTTCTATGTTGTATAGCAAAAAACGCTTTGTATCACTTGCATATGGGTCAAAGAAAGTAGCTCTGTACCCATGTACTGATGGTTTATACCCACCTAGAAATAAGATTTCAGCCTGACAGGTGGTATCTGAATGAATGGAGAAGCCAAAGATACAAAAACACAAAATATTTAAGGACTCACAGAAAGGAAAGAAGAAGTGGCAATGCAACTTGAAACAGTGAGTATGTTAATGTACAGACTGAAATCTAATGAAGAAGAGCTCAATACAGGAGTACATACACAGGTTTTAACATTTAGTCTTCAGTGACAATCAGATTAACGTATTATTTCTTCCCCATACATACACATAAGCAGAACTCAGGAACTAAACCATGGCGCAACAGATCCTGTTGCAGAGAGCAGCTTTTTTCACTCACTAGCATCCTGCAGCCATCAGACCAAACTCCACTGTCAAAAGTAAGGGAGTATTTTGTGGAAGCTTTCTTCAAAGCCTTTGCTCCATGACTGTGTTTACTAGGTAAAGCATCATGGTACTTACAGGTGCAGGCTGCAAATGCTCCCAGTCCTCCCCCTGGTAGATTCTCTCCTCCCAAGTGTAGGTGAATCCCCTAGTCAAGCTTTTGCCTTATATTAAGTGCACGGTTTCATAGAGAACGCTGCTCACTCTGCCTGTGCTCCAAGCCAGCTGGCTGCAAACAAACCCAAATCTGAAGGCATAACAGAAGAAAAGCTCCACTGAGAGCACGTTCCCTTTGGATTGGAATTTGTTCACGTCTCCTGAAAAGAGCAGAGGCAGAAGCAAGCCAGATTTGTACGTAACAGCACAGATATGCCAGTTTTTAAAATCCACGCTGAACTCACAGTGCAACATTAAAAAACAGTGTGACTACAAGACAGACCTGTACTTGCCCTCTCTATGCTTCAAGCTGTGGGAACACCAACAAGCTCTGATGCTGTCAGCAGGACATACTACATGAACTCCAGCACAGCATTTTTCTATGATCATTTCCTTGCTCCTAGTTGGCTTGAAACACAGGCAAAATAAACAACGTCTGCAGAAAAAAACCCTCTGTAAATATGACAGATTTTAGACTTTGGACAAGCCTGGTGGTAGACTTCACTCATTAAATACCATGTTTAATCGCTTAAAACAAAGGACATCACTTATTTGTATAGATCTTTAACTTGACACTAATAAAGTACTTTAGGGCTGTCTAAAGAGACTTCTGATGACCCAAGAAATCCACTAAGGGAAAACTGCAGGATATGGATTGTGTAAGTAGCCAATTCCTCAGCAACAATCATAAGAGGATCTGAATACGCAATGTAACAGGCAGATTAGCTGCAAGACCAAATCTGGAGAAATGAAAGCTAGACACTCCTAGCAAGTCAGACAAATGAAAAGTGTATTATCCACCCTTTGGCAATCACTGTACAACACCAAAATGAGGTCTTGTCAGATATCCTTGAATGTAATTAGGAGACATTAGCCATTCTTCTCATTTTCTGAAACTTAAGGATGTCAATACTGAGCAACTGCCTGATAAAACAGTAAATGAAACTCAATGACAATACAAATACAAATTAACTACAAATAACATCAGACACTAAATCGGCAGCTACTGCTCAAGAAAGATCAGAGAATCACTTGAAAACTTCCCTGAAAATATCAACTCAATGTTTAGCAGCAGTCAAAATTTTATAGATTCTTAGGGAACTAATGATAAAACAGAAAAAGCTTGTTTTGATTATGATCTGAAGTCCTCAACACTCCACCTTAAAAAGACCTTAACACACTCTAACTTACATATCCAAACCAGAAATAACAATGATCAGAAATGCAAAATGGTTTTTACCAAGAAGAGTGCTAACAGATCAGGACACTCCAACCCGGAAAAGACATCACTAGGAGAACACAATTAAGATTTTTATTAAATCACAGATGATTATGGAAATACACGAGATGAAATCACCTTTCATTATTTTTCATAACTCAAGAACTGAAAGGTGCCAAAAGAAGAAACAAATCAGCTTCTACTGTGGGACATTCTGTTACAAGTCATTGGGCAAGAAAAAAGTGCAATTCCTATTTGAACACATCTAAGCAATTCCACAGATGACAGGTTTACAAAAGATCATTACACAGGATGATTCAGAGGGACCTCCAGCTCAGAAAATCCCTAAATCACTGACTACTTGAAAGGGGAACATGCTGTGTTTCTTGTACTCTTTCTCTAAGCACAGGCTATTTCCTATCATCACAAATTGAACACCGGACTTAGTGGGACCCATAATCTAAACTCCATACAGACTTTCTTACATTCTTAAACCACTTCCATTTACAAAGTGAAAAAACTGATGAAGTGACAATTTCTTTTCTAGGACCAGAGTTATCAGCACAAACAACAGCTGCTGATTGTTAAACACTCTCTGAAGAAATCTCTTTTCTCATTCATTAAGAAGTATTATTCCTCTTGCAACCACTCCAAGCATGCTTCTAGAATTGCTAGTTGTGGTGTCAGCTGACAGGTGTACTGTACTGCATAGGCTACTCTGTACGGAGCTGACGCTAGCTTGCCTCCACAGCAGCCTACAGGTTTGTTCAGTGAATGCCATTCTTTGGATGTATGTGCTTAATTTCATTCATATGAATTGATCACACACATATACAAAGAAAAGGCTTAAGAAATATTAGCACATTAAGACAAATAGAAATTTCAGTCAAATATGTCATTCGATGCCAAGAGGCAGAAGAGTTTGCTGGCTTCATCTTGTACAACTGAAAGCTCAGAATAACTCAAGTGCTAGCCTTGTTTCTTAGAGCAATTTCTCTCACCGTAGAAAAATTCCTGGTTTTCTATGGCATAGCTTTTTGGTTGGTTTGGTTTTTTACACTTGTAAATCTTAGAGAGGCTCTGCTTGTATAAACATCAAAATACAGAAAAGCATAAAAGCAATGAAGTAGCATTATATTATTACATAAGTGGCGATGTCCTGTATAATAATTTTACTATTTAAAACAAGCCATCTTAAAGCTTTTAATTTATTCAGTTTTTCACCAGGAATCAAATACTTGCAGGAAGTTACAGATACTTACTTAAGCTGCTTAGCTGGCGTATGATAGCAGCAAGGGTACTATTCGTTACACATTCCAGTTCACTAGTAATTCCCTCTGGCAGAGCTCCTCGGCAGAGATGCCGTGGTTCAATGTTCCTTTTCACCAAAGGCATGGCTCAACCTGGAATTTACAGAAAAATATTTATTATATTTACAACAATGAAAATAAGAGCTATGAATCTGTGTAGCACACATTCAGGTTTTTTTCCTACAAAATATACTTCACCTTTCTTTTTTTTAAAGCACTTGCTTCAGCCTGTCTGACATGAGATATTGTACAGTTCCGACCGAGGCAATGGAGTCGTGTGCTCAAGCGCAAACATGACAACAGCACTACAGATAAGCACAGAGGACACAGTCCACGTAGATACTGTACACCAAATCCAGGCAAAAAGTGTAATATTCATTGTCTACACAGACCTGTGCCCCAGTACCAGAATCACACGACTTTAATGCACATTTGCATTTATAAAGAAACCTGGCAGTCCCCCCAGGAGCAGCAGCGAAGATCCCTGTCTGGAGCGAGCTGGCTTGCTGCCTTGGCAAGCTGGCCACCGACAGACTGTCCATGCACTACAGCCCCCTGACTACGTCAGACACTGACCTACCCTTACTTCTACAGGTTTTCAGTCAAAATGATAAACTCCTCTGGCAGATAATGGCAAAGGCCTCATAGAAATAGGCTGGGTGAGAATAAGGAAGAAGCTGCAATGAGAGGAAGAAGATAAGTTGTCCACAGGTGGTGCTGAATGACAATCTGAATGAGGTTAAGAGCACGTATTGAACAGATTTTGGGAGCATGCCAGATGCAGGGAAGACATTTGTCTGAGAAAACAAAGGCTGTCAGAACTGGGTTTCTTGGAAAAAAAAAAGAAGAAAGTAGGATGGGGAAAACAAATACGAAAAGACATCTCGGAGCATCCCAAAAGGGCACAACGGCATAGAAAACACTATGCTGCAAGGAGCAGCTTTGAGAGCAGGGATGCCCACGTGGGACAGAATTTCCCCAAAAGGGAAATGAGAGCCTATAATACAAAAAGTTCTTAAGCAGTTTTTTTTTTAAATGTTATTAACACAATTATGAGTCAATTTGATTAGCTTTTTTGAACACTGAAAATTCAATGTCCATGCACTGCTTATGAATAATATTCTGTGTGAAGACCATGTGGCACCAAAATTTTCTGGAATGAGAACTTACAGTGTTATCAAGGGCATAAGTTCATTTGGAAATGACTTAATGGAAAATTTCTTTTTTATTGCACTAAAGTAACTAAAGTATCCTTTCACTTTCTCTAATTAAAATCACATTAGTAAATTAAAAAGATCTTTTTTGCTTTTCAACTGTTGCATAGTAACTTTTTTAATTACTCCCCCCAAGTTTAAAGTAGTTTCTTCTCAAGAACATTTCTAAAAAATTAACAACTTTTAAATAATCAGCAAAAAGCAAATTATTTAACTGTAAGATGATTTTAGAACAGGCCAAGAAGAAATAGGTTCATGACTTCTAAGCAGTAGTCTTGAATTATAATTTATATCTTTCCTAATATGAGACAGTTTGAGTATGTCAGGATTTAAAGCCAGTTTGCTAAATTTTAAACAATATATCAGAGGTAAGAGGAACGTTTTTATTTCATATTAAACCAAAAAGCTTCTTGTTTCTGTTCTATGTTTTCATATTCCTCTACAAACAGATGCATTTTAAAATATTACTTAATATTCAATGCAGTCAGTTTCCTGAACATCAAAAATAGGTAAAAACTGGAAATGGGTAATTATTAAAGAGCATCCTAGTAACATCACACTGTAAACAGGCGAGCGCATTGCAACTATGAAATAAAAGTCATTAAGAGGAATTATTCCACTGTGCAGTAAAATGTTCATAAACATAATTAATAAAAAGTAAATTAATAGGAGCACAAATCAGTGCTAAAGCAGCCAACTCCAAATCTTAGTGTTACTCCAATACACAATCGACAATTTTTGGTTTTCTCTGTAACATTAACAACACTGTCGTACAACTAAAGGCATAAAGCCTCCCTACAACTACGACAACAGAATTCCTGAAATATTGGTGCATGACTAGAATCTCAAAATTGTCTTTCCTTGGAACTAATTTTTATGTGTCATCAGCAAAACACTCTTGTGAACAAGGCAACCATTCTACTGTGTTTGGCGTTTGCAGGGGTTTGTTTGTTTGCTTTAAGAGTACTGCATTCAGCTCTGGGGCCCCCAACATAAGAAGGACATGGAGCTGTTGGAAGAGGAGGGCCACGAAGATGATCAGAAGGCTGGAGCACCTCTCCTATGAAGACAGGCTGAGAGAGCTGGGCTTGTTCAGCCTGGAGAAGAGAAGGCTCTGGGGAGACCTAGCAGCCTTCCAGTACTTGAAGGGGGCCTACAGGAAAGCGGGAGAGGGGCTTTTTACAAGGGCGTGTAGTGATAGTACGAGGGGGAATGGTTTTAAAGTGAAAGAGGGTAGATTTAGATTAGATATTAGGAAGAAATTCTTTCCTGTCAGGGTGGTGAGACACTGGAACAGGTTGCCCAGAGAAGCTGTGGATGCCCCCTCCCTGGCAGTGTTGAAGGCCAGGTTGAATGGGGCTCTGAGCAACCTGGTCTAGAGGAAAGGTGTCCCTGCCTGTGGCACAGGGGTTGGAACTAGATGATCTTTAAGGTCCCTTCCAATCCAAACCATTCTATGATTCTATGAATTACTGGGAATATGTTTTGCTAAGTATGCTTTTTAACTCATCTTACTTAAATTCATATATGAAAAGCTCAGAAGATCAGCAGAACAAAGCCTGGTTTCCCACAGCTTTCTGACTAACGTTCTCAGAGCTGGCCCCCCTCTTACCTTTTGCAGTTTACCCAACTTTTCCCCACCACCCCATGCAATGTGCTGGGGCCAGTCGGAAGCTGGCTCCACGCTGCCCGGCTAATTGCCTGCTACCTTGTTGAAACACCTACCACACTGAGTCTAATCAAAATGCCTTTCACCAGGAGCACCAATTTAAGTCCCTCCTCCACGTCATGTTCTTCCTTGCCTATAAAAGCTAATTTGCAGAAAACATACAACTGCAGTTTGAGTTTTTCATTTTCTCAATCTTTACAAAATGGTCCAAGGCATTCAAGAGCTAGCAGATGAGAGACAGACTGACCCAAGAGCTCCCATTTCTTTAAAGAGCAGGCTAAAACACACAGCAGTGCTGAGGGTGGGGGAAAAACAATTTTAATTTTTGAATGCATGATTTAAATTATTATGTATCCACCTCATTTCAGTGTGAAGTTTAATTCCAAAAGATAAACTGAACACTGATGAGTAAATATATGCAACAGATTAAGCAATGCCCCCAGTCAGAAGGCGGGGGGGGGGGGGAAAGCCCTGCAATTGCAATTACAAGTTTCTTCTAATTTAAAACCTTCAACTATCTGAATCAAACACTTCAGACCTATTCAGCTACTAACCCATCAGTAAGTAAAAAAGCTCTTATTACTATGTGTCCTTGCCACTAAAGCACTACCACCCTTTTCTTCACCACACACAACTCAACAGCTAGACAAACTTAAATAAAGTTTATGAGGAGTGATGCTAAAATTTTTTCAAAATATATGTAACAGGAGGTTAAACAAGAAATCAAACAAAATAAACCTCTGAATTACAGGGGCTATATCACGCTTAACCAGATGTGGGGATAGTGTGTTACCAGGTAGGGGGAGGGCGGGGGAAGAGTTGGCAATCGCAGTTCTACTGCCTTCCGCATTCATCTTCCACCTGTTCCGAGTCATACTTCAGCCTCAGCTTACTACTTGTGATATTCTGTCACTGTATTTAAACACATTGGCATTTGGTAAATCATACTCAATTTTACAACACAGAGGTTAAATAACTTCTCTTCCCTTCCATCCCCAAATAAATGGATAACACAAGGCAAAGAAGTTGATATTATTTTAAAAATGGTATCAGTTCAGAAGACTGGGACCAATCATAGTTGATCACTTTCTTACACATTTTACCCCAGCTAAGTACACAATACAGCCATAGACTTACAGCTAGGGTAAATAGGTCCAACTCCACTCCCTGCATGGAGCCACCTACGCCTGACACAGCTGGCTTGAAACCACCAGCTGCATCTGGCACAAGAGATGAGGATCTAGGAAGATGTTACACTGCATATATATAACTGCCTGCACTAGAATGTTTGAGACACTAGCATCAGACCAGAAAGATGAGAGCAGGAGTCAAAGGGGGAAGAAGACAACTAAGAGGGTGATATGTTGCTTAACATCTTACTAAATCCACGTGTGCCTCATTGGACATGAATTAGATGCAACATCTGTCTGGACTGAACTCTGACTGGAGCACAAACGGACACTGCTCTCCAAACCCTACAGGCATCAGCAACCGCACAGCTAACCGAACTCTATTTCCATGCATGTTCTGAAAGGACAGGACATCAGTAGCTTGAATTAGCTTAGATCAGCCCATTAAAAACTCACATTAGGCGTTCTCACTCAGTATTCTCACCTCCCTGCTTCTTCACACACACACACACACACCCACCCCTCCCTCAATATCTTGCATAACTGCCTTTTGTTTTAAAATTAGAAGGCGCTTATCCCAGTAGTTATTGCTGTAGAGGCAAGCAGGGTACAGAAAGAGATAATCGAAGCATTTTTGCTTTTACTTCCACATTTCCCCTGCAGCTGTGGGAGTATTGCTCCAGGTCACCTCAGACCACCTTCCCCTGGACAACAACTGTTAAACTGCATGTAAGAAGTTTGACATTGTCTTGGCAAGCCAGATTCTTAAAAAATCAAGTAGAAAGCAGATGTACAGTAACAAACATGAAAGACAACAAACACAATGTACAGTCTTTCCAAACCACAGCAGAGCACAGCTACTGTAAGACAAGCTGGGTTTTCAAGTGTTTGAGCAACTGGCATAAACTCAAAGCACCAGCTGTTCCCCAAACCTGCCTTTTGCCCTTTCACATCTCCAAAAAGGCACTGTAATTTACACTAGTGCTAAAAATATGTAGCTGAATTTCATGCTTCTTTAATATTATAAGTTCTTTATATATTCACTAATACCACGAAATGAATGCCAGTTCATTATACAGCCCCTCTACTTGCAAGGGTTTCCTTACTATGTTTTCTCAAAGACATTGTTCAATCCCTTCTTTAAACTCTTAAGAGTTTTCTCCTTATATCCTCTAGTAAAATATAACAAAGCTGAACATTTTTACCATGAAAAAGAGCTTTCCATACATCCATCCTAAATTATCCCTGATCATATTCTATTATTTCCAGGGAGCTTTACAGCTTTTTATTGATGAATCTCAGAGACCTCTATAAAAACAGAGAAACTACCATAATTCTCCTTCTATGGAGAAGAAAAACAAGAGAGGGATTGAATATGTAGCTTGTCATAAGTGATGCACCAGAGGGGATTCCATTCAAAATTAAGCACCTATATCTGTATGACTACATATATATGAACTCAGTGTCCATGTCCCTCTTGAGAGCTCAGCAGAATCCTAGAAAGCAACTACATCACTGCATCTATTAATAGATACAAGAATGGAACGGTGAGCTTAAATACCTCATGTGTAAGCTCTGCCATGCACCCACCTAAATTCAGGTGTCTGAATCTAGAACTTAATTTCACTTCATCAAAAACAGAGAAACACTGTCGGTTTCCTCACCTCTAGCCCTGCAATCAAGTTACACTACCTCCTCATCACACTGTCTCTATGCCTAGGGCATTTCAGCATTTCAAATGTTTGCAGACAGTTAAATTTTCACTTACCTAATGTCCTAACGCTCAATTCAACACGGTAAATTTCCATCTCCGAATGGCACCCAATTTGGCAATATTGCCCATTTTCCTATTCAAGTTTGTAATTCTAGACAGTCTGCAGTCGCCACACGTTCAGAATTTATGTATGTGCTAAATAGGAAGAGAAGGGAAAACTGGAAGATTAAAGACCCCAAACACTAGTTTTGGAGATGCTCTCCAACCCCATTTTTTTTCCACAGAGTCACTATTATCACAAGTCTCCCTGTCCTCCAAAGGCCCCTCATCCTTCACAACAAGACACAAAGCAACAGCTACATGGATAGCAGACACTGCTAGCCTCTTACCTCAAGGGAAGGAAAGGAATACATGTGCCTTTAATGCACATCCCTTTCTGCTTTTTCCTTGTCCTAAATGACTGGGAATCCTATGTTTGTGAACCTTTCCTACTTATCATCTATGAATGTCATTTACTTCTTTATCAGTAATGGTAAAGGTAAAAACAAATAAACTGGAACTAGCATATAATCTGGAAATCATTATTTTAAGTTCACAATTTGTGTAATGTTGTTCATCTGTACTTTTTAAAGTTTGGGTTTTTTTAGAACTGGCTTCATTCTAACCAGAGTTTGAATCAACATTTTGTATACTGCAAAAGAATATAAAATATTTAGCCATCAGTTACTGTCTTAACACTGCTCCAATGCCCCAGAATTATTTGATATTTTTCAAAAAGTATCTACGACTCATTTTTAATAGCATCTGCTAGTTATTCTAGTTTTATCAAGTATGCAATTCCTCTCTCAGCCACGTTACTATGGAACAAATACCAAAACAAAATAAAGTTTTGCTAAACATCACAATTATGCTTTAAGTACTTCTATTAGAGCTATCCCAATCTAAGGGACAAACTGTATTTATTAGTTAATATACTTTTTTTTTCATGTTTCCCCTAATTTTTAATGCACATCTCTTGATTTTGACATGGAGTTTGCTGAAGCAAGGGCAGACATTTGTTAGAAGTATGCACAAAGTCTAATAGAATTCTGTTCCTTAAGGATAACTAAAAATCAACAATTTTTTTTCTTATCCACAGCAAACCACACCTTTTGACAATACATGTAAAGTGAAATGCCTAGAAAATGTCCACCTCAAAAAAATAACTAAAATTTAATATATAGCCAACTCTATCAATGTCATTTCCACAGATCTTCCTCCTGATTGCTAGGTCTACGTAAAAGGCATGACAGTCAAGGCTGGAATGAAAACAGCTATCTTCTTAGCATCAGACCACCACTTCTGATCTTCCTCTCACGTCATACCAACCTAAGTATTATCAAGGACAAAATGGGCACAGAAATCCCTAAAGCAATTTTGTTTCCTTAACAGGGCTCTTATTTTAATGTCTGTTGCAATGAGCTATTTCTGAAGGTCCACCAACTTGGAGAGTTGTGTTTTTTTTTTATTTGGGTTTTGTTTGTGCTGAGCTCTTCAGGGCAGATTTTATGGTCCAGCGATATTATGAAGGAAATCAAGACATTAAGCAGTGACAAGAGAAAGGACAACAGGGGAGAGGATGGTGCTTGGTGTTCTTTATTTACAACCTAAATATATTTTATGGACCTACATTTCCCTAGCCAACCTTCCACATCTCCAAAAACCCCATAAGCAGCAGAATAAAAATTTTGAGTCAGTAGTTATTACATCTGCTAACACTGTGGGTCTGAATCAAAAAGATTACAGAACCATTAAGAGGTGAATGTATTAATTCAGAAATTTCCTCTAATTAAAAAGTTGGGAGAGAAAAAAGTAAATGGATCTCCACAGCACTGAACATCTACATTTACAATTACCTTAAATTTAGGCCTCGTCAGAATTTCACACTAACATTAACTCTAAACAAGCATAAGCAAGATGACATTCACTAACGTAGGAAAAAAAAGTCTTGAGAATTATGTAACCTGAAATTAAGTAACTATTCTTTCCATGGAAGTGTAGACTGTAATAAAAAAGAGATTTTAAAATACTATCAACAACTATGAAGGCAAGTCAGAAATCTGCCTTATTTTCTCTAAAGCTTGTTGGATGATCTTTTTATTTTTTTTTTTTGCCTTTGTTCTACAACCCCATCTTTGCCTTACCTGCTGACTGTGGTTCAAAAAGGTATCTGTGCATCTGCCATGCTGTAACAGTGTCAAAGGTCTCATCAACTTCCACTTAAATACTTGTGTCTACAGTTCAGCGCCTAATAAGCATGCCTCAATGAACAAGACTGAGGGACTGCTTTGAAGTTATTGCTTTAATTTTTTTCTTCCCAATAGAAATTAAACATTCCAAAACTACAATCTCAACACTAACTTTTCTCCATCACAATATTTTTCCCCAGCAGTTTCTAAGGAAATAAAAATCTTATCATTATGAAGTACAGACAGACTATGATAAAGTTTCATCTTCTGCTCCAAAATAAAGGATCGTATACATGTCATCCAATTAAATGGCTTCACTGTTGTTAAAGAAAAAGATATTTCTTGCCCTCTGCTAATTAAGCAAGTGTACAACTAGTAGCCTAACCGAGGTTACTGCATTGTTTTATCTCCATTTCTGGAGTATGCAACTTCTTTTCATACCCAACTAAAACATACCTACGGAATACAGAAGATATCTATGGAATATCTTTTTTTCCCTGTATTAAGTTTTCTTGTCATCCAAATTAATGGATTTTGCAATTTATATTCACAGCATTTTGTCACACTGCCCAATATGCAAAAAACTTTGTCAGTAAATTAGTTTGGATTTTTTTTACCCCTCTGTCACTTAAATCTTTATACTTTATCTAAAGATGCCTTATGATTTTTATAAAAATATAGGAAAATATATACACACTGTATTTTTCATGTTGAAGTACTTTTTTTTTTTAAACCCTAACATTTACTTAATTTCATCACTTCCTTCACAGGATAAACTTCCCCCAGAACATTCTGTGAATATCCCTGAGCTAGTTTTAACCTCCCTTCTTTTTCTCATGCTTATCTTTCCTCTGAAAGCTGAGCTCTGAAAGCTGAGATCTTTGTTTTGTTGTCACTTTCTTCTGATTCACCTTCTCACTACAGTAGTAGTAGTTTCAGGCTTTAAGCATTTCATTCTCAAGTAACCTTGTTGAATAGAATGTCAGATTCCCACTGCTTTAAATTCTTTTCATTGAAAGAAACACAAAACAATGGAAGAAAAACACTGTGGTCCCACTGAAGCTATTTGTTAAGTTTTTAAATAAGATTTCTCCTTCATTAACACATTTTAATCTTCCTTGGTAAACTTAATGTTAACTAAGATATCTATTTAAGAACAGATTTGCTTACCTGAAATCTAATGTAGGTTCACAGATTGCATGATACAAAAGCTTGCTGTACTGAATCCAATCACTCTGCCAGCATCAGATCCACCCACTCTTTCCTATTCATCCTGTATCAGAATACAGATGATCCAGGACACCTTCACACATGACTAGAGTATCTCATTTCTGAATCATAAGCTGTCCTTTCTCAAACCAAAATGTTGTTCATTAAGCCAAAACACTAATCACGCTTTCTCTCAGAAGAGGTAAGGCTCAAGAGTACTAACAAAATCCAACTGATTAAACTGGAAGACATCCACATGTGGTATAGTTGTTGCTGTAAAAAAAAATCAGGGTAAAAAAATAAAGCACATGAAGAACATGGACTGAAAAACTCTGGAAAAATGTGTACAGAAGCTTTTACCCAAGTAAGTAAATTTAAATCTGCTTTAACAGAACGGTATTTCCTGACACTGTGCTTAAGGGTAAAAGGTGGCTACTCACATCAATATAGCATGCTGAAAGGGAAAAAAAGGTGATTTGTGCCTGTGTGGGTCCAAGCCCAGGCTGACCACCATTGAATTTATTATTGAATTTATTAATTGTTCTATGTAAATCACATTTTCTCTTTTGTCTGCTTTCCATATCCACGTAGATAATGTAACCACACAAACAATGATGACAACTCACACTGTTGTTTTCCGCTGAACGAATACTGGCCAGTTTAAAGCATCAACAAAAGATGCCGACACACAAATCTTGTTCCTAGTGTGATGGCTGCTCATCCTGCTCACGGTCCCTTCCAGATGGCTCGGTGTGAAAGGGATGGTGGGATGGGGAAGAAGGAATATTCCATACTGTTCTGAACATCTGTTCCACTGCGTTTATACACTCAAAAAAACAACAAAAGCCTTACTGCCACTATCAGTTTTACTATTTCAACCCAATACTACTAGGCTAACACCAAATACAGTGTAAATGTTATGCATGTACGTGAGAAAGGAAAAATGTCTTTCCAAGTCACATAAGAGCATTTGTTCAGTTTTTGCTGTCTTAAAAATGGACTTGTTTCAATGGGAAGTACTTATGCTGCACTGAAAACACATTTTTCTTTCATATGACCTTTCTTGAAATCTGTATTATACTCCAAGAATTTATCATCCCTTCTCCCGTTCAAGCAAACAGAACTGAACTGAGTCACCATTTGTTTCCCTTTAGTTTTATTTGTTTGTCTTTACTGAAAAGGTACACACTAAGAATTTAAACAAGCTCCAACAAATGCAATTTGAAGAGTTTTGCACAGCAACTCGAAAATATTTTCCTTGTACATATACAGATATAGTGGTAGCTTTTTGGTTTTTAAGCAGAGTTGAAAAAAAGAAATAAGAAGATAAATATCTTACTACAGTATACAGTCTACCTCTCAAATAACATTTACCTTTTAAAAATACCATCTCTTGAAAAGAAGCACTCGGCCAGAACAAGGAGAAGGAACTCGGCACAGAGTTAAGAAAGAGGAAGCAGCGCTTTGTCCTGCAGCACTGAGAAAAAGACTTTGATTGATCATCCCCCCCTTTTGTGTCATCTTGACATGTGCAAACCATACGGCTGCTGAATTTTTCAGCTCTTTCTACTTTGAATAACCAATGATTACACGTATGAAAATTTAGAAGTACCGAAACACTGATTGGAAAAATGGCATCCTGTAAAACCTAATTTTGTTTTAACCTTTAGGACCTAAATGGTAACTTTCAGTGAGGAATATGAAGTGGATGAGGTCAAAAGGAGCAAAATCACAAAGCAGCAGAGAGCTAATTATAACGCCAGGCTAATTAGGTCAGGAACAGCCCTCCACTAGCAGGCCAAAATGTTCCCAGATGTCATCAGGCTTGGATCTCACCAGATCTGAGTAGAGTTCGTTGTATAGACAGAGCCACACACTTCTCACTCTCCATAGCCAACTCAGCAGCCCAGATATCTGAGAAAATATATCTACAGGCCACTCTTTCAACAACCAGGCGAAGTGTTCCCACAAAACAGCTAAGATTAATCTAGCCTTAAAGTAAATCATGGTTCAAACACCTTGCTGTGCACTTCCAACACTAGTTATTCCCACCCATTTAGGAACTCTTAATTTTTCTAGCATAGTAATACCACAGGGCAATAAAATTAAAGCATGACAAAACCAAGAGAACCGCTATTTAATAAATGCTACTTTTTAACTAACAACCATACCAGGACATTTCCCACCTAAAGGAAGTTTCTTTCTTGTTCACCACCCACCTATTCCAGTATGTTTTTGGATTATAGTCCAAAAAGCATCATTACAAACACAAATTCCTTCTTCATCCAACTGACAATTAAAATAAAAGGGCACGGAGTGGTTTTTGATTTTCCAATTCACTATAAACTAAACTACTCAGAGACTATTTTAAATGTGATTCTTTCAATATGGTCTCTTGAATGATGGCCACATCTTAGAGTGCTTGCTTTAAATCTGTTTTGAATAGCTAACACACATTCTTCTAACAGCTTAGTTTGAGTTCTAGAACATCACATTTTATCTACATTAGAGAAATGGAATAACTCTGTAACACAAGAATCATTACCCTATGATATTTTATGCTACTTTAGACAATTTGATGCTGGAACAAATTGTAACAGAATATTAAAAGTCTGCAACTATAAACAAGCCTTTTCTTAACATTTAGGCTACAATAATGCACAAATAGCTCTTGGAGACCATTTAGAGTGCATTTGTCCCAGCCTTCCTCCTTCACAAACAGTAAGTGTTACCAGCAGCAAATGCCTTGATTATTTAAAGAAAGTGTAAGTTGCAGCTAGGTCTTGCTGACTGACACTGATCACATTTAACAGAGCCTTACTGGATTTCGAGTGCTCAAAATCACTGTCTGGGTCACAGCCCAGTGACAACGGCAGCCCGGTAAGGCCTTAGGAGCCCACCCGCAGTGAGAACATGTTGTTAAGAGCCTCAAATGACCTCAAGCTACCCCAGAAGTAAAATCAGTAATTTGTTTCTCAGAACTCCAATTAACCCTAAATTGGAGGGAAAAGTACAAAAGGGATGAAGGATCCACTTTCTGCCCAATAATATCCATTTTGTGGCAATACACAGTGTTCCTTATTTCCCTTATCATCTAACTTACCATTAAGATCCTTTCAGAACAGCATTTTTCAGAAAAAAAAAGAAGTCTGTTCTTAAACTCTTTTCCCCACAGCAGCTGATCTAAAACGTCACAGGGAAGTGTTAAATTTTCTCATAGTTCAATTAATCCAAAATCTAAAATGTCATAGGGAAGTGTTAAGTTTTCTTATAGTTCTTTTCCATACGAAAAAATCATATACACATATATACAAAAGTACACAGTTTGTGTACATGTCTATTTGATATATACACACACACACACAGAGATATATACACATTTATTATACACATGACACTCTGCAATGATGGAAGATAGCTATAAGAGAGGTCAAAAGGCAAAAGAAAAAACACTTTGTACTATGATAATTCAGCGTTACTCTTTGCCTGCCTCGACTCCTAACGTGCCTCCTCCACTCTCAGTTCTCACCAGGCCGGAGAGACTTTCCCACTGGGAAACAACTGCAATAATGCTTTATCAGGCTACCACAGCGTATCATGATCCTTGAAATACCTTGCAGTCAAGCAACTTCAATGTCCACCTGAACCACCAGGTTCTTGGAAACAGCAGCAGCAATTTCCCGGCATGTGTCAGGAAACATGCAGACAGCCCATGAAGTTTTAAATTAATACAAAATAAATCAACACCCCTGAAATTTCTCAAGGTAGAGCTTCCTACCCACACCATAGAATTTCAGCAGGAAACTCAAGATCTCCCTAATTCTCCTGATGATGGCACTACTGCCAACATTTCACTTTCCATATATATCAGAAACCTAGAAATGGCAGCTAGTCTATGTGGGGGAAAAAACAGATTTATTTTGGGTGCATTTTAAGGAAAAACTGAAAAAAATATTTTGTGTCTGGATCCAACAGCTGAGCCTAAGTGAATCGACATAAACATTCCCAACTATTTTCAACCTGAGCCAAGCGTGCCATCTGTTCCCATGAAGTCCATCTTCTGGTGGCTACCGTACTACAGTGTTAGCACAACGTGCCAAGTGATCGAGGACTAGTATATAAATCAATAAAGACACTATAAGTAATAGAGTGCAACACTCAAGACAGTACCAAAAAAAAAAAAAAACCAAAACCAAAACAAACCCAAAACAACCCACCAAACAAACAACTCACCACCCAAAAAACCACCACAAAGCACAAGTAGCCTTAGGAAGGCCCAGCATTAATGCAGCCAGGTATTCTGCAGCTTTGTGTGTTGGGGTTATTTCGCTCTGGTACCTAAGGAGGGCTGAGCTCTGATTAGAGGTTTTCCCAGGGTGGGGACGCTTTTCATATCTTTCCAACATGTTATCTACCTGTGTCCAGTAACTTGAGCACGAACGATGAGTTTTCTCTCTACCAGGTAGTCTTCCTCTCTCTCTTCCACATGGTTAACACCTTCAAGTTCATCACAGAAACCATTCATATTTGATGCACCAGAAAGTAACAATTTCTGATTTTCCAGTTCATAAAGTAAAAGCAATAGTTACAGATGGCACAGCAGAACATTCAGTTATCAGAAGTACAGGAGCTCCATATACCCCGACAAATGAATTGCAAGCAAGTAACACAGGGTCCAGCAGAAATCAAGACGGATTATACCTCTTTTCCTGGCCTTATCGATACTGGACATTTATAAAAATTAAGTTACATGGACAGATATTCATTTATACCTTTCACCAAGAACAGAATACCAAGAGAAATAAAACTGCAGTAAAAAAAAAATAAATGTGAACACACTTGATACATCTAATATTTTATTAATATATGAAGCACATGAAGATTGAAAGCACCTACATCTCCCCAGATATAAAGCAGTACTTTCTCTTGGTGTTTCTGGCTGTTTTGTGACAGATCCTCCCTTTTACTAGCATCCCAAATTCAGATGTCAAAATTCTGCCCACCATTAACTTCCTAATAATTAAATGGATAATCCTTATCTTGGGTTTTCATTTGGTTTTGTGTGTTTTTGGTTGTTTTGTTGTTGTTGTTGTTGTTAGGCTTGTGGGGATTTTTTTTTTTGGGGGGGGGGGGGGGGGGGTGGTGGTGTGTTAAATAAAGCCTAAAATGAATGTTAGGCATTAGTAAAAGTAACATGTTTTGATACAGTAATGTTGGCTTACAAAACCTTATTTGCAGCATTAAATAGATTTCCTCGTTACACATACAGTAACTCCCATCATGAGACAAATAAGCTGCTATAAAAACATACTGAGCCTCAGACTGAATACAGCAGTTAGTCTTCTCTAAAAATTCCCTTTCAAGACTTGAAGGCTGAAAAGCTGTGTTCCATGAAATCTGGCATTGTATCAACAGATCTCCATGGAGCTGGTAGGGTAGAAGTGCTCCAGAAACCAGCTTCAAGGAAAAAAAAAGTATTCTTACCATGTATAATCAATCACTAAAAAGGGGCTTAAGCAACTTTTTTTCCCCAGCTAAAATCACCAAATCTTAGCTAAGATCACCAGGGATGCAGAGGTTACCAATGATAATACTAAATAATTTTTAAAGTCTGCTTTCTTCCAGCATTTCAAATCAGTGCATTTAAATATCCTTTGTGGAACCTTTTGTAAACACAAATCTTTCTGTCTTTCCTCAAGACATATATGTACATATATCTTGAAAATGTAAATGTAGCTTTTTAAGAGTCTATGAAATTTCAGAACCTAACCCTGAACATTTGGAAGTATCATACTGATTTACAGCTATCTCTATAATTCTCCTCTTTTAGTCAATGCCAAGTGTGGGTGAATGCCAAGTGTGGGCGAGTTGGGACGAAAAATAGTATAACAGTATTACATAGTATAACGAAAGCAGAACTGAACAAAATACGCGGAGCCCACAAGAAAGAGAGCAGCACCATCCCCATCAGAGGTTTCCCACTTGTGGACATCTGGAGATATTCAAAGACTTCAAAACGAATTATGAAAACAGCAGCTAAGGCTGACGACTGCAGTAGCAAGTTGTGTGGTACAACAGGAGCAGAAAGACCTGCAGAGCAGAATAGTTGGTGCTGATGATCCTGAGTCTGTCTTACGTACATTTTTTGGCAGGGAAGCAGGGATATTTGTTCCAAACTAGCTCTCGCCTGGTCTCATGGCCCATTAGATGCTGAACACCACCAGGTATGCTCCTAGAGAGCACCTTTTGGTTTTAGACTCATCAGAAAGGAAGAGTTCATATACTCCACAACTGGGGAATTTGCATCATAAATACACTCCTCGATCCAAACCAAACCAAGAGCGTAATGCATCCTAAAATGCCTGTTGTCTTGGCATGTTCTAATTCACTACATAAAGGTTGAAAAAGAACAAGTTTATTTTGTTTTAATTTTATGAGGACAAGGTGGAAGAAAAGAGGCAAACACTGCGTGAAAAAAAAAAAAAAAAAACAATCTTAAGGCTGAAAACGTGTCACACAGTAGGTTTTAATTAGGGATCCCTCCAATGTTCACAAATGAAGGGTCCATGGGAAAGAAGGGAATAAAGACAAACTATGCACAAGAGTCAGAGCTTCATCTGTCCTCTCCTTCCCTATAACACACCCAGCCACCCAACACTTGGGGAAGAATCTCATCCTTCCCCACTAGCTGGCAGTCAACCACATGCCAAATTCCTGGCAATACAGCCAACTAAAACCCACTGAAGAAGGAACAGACTGCCTAAACCTAGCAAGGTTGCAACTGCAAAACAGCATCAAAAAGCCTATCAGAGTAAGGTTGCATAATACCTGTGTTACTACAATACCTGTAGACCTACACAATAAATTTACTCTCCAGACTTGAGAAAGTCGAGCAGCAGCATCTGAATTACACAGTTGAGAGGCACAAAGCTACTTGATGACACTGGCTGGCATGGAAGGCCCGTAGAAGGATCGGAAATTGGACCTAGATCACACCAATACTTAGCAACAAATGCCTCAACCACAAAATCACAGAATCATAGAATGGTTTAGGTTGGAAGGGACCTTAAAGATCATCTAGTTCCAACCCCCCCGCCACAGTCAGGGACACCTTTCCACTAGACCAGGTTGCTCAAAGCCCCATCCAGCCTGGCCTTAAACACTGCCAGGGAGGGGGCAGCCACAGCTTCTATGGGCAACCTGTTCCAGTGTCTCACCACCCTCACAGTAAAGAATTTCTTCCTAATATCTAATCTAAATCTACCCTCTTTCAGTTTAAAATCGTTCCCCCTCGTCCTGTCACTACTTGCCCTTGTAAAAAGTTCCTCTCCCGCTTTCCTGTAGGCCCCCTTCAGGTACTGGAAGCCTGCTAGAAGGTTCCCCGGAGCCTTCTCCAGGCTGAACAGCCCCAACTCTCTCAACCTGTCTTCACAGGAGAGGTGCTCCAGCCCTCTGATCATCTTTGTGTCCCTCCTCTGGACTCACTCCAACAGCTCCATGTCCTTCCTACATTGGGAGCCCCAGAGCTGGACGCAGTACTGCAGGTGGGGTCTCACGAGAGCGGAGTAGAGGGGCAGAATTACCTCCCTCGACCTGCTGGCCACGCTTCTTTTGATGCAGCCCAGGATGCGGTTGGCCTTCTGGGCTGCAAGCACACACTGCCGGCTCATGCTGAGCTTCTCATCAACCATCACCCCCAAGTCCTTCTCCTCAGGGCTGCTCTCAATCAATTCTCCGTCCAGCCTGTATTTGTGCTTGGGATTGCCCCGACCCACAGGCAGGACCTTGCACTTGGCGTTGTTGAACTTCATGCAGTTCGCACAAGCCCACCTCTCAAGCCTGTCAAGGTCCCTCTGGATGGCATCCCTTCCCTCCAGCGTGTCAACAGCACCACACAGCTTGGTGTCATCAGCAAAATTGCTGAGGGCGCACTCAACTCCACTGTCCATGTTGCTGACAAAGATGCTAAACAGGACCGGTCCCAATACTGACCCCTGAGGAATGCCACTCGTCACTGGTGTCCACTTGGACATCGAGCCATTGACCGTAACTCTTTGATTGTGACCATCCAGCCAATTCCTTATCCACTGAGTGGTCCATCCATCAAGTCCATGTCTCTCCAATTTAGAGACAAGGATGTCATGCGGGACAGTGTCAAACGCTTTGCACAAGTCCAGGTAGATGACATCAGTCGCTCTTCCCCCATTCACCAGTGCTGTAGCCCCATCGTAGAAGGCCACCAATCTTGTCCGGCAAGATATGCCCTTAGTGAAGCCATGTTGGTTGTCACCAATCACCTCCTTGATTTCCGTGTGCCTCAGTATATTTTCCAGGAGGATCTGCTCCATGATTTTGCCAGGCACAGAGGTGAGACTGACTGGCCTGTAGTTCCCCGGGTCTTCCTTTTTTCCTTTCTTGAAGATGGGGGATATGTTTCCCCTTTTCCAGTCAGTGGGAACTTCACCAGACTGCCACGACTTCTCAAAAATGATGGATACCGGCTTAGCAACTTCATTCACCAGTTCCCTCAGGACCCGTGGATGCACCTCATCAGGTCCCATGGACTTGTGCACCTTCAGGTTCCTTAGATGGTCTCGAACCTGATCTTCTCCTACAGTGGGCGGTTCTTCATCCTTCCAGTCCCTGCCTCTGCCTTCTGCAACTTGGGTGGTGAGGCTAGAGCACTTGCCGGTAAATACTGAGGCAAAAAAGTCGTTGAGTACCTCAGCCTTCTCCATATCCCGGGTAACCAGCTCTGATGTTTCCTTCCGGAGAGGGCCCACATTTTCCCTAGTCTTCCTTTTATCACTGGCATGGCACCTCTCCTCATCAGCTCCTCTATTACTTGGAGAAGGAAGTTGTCATCCATGCATTCCAGGAACCTCCTGCATTGCTTGTGCCCAGCTGTGTTGTCCTTCCAACAGATATCAGGGTGGTTGACGTCCCCCATGAGGACCAGGGCCTGTGAACGTGAGGCTACATCTATCTGTCTGTAGAGGGCCTCATCCGCTCAGTCTTCCTGGTCAGGTGGCCTGTAGCAAACGCCCACTATAATGTCTCCCATCCCTACCCTCCTTTTGATCCCGACCCATAAGCTCGCCCTTGGCTCCTCCTCCATCCCCAGGCAGAGCTCCACGCATTCAAACTGGTTAGTGACATAGAGCGCAACACCCCCTCCTCGTCTCCCCTGCCTGTCCTTCCTAAAAAGCCTGTATCGCTCCATGTCTCTGTCATGCCAATGAGGTCGTAGCCTTGCAGGTATGTGCACGTCTCTAGCTCCTAGAGATTATGTTTCCTTATGTTTCTAAAATGAGTTGTTTCCTTCTCAAAAGCAAAACTCAGTTATTGCCTTAGGATCTACTTCACTTAAAGTTGTGCTCTTTAAGACAGCTGTAAGCCAACCACTCCTTGATTTAATTAAATGGATTCCTTTCCCCATTCCCTGTTTCAACGTTTCTGCTATTATAGCTGCTTCCAGGGCTAAAGTCAGATTGGAAGTTAGCAGAAACTTAATCCAGAGGAAAGAAGTCAAAGCAGTTCATGAAATTACTGCCCTTACAGCCGAGACCACACAAGTGATAGTGAGAGCACTCAATCTGCTTCAGCACAAAGGAAAAAAACCACAGCAATTCAAGCTAACTTCCCATTTCATACTGAAACAGGATGGAGGCATTCAGAAGACCAGTTACAACATTTAGTTTTGTAGGTGAACAGCAAGCTAAGCACAACTGACTACCTAAAATGTGGTAACTAAATGTGAAAGATTAATAACTGCTTTCTTCAAGAAATAGCATCAATATTGTCATAGAAAGGATTTACGTCTAGTCCATCTTATTGGCAGCACTACAGACCTATGGCACTAAAGAGCTCAGAGCTGTTGCAATTTTCTGTCACCTTCTGCTGCCACACTTCCCAAAATCACCTAGGAGTCCCAGCAAACTCTGAGGTGGCCAACAAAATCTTATTGACTAGGAGAAAATATAGAGTTCTTATATATTTATTCCTCAGGCTCACAGACACATCTGTCATGTTGCAAGGACTGTATTACATGACATCTCATGTATGCATCACAAACTGTTTACTTTGTTAGCCTCATATGTAGTTTATGCCTGCATCATTTACATCTTTTCCATAAAAAGATGCTTTTGGTGAAAGCTAATTTGGTATACATTGATTTCTGTGGTTTATTTACAAAAAGAAAAACCAGCATATACCCATAAATATTTAAGACCAAATTAATTTTAAAAACATGCATTATTAAAGGATAAGTTTTTAATACATATACAGTACTCTGGAAGAGGAAAGTGGATAGAAACTCAGCAAAAAATTTGTATTCTCTTCTCAGGAACAAGCCACCAATCTGATGAAAGGTAGCATCACATCTCAAGAAAAGCATTTGCTGAGCTCCTGGTAAATTGTGAAGGTCCCTTTTTTCTTTTCCAAGAGAGTAAGATGGACTCAAGGACAAGTTATCTAAAAAAAAAATATCAAAGGAACCTATTCTCCATGTTTTGGATCTAACAAAACCTTCATTCTTTCAATTCAGAGAATAGAACATTTCTTTCCTTTTTTCCCCTTACTTTAAAAAATAGATGTCATAAAATAGTATATAAATAGATTGCATGTTGAACTGATCACATTCATATTTCATAATTTCAGAGAGAAACATCTATCTATCAAAATTCAGTAGCCAAACACCTGAAGTAAAGCTGCTCAGGTTTACACTGATGTCTGATGATAAGATGCCATGCCCACATTTTAGAGCCACAGTCCAACCTTTTCCTCCTTTATAGGAGCCCTACTGACAGGGCTTCCCACTCTTCACCTCTAGCACCACTGCCTTTTGTATACTCTCTCCTCCAGTTGCCAGTACAGCAAGGAAGGCTGTTGTGCCCTTCACACATCCTACAGCTGTTCACCTCTATCAGAGAGTTTACTAGCTTGCACTCTGCTTTGCAAACCTTGCTTTGGGCAATGTCATTTCTCACTGCTACTTTAGAAGTTGCCAGCTGGTCCAACAAGAGTTGGAGGCATTGGTAACTAAAGGGAGAGGTATAAAGTAATGCTTCCAGCTACCCTCTACCCCCCACAGTTTTACATTCCTATGTTTGCCTACCAGGCCTATTTGGTACAAAACCTTGTTCTTAACTAATTTATTTTTTTTTATTAGGACTGTTTACTAGTCACGGACAGATTCTAAAGACTGTTTCTTACTCTCAAAAAAAGAGTTCAGCAACTAAAAGAATGGGACAGGGTAGTGGCTCCTCCCTCTTTCCTATCCACTCCCCACAGACATCCCAAACTCCCCTCCAACTGCCGGGGTAAAATATTTTATTCAAATACTGTGTTCTTATTTGGATAAGAAAACTCCTCAGACAGACCCCATAACATATGTCAACTCTTTCTACAAACCCTCAGGACTAGATGCAGCTTCTCCCCAAATCATGGGGAAAAATGTATCTAGCTAACTAAATGCTGGCAGCCTTCAGATCAGGCAGCTGCCTGCAAAGATTCTCAGTGCTTTTTTTATTTTGAAGTATAAGGAGCCATTAATAACTGTTTTAAAACTGTTTTAATGCATAGCTGAGGCAGCTACATACAGAAGCTATGCAGCTGCAACCAGATGAAGAGAGTTTAAGGGAAGTCTGTTTAATCCTATAAATATACAAACTGCACATAAAAAATGAGGAAGGTTTAAAAGTTAATGTTTTGTTTACAAGAAGATGCATATGACTGCAATGACATTGATAAAACATGCTTTAATTTTATTCCTGAAGAGGAAAGGGCAACCATCTAGATCCTGATGATCACTGCAGTCTCTTGTGAACTTAAAGCAAGAAGTTCAAAACTAATTTCAACACCTATTTCCAAAAAAATTGTATTATTTTCCCCACTCTGGTTCCACACTGGTTAGTCCTGAAGTTTGCCATGAGTTTGTTTCAAAATATTTTGCATGTTGGACCAAAATACTTTCAATATTGATTTATCATTACATTGTTTGGAACAAAAAAGTTTCCTAGAAGCAGATGTTCATTCTTAACACCAGTAAGCAGATTTTGAACCTAAACATGCTGAAGTGAAAACAATGGGAAAAAAATTAAATCCTAGAATGTTGATGTCCAGGATGTTTTTGTTTTTCTTTAAACAGAAACAAAGACGTAGAATTCTTAAGTGAGCTTCAGTAAACTTGCCTCCATCCCAGCACTGCTGTTGCTCTTATCCTGGTGATAAGATATTCTCCTATCAAATGCAATTATCAGTTTAAATCTCATTGAGCTCATGAGATCCCACAATCCAAGAGGAATAGATTTCTTGACTATGGCTGTAACCAGCTGGCTGCTGATCAAAAAGAGGACTGCTATTGCCACCTCTGTGATGAGGCTCCAGGAGGCAACACTGCAATTGTCGGCACCCCGCCTGAGGCTATTTGAGAATCAAAAACTGAGGAAAACTTGAGCAACTGCATTGGAGACCAGAGGTTTTGTGGACTGACAGGGTAACGCTAGGCACAAATGCATTAAATCCAATTCTCAAAGACTGGAATTTAAAGTTCTCTATGATTACATGGATCTTCCACGCACTCCATCAAATTATGTAACAAACCCACCAATACTTACATTGCTCTTAACTACACTTTAAACTAGTCACTGTAATCTACAGAGACTACAAGCTGCATGTATGGAAAAAAATCAAGCCAGAGACTAATGTACACACAGTTCAAGAAGCAATTTAACTACATCAGTTAAATTTAGAAACCGATTTAGTTAATCATTGCACAGGCAACCAAGATTGAAACCTCATCTTCAAACAGATCCCTGCATACTAGCTGCATAATTCATACGGGAAGTTACCATGTTGCCAATCATAGAAAAAGTTCAGAGAAGAGGCCAATGACTGCATTTATTTGCAGTATTGAAGTAGCACTGAATTTCCCACAGACTCAGACAGTGATAATGAAGAATATTTCTGTATGCGTTCATATCACCAACTTGAAAACACGATGGGCATACTAAGGCTCTCCTAGCACAAATGCTAGTTTTAACCAAATTACTCCTCCTTATGTATTAACATCAAATCCATTTTGCCAGGCTGCAATTTAAAAATATCACAGAATCAACCAGATTGGAAGAGACCTCTGGGATCATCGAGTCCAACCATTGCCCTGACACCACCCTGTCAACTAGACCATGGCACTAAGTGCCATGGCCAGTCTTTTCTTAAACACATCCAGAGATGGTGACTCCACCACCTCCCTGGGCAGCCCCTTCCAATGTCTAATAACCCTTTCTGAAAAGAAATTCTTCCTAATGTCCAACCTGAACCTCCCCTGGCGAAGCTTGAGGCTGTGTCCTCTTGTCCTATCGCTAGTTGCCCGGGAGAAGAGGCCAACTCCCACTTCACTACAACCTCCCTTCAGGTAGTTGTAGACTGCATTAAGGTCACCCATGAGCCTCCTCTTCTCCAGGCTAAACAACCCCAGTTCCCTCAGCCGTTCCTCGTAGGTCAAACCCTCCAGACCCTTCACCAGCTTGGTCGCCCTCCTCTGGACTCGCTCCAACACCTCAACATCTTTCTTGAAGTGCAGGGCCCAGAACTGGACACAGTACTCAAGGTGTGGCCTCACCAGTGCCGAGTACAGAGGGACGATCACTTCCCTAGACCGGCTGGCTACACTATTCCTAAGAGAGGCCAGGATGCCATTGGCCTTCTTGGCCACCTGGGCACACTGCTGGCTCATGTTTAGCCGGCTGTCGATCAGCACCCCCAGGTCTCTTTCCACCGGGCCGCTTTCTAACCACTCTTCCCCCAGCCTGTAGCGCTGCATGGGGTTGTTGTGGCTGAAGTGTAAGACCCGGCACTTGTTCTTGTTGAACCTCATGCCGTTGGTCTCGGCCCATCTATCTAACCTGTCCAGATCCCTCTGCAGGGCCTTCCTACCCTCCAGCAGATCGACACTCCCACCCAGCTTGGTGTCATCTGCAAATTTACTGAGGGTGCACTCAATCCCTACGTCTAGATCATCTAGAAAGATATTGAACAGCACCGGCCCCAGAACTGAGCCCTGGGGAACACTGCTAGTGACCGGCCGCCAGTTGGACTTTGCCTCATTCACCACCACTCTCTGGGCTCGGCCATCCAGCCAGTTTTTAACCCATTGAAGAGTCCACCCATCCAAGCCCCGGGCAGCCAGTTTGTCTACGAGGATGCTGTGGGAGACAGTGTCGAATGCCTTACTGAAGTCTAGATAGACTACACCCACAGCCCTGCCCTCATCTACTAAGCGGGTCACTTTGTCATAGAAGAAGATCAGGTTGGTCAAGCAGGACCTGCCTTCCATGAATCCATGTTGGCTGGCCCCGATGCCCCGATTGTCCTGCATGTGCCATGTAATGGCACTCAGGATGATCTGTTCCATCCCCTTGCCTGGCACCGAGGTCAGGCTGACAGGCCTATAGTTCCCTGGATCATCCTTCTGACCCTTCTTGTACATGGGCGTTACATTTGCTAATTTCCAGTCAGCTGGAACTTCTCCAGTTAACCAGGACTGCCGGTAGATAATAGAGAATGGTTTGGCAAGTTCATCTGCCAGTTCCTTCATTACTCTGGGGTGAATCCCATCTGGGCCCATAGACTTGTGGGTGTCCAACTGGCACAGCAGGTCACTAACTGTCTCCTCCTGGATTACGGGGGGTTCACACAGCCCCCCGTCCCTAACTTCAGGCTCTGGGGGCCGAGTCTCCTGAGGACAACCAGTCTTGACATTAAAGACCGAGGCAAAGAAGGCATTGAGCACCTCTGCCTTTTCCTCATCCCCTGACATACCCTCCTCATTCAGCAAGTGGTGGAGGCTCTCCTTGACCCTCCTTTTGCTGTTGATGTATTTGTAGAAACTTTTTTTGTTATCTTTGACTGTAGCAGCCAAATCAAGCTCTAATTGAGCTTTGGCCCTTCTAATCTTCTCCCTACACGATCTGGCAACATCCCTATAGACCTCCCAAGTTACCCGACCCTTCTTCCAGAGCAAGTAGGCTCTCTTTTTTTTCCTTAAGTTCTAGCCTAAGTTCTCTGTTTAACCAGGCCGGTCTTTTTCCCTGACGGCTTGTCTTCCTACACACCAGGACAAGCTGCTCCTGAATATTTAGCAATTCCTTTTTAAAGCACATCCAGCCTTCCTGGACTCCTCTGCCCTTCAGAACTGACTCCCAAGGGACTCTGTCCACCAACCTCTTAAACAGGCTAAAGTCAGCCTGCTGGAAATCTAAGGCAGAAGTTCTGCTCTTGCCCCTCCTTACTTCCCCCACTATCGAAAACTCTAACATTTCGTGGTCGCTGTTCCCAAGACGGCCACCGACCCTCACATCTCCCACTAGTCCTTCTCTGTTCACAAACAACAGGTCAAGCAGGGCCCCTCCTCTAGTGGGCTCATTTACCACTTGCACGAGGAAGTTGTCCTCCACACATTCGAGGAACCTCCTAGATATAAAGTCCCTTAACTCCATGCAGTCAAGTCCAAAACATAAATTAAGTGCACACTGAGTAGAGTTTAACCCAAGACAGGCAAGAATCGAGCCCAAATATTCAACCTCTTCTAATATCAAAATTGCACAGTATCCTAAAGCACTGCTGCATACTTTGCTTCTTTCAGAGCCCTTGAAGCAAGGGTGGCTGTGGTTTCTGCCAAAGACGTGCCATGGTGTGCAATGCAGGAAGACAGTGGTCTCTCCTAGAAGTAGCTAATACTATTTTTAACCTCCTCATCCTCTCATAAGGAAGAATAACAAACCTGCTCTCCAGCTTCTTCCCCTGCTCAAAAGGTTTTTCTTTCCCACTGCGGAAGCAGACAAGCTGCTAAAAAAAATAATTCTAATAATCAGCTTTAGTTATTCTAACAAAATTGTCTGCACTTTGGCAGTAGTCCCTCATTAGCACCACTCAGTGTGGCCCACATCTTACATCACACAGTGAAGGAAGCACTACACAGCTGTTTTCATACTCTTCCACCAACACAACAGATACTCCTAATCTAAGAGTCTGTGGTGTGTGTGTCGCAGCTGAGAGAGACTGGGGAGCGGGGGCATTCTTCCACACAAAGCTAGTTTAATATCAATAAACATAAATCTTTTCCTATCCGTTGCACTTTGAGGCAAGCAGTCAAACATTTAACCTCAGCAGATTTAGTTTAAATCTCTAAGACAACACATCATCAAAGTACAGATTATACAGGGTAAAAGTAATTAACAGATGCAAATTTATAAATCCAATATCTCATGAACATCCATGAATAAAGTAAATTTATTTCTGTTTTCTACACAAGACTAGTGTTTAAATGATACCAGTCTCCTAGGCTAGCAGTGCTTTTGACATTTGTTTCAGGGCCTAACACAGCATATCTTCAACATCACAAAACTACAAACCTCCTTCCCAACGCTAACTCAAAACCTTCTGGACAGTTTCCAAACTTCATTATTGGTCTTCAGTTTAAGGACTTACCACAGTTTTCAAATCTATTTGTAACAGATTCACACAAATGTGAAGTAAGTGACAAGGTATGTTCAGTAAGAGCTCTCTTGAACAACTTACCATTTAAAAAAGGGAGTAGGGAATATCCTTTCTGATTATGCGTTTGAGAAGACAGCTGTTCTGTAACTTGCTAGCACGCTCAGGTGGCTTTCTCTGCAAAGACAAATTTCAACTTAGCTTTTCAATAATACAATAATGAAAGATATGCATTAAAAAATCAGGTTCAGTGATCAGTTAAAACAACTTACTAAAACATGCATGAGTAGTCCCCAGACTTAACTGTTTTGAGCTAAACATTATTTCATGTTACAGCTTACATTTTTTCATGGTAAGAAAATAGCTTCTGTTATGTTATAATCAATGCCCTTTTTATTTCTGTGGAAATATCTGCACAGAAAGTAACATTTACCCACTTAAAGACTGTTGGGTTGGAAAAATGTGAGATAACAGCCTATAGTAAAGCTTAATAAAACACAAGGTTCGAGTCCCTCTGAGACACTTCACAGTAAATTAAATATTACTTAACACAAATCCACTAAAACAAAACAAACACACTGAAAAAAGTAATGAGAATCTCTTGCAAAAAATAAGTATTTGGACGTTTCCATGAAAATATTACAGATCCTAGCATCAAGAGAATATTCTTATAAACATTTAGTCATACACTAAATTTTTATAAATTAAGTTTTGTAATTAAGACATAGCTGCCCTTTCTGCAAGAATTGTACAAAGATGATCTCTAAACTAGGTCATTTGATCACAAGAGACTAATATTACAGCCATATTTTTGAAGGCTGCTGCTATACATTCCTTAATGGAACTTGATTAGACATTTTTGACAAAAATTTACAAGAGAAAAAAATTCTCTATTTCAAAGACACATTTATAAAACAGGATTTATAACAAAGCCAAAGCATCTAGAAGAGCAAGACACTTAAAGTCCCCATACACAGATTTCTCAAAGGCAAGACACCAGTGTCCTAGACATCACCTCTTGTTCACTGTCACCACTCTACGTTTCCTTCATCCTCCCTCAAAATATTAGAGCTTCAACATCATGGTTCCCCCACCTCAAGTCCAGTAAGCGTTGCTGCAGTGGCCACCTATTCCAAATATAATATTGCACTCTAGCTATCTTGCTACCAAGACCTACCAGTTGGCCAGGGCCTTGGTCCTCACTTAAGTGTCGACATGCTTACAGAAGGAACTGTTCTGAAGTTACACATTATAAGAGGCTCAGGTACATATAGTTCATGCACATTCAGAGGTCTCCCCATCTTATCACCAGGATACGTGTGCTATACAGGGAAGAAGGTACCTTCCAAATGCAGCTTCACCATCCTGACTAAAATTATGTCAGACAGGATCCAATTAAGCTGATTTGAACCAACAGTGATTTATTCAAGTATACCTGTGGTTCAAGAAAGAGTTAATCTCCTTTAGAGCAATTAGCACTAGATTTAAAAACACTACAGAATAGATGTCATAGAGCACAGCCTAGTACAAGGTGACTGGAACTTTATATAGAACTCAAACCCTCTAGTACTATCAGGGAGGCTGAGGATATATTTACACATTGCATTAGCCTCAGCAGCAAAGGTACCACACAAGGTTCTCAGTTCCCCACATTAGCTACTTGTTCCTGTCCACACGCCGCAGTTCACCGCTTCCATCAGTTACATCAACACAATGTCTGTAGTGCTGCACTACATAAACGGGATCACCACTGAATCCATGCTGTGACGAAAGAACTTGCCACTCAGGTCAGCAATACATGTGACCTATGAAGGGATGGGAAGGAAGCCAAGAATTACCGCACGAATGGAGAGGATGAGACTCTTGCAGTTTTCACAGTGAAGTCAGATCAACTATCCTGACATATATTCCAGGGGTTAGTATAAATCCTTATGTGGTTAAATAAAGACATCAAGACACGGCCAATGTCAAGCAGCTTTATATCTTTTTTTAAATCACGTTTTTCTTTTTTTCTTTTTTCTTTTTTTTTTTTTTTTTTTAAGAAAAATATTAAAAAAAGACACAGGATAAGCCAGAGAAGAAATGCTGGACACTCTCACTACATGTTCTACATTTAAGATACACAGTTACGATGAAAAAATATTGCAGATGCATGCAACATGAGATACAGAAAGGAAAATATATTTCAGTACACCATTAACAGTCCAGCAATATCTATCTACTGGCATAATTGTGAATATACACACACTCCCTTTTTAAATGGATTCTTTCTTTCCCATAAAATCTTCAAGAGGAAAGAAATCCCAACAAAGTCATTATAAAAAGATTCTTACCCATTACCAAGTACATCACTGACTCCTCCCCCAAGTGCCCCATTTGAGTCATATTCACTGCCTAAATTACAAAAAGTACTGAACAGTTTCAACAGGATAAGATTTTAGAGATGCAGAACATATATAATACTGACTTCTGGTTAGAAATGTATACCCAGCTGAATTTTGTTTAAAATCAATGTTTTAAAACTTTCTAAACAGGACTCCTAGAATGAGGAGATTGTATGCAAGCAATCTGAAGAACAAGCTAGATGGCACACAGAGGTTTACTTCAGAAATCCACAGCAAAAAAAAAAAACATAAAGGATTTAATGCAAGACATAACTTTTATACAGATTGAGGATTAAAAGTATCCAAACAGTAGGTCAGCATCAAAATGGTGAAAAAATTATTTTATTTTAAAGTCTGATTTCTGGGGTGGGGGGAGAGGTTTTAAAACATGGTTTCATATATGGAGATACAAAGCTTACTACTGTAGTTTGACTTAGGAAGTAACTGTGTTATCAATGCACACACACAAAAAAGGAAGTGGTTTAAGTCTTCCATACTGATTTGCCTTGTTAACTTCCTGTGTATTCAATCTTAAAAGCATGAAACTAAAATCTTGGAAACTACTGCAACTCTAGAGCAGACATTTGGAAAACCTAGACAGTTTCTGGAGTCTTCAAAGAGCAGAACCACACATCAATTAGTGGTTAGGTCCCACTTGGCCTTCAGTACTTCTACAGTGGGATGCGGGGCTTTTCTGTAAAAGAGCCATACAATCAATTACTTAGAACCAAAGGGCCTCTTGGTGGCTCAGCCTAAGCAGCTTTCATGAGATTGATCAAGACAACTAGAAAGTCTCTTATCTTTAAACTAGGCTTGATCCAGACCCAGTCTTAAACTTGGGCACATAACAGGAGCAGCATAAAGGAAGACACAGCAGCTCATGTTTTCCAAGTGGTCTTATAATTTAAGATTCAATTGCTGTTCGTCTAGCCCAAACTCTGAGCCTCTGCAGGCATCCAGAAATGCAGACTTAGGACATACACTGTCCTCGGAGAGTGGCGAGGGTAAGTAGAGGGTCACGCAGTTTGTACCCTACTGTTTCATAACATTAGAGAGAAGTGTCAGAATAAGGGAAGCATGAATCAGCACAGGACACAGTGTTTGACTAACACTGAAAAGCGTTAGTCAAAAATATCACGTGTACACAGATATACCACTAAAATGAGATACCTAACTACTGGGATTGATAAATGAAACTTAGCAGGCTTCAGAATGCTTAAGAAAAAAAGGCAAATTAAACACAACTGATGCAATCTTTATAAAGGGAAAAAATATCACATCTATAAAGACATGCAACAGGGAAGGAGGCAGCGGCAATGTCGTACTTAATGGTACCTTACTCAGCACTGCCATAGCTGACAGCCAGCTTCAATTCCACAGAATGAGAATTATGCAGATGGTCACAGGCTGGATCAAGAAAGCGGCTGCTCTCCCTAGCACACCCCATCCAGAGGCAAGACATATTTCCACATCTGGATCTAGCTGGAAGTAACCACTTGCATCACTCTGTGGCTAATTCTCCTACACCTCGGAAGTGAACGATAAATGGAAAAACAGAAGAGCATTCAGATTCAATGTCTGGAGAACAGTAGGCACATCCTTCACCCTAGCACACAGAACAATGCTTTGTGGCATAGACCTCGGGTCATGGAAAAATCTCACCTTCCCCACAATTATGTTCTCTTCAGAGGCCACATCCTTTGTTCGAAAACCCATCTGAGATATGAAGCTTGCTTCCTTTGTAAACTGCTCCACAATCCCTTAAAAGGCTTTAAGTATGTTAATTGCAAGAGGAGGTCTAAAGAAAACATTGGACCAATACTCTTTGAAGATGGTCATCTGACTGATAGGGATGAAGAAAAAGCAGAGGCATTCAATGTTGGGGTTTTTTTGCCTCAGTTTTTAATACTGATAGACCCTGGGCTGCCCAGTCCCCTGAGTCAGAGGACCACGAATGCAGGTACAGCTACTTTCCATTTGTGGACACTGAAATTGTAAGGGACCAGCTGTATCAGCTGAATGTTCACAAGTCCATGGGGCCTGATGGAATTCATCCCAGAATTCTGAAGGAGTAAGTGGATGTTATGGCAGGACCCCTCTCGATCATCTACCAAAGGTCTTGGGAGGTCCCTAGACTGGGAGCTAGCCAATGTTACTGGGGTGTAAGGGAAGACCCAGGGAACTACAGACATATTAGACTAACCTCACTCATGCCTCGAAAAATTACAGAGAAGATTATACTGAGTACTACTGAAAGGCATTTAAAGAACAGTGCAATCATCAGGCACAGTCAGCATGGGTTCACAAAGGGAAGGTCCTGTTTAACTAATTTGATATCCTTCTATGATAAGGTCACCTGCCAAGTGGATGAAGGGAAGGTAGTAGATGTGGTTTTTCTGGATTTTAGTAAGGCTTATGACACTGTCCCTCACAGCATCCTTCCGGACAAGTTGTCCAACAGCGGGATGAGCTGATTCACAGTGTGCTGGGTGAAGAACTGGCTGAAGGGCAGAGCTCAAAGGGTTATAGTGAATGGGACTACATCTGTCTGGCAGCCAGTCACCAGCGGTGTTCCTCAGGGTTCAATTCTAGGGCCAGTCCTGTTCAATACATTTATCAACTATCTGGATGCAGGAGTTGAATACACCATTAGCAAGTTTGCTGATAATACCAAACTAGGAGGTGCTGTTGACTCTCTTGAGGGACAAGAGGCCTTGCAGAGTGATCTAGATGATTGGAGCATTGGGCTGTGATTAATGGGATGAAATGTAACAAGTCGAAATGCCGGATCCTGCACCTAGGATGGAGTAATGCCAGGCACAAGTATAAAATGGGAGGGAAGTGGCTGGAGAGCAGTCCTGCAGAAAGGGATCTGGGGGTGCTGGTCAGCAACAGGCTCAAGAGGAGCCAGCAGTGTGCCCGGGCAGCCAAGAGGACAAACCACATCTGGGGTGCATCAAGCACAGCATAACCAGCCAGTCAAAAGACATGATTATTCCACTGTCTTCAGTGTTGGTGCAGCCCCACCTTGAGTACTGTGTGCAGTTCTGGGCCCCACAATTTAAGAAGGATGTGAAGGTACTTGAATGTGTCCAGAAGAGGGCAACAAAGCTGATGAGAGGGCTGGAAGGAACATCCTGTGAGGAACAGCTAAGGACTTTGGGCTTGTCTAGTTTGGAGAAAAGGAGACTGAGGGGCAACCTCATTGCTCTCCACAGCTTCCTGAGGGGGGGAAGTGGAGAGGGAGGTGCTGATCGCTTCTCCCTGGTATCCAGTGATAGGACATGTTGGAATGGTTCAAAGCTGCACCAGGGAGGTTCAGACTGCACATTAGGAAGCATTTCTTTACCGAGAGGGTGGTCAAACACTGGAACAGGCTTCCTAGGGAGGTCGTCAACGCCCCAAGCCTGTCAGTGGTTAAGATGCATTTGGACAATGCCCTTAATAACATGCTTTAACTTTTGGTCAGCCCTGAATTGGTCAGGCAGTTGGACTAGATGATCATTGTAGGTCCCTTCCAACTGTAATATTCTATTCTTATTAACAGTTGT
The DNA here is from genome assembly GCF_013368605.1 of Nyctibius grandis. Lineage (NCBI taxonomy): Eukaryota > Metazoa > Chordata > Aves > Nyctibiiformes > Nyctibiidae > Nyctibius > Nyctibius grandis. The sequence goes on from NC_090659.1 coordinate 104,444,745, forward strand.
CTCTCATATGTACATACTTAGGTATGCATGTAAATATATATACTATTGCAGATTAGTTCTCACTATTTATAAAGACTTTCATATCTGTAGATCTATCTATAGATACTTATCTCTTTATATACACAAAACCTCTATAAAGGTTCAGTACGACACAGACTGGAAGATATTTGTGAAAAGTGTGGTTTTACCCCACTTTGAAAGTCTCAAAAAGCATTTGAATTGTTTTTAGACAGACATAGGTAGCATGCAGATTAATCGTGAAAGAGCTACCATTTACAAAATTAAAACTCAATGGAATTAAACAGTCACTCCTTACAGTTGGCCTATGGAGTTCAATCAAGGACATTACTACGTAAAGAAATAAGGGTGAGAAAGGAGGGAGAGAAATTAAACCATTTTTAACAGGTGAAACTTATGTACTTAATTATTCCATTTTACACCCCAGCTGGAGAGCTATTCTTGGAAGAGATTAGCATACTCTAGTATTAACTACATGGTTCAAGTTTATCCTAATTTCTCAAGGGTTGTTTCCCCCCCTCCTGTTTTTAAAGGGCCAGATGAGACAGGCGGTTTTGTTTGTTTCAGTCTTTTTTGTTATTAACATTTTTACTTATAAGCCAGTTAAACTAAACCAATTTTGCACGGATCTGTGACCTCAAATCTCGTTCAGTGTAGAGGAGCTTAGCAGTTTAGGAAGATCAAACAAATCACAGAAATCCAAAGTATGTGAAATAAAGTCCACTTTTTCTTTTACAAAAAAGGCTGAAGTGGCTTAAAGCCATCATGCCTGCTGTTACCATTGGATTTTTATCGTTTTAATTAAGACCTGTTTTCATAAAAGGTAATTTTAAAACTACTTCTACTTCATACTGTTTAACATGGGTAACGAAAAGCATGAACTTCATTATCCTAGTCGCAAAACCTGTCCAAGTGGGCTACTGCTTTACCATCAGACTCAACACCAAGCAGTTGATACTAACTCAAGGGATCAGATTTGCCTGTTCCCACTAAGTATTCTCACAAATTCAATAAATCCTGCTCTTCAGATTACTTCACTATCATTTTCACAGCCATGCTTAGTATTTTCTATTGGGGTAGGAGAAGGCAGTCAGCTGCCACAAATGCAGCATCTTACAAAAGTAATTTCCATGAAGAGAGTTTGAAACAATGAAAAAATCTTGATCTGATAAGAAATTTAGGTTTTCTTAGATTTGGTTAATACATACAATACTGTATGTGTGCATATACATCCCAGATCTCTCTTAACAGTTCACAATAATGTGACCACAGGTATGCCACGCTGTTTGTTCTCTCTCAATTTCTTGCCTGTGGCTCTTCCTCAGTCTTCCAACAACCATAAAATTTCAACTACATTTTCAACTCCTGCTCCCTTTCACAGAATCACAGAATGTTAGGGATTGGAAGGGACCTCGAAGATCATCTAGTCCAATCCCCCTGCCGGAGCAGGATTGCCTAGACCATATCACACAGGAACGCGTCCAGGCGGGTTTTGAATGTCTCCAGAGAAGGAGACTCCACAACCTCTCTGAGCAGCCTGTTCCAGTGTTCGGTCGCCCTCACCGTAAAGAGGTTTTTCCTCATATTTAAGCGGAACCTCCTGTGTTCCAGCTTGCACCCATTGCCCCTTGTCCTGCCAAGGGATGTCACTGAGAAGAGCCTGGCTCCATCCTCATGACACTTGCCCTTTCCATATTTATAAACATTAATGAGGTCACCCCTCAGTCTCCTCTTCTCTAAGCTAAAGAGACCCAGCTCCCTCAGCCTCTCCTCATAAGGGAGATGTTCCACTCCCTTAATCATCTTCGTGGCTCTGCGCTGGACTCTCTCTAGCAGTTCCCTGTCCTTCTTGAACTGAGGGGCCCAGAACTGGACACAATATTCCAGATGCGGCCTCACCAGGGCAGAGTAGAAGGGGAGGAGAACCTCTCTCGACCTGCTAACCACACCCCTTCTAATACACCCCAGGATGCCATTGGCCTTCTTGGCCACAAGGGCACACTGCTGGCTCATGGTCATCCTGCTGTCCACTAGGACCCCCAGGTCCCTTTCCCCTACGCTGGTCTCCAACAGGTCTGTCCCCAACTTGTACTCATACCTGGGGTTGTTCTTGCCCAGATGCAGGACTCTACACTTGCCCTTGTTATATTTCATTAAGTTTCTCCCCGCTCAACTCTCCAGCCTGTCCAGGTCCCTCTGAATGGCTGCGCAGCCTTCCGGCGCGTCAGCCACTCCTCCCAGTTTGGTGTCATCAGCGAACTTGCTGCCAGTGCACTCTATTCCCTCATCCAAGTCATTAATGAATATATTGAATAGTACTGGTCCCAGTACCGACCCTTGAGGGACTCCGCTAGACACAGGCCTCCAACTGGACTCTGTCCCATTGACCACCACTCTCTGGCTTCTTTCCTTCAGCCAGTTCACAATCCACCTCACTACCCGATCATCCAGACCACACTTCCTCAGTTTAGCTGCGAGGATGCTGTGGGAGACCGTGTCAAATGCTTTACTGAAATCGAGATAGACCACATCCACAGCTTTACCATCATCTATCCATCTATCTTTGCCTTCCTCTATTGAACATTTTGAAGTAGATTATTTTCAAGAATTAAATACAGATTTACATCATGTAAGATACAAAACATCTTGACATTGGGAAAAAACCCCAAGCCTTAATTATTTTGAAACAGTGGCAACTGGTGGCTGAAACGCATGGGCTGTCAACAAATCTGCAGTAGTCTTCTTTCATTCAAAGAGCAAAAGCTATTCTCTTTAACACTTTGTAGACAGGAGTGGAGGCACAGAACATATCACAGGTAAGGAAGTATGCCACGTCTCAAGGCAATACCATGCCTAATCAGGCAACAGCTGACAGCTCCAAAGTAACATGTGGCTTACGCTCAGGAATGGAAGCAAGCAGGTGTTTTGCTTATTATTGACCACTGTGCCCTGGGATGGGAAGAAAGAGAGAAGGGTCAGCAGAGAATCTGGCACAGCTTCAAATCCACCTCCACCTCCATATAGGAAAGCAGAAACCGCACAATGCTTTGGGGCTCCAGCTCCACTTCCCAGAGGACAGTGCCAGAGCCGCACAGCTGTGACACATTGCTTCCTCCTTCCTTCTTCATTTAACAGCTGCTTAGTGCTGGCAAAAGAGCAGTAGAGGAACAAAATATTACCAAAAAGAGAGGTTCAATTAAAAGTTTGAGAACTACTGATACTCAGCGTGTTAAGCTTTGGCTCAAAAGGAGGAAAAGAAGGTTATCAGGAGTAGCCAACGTGGAGTCACCAAGGGAAAATCATGTTTGACCAATCTGATGGCCTTCTATGATGGCATGACCAGCTGGGTGGATGAGGGTAGGGCAGTGGATGTTGTCTACCTTGACTTCAGCAAGGCTTTTGACACTGTCTCCCCCAACATCCTCATAGGAAAGCTCAGGGAGTGTGGGTTAGATGAGTGGACAGTGAGGTGGATTGAGAACTGGCTGGATGGCAGAGCTCAGAGCAGTGCTGAGTCTAGTTGGAGGCATGTAGCTAGTGGTGTTCCCCAGGAGTCAGTACTGGGTCCAATCCTGTTTAACTTATTCATCAATGATCTCGATGAAGGGACTGAGTGTACACTCAGCAAGTTTGCTGATGACACAAAACAGGGAGGAGTGGCCAATACACCAGAAGGCTGTGCTGCCGTTCAGCGAGATCTGGACAGGCTGGAGAGCTGGGCAGAGAGGAACCTAATGAAGTTCAACAAAGGCAAGTGTAGAGTCCTGCACCTAGGGAGGAATAACCCCATGCACAAGTACAGGCTGAGGGTTGACTTGCTGGAAAGCAGCTCTGCAGAGAAAGACCTGGGAGTCCTGGTGGACAAGTTCATCATGAGCCAGCAATGTGCCCTTGTGGCCAAGGCGGCCAATGGTATCCTGGGGTGCATTAGGAAGAGTGTGGCCAACAGGTCAAGGGAGGTTATCCTGCCCCTCTACACAGCCCTGGTGAGGCCACACCTGGAGTACTGTGTCCAGTTCTGGGTCTCCCAGTTCAAGAAAGATAAGGAACTATTGGAGAGAGTCCAGCGGAGGGCTATGAAGATGATCAGAGGACTGGAGCATCTCCCTTACGAGGAGAGGCTGAGGAGGCTCAGTCTGTTTAGCCTGAAGAAGAGAAGACTGAGAGGGGATCTTATCAATATTTACAAATACCTTAAGGGTGGGTGTCAAGAGGATGGGGACAGACTCTTAGTGGTGCCCAGTGACGGGACAAGAGGCAATGGGCACAAATTGAAACACAGGAAGTTCCACCTAAACATGATGAAAAACTTCTTTACTTTGAGGGTGACAGAGCACTGGAACAGGCTGCCCAGGGAGGTTGTGGAGTCTCCTTCTCTGAAGATATTCAAAACCCGCCTGGACGTGACCCTGTGCAATGTGCTGTAGGTGAACCTGCTTCGGCAGGGGGGTTGGACTAGATGATCTCCAGAGGTCCCTTACAACCCCAACCATTCTGTGATTCTGCAAACACAAGCACATACATTACAGGTGTGTAGAAGCTAGCAAGTAAAGACAAGCCAGATTGAGAACTTGATGCCTTATCTTTACTCTTCTACCACAAATGACCTTGGTTTGAAATGCACATGTAGCTTTTCATAGGTGACCTCTATGTCCAACACGTGGTGAGGTGGTGTAAGCACTACAATCATCTGAGCTGACCACTCATGTTATTATGGGTTATAAAATTCCTGGCAAATTCTGCATCCAGTACAATTAACTAAAACAGATGATCCAAGAAGACACAGAACCTTGTTTGTTTGGGGGTTTGAGGTTTTTTTTGTTGTCGTCTTTTTTGGGGGGGTTGGGTGTGTTTTTTTTTCCTCAAAGCCTCCTTTATGAGGAACCACTTAAAAGTATCACCTAATCACACATAATATAATTTTTTTTTCAGCACAGATGCATATTGGCTTTCTTATTTCAGCAGCTCTTGTTGCATATTACCATGCGAACCCTTTTTTTTTTTTAAAGAGGTTATTGCCCCCAACACTTTTAAGGTCCTACGTTTTCACAAGTTACTGGCTAGAGAAATGATCATATTTTCCATTAACTAGCATCATAAACTGGTATCTTCATGAACTACTGGCAGCACACTTCCTGTCTGACCAATTTTACTCCTGCCATGCAGGTCTACTTTAGAAAAACCAACACATTTCAAACCAGGTTTCATTAATGATTTTCTCTCCTCTTTTGACATACGTGGAAGATCCAAGCTCAGATATCAGAACTGCATATACTCAGTAAGTTTTAACTTCGTTACCTTTACATGTTTGGGACATTCACACCAATGAAAATGTAAAATTGGCATTTAAATATGCCTAAGTGTCACCAGTCAATTAACTATATCCTTGATGTCTTCTCTTTTTTTGAAGTCAAGACTTCCAGAAAGTGAGATTTAGCCATGCTGCTGGCATACACAGAAGAAAACCAAAGGGAACAAAACCTTCCACCTACCTCATTTTCAAGCATGACAATAGTACAGAGATGCCCTGCCCTTGAGAAAGGCTTTTATTTAGGAGTAGCCTATTATCAGGTTAGCATGTAAATAACTAAGTGTTCTGCACTAAAACTACTACTTTAAAAGGGAATCTTGCAACTTTAAAGTGGACAACTGAAGCTATGATTAGGACAAGCCCATGTTCAAGTGCTTAAAAAATACGCAAATAATCAACCATCAGTACAAAGTAAATAGTCATGGGGAGAGGGCATTTTCCCAATAAAAAGTCACATAACAATAACCGGTGTCCACACAACAATCTTTGCCCTCATGCGGCCCACTAAAAGACAGAGGATTAAGACTCTACAACTTGGATCAAGATAGCTTTCTAGATATAATCTTACTGCTACAAAAATAGTGATGTCCTCCCCTAAACATAAAGCAAACCAAAAGTAGAATAAAGTCCAACCACGCACCAGCACCGATCCTCCACTGCTGATGTTTTGCTGCATTTTTCAGGCAAACAGATCACTGGTTTTGCGCAAAAAAATACATTAGTTTGGATTGTACAACTAAGTGGAATTTTAATCTCAAAACCCCTTCTCCATCAGACTCCCCACACCTGATCGCTTCAGGTCAGTCATGCTTTTCCTGCTTTTATTCAAGTAATTAACAACTAGTAATGGACAACATCACTTCAGTAGTAACAAGAAGTACCACAATATCACATAAAATTTTGGATAACAGGTCAATGGGATTTCAGGTATCAGCAGCTTCTTGCTCTTCTCTTCCCCTACCAGCTTCTTGCTCTTTGAAAAATGAAAACTTGCCCAAAGGAGAGTTAGGACTTGTTCCTGGGAAATTTAAACCCAAACAGACTATCACACAGAGTGATACTGCACCAGCAATGGGAACCCACACAATGCCTATTCCCACAAACACAAGACCTCTCCTCCTTAGCACAACCCTCCTTTCCCTCTAGAGGGATTATGGCACGTTTTTTTTAAAACCAAGCCCAGTAAACTAAGATACAGCTAACTAGGCCTAAACTAAGACTAAACTTTCCAAGTTCTTGTACAGCTACAATACAGCTGATGTTTCTCTACTACATTCTATATTTTTATTAAATAGTAAACAAACTTATGAGAAAAAGTTTAACATTAAATCTTGTACCAGATGCACTTCTAAAGAAGAAGCAAAATAAAAGGGATTAGCGAGAATTCAAACAAACGTGCATGAGAACACACAAGAGGCATGTTTTCAGGTTTCATGCCCCTTTGCCACTTACATTCTTTGCCATCTCTTTTTGCATAACAGGGGAACACTGATTTAATGGCTAGAAGTGGTATTGCCCTATCAACAGCAAATAATTTTCATCCCCAAGCACAACCAGATCTAAAACAATATATCTGTGCATTAGGAACAAAAAGTATTAAAAATAAATAAAGAATAAGTGAAAACTATTACTAGACCAGTTGAGTGATTTATAAAGCCTTTTCTTGGCTACCAAGAATCTATCTGGCAGAGACTACTCATTAGTAAGGAAGAGACCTTCACTTTCTCCTAAGCCTTTAGAGCATCAGTATCTGTTCCTGAATAAAACTGCTTACATAAACCAGTTCACAACCAACATTCTTTGTTTGAGGGGATGGGGAGGACAGGGTACCTGCAGCTTTTGTAGCCTTATGGGCCAGCTGTTCTATAGGTCACGTTCTTTTCTATTCAGAATCACCAAAAGTTGTTTCAAGCCTACAGAAAAACATAATATTCAAGCTTCCCACTTTGGCCAAGTTTATTCTTTTTTTTAACACTCAATAAGAATTTGATTTATATCAGCAAGTCCTGCATGCTTTGAACCAGAAAAGGGGATCAACACTTCATTATACACCTGCAGAAATGAGCAAAAAAAGCATGGAGGGCATATTTTATAGAACGCTACTAATATCATGCAAATTAACTATCCACAGTGGAATTTAATTATTTCTACAGCCTTATCTTTCCTAGTTACATTTATTTTAGTCTTTTGTTCAAAGTGGATTTAGAAGACTCAAAAATACACTTCTGACAAAAGAACACTTGTTCTTCAAGCTTCGTATTTCAGACAAGCTTTTGTTTCAAGGTTTCCTCCATATATTTTAGTTCTAAAATATCAGTTTGAACATCTTAAAAAGAATATAACAAACTTTGAATAACCCTCAATTAAATTCACTGGTTTTATTCCTCTAGATTCAACACCCATACTTCCTACCCTCACAGTTACATCCCCCTAACGTTTCCCACCAGTGATAAGAACACTGTCCCTGTAATTGAATGAACCTAGACAAACCTCTTTGGGTAACTTTGACTGTTCTGTGCTGTATTTATTGCTCTGTAACGAGGCATAAAGAAAGCCATCTTTGACCAACAAATCAAAGCTTTTCACTGTTTAGACTGTCATACCTCAGGTTCACAAAACTTACTTCAACGTGTTTTCTAATGCTTCCCGTTCAAAGGCATTAACAGCCATAATTCTACCAAGATGAACAAGAGTGGGGATACTCAAACTACAGATTTATAGCCGTGGGTCTTACAGTTAACATCGCAGTTACCATAAGCATAAAATGAAGCCTTATTTATTTATATCTGAACCTCAACATTTAAGTTTAGCTTTGAAAAACTTCAAAAAATTATTACAGGCTGCCTGTGTGCTTCTCCGGAGCCCAGTAATTTGGCTGAGGAAAACTCTTGCCAAGCTATGATTAGCATTTAGCAGCTTAAGGGCTAACTGTGCTTGTTGTTTCAACCTTGACAACCAACTGTAAGGACACACCATTAAATTTAAGCTTCCAAAAGCATTTAACATTTGATTCTGCTGAAAATACAGTTTTACTACATGTTTTGAAAATAAAGTCACTTTTTCCTCTTTTAGAAATCCATGATGATGCCAGACATATGCTTGTTTTCCAAACAACAACTGTTTAAAAGAAAGAATAATCTTTCTGATGTTCCTGCCAAAAATAACATTCTGTGGTTTAAAGAAATCTGATAGTAGGCAGTTCACTCCATTGAGGGAAGAAGGGTTTACACATTTGGCAAGGGTTTACATTTCATGCCTTGCATCTACTTCCCTCCATTTTAAGTTTCTTTGGGGATGAATGTGGCAGCGGGGAAGGTTTTTGTTGTGGGTTTTTTGTTTTGGGTTTTTTTTTTTTTTGGTTGGTTGTTTTTTTTACATCTCCAAGCATCTCACTCTAAAAAAAAAAAAGGCATCTGTGGGTTTTACCAGAAATGACACAAAGCAGAAGTTCATCACAACACATTTCTCTCTTACAGAGAATACTAGGATATAAAAAGTTTCAAAGAGAAGTAAAAGACGACTTCAGAAGAAATGCATAGGAGAGAGTTTGCAGCAGGAGGAAGTGGAACAGAAAATTCAAATGAGGAAGCAGCACACAAAGAACATTAACAGCTTCATCTTAAAACGTAGGACAGGGAGAGAAGGAGATGGATTGGGGGTTTCAGCTGCTGTTGTCACAGGCAGCAAAAATACTACCTGTGCGATAAAGGTGGTTATTTCATTTCTGCCTCAATAGTTTCAGATTAAGAGACAGAACAGGTAATAGAAACATGCAAATTGGACTATATACTGCATAAGACTTACGCTACAATTTTAAGACACAGGTTCAATCTGCTACAATATTTGACTTTGTCCTTCATTAATCAATAACTCAAAAAAATAGTAACTGGACCAATTTACTAAGTCATGTAAAATGCTTAATCGACTTGAAGCACCTAAGACAACAGTAGTTCTGGAATTTTCCCCAATCGTGGAGTTTTACTTGCGGCTTCCCAGCAGTTTTTGCAAATATTTATAAATTCCATTGAACAGAACCTTGCCATCACACTCCAAGACACAGAAATTCCTGAAGGCTGCTAAACTTGCTCCAACATCAAGCCAACTAGTCAGACAACACTTCAGCCAGCTGAGTGACCAAGAAGAATATAATCTCCTACATGATAGCAAGGAGATCCATGCAGGCTTAGAGGCCCTCAGAATTGTTAGTATGGCAACCAGAACAACATTATTGCAAAGCATGCACCTTCTCCAGTAGGATAGCAAATATTTTAGAAAAATAAGGTCAGAATCCCAATGATCTTACAGTAGTATATCACATGCAGCTATTTCAGGGGAGAAATTTAATGAAATATAACAAGGGCAAGTATAGAGTCCTGCATCTGGGCAAGAACAACCCCAGGTATGAGTACAAGTTGGGGACAGACCTGTTGGAGACCAGCGTAGGGGAAATGGACCTGGGGGTCCTAGTGGACAGCAGGATGACCATGAGCCAGCAGTGTGCCCTTGTGGCCAAGAAGGCCAATGGCATCCTGGGGTGTATTAGAAGGGGTGTGGTTAGCAGGTCAAGAGAGGTTCTCCTCCCCCTCTACTCTGCCCTGGTGAGGCCGCATCTGGAATATTGTGTCCAGTTCTGGGCCCCTCAGTTCAAGAAGGACAGGGAACTGCTAGAGAGAGTCCAGCGCAGAGCCACGAAGATGATTAAGGGAGTGGAACATCTCCCTTATGAGGAGAGGCTGAGGGAGCTGGGTCTCTTTAGCTTAGAGAAGAGGAGACTGAGGGGTGACCTCATTAATGTTTATAAATATGGAAAGGGCAAGTGTCATGAGGATGGAGCCAGGCTCTTCTCAGTGACATCCCTTGGCAGGACAAGGGGCAATGGGTGCAAGCTGGAACACAGGAGGTTCCACATAAATATGAGGAAAAACTTCTTCACGGTGAGGGTAACCGAACACTGGAACAGGCTGCTCAGAGAGGTTGTGGAGTCTCCTTCTCTGGAGACATTCAAAACCCGCCTGGACGCGTTCCTGTGTGATATGGTCTAGGCAATCCTGCTCCGGCAGGGGGATTGGACTAGATGATCTTTCAAGGTCCCTTCCAATCCCTAACATTCTGTGATTCTGTGATTTCAGGCTAATAAAAATCCTTAAGGTTAAAAACCCAACCACTTATTAGTCCACCAACATGGAAGCTTTCCCTGTCATTAGCAGTGTAAACCCAGCACTGAAATTCAGCAACTAGACGTGAAAGCCTGTCTTTACAGCATTATTAGCTTGAGCTGTAACTAGGTGTTGCTCCTAATCTTATCTACATGCTTGTGTAGAATTACCCACCCTGAATCAAAGGATGCTTGAAATTTCAAGATAGTCTACAAGAGTATGAGCAGCATTTGATGACAGAGGCAAATGTTATAATAGCTACATTTCATTTGAGGGCTGGAAGACTATACCTCAGTGCATTCTCAGACACTCCTCTTGAAGGCATTTGTACTTCATCACTTCAACATTCAGGTATTTCATGCTTGCCATGCACAAGCTCTACAACTCTTTACTTGCTATGAAGTGATTGCTACAGTGAAGGCGTACAAGACCTGCAGGATTTGAAGAATGGAGAGCTTCAAGAGAAGCAAGCTGACTGAGCTGAAGGAGACAGGACCCTTTCCATCTAGAAGAAAAATGAAGCTGCTGAAATGCTAGTTCCTGGTTCTTTCTGCAAAAAGAAGGGTGGACACAAAGCACGTGGTGTGCACATCTGTTTGTCCAGCATACCCTGTCAAATACCATTCTCCTACTACACTGTTAGACAACCTGAAACTGTAACCAAACCACTTGTACAACTGTACCAAGACATCCTCTTTAAATAAGACTTAACTGCAGCCCCACTCCAGCTTCTGAGTTGGCATGCAGAGGTTAGAAGAAACTTCAATATTCAAACTGTGTGCAAAAAAAACAGTAATACATGGATGAGAATGTCTTCAAATTCAGCATAAAATAAAATGTAGGCTTCATTTGAAGTGATGTGTTATCTCCTCCATATTTGCAGCTGTTGAAGCATTCAAAGCAGCAGCCAAGCTTTAAAAAGAAAAACAGGAAATTTTCCCAGGAAATAACTCTACAATAAACCTGTGCTGATATGAGTTCCAGAGAATTTCAACATTCTGTAGAAAACTCAGCAACAAGCTCTAACTGCTGGAGAAGAACAAGCTAAAAAGCCACATTTTCACTAAAACCGCCCTCCTAATTCAGTAGTTCAAACTCCATTTCTTCATTCACATGTAATGAGGCAGAACAACTTCTCAAATAAGTGTTTCCAAAGGCTGTTTGCAGTTTCAAAATAAAACAAGCTTCCCAGGCCTTGTCTTGTAGCACACTGTCCTGGTTTCGCCCAAACCAGGCCAATTAGTCTTAGAGAAACCAAGGTCACTGCTAAATTCCTCACTGCTTATAAGTGAAGAGCCGAAGGGGGGTTGCACCTGCAGGAAGGAGCAGACAGGGCAGGTGACCCAAGATTAACCAACGAGGTATTCCATCCCATACACGTCATTCTCACTTTCCTATTTATCACTAACCCACTGCCTCCTGGAGGTGGGGCCCAGGAGGGAGGGGTCCTCCTGTCTTCCACTGATTGGTACCAGCTTTGCCAATTCTCCAGTTAAAAGCCTGCAGGTGTGATGGCAGGGGGAGCTACTGCATTTTCCCCTCTGCCCATGCTGGGGGGAGTAACTCTGCCTGAGGAGGATTTCTAAGCTCTAGATCTTGGTTTTGTATATATTTGTATATATTTGATTATTTCTATTATTCTTATTATACTCTTTTTCATTACTATAGTTTATTAAAACTGTTTTAACTTTCCAACCCATAAGTCTCTCTCCCTTTTCCCTTTCCCTTAGGGTGGGGGGGGGGAGAGGGTTAACAGAGAGCATCTGCCACCAGGTTAATAGCCAGCCCAGCTTTAAACCATGACACACACTAGTCCTCACAGCTGCCTGTTGCTCTGTCACAACAGATGAATGGTTTTCCTCAGCATCATGGAATATTGACCTTTTTCACTATGTTTCAAAACAAACATCAAGAAATCGATTCCAACATTCACTGGAATATTGTTAACATATTTTGATATATTATGTCTGCCACCCATTACATACACAAGCTCTCCAACTATTACTTGTTACAAGCAAAGTGGTTGCCACTATGAAGATGCACAGGAAACCTGGGATCCATCAGCTGAAGAACTAAGGTCTCTGGCTATGAGGAAAGTACGTGTCCTAATGCCATTTGATTTTCCCAGTCACAGAAACGCAGAAGAGAATCTGTTTACACCTTTACTCACCTTATGGATCCAAGGGTTATACACCACTCACTTGCTCTAACAGGCTTCTCTGCTCAGGTACACAACAGTGACCCAAACACCACTGTCCTTACCTTACAGGACATCAGAAACACAAAACAAAAGACAAGTTAGCCCTTTCTAACCTTCAAAGAATGACACTGCAACAAGAACAGCAGTGCTGGGCTGCAAGAAAAAGGTACTGGAGAGGGAGGAGTAGGCAACAACAGAGGCATACATCAGCTATGACTGCACACATTAACTATAAACCCTCAAATAAGGGAATACTCAAACTCAGCTGGCTGTTACAGTCATCAGCACTGGAACAAATTTCACTCCTAGATTCAATGTGAACCCCAGCCCCTACTAACAGCCTTGTCAATGGTATCTTGCTCTGCAGCAAGTGCCAAGCCAGTCCATGGGAGAAAGTCCCAATGGCCACATTTTATATAATATTCTCCGCCTATAAATACAGCAGATATCCAGTAATTCCCAACTTATACTCAGCCTTAACATTATGCTCTCTTTGCACTGGCAACTAGACTTGAATAAAACATTTTTATGAGATTATACATGCTTTTTTTTTTTTTTTTTATGAGATTATACGTGCCAAGCAGCTGTGAACCAGGGGTGTCACCAGCAGGTATTTCCCAGTTCAGTGAAAGAACAATGGTATCTACCCGGCGGAAGAAGATCAAAATGGATGTGGGAACCCAGACAGAGCTCCCACGGAAGGAGGCGATGGTGCAGGTCGCAGGCTGCAGAGAATGCTACACTGTCTCTGTGGTGACAGGGGGCTGTGTGCGCTGTGAGCAAGTAGATGATCTGCTCGACCGAGTGGCACAGCTGCAAAGCCAGGTTGAAAGGCTTCAAGCTGAAGTAGAAAGGCTTAGGAGCATTCGGGAGGCTGAAATGGAGATAGACTGGTGGAGCCAGGCTCTGCCTTCCCTGCAACAAAAAAAATGGGAGCACCTGCCAGAGAGCTCCCAGGATCAAGGGACACCTGTACTCTGCCCTTCTCAGGTGGAAAACAATAACCTAGAGGAGAGGAGTGAGTGGAGGCAAGTCTATGGCCGTGGCAAAAGGCGAGTGTCCTCCTTGCCTACCTTGCCTCCACAGGTGCCTCTGAGCAATAGATATGAAGCCCTAGTGGAATACAGCCGGTCCAATGGGGATGTGGTGGAGAGGCAACCTATATCAGAGGTCCCACCACAGTCAGAAAAACCTGACAGGCGTATAGCTACCTCCTCCACAAGGAGGAAGAGAAGAGTTTTAGTGGTTGGAGACTCCTTCCTAAAGGGATCTGAGGGCCCAATATGCAGAGCTGACCCCCATCACAGGGAGGTCTGCAGCCTGCCTGGAGCCCGAATCAGGGATATCACCAGGCAACTCCCCAACCTGGTGAAGGCCACAGACTACTACCCCCTGCTGATCTTCCAGACAGGTGGGGAAGAAGCTGCATCCTGTAGTCTGAGGGGGATGAAGAAAGACTACAGGGCCCTAGGACGGTTGGTGAAAAAGTCTGGGGCACAGGTTGTTTTCTCCTCCCTCCTTCCATTTTCAGGTGATGACGTGGGATGGAATAGTAGGATTCTCTCTATTAATGCCTGGCTACGAGACTGGTGCTACAGGCAGGGCTTTGGGTTCTTTGATAATGGCTGGTTTTATAAGACAACAGGCGTGACTGTAATACATGGGCAAGGTTTATGTCGTAAGGGCAAAAGGGTTCTGGGACAGGAGTTAGCAGGGCTCATTCGGAGAGCTTTAAACTAGATTCGAAGGGGGATGGGGTAGTAGCTGGGCTTGCACCACTGGGGCAACGCTCTAGTGTTGAGGTAGACCAGGAGGCCTCCCATCCCCCTGGGGTGAAATCAGTGTGCCCAGCTCGCTCCCTGAAATGCCTGTACACCAATGCACGCAGCATGGGGAATAAACAGGAGGAGTTGGAAATCCATGTTCGGTCGGGGGGCTATGATCTAGTGGCAATTACAGAGACTTGGTGGGACGCCTCGCATGACTGGAATGTGGTCATGGATGGCTATGTCCTGTTCAGGAAAGACAGGCCACTAAGGAGAGGTGGTGGAGTTGCTCTTTATGTGAGTGAGCAGCTAGAATGTATTGAGTTCTGTCCAGGGGCGGATCAGGAGCGAGTTGAGAGTTTGTGGGTGCGAATTAAGGGGCAGGCTGGCAGGGGGGATACTGTTGTGGGTGTCTATTACAGGCCACCGGATCAGGATGAGGACGGTGATGAGGCCTTCTACAGGCAGCTGAGAGCAGTCTCTCAATTACAGGGCCTGGTTGTCATGGGGGATTTGATTTCAACTACCCTGATATTTGCTGGGAGGCCTACTCAGCCAGCCAGCCTCAGTCCAGGAGGTTCCTCCAGTGCATTGATGATAACTTTCTGATGCAAATGGTGGATGAGTCAACTAGGAGAGGAGCGCTGCTGGATCTTATCCTCACTAACAAGGAGGGTCTAGTTGAAGAGGTGAAGGTTGAGGGCAGCCTTGGTTGTAGTGACCATGAGATGGTAGAGTTCAGGATCTCATGTGGCAGGACCAGAAAAGCTAGCAGAATCGCAACCCTGAACTTCAGGAGGGCCAACTTTGGCCTTTTCAAGCAATTGCTAGGGGAAATCCCATGGGACAGGGTACTAGAAGGTAAGGGGGCCCAAGATAGTTGGTTAGCATTCAAGGACTGCTTCTTCCGAGCTCAAGATCAGAGCATCCCAGCAGGTAGGAAGTCAAGGAAGGGTACCAGGAGACCTGCATGGTTAAACAGGGAACTGCTGGGCAACCTCAAGTGGAAGAGGAGGGTGTACAGATCATGGAAGGAGGGGCTGGCCACTTGGGAGGAATATAAGTCTGTTGTCAGAGGACGTAGGGAGGCAACTAGGAAAGCTAAGGCCTCCTTGGAATTAAACCTTGCAAGAGAGGTCAAGGACAACAGAAAGGGCTTCTTCAAATACATTGCAGGTAAAGCCAACACTAGAGGCAATGTAGGCCCACTGATGAATGAGGTGGGGGCCCTGGAGACAGAGGATAAAAAGAAGGCGGTGTTACTGAATGCCTTCTTTGCCTCTGTCTATACTGCTGGAGGCTGTCCTGAGGAGCCCCGGACCCCTGAGGCCCCAGAAGAAGTCAGGATAGAGGAGGAATCTGTCTTGGTTGATGAGGGCTGGGTCAGGGACCAATTAAGCAATCTGGACGTCCATAAATCCATGGGCCCTGATGGGATGCACCCGCGGGTGCTGAGGGAGCTGGCGGAAGTCATTGCTAGGCCACTCTCCATCATCTTTGCTAAGTCGTGGGCAACGGGAGAGGTGCCTGAGGACTGGAGGAAAGCGAATGTCACTCCAGTCTTCAAAAAGGGCAAGAAGGAGGACCCGGGTAACTATAGGCCGGTCAGCCTCACCTCCATCCCCGGAAAGGTGATGGAACAACTTGTCCTTGGTGCTGTCTCTAGGCACATCAAGGATAGGGGGATCATTAGGGGCACTCAGCATGGCTTCACCAACGGGAAGTCATGCTCAACCAACTTGATAGCCTTTTATGAGGATGTTACCCGGTGGATAGATGATGGTAAAGCTGTGGATGTGGTCTATCGCGATTTCAGTAAAGCGTTTGACACAGTCTCCCACAGCATCCTTGCAGCTAAACTGAGGAAGTGTGGTCTGGATGATCGGGTAGTGAGGTGGATTGTGAACTGGCTGAAGGAAAGAAGCCAGAGAGTGGTGATCAATGGGACAGAGTCCAGCTGGAGGTCTGTGTCTAGCGGAGTCCCTCAAGGGTCGGTACTGGGACCAGTTCTATTCAATATATTCATTAATGACTTGGATGAGGGAATAGAGTGCACTGTCAGCAAGTTCGCTGATGACACCAAACTGGGAGGAGTGGCTGACGCGCCGGAAGGCTGCGCAGCCATTCAGAGAGACCTGGACAGGCTGGAAAGTTGGGCGGGGAGAAATTTAATGAAATATAACAAGGGCAAGTGTAGAGTCCTGCATCTGGGCAAGAACAACCCCAGGTATGAGTACAAGTTGGGGGCAGACCTGTTGGAGACCAGCGTAGGGGAAAGGGACCTGGGGGTCCTAGTGGACAGCAGGATGACCATGAGCCAGCAGTGTGCCCTTGTGGCCAAGAAGGCCAATGGCATCCTGGGGTGTATTAGAAGGGGTGTGGTCAGCAGGTCGAGAGGGGTTCTCCTCCCCCTCTACTCTGCCCTGGTGAGGCCGCATCTGGAATATTGTGTCCAGTTCTGGGCCCCTCAGTTCAAGAAGGACAGGGAACTGCTAGAGAGAGTCCAGCGCAGAGCCATGAAGATGATTAAGGGAGTGGAACATCTCCCTTATGAGGAGAGGCTGAGGGAGCTGGGTCTCTTTAGCTTGGAGAAGAGGAGACTGAGGAGTGACCTCATTAATGTTTATAAATATGTAAAGGGCAAGTGTCATGAGGATGGAGCCAGGCTCTTCTCAGTGACATCCCTTGGCAGGACAAGGGGCAATGGGTGCAAGCTGGAACACAGGAGGTTCTGCTTAAATATGAGGAAAAACTTCTTTACTGTAAGGGTGACTGAACACTGGAACAGGCTGCTCAGAGAGGTTGTGGAGTCTCCTTCTCTGGAGACATTCAAAACCCACCTGGACGCGTTCCTGTGTGATATGGTCTAGGCAATCCTGCCCCGGCAGGGGGATTGGACTAGATGATCTTTCGAGGTCCCTTCCAATCCCTAACATTCTGTGATTCTGTGATTCTGTGATTTTTCAGTCTTCACTGATGAGGTGCTTTGTTCTCTTTTAGTTCCTATGAATATATCAACAATAAAAGGAAATATTTTTGCACACACTATCTTCTAAACAGTCAGTGAAACTGAAGTCCTCTAAGGCCTCTAAAATATTATTCCATTATACCCATGAGGATCATGAAGTCCAACTCCTGACTCCACAGAGGGCAACCTGAAAGTTAAACCAGATACTTAACAGCATTGTCCAAACAGTTCTTGAACCCCAACTGGCTTGGGGCCATGACCACTTCCCTGGGGAGCTTGTTCCAGTGCTTAACCACCCTCTCAGTTAAAAGCTTTTTCCTAATATCCAATCTGAACTTCCCCTGATGCAGCTTTAAGTCATTCCCTCGTGCTCCACCGCTGGACACCAGGGAGATAAAATCAGCACCTCCCTTTCCGCTCCTCCTCATGAGGAAGTTGTGGACAGCAATGAGGTCACCTCTCAGTCTCCTCTTCTCTAAGCTGAACAAACTTAGTATCCTCAGCCGCTCCTCATAAGTCATGCCCTCTAGCCCTTTCACCATTTTGTTGCCCTGCTTTGGACACACTCTAATATTCTGGTATCCTTCTTATATACCAACAAATTTGGGCTCCACAATATTTTATTCCAATGACCTCTGCCTTCACAATCTACCAATATATTAAGAACATTAAACAGGCTTCGTAAGTCATGAAGGCAGCACACTAACTTAAACCATAATATTATGGTATGCCAAGATCCAACTACATACCCAGTAATCTAAAGGACAAGACACTGAAGAAGAACATAGACAAATATGACCAGAAGTACTGAATTACATTATTCCAAGAAAATATAACACCACCTCAATTCCTAACAAGCAGATGGAAGTGTTCCCTGAATGAGGAACCTCTAACATGTTAATGGTTAAGAGAGCATGGTGGTCAGTATTGAGACATGCCCCTATAAGATCAGGGTTTCCACTCAGGTAACCCAACAGGAAAATACACACAGCACCCTTTCAGCGTGGCCATCCAAAGAGTGTACTGCAAGTCAACAAGATGCAGCAGCCTCTACACCTTACTAGCATAGCCCCAGCCCAAACAGCACCATGTTGTAGTATTTAACTGTTCAGCCAACAGCTTAAATATACATTAAAAAGTTACACGTGCTCATAGATATCATGTTTTCAGGTGCGCAAGTTATTACCTTAGAAGGAGCCAAATTCAAGAAAATCTCAAAAAAAGAAAAGGCTCAATGACAGCAAAGCATTTCAGCATTCTTTACCTAATGAAAAAAAATCAAATAACAGGCTTACGTAAAATTTCAAATGTGTGAAAAATTATAATCCTAGCAGCACTTGCTACAAAGTTAAAGAGATTTTTTTTTTAATCTATCAATTTCATTTAGATCATGCATTAAACGGCATTTTCACTATTTATAATTTACATTTTCCTTCCCAGTTTGGAATTTTCATCAGCAAACACAAAGCTGACAGAGGACTTGAGAATCACCATAATATATATAGAACTGTAAAGCAAATGCCTATTCAGATACCAAAAAACTGCCCCAAAACACATTAATGCATAGTTACAACAGCCAGACAAACCTTAACTCTGCTTTTATACCAGCAGAGGAGGAAACATAACCACTGCATAAGCCTCCAAAATGTCTGTCTCATTTGAACTTAATGGTGATAAATATTTTTCATCAATGTAAATTTATCTGTGCCTACTGCTGTGTAAAGGAACAATGCTTGAGAGAGTTTTGCCACAGGAAATTATTCTATAGTTTCTATATTGGGCAGATTTCCACAACAGGGATGTGCAATAAAAACTCATGTCAAAGAAACAGTGAAATAAAGTTTTGATTTACCGAACTAGAGAGGAAACAAGCCAGGCTACAATCCTGTGTACGGCATTTGAAAATTTCTTTTTTTTTCTTGTACTGAAGAAAAATACATTTAAGTCAATCTAAAATTCTGGGTTTGACAGATTAATGGAAGTTACAACTGCCTTAGCATACGCTACTTCTATTTCTGTCAGCCATGATGACTGTAAAATATGAACTCCAAACAAATTCAAATTACCACTGATACCTATACATACTTTATCTGTGTCACTTATCAGCATTCTAAAGGTTGCATCACATTCCAAAGACTATTATAAAAGTATCTACAGAATGCAAGATTAATTCAAAAACTAAAGCAAAAATATCTACATGCCAGCCATGTCCAAGACACTTATTTTAGTTCTGTTATTATGTTCACTAATGCTTAGCCAATTCTCTAACTCAGCACTCAATAGTCTGTGTCAGTTCTTTCCAGTACTTCTAACCAAAACACTCTTTCAAGGAGGTTTGCAGTTACGAATGTTTCAAAGAAAACCTAGGCATTAAGTATAATCTACTTGACAGTATATAAATGATGGGGAAACATTTTGATCTATTGTTTTTGTTTTAGACTGATGTTTGTGTTTGTTTTAAACACAAACATCAATCAAGTTCAACCTGAATAACACCCAGCTTTTCTACTTCTAAGGTAAGTACTTTCAAATACAAAAGATTATTAACTCAGTGTTGAAGCATGCCTTCCAGTAGCACAAGTATAATGAATATAAAAAAATAAAATATTAAATAAATTTGGCATAAAGATGTTCTACGCTAAGCAGAAACACACATTATCCCTCATCACTGTATCTGGCTACCAAATCTCTATAAGAATAAAGAGATGATATTTGTAACTAAGTAGCAAGGAGCTCCAAGAATCTTGAAAAAAAAGAGTAACTAAAATTCCGCTAAATAGAGAGGTCCACCAAAAAAAATCCCAAACACATACAGTGATTGATTCTAGACCCAGAAAACACCATTAGTTTAATGGCAGAATATTTCAGTATGTGAAAGGAAAAACTAATTCGCAATGTGTTGACATTCAGAATGCCTATAAATCCCTAACACAAATAAATTTGGATTTGTTCTTTAAAAAAAAACAAACAAGCAAATCCAACAAATGCTTACCATATTAATAAGCCTTCAACAAAAATTCTCCAGCTATCTCACCTGCCAAAAATAAAGAAATCAAACACGATAAACTCCTAGTTTGCAGCCTAAATGAGCACAAAGACTTCCATTTTGATCTCCAGCTGTTTCTACACCCAAATTTCTTAACTTCTTCCCAAATGTTTTGTTTTCCCTTTTGGCAGAGGAAAAAGAAATTACATCTAATCAGCAGCTAAAAATATTTCAATTATCTGAGTTTTCAAAAGAGGGTGCTTTTCCAGGTAAAAAAATACCCCAGTGCAACATTTCAACAGCTTTTACAACAGGCAGGCTTCTGAACAGTTAGATCTAAATAACAGTAAGTGTGAAGGAAAGCACTCACAGGTTAAAGTTGAACAAGTAAATCTGGTGTAACTTCAGGTTATTTTTATTATTACCTCTAAAGGCAAACTAAGTTCTCAGGAGAGAATGTAAGTAGCAGTTCTGCTACGGAGCTAAGGCTTAGGACCCCTCCATTTAATTCTTAGTCGAGTCACTGGTTTTCTTACATTACAGGTATTCTGTATCTGAGTCTTCCATGTGGAGAAGTTGATACTTGCTCTCTCTCTTTCTCTATCTCTTTTTTTAAAAGAATAAGCAGTTACAACCTGTGGCCTCTAGAATTCCCTGTACAAGGAACCTTCTGCAGGCAATATACAGTTGCCTTACAATGTATGTAACAGTGGAAAACATGTTTGTAATCTGATCCTATTTACGATCTTCATATACTGAA
Organism: Nyctibius grandis; assembly: GCF_013368605.1. Lineage (NCBI taxonomy): Eukaryota > Metazoa > Chordata > Aves > Nyctibiiformes > Nyctibiidae > Nyctibius > Nyctibius grandis. The sequence goes on from NC_090659.1 coordinate 104,465,910, forward strand.
TGGCTTTAAGATTACAGAACTAAAAAAAAGTGAGCCTGATAAGAACTTCTCCCCAACAGTACTGTAAATTAATATCTTTCTGCTATTGAGGTAATTAAGAAAACTTAGTATCATAACCCACCAAACATGCATAGCCTGGTTAGTAACATACACTAGCAGTGCAATTCACCTGATACACACGCCTGTAGCTCAATATCTTATGCAAGCAAAAATAAAATAAAAAAGTCACAGTAACAATTGCAAGAAGTCCGAAAATTTTTAATTGGAGCCACACATGAATCAGGAAGATACCGATACATCACCTCTGAATTTAAAAGGCTAAAAGTGGTGCATTATACAGCCTGTATCAGATTCAAGCTCAGTTACAAGACCACATCAAGTACACACCAACTCAAGTCAGGCCTGCAAGAGCAGACTGCAATTAACTGCAACAACATTCCTTGCTCGTTCCTCACTAAAAGCAGTCAAGAGAGCTCTGGAAGACAGTACTATGGGAAGGCTCAAAAGAACAAAGCCTTAACTGCATGTATTTTTCTTTTTACATCATGAGTCCTCCATGCAGTTCCCTCAAGGCTCTTTCCCACTCGAGTTACTACAAACTACACCAAGATGCAACTGTCCATACAGGAAGTTTAATCAAAAAGGGAAGACTTGCAAAGGCATGAAAGCTAATTCACTGTCCAGGTGACACCAATATCACAGAATCACACAGAATCACAGAATCAACCAGGTTGGAAGAGACCTCAGGGATCATCGAGTCCAACCATTGCCCTGACACCACCCTGTCAACTAGACCATGGCACTAAGTGCCATGGCCAGTCTTTTCTTAAACACATCCAGAGATGGTAACTCCACCACCTCCCTGGGCAGCCCATTCCAATGTCTAATAACCCTTTCTAAAAAGAAATTCTTCCTAATGTCCAACCTGAACCTCCCCTGGCGAAGCTTGAGGCTGTGTCCTCTTGTCCTATCGCTAGTTGCCCAGGAGAAGAGGCCAACTCCCACTTCACTACAACCTCCCTTCAGGTAGGTTCTTATCGTGACTTAAACACTCGGCTACCATCAGCTTCTGGAATTCTTCACCAAAGTATCTGCCCTAGTTTGGTTTGGTTTTTAGAAATCCTGTCCTGCTACTCACTGTATATAAGAAACTTCAAAATAATATTCCTATCATCTATCACATGATGGCTTTTCTTCCTCTTTCCTCCATACAGGAACATTGCCTGCAAACACTGTTATTCTTGTTTCAGAGAAATATATGGCATGCACCTTCTCACTGAAGAACAAAGTAAATAAACCTGAGCTAAAGCAGTCACACCAAAGAGCAACTGGTCTGTAAAAAGTTTCTATTACTACTCCTAAAATCATAATCCTTTGAGGGTTGTTGTACAGACAAGGTATATACTGAAAACCAAAGCAAGTTTGTGCTGCTATTACCTATGAAATGCCATGTGTTGTACCATATAAATCAAACATGAAGCCTCAATAACTTATTCCTTCTATGAAAGTCCCTTTTAAAGCACAAGCAATTCTATTTCTGACATATAAAGTCATCTTTTATTACTTCCATAGACAAATAGGAAGATTAGCAAAGACCATGCAATTTCAGTAACTATTGTGTATAATCAAGACTATTGTTTCAGTATCTATCTGATTAAAAAAATGTTTTCTATTTTTTCTTTATTTGAAGAAAATAGCCATGGAAAAGGAGAAGAAAGAGGACTGGCGCAATTATGTATTTTTTCATGTACAACAAAACCTCTGTGTTCACCGCCTAATAACTACATTCACACTGCTGCTGGCAATACAAACACAAAACTAATCCTTCAGCAAGCAATAAGAAAAGTTTGCTTTGCACAACTCATCCCCAAAATTCAGCTGGAAATAAATCAAGCTTCCACATTGCTCAAGGGGAGCATGGTCTGGTCCTGGTCTCAGTTGAAGAGCTGCAGATAAAACATCCTTCTTACAGGACTTACTGAAAGCCACAGTCTTTCTGAGTAAGAATGACTTAGGGCCTTTATTTTAGTGTAGGCAGATAACTGTCCTTCCATCTTAGCGTATTTTCTTCTGATGAGAACTTAAAGGCAACAGTAAGCTGTAACTGAACACAACACCTAACAAAGCTCAGTTCCACAGCTCAAATATGGGGTTTAATCTTGAATCTTTAAGTTCGCCAGCATTGTAACTTTAATCTAACAGGTTTCCAGCTTGTGTATTAGTCTACATAATTATTCCATATCATGTCAACCTCCATGCGTTAGAGGCCACACAGCGCAGCATCTGAGCTACAGATCACTGTAGCGTGGGAGCGCATGCTGGAGAATAAGAACTGCAACCTTATTCCATTACTTCATTCCCTTCTTCAAATACACACACTATTAGTTACTATGGAAAACACTGTATCAAGCAAAGACAAAACAACAGTCTGTCTCCTATAAACTTAATACTTTTTGTTTCCCTCTGTAAAGCTTTTTTTTTTTTAAAAAAAAAGGCTAGTCTTGCATGATAGGCAAGGCAAAGCAGCCTCCTTCTCATCCCCAGATTTAGCCTCTAAGTTCCTGGCTGCTTTCATAATTTGCCCTCATCTTTTTCTAATAGGAATACTTTTCCCTCGTTCCCTGTAGTTTACAAAAGAGGCACAAAGAACCACAGCTAGACAGCTTTGTCCTATTCCTGCACAAACAGCACGCAAACTAAACCATTTGTGCTTTGAAGTATTTTCTATCAAGGAATCTCACAACTGCATCCAATAATCCACCGCTCAAGTACTGGTTCTGCTTCACAGATTGTTGTTCAGTCTAAAACTATCGTTCCTTCTCCTATTAGTTATCTGCAGCGACTACTGAACTGTATCAGAAACGAGAAGAAAAATAATAATTAAGTATTTCTTAACCGCTTTTTGGATAGCGTTAGACATTCATCAGTTGTAATAAATCCCTGACTCCACACGCCTGCAGTCACTCAGACTCCCAGCTTCTTCTCAGCAACACATTCACTTAAGAAATAAAAAACCCAATTAATCTGCGAAAAACACAAGCAGGGAAAAAAAAAAAACGGGGGAGGGAGGGCGTTGAAAGTTCCTGAGCTGTCAAGGACTCCCAGCGCCCTTCAAAGCCAAAGACGATTATTTTTTAAGTACTTGAAGACCGCTGGACATCAAACGAGATTTGCCGGTGTCACACCGCGGTGGCGGTGCGGGGGCCACTCGCGGGGGGAAACACGAGTGAGGAACAGGCCGCCGAACTTGGGGTTCTCGGGGCTGGGCGCCGTGTTCCCCGCAGCCCGGTCGAGGGGAAGACACAAGCTGGGGGGCCTCTTCCCCGACCCCACGCATAGAGGGCTCCGCACCCCCCACCCGAGACCGAAAGGGAGAGGAGAACGCGCCCCGCGGCTCTGAGGGCTAGCGAGGGGCCGAGGCCGGCAGAAGGGCTCGAAACAAAGCTTCCCCGCCCGGCTGAAGCGGGAGGGCCCCGGGATAAGCAGCTCAGCCCGGGCCGGAGGAGAGCGAGAAGCCCCGGAGCGACCCGCCGCTGCCCTCACCGCGGCTGTGAGAAGAAAGGCGCCGCCGCGCTGAGGGAGCTCCCGCAGGGCACCGGCGGGATTATTCCCGCGGGCGGACGGCGAGAGACCGTGAAAAAGCGGCTGCTCCCCCCTCAGCTCCCCTCCCGGCGGCCACCGGGCGCCCGGGGGTGGGGGAACGGACCCCCCCGAGCTCCGCCATCGCCCCCCCCGCTGCCGCGGCTGAGGGAAGCGGGAGCGCGGCCCACGCACCCACCTGGCGCCGCGCTCCGTCCCATCCCGCACCGACGCCGCTCACCCGCTCCAGCCGCCGCCGACCGCCTTCGCGGGCTAAGCCTCCGCGCCTCCCGCCGCCGCCCCGCCCCTTCAGCATCAAGCCCCGCCCCCTCACTTCCCTTTTGACCCGTGCCAGGAGGGGCGGGGCAAGGCGTGCCAATAGGAGCTAGCGCTTCGCGGCACACATTGCTGATCGGCGTGAGAAACACCCAATGAAAACGCCAGGAGGGCGGGGAGAGCGGTCAATCAGCGGCCCCTACCTGGGGCTCGCAAGAGGCCGGCCGCGGGGAGGGGAGTTTTCTCCCCGCTGGCCGGCGCGGCCGCGCACTCCTCTCCCGCCTCCGCCGCCCTAGGCCTCGCTCCCGCCGCCCGCTGTGGCCGCCAAAGCCCCCGGGGTGTGGAGGCTGTCTTGGGGCTCCCGCCGCCCGGCCGTCGCGGGGCTGTCTCCCCGCGAAGATCTACGTGCCCCTCAGGGGCAGCCGTCTCTTCTCCCGGCCACGGCGGCCCCTTCCCCACCAGCCCAGTTCCCTGCCCTGCCGCGGGGCCGGCCTCACGCCCGCTCTCGCACAGGCAGCTCAGCAGCCTGACACCGGTGCCAGCTCCCGGGCAGAGATCCCGTTTCCCTCAGGGCTGTGCTCCCCGTGCAGGGTGGGGGTGCGGGCTGCTGTGGCCCTGTCACATCTCCCCCTGCCCCTGTCTAGCTGCCCCTTCCCCACCCAATGTCCCGGCTTCAGGACATCCATGCCCAGTCCCTCACAGCAGTGGGGGCCGTGTTGGGACTCCCCCATGCTCCCCGTTGCTCATGGCGCCTGTGCTCTCATCTGCCCACTGCCGTGGCCCCTTTTCTGCCTGCCAGAGGCCTCTGCCCTCATTTGGAACCACCACAGGCATCCACCACCACCACCGCTCCTGCCCTTTGCCTGCCTTTGCCACCAGTTCCTACTGAACCCAACTTCTCGTCATCCAGGCCCCAAAGAGATTCACATTCATACAGACATGCGCCCTCACGCTGACGGGGTTCGGTGGGGCTCGTTCTGGGATGGTGGCAGGGGGCTTGCAGGGTGCATTGTGAGGGCTGCAGCTGCTGACCCAGACGGAACAATGTGCCCTTTCCTGCTTTGCTTGAGATTTTGGCCTTTGTGGTTATCCCTGTAACGGGAGCTTTTGTTGCTCGCTGCAAAGCCTTTAGAAAAAATAAGTCGGACTTTATCATGTGAATGAGATTTTAGGGGGGTGGGGGGTAGAACAATCACCAAATGAACTTTAATGGCCCAGGGCACTTCAATAAATAATCACAGCTGAAAGCAGAGGTTATTGAATGCCATCTCGAGTCAATCGTCTTTGGCAACTGAAAGTTTACTGAACTCAAACCCAATTGTACCAGTGGCTTCAGTTATCCACACTTTACCTTACGGGGGAATGAACGAAAGATGTGGGCTCACAAGAATGTCCTTTTCACAAAAAATAGTATACAGTATTGCTATTAGTTTGAGAAAAATCATTTGTATTTAAGATACCAATATCGGTCATGGTAAGAAGCAGCAGCTGAGAACCACTGCTATAATTGCTCAAGTTTACATGGCAAAAAAGCAGCAAGCCAGCCGTGCGGCTTGCCTACGCTTTGAAGTGCAGATGGTGACAGCTTTACGATCACTAGCAAAGCAAACAGAAAAGAAGTCGTTAAGTAACATAACCCTAAAAGAAGGAAGTGGCAGTCTTTTTCCTCAGCGTAAGGTCTCACTAGCACAAAAATCCTAAGAGGAAAATAGTCTCTAGATTTTGAGAGAAAGTCATTCTGTTCAAAAGGAGAGTATTTTCCCTAAAACACATACGCAGCAAGAAAGAGGAAACTCTTCAGAGACTGTAAAATAAAATGGAGGAAAATGACCTGGCATTGTTAAAACACAGCTGCATTCATGCTCATTCAGTGATGCTTTTTTCATACTGAAAATGAGATCTTGAGGTTTGAAAAGTATTAATTTCAAACAGACTTATCACCACCAGTAATTTATTTTCTGCTCCATCAATACAAGTGAGTAGCCTGTGTGATATAAGGTATTAATGAGCATTTATTTCGTTCCAGCTGCTTTCCAGGCTCTTGGATTCCTTCTCAGCTTTCATTTTTCTCCTCTGTATTCATGACATTTTAAATGCTATTTTTAATAGTAACTATATCTTGTAAGAAATGAACTCAAGCAGAGCTTTGTTACGGCTGTTTTGACCCTGCCTTAGAATTTGCAAATAAGGCAAAACTGCCAAACAGTTTGCATTTAATCTGTACTGAGTTTTCATTAAGAGACAAAAAAAGAGGCAGTTAAATTATCTACAAGGAATAATTCAATCAGCTTTTGTCCTAGCCATTGTTATTTTTAAGTAAAATCATGCTTCAGAAAGGCCCTCTGAAGGCAGTAGATTCAGGTTTGGACTGACACACCAAGAGATGTCCAGGATTGATCTTTCTCCTATTAATTTCACTTGAAGACAGAATCAGGCTTCAAAGGGTAATGAAATGGGAGGTTTATTAGAGTCTGAAGCCAAGACGAGGTCTTGGAAGTGAGCATGACATTTTCTTAATATCTGCTTATAATATCACTGACTTAGATCAAATTTTTATAAGGACCTCCTTTTCTTGAATAGTTAATTTCACAAAAAAAGGTACAGCGTAAGAAGAAACAATACTTTGAAAGTCTGTTATACCTCTTGTTGCTTCCTCGTGAAGAGCTTATTTCATGATATGGAAATCTTTTTGTCTTTTAGGAAACATAAAATTGCTGAATAATGTTAAAATAGATAGTGTTACACAAATGATTTACAACGCCACCGATAATCATTTCAGCATCTCTGATTATTAATGGGACATTGATGGGCCCCTGAAGAGTCTCTTGCTGAATCAGCTTTTGAAATAAATTGCTTTCCCTCCAGCCGCCACTGCACCCCACAGAAAGAGGAACCATGTCTTGACCGAGGTAATTGATTTAGGACGGCTAGCAGATACATGCAATGCACTACATAAGATGCTTTATGAATTACTATGTCTCTGTTAATGGAGCCTATTTTCCATTAACGCAAAACTATTTAGCCTTGATACGTCTGTGTATGTATTTCTTGTACTCTTCATATTTTCAGTATTATTGATACTTCCATTCTATTCATATTTTTCGGGAATATTGTCCTGAGACTATTAACTATTTTGCTTTTTGTTGTTGTTGTTTTCCTTTTAATATCCCTGGATCACTGGAATACTGAAAGACTAGCAAAGTATATGAAACCAAGATGCAAGCAGATCCTCAAAGGAAACATTCAATACAAGTTCAAAGAGGCACTGTGTAATCAATCTTGAGAAAAGAATGCAGGCAAACAAGAACAAAAGAAAGCCTAATAACTTTTCAAGACAGCTATTTTCATCAACTCAACAAGAGTTGTAATCCTGACAATTAATAGTAAGGTCCATTAACTGTAAGTCATAAAAACTATTTGCTATGCAAAACACTCATTTTTCTTTGCTGGCTCTGACACTTTGGTAGGGCAGTGTCGCAGGATATCCTATGAAGCAGGGACGGATGATCTATAGCAGGAGTCAACATAGTCTCTTAATGGTTTTACGGCATCATGAGTTGAACAAGCTCCCTTTTTAAAAATAAACACACGAAAGACATGATTCCAAGTTCCTGGGGAGATTAAAAAACGGTATACAGAAAGTTGTAATTAGTAATAGATTGTTGAGTTAGCAGCTGGACGATACAAGGCACAGCTAGAACTACTGGGATGAAGCTAAGAAACAAGAACCATGGGGTGAATATCTAGTCTGACAGAAGAGAAGGTCAGCTCACAAGGACAGTTGGGTTCTACAAACAGCACTGTGCAAAATGTTTCAAAGTGTGCTGTACCAAACACTTTTCCATCAGCTAAGGATGAGCTAAATTTTATTTCTGCTGTTTGGATTCACTATAGAAATATGCTTTTTACAGACCCAGCAGTCCTCTCCTAAACTTCTGTTCCTTGTTGTATTATGACCACCAATCATAACGGAGGTATAATGTCAAGGGGGGAAAGAAAATCTCTTACTAGGTAAAAATAGGCTCTCCTGGATAGAAATAAAAGGTTAAGGAATAGCAAAATTGTTGCTCAGTGTCAGGGAATTTACGCAGCTGGATTCTAGGAAGTCCCTAGCTGCTTTCTCGCTCTGCTGAGCCCATAAACAGACATGGATATTGAAAGATTCACAATAACTATATTTGATTGCGCTCAGCCTGATGTCCAATAGTTATTGGTAGCCTCACTCTATCTGATTTGTCTGTCTCTCTTGTAGTAACATGGGTAAAGTTTACCAATACGGACTGCAGTCATCCATTTCCCACTGACTTTCAGCAAGAGGTTATCATCTAGCTCCCCTGTGTGCCTTTGGAATTCTCCTCATCCATAGAAGCAAACAAAAGAGTGAGTGCATCAGTGTTGTTCTCCACTAACATCTTTGACTTTGGGAAAGTCAGGGGGGCAGTTAGACGCAACCAGAACGTGAAGATAAGCTATCTGATCATCACGTGGCTTTGGCTTATATTTGAACCTCTGTGATTTGCCTTAGGTATGAAGATACTTGCAATGACACACGGATGTGCAAAACTTCAGAGCCAAAGCCAACCTTGTTCAAGATCTTGGAATGTCCCAGCAGCATCCTACCTCTTTGGACAGACATTAGCTGTGGTCTAGAGTGTAAGGTAGGCTAAGGGAAGAATAATGAAGGAGACGGCTGTGATGAAAGGGATCGTTACATTAAATGATTTTCCATCTTTTTAATTCAACTATAAAAATCATAGTGGGTGCCACTAAAAAATATGCTCCTGGAATTTTTAGGAGGCATATTACATAGCAAACAAACATGGGGAGTACAGTCAAAAATTAATAAGAATATAAAAAATCTAAAATCATCAGAGTCTTTCAATCATACAAGTATGCATAACTCATCAGAATAAAACTGTCATGGGAACACCTTAATTACTGATCTCAGTGTCTGCCTCATAGGAATCAAGTTCCCTACATACACAACAATTTGCCAACCTGCTCAGATTGCAGTCTTTTCATGGCAGGGACCAAATGTGTGTATAAGTTTGCACAACAAAGAACACAAAATGCTTCTGAACAATCCCTGGCCCAATGTATGAAGCCTCCTCTTAGGAATTCTGTGACAAGTGCACTGTTATATCCTGTCATATGGCAGGGGAGTGACACAAGGCCAGTGAGACCATCTCCTTTCCTCCCAGCACCTTGCCAAGGAGCATATTTTCCAGCTGAGATGCCCCTCTCCAGCTCCCTGGCTCCAGCTGCTAGACACAGCTGGATTACAAGTTAGGCTTACCCACTGGACTTGGCATCTGGTGTCCCAGAGAGGAAGAAGCTGAGATGTAAATGATTGAGGTATGGAAGTAAAGGTAGGAGAGCACCAGAAGAAAATTAAATGCATGAATCTCATATAGCTTGGATGAGGTGAGGCAGATTTTTCTTGAGACCACCCTTCAAAAATATATGTAAATTAACTGCAGATAGAAAAGTTCACACTAAAATTAAATACAGAGAGTAGTGATAGAGACACAGAAAATGAGATCAATATGACATCAAGAGATCTCTTAATCCACTCTCGCATGCCAAGGCTGGATAAATGAGACATACGAATATGGACTGATGTGTGCTTTATTATTTTAAGGTATTTAATCTAAAGCAGAGAATTCCACAATTTCCTCCTCCATTCTTGCCTAGTGTTCATTGTCAGAAAGTTTTTACTAATGTCTGATGTAACTCTTCCATAATGCAATTTTAGCACATTCTTTCCTTGTGCTATCCACAATGGACACGGAGAACAGATGACAACCTGTGATTATTTGAAGGCTTCTCACATCCCTCCAGTCATTCATTCCATAAATTAAACCCTTAGCTCTTTCATTCTTGCCTCGTGGGACATGTTTTCTAATTCTCTGGTCATTTTCCTTTCTTGTTTTTGGATTGCCTCCACATTTGCTGAAGTTCACTGCACAGAACTAGATACGCAGCACTCAATAGCAAAGCCGCATGTTTGCTTTTACTGTAATAGTATGACATTGTTGATACATAGTCCACTTGTGAGTCACTGTAACCTCAACATCTTTTTCAGCAAAACTTCTACCTAGTCAGCTGTTTCCCATTCTGTGTTAATGCACTTGATTTTTCCAGATTAAGTGCAGACCTTGCATTCTCCTTTTTGAAGTTCATCCTGTATTTTTTGACCAGCTGTCCCATGTGCCAGGATCATTTTGATTGCTACTCCACCAGGTTTGTGACATCTGCAAATGTGCTAAACATACTTTCTACTTCATCATCCAGGTCACTGAAGTAAATATGAAACATTACCAAACTCAAGATACATCCCTGGAGAATCTTGGCCAACAGTTTTCCATTGTAACAGTGAACCTTTGATAACTATTCTCTGATTTCTGTTTTCCAATCTTCTCCGGCTTCTTAAAAGTGTGTCATTCAGACATGTCACACAGCAATGTATAAAACCTCTATCTATCTATTCCAACATTTTCAAGGGAGCTGAAGTTAAACATTTCTTTAAAATTCATGTTTATATTAAAGTTGATTACTTATCTCTTGTATCTAGTATAGAACACTTACATTTGCACAAGAGACACAAAATGATGTTGCAGCATTGTCAATGAAAGACGGGCATTTTGGAGGTCAGGCAGGCAAATGTTGGATTTTCACTCGTATAAAGTCCTTAGATTTTGAGCATCGGTAAGTGATTTGTATTTGAGTGTTTGCTCACATGACTGAGGGTCAACATCACTTTTACACAAATTGGAAGGCCTCCTTCCATCTCTAATGCTCCAAATTATCACTTCTCTATGCTTCCCCAGTATCCCTCAGTAATGTATCTGGCAGTATTGCATTCATTGACAATATTAGCCTAAAGTTGAGCAATGAGTTAGATGATACTACAAAATTTTGCCTAGACTTTATCAGGAGTATGATATTATCACTGTAAAGACTGGCCAGTGATACCTGGTACGAGAGAGAGGGACTTTGTATGTCTTCAAGGGGCTTTGATACCCACCCTACTCCCTCAAACAGCTTTATTGCTCTAAATATATTTTTCCACCTTAAGGCCTCCAAAGGTTTCCTTCTTTGGCAGCTCCAGCCACTATAGACTGAGTTCCTCTTTTGAGCAGCCCTCAAGTGAAAGAAGATGCCTTGAATAAGGCAGAAGAGAATGAAGACCAAGATTAAAAGCAAAGTTATTTCCTGCTTCAGAAGTAATAGTGATTGTGGCTTGATCAAAAAAGCCACTAGATATTAATTTTGAAACATAATTGGAGCAAAAGTTAGATCTTCATCAAAGTATTAAAGTAGTTGAAATGCTGTCAGTTTGAAAGACCAGCTTTCTAAAAATAAATACAGATGAGATGAGTATTTGAAAACCAACCAACTTTTTTACAAGGCAAAGCTTTATGCATAATTAATATGTCACTGGGGGATTTTTCAGCAAATAAATATAAAGCTAAACTGTTTAATTATCAAGATAATTTCAGCAACTTATTACTGCTTCTTCTGGTAGGACAGACTTCCGCAGTAGTCTGGAATGTTTCTGAAATTAGGTAAAGCTGAGATCCAGCTGATAATTTAAAATGTAGAGCTTGAAAACAGGAAAAAAATGCTTATTTTCGTAGACACACTTTTAATCTTGAAAACTACAATCTTTCTTTGTAATGAAGTTTGGAAGTGCTATATTTATTGGATTTCTTTTGTGAAGCATATTCTTTAGTTGTCCTTAACAACAGAGCTTCAGCATGTGAATTCTCTAGCTTTTATTCTTCTTTTTGGCTGAAGCTAATACAATTTAGCTGTTTTACAGTCAAAAGCAAGGGAAATCATGCTCTTCCTCAAAACACAATGCACATTTCATTATGCAAAGTTGAAGAGCAGTCACCGTGTTAGGTTTCCATCTTGCACATTATATCCTAGGCCTCCTGTTGTCTCCAATTACACTTGTGTACCCACAAAGCATGAAGCATGAGCCTCTTCAGATATCAGTCATGAGCTCGGTCCTGCTGACTGCAAAGCTTCCTTGCCCTTGCATTATCATAGGACCTTTTGGCTGAGCTACATGGAGTTTTAAAAGTTCCACCTGCACTTTCTGGGTGAGTATGCTCATTTCTTTGCAAGATGAAACCTTCTATTAAAAGAGCATGCAAAGTATAATTTTCTGTGGATCTTAACTCTGTCTGAAAGCTGTACGGATGCCTATGGTCTTCAGGGAAGATGCCTCCAGTCTTCAGGAAAGATGCCTACAGTCTCCATTCTCATATACAATTCATATACAAGTGTCCCAATGCACAAGCAAATCTTATCCATGTGCATGCAAACTGGAACAGGCAAGAGGCAGTGTGTCAAAAGGAACAGGAGTGCAAACTCCCAATGGTAATTAAGCCTTGCTGGGAAATCGAGCATATGTCATATAGAATAGGCCATCTCTTCTGTTTTCCTTCACTCCACCTCCCCAACCCCATCCCCATTTTGGGTAGAAAGGAATCAAAATACAGAATGAGGAGGATACTTTAACTAAATCTTAACATCAGCTTTTCAGTTATAGGAAAATCTGTTGTTTGGATAACAGCGTTAGAGGAGGAATTCTTAACTGATGCAGGAAAGAAAGAAAAGCGACCACAGCAAGACAGAACAAAATCCTGTCAGAATAAAGAAATCTTAGTCAACTCACAGAAAGGGCAACTGAGAGGCTCTGTGAGAGAACGAGAGTGGCAGAGCCCTTATGCAATGTAGATGCTGAGGGAGGCAAGGCAGAAGGGAGAAATAGAGGCTATTTGCTCATTCGGTTTTAGGTGGAATCGGAGATGGCTGTCTTTCCTACCATACATCAAACCAAGCTCCGGAACTCCGGAACAAAAACAGTTCATTACAAACTGTCTGCAGCTATGTCTTTTTGATTCTCCTTTTCCAACCAATGCCTCATGGGAAAGCTCCCCCACCTCCCCCCAAAAAAGTCAGTTTAGAAACAACTGTCATTACATAGCATATTTTCCTCATTATAAGGCACTTAAAGAACAAGAAAAAGCCATCTGCTGTAACTTGGCTGCCCTTTGCATTTTAGGTTAATCCACATTTCTGGCTTTTTCATCATCATTCCTGATTAAATCCTTCTCCAAAACAAGTTTAGATGGTTTTCCAATTTTTATTTAAACATCCTTATTCAATTCCAGTCCTTTTGACAGGGTATCTGACAAAATCATTGTATCTTATATGAAATATTTCTACCTAAACTTTGTACACATAACTGGTTTTCCATTTTTTAGATTGATCTCTGGGGAAAAGGACTGCAAATTCCCATGTGACTAATAGCCCCAGCTTTGTGCTGGATGCTGAAGTACAATGGCACCATAGCATACGTTGAATTTTAAATACTTCCTTGTACAGAGTTCTTGTGTGGAGCTTTCTGTTCACTTCCACTTTACATTTCTAGGAGGCTACCAGAAGAAGCTGTTGTACTGTGCTTTGTACAGTCAGAGAATTGCACCGTGTCGTGTCTCTTGGGGAGATGTTTGATTTTTGTTATGCTTAGTTCTATCTATTGTGCCTTAATCTAATACAAAAGTATTTGTGTAGAGAGCAGAATTATGGGAAATGCTTGCCCTGGAGTTCTAACACTGTCTCTCCTATTTCAGTCTTGTTAATGAACAGCAAAACAAAACAACAAGCTGACAAGTCTGAGCTTCTCTTAGATATCGCAGCAGGCACATAGAATGGCTTCTCCCAGGCATACTGATCTCTTTTACCACATTTATAGTGCTCTAATAAACGCTCCTTGGAGCCATTCCAGGCAATTGTAATTAATTCTCAGTGGGATGCTCATAGTGGTCACCTCGGATCAGAAAGGTCAGGACTTTGTCTGTGCCTTTACAACATCAGTAAAAATTAAATACCCACTTTCCCCAAAGGTCATCACAAGTCAAATAGACGAAACGATCAATCTCAATCAGTTTCCCATTCCCTGCTGTTTCTCATTATTTCTGCAGTTACCCTAAAAATTAAAAGTAAACACATAAATCAAAGCAGAAGCCGTTTTCAGCGTTGATCTAATCCTCTCTCCTATGCAAGCAACTGATGAAGATACAAACAGGGAAAGTGAGAGAGCCCTCCTGAGCACATGGAGAGCCGTTCACCTCTGGGGACTCTGGCTTTAATTAATCTCCCTGACTTCTTAGGATGGCTAAAAGAGGAAAATCCCGGCTGGCAAACATCTGTTGCACAGCGCACGCAGCACTAATCCAAGGTAAAAGCCTACGTAACCTGAAGGAAAATGCCTCCCCTGCTGCCGCGGGCGCGGTGCGAGGGGCGCGGCCGCCGCTCAGCACCATGGACAGGGCGCGCCCCGGCCCTGCCGGCCCGCCCAGCTCCGCGCCCCGCGCTGGGCGGGGGCAGGCCGGGAGGGAGGGCGGCCCGCACGGCGACCCCTCCGAGACTGCCTCCGCCGTCCCCGCGGGCCCCCCGGGCCTGGCCGCCCGCTCCCAGCCCCGGGCTAGCAGGCCCACCTGGCAGCCGGCCGGGAGGGTCAGAAGGTTTGAGGACACGTGTCATTGTGGTGAATAGAGTTAAATCCAGCTGACGGCCAGTCACAAGTGGTGTTCCCTAGGGATCGGTTTTGTAGCCAGTTCTGTTTAATATCTTTATCAATGATCTGGACCAGGGGATTGAGTGCACCCTCAGTAAGTTAGCAGATGACACCCAGTTGGGCAGGAGTGTTGGTAGGAAGGCTCTGCAGAGAGATCTGTACAGGTTAGATAGATGGGCCAAGGCCAACTGTATGAGGTTCAACAAGGCCAAGTGTCAGGTCCTGCACCTGGATCACAACAACCCCATGCAATGCTACAGGCTTGGGGAAGAGTGCCTGGAAAGCTGTCTGGCAGAAAAGGACCAGGGAGTGTTGACTGATGGCCAGCTGATGAGCCAGCAGTGTGCCCAGGTAGCCAAGAAGGTCAACAGCATCCTGGCTTGTATCAGAAATAGTGTGGCTAGCAAAACTAGGGAAGTGATCATCCCCGTGTACTCGGCACTGGTGAGGCCACACCTCGAATATTGTGTTCAGTTTTGGGCCCCTCACTGCAAGAAAGACATTGAGGTGCTGGAGCGAGTCCAAAGAAGGGCAACGAAGTTGGTGAAGGGTCTAGAGCACAAGTCTTATGAGGAGCAGCTGAGGGAACTGGGGCTGTTTAGCCTGGAGAAAAGGAGGCTGAGGTGAAACATTATCGCTCTCTACAACTACCTGAAAGGAGGTTGTAGCGAGGTGGGTGTCAGTCTCTTCTCACAGGTAACATGTGATAGGATGAGAGGAAATGGCCTCAAGTTGTGCCAGGGGAGGTTTAGATTGGCTATTAGGAAAACTTTCTCCATGGAAAAGGTTATCAAGCATTGGAACAGGCTGCCCAGGGAAGTGGATGTGTCACCATCCCTGGAGGTATTTAAAAGACATGTAGATGTGGTGCTTAGGGACATGGTTTAGTGGTGGACTTGACAGTGCTGGGTTAACAGTTGGACTTGATGATCTTGAATGTCCTTTCCAACCAAAATGATTCTATGACTTTATGATTCTATGGTTATTTACTGCATGTGTTTTATAGACAGAGCTCTGCTTTATATTCCATAACTTGTCGTGCCCTTTGAAAAGGGCAATGTGAAATTGGTTGTGAGTTTTCTTTCTGTTGTTTTTCTTCCTTCTTTTTTTTTTTTAATGCTGCATATCTTGGAGCCTGGCAGTTTTGCAAAGGAGGAGGAGGGAGAAGACCTCAACACCAGTAAAGCACAACTATAAGGAAGAGAAATAGAGCAGTGTGCACCCAGCCAAGGGAGGAAGCATTAGCCAAAGTCATGCACAAAATAAAACTGGTTCTGGACCATTCTAACAACTCAGTTACTCAAAACTATGGTCTTCCCGAGGGGGAGAACACAATTTTTTCTCAGTGACACTCACTGACAAAGGCATTCCAGGTGCCTCTTTCAATATCACTGGTTTCTCCTTCCAGCGCCAGAGAGGTCAAATTTGACCCTGGTGATTTTATTAAAAAAACATTTAAATTTTACAGCAAAATTTTTCCTGCTTCTTCTAATGTATTTTTCTTTTATCTGACAAATATTAGTTTCTTTCACTGGCCTGGTGGACATTGTGAACATGATATCACTTCTTTAAGCAACCGTGTAATTTTGCTTGTAAATGTCAAGTCCCATTGTTTGGCACAGGAAGTGCTAGCCTCAGGGCCAAGGTAGCCAGGTTGGCTTAAACAAGTGCAAGAAACAGTCTCCAAAGACTATCAGATGCTGGGTGTCATTACACTGCTGATTTTCTTTGGAACACTCTCCGTCTCTGCTCATAGGCTTCTCACAAACCCCTCCAAAGTCTTCATCTCAGCCTCACTCTCCTTACATCCATCTCTACCTCCCTCTCCTCCACCCTATCCTCACTTGTGTGCATCATCTCTCTCACTTTATTTTTCTGTTCAGTCTTTGTGCACCCCATTAAACCAGCCAAGGAACAGAAAATGTTCAAGCCTCACTGCCTTTTCCTCACTGCCCCACTTCCATCAAAAATCCAGGGAGCCAAACTAAGCTGTTTTAGGATGTATCACATCCTACATGATGTTTTCAGGGGTATCTCTCTTATATTTTACTTACCTTGACTGCAACTCATTGGGCAGTCAAAGCCTGAACAGTACCATCTCAATAGATCTTTGACTGCTGCTGAAGCACAAATGAGAAGAAATTATCTCTCTTCAACTTGTACATAAGATAATTTCATTTTCCATCAAATAGTGGTCTTGTAAGAGATGCAGACAGATGATGGAGCCTGGCTGGTGTTTATTATATGAAGTGCAACAACTCCTATGATGCAGCCCTCCCTCTCTGCTCTATCTATCGATTGCCATCACATAATTAAATTGTGAGCTCTGAAAGGAAAAGCCATCTTTCATTTCAAGTACTGATCAGCGTTGAGCCCACCAGGGCTCTGAGCCCTTATTAGATCTCTGGTAATACTGCAATGCAAATAGTAAGGGAGCTGCATCTGCCTGCTCAGTAGCCCCAAGACTCCACACTGGCCTAATGCAGGGGATCTTATATATCCAATAACACAACAGCCAGAGTGACAGATAGTTACAGTGCTATTGTGCCAGAAGTGTTGTTATGAGTATAAAGGATCGAGACGGGTATTAATCATCTCAAAGCATTTTACACGGGCACAAACATAAATCACAGTGCTCCATCCAGTTGGGTAATTACATTCTGCCACAATAAATTCCTTCTAAAATTCCTACCAATAATAGTATTTTTCACTTCCTGTCCTAAACTTTGTGCTTTGTTGCTTTACACCACTAAATAGCTGATGTGTTTCTCTTCTGAGGTGATCAATTGCCTTCTATGGAAATTCAGATGTACACAGAGCTGCACTATATTCTTTATGTAGCCATCAGACAACTCTATAAAGCCCTTTTTTCATATTAAATTATGTATAAATGCAGAATTTTCTTACTCTAAAGAAAATGCATTAATGACGTTTAGCAACAGAGCTCTTTAGGCAGCCTTTTTGAATGCCAAAATAGTAAACGTTGGCTCCTAAATCATATTTATCCCATGATGTCATCAAATCCAAAAGCAGCCAGGAAAGAGAGAAAATAATCTCCTCTTAATGCACCTTTCAAAATCTCCACACGATTTGGATAGTTCTGAATATAAAATAGCAATGTCATTTGCAACTGGCTATCTATTATTTAGTATACAGGGCTATATAGCTGTGCATTCCTTTATAATACATGAAGGGAGCTTTCAATTAGTAAAGCAGGGCAGATTTGGCCCTTTAGACAGCCACGCTTGAGGACGTTTGAAAAGCCTTGCTGAACCGCAGTTTTTTAAGACTTGCACTGCTATTCATAGCTACCACTTTGGATTTGTTCCTCAGAGAGAGCAATTCCCCCTGACCACAGTAAAGTGTTTGTGTCAAAATGAAAATGACATATTGGAGCATGCCGTGCTGGTGGCAGTGCAGGTCATTTCCTTTATTAAAAAAAAATTTAAAACAAAAATCACTTGCTGGTTGCCTTATATAAGCCCCGATGCACTCTTTAAATCAGCTTCCTAAGAGAGGATAAATGGACCATCTTTTCAAAACAGTCTTGAAATTATGTATAACACCTGATATCATCAGTTTTGCAGCTATCTTTGGAAGCTTCTCTGGTTTAGCAGCAAACTAAAGAGATAAGCAAACACATACTAGGATCTGCATCGTTGCTTGGAAACAATCAGTTTGGGAATGGCATAATCCTATTAGTCTAAAGAAGACCAAAATTTTAATAGACTTCATGCAATTCAGATGCAAACTCTCCCTCTTGAATCAAATTTTACTACACATATATAACAGTTTTCCTCTTTTTTTTTTCCTCCCTACTAAAGGGCATGCAGAAATGCCTCATGGCATCGCAACAATGAATAATGATGTGCTAAACCTTTATTGATTTGCTTGGCATTCTCATAGACTCCCCACTCCCAAAACATATGCATTGAATTACACACTCATGTTTGCAGCATAAAAAATACATTACATTCAAAAGAGAAGATTGAAGAGCTTAAAGGACTGTTAATGGAATATAGAGGTCTGGATTAGTCAAGCTGGGCTTGGCACAAGAGCACATCTGGGAGCACAGGAGGGATGCTCACACCACAATTTTAGGCAACTCAGTTAGCATGTCTGATTAGAGTCCTGCTGTTGTGAATGGAGAAACACCAGCATCTCCTGTAACTGAGCCAGAGCAGGGGACTAACTTACTGTCCTACTCTTTCTCTGCTGAGTACAGAAGGAGCCCAGCTACCTAAAAAGATCACTGAAGCTGAGCAGAGCAGCCTCAACCCTACTCTGATGTATTTTCACCTGTCTCAGGAGTCAGGTTGGCACCCTGGGACTGCTGCAGCATGGGAAAACCCTGTGCTCATGCTGCAGTGCCAGCCTGGAGGATACTGGAGCGTGACTCAGTTCCTCAGCTCCAAGATGTAGATAGTTCTGGTGGTGACTCGCGAAGACGACTTTCCGAATTCAAAGTGGTGCAGAGCATCAAGAAAGAAAAAGAGGATGAAGCTTGTAGACTTCCATGGCTAGAATTCCATTTCCAGAAGTACTGAACTACCCACTGAAATCCATCTTCATGTTCAGAGGAGCTCCCATTTACACGCTGAACTCCCAGAGCAGAAACTTGTGTAAAGTGTACCATACACACAGGTGCTTCCCAGTGAGAACGCCTCCCAGCTTGTGGTCATGGCTGCTGGCTTCAACCCAGCCAGACTGATAGTCATCTAACTTTATTGTATCTGTGAAATTCGCTTATTGGCCTTGGGCAGCTCCTTGTGAACAGATATCAGGATCAGAGCTGCTACAACAACACAGATTCATTTCATAGCTGGTCAGCAGCAAGGCAAAGTATGTGAACAGCCTTACAAACAGACCTGCTTTTTCACCCCAAGACTCTTCTCTTCAAGGCAGGGTTGACACACACGGGGCAGGAATAATGTCGAGGCACCTACTGGTGTTGCCTGGTCTGAATTCCATTCTCTCAGGCTGTCAAGGAAACCTGCACTTTCAACGGGTAGAATATTCCTGTTAAAAGCATGAATTGTAGAAGTACAAATGAGAGATGATTCTCAAAAGGCATTTTTATAGCCAGCAGAAAGCTTCATGTCAATGGCTTAAAAAGGCTTTGAAAGTTTTCCAAGACAGCACAACCCAGGCCCAGAGCACCGCTACCAGTTTAGCTTCGTAATTGCCTTCCCTTTCAATACTTATTTTTGTCTTCAGCTGAGTGCCTCCCTTGCCCCCACCCAAGTCCCCTCTCACTGCCAGCATCCTTCAGAAAGGGCTGAATAGCACTTCCCTTCCCACCCCTTGAACGTGACCTGGCTGTGCCACAGGTCGCCATGGGCAGAAGCACAAGGTGCACTTACCCAGCGGTGTCCAAAAATACTTCCAATGTACCCAGCATGAAGTATTAGGGAGGAAGTCCAGCTCTCGGGCACAGCGCAGCTGACTGCCAACTCCTGAAACCTGGAGCCATACCACAGCATTTGGCAATTTCTGCTTTGCCAACACAGCTCTTGTGAAGCTTAACCTATTCTGTCACCAAGAATTACATCATCAGCAGAGGAGAGGAAATATTTGTGTTTCAGCCAGCCCCTCTGAGTGTTGGGTTTTACTGAGACAGGTTTCTGCAAGTAACTTGAATAAAAGATCATACTCCAGGCTCTAACACAAGTTCCCGGAGTTTCCCAGAAGCCTTTTTTCACCTGCACGTCTGTTCTCAGCCAGCGCTGAAGATCCCATGAATTTTTAAATGCTGTATTTGGATCAGAATTTTTCTAGCCTCCTTTGCTGCCATTTCTGTACACGTTGCAGAAGAGCTAATCTGACCTGAGATCCCTGAGACTGTCCTAGAGACCTTTGCTTTTTATTAACTGTTCTGCTGGTGTCTAGACCTCCTGGGCACTTGTATTTCCACTTCAAGGTCTTCAGTGGTGCTGTCCTCACTCCTAAATCCAAGCACTGAGAAATTTTTGAGCTAGCTGCTTCAGAAATACAAATCAGTGGATGAGAAGATAATAACCTTTGCTCATGTGTGTTCCTTAACTACTTTTTCTGTTAGTAAAAAATTTGCCTTTTCTCCTTGTCTTTTCTACACCTTCAGCACTTGAATGATTAGTCTACTTCTTATTTCTTCCTCATTGGAATTTTTTTATATACTGCTAACACATTTTTATCTTAGAAAGTTTTCCTGGGTTCTTCAGTGTCTTAAATAAAAAAGCAAATAAGATTGGTTTAGAAAAAGTCATTCAGTTGTGGTTCTTCAGTGTCTAACCACAAGATTCTTCCTTATTAGTTTCTTACTGCTGTCTAGCTGCTATTATACATATCTATGTGGGATATAGCTGTTTGTGCACCTGACTGATCCTGGTGGTCAGCTTTTGCTGGGGAGAGGTCAGCACATTGTGAGTGATGATGTCAAAGTAGCTCAACGCCCATTTTTATTTTCTTCTCTGGCTTTTCATAGCCTAAATCTGCAAAAGCCTTTCAACTCTGAAGTTGTCGCCCCTGCCCCAGTCCCCATCCCATATATATGCAAGGAGCAGGGGGGTCTTTCAACTCTACATGTGATCTGAACTCTTTTCTTTGTTTGCCCCTCCAAGGAGCCTGGGTTTGAGATGGCTGTGGATGCAGTTCACATGGAAATGTCTGCAATCATCACAGCACCCATTTTGGGAATCCGGGGCCACCACAGGGAGCAGAGACTGACATCAGCAAGGAGACATAGCATGGAGCCCAGCTGCGTGAAAAGGGGAACAGCCAAGGAAGCGAGCCTGGTATTACCAAGGGAATAATTGCCTTTCCAATAAGGCTGGAGGCAGCAGATCATGGCAGAAAGCAAGTGTCCACATGCTGAGATGTTAAGAGCTTGCCTGTTTGTCACAAAGCACGATGAAGCTGAGGATGAAGAATGAGACACAAGTGCTAAGCTTTCCTGAGGCTTAAACATTTCAAGTACCAGCACCCATAGCCCTGCAGCCCTGTAACTACAGCACTGCCACTGCTTGTAATGGGCCGTTATGTGCTGTGCTGAGTTTGCAAGGTCTCAGGACAGAGGTTGATCAGGCTTTTTTTCTCTGAACTTGTCTTAACCTGCCTAGAGCTTTGTTTTAAGCCTGGTTAGCTGTATCCACATTTTTTTTCTAATGACCAGGCAGCTATGCTTGATTTGTTTTCCTTTTGCTTATTTCTGCATGCTTTAACCATAACGTTTACATTGACAGTAGCAACAAATAGCTCTTCCATGCAGAATAAAACCTTCATGCCTAACCCAACGAGGTGCTGTAGAGGAAGGCAGACTGGACATGATAGCAGGGGCCTTGAACGTCGGGACACAGGACAGGACGTACAGGCATGGGACAATAAGAAAAAGGGCAGAGGTTGACTTGGCAGAGCCCAGGGCTGTAAACAATTCACCAGTGGTCAATTAAAGAAATGAAGACCTAGGAGCTGGCCAAAGCATGTTTCAAGGGTAGCAAACAGTGCAAAGAACAAGTATCTAATGTAACTAAAAGGTACTATATATGTAAATTCAGTTGCAATGCAGAGTGGCAAATCAAGGTGTGACCCAAATTAACAAACTTATAGAAATGATCCAAATTGGCTCCTACAGGGAGGAAGAAGAAACCATCAACCTGGCGAGGGAGTCAGGGGTGCTGATGCCCCCCTCCCCACCCCCCTGGTCTGAAGCCATCAATCTGAGTACCCAGGAGGGCAGCGGAAGGGGTTGCAAAACACTGGAAAAAGGACCAGACACTAGGACTGGATATAACAATTTTAGCTCTATTGTTATTATTGAAACTTTTTCTATATTAGTATTCTTTGCTTTTTTTTTCTTTCTTTTCCTATAATATTTAGATCTGGATTAATAAGAATTATTTTATTAGATCATTTAGATTTCAATTATGCTAACAGCAGATTCTTAGCTCTACATATGAAGTGTGTTTCCTTTTTGTCCATAACAAGATTTTGAGCTTAACATGTTCAATAAATCCCCAGTGCTTTGGGGACTGAGGCAATTTCTGATTTCTCTCTCTGTTAACAGCTACGCACACCAGACACCTGAAGGCACTAACATTCTCACCATTCTCCCAGAGCAATGTGAGTAAGAGCAGGAAAGAGACATTCAGCAGTCGCAGAGCATCCATTATAGCCACTCAGCTGGAGTAGCAGATTCACCGAGGTCCTACATAACCGCCTTAGTATAAAGGATTTCTAATTCCTGTAAGAAACATTACTCTTTCACATGACTCTGCAGTGCACGCAGATAATTCCCACCAACTCCCAGCAGCTCTGTGCTGTGTGTTTTAATGTGCTCTCCCTGTTTCTCTGAGTATGACAGAATGAGGTCCCAAAAAACATGAGATCATCCCCAGCATCTTTGTTTCTGCACTGTGGCGAAGGGGCTGTAGCACTCTTAAGACAGTCTTCAGCCAAGCATCACAAAGCAGAAGAAAGCCCCAGCTGATATTGGACATGTAGGATCCACTATACTGGTTTCTTGCCCACAGAGGCAGAGTCAGCTCTTAAGTCTATTTTTATGGTTATTTTGCCTCAGGAGAGCAATTTAAAGCAGGTGCAGTATCACGAAGAAATGAGGCCAGCGACCTGGAGTTTCAAAGGGATTTGAGCATCTAGATGGAAGTACAGCTTTGCTGAAACTACCCCACATTCCTCGGGATATTCCTCCCTCTGTTACTGACTACTTGGAGTTGCTTTTCCCCTGGATATTTCAGCACTTCCAACATTTGCTCAGAAATTTCCAGATCTCTGCTGAAATGGATGAATTTAGTAGATTAAATCTCCTTCTATAATCATCGAGATAATCCACTGAATTTCCAAAGCTGCTACCTGCAAGTCTCACTCAATATCAGGATCTCCAGTGGGAATTCAGTGCTTCTGAAAGTCTGGCAAGGAAAAAAAAAAAACAGGCTACAGACAAACTGAAGAGGATATTGGGGAATAAAATGGAAGAATAACTCTCTGAGAGATATGGTACACCCTGGAGAAAAGGATGCCCAATCTGGCTGCTGCATAGATTTTTAGGTTGCTTTTGGAAAAAATGCATGATTATGAATACGTTTTTTAAAAGTTTTCATTGGCTGATTAGCACCTAAATCCTTTGCAGAGGAAGTGACTTAAAGAGGAATTTGAGTGGGGAAAAGACAGTCGTTGAGGACAAGGGAGCAATCCCCTATGCACAGCGTGTATGCCCTTATGATGTGCATGTGTTTTCCTTACATTTCCCATCTTTCTCTCTGCCCTCTAATTTAAGGTTGCATGTTCTGATAGTAAACAACTCACAGCTGAAGAAAGGAAGCCACAGACAGCCTGTAATTAACTGCCAACCATCACTTGGAAGAAGTTTGCAATTTGTGATAATGGTATTGTTCCTTCAATTCTGTTCTTGTAGCTCATCCTTCACTACACACAATGCTTTACAAAGCCTTCTGTGTTTAGCAGCATTAGCCCCTCAAGCAAGAGATTACAGTAAGACTATTTACAATTTTATTACTGCAGCTATTTTTTTAAGTCCCTAGTGGCATTAAGCACAAGGTATGAGTGGGTGGTGCCAGGAAAAATCATCCTTGTTTCTATCAGGCAACAAATAAACTCCATGTGTCTAACATAATTTGACACAATAAACCCTCAGTGCAACTAGTCCTTAGATTAGTAATTTTATAATTCAGCTGTTCAGCAATGACTCAAACCTGTTGTGTGCCATCTTTCAAGTAACGTGATAAATAGCTTTAGCAAGCAAAAGAGACCTGCAATTTATTGTTTCAAAAGGTACTTTTCCATTCCAGATCTCTGAGCTTTTTCCTGATAAAACTGTCTGAAGATGATTTGGGTTAAATGGATGGGCTTTACCCAAAGCAGTCTGAGGCTCAGCTAAGAGTGTATAATCTGTGTCAGCACTGAATGCACTGGGGGAAGTACACCCTTGCCCAACAATAGGCCATTTCTCTGCTAAAGAATTTGCACTTTACTGCTTTCCTAGGCAAGATATGCATCATCTCTTACCTCTAAGGAGGGACAGGGGTGTGCACAGAGAACCGCTGCACAGAATCACGCAGGCAGGATTCAAAGCAGATGGGTTTGCTGTTTCTTTAGGCTAAAGGCTGAGCTCTGCTTCGAATTATGATACTGGTCCGATCCACAAAGGATTCAGATTTGTGAAATCCAAGGGTTTGTTTGTTTTTGTTAAATTTATTTTGATTTGTGATATTGGTCTTGTTGAGTTTTCCCATCAATTACTCCTTCCAGAAACATTATTTAGTGTCACCAAAGGCCTCCCAAGGAAGGACTCAGAGCTGCTTCAGAGCTATTATTCACAGACCACGTGCAATTGCTCAGGATCTATGACATTGTAGTTGGCTCCCAGATGATTCCTGTACTTCTGGATTGCATCAGTATCCAACGTGTCCTCTCTAGTGTTATATTTAAATGGTTAAGCTTTTCCTCTTCTGTGTTCCAGTATGCTGCTTGCTTTTCCCCAAGTGGGATGCACCTTTCCTCTGTAGAAATAATATGCAGTGCCTCAAAATTTTCTTTTGCTATGGAAATACACTGCTACCGTTTTGAAGAGTCTGTGATTTTACACATATGATTTTACCCTCTGGGTTTATAAACCCACTTTATACTATAACTCCAACTCCATTTCCTTATGTCCTATGTCTTTCTTCTCACCTTAGTATCATAAGAAAGAGGGAGATAGGCGGGGTAAACTGCTCATCTTCTTCGTCAAGAACTGACCCAAACTAGTAGCTAAGGGGTTGTACTCTTAAACATGGCCTCTGTTCAGCAGATAAAACTTTTTCTGACTCTGGTAATATATGTCAAAAGGAACAGGGCTCCTGGAAGGCCACCGTGGTAAACTCCGCTTTAATTGGTAAAACCGAAACAGGAGGTACAAATCTACCTTTTTCATACCAATCATTAGCTACATTTAATTGAACACCAGATCAATAAAGGCTTGTGATCTGATAACTTCTTTAAGTGGAATGCACTTAGACTAGGCGATCAAGTTGATATGGCATTTGTGAATTTGGATTTATTTTTCAAGAATAATTTTGGTGAGGTTTTGTAAAGATAATGTGACCCTGATGATGTTAAATATAGAGGTGATATAGTTTGAAAGTAGTTCATAGTTAATGAATATTATAATATTCTCCAAATGCTTTGGTGGATAGATCATCGTATATAGTTTTAAATAAAAATGCAATTAAGATTGGCTTAGAAAAAGTCATGTGTTCGGAGCAATTCTTTGGCTGAATTTGATTTCCAAATGCATTTTCGTCTTGTTCTGCCAGGTTGAGAATTTCAACAGCACAAAAGAGAGAAACTACTACAAGACCGCGTTTTGTCAAAGTGCTTAAAAAAATCTACTAGCAGAAAATGCTTACTTTGCTTTCTGGTTTCTTCTTAAAGAAACCTGTAGCCTCTGTCAGTAATTATTGTGTGATCGGTCAGGAGGAAATCTAGCAGAAGTGTTACCCAGGCTCTGTCTCATTGCAATGTAACAGAAGTAAGAAGTGTCCTCTGTGATTTTTTTTCCTTTTTGTTATTACTATTTACATCTTAAGGTCATTTCATAAATACAGTATGCTTTATTGTACTTCTAACATATCCTAAAATAGAACTTTTACTTTGTTTTCTTCAGGGAATGGTGTCTGTATTTTGCCACATAGGTATGAGGCATCTTTGGGCAGCAAGGTCTGCCCTTATGTTCTGGCTATTGCCCATCTTTCCTCAGTTAGGAAAGAGCTCCGTAGCAGCAGGGAACACCAGAAGACATGGTGGAACCTTCACAAACAACACATAAAACACTAGTTGCAGAATAATTGCTGTCCTTACTTTCGTCTTTGCGTGACTGGCCACATTCAGCCTCCTTCTGGTGGCCGGTGAGCCCTGATTTCCATCTCCCATGTGAATGAAGTTTGCAGCTCTCAGATGCAACACAAGCTCCCAGTGGAACGCAGGCTGACCCTCAGAATGGCACCGTGCACATTTCTGAGAGTAGGCTGCATGTGGGAGAGGTTTCAGAAGACCTTGCTTCACAGGGCTGCTGACTTGTGGGAGCATGACTGAGAACGTGGTGTGACATGATTAGATATGGTGATACTTTAGGTCTGCTATTAACAGGAGGAGACATTTCAGCTAGTAGTTCCTAGAAGAGAAGGGAGACTGGGAAAGATGTTGCTTCTGCTTGCTGAGGCCAGGTTTCCACCAGAACTCAGCATTAAGAGATACCAGCCCTAAGAATATCCTCTTGCAGTCCTTAGGGACACAATCACATCTCTGGGTGAAGGCTGCCTCACATCTCTCCTCTGTGATACCTGCAGATTAGCACCTCACCCCTATGTTGCCAGCCTCATCTAAGCCCACCTCAAGAGTAAACACAGGCACTGTAAGACAAAGCCCCATTTAACCACTGAGAGATAAGGCCAGGTTTCTGTTAGAAGATTGAAAAGCCGGCAAAGCATGAATACAGTTTTAATCTCAGCCCTGCAACACAATGTGTCTGTTTGTTTAGACTATTTACCAAGAACATATCTCCGCTCTGAGAAGAAAGGGCTGAAAGCACCATCCCGCTGTCAGCGTGCCCTCCTCTGCTGTCCAGAAGTGGAGACCTCTTCCCCAGCACGGAGCTGGTTTATAGACCGTAGGACTGGAGTCAGAGGTATAAAGGCAAATGCTGAGGATAGTATTTAGGAGTCAGACTGGAAATGAAAAAACACCTTAAATATCTACAAACTATCTTTCTTCTGGTCTCTGGAGGACATAACATAACACATTGCTGTTATACACTTTACCTGTAATTGATCACAGAAAAAATTTGTGAAGCTCATGTGGTTTGCTGCATACTGCAGCTCAGATGCCCGTTTAAATACTGCCTTATTTCCATCCTTTTCCCTCCAGCGGATGTAGCAATCAGCACAGCAGAGCTTCTGAAGGTCTTGTTTTTCTCTGATAGCATGAAGCAGCCCAAATAATACCAATGGACTGTGGCTAGAAAGCATCTCTAGGGAGGAGAATTAACCCAGTTGAATAAACATGGGTCAGCTTTGGCTAACACCTCAGGGTGAAATCTCTAGGTCACTTCGGCTGAAAATGACGGTATGAAATGGGTCAGATATCCAGGCCTCAGCTCCCCCTGTTTTCCAGGCTCTAAAGTCAGTCTTTGCAGGCGAAGCAAGCAGGGAATGTCTTCCTGCTGACCCAGTGGGGTTAACAGGCTCTGGGAGGGCACAAGGGAGAGCTGGAGCCTGTGGAAGAGAAGGATGGAGACAACTTTCCTTGGAGAGGATGGGACAGCAGAGAGGACACAGAAAGGGAGCAGAGTGTTGTTGCAGTGACAGTGAGCTCCTGCAGCACCATCCGACTATGCCCCAGTTCTCTGTGCAGTCGATAGAGAGGAATAATTGTGTTTTGAAAAGTCTGGTTTTAGAAAAACACAATAAATTTCCTGACTGACACCTCCCTGGTAAATGTGTACAAATTCCCTCGGACAACATGCCGCTCGGAGAATTACAGGCTCTGAGCGCCTGGGTAAGTTTTACTGCTTTGGTTTCCACAGGCTGGCTGATGGCTGTGAAATTCCCTCCCAGCTCTTAGTTTGAACACTGCATCTGCAATTTAAAAGCACTCACGTGTTTACTCCCACGTTAGATAAATAAAGAGGCTGCACAGGCTATATAGTATGTTATATTCCTTGATGCCGCTGGAAGGATACCAGAAACCCCGGTCCATCAGCAAGGCTGTAACCTTAAGTGAATAAATACACAGAACAGCTTCTCCAGCAAAAACCGGCTTTGAGCACCAGGAAGAATAAAGACCTAATTCTGCAAAGATATTATCAGCAGCCACTGCAGCACCTATTGTTTCTATTCATAAGCTCCCTCCTGTATCTTTGCCTCTTTTACTACATCAGTTTCAGGCTACTGAGAAATTCCTCAGTTCCCAAATCATGCTCAAGCTACTGTAACCCCTGGATGCACTTGAAAGGAGCTGATTCTGATTTGGTTTTTGCTCTATTATCTCAAGTTTCCTCCCCTGACCTCTTGAAGAGATACCATTCAAACACTCTGAAAAGAAACTCTGACTTGGTAGTTACATAAACTTCCAAACAAAAGGCGTGCATAATTAGATCACCCAATTTTGTGCAGTAGCAGGAGCCTCATTAACAGGCAGCAACCCTAGAAAGATGGCTTTTTCATAACCAAAGCAAAACTAGAGTGCTCTGAGGCTGTAATGCTGAGAAAACTTGGACAGTATTTATCTACTGCAGCCTTATAGATGACATAATGCTGTTAATTAATGGACTCCAGAGAGTCATCTTAGTTTGTCTACAAGCACATTTAAATAAAAACTTTTCTATCACTGACCTGAACTCCCTTTTAGGGACCAATTCTGCATTGCATTTGCTATGGAGACAAACACCCTGCACATACATAGAGTAAAATAGCTGTATGGCAAAATAGGGTCATTGGGAGTTCACTCGGCACAGAGTAATAACGTGGTGTTCCTGTCTGTTAACAATGTCAATATATCACACGTCGGACAACACTCAATGTTACACACATTCGCACAAAGCGAAGCTAAAGCTCAAACAACGATAGCGATGATTGTTACACAACTGCTGTTACAGCTAGACAAGCAAACACGAGCTTAAGGCACATTATGGCTCCTCCAGACGTGGCCATTGTTCAGTTACTACAAAAGCCTGTGACCTGCTCCTCAACATGGGGATACCCTACTTACAGGGCTACGTGGCCATCATAGGTAGTGAACAGCATCCCTTGATGTTTCTCTCGGGTCATAGAGCAATTTGTATCTTTATGACTCTCTGCAAAGAGGCAACATCAAGAGAAGCTGAAACTGTCCATGGGAGATATGGACCTAGCTATTGTCCAGATCACAGCCACAGTTTGGGGCTGTGAATGACTCAAACAGCTTCATTTAGAAGCATGTCCTCTCCCATGGAAAATGAGGAGAATGGAGGCAAGGAAAATCATCCCAGCTCAGCTCAGCTCATCTGGAAGGACTCCAGTGGCCTTGCACAGGCAAAGCGCGGTGTCTTCGGAGAGTTGAAGAGCGTGTTTGGTTCTGATCTTGCAGACACATAACTTCAATATATTCTGTGTGAAAGGATGAGTTGAAAGCATAGCTAGGCCCAGGTGTGTGCAGGGACACAGCATGCTGGTGTGTGCAGGAGAGTGGGGGAGTGTGGCATCTGGGTGTTCCCCTGCAAGGATCCACCTGTGAGCAAGGTGCCTGCTCTGTCTTTATAGTTGAGGCAGTTTCTGGCTCTTGAGGACAATTTTACTCCTCTTAAAGTAAACATTACCTTAGCTAAGTTGAATGCTTGGCAGTTGCGAAGTATGTGTCTGCACTGTTGTTTTGGTTTGGATCATGAGTGAGTTTTAGAAGTGATTCTCCTGATCAGCTCCATGGAGCCTTCCATGGATACTGAGAACAGCCTAAATACTCCTCCCAGCATCCTCCTCCATATTTTAAGGGGAGCTTCAGGCAACCAAACAATTGTCAGATTTCAAAGCTTGACAAAGCAGCTGCTTCACTCCCAGGAGTTACACTTTGTTCTTCCTGAGCAACAGCCCTGAAGTCTGATCAATAAAGTCTGACCATGACAATAAAGGAGAACCTGGACAAGTGTGGCAGTGGAAAAAGAGGTGAGGATGGATTTAAGCCTCTGTGCACCTCATGGCTCTTGAGCAAGTGCAGAGCTGACTGTTTCTTCACAGAGATGATATGAAGGCGAGGGTGACCAGAGCCCCGGTCCAGCTGACAGACTATTGAGCAGCTAGCATCATTCCTTAACTGGGCCAAGGACACAGCTGGGAAGGAGACTTTGATTTGAACACTACAGCCTGGTGAGGAAGTATTGACTTCTCATTCCCTTTTATTTCTGGGTAGAAATTTGTCACTCCACCCTGATTTTTTGGTGGAAAAGAGATAGTTTCAATGGATATTGCTCTGGAAGTTAAAATGAAAGTATTTTCATGAAAAGAAAATTCATTTCTTTGGGCTCAAAACATCTCTGGAAATTAATCTACATCTAATAAGAAGTTCAATGTCAAAAGGCAATGAATGTTGAATTTCAGAAATTTTTTATCTGTGTGAGCCCTGGGGAGGTCCTCCTTCATCCTCTTTGCCAGAGGGAGATCACAGAATCACAGAATCACAGAATGTTAGGGATTGGAAGGGACCTCGAAAGATCATCTGGTCCAATCCCCCTGCCGGAGCAGGATTGCCTAGACCATATCACACAGGAACGCGTCCAGGCGGGTTTTGAATGTCTCCAGAGAAGGAGACTCCACAACCTCTCTGAGCAGCCTGTTCAGTGTTCGGTCACCCTCACCGTAAAGAAGTTTTTCCTCATATTTAAGTGGAACCTCCTGTGTTCCAGCTTGCACCCATTGCCCCTTGTCCTGCCAAGGGATGTCACTGAGAAGAGCCTGGCTCCATCCTCATGACACTTGCCCTTTCCATATTTATAAACATTAATGAGGTCACCCCTCAGTCTCCTCTTCTCTAAGCTAAAGAGACCCAGCTCCCTCAGCCTCTCCTCATAAGGGAGATGTTCCACCCCCTTATCAACTTCGTGGCTCTGCGCTGGACTCTCTCTAGCAGTTCCCTGTCCTTCCTGAACTGAGGGGCCCAGAACTGGACACAATATTCCAGATGCGGCCTCACCAGGGCAGAGTAGAGGGGGAGGAGAACCTCTCTTGACCTGCTAACCACACCCCTTCTAATACACCCCAGGATGCCATTGGCCTTCTTGGCCACAAGGGCACACTGCTGGCTCATGGTCATCCTGCTGTCCACTAGGACCCCCAGGTCCCTTTCCCCTACGCTGGTCTCCAACAGGTCTGTCCCCAATTTGTACTCATACCTGGGGTTGTTCTTGCCCAGATGCAGGACTCTACACTTGCCCTTGTTATATTTCATTAAATTTCTCCCCGCCCAACTCTCCAGCCTGTCCAGGTCTCTCTGAATGGCTGCGCAGCCTTCCGTTGTGTCAGCCACTCCTCCCAGTTTTGTGTCATCAGCGAACTTGCTGACAGTGCACTCTATTCCCTCATCCAAGTCATTAATGAATATATTGAATAGTACTGGTCCCAGTACCGACCCTTGCGGGACTCCGCTAGACACAGGCCTCCAACTGGACTCTGTCCCATTGACCACCACTCTCTGGCTTCTTTCCTTCAGCCAGTTCACAATCCACCTCACTACCCGATCATCCAGACCACACTTCCTCAGTTTAGCTGCGAGGATGCTGTGGGAGACCGTGTCAAATGCTTTACTGAAATCGAGATAGACCACATCCACAGCTTTACCATCATCTATCCACCGGGTTACGTCCTCATAAAAGGCTATCAAGTTGGTTGAGCATGACTTCCCGTTGGTGAAGCCATGCTGAGTGCCCCTAATGATCCCCCTATCCTTGATGTGCCTAGAGACAGCACCAAGGACAAGTTGTTTCATCACCTTTCCGGGGATGGAGGTGAGGCTGACCGGCCTATAGTTACCCGGGTCCTCCTTCTTGCCCTTTTTGAAGACTGGAGTGACATTCGCTTTCCTCCAGTCCTCAGGCACCTCTCCCGTTGCCAACGACTTAGCAAAGATGATGGAGAGTGGCCTAGCAATGACTTCCGCCAGCTCCCTCAGCACCCGCGGGTGCATCCCATCAGGGCCCATGGATTTATGGACGTCCAGATTGCTTAATTGGTCCCTGACCCAGCCCTCATCTACCAAGACAGATTCCTCCTCTATCCTGACTTCTTCTGGGGCCTCAGGGGTCCGGGGCTCCTCAGGACAGCCTCCAGCAGTATAGACAGAGGCAAAGAAGGCATTCAGTAACTCCGCCCTCTTTTTATCCTCTGTCTCCAGGGCCCCCACCTCATTCATCAGTGGGCTTACATTGCCTCTAGTGTTGGCTTTACCTGCAATGTATTTGAAGAAGCCCTTTCTGTTGTCCTTGACCTCTCTTGCAAGGTTTAATTCCAAGGAGGCCTTAGCTTTCCTAGTTGCCTCCCTACATCCTCTGACAACAGACTTATATTCCTCCCAAGTGGCCAGCCCCTCCTTCCATGATCTGTACACCCTCTTCTTCCACTTGAGGTTGCCCAGCAGTTCCCTGTTTAACCATGCAGGTCTCCTGGTACCCTTTCTTGACTTCCTACCTGTTGGGATGCTCTGATCTTGAGCTCGGAAGAAGCAGTCCTTGAATGCTAACCAACTATCTTGGGCCCCCTTACCTTCTAGTACCCTGTCCCATGGGATTTCCCCTAGCAATTGCTTGAAAAGGCCAAAGTTGGCCCTCCTGAAGTCCAGGGTTGCGATTCTGCTAGCTTTTCTGGTCCTGCCACATGAGATCCTGAACTCTACCATCTCATGGTCACTACAACCAAGGCTGCCCTCAACCTTCACCTCTTCAACCAGACCCTCCTTGTTAGTGAGGATAAGATCCAGCAGCGCTCCTCTCCTAGTTGCCTCATCCACCATTTGCATCAGAAAGTTATCATCAATGCACTGGAGAAACCTCCTGGACTGAGGCTGGCTGGCTGAGTAGGCCTCCCAGCAAATATCAGGGTAGTTGAAATCCCCCACGACAACCAAACCCTGTAATTGCGAGACTGCTCTCAGCTGCCTGTAGAAGGCCTCATCACCCTCCTCATCCTGATCTGGTGGCCTGTAATAGACACCCACAACAGTATCACCCCTGCCAGCCTGCCCCTTAATTCGCACCCACAAACTCTCAACTCGCTCCTGATCCGCCCCTGGACAGAACTCAACACATTCTAGCTGCTCACTCACATAAAGAGCAACTCCACCACCTCTCCTTAGTGGCCTGTCACTAGAGAGATGGTGCTGAGCCCAGCAGAGATGGTGCTGGGCTCTACATGAGTGCTTCGCCTGCCTCCACTCTCATTTCCTCCATCAAAATAATTGAACTTTCTTCAAAAAGACAAAGCACTGCCTGATCGAAGCAGGCTTTGCTGCCCCTCACTGAAGCATGCTGCTCTGGGCTGGTCCTCTCCAGGGTTTGGACCACTACTTGTATCTTGGCTATGTGCCTTGGAAAATTATGTGTTTATGAAAGAGAAACGTGGTGCTGCTGCCAGCTCCCGGACAGCCCTAACCATGGCCCACAGCCTCCTGGCTCTTCAGTGAGCCCCTTGAACACATCCATGTGTTGTCACTTCTCATGTACCCTGACTGCAAGCACATCAGCACAAGGAGCAACTCTTTATTTGATATTTGTACAGCACTTAACATGACGAAGTTTAGGGTGGCTTGGTTTTGTTTCTTTTTTTTTTTCAGAAGGGATCCTAGAAAGAAGTACAAAAAGAAATACAAGAAGAAAGCAGATGATGATGTTACACGCCATCTGATACAAGCATCATAATGAACACATTCTGCAGAATTTAAAAAAAAATGTGGAGTCCCTCAAGGGTCGGTACTGGGACCAGTTCTATTCAATATATTCATTAATGACTTGGATGAGGGAATAGAGTTCACTGTCAGCAAGTTCGCTGATGACACAAAACTGGGAGGAGTGGCTGACACAACGGAAGGCTGCGCAGCCATTCAGAGAGACCTGGACAGGCTGGAGAGTTGGGCGGGGAGAAATTTAATGAAATATAACAAGGGCAAGTGTAGAGTCCTGCATCTGGGCAAGAACAACCCCATGTACCAGTACAAGTTGGGGGCAGACCTGTTGGAGACCAGCGTAGGGGAAAGGGACCTGGGGGTCCTAGTGGACAACAGGATGACCATGAGCCAGCAGTGTGCCCTTGTGGCCAAGAAGGCCAATGGCATCCTGGGGTGTATTAGAAGGGGTGTGGTCAGCAGGTCAAGAGAGGTTCTCCTCCCCTTCTACTCTGCCCTGGTGAGGCCGCATCTGGAATATTGTGTCCAGTTCTGGGCCCCTCAGTTCAGGAAGGACAGGGAACTGCTAGAGAGAGTCCAGCGCAGAGCCACGAAGATGATTAAGGGAGTGGAACATCTCCCTTATGAGGAGAGGCTGAGGGAGCTGGGTCTCTTTAGCTTAGAGAAGAGGAGACTGAGGGGTGACCTCATTAATGTTTATAAATATGGAAAGGGCAAGTGTCATGAGGATGGAGCCAGGCTCTTCTCAGTGACATCCCTTGACAGGACAAGGGGCAATGGGTGCAAGCTGGAACACAGGAGGTTCCGCTTAAATATGAGGAAAAATTTCTTTACGGTGAGGGTGACCAAACACTGGAACAGGCTGCCCAGAGAGGTTGTGGAGTCTCCTTCTCTGGAGACATTCAAAACCCGCCTGGACGCGTTCCTGTGTGATATGGTCTAGGTAATCCTGCTCCAGCAGGGGGATTGGACTAGATGATCTTTCGAGGTCCCTTCCAATCCCTAACATTCT
Organism: Nyctibius grandis; assembly: GCF_013368605.1. Taxonomy (NCBI): domain Eukaryota; kingdom Metazoa; phylum Chordata; class Aves; order Nyctibiiformes; family Nyctibiidae; genus Nyctibius; species Nyctibius grandis. The sequence continues at coordinate 104,500,787 of NC_090659.1, forward strand.
GTGATTCTGTGATTCTGTGATTTTCTCAGCTGGCCATGAAATGGAATACAAATGTGAAGTCAGTATGAGCTAAAGATTTGTAACCTGATCCAGCCAGGTCATGGAGTGCCAAGAAGATTTTTCTAGTCCACTAAATCAAGGAATTGTGTGAGCCATGGGACTAATAAATCCTGATGTCCTGTGTCCTTCTTCTGCATAAGTCTCTACTGTCTCATGAGGGGACAGTTGTTAGTTTTTCCTTCCAGAAAGGAAGGAAATTCACTCAAACCACTTGAGACCACTTCATCACTGGTTCCTGAGATAACCTGGGAGGGGCAGGACTTGCGATCTGCCCCAGTAGCTCCCCAGAGGAGCCAAGGGAAGCCAGTGCAGAGATGCTGAGAGGTTTCCACTGTAGCCTCTGACAGCAGGCTGCTCTCCTGCCCTCTGCCCCCTCCATCATGGCTTGGGAGGCCGTGCAGACCGTGCAGAGCCAAGCAGGCAACAGCAAGCTCAAGCAAACTTTTTTTGTGGCTGTAAACATTTGCTGCTAGCGCCAGGGCGCAGGGGGAGGAGAGATGGCCTCCCCATGTTGGACACTTCGGTCTGTTCTCAGGCTGTCACAGAAACTTCTGAACTTGGCCAAGTTCAGGCCCTTTCCAACTTCAAATAGTCTTGGCAAAAACAATGTCTGCAGCTTGCGAGATTGATGTGGACTGGAAGAAAAAGGCAGTTGAGGTAATTCTGCTCCTTAACCTCCTGTGACAAGGCCTGGAGAGAAAAAAAAAAAAAAGGTGTGATGGGAAGAGGAGGAGGTGGGAAAGAGCTCAGCACTTTAACGAAGACTGTACAAAATGTCTCACACCTTGTCTCTGAGTTCAAATCTCTTCCAGAAATGAGCACCGAGGAGCATGGTGCCATTGTTTGAGACAGACAGGGGTGATAACACAAGATACCCGCAGGCATACATATTTTTTTAGTTGATCTTTTTTTCCCCTTCTTTTGTTGAATTTCAAGAAACATGATTCAAAAAGTGCACTTCAGACTTGGGACAAATGTTCCTTCCCTTGGAGGAGGAAGGCTGGTTTTGTGACAAAATTAATTTTTTCTTCTGTGGGGCTATTAGAACCTGGCTTTACAGAGAATTATATTTAAATTAGTTTGGTTGGAAGTGATTGAAACCCTTTTTGTATTGGAACACAGTGGAATACCTGAAATTCTCCTTCAGGTGCAGCAGCCTTTCCTAGACCCACTGACAACCTCCTCCTGGGATAAACCCACAGAAAGGACATCACCCTCCCGAGATGAGGGATCCCGAGATGTCCCATTCTTTTCTCTGCCAGACCTCTGTGCCCACCATGGCCCACCTTTTCCACTGGCACCCGCTGCTCAGGACAGGGCTATGGCTCTCCCAGAAAATCCACAGGGAATCGTCTCCCTCTGATGGTGCGATCCTGTACTACACGTGGGTGCTCCTCTCCCAGCTCCCCAGCCTTTGCTGCTCCAACAGGTACTTGGAACTGAGCAAAAGAGGTGGCAGCTCTCCTGCTTGAGAGAGTAGGGGCAGGCAGAAAACACATCAACTAAACCATCGCAAGAATGAGGGGTCTAAAATGGGGATGGGCTGGAAATTAGAAGAGGGTATAACTATTAGTGGAGGAAAATAAGGGCAGAAAGGTGATGACAAGGTTGTTCAGTTTATGAGTAAAATTGGAGGAGGTGATCACCCACGGCTGCTGAGGACTGGAACCGGTGAGGCAGAGCTCCCAGCCAGTCCTTTACACGCCAAATCCAAAAATATTCCTTTGCCCCGAAGCTGTGCTGGCCGTGGCTGTGCTGGGGCACACGGTCCCTCCTCCGAGAGAAGGATGATGGGGGTGTGAGTGGCACAGGTCTGTTTGCCCATTGGACAGGCGAGCACAAACCTGGCAGGTGGAGGCGTTGCCTTCACCACTTTGTCTGAACTCTTAGAAATTCTGGACATCTCGGCAGAGTCTCTCTGTCCAGTAGAGTTTGCTCTTACGGCAAGGTGGGCAATAAAGCTAAGGAATTTCAAAGGATATCACAATATATGTGAGGTCCTCTGTGTACAAGTTTTCCCTAAATATTTCCCTTTTTGCAAAAATGAGAGCTGCAGTTCTCCTGTAATGCCATGAATTTATGGGCTAGGAAAAGCAGCCTAGCTCCTGACTTCCCACTGACACAGGGAATGGGTTGGGAGCAGCTGGCTTCCGAACTGCTCAGGTTCCTCCCCTCTAGTGTTGCCAGGACAAACCACACATGGGTAGCCTTGCTGCACCAGCTGTGCTGCTCTCTAAGTGAAATCTCTGGACCCAGAGACACATAAGTCACCACAAAACCAGGGCAGAAAGCACGAGATAGGTGTCTGTAAATCCTGGAGCCTCATTTGCGAGGAATTCTCCAGGCTCCCAGTCCTGCTCAGTAAAACACCAGTGTCCACAACAACGTGTGTCCCGCAGAAGAAAGGCACCTACCATTCCTCCCATGCTCTCTGGGTGAACGTTGCACAGGACCTCTCACTTAGCCTTTCGCCTATTTGGTTTAACAGGGTACATCTCTAATAGCATTCAAATTATAGGGAAAATGGGGGTGAAAAAAAAATCTGAGAATTTATTTGCTATTCTGGAGTAACAATCCCTGAGTAATGTTATCTACAGATGCAGTGGTTGAAAATAAAACAGAGATTATGGAACGGAATGGATAGTCATGGTACAGCAAGCAGAGGTTGACACGTCCTACTGAAGTTGTAGTTTATCATGGAAAGTACAGGGAAAAAAAGTTTAAGGAAAGAGCAAGAAGGATACTGACTGCTATGGGAAGGTGGTGATGGAGAGGGAGGAAAAATACCTGTAAAGAGATTTGTGAAAATCACTGTTTTGTTCACGCTCAATGTCCTGTCCTCGCTGGCAGTACACAGATGTCATGGGAGGTCCCTGTCCCACCGGGAAGGAACATTTGGACCTTTAAGATTTCTTTGTGTGACCAGCTCCTCCGAAGTGGGCTTTTAATGGGCTGCAGTGACACGAGCTGCTCGTGGCACGCTGGGACCCACCGGTGGCAAGCTGCCTCTGCCAGCACTGACTGCTTCGGGCTGCAGCCACGTGGCATTGCTTCTGGTCACTGACTGGGTGACATTTCTTTCGGTATAAATTACAAAAGTTACAAGTGAATGAACAGTTTGAAATTCATAGAGTCATAAATTGGAAGGCCAGGGGGGCCATTACCATCAGCCACTCTGACCTCCTGTATAACACTGGCCATAAAACCGCAGCCGGGAGCTCCCACATCCAGCCCGGACATTTGTGCCTGAGCAGGAGTGAATCTGTGAAAAAGACACTTTGTCTTGATTAAAATCCCAACATGACAGAGAGCTCTATATCCTGGTTAAGATCTAAAGGCTAATTACCCTCATAGAATTTGTAACTTATTCTTGCTTTGGGTTTGCTGCTCGCCACAGGGTTCCTCACCTGCATTACTCACAAAGCTCCCCAGCAAAAAACAAACTGGGTGTTTCGTTGTCCCCACTGGTGTTGGACTGCCTTAGTGACCATTGCTGTTTGGGGACCAGATTCACAGATCACAGAATCACAGAATGGTTGGGGTTGGAAGGGACCTCTGGAGACCACCTAGTCCAACCCCCTGCCAAAGCAGGTTCCCCTAGAGCAGGTTGCACAGGGTCATGTCTGGGCGGGTTTTGAATATCTCCAGGGAAGGAGACTCCACAACCTCCCTGAGCAGCCTGTTCCAGTGCTCTGTCACCCTCAAAGTAAAGAAGTTTTTCCTCATATTGGGATGGAACTTCCCATGTTTCAGTTTGTGCCCATTGCCTCTTGTCCTGTCACTGGGCACTGCTGAGAAGAGTCTGGCCCCATCCTCTTGATACCCACCCTTAAGGTATTTGTAAGTATTGATAAGATCCCCCCTCAGTCTTCTCTTCTCCAGGCTGAGCAAACTCCTGAGCAAACAAGTAGGGCCGTGGGATCACCTGCAGGTTTTGGAAATACCAAAATATTCAGGACATTCATCAAATATATTTTATACAAATGATTCTCTGAGCCCTCATCTAAAAGGGGTCAGCAGGCACTTGTGCCCCCAGTAAGGGCGCACAGGGGAAAGTGTGAAGGTGAGGGTGAGATGAGTGAGAAGATTGACCCAGGTCTGATCACGGAGAAAGCTGGAGGCAGTGTGCCAAGCCTCACCAGGAACTGAGGACTAAAAGAACCCAAAAAAAAAAAAAAAAAGGCACATTTTAGGAAGTGTGAGTGCTACAGGAGCACGGGCGCTAGCTTCAGGAAGGACGAAGAAAAGGGGTTTGAAACCCGCCTGTGCCAGGTGTGGGGCTGGACTGAAAGCCAGGAAGATGCCTTCAGCCGCCGTGCTGGGAGCAGGTGGGCGAAGGAGGCAGCTGCCAGCCCCCAGGGCACCAGGAGCAGCTGCACTAGCCCAGGAGGGCAGGGCACTGGCTAGATTCTCCACATTCACACCAGTGCAAAACCCGACATCCCATTCCCATGGCAACACTAACCCGGCTGCATTGCGCCGAGGCAGATGAAGGCATAAATTTAACAGCAAAGCCCGTCATCTCAGAGCCTCGGCGCGTGCGATGCAGCCGAGTGCAGGTTGCTGGGGGAACCATAACTTTTTAATCATCTGCATTAAGGGTTTTATTACTCTGCATATTTATAAGGGTTGGTTTATTCAGATGCATTGAGAGAGAGAGAGAGAGAGAGATTTGCCATTTTTACTGTGTCTTTCATACTACCCCAGTTTTTTTCCTTTACTTTGGACTGTGCTGATGCTGGTGCAGGCGACTGAGGTACTGCTGCTGAGGGCAAATGGGGTGCAAAATAGTCACAGCATGTGCAGGCAAAGTAGCAGAGATGCTAAAGAGACAAGTGCAAAGTATCCAAAGGTGGATCAGTGCTTGATACAATACATAATATTTCTGTGGATTTTGAGTGCAAAGGCAGCTGAGACAAATGTTAGGATGGTGTTTTACATAAATGGCGGCTACAACCATTTCAACAACCAAAGAGAATGACAACCAAAGGGAAAAAAAATCACTCAGTGAACTGTCTTCTGGAAAGACTGAGGAAAAAATGCAGCCCAGAATAAGGCCTTTGCGCACCCTTATTATTTCCTCTCCTGGCCTGGACAGCCTTGCTCAAAAACCTATTTGGAAAGCTTTTGGAAAAACATCAGTGCTAGTCTTTGTTTGAATCAGCAGAGAAAAATGTACTTTCCAAAACATTTGGAAAGGCACAAAAATGACCTCAAGACACCCTTGGAGGTTGTCCTGGGCACAGGGCTCAGACAGACTCATTCCTTCGGATTTAGCTGCGGTGCTTTAACGTGTCCCTCCAAATCGTACACTTTCACCCTACTGACGTGAGGATGTTTGGGGTTCTTGCTGAGCTGCTCAGCTCCTTGGACTGGCTGGGCTGGGAGGTGTGGGATGCCAGGGCCAGGCATCTCCTCCTTCAGCCCTGGAGAGGACCAGGCGGGGTGCGGGGAGGCTGCATGCAGCCCACGCGGGATGAGCCATTTGTCTGCCCTTGCTGAATCTTACAGACAGATGAGCTCATCGCCAAGAAAAGGCCCTTCTGAAAGCAGCAGGAAAAACAAAAACTGTCAGCTTTGGCCACGTGCTTCGGAAAATCCCTTCCAGCACTCCAGTCATCACAAGAGCTCCATCCCAGACAGGCTGAGCATCTGTCTGTGCCTCAGCCCAGGCTTCTGATGCCAGCCCCATCTGTGGCAGTGATGTGTTGGAAGAGAAACAAGACTTACAGCTTCCTCTTTGAGAGGGCTGTGGGCACCAGAAACACTGTGGCCTCCACAGGGGCTGAGAAGACCTGGGTTCTTTATTCCAGTGACATAAATGCTGGGGAGAAAATGAAGAAACAGGACCTGGTACCTTGTGTACCACGGTGGGTTGCACAGGTTGGGCTGCTCCCGCTGCTCACGTTTGTCCTCTCCTCCATCTGCTCTCCTTTCTGCCTCTGCCAACTCCTGCTACAGCTCCCCAGCCCCTTCCCGCTCCCTCCAGTGATGCCCACACTCTCGGTGGTGCCGGCAGCAGGAGCCGTGGTAGCAGCAGCAGGTGCCTCAGGGGCTGTGGCACCTTTGCCTCTCTTCTCCCCTTCTCTAACACTGTCAGCTCAGTGTCTCTTCTCACTCACTTCGCTCCAGTGGTGATTTTTCAATTTTTGAAGACTTTGGGCGTTGACCATCAGAGCAATGAACGGGCAAATGCATCTCGCACCAAAAGGCTCCAGCTGTGCTGGGCGAGCTGCTGCGCCGTGGGACTGGGAGGCATGAGCGCAGCGGGTTTCTCTGCGCCTGGGTTTGCCAGGCTGCAGCCGCAGGGTGACCTTCACATGGTGGGACAGGGACAGCTGCCCCCAGCTATGTGAGACTTCATGTTGTAGAGGAGTGGTCACCCTTGGTCAGAGCGAATGTCCATCTGACCCCATGGCTTGTCCCTACCAGCAGCAGATGCCATGGGAGGAGAGTGAGGACAGGGTGAACCCATTGCAGTACCACCCCAACCTCTCTTCCTCACCTCTGGGGACTCAAGGGAGCTCCTGGGCCAGAGTTAATGTCTGTAGGCAACAGCCTTTAAATGAATTTCCTTTCATTATTTTTCCTGCCATGGTTTGAAGCTGTGGCCAGCACTGACAGCCTCCCGTGGCAGAGCTCCATCATGTAACGACGCACTGTGTGAAAGCACCTCTCCAATTTGAAGCTGCTGCCTCCTACTTTCACTTGGTATCTCCAAGGCATTGACCTGGAAGAGGCAGTGAGTGGTCACAGCCTCTTTACCATCCCCAGGCCTCCTCTGTCACCTCTTTCTTCAGCTGGTCTGAAAAATCCTACCTTTTTTCCTGATCTTGCAACATCTTTATGCCTTTGACTACCCCTGCACCCACCCCTGCCCCTTCTCCTCCTTGCCAAGGGCGAGGGGAGCAGAGGACCATCACGCAGCAGCACAGCTGCAGGCACACTGTGGCTCTCCGTAGTGCTACGATGAGTATCAGGGAGGATAATTGTTCCCCAGGGCTTCCCCACTGGTACGGCACGGCACTGCAAACCCCGGTGCTGAGTGAGCCAGCAGGTACCTGGTGCTGCTTGCCCAGAGCACTGGGCAGGAGATTGCCATGGATGCCTGCCATGGTGATGCCCCTGATGCCCTCATGTCAGTAAAGCAATGCAGCACGGTAGCCCAGCACACACACAGATGTAGGACACTATGGGTTTAAAATAATGTCATTCCATAAAGCTTTCTGGCTTTATGGGGCAGGCTGTCGCACTTGCCTGTTGGTGCGGAGGCTGAGCCCGTACCTGGCCCAGGCTGGCACCTCCAGCTGCCCACGGTGACCTGCCGGTGCCAGCTCGCCGCACAGCTCTGCCAGCCGCTAGCGCTGGGCCAGGGGCAGTGCTTACACCGTATCCCAAAGCCCTTTGTGCAGTTGCTGTCAATGCTGTGATGCCTTTATTTTCCAGTGCCCTTTTCTTCTCCGTACAGCCAGTAACTTAGAAGCACAGAGGTATTTTTAGACCTAACTTTGAAGTGCTTCAGATCTGCAATCGGGTGACTCAGCTGCCAGTGCTATTTACTTTAGTTTTACATTCAAAGTGGGCAATTACAGCCCCAAATGGCTATTTAGACCATATTTCCTCGTCTTGCTGTCGCATCATTTGCATGCAGCACTATCTGTAAAGAAGCGCTTTGTGCACCCGGGTACGTGTCTAAAGGTTTTCCAAAGCAGGTGGAGGATAAAGCCCTGGCCTGTCACACCTCTCTCCTCTGGCTGCTTGTAAACCCACCTTCGTGTGCCCTTTGAACGCCGCCTTATTTCAAGATGACCCGGCACGCTCTGCCAGGGCTGCTCCCCAAGATGACAGCTCGCAAAGGATGGCTGCAGGATCTGGGTCACGGCCAGAGCGTAAGGTGGCATTTTCCCCCTAATGAGAGTCTCTCTCTCAGCTTTTTCCTTTCAGAGGAAGAAATCGCCGCAGCTCACAGAGCCATTTGTACTGGTTTAATGATGCTCAAGACATTCATCCCGGGGAAGGGTTCTGCCTGAGCTCCCTGTTTACTTCAAGCCTACTTATTTATAACATCCTTTCCTCCAGTTCTTGAATCCTTCACCTGCACAAACATCTCATTTAGATCATCTTTATTGAATACAGTTAAGCGTAGCTCATGGGGCTATTGAATTACAGGCATGAACTTACCAAAATGAGATAAATCACTCACGTATTAGCCTCTCTCTATTAAACACATTTCACCCTGAGGCATTTTTCCATAGAACAGGTACTATATATCAAGCGTTTGAATACTCGAAGTAGCTAATGCAGGCTTCTCCCCACGAGAAGGCACGCAATGGGAATGCAGCAGCCCTCTCAGCAGGAAGCTTTACAGCCTAAAATATTTATTAGAAATAACACCCTCTGTGTGAGGCTTGAACGGTAAGAGCTTGAGGTAGAGTTGGAGCTCCATTTGCTCAGATCGGATTCTGTTTCATGCAGTGCAGAACTGAACGGCAATGTGCGCTGGCCACAGCAAGGTACCACGGCAAGGTACCATGGCAACGTACCACGGCAACGTACCACGGCGAGGTACCACAGCGAGGTATCATGGCAAGGTACCGTGGTGAGGTACCATGGCAAGGTACTGCGTTGAAGTACCATGGCGAGGTACCACAGCGAGGTACTGTGGTGAGGTACCGTGGCGAGGTACAACCCTGCTGTGAGTCACCTGCCTCTGCCCAGCCCCTGGCACAGGAGGGGCAATGCCCTCCCCAGCGTCACTCACCGACGTGCCCCTGCCAAGCACCAGCTTTGCCCCCATAAATCACCAGCTGTGAGAGAGATGGGTTTTGTCTTTGTGAGGTATTTGAGCTTGGTTTTGGGGGCGACAGCACTGGGAAAGGGTGATGCCATATGGGGATGCGAAGGGGACTCGGCTGCGTGCTCAGCTCCCGGCACGGTGGGGAGCAGTGGGCTCTGGTGCTGCCCAACCCCAAACCACGCTGCCTCCTCGCCCACCCCACGGCACTCTCAGACTCATGCACCTCCAGGGCACCTCGAGACCACTGGTTTGCCTTTTCCTCTAGTTACTTTTCATCCTGGCAGTCCTTCTAACTTCTTGTGCCTCACCTTTGGTATTTTCACAGTCAACATCATATCCACATATTTCCTTCCCTGCCTTGTGGTTTGACAGGTCTTGGGCTTTTGGCGGATTTTTTTCCCCTCTTGCAATCACCCTGAGATGGAAGCCTTGAGGGAGTTTGGTGATGGTTTATTTGGGGAATCCCGATCCCAAACCGCATCTGCCGACTCTAAACCATGGATGCTGTAAGGTCACTGGCGGAGCTTCAGCCCGAGGTCCGTGAGATGAAGGCACAAAATCTCTCCCCTTGACTTCACCGGGGATGTGCTCAATCCCTCCCGCAGGTGTTGGTCTTCCACAGGGAAAGCGATGCAAAACCACCTCCCCTTTTGTGCATTTCTGTCTGGGTACGGAGCTGAACAGGAACCACCAGCACCCTCTGGCATCGTTCCCGCAATTAGAGAAGAGGGCTGAGGCTTTCGGCTTGTGGTTCAGCCTGCTGAAAAATGGCCAAAATCTCTGCAGAAATCCTGTTTTGCTAAATCCTCCTATTTTCTATTATTTCCAGTAGAGCCAAAGTTTGAATTATTTTCAGATAAAAAGATTCACTGAAAAACAAAGAAGGGGTGAAAATATATCCATATATACAGTAATCCGCCCTGATACATCACCGTGAAGATAAGTAACATTTCAGGAACAGGCACATTCACTGGAGCATTGCTGGATCCTTGCTCCTTATGCACAGGATTTTGTTCTGAATAGCTCTTGGATATTAACTAAATTTTTATAAATAATTAGCATAATCAATATTTTAAATCCTGGCATTGTTAAGGATTACACAAGGATTGTTAAGGATTGACACAGGTGTATTTGTAACCTCAAGGAGCATAAACTACTCTATTTAAATACCACTATTTAAGTTGTGTCTCACAAGGAACGTAATTTTTACAATCAATGAATCAGGTTTCCAGCCTGTAGAAACGGTTTTCAGTGTGGATGTTTAACTTTTTCCTCTGGGAATGCCTTTAATTAAGGAATAAACTGTAGATCTGATAACGGCGATGACATCTATATATTATATTTAGTGTCCAAGTCTGTGAAAGGGGCTTTCCTGCCCTATTTTACAATGTTCTGCAAAAGACCGTAGTGGAAACAAAAGCTGCATCACCCCTTCTCCTGCCTGTGCCCCTGTGCCCTTCAGGACCCCCCTCAAATGCACCGAACCCCACGAGCGGCACTCGGGGCTGCAGCACCTCTGGGCCACGCACACTGGGACCAGCCGCTGCCCATGGGCACGCGCGTACAACGTGCTGAAAACAAACCTGGGTGGGAGCTCCCCGCTGGTGGCCTTTTTGTTCAAACCGCAGGTTTATGACATGTTATACCCACTTCGTCTTCCAAACCCAGATCCCAGCTTGGATTTTCCCCCTTCCTTTGAGGTACGTGCATGGTGCTGGTTCACAGACACTGCATGGTGCAGCACGGGTTACTTCATTAAAACACAAACCTCTGTGATACCATTTCTTCTCGTTCCAAGTGAACTGGATTTCATACTTTTAAACTTCTGTTAAAAAAAAAACAAAACAGACACATATGACAAACTTTCATGCTTGTGTTTTGTGTTGATCCATTTTTACTGTCTTCTCTTCTGGTGGAAGCTAAAAATCACTCTTACAGCCATCTCCCACTCTAATATTTTAACCAAAATCGTCCACCTCATGTAAACATGACCCAGGTCGCAGTTTGCCAGAGCAGCGGTTTGGCGCCCGTGTCACCAGTTTCCCCAGTGACTGCATCTCACTGTGCACACGTTAGGGGTTCTGCACTCGGCAGAATTTGCCCGGGGAGGGCACAGCCAGAAATCCCCGTGGGGGCTGAGAACGGGATTGCATCTCCCAGCAAACACTTATCTTTGATCAACATGAGCAAGCAGGTGCTCCTAGGGCAGCTGTACGCCATCAGGTCGCCTCCTCCTTTAGTCCCCCTGTGGGCAATTTGATCTGCCTTTGAGCATCCACACACTCTTCAACTTTTCATCTGGGGAAAAGGAGGTTTTCCAGCAGATTGGCCCTTCTGACAGTGGGTTCCCACAGCATTTCAAGCCGTTGCTATCCCGCTGGACCCCAGGGTGCAGATCAGCCAGCACGACTCACCAGCACCTCGCCGTCTGCGCCTGCCACCTTCCCTCCTCCCCGCAGACCTGACCAGCAACGCCTGTGCCTCCCGGAGAGCCAGAGAAGCGTGTGATTGCAAATGACAGCCTCACTTCTTCACCCGTGGAGCGAGGGTTGGGTGAGATCTGATGGAGCAGCTGCTCACCGGCCCCAGGCGCCGACTGCCCGCCGCTCACAAGGCGCAGGCTGCTCTGTGTCAGAACTCCCCATGGGGCTCTCCCAGCAGAGCCTCCAAGGCAACTGGGGTGGGATTTTCAAACCAGCTGGTTTGGTCCGGCATGCAAATAAATTGCATGGATATCTTACATACCTGCATGGCTGGTGGTAGTGGTAGAACATATATTAGGGGTTTATATAGGGATTTTGAAGTTCCTGGGCTGGGACATCATATACACCTCTCAGCTTTTCCTGATCTTCTGAAGGAAAGATGGAGCAGAGAGCCAGGGCAAAGCCTTAAGCCTGTGCACAGAGGACATCAGGAGTGCCTGAGCTGTGTATGAGCACAGCTCAGAGCACACAGCCGTCACAGTGACCGTTCCTGCCATCCAAACACAGAACTGATCCCCACGGAATCCTTCTCCGAAGCTTGCTGGGTACCTCCATATTCCCATCCAGATCTACAGGAGCACATGGCTGACGCAGATGTGAAGCACGCCAAACAATTTATTCTATTGTCTTCCCTACCCAGTTAACGGGAAGAACTCACTAAGGTGGAGCTTGGCCGGTGTAGGAAGACTTACAGGTCCCTACATATACTTGAGAAACACTATTATAAACAGCAAAATAATTTTAATTGAAAAAGTTGATCTGTAAGAATGGCTCTATGCACACCCTGCCAGCGTCTTGTGGGAAGACCAGCCAGTGGGTACTAAAGGCGACCCTGCATAAACTGGAAACACAAATGTAGGACATGGTCAGATTTTGGCACAGTGACTCGGAGAAGGAATGAGCTCCCATAAGACAGGAGGGCTACTTACACCTCACAGGGTAAGACAATACCTCTTTCCCTTCTCATATAGTGCCTGTGGGAAAGGCATAATGGTGTCTTCCATCAGTATCTGCTTAGGGCTTTTCAACTCTGGTGTCAGCACCCCTGTAGGATCTCTCCTTACACAAACCCCTACTTCATCTCCCTCCTTTCCCCAGTCAGCTGGTTGTATTTCTCAGGTAGCTGGTGGAGTGGCAGAGAGGCTGCTGCTCCTCAAACAGAGGCTGAAGCATTGTACAAATCCAAAGCTCCCACAAGTATTACGCAAGGGCTCACTCTGAGTGCACAGTGTCCTTCCCACATCCCAGGCTGAGGAAACGGGAACATTTCCTGAAAGTCGATGCTGTAACGGCTGTCCTTGGTGCTTCTGTGGGCATGACGTTACGTACCAAGATGTCTGTGCTGCTTTGTCCTGCTTCGGCCTAAACAGATCAATCTCCCTTTCAGTGCTTTTTACTGTCAGCCAAGCTTCTTCTAAGTAACCACACCTCCTGAAACTAACTGCATCTTTTGCAGACAGTGTCTGCTTCCAGGACTGTTTATAGTTATCACTGAGACACCGGTAGGGATGTTATTCAGAAAGGCTCTTGCTGTACTTATTCTTAGAGAAACCAAGGTCACAGCTAAATTCCTCACGGATTACGAGTGAAGAGCTGAAGGGGAGGTCGCACCTCCAGGGAGAAGCGGACAGGGCAGGTGACCCAAAATTGACCAACGAAGGTATTCCATCCCATACACGTCATTCTCAGTATAAAGTGGGGGGATCATGAGGGTCTCACCTCCCTTCTGCTATGGCCGGCGTCCGAAGAGGACTCTGTCCATTTTCCTGCTGCCCCCGATCCCGATCCATGCATCCCTGAATCCAGCTCTCGACCGTCACTGGGCCCAGTCTGGGCCTTCCCGGAGCCTGCCCTGCAGTGCCGGGAGTGATGTGACCGACATTGGGGGAGCTCTATCTTGGTTTTGTATATATTTGTATATATTTAATTATGTCTGTTATTATTATAACACTCTTTTTCATTATTATAGTTTATTAAAACTGTTTTAACTTTCCAACCCATAAGTCTCTCTCCCTTTTCTCTTTCCCTTCCCCTTCTGGGCAGGGGGAGAGGGTTAATAGAGAGCATCTCCCACCAGTTTAATAGCCTGCGCAGCTTTAAACCATGACATGCTTAAGTAAGGGCTCCTACACTAGCCCTTTCGCCGTCTCACCTGGCTCAGGTGGAGTACCCAGCCCACCTAAGTAGGACCAGAAATGCAGTGTGAGGGCCAAGGAAAGACACCCTAATCCTGACAGGCTGAAAAGTATTTCTCAGTATCTTGCAACATTGGAGCTTTCAGAGCAGTGATGGAGCTCGTCCAGACTCCCATCCTGGGTTGGAGCTGCTGTGCATCACCCCAGGGTAACGGCTTCATTAACATCAGTGCTAGTGCCAAGCTCTACAGCACAGGATCCTTTTAACTAAAGACAGTCCTCTGGAGATAGCTGCCTTCTCCCCTGGCTAAAGCCGACCACCAAGATAAAGGCTGCTTAAAATCCTCTAGGAGAGGAACTTACTTGCGAGAGTCCTGGTGGAAGAAGCAGCTTTGTTTCTGTTGTGCTTTCAATGGGTAAGCATCCCTTTCTCTACCTCTCCTACTGCTAGAGCAGTTTGTACATCCCATCATTCAAATGTCTGACATACTGTTTCACAAAGTGTTCTTTATCCATAGCTGTGACAAGCAAATTACGCTGAATTAAGCTCATCTACCTTGGTCTCAAGGGATGCTGGCTATTAAACTGTCTCAGAACTGGCATCTTGAAGCAGCCACCACTCACCCTGGAGGAAGATGCTGAGATGTTTGAGCTACCCAACAAAAAAGGGCTGCTCTATTCCAGGGTGTAACTAAAACAGCATGTAGGGAGCACCTACATGCTGAGTTACTCAGTCCTTCTGCAGAAAATGGGCTCAACTTGCAATGGCAACAACATTTAGTCCAAATGGCAGGTCTGCAACTCCACCACTGGCTCCAAGAAATCTATGTCTTTCCTTTCTGATACACAATAAACAACACGATATCCTGCAGGCTCCATCCCACCGCCTGCTTGACTGCCATCCCACTCGGTGGCAGTCAAACTGCCCAAGTGTGCCCACAAAATCACCAACAGCCACCATACATGAAAGGCAGAGATCATGGCTTGCCTTTTAGTGAAGTCAGGATGGGCTTGGGGGAGATTTAACAGGAGCTGCATATTGTTCAAAGAGCAATTTTAGAAAGAAACTGATGGACGCAGGAGAACAGCACAAGTCATTTCTTCACCTAAAACCTTCACTCGCAACTGACTCCAACCCTTGTTCTCACTAACCACCACCTCTGCTGGGCTTTGAACGGGCAAGAGACATGCAACAAGGTGAAAATGATAGGAACAGCTTCCAAGATCCTTTCTGACAGAGCTTAGGCCATTTCACATGACAGGGCTAACTCCTGCATGCCTCACTCACACTCCACTCATGCTTTGCTCTCTTCTTCTTGATTCAGTTAGCAAAGGAGAGTTGGGTTGACACCACTTCCTACAAAATAACATCCTAATGATCAGTCTCAGAGAAATGTGCTGCTCCATGTTGAGGAGAAAGCTTTGTGCAAAGCTACCATGGGCACAGCAGCTGACGAGACACTTGGGACTTGGGCTGCTGATGGCCCTCAGCAAAGAAACACAGAGGAACTTGCTCTTTTCTTTTGGAGGAGCCCATCTAGCCCAAATGAGACACCAAGGACTGCCATACTGTTTGAACAGGCAATGGCACGTACCTGCCACCTGCATGAAGTATCTCCCCTGCGAAAGCAAAGCGTGGAAACATAAATCCCATAAAAATTAAGTACTGCACACAGAAAGTAAAAAGGAATCTGGAGAGGCGTGTTTGCACACCCCTCTCCCGCTCAGGCCTACCACCCTAGCTGCTTGGGGAGTTTGCCACCTACAGATGAATCACCTCAGACCCAGAGAAGATTGCCCAGCAGTGGCTTTAGAATGAAGGAAAAAGGAAGCTGAAAGAAGACCTCAAAAAGCCTCCCAGAGCAAAACAGGAACAGGATTATTATTAATTTTTTAAACAGTTCAGGAAAAGTAATTTAGAGCCTTGCCCTCAGTATTTCTAAAACCAATATTAAAAAACTTATTTGATGCAGATGATCATTTATAATTGTCATTACATAGGAGCACCTCTCCTATGAAGACAGGCTGAGAGAGTTGAGGCTCTTCAGCCTGGAGAAGAGAAGGCTCCAGGGAGACCTTCTATAGCAGCCTTCTAGTACCTGAAGGGGGCCTACAGGAAAGCGGGAGAGGGGCTTTTTACAAGAGCGTGTAGTGACAGGACAAGGGGGAATGGTTTTAAACTGACAGAGGGTAGATTTAGATCAGATATTTGGAAGAAATTCTTTACTGTGAGGGTAGTGAGACACTGGCACAGGTTGCCCAGAGAAGCTGTGGGTGTCCCCTCCCTGGCAGTGTTCAAGGCCAGGTTGGATGAGGCTTTGAGCAACCTCGTCTATTGGAAAGGTGTCCCTGCCTGTGTCAGGGGGGTTGGAACTAGATGATCCTTAACGTCCCTTCCAACCGAAACCATTCCATGATTTTGTGATTCTAAGATTAACTTTATCTGCAACAGAAATACACCCCATCTTGAAGGTACCAGAGGTTACAACCAAGCATTGAAAAAACCTTTTCTTTCTGGAGTTTTAGGGAAAGAAACCTCAAATTCCTCCTCCCCAACAACCATCTGACTCAGACATCAGAACAAGTCAAATACGAAGATTTGACTTCCCTGCAGGATCTCAGTTTGTTGAGATAATCTGCAATACGTCTACTAAAAATGGAGTAGAATGAATGAAATTACTGCAAATGGAGTAGCAGGCTATTTAGAACTAAATGTAGAATATAATTTAGTTTTATTACAATTAGTTGATAAGCTGCGTCTTCATCTCAAATACCTTCCTACTAGGAAAATTAAATTCAAGTGCAAACTGATGGTGAGAGTTCTTTTTGTCAGTTGGATGCATCCGCCTTTGCAAAAAGGAAATTAAAGCCAGCCTGCTACTTTTAAACAAAGCATTGGAGACAGCACAATATACTGGTATCAAATAAGGTTTGCATTAACATGAATAATATTAACTATTATGCATTAATATGAATAAGCATCAAACAAAAAATCTAGACCAATAGTACTTTAGCCAAAGAAAAGTTACTCTTGTTGCCATTTCAGTACCTGCTAAGAGTCTAGAGATACTAAACAGGCAAGTTCAAAGCATATATATATATATAAAAATGAAGGAAAGTATGAAAAAAGGCTTTCATCTGAAAAACGAACCAAAAAGAAGTTTAAGGCACTCCCACCTATATATTTATTTTTATTCCAGAAACTGAGGAAAGCCAGATGTCAGCACTTATGTCAAAATGAAGTGGGCATCACCCAGTATTACTAAAGCAGCATAAACTGCACTCAGATTTTTTTATTTAGTTTTAATTCTCCTGCGTACTTAAGCTTCTACTCCACTCAGATAATTTCATCTTCACCTCAAACACAGTTGGCGTTTCAGGCTCACTGCCAATTTGGTTTTTCTTTTGTCCCCCCCGGCAGCAGCTCACTGCACTTGAATGGATCATAGTAGTTGATATTCGCACTACATTAAGCACTCGCAGAAAAAAAAAAAAAAATCCTGCATGTATTTATGTCATAAAGTCATGGTGTGGTATTAGATACCACGATAAGAATGAGTTACAGAAACGTTAGAAGAACTATTCAGACGGAACATCTCTAGATTTTGTAGATGAAGAGGAGCTGTCTGGTCTATGAAACGTAGCTAGTAATAAACCCACGTTCAGTGTTATCTCCAGCTGATCAGCTACATGTACGCAACAGGGGTGATGACATTTTACGAAGGCACTGTGTTTTTTTTCTGCTATTTAAAAAGACCCAAAAATCCTTCTCAGCAGTTAATGGAAGCCTGCCCACTTGCAAGAAAAATTCCTGTCAGATACTGTTTCTCAGGACACAACCCCCATATAGATGTACGATGGGGGAGCAGGGTGGTGGTGCTGATAAAAAGGAACACAGGCAAAGGTCATATGCAGATTTATGAAAAATAAATTTATTACATAACACCTTGTTTTAACAATGTTTGATTTTTTTTTAATTCAGAATACTTGCGTCATTCATGTAAAATAGTTTGATACAGTACATTGTATGTAAGTTTTTCCTCATAAATTCTAAGGCTCTCCTAACACCTTGATCCTCTGCTGTAGGAATGGCACCCCTAAACAACGTGCGAACATTAAAAAAAAAATAATTAACTGAACAAAATTTAAAATCCACTACACCAAGCTGGTTCTCAAAAATCAT
The DNA here is from genome assembly GCF_013368605.1 of Nyctibius grandis. Lineage (NCBI taxonomy): Eukaryota > Metazoa > Chordata > Aves > Nyctibiiformes > Nyctibiidae > Nyctibius > Nyctibius grandis. The sequence continues at coordinate 104,518,445 of NC_090659.1, forward strand.
GACGAAATATCTGAATGGATGCCGCACCTTTTTAGGAAATATCATTCATGCTTTTTTAATCCCAAAGCATGCTCACAAATCATTAACACCAACAGGAAAAAAATAAAACACTGTCTATGACAATCATTTCAGTTTGTTTGCTGAACCAAACATGTTTATATCAATGACAACATACTTATTTTACTATCAAATAGCAGCTTTAATACCAGTCAAGTCATAGATTTAAAAACAAAAACAAAAATTGATGTTGGAAATTAATCTTTGGGACATTTGTAATTGCTGGAAAAAAAATGCAAACTTCATGTTCTTAAAAAAAAAAAATCTCGTCGTAGCAATCGTGTCAGTCATAAAACATTGATCTAGGTGGAAAATGAACCAACCCACAAAAGCCACTAAAAATAAACGTCTATCAAAATTGTCTCAGAGTCACGGTTAGTTTGCTTTTTTGCCATGGTAACATATACTGTATGCTTCAAGTACCAGTTCAAAGATGTTGTGTACTATTGGTCAGATAAAGTTGTTACATCAAGAGAATTCACCACATAACGACAACAAAAATGCTTGCCCCTAGCACATTTCACAGCTTCAACTGCTACAGACTGTCACTGAAAAAAAAAATGCATCAATCAGTCTGAACCATGTCAAGTAAACTATGGAAGTAGCATATCCACAACACAAACTGTGCTAGCACTTTCTTTTCAAGTCTAACCCCAAAACCAGGTACAATTTGGGAGCCACTACTCCGCTCTGTGGAAGGGGGTGGATCGTGGCGTCCGGACAGGTTGGAGGTGTGGTTGTACAGTACATTCTCGTGGCCCAAGCCGGGTTCCAGGCAGGCAGCTGCACAGCCGGTCCTGCAGCATTAGCAACAGTGCACTGACGTTATTGGGATGCAGCTCAGTACCGATGCGTCTGGTGCGAGTACTGTGGCGGCTGCTGGGAGGTAGTTGAATATCCCATGCTGCTCTGTGGCTGTGATGTGCTTGGTCCGGGGTTGGGGTAGGCAGCATGGGGGTTGGAACGCTGCAGAGGGGTAAAAGCAGAGGAAATGCAATCCTTCCTAACAGGTACATCACAAGACAGTTGCACCTACTGATTTATTTCTTCAAGAGGTACCAAGCACACACAGTCTCAAAGCAGCTGCACTTCCAGGCTTCTTCTCACTTACTCTGATTACAGCAGGTGCAGGTATGAACATCAGGAATATCAGATTAGAAAGTGACAGTTACCACCCTTCAGTTATCCATCCTAATTGCCTCCTGTGAGCCTACATCCATCTTAGTCACACCTCCAGCCAGCCCTCCAGATGGCTATGGTACACCTGCATGTTACACAAGGCTGCCACCACTCACAGCAGTAGCCTTCTCCACTTGCTCCCTTCCCATACTGAGAAGGTATGTTGGGGTGGAGGTCCAAACAATGCATCTTACTGCTGATGAGCCACTACGCAGTATTTCCTATACAGGCAATATGTGTGCCACCCTTTTGTGTGACCTAGGAGTAAAGGCTGGGAGTGCTGTGATTATTTAGGCTAAGGTGTCATCTAGCAGCAGCCTTACAAATACTTGAAGGAGAGTTAAAGACAACAGCCACACGCTTCTCAGTGGAACTAGGTATTTCAGGGGGAAATGGCCACAGATCGTGGCTTGGGAGGTTCAGGTTGGACATTGAAGGAGGGGGGGAATCTCTAAGACACCAGTATAGCACTAGAAGAACTTGCCCAGAGAGGCTGTGAAGTCTCTATCTACAGAGGTTTTTAAGACTCAGCTAAACAAAGCCATGGCTGACCTGATTTAGCATTAGCAACAGTCCTGCCTCAAGAGGGAGACTGGGCTAGATGGTCTCCAGAGGCCCCTTTCTGCAATTATTTATTGAGTGGAGCATCCATCATTGCAAGAAGCTCTGAGCAAACCAGAAACTGCCTACTTCAATTTTAACCTAAAAGTTATTTATTTACACATCATGCATTATAAAGGAAAAAAAGAACTGCATGTGAGATTTTCAATCTAAGCATATGACCACTTAGTAGCATTTAACATTTCATTAAATTAACACAATTTCAGTACATTACTGTGCTGTTTTACATTTATGTTAAGGTTTACACACACACAAATTTTGCAGCGTTTAGAAACTGCTGTGTAACTTCTGAACTCTTGATATCACAAAATTGTTAGAATTTTTAGCAAAAGCTGCTTCTAGTAAAGGTCTGGAAAATTCTCTAAGGTGAATATTCCAGGACTAGAGTATTGCTACTGAGACCTGAATAAGTAAAACTATGGTGAACCAATATCCTGAAAAAGTAAAATATTAAAATAGCTTTACAGATTTTAGGGTAGATTTAGATTAGATTTTAGGAAGAAATTCTTGACTGTGAGGGTGGTGAGACAGTGGAACAGGTTGCCCAGGGAAGTTATGGATGTCCCCTCCCTGGCAGTGTTCAAGGCCAGGTTGGATGGGGCTTTGAGCAATGTGGTCTAGTGGCAGAGGGGTTAGAACTAGATGATCTTTAAGGTCACTTCCAACCCAAACCATTCTATGATTCTGTGATTCTATAAGTCGCAACATAATAAATAACCAGTCAAATTTTCCTGCTGTTCAGCATTTAGAACAGAAGCTACAATCAGGATGCTGAGGTGATGGCAGAAATGAAAAGGCAAACTGCTTGTTAACATACGCTCACAGGACTGAGCTGATTCTCTAGGGGCGTATAGAGTAAAGGGAAAGAAATAGCTGGACCAGCACTTAATGCCAGCGGGAACTGCTGAACTGCACCGTCGACACAGAGACTGAACTTTTGTGACATTTGCCTTCAGTCTTGAGAGACGAACTAAGTCACTCATCGACAGAAGTGTCACAGCTCTGGGTCGCCCTTCGCCGTGTAACAAATATAGGATGTACTTCAGAGAGCAAAAATCCCTGAATATTCTTTTTGCCCAGGCGTGGCTCCTGTATGTAGGAAATTACCACAAATTTAACCATTTTAAAACTGACCATTCATGTCAGTTGTAAACACTTTCTGCACTGTGACTTCTACAGCAAATCTTATTTTAAGATGGAGGCAATTAAAAAAATCATCAGACTCTTTCACGACACCCAGCACAACAAACGGCTTTTGTTTAAGAACAAATGTAAATATCCAATCCTTTCTAAATACCATTAAGCACCCAGAGGGTTATCACAGGCAAAAGCTCAGAGTAGTGGAATTGCTCCAGCCTGTTCAGTCACATTGCCTTTGTAAGTGTCACATTGCAGATTTAAACGAGAAGGCAAGGAAGTCTGTGTGCCATGTGTCTACTATTTTTATGCATGACAGAAAAGGATACAAGGTCAACTTGCTCTGCAGAGAGTAATTTGACTTCTGAGTGGATGGAGAAACTGTCCTAGTGTGCCTTGCCCAGGAGATGGCAATCCTTCTTCACAAGCTTTATATGGGGAATTTGAGTAAATTAAATGAAGAACAAAGGAACAGGTGTTTGATTAAAACAGAGGGCTGTATTGTGATGTTTGTTTGCTGACTCAAGTTGCAGGATCAGAAACAAAAAATGTGAGGAATTTTTTCAGGGAGACCTGAAACCACCGACAGGCAGCTTTTAACTACTTTTGTTCTAGTGCCAGCAAGTTCAAGTCTCCTCCCTTCGATTACCATGTTTTCCAGGTACCTTAATCAGAACAAAGCTACTCACTGCCTTCTTGCAAGACTGGGAGGGAGATGTTGGGTTTGTGTGTTTCTGGTGGTTTTGGGTTTTTTTTGTGTTTTGTTTGTTTGTTTGTTTTTGTTGTTGTTTTGTTTTGTGTTTTTTGTTGTTGTTGTTTGTTTTTGTTTTTAAAAAGAAACAGGTGTTTTGCCTCCTAGAGAGACGGCAGAAAGATTAGTCAGGAGCAGTCAAGTTACCAGTAAGAGCTCCTGAGATAGCAAAGTAGCAGCTGCTACTATCTCAAGGTAAAAGTAGTCTGAAATTATGTTTGTTGACAAGGGCTGCCCCCAGCTATAACCGTGGGATGAATATCTGAGAGTACAAAAGTTTTGATGAGCATAAGCTGAGAACAAACCAACGTCGGCTCCCGCTGAGGCAATTTGAGACTTCTGACTCCTGAACTAGCAAACCTCAGCTCTTACTCACAGAAGTAGAAGCTGAAGTTTATTCAAAATGCTAAGCTGCAGCAGCAGAATGAGGTGAAGGGCATGTAAACAGGGCATGTAAATGGGGCTCCCTGACACAGCACATGGAACCTCTGCATCCATCTGCATCCATCTCCTTAGATATGTGACTCAACATGAGGAGAAGATTAAGAAAGTTACAGCTGCATTTGCCTTCTTAAAAATACACACACAAAGCAGAAGTGGTAGGAAGAGCCAGCTAAAAGGCCAAAACAGCGATTGACTGCAGCTTGCCAAATTGAAAGGGATGAAGCTCCTGTAAGAGAGCGCTCTGTGATGCATAATCCAACTAAAAGAAAGATGATGTTTATACTTAGAGGCACTCCACACTGCAGCACTAGAGTTAAGGCTGACCACTGTTTCACACATTTCAAACAGCTCTCAAAATTTACATTGTGCAAGGAGAATGACTTGAAAACTGGTATACTATTGATGTCCTGGCATAAGCTGAGCAAAGGCACTTGGGGGACTATATGAAGGGTCTCACAATAAAGCTCCTGAAAATGACCTTATTTTACATTTTTTTAGTACTTCCAAGTTTTGGCCAATGGTGGAAGTACACAGATTTATATAACGATGAGGGTAATGCCCCCAGCCAGCCTTCAAGGAGATCTGGTACTCTCAGGAACAAACTCTGAAATGCAAGATTTCGCAGTCCATTGTTGTTTACGGAGAAACAGTATCAAACTGTGAAAAGCGTGTTGACAGCAGCAGTTTTACTGACACTGTTCTTTAACCCTCCCTAAATTTTGCTACAGGATATAAGCATAGCTAAGTGGGTTTCCAATATTAGGGCCTCAGATTTAGATATTAAACTTTACATTAACTGAAAACACTGACAGTGATGTCTGACTTCCCCATCTTTTGATTGCATCCAAGACACACTTCCAATTGGCCTTCTGTACTATGCATTCCATGTGAAGCAGTAAGTAATAGCTCCTGCAGGCTAACATTTCCACCAGCGTGCCTCCTCTTGAAATCTATTCGCTAGGCTTCCAAAATCTGCCACCTCTCTAACTGCTCCTATGCATATCATTTGAAGTCATCCTTTTGTAATTTCCTCCTTTGTAATTTCTTAGCTTGCATTAACTAAAGGTTCTGTCCTTAACTCTCTTCTCCCCAGTCTCCAGGAATAACCTCATCCAAACCCACAAATTCAGGTATCATTCCCTGGGATGACTCTCAGATACTCTTCTGCACTAGACTCTTCTGATTTCCTTGTCTGACCACAAGCTCAAATGCAGGAAGGCTAGACCACAGTTTTCAAGTTTTCCTCAAGCTTTTTTCCTACTTTTTTTTTTTCCCCAAGCTTCTTCCTCCTTGTCTTCCTCACTCATTGATCACCACCACCTCACCTGTCTCTTCAGATCTGTAATACTGGGCTTACTCAACCTGGAATCTCCCTTGATCTTCAAAACAGAGATTATGACAGTATCATGTCAAGTCTTTGTTTGTCATTCAAAATACTTCTTTGCCATCTATTTGCCCAACTAAAGCCCTTGTTCAGATTCTTATTTCACAGCTTGTTTACTGCAATATCCCTTGCCTCCTACCTTTACAGGCTTGTTCAAATAAGGAATGGTATTTTTAGGTGATACAAAGCACAGCACAACAGGCTCCTGGTGCACAATCAGCATTCCCTAACATGAAGGTAATAAATTAGTAACTGTAATAATCTTTGATCCTAATTTCCTTACTGCTAACCTAAAGAGCATCAGCGTATCAATTTACAGGCAAACCATCAACTGAAAAAAACATGTGAAAGGTGACAAAAAACACCAGTTTATACAGTGACATTTACAAAATTACTTTTTTAGCTTAAAGAAACACTGCTGTAAACATGAGAACCAAATACACAACATATGAATAAAACAAATACCTGATAGTCTGAGGTCATAATAAGTCCACCTGAGGTAGTGGTAGGAGGAACAACTCTCACTTTTTTCAGTGGGGGTCCCTGTGTGTGACTGTTGTCTTGGTTCCCTGGATGACCAGTTCCGTTAGTATGGTTATTGCCCTGCTGCTGCTGCTGGTTCTTCTCAATTGTTTAAACACAAAGAAAAATTTCAACTCAAAAGCAGTACATGAAATAACATGAAAGCAGGAAATAGTGTGAAAGCCAGTGAAGCATGATGATACTGTTCTTCCAGTACTTACTTTGTCTCCTTTATCATCTGGTTCTTCTTCTGTTAAAAATTCTCGTTTTGGGTAAGGGATTTGACAACCTGCAAAAACACTGCCCCCCAAAAAAGTCTATTTATCACTGCATTAGAACAGAAGGGTTAGACCTGTAAGATTCATACTTCATCCATGCTAGTTTCAAGTTGCCTGCGCCACAGCCTGTAACTAATAACCTGTAACTAATGCAGGAGTTTTCCCTGTCTTACTTTCACCATATTCTAAACTTAGTAAACCTATTCACATTTATTTTTAATCTTCAGTTGCCTCTTAGACACTCATTTAAACTAGTAATAGTTTTCACAGTTTCTGGTAACTGGTGACCAAACTGGTGACTGGAAAGGTACACCACTTGTCAGATATCTGCAAGGGCACAAAGAGCTATCTTAATCCAGCTATCATGTAGTTCATAATCTCAGGACTAACTAAAAATACTCCTGGAAACTCCACTGACTTCAATAAAACCACCTGGAACAAAGTTTAAAAACAACTAGAAATTTCATCTGTCAATTCATATCTCATGGTCCACATGAATTTGCTACTGCTAGTGCAAGCTAATATTTACCTGCCCTTAATCAGCAGAATGTATTTATAATAAAGCCTCTGTACACCTGTTAGCATTACTTTGTGTATTCACATTAAAAAGCCAACCTAAAGTTGAGAAAAAAGCCAAACGATGTCTTAAAAGCAGTTTCTGCAAATCATTCACATGACGACATGTCAGGAAGAGTTATAAATAATCCAGCAGGTTTTAGTGAATTACTTTCATTTTTAATTAATTGCTTATAAATATACATACCATATTTTATAAATTCTTCCCTAGCTAATGGTAGAGAATCATACGCAGGATGTACTAATAGCTTTCCTAAGAAGGCGTACAATCATGCTCTCTGGCTAGTCTTCTGGGAGGGGGGCTTAATTTTTAATGAAATCATTCATACTCCCTAAATTTTCTTCCTTTTGTAAATCTCCCTGCGCAAACAAAAAAGAGGAGTGTCTACAGAAAAAGGATTTAAGTTGTTAAGGATGACAGCACAGAGACACAGAGTTGACTTCCCCACCCACTGAATTTACCAAAAAGGCTAAGACAGAAAAATGTAAACTCATTAGAGAGTGTCATCTGGCATTCTGGAGCAGAGGAGTGGACCCGCGGGCACTTAGCAGTTGTCTACAAAGATCTGTAGCATGCATAATCAACCTGTCAGTGAATAACAAGATTAGTGCTGCGACTAATAGGATCAAAGTTCCATAAAGCAAGAGATTAACAAGAATGCTACTTAATTTTAAAAACCACAAATGGCATTTTAGTGGTTATAGCTTGCCTTGGTTGTTAGACAGTATTTCGCTCAATATTCACAAACACATTTACAGCAGAGAGAAAGCACAAATTTCTAAAGCATCTCTGGGTGTACAGGTAGGTTAATAAACTGACCACTTACTCGGACGTAGGAAGAGGATCTTCTAAGAAATAGGGATCCTGCATAGCCTGTTCTGAGGTAATTCTCTTTATTGGATCCATAGTGAGCAATTTCTGAAGCTGCAAAAATAAAAGATAAAAGAAAAAGCTCCGCATTACCAAAACTGTTTACAGAAATGTCATTGTATTATTCCTGAAAGACAAGCTGATACGAACGCGTCTGAGGTCAAAACCCTAACCATAAATGGCATAACCACATTCTTCTCTCTTGTTAAAATAGTAACTTCATTTCCCATCAAAGAACACACATTTTTACTTGCAAAGCCCAGGTCACTCAGTTCCAGTCAGAAATGTTCTAACAAAAACATTGGAAGAGTTTCCATGACGTACCAGCAGCTTGAATCACAGAATAGTTTGGGTTGAAAGGGACATTTAAAGGTCACCTAGTCTAACCCCCCCCTGCAGTGAGCAGGGGCATCTTCAATTAGATCAGGTTGCTCAGAGCCCCGTCCAGCCTGAGCTTGAATGTTTCCAGGGATGGGGCATCTACCACCTCTCTGGGCAACCTGTTCCAGTGTCTCACTACTCTCACAGTCAAGAATTTCTTCCTAATATCTAATCTAAATCTACCCTGGTTTTAGTTTAAAACCGTTACCCCTTGTCCTAGCACAACAGGCCCTGCCAAAAAGTTTGTCCCCATCTTTCTTGTAGGCCCCCTTCAGGTACTGGAAGGCTGCTAGAAGGTCTCCCCCGAGCCTTCTCTTCTCCAGGCTGAAGAGCCCCAACTCTCTCAGTCTGTCTTCATAGGAGAGGTGCTCCAGCCCTCTGATCATCTTCGCGGCCCTCCTCTGGACTCGTTCCAACAGCTCCATGTCCTTCTTATGTTGGAGGCCCCAGAGCTGGACGCAGTACTGCAGGTGGGGTCTCACGAGAGCGGAGTAGAGGGGCAGAATCACCTCCCTTGACCTGCTGGCCACGCTTCTTTTGATGCAGCCCAGGATACGGTTGGCTTTCTGGGCTGCAAGTGCACATTGCTGGCTCACATCCAGCTTTTCATCCACCAGTACCCCCAAGTCCTTCTCACTTCAATGGTCTGTTCACTTCCCACAAGAAAATGTAACATGCACATATTTAGTCTGGTTTCTTCAACCACACTGCACTTAACAGCAAGCAACATGATATCCATCTAAATTAAAATAATTCTTAGCAATTAATAAACAAAACTGATTCCATGTCCATCGTTGCTCATTATTTTGTATTGTCATATTAGTACATCTCCATTGTCATCCATAACATTTTAACCATATTATATGAAGGCAGTCCTTAGAAAATCTTTATGCTGTAAAAGAAAGTAGTAATCAATATGTTCAAAAAACCCACCTGGCCAGATAAATTTTTATCACCTGCTCCAGTGTGTCCTTGTTTATTCTGACAAATATGGACTCTCAGCCACATGTGTGCTACATGCTGCTCAAAAGAGCAGTTGTGCAAAATCTTGAATTTTAGTTCATTTTTTGCGTGACGATGCAAAATACTCTGGAGAAGTCTCATAAGCTGCCTCCTCCATGAGCACATCAAGTCTGAGCTCTGGTGTTGTTGCACTATCAGTGTTAAGACCTCAGCCTTTATCTTTGTAACAACTGATGAATCAGGTATCAACTACGTGAAAAAAAAACTTTCCAAATTGCCTGTGTTAGTTAAAGACAATAAAGATGACTACAAAGTATAAATATGCAGAAGACAAGGCAAAGTATCATGTTTTAAAAAACAGTTGAACCCAGTTCAACTAAAAATCCAGGAAAACTTTACCCTTTGAGAAAGCACCTCTAACTCTCATTGGGAAGTGTTAACAGAGGGCTAAGCAGCACACTAGGTATTTGCTGCCTGATGCCCAACTTTAAAAGAATGGCATACAAGATGTTTCAGTAACAGATAACAGAATAAAAATCCTAGGGCAATATGCAAATGAAAATTTAAAAAATAAAATTGATCTAACCAAAGTGAAAAATTTGTATAAAAAGAGCTACAAACATTGCTACTTGGATGGACATGCTCTGAGAAATGCTTAGGATACATAACCTGGAACTCCTCTTGAGTAAATTCAAATACCAGTAACAGACGAGAAGTCTAAACTCAGCACAACATTAAAGACTGAAAGGTAATTCTAAAAACCTTTTTTACTGTTTGTACTGTTTTTACTCTTCCACTCTCATTTTTCACCTATGTAAACATCTCAGAAGCTGGCTGGACTTTATACATTTGTCACTGCAACATTTCAACAGTGATTATCAATAAAAAACACATTGGAAACATCATGCTGTCTCCACAGGTCTAAAGATTTTCTCCGTTTTAAGAACAGCAGAGTGATTTTATTTAACTCTAGCACTGAATTGCAGTGATGCATTCTAAAAGTAAGTATTTCTTATTCAAAAGGTCTGGCATACGTGCTTATACTCCTCCCCATCCACTCAGCCGTTTTGTGGAACACAGCTGTGCTGGACAAATAACATATACAGGCAGAATGAGATAACCTTCAGATATTACACAGAAAAAGGAAAACAGTGAGTCTTCATGTTTAACCATAGAATACAGTATCCAAGGCAAAACTACACCATGACATATTCTCAAAGACGATGATCTGTAAAAGATCTACCTGGACTTGTGCAAAGCATTTGACACTGTCCTGCATGACATCCTTATCTCTAAATTGGAGAGACATGGACTTGATGGATGGACCACTCAGTGGATAAGGAATTGGCTGGATGGTCGCACTCAAAGAGTTACGGTCAACAGCTCGATGTCCATGTGGACACCAGTGACGAGTGGCATTCCTCAGGGGTCAGTATTGGGACCGGTCCTGTTTAACATCTTTGCCAGTGACATGGACAGTGGGGTGGAGTGCGCCCTCAGCAAGTTTGCCGACGACACCAAGCTGTGTGGTGTGGTCAACACGCTGGAGGGAAGGGATGCCATCCAGAGGGACCTTGACAGGCTTGAGAGCTGGGCCTGTGCAAACTGTGTGAAGTTCAACAAGGCCAAGTGCAAGGTCCTGCATGTGGGTCAGGGCAATCCCAAGCACAAATACAGGCTGGGCAGAGAATGGATTGAGAGCAGCCCTGAGGAGAAGGACTTGGGGGTGATGGTTGATGAGAAGCTCAACACGAGCCAGCAGTGTGCGCTTGCAGCCCAGAAGGCCAACCGTATCCTGGGCTGCATCAAAAGCATCGTGGCCAGCAGGTTGAGGGAGGTGATTCCGCCCCTCTGTTCCGCTCTTGTGAGACCCCACCTGCAGTACTGCATCCAGCTCTGGGGCCTCCAACATAAGAAGGACATGGAGCTGCTGGAGCGAGTCCAGAGGAGGGCCACGAAGATGATCAGAAGGCTGGAGCACTTCTCCTGTGAAGAGAGGCTGAGAGAGTTGGGGCTGTTCGGCCTGGTGAAGAGAAGGCCCCGGGGAGACCTCATAGCAGGCTTCCAGTACCTGAAGGGGGCCTACAGGAAAGCGGGAGAGGGACCTTTTACAAGGGCATGTAGTAATAGGATGAGGGGGAATGGTTTTAAATTGAAAGAGGGCAGATTTAGATTAGATATTAGGAAGAAATTCTTGACTGTGAGGGTGGTGAGACACTGGAAGAGGTTGCCCAGAGAAGCTGCAGATGCCCCCTCCCTGGCAGTGTTCAAGGCCAGGTTGGATGGGGCTTTGAGCAACCTGGTCTAGTGGAAAGGTGTCCCTGCCTGTGGCAGGGGGTTGGAACTAGATGATCTTTAAGGACCCTTTCAACCCAACCCACTCTATGATTCTACAAAATGCTACACTTTCATCCTATAGCTTTTTTTTTATCATGGATCTAACAAGATATGCAGAAACTACGTATGTAAATAATATTCATTTTACATTTGCTATTCTTACTTTTCATGGGATTAAATCCACCTTTTTATAGAGATCCAGTGTCATGATCTATGTCTGAACTGGTCACCTCCTTTCACTAGCTATTAAGTGAGCATACACAACCACAATGCAGACCTCCACGCTGTGGATAGCAAAAGTTAGGAAAGAACATTTTCTCTTCACAGCCTTCACTTTTAATGGCACGGTTAAGAACATAATAAATATGTATTACCACCATCAATCCAGTTTTAGGTTTCATATCATCAACAAGGACTCACAATAAATTACTTCAGCTCTCTGAGTCTACATGTAGTCTTTGTAGAATATCAGTTTAAACCGAATAATTATTGTTCTCTCAAACAGCTCAAAAAGAAACCCCAGGAGCCAGAAAAGGGGAAGTCAAAAAATGAGAAAGAATTGCCAACATGCTGAAAAACATCACAATCAAAAAATATTACGAAATTCTGGCATCATTTCTGGCAATTAGGTTATAAAGCTGTCCATTGCATGCTGACAAGATGTGAGCAAACTTAGTCATAATGAGCAACAGAAAACAGAAACCACAAGAAAAGTTTAATGATTGTGCAACCATTATCACACAGGGGGTAAAAACTCCTATTTTGTCCCCTTGTTCGGGTGCCAGCACAGAAGTGAATCTTCCACTTATTATTACAAATATTTTCTATTTTAAAAACTGTTCAATTGTAAGATCACCTGGCTGGTGACATAATAAAAATGCAGTAAACTTTATGTATCAGCAATGAATGGGACAATCACTACAGTTCACATGGTCAAAAGTAACCAAACGGAAGATGAAGCACCACTCAACTAACCAGAAGCAGCTGCGTACTCATTTTCTAGAGCATAAACAAATAAGTAGAAAAAAGAATCAGGAAAGTGAAAATGGGAAAAAATGTAAGCTGCAAAAGCAGGAAGGAGCCAACGTTGTCTCATGTTAACACATCAGCTCTGCATGTGAAAATGGAACATGTGCATGAATGTCAGTAAAGAGGAAAAAAATCTGGTTAATTCAAGTTAGGAAATCAAAACATTTCATTTTTGGCAATGACAACAATCTCTGGATTTACTAGTCCTGGAATTATTAGTTCTGGCATATTTTACAATAGTAAACTGTTTTTTTTATCTGTTCTGATGGAGAGAGTAAAAGGGCTGCGAGAGAGCTTGTGGAAGAGGAAGATCTTGGAGTATCTCTGGAAGAACCGGTACCAAGAGATTCACTGACCTTGTTCAGGCTCTGGGGGAGAGGCCTAAGGCATTCATCACCAGTTCAGCCTAGCCTCTGACTGAAGGATAAATTCCAAAATTTATATGGAGAAAAAGTACTGAACAAAAAAAAGATGGCTGCTTAAAAACCCTTGGGTCTCATCATCAGAGAAGGTACAGCTTCCAATGACTTGAACAAAAACTGCGTGGTCCTCAGACACGGGTCCCTTAACCATCTTCCCTTTTCTCCAATTTATTCCTCTCATCTCCAAGATCAAAAAGCTTCCTGTTTTCTTCCCTCACTCCTGCCCCCCCCAGATAATATATTTCCTTATAATTCTAGCCTGAAAACATTTAATCTGAGTTGGAAACATCAAGATAAGGAGAATATCCATTCAGAGAGACTTAAATACTTTCTCCTCCCTATATAAAGTTTCTTTTAGAAACCTGAATGTTCTTCAAAACACAGAAGAAAAGGCCTAATACAGTATCACCTGAAATGATGTAACACAGGCACTTCTAGGGCTGAGCAAGTGTATAAAAAAAAAATTAGACATTCTAGAGATAAACCAATTGCTGTAAGAGTGCTAGGGAGTTTTCATATAAAAGCTACAAAGCATTAGTGAACCAGGAAGGCAGACTGAAATTTTCCAAACTAAACCTTCAAGTTTCCAATTAGTTTTTTGTTTGTTTTAAACAAAAGTGCATAACACAAACATAGCAATGAATATGTAAAAAATTATGCATTTAGGATTATTTTTAAAATTAGGCTGTTAAAAGCATGCAAAGCAGCAAAATGGGTAAGAGCTGCAGCAATATTGTAAATATAAGTGCAAGCTTAACATGACTTACAGACTGAGAACTTCTGATACACTTGATACAGAAACTAATCCAGTGAATGACTCACAGAATTATTTTATCAATGTGAGAAGATAAGGTGGTTTTGCAATTTTCAGATTGCAGAGCATCAGTTATTCCTAACTTCATTTATAAAATAAGGCATAATCTTTATAAAATAAAGTTAGTCACAGAATACTTGACACCAGCTGAACTCAACTTGAACACCTGTAACTTGTACGAGGGTTTTGATTTTTTATGCATGCAAGCACTTACCAAGTGGAATGCCTTACTATCTGGTTTAACTTTATGTTTTTCCATATATTTGATAAGGCTGCAGTTGGTATACCTAGAGAAGAAAAAAAATGACACTTCTAATATGCAAATCTGTACGGCAAAGCTCTCTTAGTAGCCATGAAACATTAGTAAGAATATTTTAGTCTCCATTGCTAATCCACTACCAACACTAGAGATTGCTTAAAAATCAGACACTGCAGAAATGCATGTTTCCCTCACATGCCTGTAAAAACACATTACATCCACATAAAAAGCACACTTTTAACCCACATGCAGATGTTGAACTATCACTTGGATTTAAACTGCCTTTTAGCAATTTTGCTACTAAGCAGTTTCATTCTGTATATTACTAATGCCAGTAAACATGGAGATAAACACTAAGCCCATCTTAACACTCTCCTGCAATGTACAGGTTGCTACAAGAACATCCATGAATTCACTTTTTTGAAGAGAAACTCAGAAATAAGGTTTCTAAATGGTTACAATAGCATGGCAGATGCAAGAAATGTATATAACACAGTACAGCCCCAAATCCCTCAGCATGGAAACAAGGCAACAGGGTAGGGTCTTAAGTGCAGGTATTAGGCTCCGGCAATGTGACAGCAAAACTGAAAGGTATTCTTTTCTTTAGCCGTCATAAGCTACCCTAGGCCCCAAACCTGACAATTATACCCACTGTTTGCTGGAAACAGTATAAGGTTACCAGATCCCTTTTATGCAGCTATCACAGAAAAATCATTTCCAGTACTACAGATTTGGGAACAGCTGTGACAAACTGTGCTCAGCAATCTTCAGAGCTGTGTGGGATCTTACTGGCATCACCCTTTTCACACCTGCCACCTTACCATTTACAGTCTGTCTCTGGCTACTCTTCTGATTCACATCACCTCAACAGGCCAAGTTCACCACGATGAAACAATTTTATTTTTCTTTTTTCAATCTAAGTCATAACCATTTCATAGTCCTTATTTGGCATCTACACAGAAAACATCCTAGGCTACAAGAAATTTAGGGTAGGAGGGAGAAGTAAAATGTGCTTTCTTAAGAAAGCTCAACTCAAAGCAGACTTACGTGTTTCTCCGGAAATCTTTCATTAAAGTCGAATGTTCGGGCATCTTTTTTATGTCTTCCCAATCTTTATCTGCAAAATCAATATTTATTAATATTTTTTTTTTTCTTTTTCCCCCCAAGTGAAACAAAGGCTTTCCAAGTGTCTCTGTAGCCCTGATTTTTTCTTAGTCTGCTTCTCTAACCTTGCAGTTGCTTATTTCTTTGTACTCCTTGGCTCATATTCCTTCATCACCTCTTCACAATAAATCTTCACAATACCAACACCTAGGAGGCTCCAGTGTGTGCTGGTTAACTCAAGAACTCTAAAAAAAACCCAGCTGCTGGCTACAGTGAAGATCACCACATGCCCAAAAGACAACACAGAAGAAAAACATGTCAGCTGTTGTGCTCGCACCCTTCAGGACTGTTATTTAATTTATTGAGGCACAGTCATGATCTCGGGACAGGAGTACACAAGGCTCCTGCAAACTCTGTCTCCTTCTACAGGATTTTCCATTCTGCCAGCACTGTCTTTAGTTACAGGAAAATGCCCAGGGGTACTGTGTAAATTTCTGCTGTCTCAACGTAAAAGAAATACTGTTAGCCAACAAAAGGTTAAGAAAAAGTAATATTTGCACACTCAAATTAAAGAATTTTTCAGCTCAACTTCTCTGTGTAGACAAAGTCTGAAATGGATTTAAAAATCAAACAAAAAAGTCACTACCACCAGCTAGCCTCAAATATACTGTGCTCGAACTCCTGAAAAGGCTCTGTGGGCTAGTAGTTTGATTCAAGTCAAATCTTTACTAAGTCTTATCAGGATTGCAGAACACTGGGAGCTTAAAAATGTTAAGTGAATAAATAAATCAGAGGTTAATTATTTAATTATTATTTATTTAAATAAGAGGTTCTCCTCTTTCCCTATCCCAAAGGCATGTGAAATTGTTTCAAATATGGCAAGTGTCAATTAAGAAGCAAAAAATTTGCTTCAATTAAATGAAAAATAATATTTCTTGGTAACAACCAAAGACCTTCAAAACATCAAATGCAGACCATTAGAAAGGTTTATTTAAACCAACCAGAAAACAATAATGAGGGTATCATCTATTTATGTAAGCTACACAAAGACAATGTGAAACCCAAATGAAGTAAGTAAAGCATAATAAAAAGGGTAAAATTCTAGGCTAAAAGCAGAAAAGGACAGTATTGCTTAAAGAAGCAAAATGAAGGGGGATTTTCAAGAAAATAGAAGTACTTAATATGCAAAGGCAACACCTCCATGAATCTCATACAGCAGTATAGAAGCAATGAAGTACACACAGGACAAAAAAAAAGTCAAAGGAAAAAATAACAGAGAATTTAATAACAAAATTCTAGAACCATACAAACATAAAGAGCACAAAATTCATGTGATAGGAAGAAGAAAGTCCACCAGAACAGTAAAGAAAAAGATTATTAATAGTGAATGGACAACAGGAGGGTACACAAGCAGTACAGAGAAAGATGATCAGAAAGTAAAAATAAGGCCCCTGTTATTCTGACATCTGCAATCATGTGAACCCTAGAAGGCAAAGCATGAACTGAAAAGATGCGAGACAGCCTGCAGAAAAACAAGATATCATCAACACTGAGGGGAAAATGCAACAAGTGATATCCACACTGTAATTTGTTTTGGTTCATGCAACCAGTTCTTTGTTCCAGTTTGGAATAAAGAAATTTTCTCCATATCACAAGTTTTCTACCAAGGGAAAAAAAAACAAAATACCCTCCCCTACTTCCAAATGCTATGTTTAACTTAGCATGAGTTAGACATCTGCATAATATTCACTAAATGTAGATTTTTGCTCGGTTTCATACAACCATCAGTCACTTTCCAAATCTATAATCAGTAGTGAAGAAATACAGAAATATTGCTTCTGACTTTTAATCATCCACCATTAAACATGATCTTTTAAAATGATAAAACATGTATATGCAAAGATAACCCTACCATTAATAATAGGAAAAATATCTAACATGATCATTAGATTCTAGATTTATAACTCATGACATAAAGATTGTGTTTGAACAGCTTTGTTGCTTTGATCAGCTGCCACCTTCATACGCAAAGAAAGCAACACAGGTATCTTTCTTTGAACAGCAGTGATTAAAAAAAATACAGTATGTACCTGCAGGAAATCCCATTACATTGAATATTCTGTCGAGCTGGTCATGGTGATAAGGATTACTAGTTTTGATATCTTCTTGTCGACAATGGAATATTGGCTCTGATGTTAGCAGCTCTGCAAATATACACCCTATGGCCCAAATATCTTTAAAAAAGGAGAACAGAAATAAAAATCAAATGACTCTTTCCAAAAGCATCTTGGTGAGGTAGAATGTTAGTTTTTAGCTTATCGGAGATAAGGTCCCTGCATTGAAAGTGTCAAGTTTCCATTGTACAAGTGCAACACTTCCTCGGCTTTTCCTTTTAGCTGCGGATAGAGGTGCACAATTTAGTAACTACACAGGAGCTGAGAGTGTACCACACAAGTTCTTGAGGGGTTTTTAAAGTGTAGTTACCATTTATTGCTGTAAAAAAATTAATTTAATTACAAAAAAAACCCAAAGGAAACTATTTGGGTAACTGTCCATGCATAAAATACAAATGAAGAAAAGCCAACCAACATCTTGCCCTTTCACTGCCATGCTGTCCCTGTCAAGAAGTGTGCCCTCTCTGATCAGCCACTGGGCTTAGTAAGTATTAAATGACCCCAAAAATACAAGTTGAAAAGCAGTGATATTGGAATAAGCCAAATGCTATCTGTAAAACCTTGCGGAAAGAGAGTAAAAAGAAAATCGCTCCATGCCCGTGTACCTCACACCCGTTTTTTTGGTAACATTAATCTAAAAAAACCAAACCAAAACCCTTTCTGCTTTAACTGTTGTGTCCCAATCCGTAAAATCAGATAGCCTGAATTTTTCCAGTTGTTTTCCTGATCTTTTCTAGTATATACAAATATAATTTTTAACTTATATAAAGAAATGCTACACTGAACCTTGAATGAACAAGAAAAGGTCATGAACAAGGACAAAATCAAATGACGCAGAGAGCATAACCCCATTACTCAGTGTTTGTATACAGTCAGGTTTTATCTATGCTGAAAAAAAATTATGTACTAAAGGCTATGACCATCCATGCAGTTTCACATGCTGCAAGCAGAAGAAAATGCCGGTAAAGTGAAGGAACGTGCAAACACAACAAAAAAAGCAGTTTAAAGGAACATATAAAAGAAATGTATTTAATCTATAAAACAAATAAGAGTACTAACAGAAAAGTAAATGAAAATACAGTTAAGTCATAAATGTTAGAATTTCTGGCAAAAACACTGACACAATCTTAAAAAAAATAATGGTGACGGTCTGAGGAAAGAATTCCAGGTTACAGAAACACCACCACGTATACCAACATACAACCTCCGTGTTTGTGCAAAGTGGAGCGTGGCAGGGGAAGTTATTTTCCCACAAACGGCTTCCAGGCTTTAACTTCTCTTTTAAACCAGCCAGCAAGAGAAAAACTTCCCTGTCCTCTTTCCTACAGTCTCTCCCTTCCATGGCAAAGCTGTTCATGTCCACTAAAGGTGAATCTCCCTCCAGGCTGCTACTGGGCTGTTCCCCCTGACCCACAGCCACAGCACATGATGCCCCTGCCCTCAGCGATCCCCTACCTCCAAACTGTCAAGAGCAGAGACTGGCAGAGCAAAGGCAACCGCACCATGCCAAAGGTGTTCAAATTCAGACCAGTAAGTATGAATTAAGTGGTGAGGAAGATGCAGCGTTGAGCTGATGTAACTTAGGCCATCCTCACAGTGTCTGCGTTCAGTGAGGCTTCAGTTTTTCTGGATATGCCTGATGCAGCATCACAGCTCAGCCTGTTGCGTGACCCTGATCACATCTCACTACTTCAAGCAATTCCTGTTCACAATTGTGCTTTGAAAAATACACAGAGAGAGGCTAAAATGCAGCTTATTTTTACAGTTTATTTTCAGTGCAGCCAATATGTTCTCTATTCTGTACATTCCTTATTTTATGTATTTATTACACTAAGTAAAAACCTCTGCAATAAAATTAATGCACTGTGCCTGATCATCGTCATACATATTCTACTAATCGTTCGAAGATGCATCTGTATTTTGTATAAACAGCATTTATGAAAATCTTGTGTGAAAGTCATATAAAATTACATTGCATTGCAGGGCATTTGGAGCCAAAACCCAGAAATATTTCATTCCTATATCTAGCCAGAGACCTTAGTAAACTAAGCAATGTGTCAAAGTTCAGTATTTCCTCAAGAATCAGTAATGTACCTTTAACTCAGATACTGTCCTTTGTCCTATTTATCAATGCTTCAATGTTTGGGCACACTATATATAAAGAACAAAATATTACATTTTTATCCAATTTACTTACCAATAGCTTTGGTATAATGCCTTGCTCCAAGAAGCAACTCTGGAGCTCGATACCAGAACGTTACAACTACCGGATCCAAGTCTGCTAAAGGCTTCAGAGGTGAATTAAATAATCGGGCAAAGCCCATGTCAGCTGCAAAATTCAAAGAGAGATGCTTTAAAATTTTAGGAAAACTACCAACTATATTTTTTTCAACGAACTGATTGAGTTTACTTGTTAGCACTACCATCACTGTGCTAAATAAAACACAAACGCAGACTGTAGCAGATATGAATTCTGTGAGTAGATTTTCTCCAGTGAGAAGCTACTGGAGGTCATCACCTATAAAGTATATCATTATAAATCATTACTAACATGAGCCATTTAGAACAAAGAATTAACCATTGTTCTGAAAAAGCGCATCAACTCACTTCTCTCAGGACACTGGTAAATCCTGACTCATTTTACCTGGTATTCTCTGGTAAAATATTCTGTTATTACAGGATGGTCTTTCAAGAAGCAGCATTTTAAATGTGAGTGAAATGCAAGTTCTGCAAAGGTTAGAATGATTTATAATACATACATGCACATCACAAAAGCTCCCTCCTCATGAAGTTAGCTGTAGCAACACTTCCTTCACACAAAAAAAAGCAACTAAGCCTACAGCATCTGCCTCCCTGCTGATTTTCTATCAAGACATATTTCCACTATCAAAGATACCAGTACTAAATACCATTTAGGCTATGGTTTTTAAATTCTGTTCGGGGGCATTATATCATTAAAAACTGCTTTTTAGAATTGGTGGTATACAACTGCCTTGAAAGCTGTCTGAACTACCAAATATAAGTGACACAGGAAAAAATGGGCAGAGACTAAAATATGCACTTTCTCCCATCAAAGAGCTTTCCCAACCCACCACTCCCCAAATCCCAAGAAAGAGGGACTCTGGTGCAGTTACACATGCTGAGAAAGACTCGAATGAAATGAGATGAGTAGCCATTCTGAGGGAAAAGGACCTACGTGCTATAGCTCACTGTCTGAGGGAAAACTGCAGTGGAAATATGGGTCTCTAACTTGACTACACAATCCTTAATTTTTTTTTCCTGTGCATTCCTATTTATGTTTGTTTTAATGCATTTAAAAAGAGAAACATTTTACAGTTTTCTACATTAGAATATCGCTTACTCAAGATATGATCAAGTCACTAGTAACTATGAGAAATAAGGAAAATTGTTGGCAGAAAGTGAATTTGACTCAAAATGACATAAAAAGCCTATAAAAATTATTTTAAGTTAAATACCAGTTATGTATTTTTTTAGAAAAATTAGTTACACTGGAAAAGTGGAAGCCCTTGGTATGGGTGTAACTTCTGCATTCTTTTCCTGCTGTGGTAATATCTCAAGAAAATAAGAAAAAAATAAATATCTACATTTTGATAACACACTTACAAATCCAGGGTCCCCCCCGCTCTTCCCCTGCTGGGAATGGATGGCTCAGAGGACTGGTGGTCCGATACAGAATCTTTCACCTGTCCATTAACAGAGTCTCAGAAAATTTAGTTGTGCTCTAATTTATTTCCAAATTAATTCAAAACTATCAATTAAGAAATAAATGGGTGGTCTACGTGCAATTACTAGCAAGTAGTTGTGTATAGCAAATATCACCACCGCAGCTGAACGTGAATGTGCCCAGAGGATGACCTACATTCTCAGTTTTGGAAGCAACCGCTCCGTGAAGAATAAGGTAATAGGAAGAAATTTTCCCTTCTGCTGTCTGTGCCGTACCTGTTTTGTACGGAGAAGACCTCAGTCTCTACTGTCAACCTTAAACCTCGGAAGGGCATTAAAAACTTTCAGGGTAGGATCTGCAGAAGCATTCAGCCCTGGCCTGTCTGCTCCTTGGATTTCAAAGGGCGAGGGAAGAACTAGAGCAGCACTGAACGCTCCAAGAAAATCCTACCCCGAATCATTATACTCATGATTAACAATATAGTTCAGATAAATGAAACGGTAAGAGTACAGAGCAACAATGCAGAAGAATAATCTTCTAAAGAAAGCCAGAGGGAAGTGAAAAAGATGAACTAGCTTTAAAAAAATCCCTTCCAAAGGGGCTACATTACCATAACAAATAGAAGTAGGCTGTGTATTAGCAGTCTGCTATCAAAGCACAGCCACGCTAATGGACAGCGTGGTATAGCTTATTACTGTTAGACTACAGTTAATTGTTATTTATTTATTTACTTTAATTTAAAACAACTGAAGTTCTACAAATTATCCTCTCACTGTGAACAGTAACTCCCACCAGCAAATGTTACAATAGTGGGGAAAGCGTTAGGCTCTTCCTACCCTGGTACACCCCAGTTTGAGCATTTAGCAGTAGTTCTCGCTAAGCATTTTCGCTGGATTACTGGGTTTTCTGGACTTTAAGATCCCTTGCGTTTATCTCCAAGGGACCTGCCTACCCTTTCAAGAACATCTGGTAGGCTAAATGCCACCTTTGATTCCGTTATAAAATTTAAGTTTTGTAGTAATGAGTAGTTCCCTGTTTAGATTTTATAAGCAGCAGCAAGATAATGTCATGGCAGTACAGGGGTAAATGGAGGAAATTTTAAAATTTCATTTCTTTCTCCTCCTTTCCCCTAGCTAGCGCTCATCTTTATCCCCATAACAAAATCCCCCACCCCACACAAACACCCACTTAAACAAAATATAATGACATTTTCCCCTTTTCATTGATGAGGCTACAGCATTTCATCGTCAGAACTGGTGCATGAGGCCAATATCAAGAAGCCAGTCACTCAGAAAACAGCATTTAGGCAATATGCCCAGGCACATACTAGTATTACAGTGACTACTTTAGGTTGTACAACTGCACCTTCAGAACATTCTAACTTAAATGCTACACTGGGACTTATCAAAGATATAAACATACCAATTTTTACTCTTCCTCGCTCAGGACCTTCACCCATAACTAAAATATTAGCAGGTTTCTGTGGAAAAAAAAATAAATATACAATACATATACCACGATAAACCTAAACATAAGTCTCTGAAAAGTTAGTTAAGCTTTGTTTTGCCAGTTTTAAACCAACTTTGTTTTGATAAAAATGACAAGTTTCTCTGTCACGGTAAAGCTGTGCAAGGACCCAGACACAGGCTCTCCCTGACTGCACCTTCCTCACGTTTCTTTTCAGCATTTCCAGCGCCATGCTCCCTAACTCAACCCTGGCGTCTGTCCTCAACCCGCAGGAGCCGGCAGTTGCCGAGCCGCGGAGACTTCTACCAAAATTGCCCTAGATGCTCTTGGCAGGAGGCAGTCCCGCTGCTGCCCACCACCCTGCACCCCCAGCACAGGGATGGGAAGCCACCTCTACAAAAGGTTTTGCCCAGGGTCATTGGGCACATTTGCAGACACATTTTACATAAAAAAATACCTGAGTGAGATACAGATTAAACATTACCATATCATTTTATATTGGAGAGAAATATAATCTAAATTATTCCTATTTACAAGTGTATACCAATTCAGACAGCTGCAAAACTTGAAACCATTGCCTTTACATTATTTTTCTCTCCATCTTCCCTTCCTTTCTTTTACTAGGGAGGCGAGTTAAAGAACTAAGCTAGAGTTCAGCTGGTTAGAAACATAACCACTCACTTCTTAATCCTGTATTTTCTGCCATCCTGTTTCTCATAATACAGTCTCGGCATCTGCAGTCAGAAGGTTCCTCAAATGCTAACACTGTTTATATAAATCAAACCTGCAGTGATTATTTTGAGGGAAAAAAAGGCAGGAAACTCACAACTAAATCTGAAAATTTACGTCAGACTTGTTTTGAAAATGGAGTGATTTAGATATCCAGTTATACGGTAAATCCCGTACAAAACAGGGTCTCCTATTCAGTTGTGAATGGTAAGAATTATAATAAGGCTGAGTTAGAGCTCTTGCTTTGCTTTCCCAGTTTAAATTGTTCTGAAGAAAAAAAGTACCCCAGCAAGATAGTTTAGGCTACCTAAAAGTTAATATAATAAATCCTAATATCTTAGTGTCATTTACCAAACAGCATTCTAGGAAATTCTCAAGTCTTCCTAAATCTATCAGGCTCTGGTGTAAACACATTCAAAGAGACAGAAGACCACAATTTGATATCAATCTAGAAGTAATTCATACTGTGTAAAACAAGGTGCAAAAATTAATAACCCAGCAAAAAATTTTCTTGAGAAACTTAATTACTACTGCTTACAAAAGGCTCCAACGTAGATTTCTGAAACTGTACAATCCATGAACAAAATACATAAAAGGAATCTGAGGTCTTTGACCATCTCTTCTCTGAGAGCAGGTTAAAGACAGAAGAAAATACTACTGCTTGACTGTGTTCAAAGAGGTAAGATACATGCCATTATCTTTCCAACAGCAATAACAACAGATCCAACTTCTGCTGCATTAGCTCAGTGATACACACAAGAACTTGTGTCCCACACCACCACCATTCCTTTTTGGTGTTTTTAATAAAGGCACACACTCCAGGGGAGTATCACTTCAACATTAAAAAAAATGCAGTATGTGGACACACAGCTCACAAAACATTCAATTTTGATTGTTTCTAGAAAAATGCTAGAAATAAACAAGCAGCATAAATCTTTAAATTCAGAGTTAATGTTGAAGTTTAAAGCAATTCAAACTGCTAGGTAAGAAAACACAGCATTTCACTACATAAACCATTCTATTGCTATGCTCTGACTCAAAGAGAAAATATGCATATCTTTTACAAAAGCCACTTCAATGTATCTGCGATTTTAATAAGCTACATGCCTAATTAATATTTTTTTGAGTTAACGATACATTACACAGGCACTAAAATTTTTCAGATAAGACATTGACCTAAAGTATAATTTCCCCCCCTGCATTTTCATGGGTTGATAATACTCTACAAAAATGACTGTAACATCCTCACGATGTTTTTACCTTGAAATATTTTACTATTTGGATTTTGATAGGGGCTCCTTGATAGGGACAAGGAGCCATATTCACACAAAGACTCCATTATGCCAGATGATTAATCAACACAGCAGCGGGTAAAAACTCCTGCCTCAAAGATCTTCTACCTTAAGTTCAAGGTAGGTACAGATGAGAAGAGAAAGCACAAAGAGATGAGACAGTACTGGTTAGCAAAATAAGTAGCAACAGCTTGATTCACACTCAGGTTTTTCTTCCTCTCAGGATTTAAAGAAAACATTTAAAAATACAGACAATTTAGAAATCCGTGTGGGAGTCTTCTAAAGCCACAAAATAAAAACAAAAATTAAAAAAAACCTCCCACTCAGTCGATCTGGAATAACCATTCACAGCAATTAACCTCTTTCTAGAGTCAAAGGCCCTTCTCTGAAACAGCTCTGTTTGAAACAGAAGATTCTTACTACAGACAACAATATTTATATAGTCACATCACTGTAAAGAGATACAATATCACAGTTAAAGACTAAAAAAAAATAAATTTAAAATCAGAGGTCTTATTCTGAAGGTTCCCATTCCTAAAATCATTGCATTAGTAGCCTGGAACAACATCGTTAGTTGAATGAATTTTCCAAATAAGACCATTAATCAGTATTTAAATTCAATACGGGAATATCTATCAGACAGTAGTATATGGACAATATTGGTGTTCCTAAAACATAAGCATTTTGAGGACTCCCTGAAAAACATTCAAGCCCACTAACAAAAGTCAAAACGTGGGTCAGGGTTTCTAGTTAGATATCTTTGACTCAAGTCCACCATCCGGAAAAAAAAAACAACTCCCCGTATTTGTCTCTTTGGGCAACTCATTACATATTAGAAATGTATTTGCAAAGAAAAATAAGCAGCCATTAGAAACAGAAGGGAGAAATATGGACAAACTTCAGTTTCATTTGTTAAATTTCAGTCTAATTTTAATTATCTAGAGAAAATTAAAGTGCTTATTCAAATCACTCAGACTGACCAAGTGAAGAAAAATCTTTCAGCAATTTTTATAGTGTCTGAAAACACACTACTTCAAAAAGTTGATCTTTTGTAGTTATTAAAAAAGGATAGCTATTTCAAAGTCAGTCATTTTTGTCCTAATAGAGGCATATTTACTTTTGCCTTCAAGTAAAATAAGTTGCTCATGCCAGACAAATGGAAATGAGAAAGCTGTTATGACCCTAGACAGAATGTGAAGAGCCATGCAGTGATGTACAGCTGAGTACTTCAGAGACCAACAAAACAACTTTCACAGAACAGAATTTAAGAAAAATCACCCTCCTCCCCCACACCCCACCTCAGCAGCAGGGCAATAATGCATTTCCATGGGAGAATGGCCTTGGGACCATGGCACAGCACTAAATCTTATCTTGTGCTAGGGTCTGCCTTTGCAGGACTCCTTGTGTGATTCCTAGACAAATCCTAATCTTGTGCATTTAATCACTATTACTACCGAAGAGAGAGCAAAGATCCTCACTGAAATATTTTTAGGTACTTTAAATTAATCATTTGCAAAGTACAAACAGAAATCCTAAGCAGAAAGCTAATTTCAAATAAAGGAGCTAAAAAAACAGAGGCTATGCCAACAGGTTCATAGATGTTCGGAGAACTTCAGGCAGTCACCTTCTTCCACCTGCCTGACCTGACATGTGATACTGCTCTCTGTTCATCCTGATCCCAACGTCTCCGATGATGAAGGCTGCACAATTCCCAGGCAACCTTTCCTCTTTCACTCTTCCCTGTTGCAGGGTTTTTCCTTTGCTTCTAACACAACAAATGAGGTTACTCCTATTGCCTCTTCTCTTATACATCAGCAGAAAGTATAGACAACCACTGCAAGGACTTCTTGCATTTCTGAAGATCTAGATCTCTCTTTCGTCCTATCACTCAGATTAAAAGAACTCTCTTCTGCTCAGTGTTTCCCAGTGGGTTATTTTTTCTAGATGTATGATGACCGTTGTGGCTTCCCTCAAGCTGTTCTGCCTTGGGCTAGTGATTTGTTTGAACTCGAGTGCTCCAAATTACACACTGCTCCTGCCGAAGCTTCGCTAAGGCTAAATACAGCAGAAGGATTGTTTTACATGTCTTCCACTGCATGTTTCACTTTATACAATCCCAGTATGGCATCTGGTTTTGCCTCACTGTGTGAGGCTATTGATTGATGTTAAGGTTACGATCCATGCATTTGCTTCACATCTTTTCTGCAGGACTGCTACTTATTTTTTCTTTTTTTTTTTTTTAAAAATCATTGTTCCATTTGAACAAACACTGCAGTCACATACTGCTTCTTAACATACACTGAAAATGTTTGTTCAGAGGGGAAACTCAGACTTTAGAACTTATTTGATTTTCTATTTTGAAGATAAAAATGCAAACAACATGAAAATTATACCAACCTATGTCTTGATGTGGACATATCAAAAAAAAAGACAGTATTCTTGTTGCTCACAGCCAGTTATTCATAGGAGCAGGAGATGATTACTTATTCTAAGTCCGCATACTAGAAGTCCGGAAATCACAGGACATTCTCTCATGCTCCAGGAAAGGTATTCTGCAGTGGGATCCTCCTTCCACTAAGTTTTACTCATCAAAGCAGTGAGGAAAAAACCTGGCATTTTTGGACAGGTTAGCCATTGTGATCTTTGATACTTACTACT
Organism: Nyctibius grandis; assembly: GCF_013368605.1. Lineage (NCBI taxonomy): Eukaryota > Metazoa > Chordata > Aves > Nyctibiiformes > Nyctibiidae > Nyctibius > Nyctibius grandis. The sequence continues at coordinate 104,545,579 of NC_090659.1, forward strand.
TGTAGCATCAAACCAGGTCTGTAGGAACTATTACTCCACATATTTTTTTGCTCCTAGGCTGTTTCTGGACTCCTTAGTTTTCAAAGGTTGATTTTAAACTTACCTATCAATGAGTAACCAAAATTCCTTTCAGTTATCTATGGCATTACAATGTAGATGCTACCTTCCCCCCCAGCCCCCCCCCAACATTTATTGTTTGCAGTAGTCCCATGTATATTTACGAACAGACTCACTCTTGCATACCTCCATTTTAACGTACCTTTTAATAAGGCTTTAGCATCATCCTAACTAATTTTCGTTCGGACAATCCCATACTTAAAAGTTTGGCTACTAAAACATTACACAGTAGAGGGTTCACAGTGATGGGGTGAGCCACACCAGTGACTTTTGTTAACCACTAATATTTGTGGATCGTTAATGGCTGTGCCACCAATTTTCAGAACTGACCATCTCACCCATTTCTACCTGTGATGAGCCAAGATAATTGAAAAAAGGTAACATTGGTTTTCATTTAAAAAAAGCATTTTAACTTAAAAAGAACAATACTAAGCAAAGTGCCTTTATCCCTGAATTATTTTCCTTTTGCAATTATGGCCTCAACAATGATGCCATTAAGATTTAGGATGACTGACTTTTTAATATTTTAGACTTCAAAGTATTCTGTTAACCAACACAGGAACAGATTCAAATGCACAACCCCACAATCATATTAAAAAAAACAACTTCTTCAGCTGTATGTGAGCAAGTGCCTGAGAAGCACGAAACACAAATAAGTTAAAAATGTCTTGCTGCAAAGTTTGTAATTCAATGGCATAAAAAAAAAAATCAAAAACGTTTTGAAATATAACTGCAAGGGCTTACTAAGTTGTAGCCTACTTGAAAGAGCACTTTCGTGATATAGGGGTAGAAATCTAAAATATCAATGTGGTTTATCACTTCACAGTTAGGTCCTGTGACAAGTAAAACTGTGCAGCAAAACCCTACTAGCCTTCAGCTTGCCTTGCAAAATTCACGCTCCTTCTAGGGTCTGTGACCCACCAAACATTCATGCTTTTAAGGTGCATTTGTCTGAACAACCCTGTTGATCTTCAAGTAATCATAACATATACCAAAATGTGTCCTTATTATCAAGGTGGGATGCTCCCTTATTGCATTCTTAGGGATTGGAACGGATGTTTTTGGAACACTTTATGGTTAAAGAAAATAATTCAATTCTCTTTCCACTTTAAATAAAACTGACTACTTCAATGCGAAATAGTACTCTACCACAATGAAAGTGTCAACCATGTTCAAATGATAGTATCAGCACTTTTTTTGAGTTAATTTATTTCCTTGAATTCAAAGATGCGTGTTCACTAGTAAAATAATTTCAGTCACATCTATTAACTGATTCAGGGCTTTAAAATACATTATCAAAGACCACCACAAACACTGGTGAAAACAATGCCTCCACAGAACCCAACATGTATTAAATATAAACATTAAAGTCTTCCTTTTAATTAAAAAAAGATACGAATTGTGAAAAGCATTGGAAAATTTTTTTTTAAATCTATTTTAATTTAATACTTCCTGTCAATTATCTTCTTACAAAGACCATCTCAGAGTTGTTTAAAAAAAATGAAAAACAAAAAACCCACCCAAAATCAAGTATCTAAATAAATTCTCATTAAAATCAGGAACCGTTAAAATTACCAGTAACAGCCAAACAAAAACAAAAACCTAACTTATCAAAGCACACATGCTCAAAAATTTTCTAAGTACAGAAAGTATTTGGATAGGATAGAAGATAGAGGGATGCCGTGTCTATGCCAGGGAAGCCTTCTGCTAGTTACCATCCCCATATTTTATCTCTGTTTCAGCCTGATGAAAGCTGTTGGCCTCACTATTACATTTTTATGCTCTGAACACACTCCCAAGAATTTTTTTCAGTTGCTGTCACTCAATTACTGCCAACTTGGGGTAATGTAACTTACTAAAGCCTGTGCACAGCCTAACACACAGGCATTTCTATTACTTGCATTGGAATTGAATTAGTGTTGAAAGAAAAAAAAACCTAATTATACTTTTCAGGCCAACTCTCCCATTCCCTAGAAATGTATATCAGGACAAGCTGCAGAGTGTGACTTTCTGTACTAAGACCAAGGAAGGAAAGGTGGATATCATAGGTAAAAACATTATTATAGCAAGTTTGCAGGAAAATTTGCTATCATGTCAAATATCATTAACACATCATACAAAAGTGTAATAATAAATGTAATAAATTAAAACAAAGTCTTGCAGAAATATATTTTCTGTGTGTTTTGCTACTCTGTCCATAGGTCAGGATGACTCTGGATGCTGTGGACACACACCACAGCAGGATCAAATGCAAGAGCAGAGTTTGCACTGGAACTGGTTTTTAAGTACTACATTATTCCAGTAATAATTCCATTTCCTTTTCCAATTTAGAGTTCCACCTCACAAGTGAGGATTTTGAATGGGTAATAAAACCCCTGAGTACCATTTTAGCTCACTCATTTTGTTGGAGCAGCTTCCACAGGCTGACAGGCATTCAGTAGTACTGTAATCTCATAATTTCTGATATTTTCACGCAAAGGAAGAAAACTGTCTTATTTACTCTTTGGTTTGCATGCAGTTATGATACCCCATGCCATTTTCCTTAACAGCCCTATTTTATTGTTGTTCTTCATTTACACAGTACTCTCATCACTTCCATATCACCCTACTTGTATTGACTAATACATAATTCCTCCTGTTCTGGATGAAGAAAAAATAGCAATTTATTACTATGCACTTTCCAGTGGTTGTCTGGGCTTTGATCTTGCTTACTTGTTAAAGCACCTTTGTGCACAGAACAAACACAATATTTCAAACAACGCCCCAAAGATTAAGTTTCGTGTCATTCGCGTTGAGAGCTAGTCAGATAAAGTTGGGAGTTCATACAGAGTAAGCTTTTATAAGGGATAAATGTGCCCTATTTATAAGGCAATTTTTTTTTTCACAGGCTACTTTGAAACTGCTCAGATTTAGAGTTAATCAGAGAACTGTTTTCTTGCCACCTTGTCAACTCTTCCTCAAGATGATGAGTACTGATCATTCATATAGATCATGGTATTTTCTTCCTGCAGCAAGATGCAGACAAAACATTGTTATAGCTATTTCCTGTACTTTGAATAATTTATACTCCTACCTTCCACAACATTTTACACAGCAGTAACTTCTTAACAAGGTATTTAGTACTAAAAAAACCAACAAAACTAAACTGCATCTAAGTGTTTCTAAAATCATACTCTAGGGTTTTCACAAAATTCTACTGCAGGGTTTTTATCGACTAAGCTTACTTCAAAGGTACATTAGTGATCAAAGAGCTTCTGGGCCTCCATACTTCCCTCATGTCAGAACTAGAAGCTATGTTGATAATTTTTCCATCTGGCTAGTACAGCTCGTTACCTTAACGACAGGACAGCTGCTAAAAATTAGATCTGAAGTTTCTAGAACATCCTTTCTCTGTACAAGTCTTACCTCTGTATTTATATATCTGGATGCAAGCTGGAACACAGGAGGTTATGGGTGCAAGCTGGAACACAGGAGGTTCCACTTAAATATGAGGAAAAACTTCTTTACGGTGAGGGTGACTGAACACTGGAACAGGCTGCCCAGAGAGGTTGTGGAGTCTCCTTCTCTGGAGACACTCAAAACCCGCCTGGACGCGTTCCTGTGTGATATGGTCTAGGCAATCCTGCCCCGGCAGGGGGATTGGACTAGATGATCTTTCGAGGTCCCTTCCAATCCCTAACATTCTGTGATTCTGTGATTCTGTGGATACGACACTTATTTCACTCAGTTTACCTACCACTACTGTGCGACAATGCACTAGACCAGTGAGCTAGTCTTCTCACACTGAAGGATTCCTTACTTACATTACTGTCTTTCCAGCACCATAATCAGATATCTGGCCATCTGGGAAAGCCAACACATTAAAAAATCAGACTAGTAACAAAAGAACAAGTTTAAAACTATAGACGAGAAAGAAATGTAGTATAGTCTGCCCATCAATTAATATATTTGCAACCCCAAAATTTCACTGCCTAATTCAGGCAGGATCTTTGCTATTAAAAAGATAAAAAAAGATCCAAATTACTTTAAAAAATCCTCATATATATACATACATAGATATAAAAATTATCTAAATATCATATATCCATATATGAATGACATCACTCAATATATTACCTATATCACACCTATATAATTCTCATGACATCACTTTACTTCAGTTATCAAGCTATGTAAATGTCCTGGAATTAAAAAAAGTCAGAATATCTCTAAACTTGAGAAAAGTAACAGCAAAAATATTTTACCAAATCCAAATTTGACAAAACAGCATCTTAAGGAATAAGCCCTCTTTATATAAAGAATGCTAGTTCTGCACATGGGCATCCTGCTTTCTGAAAAGTGCAGAAATTCAAGACAGAATGATATAGTAACTACACTTGCTAGGAAGAGATCTCCTTTGCAGTATTCAAATATCCCCAGCTACTGAAACTAGAAGAAAACAGAATATTTTCTAATATTTCAATAAAAAATAGTTGTGAAATATAGAAAACTTCCAAATCTTCATTATTGTTATGATGACAGCACAGAAATAAGCACTCAGGAAAACAAACTGGAGGTGGAAAAAGAAGAGTATGGTCATCTGACCATCTTTCCGTACATCTAAACAGCTACATCCTCCTGCTCCTCCTCCTCCTCTCCTATTTTTTGTACTGCACGACAGAATGAAGTCAGCATGGGTTTTAATGCAAACAACTTATTTTCTCTTCTGAAGACTTTGCGAGGGCAGTACAAATGGACTCGAGATTGCTGCAGAAACAGCTACTAAATGAATTTATGACTGACTGAAAATGCCAAGTTCAGCACACATGAAGTGATGGGATCCCTCAGCTGTCAGACAATTTTGGGTAGCTGACCAAAAGTTTTCATAACACCACATTTTTAAACACCTCCTTGTAGAAGCTGTTTAATAAAAAAACAGTAATAGAAACCTCAAGCCTTTTGGACAGTTAAACAATGAAGGCAACTTTCACAAGGAGCCCCTACACCTTCACGAGTAACATACTTGAGTAAACCTTTCAAAATGTCTTAATAATCCAATTTTCCTCACATAGTCAGAAGTAACAAAGCATCATATACACTAATATGAAATGTAAGAGGTATTGCTTTTGTAAGCAATATGGGGATTGAAAATATTCCCCCCAAAACACTTTTCCATATTTAAAAAACCACACTTTTCTTCATTCTACACATTCTTATTAAAGCATTAATCACAAAAATCCTTACCATTTCCTGGTTAAACATAATACTACTTTGGAAACACCTATTCATTTTTCGAAACACTTTTTATATTACCTGTGTAATTTTCGTACAAAAAAAATTTAAATTATTCAACTTTCTGCTTTGCTACATATTCCCCCTGCCCCCAATTAAATCAGTCTGCTATAGGATTCTCCATACTTTCATTCAGAGATCCTGCAGGAGAGGTACATTATATATAATTCTAAATAGGCAGTGCCTTTTTGAGCATTCTTCACAGTTGACAGGAGTTGTTAGTAAGTTTGGCCGATTTAATTTAACAGACATCAAGATATTACAGTCTGATCAGCCCTTATTCTCTTGGGGAAGGGGCTAAAGGACACTTGTGAGGTTTCAATAATTCCAATAAGAAACAAAGATATGAAATCTTTGTTAAAAGCCTTCACCGAAAAAAAATATATTTTAAATATTTTACATACTTCATGTATTATTAATTCACCTGTTCCCTTTTTCCTAATGAAATCTTTCAGTCTGCAGCATCTTAACAAGATGAGGTGTTCTCTGATGGGTGTAGCTCTTGAAGTGCATGTCCTCAGCATCTAAGTCTTAAGATCTTCCTCCTGCATTTCTCACTGCACATATTCCAGCTCCCTCCTAGGCCTTTCTTTTCCCACATCCAGAATCCTCAAGCTCCTTTCCCACCTGCCATCTGTTCTGATGACCAAGCATACAGGGCCAGTGGAGAGAGGTGTGCACTATGAATGACCAGTGAACTTCAGTGATCTTTAGAGTGCAGACAAGCCAAACTGAAAGCAGCCCTGGTGCAACTCTCAATGCATTTGTCCCAGAACATGTGTCCTCTTCTATCTGACATCTGCTTTTCATGAAATTTGAAAGAAGTTGACTGTTTTGATACCATATCTTTTCACAAAATATATCTGAAATTTGCTAACAGATACACAAGTTACTTGGGGGAACTAGCAAAAAAAGGAGCACATCCAGGTAAGCTTTGTCTCCTTAAGCAGCCAGGCTATGCCCACACAGTATCGACAGATCAACATAAGGGTTTTTTATTGTGGAGCATGCAACATCATTTGCATTTTTTCAGCTATTTTTCCTAGAGAACGTAGTAGCAATGCTATCATTTCTCCTGTCTAAAACTCCAAATCACCACCATATTTTCACTTTAGAAATCACTATGCAGTAAGTAGACAGATGTGTTTCTGGTACTGTCATTAAATGTATGTTCCATCAAACAAGGACAAACTTCTGAGAAGTCACTACAATGACATTATTTCTTGATGAAAGGCACTGAAAAGCCCTGCCTTGATTTGATACCCTGTAAGGCAGAGATGTAAATGGTTACAAAGATCAGTCCTGAGACATTCCATTCAATTCAGCCCCACTGAAGGGCTCTAGGGGAAGGAGGAGAGAGAAAACAAAAGCAGCACTCTTCACAACAGTGTTTTTAGCCATGTGAAGAAAAACTACAAGTTACTTTCAGCCTCAAATTTGGAGCTCCCCTTTTGCAACAGTTCTTCACTATCTGTTAACTGGTCTCAGATCACAGGTTAAAAATTATTTGATTTACAACGACATAGAAATGTCAGGAAAAAATGCTCTGCTTCCATTGCTTCTTGTGTCTGACAGTTCTGCAGCAGATAAAGTGAAAGATATCTCACTAAATATCAATAATAATATAATGTAACTTCATGTCTCCAAATACTCACCTGTGTTTTGTCCCTAAGACATCCAGAGGTTAAATAAGCAGCCTTACTTTTTCTGTTTCTTTTTTGCACCTTGTACTTCTTTGATGTTGAACTTTTCACTGACTACGGAACTCCAAATTCAGAAACTTTACCTGCATTTCCTCTAGCCAATAACAGTCTAAAAGTAAGTCTGCCTAGGTTTGGTCACATTATTGGATAGGTAAATTAGCAAAGCTCTTCTAATAATATATACATTGTTTCACCTTGACCTTCTGTTTAAACTTTGGACAAAGATTGTGTTTACTGTAGTTTCAAAACAAGGTATGTTCATGAATAGAGTAAAAAAAAGGTGTTGCCAGTATCACTGCCAGTTGTAAATGACAAGGTTGTGGAACTTAGCGTTTATCACCACAGAGGGTTAATTATTTTCAGAATTATTTATGGAAAAGAAATAATGAGCTAAGAAGCAAGAAATTTATTGATAAACTAAATCTAGGTTCCAACAAACAAACCGGAAATCGGTACACCAGACAAACTGATATAGTCAGACCCTTTGGAAGATAATGAAAGGCTAAAAAAAAAAATTACTTGTCTTCATGATACTCAGATAAGGTTGGACTTGACCATCAAGCAAATGGGGCTTTGAACAAAAGCAGTAGTATAAGAGAGGTGGATTTGGAAAACATTCTGAAATTGTTGAGATTTCTGACCTTTCCTGGCACTGTGTTTCATTTGAATCAAGTTTATAACCAAACTTTTTACTTGCAATCAGAAAAATATCTACCAAAAGTTTCCCTGCTCAGCACTTCATGTTACTATAATAGGAATCTAACAGCATTGTGTGGTAAAAGATTATGAAGAACTTTTAGGACTGGTTTTCCCATTTTTGCTAAACACTGGTTGCTTGGATAAAATTATTTTCAGGTGTATCTGTTGATCTCACATATTACCATAAGTCTTGGAGTTTTACTCTACCCTTTCACAATCGTTACTTAAAATTGTTAAATGACCTTGCGCTTGGCTTATAAGATCTGAGGTTAAAGATGATCAACCTGTAAAGAGCTATGGAAGATTATATCATACTCAAGAATTGCTTGAATGCAGGTGGCCTATTAATGAAAAAAATCTGTTCAATATCTTAAAAGATGACCAATTTACAAAAAATCACCAGGAGCCTTGCTATGAAGACCAAATACAAACTGGAGAAGTAGACTGAATATTGTAATTTTCACTTATCTTTTCCTTTTGATTTCAGCGCTTTAGCACAATAGGAATAGTATTCCAGCTAAGAAAAAAAGACATAGGGCTAATCCAAGAGAGGTCTAAAAATATGTATCTCCGTAATACTTTAATCCTATAGAATTGACAAATTTTTAATCTCAAAGAAGCTATCTCTTTCTAGAGATACTGCAGTTACAGATGTTTTCCATACCCAAAGTTGCTTACAATTTGAGTAGAAACATATCTTTCATTTTATGACCACACAGCTTCCAAAAAAACTTTTGGGGATACACCATCTTTTTTCCTCAGGAAAAGAAAATGTCACCATGTCCTCCCTCTCATCATGCTGCAGTCAGATACTTTGCAAAAATGTCCTCCTTCACTGCAAAGGTTTCGTATTTCACTGCTTTCTTCACATTGTTCCTTATTCCATATCAGCTATTTGATCTTTCACATTTTTCTTACTCACACCTGCTCCCACTCCTCCCCTGCCGTGTCTTCTCTTCTATTGATTTGTCATGAGCTGGATTTTAGATTTTGAAAAAGCAGTAACTGAATTCTTCAAGACAGATCAAATGGTGAAGACAACACATTAAAAGAATGGCTGAGGTTGGAAGGCACCTCTGGAAATCATCTCCCAACTTGTTGAGGGTGCGCTCTGTCCCATTGTCCAGGTTATTAATGATGACTTGAACAGCACTGAACCCAGTATCAGCCCTTGGGACATTCCACTAGTGACTGGTGTCCAGCTAAACTTTGTGGCACTGATCACAATCCTTTGAGCCCATCAACTCAGACAGTTTTCAATCCACCTCACTTCACTGTACGCTTACCGAGTTTGTGCTTCATTTGTTTGTCTACAAGGGTGTTACGGGATGCAGTGCCAAAACACTTACTAAAGTAAGCAACACGCACTGCTTTTCCCCCATCCATCCAGCTAGTCGTTGAAGGCTTTCAGGTTGGCTAAGCATGATTTCCCCTTCATAAATCCATGCTGACTACTCCCAATCACCTTCATTCTTTCAAATGTTTGGAAATGGCTTCCAGGAGGATTTAATCCATCACCTTGCCAGTGATCAAGGTGAGAGTGACTGACATGTAATTTCCCAGATCCTCCTTCTCACCCTTCTTGAAGACTGGAGTGACATTTGATTTTTCCCCCTCAGGAACCTCCCCTGATTGCTATGACCTTTCAAAGAGAGTGGCCTCACAGTGATTTGCTTATATGAAGCAAATTATTTTAGATATCTCTATAGGCTTCTCTGTGGTGAATTTAAACATCTCTAAGCAGTATGCCTTCTACTTTTCTGATTGGAAGGCTGGTAGTACTGCAGCAGTATACTCTGTATTTCTAGCTTCAAATCTGTGTTTGTGCAAAGTTGACATACATTACTCAGTCAAGAGCTTGACCTAACAGGCCATTGTCAACAATAATGTCCAAGAAGCAAGCAAGACAAACAGATTCTCATTTGTGCAGCAGTTCTTAAAAAAAAAAAGTGTATTTGGGTTTGGTTTGGGTTTGGTTTGGTTTTTGGTTTTTTTTTTAAAAAAAGTCACTGGCATGAGCATCAAATACTTAGTTTTGCAGTCTCTTCTGATCATTTATACACTTGATTAGTTACTGGTTTGAAAGTTTAATCTAAAACAAAGAAAATGCTCAGAAAGGCAGGCAAGGGAGTAGTTATGTTCCCTGCAAATAGCAGCATTAAGGAACACTAGAAAATGTTATTTTAACTACAGAATATTTAGAATTACAGTAAATTACAACTCACAGGAAAGCATGTTATTACAGCCTATGCAAGAAAACAAGGTTCTGACAGACACATTGGTCTTTTGTGATCTCATGAAAGCACACACTTACATCATGAGAAACACCCTGGAAACAAAAATCTTGGGAAACGCAACAGCAGACAATCAAAACAGTGATTGGGGTTGGGTTTTTTTTTTCCTCCTTCGAAAACAAATCACCAATAAGTCATTACAATACCTTCTGTGAAATAATGCCTGTTATCTGTTTATACACTTAAGCAGGGTAAAAGATCACCCTGCTTTTAGAAGTTGATAACTTCTTCATAGTAATGTGCACAGCTTTTCCTGCTATTTGTTTTTAAGCATTCAGGTTCATTCCTTCCAGTGACCACACTTTTGTAAGCACTAGAGCAGGACCAAAGGGCATTCCTGTATTTCTGAAGTAATCCTTGAATACTGATGAGGTAGACGTCCTTGGATTCAAGGGCTTTAATGTGGAAAATTGTAAATTGGCAGGGTAAAAGTTCCATATATTTAACTTTGCCTAAAGCACATACTTAAGTGATTCACAGCCAGAGCCTGGGAAGTGACTAAGGTGTTGTCTACAAAAAAACACCCTGGCAGTGGCTTCTCCTCATTTGCTGTTAAAAGAACATCTTTAATGTTCCCGCTAATCCCAAACCTGGCAGCAGGTATCCTTGGGAAGAGTCCAGGTCCCAGAAAGCTACATTCCAACTGTATTAAAGCTCGTCTTCCTGAAAGCTTATTAAAAATCAGCGCTCATCCCACAGCAGCAGTTCAGCTGAGCTGCACACTAGGAACGCATTAAATAAGCTGCACTACCCTGTGCTAGCACTGGTTTGCAAATGGTCACATCCACAGCGACACAATCCCAGACTAACTAGGACATGGATGTTATTGACAAAGGCTAAAAGATTTGTCATTCCTTTGGCAGGAGACAGGAGGAGAGAAATGGGAAGCAGGAGCTCAGCACTGTGTTACCCACTTCCATATCTGACTTGCCAAGTGGCAATTCATCTGTTCAGCACCCACTCACGTTGTGCACAAAGAAATAGGCAAGGGAATTTAGTCCGAAAATTTGGGGCACCATAGTGTCTCAGCTGCAGTACTGTAAGTAAGAGCTGTGAGATTTCCTCAGGGTTTTTTTGTTTGGGAGTGGTTTTTGGGTGGGGTTTTTTTGCGGGGTGCTAGTATGTTTTAAAGTATTGCTGCACCACGTGAGCGCTTCAAACAGCTTCAGTGCAAAATCTATTATTAATTTAATATTTTGTTAATATATTATTAATTTCAATTGCAGACTAATCTTACTGTCATCATACAAAACTAGTGGAGTGGTGCTCATCTTTCAGCTGAGACTGGATCCTGACTGCGTGGACAGGACTAGTACAAACTAGTATTAAATAAAGATGCACTTTTAAATGCTAATAGGCATGGCATAGAAGTTGCTGTACCATGCAAAGGGACCTCTATTTTGAGCCCATTACTTGAAGAAATCTTCCAAGCACACTGCAAATTCCATCCTCTATTTCTCTCGCTGGTGGAGGCTCCAGATTGATGAAAACAGATCTATGGCCAGTCTTCTGCTTATGCTTATTTTTAGTGTGGAAAAAGAACTTTGAGTAAAGGAAGAAGTCCAACAGCTGGATATCATAAAGTGAAAAAAATGCTAGCAAAAGAAGTCATCAAAATGCAGTATGTTTCAAGCACGCTTGATAACTAAATTCAAAATATTATTAAAACTATAATTGATGCACTTTGTAATAATTACATGAAGTGTTCTTATTTCCTTCCTGCTACAGTCAGAGCATGAATAAACAATCCGCTTTCAACTGCTCTCAGTCATGAAATTAAACAAAGCTGAAGAATATGCAAGTCAAATAAGAAATTTTAAAAGGACTGACATTTATTGAAAAATTTTACTCGTGTGTTTCAAAGAGTTATGGAAAAGCTAACTACTCAAGCACAGCACTATTCAGAGATAATGAATTCAATCAATATCTCCCTCACTCTGACAGAAATGGTGAATTGGCTTTCATGTAACCAGTGAAAATAAAACAAAGGCAAAGAGTTAGCTATTTAAATAGCTGTTGCTAAGATTTTGTATGCATTCCTTTGTAAAAGACAAACTAGTACTAGAAAAAATGATAGACAATTATTATCTTCCTACAGTTTCATACAGAATATACTCACTTTATACAAATCTTATATGAATTAAGATTCCTCGATCCCACCATTATGAACACAAATTTCAGTCTAAGTTTATGTGATTTTAATAGCCATTAAGTTTTACTGCCTGGTTTGTGGATGCTAGCAAAAAAAGGAGTTACTTTATGCCGTTATTTTGTTTCTGATTACAAAAGTCAAGATCTCAAAAAACTCCAAAACACTACCTACGTAAAAACTAACTTCATTAGGACATCTTAAAAAAAACAAAACCCAAAAAACAAAATTGCACTTAAATGGAGGATCCTTTTCCAAAAGATGAGCTTTCTTACACCCTTTAAAAAAAAAAACTTATCCTGTGAGAGAGATGTAGCAGAGAACAAATTTTTCTGCCTAGGTACTATATTCTTTAGTTTCCTACCACCCCCAAGCACCAGCACTCTTATATAGCTAGCATACGAAATGAAAGCATGTTCCTTAAGCAAATCTGTGTGTGTATCTGTACGTACCTAAATCTACGGAAATGTGAAATGTAGAAACTACAGCAACACCTATAATTTTAAAGGCACAGTAGGAGAAACATAATAAATCTGTCCAGCCATCCCATCAGGAGTTAAAATTTATGATGTAACACCAATATTCCTGAAGGCTAATATTACAGGTATCCTGGAAACCCCCATCTAAGAACAAACATTAATGTCAGATATTTTGCTTTGGATTAGAATATACGTGCTATTGTAGTCTCAGCTTGGAAGCTTAACTTTGCACCAATACGTCCTTGTCTTGCTAAGGCACAACACTAGGTAGAATCCCTTCTCTTACTCAGGCTATTCCCAGGGACCCTGATAAAAGGAAGAAAGTATCTGACAGATACAATTCTGACTTTTCTTCTGCATGAAACACATGCCTTCTAAATTCAGTTCAAACTGAACAGTTTCAAAACAACAAACCTGAAGGTTTCCATGGATGAGGCAGCACAGGCAGCCCCTGCACAGTTTTTATAGGATCCTCACCAACACGGCTTGACAAGGTTCCAGTGGGAAGACCTCTCAAGACTCTGCCTCAAGCTTTTGGTCTCTTCCTCAGATTATCAAGAAATAGCCAATTGTGATGGTGGTTTTTCTGCTGGAAAAAAGCTTTATGCTGGACTGAGACCACCAACTCATTTCACATCGGTCAGAAAATGAGATGGTAATAGTTTTTCGCAGTTGCCAACTTAAACTGTATTTGAGCTACAGACCTAGATGTGAAAGGCTCTGTAATAAATTACCAATCTCCTGAGCCATCCAGTTAATAACATGCATGGTTTTCTTTTTAAACTCGATTATGCTTAAGTTCATAAATTTTATGAAACTGTAGAAAGTAAAACATCAGAAAAATTTAGATTCTTGATGACAGGTCATTTGTTTTCTGTATGCCTCAAATATACACTGAAGAGTACTATTGCTGGCAGAACATTAGAGTAAGACATTACATTTTGGTTTAAAACAAAGTGTGTCTAAGCAGTAACATGCACTATGTACTTCTACATTATGTTTTGCTCCTCTAATTCACCGGTCATGACAAAGCCATCACAATCTTTTTGACTTTTTCCCTCCATGCTGTGGCTTTTGTTCCATTTCTAAAACCAGGAGCAAAATAGAAACAATATCCATACAATTATTTTAATAAAACAAAGCTTCCTTGTATTTCAGTTCTGAAAATGTTATTTATCAAAGACATCTTTTTGCATCAGTTTAAACAGGGACTGGCACTCTGTAAAAGCATTTATTAGGCATGAAAATAGAAGACAAATAACTAGTCATTGACTACATTTCTAGGAATGCCATTAAAGCTATTTCAAAGACAAAAAGTGACTCTGGAAGAGTAGTAAGGAAGCCAGACTTATTGCACCAAGCATAGAATAGCACTGGTAATACTGACTCATGGGAATGAAAGGTCAAACTAATGATACTCTCATGCACTAATGAAATTGCTGTAATTAGAAGCATCACATATAGATAGCATCATACTTTGATAGCATTTTTTTTTCAATTTACTTCTAAGAATAAGAGCTACAGACAACTGGGTCAGGAAAACTACCCAATTTTAAGGCAACAGACAGAACCAGCCCAGCCAGCTATGGGCATATTTCAAAGGCAAATATATAAGAATTGATGAGATTCACCAATTTAAAACATTTAATAGAATGTGCTGGTTAAAAAACACTAACTCAGGTTCAAAATGTTTTGCTTATACTGTACTTTGGATAAACATTAGCGTATTTGCAGAAGTCTTCAAAAGTTGGCATGCCTGTATTTCTGATAGATTATAAATATTAGGAGAAGACAGTGACCTTCAAAAGTTACCTTGTAACCAAAACTGATAATTTTAGGGAGTTTTTATTTTTTTCAGCAGTTCTTACAGCCAATCATCCTCTCCCCCACCTACACACATGCCGTATTTAGTTATTTATCTTGCCTGCAGTAATACTACCAGAGGCATTTTCAGTACTTCAACATGCCTGTTATTTAAATGAACATTTTTAAAAATAATTTATTTAGAAAATCAAAAAAGCAAAACAGCCATCTGATATACTTCACTGTCATAAGCATATCAGATCATAGCTGGCTTTTAAAATTCGCTCTACTAACCAAGGTTGTGTGACTGCAGTATAAAAATATATATTTATTAGTACATGCCCCTAGCACAAAGGTTTTTGTTTCCCAGCAATTTGTATAAAACACAATCCTTGCCCTCAATCATCATCCCAGTGCTAAAACCCATTGCGGATCCACTTACCAAATCCCTGTGTAACACCCAGTTAGCATGCAGGTAGTGAATACCATCTAGGATCTGATATAACAGTGACTTCACCATTCCCCGAGGTAACTGAACTGGTTTCTTGTTTGCTTTAGAAGCCCTGTGAAACTTGATTATATGCTGTAAAGGGGAAAAAGAAATAAAAAAATTAAAATTTAATGTTTTGATCTACAGCATTACACAAGATTGCGAGTAATTCCTTACATAGACTTCTTAAGGTTTTTTTCAACCTTTCATCATTCATTTTCAAAACCAGACACATATACCTTAAGTACTAGAAAATTAATACTATATGAGTTAAAGTGATCACGGGCCCAAGCAAATCTCTCAAAAATTACATCAGTTGTTGCTGTGGTTTAACCCTGGCAGGCAGCTAAACCCCACACAGCCACTCACTCACTCTCCCCCAGTGAATACAAAACCAATGCAACTGTCAAAGCAAATTCCCTTGCAGATCACTGATCTTGGAGATTTTAGGGGTACTTTTGTTTGGAGGTTCTTTTTGTTAAGAGAGGCTGATATCTTGTCTACCACAGCACAGAATTAAAAGTGCATTACCAAACTCCTATATTATTTTACTTCTAGGTTTTCTCCTACAGTAATAATGACACTGTAATATTCAACATCTAATGCCAAACAGAAATTCTTGCAAACTGTATTCGGAGTCCTAAACATTTAAATTAGAAGCACAGATTTATTCGTTCTTTATTTACTATATGCTTAAAGCACAATACTCTCAAAACAGAAGCTGTAGACAGAGCAAAGCTATAAATCTGTCCACCTGAAAAGTCAGCTACCAAGCCAGACATGGAAAAAACCTTTAACAATTATAAGCATATACACAGGCAGTGATGTCTAGCAACAATGAGGAGTTCAAAAGGATATGTTGTCTTAGTACTTGAGTCCCAGGTGCCACTAACTTCAATAGCATAAGGTGTGCAACGGTCATGGTAACCATTTTCATGTTTGCCTCCTTTTGAGAGAGAGAGAATTTCTAGAACAAACTTTTTCATGCATTCACACTTCTTTTCTGTAATGGCTCACACTTGTGTGATCATCAAAACAGCCCCGATCTTGTCTATCCAAGACCTTGCACCAAACTTCTGTCACGTGTTCATCCTACGTTCCTGAGCTTTCATATTCCAGGTCCATCTAGGTAGCCAACTACTCAAACCCCTTTGGGAAATTGCCTCTCCTCTCTTGCTGCAGCCCAGCTCCATACAGCTTGCCTTCCTTTGCTTCAGGCATCAAGCTCGGTTTTCCTGGGAGGAAAAGGCACATCCCTGCTCTGCCAAAGGTAAAAATGGGGCTGCATGGAGGGGAGAAACACTAATGAAAAGTTGACAGTCCCTGCCCAGTCAGTCAAGCACCATGTGCAGGAGCATCCCTCAGCCTGAGCCACAAGTTTCACTTCCTCTCACCGCCCACTTCCACTGACTCCAAAGCAAATGTTATTTTTCATGCAGTGGCCAGAGAGAAGTGGATCTTCAGAGACAGAAAGATGGCTCTCCTGGACTGTTTTGTTCCTGCTCTAATATACTCTGTGCCCTTCTCCCAGCCTTGTTTGAGACCTGCTGCGCTAGATATGCTCAGCGCTGGAGGACTTGGTCCATAGCCGGCTCTCCAGGGCACAGGGCCAGCCCAGTCACTGCAGCTAAGTCTCTTGCAGCCAGGTACAGCGAACAACCAGAACAGCTGGGGAGTTCTGGAGTTTATGCAGGTATGTGCGTGTAAACATAAAGGTCAAAATTGATGGTCATTCCTAAGTTACTTATACACAAGCTAGTGTTTCATTAACAGAAGTGCTTCTGCAGTGATTTAGGTTAAGTTTGAAGCAATGCAGAAATGTACAAATACAAACAAGGACGGGTCACTATTAGTCACAATCATCCAAATAAATACAAAGCCTTGCAGCACATTTTGAAACAAAAACCACCAGACTCAAATATTCCTAAACTTCTGTAGCTTAGTATATCATAAACACAGGGGAGCAGTGAAAAAGAGAATGTGCTTGCTTTTTCTCCACATTAAAAAAAAAAATCCTTCACTCCATTTCCTCAAGATTTTTTTTTCTTTGTTTGTTTTTGTACATCAGCCTTTAGAATGTCTCAACATTTCAGCTGTTCAGTAACTTTTTTTTCCCTCTAATTTTATTTTGGTAACAAAATCTCAAGTATCAGAACTTCCATGTTATTTAACTGGGAGAAAACAACTTTGATTCAGCTTAGCTAAAGGAAAACTGACACTGCAGTTCTTAGGCAAATACTACTGAATTATTCTCAACTACAAGGAAGACCATATGCAAAAGAGATTAGTGCTACTTTGGTTTGTGCTGTCTGTCTAAACGACATGCAGAGGAAAAACCAACTTATGATTCGTACTGTGCAAGTCTTACGTGAACACATACATCAAAATTTCCATCTCATTCCAAATTGCCACTGTTGTACCCTTTGATCCAAATCTTCTTAATGTCTTTTAAGGTTAGTATAACAATACTTGTTCCGTTGAGAGCAATGCTCAAAATGCCAGATTTAAATTCAAGGCACACACATACCTTTTTTCAGGGAAGTCAAGGTTGCATGGGATTTTGGATTCTCTACAATGCTATTTTGATTTTTTTTTTAACGTATTCCAAATGGATGTTAAGCTTAAAAACATTAACTTAACAGAGGAAAAGGGTATATATCTTAAAACAAATTTACTTTGCCTCCAACATGTTTATATTTTACAGCTGTATCTTGTAATTAGGAATAAACAGCCTTCCTCTCAAATATATGAAATTTCAGCAGACGAGTTAAGTAAAAAACTCTTCCCACTGGAACATATTAATTAAATTTCAATTATATACAGTGGCATTACTCTCACTTCATGTATTCATGGATGAAATGCAATGTAACTAAAACTCTAAACTGTCCTATTCAGCCCATAAATTTGTCCTTTTTCAAAGGGAATCCACCTGCATAATCCATTAGTTTCCTGCACCCTACTTTAGCTGTAATGGAGGGTTATAGCTACATTTATTTAACTAGATTTCTAGCTACTGAGAGCTGAATGCAGACTTTTATCATCTTAAAGAGGTCACAGATTAACTGTGCAGCGTGCTTACCAAACATTTTCCATTGCTTTTCCTTTAGTACTGAAAATGTTTCCAACAAACAGGGGGCAAAAGGTTATACTGTTTTTAAACCAATGCCTCTTCCCTGACCTTGTCCCTTTTCTGCAACTAAAACTCTAAACCGGGTACCTACAAACAATTCACCTTACCCAGAGGTCATGCTCAGCGTAGTCAAAGAGAAGCCACACTTTCCTGTCAGCATGAGAAAGAAACACCTTTTGCAGAGAAATGACATTGGGATGCTTGAGCTCCCGCAGCAACTGCAAAATAAAGAAAGTCCACAACAGTTACATCCACACATGCAGAGCTGTGAAAGGGCTGGAAAGATTAATTCTTTAATAGTCTTTGCTACACACTTTACAATACAAACAATAAAAGTTGAAATCTGCAAGTCACAGAAAACAGAACCTATTTTTTTAACAAAAGAACCAGTCATTACTTTGAAACCAAAGCTGAAAGCAGGTCATAACCCCCATAGGGCATTCACTTCCTAGTCATTTCCTAAAAGCCAAAGTCTATGTAAACCTCACTGTTATCCAAGATCAAGAAGACTCCACAAACAGCCAGCTGTGGCATCTGCCCTTTCCCATAGGCTGTAATCTTTGATAGAGCTGTTTGGGGTATCCAATTTTCTCCCAGTTATCTGAAAACTCTTCATTTCGGTTGCAGTCATTCAAGGCTGAATGGGATGACTCATTTAGAGCCTGTCAATGCAGGCAGCTAAACGAAGATGTGGTTTGTAAGATGGAGTCAGCTGATCTACAAGGTCGCCACCACCTACAGAAGAAGGTCCCACTCCCTCCCACAACATATATTACACCACTTACGGCACTCACAGAAGCCATCCACGAAACAGCTCCCAGTTCAAGAGAGAAATAACCCAGACAAACAAAGGTGTTAATTTTCTGCTGAGTTCCTGAGCTGAAATGACTCAGGGCACTAACAGCAGACCCAGCACTAGCGAAGGGACACAGCTAAGAGCAAGAACTTCTCTCAGCAGCAGTGAGCCATTAAACCAGCTCAGCTGCTTTAGAAACTATAGCTTTAACCACCACCAAAAGGAACATACAATCAAGGTATAGCACAAAATCTGAATGCAGACAGCATCAGTCTATTTGCGCTCTACTGGTCGTGTTATAATTATACTGTACTCACACAATTGCTAAGAAACAAACAAAAACTTTATCTAAGCAAACTATTGGCAAGCATGGCTAACCCAAGACTAGACGAATTGTTGCCAGCTCAGTTTGCCAGAAATGATGATGTCTTTAATAAAAGGAATGGCTAGGTTTTTCTAAAAAGCCAAGGACAATTTGAACTACCATTTGAATACAGAACAGAAAATTAACATTTTATTTCTGAGATTGAATCTATTTTCAATAAAATATAATTTTCCATGCTACATAATAGAGGAAACAAGAAAATTCATTCCTTTCTACTGATACCTTTGTCACATGTGGTAACATTTTAGCTGCTACTGAGATAGTAAATGGAAGTGGATATCCGCACATTTGTTTCCTTCTTTTCTATTTCGTTTGAGACAGGCTCCCATCCCTACTCACGGACCAGTCTTCAGTGCGGCATTTCTTGAGCAAGAGGACCTAGAGCCCACAGAGCTTTTATCTCAAGTATGAGATCAAACAGGGAGACAGAGGGTTGAGGAGACAATGCAACATTACAGATCAGTGCACAAGGCAGTAGTTTCAGCCTGTTAAACCTCTTAAGATTTGTAAAAGCATTATATGAAGGGATTTTAAGGCAGGATCTGCACGAAGTGTGGAATTCTGTAAATGCCTGTAATTCCTAACAAAGCATAAGAGCAGTATGGGGAAAACCAAGAAATGCCTGTTTGCAGTTTTTTTATCAGTTACAGGTGGGGATCATTGGTGGTAGGTTGACCCCAATCAGCAGCTAAGCCCCACACAGCCACTTGCTCACCCCCCTCTGTCAGATGGGAGAAGAAAGGTAAAAAAAAACGAAGAAAATTTGTGGGGAGGACAAGACAGTTTAATAAGTGAAGGAAAGAGGAATTTAAAAAAACAACAGAAGTGATGCAAGGCAATCACTCACCACTTCCCACGAGCAGCCCAGCCAGTCTCCGAGCAAACGCTATCTCCCCAAAGCGAGGGGGGCACAGAGTGGGAACGAGAAAAAGCCTGGACACTGTGCAAGTGCCACTCAGCAACAGCCAACACATTGGTGGGTTATCAACACTGCTTTAGTTGCAAATCCCAACAGACCCAGTACAACATCAGACCATCAGTGGGAGTCAGCCTCTTAATAGCGAATGAGGTTATAGGGTTTAAGGATACATTGTGCCAGTCCTTACAGCGAAGGACTTTTTGTTGAATCAGTATAAATTCACAGCTTAAATTTATGGTAAACATTTTAATGAATTAACTGTCCCCAGAAGATTACGTGACAGTTCAGCAACTATGTGTCCATGCCAAAATTTTATCAGATTTCCTGTGGCCTGGTGACACTCTTGTACCAGACACAACCGACTATTCCTCAATGAAAGAGGCAGACACTGGTCAGAGCTCTAGAAAATAATGTAACTTTCCCCTTTACGCCTTCCTGTCCCATTTTAAGTCCATCCTACTCCTTATTCCCAGCTAGAAGCTAGCATCCACTTTAAAAACGCAACCTCTTCACATGCAATGTGATCCACCTTCAAGGACACACGGAGAATCCATCACCAAAGCTGGTCCAGAACATGACACAAAGAAGGGAAACTTTGAGTAGTGCAGCAGAAGGGCTCCCTGTCTGTATAGCAAGGCAACATAGACATAAATCTCCTTTGTTTGTGCTAGGGGTAGTCAATCCTGCAGACTTCGAGATTCACAGCATTCCTGTGGTCTGCCAAATAACTGGCTGCTGCCCTTTCTTGCTTCCAAACCCAGCCAGTAGCAAGGTACAAGTAACCAAGCGTGCATTTCCTACAGGCACACACACAATACAGACATGACCAGCCACACGGGTATCAACAGAGGCAGGAGAACAGCATCTTCTTTGCACGCACCCACATAAGCACCAACAGTACCTATGTAAAACTTGAACACCACAACTGCCCTGCATCCCTTTCTCCACTCCAGCTAATCAGGCTTAAAGTTCACATACATGGACACGTATTCACTGGTCCCTCAGACTCCAGTGCAGACCTTACATCTGCTTGGAATCCAAGCCCAGATGCTGTCATGCCCTTTCATCCAGGTTTCAGCTCTGACATCAGGTCTCTCCAAATTTCAGTCTCCTCCTGCTTGCTGGTTCTGCATGCTTGAAGTTCACTAGCAGGTCACACACACGAGCTACCACAAAGAACTGCATAAGGGTTCATCTCCTGACTTACGTCTCTCCCATATCCAGCTTCTGCAGACCTGTGCTGTTCCCAGCATCTGGCCCCTGCAGACCTCACTCTGTTCTTACCGCCTCGCCCAGCCTGAAGTTTGCTAGTGGGTCATAAATGCACAAGCAGAACACAGACCACATTCACACAGAGAACAGTTAGGAACAGACACAGGACAGACTGGTTTTAGGGGGCCTGGCCAGACAAGCACGCTGCCCAGTAGCCTGCTTACATGAAACCTGCTCCTTATTCCCCCTCCATTTTCCCATGCTTTTTCACAGAATCACAGAATGGTTAAGGGTTGGAAGGGACCTCTGGAGATCATCTAGTCCAACCCCCTGCCAAAGCACGTTCACCTAGAGCATGTTGCACAGGGTTGTGTCCAGGCGGGTTTTGAATATCTCCAGAGAAGGAGACTCCACAACCTCCCTGGGCAGCCTGTTCCAGTGCTCTGCCACCCTCAAAGTAAAGAAGGTCCTCCTCATATTCAGATGGAACTTCCCCTGTTTCAGCTTGTTCCCATTGCCCCTTGTCCTCTCACTGGGCACCACTGAGAAGAGCCTGGTCCCCTCCTCTTGACACCCACCCCTAAGGTATTTGTAAGTGTTGATAAGATTCCCTCTCAGTCTTCTCTTCTCCAAGCTGAACAGACCCAGCTCTCTCAGCCTCTCCTCATAAGAGAGATGCTCCAGTCCTTTGATCATCTTTGTAGCCCTCCACTGGACTCTCTCCTTCCTTATCTTTCTTGAACTGGGGGGCCCAGAACTGCACACAGTACTCCAGATGTGGCCTCACCAGGGCTGTGTAGAGGGGCAGGATAACCTCCCTTGACCTGTTAGCCACACTCTTCCTAATGCACCCCAGGATACCATTGGCCTTCCTGGCCACAAGGGCACATTGCTGGCTCATGGTGAACTTGTTGTCCACCAGAACACCCAGGTCCTTCTCTGCAGAGCTGCTCTCCAGTAGATCAGCCCCCAACCTGTACCGGTGCATGGGGTTATTCCTCCCAAGGTGCAGGACTCTACACTTGCCTTTGTTGAACTGCATGAGGTTCCTCTCCGACCAGCTCTCCAGCCTGTCCAGGTCTCGCTGAATGGCAGCACAGCCTTCTGGTGTATCGGCCACCCCTCCCAATTTTGTGTCATCAGCAAACTTGCTGAGTGTACACTCTGTTCCTTCATCCAGGTCACTGATGAGTAAGTTAAACAGGACCGGGCCCAGTCCTGACCCCTGGGGAACACCACTAGCCACAGGCCTCCAACTAGACTGAGCACCACTGATCACAACCCTCTGGGCTCTGTCGTTCAGCCAGTTCTCGATCCACCTCACTGTCCACTCATCTAAGCCACACTTCTTGAGCTTTCCCATGAGGATGTCATGGGAAACAGTGTCAAAAGCCTTGCTGAAGTCAAGGTAGATAACATTCACTGCTCTCCCCTCATCAACCCAGCCAGTCATGTCGTCACAGAAGTCTATCAGATTGGTCAAGCATGATTTCCCCTTGGTGAATCCAGGTTGACTACTTCTGATGACCTTCTCCCCATGCTTAGAGGTGGCATCCAGAATGAGCTGCTCCATCACCTTTCCAGGGATGGAGGTGAGGCTGACCAGCCTGTAGTTGCCTGGGTCCTCCTTCTTGCCCTTTTTAAAGACTGGAGTGACATTGGCCTTCCTCCAGTCCTCAGGAACCTCTCCTGTTCTCCATGACCTTTCAAAGATGATAGAGAGTGGCTGGGCAATAACATGCCAGTTCCCTCAACACTCATGGGTGCATCCTGTCGGGGCCCATAGATTTGTGGGTGTCCAGTTTGTCTAAATGATCTCTAACTTGATCCTCCTCAACCAAGGGAAAGTCTTCCTTTCTCCAGACTTTCTCTTGTACCTCCAGGGTCTGGGATTCTTGAGGGCTGGCCTTAGTAGTAAAGACTGTGGCAAAGAAGGCATTCAGTAACTCCGCCTTCTCTGTATCCTCTGTCACCAGGGCACCCTCCTCATTCAGCAGCAGGTCCACATTTTCCCTAGTCTTCCTTTTGCTGCTGATGTACTTGAAGAAGCCCTCCTTGTTGTCTTTGATGTCCCTTGCCAGATTGAATTCCAAGTGGGCCTTGGCCTTCGTTGTCGCCTCCCTGCATACTCTGACAACCTTCCTGTATTCCTCCCAAGTAGCCTGTCCCTTTTTCCACATTCCGTAGACTTCCTTCTTCCATTTCAGTTTTGTCAGAAGCTCTTTGCTTGTCCATGCAGGTCTCCTGCCCCCTTTGCTTGATTTCTTACTCATAGGGATGCACCAATCATTTCCTCCCCAATCCACCTTGTTCACTCCCTTTCCTGCCTTTTATCCTTCCTCTAAACATCCCAGAGAAGTTTCACAGAGTCCCAGCAGCCCCTGCAAATACCCAATAAAACCTCTATCCTCCTCTGAGATCCATAGCAATCTGCTTTCCTTCTCATCCATTACAAAGCACTGGTTGACCCCCTTCAAGGACACACCTGAGAGGTTCCTTCTGTTAACATCATTAATGTTTTGAGGTTCTAGCCTTTGTTACAGCTACTGACAGTAGCTGTTATGGTTTGTGCATCTGTGTGCTCAGTTTATCATTCTTGCTGGTTTTTGCCTTTGCCTTTTATGTTGAATAGCCATTAACGACATATTCTTTCAGTCTGCCTAAAAAACCTGATGGGTTTGGTCAAAGCTAGACAGCCACAAGCACGCCAGTGAACAGGATGGCTAACATACATCAGCAAAACCATCAGAATAAGGAAATGATTGATGGAAATGATTGCTGTAGTGGTGACAGATGATCCCTGAATCACTGTCTTGGAAGACTGAAATGCTCCAGGACAGTGATATGGCACAGTGATAAATGCAAACACTGTCTGAAGGACAGAAAGAGCTCATGCAGATGATAACACATCACATGGGCTGTAAACAGCATTTCCAGTAACCTCACTCTCCATGAACCAGGCCTCTCTAGCCCATATGCCACATGCCCTTCCTACCAGATGACTTGCCTCATGTCGAGCAGCTGACAGAGTTCACTGGAGACAACGCAGACTGCAAGAAACACTCTAGGACCATCAGTACACTGCCTGCTAGTGATAAAGACCACTTTTTCAACTACTGACTCCGATACCTAATTGCTTCTCTCCACCCTAGTTCAGTTCTATAGAACACAAAGTAGACAAAAACCACGCATTTGGCTCTTGGTAAGTTACAGTCCTTTTCATTTGCATATCACACAACGATTCAAGAGCATTTCCACAGCCAGAAAAGTTTCCCTTAAGTTAGGTGGCCTGAGTGCCCTTTATAAGGAAGGGAGACCCAATTCACCTTCAAAGAAATACAAAGCAGCTACTGATTAAAACGCTGATACATGGAGTCTCCTTCTCTGGAGACATTCAAAACCCCCCTGGACGCGTTCCTGTGTGATATGATCTAGGTAATCCTGCTCCGGCAGGGGGATTGGACTAGATGATCTTTCAAGGTCCCTTCCAATCCCTAACATTCTGTGATTCTGTGATTCTGTAACCCCATGTTGTCCCAGTCTGGTCTTGCCCTTGTTTTCATAAATACTGTTCAAGACACAGCAAGGGAAACAGCATCCCTACGTGCAAGTCCTTGGCTCACACTAAGGTTCCTCCATCTCCCTCTTCAAATGCAGAAATATCCATTCCACGGCCATGGGGCAGCTGGGAAACAGTAAATGAAAGTGTCCTACCAATGCATAAAATTGTTAAATTGCTTCACAAACAAGGACAGAGTGGGGTAAGACAGGACATTATTAAACAACCAACAGCAGCATTAAGGCAGCCTGGCAAACTGCCACATGACTAAGGCAAATCTTTTCTTGCACAGGGGCACTAACAGTAATTACCTTTCACATCAAATACGAGCTGAACTCAGCACAAGTCTCGACAAACATGATCTCCTTCCTCTGGTGATATTCCCACATCTCCGGTACAGCTCTCCACCACTACAGACACTTCTCATGAGCCAAGATGCTGTACCGAACGAGCGCCTTCAATATATCGTTCTCTTCACATAAGTGAGGATTTCTAGCTTTACTGCAAATGTCATTCCACCCCTACTCTTGATGCTTGCTACTGTATGTGGTCCGCAGCGAATGTAACCTGCTCAGTGTTGCAATGCTACCATGCTTACTTCCATAACTGAGCACAGACTCATTTGCTAGAGCAACTGGCCAGGTGACCTGGCCCAGAAGGAGTTTCTCTGATGTCCTGTCCTGGGACATTAGCTAGTTTAGAGAAGGCAGCTCCTCGTTCTCACTGCCTTCCTATGAGTGCTATGCAATACCTTTCTCCCAAAGCTTAGGACAGTCAGAAAGCGGCTAAGACACAAAGCCATAGGCAATATCGAGCAAAACATTCACTTCAGCAAAAATCACTATTGTATCATCTTGCTAGTTTGATGGCATAAATTCAAAAATCTAATCATCACCTCATGCTTCAAAAAGGCTCACATCAGTTCCAGCAAGTGATCCAGCAACAAACAAATCATATATTAATAGTCACGCCATGGCCTTAAGATGGAAAATGGGCAAATAGGGACTTGGAACAGAAAGCAGATTGCAGTTGCTGCAGAAAAAGCTGATTTTCAGACCAGAAGACAACTGATTTAGTCATCCTGTAACAGATGAGACAGCAGTGGAACTACTGCTACAAGAGATGAGTATACGCAGTAGTGAGACATTACCTGAAATGCTATGCATAATTCTGGCCAGTTCAAGGAAGATTGATCCCAACTGCAACAGGGAAAGAAAGCCCAAGCCTACACCCAGGGGAAGGGAGAGCCTACTGCACAACGGGGAACTGGCAAGCCAAGCCAAAAGCCTTAGAGCCTGCCAAAACAAAGCCACAGAAAGAAACAGTCTCTCTCTCTCTTTAAAATGAAAGCAGGAGAGAAGAGCTATTCTAACTAACTGACAATACTACCATAAGTACAAATGAGTATGAACTAGTCATGATTAATTTTGGCTTAAAGGCTGAATAATGTTTACATAGCCACTAATAGAATGGGGCTCCGGAACTGCCTTGAGAGATTTTTCTTTTCCTTACAAGTTTAACTTGCAGTTTGATAAATTTTTGAAGGTGCACTTTGCTTGTCTGCAAGAGCAGGAGCAGAATATGACGACTCCAGAAGTGTCATCCAATTCTATATTCATAAAATAAATTTCTAAAAAAAAATAAATTTCAAATCACTATTCTTAGTTTCGTATCAAAAACTGGAGCTCTACTCAAGTACTTTAAACTTGTTATTTACACTAAAACCCAAATTTTATTACACAAGTTCCTAAATCCCAAGTTGGCTTAGCTGCTATCCAATAGGTTCAAGATCTGTTTATTTCAATGGAAATGTGACTTTACAGTTTTATATTCTCATGAGTCAGATATTTCACAGTACTAAAAGAGAACAAAATACCTGCTGAAAGTACATGCTGTTTTCCTTTCAAAGGTGTTCAAATGAAAGCTTATAAAAGCAATGTAACAGAAAAAGTTATAATACTGCTCACTCTATGAATTTATTATGAAGCTGACAACACATTTTTGAAGTTCTTCAGACATACAACCGTGTGAAATAGTTGCTTTAGTTTATTCTTTTGGTTTTATTTTTAAAGTCCTAAATGTTGAAAAAAGAAGCCTGACACGACAAAATGTCAAGAGAAAAAAAAAAAGCATATTTCTGGTTTTAACTTCTGTGGTTTCCAAAACAAATGAGTTATGTGATCACACATACCAGTCAGTATTTATTAGCACCTCTTATGTCCAAACACATTCAAAGTATTAGAAGAGGTGTTATTAAAGGTTCACTGAAAGTAAGGAGGTGTATGAAGAATCCAGATGAGACAGACACTGGATGTTAAGCTTGGTCAAATTCTGCTGTTCACAAAAAACATCATGATTCCTAAGGGGTTCCAATTGGTTAACATTCAATCAGTATCTTTGTCCTACTTTCGCAGAACTAAAAACAATACCACTCTCCCTTTATACAAGATTTCCCAAGAATACTGTTTGTAGCCCTGTAACACAGCTCAATAAAGTACTCGGTCACAACTTATATTTTACATACCATACTACTATTAAAGCATTTGAGAGTCATCAGACTTGCCAAGAGGGTGAAATCAAACATTTGTCTTCCCCAATACCTTCCTGCTTTTCACCACATGGAAAGACTGCTAAGAAACCATTTCTTGTCTTCTGATATGAGGATTGTACTCACCTAAATTATTTCTGGTTTTGGTCTTGTGGGAAAACGCTTTCACTGTTAGCATGAAAGGGAAATGACAGCCCCTGAGTCCTGAGGAACCTGCACCCAAATATGGTTCCTTATTGCATAGCTGGTATGAGATCTCTTCCAGCAAGCTCACTGGGACAGTCATTTGTTCCATACCACCATACCAGGGGAAGATGTTGACAAGGATGAATCCTGGAGTCACCCAGTTTCAGTTCGGCCTCATGGAGTCCCTCCAGCTGCTGTGTGCTGCCTCAAGAGTCCTTGGTCACCTTCAGACTGGCTCTGAGAGCCCTTAAAGCTTTTCTTCTGTCCCCTCCACTGGCAGAGAAGAAAGAGGCCTGATAATCATATGACATGATCTTGTCACCCAGGACATGGAAGCCCCAGTGTGCAAGGAGGACCGATTCACCTCTACAGCAGCCTCCTCCACCAATGTCAACTCAGCCAAGACCACTAGACAACAGCAGCTCCCTTCTCACCTGCCCACAGGTGCAGGCTCTGCCTCTACCTCTCTGCCACCTTCCAGCCCAGAAGCCGAAAGCCAGGGTGATGGAGCAGTTGCAGAGGTGAGCAGGTCTGCTGCAGAGGCTTTCCCTTTCAGGTAAGAGCAGCAGTCATAACCAGCTATCTCTCTGCTTATTCTCACACTGCCTGGGTACCATGTGCCTGCTCCCTGCAAACCTGGCCAAGTTCCTGACGGAAGGAGAGCTGTACCAGGGCCTGAGCCTCCTGCCTGGGAGACAAAAATCAATACTTCCCTTTCTTTTGTCAATGCTCAGACATGTGAACATTAGGGTACAAGTCCACATTATACCCAAATCACCCCTGCAGGTTCCTATCACTTCCTGTGAGCCACATTAAGCAACAGTGCGACCAGGATGGTTCAGCTCAGCTTGTTCACACAACAGAAAACTAACCAAGCTGTTCATTCTCCCTTCAGTGAAGATGAACTTCCTCATCCTACAGCAACACTATCACTAGATCCTACACGGAGGACATCACCTTTTGTGATGACAGCCTGCATTTGTTATAATAGGAAAACACGAATTCCTAGGAATGGCCAAATGCCTCCAAGGCAGACCTAAAGAGTGGAAATGGTCAGAGAAGCCAGCTACTTATTGTTCTGCAGTTTTCTGTCCCAGCCCCAGCAGATTCAACGCTGTTCTAACTTGTAGAGCTGGCTATGGTGCTTGAAGGACACCACCTAGACAGGAGACAGATAGAATACAGCATCGCCCATCCCAGCTCTGCTTTGTCCCATTCAGCATTTCCATCACTGAGAGTGTCTGCCACGATATCCAGCACTTCCTCTTCAGAGCCAAGTCAAAAACTAATGCTATCATATAAAAATACTATGTGATGTTTTTACATACAAACAAGCTTTTCACCAATACTTCAGTCAACCAAACCAGGCACCAAAAAAACAAAGCTACGTGGAAATCCTGCAAA
The DNA here is from genome assembly GCF_013368605.1 of Nyctibius grandis. Classification (NCBI taxonomy): domain Eukaryota; kingdom Metazoa; phylum Chordata; class Aves; order Nyctibiiformes; family Nyctibiidae; genus Nyctibius; species Nyctibius grandis. The sequence continues at coordinate 104,574,723 of NC_090659.1, forward strand.
AAGTAAAAAAAAAAAAAAAAAAAAACCAAACCACCAAAACAAGCCAGCCAAGCAACTTCTCACTAGCCAAAGGAAGCACAGGCAAGTGAAGTACTTGTAACCTGCTAAAATTGATTGAAAAATGCTTATCAACAAGAAAAATGTCAGAAAGTCACTTCATTACTTTAAAACCTAAGACTCCTGTATATAAAACTGCCCAACTCAAAATTCTGAAGCTCTATGTGAAGGCTGGTTAACTACTCCGACTTCCTACAGCCTTGAAGAATTCTCCTACTTTGCAAACTGTGAAACAGCATTTGCTGCACTATTCCATGTGGATAGGCTTTAACGACTTTCCTCCTTGTGATTAAATCAGAAAACGAGGAATCAAGTGTTTGGGCTGGTACACTTTGTGTATTTTTATACAAATATCACCATTCTATCCCTCTGCTCTCCCATCTAATACAAATCCATCTCTTGGTATGATGAGTGTGCAGTTTTTAGTGCCTGCTTAAATCCTCAGAAGTGAAAGTGCAGATCACAAAAAAAGATATCCAGAATCCCAGGCAGTACACACGTCTGCAGAGAACAAGAGATGAGCAGCCAAACGTTCAGTTAAGGTTCTGGAAGAGGTAGGATTCAAAAATGCTTACCATGGTGGATGAACGGGGGAAAGATAAGGAAGAATACAACACTAGAATTATCTTGATATTAAAGATATTGATTCAATTAGCATTATTAGCACAATAACTGTTAATTCTACCAGTTAAACAAATGGTTTACATAAAATCATCGAAGAAAACCCTCTTTCTTCAACACAGAAAGAGAACAGCTAGGTTCTTGAACATTAGTTCTAAGTTCTCATGCTGCAGGAAGTACTGAAACATAGGAAGACTTTCATACACATATATAGGCTGAGCTCATCCCATAACCAAGTCAGCCATTTCAACTAGGTCTCTGACCTAGTTCAAGCCTTTCCCTGCAATTGATGTATTCCAATAATGATTTTATTTTTCTGAAGATCTGACACTCTTCTTCAGCTCAGGTGTCTGCATCAAATAGATGTGTTGGAAGAGTAGGCTATGGGTATTTTCAAACATATAAGTTACTCAATAGTCCAAAACTGAGGTTAGACATCATAAATGATACAAAAGCCACTGCAGAGTTGTAAAAAGAAGGAATAGTTTCACTGGGCTTTATATCAAACTGCACTCTTTTCCCAGAGAGTCACAGAGTAAAATATACAAGCTTCAGCTCTCCAGAGAAACTGAAATGGATAGACCTCAATGCAAACCAAGTCATCCTAGTTCCTCATAATACCACCATGCTCGTAAAATGTGTTAATTGGGGTAGTCCAGAACACATTGTAACGAAGTCTGGGATTCAGTCTTGACTTTTTAAGTATGCCAACAAATAATTTTATTAATTAGATGTACAGGTGACATTTTAGGGTACAACACTGCTGATTAACTCAGTAGCATTTTCATATATACATTACACATACATAATCAATATAAACAGTATGGCTATTATCCTCAATTAGATCCATCTCCATATGAGGTTCCTTTTTTTTCCTTTTACAATATTAATTGATAGAAAGGGAGGAAAAAAAAAAAAATCTATTTAACAGAATTAAAATGAACAACTCATCTTGAGGAAAAAATTCTCCTGTTAACTCCAAACAGCTACATCAAAACAACGGTAAGGAGAAAAGATTCAAACCCTAGAAGTCCACGGTGAATTAATTCAACTGCAGGAAAATTCAACCACAGTATCAGCAGCGCAAGCCTGGAAGCATAACCAAAAGCAAAGTCAACAACAGCTCAAGAAATGCTGTATCAGGTTACTCTTCTACCCTTGTGCCTGCTTTTGGGCTCCGCTCCCCTCTTTGCTCTCGATGCCTGCTTTCTTGGCCTCTTCGCTGTCTTCAGTACATTCCCCTCCTTTCCCCACTAACGCTCTCCCATGTATGTCCTGTGTTGTACTGCTGTTCTCTTCAAAGGGTGCAAAGGCAGGTCCCGCTTAACTAACCTGATCTCCTTCTATGACAAGGTGACCTGCTTACTGGATGAGGGAAAGGCTGTGGATGTTGACTACCTAGACTTTAGTAAAGCCTTTGACACCATTTCCCACAGCATTCTCCTGGGGAAACTGACTGCTTATGGCTCGGATGGGTGTACGCTTCGCTGGGTAAAAAACTGGCTGGATGGCTGGACCCAAAGAGTTGTGGTGAATGGAGTTAAATCCAGCTGGTGGCCGGTCACAAGTGGTGTTCCCCAGGGCTCAGTGTTGGGGCCTGTTCTCTTTAATATCTTTATCAATGATCTGGACGAGGGGATCGAGTGCACCTTCAGTAAGTTCGCAGATGACACCAAGTTGGGCAGCAGTGTTAATCTGCTTGAGGGTAGGAAGCCTCTGCAGAGGGATCTGGACATGCTGGATCGATGGGCCGAGGCCAGCCGTATGAGGTTCAACAAGGCCAAGTGTCGGGTCCTGCACTTGGGGCACAACAACCCCATGCACCGCTACAGGCTTGGGGAAGAGTGGCTGGAAAGCTGTCTGGCACAAAAGGACCTGGGGGTGTTGATCAATGGCCGGCTGAATTTGAGCCAGCAGTGTGCCCAGGTGGCCAAGAAGGCCAACAGCATCCTGGCTTGTATCAGAAATAGTGTGACCAGCAGGACTAGGGAAGTGATCGTCCCTCTGTACTCAGCACTGGTGAGGCCGCACCTCAAATACTGTGTTCAGTTTTGGGCCCCTCACTACAAGAAAGACATTGGGGTGCTGGAGCAAGTCCAAAGAAGGGCAAAGAAGCTGGTGAAGGGTCTAGAGCACAAGTCTTATGAGGAGCAGCTGAGGGAACTGGGGTGATTTAGTCTGGAGAAAAGGAGGCTCAGAGGAGACCTTATCGCTCTCTACAACTACCTGAAAGGAGGCTGTAGTGAGGTGGGTGTTGGTCTCTTCTCCCAGGTAACAAGTGACAGGATAAGAAGAAACCGCCTCAAGTTACACCAGGGGAGGTTTAGATTAGCTATCAGGAAAAATTTCTTGACCGAAAGGGTTATCAAACACTGGAACAGGCTGCCCAGGTAAGTGGTTGTGTCACTATCCCTGAAGGTATTTAAAAGGCAAGTAGATGTGGTGCTTAGGGACATGGTTTAGTGGTGGACTTGGCAGTGCTAGGTTAATGGTTGGACTTGATCATCTTAAACATCTTTTCCAACCTAAATGATTCTATGATTCTGCAGCAGCTCAGAGAAAGGAGAGAGCCTCCCTGCTTCTTGGTCCTCTTCCACCACTACCAGGGACCCTGCTGCCTGAGAGGAATGACCACACAACACTCCTCAAACCATGCAATGAGGCCAAATCCTTCCCAACTGTCAGCCATGTTAATGATTCTCTTTTAACAGATAGAAATTGAGCTAGGGTCATATCCAGAGCAGACACGCCTCCCCAACACCAGCCAAGCTTCTCCTGCCACATCCAAGCAGAACAAACTCTTCAAAACTCTTCAGGTAAATCTCTGCGTAAAGGCAAACAAAAAATTTTCCCAAGTCCGTCTGAAATGGTAGCTGACACTTCCCAAAAGTATTAAGTCTGAAGGAGTCACAGTATTTGGAAAATTTCTGCCAAAATGGTTGAAAAAAGCGAAGTTTAAGATCCTGTTTTCAGCTCCTTTAGTTCAGCATGGATGCCTACGATGGCAGGGAGGCTCAGCTTTCATCAAGAAAGAAGAGAAGAGAAGAAGAGCTTCTCCTGAAGAACATTCTTTGGGCTTCATTTTTTTGACTTCACTCAGCTCAAGGACTAACATGTTTGAAATCACAAAGCCAACTGGAAGCTGACAAAGTAGGAAAGCCTGGTACTCACTTCAATCAACAAAAATTAAATTGGGGTAGGTCTAGTTTCACATTCTTGAGGAATATGGACTGAAAACAAACTATTCACTTCTCCCACACTCACATAAGTTACATGCATTTCCTTTTAGTAAGCAATTTCAGTTGAAACATTTCAAGAAAGATAAACCCAAGCAGCAGTATAACATAAGAACATATAACAGTTCAACTTCAGAATACCAGTTTTACCAGTATTTCTTTGCAATCTTGTCACAAACCATAACTAGACCACATTATTCACTAGTCTCTAAGAACAGGGAATATACAGATAAAAATCTGAGTAACCTAAGAAAATGTCTGAATAATATTCATGGGTGTATTACAGCCTCCGAGGCAACAATAATGCCAGTTCAGTTTCAAGTCTTCACTTCAATAGAAGCTAACATGTTCTAATCTTTATGAGCCAGTAAGAACTAAGCTCTTTAGGAAAATAACTGAAATAGTAATGCAAAAGTCAGATCAAATACCTAATTTAAGCCACTGACTCTAATCATGTTTTTAAATTGCTGCATTTAAAGTTAATCTGCCCCGAGGCATGGAATAAATTGTAGCTTAAAAACACTGTCATTTTTGGACAGCAAACACAACAGGTGCACAAAATCTTCCATGACATTTGCACTTATTTTATACCTTGATGATAAAAATAGAGCACCCATAGTAGAATAACAGGATTCAGCAAACAAAAACCAGCATGCACTCAAATAAATACTTTTAATAAGTCTGTTTGCTAGTAGAAAGAACTAATGTTACTTACTGCTATTTCTCTGCATGCAGACATAGAAATTCCAGTACCTTCTATTTGCTTTAAAGCATAATCTTTATCATCTTTCCTGTGAAAGAAGAAAAGAAGTTTTTTTAAAAATTGCACCATGAATTCCAAGTGAGCTCTTCACCACCATTCAGAGGACAGTTTCTAATTAATACAAATTCTGCATCTTATTTTCTTTTGATTCTTTACTAGTTTAATATCTGGATACTCAGCTAAACTGTAAACTAACCACACCACCTTGATGGAGCTAAAATATAAATTTGTTCTCACTACATAAATAGTGAATTTTTTAAAACTTTTTTTTTAAATGCAATCATCGGCATTTCTTCCATTCCTTCCTTCTCTTATTAAGAAGAAAACAAAGCAAACATCTAGTACATACTAGAGATAAGTCTAGCTAGGGCTAGATCTCCCATAAATGTATCACTCTGGGACACAGTAAGTCTTCCACATATTTTAATGAATTCTTGAGTTGCCCAGAAGCAACATCCCAGTAACATCTTATCTTTTCTTTCCTCTAGATCACAAAAAGTGCCCTAAAATTTTGTTCCTACCAAACTAATAAAACTACAAAGATTAATAAAAAACCCACAAGGTATCTGTGCAATCTGAAGAATGCAGAGAAATGTTTGTTCAGCTTTAAACATGTATAACACTTAAAAACAACACGAGCACTCCTGCGCACTTTAACCAGTATGTACCTTACAGTCATTTATTTAAAATGCAAGCCTATTAGTAACTCCAGCTAGCAAAAGCAAAATGAAGAAGAGAGACACTGCAGCAAAAGAAGACATTGAACTCTTGCCCGTCCTTAACCTCAAAGAGCTCAAACTTTTAAGAGATGGAGTGCTTGTCCTTCCTGCTTGTGGGCTGGCATCCACAGCACTCCTGGGGACGTGGCACTTAACAAGTACTGCCTTCAATATTTGGAGCATTCACATAGCCCCAAATCTCCAGGTTGCATAAGACTCCCTACTAATTTTTAATGAACCCAGCTTTCACAGCTGTGAAGAGCCACCCTGAAAAAAATGCAAATCAAACATCCTAAAGGCAAATAAAAGAAAACTGTAGTTAAGCATTTAAAACGTCTGCACTTGTTTCCTCCAGCTCTCACGAAATATTTGCAAGGCTTTGAATTGCTGTATTCCTACCTGAGACACACACTTTCCCCTATTCATCACTACCTGTTTAATCCCTCAAATTATCAGGTTCTGTCCAAAAGATTTTTCATGGGGTTCAAAGACAACCCACTGTTAGCAATAACCTTTCAAAGCAAAGAAGAGAGAAAAAGTGGGAGATTAATGGACAAAATCTGAACAGTTAATGAGGAGGAAGAACAGCGAGTGGGCGAGAGCAGATTTCAGTAAGAGGGCAATTACATGGATTCAGCAAGATAAAAGAGGGGAAAAGATACAGAATCTGACACAAACAGGAAAAAAAGAGTAGGGAGGACAACAACAGAAGGCATTAAAAAGCTTCCAAAACCTAAAAGTTCCTTGTCCGGAAGAGAAAGAGCCAATGCTGAGCACAAATTCATACATGGCCAAAACAAGGTGGGAATGGGGAACCACAATCCCCTAATTTCTCACCTTAGAGGAAAACAAGTTGCATGAAGCCCAAAACCAAGAAACCATTATGGTATTAAGCACACAATTAAACTGTGCAACTCATGATGACAGAGTATTACAGGGATCAAAAGTATAAACAGATTTCAAATCAAATTACAGACATTTATGGTGGATAGGGGAGTTAAAGACCACCGCATGAACAGATACTGAACATAACCCCAATCTGCTTTCCAGCATAGAGATTTCCTATGCTGCTGATAGAAAAAGACAGAGAGAAATTTCCTCACCTAAAAATCATTTTACCCTCTATCTGCAACGGCTAGCAATGGCTCGTGGTTGTTACTGGATACAAACATGAAGCAAAATGGATTGGACTAGAGGTTATTCTCATTGCCCTGTGTGCTCATCTACTTAGTTTTGAGGTGTTTGGAGAGACCCTTATTTCATGAGGATGCTACCACACAACTGCTACTGTTACAAGCATTACCATGGACAGAATATGGAGCAAAATGGGTCAGACTAAAGGTTGTTCTCATTGCCCTGTTGCTTATCTGCTTAGATTTCAAAGTATTTGAAGGAGAACTCAGCATAACAAGAAGTGCTACCATACAACTGGTGTTATTACGAGCATTTCTGATAGCACTGCCTACAATGAAGCCTGCCTCACATTTAAGATTGTATGACTATTTTTAATTGATCAAATTTTTGCCAAATTAAGTCTGGACTAAAATTTTCCATACCAGATGGCAGACTTTCTCTGGCAATTTTTAGAAAAAAAAAAAATACTTCAGCTGTTTCCTAGAACAAAACTGGAAGAACACACTTTCAGTTGTGCATGTTAACTCTTCTATAATCATTGCTTTAATGCTGAAATTTGACAGAGGGGTTTAAGAACATACCATTTGGTCTCCTCAAAACACTGGATGAAATAAAGAAGTCCCTGAAAATTAATCTTCTCACATTAAAAGGCAGCTAAAGAACTGAGATCCAGAGACCCCACACCCAACCTTGCTCTGCCCTTACAGCAACCCAGGACTGTGGGGAATTAACCACTCAGTCATTGCATGAAGGAACCGAGAGCAAGTGGCCTCTGCCCTGTCCTCAATCTACCCAAGAAATTTAGAGGAAATATAACCATGCTAAAAAGAAGGAAAAGAAATTACAATTTTGGGATAAAGCACATTTTTAGCACAACACTACCCTCTCCTCCAGAACCTGAAAAAATAACCAAAGACTTCTAAGAGTTAAATCCTCTGAATTGTGCACACACAATTGAGATACAAATAAAGCAATTCCTAACATCTGTTCTACACAGAGGCTGGTAACACACCATGGTTACCCATGACACCACTAGTACCAGCTTTTCCATTAAGAGAAGTTGGAAAATCCTACGTCTACCTTTGAGCCAAGTGAGATTTTCTTTATAAAACTTACTGTAATTTCATGGGAGCCAGGGGAACTGGGGGAATAGTTTTTAAAGGCAGTGATAAGAGTTTACAAAAGTGTTATGAAGCCAAACAAAAGGCCAACAGAGTGACCAAGCTTATTTTACACAACTTCCAAAAATATTTTGCCCATAGTCTGTTTATATCATAACACATGCCAAAGGGTCTCTGCGTGCTTTTGGATATGGGCAACTTCCTTCTTTGAAGATAAAGAGAGCTTCAATGACAAGACAGAAAAAGGCAAAAAATCAGAAAAAAAAGACCTGTTTATCACAGCTAATTAAGCAACAGCACTGGCCACTTAGCTTGCATTTTAAGTGTACAGTAAGACTCAAAGCATAATTCAACTAAATTTATACTTCTAACAGAGAGGTCCTGTTGGGAAAACCTGTCCACTTTCTCTTCTGCCTGGGAATGAGCCATTAAGTAACTTCAGCAGATCCTCCACCTCCCAGCAGGCTTAGAAAAGCTGGTCAATCTGCAAACTTATTTTCATACTAATATATTCTTACTTTCCTGCAGTTAAGTAGGTTGGCATCTTCAACACTAATACTCCCTCCTAGCAACAGGCAGTTGTGAGAGTGGTAAGGATAAGAGAACTCACTTTGTACACAGCTGCTGGAAATCGCAGGGTTTATTGTAATCATACGCAGACTACATAACCTTGCATAAAAATGTCATCTCCTCAACGGGACAACATTAACATCAGGGGCAACAAACCTGAAAAAATGGGTAGCTGCAACATCACTTCCAGTGGACTTCAATGACAAAACCAAATAAATATACCTGCAAAATCACCATAAAAGAGCAAACTATCTAGTTTTGTTCTTATAGCTTGAATAAACTAAAACCAAAAATGCCACCTTTATGAGAATTAAACTATTATTATAATGCTGTTTCCAAATATTATTTTTTTTTAAAGTTCTACTGAATTTGGAAGTATAACAGCACCATAAGAAACATTCAGTCTATTTGGGGGGGGGGGGGGGGGGGGGGGGGGGAATCAAAATGAGTGGGAGCAATGCCTGCTGAATGTGAGCACATTGCAAAGCTTTAGTATTAAAATGCCTGGTATTTCTACCCTTTATTTAGAAGGATACTTTAAGCATAAGTATGTTCAGCAAGTGGGAGAAAATATCCTACACGTGGCGAAAAAGGGGGCTTATTACATAAAACGCAGTTTTAAAAAAAAAATCAGTTCTACTGTTATTTCATCTCACATATTTTGTAGAAATGTATTGGCACATCATTATAATATACGCTTTATTCAGATCACTAGATTAGTTTAAAATTCAATTGAGTAATAAAAATAGCAGAATAAAGTACCGAAGGCTTAAAATCAATGGTCATAATTCTGAATTTACATTGCAGTTAAAAAAAGATCTCAAAATCAAAATTAACTGGTCACAATTTAGGAATAGTTTTGTCTTTATAAACAAGGAAATGTAAAACTTGACTGCACTTAAATATCTGAGGGAAACAGGCTCTACAGCCTTTCAACTACCACAGGGACCTGTAAATGCAGCATCTCTTCTACAGAAAACTCTAAGGAATCTGTTAATTGCTTATGGTTCTTATTCCCTAAAGAATACCAAAATCCTGACAATTAAGAGATGAGCTTACCAATAAAACACATGGGTTTGTTTTTTTAATTCTACCCTTGAGAATTCCATTAACATCAATAGTAGTAAAAGTAACGTAAAAGTAACACATCCTGAGTCAGTCCAACTGCCGCACCATTGCTGGAGTGATGCAGCCTCAGCAGCACTAACTCCGAACTCTCTGAATGCATTCACTAGGGCATTTTGATTTTACTAGCTGAAAAGGAATTTGTGCTGTAGAGCATCTCAGCTTTGAAAAACTCACCTAGATGAACACTGAGTAACTCCAAGCCCTAAACAGCAGCACATCTTCACTATTAACAGCAAAATACAGGCTGGAGCTTTCATACACGCTAGGGAGCCAGGTAAGGCAAAAAATACTAAATCTTTATTATCTACCAGAACGTCAGGCAAGATAATAAGTGAATCAGAGGTTTTATTATAGTTTACTTAAAAGTATCAGAATAGTGTTCAATGCAAAGATTTAAACTACAAACGAAGAGAAAGATAATATGGAGTTAAACTGTGGCATTCCAGTTAGTTTTCTTTGTCCCTCTCCCCTATGCGTCTTACTGAAATTTAACACAACAAATACATGGACTTACTCCACATGTAGATTTAAGATGCAAGAAGAACTTAGCAAAACACACAGCTATAGGCTAGAATATGAATATAAAACACTTATGACAGCAAATTATAACATTTAGGAGACTTCGCATTTTCACTTTGTGGCATCATCCCCTTCTCCTCCAAGTCACGGTAGTGTTATTTTTTCATTTTGTTTTTAAATCAGATTTTTAAATAAATGAAAATCACCCTAATGACACATGACATCCAGTGAAGTCTACAGGAAGAAGTAGTAATTCAGTTCTTTGGAAGCATATGAATACACAAATGCAATTTTTGAAGCTGAAGACTTTTACGCATTTATGCTAAATGCCAATGCTGTATATTCAGCAGTTAAAAACACACCAAAACAATACATTGTTTTCTAGAAAGCGCAGCAAGATGAGGGCTGACTGGTACCCTTTCAAATGATGACTTGGAAGAACATAATTTCCTCTTTTTCCTCTTCCAGCATCACATTCATGGCACCAGTCTTTCCAGAATAAGATATTATACCAGAAGTTCTATTTGTTTTTGCATTTTGCACCTATTAACTACCAACTCAGAAAATGGGTGTGTGGTGGAGAACCAAGTGACAAAGGACACAAAAGAGACTGAGGTTCTCATTGCCTTCTTGGCATTGGTTTTCACATCACAGACCACTCACACAGCTACCACATTCCCAAGGCTAGTGGCACAGTCCTAGTGAAAGGAATTAGAGGAAAATCAAATTAGAGATGACTTCAACAAACTTGACACACACACAAGTCCATGTGACCAGGTGGGCTGCGTTCAAGGGTGCTTAGCAGAGCTGGCAAATGTCATCGCAAAGCCACTCTATCATCTGTGAAACGTCACTGTGATCATGGCAGGTTCCTGATGACTAGAAAAGGGCAAATATCAGGACCCTCTTCAAGAAGGGCAAAAAGGTTCAATGATATTATAGGCCAACCAGCCTAACCTCAGTCCTTGAAAAGGTTATGCAGCAAACCCTCCTGGGAAGCTATTTTCAGGCGCATAAAGGAAAAGAAATGACTGCGAACAGCTCGCAAGGATTTTCCAAGGATGAGCTGTGCCTCACCAATATGATGGTCCTAAACAATGACAGGACTAGCTCTGTGCACAATGGAAAAGCACTGGATATTACCCTGACCTTAGCAAACCTTGTGACATGATCTCATAGTATACTTACAGCCAAATTAGACAGACAGCTTGGACAGTTGAACTACAGAACAGATGAAAAATCAATTGGACTGTCAGACTTAATTGGCTGTAATCAACGGTACAAATCCCACAGGCTGCCAGTTACTAGTGCATCCCTCAGGGCAGATAATGGGGCTGATATATCTTCATTAACAAATGGACAACAGGATGGAAGTCATCCTCAGCAAATCCACAGATGATGCTAAATTGAGGACAATGGTTGATGTACCAAGGAACTGAGTCGCCATTTGGACAGACCTCAACAGACAGGAAAAATGGGCAGACGAGAACCTCAGAAAGTTCAAAGACAAGCGCAAAGACCTGTCTCTAGTTTGGAATAACCCCACACAACTGGACACGCTGACAAGTGGGTCAAAAGCAGCTTTACAGAGCAAGACCTGGACAAGCTGAACATGACACAGCAACGTGCCCCTATGGCAAAGGCAGACAGCCAAATCCGGGGCTGTATTAGCAAGAGTGTACCCAGCAGGTAGAAAGAGGTGATTATTCCTCTATATTCAGCACTTGTGAAACTACATCTGGAAGCTCCATATTCAGTTTTAGGCTTTCCAGTACAAGACACTGACATAGTGCACAAGTCCAGCAGAGCAGCGTAAGTCTGAAGGACAAGACACATAAAGAGAGGCCGAGAGAGCCAGGTTTGTTCAGCCTTCAGAAAAGATTAAGGAGGGATCCTATCACTGCCTTCAGTTAACTAATGGAGGGGGCGTACAGGGAAAGAGTCAGGCTCTTCCTGGAGGTGCCCAGCAAACTGATGGGAGGCAGCAGTCAAATGGCAAAAAGAGAAATTCTAATCAGATATCATGGGTGAAAAAAAAAAAGTGGGTAGCCAAAAAGTGGAAGAGATTTGCTAGAATTCTTCATGCTCAGAGATATTTAAAACTCAGCTGGATAAGAACCTGAGCAGTCTAAGCTAGTTCAAGTTGGACATGCTTTGAGTGGGAGGTTGAGCCAGATGCCTTCTAGAGATCCCTTCCAACCTAAAATATTCTGTGTGGGACTGTGAGATAGAGTACTACTTTGTTGAGGATTCATCTGAGACTGTAAGTAGTTTCACAGCTGTGCAATACATTTATTATGCCTTTTCAAGACACACAGCTAACTCCTAATACTTTTTTCCAAGTCTGACAACATTTCCAAAACTTAGCTAGAAATAAGACAGAGCTATTCTGGATGCCTATGTACATAACTTTGAGGACCATTTACTATAGAGAGATTTAAAACTTTTCACCTTTTCAATATAACACAGATTAGTGTGAGGACACAACTTTAAATAAGGAATAAAGAAAAATTAGTATTCCAATAAGAGATGAAATTCAAAGCTTGTTCTAGTATTTACAATGTGTGCAATGGTAACTGTCTCTTAAAAAAGGAAGCCATTCTATGGCTCAGTGTAAAACTAAAGCAATGCACAGATGCTGCTACTTGTAAAAATGATAAAAAAGAAACCCAAAGGTTAATTTTTTTAACAAAAAAAGAATAATCCTTTAGAATTCTGTTTGTACTTAATAGTATAAATAGTGGTATAGACGGTAAATAGTGGTCTAGACATAGGGATTGAGTGCACCCTCAGCAAATTTGCAGATGACACCAAGCTGGGTGGAAGTGTCAATCTGCTGGAGGGTAGGAAGGCCCTACAGAAGGATCTGGACAGGTTAGATAGATGGGCCGAGACCAACGGCATGAGGTTCAACAAGAACAAGTGCCGGGTCTTACACTTCAGCCACAACAACCCCATGCAGCGCTACAGGCTGGGGGAAGAGTGGTTAGAAAGCGGCCCGGCGGAAAGAGACCTGGGGGTGCTGATCGACAGCCAGCTAAACATGAGCCAGCAGTGTGCCCAGGTGGCCAAGAAGGCCAATGGCATCCTGGCCTCTATTAGGAATAGTGTAGCCAGCCGGTCTAGGGAAGTGATTGTCCCTCTCTACTCGGCACTGGTGAGGCCGCACCTTGAGTACTGTGTCCAGTTCTGGGCCCCGCACTTCAAGAAAGATGTTGAGGTGTTGGAGCAAGTCCAGAGGAGGGCGACCAAGCTGGTGAAGGGTCTGGAGGGTCTGACCTACGAGGAACGGCTGAGGGAGCTGGGGTTGTTTAGCCTGGAGAAGAGGAGGCTCCGAGGTGACCTTATTGCAGTCTACAACTACCTGAAGGGAGGTTGTAGTGAAGTGGGAGTTGGCCTCTTCTCCCGGGCAACAAGCGATAGGACAAGAGGACACAGCCTCAAGCTTTGCCAGGGGAGGTTCAGGTTGGACATTAGGAAGAATTTCTTCACAGAAAGGGTCATTAGACATTGGAACGGGCTGCCCAGGGAGGTGATGGAGTCACCATCTCTGGATGTGTTTAAGAAAAGACTGGCCATGGCACTTAGTGCCATGATCTAGTTGACAGGGTGGTGTCAGGGCAACGGTTGGACTCGATGATCCCTGAGGTCTCTTCCAACCTGGTTGATTCTGTGATTCTGTATCCAAACCTCGAAATCTTAATACAGCCTGCAAATGACTCGTATGGATGCCACCCAAACTAAGAATAAGTTCTTTCTACCCACTGGATTTCAACAGCTTTCACAGATTCCACAAACTTACCCATGTGCTTTGAGTTTACACACAGAGAAACTTTCATTCCTAAAGGAAGTTGACTTTGTCCCCAAAGTCCACAGTACCCTGACAAGATCAGTGTATTCTAGAAGTGGACTTACAACAGCACTGTACTGGTTCTGGCTGGGATGGAGTTAATTTTCTTCATAGTAGCTCCTATGGGGCTAAGTTTTGGATTTGTGACCAAAAACAAGGCTGATAACACACCCATGTTTTATTTATCACTGAGCAGTGCTTAGACAGTGTCAAGGCCTTTTCTGCTCCTCACATCACCCCACCAGCGAGTGGGCTGGGGGTGCACAAGGAGCTGGGAGGGGACACAGATGGGACAGCTGACCCCAACTGACCAAAGGGCTATTCCATACTGTACGATGCTGTCCTCAGCAATAAAAGCTGCGGGTAGAAGGAGGAAGGATGGGCAGAACCACCCCGGTGGCACACACAGAAGGAAAAGGGCATATAACTGCAGAGGAATGGAAGGATGCAAAGGGAAGTACTAGCAGGAGGAAGAGACTTCCCCCGAAGCCTGAGGTGCCCTTGGCAGAACCGCTTCAGTCCTCTGCAGTCTGAGGAGGAAAGACCCGCCGCATCGGGAGAGACGCTGGAGCCCAGTAAGGTAGCCCAGCGTGCCCCCCGTATAAAGACCAGTACTACCAAGAAAAAGCAATGGGTGATAGTGGTAGGGGACTCTCTACTGAGGGGCACAGAGGCACCCATCTGCCGACCTGATGCGCTATCAAGAGAGGTGTGCTGCCTACCGGGGGCTCGCATCAGGGACGTCACGGAGAGACTACCGAGCCTGGTACAGCCCTCAGACTATTACCCACTGCTGCTGTTTCACGTGGGCACCAGTGATACAGCTAAGAGCAGTCTGAGATGTATCAAGGAGGACTACAGAGCCCTGGGAGCAGTGGTAAAGGACTCTGGGGCCCAGGTAGTTTTCTCATCCATCCTTCCAGTCAAAGGCAAGGGGACTAAAAGGGACAGTCATATTAGGGAAATCAACACATGGCTACAGGACTGATGCCGCAGCCAGGGGTTTGGCTACTTAGACCACGGGACTTGTTTTGAGAAACCCAGTCTTCTGGCAGCCGACAGGGTCCACCTGTCAGAGAAGGGAAAGACCATCTTGGGTCATAGGTTAGCCAAGCTGGTAAAGAGGGCTTTAAACTAGATTTGCCGGGGGAGGGGATCCTCAGTCCATCCCAATTCAGCCAGTCCGATGCCAGGGCCAGTAATAGGTGTCCAGAGACTGGAGAAGGATGGCAGGTCAGCAGGAGAGCACCAGAAGAGCCACCGATAGGAATTTCAGGCCACAAGGCAGCTTTGTCGGGGGCCCAACTGAAATGCCTCTATGTAAATGCACGGAGCATGGGGAACAAACAAGAGGAGCTAGAGACGTGCGCATACCTGCAAGGCTACGACCTTATTGGCATCACAGAGACATGGTGGGATGACTCTGACGACTGGAGTGTTGGAATGGAAGGATACAGGCTTTTTAGGAAGGACAGGCAGGGAAGATGAGGAGGGGGTGTTGCGCTCTATGTCAGATCAGTTTGAGTGCATGGAGCTCTGTCTGGGGATGGAGGAGGAGCTGATGGAAAGCTTACAGGTCAGGATTAAAGGGTGGGCAGGGACGGGAAACATTATAGTGGGCGTCTGCCACAGGCCACCTGACCAGGATGGCCAAGCAGATGAGGCCCTCCACAGACAGATAGATGTAGCCTCACGTTCACAGGCCCTGGTCCTCATGGGGGACTTCAATCACCCTGACATCTGTTGGAAGGACAACACAGCTGGGCACAAGCAATGCAGGAGGTTCCTGGAATGCATGGATGACAACTTCCTTCTCCAAGTGATAGAGGAGCTGACAAGGAGAGGTGCCATGCTGGACCTTGTTCTCACCAACAAGGAGGGGCTGGTGGGGGACATGAAGCTCAAGGGCAGTCTTGGCTGCAGCAACCATGAAATGGAGGAGTTCAAGATCCATAGGGCAACAAGAAGGGCGCACAGCCAGCTCACCACCCTGGATTTCAGGAGAGCAGACTTTGACCTCTTCAGGGACCTGCTTGGGAAAGTCCCTTGGGATAAAGCCCTGGAAGGAAGAGGGGCCCAAGAAAGCCGGTTAGTATTCAAGGACCACCTCCTCCAGGCTCAGGAGCAATGCATCCCGACAAAGAGGAAGGCAGGCAAAAATGCCAGGAGGCCTGTATGGATGAACAAGGAGCTCCTGGATAAACTCAGGCACAAGAAGGAAGCCTACAGACGGTGGAAGCAAGGGCAGGTAGCCTGGGAGGAATACAGGGAAAATGTACGAGCAGCCAGGGACCAGGTTAGGAAGGCTAAAGCCCTGATAGAATTAAATCTGGCCAGGCATGTCAAGGACAATAAGAAATGCTTCTATAGGTATGCCAGTGACAAAAGGAAGACTAGGGAAAATGTGGGCCCTCTCCAGAAGGAAACATCAGAGCCGGTTACCCAAGATATGGAGAAAGCTGAGTTACTCAACGACTTTTTTGCCTCAGTCTTTACCGGCAAGTGCTCTAGCCTCACCACCCAAGTCGCAGAAGGCAGAGGCAGGGACTGGAAGGATGAAGAACCACCCACTGGAGAAGATCAGGTTCGAGACCATCTAAGGAACCTGAAGGTGCACAAGTCCATGGGACCTGATGAGGTGCATCTATGGTGCATCTGAACTGGCAGATGAAGTTGCTAAGCCACTATCCATCATTTTTCAGAAGTTGCGGCAGTCTGGTGAAGTTCCCACTGACTGGAAAAGGGGAAACATATCCCCCATCTTCAAGAAGGGAAAAAAGGAAGACCCAGGGATCTACAGGCCAGTCAGTCTCACCTCTGTGCCTAGCAAAATCATGGAGCAGATCCTCTTGGAAACTATACTGAGGCACACGGAAATCAAGGAGGTGACTGGTGACAGCCAACATGGCTTCACTAAGGGCAAATCATGCCTGACAAATTTGGTGGACTTCTACGATGGGGTTACAACACTGGTGGATAGGGGAAGAGCGACTGATGTCATCTACCTGGACTTGTGCAAAGCATTTGATACTGTCCCGCACAACATCCTTGTCTCTAAATTGGAGAGACATGGACTTGATGGATGGACCACTCGGTGAATAAGGAATTGGCTGAATGGTTGCACTCAAAGAGTTACGGTCAATGGCTCGATGTCCAAGTGGACACCAGTGACGAGTGGCATTCCTCAGGGGTTGGTATTGGGACCGGTCCTGTTTAACATCTTTGTCAGCGACATGGACAGTGGGGTGGAGTGCGCCCTCAGCAAGTTTGCTGACTACCCCAAGCTGTGTGGTGCTGTTGACACGCTGGAGGGAAGGTATGCCATCCAGAGGGACCTTGACACACTTGAGAGCTGGGCCTGTGCAAACTGTGTGAAGTTCAACAAGGCCAAGTGCAAGGTCCTGCCTGTGGGTCAGGGCAATCCCAAGCACAAATACAGGATGGGTGGAGAATGGATTGAGAGTAGCCCTGAGGAGAAGGACTTGGGGGTGATGGTTGATGAGAAGCTCAACATGAGCCAGCAGTGTGCGCTTGCAGCCCAGAAGGCCAACCACATCCTGGGCTGCATCAAAAGCAGCGTGGCCAGCAGGTGGAGGGAGGTGATTCTGCCCCTCTACTCCGCTCTCATGAGACCCCACCTGGAGTACTGCGTCCAGCTCTGGGGCCCCCAACATAAGAAGGACATGGACCTGTTGGAGTGAGTCCAGAGGAGGGCCACGAAGATGATCAGAGGGCTGGAGCACCTCTCCTATGAAGAGAGGCTGAGCAAGTTGGGGCTGTTCAGCCTGGAGAAGAGAAGGCTCCAGGGAGACCTTATAGCAGCCTTCCAGTACCTGAAGGGGGCCTACACGAAAGCGTAAGAATGGCTTTTTACAAGGACAAGTAGTGACAGGACGAGGTGGAACGGTTTTAAACTGAAAGAGGGGAGATTTAGATTAGATATTAGGAAGAATTCTTTACTGAGAGGGTGGTGAGACACTGGAACAGGTTGCCCAGAGAAGCTGTGGCTGCCCCCTCCCTGGCCGTGTTTAAGGCCAGATTGGATGAGGCGTTGAGCAACCTGGTCTAGTGGAAGGTGTCCCTGCCTGTGGCAGGGGGGTTGGAACTAGGTGATCTTTAAGGTCCCTTCCAATCCAAACCATTCTATGATTCTATGATCCTATGATTATGTTATGGCATTTTTCTTCCCAATAACAGTTACACAACGATGGAGCGTCTGCTTTCCTGGAGATGGCAGACACCTGCCTGCCGATGAGAAGTAGTGAATGAATTCTTTAATTCTGCTTTGCTTGTGTGAGCAGCTTTACCTATTAAACTGTCTTTATTTCAACCCACAAGTTTTTGCACTTTTACTTTCCGATTCTCTCTCCTATCCACTCTGCGGGGAGTGAGGTGGCTGTGTGGGGGCTGACCTGCCTACATGAGTTAAACCTCAACAAGCACACCCAAGATATAGCCTCGATAACTGAAGAATGCACCAAAATATTAAGTTTACTCACTTTTATAGTCACTGTCCACAGGCTGAGACTGAAAAAAAGTTTCAATTGTAAAACACTTAAACATATGAAACCCAGTGGTTATCATTGGCATACACTTAAATGTACAAAGCTGGACAGGTATACCTGTGGCAGAATGAGATATAACAGTTCTGTGGGGATAGAGGGTAACAGCCAAAACAGCAAAGATGATGTGCATCAGCAGAAAAGAAGTTGTATAGGAAAGGAACTTGTTACTGACTAATTGGTACAAAGGCCGAGAAATTGTATTATAAGCACCTGACTTCACAGAAAACACATTTTAGGTAAAAAATTTTGTCAAACTAATTAGTACACACAGTAAGTCTGATCATTGACCCAGTACCTTCAGGTAAACCTGAAAGAGCAAAATCTTATAAATCATTCTCTAAAAAAAATCCGAGCTAACAGTGATGCAATGATAACCACTTCGTCTTTTTCTAATTCCATTTTTACAAAACCTGCTGGGTTTCATACATTTAAATGTTTTACAATTATGTTGGTAAAATGAACTGAAAACTAATAGTGAAATTCTGCAGAATAGCTTGCTTTGAGTCAATGGTCTGTTGCTCAAAGAACCCCATCTTCATCCCCACACATGCTCCTGTCCTTTGCACTAGCACCCAGGCACTCATTTTCAGATGGAGATGAGCTTATTCAGAGAGTGGAAAAAGTATTTCCAGTTTTTTGTTTGATACATTTTCTGCCACATTAGTGAGTTGAAGTGGCCTGCTGAATGCTCAGATGAGCCCTGGGGTTATCTAAAGGCAGAGAGCAGACATAGCTGAGGCACAGCAGCTTCTGTCCACATTCAGGATGAAATTAGTTTATCTTCCAACTCGTATTTTCTTTCCACGTCAGCTTGATGCAGTACACTCACCTTTGCCAGAAAGCTGCAAGTACGTGCTACATGCGCTGCAGAAATAATTTTGTTCACTGGAAAAAACTCACCATAACTAAAGAAGCAGACTTTTTCAAAACATGGAAACAATATAAACTAGAATTACATCCTTCACTTATAGCTGTTTGAGGGTCACTTTAAAGTTATTTTACTTTCACTGATGGTCTATGCATTTTATATATATATATATAATTTCCAAAATGAGATTATTCTAAAAACACTCAGTTTTCCAAGGGCCACTTGTTGTGGGTTTTCTTTTGTGAGCAAACAAAAAACACATTTCAGTTATATTGGCTAAAACAAGTTGGATGAAGCAAGACCAGAAGATAAACATTAGCTCAAATTACTGTTTCTTCATCTGACTGAATTTAAAAACATTTTGAAAAATGGGGTAGTCCTATAACATGCATTAAATCTACAGAAAATAGGTTAACATTATCTTCTCTGTTATAAACTGCCTGTTACACAACAAAAGCATGACTATTTTTAAAAGTTCAGATTTATTCAAGCCCAGAGTATTTAAATGTATTTACAACCAGCTTAAAGTTTATCCCATCATAGATTCTAGCTTGTTTCTTCACAGAAGAAATCTGCCAAAAATCAGATAAAAACCTAGATTCTATCATGAAAGCCTCTTATGTGTTAATAAATGAGAAAGGATCATGAATAATGCAACCCAGCCAGAAAAGCTGGGAGTCCGAGATACTTTGTCAAGTATTTCAGCTAAAAAGAGTAGTTCCCAATTATTCTCTCCTCTACAAAGTTACCTGTGAAGACTTTCTAAGAAGAGGTGAAGAAAATAAAGGACAGTTGGTACTAGTTAATCTGCAGACGAGCATAAATACAGTTCATAAAGTAGTGTGACTTCTTACATATTTGTGGCTGCCACTACAAGCAATGCCTTGTACCCATTCTAATGTGGCTGCCAGCATCAGCACATGCTTTACCGTTTCACACACTTGTAACAGTGCTCACTCCCAAACGGGAAATTTCAGAGTGTTTCCTTATTTCTACAGTAATAAGTATTATCATCTTCTTCTCTAACCTCAAACATGATATATGAAAGAAAAATCTGAATCAAAAAATGCATGGAAGCATGTTTTAAAAAAAAAAAAATGTAGTGAGCAACTGTCTAGAATCAGCTAGAGCTGGATGGGAAGCCTGCAAGCAACGGGGCACCCCAGCCACCCCAGACCAGGAGCAGAGCTATGCTGGCACACAGGTTTCCGAATGACCAGAAGCCGTGGCTGGGAAGAGGGAACACCCAGCACACTCCCCTGCCCACACCACCAACCACCTTGGGAAGCCAGTGCTGGTCCTGACACACACCGCAGCAGCACAACCTCTGAGGAGCCGCTGTCTTCTCCAACAGGTACATTTCCAAGGGCACGTCCTCATTTTCGTAGGTGTTGCTGATGTGCAGGGGCCCTCAAATGACATTGGTATGTAACTATTATCAGGAAAACCAGCTACATCTTGCCTGGTTTCACAGAGAGAATACGACAGACTAAAACAGAACAAAACCTGTGTAGGGCAAAAAAAAAAAAAAAAAAGTATCATATCCTTTATCTCCTCAGGTTCCTTTTCCTTTGATTTTAAACAGTGCAAGAACAACTACAAGCGAACAATACCACGGAAATACAGAACACCAAATTTTTATTTCACCTTAAGATAGTAGTGCTGGATACCAGATGAAGCAAAAACGTGTCAGTAGGAAAGCACCACTACATGCTTGTCCTGGTCTTGCTTCACTTCCTAAAGACCTGCCAGAGTTAACTGTCAAAGACAGCAGGATAGACCTTTCATATGATCCAGAGCAACCACTCCCATTAATCAAGACAGCCCTTAATTTTATAAAGATGTGTCATTGATTACAGCTACCTGGATCCAAGTTTCAATCAGCAGGCTGCATGATCACAGTAAGTTTTGGTGAGCCTCAAGAAGTGTTTGCGTAGTCATATCATTAAATTTAAACGAATTGTTAAACTCAGAAGTTGACAGAAACTTAATTACCTCCCTGCTCTCTCCTTTCCCTCTTTTTCTTCCAGAGAGGTAACAAAAATATATTACTATCTCAGTGCTAGGCAGCAATTATCAAGTTTGCCAATAACTTCTAGCTGAATGAAAACTTAATTTCAAGAAGGGCTAATAGAAAAATCACATTTAAAGGTAAATACTAAACAACCAAGCAGAAGAAAAAAATTCAAGACTTATCTCTAACATAACATTTCAAAAAATGTGCATGGCTAGGGTTGGTTTTTTTCCCTTTTAAAGATATGTACATGATGCCCAAAAAAGCAAACAGGTAAGACAGCATATTCAGAAGCAGGGGAAAAAAAAACCAGTTTGTGCTCTTTCTTGTTGCTATTCGCTCCCCTCCTCAGAAACATGCATTTTATCCTGAGAGGAAAAGTAATGCTTCAGCATGACTAAGATGCTAACACTTCAGTATGCAATTTTTAGATAATGTGCTTTAAGAAAAAGACCCTTTACACAAGGATAGAAGAGTACAAGGAACACAGTTTGTGACTGAAGCATGTTTCATGGACTCACATCTAAATTTACAAGATGTCACGTGAAAATAAAAAGCCACGTTATCACCAAAACTTTAGCACAAAGAAATTATTGCAGGGGAAGATGCAACATAACTGAATTTATTAAGGGTCTAACTCAGGCATTCATATTTTTTCCATCCCCAAAATGCTTACAGAACATGGCAAGATTGCTGTGCCAGAACAGCATCATTATTCTTATCAGATAGTATGGCTTATTCTGAGAATATTTCCTACTTCAAAACAAATCCTTCAGTAATCGGACCTTTCTGTGGGTAAAGAAAAGGTCATTTCCCACAGCTGGAGGAAAAACCATCAACAGCAAGTCAATAAACACTAGCGCTTCGGAGTCAGCTGATACTATGTGGTGAATGGCAATTACTGATTCATTTTATTCCTTTTGTTCTTTTTTTTTTTTAAATTAACACCTTTTGCCACAACATGTAGTTTGGCAAGAAGTTCAAAGTAAGCAAGTAAATTCAATGAGATGCTGTACATGTGGTTCTTCTGATCTAAGAATTTGCTGCTGTCAAAAGAAAAAGCCTTTTCTTGACATCTCTGCCTTGCTGCTCCTAGCCAGAAAATCCCTCCCCTTATGCCAGTTCTGATCTGTGCCACACTTCTCCATGACGTGATTCACCTCCTGCATCCAGCAAAAAGTTATCCACTTCTTTTTTCCTGGGTTAAAAAACTCTGTTAGTCTACAGTGGGGTATGATGAGTATCAAAACCAGCACCAAAGGACCTGGTAAGACCAAAAGACAATGGATGGATGAAGAGAGGAGAGTCAGAGATGGAGAAGAAAAAGCAAGATGCCACTCACTTCACTCCCTCCTTTCTGGTGGTGGTGAAACCACAGGGAGTATGGTTGGCCATAATTTTAAAAAAAAAAAAAAAAAAAAAAATTAAAACCAAATCACCACCCACCCCAGCACAGAAGTTCCACAGAAGCAAGAATCCCTGGGATTTGATTAAGTATCTTCTCCTCCCTTCTCCCACAAAATTGTAATTTGACAGCCAACTTGAAAACTAAGTTGTAAAACTACACAATTATGAAGATCGTCCCTATGAGTAGACTAGTTGATGTGCAGCAACACCCCACTCAGGACTCAAAGCTCCATGCTACTTTATTAAAGGACATGGCAGTCTTATCGGCGCTTTTATATAAAGAAATACAAGAGGTACCTATACAAATTCTCTATAAAGGAAAAAATTGCTGTATCTCATCTGCACTTTCCTTCTTCTCTCAGACTGCTCTTAAGTCACCTCAATGTTTGTACCACTTCAGAAACTAGAAGTTGCATAAAGACAGCCCAGCATTTCAAAGGATCTGTTCTGAAAAGCAAACAACAAACAGGGCTAAAGCACTGGTTTAAACTTCAGAAAACCATAATTTCTTTGGGTAACTTCTATTTTTGGTACATTTTTCTTCAGTAGTTAAATCTGTGAAATAACTTGCTTTACATGGAGGAAACAACATATTTTCTGCTTAAAAAAAACTTCTACAATGAAAAGCTTTTTAAGTCACAAATTCGCCTGACAGTCACAAACATATTACTGTAGGAGCTACAGGTTCACAGATGATATTTTCTTATTTAATAGCCTTTAATGGATTTCTCTTTCATAAATTCATCCAGTCACTGAACAACTGTTTCCTATCTTCTCAATGACACTCAGGATTTGAGAGACTCTCCCTGTCCCTCACTCTCACAGATGCAAGAGTCCTTGTCTATGGGAACAACTGAAGGTTTCATACAGACACTACTCCATATCTCTGAGTACCCTTGTTGGCCCTCCCTAGGTCTATTATAGCCTGCCTGGGATGAAGGGATTAGAAGCATCTACAATACTGAAAATAGGATTTACAGCAACAATGACACCGTGCTTTGTGCTCCGTTCCATTGCAAGTAAGCCCTGTGATTCTCCGCTTTTTAGCAATTACTTGCACTGAGCTGGCTCTTTCACAAAACTGTCATTATAAACTCCAAAATCTTTTTACCAAGTAATAATAAATCCAGAAGCTACCGTTGTGTCAGTAAAGAAAGGACCATTTCCCATACGCATCTCTTCACATCAACGAGTACGATATATTATTGGAAAAGAACTTTGTGACAGAGGGCCAAGCCTTCACAATCAGTCCTTGCCTTCACTATCCCAGGTAACTCACTCTCATCAGCAAAGCTGTTCCCCAACTATTTATAGCAAGTGATTTCCAAACAAAACTCTTACGCAGCACAGATTCCTGAGAGATACCACTAAGTCTCTATCCAGAGAAGGACCATCTTTATGTTCAGCTCAAGTCTTTGGTAGGGGACTTCACAGAATGGCTTTTGGAAATCCAGGCAGATTACATCAACTATGTTGCTAACCTATATGTTAACTCTGTCAAAGGATTTTAATAGACTTAGAAGATGTTGAATGCATTTTATAAGGCTGTTGGTTCTTCAGCTCAGCCCCTTACACGTGTCCACTATGTCTGCTCTTGGTTCAGCTTACTAGTTAGTAGTTTCCACTCTTTCAATAACTCTGTTTAAAAACTGATCCCACCCCTGCCCCTTTCCAGTCTTCTATGACTGGGACAATTTAAAGCACCAGGTTATACTTTCTGGTTAGTAATTTGCTTATTTCATTTTTGAACGCCTTCAGATGTGTGAACACATCGCATCTTGACAACTAACTGCAGTTCACTTCAGTTTGTTCAAACAGCCCCTTCCCCAAACACTGCAATTTGAGACAGATACCCCAAAGCATTCCTTTGCCTCCAATTCTTTAAGTTCTTTCATAAAGCACTGACAAAAACAAAGCTTTTCTCCTGCTGTCATTTCATCTTCTCTAAACACTCCATCTATAGTTCAGTGGTCTGATGCATCGGAAAAGAAGAGGGGGAAAGGAAGATTAATTTCATTCCTTTTTCAAGTAGTTTCTCAAGGTTGGGGAGGGGTGGGGGGAGCTTGTGTGTGTTTTTGAGGGCTTATATGGGGGCGAGGTCACACTACATTTCTGCACTTCAGCCTACCATCACTTACCTTCATCATTCACAGAAGACTTAATTTTTCAAGGAACATATTCACAGAATCAATCAGGTTGGAAGAGACCTGTGGGATCATCGAGTCCAACCATTGCCCTGACACCACCATGTCGACTAGACCATGGCACTAAGTGCCATGTCCAGTCTTTTCTTAAACACATCCAGACATGGTGACTCCACCACCTCCCTGGGCAGCCCGTTCCAATGTCTAATGACCCTTTCTGAAAAGAAATTCTTCCTGATGTCCAACCTGAACCTCCCCTAGCAAAGCTTGAGGCTGTGTCCTCTTGTCCTATTGCTAGTTGCCTGGGAGAAGAGGCCAACTCCCACTCCACTACAACCTCCCTTCAGGTAGTTGTAGACTGCAATAAGGTCACCTCCGAGCCTCCTCTTCTCCAGGATAAACAACCCCAGCTCCCTCAGCCGTTCTCAATCCCAAGGGCTTCCTTTATTCTACTATTTGGCCATGTCAGATTTTTTAATTGATGGTTTTACACTGTGTTTTGATGAGTGATACTTACTCACTGAGAGCCCAGAGAAGCTTCAAAAATGGTTGCCAAGCAGCTTGCAACATTTCATCTTCTTGGCTCTCTTTTACCTTTAAGAAGCCTCCTCCCATCACTACCACCTCCCTTTTTCTTTAACTGAAGTGGTACTTCAATCAGATTTCTTAACCTTGTATAGATTCAGCATCCCTCCAGAGGCAAAGTACAAACCCTGTTTGCCATGGACAGCCCTCAGTAGTAGTGGTTTGAATCTGCACTTTCATCCTACTGCAGGCCAAGTCCTCAGTCGATTCTCCTGTTGTGGGCACCCTGACTAGCTGTTTCAATATGTAGCTACTCACTGTCCTGAAGTTTTGTCTTGGCATCTCTCCCTGACAGAGCATCCACCTAAATGAAATGAAGCTAACGAGCCGTTCATTGCTGTATTTTCTGCTTTCTGATCTCATACAGCACAGACAAACCAGTCAGGCAGATGGAAATGCAGTCCTAACGCTATTTTCCCCCCTTACATATGCCAGGAATTCTACCTATAGAGCTTTCAGTGTTGCAATAATAGCTACTCTTTTTTGAGTCTTTTGGTATCTGACACTCATCTGGCAGAGTCATATGAGCTTCCAGTTGAGCTTTTCTAAAATTGAATTAACATAACAGTGAATGGCACTGTTAGCACATACACTTGTGAGGGGTTGTTTTGTTCCACCTTGCTTAAAGGGGATTGACGTTCACCCAAAAAAAAAAAAAAAAAAGAGTTTGAACGCCAAGCAGTTCAAGTACAAAAAGTAAGATAAGATGCAAATTACACCTGGGGACAGATTTGCCACCTTGCTGTCTTGAAGTCCACCCAGGCAGAGCTTGCTCCGGTTGCTTTTGTTATGCTCCGCACCTTGCACAGTAGTTCTGTGAGAACAACTGAGATGACGAAACCTGACTTTCCAAGGCTTCGTTGTGCGATTATCCAGTGTCTGAATGCAAACTGTAACTGAAAGTACACCTGCAGCTAGGGCTCCCCCTCACAGGGTAAGGCTATGCCTCTCCCAGAAAACACACCTTGGCCAGAAACACAAGGTGGAATCCAGGCTTTGCTGCAATTCAGATCCTTTTGTATTCCAGGTTCTCAGCCACACATATTATTCACACTGACAGTAATGAATTGAGTCTTCTTTTTTATTGCAACTCTCAAGTGTCCTTTATTCAAATGTCAACATCTTGTATGCAAGGTGTTACAAGCACACAGCACAGAGCTCTCCCAGAAAAACAGGCAGATTGTTTCAGTGACCTTTAGTTGTGTTCTTCCCTGTTCACAAAACATGCACGTTTTTTTCAAGGCTTATTTTAATTTTGGATGTTTAGGCTATCATCTGTAGTTGAGAAAAATCACTATGTTCTCTTGAACATTTTGTCCTTTAAAGAAAATATCTGCAGCTTTAATCCTGGCTTATAGTTCTTTTCCTGCAAATTCTAAACTGACTGCACAATACGTTGTGCCGTACTACCACCTATCACTCATGGTAGTTAAGATACAGTTGAATCAAAACTGTGCCTGAACTGCATTATCTTTTTGCTCAAGTATTGCATATAATTTTACAAGGACTCTTTAGCATCCTGATCTTCATATGCTTAAGTCAGTCTTTCACTAGGATATGCAAAACACATGCAATAGAGCAACACCAGTAGAATTCTCCGTAAAAAAGCAGAATATTAAATTGTCCATCCAGTACCTTTCCTATATAAGTTACTAAGGACTTCACATGTTTCTGTATAAAATTCAAAATATTTATTCAAATAGCTATTTCTCAAATGGGAAGCCTACAATACACAAAAGTTAACAACTAGTTCACAAGCGGCCTTGCACCTAACAAAAAATTGTAGCTATAAATAAAGCTATGCTGTAATCCCAAATGTGCCATTAGGGAGGCTTGACAAGGTCTCAGAAACCATTTGTTGAGCCTCCGAGGAGACGAGAGAACAGCAGGCTAGCCAGCCAGGACACAAAACCCTCCTGAATGGTTATCAGCCTGCACATAGCAGTAACATGCAGCATTACTTGCCAAGCTCACAAAGAAGAGATGGGGGCAGCGGGGAGGAGAGGAGCATGAGAGTTAGAGCATTGGCGGGATGAAGTCTGGAACTGAAACCTTATTCCCATCCATTCACGATGAGCTTCTCTAAACTCAAGACTGCTTTACAGTGGAAGGATACAAGAAAGAAAGCCTTTTGTTATCAGCAAAGTATCTTGATGTTCCTGCCTCAGCTTCACGATTTCACTTGAACAAACTTAGATATATCTTGTCTGTATTGAACCTTAAACAGCATTTACAAGACTTACATTAACAGAATCTGCTTTCAACCTCTTCACTAAAGAACTGCTACTGCACTGCAAATTACCCGCACTGTATGTACTTACCATTTGCTTATCTACCTGAATTGTTGTTCTTCAAGTACTTTTCTTCAAATGCACAAAATTAACAAAATTAGTTTCATCCTTTAATGCTACTATTTTATTCCTGCTCTCAGATTTAAGGGGCTCCTTCCAGGCTAGGTTTTTCCATAATTTCTATCAGGATTCTCAAAACTCAGTGCTGGAAACAAGAGCTGCAACATCTGTCTTCCTGGTGCAGGAGACCTCCAGGATGCAGCTTCCTGGACTCACCTCTCCCTCTCTCCTCATTCCCTGAGAACAAACCTCAGTGCTGCTCTACACTGATCACTGATGTCAGTCCCAGGAAAGTTTTCAACTCTGTTGTTTTTCTTCCAGTCTCCAGACTGTTAACAGAAAGAAGAATTCACTGTCATAGTCTGCACCTAGTCTAACTGTACAAATGGGTGCTTTCTCATGCAGGTACTACGCCCAAGCTCTGGGCTTCTGAACCCTGCAGAGCCTCCCAGCCACCTCTACCTCTTCTCTCACCTTCCCCTGAAGAACAGTTTAGCCCCAGGTTCATCTCCTCTTCCTTAACAACACATGGCCCATAGCATCCACTACTTTTTTCAGTGCGCTCAACAACTGCACATATTCTGCACTGCTGTCCCAGAAGCAGACAGTGCAGTACGTTGTTTCTAGCGTGCCACTAGACGTCTTGGTATCTGTGCATATCTCATGCTTGTCTTTCATCTCCACCACTTACTTCTAGTGCATGTCACCCCCAAGTCCACTCTTCGGGCACTGCTGATGACTGTATGCAGTCTTCATGTGAGTGGGCAAGGAAATGGACAGTCTCTTCTGCCCTGAAGTTCCCTCTGAATTTTTCAGAAGCTTGTGAATGTAAACAGGATACAAAATCCCATAGGAATCATTCTCCAAGGTGACTCAAAAATGCAACACAGTAGTTCCCAGTATATTGCAGTAGTCTGTCAAAAAAGCTCTTGCTCACTGAAAAGTACATGTGTGAGAGCCCATTTTTACCACACACAAGAGGGAACAATTAAATCAAAACAAACACAAGTACCAACTCTCCCCTACAGTTTGCTTTCAGTCTTGACATTCTGCAGTCAGTCATGTTTACCAGCCCTTTCCATTTTATTCTTTCACATTGTTACATATTAGCTTAATGTGTGCAAAACCTAGGATGGTGTTAGGCTTGACACTGGAAAAAGGGAGTTTTCTTATATGTAGGAGTCTAGAGGGAAAAGGACTATTTGGGAAACTTTAGTTGTCTGTCTGTAACCAATGCCACTTTTGTTTTGAAAATTTTAACCATTTTTTACACTCTCCAAACAGAAGACGCTACCACACCATTCAGTTATTTACATCCCTCTCTCCCTCCACCCACCCCCAATCAATCAGCATACTCCATATGAGCACCACTGCGACAAATAACTGTCACACTTCTGCTGCTTCCAAGGCAGCCATGAAAGGAAGCTAGAGAAGTCCACCTATCACTCATATGACAGACTGTTGCAGGAAAATTCAGATTAACGTCATACTTTGAAATGAAAGGATTATCCTCCAGAATTCAGAACCAGAGCCAAGCTTAAAAGACAGGCTATACAGAAAAAAATATAGAAAAGACAAACATATTATTCTACGACAAAAAAAAAGCACACTAGACAAACGGTAAAGACTGAAAACAGTCATTTTGACAGCACAGAAGAAAGGTGATCCTGTGACAGATATGAGGACAGCTCCTTTTGGGAGCCCGACACTCCAGTATTTCTGCTGGGAAAAAAAGAAAAAAAATACTGGTTGCCAATTGTAAGGACCAATACTTATGATCCTGCTTTCCAGTTTTCACTAAACTAATTTTATGTTTAAAGCCAAATAAAAGAAGATGAAAGGAGACTGCAGCCTTCTGGAACTGGAGCTGCACCTAACAGTATTAACCATAGCACAGGTGAGAAGACACAGTCCACGTCAGCAGCCTGTGCACTGCCTCACATGCTCAGTTCAGCTGACTACACCAGCCCGCTCTCCACCCCACGTAACCACAACTCCGTAATGATAAGGGTCCATAGTAGAAAGAAAGAATCCTGTTCCCAAGAAAGCTGTTGGGAGGGGGAAGATTAGAAGATGATGCTACCCAGACTTTTGCAACTGACGTCCTGCATCTCATTGTCCTGCCACTTGACTATGGAAAATGATTCTGGTGAAAGATGGAAGCATCGCAGTACTAACTGGCTATTCAGAATGATCTGTTTGTATTGCTATTTCAGGCACACCAATCAATGGCTCGTAAGTCAGTAAGTTCAATTTATAACCATTTTGATCCTCAACAGTAGCACAACAATCACTTCTTAATGCCAAAATGGACACATCTGGGCTGTAACCTGGAGGTCTTGTGAAGTGCTGATCACCATGTTCGCTGTTGTTGCATACTGTTGGAGTACAACCTTGCCAGACACAAATTCAAGCCACTTATGATTCCACTGTAGGTTCCAAATTTCAGCATAGCCAAAAGAATCTACTCTTAAGAAAAAAGAGATCTTCCACAGTGGTAATAAAGTACATCTCTGTTGTTTTGTGGTTGGTTGGGGTTTTTTTAGGAAAAAAAAAAAAAAACCACAAAAACAACTTCTAAGAGACTTTAGAACAGAAGAGTCAAAGAATACCCAAGAGCTGGAGTGAACGTACTACCTCACTGTCATTTGACCAAGAGCAGCATCCTCTGATGACACGTACCTTCTCTATAATCAGCACCCTCAAAATATCCCCTATTCCCTCATGGGAAATCAAGCACAGCAGTACATGCCTCCATTATTTAAGTATATTATTCTAATTTATGAATCCAGAATAAAAGCAGATACAGATCTTTGCTGTTTGGCAGCACTATTCTCACACCCTCCTCTCTGCACTTGTCAAAGGCTTCAGGTAGGAATGACACGCTAACTCCTGGCTATGCCAGCTCCACCTTTGCTGATGGCTATGAAAATAAATCAACACATATGTGACAAGATAACAAAATATCACACCAAACGAAGTGCAAGGGCCACAGAAGGACTCACTCGAATGCATGACCTTAAAAACCTATAAGGCTTGGAGCCACCTACCCGTGTGAGAAGGGAAGGAAGCAGATGGGAAGACAGTTATGCGAGTGGTTTACCAGAAAAATTAAAGAGCACAAGACTTCACGCAATACATCATGCATACCTCATTATATAGATATAGTTTAATTAGGAACTTTAACTACTATGGTAATAGATCCAAAAGAGACTCAGGGCATATATTTTAACAAGATAATACCACATTACATACATAAATAAAGTCTGTGGCATTTAGAAATTCCACGCTATTGTTCACAGGAGTCACAAGCCAAAGGCTTGCGTGCCAACTCCGCAGCTCTCACCACCTGCCCGTGATCTACACCAACTGCTTCGGTTCAAAAGAGTTAAAATCAACACAGATGAACATTCAGCTGGGGAAAAAAAAAACCTCATGTCTATTAAACTGAGAGATAACAAGAGTTGTTTGGAAGTTTACAGTGAAAACTAACAGCATGAACTTCATGGTAACTCCTGCAAAGGCTCGGTACAGAATGAATCAAGAAGTTTTAAGTCCAGATCTGTTGTTTCACTTCTTGCCAAGTAAAATTTCTCACTGGACTCATCTGTTTGTGGCACTCCCAAACTCAATGTACCTCTCGCTAAAAATCGGTTTGATATAAACATTGCCAAAATAAGTTATCTATGTTCTGAAGTAACTCAATCAATACATACCCAAAAACGCAGAAAAACTGGAACTAATCTCGTATCAACCTTATGAAGGGCCAAGTGTTTAAATAAAAAGAAACCCAAATTCCTAAAGTAAACAAAGGTGGGCCCTTCTGCTTGCACTACAGAGCTTCATCAGATCCCTAACAGAGCAGCCTAACTTCTAGAGCAGAAGAGCATTCAACTTGTTACAACACTTAGAAGTGACTGTTCTTGATAACGCCACAGAATGGACACTAAGCTCTTGACTTATCTTTTTCCTTTGACAACAGGTTATGCAGTTTATTTACATTTCATTAAAGTATTTCTTTATTGTTCACAAAAAATCCATTTCCCCCTCTTCAAATACTGTGAAACAAGAATAGCACCAGCATCTTTTACATTACTCAAACCATTTGTTATTTTATCTAACTTCAACATGTTCTGCCCTCTCTTTTTTCCCAAGGGAAATACTCCCAATCTCTTCAGTTTCTCTTCATACAAAAGTTTTTGAGAGAATCATCATCATCCTTGCAACATCCTTTTAACGAGTAAGCAGAAACTATGACATACCACATCAGAGATTAAGCAAACCAGTAGTTTACTGGACATGCACTATTTTTCCACTGTTCTGTTTCTTATGCAACACATACAGACACTCTAGGAAAAAAGTGGATACAGATTTGATTGTTTGAAGTGTGCAACATAAATGTATGTTCATCGTTTCAATTACAATGTGTCAGTATGTCCAAACCAGAGAATCTGTCCCTCCACCTACAGCAATACTTCCTACACAGAACTATAAGAGCTGAAATAAAATTAAAAAATTATCTCCAGCTGCACTTGTGTTTGGGACCCACATCACCTCTTGCAGTTCCTGAGAGCCATGAGGAGATTACAGCTTGCTTACTGCCGGTTCCCCACCAACCGAATCTCACTACCTAAGTCTCCTTCCGAGAGATTAAGAAAAGCTTCCAATAAAGCACGAGGGGGATGTTACTAGAGTTTGTGATCTTCAACTTAATTACAAGAGAAAAAAATGATACAAAAGTTAGATACTGCCTAACAGTGACATTCAATAGTTTCTCATTCTCATCCAAAGCACATCTGATAAACAGGAAAAACGAATATTTGGAAACACTCCAAATTGCCACTGAAACAGCAGTAAGGCAGCCTTGCTCCACAGAATAGGCTTCTCTCTCAGATTTCCTACTGTAGCTGTATCATAAAAACAGAAGGGAGAGGAGAGGAGAGGAGAGTGAACAAAAGAAAGCAGTGCAACATCAATCCCACAAACTGGGTACCACTTCGGCACTAGCACACGACCAGCACGTGCTGCCAGCACAGACAGCCCCGCTGGGCAGCTCCAGCGTCCAGGCTTGCACAAGCAGTCCCCGCTGTGCCCTTCCACCTCAGCCTGCCCATACCTGGCACTCAGTTCCTAACGAGCTTTGAAGGAGTCTGATCTGGTCAATTAAAAAATAAAAATTAAAAGAAGTCAAATCTGTACATTAGCCCAACAAACTAAGAACTTCTGGCATATTTTCCAAGTCAGGCATAAGTCAAATAGGTAGGTTTAATACCTGGGCTGAGCAACTTTCCTGAGGGAGCACCCAAATAGCATGCAAAACAGCTTTTATGCACAAAAAAAATGACACTTCCTAGAAAAAAAAAAACCTATCGTACTACCACTAGAGACAAGCAACAGTTTATTTATCTGAAGACTGATGGTCAACATGCCATGCCTGTGTTCCCTTCCCAGTATCCGCCATTACAGCCCATCGCCTTCTTGTACACCTTTCTGCCATAAAAATAAACCCCGTTAATTCACACAGAGTTTGTTCTAAGCAGGTTTTAGAGCCCACTGCAGGTACTGCACTGATGATAAAAAGACAGCAGCATTCAATAAAAAGCCAGGAAGATTCTTTTTAACCACAGAGACCGCAAACTTAAAAATAAGAGGGATTAAAATAAAAACTTGAGAAGAGAATGCAATTTTGCTGCAGGCAATGCACCAGGCAGAGCTCAGCTTTAAGGCCTGACATTGCTACTCAGCTGATTTGATGTTCAGCTGGATCAAGTTTGGCAGCAAATATGTAAGAAACCTCCCTGGAGCTGTGCCTGATTACCTGGTGATGCTCTAATAGGGACCAGTCGAGACCCTGCACCTCACCTTGTGGCACAGGGCACCCCACAGGGCTGGACCACCTTTTTTGTTGGGGCAGGGCATAAAATTCAGGTCACACGTTCAGCGGGTCACTAAAGCACATACGACAGAACGTCTCTTGCATTCACTAGAAGGATTTTCACTCCATCAAGATTCCTATATGACTGTCCCCCAAAATGTTCCCTTGTAGTTTTAATGACACACAATTAACTTCTACAATTAGGACACACAGCTGCTATCTAGTTTTGAATTGCCATACTGCACCTCAGAGGCAGCTGTAAGAGCAATCAAAAAAAAAAAAGTGAAGATTGCAGTCATACTAATAAGACACTAGCTCCTACCACTCTTAAAATGGATTTTTATCACCAAGGGCTTATGAAAATACTTTGCACAAACTGAATTATTAAAGTTCAGTTCTTTTCTGTTTCCTCTATTCATTAGACATCTGCATGCAGATGATGTCATTTAAGAAAAAGCTGCCCCAATATTTTTAACAAAACATTTGCAATCCTGCAGCCCATCCTTCTAAGTACTCTAAAAATCCTTAAAATATTTGTGCTACTTAAAATAAGAATTAGGATCATGTAACAAAGTTTGCTTTAACTTTATATGTTTAAGGGAAAAATTATGAAAATTAACTAAAAGATAGCAACCAACTTCACATGTAAAGAAATTTTGAGCTGTATAAATACCACAAACAATTCAAAAAGCAGGTTATTCATCTGTCAGCATGTACCATTTGGGGAATACTGAAACAATGTAAGAATATTTTTTTCAATATTTACATATAATAATATACAAACATTGAACTCTTTCATACACTCCCCACTGCAAGACATCACATCGACCCATACATTACCATAGCTTCAAGAAAAAGAAATGTTATTACACATTTGCTTTTCCAATTTAATTGATTCCTTTGGATAAAGGGATGTAAATAGAACCTTTAACTTCAATCCTAATTTCATCCATATAATTTAAGTTCACATACAAGTATACTATAAGCTACAAATGCATCTACAGGTGTTTCTATTTTAAGCATTTTAGTGATTGTCCAAGGGCAATTACACAGCATATTTAAAAGAGAAAGTTTTCACAAATCTGGAAAGCAAATGAGGAGTACTAGGGAAAGAGAAGGGAAAAGAGGCACTAAATGAACAATAAGGCAAAAAAAAAGAAGACAATATACATTGTTCACCCTTTTTTTTTTTTGCAAACTCTCATCAAATATCATACTTTGACTTCTCCCCTCACCAAGAAGAGAGAGGATTTAGAATCATACACATTCACGAACTGAGAGGAAATTCTACTTCAAAGCCACCTTTGAGTAACTATCCATTTTTAAAGCACATGATTCCATTTTTCTGAAATTTCTCAAAATGATGCTACCACCAGCAACTCTGAACACACTCTCCTAAACAACATCAAGCAGACTGAAATATATGTTTGAATATATGCTTCACCAGTATCACATGCTGAATTCCCTACACGCTGCTGCAGTCCAACATGCTGAACAGCTGCAAAGAAGAGTCTGACAGGAACATTAGAAATGGAGTCTATTTTTTATATTATAGGTCTCCTTATCGGTGCTGAAACCAGGGCTAACTGTACCAGCAAGTAAATACCTGCATGTATGAAGACTTGAGCTTATCACTCTCACAACAGTTTATTCCCCTTCCCCTCCCAGAAAAAAAAAGAGAATTCAGGCAAGATAAGAATTTCTCCTACGGACAGCCTGAAGTATCCAAATGTAAAATTTGAGTACAGAAGTAGTCAGCAGACTCATACCAGCAGACAAAACTCATGCTGAAGTAACTGTGCTGCATTTAATATCCGCATGTTTAAGACATAGACGAGGTGCAGCCGGTCCCATTACAACCGTTCTGCAGGTAATGGCTAAAGCATTTCTAAAATTAAACTTATGTAAACAGAACCGGACTGTATGACAGCCATGACTGACCACAGCCTGCTTCGAAAGTTTTTTTATTTATCAAATGTAAAGATAATACCCAGACTTTTAAATACATGCTATTTGAATGACAGCATACAGAGCACCACTGTGACTAGACTGTAACAGAAAGGACAGGTGTAATTTAATATTTGGGACCTGTTACGAGAACAACCTGTGCCTCTCCTGCTTCTTCTGCTCCCTATTTGCTATTGTTCTGCTGTGCAGCAAGTGATGCCATGTCACGGACAAGGGAAACCTAAATGACAGTTTGCTAGATCTTTCTTTAAAACATTTATGCGAAGAAATTCGTTTACTCAGGTCTGTACCGAGAACTGGTCACAGCTAAAGCTCTTTTAAGGCATTCTAAAGCCCCAAAAGGATCAGCAGACTCTGGCTCCTGCAGCAGCCAGCAAGAATACCCAAAATGGTGACTACAAGTAACAAATCAGACAAAAAAGCATTATAAAAAAAAAGTACCAAATCCCACAAAGCTGATGGTCAGGCTGAACATCGTAAGGGGCCACTCATTTGTTCACAATGAAAATCCGTTGTTTTCCTCAACTACGCAGTTTTCCCTCCGCACCTCCCCGCACCGAAGCGGGACCCCAGCACGACGCTGAGGGAATGGGAACCCTCAGAGCGACCTACGGGGAACCACGCACCGGCCGGACAGCAAAACGCAGGCTTTAACCGAGCGGTAGCAGAAGCCGCGGCACCGGGAGAGATGAGGCAGGGCCGGAGAACAGACAGCATTAACGCGAGGGGCCGGGAGGGACCCCCCGGCCCGGGGGGCAGGAGGCGGTGGGCACCGGGCAGGGCGGCGGGCCAGGAGGGGCCGGGGGGAGGAGGGCGCGGAGGGGCCGGGGGCGCACGGCGGGGCTGGGGGAGCCCCGCTCCTCACTCACCCGTCCTTCCGCTTGGCTTTGTAGACGTGCCCGTAGGTGCCCCTGCCCACCTTGCAGCCCTCGTACTCGAAGAGGTCCTCCACCCGCTCGCGCTCCCCGGTCAGCTTCACCTTGAAGTCATAGTCCATCTTCAGCGCCCGCCGCCCCGAGCCGCGACGAGCCGAGCCGAGCCGCCCCCGACAGCCGCGCACCCCGCCGCACCCCGCCCCGCCGCGACCGGGCGGCGGCAGCAGCAGCAGCAGGAGGAGGAGGAGGAGGAGGAGGCCCCCAAGCCGCCCCGCGGACCATCCAGGAGCGGGCGGCGGCGGCAGCGGGGCTGCTCCCTCCCCTCTCGAGCCCCGTCCTCCGGCTGCTCCCTCCCCGCCCCGCCAGCTAGCGGCACCACAGCCGGTCTCCCGGGGCGGAATACGGCGGCCCCGCCTGGCCGCACTGCCGCAAAGAAACGTCGCAAACCGCGGGCACCTCCCCGGCCCCGGGCGCGGCGGGCAGCGCACCACGTGGAAAGCGGTGGCGGGCTGCGACCTCCGCCAGAGCCCCGCCCGTCCCGGCATGCCTTGCGGGTGCCGCGGCACGCTGGGAGGTGTAGGACGGACGGGAGAAAGGCGTGGGGCGCGCCGCGAGGCATGCGGGGAGCTGTAGTGTTCAGCCGGCGGCGTGGCGCGGTGCCTGCCGGGAGCTGCAGTCCCTGGGCAAGGCGGAGGCAGGCCGCGGCCCGGCCAGGGAGAGCAGCAGGCCCGGGGCGGCTGCGGCTGCAGGGCCCGGCCTGGGGTAGCGGGACTGGCAGACGTCGTACGTGTGGTTATTCCCTGCCCCACGACCAGGCTCCCTTCACTGGGCTGCCGGCACCAGGTGCAGCACAGGGCGCCAGCTGTGGGCTGGCCGGGGTCAGCTGCACCAGCTGGGCAGCTGGAGCTGGGGCACGGGGCCTGCGGGTCGGCAGTCACCGCAAGCAGCGGCTGTCATCGTTACAAGGGCTGGTTATGGTGAATATTAGGGTCCCCAGCTTACTCCAAACTGGTGAGGGCTGACACAGCTGGTCCTCACCTGCTCTACCTGCCAGACTGCCTGTTAACATCGTTGTAATTAAGACAATTTCATGACTTCGGGCATGGACGCAGACAGATAGCTACAGTGCAGACTAACCTTCTCCGCGTGGCTGCAGAGACAAATCAGGATCACAGCACCTGGTATTTAATGCAAAAGCATTACGTTTAGCAAGGCCCTTGCATGTGACCAGTAACCGGGCACTTTCCAGTTCCTCTCCTTGGCTGACAGAGCCATAGTTACCAACCCAACACTAAGCCAGATGGTCATTTTATAGAATAGAGAGCTTGTAACTAAACTACAGCTATAGCAATCTTTCTAATTACAGCCCAGCTTTTGGCATTTTTAGTAATTGTGCGCATACGCTTCACATTTCATCTCAAGAACACAATGTGGGTAAGAAAGCAGACACTCAAATCCATAACTTAAAGACAAAATGTCATACAATGTGAGAGCTAATGTATATTAGGCGTCGGTAAAAATACGTGCAATTGGTAGAAGCAGCAAAAAGTTATTTGCCCAGCAACCCAACTAAATTACACAAGGATATTGCCTAGAGACTCACTATAACAGTCAACCAGAAACAGCTCAGGGCAGCCCCTCAACCCGTAAAGATCAAACAGTCTGGAAGATGCCATCCACATCATAAAATTTATGCCACTCAGCCCAGAGCAGAGCAGCACGACCCTGCCTTCAGGCTTTGGGGACTTCCAGGGACACCAGGGACCAAGCTTGCATGGCCAAAGCCACCACAGTCAGCACCTCCTGCCTGTCGACAACCCTCAGTCCTGTCAGAAGCAGAAATACCCACTTTTCTGTAGCTTTGTACTCTTCTTTCATTTGTTAATCACTCTTTCATGGAGGCAATAAATATCCAGACTCATTCACACAGATCCAATTATTGCATGGTAATTACTGAGTGAGTGTAGTCTGTCCTGACCTAAAACACTGTAGGGTGTGGAGGAAGAACAATGTCAGCTTTGAAAGAAAAGAGGGCATGAATAAAAACAAGAATACAGAATCCAGACTAGCTTTCTGAGGACCTGTGCTACGTTTTACATGTTTACATAAACCCTTGGAAAGCATTCCGTACTTCGACAAATACACTCTGAGCAGTCAAAACCACAATAGAAATAACTTTTCTTCTCTTTCAGATTTTGGTCCTTTTGTAAGAATGCTTAGAAGTCTGCCTTTCTGCAAATGTTGCTTTCATTAGTTGTTCATAACATTTGGATTATATGCCTTCCAGATCAAGCGTAGATGTAAATTTGTTGCTTCTTCCCTCTGTTTACACTTCAGATGAGGTATTGCGGACAACACTCAATTTTACCAATTCAGGTGGATGGTTCCCAAGTCCCCCAAGATGGTCCCCCTAAGAGCTTTCAAACAGAAAGCACCTTGATTCTTTTAATAATGAGAAGTGACATTTCAAGGTCAACTTTTAATTTTGTTTCATGGAAAGCTACATATTTTTTGTGCTTTATTTTAAAAATCTGTCACAGTATAATATAATTTCAAGAAAAACTTTAATTTTGGGGTCCATTCTTAAAAAGAAAGACACAACCAGGCCATGATCTTGCTATTCTTGACTCTCAGGTCCCCACAGTGGCCCTTTCAATTGATAGGATTTCTTATCTCTTCCTGCTTGTTTTGTATTCCCTCCTTTCACGCTGTCTCAAAAATCAATTTGAAAATATATGCTTAACATGTCCTGCTGAATTTGGCTCTTTGGATCCTCCCTCGTTCTCTTTTTTCCTCTAACACTGAAGGTTCACATCATTAAATGTCTCTGAGTGTAGGGAATTGTGTTTCAGGTGAAAGCCTGGGATTGTCTGGGAACTGGATGGTTGTGGTAATAAGCAGATGCTGCCTTTTGAGGTACAGCACCGGATAAAGCGGGTTCTGTACCGGAGCCAGAGCAGCAGTACCGACAGCGAAGTCGGTTTTGTTGCGTGCATGTTTGCGTATTAATGGCCACAGCGTCAGCGCAAGAATCAGAGTTTGTGAAGCAAAGCATACAGCTGGGGAATGTACAACAAGCTACTTGCTCTGTGTTTTGCAGTCTTCATAAACAGAGAAAAAAATACAGAAAAGTATATCTTTAATGGTTTGGCTTTCTCATCTTTGTATTTTGTAAGTGGATAACCTACAACTCTCAATCACATCCCCAAGAATATCTGCTTGCTCCATTTACTGATTTGCTAAATTTGAACATACTTTTGCTTTTCAGAGAATTTTTCATGTAAGAGTAACGACCTGCTAAAAGTTTTCCATATCCCCAAAGGGACATTCTTTAGCAGTATGACTAAGGTGTTCCCAGCTCGTTATTGAGTGAAAAGGGGCCAGTCCTGCTAAGCGATACAGATCTTCCACTTTTGCTTAGACCAGGGAAAGCTGAAGGCAAGAGAATAACATGGAGTTTGTTTCTTTTGTGTGTAAAGAAAAACAAGCTACCATACTTGCATAGTTTGAGTCTTTTCCAGAAACGTTGCAGTTATTAATGTGCAGATGAGTGAGTGAGCTCAATACTGGCAGCGTTTAAGAATGCAGTTTACTTAAAGCACTACCTACAGTAACTCTCCTCCTGACTGCTTTATGCTCCCGAAGAAGCCAGAGAATCAGTTCTCAAGAGTCTCCACAGACCCTGGATATTCAGCCTATGAACTCCTGGTTACTTTTGTTACTGAAGAGAGTCCTACCTGAGGGGAACTAAACCCTGATATTGAATATTATTTTATATTATTTCAATAAACAGAATCACAGAAATATTCAGGTTGGAAGGGATCTCTGGAGGTTATCCAGTTTAATATCCTGCTCAAAGCAGGGCTACTATTAAATTCAGGTTGCCTGAGGCATTGTCCACTTGGGTCTTGAAAACCTCTGTGGTGGGAGACTCCACAGCCTCTCTCGACCTGTCCTCAGGGTGAAAATTTTTTGTCCTTCTGTCTACTCTGAACCTCCCTTCTTTCAAATTCATGATTGCTGTCTCTTGTCCTACTTAGGGTGAAAATTTTTTGTCCTTCTGTCTACTCTGAACCTCCCTTCTTTCAAATTCATGATTGCTGTCTCTTGTCCTACTTTGGCAGAAATCCTGGCTCTGTCTTCTCAGTAACCTCCTTGTCGGTACTGGCAGACCGCCCCTTCTCCCAGATGAAGGAGCCCTGGTGCCCACAGCCTCTCATGATCACACGCAAATAACTGTGACCCTCTTGGTGGTCTTGGCTGAACTCATTTCAGTTTATCAATAATTTTCCGTATCAGTATTGTTCTGCTGGAGACCCGCAAACATCATATTACCCATGCAGGCAAATGAGAGACACATCAAGGGAAATAATCACTTCCCAATCACTTCCCAATAATCCATTGTCTGTGTTCCTCTTTACACAGCCCAGGATGCCATTAGCCTTCACGGCTGCCGGGCTGCACTCTTGGCTCCTGTTCAGCTCCTGCCCAACAGAACACCCCAGCCTTCCCAGCAGAGACAGTTCGTAAGCCCCCATGCAGTATTGTCCCAGAGGGCTGGTCACTCCTAGATGGAGGGCTTTGCATTTGTGAAGCTCCTGACGGCCCCTTCCTCCTGCCTGTCCAAGTTCCCCTTGAGCACATCAACTTGATGTCACCACTTTGGTGTCATCTGCACGTACCAAGATCCAGTTTACAAAAACTGATGATGAAGTTCTGCCTTACTTATATAGCATCAAGGAATAGAATAGAATAGAATAGAAGATACTTTCTAAAGAACTTAAACGACTGAACAATCAAATTAAAACGAGAGTATAAATTTTCTGTTATTACAAAACTTAGTAATTGCCTGAGGTTTGCTGCCCTCCATAGGCTATTTTTATTATAGTTCCAAAGACAGCATGTTACTGTGGAAAGCATTGCTACAGTGCAAATGTAATAGTCCAGGAAAGATCTACTATTGTTATTTTGTATTAACATGACAGCATAAAATGAACAAAGACTGTACTTAGTTACAGTGTACTGTTATGGAACATCAGTATGAACAGGACATGAACATAAAATTCTGCATTGGAGGACAGGTCAGTGGAAAATAAATTAATTCAGCATAAGCTTTGAGTAAGGAAGTACAGGTTCATTTATCTACCTAAAACGTATTTCAACCGTCTTCTGGGTGAGCAGCCCATATGTAGGCTTGATACCAAAGAAGGTGTTGTGTTTGACTGTGGCATAATGATTACTAGAAACAGACTACGAAAGGGAAAGATTTCAAAAATAGGACAAAAAATAATTGTGGGAAGAAACTGACCTTTCAAGGGATTCAGGCACCACTTTATATACTCTGATTTTTATTGTGAAAGTAAAATTGATCTGTAGGAAGGACACATTTTAATTGCTCCAGGCAAAGGAACTCATCATACAATACTAATTATTCATACTGTGGTGAGGAACATGAATTACAACAAGGGTTCCAGTTTTTGAGTACAGTGAGCAGGAAGGAGTAGTCCCTGGTCTCGCCTCACTGCTAAGAACGTGCCACAGCCATCAATTTGTCTAGTGGAAACCACGTACTGGCACAAAAGGAGTGTAAACTGACATGAAACCTAAGTGTAACACTTGTGTAAACTCTTTTTCTCCGCCAGAATGAAGAAATCCTGGCGTGCATAGTTGAAGTGGGCAGTGGAGGTATCTTTCTGGACACCAGCCCTGAGCCCTTCCTATCAATCACCTCACTCATCAGTGAGGGTTTGCCTTTGCATCGAGACCAGCTGCACAAAAAATACCCAAACTTTATTTCTGCAAGCAAGTTTGAATACAAGTATGAGCAGTTCGGATACTCTAAGGACGAGGTGCTTTGACATAGTTAAAGCATCCTTCTTGTGAAATCCTCTCATTTTGGTGACCCAAAAAGTTTATGTAAGATGTGAAACACGCTCCTGTGTCAGTCTGCCAGTTTCCGCCATGTGTTGAAACAATCTGCAGAAGCAACTCAGAAAAGAAAGTTTGTGTATGCTATCAGCATATCAGCAATTAGCATACGTGAAATTTGTAAAAGGGATCGCATCTTGTGTGGAAGGCTTCCAAGGCTCTGCAAATCGAAATGACCAAAATCACAGCTTGAAACACAACGGTTTCTGTGATGGCACTGAGCGATTAATCGTTTATTTTTGAAAATGGAGAAGGTGAAGGGAGATTCCTGCAGAAGGAAAAGTAAATAGGAAGGAAAGAGAGACAGAGAGTCATGGAAAATGGGAGAAGCGTCCCATTTAAAAATGCAGGCCTAAGAAGGAGAGAGCAGGGGGAAAATGTGTTTGTAATCTTATTCCTCATGTAATTTATTATAAACAACCAAACGAGTAACTGAAGCTGCAGTCTTTTCTGATTTGGTAAAACATAATAATGGTCATTGATATTATGAGGTAGGATGTTGAGGCTGAGAAGCGCCGTATTGTGAAATCCTCTTTGTGCAAGTTTATGTACCTCTACAGGGGAGGCTCGCACCCAGCAGGGCGGGATAACCACGCCAGGTCCGACCAGCAATGAGTTTGCTAATGAAATGCCACCCCCGAAACGACTTCCTTTAAGTATTCAAAGGGAAGGACTGTGGAGAATGGCAACGTCAGGCGAAACAAAAAAATCCAAAGCTTTAGTGAGAACACACACAGGTAGAGCCCGCGCAGCACCGAGCGGGGACCTCGCGGGCTGCCGGGGACAGCGGCAGGACCGGCCGAGGACAGCGGGCTCCGCCGGGCAGGATCAGCCTGAGGAGGGGCGGGAGACGAGGACGGGTCGGGGGAAGGCTGGCGCTTCCCGTTTCCCTCACGGCGTTTGCGCTCGCTAACCCACAGCCGCTGCACAGACCTGGGCCGCAACCCGCGGGTCCCGGCGCAAGGCCGCCCGTGGCTCCGGCCTGGCCGAGGGGGTGCTGAGCGGGAGCCAGCATGTGCCGTGAGGGGGCAGCGGCCCGCGGCCCGGCTGACAGGGACGGGGGGAGCGGGCGACTGCCCCAGCCCATGAGCGGCGGGTGCACCCCCCTCTACGCACAGCCGGGGGCCTGCGCGCGCCGCGCGGCCGTTAACCCCGCGGCACGCGCACCGCCCCCCGGCCGCCCGCGCCGCAGCTGCGCGCATGTGCTGGAGGGGCGGGGCCGGCCGGCGGGGCCGCCCTCGCGCGCTCGGAACCTGCGCTGGCGGTTACCGACCGCCGCCCGGACCGCAATAGGGGCTGGAGCGCGCCGCTCGCACACCCAGGGGTCGGTTACGTTCCGGTGTAGGCGGTGTTTGCTCCTGCCGCCGGGAGGGAAGGGGGGCGCGGAGTGGGGCTGAGCCGGGCCGCCCCCGTCGGCGCCGCGGACAGCAGGCAGGGACGGCCTCCCGGCAGACTCCCCCGGGGCAGGCGGCGGCATGGACGCCTCCCCGGTTTGGCACAGCGGGTGATGCCGCTCCCCGGCGGGCAGGGGACACGGGGGTGCGGGCAGCGCTGGAGGGAGTCGACCCGACCGGCGGCGGTTAGTGGCGGGGCCTGACCGGGGAGTCTGGGGAGGAGAGAAGCGGGAGGACATGGGCTGCCCTGTTGTGATTGGTCGGTGGCTGTGAGCTGGCCAGGTGATTGGACGGGAGCCGTGTCAGTCACTCCCCTCATTTCCCTTCCCCCCCCCTCCCCAGGCCTTTGGCAGCAGGCGCGGTCTGGGGCGGCCGGGCCGGGGGCTCCCTGCGCCCGCCGGGGCCGCGCGGCTCCGCTGCCCCGTGGGCGCAGAGCCGGCCCGCGCCTGCCTTGGGGAACGGCCGGAGAGCGTGAGGCCGGGGCGGGGCTGGGATCCGCAGGCCCTGCGGCCGGCCTGGGGGCTGCGGGAAGGCGGGCGGCCCCAGGCCCTGGGCTTG
Source organism: Nyctibius grandis (assembly GCF_013368605.1). NCBI lineage: Eukaryota > Metazoa > Chordata > Aves > Nyctibiiformes > Nyctibiidae > Nyctibius > Nyctibius grandis. The sequence continues at coordinate 104,618,973 of NC_090659.1, forward strand.
GGTGGCTTTGGGTGTCCTGCGGCCTGTTTCTTAACTACCTTCTGATTCTTCCTTTGTCTGCTCTCTTTCCCCCTCCCCTCCTTCCCCAGGCGCTGTGGGGTTTTCTGGGTTTGGTTTTTCTTTTTTTTTTTTTTTTTTTTTTTCAAAATTCGGTGAGATCATCTCTCCCCGAGGCTGCAATGTGACAGAAATGCTAAATAGCCCTGTCGCTCGGGGAGGCTTCCTCATCTAAACTCCATAGTCGTCTTGCTTGCAGTCAGGTGGTACTCTTTCAGAAAATTAATACCTAATTGGATTGGGGATAGTAATTCATGGAAAGAGGCCAAAACCTAAAAGCATAAGGTATATATCGCTTAGATAAAAATGAATGTAAATCTTCGAGAATGGGCCGCAGCAACTATGAATTAAGAACTAAAGGAGTTAGTCTTAGTTGAAAATTCTAGAAAATGTAGATAAACTGTTGGCATGTGGCACCTGTTTCTTTGCAAAGGAAGAGTAATTCTGAGTCATAACTGTATTTCGATTTCAGTTTTTTACATCTTAGTAGTTAGTACCCTTCAACTTTTCAATACTTTGAAATATTTTATGTGCCAAAGTACTTCTTTTTGATGCAGTTAATACCCTTCAACTTTCACTACTCTGAACCATTTTAAGTACCTAAGTACTTAGTTTTGATGGAGTTTGATGAATATGGATAGTGGTTGTCATCCATGCAGTTATGTTAAACAGATGGGACAACCGAACACTTCACACTTATTACTAAGTGAGTCATTTAAAGACTGACTAATCATCCTACCATACAGTTGTCAACAAAACAGTTATTTTTTTCTACCACCCACAAAACCTGAAGAAGAGATTTCTAGGTTTTCTGTGGATGAGAAATGAAAAGTAAAGATTCTCTCTTTTGAACAACAGTTTAAATTTACAAATTTACATTGCGGGGGACTACATGTGATGGACTTTTCATCTTAAGAATTTATATGTCATTTTTTCTGTGCAGCAATATGGTGATATATCCAGAAAGTCAGTTAACTTACTGTGGTCATTGTTGGGCAAAAAGTAACGCATTAGTTGTTTTAAGGCTTTCATCTAAATAACAACCTTATGTGAAACTAAATTAATTTTATCTGTCCTCTTTCCCCTCCCTGCTTTACTTTTCTCAAGTTGTAAGTCATTTGGGACAGAGGCACTTTAATATTCAGTGCAGTATGGATTGGGCATTTTCATGATAATAGTCAAGTGATAGGTGTCATCAGGGTAATAATAGTGCTAACTGTGTGTTGGGGGGTGGGGGAGGAATTGCATCTGCTTTGAGGGAAGGAGGGTAGTAAGATAAAGAGCTGGTTGAGAAATCTGTGTTTAGACATGTGATATGAGAAGTGACCTGATTTGAACATAGCCCTTGTGGGAAATGGAAGCCAGCAGTTACCTACAGCTTGTGAGGCTGAGCCAAGAGGGTGATAGTAAATTTAAAACCCCTACAAATACTATGGGAATAGAAAATGTCTTGAAGGGGAGATACTCAGATTTTATTTCTTTTGAGTTAAGTAAGTTAAAGAGCTGGGAAGGACGTATTAAATACATTGAAATGCAATATTAGGCACAGGAGGCAGATGAGTGAGAAGATTGGGAAGGGCTGTTTAGAAGTGTGGTTACCTGTCAGGGGGAGGAAGTAGCGTATGGGGTAGAAAATGAGGAGACCAAGGATGCACCAGAATGGATCCCACAAAGAACATAAGAAAGGTATATTAAGTGTATGCCTGCTTCTGCTGATGGCAAATACATTTTGTGATACTTTTTATCTGTTGGCAGCATTGGTAAAGGTTTGCTCTTTATTGAATGTATGTCTAATAGTTAGCTGGTTTGGTCTGTCTGTTGTCTCGTCACCTTTCCTGTGAAGACTAATTACTGATGAGAAGTGTGCTGCAAATGCTGTTCTGTTTTCTGTACTTCAAGTGACTTTGATATGTTTGTGAATTGACAAAAAAAAAAAAACAGAAGTATTTACCCAATAACTTCCTCTCCATGTGCAAGCAGAATGGTGCTGTACGGTTCCTCTTTTGGCCTGGTGATGTCCTCTTTTAGAGAAGTGATCTCTTCTCTCAGGTGTCTGCCTCAGCAGGTGTTACAGATGGCTTTTGCTAATCAGGAAACCCCATTGAAAGGATGATACTTTGCTTTCTCTTCTTTCAAATTGAGTGTTGAAGAACAGGTTTTCTTTAGAAAATAGAAAAGTTGGGGAGTGGTCTGAGAGCCAATTGGCCGGCCCAGGACTGAGTCCTAACCAAAGAGAGGTGGTAATGGCACAGAAATCAACAGAGGTGATGCCTTTTTCTGCCACTGGAAGGTTATTCATGACTTCTAATAGTCCCACTGGTTCAATATTTGGAAAGTGATGAAGAACTGGGGGTAAAGTATAGCTCTTTCTCTTTTACACTAATTTTCTGGAGATGGGTATCCCTTTGCTAGCTAATTCTTGGATTAGAGAGTGCAAGGAAAATATGCAGGTTACCTCAGAATGTCAAAAGAGTCAGTTCTGCCAAAAATGTCTCTGTAGGCTTTGTGCTATGTGAGGGGTAGTACCGATGGAGATACTAATGTAGTGTTACCTGCTTAACAGTAAATGTTTCAAGTGGAAGGTGGTCTTCTCTAAAGCAGTCGCTGTGGTTGTCAGAAGTCTACACTGTGTAATTACAGTCCAGTAATTAGAGAACAATGTTTTTGGTGACATTTTAGCTTTTAAAATACTCCATGCTGCTCTTGTATTTTACTGGGGAGAAGGGAAATAGATTTTATGTTATTCCTTTGACTTTCTACAATATCTTTATTTAGCTAAAAAAAAAAAACCCTGTCATTGCTTTTTTTATTTTAAAGTTGCTATACCAACTAGTGTGTCCTTTCAGTGAGCAGAGAGGACTTCTAGCTATATTTCAGCAAGCTAGAAGCAAAATACTTGCATAATAAACTACACTGTTGACTTGGCAAATAACATGGAGCTTAGTTCACCTTAATCATCTTTAGCTATTAATGAACTAATTTCATTGAAAATGATGGGAACTTTGTACTGTAAATTAGGTAAATTCTTACTGTAATTACTGTGCAGTCTAACTTTCTGGTTTTGTTCAGGATAGCCTGGCATTATCATTATGGATCGCTCTCGGCACCGTGCAGGAAATGGCAATGAGCAGGCATCTTCACGAGAGCATAGTCATGGTGAAGATGAGAGACAACGACAGCTGGAGCGCCTCAGTAGGGAGGAGGCCTATTACCAGTTCATTAATGAACTCAATGAAGATGACTACAGGTTAATGAGAGACCGCAACCTACTTGGCACTCCTGGTAAGACATGAATACCTTCAATAGAAAAGGTGCTGTCAGGCACCGCATGTGGTTGTATGACTGAAGTAGCCTGACATCTGTGGCTTTGTAGAAAGGAAAAAACCCTCCATTTCCCTTCAAAATTTACAATATTCAGTAAAAAATAAAAACTTAAATAGATACTAAAGCTGGAATAAAAACACAACTCTTTCAAATGCAGCATCTCCATGTATGGGTAATATCCAAACCCAAATAATTAATGTCCTGTACACTAAAGTCTATCTGTTGGTATGTGGCAATTTTGGGGGCCTCTGAGTTGTTACTGGAAGTTGGCATGCTCTTGACAAGCATTCAGCATCTTTTTGTCTTCTACCCCACTACCTACTTCCTCTGTTATCTGTGTACCTGCGTTACAATCTAATACTAGTGCTGTTTTGGTTTTGATTTCATTAATTTTACCTTATTTCTGAAGATTTTCCTTCAAGATAGAAAATATTGTTATTTCTGCATGGCTGTGTTGAGCCAGTAATAGTCTTATCTAACATCATTATCAAAACGTAAATTATTTCAGGGGAAATAACAGCAGAAGAGTTGCAGCAACGCTTGGAGGGGGCTAAGGAGCGTCTGGCATCACAGACTGATCTGGATAACAGAGAAGGTGAAGGTAGAACTGTTGGAGGTAAACATTCTTCATTCATATATTTATAGATACACATAGTATGTAATGCATAAATATTGTTCTGTACATATATTTAAGAGAAATGATGATGAATTTCAGTACCAGCCATTTCAAGTCTTGTTTTTTCATTGTGCCTCTGTAGATTATTTTAAAAGTGAGATTTTCTAATGGTATGAAAACAAACTTGAAATACTTCATGAAAACTGATTTATGTCAGCCACAAATTACTTTCTCCTCTTTCCTGTTTCACTTTACTAGTAAACTTAATAGCACAAAAATAACTTTCATTCTTCTAATTCTTTAGAATACAAAATAAAAATTTTATTGTGTATTAGAGAAGTTGGAACAGAAGTTAATTGGGAAATAGTTGACCTCTCCACTGTTTCATTGTTTTTGTTAATTTCCCTTGTTTTAATGGAGGGAGGCTTGTATTATGTGCACTGTCTGTCTTCCCTTCCCCAGCAATATTGGCTTAATCATACAAAGATCCCAGAGTTCTTGCAGGTTTCATTAAAGTAGGAGATGATGGAGTAAGGAGAGCTTAATCTGATCCCTTCAAGGGCAAAGCTTCACTGTGATCGTGACCATTGGCTTTCTTTATACACGTAGTTAGCACTAACCATGACAATTGTATCTGTTCTTGAGCTTCTGGTTGGAGGAGATTTGGGAATGGAGCTGCAGATGTTGTTGTAGGAAAAGAGTATATTTGCACAAAAGGAGCACATCTGTTGAAACCATTTATCATTTATTCCACCGCTTATAGAAAACAATTTTTTAAAATGTTTTCCAAAAGAAGACAAAATCTGTCATACTTTTCCTTATTTACCAAAATCAGTTGACTGGGATACCCTCAAATTGATAGCTTAAGCGAGGGACAGGTATTGGACAAATACCACTAACTTTGGACTGCCTAAATTGGAACACTTTCTCAGAAGAGGCCATCTGGGCATACTAATTTCTCTGTTTATCTGTTGGTGAGATGAAAATTCTAGGTTGAACTGATGAGTTTTGCTGACATTTTTGCATACAGCATATTTTCAGCAAAATTACATTAGCATAGCAAGGTAGCTGTCCTGCTACTGTAACATTTCTGAAGTCAGGGCCCAGCAGGCATAGAGGATTTGGAGTGCATCATAGTATGCTGAGCATGCAGTTGTATGAATGTTTGCAATTCTTTGTTTCTCTCAGATTCTGATGTTCTTGGAGAAAACTCAAATGGGGACTCTTTGCTTGAATGGCTGAACACATTTCGTCGCACAGGAAATGCCACTCGCAGTGGACAGAGTGGGAACCAAACCTGGAGAGCCGTGAGTCGAACAAATCCAAACAGCGGGGAGTTCCGATTTAGTCTTGAAATCAACATAAACCATGAGCATAACAGTTTTGAAACTGCTGGTGAGGAGTATGTGGGTATAGATAGTAGCAGAATGTATTTAGAAAGAAGACATCAAAGAGCTGTCAGTCCAGTAACCCCACGAACGAGGAGCAGGACTGCAAGAGAGGCAAACAGGGAGCCTTCAAACACTGCAAGGACCAGGTCTGTAAGAAGTTCCGTGGCACAAAGCTCTGAAGCAGCCTCTCATCCAGTCTCAGGGAGGCTCAGGAGTAGAACAAGGGAGTTGACAGGCCTTTCCCAAACAAATACTGCACGTAATAATTCTGCAGCTCCTCGCGAACAAAGAGAAATGACAGAAAGAGGTACTTCCACAAGAGTCACAAGAGGTAGAGCTAGAACTAGTGTTCGGATGAGTACAAACCAAAGACTAGAAATTCTGCGGCTGAGGTCTACTTTAAGTAGCCGAAGCCGCTCTCCACTGCAAAGGCAAGGCGATACTGCTCACTCGGAGGAACATGGGCAGAGGCAGGATAGAAATGCACAGCAAGTCACCAGAAGTAGAAGACAAACAGCTCAGCCCTCTCCACAGGCTGCTGAAGAACAAGCAAGAGGTAACACTCAGACTCTTCAGCTTTCTAGTGTAGACCCATCCTTGGGAATAACTGTGGAAGAGGAGGAAACTAGTAGGCCAGTAGCTGCTGTTAGAAGGCATCCAACAATTACATTAGATCTTCAGGTGAGAAGAATTCGTCCTGGAGAAAACAGAGATCGGGACAGTATTGCCAGTCGAACTCGTTCTAGAGTAGGAATGGCAGAAAACACAGTTACCTTTGAAAGTGACAGTGGGGGATTTCGGCGTACGATATCACGATCAGAACGTGCGGGTATTCGAACCTACGTTAGCACTATACGGATACCTCTTCGTCGGATTTCAGAAACCGGACTTGGTGAACCTTCATCAGTGGCTCTTCGATCAATCCTTAGACAAATTATGACAGGCTTTGGAGAACTGAGTTCTTTAATGGAAACTGAATCTAACTCAGAAGGGCAAAGAGGTAGTCATCACTCACCGGATGTACAGTCAGAGCAGAATAACTCAAGTTCAGCAAACAATAGGAGTGATCCAAGTGAAGTTTCATCTACAAATGGGCACGCAGTAGAAGGCAGCAGGGAAGCAAATGGACGCAGTGATGATATTCAACGCTATGGTCGCAATAATGAAAACCAAGATAACAGCCAGTCTCAAGATGCTAACAACCTAGTGGAAAATGGAACACTGCCCATACTTCGACTTGCCCACTTCTTCCTACTGAATGAAGATTATGATGATGATCGTTTAAGAGGTTTAACCAAAGAGCAGATTGACAATCTTTCTACCCGGAACTATGGGGATATTCACACTGAAAATGAAATAAGTAAAACGTGTAGTGTTTGCATTAATGAATATGTAACAGGGAATAAGCTAAGGCAGTTACCTTGTATGCATGAGTTCCATATTCATTGTATTGATCGCTGGCTTTCTGAAAACTCCACTTGCCCAATTTGTCGGCAGCCTGTGTTGGGCTCTAATGCCTCAGACAATGACTAGGATTACTTACACTGCTCAGTACTCAAGGATTTGCTTCTGCTCTGTTTATGATGAGCCAGATGGAATGAGTTGACTTACACAGGGTCCATTTGTGTGGGGAGTTTTGTTGAATTTCTTTAAAAATAATAGGAAACTTGTCTAAATCTAGCAATGTAAATACTATTTTTCTCCAAGTGCAGATCTAGGAGTACACATAGAACCAAATGATATCGGTAAAGTTTATATTTTTTTAGGTAATTTTGTTATGCTAAGCACTTTTGTAAATACAAAAATGCAATAGTTAATCAGTCCTGCTTAACGTATGTTTTTTTAACAGTGTAATGGACTCACTTTATTTAGATTACAAATTGTTTCACACAGACCCAGCACTGTGTTGAAAAATTAGTGTCTAAATAGCCATTCATTAGCTTTTTGTTCTAAGAACAATTTCTTTTACAGAAAGTCTCTTGCTGGACATGTTTGCTAAAGATATTTAAGTTACTTGAAGTGCTCATTTTAATAGGCAGTATATTTTTTTTAACATTGAAATATCCTTTCCAAAAACTTGCCAATTTGGTTCTATTTTTAAAATTTTATGGCAATTTTTGCATGTGGTTTTACACAATGCTTAACGCTGATGAGTTCATATTCAAAAGTGGATGGGTTAGTGACATTATAAAATGTACATAATTAAATGCTGTTTTTGACAATCGCTGTCTTTTCAATGCAGACAGCAATCAAATCAATAATAATTCTAAGAGGACGTGTCTTACTGAACATGATACTTGCTCAAAGAACACATGAGCACTGAGGAAGCCTTTTTACTCTTCCAAATTACTCAACTGATATTCATGGGTTTTTAACCGCCTTAGTTTAAAGAGGGAAATACTTCCTTGACCATTATATTGTCTACAATATGCATGATTTGTGCATCCTACTCAGAAAAACAAAACAAAGGCTTGAAGTGGTTTTGTACAGAAATTTAAGGTACACATATAATATTAGTCCTCTCAAAACATGTCTGAGGACCAAATGGCAAAAGACACTAAAAAGGACAAAGTAAGCTTCCCTTAAAGTTCCCAGGTTACTGTATAATTAGATATTAAACTTTATACCAATAACTTATAAAGAAATAAAGTTGCAAACTAAATGATTGAGGCTTTGTGTGAATTATTGTTGAGCCATATCCTGTAGATTGGTAAGAAGATTTATCATTCTTCATGTTCAGTCTCAGTTTTCGCTTTATTCTTTCCCCGGTTTTCCCCAGCTGTGTACTTGTGTTTCTACAGCGTGTGTTAGCTGTTAGGTAGATAAAAATGCAAGGCAAAGCACTGTTAGGGCTTCTGGAAGTAAGATGAACGTTAGAAAGCTCATCTTCTGAGTAATGTGCATCTCAGTCCTTAGAGAAAGGCAGAGTTGTGCAGTACTCTTGTGTGTATATTCTCAGTGGTAGAAAGAATACTTAAAGTGAAGAAGTCCTACTGACCTTCTGTGCCTACAGATGGCCTTGACAAATGTACCTCTGTGCCAGGTGCTTCAGTTAAAACATCTGCTCATGGCACCCTTGAAGGGAAACTATAAAATCCTGTGTTCAGCTATTGGATGTCTGCTACAGTTTTGCAAGTGAAAAACTTGTGTCGGAAGTTCCACAGAAGTGCTTCTTTTTATTCCTAAAAGTAACTCTAAGAAAATATCTTAGAAGATGTAGATGAGTTTAAGGATATGAGTAAGATCTGTTCTCATGTGATTTGGACTACTAATTACTGCAAACATTGTTGACAACTTTCTTGAGTGCCGCCTTCGCCATGTTAAAGAGTGAGGAAATTTAAACACGCTTATCAGAACTAGCTTAATGTTTTACATTATTTTTTTCTGTTACTTCTTTTAGCTCCTGATGTTGACAGTATCTAGAATCATAGAACCATAGAATTGTTTTGGTTGGAAAGGACCTTTAAAATCATCGAGTCCAACCATTAACCTAACACTACCAAGTCCACCACTAAGCCATGTCCCTAAGCACCACATCTACTTGCCTTTTAAATACCTTCAGGGATGGTGACACCGCCACTTACCTGGGCAGCCTGTTCCAATGTTTGATAACCCTTTCAGTCAAGAAATTTTTCCTGATATCCAATCTAAACCTCCCCTGGTGCAACTTGAGGCAGTTTCCTCTTATCTTGTCACTTGTTACCTGGGAGAAGAGACCAACACCCACCTCACTACAACCTCCTTTCAGGTAGTTGTAGAGAGCGATAAGGTCTCCTCTGAGCCTCCTTTTCTCCAGGCTAAACCACCCCAGTTCTCTCAGCTGCTCCTCATAAGACTTGTGCTCTAGACCCTTCACCAGCTTCTTTGCCCTTCTTTGGACTCTCTCCAGCACCTCAATATCTTTCCTGGAGTGAGGGGCCCAAAACTGAACACAGTATTTGAGGTGTGGCCTCAGCAGGGCTGAGTACAGAGGGACGATCAATTCCCTAGTCCTGCTGGTCACACTATTTCTGATACAAGCCAGGATGCTGTTGGCCTTCTTGGCCACCTGGGCACACTGCTGGCTCATATTCAGCTGGCCATTGATCAACACTCCCAGGTCCTTTTGTGCCAGGCAGCTTTCCAGCTGCTCTTCCCCAAGCCTGTAGCATTGCATGGGGTTGTTGTGCCCCAAGTGCAGGACCTGACACTTGGCCTTGTTGAACTTCATACAGTTGGCCTTGGCCCATCAACCCAACCTCTCCAGATTCCTCTGCAGAGCCTTCCTACCCTCAAGCAGATCAACACTCCTGCCCAACTTGGTGTTGTCTGTGAACTTACTGAGGGTGCACTCGATCCCTTCATCCAGATCATTTAAACAGAACTGGCCCCAATACTGAGCCCTGGGGAACACCACTTGCGACCGGCTGCCAACTGGATTTAACTCCATTCACCACAACTCTTTGGGCCCACTCATCCAGCCAGTAAATACAAATCTAAATACATGGGTGCCTTCTGCTACTTCCTTGTCTCCTTATGGGTTTCCTTTATATTTGAAAGCTGCCTGGCTCATGCCACATTTGTAGAAACCTGCCTTTGGCTTGCCGTTGCCTCGCTGGTTGCTTCTTTCAAGGTCAAGTTTAACTTAAAATCTTACCATAGGGGATTTTTTTTTCCCTTTGTACTGCATTTTTTTTAATTAACTAATTGGAATCCTGCTCAACTGCTACACTAATGCACTAGAGGTAAAGGGAGATTCCCCGTGCCTTCTTTCATTCAGATGGGATTTTGCTGTGTAACCATAAGAACAAAATTTCTTACGGGATTCAAGACAAGATCCCGTATGACAAGGTACTTGTGACTGAGCTGCTGTGGGGGAATATCCAAAAGTACAGTGAGAGCTTTCCGTAGAAGTCATAGGCTATTGGATAGGAAACATGAAGTCTCTCGTGCTATATTCCTGTCCTGCTGCATGTGAATTTTCAAGTATTTACCCTCTATTGGAGGGGCACATCACTTTTTAATTCAACTTTCCCAGCAAATTGTGCTGATAGGACCAATTAAATCTCAGTGATTCATTTTGGTATTGGCTTCCGTTACCTGCATTCCTGTGATGTTCCTTCAGTTCTCCACACACACTCCCAAATACTATTTTACCTTGTCCATGGCTTGGGGGTTTCATGTTCCAACAGTCGTATCTGTGTGTTTTAAGAGCTTTGTTAATTTATTCTCCATGCATTGCCTATCACTTTTCACAGAATCACAGAATCACAGAATCACAGAATGTTAGGGATTGGAAGGGACCTCGAAAGATCATCTAGTCCAATCCCCCTGCCGGGGCAGGATTGCCTAGACCATATCACACAGGAACGCGTCCAGGCGGGTTTGAATGTCTCCAGAGAAGGAGACTCCACAACCTCTCTGGGCAGCCTGTTCCAGTGTTTGGTCACCCTCACCGTAAAGAAGTTTTTCCTCATATTTAAGTGGAACCTCCTGTGTTCCAGCTTGCACCCATTGCCCCTTGTCCTGTCAAGGGATGTCACTGATAAGAGCCTGGCTCCATCCTCTGACACTTGCCCTTTACATATTTATAAACATTAATGAGGTCACCCCTCAGTCTCCTCCAAGCTAAAGAGACCCAGCTCCCTCAGCCTCTCCTCATAAGGGAGATGTTCCACTCCCTTAATCATCTTCGTGGCTCTGCGCTGGACTCTCTCTAGCAGTTCCCTGTCCTTCTTGAACTGAGGGGCCCAGAACTGGACACAATATTCCAGATGCGGCCTCACCAGGGCAGAGTAGAGGGGGAGGAGAACCTCTCTTGACTTGCTAACCACACCCCTTCTAATACACCCCAGGATGCCATTTCAAACCTGTCTGTGTCCTTGTTCTCCACAGCTTCACATTGCAGAGTTACATGGTTTGTCTTTTGTGAGAAGTATTTGTTTTATACTTGCTTTTTAGTATCTTAAGATCTCTAGTTCTTATACCATAAGAAACAAAGTCACCATAAATAACACCTCCCCGTTCACTTTGGTAGTGTCTCCTCTTTTTTTTTTTTTTAAATAACTGAGAAGTCCTAATTAATCTCTTTTTATACAGAAGCTGTTCTTTTGTAACTATACTTCTTGCTCTTTGGAAATGGGAGGACTGGTACTCATGCGAATTCAAGATGTGGTTGCACTAAGCATTATCTGGTGATATAACAACTGCTTGTTTCCTCTCTGTGATCTTCCAAATAATTCCTAATATTCTGGTTTTGATTTTGATTGCTGCTCAACACTGAGCTGATATCTTAACAAGTTTTGCAAAAAGATTTCACAATCACTTTCCTGAATGTTAATTGCTAATTTAGAACTGATTATTGCGTGCTTTTTTTTTGGTGTACTATTGTGAACATTTTTTTTTCTCTTGGATTATTTTGTATGTTGTGCAAGTCAAATTTTTTTTGCCCTTTTGTCATCCTGGGCACCCTGCCTCCTGTGATTTGTCTTTGCTTCTAATACCCCAATAATTCTGTACCATTTGCAGATTTTATCCCTTGTTATTTGTTTCTTTTTCTGATCATTTACAAGTATATCACATAGCACAGGTATTTCAGTAGCAATGCCTTCTAATTCAAAGTTTAACCATTTATTTCTAGTTATTTCATCAGCAGAATTGTAATTTTTTTTAATAAAAAGGGACTAGAGCTAAATATATGAAGAATTTCATAAAATAAATATGGTAACTGTCCTTAAGCTGATACTTGTTGAGGAGAACTTGAAATCCAAGTAAAGCACTGACAGAATGAAGCTTGTTTGTTAATTACTAAATTCCTTTAGTTATCCCTGAATTCCGTCTTATTAGGTGAGCTAACAACATGTTTTATCCCTTCTTTTGCTTGTAAAAATGCTGAGGAGAGGAATAATACTTGCTTACTCTTCATATATTTTGTATAAAGGTGCAATAGCCTTTCCCTATATCCTCTTTCACAGGACAGCTTATAATGTTACTACAAAAGATATAAACATAATACAGATGGATATTTTTATGGTGGCTTTCCTCCAGCAAGTACAGGTTACAGCAGCAGTGGGGATGTGCAGCCAGGCCCCAGCAGGTCCTTACACTTCCCCCTGATAAATAGGCGATCTCTGTGCCGCTCACTCATGGTGGCGCGTCTTTGCTGTAGCCAGTGTCAGCATGACTGGAGCAGGGGAAGGAAGGTATGTCTTTGTGTGGGATAATAGCTGTTAATTTGCTGAGCAGACAGTTTGAGTGCTACCAGTTCAAATTGAAGCAGCACATGTCGGCAGGAGCAGTGGGAGCTGTGGCAGCGTGGGGGTGCCAGCTCCCAGCCATGCAGAAGGTGGAAGATTTTCATCAGCAGCACAGACAGGTGTCTATGTAGCCAAAGTGACAACAACCCGCTTTCAGCATGCACTGAGGTTGCTTACTCATCAGGTCGCAGGCTGACGTGGAGCCAGTCTGGAGCGTTTGTGTCTGTCATAGCAGTCAAAGGGAGGTTGCATCCAATTCTATGAAACTCTGGGTCACCGGAGTTTTTTGCAGCCTGTTGATTCATCTTATTGTGAAGGTGAAAATACAGGGAAGATCTTATAAAAGACTACATAAAGTAAGTAATGACTTGACATTTACTGGATATAAAAGACTTGAAGCCTTATAGTGAACTACAGTCAAGGGATAAGGTGCTCTTAGGTTGGGGCAATGAACCTCTTCAAACAGAGCCAGACCGCCACTGGTGGCCCTGGCAAATAGCCTAAGGGAAAAAACAGCTGAGTGCACGCACATCCGTGGGGAAACAAAATGTGACTGCAGTCGTGAAATTGACTATGACAAAGCGGGGAAATGCAAGAATGAAGGTTGCCTATGCCACCTGAGGTCGGCTTTCTAGTGCCTCTCCATGCTGTTATTCTCTCTCCCTGCAAATGTGGCCTCTCTCAGAGCACCGAGTAGGTCAGGTTCACTTACAGAGCCGCTAGCAAATCTTTCCTTGTCTTTTGTTCTGTGCCTTGGAGTCTAATGCTTCTAAATTCCTGTCTTTTAAAGGAAGTATCTACTTCTTCATGAGTTATTTCATGATGCTATTGTTCATGATAATTTTCTCAATACTTTTGTGAGAGAAGGATCTGCTTTGTACTTAGGAATTTTACTTCTCATCCCTCTTATTTTCTTTTTTTGAAATAAGCATCTATTTCTCCATCTGATTGTCTTCTATTCAGGTATTTAATAGGATGTAGCTTACATAAACATAATTGTATGGCATGAAAGAAAGCTAAAAATAAGGAAATTAAAGATGAACAGCATAGATCCTCAACCTAGAGGAAATGTCCTCTAAGCCATCTTTGGTTGATCTCCAATAGACATTTTCTATTGGTCATCTCCTGCTCCAGGGTGCACAGCTGTTGATACTGGCATCAGGCTAGCTTTATCTCTGGAATGAGTAAGTGAGATGTGAAATGAATTTTATTGGTAACATTAAGAAAAGTAGTTTACTTCTATGGTAATAAATAGAAAAATGTGGGTAGAAGTTTTAAAAATAACAATTTATTTAGCTGAAATATTAAATTCAGGTCAAGTGGCAGCACTAACCCAGAGCCTCTCTAGGAAGCCTTAATGCTGAAAATGACCCAGAGAGCTGGATTGGGCAGGACCCTTGGGAAGATAAGAGAACTGTTGGGCTGAGTTAATAGGTTTTCCATTTCTTGCACATGTGATGCTATCGGTGACTTTCTAGCTGATATTGTGGCCCTGTATGCCTCTCTAATAGTATCTTCTTTAATAATATATGATGTAGAAATGGATTCTTGTGTTACCAAGTAACTGCAAACTGGGCAGAAGTGTTTTAATTTCATCCCATTCCTCAGACTCTTTCCAACTTCGTTTTCCTTCTCCTCCATATTCATTAGATCTTTTTGTACACCTGTAACCATTTCCAAGCCTTTTTTCACTCTTTCATCTTAGGAACAGATTATTTCCACAAATTATATTTCCTCTAGCACTACTGAAAATTTCATGTGAATCATGTACATGTCTAGAAAGGGGAAGAGGTTTGGGATAATAGGGGCATCACTCCTCCTGGTTTTCATAGTCTCACTTTCAGGGTTTATTGAACACAGAGTGTCCCAGAATAGCTCCAAAACTAATACAAGGGCATCATATTGGTTTGATGACATATTTGTACCATAACAGCAATATTTGCTTTATACTGCACCATAAACCAGAAAAGCAACACCAGAGAACTGTGAATCAAGATGTACAACATATATTTGCAGTGCTGTGACCCAAGAGGTTTGTCAGACACTCTAATCTGAATTAACCAAAACAATGCAAGAAGTTGCAACTTGTGCAGTGGCATTGCCATGATAGTTGCACAACCTCTTTTGGCTTGACTGTGAAGTGATTCTGTTCATAGAATCATTTAGGTTGGAAAAGACCTTTAAGATTATCGAGTCCAACCATTAACCCAGCACTGCCAAGTCCACCACTAAACCATGTCCCTAAGCACCACATCTACACATCTTTTAAATACCTCCGGGGACGGTGACTCCACCACTTCCCTGGGCAGCCTGTTCCAATGTTTAACAACCCTTTCAGTGAAGAAATTTTTCCTGATATCCAATCTAAACCTCCCCTGGCACGACTTGAGGCCATTTCCTCTTGTCCTATCACTTGTTACCTGGGAGAAGAGACCAACACCCGCCTCACTACAACCTCCTTTCATAGGTCTCCCTATGAAAGGATAAGGTCTCCCCTCAGCCTCCTTTTCTCCAGACTAAACAACCCCAGTTCCCTCAGCCGCTCCTCATAAGGCTTGAACTCTAGACCCTTCACCAGCTTCATTGCCCTTCTTTGGACTCGCTCCAGCACCTCAATATATTTCATGCTTTTCGATTTTTAGAAATGCAAGGAGGGAATTAGTTAATTAGGTGTTTTGTTGTCTGATATACGACTGAATTACAAATGTAGCCTTTTCATCTAAAAACAATAGCTAAATGGAAAACAGAACATGAAATATGATAGTTTGACTGGAACACAGAGGATAGGTTATCAGGCTAGTTTTGGCATCAAGCATCTTGCTAAGCCACAGGCATGATTAAATTATGTTTATATAAATATGACAATAAGGTTTGGCTTAGATCTAGCATAAACGTGGCTGAATTTGTGTAGCCAAGCAGAGTTGCACAGCCTGGTTCTATTAATATTAGGCAGGCTGTTGATCTGTATGAAAAATAAATAGGTAAGTACACAAAGAAAGGAACCAGAGGCATCTGTGAGAGGGAAGTTTTCTGGAGTTATTGACATGACAATTAGCAACGTGCAAATTTGGAAGTATGAAAGGAGATGGTGAATTATAGCAGGTTATGTCCTGCCACTTCCTGCTTTTGTCTCGATGGAAAATACCTATTCTGTTTTTAAAAGCAGATTCTGCTTCCCCATGCCCAAGCTGCTCCTGAAGTAAGCCTGTGCAGTCTTGTAGTAACTACCAAGTGATTATCAGAGCCCAACCAACCTGGTGAGGAAACCAGGCTGACCACCAGGCCAACTAGGAATGATGCGGGGAGGCACACGACAACCTGCAACCAAGTGAGGAAGTGGTGGGCTAAGCTGATAAGCAGAGTGTGCAGGGTGATGTGGACAGGAGAAATGTCTTACTCAGAACAGAAGAGAGTTGAAGTGGGGTCACTCCAAGTGTGCACACACAAATAAGGAAGGCCCCCCCCCCAGGTGGGGACAGATGTCTTACCTTCTCTGGGAAATCAGCATCTCAAGTGCCTGTAGACCAGTGCACACAGCACAGGGAACAGGGGAGGCATTAGAGGTCTGTGTGCAGTTACAAGGCTGCGATCTCATCAGGATCACAGAGACACGGTGGGATAGCTCACACAACTGGAGTGCTGCAATGGATGGATACAGGCTCTTCAGGAAGGGCAGCCCAGGACGGAGATGGGGAGAAGCTGCTCTTCATGTGGAATAGCAGCAGGAATGCATGAGCTCTGCCTTGGGATGGATGAGGAGCCAGCTGAGAGCCTACAGGTCATGACTAGTGAGCAGACCAACATGGTCGATGTTGTAGTACAACAAGGTTGAACAGCTATAATGGGATACGCGGGATCACTTTGTCCCGTTAATTTTATGCAGTCCTTTATAAAGGCCTAACTTCAGGCATTTATAACACACAGTTGGAGTTCTTGTCCTGAGTAAAGTGGGACAGATCGCTTACTCCTACTTCCAAGAAAAGCACTTTATTTTTATCTTGAACCTTTTTGTCTCACCTTTAGTATTAAGCCTTCATCTAGGCCACTTGCATTATAATGTATTTCCTTACACAACATTAGTTCTACCGTGTGGAATGTTTGACATACCTTACACAGCCTGTAAGCTATTTTTGCAGTTCACACACATTTGAGCTGCATTAATAATGGCTCACCCCTTTACCTTCAAGCATACGTGCTCAGGAAAGCATACCGTGTTGCTATTTTAACACAGAGATCCTGCCCTTATCTGAGTGAGTGGCGCATGAATAGAGTGCTTTGGTTGCCGGTACTGTTCCTTTTACTGATTATTAAACATATCATTCAATATTAAAGGTGTACATATAAACACTGAAAGAGTAGGAAATGCCAGTATGTGTATGAGCGTACAGTTAGTGTGAAGCAGTTAACTTGAACATGCATACAGTGAGACTGAAGAACCATATTATTCCTTGTCTAACACTGTAGGTTATGTCTGTGTGTGTGTGTTTGTGTGTATGTATATACACATACATAAATTGAATTCTGCAGGAAAAATCATGTCATCATAGATAATTAAGTTTGAATTATTGCATGTCTGGATTCAGGTCCTTTTGTTGGGCTGCTTTATCACTGTATAGACACTACAGTTGGGGGCTATCCCCAGTACCATGACAGCTGAGACCTTCTTCCTATTTAGAATGTTTAAATTTCGTTTGCTTAGTTTGTTTTTCTTGAAATTTTCTGTTGGATGTGGCATTGAAGTAAAAACCCAAATTTGGGGTTATTTGAACAAAAGGTTTCTAAACTTTAGCCCCTTATTTTTTTAAGGCATCTCCACATCCACAGACTCCAATTTATTTTTTTTCCTTGTACCTGGATCTCAAACAATGATGCTGGCCTCCCAGCTGGTCTCACTCACTCCGTTCACATTATTCCCCTGTGTCCCTACTGTGCTCTGGCCCGTCACTGGAATCAAGTTATAGCTGCTTTCCCACCTCACTATATGAACCAGGTTGTGAGGTGCCCCTGAGAGTAATGCAATTTGAGACACCCAAAACCCCACAAAATACCGTGTGGTCATTCATTCTAACCTTGATGGTGGTAGACGTGGGGGAGGCAGAACCATCGGAATGAGACGGGCTGTTTGGGACAGAAGGATGCTGAGAGCAAAAGGCTTGCCGGAGCCCCGGAGCACAGAGGTCCGCAGAAGCCCAGGGCTTATGTATCCCTCTGGAGTTGCTTAATTAAGCCTGGACTTGCTTAATTAAGACTAAACCTTCAGCTTGCGAGATGAAGCCGTGTCGCGCAGCAGGAGAGGGCGCCAGACAACCAGGAGCAAGCGCTCGCAAAAGGGGAAGGGGACCCGGGAATGCGGCACCGGGGGTGCGGCGTGCACTGGGGAGCGAGGGGAAGCACGCTGCTCCTCCCTCCCGGCCGCAGCAGGGAGGGCAAAACAGAAAGCGGAAACAAGTGTCCCTTCCCGCTGTGCGGATCCCCGCGCGTTGCACGGCAGGGGCAGCGGGGCCGGGTGAAGGCAGGGAAAGCAGAGGCTGCTTTGGCATCCCACGGCACCCTTTGTTTCGCTGGGCGTGGAAATACGAATACGATGAACCGCCCCTTAAATGAATGCGAATTCTGAAATAAACTTAACACTAAATAACTCAATTTTAAATAAGACTAAGCAACGCCAACTGCAAAATCAAGTGACCAAAATCCGGCTGGCACAGCTTTCGGGCTGTTACACGGCTCCTTACGCCCTTTAGCAGCAGCGTCCTCAAACCCCCGCGCACGGGACAACCAGCGACACTGCACGAAACAAAGCGGCCAAACGCCGGCGGCTGCCGAGCGCCTCCCGCCGCCCAGCGGGCAGAGCCCCGGGGTAAAACCCCGGCCCCAGCCTGCGCGTCCTCCCCGGCCCCTCGGCGGGAGGAGGCAGCGCGTCGTGACGCGGGGCCCCGGCCTCGGCCCCGGCCCCGGCCCCGATCGCGGAGCCTCAGTCCCGCCCCGGCCCCGGCCCCGCCGGCGGGAGCTCTCCGAGGTGCTGGAGCGGCGCCGGCGCTCCGCCGCCCCTGCTCGCCGCTGCCCGCCACCTCTGCCCGCCAGCTCGCCCGGGCCCGTTGCGGTTTGCCGGCGGTGGTAACAAGGCGTTCCCCACGGCAGAGGCACGGTGGCCCAGTGCTCAGGACATGTGGGTTCCTGGTAGCCTGGTAGGGCTTTGTTTGTCCAGATACCCCAGGAGTAGTCACCATCTCTCTCTCTCTGCGCTTCCTCTGCCCTGGGGAATCAGGGATGACGATATTGCCTCTCCGTAAGCTGCTTGGAGACCGGTGCCTAAGAAGCAGGTTTCCAGCCTGCAGAAACAGCTCTCAGCAACGGCAGAAACCTCAGTTTGCAGGACATGAGCCGGACACGTTTCCTGACCAGCAGAAGGGCAGAGAGCACCGTGCCTCTCGTCAGCCAAAACACTACAAACAAGGAGTGCTGTGACTTCTGGTTCCTAGAGTATGCAAAATGCTCCTCTGTTATATTAAACTGTATTTCAGTGGTTTTAAAATTATTTTTTACTTATTCTACGTTGCACATGACATTTTAATTTTTCTGGTATGTAAATATTTTAAATAATGTGTAAGTCACAGCTATATTATATACTGAACTCTTACTTCCAATCAAATGATGGCTTGGCCATAATAGCTGGTTCAAAACATATTTTGGAACATTTACACACTTGCTGCAGTGTATGGTTTCATCCTAACAAGTGTGTCAGTTCTCTCAAGCTTCTTCTCAGTCTTTCTGAACACATCTGATTGGGACCAACTTCTGCTTTTCTGCATTTTTTTACAACAGTACAAAGTGAGCACCATCAGACCAGTATGGCAGTGTCATGTGCATGCCTTGGATTCCCTTTGCACCAGTCTCATTGATTACAAAGCCAAAGAATACTGGACTCACATTAGCTAGCAACCTAGCTGTGGGACAAGGAAGTGAGTGAAGATAATGAAAATACACCTCATGCATTTTGAGAACTATTTCCATTCTGTAAATTAATCTCATCTTAAACATTTGTTCATTAAGCTTTTAATTTCTTCAGTATTGTTCTTCTTTGCTTAAGAATCAATTTTTTCTTCATTACTAGTTAATAATTAACTTGGCTGGGTATAAGCTGAGGGAATGCCTAACCTATGGTCTACTGTACCATATGTCCTCTCTGTGCAAAGCATTTGTAAGGGTTGTTCTACACACAGGTTTCCATCAATTGCCAGCTTGATGAATTCCTTCTGTGGACACGATCATCAAGCAATAAAAATTACTTGTTCCAATTTAGCTTACTGTATTTTGAATGTATGTTTAAAAGCATACAAACTTGGAGTTATTCTGGTAAAGTGATAACACTGATGTTTGTTTTCTGAATTAATGTGCAGGTATGAAGAAGCCCCAACAGGTGCTATACTAAGTACTTAGTCTTGAGTAAACTAGAAAAAATTACATTATTTTTCTTTATTTAATTTCACTGGTTTTGTTAGTGTTAATATAGAAAGGGCTCAGTATTTTTCAGGTTTTCAGTGTTTTTCAGGCAAATCACAGGTCACCTTCTGCTACAAAATGAGTACCAATTTCAGTTTCCAACATATCAATGTGATTATTTTACTCACTATAATTTTATTTACATCTATCATGATTCAAGAGTCATCTGGAAAACCTTGATGTGCCTGGTGCTGATTATTTTCCATTGGATGGAAAATTTCCACTGGAAATAAGAGGGAAGAACTGTCTAGCCTTGAATGAACTTTGAATGGGACTCAAAAAATGAAAAAAGATGCCCACATTTCCAAATCTCTGGCCCTTTTTTTCACCATTGCACTGATAGGTAATGATTTATCCCTCCTCCAGCCTGCCACCCCTCTCCCATGCACCCACTGCATGTGCGATTCAAGATTTTTTTTTCCACCTTCAGGTTAAATCTGTGGGCAATGGTTGCCTGTAGGAGCAGTGTATTGCTGAGTGAAGCCCCTCTGCCCTAGAAAGCATAGGAGACTACCAGATCCTATAAAAGGTTATGGGTGGGCCATGCATCATTAATACATGTTCATAAAATATCTTACTGCTGCCCAGGAGTTCCGTATCTTTGGTCTCATCCCATTTCTGTCTAAAGAGACACAGCATCTCTGTGAAGAAGATCCATAAATGATTTAATAATTTTTCTTAAGTTCAGTGATGCTAAGCACACTTTCTGGATCTGGAAGTAGCTTCCTCCATGAATCCAGGAACAGCAAATGCTGGCTTTTCGACCTTTTTTAAATTGTCATGATGAATGACAGATACCTCCCACGTATCTCAGCAAATAATTTGAATCATACTGGTTTTGATCCTATGCATGTAAACAAGGGCAAAGCACCACAGCACAAAGATTTGTTTTAAGACCAAGACAGTCTGTTGTGGGTTTTTTTTAAGACAGCAGAGTTAGACAAGCAGAACTTGCATGCGATTACTCCAGTCCTGTAGCCCAGTAACACCATTGCTGGTAGGAGGCCACAGGCTTTGTACTGACTTTGCAGTGCCTCAGGACTGAGGCTTGTTTTGCCTGAGCTTTTTTTGACCCGTCTGCAGCTTTCTTTTTACTTTCTTTCACTGTAACTGCCACATTGCTAATCAGCAGGTGGCTATGTCTAACTGTTTTACTTTGACTTAACTTTGTATGGTACAACTGTAGCTTTTATACGGATAGTGACAAGAAGTTATACTGTGTAGAATGAAAGATATATAATATATATATAAAATACCTATAACTAACATAATGATGTAATGTAGAGGAATACAGGCCTTGTATGACAGCAGAGTACCCTGAAAGTGGGGACACAGGACACTGTAGAGGAGGCATAGGATGATAAGAGAAGGGACACAGCCTTGGCACTGGGGAACTCAGGGCCATGAAGAGCTCTCCAGTAGTCAGCTAAAGCGGTGCAGACCTGGGAGATGGGCAAAGCTGGTTTAGGGATAACAAAAAGAACAAAGAACAAGTATGTAACATACATAGTGGCATCACATACAGTAAAACTGGATGTAATATGAAGCTGTAGACAAATGAAGAAAGCAAGGTGTAAAGGCGTGTTAAAAACATATAAAAATAGCCCCATAATAGTTCTTCACTTTTCTCAGCAAAGAACTTGTTGGGAAGACACTGATGACGAGCTGCAGCCCTGACACCCGCTGCTTGAGGAAGGCCGTCACTGTCAACCCTAGGTCCCTGAGGGGCAGCGGAAGGGTCAGCACAACACTAAAAAAAGGACAGACGGGAAGAGTGTGTCTACAAAAAAATGAACTGCATTATTGTATCTGATTTTTTTTGTAGTAGCATTCTTTAATTTCTTTTTTTTTCCTTTCTTTTTCTGTAATAATTAGCTCTCACCTAATAGTTCTTTGACTAGATTATTAAGCTTTCCACTATATTAATAATAAATTCTGAGTAAGGTGTGTTTCTTTTTTTTTTTTTTTCAGGACCCAACTCTGTGCATAACGTTAGTAATTGGAGCAAAGGATGCATCTTTTGAAAATTTGGGCTTAACAATCTCTCCAAGGTCCCAGATGGTATCTGGCACAGTCAGAAATAGAATAAAGATATCCTGTCTCCCAGCCTGGCACATTAACCGCAGGACCATTCTTCCTGCCTTTGCTTTATTTATTACATTGAAATAATTATTATGCATACTGAGCTCTTTGAAAGTACATTGCTATAAATACTAGAAAAGCCAGCACATTGTAATTTGAAAAATACCAACTCCTGTTTTTCGCTACATCATTCAAACCATGGAGCCATCACGAGAGACCTCAGGGAATCATACTGCCATGACTCATGGTCTGGTAATACACAATTTAGTGCACATCAGCGCTAGGACAAAGACTGGCATTTCATAACAAAATGACAAAGGTGAGTCCTGCACATCTGAACAATCTGTTTCTTTTCTCAAAACTCAGGGCTAAGCTGCTACTTGTCAGCTGGTTACTAATGAACGTGAGCTTTCAGAAACTCAATGAACTCCTGTTCACCTCCAGACAGCACACTCAGATTTCCTGCAGGTCCTACTCTCAAGCCTGTTGAGCAGGACTCAGGTTCTTCCTCAGTTACTGAGATTATTCTGCATACTCAGTTTCCTTACAAGACACTTCTGCAGTTCACTTTCTCCCCTCCACTTCCCATTAGACTGCAGTGTACGATTATATCAACTTGTGACTGGAGACAGATATTGCAGGCAGGTCCTCTGATGCTCACAGTCTATGCAAGGACAAAGATGTTTTTTCTTTCTTCTGTGCCATTAAGCATCACTGAAATGCCTGGTCGCTAATGCTCAGGGACCTGCCTTCCACAGGGATACATGTCAGGCTTGTTGAGGTAAGCGTGGGTTGGGTGATTATATCTCTTCAAGGAGCTTGAGTAGTCAAGTTTACTTGACTGAGTAGCCCTGCATAGACACAAGCCAGATGTTGTGTTAGCTGGAGCACTCTTCGAGAAGACTGAGGGTGCAGAGGTGAAAGCAAGGGCAACGCATGAGAAGGAACAAGTGCATTTAGCTGCTACTTGGGCTTGCAGGCTGACAGGGCTGACGGCTCGCAGTTGACAATACTTTCAGTGCACTGCAAACACAGTTCACCTGAGGGTTAATTTCAGAAGAAAAAGTAAACATGAAACCAGGAGCTGCCATTCTTTCTTGGTCCTGTTTTGGAGCACTTTTCCTGACTTTGATATGACATCTTGAACCCAAAGTGAACTTCACTTTAATTTGTCTACTAGGTAACAACACACATGAATTGATTTTCTGTTCTCTGGGCAATTCCTGCTCATGTAAAAACACTGACCACAACAGAAAATAATTTGTAGAGAGGCAAAAGAGTAAGCTGATGGAGAAAACCATGTTCATGAAAATAACCAGCTCCCTGTCATGGGCTTAAAATGGG
The DNA here is from genome assembly GCF_013368605.1 of Nyctibius grandis. Taxonomy (NCBI): domain Eukaryota; kingdom Metazoa; phylum Chordata; class Aves; order Nyctibiiformes; family Nyctibiidae; genus Nyctibius; species Nyctibius grandis. Next base: position 104,642,522 of record NC_090659.1, read on the forward strand.
AAAGTCATGCAGGAACGCTAGCATTCGACATTGCCCTTTGTCCTGGTTTGGCCTAAAACGGGCTGATCTTCCTTTCAGTGATTTTTACTTTCAGCTAAGTCTCTTCTAAGTAACTGCACTTTCTGAGACTAACTGCATGTTTTGCAGACAGTGTCTGCTTCTAGGACTGACAATGCTCGAAGTTTATAGTTATCACTGAGGCACCGGTAGGGATGTTATGCAGAAAGGCTCTTGCTTGTACTTATTCTTAGAGAAACCAAGGTCACTGCTAAATTCCTCACGGATTACGAGTGAAGAGCTGCAGAAGGGTCGCACCTCCAGGGAGCAGCGGACAGGGCAGGTGACCCAAAATTGACCAAGGAGGTATTTCATCCCATACACGTCATTCTCAGTATAAAGCAGGGGGGATCACGAGGGTCTCGCCCCTTCTTATCGCCCCCTTCTGGTATGGCCGGTGTCCGAAGAGCACTCTGTCCATTTTCCTGCTGCCCCCAATCCCGATCCGTGCATCCCTGAATCCAGTTCCCGTCCGTCACTGGGCCCAGCCAGGGCCTTCCCGGAGCCTGCCCTGCAGTGCCAGGAGCGATGTGACTGACATCGGGGAGCTCAATCTTGGTTTTGTATATATTTAACTATTTCCATTATTATTATTATACTCTTTTTCATTATTATAGTGTATTAAAACTGTTTTAACTTTCCAACCCATAAGTCTCTCTCCCTTTTTTCTTTTCCTTCCCCTTCTGGAGGGGGGAGGAGGGTTAATAGAGAGCATCTGCCACTGGTTTAATAGCCGGCCCAGCTTTAAACCGTGACACCCTTACTGGACAATTTCATTTCTGAAAGCTCTTGGGCCAGCCTTCTCCCAGAGTGATAAAATCTATGAGAGTAAAAGCTTCTCACTGGGCAAGAAATATGTGTCTGCAGCAGTCCTGTCCCAAAGCAAACATCTCCGGATGGACTACAATGCACTCAGTGAAGTCAGTGTAAAATGCCGCAGTTCTATACTACTTTGCATTTATGAAGTGCAAAGTGATTTGTCAACAAAACATCCCTTTGCAACTTTTTGTGAAGTTGTAGCTGGAAAGTATCAGTTTCCGTATTATAAGTGAGGACACCAAAGTACAGTGAGATCCATCGGTTTAACATTATTTATGATCTTTGAAATAACACCCAAATTCCCCATCTTGTATGCTAGCCAACTCCTGATGGTGAAGTGCCTTAGATACAGGTTTAGGGCCATTTTTCACAGACCTTCAAGGTACTGGGCACCATCTATCACGCAGTAGTCTTCCCAAAACTCAATACAATCTTATCCCGCAGGAGCTTCTGCCTCATTTAAACCATCCTACCTTAAAGCTCACCTAGTAGAGAAGGCAGCCCCTTAAGATGTGGCAACCACTGCTTGCTATGCCTGATTGAGACCACCATCTGTAAAGATCGAGAGGCTTCTTTTTAGTTGATTTTTTGTCCTTCAATTTCATTCCTTCTTTGCCTGTCCTTGGTAGCTAAATTCTCATGGTTGCAAATGTTCTGCGCAGAAAGGCGATGCACTCTAAGAGTTAAGTGGTATATTGATTAATCTTTCCTCTATTTATTTTTTTTATCCTTGATTTAGCAGATATTTTAAGTTGAGAAGGAATGGTATCTTGTGAAGAGGCTGGCAGCATGCCGCAGTGATGAAAGATGCCCTTGCAACTGTAACAAGCCCAGTTAGGGATCCTGATCCCAGCAGGGGCTTTGTTGGGATGCTTTATGTGCCTAAAATGTCAGTAAAATACTAGTTTCAGACAGACACCTCAATAAAACCCCTAGGCCCTGACTTTATCGTATCTTAAGTAATGATTCAGACTGGGTACATGGGGTTGTGAGAGGCTGTGTTGTTACCAGAGGAGTAGCGCATGGCTGCAGGATGTGAGGCAGTGGGGAAGCAGAAAGAGTCGGTTTATAACCTACAAAGGGGAAAACAACGCCGGGCCGGCCCGGGCCGCTCCTTCTACCCCCGGGAAGCCGTTGTTCCCGTGAACGGCGGTGAGGAGGCGGTCAGGACCCGGCCCTGCACCCAGCCTTGTCCCCGCTGGCGCTAGCGGAGGAGCCCGATAGGCGCCCGGAGCCGTCGGGCCGCACCGGCCCCGTCAGGCCGGTTTCCCCCGGAGCGTGGGGTCGGCGGCGCTGCGGCGGCGAGCCGCGGGCCCGCGCCGGGGCCGGCCCTCCCCCGTGCCGGGCGGGGAAGCAGCGGCAGCCCCCGCTCCCGGAGGGGTTGCCTTTGGCCCCGGCCCTGAGGGAAGGGGTGAAATAGAACGCAGCAACCGCCGCGGCGCCGAGCCTCCTCCTCAGGAGGGCACCTCCCCGGCGCGGAGCCGAGCCCGGCGCGGGCTTAGCGCCTCACTCGCCCCCGCAGCCAGGCCGCGGCGGTGCCAGCGGCCGCCGCCGCAGCGCGGCGTCTGCGTGAGGGGGGGCCCATGGCCAGCCCGCCGCCGCCGCCGCCGCCCTAGCCGGCCGCGGGCTTCGCCTGCCGCCCCGGCCGCAGCATGCCGAACAGGGCCGGCCTGGACACGGCGCTGAGGATGTCCCTGCAGCGGAAATCCTCCAAGATCCACTCCTCGGCCGGTGAGGAACGGGCGAGGCGAGGCGAGGCGGGAGGGAGCGGCGGGGGGAGGAGGCGCCGCGGCGGAGGAAGGAGCGCGAAGAGACGGGAGACGGCGCCTCCATGGCACGGCCGCCCGGCCCCGCCACCGCACCGCCTGCGCCCCCTCCTCCGCCGCCGCCCCCGCCGGGGTGTTTGGCGGCTGCAGCGGCGGCGGCGGCGGAGGGGGTGGGAAGCTCGCAGTGCCGCCCCCGCCCTCGGGGTCTCTGCGCGGGAAGGAGGTGCCGCGGGCCCCAGCGCTCGGCGGGCCGCGGCGGAGCAGGGCACCGCTGCCCGCCCGGCCCCCGCGCCCCATGCGCACCGGGCACCCGGCCCCCGCCTCCACAGCCCGGCCCCAGCACTGCACCCCTCGGGGCCTCCCCACGCCCCAGTCACTGCACCCCGCAGGGCGCTTGCATCCCAGTGGGCACCCACCCCACAGTGCCCCCCGTCCCCCCAGCACCCACACGCCGCAGGGCACCCACCACACCACAGGTCGGGCCGCCCTAGCCCGCTGCTGCACAGGCATCGCCAACCGTTTCCCTGAGGCGCCGGGGTCAGGGCAGGTGGTGGACAGCCTCCAACGGACAGCCTGGGTGCTGCCTTCTCGTCATAGCACCGCGGAGGGGGCAAGGCCTTGTCCCCCTGCTTTCTCTTGGTTCCGATAGTTTCTGACAGGAAAATGCCTTGGTGCGCATCTGGTCAGAGGGTAATACTGCCGGCACAGCGGGGGGAGGCAGGGGTGCCCTGCACCCAGCCAGACTGGTCCGGGGCCTCTGTCCTGTTGGGGAGAGGACTGGGCACTGCTGTGAGCTTGCAGAGAGGTAAATTATAAAGTTTCTCAAGGGGTTCATTTAGGATAACGCTTTCCATCTTCTTCATAGGAAAAGAGACAAAAATGGAATACTTTGAAGGTGTAATTCTGGTCCCAAAGGAGTTCCACTGACTCCTGTAGGACCAACGTGCATTCAGAATTCACTTGTGGTATCTGTTTTACTTAGGGATAGCTGAAGCCTTAGTGACATTGTCTGTGACTTACGGACAGGTCCAGTAAAAGGCTCAGACACTCGTTCCTGTGCAAAATATTTAGGTGCCTAGTACAGTCTCTGCCAGTGAGTAAGAGTGCAGTATGATTCTCCTTCAGCACTTCTTATTTGAACGAAGAATGTGGTTTTGAAGCACATTTCCTGAGCAGCTCTACTTTGCGTTAAATCTCAGAGCACCTTGGAGAGCATTTGCTGGATTGCTTTTGGATGACGCTGAACTGGAAGATGTCCTCCAGCCGCCCGTGGCTGTTCAGCCCATGGAACCAGGCTAGAGATAGCTTGTGGGGAAGCCACCTTTCCTTTGGCTCCTCTGTACAACCTGGTCACTCTACTAATATTCCCGTTTGGCCTCACTGCTTGCTAATAAGGACGGAACCTCAGGGACCTCTGCGGAGCTGCTGAAGTAAGCAGGATGCTGAGCAGAGAGATGTGTAATGCTAGCTCATAGGAAATGGTAAGGCTTCAGCGAGGATTTAGCACATTACCAGCATTACTTATCTTCAGTGTAAGCCATTCAGATGAAACAGTTGCAGTTAAGCAGATTCCGCTCTCTAGTGCTTGGGGTTGTGTCCACTTCTGGAGTCCTGTCTGAAATCCTGTCCTGTGCCAGGGAGGCTCCTTTCCCAGAGCTGCAGTTTGGCAGATCTCTCTGCGACCTGATGTTTGGAATCCAAACCGAGGTGCCCTTACCCATAACCAGACTTTCAGATGCTGAATGCTTGGCACTTAGAGAATGTTTAGCTTGAACATGGGATACATAAGGAGTTTAAGCTTCAGCTTTCGTAAATCATGCTTGTGCATCTAGGTCGGGAAGTTGCACCTCAGTCATTCTCTGGGTGCCTCAGGCACCCAGATCTTCCAGCTGTGATTTATCTATACACAGCTTTAGACTTTTACATGTTCCCTTCATTTCATGTAAGTGAAATCCAGATTAGATGATACTTTGAAGAAAGATGGCGGTTGCTGGTTAGCATGAAGATCACTGCTCAGTTGTTGAACAATATATTTACTATTTAGAATATTTTTCTGAAGTATAACAGTGATATCTAGTATAGCTATATATAATGCCTATAAAAATTACATAATAGAGGTTTGTGTAACTTATTACATAGACTTATTAAAAAGATATGATTGTAGTTGGCTTAGGACACCAGAGCCAACTATGATGGCTTTGGACAACCAGAGCCAATCTCTCTGCCACCCAGAGAGAAGGTCCTGCCTTCCCCCTTCCTGCATATTCCCATTGCCTTGCTTGCATCAACATTAGCCATCAGATGGCTACATGGTCACCTGGCTCAGTGCTGATGTGGCTCGCTACCAACCTGTATGATCTCAAATGGCAGCAGGGAACAGACACAGAAAGGCAGGAGCACTCTGTTTTTCGCAGCGTGCTGTGGCTTGGTGTGCAGACCTGCTGTCTGAATGGTTCGTACGAGGGGCTCTGGGCTGTGTGAACCCAGCTGTAAAAGCATGTTTGGAGAGCCACTGACAGCTGAAAAGCAATTCAGGTGTGGTTGTGTGGTGGCACTACAAAATCTGAAGACCTTTCCTGAGCTTAATGGGGTGGAGGGGGGATCGGTCACCCTTTTGTCATCCTTAGCTAGGGTCTTGGGAGCCCTTGGGAGTGAGAACGGCTGAGGGAGCTGGGGTTGTTTAGCCTGGAGAAGAGGAGGCTCCGAGGTGACCTTATTGCAGTCTACAACTACCTGAGGGGAGGTTGTAGTGAAGTGGGAGTTGGCCTCTTCTCCCAGGCAACTAGCGATAGGACAAGAGGACACAGCCTCAAGCTTTGCCAGGGGAGGTTCAGGTTGGACATTAGGAAGAATTTCTTTTCAGAAAGGGTCATTAGACATTGGAATGGTCTGCCCAGGGAGGTGGTGGAGTCACTATCTCTGGATGTGTTTAAGAAAAGACTGGACATGGCACTTAGTGCCATGGTCTAGTTGACAGGGTGGTGTCAGGGCAACGGTTGGACTCGATGATCCCTGAGGTCTCTTCCAACCTGGTTGACTCTGTGATTCTGTGATTCTGTGATTCTGTCTTCATCCACTGTGGTTTTCTTGGCACCTATGTATCAGAATATTCTACCTTCTTTCCTTTTTAGAAGAGAAGATATACTCCGTCAAATACTTGTAGTTTGTTTGCTAGTCCTGTTTACTTTTGAGGGAGCTTTGGTAATCTTAAAGTATTAGCTTCTAGTTTGGGTCACAGAGATTTCTTTTCATACTATGTGAAGTATTTCAGTAGCTTATAGATGTTCTTCTTTAGTCAAGAACAGTACCTCTGTGATGGTGTAATGATGTCTTTTCACGTCAGATCCAGTTGTGATTTTCTACCCTCTTGCATTTTGTAGTGTGGCTTTCAGATATGCTAGTGCAGTATAAAATGTAATTGGTATATTTTGTAGAGTTTTAAACCCACTTAGCACTGGTACAAAGGACTTCACAGAAGAGCAGATGATGTGAAAAGGAGAATTTAGAGATGACGAGTCACCTCCTGCCACTCAAATGATGAGTCCTCTTCTTTTTTTATGCATTTGCTTGTTAATCGATTTTTTTTTTGCTTTGTACAACTGAATCTTTTTATTGCTGTAATGTTGTACCAGCTGAGCTAAATTGATTAGATTTAAATTATTCTCAAAGAAGTCTCCAGCTCTCTACTGTTGGAACCACAGACATCAAAGGCTAACCTGTTCTCCTTCCTGTCTCCTCAAAGTCACTAAAAAAAAGCAAATGTCAATAACACATTGGATGATTTCACAACAGCATTTTTATTTTTAGGGAAAAAAATTTCAAATTCCAACTTTAGAATGGATTAGGGTACAAATGATTTTGGTGTCATTTACTGCAGTCTTTTTGAACTGCTCAGGGGTGCACATCAGCAAGAAGAAATATTTTTAGTGTAAAGGTAGTGACAGAATCTTCTCCCAGGACATGAGGAGCTGAAATATAAACATAATTTCATGGTATGAAACCATACTCCTTTTATGTCTTTTCTATCTATATTTCCCCTGAAATATTTGCTTATCTTTTATGCTGTGTATTTGGTTTTAAGAACAGCGACTGTCTCTGAGAGTCTTACTGCCTTCTGGTTGTGAAGGTTCCATCTTTTCCCTTTGTCAGAGGAACATCTATGTAAGAACCTCTTTGGGCTAGATCCTATTTTTGGGCTGTGACAGTACATTAACATGATTGCAACTGTTGGGAAGTGTCATACGGAGCAGTTACAATTGCACACAAGCACTTGTATTTTGCTCAAAGCTTTCATCTGTAGTCATTTACCCTTTAGACATAATTCCTATAGAGAAATGTAAAAGGCACAGTAGCTATAGGTGAAATAGTCAGCTTTGCACTGTTTACATATTGTTATTGCTGCTTCAAAGGTGGTGTCTCTTGGTATTGTGGAGGTCAGGTTCAGACAGTGTAAGAAGTACAGTGAAGGCTAAAGCTTTCACTGTGAAGCTCATTCAGGTCACCTGTACTCACAGGATACCTACATCATACTTTGCAGGCAGATCAGCAGTTGTCCTGAATGCATTTTTAAGCAAACAAACCCTATGAAAGGGGTCAGCACAGTGCTGAGCTAAGAGATTCCTAAAATATTAACATTTAACTGTTTAACTAAGAGCAAAAGCCCTGTTCTCCTGTGAGAAGTGTACCTGGCAGGTGTAGTGACAGTGGGCACTGAGCAGAGTGGTATACTTCCTCAGCAAATGCATTTAATGCCCATTAACATTATCAAGAGTTACAGAAACATCTATCAAGACAATTGCAACCATAGCATTGGCACACAGAAATTCTATCCTACGATGAGAAATTTTTCCAGGTGAAGACTGAAGTACGTGTGTGTTTATGCACACACTCAGACTGCGTGGTGGTAATCACGTGTAAGTGTTACGGAGCTCCTGTTTCTTTTCATCCATGTTTAACTGGCACATAACGTAGTATAATGTGCAGCTTATTCAATCACATCAAAGCCCCGATCCTATTTCCATAAACATCAGTGACAATTATGCCTTTTCAGCAAGACCTCATCACAATAAACCTCATGTTTTATGTTACTATGTTTTTATAGTAGCACAAACAGGAGTCTTCTCAAGCAGAGTGAGATCTTGCTCAGCTGTGAAGTGAGGTGGTGACAGTGACGGGGCTAACTGGAGGCCAACCTGAACTTCTGCTGTCTCGGGTAACTCACTTAAAGCTTGCCTGGCTGTGAGAGTTAGTTTGTATTAGGATAGGAGGGAATTTAAAATACATCTGCTTACGCCACTGAATTAGAAGAAGATGTTGGATACACGGTTACTGTGGAATAATTTCATATATAAACAAGGTCCAAAGTAGTGTGGCAGAAGAAACACGTTTTTGCCTTACTGTGGTGGGGGAGGTGAGATCATGAATAAATCCATTAAAGATCAAACCACTCAGTTGATAGGGAGTACAGTTATTTAGGAGTTAGTTGAAGAGATGTAACCTTCCGTTTTTAAGATTAAATTAAATTATGTATTTAATAAAAATAAAAATTTCCACCCTACTGTATAGCTAATATATGAACTCTCTTATGTTATTTGACTATATTCATAACTCCATTGGGAACAGACACATGTACTGTCTATTTATAGGAACTATTTTATTCCTTCTCTGCTCCGCTCTCTCTGCCACAGGACTTTTGTTTCAGATTTTAGTTCCCTAGCAGTATTTGCTTTTAGTGTCCTTCCCTGTGCTGGGTGAGTCTGTCCTTCTCGTTTTCTGTGTAGATCTAAAAGTACTGCCCTGCTAGTGTGATTTGGCAGTAATGCTGTTGTAATTCCATGCAGGATTAAAAAATCTGACGGTAAAATGATTGCAAGGAAACCTGCTTGTCTGTTCAGGGTCCTAGAATATTTCCGAGACAATGAAACTGCACTTACTGGGTACAGAAAGAATAGTCGTTCAGTATTGCATTTTCATTGCCACGAGGTCTGAGTAGAGTCTTGATCTTTGCCAATTCTGTAGGGAGTTTTTACGTGGACATCTATGGCTTCAGAAATTATGCTGATTTAAAGCATTCCTTTTTTTTTTTTGATAATTAACTCTTCTTCCCTCCCCAAGAAGTTCCAAGCTGGCAGCTCCCATTGACTTGACATGGAGTTTTGGGTGATCGTCTGAAAATTGATGGCAGCATCTCAAACTGATCACTCTCCAATTAGTTACCAATTCACAAGGCATTTTTATTGTAGTGAAGACTTGCTGAGGGCCCTATAAACAACCATGTCTTTAATTTCTGCTCTTCTGGAAGGTTGTCAAGTGATACTCCGTAGACTTGCTACATGGTGGTACTATTAGCTGGTTCATTTCCCTTTGACCATTCTTCTCTGAGGTGTCAAGTATACCCTCTAAATAATCTTTGAATCTGAGAGGAATACTTGTGAAGTAATATTCTGACCATCTATGTTAGCTTTATTACTGTAATAGATTACAGTTTCATATTGGTTTTCCTGCACCATGTTGCATTGTGGCACATTTTAATTAGTTTGTAGTAGTACAAATATCAGAATATCTGTTACAGACAGTATCTGTAGAGCCTGATTGCCAACAGGTTCTTTTAAGGGATAGTGAATCACAAAATCTTTCTTGTATGTATAGCTGGTAGAGCAGAGCAATACATTAGACTTTGAAAAGGCAGTTGAACATCTCTGCAGCAACAGGTTTCTGCTTCTGAGACAGCCATTAATTAAGTTTGGCTTGGCCTTTTCATCATCATAAATGTTTTGCTTTCAGTCTCCAATCTTTTCTAGCTAAGCCTTTTGGAGCAGTTGCAGGTACATGAGACATGACATCTGAGAGCTTTAGATAAACGACTCTTAGCTGGTACTGAGGATAACTTGTGAAAGATGGTTGACGTGGTGGAAGATGGAGGGAAAAAAGTATAATTGTATAAAGGGTTTTTGTTTTTTTTTAAATGCAGAATAAAAAAAATGAAATACCAGTATATAAAATTTCTTATTCGAACAGTTATTCCAGTATTTGTTTGGAAAGCTTTCAGATTTTTGATTAGCATTATTGCCACCTTTTCATCAGGAATTCTGTCTACTAGAAAAGTTCCTGGGCAGTTTCTTTCCAGCCTGAGGAATGGATAGCTGCCTCCCTGTTTGGAAGTTCCTGTCTCTCAGATCACTGGTTGAGACCCATGTCTTACCATAGCAGTAATTCTTGATTCTGGACATTTTAAATTCGAATACTGGTAGCTAGAATGGAGCAAGCACACCTGAAAACAGAAGATGCTAAGCTTTGCATTTCAAGCCAAGACATGATAAGGCAAAGCTGACATGATACAAATTTTAATGAGTGACCCAATCAAGCCACCTATTTGCACTCCAAGGATCAACATAATCTGTATAGATAGAATGTCACATACATGTATATGACATTCAGCGGTTTTTCAGACAGCTGGAGGTGTTTCTTAACAATGTAGTTGTCTTTGCAGTAAGCACTAAAACCAGTTTAAATCGGAAAGAACACGAAGTCTCAGTAAATTAGTCTCAATAGCTTCATGTCATGATGAAGAGTCACAAGACACACTGTAGATTTTTTAATACATTGCCACTGCTTTCCAGCCTCACAGAGGATATTTTTGTTATTTTTAGTTCTAATTTGACAACTTGGAAATTGTTGCACTGGGGCATCAGTGCAAAGTGCAAATGAATGAGCACTTGCCTTCCACTTGACTAAAATGAAAGAGCCATGATTGGGTCAGACTTGTAATTTGTAATAGATCCATCAAAGTATGTCAGTTTGTTTTAGCCAAGGGTTTGGTCTGATGAATCTCCCTTCTTTTAGAGTGTTGTAAATCGGTATTACACAACTGAAATTAGTGTAGAGATTCTACTAGGGAGAGAAGGCAGCCTTACATCTTGTTTAAAACTGATGGGAAGGTCTTGATTTTTAATTCCTAATCTCTTGAATGCAGATGACCAAACTAATTTATTTGATTTCATTAAATAGGTAGGTAGTCGTAAAGAGTGAAAACAAAAGTGTTTATCTCCTTACACTAACACCACCCTGACTCATTTGAATAGAAGGAGGGCTCAGGTGTTATCTCCTGCTGACCGAGCGCTGTCCTGCCTATTCATGCGAAGCACAGTGAAGGCAATCTAACATCCTGTGCCTGTGAGATCTAGGAATGTTCAACCCAATGCGTATAAAAAGGATATATGAAACAAATACCCCAGGCTTTTGTGTGCCTTTAAATACTCTTAAGCAGATGTCACCTTAACTTAATAGATGCAGTTTGTTTGTAAATGGGAGACAAAAGATGCTGAAAGAATATGTACAAAGTTGACAGCAGCCATCATAAGTCTGAAACAGATACAGAGGCTACATCTGCGTTTGTCTTATCAGTTACACAGACGGGAATTGGGACTTGACCTGGAAGCTTTAAACTGAAAGCCAGCTGTCATTTACTCAGCATTTCTGCATCACTGTGAAGGCTCAGCATAGTTCCTGCTTCAGTGGTCCTGTGGCTACTGAACTGAAATACATTGACCTAAATCCTGGTGCCTTGTTTTGAAAAGGGACAGAAAGACAGGGGAATTAAGGTGTGCGAGTACTCCCTGGGTGGGGGAGAGGACCAGTCCTGCTTTACAGATTAACAGTCAAATCTTGTTCCCAGAGTTTCACTAATACAAGTCTGCACCTGGAAGCCATCCTTGTGCCATTTGTCTGCCTGGTAGGGGAAAAAAGAGCTTTTGTAAGAGCTTACCAGACAGACAGGAGGAGAGAGTGCTACCCTTCTCCCTCCCTGCCCCCAACCAAACTCATCCTAATCCTGCGCTGCCTGAAGAGCAGGGACTATTCACTCTTGAACTAAAATCCTGACCCTTGCTGAAGTTTTCCCACAATCTTCAGTAAGTAAAAAGGTTCTTACCCTTTGGTTTTGATGAAAGTAATTGTATTTCCAAATCTGAAATTTGCTTATCCGTTCTTTCAAAGGTTTTAAACCCTAGAAATCCTTGTTAGGATAGCAAAAGGGGGGGGTCATCAGTCTTCAGAAAAATAAATGACTGGTTAGATCTGAAAGATTTGAGGAGAAAGAGTTGAATGCTTACAGAAAAAACAATTCTTACAGAAAGAACAAAACGATGTGGGGGGTTGGGGTCCCAAATTAAGACACTTTAGGAAAGTGAAGTTATTGGTCAATTTATTAACATGCAAATGTGCAAATTAACTCATTATTTTAGAGTTATTTTAGATATGTTCCGTCTTGAGAAATTGGAATTGGATATCATTTCAGGTCTCTATATATAGCATTGAGCCCCTGTCATAAGAAGAATTAAAAATACATTTTATGGAGAGGGTGAGGGCAGTGTAATCTTGTAACATACCATATAGATCCATATTACCAAGGGGTCCTCTGTAGTTGATGTTTTGATTGTGATGAAGCTGTTCAGGACAGAATATGCCACTAAAGTTTGGCCAACACTTCTGTATTTACTGTGAGCTTCACAGTATCTTGGTATTTTACTTACCAGCTACCAAACACAAGCTTCTGTCAGCCTAGCTGTCATCTAGACAGTTAAGTTTCTATATGTATAGTCAAGAGAGAGAAAAATTATTTCAACTAGAGGATAGTGCTGGTGCAAGAACAAACTTTCAGAGACATTTAGTCTGAAAGTAATAAGCATATTTCTAAATACCAGACAACTGTTCAGAATAGCTTTGCAGAAGGAGTGGTGTGAAAGAAACCTAGCTCGATCTCATAACTGAATTTGATCGGTATATGTAAAGGACTATAAAATAATTATCTGGAACAGGAGGATCTGAACTTTGAAACAGGCTTTTGCTGCTAGGTCTGTGTTTTTAAACACCAAGTAGAACCAGGAACTTCATGAGCAGAAAATAGACTGATCTATACACTGATCTTTCCAGGAACAGGCTGTAAAATAGCACCCGCACTTAATATCTGATTTTGATTGAACAATAACAACCATCAAATACAGTATATTCCAGTACTTCCTTATTACCATGCTAGGATTGGGATGATCCGAGATGTCCGCTGTCACTTGAGTATCAGGTTAATTTTGTACTTCAGAAATGACCAATAATTGTTTTGGAAAATAGCAAAAAGTGGAAAAAGGCAGTATCATGAGAACTGTAAAATAATGGAAGAGCATGGTGGCAGAGGGGGACTCCATGCCATCTCCCTTAACTGTGCTTACCCAGATTGGTTCTGGTAGAGTTCACCAGTCTGTAGAGTTAGATGCAAAGGACTGTGCGTGGCGTGGCGTGGCATGGAAGACACTGGAGGGTTTTGTTGAAGTTTTGGCCTGCCAGCTGATTACCTAAACCATTTTCCTTTAGCACTGTATGCCAAAACCCCAAAGAGAGAAAAATGGAAATACAGTAGCTGCAATAATAGGTCTGATATGATTTTGTTGAGACAATGCAATTTTGTGTTAGTGCTAAATAGCACGGGATTTAAATAATTTGTTACTCCTTTTGGTACTTTTTTGTTCATTAGGCAGCCAGGTTCCCCAGGCTTTGTGCACTGGCCATTCCTGCTATAATGGCTGTTGTTTAAAGAGACATTAAACTTCTATCAGGCCATCAGTGCCATCTCCTATGCAGAAAGATCCCTGACAACCAGAGGCGAGTGTTAATCTTATACCTTCTTCTTACAGGAACCTTTTTTTTTTTTAAGTTGAAGTCCCTTGTAAGACACCCAGCACTTCACACACAGACATCTTGCTGAATTTCTGCCTCGTTCTGTTACAAGCTACAAATAAAATCAGGACATCAGTTTTGTCCACTGATGAGATTTATAAAGGATTTATATTTCTATGGCCCAGTTCATGTCTAGACAGGGGAGATGGCACTATTGGAGTGTACACCGTCATTAATTTGGGACTCAGCAACTGTAAACAACCATATTTTTTATTTTCACCAGAATTAGTACATGAACTAGCATTCAGTAATAAAATATTCGTACTCTAAGCAGAAGCCACAAAATTTACTGAGGTGGAGAAGGACAACAGTGGTGGCTTCTGTCTTCATGAGGAGCTAAAACTGTTTCACTTCAGTTCCAAGTATTTTATCATCAGTGTCTCCCAAGCAATAATTTTAGTTATCATCTACTTCATAGGGTCAATATGAAGCTTACAGGCAGCTACACAATATTTGTATGGTGCTGGGAAATAGAAGATGGTATATGAAAAGGTTTCTTTAGTCAGGTAAGTTTGCAGCAGTTAGGGTTAAATTTTTTTCATAGTTGCCCTCTGGCTTTGGTGGTGTCAGAGCCCATGAAACCAAGTCCATGTGGATATTCTGGAAAAGACAAACAGAATTGAATTTATTAAAACAAATTTATTTAATCCTTTATTTCTTGTAAACGTTTATTTTTACAAGGGCATTTTATAAGCTGTATTTCTGTAGTTTTTTGGCATTGTTTCATATTGTTTAGATAGCTTATTAGCAATGATTCTACTCCTACATAAACAATTCTAATAAGAAAAGTGATATATCAGTTTTTATGGACTAAAATTTGAGAAGAGTGATTAACAACCTGAAGAAGGGGGAAGGGAAGTCCTACATTAAGAAGATTGGCAGTGCTTCAACTAGAAGAATGTGCTGTGACTGAGGCTATAGCCAAAAATAGAATTGGATTAACAGAAGAAAAGCAAGTAGCTAAAACTAAGGTCAAAGCAGAAATAGATGCTTTAGAATTGTCTCATACACCAAAAGACAGGAAGAAATATTTAAGGAGTTTTCCTATTATATACACCTGTAAAAAGGAAAATCAGGTCATACTAAGAACTGTGAAAGTAGACTCAAATAATAAGGAGTCAATTAAGAGATCAAGAGCTAAGCTTTAAAATATGAGAAAAAAATTACAACAACCTTTTCTGGTGGTTTATACAGGTTTTAACATGTACACTATTACAAATAAATAAAAAAATAAGCTGTAAAAGACAGCTGTAATAATACCAACACTTACAAAATCAATGGAACAGTAAAAGTGAGTTGTCTGAAAACTCTCATTCAGGTGGGGCAGCATAGAGACTGTTGAAGCTGAATAGGTTGTGCTTTAACTACTGACCAGAAAGGAGGCTTAACTAGATACGAGTTCTGCCTGATGCTAATTATTACAGCTCTGTTTACACTAATGAGCCCCAGCCCCCTAATTTGTGAGTGAGAGAAGCTAATGCGCACAGATAAGATGACTTTAAAAGAGGAGAAAGGAAGTAGAACGTCACTTCTGTAGAGGTGTTTGAAGGGTAAGCTGTAGTATATAGGAGGCTTGGTTTTTGTTTGTTTGGTGGGGTTTTTTTTTGTTGTTTTTTTTTGGTTTTTTTTTTGCTTTGGATTTTAGTCAGGTAAGTTAATTTTAGGGCTTGGGGGAAGGTTGTACTTATTAAAAAAAATGTATTTTTAAAGTGTTTAATAGACTTCATCTCTAGTGCTCTGAGGTAGATGCCGACTATGTTTATCTTTTCTTTACTTTCCTGTGTGGAAAAGCTGAAAGCCTATTTTCCTGATAGGAAAGAAGTACTCAGAATTACAGAAAGAGTCTTGTAGTAAACAAAGTCTATGCCTGCTTTTACTGTAATGGTTTTGTTCTTTTATCTGTGATTAAATATTGCTTGGTAAAAGTATAGCTAAAACTTAAACTTGGAGAAAAATAATTCTAAATCTATATTAGAGTAATTTCTTCCTGTGGGTAATTCTGTGTTGCTGTTGTCATATGCACTTCAGCTGTGTGGTATGACTACTACAGTGGTGGTTCTTAACAGCTGCATAGTAGGAGTTATGTTAAAGATGAAAGGTATACTTTATGTGAGAGATTCCTTTAAATTCATTAAGGTGTAAGGCTAATTAGTTATGAGTAACTGTTGTTTTAACAATGAGATCAGTATTAAGACAGTAACTGAATGGAACGGATTTCTCTCCATTGAGTAGCTCTACTATTCACAGCCAAGTAAAACAGCTATGTAGAAATAACATGGTAGTAAATGCTTCTGAAGACTTTTAAATGTGGTATAGAAACTAATGCTTACCATTTGGGGTCTTCTGCTCATATAAGAGCAAATAGCTTCTGCAATAGTCTGTGAAGGGAAGAGAAAGAAGGCTTTTAGGCTTTCAGAAAAAATTGCTACATTAAATTTGTCCCCAGTAGTTATTTAAGAGAATGGGCTGCTTGCTTTGATTTTTATATTTAAAAAAAAAAAAAAAAAAAGGTGAGCTTATACTGGGAGAGGGAATGATTCCCTTTTAGAGGGTGTCTGCTTCATGAAGGAATGAGAAACTTGAGCAACCTGTATCTAATCCAGGAGTGGATACAGTTTAGCACACTCTGAAGACTGTCTGAAACTCTGCCCTGAAGAGTTTAGAACCACTTTTGGACTCTGCATTTTAAACCCTTCCCTGCACTGGAAGGAAAGAGTGACTGAAGTCTAGGTGATAAGACTTTCTTAGGTGTGAAACAGCAGTGCTCTCTGTACCTGGATGGATGCACTGTCATTGGAAACTGCGTCAGCTAGGTGGTGATGTTCAGCTTTCAGCCATGGTTTGTTGGTTTGGGCTTTTTTTCCTTTCCTCCCTAGGGCTACTTTGTTTTGAAAAACTCCAGTACTAGCATATGAGTCATAAGCATAATTTCCTCTAAATCCACAGCAGCCTATGCAATACTAGATAATTAAATATTGAAAAGGTCTGTGATTCTTATCTTTGCTTATTCTGGTGGTGGTTCCAATAAAACTCTGCCTATTGCAGCCAGGTACTGGAATGTCTCAAAAGTGACAGACGGATACAGTACAAATCCTCAGCAGTGATGGAACAGGTTAAGCTGAATCCTGATCTGATAGAAAAATTTATTGTTTTGCCAATGACAAGCCTTCTGTGAACCCTAGCAGGAGACCTGTATGGTCATAGCCCCAGCTGGTCCAGTCAGCATAACTTGGCCTAAATCAAAGTCACTGTCATCAGCCACTGTCACTGCAGCAGTTCAGGGTCTGATCTATAGGCTTCCCAGTAAAATCTGTAGAAGCACCGTAAGGTATCTTTCAGAGATAAAGTCACGGAGACTATTCTCCCTTTAGGAAGGGGAGGGAAAAAAAGGAAAGAATACTTCTAAAACTTATCCAGACAGATGTTGCAGACAAGGTAGCTGTTCCAGGAAGAACTACCGTAAGACTTACTAGGTTGGGATTTTTCTAATAAAAATATTTTATTGGGAAAACTTATCCAGCTATACTTATAGTATAGGACTTCAGCATAACAGTAGCAGGTGGATAAATACTACTTATTACTGCAGCATTAAAAACCCTGATAATTATATTTTTTCATATCATGTGCTTCAAAAGGGAAGATCCACATGAGGGTCTAGCTCAATAAGCTTTCTTCTCATCCCTTAGCTGATCTTCTGACTGAGGCTGCAGAGCAGAGATAAGAGTGGCTGATACTGCAAAACCTGTAAGCTCCTCTTACCTGTCAGTAGTGCTCTTTTCCTGCAGGGGACAGGCAGAGGCGTGTGATGGCAGCTTTTCTCTTGTCCTTGGTCAAGCATAGAGCTGCTGTTGAATTTTCTGTTTTGGAAGTCTGTCTTATACATCCATTAAACTAAAGATAAACTTGTCCTCTGCTGAAGATTTCTATTAAGTTCACAAGTCTGTCCTGAGTTTTGTGTACATGTATGTCTTCATTAAGCTGCCATTAACATCAATATCTGTGTTCTGTTTTTGTTAGTCCTTGGTGACACAGAGCAATGTGAGACGTTCTGCACTGGATTCTCCTCTGGTGTTCAAAGCTGGGAGTACAGGAACTACTTTTCTAGGTCCAAATACAAGAAACCTGAAATGCAGACCCCCACTCTTCCACCCCCTTGCTGTAACTCTTCTTTTGGGGAGGTAGGGGTTTCAGTCTAGCCTCCAAGTCCTCTAGAAACTGCCAGGTGGTGGGGAGGGATGTTAACTCTCATAAGCACAGGTATTCCTCGTTTAAGGTGCCTTAAAAGGAAGAAAATGCCTGTTAGTGCCAGAAATGGATGTAAAGAATGTGCTACCTCTGCAGCTGTATCAGTGTTGTGATGATGATGTAGGATAGCAGAGTCACTCTGCAATGTATCTGTTATTCCCAGAGCACTAAAATAGTTAGCCTGAGGTTTCTTTCTTGTTCCTGCTGTTAACAGTCAACTCTATGTTGTCCACTCTGCACTGAGGATGGCATTTCTTGTTTCTCTCACTGGAGCAGAGCAATGGGTCTGCATGGGTTATGCTCATAGCTCTGTGATTCAGTGCAGTCCTCTACATGCATATGGAGTGTCCCCTCCACCGTGCTGGGATTGCTGAACAGTCCTTGGTCTGAATGTGGAGGGCTAAAATATTCTGTCTGATTAACAAGACTATTAATCTTGTTCTTACATTATGCCAAACTTCAACATATTTAGAAGGTATTACATTAGAAAAACTAGTGTAAGAGTTAAATAAGAACATGATAGCCTAATTTTACTAGTTCTTACACTAGGCAGTTACAAAGATACTGTTTTCTTCAAGGCTTTTGGCTGCTGCATAAGATAGCTGAAAGTATATTGCAATTAGTGACAATGAAGTGGTTGCCAATTTCCTCTCTTGAATGGTTCCATTAACAGTCCCACTAACAGTTGTAGTGAACCTTTAATGAATACAATAAGCCACATAACCCACATGAGCCTGTGTGGCTTGGTACATGGCGTGTTCTGTAATGGTACCACATAGTCAGGTTTTCAATCTGATTTACTAAGTTCTTCATCAACAACTTGGTATGATTTTTATTTTTAAAATGTTGCTTCAGTGAGGGGAATAGACTAAAACTTCCCCCCCCCCCCCCATTATTTCTTTCATATCTGCTTTGTTCTATGTTAAGCATACTTGAAGAAAGGCAAAAGTAGCAGAGTAGTAAGGATATAGTGGATTAATAATGTGCTGTTCTTAGTTTAACATTCAGTCCTCAGAACTTGTTTGATGCTGGAGTGCCCTCTTGGGTAGGATCAGTGCCTTACAGAGGCATTTTGGTGGCTTGTGCAAGCAGTGAAACCCCTCAGCATTGCAGGCAGCATCTGCTCCATGCCCACGCAAAGGCATATCTGTGTATCTGAGTACTTGGATGCATAAGCCTGTACTGAATAGCAGGGCCTTCATCTAACAGCAGAAGGACGAGGTAAAATTAGGCCTTGCTTCTGCAATAGCTGAGCCAAAATGAACTTCAGAAGGTCCTAGTCTTGTCTTCCTGCAAGTGATCCTTTCCTGTTGTCTTCTGCATTACATGTGACACAGTTGCCAAGCAGAGAGAAGTGGTTTGAAGAAATGCTGGGAGGGAAGATTATGACTGACTGCTTGATCGGTACCCATCAGTCAGTCCTTGCTGATCAAACCGTTCTTCCTGATCGCTTCTGAATCAGTCTTGGTAGTCTTTTTTCCTCCTTCTCTCAAAATAAGGGATATATGGATTTGAAACGCTGGGGTTCAAGGGAGGTTGTTTAAACCTTAATTCCCTACTTTATGGCAGATGTCTCCTTGAAAAGGCAGTCTTAGCTGTGTTGTGTGGCATATTGGCATGCTCAGGGTATGCCCACATGGTCATGCTATTTAAATATGTTTTCCTCAAGTTTGGTGTTCCATTAACATTCTCTAGAGGATGGACTGATGGGGTTTGGGATCTTATGTTGCTATTTTGGACGAATGTGGGGCTAAAATATGAGATGTCGGGGATTTCATAGAGGTGAGTTGGGAGATGCCCTTGAGAATGCTGAGGGAGCCGCACTGTCTTTCAGAGCTGGCTCCCCTTTGTGCAGGGCTATCCCCTCACCATGCTATAGCTCAGGTTAACATTCAAGATGTGGCTCTGTCGGTAGCAGTAGTGAGGAAACGGGGTTCAGTAGGACATGGCTGGCTTTGTGCTGATTGAGCCCTTTCCAGTGACAGCAGTTGGCAGTGGTGAGATGAAAACACAGTGTTGGATTTCTTGTGCTTCTGCAACAAGATCCGTCACAAGATGCAGAGGGACCCGCTCAGGCTTCGTTGGCATTAGGGATGCGGTCTCCTGTGTTTTGTTCTTAACTGTTAAAATAGAGTTATTGCCCATGGCTGATCAGGACAAGATATGCATCCCTGTGTCTGCATAGTAGATTAGATGCTTTGAAGAAACAGTACTTTTCTAATGTGTGTTCTCCTTCTGCTGAGCTCTTCCACAAAACCTGTGCGCACATGTGTGCACACGTGAGAAGAGGCCAAACCTGAGTTTCTGAACTAATTGCTGTTTTCTCAGTGCTCTTAAAATTTAATAAAATCAGAGGGCTTGTCTTTGTAATCTGATTGCTGTTGGAAGTTCAACTCTGCTGTCATGCCTGTTGCTTTTAGCTACAGGACCCCCACCTCACCCTGTTAAGGGTAGGAGCAGTTCTGTCCATGTATCTCATGGCTGCTGCATAGTGCTGCTAGTGAGCAAGTGGCTGGTCTAAGCTGGCTTTGACAAATCCAGTGCATTATCTGCAGCATAGTTCATTAACCAAGTCGGAATGGTGATCACTGTGCTATTTGTATTACTAGTGGTGTATCTTGGATGCTGTCTTTCATCTTGCCCTCCTGCTGCCTCTTGGTCAGTACTTAGGTTCTGAGTGTACCTGCTAATGCCCTGCACATCGAGGGCAGGTGTGCTGTGTAAATAATGAATAGGGCTTATATGTTTCAAACAAGTCTAGTTAGGCTCGGTGAGGGAAAGTGAAGTTGAATGATGGCAGAAGATACACAGTACTGGATTTTGCTAGAGCTGTTCTAGATCTCCCCTGTGGTAGCTGAAGCCAGCTTTCCCCAAGGCTAGGTCAGACTGTCTGGGGTTGCCAGAACAGAACTATCCTCACCTTACAGCCTGTCTGCCTGCTGTCAATTCCTTTGATTTATTTTTTTTTTTTTAAGAACAACTGGTTTTGGTATGTAATGAGGATTGCTCATAAGGGAGTTCCTATGGATCCACTAATCATTAGAACTTCTTTTATGAGAAGAGTCTCAGGGCTGCATTAAACCTGTCTTGAGAACCTGTAGGGAAAAGGCTGTGCTTGGTCTCTGTGCTTATAACTATAGCACATCACTAAATCCTTAACTTCTCAGACTTTAGCCAAAGGCCATAAGCTAGGCTGTAGGGCTTAGTTAGACAAGAATTGGTAAGTGATGCAGTTCCCTTTTGGATTAGTGCATGTGTGGCCTTTAGTTTTAAAAGGCATTTTTGTACAGTGTTTCAGCTGGTAAATGAGTTCTCTTCTGGCCTGTTAAAAGGCAGCACTCTCAGGCATAGGCCAAGTGCTACAAAGTGCTACTGCCACAGGATATGAGAAATGCATTTATTTGCTTTATTCTGTGACTGTAAGAAGATATTGTTAAATTTTTTTTCGCCCTTTACAGCAATATAGTGTTCTTGCCTCTAGAAATAAAAAATGAACTAAATCAACTCTATAGCATTGTTAATGCTGGGTTAATGTGAGTGCAAATAAACACAAGAAGCTGTAGTGGCTTCAAGCTACTTAAAACAAACTAGAATTATCTTAACATAGTGAGTATTTGACTGTTCGTGTTTACTCAAGAGGATATTAAAAGGATGGAAGAAAAATGCATGTTCTTTCTACTGATAGTATTTCATTGTTTGCAAGTACTTCATCTTTATCTACATCTATTTTAGCTTTCTAAAACAGAAAGCCTATTTAATATGGAAGCAACTGCATTGATAACATTGAGACAAAAGCATTGATGACTGGATTGCAAGGATTATCTATTAGTAGTCATGCTGCTTTAGTTTACATTTTGGTGGCCCAAGTTAGTAGTAGAGCACAAGCTAGGTGTCAAGATAGTAGTTCACAAAAATTGAAAATGGTTCACTGTAATTATGCAGTTATCTTCAGATAATAGATGTATAAAGGTATAGTTTCCATTTACTTAAAGGCTTAGTTTCTATGCATTGGTTTTATGTTAACTGGAGGGCAGTTCCAGTTGGGATGAAGGTGAGTGACAAGTAGGTTGTCCTGCTAGTGAAATCTAAGACCTAATTTGTTCCTGCTGCAAGCTTTTTTTTTTTTTCCAGGAGTGTTTGTAAATCAGTATTTGAAGAACTGTCTTCTGATACTCCTGGATGTCTTTATGGAAGTCGTAGTCATAGATTACTTCAACTGACAAAGCTATGTTTCTAGTATATGTAGCAGGGGTGGTCTTGCTGTACAAGTACAAAAGCAACTTTGGAGGTGCAACTAGCTCTTGTGTTTTGTCATATCATATGTTGGCAATGCTGCAGATGTGGATACGTTTACAGTAAGAATAGATGTGGTCCTGCATATCCTCCATTTCAAGACTGGAAGACTGCTCTGGAGTACTTGAAGAACAAAGGTTCACTGTGTGGTAACTGTTAACGCCTGCCTCTGAGTTTTTCCAGCCACTAGTATAGGAATATGAGTGACTGTTATCCTCTTTCAGATTTTCCTTAAAGATAAAATTAATGCTTTGTGCTTTAATTTTGACTGCAGTTGCTTGATGAATAATACTTTCTGGAAAGGAAAGCACCTTGTAAAAATCAAGGGTACTTGCAGTAGGTAGTACCAATATAATTTAGGAAGAAATGTAGCTTTATGGAAAGCTTGTTCTCTTTCTTTGCGTACCAGATGTATTAGAAAATGCCGCTTTTTTAAATGATATCTGCACTTGAGTATGTGTAGATGGGATGGTGTTTAAAGCTGTACCATAAGACACCTCTAGGGATGCATACTTTACACAGTAAGTGGTAAGGAAGCAGAACAAACTTGGTAGTAGGTGGAAAAGGTTATTCTTGTTGCTGTCTTCACAGTTTGCTTAGTTTTGTGGTGCCCTTCTGTTTAACTGGGAATAATTGTAAAAAATCATACTTCAGCAAGCTACTCTTCTTTCAGACAAGCTGTAGGGGCTTCAGGTCAAAGTATTCTCTCTGTGGGACTTGGTGTGCTCCTTGGCTATAAACTTTAAGATCAAGGCCTGAAGTCAAATTCTTGAGATAAATTCATGTTTCAGTACCTTGCTGGATTTCTGGTCGGAGACGTCAGCAACTTGGAGAACTGAGTTCTTGAAACTAGAAATCTTCTCCGAGCTGCAGTCACTTTTTGTGGTTTTTAATTTGAAACTTACTGGCTGAAGTGTGTGTACGGAAGGAGCAACTGCATTTCTTCCCATATGCCATGTCATAGGGCTGCATTTTATGCTTTTGGGCTACCTCTGCTTTCTTATGGGCAGAACTCACAACAGCATCAGGTTTCTCCTCCTGGGCTGTGTGTACTAGGTATCTGGGTGAATGAACTGAGTGTTGGTCTCTGGAATAAAAGGAGATCAGAGAAAAGACACCTTGCCCTGAGAAGTTGTTTCCACAGTTTTATGTAATAGCTACCATCTCTTTGTTTATCACAGCTATAGCTTTTCATTATCAGATTTGACTGCTTTGTTTAGATAGCAAAGAGCCTGAGGTGGTGGCTGAAGGGAAAACCTCATGCTGAAAGATGAGTGGAGTTGAAATGAGGGAAGAGGATGGTGTAAGAGTACAGCAGGTGTTATGAACTGTGAGAAATAAGCCAATCCAGGTCTCCTTCCAGCTGGAACTTGGCAGTTTAGGGTACAATCAGAATACTCACTCTCATTGGGACAAAAGTGGTATGTAAGAAAGGTGAGCTTTAAATGTGACTTTAGAAGTATAGCTGGTTGTGCCCAGTAAAGAGAGGCCTCTGATACAGGAGCTGGTTTCTGTTGTCTGTTTATTTTAACCCCCTTTATTTTTCAAAAGCTGTGATACTGTGTTTTGTGACAACCTTGAATAACCATCTTTCTCCTCTAGGATGCAGCTGAAATGGTTGCAGGGGAGCAGAAAAGATGACTTCCAGACAGGTCTGCTGTAAGATTGACCTGAAACAAAGGTTGTTAGCAGATGGGACCAAGTACCTTAATGCTAGTAGAGGGACGCCTCACAAAACAGGAGGTAGCCTAACCTGGCTGTCCCTTAAGGCTGCTATTTTGCACTGGAAAAAACACTTGCAATTTAATTTGTCCCTCACACCTTTTGAAAAGAAAGCAATATTTGAAGTAACTTTCACATGTCAAAGACTTTGAAGAGAAGGGGAATATAGGAAGGTTTCCTTCATAGGATTACTAGATGGTGAAGAATTTCATATCTACTGATTTTAATACATATTTTTATTTAAATATACTATGTTAAAAGCAGAGTCTTCTGTAGATGTTGTGGCAATATGGGCTTTGGTGCACCATTATGGAATCACAATTGTTATACTTACTTTTTCCCATTAAAGTTCCATAAACATGAATTGACTGACTCATCACTGGAGACCTTATTCTGTGCTCTAATCTTATTTGAGTAAGATTAAGAGCCTGGAAATTGTGGTGGTTTGTTTTTTTTTCCTGTTTGTACTGCATGTGTTTGCATGCATGTGCTTACTGTTTCCTGACTCTGAGGCGTGCTATCAGCAGCTTGGAGATGAGCTGATAAAAAATTAACTGGAAACTGAACATTCTCTTACCAAATTATTAGAGGTTACACTGTTGTCTCCCTGGCTGCTGAGTGGCTCTGAGGATTAATTCCCTTCCTAGTCTATGGTAGAGAACATGAATCTTTGATTATACAAGCTAGGGAAATAGACTTAAAAGAGATCCTACAGCTACTGTTTCATTATTATCAAATCCCTGTTAGAAGAATTGTCTCCCTGACCCTGCAGGCAGTTCTACACGCAATGTTTGCTATCATGAAAACTTAAAATTGGTGCTTGATGCAAGTGTTATCTCAGGAGTCTTTTGAACAGGTGCTGTATATAGAACTTGAAGGGATAAATCCTGGAGGAGGGCAAAGAGCAGGTTTCTGAACTTGAACAACATCCAGTGAAGAACAAAGGAACAGAAATTGGTTATGCCTGAACTTTTTGGCTGGAAAATACTCTCAAATGCAAGTGACTGTAGCAGTTACTACCCTGCTCATTACCTGCGTCTGAAAAGCTGATCTCATTATTGGGGAAAACAAAGCTTGAACTAGTGGGGTTTGATACACTGGTGTCCTGGTTTCATTGAGATTTTGTTTCAGTTGTGGCCAGCCATGGTGATCAGGGCCATTAGCAGTTAAATGCAGGGCAGCTGACCCAGGCTGGCCCACAGGTGTGTTCTATATCATTAACAATCAAGTTCACTATAGAAGGGAGGGCCAGGTGGGAGGAGGTGGGGTTGTATTTGCTCTCCTCCCTTTTGGCCTCCATCTTTTCGTCATTGCTGATGATTGCTATTCCTGGACAACTTGCTGCAACCTGTAGCTAAGTATACTTTTGTGTGCTTTGTGTTAGCATTTATATTGGTTTATTTTATTAAATCTGTTTAATTTTAACCCATGAGTCTCCCTCTTTTTCCCAATTTCCTTCCTCAGTTGGGAAAGGGATATTGGGTGAGAGAAAAACTGTTATTGTTTAGTCCCGGGTGTGGGCTAAATGAAGACAACCAGTAAAATGATCTTACTTCACTGGAATATACTGTGTGGGAAACCAACAGTACAAGAGCTGTGTTTTCAGTATTCAACCAGTCTGTTCTCTGAACAGCAGCCTCGGGGAGAAGGGATTAAATATTTCAATTAGATGCAGCCCCCATCAATCTGATATGTTTGGAATCAAGATGCTAAAGCTTTTTAACCATTTAGAAAGAGCAGGTAAGCTAATATTGGGTGGGACAGTGAGGTGTAATGGGTGGAAAACTTGTCAGTTCATCCCAGCAAAACTCCCATGAGCATCAGTGATACTGAATCTATCTTGAAATTACGTAAACACAGGCTTTCTAACTTAGTGCTTAAACAAAATGGCATATTTCTGTTGTAAGGTACTAAGAATCCAAACTGTTGTACAACAAATACAATTTGTGTCTAAATATAGCTGCAAAGGACTGCATTCAAGACTTTAGAAATCATTAGCTGCTACAAGATGTAATTGCTAATTGGTGTGGTTTGTGGCCAGTACTCATGAAGTCACCAGAGCAGGAACAAAGGCACTTAAGCCAGCTGTGGCATTTGGTTTCTGGCTTGTAGTCCGTCTCATAGGCTTGTCAGAAACCTGGCCTATGTATTTACTTGCTTTCCACATCAAAGTACTAAGAATGAAGAGATATTTGCTTTATTGTTAATTATTCATTTGGTGGAACTCTAAGTTTTTAAGAAGTTGCAGCGTTCTGAGCTGTGCTTGTGTCTGTGGGCGCTACGCTGGCTTCCAGTGCTGTGCTGCATTTCTCTTTGCCTGTCCCACTGACTGTGTGACGGTAAGGTGCCTCGCTGGTCACCAGCTGGTAGATACACATTTAAGCAGTCACTTTGTGTGGAACGAAGGTGCTCAGCACACAGTGAAGTGATCATGTATTTGACGGTGTAGGCACAGGAGTGGCTTAAAATCAGAACTTGAATAGTGTTAAGCAGTTTAAACTTCTCTACAGAGTCTTCTTCCTTGAGGTGCCTACAAAAGGAAAGCTCTTTTTACTAGGACTCCCAACAGTGAATGTGATGTTGAACTGTGTGAAAAATATATTTTTGGCCTCAGAAATATTTGCATTTCACAAATAAAAATGAAAGCATGAAGGTGCAGTAGGACACTTTTTTAAAAAAGTTGACATCCTGATGCTCAGCCTGTGTCTTCAGATCTGTCTCTGCAGCTGTTGGTCCCTAGGGCATGCTCACCACTGTCTAGTCTTAGACTTTGTTAGCTTGATTAGTTGCTAAGAAAGAAACTTCGACTTAAGCATAGTAAAACTGTATTATATTGAAAGTAGACTGTTCAAGAGAGAATATTTGGTGGTTGAACAGTATGCTTTCAAAGAGGCTTCCATAAAACTAACTTGAAACAATTCTGTTCAGCTGTGGCCTGTGCCCTTGCTACATGTGTAGGGACCTGTCAGAACTCAAGAGGTGAAAACCAAAGCCTTATCTTTAAACTGAGGATTTTCCACAGTGCTCCACTCAAAATCATTGATCCACTTTTCTTCCTGAGCTGTGTCTATGCTGGGGCAGGGCTGGGGCTAACTACCGGGGCAGGGGTATCCTGTCTGGAAGAGCTCCAATTATTCAGGGGTCCCTGACCAACAGCCTCGTTTTTGCTTGTATGTGCTTTGACTAGCAGTAATTCAGGCCGCTATTTCACTGTTGGGCCAGCATGTTTGGATACCTTCCTAACACGCAATGCCCTTGAAGATTAATTTCAGCACAGTAAGACACTGAACTGTAATACCCTTCAAGAAAAACTGAAATTGAGCAAGTAGGAAAAAACTAACTTCAAGTTTTTTAAAAAATTGGTGTTAATCCTGGCTATATACGTATTTGCAGTTGGACTGCAGTTTTGCTTTGCATTTCTATAACAATTTTTTTTCCTTTGTAGACTTCGAACTGTAGAAGCAAAGTTGTTGTAGACTGGAAAATCCAGAATGTATGGAAGACTGACAGAAATCCCATATTGAACTTCAAATTATTTTATAATAAGGACAGCTGCAAAGCTTTGAAAAGCATTCAGTTTAGTACTGTTGAAAAGTCTGATCACTGGTAGTTTATACTTCTGTGCAACATGAGGTTATGTTAGAAATGTATAGTAATGGTGCAGTGACATTAAAGCATGGGAGCAATGCCTGCTGTATTTCATGTTTTTGATGGAGTCAGCTGTCAGCACAGTTAGACAAGTGCAACAGGAGCGGAAATTTGAATGCAGAACTGGTGGCAGCAGTTCTACTACTGTTAGATGCAGTGATGTCTGCTCTAGGAGATTTGGCCAACAGGGCCCAAAAAGGAGCTGATGGAGGTTCTTCTGAGGAGTGTAGGGTGCCTTAATGAGCAAAATGTGGGAGGTGGAGAATGGGAAGAGGCTTGTGTGCTGCCTGATTAAGAATCGCCCTTTAAAAGTTTGTCTATTCTGGTCCATAATCTAATGGTGAAAAGATGTATTTAAATACAAGTGTATCCCAAAAGAGTATGGAATAATTACTAAGGGATATGGTTGTGTTTGTAGCAAACAAAGGCCAGGGAAGGATTAAGACTTGCATAAATTATTGGGGCTGTTTTCTGGAAACCCAAAGAGTTTAAAGATGAATTGTTAAGTGCTATTGGTGAAATCTGTTACCTAAAGGGCCTGTTCAGTAATAAAATGCTCAGTGGTATTTGTGACTCAAAGCATAGCTCAGTTTTATGAATGGTATGTCTTGGTACCCATCTCTGATGTACTGATCTTGGAGGCAGGAATGTTGGAAATGAGTGGGAAAGGCCTGGTCCCTGTTAAAGAAGTTCTCCTGTGCTGTCAAAGTGCTGCACAGCTCCAACTCCGACCTTAGCCAGCTCTGCCTAATGCCCTGCCTGCAGAAAAGGAAACTTCTAGAGGTGGCTGGGTGTGCAGAGACTGAATGAACACTTCTGAATTAGGTAGTCGGAGATTTCCTTGTGATGTGCTTGTGTTGGTGACTATCTGAAATATTTGCTGTTAGCTGGGACTTTCTCAGTAAATAATTTAGCTGTGCATTCCTGGCTTATCCTAGCATGTAGTTCTGATTATCAGGATAAAGAAGATGATGAAAATCACAAGGTGACTTTAGGAGCAGATATAAGTGTGTATATATAATACTACAACTGATGTGGTATTTAGTAACTCTGTGATTGTTAATAAGTTTGTTCAAGAGTAAGTGGTTTCACTGTGGAAGGGATGGGGTAAGGAATTACCTGTCTTTGTTCTGCAAGTTTGTGTTTTTAATAAAGTCCTACTCTCATATGCACACTAAGTAAGTGGGATACTTGGTGAATACTAAACTGGCAAAAAGCTGTTACAGAAGTGTACACAGAAAATCTGAAACTTATTTTCAAGACTGCTATACTAGAATAAATGTTGGACTCAAAACTACTTGTACTTTGAATGTTCTCACTAAACTTGATGAAAAAACATCTGTTACATCAGGGCTGAACTTTATCTTCAGCATTAAAGCAAATTCCAAGTATTTCCAGCTTTCACGATACTTCTGATCAGCCTGATGTTGAGCCTTCAGCTCACTTTCAAGGTAGCACGTGGGGAGATGAACCTGCATTGCAGAACAATCAAGCTGTGATTGCAGGCAGTCCTGAAAATGTGATGTGTGTTTACTATAAAGGGTCAGGGGTGAGAAGATGAATTTTTTAAAAGAACAAAACCAAGCCTCAAATCCCAAGACTCTAAACATCATGATGCCTTAAAAAAAAAAAAAGTTTTGTAATGTTTTGATGTCTGACTCTTTTTTTTTTTTTTTTTGTCAATGCCTGGAGCTGCCAGTATAGAGTTGCTGGTACTCGGCATTAGGGAGGGAAGGATTTCCAATGATAAAAAGCAGTACTGATACAAGGCAGTACACAGTTGATAGTAAATATGTCAACAGTACTGGCCTAAAAATGCCTCCAATTGGTTCTTGAGTATCCTGTGAACATGGGCTACATATGTTTTACTTGCTTTGAGAAATGCTCAGAGCTGTCTGCACAAGCCATTGAAGGATGTATGAAGCTGTAGGGACAGACAAGTTTGGAGGTAATTTGAATGAGATCACTTTGCTTCATGAGAAGTACTGTGCAATTTGGGTAGAAGAACATGTTTTTTATCTCGTACAAGTTTGGAATAGTCACAAAAATCCTGGAGGTTAATGCTAAGTATGTGTTGTGAGATATTCTTGTTTTATTGATGTTTTTATAAATAATGTGTAACAAGTTCATACTTGGCTTTGGGACAGCAAAATAAAACTAGTCAATATAGAGAACATCATGATAGCATGGTTAAGTCAGTCTCTCTACTCCTTCCACTGGGTATACGTGTCATGTCTGCCTATTACATCTGTGAAGGGAAAAATAAGCTGTCTTGAAAAATCTGAAGTTACAGTACTGATGCAGTGTGTTTAGATGAGGCTTTTTGTCTTTGAAAAGAAATAACAAATTTAGTGATCTGGTTGCATCCTAGTATAATCCCTTATTTTGATCAAGGACTATTTATAGTAGATTTCTGTCCCAAATACATAGCTCAGGCTTACTGATCTAAAGGTGGACTTCTTGTCTGGTGTGTGTGAGTACAAGCTACTGAGTTTGGAAAGATCTGAGAGGGGCTTTGTTAGGGAGCATGCAGTACAAATACTGACATAAAAAGTACTGTGGCTAACTTAGGCTGTGCTTTCATCTAGAATGATGTTAGGAAGATCTTACCAAGACTGTGTATTTCAGCAGCAGCTGAGCCTTTGAAATAAGATGGATTTGGGGGTGGCTGTGATGAGGTGGTAGAGAAGTAGAGCCCAGGACAGAAAGCAATTGACACCTTGCCAGACCGATTCTGGGACTGGCCAGTCTGGTGCTATTGGCTTGCTTACCTCTGGATGTGATAATCACAGAATCAACCAGGTTGGAAGAGATGCCTGGGATCATCGAGTCCAACCATTGCCCTGACACCACCATGTCAACTAGACCATGGCACTAAGTGCCATGTCCAGTCTGTTTTTAAACACATCCAGAGATGGTGACTCCACCACCTCCCTGGGCAGCCCATTTCAATGTCTAATAACCCTTTCTGAGAAGAAATTCTTCTTAATGTCCAACCTGATAATGGTGCCTTAGCTGTCAGATCTCACTGGCCTGGAGAAGGTGAGATAAGCGGTTTTGATTCAAGATAGGTCATTCATATGCCCTGTAATAGGGAGCCACTAATGTAGGCTAGTCTAGTCAGACTGTGAGCTTACACCGTTTTTAGTAAGAAAAGCAGAGTACAGCTATACGCAGAGGACAAACGGATACAATACTGTCTGCTCATGGATTCATCTGTGCAGGGAATAGATAATATTCTCAAACATTGTTCTCAGATCTGTTTTCCTCATGCATTATGCAACACTCTTCCCTAATGAAAGCTGGATAAGAGCAATTAAAACTTTGAGTTACCTTCCTCTCCTGAGGAAAAAGCACTTACTTGTAGCTAGCAGTGTCTTCCATGGTTTCCTGTCATTGTCTTGCTCATAAATAATTGATAACCTTTATGTGATTATCTCTTAACAACCTTAGTTTTGCTAATTGCCAGGTGATGTTCCGACTTTCTGCTCCAACCATCTTCCCATTGGTGGTAAGAGATGGGCTTGATACACCCCTCACACCTGGAGTCTGGCTTTACACAGGCATAAACGGAACTGAACTGCGAAGTTGATGGTGTAATGTTAGTGTGCTGGTAGCTTCAGAAAGGCTGAACTGACCGAGGTGCAGTTGGTGGTTAACAGCCAGTGGTGGTTCTTGCTGCCTTTCCCCGCTAATGCGGTCTGGCTTTCTCAGAGCACACAGGTGTCCTAGCATAACTGTGCTCCCTCGTTAAACATAGCCAATGTGTTACTGAAGTGGGCCTCATGGCCCCAGGGAAGTGTTCTGCAGATCCAATACTTCATGGGGGCGGTAACTTCAGATACAGGCCAAAAAGCCAAATCCTTGCTTCCTCCTATGGCCATCTTCTGAGGCTTTAAGCATGCTGCTTGTGTTTCCTTTTCTATTCCCATCCAAAAAGCAAGTGAATAGTCTGGAGGGGGGCAATGGGAAGGAGGGGACACAGACTGCCAGGGATCAAAGTACCCTGAAAAGCTGCTGTAAGGGCCATGTAAGTAGATGTGATTCTAAAGAGAGGCTTGTACTAATGGGGTTACTACAGATGAAAAGCAAATGAAAACTACTCTTTCCTTTCTTAAAGCAGTGGGATTTTTATTAACTGAATTCATTTTAATGTTTCCATTTGAGACCCAAAATACTTTGCCATTAAACCTGTTCAGAGGCAAGGAGAAGGAATTTTAAAAAATAATCCTTTATACCTGCAAAGACTAATGGATCTCGTGACCTGTAACATCAGAGAGCATCTCTAGCAGGAACAGAACTTGCATTCTACTGTATTGTTCTATTAGGATTTCACTTGAGAAATTGTGCTTTGAAACCTGGTATGGGGGGGTCAGAGTCCAGGAACTGCACAGATAGCTGTTTCAAGTGCTGAAATACAGGATGATGCTGAATTCCTCTTTTTTGCTGAAATGTGTTAGAATGTTCCAGTGAAAGCCACAGCTGTCTCTGGATGGGTATACACAGGCACCTACTGCACATTTTCCTCCTGTGAATCCAATGCGGAGCAGTTTGAAAGTGCAAAACATATATTTCACAGATTACCATGGGGATCACTTTAATCAGCTTTGAGACCTGCTAATGCTGTAGAGATCGTTGAAGGACTACTGCTGTTCATCTTCATGCAGCCAGTGCAAGAAGGAATGAACATGATGTCTCTGTGCCGTCGCTGGAAGAGATGCTTCTCTCTAGGTAACTGTACAGTGGGCAGCTGCTTTTGCTGTGTGCTACACTGAACTGTGGGTAGAGTTAAGAATTAAGAACAGCAGCTTTGGGAATGCTTTAGAGCAAAAGGTCAGTATGTATTCAGTAAATCTTCCTACTCTAGTGTTAGAAGCCAGCGTTACAGGCCTCTGGGCTTTTAGTAGAAGAATAGATAGCTTTACATCATGAGCATATAAAAGGGAAAACATTTATTTTTTTTGTTTAAATTGTTCTCTTAGAAAGCAAGATCAGCTCTGCTTGCAGCTGATATGCTTAAAGCTGTTAGTAAATTGTTATAGGAACAGATGCATTACAGAAATGAAAAAAAAAAAAGGACTTGTGTGCCAGAATACTAATAGAATTATGATGTGCCAAAGATATTTTTAGTTTCAACCAATATTAATACAGAGAAACAAGCCTCAAAGGTGGGAGGAGGGAATGCTGTAAGTCTTCTGTTCTAAGGATTATTAGCTGTGACTGTCAGTTGTGCTAAGGAGATTTTTGATGGCTGTTTTTTAAATATTCCACTAATCACCTAAGAGATTGACAGTGCCTGATGGTTATGTCATGGCCCACAAATAGGATTACTAGTCATGGTTATCCAAGATGTATCTGACAAAAGTGCTAGAATTCCGGGATCTTCCTTGAGCAGTGGGATTATTTGGAGGAGAGATGCTTATTCTTGTTCAAAGTATAAGAATTCAGTTTAGCTGTAACTTCTGCCATCTCATGTTCACTTTTGAAAATTGCTTTAACAATCAAATCTCTGATAAATTCCAGGAACTGCAAATAATGATACTGGAAGAAGGGAGTAGAATTGCCATTGTGCATTGTCAAATGCTGTGATTTCAGGGTTAAACTATAGGAAGCTTTCTTGAGCTGAAAATTCAAAAGGAACTTCTTGGTAAAGCGGTCTTCATCTCAGAGGCTTAAAGTGCATGCAGAATGGACAGTATGTGTTTGTGCAGTGGACTCTGCATTTGCACTGTTGCCTTGTATGTAAAATGCTTTGGAGTTATGTTAAATAAGGAGCTCTAAATCCAGTGTCCTCCAGACTGTCTCAAATGTTGAGGAGTTGTTCAGGGCTTTCTAATGGCGAGGGCGACATCGGGCTTAACCGGGCGGTTTTTGTACTCTGGGCCCCCCCCCGCGAGCATCAGCCCTGAGCTGCTTCCCCCCCACCCCGGACCCGGACCCGGAGGTTCCCGGCAACGAATCAGGAGAGGAGGGGGCGTAGCCGGAGGCACCGCGGGTGATCTAAGCGATTTAAATGCACCACCCCCTGTGATCAGGTGATAAAAAGCCTCCTGGAGGACAGGGACTAGTCCCTGCCCAGAAGGGAGAGGGAGACTCAGCTGTGACTGGTGTGTCCCAGGGCAGGAGAGGCTGCAGCAGTTTGCAGCTTGTTGGGGAGGGCGCTGACTCCCTCCCAGTGCACAAGGCGAGGAAGGTGCCAAGGAGCTGTGAACCAGGGGTGTCACCAGCAGGTATTTCCCAGCTCAGTGAAAGAACAATGGTATCTACCCGGCGGAAGAAGACCAAAATGGATGTGGGAACCCAGACAGAGCTCCCACGGAAGGAGGCGATGGTGCAGGTCGCAGGCTGCAGAGAATGCTACAGTGTCTCTGTGGTGTCAGGGGGCTGTGTGCGCTGTGAGCAGGTAGATGATCTGCTCGACCGAGTGGCACAGCTGCAAAGCCAGGTTGAAAGGCTTCAAGCTGAAGTAGAAAGGCTTAGGAGCATTCGGGAGGCTGAAATGGAGATAGACTGGTGGAGCCAGGCTGCTGCCTTCCCTGCAACAAAAATGGGAGCACCTGCCAGAGAGCTCCCAGGATCGAGAGACCCCTGTACTCTGCCCTTCTCAGGTGGAAAACAATAACCTAGAGGAGAGGAGTGAGTGGAGGCAAGTCTATGGCTGTGGCAAAAGGCGAGTGCCCTCCTTGCCTACCTTGCCTCCACAGGTGCCTCTGAGCAATAGATATGAAGCCCTAGTGGAATACAGCCGGTCCAATGGGGATGTGGTGGAGAGGCAACCTATATCAGAGGTCCCACCACAGTCAGAAAAACCTGACAGGCGTATAGCTACCTCCTCCACAAGGAGGAAGAGAAGAGTTTTAGTGGTTGGAGACTCCTTCCTAAAGGGATCTGAGGGCCCAATATGCAGAGCTGACCCCCATCACAGGGAGGTCTGCAGCCTGCCTGGAGCCCGAATCAGGGATATCACCAGGCAACTCCCCAACCTGGTGAAGGCCACAGACTACTACCCCCTGCTGATCTTCCAGACAGGTGGGGAAGAAGCTGCATCCTGTAGTCTGAGGGGGATGAAGAAAGACTACAAGGCCCTAGGACGGTTGGTGAAAGAGTCTGGGGCACAAGTTGTTTTCTCCTCCCTCCTTCCATTTTCAGGTGATGATGTGGGATGGAATAGTAGGATTCTCTCTATTAATGCCTGGCTATGAGACTGGTGCTACAGGCAGGGCTTTGGGTTCTTTGATAATGGCTGGTTTTATAAGACACCAGGCGTGACCGTAATACATGGGAAAGGTTTATGTCGTAGGGGCAAAAGGGTTCTGGGACAGGAGTTAGCAGGGCTCATTCGGAGAGCTTTAAACTAGATTTGAAGGGGGATGGGGTAGTAGCTGGGCTTGCACCACTGGGGCAACTCTCTAGTGTTGAGGTAGACCAGGAGGCCTCCCATCCCCCTGGGGTGAAATCGGTGTGCCCAGCTCGCTCCCTGAAATGCCTGTACACCAATGCACGCAGCAAGGGGAATAAGCAGGAGGAGTTAGAAATCCGTGTTCGGTCGGGGGGCTATGATCTAGTGGCAATTACAGAGACTTGGTGGGACGCCTCGCATGACTGGAATGTGGTCATGGATGGCTATGTCCTGTTCAGGAAAGACAGGCCACTAAGGAGAGGT
The DNA here is from genome assembly GCF_013368605.1 of Nyctibius grandis. Lineage (NCBI taxonomy): Eukaryota > Metazoa > Chordata > Aves > Nyctibiiformes > Nyctibiidae > Nyctibius > Nyctibius grandis. Next base: position 104,677,460 of record NC_090659.1, read on the forward strand.
GGTGGAGTTGCTCTTTATGTGAGTGAGCAGCTAGAATGTATTGAGTTGTGTCCAGGGGCGGATCAGGAGCGAGTTGAGAGTTTGTGGGTGCGAATTAAGGGGCAGGCTGGCAGGGGTGATACTGTTGTGGGTGTCTATTACAGGCCACCGGATCAGGATGAGGAGGGTGATGAGGCCTTCTACAGGCAGCTGAGATCAGTCTCTCAATTACAGGGCCTGGTTGTCATGGGGGATTTCAACTACCCTGATATTTGCTGGGAGGCCTACTCAGCCAGCCATCCCCAGTCCAGGAGGTTCCTCCAGTGCATTGATGATAACTTTCTGATGCAAATGGTGGATGAGCCAACTAGGAGAGGAGCGCTGCTGGATCTGATCCTCACTAACAAGGAGGGTCTGGTTGAAGAGGTGAAGGTTGAGGGCAGCCTTGGTTGTAGTGACCATGAGATGGTAGAGTTCAGGATCTCATGTGGCAGGAACAGAATAGCTAGCAGAATCACAACCCTGAACTTCAGGAGGGCCAACTTTGGCCTTTTCAAGCAATTGCTAGGGGAAATCCCATGGGACAGGGTACTAGAAGGTAAGGGGGCCCAAGATAGTTGGTTAGCATTCAAGGACAGCTTCTTCCGAGCTCAAGATCAGAGCATCCCAGCAGGTAGGAAGTCAAGGAAGGGTACCAGGAGACCTGCATGGTTAAACAGGGAACTGCTGGGCAAACTCAAGTGGAAGAAGAGGGTGTACAGATCATGGAAGGAGGGGCTGGCCACTTGGGAGGAATAGAAGTCTGTTGTCAGAGGATGTAGGGAGGCAACTAGGAAAGCTAAGGCCTCCTTGGAATTAAACCTTGCAAGAGAGGTCAAGGACAACAGAAAGGGCTTCTTCAAATACATTGCAGGTAAAGCCAACACTAGAGGCAATGTAGGCCCACTGATGAATGAGGTGGGGGCCCTGGAGACAGAGGATAAAAAGAAGGCAGAGTTACTGAATGCCTTCTTTGCCTCTGTCTATACTGCTGGAGGCTGTCCTGAGGAGCCTCGGACCCCTGAGGCCCCAGAAGAAGTCAGGATAGAGGAGGAATCTGTCTTGGTTGATGAGGGCTGGGTCAGGGACCAATTAAGCAATCTGGACGTCCATAAATCCATGGGCCCTGATGGGATGCACCCGCGGGTGCTGAGGGAGCTGGCGGAAGTCATTGCTAGGCCACTCTCCATCATCTTTGCTAAGTCGTGGGCAACGGGAGAGGTGCCTGAGGACTGGAGGAAAGCGAATGTCACTCCAGTCTTCAAAAAGGGCAGGAAGGAGGACCCGGGTAACTATAGACCGGCCAGCCTCACCTCCATCCCCGGAAAGGTGATGGAACAACTTGTTCTTGATGCTGTCTCTAGGCACATCAAGGATAGGGGGATCATTAGGGGCGCTCAGCATGGCTTCACCAACGGGAAGTCATGCTCAACCAACTTGATAGCCTTTTATGAGGACGTAACCCGGTGGATAGATGATGGTAAAGCTGTGGATGTGGTCTATCTCGATTTCAGTAAAGCATTTGACACGGTCTCCCACAGCATCCTCGCAGCTAAACTGGGGAAGTGTGGTCTGGATGATCGGGTAGTGAGGTGGACTGTGAATTGGCTGAAGGAAAGAAGCCAGAGAGTGGTGGTCAATGGGACAGAGTCCAGTTGGAGGCCTGTGTCTAGCAGAGTCCCTCAAGGGTCGGTACTGGGACCAGTACTAGTCAATATATTCATTAATGACTTGGATGAGGAATTAGAGTGCACTGTCAGCAAGTTCGCTGATGACACAAAACTGGGAGGAGTGGCTGATGCGCCGGAAGGCTGCGCAGCCATTCAGAGAGACCTGGACAGGCTGGAGAGTTGGGTGGGGAGAAATTTAATGAAATATAACAAGGGCAAGTGTAGAGTCCTGCATCTGGGCAAGAACAACCCCATGTACCAGTACAAGTTGGGGGCAGAGCTGTTGGAGAGCAGCGTAGGGGAAAGGGACCTGGGGGTCCTAGTGGACAGCAGGATGACCATGAGCCAGCAGTGTGCCCTTGTGGCCAAGAAGGCCAATGGCATCCTGGGGTGTATTAGAAGGGGTGTGGTCAGCAGGTCAAGAGAGGTTCTCCTCCCCTTCTACTCTGCCCTGGTGAGGCCGCATCTGGAATATTGTGTCCAGTTCTGGGCCCCTCAGTTCAGGAAGGACAGGGAACTGCTAGAGAGAGTCCAGTGCAGAGCCATGAAGATGATTAAGGGAGTGGAACATCTCCCTTATGAGGAGAGGCTGAGGGAGCTGGGTCTCTTTAGCTTGGAGAAGAGGAGACTGAGGGGTGACCTCATTAATGTTTATAAATATGGAAAGGACAAGTGTCATGAGGATGGAGCCAGGCTCTTCTCAGTGACATCCCTTGACAGGACAAGGGGCAATGGGTGCAAGCTGGAACACAGGAGGTTCCACTTAAATATGAGGAAAAACTTCTTTACGGTGAGGGTGACCGAACACTGGAACAGGCTGCCCAGAGAGGTTGTGGAGTCTCCTTCTCTGGAGACATTCAAAACCCGCCTGGACGCGTTCCTGTGTGATATGGTCTAGACAATCCTGCTCCGGCAGGGGGATTGGACTAGATGATCTTTCGAGGTCCCTTCCAATCCCTAACATTCTGTGATTCTGTGATTCTGTGATTCTGTGATTCTGTGATTCTGTGATTCTGTGATTCTGTGATTCTGTGATTCTGTGATTCTGTGATTCTGTGATTCTGTGATTCTGTGATTCTGTGATTCTGTGATTCTGTGATTCTGTGATTCTGTGATTCTGTGATTCTGTGATTCTGTGATTCTGTGATTCTGTCTTTTGAGCTTGACTTGACAGCTGGTAGGCCATGCTGATCCAGGAGTTTAAAACAAACCTTGTAAAAAGAGCAGAGAAATGTTGATGTGTGACATCACCAATAGTCTCAAAGCTGTGTAACCCCAAACAGGGATCACTAGTGCTTGGTATATCAAGTTTTTACAGAACCAATGCCTCCTTTACCTGCTTCAAAGCTGCCTTACTAATGCTGCTTCTGGGGCTCACTTAAATTATGTGCTGTTAGTTGGAAACGATTAATGACAGATTCCTTGTAGGATACCTTGGTGCCTTTATAGGATTTATTAAGTTGCTGGAAACCTGGAACATATGGAACTCATAGGTAGTTTTCAGAGTTGAATCAGAGTTTGAGAAATGCCAGTTGTTTGAACCAGCTCTTAGAAAACCTATTGCACAATTTCATGTTTGGGTTTGGACTTGAGCTTCAGGGACAGCTTGGGAGGCTCCTCTGGGTTACTGGAGCTGCAGTACTTCTTGCCTATTTAAAATTCTGGTGTTGAACAGCAGTTGCTGAAGCTGAGTATTCACCTTTGTGTCAGGCTATTAGATCTAATTTATATGCTGCCTGAAATTTATTTTTTCAGGCTCCAGATGTATCACTGATTCTCATAAATCAGACACAATGTTGTATACCAGGAAAAAAAAAACTGGGTGAAGTCCAGGTTATGGTGACAAGCTGTTAGCAAATACACAAGTGAGTTTGGAGAACATCTAAGGAAAGAGTGGAATAGGAGTGAAGCTTCTAAGAAGGCCGTTTTTGTCCAGTGCAGTATGGGAACTTAAAACCAACAACAAACCACTTGTTTTAACTAGTTTCAATTACTGGTGCCTGTAATGTTTTTGTAAACTTGTTCTGGAAGCTGGGGAAGGGGAAGAAGGGACTAACTTTTTACTTATCACTGATATAGGTTCAGCCTCGGAATTTAGCTGGCAGTTGTGGCTATGAAGTGTGAGGCAGAATAAGAATAGATTTTGTTTGTCTCGTGCAGCTTTATTAGCTCAGCATTATCAGCAGAAGCTGCTTCTTTTTGACATTAAGTGAGCAGGTACAAAATGACTTGGGAGATGGAGAAGAGCTATTTTAGGCAAAGTGCTATTCCTCTTGTGGTCTCACTGAGGCTGCATATGAGAATTGATAGAGGGAATAGAAACATCAGGCCTTTATTTTGCCATTCAAAGAACTAAAAAAAAAAATGCACCAAGGATAACTTAACTCGGGCCACGGCAACCTTAGGCACCTTTGCTCTCACATACCTGAGTATTCTGCCACTTCATTTTTCCTTTGAATAATGTGGCTGTCTGCTATTCATACAGAGGGAAGTGAATTTTATTGGGTGGACCTGCTTCTTATCCCTGGCCTCAGTAAGAGTTCTGTTCTGTCTCTTGAAATACACAGTATTTGTGCACTATCGTGCATCTGAATCTTCTCTGTATGTAGTTTCCACTGAACTGTATACTCTGCTCCTGCAGTAGCATAATCCTGGTTGCTGCTTTGTAGTTCTCTGAAATGTCTCTAGTATTCTGCTAGGAATCTGTTCTGTTTGTTAGTGACAATATTTAGCTGCTTCACCCAAGTGAATTTGGGCATATGCATCAAAATGCAGGCTCCAGCTGTCTCTGCTTGTGGCATGCAACTCCATTCACAATCTGATTGAGGCTGCTCTTCAGAACAAGCTCTGTCTTGTGCCTCGAGCTTCTTGGAGTTAAGAACCTTCTAGTTCGTAATTTAAGATTATTCAGAAAGACATTTTTCACTGTCATCAAATTTAGCTTAAATCAGAGATAAACACAAGAAAGAAGCGACTTACTTAACTTCACAAGGCATATACTATTCCTGTTCAGGCTTACATTAACTGGGCTAAGAAAACTGAGTTCTTGTTCTCCTCATTTCTGTAATCTCAACAGTTGCTTTTGTATCAGCTAAGGTGACAAGAAGTCTTTCACGAACATGTGCAGTTCTAGTCACCTACTGTGAGAGCTACTGATGCTGTGTGTCTATTAACAATCACCTGTTAACTACTGATCCACCTATACTATGAGTATCTCTGCATCTATCATAACACTGCAGTGTTCTTCTGTAGCATTATCAGTCTTCCTTGGATTGACCAGTATATCCAAGCTTTTCTTTTGCCTTAGCTTACCTCCCAATTTATAGCAGCACTTTTTGCACTGGTCCCTGAAGTGCACTGTTAGGTGTTTGTAGTGTAGGATTTTTAATATTTGTATGTTCCTGAAGACTGGATTAATGCATCAGTTTGACACTTGTTGTAAGCTGTATGCAGCTTTCCAGTCTTCAAAGTAAGCAAGCCCAAACTAGTGGCCACTCACCTGTCTTGTGTTTTTGACTGATTAAATGAAATTATTCTTAAAATTGGCCTCAGAGTAGGTTGACAAGTGACCTCTTTCCAGCATGACAGCTTCTCTCAGAAAGAAGCTTGATAGAAGCTCCTCCTGCATGGCAGCTTCTCTTGCAGAACAATTCATTGTCTGTTCGTATAGACAACTAGTCTTGAGTTTTGAGCAACTTCTGAAGTCCATGAGCATTATCACATTGGTTAACTTTCCTGCACAATGATACCCTTCTTAGTCTTGTTAATTTTAATAGCCTACACACACTGCATAGCTATGAAGAAAAAAGGAGAAAAGTTACAGACCTGTGTCTGTTTAATTTCCTTTGCAATATCTGTGTTAGCTTGATTGATGACAACTTTCTCCTTGCATCTTGGAGTTCAGAAAATAAGCTTCCTTTGCTCAGTCCTCTCTTGTCATGCTTCTGAAGCTTTATTTACTCTTAATAGCCTTTTGGGGGCTACTGTCTTCCTCTGAGTCTGAAATTTCTTTATTGGTCTGTATCTAGCACAGGAAAAAATCCTGTCTTCAAATCTGATTTTCTGATATGCATAAAATAGCTTTTCTTCCTTGCTGTGCATCTCTAAAACATCTGCTACAAAAAGGATGTTATCCCAGGAGAGTGTTGGTGAGTCACTGAATCTGGGGTGGCTTGTAAAGAGTAAACTTTGTATTTCAGTGCAGACAAAAGTCAAACTTGTCTGTAACCTCTCTAAATATGGGTCTTAACTTCTCAGATGTTCAGTTTGCTAACTCCTTTCTTTGAGGCCAAGCCTGTAAAAATAACATCATGTGTTCTGTAAATGACAAAGTTTGGAGGGCTTTTGGTGAGGCTCTCTTTTTCATGGTGAGGAAAGCTGTCTTTCAAATGTCTCTTAATTGAAAACTGCCACTTAATACAGTTGGGGGGACACAAGGAACTCTGTATGGCTACTTAAACTTTAACTTGTGACTGTCTAAGCTTAGAGTCACAGCGCAGCTGAGTTAGAAAGGACCTCTGGAGACCATAGTCCAACTCTACTCAAGTGGGGTCAGCTTCTTTAGCTCAGTGTCCATCCTTCTAGTGGATCCTAGTCCTGAGAACAGTGTGCAAAATCAGTAGGATGATTCTTGGCTGTGACCCTTAGTATTGCTTTAAGTTCTGAACTTGACATGATGAAGCCTGTCTGGTGAACTCCATTACAAGCTATGAGAAACAGCAGGTTTGTGGCTCTGCTGTCTTGGTGAGGTGCTTAATTGCTCTAGTATCACTGGTCCTTAAAAATGGACCACCTGTTACAGCAGTCAAGCACCTCACCAAGGTAGAAGACAGAAGTAGTAACTAGCTGGCTAATCTACTTAAAAGTGATACAATTTCAGTAAGAGTTCTCTTGTGACTTCTGACAGTTGGTGAGCATCCTAAGTGACTCATCTTTAAGAACACTACAGAATTCACAACGCTTTATTTACTCAGTCATAGAGAAGCTATGATTATTCCTGAGCAGATGTTAAGGAGACAGATCTACATGGAAAATGTCATCTTTGCAGGCCCAGTGAAGTAAGAGTATTAAATTATAATTCATTGCTTTTCAAGTGATAAATGCAACATGAATCTATCAGGGCATCAAGCCTGGTTTCTCTTAATGATGAGAGAAAGCTATAAAATCTCTTGATATTTTTGTCAAGCTTTAATCCCATCTTTTTTTTAGAAAATAAACTTCTTAAATAGTGTGAAGAGCCTTGAAGAAATGAACAGGCTTTATAAAAGGGAGTTTATAACTCGAGTCTGACTCATGGAATTTGTAAAGCACAGTGCGAAACAGTATTAGACTCCTGCAGTACGTGTCTCATGCCTCAGAATTGAAGCCAGATCATAGAATCATTGAATGTCCGGAGTTGGAAGGGACCTACAAGGATAATCAAGTCCAACTCCTGTCCCAGCATAGGACAGCCACAGAATTCACACCATGTGTCTGAGGGCATTGTCCAAATGCTTCTTGAATGCTATCAGGCTTGGTGCCATGACTGCTTCCCTGGGGAGCCTGCTCCAGTGCTCCACCACCCTCTGTGTGAAGAACCTTTTCCTAATATCCAACCTAAATCTCACCTGGCATATCTTCCTGCTATTCCCTCGAGTTCTGTCACTGGTTGCCAGGGTGAAGAGGTCTACGCCTACTCCTCCACTTCCCCTTGTGAGGAAGTTGTAGACTGCATTGAGGTCTCCCTTCAGTCTTCTCTTCTCCAAGCTGAACAGACCCAGTGACTTCAGCTGCTCATACGGCTTCTCTAAAACCTTCACCATCTTTGTGGCTCTCTTTGGGACACTCTCTCTGGGCACATCTCACAGATGTATTGGACACTGTTTAAATTCCATAAGGATCTAAGTTCCATAAAAACAGGTAGTAATCATGGTATTTTACTCTAATAATCATGCTGCTCTACTAGCTCTTCAGTATTTTCACAGAATACCTATGGGTAGACTGGCTTGCAAGTATCCTGAGTGTGGGTGTGGTTTTTTTGTCAGGCTGTTTTGTTTACTTTTTGATGTTTTCTGCTTTAATCAAGTAGCTTGAGACTTGTCAAGGTTTCTTTCCTGAAGATGAGTGGGAATAATAACTTAATGACATGGTTTGGTTCTGCTCCTGACAACTTTTGGCCAGTACAAAATTTCTGCTTTCCCTTCTCCCTGAAGTACAAGTTACCAAGCTGACAGAGTAGGTGGTGATGCTGGATATGGATTTTCATGATTTTCCTTGGAGGGGGCAGGTGCAGAATACTGGAAAGTGGACTAGTAAGACCACCAGCAGAGCTCACGAGATACACGCTGAGCCAAATGACATGTTCAGCAAATGAAGAGAGCTGCCCTACTAGCACACCAAAACCATGCTAGGTTTATTCTTGTAGAATCAGCTTCCTTTTATCCAGTTGTCTTGACTTCTAAACATCACACTTACAATGAATTTACATTCATCTATATACAGGATGTAAGTCTGAGATGATATAGACTTAAGATCGAGGTAGTTAGAAGATCTAAAATCTGATGTAGCTAAACATACTAAATGAACAGGCTATGAGGTACAATGGTCTACCATTAATATGTTCCTTGAAGTATGAATAGTTTTATCCAAAATAAATTGTGTAGCAGTGTTGCAAGTCCTTGAGCAAGTAATAGAGAAGATGCAGGTCTTGTGGGAGAGAAACCTTTTCCAGAGTGAACAGTTGGTCTGCCCTAAAGTGAAGTCACTGAGTCTGATTCCTTTGGGTACAGGGAGGTGAACACTGCTGAATAAGAGCTGCTCAGACTTCGTTTTTTAAGTTCCACCAGTGTTGGAGGTGGTCAAATATGTGCTGTCTTTATCCATAGCCTTTCACAAACAAGGAGCAGTGGTGAAGTTGCTTTCATGTGCCTGAAGTGATGGTCTGCATGTGGTCAGGTCTCCTAGAGGGGGATGCCCTCTGAAGGTGGTGTAGCCTCTGGGACTGCTGCCCACCAGGAGCACTTGAGAAGCTCAGGGCTCTTTAACCTTTCTAAATGTGGGGAAGGAGAGCATCTACAGCCAGTAGCATAGATCACTGTCTGCAGGCTTCTGGGTGTGATCTGCTTAGTAACAGGGGAGGGAGGTGGAAGGCATTCCTGATGGGCAGGATTAACTGGATAATCTTCCAAAATTAGGTTTATTCCACTAAGAGTTGAAACAGCTGACTTGAGCCACTTTCAAAAATGAAAACCTTCTTAGTACTGCTATTTCTACACACTCACAAGTCTGCTTTGAAAATATTTCAGTGCATCTAAAGAATAAGGCAAATGCTGTTGTCCTTGGGGCACCTATCTTGGAGAGAGCAGCCAAGAGCATAGTGCACTAAGTAAACCTAAATACCTCTGAACTTTATCAGCTGTATTGACTCAGTTAATCCTTGAAGTTGTGGGACAGCTTCATGATACTTGGCAGTGAAGAGAACTAGTAAGCAGGAGGATTTTGAGCATCAGAGGGAGTCATGAAAAAGTGAAACAAATAAGGTCTTTGGAAAAAAAATGAATTTTTACAGCATGTTTGTTCTAGAATAATTGCACTTCTGTTCAGGAGCTTTACTAGGAAAACAGATGAAAGCTGCTTCCTTGCACTTAATGCTCTTAAGAGTACATTTGTTTGATCTCCTTTGCAGTTACAACATGAAATCAATGGGAAAGAACAGCAAGTATCCAGTAGGGCTCTTGGCTCTGTTTTCTGGAAAGGGAAATTACCCACTCGGCAAGGTTACATGGTTCTCTGTGTTGTGGCAAGTTTGTTCAGGCTGAGTAACCTAATACAGTATTATAATGGCATAGTCTGGCATAATATATAGTCTTACATAATTATCTTCCTAAGTTTATGTCTTTTTTTCACAAAGTAAGTACTAGCAATTTGGCATATTTTTGCTGTCTGAATTAGTGTCAAGTGAAATGAAAGTCAATTAATTAGCCTCACACTTACAAGTTCAGCTTAATGTCTCCGAAGTATGAATTCACAATGTGCAGCATTTGCCTTGGGCAAGACATGGTGCTGTTGAAAACATATTAGTTTGTTAATGACAATAACTTTATTGGCTAGCTACTAGCATTGTAAAGTTTTTTGTTTACTGGACTATATTGTAAGATGAATGGGTAATGTTGCCCTCCAGTGGCTAACGTCTAGAGGATACAGAGCCTGTTTGCACTGGCAATAAAGAACCAATCATTTGGAAAGTCTGGGATGTAAGAGTAGGATATTAGCTTAGACCTATAGTCTATTTAAATAAGACAAGTATCAGTAATGTTTCAGAACTTAAGTGTTCAATATATTAAGGTTGTATTAGGACTGAAGTTTTTCCCTCAAGCTGTAGTTAAGAACAACATAATTTCAGGGGGCTTCTATTCACTGGAAGAGTCCTTTTTAGCCAGTGTCTGATCAGATCAGTTTGTTGCAGTATGATCTGAGCTTGGTAGAGAAATCAGAAATAGCTACTGGATTTGGCTTTACAGTAGTTGCTTTCAGTGTTATCTTTGAATGGACTTTTCTAATAACCCTAAAATAACACTTTTACTAGATTCTTATGAAACAAGTTGTCTTATTCTTATCTAGAACCAGCTGTGCTAGCTTGTAAATCCATGGCTTATTTAATAAACTGATATTCTTATCTAATACATTTACATGTCAAGTAGTGTTAAAGTATCTTTATGACTCAGAATGGAAGGGGAAAGCAGTAAATCTGTCTCCAATGTCTTTAGCAATATTTTGAGGCTTGACAGAGGAAATGGCTAGCTCCTTTTCCTTATATTCTGGCTTAATGCAAAGCTAAACAATGCTTCACAGGGCTCCAGTCACTCCAGACCAGCTGGAGATGGAAATTACTTTAAGTCAAAGATTTCAGCTTTGAAGCTGTAGGTGTAAAGCAAAAAGTCTTTTGCTCTTTTCGGCCTAGAACTGAGTCTTTGAGCACGAACTCCCTGCAGCCAGCCCAGCGGTGGCTGCGGGGTGCTCGGGGGCTGGTGCCGCAGGCAGCGCGCTGAGCAGAGCCGTGTCACTGGCCGTGCCCGTGGGGGCCTGGGCGAGGTCAGGCGAGGTGCGTTGCTCCGTGCCTGTGGACTTAGGCTCGGACGTAGGGGGCGTGGTGCGTGCGGGTAGGTAACACCGCGGACCCGGAGGGGGGGGATCACCGGCGCGAGGGGCACCGGTCCCTCGGCTCCCGCCAGCCGGCTCTCGGAGGGAGCTGTTCAGCGCCGGTACCGGCCGGCCCGGCACAGGCGGTACCGGTCCCGCTGCCGCCGCGAGGCCCGGGGCGGGCGGGGGGCGGTGCGGGGTCTGTGCCCCTCCCCGCGGCCCTGGGGCGGGGAGCGAGGGCCCCGGCGCCCTCCCCGCTGCCAGCTGGCTCCGGGCGGGCCCCGCTGCCCCCTCCCCGGCCATCCATTATTTATCAGCCGCTGCCGTGGTAAACACCGGGGAGGGCGATCCCGCAGCTGCCGCTCACCGCCTGCCCCCGGCCCTTCACCGCGGCGCGACCCCGGCGGGTGCGGCCCCTCGCTGACCGCCTCCCCTCCGCGCTCTTCCTGCAGGACCTGTCTGTTCCTCCTCGGGTTATAAGAAGGCGGATGATGAGATGTCCGGAGCCACGTCCTCGGCGGATCTGGACGAGGCACCAGCCCGCACCATTTACTTGAACCAGCCCCAGCAGAGCAAGTTCCGCGACAACTGGGTCAGGTACGGAGCAATCCCCGCTTCTCCCCTTCCCGGCGGCAGCCTGCACACCCCGCGGCTGTGGGCAGGGAGGGCTGTGGTCACTCTCCCTCACTCCTGTCCCTGCCCAGACCTGTTTTCAACACAGTAGGTTCAGCTTCTGCTGAGGCAGCGAGGTTCGTTGGCCAGAGTGGGTGCCAGGGTTTGGGTGGCAGTACAGGGGAGAGGTAGCAAGGAGGGATCCCGCAGCAGCGAGGGGTGAGCTTCTTGTATCAATAGTAGTGAGAGCAGGGAGCTTGTAGAGCTGCATGAGTGAGACACATGAAAAGGTCTTCACTTGCGGCTGTAGTAGGGCCACTGAATTTTGGAATAACAGGACCTAATCCAGTACTCCCGGACACAAGGGTTGACCCATGAAAATCTATTGTGAGATTTGGATAGAATTGGCTGTATGAACTCTTGAAAAGCAACAGCATTTAGTTGTGCATACAAGGCTGTGGTACACTTTTGTTCTTTAATTGAAGACTAAAGGGAATTTTCTTTGGCATTTAGAACCTTTCATTGTAGACATGTGTGTTTAAAACTTATATTGGTATGATTAATGCCATTATTGCAGTTTAGAAACAAATAATGCGCACTGAAACATGGAGTATAAGGATACATAACACAAGCAAGTTGTGGCAGTGCCTGCCACGCTTGCCCTGGGTTAGCTGGGTGAACAGATGGCTCCTTTCATGACTAAGGAGGAGTGTTATTTAGCAGGCTTCTGTTTGTTAATGCAGATGTTTGGGTTATTGTTCAAAGAATGGTTTACACAATGAGTGCCTTTATGAAAAAATAGAGGAACTCTATATTCTGCTGAAGTGATGATTTCCATTAGCTGGTTTGTTGTGTGTTTTATCAAGGGCAACTCTTAAGAATATCCTCTGAAAGGGTGCTGGTGTTCCCGGTAGTGCAGCAACTTACTTATACAGGATTTTCTCCTCAACTTTGACTTATTATATACTTGTCTGGGAAAGCCTGTGGTTCAGGAGCAGTTAAAATGACAGATTTTCTTAGTGTCTTGCTTCTTCTATGTGGGCAGCAACGTTGGATGTTTTCTCACTTTATTTTTCCTTGACTAATTGAGTCTGACCATGTTCTATGGATAGACTAGTTGTGCTTTTCCTGCTTTACAGAAAGAAAAGCAGGGAATGGAGCATTGGCAGAACATGTAGTTTAGGTTTTGCTGAAGGTATGCTGTTCTGATCTGGCTTAATCTTACAAAAAAGTAGTGTGTGACTCTGCCACCAAGAACTTGTTTCTCATTAGCCCCATTACCAACACCTGAGCAAGCTGTTGTGTCCAACTGACTGTCTGGAAGCCATTTCCTGGTAGCTGTAGAAGTTTTCCAATAGTTTTTTGCAGCTTTGCCTCCTGACAAGGGCAACTTGAGTCATGAGGAATATTGGTGTGTGAGGGATAGGACAAAATGCAAGTAGTGTGGTGGGAAAGTAGAGGTGTTTGCATTACCTGCTTAGGAATCTTAGATCCTTAATGTCATTTAGAGATCGAGTTCACTTTATAACTTGTTCCGGCTCAGTAAGAAATCTTTGATCTCCTTGACTTTTAAAAGGGTGACAGGCTTTGGCTGTGCTCTCTTCATCTGCTGGATTAGCTTTCTTTCCTCAGCCCAGTGGGAATGAAGGCAAAGGTGACCTGAGCTCGTAATATATGTGTAAGGGTGCCTTGTGTGGAGTATGAGTAGGGATTTATTTATTCACTTGCTGATGGATATTGGAGTTTCTCTGGAGAAACTGCAGTTCTGTATTGCCCTTGGACTTCCTCACTGTGTTCGGCTTCTGGATTTCTCAGGGCCAGTGAATTTGAAGATATATTGTCTCTATAGGAAGCATCAGAGTACCACAGCACAAGGCACTGCATAAGCAGATAAACACCTATACGTAAGGGCTTATGGAAAATCAAACTGAAGGAGATGATAAAACAGTTTGTTGTAAATCATGCAACTTCTGACTGTCACCTTTTTGGTAGTCATCAAGGATTCTCTGAACAACAGTGCGAATTTGTGAGTGTTCATAGGAAGTTTTCCAAATTAAGGGGTAGTGTGGAATAGCTTGCTCAAAACTAAGCAAAATACAGCAGGAAATGGAGGTGCAGAAGGTGGGGGAAGGTAGGTCAGTGGTATAGCTTTTCGTTTAAGATATTGTAGGCATCTTGAGCTTTTTAACTCTTTTTGGGAGAGGCACTGTTAAAAGTGAATTCCTGTGTTTGTTTGTGGGAGCAAAAGGAAAAAGTGTTAAGTACCAATGCTTTTTAATTTTGGACAAGTTAAGCAAAATTTATAATGCCCTAATACCACTTCTAAATAGTATATAGTGCTATTGCAAAAGCTAAGTGGATGGCAAGATGACACTAATACTTAAAAAGTCTTGAAGTATGAGTGTGAGGATGTAGAAGGAAGAACTGTTTCCTCTTTCCCCAGGCTTTCTGGTGTAAATAAGTAAGATTGTGAGACCTTGTAGAGCAATAGCTAGATCTTTTTTTTGTGCTCTTCTAACCTTGTCACGAACTATTTAAAAACCTAGTGCTGTAAAACTTTGTAGGTTGGGTTTAGCTTGGTCCTTTGCATGTGTGTGTATATATAGCTGTCACCATTTTTATTACCCTGCAGCAGCAGTGATTCCTTCTGTAGGAACACCTCTTCTACTTGCATTAGAAGCTGTTTTCATCCCTACTATGTTCAGTTTGAAAAACTTTGTGTATTTGTAACTCTTTGAACCTTTTAATAAAAGGTAAATGATGTTCTCTTTTAAGCTGAAGCATTTTAGAAGCTTTGAAATATGTAAAAAGTGGAACAAATAAGATTACTTTGTCCAACACAGCTGTAGTTGTGCTATTAAGTATGTTTGCTTTTATGAGAGCTAACTAGTACCTGTTTTGACTTGTTCAATATGCATAACTTCAATATGTGTCTGTTTAATGGGAGCATTTCTGTACTTTAACATCAGTAAGAAATGAAACATTTATGCCCTGAAAACTTCCAGCCACTCTGTACACAGCTCTGTGCCACTTAAAGGCAATAATTATAATCTACTCTCAGGTATTCTACATTTTGGAGATTAAAGTCTACTAACAGCCCTTGCAAACCTAAGACATCTCTGGTTATAGACAGTGTGTGATAGTAGTCAGGCTTCTACAGAGACTACAGCCAGCATTTTTTTCCCTTCTTTCCAATGTGCTGTGGGAAAAGGCTTTCTTTTGCACTACTTCAAAATACTGTCTTTTCCTTCCAATTCAGGTATAAAACACAAAATGGTAGTGAATCATTAATGTTTCCAACCTCTAACTCTTCTGCTGTTGTCTTGATTTAGTGTGAGCGATTGTAGTAGTGTGTACACTCCTTATGTAGATGATCAGCACAGTGTGAAAATAACTTTAGCAGAAGTGCCAGATTAGCTGGTGGTTTTGACTTGAAATGTTTTTTTTGCTACCCAGGTTTGCCTGATTGCTTAAACCTTAGCTCTTTATTACTAAGTTTGCTTTATGTGATTACCTGAATGGTGGGGGAGGTGACTCAAAGTCTTTATAGTTTGAAAACAAACTTGCCTATTGCCTTTTAAAAACACAGGGATACAGATGGGGTGTGATGATAGGGGTTTGAATGCTGTGTCAATACTTCTGAGATCACCAAACTAATTGCACGAGTACTTTTCCAAATCTATGCTCAGTGGAGACTGGTTTATTTTGCTTGAAGTAAGAACGTTCTACAGATCTGGCTTTCATGTAAATACAATTCCTTGATGTTTCTTATTAATATAGGAGTCTAGTCTGAAATCAGTGGCTTATCCTGAATGTATAACAGCGCTGTACTGAAATTTTCCTTCCAGTGCATGCAGTAAAAATCACCAGTTAAGTGATTTGAGCCCCTCACTTGTTGCATGTGTTAATGTTGTTGCAAAAGTAGTTGGAACTTCTGGTTTCTTGATTCAGGAAGCACAAAAGTGCTGAAACAGCTTTAAGGACATTTGTAATTGTCTCTACATTTTCTAAGTACATTGCAGTTGCTGTTGTAACTGATGCTTTATGTAATATTCCTATATTCAAGGCCTGGTAGTGCATCCTGGTGCAAGTCTGACACCCAAATCAGGACTCAAAGTTCAGCCTCGGTATGTGGCTTGAGTTATAGGTCGGGGCAGAGCAGCAGTCAGGAAGGGCAAAATTCTGCTTGTATGCTTTAATGGGTCTTGAATCCGGTAGTCTTGTTGAAAAGCTTCTCATCAGAACAGCATTTGCTGGTTTGATCTATTAGGGAGGTTCCAAAAGATGCATTGTGATACCCAGAAAATCCTCAGTTCAGAGACTTGTCTTCCATACCAGGCAAAAGTTAAATTCTACTAGAAAAGATAATGAGCAACAAGCCTTCAGTGTTCACTTTTAAACTATACGGGGTCTTAAAATTCAAGCAAACTGGTGAGAGAGAATTTATCGCTTCATAAGGCAGAAGCACCACCACTAAGAATTTAGCACTGAAGACTGTAAGAAGGCTTCTAGTAGCACCACAAGTCCTGTGTTAAACAGGCTGTTGTTTATCTGTAGTCCTAGACTGTCCCATCAGTGTCTGCCGGATGCTTGCTGGTGACAAAATTGTAAGCACAGTCTGAATTCTTCTTTAATTTTAGCTGTATGTTGCATTAAACAAAGCAAAGTGCATTGTTGGCTTGCAAATACATACTGTAGAAGCCGCTTGGGATTTAGAGGTGTTAATGCTTTTTGAATGTGTGTGGAGGTTCTCTCTGATGCTCAATGAGTCCCTGTTGCTGAAATAGGAGTTGCTGGTATCACGAGCCAATTAGTATTGACCCTTACAACATGAATATCCCAAGTAGTGTTCGCTATGATCTGTGGTTTAAAATGTGAATGGTAGCCTGCTATGTGCAAGTGCATTTATCTGCACTTAATGCTGTAGACCAGCATTCCTCTTGGACTAAAATGTACCCTTGCTCTTTAGGCAAAATTGCCCCTACTTGTGTTAAATTTATTCTTGGTAGAGTTCAGACACTGGGGCCATATATACTAGTGTGTTGTATTACATTTGGAAATCTCTTGTGTTGTCATGTGAACAGATCACTTGCCTGACTGCAGAAAAGCATTTTGGAATTCTTCAAAGGAGGGATGTGTTATTATATTCTGAATGGTGAAAGTCTAATCACATATTAAACGAATCTTCTAACTCTTCAGTTCTAGGTAGACAGTGTTCTTAACTGAAAAGAAATACTCAGTGTTGCGTAATTCTCATAAATAAGCAAAATATTAATTTTCCTGTAGTGCAGCTGTTGCTGATATTGTAATCTATCACGATGAAAAAGGCTTGGGTATAGCTATAGGATTCTTTTAGCCATTAAAACTCACTACAAATAACTGGTATTGTATGCCTGGTATTGATGTTGTGTTTCTAGATTGTGCCAGTGTATCTGAAGTTTGCTGCATCTTTGGTCTTAGTGGGCTGCTCCTAGGGCCAGAGCCCCTGGACAGTTAAATTGTTGAATTTTGCCTAGATGAAATGTCTAGATCAAAAAAATAAAAACCAGATGTGAGAGAGTTCTAGTGCCCTTCCACCTGCTGCATGCTGAGCTTTCTGGCATACTGAAATTGGGGTGGGTTTTTTGGCATCATGGTGGATTTCCTACGTAAGCAGTAGGAACACAGCAGGGGAATTAAACTAGGGTTTTTTTCTCTTTTTAGCTAAAAAGTCACTATTTTGGGTGACTTTCAGACACTGGAACCAAAGCTTAAATGTAGTCTGACTTCATGCAAACAAAGCTGCCTTCCCACATGTCTGTTGAATAAATATTGGCTTGTATTCAGCAGTGTGTATTCCCCTGTGACTCTGCATTTCTGCTTATTCCTCCACCATCATTGGTGATCTCTGTCCAGAGAAATGTGTGAACAGGAACACAGTAAATGTTGTTGGTGATTCTTTGTGTAGTTTGGGTGAGGGTGGAGTCAAAGCAGGTGTCTTTCAGGACTTAAAGGCAGCATGTACAATAAATCACACTTTCTGAAGTCTCTTGCTGTTTATAGTTTTAATCATAGAATTGTTTAGGTTGGAAAAGGCCTTTAAAATTGAGTCCAGCTGTTAACCCAGCACTGCCAAGACCACCACTAAACCATGTCCCTAAGCACCACATCTACTCGTCTTTTTAAATACCTCCAGGGATGGTGACTCCACCACTTCCCTGGGCAGCCTGTTCCAATGTTTGACAACCCTTTCAGTGAAGAAATTTTTCGTGATATCCAATCTAAACCTTCCCTGGCACAACTTGAGGCCATTTCCTCTTGTCCTATCGCTTGTTACTTGGGAGAAGAGACTAACACCCGCCTTGCTACAACCTCCTTTCAGGTACTTGTAGAGAATAATGTATACCTGATCCCCTGCACAGTTGTGTGTATAGTCTTCTGCTGAGTGCTACACACCTCCCTGTCTGGCTGCTGGTGGTCTGTAGAAAAGGGTAGAAGAGTAAGAAATTCTCTGAAGCTGACCTAAGTTGAGCTCAGGAACTGTAATAACTGCTTTCCATATAGTTTCTGTGGACTGTGAAGATACTTGTTCAGTTTTGAGAGAAATGTAAGTATTCATTTCTTCTGCTACCCCCTGCTTGTCACTAGAACAATCACTGCTTAAATTGTGGTGACACTTGGAATTAAATAAGGGCTTTAGAACTGAAGTTAGCACACTGGCTTTTAGACAGCTAGATAACTTGTGTGACTTGTTTTGATATTTTTTTGTCATCTTCATATCAATGCTGTGTGTTTACTGTGAAGCCTATTTTGGGTTTGCACAGTAACTAAATGTGGTACTAAACCTCATTTATTGGACAGTAGTATTTCCAGATTAACTGTTCCAGTTAGCTCTATTTTATTGAGTTGTACTTGCCAGCAGGGCTACTGCAAACCAAGGGCGTATTTCTATAGTGATGACCTGACAATATCAGAGCATGCTGAAACAATACTGCGCCTACAGAGCTTTTATTGCTGTTCCTAAACTGTCTTTGTCTAATGTATTTGTTACTGAAAAATAGCCAGGAGTCCGTTTCCTTTTCTGTAGGGATTGCATGAATAGAGAACAAATGGAAAGACCTTTTCTATTTGCATGCTT
Source organism: Nyctibius grandis (assembly GCF_013368605.1). Taxonomy (NCBI): domain Eukaryota; kingdom Metazoa; phylum Chordata; class Aves; order Nyctibiiformes; family Nyctibiidae; genus Nyctibius; species Nyctibius grandis. The sequence goes on from NC_090659.1 coordinate 104,695,994, forward strand.
TAGGAAAAGCCTCCAGGGTACAGGATTTGGAAGCAAAAATGCTATCACTTCTATTAAATATGACCATGAGGTCTTGTTTTTAGGTTAAACTGAGCGTAAGCAGTTGTGCTAATGCCTGCGCTGTATTAAGAGTGCCATGAGCACTACGGTCGGAGGCCTTTGTAGTGGAAGTAATAATTGCTTTGGCAACATCAAGTACATTAGTTCTTGTAGTCTTTCACTGCCTATGTATGGCAGAAGTCCTGCTTGTACTGGGGCAGTTTGGCACAAGATACTGTAGGTTAGAAATTCTGGAAAATCCTTACATAACTAGGAGTTGATCTTACTGAACTAGAGAGTAATAGGACTTATGCTTCAGTGGACAATAGTTCATAATGTGTTTTCATGTACTTTTGTCTTGACAGTGGTCTATACAAAGATAGCAACCAAAATGAAGCACTTGAAGATAAGCTTGTTGCTGATGCAGCTTTTTAGGAAGTGCAGATAGCTCAGCTAAGCTGGGTTTGTGAGCCTAAGCATCTTACTCCTGAAATGGAACTTCTGCATTAGGGCAGATAACACTACTTGCCAGCAGAAGCAACGATAATCAATGGAAATTGCACTTACCACCCTTATTAGGGTTTGGTGTAGGATGCAACACTAATGAAGTGTGTTACTATAAAATAATGATGTAAGAATATATTTGAGATGTCTGTGCTAATTTAGATTTCCGCTTGTGTAAAACATTCCTAAACTTCAGTGGCTGGTTGTCTAGCTGACAGCTGTCTGCTTTTTTTATTAATTTGATTGTGTGTGATGTCTTGAATTTAACTTGAAGTAAACTCTTCTTCAGAAGAGCTTCACTGTTTTATTACAGCAAACACAAACCATTCTGGCCCACAAAAAAAACAAGTTCTGGTGGAACTTGACCTGCAGGGGAGTTAGTGGGCTGGCTTGATGTGTCCTGAGTCTTTTAAACCTGTATGAAACGATCTTTTTCTCCTCAAATCGTATGATTTGAGAAAAGAGGGCTCAGATTCTAAGATGTAATCAGTTACTTCTCTTACAAAGGAAGGGGAGAAAAGTCTTCCAAACACACAGTGGTGCCTTTAGTTGTTTCTGGTGGGAGCCCATCCTATCAATGAAGGAGACCTTGGACTAAAACATGGGAAAGTGGTGAAGTCCCTGAGATGAAAACTGTCCCACTGGTAAGAGTTTTCACGAGTTACTGGGCACTGCAGTTTGAAGCTGCTAGAAGTGTTTTATGCCAAAGTTCAAATGGATTAATTCTAGTACATTTGAATACTCCCAATCAGTTTCACTGTCTGTGTGGATAACTTAGGACACCAGATTTATCCCTCTTCTACAGTATTGCAACAGCTTTGTTGGGAAATCTTTCAGGGTTTGTTGCTGTGGCTAGGTAGAAGAATGTCCTTTAAGCAAAGCTATGACTTGTTTTATCTTCTGACAGTATATGAACTTCTATGTGTAAGATGTCATTGCAGTTATAGAGAAACTGTAGGGGAGGGCAGGAAGAGATGGACACAAAACAAGCACTTGGGACTGTGGACAGTGGTTGCTCCAGAGCTGGGTGACAGATACTCTAAGGTGATGGCTCTTCGTTCTTTGCCTTGCTCTGGCAAGCTTTAAACAATAATATCTCATAGGATTCAAGTCTTGCACCTCTTACTGTGCAAGAGCAAGTCTTGCTCCTCTTACACTCCTCTATTCTGACCTTCTGATCTGTCTCAAACGGTCTAGAGTGTTTAAACACCTCGTAGCCTTTTCTTAGCTGATAGAAGCGTACAGGCCATATAGAGAGTGGTGAAACCCTTACTGGCTGGAGTCTTCCTCTGCAGGAACTGTAGTCGCAAGGATTCATCTGACAGAGTGAGGCTCTTCAATTAAATTGGGGGCTGCATTGTTTCAGGCAGAAATTGCTGCCTGCTATAATAAACCAGAACTGGTTGTTTAGGACCTAGTTTCCAGTCAACTGATAATCATTGCATAGGCATATAAGTAATTGCTCTGTACAAGCCTTCACGATATGTTCTTTGGGAAATTCGTAAACAGTTGATTCTTAAGTCTCTTCAGTGAGTTTCATGATCAAAATACACCATTTTCCATATGTGCAAGGAGGTAGATGGTCTTTCACTGGCATATGCATGCAACTGCTAAAAACCTAGTTTGTGACACTTGGATTTGTAACAACCAAACTAGTGTTCTGCATGCAGAGTTGTTTGTCAGTGAGATATTCCTATGAAGGAGCTTTCTCTGTACCAAGTGTAATAACTGCCTGTTGGTTTTCGTGTTAATGTAGTTAAATATCACTTGAAATATGCAGAGCTTGCTGCTGTGCCTGCTGCAGCAATGGTGACTGTCTGAAGGTAGCTTGTGTTCATACTGCATCTGTACTTGAGAGCTACAGCAGAACCTCTGAAGCCAATGTCAGTCTTGCCAGTAAAAAAGTGTCATGTGCCTGCAGGACCTTAGCCTGCACACACAGTTCCACTGAAGACAGTATTTGAGCCCTTAATTCAAGCAGATCATCTTGGGTTTTTTCTACTATTTTTTTCTTCCTTCTCTGTTAGAGGGCATCTGATCTTTTGTGAGTGTTAATGGAAACAAAGCCTGCTTGGTGAGAGAAGGGTTCAAGTCCTTAATGTTCACTTTAATTACCCAGCCCCTCTGCTGGGGATCAGGTGTCTGTGCCTGGCTTTCTTAGTAATTGTTCCTGCAAATTGATGTGTGTTAAAAGCACTAAAGTCAAGCAATACTCACTCTCAGATTTGAGAGCTGAAGAATATGTCAAATATGTGAACTGTGGAATGTATAGCTGTGGGTGAATGCTGGCTACGAAAGGACAGTCTGTTGTATTTATTACCCCTGGAAATAAGACCATGTGTATCTCAAGGAGGTCCTAAATTCTCAAGGAGGGGGTGGAAGTGTTTTAGATGGCTGACTGGGAAAAATATAGAGTTGGATTCAGTGGCACATTGCTAGCATACACTTAAGGAAGTAACCTCTCTGCCTCTATTACTGGCAGCCTTTGCCTCTTCAAGGATGATTCAATAGAGTAAAACTTGACTTTATAAAACGTTTTGAGGAAACAGTATCAACTATGGGAGTTGTCATGCAAAAAATCCATGTTAATAAATGGAGGAACTATACTGGAAAACTCCTACTGAGTTTCTCAGCACACAGTTTGCTACTTTTCATTTGAGTGTTATCAAAATAACTAATCCTTGGTACTTTAGTAGCACGGTAGTGAGTTGAGGTATGTGAACAACACTAGCTTTTTTCAAATTATACAGTGATTGCTTTCAGAAAAAATTCTGCACTGCCCTAGAAAGAGTGGGGCCAGGCTCTTTCAGCTGTACTGATGTACAGAAACTAATAGCATTTCAAGGAAATAATTTCTCTTAATTTATACAAGCATACTACATCACATGCTGTAAACACGGATGCCTGTTTTCACTCAGTTGGCTTAGTTGATGTAATTTATGTTGAAGTATGACCACCTGCAGCTTCTGTAAAATATCACATTGAGTATTTCAATACATGATTCTGCTGAGCAGTATTAGCAATAGGAAGTCTATAGGCTGTAGTGCTAGAAATGCTGTCATGTTACCTTTTTTTTTTTAGAGATCCAGTTGAAGTGCTAACTGACTTCCATCAAACCTAGTAGGGATTTGTAATTGCTTGAACAGGAAACTAGGTGAAATTGAAATATAAACTACCTCAGCCTGATAAGATGGGATCTTAATTGTGTTTTAATTGTTGATTTTAACTTGCCCCACTGATCCTACTCTAGTGTCCAAAACAGAGCTTTGTATAACAAATTGTGCCATGTTGTCCCTTGTTACTGTTTGATTCTGGAAGATGCAGTGGCATATCATTAAATGGGGATGGGGAAGAAATGAGGGAGAAGGAAATGGTTAAAGCAAATAAATGGTCTTGGAGAATGCAGTTCTTTTCTCTTATCTTTGGATGTACAAGGTTACTGCACTGAACTTAATTGCCTGTTGTAGTAAGAATTTTACATGTAGCAGTCAACTGTGAAAAGCAGATCATGTAGATAAAGCATTTGATTATACTAGTCCTTCATGATTTGTGAATAGTTATGCCATGGATTTCAGTTGGTCTGGAAGGCTTATTGGTGAGAGAGAACAAGAAAAGCATTTCATATAGAGGACCAACCTTAATGGAAAGGTGCTCTTGACACTTCTAGGAAACTTCAATAAAACAGCATCTTGCCTGTGTTTGAGGAGTTGTGTTATTAGTGCTTCAGGAAACAATTTTTCTTCTTTCTTGAAAGGAGTATCTTAGGGTTCTCAGTTCCTTGGAAATATAAGCCTTCCTAAAAAAATAAACAAAACATAACACCCTGCCCAAAAACCCAAGCAACCAATCAAAAAACCCCATAAAACCAAATGATACCCCAAAACACAAGCAAAAACTCTTGTCACAGGTTGTCTGGCTCTTGCAGAGCTTACATTTGGTGTCTGGGGGAAGACACCTGAACTACAGCTGCAAGCACTTAGCTCTTAAACCTCCAACTCATGCTGATGCCCAGTCGCTAACAGTGGGGGAAGGTGCTGTGCTAATTTGGGGGGAAGTGAGGCAGAGTTGCTCTTCTTACTATAAAAATATTTTTTTTTCCCCTTGTATAATGGAACACTACATGTGACTAGATAGACTCAGTCTCTCATACAGCTTGAGCAGCACAAGGAAACTCATGCTGCAGAACCTCTCTCAAGGCATGTAGATGACTGGGTTGTAACTAATCAAGGACTTGCACATAAGGGTCTTATTCTCTTTTAGATTGTTTTTGGTAACTTGACAACATGGGGGTGGCTTATAGAACTCATTTAAAAATTGAGTGGTTAAATCTTTTTGTAAATCTTCTTGTCATCTTGGACACTTTTTTCCTGAAATTGTTGTCATGCCCATGATGGGTTTGATGTGAGAAACAGAAGAAATTGCACAGACTGTTGAGACTAGTTTGGGCAGTATACTTCTGTTTTAAGGTAGAAGAAATAGTAATATAACTACTCGGGGGAAAATAGCCAAGAAAGATTAATCTGAAAAAGTATGTGTTGTTGTTCTGGAGGATTATTCATAACTGAGTATAGAGTGGTTCTGAACTGGGAAAAGAGGTGTTTTGAAAATGGCACTGCAGAATTTCAGATTTCTCCTGTGTTCAACTCTGCCTCCCTCCAGTGCTTAAATCCATGTTTTGATACGGGGTAAGCACTTGATCAAGCTAAAGGTTGATGTAACAGGTTGCCTGTTTATGGTGCTGAAGTTTGGACAGATAGTAAGTTACCTGGTGGTTTATCCAATACTAAAGGTACCAGTGATTAAAGTGGGACTGTCAGCCGTCTGGGTCTGTGTGATACCTCTATTGTTCTGTCCAGCTCTTCCTCATAACACAGGCAATGTATTTCCTCCATGTTCTATATTTGTCTTTACTGTGTGATCTTTCTAACATTGGCTTTTAGAAGCCTACTTGAAACATTTTGGTTATAATCCTATATTATTTTCCAATGCAGTACTAAAATAAAAATCTTCTAACCTGCAGCACAGCCAAGTACAGCGTGGTGACATTTCTACCTCGATTCCTGTATGAGCAGATAAGAAAAGCTGCAAATGCATTCTTCCTCTTCATTGCCTTACTGCAGGTATTGTTTTATTGGTTTGCCTTGATTATAAAATGAAATTGTAATGCAGTAAAAGTTGTTTCAGTTGTTATGCTTAACTGTAAAGAAATTCTTAGACATATTTTAATAGTAATATTAATGAGGTGTGTGCTTTATAATTGAAATGAGAATGCAACTTAGAGACTTTTTCTAATGTAGTTTGTAAAATCAAGCTACTTTTATTCTTAACAAGCAAAAACAAGAAGTAGTATTGTAAAAAAAAAAAAAAAGGAGATTTTGACCATACTGAGAAAAGCACATGTGGGTTCTTAAGAAACTGCTGACTGTTTAGATAGTCCAGATTATTGCTGCTTCCAGTTGTTTATATTGGTTGAATGCTTTTCTTGTGAAGAGAGGAGAAATAGAATAAAAGATATGTACAAGAACTTTGTTTCTCCAAATCTTCTGAGAGCTTAGGCTAGTTTGCCCACTGAAATTGGATGCCAGTCAGGCACAAATCAGAAAGCTCTGCATTCTCTGTTCTGACAGCTTTTCATGAAGTTCTAAATTTGCTAGAAACTAATTTTAAATACAAATGTAAAATGGGTATCTCTTCTCTCTGTTCACAGCAAATTCCAGATGTCTCTCCAACAGGAAGATATACCACCTTGGTGCCATTGCTATTTATTTTAACAGTTGCTGGCATCAAAGAAATCATAGAAGACTATGTGAGTGATTATGGGGAAGGCTGTGCTACAATGTTTCAAAAAAACCAACAAAATGCCCCAAAGCTATGCATCGCTGAAGTCTATTCAGTCATTGCTGAACAGCAATAAAATATTCTTTTGACTTTCAAAGCTCTGAACCTGACTAGAATTTCTGTAGCACACTGAGATAAATTAAGCATTTTCATTATAGATGGTGAACAAGGAAACAATAGAAGTCAGGACACTTGTTCCCACCTCTTCAAATTTGTTTATTTGTGCTTTTATTAGGAAGGCCTGGCTAGAAAGACACTCTAGAGTCCTGACAGATATGTGGATTTTTTTGGTTGGTCTTGAAAACGAGTTGTGGGAAAGAATCTTTAGCATAGTGCAAACTGTTTTTTGGGAAAATCTGAAGCAACTTACTTGGATACTTTTTATAATAGGGGTCTTTCTGCTTTGCAGAGTTCTGATGAATAAAGTAATTTGGAAATCAGTCTAAACGAACAGCACATAGATTGTATAGTGCAGCTGTCATCTAAATATATTGTTCCTCATTATTCTTGTTTTTCTTCCAAAACCCGGTTTTGGAGACTTAGTTTTTTTGCTGTTGATCCAGGCTTGAGCCTGAATTCCAACATGGGGACTCTCACTTTAAAGTTAAATTATATTTTTTTACAAACTATTTGGATTTAAATGATCTGTGTGGCTTTTTAAAAAAAGTATGACATAAAGGCAAAAATGACCCAATGTATCATCTCACAGTTTGTCATGTTTCTAGCTCTAATGGTTTTGGAATCTGTAATGAAGTGTAATGGGGCGTAATGAAATGTTTCCTTTTCTTGCAGAAAAGGCATAAGGCAGACAGTGCAGTGAATAAAAAGAAAACTATAGGTAAGACTAAACAGTCTGTAAGTTAAATGTTCAAAAGTAAGTGTTCTGGTATTTACTATTTGCACTTTAAACAATTCTGTTGCTTCAAGAGTCATGATGATGGGGAATATGTGTCTGTTTGGCCTAGGTAATTACTGGTCTAGTAGGCTTTTACTTTACCAAATGTTGCAGACTGATGCCAATAGTGTGACACTTGGGGGTGAGGTGTGGGAGGGGATAATTAGAATTTATGAGTTCATGTAATTTCAGGGTTGTCCAAAGTTATACAGTTGTCAGCTCCTTCAAGAAAACCAAACAATCTCCTCCCCTGCCAAACTATATCCTGATTATTCTTAAAAAAAACCAAAACAAACCCCACCTGCAACAAAAAACCCACAAAACAAACAACACTGCCCCCCCCCCCCCAAAAACAAACAACCCCAACAAAGCCTTGAAACACTAAAAGTTAGTGTCAAAGGAATTTTAAGTCCCTTTTGTAAATGTTGCTGCCCTTAAAATATAGGAAGAGCTCTGGGGATTTTGTTGATTTGCTTTCCTGAAGTGTCACTGAAAGAGAATTTTAACACTGATATTCTTTGAATGCCTACATGTATCCCTAATGTACTGATACTACTTGGCATTGAATAACTGAAGACATCATTTTAATTTTCTTCATCTCCCTCAACTGAAGACCTGTGCAGAAAATATGAAGAGCTTATTGATGGCCACCCTGTGGTCCATGCTGCAGTCCCGGGATCTCCGGGTACCTGTGTTGGACAGCTCCTTCCTTCACTGTTCCTCTGTGGAGATCTGCAGATGAAACAGAAAACACAGGGACTTGACCTTTGAGTAGAGCCCCTTCCTCCCAAACACACATAGCTTGAGTCTCAGGAAGCTAGAGAAACACTTAAAGGAACATGGGGAACTGAACAGCCTGCTTCAGTTAACAGGCAAAATGTTTGCAGGACTATTTTCAGCGAGTTGTTTTTTCTTCATGCTTGAGAAGTTAAGTTGATCATTGAGAATGTATATTAATGAACATCAAAAAGCACTGCTTTACCAGTTCTTCAAGGTAACTTCTCTACAAGAGTCTGGGAAGATCTTTCAACTGCAAGAACACTGAATTTTAGACATGAAAAATCAGCGATTAACTGGCTGTGGCACAACAGGCCTTGTTATAGGTAATACAAAAGACTGCTCCTTCAGAGGTCACATAGGCAGTTCTAATTCATTTGTAGTTAGGGAACATGTGCCAACAAACACTTTAAGGGAAGTTTATCACAGTAATTGTGGAGAGACAACCTTAAAGAGTACAAGGTATTCTTATGGAGCTACATGGAACTTAACACTTGAAAAATTATTTTAGTTCAAGTTTTATTTTTTACACTTGAATACTCTAAATACAGTTTTCAAAATTATATTTAAAACTGTATCCTCCTCTTTCTTAAGAGGAAGGCTGAAAAGGCTCATTCTTGGGACTTGTATTTTGAGAATGAAAAGCTAGTTTGTGTTCAAGGTGGGATTAAGATGTATTAAATTTAGGTTCTCTATGTGTCTTTAGGTTCCTCTTACAGCTGAGTGAGGTCTAGTCAATGCAGTCAGTACTGAGAGCAGTTCAACTCACTCAAAAGTAGACATCTACCGGCTACTTAGCTATGTTCTGAACTGCACTGACTGCAATGACCAGATGCTTGCTTCAGTAACATGCATGTAGGCTTTGCGTTTATATTCACGTTCACTTTTTTGAGCAGTAGTGTTTTGTCAGAGCACACTTCCTGTATTATATTTGCCATTAAAAAGATTGGTTTGCTTTGCAGAGTGGCTTTGGTATGTAGGAATTAAATTCCATTTGGAGGTAACTCAATTGAAAGTTCTGCTCCAGGTGAGCACTGTGCGTCTCCATTATGTTTCATGTATTGGACAGCTTCCCAGGGTGTGTATGGAGATGACACTGAATCTAGGGACCAGACTAAATACAATCCCAAGTTGAAGCCCCTGAGCAGCATATTGCATAGATGTAGAGAGCTCAGTATTAACTCTTCTGATGTATGATCCTCTCATCGTCAAATTATAGAGTAAGCCACGAGCATTTAATACTGTGTAAGATGACCTTGAATAGTCAAGAAGCACAGGACTAAAACTGTTGCACAAGACTGATGGGAAATGCTTGCCCTTTAGGAGCAGCACTTCAAATGGCCCTACACACCTAGGTGTTAGTGGCAGCATTAAGTCCTAGATCTAAAACATCAGTACACTGTTTTTTAGCCCTAGATAAAAGGTTTGTATTGAAACTCTGTTTAGGAGCAGTCTTTTTAGGTACTTGTTCTTTGTTACTTTAACTAAATACCTTTTGACAAGAATAATTCATCAGTTTTACCTTCCTGTAAATATTGTAGAGAAGACTGTCCTTTGGAGTACTCCTATAAAAGAGGAAGGGAAGGAAGAGGTATAACAAAACTTTTCTTCCCCTAGACTGCATATACTTGTTTGGGTGGAAGCTCAGCAGTTTAGACGCATCACTAGCAGTGCTTCTGTTGCTGCCCAACCATTTTTGTTAGTTTGCTTCACTGTGATCCATCCACTGTAATATTAAATTTCAGGAATCAGTGCTCCAAAGTGTGTGGCCTGGGTACAGGAATCAAGAGGTGGGTTTCTGGTACTTGATCTGGTCTGACAAATCTTGCATTCCTGTTTGGGAAGTGCTGTGACCTGAGTAGGATGGCTGAGGCTGTATTCAGCAGAATTGTATCTTCTGAGAATTTGATATGATCTTCAAATGAACTGCATATGTGAATTGCATAGAACTGAGGAGAATATTTATTCAAAGTAGGGGGTTGGCCTCTTCCAACTTTAATCTGTTGCACACTACACTTTTTGAACATCCTTAAAAACTGGCTGCAGCTCCTTTTGGTGAAGGGTTTGAGTTCGTTTAGGTATGCTTGGAGTGCTCAGACCTGGACTGGATTTGGTTGCTCAGCAATCATTGGGCATAAATTTTTGACCTTGCTGTTTAGGCTGGGGTAGCATTAAGTAGGTGTTGAAGCATCTAGAGGAACTACTTGGGTGGAAAAGCATGTTCCAGGGTAGATGACAAATGAATGTGTCAAGACAGCAGTATAGGACTTGGCTACAGAAGCCATGGCCTGTTTCAGTACCTTGTTTCTTTTTTTGTTTCAGTGTGAGCTTCAGCATTTAGGATTCTCCTTCAGCCAAAGCTGATATTTGCTTTTCAGTGACTTTAGATCTGCTTGACCATTAAGTCTCAGCCCTATGAGGGTAATTGATATGGTGGTGAGGTTGGATGTGTCAGAGTCAAAACATAATGAATAAAATGCAAGGAAAAAGGTGAGAAGTGAAAATTCTGTGGTTAGGTCATACATAGAGTAAAGATGTTTCCTGGTATTGATTGTCACTAGGCAATAATGCCCTTTGTTTTAAGGAAGGTCATTTCCCAAACAAGTAACAATACTGCCCATCTGTGTGGTAGTGTGAAATGATGCCAGGAAGAAATGAGGCCACCAACTGTTGTCTTGCAGGTGATAAAAATGATATAATATAAATATTAAGGGCAGATTCTTCCTTTTTCTTGGATGCACATGCCTACAGCTATGGGCAAAAGTGTGGTCCCAGCTTCTGAAAAGTACTTTTTTGATGTGTGTGTTAGTTCCCATTCTAGTCAATGTTCACTACTGCTGATGTAGTTGTTTTGAAATTTGTCTGTATCTTGGGTATTTATTCTAATCTAACTTTAAACTTTTTTTTCAGTTCTAAGAAATGGGATGTGGCAGAACATTATGTGGAAAGAGGTAAATAAAATCAGGGATGGGAGGGAATGGAAGAAGGTGTTAAAGAATTACTTTTGCTGGAATCAATTTGGAGGCCTAGAGTTACTGCACACTATGAGAATTCCCCATGACTTGGGGTGGGAGGGATCCTTTCTGTTGCAGTAGTAAAAATTGCCCTGAGCAAGGCACCTGAGTCCCCATCTTTAAATCCTAGTACTATGTTTCTGTCAAATGCTAATGAACTGTTGTAAGTGTTCTTGCTTGGACAGTTAATGTGCTCCAGGGTGTAAACAGCATTTTATTTTCAGTCCACATCTAGAAGAGTAACTTTCACTGCAATGCTGTACCTTCCCTGAAAGTCAAACGGACTTATTTTGCTACCTGTGCTAAAAAGTTCTTAGGTTTTGAGTCTAATTAGTAAGCTGTTTGCTCAAGCAAGGAACACAAGCCCTGCTGCTACCTCAGGCACTCAGGACCTCTGTTCCGTGAAGCCCTGTGCCAGGACCTCTTGGGCTTTATTTCTAGAACTTGATGAAATCCCTCAGGATGTATTGATCTAATTGTGGCTCTTAATGCCTTTTTAAGGACAAAATTAGTCCTGTTACCTAAAAAATGAGGGAAAAGTACACCCTTTTAAAACCTCTGGGAAATGAAACCTGCCTCAAGAGACCTAAAAGCAATCCTGCTGAAGTGTTAAGCTATAGTAGAAACTAAAGATTGCCAGGGATTCTGATGGCTAATGCTGATGCCTGTTTATGCTGTTCCATGTATATTTGTAGTGAGGACACTGAATTGAAAGATATTTAAAGCTGAGTCTGGAATCTGGTTTTCTTATATCCTTAAGCAGTTTTTAAATTGGCCTGTGTCTGCATCTGCCTATTGTCCAGGCTTGCATTTATTGTTAGGGTATAATGGTTCTGTACTCTTATTCTTGTTTGCTGTAAGGGAGAGTTCTGATCTTTTTTGTGCTGAAATTGGTAAGGAATTAGTTGTCAATGGTGTCAGAGTAAGACTAATGAATCTACCTGTTCTAACATGCCATCTGGTTCAGTTTTTATAGATTAATGTGCCCATTTCAGGCTCTCAAGAGTACATTGGTACTAAGCAGTATGAGACTCATCAGGCAAGTCTGGTTTAGTGTTTTGAGTGCTACTTGGTCCTTCTTAGAATGACAGTCCCATGCATGTGTGACCCCATTAAAGGTGCCAGAAACTCTTAGGTCTCCAGTATTCCAGAAATTAGGACTTTGCACGTCTCAAGTGACTATAGTCAGGGAAGAACTGTTTTATACTATCTATCTGTGGAGACAATGCTCCTTGCTAGTGACTAATACAAGCAGTACATCTGAAGAGGGCTAAGGGAAAATGATAGTGATGACTGAGTAGGTAAGTAATATGGAGAAGGAATAGGAGAAACTTGATACTTGAGGAAGATCAAGTTTAAAGAACTTTTTTTAGTAGGAAAAAAATCTTCTGTGGATTAAATAAAAATAACTTGAATTTGGATAATGGCAGGATTCTAGAAAAAAGTAATTTTTACTAAATGTAAGCCCCAGAAGTTCACACTTTCCAATTGAGTATATCTGTCTTTTTAATAGAGAATTGTTTACTTTCAATTCAGAAAAGGGAAGGCTTTGATACTTCTGGACTTGCAGTGAAAAGTACTCTGACTTTCAGAAGCACTATCTCTAGCTGTTCTTTGCATGATGCTGTTCTTTTGACTGGGTGAAAGAAAATAACAAACTAACATTCCAGACAAGTGAACTGTTTGTTTTTCTTTTCCATGCTACTGCACTCCTGCCCCTGACTCAACAGGTAGCAGTAGGAGATATTGTGAAGGTCACCAATGGGCAACATCTTCCAGCAGACATGATCATTATATCTTCCAGGTATCCTGAATGGGTGTGGAAACAATGTGTCTGATGAACTGAGGTGCAGAGGATTCCAAACTCTGTATTTGATATTAATAAAAACAGACATCAGATGACACTAATTCTTCTCCACATCTAAATTTCAACTATGTCAGAACAGTGCTTTACTAGGCAATGATTCATGTATCATTGCAGATAGGTTCTTAAGAAAGAAGGCTTCTTTAAGACTTAATAGTATTATGTACCTGTAATTCACAAAGTGCATCACTGATTTTCTTGGAAGAGTGAAGTTCTGTTGCACAAGCTTCATGCAGTCGGTTGCTCTATGGCCTTCTGAGTATCCCTACATTTAATTAAGGAAGCTTAAGTTTTCTTCCAACTAATTCCACTGAGGTTCCAGCATATTTTCCTGCACCTCACAAAAGATTACTCTTTCAAACAATAATTCTAAAAAGCTAGTGTAGCTGGCATCTAATAACTAGCCTGCAAAATAGCTTTTGGGCTTCACTTGTTTACTCCTTGTCTTTCGATACAGCACATGTATGGCCCATCCCTAGCATGATAGCAACAGGAAACGCTTGAGTCCTGCTCATTTTTCTTTGTGAAATATAGGACAACTTCTTTATACTGATGTATTGGCAAACAAAGCTTGGTTGCTAGTTCCTAAACGCATTTGAGTGGCACTTGGCAGCTAATCTAGATCCTCTGTATTATATTAAACAATTTGAGGCCAAGTCAAGACCACTGTTTGCTTAGATGAGATTTAAGCAAGAGACATTAGTGTAGCTCCTGTTCTTGAACATGCTTTTTCCTAATAGTCAAGCCTTATAACACCTTGCTCTTCTCCATAATTTCCTTCTGTCCGCATGCTTTTCAACAGTCACTGCAGGTTGCTCTGGCCTCCAGGTTACGGTTCTAAGGGAACTTGTTTCCTAAGCTACTGTATTTTCTGTGCAGTCTTCCTTGTCTGTGCCATTCTTGGGAGGCTTCATTTTTCTGACAGCTGTATGGGGAAGCTCAGTCTTTTTGAACTGTCACATGATCAAGGATAGAGGTATCTTCGTTCCATTGTATACATTTTTTTTTTTAAAACCTCAAATTTTAAGTAAGCAGTTGTCAGTCTTAATATGGAGTTAGTTAGGCTACACTTTAACATCAGTAACTTGTTTCAGCAAGTTCTACTTGACAACTTCTCCTCTAACGTATTATACTAAAAAACCTTGTGATTTATTTCCTAACTTGCATGGGTCAGCTTTTTGTTCTACGTTATTCTACTAACCTGCTGTCACTGATAATCACATAACTGGAGAATTTAACCCAAAATACGTTGATTTGGGAGAGCTTTGCTTGAAGTAAATAGCAATTTCTATGGCAGTTCTGCTTTACAATTGGTATTATTCCCATGATTCTTTTAAATGACAATACTAAGTGTCCTCAGTTCACCAGAAGGCTTTGCATGCTCTGAAGGGGTGGGGTCTCTTGCTTATATGTGTTAATTTTCGAACTGTCAGAGGTGAAATAAACAGTTGTTTTTATCTTGACACTTTTTTTTTCTCCCCATAGAAGAAAGGTGACGTCAAATGAATTTTACACAGAGAATAAGTTGACGTGAAGGGAAAAAAGATTTGAATGCAAACACAACTTTGTATGGAAACACTTCCACATTTCTGTGGAAATGAGAGGAATTGTATTGCAAGAGGTCTCCCTCCTGAGTTAACCACTTCAGTTGTAGTAGATAAGGTGTTTGTAACAGCAGTAAAATTGGAATAAAGCTGGACTTAATCTGTGGCTTTCTTGGGTTCAGATTCAGGTTGCTTGTATAGGAGGAGACAAAGAACAGACTCTGAACCTTTTTTTTTTTAAGAAAAATTCTCTGGAGAGAAAAATCTAGCTGCTTACTGTGTTATAGATGTACCTGTCTGTTTCTTAACAGTTTTTGTCCTAAGGAGCCTTTATTGCTGACTCTCCTGCTGATTAAGTACATTTGCTGTTAAAGCAATTGATTACTTTGGAAAAAGTAACATCTCAAAAGTATGACAGGTGATATGCTGAAGAACCATGTGTTTGGGTCCAGATGGGAAACTGATATTCCTTAGCAGCCTGAGAAGGCAGTCAGAAAAATGGTTTTTGTGGTGCCATACAGAGGTTTTAAATCTTAAGGGACATGTCAGGAGAAGATCCATGATAGAAGTACCCTTCCTTATCACAGGTACTACCTAAGCAGAGCTTCTCCATGTTAGATGTAGATAAGAGCTTGACTAATAGAAAAGTCACAGTTCTCTGAGGAAGACTTCCTTTTTTTTTTTTTTTTTGCCCCTATTGCTAAGGGCAGAAGCATCTCGGGAAGATGCAGATCACAGCCCTCAGTTTCAATCTTATTGTACGTTTTTCTGATTCTCAAAAAGAAAAAGCTAATTAGCAGTGGCTTCAGGTGTACCTCCACAAGTCCCTGAAATTTAAGATGATCTTGTGACCATAATCTTTTGTATGTGCAGGTCACAGATAAAACTCAATAGCAGAAAGCACTACCCTCTTCGTCCAAGCACATCCCCTTTTCACACTGTTCAGTACTAGTATTTTGTCTTATAGCTCTTGCAATCTGAAGCAATTTTATGGATTGCAATGTAAATAGTCCACTTTGGACATCTAAGTTTATCATGACTTGCTAAATTCTTATTAACCTTCTCATTTAGACTTGTCTTTCTCTATGGTTTGTTGTATAAGTGTTTTCATATCCAAAGACATATCTGTAAAATGTGTACTTTTAGCTGGCTTTTTCATGGTCATGTACCACCAATATGGATTTTTGTCTTCAGTGTATTAAAGAACTGTATTGTGGACCATTTTAGTGCAAAAGTAGTATACAAAATATACTGAGTTTTAATATTGAAAACCTTATGCCCCTTACAGTGAACCACAAGCCATGTGCTACATTGAAACAGCTAATCTCGATGGTGAGACAAATCTTAAAATACGACAGGTAAAACCAACTGAATTTCACCTTTTTCTTTTTTCCATTTAGGTATCTAATATTAGCTACAAAGCAGAGTCTAGCTTGCATGACAGCAATACAAGTACTTTTTTTTTTTAAAAAAAAAAAAAGCATATCTCTTTCCAGGTGGCTGTAGCCTTCTTTTCAACAGATACAAACCCAAACAATAATGCTTCATGTGCAAGTGTAAGGAACTAATCTGGAGGAAGTGTTGTAAGCCCACAAAGGCAAATCAAGCAGACCTTGACTGTGTTTTGCTGAAGTTCCAGTAAGTGGAACTGAAGTGCTGTATTAAAAAAAAAAAAAGGCAGCTGTGCTTGTGATGAGAGCTGCAGTTTCTGCTGTCATAAGTGCCAGTCTGTTGCTTCTGCTTTTGTGAGGTGTTCCAAAGGGCCTTTTATGTGTTAATTTGTTCTCTCTTTGTGGTAAGTAGTAGAATTTATTTGGATATTTCCAGTTTTATTCAAGAAATATTGTTGATTGTGCTGTTTAGAAATAGTTCAGAGTCTTTGCCCTCTTTGATTACAAAACCCCAATTTAGATTAGGATTCTGAAATACAGATTATTTGTTTTTAAAAAGCTGTACATTTGCTGCCTGTTTACTACCTTTGTAGAAATGTGATTTCTCTTTTGGGTCAGCCTAATAGATCAGATCTTGGGTTCCTGTCAAATTTATTTGATTCAGGACACGTTTAACATACAAAAATAAGGTTGTGGGGCCTTTTAAGGCTTTAGACTCATAGAATCATTTAGGTTGGAAAAGACCTTTAAGATCATCAAGTCCAACCATTCACCTAGCACTGCCAAGTTCACCTCTAAACCATGTCCCTAACTACCACATATACAAGTCTTTTAAACATCTCCAGGGATGGTGACTCCACCACTTCCCTGGGCAGCCTGTTTCAATGCTTGACAATTCTTTCAGTGAAGAAATTTTTCCTAATATCCCATCTAAACCTCCCCTGGCACAACTTGAGGCAGTTGCCTTTCGTCCTATCATTTGTTACTTGGGAGAAAAGACCAACACCCACCTCACGACAACCTCCTTTCAGGTAGTTGTAGAGAGTGAGAAGGTCTCTTCTGAGCCTCCTTTTCTCCAGGCTAAACAGCCTCAGTTCCCCTAGCCACTCCTGATGAGACTTGTACTCTAGACCCTTCACCAGCTTTGCCCTTCTCTGGACTCGCTCCAACACCTCAACATCTTTCTTGTAGTGAGGGGCCCAAAACTGAACACAGTATTTGAGGTGTGGCCTCACCAGTGCTGAGTACAGGGGGATGATCACTTCGCTAGTCCTGCTGGCCCCACTATTTCTGATACAAGCCAGGATGCTGTTGGCCTTGGCCACCTGGGCACACTGCTGGCTCATATTCAGCTAGCCATTGATCAACATCCCCAGGTCCTTTTCCACCAGGCAGCTTTCCAGCCACTCTTCCCCAAGCCTGTAGCATTGTATGGGGTTGTTGTGCCCCAAGTGCAGGACCTGACACTTGGCCTTGTTGAACCTCATACAGTTGGCCTCAGCCCATTGGTCCAGTCTGTCTAGATCTCTCTGCAGAGCCTTCCTACCTTCCAGCAGATCCACAATCCCACCCAACTTGGTGTTGTCTGTGAACTTAACTGAGGGTGCACTCAATCCCCTTGTCTAGATCATTGGTAAGGACGATAAGCCTTGTTCTGGCTTGCACTGCTGCAGTCAAAGTGTGGCAGAAGAAACACTAAATGGATCACTCTTAACGAAGTGTAGTTGTTCGTAGACAGGTGAAAAGCAATGGAGTGTTGTGTGTGTGCTCTGAGATAGAGTAGCAATATGTTAGGGTACAGTTGTATGATGGGTTGATGATTAACCTTGAGTAGGATCAGAGGATAATGGCTGCAGTGACCCGAGAGAGACTACACTTAGGAGTCACTATATTTAGTGGCAGTAACACATCAGTGGGGCTATACTTTGAGAGAAAAGCCAGACCTATTTGTATTGCTTGTCTCCTACTTCCTCCTGCACATGTGCAACTGTGCTTTGTGGATGGGACTTTCCTCTTGGTTACAGAGAGATCATGTAGGTAATACAACTCTCCTGCACAGAGGGATTTAGACCAATCCTATATATGGATCATATATGTTCATAATGAATCCTCCTTGCAGGAAAGAGTTATTGAATACCTATTTGAAAAAGAAAAACCCAACAAAAAAAAAAAAACAAAACAAAATCAAAAAACCCCACCAACAAACCCGACAGAAATCCTTCACACACATAATTATGTTTGATATCTTAGATGTTGGAAGAAAGCACCATTTTCCTAGGTTGCCTTCTAATAACAATTTTTGACGAGAATCTCCTTTTGGATTGGTGTCTGCAGGGTTTGTCTCAAACTGCTAATCTCCAGTCAAGAGAAGAATTGATGAAAGTATCTGGAAGGATAGAATGTGAAGGACCCAACCGTCATCTTTATGACTTCACTGGAAACTTGCGCTTAGATGGTCAAAGGTATTGACAACGAAGCCATAAATTCATTTGATTAGAAAAACTGCTTCCTGTGTGCTGTTAATCTGCAACAGTGAACATATGCATGCTTTTGCTGGGGAAGAGGAGGGTAATAATTAACAGTTGTCAGTCAGAGCACTGGCCAGTATAAGATGGCATAGTTCTGTCTTCCTGTGGAGTCTTCTGCTTGTTATGGGAGAGTTGGTTTTCTGTGAATCGTAGGTGTTTTTTATGAAAAGTAACACCTGAAGAGAAGAAAGAGTGGGGGAAATAGTTGGGGTTTTTAGGGCCTTCTTGTCACAGGAGGTAAGCAGAGGAAATGGGAAACCTTTCCTTTCCAGCTAGAGCCAAAGGCTGCACCAAGTTCAGCTCTATAGAGGACAATGATCCCAGAATCTGGAGTCTCTATCAGTATGACTTTGGTCTGTGGCAAATCTTGGAAGAAAAGAACTTAGTTTTAGTACTTGAATTCATAGAACTTGAAAGGTCAGTACAAACATACAGGTTTCATCTTGCTGTGCCTGTTTTCCTGCACAAAAACTGTATTCCCATGGCAACTCAGCTGAATAGTGACAGATGCAAGAATAAATCATTTCCATCCCACTTGAAAATCACACGGGTAATAGAGTTTTTCCAAAATGTATGTTTAATGGCATATGTGAGGTTATAGCATGCTTGAAATGTATGGTGTGTTTGCAAGTGTGATGCTTCTCTGTCCATGATGTGAGAGAACACATGAGCTAAGGTAAAGTGCAGAGTAGACTTGTGGCTGCCACTTAAGTTCTCAAGTTTTGGGTGACTAGAACAGTTCACTTGTATCACCTTTGCCCTACTGTGTTTTAGTAGGGATTAGACTTACACAGATTTCAGTGCTTTCTTGAGTTGTGTGGACAATGTAAGTTCATTATATTACTTCCCTCCTTTTGTGGTTTGCTTGGGGCTTTTTTTTTGAGGGGGAGGTAGGGCTGAAAAGAGAAGTACTTTCCTAAAGTGTTATTAAGAATTGAAGATCTACATACTGCTTGCTTTGCAGCCCAGTTCCTGTTGGTCCAGACCAGATCTTGCTAAGAGGTGCACAACTGAGAAACACTCAATGGGTCTTGGGTATCGTTGTGTATACAGGACATGATACAAAACTCATGCAGGTAAAGTTTTTAAGGAGATCTAGAGCATGTTCTGATAGAAGCTGGTCATCTTTTCTGTATTCTACTTGTCTTTTGGACTTGAGTTTATGAAATGGTTTGACTCACTGTAGCTGTTTAAGACCGGGAGGCTTTGAGGAATACAAGGATACTGTTGTACTTGAGGTTGCACGTGCATGTGTGTGAACACCTATTGAGGTATTTGTCTTAATGCTTCAATACATAAGCAAAACTGACTGTATTTCATCTTAATTTGTTTGGTGGCTGGACAACACTTAAAACTGAGGTTTAACAGCTGAGATGGTAATTACCACCTATGTTTTTAGTGCTTGGAGATAATTAGGTTAAGAGTACAGTCTCTGTATTGCATTGATGCCAGTGAGTGCCTGGAGAGACCAGCAACACATGTGTTGCTCACCTCAGCTGACCGTCAGTGGGATGGACAGACAGGAGATGAGCGTACTAGGTCTTTAGAACTGAATGGTTCTCCTACTCCAATCTTCTGTCAGTTTTGGAGTCATTAGGAGTATTGGCTCCTATTACTACCTTGTTGAGCTTTGCATATGATATTGAGCTAAATAGAGTTGAAGTAGCAAGTTCTATAATGGACTCTAAAAATAACTGAGGTTGTCTCTGCAATTTCCTCTTGTATAAGCCATTGCCAGACTTTTTTTTTCTCTCTGCTGCTGTTCAGAATTCAACCAAAGCACCTCTGAAGAGATCAAATGTGGAGAAGGTGACCAACATGCAGATCCTGGTTTTGTTCTGTATTCTCTTGGTGATGGCCCTTGTGAGTTCTGTAGGTGCCTTATTATGGAACAGAACACACGGTGAAGTCGTCTGGTACCTTGGCTCCAACAGTGAGTATGCAGGCAGTGTGCTAGGGATGTATCAGACTGTAGGGCCGGCCAGGCTCTAAGCTTTGCTAAAGGAATGCATAAAATAAGAAACAAAAAAAGAAACACAGCCTGTCGCTAACTTCTGATGGCCCAGAATTTTTTCTTTTTTGAGAGTGGGCTGGCATACATTGACTTGCCAGTGAGGCTTCTGTTAATAAAACCATCTAAAGGTTAGGTAAATATCACTGGGCTACCACCCAGGGAGCAGGGAAGAAACAGAAGAGGGGCAAGAGTTATTCTTGGATATTTGGTGTTCAAGTTTTTAGCTCTATGGAGATGCCATGCACGAATTTGTTTTCAGAGCAAGTCATGTGCTGCTGCCTTGCGTATCATGTCTGACTTATGACTGCAGGATAGCAGGTATCAGTCTGATGGTACTGACTTCAACTTTATGCTTATGTACAGAAGAAAAGAATTTCTCTATCTGTTTTGCAGTCAGAAATGCTGATCTGCTGTTGTTGTAGAGAAGACTGTTAAATTCTAAATGTTATGATTTTGTGTTTGCTAGATAATGTTTCAGTTATTTTGGCTTCTGACTTACATTATTTTGTAATGAGAAAACCGATCTCTTGGCATGCTTAAGGGGTTTTACTTGGTTTCATTCATACTCCTTGAATTTATTAGTTCAGGTATCAAAGATGGGCCTTATGCAAACACTTAAAAGATGAAATAAATTGCTCTCCGGTAGAGTTCTGACTTGAGAGGGTGTCCTGGTTTGGCCCAAACCAGGCCAATTAGTCTTAAAGAAACCAAGGTCACTGCTAAATTCCTCACTGCTTACGAGTGAAGAGCCGAAGGGGGGTTGCACCTGCAGGGAGGAGCAGACAGGGCAGGTGACCCAAGATTGACCAACGAGGTATTCCATCCCATACACGTCATTCTCACTTTCCTATTTATCACTAACCCACTGCCTCCTGGAGGTGGGGCCCAGGAGGGAGGGGCCCTCCTGTCTTCCACTGATTTGTACCAGCTTTGCCAATTCTCCAGTTAAAAGCCTGCAGGTGTGATGGCAGGGGGAGCAACTCTGCCTGAGGAGGATTTCCAAACTCTCGATCTTGGTTTTGTATATATTTGTATATATTTGATTATTTCTATTATTATTGTTATTATACTCTTTTTTCATTACTATAGTTTATTAAAACTGTTTTAACTTTCCAACCCGTAAGTCTCTCTCCCTTTTCCCTTTCCCTTAGGGTGGGGGGGGGAGAGGGTTAACAGAGAGCGTCTGCCACTGGGTTAATAGCTGGCCCAGCTTTAAACCGTGACAGAGGGTTACATTAGCTAGCTATAGAATGTTGTTATAGACATCTTGAGATGTAGATCTGAAAACAATTCTAACAAACTGCAAATGGTTTTTCTGCTGGTGATTGCAAAACAGATGGCAAAGGGTGGCTTCTGCAGTTCAAGAACTGCTATTGTGGTAGTAATGAAAAAATATTCATCTAGGAAGAGCATGAAAGTGCCTCATATTTGATTCTGGTTTTTGGTAGTTGTAATGTCTTCTAGTAGCAGTATCAGCTTTCAAAGTTTCTTCACACCCTCCCCCCCTGCTTTTTAAACGAGGCAGTTTAAATTTGTGCCTTCCAATGACAGAAGTTATGTTGGAAAAGATGAATGGAACAAACCCTTGAACGTGTGCCAATCTAAAACACGTGCAATCTGGAGTAAACTAGGATGACAGAGTAGTCTGTATAGATGCTTTTTCTGTAAATTGCACACACAATTTCCCTCTTCTGCAACTGCCACACATGGGAAAGGCACTTTTTCAGGCTAGGTAGGTAGATCTTAAATTTTTGTTAAACATCTAATTTCTATGAAGATTGTATTGGGAAGAGCCTTTTCCTATTGAGTGTGCTTCTACGTTCTGTAAATGGATTGAAGACGTGGAGTTGCCAGTCGGAAAGAGACCTGGGGGTGCTGATGGACAGCCGGCTAAACATGAGCCAGCAGTGTGCCCAGGTGGCCAAGAAGGCCAATGGCATCCTGGCCTCTATTAGGAATAGTGTAGCCAGCCGGTCTAGGGAAGTGATTGTCCCTCTGTACTCGGCACTGGTGAGGCCGCACCTTGAGTACTGTGTCCAGTTCTGGGCCCCGCGCTTCAAGAAAGATGTCGAGGTGTTGGAGCGAGTCCAGAGGAGGGCGACCAAGCTGGTGAAGGGTCTGGAGGGTCTGACCTACGAGGAACGGCTGAGGGAGCTGGGGTTGTTTAGCCTGGAGAAGAGGAGGCTCCGAGGTGACCTTATTGCAGTCTACAACTACCTGAAGGGAGGTTGTAGTGGAGTGGGAGTCGGCCTCTTCTCCCAGGCAACTAGTGATAGGACAAGAGGACATAGCCTCAAGCTTCGCCAGGGGAGGTTCAGGTTGGACATTAGGAAGAATTTCTTCTCAGAAAGGGTTATTAGACATTGGAAGGGGCTGCCCAGGGAGGTGGTGGAGTCACCATCTCTGGATGTGTTTAAGAAAAGACTGGACATGGCACTTTGCCATGGTCTAGTTGACATGGTGGTGTCAGGGCAATGGTTGGACTCGATGATCCCAGAGGTCTCTTCCAACCTGGTTGATTCTGTGATTCTGTGAGTTCATGGGTGCTCACACTTGCAAGTGCCTGGGTCCAAACTTAAGCCTTGCTCTGATCTTCATTAGGTTTCAGAAGCTTTCTCTGGCTTCTGTCTCCTAGTTTGCTCCCCTGCTTTCTTAACTTATTTGTAACACTGAAAACCCCTCGATTGTGGACTATTGTGCTGTGTGCTTTGTATTCTGACTGAAGTGCCTCCCTAAGCTTCAAGGAAAGTGAAGAACAAGAGGAACACAGACTTTGGATGTAAAGAGAGGCTGTGGGTGGCACCGTCAGCAGGAGCCTTCATCCTTTGTCTCTGCTGAGCTTTGTCCGTTCCTGCCTGCTGTCTGTAAATGCTTTCCCTTCCCTTTAGGACCAATTGTGCTGGCAGATTTATTTGGGCAACTTGCCCAACAGTGTCACCATTAAGAACAGCTCCCCTGCCTAAGCAGGATGCCTTAGTTCATTTGTTAGGTGTCTGTTTAACAGTCAACTTGTTTTCTTAGACTTTAGTCTGAGTAACTTTTCAATTCTTCCCGTGCTGGCAGAGTTTAGAGCAAATTTTAGTCTTTATTTTTTCGTTGTTTTCTTAACTCCACTGAGAAAAGTAGTCACTTTCTGAAAGGTAAAGTTATGTTACTAGTGATATTGGTGGCTCTTAATTGGGGCAGTTGACACATCAGATAAATCTCTAAATTTGGGTTATAGTGTGGAATATCATGCTTCTTGCCATCTGTTTAGCAAAAATTGTTCAGAAAGTGTTCTGTTCTCTAATATATAGCCTCACCAATCTTGCCCTTCACCTGGTATAATATGCTGTGTATCCAGGCATGTGTTCTGTGGGTGTTTTATATATGTACTATTGAAATCAATATTAAGGCCCTTATATTAGGCCTCAACACAGTGGCTCATTATTTTAGTACTGCTAAATCTGATCAGGTCAACTGCAGAAAGATGACTGTCCCTATACTGTACCACTCAGACTTCTGCCTTCTGTCTTATGTCTTTTGGTACACAGAAATGCTGTCTGTCAACTTTGGATACAATCTGCTGACATTCATAATCTTGTACAACAACCTTATTCCAATCAGTCTTCTGGTGACATTGGAAGTTGTCAAGTTTACTCAGGCTCTTTTTATAAATTGGGTAAGTAAAAAGGATAAATGTATTAATGTCAGTTTTGGAAAGTGACATTAAAAAAAAAAGCAGACCCTCCCTGAAATCTTTACCAGACTTTCTGATGACTTTTCTGATGCAACTTCTGGGAAAGGCAGGGAGAAGTTCAGAGGATTTATTTTGTATTAGTTCTGTGTTCCACAGGAAATTAGATTTAGTTGTAGGAAGATCTCCTGTGCAAATGATCCCTCTTGTATATTTTAAGCTTTCAGGATGAGAAGGAAGGCTCAGCTTTTTTGGTTGAAGGAGGTCTCTCAGCTGACTCATGTTCAGTAAATATCTTTTGAAAACCCTTCAGTACCTTATAGGTTCTCTCAACCACAGTAGAGGGAAAGACTAGACTTGTTTGGGGGTGTGGGGGTTTTTTTGGGGGATTTTGTTTTACTTAAATCCTGAAGCTGGCCTTAAGGTCACCTCTGGTATGAATCATAGTATTTCTGTAAGAAGATGAGTTGGTGGTGCCTCATGCAACAAAACAGTGATCCCTCCATTCAGGCAAGCTTTGACTTCAAAGTGTGCTTCTTCTTGGTTGTGGACCGGAAATACTGTAGTGATGTCTCTTAAGCTGAACAAAAGCAAGAGGAATACCTTGTCTTAGTATGCGTTAGTGCTTGGACTTACAATAAGTTGTAGTGGTTCCTCTAAAATAGAAGTAAATAAGGTCTAACATAGGTCTTCTCTGAGCTGCTTATAATGTATTGGAAATGCTTAACTAGCTTATATGAGAAATTGCCTTAGTTCACATAGCAGCTGTTTTGTTTACCCTCCCAATTAAATGTAGTAATAGAAGGAGCTGATTTCAGTGTCACTTAAATTGTCTCTTCAGTCATGGATGTGGCTAGAGTAAATTGCATTGTTGTAACTAAAGACCTATGATTAGCATGGCTAATGCCTGTTAGAACTTCTTCCTACTGTATTCAATTCTTAAACTAGAGATGCAATGAAGAAAATGATAATTACCTATAATTGAATCTGGCTTTTCTCATGTACATGTAGTATGGAGCTATACTTTGGAAAGGAGGCACCCCTGTTCAGCTTGGGATGCTGTTTGTCTCTCAAGCCTTCAGGACCTCCACTGATGGAATTAAGTCAATCAAGCCAAGTTGGAGCTGACTAAAAGAAGACTGAAGACTTCAGTGGTTAATTTGGACAGCATAGGTCTAATTTTGCTCTCATTTCAGGACATAGATATGTATTATCCCGAAACAGATACACCTGCAATGGCCAGAACCTCAAACCTTAATGAGGAACTTGGGCAGGTAAGACAGCATTTTAAGTGTCATGTTTGTTCTGTGTTCTGGGAAGGTAGAAGGCATGAGAGTATGCTGTACAAACCTGTTTTATTCTGTTGCTCTGTGGCTCAGGTTAATGGGACATCGTTACTTCCATTAGTCCAAGTCTTACAAGTAAAATAATGAGATCACAGGATTAAGTTCTAAGTCGTGTAGGCAGTTTTAAGCTTGGGAATCGAATCGTTATTTCTTATGTTCACTCTAAACTGACTTTCCTCAAGGGTGCTGAAGAGATGCTCTGTGGTTGTGACTGTCCATACTGGAATAGAATGTACAGGACTAAGCTTGGCTGAAGAGCAGGCGAACAGCCTCAGCCTGTATTCTTAGTTCTTCATGTTTCTGACTACCTCACAAGAAATGCAAGTCAAAAAAATGCAGTTCTGTTCCTCATTGAGGTTGTGTTCCTTCAAGCATTTCCATTTTCCTTTCAGATAAAGATAACTGTATGTTAACTTGTAGTTGTTGTAAGACATTTGTTATAAATTCTGCAAATAAGATTCTTCCAAAATTGAAGGGCTTCCTAAAATAAGGTTACTGGAAAACAGAATTTTGCCATTGGAATTTTCTAGTACCATTGAGAAATCCTAGCTTTTTTCCTTGACCACCAAGCCATAAGTATGTAACTGAGCTACATGAACTTAATTTGTGTGAATTTAGTGTTGGAGACAACGTTTATGTATGTAAAATACATAATTATTATTGTGTGCTGCTCAGCACATAGGGTGGTAGTTAATATTCTTCCTGCTTAATCCAATTGGCCTTTCCTTAGGATTGTTAAAATTTGATTTGTTTTTAGATTGCTTTGATGCGAAGTTATCAACCTCCAAATTATGGTAGTGTTTTTGTCCGAAGTAAACTATGTTATCTGGCATAATGTATATTGTTGGCTCATGTTGTTTTCAGAAATGGCTTACTAGTGATTCCATGTAACTAGACTGAATTCTTGGATTCATTAATTGAATTACTTCACAAGAATTACTTGTTCACAAGTGCATTTTAAAGTTTTGTTATGTGCTAGAATTATTAATGACTCATTCCTCAGATGTTTGGGTACCCACTTTGGAAATGGAGCCTGTGCAAGTTGGAAGCCAGTGCTGTATTCAGAAGCAGTGTAGTACGCAGCTAAGGATCACTTAACCAGTAGTGTAGTGCACTGTCTTGAACTATATTGCAAATATTGAGAAAAAGATTTTAGCAACTCTAGGTAAAATATTCTGGTCTTTAAACTGTCTAACTCATATGTTAGTACCCTCCCTTCCTACCTGTTGCTAGTTTAAAATACTACTTGGTGCAGAGGTAAAACAGTGTGGAATTTAGCTTGCAATTAATTTTGGTCTGTTGTGGCCTACTGAAGGTGGGAATCTTGAGTCTCCTAATGCTCCAAGAAGTCATATTGCTGTGTTGCGGTTGTCTCCAAGTTCTAGCTGAAAGTCACTGGTTTCCATTAAGGGATTATTAGCTTGGGCACTGCTGACTGTGGCTGCGTTTTGTACTTCAGGACTGCTCATGACTGGACACCAGAAAAAGCAGCTTATGTTTGCCTGCAGAATACCACTTGGACTTACTCTAGGATATTCCTTGCACAGTACTGTTTATGGGGGGGAAAAAAACCCAAACAAATTCCTGGTGATCTTTGGAACACAAGATTTCTTCAGTGTGTTAAGTTCTGATGATTTTTCAACAATCTTAAGGGTCTTTGTTTTAATTTCCAGTTTTTACTGTTTGACATCAGTGCAGTTGACAGATTTTGTGAATGTTCAGCTAGCCCAAGCAAGCACACCTGTATTGACCACACTGGAGCCTTGGCAATTGATGCTTACTATTTGGGCCTTGCTGCATTTAGATATAAAGAAGAAATAATGCCATTAAATAACTTTCCTGATTATTTTCCTGTAGCTTTGGTAAGACAAATCAAACTGTAATGAGCCTCCATTGGCCAATACTGTGACATTTGAGCCATGTGTCTTCCAGAAATTTTCTGGTACTTAATCTGTTTTCCACTTTGGGTGAGTTCTGTTACTTGGCAAGTTCAAAATTGTACTTCTTTTTTCTTCCAGGTAAAATACCTGTTTTCTGATAAAACGGGTACTCTAACATGCAATATCATGAACTTTAAGAAATGTAGTATTGCTGGAGTGACATATGGGTAAATATGACTATTTTAGAAACTCTGTAGCTTAAGATATGCTTATTAATGGTACATACTTTCATATTAGAACATTCTGTTCTTCAATTTGTATTTTAGTATATCTTCTGGTCTCAGCTAATAGCTTTCATTTTCATGTCCTGTAATACGAATTACAAAATGCAAACCTGGGGGGTACTTTATGTGAAGTAAAGAGAAATAATTACTTGCTTCCTAACTTACCTGAACATGATTTAAACTAAACCAGAAATGCTAAGTAAGCTCTGGCCCTTCCAGAGGGAAGAAGATGCAGCCCAAGGGTAGCAATTGTCAGTCATGTTTCTGTGACTTCTAAAGAAAAACCAGGATTTCTTTATCAACTGTGTAGCTGTAATTGTAGTTGTGTATTTAAAGATTCCCTGCACGGGAGGGGTTACCCATTTCCTGTTTTTGTTCTGTTTCTGTCAAAAGGATCCCTTTGAGTCATGCCAGTATTTCATAGTACTTGACCTTTTGAGTCTTGAATACTATATCTTTGTCTTTACTTAGTTTTATATGGGTAGTCTTTTAAGATCTCTGTGCAAGTTAACCTTTGAGTTTCATGGTAGCTAAATTAGATACCTCAAAAGGCAGAAAACTTGCTTAAAATGTATGAGCAGCTGAACCCATGGTTCCAGCATATATTTGTATGTGTGATGACTCATTGATCTTCACCTTCTACCTATTTTTTGGTTTGCAAAGTGGAATAAATATTCTTTCTTCCTTGTTCTATCCCTCAGTCACTTTCCTGAGCTGGAAAGAGAACGTTCATCAGAAGATTTCAGGTAAATATATTATAAGATGTTTGTGTTCTGTATAGCAGAGTGGGGACGATCTATATAAAGACTGCTTTCCAGTGTGGGACTGGAAGAAGCCCAAGGGAGCAATGTGTTTGAGTAAAACGCTCTTCCAGCAGGAGCCTAATGCAGAGCTGGTAGGTGGTGATGGATCTTCTGCATAGAGAGATAGTGGATGAAGGGGAGTGAGGGATAGGCAGGGGCTGGGGTGGCTTGGATGCATGCTTAGTTACAAGCAAAGAGTAACCGTCTTTACAGTAACCTTACCTCTACCTAGAGACTGAATGTTACTCTTTGCAATCACTAAGTTCAAACCTAACAAGGAGAAGAAATATTAAAATACTGTATTTTGAGAATTAAACTGGGAAGGAGCTTGGTATGGAGGTGTCTCATGTCAAGAGAACCACTTCTCTTTATTCAGAGACTTAATTAATAGAGGTGATGGGTCTGTCCCATTCTACAGAAAGGAGTGAAAACCTAGAAGCATTATGCAGGTGTCACTATAGCATGTTCAGATTAACATGAAGGGGGGAAGAGCCAGAGAGGCCTGATGTAGCTTTGTCAAATATAGGTAAGAATTGAGTTCCCACCAAAGAAAGAGGTAGACATTGAATGCTGTTAGCCACTTTCTGATGAGCTGTTAGGCTTCTCCAGTGGTCCGTCTCATTTTTATGATCACCTATTAGGAAGGTGATAGGATGGTATGTTGCTACTTAGGCTGAGATGTGGTTTTTATGGATGCTTCTTTTTCTTCCAATAGGTTGCTGTTTCCTTCATTGCTATCTTTTCTCTCCTTGTATGCTTTTTCTAGTCAGTTCTGTGGAAGAGTTTCTTCCAGGTACTAATTTAGAGTACTCAAGCTTAAAATCCTCCAGGGATCAACTTTTGAAGCATGACTTGCTGACTGGAGAGGGAGCTTAGGGATGTTGATCTTTGACCTATCTTAAAAGCAAGTCACCTTGAAATCGGTGTATTTCAAGTACACTTAAAAGCTGCTTCTGCTTTGTCTGTCCTAGGGAGTGTGTTGACACTTGAATCTTCTCAAATACACTTTCAAACTTAATCATTTTGTATTTCTTGCTGGTGTTAGCAAGAAATTATTGCTCATTTTCAGCACTTTATGCATTACTCATGATCTTTTCACAATACTTTCAAGGACAGTAGAATCTTATTTTGTTTTTCCTTTTGCTTCCCAACAAAATAGATAAAGTAGTAAGATTGGAAGTTTTGCCACTGTTGTGTTTGAATATGCTTGTCTTGCTCTGCAGCCAGCTACCTCCTTCCACCAGTGAATCGTGTGAATTTGATGACCCAAGACTGCTGCAAAACATTGAAAATGACCATGTAAGTCTACTCTTTGAATATCATGTCTCTTAAACACCCTATTCTAGGCCTCTCTGGAATTGAATGCTAAACAAATTTACTTGTTTGATTCAGTCTGCTCTACGGGTGTGTCATGCAAGCACAGAGTGGGGAAAAATGAAACAAAATAGCTCCACCAACCCATTTCTACCCCCTTGTCTTACTACTGAACTAAAGAAATAATGACGTCGATATGGGCACCAGCTAGCTGTAAACGAGCTTCATGTATGCTAGTGTATATGGAAGATAGTGTCTTGTAGCAGATGATGGTAGAAATTGTAATTCTTTAAAAGAAAAACTACTTGGAGTTTCAAACATCCGTACTGTCAAATAACATTTTTAACAGTAATCTAGAGCGTTGCGAGGTGGTTCTGGTGTGAGACCTGCTTTAAATACTGCAAATGTTGGGAATTCCAATTTCAGAAAGGATATAAGAGATGCGACTTAGTTGCAAGCTTAAGCTTGCAACTGACTTAGTGATTAGTAATCTTAGTCTAACTGGTTGTGCCCTAAAGGGACCTAGTCCTTAGGAGAATGTCAATTTATTGCTTATTCAGAAACAGTGCAGCTGTGAAGTGTCTGACTGGACACCAGACAATTTAAGTCACTTGTGAAAAACATGACCCTTCTATTCTGCAGAAGCTGTCTCCCAGTAAGGGATCTGGGCATTGGCAAGTGCAAACTCAATTCGCTGATTGCTCTCCTTAGACAGTATAACTTGTGTAACTGGGCTGGTTAAGTTCATTGTGAGCATCTAAAATATAGTTACAACATAGTGCTTGTGTGCAGCAAAGCTTTGCTTTCTGTTTTGCTTTACAATACTTAAGAAGTTGAAATGCAGCATGGTGTAAACACCTGAAGGAATATTTGATTACTTTATATGTCACTACATATTCCTCAGGGTGGTAGAGTCCAAAGATGTCTCCTGTGCTCTAACCTTCTGGATGGTGGCCTTGCCAGGACAATGTACTGGTTTCCAGTACATTTTGTAATCATCTTCACTGGAAGGACTTCCCACTGCACATCACTTGCAGCCAAGATTTGGGTTGCCTCCTGTTCTTTTTTGTGCTTTTTGTTTATATATGGCTACAGTTAAGGTTTATGGCAGTTGCTGACTCTAGGTACTGCAGCCTTCTGAATGGAAGGCTACTGGTTTAGGTGCAGGCTACAGAGAAAGTGTGTTTGAGCTCTCCCTCACTGACTGTTGCTTTAGGCGTCTATACAGATAAGTGCTTTGGTACATTTTAATAAACTCAGCAGAAGGGACATATATCAAATAGGCTGTGAGATGGAGTTTCTCATCTAGCCTTGAGATGGCTGCTTAACTTTGGGATATCTCTAACTCTTTGGTCCTCTGTGGGTGGAGCTTCTGCGTTGGGAGATAGAAGGAATATTTGTTGTTGTAGCAGGCAAATAAAGGATTTTGGTAGCTTCCTTAGGTGTCACTTAGTCTAAACAGCTCAGAAGTCTTTGTTCTTTACATGCTGAACCCTTATGCATCAAGTTTCCTTTTGGCTGGCAGCTTGAAGAGATAAATACTGTTGTCACTGCACAGCTGACTGTTGGGCTGAGCGCACACTGAACTCGGCCCTCAGACAATCAGTGGGGAAACCTCTGTCTGCTAAGACTTAAGGTGTATCTTGTGTAGGCCAAAGATATCTTTTGGAGCCTTACTGTACTGGAGGGATGGATGCCACCCACTGACGAGTGGTAATTTAGGACAGACACAAGAATGTAAGGAGTACATGTAACAGTTTGATTAGGAAGTTCAGGTCCATTTCTCAAACTGCATCAGTGAGATGAGGGCTCAATTACAGGATAGTGGGAGAGGGAAGAGTCACATTTTTCTAGCCCATTAGCTTTTTGCATTAGGTCAGCTGTTAAGGTGCATAAACTGCTTCCTTCTATCTAAAACTCCTTAGTGTCTTAGTTATCATAGCCAGTAGATAGCTGCAAGTGTCATTTACAGATGTCTAACATTCTCTGCTCATTTAGTGAACTGAGGTGACAAAACTGAAGTGTTCTAGCACAAGCTGCCTTGTGGGGTCAGATGGTGCTGTACTCAGCTGGGCAATGAATTCCCTTTAAACATTGCCTTGTTGTGGCTGAAGTTGTCAGTGTGCTTTCTCTCACAAACACGCAATAAGTGCTTGTTGCTCTGGTCTTGAAAATTTTTTTTTTTTCAATCCAGTCACAAGTGTTAGTTTAGAGCTGTCTCAGTGCCAAGTAATTTTCTTTCCAGGTTGAAAATAAAAAATAATGTACTTGTCCTCATGAGACTGTCTTCCATCTGCTAGGAGGATTTTTAGCATCCTGCATCGCATCTGAATTTTATAGGTCTTCTGGGCCATTGGTGTGTAAGGACTGACTGATGGCCAAGTCCGCTCCTGAGTAACAAAGAATTATTGCCCTGCAGGAAGTATAACAAGGAAAAATAACTTGTCTTGAAAACATGTGGAGGTTTCTCTTTGCTTCTCTGAGATTTTAATGTGGAAGAAAGTTCCTAGTTTTGTCTGCCTATGCTTTTTCTTTGTAACAGCTTCTGTTGGATGAACTGTGCAGCAGTGCCAAGAGTATGATGCTGGCTTGTTTCTGTAGGGAAAAAGATGTAAACTCCTAATAAGAAAAGAACAGTTATTTCCAAAAACTTAAAAGAAAGTTTAGTGAATATGCTAGATGGTCTTTATCTTGGTGCTTGCGAGTTGCATATGTGCTGTAAATAAACTCATAATGGACATGCAAGCCTATTTGGTGTGGGGTTATTTTTTACCCTGATAATACGAGTGCAGGGAAGGAGGTCAAGAAGTGAAAGAACTAATAAACTTGAATCTCATCCTAGATTTCTCTATTATCTCCCTGGATTCTCTCTGAACTTCATCTACTAATTCCAGTCCACATATAAACTCTTTTCTGTGGCCCACAAATTACCGCTTGGGCAAGAAGCAGCAAGCACATGGTATAGCTGCAGATGCATGAATTGATTCAGTGAGTATGTGTGATGAGTAGTTAAGCAGCTGGCCAGGCAGAACAGAACTGCTGTGCTCATGTTGAGCCTTTACCCCAATGAAAGTTTTCGTTTAGATCTCCAATGTGTCTGCTTATTTTCATGAAGTGTGTGGTAACTGAGGCTTTTATCCCATCAGGCTTTGAAATGACTGCTATCGTCAGTTGATTCTTAATTCCTTAGGAAAGCAGAACAAGAAAATCATATCACTACTGGAATGAAAAACTGCAATTTAAAATACAGTAGAGGGAAAAATACATTCGGTGGTGAGAACCTCTGGGAGGCTTTAGTTCAGAAAGTAACTGGTGCCTGAAAACTGTCAAAACATACTGTTTTACAGCTGACAATTAAAATGTTACAGCTTGGTGAGATATGTTTTTCACACTTCTGCTTTTGCCCTTACTGTGCATGGGACTTTGGTATTTTTGCTCAAATATAAGGCAGTATCTTTAATCATAGGTCATATTTCGTTGGCTTTGGACAAGATAAACTTGGATTTAACAATATTGATTTTCAAATGCTGGTTAATGTGTTCTTTTGAGTCTGTGCCTGAAATATCCTGATCCCCTCCAGCCTTACCAGCTTCACTGTTCTAGAGATGCCCAACATGGCTGGGTCCTCATACTGTTCTGCAGGTATTTTAATGAACAGAACAGTAGGAAGTTCACATATTTTTAAGATAGTGAGTCATACTTCTCCCTGGTAATGAAGTAGATAAGTATTTTACTTTTCCTTGGCGGGAAAGTGCCACATTGATACAAAGTGGTAAGCTCAAGTTGTTAGACTGTGCCTTAATATCCCATTGGCCATCTCTAGGCCATATACTCAAGAACATCAGTCCTGCACATCTGGAAATACTGTAGATGGAGGCACTGATCTGATACTGCTACAAGTAAAAGGAGAGATGAATAAGTATCTTTAACTTCACATGTAACTTGTAATTTTATCAGGCTGTGAACAGCTGGCTAGAATAATGCAGTTTCTGTCTTCAGAGTGAGGAGACCCAGATAAGGACGTGTGTGACAAACGTGCAGATACGTAGCTGTGCAGAGTGCAGCTTGCTCACCAAAAGACCGAGTTTCAGCTCAGTGTTTTGTTCCCTCTGAATAAGGGAGAACACGAAGGGATGAAAACTTGTGATACAGCTTCCTGACCAGTGGTGTGTGCCCTGCTTGATAATGGATAATGCTGTGCCCCTTCTAGATAGGGGAACTTTGCTTTCAGTGTGGATGATACTTTGTAGATAACAATCCAGAAACTGCTTCTAGAAATATAAGACTGTATCAATGTGTCTGTAGTTCTCTGCTTGTAGGCGCAGCGTGCAAAGTACGTTTAGCCAGTGGGTTATAGTGTTGGTGTATGTGGTTGTACCCCAGCTGTTCTATGGATCTCTGGCTAAAACATAGAGAAATAGAAGCAACAGCTTTCACCCAGAGCTGTTGGCACACAGGGAGAAAAAAAAGGGGGGAAAGGGCACTTAGAATGAGAGCTACCTATGCACAGATGTACAAGAGACTAAAATACTCAAACTTTGTTCCTGCTACAGATGAATAGAGAAGGAAGAAAATGGGGTGGGAAGAAATAGAGCTGAGCTTGACAAATGAGCCTGCAAGGAATGTCTCGCAGACTGTCAGGAAGAATTTGAGTACTAAAATGGCAGCAACTCTCTTTAATAGAGGAAAATAAGTAATGAAGCAGAATCAGTTAACCTGTGGGCCTTCTGTCTTATGCTGGGGTTAAGCTTGGCATGATGTAAGGGATGTATTGCCGCAGAAGCCATTAATGAATTTTCTGTTCACAGCTCTGAAGTAGGAATTCGAATTCTCTATCCTGATTCATGCCAGTGCAATAAATATTGTGTCAGTGCTGGAACAATATAGAGAGGAAACAAATGACAGCTGTGTGGAGGAGCTGATGTGAGAAGCTGGGCCTCTGGTGATCTCCTGCTATAGAATTGGAAGATTGCCATGTAATCCATTGTGAGCTGTGAAAATACCAAGACAGCAACAAATTACATTGCTGGCTTGAAAGCAGAAATATATACATAGAAAGGATTAAAATCTATGACATTACTGGAGACAGGTTGTTTCCAGCTGATATAGAACACAGACTATGAAAGCATGTAAGTGACTAGGTGATATGTGTGTAAGAAGGACATCAAAGGTCTGTAGCAGTAGATGCTGAAATGAGAATCTGTCAGGCTCTGCATTTTGAGTTGGAGATGTAACTTTCATTGCTTTCACTGGAAATAATGGAGCAGCAGTAACCTCCTGACCAGTAATTTGCTGTGGACTTAATATTTCACACACTACTCTCTGATTACATTCCACCTGTTCATTTTCTTGAACACAGCCTCTGTGCTCCAGGATGGCAAAACCTACAACTGTTGTTATTTTAGTGGCATGTGACCGTACAATTCAGAAGTTTCAGTATGCAAAGATAAAGGGCCTGTGTGAAACAGCTGTTTCGAAAATATATATGACAAAGTACATGACGTTAAACAAGAATATAAGTATTGGATCTGCAGTCTTGTTATTACACTTTTTTCTGATATGCTGTCTTTGTTTACACATGTTAACACAACATTTGCCAGCTGACATTGTTTTGTGGCTTCGTAGTAATTTACTTCCTTTCTGGGAAAAAAAAAAAAACAAGAACTCAACAGTTTTTTCCCTATTCTTGGTCCTCTCCCTGAAATAGGACCTGAGATAGAACAAAACTTTGTTTTTATTTTTTACACATAGCTTGGCTTGGGGAGAGAAGCATTACATGTCTGAGACACAGCTGTGAATACTGCTGGCCTAATTGAGAGAAGTTGCATTTCAAGTGCCTCTCAAAGTGGGAAATGGAGGAGTCTTTAATGTCTCGGTAGTTCTATGTGATTAAAGGGTTTTATGAAACAACTGTGTGGTGTGTTTCAGATAGTAGTGCTGCATATATTTGTAGAAAAAGACATATAATACATGTCTCCCATCAGAGGATTTTTGGTGGCATGTAGCTCTCACTTGAAAAAGCTTCATTTGAACACTGTAGCCTTTTTCCTGTTGTGAAACCTTGTGGTGTACACTAGCAGAATAAATTGTGTAGAAGCATCTTTTAACTGTTTAAGAAAACTTGGATCCTGTTTTCCTAGAATCTTGTAGGATTCTTCTCCATCTGATCTTGGTTTTAATATTATAATAGTGGGGTTTTGGCCTGACCTTGTGCTAACAGCTCTTGTAACGCTCTTGATTTTGTAGAGGCTCTGTTAAGACAGAGTATATATAAAATATGCTATGCTAATGAAAACTTTAGAAACTAGGCGGTATTTTCATATGCAAAAATTCTGCGAGAGTTTGCGAAGTCAGCTAAGGCTTTCTGCAAAATTAGAACTGTTGAGTTCATGTCTGACTCAGTCACTGAGCAGACGGCTGCTGTGATGAGAGATTTTGGTGCTACCAACTGTGTATGTTAGGGATATAGCAGCTGAAGGGGAACATGTGTTCACTTCAGCTGTTTCAGCCAAGCTTCTTAAAGATCTGTGTGAGCTGTGGATGAAGTTAGTGTGGCAGGTTGTGAGCTGGGCAGCTGAGTACCATTCCTTACTGCTGTGAGACTGGAAATGCTGTGCCAGAGGCAGGGATAGAAAGGAGGAAAGAATGGGATAGGGGACTCCATTTCAAGTCACTATAGCTACAGTTGCCAGAATTTGTTGATCAGAGGCTTGTGATGTACGTGCTATAGCATCTTCACTGAGTTGTAGACTTGGTGTCTCTTTAGGCACTGTGGGATGGCTGGTGACTATGCAGTCTGTGAACAATGGTTTATGTTGTGTGTTCTCATGATGCTGAATGTAGAGGGACCATTGATCAAATTTCTGCTTGGCTGGATGATGTATTCCTGTGGAAAAGCACATGCTGTTGCCTTCTCCTGGCTAACCAGCTACTGTCAGCGCTCGATGTTCACCCTTCAACTAAGGGTGCAGTTGCAATGAGTTTACTTCTGCTGTGGTTACTGTCAATCTATTGAAAGCTGTTGTGGAAGCTACCAAAGTAATATTTGCCATTTCTTGATTATCAGCATGTTATGGCAAACATCTTTGCCTATATGAATGTTGGGGTGGTACAAAACTAATGCTTTTGTATTTGGAGTGTGAGGGAATATCCTGGCTTCCTAGCTCTCTGCAACTTAAGTGAGGTCTTTATCATTAGCACTCTAGTTTTTTAATGCTGGCTTTTAACTCTGCTGTATTTATGTTCTTGGACCAAGACAACTGCTATAAATAGAGAACAGCATGGGTTTTTTTTGTCTGTGGTACCTGAGAGGTCTTCTCAGGCTAGTGAACAGCTGCATCTCAGTCTGTGTAATACTAAACCTGACTGTCCTCATGTCCTGTCTAGCCTACAGCTGTGCACATACAGGAGTTCCTCACTCTGCTGGCTGTGTGTCATACTGTCGTTCCTGAGAGACAAGGAAATAAAATAATCTACCAGGCCTCCTCTCCAGGTTGGTTGTTGCTGTCTTTTTGGGGAGGGGAGGAGTGAGGGAATAGTAGACAGGTGGAGATGAAAGGAAAGTAAAGTAACTTCTGAAAAGGTCATTGATTTTAAGAGCAAGTTGTCCTCTATGATGCTAGCAGTAGATCTGGCATCTTCTGTCACCAGTTTATGCTGCTTTTGAATCCTTTGTACAAAACTGCCAAGTCCATGATGTTTCTGTAGAGCTAGGCTAGGCTTATGATCCCTTCTGCTTTCATGAGACCTTCTGCTCTGGCCTCTTTCTGCAGGGGTGAAAAGCAAAAGTAAAACTTAGTGACTTGTCTTCCCTACATAGAGCTGAGCTATGGAAGTACTGATTTGTTTCTGCATGAACAGTTACTCGCAGTATTTGGCGTGAGTGCAAACTGTGTATTGATCTAGTAGCTTCCCATGCTGTTTTATGCACAGACAAGATGCTTATACATAGAATCATAGCTCACCAAGTCCAACTGTTAACCCAGCACTGCCAAGTCCACCACTAAACCATGTCCCTAAGCACCGCATCTACACGTCTTTTAAACGCCTCCAGGGATGGTGACTCCACAACTTCCCTGGGCAGTCTGTTCCAGTGCTTGATAACCCTTTCCGTGAAGAAATTTTTCCTGATATCCAATCTCAACCTCCCCTGGCACAACTTGAGGCCATTTCCTCTTATCCTATCACATGTTACCTGGGAGAAGAGACCAACACCTGCCTCACTACAACCTCCTTTCAGGTACTTATATACAGCAATAAGGTCTCCCCTCAGCCTCCTTTTCTCCAGGCTAAACAACCCCAGTTCTCTCAGCCACTCTTCATAACACTTGTGCTCTACACCCTTTACCAGCTTCGTTGCCCTTCTTTGGACTCACTCCAGCACCTCAATGTCTTCCTTGTAGTGAGGGGCCCAAAACTGAACACGGTATTTGAGGTGCGGCCTCACCGGTGCCAAGTACAGGGGGATGATCACTGCCCTAGTCCTGCTGGCCACACTGTTTCTGATACAAGCCAGGATGCTGTTGGCCTTGGCCACCTGGGCACACTGCTGGCTCATATTGAGCTGGCCATGGATCAACACCCCCAGGTCCTTTTCCACCAGGCAGCTTTCCAGCCACTCTTCCCCAAGCCTATAGTGTTGCATGGGGTTGTTGCACCTGAAGTGTGAGACCTGACACTGAGCCCATCGATCCAGCCTGTCCAGATCCTCTGCCTTGGCCATATTCAGGCCTACTCTTCACCCGTTTCTTCCTTTCAGGCAGCACAGTGGTACTGAAAAAGGTAGACAGGGCCAAAATGTAGAACAGTAGTGCCCTGCTCCCCATCAAATTTATGTCCACAACAACAATTCT
Organism: Nyctibius grandis; assembly: GCF_013368605.1. Lineage (NCBI taxonomy): Eukaryota > Metazoa > Chordata > Aves > Nyctibiiformes > Nyctibiidae > Nyctibius > Nyctibius grandis. Next base: position 104,734,557 of record NC_090659.1, read on the forward strand.
AAAGATATCCTCAGAAATGATGTATCAAGTGATAAAACAGCAGCATTTCTACCTGTCTTAATAGAGCGTCTGAATCAGAGTTGGGTGAACAGCTCACGTAAGGCAGCTCTAGTCAGTGTTGATGAACCGTGAGGAGACCAAGGGAGCTGTAGAGAGACATTAGGGTTGCTTGAGCTGGGCACTATATTCACTTGTATGGTGGTTGTGCTTAATGCCACTTGATCCTTAACGAGGCTGTATAACTGTATACTAGAGGTATGGGCTCTGGTTTCAGCTCTGTTATTTGAGCTCTTAATGACACTGCTCAATTCAGTTTCCAGAAGACAATGCTTTACTTATTTCTATACCACCTGAACATAGTGCCTTTACAGCAGGAAGTGGATTAAATGCATATTGTAGGAATTTAGAGTAATGTAGTTTTGATCATGGTTTCAGAACAGGTATTTCCCCTTATTGTTGTGGAGGAGTCATACTTTCCTACATCAAAAGAGTTTAATGCTTCAGTAGTTACAGGATGTTTTATACAGATTGAGTATGAAGTTTATGTAGTTGATATTACATGACCTTTGTAACACTAAAATGGGAAAGTTCTTGTGGAAGTGTATGCAGAGCTACTCTAGCAGCCCTACAGGTGTGGGAATATATGGGGAATGGGGGCTTCTGTGTTTCTGCAGAGTGGCATATTTAAGTATGAGCTTTGCAGGCTTCTTCCACATACCAGATTAAATCTAAGCTTTTCTTGTATTGGCAGATGAAGGGGCATTAGTGAAAGGAGCAAAAAAACTTGGTTATGTCTTCACAGGACGGACTCCCCATTCGGTTATCATTGATGCGGTAAGTAGTAGATGTGCATGGCACAGACTGCCAACCTCATGCAGAACATAAATGTCTCCTCTGTGGGTCTTGTGAGTTCCCCTTTACAGGGCCTTTGGGATGTTACATGCAAAAGGCTTTTGCAGACTGGGAAGAGTTGTCTTTATTTTTGGATGCAAAGTCCTCTGCTCTTCTGTGTGGCGTGGGCAACAGGAACTTGCAAGCTTCTATCGGAAATGATGGCAGTTGTCCCTGAAGAATATTTCCCTTGTCTGGGAAGCACAGATGAGCATGCTCACATGAGAAAGAAATTCATGTGTCTGGCAGATTTTCTAACTATTATGTTTAACGGTTACTGTACTTCTAAATGTTTGATTTCTTGTAATAAAATGGAATTTTCTTCTGAGTAAGGTCTTCTGTAGAACATGTATCTGCTTACAGACTGTATGCAAGGGTGTGTAGTTAATGGATTAGAGTTGACACAGGCAGTCTCAAACTCATGGGGCCACATTCTGACTTAAGTTGCAGTCTCAGCTAAAGTGGCTTCAGATTTACACAGGTGCAACTAAGGAGAACTTTGTCTCTGGAATGCATAGTAGGGTGCTTAAGAATAGTGGATGTATTTTTGTTGTTCCTCTCAGGTGCGTTCACTTTTAAGTTTCTTGGTACACTGCCAAGCTAAGTACTTAAAAAATGTGTCTTTCCTAGGACTTGTCACAGACTTTTTACAACTAATCAGAAAACTGCTGCTTAGTTTAAGGGGAAGAACTTAGGATGAGCAGTGTCATAGAGCTGTCTAGGCTCTTTTCTCCTCTGCAGGAAGACCCAGGCCCACCTGACCTAGTTTTATACTCTTCATACGTGCCAAGCTGGGAGCATGGTCAGTCTATAGCCAGCAATAAAAGCTGTCGCTTCCAGAGGTTTCTGTTCTCCCCATTGCATACATCTGTGGCAGTACATGTAATGTGGGTTGAGATGGCTTTTGGCCTTGGGGATATTGCTGAATTGACGTGCCTTGTAGGATATAACTCTGTACTGCGATTAGATTTGCTACAGCCTGTTTTTTAACCACGTGCTACAAATACTGCTGGAGTTCTGAGACTTCCAGTAACTCCCACTGCTCCTACTCTCTGTTATACAGCAGGAATGGCAAAGACAAGGCATTGCTAAATCCTTTTCCCTCCTCAGATTGCTCATGTTCAACCCCAGCAAACAGTTATTGGTGATAAGAGGAATTACTCCTTAGTTAACCATTTGTTGCACAGAAACATCCAATATGCTTATAAATTCAAGTAAAAGAAATATTAAGGCAGTTCAGAGAAAGGTGATTTTAATACCAAATCTGTACATCATGTTTATTTTAACTTGAAATAATGCTCATAATCTGTAATATGTCTCTTAGTTGATAGCTGTGAAGAAGTAAATATGCAGCTTGACTTTCAGAGCATTCTTATTCTTCTAGAGTAAGATACTAGTTCCTTGAAGTGGTGTGAAAATAGTAAATGAAGGATGCCACAATATTAGCTGTTCAAGATTAGAATGCCTTCATTAAATAGGACTCTACATCACTTTTACCAGGAGAGGGAGCGATTACCACATTTTATTTACACTGGGTTGTGTAAACAAAGGTGTTTAACCAACTTGCATGTTTATCCATGTAAGAATATACTGCAAATTATACTTATGGTACATGCTTTCTTTTGTAGTTGGGAAAAGAAAAAACCTTTGAAATTCTTAACGTGCTGGAGTTTTCCAGGTAAGTTTTCCTCTCATGCTAAATGCAGGGTAACAAGAAAAACATTTTTGTAAATATATTATTGCGAATAAAAAGATTCAGCTGATGCAGTAGAAAAGCTGAACTTCCTAATTTTGTCCTGCCCCTCCATCTCCTCGTTTCCAGTATGGGGATAATACAGAGCTTCTTACAAACTGGTGGCTGTTGACATGTGAGCGTGAAGCTCTCCCCTGTCACTTTAGCTCTGTTGACTTATTGAGAAGTTGCTGCCCTGAAAGTGTTATTCTGTGCCTCACTGATTGCCTGATGTCTGCTTCAAGGACATGCTTTGAGATTGCACTCAAAGTGCAGTCTGTAGTGCTTCTGTAAATTACTTGTTTTTGAGTAGTTGGAATCTACAACTGGAGGGCGTTTTGGTGCCCCCTTTTAGGAACCACTTCAGCTATGAAAAACTAAACCTTGCAGGCACTCTTAACTTGTCAGGCTAGTTAGGATGGACACTGCTTGGGTAGCAAGAAGCTTTGCGTGATGAATTGGGCCCCTAAATCACAGGAGATGATAAAAGGTGCTTTGTTTTTATCAGTTGATGAAGTTTTGTCAGTTTGGATGGTGCTCGTCAGCAGGCTTTTCTGCTCTCTTTTCTACACTTTCTGTGACTTAAAGCCTTGAAGTCTCTGACAAGTTGACCATTACCCTTGTGTCTGTAGACAGGAGTAGCCATAGCCTGCATGCAGCAGAGAAAAGCTGTCTTAGCTCTTCCCTGTGTGTAGCGATTTCCCGCTTGACCAGTGAGGGAGTTCCTATACTTAGATTTCAGAAAGCACCATGAAGTTTCCCAGTGTCATTAGCTTGCTGCAGAAACTCTGGGCACAGCTAATTGCTGTCCTTTCAGACTTGCTTTAGAAAGTCTCAGAAAGGATTGTTTTGTCTGGTCATACATGCCAAGAGCTTACTTTCTTACACATGGATCTTGAGTGCTGAAAAGGGGTTAGATCTCCCAGCTACCTTGCTTTCTTCAAAATTCTTGTTCACATTTGGGTGCAAGGCTGTGTTCTCATTGAGTGCTCACCAATGGGAGCCATAGGGCCAAAGCTGGAAGTGGACAATTTAGTGTTTCTCCTTGCTGTCAAGGATTGTGGGATCTTAAGTTACTACTGTTACATCTCACCTGATCTTAGATGCACTGAACACATCTGAGAAAATTCACTGGAACAGAACTTACTCTTCGTCACTATGACTAATGAAAGCAAATACTTTTCTTTCAATAGCAACAGGAAGAGAATGTCAGTGATTGTTCGAACTCCAGCAGGACAGCTACGTCTCTACTGCAAAGGGGCTGTAAGTAATTATGCTACCTAATGGAGAACTAACACTACCAGTTATTGTTCCCATAGCTGTGACTGATGCTGGCATTTCATGTCTCATACGTAATACGTGTTGGCTTTCTGTTTAGGGCCCAGTGATTTAAGAGACCTGTCATTCTTCTTCTGCCTCTTTTTGCAGGCAGGAAGATTGCTAGGCTTTCTAGTACCTAGTTGAAATCCTGAAACTAATGGGAGCACTACTCTCTACTTAAGCAAAGGCAGGATTTCACCCAGCTGTTCAGCAGCAGTTCAGGAGCTAGACTAAATGCTGTTGTCTGAGTCTGTAATACTAAAATCTGTTCTAAAGTGGTTGGCTCTTGAACTGGCTCTGTCCCATCTCTGCACCTGCTGTTATTTGTTGTCATGACTTGCACCATGTTGCACTTCTCGCTTCACTAACAAGAGCAATAACTTACCAAAGTATGAAGGCTGCAAAACTAGCATTGGCCATAGCCAGAGAGTGGTTCTTATTTCAATGGAAAACTATGAAGGTGGCTTTTTGCAACAGGGAAAACTATTTCTGGCTTCTGTAAGGATGTGGTTTATTTGAATTTGTCCTGATGTATAAGTCTGGGTGCACTGCTCTGTTACTTCAGTTTAACTCCCCTGATTTGGTGAAGATGTGCTGACGTCACGCTGGTGTGGCAGGAGTGAATTAAGCCCACTGTCATTGTGCAGTACTTCCAAGTGGTATGCCTAGTAGGACCGCCCAGGTCTGCAACTGTTTGTTTTCAGTCACTGCTCATAGCGTGCCTGTATTCACAGTTTCTTGGAAGTGCAGCCCTGGAAGGGGTGGAGAACAGGAGAGTTCGTAGTAAAAATTTCATGTCGTCTTCTGTATGAGCAGACTCAGATGTCTAACAGAGCAAAAGAGTTGTAGTAATTAGTGTAAGCTGGTGTTTTGTCTTGGATGTTCTGCTGCATCCACCACTCATCTAAACTGTAAGTTAACTGCCTATTCTGCATGAACTCTTCCACATTCTGATAGTCATCTCCCATCCTGTCACATCCATCATAAGTTGTTTTGTATGCCTATCTATAATCAGTAGAGATGTAGGCCTGCTTACTTAGCTTAAGAGTACGTATTTGAGCAAAAGCAGGGTTTATGTATTTTACATGTATGTATAGCAACTTGTGGAAGGTGCAGAATAAAATCCAGAGACTCTAGATATGTAGGTGATGGTGCTGCATGGTAGTGCCTTTTCAATTGCCCTTTGATTTAGTGATGAAGAAAGCTGCTGCAGGAAGAAGATTATGTCTGAGAGAATTTTGTGGTAGAACCTGTTCAGGGTTCCTGCCTTCTATTTTTTAACATCAGTGGGAATCTTTTGTAGAAAAGATTATAAGAAGCTCTTCTGTATGGGACTACAATGTGTACTGAAGATGACTAGACATATTCTCTGATAATGAATAGATCAGCTTAGTAATTTAGAAAGGAGTGTTCTGTACTGCTGCTTTATGGAAAGAGGGGAGGAGGGTAGAGCGTGCTTCTGGCCCCATTATTTAAAGTGGATGCAGTATGTCTGCAGGTGGGCACAATCCAGATTACTTACTCAAACCAGAGTCTCTAAAACCCAAATGCATTACTTGTAAATATAGTTTTGGGTTCTGATTTTAGCAACTCCACTCGGGTTACTTCACTGAGCTTGTAAATAAACAAATGGGAACTTTATATGTAGACTTACTCTGTTGTAATGAATTTGGTTTTAATAGGATAATGTAATTTTTGAGAGGCTTTCAAAAGATTCCCAGTATATGGAGCAAACTCTGTGCCATCTTGAATACTTCGCAACAGAAGGTAAGAGAAACAGCATGTTATGAGAATTCAGTTTATCAAATTACTTGCAGCATTTTCTGCATTGTCTAAGCTTTGCAGTGCCAAATAAGATGGTTATGAAGATAAATTAAGAAGTGGTGTGTAAGCAAATTAACAACTCTAGGATAACTTTAAGCCTAAGGCAGTTTGTGCCCCGCTTCTGTGTGATTTCAGTAGGGAAGTGGAATTTGGAAGGAAGAGGTGGGGTTCTGTGTGGCCATGATGAAGGGAAAGGGCATGAGTTCTGTTGCCCAGAACACCTCAATTACATTGGAGTTAGAAGTGTTTTTGCCAGTGTAAAAGTCAAATGACAAAAGTCCCTGGCTTTATGAAGCAGAATGATAACCTGAACATGCTGAGAAGCCTTGGAAGACCAAGACATCAAAGATGATCTGAGATGGTCTTTAAGGCCTTTATGACTGATGCAACACCTCAATTCACAGGGAAGTACTTGGCTTTGTTCCTTCTCCTGCAGTAGCACAAAACATTTGCATTACAGTAAAACCATGAACCAGCGGTTTTCTTCCTAAATCTGAAAACTTTATTCAGCTTTTTAAAAATTTGTTTTTTTGCAGACTCTCACATTCTCAGTAACTAAACTTTTGTATTTTATGGCACACACTCCTTTGTGTTTGACTTGTGCCAGAAAAAAAAAATCATTACTTCTGTAAACTTTTGTCAGTGGTCTAATAAAATGGTTTTCATACTTCATGGCCCCTATTCTCTACTCTTTTGTGCATGTGTAGCTCCCATTATTAATGTGAGTTACATGCAAACACTGAAGGAGAAAACAGTCTTTCTAAAAGGAAACGTGGACTCTGCAGTATGCTTGACAAAATAATATCTGCAATCACAATATGTAGCCAGTTCTTTGTTTAATTTCCTCTTTTTAAAAATACACATAAGCCAAGCTTTCTTTCATGTTTAAACTAAAAACATGAAAGATGACCCTTATGTTGCTCCTGTATGGCTAGATTGCAACACTGAAAATCAGGGAGAAGTTTATGCCTGTTAGGCTCTCTTGATTTGCACCAACATTAGTAACCTAAACGAGCCAGACTCTTGTTTTACATTTGTGAAAACCCAAATGCTTTAAAAATGTACAGGGAGGTTTTCTGGAATCCAGAGTTTAGGTGTGCATTAAAAACTCTTGTTGGCTCCAGTGAGAGGGTTAGAATTTAGCATTCATTAGGGCATTAATGATTTGCTGATACTCAGTGTAATTTTACTCTGTGTAATGGCTGTCTTCTGTTTTGTAGGTCTGAGGACTTTGTGCATTGCTTATGCAGACCTGTCAGAAAACTCTTACAGAGAGTGGTTGAATGTCTACAATGAAACCAGTACACTTCTGAAGGACAGAACTCAGAAGCTGGAGGAATGCTACGAGATCATTGAAAAGGTAAGACACATACTTCTTTGGTGATCAGCTACAGATTCCCTTACATGTGTCTTTTCCCGTGGAATTTGGCTTTATAAAACCAAGTAAACAAACCCAAACAGTAAAACTAACTGTTAATTTCATTCATGAGAAACTGAAAAGGTATTCTTAGTTGGCAACCTGTTCAGTCCGTAGATCTCTCAAGTTCTTAGTTCATAAATCTGAGACTAGCTTATGTATAAAAGGTCATTGCTACTTATAAACTCTTCTCTCACATTCTTTTGATATTGCTGTCTTGTGGAAAGTTCATGTAACTTGATAAAGATAATGTATAAAATCGTTATGTTGCACCAAGTTCCCATGTACTAGTATACAAAGAGAAGTTTTTTCCTTTTTATACAGCAGTCACAGTTCAGGGTTTCTGAAGGCTGTTGTAGCAACTGTAGACAAAACAAAGCGCTCACCGTGGCCTGTAGTCTCATGGACTGAAAAAAGATGAAAAATTGCTCTCCATGCAAATTGGAGAACTCATAATTCTCAAAAGGGAAAGTAGGTACCAGAGAAGCAGTTTGAAACTCTAATCCTGCACTGGATGAAATGTTAAAACAACACTAGAGGCCAGTGTTTCTTTGATACTTGCTGGTTGTACTGCTTTCTGAAATGCTGGTAGTCACACTTCTCACCTGCCCTTGTTCATATTTCTTCCCATCACTGCAGTTATTTCACTCTCATTTTATTTAGTGGTTTCTTTAAAACACTCTTTGAACTTAAATTTCTTTTAAAATTCACTCAATTTAAGTTCTGGAGCAATGTTGGTTATTTAAGTTGGTTGGCGCAGAGGAGGAAAGGAGGTTAAGACTAGGATGGGAGCTAAGTTTCATAGGGTAACAGAAAAACTAACTCTAAGTAACAGCTGAAGATTGGGTCTTCCTTTTCAAACTAATGCCTGAAGTAGTCTTTTGTGTTGGTTGGTCAGTAGCAGTGTGGTTAATCTAATCCTTGATTCTGTAGGTTTGCATAGCTCCTTTCAGCTTTCTGCTTCCTCCACTTTGGTCTCATATGCTTCTGTTTTCACTGAGGTGAAAAATGAACATGGCTTGATTGTCTTACTTTAAAATGCGGTCTCAAACCTTAGATATTTGTCCATCTACCTTCTGCCTCTTTTTGCAATTTAGTATCTTGAAGGAAGGGGACCTGTGAGTGGGTTGTGGAATTGGAGTTTTGGACTTACCACCATATTGGTGGGAGATATCCACTGTATTCCTTTCCTGTTAATGTTTACTTGCTGGTCATACCAAGGAGCAGGGAATTGCACTTGAAACTTAATTTTTTTTTTTTTTCCTTAGAGCTGGTATTTCCCAGGTTAAATTCTCTGGTCTGTAGGCACTTCTTTCTAGATAATAAACTAATAAACTGGCTTATGGCTGTAACATAAAATAAATGTATTTTAACAGGCCGATTTTTCATCGAAGGGCTCAAATGGGGGTGGGAGGGCTACTTTGTCAGTCTGAGTGTTGAGATCACTGGGTCATGGTACAGGTGCACATGTGGAGACAAACGTAAACTGGCCTCTTTCCCCACCTGTACACTGGCTGAGAGGGCTTTGGCAGGCAGAATAGTAACTCCCCTGCTTGGGTAGCTCAGCCATGCTGATCCCTGTGCTGTCATGTTTAACTGCTTAACAAGTGATTTGGGGAATAAAAGGCAATCTACAATTGCACACTTGGACTGCATTTGTAACCTCCAAATGTTGTTAGCATCAATAGGGCTACTGTTTCATCAGAAGGCTATAGGGCAAATGACTTATGTGAGTTGATTCTACTACCTTTACCAGCTGAATGTCTCACAACAAAACTTAAGCTCTGTCAAACCTGTAACTAATGCTCAGCCTACACACCTGTATGAGTAACAACTTCCCCTTCTGTTCTTTATGCATGCACAGATGCATAGAAGCAGGAGCTGCTCTAACATATTCTTCATAGAATCATAGAATGGTTTGTGTTGGAAGGGACCTTTTAAAGATCATCTAGTTCTACAGCCCTGCCATGGGCAGGGACATCCTTCACTAGATCAGGTTGCTCAAAGCTCCATCCAGCCTGACCTTGAACACTTCCAGTGATGGGGCATCCACAACTTCTCTGGGCAACTTGTGCCAGTGTCTCACTGCCCTCATTGTAAAAAAAAAAAAAAAAAAAAAAAAAAAAAAAAAATTCTTTATGTCCAATCTAAGTCTACCCTCATTCAGTTTAAAACCATCACCCCTTGTCCTGCCACTGCAGACCTTGGTAAACAGTCCTTCTCCATCTGTCTTATAAGCCCCCTTTATATACAGAAAGGCCACAATAAGGTCCCCCTGAAGCCTTGTCTTCTCCAGGCTGAACATCAGCTCTCCTAACTAATTCTGTTCACTTCATCTGTTTTCACTGGTTTTGAATAATTATAGTCCCTACAAAGAACAGAAGCTGTAACTCTGTGCAATTCCTGAAATGATACACTACAACTAAATTTGTATCAATTTCTTTTAAATTGAACATCTTTACATGTCTAAGGGATCATTAAAATGCTTATAAAGTTAAAATCTGCTGAGTAGATTGTGCCTTTTGACAAGGTTTATTTCTTATTTCTTTTGTCTGCCTGACTTTTTTTTTTCCTGTAACATGGCCAAATCTCTTCAAGCAATTGCTTTAGAATTGCATAAGAAAATGGCTAACACTGTAGTATTAAGTTTGTTGTATGAGACATGTTTTTCTGGCAGACATCTGTAGGTAGACTGGAGGTACTCAGATTGATTAATGTTCATACCACTTGTATTACATAAACGTAGTGATTATATCCATAAATAGTTGCAATAATTTTACTTTGAGCGATTGTATCCAGTCTGTATGTTCATTTTATGGGAGGGAAATTGGTTTAAATGATGTGATGCCAGGTGACTTTTGTTTTGTGCTTAAGAATTATATAAACTGTGACTGCTCATCATGTTGCTATGGTGATTAGTGAATGCTCCAGTATATATGTTCATCCATAGGCTAGCTTTGGAGTTGCATAACTTCAATTAATTGTTCTTGAAACATTGCCATCTTTCTGATCAGAAACACTCGGTTCCTTTCTGTACCTCTTGATACATGAATTGTAGGCAGAGGAAGTAGAATAGCCACACCAGAAACTACTGTAGTGTATATTGCTTGTCAGAATGTTATATTAGCAATGAGGCACGACATGATGTCTTTAATTCTTTTTTGAGCGTGTTCCAAACAGAGGTTTATCTTAAGACAACAATCCCTCAAATTTCTTTTTTCCAGGATTTACTGCTTCTTGGAGCTACAGCCATTGAAGACCGCTTGCAAGCAGGTGTTCCAGAAACAATAGCTACATTAATGAAGGCAGAAATTAAGATATGGATTCTGACAGGGGACAAACAGGAAACAGCTCTCAATATAGGTATCCATCTTTCTGGTTACTCTGAATTTGTCTGATATGTGGCAGGTTATATACTAGATCTGCTGTGTGGGGTGTTAGAATCAGACCTGCTTTTTATAGAATCGTTCCTTGGTAGCAGAGAGGCATGTGATAGCCTTCACTTTGGAGAAGGGTGGGTTTTGGAGTGAAGTCTTTGCTCTGAGTGTCAGGCTATATTCAGCCTTTTTTTAAGGCGAAAGGGACACTTCTGCTCTTGGTTAAGCGCAGTTCTTGTGTGGAGTGAATGTAGGTAACTGTATTCTGATGGTAACTGGAGAGCTCAACCAGACTGTGATGTTAGTTATAACTGTGCATTACATCAAACTGTTTTACAGCTTTTTTTCTATTCTTACTGACTGCCTTTTCTAGACTTTAGTGGAGTTTGGGATATGATGGGAAATCTGGTAACACAAAGCGTGTAGCTTACAACTTCTTGCAAACCTTGTCTGTGAAAGTAGGTGGATGCTTGAATAACTGTTCCTGCTGTCACCTTATGGCACATCTGTTAGTCAAGTACGTCATGGTTGTTAGAAGTGTGTTGCTGCTGTTGAGTGTATGGATAGAATTTAATATGGGTTGTTTCATCAAGGCACAGTATGGATATCTGTATCAAACTTGTTGATACATCTTAACTTACAAGCTATACTCTGTAATGCAAAAAGAAAAATCTAGCAATGATGTGAACAAAAAGAACAAATTAAAGTGTTTATCAGACAGGTGTGCTTGGGTACTGATGTAATAGAATGGTAACCTACTTCAGACATAGATGTTTATCTGTCTACTTGTTTTTGCAGCATAAAACTGGAGAGAGGTTTTAGCGTTGTAAGTTCAGGTTTGTTACTAGAAGCAGCCCTTAAACATTAGGTTTCCTTTCAGGTTATCAATGTATCTGGTAAAATTAGTCTATATACCCAGCTCTGATTTGTCAAATACAAAGATTTTTACTGTAAGGCTGGGCTGAACTGGAGGTGCATTGTAATTTCAATCCTATAGCAACTAAATGTTGTGCTCTGTAGCACTTCTGCTGTTGTGCTAGTCTTGCATTGGATATGCCACATGAGTAGGTCTAGTAAGTGCTCAAATCCTTCAGCCGCCTTCTCACTCTGGATGCTTGCAAGGTGGGCAACCTGGGTAGCAATACCTTGTGCTGTCACAGAATGCTGCTGTGCTTGAAATGCTGATTTGTGAGCTACGCGTATGCTGCCATTGTGCCATAGCCTTTCACACAATACTAGTAGCCTTCTAGGAGAGGGGCTATCCAGGTCTTAACTGAGTAGTAAAGACTTAGTAAAAAAATAGATCTTGAAGTAAGCACACCCACCCCGCCATGATATCACGTATCTCCCAAATATAGCATTCTTGGCACTATAGTGCCATGATGCTCTTGTATTATTTTTGATTATTTTTTTTCCCCCCTGTAACTGGTAAATCTGTCCAGAGGTGGAAAGAGGCAGAGTCACAGTGGTGATCTGACATTTCACAGAACTGAGTGACACTTTCACCTTGTTATTTAAGTCTAGAACACTGCATATCCCCACTGTCTCTGGTGTGCCCATGTAAAGTGCTATCCACAATTGCATTCAGATTTGCAGATTAGTCTGTTTAGATCTACAGGTGTAGGTTAAGGGGATCCTTAACAGCATAGGTTGCCTACTGTTGAAGGAGCTATTTCTAGCCTTCTCAAGCTCATGTTGGTTTCAAGATTCTCTAACTATATGAAGAATGTGACCAGTGAAGCTTTTTATGTATAGAACTGCATGTAGATGAGTCTGGGTGTATTTCAGGCTCCTCCTGGCAGAACTGTGATGCTCTATAACTGGACTTACATCATCTTTAGCAAAACTTCGGGCCTTTGCTATTTTTTGTCTGTTACTTATTTTTTTCTGCTTTGGTTGGTTTAGTGGAATTTCAGAATGTAGTCTGCTGGACTGACTAGAATTTTTGTTTACTTACATGAAACTTGATTCAGTTTTGATATCTTTATATGTCGAAGTTGGTACCAAGAGAGGAAGTAACTTGCTGAACTGATACAGTTGTAGTAGAAATAACGTGGATGGCTTAAGTAGACAATTGATTTAAATGCTAGTTATCTGATTTGAATCACTATCTGCAGTTTTTTTTTTCTTTAAAAGCAGCAGTCAACTTGAGAGGAGGGAATCATCATCTTCTGACAAATCAAAAAAACCCTGTAGCTATAGATTTTGGCATAAATACCTGAAATGAGTTGATACATGAACTGACAGCAGCTAGCCTGAACACAATTAAATGAGCTTTACAGCAATTGCTTGCTGCGAAAGAGACTAACTTCCAGCTTGTCTCTAAAGCTCGTTTTCTTTATGATAGCAACTTGAAAAGAATACGTATTTCCCTTACAACTTCTAAATTATCACGTTGTTTAGTGTACAGTTTGGTAGTAAAACTCTGGAATTTAATTGGCTTCATGTTCAAGTTGGCTTGAAAGTACAAACATGTGGCATCCTTCCAGTTCTTGTATGTAACCCATTAAAACTGTAATAAACATTCAATTTAAAACCCAGTCCACATGTACATTTTATGCTTCAGCTGTAAATAGGCTATCTGGGGAGTAAAAAGTATTTTCACTTTCTCATTGTGTGTGGCAGTTATGCTTATGGACTGTTGCTTGCTGTGTGGACATGCATATGTATTGAGGAATATTTGAGCTCTTGGCAGCTGCCCCAAGGGGCTGGAGTACTTTGTTCTTCCAGCTTCCTCTTGATTCTTTGGCCTTCAGCATTTGTGTGTGTCTCTGTCTCTTAATTGCATTCTTGACTTCTCTGAAGAGTAATGATTGACCTTACTGTGGGGTGGTTGTATGCCTTCCACTCAGCCATGTGCTGGGTGAGAAATGTGTTCCTGATAAGATTTAATGCTGATCAACCACTTGAACTCCCTACCTATAGAAAATAGGAGTTATGGGTTCAGAAACGTCTTTGAGCATGACATGGTCTGCGGGTTTTTATCAGCTGAAACTGTCCTTAGCCAGTGTCTGCAAACAACTCTAGAAGGCTTAACAGTGTGCTTGTAACTTCATCCTTCTCTTTATCTGCAGACTCTGGATCTTCTCTGCCTTTCAATGAGGCAAAAAAAAAACCATGGCAGATTTCTATTTACCATCATCCTGGTGCTCAGCAGGCTCCTACAAAATCAGAACTGATGTATTCCCAGCTGATAACTTCCATAGTGACAGATTGCTTTCTGGGAATGGGAATGTAGTGTTTGCTGAACTGCATCCCTCCCTTGAACAAGGAGTCAAGCCCTACAGTTGAGCTAAGTGATCTTGCCTAGAGTATGAATTCATAGCTGCAAGCACTACCTTACAGTCATAGAAGGGTTTGGGTTGGAAGGGGCCTTTGAAGATCTAGTCCAATCCTCCTGTTTTATGGGCAGGGACATCTTTCATTAGATTGGGTTGCTCAGAGCCCCATCCAGCCTGACCTTGAACACTTACCATGATGGGGCATCCCCAGGTTCTCTGGGCAACCTGTTAGTCTCACCACCCCGTCATAAAAAATTTCTTCCTTATGTCCAGTCTAAAACTACACTTTTTCTTTCTTAAAAGCATTGCCCCTTTACCTGCTGCTACAGGCCTCAGTAAAAAGTCTTTCTCAGTCTTTCTTATAAGCCCCCTTTATATGTTACAGAATCACAGAATCAGCCAGGTTGGAAGAGACCTCAGGGATCATCGAGTCCAACCGTTGCCCTGACACCACCATGTCAACTAGACCATGGCACTAAGTGCCATGTCCAGTCTTTTCTTAAACACATCCAGAGATGGTGACTCCACCACCTCCCTGGGCAGCCCATTCCAATGTCTAATAACCCTTTCTGAGAAGAAATTCTTCCTAATGTCCAACCTGAACCTCCCCTGGCGAAGCTTGAGGCTGTGTCCTCTTGTCCTATCACTAGTTGCCTGGGAGAAGAGGCCAACTCCCACTCCACTACAACCTTCCTTCAGGTAGTTGTAGACTGCAATAAGGTCACCTCGGAGCCTCCTCTTCTCCAGGCTAAACAACCCCAGCTCCCTCAGCCGTTCCTCGTAGGTCAGACCCTCCAGACCCTTCACCAGCTTGGTCGCCCTCCTCTGGACTCGCTCCAACACCTCAACATCTTTCTTGAAGTGCGGGGCCCAGAACTGGACACAGTACTCAAGGTGCGGCCTCACCAGTGCCGAGTACAGAGGGACGATCACTTCCCTAGACCGGCTGGCTACACTATTCCTAATAGAGGCCAGGATGCCATTGGCCTTCTTGGCCACCTGGGCACACTGCTGGCTCATGTTTAGCCGGCTGTCGATCAGCACCCCCAGGTCTCTTTCTGCCGGGCTGCTTTCTAACCACTCTTCCCCCAGCCTGTAGCGCTGCATGGGGTTGTTGTGGCTGAAGTGTAAGACCCGGCACTTGTTCTTGTTGAACCTCATGCCATTGGTCTCGGCCCATCTATCTAACCTGTCCAGATCCCTCTGTAGGGCCTTCCTACCCTCCAGCAGATCGACACTGCCACCCGGCTTGGTGTCATCTGCAAATTTGCTGAGGGTGCACTCAATCCCTACGTCTAGATCATCTATAAAGCTATTGAACAGCACCGGCCCCAGAACTGAGCCCTGGGGAACACCGCTAGTGACCGGCCGCCAGTTGGACTTTGCCCCATTCACCACCACTCTCTGGGCTCGGCCGTCCAGCCAGTTTTTAACCCATGGAAGAGTCCACCCATCCAAGCCCCGGGCAGCGAGTTTGTCTAGGAGGGATGCTGTGGGAGACAGTGTCGAATGCCTTACTGAAGTGTAGATAGACTACATCCACAGCCCTGCCCTCATCTACTAAGCGGGTCACTTGGTCATAGAAGGAGACCAGGTTGGTCGAGCAGGACCTGCCTTTCATGAATCCATGTTGGCTGGCCCCGATGCCCTGATTGTCCTGCATGTGCCGTGTAATGGCACTCAGGATGATCTGTTCCATCCCCTTGCCTGTCACCAAGGTCAGGCTGACAGGCCTATAGTTCCCTGGATCATCTTTCCGACCCTTCTTGTAGATGGGCGTTACATTTGCTAATTTCTAGTCAGCTGGAACTTCTCCAGTTAACCAGGACTGCTGGTAGATAATAGAGAGTGGTTTGGCAAGTTCATTTGCCAGTTCCTTCATTACTCTGGGGTGAATCCCATCCGGGCCCATAGCTTTGTGGGTGTCCAATTGGCACAGCAGGTCACTAACTGTCTCCTCCTGGATTATGGGGTGTTCACACAGCCCCCCGTCCCTAACTTCAGGCTCTGGGGGCCGAGTCTCCTGAGGACAACCAGTCTTGACATTAAAGACCGAGGCAAAGAAGGCATTGAGCACCTCTGCCTTTTCCTCATCCCCTGACACTACACTACCCTCCTCATTCAGCAAGTGGTGGAGGCTCTCCTTGACCCTCCTTTTGATGTTAATGTATTTGAAGAAACTTTTTTTGTTGTCTGTGACCGTCACAGCCAAATTAAGCTCTAATTGAGCTTTGGCCCTTCTAATCTTCTCTCTATTTGACCTGGCAACATCCCTATAGACCTCCCAAGTTACCCGACCCTTGTTCCAGAGCAAATAGGCTCTCTTTTTTCACTTAGGTTGTAGCCTAAGTTCTCTGTTTAACCAGGCCGGTCTTTTTCCCTGACGGCTTGCCTTCCTACAGACTGGGACAGCCTGCTCCTGAATATTTATCAGTTCCTTTTTAAAGCACATCCAGCCTTCCTGGACTCCTTTGCCATTCAGGACCAACTCCCAAGGGACTCTGTGCACCAACCTCTTAAACAGGCTAAAGTCTGTCCGGTGGAAATCTAAGGCAGAAGTTCTGCTCTTGCTCCTCCTTACTTCCCCCACTATCAAACTCTAACATTTCATATTGAAAGGTCTCCCCAGAGCATTCTCTTCTCCAGGCTGAACAACCCCGATTCTCTCAACCTTTATTCATAGGAGAGAAGTTCCAGCCCTCTGATTGCTTTTGTGGCCCTCCTCTGGACCTGCTGTAACAGAGCCATATCTGTCTTGTGCTGGGGGCCCCAGAGCTGGATGCAGTACTCCAGGTGGAGTCTCATGTCCAATTCTTCATCCACCAGTATCCCCAGATACTTCTTGGTATGGCTGCTCTCAAACCATTCATCCCCTGATCTGTACTGGCTGACATTTGGGATTGCTGTGACACAAGTGCAGGACCTTGTACTTGGCCTTGTTGAACTTCATGAGGTTCTCATGGGCCTACTCCTCAAGCCTGTCAAGGTCCCTCTGGATGGCATCCCTTCCCTCTAGCATATCAACTGCACCATTCAGCTTGCTGTTGTCTGCAAACTTGCTGAGAGTGCATGCAATCTCACTGTCTGTCTTCGATAAAGATACTAAATGGTATTGGTTCCAGGACTGACTCCTGAGGGTTGCTACTCATTAATGGTTTCCACTTGTACATTGAGCCATTGACTGTAACTCTTCGGACATGGCCATCTAGCCAATGCCTTATCCATCTAACAGTCTGTCCATCAAATCCATATCTCACCAATTTAGAGGTGAGAATACTTCTGTTATGGTGAGTAATGATTTTTCAGTTGAGGGAATGGAAGCAATGCCCATGTGTTTGTCTGTATCCCCATGTGAAGTCTGAGCAGGGCATATGTGTCCTCTGAACACAGAGGATAATCATTCTTGCCTCAGATGCTGGATTCTGTATGCCTGTGGTACCACTATGCCTGTGAGCTATGAGCTTGAACTCTGGTTCAAGCAATCTTTCTTCCAGGGCACTTGAAGGGAAATAAGTCCCAGAAGTACCTTATTCATCTGCTTCGTGTACTTTTAGTCAGACTTTTAAATTAGAGCTAGATGTCAACTTACAGGTGTGGATTGACATTTTATACCTGGCTTTGAACCAGCAGTTGATCTTAATCTACTCAGAAGCATTGACAAAAATATGTCCCGGTCTTAGTGTATTTCTGCTTATGATGTTATTACTGCCAGTAATAACTATTTTAGAACTATTATAAAACTTTACAAGTGACATTTGTAGCCATATTTTAGTCTTATAGTTGTCAGTTACTTTGCTTTATACTGGTGCTAGATTTTAACTTCTTCATAGTCCTGAAATTGTACATAAAGTATAGATCTGCTGTAAGCTCTTGTTAGGCTTGGCTTATATCTTCCTATTCCAGTCTTGATGTCCTTCGTGTTTAATGTGATGACAAGATGCAAAATGACCTTAATTGCAGGATTAGTTCTTCTGACTCCATGAGTTCCAAGATGCACAGCAGAGCAGCTCTGTTTTCCACAGTTTTTTTTTCCCCAGCTCCCACTTGTCAAGTGGCATCTTGCTCGTTTTAAGAGGTAAAGTGAAACAGTGAGCAGTGATTTAGAAATTACAGCTTGCTATTGCAGCTGCTGTTTCCAATCAAATGCTACTAGAAATTCCTTTTGAATTAGTTATACCGAATTTGTAACAGCCTACTGCACAAGGCTGTTGCCATTCTCTGGGGAAAGAATAACCCTGACATGGAGGGAAGTGCTGAAGTTTGTAATATTCTCTTTTTCTTTTCAGTAAAATTAAGGAAGTGGTTCTTCAGTCTAGGACTAACTTTTAAAAATGGCAAACTGACTTTTTTCCTGAATCAGTGTTTTGTCTACACCTGTTGAAGCTTCATTACTCAGTTCTGTACTACCACCTATGACTTATTCCCAGACAGAATGACAGGATATCTTCAAAGCTTTTGTGTTGTAGGTTGCACTTTGTTAGAATATATTTCATCCTGTTCCCGACAGGTGTGTGTGTTCTAGGTCATTCTGTATTGTTCTCTAAAGCAGAAAGTAAACCTTAACCCGTTAACACAAATAAGATTAAAATGTATCTGGAAGGTTGCACCTGATATTCATACTCCACACAGCTGTGAAAATGGAAGAGAAACAAAACTTCTGAAGGTAATCAAACCTGCTGCCTGAAAGTGCCAGGCTATGGGATATAAACATGCCTTCTGCAAAGACAAGGGATTTGCTTTCTTGACAGATGTCGTTCATGCAGGCATGTTAACCCTGGATTATACCTATAAAACTAGCCCAATTATAAAAATTCTGTAGCCTGAGGAAGTGATTTGCATTGCAATTGATGAGCCAGTATGACCTTCCTAAAGGAACCAAGAATCCTACAGAAAATAAGTTCACGCCTCAGTTGTTCTCTTGCTATTGTGAGGTATGGAGAGAGAATTAATCTTTTTACGTTGACTGTGCTGTTCTGCTTTTGAACCTGTCAGCGTTGCGGTGGTTCATCACTGGGACGTTACTCTTATACTGCAGTAGCCTCCAGTCTACATTTAAGAAAAGTAAAGACTTCCTGAGACCTCATTTTGTGACAGCAATTTCTTAAACTTGCTGTGATTCATTTCTATACAAAAGCACAGTAGAAATACAAAATAATTCTTTTGTATTTCCTTTTGCTGTGTGACTTAGATCAGCAGTAAAAGGCATGTGCTTCCAATAAATGAGTTCTCTGCTGTTTTATGAAGCTACATGACTGTGCCAATCCCAAGAGAACTTGCCTGAGCTTTTAGGATAATGCAATGGGGTCAGTCTGATGCAAGTTTGCATTTGTTTCTTACCATTAATATGAGCTGAAATTAAACTTTATTCTGTAAATGCCAAGTATATATATTCTGGGTATAACTTTTTCTCATGTCAGTGACAATCGTGTGGCAGAGAAACTTCCACTTCAGTGGCATTGAGTAGTACTGCAGTCACTGGCTTTTACTATAACAAAAATGAGAGGCTTTGTTTTTGTCTTGAGAATTTTTGCTTTGAATTTTGGTGTCCTGCCAAATGTACAGAACTGCCTTCGAGTGCTGCTCCAGACTATGGCAACTTGCTCTTGTTCTTTCATGCACCAGTCATGCTAAGAATAATCTAGTACAATTACCTGATGCCTCTAGGAGTTGGTAGGGGCTCTGTGTGTGTCATTGATTTGTAGTTTTGGTTGAAGCTTAGGACCTTCCACACTAAACTCTCAAGAGTAAAAAATGCTCATGTAACCCAAGTGTGGGCTAAGGGGGCTGGGTAGCACCAACTGATTCAATGTGTGTGTGCTTCCAGTCATGTGGCATAGCTGCAACTGTGCATTCAGATCTGTTCCTGTTAAAAAAAGAGAAAAATTTAGGTATAGAAATATTTAATTTTGCTGTAGGGGATATAGCCTGTATTTACTGCATCTAGTTAATACAGTGTTTTCTTTGGTTAAAACATCTCAAGTGATGTATTTGGAAATGCAGATAAAATGCAAGAAAAATTGTCAAGTTGGAGTGTGTTCTATACACCAGTGCTTCCAGTAGCCTGCCTGATAGGAGTAATGGCTCAAAAAGTAAACTGTCATCTGAGCTGTAGATGTTCCTTTGAAGGTTTAGCTAAACCTTACGTATTCTTCCAGAAAGTTAAGTCCTTGTGTTTTTTCTCTCTTGCAGGGTATTCTTGCAGACTCATTTCACAGAGTATGTCTCTCATCCTGGTCAATGAGGATTCACTAGATGTAAGTAAGCAAATTTTGGTATAATTCTTGATTGAAGGAGGTATTGCTAACAAAAGGGAAAGTTGTTGAGCTGTCTCATTTTATTTCTCTCACTTGCCTTTGGGGTAGCAAGATAAACGATTCATGCTAAAACAGGGACGGGTTGTGCAGAATGTACCCCTGAGGTCTCCAGTCACAAACTGTACAGATCAAACTAACTTTCTCAGAACAAGAAACTGATTAGGTCCGTGGGTTTGATTCTGCTGCAAACTGGTGAAACCTGCAGTATGTTGTCAGGAATATATCGTCAGGAATATAGTTAGGCTTTAAGGTATAGATATAGGAGTAACATCTTTGAAGAAAGAAAAAAAAAAACCAAACCCACAAAACCAAAAACAACAAAAAACAACAACAAAAAAAACCCCAACAAGCTAAAAGACTCACTTCGACATAATAAGCTATCTTCAGCATTGCATGGAACAGCTGTAACCAAACCTATGCATGAGCAAACTACATTGTAAGCTTGCCCACGTACAGTTTTTGAGACCTAAAAATTGGATTGAAAATTGCCTGCAAATGGTTGCCATGCTCCTCGGGTATGTGCAAAAACTAACTGGAAAAATCATACACTTGTACATGAATCTTCCCAAAAGATCTTTTTTCCAGTTTGCCTGTTTCAGCATAGATACCAGTGTTTGATATCACTTGAATATCTGGTTGCTATTAGAGGTATTTGTAGGACAGATGAAAATGGGATAGATGCTGTCAGTAATAGACAGCATCTGATACTTGTGTTTAGAGTTGATAGTTCATCCTGCTTGACTGGATGGGAGATGCAAAGCCTGTATCTTTGCGTATCGAAGGAGTTACTGGATATCTGGAAGTCTGGTGGAAGAGGGGAATACTATTGTGGCAAAGTAATCACCTGATAAGCATTATTTTCCGGTTGCTTCTATGTCATTAAGTTAACAGCAGCCTTGATAGGGTTTTCAGCTCAGACTCAAGTTCTTTGTACGCAGTTGTGGCATCTCAGGGCCTAGTGTTCTAGCTCACCAGGTCTCAGGAGATACCAGTGAATCCAAGAGGAGAAAAATCTGCCTCCAGAGGCTGGATTGCTAGTTTCCATGCAGCATAACCCACCCTGATGGGAGCTGTCTCACTGCTGAGTTCTAGCAACAAAGACCATGTTAGTTCTCTTGCAGAAGTAAAGTTTTCTGTGTTTCTACATACTTAGACTTGTTCAGATAATTCTAGTGGGATAAGAACTGCAGGGATAACTGCATTAAGTGTGTGTAGATTGGAGTATATAAATTGTTTCAAGCAAATATCTAAATGCCTTAGTGAAGACTCCCATCTGCTTAGACCATCTTCTCCCATTTTTCCACTTCGCATGGTCCCTCTTTAAGGGAACTGTTTCTTTTTTGTGGGATCAAAATACAGTGTGTCTGATGAGCTTTCTGCCACCCCTGGCTGACTGGACCTTTTAAGCTGAAGAAAGATGCAGAATCTCAGCAGAAAATAAGCAGTTGGTGGTCTTTGTTTCCTGAAGCAGGAAGATTAGTTGGTTAGAATTATAGGAATAAGGAAACTTTGTGGGTTGTTCTTTTCTGAATGCATTGTGAACTCAAACCTTGAAGAAGGAATATGGTTGTGCCTTGTTAAATTTTAAAAGATTTCTTACCCATTCTGAAGCTCTGAAATTTTTTGACCCTGGAAGTAAGGCTCTTATTTCAATCTGAATAAAAAGTAGTTCCCCTAAATTTGCAGAAACAAACAACGTGCCTTTTGTGATGCCTGTTCAGAAATAATAAAAGACTTAAAGATTCTCTGTGGCTAAAGCAAGGGGTGCAGACTGAAGGTGGGACAGAAGAAGTCCTTGCTAGATCAGAGGAAGAAAATGGAGCTAACGTTGCTTGGTATTTGAAGCATCCAGAAGTTGGACAAGATAGTCCTCAAGCCATGTTAACTTGACTTTTTTACTACTTCTGGTTTTGAATAGAGTGATATAGTGAGAGAGAGATTTCTGGGTACCTCTGTTTGTAGTGAATATAATATAGAAGATGCTGAGTAGTACCTAACAGCTTCAGCACCTGCCTTTAAATTGTGACTACAGTTAATTGGCTGAAAGGACCATGAGAGCAGGATGAATAACCAAATGGCTTACTACCTATGCCTTAATGGTGAGTGCTTCAGTCATAGGGTTTTTCTTTTAAATGTCAAACAGCAGTGTAGGTAGAATGATTCAAGGACTCTCAGTAAGAGGCAAAAATGAACTTGCCTTTTCTGGGATGAAAGACAGGACTTAAGCAATAAGTGAGAAACATGTGCCTAGATCTTGGTTTGTGTTTTTTTTTTCTTTTTTCCTCCCTTCCTGTCTTCAGCAGCAGCAACAGCTTGGCCCTGGCCTATGTGTAGAACCAGCTCTGGTTAATTGGTGTGACTGTAGTCCTGTTTTGTTTACAGAACTGACATACACTCACTGAAAGGCATATCATGTAGCTGCACAAAGGAATACACTTATGTGTATTGCTGTAGGATTTTTAGACTCCAAAAAGGCTTCTGTGTTTTGTTTTTAAAACTTGGTATGTTTTTCATTGCTTTAGGCAAGTAGGGGTTTTAGCTAACTTTATCTATGCACTTGACATTCCTGAAGTCCTGTTAGATCCTTCTGCTTTTTAGACAAGTCTCTGATTCTTCTCTTGAAACATGAGAAAGTGGAGGCCAATAACAGCTGGTTTTGATTCAGTAGATCCTGTGTGATGTTTTAAAAGTCCTGCTTTAGCAAGAACTTGTTGTGAGACCGTATCTCTTTAGCTTGATCTGCTTGCAGTGGATGGGCTGGGTATGTGGGTTTTGGGGAAGGCATGCTGACAGTCTCCTTACGCTGACTTGACCTCCCTTCCAGAGGGTCAGCTGCCTATTTGACAGCTTCAGTTGACAACCACTGCCTAAGTATATACACTAAATGCCAAACTAATTGTAACAAAATGAAACCTGTCCTTATTTTAATCTTAGCACAGATCTACAGAAGCAAAAATGGCTACTAGAGAGAAAATTAAACTGGAGAAAGAAGTAAGAGCTAAGGAATATAGGGTACAGAAAATCCAGAAAGATAGGAACTAGTGTATTCCAACAAAATATAGAGGGAATCTCCTATTTTAAAATACCTGAAGGCTTACTTTAATTCCTTTCTATACTTAGCATATGCACTTTGAGGTTTTTTATATATTCAGCTTTTTCCCAAACTTTAGCTAAGAGTTATGAAGGAAAGGTAATGTAATGTGGGAAATGAACTGGGAGAAAGTGTCACTGGCCAAAGCATCTCTTCTCACTTACCCACATGCCAGCTTTGCAAGTACTGTAGAGTACCAAAACTTCATTTGGAGTGATGGACAGGACCCCTGTGGAAAGAAACTTGTTAAATAAGTTAAAAGAGGCTAAATACTCCTTTCCCCATAAAAGGGAAAAGGTGACAGTATACCCATCCACTTGCTGAATCTTGAATCCATTGTCCAGTTTCAGACTGAAGTCTTCTGAGGCAGTGGGGGGACAGGAATGAACAGCCATCTCTGCTGTTCAGGAGATGGAGACTAGAATCAAGTGAGGAATAGTAGGGCAAGCAATTATTTTCATAATTTTTAAGCTTTCTTATAAGTAAATGCGGTACTCCTGTTTTGAGGTATTCTGTTAACCACTTTAGTAGCAGAATCTGGAAGTCTGGAAAACTGAATACAGAAGTATGTATTTTTTCAGTGATACCCAAAAAATAAAAGTTAATTTCTGGATCTTAACTTTTAACTTCTGGAGAAACTAGAGTTCTTAAACAGCTGTACTACAAATGAGAAAATAGATACAGATTGAAAAACCAAACACATGGTAATAAGCTGAGAAGCTGAACAGACTGAACTGTCTAGGAAGATTTGATGTTGTATTAGTCTTCATGATATGGATTAAGGTAAGGAGAAATTATAAAAACTACTGTTACAACTTTTTATTGACAATCTGTCCTCTTACTGTGAAGTACTGGCAGATTTATCTAATCAACAGTCTCCACTATGAACACCAATCAAAGGTTTATTGACAGATAGACCCCATGAGGGTAGAGGGGGTCATTGGTCACATGTAAAACATAAAAATATTACTGGAGTCTCCTACTGTCTGAATGCCAGAAAGCACTTTGGTTGGACAGATAGGGGTGTGGAGCCTCTTTTAAGATCCTTGAGGACTCTGTATTTGTCTTTAAAGAGTGTGAGGGGATGGGAGACTTTCTGACTGCAGAATACTAGCCATTAAGATGGATCTGTTTCTCACGTAAGAAATTAGCCATACTCATAAAGCATGAGAGGTCAAGGATGACACCATCAGTAATATGAGCCATTTTGTATGCATCTTGCCACATGGCTCAGTCTAAGGACACACGAGTATGAGAAGAAGCCCTGATCAAACATGGATTGACATAGAATGAAACCCCTCCCTCCCCTCTTTTTGCCTGATCTCTGCCAACATAGAAAAGAATATGCAATCAACTTTCTCTCAGGCATACTTTAAAATCCCTAAATAAAAAAGGAAACTATCATCATCTTTTCCCACCTGCTGCCTCCAGTTACGTAGCTGAATGAGGAGTTCTGTGGAATACAGAGAGTACAGTAGCCACTTCTGATTTTTTTTTTTTAAAGTTGGAATTGTAGTGTTGAATGCTTTACATCTTGACTTTGGACTCAACTGTGATCAGTAGAATCACAGTACACTTAACAACTCCCTCTTGCATATAGCTGAAGATACTTTGCAAAACTCAATGCTAAATACTTACCTCAGTGAATCAGTGTTATGTGGTGCTTAGTACACATGATACGGTAGTGATGGGAGAATGGGGAGTGGGAAGAAACGATAGAGGGGTTCCACCTGTGCATAGCAATATATCTTCTACACCTTCTAAGTTTAGCTGATTCCTTCTGGTTTCCCTTTCACGAGACAAAAATGTGAGCTAATACTGTAACAGTTCTAAAAAACATGAGACTGGTGTCTTTATTTTTCATGCTTTTCATTTATGTAGCTTTACTCCTTTGAAATGACATCACATAAATCTTGCAAGTATAAAAAGCTGAGGACCTCTCTCTTCTGGTCCTGTAGCTTTGGATAAGTCAAAGTTCGAGATGACAAACTTCATCTTGGCTATACCTGTCTCTGGCAGAGGTTCTAAGGAAGGGATCATGGCTGCTGTTGGAGAGATTTGAATTTGAAAAGTGATAGCTGTTAAACAACATCCCTTGTGCAAAGTTGAGAATTTACTTCAGACATACCATGCATCAGTGTTCTTAGAGCATTTCAGTGTTAAGTGCAGGATTTACACTTGAAATAGCCTGTAAAACATAACTGTGGTTAATTCCTGTTGAGTAATTCGGTGTCCTTAACAAGCCACTTATAAGTGGATAGGTTTTAGCAAAGCAGTCGGTAAAATAATATCTATTCTTAGTTTATTCAAGCTCTAAATTCCACAAAGCCTGTACATTAAAAAGGGCTTTGTGGAAAATGAGTGTCACATGTTCTATTTTTTCTTTGCTGTCCCCTCATCTAGTAGATGTTCCAGTAATTTCATGTGTGCAAGACTTTGGTTATAGAATCTAGCTGTAAGCTAAGACAACAGTATTAGAAGATTTTCAGTAAACATAAAAACTAATAGAAGCTTTCGGACTTAAAAAAAAAAAAAGAGAAATGGAGAACCATGGCATGTCAGATGAGGAAAAAAAACCTCATTGATATATAGTTGCTGGTCTTTTAAGTGAAGAAAATGGGTGATTACATGGTACATCATGAAGACTTATCTAATATTGAAGATGACTGTGATACTTTAGCTCAGATAACATATGTTTTTCCAAAACAGGAGCACAAACTTGTGGAGCTTGGAGCTTCTGAACTGGTACATCAAAAATGCTTTGTATTACATCAGTCTTGTTTTCAAACCAAAGTAATTCTGTGTTGTTTTTTTTTTTCTCAAGTACTCTTATCACCATTTTTTATGTAGAACTAAATTTTGCATAAGTCTAAATATAAAGCTCATATGTGTTTTATTAATAATTGCCACTGGTTCTTTTAGTTCTAAGGCTACTTAATGCCAATTCTTCAGTGTTGGACTTCCATAGTCATACTTATTTTGTATGTTGCACCTGTAACAGAAGTTATGACTTCTGTTCAACTTAGCCTAAAATCTATCAATAGAAGATTCTCACACTGAAATTCTGTAGCTTTGTGTTTAATACATTCTGCCTCTGAAATCTGTTAATGCTAAAAATGAATTTTTATAAGATCCAAGTTGAGCTTAGAGCCTTTAAATATTGATACGCTTTCTGCTTTGTGCAGTCCCTGTGTGACTTTTTTCCCCCCCCCCCCCCCCTTCTGCTCCTTGGCATGCAGCAGCAGGTGAGATGTGATAGAACAACTGTCTTGGCTTGTTTTTGAGAGCTAAATTTTTTTTAATCATGCACTTGAGGGAAAAATCAATCATTTCTGTTCTCTTCAGGGAACTACTCGGAATAGAAAAGACTAATCCCTAACTTGATTCAGATGAATTCTAGAAACTTAGTATAATAATCTGCAAATGTTTATCCCTTATAGACTTAACTGCATGCATACATATGCTCACTTGGTTTTTCTTTCCTTTTCCTAACAAAGCTTTTTCGAGTGAAAATATTTTGAGCACGAGATTTACTTTGAGCGTAGTTCTTGGATTCAGTTTCTGTTAATTTGGAAACACCATGAAGTCTTATTGTGCAGCTCTTACCCTGGACAAATTTCTTTCATTGACATCTCGTAGAAGTTGAGTTGTGAGAGCAGTGAGAGGGAAACCTGAAGAGGGGAAATCGGATGACCCAGAGAGGCCCTGGAAAGCCTGAGATGAGAGTAGTGGGTATTACAGCCGAGGAGTGTTGGGGTGTGTTCCCCTCCTGCCTTTGATGGTGCAGAAAGGAGGGCTGGGAACTGTATCGGTTGGTTATCGCATTGATTTGTATTTAACAGGAGTGGAAGTGCAGAATTGGAGGGACCCAATTCTGAACCTGTGGATAGTATTTTGCTGTAAAGTAATTCTGTTGATATAAATGGAGCTACACAGTGAATGTGTCCTGCAGAACTTATGTGCCTGGACTGACAATCATCATCCTGTGTTATACATAGATGTGTAAGTAACAACAAACTGATAGTCCAGTATAAGAACCCTCAATGCCGGTGTCTATTGATGATAATCTCACTAAAAGTATAAGCATAGAAGCAGAAGCTGGCCTCCCTCACTTCTCTGCTTGCTCAGCTCTATCTTTTGCATGCTTCACTGTTTGGATGAGCTATCGAATGTGACCATGGATAAACCTGTTTTGCTACCATGATATTGTGTAGTATTCTTAAAAAAAACAAAGCTTCACAGTGTAATTTGTTGTCTGCAGTCAGTGTCTTGACTTCCGAAACTGGGTCTTAATATCTGCAGGGAAGCTTTACATGCAGTTATGTTTTGTATTCTAGTGGTGAAGAGTGAGGACCAGGAAAACTTGGTTATTTTGTCATCTTATATTTGCTGTTTTGTAGGGTAGCAGCATTACTATGAAGGTTCTATAACCTGTAAGGAAAATCTCTTAAGCATGAGAAGATAATTGGATTTATCCAATGACTTTCATAACCTTCATTCTTATGGGTACATTTCCTTCTCACATGTCTGACAGAGTTTAAAAAAAAAAAATCTGTTAAGGAGATCTTTAACAGGCACCATTATTCATTGTGTTTAAATACTGATGGATCTATAGATCTGTGATTATATGGGAATTGTGCATCTAAACTGCTCTGGAGTTCTTAAGAAGCAGAGCTCTGATCAGGTCATTGAATTTACCCATATGCTAGAAATAAGCAGGTGTTGTTGGGTTGCTGCCTAGAACTTTTTCTAATAACCATTGGGAAAACTCAGACTGTCTGGAAAGAAGGAAAACCTGAGGAGTAGGCCTTTAAAAATAAATTGTCTATCAGTGTGTCTGTCTTCAAGCAAAGAATATCATTCCAATAGTGTGTTCTGTACTATATTTACCAGGACAGGAAGATTTGTGTAGCGTTATGGCTTCCATAGAAAGGTATTAGCTTCGCTACAGGAATTTCTTTAGCATGCACAGTATGGGAGTTGTTTTGTATAAATATGTATTTGAAATTCTTGAGCACAACTACAGCAGACAGTGCCTGTGAAGCTCTGAGAAACTTTGGAGGTGTTGCTTTTTGGACCCTGATGCTCCTGCTCTTGGAAGAAAGGATGCCTGCACCTTGTCAGTGATGTCATACTGATTACTCACATAGAATGGGGGTAAAGTTACTGTCAGCTTTTCAGACTAAAACCAAAGTTACCTACTACTGGGAGATCCAAAGCACTGGTATCATGTGTACTTCAGTCCTACTGAAAGACAGTAAGGTGTACAGATAACTGCTGGGAAGATGAGAACAAGTCCTGTACTGCTAATGCCTTGTAGATGCTTTCAAGATTACATCAGGTGTGTTGCACAAGAGAGGAAACTGGGATTTTTTTTTTCCTCCCGTGCCATCATCTGCCCAAATGCTTTCGGACAAAGTTAGTATTCTGGAAAACTGGTCAATGTGGACAAACCCAGCTTTAGCCAACCATCAGCTCTCCTTCAGAGAGGCATCTGGGATACTCCTCCGGTGTCTTCTGGTTGATAAGTTACTTCAATTACCAGTGAGCCTGGAATTGTCAACTCTTCTGTGTAGTACTGGGAATTCGCAAAGGAAGCTAATTAGGAAAATCAGGGAAAGAATACATTTTTCTATTGTACCAAATTCTTTTTATTGCTCAAATTTCTGTTTTTCTTAATCTAGAAACAGATATCAAGCTACTAAGTAGTTAAACAAGGAGCAGTGACTAGTAATCAGATAAATCTTCAAAAATACTAAGTAGAAGGGATTTAGTGTTTTTTCGTGTTTGTTTTTTCAGGAACAAATAGGCTCTTTTATAACTTCAAGTATTTGATAATCTACATAGAAAGTTAGTTGTATGGATGTGGAAAATATACAGCTCTTCATGTGAAAAGCCACTTTGATTTGAGCATACTGTATAGAATTGCAAATGAAAAAACATAGGTGTTACCTGGATGTGTAGGTTTAAGTACACACAGGACTGTGTAACTTAAGTATTAGATTACCATTTTTTCAGGAAGTAATACTAATAAGTTTGAGCTGTGAGTGGTGAATGAGTTGGGCTGGTATTTTTTTCATCCTGCTTTCCCTTTTCAGCATTCGTTAATGACCGTTTTCCCTTATCTGTGGCGCTGTTTTTTCTGTTAGTGTTTTCTGGCTCTGTGGTAGCTGGTTTGGATGAAGTGGGGGCAGTTGAACCTGAAGGAATGTGAGGACCTTTAGGGGCCTGAAGACCCAGTTTCTAAGTAACTCTTCCTTCTGTAGCTAGAAACTGGAGGGGCTGGGGAGGGCTATTAAAAAAAAAAACCAAAACAACCCACACTTTCATAAATTACTTTTCCTTTCATTTCTTAAGTTCTAATAGTGATCACATTTGACAAGACCCAGAAAAGATCTTGCAGCTGTAGGCTGCAGGTATTTTAGCAGCTGGGGGCTCATCCTGCTGATGCCTTGTCCGAGCTATAGGACAGAACAGATTGTATTACATAAAAATGGAAAGGAAGAGTGTGTGTTCCCTGAATTTCATCTAAAATTTGCTGTCTTGCTTTTAAGACTTCTCATATGTTAGAGGAAAATGACTGGGAACAAACACTATTTCTCTTAAAACTGCTAATGATCTTCACCTATGGGACGGCTTATCTCAGTAGATGATCCCCAAGTGTTATGCAGATCTGTTTTCTATTGCGTAAGTAACAATATAATAAAGGCTTCAGCTGGACAGTGAAGGTAAGTATCTGTTTGCTTTGAAGATGGGATTCTCTGCAGCAGACTGATACACTTCTTTCTGATAAGCACAAGAGACCATGAAAATGTAAGGGTGCATAATGAAGTGAAAGCAGGATTTTGTTAAATGAGAAGCTACCCATGAAAAGCAGTGTTTGCATATGTTAAAGCATGATGATTTAGTGGAATAAGACTAAGCAGGTGTCTGATCTGTAGGTAAATGAGTTATGGATACTGATCCTCTTGAGTGGCATGACTAATTACACATATGTAGAAACAATTCAGATTTGTCTTTTGTATTGAAGAGTAAGAACTAAATACTTCTTTTTCTTATCTCAAGATACTTACTTTCATATCTGATCCTCTGCTTTCATTGAAGGGGAGGAGGAGTCCTTGTTCATGCAAGTTTGTGTGGGTTTTTTAAGCATAAGCAGTCTTCCTTTCTTGGTGTGGGGCCAGCCTAAAGCAATAGGATTTATTCACCTGCACTCTTAACTTAATGAAGATAGTGGAGAACTACTGTTTCAGGGTAAGAATTAGGGTATGCTTTTATTGCATCTTCAGAAAGCAAAGAGAGAGATCGGTATCTGTGGTCTTAGGTTTGAGGTTCCCATAATACTGATTTACTACTTTGTTAAACCCTTTTGTGAAGACGATTTCCTTTTTCTTAAGAATTAGTGAATAATTCTTGTAGCTGAAGCTTGATTGCTCCAAACCTACTCATCAATCACATAAAGGAAATAAACTTCCTTCACATGAGAATAAAGGAAAAAAATGTTTTTAAGTTTGGCTGAAACTAGAAAAAGTCCCACTGAAATTTTCTGGGCTGATCAGTCTGTCCAAAACTAGAATTAAGCACTTCTCCAGCTATATGAAGTTAATATCTGCCTACATATGTGTTCCTTCTGCCTTTTAGCCTTCTGCATAGAGTAGACCTGATCAGAGAAATCTTTTAGAAACTTCTAGGGTTTTTACATGCCCTTGCCACAATGATATATGGTTATTTTTTACTGAAAAATGTGGCAAGGTGTGTTTTCATGTATGTAACTGCTGTCACTTAACTGAGTTGGTGATGCTAGAGGGTCAGTTTTGCTCTGTTTCATATTTAGAAAGTGATTTGTTAGAGAAGATGAGCTGCTTGAAAGCTAGGTAGTGAGTGTGATCTCCTCTCCATAGTTTCAAGACAAAACTGATTTGAATATCTTGCATTTTCACGTAATTCCCAAATCCTAAAACTATCATAACCAGTGTTCTAAGCAGAGCTAAAATCACAGTTCTGAAATGTCAGAACTTAATGCTTTTTTGGAGACCTTTGGGAATGAGTGTTAATCAGAGCTGAGGTGATTCAGATGTCCTCTTGAAGCTTCCATTGTGCTGGGTTGCATGGTATGCATGCTTGTCATGTACTCTGGTTTTTCAAGCCAGGCAAGGTAAGAGGGCACTTGTGAAGCTTTTGACAGCCCTGATGGACACCAGGACCGTGGTGGTGGAAAGACTTTTAGAGAAATTGCCTCATAAGCTTAGAATTGGTGTAATTTCTTTAGTTCTTGCAAACTTGAGTCTTGTGCTCCTTTTGGGTAGTCCTTTTTCCTTCTACCCAGAAACAGGCTAATTTAGGAAGAGAATCAAAATCCGTGGAAAACTGAGCTATTCACTTACACTACTGTGTTCTCCCTCCCACCCCACTATGATAAACGTAGAATAGTGAGTTTGAGTTGAACAATGGCAACAAGTTCTATGAGCATGTTTCTTGGTAGGCTGGTTGTATTTCATGGTATACCTCACTTAGGTGAGATGTATATCAGAAAATAAACTCAGCTTAGTCACTGGAGCATGTTCCCTCAGGCTGTGGGAAAGCCTTCTGTTGAGTGTCTCTTGTTCGACTGTGAGATGTGCTTATTCTGGGAGGGCTTCAATTTTTTTATTTCTATATCATGAATTTTTTTGCTGGTGTTTTTCTAAATGCAGCATTATAAACATCTTGTGACAGATTATCTGTGTGGCAAAACTGGCTGTGGAGAACAGTCAGTTTGTTCCCTGCATTGGTAGTTTCCCAGCCTTTTCACTTCCTTCCCTTCCCACCCCCTCCATAAATCTCAGATTTGTGCATATACGGGGGCTGTTGCAGAATTTAAACTTTGCAGTTTGCCTTTGATTTGATAGAAGTGTATTCTTGCAAAAGCAGTGTTTCTATATGTCAAGGCAACTGTCATGCATTCTTCATTTGCTTAAATAAGCAATGAAAGATATTCTGTTTATTTGACCCTGTTAATCTTATGGGAGCAGGATTAAATCTTAACATTTTAAACCCAGTCAAACTTTTAAAGCAAAAATACTTATCGTATAGTAATGTTGTGATGATGTTTGTCTATGGCAGAGTAGACCACCTGCTTTATCCTCTGTTGAGGAATGTATTACTAGCTTGTCATGAACAAGCTGCGTCATTGGGAGAAATCTATTTTTGATTTTGAATAGAGTCTCCTTAAAAAGACTTCTCCAATTTGTTTATTTATAAATACAGCATATTGCATAAATAACTTTGTTTTTTTAGTTTGCTGCTAATTAATTAAAAAGAAGAAATGTAACAGCTTGCAGATTTACTTAAAAGAATTCTGTGGGTAAATGTTTTGCTGTTGACCTAAGTACCACCATATTAGGGTCTGTAAACTAGATGACAAATGAATCCTTTGCAAGTAGGACTGCTGTGAGCTGTGATTGCGCTAGTACTTATGGAATGGTTGGGTACATGCCATGACATTGAGCCGAGGAGAAGTCTGAAGGAAAAAAAATATGCAATGTATAATGATGAATCTGTTGTCTTTATGGTGGCATATGTCCTGGAAGTACGGTGACCCACAGATGACCTGTGCTGCACAGTCTTTCATGACAGTTTGTTACTGCATCCTAATAGTTGAGAACAAAATTGTCAACTGTAAGCTCAGTTCTGATAGCCCTTACTCATTACGGGCAGCAACTCTTCACTTTGCTTGAGAGAAACTGGACCAAAGCCTCCTGCCATTTACTCCAGGATAATGCTGTTGGAATGATGGGGAATTCTTCAGACACAGCCCTGAATTATTTAATTTTTTAAAAATTGCTCAAATCTTGCTCTCACTTCCCAGAACAGTGCTGATACTAGATACTGGTGCAAATTTCGTTCAGATGGCAACATGTGTGTGCCACAAATATGTGACAACCTCTTAAAGGACTAACGTTTTTAGTCACTGAAATTGTTAACCATTGATAGCTTCTGCTGTCTGAGATGAAAAATGCAGGGTGTTTCTAGTATGTGCAGTTATTTCACCCTACGCATTCCTATTCCGTTGGGGGTTAATTTGATGCAGGTCTCTTGCCTTTCTTGAAAACCTGTTTTGGGAAGCAGTTCTGTCAAAATGTCTGTAAAGCCTTGGTTTTGCCTGTCCTGTAAGCCTGACTTATTCTTTAGTTTTCATCTCCTAATATGCTCCAAATTTATGACAATGTCTCTGAGATTCAAACTTTGTTTTGTAATTAGGGGTTTGCAGTTCCATATCTAATAAACTGGGTTTAAATAAATATTCCCTAGTGAGTAGACTAGTATTTGGGATCACTGTGTGTGCTTCGAGGCTGAGTTTTATATTCAAGTGATAATATTACAGCTGAGAAGGGGACAAGTGCGTGGAATGGCCAGCTGGGTGTCTGCCTAGCTGTATCCACAGATGTTCTGAAGTAACTGAACCAGAATTATTTTCTGGGTGCTGTGGACTTGAAGTCTTTATCAGGGAAACTGCCTTTCTTGTGATGCAGTGCTTCATAACAAGCACCTTTGCCAGTTTATCTCGCCTGAAATTGAAGTTTGCAAGCTATAGCTTTCATCTAATTAATGGATTTTTTTTTTTAATTAGAGCTGATTATGCTGTAACTTCAGTGTTTAATATACTCTTCGATGTGGAACTAGTTGCTGATCTGGTATGAAGGGAGTACTGACGCTTCTTTGACAAAACGATTTATGGAAAAATATTTTAAGTGATCCAGTATGGCAATTCACATAGTTCAATTGTTCAATACAAGGTGGTTTTACTTTTTCTTACTTCTCTGAAACATTAAAAATAAGTAACTTTGTCATCCTAGAAGGGTGACCTGGACGTTAGTTCAGTCTTACCTGCATGTCCCTCTTGTTTGAAGTATGGCCATAGGGCATTGACATCCCTTAGATAAATCTTTGGGAGCAAATCTTGTCTCTGAGGCAAGAACTGTTCAGCTGTGAAGTATTCTACTTTGGGGCATCTGCTGGCTCATGTAACAGTGGCTGGAGGGTAGAAATTAATGCTCATACAGACCTTCTTGATTTAAGCACTTGCTTCCTCTTTGGGTTAATATATACAGACTGTGGTTGGTATTCAACTGTGATCTGCTGTGGAACTCCAGAAAAGAGTGTGACCCCTGAGACAACTAAAGATTGAAATGTTTTTCAGCCCAGGATCATATTGGTGATAGATTGGCAATATCCAAATGGCACCAAAAGACTGAGAAATGATGGTGAGTACTTAGTGGAAAGCTGGACATAAAATCTTCGTTCATTTTCTGTGCCCGGCAAAGCCAACCCATCGCAAGGAAGCTTTCCTGTGTTTTGAAAGATGGAGGAATTCGGTGTCTGTTATTAATTCAAGTTCTTGTAGCTAAAGTATAGAATTTGCTGAAATAATAAGATACAGCTATTTGTAGAAAGACAAGATATCAAATTCTGCAGTACAACTGGGGACCATTTATGTGGCTAACGGTGACGAAAGTTGTCTGGCTTCAAGAATTCTGTGTTTGCGGTGGGGAAAAGGGTCAGAGCACATGCTTTTAGATGTGGTGTTTAGCAGTCTGTAGAAGTTCGGGAGAATGTGGATGAATAAAACCAATTAATAGTTAAGGGGCTTTAAGATCTAGGTTGGTATGGTAATATTTGTCTTCATTATAGAATTAATATTGCCCACCTTATCTGTAAATAACATAAGGGGGGATGGGTTCAAAAATTAACTAGCTGGTTTCTTTGAAAACTTCTACTTTCTTTTCAAGTTATTAAAACTTAATTGCTCTGTCTATATTAGATTTAATATTATCAAGTTCTCAAGGGATTTATAGTTCTATCCAGAGTTTGACAGACAAAATCTACAGTTCAGTAGACAAAGTTAATAGGTTTAGTAAATATTAATAAAATAAATCTATTGTACAACTAAATCTTTAGGGAAATTACTCTGGGGGCTTAATTTTAAAAAAAGAAACATGATCTTGATGATTTTGTGGAGTTTTCTTATTAAAATTATTTTTAGTAATTGAAGTAGGTATCATATTCGTTAGATAAACTTTAATAAAAACTTAAGATGTACACATGGCGTAAACTGATAGGGAACTAACTAGTGTGTTTTTAAAACTCTGCAAAAAAAAGGTCTTTGAAAGTTAGTGTTCACCTTAGGGAATGGTGTTTATTTGACTAGAAAAGAGAAGTTTGCCTGGGGCTTTCTTATATTGTACCTTTATATTCTTGCCTTAAAAAAAAAAAAAGTAAAAATACAGGAAACCATCAGGATGAAAGCAAGTCAGGTGTTGTGTCCAGCTTCAGCTGAGTGGGTACCAGTGTGTCTGTTGGGCAACAGTTATGCAGTGTCAGTAAGTTTGTTTTTTTTTTTCCTCTTTCTAGAATTAGATGAAAGCAGTCAGGTGATTAGCAGTGCAGCAGCAGAGCTACCTGTGGATGTCAGGGAAATGCCTATTTGCACTAACTGTATATGGGAATAGAGCATTTATTTAAGCTGTTAGAACTAGGATCAGAAACGTTAAACCTTCGCTGGTTTTGGATGCAGAGATTCTTCTGAGCTTATCTGAAATGCCATTGTAAATCACTAGTTTATAATGCATTATAGAGTAGTTAAATTCAAACAAGGATCTACATGAAGGCTGCCCTATGACCTCCATATGCATTATGCAATGTAGCCATTCCTAGTAGTAGCAACTGCCAACAAATAGATGTCAATTTTAATGTTTTTTTGTTGCTTTTGAATCTACAAGGAACAAACAAACATGTCTGCAATAGAGGAAGGGGGAGAATGGGTTATTTGTGGGAGTTTGGCAGTGTATAGAGTATCTGGAAGAAGGTGCCTTTTCCTCTGAGGTTCGTGACCTACTGTTAGGAGTTTTATTGGAATTTGCATTGTAGGTGGACAGAGTATTTTGGAGAAGTCAAGTAAGGACAGTGGAGAAATCCAGTGTGCTGGTTTTGGAGGGAGAAAAGGCAGCAGGTAGTTGTTTTAGTTGGTTTGGAGGCTTTTTTTTTTGTGTGTGTGGTGGAAGTATGTGGAGCTAAGAAGTGAAAATGATTTAGCTACTTGAGGTTGCAAATAAAATAGACCTCGTGATAGATTATTTGACTCATGGTTTGTCCAGTACCCAGGAGCCACATGAACCTTCAATAAGGAAATATGCAAGTCAGAGGGATTATTCTGGCAAAAAAAAACATTAGAAAGTATGTTTGCCAAGAATGAGTCATTTCTATTTGTCAATAACTAGGAGAGTGCTGTGCTCAAGGAAATCAAAAGCTGTTGCTGTAGCTGTTGTACAGAAATGTAGTAGAATTACTAATCCCCCAAGAGCAATATAGATCTTCAATATAACTCTTTGTGGTGGTCACCTACAGGAAATTCTCAAACTAAATATTATTCAAAATTCATCTTAAAGTCAAGGATAGACATGTCAGACCAAGCATGCATCTAGCACATCTCTTACCCGTGTAAGAGATGAAGCACTCCTACTCATACTGCCTTAATCTCTGCAATGGGAATGTAGATCACTGGACAGGCGAGGTAACTAGCTGCTGTGTATTGCTGACTCAGTGAACATAAAGTTCTGGAGTGCCTCTACTTTTCAATCATAGCAGCATCTACCAAAAAATGGCCTTGGCCTGGTTCCTTATTGGGATTTTTGGCTATTAATATTGTCACGGTTTAAAGCTGGGCTGGCTATTAAACCTGTGGCAGATGCTCTCTGTTATGCCCCCCCTCCCCGCAAAGGGAAAGGGAAAAGGGAGAGAGACTTCCGGGTTGGAAAGTTAAAACAGTTTTAATAAACTATAATAATGGAAAAGAGTATAATAACAATAATAGAAATAATCAAATATATACAAATATATATACAAAACCAAGATTGATCTCCCCTGAAGTCAGCCACGTCACCACCGGCACTGCAGGGCAGGCTCCGGGAAGGCCCAGGCTGGGCCTAGCGACGGTCGAGAGCTGGATTCAGGGATGCACGGATTGGGATCGGGGGCAGCAGGAAAACAGACGGAGTCCTCCTTGGACACTGGCCATAGCAGAAAGAGAGCGAGACCCTCGTGATCCCCCCGCTTTATGCCGAGAATGACGTGTCATTATTGCAGTATTCTAGCATTATTTTTTTTTTAAATGGAGGGAAGCTTGTTACATGTGTGTGCCTGGCAGAAGCCTGGTGTTCATATGGACTAAAGTAGACTGTATATTTTAAGGACTAAATAGGCTAAATAACATGGACTAAAATAGGGGGAAAAAAAAGTCTTTTTTTGTATTCCGATAAGACATCAAATAGAAATACATTCGGCTTGAAAAATTGCCAGTGTGGTTAAGACCATGTCTACTGCCTCATAAATGCAGTTTCAGTAGTCCTGAGTTTGGGTTCACATGTGCAAATGGCTGATTACAGTATTTTCCATTAGGCATCTTTGGAACATGTGATGCTTTATACAGGAAAGCAGGAGAGGGGCTTTTTACAAGGGCAAGTAGTGACAGGATGAGGGGGAATGGTTTTAAACTGAAAGAGGGTAGATTTAGATTAGATATTAGGAAGAAATTCTTTACTGTGAGGGTGGTGAGATACTGGCACAGGTTGCCCAGAGAAGTTGTGGATGCCCCCTCGCTGGCAGTGTTCAAGGCTAGGTTGGATGGGGCTTTGAGCAACCTGGTATAGAGGAAAGGTGTCCCTGCCTGTGGCAGGGGGGTTGGAACTAGATGATCTTTAAGGTCCCTTCCAACCCAATCCATTCTATGATTCTATGATTTATGAGCAAAGGTTAACTAGGGCCTGAAGGAAGCTTGGAGCAGGAAAGTACAGATGTATTTGTAGCAATGAGGACCACTGGCCAACCTCAGAATTATTACTGCTACATACTATTTAAAGGTAAATGGTAAACTGCCTGTTGCTTAGCTCTGCCAGTGTCTTCCAAACGATGGTGTTCTGGCCTGATTTCCATGTCCCTAAGTCCCACACGATAGGATTTCAGTTCACATAGAAAAGTAGCCTGTATGATATAAGGATGAATATTTTGCTCTTAGAGTTAAAAATATTGTCATCTTAACTGTTTGTTACTCTACACTGGAATTCGAGCTCTCAAAATCTTTATGGTGTTGCCTTTTGAAATTGTGCATTTGTGTAGAATTTTTTAGAAGGTGAACATAATCATCTTGTCAGATAGTGGAATAAGCTTTGGGAGGCATGCAATACCTGGAGCCTCAGATTCCCCTCAGGAGCACTAGTAACAGGGGTATCTCTGTAAGTTACAGGGGTCTTGCATGCAGTCCAAAAAATTGCTGTGATAGACTTCCATTATTTTGAGTATTTCTGGTTCTTGTCAGGTAAAGTATTTATTGACTTCAGCTGGGAGAGGGCTTTTTGTGGTTTTTGTTTTATACCTTAAGTATTAAATAGCTGAAACTGGTTGTTAAGTGATGTTAAGATTATATAATTTTAACACTTTCGGTGAGTAATTATCTGTTTGGCAGCTCTCCATAGATTCTCATCAGTGCTGGAACTTAAAGATTATTAAAATAGTTGTGTGAAGTGATTTGAAACTTAGCATTAGGGTCTGGCATCAGGACAGCTCTTACAAAATAGCCCTTGGATGAGCTGTTCAGTCACTGAAACAAGCAAATATCTCTCATCTCTGTCCTCCTCAAACACACTACCTGGGGTTGTTGCCTCTTGTGTAGCTATGAAAATATGAAGACACTAAAATGTCAACTCAACATACATAATCTTTCAAATTTGCAGTTTGTCTGAAATATCAGTGCTAACCGTGTACCATGGCTGGTGAAGAAACTGCCTGACTATTGCAGGATGTGATGACAAGGGCAAATCTCATTTTAATGTCCTCCTAATGTCATCTTACGTAGTATTAAATAGGACTGTGTTTAGCAAAGGCTACTTTTCCATTCTTGTGCAGCTTGGAGGTGCTTGGAATGCTGAAGACTTTGCTAAATTTTTTTAAAAACAATCTTAGTTAAAATAACTAGAAATGCTGTCTAGGGAATAGCTGAGTGGAGGCACTCACTTCCTTTGATCTGTAAGGAGGCCAGGGGCCAAGCTGTCCTTGTTCCTGCATGTATCCTTTTCCACACCTACGTAAGGATGTTGCAAGGCCAGACCATCTGCAGGCAGTGCCTCTCTGAAGCTGCTGTCAGGAGAACTGTGCCTGCTCATGCAAATCACCCTTCCCTAGGGTTATCGCCTGTGCCAAGTAGGTAATGCTATTTGAGGGAGTCAAGTAACATCAAATAATCTCGGGCTACTGACTGATATTCAGGGAAATCTCTATGCCCTGGATCATCATCCTAAACTTTTTCTTTTTCTTGTTTTAAAATGCTCTAGACAAGGCTTCAGGCCCTTTAGGACCCCCCAGCCATGCACTTTTATCATCAAACCTAGTCTCTACTAAGCAGTTAAAGCTGAGGTGTAGTAGCAAACATTTTTTAAAAAATATGCACAAAAATTAATTGAATTTGACTTAGAACTGAAGTAAAAATCAGCAGAAATAGTAACAATTTTATTGCAACTTCTGGACTAGCTGTGATGAGCCTGTCCTTACACTCAGGCCCCACTTCTCCTGAGACATTGGGCTTCAGGAGGTGGGCAGTGGCTGTGCCCTGCTGCTGGTTCTTCACGTGCCATGTGGCCAGGGATGGGCTGGAGCTACCGGCTGCCTTG
Organism: Nyctibius grandis; assembly: GCF_013368605.1. Lineage (NCBI taxonomy): Eukaryota > Metazoa > Chordata > Aves > Nyctibiiformes > Nyctibiidae > Nyctibius > Nyctibius grandis. Next base: position 104,774,501 of record NC_090659.1, read on the forward strand.
TGCCCAGTTTCAAGAGTGGAACTGGGAGCAGAAGGAGGGATTCAGACCTGTGCCACATCCTGTTTGCTGTTGCTCACACATGTGCTGCCAGTTGAATTTAAATCAATTTTCTAAGAAAGCTTGCTTGTATGTGTTTTTTCAGAGCTTTCTATTTTTGTCCCTTTCTTGCTCATTAATCTGCTGCGCTTGAGTTGCAAGACAAAAGGTTTGCATTTCTTTTGGTACTTTGAAGATAAGCAATAGCATTGAGCATGAATTGATCTTGGTAGAACTCTGTTAGAAAATCCTCTGTTCAGACTTTCTCTGACTAAAGGTGTTAAAGCTGGGCAATCTTAAGGTATTTATCTGATGTTATGGCTGTGTAGTACTGATTGTGTGATCAAATTGTGGCAGAAGAGTTGGCATCTTGACCAAATCTTATTTGAGCAAAACTAGTAAGTTGATTCAACAGGCTGGCTTGCATAAAACCATCTGGATAATTTGCCATGCTTTTTTCATTTCATGATCTAACACTTTGCAGATAGTTCAGCTATGGGTCCTGTATCAGCTGGACAAGTTACATAACTATCTGGATTTCTGGATATCTGGTATTTGAGTGTAACACTAACTTCTTCAGTTTTTGTGATATTTTTACATGCTCTGCCAATGTCAGTGTTCTGGATATCTCTCTTGTCACTTTCTTAAATTATTCGGTGAGAGTTATTTGATCCTATAGATCTAGCAAGTGTTCAGATAGTAAAGATCTCTGAGGTATCAGCAATGTTTCCTAGCATTTTGCTTGTTTAACCCAATAGTGTTTGTCTTCTTCCCTAGTGTATGCTTCTACTTCAGCACTGTAATTGATGGATTTCAAAAACTGTAATTAAAGGTGAACATTTTTAGTCCTGCTGCTGTCCCCTCCATGAAAACTAAGCTGTGGAGCGCTTACTTTTCTTTTTGGAGCATGAGGGGAAAATGCAGTTTCCCACATTTTTGCTGTTCCAGCTTTCCCATCCCACTTTTTACTTCTGTCTGTGTTCTCCAGGTGCAGGAGTGTCCATACTCCAGTCCTTCAGGGCATGCTTAGTGTTTTCTTTGCTCAGGGTGTTGCTCAGCCTTCACTTGCCCTTGTGGCAGCTCTTAGGCAATTTGGGCACTGTTTTGTCTTAAACACACACATTGTCAGACTTGAGGGCCATCTTTCCCATTGCTTGCTGAAGGGGTTAGCTCAGGCAGGAGAATGCTGCCTCGCTCTCTGCTTGCTGGGCTCTATTTTACTGCGACTCCTGAGGGGGCACAGATGGGACTAAGGCCAGGAACAGAGTGGCCAGAATAGCCTGTTGCACCCTGCCTACTCGCTTGGGCAGCTGCTGAAGGGCAGGAAGCCTGAACTAATTCTTTAATGAGTCCAAGTGATGTTCTGGGACTGTAAATGAGCTCAGGAGTTCTTACAGCAATCACAGTTGGATGGGAACAATCAACAAATGTGCATGTTCCCCATTTCCAAGAGGCTGTTGGGAAGGAGGTAAGGTCATGGGAGTGCAGCTTGTATCAAATCCTTCTGAAAACACCTTTGTGTGTTGCTTTATTGCCTAGTCAGCCATGGGTAAAAAGGAAAAATATATAGTCCAAGGAGCATAACTTCTGATGCTTGTCATGCTTTTAAGGTAGAAGTAAAATCTCAAAGGGTATTTCAAGAACTGTAAGCTCTCTCATATTTCTGTTCAATACCTGTATTGTGTCTAAATCAAAACCAGGGCTTTAAGAAAATAACTTGGGTTAAAAGCAGTCTGCTGCTTAAAAGCCAGTTTTATTACAGAGCTTGCCTGTGATAATCAGCCGCTCTGGAACTTTCTCGGCTTCACGTGGAAAACAGATTTGATAATACATAAGCACTTGAAAGGAAGACTAATAGGACAGGTTGGCTTGTTGCATGCGTGGGACTGTCTTGAGTAGCTTTGAGTTTATAGTTTGCTGTTTGGCTTAATGCTCAAAGCAGTTCCCTTTTACTTAAATACTAGAATAACTTTGGCTATGAACTCTGACAGCAGTATGGCCTCTGTTACTTACACTAGCATGCAACTGAGCTATTAACTATGCAGATGCTAATAGTGATTTTTTTTTTTTTTTCAAAGGGGATTTTGGAGAGGAAATGGAGAGTGAAAGACTAAAAATAATTGAAGCTCTGGCTTTCCCTAGCCCTTTTTTAATTTTATTAGTCTGTAGAGAGGAAAATTCTGTCCTTCCAACTTTATTTCGATGTTTTACAGATTGATGTTACCTTATGAAAAGGTAAAACCAAAACTTTCTTTTTCTCACTACAGATGTAATATGACTTGAAAATAATTATTTTTTCACAGTGAACACTGTTTTTGGAACGTGCTTGTGTCTGTACTGGCAAGATACTGCAGCATGAGAAAATCATGTTGAGGCAATCCTGTCTTGTACAAATCAATCCACTCAATACGATGTGTTTCTTGTGTATAGCATCCATTTGGACAAATGATGGGTTCTGTCATCCAGTCTGTATTTTATTGTGGTTAGTGTTCAGTCCTTTATACACTAATAAACATGGATTCCTTACTTGCTAGCAATGACAAAACTCCTTCAGTGTAGTCCTGCCTATATTGCTGGCTGCTCTTGCTATCTTCCTGTCACGAAAAGTTGTTCTAATCTCATTGAATCAAGATGGTTATATTTTATATATATCAACGCAGGGTATTATAATAGTGATAATATACATACATATTATTTTATATGTTTTTTTAATATATACACACGTATATGAAGAAGTCGGTCTCTCTAGCCGAGTTCTGGGTCTTTAAAGCACCCTACATGCGTATAATGAGAAAATACCATGGGTGTTTTTGGCAGTAAATTATAGGCTCACTTGTATGTCCACACACCAGTGTCATTTTCTTGGCTGAATTGTCCTCAGCAGTTTGAGGGCATCTGTGCATACTAACAACTTAAAACACAGAAGCATGTGGTTAAGACACTGTAACACAAAATCCTGAATCTTCATGATCTAAAGCAGAAGGTTGTGGTATCCTCTTGATCTGAAGATTTACCCAGGCTGGCTTTTATCTTTGGGGAAATTACTTAGCAGAAACATAATTTCCTTGGAGGTCTAAACAAGAGCTTGTTCCTGCTCCGGAAAAGTTGGACTGTTATACTAGAAAGAGAAAAGGCAATTGGGACTCATTTGACAGAAGTAGAAGGAAATAAAACAAAAAGCCTATTCTATTGAATGAATTTAATAAAGCTAAAATATCAAAATATAAAGACACTGAGGCATTCTAGCTTGTTAGCAAAACTAACAGACTGCTTCCTCCTGTCAGAGTACAGTTGCTTTTAATAATTACACAGATGTGTTAGTGTCCAGAACAAGCGTTTCTTTCTTGCCCTGTCTGTAGTATGAGATATAAACTGTCATATGTGTACCATAAACCGTTCTGTGGTCAAACATGTAATACGTATTGAAAGCAATAGAGGGATTGTCTTATATAGAGCATTTCTGGAGTAAATGAAAATCGTGTAATAAGCCTAATCCTGTTATTAATGTGAAGAGAAGAGGATTTTAGCTATACTATTTGAGATTCCTAGTCTCCCCAGGGTACACATGTGTTTCTTGCTAAAGTTAGAAATATTAAAAAATAATGTCAAACTGAACAAATGTGGTATTGTCTTTCATAGCATTTGATAGAACACTTGATGATGATGAATTGTCCCTTTGACTGCAAATGTGTCTATAATTGTTTCTTATGCTGCAAGCTTTGCCTTCTGAGAACTCAAAGCAGGGTTGCAAAAGGCTCATTGCTTTCAAGATGGTGCCTTTGGCAGTCTGGTTGCACTGGATGACCACTTAGGATGTCAGTTCTTTGGGCTGAAACGCTGAGACTTTTGTCACTTTTCTTGATTTTTTTTTTTTAAGAAATAAATATGGAGTTTTAATGAGGGTTTACAGTGAAGATTGGCATTTTGAAGGTGCCACTCCCATAATCAGCGTCTCTCTCTTTAATCTGAGGAAAAAGTACTGTTGCAAGAAACTGGAGGTTTTATTTCGAAAGGCTTAAATGCTCGGACCACCACTTCTGGCAGCACATACTGCCATGATACTTGATCTGCAAGATGGGAGATGACTGGTTAGTGAAATTTTGAACAAATCAGTTTTACCTCTTAATTTGGATAAAAGCCTCTCTTTGCTCGCTCTTCTCTCCCTTTCCCCCATGAGCCCTCAGCTGATGGGTTGCAGGGGGTTTTCACTCATATTCCTTAATAAAAATACCACTTTTCTTCATGGAGAGTCTTAAGTTTACCACTCAGCCATCTGGTGCTCTGCATTAAGTTTGACCTGAACACTTAACCATGTACTTCTCAAGTGGTCAGCTGTTCGGTGCTGTTCTTTACTGTGACCTTGAACTACACCTGCAACGCTTTATACAGGATATGTATTTGAGATGGTATATCTTACTGACATATTTGGAGATGATTTTTCTGTGATCAAACAAAGCTTGTAAAAGAGGGTCTTCATTTTTCTTTTTAAGCTATGTGGAACATGCTTGGAGATAAATGTACTGCTGACAGGACGGAGGTGCCTTCAGGGTGTATTTTCTTCTCTATTTACCAAGTTCCTCAGCTCCTGCATAATCAGTTTGTTACAGAACTGAAAACATCCTTGAATAATTGTCTGCAGCTCTTGTTATAGCTCTTGATGGTCCAGTTCATCTGGACTTTCAGCTGCCACTGGAGACATAAAAATGCTGATATGATCTGTTTATCTAATTTTTGAAGGCAAGATTTGGTCTGTGTGTGATAACCTGAGACTTGCTATGCAGATTAAGGACTTTTTGTGGATAGACGTTTTAGATTACTTGGCTTACTGTGAAGGAATTTCAGGTTGAAGTTAGATTTAAAGCTGTGAAAATGATCTGAGTGAGGCCATCTAATATCTCTGGGTCCTCTATATGATGTTTTTCTTGGCATGGTAGGAGACCATATTCATCAAGCAGAATCATGGTAATATTAAATAAGCGAGTACTGCTATGTAGAAGCAGTGACAGTCATTTGATTGACACGTTTTAGGAATGGGTTCTTGTTGTTTTGCCTTACATTTTTAGCGATATTTGCAGTTGCTATGTAACAGTATTTGCCTAATATTTTATATGTTGTGGTTCTTTAAACATCATGGTGAGCTTACTCTCATAAATGGGTTTGGATGAACAGATGACATTGCTGGGGTTGTTTGTGTGGTATCTGAGCTTATTAAATACTTTCATAAGAGAAATGCAGATGTTGCTTGATCAACTTCTACAGACTCTTGTGGAAAGGTAGAGAATGACCATAATAACATCTTTTGGAAAAATTATCCGCTCATACCACTCAGAGTTAAATTGAAGCTTCTAGGGGCTTTGTGGGGAATCCTGTCAGGAATGATTTTGAAACTGCTGGTTTTCTATATGGTACCTGCAGAAAGGGTTTAGAGTAGACTGTTTCTCAGCTATTGTATGTACAAGCTCCTGTTCTCACCAGGCTCTGACAATATTAAACTATTTTGGCACTCCTGTCAGCAGAATCAGGGATCAAATGTCTTATAACTAGTTCAAGCTGAAGTTTTGTCAAAATCATGCTTGTTTTATATTGGAGAGGAATATCACAGAATCAACCAGGTTGGAAGAGACCTCAGGGATCATCGAGTCCAACCGTTGCCCTGACACCACCCTGTCAACTAGACCATGGCACTAAGTGCCATGTCTAGTCTTTTCTTAAACACATCCAGAGATGGTGACTTTACCACCTCCCTGGACAGCCCATTCCAATGTCTAATAACCCTTTCTGAAAAGAAATTCTTCCTAATGTCCAATATGGGATGCTTTGTTGTATCTATCAATCTTTCTTTTGGAGGATCGCTTCAAAGTAGCGAAGAAAGTAATGACTGGGACTTCAAAGATCAAGGTAGCATTTATCAGTGTCAAGTGTCATTGGAGTGCTCACATAATGTGTGTGCTCTTCTGTATCTCTTTAAATCAGCACATGACACAGGCTGAGCACTGCACTAATACTGAGCAGCAGCTATTGATGAGCCTGATTTCTTTTTTTTTTCCCTGTTAAATTTTCGTCTCACTGAACAGCATAAATGGAAGGCAGTCAGCTAGGATCTGATCTTCTCCCGTGATCCGTTTGGTGGGTGGTTTTGTGTGTACAGGTTAAATTTGAAGTGAATCATGTATTTTAAAGTATTCAAGGCTACCTAAACTGGGAGATGCTTGTAGTATTTTTTTTTTGAAAGGCAAAGCAGCAAAGCATTCACAGTTGGAGTCTTCAGCTTTCAAAGGTTCTCTTGGCTTTGGAACTGGGGAGTGTCCTTATACTCTGTTCTTCCTGTAAAGCTAAGGAATGGATGGACTCCTGAATTTGGGTTTTGGAAATGTGTAGTTTTCAGAGGCATCTCTGCATAGCATTGTTTTCAGTGAGCTAAAAAGCAAAACAACCTCACTGCTAGTATTTCTACTTTTGGCTGCACAAGAACCTTACAGGTGATGCGTTTTCATATGGAGCTGCATAGTTTGTTTCTTTGCATATTACTGAGATATTTTGGTATGTAAATTTCTTTTCTAGGAGTCATCATAGTCTAATTTCTTCTCTTGGCTCTTCTGCCATAATCCCCATAGCTCATAGGTCCCAGTCTTACTGCTGTTCCTTCAGATATGTTCAGCTTGTGAGACACTTCCAAGTCCCTCATGACTCAGAACTTGTATGTGCACCTGATCACCCATTCTTGCTTTTCTAGTCCTTTATCCTGGCCTCTTCTTTTAGAAGTTACAGAAAAATTATTGTTCTTATTTCAGGCAACCTTTTGTCATTCACATTCAAATAGGTAAAAAAGGACTAGTCCTGCATTACTTGATGTAGCTGTGTAGCAGCCCTCAGCTTATCTAATGCTATGTACACTTGGCAGTCTTTCTACAGCAAAACTGATTTAAACAGTATGTGCCCCACTTGGTTTACGCTGTGGTTACCCAAGAGGATCTGAGAGCACCTGTGCTCTGAAACGTCCGGGGGCAAGAACTACTTACAGCTCTACAGCTCCAGGCAAAGGAACAAAAAAGTATGTAGAGCCAAATGTTTCAGTTCAGTGGCCGAACAACTTTGAAAACAAAAATCATGATATGTAATCGACTGGGTACCCTTCTCACGTTGTCACACCTTGAATTGAATCCTCTGGATGTGAACAAGAGTTGGACCATGTGAATGAAACCGTAGGTTAACTGTTGCACATTCTTATATGTCCTGATCTGAATGCTGCTGCAGTATTTTAAAGTGAAATTCCAGGTATCTTTCTTGCCCCTTTGCGTTGCCACCTCTCGTGCAAACACCCCAGAGAGCTCAAGAAGAATTAGCAACAAATCTTAATCTAATATACAACAGAAACAGCAAATTCCTTTGAGTAATTTTTCATTCATCAAGAGATGGTGGAGAAGATCTGGGGCCACAGCTATCTGTTTAAAAAATAAATCTTTTAACAGGACTGTACTAGAGGTTTTTAGTGCTGAGCAGCCTTAAGGTTCTTCGGAAACATGTACTGGTGTTACAGAATTGATGCATTGTATTTTAGAGGTAATTTCACTGTATTTCACCATAAGTAGTTAAGTAGTTCTTATGTAAAGCACAGCACTCCAGGTTTCTGCATGAAGGACGTTAATATACGTAAGCACATTGTCTTGAATTCTCATCTTGCTGTGGTGGTTTGTAATCTGTTCGTCACTATGTGCAGGATGCTTCAAAGTGGAGTATATTCAAAAACCGGTTTGGAAGTTTACTGTAGATGGGAAAGTGTTTAGTCAAGGAGGGACAATCCTTGGCTGAATATTATTTAGCAGCCAAATGAGTTTGCAGATGCTACAAAGCTGTGAGGCTACTTGTGCCTGTTGGGATTTTGGATGAGGTTTTGGATGAGTGATTTCTTCAGAGAATGGCCTGAAAGAAATCAAATGCAGTTGAAAAGGAGAGACACAAGATCATATTATTGCACAGGAGTGCTTAACCACGTGAACACAAGATGGGGAGCAGAAAAGGAGTAGGTGGGCCACAAGCTGAAAATGAGTTAAGTGTTATGCTGCAGTGAGGAAGGCAAAAGGCAGGAAAGTATGGCACAGGAATATATCCTACTCAGTTCAACACATGCTGCCTCATCTCTGGCACTGTATAGCCAAGTGGTCAGACTAATGTCCATACCACTGTCAAGTTGGTGGGTTTTGTTTTTTTTTTTTTGGCATTTTGGCACAGCTTTAAGGGTAGAAGAAAGCCAGGGTGGTTTTGTGGATGCTCTTAAGAACATCTTCATCATTGAGAAAGTATGCAAATGCTTCTCTGATTTTTTTTTTTGTGAATATAAGGTGGAGGTCCATGTTGTTGTGGAGTTGATTGTATTAGGCTGTACATACCTGCATATTAACAACTAAATATTTCTAATTCTACTGATGTTTTGAGTTTCTATTTAATTGGCCATAAACAATGGCTTTTAGATCAGTTTTATGTAAGCAGGTGATGCAGTGCACCTGGCAAACATACTGTGTTTGAATTTGTATTTGCTTCCACAATTTAACTCTAAAAGTACACAGAAGCAGTTAAAGAATCAGCTGTTGAAACACAGATCAGTTGTAGAAAGTCACAAAAGAGGGGTAGCAGAGGAACCTGACCAACAAATCCTGCAGCTGACCTCTTTCTGTGCACAAGAAATTGTCTTTACTAGGGTGTGTGGCAATGTACTTTGCACCCTTGGTTATAACTAGGTCTTGGGAAGTTGCCTGTCTGCTTTCAGAAATTGAAGTAGTTTGCTGTCCTAGTTGAGTTTCATGCAAAATTTGGAATATTGGCAAAAGTGAATATCTATTCTGGAAATAAAGTGGCATTTCTTCCTTGGTTTCAAGAGAGTTTCAAGGTTAGGACTTGCACATGTGCTGTTCGCTGTGGAAAGCGCTGCCAGTGACTCTTCTGCCCAACGGGTGTTGCTCTGAATACTTGTATCATGTTTCACCAGCTTTGGCTTAAACATCAGTTTGTCTTGCCTTTATGTTCATTATCCCTATTCTCCTGTAAATTTGCTTCTGCCAAATGTCCTTACAGATCCCTCAGGTACAGCAACTAGACAGCTGGAAGTTAAAGACTTCACTAAACATGTGGTGAAGCTTTTAAGTTGCAATTAAGATACAGTGGAAAATTTCCGATGAAATAGGGCTGGCAAGTGTTATCTTGGATGGGGTTATGCAGTGAAGTCCTTGCTTTTCTCGAGTCTTCCCTGGAAGATTTCTCATTTAACACTGGGGAGGTGGGGGGGCATGGCTGGTATTTTACTTGAAGCCGCTTTTTTCAGCACAGTAAAAGAAATGTTACATGTGATTATTCACATTATCCATGTGTAGGAAGGAAACAGCAGATGCCGTAAAAAGTAAATTCTTGGACTGGTAAAATAGGTTGAGCTTGGCACTTCAGTGTACTCCAGGCTAATGAGTTAGCAGATTGTGTAATTTCTATCGTCTCACAGACTTAGTGGTTTGGAAATGAATTACAGGATGATGGAAGAAGTTAACTTGGAAAAATCTTGGAACTGCTGTAGCTAGCAGTACTTTCTAGATTTATGATAAATATAGCAACAACTAGTATATGCAGTTGACTTAGCTTACAGTTAAACTAATGTGTTAGTTTAACATCTCTTATTGCAGGAGCTTGTTTTGTGAGGATCACTTTAGCTCTTCTGAGATAGAGGAAAGGCCATGCAAGAAGGGTGTGCGAAATGTAGATGCCCAACAAGGCCAGAACCTTAACGAGTGTGTCTCTCGGAGGCCACAGATCCAGGGCTGAGTTGCTCTCTTCACCTGCAGAGGCCTTCTTGTCTACATGATGCTATTTGCCATTTAGTTTTCTTTACAAGACCTTTTGCCTTATGGGCCACCTGTCACTCTATGCTTAGAATGAAACACAAGTGTAGTTGCTTGCAAATGAGGCTTCATTTCTTTCTCCTCCTCTCATCTCAGTGACTTTGTGAGCCTTTCCAAGGACAAGCAGAGGAGGAAGGGGAAGAGGAGATCTGGGGCTGATGATCTTACAGCAATTTTCCAGTTCTTCTCTGGGTATCTGTTTGTATGTAAGATAAATTTCAGGAATGGCTGTTATCCTACTAAGTCTTTTGCACCCAAAGTTTTTGCAAGTCCTACTGACTTTTTTTTTCTTAGCAAGTATCACAGAATCACAGAATCAACCAGGTTGGAAGAGACCTCAGGGATCATCAAGTCCAACCGTTGCCCTGACACCACCATGTCAACTAGACCATGGCACTAAGTGCCATGTCCAGTCTTTTCTTAAACACATCCAGAGATGGTGACTCCACCACCTCCCTGGGCAGACCATTCCAATGTCTAATAACCCTTTCTGAAAAGAAATTCTTCCTGATGTCCAACCTGAACCTCCCCTGGCGAAGCTTGAGGCTGTGCCCTCTTATCCTATCGCTAGTTGCCTGGGAGAAGAGGCCAACTCCCACTTCACTACAACCTCCCTTCAGGTAGTTGTAGACTGCAATAAGGTCACCTCGGAGCCTCCTCTTCTCCAGGCTAAACAACCCCAGCTCCCTCAGCCGTTCGTCGTAGGTCAGACCCTCCAGACCCTTCAGCAGCTTGGTCGCCCTCCTCTGGACTCGCTCCAACACCTCAACATCTTTCTTGAAGTGCGGGGCCCAGAACTGGACACAGTACTCAAGGTGCGGCCTCACCAGTGCCGAGTACAGAGGGACGATCGCTTCCCTAGACCGGCTGGCTACACTATTCCTAATAGAGGCCAGGATGCCATTGGCCTTCTTGGCCACCTGGGCACACTGCTGGCTCATGTATCTGATACTGTTGTTCTGTGTTGGATACCAAATTGCCTCAAATACTAACATTTCTTGCTGTAGCATGCTTCCCAAGCTGTTGTAGGAGGGAATGGGCTGTATGGTGTGCTGCTGTTATGAGGGGGTTGGGGGTGGGGAACAACAAACCAAAAACCAGAAAAACCTGCACAGAAAACTACACCCAAAGGCACAAACCTCCCCCCCATGGTCTTGTTATATAGCCTGTGTAAGAATATTTCTAATGTTTTATTACAGTATGAGGAGTCAACTCTTGTTTTCAGTGAAGTCAGTAGAGCTCTGTTTAACTTAACTCTGTTTACATTGAATTCCAAATTCACTCTAAGCATCATGTGAAAATATTAATATTTGCTCTGTTAAACTACAAAATAATAGCCTGGGAAATCCCAGAATTTGTTTGTCAGTTCTGTTACTTCAGTACAAAGCTGGGCATAGCAGTGTTTTTCTGAGGCTTTAGAGAGTGAGAATATACAAACATGATATTAAAAGGTTTGTTAAAGATCCTGAGAGTGCAGTCCAGAGAAAAGGCCACACAAACTCTGCTTCCGGGTGTTTTCATTTTCTGCCTGTCAACAAATTATACTTTGCTATGGATATTTATAATAGTGTACTAATAACCTTACGCCATGTTTTGCATGGAAACTGTGCACATGCAGAACAATAAAATCTGAAAGTTTGTTTTACGACAGTATTTGTATTTGGGGTTGTGACTTGTTAACATGGAAATGGGAAAACAAACAGGAAAATCTGATGGGGTAGGTTTGTTAATGGAATATACCACCATGTCTTGAATTTAACTCAAGCATAGAGACATTAACCCTTAAATGCATTTGTGTGAGTCAGAATTGTTCATATTTTTAGACTCAACTCCCCCAGCCATGTCAAATGTGCAAAAGTAGAACAAAAAAGAAATGAAAACCTAATTTCCTTAGCTTCCTTAGTTTGAGCTCTGCGGTTGACTTTTTGCAATCTGGCCAATCCTTTTTTTTTTTTTTAATGTTTGTGCTTTGATTTACTTGGTGGTCTTGTATGAATGGATTCTTAAGCACTTGTGAAGCTCTAATTAAATTAACGTTGCTCTGATTCACAGACAGTATAAGCATGTGCATATGTCTTCTGCTGGCTACTGAAGTGTCCATGTTTATTTGAATAGCTCACTGAATCAGGGCTACTAAACCGATGGACTTTTCAGTTGATGCACCTGCTGACCTTTAAGTAAAACTATTTTTAATGTTCAGTCGAAATTTATCTGATATGCCAGTACAATAAGGTCTGATGGGCAGGCACCTCTCCAGGTTTCCCCAGAGCAGCTGGATGCTCTGCGTGTCCAAAGGAAATCTTAAGGGAGGAAAATCCAAGTTCATTACAGATAAGTGAAGTGCTTGTAATATTCTCATCTGTAATACTCTATTTTTGTCAGAACTTCTGACAGACTTTCCATTTACTCTTGATGGGTACTCAGTAAAAATGGCAGGGATATTCCAGAGGTCTGAGTTTATCCATCTACGTTCTTAGGACTGCTATTGATTTCTGCTCCATCATGCTTGTTCTAGTGAAGGACTGATTTATTCTTGCTTGATGTGACTCAAAGAAGAAACTTATCCCTTGATGTCCAACACAGAGTAAAAGCTAGGTATCAAAGTAGAGATTTCTACTCTAGTTATCAGTAATAAGATGCCCATGGAAGGATATAGTTCTCTGTGGTTTACAAATATTTGTTCATCTGCTTTCTTAGCAAGTCTTTATTATATATCCAGTGAGATCTGGAGCTTGTTTCTTTTGCATAATTGCACTGGACGACAGAGGCGGTAGTTTGTTTTCTTTTTAAAAACATAGCATTTGTAAGTAGTTGGAAGAAACAGAAATAATTAGTGTTTTTTTACTGTATAAGCTATTAGGCTGTAAGTTAGCCATGCATATGGAATAGTATATTGAGAGCTTTACAAAATGCTGTTTAAATGAGGTGCCTGACTTGTAATCCTTGATTTATAGCTTTTTCGGGTATTAACCCTGTTACTAATTCTGTGACATCTTGTATGTAAGATGAGTAAGTTCAGTGACCAGGGCATGGATTGGATGAGGCTTATGCATAGCCACAATAATAATCTATGGAGAGAATAGTGATCTCATCTGAGAACAGTCACTTTTTGTAAGTCTTCCTGTTGCCATATGACTTTTTCTTTTGGGCAACAGATGATGGATATTGAATAACCCTCCTGAACCTGCCCTAAGGTTCTTGTCTGCCTCTGCAGGAGGGGTGGTTGGGCCCTGTCCCTTCACCTTCCTTTGGGTCAGGTGCAGAAGCAACAGGAAAATGAGGGTGTTTCCTCTGAAGTGCCAGAAGGTCTAGAGAGGGAGTAAGGGCAAGGACTGTCTCCCTTGCTTTCAAATAGTCAGAGAAGTTTTTTATCCTGTGGGTGGATTTGGGAGAAGAACGTGGGGTAATTCTGCATTTGAGAGCAAGAAAAGGTTTGAGCAAGACAGAGGAAGCAGTAAAGAAAAAGAAATGACACTTACTCCAAGATCCCAGGGGCAAGGGTTCTTTGGGTAAAGTCATCAGTAAGAATTTTAACCCAACTGTATCCCTTATACCATCCTTGGGATTTCTGTGAATGTTGTCACTACACAGTAGTGTTGAAGTAGATAAAACAGCTTTTTTTCCCCCCAAGACATATCCTTGTTTTCCCTGCACCACTCTGTAATGGTTTAAGCACAGTCATCTACTTTGTGTTAAATTTTTGGGTGCACTGTAAATAAAGCATGCCATGAAGTCATAAATCTAATCCCTCACAGCTTAATGGGGAAGCAGGGAATGATGCAGTCGTTCTTGTAATGAAGAAGGTGCAAAATGTGATCTGTCTGAAATAGCTGAATTGTGCACTGTGTTGTACTCATTAACTTAATCTCTAAATTTGCCTCTGGTTTGGGGCTAGTTTCTTAGTGAGTGAGAGTGAGTTTGTTTTGACTACCATACCAATGAGTGTGGTGAGAGAAAATAAATTGCAAAGCAACTTCCCCCCCTTTTTTTCCTCCCCTTTGTGTGAAAGTGGCCTGATTCTCCTCTCACCTGTTTGACCCAGGAAAGCTCAGTCATTCTGGCTACCTGATCCTCCTCCTTCACTCAGTAATGCCATCTTGACTGCTGTCATGTCCTCAACTTCTTCACTACCCAAAATACACTTAATTTCCAGTGTTTCTTGGGGCTTCCTCCTTGCCTACATGCTGTTCTACATTTTGCTTTGCTTGTGAGGAGAGGTGACCACTCTCCCTTTGTTTACTTTTTGATCTGCTTCCTACAGTTCTTGATGGTAACTGGGGATCGAGGGCTCTTGCATAACAGACCCTGCACCTGGCTTGGGAGGCCCCTGAGCTGCCCACTGTGGGGGCCTAGAGGCTCTTCTGGGAGAGACAGTATATGCTTGCTGTATTCTTGTACTTGTTCCTGGCTGGTTGATTTTGGCCACAGTCATGATCTGGTTTGAGTGTGGCTATTTTTGTCTTTTATTTTACTGGCTTTATTTGTGTAAAACTGATCTAGTCAAACTTGAGAACTTTACGCAGCAGATGACTGGAAGTCCTGCCATGTCTAGCAATTTTGTGATACATTTCAGACTTAAACATATTTGTCAAGTTTGATATGAGAAACATGATTCAAGGCAAGCAAAAATTTGTAGCCTCTAACCACGGTACACTCAATCTTGCTGCTCGGTGTACTGTGGTGGTTGTCTGTCTTGGCAGAAGTCAGATCGATTTCACCCAGTATTACGCATAGGAAACATTTTAAAAGTTAAATGATTATTTAATTTGGGAATAAGCTAGTGTATTTTTTTGAAACAAGGAGATTCTTATTTGGGTTGGAAATAAAAAGATAAAGGAAAAAATCCTTTACCGTGACCTTATGAACATGGGCGTTTAAAGATCATTGATGTAATCCTGTAGTAGAAATCTTTGTAAAAAAAACTTAAATCAACAGAAAGGGAACACTTTTGTTGCTGGTTGTTTCAGTAAAGCATTACTAGAATGGTCAAAGTCCAAAATATTTGGGATGATCCTGCTGTTACTGTGAGGGAAGTAAAGTTTCAGCTGGTTGCGGTTGCTGATGGCTGCGATCAGGATACCTCTAGCCAGGGTGGATATTACTATTACAACCTCGTTAGAACTTTGCCACCAAAATGGGAGCAGGGGAGAAAGTGAGAGGAGCAGAGGACAGCGTGGTGGTGTGCAGAATCCAGCCCTCCGGAAGGCTACAGTATGAGATGCCAGGGCTGTGATGGTAGCTCACGGGACGGTGGCTGTTGGGAGTCTGGGAAGCACCAGCAAGCTGTGTAACTTCTGAGCAGCCATAATTTTATTGGCGCTTGGCCTCTAGCGAGTGTGAGAATTTGGGTTAGTGTGGTCTTTCTTACTGAAGTGTAGTAGTAAGAAAAAGAAGAGGGGGGGGTGAGAGAGGTCTTCCACCATAAGCCAGAAGCACTGCTTGTGGCTCTTCATCCTGGAGAGTGCGGAGCAGCTCTGTCTCCAGTAGTTTGCCGTACTGAATTGATTTACCTGAGCTTCTGTGAGCACTGTAATAGTGTCCCTCTGGTCAGCTATTCTGGGTGTCTGTGGGAAGGTGTTGGGGGCTGCAGGGGCCTCGGTGAGGAGAGGGTTGGTTCCGCAGGGCACAGCTGAGCCCCTCAGCCAAGGTGGCAGCACCTCTGGGAAAGCATGTTTAAGAAAGGACAAAAGGCTGCACAGATGGTGAGGGGAAAAAAGTGAGAAACAGCCCTACAAGCACCCAGGTCAGAGGCGTTACCCATCACTTTATTCACAGGAGAAAAATCCACCTCGGTATGACACTTCTGTTCTTCAGAGTGCACAGAAACAGCTTGTGAAAGCTTAGATAAGAAATTAAGCTGTGGCACTAGGAAGCTCTTTGTGTTGTTTTTTTCCCATCTCTGCTCTTCATGGATAGATGCTGGAGAGATCATTGAAGGAAGTCTTTTAGTAATGTAAATTTGCTTCCCACTGTTTTAGTAGTGCAATATGGAACTGGAGCTTTTTGGCTCAGATGTCTTTGATGTGGAAGAGATGCAACTTCAAATACTTCTTTTGCCATCTTCATAAGGGGGTTCACATATGCAGATTTCCATACATCTTTGGTTGGCTCAACCATGTGCAAAAACCCTAACTCCTGTTCTCATTTGTATGTAGAGAGAGAAATCCAGACTGCACATCAGTGCTGGCCTTTGTTGAGGTAACCTGTTCCTCAGGACAAGCAGGTGTGTCCAGAGTAACTGGTTTAGCTACCTTAGGTGTGTGGTTTTTTTTTTTTTTTGAACATCCATGTGTTAAACTGGAGGTGCAAATAGAAAATGCAGCATTTGGCAACAGTTTGTGGCTTTACAATCCTATGGAGAAATCTGGATCTATAAAACAATGGGTTGCAGTGAGCCGTAAATATCACATTTTAATTTCTGACAGTTACAACTCTGTTCTAGTGTTTTTTCTGCTATATAAAGAAAAATATATATTTTTATTAGACCAACACAGACAGATCACAAAACAAGTACCTTTAACTGTCAATAAGCAGAAGTATGTGTAACACTTGGTTTAGCACAGTTATTCAAAGTTGCACAGTTAAGATGAGCAGGGGTGCATTTTCTTTTTTTTTTTTTTTTGGTTGGTTTAAGAGTGGAGAGAACACTAGACTGGGAACTTGGTGAGGATTTGCTAAAACCAAACCCACTTATTTTTGTGTATGCCGCTGATACTGTTTTTTGAACAAAGGGGAAAAACTGAAAAACTATATAATCCAGCAGTTAGTGAGCATTTGTCACGTAAAAGCAGTGTTTGACTGGTCCTGAAGTCTTTGCTTTTCGTGTTCTGCCATCCTGTGTCCTGTGCGTTGAGACCTTCTCTGTCAAAAAGTGCGTGTACACTTCAGATCACGAGCACCTTCTTGAACTATTTAGCAGTGGTTAAGTCAGCTGGAACTAATGGTTAAACTAATGTGCATCGGAATGGAACAGACTGCTCTAAGCATGAATTTCGCTGCAGTAGGATACTTGAAATATTTGGGGTGACAGTGAAACATGAACACTTGATTTCCTCTCTTCCCCCCCCCCCACCCCCACCCCCCCTCCTCCAGCAGCAGCTATCAGTGAAAATGTTTTTGGGGTAGGGAATACTGTTTGAATAAATAGTAATCATTGGAATGGTGTCAAAAGCCATGGAAGGCATTAGCTTACACCTGCCCTACAGCTGAAGGGGATGTATCACAACTATTGTGGGCCCATGCGTCACGCCGGGGTGTGTAGTGGAGGTGCCAGAGTCTGCACTGAAACAAGGCATGTGTTCCTAGGCCAGCAGATGCAGCTTTTGCGCATTTGTGACCCAGATTAATATGTCTGCACAAGGTCCTGTTAAAACACGAACTCATGTCAGTGCTAGTTCGGGTGCACATATACTGTGCTCCAGTGCATAGTCCAGAGATGCCTTGTCTGCAGTTTGCATGCACTCTTCTTGTGTTAAGAAGAAACATCATTTCTTTCTGTTTATTCTGCAGGCAACAAGAGCCTCTCTGACTCAACATTGTACCAGTTTGGGGGAGTCGCTGGGTAAGGAAAACGATATTGCTCTGATTATTGATGGCCACACACTGAAGTATGCCCTTTCATTTGAAGTCAGACAGAGCTTTCTGGACCTGGCACTCTCCTGTAAAGCGGTCATTTGTTGCAGGTAAGAAATTCTGGGACTTTTTCTCTTAACAAAATGGGCACAAAGTCTGTGAAACTTCACCTGATTTGTTAACTTCCCTTTCATGCTTATAGTGCTTACAGGAAACATAGAAGTAGGGGAAATAGTGTGATATTTAAGAGGAAGCAAGCTGCAGTGATGGTGAGGCACTTCATAATGTAATTCTGTTCTGTGGAACTATATGAAGCAAGGCTGTGCTGGGAGGAGTAAAGGAGGGCTGTAGAGAGGTATTCCTCCTATACCACAGACAGATCTGTGAAAGTGTTCATAGGGCTGCCTGACAGGCCAGCAAAATTTAAGATTTCAGTTCTTCCCGTCCTACAGGATGCTCTACAGTGCAGCAGTAGAGCTTGTACACCTTCAAGGTGAGCATTCAATCAGCTTCATGTTCCCTCCTGGTCGTAGAACTCTGCTAGTGCTTGGAAGCAGTCTCAGAAGTGTGCTGGAAAGCAACTTGGGTAGTACCTTCTTTCCTGCTCCTATGGAGGAGGAAGCAGGTCCTTCACTAAAATTCAGTGCCACCTAATAATGCAATTCCCTCTACCACAATCAGTCCCAGCTGAGTCCAATCTCTTTTATAAAATGATGAAAGATCGTGAGAAAACATTATGCCTGCTTGCCTGATTATAGTAGACACTGATGAAGAGGAGTGGTATGGATGTGGTCATTTGTAAGCAAAAGGAACTGGGTAGCAAGAAGTTCATGTGACAGTTCAGTTCAGTGCTAGAGAACATCTCTGGATGAATTTAAGTTTTCTTGATTTATCAGTTATGTATGCTATGCAAGAATGTGTGTAACAGTGCAATTTGCCCTGTTTTAAATGTTAAACTACCCCTCGCTTTACTAGGTCACAGCAGAATTTGACGCTGTTTGTGGATTTAGCCATACACAGATACGGTCCCATGTCATGACTACTTCAGAAGGAAGGAAATAAGAGCCCAAAGAAAAATGAAAACCAAAAGCTGGCCTGCTTTCCTTTCTGTATAGCAGGAAGGCTATATCATTTTTAACTTTGAAAGATTAAGCAGCTTTGAGGACTGTGTGTGTGTCTATGGATGTGTTTGTGCTTGTTGTTGGTATTTGGGGAGAACTGTGACCTAGAAGGGATTGTTGGTTTAGGTGGACAGGAAGTTTTATCTGCATCCTAGAAGCAAGACCTCCTTTGTGGGGAATAACCATATGGAGACCTTGTACTACTGTTTTGCAGTCTTACTTATCGTATATGTGTGTGCACTAGCATACAAATGTTGCATGGTGAAAGCAATTGCAGTCCATGCACCTTAAGCAGATGAACCCGTTGACTTTTTCCATCTCTGCCTAGTTTCTTTCCAAGTGCTGGGACTCTTGGACTGGTGTACTGCAGGGTGCAATACTGGGGCTAGCACTGTTCAATGTCTTCATTAATGACCTGACAGTCAGATGGAGTATATCCTCAGCAAGTTCACAGACAATACAAAACTGGGAGGAGTGGCTGATACACTAGATGGATGGTTCTGCTGCTGTTCTGAGGGACCTTGACAGGCTGAAGAAATGAGCAAGAGAGAAAGCTCATAAAGCTCAAGAAGGGGAAATGCAAAGTCCTGTATCTGAGGACTTATAGCCCCATGCATCAGTAAATGCTGGCGGTTGCCAAGCTAGAAAGCAGCTTTGTCCAGAAGGACTTTAGGATGCTGGTGGACAAGCTGACCACGATCTAGCAGTGCGCACTAGCGACAAAAAAAAGGCCAGCAGCATCCTGGACAGCATTACGAAGAGCACTGGTAGCAGGTTGAGGGAGATGATCCTTTTTTTTTTTTCCTCAGCACTGGTGAGGTCACATCTGCAGTTCTGTGTCCAGTTCTGGGATAATGGTTTAAAGGAGAAAGTACAGTGCAAGGCCACAAAGATGGTTAAGGGACTGGAGCATCTTTCATACGAGGAGAGGCTGAGAGAGCTGGGACTGCTCATCCTAGAGAGAGAAGGCTCAGAGGGGATCTTATCAATTTGTATAAACATGTAATAGGAGTGAATGCAGGTGAGGGAGACAGGCTCTTTTCTCTAGTGCCCAGTGGCAGGACAAGATGCAGCAGAAATTAAAACACGTGAATGTCCATTTGAACACAAACCCACTGTATTACTGTGAGGGTGGTCCAACACTGGAATGGGTTTTTCAGGGAGGTTGTGGAGTCTCTGTTCTTAGAGACATGGAAAACCCAACTGGATGACACTGTGCTGGATAGCCTGCTCCAGCTGACCCTGCTTTAGCCAGGGGCGTTGCACTAGCTGATTTCCAGTGGTCTCTTTCAACCTGGGTGATTCTAGGATTCTGTGACTGGGGACGAATGTCTCGTTTTTTCCAGCCAGTGCTCTTTGGCCTTCTCAAGTCCTGTTCTAAACGGTTGTCAACTGCAATGCCTTTCCTAAATCGGTCCTTCAATAGCAATTTTTTTGGTACTACTGATTGATATTTTTTGGGGGGGGTGGGGAGGGCATGAGGTATTAGAGGATGGGTCTGACTTTTGCAGCTGTTTCATGGGAGTGACCAAGAGTGCTTAACAAGAGGGAGCTCATACAATTGCAGCAATCTGGGCCTGCTGCATTCAAGAGAAGATGTAGGGCCAGTAAGGTCATCAGCATTCTTTTCTTTGTGCAGTTACCTTGGGCTTAGAGAGCACCAAGTGCTGAGGAAGGGAATTGACCCTATGTTGCAGACTTAGGCTGTTGTCTTTGTTGGGAAGTTAACAGATGTTGAGCGAATAGAAGGCTCTTACTTTCATACTCTATCACAATGCTTTGGTAGAGATCCTTCCAAGGCAGTTTGTTAGTTTGTTTCTCAAAGATTTGGCAAGCTAGGTCAAAGACCTGTGTAGCTGAAACAAATAATAAATTACAAATTATTAAAATTATACTATATTAATATATGTAATTTACTGAAGGTAATGAATGGTCCTGTTTTGCAAAGAGACGTGTAGTACTGGACACTTCCTCTCCTGTTGTTTCATGACTGAGCCAAGAGCTGTTTTAATTATTACCGAATTAGCAAATTGAGGAACAATGCGGAAAAAATACTGTAAAGTGTAAATCAAAGGGGAAAAGATGATGTAATTTCATAGGCTTAAAAAAAGGAATAAAAATAACTGTGTCTTAAATCCCCAGGGAAAAAGAGGAATGCCTTTAATAGCCTTTAAGGCTTTGCAGGAACCTTCCATTTACTTGCCAGGTGCTTGATACTGAAGAAAGAAAAACCTTTTTTTTTTCCTACTCTGGGCTGGTTTTAATAGTACTTTGTGTGTCAAATAAGACAGTGCACTTAAATGTCAGAGGAAAAAGTTTTAAAATGTAATTGGCATAGCAAGAGGAAATTTCAAATTAAATAGAGTTAGTCTTCAAACAAAAATCTTAATTGGGAGAGGGACCTGTGTCTTTAGACTTAGTGGTGTGATGTTCAGCCACTCTGGGAGGAGTTGTGTTGCTATTCTCAACATAGCGTATGTTTGTGGGACTTAATATTTCATAAATCTACTACATTATTTCATCTCTGGGGAGTTTCAGCTGCATTTGCCATTCAAAGATTTTTTTTTTAAAAATACTTAAGATATTCTGTATATTCATTTGCTGGGCTTCAGGCATAAACTGTAGTTGAACTTGATTCTCAGGGGTAATCTCTTAAAATGAAACTGTAGTAAACCTGGCCCCATTTTGCACTAGGAGGGAGAGATGGTATCTTGTGATGGGGTTAAGTCTTCCACTATTACAGTGTCTCGAACAGGCCACTGGCACAGTGGAGGAAAATACACCCCTCAGGAGACTTGGTGAAGCTTGCAAAATCAAACCAAACAATTCTTTAAGAAAAATCTGTGTTTGTTAAAAGTTTTTCCAGAGACTGTGTGGTGGGTTGACCCTGGCTGGATGCCAGGTGCCCACCAAAGCTGCTCTTCACTCCCTTCCTCCGCTGGACAGGGGAGAGAAAATGTAACAAAAAGCCTCTTGGTCGAGATAAGGACAGGGAAAGATCACTCACTGATTACTGTCACAGGCAAAACAGACTTAAGTCAGGGAAATTAATTTAATTTATTACCAGTCAAATCAGAAAAGGGTAATGAGAAATAAAACCAAATCTTAAAACACCTTCCCTCCACCCCTCCCTTCTTGCTGGGCTTTAACTTCACTCCTGATTTCTCTACTTCCTGGGGAACGGGGTTGCGGTCAGTTTGTCACAGGTTGGTTGTCTCTGCTGCTCCTTCCCCCTCAGCGGGAGGACTCCTCACACCCTTTCCCTGCTGCAGCGTGGGGTCCCTCCCATGGGAGACAGTCCTCCACAAACTTCTCCAGTGTGAGTCCTTCCCATGGGCTGCAGTTCTTCATGAACTGCTCCAGCATGGGTACCTTCCATGGGGTGCAGTCCTTCAGGAACAGACTGCTCCAGCGTGGATCCCTCACAGGGTCACAAGTCCTGCCAGCAAACCTGCTCCCGTGTGGGCTCCTCTCTCCATGGGGCTACAGGTCCTGCCAGGAGCCTGCTCCAGCATGGGCTTCCCAGGGGGTTACAGGCTCCTTCAGGCATCCACTTGCTCCGGCGTGGGGTCCTCCATGGGCTGCAGGGCGGATCTCTGCTCCACCATTACCCTCCATGGGCTGCAGGGGCACAGCCTGCCTCACCATGGTCTTTACCACGGGCTGCAGGGAAATCCCTGCTCTGGTGCCTAGAGCACCTCCTCCTCCTCCTTCACTCACCTTGGTGTCTACAGGGTTGTTTCTGTCACGTATTGTCGCTCTTCTCTCCAGGTGCCATTGCTGTTGCACAGTAACTTTTTCCCCTTCTTAAATACGTTATCACAGAGGTGCTACCACTGTCACTGATGGGCTCAGCCTTGACCAGTGATGGACCCATCTTGGAGCCAGCTGGCATTGGCTCTGTCGGACATGGGGGAAGGTTCTAGCAGTTTCTCACAGAAGCCACCCCTGTAGCGCCCCCCACTACCAAAACCTTGCCCTGCAAGCCCAGTATAGACTGACAGATCTTATTACCTTCCCTCACACTGACTGGGATGTCAGTATGTCAAGAGCAAGCAAAACTTACTTTTCAGTGGAAGTAAATGTTGTTTGGAAGGCAGTTGAACCCATGACTTCATTTGAGATCTGAGCTGTTGATTGCCTGTCTCTGGTTTTCAAATGTTTCTTTAAAGAACCTGCTTTTATTAATGTTTTGTGAGAGCAGCAAAATGTTCAGGCTTAGGTAGAAGTGAGAAATTTTTTTTTTAAATAACAAAATGGAGTTTGATCATTCAACTAGTGTTTGTACCTCTTAGCTAGTTTGTACAGCAGATCACTGTATTTGGCTTTGAATGTAGAAGTAGCAGAGAAGTACGTAACTTGCATGTTATGGCAGCATATTTAATTCTCTATTGAAGAGCCTGCCTTGAATTGAAATATTTGTAATTGAAATATGTGGTGTTTCAGGAATACATTTTTATGATTTTGCATACTTTGGAAATGATTTTTTTTGTTGTTGTTGAATAGAACTTCCCCGCAGGTGACAGTGGCTCTGCCTTTGTATGGGTTTAATGCAGTGTTAATAAGACTTGCATCAGGAAGAAGCAATTCCATCATCATTTTATAGATTAAATAATTCCAAGCAGTTTATAAGGACTTCAGTACTTACAAATAATTGTTGGACAGCAGAAGTAGTCCTTCCTTTAATTTATCTCACAGATGTAACCACAATGAAGCAAGCGTCTCCAGAGAGATGTGCGGCATGAGGCTGGGACCACATCCCTCACTGGGCTGCCTTCGGATGTTTTTTACTCTTTTGCTTATATTACTGGCTGTTTCTGCAATACTGCTTGAGGTGATGGTGCTGGGATGTTGTTTGAAAGAGTTACCCTTTTCCACACGTGTATCTGCAGAGCAAGAATGTTAAACTGAGCTTTTGTACTTAGATCCTGCAGCCCTTTTCAATTCAGTGAACAGTGAATTGATGCCCTTATAGGAGAAGGTCTGGGACTTTGTAGCAAAAGAAACACAAGCCCCAGGTCTGACTTTTCAGAGCTACTGTTCAGAACTTCTGTATTGCTAAACAGAGAAGATCAGCTGGCATACAGTGTTTGGATGGTAATCACTCACCTCAGGCATCCACTGTATAATTTGGAGCAGAGGCCAGTCAAAGTTTTCTTTAGCTATTTCATAGCAAGTTGTGAAAAGTTGCATGTACTGTTGTTTTATCCTGTCCCTCTAAAAAGACAGTGGTGCTTCACTGGATCTGATGCTGTACATTCCGCTTTTACAGGTAATGAAGTTACTTTGACCAGCCTCTTCTTTTCCTACACTTACTGTATAAAGCCATCTCTATTAGAACACCTCCTCTCCGTCATGATGTGTGTTTTTTCAGTGCAGTATTCATCTGCTTCTGCTGTTCGTGTTGTGCTGGTGAAAATCAGTATAAACATGGGGAATTCAATGAAGCTACAATGACTTCATCAGCTTGCAGCCTGCTCTACTAGTAAAATGCATCACAATGTCTCTTTTGAGCAATTTATTTTTCCTGAGGTTTTATCTTGTTGCTGGGTTTTGGCTTGTGACAAAGTTCAGGCAATAGGAACACCAAGAAAAATGTCTCAATTGCTGTATAATCTGTCAGCTTTTCTGCCCTGCTTTTATCATATGTCCTGTTCTGCAGAGGTCTATAGAGGGGTGCAGCATGAACAGAAATTGAGGAAATCTAGCAACAGTTATTTCTATGGACTATCTGGTATTTCCACAGGGGCACTTGCCATTTCATGGCTACTACATCAGCATGATTTTGCTAGCTTTTAGGTAGGAAAAGTGAGCAGTTGTTGCTCAGTATCTGAGCATTGACTGCAGGAGTTCTGCCCGACCTCACCAACTGACTTGTCAGGTGGTAGTGGCACAAACTGTTGAATTCAGTACCTTGAGCAATGGTGGAGCTGTAGTGATAATGGTTAGGAACTGAGGAAAGAAGTATACAAGGTCAGAAAATGCATGTTCTTTAAAGATCCTCCCAAGAACGACAAAAACCCCTGACTGTTTTCCCACTTGTATTGCTATTTGAAATAGCATGCAGAGTGGGTGGAGTGAGGACTTGAGCCCACAGACATCACTCTGAGAACAGACACTAAATGTTCTGCAATGAACATACATTTTGTCTAGAGTGTGTCTGCTCAGGTGTTGAAAAGGAAGTGATTTAATGAACTGAAAGCAGAAGGTGGGAGAAGGGAAGGAAAAAAGCAGCCTGTGAAGAGTACCTGTTGCTAATTGCTATGGTTGCTTCATCAGCTAGGTGATGAGAAGAGAGATGAGGAGACAAGAGAAAAGTTGTCTCAGCACTCTGAGTTGTAAGGCCATAGCTTGAATGCTTCTGGTCCTCCGTCATCATTTGGAGGAGACATTAATAATATAGCTCACAAAACGAACATCTGGAATAGCTCTCAAATATTTATGCCTGTAAGTCTCATATTGTTGCTGGTGTTAGTATTTGACAGTGTGATTACTCTGTGCTGTAGTTCAGAATGTATTTATTAATTAGATCAAAAAAGTGTCTTGTTAGCTTTCATTCAATCTTGTCACAGAAAATTGCAACACAATTCTGATTAAGAGTATGCAAACCAATTCTAACATTAATTGATTCCAAAGAAAATCATGGGTGTTAACATCTTCCTGTATATGTATCTTACGTTTTCCCTCATCTGTCACCTACTAAATTATCAATGCTTATTCTCTTGTTCTATTTCTGACATCTCATGACAGCAGTATTCATCTCACGACTTTGAAAACGATGAGGGAAGAACCATTCTGGCCGCTTTAATGTTTGTAGATAATTGAAGTGAGAGGAAAGCTTGGGGTTGCAGCATGACGTGGTGCTCTTAGATAAAGAATACTCACAGATAATTAGAAATGATTGCCTAAACTGTCCAGTGTGTATGGAGGTATGTGTAAAGCAATCCTGGGACTTTGTCTTATGATTGCTTTTCCTAAAAGCTTAGTGTCTGCTTTGCAAGAGCTAGGTAAACTTGCAAAATGCTACCAATTCTGTGTTGGAAAGCTGATATGGGCAAACTTCAGAAGGCTGGTCTTATAAATTTTGGTAATTATCGTGTTCCTTGAGTGACAAGAGTGAGTTTCTGCTGAATGTTCTGACTTCTGTTTGTTCTTGTTAATCAGTGTCCTGAGCTGTCACTCTCCTAGTTTAAATTATTCAAACACCTAGCTAGTGTTTAAAGGGGAAAAAAATTACTGTTAATTCCAGGTACTTGTCTGGTCAACTGAGAACCCAAAAAGCAAAGACTTGACTCTAATCCTAAGTGTATTAGTGTTTCTCTAAAACGTTGCTGTAGCAATTAGATGCATAAACCAAGGTAAACTTCGCAGACTCAGGGTGGTCCTCTTATAAGGAAATACGTGCTTATCAAGCCAGAAACATCTGTGAATCACTTATTCTTTTTCCTAGGATTATCTTTGTTTACACTAAAAAAGTACGTAAAGATACTGTTTTGACTGGTATTGTTTGGTTTTTAAATGACATAGGTGAAGCATGTTTCACTCTTTCCCTTGGGTTCATTTGCCTGACAGCCTGAACTTAAATGATTCCTGCTATGTGGGCAAACATTTCTTTTGCTTCATGTCATCCCATCATTGTGACCATGACTATACTTAGAATTATTTTCCTTTTCTTGTGTATTTGAGATGAGGAGATAATTCAGACAAAGTAATCTTCACATTGAACCACTACTTCGGTTTCCATTGTTATTCACAGTTTGGCAAAATGTTTGCTTTTTTTGAAGTTATTACTGACATACTTAGTTAATTGAGTAAATTTGTGTTGTGGTTTTGGAACTTCAGTTCAGATTGAGTACCTGTTTTAGTGTTGGATTTGTTTTTTATACTGGATGACCAATTGAGTGACTTCTCATGCCCATAACTATGACTATGAAGGAAAAATATATTCTTGAAATACTCTACTACATTCACCAGAACTTCCTATTTCTGTAACCATTCTTACTAGAAAATTCACTTACCAGCATGTATTTGGAAAAAGTTGGAGGAAAGGCAAGAATACAACTAAAAGCAATTGACTTTTTAATTTTTCTTTGGAAACAATTTTTAGGGGAAATACTGTATGTCCCGATAAACACTAACAAGTTTCTCCTCCCAGTACTGTTTGCCCTAGCTGTTATTTTTTTAAGTTCATTTGCTGCCTTTTTGCATTGTGAGCCTAGTATTTACGTGACCAAAATCTTAGTATTTCACTGGATGTATTTCATAAAGCGCAAGTGAAATTTCTGTCTTGAGCAATGGTGTGATGACTCTTGCAAACAATTCCAAATGGCAGCCATATCAGTTTCTTCACCATACTACAGTACTGTGTCCAAATTGCTACCAGTCTTTTCAGTTCCTGAGCAGGAGCAGCCAGCAGTGCTCTGTTTGGTGCTACACTTCCCAAATTGGAAAATAAACATTCCATAGATGCTGCACATGAGAAAACACTGTGCTGCTGGAACGTATGCTATTTTAGAAGAAAGATAAAACTGTGGTTTGGAATACCTTCTGTTCCACGAGAAATTCATAGTACTGGTATATTTTTCTTTCCACAAGTGTTAGTGTGTTAACCCCTATATTTTGGCCAAGTTCCGACTTGAACAATTACTTTCTTCTCACTGAAATTCCCTCTGCCTTCTCTATTGAATATGATATTCTTCGCTGCCTATTCAAAGCTGTTGTGAGGGTGTCAGTGTGAATGCGAAAGGTTGCCAGGTTTTAACCCAGAGCTACTACAGCAAGGTCCTGCATTGAAACCCAGCTCTTAACTATTGGTAGGCTGCTTGGTTTTAGCCTTCTGGCTTGTAAAAAGAATTTTGGAAGCATAAATGTTATCACCACTGTCTTTAAACAAAATGTGTAGGGTTTTGTTTGGTGGTTGTGCTTTGTTGTGTGTGTTTTTTTTTTTTGTTCATTTGCTTTATAGTTGGGCAATGATGCATATTGACCCTGGGCTTACCCAGGTCCCTCTAGTTGCCAGTGCAGTTGTAAATTAACTTTGTTACTTAGCTGTCAGCACTATGTTTGAGCTCTTTTAAGATGGCTTATGTCGCATATGTAATATGTGGTCACTGACAGGGCGTACAAAAGCATCCATTGGTGTATGTACTTCTGTATCTAGTAAGAACAGTTTCTTATACGATGAAGCATGTAGGCGAGCTGCAGCTAACTGTCCTGTCTCAACTGAAGCTTCTTCCCAAAGCAAAGTTTGCGTCAGACACCCTGATTCTCTGTTAGACCTCAGTAATGCAGAATTTTTCCTGTTCGGGCATTCTGGCATGATTAGACTCTTGACATAGTCCTCTTATTTCTTGCTGCTTCTTGCTTGTTGCACCCAATACCCCTTTCCTGAGTTCCTGGAACAGTATGTTGTCTGCCAGGGAGTGACTGAATGTTTCCTCTTATGAAATTCCCTGATGGTCCATCAGGCTGGATGGAGGCCAAGGGTCTGGTGCCTTTATGCAACTGGTTTGTAAAGGCTTCTGACTGCATAGAAAAGATCTTTAATTCCTTGCTCACCAAGTTGTAACTACAAGGAAATATTTTTTTTTGTCTGTGTTCTACAAATGGTTTGGAGAATGTTACGAAGGGGAATAGGTAACTCTCTTCACCTTGATTGTTGTTTACTGTTCTGAATATCCTTGTCTGAATATTGAGTAGTTATAAAAGATAACTTTTCCTAGGAGGAGAGGATTTGAGGATACTCATTGCTTTTATTGAAATACTTATTTTTGTCTTCCAAATCCAATATTTGAGTTTCACTAATACCCAGATGCATGAATGTACAGAAGATGAGGGCCTCTAAAGAATATGTGGTGCTGCACTGCATTCAGAAACAAGACACTCAAAACAACTGTGATATCCCTTCTTTCATAAGATGCAGCAACATCTTGTGCTCTATCCCACAGGACCAGCTTAAATATTGTATTTTCCACTGTTGAAAGTACCAGATATAAAATTAGAGGCAGGAACAGCCTGTTCTGCAAGCTTCTTAGTACTGCAGGGAATTAACTTGATGAGAACTCTAGGGTTTAGTGCACTGTAGTAATATGTGGGACACTGAACTAGTAAAATGGCTCTGGTTGAAGTTTCCAAAAGTGCTTAGTATTGGTGGAAGCTGACTAGAGTATGACTAAGTTCAGTAGGAGCACAGATGAATCCATACTAGATATTTGGAAAAATCTGACCTTGCACTGAGTGGAAAGGCTAGGCTTAAACTTATTTCTCTGCTGTTCATATCTCTGAAGTCATGGTAATTAAAAACAAAACTATGCTTGAGGGAAATACAGTAAACCTGATTTGATTCAACAGGCTAGACTAGGAAGCAAAGTCTTTGGGTTTGTTCATGTGAGCAGAAAGGTGAAGAGGCACTGGCTCTGGTGGGTTATGCATTTTTTGGTGTGCTTATGTGCCTGAAGTGTGGCAAGATCTATAGACTTATCTTTTCTTTAACAGTTTAAGTAAATCCCACCATATTCTGCAGGGCAATCAAGGTTACCCAGTTGGAAGCAATTTAGCAAAATAGCCATACCTAGTTGATGGTGTGATAGCTTTTTGGGGATTTAGACTTTGCACAGTTGCCCAAAGACAGCTGAAATAATTTTTTGCAGGATCTCCTGTGTATTGCAGTCTGCTATTAGCTAACAGTCCTCTGTAAGCGATGTTCACCTGCTTATGCAGAGCAATACTCAACTCATACTTCAAAAAAAGAAAAATCTTCTTTTCCATGCCAGTAATTCTCCTTAGTACTTCCAAGAAAAGGCAAGCTAACACGTGTCAGTAATACCTGGATTTGCGAAGATACTCTCCAAAACTTGAGGAAAACCTCATTTTCTGCTCTACTTGAACTACCATTCTTCTTAAGAGAAGTCAGTGTACTGGAAAACACCAGCAGGGTTAAAACAGTAAAAACTTGGTGGAGGTCTGTCGGATTCTGTGTTCACCTTTAGGCTTTTCTTGTGCTTTCTCTGAAAAATCAGGTTTAGATACCTCTACCCTATTCTAGGAAGGCCACTTCGCAGTCTCTCCTTTTGGGGTCTGTGTTGCCTTAAGTTTTCTTCTACTATTTTAAACTTGCCTCTCCCATAGTGTCAAGAATAGATGATACAGTGATAGGCATTGAAAATGATAACCTTTTTTTCATCTTGCTCCTTTATATCTCTTATCTTACTGTTTTCCATGTCACAACACACATTAGACTTTAAATTGCTCCATCTCACCAGTCTTCTGTGAAGTCTCACTTTAAAATATGCTGTCTTTGTGCATTTCTAGTATTGTTTTATTTATGCCCTGCATATGCCTTTTGTATACAACACACAATCTCAAGTTCTTACAGGGAGCTCTTAGGTCAGAGCTTCTAAACCTGTGTAGGATGTTACCTGTGGTTATTTGTCTGTGTGTGATCTTGAACGAGTTGTTATTGTGGGCCCTAGTAAGGAAGAACAAAAAAGTCTTAAAAACAAACAAAAAAAAGCTGTGACTTCAGTGTGTTAGGGTCTCAAAATGAAGACAAGCTACTAACTGGATGCAGGTGGGATGAAGACATCTGAGAACTGAAATGCCTATCATCTTTCTGCAAAACAGCATCTTGTTCTTCAGAAGTATGTGCTGAGCAGAGGTTGCTGGCTGAAGAACTGATAGTCCTGAGCAGAGGGGCAGGATTCGGCAGCACAGAGGCTGGAAGGTCAAAAGAACTTTTTTGCAGTTCAAGAAAGGCTGCTCTGGTATATATGTAGAACCAGTTGCTGTAGTTCACTTCTATGCGGTCTCTCACTAAGGTTTAGTCTTTCATCTGGTGAAGTGTTAAGCTCAGAACTGTCTGTACTTGGAAGGTGGAGGGTCATTTTTACATATGGTACACTTGGTGTCAAAGTCAGTGCTGAGTTTCTCCAAAACTTTATACCTCTACATTGCTCATCCTACATGTGAGGTCCTTCTCTATGCCTTGGTACTGAGTTGTACGAATAGATCATCCAAATCCAGTCTGAGTTGTGTGATGGGTTTCTCAGAACTGTGGGTCAGTGATTTTGACCAGGAGATGGAATGACTCTGGACACTGCCTTAGTGATACGAGTGTGTCCAAGGCTGAACTGTGGTAACATTGAGATCACTGCCCAAAGATCAGATGAGTGCATGTCTTGGCTCTATTGAGGGATGTTTGTGGGACCTTTGGTGGTCTTCTCTCATCCTGCAACGAGTATCCTTAAACTGACAAAAGTATCATCCAGTTCATAAAATCATCAGAGTTGGTGTGGACACGTTTTGTGACAAGATTTGGCTCTAATTTTTATAATTAGAAAGCAGCTGTACTATTGGTTTTTCTGCTATTCAGATCAGGTCTTTATAGACTGTTGAATAATGGTTGGTATAGCAGGAGCCAGAACGTGACTAAGTTAAACTTAGAGTTGGGGACAACCTCCAGAGCAGCAAGCAGCTGCTTGATTATTTTGATCCTCTGCAAGATGTTGTTTGTAGCTGCATTACTGTTGGTTGAGAAGTTCCAATTGCATGTCAGAAGGAAAAAATTGGACAACACTTGTAAGCAGTTCCCTTCAAGGCATCTGACCCCATTGCTGTTAAGCCTTGGTGCTTGTGGCTGTCCTGGCACTGGTGCTGCGTAGGTAACTGTGCTTTGTTTTTTCAATACAACTGGTTTTAGGAGTCTAAGGAAGAAATGTGTGCAAGCTTTCTCCCTCATTGTTTCTCACGTCTGTTTTTTTTGATAACCAACTTGTGTGGGCTGGAAATCTAAGCTGTTCAGGGATATTT
This sequence comes from Nyctibius grandis, assembly GCF_013368605.1. Lineage (NCBI taxonomy): Eukaryota > Metazoa > Chordata > Aves > Nyctibiiformes > Nyctibiidae > Nyctibius > Nyctibius grandis. Next base: position 104,805,918 of record NC_090659.1, read on the forward strand.
TGTTAGTGTGGGCTTTTAAAGGCAACATAGAACTAAGTTTCATCCTGCCCAAGTGTTAAGAATGTAATGAATGTTTTTACTTTAATTGCTGAGCTCAGGAGTTCTTAGCACATTCATGGGACTTGTTGGTTTTGTCTGGATAATTGAATGAGTGAAGTAAATAGCGATGATTTAAGAAAAAGTGGCTATGTAGCCTGCTTCATGCTTGTTTACAACAACAGAGCTGTTCTGGGAGACTGTCCTGCTGTGCCTGGTCAGCTAGAACCCTATTCAACTGTTTTGGCCATGTCTACTTCTAATGATGGACTTGGGGTGATACCTGGTGACTTGCTGTCCTTTAATTGTCTGCTGCTGCCACCAACTTTTTGGCAGTCTGGTAAGTCAAAGATACGGTGAAGTAATTTCAAACTACTGAATAGCTGTTCTGAAAACTGCACACTGCTTTTGTGAACGGTTCAGTGCCTCATTATACAGCAACGCTTAGAAACTTCAAGAGTTTTCCTTCTCCCCATGACAAAGTGACTTACATCTTGAACTTCAGTTTTTGGATTTTTAACATGTTAAGTACCTTCACATTTAGAGAGTAAATATTGCATGGATATTTTTAAAACAGATGACTACATATGATTCTCTGGTTTATAAGAACTTGGCATGTATATACAAGCATGTGCAAGGTTCACGGAGGTTGTATGGATGGGAAGCTGCAGATCTTTTTCTCTTCCTGTGACCACTTAATATTTTTTGAAATGCTGTGGCTAACCTGGAGATCAATATGGACAGGACACAGGCGTCCCATTTGGGCTGGCATGCCTCGGAAACACAGGGCATGTCCCAGCGGAGGCTGGTGGACCCGGCAGCAGCTCTCCAGCCCAATGCTGCAGCAGTGAGCCTACTGTGCTTGTGGGGGTCCTGGGCTGGGAGAAACTGTACACATTAAAAAGCTGAATCCTATCTCTGCATTTTTCTGCACAGTTTCTAATGTTTAGCGAGTTGTTTTGAGGAAGCATATGAATATTTAGTGTTGTGGATTCTGGTCACCACTCAGGGTATTCTCTGCAGAGAAGAGACTGCTAAATTCCTGTCCTTGGCTGGGGAAGAACTGGCCTTCAAATGCTGTGTGTACTCCTTGGGCATCAGTGCCTGCTGTTGCTTGTTAGGTCTTTACCTGGGCTTTTAAAGTGCTTAACATGATGTCCTGATGGGACAGGAGGGTGTAAACTACCTCTGTCAGAACTGATAATCTAGATTGAAGTGTGGGCTGATGAGGGAGGTGGAGGGCAATTTTGTAACAATAGCCAGTGGTTGTGTGCCCCTTAAGTGTAGCACAGTAGTTGTAGCACTCCCCAAAACAAGCACTACACCTGATTTCAATTTAAAATAGAAAAGCAGAGAGCTACCTGAACAGTCATTCAGTTTTTATAAGCCTGTTCTGTATAATTGCTGCTGTATCTTTGAATTATTTGTTTTGCTCATCCAAAAGATTAATTTTTTATATGATGTGGGCAAAATGTGTTCAGTACCTAATCTATGATGTGATTAGTGAGGTCCCTGCTCATCTCAACTGTAGTAAGTGAAGGCGTGAGGATCAAAGGAAACCTAGCACTTGACCATTCTCCTCCTCCTCCACCACCACCTCCACCGAATCGTCAGTTTGAAACAAACGTGTCTACTTCAAACTGCAGGTATTAAATGAGTTCTCATTGAACTGAAAAGTAACCACATGCAAAAGAAATTGAGTCTGATTTACATGACAAAAGTAAGGAAAAGTAGAGTTAAAGTTTAAACTCTGCCCACAACACAACTTCTTACGGTACCACATGTTGTAAAGCTTTGGAGATCCTTAAAATACTCAGGAAAAGAGTTGTGACTAAGGGATGCAGTCCTAGTTTTAATTTTTCTGTTTTTAATTTCCTCTTTTTTCTCCTTTTTTTGGTATTCTAGAAAATAGCAGTTGGTGGGGGTAGGGAGAGGATCATATAGAAATGTCAGAGTCCAGAAAACAGATGGCAACAGCTTCTTTAGAGCTTTTGTGGTTTATTATACGAATAAGCATTTAGGGACCTTTTAAAAGTATGTATCCTGGGCCCAGTACCATATCCATAGTCCTGAGAGCTCAATATTAATGTTTTGATACAGTTGGGATCTATTACAGTATATAAAAAGCTCCACTGATGTGGAGCTCTGTTTTAATGTGTATTTGTGCCTGTTATCCAAGGTTGGCTCCTGATGTGCGGCTCGTGGCTGTGCTGAAAGGGGAAGCAGCATTCCAGGAGCTCTGGCTTTTTCACAGGCATCTCTTGGGGTGAAGCCAATGCTTTGTCTCTGCTGTCCCTTGCTTAAAGGAAGAGTCATGTGAAGTACCCCAAGCAGTTCAAGGGGTCAGACTTGTTGCTTTTTCAGTGGTTAGCAGCTTGGAAGAGACCTATTTTAAAGTATGTAAAGCACAGCAACATTTTCTGTACCTTGACATGCAAGGGTCAGATGAAGTTGGTGTGTGAAGGCAGGGAAGGGGCCGAGCATTTCCTCTTGATCCTAGGTGTCCCATGGTGTGATGGAGGCAGGACTGTTGTTTCAGCATGTGCTCTACAGCAGTGTGGGTTTTCCTGGGCATTCTTCATGTAGGGGAGTTGTGGAGAGCCTGGAGGGCTTTGCTGAAAAATATAAATTGCTGGGATCACAGCAGGGAGCTTTGAGAGTGGAGAATGCAAGGGGGAAAGAGACTCCTTCAGCCTACCTGGGAGATTTGGTTTTGCTCAGGTTTTATACCGTTTCAAATGGATTTGGTTAACCATAGAATCATAGAATGGTTTGGGTTGGAAGGGACCTTAAAGATCATCTCGTTCCAACCCCCCTGCCACAGGCAGGGACACCTTTCCTCTATACCAGGTTGCTCAAAGCCTCATCCAGCCTGGCCTTAAACACTGCCAGGGAGGGGGCAGCCACAACCTCTCTGGGCAACCTGTGCCAGTATCTCACCACCCTCACAGTAAAGAATTGCTTCCTAATATCTAACCTAAATCTACGCTCTTTCGTTTTAAAACCATTCCCCCTCATCCTGTCACTACATGCCCTTGAAAAAGCCCTTCCCGCTTTCCTGTAGGCCCCCTGCAGGTACTGGAAGACTGCTATGAGGTCTCCCCGGAGCCTTCTCTTCTCCAGGCTGAAGAGCCCCAACTCTCTCAGCCTGTCTTCATAGGAGAGGTGCTCCAGTCCTCTGATCATCTTCGTGGCCCTCCTCTGGACTCGCTCCAACAGGTCCATGTCCTTCTTATGTTGGGGGCCCCAGAGCTGAATGCAGTATTCCAGGTGGGGTCTCACGAGAGCGGAGTAAATGTACACCACCTTATTTCTCTCTGCCCCTTATCAAGGTTTGCCTGTGGCTTTGTGTTTAAGAAACAAGAGAATTTTTATTGTGGGATTCTGTCATGGATTCTCCAAATTTATGCTGATGCTTTAAGTTGTGCAGCCATTTTATAGAATGCTTGACTACTTTCTCATCGTGTTTTTTGTTGATTGCTAATTACTTTGGTTGTATTTGTAACTGTTAAACTGTTTCAGCGTGCATGCCAAAATTTCTTAGGGTAGATGAGTGTGATGGAATCATACAGACCATCACTGGCTGTCCTGTGTAAAAGCTGATACAGGATACTGTTTTCTTACAACACTGTTGTAATGAGAGTTTTAAAGACGTAACAAGCTGCATCTTTCACAATCATAGGCTTCTTTTCTTGTGTGACTCTCCTCTGGTACAACCACTGTTTGCATTCCCCTTTTCTTCATACACCCTCCCACCTTCTTCATGTTGTCTCTTCAGTGCATTTTTGGATGCTAGTCTTGCATACCAACCTGACAGGCTGATCTCTTATGTTGTTGCCAATTTGCTGTGTCGAGGGGAAAATTGATTTGTTTTTTTTTCTTCTTTACCGGGTATGTACTGCAGAAATCGTATTTTATGAGATGGTAGAGAGCAGGAACAGTGGCGGCAGCAGCAATTTAGCTGAAGTTGCAGACAACAAGTGCAGTGTGCATGCTCAGTATTCACAGTCCAAGTCCAGAATGGGAGAATTGGAAAGAATTTTGGTTTTGGCCTGAGAACAAGAAAAGGATTAAAACACCAGAAAACTTTAAGTTTTCTTTTTGAGAAAAAGAAGGAACTGAGTGTAGAATGGAGTACAGTATGGTGTTTTATGTAGTGATGACTGAAGATCATAAAAAGACTTTCTTCTATTGTCAGTCCTAATTGGCGGCTGGCACTGATTAGCAAGAGGAAAGAAGCGTAGGAAAGGAAAGACAAATGGGGAATTTTATGGAACAGAAAGCTGCTGAACAAAAGAGGACTTCTGTTCCTGTTCATTCTAGTGGTTTTAGAGCTTTCTGACCTTCAGTCTCTTAGAATTATAGCTTGAATAGCATTGTACAGAGATCAGGTTTTTTTAGTCGTTTAACTTGTTAAGCTCTTACGTGCCTTGACCCATTTTGAGTCCAAGTGTGAACCCACGGTTTGCCTACAAACTGTTGATGATTCTTTCTCTCACTTACTTAAAAAATAAGAGGGAGGGTGGGAAGAGGTATGAGGGCAAAATAACTCCTTCAAAGATGGTCTGTGGTATGGTTTGTTAGGAATTTCTGTACTGTGAGCTCTTGTCTTACCATTCATGCAGTGGTGCAAGTAACATGAATGAATATTCTGCCTCTGACTCTTTAGCAATGAAAACAGAGATCTGGGACCGTATCTCCTGCCATTATGAGAAGATCCTGTTGAAATGTTGAACATTAACTGCTAGCAGCATGAAGACTCTAGTTCAGAGTTTAACGTGTTATATAGGCTTATGAATCATGTATTTAACTCTTAAGTCAATGCAAGTTGGCATTTCTCTTCCAATTTAATGCTAGCTTGCGAAGGTAAAGTCTGCATGTGGCTTAGTCATGTACACCTTGATTAAAAAAAATGAATCTCAACAATGATGTGAAAGTCAAATTGTAATGCTGAAGTCAGCAGGCTGCAGGAGCAGAGATACTGAGGCAGAAATGCCTTCTCTGGAAGGAGACAGGCTCTGAATGTATTTCAGGTTCTTGCCTTTCACATTCTGAAGGCTTTTCAAGGAGCAGTAGAAGTAACTGGATGGCTTTGCATGTGTGGTGCTTATTTTGGAAGTCTAAATCCCCGATTTGTGCTCTCAGTTTGCTTTGGAGACTTGAGACACCTGACCTTCCTGTAGTTCAGCTCTCCGTCTGTAAAATCAGGGTTATGTATGTGATGATGCCTGTTCCTGTAGGCTTTGCACTGTGAGAGGCTTTATTAACATCTTGTTTGTTCCATGATGACTTCAGACAATTGGGTGGTTCTGCAGATACATGGGTGGGAATCTATGATATAGTGAAAGGACATCTGTAAATGAGGAGTAGCTTTATTTTTAAACATAAAGGGATTAGCTACTGAACTTACAAAATTAGCAAGTGGGTTTTGAAAGGCTGATGATAGTAACAGGAAAAAAGAAATGCAGCACCAATATCTTAAAGTACAGGGACAGTCTGCTGTTTGGCTGTGGAATTAATTAAATATCTAACTGGCTTAGGTGCTGAAAGGAGTTTAGCTGCAGCTGCCACCAGCTTCTTCAACAGGATGAGCTGCACAGTGTGAAGTCTAGGCTTCTGTAGCCAGGCTGTGTGTATTTGCTTGCCAGAGTGTCTGCTGCAAAGAAATTGGCTCTGTATATGTATGTTAACAGTAGGAGTCCTCAATGTTAATTCTGCATCCATCCTTACGTAAAATATTAACACCAACACTGGAAGGTACATCTCTAATAGACTTGAAAATAATAGAGCTGTGACTGATAAACTGCTGGTATGTGTCAATCAAAAAGCATACGCGTTCCTTCTAAAAATCAAGTTACAGTATTTTGCAGATAGATACTGGAATATTTTATACAGCGAATACTTCTGCAAGCCATTTGGAAGAAATTCTACATAGAAGTTGGAAAAAAAAGTTTACTGGCCTAAATATTGCATGGACTGGAAACTTGCTGAAGGACCTTAAGTAAAAATAGTGGATGTGGCAGTAATTTGAGCTGCAGGGCAGGGAACAGTGCTTGTAGGGTAAGTATCAGGCTCAGTTAGATTGAATGCCTTTGTTAATGATTTAAAGGAGGAGGCTAAAGAGCTCATCAGTTAAATTCACAACTTGATACTAAATGGGGATTTTTTGCAAGCTCAGATGGAAACTAAACATGGAGTACAAAGTATGGAGTGGTTAGATCTTAGGAGACAGTATGAAAACAAGCTGAAAAAGATGTGTGTGTTTTGGTGAAGAGAGAGAACTGGCATATTTTTGTATGGGAGAAGTTTGTTCAGCATGTTTTACCTGGCTGTATGTATGCCTCTGCTGTACTAGTTCAGGGATGTGCTTTGGCAACTGTAATTAGTGCTGAATTCTTATTCATGCTGAAGACTATGGGTAAGAATTAAAATTGGGTCATAAATACTGTAACAAATCAGAGGCTATACTTCATAAGACCATGCTTCTCTAAACAGCAGTCTGGTTCCGCAAAGATGCTGAGGGGCTGTATCCCTTAGGACTTATAACAAATGAGGGCATTTAATACTTCATAAATCAAACTCGTTTTTAAAAGTTTCTCTCACAAAGAAGTAGTTATCACAGTTTATGCCCTGAGCTAAGCTGCAGTTCAGCCTGTTGTTACTTGGTGTTTGTGCAAACTGCTCTCTTTCAAAATATTTAATAGGAAGTGGCTCAATGAAACAAGTTTTCTCCTATTCTGTCTGTAGGGCACTCTCTGGAGGAGGGAGAGGCCAATTGTTGTCCATCCACCCCCTGCAACAGCATGTGTGTGGGTGTGTGTATGGTGCCTGTGGGGTATTTCAGAGAAGCCAGTGAATGATCTCCAGTGTATTTTTACATTACAACACACTTCAGCTGTGTAGGCAAGAAGTAGGTGACATCAATGTCCTTTTCTGTATTAAAGAGCACTGATACCCTTTCAATAGGTCCCCTATTCAGAACTTCATTAGCTTTCAGGGAACAGAGCAGTTCTGGACCTAATAGTGCTATACTTGTCAGTCTTGCCAAAAACATTTTACTAGATACTGTTATAACTGATGCTTGATATTATTACAACTTGGGGAATGCATTGTTTTATAAATGACATTAATAAAACATGTAATACTGAGGAAATCCAATGTTAGCAATTTTTAAATTGGTCATGCTCATTATAAAGAAAAGTTTAAGCTCCCTAATGGAAAACATTGGACAATTTTCTCCAGAAAGTCCACTGATATATTCTGCTTGATTTAATGTGGATAATCAAGACATAAACATGAAATAAAATACTTAACATTTGTCATTACTCTTTTGAAAAATGACTTTATATACATTTTTTCCAAATCCTTCCACTCTTCCTATCAAATAATTCAAGTATTTTGAGGACTTATTCCTATTAAATCTTTCAGATTCCTGATTTAAGTCCTAATATCATCACTTTGCCTCACCATTGGTTCAGAACATCTTCAGAAGATTTTTTAATGTCTTGCATTTGAGAAACTGTCCAATGATTTTCATAACAGTGCTGTGATGCTCAGCGTTTTGTCAGTAATGAAGGGAAAAATCCTTCAGCTAAAGAAGAATGGAACCTGGGTGGGCGCCAGCAGGAAACTTTGCATCAGGCAGTCCATAAACTTATGCCAAGAAGCCGGTCTTTGAAAAGAGACAGCCAGTGTATATGATGGGGTTTGTGCTGCTTGCAGTTGTTACAGGATGACTCTAAATGTCATTGTGAACCCTACTTACTGGATGCTTAATGACTAAAATTTTCTGTGCATATTGCCGCAGAGAGGTTGCTGCACTGAAAGAAAAAACCTGGAAGATGAAGCAGAGTGCCTACAGAGATGCTTAGGGGGAAGTACAGAGAGCAAAAAGGGAATAAGTTCAGGAAAAGTGATTTTTGGGGAATTTGAGAGATTAGTGATGAACAGCTGAAGTAAAGGCTAGGCCACTTGGTCTGTAGGCAAGATATAACAGGCAAGCCAGGAAGGATATTGAAAATTAAATGAGACTTAATTGAGATCAGATTTTGATCATGAATAGTGATCTCTTAGAAGCAGCATTTTATATTGTTGTGTGGGTAGGCACACAAAAGTGAAAAGGATTGCAGTAGCTGATGGAAGATGGTGAGGATTGGAGCAGGTGTTCCTGCTTTGTTTTCAGACCTGCAGGTGATAGGTATGGCTCCTACTTGAGAATCCAGAGTAGATGTGAACTGAAGAAGCCCATGCTACTGCTTAATAACCTCTTCATCATGAACAGACAAACATTTCTTGAATAAGCTTCCACAATTCTGTCTGTAGCTTGTACACTTGTGCAGTGGGCGAGGCTTTAAAAAAAGATTGGAAGAATCTCATACAGTGGAGTGGAGTATTTCTGGTGCCTGAGATATATAGGGGAGGTCCAGTTTCTATGATCTGGGGCCTGTCATAGATGTGCTAGGCCATCAGTCCCAGGAATCAACGGGGGAACGTGAAGTGTGCGTTGTACAGTAGACATAGCTTTTCTCTGACAAGGCATATGGAGAACAGACAACATTTTCTTGACTTGCAGAATGAGATTTTTGGCCCAATAAAAGTGTTCCTGTTATGTTGGAAGGAAAAAAAATTTAGAGGTTTAAATGTGGATTTAATGTAAAAATACTGTCCAGTTTCTTCATGCAACAATAGCCAGGTGATGAGTAATTACCAAATTGAGTAACTGGGTTAGAAAGCCTCGTGGAGAAAATTTATTTTGAAATAATGGATCTGCCACACCTTAAACAAGTCTTTCTAGTGGCTTCTTATGTTTACTGTTCCTAGAGAGAAGAAATCTTATCCAGCTTCACCAACTAGACAGTGACTCCTCTGTGACCTTTGCCTGCCTAGATAAAAAAAGCAGTCACCTTATACAGTAGTAAAGAGAACTTGTGCCATTGTATAAAGGTTGTAACTGGATGAACCTTGATACATTAAAATTACTGAGCTCCTCAAGTATTTTGCTGTAAGGAAAGTTCTCTGCAGACAGTCACCTCTACTGTGACTTTTACATTTTCTCCTGTATTGTTAATTTATTTACCTCAACAACAGAGACCTTTGGAAGGTTTGATGTAGAGTAAATACTTTGTAGTAAATGGAGTATTGGTTTTGTGATTACGGTCAGATCTGTTGGCTGGGTTTTGCTGGCTAGTAAATCATATGTTGTAAATGGGGGTGTGTGTTTTGGTGTGTCAGTAGATAATTGTGAATATCAATAGCTTCAGAACTTAGTTTATAGTAACCTTTCTCTTAGGCTTGTGATCTGAACTGAATTCCAAATTCATTTAGAATCACAGAATCATTTTCATTGGAAAAGACCTTGAAGGTCATCAAGTCCAACCATTAACCCAGCACTGCCAAGTCCACCACTAAACCATGTCCCTAAGCACCACATCTACACATCTTTTAAATACCTCCAGGGATGGGGACTCAACCACTCCCCTGGGAAGCCTGTTCCAATGTTTGATAACACTTTCCATGAAGAAATCTTTCCTGATATATAATCTAAACCTCCCCTGGCACAACTTGAGGCCGTTTCCTCTCATTTGTTACTTGGGAGAAGAGAGCAGCACCCTCCGCACTACAACCTCCTTTCAGGTAGTTGTAGAGAGCATTAAGGTCTCCCCTGAGCCTCCTTTTGTCCAGGCTAAACAACCCCAGTTCCTTCAGCCGCTCCTCATAAGACTTTAGTAAAGTCCAGGTACACAGCATCCACAGCCTTTCCCTCATCCAGTAGGTGGGGCATCTTGTCATAGAAGGAGATCAGGTTATTCAAGCAGGACCTGCCTTTCATAAACCCGTGCTGACTGGGCCTAATTGCCTGGTTGTCCTGTACGTGCTGTGTGATGGCAGTCAGGATGATCTTCTCCACAACCTTCCCCAGCACCGAGGTCAGGCTGACAGGCCTGTAGTTCCCCGGGTCCTCCTTCCAGCCCTTCTTGTAGATGGGCATCACATTTGCTAACCTCCAGTCAACTGGGACCTCCTCAGTTAGCCAGAACTGCTGGTAAATGATGGAAAATGGCTTGGTGAGCACTTCTGCCAGCAAATTTAACCTAAGCCTCTCTTTGATTAAGCTGATTTGCTTTTGTTGGGTATTTGGCAGCAATCCAATGGTGTCCTGTCTCCCAACTTATATTTAATATTTATACCCTGATCCGATAAAATTATGCTAGTACTATTTTTTGGCGGTTGAAAGAGAAATAATTAGGTATACCTTTAAAAGGTAAGAAGCTTCCATTTCTTCCTCTTGGTTTTAGTGCTGCTTGTGTTGTGTGCATAGTTGTCAGACAACATGTTAAAGAATGTACTGGAGGACTTTCTGTATAGTGCTATGACTAGAAGGCTTCAATCTAGTTTTAGTCTAACATTTGGAAACGACTGTGATTAAGGAAGATAACATTGAAGACAATTCAAGCCATCCAAATATTTGGCGGTTTAGCCAATTCTTGAGGAATTAATTTACAGGAGTTATTCTGTGGAGGTCCAGGCATAAATCCTCCCTGGAAGTCAGCTGCAATAGCTCCCCAATCCCCTGAGGATGGCAGCCTTGTCATGTATGCTGAATTGCCAGGCATAGTATTTATCTGAAAGTGGTTTTACAGGTGAGAATTAATCTCTTCCCTACCGCTGGTCCTGTCCTGGCTTTTATTTGTTTTCTTAGGTTCTCTGAGCTCAGCCCATCAGTTTTTCCCAAGTACCGTGTCTTTCAGAATGTTTATGTACTGTATATCTTCTTTGTATAAGAAACAAATGCAAATCTGTCTTGATATCAACCCTGATGAATTATCACTTAAAACATCAACTTGCTTATCCATGTTCTTGTTTAACCCTAAGAATCTAGCTGTATTTTCCAAACATATGAACAAAAGCAACTACTCAATTTTGGAAGTTTCACAAAGTTATTTCCCAAGAGGTTTGATATCAGAATGCTGTCGTTTACCAAAGTGATTTGAAAGGCTGTAAAGGAATTGTTGCTTTGTTAAGGTTTGTCTTTGCCACGTGTAGCTTGAAGATACTGTGGAGATGGGGTAGTTTTTCATAAACTCAAGAAAGCTACTCTGCAGTCTAGTGTGAGTGCAGCCACTGATAGTAACCTCAGATGTGGATTTGCGGATACTACCTACAGCTGCCAGGGTCTAGAGGACGTTGAGCAAGGTGATTCCCTAAAGGTAGCTGATACACACACATCTATGAGGAGTAGGTGAGCAACTGTTTTATCCTCTTCTGCTCCTGTGCTACAAAGCAGAGTGAAATGTCTGCATAGGCAAGGGCAGTTGTGTCCTCTCTGGGAATATTTCAAATTTCCATGATCTTTGGAATAATAAAGCTCTTGGAAACATCTGAGGCTCTGCCTCTCGCTTGCTTCTGCTGGATGACATGGGAGTAGTGCTCTGTTTGGGTGGTAATATGTTGGGGGGAAAGGCTACGTTAGTGGTGGTCTAGCAAGGGACCTGATCTATTATAAAGCAGTAAAACACCTTCCTGTTTTAGACCAAGTCAACAGAAGAAGGAAGGAAAAAGCAGAAATTGCCTGGCGGGTATGTGTGGTGCCTTTGCCCTTCCTTGTTCTCTCCAGTAATTTTCACTGTTTTCCAATTCATTCTTCTTTTTCTACCGGGTGCCAAATTGTGTCTTCTGGGGGTATAAGTTTGGCCGTAGATGTGGTTTAAAGACTCTCTAATAAAATTCTCTTTACAGCTTGATTCTGTGAGATGCTAAATGCCTCCTGTTAGATGCAAAGTGCTTGACACAGTATGGGATTAGGATTTTAAATCAAGTTTATGTAGTGATGGTCCTGTGATGCTTTCATTAATAACAAATAACGGTAAAAGGCTCTGTAGAATGCGTGAAGTGGTAAAAAGATGGTATTTAAGGGGCAAACTACTGAAACTTGGGAGTCATTTCAAGGGCGATTACAATGGTGAAAATGAGATTTGACTCTGACTCCAAGTCTATGAAGATATTGTAAAAGGTTATTCACTATCTGAAGTGTTACTTGTTTTTAAAAAAAGTCAGAAAGAGGGTGAGCATTAAACTGGCCAAGAGGTTCGTGTGATTTTTCGTAATGCCTTTCTCCATAAAGACAGAGGCGTGTGCAGTGATGATTTTGCAAACATATTGTGTATTAAACTTTAAGATAATGAGCCACACTGGACTGAAATGTCAAAGCAATGAAATAATGGGTCTCTGGATAAATGTTTAAGAGCAATCAAAATATGTTTTACTGAAGAAAATTTGGGCACCAATTTAAAAATAAGCATACAAACCAGGAATACCTTCAGATGGTGATAAAACTTTCTTTGAGGTTAGATTCAGCATGGTACTGAGTGCCTTCACAATACAACTGAATACTCTGCTTAGAAGCAACGGAACTTGGTTTTGGGATGCTTGTTATTTACAGGCTTGAACCTGCATAACTGCAGTCTTTGGACAGTTGGCTAATTCAACCCTCTGAAATAGCTTTAAAGACTTCAATGCTTGTCCATTTGAAAGCTGATAGCTCATGTAATAGCTGTTAATAGAACTATTAGTGCGTTCTTGACAGGAGTAGCACGGGCCCTATAATGTACAGAACCAGGCTAATGCAGAGACACTAGCCGTTCAACAACAGTAGCTGCCTTTAGGTACTGCTTAACAATTTTTCCGTATGTTTAAATGATTTGGACATAAATCCTTTATTTTGTACATCAGTATTTTGTACTTCTGAATAGGATACAACTTTAAACTTCTGTCAGCTATTAATGAAGAAATTGCCAGGAAATTCTGATAGGCACAATTTCGTATTGTAAATTCCTTCTGTATATCTTGTGATATTTTTTTTTTAATGATATGGAAAACTTCAGTAAAGTATTTCATTACTGAAGTGTAATATAGAGGTGTTTTTTTTTCCGAAGCAAAAACTCTGCTGTTACACAAGTATCAAATATTTGCATTGCTTTTATGGTGAGGTCTCTTCAGCATCCTCTTGTAGGCAGTATTGTATAAACTCCAGTTGTCTTGTTTCAGAGTACTTGCTGTTCAGATGATACTTATTTGCAAAATTACTTGCATTTGTGTGTCTTCTGGATTTAACTGTGCTACTATTCCATTATGTCTGGGAATTAAAATAAGTGGACGTAGTTACTTTCTTCAGTGTAAATGGACCTTCAGGACATATTTTTCGCTTCCCATGAAAGATGATGAATTAAGCATGTTCTGTTGTAGGATTGGCTGATTTCCTGAAATAGTTTGTGTAGAAGTGGTTTGAGAACCATCAAAGATGATTTTTGGTTTGTGGGTTCCAATAATGGAATAATTTTGCTGCTGCAGTTTTATTCATAGCAAATTAATAACGTTGTTATGAAAACCAGTGTAAACTAATAAGGTAGAATGTGACATGAAATTCCTGCCTTCCTGCTATTAGTAACTTGTTATTAGAATCGGCTGTCGTATTGAGTTACAGGAGCATAACAGAAGATTTTCTTAAAAGTTATTTGTAGTTCAGTTTAAGCAATCATGCTTTTACCTGTCCCTTCAGGATGGTGAAAAGTCTTTGCTTCCTAGTATAATGGAAAAGCTTATGACTTCTCTTGCACCCATGAGGAGACACTGTCATTCATAAAGTGTTTTTTGGGAAGGAAGACAGTGAATCCCATTTATATGCAGTAGGGGCAGCTGTATGCTACAGAATGGAGTGCAGAGCACTTGAATTTTACTGCAGCAGTGAAAAGGAATAGTGGGGAGTTTGTTTTTCTTTCATCTGGAAGTTGCGGTTCACAGTATAAAGCAATGGATTTGAAGCACAAGCTACAATTCTGCAGTGTCCCTTCCTTTTTTTCACTGCCCTCAGCCCCCAAAAAGTCCAACGCCCAACAAAACCCAAAGGAACCCCCCTCCTAAGCACTGCGGTCTGAGTTAGATAGTAAAAACAAAACAGCATCTGTACTTGAGAGATGGCCAAGATGGAATTAAATTATTACTAGAGAGTTAACATTGTTCTGTTACCTTGAGGGAAATAACCCTCAGCTGAAATGTTTTGCTTCCTAATTTGACCAATTTACACAAAGCAATTTAATGTGTATTTTGCCCTTGCTGTGACACTTGCATTCTCAGATGTAGAAGGTCCCCCCCAGCCAGCAGAGAGCAGGCAGCCAGGCAAGGGGAGGGATGCTCAGTGCCAGCTTCAGATATTGAGAAATGTGAGAACTGACATCTGTCTGAGACAATTCTTCTCCAACACTGCGACACAGAGCACTGCTCTGTGGGATTTAGCAGGGGGAATGTGTTATGGTATAGTAACAGCTGGCTACAAATATGGATAGCAGGCCTGAAAACACAAACAAAAGAAAGCCTATGACTAGGTCAAAAAAAGGTAGGGAAAGAATATATTCAATATACGTTTGCTGAGCTAGCTACTGTTCTCTTCCTAATACTTTTCTAATAAACTGTATGGGTAAAAGTAAGTTCTTTGTTTATTCCACTGATTCTTCTGGTATTTACACTGTCAAACTGTTTTACTTCTTCAATTTCTGCTCTTGGTTCATTACAAGTATCTTTCCCACCTCCCACCATTTCTTCCCCTTCCAGCCCAAATCTTCAGCAGCTTTTGGAATAACTTTTATATATTTTTTTTCTGTAGGTTTAAAAAAATAAAAAATTCCTATTTTGCTTTATGCTGTGATAATAAGATCGTGTTAATGAAGATCAAGACAGGGATGTCACCAGTTATAATATGCTTCTGAGCTGGGAAGGCGTTACACAACAAGATATTTGACTAATCTGTATCATTTTAGCTTATTCTTGCTTTGTGCTGAAACATTCTACCAATTCTCTACCTGTTATGTTGAAAAAAAAAAATTACTTCAGATATTGTGTGCCATATTCTAACCAGTTGTCTTCCTTGAGCATGAGTAACAGCTTTGAATAGTGTGGAATATGAAAAAGACACTTCATACTTTCACATTTTAAAAAAGTAGTAAATTTTGTATGATAAGTCACTGATTTCGCAGAAGCAGGGCTATGCTCATGGAATTAGTGTATGCAGATAGTATGGACCAATAGAAAAAAGAAGAGTAGTAAGGACAACTTTCATTCTAGAAACATGAGTGAAGAACAACTTGTGAGCTTGTTCACTCGGGAAAAGAGTTCAGGGATGTAAAAGCTGTTGCAAAGAATAGAATGATTTTGTTGTCCGTGTCAAAAGTGAAGACTTAAATTGTATTCACGTGATTACATAAAATGCTGGGGGAAAATGTTAAACCAGGAGGCAGTGTGAAGGAGAAATCTGATGCACCTCAGTGCACTGAAAAGTGTTGGTCCTATGAATTTTGAAGTCACCTTCTTTATGGCCAAAGAGCCAAGCCTGGTCTACCACCCAGGAGGGACTGTGTGAGAAACTCCTTGGAGAGGGAAGGAAGCATAGCAGGGGGCCCATAAACCTAGCCTTGGTCAAAGTCTTACAGCATGGAACCAGAAACTGCTCTCTTAGAATACGTTTCCCACCAGTTACTAGCTTCTGAGGTTCTTCATATCACATGTTAAGAGGTGGGATTTGGGGGGAGGGTGTGTGTGCAGGCAACGGAGTGGACCCCTAAGAGATCTTCACTATTTCTTGCTCCTATCCAATTTGAGTAAGTCTTAAGATAGATATAGCTTCACTGAGTGATTCTGCTGTGCTCTTTGGTGTTTTGGGGTAGTGGGAGACTGGGTAGCCATGCAACATGTTTCATGAAAGGTCCTGGAGCTGCAGGTAGATGCAATCAGATGGCTCTTTTGAGCTGTACTGGAGGGTTAAATGCTGCAGATAAGAATTCATGCAACTGTGCAGAAATACTGCAAATGAGGAGATAAATTTCAGACCACTGGGGCAGTGTCCCTTGTAACTGATGTTTCGAAGCCTTTCACAAAGATGGAGATGAAAAGTTGTGAAGGAGCCTAGTCAATAAAAGAAATAAATGAAAACAGAAGAATCTCGGCAAGGCAGGGAAAAAAGTATATTTGGTATGCCACAGTCTAAGGACATCGAGCCTGGGTGATGGGCTGGATGAAACAACAGGCTTTGTTGAACCAGGCAGCGTTTCAGTGGAGCAGTTGCTTTGCATACCCTATTGTATTTGTGTAAAAGCAAAAGCTGGACATCAAGCTGGAAGATGACTGACTTCAAGACACTTCCATGACCTTGAAATCTGTGTGTAAAGATTTCTAATAGAGTTTTCAAATTTTTTGCAAACAGAACTCCTTTAGTCAAGAGAACAGAAAGCCTGGTTGAAACATTGAGATCTGAATACATTCAGATGAGTGTGAAAAATATCTGCCTGAGAACTGAAGAACAAAGAGCATGTGTTTCAAGGGTTGTAATTAATTTTTATAAAAATGTAGGAATTATATTTCAGTAGGGGAAGTGGGGATCATAAATGCTTGTGAGACTTTTGTTTGAATTGTTTTTTTGTTTGTTTGTTTTTTTAAAGCAGTAGGTATTTAGTCTTGCAAGGAACAAACATTGCTTTACCAGAACTTGTTGCTTTCTGGGATGGAAAGTGAAGGTGTGGAGGCTTCTGAAACCAAAGTACTTAAAGAACTGGAAACTTGCTGCTTTTAGGTCTCTGGTATTTGTAATGTTTCTGTTCTAAGAGAACTTATATTAGCTAAGGGAGATTTAAATTGGACAGAACTCCTGCCCTTCCCCCAACTCCCCCAAATCTGCACATCACTGAAGAGCAGATTTCTCTCCACACACTTAAGATGTGTGGATCCATGGTGTCCGTAAGTTACGAGTGTTTGCCTGTGGCTTTATT
This sequence comes from Nyctibius grandis, assembly GCF_013368605.1. NCBI lineage: Eukaryota > Metazoa > Chordata > Aves > Nyctibiiformes > Nyctibiidae > Nyctibius > Nyctibius grandis. The sequence goes on from NC_090659.1 coordinate 104,822,765, forward strand.
TGGGTCTGGCAAACTGGCTGAGCTCAAAGCTTTTATGCCAAGTAGTCTTAGAGGCAAAGCAGACCACAGGACTGAAGAGTTGATGTGCAGGTCAGGCATCCACATTTCCTAGGTGTGGGGCTTATAGTGTAGGGGTAAGTGCACAGCACAACACAAATGTTCTTCTACAACTATATCTCCCCAACACACATCACTTCTGCTATGAAGATAAGATAAAATGTACTTATAGGTGCAGTAGATCAGAAGGCAGTGCTGGTGGATTGAATGCGTGGCAGGGATTAAAGGAAAGAGCCCACAGAACTGTGTGTGTGTGAGAGGAGGGGTCTTGTCAAGTATGTTCATAAATGTCATTGTTTATCTAAATGAGGTAATGCCAAGGGAAAGCAGAACTCCTTTAGGAAGTTGCCTCCATTTGTGAATCCTGGGGAGTTCATACAGGCTGAGTTAAAGCCCTGTTATCCAGAGTACAATCTGATAGTCTGTGTTGGCTGGTAGCAGGTAACAGCTTAATAAGGCGTGTGATGTTAAAGCCCTGAAGATAAAAAGACTGAGATAGTCACAGATGTATCAATGAAAGTGTTGTGTGTCAGGCCATGAGCTGCAGCAAACAGAAGACGCTTCAATCAGCTGCAAGGAGGCCTGTGAACACAAGGAGGTTATTTTCCCCAAGGCCAGTGTTTTACACTGTGCAAATAACAGCGGAAGGGCTTGTCTGAGGAGAGTTAACTGCTGTGGTGTATCAGGCTGGAGACCGAGCTAGAATATGAAAGCGTGGTTCTGTTTTATTCTCTTGCAGCACTAGCTATTGCTCAAACCTGAGATTACTTTGGGACATTTCAGTTATATGTTTCTTCAACTTTGTATTAGCAGGTCATGTAGCAAGACTTTGAGCTCCTTCTGAAGTTATGATATATCAAAATCGGAGAGTTGATGTGGTCACATTCGTCTTAAACTGAAAAGGAGCAGTCAGAGTAGACAAAACCCATTTCTTTCAGTGTGTGTGTGTGTGGGGGGGTGATGTGGCAAATTCATGGAGCTAAATGGATGCTGCTCTTGAATGTGTAGTGGTGACTTGTAGTGATTGAGGAAAGTCTTTGTAAGTACTGCAGTGCACTTAACTCAGAGGAAATTGCTTATGCTGGAATAAATGGGCACTAGCATTGTTTTATGGAGAGGACCGGTGTGAGATGAAAGGTGGACAATAGCACATTCTTTTAAAAACTCTTCGGGGATGGGATGGGATGCAAAGCAAACAACTGTGTGAACTCACTGTTGAAAATAAGTGTTCAAAAACTTTCAGTGCAAAGCTATTTGCTTGTGTTTATTTTTTTTTTTTAATATACAAGTGGACCTAAATTAAAAAAAAAAAAAGATAAAGCAAGACCGAACATAAAAAATAGAGCACTACTTGCTTGGTTTTTTTTTTTTCATTGCACTAGAAACTCTATTTGGGCTCAATGTGATCCAAAAGTCTCTCAGTTTTGTCTTTGCCACCAAGATACCTTCTTTCCCTTCAGAGGAAAAAAAACTCGCAGTTTTCTCCTGTGTAGTAGGCTAAATGTGTTTACACAAAGCTGTTATTGGGGGGAGGAAACACAAAAAACCGAAACCCTACCCTTTTCTAAAAGCTAGAAAATTCTTGGCATTTCAGCTCTTGAAAAGTTTGATTTACATTATCCTAAATCAGTCTCCTTGATATTAATCAATACTTTCAGTTTTAAAACAGGAAATAGCTTCAGTCTGTGTTTAAACCCTGCAATGTCTCATGTCGTGACCTTTTAGTAGTTTGTTCCTTTTCCTCCCCCCTTTCCCTGTTTGCCCCTCTTCCTTCTCGCAAAGGCCCCTCAGCCTGTCTTTGGGTTTTTCCTGAACTTTTCCTGAACAGTTGGAGCTGTAGATATTTCAGTTCCTGCTTTAGGTACATGCATCTTACAGGCTTTCTCATCTTCTTTGGCCTTTCCTTTTGCTTTCCTTTCCCTTTCCTATCATGCTGTGTTTTTCTCAACTCTTTAGCTTCTTGCACCCACTTCAGCCCTGGGGTGTTGGCTTCTAGTGGTCTGAAAACCCTCTGCTCCATCTGCAGAGATAATGAACTTCTTGCTTGACAGCAGATGTATAAATCACTGTTGTAGATGGTAGCATGAAGTAGGTGGGAGCATATGGGAGGCTAATCCTGCTGTCCAAACAGGCAGGATAGCATCCAATGATACTGTGCATTAGGAAATGGAAAGCCTATATTTCTTTGTGGCATTCTGTTCGGTAATTCAATAGTGTTAAATCCGTTCCTGAAGGGGTATGGGGACACTTAGTATCTCTCCATTGGTTTTCATTTGTTTCACTTGGAGACCTGACAAACCAAAAGTATTGGAGGGCTATTAGTCTTAGCTGAGTAGACACGTATTGAAAGAACCCTGTACATAATTTTAACAGACCTTGGCATAATTAACAGGATCTTCTAGGAGGGGGCCCCAGGACTAAACTGGGCAGGATATCATGCTTAACTTTTGCAGACATCAAGAGCGAAGGCTCCTGGCAGGGCAACTGTCTGACAGGACACCGGTGCAGTGAGGAATGCTGGTGTTAACTTATCCATTCATGTACCAGAATAAACAGATGGCACCATCAGACTTCTACATATTTTTCTTTCCTTTTGGTGCAGATATTTAGTGTCTTTATGAACAGAAAAGTTTAAAAACAAAAAGTGCAGAAGAAATGTGTGCTAGATTACTGGCTGCTTTATTCCTTTTTCCTTGCTTGCAAGATTTCTTTTTTTTAAAGAACCGAGTCTCATGAGTGCTGTCCTCAAGTTCAGTTTCCTGGTTGAAAATCTGCATACGGTAATGCAATATTCTTCTCCAGGAAAGATTTTTATGGCATATGTAAATGAAATAAGACCAGCCCCTGGTGGTATTGACAGGATGCTGGGAAGGAAGCTGACTGTGTATTAACGTGCTTGCAGCTTAGGTCATTCTCACCGAACCCTGCAGCTCTGTGAGGTTCAGCTGCTTGGTAGAGATGACTTCGCATTCTTTCAGTGACCCTTTGTAAAATACCGTTTCATTGATGAGAAATATTTTTTTACAGACATCTCTCCTTAACTGTAGAAGATACTGAACTGGATGTGTAATAGTTCTGTTTATACAGGCATAATTAAAGAAATATGAGGGGGAATCTGGCCAAAATCTGGTGTAAATGTATTACAATGGGATTAATCACTTTCTTTTGTGATCATTCAATTCGCTGGATCAAACTGGTCTCTCCAAATTTTAATCCCTTTGGGACTGGTGTGGTTTCCTTTACTGAAACTGTTCAGAGGTACTTTGATTTCTATCAATTTCTTTGTTTTAAAAGCAAGTCTTTTGCGGGGAGTAGAATGAGATTTCAGCAGATACAGCAAACATGACAGGTACATGGGTGTGCCAGAGCAGTTTCCAGGCTCACTATGGCATTAGATATATTGCCCTTTTTAAAAGTTTTCATTTGTGTCAACAAGTTGCATTGAGGAATCTTCACAATTCTCTTTCAGGAACAGCAGAAAAATTATTTGGACAAAACTTATCTTCAGTGTCTCACTATATGCTTCCTGAAATATGGTGTTAGTTGGTGCATTTCTTGCAGAAGTCATCAAGTTGCCTTATTTCACAGCTGGAAGCTTCCTTGGGATTCTGGAGCACTGAGAGGAGTATTTATGTCCTGTGTTCAGGAAGCAGTAAGCTTTTTGTCTGCTTTCCATAGCGCTGTGTTGAAAGCAAAGCTCCACGCAGGTTCTTTTCCTTAACGCAGGTTCTTTTCCCTTTTAGCAAATCTATACTTCAGAAGAAAAAATGTCCTTTAATGGATTAATTGGTTGTTTCCACCAGGTAGTCTCTGTTTAGAAGGTATGTTGGTAGTAAAGCTGAGGAGCTTCTATCAAGCCAAAGGCTAGCAAAGGAGGCAAATAACAGGAAATTTTCCATAGCAGGAAGATAGTCTGCCTGAGGCAAACTGTGTTGTACCATGTGTGGATTGAAGAGCTCGTTGGCATTTATTCAGATGGAGTAATGAGTGGATGCAATTATCCAAACCAAGGTAGCTAGACTGAACTCTAGAAATCTTTAAGTTATGTAGTGATGCCTAACATTTTGTCATAGAACAGATAACGATATAGATAATAATAAAATAAGAACAGACAATAATAAAAGAACAATAACAATAATAACAGAGCAGTGGAACAAGCTGCCCAGGGAAGTGGTGGAGTCACCATCCTTTGGAGGTATTTAAAAGACAACTAGATGTGGTGCGTAGGGATATTGTTTAGTGGCTGATTTGGTAGTGTTAGGTTAATGGTTGGACTCGGTGATCTTAAAGGTCCTTTCCAACCAAAACGATTCTGTGATTTTGTAATACAGTTTATATTGAGATACTTGCAGGCCATGTGTTCTGAATATCCTCTGCTGTGTAACAAAACCACTGCCCTCCCATTCTCCTGTCCTGTGAGTGGTGACTCTTCCCCCATCTGATCAGGTGAGCACCTGTATTCAAGTTACACAGTGTATTTGCTTTTCATGTTCACTGCAAGTAAGAATAAAGGCATTACCTGAGGCAAATGTACTTTGGCAAAATACTGGTTTATGTTATGGCCGGTTTTGAGATTGCTTTTTATGTTAACGGATGATTTGAGAGTGGTTAAGAGGAAATGTTTGGTGTGTTCTTGCATGTATGTTATGGCTGACTGAGTCCTTGGGAGGAAAAATTATGGTGCAATAAAATCTTCTACTTTGTTATCCTCTCCTGGTAAGAGCTCCTTGGGATTTCCTCTCCATCACTTTGTCTTTCTCATTTGCTTTGCCTTCTGTAAGGGTGTTAGCTGAATTAGGTATGTAAGAAAACAGCCACCAAAGAAAATAAGGAACAAAAATATCAGCAAATGCCAGATTATGTGGATGACAAATTTTATTCTCCTTGTTACTGTCTGAATTATTTTAGGAATAGTGTTAGCTGTGCTTTTTTATTTTTTACTAAGCTTCTCATTCTTGAGATAATTTCCTTGGTACTAATGATTAAAGTCTGTCAAATCCTGAATATTCTCCTTAAAACTTTCAATGATTATGGCATGTTCTTTTTATTTTTGTCTGTTAGTGCTGAAGCAAAGGAGAAGCTGTGGTACACGTGCCATGAAATGAAGTTAGATCCTTTAATTTCCCTTCTTTGCAGTTAGTTTTCTATTAGAAGTCATTAGCTTGGGATATTTTTGTGAATATCTAGATTATCCTGTCATAAGATTTGGTTCTTAAAGGTTACTGTGACCTTCAGATATGTGATTTTACAAAAATTGAAGAGTTACTTAAGCCTACAACAGAACAAAGCGAAAGGGACCCTGCAACACAGGAGCATAAGAACTGGCCTGTGCTCTGCCAGATGTAGAAAAGGCCAAGTCTGAGGCAAGGAGATGACAGCAGACCAAACAGATTAATCCATAATGCTCATGAAAAAGACTCCTTTTTTTTCTTCTCTGAAACGTCTCCTTCCCCAGAAAAAGGCAATATAAGTAGAAAAAGAAACCTGAATTCTCAATGTTCATAAATATTGTTATTTTTAAAAATCTCTTGTACATTTAAGCTGTTCTACAAATTTTTCAAGTTGTTATCATACACTGTTAATCAGTGATAACTGATTTCTTTTTGCCTGGAAGAAAAACTTGTAGAAAAGCACTTGTACCACTGTCAGGATTTGAGTTCAAAGCAATACGTGATCAATTAGCTGACATGACAATGCATCATGTTTTCCTGCACAAATTGCTCTCCAGTTCATTGCAGTTCTGGAATGAGAACGCGAGCTGGATTTTAGCTTTGCTTTTCCAAGAGGTTTTGAGTAGGATATGTCCACATTTAGGGGATAATACCTTAGTATAGCTGTTTTGACTAGTGCTAAATCTGTATAGAAACTCAGGTTTCCTGTAGTTGTCAGCTAATGATGTTAAGCCTGGTTTCATGTATGAATGTCTGTGTTGGACCAGACGCAACCTAACGCAATTTTCTGTTTCAAAGTGACCAGTAGTAGCTGCCTTGGGAACGTGTATATAATCAGTCAATGTGAGACCTCTTTTGCCAGCAGCTGTATCTGCATCTTGTTTTCATAATCCTTGATTTTTTTTTTTCTTTCATAAATTTAAATATCTTTTCCTGAATGTGTTTAAACTCTAATCTCAATTAGAGATTAGGCTGTAATCTCACCTTGGACAGAGGGTGTTATGTTCTGTGCAGAGGAAGTATTTCCTTTTGCTTTTAAATCTGCCTGGCAATTTCATTGGATGCCATAAAGTTCTTGCACATTAGAAATGATGAATAATCATTCCCTGGCTGCTTTTCTTCCCCCCCACCTCATCAAATGAACCTCTAATACATTGATTTCTAGTTGCCTTTTTCAGGTCAAAGGTCTTTGTTCAAAAGCACTTCCACATATTTGATCTTCCCTGCCTACCTTTTCTTAGACCTCTTCTTTCTTAAAATGATAAAAAGAACTAGAAGATTTGCCTAATGTGTGTGGATACACCATGGATTTATGCACTAGTACAGTGAGGGGTTTTGTCATTTATATTTTGCAGATTTATGAAGTTGTTTCCTTTTTGGACATAGGTTAGCAATTTCCTTACATGGAGCTGAGATTCCTAGGTCCAGAAATACAATTTACTCCAAAGCTTTGCCTAACAACTGATGAGCTGAAGGTCTGTAAAGATCTGGCTTCTAGCTAGTCATGTCCCAGACAAGGCTGGAAGGACTGAGACAAAGGGCTGTTGGTAGAGCTGACAAGTAGCTGTCATGGCTGACTTGGTCTGAGATGCATGAAATAGTCCTCCATATGTGTAAATGCTTTTAAGGGGCTGGCTTTGGTATGTGTATGTACTGAAGGTACCCCATGAAGCAGGCTTAAGCTAAGTGTCCTCTTTAAAAGAGTTTAAAACCACATCTACCTTTTCTTTTGAGATCAGGTTTAAGTAAGGTGTGCTCCCCATCTGCTGTTGGGCTACTTGAAGAGGACAAGGCAGTGGATCCTGATTTTCTAAATCCTGTTCCTGTTGTTGCTTCTACCAGTTATCGAGAGGGCAAAATGCCTCCATCTCCTCTAGCTTTGTCCCCGTCCCCTGAAGTGGACTGTCATCTGTTAGTACCTAAAGGAACAATTCAGTTATCTTTATGTGGTTTGTGCATCTAGGACATGGTCAGTTAAACGTAATCAGAGATTTGTTTTCCTAGCAGTTAAATAACTTCCAAATACAGATTACACATCAGAAAAAAAAAATCATGCTGAACCCTGGGAGGGTAAAACATAACACACTGCAGTCAGAATTTGTACTATTTGAGACACACTTGAAACAGCTGTAGGCCATTTGTTTGGATTTATTTTTTGTGAGTGTCTTTGTGTTCTTCTGTAAACACTATAGCAGCTTTGTAGAAAAACGGGGTATTGGGACTAGTTGAAAGTTGAAAATGTCTTCACTAAAGTAGTGCCAGAGAAGTTTGTCACTGGAAGCTCTCCAGTGAAAGGATGTTGAAAGAAAGGTGAGTCAGTGAAATGGAAGACAGAAGAAGGAATTTTAAGCAGCATAAAAAGGAAAGAGGGAGGTCATGTTTGTTTTTCCTAATTATGATTTCAGGAGAGTAACTGGCTGCAAAATTACTTAATTATCTTGTGTTCATTGTAAACTCCTATGCTTTCTCTGAAGACATTAGAAGTGCTTTTGCTTCATAAATCATGTTAAATCAAAGCACTTTCATTATATTACAGAGCTCTATAAATTGATGTCACAACTTAAAAAAACCACTTTTATCTGCAGGCACTTAAAGCTGCCACTTTCAGAACCATGTAAGACATTAGTAGCTGGCTTATTCAACTCCTTTCAGCTTTCATGCTGACACATACCATATTAAAGACATTGGTTGTTTGTATAATACTTGGTTTGATCTTTTTTCCTGGTACTTTCAGTACTGTTGAATCAATCAAAGGAAGTTATTGCTCTGTTGGGCATTAGCATACATTTAGATGTTTCTGTATTAAGAACTGTTCACAGAGGAAAAGGCTTTTATGTCAAAAAGGAGAGTAAACAGTATGACCACAGCTGCTTTGAGCTGTGCTGTTATTTCTGACCCATGTATATTTGAAAGTGAGCCTGTTTGTACTAGCAATTACTCCAGTTTGGGTTACGTGGTTGTGAAAGGTTCCCTCCTTCCCCTCCTCTTTTTTTAATTTTAATTCCTGTAGTCTCTTTAGCAACTAGGCAGATGCTACAGATGGGGAGAGGACTCTCAGTGGCTCTTGTGATGGTTTGCTTCATTCATTGATTAGCATGCACAGTTGAGCTGATTTCTTTACTGCTGCATGATGTGCTGGGAATAGTAATGGAAAGACAGCTGCTAATGCTAAGTATTCAGAATTTCTGCATGACATGTGGATGTGGCTTCCCTTGGAAACTTTTTAAGGTGAACTTCTTGGGAGAACACAGATCTATAGAGGACTGACTTATTATCTGGACCTTATTCAAGCCTCATGAAAATCTGTGGAAGGATTAGCGTTAGACTGGGCTAGTAGTGATTACTGTCAGCTATTAAACTGAGTAAAGAGCCACTTAAAATGTATCTGTGGCTTTCCTAATAGTCTTATTTTTGCCATTTTATAGATGTCACAGATGCATAGTCACACATAGGAAGGGATAAGAATAAAAGTGTGGCTCAGATATAAAAGGCTGGGAGATCTTAATGTAGAAGTTAGCATTGACCATGATACTTATGGCACAATGCAACTATCTAGACCTCAGTAAGGCATTCGACACTGTCTCCTACAGCATCCTCCAAGACAAACTGGCTGCCCGGGGCTTGGATGGGTGGACTCTTAAATGGGTTAAAAACTGGCTGGATGGCCGAGCCCAGAGAGTGGTGGTGAATGGGACAAAGTCCAAGTGGCGGCCGGTCACTAGCGGTGTTCCCCAGGGCTCAGTTCTGGGGCCGGTGCTGTTCAATATCTTTCTAGATGATCTAGACATAGGGATTGAGTGCACCCTCAGCAAATTTGCAGATGACAGCAAGCTGGGTGGCAGTGTCAACCTGCTAGAGGGTAGGAAGGCCCTACAGAGGGATCTGGACAGGTTAGATAGATGGGCCGAGACCAACGGCATGAGGTTCAACAAGAACAAGTGTCGGGTCTTACACTTTGGCCACAACAACCCCATGCAGCTCTACAGGCTGGGGGAAGAGTGGTTAGAAAGCGGCCCGGCAGAAAGAGACCTGGGGGTGCTGATGGACAGCCAGCTAAACATGAGCCAGCAGTGTGCCCAGGTGGCCAAGAAGGCCAATGGCATCCTGGCCTCTATTAGGAATAGTGTAACCAGCCAGTCTAGGGAAGTGAGCATCCCTCTGTACTCGACACTGGTGAGGCCGCATCTTGAGTACTGTGTCCAGTTCTGGGCCCTGCACTTCAAGAAAGATGTTGAGGTGTTGGAGCGAGTCCAGAGGAGGGCGACCAAGCTGGTGAAGGGTCTGGAGGGTCTGACCTACGAGGAACGGCTGAGGGAGCTGGGGTTGTTTAGCCTGGAGAAGAGGAGGCTCCGAGGTGACCTTATTGCAGTCTACAACTACCTGAAGGGAGGTTGTAGTGAAGTGGGAGTTGGCCTCTTCTCCCAGGCAACTAGCGATAGGACAAGAGGGCACAGCCTCAAGCTTCGCCAGGGGAGGTTCAGGTTGAACATCAGGAAGAATTTCTTTTCAGAAAGGGTTATTAGACATTGGAATGGGCTGCCCAGGGAGGTGGTGGAGTCACCATCTCTGGATGTGTTTAAGAAAAGACTGGACATGGCACTTAGTGCCATGGTCTAGTTGACATGGTGGTGTCAGGGCAACGGTTGGACTCGATGATCCCTGAGGTCTCTTGCAACCTGGTTGATTCTGATTCTGAATCTGATTCTGAAAGGACTTTGTTTTTTCTTGGAACCTCTGTCTCTGGTCAAACCTCTTCTTCACAGTAAAAGACAAATATATGCCACATAGCATTCAGGAAGATTCCAACTCTAATACGTATGCTAAAGTTTTTTAGCAACGGTTATACAGAAATGAGGCTAATGGTCAGTTTTCAGTTCTACTACTTATTCCTGATCAGTTTTCTTAAATTAAGAGAATTCGGTCTAGTTTTCAATTTCTTAGCAAAGGTGAGGGAAAGAAACTAGAAATATGTTACTACAAGGTCCGACTTTCCCTGAAAACTGGGTTCTGATGAGATGTGAGATCATGCACTCATGAGATTAAAATGTTAATTTTTGCTAGGTTTAGAAATAGTAATGTGGAAGGTGCTTCTAAAAAATACAGGTCTTTGAGAGCTGACCCTTTTGGAAGGAATCTTTCCCATGTGGAACTTTCTTGCTGGATCCGAGCAGTTTCTGTTGAGTCTACACTGGCTGTCTCGCTTTCTCAAGAGATCTGTTTATTTCTTTTGATGGATTGGCTTTTATACCAGATGTGGGTTTTTTTTCTGAAGAGTCTGTGGCATAAAAATAACCAAGAAATTTAGTGTTGTTGACTTAACTGCCAAGTCTAATGTATCCACTGTTAAAATACAAAAATCTCAAGTTAAGGAAATGATGCACAAAGTTGTTTATATAGCTTCAACACCAGTGGGTTATTCAGGCAAAAGAAAGGGGATGATGTGATGGTGAGAACAGTCTGAAGTGCTAATGGATGAGGAAAAGGTAAGGCTGGAATAAGAAGACTGTTTACCTGAGGAAGGTGCTCCAATGACATGGGATGATGACTACATGCAGGGGAAGGAGATGAAGTCACTTCGCTACTGTAGTGCCCAGTTATACTGTGTCTCACTGGAGACCTTTAGCACACAAGGCAGCATGTGTACTAACCATACTTGTTTGAAATCCAGGCATCACTGTGTGACAGAACCACATGGGAGCCCTCTTCAGGGACCGTATCAGTCCTTTGGTAGGAAAGTGCCTCCGTTCTCATTAAACTGAGACTTCAGATGTAGAATAGTCTAGACAGAAGGGACCTCAGGAGGCCTAGTCCAACCTCTTGCTCAAGGTAGGGTTGTCATCCACAGCAGATTACGTCAGCCATGACTGTAGTTGAGCTGTGGAAAACACTTAGGTTGTGGTATCTGCCCCTTATCTGGCAAATCTTTTCCATTGCTCAACACCTTCATGAAAACATCCATGATATCCAACCTGAGCCTCTCAGTTTGCTATCTGTGGCCACTGGCCCTTGTTATATTGTTTGATGTGACAGAAGAGTTTAAATAATGCCATGTTAAGCAGTAGTACACTGTTGTTAAGCTACCCCCTACCTGCACAAGCCCAGGTGACACAACCTCTTCTTACGGGTTATGTATTTTGGACCAATGACCATCTTAGTAATTCTCTGCTGGACTCTATACAGTTTCTCCCCTTCAACTTGGGCTCTAAATCTGGACATATTATAGGTGTTGGCTTACCTGTGCTTAGGGAGAGGGCTGATAACTTCTGTCTTTGTCCTGGTCTCACTTCTGTACCGGGTCACTACCCAGTACACAATGTGCCTTGATTACACTAACAGTGCACTTTGGGCTCACGTTGAACCTGATGCCCACCATAACAACTAGGTACTCTTCAGCAGAGCTTCTACTCAGTCATTTCCTAGTCTGCACTAGCACATGGGGTTATTCTATCCCAGGTGTGGAGCTTTGCCTTTCTTCATCTGAACTCCATAAGGTTTGTTGGTTCAGTCCCTGAATTTATCAAGGTTCCTTTGAATAAAAGCCCTGTGATTTCCTGTAGTCTAGTCCCTCTAGTTCAGTGTCATCTGCAGGGTTCCTGAGGGTATCCTTCTTGTCAGCATCTGGGTTACTGATGATGTTGAGCAGGGTGGACCCTCATGGTATTCTGACCATTGCCAGCTGGACACTGAATGTTTGACCTTATTCCTGTGAACTATATTTTATACAAAGAATAATGTATTAGTTATGTCTCAAATACATTAAAACAGTTGGATCCTCACTTGAGCTAATCACTGTGCTGTGCTCCAACATGTTGGCCGTGTTTGGGGTGTTATTTGTACTGGATATGAGGAATGTGAATAAAATCTGTATTCCTAAAAATTAAACAGCAGGGTATCTACAGTGCTATTATAGCCAAGTGCATTGAGAGAATAAGCAGATTTTCTGTTACATGTAAATTGTTTGGGTTTTTTTACATCCAGAAGATTTAGTAATTTACTTTTTTTGGCATTCAGTCTGTTTTTATGGAGGTTTTTAAATCCAAAGTGTTAGCTTTTAAGTCATGATCAAGTGTGAGTGTAAGGCTATTAGTAGTCTGTAATCTTGACGTTTTTCCATTATACTCATGGGAGAACTGCTCCATCTTTGTGAACTGAGTGTTTTGACCAATTTCATGTTAGATTAGGGTTGCTGAGTTCTCCTGGAATTTTGCAATAGTAACCTTTGGCTGTGCCTTGCACATCACTGCTAGCAAACTTTTAGCAAGGCTACCCTGACCCTATTTGGAGAAATAGGGTATAGAGAATTGTATAGATGTATACAAAGTGAAATGGCTTTTCAAAACTTAATTTAAGAAAATGTAGTGCCCTGAAGATGCATGCTGGCAGCCCAGCAACACAGCCAGCTTCTTTGGCAGTTAGAGTACAGGCTGTGCCACGTGAACTCTGATGGTGAATTCCCACACGCAAATGTTATCAGCAAAACAGTTGGCACATCTGATTTTAGAAGGCTTGTGATCAGCCTCTTGCCTGTTGTCCCCATCTCCCCTCCCTCTGCAGGCTCTCTTGGGCACAGTTTGTTTAAACATAGTATGTACATTAGTATGCCTTGTGTCCTGCCTTGTAGACTAGCTTGTAGAGCTAGTAGGAGCTTGTAGAAGGCAGTGTATATCTGCTGAGTCCTTCGAACATTGTAGCTTTTCACATTATCACATCTATGTTCAGCTTCCACAACTTATCTTAAGAGCTTACCAGTTGCCAGGTCACATTTGAAAGTGGAACTCACTTTTTACCTCAACAGCCTGTTCGGCTATGGGATTTTTCTCACTGTATTTTGAAAATGAATTGCTGTTGTTTGAATTTTGCCAGTGTGTTAAATACGTAAATTCTCACATATAGTAAACAGGTTTATGTGAACTTAGGCTTCCAAGTCTTACCTCGTAACTAAAAAATAAAATTTACTGTGTAAATTAAGAGTAGACTACATGCTACTACAAAAGCCATTTAATTAAGTCAGATGAGCATGCATAGGCTCTAAGCCTTTCTCTACACTGAAAGCACTGTAAGCTGACTTGCTTTTCATGGCTGGATTTAGAAAAGAAAGCATCAACTTAGCCGTACCGATATACTCAGATACATGTGGAGAATATCCTACCTAACTCACAAAAGCTGCTTTCGTGCTTCCTATAAAGCCCATGAATTTTTCAGCACTGGGGAAGTCATCATTTTTCCTCCCACGTTTTTTACTTTTAATCTTGCTTGAGTCATGAAGAGTGCCGGTGAACACAGTTCCAACTCCTAGCAATTCCTTTTTTTTTTTTTTTTTCCCCTCAATTTCCATGGTATCTTTTTAAGGAGATGTTTCATGTGGTCTGGCTCATTTAGCTCTTCCAGTCATAGCCTAGGCTAAGGGTAATTTAAGTTCCCTTAACAATAGTAAAGTAGTTCTGTCTGGTACTTCAGATTCCATTGGCACTAATGACTTGGATGTGCTCAAATTCAACGTTACTGTGGCACTAATGGTCTGAAGCAGCCCAGTGCTTAAAAACACTCTAGCAGTGAGAGGATGCCTCTCTTACTCTAAGACCAATCTGGTGTAAAAGTGGATGTGGAAGAATTCTGCTCTCCTCTGCCCCTAGTAATGAGCTGGTACTTTAAGCTGCCTCTCACTTGCCCAACTTAGAAGACCACAAGTTAATAGAAAAGGGCTCGTTATAATGCCTGTTGAAACGTTTCAAATCTGGTTTTCTCTCTAGGAAAGAAGGTCCGTCAGGCAATATCCTTCTGCTCTCTGCCAGGAAAAGGTTAACTTAAATGCACATATCTCCTCTCTGCTGTTCTAAATCTCCTTATGTATAATTGTTCAAGTGTCTCTCTTTATTCTTCTTAAGTAAAAGGGTGGTAGAAGATCTGTTCTGGCATCTGTTATTTAGCATGTCCTGTGTGAAGCATGGGCATGTTACCAAACCAGAACTGCAGCATTTTGTGTCCTTTGTTTAAAGATGCAAAGGTTTGATATTGTGAAGACTTGGCTCCTAGTTCTGTATTCTTAGTTTAATTCAGGAAGCAAAATTGTTGGCTTGGTTTAACCTATTAAGCAGAATATTTGTGCTTTTTTTTTTTGCCTGTCTGTACCCCATGAAGCGCTGTCCTGTGCAAAGCTCTGTCTGTACCGGTGTGAGTGATCCTGTGGTCAGAAATACGGATGAGACTAAAACTAAAAATCTTACGTGCAAAAGAAAATCAGCTCTGAGAGTTGAGACACATGCAGGAAATGAAAACTGCCATTTCTTTGATGCATTTGTTTTTTTTCAAAACCCCTGAAGATTCCTTTCAATAATAGCAAGGTGGCCAGCTTGGAGCTTTCAAAAGAGGTATAATTCTGAAGTCAGTGCAAGTTTGGAAAAAACAGAGGGAGGTGAGTTTTGTGAGGCTTTTTGTCGTGTGTTAAGCGCTTCAGGCTGCACGTACACTGTTAGTAGCACTAAGGAGCAAGCATGGACACTGGGCTGTGATTGTCCATGTGCTGTTACAGTGCTCCCTGACTCTGCCCGGACTGCTGCAAAATGCCTGGACAAGCTTCTGGGGACAGTCAGCTCAAACAATTGCTCCCCAAGTTTGGTAGGGGTGAGACTGGACCAGGTTGGCCTCCTCTGGCCTGACAACTGCCAGTGCTGTTATAGCAGGTGGTGTGCTCGTGCCCTGTGTGACAGCCTGTGATGTGCGGCTTCGGTTCCACATGTTCTCCTCTGCAACAGAGTCCTCGCTCTTGAAAGATGCTTGAAAATCACGGGATCAATATGTGTTGTGTTCTCTCTGCTGTCTGTTTTTCTATTTAGCTGTTACAGAAGCAGCTGCTGTTAATCACTGTAGTTTTCACAAACCACAGGGCATTTCTGTGTCTTAAATCTGAATACGAAAACATTCACCGAGATAAGAGTATGTTGGAACCATGTGTTCAAGGGTTACAGGTGCCTTTGCAATATGGCCGTGTTAGTGGCTGGCCATGGGCAGAGATGCTATTACTAAACCTCCTTGATGTAAATTTGCTCATATTATAGCATAGGTGGTGACTGAACACGACAAAAGCACGCCCTTACCCTAGGTGCCATATTTTAATCCTCAATTTAATAATTAACTTAGTGTATAACTGACTCTGCTCTAGCATGCTACTCCTTTCTTTTTCATCCTTCCCTTCCCCACTCTTTTCTTAGCCGTGTTGTTTGTATTGAGTCTGAGGTTGAGAGGTTGATGTAAAGATCCTTTCCTGCAGCTTTTGTTTGGGAGTAGCAAGCATGCTGCGAATGTTGTTCTGTAAGTTAATACTTAAGCTGGCTTTGAAAAGAGTGCAGATTTAATGGTTGACCAAGACTGAGCTGATCCCAGTCTTGGACCAGCTGTGGAGAGATGGTGAAAACCAGTTCAGTTCTTTTAGTCTAAATGTCTAAGGATTTAGAGACTTCACTGCAAGCATTTTGTTCTTGTTAAATAGAGTCTGAACTTCAGGGAAGGGTGGAAATAACTTGCATTTTTTTGGTGTTGTCATGAAAAATTTTGGGAGCTTACCTTTCTTCCCTGATACAATATGACCCTGACTTTTGAGGTATGCTGATAATTCTGAAGTTGAAAATCTCACTTCTTACAAATAGGTGGTACTTTTATTTTGGGTAGTGAGTCCTCAACGTGATATACCGGTACATTGCAGCCCTCTGAGGATAGTTACTGGGTAAGATACACTACTTGGCATTGTGTGTATGTTCCAGGAGCATGTAATTCAGAGATCTTAGGCTTTTGAGCAATAACATATAGTTGCAAGTTGATCATTTATATGCGTTCTCATTTTAAATTCCATGAGACTTTTTTCATAGAGAGGGAGAAAAATAAATTGTGTGGAGTTATTAGGACTCAGAATGAAGAAATAAAACTGTGTCAGTGCTAGTAGGACTGCTGAAATGGCAAACTATCTCAAATCTATTAGCTACATCTCTCTTCATCTTCTTCCCATGTCAGTGTTTGTGGTTTGTTTCTTGATTCTGAAAGAAGCAGTGGTTGACAATAGCAATGCTGTCTGAAGCGGCCATATGTTGTGTTTCTGAGCTGTAGTTCGTGCGGAGGAGCAGAGTGGCTGTCGGGTGACAGTGCTGCCCGCATGGCATGGCTGGTGCTACCCCAGTATTGCTGTTCTGCTTCTAGAGGATGGGGCTCACCCTGGCTCTACCTGTTCATCTGTTGGCTTCACTGCAGGGCAGAGCCTTGCCAAATGGGCTGATAAGACTATTAATGGCCATAGTCTCAACTGTTACTTAGTTGGAACGAGTCCAGAGGAGGGCTATGAAGATGATGAGAGGGCTGGAGCACCTCTGCTATGAAGACAGGCTGAGAGAGTTGGGGCTCTTCAGCCTGGAGAAGAGAAGGCTCCAGGGAGACCTTATAGCAGCCTTCCAGTATCTGAAGGGGCCTACAGGAAAGCGGGAGAGGGACTTTTTACAAGGGCATGGAGTGATAGGACGAGGGGGAATGGTTTTAAACTGAAAGAGGGTAGATTTAGATTAGATCTTAGGAAGAAATTCTTTACTGAGAGGGTGGTGAGACACTGGCACAAGTTGCCCAAAGAAGCTGTGGATGCCCCCTCCCTGGCAGTGTTCAAGGCCAGGTTGGATGGGGCTTTGAGCAACCTGGTCCAGTGGAAGATGTCCCTGCCCTTGGCAGGGGGGTTGGAACTAGGTGATCTTTAAGGTCCCTTCCAACCCAAACCATTCTATGGTTTTATGAATTTCACCATGTGTTGCAAATATCTATAATCGTCTGCTGTGTGAAACACAGGGCTGCTTGCTCTCTGTGCATGTGCTCAAGGTTATGAAGGCATGAATCTGTACATTTTACAGACTGAATTTTTTTTGCGCTGTCATTAGAAAAAGGCAGATTTCTGTGTTGTGTGAGAACAGCTCAGGCTGATTAACATAGAAATGAATGTGCCTTAATCAGCTTGGGGTGAGGGGAAGCTCAAAATTAATTCGATATATTAGTTTCACTTTAAAAAATGCATTACAGCTGTTGCCACTAGTGACCGTTATAGTTAAAAATGCAAAATAGTCTCCCATTCAACACTGTGTTTATGCCAACTCATCACTTTCCCAATCATTCGTTTTCCAAACTAGATTTTCCCTATTTAATCTTTGCCCCATAAAGCAGGTTGGGGGAAGGGCAGTCAAGGCAGAAACATGCAAGGGGGGGGGATATCGAAGAGGAGGAAGATGCTGACTTGAAACTTAACCCTCTGTTCACTAGGGTGCTGTGTATTATATCACACTGATTAATACATCGAATCCAGCTTATAAAGAGAAAATTTCATAGTTCTTGTCCTCTGGAGATCACTTCAGTAGCAATTGTGAATGGAAAATGAGTTGTCAATATATGGAATGCAAGGGAGAAATTCTCTAGTGATACATACATTGGAAAAAAAGAAGAAAAAAAGTCTTTGTTTCTGTGATAAAAATGTACTAAATGAATTTGGGTTCTTCTTCAGAAGACTGTGTATGATTCAGTGGCTTTGTAACTGCAAAGAGAGCTTTATATTAAGAAGACATTTCTATAATACCTAAAGTGATGCAGAAGGAACTGTTTTGGTAACCATTAAATTAAAAGAACTGCCACATGTTCTATGAGCATGTATGAGGAGTGTGTGCATGTGTTTTGACTTAAAGCCATGCTAGGTAACAAAAATACCCCGTTCTGGATAACCTGCAATTTAGAGGTAATATATGTTGCTCAGAAAGTCAGGTCTGTGACTAGCACATCAGTGAGGTTGGAAAATTGAAGGAAGATTTTTTTTTTTTTGTAGTTATAACAAGATGAAATGAGATTCCTGATAAGTGAAATAGGATGTAAAACTCTTTTTAAAATTAAAAATAGACTTGAAACTAGTCTGATAAATTTGGACAAGTGAAGCAGTTTGGAGGATGGTCTGCTCAGGAGAAAAATGAAGAAAGTGTGGAGAAGTGAGATTGCAGCTGAAATGACAAAGGGTGATGAAGCTGTGATTGTTTTTACAGAAGCCAGTAGAGGTTTGGTAAGACTTCTAGTTGTCTGTGTTCAGAAGAGATGGGAGTGGGAAATTACTGTAGAAAAGAAGTAGCAAGAGCTGGAAGCGCAGTGAAGAAACGAGGACTTTAAGAGAAGGGAAGGAGGACGTGGTGTATCGATCAGTTCAGCATTGAGTGCCTATGCTGGGAGGAAGTAGGCATTGTACCTTCCCAGAAAGCAAGAGAGGAAAAGCTTGTGCACCTGATTAATTTGAAGGTATTTATTTAGCTCTGCAATAATCTAAGATGGGTTTCACTACATGTTAGTAGTAGGCTTTTTCATGTGAACTAGTTACCTTCAGCCCACTTTACCTTGGTGGAGAGAAAAGGGCACTTGTAAGAGGGGATGAACTATACCCTTAAAATACATGTCTAAAATAAGCCAGATGAATTGCACTCCAGAAGTGCCTGTTTCTCTCCATTGACTATAAAAGGAGTGTGGCATGATTAGTGCAGATAGAGATGTCTCTACTGGAGGCACTTATATTTAGTTGGATGAATTCCTTTGGTGCTTCTTATGAACATTAAACTATCTGTCAGTCCACTCAGTGCTGTCTCCAAAGTTGTAAGTACTGCACCAGAGCCAGTCGCTGTGAAATCATGGTTGTCAGCACGTGAAGGAGATTCCGGAGCACTTGGTAAATGAAAAGCATTCAATATAATGTGCATTTTGAGTCAATATGATGTACGTGTGCTTTTGTTCACTCTTCTTCTGTGCGAGTTACTGCAGCATTATAGGTCTATCAGAGATACCTCGGAGCATCATGACTGTAATTCAAGACTAGCCCTTGTTTGGGTGACACATAGTTGAAATCTGCACCCTGGTGTGTGTTGGGAGAAATCAATGTGTAATTAAAAACTGCTAAATATGATGGCATGATAACATTCCTTGCTTTCTGAGCGTTACTTTTAATGGTGTATTAATTTATCGTGCTGCTTTTTTCTGGGGATCAATGCATACACTTAAATGTCAATATTGATAGCTCGCAGCTTTCTGGGCTGTCTCCCATCTCTGCCTTTTCTGAAGATGAGGTCATTGAGAATTTTAAAGTACTGGTGCATTTTACGATAGAGCAGGGTAAAATAATGTTCACTGCAATAAAGGTAGGCTCTTAAGGGCCTCTTGTGTTGCATTAACAGGGCATTTCAAGGAAGCAAAATATCAAATTAATGTTTCATGTTAAAGACATTTATGTCTTTGTGTTTAATCTCTGTTACAGCATGGAAGCAGAAGGAGGTAATACTTGAAACAGCTTCCTTCCTTGCTTTCCTCTTTTCACAAATGAACATTAAAAATTTCAAAGTATGGGTAAGAATGACTTGTCTTGAATTGAGGGTGGGGAAAGTATGTGGTCTTCAACAGAAGTGCTCTAGTCTTCTTGTTTTGGGGACGGACACCCCCAAACAAAAAAAAAAACAAAACAAAACACAAAACCCAACACATGTAGAGAGAACAGAGGAGAGTGCTGAGACTCAGGACCATGCTGTTCCTTGCTCAGGTATGGAAGAGCTGTGGGACTGCCCTCCCTTCATGGTCTTGTAAGATGGTCTGGATATAAACTGATCTATAAATTACCTAATCTTTTTCTGCTTATGTCTTATAAAAGGACTCCAATGAAGTTTGCTTATCTTGTTCTTTATTAATCATGTCTCTTTTTATGTACAGTTGGTAGTCTCTGTTGCTAGTTCTCTAGCAGAACCCTGTCTTCATTGGGTCCTTTAGACTTGAATGCAATAAATGAATCATTTTCTGAAATACTGCATTTTTATTTCCCATCTGTGGTTTATGTCGGTATACTTTAAAGCATCTGAAATGATGCAGCTGTAGTTTAAGGGCATGTGTGAAAAGTATGATTTACAGTTGCCATCAGTTACCTTCATGCATCTGTAACTGTGCAGTAAATACAGATATGCATAGGGACGGAGATAAGAAACTGTTTCTCACTTCCCGCTGATAGTATCTTGTGGAGTGTAGCTGACCTATGTGACACAGGGCTGATTGTGTCCTTCCCATCTCACTTGTGACTGCATCCATCTTGATACATTAGATGGAGTCTGGGAATAAGCAGGATAGCTGCCTTGCCAGATTGCAAAAAGTGCAGTAAAGGAATTGATTGAAAGTCAGTTGCAGTTAACATTAAAAATTAAAGTTAAAGCTCTGTTGTATTGCTTTGCTTGGTTAAAAGGGATATTTTAATGTTTTGCTTCTGCTTACTTTTGAACTTTTAAATATTTTGCTACCAAAATGGGTTTCTAAATAAAATGTTTGATACTTATTTTTTAAAATATCACTACTTCCCTGGGGGTTTTTTTGTGAAATCTTTCGCTGAAAGATGACAGAGCTGATATGAATTTGTGAATTGCTCTGGTTGTCCCAAAGTATTCCTGATGAAAAAAATTGAACTGGAAGGTCCTCCATCTGTGGTTGAATTCTCCTCTTAAAGAAATAAAGTAAGCCTGAGCAAACCTTCCAGTAAAATGCTGAGTACAATCATAGAATATCTCAAGTTGGAAGGGACCCATAAGGATCATAGAGTTCAGCTCCTTGCAGGACTACCTAAGACTAAACCATGAGTAGAACTTTCCTGTACAGGAAAAACATATCAGGTAAGAAGTTTGCTCATAAACGTGTGTACCCAGTCTAAAGAAATAAATGCAGACTGAAGGTTTAAAGCTGTTGGGAGCTGATCTGCAGAAGTTGATGGGAAGCCACTTACAACATTCTCTGTGGAAACCAGCTGTGTTACTGCTCTGTGCTGTGCCCTGGGCTATTTTTCTCACTATCTTCCTCTAAGTAGAAGAGGGACCTTTACTGATAGTAACAATATAGTACTGCATTATCTGAAAACTACTTACCCCTGCCTCCTCCTGCAGTTTCCTTATGGATTTAAGTGACCTGAGGATAATTAGATCCATGTCTTTCTGAGGGTCCCTGGCTCTGAGCTGCATTTCTCTCAGCTCTTCCCAAGGTATAGTGCTTTGTGCCCTCTGTTGCTTCCATCCATCGCATTACAGAGGAAGCAATATGATATCAAGGCACCAGTCATCTCATTAAGGATGGAAGCTGCTTTCTTCATTAATCTGTTAAAGACACTGATAAAGACTAAGCAGGTTTGAGACTGAAGAGAACCTTCCATTTTTCCATATCAGCTTTTACCCTCCCATGAGCAAGGCTGCAGGAAGCAAGTCCCAGAGGTGGGCAAGTAGCTGGTCTGCTGTATGGCTGACACTTAACTTTATCCATTCCTTCCATCATCCATGAGCACTTTATATTGCACAGCCAAATGTTGAATGCTGAACACTTTATAAAGGCACATCCTGACCCTAGGCTCTCTGTAGCCTGAGTAGGTTAAATCTAGATTCTTAGGGAAGCAGTTTGAACAGGTATCTAAAGACTTGATCCTGTAGCTATAATGGTGGTATTTGAAACCTGATTTTTTTTTTTTCTAGGATTATGTGTAAAAGAGAGAATCAGTCTAGACTAGGTTGTTTGTGTCTTGTCAAAGATGCTTTTGAGTGAGACAATAAAAATAACTTATGTATAAGCAAACATTTCCAGTGAACTCTTTTGAGTTGCACTTCAAGAACCTTGTAAGAAGTGTGGCTGTCTGACCAGTGAATGAATATGTGAGTAAGCAGAAGATTTTGATGCAATTGATGTTTTGTTCACACCTTAATTCTTATTTGGGTGTATATCAAGGCAAGGCTTACATCCTGATACTGCTGCAGTGAGCTCTGCAGTAAAAGCCAGGGATGTTCCACCAAATGATAATTACCAATAGCTGCTTGTCACTGCAAAATTTTTCTCCAAAGTAGCTAGTTCTTACTAGTGCTTTTTACTTTGAACTTATTCATTTGTCCAGGAATCTTTGTGAACTTGACTATTCCTTCTCCCCTTCCAAGATATCACCTGGGGGAAGCTGCAGGTTAATAGTGTCCTGTACTATAATCTTCCCGTTAGTCATGTAGAGAGCCGATCAAACATGCAGAAATGGACCGCAGCTCTGATCGTCTGGCTAAGGGGATTAATGTCATCTAATGTGGTGTGTTGGTACAAAATAGATTACAAGGAGCAGAAGAGGTTTGGAGCCTGAGAGTGTGAGTTGGGGTGGGGAGGGAGTGTAAAACCCCTCAGGAAATCAGTACCCATCTCAGTTTGCAACTCCTGTAGTTAATATACTGTGTGCAACAAAATGTGTTCTCTGGAGTTTGGGGCTGTACTTGATGGGGAGGTGTCAAAGAGGATACTTACTATAAAGATTCTGTTTAGAATAGATAACTGTAACACTTTGCTGAAAACTTGTCTTAGATTTCAAGTGCAGAAATGTTTTTGGTGTTTAAAGCACGTATCTAGTGTTTCCTATAGCTTGTTTAGTATTATTAGGCATATAAAGATGTTAGTCTTTAACTGGTTGTTATATAACTGTGGGTATAATTAACTTTATTTGGTCGAGACAGTAAAGGCATACCCTGTGTCCATTATGTAGTAGTTAGTAAATATGACAAATAAGTCATTAATGTCAAAGTTGCCTTAAAATCTGAAGCCACACCTGCACTGCAGGCACAGAAGTGAATACAGGCTAGATTATTAACTTGCCTGACATGTTGCAGCTAAACTGCACGAGAACAAGCTCAAGCATCTCTGCCACATTCTGGTCACGTCTGAAGTGTCTGTAGACAAGCTGCTAGCTTAAACTACAGAATCGGAGATGCTGTTCAGTCTGTCTTTTTTTCATTCCCCTGTTGCTTTAAGCGTATTTAAACTCAGAAAATAGTCGAGGGAGGTGATTCTGCCCCTTTACTCTGCTCTCGTGAGACCCCACCTGGAGTACTGCGTTGAGCTCTGGGGCCCCCAACATAAGAAGCACATGGAGCTGTTGAAACGAGTCCAGAGGAGGGCTATGAAGATGATGAGAAGAGGGCTGGAGCACCTCTCCTATGAAGACAGGCTGAGAGAGTTGGGACTCTTCAGCCTGGAGAAGAGAAGGCTCCAGACCTCATAGCAGCCTTCCAGTATCTGAAGGGGGCCTACAGGAAAGCTGGAGAGGGGCTTTTTACAAGGACAAGTAGTGATAGGATGAGGGGGAATGGCTTTAAACTGAAAGAGGGTAGATTTAGATTAGATATTAGGAAGCAATTCTTTACTGTGAGGGTGGTGAGACACTGGAACAGGTTACCCAGAGAAGTTGTGGCTGCCCCCTCCCTGGCAGTGTTGAAGGCCAGGTTGGATGAGGCTTTGAGCCACCTGGTCTAGAGGAAAGGTGTCCCTGCCTGTG
The DNA here is from genome assembly GCF_013368605.1 of Nyctibius grandis. Classification (NCBI taxonomy): domain Eukaryota; kingdom Metazoa; phylum Chordata; class Aves; order Nyctibiiformes; family Nyctibiidae; genus Nyctibius; species Nyctibius grandis. Next base: position 104,846,345 of record NC_090659.1, read on the forward strand.
GCAGGGGGGTTGGAACTAGATGATCTTTAAGGTCCCTTCCAACCCAAACCATTCTATGAAACTTCTTGGCTATTTCTGTTGCCATGCAACTGAAAACTAAATGCAAACAGGACTTCTGAGAGATATGTCTGTCTGAGGAGGACGTTAGCAGATAGGCACAGTGCTCAACTGCAATGAAATAATTGCACAAGGGGACTGCCAAAAGTATATGGTCCTGTGCACTGGAGGTGCCCCTGGGGCTGGTAATGGAGGTCTGTGCACGTGTCAATCCTATCCCTCCAGGACTGGCTCCAAGTCCCTCTGGAGCTCTCAGTTTACGGCTTGAAGTCCTTGTTGACGGCTTGCTCCATGCTTTAGTATTTTATCGTGTGGAGATTGGGGGGTGGAGAAGAGGGGAATGTACATGTGTGTACATATATGTGAGAGAGAAGTTAAAATTTGCTGCAGACTATATTCAGAGCTGCTTTATAATTATAAACTGACACCTTTCATGCACCATAGGTTGGTTAGTGTGTTTGTTTTGTGTTGGTAGTTTAACTGGCCTCTACAGTGCCAAGTGGTGTTTCCATTGCCAGGTAGTTGAGTGCTTAATAAATCTATCTAATGGTATTAAGTAGATTTTATGGCCCAGTCAACTTTTTCCTGTTTTCAGCTTTTAGGAACAGGACAGCTGCTAGACTTTTCAGGTGGTTTGGTTCACATGTGAATTTTGAGCCCAGCAAGTTTTTCTTAGGAACTTTCTCTCCCCCAATTACTCATCAAGTTATTTTAAGAGGTGGTCAGCGCTAAACAAAATCAAGGCCATAAAGCAAAATGCTGAACAACAGAACTCTTGCTTTTTTTTGATTAGCAGTAATCCAGTTGGGTGTGTTAAAAGGCTGTGTAAGTTGCTCCCACAGGATGTAGACTCTGGAAAAAATGCCATGTAAAAAAAACCTGTCTCCCCCATTCCCCAAGCTCCCCATTCTCCCTCTGTTTTAAAAGCAAAGCTTTTAGATATCGGTTACATTCTTTTTGTTGAGTGTTATGTGGCTGACTTGAGATGTGGAAAAGTTTTGTCTAAAACTTTATTTAAGGGAATATAAAATAATTTGGATCTTTAACTAAAACTGATGGGAAAAGGAATTAGGGTTGTTTGTACAGATGGGGTTAGAATGGAAATACTTAATCTACATGTAGGTATTTCCAGAATACCTCATATGATTTGGTAACCTGATCCACCTTTTCTATGAAAAAAGGGCATTTTGGGTGTCTTATCCAATTTAGTAACCTAGTTCTGAGTATTTTTCCACTTCTCCCTGGTTTAGACTGGTTTCACTCTATTGAATTCCATGAATTTTTATTGAACTGGAACTGATACAAAATGAGAGAAGGATCAGGTTAAAGTAACTACCAATAAAACTGATAAGAACATTCAGATGTTACGGAGTCAGCCTTTTGTTTTTGAGTTGGAATTGAGTAACATCATCACTGAAGTTAGAGCTGCACCAGCACACAAGGCGTATGTGAGATCAGGGAGAAGCCTTGTTTTTTCCAACCCTAACTCTGTAGTTTGGGATTGGCAAATGGCCTGGCAAGTGGGGAAGTAAGCTGGAGGAGGGAATAAGGTAAGCCTGCAGTACCTTTTGCCAAACCACTGTAAATGTCTCTGATTTATTAGTGCATCTCCTGGGTGGAGATGCACTGTTGACAGCAGATAGGTAAGTCTGCACTGTTAATCTGTAAGCCGTGGCAGTTGAAGAGGAAACTCCTTTCTACAGTGTTCCCAATATAACATCACTGGTGCATGCCAAAGTGTATCAGGCTAAGGCTGGTGGGTGGGAAACAAAGCTTTTAAAACCTTTCATATTTATTTGGTCTCTTTTGCATAAAGTATGAGCAGGTAATGATAAATGTGAAATTATTTTTAAAGCTACTTTTTCTTTCTGAAATGGTTTGGCACAGATTCTAAAGCTTAGTTGTTGAATAAAGAACCTTCCCAGCAACTGCCCTTTGATTACTTCTAAATGTAGATTACAGCTGTCCTTTTGGGAAAGGCACATAGCTCGGCATGTGAGAAACTGACACCTTTTTCTCTCCTTTTCAGAGTATCTCCTCTACAGAAGTCTGAAATAGTAGACATGGTCAAGAAGCACGTCAATGCCATAACACTTGCCATTGGGGATGGTGCCAACGACGTAGGAATGATCCAGACAGCTCACGTTGGAGTGGGGATCAGTGGCAATGAGGGCATGCAGGCAACCAATTGCTCAGATTATGCTATCGCACAGGTCAGAGGCACAAAAGAGCAAATGCCGTATCCTGTTGTCAGAGATGCGCTGTGTGGCCATGCAGTGCTTGATGGCTTCTAGCCTTCAAGCTAGGAGCATCTCTGCTTGTTTCCTTTTCAAGGCAGATGTCTAAAACTGATAGCTTGGATGTAATTTGGGAATTCATTATTATGATTTTGTATTCTTCAGCTCCACCCTCCTTCAAAGTTTCAGTTTCCTCCTGACAGCTGTGCAATGTCTTTGGCTCTTCAGTAATCAGGGAGAAGTACTTTCTGTGATGCTTATGTCAACATGCTTTTAAGTGTAACTCATTTCTCCTGGTGCAGGTTCTTTTCTCTTTCTATGAGTAGGCATTATAACCAGGTGTGTAAGAGTTTGGCTGTTTGGAAATTCTTATTTTGAGGTGTCTCCTCCTTTTTTTTTTTTTTTTTTTTTAATTTTCCCCCACCTGCATTATGTATCCAAGAACTGGTCACAGTTCTAGAGAGCTGGCCAGTGTTTTCATTTTAGGTATGTTATTTTGAGTGTTATTTGTGTGAGTGCTCCCAAACTATCCCATCAAATTCAGCAATGATTACTTCAGCTAAAGAGGAGAGTAAAAAGCCATTTTTCTTTTACTGAAGAAACCAAGATGTAGAATAAAGACTTAAAAAGAAGCATAAGAAAGGAAGGAGATGCTTCAGTTACTGGACATCCTCTGAATGCTTTTTACAGCTGAGGTGCTCTGTGTATGTGTTTGAGACTGATTGCAGGGCAAGAACAGATGGAGCTGACAGGAAGCTGAGACAATCCGCTGTCTCCTCTGTGACCTGTGAGCATCAGCTGATGTTCCGTTCTGGCAGGGTGTAGCCAGATTTGCTCTACCAAGTGATATGAAATATTATCATCTTTTGATAGTTTCAGTAGAAGGTGAGGTTTTGCAAAGGCATGGGTAATGCTGCTGTTTGCGCAGATAACTGTTTATTGTGTTAACCCTGCTGTGAAGCAAAGTGGCAGTCTTGTGTTGCTGCTCTGTTCTGTGGTTTGATGAAGCACCCTGAGTTTCAGGGTTGAATAACCCTAATGTTACCTTGAATAACTGAGACCTTTCACCAAATGTATCTTGAAAATCTTAGACTGTTTTATCAAGGGCTTATTCAATCGTAAACAGTAGCATATTCCAAATACATAGCATTATAGGAACTACTGTAATCATAAAGTCTGTGGTATCTTGTAATGACTTTCTCATTTTTAACTTCTGTAGACTACATATTGCTTCTGCTGTATAACTTTATTGAATGCTCTTTACTTAGACTTCCTCAGATCATTTATTACTTCTATTTTAATAAGTTAGCATAAGGAGTGAGAGTTTTGTCCATAGAGGGCCCTACACACTTAATTCCTTTTGCATTAGTTGCAGTAACATTAAATCTGAAGAAGTAATTCCATGTTTGTGTGTTGCTTCTGCATGAACAAAACCCCTGTCTTTGGATTTAGTGTTAGAATGTGGAAGTAAGTTGCTCTTGGTTTAAATTCCAGTCAGGGAGCTACTGACAATAGCAATGAATCTTCGTAGTTAAAGATGAAACAAAAGCTGGTCACAGAGAATTTTAACTTTCAAAAGTTAGCAAAACACTGTGGAACTGTATTTTTTGTGATTGTGTAGAAGAGCTTTGTGCTGATTAGAAAACATACAAAGGCATCCCTCTTGTAAAGGAGACTAATAGTGTATGGTAATTTGTGTTTCAAAAGAAGTGTTCAAAGGAAAAAACTTGATCTCCATGGGGTATATTTCTTTCAGCGAACACGTATAACTTCCACTAAAGCATTACTGTATGTGCATGCCTTGAAGGCAGAGCATGTTCTTATTGAGTAATTTAAGATGACCACTATAATGTAGCATCTCATGTTCAAATGGTATTTCAAATGCAGTGGTGCCAGAACTAGGCACTTATGGCAGAGAAAGTCTTTATATAGGATTGTTCAGGATTCCAGGGGGAATCAAAGCATAAACCAAACAAAAATAGAGGCAACTTGTGTCTCACTCTACTCCAGATAGCTTCCACAGGTGCAAGAAGCATCTGTTTGAATCATCATTTTCCCTTGAAATGATACTGCACCAGTGATCTGTATCTAGAGAATTACAAAAGTAAATGACCTAACTGTTTAGAGGGACAGTAGTAGAATTTAATTACTTTTTTTCCTCAGTAAAAGGCTGTATCGTCTTAATCCAGAGAGCATCTGGTGTCTAGGGACTGTTTCCTTTTCTTAACTAGGGAAACTTCTTTCTTAAACAAATATCCATGTTTCAGTTTTCTTCTTTGGAAAATTTGGCCTGCATTTTGGATACATTTTCACTGTACTAAACCCTGCCCTCAACATGGCATCACCTTGTCCTTTAGTTAAGATAGGGGGTATGTTTCTAAAAGCTAATCTCTGTATAAAAAAAAAAAAGTCATGCTAGGGTTGATACAGAGACAACTATGAAACCTTACAGAAACTGTTTTGCACATTGGTCAGCCAGATGGTCATAATGTTCCCTTCTGATTTAAAACTCCATTAAATGCAGTGGTGTCCAAACAAAGGGCAGTGTCTTCATAGAGCCCTGTCCCTGACGTCGCTGAAGTACACCAGTAGCTGTGCATTTGCATAATTTCAGTGACCAGCATCAAAACAAATTTAATTCCTTGCCATGTCTTAATGGGACTCTTCACCAGTGTGAACAGGCTCAGAACTGCATTATTTAGGTTACTAATATCTTCTTTGCTGTGCTATGTGATGCACTCGTTTTCATGAGAGTACAGATGAGAGCAATTAATGGTAGGATTCTTCCTTTCCTTGAGCTCCAGAGAAGACTACATCCAAGATGGTCACTTGTCAGACTCTGCAGAGAGAGAAGTTTTTAGGGTATGTCTAACTGTTCTCCAGAAGAGGTGTTTAGGGTGACTTGGTCAAGATATAGTGGCAAGTTTCCCAACACTGCTGATGTGTTTTGTCAGTGAATGTTGATAAGGAAAGTTGTAGCTGTGCTGCATATTAACTGAGGCATTAGGTGTCTGGTAGGTCAACTACTCGCTTGTTAATGTCCCACTTTCAGTCCTGAGTCAAGTTGGGCAGAGACTGAACTGTGAAGTTTGGTTCACTTTTATTTTCGCTTCTTCTTTCTTGCTGGCATATCCTAACAAATCTGAGCTGCTGATACATGGGGGAGAGGCTGTTCTTACAGGATTTGTGGTTCAGTGATTTCAGTGCTGGAAATCATGGGAGCAGAGCTATCTCGTGACAGTCCTAATTCATTACTGTAACTTTCAATTTCAAATAAGTTTTGGTTAAAACAAATGATCTGGAATCTAAATTTAGGAAGTCAAGCTCTTCCTATCAAGTCACTTTGTAGAAAAGGAAGCAAAACAAATAATAGTCCCACCTTAGTGTCCAAGAACCCTTCATGTACACACATGCTGAACAGTAAATCTAGTCACGAGTTTGAGCTGTCTGTAACTGGACGAAAGAGGAATGCTGCAGGCCATAAAAAGGTTCACTGACAAAGCCAAGACTAGAACTAAATTATGCCTTTCCTAGGCTGCGTTGTGTGACTGCTTTTATAAAAGTCCATTTTCAAAACTGCTGAATTGAGAAGCTGAATTTGAGCTCTATCTGTGATTTAAACTAGCATTAAAAGGTATCTGTTTTTACAAGATTTCATTTACTTGCCCTTTTTGGCAAATGCTCCCTCTTTCTTCATACAATATTTTATGTGCTTTGTATAGCACACGATTGCATACGTTTTGTGGGCTGAAAGTGTTAATGTAAGTTTTCATTCTCTATAACAGAGACTGTGCATCTGTTTTTCCACTTGTGTTCCTCCTCGTGCGTTTTATTTCAGCTCAAGACAGTTCTAATTACCAGACTGTTCGTTAACACAGAGAAAGAGATTCTGAACCTTGTAAGCCCTCAAGCACAGGGATCTTCTTTGACCATGAAATGAAGAGTTCACACTTACATTCAATCCACAAGGCTATATATATTATGTTAACCTTGTTTGATTTTTGCTCTCAGGATAGTAATACTAATTGAAGACTTCTTGCTGTTTAAAGCCAGTGAAGACCACTTAAAAATATTCAGAGGTTTTGTTACAAAAAGGCTTTTCCTGTAAATTTTTAACTGTTTTTTTTTTGCATGTATGTTCTGCTAAACTATTTAAATTTTGTGCTTGAAGAACAGCTTTCATATCTGATCTGAGTTGTTTTTTTTTTCCTGAGGGCAAGGGTTTACTTTAACCAATTTTTTTAAGCAGTTCTTCATATATGTAATAACTTGTTTTCTCTCTTTTAGTTTTCCTACTTGGAGAAGCTGTTGTTGGTCCATGGAGCTTGGAGTTACAATAGAGTTACCAAGTGCATACTATATTGCTTCTACAAGAATGTGGTGTTATATATTATTGAGGTAAGAGTAACTAAATGGATATGTCTTAGTGTTGCTTACTCCCCACATCATCTCTTGTAAGAAGAAAAACTCATCCAAATGGATTGAGCTAAAAGGACTGACATTTTTTTCTATGTTTAACAACATAAAATTCTGTTTCCTTTCTCAGATTAGTTCACTTGAATCTTTTAATGTTTGCAAAAGGAAAACTGAAGGTTTCAGTACAGTGAAGCCTTGGATATGAGATGTCAGAGACAAAGTTCGTTCCTTCTGTGCGAATGTTCTTATTGAAAGCCTCTTTGTGTTCATGGAAACATTTCAATTACACTTTGTAAAACTTGAATTTGGTGCTAAAATTAAATTAAAAGTTCATTTAATAGAATCGGGAAGAACTCTATAGGCAAATAATAAACTAGGCAAAAACTATAGCTGTTGCTTCCAAATTATAAAGACCATAGCTTAGCTGGAACTGAAATTAGTTTGCCTTGTTTTTTGAAAAGAGAGGACATAATTTTGTCCTACAATGCCAGTGAAATTATAAGATTAATCAGGTTATTTGATTTCATAATATTTAAAATGTAACTAACTGTGTTTTGAAAAATGAATTGCTTGAAGATGTGAAGTAGTGAAACTGGATTTTTAAAGAGGGCTGAATGCTGTTATGAACATTAATATATTGCATTTCAGCCTGCTTAGGTAGGAGTGTAGTTCTCATGCTTCAAGATATAGTCTTGAGTTTAAGAGGGATCAGGAACGGATGTTTATGTGTGCTGTTGCCTAGTTAGAAACACACGAGGAACTTGAACTCAGTGCATTGGTCACATGAGTATCAAGTGGTCACTTGGTACAACAATTTCCACATTGTTCATCAGTTTTGTTTTATATGTCTATGTATATATATTAGGTTTTCTATTTCTTCATAATTATGCAGACATGAATGAGGTTAACAGATAAGAAAAGTTATAATTAGGCAGCTGATTATATCGATTACAGGAGATAGTGGGTGAGTAATGTTTTACTATTCAGTGAATCATATCATGGTCAGTGTGTGTATACCTGACTCCCTCAGGGTCTGATCATCTTTTATGCATGATGTTAGAGAGCAAATATTCTCCACTAACTTGCTCTGTTTTTCCTGGGCTAACTATTTCTGCATTAGCTGTTGGCTGTTACAATTTCAACATAATTAGTCTGTTTACTGCAAGAGAGTTACACTATGCCATCAAAATAATGGCAGTGTTTTGCTGTAGTGGGTGAGAGCAGGATGGCTGAGTGATATACAGTATGCTAGATTTGTGAAATAATACGAGGAGTTGATTTTTTTCTAAATTTTAAGCATCCAAATCTTGACTGTGTTCCAACTCTTTATACGGATTCTCTGCCAAATTGTAAGTCCATGTTTCTGAGATTTCAAAGGCATGTTCTTGTCCTAGTGTAGAAGCTACCTTCACAGCTGTGAGATGAATTTAGCACACTTAAATTAAGATTTGGTTCATGTTTTACTTTCTGAAATAGTCCTTAATTTGACTTGGGCTAATCATAGCTCATGTTTATATGGGTTTTTAAGAGTTGTTGGAGATTACAGTAATTTTCATTATTGTGCAAAAGAAATATATATAATTTTAAAAGGAAGTTTTCTAGTGGGTTTCTTACTGAGCATGGGAACTGCTGAGATTTTCCCTGAATTGTTCAGAAAACACTTAACAGCTTTATGATCGCGTTCTAGGATTCTTTTCTCCAGTTGCAAATTGGTTTTTAATTGCTTGAATTGAAAATTAATTCAAATCTGCTTCTTGCCCATTGTAGCAGTGTTTGTCTTTGCTTCATTTACTATAGTCTGACAAGTAAATTAAGTTCTGCATCAAATGTTGTATGGCTAAATTACACCTTTCCATGTGAGCAGCTGTGGAAGGGGTTGAAGACAGGTGAAGGCCTCTGGGACCTCCAGCCTGAGACAGCTTAATCATCTTACTGTAGGGAGGAATTTTGTAGCCAGAGATGTCACTATATGATACTAAAATGCAAGTCTGCTTCGAGAATGTGAGGTCAGATGTTCTCTTTGCTGTATTAGTCTGTTTTCAGTTCTTTATGCATACTGTACTAAGGCAAATGAGCTTTGGTGTCTACTGGTGTCCATGACTGTGGGTGGGAGTCAGTTCCATATAACTGCTGAGCACTGAAAAATGTGTAACGAGCTTCAGCCCTGGACTACAGTTACCCCTCTCTGCTCATGCTGCATAGAAGTTTGGAAGCAAGTTTAAGGCTTAAGGAAGGGGAAGTGACAGAAGAACGTTGTAGACCTGCAGCAATGGGAAGAGCTCAGGTTTTAGTTCCCCCGGTGAGTTTGCTTTACTAGTGGCCTTAAGGATCTTCCCCTCCAAAACTGTATAAAACTAGCCAAATTTCCTGGAAACCCAAGAGACATCAATTTTGGTATCCTAGGGATGCAGAGTTCTCTAATTCCCTTCTTAGCTTTACACAAAGAAAGCTGAGTTGTTTTGTATTTCTGCTGTGAGGCTTGGGAGCGCTGATCAGTTTTTGATATGGAGTGATGCTCGTGAAAGAGCAGCTTCACAGGGGAGTAAATCCTTCAGCTTGAGAGAATGGTAGTGCCTAGCACTCCTGCGCTGTTGCTTGTGCATGTGGTATGCTCCTGATTGTTTCCCGATGCTCTGGATAGGTTTAATATTTACTTGTACTTCCTGCTTGGATGTGTGGTATACGGGGAATATTCTTTTAGCATCATAATGAACAGGGATTTGAACTTGAACTGCTTTCTGAGTTAATCTTCTAAAGGATTGTGCTGAGTAAATATTTATAGAGTTGAATCAAAAAGCACATCAGTCAATATGACTGTCAGTTATACCTTTGTTACTGTATCTGTTTTATTTCAATGAAGCTTTAACACCTGAGGAATAACTACAGTAAGCCTTATGTAAATGAATTTTGCAGCAGTGAAGCACTGGGGCTTATCATAACTTTTATTCTCTGACACTTTCCAAATATCAGAGAGAAATAAGAGATGGTAGTCAGGCCTAGCACAGAGAACATCCAGACACAACTTGCAGAGGCATACGTTCATCTTAAGTTTAAGTTAATTAAACAGTGACAAATGCTTGAGAAGAACATATTGCTGTCTCCTTTCCTAGTATCCCAACATCGGTATATTAAAAGCCCTAACACACTTAGAAGTTCATCTTGATACCAGTCACTCTTATACCAGGAGGATCTAGTTGACAGGGTGGTGTCAGGGCAATGGTTGGACTCGATGATCCCTGAGGTCTCTTCCAACCTGGTTGATTCTGTGATTCTGTGATCCAAATTGTGGCATCTCTGAAACATTAAACTTCATCAGCTTTCATTTAGCTTCTGGGAAAAGTGGTAATTCAAATACAGAAGTTGGGATTTGGTGGGAAGTGTACTCGGGTGGCTGGCATGGGCTTTATTCCTAAGAGACGCTGCTGGGTTAAGGCTGGTGCTTAGCTTGGTGCCATGGCTGATTCTTTGTGGAGAGGCAGAGGCCCCAGGAACTGTGTTTTCAGCTGCTTTGACAACAACTAAAATGTGTGCTCATATTGGGACAACTTCATGCAGCTAGAGAGCTAATATAGCAGAAGGCAAGCCATGTAGTCTAGTGATTGCAGGGGAAATGAAGATAAGAGTGTATTTTTCCCTCTCTCTTGATTAGATCTTCCTAATATTTTTTTATGAGGTGAATTTTAAATCATCAAAGTGATAAAGCTCAGTGAAGTCTGAGAAGATTTTTGATCTCTCTTTCCCTTTGCATTTCATCATCGTTGTCCTTCTGCCATTCTCTTGATTTCCCCTCTTGATTTTTGAAAATACAAAACTCAATGAAATATAAATCAAAAGCAGAAAGAGAAGTGGTTCCTGGAAATGCAAGTCCTTCCGGTGTGATTCTTAGCCTGATTCTTGAGCCCTTGCATTATCACTGCTACCAAGGTGCTTCAGGTGTAAAGCTGGGGTTCCCTCGCTTATGGCCTCATTTACCGGCAGAGGGATGCAGACTCAGACCTTTGCATCCACAGAGCTGGTTGATAGACTGCTGCTGCTTGCCCACTCTGATGGGCCCTGTTGGGTCTGTCCTGATAGCGGCAAGGTAGCATCTATGTAGAAAGCTACCAAGATGGCTGCAGGGATGAAATGTGAATATAAAGCCTCCTCTTTGGTGCCCATTCCTGTATTTCCCATGCCTGGCTGCAGTAGCAGTGTGTACTAAAGCCATTACTGGCAAAGCCAATTGTTCAGGACCTTCCTGAAGCAGAAGGTCAGTGACAGGGTTTTGTCTTTTAAAGATCTGACAGACAAACACCTGGGCATCATGACAAAACACCATCTCATTCAATTATTTATGTAGCTGGCTTTAAACTGAGTAGTGAAACAAAAGATCTGTTTCACATCTGATGAGCAGATATATTTCATGGGAGGTGATATGAAGTTGTCCTGATGACATGAGAGCTTTGAAATATAGCTGATTTCAAATGTAAAAGAATACAGAAATGTTGCTTTCATGTCATGCTTGGAGAAGTAGAAAGATAGCAAGATCAAAGGTGATAACAGAAATATCAGGTAAGAGTTCAAGGCATTTGGGAATGGTTCTGTAGCATGGAAGATAGCTTTCAGGCCAACACAGTGTGCAGGAAAAATGTGCTCAATTCTTCACTGGAGCATGTCGTTTATCTGAAACGTACTTAATATGAAGTGTTATTGTATTATATATTGCAGAATGGGGGGCGAATAGATGGTCCCTGTGTCAAGGTGTGGCAGTGCAGGGCCATGACAGAGAAATGAATGGCAAGTGGGAAGGGAAGAATATAGTGTACGTACCCTGACACTGCATTATTTTCTCTTCTGCCTTAAGAATCCAGACAGAAGTTGTAAGCCTAGATTGGAAAGCTGTTTCTTTGTGGAGGCTGAGAGGGAAGTGTTGTATGTGAGCAGTGTTAAGCAAACAAGATAAATGTACTAAAGAACAAAACCCCAGGATCATAGTTTCTCTTCTAGAGCTGAATTTTCACATCTTAAAAGCTCCGAGTAGATAAACATATGTTTAATTAAGTGGTGATTTTGTGAGTCCAGCAAGGTCTGGCAGTGAGAGCTGTGAAGTGCTCCGCACGCTCTTTGTGGTCACTGCTTCAGACAAGCCGATAGCACATGCTGTGCAAGCACACATGAAATGTTGCTGCATGAGACCTTGCATTAGTTTTTCCTGTTTTCATGCTTTCCTGTCAAACACAACAGGTATTTTAAAAAATGTGGAAAGCAGGCATGGGAATTTTAGCCCTCTTACGCAAATGGCATGAATAATTGAGTGTATCTGATATGATACTAAAAAACATACAGCTCTAATGCTTCTGTGTGCTTGTTCCTGGTTTATGTAATCTGACTTTTACCTACATCCCTGTGCCTTCTGTTTCCAATTGACTTTGCAACTCTGAGGGTACAGCCCAGCAATAGGAAACTTTAAGTGTGGGGATTTTTGCAGTGAGTTGAGGACTGAAGTGCAATAACTGTTGTCATAAAAAGCAACTTTGTTAGAAGATAAGAGCAGTATTTTACCCCAGTGTTAAATTAAGAATAAGATCTGGTTGTAAAATTCTTGAACAGGGATAAGTTAGCTGCCTTGTCATGCTTCTGTATTGAAATTATTCAGTCGCTTGTTCAAGTACTTCAAATGCCAGTAGGCATTTAATAGTCATTACTTCTGTGTGCGTATACTCAGTTGATGTGGTAAGCTTATAACAGTGCTGTATCACGATGAAGCAAAGTAGGAATGTGTGTGTGATTTCCATTTTATATAATTTGGAAATCTGGCTTTTGGATTCTCACAAGTGCATGCATATCCTGAATAAGTAACTTATTCTCTGTGGGCAGGTGCTTTCAGATAGGCAAAAGGTGAGTTTCAATATCCTTAAGATTGGTATCAGGTGTAAATTTAGGTGCCTGAGAGAAACTGATGTAGTGTCCATGGAGACAGCCTTTATGGATGCTCTGGGGTCACAGAGAGCAGTATGGGACTGGCAGGTGTGGCACAGGACCTGCCAAAGACCTTCACCTGTCTGAAGCAGCAGCAGCAGCATTATTAGTACTAAGAGGTCCAGGTTGAGGTAACTGAATCCTATCCAAGAAAGTGAAGGAATCTTTTTCTTGTTTTGTTCTTACTGTTCATTTGGTTTTGAAACATGTAAGAAGAAAGGAATCCAAACCCCCCAGCTTAGGTAACGTTAATCAGTTCAAAAAGTGCAGAGTATTTATGGAAGTTATAGTACAGAACTCACAAATGTGGAAAGCGTGGTAATGGACACAGTGTGAGGAGCAAAGCATGTGAGACTGAGCACTGTCTCTTGATAATTTTTGAAAAACAGGTCTTATGTGTGCTTATTTTTCTCTTGCACCGTTTCTTATCGGGCTCGTGCACAGGTTTAACATGCAGAAGTAGACAACCTAGGGCAGCACAGAATGTTATCCCCTTCCTGCCCACGAAAAAAGCTACTCATAGGCTCCAATTCAAGAAAACATTCTTTAGTAGCAATGGTTACAGAAAACAGATCCTGCAAATAGCCTGCCAAACTTCTTGGAATATCATAAAATACAGTTGGCCAACCTAATCCAAAAATGTCCAGCCAGTGCTTTGCTTTTTGTTCTTAAAAATATACCCTTTTTCTTAACTAATTTACAGTGCCTGGTTTATATTGCTATCACTGACAATTTATTCCATATTTCAACCCCCCCTTGCCTGAAGAAATTCAGAATTGCACATAGGCTGGTCTCACCAACGTTAATCCATGATTGACTTCTTGTTTTTTGGATTCATAATTGAGTATGTTAATCCCAAGAGTTTCCAAGGAATCAGTCACAAAGATAAATCTATGCTAATTATCCTTTCTTTTTTAGTGCTGTGCACTGCACAGTGAATCATTAGAGAGCAGTCCATCTTTGCTGAAAACCAAATTGACTCAACTATTAACTGGCCGGTTTTGAATTTTTTCCAACCATTTTCAAAAGTGATGGAATGAGAAACAACATTATTCTGACTTTATGAACACTGCCTTGATTACACCCTACGACCAACACAGCTTGTAATTTTTCAGCATTCCAAATATGATAAATTAGGTTCCTTAGCATGATCTCAAAATCTCTAGATGAACACCTACCAGGTTCAGTACACGCTGCAATAGACTACTTCAAGAAGAGTCTATTGTGATATTTTGTTTTAGCTTAATTTCATATTTGGACGGCTTATAACGAAGCGATAATAATCTGCTTTCTAAATTTGAGGCCATTAAATGTAAAGCATTAGCCATCTCCTGAGCCATGCGTTCATCAAAGCCAGGATTCTGTCATCAGTAAATTTTTTCAGTTTAACTCTGTCACCAGTGAAAATGCAAGTTGATATTTGGAAGGGAGGTAACCTAATGTGAGGAAGCTTTTAAGAGGGAAGCTAAACCTGTATTATCAAAGTTAGGAAAACCCAAACCTAGGTGTTTTTTCCATCAAACAAAACCAGCTTTGAAATTCAAGAGTTTATTGTTCTTGATTTCAACCCCACATTCTTTCCAAAAGCCAAAAGTTTTCATATCAAATATAACTCTTCTTATGGCATTGAGTATTGACTCAAAAACCCTTGACTGCTCTGACTTACTAATATTGGATCATCCGTTGTTTTAATAAAAATAAAGGGGAACGGATCCTACTTTCCCAGCCACCTAGGCCAGTTCAGTGCATGTGGCGTTACTTGTGGGTATAGAGAAGGCCAGATTTCAAATTTGTATCAATGTTAAAAAAGTGCTAATAAACCTTATCAGGGAATAACCTGTGCTTAGCACATTCGTGCTGAATTTAGCAATGTATGCTCTCCTTCATTGAAGGGGGTAATTTTGACAGACCCTGTTTAAAATCCAACACCATGTATATATGGTAATACAGCTCTTTACAAATATATCCTTTGGGCCTGTACTGGTTTTCTTTATATCTGGCCTATATCCCTATAAATAGACTTCCTTTAGCAGAGACATTTCTGATTTACACGGGAATAACTGACAGCAGAGTAAGGTCCTATGCATATCAGATGTATGAAGAAGGATTTTTTGTCTCTTTTGCTTTTTACTAGATGGAAGCCATGGGGCTGATATGTTGAAGGTGTGAGGGTTTCTTCTCTTTTTCACCTGTACCTCATTGCTCTAAATAGCTATGTTCAAAATGCATTTCCACAGCAATTTACGTACTTTTAAGAATAGAAATGCGAATGCTTACAAATGAGGCTACATTTTGCGAAATAGGACTTGGTGATAGACCCTGGCCCCAGTGACTGAATGGCAAATCGGAACAGTGAGTTTAATTCTCTGGTTTTGAAGCTTTGAGGCACTTGTGTTAAAATGGCCCTAAAAGCATGCGTGTTCTGAAACTTAATGCGACTTGGAAGACTTTAATCGTCCAGGGGAGAGAAAAGCAGAATTACTTAGTTAACTGCATCTGCTGCAGTAAGCTCAGATGTGACCCTGATATTTAAAAACACTACTTTGCCTAGGTGTGAGGAGAGGTTTGCAGTTCATTTTGCACAGCTCTTTGTAAAGCATTTTTATGTAGTGCCAGAGAGTTTGGAAGTGTGGCAGACAAGGTGTAATATCTGTTCACGAGTTGTGCTTTTATGCAATTTCACAAAATCCTTCAACTTTTTATTTAAGCCCGAAGTACTCTGAAATTTAACTTGGAGCCTACTTTTGGAAATGTGTGGTGGTTTGCCTGTGAGCAGTCCCACTGAAGTCACTGAGTAGGAATTGAAGACATTTTCTACTTTCCTGGCAGTTCTTTGGAATAAAATGAGTTTATTTGTTCCAGGCCACGTGATAGGATATTGTTCGTTGCTGTGCACTTGTGAACAAAAAGTGTGCTGGTCTGTGTTTCACTTGTCTGAACTGAATAGAGATCTGCCTGGCTGCCAGCCACTTGCCCAGCAGTAAGGGCAGGCTGTACGGCTTGGTGTTTCTTGAGCATGGGTAACTTGATGATAACAATGAAACATTTTGTTGCGGTGTTGAGTTTTATCATCTTGAAGTATTTTACTAGTACTTTGTCTCTCTGTTCCTGGGAAGTTGATCAAAAAAGGTATCCTTACCTGCGCCCCTGTCCAACAGCAGTCTCGCTTTCAACTTCTCCTTTCTAGTTGTTGATATGGGCATTTCTCTGGGACATTTGGAGGCACCACTGGAGTATATAAGTTTCTAATGGCCGCATTTTTTAGTGCATCCTGTAGTACAGGTGCGTGCAGTTGATGAGTTCATAACTCTTACTGTCTTAATACTGCTGCACAGACAACTATAAAAATATTTTGAACGCTAGCTCAAAAATGTGGTGTCACCAAATATTAAATATGTTTCCTTCTTTCCAGTATCTGCATTGTGAACTGAGCTGGTCCTGATTATTTTGAGGTTTCTTGTTTTTTTTTAGGATCATGACCCAAGGAAGCTAGGGCAGAGAACAAATTGAACTGAATACAGACTCCATTTTTAAATGCTGGTAGAAAATAATTTTGCCATTTCACTTGGATGAGCACTAATGATAAAAATATCTCTATCCAGTTTCACTAATTAGCCACTAGAGATTGTTGTATTTTGGGATTCATAAAAGGCATCTGTAACCTAGTTTTAAGTGCATTTACAGGATTTAGAATAAAATGTATCTTAACGTTTGTGAAGGAAAGAATCTAGAATAGAGGTTTGGAGTTTTTGTTTGCCCAAGTTCAAGGTCTTAAACCAAACTTTTTTAGCACGACAGGGTCAGAGGTAAAAGGTACACCATATCCTCCATGACCCATAGAGTCCCCAGTGCAAATCTGGAGCAGCATAGGCATTGCTTTCCAACCTGCTTTTACAGCCTTGTCTGCTGTAAAACCACTTCAGTGGTTTGCCTGTGTTTGACCCAAGGGATGTCCGCCCTGCGAGGAGCTAGAGCTCTGCGCCTGGGGACAGGAGAAAAGGAGTTGTTATCAGTTGGTGCCCTGAGAAGCTCCCTTCCAGTGAGGGGATCCTGCATCACTTAAGTGAGCCGGCTTTAGGGTGCGTTGGACTGTGCGACAGCACACAAGTGTAAAAGCTTTGAGTAACCTGTCCAAAACAGGTTATTTTTTCACTATTCATAATAGCTATGACTATTTATAAGCTTTTGGTTATTTATATGCTCTAGAGAGCAAGTCATTGCTTTTTAGATCTCCTTGCTCTTTTCAATGAAATCATTTAGAACATCTTAAAATACACTAGAAATAGCAAATCTTGCTACTTAGTGATAGTATTCTTTGAGTTACACAGTCTATTTTTCTGAAAAGGTAGTAAAAATGAGTCCGTTGCAGCTTTTCTCCCCCCACATACTCTATTGCCGTTCCATAGCGTTTCCATTAGTTCTCCTCTTCTTCACTACTTTGAACCCGATTCTTTTCTTGAACCATTGCAATTTGAATGCAGCTGCTTGAAAGTAAGGGCATCCTGGACCACTGTTTTTTTGGTATTTCTGAACCAAGACTAACAGTTCACTGTAACTGGGCCTGTGTCAGACAAGGGAGGGGAGAATCAGGACCAATACTTAAAGGCTGAGCCCACCATAATCTTAATGTTTGTGCGTATACTTGCACGTTGAATATAAACATCAATATAGTCCGTAATCATGGGCTTAAGCTAAAACCCCAGAACTACACTCCAAAAAGCACAGGAGCCCATTCTGTAGAAAAATTAGGACTAAGTGGCCTTGGTGCATGTGTGTGTGGTGACAATCCGGTTCTGCCCCACCAAGACGAAGACATGGATAACGCCTGATGACTTCATGCTGTCAGAAGAGTGAAGGAGGTCAAAACTTGGTCTGTCAGTTTTTAAATGTGATGAAGTTATTTTGCTTACTGTCTTCTTGCTGGATTTCTCTGCATTCATGCAAAAGTAATTAAGGATTTGGAAAGCAAGAAGATGGAATATATTAGCCTTAGCTGTATCTAAGTTCTGCAGGGATTCAGTGAAAGTATATATATTTCATATAACTATATAAATATTATGTGTCTCAGAAGAGAAATCTAATACTGTGTGCTCTCATCCAAAACCAATTAATGCTATCTTTATTAATAAAGGACAGCGCAGGCTGATTTTATTCATGTTAACTGACTAAAATATGTAGATGGCTGGGTAGCAGCAGAAGCGTAAGCCATCAGTAACCAGTAACACCTGAACCTCTCAGCATTATTTGTGATGATGGTTCCTGTCAAGTTCAATTTTGGTAGAAAAGCGAGTCTCCCCTTTGGGTTTACTAACAGTGCCTTGACCTTTTCTCCCTTTTGTTGCCAAGGAGTGACAGGTGTCTGGAGCAGCTAAGCAATATGACAGTCAGCCTGTGCTTTGTGGCAGCCGGCATTCATTAGTGTTAAAAATGACATGTGGTTTTGTACTGCTCGGAAATGTGTTTATGCCTATTAATACATCCTGCTTCATGGACAAGATAGGGATAGGCTATTGAGTTGCTTTACTTTCCTCTGTCTTTCTTTTATTTAGTGTTGTGATTGAATATGTAAATACATAAAATCTAGGAAATTTCAAGATGTGACTTCCATAGTGGCATCATTAATCCTTGTTTGCCTGCTGCCATCTGCCTCTGTGGCACCAGGCCATGCTGTGGTGGTGGGTCCAGCACCTTCCTGCACTGGGAACTCTGTGCAGTGCTCACTCACCTTCAAGGTGACGCTTCCCTTAGGAAGTGCAAGTCCCTCCAGCTGTGTCATGCATGTTGCTACACCCATCACTGGGCTGTGTTTTCACCATCGCTTGAATCCACAACTGGGCTGTGCTTTAATCCGACATAAATGCACGCTGCCATTAAAAAGGGCAGTCTCATCTCCGTATCTCCCTAGAAGTGTGTTCTTTTCCCCCTTCCTTGCCAAGGCACTAGTGTTTGCACAGCTGCAGGATGAGCTCTTTAAGGTTAGAGTTCAGCCAGATCACATTCCTGATGCACACAGGAGTTCTTGGACAAGAGATAGGACCAGCTCTTCTGATAGCAGTGTAGACTTCTGTGAGACTTAAGTGTACATGTTATTTTAGTAAGCTAAGGTGGGAGCTTTTGCTTGTGTATCTGCAGAAAAGACAAAAAATTTTGGAGGTAGGGCAGGTGAAGGGCGTGAATTGCTGTTCATGATATCCCTAGTAATCTCATAGCAAGACTGCTTGGGGACTTATAATCATCCAGTTTTTCCCTTTTGGGCTGTTTGGGTATCTGTTACTCAAAGACATCCCAAAAGTAGACCTGAGGAAGGGGGAAGGAAGTTGAGAAGTGGTAGTTGATCCCAAAGGCACATCTGAACAAAAAACTATTTCCCTATGCCTGTCATGTGTTTTTCATGTGCACAAAGAAGCTATGATCCCTCAAAAACTGAGAATACATTGGAGACCATAATTTTAACAATGTATGTACAATTACTGGATTTTATGGTGTGTGATTTGTGGTATATGAGGGAGGGGATCTTTAAGGATGTGTGTTAGGCCATCTGGGCAGCAAGGAGGAGCTGGCTTGTGCTAAAATACAAGGTATTCCTGCAGCAGAGGAGTGATAAAATGATAGCAGTGAAAGTCCTGGCAGACTTTGCTTCTCTGGAAGCAGTTACTACTATTTTTCAAGCAGTTCCTAAATTATGCTGAGTTGAAATAAGATGGGAGCAGTAAATCTAGGGGAAGAAGCAGACATATGTTACCTAAAAACAGGATAGTGCTTCAACGGATGTAAGACGTGAGAATTACCATTCTCTTCAAGTTGCCTGATATTGCTGAGAAAGCATTCTAGGGAAGGCATGAGAGAAAAGCTGGAACACTTTAAAATATGGATTAGGACTGGATATCTATGTGTTTGGCTTTTGATTACATAAAAAGCTACAAGTAAGCCTGACAAACCCTCCATTCTTGGGCTTGGTGTATGCTGGGGGTCTGTGAAGGGTCTGTAAAGTCTGCTTGGGGTGGGGGGCATTTGGATAGGCACAAAGCTCTCCCCACATTAAAATGTGTCACTGTCCCTGAGGAGAAGGTCTGTTGTCTCTTCAGCGATGAAGTCATTACTTTGTTTGCATTTTAATAAGGGTAACTCACAAAATAATGCAACTTTTAGCATGCTGGGTTTGATACTCAGATACACTGCTGGTACCTGCATGGTTTCTAATGAATGACACTTCTCTGGCTTTCTTCTGCTTACTGTCAGGATAGCTACACTCAGTGAGAACTACTCACAAGCATGAAAGTTTGTCTATCCAGAAGCTTCATTTTTACATGGATCTAGAAGTTGCCTTTTTTTTTTTTTTGGTCTGACTTTGTTCTCTATAGAGCAGGTTGTTGGATGGGTAGATGATGGTCTCCTGAGAGCTCTGCTCTTCAGAAACTCAGCACAATTCCTCTGGTTGTTGCCTGTCACTCTTCACGTAGCTGACTGCATTGTAACCTGAGTGTTGGTGACTGACTGGGTTTTTTGGGTGGGGTTTTTTCATTGTGTTACAGAATCACAGAATCAGCTAGGTTGGAAGAGACCTCTAGGATCATTGAGTCCAACCTTTGCCCTAACACCACTGTGTCAACTAGACCATGGCACTAAGTGCCACATCCAGTCTTTTCTTAAACACCTCCAGGGATGGTGAACCCACCACCTCCTTGGGTAGCCCATTCCAATGCCTAACAACCCTTTCTGTGAAGAAATTTTTCCTAATGTCTAACCTGAACCTCCCCTGGCGCACCTTGAGGCTATGTCCTCTAGTCCTGTTGCTAGTTGCCTGGGAGAAGAGGCCGACCCCCACCCCGCTACAACCTCCTTTCAGGTAGTAGTAGAGAGCAATAAGATCTCTCTTCAGCTTCCTTATCTCCAGGCTAAACAATCCCTGTTCCCACAGCTGCTCATAGGACATACCCTCTAGATCCTTCACCAGCTTTGTTGCCCTCCTCTGGACTCACTCCAGCACCTCAATGTCTTAACAATGTGTTGACTGAGTCTGTCTTCCTACTTATTTTACTGGTGTGTCAGTGGGGAATCATGCTCATGAGAAGTTCCCAGTGCTCCCTTTAACCACACTGGTATTCACTTGAGATTCATCACTAAATTTGTTATTCCTTTCTTACGAAGAAGCAAATCTACAGGTTTTTATTGCAGCCCCAAAGCAGCAGTAAATGATACAAATGCTGGGTGCAATAAACTCAACTTGGAGTTGTGCTCAGGCACTTGGTTAAATTTCTCATTTGCAAAGAAACTTGCAGCTGCATACATGTCTATAATATAAAATCTAGCAATACTCCCACATCTACTGTCACATTAAAAATAATGAAGATCGATGAAACTTTAATTATTTGGAGGTATAGCTGGAAGCCACTCTGGTGGGCAGGAAATGTCTGCTCTCTTCTGTTGGAACAGAAGTGATTACTATATAATTCTAATAAATGGGGAGAAACAGACCTTCACCTATCTGGCTTCAGTTTTCCCCCCCCCCCCACTGGCATCAGCCACAGTAAACTCCTGCAGTGAGTATGGATCCTGTTCCAAAAAGCAATTTTGGCAGATGACTGCCAGCTTAATGGTATATGAAGAACGATACCCTAAAAAAATGGCTTTTGTATTGCATTTAAATAGTTCCTGCTTCCATTGCAAATATGAAGTTTTCCTGGCTTTGTCTTGTGGAGTTTGGTACTGAGAACAAGCTTTTCAGGTGTCATCGTAAAACTAAAATTTAAAAAATACTGTCAACTCTTGTCAGCACTTCTGGAGCCGGTGTAAATTTTGAGGGTTGGTCGCTTCCTCCACTGGGTGCCTGGGTCCTGCAGCAGTATCATCTTTTGGAAGACGTAGGCTTATTCCAAGCCAGCGCTGTTACGTGTCTGGCTCCTGTGCTGGGAGCTGCAACCCCATACTGGGGATAGTCCCCCTTAAATCTTTTTTCCTTGAATCGCTGCTTAGACAGTAAAATACAGAATCCCTTTTTCTTCCATGACTCTGCCTCATTACTGAGTCTTTCAGCTTCGAAAAATGGTAGCGGAAGAAAAAGGAAATTTTTATATGCTGTAGAAACTGTGTGAAATCACATGTTTGTTTTAGAAAAGCTGTTTTAGTTGCAACTGTGCTTTGATATCAGTAAGGGGAGTGGTAATGCATCTTCTTACTGGATTTCCTGTTTGACATTGGGTTTCTTTGTAGCAATAGACAAAAAATATTCTAACTTATCAGTTGTATCAGCAGAAAACCACTTAGTATAGAAAGCAAAAACATCTTTTTACATTCCAAGTTTTTGTTTTAATTTGTTCTTGAAAATCATTAATTATCTGTTTTTGCCAAACTGTTGTAGGAAGTTCCATCCACAAAAAATCAGTTGGGGTAATATCAGCATTGTTTAAGTGCTCTCCTCTGCATTATTTGAGACTATAATTAACAACTAAATCAGAGAAGAATTAGAGGTTTTAAGACATTTTCCTAGAAATGCACACATTCTGTAGCACTTGTAGGTTTTTTCCTTCCAGTCCATGTAAGGCTTCCTTCTAAATTGAATGTGCATGTTTGCATGTGCACCACCTGAAGGTGTCTTGCTTTACTATTCATAAAGATGTTTACTGTATGCTGTAAAGCAGAAAGGGTACCTTTATAGAAGTTGTCAGTCACAGCTGTTTCACTATATTGGGGAAGAGGAGTAGTGAAAAAAAAAAAAGGAGGATAAAAATTGTAGTAGTACCAAAATGAAAACAGACTTCCAGGTTTCTCTGTAGTACTTCAAACAGCTGGAAGTCGAGCACGGTTCCATTTGAGAATTAATAGCTTAACATATTCTATTAATGATCAGTGAGTTTCAGCTACTTCCTGACAAGCATTTTGAACTGACTCGCTTGGATGTGCACATCCCTTTGTATCCTTGATGTATTTCTCAAAGAGGAGCTATTTCTGTGTTTGCATTGCTCTTGCCTAAACCTGTTTCCAAACTATTTTGAAATCCCCATTGTATGTACAGCAGGAGGCTATATGGTTGCAGTGTGTCAGACTTGGTAATTCCCAGTATCCCTCATCTTTAAAAGAAATCAGTTGCTAATGAAAATTTAAAAGGAATAGAGTAGAACATGGGTATTGCAATTAATATTTTCAGTACTTGAATTTATGGTGGCTGTTTCCCAAAATCTGAACCAAGAATTTAATTCTTTACTGAACTTTGTGATATGAATAAAATCTTCTGAAAGAGTATCTGTAGCCTTAGGAAAATTAATCTGATGGAACCAAACCGATTGCCTTTGTGGTGTGAATGTAAATTGTTCTCACTTGGTGCCGCTGAAAAGAAAGGGTAGAAAATTAAACACTGTCACTGTTTCCTTTTTCCCTTAGAATGACAAGCTTGACAAGCTGTCTTGCAGCAACACGTCATTTGTAGTCACTTATCCAATGTGTTGATGTATGCTTTATGTAGTAATATAAAGTTTAAGGTAAATTGCTGTCACTTTTAAAAGGTCAACAACAGCTTGAAGATACTGCATTTTGTTTTTTCTGGGAAGCGTGCATGCGAGTGAGATGACATTGATGTAATGTTGGAAGCTAAAGTTTTGTTGAAAGACCATCTTGTCTGGAATAACTTGATCGCCGTGTCACTGCTGTTAGCATAGTGATTTTAGCCTGATGGTAGGTATGTGCTGCATGCAGAGGGGTGAGATGAAGTGTATGGTGCTGCTATTGCTGGGTCAGTGTTGGGGGGAACCGAAGTTGGCGTTTTTCCTGCATTATCTATAAAGAGCAATACCTGAGGCAGCTTGTCCACAGAAGTGGTACCTGCCCTTTGCTGTAAAGGGAGATAATACTTCTTTCCAGAAGAAAGGCTGTTGAGCTACCCGGTGTAATGTGGCTGACTGGGGACCAAGAACCTGGTTTGGACTAGGGAGCTGAGCTTTTGACAGTTTGGACTTAGCCCTTGCACATTTACCCAGGCAGCTTCACCATGTACAACACTAGTGATACTCTGGTTATGGCGATGAGACTGTGTGGTGGCCTCCTAATGTGTGCTCTGGCTCCCTAAAGGAATCCTGAATGGTGTCTGCTTTGCCCCAGAATGTACTCAGCTCACTAGTCCTGTCCCCATGCGTTAACAAAATGTATTTGCTCTGACGTCCTGGAGATGAGCCACTGTGTATGTGACCCAGCATCCACGCAGGGGTAAAAGTATATTCTTGGAAGGTCTTACAGGGATTCATTTTGGATGGATGGCTCCCTCTGGAATGCAAGCTGGGTGTCAGTCTCTTCTCTTACTGGGATACATCTGGCAATGATGTACAGCTCTGAGTGTTCAGGTAGTTTTGTCAGGAATTCATCAGAAATTACTAAGCTTAACTTCTTTTATCACTCTCTTACTTTCTCAGGTCAATAGCTTGAAACATGAGATATCAGTGGCCAGCACTAATGTGTGGAAACTTCTTTTCCAGCTCTGATCTGGCCCCAAAGCCATAGACTTGAATTCCAAATTTAGAAGAATACTCCTTTATATGACAGTCAGACCCATGTGCATTCTAGGTAAAATAAAAAATTACTGTGGCTTCAACAAAAAGCTGCAGGATGCTGCTTGCAGCATTGCTCATACTCTGTCCAGAAGTGCAATAGCCATGTTAGGAAGGAGAGCAAGCTGAATCTGGGAGGAAAATACCACATTTATTGTTTGGGGAGGATCGGGGCAGTTTCCTATTGCTTCCAAATTGCTGTGCACTGGTGACATGTTATGTCTCAGAGCTGCCTACCTGTCTTTCTGCCCTATTTTTTAAATGTTTACCTAAAACCAATCTCTTTAGCAAAGAATATAAAAACTTAATGCACCTTAATATAAGATCTTATTCCATAATGTGTTCCAGGGCACTAAAGGATTTATCCAGTACTGTTCAAAACTGACAGCTGGGGAATGCCTGGAGGATGACAGATTGTCACCAGGGTGACACAGGATGCGCTCTGCATGTATTTTTAGTTAGAATGAGTCTCTCTAGAGCCCAGGGGTCTTAAGAAATACAGGAAACTTGAGAAGAAACTGTCATCCTGGCTAAACCCTGTGGGAAGGCAAGCTCGTTGTCTTGTTTGTGAATAGTCTCTGGTCAGGATCGGGAGGATCTCTAAACTTCAGGAGGGTGTTTTCTAGGGGGTCGTGGCATGTGTAATGATTATGAACACAATTCAGAAGTATCTTATGCATTAGCAGTGTTGGTGTACACATGTCCATCTTTCCTATATGAAGGAAAAACATCCTTGTGCTGCAGTTGATTTTTCTCTAAAGTTATTCTTTATGGCCTACCACAGGGATCCTTTTTTCTTCACATTATTTGTATGTTTTCTGATCTAGATGGGCTTCCCCAAAGTTATCCTGCTTGTGTTGCTTGCTCTTTCTCTCAGAACTTGTTATAAAGTTAAGAATTTACATGGTGTCTTGTATCATTTCTATAAAATACGAACACAGAAAATGGAAAAGTAACAATCTTTATACTTCCCCTTTAGTCTTCTGCTGCGATGTCACTGCAGAATTGAAAGGTTAGAGTTAAGTCCTGATTTTCTCAGACTTGATCTGTTTGGACCTGAAGGCAAATTTGCAAACTGCCAGCTGTTTAGGGGGGCTCTTATTTAAACAGGCAATTCATAAGCTCAGAAAGGGAAAGATAGTACTTCTGATTAAAAGAAAATGAAAGAAAATAAGGAAATCTGTTTTTTAAACTGTTTGAAAAGATGAGAAAACGATAAAATTATTCTTATAGCTTACCAACAGAAATATAGCAAAATGATTTTTTTTTTTTAAATAGGTTGTAAATGATACATCATATATAGTTCTCTTTTTCCTTTATCTACAATTCATGGCATGGCTTGCCAGTAGAAATTTGTGTGGTGTGTAATACAATTATATACTGAAATTTTGATTTGAACCTGAATAACCTATATGAAGTTTGATCATGTGTGGGTATTAAAATGGTTTACAGTAAGTAATAATCAATCACAATAAATGACATATGTGGATATGAAGTTGTAACTCCACTCAGTGCCCACAGCAGTGTTCTGATTTGAAGTAACCTGTTGCGGTTAAATTGAGCACGTATACACAATTGGCTGAATTTAATTGCCTGGCTGGTTACTGTTTGGTTTCGTGGTACCACACAAGCTCTAAGTACGGGAGTCTTTGAAAAATGAGGTGTCCAAAGTTTTCAGCTGTTTATCTGTCAGACATGGTGAGGTGAAGTGTAGAAGACCTTTCGAAAAAAGACTGAGAGGAAAAAACAGCTTTAAATCACTCCAGGGAGAGCTTCAGAAAAACAGAACCCAAAACAGTGCTGCTCTGTTTTCAAAGTGGAATATGCAGGCATAGCTGCATGACTCTCATTAAGTTCATCTGAGTCGTGCAGCTAAAGCCCCATGCAATGTTTTGAGAATGTATGAAATAAAAATGGTCTTAAACCAGATATCTGGGCTTCTATCCAGTTTTCCACTGATAATGTCTGATGCATGCCATTAATAAAGCATCATCCATGGGCTAAATTATTAAACTATAGAACTCTTTGCAGAAGGCTTATAAGTCAGTTTTATTAAAAAAAAAAAAGACAAAAAAACCCCACCAAAACAAAAAAAAACCCCAAAGCCAAAAACTTCTGTGCACTCTTCAGCAACCATTGCTAACCACAAGGCTTTTTTCCTGTTAAAGTGTGTTTACCTTTTTTTTTAATTTTCCCCTTGTACTTTTCAGTTGTCTTTTTGACCTTTTCCCCAAAGTTCTCACAAGGCACCCATCTGAAGTCCATGTTCTGATTTTTCCTAGTAGAGAGAAAAATGCCTTCTCTTTGCTAGTTCCTTTATCTCAGGTGAAATTCTATACAATACAGGTGCCAGGATGGGAAAAACACACCTTTTTCAGAGGTGAAGACGCTTTGCTGGTTCCCTGTCTTTTGTATTTTGATGCTGACAGGAACGTAGTGATGTTAGTAACTCTTTAGAAACTTAATATTAAAAAAATTCTCAATAGTGAGGAATATGGTCTAATTAACTACTTCTATAGATGAAGGTCTTAATGAGTAAGGTTTGATTTTGCCTTCAAATACCAACAACGAAGCTGTGTGTAGTTAACAGGTTATTTTAAGAATTGCAGAAATGTAAGTAACTTAGTCATTACTATACTGTAGTCTCAAGTATGTTACCATTTCATAAGTGTTACCAGTTTGACAAGGGTTCTATTTTGCCTTAATCTGGTATAAGTGTGGAAGGAATTACTAAAAATGCAAAAGTGAAAAGAGAAGCTGCTCACTCTGCTTTTACACAACTCTCTGGCTTTTTGGAATACTGGAATCTAATAACTTGCCTGTAATATCTGTAATTTTGGCAAACTGATGGCTATGCATGCAGAGCAAGCTAAGAGAAATACCTCTGTAGTGGCTATGGGCAAGTAGGAATACTCTCAGCTGTGAGAAATAGCTTACAATATGCTTTTGTGACATACTTATGTGTTGGGTTTTTTTAAACTAGACAAGGTATAAAATATTTTACAGCACTGGATTTGCTTCAGGATATATGGTTCGTCTTTGTAAGACACTGGAGTTTTTGGCTGTGGCTCTGAATCTAGTGCTGTGTTGAGAAGAAACATTATGCTGTATTAGAAATAACTTTGAAAGGTCTTTAAATTTCCATACAAAGCAAAACAATTTTTCCATGGGCTGCATGTTGTACCTTATCTGAGAGACCTTGACACTGAGTGCAATTAAAGCCTGTAACTACTAATATTCTTTTTCCTCTTCTGTAATTTTTGGGGAAAACTAACACAGCAGTTTTAAGTACAATATCTTGGTTTTAATACGATTAAACCTGCAGATTTTTCCATAAGAATGAAGGTGAGTTGATTTTACAGTTCAATACTATACATACATGTCATACTGTGAACTTGCCATATAAAATGAATGCTCTTTATTTGCTGTGCCAGGTGCTTTGTTCTTCATTTTTTTAATCATAGGAAACCCAAAGTTCCCAATGCTCAAAAATATTCATATAAATTGCTTTCTTCAGAGAAGTACCCTGTTTTATGAAAAATTACCCAATGGTAGCCCTGGCAACTCCTCACTTCCTTAAATCTCTGGCTGCATCTCTAACACTGGGAGGAAGGTAAAAGCTTTTACAGAATATAGTAGCCTGTTTTCTCACGTGTGACTTGTTTCTTGGTATCTGAGCTTGAAGTCTGGAAACAGGTAAAATGGTTGCAGTGTAGTTTGAGGGCAGGGTGGTGATTTCAGCCGAAGGTTTGAAATAACTTGTGCTCTGTTTCAGCAGCATGAAAAATATTTTGACCCCAAAGAAGGCATGTTGATTGTGGGGTAATTGAGATGATTAAAATCCAGCTGTTGTAGCTTTTACTTTAGAAAATATTTCCAAGCTTGTCAGATGGTCTTCCCTTCAAGAAGAAAATATTCAGTAGTCTTCAAATAGGACACTGTAGTGTCTGAGCAAAAAGCACATGTGTTCATGCTAGAACCTGGTACTAATAAGACAAACAAGGTAGAGAATAGCTCCCCGGGAATGACTGAAGGTGCTGAAGACCAAACCTTTGCAAGTCAGCCCCTTACAAGGGACTTCCAGCCTAGAGCAGCCCAGAAATTAACTGTATCATACATACAGCAGTTCTGAGGCTGGGGCTTTTCCTCTGTGTGTTATTTTTAGCACTGGCAGGGGAAAAAAACCTTTGAATGGCAAGATGACTGATGCAAGTAACCATTTGCCATCTTAAAATTATCTGAAGAGCTAACACTATGGCAGTGAAAATGGATTGGATAGCATTTCTGGTGATTGAGCAAGATTAAAAGAAAAGCTTGGTGTTAAAAGCATTAATTATATTTAATAATTTACCTGAAAAATACCTAGGTTACTAAGGGCAGAAAATCTGACGTGTAAATTCTGGACATGTTTCCCCAGAAGTGGTTGGACGTGGCTGTATGTGGTCATACGTTCCCTGTTGTTAGAACTGAGCGGCTGAGACAGATCTCAGTGTAAGTGGTTTAAAGTTTCTTCTAATATTTGAGTAGTGCAAGCAAAATAATAAGCTTTTTCCCCCACCTTTCAACCTTCAGTGCTGAAATCCCCAAGCAGTGAAACGAAGGCTATTTCTGACATCCTCTTTCTCCTCATATAGTCATTCAAACTATAAACAAATGTTCACTTGCCTGCCATACGGGCTTGCCTACACAGGGAAGTTACAGAGGTTTAACTGTGATGTGATCGTAAATCCACTTAAATTGGTTCCAAATGTTCTGTGAGTGCTCTAAGCCTGATTTAAACTGAAATGATAGTCTGGATAGTTTGTTCTGCAGACCTAAAACCTGCATTTTAAATTAATTGAGTTGATTGTTGTGTTGCACTGTGGAAGATGTGGTCTTAAATGGAACATTAAGTCACTGTCTGTTGTGATATCCTATTTGGAGTTGAAGTGACTCTTTCTGAGAACATGCTCCTCATTGACTGGAGGCTGGGAGATCCACATGCAATAAGAGGGTTGTTTGCCTTGTTTAACTCCAGATGGGTCTCAGGTGTCTTTTGAGGGAGCAATAGCTATGCTGTGTTTTTCAGTTCTTCCAGAGAGCTGACTATCAGGCATATAGATGTGGATTGGCTTGTGTCCATGTTGCTCAGTGTTAGCACCTGGAGGAATAGTAAGTTGAGTGTCTTGTGGCCTGTTGTACTTGGTCTGAGTAGAACAACTGTGTGGGGTTTTTTTAAACTTCGAAGTGCTGGAAAGGATGAGGTCTGTATTTATAGCATTAGTGAGGTCTCATGCTGTGGATATAGGGCAAGATAAGAGGATTTTTGAGGGTACTAAGCCTGCCAAGATAGCTTAAAGGACTGCATGGGGTGAGGGTGCCAGATTTCAGACTAGCTGTGGGCCATATGCATTGAAAGACGTTTCATAGCTTAAATGCTTTTGTCACTGGAGAAATCTTTTGCCCAGAATAAAAGATGATTTCTCATCTCTTAGCAGCATCGTTTAGAACAAGTATTTTTTTTTTCCCATCCTGGCCTGAAAACATCTGTAAGTGATTTGGGGTGCCACTTTGTTTCAAATGTATTGGTCACGAGCCCCATTCTCTAGGTAGAGCTGGTAAAAACCTGTTGTGAGCAGTCTTCAATATTGCTTATTAACCAATTATTAATTGCTGGTTGAGTTGTTGAAATTTGAGGAGAGGCATTCCCTCAACCTTACTGACCCACTGCGGTCCTGATCATAATGCTCCTTCCCCTTGCTAGTCAGGTAGGTCCTAAAAAATAAACCAAGCTGTACCTGTAAAGGCTGTCAACTGCTGCACCAGCTTTCTGCCTCATGTAAAGTCTTGAGCTTGGTGTTTTCAACCTTAAGTAAAACTCCTTGTCAAAGGATGTTGTTGCAGGATGTTTACAGGGGCTTAAGAAACAGGAAAAGCAGCAAGAGGAAGAGCTGTTGCTGGTTACTGCATAGGCAAGACACAGGAGACTTGGAAAATCCATAAAGCTGGATGTTTGAGGATGCTGGGCATGTATCTGGAAATTGCCTGGTTCATACTCTCTCCTAGGTGTTGGCATCCACACACTGTTACAAAGGCAGGCAACTAGGTGGGATGAGCCATTGGCCTCAATGGGTACCACTGTCCTGATAACTCTTGTGCAGAGTTAGCATCTGCAGTTCTTTTTGAAGGTTTCTGGAATTAAGATGCTCCTTCAGAGAGCTGAGTACTTTCTCTAGTAACCAAGATCTTATGAGGGCTGCTTCATGCTTCTAAGGAGAAAAGAAATGATAATACATATGGCTTGAACAGAAGTCTCCCCATACAGCTGATTACTCTTCTTATTTTCTTATGTATCTGTGGCTTGTTGCCTTCAATTTACACGATGTGCTGTGCTGTTTTGGTTTTTTTTAAAGGTCTTAGTGTGTCTCAAATGAGATGTTAAATTGCTATATTCTGCACCACGGAGACCTACTTTTCTAAAGATGTATGCTGTTGCTATCTAGAAATGAAAGGAGAATGCATTAGGGGGAAAACCATAACTGTCATTTAGTTGGACAAATTTTGATATACTACATGGTTTCCTTATAAAAGAATGTCTTTTGGAGCCTCTGCTGTGTTCTGAAGAGCTCACTGTCCCAAGAATTCATTAAGAGGTAGTAAATATGCATCTCATCTGCATTTCATTCATTTGGCTTGCAAATGGAAAACACCTGTTTATCCTCTCTTGCACTCTTAAGGTGCTTTTCACACTTGAGTCTAGTTCTGAAGCACAGCTACTGTTGAAGGACTAGAAGGGACTTGTACAGCAGCTGGTCATGCTGTTCTGTGTATATCAAGTGAGTCACGGTATGGATGCTTTCTGTGCATCTTTCCCTGCTTTCCACACTCTGCTGTATTAAAAGCTAGCAACACTCATACCCTTTACTGTAGTTAGTTTGTGGAAATTCCACTCAATATAAATTCACTTTGTTTCTGAAATAGCTTTGGGGTCTCGTACAAATAGCATTTTCACAGATTATACATATTTGCCTAATTTTCAGGTAACCTTGTGGTTAGTTTTCCTTCATGATTTTTTTGTCCTACACTACTTAAAAGGTACCAATACATATTCCTTCTCAGAGTTACTACTTAGTGTTGCCTAAGCTCAAACCTCATTTGTGTAGACCTTATTCCTGTGAGTGTCCCTTCAGGTGCCACCTCAGGTTTTCATTGTGTGTAACCACTCAGTCGTACTGTGTTTTTGTGGAACGTGGTAAAAAGTTCCAGAAACCAGAGCTACACCTGTGGCCTGCAGTCAGAGGCAGTTTGCTGGTCCTTTGTCATGAAGGGTTTTCCCAGCAGGCAGGTGATGGTGTGAGTTAGCATCCTCTGGTTAAAAACTCATTTGCAAAATGCTGTGAAACTAAGAGCTGGTTTGTAGCAAACACAGTCAGTCTGCTATAGTTGCTCCTTTACTGCTTAGCCTTTTAAAGAGAGTCATTCATAAAAAGAAGCAGTCTCTGCTGCTTGCTTGGTGTAGTGGGGGTGAGTGTACAATACCCTCTCGAAGCCACGTAATGAAATCTTGGAGTGAATTCAGGAATCACGTGAATGCATTGCTCCTGTGTATGAACGTCTAGGTTTTTCTTGTCTAAGGTATTTTTCCTAGCTACTTGGATTTTAATTTGTACACAGCTCTGTCAGAAGAGACAGCAAATGCTTTAAAGGCACGCCAAGAATTTATTTGTATATATTGCAGCGAAAGCAAGCTAACCGCTTCCCGAAAGAAGTTCAAACGTTATTTTTTTTTAGTGAGAAGTACATCAATAAGTAATTTACCAGTGAAACGATTGCACGTGCTTACAGTGTGCTGTGTATTCTGGCAAAAGATGTTTGGGATCCAAGTCTTTTAGCTTTTGCCAGCATATAAGAAATAAATTTAGACTTAAATTACCAATATTGCATATATTTTCCACATGAGAGGAGTGGCAAGGAGAGCAGGGGAGAGACCCTTTGTGAACAAGTCTTTGAGACGTTAGGGAAGGGGTAGCATGTTTAAAAGCAGCTGTGTAAAAAGAAAATAGTAGATCCTGTCTTTTTAGATTGTCCCATTGACCAAGAAAAGGGTTGTATTAATAGATAAAAACAGAACAAATCTAAGATGAATACTAGGGAGCTTTTTAGATTGAATCATGTGTCCTGGTAGTTATGGGCTAGAATGTTGTCTCTGCTGCAATGCTTATAGAGTTGTGGGTAATAAGAAACATGGGCTGCTCCTGGGATTTACCACTGTAAAGGTTTACTCTCATCTGTATGACAGAAGATGAGCTGCAGTTTCTGTAGTGGTGTGGCTTTTCTGGTGCTAATTTTGCTCTTTTCCTTGGGTGCCAAGCTGTCAGAAAACTTCATATAAACTTCCGGGATAAAAGTAGCTTAATGCAAGGGCTTACAGAGGCTGAATTTTATTTCATAGGGAAGAAGGGGGGAAAACAGACTTGCAAGGGGAACCTGGCAGTTCAAGTAGCCATAATAGGGACACCTGAGGGGACTGTGGTTCCAGACCTAAAATGACCTTGCTACAGAACTGCTCCTGTTACAGTTAATTCAGCAGCTCTGCAGACGGGTTCCTTTATGTAGTGACCAGAAAAGCAAAATCTGTGAACTTGCGTTTATAAGTGCAACATAAGGGACTTCTGGAAATAAAAGTAAGAAGGGAAAGGATTGAAGGGAAATGTCCTGTAAAATAGGAGCTGGATAGTGACAGTCCGGGTGTTGGTCACCATCAGCTTTATTCAGTCAGTACTGGGAATGCATTTGGTCCTTGGAAATCTTAAAATAGTTTTGATTACTATAAGACATTGCCTAGGTTCATATCCAACAAATAAGAATGCACAACTGTATTTTAGCTACGTTAAATGAATAGTGATCTCCTTATCACTTTTTTTCCTAGTGCCCTTTGTAATATATGCCAGGTGTAAGCAAATGCATTTGTATATGGATTGGGAACTCTCTGCTTCATTAAGCTACATATAGGCTAAATGGAAACCGCCAGCTACACAATGCTGTGGGAAGCAGCAAGCTAAGAGCAAAAGTAGTACCATTTTCTTAGTGAGTTACACATTCTATACAGTCCTTTTTCTAATTCAGTTCTATCTTCCTTCATCCGGATAACCTCTTACCCTTAAAGGGTTAGTCTCTCTAGATTCAAAGAAATCTTTACTGCATGTTCCTGTGTTATTGCGATGTCATCCTGGGGTACTACATGAATGAGGTCTGGGTTTGGGATTTTGTCTTCTTTCAGCTAACTGGATGTGAAAACAAATACTATGGCTTCAGAGAAACGGATTGCTTGTTGGTCACTTCAGAGCATGTACATATGTGTATGTGACAGAAAATGTGTGTTACTGTAAGGCCAGCTCCAGGTTGAGTGGGACCAGGTGTATTCCACCAGTGTCTCAGAGATATAGCTCCACAAGGATACAGGGTCCCAGTGTGGGTATTTAGATACTGGGTTTTGACATTTCCATTCCTCTTTTTATACTCCCCCATTCCCAAATGTACACAATGTTGGGTTTTTTTTTTTTGTGTTTCGTGTGCTAATTTGTGGGGCCAGATTTGTATTAAAGCTTCTGGTCTCTCTGTGTTCATTTTGGTATGGGAGGTGTTGAAGTATTTTGTTGTTCGAGGTCTGTGGTGATGTGCTTTATTGAGGCTGCAGTGAGCCCCAGTGCACATCCCAGGTGTGGAGAACCGTGGTGGGTTCAGCCTCACTTTTGACCTGTGGCATTATCAGGCTTCCCTCACGGAGAGCTGTGCTGTGTTGTCTTTCCTTCTGTCTGTACATTCAATACCAGACTCGCTGGCATGTTGATCTTTTCTGTAGCAGATTCTGTGCTTTCCTTCCCTTTCATTGCCTCTACTAGGGCAATAGTAGTAGCGTCCTTTCTTCCACAGTTCCCTAATCTTCTATTTCAAATACTGTTTTTCTTGCTTTCTGACATAACTTTTGTTACTGGATTCTAAGTGGTTAGCAAAACTGCAGGTGGATAAGTTACTTGAAACTGTTGATGTTTCCTCAACTATTAATATAAATAGTTACTTACGTCTTTTTGTTACCCATTTATTTCAGCACTAGAGAACAAATTAAGAATAACAAACCCGAAGCACTTCTGTTACTTTATCGTTGATTAAAGATACGGCTTAGCTTCAGAAAAGCCAGCAGGTCATTTAAAACCATGTAATAGCATGTCCTTATCTTTTTGTGTGAGATGTGGGTCAATTACACAGTTGTGAAAGTTGTATCAAGACGGGTCTGGAGTGATTACATGCTGAGGAGATACCATAAGTTGTCATTAATACATGCCAAGCTATTAATAGTCATATTGTGCTTCTCAGTTCCACAGAGATGTACTAGTACTCATTAAAGAGGTTGATGACACAAATCTGGGAGGAAAAAAAAACCAAACAACAAAACCCCACAACAACAACAACAACAACAACAACAAAAAAAAGAAAACAAAAACAAAAAGTTAATATTACTGAATTGGCTCCAGCACTGCAGTCACTGCTGCTGTGTGCGTAAGCATGCCTTCCACATTAATGGAAACCTTTCTTTACAGCTGCTCTCTTTTTGCTAAAGAAAGGAGTGTTACGAGTAGTGTTTGCTTTGTAAAAGAAGGCTGATGGTACTGGGAGTTCATAGCACGAGTTTCCATTGCTTGGCAGCGGATGTTGGCCTGGCGTGGTGTTTCCAGCTTGCCAACCAAGCAGCTGAGCCCCTCTCGCTCCCCTCACAGGGATGGGAGGAGGCTGTAGCCAACAAGCTCCTGCCTTGTTTCCTCTCAGCTGGCATCTTCCAGGCATCTCAGTCTGACTTCCAGCCAGAGCAGGACCTGCTGATGGCTTTGTAGGATAACGATGGGCGACTTCCCAGTGTCATCAGTCTTGATAGCCTTGTTCTAGCTGTGGTTTCAGACCCCACTGACTGTGCAGGAGTGCTGAAACTGCATCCTGATGGGGCTTGACTGAACTGGCCTGAGCCATGTTGTTTTCTCATCTGGTTTTTAAGAAGTCAGTATGTGAGTCCTGTCACCTCTAGGGTGTTACATATATACATGATGAGACAGTCCTAGTGTAGCAGTGTCAGCTTTCTTGATACTCCAGAAAACTTAAGGAAGGATGGAAAATAAATTTAGAACAGAACTGGATCTGTTTGTAAGAGGGAAATGTTCTGAGGAACTGCTAAGGTTAACCACATCTTTTGGCTAGTACATCTGCCCTTTGGCAGCACAGGCCATTTCTAATCACATTATCATAGGCTTGCTTCTGCAGCAGTTAGTCTGTTGGAGAAATATTAAATCCCTGGAACACTTTGCACCAAAAGAGCTGGAGAAATATCCTGCCCTTTCTCTAGTCAGTTTCATAAGGTCAAAAAAAAATGCCAGATTACAGTTCTCTGCTACATTTGTTCTAATGGGCTACATGTTCATTTTACCAGTGACGTAAATATTAAATGCATAATTTAGCATACTGATTAGATGTTCATGTAACTCAACACAAAAAAAAGAAAAACACCACCCCACTGTGAAGAAAAGGTGTTTGCATGGCTTGCTATGTTTTGTTAGGTTTGTTTAAACAGACTGATCAGTATATCGGGGCCAAATGTTGCTGGAAGAGGCAGTCTACTCATGTCTTAATGGCTGGGTCCCTTGATGTATATGGCATAGTCAGCTGCAGATGTGGTATCTTTCCACAATGCTCCAAAATCCTGGACCAAGAAACATGATTGTTATCTAATGGTAACCACTGAGAAAAAAAGAGGTTCACTAATTCTTTAATTTTGAAGTCTTTAGAATTATTCTGAGGATTTCAAGTGTAGGAATTGCTAGTCTATAACTGTGGGATGATGCTCCTCTTGCCCCTCTCCCTTCTGTTCTGTGCTTGCCTCTCCTGTTGAATGTTACCTGTGCTTTGGAGGAAGAATGTCAGTGGTTGATCGGTTAGAGAAGAGAAACACAGAAACAACATGCAGAAAATTTGATTTCTTCCTTATACATGTGCCTCTTCTATAAGCAGAGAAAGATGAAGGTGATAAACCTGTTCTCTTTAGTATGCTGAAATATAAACTGTGTATCTGTAGTCAGCAATAGAAGAAATAACACCTGTTCAGGCTTATTTAATAAATTAGTGTTTAAAGCCAGGAAATCTCTATTGTGTCGGTTGCTTTGGTATCTATTTATCTGACCAAGCTTTGCAGTAAATGCATAGTGTTTTTTTAATGAGACAAAAGCAGCATGAAACTTTAAAAATAATTAACAGTGGCAAAGAAGATTTGAGATGATTTTTAAGCTTAAGTGGGCACTTGTTTGGGGTGCATGGGCCTAGAGCAAATGCTCTTCAATTTAAAAATATCGATCTCTTTTCAGTAAAGAGTTAATAAACAGTTGGGGGAATAAAGAGAGCAAGGGAAATATTCCTTGGCAAATCAAGTGAGTCTCAGGCAGCCATGCCTACCCTGTCAAATTTTATGAAGGCGGCTCTTTACCTATATTATAAAATTGGTGCTGTACATTCTCTAATGAAGGGCTTATTTTAAGGCTGTGTGCATTTGGGCAGGAGTGAGAGCCCGGCATTGAGAGAGACATCCGTAACGAGAGGTTTTTAATCAGGATACATTATTAATGAACTTCACAGGAGACACACAAACCTGCTTTACTAGGCAAACTGTAAATGAGCCTATTTGGTAAGAACATACAAAATGTGTGTGTGCTGAGAGAGAATATTTTGAGAATTTAACTCACTTCTGCATAGCAAAGGCATCCAGTCTGGCTATAATTGGTGCCTGTGGCAATTGTTGATACCCTGACTACATTAGCTTTCTGTGCCCTTTAGCAGAATAGGGAAAACATTTCTAGTACTCGTTAAGCTGTCTATTATCAAGACATCATAAATATACACGTTTAGAATAGATGATTTGCTATCCCAGTGCCTTAGAGCACTTAAATAAATTAGTTCCTGCTATTTCAGGCATTAATGTTGTGGTAATTATGCATGAAGGAATAAAGCAATTAAAATTGCCTTCCAACTTGCTCAAGTGGGAATATTTGTTGAAAATAATACTTGATCTTTTTTCAAAATATACTCTAGAGCAGGTGGATGGGCTGTGTGGCTCAAAACAGCAGTGCGGGACCATTTTAACTCGAGATCCTCAGTTTGCCTGCAGCTCAAGTCAATGTTAACCAAGTATTACCATCTGTTGGCTTTTGTTGACCTCTGGAAGGAGGCAGCAGTCTTATTTTTTTTTTTCTTTTCCTTTTTTTTCCTCTTCTCTAGTGGCAAAGTGCCCACATCACAGCTGGCATCGGGTGCTTCAGCAGTGGGGTTTCTTATTTAAAGAATGCAGCCACACTTCAAGGCAGGAAGCATGGGCTGGTTTTTGGTTTGCAACATGTTCCACTTTCTTTGTGCACAGTACCTACTGGTTTCAGATCTTTGCAATATCTGCTATAATAAAGCGTAGAAATGCATCAATCCAGATTTCAGCCTTGGGTCTGAATTTCTTTACATTTAAATTGGACCTCTTGTACCTTGGAAGTAAAATATATATTTTGTAGCTGAGTTACAAAGAAGCTTTTCCAGCTTTTTGGCAACCAGGTAATAGTTAAAGTGAAAAGGTTTCTTTTTTTCCAGCCAGAAAAGCGGTTTAATAACTTTGGGTCCATTTGTTCATAGCAGTACTGGAGTTGAGCCCTGCAAACCCCTGGAGCTTGGCAAGCCAGGCAGACTTGGCAAGTTTTCCTACCAGCTTACCAAGTCTGAGTCAAGCATGGGTTGTTGCAACTTCAAATATGTTTAGTATACTTTGTTAACAGGAACATTGAGGTGGAGGGTTTTTTTTTGGGTTGTGGTTTTGTTTTTTTTTTTTCTTTGCTGACCTTAAAGAATACCTTACTCTCTCTACAAACAGCTGGTCCTTAAACCATGCATGACAGTTTACAGCTTATGTTAAATTCAAAATAAATATGTATTTTACGCAGAGTATCTGATTTACTCTTGACATTAAGATATTGAGGAAGTATAGCACATTCTTTCTGTTGATTGGCATATCACAGAATCACAGAATGTTAGGGATTGGAAGGGACCTCGAAAGATCATCTAGTCCAATCCCCCTGCCGGAGCAGGATTGCCTAGACCATATCACACAGGAACGCGTCCAGGCGGGTTTTGAATGTCTCCAGAGAAGGAGACTCCACAACCTCTCTGGGCAGCCTGTTCCAGTGTTCGGTCACCCTCACCGTAAAGAAGTTTTTCCTCATATTTATGTGGAACCTCCTATGTTCCAGCTTGCACCCATTGCCCCTTGTCCTGTCAATGGATGTCACTGAGAAGAGCCTGGCTCCATCCTCATGACACTTGCCCTTTCCATATTTATAAACATTAATGAGGTCACCCCTCAGTCTCCTCTTCTCTAAGCTAAAGAGACCCAGCTCCCTCAGCCTCTCCTCATAAGGGAGAAGTTCCACTCCCTTAATCATCTTTGTGGCTCTGCGCTGGACTCTCTCTAGCAGTTCCCTGTCCTTCTTGAACTGAGGGGCCCAGAACTGGACACAATATTCCAGATGCGGCCTCACCAGGGCAGAGTAGAGGGGGAGGAGAACCTCTCTTGACCTGCTAACCACACCCCTTCTAATACAGCCCAGGATGCCATTGGCCTTCTTGGCCACAAGGGCACACTGCTGGCTCATGGTCATCCTGCTGTCCACTAGGACCCCCAGGTCCCTTTCCCCTACGCTGGTCTCCAACAGGTCTGCCCCCAACTTGTACTGGTACATGGGGTTGTTCTTGCCCAGATGCAGGACTCTACACTTGCCCTTGTTATATTTCATTAAATTACTCCCCGCCCAACTCTCCAGCCTGTCCAGGTCTCTCTGAATGGCTGCGCAGCCTTCCGGTGTGTCAGCCACTCCTCCCAGTTTTGTGTCATCAGCGAACTTGCTGACAGTGCACTCTATTCCCTCATCCAAGTCATTAATGAATATATTGAATAGAACTGGTCCCAGTACCGACCCTTGAGGGACTCCTCTAGACACAGGCCTCCAAGTGGACTCTGTCCCATTGACCACCACTCTCTGGCTTCTTTCCTTCAGCCAGTTCACAATCCACCTCACTACCCGATCATCCAGACCACACTTCCTCAGTTTAGCTGCGAGGATGCTGTGGGAGACCGTGTCAAACGCCTTACTGAAATCGAGATAGACCACATCCACAGCTTTACCATCATCTGTCCACCGGGTTACGTCCTCATAAAAGGCTATCAAGTTGGTTAAGCATGACTTCCCCTTGGTGAAGCCATGCTGAGTGCCCCTAATGATCCCCCTATCCTTGATGTGCCTAGAGACAGCACCAAGAACAAGTTGTTCCATCACCTTTCTGGGGATGGAGGTGCGGCTGACTGGTCTATAGTTACCCGGGTCCTCCTTCTTGCCCTTTTTGAAGACTAGAGTGACATTCGCTTTCCTCCAGTCCTCAGGCACCTCTCCCGATGCCCACGACTTAGCAAAGATGATGGAGAGTGGCCTAGCAATGACTTCCGCCAGCTCCCTCAGCACCCGCGGGTGCATCCCATCAGGGCCCATGGATTTATGGACGTCCAGATTGCTTAATTGGTCCCTGACCCAGCCCTCATCTACCAAGACAGATTCCTTCTCTATCCTGACTTCTTCTGTGGCCTCAGGGGTCCGGGGCTCCTCAGGACAGCCTCCAGCAGTATAGACAGAGGCAAAGAAGGCATTCAGTAACTCCACCTTCTTTTTATCCTCTGTCTCCAGGGCCCCCACCTCATTCATCAGTGGGCCTACATTGCCTCTAGTGTTGGCTTTACCTGCAATGTATTTGAAGAAGCCCTTTCTGTTGTCCTTGACCTCTCTTGCAAGGTTTAATTCCAAGGAGGCCTTAGCTTTCCTAGTTGCCTCCCTACATCCTCTGACAACAGACTTCTATTCCTCCCAAGTGGCCAGCCCCTCCTTCCATGATCTGTACACCCTCTTCTTCCACTTGAGTTTGCCCAGCAGTTCCCTGTTTAACCATGCAGGTCTCCTGGTACCCTTCCTTGACTTCCTACCTGCTGGGATGCTCTGATCTTGAGCTCGGAAGAAGCAGTCCTTGAATGCTAACCAACTATCTTGGGCCCCCTTACCTTCTAGTACCCTGTCCCATGGGATTTCCCCTAGCAATTGCTTGAAAAGGCCAAAGTTGGCCCTCCTGAAGTCCAGGGTTGTGATTCTGCTAGCTATTCTGTTCCTGCCACATGAGATCCTGAACTCTACCATCTCATGGTCACTACAACCAAGGCTGCCCTCAACCTTCACCTCTTCAACCAGACCCTCCTTGTTAGTGAGGATCAGATCCAGCAGCGCTCCTCTCCTCGTTGGCTCATCCACCATTTGCATCAGAAAGTTATCATCAACGCACTGGAGGAACCTCCTGGACTGAGGCTGGCTGGCTGAGTAGGCCTCCCAGCAAATATCAGGGTAGTTGAAATCCCCCACGACAACCAGGCCCTGTAATTGCGAGACTGCTCTCAGCTGCCTGTAGAAGGCCTCATCACCATCCTCATCCTGATCTGGTGGCCTGTAATAGACACCCACAGCAGTATCACCCCTGCCAGCCTGCCCCTTAATTCGCACCCACAGACTCTCAACTCGCTCCTGATCCGCCCCTGGACAGAACTCAACACATTCTAGCTGCTCACTCACATAAAGAGCAACTCCGCCACCTCTCCTTAGCGGCCTGTCTTTCCTGAACAAGACATAGCCATCCATGACCACATTCCAGTCATGCGAGGCGTCCCACCAAGTCTCTGTAATTGCCACTAGATCATAGCCCCCCGACCGAACACGGATTTCCAACTCCTCCTGTTTATTCCCCATGCTGCGTGCCTTGGTGTACAGGCATTTCAGGGAGCGAGCTGAGCACACCGATTTCACCCCAGGGGGATGGGAGGCCTCCTGGTCTGCCTCAACACTAGAGCGTTGCCCCAGTGGTGCAAGCCCAGCTACTACCCCATCCCCCTTCGAATCTAGTTTAAAGCTCTCCGAATGAGCCCTGCTAATTCCTGTCCCAGAACCCTTTTGCCCCTACGACATAAACCTTTCCCATGTATTACAGTCACGCCTGGTGTCTTATAAAACTAGCCATTATCAAAGAACCCAAAGCCCTGCCTGTAGCACCAGTCTCGTAGCCAGGCATTAATAGAGAGAATCCTACCATTCCATCCCACGTCATCACCTGAAAATGGAAGGAGGGAGGAGAAAACAACTTGTGCCCCAGACTCTTTCACCAACCGTCTGTCACATATGATAATGTGAATCTCTGGAAAAGACAATCATAGCTGTTATTTTTGTGTGTCGTAACTCTAATAGCTTTTGCAATCTGTTTGGAGTGTGTGGTGCATGCAGACTTGCGTGAGCATTGGGAATGTGCTCACTTCTAATTTTCACCTGTATGGAGCCTGCCAAAAGAAAATTAGTTCAAATTTGACTTTTGAAATAGCAGAACATTGAACTTTCTGAATGTTAGTTCTTGCCCACCTAAATCATAGCAGCCTTGAAATAAGGAGAAAACTTTCCTGTAGAAAGTTCTTTCAATGTTGAAAGACACTGCAGAAGATGAAAGATGGTGACACCTAGACCTCTATTTACCACAGTCAGACACATCCATCTCAGCATTTTCCTACAGTGATGAAGTAATCTCAAGGTGGTTTTAGCAGGGTCTTTAATGAATTTTGCATCACCCAGTTATAGTAGGGTAGGAACTTTGAGTAGAAAGAATTGGGTTGTTGAGAGAGTATTTTTCACTTGTACTTGGACACTCT
Source organism: Nyctibius grandis (assembly GCF_013368605.1). Taxonomy (NCBI): domain Eukaryota; kingdom Metazoa; phylum Chordata; class Aves; order Nyctibiiformes; family Nyctibiidae; genus Nyctibius; species Nyctibius grandis. The sequence goes on from NC_090659.1 coordinate 104,888,377, forward strand.
GCTGCTTTGTAATGCATCTTAACAGCTTTGCTTCTTCCAAGTTTTATATGATTGTATCTTCACTTCACTACAGCTAATATTTTTTGGGGGAAATGTGAACCTAAGATGTTAGTTTTGCCTTGTTTGGGGCTTTTCTTCTAGCCATGGGCCAGCTCCAGAAAGTCTGGCTGTTTTGTTTTACTCTCTTGATGGAATATCAGAAATGTCTGTTGCTGGAGGACTAATTGTGGGAGGCTATGGTTTTAGAAAGCAATGGTTCCCAAAGTACCATGAGCCAATGTCATAAAAGGCCTCAACATTTGCTACCAAACCTTTGAAGTTTGCTTTGCCCAGTGGGATCTAGAAAACTGAGCAGAGGACAGGCTGAGCTTGCCACCTAGACAGACAGGCTTCTGATTTGTGAGCGATTTATGTTTTCTAGGATTGCTGCCCTCATTCGTAGTTGCAATTAATTGCAAAAAGCCTGGAGATGATAAATGCCTAGATCATCATTGCTAAATAGCTAGGAGTATGCTTGTCTAAAGCTGTGTTTCTTCCTAGGAGAAGAAACCCTCAAGTTGTTCTTCCTTACCTGACAGCCCCAAATTAATTGTGGTTTCTTTTGGGGACCTCAGGCTTTGTACCCAAGGTCTTTTATATCTTTCATTTGATGAGCTGAGGTGCACAACTGGTTGAAACATTCCAAGTGTGAGAGTGAGACTGGTCAGTATGCTACTTTAGGCCGTTAATTGAGTCCTTAGAGCAAGATTTAGAGAGCAGTGATTATTCAAGGTTTCAATACAGTAGAAATTATGAAAAAAGTTGTGATATAGAACGTGTCTTATTTCTGTCATTTTTCTGGATAGAGCTGGAAAGATGAACACTTAAATGCTTATTTAAATTAATGCATGATTAACAATGTGAAAGAGGAAGAATTTTTATTTTTGAGGAAACTGGAGAAATATTTTGCAGTTTATACTAGGTTGATGGGTTTCAACTAAATGGAAATGGAATGAAACTGTTGGCCCTTAACAAAGCTTAGAAGGGTACTTCTAAACTACAGGCTGCAAAAAGGGCAGCAGATATAGAAAAGCACAGACTTGAGAATAATGTAGAGTGAAATCAAAAGAAAGTCCCTGCTAGGAAGAGCAGCTGAAGATTAAAAAAATTAAAGAAAAGTAGGAAAAAGTCTAAATAGTTGGCCTACTGTGCAAGGCGTATCTATAAGCAAACGAGTTGAGGCCAGCGTCATTGTTTCTCACCGAACAGTGAGAGTGCATTAGAGTGATGATTAATGTTAAACAAGAATGGTGATATAATAGATGTAAGAACAGCTGTAGAGGGTCAGAATAAAGGTTCAGCTAACCTTGGTTTCTGATCTGCTGTGAACAGTGGTAGTTCTCTGGCAGACTCATCTGCTCTCCAGCTTTCCTTCCATGATTATTTTCTAATTGCTTTTTGCATCCACATCATCATCTGGCAGGCACTTCACAGATCAACCGTGTGTTGTCTGAAAACTTTTTACTTTGTGTAACCTGCTATTCTAATTTCTTTCCACAGTGTCAATTTGGACAGCTTTTCCTTATTCTTGTAAAACTTGTACATTTTTATCTTCCCCTGAATTGCTTCTGTCCCATGCTGAAGAGTCCTAGTCTGTTCAGATACTGCACCCATGAAGACAGTTGTGGGTCTTGATACAGCCTTGTTGTCATCACTTGTCTTCTTTCCTAGTTGTTCTATATCCGTTTTGGGTGGGAGCAGCAGGGGAGAAGCCAGATGAGACACAGTTAACTAGTTGGTACCTGAGGTATTTTGCTAGGACACTAATATGGCGCAAGTGAGCCAGAGAATAACTAATGCTGGTAGGAGAGTTCTGGTGTACAGGAGTGATGGAATGGTGTCAGGAAAGATGCCTGGCAGTGAGTGCTGTGGGCTCTCAGATGGTGAAGAGGGAAGAGGCACGGGCATCACTTGACTGCTCTGCAATACCTACTGCATCCGGTGCCATGTGAACTTGTAAAGTCAATGCAAGACAAAACATGTTGAAAGGGAGTGCAGAGAGGGAATGTTCCTACACACAACGTTGAATTAATTTTGAACGAAGTGCCGTAGTGCACTGTGGATTTTAGAGGGGACTGCAGTCACAAATTCACAGAAATCCTTTGGTATCTATTAAGTGCAATGATTCACATGCAGACTGTTTCAGGTTGCCCTTAAACTGCTGATTGTTCTTCCAGTTTCAAATTCCCTTGGGAAAAGATAATTCTTTCCTTCTTTCTTACATTCTTTCTGAAGCTTCTTTCCCTGCCCATTGACTGAGAAAGAAACTTTGTTCCAACCCAGTAAAGCAGTTCTTGTTTCAAAAAGCTGCTTAAACAAGATAAAAAGTAAGTTCAAGGAAGCTAGGTCCAAGGAAATGCTGAAAAGAGTTTGCCTATGCACTGCTATTACAGCATCTTCTGGGATTGCAGTCTTAAAGAATCCCCCTCAGGTGGAAGGCAAGTTGGAGGCCATCTAGTCTAACTTCTTGCTTGAAGCAGGGTGAACAGTAAATTCAAACCAAGTTGCTCAGGGCTTGCCCAGTTGGCTTTTGGAAATGTGTAAAAGGGTGGAGACTCCACAGCCTCTTTGGGCATCCTTTTCCAATGTTTAATTATTAAATTGATAGTTAATTAAATAGTAATATTTACATCATGTAGACAATAAAATTGTAATATAATTATGGTTATGTAACTGATAAGTTGCTATCACTGTAATTCTGGGACTGTAACAATAGGGCACAGCAGTCAAGCAGAGCATCCATCAAAACACACTTACCTTGAAAATTCTGGGTTTTGCTGAACATGATGGAAACTGGGTTGGCTTCTGGCTTCAAGCATGTTAATTTGCTGGCAGTAAGGATTTTGAAATAGTTTGAGGCAGTTTATTTTTTTAAGGTAATGATGCAAATACCTTTTTAAGGTAATGATGCAAGTTCACTGATGACACAAAACTGGGAGGAGTGGCTGACACAACGGAAGGCTGCGCAGCCATTCAGAGAGACCTGGACAGGCTGGAGAGTTGGGCGGGGAGTAATTTAATGAAATATAACAAGGGCAAGTGTAGAGTCCTGCATCTGGGCAAGAACAACCCCATGTACCAGTACAAGTTGGGGGCAGACCTGTTGGAGAGCAGCGTAGGGGAAAGGGACCTGGGGGTCCTAGTGGACAACAGGATGACCATGAGCCAGCAGTGCGCCCTTGTGGCCAAGAAGGCCAATGGCATCCTGGGGTGTATTAGAAGGGGTGTGGTTAGCAGGTCAAGAGAGGTTCTCCTCCCCCTCTACTCTGCCCTGGTGAGGCCGCATCTGGAATATTGTGTCCAGTTCTGGGCCCCTCAGTTCAAGAAGGACAGGGAACTGCCAGAGAGAGTCCAGCGCAGAGCCACGAAGATGATTAAGGGAGTGGAACATCTCCCTTATGAGGAGAGGCTGAGGGAGCTGGGTCTCTTTAGCTTAGAGAAGAGGAGACTGAGGGGTGACCTCATTAATGTTTATAAATATGGAAAGGGCAAGTGTCATGAGGATGGAGCCAGGCTCTTCTCAGTGACATCCCTTGACAGGACAAGGGGCAATGGGTGCAAGCTGGAACATAGGAGGTTCCACATAAATATGAGGAAAAACTTCTTTACGGTGAGGGTGACCGAACACTGGAACAGGCTGCCCAGAGAGGTTGTGGAGTCTCCTTCTCTGGAGACATTCAAAACCCACCTGGACGCGTTCCTGTGTGATATGATCTAGGCAATCCTGCTCCGGCAGGGGGATTGGACTAGATGGTCTTTCGAGGTCCCTTCCAATCCCTAACATTCTGTGATTCTGTGAAATACAGCAAGTTGCTCCATCACCTGAGCATTTTATTTTAAATAAGCAATACTCTGGCAGTATTTAAAATGTAAGACTTAAGAAGAGGATAACTGTCTGGCACTGCTAATGATAATTTTTTAAAGCATGACAAGCAGCTGTCTCCAGCTGGTGGTCTGTGTTCCACATCCTTCTCCTCTACTGTAAATGGAAACATGTACTGCGGTAGTAATCTAAAGCTTCTTGTAACTTGTTTTTGTTTGTTTCAGCTTTGGTTTGCTTTCGTTAATGGATTTTCTGGGCAGATCTTATTTGAGCGATGGTGCATTGGTCTGTATAATGTGGTAAGTGCTACATGTTTTAACTTGATAGTGCTTAGGACTCGTATGTTATTTTCTTGTGCTCCATTTCTCACAGGGAACTGTCCTGGATGTATGTCAAGAAAGGTGAGCCTTTGTAAAAGCCATTTTGAATCCACCCTGAGGTAGATGAAAAGTTCATTTTCAATGGTGTGTTTATTGCAAAAGTAAATTTGGGGAAACGCCTTGAAAATATATGTTTGGCCTACTATAACCTCCATAAAACTGCAGCTTTTAGGTGGAATTTAATTTCTTCTTCGAAAGCATCTTCACTCTTTTGTACTGAATATCTTGCTGACTGTTCATGTTCAAAATAGATACAGAGTCTTAGTCTTTGAGTTTTGATTTTTTTTTTTCTTTTTCTCAGACCCTGTAACATTTAGATGCTCGGAGAAGTGTCATGCAGATGCTTTGGGTTGACTCGTGCTACATTGGGTACAGAACAGGAAGTAGCGTCTCTGTGTCACTAGCATTTTTCACTTGAACCAAGAGCAGGACGTGTCAGTCTAGGAGTGATTTCTGATTTTCGATGTGCTCTGCAGAGTGCCCCACTGCCACATGGCTTTACCACTTTAATCAATAATATTATTCAATCAATAACATTAATTAAAGTCTGGAGGATCTCTGGGACCAAGTTCCATAGCATACCATAGACCTGTGCTGGTGTTTACAATAGTGTTACCTTTGTAATGTTACTGATGAGTGGCCTGGTGTCTGGATTTATAAGCCATTAGGACACTTGGTCAGTGCTGAAAAATCCTTTGCATTTTTCTTTGGAGGGAGGAAATTTATTTTTTTTTTCTTTAACCAGACTCATCCCAAATATATGGTAATACAGAAAAAGCTAGCAAATTATCTCTATTGCTGAGTAGTATTAATGGAAACTCTTAACTTCTGTCACATTAATCTTAAAAATGATGGCACAAACCCTCATTCCATAAGATTTCATATTCTTCATGGAAGATATTTGTTCAAGGATTTTCCACTCCCTTGATTCTCTTCACCCTAATTTCCTGACTGTTACTCAGTCTCTGTCATTCGTGTTTAGATATTTGCATCTATTATCTTTAAACCTGATTTGATGGATCTACCTGCCCTACATAAAGCTCATGGATGAAACTCATCTTCTAGAATCAGTGAAGTAGAAATTAACTCTTGTTTTGTAAGGTCGGCATTTTTTAAAATTAGAACAGGTTGCATAGACTCATGAAGAATCAGATGCTGGTGGGATATTAGGGACTTCCACAATTTGAAGGGGTTATTTTAAAGTGGTTTAGCTCTGTCATTCTCTTCTGTGCAGGTTAACTCTTTATTTCATTAGTAGGCTCATTAAAATAAAGTGCAGGAAATCATAGTAGCATTGTAATTCCTGCTTTTGCACTGGTTTACCTTCATAAACAAAACCACTCTAAGTTTTAATTCAAGTGAGAACATAAACATGGGAAACCTGGGGAAATATCTTAAAGAGAACGTGCCCTTTTTTTGGAATATATTGGACCAGTGGTCTTAGTTTCAGTTCCCCACCCCCAGCCTGCTGCCATTTTAACCATCTGGTTTATCACTTTATGAGCAAAAGTAGCACATTCCCCCTTGGATCTAGGGATGTAGTTATCGAGTCTCACTAGTCTCTAGTCCTCTGTGTTGCTCTTTGTCTACTCCTCGACTGCCAACTCGCTGCTGGTGGGAACCACAGCCCAACTTCTGCAAGCATGCACACAGGCTAGAAGCAGTTCATAGCTTCAAGCTGCTTCTTAACTTCAAGAACACTTCTCAAACTGTTAAAAATATATTTATGTATAGGATTAGAAATAATTTTTCCGATATAAACTGTTAATGTAAAAGGAGGTGAATGAAGTTTAGTATTGAGACGTGCACACTAGTATTATTTTCGCTCTGTGCCTGCACTGCAGACTGCAAGAAATGTGTATACCCAAGCTGGCTTCAAATGAGCTGCCTCAGATCCTGGAAATACTTTAAGAGCAGCGATGTGGGACTCAGCAGAGGCTAATTTACTCTGCTTCTGGCAAAGTGTCCTGCTGCGTCTCCTGGAATGATTCCGAGGCTTGGTCATCTAAGTGTTTGCCCATAGCACAGACGCATACTGCAGTTAATTTGTTCCTATCAGTTCGTGCCTGCCTGAAGAATCCCCAAAGTACCATAATACAGAATGGCCTTTCTTTTTCGGTAGATTTTTTTTTTAATGTGATTTCCACATTTGCTTTGTCTGTAAACTTAGCTTTGGTTAGGCATATCACATATTTAATTATGGCTACAACTGCAGCTATATTTGAGCCCATTCACATGAGGCTTTTTTGAAAAGGTACATACTGTCTTTCCTTTGCAGTTTGATCTGTTTTACCCTCACTAGATTAGCTGGTACATAAGAAACTAATGATGCTTAACTTCTTGGGTTTAAGCTAACTGGTTAATAGTACAAATTTTCTTTCATGCTTCTTTTGTTCGTAAGTCAATATTTGAGAGTTATGAATTGCTGAAATTCATGTTTGGACTTGTTTGGACATTTGAAAATTATGTGGGATAACACGGTAGTTGGTAATAAGTCTTCACTGAAGTCTGTAGGAATTTTGCTATTGTCTAGATAATGAAATATTATCTGAGTTCCACTTAAAACTAATAGCTGCTTTTAATTAGTATTTGCTTTCCTTGCAGATTTTCACTGCGCTGCCACCCTTTACTCTGGGAATTTTTGAACGATCATGTACTCAAGATAGCATGCTTAGATTTCCACAGCTATACAAAATTACTCAAAATGCAGATGGGTTCAACACAAGGGTAAGGAAAAGTCTGTTTCTTTAAGAATAACCATTATTTTCCAGGTCTTTCTCGTTAGAGAAAGCTTTATGCTAGCCACTGAGATTAAGATTGTTCTGCCTACCAGTTCTTTTCAAGGTATTACATTTTTTTATTTAAAAAATAAAAAGTTCTTATTTTTAAAGAAGTTTTTTCTGGTATGGCTTCAACTGGTTCTGAAATGGCCATAAACTTTGAGTCAAAGTAAGGTTTGTATCAGAGTATGATTTTTCAGTTCACAACTACTGATAAATGGTGAGTTTACCACTTTCATAGGAACTAGATAACGTTGGCTGGATTTTATTTTAATATACAAGTTGTTGTAATGCTCTCTACTAGGGGGCTTTTTCACAATTAGTATAGCTCTATTCCCATAGGTTTTTTTGGAAAACAAAATTTAAATTGGTTTATTTGGGCTTTGAGTTTTGAAGAACACATTTTACTTCATTTTGCTATTTAAATGCTGGAAAGTGCCAACATTTGGAATTCTGTGTTTATTCCATAACAGGCACATCTAAATGTACTTCTGAATCAAGGAAACTGTACAATTGCTTTGTTTAGAGAGCACATTGTAGAGTACGTAAAGCTCTAGTTTATGCAAAATGGCATTATCTGTAAGGTAAAAATTGTGGGTCACAAAGTATTTGCCCATTGAAAGAAAATAGAACATTTCATAGTACTGAATCGGTCTTTTAAAATCATTCTTTGAGGTAATTACAGAAGGGTGACTCCATTTGTTTGCTGTATTTTGATACAGATCTTAAATTGCAAGCATGCTTGCCTATTACATTTTAAGTTGTTAGAATAAAACCATCCAACTGGACGAGTGGCTTTTCTGTGAAAGAACAGAAATCGTAGGAGGAAGTAGATCCTGCAGAAGTTTAGGTATTTCACTTCAGGACAAACATTGTCTGACTCTAAGCTACACAATGAAGTGTTTGTTGGGACTTAGAGAGAGGTCAAGAGTTTTGGACTTTACTGACGACTTGGTTTGTTTTCCCTCAGGTTTTCTGGGGTCACTGCATCAATGCCCTGATCCATTCCATCATTCTCTTCTGGTTTCCACTGAAAGTGCTGGAGCACGGTAAGGGCTTCATTATTTTTTACGTCAGTAACGGATGTTCAGTCTTACAGAGCCCAGTGTGTTTGCAGAATGGGAGGTCATGACAAGTCCCAAGAAAATAATGGTGGCAGACAGTTCAACAGGCTATAGCTGCTGAACTTGGCTAGTTATGTAATGGCTTTCAGAACTTACTCTAATTTAATAAAATTATTGTTCATATAGTAACTTTAATGCGTGAAAAATTAAACTGCTGCTTTGCCAGAAAATCTTACTTGAATACTGAATAATGTTCTATACAATGCCTTTTTTTTTTTTTGCTGGTGGGTTGAGATCTCAACTTTTTACTCTAAAATGTTCTTACAGCAGCTGCATCACAACCTTTTGCTTTCTATCTTGTTGGATCTTTCCCATTCCATAACACAGTACTATAAAATGTAGGATAAAATTGAGAGATTTCACTACTGTGGAAAAAATGAATTGGCTGAAATGGAAGTAGCCCAGATCAAGAGTCAGAGATATTGGGGAAATGAGACTTTTTTTTTGTTGTACAAATTAGGCTTATTAAGTCTTGCTTTCCATGAAAAGTAATGCAACTACATGGTATTGCATGGAACAGTAAATCCCGTATGGTTCCTACCTAGCTTTACAATATAGTTGCGTGGGCAGGAAAAACCATGGGAAATCTATTCTTTTACTGCCGTAAGAAATAGGACTAGATCAGATGAGGAATTATGGGGCATTAGAGGGGGAACAGTATTTATCTAAACCCATGAATTTTTCAAAGCTGGAACTCTTTCCTGGAAATCACTAATTTCAAGAAAGCCTTCTTAGCTCCAGGATGGATTATTTGGGGAGGAGGTGAAAGAAAATGGAAAGGGAGGGAAGATGAATGCTCACATCAGAGGCATGATGGTAAAGATACCTGTGGGAGGCAGGTTCATTGTTCTCTACTTGGCTGAGTAAAACGTCAGTATTGTATCCTTAGTGGCAGGTTCACACGCTGTCTGATGGACCATACAAGAAGGGGACATCCCTTTCCTCCATATGCAGGCTGGGAGCTCGCTTCCATTTTGCGGGAGAGGAGTGGGGGTTTTATGGTTGATTGGTTTTTGGTTTGATTTGGGTGGTTTTGTTCTATTTCACTATTTTTTATGAGAAATGTTAATTTCTAATAGCTCTTTAAATCCAACTGAAGAAATTATAGGTTGATGTCTGTACTGGTTACAGTTAAAGAAAAATACAGTTTTTGTTTTAGTCTTCCATAAATGTTTTTCTAACTAATTCCTAAATAGATAATGTACTTTTAATTTCAACTGAAATGGTGAGACTGGAATACCCACCTGCTCAAATGGTAACTTTCTGAGTTCCTTTGAATACATGGCTTAGTTTGCTTTCCAAAGAGGAATGAATATTGAATTTTCAAGTTTCTTAGTATTTCCAAGTGAAAAGGGGATTTCAATGCCAGAGACAAAAATGTGCCATTCACACTGGGATGGTTTTTAACCTCTTGAGTTCCTTAGAATGTGAAGTGCATGTAGGCCATGAATGGACACTTGTATAGCTTTAGAAATGAATGTTCACTGAGTGTCCTGCTGTTCTCATTAGCAGTAATATCATTCCTTTCAGGACTACTTAGCCTCCCAAAGTGGAAGGTCACAGAAATAACTGGGGAAAAATTATTTAAGTGTGCACTGTGGTGTTACATTAGAGCAATATACTGGTGGAGTCAGTAGATCAGTTTATTCTAGACCTATCAAAACTGATATGTATTTAGGCATGCCTTTTTCTTAATAAACTGAGACTTCTGACATCAGCTGGGTTCATTGGACATGGGAGGCTCAATTCTCTAGTGCTCTTCACCTTTTTCACTGATGCTAGAGGAAAGAGCAAAGTGAGTGTTAAAACTTGATGTGTATTTGTGAATGATGTGGTAAATGCCTGAAGCCACAGCGTACCAGAGGAGGAGCTGGACTGACAGAGTTGCTGGTGGCTACAAACCAAACTAATTCCTAACCAAGCTGTCTCAGGCTTTACCTCCTGTTGCAATGTTAGTGACTAGTTTATCTGCTGCTGTTTCTTAGTGGTTGGGGTTCAAAAGAGAAAAGAAAGCAGGGATATACAACCAGCAACTTCTGGAAAATACTCACAACCTGTCAATTCTTCAGAGACAACCACATGCAGCCATTGTAGAAGGAAACCGTAACAAGTAGCTTGGGGTAACTGCATTAAATATGTAGTCTTTTTACCCATAAGCTGGGCAGGGTCTTCTCCACAGAGGTCAGGGTGTGAGGGACTCTTCTCTATAGACTTAAAAATTTACTGATCCTGGAGACCTACATTGTAGGAACATAGTTAACTAAGTAGGTGACCCTAGTTTAAGAATGTCAGATCCAGTTTTGCAAATAAATCTAGCAATGTGGTACCCTCGTAGTAGAAGCACTGTGCTAGGCAGTATGTGTTTAGGAACAAGTCCAAGGTTTTATCTTAAGCCTTTTTCATCCCTGCTGTTTGTGTATTTCTCTAGCAGTTGTCTTAAAACCTGTGAAAATAGCAATACTTATCACACTTGAGTAATGCTTGAAAGCTCCTGTGAGTACAAGTTCATTTGGCATTAGCGTGGCTGTCAAATGTGCTTTCTTGGTGTTCCGGTTTTATTCAACAGGGCTAAGAAAGACTAAACAGATATTTGAAGTATTGCCAGGATTGGCACTTTCAAATGATAGATTAAGATGTACTTACCCTTGTGCACAGTTGACTAGAGAAAGGGTGCTTGGAGACTGAATGCTGCTCAGTTACGGAATTAACCTCCAGTAAGACGTCTTGGATGTTACATGTGTCCTTTATAGATGAAACTTCTGCGGCTTTTCTTAACTCCGCTTTCTTTCACCACAAATCAACTGATGTTTTACAGGATTTTTCTTCACAGGCACAGCAAATAATGGGATTTGTTAAAGGTGTCAATAAGTAGTACAGAACAGATAGCGACAGAAAAAGTGACACTGACGTACCTCAACTCTTATAGACAAATTACCCATTGGGGTCTGGGAAACGCTTCTCTTTTGCTAGGGTGGCTTCTGGCAACCAGGCCTATGGATATACGCTCTATCCGAGCATCGTATCTGAGGCCTGGCATAGCACAGCTTCTGCATTACCATTATCTCACAGCTTCTAAAAGTGCTTTTAGGTGTTCTAAAAGGCAAGGTTGCAACCAGTTATTTTCTGCTGAAAATCTCCTTGTTATTTCATCCATTCTGTTGATAAACTGTTAACAAGTGTGATGATTTTTCTTTCTTTCTTTCAGATGCAGTATTCACAAGTGGCCAGGGAATTGACTATTTATTTGTTGGAAACATAGTTTACACTGTAAGTTTGTATATTGTAGCAATTTTTGAATGGTAGAATTTCTTCACAGTTTTTTTATACCATCAGACAATGATGTAAACCAGGAGAAAGTGTAAGAGTAAAATAAAATCCAGCTTATGTTGTGTGCATGATTTTTCCCCCTTCTCTTTTCATTTCTTGTTTTTCCAGACATGCACCAACAGTATCTTCTGCTCTTTCGTTCCCCCATCCCACACTACCAAGGCCCTGGGTTGGTACCTAAATGGTAGTAACTTTTTAGGTGTAAGGGGGAAATAGAGCCATGAAAGCCTTTGAATTTGAGTATTAGTACTGAGGTTGTCATCTTTCTTTTTTCCTTGCAGTATGTTGTAGTCACTGTTTGTCTGAAAGCTGGCTTGGAAACAACTGCGTGGACTAGAGTAAGTACTCTTCAGTATCTTTTGTTTATTTTATCTTTTATTTTATTAGCACACCTTTCTCCCTAATGAGCATTAATACAGGAAAGAAGTACTAAAAATCATTTGAGGCTTCAGTGTTTTAATTGGATCTTTCATGTAAGGATAAACTGCTAAGCTCCGTAAGTACGGGATGTGAGAGGAGAATGAACTCGTAGATCACACAATATGTGTGATGGAAAAGGGCAGCCTGTCAGAAGTGGGAAGAGAACACTATAAGTATATTGCCAACATCTCTAAGTATTTAAAATTGAGAAAATTTTGCATGAAATCAACATAGTACTGTAATTGCTTAAGGAAATAGATCAAGAACATCATCTTTGTACTCTGTAGCTCCTTTAAAAATTAATGCAATAGGGAATGAAACGTGTCTGCCCACAGATAAACAACTGGGCTTTGAAAACATCTTTGAAGCTAGTAAAAAGCACTAGTTACTTCACATTGGATGAGATTTTTTTTCCTAGATTTGAGTCATTTACTTGTTATGAGTGAGTGCTCTGTTACTGGTAGGTGTCAGAATCTGGCAGGGCAGTGACCTCCAAAGAATATGGGGAGTAGGAGGCTCCTGTGTTGATGAACCTTCAACACCTTTCTCCCCTTCTTTCCCCCAGCCCCTCTGAAACACTAATCTTTTGATTTTTGATGGAGTCCCTGTTTCTCCACACCTGTGAGATACCTTATGGGAATCTAGTTTTCGTGCCATACTGAGACACTCTGCCTTCAAGAGCAAGCTGTTTTGAGGACTCTCATGTTTTTATTTTACTGGTTTCTTGGAGGGGCTTGGCTTAAATCTTGTAACCTCATTGCTTCTGTTAGTTAAAAAATGTTTTCTTTCATTCCTCACAGAGGAGGTCTGCACTGGAGGCAAGTGAGCCTGTTTAGATCCTGTTATGTTGTGAAGTAGTTGAATCTTCATCCTCTCTACCCTTCCCTGTGTAATTGGTATCTTCTCAGTTACTTGGGGATAATAATCATCCCCTCTTTTCTAAATTTTATTTTAAAAGATACCATAATGTTTAGTAGATCTGAGTGTTGTTTAACACTGGGATTTTATAGAGAAATTACTGTTATGCACAGAAAAGTCGGCGTGTTTAGGATCAACTTTTTTCCTATATACACTTCTAATTCCTGTCTCATTGCTTGGACCAGTGACTGTTGTCATCTTGGAATCTGATGTTGGTTACAATTATTGTTTCAGCTGTGAGTGAATCAACACACAGAGAATCTTAAGGTTACTTGAAGAGTATTAAATGTACAACATTGAGTTAAGCCTCTTCTCTATCATCAAGTGTATTGGTTACATGCAATTTGTTCTTGAGAGTGAGAGGCACACGGCCACTTGGGAGCACATGATGGGTTCAGCTGAAAGCTTTAAATAAATAATACAGATTCAAAGTGGTTGGGAGCCTGGTATATTCAGTAGGTAGTGTGGAAAGAAAGGCTTTGGTAAAAGTGGTAACATGATGCATGACAAAATCCGCACACTGGAGCTGTGTGGAGCAGCTTCGTGTTACATGCTGTGTACCTGGAACACTGCAGTAGGCTTTTTCCCAAATGCTTACAGCTTTCTTCACTGTTTTACCACACTGTAGACTATTTCAGATAAATAGGACGCACAGGATAGCTGTACAGTGTATCTCATTTTTACGTGACAGCACCTCAATTTCTTTTTTCTGACTGTTATTCATTTAACGCATCTGGTGGACTCGCTTCTGCTTTTCACGTGAATCCTCAGGGGGTAAATGATGGAGATCAGTGGAGAATCAATAGTGCTAAGTTGGTGGGGTGAGTGTATAAGGAACACTTTCAAGAAGGGCAAGGAGGGCTTTTCCTGAAAGCAGAAGCTCTTTTAAAGGTAGAGAAGCAATTCAGGTGGGTACAAGGCTGAGATGATTGGGACAACCATGAGAAGATAAAGACAACATAAAATGAGCAAAGTCTTTGCTGAGCTGGAAAGGGCAAGATGAAGAGCTGCAAAACTTGAAAACAGTCGTACCAGCAGACTGGAAAGAAAAACAGGAGGGAGAACAAAAAAAAGTGAAGATGTCATTTCACTAGCATAAATACACCTCCTACAAAATAAGAGTACGTCTTAAATTGTTTTTCCTGATTGTCTTTCTTTCCTGTGTTTAATCATAAAGTCTGTAGGAATTTGCAGCTTGGAAGCATCAGTCCAAGCTATCCTGAGCCTTCTGTCCACTTGTTTGGAAGGAAGGCTGTGGCTCAAGAGAACATGTCATGTCCTTTTGCGAAAGCAGTTCTAGTGCTGTTCTGCCATTGCATGGGACTGACTTTTCTTAAAGATGAATTCTTGCAGCAGCCTCACAGTACTTGTTCTTTGGGAAGCTGAGCACTAGAGTTGCTCACTGTGGCAGGGCTTTGTTTTAGTCAGAATCTTGAAACGAATTGTCCCTAGTTTTCAGAAAAGCAAGTAGACTGAAAGGATAAAATCCTTCCCTTCCTCCAAGCGTTCTAAAAAAAAAAAATCCTTCCCATCTCTTTGTTTTATTCACATTAAAACTGAATGAAACCCAGGTCAGATTTCCTGAGTGAAACAGTAAATACCAAAATTTGAAAACACATCTTCCTGCCCACTGTGCCTCTCCAGGAAGGGGGGCCTACCCAATGTCCTGCTCATTAGCCCAGCAACTTTTAGGGTTGAACAAAATTCCAGCTTTCTGAAAGTGCCCAGAAGAGTGTTCTTTCCATTGCCTCTGACATTTTACTGTATGAATGCTTCTACTGTAAGGCAGCCTCCAGTTGCTCCCAGCTATCTGCCAGTCTACACTGGTGCTGCAGACTCCTCATTTGTTTGTTTTTACTGCCTGTGCTGGAGAAAGCTTTCCTTTCTGAGGATGCTCATTGCTTCCAGAGGAGGAGCAATCTCCTCTTCCTTCCAGAAGTTTGTGTCTGTCTCACAGTGGGCAGAACACAATACTCAGTTAGACACTTATTTGGTTCTCAGACGTACTGTTCAAAAAGTCAACAAATACAATCATCAGATAGAAAGTATAAAACTGAACAAACACACAGTGTCCACCACAGCAACCAGTGTGTGAATTCTTTCCCATGTTCCTAAACCCATATGTAATTAGTAATTAAGATTTATGCAGGTACTTCTCTGAATTGGAGCCAAAGTCATCAGCCACAGGAGCTGTTGGCATCCAAAAAACCTGGAGCCAATAATGAGCTCAGTTGCTTGTTATAACTGAAATTACTGATTCCATCCACTGCAGTGTAAAAGTAAAACAGCTTAAATCATCCTGAACGGCAAAATAGTTTGGGTGTGTAGGAAAAATGACTTTCTTTAATGCAACTGAAACAAAGTCTGTGCTGGACATGGTCACTTTAATACTACTTTTATTTACTTTTAGTGAGCATATAGACTGAAGAACCAGTAAAGATGTAAACTCCATTGCATATCTGTAAATCACTTAGGACAACTTTAAAAGATAAAAAACAAAGCTGATCAGTAGATGTGGATTGTGGTAGTGTATTGCACAGCACTGAATCTTCTTCCATGAAGGGTATGCAAGTGGTGCGCATGGCTCGTGTGCATACACACTGCTGTAAGGGATTTGTCCATATGAACTTTAACCTGAGCCTTTGAAAATGTCTACCTTGATGTATGTGTTGAACCTGGCATGTGCATGACAGGAAGCAGGAGCTAGATGAGAGAAATCAGAGTTCCAAGGAAAATCTGATGAGTTTTTGAAGCTCCAAGTAAGACAGATTGGCTGAGAAGACTCTCTGTCTGCCCTGTCGTGAAGCGAAGATTAAAGAGGAGAACTGGTTTATGCTGTTTGCACAACCTGTGCTACTGGCCTGAAACCAGGTGTGGTAGACAGGCCTGAGTGAGACGGACAGAGACCTGAACAGAGAAATATCTATAGGTTAGGTGGATGGAGGAAATGCCCTGTGTTGACTCTCCTTCTTTCCCTACTCCTTGACAGTTCAGTCACTTGGCCGTCTGGGGAAGCATGCTGCTCTGGCTGGTGTTCTTCGGTGTCTACTCAGCCATCTGGCCCACGTTCCCCATCGCACCAGACATGCTGGGGCAGGTTAGTACAAACGCTCGTCCGCATGGTAAGCTGCTCATCACGGTGCCCCGCCGTCGCCAGCGCTGCTGCGTGCTGCTTCCTGAACACTCACACAATGCTTGGGAAGGAATTGTGCTCTTGTAACAGCGCTTGTACTTCATTTTAACCTTTGTTTTTAATCTCTGCATTCATTTAGCCCTGTCTCCTTATTAGAAGAGCTATTTTTCTACCCAAAAGTGATGTTGTATGTGATTATGTGCACTGTGGATACTCTATGATAATTCTCAGTTCTCTTGGATAGCAGTGAGACTGACTCTTGCATTAGTGCTTTCCTAATAAGTCTTTGTGTTTGACAAAATGCCAGGTAGAAATCTAGTTTATTTGGTTTGGGGTTTTGTTTTTTTATCATGGGTTCTTTCTCTTCCATACATCTTGCTTTCATATTGTTCCTTTTTTGCTGCATTCCTTTAAAATAAACCAGAATATACTTGAGAATAGGATGAGATGGTCAGAAGCAGAAGTGAAGCTGATATGTTATTGGTCCCTTTATAATATTAGAGGAATTTTGAATGTGTTCCTTCAGTGTCAGCTGAGTTCCAGGTGGTGAAATTTTCCCTTTGGTGTCGTTATTTCAACCCATGGTGAGAAGATTGAGTCATGAGCCTGTCAAAATCACTCAAGAGCCCTGTGCGTTTTTAAAATAGGGTATTACCATGAACAATGAAGGACTTAATAAATGTATGGTAAAAAGTTATTCTGTAGAAGTGGAACTGCTGTCAAAATGACTAGCAAAAGGTATTTTGTAGTAAGTTTAGAGTTTTCTTTAATGCAAAAATGCTCTTTATGATACAGAAAGAAAAGCAAACTAATAATTTTAACAAAGAATCTAAGCATATTTACCTTAGGTCATCCTTGTGTACTAGAAAATAATAATTAAAAAACCCAAGTATTGGCAAGCCAGTTAGAGATTTTCGAGGGTACTCTCTTGTTTGTACTCCAAAAGAGCAGTTGGGCCTGGTTTGGTTACTGTTCTGACCTAATACGTATTTTATTATCTTGTGCTAAAACACTGGGGATAACGGAGGCTATGGTAGATTTTCATGGACAGCTTTTTACAGCAGAGAGTGACAGCTGACAGGCTGGGATCAGCAAGCAAGTGACTGACAGACAAAGCCTCAGTCCTCTGATAGTATTTCATGTTGGTCTTTGTTTCACAGCACATACAGCATCAGTAGCTCTAGTTCACATTTTCATATACCAAGCAGAAATTTGACTTGAGTATCATGCAGAGCCACGAACTACGTGTCCTCCACAGCAGACTTGTAGTGCTGCCATTAACATGTCAGCCTTCTAAAACACAAACAATAAGGTGAGCTGTTCCTTCAGACAAGAAGGGTTAGACTATCAGATTTGGCTTGGTGTTGCATTTTTTTTAAAAGTAGCTCCCTCTTTTTTTAATTGCAACTTCAACAAAATTCATATTGTGTTGGTCATTAACATTGGCTCCGACATAAACCACAGGTTTCAGAATAAAAGCTTCATGTTAATAAGATTTTGGTTTTTCTTGAATATGTTTTTAGAAAGTGTTTCTATTTAAACTTTGGTTTTATGCTCTGGTTTTCTGATGTTATTACTTGAGAAGTGGTACTAATATATTGCTGAGATGACAGTAATCTAAGGTACTTTCTTTTTTTTAATGGAGAACACATTTACTTTGATGGAGTGTCTAATCCAGTACTTGTGGAGCTGTGTCCCTAGGTCAGTAATCATCAATCAAATACGTTAAGGATTGTTCACCGTTCTAGAAAGATACTTTTTGAATACAAGCAGTCAGAAATAATCTGTTGTATGGCTTTCAGTGGCAGAGGGAGTGAGGGACGAACAATACCATTCCATCACAGTTTTCTTGTATTTTTGAGAGAAGGGGCAGCAGTGGAAGAGAGTGGATTTTTTGTTTCTTTTATCCTTTTTTAAAATCAAGGAAGGCTTCCAAGGTAAAGGGAGCTTGCTTGCCACCTGCATTAACTTATACAAAGTCTCTTGAGTAATCAGTTGCTGTCATAAAACCAGCTCATGGTGAAATGAGCTGGGATAGTGCTAGGCTCCAGTCAGTAAAATAAATTGCCTTGCTGCTTCCCAGACTTAAGCTATTCCTTTACTCTTGCTATCTATCTTCTTTTCTGCATTTACAAGTAATCAAGATATCTTAAAAGCAAAATGAGGCAGTGAAAAGCTTACCTTGTTTTGGTTTTAAATCTTGCTAGTGTGTTTATCTTCGAATAAACTGAACTTCAGAATGTTTTGGATCCTCATATTATGCAAATCCAATAGCAGTTGAAGGGAGCTGTTTTTAACTGTAATACTCACCTAGCGTCTGTGCCAGCCAGGACTTTGTGCCATCAGTAGAAGGCATAGGAGGTGCAAAACATTTTATTCCTTCCATTCATCAAATGTCAGCATGGAGCCTTGCAGACTTTTAAGTATGTGAAAAGGTACTTTGTTTCTGCTGGGATTTATTAAACCATTTACACTAAGTATTCTTTCTCTTGCCTGTTATACCTTGAGCATTCTCACAGGGAAAATAATACCATTTTTCTTCCTCCTTGAGGGAAAAGGGAAGCAACTTAGTTATTCTCTGCTGTCAAAGACTCAACATATTTCTTCTGTTTCCACTACAGTGTTCATAATAGAATACATGTAACATAATAAGACAAAGCTGTGATAAAAATCTCAATAGTCCTTAATAGAAGTTTTCCAGTAGTTTGACATGTGGTACTTTGGAAGTAAACTCTGGGTGTTTTGGGGGAACCTTTTCAGACACACAAATAATATTTTCCTTTAATAGTATCAGAAGCAATAATGTAAGACCAAGGAGGCCCTCTGATAGCTCTCTTGACTTTCCTGAATATTTGTATTTTTTTAAGAGAAGTTCTTTTTGTGTTTGCAGAATGCAGTGACATTGAGAAAAGTCAGTGACTGTTTTTTTTGTCTTGCCTTTGGAGCCAGGATATGTGGATAGGAGCTGACTGTTTTTTTGAATGAGCACTTCCAGATGACAGGATTTTGTACAATATGTAAATTCTTTCCCACCTTCCAGTAGTTATGACTTCCCACCACAGATTGTGGGAAACAAGTAGATGCCTATGTTTTTAAAAAGTGCTACTCAGTTTGATACTCATTAATTAAGAGGTGGTACAGAAATGTGCCTTTTTAATTATCCTTTTCCTGAACTTTTGGGGCCTGTGGCTCGTAACCCAGTGGTATTTTGTTGACCAGCACATTAGCCATAGTCCTGCCTTCATGCAGTCTTGGGTATTCTGTTTGCCTGGGGGATGGCGATTTGGTGCCCCGAAGGGAACAGTGAGCAATAACATTTGTGCTCATTTCTTGCGTATGTCATACAGGTGATGTGAGTGAAATGCTGCTCATATTCTCTTCTTGCATGGATTTCTTCATAGGAATTGTAGCATACTTTAGGTTTAATGGGAATAAAATGACACTGTATGGGATCAAAGTCTGTGTGCAGGTATTCCCACCCATGCACATACCTAGATACCTATACCTGAAAGCATGTGTATACAGTGTAAGAGGATGTTATGTACATGAAAGTGATCATGCTTTGAGTCTTGATTCGGGCATTATCCAAGATGAAGCACAACAGATATCTTCCTTCCCCACCCCAAGCTAAAATACTGCATTTTTAGTGCTTTAAGGGAGAGTGGGGGTGACAGGCAAGGGGTGTTCCCATCAGCCCTCTGAAGCATCTGTTATTGGTTGTGGATGAAGAAGGGACTACTGTTGAGCAGTGACTTTTTTTTGTCTCTGCCTCATTAGTTGTTGTTACCATTAAGGAAAAAACACAATCCAAATAATTGTTGTAACGCCAACTCTGCTTCTGCATAGTGGAAACAGCTACATGTAAGAGCCACTCTCATGCTTTCACAGCTCTAATGGCAGGCTTGCTTTTTGCTTCCTAGTGCTGCCCACATCCTTGACAGAAGATACTTCTTTTTTTTCCAGCTAAACTGTCAAATTCTTGCTAGGTTATTTGTCTACTTACATAAAGACTTCAAGGAAGCTGAGCATCAGCTTTAGCTGGATTAAGGATGCTTTTAAAAAGATCCCAGTAATCGAGCTCTCTGGTTGATCCCATGTAATGTGGCAGTAGCAGGGCTTATTCATATTAATGATTTGTCAAGAAAACATCTCTCTTTTAGCAAAGCTTCCTGTTCTTCTCTGTGTATGCCATTAGCAAGGCAAGTTAGCCTTTGCTATTGCACTAGGTCACTGGCTTTTGAGGGTGGGAGGGTCTGATCTAGAGGGTCTGGTGGGCTCTGGTTGCACGGCCAGTTCCTTAGCTGGCCTTCAGTCTGAAGCTCTCTTAAATCTTGCTGATTCAGTTATTGCCGAAGCGTGTGAGAAACCTATGTGGTTTGTAAGACTTGGAAACAACACAAAACAAAACCAAAAAATCCTGGAGGCAAGATAATCATCATCATTGTAACATAATAAACAGGTTTCATGTTACTTCTCTTGCAAATCCACTCTGAAATACTGACAGCTTAATGTACATTTTCATGTTTTCCAGAATATTTTTGCCTTTCTCTCTACATTTGAAGCTTTTTTCCAGAGGTCTCAGCTGTTGTTCTTTCTGGCTTCTCATATTTCCGCAGTTTGGTGCTAGTTAGAAAATCGGCTGTTCTGATTGTGGTTTGTTTGTCTGCAATCGGTTGCACATTACATTGTGGTGTCAATGTTTTGGTCGGTGGAAATGCTTCATCCAGTTGTTAAGCACAAATCAGACTTTTCCTGCAGACTGAGGTCCTTAATGCCTGATCGTGTTTGTTTTTATTATTATGCACAGCGGTCTCCATGGCATTTGATGTGGTTTTGGAACTTTTTCTGCAGTTTTGGACTAGGCTCTGAGCAGACAAATTAGACTAATGAAGCATGCATATATTTTTAAGCATCTGTTGAAGGAGTGGGTTGGTTGTTTTTATGAGCCACACATGGCTTTCAGAAATGAATCTTTCACTTCTAGATTCCTGGCGTTGTGTTGTTCTATATCATACACCAAAAAGACAAAAAAAATTGAGATAAATGAAAATAAATATTTTAAAATGTGATTCTGTGATTCTGTAATAACTTCTGAATGTTAAACTAGTAGATTAAATGTGCTTATTTTCTGGAAGGTAACCCCCAAAACATGCCACTTCACCTGTTTGGCAACTCTGCACTGAATTTTTCCTAAATATTTCTTAAAGATATGCCAAATTTACTTCACTTTGGAAGTTATTTACTAAAGGTTTTAAAGTAGGACTGTATATGCATCTGTGCCCAGCACTGTGCTGATATTTCCTATATAGAGCCATTTGAAAGTAGGGTTAAGCCATAAGCATAAAAACTCATTCTGGTTTGGAAACTGGCAGTGCAGAGCGAGGTGGTCAGCTGGCCTCCAGGCTCCTCTGAAGTCTTTATGTGCCACCTTTGCTTCGGTCCTTATTCCTGCCCAGCAGAAGAACTGTGGCTGGCAGGCTGGTGTGTTAGATGGGGGAGCGATAGGAAAGTGAGTGGAGATAAATGGTTACCTGCAGGTTGGACAGATGGTGCACAGGGTGTCAGCTGGTTTTCCTTCAGTGTTGCGGTGTAAGCTGGACGCTAGCCACGCTGTCTGGCCGACGTCTGTTTGGAGATCAGGTAGCCTTAACAAGTTTAAAAGCTGCTCAGTTGCTTGAATAGAAATACAGTGCACACACAGAACATTCACACTTCTGCGTGACTGGCAGATTATCCAGATTTATTGATTTTGGAGTGGGCTATAGCGGTATCCGGGAGCAAGCTCCTTCACTCAGGATAGAATTATCATTCCATGGTAATGGACTGTGCTTCTAAAATTGCATCTTTTTTCAATTTGGAGTCCGGGGTTGCTCAATGTCCTTCAAAATTTCTCTAAATCACTTGTTCATGTATTTAAAAGTAGCAAAGCCTTGTTGCGTGCTCATGGAAAGATGTTTGGAAGATATCCTATTTAGTATTTTCTTAATTAGAATCAGCTGGCTTTTAAATTTAGAAAAGCAGCTACTGTATTGTACCAGAGGCAATGTGTATTAATACTCATGTCTACAGAAAAAGTCTGTGTTTTGAGTCACGTTGACGAGCAAGGACAAACTAAGAACGTATGACTTGCTATACTGGATCAGAGCATTTCTAATGTGTGATCTGCATTTGAAACTTCAGGAGGAAAACCAAACAGCTTTGCAGTGTGGGTTTGTCACGTAGAACAAGAGTTTGTGTGCATCTCACTAAAAGAAAAAGCTTTTTTTTCTGTTAGATGGCATAAGTGGAGAGTAGCCAAACAGTTTTTATGCCTCTTGCGAAGCGTTCAGCCTCTGCGGCATCTTTTGCAGGTCAACTTTGTAAGCTGGGTGCTACGTGGGGGATGGGTAGGGTGGGCTGGAGGGCAACATGAGAGGCTTCGTAGCCAAGAAATTTGGGACTGCCTTGGCACGTGTTCACTTTTCAGCACTCCAGTATGTGGTGGTTGTACATGGGAACCAGGCAGTGTGAAGGCATTGAGGAATATCCTCGTCCTTCGTGGAGTTTATTGCCTAAATGGTCTGGCATGATGAGGATGGGCAGGAGAGAGAGGACATGAATGTAGAGAGATCAATATACTGCTGTCCCCATAATGTCTAGGACACAAAGGAAGAAAGGTGGTAGGGTGACTGTGTATGTAAGATGGTTTTTAGAAGAGCGTTTAAGCTCGTAGCAATGAAGCTGTGGCTCCTTTAGAAACTAAGAGGAGCAGCAGATGGGATCTGTTTCAGAGGGCAGGAGGTGACTGTCTGTGAGTTGGAATTAGTGGGTTTATAGCTTGCTTTGGTCACACTTAAGTTGCTTTGTTTCCTGATGGATGCGGGAAAGCCAAGATAGCAGATATTTGGGGTTTGATTGGGATGTTGTTTTTCCCTTCATTCCTTGGGGACAGGAGGGTCATGTTATGTTTTTATTTGAATTTACTTATTTTAAAGGGGTTTTGGTTGTGGGGGATTTTTGGTTTGTTTAGCTGAATTTGTGCTCCATGCCACTGTTTCTTTCCTGCGCTGGTTGGATTGCATTTTTGTAAGAGACAAGCATAACTATTTTGTCTGGGTAAATATTTGCAGATCAATTTGAAACATACCTTTATCCCCTTTCCTCCCTACGGTATACGTTTTGTGAGATCATTTTTTCCCAATTGTATTATGTCAAAATTTGATCCAAAAAGCCCCGAGGAGTGGAAATGATCTCTCTTGTATTGTTCTAAGGCAAACATGGGTACACAGGCTTCAGGAGTATCAAGGCTGGAAGGAGCGCAGCCCTCCCAGGTACCCTGCCCGCTGACGTGGGTCAGCGGTGCGGTCTGTCCCCTATGGCTTTCCTGTTAACTCAGCTGCTGGCGGCAGCAATGGTATCTCGTGCTGCTTCTGTATCAGTGGATGTGGCCAACAAAAAGCAATTGTAATCTGAATGCTGTAAGTTTTGGCAGTGCCTTTGGGTGTCTGAGCGGGAAGTCAGACTGCCCCTATTTGGCTTGTAGAGTGTAATTTGTCATTTGGTATGTGTATCACTTGAGCTGGTATTTCTGTACCAGTAACCTTGTCAGAAGGCATAGGAAGGAGACTCTGGAAAAGAATAAGTGTTAAACAGTGGTCCTAAGCAGATACACACTTATGCTTCCAGAGAGCTGTATTTTCTTTAGAGTAGTACAGGATTCGGTAGGACTGATAGGAAACAAGGGCAGAGAATAATACAGGTATTGTCCATAATGTAATGCCTGAAGTGTGAAGGAGCCACTCGTGATTAGATGTGCCACTCTTGGTCTCTGTAGCATGAAACCCAGCAACGGCACCTCTCAGTAGCTTGATGTTGGGAAGCGAGTTGCTTCCACCACTTGACAGTCTCTTGTCAAGTGTCTTGCAGGGCTTCGTCTTGCAGCACTGGACACATCTCCTTTTTCTGGCATATGACTGAAGGCAATTTGGTGCTTACTGTAGAGTCAACAGGCCAACACAGAGAAAGCTTGGACAGTAGTGTTGTCATGCATGAGAAAAGACAAGTGAGTATGAACATCCTTTCTCTATAGCATGCAGTGCTTTTTGGAGGATGCTGGGGGAGGAGAATGAAGGATTCAGTGCAGCGCCTGAACTGTAGAATAAATTTTAGAATTGACCCAAAACGGCTTTTTTGTTTTCGGTAAATCAGCCCAAATTCATGGTGTCAAACAGTATTTCTCATTTCTCTGAAGGTACTTCTTACCACTTCTTACCCTGTTCAGCAACTGGGAGATGCCAATTCATTTCAAAGAAATGAACCAGAACAATATTATCTGCAATCTTATTTCCTTCCTCTCATTCTCTGAATTGATGGACTCATTTAGATTGAAATGGTGTGTTGGGATCATTTTTCATTTTCAGATGGTTTCTGGGAAGGAAGAGGATGAACACCTGCCAGCCATGAGTGCGACCTGTAATAGTCTGTGAGCTGCACCCAGTACTGAGCCAGAGGTGAAGCTGAGGGAGTGGGATTCTTGTTTGGAGAGAGGGCAAGGAATATAAAGGGTAAAATGAAGAAACATTGGCTTTCAAAGTTTACACACCATACTCAATTCATTGTTTGCCATTGTATGGGCATGTAAAATACTAGAAGAGAAGATAATGTGGTTAGCAGAGTGTAATTTTAGACTCTACAAAAAATGACTATCACCTTTGCAAGGGCTTCTCTTGTGCAATATTTTGGAGTAAGCATCTGTTTTAGTAAACATCTACAGGGTGTTATTTTAGTATTTATTAGTCCTGTCTGTATCTATGCAAGCCATTGCTTGCAGTGTGTTATCCAACAGTGTATATACATACAGTAGAAGAGCCAGTGTTTGGCATTTCATTTTCACATGTGGAAGAAATATTCTTGTTATGGGGTTCTGAGAGAATTTGTGAGAGATGTACCAAAAAGGGATATTTTTAGGCTATTTCTATTTCAGAGAAGCATGAAAAGTAATCACTTCAAGCTTTGCTTCAACAGAAGCTGCATTCAGGGAAGGCTTTTCCAAATTCAAGTGAAGTTTCTCCACTCTAATGATACAGAAGTCAGATAAGTGATGGTGAATTTCTTCAAGCTTTGCTTCAACAGAAGCTGCATTCAGGGAAGGCTTTTCCAAATTCAAGTGAAGTTTCTCCACTCTAATGATACAGAAGTCAGATAAAGTGATGGTGAATTTCTTCAGTAGTGTTATACAGCTGACTTTCATTGTGCTTTTATAAAATTGGATGCCAATATAAAAAGAAATTTTAAAAAATGGAGGAGGGAGAAGTGAGCATATGGAGTAACAAGACAGGTATCTGGTGGGGAGAAGAACAATAAAAAGTAAGGCTCTGTTAAACAGTTTTCCTTAGGTGCTTATAAAAAGTGCTGTTGTCATTTGGGGTTAGGCAAAATCTCATTGAGCTGATGGGTCTCACCACTACTGTTCGTTCAGAATATATGTGAAGAGCAGTTGAACTCCGGAATCGCTGGCATCTTCACACAGACCATAAGATGTGTGAAAAGCCAACCGCAAAATCCAATGTGTTTTCCAAGGACCCAATGAACATTTAGTGACAAGTGTATTTGATTTTGGCTGTGTGTAAGGGAGAAAATATTACTGAAGGGCGTGGAATTCTATTGAAAAGTTGGAAATGGCCAGAGAGAGAACTGAGGGAGCTTTTAAGTGAAATTACTGGCTGGGTTTAGAGCTGGGGCTGTGAAGGGTAGGTGTGTTCGGGTCTTTTGATGTTAGAAGTCAGAAAAAGAAGTGTATCATGCTTTTCCTGTGCAAGCAAGCAGAATTGTTTTAAAGCAATATATAGTCTCCATCAGCTTCTAATGAAAGCGGCCTGCAAGGACTCAGATTTAGACAAGTGCTGGCTGTCACAAGCAAGACAAAGTAAATGGCAACCTGTAGTGGATCTGGATACTGGGATTTATTTCAGAATCAGAGAGATCAGCACTCTTAACCTACTCAATTATTCTCATCTGCTTTCTCCTACCATAGCATTATGTTTCACAGAATCACAGAACGGTTGGGGTTGGAAGGGACCTCTGGAGATCGTCTAGTCCAACCGCCTGCCAAAGCAGGTTCACGTAGAGCATGTTGCACAGGGTTGCATCCAGGTGGGTTTTGAATATCTTAGGGCTCAACTGCCCTTCCCTGCAGGGAGGTCACTGCTGGCCTGGGAAAGCTGGGCAGAGAATTGGGTCATTCCTGTGGTGCCACTGCTGACAGTGTTGACCACCCAAAAGTGTTACTGGTCAAGGTCCCTGGCCATTCCCCAGCATTCATCTCTATGCATGTCCCTGTTCTCTGGGATCTTCTGCCACTTCCAGGATCTTCCCTGCAGCCAGCATCTTCACTTTCTTCTTTCCAGACCCTCTCCCCCATTTTTTCCAAGACAATCAATTGTTTTCACGGACCAGTATTTTTGTCGTGGAGCTCCAAGTCCCTGGTTTTCCTCTTCTAAATAGTGTGTATGCAGAAGCACAACATATAATCAGCCTTTTAATTGGGGGTAATGTCTCATATCTCTTTATTAGTCAGAGGATTCAGGACATGCCACTTCTGTTTAGTCTAAATGTTATCAAAATTTACAGCCAGCCTTGTACCAGCTGCAGCTAGAGAAGGCCTCTGCTTGACAGTTCAAAATTTCAGTTTTGGACATTCAAAGATGCACACACACCCTCCCCCAGTTGATTGCTGCCTTCACACTTCAAGCTACTTTCTGTAATGGGCTGTCAACCAATTTTGTATGTATTGGCTTCTGATGTGGTATATGTGGAAGAGAGTTGACATGAGCCTCAAAATCAATCTTACGTTCTCCAGCAGGAGTAAATTTTTCAGGAGAGGCTCATCTTGGGATGCTCCTTTGAACTCCTCCCATCCCAGAGTGCCTGCCTGTTCTGTGATTGTAGTGAGTAGCTGTGTCTCACACAGTCAATCCTACTGATTTTATTGGAACTACTTAAGTAGTTTCTATTTGTGGGGGTTGCAAATGCAGGTCCATAGAATTTGTTGTGCTCAAGTCCTGGAATACATCAATTTCTTGTTGAAATATTCTTGAGGATCTTGTTAGTCTTGTTTAGGGGAAGGAAAATCCTTTCCATCAATCAGCCTAACTGGATAGATACGGTCTTGTGGGAACTTCATAAGAGAATACTCTTCCCAGAAAGCCAAACTGCTGTGTGCCAAGCAATCTGTTTTTTTCCCATAGATCTAGGGGTTTAGAGTGTTGCTGAAATGTTCTTGTCCATGATGTTTGTGAAGAGCTGATGGAACAAATGTATTTATCATTAAAGGTTTAGTTCCTTTTCTCCCATGCTCTTCTGGTAGAAGTATACAGCTCTTGTTCTAAGGCTTTCAAGCCTCGTGTAATATGCACAGTGTGTGAGATACACCCATTGTACAGGGTGATGATAGAGGGGAGAATGGGCTTTGTTAGTCACATGAGTGTGAATATTTGGAGAAATATTTTTGTGCTATCTCTGACATACCACGTGGGAAATGCTGCATCAGTCTGGTTAGTGGCATAACAGGAGTTTCCTGTATGGGACATGACCGTGCAGCGCCTGCAGGGCTTGCCGGTGTTGAGACCTCCTGTGCTGTGGGTGCAGAATTGCAGAATGCTGAGAGCAGAAATGGACTGGAGACCTATGTAGGAAAGATTTACTAAATATAGCATGTGAACATTAACAGCTGGAGATCTGTTGTAGCATCAGCTGCTCTCATCTGTTGCATCAAAGCTCTTTCCAAGGTTGGGTCTTTTGTAAGTGATTAAGCTGGAAGCTCGTTGCTAAACTGACAAACTTGGATTGAACAGAGGAAATAAGTTCAAGTTAACCTTCTGGATACTCATTAAGGGGATCCTGGGCTTTCCATAAAGTAGGCTGTAAGCAGATATGTACAAGTTTATCAGCTCAAATGGGAGACACAATGCGTCTGCAATTACTTTTTACACCAGAGTCACTTTAGATACTGCTTTAAGACAGACTACAAGAGGGGTTGTGTGAGAGAAAGAAATGTCAAGAGGGGCAAAGAGAAACAAGAGCTGTGGAGGACATTGTCTGAGTTAAATTATGCTCATTAATTCAATTTGAGGCAGGAATGTGTGTAAATAAACCCTGGCAGCTGCAGCAGCTCTCATTTCTGCAGGGCTTTGGCAGGAATGCAGGGGCCAATGGACATGAAATCATGGTGCTCTTTGAGAAATTGCAGGCAGACAGCTCTGCAGTCGGGAGAAAGAACAATCCAAGATTTACTGAAAAGACGTAATCACTTTAAGCAGACTTTAAGAGTGTGGAGTTTCAGACATGCAGATTTGGAGGTGAAATTAGTGCAGACAAAAACTAAGTCATTCAAAAACCATGGGGCTTACCTAATTCTCCTGGGTTACTGGCATTATTCACGTTCCAAATGTCCAGCCTCAAAATGGAGCATGAGAATTGTAGCCGTACCATTCAGTGTCTTCAGAGTAACCTGAGCCTGGGTTTTCACAAGCAATTGTCTATAGGTAGTGTAACTGTTTGTGCTATGTACAGAAAGTCAGATGTACTGGCCACATGAAGTAAACTGGCTTGTGTCTTGAGGAGTTTGATTTTTTGGTCCTCTTCCTGATACTGGATCCCCACGAGTGCCTGTAAGAGCCACAGTCCTAGAATTGCTGCCCTCCCCCATGCTCCCAAATATTCAGAGGACAGATATCACGATGGGTGCTGCAGAGCTGAGGATGGGAGAGGGGCATTTCTGCTACAGTTAACAAGTGAGGGATGGATTCTCAGATCAGTGGATTTTTCAGTTGTGGTTTTTTAGCAGTAGCAGTTGCTATTTGTCTGAAAGTGATTTGAATCTGAGCTTGGTATATCAATGTTATATAAAAAATAAATTTTAAAAAAAGTGAACAGCCCCTGACCAAAGAAGAATGCCTGGTTTTGCTGGCTTTAATCTAGAATTTTAAATAAGAATGTCACCTAGAGCTAAAGCAGTTTGAATTTTAAAGGCAGCCAGACGAACATGTTAATAACAGTATTTGAGGTAAATATTAATTGATTATATTTTACCACACACTTGAAATCTGATAGTTACTTTACTGATATATGAAAAAGCAAGGGTTTTTTTCCTCAAATGAAAACCAGCTTCAACCTAGGTCCCTTATTCTACAGATTTTGGTTTTTATCTCAATTCCATTGTCTTCAAATATTTGCATATCTGAAAATTTCTTAAGTGTGCTGGCGAGGGAGCCTGTGTGAAAATGAGATCTAGTGAGGTCAAAACCACGGATCAAAAGCTGCAAATGGAAGAACTTCCCATTAGTAGTAGTAATAATGCTTAGTATTTGGATGTTCGTTGGGTTTTGGAGTAGCTTCTTTGCTTTGCACATTAGATAACTTAGTGCATACAAATATGTGTCTGTATTTAATTGTAATTTTTTAAATGTAACAAAGTTTTTCAAAAGCACTTCCAAATTTTAAAGTAAGTTTCTTAAGTAGCACTTTGAAATATGTGTGTCCTCTGACTTTACCACTGTCTTTTTCTGTTGGATGTGGTACAGGCACCTGCGTGTGGCTGATGATAAAGCAGGAGGCACTCGGGGAGTTTCACAAACAAGCAGATTAATTGTTCAAATTCTAAACTGGACGCTATTTTGTTAAATACCTGTTGCAGTAGCAGAGCTGCATTATATACATTGACCAACATTTTGTAAGTTTTTCTTATTGCTCTGTGAGAGAAGAACGCATTAACAGACCAGAGATCTTTGTGCCATTGAATTTGGAGCACTGACGGACATTTGGAAACGTAGGTCATAAAAACAGGGAACTGGGACAAGGCAGCCGAGCAGTCAAACAAGGACAGACCCAGTCACACATAGCCCTTGCATTAATTTTGTTGGAAGTGGCATGAAAACAATAGCATGCAGAAGTTTACTGGTCCTTCAGACAACTTAATTACAAGTTTGTCATAAATCTGTTTCTTTTAGTGTGGAAAGTATCTGCCTGAGCAGTGGTGGTCAAAACTCAGGGCAAACTGCTGAGACTTCTAGTACATTGTTTTATGCTCCCCTTTTTTTAAGCCATTGTTTACATGTAGTGTTACTTTTGCTCCTTCAGCCCAGCTCACCCTTGACACTACTGGCTTCAAACATCATCTAATGTGAGATTTAGGAATAGAAGAGCAGCAGGATCTGCTCACACCTGCTGTCTTTCAATAGTTGCCTCTGGGTCAGTAGCCTCTGGCTGGCTTTGCCGTTCTTGGGAAACTTGTATTTTAATCATTTGCTCCTGTCAAGAGCAGCATAAGGAATGCTCTTTCCTCAGTCTCAGTACAGTGAGTCTGAACACGTGTGCTAGTCCCCTGGAAGTCTCTGCTTGCTATTAGCTTTCGCTGGAATAAAATCAGTTGTGATTTGTATTCTGCCTGTTGTGGGCTTCCCTGCTGATATACAGAGAGGCTTCCAGTATTTAAAATCTGCACACAGCACACCCTCACTGGCGTGGTTACTTCCCTCCAGCCTCTCTAGCTGTTGCTGCCCGGGTACGTACAGCCAGCACCCTGACATACCTCCCTGCGTAGGTGCGCTTGGGTGCAGCCACATCCATTCCAGTTTACAACAGCTGCTGCCCACACTGCCTGCTTTTTGTGTGTGCTCAGGGGCACGCAGTGCTTCAAAACAGCATTGCTGTTAATGCACGTGCATCTTTTTGTAGGTAAGATTTTCTGTTTATTTCTCATATGTCTTGGATTTACACCCTTTCTTCTCTGGCTGCTCAGAGACAGCTGAGGAGCAGCTTTTGTAGCTTCAAATTTGACTCCTTTTCTCTTCAGCTGGCTCCTTGCGGGGCCGCTGAGCTGTGCGGGGCAGGCAGCCGCAGTCCTGCTTCCTGCTCCTTCCCTGGGCCCCGGCACCTGCTGAATTCACCACCTCGAGGAAGGTCCCTTCCAGTGAAAGCTGCTCCCTTGCCCCAGCCTGGGTCGTGCATATTCCAGTAGGGCTTCAAAAGAGCAGAAAGGACTTGAGGGAGAAATTTTGTGAGCAGTCCAGCAGACACAGCAGGGGATTGAAGGGCATTTCCCAAAGTGCCCTCAATTAATTAGTGTTCCTGTGGCTAAAGACTTACTGGAGCCCAGGTACAGCTTTGACTGCCAACACTGCAGGTAAGGCCCTGAAGAGTCATTTCAGCAAGTTCTTTGCTTTATATTTGATTCCTTCCATTTTCTTTTTTCTTCCGAAGGGGCTCAACTAGGACAGGAGTCACGGCCTCACTGAAAGGGAATTTATCACAGTAGAATACATAACTGAGTTAGAGCCCTTTCTCCCTGCTTAGCTACTGCTGGCTGCTTGTGTAATCTGTTGAACAGCTGGGAAAGTTTTAAACATCTGTGCCAGAACTCAGCTATGAAGCATAAAAAGCAGCTAGTGCCGTCTTAAGCTTAAAAATCAATTTTATAGTCTAAAATGTGGCTGCATTGCTGTGCCGTGGTCATCACGGCGACCTGCAGAGCCATGCCTTGGCACACCTGCACTCTGCAGTTAGGATTTAGCGTTCCAAAGCCCACTCGGCCTCTTATGGTCTGCCTGTTTGGGGGATTTTTTATTTATTAAATCAGACATCCAAAGACCTTTCTTCTGCACAATTTTTCTTCCAAAAGTGGAACTTCCTTCTTCCAATCTATACTGGCCGGCATCTCAAATTAAGTGATTTTTTTTTAGCCTTGAGCCAGTGATGGGTTTGAAAACTGTCTTAAGTTCATAAAGCAAGAAGCTGAAGTTTATAGTGATGGAGGAGGAACAGATTCCTAGATTCTTAACTTACGCATGG
The DNA here is from genome assembly GCF_013368605.1 of Nyctibius grandis. NCBI lineage: Eukaryota > Metazoa > Chordata > Aves > Nyctibiiformes > Nyctibiidae > Nyctibius > Nyctibius grandis. Next base: position 104,920,146 of record NC_090659.1, read on the forward strand.
GCCAATATATGCTTCCTACCACATAGTGTTGTCAGATATGCTGTTTAAAGCACTTGATGGGGATGTTTTTAATCAAATTAATTCCATTAAGAATAGTTTTGATATCTGCCAGGGGAAGTGGATGCTTTTGTTGTGGGAGCCTGAGGCTGGAAGGCTGCAAGGATGGGAATGTTAGTATGTTAAAGTAATTATTGCTGTGATTTTATAGACTAATACGTTGTGACCTTTCTCTGCCTCCCACTGGAAAGCTGGGGATTTCTCCCTCTGTGGTAACCTAAATCTCCTATTGTTGAATTCTTATGGTGAAAAGATCCCAAATGGCCATCAGCTTTCCTGTAGAACCTTGCTATGGGCTTGAGCAGTGTCCCTGTAAGACTCGAGTGGGTTTTAATGTGACTTTAATTCTGCCATTGTATGTGTGCTTTACAATATGACCACTACTATAATTGCTTATTTCCCTTCAAACAATAGCTTGCAGTGCTGCGTAATGTCTTTCATGACTTGAGCACATGTGTCATGTTTGATAGTGCTACTGACTGTGTTGTAGGCAAGATGATATATTCCTTGAAATCTTTTACGGAGGGAAAAAAATACATTAACTATTCATACACACCAAATATACCAAACTGAATACTAGAACATAGGATAATCGTGGAAATGTGGTAATTTTAAGCCCATCTAAATTAGCTTTCTAGCCCACTGCATCATCCCCTGAAATCAAAGAAATGATTCAGTACAGAGCTGCCATATAAATTATTAAAATGTGTTCCTTGGAGAAGAGGTATGTTCATATATAAGTCTAACTCAATAAAGATTTATTGGATTTTCTGATAGACAAGAATGGGGCGGGGGAGAATTACAAGGAGTTATACACCAATGATGGGGCGGTTAAAAAGAAACCCTTGTGATGAATAACATTTCTGTTTAAGAAATACATATGAAACATTTTAATAACAGTATTGAAATACTGTACTTCAGCTGTATAATATTCTTTCTGTAGAGGAACTTCACCAGTGCTAGTTCAAGGTCATTCTTTTCCCTGGCTGTGCCTTTTCCCAGCCTTGAACTACTGCTTCAATTCCCAGTTACTTTCCCATCCATCTGTTGTTTACCCATTTGTCAGTGTTGATTTCCATGTATTCCCTTCCACTTTATGCAAGATCTTTAAGGGAAGGAGAAATCATGATCTGATCTAGCCACTCTGTCTCCTTTTCTGCCACCAGCAGCATTGTTCTCTTCTGCTTCTTCCAGCAGTCCTGCCCCCTGCCCCAAAAAAAACACATCATTTGCTGCATCTCAAACTCTTGTATCCATTCACCTTCTTTTATTCAATAAGCTATTGGTTTTCTCTGACATCTAGCAAATCACACTGGTTTTCCTACATGTGTCACAAAATACTCCCCCACATCCTTTTTTCCTGTTGTTTCTGTAGTCACTGTAATGTCGGTAACCCTTTCTGCAGTTTCCACTTCTCTTCAACCAGGGGTGTCTTCAGTCCCATCCATCCTCTCCTTATAACAGACTGGCACCTTCTTGACTAATTCTCAAGCCACTGTTTTTTTTTGTCTCTGGTTTTTGACAATACTGGTATCGTCTTCCTTGTAGAAACCACCTCTTGTCCCAAGCTATCATGTTAGTGTCTTGCCATCTCAGCTCATATGGGAAAGAAACCTGATCACAGACAGAAAGTTGTAGTTATCTTTTAATTATACAAGACGCTGCTGAGAGAAAGCAAAGTAGGTCCTGACCAGAGTGTCCCAGCAGAACAGTGACAGAGTAATGGACAGAGCAGAAGTCTCCTAACAACTATTGACTTTGAGTCTCTTTAAGCAGTAGTGGTGTTTTGTTCTGTGTGCAAAGCACGTGGCGGATAGATACTATTGTGATACAGGGAACTAGTTGTATGAGTAGTCCATGGTCACAGGTACCCTGCAGCATCGTGCTAACATTTTCCATTTACACAGTCTGGTTCAGGAAAAGCAGTGCAATGGATTTTAAAATATCATTTCTCTGTACTTAATTTCGTAAAATACATGCTAGACAGTTCTTCATGCAAATGCATGGTTGACAAGTACTTACAAGGAGTGTTCAAAATAGATGTGCAACCGTGACATCTTACTAATAGTCTTCACCCATATTTTGGTTTAAAGATGTGTGTGTAAAACTTTGTTGAGGGGAAAAGTATATCAAAAGGGTTAAGAATCCATAGAAGAGATTAAGGATCAAATGGCTACACAGAGGAAGAGGGAACTCAAGACTGAATAATGCCGTGAGGTTTCTTGGAACAGAGCACTGCTAGCTGCTCTTATAATCCCATCACTCTCAACAGGCACACAGCGAGTCTGGGACAATCGTGTCTCCGAATTCAGTATTAAATGAACTACTTCTGAAGCTGGCATGCAGGGTTATGTCATCCTCTTGATGAAGTGGCCTGCAGTGTGCATCCTTACACATCTGTAACCATTTAGGAATGGCCCTAAAGTTTTCCAAACTGTTACAAACCACAACAGCAGAGAAAGGATATGGGAGGAGGAACACTGTGGATTTTATAATGAATAAGCTTCCAGTCCAGAAGACAGTAAATAACTTTGGAGGAGAGACTTCTGCTCTGACTAAGCACTTTGCTGCTTCTTTTTTTTTTTTTTTGGAAGCTAATCTCTTTAATACCATGTCACTGGCTCTCCCATTGCATGGCTTGTACTGAGCAAACATCTGGACTTATGACTCTTACAGGCAGCGTGCAAACTCAGCACATTAGTGGTAGATGCAGAATATGACATTTGTACAGTTGTTGGTCTTCTCACAGTTATGCCGGGCTAAGCTGAGAGATGTGGGTAGTGACAGAAGGAGGTGAGTGTGAACACCTGAAGAGTTTATACTTTCTTTTTGAAAATCATTTCTCCCTTACTTGATCTTTCCCTTCTCCACCCTTCATCTTCCCTCTGTCCATCCCAGTGACTGTCTGCATCTTTCGGTGCCTGCATTCCTTTGCTCAGAAGAGCTCAGGAAATGGGTTGCCGTTTCCGTTACGCTTGAATTCCAGTAGTTGGTCTAAGGAGGGTAAGACAGAGGCCAGCCCATTATTCAAGTTTGCAGGCCCCACTTGAACTTCCATGGGGATCATGGTCCACCTCTTAGTGCAGCAAAGTGTAATGTGGGAAGCACTAGTGCAGAGTAAAGAATTTAATAACAAGTTTGTATTTTAGGCAGGCCCTAATAGTTTTACTGAAGCTGCCACAGTGTGTATGATAGATCAGTCTGTAACGCTGACTGGATCAATATCACTTTTCCAAGAAGAGTCAATAACATTGTTTTCTTGATACTGAATCCTTTAATTCCAGTGTGGCACTAAGGGTCTATGTCGGGCACTGCTACCAGGTTGAGAGGCCTTCAACAGAGCTGCAAAAGGGAATCTTGCACTCACACCATCCTCCTCTCCTGTAAAACCATAATCCCTGCCTCTGTCTGAGGTGCCAGCCTCCTGCTGAAGTGTTTCTTGCCCTGACAAAGAATCCCCTTCCCTTTCCAGTACAGGTACAAAAGCAACTTGTTGGTCTGACTGGAGCAAACCTGGGTCTCCACATGCGTGGGCTGAGCTCTGCCAGCAATCCTGTGTGCCAAAATTTCTCTCATTCCAACTCGCAGTCAGTCAAGAGCAAGGACATAGTCTAGCACCCATCTGCCCATGTCCAATCTAAATAAACTTCCCACACCTATTCTTTTTAAAATAGTAGAATGGAAAGGATTAATTTTAAAAGGGGATTGAGGGCTTTATTCCCTGAGGAAAAATAGGGTTTTTAACTCAGACTTGCAAATGCATCTTACAGTTAACAAGTGTTTTTGTACACCCTTGTGTCTGTTGCTAAAAGCTGTGCTCTTTCTATGCTAATTATCTTCTTCCTTGATTACTGCAAACTCCTCTGTTTTGATATCCCTAATTCCCAAATCATACTTTCAATCTTTCCAAGCTTCAGCAGCTAAAATTCTCTTTCTGGCCCATTTATAAGACCCTGCATCATTTCAAATTCCTCCTCAGGCTCCTCATGTGCTGTTTCTAGTGTTGCCAGCTCTTGCCAATTTATTACAAGCAACGTGAGCCTGGCCTTCACTCGGGAGCCTGTAGGAACAGGAGAGAATTTTCAGTATACCCCTTCTGCATTCTTATGCTTTGGAAATTGAGTAAATCTCCACCTGATGTACTGCAGCGTGAAGGAAACTGCTCTGTTCTTTGGCGAAGGATCCCATATCTTCACAGTTGTTAGTGATAGACATAGAATATATGTACCTCTCTCAACCTTTTCTGTTATTTGGTGTTGCTTTGGGCAGGTAACCCATTTAACATCTAAGACAATTAAGCTTTTAAGGCAGGCTTCAAGCCACGATGGGAATAAAACCCTGTTTGTATAAATAGAGATAGAGGAAAAAATGTTCTTCGTTGCCATACTGCTTAATGAAGAAACAGCCTATGCTGTAGGCTTATTTAACCCACACTGAAGTCATAATGCTTTACATTCACCCAGCACATAAGATGGTTTAAAATTAGTGCTAGTGTCTCTGTGCTAGTGTAGAAGCCCACTTTCACCTCTCCAATATCCCACATCAAGTGCTATTGTGTTTCATGTCACTCCCTGATAATGCCAGTACAGAATACCCTGCTGGTGCACCCAGAGTTAATCGGTGCCAGGATACCTGAGATGCGAGATTAGGCAACTGAAAAGGGGGAGGAAGGTACTTTAAGCTTACTGGCATCTTGATCTAGCAAAATAGGTGAAACTTTCCCATCTGCTCCCATCTTTTATGGCAGGCCTATCGGCATGCTAGGTCCTGTTTCTAGTTTCTTTTTCTTAAGCTTCCTTTTGTGCTGCAGAAGGCTGACTGTTCTTCAGAGCGTAGGATGTTTGGTGTTAACCTTCTGGCGCTTTGGAGTCATGGCTTTGGTTAGGTCTTCTAAGCAGTTCTGCAGCAGAGCACAGCATGTTGCTGTATGTGATAAGTTTTGTTGTTGTTTGCTTCTCCAGGAGAGAGTCCGAAATGAGAAAGCAGGCTTTAGTTGAATTTTATTTGTCTTTGAACTGACTCATGATTTTGTAACTGATCTTTTAGTATTGTAGCCTTCTGTTTCTTGCTGCTCACCACCAAGGTTGTAAGTATTTTATATTTAGTTTTATAGCTTATGAAGTTGAATAGTCAGTCCATCCTAGTCCACCCTAATCTTTCTGGGGCTTAATTTTGTATTAAGAATAATTTTGTAAGAAGGAAAACAATATATTGTGTGGAACGTATGTCATAAACAGAATTTACCACTCCTTTCTTTCAAGATGGTTGTAATAAACTGTTGAACATTTGGTGGCCCCTGTCTGGCTGAAGAAGTTGTGGTGGTTGTGCATGCCCATCTATATAAGATGACTTCCTGCATTGTTCTGTGGAAGCTTGTCTTTGCCAAATGCTGCACTAAATATTTGTTTGAAGGGGGAGCATCAAAGCAGCCTCGTGATGCTTCATTCCTGCTGTTTTCAGGGGAAATGAGATTTTGTGAATAGTCCAGAAATGTCTAATTACACTACTGATTTATTTCTTTAATATCACCCTAGATCTTTCCAACTTTCCAATTGAAACACATTTTAGTAAAATACAGCATGAATGTGGATTTCTACTTTTGTCTGTGCTCCTAAAGTGTGTTGCAATTTCAGTGTATGCAGGCATCAGGTAAGCTCCTCTTTTGCTCAGTCGTTATAGTTCTATCTTGACCCCAAATAATATTGCATGTTCTTCAATCTTTTATGTCTACTGGTTAGACATAAAAGGTTAGTTGGTTTTCCTTGGTCTTTTTTTCATGATCAGGTGCTCAGTGTAAATTGGCACAAGGCAGTTGAAAGTCTGTAATTGAAATGGTGTTGAATCAGGGACAATTTTAATTCGGAAAGAAGCACCTTTGTCAATAATCAGGAGCCAGCTCCTGTGAAGTCAAACAAAAGTGAGATCTGATCTTTTATTTGCTGGATAAAAAGGCTAGTGCGCTTCCTCACTATGTTGCAAATTTTAAGACGTTTTTAAGACAAATACTTAAAACATTTTATTTTCAAACGGGTATTTTGGGAGTCAGAGGAAATTCTGGTAGCCAAGGTGTATGCTGTAGTACACAATATGCATCAGGTGTTCTGAAATTCTCATGGTCTGAAACAATTCCTTTATGGAATGGGACTTTTCTTCCTGATTTTAAATGAGATTTTTAAACATTTTTCTTGAATTAACTGTGGAAAACATTATACCTCATCTTGAGTGAGCAAATAATGGAGCTGAGACAATGCAAGAAACCTTTCTCACCTTTCTCTAAACCCAAATCATCATTTTGCAAAGACCAGCAGAAGCTCCCAACAGCACTGGTTTTGTAAAGGCAGCAAGTCGGAGCAGAAGGAGAAAAGGCCCAGCTCAGGCCAGCTGTTGGCCAAAGGTGGACAGGCAGTAGGCTGTTCTCGTACAAGGGTTACTGGAGCTGTTACTTTGGTTGAACAGGAGCTATAGCAGAGACGAAATGAGAGCCAGCTATCTGCTGCAATATAATTTGCACTGTGGTCAAACCACTGATTATTTGTACCTGGGTCACTCTCCTGTGAGTTTTTTGTCCAATGCATGAATCTACCCTGCAGCTTTTCCTTCTGCAGGGCACTTCAAGGGGTGCTTGCAACATCTCTATCTGCTGCCTTAATTCAGTAAAATTTGAGTGAACTTAAGCTATTACTGAGCCAGGATCTTGTGCCAAACTTGTTTGAATTTAGCCAATATATTCCAGAGTTTAGGAAGACTCAGACAGAACAATGCATGATAACCTAATCCTTATTCTTAACACAGAGGCTAAAACGACACTTCTGTTACTTGTTTGGCACAAAATTCTGCTCTTATGGTTTAGAGCTGTGATGATAGAGTAGTTTTAAGATTCACTTTGTTATACCAGAACAGTATGATGTGCGGTGAGGAGTATGCCAGAAGAACACATCCTGCATCCCTGGAAATTGATGCTCTTTCACCCCCTGCTAGGATATGCTACTGACCTCAGCATACCTCATTGTTACTGTTTTCATCATCTTTTTAGAATGGGGTTTGCGAAGGAGATAAATACCTGACTTTTGCACATCCCACATCCTTTTATTGACACTTTTGATGGGTCTAGAAGTACAATTGTATTAAGTGTATGTGCCATGAGGGATTCTTGGCCTCTTGTGTCCAAGTCTTCCTGTCAGTCTTCATATTTTTTACAGATAAATATGTTGGTGGGAAGTTAGGCCAAGTTCCACAGTCCTCCAGAGAGGGACAGTCACTGTCTGAGCATGAGCTCCCACTATTGCATGGACTCTGGATTGGGCTGAATCTGTTGCAGCCCAGACACCTGGGAGGGGCATGAAATCTATGAGTTCCAGCATGATCCAGGGGAAAAGCATAAAGCAAAGCCAATAGCTGTGGTGCAGAAGGAGAACATGCAGGTCATTGAATTTAACAAACCTGCACAAATTGCTGAGCCTGTTCTTCCTGTACAGCTTAGACACAGCTATGACCTCTAAATAGGGGGTGCTCTTGAAAGTCACAGGGTGTCTTTGATACTGTGTTTTCACAGTTTGGCAGAGTAACACTACCTGTTCCCTTCCATGTATTTCACCTAGCTGAGTTGCTCCTCAGGTAGAGGTGTTCACTCCTCTATATTGCAGAATAAGAGTGGTGTAATGGAATTTAGTTACTGAAACTGCTAATAGTGCCCCAGGTCAGGGAAGCACCTCTTTCTCAATACTTATAACAGCAGTACAGTACAGTAAAGAGGATCATATAATACTTGCAGCCAGAACCATCCCTGGAGCACTTGTACAGTCACAATAAGTAGGATCTCCAGTAGCAACAGGATCAATTTGCTTGAGGAAAATGTTGTCTACACCTCTGTACAGAGCAATATGTCTTTTTGTTAATTACTAGGTTTTGTCTTAATCTTAAATCCCATCTTGCCATTTGATTTTTCATGCAAGGTTTTCAGTGGCAATTGTTAGATGTGTTGATGTAATGGCACTGTTTCTTCAAGAGGCTTTGCTCTAGCTGCAGCTGTCTTTTTTGAGCTATGTTTAACTATAAGATAGTCTGTGTTAATTTTGAAGATTTTTTTGGAAAAAGCATCGTATGCTTAGTTTTATCATTCTTTGTAAAACCTGGAAATACTTTCAAATGTACTTAAAAAGATAATGTTTCTGCTTCAAAACTAAAACTCTCAGGGCCTTATTTCTGCCTAATGCTTCTGCAGGGAAGATGTAATTAAAGTTATCTAGAGATTCTTTTTTTAAAAAAAAGAAGAATCCTCAGTATAAACGCAAAGAACTGAGAATGAAGGGATTTAACTGGCTTATTGTGAAAGTACACAGGCCTATTGAGTGCTAAGTCGGTAACCCTTTCAGCTCTGTGCTCTATGCTTTATGTAACCCCATGTCATCTGGGGGAAGAGTGGTTAGAAAGCGGACCGGTGGAAAGAGACCTGGGGGTGCTGATCGACAGCCGGCTGAACATGAGCCAGCAGTGTGCCCAGGTGGCCAAGAAGGCCAATGGCATCCTGGCCTCTATTAGGAATAGTGTAGCCAGCCAGTCTAGGGAAGTGATTGTCCCTCTCTACTCGGCACTGGTGAGGCTGCACCTTGAGTACTGTGTCCAGTTCTGGGCCCCGCACTTCAAGAAAGATGTTGAGTTGTTGGAGCGAGTCCAGAGGAGGGCGACCAAGCTGGTGAAGGGTCTGGAGGGTCTGACCTACGAGGAACGGCTGAGGGAGCTGGGGTTGTTTAGCCTGGAGAAGAGGAGGCTCCGAGGTGACCTTATTGCAGTCTACAACTACCTGAAGGGAGGTTGTAGTGAAGTGGGAGTTGGCCTCTTCTCCCTGGCAACTAGCGATAGGACAAGAGGACACAGCCTCACGCTTTGCCAGGGGAGGTTCAGGTTGGACATTAGGAAGAATTTCTTTTCAGAAAGGGTTATTAGACATTGGAATGGGCTGCCCAGGGAGGTGATGGAGTCACCATCTCTGGATGTGTTTAAGAAAAGACTGGACATGGCACTTAGTGCCATGGTCTAGTTGACATGGTGGTGTCAGGGCAACGGTTGGACTCGATGATCCCTGAGGTCTCTTCCAACCTGGTTGATTCTGTGATTCTGTGATCTGACGTTTTGCTCTGGAAGAGGAGGGAAGTAGAACAAGATCACAGGTGGGGTGAGGAAAGCAGGTGATAGCCAAGTGTCTCTGCCATGGCAAGTAGGCTTCTGCACAGAAAGTTTCCTGAACCCTCCCTCGGGGGTAGCTTTAAACAAAAGGTATGGGTTTTTTAAGTGGGAAATTAACTGTCAAGTCTAATACAGCTGGTTTACAATGAACTTTGATACAGGGAATCCTCTTCCAAATAGTTTGCACATTGTGTAGCGTTGATAGTGGTTTGTAACAAGCTGTTATTCACAAGGCCATTCAATTGATGTCCTCTCTAATTGCATGTCTCCCATCAGCATAAGGCCCTGGATGTGGACCATATAGCTTTCCTCTTTCTTTTCCTTTAGATTTAGAGTCAAAGCTGAAAAAGGCAGCGTAGTCCCAGTGCCCGATTGACTTAATCCTGCAGGCTGCCTAGGATGGAGGAATTTCAACCCTTTCTGCAGGGCTGAGCAGTTCCTCAGTGGTGGATGAATGCACACATCATCTGGGGGTGGTCCTGTGCTACTGTGGCCCCAGGATTTGTCGTTAGGCATGATGCTGCCTCACCTCAGTTTGACATTGTCACCGTTAACCTTGATCTTCTGCTCCAGAGAGACATGGGGACAGTGGTGACATCCCGCTAGTTGACACATTGACATTGCATATGGTTGTGTAGGCCTTCTGCAGCAGGTCTAATTGTATCCATAAATGCACTTAGTCTAAGTGGAAGAAATATCTCTGTTGTAAGAGAACCCATCCAAATTTTTGACAGCTTTCTTTAAATACTATAGTGGTTTTCATTTGCAAATCTATATATATCATGTTTTTCATAGCAAAGAGGAAAATATCTGTTTTACTGTATACTTGTTCTTGGAGCATCTGTCATTGTTTCTGGCTAGAGCTGACAGGTAAAACCTCAGGAAATATAGGAAAGAGTTAACAGGTAAAACCTCAGGAAACAACTACTTCAACATTTCCAGAAGTAAAAGAAATAATAATTTGGATGCCAAAGAAAATAACTTCTTATTCCTGTGAAAAATAAGGGTTTCTAATAGAAATAATTGAGTCTCACGGCAAACCTGAATTATTCAATCAGGTTTGCTTAATTTGATCTTTAAAACCATTTCCTTTCCTACTTGCCAACTGTCAGATACAGAAATGCTGATGATTTTAAAGGAAAAGAGAATAAGACCCTAACTCAGGACAAATGGAGCAAAAAGGACTGGAGAACTAAATTTAACACTGTAATGTTTGTGTAATTGAAATTCCCTTGAATAGCTTATTTGTGGTTTTGTTGTTGTTTGTTAGAAGAAAAAATGTTATAAACAGAAAATCAGGAATCACAAGAAATAAGCACGTATTCTGTGCTCTGAATTTTGGCTTTCCAAATGTGTTATGATAATGTTCTATTTTTCTGTGTTACGAAGAAAATAATACTGTGAAAATTGAAACTGTGAATTAATGACACTTTAACAAATGATAAGTTTTCATAAAGGAGCTTACTGGTTAAACCACAGAATTGTGGTCTGAAGAGCAAAAATAGCCTGTTGGCTTGAAAAATGTCTCAAAACAGGTTACATAGTGTCTGCAAATGATAATTTCTCTAGCTGGAAGTAGGTTACTTAGTGGCATACTCCAGGGGACTGATCTTTTTAATAATGCATATATAAATAATTTGAATGAGAATATCAGATGTAAGATCATATTAAACGTTAGCTGATGATACCGAAGTTAGAGGAAGGGAATAGCAAACACTTCAGAATTTATGCAACCCTATTCAGAGGGATTTGGGAACTTTTAAGTGTCTGAGTCGTTCAGTGAAAAACGCACTTTAATGCAAACACATGTAAAACAATGAGTCTAGTGGCAACCACCAAAAACAGTGTATGTATTAAACAGAACAGTCATGAAGTTCACTGACCAGACATGAAATGAGATTTACCATACAACTATGTAGCTGGAAATATAAGCCCAGTATAGCTTTGCAGGAGAAAGTAAGTGAGGGGATTAAGACCAAGAACAAGAGAGAGAGAGAGGAAAATTCAGTACAAATCCCAAATCCAAAGAGGAGTATCGTGATTGTACAGTGCATTGCTGGATCACAAAAAAGGATGAGACTGGCTGTGGAGTTCCACGGGACAGATTTCAGTCAGATGACACCAATGAAACTAAAAAAACCTCCAGTTACAGAGTAGTGAGCTCACAGGATTTGTCTCCAGAGATTTGTTTCAGTAGGGATTTCAGTGTGGTAGGGCTGAAGGAACAGCTAGAGGCAAAGTCATCCATTTTTGTTAACTGGCGATAGAGCTTTACGCAGTTGGGTCTGGGTGGTTTTTTTTTTTTTGTGGTCTGTGTTTTTTTCGTTTTGTTTTGTTCTCTCCCCTGTTTTGAACCTTTGACTTAGCAATTCTGAACCATGAAAACAACTGCAGGAGACATCTAAAAAGGAGAGGCTGAAGTGTCTGGATATGAATGGATGTTTCCTGAAGGTGATAGGGTAACTGAAATACAGTGAATCGAGAAGAATGCTCAGAACAGTAATGGAAGCGGCAAAAATACCCAAGGCAATCAAAGCTTAGTAATAGGGACTAAAAGAGATTATTCACACTCAAGTGTGTTGTGGGACAAAACAGGAAGGTTCAAAGAGCTGCTCTTCACTGTGGTAGTTTCTGGCATGGTTTCCAACAACACTTTGCCCTAAAGAATTTGAAGTTCACATAGCATCACAAGCATTGAGGAACAAGAGCTGAAAGTGTGACGCAAATACACAATTGGACAAATCTGTAAGAAGGAACCTAGTCCAAGATAGTTTTAATATGGTGAACCTAAGATGGAAGACTGTTTTTTGGGCATCTATACTGTGTGTATTAATACTGAGTGAGTATTTAATATACTACTTCAGTGGTCTGTGACAGGGAAGGAAGACACAGTTGGCTCAGCCATCTTAGAAACAGAGCCGTCTGTTTTCAGATGTGCCCAAAGCAGGCAGTATCTGTTTGGATGGTAGACGACCAATATATACTGTAGTAGTTGATAAAAAAGGGGTTTTGTTTCATTCCGTCTTTGCTCTGAGATGACGTACCTGCCTCAAAACCAAGGCAAGTGTAAGGTTCCTGAGAGGACTCTCCAAGAAGGAGAGGGATTTTTTGTGTTGGGATTGTCTCTTTTGCTACAGGTAAATAATCCTCAGGTGGAGAGCAAAACCAAGCTCTGGAGCAGAACTCGGTATTTTCTATGGCTTGCGCATATCTGTGCCTTGATGCATCCAAATTAGGACCACTTTATACTTAACCTTGTTGCAGCAAATACTACTGTTATGTCTGCCTGGCTGTGTTTTATCCCATATTAGTCCATTAGTCTCATCTTCCCCTGCTGCTTCTTTCTTCCTCACTCCCTTAAATATTCTTATTGTTCTGGGACTTCCAATTTCTTACTTCACCTGCAAGGGTAGGTTCTTTGTGAGCTTGGGAAGATAGGGCTGCTAACCCATAGCGTCCCACTAGAGAGCATGTCTCAGGATATAAACCCCAGGCCAGAACATGAGTAGAGGGTGGGATTGTATGCTGCTGAGGACCATATCTCATAGGAAGAGCAGTGGAAGGAAACTTGGCCAACCAAAATCCCAAAGGTAGGTGTGAGAGTCAGGGAATGGGATTTCATCCACACAGACAAATAACAAGTTGTGGTTTGGCTGAAAAAAAACATCTACAAGCAAGTATTGAGCTTTGGCTGAAGTGAGTGGGGCTGCTGGTCTGTTGCAATTATAACAATGTTTATGTAGGCATAAAAGTGTTTAGAGGCAAGCATTTCCTGTCTGGTTACAGGCTTGTTTAATCTCTGCAATATAGAGTTTAGAGAGAGGATTTGATGTGTGAAAGAAACTTTAGCAAGAAATAGTATCTGCCTTTGGTGGAAGGAAGATGTTGGTTGCAGAGCCTGGCGGGTCTCTGGGTCACCTGAGTGAGGAGCACAGGGGAGAGCAGAGGCTGGGGGGGTGGATGTCCATGGAAAACTGCACCTTCTGATGACACTGTGCTGTGCATCTGTAAAAATGAAGCTGTCTTTTTTCTTAAATAGAAGTAGTTCTTATGATTTTCCCACCAGAACTGGAACTCATCACAGTTGTATGGTGGGTAGACACCAGTCTGATTTATGAACACAATTCAATCGCAGGTACAGACTTTTCAGATGCAGAATGCATTTGTGAATAAGAGTCTTTCCTCTGATCGTTTCCTCTTTGTAGTCCACATTTGGTCTCGATTGCATATCCAGTGAAATCAGTGGGAAATCTGCCATTGACTCTGATGGGAGCTCAGACCCTTGGGTCTTTATGCTTCTGGTTATTTCCACTATTTCATTTAGCTAATAAGAATTACACAAATGCTTCTCTTACAAAAATATTCTTTCTGGCAGTAATAAGATATATTTCCCCTGAGAGCTGTTTTTGCTATATTGCTATTGCTTTCTGATCCTTAACGGAAGAATCCTGGTTGAGCCCCTCATGAAACTAGTTTAGGAGCTTATAGGCTCTATAGTCAATCAGAGAGTAGGGGAAGCACGGCGTGGCCCAAAGACTGTCTGATTGCTTTTACTAAAGCGTGAGGGGAGTGGAAATGTAGATTTCTAAAATGCATGTTTTCAAAATGAGTGTACAGATGTGTTACACTAAATAAGTACATTTTATAGGTGATTTAATCCTATGCACAATTAATGGCATGAAAAGGAACAGAAGCCATACAGATTTCCACTTTACTGAGCCAGGTACTCTGGACCTTTGTATCGTGTAACTTTACACCTAGAGATGGGAGCAGGGTAGCAGCAAATGCTGTTCATATCAGGTTGTAGATAAGGGTGTCACTGGAGCCTTTTGCCCCTTTAGGTGTCTTGTAACAGCCTTTCACGACAGCTGTTCCATTTTAAGGATGAGTGCACACAACAAATTCCAGACATCCCGTGGCCAGTGCAGTTGCTGAATGGTGAGTTTAGGCTTCATTTGGTACAGGCCTCCAGAGGGCTGAGACGGAGCTGTCAGGGCTCATTGTTCAGCCTTACAAGGTCTAAATAAAGAAAACATTGCAAATTCCAGTTGACACTGTTGTTTAACCAGAGAGAAATAAACATTGAGAGGATAAGTTTTTAAACTAGTCATATCCCTGTTGCATTTGTTGTATGTCTTAACTATGTGCCTAATAATATGAAGATCTTAGTTTAATATCTTTATAACCTGTGACAATTAAATAAAGGAATTAGAAAAGCAGATTTACCCAGTGACCAGAAATAAATGAATATTCATTGTTGAGGATAAATTGACCTGTATGCTTTTCTTTCTAAATTGTCTTCAATCTCTCAGTTTCATTTGAGAGCTCTAAGCATAACTAATGCTGCTTTTCTGAAGTATGCTTTTAATAAGTCAGCCGTTGCTCATATTAGTAGTTTATATGTTTATTACTAGAAATAACTGCTAGTGGTATGTTGGCTTTTCATCATTATTTAAAATAACTTTTTTGGGGAAAAAAACCCCTACTATACAGTTTAGATAAAATAATAGAACTCCAAAGAATCAAAGGACAGCCTCAGCCTTAAGATTTATTAGGAAATTGGGCTGGCACCTACTAGTACTTTTTCCTGTAACTTCTTACTCTTTGTTATGCAGCTGTATTTGTTCTTTCAGAAACTCTTGTATAGATGATTCCTCCACAGTTGTGGGGGATTTTTAAAATAGCATTTTTTTTTACGACTAACACAAAAGCCTTCTAAACATTTCCCAAGAAAACAAAAGTTTGCGGAAGGAATGTATGGAATGACTGTCAGACATGCTGGTGGAGAAGAAGAGGTAAACACCACCAGTGGTATTACATATTGCAGCAAAGCAACACGTTCATTTGTGATGTGAAGGTTAATTTTAAGAAAAAATGTAGTAGTTGCATGAATTTCCCCATGCACAGCAGAACTGGTCAGAAAATGGCATCTCTGACTTTGTCCATGATGGTTCATCTATGGATGGATTTCAGTGTTTTCCAGGGAGCTGCACCCCATCTCAATCCCTCTCCAATCATAAATCTTCACAATGCGTGCAGCTACTTTAGACGTGAGTCCAAAATGTGTTGCTGTCTGACCAAATGGTAGCGTAGCTCTCCCAAGAGAAAGAACACATTGTTTTTGCAGTTTTAAATAGACCTGAAAGTGTAGCTGTAGTTAGATCAGCTATTGAATTACTTTCTCAAGTGTGTTAGGAAATATACTTGATGGTAGGGAATACAGAGGGAGTGTGTAGTCTAGTTATTGGAGCTAGACAGAGCTATTTCCAAATGTCAGTATCAAAGTGTACTTTAATGCAAAGAATTGTAATCATTTTATACAGCAATTACTCTCTATACAGTACTAAAGGAAACCGGACATGGTTTATCTGTACAAGATGATACTTCTGTGCATGCATAAAACTGCAAAGGTACAAAGAAATAGTATATGTTAAGGTTAACTGCACATACATATAATGGTGTCAACTATTACATCTGAAGTTCTCCCAAGAGATAATAAGCAAACATGCTGTAGACGAATGGTCTAATTTTTTTCCCCCTGCTCCCCTGTGAGGCAATCTAGGGTTATAAATGTTTTTGATGATTTATTTCCTTTTTCCTCTTTCTTCTTCTGCTGTTCCTTGTGTTCTCTCATCCTTCTCCCATCATCGTTGTCTTCCACACTCCCTTCTTCCCCATATTGAGTTAAGAAAAAAGAACTCGAGTCTAAAGTAGTGTTCTTTCTGTTTTGAAAACCAATAATTCTTGATTTATTTCCAAGCACACCCCCACCACCACCCATTTCAGCTTTTGTTTCATGGTGGGAAAGAGTGTTTCTTCCCTTCACCATTTAAGCATTGTTTTGTGGTGCAAAAGTTCTTTTCACTTGTAAGAGCTTTGTTCCTGGTGTTGGTGGTTTGTTTGAGGAACAACCTAAGGCAAGTATGCATGCTCTGATCATCGGATATCAATAGATCTAGGTGTAATGTGTATAAAAATCATCACCTATATCATCGTTGTTCCTTGCGTATTCTACTCCTGTAGAATACGTACCGGTTTTTCATCAGGTGATTCCCTGGGAGGTAGTGGACTTGTGCAGTTATTCAGGTAAGATACTAGAGTTCCCTTTCCGAGGTTATGGTCTTTCCCACTGTACTGCAGCCAGTCCTGCAAACTGTAGATGGTGGCTGGTCTGTCTTTCAGAATTTCTAGCATGTCCTGTTCCATACTGTGTCCTGCCTCTTGGAGGGAGGAAAATACGTCCCCTTGTGACATCAGTATTTCTATACAGAGAGACTGTTCCCAAGGTAGGATGTTGCTTCCCCTATCGCCTATCTTAAGCAGAACTGGAGAAGTTTTGGGGCCATACATTTATTGATCTATGATACAGAGATTCTCTGACACTTAATGATGCTGAGGAGGATATTTCTGTATGTGTTACTTTTTTTTTTTTTTCTTTCCTGCTTTGTAATGTTTTAGGGCTCAGGAATGAGGAAGGAAAAAGATAGCGCACTTAGATGCTGTCAGGTCAATAATAGTGGCCAGACGTGTGACTGCAGCATGTTGGTGATCTTGAGAATTGGGAGCAATTCATGTTTGCAATTGTGCAGTTCAACTGAGTCATCTTGCTGAGAATCTACAGTGGTGGCTGAGTCCTTGCTTTGTTTGTCAATCTCTGTTCTGTAGTCACTGTGGAGGAAGTCATAAGTTAGTCTCTGTCTCTACAACAGGGATCTTGTTTGTGATGTGCTAAGCAAGAGGTAAAAGGAATTATACACTTGTCTCATGGCTCAACAGTTCATGGACCACAAAATGAGAAACGCTGATCTAGCAAATGACCTGCATATCAGGCTTCAGACTCAGTTAGGCCTTTCGTTTCCAAATAAGGTGGACATGACAAGTAGATCCTGCTGTTGCTAGCTTGTGTGGAATTGAAGTTGTCATTCCAGCTCAGCTCTCTGCCTTGTGAAAAATGCGCGTGCCTCAGTTGCATCTGGAGATACACAGTATGCTGGCACCAGCTCTAGAGTCTTTAATTAACAGCTTTCAGTAGAACATCAGTTTGTCAGTGACAAGCACAGATCTAGTATTGAGCCTCATGAGTCTGAGAAAAAGTTTAGTAGCTGGGCTGAGCATGCTACAATGCCTAATGATATATTTTTTTCTGGGGCCAAGTTGGCCTCCCTGTTGTTTTATTCTCTCATTAGTAGGAGGTTGAAGAGGATGGGTGTTTGTGAGGCTGTATTTGAGGGCAGTATAGTGAAATGTGAAATATCCAGGGAACAATAGAATTGCTTGACCTCTGTGATGACTTACCAGCTGCATCTTCTCCTAGACCTTGTAGAGAGAGCTTTTTTTTCAATACTGAATTAAAACTGAAAAAAAAATCAGCTGGCATTACCCTCTGTCTTTTTCCCTATTGTTTTCCTCCTCCTTTGCTGTTGTAGGGTTACCCCAACCCAAAGCAGGATAGCTTTCCAAAAATAAAAATCCTGCATTCTACATGGAGGTGAATAGCTTGCCTGTGATATACATTAGGTCATTGTCAAGCCAAAGTATGTTTTCCTTACTCTTTACCCTGTGCCCTCCAACCTCTGTAGTTTTGGTTTCCAGACTGAAAGAGGAGGAACTTTTTTCATTTTATTCTCTTTTTTTTTTTTTTCCTGAAGCAGTGGGAGGTAATATGCTTCTCTGTAAGTAGTGACTGTTCTAACTCTTAACAGCCTTGGGGAACACAAGAGGTGGATATAATAAGGTACATAATATTACTTTGTTAGAGGTTGAGCCTGCGGTTGTGTGCAAGAGCTGTCTTTACTGGGATGCGTCCTGGGAAACAAAGTGCCAGCGGTACTCCTGCAGAATTTAGTGTGGGTTGAGTGTGGGGTTATTTTACACCAAGTTTGTAGGACTGGAGTTCCTGCTCTTATTAAAGCTGGTGTCAGTATCCCATGTTACTTTTGAGAAGTGGATGTTCATATTTCTCCTGTAAAGGCAACATTAAAAGGATAGTCTTAAACACCACTATCCCCAAATATTATACATTAGCATTAAATGAGCTTATAATAATAATAGGAAAACCTTTAGGAATCACAACCTTTAGAATCATTTGAACTGTCTGCTTTCTGTCAATTTTTGCCTTTTAGAAAGTGCTAATTCTTGTTAAGTCTGCATGAGAGACTTGTTTAATGAGCAGATTAAATGGGTGATTATATGTCTTTTTAAAATGGTTTTTGTGGACGGGCTTCATGATGCCACTTTCCCATTTGGCACAGCAACATAGAGCAGTCTTTTTAATTACCGCTGCAGGGTCACTGGGACCCAAGCTGTTTGCTTTATTAAACCTCGATGGTGCCTTTGGAGCAGCTCCTTCTAAACTCTGCTGTCACAATTGTATCTAAATTAGCATCTGAGTGACCCTTTTTTCAGGCTTTCCAAACCCCAGCTGACAGGGATTGCCAAAAGATGCTAATTGCTTGGGCCTACCTTGGAACAAGGGCTTGCCAAGATAACAAAAGGACTAATGTTTCTTTCAATATGCGTCCAGATTCACATAAGTACCTCTTTTAATTGCCAAGAATTATTGTAATGCCCAGTCAATGGAATAATTGACCCTCAACAGCAAGAGCTTATTATGTAATAAATAATGGCAGCAGCCTTGTCAGAGTAGCAGGTACAGAGGCAATTTGCTGGACTGAAAAGAGCTTTTCTCAGCAAGGGCTCTGGGATAGACCAAGGCATCCCAGTCAGAGTCCAGCAGAGGGGACTAATTTGAGTTTAACTGCAAGGAAATGCGCTGAAAGCTTTTAGACTTATCCTTACGATGACAAAGGAAGAAACAAAAAGGATTGGGTTGGTAGTTTGACAGCTTACATCGAGGGAGTCTCTCACTGATGAGGCAGACAGTCAAGCATCATGCAGCTACTTCTGGTCTACGGGGTTTTTAAGAGCATGTTTTCATCAGGGATAGTGAGGGGGATTTTACTCTGTTCCTAATTTATATCTCTGTGTCTCAGCATTACATATATTCACTGTGCTTGCACAGGAATAAAACGTGTCATTACTAGAAACAAGCAATTGATACATGTGAAATATCTAATGTTTTCTATATGAAGAAACAAATCCAGCATGGTTTTGCCTGCTCTCCTGTTCTTATACTCACCTTCCATTTCAACTCCTAAATCCCAGGAGATGCTGCAGACTGGAGGGGTTAGATGTGTTCTCAACGACACTGAAGTAAAACTAGGGTTCATTTATTTTGTTGGTGTGCCCAGAATAACTCCGAAATCAAGATCTGGCCTACTATTCTGAAGTCTCCGTGTTCATAAAGTAAATACTGTCTACAGTAGAGCAGTTATCCTGGTGTTCAAAGTAGGCTCTGGGGATAACCTAGCAACTGTTGGCAAATATATATGGAAAACACATAGAGACATGGAAAATCCCTTCCCCTCCCCCTTGCAAACATGGAAGGAGGCTGTGCACACAGCATGCTCCTGGGGGAAGTGTTTGTAGTCTCGTTTATGACAGGGCTCTTGTCTTTTTAGGTTAGTCTGTTGCAAGTTTGGCTTGAGGTATGTTGGCAGAGCTACTTGGGGAAATCTGCGTAGTGCCTGCCAGAACAAGTTTTGGACCAAACCATGCTTTTTAGTGCCTTGCTTTTATAATTAAGGTCACTCCTGCAAAGCACGCATAAAGCAAGAAAATAAATATTGGCTTGGCTAGGTGATGTATGAATAGCAGTTTTTGTTGTGTTTATAAGGTCACCAGAAAGATCTGATGGAATTGCCTCTTTGTGCTGAATTTCATTTCAGTTTATCCACTGTTCTGTCTTTTGGGAGTATTTTTTTGTGTTGTACGGTACGTCAGCATTCTGAAGAAAATATGTTCTAGTTCAAAGATATTTCCAATGTGATTCTCCTTTAAGTAGGCACTTCTTGCTTTGCATGCTCCTTAACTAACAGCATTGACATCCAGTGGAGGTTTAGCATAACAGAAGAAATATTTCAGTTGAAGGCTGATAAGCTGAGTATGAATGGAAAATGAATGTTGTAGATTAATTACACATAAGTCATCTTAAGGTCTTTCCATTTAAATGTGCTCTTCTCTGTTCCTTCTGATCTGTCCTTATGTGTCACTCAGACTCAATGTTTTCAGATTGCCAGAGCAAGAGAGAGGAGCAGGCACAAGGATAAATTTTGTCCAGTAAACCCAACTGTGTCCTTCCTAAGAGCTTGATCTCCTCTGAAGAGGCATTCAGATCAAGATGGGCTGGCAACACAGCAGCAGTAGTGGTATTGGGAGCTAGTTGTACCTCCCATCACGTGATCACCAGACATAAATATTTTCTGAACTCTGAACCAAATTTAAGCTGTACTTTTAGGATGTATCAAACTCCTCCTGAGGCTGTGCATGTTCTCTCAATAGAGAGTTTGAGCTGATACAGTACACCTGAGAAATCTTGAGAGCATCCTGACCCTTTCACCCTTTCTTTTTGTCTCTGAACTATGCACTTACTCGTACTGCTGGAACTCCTGAGAGCCTTCGTGGTCCTGCCGTTAGGCTTTTTATTGAAAAATCTCTATCCCTACTGTGTGCTGTGTGTATTCAGCACCAGAGAAAAAGGGAGAATCAAAGCGAACGTGCAATATCGCACAGCATGAGAGGCATCTATACATTACTGAGGTGAGTACATAGATCTGGCAGGAAGGGGGAGTTCTGAGGTGGGATAGTAAAGGGAGAGAGTGAAATAGCTTTGATAGTGTTTTCTAAGAAGCAGCTTCAAAGACATTGAAGATGTTTGGCTGAAAGTGGTAAGTCTACGATGGGCAACAGCTTCAGATATTGTTGAAATCTTTGAAGTTAAGCCTTAATTTTCACCCTTTACTACCATGATTTCTTTGCTTCCTTGATTTCTGTGTCCTTCCTATCTCTCTCAAGCTCCCTCTCTCTCTCTCTCTCTCCTCACTCCCACCCCCCCTTTCAGTGGAGCTTGAAGCAGCGAGGGCAATTGGGATGTGCCCACTCTGATGTTTGAATGAGGTGGCACTCGTGATGAGTTAAGGAGATCAATATTATAAAGCTCTTCCTTCCTTCCTATGTGCTCTGTAGGCAGAAATATCAGCTGATCATTGTCCTCCTTTTATCTGTGACTGTAGGTCTAGTCGCTCTAAAGCACCAAGGCTTGAGTGATAGCTCAAGTAGATGATGAGGTGGCAGGGAAGTTATGAATTATTTTACATCTATTTTCATTATAGAAGATGAAGGGGAAATTATTATTCCAAGGGCATTTTTTTATGGAAATCAGTGTGTGACCTTAGCAAATCTTAATGTTTTAGGAGAAAGTTAGTTCTATTGAAAATTCAAGTGTAGTAAATCAAATACTATCACCGAGATAATGACAAGATAGACCAATAAATCTGTACCTGGTAAATTTCCGTGATAAAACAGTTACTGTATGAATGGAACATAGTAAGCACTTTCAAAATCTCTTCCTGTTCTTTTTTAACAAGTGCTCCTGAAAACCTTAAAGGTATGCAAATGAAGTCTGTCTTCAAGGGAGAGCCTAAGAATTAGATATAACTTAATTTTACTTCAGCTCTTGGAAACCAAACTGAGGAATAAATTTTCCTATTAGGATAGCAATAGCCATGAATAACTCCATCAATTATCTTTTAAATTTTTACTGATACGGTTTTATGTAAGTGAATATGGATTTCGGCCCACAGAGATTTCATGCATGAAGAGCATAAGGAGAAAATTAGGTTAATATAACTTAAGTCAAAATGATATGGCTTTGGTGAGGAAATTGTAGTTCTTTAAATTATCAGCATTATTGAAGAAGTTGATGGAAGATAAAGGCAACCTGGATGAGACAAATTACTTGGGTTTCCTAAAAGCTTTCCAAAATGCCCCTCCTAAGATTCTATTGAGGAAAATAAATAGCCATGTAATCCAGGGCAAAGTGCTAGTGTGGATTAAAAAGTGTTCAGGCAGGTGTGTACATAGGAAGCAGGATGGAGACAAGGTCAGTAAAGTGACCTAAACATAGTGGTGCTTTAAGGCAAAGATGAGGGAGGATGTAGAAAAGGAGGGGAGGAAGCTTCTGTCAAGTTTATCCAGAGGGGAGGTTGATGAAGGAGATCCTAGAATAGAAATCACCTATTGGTGAGACTGGTGCAGAGGAAGAAAAATTTAGTGAGGGATTGATGTGTGTGTGGGGAAAACAACAGATTTCACAGGCCTCATGAACCTCCATGACAGACAAACTGAGGAATGGGAGAGAAGAGTGAGCAGCAATTTGTCAAGGGCTGCTCAGGAGGAACTACCAGACTAGCAGGCAGTGATGTGCAGTTAGAAGAAGCAGGCAGGTTCCAGGTAGATTTAGCTTGCATATCGAAGCATAAAATAATACCTGAATCAAGGAATCGGAAGTTGCTTGGAAAATTAAGATGATTTCACCTAGAAGAAAGTTTTGAAGAGCATTTGGCAAATGAATACCACACTGTGTAGCAAGAGGAAAACTGACTAGTCTTCTGCCTGTCGTACCCTGTGAAAACATGGGGGCGTTTTTCAAGATTAAAATGCTAATAGAAGATCCCTTTCCCTTGGAGTGATGAAACTACCCCAAATCACATGCTGCACTGAGAGATGTTGTAAATAAATAAAATAAACCAGCCTTCAATAATAGTGCATCTAAACAGTACTGCAATGTAAACTGTGAAAACACACATAGTTCACGTCTGCTTAGAGCAACGTTTCAGTTCCCTTCGACCTTCTACAAGAATTATCAGTGTCTCAACTCTTGTACAGTGCCAGTAGCCGCTTCACTGTGTCTGGGTCAATGGGCTTCAGCCACAGTGAGACCTAATGCTGGCCATCGCTGGGAGCCGTCTGCCAGGATGGGCGACCCAAGGGTCGCATTGCGTCATCAAATGTTAAAAGCAATACTATCAGAACACACAGTTCTTGCTGCTCTTTAGATTTCTAATTAGTGTGGATGCTAGGCTGTAGTCTACTGTTGTCACCACTTAGTTGCTGAGACATAATTTTTGTTGGTTTTTTTGGAGACTAGTTCATTAGAATTTAATCCTACTGCAATGAGATTTCTAATGAATTGGTATTCACTTAGTAAAATGGCGTACTTGCTAACCCTGGCTGAGAAAGCATAGTTAGTCTGTAAATTCTTGTGAGGATTAATGTTTGTCTGTAAAAAAAGACTTTCAGGAATGTATTTCATAATCTAGCGAAGGAGCTAGCTGTTTGTTCTGTTGCTTCCTTTGTAAACAAAGCTAGCTAACCTGTAGCTATAGTACAGCAATTATGGTAACATGTATTATGGTCAAGTTTACAGAAATCCTGGATTACTGCTGGCCTTCAATTATACTAGCCTAAGCATAGAGGAATTCTCCAGCCAACAGTCCTTTCACAGTCTTTGACCAGTTTCCAAGCAGCAGTTACCTCAGTCTTTCCCTTTCCTTCCATACAAGCTGCGCAAATACTCTAGTACTTATTTTAGACAATATCCCAAACAGACTTCAAACTTCAGCAATTTTTGTGGTAGCTGTCTTCAGAAAAGTATGATTAGAATTTTTTTTTTAAACACAGGGCAAGTAGTTCTCACTCAGTCACAACTTTGCAAAGTGTGGGAGATGTTTCTTCAGCTTTCTACGAGTAGTTTGTTTTCTAGCAAATACATTTTTCACTTTAAATTTAATATTGTATAAAGCCGAAAATGCCAGAAAACAACTCAGAATTAATTGTTCCCTATTGTGATTGTCTTAATGTAGATATCATTTGATTGACATTCCTTGTTTTGTTTTTTTCCTTACCATGTCTTTACAGTGTACCATTCAAGTTTTCTGCCACGTAGAAAGGTTTGAAGGTTTTCTGTAAATTTTTTTTTTTCCAAATGCTAATTTCATTACTTGGCTACCTTGGTAGGGATGTCGGCTTGTGAAGTCTTAGCAATACAGGAGAGCTCTGAAAGAAGGAATTGATAGGGTTTTTTAATCATACTGGTTCTAACTTTTTTTATCAGCATTTATTAACACATCTTTCATTATGTTGCTTGACTAAACCTTTTGGAGAAGGGTTGTCTTTGTTTCCTTTACTGAATCTTTAATGTTCTGGAAATATCTCTAAAACGAGGGGAACATCGATGTGGTACACCTAGTATTTTTCAGGTTAAAAAAGGTAAAATTCAAAAAGAAAACCCACAAAGTGATGGGTTTGATTAAAATTTAACTAAACACTTTGGAGAAAGAATATCTTTGTTAAAAAATCACTAAACAAAATGTCTCCTAGATACTCAATCATTTATCAAAAGTAAAGGAGGCTGCACATAGCAATGACTGGATCCCTAGGATGACAGAAAGGCATTATTTAATGGGATAAGTCAAGATCTTTAAAATACGACATAATGAAATGAAGAAGCCAATTGCTTTGCGAGTCACCTTTTATACTAATATTCCATCTCGCTAATTCTGTGTATCAGATGTTCAGCCGATATTGAGAAAGATGAGCATAAGGAAGTTGCTCTTGTCACAGGTATTCCTTCAGAAGACGAGTGCACTGCTTGTTACTCTGTTAAGCTGTTGATACTAGTTATTTTTTTTCAAATGAAACAAATTCTATGTACCAGAGGAGTGCAAACTGAAAGGTAATTAAACTGTCTGCAGATTTTTTTTAAACGTGTTTACTTGCCTGCTGAGCTATACCATGAAAGGCTTAGTTGCAAAAGCTGGCTTACACCGTTCTGGATTGATTAAGTGATGTATCACTGAGCATTAGAAATATGTGCTATATTTACAGTCTGGAAAATATTTATTTCATAGCTTATTTGGGCAGATGTGAGCAAGTGTGGGAAGTATGTTAATACATGGAAACGCATAACTCTTTAAGTCAAATGTTTCCACAGTTGGTAATATCCCCAGCACAGATTAAGTTTCCACCTAGAGCACAGCCATGTTCTTCACTGCCCTTCACAACCTTGCCAAGTGAAGGCATGTCTCTTCAGCAGGCAGGGATTTGGTTTACTCAGAAGTGGTTTGCTTTGGTCACTTCCATAACAGGCTAAGCGGGCTGAGGGTCACTGACTGTCCAGCTTTAAGCAAGAGGATAGTGTTTAAGCAGGATTTATGGCAAGCCAAGCCATACAAATTGTTGCTGTATCAGGTCACTAATCCAGTTAGTCCTCTGTCTTCTCTCAGGTTACACAAAGTAGTAGTATTTGTCAAAAAACGGGAATTGGACCATCAAGGATTGACTGAAATATGAAAAGCTGCAGATTAACCATAGTAATCTGGATGGCAGTGGGGAGCACCTTATGCCCTGATCCGTGGAGATTTATACCCCAAAAACTGTAATCCCTGACTTGGCCCTTTTTGTCATGTCTTAGAGGTCTCATGGCTGGTTGGTAGAGCATGTGTTACTGATCCATACACAGGTCAGCTTGACCACACAGCATTGGCTCTCTTTGAATCCAGCTGCTAAGCTACAATAAAAGAAAGCTAAAAATATATCAAATATTTTCCTAATTCTACACTGCCATGAAAGCAACTGGGTAGTTGTAGAAAGTCATCACGGAGCTGCAAATGGGAAGAGCTGCCCCCTTTAAGCAGTCCCTCTAATTACACAGTGCATTCCAGTAGGAAATCTGAGGGTTCGCTCTTGCTATGTGGTCTCATACCGGAAAAGCCAGTGGGGGGAGGAGGGTTCCTCCATGGTTCAGTAGGTTGTTGGCTTCAAAGAGATCTTGTTGCATTGCATTCTTCAGGCTCTGCAGCAGGGATTTCCACTTTTAAACCTGCTCCCTCCTTGACTTGGAGTGTCCCCTTGTCCTTTCTTTCCTCCTGCCAAGGGTGATTAGCCATGGGAAACATAAGGCAGGTTCATGATCTTGCTGGCTGGTGGTGAGCTTGTTCTGGTTTTGGGTACCCTTGAAGTGTTTGCAAAGTACCAGGGTGCTGCTTGTGTTCTCAGACCCTCTCATGGTGATGAATTCACATCCAGGCCTGTTACTCGAGCTTTATCGCCATTTACATTGTGATACAGTTGACAGGTATATGGCTGTCAAGGTGGAAAGTTCCAGCTTTTTTGTCAATCGCACATATTCCAATTAGTAGCTGAAAGGGCTCTACTGGATACATTTATGCAGCTGGATGGGCTGGATTTTCACACTGCCTTTTATTTAACACCTCTCACTGGAGTTAGAGATTTTTGTCTCTCAGTTAAGCTGAGGGTACGACTAATGGCTCTGTCTGCATTGTATCCGCAGAGAGGAAGGGCTTGGTTTTCTGCCGGTCTACCAGGTTGATGTTTACTGAGCCCCTGAATGTTTCCTCTCTACTCCTCCTCAGTGAGAGCGTAGCCTGGTGCTAATATCCCTGATGTGCCTGTCTTCTGAACATCACCCCTTGCTTTCTCCTTAACCTTCCTGTGGAAGTGGTGCTTCTGGTGGTTTTCAGACAAGATGACAGGGGAAATACAGGGAGTAAAGCTGCTTTTGGAACGGTAGATCTCCACTAAAGGACACGATTGCTTTTGCTACAGATTTATTCCTTTATTTCTTTAATGATAAACTGTCCAATAAGCCTCTCGCCTTTGAATGAATGAAAACGTCATATCTGACGCTGTTGTCATCCGATTAACTCTACTCTAAGTTTGAAAAATCAGAGCAAAAGATTTTCCAGAAGAAAGCATCAGCTTTTTTGGTTTATAATACTGTTCATGGTTCTGAGCAGTCTCTTGAAAGAAAAGTTAATTCAAAGACTGCAAAGGGTTATTACTCAAATGTATAGGGAAGGCAAAAGAGACTAAGAATTTGCCTTGTACAGTGCAAGAGAGCAAACATGGGGGGGGAAATACTGCTTGAAATATAGTTCTGCTGTTAGTTCTGCTTAAAATATATATATATCTGGAGATGGGGCACTAAATAAGGAAACGTGTTATTAATGCTAAAGGATGGTGTTGATGCAGAGGGATCCAAGCAAGCCCTGTATAAACTTCTGCTGAAAAGTACTTGTGAAAAGCTGCTTTCTAGGGTGAGGAAATTCCAGGACAGCTTTCCAGTAATAGTAGCAGTAGTAGAGCAAGAGAGAAAAAAAAAATTGCTTTGGATGGAGGAGATTAATATTTTCATGAGGTGACAAACTGACAGTAGTTTCATATTGAAAACACCAGAAAATGTCTGCACTTGAAGTGGTGCACCAGGAGCCACAGGAGTCAGAGCAGAGCACTTTGCAGCTCTTAGAGAAAGCTTTCTAAATGCATACTTGAAATGACACTTTGCTGCCAATGTGAGTTCAGTGACTGGCAAGATAGCTTCCAGTTGGAAATTCCCATTAGTCTGTCATAAATTTTCAGTTATAGATAAGCCAATCTGGCATTTTAATATTATGCTGTCTTTGGTATTCATTTTTAATGTTTTATCACTTCAGAAGAGTTGGCTTAGGGTTATACACTCTCTCCTGTGCATTACATGCCTGAGTAGTGTGATGACAAGAGCGAGGTTTTCTGGATTTAGTAGACCCAAGATACATCTCTTCTCTATAACAAATCCCACATGTGAAGGATGTGTATTTGCCTGGTAATTCCCTTTTGCATCAACTCAGATACCTGGGGATGGAATAAACAACGAAATACATATGTATCTTATGTTTTCTTGTTCAGCCTCTGCTTCTAAACTGTCACGGTCAGGGAGATTCCCAGGAGGTGGTAATCCAAGTTGTGCCAGCCAGTCACCTTTTGGGTAGGTATTGTTATCCTGTCTTTCCAAAGGAAGCTATCAGGAGGCATAGTTGTTCTTCGGAATGTATTTGCTGTTAGACCAGATTCTGATTATTCCATTTTGAGCAATGTCTAGAATGCTTTTGGTAATTGTGTTGATATATACCAAATCAGAAGAGCAATTTTTACTCATCCTTTCACTTTAACCACTACTGTAGTGCATAGCCAAGAAAAATGTAGGCTTTTTTTATCTTACGAATCTTTTCAAAATTGTAAGAAGAAAACTAATTTCATATAGCTGACTGAGGTTAGGAGCAGTACATACTTGATTAGTTCAGACCACACAAACTCTGGTCTATCTTGGAGCTGTTTAATTACAGATTCCTTCAGCCTTCTACTTAAAATTATAGTAGAATTGGAAACCTTACAACTTAGTGTTACTGAAATTCATCCACATTTTTCATAAGTCAGAGAAGGTGCTTAACATGAGTATCAGATTATGTGAACAGAGCACAATCTTATATTCTATTTCATTAGTTGTATGTTCTGTTACATTGGAACTGTTTTTTTGGGGGAGAGATAGATTGTTCTTGGTTTGTTTTTGGTTTTTTTTTTTAATAGGAATTCATTAAGGTGAATAACAAAAGAGGAAATCAGGGACACATGTCTTTCTCTTTGTAGCTGAGCTACTGTGGAGTTCACTGTGCTAACTTTGGGGGGAGGAGGTGGTGGGTGTCTAGTATGATTACGCAAATCTTTGCTGTTTCTAAACCTCATCTTCAGGAACAGAGTTTTTCAGAAAAGGTCACTCTGTAAGCATCAAGAAGCCTTTGACAGGTAGCAACCACATGTTGTCATTACTGTGGTTTGTGCAATGTCTTCACTTAACATATGTATGTACAGTTGAGTAGAGCAGCTGTGGGTTTGACAGCTCAGCGTAGGGTTAGAAGCCAGCACCAGTCTGGAAGTGGATTAGACATGTTAGTGTGGACTGAAATGCACTACTACTTGTAACCTTGCTATCAGTTTGCGTCTGTGCTTATGTAGCTCCTGGCTACTCATACCTGAGCCTCAGTGGTTTGTTCCATGGGAAGCCTGATCACTTAACCTGTATAAACTGAGGAAGGATGGTTATTGTTCTTCTGGGGAGGACTTTTTTTTTTAAGAGGGTTTTTTTCACTCAGAGACAAGATTGGCTTGTGCAAGACTCATAACAGCCTGTTTATTTTTGTGCTGCTAGACTGGCCTCACTTCTGGTTTGGGGAACCTCTGCGCTTTCTAGATCTGTCAGATAGAGCGGGTGGAGATTGTGTACCTTGTATGCCAGGTCTTCTATTGTAAAGCTTTACTGAAAACCTGTGTGGTCGTGGGGCTTTTTGTGTTTGCATTAGTTTAATTGCCTCTCTGACCCCTCTTC
This sequence comes from Nyctibius grandis, assembly GCF_013368605.1. Taxonomy (NCBI): domain Eukaryota; kingdom Metazoa; phylum Chordata; class Aves; order Nyctibiiformes; family Nyctibiidae; genus Nyctibius; species Nyctibius grandis. The sequence continues at coordinate 104,949,505 of NC_090659.1, forward strand.
CTCTGTTGGCCTTTCAAGCTCTGTGGGCTCTTAGCCTCACTGATATCTCTCCACAGGATCTTTGTACCAGGAAGCATCCAGGATTGCCTGGACCTCTCCCAGCCCTGCTGTCCAGTTATATCCAGCAGTTTCTTTGGCTTTTATACTGAACTTCTGGTTTAGCATTTTTTAATACCTGTAATTCACTTCCTTCTGTTCCGTTAAGCTGTAGATGAGGAGTTTGTTAGTTTTAGCTCTCTTAATAATACATCTGTTTCAGGATCTGACTGCTTTTTCGTTTCTTTCAGAAGTATGGTATTTAGTTGCCCTCTGAGAAAGGGGAGTAATTTATAAATATCCTTCTACACCAGTTATTTTATGCAGCACTTCCAGTTATTTGATCGCCTGTGTTAATTTCTTTTATTGTTTCCTTTTATTTTTTTCCCTCTGGGTTACTGAGATTAGTTACTTTTCAATACTGTAATTCTTCTATGTTTCCTAAGCAGTGTTTTTAAATTTCAATCTTTATCATGACAGTCAAAATAGAATGTAGGAAAGCTAAGGCCTCCTTGGAATTAAACCTTGCAAGAGAGGTCATGGACAACAGAAAGGGCTTCTTCAAATACATTGCAGGTAAAGCCAACACTAGAGGCAATGTAGGCCCACTGATGAATGAGGTGGGGGTCCTGGAGACAGAGGATAAAAAGAAGGCGGAGTTACTGAATGCCTTCTTTGCCTCTGTCTATACTGTTGGAGACTGTCCTGAGGAGCCCCGGACCCCTGCGGCCCCAGAAGAAGTCAGGATAGAGGAGGAATCTGTCTTGGTTGATGAGGGCTGGGTCAGGGACCAATTAAGCAACTTGGACGTCCATAAATCCATGGGCCCTGATGGGATGCACCCGCGGGTGCTGAGGGAGCTGGCGGAAGTCATTGCTAGGCCACTCTCCATCATCTTTGCTAAGTCGTGGGCAACGGGAGAGGTGCCTGAGGACTGGAGGAAAGCGAATGTCACTCCAGTCTTCAAAAAGGGCAAGAAGGAGGACCCGGGTAACTATAGACCGGTCAGCCTCACCTCCATCCCCGGAAAGGTGATGGAGCAACTTGTTCTTGGTGCTGTCTCTAGGCACATCAAGGATAGGGGGATCATTAGGGGCACTCAGCATGGCTTCACCAAGGGGAAGTCATGCTTAACCAACTTGATAGCCTTTTATGAGGATGTTACCCGGTGGATAGATGATGGTAAAGCTGTGGATGTGGTCTATCTCGATTTCAGTAAAGCGTTTGACACGGTCTCCCACAGCATCCTCGCAGCTAAACTGAGGAAGTGTGGTCTGGATGATCGGGTAGTGAGGTGGATTGTGAACTGGCTGAAGGAAAGAAGCCAGAGAGTGGTGGTCAATGGGACAGAGTCCACTTGGAGGCCTGTGTCTAGCGGAGTCCCGCAAGGGTCGGTTCTGGGACCAGTTCTATTCAATATATTCATTAATGACTTGGATGAGGGATTAGAGTGCACTGTCAGCAAGTTCGCTGATGACACCAAACTGGGAGGAGTGGCTGACACACCGGAAGGCTGCGCAGCCATTCAGAGAGATCTGGACAGGCTGGAGAGTTGGGCGGGGAGAAATTTAATGAAATATAACAAGGGCAAGTGTAGAGTCCTGCATCGGGGCAAGAACAACCCCAGGTATGAGTACAAGTTGGGGGCAGACCTGTTGGAGAGCAGCGTAGGGGAAAGGGACCTGGGGGTCCTAGTGGACAGCAGGATGACCATGAGCCAGCAATGTGCCCTTGTGGCCAAGAAGGCCAATGGCATCCTGGGGTGTATTAGAAGGGGTGTGGTTAGCAGGTCGAGAGAGGTTCTCCTCCCCCTCTACTCTGCCCTGGTGAGGCCGCATCTGGAATATTGTGTCCAGTTCTGGGCCCCTCAGTTCAAGAAGGACAGGGAACTGCTAGAGAGAGTCCAGCGCAGAGCCACGAAGATGATTAAGGGAGTGGAACATCTCCCTTATGAGGAGAGGCTGAGGGAGCTGGGTCTCTTTAGCTTGGAGAAGAGGAGACTGAGGGGTGACCTCATTAATGTTTATAAATATGGAAAGGGCAAGTGTCAAGAGGATGGAGCCAGGCTCTTCTCAGTGACATCCCTTGACAGGACAAGGGGCAAGGGATTGGAAGGGAACTCGAAAGATCATCTAGTCCAATCCCCCTGCTGGAGCAGGATTACTTAGATCATATCACACAGGAGCGCGTCCAGGCAGGTTTTGAATGTCTCCAGATAAGGAGACTCCACAACCTCTCTGGGCAGCCTGTTCCAGTGTTTGGTCACCCTCACCGTAAAGAAGTTTTTCCTCATATTTATGTGGAACCTCCTGTGTTCCAGCTTGCACCCATTGCCCCTTGTCCTGTCAAGGGATGTCACTGAGAAGAGCCTGGCTCCATCCTCATGACACTTGCCCTTTCCATATTTATAAACATTAATGAGGTCACCCCTCAGTCTCCTCTTCTCTAAGCTAAAGAGACCCAACTCCCTCAGCCTCTCCTCATAAGGGAGATAGATGTTCCACTCCCTTAATCATCTTCGTGGCTCTGTGCTGGACTCTCTCTAGCAGTTCCCTGTCCTTCTTGAACTGAGAGGCCCAGAACTGGACACAATACTCCAGATGCGGCCTCACCAGGGCAGAGGAGAGGGGGAGGAGAACCTCTCTTGAACTACTAACCACACCCCTTCTAATATGAACTCGGAACATGGCCCAGCCACACCCTCAAACTTAATGGTACCCCTGCATCAGCATTCAGATGCATGCACTGATTCTCACTTGGGTTTTTATTTGTAGAGGTCTACTACTTTCTGTTCAATCCGAATTTCCAGACCTGATTTTCCTATATATTTAAAGAATAATCCATTAAAAGCTCTCATTGATATCTGCATTACCTCTTTCTTAGAACTGAGGGTAGTACTTACTGTTCTGTGAACTCTTTGGTGGCTTGAGGCTGCCAGGGTCAGTAAGATTTCTAAGGATATGAAAATCTGCAGTGGTTCAGATCTTCCGCTTATTTCTCTCAAATGTTCTGATGTTGACAGTAGTATTGCTGGGCTGTCTTGTCTCTTTGTCTGATTTCTTTGCGGGTTTGATGAAAAAGATCTACAAGTTCTTGTGATGTATTGAGTCAGAAGGGGCTAATGCTCTTAGCTGAAAATAGGGCTGTTCTGTTTGGTGTTTGTTTTTCCAGTTATAGCTTTAAAAAAAAAAGGTGGATACGTTTTAATTCCCATACATATGTGAAGTTGTTCTCTGAACGCTGTAAGAATTTAGATGGTCCTGGGAGAATGACAATATATGTCCTCACTTGGAGAGGCACTCTGGAGGAAGACCAGTCAGAGGGGGAACTTGCTTCTCAGTTGCTGAACTGTTGGGTACAGCAGAAAAGAGCCTAGGCAGTGTGGCTTCCCTAGGCAACGGTTTCTTGGGATTTCTCCTACTTTCAGGTACATCAGACTTGCTGCACACATGAACACTTAGTTGATCAGCTTCTGCTGATGGAACATGCTAATTTAGGTCTTGTTCAAACCTTTCCATGCAATGCTGTAATAATTGTGTTGTAGACAGGCCTAACCAGGAAGCTTACCAGGGTCAAGCTGACATCTAGGCAAGCACTGGAGTCTGCCCAAAGTAAGGAAAGGTTAAGAAAACCTGGATTCTGTCAGTGGGACTGAACTCAAGACTGATATGTTTTCAACAGCAGATGCTTTGCCAGGGATTGAGAGCAGTGATGTCTCTGAAGGAGGTTAGAGCAGCTGTCTTCTGGACATTTTGTATTTGTTTTAGCCTTGGAGAGCTCCAGGTTTGCTTCCCTTCTGTTTGCCAGTTCCTTTCAGTACGTGAGCTCCCTGATGTTACACTTTCCTGGTTATTGTCTAAGGAGCATTACTACTGTAGTAGTAATGACATGATGATACTATCCTACCTTCTTCTGACCCGACAGTGAGATCTGTCCTCTTGTTTGCACTTGCCTAACACTGTCAGTCGAGTGAAAGGCCCTGAGTCATGTTACCGGATTATTTTCCTGGAGTTGATTGATGTCTGCTAATTATTTTAACATTTAATTTCTTTTTTTTTGCTTATTTTTCAGTACTTTCTCTTATGATGACCAGTTATACTTCATTATTGATTCTCTCTCTCTGTGTGTGTGTACATATATAGGTACACCTTTATCTTTATTCTGCTGTTTTGAATTCACTTTGCAGAGAATCAGTTCTTTTGTACGCAGCTATTTTGTTTTGGTTCTCCAGACTTGAGTATTGAATGTCTAGAACTTGCAGTTTCAGACAGTGTTAGTCCTGGACTATCACACTTAAGCTCTTGGGTTAGTAAATAAGATGCAGCTTTTTTGCTGCTTGGTAAAATAGCTTGGATAGGGTCTTTTCAGGCTTATACGAAACACCTTGCTCCTGTGAGCATGCCCTGGAACTTGACTGCCAAATGGCACACAGGGTCGGGTTATATTGTTTAGTTTGCCAATGTGCATTTGGGCTTGATCTCCTGTCTTTAAAACTGTCAGGTAAAACACAGGATATCTGGACTGGAAAATTAACAGAAGGCACATAACTACTGAAAATGCATAATCAATATATGGGGCTAGGATCATTTTCAGAAACTTTATTGGCATGATGATAGCTGTCTTAGCTGTAACCATGTTAGTGAGGACAAATGGCTGTGTAAACACCCTGAATCTGTGAAAACAGACATAGCGCTGACAGTGTGTGGAAATAAATCAGTTGATCTCTTTGCTCACGTGATGTGTGAATTATGCATTTTAATAAAAGTAGGCTTGAACTCCTGAACTAAGGTATGTGTCCATACCAAAATTAAAAATACAACAGACTGCCCTCTCTTAATTGCTTTACAAAATGCTTTTCTAATGAAATGACAGTGGCAATTTTAATCGCTCAAATTTAGGAATTTCTGGGTCTGTGCCAGAGAAGAATATAGTAGTAGCAAAAATAATTAAGCATTTATTTAGCATGCTTTATCATTGGATCTGAAATCATGTAGAGGCAAGCGAGTATATTCTTGATTGTTGTATCACAATTTCCATTCTGTGGGTAGGAAACAAAATTACAGATGGGGGGAATGGAGAGGGTGAGGTATAGCTAGTAGCATGGCTTTTCAGTAAAGGTTGTGGAGGAGTTGACATACTGCAAGTAACTGTATGTTGTGACCTCTTTCAAATCAGCATAAAAGCTTAAAGTTTACATTGAAATTCTTCCCTGGCTACATTTTGAAAGGTTTGGAAAAAGACCACAAAATGCATGCTTATCAAAATGGTGGGGGTGGGTGTCTGTCTGTAATGGGAATCACAAACAGAAACAGAAGTTGATTTGGCTTTTGGTTTTCTGCTAGGGCGGCTGTTCTGCTGAGACGCAGGAATCAGACCCTGAACTGGACTAAAGCACAAGTGAGGGGGGGTGGTGAGCTTCCCGTGCCAAAAATGAGCATGAAGTAGAAAGGCTAAAATATGGGTTAGGAAAATCAAAACAATGAAAATACACACACACACACACACACACACACTGCTGTCAGTAACAGAGAAGAGGTTAAAAAAAGAAAAAGCAAAGATTGTTGTGTGAGGAAGTGCCACTGTCACATTAAACTGGGGAAGAATTTCGCTCATTACATTCAACGTCACATCACTCATTCGGAGCCCTAAAAATAGTGTTTATAATAAAACCCCTGACACAGCCATGGCTAGCGTGATTCGCATGGCCCCTTTCCTTTTTCAGTTTGTGAACAAAGCTCCTCCTTTGAAGAGAAGGATTTGTTTACAATTGTTTATCAGAGCAGGAAATGGATCAATTAGATGTAACTTTTTAAGTTAATTGACTGCCACTACTAAAACCACCTGACCTCGTGCTGGTGCCAGCAATGCCAGATGAGAAATCTCATCATTGTTGCTGTGGGAAAGGCAAGGACATGATGGGAAATGTTATTCTTGGCACTCAAAAAGATTAAAAATTTTAAATATTTATAGAGTCTTATCTAAACTACTGATTGGTTATAGTGCCTTGAATTGAGGCAGGGATGTGTGAATCCCTAGAGCTTTAGGACCATATCCCATCTGAATGAATCTGAACCATTAACAGGGAATTGGTGCTTTAAATCTTCCCCTAGCTATACCCTCCTTTCCACACTGCCTTTATATTTATTTTTTTTCGTCTTGGATTGTTTCATTAATGATCTAGAAAAAAAAGTTTGACTCTTCCCTCTTGAAATATTTGGCTTCAGAACTATATTTGTATCTTTTTTTTTTTTCCCCTTGCTGCACAGGCTTAGAATCCTTTTTTACCTGTGCAAAAGCAGAATGACTTCATTAGCGTGGTGCTACCTTCTTGCTATACTGCGTTTAGTAACCTTTTCTGCTTCAACAATACTTCCCTGCTGACTTAAGGGTTTTTTGGAAGGGGGAGGGGAGAGGTTTAACATAAATATTCTGGATTATTTTTTCCTGGCAAATTCCTGGCCTGTTCAGAGACTTGAGAAGTTATTGGATGCATTTGTTGGTGTTGCAAACCCACATTTTTCCTGTCAGTTGCAGAATAGCTCCAGCTTTTGATGACTGTAATAAGGTCTTTGATAATGCTTCTGCTGCCTGTAACGAAGGGGCTTATTGTGGGAGCCAGGAGCCCTTTCAGAAAGCCCTCATTTCAGAGCTGAGAGAGAAACAGGAGACCACAACCTGTAAGTAAAGACTCCCATCTCACCTAATCTTGAGCCTCGCAGGAAGACCCCGTGAGTCTACAAGTGAGGTTGAAACTATTTGGTGTGGCTAATGTTTATAAGCTAGTTAAAGGGAAAAAAAAAAGTCTTTTCATCTGATATAATTTCCCTGTTGCTGTCAAGCCTGTGGTAAAACAGGAAAAGAGAGTCAACGAACTTGGGGCATACTTTAAGGGCAGAACAGTTAGAAAAACTCTCCAGGTTTGTTATCTTAAAAAGTAAGTCTCAAATTCGATAGGCTTGTGAGCCTAAGGCAAGCTTAATTCAACTTAAAGGAGAGCAAAAATAAGCATTTAAAATGCTGTTTTGGTTCTCAAAAACCTGAGTAAGCCAAAATCCTGGATTACTCAATTATGTATGGTTGTGGGATTTGTTTTGTGAGCATTTTCCTGCGCAGCCCAAATTCTCAGCATCCTTCTCTTCCTCTGTGCGTGTGTGGCTGTCTCCAAAGGAGATAGGACTTCAGGTTTTGATTTGGGGGCTCAGAATGTGCTCCAGGTCACACCTTTTCATATCAGTCTGGCCCCAGACGTGCTGAAAAGTGTGTGTGTAAGGAGGAGGTGATACAATTATATTCTTTTGAATATTTACCTTACCCCACCAGACTATATCTCTGCAGCTGTGCTTACTCTTGTCCCTTGGAAAAGGGAATAGTTCCCTGGAAGGGATTGCGAAGCCTCACTTTGCTGTACAAGTTCAATAGGAAGGAGCAAGCTGGCCACAACATGTGATTTTGTGGGCTGAAAGCTTGTCACTTACGAAGGAGCTGAACGTTAGAGCCTGGCGCTCTGGTGTTGGTTTTCCTCTGCTAAAATGTTCTTTAAGGAGCTCTACATAACTTATGTTTGCATTGAGTTACCTTTTTCCCTTTCACTTCTTGATTGCAATGCACATTGCTTTATCATCAGTTTACCTGTCTGTTAAGCAAAATGAAAAGCTTTGAAGAACTCCTGTAATAGAGTTAAGTTTCACTGAGACGGGTGGGTACCTTGCCTCAGTGTGAGAGGAGTTAGTCAAATCCTAGCTCATATGTGCATAGGTCCTTCATTTCCTCCATCTGAGTGTGAGGGAGAAAGGAGCAGTGTGTAATTATGCTGCATGGTCACCATCTTGAGACAATGGGGTTATCCACTAGAATGTCTGTTAGGTATGTGTGCAGAAGACCTTATTCATGATCGATGGGTTAGAAGAAACTGATCAGATGGTTTTTATCAGTGTTTGTGTTTGGAAACCAGCATCCCTGGTAATGACTGATGACTGGCCCAGAGAACTATTAACTCTGTTCATCTTCTCAAGTTAGGCTTTCCAGCAGGCTGGGTCTCACTGAGTGTCACCATCTGAAGGATGAACACAGAATTATGAGACTACAAAATTTAATGTGAGAGCAACGAAGGAGTGTGTTCTAGATGGTAGAGGAAGCAGAGGGGATCTGGGATATGCAAGAGTAAGAAGGTGGGTAGGGGTCAGTGCACTGTTAAGGGGATTGGGCCCTTCACTGTTACGTATTCTCTCAGTCTTGCCCAATTGTTTTCATTTCATGATAGAGAAAAAAAAAATGATTAGTCGCTCTCAGTATCTCCTTTATCTGCAGCTTCCAGCCAGTGCAATGTAAATAATGTGTATTTGGTCCCAATATAAGTATCTAACCTGCTGTCTTGGCTGTGGCAATGCCCAGTGGCAGATGATTAGGAAGAGTGTAAGAATAGAAAAGGATGCAATTGTACTTCTGTGGTGTAGTCTCCCAGCTCTAAGCAGCTCAGGGATTTCAACACCCAGAAACAATACCTTTGTATTTATTAAGCTTCAGTGGGTTTTTCTTCCAGGAAGCAGTGTAAATTTAAGTTCAAGTTAAGCTTTTCAAGTAATGTGATCACTCTCTGGTCCACAACAACCTGCAAGGATCCTATGCTATATATGTGAAAGCGTATTACCTCTAACTGGTTTTGAACCTGCCCATGGCTTTCTGATCTGGTGTCCCCAGTCCTTATACTGGAATAAGAAAGGAGCAATTATCCTGTTTATCTGCTTTCTGCTGGTCTTGTCTTTACAGGCCTTTACATAGTCTCCTCCATGTTCCTCAAAAGGAAAATCATTGCATTAGGCACCACTTGTAGTGAAGCCATGTCATACTCTGATTATTTTTGTTGCCTTTTCTCTCAACCTTTTCTGATTCTCCAGTGTCCCTTTTGGAATGAAGAGAGCATGTAGATAAAGCACAGGTTGTTTTTTTTTAATAGCAGCAACATGTTCAGGTTTATTCTGTCTCATTTTGCTTTTTTGGACTGCTGCGTAACAGGATTGGGCCTTAGGCCTTCAGCTGACTATTACTGCTATCACTTTTCCCCATGTCTATCACTTTTCCCTTAAAGACACTGAATTTTATTTTCTTGCACAAAAAGTACTTTTGCCATTCTTTCTGGTTAGTTTTTACTCTTTTATATGCTCTCCCAGGGAGATGGTATCCTCTCAAACTGTTGCCTTGCTGTTCACCCCTTTCCTAGACCATATAATAGATATCTTGGTTGGCACGAATTGTAGCACAGGTGTCTGTAGAACTGCTCTGATGATCTCTCTCCATTAAGAACACTGCATTTCTGGTCCTGCTGTTGACTTTGTGTTATCTAACTGGTTACTCTCCTGTACAAGGACCTTTCCCACTTACCCTGCGGTACCTATTTTCTGAAGCTCCGATAAAGGACTTGATCAAGCTGGACCAAGCAGAATTTAGAAATCTGAATAAGCACAGGTTATCTGGTGAGGAAGTCTTTTGACTCAGGCAGAGAGATTCTTTGTGCGGCCTGCTGTGCCATGCCCAGAGTTTTTCTTGTTTTCCTATGGTCTAGGCACAGCAACAAGGTGGTGGGTGTTCCCTTGCAGGTGCTTTGTGCCCCTGGCATTCTGCCTCCCAAGGAGATTGCTGGTGGAGCTGGCTTCACCTTCCCTTGGCCCAAAACTGCTGTGTGATGTAGGGAAATCTGCCTTAATTGCTATGAATGTTGGTTTCCATACCTACAGTATAAGAAATAAATTTTCCAGACTCACAGGCGTGGTGTAGGGCTCAAATTAGTAAGCAGAGTAGTTCTTGCTGGAGAGCCCTGGATAGAAAGAAATTGGGAAATGCAAAATACTGCAAATATTTTGGTCTAGTTCTACTTGAACATCAGTGTGACCTGTGCTCCAAAGTTGCTTAAGTGCTCTTGAAAAATACCACAGTCATTACTAAGCGGCCTGCAGTGTGATCGTTGGTCAGATGTGTACACAGGGAGGAGCAGGACATCCCCACCATCGGCCTAGGCAAACCTCCAGAGTCCCTGAAGGGGGAAGACAATGGTTTAAATGAAAAGGTTGGTGGCAAGCTTTTTAAAAATGCCAGTTGTCTCTGATACTCAAAGACCTGAAAGACTTTGGGATTTGCTTCTGATGTCACTGATATGGCTTTGGAAAATCTCAATATTTCTACTATTTTAACATTAATTCCAAAATTCCTGATTTTTGTTTACTGTACCTTGCAGGCTTTAAGCAGAATATCACCATCCACCTTTTTCACTAGCCAGGCGGAAACTATTTTAAAACTGTTCATGATGATACACTGCTGACATGATTTTAAAGAGTAACCGTATGGGAGTGTTTCTTTTCAAACTACACACAACATGGCATTGTAGGATTTTTGCACACAGAAGAAAATAAACCAGGTCAAAGTAGGTCAAACTTCAGTCTTCCACTGTGAAGAGCATCTATTTTAAGTAGAAGATGAGAAATTAAATAGTAACTCTTACCCTGAAATGAAGGATGGTGCTGTTTGTGTATTTAATTGGTCAGGGTTTGTAATGGGGCTTTGAATTCTGCTGCTGTTGGACCTTGTACTGCTGCTGTCAATCACGGTTTTTCTCCTTCTTAAAAGACTCATGGTAAATTTATTTTGGATAGTTTCTTAACAGGTGTTTCCTCGATGTTACGAATGCTTTAAATGAGAACCGTGCTCCACGTCCGGAGCTCTCGGCTGAAATCACACGGCGGCCTGACACGGGCGCTGGTGTGTTTACTCATCTGCGGCCACGCTGACAGCAGGCGCTGGCAGGTCCTGCCGTGGCCCGTCCCAGACGCAGGACAGATGTTGGGGATTAGGGGGAAGGATTCGGGGAGGCTTTCGGCCCCACGCGTTCACAGAAGTAATTCATTGTGGAGATGTAGACGGGGCCGGCTGGTCCTGCGCTGAGGAGTCGACTGAAATGGGTCTCAGTGGGCTTGAGTATCCGAATCAAAAACAAATGTTTTCCTGGTATGTTTTAATTAAAGGGAAAGCATAAATCAATGTAACAAAATAAAGTTAGTGCACCAAATGGTATTGTACTTCTACAGCATTCTCAACGAAGAAGCTGACAATATGGGTCCCTTAAAATAGTGCTACCTCATGCTGCTCCCAGAAAAGCTGCCCGATCTGCCTTGCTGGGATGGGGTGTGGAGGTAGCTGTGCTGCCCACCCTGGGACTGAGCATCCAGGAGAGCCTCTTCACCTTGGACTAGGGCTGGTGGTCGTCTTGTCATTTTGTCGATGTTTTATGATTAGGAGAATGTTTCCTGTGGGACTGCCTGTCTTCCGCTGTTAGGTTTGTCTCTGGCTCTTGTGTTTTGAATGTTGTATGCTCAGAAATCAGCCATCTATGGAAAAATAGGGGTGGCACAAGGTGACCAAGACTGAACGGTGCAGAAGATCTGCTGTGGCACTAGGTGTCCCCTGCAGACATCAAATACTGCACCGCATACCTGTGAGGCTTGTCAGGCAACTCTGTGGGCTGGGAAGCTGACTTTTTGGCTGCAATTCATTTATTTGTAGATTCAGAGCAGGCATCTGTAGCTGTGATTTGCGATGTGATGTGGGAAAGAGAATTTATGTAAATTGCTACTATATTGTGCTGCTGTTATGAAGACTTCAGTAAAGGGTGAAAGGAAGAAAGGAAAGACAGGGTGCGTCTCCAGGGTTTGGCAAGAGGGTGTGGTGGGACTCTGCAGATGTACTTCGTACATGATAATACAAGACACAAAGTCATGGCAGCTGTATGAAGAGGTTGTACATGCTCAAGCAATGAAATAAATTGCTCTGGGAATGAAAATGAAGGAGACAACCAAGGTTTTATGGGGAAAAGTACCCATTTGTGGTAAGACTCTGTTGATCTGAGTTGAACTATAGTCATGCTAAAATAACCCAAAGTCTTTAGGGCCTTCAAGAGAGACAGTATGACAGTAAAGAGAACTTAGACCTAACTGCATTCAGAATGTGCTTTAGGAACATAACCATTGAGTGAAGATAAAATCCCAGGAGAATATGTAGTGACTGAGCCAGTAAACTACTCTTCCTGGAGAAATATAGCATGGGGAAGTAATGATTGTTATCTGCTGCAAGTCAACCATTGCTATAGCAGATTAAGAACTGATGAAGATCTATAAAATGGAGTTTGCAAGACATAGTTTTGCAGAATGCAGAGCGCTTTCTATGGAAGTGATGTACTTTTCAGCTGCTATTGACGTCGGTAAGAATTCAACCTGCTCATTGATCTATAATTCTATACCTCAAACTGGAAAAGATCTCTGAACCTTGCAGTTACTGGAACTAATTCATGCTATATGGTTATCCGCCATTTTCTGGAATTCTTAAGCTGTTAAGGAATCTACAATATTTAAGACACAGGGAATAGTGTTATCCTGGTAAACTTAATCTCAAATCATATCAGGAAATAAGTTAAAAACAAAATACCAAAAACCACAGTGCTTTCCATTTGTGGGTTTCAATGCTGTAACTCACTACAAGTAGCAAACCATGTGTAGCGTCACAGTGGTTTCTGACAAGCTGCCTGCAAACGTAGGTGTCTGCATGCCCCATGTAAATTGCTAGATTTGGGCTCCGGAGAGCAGCAGTCTTGCTAAAGTGAACCTATTTGCCAAATGTGAGGACAATGTGCAGAATCTAATCTGAACTAATATCGAGGGAAGTTTTGCCACTGGCCATTCCAGATCTTTATATGTCCTGTAGAACTTGAGGTTTGGTCAGCAGCTTCAATCAGAAGACAAAATTTTTTAGTGGATAGATACCTAATTATACTTACCTGAAATATTTAATAGTATAGCTTAGTTAATGTGATTTGTTTTCTTTTTTAATTCACCCTTTTAAGATGGTCTATAAAAGCATAAAAATGTTTAGCACAAAGATACTCTTGGTGGCAAAACAAATAGAAAAGGAATAAATGCAGACTCCAAAGATGATTTTAAAGAAATGTTAGTAAAAACAATTGTGAGATGGGAGAAGTGCTATTTGATACTAATATAAAAATAGCTAATTTTCTATATACTACTTAAATGGTTATTAAAAGATAATTTTCAAAACACTACAGTGAGGTTGACTGTGTTTTCTGTGTTTTCTCTGAGATTAGGACACATGCCCAAATTCATACAATGAAACTATGGCAGAGGTAGAATAAGACCAGGGTTCCCAGAAGTGGTCTTGCTGCTCTTGGTAGAGCACCTTTTTACTCAGGGATGCTACTTTGCTGATACTGGGGAGGAGGGAGTATCTTGAAACAAATGTATTTTATATGAGGAAGCCAGCGCTGTTGCAGTATCACAGTTGGAAAATTTCGACACAAAAAGCCAGGAAATTTGAAGGTTCTGACTCTTTTTGTAGGTGTTATTTGGGAGGTTGTACAAATACCTTATATCTTCACTGGCAGGGAATGGCTTCTGCTAAATGTAATTACTCCCTTGGAGTTTTAAATTCAAAGGTGGGTTCTGTAAAATTTATTTTTTTTCTCCTGCAGCTTTCATGATAAAGGCACAGTTATTAAATAAGGGCAGCTGCTATACAAGAGTGGTTACTATTAAAATCTGTACAGAAAAAGTTATAGGCACCAAACAAGAGTGGTTACATGCTGAACATGGCTTCAAAAGGAGAGACATAATGTAAAGTATAAATTTCTTTTTATATGCAGACTAGAAGTTTATACTGAAGTGCATGAAACAGTGAACAAGACAAACTGTTTCATTGTCAGGTCTATCAAAGTTACTGTTTCAGATTTACTTTGTTCTTTCTATTCATGCCTGTGTTGGTTTAATTTGAGGAGGAAGGAAAGAAAAACTGCAAACATCCTGGAAAAAATGTCTATAGGAGTGACTTTGCTTTCATTCTGGGAAGCACGCTTTCATACGGATTTTGCCTGGGCTCAGTGAAGTTCCAGCACCATGGCAGGTCACCACCCATCAGCAGGTAACTACCCATGGGCCTGCTCTTCCACATCCTCAAGTGTGAGTTCATCTTAAACTGAAATAGAAGATTATATTGTGTTGCACAACTGTCTAGTTGGAGACATCTCAGAAACCTCAAACTATCTTATGATTCAGAGTAGTATCAAGCCTGACTTGGGTGAGGACAAATAAATTTGGGGTGCCATCAGCTGTGTCCTCTGCATCAGTTTTTTTTTCAAGATGTTCATGGTCCACAAGAACGTGTGTTAAGGAAGGAATGACTTTTATTCAGTAATTGTAGTTTGCGCTAGGGGAGCTCAGACTAATACAGAATGATATTTTTAGATTTTTTTTTTTTAACCAGGAAGAATAATGAGCGCTTGGTGCCATTTACCTGAAGATTTACCGAGCTATTTCATCCACTTTAAGGAGAAGGTTCTTTGGTTAGTGAAATCTGTGCCCTCTAATAAAATTTCAGGAATCTACTTACATCCATTTACATGGAGCATGATTTTACTACTAATTTTTAACCAACAGTCTACTCCAAATTACTTTGAAGAAAACATTCATTTACATTTTTTATTGAGCTTCACGTAACCAATAATAAAAAAGAAATGATAGGCTGCATGAAATTGCATCAGAGTTTACACTGCCAGTGAACCATAAAATCAAATTAAAACATCATCTGATTAATTTTCTTAGTTCTCTGCTATCAGAGTAATAATGGAGAGTAACATGGGAAGGCTCCTTGTTTAATCGGTAGTGTTGTATATTAATTAAGTAATGAGATATAGTAATTTTTTCTTAAACAAGGCTGCATATGTAGTATATGTTTTTAGTTAACACAAAACAGAGCTTATTAACATCCTTTGGAACACATTTGGCCAACGGTATATTCATTTATGTATCAAATATTAATTTCTATAAATTGCATTAAGAAACAGAATAAAAATAGGTTGCTAACTTGCTGTGTTCCTCCATTATGGAAAAATAGTTCCTAACAAGAAAATAAAAGGGATTAGAAGATCTGAGGGTTTCACTGTGCCTCTGTGGTGTTATAGCTTTAACTAGTTTCCCCAAAATCATGGCAGTGTTTGTGAAGTTGTTTTGTTTTGGTTTGGTTTTTTTTCCTTGAAGATACTAATTTTTGATTTTGTAGCTTTGTATTGCCAATTCCTGGAATTTTCTGATCATGAAAGAACTTCAAGCAAGTGATTTGTCTTTTTTGAGTTGCCATTATATTTTTCTGGGTTTTCTGTACTTCAGATTGTATTTTCATGCTTTCTTTTAACCGTCGTAGCTAGCAACTTCTGTAACAAAAAGCTTCTTGCCTGAGACCTACATCTCAAAATTTCTTGGGCTTTACTAGGAATGCTGAATATATGCTTTTGTGATACTGTGTTGGTATTTTTATTTTCGCTCAAAGTACTGCTCCTGTTCTTCTCTACATTTATATCCAGATATTACATTAAAATTATGGATAAACTTGATAACTGTGTCACGGAAGCTAGATAGTGGATGGATATCTTACTCAGGACTTCCATATGGTTTTAAGTATGATTGGCAAAATTAAGTAAAAAGGGTAAAATATCTTGAGTGAGGTATCTGATTTTTTCTTTCCTCCTTTTACTGCTCTCAAGGGGATATGGCTGTATGAGTGGAGACTGGGAGAGGGAGGAAATAGGTTTGAGACTGGACCAATGTGTCATTGTGTTAAATCCAGCCAGCCAGTGAGGTCATTGTTTTCATCTGAGTCATTTTAGGATGAAAACTCTTACATTATGGAAAACATTGCACATCTTTATTTCAGACATGGAAATATCCAGCCAACCTTTCAGTGGTAGAGCTCCACTGATTTCATTTGAGGTACTCCTGAATCCCAGTGGTGTAAGCAGGAGGGAAATCAAATTCTTTTGCCTCATTTTTTTAATGCTTTGCCACTAACCCAAAGGGGTTATTCTTTAGGCACATTTCCAGCTGAGATGCTTGTTGAAGAGGGAGCTGGTAAATCTGTTGATCACACCTGTCAGCCCTGAATCTAGTAAATCTGTCCAGCCTGGAGCTGGCTACAGTTATATTGGGGGGGAAAAGTTCTTAAGCACTGACTCATGTTGAGGCTAGATTATGTTCCAACATGCACAGGGAAAATCCTTGAGACTGCATTCTTGGATATTGATTATATTTCATACTGGGGCTCCAGTAGGCTCAGTCTCTGTGTAGTATGGTTTAATTGAGGGACTTGGGCAGTCTGCCCAGCCCTGCAATTGATTTGTGTGACCATGAGCAAACCCTATCATCTCTCTGCACTTGAGTTTTAATATATTTGGTCTTTAAGGTAGGTCTGATATTTGTAGCACTTTAAGGATCTTGTATAATACAGTAATTATAATAGAATTTGTGTATTTTGTACAATATAACAGCATCGGATGGAGATATTGATCATTCCATAAGCTAATAGAAATAGTAGGAGGTTTTGACTGAATCTAAGAAATGCTGTTTTATCATTTAAAGTGGGAGAAAGCCATTGCTAGTTGATGCCTTCAGAATAATTTATGAAAAATAGATTGCTATATGACACTATCTTCCAGTTGTTGCATGGCATGTGCTTACAGTGTTAGTATGTGGCAAGTCCTGTGTCTCCTTAAGATCTATTCAGCCACTTGGTTGATAAGGATTTAATATTTTTGTCCTTTCAACTTTACACTTTGAAGTCTTTTGAAACAAGAAAACTACCCAGTGCTGGCACTGAAACACTCAGTCTTAAGAGGACCCAGAACACACAGAGGGTGCACGGTGCAGTTGTCTAACGGAAAACAGGGCTGGGTAATGGTCTGCAAACTGTATAAATGCATCAGATATTTGCAGAGGAGTTCGCACAGTGATATTGTTCATCATCTGTGATAGTTTCTTCATGCATGGAATCTGTTCCTCTTCCTACTGAAGTTAGGCTTCAAATTTACTCATGAAAAACATTAAAAAAAACCTGCAGCAAAGATGTCTAAGCTGTAACATCACTGAAAATGCAACAATTTCAAGATTGAAGTAAAGTGTATTGAACTTTCTACTGACAGTATTTCCTGGACCTTTAAAGTAGTTTCTGCATCAGCGCTATTGCTGCAGAGCAAATGAAAGGCAATCTTTCCCAGCAATCGGCGAGTTTCCAGAGTAGAGTAGGAGCATGGCTGTGATGTGTCCCAGTGTTAATGCCTGAGCTTCTCATGAAGAAGAATATATTTGTCCGTACACCATGCCATCAGGTGAGGCACTGGGACTTCAAGGTAAATGGAGCTGGGAACGTTTGCCCAAGCTAGCAGCACGCTGTCATCAGTGGGAAAATGGCTGAGACTGAGACCCTAGGAGTGGCACCTCAAGAGCAGTGGGCTGAGGCAGGTTTTGAAGAAGACTGTCCTCATCGGCTGAATAACAAACATGCTTCCAAGTGACTTGCCTAACATGGGATGGGAGCAGAGTGACCAACTGGGATTCCCCTGCCCCAGTTTAGCGCTTCTCAAGTGGTGTGCTCAGGCCAAGCCACTGGTCTAGAATTGATGGAGGAGAGGTACTGGCAGAGATGTTTACCCAGTGCTTCTTGGTTGACTGCCTTAAGGTAGGATTAACTGCCTGCTGGTGATGCAGTGCTTTCAGCTTTGGTTATTGGGGCAATACAGGTGAAGCAGCAGAGCCAAGGGTCCTAGAGTTGCACCTGCAGCTCCAGCCACATCTCTGTTGTCAGCTGGATCCTTCAGTGTCATAGATGTCTAGAGCAGTAGTATCTCAGTGATGGCAGTGAACATTTCTTGTGGTGCTGTTAAATGTGAATCCCTCACGATGATCATGTGGCCATCCTCTCCCTGTCTCCTCCTTTCCCAAGTGCTGCCAAAAGCAGTGCCATGCTATCATCCACATTCGACTAGTGAGGACCGAAGTGACCTGACTGTGATCACTTGACTGCAGGTTGGACTTGGATCTCTCGTGTATAAAGCTAGAATTTGAATGAATATGAAACCATAATTGAGCAGCTTATTGGGTGCTTATCCAGGCCTCGTGAAGAGAGCTATAATCAGGATCCAGGCACACTTCCAGTAATAATTTTTATTGCACTGTAAATACAAAGCCAGCTGTTTCCATCGTGATCTTATGCTTTTGCTGTCCTTTTTTTTATCAGATTAGGATGCATGGATATATGAAGAAATGAAGTAATAAAAAGCTTTTATTATTCAAAATATGAATTTAAACTTTGTCTCACTTTTCTTGAATGATACAAGATGATAGAGACCCTTGTTAGGTTTGTCTGAATTGTTTACTGGTCCTCAGTTGTCTAACCCTGCTGCAATAGGAATACCAAAACAGTCTGGATATCTGACTTCCCACCCCTGGGCACTTCTGGCCTTGTTGTTCTCCTTGGAAGTGGTGGTTGAAAATAGTGCCACCACCTGCTGGTGAACTAAAACGATGAATGATGCTGATCTGCATACTAAGGAAGAATAGTAAAATGGAGAAAAGAGTTTGAAATGTATTCCATGTTGCAATTTAACTTTTTTTTAAACAATCTATTCCCTGTTTGATATGCTTGTGTAGAGCATGTCCTTGACTTAAAACAAACAAAAAACCCCAAACAAAACAGAAAAAAACCCTTAACCTAGGCTTCCTAAAATAATAGTACAGAGCAGATTTCCTAGTCATTCTGACTGGCCAGTAGTATTGCTTTTTTTGCTGTGTTTAAAAGAAAAAAAAAAAAGAAAGGTACCCACCCTTACAAAGCCTGCTTACAAGAGGATAAAGGTATTGGGACCTGAATTGTTTGCTCCTCAGTTGAAATAACTGGAGCTAAGTTTTTTTTGTTCTTTTCTTGTTCCCATTCTTTCATTTTAACAAATGTTATCACTCCTCTGTGATTTTACTGCGGCAGCCTCGTCGGTGCCTGGAAGGCAGTCTCTGATGGTAGCAGTTTAGGCTGCAATGTCTTCAGCAGGAGGACTTGCATCAGTCTCAAGTGGTTTTGGCGTGCCATGTGATTAATGGTTTCTGGTAGTTGGCTTTGGATGTGCTAGTCACTGATGTTTACATCAGTAGACAGAATAAAAATGACTTCGTTGCATATCATGGGGCCTGTGTGATGACAGAGCTGGTCAAATTTTGAATTTGTTTAAAAAACAAACTATTTCTCCTCCTCCTCCTCCCTGTGACCTAAAAAAAAGAAAAAAAAATCATGGTGATTTGTGTTTAGTAGCTCTGCTTTTCTTATCTGGGGGTGATAACTGATAGCTGAAGGGTGTTATTCATTGGGACTGCGTATGGGAATGCTGTGTTTCACTGGAGATGTATTGCAGTACTGTCTTCACTGCTGTCATGAATGGCTGAAAACTGGAATGGAGCATAGCAACAGCTGTGAAGCTTGAGGAATGCTTTGTTGCAATATATAGGTGTTCTTACTATAGCTTCTGTTCATAAACCCAGTCCTCTATCCCACAAGTTGGAGAATACCCTAAAAATGCTGTCTGTGGATGTCCCCAGAACGTGTTAGGTAGTTTCCAGTGAATCCTTTGCTGAGGAAGTCCCGTCCTCTGAGCAGACAGTGTAGCCCTGCCGGAGAGGAGGCAGAGTTGAGAGGCAGAGCTGTGTGTGTAAGACAAACCAGTTCACTGTCCTGCAGCATAGCAGTCATATAACTCCAAGAGGAAACTAGAGATGAGCAGGGAAGAAACCTTCCAGATGAGCTCAGGAATGGAGCAAAAACTTGGAGAGGGTTGTATGGAAAAAGACTTGCCAGTAGTGAAGTGAGTGTCTGAGAGGGTTCAGATGAGATGAATAGTTTTACTGTTACGGTGCAGGTTTTGGACAGAATAATACTTGAGTAAAATGCATAATTGCAGGCAAAAAGTATTTGGCTTGACATTTTTTTGGTATTGAGCTTCACATGTGCGACGTCCAAATGCATAGCCATTGATTGAGTTGTCAACATCTATAACAACAATAATAGCATTTAAACTTCTACTGAACACATACTCAGATTGTGCTGCACTTTGAAAGTGTGTTGAGTTGCTTTCAGCTAGAAAAGCAAAAAGTAGAACGTAAAATATTTGAATCAAAAATAGAGGAAAATGCATATAGAATATTATGGCCCTTTTTTAGCCTTTATTAGTACAGGCAACGGAAGGATGGTCAGTGGAAATGCTGATGTGATTAGACTGCTAGCACTTGCAGGGTCACAGCCAAAGAAAAGCAAAGCATGAGGATAAATCTCATTATGTTTTGCCACTGTGTTATTACAGTTTAGCTCTTTGGCTAACAATAAAGTTAAGATTTCCCTCTTATTCCTGCACATCCTTCTCCTTAAATAAGCATAGATCAAAACTGCCCGTATGCTTCTGGCATTCTCATGCAAAAGTAGGCATGAGGGCTCACAAATAACTGAGAGCTGATTCTGGGACTGGAATGTGTTTGCTTACTGTCTGTGTGGGTGGTAAAGTGTCCATAAATGTTTTAGCACAGTCTAGCTTGCTCTTTGTTTCAGTACAAGATTTACCACTGATCTGTCAGTCCAGCAATGGCACGAAGGATTTAACATTCAGAAGTGAAAAATGCTTTTGGAAGTACTCGCTACTTGGCAATCCAGGGGCAAGCTGCTGCTAAATGTGACTGAGTTGTGAGGTGGGCAACTTTCAACAGAGATCAACACCAGGAGAATACACTGGGTGCTACTGGTGGCCATCCTGGCAATGCAGTGTGATGGCTTTTCTCAGTTTTAAAGCTTTGCTGTAGTGACTGGTGGAAGTTCCTTCTGTTGTGATCAACGTTTGTCTTACACAGGGTATAATTACAAATTTTGTCTTTTCACAATGTATTTCAAAGGCTAGTAGACGTTTTGTTTCGTTCCATGTTCTGTAGCTCAACTTCGTGTTTGTCTGTAAAATGCCCTGACACTTCAGCATGGAGGGCTGATGCTGTCTTGCGAGGCACAGCTGAGCCAGCCAAGCTTGTGTTATGCTGGTGAGACAGCTGCTTTAGTTCGGTGTTCGTGGGTATAGGGCACCCTGCCTTCGGCAGCATTGCACACAGACGTGTGTGTGTATTGTATGTGGCATACAAAATATTGCGAAGTAAAGGTTTAGGGGAAGGGGTATGGCAGTGTCCATAGCTGGCAAGAGACCAAAACGTGGCTAGCCAATGGAAATGCCATTGATGCCTTTCAGCCCCTTGTTTTATTTGTGTGCTGCACACGGGTCATTACAGGAAAAACGTATCTTTTCTGTTTCTAATGTACTAGAGAACTTAAATGATTCTTATGGGAACTGTGTGTGAGTGCGTGCAAGAGGTGGTGAGGTCATCTCAAGTCTTCCGTATAGCAAACCTGGGCCTTACCATTAATTTATCTGTAAAAGAGTCTAATGACCTAAAATAGTATTTTTGTAAATAGTGCTATATTTCAGCTTTGTTCCATAACTATGTGTGTATGCTGAGACTTGCAGGGTTTCTAGATATCTCCCTTCTCAAATCCTACCGAGCTTTTTCTTCAAGCATTACAACAATGAGAAAAATGCAAATATAAACTTTCAGCTCTTTGTTTATAAAAGAAGCCATTTGCCATGGTCTAGTTCACAGGGTGGTGTCAGGGCAATGGTTGGACTCGATGATCCCTGAGGTCTCTTCCAACCTGATTGATTCTGTGATTCTGTGAACTAGACCATGGCACTAAGTGCCACGTCCAGTCTTTTCTTAAACACATCCAGAGATGGTGACTCCACCACCTCCCTGGGCAGCCCCTTCCAATGTCTAATGACCCTTTCTGAAAAGAAATTCTTCCTAATGTCCAACCTGAACCTCCCCTGGCAAAGCGTGAGGCTATTTCCTCTTGTCCTATCACTAGTTGCCTGGGAGAAGAGGCCAACTCCCACTTCACTACAACCTCCCTTCAGGTAGTTGTAGACTGCATTAAGGTCACCCATGAGCCTCCTCTTCTCCAGGCTAAACAACCCCAGCTCCCTCAGCCGTTCCTCGTAGGTCAGACCCTCCAGACCCTTCAGCAGCTTGGTCGCCCTCCTCTGGACTCGCTCCGACACCTCAACATCTTTCTTGAAGTGCGGGGCCCAGAACTGAACACAGTACTCAAGATGCGGCCTCACCAGTGCCGAGTAGAGAGGGACGATCACTTCCCTAGACCGGCTGGTTACACTATTCCTAATAGAGGCCAGGATGCCATCGGCCTTCTTGGCCACCTGGGCACACTGCTGGCTCATGTTTAGCCGGCTGTCGATCAGCACCCCCAGGTCTCTTTCCACCGGGCCGCTTTCTAACCACTCTTCCCCCAGCCTGTAGCGCTGCATGGGGTTGTTGTGGCTGAAGTGTAAGACCCGGCACTTGTTCTTGTTGAACCTCATGCCGTTGGTCTCGGCCCATCTATCTAACCTGTCCAGATCCCTCTGCAGGGCCTTCCTACCCTCCAGCAGATCGACACTCCCACCCAGCTTGGTGTCATCTGCAAATTTGCTGAGGGTGCACTCAATCCCTATGTCTAGATCATCTAGAAAGATATTGAACAGCACCGGCCCCAGAACTGAGCCCTGGGGAACACCGCTAGTGACCGGCCGCCAGTTGGACTTTGCCCCATTCACCACCACTCTCTGGGCTCGGCCATCCAGCCAGTTTTTAACCCATTGAAGAGTCCAAAATTAACCCATTTAAGAGTTGACATGGTGGTATCAGGGCAATGGTTGGACTCCATGATCCCAGAGGTCTCTTCCAATCTGATTGATTCTGTGATTCTGTAAGAGTTAATGAGACTTCTCTCCACCACCACATTTCAACATCATGCAGATCATGGATGCAGTACCTGTTTGGTGCCATTACTCTACATTTTCCTTGTAAACAACCACTTAACATGTAATGGCTTGAAAATACTCATGATTTATTTGTTTGTTTTCTTCACAGGCTGGAATGGTGTTAAGATGTGGATACTTCTGGTTTGGCTTGTTTCTCGTGCCCACTGCGTGCCTTGTTAAAGACGTGGCATGGACAGCGTAAGTCCCGAATCAGTCCTTTCAGCGTTACAGGGATTATTCTGTATGCACATGTTGTCCAGTCCAGTATTGTTCTGTAAAGAACTACGAAGCCTTTCAGTGAAAGCAAAATGGTGATACTCGTCTGCAAGACCTCTGAGCAAAGTGAAGTGGGAGTAGTTTCTCACCTGCCAATGCAACCAGCAATGTGAAAGAATGGTTAGTCCTGAATCTGAAAGAGGCAGCCTTGTCTGAGTAATGAAGGTGTCATCTTTTGATTATTTGTATTCTCTACCCTTTAGTTAAAGGCAAATTTAAATCAGACATCAGAGACTTTCTGTTCCTAAAAAGGAGCAAATAATTTGTTCAATTTGAGTAAGGTTAGGTAGAAAGTAAAAATGTGGCACTCTAATCCATACCCAGTAAGCTCCCAGTTCTTTATCAGCTCCTCTTTAGGTTGTCCTTCAACAGTGGGTCTTCCAAGACTTCGCTGAGAGAAGAGCAATACTCTGCACTCTATGGTTGAAGTAAAGTCTTAATGATTCCTTCCCTGCCCAGAGAGGAACAAAAACCCTTGTGAAGTACAAGCCTGTGTAATCCCCTTCTCAACTGTGGTTTCAAAGCACTGCGGAAGGCAAGCAATTTCAAGAACTTTGATTTAAAGAGAAGCAACTTATCTTTTCTAGCATTACAATGTGAAATGCAGAAGTGTCGTTTCCATTTAGAATTTCTGCTCTTTTGTTCAGCTTGCTTTTAAGTGTCTTAAGCACCAAAGCTTTCATCCTTTCCCTTGGAAAGCTGTGTTATAACCAAGAAGGTTTTATTACATGGATATGCAATAACCTCGTGCAAGGAGGACCCAGGGCATTCCAACTCTGGGGCAAAAAGGCAGATCCTAGCTGGAATGAAGAGGGGATATAGGTTAGCTTGTCACTTGTCACAAAGGCTTGAAGTGAAAGCATCATAACACATAACACTTTGCTTCAAGAATGAGTTTCAGTCAGCCAAGGAAAATCCTTAGAATCATAGAATCATTTAGGTTGGAGAAGACCTTTAAGATCATAAAGTCCAGCCGTCAGCCTGACACTGCCAAGTCCACCAGTCTTCTTTATGGAGAGATGCAGAAAATACTGAAAAAAGCAGAAAGTTTCCCAAACACTGGCATAGAAGAATAAATCATGTCTTGTGCATATATCTGAAAATCTTTTTTTCTTCGTATGGGGTTGATAGCACAGCTAGATTAAACTGGTAGTAGGCAAATCTACCAATCAGTAAGTACTTCTTAAATGTTTTCCTATTTTCTTCCTCATCTTAATTTTCATGAGCTAAACTGCTAAAATTAAAACTAGGTATCATAATGTAAAATTTCTGTTCAGACCAAACAGTGATTTAATAGTCTAGCATACTAGAGGTTTTTTGTTACACTCATTAAACTTCTCCAATTGAAAATTATTTTAAAATTCTAAAGCTGAGGGCAAAATGTTTAAATTTAGATACTTAGTTGTGTCTATGACCTGCTTTTTAAAGCTCTGAAGAAAAAATATCTTAGAATTCATTTAGCGTAACAGGCCCTGCTCCTGTGTCAGGCATTATTTAAAATTACCTGCCTAGAAAGCAGTGGGACTACTTTTGTGACTGAAGCCAAAGAGCAGCTGAACTGTTTGCAGCATCAGGGATCAAATGTTATGCTTTAGTTTTTGAAATGTTTTCATGATAGTTGAATGTCCCGAAGCTGTCCTCTGTTCTTATCAGTTCTTGGCAAAAATGACTTAAGAATTGTAAAACAGGCCAGACCAAGGCAGGCTCATCCTCAGCTATTACTCATTTAAAACTCTGTTACTGACTCAGCCTGCTCTTTCGTATTTCTTAGAGAAATCTCAGCAGCGTAATTCTTTCAGACCAAGAATGTACAGAGATTGTGAAGCTCTCAAGACAAACGTGTATGATTGATATACTGGATATTTTCCCAACAGATTTTAAACAGGAGGCTCCTATCAACATTAAGCAAAAAATCTGTTCTCTGAGCAGGACTTCTTTTTTTTTTTTTTTTTTTTTTTTAACCCATCACTGAAAAATTAACACCATTAACATTTTAACTAGGATAAATGAAATGACACCGCTATCAGCACTGCCATATGGAAGGAGTAAAGGTCCGTTTCCTTTCCAAGAGGCTTGCCATTCAAAACTTGAGCCCAAGGCCTCTGGAAATCAGCCGGCAGATTTCCAGAGCAGTGGTTACACCACACGGCTGTCTGTAATTCAGCAGAATCTGGTTTTGGCCATAAAATTCCAACAGCTCTGACTTCTCATGGTCATGGAATTTATCCCTTTCCATTTCTTTTGGACATGAAGCATATGTCCAGAGGAGAAAGAGCATCCACGTGACCCAAAACATACATGCCTAATTTCCATACAAAATACTGCCAGAAAACCATAAATACGATACAGAGTTTTTGTCTGTAAGAAGGTTAAAAGGGATAGGAAAGTGTATTTTGAACCCATACAAATCTGTGTTTCTAAACTGCTGTGCTGCATCCACTATCAAAACTTGTAATGCTGGAAGCAAAAGCTAGTTTTACATGTTCCCTTTGTTACACAGGCTACAGTTGTCAACATACCTCTTATCTCCCATGTTCTCTGCAGCTCCAGGCTTTTTTATTTACATTTTTTTCCCTTTTAAGTGAATCAAGGAAATGTGGAAAACTCTCTTTAAAAAGAGAAGGAAGCTTATTATTAACATTTGGCTGCGATACTACATTGTTAACTTTGGTCCATTACTCTGAATTCAGTGGCTTGGTTTGGATTTGTTTTTGCCCTATAAAAGTCCCAGTTGTGCTACCATTGAAATGAACAGAGCTTTATAAGGTGAGTGCTTCCTCACAGCTGGCATGTGTCACTTGAGTACATGTTACTGGTGCTAGGAAATACTGAAATAGCTGAGCCACAAAGCTATGTGGGAATCATAAAAACACAGAGTATATTCTAGCAAAATTAGGCGAGAGGGCAAGAATTTATTAATAATTGGAATCCCATACTTAGTGTTAAAGTGAAAAATTTCCTGAGCCTTCCAATCATTACCAAAATCTTCATGTACTTTTTTTTACCGTGGGGGGAGAAGCATGTTGCACTTGCCAGCTCCGCAGTGTAAATAAGAGAGAAGGTGTGAGGAGCTTTTCCCATCCTTGTACATGCTTGCAGTTTCTGGAGCACAAGACTCTTAAAATGGTGTTTAGGATAATGAGCCAGAGTAGAGGTTTCATCATGTTTGAGAAAAGCTTATGAATGTAACCATGCTTCTCCCTGGCACATTCTGGTCTACTGAACCCCCTAAATATCCTCCTAGGGCAGTGAAGTGAAGCTATGCCCTTCCCTGGGTTGGAAGGGGAAAGGCCACCCAAAATACCAAGATAACCCTTTACCTGTTTGATGGTCCATGATCTTAATATCCCAGTCTGTGAGGGAAAGGTGAGTTTGTCTTTATGTAACACATAAAATTTCAGCTGAACAGGAACACTGAACACAAGAGCTCATACTTTGTTGAGGGCTGATCACACATCTAGGGCCACTTGTAAAGTACAAGACTTCTACCTGTATTTTTGTGTGTCAAAAGTTATTAATGTGCTGTTGTGAAAAAAAACATGAAGTGTCCAGTCCTATTGCCAGCATTCCATGGAATATTTGTAGTTGACTTTGATGGGGGCAAGCCCAGACTCTGAGGCAATTGTAATAGCATATTTTAGTATTTGTTTTTGGAGAACCACATGGATAGGTTAGCTCAGGCACTTTTTATAAATACTTAATTACTAACTCTTCCATGGATGCTCTTGCTTCCAAGTGAAGGAGTGTCTCAATGCATAACTATTACCTGCAGGTTTATTGTTGCTTTGTGGATACCCAGCCACAGCAGAGCCCATATATTTCATCATTTCACACTCCTTACAAAATACTTCAGTACCCCCAACTTCAGGGCAACAGTATTTTTTTCTGTATTGTGAAATAACAGTGCAATGCCTCCTTACGCTGTGCTGCACTAATAGGACTTTTTTTGCTCAGGCTCTATTCTGTTGCATTTTGAATTCAATATTCACTCTAAGGGAAAAGAAAAACATCTCTCATCCCTTGTGGTGTATGGCAAGATAAGTATGCAGCGTTGGGAGAGATTTAATAACTTGTAGATTTCTGTGTTCTTGTCTGTGGGAAAACTGGTTATAAAGGATTTTAAAAGTTCCAAACATGCTGTGTCTTCAGGTTTGCAATAGTAGGTACAGCCTCTTTAAAAGGTAAGAGATGAGTTCAAGATCAAAATTTCAATGTATTTACTCAAATTAGAGAGTGTGATAGTGAAGTCAACTTTAAAGATTATAAGAATTAATAGCTCAAAGCTTTCTCATTTTAATCGCTATAGTTTCCCTTCCTCAAAGAGTAGACCAGTCTAATCATTAGCCTAACTAGTTACAGGAACTTGAATCTAATTAATTTTTGTGCAGCTATTGGTAATCTCACATTCTTGAAACACTGTGTTTTAAAAATATCCTTGCTACTGATTTCTTCCATCACAGTATGTAGGTGTTCCCTTGAAAATCATACACCTTTGGTGGTTTGTTTTAATAGGATGCTTTTCTAAGTACATCCTGATACTCTTTACCTCCAGATTTTGCTATGCTTCATCTTTTGTTGGTCCCTTTTTTTTTTTTTCCTCTTAAATGCAGATGTGCTTTGAAAAGTAGTTTTCATTTTAGCTTCTCATTTTCAGACATTTGGGGCCTAATTCAGCAACACAAAGACCAGAGGACTTGTATAACTTAGTATCAAGTCA
This sequence comes from Nyctibius grandis, assembly GCF_013368605.1. NCBI lineage: Eukaryota > Metazoa > Chordata > Aves > Nyctibiiformes > Nyctibiidae > Nyctibius > Nyctibius grandis. Next base: position 104,977,302 of record NC_090659.1, read on the forward strand.
CTGTCATATAAAATAATATCAGCAAAGATTTTTGTGGTCTTTGTTTCTTATTCCCCATGGAAGGAGTAATAAGAATAATGCTTTTTAAAAATAAATGCATCTTCATTATATTTCAATTACATATGCACCAGTTATTATTTTTCTGCTAGGGGGAGTTTGACATTATTTTACGTCATTGGTTAAAGATTAGGGTATCTGCATGTAAGATTTTTATGAAACTTGTGAAGACATTTTTGCCATCTCTAGAGTTGAAGAATATTATTTTAATGCCATGAAGCAAGTGGTGTCTCAGCCAACTTGGCTCCATCTTGTTTTCAGGCTTATTGTGCAGTCACATGCAAATCAGTATTATCTCATGGGACGCTTGTTACACAAAAGAGGAAGCTGATCAAAAACTGCCCATTGGAGAAAGATCCCTGTGTTTTGTGTTATTGCTTTGTACATGTCAAGACAGAGAGGACTAGTTACTCTCCTTATATCACTGTAATTTAGGTATAACAGCACTGGAGCAGTAGGTGAAAGTGTGAAAAAAGGCCAAAGTCTCTTTGTGGAAGACATTGCTTTCCAAATTTTGGTTGCATGTGTGGTACATGGATTGCTCTTTGAATCCTCAAGCCAAGACAACAGGACACAGCCAGTCCTTGTTACTGGCACTTTGAAAGCTCAACGGGAAGAGAGGTGCCTTTCCAAGTCATGTGAGACTGATAAACGAAAATAAAGGGGCTTGAATGGCAATTACTATCTGAGACTCTCCTCAGGTTTTCATGGGCCATGCATAGCTCCAAAGACAGAGTGGAATCATGTTTTACTGCCATGAATATTCAATGAATCCCAGCTCTTTTGTCTGAATGCTGGGGTCCTGAGCAGTCCCACGGCAGCGATGTCAGGTCTCTGCAGTCCTGCAGCTTTGCTGCTTGGTTAGATTTTGAGTGTTGTGTTGAAGCAGCTGAGCTCTGCTGAATTTGAAGTCCTGATTTCTCTTTTCTTAAGTAATATTTCCCACGTTTTGTGAACCTGGACTGACAGGCATACACTGTGCCATATTTCCCAAATCCTTCAAGGGAAGGCCCTGTGCCTCTCATCTGGGCGGTAAAATTGGGGGTTTGTAGCAAAACAAATGTTCACATGGCTTTTTTGATTTGTTTTTCTGTTTGTCTTTTTCTTGTGGTACAGGGCCAGGCATACCTACCATAAAACTTTGCTGGAGCAAGTTCAGGAGTTGGAGACGAAGACAAGAGAGCTGGGAAAAGCCATGCTTCGTGATAGCAATGGAAAGAGGTGGGGCAGTCTATGCTAATATTTAAAACAGACCCTTCTTGTCCTCTCCCCTCCCTGTTTCTCATTCACCATTCAAATCTGATTCCAGACAGGGTAAGAAGGCTTGTCTCCTGTATTACTCATTTATTGTTGTTCCTTTTCATATATGTCTGTTTCCCCCACTGAAATCAGCCCTTCGAGTTTCATTTCTCCTGCATTATTGCTATGGGGCTGTATTAGAAACTGCTGCTGAGTCTCCTACCTGGTAACATGTAGTGCTATTACCTGGCCAACGGACCAGGCTGTTTTTGAAAGGACTTTGTTGTATGTCATCCAAAAAAAAAAAAAAATCGATCAGATAACCATGTTAGGGGAGGGAACTGTCAGCAACTCAGGATATGAAGAGAGTTAGACAGTAGCTAAAAGGAGAACTGACCAATCCAGTGTGCCCTACAACTTAATTCAGTCTCACCTTAAGGGGGTTTTTTTATGCTTTTGCTTTTTTCCACTGCAGCTTACAGGCCCCTGCTTTCAGGGTTCTCAGTTTCTGGTTGTGCCTCTCCCTTATATCCACACCATATGGACTTGAACATATTGCTGTTATTGAATCTTTCATTGTAAGGGGAGAGTATGTGTTGTGTGGGAACTTTTGTCTCTTCTGAAAGAAGCTAAAGAAAATCAGAGTGAGGCTTTTGCATCCAACAGTTTCATTTACCATCTCAGAATGTGGTTCTGCATCAGCTGGACGGCAAAGCTCCCCAAGTTCAAAAAGGTTTTAGAACTAACTCTTCTGTTCCTTACACAATATGGCACCACATGACTTGCTAAGAAACTACATGATCATTAAACTGGATTTTAGCAAACCCTATAAACTAGCAAACTGAGTGGAATGGGGCTTTTAAAAGATTTTGTTCTTCTGGGGCAGGGTCATCCTTTGAGCCTTTGATGTCTATTCTAAGGTAAACTAATTACCATATTGTAGCTGCTGCTAAGATGAGTGGATAGTACATTTTTTCAACTGAACTTGTGAGTTAATAAGCAGTGTTTTTAGGGAAAATTGTAAGGGAGTGAGTTTACCAAGATTATAGTAAACCGAAAAGCTTTAAAAAAACCTTTGTGAACTTGAATGTGTTTGTAGGATGTCCTTAGTGACCAGAGCTCACTTCTCAGAGGCCAAGACAAAGTAAACACAGTGTTATTGATTAAGATCACTTCAAAACACTTGGTATGTTTAGTTTTTATTTTGAGTCATTTTTGTGCTCTGACTTTTGGATCCTGCAAAACACAGTTTAAAAATTGTGCTTGCAAAAGTCACAAACTGCACATCAAATAGTTTAAAAAGAAAAAGCAAACTTTGCTGCACTGGTCAACAAAGGCAACCTTCTGTGCCACAATTAAAACCAACAAAGATGCCTGAAATCAGGCATGTTACTAAAAATGGGCCTTGATTTTAGAGGGCTGAGCAGTCACCTTTAAGTCAGTTGGAGCCAAAGCGCTTGGTACCAAAATCAGGTCAGCCTCCCAGGCAAGAAAGGTGTCATTTGGTGTGGTGAGGTACTACCTGACACACTGGTTAGATGCCAGGCAAGTGCAATCCAGGCCCGCAGAAAACTGTCTGTTTCCAGGCACGCGGCTCTGGTCATATGAGCCCCTTGGCTGTTGCTGTGGTTCCTATTCATGTATAGGATGTAAAGTTGCATTGGTGTTGGTTTGTAGCATTTTCGTTCTCCTGCCAGTATTTAGTGCCAGTTATTGACAGCCAGAGAGGAGAGCGAGTCAGCTTTTTGCATGATGAATCTCTGGGTTGCGAGGTGGGCTGACATACTGTTAGTGGTGAGAGAGACGGTATTTGATCTGTTTATGTGTATGTGTCTCCAAGATCTTGATGGGTTTCTTCTCTGTTTACGCACTGTCCTGACTTTCTGTAAATTTAATGGCTGTGTTGTAATTCATTCATACACTACATGTTTTTATAGCCTTTATTTTATTGCATTCTCACTGCAAACTCTTTCATCTGCATTCCTCCTCCATATAGCTTCACTTCATTCTCGAAACACTTGCATGGAGATGATGTAAGGAATCCCTTCTGGCCCTCCTTCCCATTCTCCCTCCCCCTTCTTTCCATGCATTTGTTTGTTCTCCTTCCTAATTGCTCACAGATTTTCTGGGTGGTCCATCTGTGAACTAGATAATGGTATAGTGCCACTGCCTGCTAGGAGCTGGTGTGCTGTGCTTGTGATGTGGCCTCTTGAGTGCTCTTCAGAGTTGTTCTGTCTTTTATCTCTTTTGTTTGTCTCCTGGCTCTTTCACACCTGCTAGAAATCATGTGCTTTTCCAAAGGGAAGGGTGAGGGTGGGAAAGAGGCAGAGTGGGAACTTTCTACAGTTAGAGCCTCTCTAGTTCATGTTCTTTATTTTTAAAAAATTTCCTTGAAGCCAGTGGAAACAAGTAGTGCTGAGTTGCATGCACTGCTCTCCCCTCATGCCTGCCGCCCCATTGCTCTTGGGATATTGCTGGCAATGTGACACTATGCAGGAAGGGAAAGTAACCGGAGTCTCCTCGTTTCTAATGGAAAGTGGAAAGCTGCGTTAAAACTGCACAGGTCCGTCTGTCACCTCCAAAAAACAGTGTTAGCTCTTGGTTGGAAGTGTTCCTGAAAACATATCCATTAGGTGTTGGTTTGTTCAGGCAGCTGTGGATGATAATCTGTCTGATTTCAGAGTCTGTTATCCTGGCCCACATAGTAGATGCCATTTTTGTTCAGTGTTTTTCACAAACAAACAATAAAAAATCACACCCAATTACAGATAAGAGAAGGATTTAGGGAGCTAATTGCTTTTATCATTGCCTAGACATTAGACAAAAAAATGAGGTGCAAGATAGGGATGTTTAGGATTAATCAGCTAAACAAAAAGCAATTCACAAAGCCCAGAAAGCAGTGAGTGCATCTAGGCTTGCACAACAGGGGTGCCAGCAGTGTGCTGTGGCTCAGCCGAATTTCTGTAAAACGTGAGCAGGATAGCACCTGGGTCCTCACTGCACTTGGGGAAGGAGCGCTGGGAGATCTGCGTGTGCCGCTTGATACCTAAATATGTGTATCCTGTCTTACCTGCCAACTGTTCTTGCTAGATGTGTTTTTCCAGGTTAGTAAAAAATGTCTTCACTAGTGCTTGTTACATCCTTCTGAACCTTAGCCCCTTTGAACAGTTTCTGAAATTGAATTTGCTTGTATTGGTCTAAAAAAGTAGGTGCAAATTTTTCCCTTACCAATGGCAGAGAGCAAACAGCAAGGCAAGCGGTAGATCAGGGCCCCGCACTTCAAGAAAGATGTTGAGGTGTTGGAGCGAGTCCAGAGGAGGGTGACCAAGCTGGTGAAGGGTCTGGAGGGTCTGACCTACGAGGAACCGCTGAGGGAGCTGGGGTTGTTTAGCCTGGAGAAGAGGAGGCTCAGGGGTGACCTTATTATGGTAAAGCTGTGGATGTGGTCTATCTCGATTTCAGTAAAGCATTTGACACGGTCTCCCACAGCATCCTCGCAGCTAAACTGGAGAAGTGTGGTCTAGATGATCGGGTAGTGAGGTGGATTGTGAACTGGCTGAAGGAAAGAAGCCAGAGAGTAGTGGTCAATGGGACAGAGTCCAGTTGGAGGTCTGTGTCTAGCGGAGTCCCTCAAGGGTCGGTACTGGGACCAGTACTATTCAATATATTCATTAATGACTTGGATGAGGGAATAGAGTGCGCTGTCAGCAAGTTCGCTGATGACACCAAACTGGGAGGAGTGGCTGACACAATGGAAGGCTGCGCAGCCATTCAGAGGGACCTGGACAGGCTGGAGAGTTGGGTGGGGAGAAATTTAATGAAATATAACAAGGGCAAGTGTAGAGTCCTGCATCGGGGCAAGAACAACCCCAGGTATGAGTACAAGTTGGGGGCAGACCTGTTGGAGAGCAGCGTAGGGGAAAGGGACCTGGGGGTCCTAGTGGACAACAGGATGACCATGAGCCAGCAATGTGCCCTTGTGGCCAAGAAGGCCAATGGCATCCTGGGGTGTATTAGAAGGGGTGTGGTCAGCAGGTCGAGAGAGGTTCTCCTCCCCCTCTACTCTGCCCTGGTGAGGCCACATCTGGAATACTGTGTCCAGTTCTAGGCCCCTCAGTTCAAGAAGGACAGGGAACTGCTAGAGAGAGTCCAGCGCAGAGCCACGAAGATGATTAAGGGAGTGGAACATCTCCCTTATGAGGAGAGGCTGAGGGAGCTGGGTCTCTTTAGCTTGGAGAAGAGGAGACTGAGGGGTGACCTCATTAATGTTTATAAATATGGAAAGGGCAAGTGTCATGAGGATGGAGCCAGGCTCTTCTCAGTGACATCCCTTGACAGGACAAGGGGCAATGGGTGCAAGCTGGAACACAGGAGGTTCCACTTAAATATGAGGAAGAAACTTCTTTACGGTGAGGGTGACCGAACACTGGAACAGGCTGCCCAGAGAGGTTGTGGAGTCTCCTTCTCTGGAGACATTCAAAACCCGCCTGGACGCGTTCCTGTGTGATATGGTCTAGGCAATCCTGCCCCGGCAGGGGGATTGGACTAGATGATCTTTCGAGGTCCCTTCCAATCCCTAACATTCTGTGATTTTGTGATTCTCTGTGATTCTTATTGCAGTCTACAACTACCTGAAGGGAGGTTGTAGTGAAGTGGGAGTTGGCCTCTTCTCCCGGGCAACTAGCAATAGGACAAGAGGGCACAGCCTCAAGCTTCGCCAGGGGAGGTTCAGGTTGGACATCAGGAAGAATTTCTTTACTGAAAGGGTTATTAGACATTGGAATGGGCTGCCCAGGGAGGTGGTGGAGTCACCATCTCTGGATGTGTTTAAGAAAAGACTGGACATGGCACTTAGTGCCATGGTCTAGTTGACAGGGTGGTGTAGGGGCGACGGTTGGACTCGATGATCCCTGAGGTCTCTTCCAACCTGGTTGATTCTGTGATTCTGTGTGATCAGGGAGTGTCTGGTCTGTGCAGGGAAGAGTGTCAGCACCCTGAGCACTACAGCCGGGCCCCAGAAACCTTGCAAATAACATTAGAGTGATGCTTGGCAGTTACATCAAGTGTATTGTTTTTGAGCTGTAAAGGGTCATGTTCTCATTTCTCTGTATATCTCATCTGGACAGCTAAAACCTTATTTTTCATGGAAGCTGGGATGATCGCAAAATCAGATGATTCCAGGAGCAGGGGATGTCATCAGGGAAAGCAAATATCTGGAAAACTGTCAACTCCAGAAACAGCTTGAGAAGCAGAGGAGGGAGTATGCAGTAAGGGGCCGGTGATGGATCCCATGCCACGCTCACCTGCCTGCTTGTGGAAGATGAGTATGTGCGTTTGCCCTCCCCAGCCTGGCACCCGGCAGTGCTGGGCTGGACTCCAGCCCAGCTGCGACGTGAGCAAGCCTTGGTGCAGGAGGGGAGAGGGGCTCTCTGGCACTCTCTGGTAACAAAGGGCAGGATTTAACACTAAATTTACATGAATTTGGAGAGGTGAGAGGGATAGCTCATGTGCCAAAGCAAACATGGACATGTGGAGACACCTGCCCAGCAGACCTAATCATGTTAACATGTGAGATTTACACAAAGAAAACAAACAAAGTTTTTCTACAGGTTTGTGTTCAAACGTGGCATTGAGTTCAGCGGCAGAGATTTTTCGTGTCATCAAATAAGTTTACAACTAAATCATGGCTCATAAAGGGCCAAATCTTCAAGTCCTCATTCACTTTTCACTCCATCTAACTTCTCATTGAAGTCAGCAGGAGTTCAGGTGGAGTAAAGCCTGATTAGGGACCAAAGCAAACTTTACTTTGGAAACCCATGTCACTTTATTGCTCCATTGGCCAACTGATGGAGACCAAGCAAAGCTGTGCAGCACCCTCTTTCTGACAGTAGATTTCCTGTTTCAGAGGGTTTCTCTGTCTTGGAATTGCCAGAGCGCTCCCTTTGAAAGTAGCTTTTTGGTTGTTTTTCTGTTCTGTTTTTAATCGGTTGGTGGCTGGGGTTAGAAGATTATTTGATACTGAAGAACAATGTAGCTTTCACAATTTACATACCTTTCAAGGAGCTGAAAGGCTTGTCTGGGGTGCTGCAGAAAAGTGCCTCCATCGCTGAAGTATTGGGAAGAATTTCTTTGAATTATTCAGAAATCGGGGAGGCAGTATCTTTAACAGAGAGCAAGGGAAGTGACTACAGAGCTAGCGAGGTGTAGCTGCGAGTGACAAGGAAGCACTGCAGTGTGCTTTAGCGCAGCGTTTTTCAGTATGCCTTTATACTCGCTGCTTTCAGGCGCCTGCTGCCACCTCTTTCTTTCATCTCCATTTCATAAAACCAATACTGTTTTTCAGGGTACCTAAAACAGAGTGTGGAGAGACTGTGGGGAACTGCTGTCTTCAACAAGGAGACCCACTGGTGGAGATTCTCTTTCATTTAAGTGCTTTTCACCAATCTAACTCTGTTGCTTTAGTGAAACGCGCATGACCATCTCTCACCCTGAGAGCGAGCTGTCTTATTTATCTTAGCCTCGGTTTTATTTGGTGGGTGAGGGCAGATGTCTATGTCATTTCAATGGCTGCGTGACCCGGTGGGTAATCGGTGAGCTGACACTGGTATGCATAGAGACTTGCCCACTCCACAGGTCCCTGGAGAGGAGCAAGAGGAGAATGTGGGAAGCCTGACTCAGGCTTGTGACTGTGCGCGGAGCCGAGAGCAGCAGAGCCCTCAGCCCCACACCAGCAGAAGCAGAAATGGTACAACAGAATTAACTTTTCTCTTAACAAACCCATGAATGAGCTGAGGACCTGATCTCATGGTTCCTGAAGAAGAGGCGAGCTTTTTCATTAAGATCAAGAGAAACAAGGCTTGGGCTCGTTATATTTCAAAGCACTTTGTCTCTTTATTGATGCATTTCAAATTAACATCCACTTGAATAGGGAGACAGTGCCAGTAAGGCCCCTTCACATCAGCAGGTACAATGAATCTTACCTGAAAGAAGCTGTCTTGTGTTTTCAAGTGGTTAAATGGCACTGGATGTTTGGAGCCAAATTCTTGTTTCATTAAGATGTTGACTTCAGTGTATTTACTCAGGATACGCATGACTGTGATCTGAATCCGGCCCATCCAGTGCAGCTGAGCGTAAAATGAGGTTGAAGAGGGGAGAGGGATATTTTGGTTTTGAGGTTTTGGAGTCTTTTTATCAATTTTTCCAGATGTTCTTCACACTATTTCTGGGAAGGAAAGGCAAGATTTCTCCACCAGCATACACAACAAAGTGACTGGCATATTTATGATTTTTCCTTGCAGCTTTTCTAGTAAAAAGATATTAGACTCCTTTTACTAGCAAAAAGCACATAAAATGATATCAGTAGAGGTTTTTTAAATTCTTTGACTCCATATGGTAAACATTCGTGTATGGTAGGTAGAAAATGCATAATTTTGTTTTATTTTACACTTGTCCCTTTCTCTCTCCCTCCTGTCCCATATTGGTAAGGAATCATCACATGATTTCCTCATTTTAATGTGTACTGTTAATTTCTGTCATTTCTAACCCCTGTGTGTGAGGCACTTGAAATTACTAGGTTTGATTCTGCTCCGAGTTGAGCAGTGGGGAGGCTGTGGGGCAGAGATGAGAAGGAGCAGAGGGCAGAGAGGGTTTCAGAAGCTGCCCAGAGGGATGAAGGGGGAGTTATAATGCTCCCACTGGCACTGGGGACCCAAGTGCCCAGCTGCTAGTGTAAACCAGTTGGAGCTGACATGCCCCTTCTCCAGTGCAATTAATTATTTCACATCCTAATTGTGCCTACCATGTAACCTTGAGGGAGATCCTGTGCACAAATAGGGTTAAAACCTGGTGACCTGGAGAAGGGTTTAGAGCTGTGATCAAATCTGCTGGCACAGTCAAAGCTGACGGAGGTACAGTATCAGCACAAAGGCCAAAATGAAGCTGTAAATTGAAAGGAAAGATTAGAAAAAGGAGAGCATAAGAAGTTGAGAGTTAAAACTGATTAAGGGGCCAATCTCTCTGATGCCTAATCCTGAGTTAGTGGGTTGGGCACCAAAGATCTCCACAGGGGAGAGAAGAAGAAATCTTCCCTCCAGGCTGCACAGCAGGAGAACTGCTCCATAACAACTATTCCAGCCTAATGGCTTCAGCAGTCAGCTTCGGCCTCGGCTTCTCTGCTGTCTAACCCCATCTCGGAGGAGAGGCAGGACAGCCTGCAATCACACCTCTGATTTGTGGGAAAGAATAAAGTACTAAGTTATGTGTAGCAAGGACAAGAAAACTGAAGTTGTACTAGATAGTAAATTTCTAGTGGACAATTACAAAATACTTAAAAGCTTAAAGAAAAGCAGTTTGGTTTTTTTGCAGATCAGCCAAATGTCCTGGACTTTGCTCTAAATTGTATCCAGACACTTTCAAAGTTCATCAGTTCTTGTTGTCCTGAGCTGTTCTTCAGCTTTTTTTTTCTCTAAAGGAAGAAAAAACCTGATAGGAGGAGTTTAGAGTTTTTGAACACAGAAGTCATTTTAACTTCAGCCAAAGTATGGAAGTGGACTTTTTTTAAACCAGAACGTAACAAAAAACACAACCACCTTTACACAGATACCAAGCATGGAAAACTTCAATCTCCAAGGTGACTACTTCTGAAAAAATGAGTGAGTAGGAAAAGAATGTTATAATTGCAACTGTATTGCCACCTTATCTGTAGAGGATATGACCAAGCACCCACTAGAGTAAGTGCAAAGTGAGGCACTTACGGACAAGAAGTAAACAGCACTGATACCAAAAGGAGGATAGCTGAAAAGCAGGACGCCACACTTAGCCTTTTCTGCTTCTCAGACTTTTAAATTGAGTCAATTCCCACATTCTGGAAAGGCTGAAGGCAAAACTGGGCAGCTTCAACTTTGTGTTAAGTTAGTTGGCTTTGTAATGAAATGCATAAACACATTTTGTAGTGCTTAGAAATGGAAGGCACTCTAAGCAGAGAGAGATCTCATTATTTTCTTCGGGTTGTTGCTTTTCAAAGAGGCATGTGATGTTTAGTGTCTGCTTTTTTTTAGATGGTATTTTTAAAAGGTGCTTGGTAATACTGTCTTCTGTTCAAAGTAGTCTTAGAAATAAGTTTAGAAATAACAGCCTCAAAAAGGAAGGCTAGAGTGGGTTGTCCAAGTGATTTTAGGACTTAAAGGAGGGATCTGTTTGGCTTTTCTGCCTTAGGACATCATTAATGACAAAAGAAAACATAAATTGTCCTTGCATGTCACCAGAAGGAAAAGCTTTGTCCTGCTTTTAGCCGTACAACGTTAAGGACCAACTTGAAGAGGATCTTGTGGGCTTAGAGTGAAAAATTTTGTCCCAGAACTCTACATACAGTCCCGGTGCTGCACACAGGGCTGGCTGAAGCTCGTGACATGACTTGGCCTCTGTCTGCTGTTGCAGGATGGTTCTGCCACTGGCACAAGGTGGTATGGCCACATGGGTGGACTTGGGTGCACCTGACATGGGGCCTGCTGCTGCACGCTGGCTGCAGGCTCCCCTTCATGCTGGGGTCCTGCATTCAAACCTCTGAGATGTAATGGGAAAGGAAAGCTGCTGTTCGGTGAAGTAGCACACTACCAGGCCAAAGTACAAGCTGTAACAACAGTGTTTCTCCAGGACATTGGCAAGGGTCATGGATCCATGGAGTTTTGTTAATGTGGCTGTAGGGCTGGCTTAAGATCAGAGCAGTCCTTACCAGCCGTGGTCATATTGGCCCATGTTTGCGCTGTCTCTCAGTTGGATCAGATCAACTGTTGTGGGTCTGTGTGATATAAACCAGCTGAAGGAACTGGGATGGTGTGGGGAGCACTGTCAGGTTCTCTGACCCACTGGTAAGGGCAGGAACCACTTTAGCCATCAGTAGCCACAAAGGGCATCTATGGAGCTGCTGCTGAAGTTGTGTGACACTCAACTTTTTCACATCCAGGCAGGATAAACAGCTTGGAGCTGTCTATGAGCTGAGCTTGGTACCGCATGTTGCCGGCCTGGGGAGCTCACCGCTACGTGGCTGCTTTAAGTATGCTCCAAGTCAGTCTTGCAGGGCCACACAACCAGATACATTTGATGCTCAACAGACAAATATTTGGCTGGATAATGTCAAATATAACTCTTAAAGAGGGAAAGTTCCTTAAATAGTTGCCTCCTATCTAGGGAAAGGGAGTTTCTTGTCTGTGGCTGTGACATGTACTTGGGAGGCAGCTGGAGGGGAGCTGCTGCATTAACAAGGCCTGGAGATGTTATACTATGGCAGGGCATAAGGTCTCCAGCTTCCCTGAAGAGTTGGCTGTTGTTGAACCCTCAGCAAGAACTTGGTACTACCTAAAACATGATTGTCTTGGTGCAGGAGTCACCCCTGATAGGTAACTTCTTGCACCTCTCAGCCTGCAAGTGGCACGGGCTGCGCTTCTGTCTTCATTTCGCTGTGGTTTGTGCCTGGTGACTCTTTGGTCTTCTAGCCATGGTCTGGGGTTTTGTTGATGGCTTTCTGAGTATTTACAGAAAAATGCAAAAGGAGCATGGATTTGATGTCTCTTTATTTCAGCTGGATCATGAGTGATTAAGGAGCAGTGCGTGTAGACGCTGACTCTGCAAAGAAAATGCTGAATTTTGTTTTACTGTTTATATGCCTCAGACACTTCCTTGTGAAATGTTCCGGAGATTTCCTTTGATTACACTTCATTATCAGTAATGCCTGTTTGCCTTTTAAATTGAAAAGACCTCCTACCCTGATTGACCTCATAGTAGAACATTCCTGCAAGCCAATGCTAGATAACCAAAAATAACATCTCTGCTTTGTGGACCAAAAGAGAGAAGCCGGCAGAAGCCTACAGTTGCTACGTTAGCTATTCTGCAGGAGGCTGGTTCCTCTCTGCAATGTTTCCGAAGCCCAGAGGATGCTCACTCAGCCAGTCAGGCCTTTCTTCCACGGCCCTGGGTTGTGCTGGGTATTTGAGCATACAGACTTTTTCTGAACCCTCAGCATTAGTGTGACTTGCGTTTGAGATGATTTGCATGCTTATAATTTTGAATTCCTGATCTGTAAGAATGTTGTTTTTACGTTCTCCTTTATGCTAAGTCTGTGTTAGTTGTCATCTCTCTGCCCGCTGTATAACTCTAACAACTCCCTTATGTGAATTCAAGTAATGCGCTTCAGTCTAAAGTTTAACCGAGGCCTGCGGCTGCGCTGGGGGAGCACACTCAGCCAGCAAGGGGTATCTGAGGAAGAAAGATACGTCTCCTCTGGCCCATTACCAAGGTGTGGCCACAGAGTCTGCCTGGATTATGGTATTCACTCTTTGTCCACTGGGACCATGACTGATGCCATAAGCCTTTAAGCAGCGTTACGCTGCATGGAAGGTGAGAGATGGAACTTGTGAATAAACCCTCAGGAATACTTGGTGTGTCCTAGCAGCCAGAGAGGGATCCGTGAGTCCACTCTGCCAGGTCATCCCTGGGGGGAGAAGTCATAGTGCTCGAACCTCTGGTTCTTCTTTAGAAGAAACTTATTGGAGTTGAGAACCAAGAGACTGAAATGAAAATCAACAACGTGCTTGTAAATGGTTTGGTGATTATGACTGATCAAAGCTGGAGAAGTCTGTTTCAGACCTTTTTTCTTGCTCTTCATATTTTATGTTGATGTAACTTTTGGTGACAGAAACATGTCAACAAAGAAACAGCAAGCTTCTGTGTAAGTTACTGTTTGGAATGTATGGAAAAAATCAATTACTATGTTTTTATTCTAAAGTTTAAAAAGGGAGAAAAGATTGTCCTCTTCTTTCCTCAAAATCTAATCCACAGGTGAGGTTGACAGGAACAGAAACTTCCTGATCTTTTACCTTGTGTTTAGCCACATTGGATATTTTGCAAAAACTCCTTCTCCCCTCTCTCCCTCCCTGCTGTCGCAGTGCGAGGACAACACGTTCCAACAGGAGAGGAATGCAGGCCAGCCAGGGCTTCTCAGGCAACGTAATGTTTAACAGAGTGTGTGACAGAGGAAAGAGAGAGGCTGAACGAGGGTTTGTCTGCTGCTCCATTTGAAAATGCATACGTGTGGGAGGGAGGCTGTGGAGTTAAGGGCAGAATTTCAGCCTAAGCTTTGGAGGGTTTTCTGTTTTAAACCAAGCTGGACAATGATTTACCTGTTGCGAAATGCTGTGGCAGCACTGTAGGACAGAAGGAACAGTGACACTGCACCTGCAGGCAGTGGGGCGAGGGGTTCATAGCTATTCAGATGACAGGAACTACAGCTGCATGCTTTCTTGTCCTCTGGGCTTGCCCATGGATGTAGATGTCTTGCTTGCCCTCTGGGCTTACCCATGGATGCTGGGTATCTTGCACCGAAGAGCCATGCCTCTGCCATGGGTCCTTTGCATAGTTTTAAGGCAGAGGGATAGCAGCTGGGATATGTGCTTCTGTGTTTTATTTGTGTCATCTTTAGCAGCCCTGGTAAGGCTTCACTAGTAGCTCAGTTCTTCCTCCTACGAAGTGGAAAAGCAGAAACAAAACTAGATCATTTCGTATGTGTGTATCTGACTGAATTCTGAATAATTCAGAAGGGCAGCGAGTTAAAACCAATGGCAACTAAGTGCTGTGCCCATTTGGTGTGCCTGTGCTCTCTATCTCCTGTAGCAAATCATAGCAAAACACAAACTCATTTCTTGAGAGTTCAGTTCTTGTAAGAGAAGGGGGGCCCTGAATGATTATTTTTAACTGAGCTATGTGTCTCTTTTCTCAGGGAAGATCCAATATTAAGAGACACCTGCATCCACTTTAACCTTCCCTTCTTTGTGAGTCCTGCTGTTGCCACCAGCCAATTAGTGGACTCAGGAGGACATTCTGGGTCAAGCTATACCAAGTCCCACAAATCCTCATTAATGCTAATTAGTGCTCAGTAGGTTAATTGGTGGTGAAGCTCATCTTTTTTTAATTACTTGAGCAAATGAGCCAGTGGGACCTTGTGGTCAGCTTTGAATTATTCTGTTTGTTTTGATGCACCTCATTTGAATGTGTAAAGCCAGATGTTTGTTGCCTAGATTTAAGGGCTGTTTGCTTTTGTTGAGGGATGAGAAGAGAACACAGAAAAATAAAATGAAGGTCTCTGTTAACACCTTAGAGCAATTCAAATACGAAAATGGAAGAGTCATTTTATTAATGGAATGGAAAATACTGTTATGAAATAACATGTTGCCTTTAGTTTATCTTTTGATTTGTCATTCACTTAATGAATTCATGTAATGTTGTTAGCACAGACTTCCAGGCAGACAGAAATCATCTTGACCCTCTTAGCACGCCACTGCAAAGGTACTCCTGGCCCAAGATATTCTTTATTGTTGATGGCAACTGAATCTGGTTTTAGATTACTTGAGTAATGACTTTTTAAAATCATTTTTTCATAGTAACCCTCAGAATTGGGACATTTTTAATAGTTTTTGTTATAATCTGCTATTTGTTTTGTTTAGTTCAAAGCATTTTGTCTGTGTCCTTTGTCCTTCATATAATTACAGATAGATGGTGTCTCTCCCTTACCCCTTCTGAGGTCACTAGCCAACCAACTTAAACATATTTCACTGTCACTTTCCAGATAACTGACTCCCATAAGGATGTCTGGGTTTGTGATTTCTTCCATTCTGACATCATTTTTGAAGTTCTGAGTATGAACACAACTGTATCCAATATTCGGAGTATGATTTTGTGATCTCTTATCCTTTTGCCTCAATGCATCTTAAGATGCTGTCCTTAGACCCCATGGTCTAAGGAGGACTGAGGCACTGGCTCTGAGTCACTGGAAAGCAGAATTAACACTTAAAATCATGGCTAATACTTGGGATTGATTTACAAGCAATATTTCTGTGAGCAAGGCCTAAGCTTGTGCCTGCGAGTCTGATGTCATCATTAGTTTTGCATCAAAGTGAGGGAGAATGAGAAGTCTTCACTTTGTTATTTGTTGGTAGCAGAGAAAAACCTTTTATGAAAGCAGGGAGTCAGTTGATATCAGTGCAAACACTGTAGTCTAGTTAAGAAACGCACTTAACTTCACTTTTCTTTCCTTTTAGGGCTTGTATTGGGAGATCTAATATCTGTTAATAATCAAATACTCATCCATTTCAGAAGAGCTGTGTTGCATTTACCTCTATGTATTAAGAGCTCATTTTATAGTACTTGACTGTTCTTGAGTTGCAGTCTGTTTAATCATCCTTTGTACTTAAACCACAAATGCTCTAATTCTTCCATGAGTGTTTCTTGCTCTGCATAGATAGGATCCAATATAATTTCCCAAATGGGAAAATCAGATGTGACTTCAGTTTTGAAATTGTTGACTATAAATAGCAATATCAAAGACAGTCGAGCTTTGGCTTCCTTAGAGCTGCAACGTGTCACTCCTGTTCAGAAGTCCCTTGACAGCACACTTTCCTTCACACATTGCATGTAGAAGCCTGAGGAGTTAACCATTATTGGCCCGTAGCAGATACCATCCTGTTGCTGTGTGGTAGACAGGCAGATGAAGGATTTGTTCCTCATGCCTTCTGCTGCTGTGGATAATTCCATTCTCAGTGTAAGAATTTTGTGGCAGATGTTGCTTATTTGTCCCTTAGAACAAATATTTTCGATCGGTTTAAGATTCCTTTTTTAAGACGTCTATCCAAAACGATCCTCTGATTCTCCTTCTGAGAAGGGAAAGACTCTCCCTGTATGTTCTTTACCTTCGGAAGGAACAAGTATTGCACTTGTGTCATTCACAGGACAGCAGTAGATGCAGTGTTTCACTACGCTTACCAGTCAGTGGACTTACAAGCTACCCAGCAGTCCTCTGCAGCCAGAGGGAGGTTGCACAATACAGCATCGCTAGTTAGCACATGCACTGGTAATGGTTGGTTCTGCAGGCTGTCAACTTCGTAAGCCTGTTAAAGGTTAGAGAAGTCTCATGTCTTGCTTTGTGCATCCCCTTACCTGATGATTCTTTGTAGTACATGCTTTCTATTTTGCTGCCTGCTTTGAGCAGCTGGAGATTTCTTTTGTGTATGTACTTGATTTTCTTACAGCTAACTGGCCTTTGGTTTTTTTAACCGGTTGGATCTTCCAAGATTTTTAGAATCTTCTAGGCTGTAACCTTGGTTTTAGTGGAAACCTGTGATCCTTTGTTCTTTGAACGCATGCAGATGTCGTGATCCAAGAGCTATTAGAGATTGTTTGACACTCTCTGTTGGCATCTCTAGTTTTGCTTCCAAATCTGTTATCAAATTCTAGTTTATATTGAGGGAATACTACTGACTGCAGGCACGGAAAGCAACCTGGTGTATCTGTTGCAAGTGTGACTCTATGGTGCCAAGGGAAGGAGGGGAGGAGATGAAGTGTCTGAAAATACTGTTAGTTTGTAAAGATTTTTAAAGAGGGGTCCATAGGCTGTATGAGTTTCTAGTTCAGGTGTCTGAGTTTAGAGGCACCAGGAAAAAGAGAAGGATTCCTCCCTTTCTTTCGTAAACATCTCATTAGAATCACAGAATCACAGAATCAATCAGGTTGGAAGAGACCTCTGGGATCATCGAGTCCAACCATTGCCCTGACACCACCATGTCAACTAGACCATGGCAAAGTGCCATGTCCAGTCTTTTCTTAAACACATCCGGAGATGGTGACTCCACCACTTCCCTGGGCAGCCCGTTCCAATGTCTAATGACCCTTTCTGAGAAGAAATGCTTCCTAATGTCCAACCTGAACCTCCCCTGGCGAAGCTAAATTATGCACTGAACAGAGCACTGTGAGCCTGGATATTACCCTAATGGGCTATTAAGTGGAATATAAGCCTGCATGGCTGGATTACATATTATAGGCATCTCAGAGGTTCGTGGGTTACTTTCTTGTTTGAAGTTAGCGAACTGCTTCAATGAAAGGGAGTTGTTTGTTTAAAGCTGTCGTAAGCTTGTTGACAGCAGCAGCTGTGCTTGCTGGGATTTCCACGACATATACCAAATGTAGCTGAATTTGTAATCTAAGCCAAGAAAGATATCAACGTCGGCATTCAGATGTGTATCCGTGTTTGCAGCATAACCCGTGGAATTACTGCTTGTGAATAAAGACGTGGAAGAACAAGCAGACTGTGAAAATGGAAACACAGTGTAAATGTGGTGCAAATGGGATAAAGACACTGCAAAGAGCTGCACTAGGAAACGGATCCCCTTCCATGCACTGGCTCCATCTCAGTGTGAGGAATAAGGGTGAGATGGAAAAAAACAATCCAGTCGTAGAAGAACTTTGAACTAAAATAGACGGTATATATTTTTCAAAATGATCTGATAGATGACAGTTATTTGAGGCTCCAGTGCAATGAGATATGGACACCTACATTATTTTAAAACCCCATCGAACTTAGTGAGACTTTTATACATACTTAAGTGCTTTGAAAGGTCAGGATTTTAGCCATCGTTTGTTAATTCTGGGCATAAAGTTCTTGATGAAATGAGTTGTGTTTTTAATAAAAATCAGAGTGGAGAATGTTTCTAACGATTTGTATACATATGTTAAACCTATTGTAAGCATACTGTATTTTTCACCTTAAGTTTGTATTTTCACTTACTGTAAGTTCAGTAATAATTTTTCAGGCCTTTGACAGGAACTATGTAAACCAAAGGGGTTTTTAATCAAAAACTGGATAGAAAGTTTTCTTTCCAGTATGGGAGGTGAAAATGAGTATGTTCTACTTTAGAAGACAGAAACTATGGGTCCCACCTTTGTTGCATCAGGTCATTTTGCAGGTGTGATAGAAGCCTTTTACCATGTGCTAAGCCACAATGCTCTGCTCCTTCTCTCTAAGACGGTTTGTGGGTGCCATGATTCATGTACATAATACTGAAGAGAAATCTCCTTTTTAATGTTCCATATCACTTGGATGTCAGACTTCTGATATGGTTTGTAATAATTTATAGGCATCGGGCATTCAGAAATCACAATGATGGTAATATTAGGAATGGATTAACTAGATGTAAAATTATAAAGTGGCCTTAGAAAGGAGGAGTTTCCAGTATTAGAGAGTTGTCTTGATAATGTGCAGTTTAAAGAAAGAGAAAACTCTTTTTCATGCTACAACCATCTTAAATACTGACAAAGTCAAAGCTCCCAAGTACTTGAAATGCAGTTGACTTTTACCTTGAAATTATCTGGTTACTCACTGGTATATTTTTTTTTCTCTCTCTCAGCGTGAACGAACGTGATCATTTGTTAAAAAGGCTCGGCAGGAAGACTCCTCCGAGCCTTTTCCGGGCTCATTCTGTGCAGCAAAGTGTATCACGTAAGTAGCGGATCATGTATGCATATGTGTTTCACAGCAGTCAGTCCCAGATGAGTGAAGCAAAGGGTGATTATTTTTTAATTAAATTGTAGGTAGAGATAATCTAGCACAGAGGCTGAGCTGCCAAGCAAGACACATACATTTGGAAGTGGAATTAGTGTATTTGACCCTAGGCAAGTGGAGCTCAAATGTGGATAATTCCCTAGGATCCAATCACCAGGCCCAAATGACAAAATCCCAGTACGCTGATTCTCTGAATGTAAAATCCTGATGGTCTCAAGAATACTGTAAAATCAGAAACTCTGCAGGATAAAATAAATGTTGTGATAGAGCCTGGCTTAAATAGAAATGGTTTCTTTATGAAAAGTCATATTAGCTGTGGTTAGCTGAGAATACAGTGAAGTTTCAGGGATGCCACTTAGGGATTCTCTGTGTTTCTGATGAGGAAAGCCATGGTGTGCAGAGCTGCCTCTCTGCTCTCCCTCTTTGTACTCTGCTGGGAGAAGAGATGCAACATCACATCTTGCTACTGCTGCTCTTTGGAATAAATTGCATTTCTTGTTGGTGTAGAGGTCATCCATTTATTCATCTTCCTAGAGGAACGTGTGACAGGCCTTGATCTGCTGGACCTGATGTTTTTTGGCAGTGTTAGAAAGGCTTCCATAGCGTTAAAAATAATCTAACAGCTCTGTAGGCCAGATACACTGAAGGACCATGTTCTCTCCAGGGACCAGGGAGTCCAGTCAACCCCTTCTAGTGGTAAAATGCAGTTTCTCTTGTGATTAAACTGGTGGTCAAAATATGCTCATCTTACTAAAGAAAATAGCCCCCCAGTGTGCAGTACTGCTGCACACAGGGCAAGGAGCAGGCGCTCAGGATTTGGGTTTTGTATTGCCATTGCAGTGAGAAGTGACATCCCTGACTGTTTAAGAATCCCAGGGAAGTCAAATCTTATTGCTGGCTGTGTCATCTTCTGTCGAAGAACTGTTATGGTTCAGGCCGTGGAGGCAGGGCTGGGATTTGAGAACCCAAATGCCTGAGGTATTCCTATTTTTGACGGGGAATTTGACTAGAAGGGTGGAACAGTGACAGATCTGCTAGGCTTTGTCCTTCATAGAGCCATCGCAAGTCCGTCACTGTCAAGGGATGTAGGGTCTTTAGCGATCGATCCATCCCATTGCTCCTGGGAAAAGAGGCCAATGCGCAGAGCAGCCCTATGGACCATGTGCTTCTGCCAGGATTTAATCCTTTGTGTCAAGGAGTCAGGGATGTTGACAGCAGCATGGCTTTGGGCATGCAAACACACTCTTTGAGGAGATTCCAAAGGCGATAATTGGCAGAAGAAATCTGTAAAATGCTTAAATAAATTGCTGTCAAAGTAGTCTGCTGTAGAGACTTACCGCAGTGCAGAAGGGAGATACACCAGTGGTGACTAGTCAGGCTTGTTATATGCTTTTAATCCAGTAGAACACATCATCAGGTTGCTAGTAGGTGAATAGCTATTGGGAAGGAAAAATGAGATATCAAAATAAATGCTAATTTGGATAACCAGCTTCCCTATAAATGCAAATGATTAAGTGCTAAATGAGTCGGGCCAGTCAGGACAGGTTACAATCAGCCGTCTGTTTTTCACATGAATGTAGATTTCAATTGTGAAGCTGTTAGAATTGAAAGATGCTTTTTTTATGATGTATCCATGACTTTAAAACTTCTGTCATCTCTTGTCAAATGTTATTTTCTAATGTAGCATAGCTGCTATACGTACAAGGCCACGTGAAATGCAGGGAACATATGTGCTGTTTTTACAACCCTAAATTGTACAAGACTTTACTAAATGCTAGAAATCTTCAAAGCAAAGAGTTGATGAATAGGGCAGTAGCCTTGACACGCTGGGACAATATCTTAAATCACACTACAAACACTCTGTTTGAAGTCTTGAACTGTTCATATGTTTCCACCAGGCTCCAAGTTCCCAGCCTGTGAAGGCCACTTCTTCCAAAAATTGCTTGTGTGACTTCAACTCAGAATCTGACACTTGCATATAAAGCAGGAAAACAGTTTGTTTAGTTAGAGCTGACAAAGACTTAAGTAAGGGCCTTGGTCCCAACAAGGAAGGAAAATGGGTTTATATTTCCTAGCACGGATTGTAAAGATGCAGCACTGCATAAGGTGACTGCATGGTTTGAGTCACCTTATTTTTGACAACTGTTTCCTTATTTTTGGAGAGGACAGAATGCCTAAATAGCTTTACTTCCAATCACATGGAAAGGAGAAAAATCTCATGGGGAGTTTCAGGGCTACTACTAGTGGTGTATGGTGGGAGGAAAAAGATGACTGAGGTGAGTCTGCAGAGCCCTGTATCAAAAGGCGCAGAAACTTACTCTGTGTGTTTCCTTATCTCTGTTGGTGACCCAGCCCTCCTCCAAAAGCATTAGCACAGCACAAGACCTTCAGGCAGGATGCATGGCTAGGGTGCTTCCATACAGCACCAGGCTCTGGCGGATCCAGCCCCCAAAGTGCAGGGCAGAGCCACACAGCCAGTGCCATGTCAGTGCCGTACAGGAGTGCCAGCCAGGATTAATCTCTTAAACACCTTCTCCCAGTACAGAAACTGCCTCAGAGTGACTACATTGGAGAGTAGCCCCTGTCCATCTGGAAGGGTATGCCCTTAAAGTGTGTAAGACCTTCATGGCTGTTTTTCTTGCTCTGGCTTTGGTTTTGTGTTCCTGAATCATGTAGAGCTGTCAGAAGCATGAAAGAAGTCTGTCTCCTAACTGTACTGTCAAAGATCATGAGGTTCCTTCCTACCGGTATAACTTCTGGTAAGCTTTATGAAAACTTAAAAAAAAAAAATGGTGACGCTCTTGTTGGATGGCATTGTCATGAGACTTTAGTAGAAGAGTTTTATATGGTTGTCAAGCCAGTGTGCTAACATAAAACCATCTTAGTGGAATCTTGTAGGCAGTGGTGACGATGCTGGCCTCAGGGCTTGGTGTAGCTCCTGGTGAATGTGCCTGGTGAAATTAGAGATTTCCCATTGCCATCTGCTTTCTAAAGCCTCTTAAGAATGAGCAGGAAGAGCCACCAGGCTCCTTTCAGACACGTCTTTGGACCCTTCAGTGTGCTGTGGGGTTCACAGTCAAGGGAAGGAGCAATAATGACTCCCAAAAGCTCTCCTTCTCATAATGTTTGCTGACAATGAGGTTTTCTCCAGGTGAGCTTTCTTCAAGTCTCCATCCAAGTTCATGTGTTCTTTTTTTGCCTGTGACTTTGTGAAAGTAGCATCTCCTTTAGACAAGCTCAGTAGATACAAAAGATGGTTCTTGGCCTCCCCTTTCTTCCCGCATGCCTGACCTGTGTCACCTGTGCCCCCAGACCTTCACCAGCAGGATGGGAAGAGTGATGCTCCTCACTTGCTCAGGTACCCTTAGACCTGTCTGTCTTTAAGGAAAGTCCCATCCCTCCTGTAATTCAGAGTACCCCCTGCCAGTGGTTAGTTGTCATTTATCTCAGCATGCTCTTAAAAACAGCTGAATCCCACTCTCGTTAAGCACTGCTCCGGCAGAATTCCCCCTGAAATGTGGAGAGCCGTGCCTGAATGAGGATTACTGCACTTGGCCCAGATTTCCTATGCTAGCAAAGAAAATCCCTCTTCCTTTGACAGACTGTGATTGCATAGAGTAAATCTGAATGCAGAGTGTATGGTTTGCACCTTATTAATCAATGGAGAAAAAGCACCTGTCATCTGAGGTTCATTTCACAGTATGGGGGCTGGCAAATAATAAATAATAATCATGTGTTCATGTGGAGGGCTCTAATTCCACCATTTATTCTCCACTAGCGGTCACCTTCTTCCTCTCACTTTTCTGCTGGTGCATTTTTATTTGAAAAACAACAAGGTTGCTACTTGAGATGCTTTTTAAACTCCCTTTCCTCTTATCTTGCATGTGTTTGAAATACAATATACATTCTGTATTTTTTTCCAAGCTACATATTTGTTGACTGTGGAGTTGCAATCTTTTAAAATCAACTTAAGAAAAAGAAATAGGAATAATTAATTTAGAATTGATGTTGTGGCATCTGGCTCTGTTTTCTACATGCAAAAACTGGTAGGTTAGTGTCTGGGACAAAAGAGATGGGACTATTTATCAGGAATTCCTCATGGGTCCTTCAGAAAACACAGGCATAGTTTATCAGCAGAGAAATGAATTATTTCTGTAAGCGTTAGTCAAAATGTTCAAGATTTAAAGCAGCTCTCACTTTCCCAGGATAAGTGGAAGAGGATTGCCAGAGAAGTCAAAGCTGAGTTAGCATTTACTGTTTAATTGGTAAATGTGAACCGCAACGTCTTAGCAAATCTCCTTAAAAACTGTGCAGAACCAGACGTTTGGCCTGAGAGAGAATTTGGCTGGCCAAGTGATACCCTAACGCTGATTTTTATTACGTCAGAAATATTGTTGGTATCTAAGAAGCAACATTTCCTAAAAGAGTTGTTTGTTTTTTTTTTTTAACCACAAAGCCCCTCCCATCCCCCTAAACCCTAAAACTTAATTTTAGTGGATTTGAATCTAGGCATTTTTCTCTAAAAGCAAACAACATGACAGTGAAATGCATTTTATACTTTGGACTCTATACTAAACCATAATACCACTGCATGTATGAAATGGTGAAACGGAAGGCAAGGTTTCTGACAGGCTTCCAGTGAGAACTGCCCTCTTGCTGGTTGGGAGGAGGCCTCTGAAATAAATCCCTAAAGTGGCAAAAAATGTACTCAGTCCTTCCATGAGCAGATTTTCTGGAATAAAAAGAGTTCTCTGGACCCTTTCTGGTCCTGGTCTTGGAAGCAGTTGCATGTGAGTGGGCTGTTGAGCTTGCACAGCGTTAACTGTGTTCAAGACACATGCATGGAGATGGTTTCTCTAATCCAGCATTGCACAGACCAGAATAGTCAATGCAGTGAACAGAAAAAGAGTGTGTCAAATTAGAAACCTAATTGGAGATGAGATTCTGATCTACTAGTAGAATATCAAGGCTTTAAAAAAAACCCACAGGATGCTTTTAAAATTCAGTAGGTTGCCTGAC
This sequence comes from Nyctibius grandis, assembly GCF_013368605.1. Classification (NCBI taxonomy): domain Eukaryota; kingdom Metazoa; phylum Chordata; class Aves; order Nyctibiiformes; family Nyctibiidae; genus Nyctibius; species Nyctibius grandis. The sequence goes on from NC_090659.1 coordinate 105,000,997, forward strand.
AATATCTGGTATGAGTGAAACCGTAGATTTGATGAGACCATGAATCTCTTCTTAACAAACACCCACTGACAGATATTCAAAAGCGTGCCTTTCCTCCATTAACAGAAATTCTCCGAGTACAAAGGTCCTTCCTTCTGCGATGGGCGTGAGTGGGTTGTGCCCAGAAAGCCCCAAAGAAATGTGCTTCGTTCTTGGGCTGCTGCAGGACAGCTGACCAATGAGGGTCTTGCTCCCAGGGCAGGCTTACAGGTGTGGTTTTAAAACTGGGGTTGGGGGAAAAGTTCAAACTTCCCCAAAGTTCCCTAGTACCAGGCAGATGGAAACTTTCATTGGTTTTGGATGGGGTCTGAAAAGAGCAGAGATGTAGAGCTGCTTGGGGAGCGTGGATGGGACTCGAGCATTCACAGCGTTCTGACTCCACCAGGCACAGTCAGCTGCCTGAACAGCTTGAAGCTCGATTTTAATTGTAATGTGAATAAAAAAATGTAATATGAACTCATCTTCCTGTATAGAGATCAACAGGAAAAGTTCTAAATACACTGCCAAATGTCGAGCTTCAACTAAGTAGGGCAGTGTGCAAGTACGGGGGTCACAGCCTTTCCCATGATATACGCACAAAACCCTCATTGCTGGTATTTCAGGATGGATCCAAGAACATGAGGGTGTGAGGAGACCCCTCGTATGCTTAACCATTGATTGTCTTAGCCTGAAATTTTTTGCCATGTTAAGGTGTTCTCTACTGATGTGAGAACCCCATGCACTGGTACAGGTTGGGGGCTGATCTACTGGAGAGCAGCTCTGCAGAGAAGGACTTGGGTGTCCTGGTGGACAACAAGTTCACCATGAGCCAGCAATGTGCCCCTGTGGCCAGAAAGGCCAATGGTATCCTGGGGTGCATTAGGAAGAGCGTGGCCAACAGGTCAAGGGAAGGTTATCCTGCCCCTCTACACGGCCCTGGTGAGGCCACATCTGGAGTACTGTGTCCAGTTCTGGGCCCCCCAGTTCAAGAAAGATAAGGAATTACTGGAGAGAGTCCAGCGAAGGGCTACAAAGATGATCAGAGGACTGGAGCATCTCTCTTATGAGGAGAGGCTGAGAGAGCTGGGTCTGTTCAGCTTGGAGAAGAGAAGACTGAGAGGGAATCTTATCAACACTTACAAATACCTTAGGGGTGGGTGTCAAGAGGAGGGGGACTGACTCTTTTCAGTGGTGCCCAGTGACAGGACAAGGGGCAATGGGCACAAGCTGAAACATGGGAAGTTCCATCTGAATATGAAGAGGAACTTCTTTACTTTGAGGGTGGCAGAGCACTGGAACAGGCTGCCCAGGGAGCTTGTGGAGTCTCCTTCTCTGGAGATATTCAAAACAGGATGCGACCCTGTGCAACATGCTCTAGGTGAACCTGCTTTGGCAGGGGGTTGGACTAGGTGATCTACAGAGGTCCCCGTCCAACCCTTAACCATTCTGTGATTCTGAGAGTGGTGAACGTATTTCTTTGATTGCATTTTGCATTGGCTTTGCAGAGTGCTTGGGCTGCCTGGCTGTCTATAGGCCTGTGCTAGCACTGGAAATAAGCAGGGAAGATACCTGGGGTTGACGGGCTCCATGCACTCAGGTGGTCAGTGCTGGATTTGCAGTAGTTACGGCAGTTAAAGATCTGCTGTGCTGAATGATCTTACTGGATAAGTAAATATAGCAAAGCCATCTTGATGCAGACCGGGTTATGGGGCATGGGCTTCAGTCTTTCAGGGCTTAAGCTTGCGGTCTTTGAGAAGTTAACTTTCCATTAAGAATTTAGCCAAAAAAGCTAACAGTATGCTGGCCCTTAGCATGGAACGAACCCACTGGACATATTTAAGTGTGAATCTACCCTTTTTTAAATGAAAGCTTGTTTTGTAAATCATATTTCCTTTGCAATTATCCAGCGCACGCATACTTTTTTCCAAAAGACTGTTTGCATTTTGTGAACCTATTCTGTGAACCTTCAGCTAGAGGCAGGAAAAAACAACCTGTACTTCTGTAGCTCTGTGTATATTGGCATGGAATTGCTCAGGGAAAATAGAATGGGATGCTGGGATGATCGGTCACATAATCAAATCAAAGCTCATGCTGTCCTGCAATCACTCCAAGAGGGAGATGTGACTGGAGTTAGTTCTGAATGATGTATTTCTGTTTGAATTCCCTTCATTTACTGGCAAAGATTTCCTACTGTGCTTGTGATTCAGGTCAGCTAACCTGCTGATAGTATGCTCTCCTGCTAAGGGAGCGTGCGTTCTGCCGTAAGAGCTTGAATCTACAGCAAAGTCTCTGTGGCTTCAGAGTTGACATTTACCTGCATTCTGTGAGACAGGAGAAGACCCTCCACATTAATTGAACAGTGGTTATTCTAGTCTTATGGGACTCTCCTCCCAGCAGCTTACAGCTGTATAGGAGTTGGTGACCACCCTCCCTGTGCAGGCATCAGCCAGAGGAAAAGATCTAGGAGTGCTTGAGCATCTGTGCTTGGCTCACATGGTCCCAACTTGGTTGTCAAGGCAAAGGTTTAAGAAGCCTCACTCAGGGGATACAGTTCATTTCTGGCCTTCTGGGCTTCTCCTGGCTACCAGCATCAGTCACCTGCTTCAAAGCAGGCTGCGTTCAGGCCCATGGGGAGCAAGTTCAGTCTGCAGCACCAAGCTGCTTAGGGGCCTCACATGCCTCCTGCCTTAAGAGGGTGTTCAGCCCCATGTGCCTTTCTGTCACAAGGTCCCTCTGTGTTGTGCTCCAGCCTTATCTCACCTTGGTACCTGATCTAGGAGGGGGAATATGCCTTGAGCCTGTTAAGGAAGGACTCCTGAAAGACATTTGCTACATCTCTGGGTAGTAATTGGGACATCTGTCCTTTACCTGATGCTGTGTCTTTCAGCCTGGGGTGAATCTGGGGCAGGATTTCAGAATTCACAAGCTCCTGCTTCCAGAGCTGCTTGGGGGGAGATGGAGAGTTGCCCACGGAGAGTTAGCCATGGTATAATTCTTGGGTTCTCCCAGGCAGTATTCACATCTGCCAACTCTTGCCTGCTTTCCTACTACAAAGCATTATCTGGTTCTGTATAGCTTGTGACTTTCCTATTTCTCCATTTTTGTAACTGTGCTAATCTGCCCTTCTCCTTTCTGGTTACCCATTTACACCTGAAAATCACCTTTCCTTGGTGTCACAGTCTGTTGTCCTTTGCTATAGTTTTCTGTTCAGAACTTTCTGTAGGGTCATGTCTGCTTTAAATACTGCTTGGTGTTTCACCATGTTGACCCGTTAGCTTTTGTGACTGTTTTACCAGTAACGTGGTGTTTTGCAGATGATGTCAGAAATGTCACTTGCCTTGTCCACAACATGTTAAAAGAAATCAGACACATGGTTATTTTCATCTGAGTAATTTCTAGGGAGACCAAGGGATTGTGCTAGCTAGCAGGATTACCTTGTGCAAAACAGAGACCTCCAGATTATGTTTGTTTGCCCTATTCAAGATATGGATGACTGGCCAAGAGAACTGAGAGTTTCTTGGTGTGATTTGTCAGATGCCACCTGGAAACTTGTAAAAAAAATTTCCTGAATGGATTTAAGAGGAAGGTGTGACTCAGATCCAGTTGTGGTGTAGACATTTCCCTGTTCCTCCAGGGAAACTGCTGATATCAAGCAGAGTTGAGCCCAAATGCAAATCTCTGCCTGTCTGTTAAGTCTTTAAAGAAGCTCTGCCACTATGGGAGTACACGTGGTGTCCAGATCAACCTGTAGCCTTAAGCCGGGTTAACTCAGAGGGAAATGGTGACTGTGTACACTAACCTGGCCTGGGGATGGGAGCAGTAAGACGGAGCTGGCAGCAGACATCCTTTCTGTGCCACATGGGTGATGTAGTGCACAGCTGTAAATGTCAGAAGCGCAGCACAGAAATGAAGATTGTTGCAGTCTCAGTCATGTAATTTTAGTGATGCCTAAAACTGTTCCTAAAAACAGGCTGTGCCCTTGAGCTGGACTCCAGTGATTTATTTTTTCTTCCTTTGCTTTTTCAGATGGGTATGCGTTTTCTCAAGAAGAACATGGTGTTGTTTCCCAGTCGCAAGTTGTTCGATCCTACGACACAACCAAAAGGAGAGCAGAAACAGAATAAATGGTTCTTTACTTGATAGGTGGTGGGAATAATGGGATTTGGATCAGTGCATCCACTGTTAACACATTATTGACTAGGGTTGGCAGCAGCAGCCAAAACACCAGAGAACTCATTTCTGTGGCCTTAGCCAACAAGTTTCTGTATTCTCCCTGCAAACCTTGAGTTCATATTGTGGGGGGAAATCATTATTTGAATTCAGTCGCAAAGTTCTGCCTAAAGTTTTGTTTCTGTTATGAAGCATTTGACTGTGCTATGTGTGGTGTGAAATTAAAAACAATGTTTTCCCCCTATTTAAAGCATCAACATGAGGTTGTTCTGGGAGAAAAGCAGAAAATTTATGTTCCATGAGAAATCAGCCTTTGCTTAATTGGAAGGGGTGCTGAGATTTCCTGTTCCGTTACACACAGACCCAAGTGCACACGGCTGCATGAAAACCTTACTCCCTCTAATATTCATTGTTTACTAATTTGGCTGAAATTTTTAACAGACAATTTGGCATAAAGTTTTTGATTGCAGCACAGTCTGTAGCTAGAACTGCTTATTTGCCTTCTTATGACCAAGTAACACAAGATAGCAATGAATTACTTAGAGTATTTGTTGCCATATGACAGGATTTATTAGGACTCTATCTTAGCTTTCAGAAACCCAATTAATAGCTGACTCACAAAGCCAGGATGTGGAAGTCAGAGAGCTCGACAGGGCAGCTGTCTTGTGTGTGTGGCATTGTGCACAAAGATTAACTCAAATAGGTGCCTCCTGGTAAACTCTTCGTGATGTATTTGGACGTGCACTTCAAATGTAGCCTAGATTCCCTCCATGATCCCATTCCCACTTTAACAATAGAACAAAACGGTGAGAACGTAAAAGGTACAAGCTTGTCAGATGTTGACAAAGAAGATATGCACCCGCACAGGAGGCTGGTACTGTAACCCTAAAGAAGCATTCCCCTGACCAGGTAGGATAGGCTTGCAAAGGGAAGTTAGGAAGGGTTTACACACGTGCGTGCACACACACGTACACTCACAGTGCTGATCGCCGTGAAGTGAAGACCTGCTGTTTGTTTGTTCGGCCAAACCAGTCCCTCTTCTGATCTGATCCATCAACAGGGTTCCCGACACACTCGGACCCATGAGCCCTGGAAGGAATGCTGACTCCACGGCCTCGCTGTGCCAGTGGGACAGGCGTGCTGCTGCATAGATTTGGAATTTTGGAAAAAAGCAAAAACTGGGGCGTAAGTTAAAGCTGAAAGAGCTCTTAGAAAGCTTATGCTGTCCTCCAGAACAAGTCCTATTAATTTTAGTTGCAAGCCACGTTTTCTGCATAGCATAAAGTAAATACTGCTGTGTTTTAGCCAGGTTTCGTGGTTGATGTATGTTCTACATCTGTGCATTTAAAAGTTGTGCATTGTTTTCTGCTCTATTAACCATCATCCAGAACGTTTTTATGATTTAGATATATCTGAAAGCAATTTGAATATGAATATTTATGTCTAGCAAGGAAAAGGAAAACGCCAGCCTGGCCCACTGGCTTTCTTCCTTAACGATTGTGAGTAAATGCCAGTGCTCAAGTGTCATAGTTCAATTCCCAGTGCCACCTCAGAAGCTCGGAGTCCTCTTCCATGTTAAAAAGCAAATTTTGCTCCTGCAGCACCAGGCAGGATTGCTCTTGGATTAGGCTGATGGCACAGAGGGAAAAGTCATCACCTTCTTCCTGCAGTGCTAATGAGACAATTATGCAATAAGGGAAACGTGCAAATAATTTTGCCATAGGCATGAATGTCAAGGGGCCAAGTGTGGGTGTATGTATTTTCTGGGAGATGGATTTTGTTTAAAGGCACGAATACTGGTGCAGAGAATAAATAAGGGGAGGGTAAACCTGATCCCAGGAGCTTTTAAATCTTAATGCTGATCTAACCTGTTAAACTTTCCTTTATGTAGAAACAAAATCTGTTTAGGAAATTTGTGGTATAAGCCTGTCCTCAAAACTGCTAACTGTTTCTTCCTTTTGCAACAACACAAGAAAATTAACTTCCCACCGAGACAAAGCGAGATCAGCTTAGTCTTTGTACTCTAAGCCACACACTAAACATTGGTATGTAAACAGTTTGGAGGCTTTTCATGAGAATAGAGAAGAAAACTTCTAAAAACCTCTGGATAATGAAGCAGGGCAAGTAAATGTGTTGAGCAGAGAATAGAAGGAATCCTGGAGTCTTTTCTGTTCTTAACTCAGTGCAACAGAATTTTACAGAACATAATGAGAGATGCTGGGGAGGAGCAGCTGTCATCTAATGTGATTTATTTTATTAGTGCAGACTATGGGCTGGATCATTTTGACCTTTCTGTAAACTGAGGTCAGTGTGTGTCACAAACGCTCCCTAGAGTGAATTGTGGCTTAGATTGAGGTACGTGTGTTGGATGTCAGCTCAATGGGAATTACACATGGGGTTTGTCACAGGGCTATACAGTATGTGACACTGGGGCTAGCGGGTCAGACTTTATCATCACTGTAAGGCCTTAATCTCTAGCTGAGTTAATCCTGTAGAGCCCACCCAGGTCAAGACCTGGCACTTTCTTGTTCTTTGGAGTCATTACAGGAATTAATGTATTGTAATATGCTGTCGCCTGGCTGTTGGAGTTGCTTGTCTTGGTGAACAATGATGAGGTGTATTCTGGTGGTGTGTTAGCAAAAGGAGAAGGGCAGCTGCTCTGCATCGACAGATGTAGCATGTAGCAATACTGCAGCCTTTGAAAGCGCTGAGTGAAAGTGTTATCAACTAGCCAGGGTATCAGAGTAGAAGGAATGGAAGATTTCTACTTGACTGTCCAGACTTAACTACCTAGGGTCAATCAGAAAAGGGTTTCTTGGGCAGCTCTCTGCACTGACCAAAGTGGTGGTGGTGGGGTTTTGAGTATTCAGAAGGAAGTGGTGATTTTCCTGAATTAAACCTGGATATGGTTGCTGCTTCTTGTAACACCATAATCGCTGCTTGCATAGAAGCTGCTGTTCCTTTAACGATTGCCTAGTAGCAAATTAAAGCTGGCGAGCGGCAGCATGAGCTGAGCACTGCTGAGAAGTCTGTTGACATTTTCTTTTCCTTGACAGGGCTTCAGGTCTTGCTGTAGGGAGCTAGCATGGGAAGTCAGTAATAACTTGTCAAGGAGAAATGGCGAATAACCAATAAAAGTATTTGAGTCAAACTAAGCTGCTAATGTATCTAAAAATGTGTGTGGAGTTAACATGAACTATATGGGCTGTAAATTAAGATAACAGTCAAGCCTTGCTAATCTGCACTTCACTATACCGCACGCCTCTTAGTGCATGCCAGAAATGCGCGGTCTCTTCCCCTGCCTCAGCCGGCAGCTAATCCCAGATGCTGCAGGGAAGTCTCCCGTTACCAAGATTACATTATTTTTACAGCATGTACTGGAGTGTGTTTGCTGGGAGACAGTTGATGCTCATAAATAAAGAAGGGAAAGCTCAGGTAGACTAGGATAAGTGAAATGCAGGGACTGTGACATGGTCGGTGGCCACACTGGGTGCAACTTGGCCCTCTATGGACAACTCCAAGAGCCTGAGGTGCGTGGGCCTTAAGCTATCCCTGTCTTGCAGGCTTATTCTGCCCTTTTGCACTAACTCACCAAATCTGTTGTTTTGCATTATCTCCAGTCAGCAGTGCAGACTAGTGATGCCCTATTTACATTCTCCCTTGGTTTTATAAATAATGACTTCATTTCATTTTTAAATACTTTGAGGACTGTACATTTGCTGTTATGCCTCACAGCTCAAGTTTGAAGCAGAGCAGCCCTTGAGCAGGTGTTCATCCCCGAGAAGCACTTTGGGTTTGTCAGATTTCTCCCTAGTTTTAAGGCACTGAGGATGTTTTACCTTAGTTTTGGATCGTCACACAGTATCAATGCCTTAAACTTCGGGCAGTTTGCAAGGAGAGCTCTTTGTGTCTCATTGAGTCTAACAATAAACAGTGATGATATGAAAAACGTGATGGGTTAGAGGAGAATTTGGCTGTGTCTGTGCTTATACCTGGTGCACCTGGGTAGCAGTTTGCTTCTGAAACGTGGCACTGACCATGTATGTTCCTCAGTCTCAAGACACTTGGGCTGCTTCTGTCCTATCAGGAAGGACCCTTGTATTCATCTCTTCCAGAGTCTGTCTATGCTGCAGCTCCGCACCTCTTCGAGTGCCTATCAAATGGGGAGAGTTTTGAATTCAAATCCAAGGGCTGTTGCTAGCCATAACTCGTAATTGTCTCTGCAGACAGTGTAAAAACGTATACAAGAGATATACAAGAGATGTAGACTTAGCAGGTTATGAATCTGATGACTGGACTTATACACGGCCCATTCCCATCCCACCAATCAGTCCCTGTGCGAGCAGCTGTGTCTCTTGGCGAGTGAGTGAACAGGCAATGACACTTCTCTGTAGCGTGTTGCTGATTTGCAGCCACATCACTGTTCCTCAGAAGCCCTCTGTGCAGGAGCTGTCCCAGATCCCACTCTGAAGGGCAGCTCTCCAGCCAGGCTGAGCTGAGAGAGGCAGCCCCAAGGAGCTGCCTGTTCCATAATACGGTGGCATGATTGTCTTTGTATCATCAATGGTGGCCGGTGGGACTCTGCCAGCAGTAGCAGGGGTAAAACAAGCTGCTTCAGGAGCCTGCCCCTGCTTCTTTGGAAATGACCTGTTAGTGCTGATGAGGTCGGGCCTTTGACATGACCTGGGCTTTCAGACAGGTAGTTTCTGGAGCTTTTTTCCCTTATGCTGAGCTTTCTGGGTTGACTGCAAGCAATTCATGCTGGAATAAAGTGAAACATGCTTTTACCCGTTTTCTGTACCATACGTGAAAGGCTCGGTGCTTTGTTTGGTGAAGCTGTACACGTTGGGTTTTTTTCTTAGAGCTTGCTCCTTCTGTATGGGGTTTGGGGCAAGTCTCCTTGGTTTGATAGTTAACACAGCCTTGTTCCCTTTTTATTTTCACTAGTCTTATAATATTGCTTACACTGACTTCTCAGAATTCAATAGCTCCAGGAGGGAGAGCGCTCGGATCCTCTTACCTGAAAGCTTCACTATCCTCCAGACATCCAGGAGAGCCTCCACTACCCTTCAGTGCTTGTGACCAGAGCTGTGTGTCTGGAGAAGGCCACAGGACAGATCAGTACAACAGACGACAACAAAATAAATCCATATGGGTACAGAGAATAACTCTTTCCATACCTAGCAGCAAGATTAATGAAGGCTTTGAGCCTTGTTGGCAAATGAAAACCAGAAAGTGCCCTGTGCTGCTTGGCCACACAAGTGAATCCCAAAGGTGATCGCTTCTCGGTGACCTGCAGAAAGCCCAGACAGCCTGACTGGGTTTATCTGTCCAGGAATGTGCTTTTAGATGGGCTGTCTGGAGGGGTGAAGGGACTAAATAGATTGGCCGAGACCACTGCCACTGTTAAGGGGCGAGGGAGGGTAGGGAGTCCTCGGGCTTCCCTGAAGAGCTGTGGTAATGCTTACTTCTCCGCTTCTTTCCTGTGGCTCTGGGAAGGGAGAAAAGAGAGCTGTGTTGTGAGCTTGCAAAGCTCCGTTACCTCCTGAAGCTGAACTTTCTGTAACACCAAGATGAGTCCTGGGCTTGGAGAAAGGGAACGTGTCCCTGCCAGAAGCCGCCCTGCTTAGCGTCCCTTGGCTCTAGCAGGTTGTTTTCTGGGTTATGACAGATGGCTGAATTGTTTACTGGCTGCTGTTTGCCTGATGGACCCACAGGAATGGAGCACTGAAATTATTTCAGTCCTGACAGGGAATGTCTTTCATGGAGAGTTAATGGGACTAGTCCTTAGGTGTTGCTCCTGGGCAGGTTCATATCCCCCAGGCCAGTGGAAGGGGCTTGTTAATATGGGGATCCGGGTCTTTTTGTGACAGCGTGTGAAGCCTAGGGGTTGTTTCATTTGGATTTGTGGCTTGCTCATTTGTCTTGTGGACAGAAGTTAAATAGCTGAGTGCTGGTGTTTCTCCAAAGCCTTCCTTGATGTATGAAGGAGGTGAGACAAGTTCTCCTGAAGTCTGCCACGAGGGGATCGTTCTCCCTCAGTGTCTCTGTAGCTACTAAAGAGAAACAGAAGTGGGTAAATGACAACTTTTGTGTGGGCAAGCCCAGCTCTGAGCAGTCATGCAGAAGTCTAACGATGGAGAAAAGACTAATACATTGCCAAACTGTCACTGTGCATAGCCGGAAGGTCAGCACCCTTGTAATTATGGAGTGATGAAGCCAAGGGAGAAAGCCAATGTTAATAGAAAGACGTGATTGTTTTAAATTCTGACCACCTTACTGGGTGGCTTCTCTGTGAAGATGTTCCAGATGTAGTCTTGGCATAAATTAATCAATTTCAAAACATCTGCACGGTTTCTTAGAAAACATGGAATTTAACCGACAGTGCGTATGCTCTCAGTTGCCCTTCTGGTTGATATTTTGATTCAGGAAGGGGAATGTAGGCACTTGCTGTTCTTACTGTCGAGAGCTTGTAGACTGGAAAGTTGCTCAAAGTTGTTTCTCAACTCTTTTTTTTTTTTTTTTTTTTTTTTAAAAAAAAGGGCTCCAATATAAAGCAGTGAGGCAGCCAAGCCCTCTGGGACTGTGTGTGCATGTGTGTGTCTTGGAAGAGTCGTCCGCCTTGAAAACCTCCCCCTGTCCCTCCTCCTGCCCCCCAAGTGCAGCCCGTTGCTCTGGGAGGTCAAATATTCAGCAGCTTGAGTGACAGGATCCTTAACAGCATCTTTTTCATCAGTGAGCCAAGTCATGTGCCCGCTTGTCTGTCATATCTGTACTCGAATTGCTTAAATATTGTTTCAGATGGGGAGGTTTTAATCTGGATATGCAGAGAGGAGTAGTGCTGTGGGGGGATGTTTAATTGGCTCCCAGCAGAGCAGCAGCGGTGCGGGGGTTTTTTCCTCTAGAAGTGTTACCATTTTCACGTCCTATTAATGTCCTCTGGTAGTTTAAATACAGCATCGTATTACAGCGGAGTTTGTTTCCCTCCCGGACTGAATACAAATGAAGGTCATTTACTTGTATTTTTAGAAGGTTCGGAAAACTTAGCAAATTTGTAGCTTTGAAGCATTGTTGACTGTTGTATGTCTGCACAAAAATATTTCCAATAAACCTTTTATTAAAGCAACCCAACAGACCAAGGCTTGTTTGTTTTATCCCCCCTGCAAGTTTTGCAGTAAGAGTTCAATGTTAAATGCATTTGAGGTTTAGTCTGCCAAGCTGGTGAGTGGATTATTTTTATTTTTTCATTAATTTTGGGGTGTGTTTTAAGGGTTTGCTTCTGTTAGTGTTGAGGACAAGGCTTGGGTTCCTTTAGTGGGTCTCAAATGGGGTCCCAAACACAAGACTAATATGACTAAGAACGGCACTGGTGAGCTTACAGCAGGTACATAGTATTTGAATAGTGTCTTTATATAAAAACCATCTTTTTATATAAACTAGAGGGACAGATATTCTCCCACAAATGATACATTTGATCTCACCAAAGCTTCACCAAAATAAATCTTGGAAATCTTTTGTCCCAACTAAGTCACATAGACACAGGAGGGGAAAATTAAGCCCTAAACTCTCCTGCCTTCTTGCAGCTCAATCTGCAAGAGGGTTTTTTAACACTGGGTCTGCACGCTCTTATGTTTGTGAGGGGAGAGTGGTCTGACGATGCATCAAGCTGCGAGGTGATGCAAGACCATGTGAGATCCCTTTCTCTAAACCATCCTGAGCACAGGGGCAGGATCTCTCCTGCTTCTGCCTGATCGGGAATATTATGTCCAGTCTCTACTGATGGTGCTTGGCTGACGCTGCTGAGCTCGCTCATGTTGCCTTGCCTGGAGAAGTACCTCTCAAGCTTGCTAGCCTCAAGTAAGACCGACAGCGTGAAGCACCACACAAAGGCTCTCGTGTCCCCAGTAGCTCTGCATCCATATGCTCCGGGGGACATGTGCTGTGATCCTTTCTGCTACAACATGTTCTTTCCATTTAACGAGTGTTTTTTCATAGTGAGCTCTGAACCACCTTTTCCCTTGCGCTGGACCTGCTGGGAAGCTGGGGGTGGCACACCGGAGAGCCTCAGCAGCTCGGCCAGGTGAGCCTGCGCTGTCAGACCTCAGGGCACACCCAGCTCAAGGCAACAAGCAGTATCCTTCCTGAACAAAACCATCGTGCATGCACCAAGTCAGGAGTGGTCCTCAAGTCACGGCTGAAGTTATATTTGCAGAAAAGATTAGCCGTACTCAATTTTTGGTGACCATGGGGAACAGGCATTGTGAGATCCCTAGAGAAACTAAAAGCGTATGAGCTTTAACAAAGAGAGATATTTGTCCAAGTATTATGAGATACTGGAATTAAACGGATTTTATCAGGAACAAAATGCATATTTATATATAGTGTGGCTAAAACTTTTCCTCCTTTAGGGTGCTATAACTTGACGCGTGTTTTTTTTTTTCCTTATAGATTGCTGACAGAACTACCTTTAAGAGCATAAAGAGACTTTTTTAAAACAACAAATTACTTCTGGATTTTTTTAAATTAGGAAACAAAAAGGAGGTGGAAGACAAATTTCCCCTCTTCCCTTTACGAGTCATTGCTTGAACACGTTTCAAAACACTTTTATCCGAGAAGCCAGACCTAGTACCTGCTTTTCCTTTGCACAGAAATAAAAAGCCGGCTGTGAACTCCTTGTGTATCCCTGTTGTGCTGCAGTAAACGCCTGCTCCTTCCCTGGGCCTCCGTAGCAGCAGTCCAGCCCGCATGTAGCAGCAGGAACTTTGCTGTGTGTAAAAGCTTCTCACGCATCTGGGAAATCCATTATGCCAAAGTAAAATTGATGATAAACTTGAATAAGCTTTATTCGGTTGGTGGTGGAAGAACTTGCCGCTTAGCCGACTGCTGTCTGCACTGTTGTCTCCTGTACAGCTCACTAAAAGGGAAATGATTCTCAGAATTGTTAAATATAATGGATTGCTGCTTAAACCCTTTATTAGATATATTAGTTGACTAATCACCTCAGAGACTTTCCCTCTAACAGTTTGACAGGCAAGGCTGTGAGAGCGTCTAGTGCTCACGTCCCAGAGCCAAATATCTGCCGGAGCAGCTGTTAAGGCCGTTGCCGGAGCCTTCGGTGCCTCATACCAGACCAAAGGAGAATCAAAGTCCCTAAGCCCGTAGATTAATGCTCAAGTCTGAAATGGGAGCATTAAAAAATAAAAGTGTAACTGAGAAAGGTCTGGTTAAGGAATGTTAAGCAAGAAGATTTCAGAAACATAATCCCTTTCTGTGAGCGCTGCTGCAGTGGTACCCAACCACCTAGCACCGGCCCTCCCTCCGGCACAGCCCCGTGCCTCTTTGAGCTCCCCCAGCGTTTGGGGTGCAGCAGGTCCGCAGAAACTTGGAAGGAGTGGTGGGTTTCCTCCTGCCTCCTCCTCAGTAGAAATATGGGTCTGCAGAGAAACGAGGCTTGAAACATCACTGAAAGCTACTGCTGGTTCTTGGCTGTCCATGCTGAGGAGACAGCTCTGGGGCACATGGTGAGTGGGTTGTGTCCAAGGCAGGGGAATGGTGAACCATGCTGGTGAGACCATGCTGCAGGGGCCACACTCAGCCAGGACACACACCATGAGGAAGCTTGATAAGAGGGAGATGATGTTGCATTTTTCATGCCATGACTGATTTGATGGGCAGTGGGGTGATGGTGGAAGAGGTGGTCCTGGCTCCCCTCTGCATTTCCCATGGTATCAGGTGCTGCCCCTGTGAGTGTCATGTTGTTGGGAGTGGTGGGGGCACTGAGCTTGCTGAGTGACATGAAACAGGCCCTTGAGTGAGGATGCTGCAAGCTTTCAAGGCTTTTTGGCACTTAAATCCTGCAGTGAAGTGCCTGGGAGCCTCAGCACTCACACCACCTCGTGTCTGATGGCTTGGCTGGCACTGACCTACAGCCTGATCACAGACATCCAGCACGGTTGTCACAGTAAAACAAACAAGACTGGTTCATTGGTCTTGACAGGTGCTGTGGAGCTGGTGGTACTTGCTGGTAACCAGTACAGGCAGCAAGAACACCTCCCAGTCCCTCAGGAGAGAGAAGACTGGAAGAAAGGGACTGTGGGTTGGATTTGTGTAATGTGCTGGTTTGTAACTGTGCTGGTCCATCCTCCCACTTCCTTTCCCATGTTGTGGAAGGAACTGTCTGCAAGCATGCTACTGCAGGCTTTTGTCTGGAAAAAATGTAACGTGGTCCTAGTGGCAGTTCATTTGGATGTTCCTGGTATCAGAGCTTGAACTGCGTACCTATATAGAATCATAGAATCGTTTTGGTTGGAAAAGGCCTTTAAGATCATCGAGTCCAACCGTTAACCTAACACTGCCAAATCAATCACTAAACCACGTCCCTAAGCACCACATCTACTCATCTTTTAAATACCTCCAGGGATGGTGACTCCACCACTTCCCTGGGCAGCCTATTCCAATGCTTATCATACATGATAATTAAATCCTGTATAACGACTATACGTATTTACCCGTAGGTAGTGAAGGTGGCATTTTAGCTTTTAAACTGAGGGCCTGATTCTGACTGCACAGTAGGTCTACAGCAGTTGCTTTTGGTTTGTACCAACGTAAACTGAGAATCACTTTTTCCCCCATAACGAGACATTTACAATCGTGCGCAGACTGTCTGATGTGTGAAGTCAATAGGATTCTTTCTCTCAAAAGCAAATATTGAGGGAATTAGCAGCTGCATAAGCCAATATTTACTGTTCAGGTAATAAATCATAGCAGAGACTGCACAACACGTTGGCATCCTCATCTCGGAGGAGCAACATCCTGTAACGGGTCAGCCTTGCCCTGGTGCAAGTGGCCACAGCGCTGTCGAGCTCCGGGAAGTTTGTGGCCCAGCAAAGCTCGGCTCTGTGCCCAGCAGCATCAAAAGCTCTGCCAGCCTGTCCCTGTCGGCTTTCAAAGTACTTTCCAAACCTGATTGAACGAAGTTGCTCAATATCTTGGAAGGGAGATAGATAACTAATTTCGTTTTATTGCTGCCTTATTGCTGCAGTCTGACATGATGTTCACTTGCCCCAGCTTAATAGCATTGATAGGATCCAAAGTGGTGCCTTCCTCCTTTTTTGTTTTCAAGTTAACCCACGAAGACAAACGCATGTGGGCCATGCTCTGGGCTGCTTCAGCATTAGACACGAGGAAGGCTTGCTGGAAAGCAACTCACCTTTTGAATTAAACAATATTTTTCAGCTTGATGTATCATTGTTTGCCTTGATTTTACTGGAGGTTTTTCTGAAGGACTGACACAACAAATAAGGGATTGCTCACTTGAAAGTGAAGGATTATCGTGTTTAGGAGAAAGGATATTATTTCTACTCTTTCTTGAATATTTGAGTTATACTTTTGCTATTATAAGCCTACTAGGTGGGTGAAAAGAGCCTGCAATGGCAGACACGATTCTGTTTTCAAAGTTTAAGGTGAGTTTTCTTTCGTAGTTCCTGACATGCTGTTGACACCGCAACCAAGAGAAGGAAAGAACATCTCTCCTTAGCAAGCTGCGCAGGCCCACTGGGCTTTGCCCAGTGCAGAAGGTGACTGAGTTGTTACCTGAGTGGTTTCATCTCATCAGAAATAACCACCAAAAATTTATAAATATTAAGAAAATGTAAATTAAATTAACCTTCTTTTGCCAAAGCCAGCAGCCAGTACAATGCTGGAGGCACTTAGAGTCTGAGCACTGTGATTCATATCACATTCTGGAGACATTTCTCTCCCCTCTTCTGAAGAAAATTAAGGAGTAAGTGGCTAATCGGCCTCTGACTCACCTACCAACTTTTCAGCCATGCCTAGCAAAATGTTTGCCGCCTTGCTCAGTATTTGGATAAACAGGAAGGTACATAGTCTCCTAATGAAGCTGTGCCTCCACTGATTAACCAGCTGCCCTAGATGCCCCCATCCAGCCCCCGCAAGAGGTCCAGCTTGGCAGCCGCCACAACACAGTGCCCAGCTCCTCGCAGGGCACAGGGCTGGTGTGGGGGGAAAGCAATAGATGGAAAAGACACAAGGCCCAGAAAAAAAAACATTGTGAACAAGCCAGTGTGGAGGAGCTGGAGAAGGTGAGAGGTTACGGGGTCACAAGCCAGGTGAGAAAGTCCTGGGGTTAGTGTGCTGAGATCTTTCAGATATAAAGAACAAATTGAGCCAAGCAAATAGGACAGCATTTCTGTGAGCAAGTTACTGTACTGGTAAGCGTCAGGATGGGAAGGGGTCTGCATGCAGCAGGGAGAGAGATGCCAGCCCTGGGGCTGTACTGGCTCCCCAGGGGGCAGTTGCGCCCAGGGCTGGGTCCAG
Source organism: Nyctibius grandis (assembly GCF_013368605.1). Lineage (NCBI taxonomy): Eukaryota > Metazoa > Chordata > Aves > Nyctibiiformes > Nyctibiidae > Nyctibius > Nyctibius grandis. The sequence continues at coordinate 105,017,521 of NC_090659.1, forward strand.
CCCAGGAGGTAGGTGCACTGGTGCACCCCGGGGTGCTGAGGCGAGACATCACCCAGCCCAGTCTCATCTCTGGGGCTCACCACAGCATTCAGCTGGTGCAAAGCCAGCCACGCAATGGTGTTGGTTCCTGTGAGGGCTTTCTGTGGGTGAAGCCCACATCGATATTTCGTGCCACATGGGCCAGCATGGTGGGCATCTCCCCACTGCTGAGGCACAGGCAGCTTTACAGCACCAGTGACTGGTGGTATCTGGCCATTCAGGTTGCCCAGAAATACTGTCACGGGGATGAAACACTGTGAGCCCCCAGGGAGGGCAGGATCCCATTGAACTGTCTCCATTCAGTGCAGATGAAGAAGAGCAGAAAGGATGGCACAGGCTTAAGTGACTTGGTCAGTCCATTTGCAAGTGATCCTGGGCAGGAAAATGTTGCAAACCTCACTGAGAAAAGAGAAATAATACAAAGGGACCTACAGAGAAGCAAGAAATATGAGCAGGAAACAATAAAATGAGATTCAGCTTGGAAAAATACAAGGGAATGCATGTGGGGAATAATGTTTAGTAACAACTTCAGTTCGAGGAAAAGAACAGGAAAGCAGAAAACCTGGAGGGGAAAGAAGAGCTCCAGCAGGACTGAAAGTGCACAGCAAATTAATATTTTTGAAAGGGAGGTGCTGAGGTTAATGTGCTGAGCTGGGACCCAAACCCTGTCTCACTCTTCTGGGGGCATTATGGGCCACATTTAAACAACAGCCGGTAAGTGCACCAAGCTCCACTTTCCCCTAATAAACGTGGCGATGCCTGGTAACAGCTGTGCTGGGGCATGCGAATCTCCTGCTACCCGGGAGGAACGGTCTTTGTCCTCTGATCATGCCTCGCTAATAAGTAAGACATTTCAAAGTGGTCCTCCATGTGAGTGTTGAGAGGAGGTCGTGTTGCTGATGATCATAGAACCATAGATTCATTTTGGTTGGAAAGGACCTTTAAGATCACCAAGTCCAACCGTTAACCCAGCACTGCCAAGTCCACCATTAAACCATGTCCCTAAGGACCACATCTAGTTGTCTTTTAAATACCTCCAGGGATGGTGACTCCACCACTTCCCTGGGCAGCCTGTTCCAATGCTTGACAACCCTTTCGGTGAAGAAATTTTTCCCAATATCCAATCTAAACCTCCCCTAGCACAACTTGAGGCCGTTTCCTCTTGTCTTACCACTTGTTACCTAGGAGAAGAGACTGATAGCCACCTCACTACAATCTCCTTTCAGGTAGTTGTAGAGAGCAAGGTCTCCCCTCAGCCTCCTTTTCTCCAGACTAAACAACCCCAGTTCCCTCAGCTGCTCCTCATAAGACTTGTGCTCTAGACCCTTCACCAGCTTCATTGCCCTTCTTTGGACTCCCTCCAGCACCTCAATGTCTGTCTTGTAGTGAGGGGCCCAAAACTGGACACAGTGGTCGAGGTGCGGCACAGGCACGGCCTTGGGTCAGCACTGTCTGAGCCCAGCGGCATTGCCTGCAGCTGCCTTGGGGGCACATGGTTCCCTGTGCGAGGCCACCACTTGGGCTGTGCTATGGGCAAACCAGCACCATCCTGTATCCACTTAGGTGGCTTCTCCCCACCACCATTATGGCTTACCATGCACACTAGCTCTGGGATGGTACAGTATGGAACACGTCAGAGCCTCAAATAGGTAGCAATGTATTTACATAAAGGCACTGAAAAGTACGCCATACCCTTTACACTGCAAGTGAGTGAGAGTGAGAAACACCACTTGTGCTTGTTCAGAGTTTATCAGTGACAGTTTCCATGATCTCTTTCCCTGTGCCATCCTGTCACCAAGTGCAGCAGGAAAGGGTTATTCTTCACCAAAAGGGTTATCAAGCATTGGAACAGGCTGCCCAGGGAAGTGGTGGAGTCACCATCCCTGGAGGTATTTAAAAGGCTAGTAGATGTGGTGCTTAGGGACATAGTTTAGTGGTGGACTTGGCCGTGCTAGGTCAACGGTTGGACTGGATGATCTTAAAGGTCCTTTCCAACCAAAACGAGTCTATGATTCTATGAAAAAAATAAAAACCCTCCCTCCCTTTCAACCACTGCCAAGGGGAGAAAAAAAAAAAAAAAAGCCCATATACTAATACAAGAGAAAAATGTTTTGACACAGACTATTGGCCTCTCCCACTGTGAAATGCTTGTCACCCCAGCACATCTGCTCGAAGATGTGGCTGACCCCCCCCCCCCCAACCCCCCCCCATCCATGCCCTTTCTGCCCCAGCCTACCACCCACTTGGCCTCGCAGAGCAGCACCGGTGCCGGCATCACCAGAGGCTGATAACAAGGGGAGAGTGAAGTGGCCTTGTCCCAGACTGAGTTATGCCCCCTGGCACAACAGGGGTTTGGGGTTTGTCTCACTTACGAGGACGGCGTTTATCCAAGTAAGAAGGGTCCCTGTGCAGAGGGAGGTGGGAACAGCAGTGCCGCTTACTCGGAGTTACACGCTTGAAATGCTTAGCTGGTAACTGTGAGTCCAACTGAAATCAAAATCCTCTGAAAATGCTGTTTGCCACAGGGTATTTGGCATTATTCAGAAAGGGGGAGCCTGATGGGGCCACGGGCTCTGCCCATCCTGCTCCCGCTGCTGCTCCCCAACCATCCCTGCGGCCGCTGGGACATGGGGGGTGCCCAGCTCACCTGGTGCTCAGATGCCCTCTCCCTGCTCCCCTTCCCTCCAAACAAGCCCCCTCAGTCATGCCCCACCGGGGTACAGCATTTAGCCATGCAAGTTGTTGTTTTTACTGTTCTTTAAAAAAAATGCAGCCAAAAATCCTAACTTTGCTTTTTGCCAGGATCTGGAGAAGCAGGATGGTCAGATGTGCTCTTGTAGATAGAGGAAAGTAAAGTATTAGCTGAAGAAAAAAACTGTAACAAAGCAAAGAAAAACAAAGTCACACCATAAAGTATTTATTAAGAAACAAAGGGGCCTTTTTTCTTCATTTGTAAGAAACACTTTAAAGCAAGTGCCCTTTCAGAGATTTAAAAGCTGTATCAAATGGTAACATTGGTTTTACATTATTGTACATGACATAAAAAAAAAAAAAAAAAAAAAACCCCACCACATCTCACAAACTTCCTTTTATTACAACTCAGGTTTCTCTGCCTTCAGTTGAAAATTAATTTCTACAGACATAAATTTAATTTATTCTTTTTTTTTTTTTTTTTTAAACAAGTAAACAATATACAAAGAGATTCACCTGAATTTCATGGGTCAGAGGAGGTGTCCTTGATGGGGCACGTGTGAGGCAGGCAGTGCACGCTGGCAGGGGGAGAGCTGACTTGGTTCACAGCTGGGAAAGATCACGAACGCAGGGATGGGCTTGTCTGGCCACGTAGGAATAGACGGGGGTCTCACCTGGGCCCAAGCACCTCCAGCTCCTGCCAAAGCCACCAGCAGCTGAAGGCATCTGAGCCGCCCGTGCCTGACACCAGCTCAGCTTTGGAAGGTCAGTGTGACCAAGCTGCAATGCGGGCAGGTAGAAACCTAAATTGCTGTGATACCCGAGTGCACATTGGGTCCTTCAAAAGCCTGGCAGCACCCAGCTCTGGTGCACCTTCTGCCTTTAAAGATGCCCCGAGCACCGAGCTGTGCAGGCAGGGCAGAGCCCTCACCCAACGCCCCCAGCAGCCGGCCACTGCCTTGCCGGAGCCGCCCAGCCTGGCCGGGGGAAGCCAGGTCTCATAAGCCAATCTGTCTGTCCAGGTCCTACACACTGAATGGGTGGTCGCAGCCAGGAGCAGCAGATCTGGGATGAATTACCTATTCATGTTCCCGTGTCAGTGGTCACACCATTTCTGCCCGCTGCAGCCTGCCTGTGTGTGGCATGTTTACAAGTAAATCCTTGGATTTGGCAACGCTTCTGCACGTATGCGTAATTTAAAAACAGACATACAAAAAAAATAGTAGTTTCACAGTTATTGCTACATACTGATACAGTATCAGACAATAAGAAACCTTTAATCAATCAGCTCTGGTCTGGTTACAGTAATTGCCCGGTTTTGGTGTATGCCCTCGGTCCTGTGGTGCGGTGTTTTGGCCAAAGACCAAATGGATAGAAATGCAGAGACTAAGTTTTTTTAAGAGACAAAACCAGCCTTAAATAGTTTGTTGTATCCAGGGTGATATATTACAATTAGCACGGCCTGATTATTCCCAGCATGCTGTTGCCTCCTCAACCTGGAGAGGTGTTTTTCCCCAGACGAAGCAAAGCCAGACGGAGCCAGCAGCTCCAGTGCAGTGTCCCCCTCCCCAGCATCACGCCTCCTCCCTGACCTCCCCAGCATCACGGGGAGCTGAACCTTCAACCTTTGGTTGGGCCCTTTACCTTGTTTTTAAACACGGCTGTGCCTCCCTATTCCCCTGCCCCATGGGTAAAGAAGAAAAGAGGGCGGGTTTCAAACCCCCACCAGCCCCTCCGCATCCAGGCTGGGGTGGCTTTGTGTGACACCCACCCCCATGGAGCAGGGCTGGGGACTCAGAGTGGGCTGGCGGGGGACAAAGCCCATTCTCCTGTGGTCAGACTCAGTCGCAAGCAGAGTTTGGGGCTGACGGCTCCGTGCACATTCACACAGGTTTACTGTTTCACGGGATGTGAGGTTGAATCAGGCGTGTTTGGAGTCAGTGCGACCTTTCTCTGCAAAGGCGGTTTCAGCTCAGATCCTGCCAGCTGTACCGAAAGCATTGCTGAGCATCAGGAAGAGCAGGCACCTCGTACCCTGTTTGTAGTAAAAAGTTCTCAAAGATAAAAAGTCTGTGCAAACCACTACTGGGTCCTGATTTTGAGGCAAAACCAAATCAAGAAGGGTTTCAAGTGCACTGGAAGGAAGAGCCAAATAATTCACACTCTTCTAATTCCTACATAAATACCAGGGACAAGGAAAATTGTCTTTGCAAGACTAAGCTTTTTGTGGCATTTCACTCCAAACTGGGGGGTAAGAAGCTGTGGGGGCTGGTACCAGCACCCGGCACGCGGGGATTGCACTGTTTGGCGCTCGGTTGTGATTGTCTGTAAAGCAACGGAAAATGTCATTAAGGAGCTGGGAAAGGAGAAAAGAGGTTTCTTAAGTACTGCAGTCTTGTATAGTGTAACAAAACTCTTTCTACGAATTAATTAGGCAAATACTTCTGACCGTGTCATACCTGAAGGGCACTTAATGTCTCCGGCATTTATCTCGCACGTGCAGCGATCTGAAATGTGTGTGCGTTTTCAGCGTAATCCTTCGCCGCCGTAAATCATGCACTGGAATGGGAGCGTATCTGGCAACGCTAATTCAGAGAGATCATCCTAGATCATCCTACAGTTTCTGGCAACAGACCCCGATGAAAATAAATGGTTTATAAACACTGTCTGACATGCATGAGCCTTTCAAAATTATTTACAAGTGATGTTCTGGGAGCTTCATTCCAAGGAAGTATTTCTCCTCCGTTCAGTTTAGATATTAAAAATCTGTCGGGTGGGGAGGGGGAGGAAGGCGTCAGAGCTACACAGTCACAGCTGGGTACATCTTCTGTTCGCTGCTGGTGTGTGGGTAGGGAGACTGGATCTGCCTGTAGCCACTCTGCAAACCGTCGAGGAAGGGGGGCACTGGCGTGAGCGGCATCGCATCGTGCTGCACGGCGTAGCCCATGTACTGGGGGTGCAGGTACTGCCCCTGGTGTGGCACGATCTGGGTCGCCTGCTGGCAGTTCAGCACCGAGAAGTTCGTCGGCATGTTGACGTAGACATTATTCATGGTCCCTTCTGGCAAGCAGCAGTTGGTCTGGGACCTGGTCGGGGGGGCTCGGGCCCCCGAGTTGGCGCTGGAGCTGGAGCTGGCGGCAGTGCTCGACTGGCGGGAGGAGGAGCCCCGGGAGGTGCTGGCACTTGGGATCATGGGGATCGTCTCCATCAGGCGGGTGCCCCCGGGGGCTCGGCTCTGCTGGGGCTCCTGCTTGGGCCGTAGGCATCTGCAGCAGCAAGCCGCCACCAGCGACCCCAAGATGATGAAGGCGACAAATACAGATCCAACAATAAGGAACGGCACGTAGATGGGCACTGCAACAGCAAGGAAAACGTCGTCACTGGGGGACAAGGACAAACAGCAGCAGCTCCAGCAGAAGGTCCCTCCCACCCCAGCCCAGATAAGCCCACCTCCCCCAGTGCAGGTCAATGCAGGGTGAGCACTGAAAGCTGTGTGTGCAGCCAAGCACTTTACACAAAGAAGATGAAAAAGGCTGCAAAAACCAATGTCTGGAGTTTCCAAAATAATCTTTAAAGTTACTGGCAGGATCAAAGCCCACAGCTCACACCTCAGGGGAGGACGGCGCGCTCCTGTTGATGGTGGACTAGTCCACACCAGCCACTGCTTCACATCTCACCAGATCTTGTCTCCGATACACCCCACTAGAAAAATCAGGCAAGAGAACACCCCATTTGAAGAGCACCACAAGGTGATACTTTGGGGGCAGGATCCCTCCTCAGGGCTCGGGAGCACAGAGTGGTCAAACAGCAGCGTTGCATTGCATCCCTTCCCACTGCCAGCCTTCTCTGGCTGCTGTCACCCTTGAGGCAGGGGGGACAGCCAGGCAGCACCTGGGCAGCAGTCGCAGGGGCTCTGCCACCCTGCCACCCTGGGCACGAGTATCCACCTGTTCTGCGCTTCAGCCCTGGGTTTGGGGAGAAACCACGGAGTGGGCGGTGGGGTGACAGCACCATGCTCCAAAGCTTCACTACCAGCATCGCTCCTTGCGAGGCTTAGAAAGGGACATTGGGGCAGGAGGGGTGAGGGTGGGCAAGGGGTGGGAGCAGAAAGTACAGGCCATGCTTCAGCGGTGGGGTCAGGAGCCCAACAAGGCGGATGGTGAGCACCATCCTTGGAAGGACCTGGGCTCCGGCTGCTCTGCACTCCCGGGGAAAAAAAAACCTGTTTTCTCTACCTCAGTAAGAAATCTGCACGGATATATCCAGGAATAACGAGGGGAAGGTGCCTCCCTTCAGCACTTGCAAACACTCCCGAGAACACGCCAGGGCTTCATCGTTTCTACCAACGCCTGGCAGGCCTGAGACTCAGGCAGGGCTGTGGACCCCCGCCTGACCAGGGCTAACGCAGCCACTGCTAACGATGTGCCCTAGGCACAGGGGCAGGGGACACGGCTGCCCCTCCTGAGAGGTAACCCGTGCCAGCGCTGGGCGACGGCTCCCAAACCTGCTGAGCAGTAAATGTAATGCCTTGTTCTCAGAACAGCAAAGGTTACCTGTCCGCTCAAGCCAGAATACCTCCCTGCACAGCTGATTACGTGGAGGGAGTTATTAACCAAAAGGCCACATTTCTCCCATTTCTTCCATAATTTTTGCACTTTTTAAGCAAAAGGCTTGCAAAAAAGTGTCTCTACTTCCGTGCTTGGCACTACAGTAGCTCTCGAGCAGGTGCACGCACTTGCTACAGACTGTAACACACAAGTTTTCCGAGTAAATCTGTCCTAATTATAACATCACTTCAGGCTACTTCTGGTGCGTTCAGCATGTGGGGACTGCAGCAAGGGTGCTGGGAAGGCACCGAGGCTTTTTTTGAACAGCAGTAGGAGAGACTTGAGTTTATCCTTGAAATTAAATCTTGTAAATACCAGTCCCAAGTGGGGGTATCCGAGCTGGACGAACACATACAGTTAGAGTGGGGACCAGCCACAAGTCATTTTGAAATGTCATGTTACTTTTTGTTGTTTCATTTTTTTCTTCCCCTTTTAATTGCAAGCACAAAGGAGGCTGAGGAGCCAGTGCAGAGCGGTGGCAGAGCCGCACAAGACACACTGCGCGTCCAAGGCTGCAGGAAAGCGGTGTCACCTTCTTGGAAAGAAGACAGGGCTGGACTTGCAAATAATAGGGAGGAAAAAAGAAGTACCGAAGCGTGGGTACTTCTCCCCGTTTACCGGCTGCACAAGGGCTCGGCCGGCACCCACGTCCATTCATTTCGCCCCACGACTCTTCGGTGGATGGAGGGAACAGGCGACAAGGGGAAGGAGCAGGCGAGAAGTTTGCCGCAAACCCGCGGCGGCTCCGCCGGAGCCACCGAGCCTCGGGGAACCCCCGGGGCCGCGCCCGGCGCCGGTGCCGTGCCGGGGCCGCCTCACCTGCCGCGCCGTCGGGGCCGTCCTTGCCGGGGCGGCCGGGCTCGCCGCCGCCCTGCCGCCGGTCGTTGTCGCAGGCGCCCTGGTCGAGGCGCGCCTCGGCGCTGGAGCAGCAGTACCGGAGGGCGCAGCTGCCGCAGCAGATGGTGGCGTCGCCGCCGTCGAAGCGCTCGGGGCACTGGAAGCCGTCCCGCCAGCCGCCCTGCCCGTCCAGCCAGCCGTGGCAGTACTCGCCGCTGGCCGCGGCCCCCGCCGGTAGCAGCCAGCCCAGCGCCGCCAGCAGCAGCCAGCTCCGCCCGCCCCGCATGGCGCCGCCGAGGGGGCGGCGGGCGGGGGGTCAGAGCCCCCCCGCGCCGGGGCAGCGCCGCCCGGCCCCCCGGGGCATGCAGCCGCCGCGCTGCGGGCAGTCTCGCCGCGGGTCCTGCCGCCGCCACATGCCCGGGGCTGGCCCGCGTGCTGCGGAGCCGCCGCCGCCGCCGCGAAGGACCGGCCGGGCGCCGCTACTCTCTACTCCCTCCCCGCCGCCGCGCCGGCCCGGCCTGCGCCCAGCGCCGCGCCCATGGGCGAGGGCAGGCGGGTGCGGATTGACACTCCCCTCCGCCCGACCCGCCGCCGCACACCCCGTCCGGCGCCGCGCCCGGCACCGCCGCTGGGCTGGGGCGGGGGGGGGGGCGCCGCGCCCCGCACTTATAGGCAGCGGCGGCCGCCGAGCGCGCATGCGCCCGCCCCGCCCCCGCCCGACGAGGCGGCCCCGCGCCCCCTGCTCGCCTCGAGGGGGGGCACACGCCGCCGCTTCCCTGAGCCCGTCATGGCCGTGGCCAGGGGGCGGGTGGGTGACACCGCCTCGAAACCTGCCCCCCCTTCACCCCCCGGAAAAGCAGCCGTCCGGCCCCGCAGGCCCCGCTGCACGGCGGGGGCACAGGCTGCCGCGCCGAACACACGCGGCGTTTGTACCTTCCAGGGGCAGCTCCAGGATGCTCCTTCAAACATGTCCGAGGTGCTGAAGTGGCAGGAAAGTTTGTTTTTTCTCTCTCACACGTATTACCAACCACTACTTTTGCTTACAAGGCATTAGCTCAAGTAAAAAATACTTCTTTTAAGCAAAAGGCAGAAACTGTCACTGTTTTTAAATGCTGATGCTAAGTCATTTCACTGGCAGGAAGGTGACTGCAAAGTTAACGTTTATTTATCTCATTCTTTCAAGCTTTTCTTCTTCAATTAAATTATTGTCTTTCACTAATAACATACCAGTCCTTCCCCCTCCATTTTCGTTTCTCTCTTTTGTTCTCACTCTTTTCACTGCTCCAAGCCAGCTGCAGGCTTTCCCAGAGGTATTAGTCTGGACCAGGAGATTCTGGTCAAATTACAGCCCAGGTAATTGCATTTTGTCCCCTTGGCCTTGCTGCTGCTCCCAGCGAGTTATGTCCCAGCCGTGTCCCTTTCCCAGCTCAGCCCACAGTCAGAGCCACGCCACGGCAAGGGCAGGGTGCAGAGGTAGTTCCCGCCCAGCTCATGCCTTACCCCAGAGAGGATTAGTAACCCGGAGCAGACAACCTTTGGAAAAGCATGTAGTTATCAAGATGAAAAGGGGGATTGCAGCACGACAGGTTCTGCATCGCCAGTATCAGCCCAGCTGGATGAACGAGAAGAAACTTGCAGGGATTTGAATGATGGAGTTTGAGATGTTCCATCTCAAAACCTGATGAGCAGCTACCTAGAGCTGTCAGCTCGAGCGTGTTCGGTTTGGGGTGAGGAGCACACCACAGCAGTCATGACCGATGATTGATTTCATACAATCGGCCCACATCCCCCAGAGCACCCATTGCCCAAGACCCCCCTGTGCCGTGGGTCAGCGTTGAGGCACGGCGAGGGAAGGGGGCGGTCTGGGGAAGGAGTTAAAGCCACGAGCTCCCGCCAGTGACCTGTCGGGGTGTCTGGCAGCCCCCAGTGTCAGCACAGCAGCTGGTAAATGCCTTCATTCACAGAGATCTTCCCACAACATCATTTTCATAATAAGAAAAGCAGATTCTTGACTTTTTTATACATTGCAAGCAAAATACGTTCCCAGCACCATCCCTTGAGTCGATGGTTCCACTGATACCCAGTAAGGTGGAGCTCTTTCAAGAGCAATAACAGCCTATTAGAAGACAGTCTACTTTTTATCTGACTAGCCCATATGTATTCCCACTTGTGAGCCTTGATCACAACAAAATAGGAGCACCAGATCCCTCGCAGAGATTATCTGTAACAGGTACTTTATGTATTCAAGCTCAGAATTTGTCTTGACTTGTCTGGGTAAAGCCAGAGATAACAGCACACCTCATTATGCTTTTGTAAAACTTAAAACCTTTGGCACTTTGCAAAGTGCTTTAGAATGTATTTAGCAATAGACTAATTAGCAAAGATTTTTTTTTTCTAGCTATCATTACAAGCTGATCAGGTAATATCTGTATGATTTAAAGTTTAAAGCACACAAAAAACTCAAAACCAAAATATGCGAAAATACATAAGCATAGCAACAGTCTTTTCTACTCTGCAACTTTTCCACTCACTTTCCCTTGTCTAGCAATCTGATTACATTGAAATAGATGGAGCTGATGTTAACTTAACCCATCACCAAGGCCCCAGATCCTGTACGACACCAAACTCACTGGGTCCCATCAAGCACCATCTTGCAGCTTTTAGATGTAATTGAAACATCATATATATGTTAGAGTGGGCAAAGATTTTTAAAGCCTAGAGATATTCAATAATGACCACCTAGTCTACAAATCTCTATTATCTCTTTCAACTTTGTTGTTTTTTTTTTTTCCTAAAAGTCTCTGGATTTTTACTACTACTACCAGTTGTAGTTTTCTGTAGAAAACTCAGTAGAAGTGGTCTTTGCCCTTCTCAAGCCAAACGCATCATCACAGGAAAGCAAATGCAAAGTTTTATTTCAGTCATTTGAAGAACTCACATGCTGTTCTGTGATTCCTGAAAAATCTTCTCACTTAGAACAGAGAAAAAAAGAGTTAAAATCACTTTTGTTAGCTGTCTGAAACTGATAAAGTTCATTTTCTGTATCATTTTTAACACTCTGAACTGCAAACTGCCAGTGCCGCAGCAGAGGGGATACCTGCGTTTACAGCATGTTACAGATTTTATAGGATCCAGCGTTCAGCCGTTGCACTGGCCATGACAGCGATACCCACGCACCCGCGTGCCCGGGCACGGAGCTGAGACACGGAGCTGAGCTCCCCGTGCCAGTGACGGACCGGGATGCTGATCCTGGCAGGCAAAGCTGCTGCGGGATAATTGCCATCATATGCTTAAGTGACTCTGTAAGACCGGTATCTTCTTACCTTGTCAATTCATTCAGTCACTGCATTGATAGATATTCTCCTTATTATAACAAAGGCACTTCTGCTCCCTCTACAGATGGGAATTTTTCAAAAGTATTTATGTGCCTCCAGAGCACGGTGTTTTGCTTTCCTTAGGTTTGCAGGCCTCATTTGCTAAAGCTCCTTGCAAATACAACTGCTGCTATTTCAAAAAAAGACATCAGAAATAGGAAAGGCATGGAAACAGGGATAACACAAAAGCATGTCTTTCATCCTTAACAGCTCCTGGTTCAACAGGGGGAAAGCCAAGGACACCCCACCTTGAGTCTGAGCTCCTGAACCGGTCACAGTGAGGTACCACAAGCATTTGTCAGGGCTGGCTGTGCCAGCGTGCATCAGACAGGAAGGAAAGAAGAGAAAGGACAAATTAGAGGAAACGGTAACAATAACAAGTAAGAAACAACAGTCCCTCTCCCTCCCCCTTGGGTGTCCATCTTACAAATTCTCCAAGATAAAGCAGGAACGCATCAACTTGTCACCTTATTGTGAATCTCTGTCTATTTTGGTTGGAACCTCTTTAGAGCTACAAAAATGCTGGGGGCCCCCAACATAAAAAGGACACGGAGCTGTTGGAGCGAGTCCAGAGGAGGGCCACAAAGACTATCAGAGGGCTGGAGCACTTCTTCTATGAAGACAGGCTGAGAGAGTTGGGGCTCTTCAGCCTGGAGAAGAGAAGGCTCCGGGGAGACATTATCGTGGCCTTCCAGTACCTGAAGGGGGCCTACAGGAAAGCGGGAGAGGGGCTTTTTACAAGGGCATGTAGTGATAGGACGAGGGAGAATGGTTTTAAACTGAAAGAGGGTAGATTTAGATTAGACATTAGGAAGAAATTCTTTACCATGAACATGGTGAGACACTGGCACAGGTTGCCCATAGAAGCTGTGGATGCCCCCTCCCTGGCAGTGTTCAAGGCCAGGTTGGATGGGGCTTTGAGCAACCTGCTCTAGTGGAAGGTGTCTCTGCCCATGACAGGGGCATTGGAACTAGATGATCTTTAAGGTTCCTTCCAACCCATACCATTCTATGAAAAGGAAAACCCTGTGACATGACTCTCCAAGCTGCTGTGAGTTTCTGTGGGTGTGTAAGTGGCCCTTGCTGTTAGGGATGTTCTGCTTTCCCTATCTTATTTCCAACCCATGCTCTGCAACTTGCCACATTCCCTTGATGGCAAGAGAGACACAAAACTGGCAGCAGCTCCTATCCCCTTTTCCTTTCGACCCACTGGAGATAAACTTTAGACAGTGGATCGATGCTTTCTTCTCTTCCCCTTTGGGATATTCAGTTTCATTCTTGGTAGCCTAGTCAACAGTAAATGGATTGTATCCACTTGAGTACAAGGGAGATTACTTGCTTTTCATTGCCCAGCCCTAGATGCCAAACAGGCATTTATGTGCCTTTCTCGCTGTATTTAGCTAGCGTATCTACCCTTACGTCATTACTTCTAAACAATTTTGCAACCTCATCAGAAACCTTGAAAATCTGGATTCGGGAATTACATTGGCTCTGCAGTTGTGTCCACAACGTTGCAAATCAGAACTGCAAGTTAAAACTCATAACCTGAAGTCTTCTCCCTCCTTCTCCCAGAGAAAAGCTAGAATTCATCATCAAGGTACTATCGTTTAGATCACTTGGCATGTAAAAGCCAGGCCATGCTTGTAAGAGCTGGATTTTATTGCAGTTTGTACACTTACATATTGCAGCTTAACACTTCATCAGTAGAGATTCCTCTTCCTAGTACTATAAAATAACAGAATCAATTCCCATCTGAAAGCCAAGCTGAGTATGTAGTGGGTTAGTTATTTAAAAAACTGTTTTGTTGTTTGGGGTTTTTTTAAACTTATAAACAAATTACCTTGGAGTCAGAAATCCCTGTGTCTTGTACATTTACCCTTGCAAAGTCGCTTCTCAGGTGAAACAGCATTTCCCCACTGATAAAGCAATGCCTTGCTGCCCCCATGTGAAGTTAGTGGGAAGGGTAGCGTTATTAAAACGCCATCGCTACGGTTTTTGTACAGAGAACTGTTGTAAGCAAGACTGCAGTTCTTACTGACAGGCCACACTACTGTAGTTCCCAAAGTGAGGATAGTTACCAGAATATATGAGCTTAACTTAGTAGGGTTTCCTTCTCTTCCTGCCCTGGTTATCAGCTCTCTCTTACACTAGCACGGCTATACCTATAGTTAAGTATTATTTAAACACCATCCGTGTATTTCAAAGCCCAAACTGCTACTCCAGTTGCGGTATTACTTGCATAATCTGGACTGGTCTTTATTTCTGCTTAGGGAACATATTTAATATCGACATTTTAAAATACATGTGTATTCATAACAGGAAGGCTTTCTTTTATTGGCTCTCATTTCCTGTCAAATAATTAGAACAATATGACCCAAGGAAAAAAAAAACCTCACAGAAAGAGTCAAAGGACTGTAAAAGTACCTTTGAATGAAATGATATGAAGTTCGCACACTCCTCAAGGGCTGGGATGTGAATCTGCAGTGGCTGCGCTGGCACCAAGCACATCAATACGCAGAGATTTGGCTTCTGCTGTCAGTGCTCACTGTCTCGGCGTACGCAGCGGTGACAGCAGACATCAGCCCTGGCACCACATTATCACAGCCAACGCAGACACCTCCAGTATCGCACGTCTGGCTCCAAAATGCACCGCTGTCTTGATAACGGGGTTAAGGGATGCAGGCTGAGGGAAGGTGACCGGGTAACAGTATCTGAAAGTGCTGGGGGACATCTCCCTCCAAATTCATGAGGGCAAGACTGCAACAAGTTAAGGAGGAGGTTGTTTCTCAGAAAACATCCCCCAGTTTCAACACTGAGCCCATCGGACCGAGGCTTTAGGGAGTTTGTTAGCATTGTCCGACTACTCAGCTGTGATCAATACAACTGTCATGCTCTTTTCCTGGGAGCCGTAGTACATTGATTTTTGGAGCTCCCACTTACTGCAGACACAACAGATTGTTGTTACAATAAATATATAAAAGCCTGGACACAAAGCTGATGTGCACATCTTCAGATTGAAAGGGGTGCCATTTCCTCATTGAGTTGTTATTTCTGCTCTAACCCACCATGCCAGCCACTAGCAAAAAAGGAAAGAATTTCAGCTTTTTTTTCCCCTTCTCAGACAAGAAGAGAGGAAGAATTACTTCTTGTGGACTAAATGCACCTTCCCACAGCCTGCCCTCCCGGTGAGACTGGCCAATTTGACAAGGCATCATTATTATAAAGTTATTTCAATTAAAAAAAGAAAAACCCCAAAGTACAGGAATTTTCCACATTCACACTCCAGTTTATGCCATGCAGAGCTAAAGCATGAGCATTTGCTCAAATGCAGAAGAACGAACTAAGGATAATTTCAGAACAGAAATTTACTGATGCTCACCTCCTAATGCCATAGCACAAGATAAGGATTGGGGCACAATATAGTGAAAGCAGCATCACTATGCAGCTGTAGCCCAGATTGCTGCCCGTACAGTAAGATTTATGAGCTCCAGACAAGAAAAAAAGTGCTGCTTCTCTTGGTACGGTTCAATGCGGTTTACTACAGCTTAATTTGCAGTTTTGGATTTTATATAGGGAATATATGAGAAAGATGCAGCAACTTGGTGCAGAAAATAAACAGTATTTATGAGAATATTTTCTAGACCAGGACATTTTTTATACTGCTTATAAAAGAAGTAAAAAAGACTGTATCTGCTTGCATCATTGCTATTTTCCTCGACATCAATAGCATAGTTCAAATACGACTTACCTTGAAGATGGCATAACCTAGCAATGAGGCTTGGGAATTTCCACCCCTCCCGCAATTCTCAGGGCTGACTTTAAACGATACATCCATCACATTGCAACGGTGTCTGGTTTTTAATGTTACTATTTCTGTCGCTGCTGGAATGCTATGACCATCCATCTGCCTGAGACCACGATCTTACCCAAGTATCCCTTTTACCCCAGTATTTCTCAGCAGCTCTGAAGCCTGGCAAGTCCATTACCACCATGGTGTGGGTATCACCATAGCAGAGCAACAAATAACAGTTGTACCAGCTGCTGCGACGCTGGAAATAAAGTGTGGGGAGAGGTGAGAAGGAAGGTGACACTTCTCAAGTGCAAACTGAAAAAATACTCAGAAAAGTATTTTCTCCATCCCCGGAAATACTCCATCCCCGGAAAGGTGATGGAACAACTTGTCCTTGGTGCTGTCTCTAGGCACATCAAGGATAGGGGGATCATTATGGGCACTCAGCATGGCTTCACCAAGGGGAAGTCATGCTTAACCAACTTGATAGCCTTTTATGAAGACGTAACCAGGTGGATAGATGGTGGTAAAGCTGTGGATGTGGTCTATCTCGATTTCAGTAAAGCGTTTGACATGGTCTCCCACAGCATCCTCACAGCTAAACTGAGGAAGTGTGGTCTGGATGATCGGGTAGTGAGGTGGATTGTGAACTGGCTGAAGGAAAGAAGCCAGAGAGTGGTGGTCAATGGGACAGAGTCCAGTTGGAGGCCTGTGTCTAGCGGAGTCCCTCGAGGGTCGGTACTGGGACCAGTTCTATTCAATATATTCATTAATGACTTGGATAAGGGATTAGAGTGCACTGTCAGCAAGTTCGCTGATGACACAAAATTGGGAGGAGTGGCTGACACAACGGAAGGCTGCGTAGCCATTCAGAGAGACCTGGACAGGCTGGAGAGTTGGGCAGGGAGAAATTTAATGAAATATAACAAGGGCAAGTGTAGAGTCCTGCATCTGGGCAAGAACAACCCCATGTACCAGTACAAGTTGGGGGCAGACCTGTTGGAGAGCAGCGTAGGCGAAAGGGACCTGGGGGTCCTAGTGGACAACAGGATGACCATGAGCCAGCAGTGTGCCCTTGTGGCCAAGAAGGCCAATGGCATCCTGGGGTGTATTAGAAGGGGTGTGGTTAGCAGGTCAAGAGAGGTTCTCCTCCCCCTCTACTCTGCCCTGGTGAGGCCGCATCTGGAATATTGTGTCCAGTTCTGGGCCCCTCAGTTCAAGAAGGACAGGGAACTGCTAGAGAGAGTCCAGCGCAGAGCCACGAAGATGATTAAGGGAGTGGAACATCTCCCTTATGAGGAGAGGCTGAGGGAGCTGGGTCTCTTTAGCTTAGAGAAGAGGAGACTGAGGGGTGACCTCATTAATGTTTATAAATATGGAAAGGGCAAGTGTCATGAGGATGGAGCCAGGCTCTTCTCAGTGACATCCCTTGACAGGACAAGGGGCAATGGGTGTAAGCTGGAACACAGGAGGTTCTGCATAAATATGAGGAAAAACTTCTTTACGGTGAGGGTGACCGAACACTGGAACAGGCTGCCCAGAGAGGTTGTGGAGTCTCCTTCTCTGGAGACATTCAAAACCCGCCTGGACGCGTTCCTGTGTGATATGGTCTAGGCAATCCTGCTCCGGCAGGGGGATTGGACTAGATGATCTTTCGAGGTCCCTTCCAATCCCTAACATTCTGTGATTCTGTAAAAGCATTTCTAGCTAAATATTGTTACTAATAAAGTATAAATATAAGCTAATAAGGCATTTGCATTAGACCTACACCTTCAGCATAGTGATTCTTGCCCTGCGCAAGGCAACCTGGATGAGCTGCCACAGCCTCCCTTCAGTTCCAGCCACTTCTGCACATCTCCGATACAAGCAGGAGGTTGCTATTGGCACTGACAGAGCATTACCATGCCCGAAGCCATAAACATTAAAAGCCTTCTCTCTTTACTCTCAGAGCAGAGCTCAGCATCAACTTCACTTTGCTACCGTGGGATCAAGTAGGAGCTTTGCCCTTGTGATCTGTACTGCACAAGCTTAGCTAATGGCCAAAGCAGGTCTCGCCCTCCCCAGGGGTAAGGCTTGCTTCTGGTTTGGCTGCCGGAGATATGCAAACACCTGCCTGCTCAATGAAAGCTGTTCTTGTAGTTTAAGCATTATACTGCTACCATGGGGGTAAGCAATGGCAATGTCAGCTGTAGTGAGCTCTTTCAGACAGCCACTAGTTTCCTTAGTCAGCAGCCAAAATAAAAGGTAGAAGAAAAGAAAAAGATTGCTCCTATTTGAAACTGATGTAACACGCATTGCTAAGACTCATTCCCATGGCATTAAAGCTAGCACGTTCCTTTTGCTATCGCTTCTGTCAGTACGCTTTGCCCAGCCTGATGCTAAACTAGAACCACCATAGCTGCCTTCGGCATTGCTGTTAAGGATAAAGGAGGCAACACAATGTAGAGCTGTGCCAAGCACAGCTGCACGAAACAACAAAGGCGACAGGCCAGTAAGATACAGGTATGCTCACCATCGCTCCTCCACCCATCTCCAGCAGGGATGGGGATGCATCTCCACACTGCCAAGGGCTGGGGAAGCACTGGCCTAACTGCCTGCTGTCATTTGGGCCCATCCATTCCAAGGCTTTTTTTGAAAGATGGACTTTTTTTTCAGTAAGGACTCCTGTACTTTACCTTATCCTGGATAGAACAACAGCAAAAGTGTTTACGGCCGAAGAGTCAATTCACAGAATCACAGAATGTGATTGGAAGGGATTGGAAGAGACCTCGAAAGATCATCTAGTCCAATCCCCCTGCCGGAGCAGGATTACCTAGATCATATCACACAGGAACGCGTCCAGGCGGGTTTTGAATGTCTCCAGAGAAGGAGACTCCACAACCTCTCTGGGCAGCCTGTTCCTTTATGCTTATGTTGATAAAGAAACAAAGGTGGTCCAAACAGCCACGAAACACTAACACTGTTAACAGGATGAGAGGTTTTTGGTGTTTTTTCAATTTAGAGTAGCTTCTACTTAAGTACCTCACCATGGAATTAATAGACAAGCTTTAGCTGCCCAACTGTACATAATCGGTGCATATTTTTTTCCCCCAAGGTTTCACCCAACTAGAAGTCTACTCAACCTGTCTGTCACAATTTTTTCCCCCATGAGAACTCACCCAATACTTCTCTTATTAAAAGTACATGGTATTTTTCAGAATTTCGAGTTTCATATAATACATATTTTGATTTTGAATACTTGAATATTTGCCAAGTCTATGTTTCTTTCCCTTTTTACACCATAGTGTCTGATGAAAACCTCACCATCCTAGCTTGCTTTTGTGACTGGGATCATCACCTCTGAAGTATACCCTGTTACCACAACGTGCCACATTAAATACACAGAGCCAGCAAGGCATTTCTTGCCTGGGAGGTATATACCAGCCTCTAATCAGAACCAGATTTTGGAAGCAATTACACGATCTTCTAGAAAGCTGCTGTCCTGCTGCTGCCCAGTGAGACCTGCATTGAAGATGAAAATAAAAAAAAAAAAAAAAAAAGGGAAATCCATCAGTTTGTGAGACATTAGTTGAACAAACAAGTAAAATAACTTTCTCCTGCTTGGCTATTGACCTGTTCAGGACAGGAGTACACATTCAAAGTTTTCCATGCAAGTGTTCAGCAGAATTGACCTGATATCCCGGTAGGGGTAGATCTATACCCAAACACCAATAAAATCAACCCAGAAGCTTCTCTAGAAGTTTGCAGAAGTTTCTAAACTTAATCATAGAAGTTTCTAAACTTAATCATAACCTGTTTGTAGCAGGCTAGAATTACCTTACTTCTAAAAGGTGAGAAAACAAAAAGCAAACCATTCTTTGGAAAAGTTATTAAAGCTAAATTTAACACACAGCATACTCACCTCCTTGCTGTGGTGCTTCAACTGCAGTGATGGGCTATAAAGATTAAATTCCTGAGGCTGAGTAAAAAAGGATGAAGTAATAAACCTCATAACAACAGGAGTCAAATGAGTCAGAAGGATGGTTCAAATATTAGTAAAGTTTAGCAAAATCCTACTACCTTAAAGTGTAAGAATCTGTGAATGACCTGGAAACAAAAGGTGACACACTGCATGACAACTATACCTGCAAAGACTTTGTAGTGGCAGTATGTAACTGCAACCTGGTGAAAGCAGCATTCTCCAACACAGCTATTGGAATCCTGATGGCAATCCCTTGATTTTATATTTTTTTATTCCTTTGGTTATAGAGTTAATTTATAATTTTTTCCCCCCTATTGAGTAAAAAATGTCACCCACCTAGAAATTTAAAGTGCTACGATCATCTATTTCTACCTACTAAACACAACATTCAACCAATACAAAAAAATATATTACAAATTCAGTTGTTTGAGACTACAAAAATACCAGCATATAAATATTTAATGTTGAGTTCAGAAGAAATGATCCCGAACAGTATTAGAGTGGTCCCATGCACAGTAGGAAGCCTTGTGCTCTACAGCCCTTCATCTCTCCCCACACTTCTCTCCCTCACCACCTCCATCCTCCTTTTAAGCAACCTACCTGCCCGGTTGGGTGGAGATGGCACATTACAGCTGGGTTGAAGCTCCATGGGCACTGTCATAGCAGGTAACCCCTGCCTCCCAGGGCAGCTGCAGGCACCAACTCTGTGTCACCCCCCTCCCCAAGCCCAACTGGTGATTTTCATGAGCAGTTGTACAAATTTACTACTGTGATACTTAAACTGTCCATCAGTGTCTGGAGATACTAGCCACAGGGTCGAAAGGTACTTAATGAGAGGGAAGAGGCAAACAGCCTGACAGCACAATCCCAGCAATTAGTCCAAAACCTGCATAATTTATTGCTGGAAATTTTTGCACATAGCTAATTCTTTGTTCTTATAAACTCGAATAAGAGTTTTAGTGAAATAAAAACTTTTTGTAGAGCATAAGGCATTTATGCTCTACCATACAGACAGATTTTTCTATACAGTTACTCTTGATTTCTCACTAAGAACCTACAAGTTGCTTCTTTTATATTTTTTGCTGAGACATTCCAGGTATTAGAACCAGTAACAGGTAAGAGCTGACATGACTGATTTGTATTATTTCTGCTATTAACATGAGTAGAGGACTAGAAAAAAAACAAAGAACTACCACTAATGTCAAAGAGGGAAAACAGGCCACTAAACCTGTATTCCTGAACTTCATTTTCATTTAAAAAAGTGCTGCTATAAAAGCAATCAAGGTTCAAAATGCAGTTATCAATATGTAAATGGAGGGGGTATAGCTGGATTTGGATTTCAGAGGCCTGTGGTGAGGAAGATCTGTAAATTCTATCCAACTCCACCTTACTTCAACCTCCTCCCTCCCAATCTGTAAGAAAGCAGTAAATGTGTGTGGTAGTCTCTAGCTAGCCAACTTGTCAGGAACAGAGACAAATGTGAGGATAAAGAAAGTTGTGAGATGCTGGACCACGAAGAGGTTCATGAAGCAAGCAACGTAAGGCATAACGCTGTCCTACCTCCTGCTATGTTCATTGTAGGGAGAACAGTGAAGAAAAAACAAGTTACTTCTAGTAAAAGAAAGAGGTCACATAAGTTAAGTTTACACCACAGCTGTACAACAAGGTATAAACTAATAGAGAACCACATCCTACATATGCAACTTCAGCCTTCCTCCCGTACATATTTTTCTTTCTTTACAGAACAAATAATCCAGACTTGATTTCATTTCATGGTGTTTAAGTACAGGTCAGCTTCTTAACCTGCCTTGTAGAAAACGAAGCCACACCTTGAATGTATTTGTATTTTGCACTCTAATTATGTTACATGTCTTCAAATTGGAAAAAAAAAAAAAAAAAATCATTTGAAACAGTGTATACAATGCTGATCCCTGAAAATCGTGGCTAAATTCAACCACCCAAGTAATATTCTGGGAATATAATTATTTCAAATCCCATTTTGACTTCAGTTTGTACTCCAGCATGTGATTATTCTATTACATAATCACTTTTTCACTTAGGCTAAATTAAGGACATAACTGTTGCCTTAATGTGAAAAGAAACAGAACACAGGTACCCAGGAGTCTCAAACTGCTTTTGAATTTACAAAGCCATACCTACTACTGTGCTACATCACAGCAGGATTCAGGTTTATACAGCACACTGTGAAGAGATTCTAGACAAATCCATAATACAATACCTCCCTTCACCCCCACCCTTTCAATCCAGAGATCAAGGTCCCAACTTCAGCAAGAACAATTCTGCACTATATGAATTTTAGGAAATACAATTTACATATTAGCCAATGACATTTTTGTTTCACCTAGAAAAAAGGCGAACAACAGGAAATGATCTTTCAAATAGGCAAATCTGTATTACAAGGATCACAGCATTATTGTTTTATTGTTTGCACAATGCTAAGTTGCACATTGGGACAAACGGTACACATTTAGAATTAGTTTCACAAATTAATACATTACAAGAGAGTCCAGTGGTTTAACATATTAACTATTTAAAAAAGCAATAACAAAGGAATACAAACATTACAGTTTTGACTGCAGCCCAATAAAAGTTTAAAAAAAGGTTGAAATCAAAGTAAACTGTAAGCTTTATTTTTCCGAGACATAAAAAACCACATTATATGCCTTCCTAAGAGACTGCTCACAAAGATGCAATAACATACAAGTACAAAAGTGAAGAACTCTGTGCTCAGCTTCCCTTAATTTTATCAGATCAAGTGACAAACTGAACATTTGCCAAAGAGCAATCACTGCTGAACGCAGACATCATTTCCAAAACATACAAAATGGTAATAACACTAACAATAGAAAGCAAATGACCTGGTACTAGAAAAATCTTATGCACTGTAACTGTTTTAGAAAAAAAGGTGCTTTTGTGAAAATGATTGTGAATATTCATTTGATGCATGTTATGTACAAAACATCTACATAAAAAGCAACTCTCCTCCAAAGTTCCATGCTCACACTTCAACCTGTATCTTTATTCGCAAAGCTTCAATTGATCTATTATTTCCTCCTTAAGATGGTTTCCCAGCTATTTCTAGTGCACACCAAGTTGGAGATGCAGCACAACAAGCTATGATGTTGTAATACACAAGATTCATAAACTACTGTTGCAATAGCTTTAACCTTCAAATCACATAATTTTCCTCCTCCATTCTTTAGCAGCAACTTATTGTACTATACCTCGTATTCAAAGTAGATACACAACTGCTTTTAAGTCAATGCTAGTAGCGCTGATGAGAAGCTAGTGAATCAACTCCATTTACTAACAGCTAACTTGGGTTTTCATTAGAGCAGCATATCCCATCTCCTCCAATTGCAGGGAAAAGCTCATCCAGCCTGACAACTCTCTGCTTGCACACAGACCTTGTGGCATCCTGAGCTTTCAGCTGAAATCCTGCAATGCCCCACTGTTCAGCTCAGGAGAAAAAAACAAAACCAGTCTGAGAACAACAATTACCTATGAAATGTCTGTGTCAAAATCTCAGATTCTTCTTTAGAGTTGGCTGCTAAATGGGTCAAGAAAAAGGTTAAAAAAAAAATCCAGCCACTAACCACTATTTACCAAACTTTACGAAATAGTAAACATTGTATTTCAGCTGGTCTTAACAAAACACAAGAAGCAATGATGACATAGCCTGGGACCCACTATTTGAAACTCCTAGGAACATCAAGATATGGGACCACAGGGCAACAGGGAGAAACAGCACACACAAGGAAAAGGAGACCTGTCTATGGGGCAAGGTTTGCACATCTGTATTTTATACATATATATATACACATACATACACACAGATGTGTGCACTGTATTGTATATATTTACATCCATATACACAGTAACACCCTGAAGTAGATTTAAAGGCCATATCCAGGAACAGAAGTTATGAACTCTAGTATTTGTACTAGAATATATTTTATCTGTACAAAAAACAAATATGCATATATTCATATGGTATAAAGCTTATTAACAAAAAATATTCTGCTACTAACATTAGGTTAAATAGATGGTTTTACAAGATTTTTAATAATAATGCATTATAGAACATTTCTAAAACTAGGGCCAAAAATAAAAGTACATAAATGGGTTTCTATTCACAAGAAAATAGCTGTTCAATATGATTTCATTTTGTATTTCAGACTCGGGAAAAGTAGCAAAATTTTTATAAATCTCCTGGGATGCAATTTAATTAATGCATCAATCTAGAAAAATAGACTTTTCAGATGAACAAAGTTGATTCACTTCCCCTTCCCTAAAAGGGTGCCTATCTTTTCCCTCGCTTGTTTCCAGCTGGAGGTTTCTTCAGCTGAAGAAGTTGCCCTCCTGTCCCAAAGCCTGCAGACGCAGGATTAGACACCCCGAACGTCAGGCCAGCTGATGCTGTGATGCCGGGATTGCTGAAGTTAAACCCAGACGTAGTCGAGCTGCCAAAGCCTTATGAGGGAGGGAAAAATATTTTAAAACATTAAGTTATATCAGGATTGCAAGTTTGTTCTCCTTGGAGTTATGAACACCAGCCACTTTATTACCAATATTTGTAATATTTATACTAACATGGATCTACAACAGTATGCCACACTTCTAACACACTTGGACTTGCTATGACAACTTGGATACTACAGCACTAACACAGTCTACCTCAGTGATTGTAAACAATTACATCCTAAATCACAAGTCTGTTATACCATTATCCATACAACAGTAGCACCCAAAGCCCCACTGAAATTGTACAATAGAAGAACCATAACTCCTCATGTTCTCAGTCTAAATACATAATGTGTATGCAGGGTGGGAGGGAAGGCAGAAGGACACGCGGACCACGGCTTGCTCACTTCACTCACAGCAGCTAAATGGTAAAGCTGGAGTCGGGGCTCCCAGCCTTGTGCCCTACTGACTAGGCTACCTTTGCCCATCTTTATAACGTACATGGCACAGACCACACCTTAAATGAGAGGCAGAAAAGGCTCTAAATCCTTGCCAAATTATTGGTGTTTAAAAACACCCTTTATGACTTAAAACAAAAGGCAGCACAGAAAACAAAGTTTAACCCCTCTTCTATCAAGGTAAACAAATTGAACATTTGGTTCAGCTATAAAACAAGATCAGTGGAAGAAAATCTCCCTACAGTTTTCAGCAACAGTAACACCAACTCATTTTACTTTCCTTTGTGAATTTATATCAGTTATGCATAACCAACTTGGATAATAATTAAAACAATAAGAGAATGCTAGAGATTTCTCAAATATTAGTCAGTAAGAAGCAGAACTTCATAACTCCACTTCTTGTTCTCTTGAGAAACGAAATAAGGTAACCAATCATCCAAAATAACAATTATGACAGGAGCAAGTTAAGATTTTAACAACTAGTTTCATACAAATTGCACGTGGAAACCTGTAAACAATATTAAGAAAAATCAGGACTGGTTCACAAAGAAGGGTATATTCTCAATAGGCATTACTTAACATAGTTTCATTAGTTCTCAAGGAGACAGTTAAAGCAATCCTTTGCTCACGTCAGTATCTTCAACTCAATGCCTATATATCTTTAAAGCACAGAAATAAAAACCCAACTGGTTGTCTCATCAGAATCCCAAAATGGCTCCCACAAGCCTGATGTCTTCTGTCCTCTCACTTGTTACTGATGCTTTGGATCAAGAACTACTTCAAAACATGTGAAACTCTTCCTCCTGTGATGTCTGCATCTGGGTTACACACCACATTACCTTGTCAAGAAAATCCCCCATTATCTATATTCCAGTAACTGCAGTCCTTCAACGTGCAGTTGCCTGTGCAGAACTCATTGTCAATGTAATGAGTGAGCAGGTCCAGAGTGTGACTAATGATATTCCTCATTTGGGTCTTGTCTGAAGTTTGTGGACTAATCTGTCTCTCATCCTAGGATGTAAGTGGTGGAGCAGATGCAACTAGTCCTCCATTTTCCCAGCTAACTCTGAATCCCAAGTAAGATTTTTAGAAGAATAAACTTGTTCATCAGGGAGTCTCACAAATGAAAAAAAATCTTTAATAACCAAAACGGTTCTTGGTAAGTTACCTTTTTACTTTAAGTATGTATCTGAGATAACAGGTAAGCATTGCCTCCTATAGACAACCTCATGAATGCCATTCATAATAAAGCTGTATGTGATCTGTAGTGTCAGGAGTTCAGTAGGCAAGGGTGAAGTGTTCATGAATTACCTCCACCGAGCTGCTTCTAGATGCAGGGATTATTTTGAAGCATGAAGGGAAGGCAGTCTGTGCTTTATGTGAGTAATGTTAGAATAAGAAAGGGATGCATAAACTGTGTGACAGAAGACTGAGAACATGCTCGTTTATTTAGATATAGCCTGGAAAGTAATAGCTATTATGTTAGAAGTGCCATTTTGGGCAGGCATGGAAGTGTAGAAAGGCAGAAGGGAAATTCGTCTAAATGGCTTTGTCCCGTCACAGCACCATAACAAGGCCATGGTATGAAGTTCTTTTCTTAAAAGTAAACCAAGTCCTAAAGCAGAACACTCAAATGAAAAATCTTCAGGAAAACACCTTGAACAAGGAATACATTCAGTCTTATTCCTGTTGCAAGGAAAGAGAATCAGTCATGGAACAGCTTGGTTCTAGAGGGAAGAGTCACAAAGTCTTGAACCACAGCTACAATGTGATCAATGATTTCTTTCTTGAAATTAGTACTACTTATGTGTAAACAAATATTTTCAGAAAGTAAATGACAACCTGCCCTTTGAGGGCATAGACCTAGCACGTCCCTGAAGGACCTTAAGAGTACACTTTATTCATTGAGCTTTTGCATCTCTGCTTCAGTCAGCCCTTTAGATACGTAAGCCAAACAGGAGATACACACCTCCCCATAACAGTATTTTTTAAAATTTTAACACTACAGGGATAAACAGCAGTTCAGCATATATCAAAGGCAATCTATTCCCTCCCCCAACCCCCATACCACAATAGGTGCTCTAAATCAAAGAGGATTTCCCACACAGCCTTGACCAATTTACTATAGCCTCTGTATCTAAAAGCTGCTCAGTTACACATGGATTATATTCAGGTTCATTTTTCACCAGTATGAGTATGTCCAGCCATGATTTCACTAGATTGTCTCTTATCTTGTGTACTGAGGCTGCTATTCTTCAATAAAAATAAGTCTCCAACACAAATTCTCAAATCAGCTCTTCAAAGCATATGTCACATCTCAGTTTTCACAAAAATAGCATGTGTGGACACACCTCCTCTCCCTTAACTTTATAAATTCAATGGTGATTTTTTTTCCTTTTCCCATCACTTGGGGAGTTTTAATGCTCTTTACAACATCCCACTCAAATCAGCCTTTTCAGTTGCCATCAAATGAGTAAGAGTAGGAATTAATTGGGACTTGATTTGGATTCAGCTCTCCACAGTGTCTGTCTGTGTTTCAGAGAGAAGATGGAGACACTTGTTCCATCTCGCAATTGTGCACACTAAAGGAATTGAGAAAGGACTGCAGTTGCTCTGCTTTTCATCTGTTGGCACAGTGGACAAAACGACTGTTCCTGGACTAAGACCAATTTACTATTAGAAGATGCTCAAGTACTTTCAGAGGACTCAGAATTTTATCTTCAAACACACAAACTGAAATTGAGAAGAGCAGTAATATTACTAGAAATGTTTTCAAATATCTTAAAGCAATTACATCTAATTCATAACTTAGAAACACTTGACAGAAGCAATTTGGGGATCTATAACTTTCATCTAAAATAAGAACAAACTGATGGAAAACATGTGGAGGAGACTTGGGGCATTATCTAAGCAGCCTAGAAGGTCGGGGTGACTGAACGCTTACTAGACATTAGTTTGGGAAAATATTTAAGTGCTCACATCTAAACACGAGCAGTAACAACAGTATATCCCATATCCACCCCATATTCCTAGCTTTTTCAAAAGAAAGATTCAGAAACAAGATACAACTGTCATAGGGTAATATAAACCAGAATATTGTTTCAGAATCCTGTAAATGTTATCTAAGAAACAGTACACATTAAAATAATTAATATATATATATATAAAAAAAACCTGGCTAGCCTCACACATCATTCAAACCCATTTATACACCCTCAATAAAATTAAACTAAAGATCATATGCAATCCAGAAGATTTACAGTGTAGGATTTTGGATATAAAAGGTAAAAGTGAATGTACTTCTGGGCTACCAAATTTTTATGGAGGTTTCTATTCTATAATCCCAGTCTAGATCAGGATTTCATGACCACTTTATTTTATAAGCACAAAATTACAGGAATTACATTTAATCTTTTATATTCCTGGTTACCACCTTCTGTAGCTGAGACTCCTGGGACAACTAAAAACAGTCTTCATTTTACTGGGTCCAACTCCCTCACTGCTAAAGAGAGACTGAGGGCACTGTCACCAAGACAAAGCCCGATTTAAATTGTCTTTGCACACCACCAACATAGCTAAGACAGACTTGCTATTTACTTTGCTTTGATACCTCATTAGTGGTGGACAACTGATCCATACAACTAGTTTTCTAATTATGATTTTAAATATACTAAAAACTAAGTTATGTACTTTGTAACTCAGCAGCTTGAAATGCTGCAATACTATTTATATAAATGTTAATAAAAGGTAATTTAATATAGACTTGGGAAAAATAAGCTACAAGATAAAAACATAAGCAGTGTAAGTTTTCCACTTGTTTCTGATATTAAAAACTAACTAAGCAAAAGAAGGTTGATGCTTAGACACTGCATATTGAAAAATCAGAGATGTTCTATCAAGATTTTACTACAGCGTTACACACTCATGAATGTTACACAGCCAGTTTAGTTAGCTGTTTCCACTTCATAATACAAAGCTTAAGGTACTTACGGGCCTAATTAGACAGCATAACCCATCACTAACCAAGGAAAAAACAAAACAAAACAAAAAGCATGGCAACTAACAAGATGCTCATCCAAGCTAATGTACTGGGCACTTACTAATAAATACCAGCCACTTGCTATGTTTGTATTAATAGCAGTTGAAAACACATTTTGCTTTTAAAAAAGAAACATGCTACCAAAGCCAATTCCAGGAGACATGATACTCCTTCAATCTGCCATTGAAGAAAGACTGTAAAAGACTACAGTAATCTATTTGCCTCAAAAACAAACCCTATTTTAAAAAGTAAAGAGAGATGCAAGCTATAGAAGTGACTAAGAATTCAGACATCTGAGTTAAGGAGCAATTGCATCCATATTTTCATTTTCTCACCACCAACAAAATTAAACCAAAAAAGTGAAATGAGTATTGAGTAGTTCGATTGCCACAGAAGTGTTTTCAAAGGAGTTAACACAATGAATTATGGATATTATACAGAGATACAATACCTCTAACTTACTATTCAAATAGAAAGGATAAGCACATAAACAGTTTTAAGGAAACCTTCTGGGCTTCTAAAGTAATTTTAACTTTACTTGTAAATACAGGAAGTCAAATTACTGGTATATTTGTCACAAATCTATAAACTAATTTCAATAGCTCAGTAACTGTATAGCCTATGCATTCCAGTAGTAACTGTGCCTCAGACTGCACCTGATCCAATCTGATGCACTTCATCTCCTGCTTCTGCTCCTGATTAGACACCATCAAATGGAAAACATTAATGCTCACTCAATACTGTCTACCCAGGAGACCTTTAACAGAACTAAAAACTTCTCTGAAAATTTGTATTTAGCAAGTAAATAGTGACTTTAACTTATAACTGTGCATGTTATATACACATGCAACTTTAAGCACATTTGTTTCAGTAGCTTTTTTAGACTAAATGCAGCAGTTTGATTATAAGACTTTTGCTTTAAGATAAACTTGAATTCAAGAGAAACAAACCAACCTGCACTTAGACTTCCTGATGGTTTACTTGTAGTTCCAAACCCAAAAGACGATGCTCCTGTGGCGGTACTTCCAAAGGCAGAGCTACTTCCAAATCCTAGTAGAATAATAGTAAAGACATACAAGAAAAAAAAATTACAGACACAGCAATTAAAGACACATAGGTTTGGGGCAAGTATTCTAAAACCAAACATAATTTAAGCATTATTTGGTAAACAAATATTCCTAAGATTGTTGCCTCAAGAGTACTTTATTCTCAGCACAGCATTGAATTAAGAAAACAGTGCAAACAGGAAAGCATTGGAGAAAAATATTTCCTTCAAAATACAAAACTAAGTAAAAGCTATAAAACTAGGTGAAGTAGGCTTTCAGAGTTTATGAAACTGCTATTGAATTGCTGTTAAATTGGCAAGAAAATGGTAACCAAATGGGCCAAAACTAAGCAAATTCAGACATAAGCTATATGACTTCTGTTACAGAAAGCCACCATCTTCATCCACAACTCTAAAAGAAAAATTCTCTACGCTTAAAACAGAGTAAACATTTTCTTGAGTTTATGTGTGGCTTATTTTAGAGCCATGTCACCCCCAGGTTATTTGGGATCAGTTTTTTAACCACAAAATAGGTTAAATACAGAATAGAAACAGAATTTCACAATATTTAATGAGAAAAATCATCATACAAAAGGCAGCCATAAACATATAGCTGTAATAAAACTGTTAATTTTGTAATTGACATTTATCATTTCATATTTCAAGATTCCAAATTGTGTTATTAATATGAGATCACTTCAAAGGAAAAGTAAGTTGATGTTTGCAGTTTGAGATAGATGCCAAACAAAAGGAACAGTCAGAGAAATATATTCTCTAATTTTGTCTGTCTCAAGAGGTTTTCAAAAAGAGAACAGGAAATTATGCTCCCATCTTAAGTTTCAAGTGTCATGGAAAATACTTGTATTTTACTGCAAATTGAGCCCTTCCCATTCCTTTAGAGAAATAATTTTTATATTTTAAAACTAGTAATGATTGAACACACAATCCAAATCAGTGTTCTCTAGTCTTCTGAAATTTTTCAACCAAATAAGAGTTTTAAGGGTATATAATAGCAAGTATCATTTGAATGTAAGATAATTTATTTAAATTATACACTCTTTTGTCCTGTCTAGTTTGAAATGAATTACCAATGGTCAGGGCAAGGTGTCTGCAAATATTTAATGAAGTATAGGATCTATATGATACACATCTTACATACTTAAATGCAAAACCCTCCACATTTATAATAACAAAGTTCACAGAATATTTATCATGGAAAGAGAGCAAATTTCCCCAATTAAAATGATGTTTCAAGAGTATTTTGTCCTGTTAAAAAAAAAAAATCTTAAAATATTCATTCTGCTAATTTGTTTCCAAGAGCACACCTGCCAGATATTTTGCATGTATTCCTTTATTCTTCTACACTTGCTTCTATCAGATAGTCTTCTTGATTTGTCAAAAGATGAAAATTTTGCAAATTAATACAGAATAGATTAAATGCAAGCAAATGCCTTCCTAAGCAGAGAACTAGCAAAAAAAGAATACAATTTAGGCCTCTACAAGAAAACTAGAAGCAGTTGTCCATCACCTTAGAAGAAAATGATCTTTAATTTCCATTGGCAAGATTGGTGAACATATGTAAACAATCTTTAGTCTACAACCTCCTTGGCTGAAAAGGAAGAATTTCATGGCTTTTTAAAGGCATTTAAAACATTGTGGGAACGACCTGGTAATTCAGAAGTACTTTCCTTTTAGCCCACTATTCTTGGTTATTTTTCCTGTTTAGGTGTACAGACTTTCTTTTATCTGAAAAAGCTTAAAATCTGATGAGAAAGGACATTGGTAGATCTAAAGATAATCTCAAGATGATAATTTAAGGTAAAACTGATGAACATTCAAGTACATCTTTCCAATACTGAGTGATGTTTAATTATTTTAAATACATTACAACACTGACTCACATGTTTGGCTCATAAAGAAGGTAAATATACAGATGTGGACTGAGGCTGCAGAGAGGAGAGGATGTTAACAAGAAAAACCACAATACATCATGTGTGTGCTCAGCAGATGTAACAATTTTCTTTGCAGATCTCATACAAAAGCTTCAGAGGACAGTAGTGTCTTTTGACTTGCACTGTAGGAACCCCTGACCTATACAGATAGGAAATTTACATGGAGATAAGATTCTACTAATCATGTAGATTCTACTTGTAGTTCTACTACTGGGAATTCATTACATTTAAATGAAAAGGTCTACATCCATTTTATATTTTTTTTTATTACCACCTACTCTTTCACAGTCATATGTCCTCTTGGAATATATTCCCCACCAGCACTATTAACATTTTGATAAGTATTTTTCACCTCAACTTTCAAATGTTGCTTTTTCAGCTTGGGGCTGGGGGAGGGGGTTTCCACCTCAGCACTGAAGGACAGAGTGACAGTGTTTCAGCAAGCAGGATCCCAGAACTGTAGTAATTTTTTAACATTTATTCTTAATTTTATCCAAGCAGAAATGAGTCCCTATAGTTAACAGTTGTACATACAGGTGAAAAACTTCCATGGATTAACTACAGCATGATCCAATGTCTCAGGTGCCTTTCATATATGTAAAATTAAGTCAAGTTGTAGTTATAAAGGGATGTACTTGATATACTTCCCTAGCTTTAAGAATAGAAGTTCTATGTGATTACTTCATCCTGTTCATCCTGAGTTTTCATTACAATGGCTTATTAGCCTTAGCATTAGCCTTAGCAACTCCTTCTGCAAGGCATGAAGAAGTTTGGGAAGCGCAGACTGACAAATTGTAAGGTCTTTCCCTGAAACAAATCATCCTCTTAGTGGAGTTATGGGTTTGCAAGAGAATCAGATGTGCGATATAATAATTCAATGAAAAATTAGAAAAGTTAAAGTGTACCTCCAAGGGTTGAAGAACCTAAGCCACTTGATTGCAAGCCAGTGCCAATACCTGAGCCGAATGGCGTTCCAAAACTAACTCCCAGAGATGGCTGTGGCCCTGGTATAAAAAAAATGAGAACAAACTTGCCTTACTCTTTCATAGTAAAGAGGTCCTTTATTTATTTATTCAAGTATTTGGTAATGTGAACATCATTGCTTTCAACAAATCCCATTAAGATCCCAAGCTTAACTGTCTGCCTCTATGTCCACCTGGTAAAAATCTAAGAAAACACTGACTGTAATAAGGTGAAACTAGTCAACACTAATAACATGATAGCAACATCATTTAGTATTTTTAAAAGTTAACCAGTCTCACCTTAAACTTTGAAACACTAATCAAAACCTTGAGAGAACTCACAGGTAACAACATTTTGCCACCTGTATTAATGGAATCAGAATAAGGGAAAACCTTCAAATTAAAAACATAAGAACTGACACTAATGTAATTAAAACTACATTATCAAAACTTAATTTAATAAATAGGAATCTTCAAACCTACTCAAGTATTCCATCCAAATTTAAACAGAACACTAAGATAAAAAACAAGACAATGACTTTATTTTATTAAATTTATTGTTCATTTTTAAGCAAGTCAATTACACAGTAACATGACAATTCAATTCTTTTCCACACAAGTTATAACTGAGTTCTGTTAAGCTCTGCTACATAACACCATTCAATAAGGTAAACTAGTCAAACCACCTGTTTAAATAAACATTTACAAAAGGCACAGTTCTGTGTACCTTAATGAATTAGATACATTCAAAATTTTGGAGTCAGAGTTTGTCCCATAATTAAAAAAGGTTGACAGTACTTTCCCTGCATATTCACACTAAGATGCAGGACTGTCAAAAAACATTTTCAGTCTGCCAAGATGACATTTACAGCCTCAGTTCCTTTTTTTTTTTTTTTAACCTTGGGGAATAAAGAATCAACTTGCTAGCCCATTACTAACACATTTTAAAATAATTAATTCTGATAAATAATTAATATATTTTGACAGTTTTCACAGTACAATCTTATATTCCTGACTTTTTCAAACAGTTTTCAGTGCACTAGTTAAAAAGTTTAACCATTGAAGATAAAATACAGTGCCAAACTCTTAATCCACAGACATTCACACCTCTCCTCAAGATAGCCTTCTCCATCTTTGAACATACTTTATGTACTATATCTACAAAAGTGATGATTTATTCAAATATTACCATAAAGCTCAGATGATTTCAGTCTTTTTTCTAAACCATTATCACATTTGGGCTTATTTTCATTCAAAATTTCTTCCTTTATACTACAAAGTTTCCTGTTACTAATATTTATCTAGTTTTAAAATGTAAATATTTCAAGCTTTTCATATCATTTCAGTATTTGAAGATTTAAATGGAAAATCATTTTGAATCAAGTGAAAGGCACTGTATATTGAAAAGTAACATTTTTGCTAGGAACACAAAATTCTTATGTGATCCAAGCTGAATGACATCTGTATACTCAAAGTAGTGTTAAACTAAATTTTAAGGGCAACTAAAGTTGTTAGCTTTCAGTCTCTGCTTAGCAGGGAATAGTTGGGAAACCCAAGCTATTTTTTAAATTAAAAAAAAGTATATCAGATGTTGTAATTACAAATTTTCACATAAATTCAAACTAAACTTGTTTACATCCAGTTTAAATACTGATACATCTACCTAGCAGCTCTTTAAAAATAGAAGAAAATTGTTACCAATAAAAAGAAACAAAAACCGCTACACAAGCCAGTTATTCATCTAATAAACTAGAAGAAAAACCCAAAAACACTTATCCAGTTCCTTCTCAAGTGCACAGGTTTCTATCTCAGTAGGAGGCACTGTTAGTGGAAGACCTTAAAACAAAACACTAGAGTCCTCCAGGCCAAGCATTTTCCCAAATGCCACATGCTTTTTAGAGCCAGTAAAAAAAAATTATTCTAAAACACCTCAGAATATATAAAACAGGATCTTATGCCTTAGGCTAAGAAGCTTTTCATTGAGCAACAGCATATGATATTTCTTGATTTTGTACCATTATGTTCTGAAGGCATCATCATTATTTGTAGTTCTTGCAAATAAACGTAGTTTTCAATAGCAAAAAACTAGTAATAAAGATTCTTCGATGCCAAAAGTACTAGCAAAAAATTGGCACTTCTGGCTATTATACGTACGAGACAAATTCTTTGTAATGAGTATCTTAACATTTTAAAACTTGATATATTTGCCCTGTAGAGCATTTCAATTTAATGAAAAGGACCCACTAAAAAGTTTCCTAGTGACATTCTGCATTTTTTTAAATCACAGCTGATCCTAACTGAACAAATGTAGTGTCACAACTTCGATCTGATTCTGACAAAGTAATACAGTAACTAATTTTAACCAAGGTTAATATCAAATTACACAATAAAAATTTTAAGTGCTATAAAGATTTCAGTATCTGTTCCCACTAGCACTTCAATCTCATACCGAGTCAAGTCAAAACGTAATGAAGTGTGCTAATAGCTTGATAACTCTTCACTTCACCAGTTAAGGAGAGAGTAACTAAGCTGTTGGGGGGGTACTTTATTTATTTTTAGAGGAGGAAAGGTGAGCTTGAAGAAAATAATTTCTTTAAAACAACTTAGTTTTACCAGAAAAACATTAGTGTCAGCCTCAGGCACTTACAGCTCTTAGTTCACTAGGCTTTAATTTCATTTAACGTTTTTTACTTTAGTCCCATCAATAACAATAGGTAGACTAGCCACCATCATTTTAACTTCCATGCTGTTCAAGATTGCTCAGGGAAGGTGCAGGTGAGGCAGTGGTTAAAACTCTAGCTGCTACTGCATAAAAGCATGACCAGCCTCACCACTACCAATAAAGCTGTGCTCAGAGCAAAAGTGCTAAACTAGGGAGAAAGGTTGCGTGCAGACAAGACTTAAGCGTAATTTTTATAACCCTAGCTTCAAAAAACTGCACAAAAAATGTGCCTCAGTGTGCACACCACAGTCCTGGTGTCCTGATTATCCATCCCAGGAGACCAGTGGAGCACATCTTTGCTCCCTTTTTTCCATATGGCCAGGATCCACTGGCTTTATTTCTTTCAACAGAAGCCAGACATGTCTTGGCATACAGAGAGAACATAAATAGGGTGCATATCTACACCCAGGAACTGGGGAAACATTCCCTGGTCCCACAGCTTAGATGTAGCTACTATACTTTTGACTTCTGAACACAAATTTCAAATAAATTATTATTTATGTTTTTGAGAGAAAGAACAATAACTAAATTTATCTTATTTAGATTAATACTTAACCATGTAAACATCAAATATTTTTTTAAAAAAGAGACTATGCATCCTGATCCCTTAATACTAGAGTACCGTAATATTAGGTTTTAGTCAAAAACTTTAAAGCCCCGATTAATTTTCTTGTTTTATTCTTATCTTCAAGAACAGCAACAGCAGGTCAGGTATTACACATAGAACCCCTTCCCCCCCTTTACATACACCTCATTTCATAGTCTTTTCTCCCATAACCTTCTACCATCCCTCATCTATCCCACTCTTCAGCATCTAGATCTTGGAAAGAAACATGCGTGATTTTAACTTCTAGCAGATAGTTTATCAAATTCATAATAACATAACACAAAGTTAAAACATGTAAAGATTTGCAGTTTTACTTCAGCAAATGACCATCTGAAAACTCAAACAAGGAAAAGGAAACAAAGAGGGGGCAGTCTTTAAATATTTAAAGATTCCTGCAAAACTGAAATAATAGATTCTTCTCCTTTTCCACTAAGAGTGAGACAAAAAGTGACAGCCTTAATCTGAAGCTAAGAAGTTTCGGGTAAGTTGTTGGGAAAAAAAGGCAAGCACTGAAATCAGTAATTTAGGAAAGATGTGAAATTTTCCCTTCTAGCAAGCTTTTAAGACTTTAAAATCTCTCTGGAATAGTTCATGCCTGACTGATCCTGCTTTTGAGCTAGAGGAACAGAAAAGATGACTTCAAGTTCCATATAATCCTATTTTCTAAGAGTTTTAAATACTCTTGAAGTGCAAATCCAGACATCAATCTACCTCTTATTTTTCCAGGTCCTTAAGTGAGTTGCATGGAGGGTAACAATATTCCAACTGAATAAGTAGTAAATAAATTGTTTTCTACTTTTGTTGGCATGTTTGACATAAGTTAATGGCTTTGCTCTATCTGCATCACTCTTGTAGTTGGCACATTTTTGGCTTTTGAAATACTCCGCCAAAACAACCAAGCAAAAAAAAAAATGCCCCAAAACCAACCTACACACACTCCAGTTCGCTCCTTTCACTACAAAATACCTGAAGGTATAAAGTCACCCTACCTCAGGTGTGTTGGTACAGGTCAATTCTGCCTTTCCCCCCCCCCCCCCCTCTTCACTCCTACTCCTCAGAGAATAGTCAAAGTCATGCCAGAAGTGGCATCAATTCACTGAAGTTATTAGCAGTTCTCTTGAATCTGGATGAGGAAGAGGAAGTTCAAATCCCTCACCCCAATTCATGAAAACGCAGTTATAACTTTAAATGTGACATCCCAAGTATATGACTTTCATAGACAACTAATCCTATAATGACCATGGAGAGTATTTAAAAAAAACGTGAGACAAGGAGAAAGATGAATGGAGAAGGAACTACTTTGGCAACACTAGGCTGCACAAGCCACACTTCTGTTTTAAAAACCCTGAAGTGTGACATCATATTATCTCATGTTTTCTGTTTAAAACCACATTCTTTTGCAGATGTCACTTCAACAGGATCTCCATGGATTAACATAGCAGCAACAGGAAGACTGTGGTCTATGATAGAAATTTAGAAGAGAAATATTTAATAAAGACTTAATTTTTTGTTGTGTTCAAAATATTTTTGGCATATTTGTCTTTTAAACCCATTCTCCTTGCTGTTTATAAAGGCCAGGGCTGGAAGCACATTATATTTTCCTTTTATGGAGAAGGCAAGGATAGCCTAATAATTTGTCAAACTCAGGGTGGTTGCTGCATAGGTCTGTAATTAAAACCATTCAAAATTTGACTGCTGTTGTAAGACAAGAGAAGGAAAAGACAGTAATATGACTTTCAGTACACCTATGATAAACAACATTTTAGAAAATAAATGGTAGAATGAACTTAACTGCTTTTCATAATTGGCCGACATAGACACATATCCACATTCAAGTAGAATTAAATGGAATTTATCTTATTTCTGTTAAATGATTAAATATTAATTCAATTCTCTACATTCAGGAATCCCTCTGTGAGAAATGTTGGTTAGTATAACAATGTCAACTAAGGTGCTTTAAGTTATTTGCTTTGCTATACGTAACCATTCTTCATTAGCAGTGGCTCATTCATTTCCTCTGTTTTGGTCTTCCTCTTACACAGATGCACACACAGAACCACTGATCCACTCTACTTGGTCTCTAATATTTGTTCATAACAGCAGAATGGCCAGCAAAAACTGCTCCAACATCACTCTCACAAAGGACTTGGCTATAAACTAGCAAGCCAGGCATCCATCTTCCAATTCTACATATGTCTGCTCCACTATCCTTCCTGTTCTACAGCATTTTTCATTTTACAGTTCCAAAGTGCTATATAAAAATGCATTATTAACATTACATAAGAAAAAGGTAATATGCATTTAGATATTCTCTCCTCATTGACTTGAAATAATTTACTATAACCATACAATTCTGGAAAGAGGCTATACTATGCGTATTCAGAGATGTTACTTAAGAGTGAAGACTCACATTCCAAGGGCTAAGTTAGAACAATACAGTAAATATCACTAATACAGGTAAATTCACAAGATTAAGTAACTGTTGAATAATTATTGCTAAGTCTACCCTGCATTTTTCTATTGGCTATGTATCAATAACTTTGCTCAACACAATGTTTAGATTTTTAGTCTAACACAAAGGAAGACTTCATAGAAAATTTTACACAAATTTACTATTGTCGTAACACTAATAATCTATAACTTGAATGCACTCAGACCTGTAGCAGGCTGTTGCTGCTGAGTAAGTGTTGCAGCCATCGCAACGGCTGCTGCATTTGGTATGTTGCTGAAAGGGGTCGGTCCAGTGGTAACACGTGGCGCGCTCTGCCATTTCTTAGCTTCTGTTCGTCTTGCCTCAAACACATCCATGGCATCTCCCAGAAAGGTTTTCCTGTAGCCAAGGTATTGGTCTTTGAGCATCTGAAGGGGGTGGGGGGAAGCCATTTTAGTTCAGTGTATTTGACATAAAAGCTTAAACTTGGTAAGGAAAGAGGCACCAAGTTATAAATAACATTTCCTTTAAAAAAAAACAAAAAAAACCCAAAACAAACAAACAAAACCACAACAACAACAACAAAAAAAACCCACAAAAACCCCCAAAAACAAAAAAAAAAAACCAAAACCAAAAAAACAACAAACAAAACAAACCACAACCTGAAAGGATCTAGTCAGGCTATGAGCTGGAGAGAACTGTTTTGCATCAGCTACAGCCAGAACAGGTTCCTTACTTAAATTCTGCGAAGCAGTCTAGTGTAACAGACTAACACACTGAACGGTATCAAAATCCTTCAAAGTTTGGGTAAATCAGCACAGTTCCACTTGTATCACTGTATTAGCTGGCCTAAGAGGCAAAATACAGCCACATTACTAGCTTATAACATAACACACTCTTCTTCAGTGCTACCCTTTCTGCATGGAGTCCGCTTTTGCTCCCCTATCACCTTCACCTGTATTTCTTCCCTTCCTTTCACTCTCGCATTTCTTTCTTAGCACAAAGCTAAAGAAGCTACCAGAATTTTACAATTCACTCTTGTTTCCTATGCATTTCATCAACGATGTAATGCAGTGCAAATGCAATAGATCATTCTACTCTAGACTTACAAGCAGCCCAAATCTGTTGTGTTGTGTCCCCTGACCTGTTCATCATGATCCATTTCTCATGGCTCTCATCTGTCACAGATGAGAGAACTATGGATATCTTAGATAACAAAAAAAGAATAAATGGCTTCAATTAAAGAACTGACAGAATGATTTCTATCTTCTAACAGAGGATCTTTAAATGTAATAGATTTATTAAACCCAAAGAACAGCAGGTTCAATTTAATTTTATTGAACACATACTATGTCCTGTGTTCCTGGCTAAGGATATGTTTGTTTCCGAGAAGAGACGCTTAGTCCAAAAAAAAAATCTTACTCAGGATTTGAACAGCTGTAATCCTAAATCTACCAGCAACAGCAGGAAACACACAGGAAGAATGACCTCATTATCACAGCAGGAGTGCTGTCTTTGGAGAGAAAAGACATTTGTAGAACTCCAATGAGTTTTAATACAATGCCATACTCACTGCCATAGGAGCTGAGAGAAATAACATTAGACATTGTAGAGCAGTTCTTAAAGCTAATCTATGCAGGATGATTTAATGACATTCTCTACCTGAATTGTGCCCAAGCATATTTTACTCTTCGCTGACCTTGGATACAGAATGTATCTATATATTCATATATGATATAAATACATTTAACAACTAGCCCTGTGCAAAGATGTTTCAGGCCATATTTTTTCTACAACTTCAGACCTTTAAATCAAAGCGTATGTGCAAACCAGAAAGCCTACTTCAGACAAAGCAGTGAATTGTGGTCACAGCTCTGCCTTCACAAACCATATCACAACCATGAAATAAGGCAGAGACAGCAGTTTCAAAACTCCTCTCCTCTCCTAGCATCTCCTAGCTGATAAACTAAAACAGATGGTCAGAATGACAGATCCACTTAAACAGTACATTAATTTTTTCTGATTTTTTAAGCTTTAGTTATAATTGTATCTTCTAAAATATCAGCTTTACGTCCACCCACTTGATTAAATCTCAAAAAAATTCCCTAAAATAAAGAAAAATCCTCAAACCAATACATTAGTTTCAGGCAATAGAATACTACTTAAGCTGAAGTAGAGTTTTTCCTATTCAGTCACACTGACAAGGTACTGAAGATACTACTGCTTATAGTTGCATATTAACCCAGCTCTTAATATTGAAGAACAACAAAAATGTATCATCACAAAGATTACTGCATGAGTTCAGGCTACACTCAGATCTCAGAAGTGAAGAGCCCCGGAACGCATTTGGGATCCTTTTTGCATTATTCTGCTGAAATTATGGAGGAGCTGATACAGCCTATATCTGGTATCAAAACCAAGGTAACTAAGAGCAGCACGAATATCTGATGGCAGGTAGCTGTAAAACCAGTGAATATCCATGCTGACAGAAGTAATGCAATGCAAGGAATCTAGTTTGTACAAGATCCTCAGTATTCCTGAATTTTATTCAGGACAAGCAGAAAGTTTCAGATGTTTAGAGAACTAGCAATACTGTGCAGAAGAAGCTTTGAGAAGGAAACAGGCAGAAGATTTACCAGAGCTATTCCCATTAAGAAAGTCACTTAGCAAAAAACAATCCCAAACACTTGATTTCTTCTCCCAGGTTTTTTTTGTAACCAAGACGGGTTCTGATGATCTCAAGAAAAAATATGGATTGTAGAAGATTGACATTTTGTCAATATGTCCAGAACTGTAAATGGGAAATTCAAGCTGGAGTCCATGATGGAAAAAACAAGCTTAACTAGGATCTTTGATATATTAGCATTTTTTCCACAGTACTTTTTTTTTCTATACATATAACTTTCCATGAAAGCCAGGCTGAAAAAAATTAAGCAAGCCAGAACAGAGTTTTCACCATAATTCTTTGATATGTTGAAAAACCTCACATATGAATACCTACTTTTTTTTCCTGTTACCTATTTGATTAAGAGCAGATTTAGATCATCTTTGCTTGACATCAAGAGGTCATTGGGCAAAAAGCAAAAAACATACAAATAGGAACTCAAAGACAGACATTTCAAAAACTGATCAACAATTAAAAAGGAAAAGGAGTTAAATGAAAAACATTTTGTAACCTCAATGATTGTGGTCAATTGCTATCATCACTATAAGTAAATAATTCAAATTAGACTTCAGCTGAACAAAAGTTACTTTCTTAATCAAAGCACTTCTCCAGGACAGTCTGAAAAATTTTAAAAGCAGTTCATTTAACAGGGGAAAAAAAAGAATACCTGAAGATATAATGTATTTTCAAAAAGTGACTCTTTGTAGTTCTTTCACTAAATGCACAGGAACACATCATAACAACATACCTTTACGTTTTCATGTATTGATTGAAGTTGTGCAGCTAAAGCTACAAATGTTTGATAGATTTTCTGCATAGCCATAGACAAATCTGTAAGAGGCATATAAAACATTGGTAAGTGACAATTTTACTACCAGGAGAAAATATTTAGTGTTTATACCACAGCAAGAAGCCCACGCAAAACCCATACAGCACAAAGCACAAAAACAATTGCATGAGAACAAGTAAATGTCCATAAGAAATACAGAATTTGAGAGCAATTGGGTGACAAAAGTCACCCAAGGACTACTTTTTGAAAGGGCTTCAAACTTCATTTTGAAAAGTACTCTTTTCTCAGATTTCTTTTTATATACATAGTAATTCGTTTCCTATGATTCTATCATTTAGCAAAGCTAAGAAATATTATTTAACCTAACTTTATCTAATTACACAAGAACATTTCACCTCATTGGTTTTTACGTAAATATAGTTAAATGAGATT
This sequence comes from Nyctibius grandis, assembly GCF_013368605.1. Lineage (NCBI taxonomy): Eukaryota > Metazoa > Chordata > Aves > Nyctibiiformes > Nyctibiidae > Nyctibius > Nyctibius grandis. The sequence goes on from NC_090659.1 coordinate 105,059,408, forward strand.
TTCTTGCATTTGTATATATTTTCCACTCTTCCCGACTTAAAGCGCAGTTAAGTGTTCAGTTGATTTTGCCAAAAAGCAGTAGAATGGATGCCTTACTCACATTTTAAAGACATGATTAACAAGCATCACAGGAACTCTTACTCTAGCTCTACCCACAAGCACATCATAAACAGAGAACACCGTGGGGAGCTTCTTGCCTACATAAAGGCTTAGATTTAGGATATCCTACTTCCCATACAGATATGAAAGTGTTTTAAGTGCACTGACCCGGCTAATGCAAAACTTCAGGATTAAAGGGAAAATCTCAACGGTTTTGGCAAAATGAGGCATCTGCTGACAAAAAATGCTTTTCTGAAAGAAGCACTGAAACGATCTAACAAAATGGAGGACAGAAAAGTGATGAAATGGTCTTTCACTGTGAAAAGATCAGCTTTTGCTTTTCCTCTGAAGTATGTATATAACCTACTGAAATGCAAATAGTAGCTATCAAGTTCTTGAAGATGTGTAGGTCTAGGAATGATTCTTGAACTGAAAAGGTCTGCCTCTCCACAGGGGAATTTCTACATTATAATTTGCATTTATTTCTGAAAAAGAAAAGCTGGGGAGTAAATCTCATGCCAAACAGCAGCATTGTGGAGGCAATGGCATCTAGAAAGACTGGCCACAAGTTTCCACAGAGTCTGGAGGCAGTTTATTGATACTGAATCCTAGACATTTCAAAATTTTCGAGACATTCTGGGTCATGGTATACTGTATGGTAAAGGAAGTTTTTCCTGTATGGTAAAGGCTACATGTGCAATATAGTGTTGACTAGATCACTAGATCATTTGCTGACAGTCTGAGCATGTGGCACTACAGATTGAGCCTTGCCCACACACACACAAGGAACCTTTAGATTATAGCAGAAACTGCTGAAAAACCTTAAGGAAAATTTGTGAAGTCATCCCTCTCATACTCTGGGCAGACAAGAAGATCACATGGAAAGACAGAGGACCCTCAGGATTCAGCAGATCTTCCATTCTGGAACCTAGGTCTAGACAGTTCTCTTGTTTTTGACATATGAGGTCGAGAGTCTAGGTACCATCCTGTGATTGGAAGATGTTCAAGTATCATTTGGCACAAAAAGACATGCACTTGAAATCAGTGCTTACTGCAGGACCTGTACCTAAAATGGCCCAAAACCAAAAAACGTCTATGATGACAGGAATGGTAACCAAGCAGAAGAGTACTGTCTAGAGGTCAGTATTCTCTGGCCAGAGATTCTCCCAAGATTGAATGATGTGGCAGCAAACAAAACTAAATTTTCTGAGTCTTCAGAGCTGAAGGCAATACCAACAGGCTCCAAACTAAGGAAGAGTTCCCATTTTGATCTGAAGCTGTCCTTGTGGACACCCATATTTGTCTGGTCAGACAGCCCAGTGCAAGACAGAAGATGCCAGACACCAGCCTTACAACAGCTAGATACTGATGGGAGGGAGATGATATAGTGGATGTCAATGCTCTCACTTTCATGTTTTGTCAGGTTGTCCATCCAGCTCAGAAGTTTATAGAAGAAAGACTACAGAACACCTTTCCCAGGAAAGACATCTTCATCCCCATGCCTCCTTTTTTGACAACAAAATAGTCTTCTGAAAGGAATCTTACATCCAAAACACCTGCATAATTTCTCAGAGTTTACAGGAAGGGAAAAAATCCCTCATCTACAATGATGAAGACACTTCAGTATCTTCCATAGATAAGCACCTCTGTGGTATAAAGACCTCATCTTAAAATAACAGGTGGATAGAAAAGTCATATTAGTGTAAGGGGATAGAGGAAGGAAGACAGAAACTGAAGTGAAAGAAAAGAGATTTTCTCACTGTTATGTTAACCACAAGAACAACAGACACAAAGGCAAAAGACATAAAAATGGTTTGGAACCAGAACAGCATCAATAGACCAAGCAATACTGAGCTGAGTCAATGAAAAACTGAAGAGTAGGGAGCTCACTCTGACATTTATGAGCTCACTAGGAATTGCAAAGCAGCAAAATGCAGATGGATTGAATAGACACTGTCAGAAAAGGCAGCACAAAGCTGGAGTCCAAGAGTTTGCAAAATAATGTCTCAGATATGCCCTGGCCCCACTAAGAGCCCCAAACTTCCATTTCTAGCTTCTATGCAAGTGCCCTAGCTGAATCTAGAGAAGACTCAAGTTCATTTACAAGAACAGTGCCTAAGTCAGACAGAACAGGAGTGTAAAACATATCATGCTGCTTTATTTCCTATTTTTCAGAAGTTGAGATTTCTCCTCCTATATACCTAGGTAGCAAAATTTCTATGCAAAACAAACCAGGCTTACAAATAGCATGCCAGGAACCGGATCCATTTTAAAAAGCTCAAGAACCTTTATGAATTTAACCTTTAATTCCAAATCTTTACACTGAACTGCAGAATCTATCTGAACACTTATTTCTGTACATTAAATAAGAAAAGCCAACAATAACAAAATGGGAGATTAATTACTAAGTTTTTCTTTATAAGTTCAAGATTTCTTAATTTTTATGTATGAAACATTAAAATTGAAATACTTACCCTGTGGAGTTATGTGTGAATTATTTGCTTGAGTAGCAAGATGATTTTCCAGTTCTTCTATTTGTTGCCTGTATTGCTGCAGCTGTACTTCAAACTGCTCGACCAAGATTCTGAAGTAACTAGATGAGTAAAACAATGAAATCATATAATTAAACTTCACTAGTTTGCCAACATTTTTTTTTAATCTGATCTATACGAGCTGCCAATTTTCATTTAATTAATTGCAACAGTTAGATTCTATGACGTTCTTGACATCCCTCTACTAGCAGAAAGAGAGTAAAGACTGTATTTCTCATGTCTAGGAGATAAAGATAAGTTATGTGTAGAAATAAAACACTGATTCTATGAAGCATTCAGTACAAATGTTACAAGAAGCAGAAAAACATTCATATTCTGAAGTTCATTGAATCATAAATGGTTTGGGTTGGAAGGGACCTTTAAAGGTCATCTAGTTCAATCCCCCTGCAATGAGCAGGGACATCTTCAACTAGGTCAGGCTGCTCAGAGTCCCAGCCAACCCGATCTTTAATACTTCCAGGGATGGGGCATCTACCTCTCTGAGCAACCCGTTCCAGTGTTTCACCACCCTCATTGTAAAAAATTTCTTCCTTATATCTAGTCTGAATCTACCCTCTTTCAGTTTAAAACCATTATCCCTCATCCTATCGCTACAGGCCCTACTAAAAAGTCTGTCCCCATCTTTCTTATAAGCCCCTTTTAAGTATCAGAAAGCTGAAATAAGGTCTCCCCAGAGTCTTCTCTTCTCCAAGTTATATTATTGACTTTTTTATGAATAACAGTAACTCACTCTGCTGGTGCTGTATTTTCATGCTGGAGACCAGGAGGAGTTTTCTGTGTTCGTAATGCTATTTCTGCATTCTTTAGCTCCTAAATAAATATGGAAAATTAATAAAAGATAAGGTTCTGTATGAAGTGTTCAAAAAGAAAAATAACTGCAAATCTACTGTTCATTCAGATAAAATATTTTCTTCATATATTCAACACCGTGATAGAATCCGACCAGAAATTCTTCAAAGAATAGACTGCCAGAAAGTTGGAGAACTGCAAATACCAACAGAAGTTTGGGGAGGGAACAAACAATAGCATGTACTGAAAGCACATTGAGCTCTCAGAAGTTGAGAGGATATTGCGCTAAACTGTCATCAAGATAGGATCTAATTTCTGTTGTAACAGGATTTCTGAAGTACAATTATTGAGGACTAGTGGAAAAAAAAAACAAGTCAAGTGCAAGGAAGTAACACACCTAAAAGAGAAGAAATAGAACAAAAAGGATTATTTCGCCTTTTAAAAAGATTAACTAGTTCAAAAAAATGCCTCTTTTTCTATGGAAATGATCTTTTTATGCATGATAATTACAGCATACACTTCTGTTTAATACTTTCTAATAACTCTACCATTTAGAATTTCTCAGTGCCTGGTTCTGCAATTATTCTCAACTGTATGATTTACAGAAATATCAGAAAATCAGTTACAAGTTTTTTGTTTTCACAGAAAACTGTTGGCAAGGCACAGCTATAGCGTATTTCCTTTTGGTATCAGAAGATACAGAAAACACATCGACATTTTTACTTTAAAATAAAATACACTTATTTATGTAGCAAGCAGCCCTGACGTGCCAGATGAAAGAAAATGTGGTACAGAACTTAACTTGAAAAGTACTTGCATCAGAACTTGAGCTCAAACTGGTTGCACAGTTAAGATGCAGACTGATGGACAGAGTTGTGATTCAAGTTCACTAAATGAACACTCGTGCTAGTTAAGATATTTTAGTCCCTGAAATGTTAATGGGGTGTTTTTTGTTTGTTTTTCTGAAAGTTATCAGAAGAAAACATACTTGCATTTCTGCTGCCAGAGTCCAGCATGTTGTTACAAATATGTCTTTACTAGCAGCTGAATATGTAAGTGAAACTGAACTGAAGTATGCACACAATCCCTTCTGTTGCCTTTGCTATGGAGGATTGCTTTCCAGAATAGAAGTCATTTTATTGCTGTTGTACTTATCTGAAAATATTGGCATCACAGATTTCTGTCTCCCCCCAAAACTTCAAACAAATTAAAAGGGACTAAATTTTTCACTTTGTTTACAACTCTCTTAGTTTGGACACGCGTTAACTTGACTGATAAAAAAGACCAGTTCTCCTGTATGAAATAATCAACATACAAACTCTACATAACAAAATTTATATTCAATTATACCTGTGCAGTTTCCACTTTCAGTTTGTCAATATTAAGAGTGTTTCTCTGTAATCCACTGGCAACCACAGACAGAAGTTGTTTCAAAGCTTTAATGTCTTCTTGTACTTTAAGCATTGCTTTAGAGGACATTCTACTAATTTCTTCCTGAACTTGTTTTTGTTCTTTCACAAATTTCCTGGGGAAGGGAAAAAGAAGGGGGTGGGGAGGAAAGTATTGAACCTGAAGTACTCAAGTGTTCACCTTTCGGTCACATTATTTAAATAGCTATTAAATTAATTCTTCCAAAATCAAGTACTGAACAGTAAAATTACTGTAGAGCACAGTATTATCTTAGCTAGTATTATCTTAACTCTTAGCATGCTAATACTGGAAAAAAAAAACCCTCTTAAACTTCAATAGCAAGTGTTTAAACATGTAATGCTGAGCCCTGACAAGCTAAGATACATATCAATTTTTTTTTATATATATAATACATAGTATCTATGTAAATACGATTACTACTTTGAACTCACAAATACAGCGACACACAGCCTCTTTGACTAGCCTACAACCTGCCTGAAGGAAGGCTCTTTTGCATCTCTCTATTCCATATAAAATCCACAATGCACATGTAATATAGACGTAAGGTTCAATATTTACTACGCATGTGCAACAGGCTTAATACTCCCAGGGACAGATGGATCAGATTCTAAGAGCATATTTGTTGGGCATGTCCATTTCTGTAAGTGCATGGAAAAGTGAGGCTGGGGAAAAAAAAAACCAGCCTAAGACTTCAGCTACTAAAACTATCCGCCTACTCTGTTCCCAAGGTTAACCTGCCAAAAGGCCTTGGGCTAGTAAGTCATCCTGCATGCAGCCTGCAGTAGGGTGTTTTTGTCACAGAGCATTGACAGCATACTGTCCTTCAGCTATTCAACTATCATAAATAAAAAACACTACTTACTGTAGGTTTTCTACATCTTGACAGATTACCGGAGGTAGATTTTCATCCTTCAGTGCTTTGCTATCTCTACAAGAGACAAAGCATGTTTAGATGGTGCTTTAATACTGCTAAACTTTTTTGCATGACTACTAAATATCATGAAAATGTTCAGGTGACTGATTAAACAGTTTTGCACCCATTGCATGTATGCCACAACTGGGAATGATTTGGATTAATGCACACAGACACTATGCCAGGGTCCAAGCCTGTGGCGTAAGCATTGTACACATTTGCAGAAACCATTTTTCAGACCACAAGATCAGTCTGTAGCAGATGCCAGATAAGCTGTAGGTATTGCATTTGATGAGAAAATTGCAATGTTTAAAATCATGAACCACCATTACTAAACTGTCCATATTGCAAAAGCTGGTTATTTACATTTATGACTTTTTCAAGATCAAAGTAGTAAAAAAGCCAACATATTTAGTTCAGCTGTTTTCTAGTAAGACATGGAAATCGAAGGAAATCTGAACACTTACTCTGGTCTTGTTCCTGTTTTGTCACCTAGAAAATAAAAACTAAGTCAGAAATAAAACTTGGAAGAACAAACAAAACAACCTTAACGAGATTTAAGGGAAGAACTAAGGACTACAATCTGCTTTATTTCCTCTTGATAAGAGGAACAGACTAGGCTAGCCATAAAAGAAAGAAAGTTTTAATTTAATCCCCCTTCACAGATGAATATCTTTTCAAGAACAATGGTTCAACTGTTGAGGTGCTCATTTCTTGGCACGGAGTAACGTGAAACATCTTGTGAAACATCTTTTGTCACTATACAAGTCACTACAAATGCATAAACAACTGCAGTTGCATAAGAAATCTGTTCCTGCTTATGCAACCACAACTCACTTAGACCTGCACCCACGAAACACTCAAGAGTTTAAACTCAGCAATAGCAGTCTCGTCTCAAATACAAAGGTAATGAAGGTTTGCCCATTGGACTTCCCTAAGAATTCTGCTATTGCATTAAGCTCAGTAATGAATCAGGTTTTACAGAACTGAAGATGTTACTGCTTACCTACCACCTACACACTCCAAACTATGCATCTGTGGATCAAGATGCCAAAAGCGTCTGAGTAACAGAATGGAGATGAAAACAATATCGTGCATAACAGGGTAGCAATCACATCCCATACCATAGCAGTCTGCTAGGAAGAATACTCACTCAGAAAGCCAAAGAAGTGAGCTTCGTCATCTTCAGCTACGTGAAATTCACATCCTCACTTCCCTTTCCGTGCCACCAAGGCAGAAAGCAGCTACGTAGCTAATGCTAGTGCCACAAACGTTAAGCTGCTTCTTTTAGAAGCAACATCTACTTAGACTTATTTGCAGACTCCGTCACCCAGTACCGGGACAATTTTGGGAACCTGGAGTCTCAAACCATTACCTATGCCTTTTGCTAAGGGGGGAAAAAATTGGGGGGGGGGGGGGGGGGGGGGGGGGGGGGGGGGGGGGGGGGGGGGGGGGGGGGAGGGGGGGAAAAAAGGCATGAACCTCAGAATTTAGGACTCCTTTCTCTGCTGATAACCTGAAAGTTAGGCAGAAAATTAAGTACACCTTGCTTTCTCTCTCCAGCCACTTTTTTTTTTTGCTGTACAGCAGAACAATACTTACAGAGTAAAACATACAGATTTGAAATGAGATTTTGCTACTTTCTGGGCAAGTGAGTGCTCCAGTTTTTACATTTTTTACATTCTTTTTAGTAATACATGAGGAAAATATGTTTAAGAACAGCTTATTTTCCTGCAGCCATATTTTAAAGAAATACTAGACAGTTGATCTTCAGTCTCCAGAAGGAAAAGCTTTCATAACCAGTTCCAGAAGAGAGAACAAAGGTGCTAGTCCTATCTGTCCTGGGATTCCTAGGGCAGTTTTCTTTGGTAGCCACATCTCCTCCTTCCTTTTCTTCAGGAAGGAAAAGAAATAAAAACTGCAAAACCGTAAAGCCACCACTCTCAAGCCTTAACACAGTTCCTCATATGCTAGTACAACCAATTGTACTGACAGAACTGAGCAGCAGCACACAGGTAAGGATATTTGTCAGGGTTGCTTAAGCCAGCTCTATCCATAATGGGAAACACTCCTAAATTATAAACTAAATTTAAAAAAAAAAAAAACCACAAACCTCAAAAAACAGTTGTCTTCGACATTTCCCACTGCTTAGCTAAGGGACCTCTGCTTAACGTCCTGACAGCGATAGTCCCACGCACCCAGTTCCACTATGCAACATATGAGGAATTCAGGTACTCATTTAAGATTCCACTCTCAGAGCTGGGCAAAACCATGCTGGGAGGCGTTAGACTGAAGTAGATTTTAAGTCTGTGGTTCTCTGATCCCCATTTTAAGATACTTGTATATTATGGAAGTGTTGTGACAATGTGACATCCTAATATTATAGTAATGGAAATCCCATAAGAACCTAGGAATCTGAGCTTTTTCATCACTCCCAGTTTCAGTAATAATCTCCAAAAACAATCAACACCATGCAGAGCACTCCAGTTTGGACAGTCAATATGCCATGTCTTCTACAAGTATGAAAAACTATGTCTCTACATGTATGTTAGTCCGTAAAGATGGTTTCATGGAGTTTCTATATTTCCTTCTTGTCTAGCTACCGGTATACTTAATTTAAAATATGGCTCCTGAATGGAATCAAGAGATTAAATTAACAGTATTGATTCCCCAGAGAAAATGCACATTTTAGAATCAGCTTTAGTTAAGCTTACTCTGAAAGTATAAAAGCAAGACAAATTAATAAGTGTCCATATGTCAATGCTCAATATTCTCTTACTTAAGTACTTTAAAGCTACCACACAAGTAAAGTTTTTATAACTGGTTTTAAAAACCTGATAGAATGTATCAGATAGAACTATGAACCACCAGAAATACATCTTTGAAGACTAACAGCTAAAACCGGGACCTTTTATTGTGCAAGCTTTCGAAAAAAGAAACCAAGTTTAAGATCTGATACATTCAGAGAAAGATGGTTTCAAACAAGTACTTTTTGTATTTTCAATGCATTACTTCAACACAGCTCTGCTCCCCCTTCTAGTGGCTATTTGACATATAGCTGTTCAGAAACACAATCACACAATCGGGTTGGAAAGGACCTTTAAGATCACAGAGTCCAACCATTAACCCAGCACTGCCAAGTCCACCACTGAACCACATCCCTAAGCACCACATCTACTCGTCTTTTAAATACCTCCAGGGATGGTGACTCCACCACTTCCCTGGGCAGCTTGTTCCAACAAATCTGCCATGGCTATTCAGCAAACGGCCCTATGAGTCTTCACTCCCAAAAGGCTTAAGGGGTTTCGATCCCAGTTCGCAAGGATGATATTGGCTTATACTTATTTTGAATAAATTAATTTACATTACATTGCATTTGCAACCGAAATCTTGTTCCTCCATTCAAGCACAATATCTAAGAATAAAATTAACTGAAATAACTTTGGGGGGGGTGGGGGTGGCAGCACGGGGGGGAAGTTAGAGTTGTCAGCTTTAATTCCGCACTCCTAACACAACGAAATAGTGTCTTTGCTGTAGTGCTCCGATAATTTTCTCAATAAAACCAAATTATGAATGTTTTAAAACAGACTTACTCTTTTTGTCTGAAGAACTACTAAAATCAATGCCACCAAGACCTTCATTGGCAGTAGTTGAAGGAGCTGCAGTTGTCCCCAGAGCCAAACTCAAAGCATTCTGCCCAAGTCCTATAAGAAACCCAAACAGAATTTCTGCACTTAAAATGCTGATAATTAGAACTTATTTTAAACTAAAAGAACACATAATCTTGCTTGCAGTTTGTGTCCATTTACTACATTTGAATTTAAAAAGTATGCAAAATAAACAGAGAAGAAAACATTGCATGAAGTTTCATACTACTATACACAAGTGTTAAATGTAATTTCTTCACATTAATAGGTAGCTAATTAGATAGCTAACTTCTCATCAGCATCTTAAGTATCTTTCCGTTTCATTTAAAGTTTAACAGCAGCATTACCAAGACTACAACACAGCACAACAAATTTTTCCTCTAGAGCTGAAGAAGACAGGAAGCTGTGAAATGACAATACTAACAGTTAAAGATTTCATTCGGGCCAAAAGCCACCAAAATAATGAGCTTTCAACCTCTCCACATTTAAAGGAAATACTTGTATATCATTGCCCTCTCCCATTTACGATCAACTTCCTTGAGTCAATTACGGCAATGACAAAGATTTCCTTGCGTTCCTTGCGTGAAAAAGTCTTAAGTACAAGTGAATTTAAGAATGAGAAAGCCAATGATTGCAGATTTCATTTTTATTATCCATGGATAGCAACACCGTTCTTAACACTTCCATAGTGTTAAGATTTTATACAAACTAAATCTTACATTATGAATTTATACAATCACATTAAATTTCAATGTTTTGAGACAAAAGGAGGAAAAAATTAAAACAACTTTCACCTGTTGCTGCTGTGCTCGTGTTCTGAAAGAGTGAACCTCCTAAACCTGCTAAGGCTCCTCCTAAGGAAAGGCCTGTGGAGGCAGTTGTAGTCGGAGCAGTTGTGCCACCCAAATTTAATGTAAAGCCAGTAGTTCCTGCAGAGAAAGCAAACCAGCTCCATGCAGACACTGCATTCAAACACATCCATAGGCAATCTGAAATAACTGAAAGGTCCAAACAGCATCTTTATCATACTTGGATAATAAAAACAACGATTGAGTTTATTTCCTGTATTTTCCAAACAAAGCCATAGAGACTTTTAAATAATATGTTATTTTGTTCTACAATATCATGATCCTGATTAATTCATACCTACCTGCAACTATGTAAAATTTTTGAGTCTCCCAGAACACTACAGAATCTAGAACCTGGCACAGAATTTATTTTACAGCATAATGGGTCTAACAAGTGCTATTGACTTTTTATATTTAAATACTGAAATGTTAATGTTTTATGTTAAACATTAAAATATTTTACAAGACAGATGATACAAGGACATTTCCTTGGTAGTCTGAGCCTTCTTCTAGAATTAAGCATCCCAGCTTTTGGTAGGATAGTAAAGAATTGAGTAGAGAAAGACCACAGGTATAAAGGGACAGAGCACAGAGGGCACAGATAGGTGAGCTCAAATGCAGACTCCTAAGGTTAAGAAAAATGAAATTCAGTCTTAATTATCATCATGCATGGTGCAGTTTAGCCGAGTTAAATATGATGGCAGGTGTGTGTCAGTATGAGAACTACACTGGAAAAACCTTGTTTCCACTACTAATTAACCATGTCAGGGCATCTACAAAACGCAAACATTTTCCAAACTTCTCAGCTGCGCAAGTAGGAAGCTTTCAACCTTCAGTGGGGTTAACAATAACAAAAATAATGATTTTATATGACAAATCATCTCTTGCTACACTTCTAATGACTTATATGCTACCTATATCACATGCTATACTGCCCATAAATCTATCTGTATTAGGGTGCCCAAATTTAGAACTAGTGAAGTCAAATGAACCTTCTTATTAAAGTACCACAAAATTATGTAAATACTAGAAAAATATAGAAAGTAGAAGTGGTTTACCATAAAGTTTTATTTTAAAAGAAACAAACAAACAAAAAAAAACCCCAAACCCCTAAACATTTTCCTACCTGCTGCAGGAGTCGATGTAAGAGCAGATGATAATGACAGGCCACTCGCCGAGGTAGAAGTAACAGGTAAAGCAAATGGCGTGGCCGAACCAGCAGGTTTGTTGAAACCTAAACTAAAGCCTGTGGTAGCTGCTGTTGTGGTGGCAGGCATGCCTAAAAGAAACCCAAACCCAGTTATCACTCTTAGAACATTCTGTCTGAGAATGAATGCTCAATTCACCTTTTCTTCTGAGCTATTCCCATTTAACCATCATGAGCACCATGGCATGCAAGATCACTTGCATCAAGTAAAATATCCCCATAGCACCTTCAGATAAATTTCAAAGGTTTACATTAATTGCACAGGCATTTTTGCTCTAGAATTCCTCGTGATCCAATGGATTTTAATTATGGACTGGCAATTATATCTAGTGAAAATCTAAAAAAACTGTGGAAAAAAAAAAAAAAAGGGCTTCCACCAAGAGCATCTAATAGATGAACCAAATATTGGTAAACAGAGCTACAAACAATACTGCCCAAAATACAGACTAAAAATTCTCAATTGGATGTGCATACCAAAAGAACGCATATATCCTTTCGATTTGTAAACAAGAAAAATATATTGAGATGTTATTCCCGCAAACTTAGCTTTTGAGCACTTTTAAAGTAAAGCAAATAAACCTTCCACTTCCTGCTGTTTTCATGGTAAGAATACATTTTACATTCTCGAATCCATATTCCAAAGTAAAGGAGGAGTGTGCATATACATACACAAACACAACAGCAAGCATAAGAAACATACTTGGTATTCTCTGTAACTGCTGAATGTCTGGTTTGGATGACATCATTTCATCCAGCTATTGAAAAGAATTAATGTTCATCTGCATAGTACCGACTGCCACGTATGATTACGCATCACACAGTCTGTTCTGGGTCAGCTGCTGCTCCTCCCTTTTGACCATCTTGCTTCTTTACCCAACACCATTTTTTCCTATTTATTCACAGCATGGCTTCCTAAGTTCTCGGACTGCAGTCTGTATTGGAGCACCATCCCCATCCCCAACATTCGTGATACTCAAGCTCAGTTTCTCCTCAGACCTCAGTTACTGGTGTTTAAAAAGAAACCCCACAACTACCCACACATTCCTGTATTTCTAACAACAGCTGAAAAATAGTCAGTAAAGATTCATCAGAGAAACAAAAGTAAAATATTCTCAAGGTCCCTTCCCAGTTCAGCACTCTTTATTCTTCCAAAAGAGGTAACTACCAAACAGACCTGTTCACACAAAGTTCATGAGAGCAAGAAATTCTGTACAAAGAATTATTTGATAAAGTATTCCACCTGCCCTCTGCTGAAGGGTGAAACTCATTAAGGGGACATAAATACAAAGTCTAACCTTTCACTATGACCACTGTCACTGCTGTACGGGGATGGAATAATCCTTTAACAACAAGTTAACAGTGCCCAGAACTGCAGGGCTCCGTTCTAGTTTGAAGCCTAAATGTTTGGGATGCAAAGCAGACTGCAATTATTAATGAGGAAAAAGCTCACATATGACCACTAACTTTCTACATTACAAGAAAGATCTGTCTGTACTTTTTTTGCCTGTGTAACATTAAAATCCAAATTAGGTCCTTACCTAGAGTCAGTCCTGTAGCAATAGTTGTTGCTGTTCCTGCTTCAAGAATAAAAACAAAGAGAAGAATAGTAACTGAAGGCCACAGAGCAGTTATGATAGTAAAAAACATGAGAAAACACACTGAAATAATGCAACATTATGAGACAATATGTAGACTATTATACAAGTTTTTCTGTAGTACATTGAAAGCAAAACATTAACATAGAAAACAGTATTTGTAAGCACAAGCAGCACAAATCAAAGCATAACTGAGTTCAAAAAACATCATTTTTCTTTACAAGAATCTGCAAGCAGTGAAGCTGATGTGTTAACACAGCAGTATAGTAAGTTGTCTGAAATTTCAAATAAATGAAGGTAAACAAAAATATGGAAACTAGTAATTCCATCAAATACTTTTTTCAGCCATATGGCAATATGTAACATTAGCACGTAAAACAGCGGATTTACAGTAAAATGAAGAGGATTATAGAGTCCAAAGTCTTTATTAAATCCTGTGTCTTGGCGTACGGTTTCTGCCCCACTGGTAATTTAAAAAGATTATTTTGAACGCAGTGCTATGACATTTCATATTTTAAAACACATCTGATTAGAAGATCAAAAGAATCACTGAGAGCTAAAAGAAAATTACGCCAATGTAGCCAAACACAGTAATACAGGCTTTCAGTAGTAGATTGGTTCTTAGAACTTCCCCTATCACTCATACAAGCGTACAAGAAAAAAAAAAAAAAAGAACATTTTGTCTGGCAATATTGGAGCCAAAGTAAAATTCATTGTTATGTCCGCATGAGGCTGAAAAAAAAAAAAACCCTCCAGTCAGAAAAGTTTTATTCTTTTGCACTCTAATACTCCTGTAAGAATCTGTATGTTCACAGGCTGAATTAGATACCTAAGAAAATATTAATATATTTCTTTATGCATATTGCTAACATTAAAAAAAAACCCAAACAACAAAACCATAAATGTTTACCACAAATATCACATTACAAATATTAACTATCTCACAATGTTTTAAAATATTTTTCAGATCAAAATATACCTCAGTCTTAAATCATAATTTCAAGCATTCTGGATGAAGAGTTAGATCTCTAGAAGACACCAGGATTCAAATTATGGAACAATTTACACATAGGGTCAGGCAGTTTTCTGGTAACTGCATTTGTGTTTCTGCAGCATTGACGCTGCATAATTCTCAATGAACAACCTTTTAAATTGTTCCACGAAGCCTTTTTACAAAACTACGTAATATTCCGAGCTACAGAACTACTGTAAAAAAGTAAGCACATTATAATGACCCAGTTTTGGTGTACAGATTATATATTTCTTCACTGTTGATTCAAACTTTTGCTGTACAATAATTTTTTCTACCTGTACTGGTGCCTCCCAGTGTAAAGCCAGTGGTTGATTTTGATCCAAAAAGTCCACTCCCAAAGCCCACTGAAGGAGCTGATGTAGTTGCTGTAGCAGTGGAAGAGCCCAGACTTCCAAAATTAAGTCCTCCTGTTGAGCTATTACAAAATAAGACTATTAGCAATAATTATTTTTCAAAATTAGAAATCCACACCCCCCCTTACTTCTGTTTCTTTCCCACACCATCATTCATTTTCCCGAACCACACACAACGCAGCTAGAGAAGATAGAGTCCAAGCTCACTGTCACCAAAGAGAAATAGGAAGCCTATCTCCCTCTTTCCTTCTACAGGTCCGTAACACTCACTGCTTCCCTGACACAGACTCCAGCATTTGTTCAACTCCTTGCTAAGGTGACACACCTTGCTAGACCAGTGGGAAATGTGAACTTTTCTCCGTCAGATCATCTCATTACTTCTGCCTAATTATTCTCCCTGAAACTACTGAAATGGGAGAACAAATACTAGAGGCAGCACAAAGATGACAATAAACCTGCAAGAACACCTTTCCAAAGCAGGCTGTAAGTCCAGTTAGGTACCTCTGACCAGAAACCTCAACCAGTGTTACTTTATTTCATTCTGAAGTGATAAGCACAATCACACAACCATTCACATCAACAGCTCAACTTTGCCGTATCCTACCATGAAAACACACTGATGCATGAACTCATTCTCCAATAAACACACTATCCTTCCCCACAGATGCAAACCATAGAGGACCCATGCCTACCACACTTTCTTTTCTGACCGTATACTTGGTCAGAAAGTTACAAAAATAAACTTCTAGAGCTATTTTCACAGATGAAGCAGAAGAGAGAGGAAGGAGAGAATCAGAGATCAGTCATCACCAGGAAAATTAAGCCTTTTTTATTTATTTTGTGTAACTACACATTTCAGAAGTTTCATGGCAAATACAGAACAAACTTTACATTTAGGAGAGAATGCATTAAGTTATTGTACAAAACATGGGGGACTACAATAATCATGATTATCTCTAGCCAATGAAATTACAGGTACTAGAAGCCAGATGAGTCTACAATTCTAAAAACTTTGTTCTTAAAACTGGCAAAAGATCAGGTGAATAATTTATCTGTAGTAAATTCCTGCTTCCATTAGTGAGCCTTTCTAGGAACTAGATAACTTAGACAACATTCTGCATACGTACAACAGTAGCACTGAAACTAAATGCAATTTAGACTTCAGGGTAACAACTATGATTAAATATTTTTTGTTTCAGGTGTTCAGTACTCTCTCTCTTTGTTCCCTCATCTCCCCTCTCTTTTTGTATGAGGGCAGCTCCCAGGCATCACAAATTAAACACAAAAGTAAATCCCTAAAAAAAAAAAAGTTTGCTATAATTAGCTTCTACATTAAAAGTTTTCAAAATACCTACAAAACTGATCATGGCAAGCCCAGCAAAAGTTGGTTGCAAGTTCAAAACCTAGGTATGAGTTATTCTTAAAGAAGTAATTCAGGAAGCAGAGCAGCCAAGTTTAGAAGGACGCAGAGCCACTAATTGTCCCACTCCACAGGAGCCAAAGCATTTCGGCTTTTTTCATTCCCAAAATTTCAACACACCAAACTACAGCACCATGACCTAACTGCTTGTAAACTTAAATACAAAACATGGTGCTTCTCTCACTAGTTGAGAACTTATGTTTCTCATCTTTTTCCAGTACAGATGAAGATGATTTTTCTGTGAAAATTCTTCTTGTTTCAGCATTCCAGTAGAAGAAAGCTAAGGTACAAAATATGCAATTCAGCATTACAGGACAAAAACCCAAATAAAATGAAGTGGCATTTTGTTTCATTTTTAAGGTAAAAAGAAACCAAAATGTATAAATAAAGCAATAGCAGTGTTCTCACAAGCAGGAGAAAGCATGTGCCAGAAGGACTATCTACTCCTCACAGATGGAAAGAAGAGGAGCTCAGGTCACTGAGGTCAGGTCTTAAACTCTAACTTTAGAACTAGAACAAAGCATTGCACCTGGCTGAAGCGTACTATAGAGAACACCAATTAAGAAAAAGCACAACTACCTGAACTGCTATTGGTGCAATGCAGGAATTAGGTAGGCTGGCACACCACCTAGGCTTTGGGCCACCAGAATATAATCTTGGACAACTGGTCACACTGATCAATAATACGTATGCTCGGACCACACAATAAAGCCCCTTTCCTCCCAACACCTGGCAATATTGTCTCAGACCCAGCTCAGAAGAAAAACAGCTTCTTAGAGTCTCAAACATGTTCTCAAGCAAACCATCCCACAGGGATGCTCAAGTTTCTTTCACCAATCATCCAGCAGTAAAAAGGCCTCTTCCTCTGTGATACTCCTTGACCAATAGCCCTGAATACTCATCCTGCTTGTAAGAATACATGAATAAAAATGCAGAGTACCATACTGCTATTAATTAGCACCTGTTAAACTTTTACTTACTACTTTTAACAGATTAAAAGCCATCTAGAACAGGAAAAAAAAAACCTCAAACCATAAAAAGTTCAGCAGGTAGTTTTTACCAAATGCAGATTAACAAGACAAAAGAGTTTCCCTTGTTTAAGGCAGTATATTTAGAAGAATGTTTTTGAATTGACAAATATTATTTTAACTTGCTCATTTTAATCACAGGAAACCTGCATTAAACAGGCATGAAGCAAAAGAAACTTAAGTTTTTTTACCAAATCCATATAAGCTTCACTGTTGGGTGAGGGGGGGAATGAACCAAGCACATGTAACACAAGAATGTCATCAATCTGTCATGACCACAAAATTAAAACTATTAGAAGAGACTCAGAAAACTTGTTCCTCTCATAAGGGCTTCCAAAAAGCAATACTGCCATTTAATCCAAAGATACTCTTTCAGATCCAGATATTCTGTTCCCTTCCCCTCACACTGCTAAATCCTGACAATTCTGACAGATAAGTATTGTCAAATATATCTGCTTCAGGTGAAATTCCCTCGAGTGGCTCACCCTGCCTATTTAGTTTACATTACACTGATCAATTTTGCCTGACCAGATTAGGAAAAAACTCTTGATACAAAGTTCCATTTCAACAGCCCTAATCTTCAATGGAGGCTTAGCAGCAAACCAGTCAGAAAAAAAAACAATCTCTGCTAGTACAGTTGTGTGCAAAGAAGAAAAAAGGGGAAAAAGCCCAACAAGATAATTTACCTATTATTCTGAGAAACCTAAATACTAACAATGCCTTTAGTATGGAGCCCGCTGTATGTCATGTGCACATCAAAGCACAACAAAGTTATCCTGTTACTCCAAGACACTACACACCAAATGCAAGGTTATCTGTGTCAGAAAGGATAAGGTCACACCAAACTTCAGAAAAATGGAATTTCACATTTGAACATTAAGCATTTGGTCTTTGACATCAACGAGCTCCATGCTGCACACACAAGCTCAGGCTGACGGCTGAAACCTGGATACGCATGAGAGTCACATTCTGCGTTCAGAACGTTAGAGATAACCGTGAAAGGAGACACCCTCCTCCGACAAAGCCAAAAATAAAGCAACATTAGAAGACCACCTCCCTTTGTTACTAGTTGCTGAATAGATTGATCCCTATATCTGTGTTTACGAAGCCGGCCGTGAAGCAGATTAGGCAGGACGGGCACCCCCACCGCCTGCGCGCCGGGGCAGGCACGGTGAAGCCGGTTCACCCGCGCACCGAGGGCCCTTTCGGCCAAGAGTACCGGGGCTCCGGGCCCGTCCGGGGCAGCAGGAGACACGCCGAGACACGCAGTCCGGGGTCTGCGCGTCCTCCCCCCGCCCAACCCTCACTCACACACGCGTGCCGCCCGGGCCTGCCTCGCCCGCCCTGGCCCAGGCCAGGCCCGCGGAGCGACGGCGGCATCGGCGGTGGGCCGGGCCGGGGGGCTCAGCGGCCCCAGGCCGCAGGAGTCTGCGGGTGGGGGCCTGCGGGCAGGGCTGAGCCGAGCGGGGTAGGGGGCTCCGCGTTACCTCGGCGTGGCGGCTCCGAAGGAAAAGCCTCCGCCCCCGCCTCCTCCTCCCGCCCCGGCTGCGGCGGCCGCCGCGGAGCCCAGGGTCCCCGCGCCGAAGGAGAAGCCCGTAGACATGGCGGCAGCGGCGGTAACGGCCGGAGAGCGGGGCTGGGAGACGGCAGCGGGCCCCGGCGGCGGGGGCCGGGGAGGGCGGCGATAGCGGCGGCCTCCTCAGGGGCGGCAGCGGCAGCAGCGGCGGCCTCCTCAGCGCCACATCGTGCCCGGCACCAACTTCGAACCCAGCGGCGGCTGCGAGCGCGCGGACACCGACCACGCTCCCTACGCGCGCCCACCGCAGTGCATCACGGGACGGCGTCACCGCCGCGCGCCGCCCGCCGGCCCTTAACGCGACAGTACCGCGGGGGGCGGCCGCGGCCGCTCGGCGGGGGCGGGTGCCGGCGCCCTGGGCTGAGGCTGCCGGTGCGAACGGCCGAGGCTGTCCCGCTCCGGAGGGGCCCGGCCGCCCCCCGGGACGGAGCAGCTGCCGGCATTCCTCGCTCACCGCGCCTCGGGGCACGTAACGCCACCACCCCACTGTGACGCCCCCGTGAGCTCCTTTAAAGGCACCGGCGGAGAGCGCGGGGTGGTGGCCGGTGCCGGCCGCTCCTCCGCCTGCCCCGGCGCAGCTCCGCTTCCCGGGCGGGTCTCGGCTTGAAAAGATGGAAGCACCCGCGGGGGAAGGTGAGGAGGAGGCCGCAGCCGCCACGGGCAGAGCCAGAGCCAGAGCCGGGGCCGGGGCCGGGGCCAGGGCCGGGGCCTGGGCTCGGCCCTCACAGACGAGGGGAAGATAAAGGCGAGCCGGGGCTCGCAGCCCGCACAACGAGAGGCTCTCGTCTGCCTCTCCAAGGACCCATCGCTTTTCCACCCTCTTGTACAAGCTACAGCACCTGAATGTCACAACTCCGTTACTAATTACTGCCCGCGTGTACTGCACAAATTACCGCTCGTGTTTATCCTGACAGGCTCTACTTCACACACACACACGGCACAGGGCACTGCATGGGGCTGCGCAAACGGTTCCATCCCAGCCCCGTCTGGTCGCTGCATCGCGGCGCGTCTCCCAGATAAAGCTGGGGAACTGTAAGAAGCTGCTGCTGAAATGCAGGGGAGTTTCTCAGCATACCCTATGCACCACATTTGCTCAGGAAAAGGCACTATTAGACTTTTCTTTTGAATCCACCTGATAGTCCCGATGAATCACAGTGCCATGGAAGGTTTTATATGATTACCTCCGGAGCTTCTAGAAGCCTCCCAAACAGTGCAAAACCCTCTACGCTCTGCTGCTCAGTGCTGTGACTGCTGAAGACTGCGGACGGCCAACAGATATTATCTATATCTATTATTTATGGGTGACTGGATTGCTGTCCTTTACACAAGGCAGAACTTCAGGCATATAGTTAAATGTAATTTGTCACGTTTAGTCCGTGTTTACTTATATATTGCATGCACATGCCTATATTTGAACGTCTTAAAAAAAGGAAAGCCCCAAAACTGTGAAATGTTGAATCGCATGTATAGAGGGATTTCCACAGAGTCATTTGACAACAAGTTCTTCTGATCTGACAGGCCATGAAGTGACAAGGTATACTGGCATAACAGGAAAAGGGGACCTGTCAAGGAAAGTAAAAAGCCTTAATAGTATGATTTTAGTAACTTGTGACAGTCTATGAATGTCACCACTCAAAAACTTAAGTTCAAGATCATGAAGTCTGTGTGTTAGTAAAAGAGGTTAATTTTGTATAAAAACTGTCCTACTGAATTGTTTCTAATTTAGATAATAATTGTGAAAACAGCAAGACTTACATAGCCCATTCTGCAACCTTTAAGCTAACTTTTATCATGTCTCTTAACTACTGTACAGCACACACAAGATTTTTGTGTGCTGGCACCTACACAACTACAACATGGATGAGTGACTGCACTGTGCAGCTTGTTACTTCATTCTTATACAGCCTAAAACTCTAACCCCCCCCAACACACTTTTACCAGTTCTTACTTCAGTAAAGCCTTTGACACTATCTCCCATAAGATCCCCACGGAGAAGCTGGCGATGTATCGGCTGGATGAGCAGTGAGGTAGATTCAAAGCTGTCTGAATGGCCAAGCCCACAGGGAGGTGGTCAGTGGCACAAAGTCTCATTGGAGGCCAGTAGTGACCCAGGGGACAATATTGGATCCAGTCCTGTTTAACATCTTCATTAATGACCTGGATGATGAGGCAGAGTGTACTCTCAGCACGTTTGCAGATGACACCAAACTGGGGGAACTGGCCGGGGGGTCGTGCTGCCTTCCAGAGGGACCTTGACAGGCTGAACAAACAGGCTGAAAGGAACCTCGTGAAGTTCAACAAGAAGTGCAAGGTCCTGCACCTGGGGAGGAACAAACCCGGGCACCAGTATATGCTGGGGGCCACCCAGCAAGAAAGCAGCTTGTCCAAAAAGGACCTGGGTGTCCTGGTGGGCACGAAGTTGAACGTAGGCCAGCAATGGGCCCTTAGCGCAAAGAAGGCAGATGGTATCTTGGGCCGTATTAGGCAAAGTATTGCCAGCAGGTCAAGGGGGGTGATCCTTGCCCTCAGCAATGGTGAGGACAAACCTTTGCGTACTTGACTGCAGTGCCTCCCTGATGAGGAGGGGCTGAAAGAGGTGGGACTGTTCAGCCCGGAAGAGAGAAGTCTCAGGGGAATCTTATCAATATGTATAAATACCCGGAGGGAGCGTGCAAAGCGCAAAGAGCCAGAGTCTTCCCAGTGGTGCCCAGTGACAGGACCAGAGGCAATGGGCACAAACTGAAACACAGGAGGCTACGTCTGAACATCAGGAAACACTTTTTTATTGTGAGAGTAACTGAGCACTGGCACAGGTTGCCCAGAGAGGCTGTGGAGTCTCCATCCTTGGTGATATTCAAAAGCTTCCTGGACATTGTACTGGACAACTGGCTCTGGGTGGCCCTGCTTAAGCAGGGCAGTTGGACCAGGTACCTCCAGAAGTTCCTTCCCACCTCAACCCCTCCGTGATTCTGTGATAATACAACAAAAAGGACCATCTTCCAGGAATTTCCCCATTTGCGAGACTCTAAAAGACTGAAACTCTTCATGCCATGAACAGAGGCCTGGGTAACCAGGGAATAGCTCTTGTTTTCCACACACCTATTGTCACCCCACTGCGGGGCCCAGGACTGCTCTCCCCTCAGGGCTGGCTGCCAGGCAAGGTTTCATGGCCAGCACTGAGCTCCGTGGCTCCCAGCACAGCAACCACTGCCCCTTCCTCCCTCCCGAATCGCACAGAGAATCCCTGGGGCACTGCGGGACACAGCGTGGCCCCGTCCCGCCCCTGCCTGCCGGTCTCCACCGCCGCAGCGCTTCCCGCCCCGAGCATGGCACCGCCTCACTGCGCATGCGCGCTGCCCGCAGTGCGGCGGAGACGTGGTGTCCTCCTCCCGCGGCGAGGGGGCGCTGCAGGGATGTGTGTCTGTGTGTCAGCGCCGGCTTTGCCCCGCCCTAGCGGCGGCCCCGCCCCGGCCCGCCCCGGAAGCGTTTCTAGGCGACGTCCGCCCCGGCCCGGCACCACGACTGTGGGTGGTGGCTGCGGTGGAGCAGGCATCGCCATGGAGCACATCCGCACCACCAAGGTACCCCCGTTTTGGCCTCCCTCCGCCGCGTGGGGCGGCGCTTCGGGAGGTGGGGGGGAACGGTCGGCAGGGGAGCGGCGGCGTTGCCGGTGCTGCGCCGGTAACTGTGGGGCGGGGAGAGGGCCTGTTCGGCCCGGGGAGTCCCAGCCCCGCCGCTGTCAGCTGTGGGCGAGGGCGTCGTTGTTCTCCTCCTCCTTCCATTTTGTAGCTGGTGCCTTCCCGCGAGGGGCTCTGTGGCGGCCCATGCCGCTCGGGGTGTCCCTGGGCCCCGGTGGGGGCAGCCGGCAGCGGGGGTGCTTCCCTCGGGCCCTGCCCTTCTCGGAGGCTTCTCGGCTGGGCCCTCTCCGAGCCGAGGAGCTGGAAGGGGTAAAAGCTCCCGTGGGGAGCTCGGCGGGTGGTGACCCGGTGGGGCCTCGCTGGAACGAGCCGTCTCGTTAATAAGGGGAAGACGCTAAACACTCTCCTGGGGTAGCAGGGGTTGTGATGTGGGGCGGGGAACAGCAGAAGCCAGCTGGGAGGGGACTGCAGTCGGGTTTTGTACTCGGGGTGCGGTTCCATGTAGCTTTTCTAGCTTTGGAGGCAAACCAGTTGTGAAAACAAACCTTTTTTTTTATTATTCCTTTTAAAGACTCTGGTGTATGTTGTTAGGAATGCAAGCGCTCAGTATATGTGCAATGTGTTGGGCTGTTCAAAAGAAGCAGTTAAGCTGCAGCTGGTGTTTTAGACTTTTCTGATTTTTTTTTTTCCTATGTTTAGTTTGTTAGTTTGTCTTTCCTCTCTGATGAAGATGTAAAAAAAAAAAAAAGACATAAGTCTTTCTCCTTTTTGTACAGAATTTTAAATGAAATTTTAAGTCACAGCTTTTATAGAATTAAGTTTCTAACAGTATTTTTCTCATCTTGCTCATCAGCCCTTGCTGCAAGGGCTACTGAAAAGACTGCTCCTCTCTGTTGGGTCCTGGAAATTGTAAAGTCATTAGTTTCCTAACCTGGCAGTCTGACTTTAAACTATTAGATTTATAGATGTGTGGAGAAAAGGGAGTGGTCATATTTCAGCTCCAAATAGTAGATTTATAACCAATAATTATATAAAGGAACAGGCTTTTTTTTTTTTTTGAGTGATAGCTTGTATAAATTGTATATAAAATGTGTATAGCTAGTTTAATTTTTCATATATATTTGTATGTGTATATATGAAACAGGAGGAAGGTCTCTGATGAAGCTACTGTTAGTGACAGTTTAGTTTACTGGGTGGAATAACCTTACACCAAGATTAGAGATAAGGTTTCTTTATCAGCCTTTTACTTATAAACCTGAAACTCCTTTTTTGGAACTTACTATTATATTGTTACAGACAATAGCTAATTTCAAAATGAAAACTAGACTAAAATGAAAGTCTCCTGATGATCTGAGTAGCTGTTTAAGTTTCAAACCTGTAACTGAGACTAGAAAGGCTACAGGTCACTGACTTCTTTGTAACTGCAAGTGATGGTGTTTCTGCATCGTTTTGGGCCCCTGCTGGGGAAGAATACTTCATGTAGCAATATAACTGAAGAGAAATAAGCTCTGAACACAACTTACAAAGTACAAGGCTTACCACTTTAAGCAATTATTTTTATAATTCATACAAAAATGTACATTCTAAAAACATCAATTTCATGGCTAGAAATAACATGAGTTTTGGTTATAATTGTGATGCTTTCTTAGCTTTTTGTAAGCTGTTGGTTTATTGAATATCCAGATGGATTAAAATGCATATATGCTAGATGGTAATAATTATGAGTATTACAGTTATAGGATGCCAGAAAACTAAAGTACAGCCTGCACTGTAGGCTTTAAAAGTTCAGTGCATGTGTAGGTTCAAGTTGGATCTCATTCCAAGTGTTCCGAGACATCTACTTTTTCTAACCTGACAACACTTCAGTTTTTTCAATTTGTTTTATTAAAGTAGCAGTGAAATAACCTTGAAATAACAGTGCAGTCTTGCACAAATTAATTGCTGTGCAGGGAAGTGGTCATCCCTAGGAGAAGGTGATGAAATGGGTTTTATTCCTCTTTACACTTCAGTTTGCTGGAAATGTTGAAGTTAAAATTGTCAGCACAATGACAGAACTGTCAGCACAGCTACCTGAAATGAAGATTAGCTTTTTGTGAAATTAAACTGTCCAATAGATTTATGTTGAATAAAGAAGTGAGGTCAACTTGCAGATCACTTCTGTCTGTACTTAAATAGCAACAAATGATGAAAACCAGTTCACAACAAGTTGTAAGTGGTGGTGGTGGGGAAATTACAAATAAGAATATTGTGGTTTTGCAGGGAAGCTTTAGAACTACAGTGTCCTTAAAAATATTTGAAAGCAAAACATAGTAGAAAAGACTAGAATTTCTTCAGTCAAGTCTGTTTGTATATTTGAAGTCAAATCTCTTTTAGTGAAAATACTGATGGGTTTTCTGCTGGAGATGGAAAGTTTTGGTTAGCTTGACTGATGAATCCTAAGCTTATGTTTGCAAGCCTGAGACTTAAATGGGGAAGGGAAAACTCCTGTTAATGTCAGTGCATGTCATACAAAGTTGTAATAAAAGAATCTTGGAATGATGTACTGTAATTGTTTTTTTCTTGGTTTAATTGTTCTAATTTAATCCTTCAGCTTTTTTAATGCGAGACTTCAGAGGTATAGTTTCAGCCTTCCTTTCTGTTCCAACTTGTCTGCCGTATTGAAACACTTCTTTGTTTTTTTGCCTTTAATCTGTAACTCCTAGTCCTGATAAACTGTCAGGTGACTCTTTCACTGTAAATATTCTATCTTATTGAGGTAGCTGTTCAAATTCTTACTGGTTTAAAAACTCAGTAATTTGTTAGTGCTAGCTGCTGTCAAAACATCACTTCTGACTGCTTAAGTGATCTCTGTTTACAGATGTGCTAATACTCAGTAGCAGTCTTCAGTCTCTTAATCTTGTGAACATATTCTCATCAAAATTGATGACTGATTTGTTTTTCGTAACTAAGGATTTGCCAAACTTTACAATTAAAAAGCCAAAAAAAAAGGTGCTTATCTAGCTGAGTACCCGTTAAAACTGGTTTGGGTCAAGTTTAAATGAACATGTAATCTGTGGAGGCTGTATCTAAATTACATTTCAGTTATATTTAAGAAAAGTATATATAGAACTTAGTTTTCGTAATTCTTGAAGACTTTACCTATGTAAGAGGAAGCTGGAGCACTAATGCCTGTACTCATCCAACATAGAAATAACAGCTTTGAGAATAGCTGTCTTGTTACGTGGAGGAGAATGGAACTTCGCACACCAGGATTTTGTGGGTCGTGTTACTGGAACAAAACTGGAGCAGTTTCTGTGTGCTTCTCAATTTGCTGGGGAGGTGCAGTGCCAGGTTCCTGAGCAGCTGCTGCTGCAGAACTGCCCAAAATGAATTCTGCATTTTGGCAGTGCTATATTAATTTATGCTACTCTGTATCTGAGCACTGATACCTTGCTGGTTACAGCATAATGTATTTTGAAGTACTGATGCATGTAGCTACCAATTTTTTTTGCTTTCTAAACTGAAATCTAGAATATCGTAGTAGCACTGGCTTTTAGTACCTCCATTCTGTTTTGTATGCATTAAATTGCTTTTCTAACTTCCAGACACAAAATTAGACCGTGCTGGATTGTAAGAAATACTGAAATTGAAGATACAAACTTTTAGTGCTTTATATGTGCTTTTAGTAGATAGTTAAGTTTATACATATGAAAAAAAACAGCTTAACATCAGTGTGGTAGATGTGGGCTTTCCTAGTCACCTCATCTGGGTGCTGGCCTTGCTGGTGTGAAAGTTTTTGGAGTTCTGCCATGCATTTCATGGCAGTAGCATCAAACCTCAAGCCTAAGAGCTTTAACTTGGCACTAATGAGGTAGCGCTGCCAAGAAAGAGGAATGCATGCAGATAAGCCATTCGTCACACTCCTTTCCTGTTGTTGCACACAAAGAATCATGTAATGTTTGCTTCAAATAAAGCAAACTGTGGAGCCTGTGAAGTTACGAGCGGCAGATAAAATGCAGGCTATCTAGAAATCGCTTTCTTTGAAATGTTTTTCCATGGGATTGAGATAACAGTGTTAATGTTATCCTGGAGGAGAAAACTGCCCTTGCAAGACTCAAGCTTGAAAGGTCTGCTTCAAATGCCAGCACAGTCCTTGAATTTCTGGGAGACTGTTATAATTATTAGTATAATGCTTTCATTTAATTAAATCTATTTTGACTACGAGGCAAGGTTATGATGATCTAGATTTTTAAAGTTGGGGATGATATAAAAGACAGTAGATAACTGAAGTGAAGTCAGGAGGACATAATCTTTATGGCTTTGAGTCCACAGACAGCCAACAAAGCATGTGGCTGAGATCAGCTGTTAATTCAGTGCTGGCATCTCAATAACAGGAAATTGTTAGTGTGTGTGCTTTACTTTGGGGAAGCAGTCTAAAAGCTTAGTAATTCATCATTCTTAATTATTTTTTTAAAAACTTGATACCCTGGTCTCTTTTACTAGTAAGTAACCATAGTAGTTATGTATATGAAATAAATATTCTGATAAGCCTAGCCTTGTGTCTTCATTATGCACTCTTGTATTGAAACGGGATATTTTAACTAGTCAGTCTTTTCAAAGCTTATGTGACTGCTAGTGTATTCTTAATAGCTTGGCCTGAATGGCTCTATGTGTGCTGTGTTGTGCTTTATACCATTTTCAAAATTGTTGCACAAACTGACAAAGCTTTTGTGAAGTTAGGATTCTGTGTTCTGAAAAAAAAAAAAGATTTTGTTCCCCCTCCCCTTTTTTCTTACAGGTAGAACAAGTGAAATTACTAGATAGGTTCAGCACGAGCAATAAGTCACTGACGGGAACTCTGTACCTTACAGCAACTCATCTGTTATTCATAGATTCAAGCCAGCGAGAAACGTGGGTAAGGATAACAAATGCTTGTGACTCAGAAGCATAGGTTCTTCAGATGCATTTGTTCTTCCTGATCTAAGGTTGAATTCGTTTACTAAAACATTCATCTAGGGTATAAGTTATTCCCCATGCTCTCCTTGTTTATGGTATCATAATAAGTTAATGATTTGTAGATTGTACTCTTGCATGACACTGCTGCAGTTGAAATCAGGTAATGTTGAACGTGTTCACTTTTCTTCAAGCTGCTGTAATTTCTTCTATAGCCTTTACTTGTATTCCTGAGTGAATGTGTGGTAGTTTTCTTTAAACAACTGACTTGTACCACAGTTCAGAGGCAGGAGTGGTAGACTGCTTAAACTAAATAGTTTAAGCATCAGGTTTAAAATTTCTGTGTTAACTTATCTTGTATTTGGATCCTCCCTAGGTTAAATGAGAGCAAAATCCAAAGATCTAGGCTTTGGTGAAATACTGAAGATCCCATGGGGTTTTTTTGTGTTTTTTTTTTGGGGGGGGGGGGGTGGGGTGGGGGGGGTTTGGTGTTTGTTTGTGGTTTGTTTTTTTTTTTTTTGAGTGGTAAGCAGCTGTTTCTTCACAAGTGTTCATCTCTGGAATAAAAGAATTTCAGAAGGGGCTGCAGCTTCTTGGTGACCACTACCACTGTTGCACAAAGTTGTCTAGTACAGTAATTCCCATTAGTTTTTCTGCTCAGTGCACTGGTGGCACACATGTGGACATCAAGTTCTGGCTTCCACCGTAGCCCAGCTACCTGAGTGAGTTCAGTGCCTGAAGTCTGTGGTCCACCAGGATGAAATCTCATTTCCCTGGGTATGGTTTGTTTTTTCTGTAGGTGTATTTTTCTGGATTATCCTTAATCCTGTATACTGGTTATCTGACTAGATGCCTCCCAGTGCATTCAAGAAAAGTTATTGTTCCGTGATTTGTTCTTGGATACAATGTACAATTTTGTACAAACCAAACTGTTATCCCTCCATACAAAATGGGTTACTGGGGAGAACATGATTCAGAAGCATTACTTGCATCTCCCTGTGCACTATGTTAAAAGGTTTAATTTTAGGGAAATTGAACCTATACTGAGTATTGCACTTCTGTGATGATAATGCAAGTACCAAGTATAATTATGATAATGTCTCCAAGATGTAGTCTTTGTAAATGCATATTTGGCAGCATACTTTTCAGATGCCTGTCTAATTCTGATCAATATTTAAGAGGAGATAATTGCTTCAGTGAGGTAATTGAAATGATATCAAGAACATCTTGTTCAGTTGAGGTAATGTATTTATGGCTTTCTTCCCATGGTTGAACAGCTGTTAATTTCCTGTGTATTTTCCTAAATTTTGTGTAGATTTGCCACACAGATAAATCTACGGAGGGCTTTTGTGTATTCATTACTGTGACAGTCTCCTCTTAAAGTGGTTCAAAGGAATTTAGCTGAGAGACTGTCATGTCTATGTAACACAATGGGTAATACAGGAGATGTTTTTCTTATCTCCTGTTTGTTCTGTAAATGTTAAATATTGGAATTCTAAAATCTTCAGCATCTTCTGAATATTTTATGCTTTGAGTTAATTTCCTTGGCTTGCTTTATTTTGCCTGAAAATTCTGAAGCATGTTCCTGTAGATCCTTAAAAAAAAGTATATCCTGTTTGAACCCTGCCTAATTAGATGTATGCTTGTCAGTTAGCAAAGTTATAGAAGAGGACTGAACAACTGCAGTGGAGTTTTACTTCTCACTTTTGCATTTAGAAGGGTATTTACTGTTCCTTACAAACATTAGGTAACACTTCAAAATATGAGGGAAAAGAGTAATTAAATTTTGACAAATTATGTTATCCTGATCAAAATGTCAGTCTTGGATTTCTCTTCTAGATTTCTTTCTTTTTATAACTAAATGATTGGCAAAATTAGTCAAAATGCATATTCAGCATTGCTTAATATGTCTTATATCTGCTCTTATAAATAGTATGCTGTGTTCATTTTTTATCAGCGTGCTTATGCTGTGAGTTCTTGTATGCCTCAGATACTACATCATCACATTGCTGCTGTGGAGAAACTTCCCTTGACTACTTCTGGCTGCCCTCTTGTCATCCAGTGCAAGAATTTCAGGATAGTTCACTTTGTCATTCCCAGAGAGAGAGATTGTCATGACATTTATAACTCTTTGCTTCAGCTGTCAAGAACAGGTAATACTTCTAACTGTAAAAGACTTTGCAGTGTATGCCTGGATTACAAGTTGGGAGGGGGGGAAAAAAAAAATCCATGGATTTTAGGCTTTTTTTAAACATACATTATGTAAAAGTCTTTTAAATGGATTTAGTATGTAAAAGAATTTTAATGATTAAGTATTAATTTGCATACAAATTCAGAAGATGTGTTGTCTGGCTTTGTAGGTCACTAATATTCACTAACAGAATGCAAGATTCCTGTATTCTGCATTTCTAGTGTTATCTCTGAAATTGTGAATATAAATACGTATTATCTTTCTTAATTGGTGTGTTTCATGGATAAAATGCTACTAAGCAAATACTAACTTGTTACTGATTTAATGCAGATTCAAAAATAAAGCTGAAGTTTTGATGCTAAAATAGTGCTACCAGTTCAGCTTTACAAGAGACTTCTGTCACC
The DNA here is from genome assembly GCF_013368605.1 of Nyctibius grandis. NCBI lineage: Eukaryota > Metazoa > Chordata > Aves > Nyctibiiformes > Nyctibiidae > Nyctibius > Nyctibius grandis. Next base: position 105,089,064 of record NC_090659.1, read on the forward strand.
TAGCATGGTCTTTTGCATTTTCTGCTTTGTGTTTAGAACAATGTAAAATGTCACCATCTGTGATATGCAAATAGTGTATTAGGAAAAACATAAAATATTTTGAAAGCTTTTTTGCTTTAAAGGAAACTTTAAAACTTATTGCTTTTAAAGGACAGTAGATGTACAATTCTGTTCTTGCCTCCAAAAAATGTTTGTTCTTTTAGCTCTTGTGAAGTCTTCTAATAATTCTGCCTTTTGTCTTGTTTAATTTTGGCAGTCTTAATTTTGTGACTTCTGCTTTGCCCTTGTGGCTCTAGAAATGTCCCTGCTGAAATAAGTCAAGCATGCTTAAGAAAGCTCTCATGACCTACCTTTAACTAAATATCTGTAATTGTGTCAGTTAAGTGTATAATAGTTGCAGAATAAATATTTCAAGAGTGTCAAGTATCTATTTAGTCTTGCTTCTGAGAATCTTGAAACCTGAAGCTTTCTCTGCAACTTGGGCAGTTTCAAGACTTGTCAACTGTGCTACCTTTCTCCACTCAGACATTTTTGGGGACAACTCATTACATAGTCATTTTCTTTACCTTTTAGCAAAATATGAAGAACTGTATGCCTTCTCCTATAATCCAAAACAAAATGAATCTGAGCGAGTCAAAGGTTGGCAGCTTATTGATCTAGCAGAAGAATATAAGAGAATGGGAGTGCCAAATGCTAACTGGCAGTTGTCCGATGCAAATCGTGATTATAAAGTGAGTGTCATAATGGAAACGTGTTTTGCTCTGCATCTGTTTCTGCTTTATCATCTGACTCTAGTCCTATAGAAAACAGTCTAATACTATGAAATCACTTGGCTTGCAGCATAAGCAAAAACTTGCAGGTGGAGGGAGTTAACTCCTTAATCAGTGTGCAGTCCTACAACTTTCTAATTGAAGTTTTGTCCAAGGCCTCGTTGAGAGAGTATGGATGCATGCATTCTTTGGGATTGGTTCTAGAGTATACTTACGTGTTTGCAGTGTTGGCTGTGGGAGACAATGGTTGTGGTGGTGCAGCTGAATCCCAGATTAGATTTCATCTTACTTTATAGTCTGCAAATACAAAAAATGAGGGAAATAATTACAATATTTTATTTGAAACACATTTTTAGCATTTCTACTGAAGAGCTGCATTTTTGAGGTAAATACTAGTATAGCAGTCTTTATCCATGGCTTGTCTCCCCTCCTGAGCTATATATGTGTATACAGAGAAACATCTTAGTGTTTATCCTTTCTCTTACTTCACCTAACATCTCTCAAATTGGATGCAGTAAAACTAGTACAGGCTTTGTGCCTTGTACATAAAATTCTTTTTGTGTATCTGTGTCTTTCAGATTTGTGAAACCTACCCTAGAGAACTTTATGTTCCCAGAACTGCAAGCAAGCCCATAATTGTTGGTAGCTCCAAATTCAGAAGCAAAGGAAGATTCCCAGTGTTGTCATATTATCATAAAAATAAAGAGGTATAGTGTGTTTTCCTCTTAATGCAAGTGTACTGAATTATTTCTCAACACTGTAGTTGAGAAGTAGTTCAGGGTAGGTAAGGAGGTAAGTACAGTGACTTGTATGAGAATGGTATAACTCATGATAACCTTAAATATAGCTGACACCAGTGGTGTCTAACAGGATGCTGAATTAAGCTAAGCCAGTTTAAAAGAAATCCTTAAGTAATCAGTTAAATCTCTTAAAGCTTTCAGAAACTGATCTTAAGATAACCAAAGATAGCTTTTTGTCAAGTGATCTGTCTTCCTTGGTATAGCAAGAATAAAATCTGTTAGGTCACAATGGGTTCTAAAAAAAAAAAACCAAAAAAACAAAAAACAAAACAAAAAAAAAACCACCAAAAGAATAGAACTGGTTCTTTAAGGAGAAATTTGCAAGGTAAAAAGAGCTAGAGGATGAGAAATAAGATTTTTGCAGGGTTTGGTAGAGAATGGTGTGAAGCAGCATCTGCCTATCTTGGCTAGGGTGTATCTTTGAAGGGAGAGAAGAACTGTCACCTTGCTGAATTGAAGATTTTGAAGGATGAGTGTTAAGCTACTAGATGCGTTTGAAGATAATTACTATTTGGAAGGTGTACCCAGTACCTTCTGAAATACAATATATCATTGAAAATTACATCAGATGATAACGTATTGTACTTGCAATAATAAAATTGTACTTGCAGTAGCAAAACCAGCCATAATTCATTTCATCTGAGGAGAGTAACTTGCTTTCCTAAAGTGTATTTTTTCCAGCCTATACTCTTTTGAATTTTTATACTTGGGGAAAGTCCATTATGTAAACTGGTACCTTGCCCATGTAGATGAGCCTGAAAAAATGTTTTGATAAACCTTTAGATTTAAGATGTAGGTACTGCATTTGAAGGTCTGCAAGTGATGTGCTTACAAGTTGGAACACCTAAACTTTTTTCAGTTTAATGCTGTTATCCACCAAATGAAACAGTTTGTTTCAGTGTCGTCTTAGAATTACGCAAAGCATTTAAACTACAGGTATTAAACTGATGCTGACTTGTTCTTTGTTTTCTGTGGTAGGCTGCAATTTGTAGATGCAGTCAACCTCTCTCAGGTTTCAGTGCCAGGTGCCTGGAAGATGAACACATGTTGCAAGCCATCAGTAAAGCAAATCCTTCAAATCGGTACATGTATGTCATGGACACCAGGCCAAAGGTATGTACTTCAGGTTCTACAGACTAGCCTCTCTTCCTGAACATTAGAGTATAGGGATACAATGTAATTCGGAAAAATTTGGGGTTAAATATGACTTCACCATGGACAAAAATGTTCTTTAACGGTAAGGTTAGGCCTCTCTATTCAGGCATTTAATTACTTGCTAAAAGAAGTTGAACACCTCTCAGGACTCAGCTTGAACTTGCTGAATATGCTAGTGAACTTTTTGGGAGGTGCATTTAAAAATATCATTAAAACATAGTTAAGAAGTGAATAGTTGAGTGGGATCCAAGTCATTGTAACTGTTTGAAATTCATGAAATGGTGAGCTGTGTTGGGTTTTCTTTTAGAATGGGGGGGAGTACTGTGTTCTCTGTAAATGTTCTGTGAAAACTGCTATTGCTGTCTGTCTTAGCCAGGAAGAAGTAGGGGAAATGCTGTTATAGCATTCTGAGGTCATACTTCATCACTGTCTAAATTGAATTATGTTGGTTTTTTGACCTGTGTTGGAATGTGGGGGGTAACTTTCACTTGTTAGACCATCTGCATTTAAGTTGGTGTTCATTTCACTCAAATCTCTGAACACAGGAGCTGGAAAACAAGGATGTGAAGTGAGAATCCTGCGCTGTAGGATCTGCACTTATTTTGAGCAGGGTTCAGCAGTAGGTCGGTCTGACAGACTGAAACTGAGCCAACTGTGGGGTTTTTGTAGCTGTATTTTTTTATAGCTCCAGCAATTTATTTGCCTCTTACCCCCAAAACTGACATTTTTAGGATGCCTGGAAAGTGCATGTATGGTTAAGTCTGGGTATTACTCTTTCCTTTCTAGGCTAATTGCTTTGTAGTGTCTTTACTTATTTTCAAACATTCCTGAGTAAAACTTTGTTGGTGGGAATATGGAGGAGAGAACAGGAAATTATTAAATTACCAAACGCATTATTCAGATATGTCAGCTCTAAATATGTTGCTTTTTATGTACCGTGCCTTTCTTACACTTGAATGCTTTCAAGTTGATTTGCCACAAACTGTTAATTTATTAGAATCTGTTTATAGTATGTGCTTTTGTGTGTTTTTTTTCCAGTGTATTCCATTGAAATTGCATGGCTTTTATTTCTTAATTTGAGATTTTTATTTCAAGTACTTATTTTCAGTATTTCTGTTTTCCTGTTAAGCTGAACGCAATGGCAAACAGAGCTGCTGGGAAAGGCTATGAGAATGAAGACAACTACTCTAACATTAGGTTCCAGTTTGTTGGCATTGAAAATATTCATGTAATGAGATCCAGCTTACAAAAACTTCTAGAAGGTATGTTCTAACTGTCCTATAATAGCATATATGAAAATAGGATAAATATTTTTCTGAAGTCTTTAATAATAGCTTACACAAACTGTATTTTATCCCAGCTCTATGTTTAGTACCAGTTTGCTGTGTTCTATGGTAATGAATTATCTTAACCTTTACCTTTAAACTGTAAACCCAATGAATGGAGTTATTTTGCAGAAAGTTAACAGAGTGGCACATAGGTCTTGGATGAACTTGATTAGGATGTCAGTGGCTCATGGGAAAGTCTTCTGTGTTTGCCAAGTATACGTGCACATATACGCACATGTAATATAAATGCCAAAAATAATGTGTGTCTATATATGAAAATGTATGTACAGAATACTGATTCTTCAAGGAGCACTTAATTCCACAGAATTCACAGTAAGCATATGGTCTATACATAAACTTGAGTTCTTTAGCCTGGTGAGAGACTTCTGTGCTTGTAGGTACATCTTACAGTGTTTGTAGACGGGGAAATGTGAACCACTTCGCCATACCACTGCCTGCCACGTGGTGATGAAAATGAAGAGGCGGAAGTCTATTAAATCTGTTAATAGTGTATTTCAGTAAACAGCTGAAAACAAATTTAAGACACTTTGTGGAAGATTAATACTGAGATTAGAGTACAGTGGCAGGTCAGGCTTCCACACCTGATAAACAATACATATATAAGTGCTTGCATTGTAGAATTATGCAAATATTTCCAGTCATGCAGAAGGCTTACACTTGTATGGAAGCCTATTTTGCTGAAGACATTGTGGCTACATTGGTCAAGAAATCTTACAGACTAGTGGTGTAGTCTTACTTCACTCATTGAGCCTGTATCTGCTGCTAACCTGTTCTTCAGGCACTCCGTATGGAATACTGCTGAGCTTTGATAATATGTATTTTTATGGTTATTCCTGCATGTACTTTATTGAAGGGAAAGATGAGCAGTGTGAGCCTGAACTTCAGTTTTTAAGTTTGGGATAATCCTTATTTCTTTTGCTAATATCTTGGGTTCCAGAAAACTAGCTAATAAATCTTGATTTTTTTTTTTTTTTTTAAAAGAGGCCTACTCCTGTGTAATAATGTCTGATGCAGAAGTGTGTGCATCACACAGTTAAACTTCACAGACTTCATATTCCTTCCATTTGACTTAGCATCCTACCAACAGTACTAAATATCTTTCTGTAGCTTTCTTTAAGGATGGAATACGTTTTATTTTTTTGTGTGGAGGATTGGTTTATTTAAACTCACAGAATGGCTGGGGTTGGAAGGGACTGCTGGAGATCATCTAGTCCAACCCCCTGCCAAAGCAGGTTCACCTACAGCATGTTGCACAGGGTCATGTCCAGGTGGGTTTTGAATATCTCCAGAGAAGGAGACTCCAAACTCAATTGGAACAAAATCATTATTAACATCTATAGTTGTTCTCTAGATCAGGTTTTGGGGTAAATGAACACAGTTGTTCTACCTCTGTTCAGTCTGTATAATTAGCTAGAGTTTTGCTGAATGCCAGTCTAGAAGTAGAAGCATCTTTAGGGGTAGGAAGAACCCTTAAATTTTAGGGAGATATGCAATAATTTACTCTTCAGACCCCTGTAGGAATGTGCCATCAGTGGGTTGATGAGGAAGGAAATGCTATGAAAACGGTTCATGACTTAAATTGAGGAAAATGCCATTTAGCTGCTGTGTACCACCTTCCCATGGATGTGCTGAACTGAATGTACTTAAATGGGCAATGTGATACCAGCGACCCTGTTCTTTCAAGAGCCATTGTAACTGGGACTGTCCTCAGTTTTATTTATAACAAACAACTGTTATTCATTCTTTGGCATGTGTCCTGCTCCTAGGTTCTCTGTCTATCTCCTTGATTTCCTTCAGAACCTAATGATTCCATTTGCAAGCACAATGCAAGAAGACAATCCTTCCCAACATCCTTTTGTAATGGGACTACACCATGGAGCATGCTAGGGGGATTAACAGTCTATTCATCTTGGATTCTGCTGGTTTTTAAATATCTTGCATGCAGTGAAACAAAACTTCTCTAAAATAGTTTTCTTCAGCGTGGACGTGATGACTCTGCTCCCTTGATGGGCAGACTGCCCATCTATACAACACTAATGGAAGAATATTCACATAGATTAAATTTGTGGCTGTGGTATTAAAGTCCCGTTTTTATATATTCAAAAATATAGTATTACATGTCAGAAAAGATTGAACTCCGATAAGCAAAAAGGTTTTGCATATGTCAAGAAACAAAATTTCTGCAGGAAATATTTGAGAAAAAGGCTCAATAATAGCTGTTGTGGTCTGCTGCACCTATTTTGATGATGGAAATGTTAACTAAGGGGTTTTTTGTGGGTTATGTGGAGCATGTACATGGGAGATGGGGTTGTTTGCTTAGTTGTTAAAAACAACCTCTGCCCCCAGCCCACTGTGCTTCAGTCTGCAGGTTCTAGTCACCTCTTGAACTGCTGCGTGAGGCATTGCTAGTAATGTGGGTAAGACAATCAAGCAATGGAATGCTGAGGTTTTGGGGCTCACATGCATTTATGATGGGCTCCATATAGCTAAAACTATCTTGAATGATAGTTATTGTGAAGTAGCTAAACACCTTAGCGGTACCATAAATCATCTTTTACCATAAGGAACTGGAAATTATTTTTTTTTTTACATTTATAGTCAAAACAGTGTCAATGCAATTTCTTTATTTCATCCCTAAGTAGTATAAAAATGTCTGTCTTAATTCATAGAAACAGAAAGTAATTCTTTGGGCTCAACATATGTGTTCTTATCTCAGCCTTGGCTTATAAAAATGTAGAAATCTAGCTAGAAGGGGAAGATACCAGTGGTGAAATTTTTCTACCAATTCTGATCAAAAGCAGATTTTGACAGCAGTATCTGGGTGAAAAACTGAGGGCTGGAAGCCTGTTTATTTTCTAACTGAAAGTTTGTGCTTTAAACCATAAGCTACAGAATGTAGGGGTGAGCAGTCATGAATAGTGCCTCTAGACATTGCCTTGTCTGTCCAGTCCCATCCTTGTAGATGTTTGACTTTCCAAGTATTTGAATATTTTTAGTTTCTTTCCTTTACCATAGAGTGGTGGACCTGTTGGTGTACTGTTGTGATTGAACAGGTGTATGGAACCACTGGTGTAGAGAGAGTGTGAGCTACCTGAAAGGATCAGGTTGTTCTCAGCTGGTTTCTGCCATGTGGTAGACCTTTCAGAAGCAGAACTCTTGCGTAACAATGCTACCTCTTCCAAAGATCAGGGAAAACTAGCATAGCTTTTGCTGCTTTTACTGATATTTACAGACTAACCTTTAAGATTAGGTCTTGTATCCAGGGGTTTCTTGATGTTTTGTTACCTCACTGTGCTATGGTTTGCTAGCTCTTTTTCTAGATGACGAAGATCTATAGGCTTTAGAAAATGTTCTGTGGTACTTACGAAGAAGCCTGTCTTTGTTATAGCATTCAGCAGCAACGGGCATTATGACTCTTCCTGAGCAATGGGAAGTGTACCAAAACTTGTATGGCTGAAAGTTGAGAAACATGTAGTGCAGATACAGGAAAGCTCTGTGAGGCAGTGGTTTAAGAGTTTATAGCCTTTTGTTATATCAGGGGACTTGACTGAATGTGAAACTGTCACAGAATGACTGGGTGAATTTTGTTCTCTACTTTCCCTACTGACTCACTTCCTCCCATACTCAGAGTTAAAGATTATTTTGCAGCCGCTGTATGAATATCCCCACGGATAGCTTTCAGCTACAGAGCCCTTTTATTTTTATTTGGGGCCCACTAGCTTGGTAGAAAGTAGGCTTCTGCTGTGGCAGGGACAGGTATTTTTGTAGATGGCAACCTCAGATATCCTCTCCTAGAATCACACATAGCAGAAGCTGTATCAGCCAGCGAAAATTTCTTTTTTTTATTGCCAGAAGTTTGTCATGTTTGGACAGTAATGTAACTGCGTGAGTTGCTACTCAAAATCATACAAGAACCAGGCTGTCTGTCTCCTTTGTGAATTGGTAAGCATCTATATGAGAAACTTTCAGTCTACCTCTATACCTCTTGCTGTTATGCTGCAAGGCAGCTTTCTTTTAACTTGAGTTCTTCCTTGCCCTCTCAATTGGCATTATTGTTACAGGATCAAAGTATACTAGGGAAGAATAGTAAAGATCAGAGTCAGAGTTGTAGTATGTCAATTCTGGAGGCTGGCAAAATCTCGATGGTTTTCAGTTCGTCACCATGTCCTTGTACTGCACTCACTTTATTCTTCCAAGCAGAGTGGAGAAGGTGATGAAACTCTGGCAGTCTGACTACTCTGAACTGTGTATGTTGTCTGGATGCAGCTACTTCCTACTAGTAGTTGTAATTTTTAAGTATTTATGGTAAGCTTTTGGCATTTGCATTGCCTTCCTTGATAAGGCATGGGTAAGGCTCCCTATTGGGGATAACCATTGCATTTACTTTGAATGTTATTTTTGTCAAAAAGACACAAAGATCTTACTCTTGTCATTCATGGTTACTGTAGTTCTACAGAGTTGAATTTTGGATGGAGAACACTTTATAGTACCTTTCTCTTAACCATTTGAGTGGTGGCTTCCTGAAAGATTTCTCATCAACTTAGAGCATAGGGCATTAAAAACAATATACAGTTATTCTTCTTTTTCCATTTCAGGGTATAGGTAGCTGCAACTGCTTAAGGCTTTCTAACTCTTGGTTTCTTTCAGTCAGCGGCACGAAAGGTTTGTCTGTCAATGACTTTTTGTCTGGTTTGGAGAATTCTGGATGGTTGCGTCATATCAAAGCTGTGTTGGATGCTGCTGTCTTCCTAGTCAAGGTAACTTGTATGCTGCTTCTTTGATGGCAAGTTGACTTGTTATCAGGCAAAATTGTACTTAATATTATGTAATGTGTAAAAATTCTGCAACTGACCTTTTTGGAAGTAGGTGCTTAGTGTACAGTGATACATCTGATAGGCTGTTTTAAGTAGTACATGTTTCTTTATGACTGGAGATGTTAAATATGCAAGCTAATGTTTTGGGATTTTTTGAATGCTGTTTGGTCACCTTGTTGGGAGATGAAGGGATTCTTATGCTCCCTGGTTCTTCTAGGTATTTATGAACGGTATAAACAGTTTGGAGTTGGATGGAGCAAACTATTATTTAGTGTACCCAGAAAAACAGAACTCCTGGGACACCAATTGCAGAGAAGCCAAGTTGGCTATGCTGACTTCATCTGGCAAGGAAATGGGACTCTATGAAGAATTGAGAGGAACAATTGCCTTGCCAGGCACCTATGAAGCCAAGGGCTTGACCTGAGGGGGCTGGGTGAAGAAAAAAAACCTGGATCTTTGTTTTTACTAGGTGAAATAACAAGGAGTTAACTAGTTAAAAGTGGATGATTCTCCTGAAGATGACCCTCAAATATTTGGACTAACAGAATCTGAATTCTTAGCTGAAGCTAATATGCATTTCCTAGTCCTTAACTTTTGTGTAGTATAATGATGAACAAGTGGGTATTGTTAATGGTGTGTTTGTGCTGGTTTATTTTTTTAACCTGTTTGGTGTGTAATGTGTAGTCTACTTCTTTCTTAGTATGCATTGCAAGGGGTTTTTATAAGTTTAGTTTTATAAGGGTTAAAAAGAGAACTGGGAACCACTGTAGGTGTTTTGTTACTTTGTGCAAAGGTGGTGGTGGAATTTCTTTGCTTTATAAGGAATTTACTATACTTCCATGGAGAGAAATTACTAGCTTTCTGATAGTATCAAAACCTTTCCTTATAATAAACATTTTTCTGGCTTTGTTAAATAAAATTATGCTGTGAGTTTGGGATAAACATAGCTTTTGTATTTATTTACTAAATTTTGACTTCTGTCTGGAATAGAACATTCACTAAGAAACAACTGTGTTTTGCAGGCAATAGCGGTTGAGAGTGCGAGTGTATTAGTGCACTGCTCAGATGGCTGGGACAGGACTTCCCAAGTTTGTTCTCTTGGAGCTCTCTTACTAGATTCCTATTACAGAACAATCAAAGGATTCATGGTAAGCTAGTTGTTGCATTGTTGAGTTGTTCCTTGGTAAACAAAAGATGTAAAATGTTTGTGTGAAAGTGAGCAGCGTAAACATACTGATGCTTACTTTTTGTAGTTGTAAGATTTGCAGTATACTGAAATCTTTCTTTTAGAAATACTTTGCTACTGGGAAGAACCACTTATTTAAAATCTAAAACACTGAAATACAAATAGCAGATTGCTTTATGTACCCCACAGAAATGTTGCAACGATTGCCTTTTGCATCCAAAAAAAAGCCCCTTACCTATGAAATATAAGGATTCCAAAGTGCTTATGTGAGATAATAGATGTAGAAAACTATAGCAGCTTTGTGCTTTTATCCCTTGTCCTAAAATCAACATTATTAAAACCTAAAAATGACAACTCCCGCAGTGACAGAGATCTGAAGATATTTTAAGCGATCTAAATTTATTCATCTTTCTATAGAGAGGAAGAGGAATTTCGCTATGATTATTCCAAATTTTACAGTAGGAAAATCATTGTTCTGCAGTAGCAGCACAAGGTGTTAAGGGAACTCCTGAAAGATAGTGCATAAAACGAGTTCTGAGTGTCAGTTAAAACTAACTGCCACAAATATTACAAGGAACAAAAGTGAAGTTAAGGAGGAATTAGAAGAGGATTCATTTCTTGTGAATAGTGAAAATGTGTGTAATCTTTAGAGAAGTAATTTAATCTTTTTGGTTTCCAGTCCTCACTGTCAATTAGATTTCTGGGAAAACTTTGTAATGGGCAGGCAGTCCCACATGCCTTTTGATGCTTCATACTGTGACTGAAGTGATAAAATAAGCTAGTGTTGATATTAACAAACTTATTGCTATAAAATGTTAGATTATATTGTGTGGTTTTATGTAAACTATGATAGCAGGAATGTAATACTAAAATTTTTCCTATACTTTGCAATTTTTTGCAAATTGGTTGGTAATCTGCTTGTGAAGTCATAGAACATAAGTGGGCTTAAAGCGAGCCTGACTTAACAGCAGTTACCTGATTGTCAACTTGCTAAATGTTTTTACTAGTTTTAGAAATGTGCTTTGATAATCTCTTGTGACAGACTTCCAAGAAAATAAAGGAACTACAAAGTGACGAATAGTTGCTCATACTGTAGTTTATTTGACTCAAATTTATAATACAATATATTGATAACATGTGAGGTTAATACTGTAGATGTAAGATTGAGTAACATTTTACATGAGTGTGTGTTTGGTTTTTTTTTTACACTGTAGGTCTTGATAGAGAAAGACTGGATCTCTTTTGGGCACAAGTTCTCTGACAGGTAGTTCACCCTTTCAATACGGTAAAATGTATACAGTAAACTGAACTAAGTATTCTTAAAAACAAAAGACAATGTGTGGATGTTAAACTACTGCAGTGTTGCTAGAAATTTTGCAATGAGTAAGCTATTTTCAGTAGACAGTGCACTTTGTGTATTGCTATTCAAATACCTATTGAATAATTAATTTATATTATAGACATGCATTTCTAGTGTAACTGATGCCTCACTCTGAGATGTTGCTGGCTGCAGCTAGGTCTGCATGTATGTATTTGTTTACTTTTAACAATGAAGTCACACTTATGTTTAGAAGTCTTGTATGTTAAGAGTTCCGTTTTTTCCCTTGATCTGTCTATCATCAGCTATGACAATAGCCTTGCTGCTATTTACTGCTTATTAATTTACTTTTAGCTGGTATACTCCAAATGTTGACTATGGAAGTAATAGATACAAAGGAAGTGAACTGTCCTATGTTGCTGTTCTGTACTGAATACAGCAGTGTGATTACTTACAAGTCAGAAAAACAGGTTAAATATAGACTTATTTCTATTCAAAAATTGCCCCAGTTCTCAAAGTTAGGTGCTTACTCTCCAAGCCAAAGCTAGTGTCAAATTAATGTGCTGTGATTTAAAAACAAGTGCAACTAAGACTTCTTTGGATTTTTAACTTAAACTAGTTTCAGTCTGTTTATGGAATCTTTTTCAGGTATTGTCAGTTGGATGGTGATCCAAAAGAGGTCTCACCAGTATTCACCCAGTTCTTAGAAAGCGTATGGAATCTGACTGAGCAGTTTCCACAAGCTTTTGAGTACAATGAAGCTTTCCTCCTTCAGATCCATGAACACGTCCATTCATGCCAGTTTGGTAACTTCCTTGGAAACTGCCAAAAAGAGCGAGAAGAACTAAGGTAAGCAGACATATTGTAATGTGTCTTTTGTTTATTCTGGCAGACTAAGAACTCCTGTGAATCTTCATTTTAGGTTCTGAACAGAAATAGAGACAGGATTGGTAGTACTGAAAATGTCGAACTGCACCAGGGAACAGCAGTGCTTCTCATGCTTTTGCACACTGAAGACAGTTTTTCTAATTCTGGGAGAAAATCCCATGCTCATTTTTCATAGGGAAAGTTAAGGCTTCTTTCTCCCTTTTTGTTTTTTTTGTTCTTGTTTTTTTTTTTTTCCTAAAAGTAGGTAAGCTTAAGTTTGGAAGTATCACTTCATTCCCTCCCCCAATCTATCTTTAGGCAACCTGAAAATTCTTGCCTGCTCAAGACTAATTACTGTCAGCTAGAGGTATTAATAGAACGTCTCCTAATGCTTTCAGCTGGAAAACTTTTGTAAAGTTTTCATCAGTTCATCATTGTCTCAAACTGTATTTTAAAAGCACTTATTGCAACTAGGCAAAACTTGCATAGCATAAGCATTAGTACTTCTGTAAACTGACAGTTCTATCCAGCATTAGCATATGCCATGAAGAAGCTGATTTTACTAAGAGCTTTTAATTCAAGATTTATAAGTGTTTCTGGTAACTTTTTTTTTCAAAAAAAGTTAAGATTGATTTATTATGTTGAGTTGAACAACTTCTGTTTTTTACTTGCAGTCAGTGTCTTGACCTTGATCTCTTCTTGCTTTAAGATTAAAAGAGAAGACCTATTCCTTGTGGCCGGTCCTTCTGGATGAACAAAAGAAATATAAGAATCCTCTGTATAATCCAGACTTTTCTCCAGAACTAACTCTTTTGGAGCCTAATACAGTATCATTCAATTTTAAGTAAGTTTAAATTATATACAATATCTCTTCTTCAATTTTGTCTTTATCCTGCATAGTTAAAACTGTCTGCTTCATGCAGGTTTTGGAGAAATATGTACCATCAGTTCGATCGAAGTATGCATCCCAGGCAATCTGTGTTCAATCTTATAATGAACATGAGTGAACAAAATAAACAACTGGAGGAAGACATTAAAGAACTGGAAGCTGTAAGTATTACAAAGTAGGTGTGTGTACTTGTGACATGGTCTACAAATTCACCTTTACAGTCTGTAACAATGCTGCTAGCTTTCACATGAGTGTCACTACTGTATGGCCTAGCACTTACTCTATGTAATGTTGACTGACTTTCACTGTATGCTTCTATGCTGAATGCCACATTATGCAGCCAATGTTTTGCTCTTGGGCACAATTTATTTTGCTTTACTGATTAACTGTATTATGCAAAAGTGCTCCTGCTATCAAAGCATTACTGAAGATGGCTCAATGTAGGCTAAATTTATGTGAAACTTATCTTAGATAACAAGGTACCCATCATAGCTACAGCTGTTTTGCTAAACTGAGGAGACTGAAAATGTTTTATTTCCATTATAGCTACTAAAATGGAAGCAGTAAGTATTGTCCTTCTTTTAACTTCATATGGAGGTGCATGCTGTTGTAAGTCACCATGATTATGGGCATATACAGGTAATGTGTATTTGAAGACAGGGCTAAATCCAGAGATCACATTTCTGTAAATGACTACTACTAGGTGCTACAGTAAATGGCCAGGGAAGAGTGAACAGCGTATCTCACTTTATTCTAGTATGACTTAATAAGTGGCTTTTAATTGATGCTTCATTATAGTCAGCTAAGGTGCTGAAACTTCAGAATAATACGTTTAAGAAGCACAAAAGCTTTCTAATTATAAGTTTTACTTCTTTGTGTAGCTAGAAATGGTAGCACAACTCCTGTATGTTGCGGGGGGAAGGGGAAGTACAACTTCTCTAGGAGGAAAGATTTTATTAAACTGATCCTACTGTAATGTAATGAATGCACATTGTGTAATCTTAAACTGTTTCAAATCTTAATTGTATATTTAAAAGTTTTCATACAATTGAAGTGGCAAGATGAAAACTGAAGATTATGCAAGCTGAAGAACAAGCAAGATGTGAAGCTTCAGTTTTGAATTTTCTAGAACCTTGTGCCAAGGTGTTAACTTCACCTGAGCCCACATTTCTCACTTGAGTGATGAAGAGATGTAGTTGTTTGAAATCTTGATGCAGACTTTCCTACTGCTGTTTCTATCTTCAAAAAGTTGGTGTCAAGAGACACCAAAGTATTCTGGGCTCAGTCTCAGTTCTAGTAGAGCACAAACAAAAAAATTCATTCCATTAACTAGTTCAAACTCGTAGTTACTGGGTAAGATAGTTTGAATTTAAAAAACAAACAAACAAAAAAACCAAAACCCACAAACCCTTAATCCAAATCTTTCCCCTTCTTTTGCTCAGTGCTTGCAGGATAGGTCCTTTCTTCCAGTCCTGCTTTCTAGTTGACATATTTTAGTGTATTCCTGCATTTGAACAAACTGTATTGGCATTTTTCAGATCTAAAGGAAAAGTCTTTGGAAGGTTTTTTAGGAAGGACATAAGGGCTTAGGTATGAAACTGCTCTTTGTCTTTAAGAGACTCATGACCTGCAAGCTCCCTGCTTGCTAATAGTACCAAGGCCTGTCTTCTTCTGTCTATGCTCCAGAAAGTATTCCCATCTTGATAGCAACCAAACACAGGGTAAGCCTGAAAGAACCTCTCCTCCTGTACAGACACTGACAGGCAACCTTTCTGCTTTCTGCTCAGCTGCAAATTTTAAGCATACAGTGCTTGTAGCATCTGCTGTAAACTGTGGGGGGAAAAATGTTATCCGATGGCCTAACACTTAATAATACTGTTACATATCTAACCTAGGGTATGTAATAGAGGGTTCTGCAGATGCTGAGTCGGCCTGCAAACGAAGTGGATTTGCTTCCTTTCAAAGCAGAATATTATCAGTAAAGCAGTCATGCTCACTGTTAGTAACTGTTCTCTAAATTTCAGAAAATAAAGCGGAGAAATGGGCAGTCAGATGCAGTCCTTATGAAGGAATGTCAGCAGTCTACTCATCCTGCACCCACGGCACTGAAGATCCCTCCATGCTTCAAGAAGGAGCAGCCACTGATCCCTGTGGCTGATGCTGTAAGGACTATAGAGGGCAGCAACACAGCAGACAATCGCTACAGTGAATTTGTGGAAGAGTTCTCGAAAGCTGAGCCTGCTGTTGTCAGCTTGGAGTACGGTGTGGCCAGGATGACCTGCTAATTAAAATCCAGCACTGTGCTCCTCTTCTAGACTAATTGAATTAAGAGATGGGTTATTTTGAGGCTGGGTCTGCGCTGCATGACCAAAGTGTGATTTGTATATTGGCAAGTTTTGTTAATGTAGGCTAGAACAGCATGCTAGTTGTCAAGTGTTTGCTGTTCTTTTAGGGGGGAAAAAATGTAGTTGTCTTTTAAAAGAAATGGTGGCATTTGGTAAGTATTGACTAAAAAATCAAGGAATAGTATGTCTTTGGACTTAAGTCAGTTTGCACTAAGTTGATTAAAATAGTAATATTACTTTATTCAGTATAGGAAAACAGGTGGTCTTTCACAAATTGATTTTATTTGGGCAAGAAAACTTGAACTTTGTATTTTAGGAACTGAAGCTACATGTATATATCGCATATTATATGAATATGTATACCCTTGTTTAATGTCACCCAGTACTAACTTCCAGTGTATTAAGTGCCATGGAAAAGTACAATATATTTTGGTTCATAAATAGTTGGCCTTAAACCTGTCAGATCAATGATACTGTTGTCCTTTACTACTGCAGTCTACCTGGCTCTGTTTACATGTATTTGCTCAAATTGTACTTCCTTAGAACAGGACTGAATATAAGGAATGAAGCATGCCTGAGCTGGCACAGCCTTTTGGCAAACAGCTATATGAATGTTAACTTATCACTGAAGACTGTTCTTTCTTCCATTTCCTCTGTTTGAAATAGAATAGATTGGCCTGATTTTCCTGTATGGCAGCTCAGTAGATTGAGCATCATTGAAGCTACAGGTTGTCTGACCTTAAATGTTTTGATTTGTGGCAAGGTATTCAAGTGTAGAGTAAAAAGACTAAAACATGTCTTGTAAAAAAACTTAATAACTGAATAGTCAGGTTCATTCAGATTGTTTACTATGTGCTGTGCAGTTGTTCAAGTTGCAAGAATTGCAAAGAAGCAAAAGTTTTGGAAGTGTAGTCTACTGACATTGCTCCCAAGTAAAAAAAAATAACAAGTCGCTCATGTCCGAAGCTCATGATGAACTGAGTGCCTCCTAAATCTTTCATTAGAAGAAAATTTTAGTTACTAGTGAAACCCTCTTCTCATCTTGTGGAAACTTGTCCAATCTGTGCGTATTTTAAGTAATTTCAAAACAATCTGGAAATTTTTATGTAATTGGAGAGAGGACAGAAACTTCTAGCAGGATGCAGTAGAGATCGTGGGACGTAAGAAAAAGGGGGAAACTTGCAGTTTGTAAGTTTAATTATTTATCTGTAACCTTCTAGTAAGGAAGAAAGAAGGTTTTTGCTGAAGTTTGTCTCATGATGGATTTTCTGAGCAGATAATAGAATAGGGAAGCAAAATGCTGGTGCCTAGTTCTTAGTATAAATTATAAGTTTGGGTATTAAGATCACTGGGTATGATGTTAGATTACTGCTACTGACCTTTTATCTCTGGATTTAAATCACTTTTGGTTACAAGTGAAGATTAGTTTATTCTCATCCTAATACCTGAAGTCTGTTTTGTTAAAATTACTGGTGTGCCACACATGATTTGACATAATTGGCAGCATTCCCCTCTGTACCATATTGGATCAAGGACTCTATTAACAAGGCCAGTATAGGTCGTGATTACGTTGCACTTGTGAAGCTGTCTGGGAGAAATTAACTGTGACTCCTGTATTTGAGTATTAATTCACCCATTTCACTAGTGTGTTTTTAAAAGCATATAAGTGTAAATAAAGGTTCATAAGTATTTTTATTCCCGAAGATATGAGCATAGTATAATCTTTAAAATACATTATCCAGTCATTTAAACACATTTAGAACTTCTCCACTACAGGTGTTGATAGTTTCACGTTTGCACAGTGGTGCCTTACAGGGTTGCAGCAAAAGGTTTTTGTGCCTTGTTATTTATTGTCTCCCCTTCTCCCTCACCTTCTGTACCAACTTGGTTCTGTGATTTTTCCTTTGGAAAAACATCTTGCATATTAAGCTTGTATTGTATCACAGTAATGAAACAAATTTATCACTGACAATATAGGTAAGTGTTATCAATTTGTACTTATTTGTTTTAATAGTTTGCTGCTCTGATGTGCCATATACACTTTCCATATTTATTGTTTAGAGTTTATAGACTTAAAATATTATATTAAGCTTTTTTGCAAATATTGTTGTATGTTGTTTTTACTTTAACAACCATCTGAGTGCCCCTGTATACAAGGCTTTTGAAGAGAAGATCTATTCCCTTTCAGTACTGTTAAAGTGAGTTTATTTCAGTCTTTGGGCCCTTTTTGTTGGCAGAGTTCACTTCTTAGCGAAAGGAATTGGGATGCCTTTTTATTTTAAATCAAGGTAGGCATGTTAGGTCAGCTTTAAAATGCCATAAAACTATCTGCTCAGGCACAGAACCTGTTTCTTCATCAAAAAATACAGTACTTCCTGACCTGAAGTAAATATTTTACTCCAGTTAATATATGAGTAGAGTTTTATAAGGCTGTTTTGTAGAGCAGCCACTGTACACAGTACAGATAGCTCTGCCAACTCAGTCCTCAGGGTCACCAGTGAGAAAAGTTCCTGCAGAGAGGCAGCTGTCTCTTCTCACTTGCTGTTTAGGCTTAAGCCAAAACTACCTAAAGCACATGGGACCTGTGGTGAAGTAAATAGATGGTAGCGAAGTGAGCTCCAACAGAATGCTTGGCAGGATGGCCAGGACTCAGCACAGTGGGGCTGTTCTGTGTCCTTCAAGAAGGGTTTAAAAACATCAAGCAAGTTGACTAAAAAAACTGTGGCAGAAGCTGCCTGGGAGCAGAAAGAATTTTGATTCTTATTTCAGTGGAATAAGGAAGAAAAGCTTATATTCAGCTTTTCTTCATCATGAGCATGCTGTTCCAAGAGCAGTTACAATTCTGAAAGGTGCCTGGTACAGATCAAAGTAATGCACAGAACTCTTTCTCTTAATGCTGTGGCATTAACATGTGGTTGGTACACTCAGCAGTTGCTTGGGAATAATAATGTCCCAGATAGAAAGTTGCTATAGTTGATTCTGCTCCACTGGTTGCAAGACTTTGGCACCTGTCAATTCTGTGCTTCATCTTGAGAAGGTCTTAGTAAAGTCTTTGGATTTCTATGTTTTGTGCTGTGCTTGATCTTTTTTCCAATCCGAGTGCTGTAGAAAAGAAATAAACCCTTTCCATTAACCAAGCTGTTAGTCTCACATGAGCAACTAAAACTGATTTCACTCACTTTGTACTACAGGCAATTTAAAATATGTATTTCACTAGTACTGAAAGAGTTGGGCTTGTTTTGGGGAAGCTTGCTGTTGTTATAATGTATTCTTCAATATATGTTTAAATATCCAACTGTTCTGTTTTGTAGGTTGACTGCCAGATCAGCTGGCAGCAGACTAAGAAATTAATTAAGCAACACTGAACTGAGCATGTGCATTTTCCACATGTCCAATTTCCAGTGATTTTAAATCTAGGGCAAAAGCCTGAAGTCTGGAGAGTCCATTTAGAGAATTGAAACAGCAGTTCTTCCATAAAACCGCACATCCCGATGTGGAACAAATGCCCTAATATAATTGTTTTAGAGGGAAAGCTATCACAAATCAAGCTGTGACAGTTTGATGTGTCTCTTTCTAAGGATAAGCACACTGGATAAGCCTTGCGGGGGAAGGTGACATGTTCTTTCTCTGTAGCTGCTGTTTTTTCTAAGGCCTTTTCATAAAGTAAAATCAGCAAATCTCTGAGAACTTGCTGCTCCCATTCTGTTAAACTAAGCACATAACTGGATGCCCAGTTGGGCTGAAGTGGGGCTGGGTAGCTTGGCCTAACTACTAGCCTCTTAAGGAAGTGACATAATATAAAGAAGTTAGATGTTAAAATAGCACAGGGCACACGCTATCAACATCTGTTCTTTAGAGTCCTGCCCTGCTCTTGAGCAAGTGTGGCTAGCATGAGGGCCTTGCATAAGCATGATGATTGCTTTCTAGTTAGTTTAATGATAATCTTATTTCAAACTAGATCATTCCTTCACAGTGGTAATTTATAGATCTTAAGAGCAACCTTTAGGTTCTGACCTAAAAACTGTTGTTTAGTTGCTAATAGTTCTAAACCTGTAGCTGATCATAGGCTAAGTATACTGGTTGTGAAACCTGTATTAACCTTTAGGTTTAGATCTTTAGATTAGACTGAAGTCTGCTTTGACTCGCTTTCACCATTTGTGCCACACTTTCCTCCAAGTGTTGCTTATTGTAGTGCTTGATATCTGTCAGATGTAACAGGCTTCTTAATGCTTTGGATGTTTCAAAAACCTGGAAGTACTGTAACTATTCTTCCACTATTCTGAAGGCTCAGGTCAGCCTTGGTGAACAGTATGGGTGAGCTCATGTTTGACCTAGCTAGCCTGATCTGCCTACATGTTAAATAGTATTGAAAAATCAGCATGGCATCATAATTCAATGGCACAACTTCTGTATGCGTGATAGCCTTAAGGAAAAGGATGTAGTGAGAGATCCTTGTCACAGCATGTAGCAAGGAACAGGACCCTGCTGGGGTATGACTCATAAAAAGTAGAAGCAGTAGAGCTGTTTTGATGTCCACCAGTAGCTCGGGGACTTGAGGTGGAAGGTCAGAGGCATGCTGCTTCTGAGATGAGTTTCCAGGTCCCAGAGAATTCAATGACTTGTAGGTGAGCAATTCTGCACTGGTATCAAGCAACAGAAAATATATATGGATCTATGTTTCTTAATCTGCTGGTTCTGAGTAATAAATGTCCTGGTGGTGACTTTGAAAATGGAGTGCAATATTTTGTTTATTCTTGTTTATAGTTTAACTCTTGAAGTCAGTTGTATACTGTTTATAATTAAGTGGGATTATAGTTTTTGACACATACTATAAAAGTGTTTCCCATCTTAATGACAAGGTTGGCATGTACATATCTTGTGCTTTGTATCTCTGCATGTATTTCTGCTGAATAGTTTTCTTGCAAGTAGGCAGCCTTGGTGAAGTCCTATGCTGCCCCACAAAGGCGTTCCTCATTACCTAGCATTACACATTAGGTTCCTTGCTCTCTCTTACTGTTGCGCTTCAATCTTACAGTTTATCTTTACAGCTCTCTGTCAGCAATGTCCCTTGACAAACATCTTTCCATCAAAGAAAACGGGTTTGTTGTTTTTCTGTGTCTCTCAGGGATTTTTACCCCTGAACCAGTGAACTTGAAAAATATTGCTTATTCTCCCTTTCAGGGCTTCTGAGTGCCTGTTGACTTCCACAGTCAGTTTACTTACACATTTAACTTCAGACCTGGCTATTTAAAAAAAAAAAAAAAAAAATCAAATGTTGGGTGTGGCAAAGGGAAAGAAAACTTTTCACGGTAATGTATCTGGAAAGACTGGCTGTTGCAGTAGCATTTACTGCTCTAATTCTCTCTGTAAAAGTCACCTGTGTGCTGGGATCATGCTTGGTGTATTTTTGGAGAAAATTTAGTAAATGGAATTTTGTAATAAGTACTTTATTTGTATGTGTTTTGATAATCCATAAAGCTTAAAATAAAATGATCTTAATAGTGCCAGTCTTAACTGGGCATTAAATAGTCCATTTATAATAACAGTGTATGAACAGTAAACATACTGAATAAAATTTTCATGTTATGGATGAATCATCTGATACACACTATAGAGTACAGAAATGACTTGGCCTATATATTAGTTTCTTGAATGATTTTGTAACTTTTAGATATGGGAGACTGGCTCAGCTTCATGTTAGTGACTATAGACTGCTAGTCTAAGCACAGAAGAGTGTTTGTAATTAATAATGTAAGAGTTAAGTGTCAGGAAAAGAGAGCTCTGTGTTTACTTAACATTAACATTACTCCATACGTGGGAATCCAGATTAGTGTTTTCAACAGCTCCAACAAATCTGATTAGGAAATTGGAATAATTTTCTGAAAACACCAGCTTCTACTTTCAGTGACTTTGTTAGCTATTAAGAATGGTTTTCTTTAATTCTTAGTTCTGAGGCTTCTTAGGACTATACAGCCATATTCTTTATTTAGTAAAGAGAGCAATTGTTTTTTGTCATGGTAATAAAGCTCTACTTAACCCGTACTTGCTACACAATGCTCAAGCTTCTTCCAGCAGCATTTTGCTCATATTTACTTCACCCATGTCCAACTCCAGCTTGATCTGCACTGAGACTATGGTTTCTGTCAATAGTACAGATGGAAACTAATGTACTGGAGCCTTGGACTGTGCAGTCATAGAACCATAGAATCGTTTTTGTTGGAAAAGACCTGTAAGATCACCAAGTCCAACTGTTTAGCCTAACACTTCCAAGTCCACCACTCAACCATGTCCCTAAGCACCCCATCTCCACATCTTTTAAATATCTTCAGGGATGGTGACACAACCACTTCCCTGGGCAGCCTGTTCCGATGTTTGATAACCCTTTTGCTGAAGAAATTTTTCCTGATATCCAGTCTAAACCTCCCCTGGTGCAACTAGAGGCTGTTTCCTCTTGTCCTATCATTTGTTACTTGGGAGAAGAGACTAACACGCCCCTCCCTAAGACCTCCTTTCAGGTAGTTTTAGAGAGCAATAATCATAGAATAGAATCATAGAATGGTTTGGGTTGGAAGGGACCTTAAAGATCATCTAGTTCCATCCCCCCTACCACAGGCAGGGACACCTTTCCTCTAGACCAGGTTGCTCAAAGCCTCATACAATCTGGCCCTGAACACTGCCAGGGAGGGGGCAGTCACAACTTCTTTGGTCAACCTGTTCCAGTGTCTCAGCACCCTCTCAGTAAAGAATTTCTTCCTAATATCTAATCTAAATCTACCCTCTTTCAGTTTAAAAACATTCCCCCTTGTTCTGTCACTACATCCCTTGTAAAAAGCCCCTCCCGCTTTCCTGTAGGCCCCCTGCAGGTACTGGAAGGCTGCTATGAGGTCTCCCTGGAGCCTTCTCTTCTCCAGGCTGAAGAGCCCCAACTCTCTCAGCCTCTCTTCGTAGGAGAGGTGCTCCAGCCCTCTGATCATCTTCGTGGCCCTCCTCTGGACTCGCTCCAACAGCTCCATGTCCTTCTTATGTTGGGGGCCCCAGAAGTGAATGCAGTACTGCAGGTGGGGTCTCATGAGAGTGGAGTAAAGGGGCAGAATCACCTCCCTCGACCTGCTGGCCACGCTGCTTTTGATGCAGCCCAGGATACGGTTGGCCTTCTGGGCTGCAAGCACACATTGCTGGCTCATGTTGAGCTTCTCATCAACCATCACCCCCAAGTCCTTCTCCTCAGGGCTGCTCTCAATCCACTCTCCGCCCAGCCTGTATTTGTGCTTGGGATTGCCCCGACCCACATGCAGGACCTTGCACTTGGCCTTGTTGAACTTCATGTAGTTCACACAGGCCCAGCTCTCAAGCCTGTCAAGGTCCCTCTGGATGGCATACCTTCCCTCCAGCGTGTCAACAGCACCGCACAGCTTGGTGTCGTCGGCAAACTTGCTGAGGGCGCACTCAATCCCACTGTCCATGTTGGTGACAAAGATCACAGAATCACAGAGTCACAGAATCAACCAGGTTGGAAGAGACCTCAGGGATCATCGAGTCCAACCGTTGCCCTGACACCACCCTGTCAACTAGACCATGGCACTAAGTGCCATGTCCAGTCTTTTCTTAAACACATCCAGAGATGGTGACTCCACCACCTCCCTGGGCAGCCCATTCCAATGTCTAATAACCCTTTCTGAAAAGAAATTCTTCCTGATGTTCAACCTGAACCTCCCCTGG
This sequence comes from Nyctibius grandis, assembly GCF_013368605.1. Classification (NCBI taxonomy): domain Eukaryota; kingdom Metazoa; phylum Chordata; class Aves; order Nyctibiiformes; family Nyctibiidae; genus Nyctibius; species Nyctibius grandis. The sequence goes on from NC_090659.1 coordinate 105,112,276, forward strand.
CGAAGCTTGAGGCTGTGTCCTCTTGTCCTATCGCTAGTTGCCTGGGAGAAGAGGCCAACTCCCACTTCACTACAACCTCCCTTCAGGTAGTTGTAGACTGCAATAAGGTCACCTCGGAGCCTCCTCTTCTCCAGGCTAAACAACCCCAGCTCCCTCAGCCGTTCCTCGTAGGTCAGACCCTCCAGACCCTTCAGCAGCTTGGTCGCCCTCCTCTGGACTCTCTCCAACACCTCAACATCTTTCTTGAAGTGCGGGGCCCAGAACTGAACACAGTACTCAAGATGTGGCCTCACCAGTGCCGAGTACAGAGGGACGATCACTTCCCTAGACCGGCTGGCTACACTATTCCTAATAGAGGCCAGGATGCCATTGGCCTTCTTGGCCACCTGGGCACACTGCTGGCTCATGTTTAGCCGGCTGTCGATCAGCACCCCCAGGTCTCTTTCCACCGGGCCGCTTTCTAACCACTCTTCCCCCAGCCTGTAGAGCTGCATGGGGTTGTTGTGGCTGAAGTGTAAGACCCGGCACTTGTTCTTGTTGAACCTCATGCCGTTGGTCTCGGCCCATCTATCTAACCTGTCCAGATCCCTCTGTAGGGCCTTCCTACCCTCCAGCAGATCGACACTCCCACCCAGCTTGGTGTCATCTGCAAATTTACTGAGGGTGCACTCAATCCCTACATCTAGATCATCTAGAAAGATATTGAACAGCACCGGCCCCAGAACTGAGCCCTGGGGAACACCACTAGTGACCGGCCGCCAGTTGGACTTTGCCCCATTCACCACCACTCTCTGGGCTCGGCCATCCAGCCAGTTTTTAACCCATTTAAGAGTCCACCCATCCAAGCCCCGGGCAGCCAGTTTGTCTTGGAGGATGCTGTAGGAGACAGTGTCGAATGCCTTACTGAAGTCTAGATAGACTACATCCACAGCCCTGCCCTCATTACTAAGCAGGTCACTTTGTCATAGAAGGAGACCAGGTTGGTCGAGCAGGACCTGCCTTTCATGAATCCATGTTGGCTGGCCCCGATGCCCCGATTGTCCTGCATGTGCCGTGTAATGGCACTCAGGATGATCTGTTCTATCACCTTGCCTGGCACCGAGGTCAGGCTGACAGGCCTATAGTTCCCTGGATCGTCCTTCCGACCCTTCTTGTAGATGGGCGTTACGTTTGCTAATTTCCAGTCAGCTGGAACTTCTCCAGTTAACCAGGACTGCCGGTAGATAATCGAGAGTGGTTTGGCAAGTTCATTTGCCAGTTCCTTCATTACTCTGGGATGAATCCCATCCGGGCCCATAGCCTTGTGGGTGTCCAACTGGCACAGCAGGTCACTAACCATCTCCTCCTGGATCATGGGAGGTTCACACAGCCCCCCGTCCCTAACTTCAGGCTCTGGGGGCCGAGTCTCCTGAGGACAACCGGTCTTGACCATTAAAGACCGAGGCAAAGAAGGCATTGAGCACCTCTGCCTTTTCCTCATCCCCTGACACTACACTTACCCTCCTCATTCAGCAAGTGGTGGAGGCTCTCCTTGACCCTCCTTTTGCTGTTGATGTATTTGTAAAAGCTTTTTTTTGTTGTCTTTGACTGTAGCAGCCAAATCGAGCTCTAATTGAGCTTTGGCCCTTCTAATCTTCTCCCTACACGACCTGGCCATGTCCCTATAGACCTCCCAAGTTACCCGACCCTTCTTCCAGACCAAGTAGGCTCTCTTTTTTTCCTTAAGTTCTAGTCTATGTTCCCTGTTTAACCAGGCCGGTCTTTTTTCCCCGACGGCTTGCCTTCCTACAGACTGGGACAGCCTGCTCCTGAATATTTAGCAATTCCCTTTTGAAGCATGTCCAGCCTTCCTGGACTCCTTTGCCCTCCAGGGCCGATTCCCAAGGGACTTGGTCCACCAGCCTCTTAAACAGGCTAAAGTCAGCCCGCCGGAAATCTAAGGCAGAAGTTCTACTCTTGCCCCTCCTTACTTCCCCCACTATCGAAAACTCTAACATTTCATGGTCGCTACTCCCAAGGCGGCCACCGACCCTCACATCTCCCACTAGTCCTTCTCTGTTCACAAACAACAGGTCAAGCAGGGCCCCTCCTCTAGTGGGCTCATTTACCACTTGCATGAAGAAGTTGTCCTCCACACATTTGAGGAATCTCCTAGATTGCTTCCTCTCTGCCATGTTGTATTTCTAGCAGACATCCGGCAAGTTGAAGTCGCCCACAAGTACAAGGGCCAGCGACCGGGCGGCTTCTGACAGCCGCTTATAAAATGCCTCATCCGCCTGCTCATCCTGGTTGGGTGGTCTATAACAGACTCCCACCGTAATGTCTGCCCTGCCGACCTTCCCCCTGATCTTTACCTATAGACATTCAACCTTGTCATCCTCACCATCTTCCTCAATTTCAACACAGTCCAAGCACTCCCTAACATATAGCGCTACCCCACTGCCTCTCCTGCTTCGCCTGTCCCTCTTGAAGAGCTTATAGCCATCCATAGTTGCACTCCAGTCATGAGAGTCATCCCACCACGTTTCTGTGATGGCAACCACATCATAACCTTCCTGCTGTACAGTGGCCTCTAGCTCTTCCTGTTTGTTGCCCATACTGCGTGCATTGGTGCAAATGCACTTCAGCTGGGCTAGCAGCCTTGCCCCCGACGCAGGCCTGTCACCCCCAGGTTTATTTGTGGCTGCCCTGGTCTTATCCCCCTCCCCCATCGAAGCTAGTTTAAAGACCTCTTGATCAGCCCTTCCAACTTCTGGGCCATAACCCTTTTCCCCTTCTGATTCAGCTGTTCCCCATCCAGCATAAGCAGGCCCGGTGCCATGAAAGCCGCCCCGTGGTCAACAAACCCAAAATCCCACCTACGGCACCAGTCTCTTAGCCACATATTAATCTGTTGTACTTTCATAGTCTTTTCCCTATTTTCACCAAATACCAAAGGAATTGAAGAGTATATCACCTGCGCACCTACCCCCTTTACCAAACGCCCCAGGGCCCTGAAGTCCCTTTTGATTGCCCTGGGACTTCTCTCTTCAATCTCATCCCTACCCACCTGGAATACTAATAGTGGGTAGTAGTCAGAGGGCCTCACCAGTTCAGGAAACGTCCTGGCAACATCCCTTACCCGAGCCCCAGGGAGGCAGCAGACTTCCCTGTGAGTCGGGTCTGGCCTGCATATGGGGCCCTCTGTTCCCCTTAGCAGGGAGTCGCCTATAACAATTACTTTTCTTTTCTCATTTTTGGAGCTGGTTGCAACCCTCTTACTTGGTTGCTTCTGTTTACGTAGCCCTGTAGAGGGTCTTTCACCTAGATTTGTGTCTTCCTGACACTCAGGAAGACGCTCAGGCTCCAGCGCCTCATACCTACTCTGCAGGGGGACGTGGGGAGGGGAGGAAGGTCGGGATGGGATTTGCCTGCCACCCTGAGCAGGGACCTGCCTCCATTCCCCCCCATCTCCTAGGTCTCCTCCTGCTCCTTGTGGAGGAGGAAGAGGATCCTCCACTACCGGAGGAGCATTAGGCCCGTCCGTTTTCCCCAGGACAGGCAGGGAACAGCACTGCCCGCCATCCTCTTCCTGGGATGCTCTTGCACTCCTTAACCTTTCCACCTCCTCCTTGAGCTGGGCCACCAAGGAGATCAGGTCGTCGACCTGTTCGCACCTCACACAGGTGAGGTCTCCGTTACCCTCGAGTGCCAGGGCCAGGCTCTGGCACTCCCTGCAGCCTGCCACCTGCACCTCCGCATGCTTCCGTGGCAGGTCCGTTTGGGTTGCCATGTCTTTTCTGGCACCCGCAAGGGACTTAGGGCCCCGCTGAGTGGAAACCATACCTGCCTGCCCGCCTACCCTGCTCGCCCTGCCTGCACGAACTGCTGCGCAAACTGCCACGCCCCTGGGGCTGTGCCCTCCCCGCCCCGGGACTCACACAGCACTGCTGACTACCCCTCTCCCCTCTTGCTGACTCCCCCTCTCCCCTCTGGGTGGGCAGGACTAGTCCCCTGCCCACCCAGAGGCTCTTTATCACCCGATCACAGGGGGTGGGTGCTACGCCTCCTCCTCTCCTGATTCGTTGCCGGGAAACTTCCGGGTCCAGGTGGGTCTCGCGGCTGCTGCTCGGGGGGGCCCGGAGCACGGAAACCGCACGGAAACCACTCGCCCACTACAGCCCGATCTCTCCCCGCACTAACCTCAGTTGCTGCCGCCGCTGCCGCCGCCTGCGTTAAACAGGATGTTAAACAGGAAGTGATCGTCCCCCTGTACTCAGACACTGCTGAGGCTGCACCTCGAATACTGGTGTTCGGTTTTGGGCCCTTCACTACAAGAAAGACATGGAGGTGCTGGAGCAAGTACAAGGAAGGGCAATGAAGCTGGTGAAGGGTCTAGAGCACAAGTCTTATGAGGATCAGCTGAGGGAACTGGGGTTGTTTAGTCCAGAGAAAAGGAGGCTCAGTGAAAGTGCAGGGTTTCATACGTGCATATGTACGTGGAGGGAAAAGCCAAATTTAACTTCAGCTCTTAGTGTAGCCTAGAGGCTGGTTAATTTATTTTACTGACTTAGTTCAGGGAGCATTCATTGCCTCACTTGTCTATAACTACAACCTGCCTAAGTTTAGGCATTACTTGGAGTGTGCATGTTTAAACTGAGGATAGACAACATGTGTGAGAATTAGCTGGCTACTGCACAGAAAGGTTAAAGAGAAGCAAGTGGGACAAAAAATGATATAAAGGCAAAAAATGGAGATGGATATGTCATTCTTGACCTTTGCGGTGGCCACACTGGGCTGTGGGAGGAAGAGCTGATACTGCAGTTGGCTTGAGCTGGTTCCAGAATTTTATGCAAGACTGAATGATCCTAAAAATGTTGCTGTCTGCTTTGTGTTTATTTTTCCATCCCCTGAAGCTGTCCTGGGTAAAACACTAAAGATGGCTGTGTTCTTGAAAGTATATGGCTTGGCAGAGGCCAGGGCTGTTCTCTGAATACTCAGGAGTGTGGATGTTGTTCAGAAATGTTCCTCAGCTGTGATATGAACTGCTGCAGCTGAGTCCCTCAATGAAAGCAAGAGACTGCTGCAGCTTAGTTCTCTGTTCATGTGAGAATGCTTTAGTGGGGAAAATGCTCTCAGTGTTTGGATCTTTAATTTCTAATCCCACTTTAAGCTTTTAGTAAACTTGTTTTCAGCAGTATGCTGGTGGAAGAAATGATTCTTAATAAATGATTCTAAATAAATGATTCGGCCTGGAGCCCGAATCAGGGATATCACCAGGCAACTCCCCAACCTGGTGAAGGCCACAGACTACTACCCCCTGCTGAATCTTCCCAGACAGGTGGGGAAGAGGCTGCATCCCGTAGTCTGAGGGGGATGAAGAAAGACTACAAGGCCCTAGGACGGTTGGTGAAAGAGTCTGGGGCACAAGTTGTTTTTCTCCTCCCCTCCTTCCATTTTCAGGTGATGACTGGGATGGAAATAGTAGGATTCTCTCTATTAACACCTGGCTACGAGACTGGTGCTACAGGCAGGGCTTTGGGTTCTTTGATAATGGCTGGTTTTATAAGACAAACAGGCGTGACAGTGATACATGGGAAAGGTTTATGTCGTAGGGGCAAAAGGGTTCTGGGACAGGATTAGCAGGGCTCATTCGGAAGAGCTTTAAACTAGATTCGAAGGGGGATGGGGTGGTAGCTGGGCTTGCACCACTGGGGCAATGCTCTAGTGTTGAGGTAGACCAGGAGGCCCCCCATCCCCCTGGGGTGAAATCAGGGGGTGATTCTGGGACGAAATCGGTGTGCCCAGCTCGCTCCCTGAAATGCCTGTACACCAATGCACGCAGCATGGGGAATAAGCAGGAGGAGTTAGAAATCCGTGTTCAGTCGGGGGGCTATGATCTAGTGGCAATTACAGAGACTTGGTGGGACGCCTCGCATGACTGGAATGTGGTCATGGATGGCTATGTCCTGTTCAGGAAAGACAGGCCACTAAGGAGAGGTGGTGGAGTTGCCCTTTATGTGAGTGAGCAGCTAGAATGTATTGAGTTCTGTCCAGAGGCAGATCAGGAGCGAGTTGAGAGTTTGTGGGTGCGAATTAAGGGGCAGGCTGGCAGAGGTGATACTGTTGTGGGTGTCTATTACAGGCCACCGGATCAGGATGAGGAGGGTGATGAGGCCTTCTACAGGCAGCTGAGAGCAGTCTCGCAATTACAGGGCCTGGTTGACGTGGGGGATTTCAACTACCCTGATATTTGCTGGGAGGCCTACTCAGCCAGCCATCCCCAGTCCAGGAGGTTCCTCCAGTGCGTTGATGATAACTTTCTGATGCAAATGGTGGATGAGCCAACTAGGAGAGGAGCGCTGCTGGATCTTATCTCACTAACAAGGAGGGTCTGGTTGAAGAGGTGAAGGTTGAGGGGCAGCCTTGGTTGTAGTGACCATGAGATGGTAGAGTTCAGGATCTCATGTGGCAGGAACAGAATAGCTAGCAGAATCACAACCCTGAACTTCAGGAGGGCCAACTTTGGGCCCTTTTCAAGCAATTGCTAGGGGAAATCCCATGGGACAGGGTACTAGAAGGTAAGGGGGCCCAAGATAGTTGGTTAGCGTTCAAGGACTGCTTCTTCCGAGCTCAAGATCAGAGCATCCCAACAGGTAGGAAGTCAAGGAAAGGTACCAGGAGACCTGCATGGTTGAACAGGGAACTGCTGGGCAAACTCAAGTGGAAGAAGAAGGTGTACAGATCGTGGAAGGAGGGGCTGGCCACTTGGGAGGAATATAAGTCCTGTTGTCAGAGGATGTAGGGAGGCAACTAGGAAAGCTAAGGCCTCCTTGGAATTAAACCTTGCAAGAGAGGTCAAGGACAACAGAAAGGGCTTCTTCAAATACATTGCAGGTAAGCCAACACTAGAGGCAATGGAGGCCCACTGATGAATGAGGTGGGGGTCCTGGAGACAGAGGATAAAAAGGAAGGCGGAGTTACTGAATGCCTTCTTTGCCTCTGTCTATACTGTTGGAGGCTGTCCTGAGGAGCCCTGGACCCTGCGGCCTCAGAAGAAGTCAGATTAGAGGAGGAATCTGTCTTGGTTGATGAGGGCTGGTCAGGGACCAATTAAGCAACCTGGATGTCCATAAATCCATGGGTCCCTGATGGGATGCACCCGCGGTGTGCTGAGGAAGCTGGCGGAAGTCATTGCTAGGCCACTCTCCATCATCTTGCTAAGTCATGGGCAACAGGAGAGGTGGCCTGAAGACTGGAGGAAAGCGAATGTCACTCCAGTCTTCAAAAAAGGGCAGGAAGGAGGACCCGGGTAAACTATAGAACCAGTCAGCCTCACATCCATCCTGGAAAGGTGATGGAAACAACTTGTTCTTGGTGCTGTCTCCTAGGCACATCAAGGATAGGGGGATCATTAGGGGCACTCAGCATGGCTTCACCAACGGGAAGTCTTGCTCAAAACCAACTTGATAGCCTTTTATGAGGATGTTACCCGGTGGATAGATGATGGTAAAGCTGTGGATTGTGGTCCTATCTCGATTTCAGTAAAGCGTTTGACACGGTCTCCCACAGCATCCTCGCAGCTAAACTGGGGAAGTGTGGTCTGGATGATCGGGTAGTGAGGTGGATTGTGAACTGGCTGAAGGAAAGAAGCCAGAGAGTAGTGGTCAGCAGGACAGAGTCCAGTTGGAGGTCTGTGTCTAGCGGAGTTCCGCAAGGGTCGGTTCTGGGACCAGTTCTATTCAATATATTCATTAATGACTTGGATGAGGGATTAGAGTGCGCTGTCAGCAAGTTCGCTGATGACACAAAACTGGGAGGAGTGGCTGATGTGCCGGAAGGCTGCGCAGCCATTCAGAGAGACCTGGACAGGCTGGAGAGTTGGGCGGGGAGAAATTTACTGAAATATAACAAGGGCAAGTGTAGAGTCCTGCATCTGGGCAAGAACAACCCCATGTACCAGTACAAGTTGGGGACAGAGCTGTTGGAGAGCAGCGTAGGGGAAAGGGACCTGGGGGTCCTAGTGGACAACAGGATGACCATGAGCCAGCAGTGTGCCCTTGTGGCCAAGAAGGCCAATGGCATCCTGGGGTGTATTAGAAGGGGTGTGGTCAGCAGGTCAAGAGAGGTTCTCCTACCCCTCTACTCTGCCCTGGTGAGGCCGCATCTGGAGTATTGTGTCCAGTTCTGGGCCCCTCAGTTCAAGAAGGACAGGGAACTGCTAGAGAGAGTCCAGCGCAGAGCCACGAAGATGATTAAGGGAGTGGAACATCTCCCTTATGAGGAGAGGCTGAGGGAGCTGGGTCTCTTTAGCTTAGAGAAGAGGAGACTGAGGGGTGACCTCATTAATGTTTATAAATATGTAAAGGGCAAGTGTCATGAGGATGGAGCCAGGCTCTTCTCAGTGACATCCCTTGACAGGACAAGGGGCAATGGGTGCAAGCTGGAGCACAGGAGGTTCCACTTAAATTTGAGGAAAAACTTCTTTACTGTAAGGGTGACTGAACACTGGAACAGGCTGCCCAGAGAGGTTGTGGAGTCTCCTTCTCTGGAGACATTCAAAACCCGCCTGGACGCGTTCCTGTGTGATATGGTCTAGGCAATCCTGCCCCGGCAGGGGGATTGGACTAGATGATCTTTCGAGGTCCCTTCCAATCCCTGACATTCTGTGATTCTGTGATTCTGTGTGTAAACCAAATGTTTACTTTTCTGCTCAGTTGCTGGACTTCACATGTGCACTGTCTTTCTAGGTTATCTGGTGACATGCAAGTGTCCCACTAGACCACAATATATTTGAGAGGTTAAAGTGTGACTACCATGATAGAATAATAACTTTGATTACTTTTTTCTCTTGAATGTGATAAGGACAGCAGGTGAGCAGGAAAAATGTTCCAATTGCTATTCTCTCTTTTATTTGAATGGCTTTTAAGTGCTCATTGTGGGTGCAGGAAATGTCAAAGGAGATTACTGACAGCTATTAAGAAGCATACTGAAAAGGAATAATTAGTGGAAGAAAAAGGATGGATGTTTATGCATTTGTTAAATCTACATTTAAGAAAGGTTTTGTTTTGTAACTCTGCTTCATAAGTGATTTAAATCCCAGTGTGAATGCAGCTAGAACGATAGAGGTGTGTGGTTAGTAGTGTCTCAAAAGAGAGGCATAAGCACTCTTAATGCCTGGTGCTTTATGAAGACAAAGCTTTGTAAATATTAATCTAGTGGTTCTTTTTAACAATTTACAGTGAGTTGACTTTGGATGGTGATTGAGTTTTTGGGCAGAAAAACGTAAAGAGGGAACATGGAGCACAATTGGATGTAACCATCACTATGAATTTTGTAAAATACGGTGCACAGGAGAGCACTGAGGTTTTGGTAGCTGTATAAAAATTGAGGCTGAACTGCGCTCTAATTCCTTTGCTGCTGCTTATATCTCATAGCACACAGGTCCATCCACAGTGCCAAAGGACAGCCTGGGAGGAGAGAGATAACTGGTATCTGGCTATTTGCTGATATGGACCAAGAAAAGGAAAGGAGAGCTGCTTCCCAAGCAGAGATCACGTGGAGGAGATTGCATACCAGGAGTGGGTCACAAGGTTGTAAGAGAATGAATTTCTACTTCGACTGTTGCAGGAGAAAGGCTGGTCAGTTGGAGTTCAGCAGTGGGGAAAGGATTAGGATTAGCAATAAGAACTACTTTAATTTATTGGTGTTTGAGATATTGTAATGTATGGAGGAACTGAGCTATTTATATAACTGGGTTATATATAGCCCTAAAAATTCAAATTCCTGGGGCTCAATTGGGCTTGTTCTATTTCAAGATGTAAAATTTTGTTTTGCTATCCTAAAGTCTTGCCAAAAGTTTATTTGAAGAGCACAACTTGGCAGAAACTGCTCTCTTATCTGCAGATTTGCATTGTCCTCCATACTCTGTTGTGGTTACTGCTCTTGGGGCTATTCAGTTTCTGGTCATTTCTGCTATTTTCTTGCTTTTTTCTCTCTTATCTGCCTATATTAAGTCAGACTCCAAGGCAACTGAGGCTGAGAAGAGCTGCTCATATGTAGCTGCAGAGGTCAGCCAAGGGACAGTGGTTTACTACTGAGCTACTCGTCTTGGTAACAGCTATCCAAGTCAGCAAGGTAGAAAACCACCGTTTGGGATTTCTAGCAACATTACACCAGGCTTGGTCTGAGCTGCAGAACAGTGCAGTCGTTTGGAAACTGGTATAGTGGCAGGTCTGCAGAAGAGCTAATGACCTGACCCCCTTCTGAAAAGGACCCTTAGGCAAGTGCTGGAAGAGCAGCACTTCTGAGCAGCACTTGAGGATGTGAAGATTGTGGTGCTCTGTCGTTGTGAGGATACGAGAGAGCTGCTCTGGTTTACTGCTATTAAAAGGTGTTCTCAGCCTGTTGCTTTGAAGGCTTATTAGTGTAACAGATACCGGGGGTGCCTTTAGTGTTAGTTGAACAGGCAGCACGTGTACTGAGGACATGCTCTTTCCCGGGGGAGGTTTTTAGAAATTGGTAATCACAGCCTAGAAAGAGCTAAGGCATCTCAGGTCTTACAAGGGCAAGGGAGCTTGGTTTTCTAGCAGGGTTTGGGCCGTTAAACAGAACTACAGCTACACCACAGAGTGAGTCTCTACCAGCTCCAGAGAGACTTTTGGGCTTATTATTAAAACATGTTTACCTTTTCCATCACTTTTCATGTTAATTCCAGTTTCCAAACTGAGGAAAAGGTCCCCTCCCAGCTCTCTGGTATTGGTTGGGCTAAACTGAGTTTTCCACTTTGGATAAAAAATATTCTATATTTGGCTCCAAATTACCGTATGCTTTATAGGAGAAAAAAAATCCAAGATGTTCCTGTGTCTGTTGAATGGTTTTTGAATTAAATGTAGCAATTTAAAACTGGTAGCACTTTGTGTAATACATCTTTTTAATCCATATAATTTTAAGGAATAAAAGAATCCCAATAAAGACATCTTTTGGCTTAATTCTGAAAATAATACTGGATATTTGGTGTGATTTTTAAAATACTTTTCTTTATAGTGGATTCACACTCCCTGAAGTAGGTAAGTAATGCTTCTCTGAAGACAATATAATGAACACTGTGCGCTCAACATTTGCCACCTTATTAGGAGAAGGATGGTTTCCTGCATGCAAGGATTGTTTCAAAATCATCGTCTTGAAGATGTTCCTACCCAGATCCTCTGCAGAGGCAGTGACTCATTTTGGGTGAAGGAAGTGATATATTCACAATCTCTTGCTTTTTACAACTATTTTTTACTTTGTTGTGAAATATTTTCATTAATACCCATCAAATAATGTAATCTATGATAGTGACATGTACTCCACAATGCTTTAATTGCCCATTCTGGACTGTAACAGTGGTTTAATTGCCCATTCTGGACTCTTCAGTCTTCAAATATACTGAAGTTTAGGAGAGGGAGCTGTCAAGACTTTATACTCTGGTTCATGTTAACAGACCAAATGAGGTTTCATTTCACTTTTAAACCTTCAATGAGGGTGAAGGGCTCAGCACAGAAATGCATTACTGACATACTCATTCAGCTGCTTACACTTCTTTAGGGACCCTGGCTTCCTGGAGATAAAGCTAACCAGAATGGGGGTGCATGGGAGAGAAGACAACTTTTATAGAAAAACCCTATCAAAGCTACGTACACCTTGTAACTAGAACATAAAATACTTGGAACTGGTCTTTATGGTGACTTAAAAATTGAAATATTAGCTACTGTTAATCTGAGTTTGGGGGGCAGCTCTCAACACTGTGTTTAGTTCCTTGGTTTTACTGCCATTCAATCGAAGGTGTAATTGGAGGCACGCACTCACTGTTGTCCTTGTCGGATGAGCTTTTATGTGCCATCTAGACTGAGTGAGAACTATGGAAAGACTCTGAGATTATTTACGTAATGCAGCTGTGCTGCTGTTACAGTATCATTTTCAGCTGTAATGCTTAAAGTACAAATAAATCAAATTACTGTTTTCCTTTCTGTAGTACAAAGATAGTAGCAACCGCCCTCTTACCTTCTTCCTGCCATTTTTGTAGACTTTAATATGTAGTTGGTTATGTTTTATCAGACTTTATTTAGTTGGATAAGTTGATTTCTGAAAAACAGATTTTATTTAAAACCAAAAGCCACAAATATGGCAGGGAAAGCCATCTATATAACTTCTTAGGGAAGATGCTCACTGATTTATTTTTTCTTATCAAGTCCTGTAAGACTACAAATAGGACTGAAAATCTGCAGAATAATGATGAGGTTACTCAACAGTTCATTTCAATCCTGAAATTCTCAGTCATTTCCAGAATAACAGATTTGTACTGGCTAGAAGAGGTGCGTGGAATACAAGTGAATTTCATATGAGAACTTGAGCAAGCAAGTAATGTTAGGTTAGTTGTGCAAATTATTTTAAAGTTGCCTCAAGAGATCCTAGTACTAATTTAATAAAACAGAGGCAGTGCAGAAATACATGTCAAAGCTGTAAATCATAGAAAAGCAATCAGAGAGAGACATGAAATTACTCTGCCCACTTGAGTCAGTATCCTCAAATTACTAAAACCCTTGAGCACTCTTTCCAGCAAACATGAAGGAGGCATCACAACCTGCTGGCATGTATCCAGGTCCCAGTGGCACCCAGTGGGATTCATCTCCTGCTTTATGTGCCCACTTCTGTGCAGACACCCACCTCTGAGCTGGTCACCCTTGACTCCTTGCACAGATGAACAGCTGCTTCTGGTGCCCAGCTGCCCTCAGGCGAAGGTACCCATCTGAAATAGGTCATACAAACCACATGGTGAAAATGCCTGTTTCTATGATTTGACTGTGCAGGGATCCTCGGGTGACCCACTCAGTCATGTGTGAAGTCAGGCACTGTGAGTCACGTCCCCACTACTTTTACAGGTTAAAAGTCTAGAATTTGGAGTAGCTCAAAAACATGCCTGGGAAAGTAGGGGCTGATGAAGGAGCAAGGTGCCTAGATGTTGAACTTTGCAGTGGTCATTTGATGGAGCACTTCATGGCAGTGGCCTCCAGAGCAGCACTGGGGAGCATTGCAAGGCACCTGGACACCCCATGCTGCTCACGGAGAGTTGGGGACTCACAGGACACTATTAATAGACACCAGGGACTGATGTCTCATCCTACTGGTAGAACAGCTTGCGCTGCAGCCCAGAGATAGGTTTGCCTGGCTGGCAAGAGAAACTGAAGAGCAGGATTCAAAAAAATGGTGTGCTGAGCAGGGAACTGGTTAGTGACCACCAGCAAGATATGCTGGTGCTTGGTGAAAGATGCAAGGAGGTCGGGTGCCAAATCCTGCCTCTCCTCTGCTGCCTTTTAGCTAGGTGAAGCTAGTACATTTGTACTGGTGAAGAGTGGCATGTGAAAGGGGAGGCCCCAGTTCATTTTCCTAATAGACCTGGGTGGGTTCAGCCCTTTGTCAGGGCTGTCCTGGTGCTCAGGCTGCATTCTGGGCTGAGCAGGGTTGCAGCGTAGCAGAATGCATGAGAGAGCAGCCCCCTCTCACCTTCAGTCTCTCCTTGGGCCTCTCTGTGATGACTAAAGCTTGCCATGGAGCACCATGGTACTTTCCATCCCCCCAGGGAAGCAAAGCTGGACTCGAGATAACTAGTCAAGATACATGAAGAGAAGGAAAGGGGCATAAGAGGGATCACAACTCTGAGGGTACTTGGGCTAAGATCACTGTAAAACTCCAGTCTTCATCTTCTTGGCCAAGTGCTCTGAGAGTCCTTGGGGCTCAGGGGATGCAGTGAGACTAGCTTGGATAAGGTGAAGGCTTTGAACCACAATCGCTACCCCAGGCAGGGAGATTTGAGCCTAATGGGCCAGAGGACACAAACCTAAATAGGTGAGTTAGGTCTGAAAAGGGGAGTGTTTCTGAAGTGGTCTGTGCTGCAAGTATGTTGCTGAGCAAGCCAGACTAGAACTGAAAAGCACATTTCTGCAGAGCTTTGCAATGCTAAAAGGAGATGTACTTTGTGTGCTTAACCTGTGAATGTCCCCAAGGAATATTGCTCCCCCATACACCTGTGTTTCCCAAAGAGCTCGGTGGTACTGGTGTTGGATCCTCATTATTTCCAAGACATGTTCCAGATATGTCATGATACCATAGGGATCGTAAGGTCTGAGGGCAGGAAAAGATGCCTGTAGTTAAATACATTGAACTGGGAAGTGGAAGAGCAGAGTCTGTAGTGCTGACTACACTGAGGTGCTCCTCACTGGTGACGAAGCCCCACATGCTGTGTACAGGTAAGATTTTTATTCCCTTAGGCATGTAGAAAATCCTTCTCCTCTCTCTCAAAATGCAGAGTTTGAAACACACAGATATAAATTGCCATCTGTGCAATGGCCAGCAATTGTGCTATACACCAAAGTTATTAATTTGTTACCTATTAATTTTGGTCTCTGTGAAGGAGATTCACTTCAAGGTAAGTGTGGAATAATGTAGCAATTGGTACAGAAAGAAATATTTCCTTCTTATGTGGCACAAGATGTGGCCAATCTAACAAAATGAATGATATGAATTATGCGACTTGCTTTCACCAAAGCATCCTAAGTAGTTTATAAATATTTCTATAAGCCAGATTCTTTAAGCAGGGCAAGCAAAAAAATTTTATTGTACCCCAGCTCTCTGGAAAAACAGTTAAATTATGAACAGATACATGATTCAGCAGAAGATATTTGGTTTCTCTTAGAGATATTGTAATAATTTCCAGACTGTAATAAGCTGATGGTTAATTCTATAGCTTTTTAAAATTATCTATTACGATTTTATGAGAGTAGGAAGATGGCTTCATAGTTAAATGTGGAACTTTGGGAGAAGTGAGTTGGATGGCGGTGCCTGCTGCAGGCTCTCTCTGACCTCAGATAAGTCCTTTAATCTCCATGTTACCCCTGTTTGCCTGTGGAACACTGAGATAACATCCTCTTTTCATCTGTTCTCCCTTTGGTTTGCTTAGATTGCAATCTATTCAGGTCAAAGATTGTTCCTCTTATTTTATCTAGCATTTATATGGATGGACCAATTTCACTGAGGACCCTGAAGCTTGATGTATGGATAATTCTATTTTCTAGCAGTATTATCTGGAAAATATCTACAATTAATCCATGAAGAGGTACTAAAATCACAATGAATAATAATTCCTCCCAAACTGCTTAAAATTCCTATCAAATTGCAGAATGGCAATATTATATCTAGCTGATTCAAACAACAGCATACAGCTGGCAGATGAAGATCCCCAATGTTGGCACAGTCTGAATATTTTATGCTAAAGTGCTGTTTTTACTCTAAGGTGGCTGGTATTTGTTATGTCTTAACATCACGTCCTGAAAAGCTCGTAAAGGAGAAAAAGCAAGTTCTGCGGAAGCTAGACAGTAGCATTCCCCCTTATTACCAGTTCCTGCAGATCTATCAGGTAAGAAAAAATGCTAAAGCTAAGTACCAGTGAAAACCTTGAGAGAAGATATTAAATCTTTCGCTTCATTAGCTTGTGAGGCTAAACTGAGAAAGAATAAAAAGAATAAAATAAAATTCTAAAGGAATGGAAGGTCAATACATAGTTTTAACACATTAGTTTTCCTTTGTAAACAGAAGCAGCAAAATTATTATACCTAGAGACCTTGGAGGAACTGCAAAGTACAAAATTAAGCAGTATTTAATGAGATGAGAATATAAAAAAAATTCCATGAAGCTGTTCAGAATCAGATAAATAACATCAAGGAGCATGATTTCTCTGCCTTGGTGAAGCAGGTACCAAAACTCTAGTTTCTGATTGTCCTGCTAATAGGAGCTGCCAGGTCCTCCTGATAGGTTATAATGTTGAACATTCTCAGGCCTGGCCTCCTGCCCCAGCGCCTTCCCCCAGCTTGCCTAGCCCATGTGTAGCATGGCTTTAGTCATCTCACTCCTGTGGCATAGGGTAGCCAGGACAAGGGTGTGGGCTGTGTATCTACGTGCTTATGTCCAGATGTTAGGTGACAGTATTTGAAAGTCCTCTGGATTCCCTTGTAGACAATGGGGAGAAAGAGATGTTTCTAGGTAGCCATCCATGTAACCTGTTTCAGACCTCTACCTCACTTCAGATTTCTCTTGGCTGACTACGAAGGATGAATCACGTCTGAACTTTCTGTGAGGATAAGTGTGAAACTATTGGTTCCTCAGGGGCTAAACCAGTTCCAGGCTCTTCTGCTGTGACATACAGGGGCCGCATGAAGCCCATGTCCAGGATGTCTTGGGTTAGTGCCTGCCTTTACTGGCTCCCTCAATAAAGCCACGTGTGTGTTATTCTGCCATTGCTCTTCCCGCAGCCACCTGTGTGAACGTAGGGGCACTGCACAACCCTGCCCCTACTCCATGTCCTGGGACTCCCTGTGTATTTGTGGGAAGGACAAGGGGGCTCTTAGCTTTGCAGAACTGGGTCTGGATCCTCACTGCTGTGTGGGTGAGCCCTGGACAATGTGAAAGCCCTGGTTTGGGTTTACATGGCAAACAAGTCTGTAGCTGTCGTGGGAGGGTTTAGGCAGAAATGTAGAATCATAGAATCATAGAATCATTTAGGTTGGAAAGGACCTTTAAGATCAGCAAGTCTGACGATTAACCCAGCACTGCCAAGTCCACCACTAAACCATGTCCCTAAGCACCACATCTACTCGTCTTTTAAATACCTCCAGGGATGGTGACTCCACCACTTCCCTGGGCAGCCTGTTCCAATGTTTGACTGCAGAGCTGTTTCCCAGGAGCCCTTCCTCAAATAGTGAAAGAAAAGGGATTTGGAAGTGAAAAAACCTGAAATAATGACTTATGGGTAAATCTTCCCAGTCTCTGTCCTCACTTCGTGTGGGGTGTTGTCTGTTTCCAAGGCATTACACATTTTAATAATGTCTAATCTTAAAATCTTACTTTTTCACAAATGGAAATGAGTTGGTGGTCTTGCAGCCTTCTGACCACTTGCAAAAGCTTTGGTTCCTCTTTGACATGCTTGCTCAGGAGGGGTCCCAATGGTGAAATGCTGGTGGGGTGGTTTCTGAACACCTTCACTGCTTTTAACAAGTGCTACTGCCTCCTTGCTTGCATAAGGACAAGTCCATGTGGACATAGTCACAAGAGAGGAGTCTAAGGGAGAGAGAACTTCAAAATTTCAAATTATACACTCCACTGAAATGTATAAATCATACTTATGAGAATTGTGTACAAATTCTTGTTGCATTGTATAATTTGTGCATATGATCTCCTGTAGTTCCGCAGTGATGTCTTTATTCTTTTTTCTTATTAAAAAATAAAAAGGGTTTTTTCTGTTCTCCTCATTTTCCTAGAATTTGCCGATTGTTTGTAATTGGACTTCTCTTAGATATAACGTTCCCTGTTTCTTGCGGATGGGACATGCCTGAACGGGGAGTGTGAACAATTATCATCTCAAGTGTGTGAAGATTTAACGGCAACACCGAGTCCCTTTGCATGCGACCATGCATGTTGTGCCTAATGGCCATGGATTTGTAATGGTGATCCTACAGATGATGTCCTGCTGCTCCCTGCACTGGTTTAGTCATCGTAAGTGCTGTTGGTTACCCACAGCTGTCAGCAACTTGGAGAGGCTTTGTAGGTGTGCAGTGCTTTAGAAACTGAGACCTCTTAAGGAAAATAAACAAGGACCTGATAAGCACTCTTCAACCTCTGTGACAGCTAGTCTTTTCCTGCTTTGTCTCCTGTTTTTTCAAGAGCGAGAAACCTTACATCTCTGCTTTAACAGCCTCTAATTAATGCATATTTTCTTTATTACTAGCACACTTGACATCTATTCTTCATGTAGTATCTAAACATGATCTCTGTTTTTCATGTCAGCGACTGAGTTTCTCATTCATGTTCATGTATAAAACTGTGCAGGTTCGACCTCCAGTGTTTTCATCAGCAGCTTACACTATACTGTGCCCTTTCCTAATATCCTTAATCTCTGCTTCTGGCAAATACAAGAGTGACCTACTTGTTTTTTTTCTGAAGGCAGAAAAATAGAAGTGCGTGTGGTGGAGGAGCAGCTGCTGTTGCCTGACTGTGAGCAAAGAGCTGTAGTGCCCCTGGTTCGGAGCTTGGCTAAACCCATTCCTGCTTTTACATCCCCCTCCATGTGTGTGGGCACTCACTGCAGCCCTATCTCTGCTGCTGGTGCTTGGTGCCATCACCCAGGTCTGGACAAAACAGAGAAGAAGGGATTGACTGCAGATGAGGATGGGTTAATTACAGGGAAAGTGGACTCAGGGGCTGCAATCCCCTCTGTTAGCCCTCCCTGTTGCAGCGATGACTCCTGCTCACAAAGCTGGAAACATGCCAACAGCTCACGACCACGTGCTGTAAATCATGCTCCTCTGCCTTGACCTCCACCTGAGCTACAAGTTATTTGGAAAACGTGCAGGGAGCAGGGACCAATGCATTGCATTCACTTTGCAGTATGAGGAGAATGGGGGTGTCTTTCTCATGGTTCACTCCGCCTCCCCTTCTGCAGTGGATGACAGTGTCAGCAATGACTCATCAACCTTCTTGCTTCATGGGCATCTTCCAGTATCTCCAGGAGCTCCAGGGCTTCACGAGTCTGTCATACAGTGATGAGAGCTAGGCACCAAAATAGAAAATCAATAGTCTCCTCCCACATATGCTTTTGAAAATCTCCCCCACAACCTTTTGCATCAACACTAAACAGATTTCACCTATAAATCTGCTGTACTTAATCTCCCTGAGTACCTCTCCAGCACTTGTCTCTCATCCCCAATTTAAGCTCCCTTATTGACAGATGCACACACACAAACAACTTTTTTTTCCCCCCTCTCAATCCTCCATTGTTTAAAAACAACATCTGATGACAGGTCTGGCAGGGCTGTATCCATCCTCTTTGCACTCAGTGTGGTGAACAGTTCAAAATGGGAGGACGAAGCTTTCCTCCTCCCCGGTTCTCACAGATCTCCTTGTGAGAGGCAGCCCGGCAGCCTGTGGTCTCAAATTTGGGGGCTTATGTGGCCATCTCCAGCTTCCCTGCAAAGCCATGGCATGTATCTGCACAATTGCACAGTAGCAGCTGGATGTTTTACCCTTGTCTGACTTTAATGCTGTCTTCAAGTTATTGTTTCAAAGCTGCCTGATGCAACATCAAAGCAGCAGCCCAGACAAAGCACATTCAGGCTGGGAGCTGGGGTGGAAAGAGGGAAAATTTGCAGCAGAGCAATCAAGCAGGGTGGCTTTTCTTTTGCTTCAACGGGAGTGAAGGGCATGCAGGAGACCTGCTGGGGGAAGAAATTTTATAGGTGTGAGCCTGGCCAGAAAGAAAATCCAGCCCATCTCAGAATGCCATTAGCTGCTTTTTTTATTGTGATTGCCAGACTTTTAGTAAATATTGATTGGAGGTGTCGGAAGGAGTATTTGGACTAGGCAACATCATGAAGAGTTAACAGAGTGTCTCAGGATAAATGCATCAGCTCTTTCACATAGTAAAAAGAGATGATCAGGCTGAGAATCCCAACAAAAACTAATCTCCATTTCAGATCTTGTTTAAGAGATTAATTATGGAATATTGTAGAACTAATTAAACACACAATCAAGGGCAAATAGGCATAGCCTTACACCAACTAACAGAAATATAAAAATTGTTGTTCTGGAACAGACTGTATTTCTGTACTTGGAAAGCAAGAAACAGACGTAGCCTCTTATAGCTCTCACATAGATGAAACCTATAACAGCAAGAAAAAAGGTCTCAATACATTAACCTACAAATTCTATAGTAATGAAAAACTAATGACCTTCTACAGCCACAATTGCAGTGAGTTTTGTGGGTACCAGGAGGTTTCATAATAATTATTTTTTCCACTTGCAGAGCATCATCAATTTAAGGAACCTAAATTACCAAGAAAACAATAATTCACCTTATTACTAATCTGTTGAATAGCTGGAGAAACAGAAACCTGAATAGTGAAATGATGTGCCTGTGTTCTCCTGCAAAACTGGTGAAAGAAAAATTAATATAAATTGAGAGTCTTGACATTCAGCTGTTCTGTCAAGATTTAAGGTTTTAAGGAAGTTACTTTGTAAACATACAAAAAAAAATGCCCTGGGGGAAGTGAAATCACAAATTTAACTAATTGAGACAAATAATTCCAGGCTGCTCTTGTCAGCTGGCAGCTCTTTGGTTTGAGGATTTGTTTTTCACTGAACGCTTGTGAATTCCTTGTTGACTCTCCAAGTCTTTGTCACTTAGAAAAACTGGCAATTCTGTATTTTTTAATTTTTTAATACAATTATCTGTCACAGACACATCAGTTTGGCTCTCTGAACTCTGCAATTACTCAAATCACACATGGCCATTGAATCAATCATATCCTCAAGCAAAGGCCATTCACATATATACGTGTGTGTGTGTGTTACACATTAGCTGTTTCATTTCAAAGTGTTTCTCGTGCCCTTTTCAGCTCCAGAGAGAAATGGTGTGGCTACCTTTGCAGTGTGGGCATGGGACCACTATTCCCTCAGCAAGCATGCTGGAGAAGCTGCTGGCTTTGATTTTAGATGTCCCTGCTCCTCTCCTTCGGGTCGCCTGAGGTACTGGGGGGACCATCTCGGAATGTAGCACAGCAGTGCGGCCATTGTGGCCTTTTGCTTGGCTTTCCAGCCCATCTGTTTAATGTCTGCACCTCTCATCAGATCCAGCCAACAGTCAGACTTCTGTTGCACACCAGGTTGTTCTCCCCTGCCCTTCGCTTCTTACTCCTGGTTTTTCTCTTGCTCTTGTTCCTTTTTTATAACTGGTCCATTTTGGGCACGACATTTTATCCTCTGCTCCTGGAGGTGATCCACACAAAAACTTTGTCCTTTCTGTTTTTTTCTTTACTGCCTCAAAGGAAAAAAGAAATTAAGGTGTGCACTGCTTTTGAGGACAAGAATATGAAGTCTCTGTTTGAAAATAATGTTGAACACAATGTCTCTCATCTGCATGTGTGGGAAGACAACACTCAACCTGTGTTACTCTCAACCTTTGAAGAGTATCAAGGATAACTCTAATTTTACAGAGCATATTTTTCCCTCAAGGAATTTTTAAAGGACGCAGCTGAGAAACGGCCATAAATAAAGAAGTGATCAGAAACACAAATCAGATGAAGGGGTTTTACCCGGGACTTCTTGAGAAGCTCAGCCACTTCCCATGCTGCCAGATTCATCTCTTGACAGTGTTGCCTTTTAACAGCAAGAGGAAACAATGAGATAAAGATCTGGAAGGGCCAGAAGATCAGTAACTGGTGAGTTGAAGTAGCTCTCACTGGTAACAATGCTTCTCTGGTCAGACACAGCAATAAGGATGCCAGCTGGAATCTGGCTTGTGGCATACAAACCCTGGAGCCTTTTGGGTGTCAGAGAGCACTCAAATAGTCTAAGTTCATGCAAAGGTAGGTATTTTTTTCAAGGTTAATTCAGTTATAAAACAACTATCCTGGCCAGATTGGTTTGCCCTTGCCTGGA
The DNA here is from genome assembly GCF_013368605.1 of Nyctibius grandis. NCBI lineage: Eukaryota > Metazoa > Chordata > Aves > Nyctibiiformes > Nyctibiidae > Nyctibius > Nyctibius grandis. The sequence continues at coordinate 105,133,777 of NC_090659.1, forward strand.
AAGGACAGAAGAGAAAGGCGTAAGTGGTTTTTTCCTTCCCATTACCTTCATGCAACACTACCTGCAAGTTCAGGGATTTTCATTTCCTTGCTTTTCAGCCATGCATGGAAACCAGTGTGGAATCAGGGTCTCCCTCACTTCTCATCTACTGGAGGAGCAGGCTGGCCAGCTCAAGGAGTGATACCTCAGCCCTGGGCAGCAAAAATGTCCTTCTCACGTAGGGCCCAAGCACGGGGCCCTCAGAGCCCCCATGGGGGTCTCAGGGCTGCAGCACATGTGCTTGCTGTGTCTGCTGTCAGGCCTCCTCGGGAAGGTTTGCCCACACACCGCAGGGACAAAGTAGCCTGAGAGGAGGAACCTCCTGCTCCAGCCGTGGCAGCAAGGTGCCTCCTCTGCCTGGAAAGCAGCAGAGGATGGGCAGTATTTGCAGCTAGGACGTGCCTGAATGAACATCTGGGAGGGTTCCCTCCTTCTCACTGCCATCTTCTCATAGAATCATAGAAGATCATCTAGTTCCAACCCCCCTGCCACAGGCAGGGACACCTTCTACTAGACCAGGTTGCTCAAAGCCCCATCCAACCTGGCCTTGAACACTGCCAGGGAGGGGGCATCCACAGCTTTTCTGGGCAACCTGTGCCAGTGTCTCAACACCCTCACAGTAAAGAATTTCTTCCTAATATCTAATCTAAATCTACCCTCTTTCAGTTTAAAATCGTTCCCCCTCGTCCTGTCACTACATGCCTGTCCTGGTTTGGCCCAAACCAGGCCAATTAGTCTTAGAGAAACCAAGGTCACTGCTAAATTCCTCACTGCTTATGAGTGAAGAGCCAAAGGGGGTCACACCTGCAGGGAGGAGCAGACAGGGCAGGTGACCCAAGATTGACCAACGAGGTATTCCATCCCATACACGTCATTCTCACTTTCCTATTTATCACTAACCCACTGCCTCCTGGAGGTGGGGCCCAGGAGGGAGGGGTCCTCCTGTCTTCCACTGATTGGTACCAGCTTTGCCAATTCTCCAGTTAAAAGCCTGCAGGTGTTATGGCAGGGGGAGCTACTGTATTTTCCCCTCTGCCCATGCTGGGGGGAGCAACTCTGCCTGAGGAGGATTTCTAAGCTCTAGATCTTGGTTTTGTATATATTTGTATATATTTGATTATTTCTATTATTCTTATTATACTCTTTTTTCATTACTATAGTTTATTAAAACTGTTTTAACTTTCCAACCCGTAAGTCTCTCTCCCTTTTCCCTTTCCCTTAGGGTGTGGGGGGGAGAGGGTTAACAGAGAGCATCTGCCACAGGTTTAATAGCCAGCCCTGCTTTAAACTGTGACAGATTCATTGGTGCCCAACGTGGGGCTTGAGAGAAGCTCCAACAGGTTGCTCTGATAAGTTGAATCCTGGCTCTAGTGGGAGGAGACCCGGAGAGCTCAGCTGAGAGAGTATCAGATTTCTTCCTTTGAGATTTACGAGGGGTTGGAAATTAAAACATATAGTGAAGATGGTGATGTCATTTTTGAATGCTGTGTTATCTCGTCTTTTTATAGAGTTTCTTTCACAGTTGAGTATTGCAATGATGCCTTACCTGCCATGGGCACTGTGTTATTGCTTGCTTCTTATGAATGTTTACATGCAGTTTAGCAGTGGGCGCTGGTCGAAATGTATTGTTTTGGTATGGGGTTTGATATTGATTTATGCTGTGATAAACTGGGCAGTTAATATTCCAATCTCTTATCTCTATGACACAATGATGGGCAGCTTTAATCGCGAATCAGTAGCAGCAACTTCATCTGCACGCTCCAGGCATCCTTTAGCTGATTCTGTTAATGATTACACTTCCAGTTTTACTTCGGGAAATAGTACCTTCTCCTTTTCTGCCAAGCTGATGCCACTAGATTTTGCAAAATTAGGATGGTGCTGTCTAGGTGGCATGTTTTATTTTCGGTTGTCCTGAATGTGTTTCTGATGTGGGATAAGATTAAATATCGGTGCAGGGACAGTTGCAGGTGTTATGCAGCCACCTCAGATCCTACAGTGTGTACTGCCGCTACAGCCACTAAAACCACTGAAACCTCGGCAGCCTGAACCACAGCTGCTACACTCCCCAAGATGGCCACTGCAGCTACTCAGACCCCAGCATCTATCGAATCTGTACCAATTGCTCCTGTAACCAGGAAGAAATACCAAAAGAAATCAGCTCATGAAGTGAAGGATGATGACTCAGAGCCTTCTAAGGCAGAGCCATCATATGACCCAGGTAAGGGCCCTTCTCAGGCAGAGTTAGGGCCCAACAGAGATGGGGGTTTCCTCGATCGTCCTTTTAAAGCAGACCCATCACAGAAGAAAGGTCCTTCTAAAGCAGAACTATCACAAGAGGAGGACTCGGATGTAGAGATAACCTACCACTCCTTATCCCTGAAGGACCTGAGAAATATAAGGAAAGATTTCAGCTGTTATGACAGTGAGCCTATTATTACCTGGTTGCTCCGATGCTGGGATAATGGGGCAGACAGCATGCAATTAGATGGCAGAGAAGCCAGACAGTTGGGATCCCTGTCCAGAGATGGTGGTATTGATAAGGCGCTCTCAAGAAAGTCAAACGCTATCAGTCTCTGGAGGCGACTCTTGTCAGCTGTAAAGAGCAGGTATCCCTATAAAGATGATGTTATGAGTCACCTAAGCAAATGGACCACTATAGAAAAAGTATTAACTACCTTAGAGAACTAGTTGTGCAAGAGATTATTTATAGACACCCACGGGAAGTTGTAGATCCTGTAGATCCTGGTGAAGTGGAATGCAACCGATCCATGTTCCGGAAGGTTGTGAAGAATGCTCCACCGACATATACCCATACATTGTCAATATTAGTATGGGGAGAAGATGATATGACACGTTCTACTGTGGGTAAAATGGCTAACTGCATGCGACAGTATGAAGATAGTATTTCTTCCCCACTGCAGGCACGCATATCGGCTGTGGAAAAACTGACTAAGGAAAACAAGGACTCATTTAAACAACTGTCAAACAAACTGTCCAGGATCGAGAATAAACTTGACTCTCTACCTACACAGGCGCGCGTTGCAGCTGTTAGGAGAAAACGCTCTCCTACAGGACCAGCTCAAAGGAAACAGAACACATCACGAGGTATCCTGTGGTTTGCCCTGCATGGTTATGGGGAGGACATGAGCAGATGGCATGGACAACCTACCAGTACCCTACAGGCACGAGTACACGAGTTGCAAGCTAAAAGAAATACCAGAGAGAATTTTTCTAGAAGGATGGCTGCTCCACTTACCAGTGAGCAGGACCCCAGTCAGGGTAGATGGGCCTCAAATCCCTTTTTCCCAAGTGTGAATAGGAGAAATGAAGGTTCAGTCCCTGTGAGCAGCACGAATCCATTTCTTAATTAGGGGGGCCCTGCCTCCAGCCAGGTGGAGGAGAGGGACAACCGAGTTTATTGGACTGTGTGGATTCGATGGCCTGGCACATCAAAACAACCAACAAGCAGATCAGGCTGCTAAAGTGTTCCAAATAGATTTGGACTGGGAACATAAAGGTGAACTATTTTTAGCTCGGTGGGCTCATGACACTTCAGGTCATCAAGGAAGAGATGCAACATACAGATGGGCTCGTGACCGAGGGGTGGACTTAACCATGGACTCTATTGCACAGGTTATCCATGATTGTGAAACATGCGCCGCAATTAAGCAAGCCAAACGGTTAAAGCCTTTGTGGTATGGGGGGCGGTGGTTGAAATATAAATATGGGGAGGCCTGGCAAATTGACTATATCACACTCCCTCAAACCCGCCAGGGTAAACACTATGTGCTTACCATGGTGGAGGCGACCACCGGATGGTTGGAAACATACTCTGTGCCCCATGCCACTGCCCGGAACACTATTCTGGGCCTTGAAAAGCAAATCTTGTGGCGACACGGCACGCCAGAGAGAATTGAGTCGGACAATGGGACTCATTTCAAAAACAGTCTCATAGACAACTGGGCCAAAGAGCATGGCATCGAATGGGTATATCACATCCCCTATCATGCACCAGCCTCTGGGAAAATTGAACGGTATAATGGGCTGTTAAAAACTACCCTGAAAGCAATGGGGGGTGGAACCTTTAAAAACTGGGATAAGCATTTGGCACAAGCTACCTGGCTAGTTAACACCAGAGGATCTATCAATCAAGCTGGCCCTGCTCAGTCAGACCTTCTACGTACAGTAGAAGGAGATAAAGTCCCGGTGGTGCATGAAAGGAATCTATTGGGAAAAACTGTCTGGATTCTTCCTGCAATGGGCAAAGGCAAACCCATTCATGGGATTGCTTTTGCTCAGGGACCTGGATGTACTTGGTGGGTGATGTTGCAAGATGGTGAAGTCCGATGTGTCCCTGAAGGTGATCTGATTCTGGGTGAGACTACTTAATTCTGAACTGTATGTTGTTGCTGCATAAGTGTCTTTCAGGTTAAGACAGTGGTGATGAGACCGGAGCTAGCTGCAAGTGGCGTCCAGTAACCTCCTCGAGACTGACATTTTGAACCTGCAACCCGTGGGCATGAACCGTGACAAAACTCATACCATCTCTCCTGCCCTGAGAGACTGCTAGCCAGAGAGACTGCTGAGAGACTGCTAGCCAGATGGAAACCCACAAACCTGAACCAAATGAACTTAATGAACTTTTTGTATAAAGATGAATCATAAAATAGTGATATGTGTATATATATATTTGAAAATGAAAAGGTAGTGGTGATCAGAGTATGACGTGAATGGTATGGAATAAGGGGTGGAATGTCCTGGTTTGGCCCAAACCAGGCCAATTAGTCTTAGAGAAACCAAGGTCACTGCTAAATTCCTCACTGCTTACGAGTGAAGAGCCAAAGGGGGTCACACCTGCAGGGAGGAGCAGACAGGGCAGGTGACCCAAGATTGACCAACAAGGTATTCCATCCCATACACGTCATTCTCACTTTCCTATTTATCACTAACCCACTGCCTCCTGGAGGTGGGGCCCAGGAGGGAGGGGTCCTCCTGTCTTCCACTGATTGGTACCAGCTTTGCCAATTCTCCAGTTAAAAGCCTGCAGGTGTGATGGCAGGGGGAGCTACTGCATTTTCGCCTCTGCCTGTGCTGGGGGGAGCAACTCTGCCTGAGGAGGATTTCTAAGCTCTAGATCTTGGTTTTGTATATATTTGTATATATTTGATTATTTCTATTATTCTTATTATACTCTTTTTTCATTACTATAGTTTATTAAAACTGTTTTAACTTTCCAACCCGTAAGTCTCTCTCCCTTTTCCCTTTCCCTTAGGGTGTGGGGGGGAGAGGGTTAACAGAGAGCATCTGCCACCGGGTTAATAGCCAGCCAGCTTTAAACTGTGACAATGCCCTTGTAAAAAGGCCCCTCTCCCGCTTTCCTGTAGGCCCCCTTCAGGTACTGGAAGGCCACAATAAATTCTCCCCAGATCCTTCTCTTCTCCAGGCTGAAGAGCCCCAACTCTCTCAGCCTGTCTCCATAGGAGAAGTGCTCCAGCCCTCTGATCATCTTCGTGGCCGTCCTCTGGACTCACTCCAACAGCTCCATGTCCTTCTTATGTTGGGGGCCCCAGAGGTGAACACAGTACTGCAGGTGGGGTCTCACGAGAGTGGAATAAAGGGGCAGAATCACCTCCCTCGACCTGCTGGCCATGCTGCTTTTGATGCAGCCCAGGATATGGTTGTCACACCTGTGTTAGTGCTGGTGAGACACCTCAGATTCGGGCTGGCCTTCTGTTGCAGCACCCATGGATGTTCCTGCCTGCAAAACACTATTTTGGACTGCTGGCTGCTCTGCCAGTCTGTGTTGCCTGTGCTCCAGCCGTGTTTCCAACTTTGCCTTGCAGCAGATTGCTTTTCAGTACAACTGATACGCTGGCACCATCACAAAACCACAGGTGCTGGGGCTTGGGCAGGGTCTGCCTGTGCCTATGATCTGGCCTCCTGGGGCAGCGCTTGTGTGTGTATCAGCCTCTCTGTCAGCTTGTGCTACAGCAGCCCAGGGTATTTCTCAGCTGATCTGAAGTCTATGTTATATGTTAGAGACCAAAGACAAGGTGTTACTTCTGCATACTGTATTTTCTGTATGGCACGGCCTTATAATTTTTCTGTCCTCATCCTTTGCTGCTTTTTAAAAAAAATCTTAATTTCTCAGCCCACCTTTTCTTTGCTGTCCCATCTTAGTTTGGTGCAGAGTCACTGGAGCCCATGGAGGTCTCATGAGTGATGTTGACTGAGCTCTGTCTCCCCAGGACCTTCTTTGCCACCTCCAGCTTCTTTTCCAGTTTATCCCCAGTGGACTACAAAGCCAACACCACTCTGGTCCCACTTTCCATGACTCCAATAATCAGATATCTTCCAAATTAAGCAGAGTTTATGCATTTTTTTATTTCAATAGCAAAGTTTTGCAGAATCAGGCACAAATGTTCCTTTTCAGCCATGCCAGTAAGACTGGCATAAACCAGTGCCCTTAATGTATGTGAAGCCACTCCAAGGTGACTAGTGACTGTTCTGCTATTGAAATGGGGAAGACAACTTCTGTGGTTATCTTTCATGCTAAAATCTACAGCTTTATTCAGGTCTCAAGGAGAATATGGAGAAAATTGAAGAAGTATCATGCTAAATACAAGAGCTGTCCGAGAGAGTTGTTTTTCCCCAGAGCAGAATTGACCAAGTCTTGTATCATTTTCTGCAAATAAAATTAGTGGCTAAGATGTGCAAAAGTGAACATGTTGATGGAAAGGTGGACCCTGCAGGGCATCTGGGAGTGTGGGACTGTATCCAGTCACACTGACCAACCCCAGCATACACCAGCTCCTTGTGCTTTGCAAGAAGTCAGGAGAGATTACTGTTTCTGTCCTGGTGTTCAATAAAGTTATTCATATATTTATGGAAAAACCAAACCAAACCCCAGCCATTTCTGTTTTGATGACAGTGGTTTATGACACGCTTTGTGCACTAGAGAGCAACAGAAACATTTTCAAAAGTCTGCGGTTCCCTGGTGCAAAAACTCAAGAAACCTGCTCATAAATAAGACTATTTCACAAACACATGAGCCCCTATTTGTCCAGCTGAATGGCTGGGGACTGGGCCAGGGCAAAGGAGTTTTGCAAACGTTTTTTTAAAAAATCTTACTAAAAAAGTTGTTGTCTTAGGACAGTAATCCACATGTGCTGTAACACTGGTTACTAATTACAAGATTTTGAGACATAGAAATGCAGACAAAGCAAGCAGGGATTAAACTGATTTGGCAGTGTTAGTCTCTTTAGGAAATTCACAGTTGAGTTTTTACAGAAAACTGCTTAAATGAGCACAGAGACAGGAAAAACACCTTTTCAACAACCACTGTTTGTTATATGGAGCCTGTATATCTCTAATAGTGATCTCTTTACACACATTAAGGGAAAAAATGATGTGATACATATGAGGTCAGTACTTTCTGTAATTCAGTAATATCCAATCTTTTTTACATGAGATAAACCCATTCTTCCTCTTTGTTACTGACAGAAAGTATCAGCCTGGGCCGAAGACCCAAAACTGGTATGTTTGAGGTGTATCAAACACGGCCCAGGAGGCTCCTGGAGGCGTTGTGTGTAACTTGGGCACGATGTGCCTTCCTAGGAATGATGTATTGGGCATCTCCCTCCATGCTGTCCACACCTCTCCTTTTCCCTTGGCTGCTTCCCCTGAAGGTGCTCATCTCCCCTTGGAGAGGGGTGAGGGGCTGGGATTAGAGGCATTCGCTTCTCCTGCAGTTCTCATGAGACCTACAGGAAAGGGAAATCCTCTCCTGGCTCCATGTGGCACCTCCAACCCTGTATTTCCCCAACTGTGCAAGAGGAATCTAATCTCCTTGGTGTTCCTTAGGGGTCTCCAGCCACAGGGAGGGGGAGCAGTGGGGAAGCAGGATTTTGGGAACCATCTCCTCAGTTGACCCAGGGCTGGCCACAGTGCACCCAGCTGCCCCCTCCAGCATCCGCACACCAAAATATGTAGCCTTGCTGCTCTGCCTGGTCTTTGGCTCAGGCTTTGGAGGTCCTGGCTGAGCTCTAAATTAAGTCAGCTGGTATTTTTTTATTGCGACTTTTACTTTTGGTGCTTTCATTTAGCTGTTTATTAAGATGCTTAAATGCAAATGTAGGCACTCAAGTTACGGTTTATACATTGTCTAGATCTGTACTTCTCACTTGAAAATGTGTTGATGTAAATTACTGGCAAGTGCAGCTTTCTACATCTCTGATACCACTGTCTTACACAGCCAGGTCCCAGGGGTTCTGCTTGAGCCTGGTGTTACAGATGTCGTATAAAAATAACTACATTTTAAAGCCCTGCCTTTGTAATTTAGCCCACTAACGTGATTGTCCAGCTATGGCTTATAGCAGGAAACCCTCAGTAAAGAGAAACACACTAAACAGAGATTCATAGTGGCACTTCCTAGTCGTCTCTCTTTCAAACAAGGAGAGAGAAAAACATGTTACCCATGTGAAATGAAGGTGGATGGAAGTGTGTGATTATTGCTTCCTGCCATTTTGAGAGTATCCGGTGTCATTCTTGTTCTCATTAATGCTTATTAAGTATAAAAGAAAGATGACAAACTATGCACAAACACCTTATTACAAGATAATAATTTACATTCTGATGCTAAGATTCTTAAAATTTTCAGAAATCTCTCAAGAATATTATACCTTCTTAACTGGTAGCAGGTTAATGTATGTCCTTAGGGTAAATGACTTTTCACTTCTGATGTTAAGAGAAACTTCTCTGGAAGTCTTTCTCCCTAGCTAGAAGCAAATACTTTGCAACACTTTATTATAATTGAACATCCATAATGTTCTGTGAACAACAAAAAAAACAGACTCTTCCAAGAAATACCCTATCAATACTATAAATTATTAATAGGAAAGCATCATTCCCTTAAAATGCTTCACCATATTTGCAGTGCAAAAGGCAAGTCAGGTGCTGGAATCACACTAAATTTACATTAGTGCTCTGTGCTACTGTGTTCTACTCTATCTTACTTCATACACGTTCCTATCACTAAGTGCTTTCCAGTTGTTCAGTAAGGGAGCCAATTGATGTGATTTGGTCTTTTTCATGCTCTTTCCCTTTTATTTGTACAATGGAGTATTTTGATAGGGTTGGTTTTCTTTAGGATACACAAAACTATTTATTTACATTGGAGAAAACAGGGAGAGAAAGTGTACCTTGAACTTGGGACAGAGAGCTGTGAGGCTGAATGTCTCCAGTGCGGGACTCCATTCCCAGAGCAATTGGGCTCACCGATTTCCAAGGACACTGAATCAAGCCCTTTCCAAGAGCTGCATTTGGGTCAGCATATTTAGGTCTTCACATGCACCTGACAATTAACCAAACCCTCCTGCCTCCATGAGATAGCATCCTACCTCTGCAGTTAAAATCTTCCTAGAGAACTGAAGGAGCACAGATTTAAGCTGATTCAGAGCAGCTTTAATTAAAAATCAAGTAAACTGATTCAGATTTACACATCCAGGCGATACATGCACGATCCACATTTAATTACCGCAGTGCAGCCTAACTACCTCTTCCGTGCCTACGGGCGGTGGGCTCATGCTCAGGGGCTGACGGGGAGGGCTGTGGGGTGCAGAGCTCTGCCGGGCTGCTCGAGCACTCCACTCCCTTCTCCCCTCATCCGCCACTCCCGACCCCTCCCTGCCCTCTGCCCACACCCTTCTGAGGCTCGGCAGCCCCTGGCAAGCAGGTGCAGAGCGTAGGGAAGGCAGGCAGGGAGCCCACTGCCGCCCCAGCAGGGCCACTGCCATGCTGCTGAGAAGAAGCTGCTTGTACGGTCATAGGGGCAGCGGAGGCTGGTGGTGCCCGGCACTGCCTGCAGCCATATGGCTGCTCCAGGGGCTCCCTGGCACAGCCCCCAGCAAATCCTCTTAGTTCAGCTTCACCCTCTTTTTTTGCCTCTTTGATGTCAGTCTTGCCTTGGTCCCTGCTCCAGTCTCAATTCCCACTGTTACCGAAAAATAGTAATCAAGAAAACTCTCCAAACCAAATTATAGTTTAGAAAGCCGACATTGGTTTATTGCAGCTGGGTGCATGGGGGAATCTCTCCTCCTAGCATGCATACCTAGGAACAAAAGCTTGCTCATTATATACATTACAGAAAGTGAATATTCATATAATTCCAGGAAAAGCCCACCTATTCCAAGAAACTTATGCATATGCTAATACATTATGTAATTGTCTTTGCGCATGCGTACTAAATTGGGGAAGGGGTCTTGGGTGGTCTCTGGGGGTCTCTGGTGGTCACAATCCCCCCTAATTGTGCTTCTGCGCAAGCGTGGTCGAGGCCTTCTTGTTTACAAGTACAGGTGGCCTCAAGGAGAAGATATCATTCTGGTTCTTACTGGACTTATCTCTCTTCTGGCACCAGAGTTTGTGAATCAAGTTAATTTAGACATCACAAAGTTGTTCTTCACAGTCTTGTTTTGTCTTTAGCCCTTTTTATAATTAGCAAAGAACTTAACAGAGACCTTGGATTCTCTAAGACTAAGCGTAAGCATGAATCATTGACGACTATAACATTGTTATCAGTCCCATAAGCAGACCCTATCTACAAAACATGGAGTTTGCTTCAGAACATACTGTTATTCTCTATTATTCTAGCTGAAAGGAAAATTACTGTCAGGGAAGCTGATTCTGTGTAAAGGTAACACGGAGTAGGCTTTTAGAGCCTACTCTGAGGTCTACTCTTGCTAAGCCGTTGCTGAACCGAACCGTCTGGTATCACCACCACATGCTTTTGTGGTCAGATGGTGGTTGTGCCCCTGGAGCTCTCACAGCCTGACCATGGCTCAAGTATGGGACATCATGGCTGCATCTGATTTCTGCACAGGATCCTGCCTGGTGGTGAGACAACAGGCATAAAATGGCCCGTGTTCATGCCCTTAAACCCTCTCTCCCTCCAAACCAAGTGCCTGCATCCAAACTACCTTGCCTGCTGCTCTGCTATCTATCATAGCCACCTAACTGAGATGAACTAGCCTAAGGAGAGCAAAAAAGGGCATTTCATAATGAGGGGCACTACCCGGTAGCAAAGACCAGAAATGAAAAACTTAAATCTGCTGCTAACGTTGATTCTCCTCTTTGATACCTCAATAAGGTATCTGACTGTCTCCCTGTGTCACAGGCAGACAAAAACCACAAACCTACTTTCCTAAGGATGTTAGGAGGATTTTTGTTAAAATTTAGATTGAGAAGCTGAAAAGCAGTAAATAAAATGTTCTTATGTAGAGTGTAAGTAGGTGCACAGCCTTATGTACCAGGAAGGGTGCGTTCACACTAACAAGAGCTTGTTGCGATTTATTCTGTTCCTCAAAATCTAAGCAAGAAAACAAAAATCCCTGCTGATCCCTTTTCAGTTTTGAAGCAGCACGATAAAAAAACATCTGCTAAAGCTAATGACTGCATTTGCATAGATTACTTGTGACAATCCAGCACACAACAGGGTGTCCTGCCATGTCGACAACAAGCCACAAGGGTGATGCACCGCTTTGGCATTTATTGCCAGAAGTCAACTACACTTCTACAATAATAGCGTCAGCTCGTTTCCAGGAGGGCTTTGGCTAATGGCGCTAGAGAAAATTACTGATTCCCTCCTGTTTTCCAATCCAAAAGGTGCAGGGCTTTCTCCTGCCAACTCTGGAGGAGAGGTAGAGGAGGGAAAACAGCTTTCATGACAGCACCCAGCAAAACCCCTTGGCCCCAGAGTGGCAGGGGGAAGGAGTCTGGTTCTGCTGGGCTCAGGCTGAGCCCTGTCCCCCGGTGCTGCGGGCATGGGGCTGGCTGCAGGGGACACAGGGTGGCTGTGCACAGCCCTGCTATCTGCCGGGCTGAGTGGGGGCCGGCACCTGTCATGGGGCACCATGGCTGGATGCCACGTTGAGTTGGAGGGGAACAAATGGTTCCTTTGTGTTTTCAACACAGTGGTTGGGTTTTATGGCATCGCTTTGTTATTCTTGCAGTGTTGGCTATGGACAAATAGAAGACGACAATTTATCTCCTAAGGCAAACTAGCTCTGATATGGCGCTACTCCTTTTCGCTTTGCTTAATTGGGCTAACAGAAAAAGACAACAGCTGCAATGGTGGGAAGGAAAAATGCCTTTGCTTGTCCCAGTTTTGACAGCAATCAGCCTGACAAGGGATTATCAGTTGATCTGAGATAAGTGTTAGTGAGGGATGCAGTTTGTTGTCCGTTTATCCCCTTTACTATTTCATGGATAGAATTGCACTTCAAAACCCTAATATAGACAGTTATTGTGAGAGAGAGTAAACTCTTAGGCATGTTTAAGTAAGACCTGAGTGTGAAAGGAGAAGAATCTCTCTGAAAAAAATGCTTTGGGACTTCCATGTGTTTAGATATGTACATATGTGTGCACATGTGTGTCATGAAGTGAGCAAGTAAAAAGAGACACAGGCCATAGGCACGTGTTTTTGAAACAAATCAGGTCATTTTCTCCAGCTTGTGCCTTCCTGGGCTGCAGATCTGACAGTCACAGGATGCTTCCTTCTGGCCTGGTAATCCACAAGTTCAGGCAAAGCTCTGCGACCACCTGTCAGCCTATTTTTGCGAACTTCCGTGGAAAAACTCCACAAAAAGGACTGGATGATCTTGACTGTCCCGTTTGATATCTATGACATCTTTTGAATTGCCACATGGTTTTCCCGTTGGGTTTTGCTGGAAGCAGGGGACAATACACCTTGGCCAGGAGTCAAGCGAAACGGGCTTTCCCCAACCAGCCGGTGACACCAGGCAAGCCTATGCTGCTGGTTTCCAGTTTGCTCGCCCTTGGCCCCGATCCAGCACCGTGGAGCTTGGCAGGAGTTTTGCAGTTGTCCTTGGTAGATGCCAAATCCAGCTATTGTGTGTGGAAACACCACTGAGGAGAGCCCTCTAGGTCCCAAGGAGCTGAGGGATGCTTGCTCTGCATCCCAGGTACCCTACCAGCCAACTCAAAGGGCCTAATCCTACCTTTCTTACATAGTCCTTGTGCAAATGGTGCTTCTCCAGAAACTTGTTTTGTCCGAGCAAGAAGAAGAGCAGGAGTGGAAGCCCCAGTGATTATTCACTTTGGTACTAATCTATTCTTAAACTGAACAGTACCTTTTAGATATTTTAGTAAAACTGTCATAAATCAACACCCACTGCTTTGGTTTTCTTAGTGATGCAAAAAAGAGGAAAAAGATAAAACTGAAAAGCTGTCCTTTAGCTGACATTCAGTTTGAATTGATCGAGTGATCTGCTGTCAGAGCAACAGCTCTTGTCAAAAATAGCCCTTTGGAAAAAGACCTCTGGTGTTATTTGTATCACGTGTACCACACAACGCTCTTCAGTGAGAGCAGGGCGTCAGAGACCAATATTAAAAAGAGATCAGTGAAAGTGCCGTGTGGGAAATGGAGCATGTGCTTCTCTACAAGCTACGAGCGTCCCTGTGACTGTCTCCAACTAACGAGTTCACTGATGTGTATCAAGACATCATTTTGGGAAAGAACGAGTGGGGTCAGATTTCTTTAGAAACTCTCACAGCTCTGAGGGACTGATACAACCGAAATCCAGGCTGCACCAAGCCTTTCCCATGGTGTAACTTTGACCAGAGTCTCAGTCCTGCAAACTCCCAACCATCTTAATAGCTCCCCTGGTGCAAGAAATAGGCATCGCCACGTGCACGTACATGGCGCAATGCACTCGCTTGCGTTAGAGACGATGGAAAACGTTTTATTTCTGTGTGACAATGTTTTCCCCAAATGGAAAAACTGAAAGCTGAAAAATGTTGGCTGATATTTTTGGGAAAGGGAGGAAATAACTTAAAATCCACGAATGCCAAAACATTTTGAGGGGGGCTGATCTGAGCAAACATAGGTGTTCTTCTCTGGACATTTAACTTGGGCTCCCTTTATAATCAGAAGAAACAGCATTTAGGATAAGATTTACCTCACTCACCCTTAAGCTGATATGAAAAACAGGTCAAATAAACTGCACCCTACAAATACCTGTCTTTTGCCACATTAAATAAAGGGGATTTTAGCTAATTAGCTGAGATGTAGCTGTTTACCCTGCAGCTGGTTAAAACACAGCGAGACGACACCTACCCTTTGGTTTGAAACAGATGGAAACCAGCGGTTCCTACGGGTTTGCAAGGCATGGTCTAGTTTTGTATAGCATCTTCTATTCAACCCTTTTGGAAGATACTGAGACATACCCTGTTTCAAATACAAAATATGTAGTCTCTATCTGCTTAAGAGCAGCTCATATAGGAGTAGTTGCAGTTTTGGAGCTCCCGAAAAAAATCCGTACAGTGAATTCTGTCATTAGTTTTGGAAACTTGTCATAGTAAAAAGCACAATTATTTCTCTCCTCTCCCACCATGTTCCAAGGCCCAGATTTACTTCCAAAGCTTTTCAGTAATTCCCTTGTAGCTTGTGTGTTTCACATGTGCTCAGATTTCTTTTCCCTCTTTCTCATTTGGCCTCTGAGTCCTTTCACCTGAGCCCAAGGACTTCCACGTGCTACCACGGTGCTGGCACCCAACCGCTCTGACTGATGTTCTGCCCAGGGGCTGGTTGCTTTATAAACGGTGAAACGAGTGAAGGAACTGGCAAACGAACTTGCCAAGCCACTCTCTATTATCTACTGGCAGTCCTGGTTAACTGGAGAAGTTCCAGCTGACTGGAAATTAGCAAATGTAATGCCCATCTACAAGAAGGGTCGGAAGGATGATCCAGGGAACTATAGGCCTGTGAGCCTGACCTCGGTGCCAGGCAAGGTGACGGAACAGATCATCCTGAGTGCCATTACACGGCACATGCAGGACAATCGGGGCATCGGGGCCAGCCAACATGGATTCATGAAAGGCAGGTCCTGCTCGACCAATCTGGTCTCCTTCTATGACCAAGTGACACGCTTAGTAGATGAGGGCAGGGCTGTGGATGTAGTCTATCTAGACTTCAGCAAGGCATTCGACACTGTCTCCCACAGCATCCTCCAAGACAAACTGGCTGCCCGGGGCTTGGATGGGTGGACTCTTAAATGGGTTAAAAACTGGCTGGATGGCCAAGCCCAGAGAGTGGTGGTGAATGGGGCAAAGTCCAACTGGCGGCCGGTCACTAGCGGAGTTCCCCAGGGCTCATTTCTGGGGCCGGTGCTGTTCAATATCTTTCTAGATGATCTAGATGTAGGGATTGAGTGCACCCTCAGTAAATTTGCGGATGACACCAAGCTGGGTGGGAGTGTCGATCTGCTGGAGGGTAGGAAGGCCCTACAGAGGGATCTGGACAGGTTAGATAGATGGGCCGAGACCAACGGCATGAGGTTCAACAAAAACAAGTGCCGGATCTTACACTTCAGCCACAACCCCATGCAGCTCTACAGGCTGGGGGAAGAGTGGTTAGAAAGCGGCCCGGCGGAAAGAGACCTGGGGGTGCTGATCGACAGCCGGCTAAACATGAGCCAGCAGTGTGCCCAGGTGGCCAAGAAGGCCAATGGCATCCTGGCCTCTATTAGGAATAGTGTAGCCAGCCGGTCTAGGGAAGTGATCGTCCCTCTGTACTCGGCACTGGTGAGGCCGCATCTTGAGTACTGTGTTCAGTTCTGGGCCCCGCACTTCAAGAAAGATGTTGAGGTGTTGGAGCGAGTCCAGAGGAGGGCGACCAAGCTGCTGAAGGGTCTGGAGGGTCTGACCTACAAGGAACGGCTGAGGGAGCTGGGGTTGTTTAGCCTGGAGAAGAGGAGGCTCCGAGGTGACCTTATTGCAGTCTACAACTACCTGAAGGGAGGTTGTAGTGAAGTGGGAATTGGCCTCTTCTCCCAGGCAACTAGCGATAGGACAAGAGGACACAGCCTCAAGCTTCGCCAGGGGAGGTTCAGGTTGAACATTAGGAAGAATTTCTTTTCAGAAAGGGTTATTAGACATTGGAAGGGGCTGCCCAGGGAGGTGGTGGAGTCACCATCTCTGGATGTGTTTAAGAAAAGACTGGACATGGCACTTAGTGCCATGGTCTAGTTGACAGGGTGGTGTCAGGGCAACGGTTGGACTCGATGATCCTTGAGGTTTCTTCCAACCTGGTTGATTCTGTGATTCTGTGAGGGGAAAGAAAGAAAATGAGATAAAGCACTCCTGAAATCAAACTAATAATGTATCTATCAGTAATTATAATAAAAGAACTTTTTTTTTTTTAATCTGCAGCAGCTGAATCTAGCAATAGACTTGATGGTGAATTTGAGAAGTATTTCTTATTTTAAAAAAAAGCACAAGTAATATGATTATACCTATCTAGGTATCCTATTTACGGAGGCTGAATCTTTAATTAAGGGACTGATTCTGACTTCTACATCCACTAACACTAACCAGAAGTATTTCTGCTGAAGTCAACGGAAAGGTGCGAGATAGTACAAGGCTGAGGAAAAAAACCAGGCATACCCAATGAGATGAAAAATTTTTTGATGCTTACCTCTCACTAAAAATGCCCTCATCCTCCAAAAATAATTCCCATCTGTTTGAAAAACACCTTCTGACCCAGTATTCCCCATTGTCCCCCTAATCTGCTTACACTCTTGTTTGGGCTTTTAATTAAAGGTAGTGGGCAAGACCCATCCCTCCTGTGGTACTATTGTCTGTCAGGTCTGCTGGGACTGCACAGCCAGGATTTTGTTTTCATTTATTGTTGAAGTAGAAAAACTTAACTAGCACAATTAGAAATAATAAAAAAAAGTTTTTATTATGTCTGTGATATTGCAAACATCCAAAGAAGAAAGTGAATGGCTGTATATTCACAGAAAAAAACCATATTTATGGGATTTTTTTAAAACATTTCTCTTTTCAGTTCAGTAGATGGAAGAAAATAAACTCTCCACATTTCCAGTAATTACAGTGCAAGTAAATCTGGGATTGGGCTGGGTTAATTCTTAGGGGTTCTAGCTACAATGTTACACAGGATTAATCTAGAGGTTTGGTTTTTTTTTAATACAGAGGACTAGGGCACTAACCTACTATTAATTAGAAGTAAATCTATCCCTTGGGGCACTACATGCACTGCCTGCATTTTTAATTTGTATTTAGCATTAAGATACATGATGGATGTTTTCCCCTTTCAGTTTCTCAGTTGCTTCCTTATTTCTCTGTAATCCTTTTGTTTTGCATTGGGAAGAACAGTTGGATAACACAGAGATCGTATGCAGACAATTGATTTTTTTCAGTTTGTTGGCTGAATTGGAAAGCATTCAGTGTTTTTCTTTTGGGTCAAACTCATATTTTGCTTCATTTTGGGAGGGTTACTGTTATTTTCCTATTTTTGCTCTTTAAAACAGCAAAACGTAAGCCACTTATACAGAAAAGCTATTTCAACAACAACAAAACCCTACAAAAATCTTGAACAAAATACTATAACTTCATTCTTTCTCAGCTCAGATTCTTTACTTGATTTCAGAAACCCCATGATTGGTTTGCTCAACTTGAACATCCGTTTCTTGCTGAACATTTTTTTTCTATAAAATTGCTCCTGGAAGGGATGCTGGGGCTGAGTGACAGTAATAAAAGAAAACCTCACAGTGGCCACAGGATTCCTTTCACACGCAAAGTTGTTCTTGACTTTTGCTGCAAGGATATTATCGGTGAGAACAAGAAGTATTCCTCCAAGAAGTCCTCACTAGCAGGTCTCTGGTCTAATAAACAGTCTTCCAGGCTCATGAAATGGGACTTTCCCCATTTTGGTTAGACTGGACCAGTGTTTGAATACATGAAAAGTCAGAGGCTGTTTTTTCTTTCCTCCACATTTATGCTGCAGAAGGACGCGATCATTTTCCTGGTCAAGAATCTGTACCTCAGCTCTCGTTTGGTGTGATTTCTTGGAGATTTAGAGAACATTTTGGTTACTTAAATTGCACAGTTCTGCAGCGTTTCCAGACTCTGTAAGTTTGTGGGACTCAGACACAATTTCCTGAAAATAGAGCCTAGAGAAACAGGTCTTTCTCTGCTCAGTGTAAACTTCCCAGTACTGCAGCTCTTCAGTCAATAAAACAAAGTAATGACAGTTTATTACCTCTCAGGAGACTGAAGATATACTTTACAGGGACATGCACATCTCCTAGTCATGATGATCTTCGCTACCTGTTCATTGCACTGATACCAGATTTTCCCAGAGACAGTTTTTCATGTGTTAATCAGGCAGTTTCTGGTGGAGGTGAGCATGAAGCCTGGGCAGAGATGACAGTTCGACAGAGCCTAGGAAACTCGCTTTATCCCTCATCTTCTACTTACCACTCTTTATTCTTCCTTCCATTTATTGCATTTTTTAGATTCCTTTAAGAACCTCGTCCCTGAGACATCCCCAAGTTTGACCTGCCTGCGAGTGAGGGTCAGCCAGGCTCTGGACATGCTGAACTGCACATTTATGCTCTTTATGCCTCTGCAGCAGGGTAGAGTTTGGTTTGCAGAAAAGGATATCTGATCGGGGAAAATGGAGGGTGGCGTAACAACGCAGATGACCCCGAGGAGGTCCTAGCTGCTGCTGCCTAGGCTTGAGAGGGAAGAAGGAAATAAGCAATATTAGAGGACATGGATCTGTTGGGAGGCAAATGAAAACAAGTGCCAAACGTTAGAAATTCAGATGCTTTTCCCCTGTACCTGTATGAGCAGACACTTCCCACTGATACGTGTTACAGCAAGAAGGTTCGTATGGAAAATAAGAGGGATTCTTTAATCCCTCATTTCTTTTTCTGAAATTTTTTTTTGCTTTTTTTAGCTGTTCGCTTTCTTTAGTCCCAGTGGTTCCCTAAGCAGATCTTAAGGTATCAGCAGAGATCTGACATTACTTATGTCTTCCTTAATGAGCCCATTGATTTTGTAATCCAGCAAACAGTATCTCTTCCATTTCCTGATACTGCGACGCATTGAAGAGTTTAGCTGTTCAGCAGCACACCTAACCATGTAAGAAGAAACCACAGTGTTTGAAGTAACTGGTCAAGTAGCAGGGCTGTTTTCCCTGTGAACCTGTCATTGCTCTGGGCTCCTTGTATTCATCCTTAAATTCTAGACCCTGCCATGATAATTATCTATGGCTTTTTAAAAGCCTGCTGACTTTCTCCCGTCACCAGCCTGGGTCTAGATGCAGGCACTGCGCCGGCTGAAGTCTTGCAATTCACTTTCTGCAATTTAGATTCACTTCTTCTCATTAGGAAGACCTACTAGTTTTGAATTGATGTAGCATCTTTGAGCCCTATGAATTATGTATACACTGTAGTATATGTGATGGCAGAAACACAGCTGTAGAGAATGCTGACCAAAAAAAATAAATAAAAGGTGAAGAACTTCAGCAGAAAAAAGGTAAACTCTGGCTTAAAACTGAGCATATCCTGGGTGCCATGTTGAGAGGGCTGCCCCTGACTCTCTGGAGTCACTGAAGCTACTTAGAAATGAACCATGAAGTGAAAAATTCCTGCAGAGATTTTCAGACACCTCTGCCCTGTCACCCTGTGTTCGGTGCTCCCGTTTAGCACGTGAGGCAGCCTCGAAACACCAAAAAACTCTGGAGCTTCTCTCAAAATGAGGGGCCTGATGGTTTGCTAGCTGTTACTTCCATCACTAATTCATACTCGGTGAATCCTAGGATTTTTATTCAGTACTCATTCTGTGCCATAGACTGCAGCCTCTGGGGGAACTGAGAGCACCTGCCTGATGTAATCACTGGGGAGAAGCAGGGTGAGGCTCTGCCTGCTGCTTCGTAATTATTACTGCTGCTGTCTCACCTGATGGCTCCAGCTGCGCTGGTGCCTTGGTGGCTCCAGCACTCTGCAGGGAGTAGGGCTGGGACAGGACTGTGGCACCTGTGGGTCACTGGCAAAGGCACCCTTGGCTGAAATGAAGCAAAGCGATGGCTTCCTGAGAACCACAGCACAGGGCAGTGGTGGAGCCAAAGCTGCCTCATCTCAAAGTCCTTAATTTCTATAAAAGAGCTACGTGTTTTTTAAATGACCTTTTCTGAATAATTTTGTTACATAGTGCTTCTTGTCTGTTTTTCTTCATCCATATTCTTTCTAAAGATGAAAAAAAACCACCTTAGAAAACATTTCTTCCACAGACCCTTTTCAATATCCCCTTCAGCTGGAATAAACCCGCTGCTGTGGCTGTGCTGTGCAGCCTGGCATGGGGATGCAGTAGAAACAGCTCTCCCACCATGGCTGCTTGGCTGACTCTTGCCTGCATGTCATGGGGAGCTCCTAGCTGACTATGGAGTCTCTCTGTGCTTTTAAGTTAGAGCTCCTCATTTGTTTTCACTTTGCAAGGTGTCTGTCAGTCTTTCCTCTGCCTTGCCAGGAAAAGAGAGTTATGACATTTTTCACTGTCAGATGCAGATTCCCATTTCAGAGGTGAAGAGAAACCATAAAGAAAACCCTACCACACTTCAGGGGACTTAAGTGTTAAACCTCTGAGAAAGACAGTAAGTAACAGGTATTGCTTACACAGGCTTTGTGCAAGCTTCCTGGAGTGAAAAACCGGGAAGAATAAAAAGAGACCACATGGATGAAAACACCTCTGGCTCCATTTCATCCAGCTCCTCACCATCCTTTTCCAGAAACCACCCCTGCTCACCTTGGCAGGCCATTCACACAGCGGATCCCGTATCCCTTTACAGTTTTGCAAAAAATGACACTATGCCATTTGCTTCCAGGGGAAATCCCAGCCAAAAGCAGGGGGAACCAAAAAGGGCAAGGGAATGCCACTCAACTCTCTGTGTGAAGTTCCCATTGTACATGAGGATATGGGCACAACAGATGTGGCAGAGAACATTTTCTTCCAACCTCCTTGGTCATACAGCATTCAGGTGTCCAAACATCCCTAGATGTAAGAGCCATTTTGCACGAATATAACCACCTTTCAGCATTAGTCTTCCTCAGTTAGAAGTTGGTGAATGTTTTGCCCAAAGCTTTTCCTGTTGAGCCCTGCGAGGGCAGGTTGACTAAAGCATGTCATGATTTCATGCTGAATCCATAGATGTCTTCAGGTTAAAACAAAATAATAAAAAAGAAAAAATGTGAATGTTTCATTTATCCCTTTCAAAATTCAATGCTTTATTATTTCATTTTAGAATGACTATCCATTTCCAGAGGTACTTCAAGGTTATTTAAAACATATTTTAAAATGTGCAAAAATGATTGAAACCAAATGTGTAGAAAAAAAATTCACAGAATCACATCAATATTTCTAAAGTAGTAATTTCAGGTTGACCTCAAGTCACTTTCCTCCATTAACACTTGGATTTTAAG
Organism: Nyctibius grandis; assembly: GCF_013368605.1. Classification (NCBI taxonomy): domain Eukaryota; kingdom Metazoa; phylum Chordata; class Aves; order Nyctibiiformes; family Nyctibiidae; genus Nyctibius; species Nyctibius grandis. The sequence continues at coordinate 105,155,115 of NC_090659.1, forward strand.
TCGACTGAAAAACAAGCTGAAAGTCCACCCTTTCCATCAGGGCTGCAGATATTCACACAAAACCAAAGAGGGCACAATAACTTGTCTGTTCCATAGACCTGTGAGCTGTTAAGTCATCTGTCCTCTGCCTTTTGTATCTCTGTATCTCCTTCCTTTGGACTCGATGCTTGTAAGAAGATTTGGTGAAATACAAAGAATTGGTGAAATGTAGCAAAGCACCAGTATGAAAGTGCAAAAATTGGTAAGTTCAGCTATGTGGCCAAGTCTTACTTATTAGCTGTTTTGCCCACTTTTTCCCAAGATACATCACCATTCTTTCAAATTTCAATTTTCAAATTTCCAAAGGATGCCTGGCTCTGCGTATTTGCATTTGCACAAGAGCATTTGGTATTTTCTCTCTTTTATTCAGTTTCCTTCATCTGTCTAAAGAGCAGAACTATTACCAGGTGATGGGGGAACTCATGACGTGGGAGAATTGATGGAGGCACAGTCAAGGTGAGCAACTCACGCCTACAGGTCAAGGTTCTGGTCTGACGTCCTGCCTCCATGGCTTCTGGGTGCTGGGCATGTTTATGAAGTGCACTCTGTAAAATGTAACTCACTCCTTCTCCTCCAGCCAAAATCTTGACTTCTGTCTTGTCTGTCCTTTCCTCGGTCTCTTGCAGAAGGCAGGAGAGACCTGTAAGTTGAATGATGTGCTCATATTGCTCTTATTGAACGCCTGTAATTCTGAATGCAAATAGCACTTTTTATACATGACCAGAAAAAGGACTAAATTAACTGGATAAATTATTCACAACAGATAATTCAACCTGCTCTTGTGGGAGAGTGCAATGAATGTCTGATTATGTTAAAAAAAAACCCCTCAACTAATTCTTCCAACCAGTGAAGTCAATGGCAAAACCTTTTACTGACTTCAAAGGGAGCAGAACCTAGCCCGGAGCCAGAGAGCCCACATACGACTTCTCTTTAGTGGTTCTCACTTGCATTTAGAGCCAGAACCCAGACAAGCATTTATGTTTTGAGGAGCCCAGACTAATGCTGTATAGCAGAGTTCGGCTGCAGGGCACATGCATTATTACAGCTCCGGCTGAAAGCAGATCTGCTTTGCAGCTGTGGCGCAGAGCACTGCCCCCAAGCCGAAATAACCCGGCCTCGAGAGAGAGCCGAGGTAGAGGTGTTGTTTAGTGAGTTGGGACATCAGGGCAGGTTAATTTGGCCAGGTTTGTCTAGTTTGGAGAACAGGAGACTGAGGGGTGACCTCATTGCTCTCCACAGCTTCCTGAGGAGGGGATGTGGAGAGGGAGGTGCTGAGCTCTTCTCTCTGGTATGCAGTGACAGGGAAAGGTTCAAAGCTGTGCCACGGAAGGTTCAGACTGGACATGAGGAAGGATTTCTTTACTGAAAGGGTGGTCAAACACTGGAACAGGCTTCCTAGAGAGGTGCCTTTCAGTGTTTAAGAGGCATTTGGACAATGCCCTTAATAATATGCTGTAACTTTTAGTCAGTCCCGAAGTGGTCAGGCAGTTGGACTAGATGATTGTTGTAGGTCCCTTCCAACTAATGGCCCTACTCTATTCTATTCTATTCTATTCTATTCTATTCTATTCTATTCTATTCTATTCTATTCTATTCTATTCTATTCTATTCTATACTTTGCATCTGGGATAGATTTGCAGCCAGTGAGGGGGTTTGTGACCACGGTGCCACCAGCCACCCTGATGTGGCTGTGCTGCTGGCCATCATCCCTGGTGGCAGTGCACCATGGGCATGATTTGGGTGCCATGACTGTGCGCAGTGGATGCGGGGTCTGGGGAAAGGCTTGCGTGGGGGCTGCTGCTGTGCTTCTCCTCCATGGCAGGGGAGGTGAGCAGAGTGAGGGCGGGGCTGTGCCCCAGCTTGTGCCACTGCTCCCCTCTGGTCGTTGGCAGTGGGGGACATGTGGCCTCGGGCACTGGGTAGAAACAGGGACATGGGGACGGTATGAGTCGTCCTGGTGAGGTGGGAGAGGGGGAAGCAAGGGAGTGATGTCGGCATCCTTCGCTGCTGCCCCCGGGGGTATGTACCTCCCAGGTTCGGTCTGGGTGTTCCATGTTTCCTCATGCCCATCCCTGACGTGTGGTGCATTGTCACCTGCAAACTGTCCCCCCCCCACACCGCCCCCCGCTTTCTCTCGGGGCTGCTGGTGCTTCGCTGCGCTTCACACCGCGCGGTTTTAGTCACGCAATGTCCGTGGTGTCTGAAGCGCTGTGACTGTGCCGGGAGGACACAGAAGCGATGCAAAACGCTCTTGCAAACGCACGCTGAGCTCTGCCTGCCCGGGTGCCTGCGTGTGGGGCTGCGACACCCTCCCGGGGCACCTGAGGACCCGGGTTTGGGTGGGAGAGGGGAAGAAGAGGCGGCGTGAAGCGGCGCAGGGTCTCCGTGCTGCGCTGCAGCCCGGCGAGGAGCGCGGGCCCGCTCGCTGCCACCCCCGCGGGGAGCCCCCCACGGCGCCGTGCGGCCCCCAGCGCTCCCAGCCGCGGCCCCGCCCGCCCGTGCGGCGAGGAGGAGAGGCCGCGGGACGCAAGGGGTTAAGTTGTGTGAGCCCTTTTGGGGAGGGGTGGCGGCAGGGGCGCTGCCGGCCGAGCTGCGGCGGCTCAGGTTGATGCCGAGTGGGCGACGGCGGCCGGGCGCAGGCCCGCGGCGGAGGAAGAGCGGCTGATCCCCCTCCGGGTTGCCATGGAGACGGGCGGGCGGTGGCGGCGGGGCTGTCAGTGAGGGATCGCACCGGGCACCGGGGCGGCGGCGGCGGCGGAGGGGAGGCCGCGAAGGCGGCAGCGGCAGCGGCGGCGGCAGCGGCAGACATGGACTCGCAGTGCGACTGTGCCGAGCCTCCGGCCGCCGAGCAGCCGTCGGGGAAGATTAACAAAACCGCCTTCAAACTGTTCAAGAGGAGGAAATCCGGGGGCGCCGTGCCGAGCATCTTCGGGGTGAGGAGCAAAGGCGGGGAGGGGAAGGGCGCCAGCAAAGCGGGGATGGTGCGGAGCCGGACGCACGACGGCTTGGCCGACGCCGTGCTGGAGAGCAGCAAGAAGGAGGAACCGGGCGGCGGCGACCCGCCGAGCAGGGAGGCGCAGGGCCGGCCGGGCGGCGGGCTCGGCCTCTCGGCCGGCGGCTCGGTGGCCAAGTCGCACAGCTTCTTCTCCCTGCTGAGGAAGAACGGCAGGTCGGAGAACGGCAAGGCGGAGAGCGCGGATCCGCGGGCGGGCGGCAGACAAAAGAAGGGGCTGAAAGGGATCTTCAGCAGCATGCGGTGGCATAAAAAGGACAAAAATGGCAAGGAGGAGAGGGGGGAAACCTCGGAGATCCAGTCCGGTCTTATTATGCCGGGGTCTCTGACAGCCAGCCTGGAGTGCATCAAAGAGGAGACGCCAAAACCTTTGTCTGAAACTCCGAACAGCGCAGGAGACACCGGGCAGGAGCCGCCGCGGGAGAAGCGCAGCGGCGGGGCACACGCCTCGGCCCAGGAGCCCGCAGCGGCAGGTGGGGAGTCGCGGGACAGCAGCCCCCCGCCCGGGGAGGAACCTGCCACCGCTGGAAGGCGACCCGAGGAGCTCAGCCACGAACGACCGGACCCAGGCGCCGGAGAGGTTGGGACTGCGAAGGATGCGGCCATAACAGGTGACATTCCAATAACGACTATCCCCCCTGTTGAACCTCACTGTGATAGCGGTCAAGAGACGGCAGCCGCCCCTGACCCTTCCTCTGTTGATCCACCCTCAGAGCAATCGATTGATCGTATTTGTTTGATGTTTGCTGACGTGACTTCACTGAAAAGCTTTGACTCTCTTACAGGCTGCGGAGATATTATTGCGGACCATGAGGAGGATGTGGGCGGCGGGAGTGGTGGCTGCGAGAAGAGCACCCCCGGGGCCAGCAAACTGGGTGCCTCCAAGAAGCACCCCACCATGGTGGCCTACCAGGGAGGAGGGGAGGAGATGGCCAGCCCGGACCAGGTGGATGACACCTACCTGCAGGAGTTCTGGGATATGCTGTCGCAGACAGAGGAGACCCAGACTGAAGGAGGTGGAGGAACAAAGAAGCCTGAGGGGTTGAAAGAGAACCGAGGTACCGAGGGGGCCCAGAACAGGGTGGCGGTGACACATGGTGGCCTCCACCAGATCCCCATTCACCTCAACCACAAAGAGGAGCAGAAGGGCAAGGAGAAGGAGCAGCACGAAGGAGTCCCAAACAGTGACGAGGGCTACTGGGATTCCACCACCCCTGGTCCTGAGGAAGATGGTTCCACGAGCATCCAGAAGGAAACCATTCCCAGGGACAGCTACAGTGGGGATGCTCTCTACGACCTCTATGCCGAGCCAGATGAGAACCCACCAGCGGGGCCTACAGATGAAGTGGTCACCTGTGTGCCACGCTCCAAGCCCGTGTCTCCAATAACAACCACATGCTCACTGAAAACACCCTCAAGCACAGTGAAGGACTCCAAGATACCCATCAGCATTAAACACCTTTCGTCGCATCCTGCCAGCCATGGAGCAGACACCAGTAACAGCCATCATGTCGCACACCATCACCTGGCCAAAAGTGAGATGCACAGAACGAAAATCCCTGTCTCTAAAGTACTGGTACGCCGGGTCAGTAACAGGGGCTTAGCAGGGACAATGGTGAAGGCTGCCACGTACCAGGACAATGCCAAAAAATAGTTGAATAAGAGGTGGAGACAGAGACAGACAGCAAGGTTGGTGTGTGAAATTCTGCATAGGACACCACAGATAATGAATTAGTTTTGCGTCACCTGAGGAATGGCACCTAAACGGCTTACTTCACTGTATTCCATGGGCCTGCACTTCTGAATCCCTTCTTGGTAGACTGTATGGCTGAATATAAAAAGTCAGCTTTTTTTCGAGCACTTTTTTTTACATTTGTATCTTTTTTCTGCAGCACTAAACACTGGGAAGGCTCATTTTTACATGCCTTTTTGGAAGCAGGACTTGGATTATGAACCTTAATGAGCATCCTTCCTCATGCAAAGCAGTGCCATCAGTTCTTCAAGGGAACAGAGTTACAACAGGAGCGACACAAGAGGTTCTTCAATACACTTATCTTTTAATTGTCTTTGGGGGAGGGGTGGAGGGTCGGTGCCTGGTTCCAAAAATGGTGTTTGCTCTACAAGATGTTGGAAAAAATGCCAAGCAAAACCCAACCAACCTAACAGGTATTTTGCCTGCTGTAGGAACGAGAGCACTGCTCAGCAGCAGACTTGATTGACTTGTGTGCAGTAGCTAAGGAGTTAGGTGGACTTGCCTAACAAGAAAACGTATTTTTGTTTGTCTGTCTGTCTGGTTGGTTTTGATCTGGTCTAATGTAAATGGGTCACAGAGACACCTGAGGTAGGTTCAGATGTTTACATCAATACTTGTCCGATAATGCATACAATCAGGTTCAGGGAAACATTTTACTAAATGCCAATATATACACACTGTTCACATTTATACAACAACTTGCTTGCCATGTGTAAATATATACATATTTTAGCAGATTTACTCAATGCTACAGATTTTTTATATTAAAAAAATCACCCATCTGTATTATCTAGAGTTTAAGCAAGAGTTAGTTTTTATAGGTAGATAATTTTACAGTTCTAAAATGATAGAACTTTGTGTAAGTACCTTAAATTAGAGCAAAACTCTGTTTCGTATGGGTTCCTGCATCCCCAGATAAGTAAGTCTGAAGTGCTGATTTTATTTCAGTGGCACATTCCATGTGTCAGAGCTGAGGTTCTGACAGCACTGCCACTGTAAACCTCTATTTTCAGGGGTTTAGACAAAGTTGCTCTGGGCTTAAACCTTACAGGGAAGGAACCCAGGAAAGAAACATGTTTTTTAATTATTATTTTTTAAAATATATAAAATTAGTTTTTGACTATTTAAAGAAAGATTAGGTTCTCATTGCTTTTTATTTTCATTCTTAGTAACATCAGAATAATTTTACTTTAAGAGAGAAAAAGAAATATGGTAAGCTAGTGGTACATAAAATGGTCTGATTAGCTTGGATCATATGAGAAGTGTATTAATGGCCAGAAAGTTTTTGAATAGTCGCTACTGTACATGGGCATTGACAACATTTCAAAGAAATTTAATAGGGTTTTAATGTGCCTGATGACATATTTTTATGATACACTGAAAAAGCTCAAAAAATCACTGAAGTCTAAAGGTAAATGTTATGTATTTAGAAAGTATTTTGATATAAGTATTTAATCATCAGACCACAGTTAATATAAAATATATGCTCCAGTGTATCTGAAAAATAATATACATTTTAAAAATATACATGTCTATATTATGCAGAGAATCCTAAATTCACATTACTGAAGCTAATGGGTCTGTTCTTACATAGCAGTTGCTTTTATTGTCTCTTAAATTGAAAGAAAAAAGGAAAATAAATATACAGAATATACATTTGAAGGATATTAAGGTTATAGATAAACCATAAAGAGCCAGGAAATACAATAATAAGACCCCTGTATATATGTATGTCTGTGGTTCACTGGGGAAATGACCTTATAGTCACAAGGGTAAAACTGGCATCTAGTTCTGAAATTACTTCAGGATTTAATACCAAACTGCAACACCCCAGTGAACAGGGAGAAAGTGTTAAATTTTCCTCATCAGTCCCTGTTTTCATGGTTTGAGTAAGAACCTTAATACACTTCAAAGAAGATTATTTTATATGTTTTCTTTCTAACAACGTATACGAGTGTGGTTTTCTACATGCCTGCTCACACAGACTTGTTGTACATATGCATGTGTCAGAACGCACCTCCTCCTAGGGTATGTGCACCTGGGTGAAGGCACACACCTGTGTGCACCCGTGCATGCTCATGCACCCCTGTCTCCCAACACGCTGGCGATGATTTCCTTTGCCTGAGAAAGGGATTTGCATTTGGCCTGACTCTGCTTGTGCGTTTTAGAAAGTTCAAGCAGAAATACCCTCAAAAGGATGAATGTACAGAACATGGAATATTATCCCGGTCCTTGGCCCCAAACGTAACGTTCCTTTTTCTGTTCTTTGTTTTCATCTGACTGTGAGGGACACATCTTTCTGCATGACAACTCTGCAGAAAAAACATAATTCCCCATTTTGTTGTAAGGATAAATTGTGCAGAGAGGTTCTACAGGGTACTGGAAGTTGAGAGGGAGGGAGGACGTGGTGAGCTTGGGGTAGTACCACGAAAACTGGAAGCACTGAGTACAGGTAGTAGGAGTGGTGCATCTTTAAATCCACTAGGAGATATCAGCTACCATCTCTACAGGACTCGTGTGTGGCAAATTACTCATCATATGCATTTTGTTTATGTTGTGGCATGTCTGTATCGAGAAACCAATACAGTGACACTAGACTAGCTCCCTCTCACGTAACGACTAACACGAATCATCATTAAAATCCTTTGTCTTCCCATCATTTTTCTCTCTCTCCTTTGTTTTCTGCCCCGTTTTTCCTCCATCCTCTGCATGCTGGCGGTCAGGATCCTCCTCGGTGCTAACCCCCGGTGCGGAGTGGGGAGCCCTGGGCTGGCAGCCGAGCAGGGGTGGGAGGTGGCCGTGCTGCCTGCCGAGGCCAGGTGCTCCACAGCAGCTCTCTCAAGCTTTCTGTTGCATACCCAGTGTAAGTACATTTTGCAAATCTCTTGGCGGTTCGTTTGGCTGCTTGCTATGTACATATTTTAAGGACAATCATATCCTTAAAAGGAAAATGGGAAAGTAGGTTGTAGTAGGGCGTCAGTATTTTGAATCATTGCGACATGCTGACGTTGATTCAGGGTAATGGTTGTGTGAGAGTGAAAATACGATTTAATGCTCAAATTAACTTTCTATTTATAAAACTCGCTTTTGTCTTTAAGCCATCTATGTTTTTTATTTTGAAAGGTAATAGAAAATTTAATGTTTACTAGGGCTTTCAATTTTCATAGAAATATATTTGTATAACTCCACACAATTCGTAAAACAATCATTGGAAGGAGGTGCAAAGGCTTTCTTTAAAGCTATATTTAATTCCTGAAAGAACCCTGTGAAATACTGTGAGATACCTAAGAACAAACAGTTAATGGCTTGCTGGATTTAAAGGCTGAGACATACAGATGTAATAGTCCTGAGGCATTCTGTGGTGGTTTGCATTCTTATTTATGTCACCCTGTTCAAGCATATATTTTCCTTGGCTTTGGTAGGTATCAAGGTAGAAATGGTGTTCTGAGTCCCAAAGATAACATTCCCAATGCTGTCGTTGTTTTGATTTTCTTAAAGAATGCTTTTCTTTATTTGTTATTTTGTGGTCTGAATGATGCTTTGTAATTATCAGCTTGTATGTAATTCATAAAGGATTTTTATAGATCAGGACTTGGCATTTAGTTATATGTACTCTTTGCACTTTCAGGTCACTACTGGCAAATTTTGTATGTTCTTATGATATTTCAATATATTGCATAGCATTTTATAGCTATCTACAGCGATTTCAGTGGTACACATTCCTGTCCTATATATCAGCACAAAAGATTTCCTTTCGGTAGCATGAAATGATGTTTTTGTGGACTTTGTCATGATAGAAGTTTTATGTACTATATATGTGGCCTGCAACAGACATAAAGGGTCTTGTTTTCCCTGTAGTGCATATGCATTTTGCTCATGCCAGTAATAGGACTCAAACACACATAATAGATTTCAGAAGAAATTCCATGGCTAGAATAAGAAAAATCTATGTTCAGTCTTACTCCATCGGTCACCAGCATTTCCTTCATCCACTGTGAATATCCTCACTGCCATTCAGGGTAGTAGAGGACTGAATTTAAAAAATTACATGCATAGACGTACACTATGAAAATTAATTCATTGATTATTTTTTAATGAATCTTACTGAATTATTTATCTAAGTTAAGCGAATATTGCACCAAAGTCTTCAAAACGTCTGATACAGATGGCATTTTCATTAAGATGCTGTAAGTGCAGATGAGCCAAATTAACAGGCTTTGCTCAGCAAAGCAAAACCTAGTTGTTTTTTAAATTTGTAGTACTGGCTGAGCTTGCAGATCAAAGGGAGCCATTGATTCTGCTACATGGCTCTGCTTGGAGTTTTTTTCCCCCCCCTGCTCTAATGGACTACTTTCAGAAAAGGCTTTTCAGCAAGATAATGGTATGAAAGAGACAGTTCACAGTAACAATAGACACTTACAAGCAGATGGTTATCTAACAGGCATAATGGGGGGACTCAAAGCAAGGTAGCCTGAAAATGTATTTTCATAGCTATTGATATGAAAGGCTGAGGCTTCTGACTTGGAAAAACAAATTGACACCGACTGAAAAGATGCTGCAGAAATGAGTCTTGGCAGAGTTTACACATGACAGCTTCTGCAGGGTCATATTTATTTATTTATTTAGGCTTTTCCTTTTTTGTTGTTGTTGTTTTTGCTTTGCTTATGTTTTCATTAGAATGACATAACCCCAGGTGTCCAGCCAGAATTGCACAACAACTGACTCTTCTGAGATTCAATGCTGAGAATACACTGTCAGTTGTCTTCAGTGGCCTGGGACTGGTCCCTGCTGAACATCCCTCCCTTCCATTGAGTGATGGGATGATGGGATTCCCTTGTCACGAGTCCACGTGCTGTTTACTGTGAGCAGGATCTATCTCAGTCTGTCTCACTGTTTGTTTTCAGGGGACAGTTTATTTTTAATCTGACTCACAGGAATGTTTTAGCTCACATCTCATCTTCCCTGTGAGCATCTCAGCTAGGAATGGTCAGCATTGATTTGGTGTTTCCTAGGAACTTGCCATATGCAAAGGAATAAGAGCTATAACCACTCAAGCCACATCCTGGGGGCCTTTACTCCTGCAAAAGCAGGTTGTTAAAGCTCTTCCTGCCTTAGAGGGCTTCTACATCCAGAACAGTTAGTACTATTGCTTGGGACCACCTTTTTTTTCCTCTCTGTCTCTTACTCCCTCTCAGCCATACTGCAGTAGCGTGAGAAACTGAGATTTTTGACCTAGCCTTCCAGCACTAGCAAAGAGGAGTTGATGCCGGTGTGTTCTTCAGGAGGTCTTTGCTCCTACTTCTTGGTCTGGAAAAAATTCACCTTCAGAACAAGCATCAAATATATTTAAAACTGAGATCTCTGCTGTGTGATCTCATACACATGGGTGAGGATGTTGAGTGATATTTTGCATGGAGTGGAATATATCCCTCCACTTTTCCTGTTGTGGACAATTTAGCAGATCTAGCAGGGAAGCACGTCACTCTTGTAGGAAAGCTCAGAAGCTGTTTGTAACGGAGGCTGTGCCCAGATTTTCTTTATCTTTGGTAAGAACTGCTTTTCTTTTTCCTTTCTGTACATATTTAAATAAATAGAGCCAAAGTTGTAATGGAGAGAGGAAAAGGTTATGTACTTCACAGGGTAAGGAGTTTAAACTGCTAGGCTGAAAGGCTTCTTGTAGCAATGGCTAGAAGAAGAAGATTGCTTTGCCTACTGTAACATCACACCCAAGCAATGCTCTGCAATAGAAGCTAATCCAGCTATGTCCACAAAGTTAAAAAACTGGCATTTGCCAACATGATCTGACAATCTCTTTCCAAGGCCCAGTTCTGCTGTGGCAAAGCTTCCCCTGACTCCAGTAAAAACTGGCGAAGGTCCTTTATCTATTAATCTTGAAGGAAATGGGAAGTGTTTCTTAAATAAGTCTTCCCTTTTTAAAAAGATGAACATTATTCAGGTGATTATGCTGTCTTTTATATTTAGTAGTATTTTCATTGATCTGAAAGCAAAACATGTCTTTCCATTGTTTTTCCATCTTAATGAGTAGCCACTCCTGCACATAACTCCAGTGCTCAGCATGTTTAAATTACAGCTAACACAATCACTGCCTTCCTTAATCTGACTTGTGATGGCAAAACCAGGACCAGATCCCTTCCACAGTGCTAAAACCCCTGCTTATTGTGTCATTGTTCTTGTTTTTTGATATGGTAACTAGTGATGCCTCCCTTTAATTGTTTCACAGCCACATCTGAAATCTGTTTTTAGGGAGAACAGTATGTAGGGACTGAACGGTAAGAACTTTAACATATTTTTATGATGTTGGATAATGTTGCATCAAAACAGTTGCTATTTCAGTATCGGGTTGTTTCCATGGGCTTTTTATGCACGTGCATTGGAAGCTTTGAACATAATGTGCTCGTAAAAGAAAATCGGCTACATCTGCTTTGAATTACGCCTGACCTTAAAATGTAAAAGCTACACATCTGGTGATGTTTCTTAGTTAATGGCAGCAAAGGGGAAGGTCTGCCCCAACTCACCTGCACCCCGCGGACTGGGGGAGCAAGGTACTGTCACTGGGATAATTTGCTGTCTGACCCTGCTGTGTGGTCCCAGCAGAGGAGTGCGGGGTGTCACCACGGGGAGGTGTCTGCCAGATTGGAGAGCAGCAGGAAAAGCCAGGGTGGTGGTGCTGTGCTGGGGTGGGAGGATTGATAGGGTGACTGGGAGACGGGGTGAAAGCAAGGGCTGGACCTCTGGTCCTTATGGAAAGAGAGTTAAACATATGCCTATTAAATCTGGCTCCTTTTTTTCTTGCATTGATGCTCAAATTGCTGTGTTACACTGAGTTAAGAGCCAGACTGTGATAGTGAGTGCAGGGGTCTGGGGGTGCTCACGCCAGTGCTCCTGCCAGTGGACTACAGTGTGACTGCTCTCATCAACACCTGAGCAGTGCCCATGCCTTCGTTTCTGAAGGCAGTTTTAGCACAGACACTTCCACAAATCCCCTGTAGCCCAGCACCAACCCGTGCCATCTCCCTATTCCTCCATCCTCATTGTGCCAGGGGTATGTGAAGACCCAAGCCCTTGGCAGGGTGGGGAGCGCTGGCTGCACCCTTGTGGCCCAAGGGCAAGTGGGGAGGGGGTGTAAGACACACTGTGCAGCAGCACCGCCAAGTCCTAGGCAAAGTGCAAGTAACTTTCTGCAGCACGTGGCTTGATAAAAGCAATGTTATCCAGCTTTTCAAAAGAGGGAGCAAGACTAAAGATATTGCCTTTGTGTAAAATCAAAGTAAATCCTCTGCTGTGGGACAGATGGCAACAGCTGGACAATATCTCAGTCCATCAATATTCCCTCTAAAATCAGTGGATCTGTTAGTGGTGTTGGTTGTTCCATTAAGACTGAATGAAGATCCAGTAATTTGGCCCCATCTGAATTTTCCTTGCTGTGTTTGTCAGCAGTCTGTCTCAGAAAAACTCTAGTGTTGAGGCTTGTGGCCCTGTTGGATTGGGGAGTGAGGTATGAATGTGGTTGGTGGAAAACACAGATTTAATAAGTCCAGAAAACACAGCATGGCTTCAGTCTTTTATCACAGCCCAACTCTGCTTAAATATCATGGTGTGCCTGAGGAAAGCGTAGCAGGGACTGCTCTACACTGCATCTGACAAACCAATGCTCGTGGGGTTTCCTACGTGCTGAAAGGGACAGATGTGTCCTGTTATTAAGTCACTTAATCTGTTCCTATAAGATGTGTTATAGCTGACAGATCACTGTTAATTACAATTTTCCCTTGTATTTTTTGTGTCAGACACCTCCGGTAAGGTAGCGTATGACCTATTCGAGATAATGAGCGACTAAAGCCAGAACTCCCTGCTCTTCTTACTAAATGGTTTGCTAATAACCTGGCGAGTCTGTGTGCACCAACTTCTTCTGAGTGAAAGCTCAGAACACTCCGGGGGATGTTTTTGGAACAGACTGTTAGACATACTCAGCTCCTTTCCACTTCTGCAAACTTCGATGAGTATGCGTCTCCTTGAATCACTGCATTCTTAACGTATTTACAACCTAACTGATAGCAATAGATGTCTTTCTTCCCTGGCAGTTCACGAGGATATACTAATCAGTGTTTATTATATTTTTAATTCTGTAAATATTTATTTTGGTACTCTGTGTATTTATTGGCACTGATTCTGGTGTTTGCTTATGTGTCATTGTAAATGTTGATGGTTTCAATAGTCTTGCTTCTAATGAATGTAAGGAACTCAGACTAACTGCACTTTTCTTCCATTCAAAAATCTTACAGTGAAAAATATTCCCACTGTCATATTATGTGTTATAATGAATACTGTTAATAAAATCAGTTGTCACTTTTCATTGATGAACGTGAAGGTTACTTTTTGATGTTCGAGCTACAGAGAGCGCCAGTCTATTCAGTGCACTGGAAAATACTAGGCTTTTGAAAGCAAGACATTAGGGAATTATGTCCCCAAAACAGCATAAAAGAGAATACTTGGGCATGTGTGCACTTTCATTTTTATGTAGAAATGTCTTCAGCAGTTTTACTAATAACATCATGGACTAACTAGACTAAATTCCTTACTTAGGGGAGGGCTTTCATAAATGAGAGAGTTTTTGTCTTCTGGTCTTCTGTTTCATCAGCATGTTTTTTTGTTTTTTGTTTTGTTTTCCACCTTTAAACCACTTAGACAATGGAAATGGACTGACTTTGATTTTGTTTATCAAATCAGCCTTGCTTCGTGGTTCTCCTGGTTGGGAAGCCAGCAGGGAAGCTGATTCTGTTGGCACAAGTTGACTTGGGAGTTGCGGTTTTGGTGTGACAGCTAGAAAATGCAGTCTGCTGTCAGCTACATTTCCCACCTTTAAAACTGGGACTTGACTGCTATGACTATGAAGTGACATTTATTAGAACCTCTGTTTTGCAACTTTCTCTAAATTTCTTGTATTTATAAGATGCATAAAGCATTTGCATCAATCTAGTTTTAATCCTTATGTTTAGTTACTTCACTTAGCTAAGTAGCACTGCCTTGCTAAGGGTTCAGGAAGCCTCCCATGTTGCTACTTGTCCATGGAAGATACTGAACCTGCCAGAATAAGAACTAGAATAAAATCTGTTCAAAAGTTTTCAAGGAACAACAAAGCAAAAGGTATAAGCGAGCTCATTATGCAAGTAAGGAGCCGAACATGGTGACAGAGTATAAATTGATCCTATGTTCACAAAAGCATAACTCCTCTTTCCATTAGCTGGAATGAGGCTGAAGAAATGTTTTCCCAGTGATTTAATGCACAAGCAATTTTACATTCAGGGCTTCTCAGCCTATGTCTCCTATTGCATGTTCATGTCTTTTATCCTATGCATCTGGAAGCAGAAGAGTTGTGGTTTAAATTATTCCCTGCTGCAGAAGATTGCCTAGTGATTACCTTGTTTGTGTCCAAGTATAGCTACTGGGATTTTTTGGGGGCAATGGGGTTGAAATGCAGTGCAGGGCAAAAGTACATCAACCTCATGAATCTTGATAACTGTAGATCTGTGTGATGCAGCTGTTAACACCTTCCACAAAACCAGACTACAGTAGCCTGGCAGATCCACTGTGACAGAAAAAACTGAAAAGTCTCCTGAAACCAGGAGACTTGGCCCAAACAAGATGAAGAGGCTGAGTTTCTAATATTGAGCTAAAGTCCCTTACCAATTAAAACCAAGATCGGTCATTCCTGCCAATACATCTCTATGATTTGCATGGCCACCTGTTAAGACCTGGTCGCAACTAGTTCATAAATCCCTTGGAGTAAATTAAGGTGAAACAACACCAAATAACTGGTATGAAATTAAGAGCAATTTATTAATACAGGGAAAGTTGCATGGTTGTAAGTGTCTTGGGTTTCTAAAGGCATTGAGAAAAGAGAGAAAAGGAAAAGGGAAAAGAGAAAGAGGATAAAGCCTATGAGAGAGAGAAAGAGAGATCACCACCCTTGGATCCAGCGAAGTAAGTTGTCTGTAGAGTCGGTAAGTTGCTTGCAGAGTTGCTCCTCCGGTAAATCGCTTGCAGGATCAGTCCTCAGGTGGCGGGCAGGCGGGAGCGCGTGCCAGCATCCCAAGTGAGATGCGTCCCAATTAGCATGCGAGATAGGAGAGGGTGGTAACATCCCTCTTGTCTCCCCCCCTCTGCTCCCTTCCCATGATAATTGGGACGCCTGCGCTTTGTATTCTTAGATTGTTCTCGAAATGAGTCGGTGGTCCCCCAAGGGGTGCCTGGTGGTCGTGATCCCCTAGTTGTGGTGTCCGCTGTATGACCCCGCTTCTGCACAAGCGTGGCTGAGGCCTTGCAAAGTTGTTGCACATGTAGGCTGGCCCCAAGGGAAAGATACCATCCCTCCTCCTCCGCAGGACTTGTCTCTTCCTCCAGCCAGAGTTGTAAATCACAACAACTAAGACACAGCAGGGGTATTGTTCTGTTCCCAAGACCCTTATCTCTTGCCAGACTTGCAGGCCTCTGTAGTACACATACCCTCCTCCAGCCAGAGTTGTCAAACAGTTGTTTAAGGCATACAAACTCTGTCCGCCACACCACCTTACTGGAAAAGTGTTTGCAATGGTAGTGATGACCTGGAAATCTTCCTGTGACCCATTCATTGAAGGTGAGTGCTCTATCCAATCTGCAAATCTATCGAGCAAGAAAGAGAAGAGAATATTCTTGACTCCTAATAATTGGTAAGGAATATTGCCAAGACTAATGGACCAGTGGACTGACTGTGAGTGAGTACTAGTCTCATTTTAAATCCTTTTCCTTGAATCATGGTATTTTTCCCTTTCAAAGTGATTGTACAGGAGTTACTTACTAGGAGCTCACATTGAGCAGATGCCTGCGCCTACCTACCACGTTGCACATCTGCTTCCAATTAAAACCATTCCACAGTGCCCTGAGGGGATGGAAAGGAGGCTCAAAGGTTCTGCAAAGGGTTATTTCAGCAGCCATAGATGCCGCTGTGGCAGCTGAGGTCTAAGAACCTGCTTCATCTCTAGTGACACATCACTCCTTTTACTCTGCAAAGACCCTTAGCACTTGGCTCAGATACTCATTTAGACCCTGGGAACAGGAGGTCTCCTGTTATGACTAATGAAGGAGACTTGTCCTTGACCAATATGTGCATTTTTTCCAGCTTAAGAAAAGTTAACATTTTTAAAAAGATATGGATGGACTCTCATAGCTACTATTCTAAATAGAACAAGACAAATGCTGTTGAAGTACAACTTCCCACAGCTACTCCAAAGACTAACAAACAACCCGTTCTGATGCTGCATCCTTATGCAAAGACCCTTCATGAAGTGGCTCTAAGCAGTACTCCCACATGAATCCCAGGTGAGATGACCTAGAGCCAAGGGTTGCCACCAGAGGGGAGGGAGGACTTGTGCCTTCCGACAAAGCGCTGGTCCGGACCAGGGAGGTCTGAGTCCCTCTTCCACCACTTCCTTTCCAGGCAGTTGTGACCTGATTTACAGAAGGCTGCAGGTACCACATTTTAAAGTCTGATCCACAAAATCAGCTGCACCTAGCTGTGGTATTGCTTAGAACTTGTGGTCTGAGGTTTTATGATAAAATTTCACTATCAATCACTTAAGCACCTGCACCAGGCAGGCTCAAAAGCATTGCATGGCTGGGTCTGCTCTCCCATGTATCATGGTGGGAGTCATGGACAGGCTCTTCCTCGGCCACATCAACCTTCTCTGTTGGTGTCACTTGAAATTCATATGTCCCTTGGGCAGAGGAGAGACTTGAGTAAAGATCCTCTGGGTGAAGGTCCCAATGAGCAGAGGTTGACTGGGTAGAAGAAGCAGCATCGTGGAGGTGGTGGGAGAGGTTGAGGCAGCTAAACCTAGGGCAGTCAGACGCCTTCGGGCAGCAGTGTCCTCTCCTGCTTTGCAGGGGGATGGTTGCCTCCAGGACATATATGTGGCTCAAGGTGCTTCAAGGACATGTTCAGCTGTAGGCTACCACACTGTGGGAACAAATGGTGCTGAGCACCTTGCATGGGGCTGGAAACATGCAGGGTGACATGCTGAATGCAAAGTAAACAAAAATCCTGTGACCGAACAGTATTTTAAGGACAGAAATTATGCTAAACTTGTATGTCATGTAAAGCAAATCTGTTCCATTCCTGCCCAGCTCCATTTGTTCACCTGTAAAGATGAAAACACAACCTAATTTTGCAACAAAATATGTTTGAATAAATACAGGCAAATGTGTCTTAGTAAATATGAGTAATGAAAAACCTGCTCTCGGTTATGGCTGTGAAGACACTGGCCACAATCTAAAGTGGACATGAAAAAAAATCTGTTCTACTAAAATGACGTAGAGGATCAGAAAAATGATGGTAACAAAAATCAAATGAATTGTTCTGAGTATTTCTTAAGGAAAAATAGAGACAGATAAGAATTCAACTAGTCTTGGTCTGTCTTTATAGTAGGGATATACGACATCTACATCTGTCTTTCTCTGAGTTTCTACCCTTCACATTCTGCACTAATAGATTTTGTTTACTGACAAGATACCAAATCGTACAAAAATGAAGCATTTACAGTGAAGAAATCGGTCCTGCTACTCTTTTGCTTATAGGTGTCCTTTTCCCCCCGTGTTAACATATTAAGCTTTTGATCCTTCCAATTAGAATATATCCAGTCATTATCATGCCACATTTAGGGCCTGATTACGCAGCTGCTGCGTCTGAACAGCTTCCTTCAAATCAGTAAGAAATGCTCATACGCAGCAACTGCAGAAATGGTGCCTGCATCCTTCACAGAGCTGCCTATTGCTGCTTTCTCAGGGGGCTTAGAATATTTATGTCTATCGTCACTACATGATGTTGATTTTGCCTGTAGGTTTTTTTTGCTAGTCTTATAGAAAACCCGGTAAATCTGCAAGTTTTATGAAAAAACAGTTGGACCGGATTACACGGTTAAGTTAACTTGTCTATGCTGGATCTTAATTCTCTCTCAAGATGTAACATGTATTCAGACTGATTTAAAATAAATGACTGTATGGGAAAACAAAACAGACATCAGAGCACAAGCATAAAGGCAAATGTCAGCCCCTGTCTCTGAAATGACCGGGACCCTCAGTCCCAAGCTATGAAACCTTACATTTCTGCCTCAGTGCAGGCAAACACACAGCACTATTTATAGCACAGCCTTCTGTTAGAATAGGCTTCATTGGAGGATTTACATGACTAACCAAAAGCAAAAGCCTTTTGTACTTTGTTTCCATAAGAGAAAGCCAGTGTGAAGCTGGTGTTCACTGGGCTGAATTACAGAACTATCAGTTACTAGAAAACCAGTTACTAATTCAAAGGCATCTGTTACCATGGCACAGGTCTCTTCTTCCCTTTCCATGCCCCAGATTTAGCACCAATGATGGGAGCTTAGTGAAAGCTCCAAAAGAATGGTTCTTACCTCTGAAAAATAAAATGCATAGTCAAGGAAGACCACATGTTTTCATGGCAACTAAGGAGTAAAGGGTTAAGACCTAGGAGATGGCTCTGAACCAATGAACAGTACAAAAGACTCCTATTAGCAAATCAAGAGCACAGTGTGCTCTGATTTCCCCCCTTGTATCTTCAATTAAACCCTTTGGGCCACAAAGTTACTGTTCCTGCCAAGGACAGCAATCAACGTGAGGTGATTATTTTAGGTTCTGCTACATACCCTGAAGTCTTGTGAAAAAGAAAACCAACCCTCCCTTCACCCTCTGATCCGATTTCCAGGGCAGGGCAGGCCCACCAGCTAGTCCCCATCCTTTCATCTCGCTGTGCCAGCTGCAAGCACCCAGACTTTCCCCAGAGATGCCACTTTCTCACAGATGCCTGCCTCTTCCTGCCTTCCAGATGGCAGCAGGCTTCTTAACAAGCTCCCCGATTTCTCTTTTCCCCCTTGCGATTTCATTTCAATGTTATCTTGTCACATCTGTTTTTCTCCAGTTGGATGATGTGCAGGAGCATGAGATGTAATGCTTCTTCAGGAGGTTACCAACCTGCAGCTCCATGGCTGTTTCAGACCTCCCTGCTGCAGAAGTGCCCCCCATGCAGCGAGGATCACTGATGCTCTGGTGTGCCAGTGACAGCCCCTGCCCCAGCTGCCGAGCCGAGGTAAGGACCACTTTGTTGAGGTTTGCAGGCTGCTTGTTTCCTTGTCTTGTTCTGCATCACTGAACTTAGTCTTTCCTCCCTTGGGCTTTTCTGCAGGGCTTCTTAAGGCTCCCTGGCGCTGTCACGGGGCTGTTCAACATGGCTCGGGAAGGAGGAGAATGGCTGCAGAACAGCACGGGGAATTGGAGTCAGGCTGTGATATCCTTTCACATATGTCCTCTGTGTCCTTCAGTGCAAAACTCCATCTCTTTGCTTTTTCCTCCTCTAAATGGGGATTGTGATCCTTCTACAGCAAAGGCTCCATGTGGCCAAATCCTTCAAATTTTAGCGCACTGCCTGTGAAGCGATTTGAGCCGTGGGTAGGGCTATGGTGCAACAGCAGCACCCTCTCATTTCCCCCATCCTGTCCAGATTCACCAGGTACAGATGTGGCCATAACCTGAATGAGAAAAGCGGAGGAAAAAAACCCTCTTTCCCATATTTTTAGCATGGAATGGCAGTGGTATGTTCCCAGGGTGAGGATTTGGCTGAAGAGTGGCCATGGAGCTGCCTTTCCTTCCCCTTGGCTGTGGTGCTGGTGCCCCCGGAGTTCTGCAAATGTGGGATTAAAGAGCTGGAGAGGAAGGGTGCCAAGGGGAATTGGCAGCATCATGGAGCAGTGGGAGGGGGATGTTATAGTCCTTCCTCAGCTGAGGCCCCACAGTGGAGACCCTTCACCTGCCAGGGGCAGGAGAAGGAGACATGTGGGGGTTAAAACATCTTGAGCCTCTTGATACATCTGTCCTTCCACCTGGCTATAGATGCTCTTGCCTCCAGATGGCCTTTCTTCTGTGTCTTGCACAGCTTTGACCTGCTGATGGCCACAGACTCTCCACTTTCATTAAACTAATTGAAGAAACACCAGAGCAGGGAGCAATACCAGTCATAAAGGGATGTTCTGCTGCCTCCCTCGCTTCCAGTTTTCCACTAGGGATGGCAGCAGTAGTTATTCATTGCTCCCACCGTGCAGCCAGAAGGCAGCCAACCTTGGGATTTGATGAGCCAGGCACGGAGCCTCGCAGAGTGATGTGGTTCCATGGCTCTGGAAAAGGGCAATGTGGGAACTGGTATGTTGGTTGAACTGGTGACCCACCTGATCAAGCAGCCTATTGCTGTCCACAGATACCAGCAGAAAAGATCTTTTATAAAGACACATGAAGACACTACTGTGGATAATTATGCAGTGTCTGTTTGGCAGAAGAAGTACCTTTGTAACTTCAGGTTGTGATTTGTCTCTGTTTTGATGAAAATTGTTTGTATCACTTATTACCAGCAAGGAAATGATTCCCACTTGCATAAATACTCACTTTTAGTGAATCTTCCAAGATTCTTTGCTTCAGTTATATCCTGTGGCTATGAGTTCCACACATTGATTATGCTTCACTAAAAGAGAGAAAGAAAAAAAAAACACCTCATGAGATGTAATTTTAGGTGCTAGGTAATCAATTTTTAATAGGGCAGGCTCAAAAGGAAAGAAAGGTAAGAGAAGGAGAACATCCTGATGAGGTGTATTATATTGCCACAAAGTTGTTTGAAATGGCCTCATTACTCACGCATGACTCATGCATTTACAAAGGAAAAAGTCAGAATTTTTAAGGAATATTGGTCTGGAAACAAAAGGGATCTCCAGTCCTTCAGCCAGCAGGCCAGGACTGGGGATGATGCTGACCTGGCACAGCTTCGCTCCTGTGCTGGGCAGAGCCGGCTGGGTTATGCTGTGCCACCCTGGCTTTCGCCTTCCCTGCCTGCTTGGCAGGCAGCAGGAACACAGCGTTATGAAGTGGAGGTACTCAGAAACCTAATTCAGAAAGCATTTGTTTCCAAATCACGTGGTCCGTTGTCCTCAGATAGTTTTTAACCGTCTCCTGGCTGGGTTTATTCTCCTCCTGCATTTCTAGGGTCAGCGTTTGAGAGCAGGGTGCTGCCGTGGCCAGGGGTTGAGCAGCCACCTCTGGCAGCATCTCTGCAGGGGAAAGCTGCTGCCTTAGCTCTCCAGTAAATCGGCCCATGCTGAAGTCTGCTTATTAGATATTATAACCCATGGGAGACATGTTAGTTAATTTAACGAAGTTTTGCTGTGGGCTCTATTTCACTGACTGGTCCCAGTTTTGGTCCCAGAGCAGTGTCCTGAGGGCTCCTCAGCCCAGCCCGTATCTGCCTGAGTGTGGCTTCCACCACAGTGAGACCTCCTCTTGTGTTTCCTTGGGCTGTCTCTTACAGAGACACAGAATCGCAGAGGGGTTGAGGTGGGAAGGGACCTCTGAAAGTCAACTGGTCCAACCCCTCTGCTCAAGCAGGGCTACCTACAGCTGGTTGCCCAGGACCATGTCCAGAAGGCTTTTGAGTATCTCTAAGGATGGAGACTCCACCACCTCTCTGGGCAATCTGTGCCAGTGCTTTCTTGCCCTCACTGTAGCAAAATGTTTCCTGATGTTCAGAGGGAACCTACTGTGTTTCAGTTTGTGCCCATTTGCCTCTGGTCCTGTCACTGGGCACTACTGTGAAGACTCTGGCTCCTTCCTCTTTGCACCCTCCCTCTGGGTATTTATATACAGTGATGAGATCCCCCTAAGCCTTTTCTTCTCCAACCTGAACAAGAGAGATGTTTTCTAGAAGAAGTGTCACAGGTCACATTGCTGCCAGAAACACATTGGAGAAATGTGCCGGGGTGAGTGACTATCCCTGCTCAGCCCCACACCATGCTTTGCCCCACAGCAGGCATGCGTGGGTACTTGCCTGGAGCATGGTGAACCTGGAGAGCTTTTGAGACCATGTGCTCTCCCAACAGGGAGAGAAGTGACACACAAGCCCTCACACTGTGTGCGGTGGCTCAGGGCTGGGAGGTGATGGAGGGGTGGTGGGAGGGGTAGAAAGATTTTCCTGAGCAGCAGCACCAGCTTGTTCTGCCACAAACTGGCATATAATGGCCCAGATGAGCTCCACATACCTCCTCACAGCAGATATGGTGAAGCTGCTACTGCTGGCAGTGCATGTCAACACTGCTGCTTTTCCCCAAGCCCCAGCTCACCCTTCTTTTTCCTGTTAGATACTCTCACAAAGAGATCATTTCTTTTATGAAAGGTGAAGCATCAGCCCAGCAAGCTCTTGACTGTGAAGAGCAAATGATTTATTTAAGATGCCTTTGTACTTTGCTAAGGAACCCCAGCTGGATGAGAGTGTGTCCTGGCTGGTGCTGTGCTGGAGCCACTGCTCCCACGGCTTTACAGCACTGATAGACCGGACAGAAGGCGTGGGCATCTGGGGAAACTGAGTCTGCCCTGAGGAAATGTAGTGAACTGGAAAAGGCACTTGCAGGACCAAAGGACACCTGTGTTTTAGTCCTACTTCTCCCACTCACCTGCTGCCTGCATGTGAACCAGCTCACCTCTTTGCTGGGCGTTTACACAGTGCAAATGTCACTTACTGGAGTACCTTCTGCTCCAGCTGTTCAAGCGTGGGTGCAGGAGAGAAGACCAGTTTGTGGCTGCTGTTTCTGTCCAAGCTTGTGCTAGCTCCAGGGACCGTCCTCCTGACTACTCAAAGGTCTAAGGCAAATTAGCTCCATGATACTCTTCATTGGGAGAGCTCCATTAGCAACACGTGTGATAACATCCTACCCCTTATCTTCCTCTGCTGTGGCTATTACCAGACCCTCCTGTGTGGTTTTAACAGTGTACTTCCACTGAGGACCTTCCACCCGCGGAAGGGCTTGCGGGTGCTGCCGAGGTGCTCTGGCTCTCATTAGGCTCTGACCCTGCTCTTGACCATGGTGGAGGAGAGCTTCCCAAGTCATGTAGGCTGGGAGAGGATCAGGTCTTTGCAGAGGGTTTTCAAACCCCTCCGGTGTGAGAAAAGCTACAGTGCTTACAAGGCACAACTTCAACTTCTGTACAATTTATAATTTTCTTTAATCGCTTAAAGCGCTCTAATTTTTACACCGTTGTGAAAGGATCTTTGTTTACAATGATTGCAGAGGGTAATATTTCTAGCATGGGTAACCATGGCAATGGCTAATTCTATTCTCAGGAACTGTGCCAGCTGCACTAATGCCTTATAGTAGCATTCAAGCAGTTTGCTAATGCGAGACTTCTCGTTTATTGTAGGAGGACTTTTTCCTGTGTACATGCATTAGCCTATAGTTTCTTAAAAGCACATTCTTTCTCAGTAATACATGGGAAAAAAAGGCAAAACAAAACAAGCAAATCCCAGTTACACAGCTCCTCTTGCACGTAAGGTTTTCCTGTTTTTTTCTTGGAGACTGTATTATAAGATACATTATTTAAGGAAACTCATGGTATGCAATAGCCTGTTTTGTTTTTACTACCACCTTCTAAAATAAGGATGAGCTTAGGATGCTCTAGAGCAGCTGTTTCTTACACAAAAAGACACCACCCTGTAAACTTATCTAGTCACAGATATGTGGCTTTTATCACTAGGGGAAGTACTTTAACTATTTTAAAAGTTTAATTTTATAAAGAATTTTATTTGAGTAAAGAATAATTTAAAATTATATTACTTTATAAAAATATATATTACAGCTTGGAGTCAAATTACTTCAACACCAAATCATTGAAATTGATTAAAATATTGTTCTCATCTCTGTATGAACATAATTACTATATTTGTAAAAAAATTATATAAAATAAGTAAAACATGTATTTTCACATGTTTCATCATTTAAATGCAATTTAAATTATTTTAACAAAGAATGTTCCAAATGGAATATTTTTTAGCTTATATGATTTAGGGTATGTTCATTAGAAACCCTTAAGGAATAGCTAAACTACAGTTCCTGTCATTCCATGGAACGCGGTCTCAGAGTACAAAACCAGCCAGGTGGAATAAAGCATCCTCTTCTGTTTTCAGAAAAACATTAACAACAAACCCAAGTCTCTTATCCAAGATCAAAATCCTTAGGAAAGATTTATGGAGCAACTGTTGAATTGGTCAAAGTCATTTGGAACGGTTGTAGCTTGAGGGTTTCTAGAACAGCATTTCTTAGCCTTGTGTCTTTGATCAGAGAAAGGTGAATGTGTCCAAAGAAACAGCATAGCACAAGCCTTCAGTTTTTTTCACATCACAAAGCGTATTGATCTCTTTTCTATGGTTAGTGATTCAGTGCCCTAATTAGTGGGCTCTGTTGTCACCAGTCTCTAAGTGACCGACATCTGCCCAGAAGCAGCTGTCGGGTGGCTCACGCAATAGCTAGCCTCCCTCCACAGGGCTCCCTGTCATCATCTGTTCGTTCTCTGCTCTCCAGAAAAGATCTCTGTCCATACCCCTAAAGACAAAACAAGATCCATCAACTACAGTTGCCCAACAAGTTCAGTCTGGGTTGACTTAAACAAGAAAAATTCCCCCAAATTACAGTTCTGCTCCGCCTGGGATAGCTCAGTTCTTCTGCAGCTCAGTAATGCCCCCGCCTCTTTAGCATTTAAAAAAGTAGGTCAGTTCTGACATGAAAACAGCCCGGAAAAGCCGTAGTGATTTTCCACCAAACTGTCACAACTCAATGGCTGACTTTTTTCTTCACCAGTTTCTTTTGCCAGCTAAGACAGTCCCCGGGGTTTAATGCAAATGGTCAAGTCACTTGGGTCTTCCTCTGCCCCCTGAAACCACAAATATTAATTTTGTGGAAATTTACAGCTTGTTTGCTTTTCTCCCTCCCTTCGTCCCAGTGCAGATGGCCACCAAGAGGACTGGTCCTCCCAGCCCAGGAGCCTCCACCCCAGCGGGGCTCTCCCCCTGGCTTTGCTCGACACGGCAGCCAGGCACCGGCACTTGGGCAGCTGACCCCAGCCTGGATACACGTGCCAGGGGTGGGGGCACTGCAGGTGGGTCTGATAACTGCTGGCCTGATGGTTTCTTCCTGTGTGTATGAAGCCATGTTGTCTCCTCTCCCTGCTTTTGCTGGAAGCTTAGAGGAGATTTTCCAATGTGGGATGATGGCACAGGAACAGTTTGTGCACTTTTGTGCACTGACCTGATGAACCCTGATGGACCTGATGGCAAACTTGATGAACCCTGCCAAAATTGTCTAAAAGAGGAATGGTGGCTGACCTTGAGCCACTGACCTCATCTAAACCTCGAGCTACCCAGTGTTTGCTGCTATTTTCACAGCTGCCCCAGATAGCTGCCACGACTTGGGAACGCTCTGTTTCTGGGTTTTGTTTTTTTTTTTCTTTTTTATGAAAGTTGTACTGACAAAAAAGAAAGCTACAGAAAGGGAAAAGAAAAAAAGGAGAGAGAAAGAGAGAGAGACTCACTTCATACAGCTATTCCAGATGGCAGATACCCAAGCCCAGGCTCCTTCACGGAGGTGTAAATCCAGCATTCACTTCTTAAAGTCTGTGGAGTTACCCTTGATTTATGCTGGTGTGCGAGCAGTCCTGGCTGACAGAGCTGCTGCAGTAGTGCAGGATAAGTGCTCAGGGAACAGGGAGGTTGCATCGCGATTAGAAACTAACGCTGTCCCGAAAGGAGAGATGTATACAAATTCCTTCTGGGTTTGGGAACTCGTGACAGGACCAGTGTTTTGCACAGTGCCATGGCCGTTCCTCCCAAGCGAGCTGGGCTGCGATCCCACCTCTTACTTTGCTGCAGGCAACAGACCTCCACAGAAGTCCTCTCTCCCTTTCAGGGGGAGAGGTGGTGCCCGAAAAGCTTCCAGTGAGGGGACTCACACCACAGAGGGTTAAAGTACTGTAATTTCCGAGGCAGTCCTGAGTTCCTCATTTTCTAAGGGCTGCAGTGCTGCTCATTAGAAGCAATTAATCTCCAGTGCTGTGCTCTCCTGTCAGCTCGTGCTGCAGTCACGGGCCAACTCATCCATGAGGAAGCAGCCGGGCATCCCACGCTGACCAATGTCTCCTCCGATGTCTCACTTTGCTCTTGTCCTTCACAGGTGGTTCAGGTAAATATGTGCATGGATGTAACACATTAATGGCAGTCACATCTAAGCTCTACGAATGAGGGGAACCCTGGACATCTGCTGCTGCTGCTGAAAATCAGGTTTGTGATTGAATTAGCTGCAGTTTGAGAGATGTGAGCCATTCCCCAGTGCCCGGGAGCTCTGTAATCGCTCTATAGGAGACAGCTAAAGAGGAATCAATGCACTGATTTGGGAAGTTTTCTCTGATAGCTCTTTTCCTTAACATTGGTGCCAACTGTAGATGGTGCAAAACATTGCCATACTTCTCCAGAGACCCACCTTTGTGGACAAATTGGCACCAATCTTTGGCATCCCTAAGACCATAGGAGAAGGCATTGCTCAAACAAGTGAGGGGACGGTTTTCAACACCCTTCCACCACAGACATTATTCTTAGGCCTGCGTATAAACCTGTTTTCCATTCAGAGCTCTGGCTGGTGTAATGGAGCTTGAGTTAAGGGTTTCACTGCTGGTTTTACAAGGTAGCACTGTCTGTCCAAGCAACTATCCAAGGTAGTAGGACTCTGTCTAATTTTTTCTCTCTCATTTACTGATTGATCACCTGTAACCCAAACCCCAGTCAGAGATCACAAACATCACCTGAGACATTACAGATTCCTACAGCAGATCTCAGTTCTCCTGAACACCCCAGAAACCCCCTGCAAAACACGTGGAAGACCCTGAAACTATCATCTGGGAAAAGGCCAAACCTACATACCCTGGGCCAAAAAGGTTGATGATATCACATAGAAATGCATGTCCCCATTAAACCTCATACTACCTGACCCACCAGGGACCCTGGGAACTGAGGTATCCACTGCTCACTTTGTTTGTCAGCCATGACTTTCATTTCTCATTCTCACCAAACTAACTTTTTTCTTTTTCCTTAAAGCTTCCACTCACCCAGCTTGCAAGTCATTGAAGAGCAACTGCATAACATGTAAAAACTACAAAGAACAGGTATTAGGACCCTGTTGTAGGATAAAGCCACTTTACCAGCATTAGAAGTTTGGCTGGAGGTGGCCCGTGGAGAGTCCCTGCTGGGAACAGGAGCTGTGCAGGAGCTCCCAGCCTGGACAACCTGAGGGAGGTGACTCGTAGCTCCTGACATAACCATGCCTTATGTAACGCTTGGAGTGGTAACCCTTAGACCTGCACCTACACAACTCTAGGTAGTCCTACATCCTACATTTGACCACACCTGCCTACCAATGCTTCCGTCTCTTTTTAAGTTATGATGCATTTCAAGTGCATCTGTGAGGGAATTTCAGATTCTTCTTAAAAACTTGTATAGCCCTGAGGATTGCAGTGGGGCTTTGCCAGGGCCTTTGGGAGTCAGGGGGATTTTGTAGCTCTGACACCATCCTTTTGCTGCCTCCTTCCTGCTGGTGGAGCAGGAAGAGTTCACCTGGCTGCTTACTGGTGCCATGCAGATGAAACGTAGAATCATTTTGGTTGGAAAGGACCTTTAAGATCATCAAGTCCAACCATTAACCCAGCACAGCCAAGTCCACCACTAAACCATGTCCCTAAGCACCACATCTACTCAACTTTTAAATGCTTGCAGGGGTGGTGACTCCACCACTTCCCTGGGCAGCCTGTTCCAATGCTTGATAACCATGTTGCCCTCCCACGCTGCCCTTCCAGTCACACTGCCCTGCCATGCTGCCCTGTCATGCTGCCCTGACACGCTGCCCTGTCACACTGCCCTGCCACGCTGCCCTGTCACGCTGCCCTGCCATGCTGCCCTGCCATGCTGCCAGCACCCACTGGCTGCTCAGGAGCTGAGCTCTCCTATCCCTGAGCTGAGCAAGAAGAGCACACAAGCCACCGCACCTTTCACTTGTCAAAAGCAGAAAAATATTCTTTCATATAAAACTGGTTTGACTTGTGGGTGATGTGGCCAGCATGTTCAAGCACTGAAAGGGTGATTTAATGAGTGGCCCTGCAGTGTGCAGGCTGCACCCATAACCCAAGAGGAAGTGCCGGGGGGAATGGTTTTGGCAGCATTTCCTTTCTCCTTTGCAGCCAGTGAGCCCAGGAGCCCAACCCCAGGAGCTGACCCTCGGCAGCTGGCATGGCAGGAGGGACGGCAGACGTGGGCAGACCGACTTCTGCATGCAAGCTGCTGTCTCCTTGCCTCGCTAAGCTGGTTGGCTCCATGATGCGTGTCCTCCTGGGGGCCTGGCCATGCTGCTGCCGTGTCCTGAGCCCTGCCCCAATCCTGCACCCAGACGCGCTCTGTTCCCTCTGCAGCTCCAATGGGCTTACGCAGGGGAAGAAACCTCACAAGGGTGGGGGGAGAAGGAGTTCAAAGGCTTGTCGAGCAGAGGCTGCAGTAAGAGGCATGGTGGGGAATTAATAATAGATTTCACAAAGAGGAAAAAGAACTTCTGAATGTGAAAAAAACCCAGCTCATCTAGCTAAATCCTTCTCAGTTTGGAGCTCTTCTACTTGCTTGGTGGCTAAATTCCCATTCCTGCAGTTTGTACACAGGTCGCAGTCCCAGGCAGCACCTTTTGTGTTTAGCATCAGGAATCACTGTTTTTCTCCCAGTAATGAACACAGGCCTGGGAAGAGGCTGAGACTTCGAAGCTGAATCTTCCTTTTTGTTTTGTTTTGTTTTGTTTTGTATTTTTAATTAAGGCACTTGCCATTATCTTTCAGTTGCTGTTGAGTAAGGGTCTGGAATGACTCCTGAAACTCTAGTGTTTTCCTTTGCGATGTCTGGCCTGAAGTGGGTGGGATGATTTGCTGTGACCCTGCCTGTCTTTTTGCGCTTTGCAAGCCACACAGAGGAACAGGTATCCCAGGCGCGCAGAGGGGGCTAAGCCCCTTCATAGGGGCAGCTCCCACCCCATGCTGACCCCCCTGCCAAGGGCACCGCATGGGTGGGAAAGGCTCCACTGGGAGGGTTGCAAGGGTGGCCAAGCAATGTCCCCCGATGTGATGACCACTCTGCCGAGCTGCTGTGCAGAGCTGTGGTTTCTCCCATCTTGCTGGAGGGAAGCCGCCCTGCCATGCTCTAGGCAGCCATCTGCATTGCCAAGGATGCAATGCAGGAGCAGAAGGTGGGAGGAAGGGAAGGGGAGGCTGTCGGGTAGGGGAAATATAACTGTTTACCTCTTCTCTGCTAGGAAGTCTGCCCAAGTGCTGTGTCCCTCCAAGAAGAGTCTGCTTGAATCAGTGCGTTATGCTTAGAAATCAATCGTAGTACAAACTCAACAGAATACAGCTCTCTTGTGGTACCCCTTGGCTTGCAGGAGCACAGATTTTTACCTAATGTCCATGCTGGGCCAAATTTTTCTCTCAACTTAGCTCATTCTTGTCCAATTATTCCCCAAACCACCTTCTTTTTTTTTTTTTTTTTTTTTTTCCTATCATCTCTGCAGGCTTCTGAGAAGTGCTGCGCTTGTCTGGAATTTTTCTTTTGCCCATCAGGTCCTGGGGCATTTGTTTTTTTGAGCTGGAGTGAGCCTGCTGCAGGCAGATTGCCCTGTGTAGGGCTCAGGGGCCCTAGACTTGCCTGAAAAACAAAAGAACAGTGGAGAAATAAGGGTAGCCTGGCCATTATCTGTTGTTTTCCATTACAAAGGAACACCATAGGCCACAGCAGTATTTCAGTGATGTAACCCAGCCGTTTACCCACAGGCAGAATTTGGCCCTGTGTGTCCTGGCACAGGAGGTAGAGGGAAGCCATGGAAGTGGGTCCGTCGGGGTGAGTGCATTAACTTGGTGTTTTGGGATATAATTCTCAGAGTTAAAATGCATGAACAGAGATTTTACATTGAAATCTATAATTTCCTCCGAATTCTCTTCTTTTGTGCCTTCTGCATGTGAGCTTTTGTTAGTTAATTGCTACACAGCATTTTACAGCGTGTCTTTTGTGTAGTGGTCCTTTCAGCTGTCATGCTCTGATCACATTCAGCCTAGATGTATAGAGCATTTATTGTTTGCTTTGGGTGTTTTTTAATGAACGTTTCATTTAATATTCAGCCTTACTTGCCGTTTGTCAGCAAAATCAACATCCTGTTGAGTTTCACTCGGAGCAACCTCAATGCATCAGTTATGGGCTCACGTCTCGTTTCATCAATAGTTGCAAATAGGACACAAGACCATCTGTGTCAGTTGTGTATAACAGTGAAGACAATAAAGGTCTAAATACAGACCATAATGGAAATTACCTTTTTTTTCCTTTCCTTCTTTTCTCGGGCACTGACCCATTTTTTCCCCCATATCTCATCTCTGGTAAATGTCTCGAGCTCCATCTAAGGGTGTCCTGTCAAGGCAAAAAGAGAATTATGTTTGCTTTCTTCCCTTGTTTATGCTGCACGGAGCAGGCCTAAAAGGTTTTCCCTCTTTATCCAATAATATTCTCTTGCTTTATTTTTATAATAACTCCAGGGCTTGTCCAAATAGACTTGCTGGATAACTGAAGTAATACAGATATATATGAAAACTGCTTTTCTGAGAGAAGTAACGATTTTTCATTAAGACTGTTAATGTCCTTTGGGGATTTTTATGCCGTTTCATTGAAATGCCTGAAAATATGTAGGAGAAAATATACTCTTGTTAAATGTTTGGATAATTCTGCCATCTTAGCTAAGAGTTGGGCAACCAATATCTGAGACATCCTGCAAATTCTTCAGCAAAAATAGGGAAAGCCAAAGTTGACATTTTACATATATTTTTCTTTCAGAGCTATAAGAAGCAGTCCCAATCCTCTTATGCCTTGTTTTTATACAGAAATAAAAGCACAAACAAGAGCACAAGCCAATTTTTTATGTTTTCCTTGGTAAGTCGCTGCTAACAGAGCGTTTTTTGAAATCCCGGCAACTGCTACTAATCCTGACCTGATTTGGAGTCTTTTCAAAGCACACAAATAAAACCAGGTTGACAAAGCTCAGCGCAGAGACTGGTTTGCCTTCATTTGTCTCAACTGGGACTGCCACAGGGGCAGGAGAAGCACCACCAAACCGATCAGCTAGCAGCGTTGCTTTCAAGAATATTTTATTAGCCTGGAGCAGCAGCATCAAATCCTATAAACTTCCTGGGATTGCTGGTGTGTTGGCCATGGCAGCACCAATTGCTATACATGAACACTGACTTCCAAAAGCACTTTTCCTCCTTCTCTTTCTCTCTTAGCATTTTCTTAAGTTTCTTCTTTCCAATACCCACGTGCACCTTTAGTGCCTGCAGCACTGACCTTCCCTAGTATTTTTTTTTCCTTTTCTGCACATTCCTGCCTATTATTTCAAGGGGAATTGAAGCTCTTTAAAAAGCCCTGGGAAAAGGCTTCCCTTTTGCTACAGAGGCTGCAAATTTGCTGTATTTCTCCCATGCTAGTGTAGGGCTCCAGACCCACTTGTTGTCAGCCACTCTGGCAGGATCGATACCTCCGGGAGAGGAGGTCAGAATGGGCAAATAAATTGACACTGAGTAGGATAATAAACATTCTGGCTATAAACTCCCCTCACATATATATTCCATTTTCTGCAGAGTTTGTCATTTAAATATGAGGCAAGCTGTATTCAGATTGGAAGTCAGGAATGATAGGGAAGGAGGAAGAAGGATGATCAAGGCACAGGTCATGACAGTGACTGATTTGACAGCATGTGCTTGTGTGGACGTGTTTCAGGATTTTGTTGCATCAAAAAAAACATCTCAAGTAGTTTGGAGACACTGATGAAGTTTTATTGCTCTTCCCAACCCTTGCCTCTAAACCTGGAGTTGTTTTTTTTTTTTTTAAAAATGAATCTCACTAAAATATCAGTATCCTATGACCTGTTCTCCCTACCACTCCTCCTGTAATTCACTCCTGGGTACTTCCTCAGAAATGAGTGCTGCCAGTGTTGTTACTGCCTCCCCTCTGCAGATCATCCCTTTCACAAAGGCTCTCCACTTGAACTAGAGAAAAGAGATTTCCTCCCTAAAAGACCAGAATTTTATCCTCATCACAGAGCTTTTACTACTGTGTAATACACAACAATCATCTAATATCTGTCTTCTTTATCCATGAAATGAAAGCATTAATATCCCCATCTGTCAAAGATTACATGTAAACATTCATTCCTCCCAGGATGTGACGGAGATCCACATTCCCTTTCGTGTAAGCACTGCTACCTCTTCTATCCTAATGCCTGATCCAGGGCAGCAGCCTTGAAGAGCATTTCAGAAGATATTCACACTCTTCTGATTAATTCTCACATAAAGGTGAATACATACCTAAGCACATACTTGAACAGGGGTTTCCACAAGTCGTCGTGTACTCAATATCTGAATAATATTTTAGTGCCATAAAAGGGAAGGTGATTTTAAGAAATCACAGTATTTTCAAACTCTGGGGCTGTTTTCCAGCAAACAGATTAAATACCTATAGCCCTATGCTGTTTTCCCCATACATTTTTGGATTCTTTCAGCTCAAAACCTTGCTCGGTACATTTTCCATGATTGTTGTCATTGGTCCATTAATTCTAGCAGCTCCAGGGTAAATTCTGTCTGCTTTTTCCTGCAGCTACATGGCATTTGATTTGTCCTCATCTACATAATCCATCTGTCCTCGGATCTGAGAGCTATGTGCAGCCCTAGGTGCCAGGGAGCACGGGCTCAGTGCGCAGCTCTGAAAAGCACAGACAATAACCTGACACAATTTCTGGCTTTTTTTTCTTAGCATCTGATTAAATTAATGTGATTTTGTGCATGAGTCATGTAATGGGTGTCTGTTTATGTATGGCTTCTCAGCTGTGGCGCCTGTTTCTGAGAGGTGATGGATATCAGTAAATGGAGTTACAGGTGCTCAGTTCGTCTCAGGACCTCATCTGAAGTAGGGCAATAGTTCCTTGGTGTGGTCAAAAGCCACATGCAGTGCCTCTTTGCCTCCGAGCATGGGGTGGGGTCTGGCCCGTGGGTGCCAGTCCACCTGCTTTCTTCATCCTGAGGACTTTAGCAGCAGCTAAACCAGAGGGAACCATCAGTTCAGACAGGGAGCCCTCCAAGGCAGACAGTCCTGCATGTGGGGATGCTACGGGCAGAGGCCCAAGCACTCCGGCACTGACACAGCCTTCCTGGATCCAGCCCTCAGTGACTTGGTCACGGGTGCACTGGCAGTCTTCAGCAGATCTCCTCTGGTTCATGGATCTGACTTCCCACTCAGATTATCACATCAGATCTCAAGTACCGGAAAAAGTGATTGCTGTGGTGTGGCATTCTTTATGTACAGTTTATTGCTTTTTTCTCCCAGATAAACTTGATTTACTTAGAATCTGCAAAAATCTGTGGTATCTGATCCAGTTAGGCTAGAGGAGCTGACATTCCCCCGTCACCACCACAGCAGCATCTGGCTCTGGCCTACTTGTGGCAGGCATTTAATCAGATGCTTACAGTGTTTGTGTCTGTGGATGTGTTTGCACAGTGGAAACTCTCCCCGTGTTCCTCAGAGCTTTGTGCTGCTGGATTATTTTTTTTTAATTCAAAATTTTTGGATTTTTTTTTCATTCAGGTGGGGTGGCTGTAGGAGGACACAAGGCTGAGGACAAGTAGCAAAACATGAGAGCATTCAGCATGCTGGATCTTAAGGAAAGGTGCACAAAGATGCCCAGTACAATTATGCCTGTTGGACAAGCTTGAAGCTGCCCACACTAATACGCAACCCACATGGGTACTCTGTAACAGCAATCCAGATAAAGAGAGAGGATGTATTCACTTATAAGCTGACTAAAACTATTTTTGCTTGCCATTATCATTTTATGGCAGTTGCTGCTGCTTTAAAACTCTTCCAGCAAGGACAAAACATAGTTTGTTTTTTTTTTTTTCCAAAAATTGTTTGTCTTCTATGCCTGAGCCAGCAGGCACATCCCAGAGTTTCGCAGTCTCGTGTTTTGAGGAGATGGGGTGGACTCCAAGGCTGAGCTCTGTACCAAATGTGTGCAAACAGCTCGCCTCCTTGCCCCCAGAATTTCACTCTCCTCAAGTGAGCGTGATGCTACCTCACTAAAAGAGCTTTGCTCGGGAGTCTGTCTGGAGTGGTTCTATGTTATTGAAATGACAGTTTTGTGTTGAAAATTTCCTTGCAACACACTCTCCTGCCAGAGCAGGCATTACTGGTTGGTTTCCAGGTTTGCACATCATCAAGGTCTGTGCTAACCTTGTCTTTTCAATAACTGCTTCAACACTGCAGGGAAATGGATGTGAGAGGAGACTAAAAGAACTAGGACAGGAGACAAATACCAGGAAATAATAGCTTGTAAGTGAAGAAGGCCTCTGAGGATTCACAGGGATGTGGGTGTAGATCTGCATGAACTAAGTAACGACAGCAAAACACACATGGCAATTAAGGAAAATGAAAAACAGGTGAAAATTCGTGTTGGGAGTTCTTCTCATGATGCCCACCTGTCCTGGGAGCAATCAGCCCTTGAAGCCATCTGCCCTGGAGAATCCTCAGCTCACAGTTTCCTAGCTACAAGAGCCAGCAAGAGATCTGGTTTATAATCAAGCCTGTAGTCTGCAAGACTTTTTTATCCATAAATCTTTGAGTTTTTCTTTGTGGCAGGGAAACACTGCTATTGCCCCTCCAGAACCTTCCCCGTGATGGTTGAGCCGTGCACGTGAGG
Organism: Nyctibius grandis; assembly: GCF_013368605.1. NCBI lineage: Eukaryota > Metazoa > Chordata > Aves > Nyctibiiformes > Nyctibiidae > Nyctibius > Nyctibius grandis. The sequence continues at coordinate 105,189,649 of NC_090659.1, forward strand.
CCACAAGAGGTCCATGTCCTTTGGATGTCACTAGGCCATCAAGATGTTAGTGTTCTAATGGACTGCTTGCCTCATGTTCCTCATAAACAACACAGCTGCTGGTGCACAGCAGCAGGGCCACTTCTCTCCCTCCCCATGTCCCCAGGGACCAGCTTTCAGTGCACTGGCATATCAGCTAAAGGATCTGATTTGGGGTAATCACCCTGTCTTGTCTGGGACAGGGTGCACACCTGACAGCAGGAAGTTTGAGGAGGAAAGAGACAGTTTTGTGGGTCACAAAATCACTGCAAGACAGAAGACTGGCCTGTTTCCAGAGGTGAAGAGTAAAAGTGATTTCGAAAGGACAGGTTGGAATCAAAAGGAGAAGCATATGCAGTCCAGTGCTCTCTTCACTGGATTGTGTATGTTCAGGATACATCTTCACAGCCCCATGACAGACCTCAGTTCACATCACATATTTATAATTTTAATCCCAGATGCATCTTCAGAGTAAGCCAACTGGTTCCTTCCAAGATGAAAGCCACAGTCAAGGGCTGGCATTCTTCTTGCTCAACTCATCCACTTCCCTCAGCAGAAAACCTGCCCCTGGGCAGTATCACCCCATGGTGGCAAACCTAGCACGGGACAGCACCCGTGCATCAGGATCCTCTTTTCTTTCTCTACATCCCCTCTTGGAGGACAGGACACCCCTAACTCTCCCCTTCCCACTTTTCCCGTGGCTCAAGGACACAAGTCACCTCTACTCTCCTTCTCCAGCCTTTCCTCGAAGGAGTGCCAGGGAGTCCTGCAAGGCACAGTGGTGGCAGGAAGAGGTGCGTAGGACCTGTCTGCATCCCCTCCCTGTCCCCACTGTGGTGCAGAGAAGCTGGGCACATTTCGGCACTAGAAGGGGAGGGAGTTGACCCCAAGACAGAGCAGGGCCAGACTGCAGGCAGGGAAGGGTTGTGATCAGCAGTGATGAGTCTAGCTGGAGGCCTGTAGCTAGTGGTGTTCCCCGGGGGTTAGTACTGGGTCCAGTCCTGTTTAACTTATTCATCAATGATCTGGATGAAGGGACAGAGTGTACACTCAGCAAGTTTGCTGATGACACAAAACTGGGAGGAACGGCTGATACACCAGAAGGCTGTGCTGCCATTCAGCGAGACCTGGACAGGCTGGAGAGCTGGGCGGAGAGGAACCTCATGAAGTTCAACAAGGTCAAGTGTAGGGTCCTGCACCTAGGGAGGAATAACCCCATGCACCAGTACAGGCTGGGGGTTGACCTGCTGGAAAGCAGCTCTGTGGAGAAAGACCTGGGAGTTCTGGTGGACAACAAGTTCACCATGAGCCAGCAATGTGCCCTTGTGGCCAGGAAGGCCAATGGTATCCTGGGGTGCATTAGGAAGTGTGTGGCCAGCAGGCCAAGGGAAATTGTTCTCACTGCCCTAGTGAGGCCACACCTAGAGTACTGTGTGCAGTTCTGGGCCCCCTAGTTCAAGAAAGATAAGGAACTACTGGAGAGAGTCCATCGGAGGCCTACAGAGATGATTAGAGGACTGAAACATCAGCCTTACAAGGAGAGGCTGAGGGAGCTGGGTCTGTTTAGCCTGGGGAAGAGAAGACTGAAGGGGGATCTTATAAATGCTTACAAATACCTTAGGGGCAGTTGTCAAGGGGATGGGGCCAGACTCTTCTCAGTGGTGCCCAGTGACAGGATGAGGGTCAACGGGCACAAACTGAAACATGGTAAGTTCCATCTCAATATGAGGAGGACCTTCTTTACTTTGAGGGTGACAGAGCACTGGAACAGGCTGCTCATGGAGGCTGTGGAGTCTCCTTCTCTGGAGATATTCAAAACCCACCTGGACATGACCCTGTGCAACATGCTGTAGGTGAACCTGCTTTGGCAGGGGGTTGGACTAGATGATCTCCTGACGTCCCTTCCAACTCCAACCATTCTGTGATTCTGTGATTCTGTGAAGGGGACAGAAGGGAGCACAAGGCTGCTGCGGATACAGTGGCAGTAGCTCTCAGCTAATAATACTGTTAGTTTTAGGCATTTTATGTGTTTAGGATTGCAACATTTACCACAGTGTTGATACGTTCCCCATCACTAAGGATAAAAGCATTGCTGCAGCTTGAGATCATTGTGTTTGTAGGTGTGTTACCCTGGGGGTTTTTTTCTTAATTTTTAGGATGGTTATGCCTTTGGGTCAACCTGTCCAAATTCAAGTTCCACTGCTGGACCACATGCTTGCTGGGCTTCAGCCAACGCCACGCAACATGACCAGCGCCTGTCTTTGTGCTTTGATTTTAGGAACTCTCATTACCACAGGGAAAAGAGATGCTTCCCATCCAGACTAATCAGGGAAGAAGTTTCACCCAGGGGATGCATCTGTTTAAATATAGTTTAAATGTAATCAAGTTGGTCAAGTTTGAGGACCAGCAGAGCTCTGCCATGAGGGACAAAACAAAGGGACTGAATACAAATATTAAAATCTGTGTTCACACATGATTCTGGGGACTGTGCTGTGCAGTTTACTACCAACTGAAATACCCGGAGGATAAAACAGCAGCTGGGATTAAAACAAAGCTGGCATCAGTCCAAAGTACCAGTAAATCATGTGGGATTATTACTTCACTAGAGATTTTACTGGTGTAGAAAGAAAAGAAAGTAGAAACTGATTTCTGCTAAACAAAGGAGTTAAGAGGAATCTCCAGCAAAACTAAGTCTTCACCCTGCAAAATCTCTATCCAGTTATTAATCCTAAAATTAACAATTTATGAAACTCTAAACCCACTGTTTCCAAACAGGACTGGGGTCTGACAAGGGCTGCACTGATCCATAAGGGATTATTTCCCTCGTGCAGTTTATAATAGGACATGCAAAGGGTGGGAAAGAATCAAATGTGTGTAGATTTCTTATCTACAAAATTTCCTTTCCTGTTTATACAGATGCTGAATTTGAACACAAAGGAGAGCAAGCATTTGGTACATCAGAGGAGAAAGGCAGAAGAGGTCAGGAGGAAGGAACACATGGTAAAAAAATAGGATACAAAAGAGAGCCTTAAAAATACACCGAAGTAGAAGTGTCAGAACAGTCCCTAAAATAACCTGGCTGATGGGTATGATGAGTGATACAGAACTAGTGCTTGCTGTAATCAGGTGTCCAGATGAAGCATCCCCTTTTAACCACATTCCCTGGGAGGCTCCAGGCTGAACCACTTGCTAGAAACCAGACACACCTCATAGCTGGCACCATATGACAACAGATGTTTACCAGCATTCTCTGAGAAACGAATTTGTGCAAGCCAAACTCCCGGTAAACATGTCATGAACCCCAACAGCATCAAATCAGTGGGAAGATGGGGTTTTGCCATGGAGAACAGGACTGAAGAGCAATTAATTAGAAATGGATGGGTACTGTCACCCTCCTCTCGGTGTGAGGGCTGACTGGAGCCTGCCCTGCTGCATGTCTGACGTGCTGCCTTTTCTCATTGCTGAGGCTGGGAGAACTTTTTTGAGAACAGGAGTAATTTAAAAATGAAAACTAAACAATTCCCACTTATCTCCATCCACCTTTGCAAAGGCAAACATGTTTTAGAGGTTATTAGGTGATCAGCTGCTCCATAGGTTTCTGGTCACAGCTATGGTTGAATGTGCCTTGGGCTTTGCTTTGATGAGAAGCACAGATTAATCCCATGTTCCTCTTTCTTCCAAGGCTCCAGCACAAATGAATTCAAAGGGAACTGTTAGTGCAGACTGCATTGAACCTTGCATTAATTGAGCTCACTGCAAGGCAGGTGCATAGGAAGTGGCTGCAAGTCAAACATCACTTGAGGAGGGGAATGTGAGTATTCTGGGGTGACAGCTGGTCACGACCCAAATCTGGCAGTTTATGGCACATGCCACAGCCTCTGGCCCAGTTTTTTTTGCTGAATTCATCACCTGACATCTTCTTAGAGACAAAGTACCAGGAATCCAAATGTCTGAGTAGGACATGGGAGACTGATACTGTGAAAGCCTACATGTATATTGGTTTGCTGTCTAATTGTGAAGGATACTTCAATGTAACGCCATTCATATGACGTTCACACTGACTGTACCTATCCTAAGATTTCATAACATCCCTTATGATGGTAACTGAGCCATACACAGTCACTACTAATAGGAAAACCTAGTAAATATGTGTAGCTAATCCATGGACTTTCCCCCTCCCTGTTGTAGGAGGGCTTCAGTTTCTGTGCTTTTTTTGTTCTCCTCTTTTAAAACTTTCTCTGTATGGTGAGCTGCTTTTACTGTGTCGTTATGCTCCCAATAGAGAAAAAGCTTTTGAGGGTGGTTGATGGTCAGCCACTAGAATTGCACAGTTTCTTTCAGAAATGTGTTCAATACATTTGACCAACCCTTTGACCAAGAAGGTAATTTCAGATCATAATGATTAATAAAAAGAATAAAAAATTAGGACGTTAGACTCTCTGTTTCTTTGTGCTTCCATGCTCCTATTGGAGTGCATCTACCCAGCAAGATTCAAAATGAAATTCAGGTCCTGCCTTTCCCATCTTGGAGTCTCTGGAGCACATGAGTGTACTTCGTGCAGCCACGGTTCCCTTTGCTAAATATTCTGTGCAAGTCAAAGGCACGTATCTGTAATCCTACTCTGATTACTGGAAAGCACGTTATGAAAAAATAGTCTGGGCTTTCTTCTTTCAAAAACCTGCAATTTAACCTGGATGTCAGAAGATGGCAGCAGTAAAGCACAATTAGGGCCTTTTTTTTTGGCCATAGGCTTTTGTTTGAAACCATGTTTTCGTTCCAGAAAAAGGCAGATTTTTAAAAGGTGTCATTTTTAACAGTAGCATCAAGTATGACAAGTGTCCTTCCAGTAAACACAAATGTGTGACTTGCCTTTCATCCTAATGGAAAGCAGTATCAAGAGCAGAATATACCTTATTATATGCAAGAACACTTTTAGAAAAGTCACGTTGCTCCATTAGCCTCAAAAAACTAGTGGTCCATCCGATCCATAAGAAAAGATAACATTTCTGTAAATGTCCATATATATAATTATCCAATACAGTGAATGTTTACTGAATTTCAGGGATCATTTCTTTTTTTTAAAAAAAATATATATTCTTATTGCAAGCATTTCTCCCAGTGAAGACTACATTTTAAAGCTCAGGAAAAGTGGAGAGAATCTGCAGTTGGAATACTCATCAGCTGATGAACGTTCAACAGTTTCACTTCACTTCAGTCTTTGGCTGTGCGTCTGTCAGCTTCACCCATAGCTTAGCAGGGTGTCAGCTATCAAAGGACATAATGATGTCAAGAGACAAAGTATGTTTGAAGCTGTTATCTCAGAAAGAAAAGAAAGAGGCACTGTCACTGAGCCTGTGTCCCCTTGTGCAATAATAACTTAATATGGTTACTAGACCATATTCTCAAGCTTTACTATCTGACATGACTGTCAATACGCTTGCTGAGCTTTGGCATGACAAGTCCTGCCCTTCTCCAAGTTCTGACCTAACCAGTTGCCTTACTTTGCTGTATCCTTGTATATGTCATTGCATTTCACTCTCACTTCAGAGAGATTTGAAGCAATTCTATCTACTCTTTTCCATGACTTTAAGGGGACAGTCCTGGAAACACTCCTGCGCGATGCAAACCAGATGCTGGTTTTGACAGTGTGTGATATTGTCTGTGGTATAAAACCAGCACAATATGTCTATAGATGATAGTGTTTATCCCTTCATATGTGTACCTCACACTCTTCACTTCAATGAGGATGACTTGCCTCAGGACATCTTTCTGTAACTACTACTGAAGAAACAGGTGCCTTTTTCAAGCTAGAGCTCCTCAAGTGCTCTGGTTGTGCGATGTGTCTTTGTAGTATGCCCTTCTCTGGAGAACGATGAACTCGTGACAGTCTCTTCTCTCTGGGCCAAGCTATACGCTTCTGTCTGACAGACAGGATTCATATGTCTCCAGTTAACAGGTTCAGGAGTCCAAGTAATTTCTGGTTTTCACTGGATATAAAAAAATATTATGTAATGCAAAACATGCCAATGTTGCCTTTATTTTGTAACATTCATTTCTTCCAACTTTATTCATGCCTGTGGCATGGATATAGCTTGAAATATTCATGTAACAGTTTCCACAAGAAGTTATTTATCTAGTACAACACAATTCTGCTCCTCAGCTGCTATCAATGAGTGTTTCTTAATTTCTTCAATGAGCCTGGGCAGATTGACACCAGTTGAAGATCAAATCCCATGTGATTAACTGTGACAAAAACCACAGCTAATATGGTCTCATCTTGTATACCTCCAGTAATCCATGTAAAACCTAAGTAATCTAGTCAAAATAATAATTTGTGAGGTGTCTGTCAGTTGTCAGAAAGGGAGAACATCTGTGATTCTTCTGCCTGTCCCAGTCTTAGGGCTCCTAATGATCAGAGCTGCACCTTCCCACCACACACGACTGCTTCAGAGGACAGTCATAAGTCACTGCTGCGAAGTTATTCATCCTGTATAACACAAACATGTAACCTGGTTCATGACTGAGTTACCCTAGAGTTATGATAATATGATTCAACTAATCTTGCAAAGATCTGCCTATTACTTGCTTTAACAAAGATGCAACTGATCATGATGACACAAGCTCAAAAAATTACCAGCGTGGCTTGAGTAGTCTATTGACCATGCAAGAGAGAGAAAAGGCTGTTCAAAAGCTGGTACCTTTGTAAGTCCTGACAACTAACTGGATTTCCAATTGATTTTTAGAGGCACCCTGAACTAGTATTTAAGAAAAAAAAGGTTTGTAATCAAAAGGACAAGTTAGGTCAAAGATGTGGAGACTTTCACCCTGTGTTTTTTACAGGTTGTATTTTACAACTGTAAGTGTTGTAATCTTGCAATACAAATTTTCATAGAGCAAAACCATCTAAAAGTAATGAATACATATATCCCCTTAGAGTTGGGGAGAGGAGAGTTTATGAAATCAGATTAGACAGCACTACAAATATCAGTCACGCAGCTTCTTCAGATAAAGGATGATGCTACATTGGCTCTGCACATGACTACAGGTAGGATTGAATGCTCTTCCCTGTTTTGCTGTATTTAAAAACAACTTTCAAATCAGGTTTTCTCAGTAGAGAGAGCTTTTATGCAATGCATGCTTGTTATCAGTAATAACAAATAAACTAATAATGTCTTCTTTATTCCACTCAGCCAGAGGGGCCAGACAATAAAGTAATCAGTCTCCCTTTTAATTTAATTTTGCCATGGGAATCATTGGTGCTACTTGGCAAAATCCCTACATAGATGAAATATATACTGTTGAAAAAATGAAACAAAATCCCTGTATTCTGATGCTATCTTGATAATGCCTAAAAATCCATCTATGTGCCAACTTTCATTTCCTGATCAAATCAGAATATGTGAACGTCACCTATAAAAATGTCTGTAAAAACTTTGATGGAAACATTTTGAGTTTTGCATGGGAAAACCACTCAGTCACTCATGACACTAAGGAAATATATTAATGGACTTTTCATATGCATCCATTCATAAAGTGATTTTGCTCATGATAGGTGGTTATACACTGTGATTCAAAGTAGAAAATGATTTAGCTACTCCATCTGAGGTATGGCAGATGTTCCCACATATCAAATGGATTCCAGTGCCCTCCAGAGACAGTCCTTTATTCAGTACAAGCTGGGGCGTATTACAACAGCTTAAACCACTCTTATTTGTAGATGTCCCTGTGGAAGAAAAAAAAGTTCAGGTTCATGGACAAATTGGCTTCTCAATGTGTGTGTGCTCAGTCTGTAAGGCCTTGAGCCCTCCAGCTCCCATTGGGTGCTGAGCCCCTGTATCTGCAAGTGCTGCACTGGAGTCGGTGTGTTCCCGATCTGACTGTGAGGGACAGGATACACACAGGAGGACACTAATTTGCCCAATTACTTCCATTTCCACAGAAGATGTCAGTGCCCATTCTAGCACCCAGTTGTGCCACAGAAACAATGCGATGCATGGAAACCCCTGCAAACCTTTGTGTGAGTGCAGGTACCGCAAGGCAGGGGCTGTCTTTGAGGCAGAGCGGGATCAGCTCGCTCGGAGCCACACAAATGCTGAGCTAGAAAAACCCGCAGAAGGCTGCTTAGGAAGTCTGGCAATAGAAGTTGAGCTTTGGGCATTCATTTCAGGCTGAACTACTGACTATGGAAAAGAAAGAGATTCGAGATTCTTGTCAATTATCAGACAATTATTGCAGACTGCCAGTAGTGCCACTGGTTCTTTATTTCTACAAATTCTGGGGAAAATGTCTTTAACACTGAGAGATGCTATTGCAGAGACTTTGTTTATTGGCATTGCACACAGGGGGAGAACTTCACTACCCACAGCCAAAGCTGGAGAGCAGCTGATGACATACAATCAAGGCCTTAAGACAGTATCTGTGGCAGGCACTTGATTACAGAGTACAGTGCAGTGATGACAAGTCAAGGTACCTCCAGATCAGAAATCTCAGTTAGTACTTTTTAAGCTCTAGGAATTAAAAATATTCATCTGAGCCCATTTCCACATTCACATTTGGAAATAAATCCCGTTTCTCCACACATGGCTAAAACTTCAAAGTGGTAAGAATTGCACGTGTAATCCTTACCTTGTTGCTCAGTAGGACATTAGCTGCATGCTTATGTTACTGTTAAAGGTTAGACTTCTCCGTAACAGAGGGGAGAAAGTTATAATTGCTGGTAACGCAGACTCCGCCTGCAAGGCCTAGAATATTGCATTTTCTGTGTTTGCCTTGATTGGTTGCTTGGAGTTGTGAAAATAGGATGTGACATCTTCCTGGGCTTGTGTGTGCAAAACAGCAGCTCTGTGAGATGTGATAGGTAGTAATTGGCTGCCTGCAGAGCAAGAAAACACCCACGTAAATGACGTCTCTCTCCCTTCTAAAACATTAGGCAGGGAAGCCTTTCAACAAGGCGCAGGCAGCCTCTCAGGAAAGAACTGTCAAATCTGCTTACATCATTGTGTCTCATTAAATTGGGAAATGCAACTCTTCTAATCATTAGTTCAGACAGCACATCATCCCACCGTCCATCAAGACGGTATTATTGTAATGTATTATTTGTGTCAGTGTTCACTGTAGCAGAGTTCTTGGAGACTCCCGTAACGTAGCCTTTTTTTCTTTTACAGAAAAGCAAAGAATTTGCTATTTGCTTTTTAAAATTAGGGATTCTTAGGAAAGAAATAGAAAACAACACAGAAAGCATCATTACATTGCCAAATAAATCCATAATGCACCTACACCTTGAACACTACAGGCTCTTCAAACCCCTCTGTCACAACAAGGACATGGAAGAGTCAAAGAAAGGACGAAGAAGAGATCAAAGGAATGGCACCTCTAATTAGGAATGAGTATATCATCCAAGTGTCTTCAAAATAAAGACAATTTGGGGAGGGAGAGCACGTAGCATACTGGTCTACAAAGTCTGAGTGACAAGAAGAGATTAAGCACGGAGTGTTATTCACCATTTCTCATAATTCAGAAATCATAGACTATAAAAAGGACTTGTTATGTTCAACACTGTTCAATTCAAAGAGTCAAATTATGTACTTTTCATATAGCACACGGCGAAATGGTGGAACTCATGCCATAAAGTATTGTGGATGCTGAATGATGAGTTCACTCTGTGAGTTTATAGAAGATAAAACCACTGACAAAAGAAATAACTACTATTGCAACTTCTTGATGAGGAGCTTCTCTGGACTGCTGAACTTGGAAAGAGTACAATGCATGTCCTGTTCTTACACTCATCCTTAAACACTGACTTCTAAGAGCTAGCTGGATCTTTACTGTGAGCTAGTAGACTTATACCTACATTCCAGTGGTGTAAATAGATTTTATTATTGTTGCTATTACTGATAAAAACATGCTGTTTTCACTAATGTAAAAACCCTCAAGGACTCTTGCTTGGGACTGAAAAATAATATGGAGGTAGGAAGAACTGATATTACAGTCAAGGCCTTGGGTCAATACCAAAGGCTGACAAGAAGTCAGTTTTTTCATGACCCAGCTGTAACTCAGAGTATGGAGGAGACCCACTGCCAATTTATTAGAGAGACTATTGTGGCAGCTCCTGCTTTAGTTGTAATGGCTTAAAATGAATTATTTTTCTCTAGCTTTTCAGTTTATCCCTGAAAATTTTTTATATTTTAAATTTTAGAACTGTAAATGTTTTCCTTCTTTTGATCCGTAGCCCTCACCTGGTTTCAACTTTCATATTAAAAAACCCCAACTAACCCAGAATCTAGAAGCATCTTAAGATATATTTAGAAAAACAACCACATCATATTTCAGTTTCCAACACCTTTCAGCTGCAGTGCCAGGACAAGGCATGACAATGGCTGTGACTCCTTAGGTTGCTCCCATCTAGTGCCTTCATCCACCGGATCGCATTATATGGAGGCTTTGGGGCAGGGACCCTCTACAGCCTGTAAGCGATACCACAATAGGGTCCCCCAAAAAAATAACATCTGAAGGTTGTCTTGAGCTCGCAAAAACTCTGCTCCCCCTCATTCAGGTGTGGCTCCTCTGAGATTTCAAGTCATAAAATAAAAAGAAAATAAAAGTGACACTATCAGCAGTGTGACCTCCACAGCTGCAATTCATTGGGAGTCAGAAGAAATTGTCTCCCCATATAGGAAACACTGCACAGATAGGGACCCACAGTAGCAGCTGGCCAGCCAAATTCAAATTCTGGCAACTAAATGCCACAGATGCCTGCCAGGTAACTGATAAGCAGAAGCATTACATCTGCACTCTGATTTGGCACTCCTCAGGCCTGAATGGAGAGTATACAACTGGCTTTTGACAACAGGCAAAACAAGGGGCTTTTAAAGTTATGGTATTAAGAAAGGTGTGTGCTTTCATACTGTTATATCCTCACCACATCTTTGCTTCAACTAGCCTGAAGCTTTGTATATCAAATAATCTGCAGCAGTGTGGTAATACAGTTAATGAAAAACAGAAAAACATGCTTGTGAAGGATAGAAAATGGGTGTAAAGTGGGATGGGACTTTTACAGAATCACAGAATCACAGAATCACAGAATGTTAGGGATTGGAAGGGACCTCGAAAGATCATCTAGTCCAATCCCCCCTGCCGGGGCAGGATTGCCTAGACCATATCACACAGGAACGCGTCCAGGCGGGTTTTTGAATGTCTCCAGAGAAGGAGACTCCACAACCTCTCTGGGCAGCCTGTTCCAGTGTTCAGTCACCCTCACCGTAAAGAAGTTTTTTCCTCATATTTAAGTGGAACCTCCTGTGTTCCAGCTTGCACCCATTGCCCCTTGTCCTGTCAAGGGATGTCACTGAGAAGAGCCTGGCTCCATCCTCTTGACACTTGCCCTTTCCATATTTATAAACATTAATGAGGTCACCCCTCAGTCTCCTCTTCTCTAAGCTAAAGAGACCCAGCTCCCTCAGCCTCTCCTCATAAGGGAGATGTTCCACTCCCTTAATCATCTTCGTGGCTCTGCGCTGGACTCTCTCTAGCAGTTCCCTGTCCTTCTTGAACTGAGGGGCCCAGAACTGGACACAATGTTCCAGATGCGGCCTCACCAGGGCAGAGTAGAGGGGGAGGAGAACCTCTCTTGACCTGCTAACCACACCCCTTCTAATACACCCCAGGATGCCATTGGCCTTCTTGGCCACAAGGGCACACTGCTGGCTCATGGTCATCCTGCTGTCCACTAGGACCCCCAGGTCCCTTTCCCCTACGCTGCTCTCCAACAGCTCTGCCCCCAACTTGTACTGGTACATGGGGTTGTTCTTGCCCAGATGCAGGACTCTACACTTGCCCTTGTTATATTTCATTAAATTTCTCCCCGCCCAACTCTCCAGCCTGTGTACGTCCCTCTGAATGGCTGCGCAGCCTTCCGGCGCATCAGCCACTCCTCCCAGTTTTGTGTCATCAGCGAACTTGCTGACAGTGCACTCTATTCCCTCATCCAAGTCATTAATGAATATATTGAATAGAACTGGTCCCAGAACCGACCCTTGCGGGACTCCGCTAGACACAGACCTCCAACTGGACTGTGTCCCATTGACCGCTACTCTCTGGCTTCTTTCCTTCAGCCAGTTCACAATCCACCTCACTACCCGATCATCCAGACCACACTTCCCCAGTTTAGCTGTGAGGATGCTGTGGGAGACCGTGTCAAACGCTTTACTGAAATCGAGATAGACCACATCCACAGCTTTACCATCATCTATCCACCGGGTAACATCCTCATAAAAGGCTATCAAGTTGGTTGAGCAAGACTTCCCGTTGGTGAAGCCATGCTGAGTGCCCCTAATGATCCCCCTATCCTTGATGTGCCTAGAGACAGCACCAAGAACAAGTTGTTCCATCACCTTTCCGGGGATGGAGGTGAGGCTGACCGGTCTATAGTTACCCGGGTCCTCCTTCTTGCCCTTTTTGAAGACTGGAGTGACATTTGCTTTCCTCCAGTCCTCAGGCACCTCTCCCGTTGCCCACGACTTAGCAAAGATGATGGAGAGTGGCCTAGCAATGACTTCCGCCAGCTCCCTCAGCACCCGCGGGTGCATCCCATCAGGGCCCATGGATTTATGGACGTCCAGGTTGCTTAATTGGTCCCTGACCCAGCCCTCATCAACCAAGACAGATTCTTCCTCTATCCTGACTTCTTCTGAGGCCTCAGGGGTCCGGGGACCCCCTTTATTTTTTCTGTTATTTTTATTCAAGAGCCTTGAATTAACTAAGAATCATGGTTTCTACAAATAGAATCTACTTGACATGTCTGGCCTACTAGTAATATGCATCGCAAAAAGGAAGATAAGGGTAGAGAGCAATACAGAGAATGAAGGTTTCAGTATTTGTCCCAGTAAAGGCTAGCCATAGCACTGGTTGCCTCCTGGGCTGGACAGTGGTTGGCTTCAGCCACCATCCCACTGCCTGCACTAGAAAAGGTCAGAACAAGCTGCCTGGTACTGTGTGGTGGCTGAGGAACTGAGCTGGGCATCTGGCTTTCACGTCCCCCTTCCTACTGTGTGGCTGTCATCTCTGAAGGAGAAGAAGGAGGTTGAAAGGAGGGTACCAGGATGGCTAGGAGCAATATGCACAATGTCTGTGTCTTTAACATCCCCTAAGACAAGAGGAGCAGCAGACTCCATCCCTCCACTGCTGGCTCGCTATTCTGGCTTCCCTTTCTCTGATGGGATAACACCAGAGACAAGAACAAGATCTGGCCTGAGCTTGGGTTTCTTCATTTGCTCCTCTTCACTCCTGTGAGAGCAATGCTGGAGGGGAAGTAGGGACCACTTACTGGTGAGGAAAAGGATGAGGCTTCTCATGGGAACTGGTGTGAGGTGGCATGGGGCTGGGGTGTGTGGGGGTGACAGGTGACTGTATCTTAGGAGGTGAGAAGGAATGGGACTTTGTACTTTTGGAAAATTGAGAGATATGAGACGAGAAAGGAAATACCAGGGAGTTATTTTCCTTTAGTACTTGGGGCAGGAAAAAAATCACTTTTAGCTGTGCAGCTGAGGAACCCTGGACTGGCTCTTAATTCTGCAGGAAATACAGGGAGACTCTTTCATGCTCCTTACACAGCAATCTGAACAGCAAACATAAATTAAACTCTGAATCTAAAACTAATGACCTAATTCTGTATGATGCTGAATATCACAAACTGTAGTGGGGCTGTGGATCTGAGGAGGCACCTCAGTGTGTCATGGTGTTGCAGTGCTGAGGCAAGCTAGTTAGACTGCTAGTGCAAAACAGCAAGGCACCTGGGAAGGCACACTGAACCGGACCCAGGGGACTTGGATGCATCCCACATGGTCACTGAATGACTGAATGTGGGTGGGAAAAACCCTTCTTCTTCAAGCGCTTCTTTTTACTTACGCTTATAATGGGCATTAAAGTGCTCACCTCCATCAGAAAGCTCTGAGAACTATGACAGCCAGGTAAAAGCAAGGCATTTCAATGAGTTTTCTGGAGTTTTTTGTGCTAAATGTATTTTATATAATCCCAAAGTCACAGTCAATCATAAAGTTAATACATTAAGAATACAGTCTGGGAGCTGTGACTGCCAGTCACTGCGTGGCATTGGGCACAGTCTCTTGCGTGTCCTTCCTATGAGAAAACTGTGGTGATAACATCTCAGTGGGCTACTGCAGGGTTTTATATTAATGATTACACGCTGCTTTGAAAGTTCAGACTTGCTATAAAAGTACTGTTATGGGTGTCTGGGCCCATGTGAAACGAAACGAGGCTCTCAGTCTCACTGCCAGAGGGAAACAATAAAAACTTACCCAGAAGTCACTGGCAGTTTCTGAAGGAAAGGCATAGGCTGTCACGAAAGCTGCCCTATTGCTTCAGCTCCCCATCAGCTCAGGGGCAGGCTGGGGGTGCTACCTGCGAATACTTGTGTTAAATGTGCCTGCTTTACTCACATTCAGCAAACACAATTTTTTTCCACTCCCTTCTTCCCAGCACAAAGTTTACTTGGAAAATAATAAAAAATAGTCAAAGGAAAGTCCCTTCCCTGCAAGTGAATGCCCTTGCTAAACTTGTACTCCCAACATACATGTCACATGCCTTAGCTCTCACAAGCAATGTAGGTCAGTCTAATGCAGGGATCATGCCAAATACCCCTTACCTGTCCTCCCAGATGGGCACGTGATTTTTTCCCAGCTGAAAGTGCTAGAATAAAATTTGTCAAGAAGACAAAACAATCATATGCAGGCTGGTAATGATATCATTGGGTGTCCTGTAGCTTTGAGTTGTTAACATCACAGCAAAATTCATTAGCGCATCAAAGCACCACAGCCCCAAATGCATACAGACTGGCATAAAGAATTAGGCATGAAAGACAGCTGATGTGGAGAGTCACCGGCAAGGAAAAAAAGAGAATATTGTGCTTGGGGCAATGCTCATTCATCAGAGTCTTGTCAGTATGGTTTGAGACTACACAATAAATGTGTCTAATCACATTTTATTTGGCCACACTAGAAAGCAAAGGTTATGAGGGTATCCTCCATTTTTTTTCTATACAGCAACAAGAGATGCAGGTATGTACAGGACCCTTTTTCTGTCTCATCATCAAATTTCTTTCTGGTGCCATACCATATAGTAAAAGGTATAGCAATCGATCAATTTCCTGACCCTCTAAATTGACATAGTTATAATCTCAGGCAGCGTAAAACATCAGAGTAGTGTTGATTTAGAATGTTAAGATCTCCAGACCAAAGCTACATGCGGTCATGCTGCAACCTGTCACACTCTTGCAAGCTGGCTCAATAACTGCGCAGGTGATTTTGAGAATATTTTTCTGCTATAGATACTGGTAGTGATAATTAACTAGACAACAGTCCCTCTGAGTCACTGGTCTGTCAGGGGTCATTTCAGTGCAGAAGTGCGCTCAGGTGATATATATGATGTTTTCCAGGTGAGACATAAAACTGTGATTTTGCATTTACAATAACTGTTCCATGAGGAAGTGTAATGCTAATGAATTCTGGTGTCTTACTTACATCCCAAACTGGAAAATTGCCACTCTGCTTGTTGGAAGGTTTGTTTGCTTCCAGCGCACAGTTCTTTTTGAGTCGTATGCAGTCACACATCGTTGCTGGGTGTAGTTAGACAGCGGCTTTCTTTTCACCCTAATTTGGTGGCAGCTCTGTCTCCCATCGGAGGTTGAGAATAGGGTACATCCCACTTTAAAACTCAGTAAGTACCTCTGAATTCAGGTTGCATAGCTTTGGCAGCACTACCATTTTAATCTGTGCAAAGTAACATGAAGTGAGAGATTGTTTTACTGACATTAATGTTCAGGGGAACTGGAGCAGGCCAGTATGAAAAATGGATGTTAGTTAACTAGCAGGTGTTAGGTATGAGTAATGAAAGAAATGTGGGAGGCAAATGTTGCCCACTCACTTTGTGTAATACTTGTATCTCTGCAAAGAATGGCCTCTTTGTGCAGGCATAAGCCTTGCATTCATTTCCTGCTCTGATCTTATCTAGAGAATTTGAGTGACCCTGATATGCCATTAAATTCAGGTCCCTATACACTTTTTTTATTCCCCTTCCATTTTTATTCCTGTTTTGGCATTACTGGTCATCCCACTTTTCTCCTCCACAGATAGATCAACACCCTGTAATATCCTTGGGCTAGTTTTGTGTGTAGGTCATAACACAAAGCAAAAGTGATCTGGTAATAATAATCACAGCTTCTGAAATGGAGCATACTGTAATGTGATCACACATATAGTCAGACATACACTGCTCTGAGCCCGCAGTACCCTCAGAGGTTTGGTATTTTAAAGATACAAAGACTGTCTGTCTATAGCCTACCTATGGTCTATAGCCCAAATACCATCTATCTATAGTCTACCATGCAATAATTCTAATTTACTTCTGGAATATAGATTTCCCAATAAAGCAGGACCATGATTCTCAACCATTTGGGTAGATATGCCAAGAAAGAAACAGTCCAGACCTTTTCAGTGTCAGTGTATGCTGTTAGATACAGCGTATTTTAAGACCAGAAATGATCATTCAAGATTATCTTCTGCATTACACAAATGATAGCACTCTCCCAGGATTTAATTTATTCAAATGCAAAGTCATTCTTTTTTGTTAAAAAGTGCATCTTATTTCTAGTCTGGCTTTTTTGAGCCAGCTATTCAGTCTTCCTTTTTTTATGTTATAAGGGTCTCCACTACTGGAAAACCCTGCTGCATAAACTTGTAGGACTGTGAGCAAGCCATCTTGTCAGTAAACCAAGCAGAAAGAGTTCTGATTATGAAATACATTTTTTTTCCAGGTGACTAGTCATCTGTGTACCTCTTTTTGTACCCCCTCCAGGTTTTAAACACTGTTTTTGAGGTGGGGATTGAGAACAGAGCTAAGAATTCAGGCATTATTTCACCAGTGCTCCACATGTTTCCGTAGTCATTCACAGTATTTTATTGCTTTTTTGTCCAGCCACATTTACATTAGCAACAGCATCACACTGGGACCTGCTGTGAGACAGTAAGTCACCATTATTCACAGAATCACAGAAAAGCTGTGGTTGGAAGGCACCTCTGGAGACTGTCTAGTCCAACCCCCTGATTAAAGCAGGATCAACTCCAGCAAGTTGTTCAGGCCTATGTCCAGGGTTTTGAATATCTCAAAGGATGGAGACTCCTCAGCTTCTCCAGGCAACCAGTTCCAGTGTTTAACCACCCTCCAGTAAAAAAAAAGGTTTTCACATGTTTAAATGAAATTTCCTGTATTCTCATTCTCTTATCTTTTACATGAACTATTTGTTCTTAGATGAATGGCTTTCCCTTTGACTTAGCTAAAATGCATTTCAATGATCTTCTAAATATCATTAGAAGCTGAGATGAACTTCTGTGTTCCTGTCCTCAAGCAATCCATGTTAAAACTGAATACATGGCAGTCATCTGATGTACTGCAGTTAAATAGAGAGGCTTAAACAGAGGGATCTGATAGTCATAATCTTGAAGTTCAGCAATATGCAACATTTGAACTAGTAAAATTATTTAGAACTTTGTGTTCTCTTTTTTTTTGTTCTATTTGTTTTTCTAGTTTATTCTCAGATGCCATGATACCTTAGGTTTAGCCATTGACATGACTGACTGCTTTGTCTAATTTAGATCAATACACTCACATGACACCATTCTCTCCATTTTCATATGTGGGAATATATGAATAAAAACACATGATAAGATGTTCTATTTATTTATAATTTTAATATTCATTAATGTTCCTTTTATTCCTTTGCTAAATGTTATAAATGTTATAATTAAATCCTTTATTAGTCTCTTACATAGATTTAAAGAGGTGTTTGCATTCCAACAGGTAAGACTCAAAATGATTTGTCAGGCTGTATCTATCTTTCAGACCACGCTTTACAGGAAAAATGGGCCATTACTCTGAAACACAGAAGTAAAATAAACATCCACACTGAATATTCTCATAGAGAATGTTTCAAAAAAAAAAGTCTTTCATAATATGTAGATTTAAAGTGCTGCTAATAACATCAGGAATAAAGAAAACTTCAAAGCACCTCATGGTTTCCACTGACAGAAATGAAAAACTGCTGGCTTCACTGACAGAAAAGACAAACTTCAAAGTGGATAGTCATCTTCAAAAGCTCAGAACAAACCAGCTACTCCCAATGTACCTGGCCTGTGAATGAAAAGAATAGGTGTCTTTCCTTGGCTGTCAACCTCTCTCTTTTATAAGCAGTAAATTATCTTAGAAGCCAAAGTACTAAAAGAAAAAGTACTACACGGATGCCAAAATAGCATAAACTTTATTATTTTTTATTCAACCACTTCAAAAATATATTAGCAATATTTTTTTAAATAATTTTTTTTCACTTATCAGGTGCAAAATATCAACCTGCTCCCATGGGCTGTAGCAACTTTTTCTGTTAGTTAAAATAATGAACGTATTCATCAATACTGTTGATCACAGGCTCACATTTTTCAAGCAGAAGAGATGAGAGTCACATGCTGTTACCTTTCCCTTAAGAGCTGCATATTTTGATACTTCTGTTTGGATGATGGCTGACAGACAGTGCTCCAGTCCCACACATCCATCTGTCAGTGGGCTGCACTCCGCTCTTCAGCAGAGCCTTCTCTCTTCCATTCAGATAGAACTTTGGCTGCGATCAGCAGTAAGCAGTAAATGCCCCCATTGCTCTGGATTTACAGAAAGGTAGTGAGAGCTGGAGTAGACATGATGCAGGAAATATAACCTCTGCAATTCTCGTAAAAACATATATCTATAGATAAAGAATAACATCCCAAGAAAGATGATTCATTTTAAGGCATGAGCTTCCACTAGATCCCAGCAGCTGCCTGTATTAACAAATTTAACAGTGCCTGGGAACTGCCTTGAGCACTACCATTCAGTTGTCAGTTGTTGGCCTTCTTTCCTTATTTTGCTAGTAAACGTCTGCTCTGTGGGGTGATATTTAAGCTGACCCTAGCATGTCTGTCATTCCCTCAGGGAAGCTGGCAGATCTGTGAGTGGAGTACGCTTCTACCTAGTACATGCACCAATAGTTTGTGATGAATCTATGATTATAAGGGGAAAGAAGATGGGATGCTTGATGCGGCCTTGACTTTTTTGTCTGTAATCGGTACTCACGGCTGGAGGAGGAGCAGGAGAAGAAGAGGAGAGAAGCAGCTTCCTTCTGAAGTGCATTCTGACTTTAGAAGACCTGCCTTCTAAGAGTCATGCAGGCAAAAAACCAAACAAGTTCTAAGACTGAATTTCATAGACTTATGGAAAAGTCTCATGGTGTCATGGTTTTCTGTGACAATTGAGAACTGGACACGGTGTCTCAGGAGCTCCTTTTTAAGCCTGTGTTCTGCAGATATAGAATTGATCTATACCATCATTGCATGATCCCTGTGAGTTTCTTAACCAGGACTTCTGGTATCTATGACCTTCACCTTCGTACTCTCTCACGGCTGCAGGAGGAAGTTGCTGTGTGCTGTTGTGTTCAGGAACAGCTTGCAGAGACACACTGTGCTTTCTTTCAGGGAAAGTTTATAGGTGTTCTTTCTTTTTACTTGTTAAGATCACAGCAAGCAATGCTATTTATAACTTAAACTTGTGAAACTTGTTCAGAAATCTTTGATAGTAGGGTTTATTTTTTTTTGAGCAAGGCTCCCAGATGAAAGTTCAGACATTGCTTGTTTGATGAGGTGGTAAAGTGAGGAGATTTCATGGGAAAAGTAAGACCACTTTAGGAAGTGGCAGTTTTAACATGATATAGGTCCAGGGAGTTGCAAATTCCAGCCCCACCTTTAGAGAATTCATATGTTTCTGGCCCAGAGAGACTATAAGGAGCCTCTGGTGCACAGAGGCAGGTTTGGAAGAGGCAGTCAGTAACTGAAAACTGAGTAAGTGCCTGTCACAGAGGCCCATGCTCCTGGCTTTGTTTAGGTGTGGAAATGCTAGTGAGAAGGTCAGCAAAGGCTTTTGTGCCCCCTTCAAGAATCGAATAAAAATCTTACAGCTTTGGTGTTTTAAGGATGCTTGGCTTGTCCTATGACATTGAGTGCATTGTATGGAAAGACATTCCCTCAGGAACACCCATGCAGAAAGAGAAAAGGACTGCAAGAGTACGTACATTGACCAAAGCTTCTAGGACTCACTAAGAGTGAATTTACTGAGCACAGATCGAACAAATCAGAAGGATTCCTTCTCCATCCACATATTTTTCATAGTTCAGGAGTTACAGTGCAGATTTGTGTATCTGGTGCTCAATATTCTGTTTGCATTGTATGATAGGGCAGTTGAAGGAGCAGCATCAGAACACTTTTGGAACCTGCAGTTCTTCAAGAACTGCTCTAGCATGAGTCTTTTCCACAGGGTACAGTCCTGCAGGAATGGACTGCTCCAGAATGGGTCCCTGTGGGGCCACAAGTCCTGCCAGGATCCTTCTCCAGAATGGGCTGTCCACAAGCTGCAGTGTGAGTATCTGCTCCACCGTGGTCCTCCATGGGCTGCAGGAAGACAACTTGTTTCACCATGGTCTTCTCCACAGGCTGCAGGGGAATCTCTGCTCCGGTGCCTGGAGCACCTCATCCTCCTCCTTCTCCACTGACCTGGGTGTCTCTACAGGGTTGTTTTTCTCACATTTTTCCCAAGCCTCTCTCACACAGCTCCAGTGCAGCATGTTTACTCCTTTCTTAAATGTATTATCGCAGCATTGGCTGATGGTTCAGTTTTTAGCCAGCAGTGGGTCCATCTTGAGCCTGCTGGAGACTGACTCTGTCCGACATGGGGGCAGCTTCTGGTGTCTTCTCACAGAAGCCATCCCTGCAGCCACCCTACTACTAAAACCTTGCCACGTAAACCCAATACAAACTGCCTGGGGATGTATTTCAAACGTACAAAGTCTGAACGTGATAAAGATAATTCTCAAAGAAGTGTGACTTTTTAAATCACTTAGGGAAGGTTTCTGGATACTAGAGCTGCCCAGGGCTGCTGAGGTGTGCAGGATCTGCAGGTCCTTTGAGTCTGGAAGGAAGGCAGTGCCTTACAAAAGCTTGACTCCCCACCCTGAACAGGGCTCAAAAGGCAGCGTTTGCTGCCCACGCCCTGGGGTGTCTGCAGGTTGCGATGCCGAGCTGCACTGTCCACCACTAACATGCTGGACCCTCTGTTCTTCCTGAGCAGTAGCAGGAAGTGGGTTTGTGGAAGAGGCTTCAGTTCTCTGTGGCTCGATTTCCTCATCTATGTATTTATGACTGCAAGAGGAACCTTGTGAGTGCTTAAAGGACCGAGTTCCTAGAATGAAAGCTGCTCTACAGGCAAAGACTTGAGTATAAATTCCTTAGGACAGGCATTACTGCTGATTTGCAAAATGACACTTCTGTGAGCACTCTTCAGTAATAATAGCAGTGACAGTGGAAAATATGCTTTAGGGTCCATCAATCTTATCATTTGGTTCACCTCGTGGCAGCAGATTGCCAACGTGTAACTGTGAACCTGCAGGCTGCTTGCACAGATCCCTATATCAACAAAGAGTAGTTTGCAAGCATGGAGCCACAGATGCTTAGAATGAGGGAACAGCTTTGTCAAAGTTGGAATAGATGGGTTATTTTTCATGGATCTCGACATGCACTTAAATAGTAAGTGGTATAATAAGAGTACTGCTAGCTGGAGAAATTGCATGGAGCAGTTTCTTCCCCTCTGTGAAAGGGAGACACATAAAACAAATGTGACTTTTCTGCCATATAAATCTTTCAAAAAAAAGTATTCCACTGAAAACATTAATTTGTGAAATGGAGCACAGCTAGAATGAAACCTCCTTGAAACTAAGCCTTGGCAAGATGGAAAAAGAGTTTTAATGTTTCCATGTGTTTGCTCAGGATAAATTTGCCTCCTCAAAAGACTATTGGCACCATTTCCAATTCAAAAGTAATCTCCAATTTCCCATCCCTAAGGGATTAGTAGGGACGAAGCCTGGCTCCCACCTTTCGATGCGTTATCTATCAGCCCTAGAAAGTAAGGAGGAAGGGCGAAAGATCAGGCTTTCAACTTGCCTCTGAGTAGTCCTCAGCGTGTCCCCTACACTATGGGCATGTGGCAGCTGCCCATTGTGGAATACCCTTCCCGTGTGCCCACCCCTGAGGGAAGGCTGGTGCTCCTGGTCTGGGGCTGCCAGAGCTCGGAGGGGCACAGCTGTGGGGACAGTCCCCTCTGTATCCCATTCTCTCACCACGCAGACGACAGGGCTGGGAATCTGACTGTTTACAAGGACAATAACAAGCTCATCTTCAAAGAGTTTGCTTCAGTCGCAAAACAGTGTCTTTTACGGGGTTTGTTTTCTTGCTTGGGGGTTTTTTTTTAACTTTTTGTGGGATGGCTTAGCTGCTCCAGGGGCCAGCCTTGCAGCCTGCATGGGAACGCTGGAAAAGGTAAGAAGTTGTTTCTTTTCTTAGCTGAATTTTTAGAAAACTATGGAAAGAAAATGAAAACAAGAAGAGGGGGGAGAAACAGGTAAATTTGTGTGCGCAGTGGCAGAAGTTACGGGACACAGATGGGGAGGGAGCCCACCACAGAGAGGTGGGATGGCAGGCAGGCACGCGGAGAGCTGCCGCCCCTGCCCATCCTGCCTGGCCACAGCACAAAGCCTCCCGGCCAGGAGCCCGGCCATGAAGCGGGTGGCCATGGAAACCCTTCGGCATGGCTGCCAGCCAGAAACCCCACCGCATTGCTGGGGCTGCCAGCGGGTTGCTGGGGTGACTGGGGGGGCGGCAGTGGGAGGGAGGCCCCAGGGCCTGCCCAGAGTCCCAGGCCGGCGAGGGCTGCCCTCTCCCTCTGTCCGGCTTGATCCCACTGAGATCACGCAGCTGCGTGATTGTCTCAGTTAATAGAGTTCCCCTTGACCTTGGGTTTAAAACGGCCCAGCTCCTTTCCAGGGTGCTAATTAGGAAACGCTAAGAGACTGATGGGGGGAGGAGAGGGAAGGGCTTTTCCTGGCCGGGTGTTACTCTGGTGCAGGCTGGATGTGCCATAGTAGATGTTAACAGTTAACAGGCAGGTCTCTAAACACCAAGGGACCCAGGGAAATGTTGCCGTGTTCCTCCGTGAAACTGGGATATTTCTTCTGCTTAAAGAGCCTTTGTTAAACTGCCTTGGAATAACTCAAGCTTGATAGAGTGGAACTAACTGGCCTTCATCTTCCCAATCTTATGCAAAACAACTTCGAAATCAGAAGGATTTTTGAGGCAATGATATCCAGTATAAGGAGTAAAGCACAAATCTGGATTCTAAGGAGGTCAGTGTAACATAAAACTCAAGTGGTAACTCTGCACTCTGGGACATGTCTAAATATCTGCTAGAAAAGCAAAGGATGTAGGCCACTGCTCCGTCAAGGGTGGAGGTCACCTCTCAAGCATTCAGCACAACCCTTAAAATAAGAGACTGTCTTGTGGATACACACACTCTTCCAAACACTTTAGTGTATCCCACCTTGCTTTGATTTTGAATGACATATTTTGAGAAGTCATGGCAGTCTGGTGAAGTTCCCACTGACTGGAAAAGGGGAAACATAACCCCCATTTTCAAGAAGGGAAAAAAGGAAGACCCAGGGATCTACAGGCCAGTCAGTCTCACCTCTGTGCCTGGCAAGATCATGGAGCAGATCCTCCTGGAAACTATGCTGAGGCACACGGAAATCAAGGAGGTGATTGGTGACAGCCAACATGGCTTCACTAAGGGCAAATCGTGCGTGATAAATTTGGTGGCCTTCTACCATGGGGTTACAGCACTGGTGGATGGGGGAAGAGCGACTGGTGTCATCTACCTGGACTTGTGCAAAGCCTTTGACACTGTCCCACATGACATCCTTGTCTCTAAATTGGAAAGACATGGACTTGACAGATGGACCACTTGGTGGATAAAGAACTGGCTGGATGGTCTCACTCAAAGAGTTGTGGTCAACGTCTCGATGTCCAAGTGGACACCAGTGACGAGTGGCGTTCCTCAGGGGTTGGTATTGGGACCGGTCCTGTTTAACATCTTTGTCAGCGACATGGAAGTGGGATTGAGTGTGCCCTCAGCCAGTTTACTGACGACACCAAGCTGTGTGGTGCAGTCAACACGCTGGAGGGAAGGGATTCCATCCAGAGGGACCTTGACAGGCTTGAGAGCTGGGCCTGTTCAACAAGGCCAAGTGCAAGGTCTTGCACATGGGTCAGGGCAATCCCAAGCACAAATCCACGCTGGGTGGAGAATGGATTGAGAGCAGCCCTGAGGAGAAAGACTTGGGGGTGATGGTTGATGAGAAGCTCAACATGAGCCGGCAATGTGCACTTGCAGCCCAGAAGGCCAACCGTATCCTGGGCTGCATTAAAAGCAGAGTGACCAGCAGGTCGAGGGAGGTGATTCTGCCCCTCTACTCCACTCTCGTGAGACCCCACCTGCAGTATTGCGTCCAGCTCTGGGGCCCCCCAACAAAAGAAGGACATGGAGCTGTTGGAGTGAGTCCAGAGGAGGGCCACGAAGATGATCAGAGGGCTGGAGAACCTCTCCTATGAAGACAGGTGGAGAGAGTTGGGGCTGTTCAGCCTGGAGAAGAGAAGGCTCCAGGGAGACCTCATAGCAGCCTTCCAGTACCTGAAGGGGCCTACCGGAAAGTGGGAGAGGGGCCTTTTATAACGGCATGTAGTGATGGGATGAGGGTAATGGTTTTAAACTGAAAGAGGGTAGATTTAGATGAGATATGAGGAAGAAATTCTTTACTGTGAGGGTGGTGAGACACTGGCACAGGTTGCCCACAGAAGCTGTGGATGCCCCCTCCCTGGCAGTGTTCAAGGCCAGGTTGTATGGGGCTTTGAGCAACCTGGTCTAGTGGAAGGGGGTTGAAACTAGATGATCTTTAAGGTCCCTTCCAACCCAAACCACTCTATGATTCTATGAAATAAGAATATAAACCTAGACCTCTCCCTGTTCAAACACTACTGTCAATACCACCCCTGATCTCTTTCTCCCAGTCTTTTAATCTTCTTTTTTTCTTGAGAACAATTAGAAGATAATTATTCTTATTTCCAGTTCCTTGGTTGAGGTTACTCTGTTTTAGCCCTTTGCTTCACAAAATGCAGCTGAGCTGATGAAGGTTCACTCTGCACAGTTAGTGTGAGTTTCAGTGATTAAAAATAAAACTTGTGATTTTTATTTATTCTTATGCCAGGAAAGGATACGTCAAATCAGGAGAATCAGTTCAGCATTTGGCTAACCAAGACCAAGACCAACCTAATCAACATTTGCTCACTACTGAAAACCATGCTAAAGTCACCTTATTTGAACTTAATTAAAAGTGTCCATCTATTTTTTAAACAGTTACTAAAACCAAATAAACTACTATTCTACATTCCTAATATGGACCACCTCATTATTACATATTTATGTCATGGCTTTTAGACACCTCAGAGAAAACTGAACTATGTTAGTGTCTTCTTGTGCTCGAAGGCACAGCATGAGAGACAGTTCGTAGCTTGTCCCTGTTCCTTAGAGCCTACAGATCTCAGCAGGCAAAGTGTAGAAGATAAAACAGATATGGAGAATTGCAATGAGATGATCCAGCCTGAGATTATCCAGCAGATCAGTAAAGAAATTCAGGTTTCATTATGCAAATTACTGCAAGAAACATGCTGATCTATTAGCATTCGCAACATTCATGAAGCACACAGTACAACAACTGATTGGTTATTAATTCTTGGGAAAAAGAACTGTAATGTCAAACGTGGTCAGTATGTTGTTTTCTGGAAGAAAACCAGAAGTATCTTTTTTGCTGATTAAAATGGCTTTCTGAGGAGGAATTAAATCTGGCAAGGAGGTTCGGAAGTGAAAGGTTCCCCATGAATTAAAGCGTGACAGTTTTCAGGAGTAACAAATCCTTAATTAATGTGGGATGGATGCCAGAGGCAGTTATTTTAAAAATGAACGTGAAAGCAAGTGCAGAAATTCCCCGAAACAAAGGTTTTCTGTTGCCATTTTCTGAGAACATGTTGTCTTACTGGCCTGTTTGGTAGGCTATTTGGGCTGGTATCACAGAGGTATCATTCTAATAGTCATTTAATAGAAGCTTTATTTTATTTTATCCTAAACCACTTCCATGAATCTTTCATCACCTAAGCCTGGCATTAAAGAGAATTCAAAATCAAACAAGCTACTCAAGAAAGAATTGTCCTTTGACAGGACTGGGGCTCCCAGTGCATTTTAAATTTTCCGTAGACTGCATGAGACGGAGACAGGGGCTTCTGTGTCTTGATCTGTGACAACTGGGTTCTTATCAAATAATAAGCACAGTCATTGATGTAAAGGTTCAGGGTAAATCTGTACCTTTAGCATATGTAGGGATAGATAAATTTACATATGCAAATACTGCAGAAGACAGAGAGATTAGGACAGACTATTGCCTTTGTAAAAATCCAATTTTCTAATGTAATTGTACCAAGTATGAGTAGATAAGCAAACAGTTCCGGCTTTTCATAGTGATAATACTAGAGAAGCACATGAAAATTGGCATTAGTGGCATTTACCTTTTGCTCATAAATAGCTCATGAAAGTTAATTAAATATCACAAGTAAATTAGCCATTTTATTTTCCTTACTTAACTACAAGAATTAATCCTGGATTCAGTGAGGAGAAATGTTGCTATTAGCAAATGAGAAATGCAGTGGTGTAAGTAGGCAGTGATCTGTAACATTCTAAATTTTTAAATTCAAAAATAAAAATAGAAAAGTCCATTAGTTTGCTTTACCTGAGTTTCTGGTTGAGCAGCTGCTGTGAAGAGGAACATTATTTCTTTTCTGTGAGTTTCATTAGGTCTCATTTCTGTGTCATATTACAACAGAGAGCCTTAATGATGCTAACTACATTTGACAGGTACTATAAGCAGGAGCACATAATGGCATCAGCAGAGCCAGTCCTTACTCATTAATTCATAGGCTTTTCTGGTGTGCTCATTCCCGTAATATATGAAGCTTTGTAAACTGTAAATGGGTTTTCCTTGGCAACACACTCATGAGAGGTACTGAAGCAGTTGTTCAGTTTTATAGATGGGTGACAGAAGCACAGGGAGATTAGGTGATAAGCCTAAAGTCTTTTGCAAAGCTAAGCACATGCTCCAGGTCTCTTGCTTCCACTCCTGCTCTGGAGGTGCCTGTGCCTTTTCCCTGGTTGCACGGTGATGGGTGCTATAGGAACCCACAAACTTTGCATCACTAGACCTCTTCACGGCTATCTCCTTATTACTATTTGCTAAATTTTCCTGGGATTGCAACACATCTTTGATGCAGACCACTAATCAGAAAAATGATTTAGAAATAACATGGGACAATATAGAAACGTAGATTAGTCTGTCTAGTCCAGTCTTTTAATACCTGTTTGTACTGTAGTTCTCAGCACCACTTAGCCATAGTGTGAACATGATGCGGTCTCTTTAGACAGGGAAGGGCTGAGCGACAGTATTTTGGCCACACAGCTCTCAGTTTAATGGTGCTCTGGCTCCACTTCTTTGCTTTGACCCACGGGAAAGGTAGGGGCCAGGGCAAACTACTGCTGGGAATGAGGAGCTACGACCAGCCCCCTCAGGCCCAGGAGCACCTAGAACCCATTTCCCAGTGAATTACTCTAACCACCAGGCAGGGTGGCAGGACCACTGCTCAACCAAAGGGGACTGAGCAGACGTAGCTCTTGGGATCTCTTAACAGGTGGAGAGCCTCCCTGTTTGCCTTCAAATCACAGGGGATCTTTGACATGTGCAATCTTAAGCAAGGAAATTTCAAATCCTGTCTGAAAGCCTGTATTTAGGAATATAGGGAACTTTGTAATCTAACTCTAGGTTTAGGGACCTTCAGGGTTCAGCACCCATTGCTAGTACATAGTTTAAATTGCTTTCCTGAAGCTGTGTGCTTAGTATGGGACACAATTCCCAAAGTTAAACATCGTGTGTTCCCAGAACACAGTTCAGTAACTGCAACCTAACTGACACCAGGTCATATTACAGCTCCTGCTTTCTTCTTATCCACTTAAGCCAGCTACCTATTAAAGAAAGAAAGAAGTTAAAATGTGGTATCTATCAGGATAATAATAATTTTATTGTTTTCTAGGTACTTAGTTGTTCTGAATTTGATAATTTAACGTGCTTTATATTAAACACATTAGCTATACATTAAACATATGCCAGTTTAAAATATAGTGATAGCATTTATCTATAATATCAGAAATATATAATAGAAATACTTTAATATAGTATATTTAGTATATAGTTTTTCAGGAAAAATGTGATATACTTTTAATGTCGTATGCGCATCTTTTAATCTTCAACATTTTTTTTTGAAATAAACATTAGCTAACATTTTCATTGATCTCTGTATCTGCACAGATGTCAGAGAATAAATTTAGCCAGTGAGATCAGGATCTGACCCATGAGAACTAGGTCAGTTGCTGTTAGCTTAAGAATTTAGTGGGGTTTTTTTCAATTTTGTAACATTGATGTAAGGCATACCACTCACATTGGTATCTTGGAGCACAGAATCATATATGTAATTTTAATTCAACAAGTAAATGTTCACACAGTTTTTGATATGAATTTTAATTTCTATAAGCCAGGTTTAAATAGGATTCACATGATTGAATGACAGAGCTCTCTGATAAAATGTCTGTAATCCTTTCACTTTGGAATATATTAACATTGGTTTGATTACAGTGAGTGAATACATGTATCTATCAGACTGCTCTCTTCCACTGACAGGCACAATTATTTGGCTTTTTGTGCATGTGTATCATCTAATACTGTTAGTGTTTTTTGGTCCATAATTCTGGGGAATCTAAATTCCCCATTACTACACACTCCTTTTACTCCATATCTTAATGTGTCAATATGATTTGTTTAGTGTGAAGCAATCCAAAGGGAGCTGAATAAACCTCTAATATATTCACATAAAACACATGGAATTTTTTCTTAGAATTATATGACCAATATTCATGCCAGACACATCTAAAAATCACTGACTGGTACAGTGTTACTGAATTATTTAGTTATCCATTCTGGAATTAAGGGTAGCTGTCTTTGATGAGTGTGGTCCAGGAGCAGAACTAGAAGATTTTGCTCTTACTCACTTCCAGCAATTCTGATGTCCACTAATATTTAGGAACAACCTTGAGGTTGCCCTCAACTAACCTGAACCACACACACTGCCCTTCCTTGTCCTATCTACCTCTTGCAACTCTGTCTCAATGTAAACACTTTCTACATTTAGGCAAAGTTACATGTTCTGTATTATGGCATCTGCAGATGTCTTCTTTCCTCTGGGAACATAACAGTATCCTTCCCCATTGTTCTCCTTCACTTCAGAGACAGATCTGTAAAACTCCATCTCTCACAGGGTAAGAAGGCAAATGGAGAAAAAAATCTGTCTTGCTGGCTTCCTCCCATAGGCAGAAAAGTTACAAATAAGCCTCTCATTTCTTTTCTGAACTCTCTGAAATGGATGAAGAGCAATTCTCACCCAACTGAATGCGACAAGGGAAGAAAATTAACATAGTCTCTGGTCTATATCCAGACTTTTCACCTTCACCGCTTCTTTCAGCTTCTTTTGGAAAGGGCGGGGGGTGGTCTGTTACTTCCTTTCTCTTCCTCTACCTTTGTGAAGCTTCTACCTGTCCTCCTCTGCAACTTTTTGGAGACTTGGCCAGGTAAGTTTGTTGTAGCTTCCCTGCCCTTTGCAGAGAAATTATATCCTGAGAAAAGAAGGCAGGAGTCGCAAGGGAACACAAAAGTTCAGAGGATGCCAGGCTCCCACAAACCAGATGGCAGGCTGTTCGTAATGGTTGGTGGTGGTGGGAGAGGCACCAAGGTGCCACCCAGTATGACTGGTCTTTTATGCAGACCCCAGAAAGCTACTTCAGATAATTATTACACTACCGACGCTGGAAAACTGAACTGCTTGTTTAGTTTTGTATGCAGTCAGCTAAGAGGGAGGAAGAAAGGCTTATTTAGGCACATTATATTAGAAATGTAATTACCACTTACAGGTTAGTCATGTTGCATGTTTAGAATTGGAAAACACACGTTTGACAGTCTTGCATAGATATATATTTTAGTTCTTCAACAGGAGAAGTCTAAATAACAGTTGCAAAAATATATTAGTAAGTAATTTGTATCAACTCGAGAAGACACAGCTAAGATGGCAGAGTGGGAGTTTGCAAGTAACCATCTAGGGGACTAAATCCCACAGTTTCATAAAACAGGATCTCTTGAAAACTAGTATTTCTCTTATCACAACTAGGAAGAAGAAATCATGGATGCAACTTCTAATCTTAAATGCCAATTACTCATTGTTGACTGAGGCCTTTATAGTCCCATTTAAGCTAGATATATTGGATAAGCAAGGGAGTCAAGAGCCTGAGATGTCTTTCACTTTCTCTGTAGTCGATGGAAAGACTACACTTTCAAGTGCCACTTCAGATCTGTCCATTACCTGTAGGAAACATATAGTGGGAAGTGGAGTCTATGCCAAGTATCTCAGCTATATGCCTAATACAGGAATATATTAATCTCTGCCTAAACCCATATTAATCCTATATTAATTTTGGCCTAAATCCATATTTCTTACTCAGGCAAAATTCCAGCCTTGGCAGAGTTTGGGGTCAAGCAGAGATTTGACTCAGAAAGGACTGTCATACCAGGACAGTCGGCAACGGCGGCAGCGACTGAGGTCAGTGCGGGGCAAGGCGAGATCGGGCTGTACCGGGTGGTTTTCATACTTTGGGTCCCCCGAGAAGCAGCCCCGAGCTGCTTTCCCCTGGACCCGGAAGTTCCTGGCAACGAAACAGGAGAGGAGGGGGCGTAGCACCACCCCCCGTCGATTGGGTGATAAAGAGCCTCTGGGTGGAGAGGGACTAGTCCCTGCCCAGAGGGTAGAGGGGGAGTAAGCAGTGACTGGGTGTGTCCCAGGGCGGGGGAGGCCACAGCCATTTGCAGCTCGTTGGGGAGGGCGCTGACTCCCTCCCAGTGCACAAGGCGAGGAAGGTGCCAAGGAGCTGTGAACCAGCCAAGCTGTGAAGGCGTCAAGGAGCTGTGAACCAGGGGTGTCACCAACAGGTATTTCCCAACTCAGTGAAAGAACAATGGTCTCCACCCGGCGGAAGAAGATCAAAATGGATGTGGGAACCCACACAGAGCTCCCACGGAAGGAGGCAATGGTGCAGGTTGCAGGCTGCAGGGAATGCTACAGCGTCTCTGTGGTGACAGGGGGCTGTGTGCGCTGTGAGCAGGTAGATGATCTGCTCGGCCGAGTGGCACAGCTGCAAAGCCAGGTTGAAAGGCTTCAAGCTGAAGTAGAAAGGCTTAGGAGCATTCGGGAGGCTGAAATGGAGATAGACTGGTGGAGCCAGGCTCTGCCCTCCCTGCAACAAAAATGGAAGCACCTGCCAGAGAGCTCCCAGGATCGAGGGACCCCTGTACTCTGCCCCTCTCAGGTGGAAAACAATAACTTAGAGGAAAGGAGTGAGTGGAGGCAAGTCTATGGCCGTGGCAAAAGGCAAGTGCCCTCCTTGCCTACCTCGCCTCCACAGGTGCCTCTGAGCAATAGATATGAAGCCCTAGTGGAATACAGCCAGTCCAATGGGGATGTGGTGGAGAGGCAACCTATATCAGAGGTCCCACCACAGTCAGAAAAACCTGACAAGCATATAGCTACCTCCTCCACAAGGAAGAAGAGAAGAGTTTTAGTGGTTGGAGACTCCTTCCTAAAGGGATCTGAGGGCCCAATATGCAGAGCTGACCCCCATCACAGGGAGGTCTGCAGTTTGCCTGGAGCCCGAATCAGGGATATCACCAGGCAACTCCCCAACCTGGTGAAGGACACAGACTACTACCCCCTGCTGATCTTCCAGACAGGTGGGGAAGAAGCTGCATCCCGTAGTCTGAGGGGGGTGAAGAAAGACTACAAGGCCCTAGGACGGTTGGTGAAAGAGTCTGGGGCACAAGTTGTTTTCTCCTCCCTCCTTACATTTTCGGGTGATGACGTGGGATGGAATAGTAGGATTCTCTCTATTAATGCCTGGCTACGAGACTGGTGCTACAGGCAGGGCTTTGGGTTCTTTGATAATGGCTGGTTTTATAAGACACCAGGCGTGACGGTAATACATGGGAAAGGTTTATGTCGTAAGGGCAAAAGGGTTCTGGGACAGGAATTAGCAGGGCTCATTCGGAGAGCTTTAAACTAGATTCAAAGGGGGATGGGGAAGTATCTGGGCTTGCACCACTGGGGCAACGCTCTAGTGTTGAGGCAGACCAGGAGGCCTCCCATCCCCCTGGGGTGAAATCGGTGTGCTCAGCTCGCTCCCTGAAATGCCTGTACACCAATGCACGCAGCATGGGGAATAAACAGGAGGAGTTAGAAATCCGTGTTCGGTCGGGGGGCTATGATCTAGTGGCAATTACAGAGACTTGGTGGGATGCCTCGCATGACTGGAATGTGGTCATGGATGGCTATGTCCTGTTCAGGAAAGACAGGCCACTAAGGAGAGGTGGTGGAGTTGCTCTTTATGTGAGTGAGCAGCTAGAATGTATTGAGTTCTGTCCAGGGGTGGATCAGGAGCGAGTTGAGAGTTTGTGGGTGCGAATTAAGGGGCAGGCTAGCAGGGGTGATATTGTTGTGGGTGTCTATTACAGGCCACCGGATCAGGATGAGGAGGGTGATGAGGCCTTCTACAGGCAACTGAGAGCAGTCTCGCAATTACAGGGCCTGGTTGTCGTGGGGGATTTCAACTACCCTGATATTTGCTGGGAGGCCTACTCAGCCAGCCATCCTCAGTCCAGGAGGTTCCTCCAGTGCATTGATGATAACTTTCTGATGCAAATGGTGGATGAGGCAACTAGGAGAGGAGCGCTGCTGGATCTTATCCTCACTAACAAGGAGGGTCTGGTTGAAACGGTGAAGGTTGAGGGCAGCCTTGGTTGTAGTGACCATGAGATGGTGAAGTTCAGGATCTCATGTGGCAGGAACAGAATAGCTAGCAGAATCACAACCCTGGACTTCAGGAGGGCCAACTTTGGCCTTTTCAAGCAATTGCTAGGGGAAATCCCATGGGACAGGGTACTAGAAGGTAAGGGGGCCCAAGATAGTTGGTTAGCATTCAAGGACTGCTTCTTCCGAGCTCAAGATCAGAGCATCCCAGCAGGTAGGAAGTCAAGGAAGGGTACCAGGAGACCTGCATGGTTAAACAGGGAACTGCTGGGCAAACTCAAGTGGAAGAAGAGGGTGTACAGATCACGGAAGGAGGGGCTGGCCACTTGGGAGGAATATAAGTCTGTTGTCAGAGGATGTAGGGAGGCAACTAGGAAAGCTAAGGCCTCCTTGGAATTAAACCTTGCAAGAGAGGTCAAGGACAACAGAAAGGGCTTCTTCAAATACATTGCAGGTAAAGCCAACACTAGAGGCAATGTAGGCCCACTGATGAATGAGGTGGGGGCCCTGGAGACAGAGGATAAAAAGAAGGTGGAGTTACTGAATGCCTTCTTTGCCTCTGTCTATACTGCTGGAGGCTGTCCTGAGGAGCCCCGGAGCTCTGAGGCCCCAGAAGAAGTCAGGATAGAGGAGGAATCTGTCTTGGTTGATGAGGGCTGGGTCAGGGACCAATTAAGCAATCTGGACGTCCATAAATCCATGGGCCCTGATGGGATGCACCCGCAGGTGCTGAGGGAGCTGGCGGAAGTCATTGCTAGGCCACTCTCCATCATCTTTGCTAAGTCGTGGGCAACGGGAGAGGTGCCTGAGGACTGGAGGAAAGCGAATGTCACTCCAGTCTTCAAAAAGGGCAAGAAGGAGGACCCGGGTAACTATAGACCGGTCAGCCTCACCTCCATCCCCGGAAAGGTGATGGAACAACTTGTCCTTGGTGCTGTCTCTAGGCACATCAAGGATAGGGGGATCATTAGGGGCACTCAGCATGGTTTCACCAAGGGAAAGTCATGCTTAACCAACTTGATAGCCTTTTATGAGGATGTTACCCGGTGGATAGATGATGGTAAAGCTGTGGATGTGGTCTATCTTGATTTCAGTAAAGCGTTTGACACGGTCTCCCACAGCATCCTTGCAGCTAAACTGGGGAAGTGTGGTCTGGATGATCGGGTAGTGAGGTGGATTGTGAACTGGCTGAAGGAAAGAAGCCAGAGAGTGGTGGTCAATGGGACACAGTCCAGTTGGAGGTCTGTGTCTAGCGGAGTCCCTCAAGGGTCGGTACTGGGACCAGTTCTATTCAATATATTCATTAATGACTTGGATGAGGGAATAGAGTGCACTGTCAGCAAGTTCGCTGATGACACAAAACTGGGAGGAGTGGCTGATGTGCCGGAAGGCTGCGCAGCCATTCAGAGAGACCTAGACAGGCTGGAGAGTTGGGCGGGGAGAAATTTACTGAAATATAACAAGGGCAAGTGTAGAGTCCTGCATCTGGGCAAGAACAACCCCATGTACCAGTACAAGTTGGGGGCAGAGCTGTTGGAGAGCAGCGTAGGGGAAAGGGACCTGGGGGTCCTAGTGGACAGCAGGATGACCATGAGCCAGCAGTGTGCCCTTGTGGCCAAGAAGGCCAATGGCATCCTGGGGTGTATTAGAAGGGGTGTGGTTAGCAGGTCAAGAGAGGTTCTCCTCCCCCTCTACTCTGCCCTGGTGAGGCCGCATCTGGAATATTGTGTCCAGTTCTGGGCCCCTCAGTTCAAGAAGGACAGGGAACTGCTAGAGAGAGTCCAGCGCAGAGCCACGAAGATGATTGAGGGGGTGGAACATCTCCCTTATGAGGAGAGGCTGAGGGAGCTGGGTCTCTTTAGCTTAGAGAAGAGGAGACTGAGGGGTGACCTCATTAATGTTTATAAATATGGAAAGGGCAAGTGTCATGAGGATGGAGCCAGGCTCTTCTCAGTGACATCCCTTGACAGGACAAGGGGCAATGGGTGCAAGCTGGAACACAGGAGGTTCCACTTAAATATGAGGAAACACTTCTTTACGGTGAGGGTGACCGAACACTGGAACAGGCTGCCCAGAGAGGTTGTGGAGTCTCCTTCTCTGGAGACATTCAAAACCCGCCTGGATGTGTTCCTGTGTGATATGGTCTAGGTAATCCTGCTCCGGCAGGGGGATTGGACTAGATGATCTTTCGAGGTCTCTTCCAATCCCTAACATTCTATGATTCTGTGATTCTATGTGATTCTGTGACTTATTTGCTACTTCAGCAGCTGGTGACAATAAAAGACAAAAATACCCACTTCCATAACTCTGAGAACATAAGATGAATTTTGCAAATATTCATGGAACAGCCCAGGTTGAAAGGGATCTCGAAAGGTCATGTGGTCCAACCTTTTGTAGAAAAGGGAGCCCAGATGAGATTATGTAGCAACCTGTCCATTTGTGTCCTGAAATCCTCCAGTGATGGGGACTCTACCACACGCATGAGAAAGTTATTCTAGCAATTAATTGTTCTTGCTGTAACAAATGTCTTTCTTATATCGTGAGGAAACCTCTCCTGATGCAACTTGTACCCATTGCCCCTTGTCCTCTCCATGTGGCTCCTTGTGAAGAGAGAGCCTCTGTCCTCTTTGTAGCCGTCCTTTAAGTACTAGAATACTGTGATGAGGCCCCTCCTGAGACGTCTCTTCTTCAAGGAGAAAAGACCTAACTCCTTCAGTCTTTCATCACAGGGTAGGTTCTCCAGCCCTTTGATGATCTTTGTGGCCCTGCTTTGGACTCCACTTTGTCCGTGTCTGTCTTGAATTGTGGCAACAAGAACTGGACACAGTGCTCCAGGTGCAGCCTGACAAGCGCTGAGTAGAGTGGGATGATCATGGCTCTATCTCTGCTAGTAATGCCCCTGCAGGTGCAGCCCAGGATCCAATTTCCTTTTGTTGCTGCAGTGGTGCACTGCTGACTCATGTTCAGCTTATTGTCCACCAGGATCCCCAGGTCCCCTTCAGCAAGGCTGCTCCTCAGCCACACAGATTCTAGCCTGTACTGGGCTCTTTGGTTATGTCATCCCAGGTGCAGGACCTTGCACTTGTCTGTCTTTGTTAAAATTCATACAGTTCTTGCTAGCCCACTCTTCCAGCCTGCCCAGGTCTGTCTGTAAGATGGCTTGCCCTTCTGACGTGTCCATCTCACCAGCCAGTTTAGTGCCATCAGCAAATTTGGTGAGGGTGCTTTCAACCCCATTGTCCACATCATTTAGTAAGATTTTGAACAGGTTGTAGCTCAGTATCGATCACTGGGGGACTAATCCCACATGTGACAGGCTGCCAACCTGAGTAAAAACCATCGATCACCACTCTCCGAGTGTGGTCTGTGAGCCAATTTCCTACCCGTCTCTCAGACCACTCATCCGGTCTGTATCTTGCCAGTTTGTCCAGGGGTAAGCTGTTGGAATCCAGTGGTATAAAGGGCTGATCTCCCCCTTCTTTCAGAAAAAAGTAATACCAGAGTTACTGGCAACTGTGGTATGCATGGAGCAGGAAGGAAGACGGGCTGTGTGAGGATTTCCCTTGGGGCAGTGGGTGCAACTACTAACAAACGCAGTAAGTTCATGTGATTCCTCTCATCATGCTGCTCTTAATGTTCATTTTTGGGTGACATCTGAGCCATAGAGTTTTGTTTGCCCAAACACTCACAGAAAGTTAATTTTAATCATGCAAATAAGTAGTGTTCCACAAACCCTAATTCTGAATTTGCACTTGAAGGAACGATTAAATTGCCATCCAATTAAGGGACAGAAACAACAAGTGGCTTATGTAATTAATTGCCTTGGAAAATATTATTCAAATTTTCAATATTCAAGATCAATAAGGAAAAAATTAAAATTATATGCACAAAGCAAGTTGGAATAATTACTACATTTGAGGAAATTAACATTATTTGGATATATTTCATGATGTGAGAGGACTGCTTAATTTTCTCTTCTGATTTTTTTAAAATATCTGGTGTATCATTACCTGCCATGTAAAAAAAAAAACCAGTTCTATATTTTCTTTTCTTTAGCTGCAAAGGGACACGAGTAGTATTCACTTTATTAATATGTTTATGGTACAGACTAGCAAATCTTTTACTTAAGAACTTAATTTTACAGCCTTGGAGTGTATCAGGGCTTATCTGGTCTTCATTGTAAAAGCAAAGGTAAGAATGTATACCTTAGATTCCCCAAATTATACAGATGCATTTTTGTGGGTTTTATTGGAATATGTATCCCTAAATAACCAAGTAAAAAGCTGGCTTGATTCCATGTAGAAATATAATTACTGTAAATCTCATGCTTACTAGCACTTGATTACTGATGAAGTTGCAATCAGGAATCTGACAGATGAGGGATTAATTCCCCAGAAACAGGGTTTCTTCCTTCTTCTTGTTATGAACATATGTGTATGGAAGAAACAGATCTGAGTATGCCAGATGAATAAATTAAGAAGTCTGGGATGAAACAGAACAGCTGGAAATGTAACTGGTGATAACTGAAGTCTAATTAACTTCAATGAGCAATTTTCCACTAGGTGTTCTATTAGCCGTATAGAAAGAGAAACTAGAGAAATTGCATGGTGTGCATTTTCATTCAGAAATTCGATATGAACTGCTGTTCTACCTATGTGGTAACTGGAAAATGACTATACCATCTGTTATGGGTATAAATATTCATGTGACTGATTTGCAAAAGTCCTTTCATTTTTTTTTAAGCAATGACTTGGTTTTGTACGTTCCTTGTGTTATCAGAGGTGTGAGTCTTTCTTACTTTAACAGGTAATCAAAATGAAGAGTCTACTTTTAAGAATATTTTTGAAGACTAAAGCTCTTTCTCTGATATTCTTTGTCAATTTTGGCTAGTCTGCTGTAGCCTGCTATAGCACTTCCCAAGTAGCAGTTTCAGATTGTGTCTGTAATCCCTGCAGCTTTTAACTATTGCTTAGAACATCATATACAGTGCATAATGAAGCCTTCTTTCTGAAACAAGCCATTTAAAGAGCAGGAAAGGGACACAGAATCACAGAATCAATCAGGTTGGAAGAGACCTCTGGGATCATCGAGTCCAACCATTGCCCTGACACTAGGTGCCCTTCTTAAAACTCTTCACCTTTTTACACACATCTGCATTCATTACGTAAATTGCCTTTTCTACATATTTGTTCTCTTCTGTGTTTAGGATCCTTTGGTCCTGTATGATCCTTCAGTTTGTCTGTCATCATGTAAGAAACTGGGTTCTGAGTCCTTATTATATGGCTTTTAAAGAGAACAAAGGCTA
This sequence comes from Nyctibius grandis, assembly GCF_013368605.1. Lineage (NCBI taxonomy): Eukaryota > Metazoa > Chordata > Aves > Nyctibiiformes > Nyctibiidae > Nyctibius > Nyctibius grandis. The sequence continues at coordinate 105,227,992 of NC_090659.1, forward strand.
TGCAAGTTTTGGATAAAATATATCCTCATATTATCTTCACAAATCAGGAGACTGATATAAGGAATGAATGTCATCTTTCCTGACTTTAGCTGCCCAGAAGGTAGCTGCTGTGTTTTTAGTGGAAAGAAACAGGGTTACTTTCTTTCTTGAGTTTTCATCTTTTTAGATGCTTCTGAAGGTGCCCCTGTTGACAGGGATGGCTAGCTGTGATTAGCCACTTAAGTGTACAAGTTGAGCAAAATAAATAATAAATAAATAATAAAAATGGAGGCTATGATGATTCACCTTCTGTTTTTCTTCATTAACTGTCTGAGCAGTCACTGAGAGGGTGGTCAGTCACTGGAACAAGATCCTCAGGGAAGCTGTCACAGCACCAAGCCTGTCAGAGTTCAAGGAGCATTTGGACAACACTCTTTCTCAGTCATCTGATTCAGTTTTAGGTAGTCCTGTGAGGAGCAGGGTGTTGGACTCGATGATCCTTATGAGTCCCTTCCAACTTGAGATATTCAATGATTCTGAGTCTACAAGACTAGCTTAGATGTAGGCAGTTAACCTTTAGACGTAGATCAGGTGAATCCCACCATATGGTCTATAGGCAAACAGGGATATCTTTCTATTTTGAGAAGAACAACCAGCAAAGCCATGACGCTGAGATATTGCCTTCCAGCCTTACCTGGGATGCTTACTTTTGGCTTTAATGAAATAATACCGAATTTTTACTTCTTACTGGGGTAGAGTCTTAAGTTTTTACAAAATCAGTATATTGCTAAGCATTGTCTTGCCTATGGAAAAACAGAAAAAACATTTGTTGCGGAGTTTATCATTTACAGGATGATTGTCTTTTCTTTCTACAAGTGGTTTCCCTGTAACTCATGTCACAGACATTTTAAGTTTTTTTTTTTCTGTATTCTTTTTAAAAGGAAACTGCTCTTAAGAACCAACATCTAATGATCTTAATCTAAAATATCACTCATTTCACTATAGCAGCTGTTTTTACTTTTGGATCAGGGATAAGAAAGAGAATATTTAAATATTGCCATGGGAATTCATGGCATTTATATGATCAAAGACTCCTTCATCTACAAGACAAGTAAAAGGATCAGTATAATTCTCATTACTTGCTACAACAAAGGATTTTAAAAATAATTAAGTAGAGTTGTCTTTTTTTTTACAGTAAAAAACCTCACCCTATAATTATCAGAGTTATGGTATTCTCTTGCTTATTAATGAGACTTCTGGAAAACATGTTCTTGATGGAGTTGTTTTAAATCTTAAAGTTCGGAATAAATTTTAATTTTATGACAGTAAAGGATGAAAAATTGACTATAGCAGACAAAAGGTCATTTCTGCAACACTGTCAATGCAGGAAATACATTTACTCTAATACCCATAAGAGTTGTTCTTAAAAATTTGGAAAAATAGCATGTTAACTATTAATAAATATTGCTGCGGTAGGAAGAGGCATGCCAGAAACAGCAATAACAATACCTCTAACTGTATTTCTGAGGAACCTAGCTATTTAAAAGATTGTTTGATTGAAACTATGTGGGTCAAGACCTGTCATTGCTCCAAAAGAAAATGTATGATGTGATTCATATTATATAATTATTGATCAAAAAAGCATAGAAAGCTTGATACCCCAAATAGCTCAAAACTTGAAAACTTTATGTTTTTGTGAGAATGCTTTAATTTTGAAAACTGAGTAGGGGTAGGAACACCTGATTTTGGCAAAATGATTTTGAAAATAACTAAGCATTCTGCAGTTTAGGCATTAAAATAACTAGACAAGGATTTTTTGCTTTCTTTTATCTTCACTTCTTTGCTGATAAGGAAGCAGTGTGATCTGAGGGATAAAAGGAAAATGCAAAGTAACACTAAAATTAGCCAGCAGTTTTACAATGTAGGTAAAAAAGTGGCAAGAAATATTCCTTTGGTGATCTTTTGTGTCTCAGAGTAAGAGAAAGAAAGAATAGGTGTTCCTGCCAGAGACGTTGTCCTAAATGTGTAATTTTTGCTATACATTTGATTGATATGAATTTGTATATGCAAGTGAGGCGCTCCGTTATTTAACTCACGGACCTCAGGTGATGTTGTCGATCGGTGTCTTGTTTAGGTTATTGATGCACATGCTAGCACCGAGGGCCTCTGTGAAAAGCTGTAGAAGATGTCTTGCTTTGGCTTCAGGCTGTGAGGAACAAGGATCCTCTCTACGCATTTTGGTTTTCAAGACTTCATGACAGTCATCATTGGGGATAGCAGCAAACTAATGATTTCTGGAAAAAAAAAGCACGGAAAAGCTAGAACTACAAGATGTATAGGTCATATATTTTTAAAAAGTTATATGTACGTCAGGGCATCGTGGGGGCCAGGGGCTCCCCGGGGGCCGGCAGCGGCGGTGACACCCTGGCATGGCAGGGCAGGACCTGTCCCACTGCTCCAGCCTGGGGCATTGCGCACCTCCACGGGGAAAGGGCTGGTGGCCCCAGGGGTTGAAATGGGGTCCTAGGCTGTGGGCAGGTAGAGTAAGGCCCTGGGGGATCCTGGCAGGGCCTATTGGTGCCCTCGGGTTCCCTGACACATTAACATAAATCTAGAGTAAAGCAAGGAATCAGTCATAAATAGCAGCAGTTTTGGGTGGAGTTCGGTATGCTTTTTTTTTAAATCATGTTTTTTTGACAGTTTATTGTTGAAAAGTGTAGCATCTATTGTTTAGCATGTAGACAGTAACAAAGGCGAGAAGGAGTGCTGGTAATGGAGCTCTCCATTAATTAAGTCCATTAATTTCAACACTGGAAAAATACCACTGTGTGTCTGTGGGGAGAAGGAGGAGAACGCCTGGAGCCCCATTGTCCTGGCACAGCTGGCGCAGGAATGGAGACCCAAAAATCGTGAGTCGGCAATGTGGTCGGCTCTGTCTGCAAAACCCAGGTAACAGAAGAATGCTTAGATAGCAGGAGGAAACCACATGCTTTTGCTACTTCATGTAGCATTGTTTTTTCATGACTTTGAATGATTGTAAGTCCTGTGAAACGTGTTTCAGTGAGAACTTCCAAAAATGTAGGTGTTCAGATGTATTTTGCAATATGAAAATATGTGAAAAAGGTGATATGGGTTGGGGAGAGGGGATTAACCCACAGCAAAATTTCTGTAAAATCATGAACTATTTTATGAATAGTGCCATTGCTGTTATTCTGACTTCCACTGTTCGGGTAGATTATTTGTTGTACAAGCAGCAAATACATCACATATGTTTATGAATATATCTGTGATTGGTGACTGGGATTCAAAACCCACTTTTGATTCAAAAGAAGATCAACACCACATTGGGTACTGAACATTGTGTTTTGCTGCTCTTAAAGTCGTCTGGCATGCAGCAGTATATATACATATGTACAGTGATATATACATCAGAATACATATCATTACTTTTATTCAGAACCAGTCAACCTCTGCTTTGTCCATATGACTGAGCCTCTAAAAGGAGGTCAGCTCACAGAGAAACATGTAAATACCTTTGATTTGTTAAGCTGAATGCTGTTCTGTTTGACTGGCTGTGTGTTTTACCATCTCTTGACAATCTTTGTACTTTTCATGCAAACACTGGGAACAGCAGGGCAAGAAGTTGTGTGTTTAAAATAACACGGATTTGTATTCTGTATTACCCAGTGTGGTATTTGTGCTTCTGCCTGGATGGAATGCTTAGTTTGAAAGACAGGTGGAGAGTAAATGGGATCGAAGAGACTTAGGAGTGTTTAATACATATCTACAGCTATTCGCTTGGCAAAGATGATGACGTTCCATTGCATGCTAATTCTTTTTGCAAAGCCAATGAAAGAGCAGTTCTTTTCTTACGGAAACTGACTTAGAAGTCTAATAGTGTAGACTATTGTTGTGGGTTTTGCTTTTCTTTCATTTTTTTAAACTGATATCACATAAAGCCTAGGTTGCTGTGACCTTATTCTTCTTCACAATTAAGAGCAGGGGTAGCGAATTTTAAGGACAAAAGGTGAAGGATTACTCAGGAGGGTGCCAGACAATTCTATTTGAGAGTATGACTTGATGAAGAATAGAGTAAAGCAGAAGAAGATGAGCAGTGGTGAGTAATATTTTCTGTACTGACAAAAGGGAGAATTTCCTTGGTGAAGTAAAAATGTCCTGAGAGAGGATATCAGCTTTTGAAATACGTGTTCTCTTTAACTAAGATTGGTTGAAACATTTGTCTTCCACTGTAAAGGATTTAGGGAATAAAGGAATAACCAAAAACTGGTCACAAGGAAATTCTGACTTCTGTGAAACTGATTGTAAAACTCCTCTTCACTATGGTGGAAACAAACCTCTTTCAATTCATGTTGAAGAAAACAATGACATTTCCTTCCAGAATGTGGTAGAGAGAACAAAAGAAACAGACATTAAGAGGCCAAATAAGTATCTTCTGCAATGATAAACAGGACAGGACAAATTAATCTTTGACTGGGGTTAAGAAATGTGATTAGACATAATGTTGTTGAAATTCTGCTGCTTTGTCGAGGACGAGTTTTAGAAAGCCCATGAGGCAACAGTAAAAACTACGATTTGCAGCTATTACTGGCAGGGATTGAGGGTACTCTTACACAGCTATGGTGCTCATAAACAATAAGCCATAATGTCTCAGAAGTGACAGTAGGCAATGATTTTAATTTACTTATGTCTCAACTTATATTCTGACATTCTACTTAATCAAACTGAGTTTTATTTAACTTCTTTCTATTGACAACTGACCTGCTTTTTTTCCTCTCCTGTTCCCCTCTAAAAGCAGATGGCTTAATGCACAGATGCTCATGGACAGCAAAGCTGAATTAGTTTTGTCTGATTAAATATTATCAGAGAAGAATACCTGACTTGTCAGTTACTGCTTAGTATATCAAAGCCAAACAGATTATATGCTTTCTAAATAAGGAATTCAACAATAACTTTGCAGTCCTGTCATACTAACTGTGCATATGGTCTCATATAAGCCCATACTCTGCAGCCAGCAACTGTGATGTCAATAACTTGATTCCATTAAGAAAGAGGAGAGATGATCAAAGTTGGAACAAATGAGGTAATTATGATCTAAAATGCATTGTCTAGCAAATAACCACGTGTTTGCCTGTAAGTCTTCAAGACAAGAATTATCTTTTTGCTCTGTGTACAGTGTCTAGCACAAAGGGAATCTGTGCCATGACTAAATCTCAAAACACTACTGCAATAGAAATAATAATAAATCATATAGGGGAGGATTATTTGTGTTTTGGAAAAAAACTATCAGTTACTTGTTCATATAAATATATTTTAAAATCCCTACTCTGTTCTCTCTTTTTTCTGATAATGTCAAAGTAACTTTGCAAAGGCTGCTTGTGAAACTGGCTTGTTACTGATCACTTAGAATAAGAGTATTTCCTTTAATACGCTCAAAATGGAAGCAGTTATTTGATGTTGGAAGCTGACCAGTTTGTTTGATTTAGTACAGTGATTCATTCCCACTTTCTCAGCAAGTCTGGTGCTTGTATTATCAAATACAATTCCAATATTTAAATAATTGGCTGTATTTGTGTTGTTTTTTTTTCAATTAATGGTACTAAATATTTGGTATTCAGCTAGAGTTTAATATTTAGAAAATATAATGACTGCTAAATTAGCTTTTGCAGCTTATCTGTCAGTAGCCTGACATTTCACAGCCTGTCTGGCTGAAATAACTTTCAGCTAATTGAAGATTTTCTCACTCCATTTACCTGATAAACCCTGGCATATGGGCTTCTGATCAGTTTTCCTATTCAAACAGATCCTCAGAGGAAGCTAGCAGTGAAAATAATGTTAAAACAAAAGAATTCTGGTTCAAATAAAGTTAAGACAATTTAATGCTTGTGTTGGCAATGCTGAAACTGTCCTCCACTCATCAGGAGAAGAGGGTTCAATGGAAGTGAGGAATGACTTCCCACACTACCTGGCAATCTACTGGGAAGGAGCACTTCTCAGACGCAAAGAACAGCATGGCCACATAACCATAGCTGATTAACTCTTGGATAGCAGTGTCTGTGTAGTTGCCAAACTACAGTTTGGTAGTATGCTGCTACTCAACAGTTGCTGAAATACTCCTCGGATAGCAATTTGACATGTGGTACTTATAATAACCTGGAGTTTACTTTGAGAGGGTTTTTTATTATTATTATTTAGAGACGTTAGGGAGATTAAAATAAAATGGACATCACTAGAAAGATCTCATGTGTCAACTATGTTGTTTCTGACTGAAGGAATTCCTTGTACATCCAGCTTCTTAGCTACCAGGTATTACCTTAGACTAGGCTTCTTCTGAAAAAGAAATACTCTTCATATGTTACCTATTAACTAATGTTACCAAACAGCTCTGCCAGTATTGTTGGTATACCTTGCTTCAGTAGGATTGCAAGACCTGCAGTTGAGTTCTGCTCTGGCTGCTTGTCACAGTAACTTTTTTGTGCTGCAGAAAGCTTGTGTCTCACTGTTTTTCACTGGTAACAGCAACGTTTGCTTTTTCACTCGTTTGAAATGAGTTTAGTTCTGGGGTGATGTTTTCCGTTGATCAGATCTGGAAATGTATCACTAGGTGGAGAACTGCATGAGAACTTGAATGATTTTGGTGCTTGTTTGTGTTAGTGCTGTAGTTAATAATTTTTTTTTTTAAAAAAAGGCAGAGGGAAAATTAATTGTAGCGGTAGAGGCAACCGAAACCTGACTTGACCAATCTTATTCTCCTATTTTCTCTATTCTCTTTTATGTGTCTAAAGTCAGGGATGGCAGAACTGTGCTTTGAGTAGACAGAGAGGCTGCAGGAAAGGAGGTTGCCTAATATTAGCAACCCTGTTATTGGACTGAATTTCATTACCCTGTGTTGTGAATCCTGAATAGAACTGAATATATTTTCATGTGTTCACTATCTTATAGAAAAGCTGTATGTCTTGGGGAACTATTCACTTCTAGTTTACTTCAGAGAAAAGACTTTAAAGCAAATTGCTGTCAAGATATTTAAATACTATTGGTGACATAAATGTGTCCCATCCATCAACTTCCCACCCAAGAATAAGATTTATTATGCCAGGTTTTTTTTATTGAAATCCCACTTTCATTTAAAAAATCGTTAATGAAATATTTCCTGCTAGTTCAAAGTAAAGAGATCCTGAGTGTACCATCTGCTACAATATCCACATATAAAAATGACAGTCACTAATTACACTGTGCCAGTGGGGTGGGGGATGACATCAGAACTGAATTAGATTTAATAAATTTAGCAAAATGTACACTTATAAGATAAGAACAGCTTCAGTATAAGAAATTAGAAACTGCTATGAATAATAATAATATTGGTTTTCCCCTATAAAAGGCTGTTTTTTAGTATTGTCTGAAAGGGATATTTTCGGCAAGCTTGATAATACAAGTCCCCGCAGAAGACTGACAGTGTGGGATATCTCCTGGGCTCTGTAGTCGTTTGTAGTGGACCATTTAGGAATGAATATTCATAATGTTTTTGTTACCTTCTGGCATATTTTGATACACTGTCCATATAAATCCCAAAACTGGGTTAATCATCTGAAAGGGGTTTAATCATCCAAAAGTTAATTAAGATCTTTCTAGTCATGCATGTATTGTATGTTTTCACTGGACTTAATTTACTACTAGAAATAGGCCTATTAGGATAATTATTAGGATATTGTAAGGAAAACAGTTATAAGCAACATTTTCCTGTTGCAAAAGACTCATTAAATTATTCTGCACTGGATAACTTCACAGCTTAAACTCAGGTAACTGTTGTGCTTGGAGAGAAGGAGAAGCATATGGTGCATATCCAGCAGCAGATGTATCAGTGACATGGAGATTTTATGAATAAAAATGCAGACAACTAGGAGAACTAGGTACCTCAAAGGACAGTAGGGAATGGAGAAAATCTGGTAGGAAATCCTCAATGGCTTTGAGGATTTGAGCAATGCCCAAAGTTTTAACTAATAACCTTAAATCCACAATAAGAAGACCAAAAAAAACTTACAGAAAGTTCCCTGATTTCTGTGGTGAATGACACTGCTAGAAGCCTTCAGCTTAGGGAAAGAAGATGACTTAGGAGTTGTGTCAGCAGTGTTAGTGTGGGAAAAGTAAGGTGGAAGATCTGAGAAGAGAGTAATTGATCCAGATGCTGGGCTTGGTGTTTCCTTCATCTGTGTCAGCAATCCAGCTCAGGAGTCTGTTGTGCCAAAACAAGGTTGCATGGTAAAAATTTAATCTCTCATTTCCCAACTTCAAAATTTTCTCTCTGTGCTATATTCCTGTCCTTTCAAATAGGAACTCATGCATGCAGAGGGAATGCATGGATTTCTGGGGTTTTTGTTAATTTATCCTTTGGAGAGCTACTGATATTCCTACTGAGTCATCGTCATGGTTTAAACTTCAATACTATCAACATCTGCAGCACAGACCTCCATCTCTAGAGTTTATGGAGTAAATGATATTGGTAGTATGTTACTACCTCTTGCTGAACAGCTTTTAAAATGTGGGATGCTTATTAATGTGTAAAACAGTTGTCCCATTGGTAGGGAAACCTAGGATCAGCTGTAAATCCTGTAATTTGGAGTCTTCTAGTAGTTACAGATGCTTTCAGCTTGAACTTCTCTCCCTTCTCTCCTGCTTGCTTCTTTTCATTCTGGGCATATAGGCCCTTTTCTTCTTTGGCTGTTTGGCCCCCTCTGCCACCTTCACCCACTTGCTTTTATTCTGTTCCTGTAACTCACCTTGCTTTTCTTATCACTCGGTGCTCAAATCCAGCTTGTTCCAGCTCATCAATAAAGCCAGTTGTAAGAACACAGGAGAGTGTCTTCACTTCTGGTACAATAACAAAAGCCTGTGCCTGGGGCCAGACAATTCACTAAAACCAAATTTCAAGTCTATGCCCCAAAGAAAGTGCTGCTAGAGATTCTTAACAAGAGCTCTTGAGAAGACTGTAATTTTCCATAATCTCCGTTTGAAAAAAAAATGAACTCTTTTGGTTAAAACTTCCCACTAAAAAATTCAGCCGGAGGCAGGCATCCTGTGTGAGAGCTCTCTAACTTAGTGGCTGACATTGGGCAAACACTGAAGACCTGGAAACAGGCTCCCAGGATAGGAAGCATCATACGATATCAGTTCTAGCTGCCAGCTTCACTTCTCTTGCCTATGGTAAAAAGTATTGTTTCAGCGACTCTGGCGGGTGCAGTCAAGTGGAGAGAACTTCTTGTAGGGTAAAGGATACTCATGTGAGAACTCCTCTGGCCATTGCTACTCCTAATGAAACTTCTCACAGCAGTGTTAATCAGAGAGCACTTAAGTCCAAGAAGTGCTGGAAAGTCTGCAGCCCTGTATGAGCAAAATAATTTTGTGGGTTATTATTTTATTTTACAAAAAAACTAAGACAAAAAGAGGCATTTCTTGGCACCTAATTTAGACAACTTTGAAATCTAATCTGTCTTAACCTGAACTCTCGGGACTATTAATTCAAGCCAAACTGTGCCATATAATTGTGTTGGCTATTCCCTGTGGTGCAACATTGTCTGCAAAAGACACTGATCATGTGAGTATAACACTTCCAAGCAATTATGACCTGTATTGAAAATTATTGAAGCTTAACTAGTTATCTAACGAAAATTCAAAAGGAGGAAACTCCTCCTCCAACTCTACATTCCCTTCCTTCCTAGTGAAATTGTGAGTGCTTGAATCAATGGGAGTTTTGCTACTGATTTCTTCAAATCTGGAGAACAATAATGAGTATTTATTGCCTTCTTCCACTTTTCATTTGGCTGATTGATAAATTATATTTTGCAGTAATTCTTGGATAAGACAATGAAAACTTTGGTTTCCATTTCCTCTCCAAGTGCCATGAGAAGTTTTTATGTGTAAATATTATGTATCACAGCATTTGGGGGGTTAATGTTGATGCCTTTTTTTGAATTTCAAAGCAGGTGACAAAACTTAAGGGTGACCTTTTTGTTCCCCTGATTCCAGGTAAAGTGAAAGTCAGGTGATATTTCCACTCCATGTCTTGCATATTAGAGTCTAACATGTGCATGTTTTTCTTTTATACACTTGTGTGCATGAAATAAATGTGATTTAGAAATGATCAGGTGGACAAAAAAAATTGCACTGGAGATTCTAATTTTCTTTGAATTCTCTTGGTTTATCATGGGCAGTGACTACACAGTACAGTAATTAATTATACATTGAATATTCCTCCTCTTGTTTCAGCAAAAAGTAAGGCTTCATGTTATCTTTAAACACTCAGCATCAGTGTTTGAGAGACAAATGGAAGATTTTTTTCTACCCATAAATACTTGAAAATCAAATTATTGTTTTCATTTGCCTGGTCACAACTCCTCTGGGCTCAACTGTCTATAGAGATATGAAGATTTAAACCTTTTGAGCAGCCTACTGATCATAAGCAATGTTCAGATTGTTTGTTCAGCTGTATTTTTTACAATTTGTATTGAAGCATTAGGGAAAATAGTTGTACTGTCGTAGTGTTGAAGTCTGAATATCAAGTAGCTGAAAGAAATATTTTACCAGTTTATTACTGATATAGAAGCAGAATTCTAAGTAATCTCAAATATGAGTAACTTTTAGAAAAAAGTTCCTTTTCTGAATACTTTTAATGGAAAAAAAGGAGAATCAGAGAAATAAAGTTTATTTTTACCTGACTAAAATCTGATTTTCCTTTCCTCAAAGGCTTTAAACACCTAACACAGAGTGATGTGTGCTGTTAGAAGCTATTTTTCTCTTATGATAGAAAACAAAGCCACATTCCCTGCAGATATACACAGGCACTAATCCTCTTCAAAGCAGTCGATTCTCAACTGGTCTGAAACGTGTTTCATTTGCTCCTGTGCTGCCACAGAAGGATTTTCAGTGCTGTGAGCCCCACTGAGTGATGCTGGTTCAGGCACACAGATCTCATTGCATTAACGGGTTTTTCCTCCATTTAGTTTTTGTATATCCACTGGTGTTGCCCTGAATGGAGGCCTTATATCTGTTACACCTATACCTGCTGTATTGCATACTGCAGAGATATGCCGCAGCACTAGAGATTTCTAATCCAGTCCCTAGCATCTTCGCTAATTTGAAATAGAAAATTGGCATGCAATAATAGACTTTAGCTATAATAGTATTTGCAATTATTTTAATAAAATTAATTTAGAATAGAAGATACCCATTCAGAGTTTTTAGTGTGTAAATAACTTTATACAAACTACTCCGCCACAGTGGTTTCTGCTCAATGGCAGGCTTCCCACAGGCGTAGCGAGAAACAGTGGGGTGTCGAGCTCCTCTCCAGAGCCAGCACCCCGCCAGTGCACAGGAAGGAGTGATGGGGTGATGGCTGTGGAGGCAGGGGCCTGGCTGCCTGCTGGCCCTGCTCCTGCGAGAGCCTGTGGCCTCCTCGCCATGGCCTCAGGAGGTGATGTGGCAGGTCTCTGCCCTGGGTGGCTCAGGGGAATGGCAGCACATTCCTCCCCTTCCAGGGGGTGTCGTGGGCATCGGGAAAACAGCTTGTCTTTTAAAAGATGGATCTTGCTATGTGTTAGCTTCGGAAATATGCCTAGCGGTGCAAAGCACTTGGTGATTTACTGTACCAGAAAAGTCCTGGTGTGCTTATTTAACACATTTATCGGCCATGGACTGCCTGCTCAGCTTGTTATGTAAATGTTCTCTGGCATGCAGAGAGCATCAAGGTCGATCGAGGTCATACAAGCAGTTTGATGTGAGTAGATGTGACCAGAGCTCCTATGACATTTGTTGCTGGGCACCTGCCCCTTCTCTGCCTACTCCAACGTGTGGCAAAACAGATACCGCTTTCAAAAGGAAAATCCACCGCAGCAGGGAACATGCAGTGCCTCTGTTGTATTACCTAGATATGTCACACCTGATGTCGATAAAGAAACCTGTCAGACTTTTGTGGATAGTCAGAATTTCTTGCCTCTATGAATTTTGATTTTATAAGAAAGAACAAATAAAGAGGGATGGTGGTGATCTTTCTGCAGCACGTGCCTCGTACACCACAGTCAATGTAAGTTGCTAGAGGCTGGAGCAAAAGATACAGCAATTCACAGGCCTAATCTTGTTACCATTTTAAATCAACCTGCTTATTTTGTATGGAGAGTGCACTTTTAAGTAGCATCCTTTAAACTTGTTAGCTTTTTTTAATCTCTTTTCCTGTGACTAAAGTACCTTTCATTTCAGAAAGGCTTGCAAGACTGCTAAGTTCAACTTCTTTAAAGGCTAATAAGGAAAATGCATGCTTGCTTGGGCCTGGTGTCTGTCAGGTCAGCTTCTGCACTACTGGGGGAATAGATTAGCATTGTTACAGTAACCCTAATTCTTCCAGCTCATTGGTATCTGATTAGGTATGGTGTGTATAAAAAAAAATATTACCTCCTCCTTACTCCAATAAGAGATCTGAATCTGGGATCATTACTTAATACTATGCACAGACTTACTGTAGCTCAAAATTGCTCTCCTTCCACATTTTACTGACTGCATCTACACTGGCATCCCATCTTACTGTAAGCCAACACTCTGTCTTGGAAGAAGATCATACCCTGCAACAGAGCTTCCCACCACCTCTCTTCCCAGCCTTGGATGTATGGATCTTATGTCCCAGGATGTGATGATAATACTTTATCCAGACTGCCAAATGAAGATTGTAGGAATTAAATGAAACAAGAATGAAGCAGCAGATTTAATTCACACAGATAATTCTTAAAAAAACAGAAATCTCCAGCAAAATGTAAGAAAGTGTATTTCACAAAAGCCACAGTTTGATCTCTTACTCTTGATCCTTAAGTGGGGGATGAAAAATGCCTCCAGAAATTAGCATGGCAACTAAAATTAATGACTTTAGTGGATACTAAAAATCATGGACTCAATAGAAAAACTGGTTGGCAGTGTTTTATCCACACCATATCCTCTATTAAGATCTCGCTGTTCTGCGGGCAGTAATTACTGATTTCTGGTCCCACAGTGCCTAAAATATTATCACCTCTGTTTCTGCTAACATTCTTTTCGGCTCCCTTGGTACCAACTGTCCTTTTCCTTGAAAAGGACTAGTTCAATTACATTACAATCAGAGCAATGATTCACGCTCTTGGTTTAGCTTGGAGATTTAGAACTGAAAAAGGGCTTATGTGCTTGAGAGCTTGTAATTTTTTTCCAGCTCTATCAATCAAAGTTGCCTTTATAAACATTGTCTTGTTTATATCCTTGGAGCATCGCAAGCTACAAAAACATTGCATTACAAATACAAAACATCACTGGTGGTTTAAAAAAATAGTGTATGCAATCTGAAATTACTGAGAACCCACTTCTGCTCCGAGTCTTGTTTCAGTAGCTTTATTTTTACATAAAAAACAGAAAGTAGCTTGTATGTGGACCTGATGTGGCAGCTGAGAGGTTGCACGGGGGATAGCAGCATGTGTGACTTGTGGTGAATTAGCCTTAATTATTCAAACTCATGAGTGGCTTGAGAAAAACCAATCATTGCTTTCTCTCTTCCTCCTCCTGCCCTCCCTTGGCTTTGCTGGTTCCATTGTTTATTGGCATCTGTTACTGTCAACGTCTGCCTGTGACTGGTACAGATAAGCTGGGCTGCTGGATCACAGGCAGGGAGCCATAGATACAGGGTGAAGAACAGCTCTGCTATTGTCCATTTACTGGAAGTTAATTATTGTGATATAAAAGAATAAAACCTGTTTAGCATCTTTATTGGTCAGTAATCTATATGATAGCTTTAATCTAGAGAAGATTCAGCAATTACAGTGAAATAATAATTTCTGATTGAGATAATCTGTATTTATAATTCTAAACCTTGTGTGAGGTTTGCCAAGTCCTTAACAGTAAAGAAATATGGTGTTAATGTCAAAATTATTGAAACTGCAAAAACAAAGTAGCAGAGTACTAAGATCGTAGACTGTATTCCTTGAGCCTTTCCCTGAACTGCAGAAACTGCATTTAGATGTATCAGATGATTTTCATGCTTTCTCGATTAAAGCTCCAAGGTGTATTCCATATTCTTATGTTACTTTCTTAATTTTTACTTTGTGGGAAAAAAATGAATGTTGATTTGTTTAGTGCTGAGTTAAAGCCTGGAGATAAAAATCCTGCTGTGGTTCAGAAAGGGATTATTTTAGTTAGTACATGCGTGACAGTAAAGCTGAGAGGTGTGGTTCATAACTTGGCCTTTATTGGTCTGATGACTACACCTGTGCTAGTGAATGAAACACGATGAGACTCACTGGCCAGAGGGCAAGTAGTGCAGCTCGATTTGCATTCCTGCAGCTGAGTTCTCTAGCCCCCTTCCAAAACTGAACACCTTCATCCACAGTGTTTATCGGGCATTATTCGTGTGCTATCTCCACCCTGGTGTGGCATATGGAAGTGGTAGCTGACTTAGGCCAAAATTATACCACAGAGTGGTTAAACGAACAGCATGCTCACAGAGAGATCATAGGGTGACCTCGAAGCAATGCCTTGGTCTTGTTTGGCCTGCCGTTGTAGGTGTAGCCCACTGTGCTAGGTATTACACAAATGCAGAACAAAATTATCAACCTGAAGAACTTATTGCTAACATATAAAAGAAGCAACAGACAGAAACAGGCAGAAACAGCTATCCAGGGAGCCACTGAAGCAGTACTGGACAGTAAGGTCAAGTCTGAGCAGGTAGAGAGTAGGGTTCATCTACGAAACTGAGGCATTTGCAATGTGGGCAATTACGTCTGTATGGATAACTTCGAGCTACTGTTGTTGTGAATGAAGCAATAAAGACACTTCTAGCTCCTGTAAAGGGAACCCAGGTGACTACTGGGCTCCATGGCCTGCAGAATCTGTTTGATAAAAGCCATTTTATTGGTTTATACATTAAGTCTGCAAACTCTTTTGGTGGAGAATTGTTTTCTCTATCTAGAGTTCTAATCAGGGCAATCATGGGCAGATCTTATTTGCAGAAGAGTACATGAATGTAGGAGAACAAGAGAAAATATGATGAGATTTTTATCTTCATACTCCA
This sequence comes from Nyctibius grandis, assembly GCF_013368605.1. NCBI lineage: Eukaryota > Metazoa > Chordata > Aves > Nyctibiiformes > Nyctibiidae > Nyctibius > Nyctibius grandis. Next base: position 105,243,056 of record NC_090659.1, read on the forward strand.
AACACATTCAGTGCAAGCAATGAAAACATAGAATCTTAGAAAAAATTAGGTTGTAAAAGACCTCTAGAGGAGTCCTGTCTGGCCATCTATTCAAAGCAAAGCCAATTTCCAAGATATATCAGGTTTCTTAGTGCCTTGTCCAGTCAAGTTTTTTAAAACTTCAGGATAGAGATTGCTTGACATTTGAGCTTTAAAGATCCCTTCCAATCCAAATCATGGTTCTATGATTCTATGATTTTTGTACAGCCTGTGCCAGCTGAGATACTATGAGAGTATCACTCTCATAGTGATAAGGTTTTTTCTTAACATATAATGGGGATTTACCTTTTTGTTCTCTCAGCCTCTTGTCATACATTATGTCTCTATTCCCTGACCATCTGACTGCCCCTGCTCTGGGACACACTCCAATTTTTCAATATCTGTCTTTTACTGAGGAGTCTAAAACTGGACACAGTACTCCAGATGTGGCCCCAAGAGTGATGAGTAGGAAGGAGTGATCATGTCCCTTAACTTGATGGTTATATGCATGCTAACACAGTGCAATATGTAATTACCGTAGGAATAAGTAACACAGATTTTCAAAGTCATTTCAATCAGAGACTTAAAACGTAAGCCTCCTATATAAAAGAGGTAGAAGAAAATGGTAAATGTAAATATTTTAGCTGATTTTCTGTGTGGGGAAAATGTAGTCGTGTTGATGCATTCATATATTCTACTAACAAATGCCCAGCATTTTAATTTATTATCAGATACAGCAAAGTGGATGTCATTGTAGTGAACAGCTACACAGTAGTAAATGATATTCATTCAGACACTGTTAAATCCCTGATACCTCTTTGAGTTGGTTAAATGGGGCGATGGGCACAAACTGAAACATAGCGAGTTCTCTCTAAATATGAGGAAAAAATTCTTTACTTTGAGGGTGACAGAGCACTGGAACAGGCTGCCCAGGGAGGTTGTAGAGTCTCCTTCTCTGGAGATATTCAAAACCTGCCTGGATGCAACCCTTTGAATGGCCTTTTTCCCTTTTTTCTTTCTTTGCCTGCTTCACATGGGCACCCAAAAAAGCAAGTCACCTCATGTAAATGGATAGTCTAAAATAGTTGAAAGAATGACTTGACTAAGTTCACACAATAAAGACACCATTATTAAAAATGGCCTAGGAATTTGGCACCTTCATTTGTTAAGAACTTGACTTAACACAAATTGTATCTCAGGTCCAGGAAAACTAGGGTGCAATATCTGGAACTTCAGGTGTGTAACATCCATCTGGTCCATGACCAAAATGTTGGAAACTGATCTCACCAATATTATTTTACCCATTATGTGATGACTTCAGAATTCCCATGTGGGACCTACTTAGGCATTGATGTTTACAGACTTTATTTCATTGATTTTCAAGCCTCCTGTTCTTCAGCAAAATGTTCTTAAAATGTGAAATAATCTTCCTTGGTAGGTAATAAATGATCTGATTTCTTGTTTTTTCCAAAGCAAACCTTGACAAAGAGAAAAATCAGGCACCAGCAGCAAATGGGACGATATGACTAATATATCTCTGCTTTCTCTTTTTCCTGTGATTAAGTTGTGTGTAGACATCTTGAATATACAGTGTTCCATATAAAAAGCTGCTATTAAGGCCATGAAGAGATTTTTCAGGGATTAGCAAGTGCTGCCTGGGACTTTCTGCACTACTTAAATACCCTGTCTCCCTATTTCAGTGCATTGATTAGTTTCTTTTGTCTCTTTCCAGAGTTTCTCCATGAAAGCCATCAGTGCTCCTCACTTGGTAAGAACAGTCATTTTTTTCCCACGTAATACTTATCCTGTTGATTTTAACAGAAACACATTTTTACTGCACTTGCAGATATGCAGAATGTGTCTCAAGAGCAGTGAATTTTCTCAGTCTTGGCATCTTCATTCTTAAGAGCCTTTTCAAAATGCAAATTAGAGACCGAGCCTATGGAATATGAAATTTTAGAGCACATGCTAATAGCAGGAATCTCAGATGGTTGCTCTGAATGGGAGGTTGTCAGTCAGGCTTGCATTAATGTGAGCTCTGAGGATTTGTATGACTAGCTTAGAGTAGCTCAAGAGGAAACACAAATTTTTTCTTCCACAGGGACTGCAGAGCTCACTCCCAACTCTATCTTCTTGCCCCTGAAGCTCTTTTAATTATTGTGATCTTGTTAGCATAATTCAACAACTTTAAAAATGAATTCAATGTGGATCAGTTAGGATGTGAAATGGTGTTTCTTACGCTGCAAATAATTACCAGAAAGCTATGGGGCAAGCCAAGTGTTTTTAGGCTTTTTCAGATTACAGTATTTCTGAATCAATAAATTCCCATAAAAACAAATTAACAAAGCAAACCCCAAAATGCTGTAGTCAGTGTTTGCTTTTTAAGTTCTAGCATTATAAATAAATATGTTTATATGGAGGTAAGAGGGTTTACTGAGCAAATAATAACTCTTCAACTAAACAAAGTTCATCATTTAGGTAGATTAAATGTGTTCAGAGGGGCATATTTAAAAAAGTAATTTTTAGAGTTCATTAAATATGAAAACACTATCAGATAAAAGACCACAAGTGAGTTGAGAGATGTGGTGCTCTAGTGAACACTTGCAACAGGCACAGAAGCGGCTGGGCAAATCTCATTGCTATCATTGTATTCCTGTCCTTCAACATGGTTAAAGAAACTCAGGCTGTCATGTTTTTAAAGTGCCAGGACTGTCTGAAGGGTTGTTTATCCATCCCGCAGGTGGAAGCAGCAGGAGCTGTGACGCTCTTGGGCTGGCTCTTGCTGAGGCAGTCCTGCATTCTCGCAGGCCACTTCACAAGACAAGCTCACAGCTTCACTTATAAGTTTTCAAGGCTGACTTGTGGTCTTGACTATAGTGCTTTGTTATCATGAGGTTTCAGGAGCTGTCTATTGACATAAAGACAAACAGGTTATTCTTACCAGCTGCTGGCAGAGTGGGGAGTTGTAGTGCAGCTGTTTTGGCTTTGCAAATAAATGGAGGTGTGAAAATTTCTGGGAAAATTACGATAGTGGGCAACAGCAGGGGAAATTCCAGGCCTGATTCAGAGCAGACCACAGACTGCCAAACTGCTCACAGCATCCTTGCCCTGGTCTTTTAGGAATTACACAACTAGGAACAAGATAAATAGGTCTCATTCAAATCATGCGGGGGAAGGCTCAAGCTGAGAAGCAGGTTTGGAGGTTCTGATCTCTGGCTCTGTAGGATTATAATAAGCCTTTCTACTAAATTTCCTACTTAAGCCTGCCTCCTCTAAAGAAGACAAAGATCACAGTGGTTTGTAGCACAACAGACATCATGTGTTTGGAATGATGACATAAACAAGCTCTGGGAAAGAACAGTACAAAACATCTACTGACAGAGGGAAGAAGGGGATGTCTCTCACATTCTGCAGATGTACAAAATAGTTTCACTGTCTTGTGCCAGAAACAAATGTACCAGGAACGTCTTCACAGTTAGGTCCTGCAACAGGAATTCTTTCCTTCACCAGCTCAGTAACTTTCTTTGTGTAAGAGGGCAGAGCAAGGTCCTCCAAAACCAATTTAGTTAAACAGTAAGCCATATGAGTTGCGTCTTTATTGTGCCTAGCCCTGCCTGAGACCTCTGAGTACCAGCATGTGATTTTCTTCATCATAGCAGTGGCACATGTGAGATCATGTTCCCTGAAGTGAAGGCTGGGGAAGGTACTAACGTGTGAAGAATTACACAATACAGGAGAGAGCTGTCTAGAGGAGACATCTGCCATGCAGAGTAGGTGAGAGCAAATATAAACAACAGCAGAGAGTATCAGAGGATCTTAAATGTTGTGAGTGTATTTATGTTTCTGCCTTGTGAGACTGTCACTGCCAGCTGAGCTGCACAGTGGGCATGAAAATAGCACATGTATGTAGATATGGTGCAGCTGTATTTGAGTCAAGTCAAACTGTCTTCTTGCATCTAGTGAGAGTAGTTATGCAACTACTGCAGAGATGGCAAGAGGCAGAAGACAGTAAATGCCTTGTGATGAGGATAAAAGGTGAATTGAGCTGACAGACAGGAGCACTTCTGGCTCATAAGAACAGTGGAAGAGGAGATTTTTTCAGCATCAGCTTGAAGAATGTGTGCAGGAAAGGAAAATGGGAAGTTGCAAGAAACAGACAGAACAGGGAGAAGGATGAGACTCGAGGCAAATTAGCTGGGGATACAAATTAAGCCTGGAGAGATGGCCCAGTTTACATCAGAAAAAAAAACAGCACAGGAAAGGTGAAGCAGGGTGGAAGAAATCTGTTTTGGACTGGGATGAGAAATGAGTAGGAAATTAGAAATAAGATTCAACATGGTTTACATGTTGCTCTGTGTATGTGAGTGTCTGGGCAGTGAACTCTTCCGCAATAGCCAGGATCTTATATACAGCAATAAATGCTGTCACACCTACAGGTTTCCTATCTGTTGCTAATACAGAGGACACATTTGACCAAAAGCAGCAGCAGCTCTTGCAGATAATTACCACAATTCTCCATTTCCAGGCATTGGTTACCTGGTGAGGGCGGTAAAGTTGAAACTGTAATGATTGGGTTTTCACCCCCAGTCTTTGTAGTTTTGGGGGGCATGTTGTCATGGGGGATTTTTTGTGTAATGTGCACTGTTCTATCTTCTGAACTCCTGGCATTAGTAGTGGGTTAGGAAATGGGACTAGCAGTTATAGCATGTCGCACAGAAGCCTTTCTCCAGGTAGAGAACTGTGGCAGTGTAGGGTTTGTTATAGATTTTTGTAATAAAACATTGCTAGTTTGTGTAGAACAGGGCAAGACTAAAGAGATTTGTTGTCCTTTTGGGGTTTGTGATACTCTGAATTTCCTGGGGAAGTTTATCCTTCCGTTCTTGGGCCAAGACCTGAAAGGGGTTTGCTACACGAATCTCTTTTTGTATAAAATTCCTTTGCCTTAGAGGACTAAAAGACTTGCTTGTTCCTTCTTTTCACTAGTCACAGCTGGCATTCTTGGTACGCCAGAGGTTACTGGCACTTCAGCATTTCCAGCAAACTGGTGCCACTCCAGGGATGGGCAATCATGTATTACCAGAATCATCTACTCTTGCATCCCAGTCTGGAAATCCATAGTAGTTCAGGTACTGATGCAGCCACTCATGTTCTTTTATTCAGCCTATTCTCTTTTGCTGATCAAATTACTCCCAGGGATGTCTGTACAATCATCAGAAAGACTTCTTCCCTGTGTGTGGAGTTACTCCTATGTAAATATTCAAGCGGTTCTCCATTTACCTGATCACATGTGTTTTTTGTACATTTTTAGCTGGCATTTTCTTTTATCCATGTACTAACCATGCACCCAAGCTCTAATCACTGTCAGCACCAGGAGTTCACATTTGGGTGTTTTCTGGTCTGTTATCCTTATCATACTTACACTTTAACAGACGAGATAAGCCATACTAAAGGTATCTTGTGTAAACTTCTGATCGTTCTTTGATGGTCCACAGACATCTTGATCATTAGTCCATTACCCATCTGCTTATCAGTTAACAATCTCAAGCCATTCAGTTGCACAGCTTTGATAATTCTGAACAAAAGCATCCGGTGCTTTGGGCCTACTTCGAATTACTGTAACAAAGAGTTGTAAAGCCCCAGTCTTTCTCCTTGAGCTGGGACCAAGCCACAGAAAGTCCTCAAAATGAGGACAGACATCTAATCAGTGTTTGGGAAACGGGACAGTGACAGTGAAGGACAGATTCTGTCTGTTCTTGTCAGAAACTTGGTCAAGGAGATAAACTGAATGTACCTACTGGATTTCCAAAATGCATGCACCCATTAATCCTGTACTCCAGATGAACTCTGAGGAAGTTATAAGCTACAGAGGCAGTTTCATCACTTGTTGGGCTGGAAGATAGTTTTATAGCTGACTGGGACAGCAGCAAGTGTAACCTACGGTGCTGTTGTGTGAAAACCTGCATTAGCTGTGATTAGCTGAGGATGCAGGAGTGCTCCGAGATGACACACTGAAATGGCCAGTTGTGGATGCAGGTGTGAATTGCAACCAGGGAAACTGAAACTATTTTGCACGTGTTTTTTTTTTTTTAATACTTTTCTCTGCCCGCATCACCCACATCACCTCCCCTTCCTCACTTTCAGCTTCAATATGAAGATCTTGCTGTTCATGATCTAAACCAGGCAGTGGGTCATGTGAGAGGCAGGGGTACAGGCATATGCCAGGGCCCAGTACAACTGAAGAGGTAGTGTGCTAGACTATGTTTTTCTTTTTCAACTTGGAGGCTAAGAAGTTGTGTATTTGGAGTGGCTTACTTTAGCATATTTTGTGCATGCAGGAGAAAGATAAAATTTCCTTTTCGAACAAGGCATTGACTCTCTGAATCATAGAGAATGCCATTTGCTTAAATCTCTCTTCCACAAGCTAGGAAAAGTGCAGATCACAATCCTAAGTCTAGTAGAAAAGAAGTCCTTTAAGTTATTGAGGACTCATTAGTGAATGATTTCTGAAAATGTAGATTGTTGATTATCCAACAATCTGGGTAGTTTTGGAGGTTTGTTTGTTGGGGTTTTTTTCCGCATGTATAATTTTTTTCAATAAGGTCTAATAATTCTTTTTTCTGGTGCTTTATTTTGCTATAGGCTTTGGGTACTTAAGATTGATTTTAAGCACACTTCAGAGTTTCTTAGGAAGTAATTCATCAGCTGTAGTAAACTTCAAAAAGAGGTATTTGTCATGTACCTATACCTTCTTGCTAGCTTGTTAAGTAGCCCAGTCCAAATCACAAAAAAAATTCAGCCCTTATAATACATTTTAAATGTTCTCAGGTTTAACAAACTATATAAAAATGATCTGGTTTATTACTTTATTAAAGAAATCTAGAACAATTAATGGGTTTTGGCTGAAAAATGTATTCCCAGGGACCCTTTTCTACCAGTGACAGTGGAAAAAGGGATGTTAGAGCAAGCAGGATAAAAATCTTTTCCAAGGAAGTAATAGAAATTATTTGCTCAAGTAAGAGTTAAAATTTCTGGTGATTATAGTTCAGCTAATATGAAATAAATGTACTTTGACATACTAATTCTCTATAGGGTCACAATCATCTTTCTAACACATACACTGTCTTTTACTTAAACTCAGTTCAGCTGCTAGTGGCATTACTAACCTTCTAAGAACATTACACCAGATGTCTGGTTTCAGATAGAGATGTTTTGACACACACAGATTCCCTTTTGCACATACCGTGGAGGGAAGGAATAAAGCCTTGCAGGCAAGGAACTGAGCTGAGCTGTGGAAGGTGTCTGGACTGTGGAGTCAGGGCAATGGTTGGACTCGATGATCCCAGAGGTCTCTTCCAACCTGATTGATTCTGTGATTCTGTGTGTGTGATTCACCTCCTGTAGCTGCTACAGGCTTCCTCTATGGTCACAGGCAAGCTGTTCTGTCCAAAACCACAAGTGTACACTTCACAATCCCTTTTTACCCAGTGGGTCTCTCTGCCTTCAGCGACACGATGGCATAGCTCATGGATCTTCTTTTGGATGTGCACAAACAGGAGACCTTCTGCTCAGTGTGTAGAACTCATGGCCTTGGGTTAATCCTCATAGCACCTCAGCAGTAAAGCATTGTAGAAGAAACAATCCTGACCTTTAAAAATGTTTCAGAAAGGAGTGGGAGGAAAGCACAGAGTTGTGAAGTGGCTTATTTTAGCTCGTATACCAGGTCAGCAATAGGGAGAGGAACAAAACTGTAGTCTGTGATGCCTGCTGTTACTGATCTCACTTTAACAGCCTTCCAGTTACTGCGTGCCTTGTTCCCTCCCATTTGAATTGTCATATACACATTTGGTTTTTATCTAGATGACTGGTTTTATATGTTCTCCTTAACAGAATTTTACTTTTTGCAGCTGCTCACTGGTGTGCTGTTTATAGACACACAAATAAAAACAGTATAGAGAAAAGAGCTGAGGCAGCTTTGTAGTAGGAAATCAAACTTCACAAATATTAATGTGTGAGATTAGGTTTCCTTTGGTACTTCACAGATGGTGCCAGCCAGGTCATATTCTAAAATTCACACTGACATCAGTGAGGACTGTTGACAGGAAAGATATGTAGATCAGAAAAATGGAACTATTGTTTAGATTCTGATTTTGGTTTTTTTTGCCATTAGTGCTGTTTTTCTAAGTATATATTTTTGGGCAAAAATAGATTGATTTCACTTTAGTTTATACTGTACTGGCTTTCAACAAAAATCTGGATTGCAAATATTTTAAGTGAAGTTGTATTTAGAAAGGTACATGTTCTAAATTTTTAAAGTTTGTTTAAACATCTGTGTTATTCATTAGTTTCGTAAAATCTTGGGTTTTGCCAAGCATATAGTTTGGTGAAAGTGTAGGCAGACCATGTTTCCCTTTTTCATTTAACATGAGGCTCTGTTTGGTGCTTCGCTTAAGCAGAATCTAAGGCAACAGGGGTCCAGCTGAGTGGAGTTATCACGCATGCTCTGCTGGAGATGGGATGTGAAGGATCTTCTCTGGAGCCCTCTGACAGCAACCATGAATGTCACGCGAGATAAGTCTTAAAAGGATGATGAGATAGGAGATGCATTTCTAGAGCCCTGCCAGTGAATTTTGTTAATTAAAAACAATGCATCATTTAGAAACAAGGTTAGGGACTGCTGCTTCTAACTCCCAAAGCAATATTTTGTTTGGATAGCTGGGGAATGATGTAATGTTACTGAGATTGGCTAGGACAGAGTGCATTTCTTGTAAATGCCTTGTGGTGGTTACTCTTTGAATGGTGAGCCTAAAAGAGGATAGCATCTGTTTTAACACTGGGTAATCTGAGGGTAAAAAGAAAAAACAAAAGCTCTTGAGAATCTCAAGGTCTGTTGATCAGAGATTTTGTAATGTGCTCTTCCTCCTCGAAGGAGGTTTTCTTGAGCCTGACCAAAAGCACATGCATATTGCTAGAGGATGTCCCTCATCTTCAGCAAGGTTTGGATCAAATCAGTCTCTTATAAGTTGATAATTTTTTCAAAATAAAACCCACTGGCTCCGAGATGTGCCTTGCCAAATATGTCATTAATGACTTCTCTCAAATTTGCTGGGCCAGTAGCCCAGAATTTGTGACTTCTGTCACTTTTCATCCCATCACCTTTCTTTATGTTTCTTTAGTTACCGTAAGGAAGAAAATTCACAACAATATTGTGGTGGAATGGGAAGAAAGGAGAATTTTCTAGAAACCTTTTCTCCTTTATGGCAGTAATGTAGAATACAGTTTGCATGGTATATTTCTTGAATCATAACTTTAATATTTCTTTTAGTCTTGCCATAACTTCTAGCTGTTGCTGTTACATATAATTACTGGATGAATTGTGTATTAATGCTGTATTACTGTGAGCCGACTGTAATCAAGCATTTTCTTTCAGACCACCAGAAGGAGCTATTGAATTCAAAAAGCCTTTCCTTCAAAGCAGGAATTCCTTGTACAGCAGGACAAGCAGTAGGATAACGGAGCAGGCACACTGCCTTCCTTGCAAAGTCCATCTCTGAGTCTCAGAGCAAATTCTTATTCAGAGTCTGCATCTTTTTCTGATCCACTGTCTTGTAGTAATCAAAACTGTCTTTACAGGATTTAAGATGCTTCGGGGCGAGATTTCAGGCGTCATTCCTTAAACATATACTAACAAATACTAACTAAATCCAAAGAGATGGGAAATTCATTGAGGCAAGCTTAACCATATATTTTCAAAGCACAGGGAGTGTGAAAGCTGCCATTTTCCATTAGGTCAGCTGGGAGATGTTAGGCTACTAGACCTGCAAAATGCTTGAGAGAGCTAGTGGCAATGTCCATAAGGATAAACGAAACCTGAAATTCTACTTATGCAAGCTGACTGTCAATCAAAATGCACCAGTCACCTGTTACTTGTTTTCTGAGATGTCCAATTATTTGTCGTTAGCCCAATACAAGTGTCTCACGATCTGATTCATAAAATGAGGTATTGGGATTTATAAATAGCCTTCCCTCTATGAGCTTTGCCCTTTATATTTGACCAAAAAAACGTTACACCAACAGAAAGCAGATTATGTTGCTTCTGCCTGTCTTCCATTTACACTTTCTTTCACCTGACAGCAGCCTGAAAAGTTGTGATGGTGGTTTGCAGGTGGCACATTCTGTGTGAGTGTGTGTGTGGTTTTGAATCAGTGTTTGGGACAAGACCTTAATTAAGTCTGTCCACTGCTATTCACAGCTTGCTTTGCTATTGTAACATTGACTCTGGAGGAGAGTCACACTGCTTGTCTCTAAGATGCTATCCAGATGCAATCCTACACGTATTTCACAGAATAAAACCCACATCTATCTATGGGAGGAGCAGGTACTAGTACAAAACATCAGTGTCTCAGTTAACCTTTGTTGTATACTAAGACTGATGGGAAATCTGTCTCTCTGGATGGATCTCAAAAACTATGCCTGCAATTGTTACTGTGTTAGGATGTTCTTCTGGATCTGCTCATTTCTTTGGGAAGGAAGAAAAGTGTGGGGTGTCGTGGAAGAACAGGATGCATGCTGACATGTATGGGTTGTAGGCAAAGGAAAGGGAAGTAATGATCGATAGTGGTTATTTCTGAGTGTGCCATAAAACAGCATTTGTCACTAAGCTCTCAGTTGTGATGTCCTATGCAACTTGCTAAGTCAGTGTATTCAGTATATTAAAAGAATATTGGTTTTAACCATATGTATTATGTATGTCTTTCTTTGGATTGAGGGCTGGGTCAGGGACCAATTAAGCAATCTGGACGTCCATAAATCCATGGGCCCTGATGGGATGCACCCGCGGGTGCTGAGGGAGCTGGCGGAAGTCATTGCTAGGCCACTCTCCATCATCTTTGCTAAGTCGTGGGCAACGGGAGAGGTGCCTGAGGACTGGAGGAAAGCGAATGTCACTCCAGTCTTCAAAAAGGGCAAGAAAGAGGACCCGGGTAACTATAGACCAGTCAGCCTCACCTCCATCCCCGGAAAGGTGATGGAACAACTTGTCCTTGGTGCTGTCTTTAGGCACATCAAGGATAGGGGGATCATTAGGGGCACTCAGCATGGCTTCACCAAGGGGAAGTCATGCTTAACCAACTTGATAGCCTTTTATGAGGATGTTACCCGGTGGATAGATGATGGTAAAGCTGTGGATGTGGTCTATCTCGATTTCAGTAAAGCGTTTGACACGGTCTCCCACAGCATCCTCGCAGCTAAACTGAGGAAGTGTGGTCTGGATGATTGGGTAGTGAGGTGGATTGTGAACTGGCTGAAGGAAAGAAGCCAGAGAGTGGTCAATGGGACTGAGTCCAGTTGGAGGCCTGTGTCTAGCGGAGTCCCTCAAGGGTCGGTACTGGGACCAGCACTATTCAATATATTCATTAATGACTTGGATGAGGGAATAGAGTGCGCTGTCAGCAAGTTCGCTGATGACACAAAACTGGGAGGAGTGGCTGACACAACGGAAGGCTGCGCAGCCATTCAGAGGGACCTAGACAGGCTGGAGAGTTGGGCGGGGAGAAATTTAATGAAATATAACAAGGGCAAGTGTAGAGTCCTGCATCTGGGCAAGAACAACCCCATGTATGAGTACAAGTTGGGCACAGACCTGTTGGAGAGCAGCGTAGGGGAAAGGGACCTGGGGGTCCTAGTGGACAGCAGGATGACCATGAGCCAGCAGTGTGCCCTTGTGGCCAAGAAGGCCAATGGCATCCTGGGGTGTATTAGAAGGGGTGTGGTCAGCAGGTCGAGAGAGGTTCTCCTCCCCCTCTACTCTGCCCTGGTGAGGCCGCATCTGGAATACTGTGTCCAGTTCTGGGCCCCTCAGTTCAAGAAGGACAGGGAACTGCTAGAGAGAGTCCAGCACAGAGCCACGAAGATGATTAAGGGAGTGGAACATCTCCCTTATGAGGAGAGGCTGAGGGAGCTGGGTCTCTTTAGCTTAGAGAAGAGGAGACTGAGGGGTGACCTCATTAATGTTTATAAATATGGAAAGGGCAAGTGTCATGAGGATGGAGCCAGGCTCTTCTCAGTGACATCCCTTGACAGGACAAGGGGCAATGGGTGCAAGCTGGAACACAGGAGGTTCCACTTAAATATGAGGAAACACTTCTTTACGGTGAGGGTGACTGAACACTGGAGCAGGCTGCCCAGAGAGGTTGTGGAGTCTCCTTCTCTGGAGACATTCAAAACCCGCCTGGACGCATTCCTGTGTGATATGGTCTAGGCAATCCTGCTCCGGCAGGGTGATTGGACTAGATGATCTTTCGAGGTCCCTTCCAATCCCTAACATTCTGTGATTCTGTGTGATTCTGTGGATTAACAGGAGGAGAAACGGTGTCTGAGGGATAACTTTTCTAAATATTTTTAGGTAGTAGAACTGGCTGACTGATCTTAGCACTGGCTTTTCTTAATGGTGAGTTTCTTAATTTATAATGCATTTGCGCCCAGGAGACTCTGGTAGCACTCAGGCGTAAGTTTGGGGCTGTACGTAGAATAAATCAAATGTTGCCCTGAGGAGCTTACAGTGCAAATGGTAACAAGACATGAAAAGCAGGTATAAACCACAAAGTAGGAGAAGACAAAGGAGCAGGGAGAAGCTGAAGCGTAATGTGGAGAGGAGAAAAAGATATATAGTGTTGGCTGAACATGTAGTTTGGAGGTTTCATATGTTGGGGTCTTTTCTTATTTTTCTTACCATGACAATGTCCAGTAGCCCTTGTCAGAGGTGAGGATATTCTGCTAGATGCTTTGCTGTGCAGAGATGGAAATCAAAGGTGGTCCCTGTCTCAGGTTTACGCTCTATGATTGAGACCAAAGGTAAGACAGTTAGAAAATTATTACAAAGAACTGGTGCTATAGGCAATGAGTTACATATCAAAGACACTTTCTAAATGTAGCAGTTTCAGACAAAAATACATTTGTTATTTTTTTTATGACTCAAATCCCATTTCTTTATGCAGTGAGACTACACCCAGAAGTAATTTGTGCATACTATTATATAAATGTAAATACTTCTGCTTTTTGTTTGTAGCAGTATCTCACAGAGATTTATTTTTCCCAAAACAGTCTAACATGCCCTGTGCTCTTTTTCTTGGGAAGTGGGAATTAGTTACAAGCAGCTACACATCTATAATGACCTTGAACCCTGGTTATTGTCATTTTCTGAAGTTATGGGGCTGTTGCTCTGATTAAAAATCGAAACAACCACCAACCTCTGTGTTCAGCAGCACAGGGAGCACTAAGACCATATCAGCCTAAAACTCACTTGTCTTCATGCTAGAGATTTTCATCCCCTGAGCGCTCTTATCACTGTGGCACAAACTACCAGAGGACCCGTCTCAACCTGAGCCTGACTTCCTGCGACAACTACATCTCACAGGAACAACAGCATTTTTGGCACTTGGGAGACAGTTTACAGGGAAACTATGTTGAAAATATCTCTTTTCTCACAAAGGAAACTTGCTACTTCAGATTCTCAGTAAACCTGCACTTTAAAGAAAAACCGTAGTCTTTATAAAACTAAAGCAAGCAGATACTTCATATTATTTTGCCTCCACTTCATCGACTGATGCTTGAGTAGTCCTAAAAGAATCTAAATAGACAAGTAAATGAAAGCAGACTGTAGGAAGTCAGTCGTTGAGAGGAAAGAAACAGCTTTCACTGTGCACAAGTCTCTTCAGAAATGCACAAATATGTTACTACCAATATATTATTTACAGGGAGCTGAATGTTATTTTCTCTTTATGAAAATTACAAAGCCCACTTATGACCTAATCCCAACAAATAGATGATTTCTGTCTGTCCAGTCAGTCGTGGCTTAAGTGACAGCACATATCATTCTGTCCTTTAAAGGTGTGCATCAGATCTGTATGGCTGTGTTCAGAGTGAGCTTCCTACAAAATTCTTCTTTGTCATCTTATTCAGGTTGAAGGAAATTAGGCACTGGCTCGTTGGTTTGTTGACCTTCTTGGGAGGGATCCTGGTACTGGGAGTTGAGCTATTGGGTTGCTTCATTAGGATTTCAAATAATGACTTTGTGATGGGGCTTTTGTGCCCTTTAAACACTGTGGGCTTCAGTTCTGCCAGTGCAGGCACTAAGGTACAGGAAACCAGCCATATGCTGTCATCGAAAGATTTGGGGCATTCCTTATCTTTTGCATGGTGCGTGGCTGCTTCTGAGCCACAAGAATTAGATTACTGTAATAAATGAATTCTTACAAAGTCGGATTGTCAAGGTACTACTCCTCTTGGTGAGCTGTTGCATGTCTAATCTGTCCAATGTCAGTACAACTTTTGTATGAGTAGGTATTCATTGGCAAGAATAAAGGGTTTTCAGTCTGGCCTCTTTCCAACATTGCAAATGTGTTACTCATGGTACAGTTACTGACTAGTAGAATGAAACATACTCAGGACATTTTGACAGCCTCCTCATTAGGTAGCAAACATCTGTCTAGAGTCACAGACCAGCCCCACAGTAGGAGAAAAAAATAAAGTAGGAAAAAAATACATGGTAGGAGAAAAACACAGTAGGAGTAGGAGAAAATCAATGCATCTTTGAACTTGGTCTTAACACTCAATAGAAGTTTTCAAGGGAGGTATTAATCTCAGGTCACATCAGCTTTCTGAAATGTCAATGCATAGGCTCCCTCTCTTTAGACAGTGGTGAGAAAGGAGCAGTTTCAGGAGGGCAGTTGATCCCACCTGTCTTTCTCCATTGGCAGGGGAGGAAATTAGATGACTAACAAACTAGAGACCTATTTTTGGAAAGATAGGAAATATAGATGAGAGACAAGTTGCCCAAACTAAATCTGTTCTTTGCATGCTGGTACTATTATATGCTGGCATCAATCAGAGCTGACTGCATCTGTTGTGTTCATGAAGGAAGGGTCTCCCATGTCCAGCATCTCCTGCATCACATAGCACAGTCCATGGATCCAGTCAATCACTGTTAATGATGGCTATTATACTACTTGATTTCCCTTTTTTCTTTCTTCTTTTGAATTTTCCTTCCTGTGAGGGCAAATCTGCCTCAAGCAGTAACAGAGATGGAAAAAGTACTCTGAAACAGACTGAGGATCATGAAGTGGTACCTTTCCTGTCCTGTTCTGTCCTGACCTGTCTTGTCCTGTCCCTCTGACCCTTTTGCCCCAGTCTCCAGATTTTGCCATCTGTGAATCTTGTTATCTAGCACTGTGCAGAGCAGATCGTGTGACTGATCTCCTGGCACAGTCAGTGTGTTGCCTTGGCGGGTAGTGTGGGATGAAAAAAGCACAATACATGCCTTTTCTCTCTGAGACTTGTTTATCTGCACAACATCCAGGCCGCTCTGGGAGAGCTCTTCTCTTGGTGATCACTGGCAACCAAAAACAGATCTAATCAAGACAAAATTAGAGAAATTCTCCTATACAAAGAGCTGTTCTAAAACAAAGCTGCATTTTTGTGGTGCATTGTCCTGGCTCTGTGTGAGTCCTGTAAAGAGACAAAGGCGAGCAGGAAGGAAATCTCAGCTGCTTAGTAAATGCCCTAATTTGATTTATTTACTGCTCCCTTCCCCCACCCAAACTGTCCTGCTAACCTGTTAGTCCCAACTCAGACAAGTAAAACCAGCTAATCTGATTAGTTCTGACACACAGGAGCAAGGCTGCTGGGAAAAGCTGGACCCTTACAGCCGTTTCAGCCTTCAGCTTTGATCATAGCGTTATGGGTTTGCTGAACGCATAGCGCAGCGTGGCAGGAGCCCAGCAGCATGTACCCAAGTGAGCAGTGTGACCGTCACTGAAGATTTCTACGCTGGGTCTGAAACCACTGGAATACAAACCATGTTTCGTGTCACCTTCAACGTAGTGACAGAGAAAGTTACCTTCACCTTGGCAGCCTGCCCCTCCGTCACGTGGAAGGTAAGCTCAGATATGCATCATGTGAAAAGGTTAATGGCACAATAAAATGAGTATCTAAACTGTTTTCCCAACTGTAGGCCGTGTTTATAAAATTTTAAAGGGACTAATAACATTTTAAGGGAACTGCACTGCAAAGTGGCATGTGCACGACTGGTTGGAGTTAGACAGACTAAATGGATCTGGTTCTAGACAACAGCTTATTCGTTGCCTTTTAAAGCTTTTCTCATTTGACTTTTAAAATAGACAAATTCATAGTCACTTTCCTCATTCTGGTCTGGAAATGACACTATATTTATATTAATAGCAAATCCAGAGAAGTATATAAACACAAGCTACTCATTTCCTCTTTGAGGAAAGCTTTCAAGCTTCCTAGATAGTTTAAGGATTGCAACTATTGGTGAACTATACCAAGGTATGATAAATTAGAAAAATTTGCATCCCTATGATAAGGGACTTGAAGCAAAAAAACCCTAGATGTGTAATTTACCTGGCATGGGGCTGTGATAAAATTTGGCAGAAGCCAGAGATGCTTTGCACATCAGCTCCTTCTCCCGTTCAGCAATTCAGTTCAGATCTTCATTTCCTTGAGACAAATGTTCCCATCTCACCTTGAAGAGACCAGTACTGTCAGGGTGAGATGAGACCAGGTTCACTGCCTTTTTCCTTTCTCTTTTAGTGAGTGTGTGCTTTCACCATAGTGCAGTTTGAGAAGACAGCCACTATCTTCTGAAGTGTTGCTTTAAAAACTTCATTGTAGAGTCTGTTACTTACAGAGCAGTTACTATAGGAACCTCACCTCTGTCTGTTATTATGCCTTTCAGATGTTAGACAATTATGAATAACTAGATACAGGGGCAGAGCAGGGTAACTGCTCTTCCTTCCGCTGTGCATGATTCATTATGCTGCACAAGGAGTTGTCATATACCTTTGCTGTGTTGTTTTCATAGTCTTGGACCTGTCTTTTCTGTGAGATAGACACTGCCCAGAAGCTGTTACTAAAAGGTCTTTAAAGGGCCCGGTACAGTGTAGCCCCAGCCCAGATCTGTACTATTTGTAGCATCATACGCTAAATAAAAAACCTTCTACTGGGGCGGTGTGCGTTTGGAGTAAAATTCACATGAAATGAATTTTCCTGGATACCCTCTCTCTGTGGGAGAGTTTATTGCTTCAGTTTCACTATTTATTAGGAAAGCTTACCTTCCCAAACATGCGTATTCGCTAAATGGTAATGAAAAGATCATTTCAACACAACTGAAAATGGCCTTACCTATGCTTATTAACGGTGTGTTAAAGTTTTTTCTGCCTACGTATCAGAGTGGTAAGGACTTACAACTCTCTGCCATTAGGTTGCAAGGCACTTACTTAGAAGAGAGGACTGAAATGGAAAAGGATACTGGATCTCACCATGCTGCAGTGTTCCTACCTGATCCTGGTTCATGAGCTCTTGGTACAGCAAACATGGGTGCAAATATAACCCAGCTGGGTGCTGCGTTTCAGTGCTCATTTACTACGTTGCTGAGGGCTGTTAGACATAAGTGCATTGTAGTAAATCCCTCTGGAACAAACTGGCAAGTACTGAAACATGCATCCTGGTACACTTTTCCAGTTCTCTAGCTCTTCTGTTATTTGTATAATTTAAATTACTTGATATGTGCAATGTGCAAATATGAGCAAATGCTTAAAACTAAAAGCAACTATGGTACAGTAGAACTTCCTGAAATGTAGTACATTTATTGATGAACTAAGTAAAAAAATCATTGAGAAAGTGGGCACAATTATATGGAAAAAAAAGGCGGGATGCCAAGCCAGCAGAAGAGATGGCTTTGGAGCAGAGCTTACATAAGTAATGCTGAGTTAATTTAAGGCAAGCTTTGTGGAGGGAGGTAATATTTTTTATTGATCAAGTCTTACATTTGGAAAAATCTGATAAGGTCTCAGGCACACAAGCCTTCCATTTTGATAGTAGGAGGCTACTGTTTCCCTATAACCTTGCCTTGCTTATGTACTTATGTCAGCTAGAACAGCACTGGTGCTGCAAGTTAATTTAAATCCTTTGAAGCTGAAAGAGGTCCCATCACTGCTGGAGGAGGGAGGACAGAAACATCTACTTTCAGTCTGCTATGTCTTTTTCTTTCAAGAGTAGGTGGCCCAGCCTGCAGATAATGCTGAGATATTCTGCTTTTCCACATACCCATGGCATGACCAGCAGATGAGTCTTGTGCAGTGTGGTGGGGCCAGGGGGATGGGGCAGCTCTGTAGCAGATGTTTTGGGGCCAGAAGGAACGGTGCAAGTTATGTTCCAAATTGTTACCTTTCTGCCCTGTGATATGCAATTTTAATTTCTGTTAGAAATTTATTTCTTATTAGAAGTATTGGTGAAAAATATTCTGGCCAAAGCCTACTCTAATTATATGTAAAATATTCATTTATATGATACTTTAGTGAAAGAAAGACAGGACTCGTGTTCCAGACATTTCACACTCTGTAGGGCATAAAACCCACTGTTTTTGTCAAAACATTGTTTTGTAAAAACTAGTTTAATTATAAGTGGGGGAGGGTATGTATACAGGACAACTAGAGGGAAGTGACAGCTGAAAAGGCTGTTGACAAGTGCGAAGGGCTCAGAGCTGAACGTGCCTTTTCACGTAAGCACCAATGCTTAAAAAACAAAGCAAGCAGCGTCTTTATTGTAAACCATAAACATCTTTATTATAAAGCCTGGAGGAGGGGACTGGGCTGCTCTTTCTCACTGCTCTGTGTCAGTTTGCCTCTGCTTGTTTGCCTGCTCCATAGAGAACAGGCTGCTGATACTTCTCGATCTGTTGACAGGCAGGGAGCTGGTCAGCAGAGCAGAGGGCTGAGTGCTCTGAGATGTGCGTGGGTTACACACATCAGACTGCAGCCGGTATCGGCTTGGCCAGAGTCCCTCTTCAAAGGCCTTTTCAGGTTTCGCTCACATGAATGACTGATGCATTTTCAATCAGTTGCTGCTAAGGTTCGGGGAGTCTCATGTTGCGCCTCTTTGTGTCCTATACTTGGCTTTAAGAACAGATAACAAGATCAGGCAGCTATTGATACACCAACAAACTCCTACCACTCATTTCCTAACCTGTGAATAGACAGCACGCTGCTTAGATGAACGCAATTCAAATTCACAGGATACAAGCAGATTTAGTTACAGAATGTACTCGCTCGTTGAGGATTAGCTACACTCTGACCGTTGATGGTTCGGTTTTGTTGAATCCTGTCTGAACTGTACAGGGGAGAAGCAGCAAAAACTGCTGGGTTTTGGCTTTCTGTTCAAGGCCAGGAAATTCACTTGATGGGGATCAACCTAACTTGGGGCTTTCTTGTCAATTGATGCTGCGCTTTATCTCCCTGACACGGACAGAAAAATGAGCTGGGGGCTGCTTTGCAGGCAGTTGGAGCCCAGCCCAACCCAAGCGCATTGTTGCCAACTTTCGAAAGCTGCACAATGGCTCGCTGTCCCTGGCAGTTACAGCCGTTGGGGCAGGGACTTGTCATCTGAAAGGCTGTCAAGAAATAATGATGTAAACTCCTCCCTAAGGATGTGGGAACAATGTTCGAATCCTGCGAAGGGAGCAATATCTATGATAAGGAAACTGAAAAATTGGGAGCTCTGTGCTCGTTTTCTTTCTGCAGCCAGTGGAATAGAGTGCTCCTGCTTTTGAAGGGCTGGTGGGGAGGCAGGAGGGGAGGCGTGGGAAGCAGGTGGCAGCACGCAGCTTTTCTGGCTCGGAATAACCTTCCCTGCTGCTGTTTTAGAAACCTCGGTTAGACTTACATAGAGCTACAGTCTGCCCTGTTCAGCAAGAGTAAGTGCATGTTACTGAACGCTTTGTTATTACCTTGTTGTGGTAGTGCCTAAATACACCCCCAGTGCCAAAACCCATGGTGGTAAATACAGTATAAACAGAAACAGGCCCTTGCTAGAAAAGTTCACAATCAAAATTTATGGATTTAGTGCACCCTAGCAAAGGACCAGACTGTGAGCAGAAGGACAGTGCTATGATGACAAATGTTGTCTTCATGTGATAGCACCTAGGAGAGAAGTGAGTAGCGGAGGAGGGCAGCGTGACTGTGGCACATGCTGCAATGGATTACTCTAGGGCTGAATCCAGGGAGGTCTTGCATTAGCCCAAGGAGCTGCTTTGCTCCCCAGATCCTGTTAAAGCTCAGGACATGATGGAGCTGAGGATGCTCAGCACCTGCAGAGAGGAATTTCACTTTGTTCTTTAGTTGGACATTGTTTTTGGCTTATAGGACAGTGCATTTCTCCTTGAACAGCAATCACACCGTTTCTGTTAAATACAGAGCTGCTAAACGCTTACAAGTGTAAGTAAATTCCCTGAGAACACATCCAGAAGCAGCTATTCCTCTCAGTCTTCATTTGAAATGCTTTTTTTTCATCTTGCTTTTAAAGAGCTCCCCAATATACACACCAGATATTTGTACATCAGCTTTTATGAATTTTGTTCAAGGCTCACAAGCATGTGTGAGATGTCTGTGTTTTTCTCCCTGCTCATGAATGCAGATGCACCCCATCTTGTGTATTTGTTAGTTGATTTTGTCACTTTTTTGATGCACCCAAAAGAGAAGTTGACAAATCCCCTCCCCTCTTCACAATATTCACAGTCCAGTTACAGTCTATGACCCCAAATACTTGTCTCAGAAGCCCTGAAACCCACTGCAAGCTGACACAACCACCTTTGGGATTATGATGCCTGATTTGGGAGCTACTGCCACAGAAGAAAGTACTTTTTGAGGTGATGACTTCTTATTATTTTTAGCAACAATCTTAGAGGTTTATTACCTCTAGCCATGATGATAGACCAAGATTTTCTTCCTGTCATTATGCTCTGGGAGTTCTGTAGCTCCCACATGTCTCCTCAAAGGTCTTACTATCAGAGATTTGCTCATCTCTAAGGGACTGAAATCCCTTTCTCCACCTCTCCCTGATTATTTGCTTACAATACAACATGCCCACCTTTGTATACTTCTTGCCACACAACAAAAATACTAGTATTTTCTTAGCTTCGCACCAAACCGTTAAATGAATGTGACTCAAATGGATCAGCAGATTCTTGCTGAGGGGTCAGGTAATGCAGAAAACCAGGTCTGTGATACTCGTTTGATCCCTGACTCTAGTTCACCAGTAGATGGTAGCAAACATCTCCTGCCCTGGGATCTTCAGCTGGGCTTAGCTGAATGCGAAAGAGCTGGAGTGCCTCATCAGAGTAAGTTATTACCAGAGAGAAGAAATAAGCGTTAAACAAAGTAGTTGTGCAACTCGGAACAAGAGAAAAGAACCATGGAAACCATGGAAATATTGCTGCGATCGGGACAGAAGAATTAAGTTAGAGGCCAGACCAAAATCACTGCAGTGACTTGCACTGAATGGCATGAGAAGTATTTTGGTGTCACTGTTATTGTTCTTGTGGTGACAAAAAGGGACCATTATTTGCGATGTAGCAAATGAACAACATTCAGAGCAGCACGATGAAACCGAAACTGCTCTGGGTTAGCTCTGCCCGTGTGTGTTGACCTTTTGTCTTTGCATTGAAGATATGGAAAGTTCAGGACGGGTATTACTAGACACTGTTTGTAGTCTTTTATTCGTTTTTCTTCTGAGCTATACCAGCTCTAGTTCTTTTATATTTCATATGGGCTGTTGATTACCAGTTTCTCTCACTCTCTAGTCTCTATGCTACTCATTCAAATGGTTCATTGTGACAACACTTCTCAGCTTCTTTTTCCTGATAGCAGCTAAGCTGAGAGATGGGAAGAGAGACAGGATAAAGTGAAAGCTGCTAAACTGTGGTGTAATTCCCATAAGGAAATGTCTCTTCACTTATAAGACAGTACTGGTTAGAGCTGGGCAAACTATTTGTGGCAAATCACTGGATAAATTTTGCCATTAATGTTTTCAAGTGTACCACTTCTATTTTTAATAACCTTACTGGAGATTTTGAAATTTTTTAACTCCTTCATGCCAACACTGTTTGATTCTATAAGCAGTTTCTGCAGAGCATTCTCTTTGTGCTCATTTCCCCATCAATAAGTGATTGGTGACCAAAAATCCTAAGGAGTTGGTTCTGTTGTCTGACTGGACACTGAAACTGATTTCTATGCTTACTTGCTGGAAATGAAAGAAAAAGTCATTTAAATATCATTTTATACTCGGCACTGGTGAGGCCACACCTTGAGTACTGTGTCCAGTTCTGGGCCCTGCACTTCAAGAAAGATGTTGAGGTGTTGGAGCGAGTCCAGAGGAGGGTGACCAAGCTGGTGAAGGGTCTGGAGGGTCTGACCTACGAGGAATGGCTGAGGGAGCTGGGGTTGTTTAGCCTGGAGAAGGGAGGCTCAGAAGTGACCTTATTGCAGTCTACAACTACCTGAAGGGAGGTTGTAGTGAAGTGGGAGTTGGCCTCTTCTCCCGGGCAGCTAGCGATAGGACAAGAGGACACAGCCTCACGCTTCGCCAGGGGAGGTTCAGGTTGGACATGAGGAAGAATTTCTTTTCAGAAAGGGTTATTAGACATTGGAATGGGCTGCCCAGGGAGGTGGTGGAGTCACCATCTCTGGATGTGTTTAAGAAAGACTGGACATGGCACTTAGTGCCATGGTCTAGTCGACAGGGTGGTGTCAGGGCAACGGTTGGACTCGATGATCCCTGAGGTCTCTTCCAACCTGGTTGATTCTGTGCTTCTGTAAAACAAGGCAATGGCTTTTTATGGGTATAAAAATGTATTCCTTCTCCAGTGCTTACTGTATTCTGAGCCAGAACATCTTTCTTGGTTAAAGTTTTAAAAGAGAAAGAGAAAGGAAGGACGTGTTACTGTATTGTGCTGCTACTTTTGCAGTGTGGCTTGCTCTGGAAGGCAGTGCAGAACACTAGCATGACTGGCTATACCTCTGTCAGTGCTTATGCCACGTATCTGAGGATTTCAGCTGAAGCTGTCAGGCTTCTCCTTTGGGTTTAAATCTTTCTATTTTCTTGCAATTATTAGAAATACCTTCTGTGCTTTTGGCATATTTATAGCTGACATGAGTCATTTCAGCTCCATGGACATCAGTCAGTGGTGTTAGTGTTCATGTATGTTGTGTTGCACGTGCCAGGCTGCACTGCCAGCCTGGCCACAGGCAGGGGGCTAAAGTCCTCACAGTGTGACAACACTTGTGTCCTACAGCTGTGCTGTTGGCAGAGGTGATGATCAAGCAGTTCCAGGGACAACTCAAAATTTTGCTTGGGAGTTTTTGGTCCATGTCCTTTAGCAGGGAGATGTTCTGGGAAAAGCCTGGACATAAATGGACCCAACCACCTGATCTGACAGAGCTAGAACTGGAGAGGGCATGTGTTAGTGGCCTGAACACCACAGTTCGGCAGTATGGTAAATGCCTTTCAGGATCCTCATGTTTCATCAGAAATGCCATAATCATCTGAAGACAAGCTTTAACATGTTTTGATTTAACATAAACTCACTGCTGATTCAAATTTGTTCAAAAACACTGATGGATCTATTTTGTACTGTCAGGCTTTATGCCCAATCAGGTATAATCTGTCTGCACATTTCCATTTTTATGCTAGATCAAGGAACATCTGCCCTCCCACAGCCAGCATAAAGACTCCACAAAAGCATTGAAACCATTGTGCAGCTTAAACTTTCTCCTGTATAGTGTGTTTAATCTGTCTGAAGTGCAGTCATGTTTTCATGTCTGACCAGATCCGTTTTATACTGTTGGTGGTGCTTAGATAAAACATCATGGAACCACAGCCTAAATGCGTAAATGCAGCCATAAAAGAAGCTGATGTAAAATGAAAAATGTGAAGTCACAGAATCACAGAATCAACTAGGTTGAAAGAGACCTCTGGGATCATCGAGTCCAACCTTTGACCTAACACCACTGGGTCAAATAGGCCATGGCACTAAGTGCCACATCCAGTCTTTTCTTAAACACATCCAGAGATGGTGACTCCACCATCTCCCTGGGTAGCCCATTCCAATGCCTAACAACCCTTTCTGTGAAGAAATTTTTCCTAATGTCTAACCTGAACCTCCCCTGGCGCACCTTGAGGCTATGTCCTCTAGTCCTGTTGCTAGTTGCCTGGGAGAAGAAGCTGACCCCCACCCCGTTACAACCTCCTTTCAGGTAGAGAGCAATAAGGTCTCCCCTCAGCCTCCTTTTCTCCAGGCTAAACAATCCCAGTTCCCCCAGCCGCTCCTTGTAGGACGTACCCTCCAGACCCTTCACCAGGTTTGTTGCCCTGCTCTGGACTTGCTCCAGCACCTCAATGTCTTTCTTATAGTGAGGGGCCCAAAACTGGACACAGTACTCGAGGTGCAGCCTCGCCAGTGCTGAGTACAGGGGAACAATTACTTCCCTAGTTCTTCTGCCCATGCTATTCCTGATACAAGCCATGATGCTGTTGGCCTTCTTGGACACCTGCTGGCTCATGTTCAGCCGGCTGTCCACCCATACCCCCAGGTCCTTTTCCACTGAGCCACTTTCTAACCACTCTCCCCCCAACCTGTAACGCTGTATGGGGTTGTTATGGCCAAAGTGTAGGACCCGACGCTTGGCCTTGTTGAACTTCATGCCATTGGTCTCAGCGCATCTATGTAACCTGTCCAGATCCCTCTGCAGAGCCTTCCTACCCTCAGGCAGATCAACACTCCCACCCAGCTTAGTGTCGTCCGCAGATTTACTGAGGGTGCATTCGATACCCTCATCCAGATCATCAATAAAGATATTAAACAAGACTGGGCCCAGTACTGAGCCCTGGGGGACACCACTAGTGACCGGACGCCAACTAGATGCGGTACTGTTCACCACCACTCTCTGGGCCCGGCCATCCAGCCAGTTCTTAACCCAGCGAAGAGTGCACCTGTCCAAGCCGTGGGCTGCCAGCTTATCCAGGAGAATGCCGTGGGAGACAGTATCAAAGGCTTTGCTGAAGTCCAAGTATACTACATTCACAGCCTTTCCCTCATCCACTAGGTGGGTCACCTGGTCATAAAAAGAGATCAGGTTGGTCAGGAAGGACCTGCCTTTCCTAAACCCATGCTGACTAGGCCTGATCCCCTGGTTGTCCTCTAGGTGCTGTGTAATCGCACTCAAGATGATCTGTTCCATGACCTTGCCAGGCACCGAGCTCAGGCTTACAGGCCTGTAGTTCCCGGGATCCTCCTTCTGGCCCTTCTTGTGGATGGGCATCACATTGGCCAGCCTCCAGTCATCTGGGACATCCCTGGTTAGCTAGGACTGACAATAAGTCAAACCTCTGCCTGATCACATTTGCTTTCCCAGTAGACAGCTGCTTATTTTGCTTCCAAATACTTTAAAATTTAAGCAGATATGTAACGTGCAGGAGACCTGTTAAGAGAGATGCAAACAATACAGCTGCAGAGACATACAGAAGCATGTGCACTATTTCAAATATTAAACTCAGAATCTGTGCAGTTACTAGCTAACATCAGCTCTACCTTTAGTCATCCTTTACTGGTCTGATGAGATATTAGGAAAGGAGAAGAGAGGTGGTAGCCCTGCAAGATGAATCTGGGTACGAAATAGTAGGGAAAGAGAAAATACATGGGAACTGAATGCTGTCATTTGAAGAGAATGCCTAGAAACCCAGTAAGTGGCAAGTGGGAATTGCAAGGTCTTTGCTGAAGACAATGAAGTGTTGATCTGAGTAGTACAGAGGCTGGAAAAGATGATGGCACAGCACCAAAACAAAGAGGTGTGTGTATAGGGCAAGTTTAGGAGTTGTCTTGTGGAAGTGAAATTTTGGATTCTGACCAAAAAGAATAAACCTGCTTTATGTGAAACACTATGAAATGATAGAGCAGCTATGCATTTTTCCCATGGGATTCAGTTTCTGTTCCAGTGCAGATGTTTAGTGCTTGGTAACCATAGCAGTACTGGGTTATTATAACTCGCTGAGACTCTTCCTGCCTTGTTTTACAATATCTGAAGCTCTTCCCACTATTAGTATTATAAAAGGAACAGTCACAAACTTAGGACAGTGTGTAAAAATCTTCTATGGCAGTGATAATTCATTCCTCTTTATACAATATCCATTGTCTTAGTGCAGCTAAAAGCGTCCTAGGTGCTTTACAAAATATAAAAACATATGGCTTAAAGTGCTGTCTGCTTTAGTGAAGACATGACACAAGATGTGAGAAATGAGAGCAAGATGGTGCAGGGATGACTGAGATCCAGAGTTCCTCTAAAGAGAGCACTCTGGTGTGGTGTTTATACAACCTGAACATTAAACTGTGTCCAGTCTCCCTCTCCTTTTTGAAGTTAGTCTAATTTTTTGCAGAAGCAAGGGTTATATGACATTAACTAGTATTTAAAGAGTTCTGACTGATGACAGTTTCATTTTTTACTTTTGATAAGAGCTGTTGTGAATCACATCACAACCTGGGGCATTCAAGAAATATATGTCAATTTATCTTCATATGCCATACTGTAAATCACAGTGATTTACCTACTGCTTTAGAAGAACTACAGCAACCCCTGCAGTAGGGACAGGGACCTCCAAGTGCTGGGGGGGTGGGCAGTTGAGAAAATGCACATTACATACATCATTTAACTCCAAATCTGGCCACAAAATGTGGTAGAAATATTTCCTGAGCTGTACCCTATTCAAGTTTCTTATAAGGCCAGCAAGTTTTAATCAGGCTTGTGAATCCCGGTGAGTCTTTGCAAAACTGGTCTCAGCAGCAGGGAATGTTTAGCAGTGTCTTTGAGTGCTACATTGAAGCTAATGGTGCTTTTCACAAAAAATGTTCACTGGCAACACCTCCTTCCTGAGTGCCAGACAGAAAAGTATAGTTCAAAAGTCTTTATTTACAACTGGAGAAAAAGAATCCTTTGCCTTATTGAGCTTCTGGCAGTTATTGAGGCTCCATAGTGCAATATTTACCTGTTTCACAAGAAAACTGGCCAGTTTATCCAAATGATCACAGATCAGACTACGCTGGCTCCACTGCTGTTACTGATCCTGAAGGTTAGGAAATACAGGATACTGCATGAAGTTCCTCAGGTCTTAATAACTTCACTCCATGATGGAAATATGTCCCTCCTACTGGCTGTGCAGTCCTCTGTGATCAGAGAGGAGGAGAACAGCTTCCTTAGGTAGCCACTTTGGGTTCAGGGACACAAGTGACAGAGAGGCATGTAACTCTCTGGAAAGACCATGCCGTTTACTTCCTTTCGTGCTTTTATGCATCCCTCCCTCTGTCCTCTATAACAAGGCAACCCTATCTGTCTCTGATTTAGATGTGATCAAATCAACACCCCAACACCTAGCACTTTCCAAGGGAGGATTTCAGAGGACCATATTGATGACAGCAGTGGGTGTTTTCTTAATGTTCATGAAGAGAAATTTACATCCTACAGTGCTCAGCAATTAGCTCTGTAAGGACATTATGCCAGATCACCCTGGTCACTACATCTCCTCTGGCTCTGATTTCTAGCACCCAGGCTGAATGAAGGGTCCAATACATTTCTCAAAATACACTCAAAGTCCCGTTGTTTGACTCCATACAGAATTTCACAAATTAGTGCCTCTGAACATTATCCAGCAACATGCAAGGATCAGACGTGAACTGTACTGGCTGTCTGAGCCTTGGCCTCCACTGGCAAGCCCTGGGCTTGGCCTGTGCCAGGCTTTGCTGGCTTTGCCCCTGCCCCTCATGCCCAGATGGTGTCAGGGGCTGAGGGCAGAGCTGAACTTGTGTGCAAATGAGGAGGAATTTTTAGCAAGTGTTCTCCAATATAAACTAGTTCTCTCTTGTTTTCCTTGTTTCCCAGTCTTAAAATGGGGTGTTTCACCGCTCTTTCATTATCTATTGGCTCATTTCCAGGCTGGAAAATAGTACAACAGTACAACAGTACGCTATGGGGGACTGTACACCTTCCACTAGCACTGCCTGGGCCCTATGGCAGGGAGAGGCCCTGCTGCCCCTGCTCACATGCCACATCTTTCAGTAAAATGGTGCTGGGAAGGAAAAAATAGTGTTTAAAAGAGGGAATTGGAGAAAGCAAAAAGTTTTCCATTTGAAGTTTATAAATCACTAGATAAACTGAATCAAATAGTGAGCTGTGCGTAGCCCAGCGTATAGCGTATGTGGTACAACAGACTTGTTATGTCTTCTCTAAGTGTCTTGTCACCCTTCAGGCAATAGTATAACCAAGCTCTGGATGAATAGTGTAACTCCAGGTAAACTCAAAGATAAGCTGAGAGGCTTTTGCCATTTAAACCTCTTTAAGGTCCTTATGCATTAACAAAAGTTGCAAAAACAATCACTTATGAAAATTTTCTGTTCTTTTGGGTGCCAAAATTTGATTTATCTCTGAAAGCAAAGGAGTTACATTGGCATTAAACACTGTGGCTGCCAGTCCCTTCCCCTGATGACAGCACAGGGCATCTGCAAGCACAGAGCCCTGAAGTTGTGTTTTGGGGGATCAGTAACACGTTTGTATGTACCCTGGAGACTTTGCTTTGTTAAAGAGTATTAAAGTATATGGGGTTTAGTACTTTCCGTGGTTCAGGCATTTCTTCACTTTAAAAAGTGAAGAAAAAAAGTGCCATTTTGACCTTTATCACTGTATTAGGAAGCAATGATAGGCTCAGCTGTTTGCAGGAGTTGTTTACCTTCTACAAACTCAGTTTAGCTATTCCAGTAACACACTACTATTGTACACTATTATAACCATTAACTAGTGACTCCTCAACACAATGAATCTCTGTACTCTGAAGAAACTAGAGCACTCAATGTGTCCAGTGCCTATTACCTCAAAGGATTTTGGACCAGGGTTTGTCCCTGAATTACAGAAAACATTAACCATCCTGAAACTCATGCATCATTCCCTTCAGTTACTGAGTCCTTGGAATATCTACTGATTTTTTTACAAGATATAAAATGTCTTTGCAATTTTCTCTCAGTATTTTTCAGGAGAACGGCTTTGAAGTGGTTACTGGTTGCAGGCTTTAATGACTGAGGTGGCTCATTAAGGGAGATCTGTAAGGACCAAGATTCTAGGTTAGGAAGTACCTGGTATTTTCACTTCTGGAGCAAGGCTAGGGAGGCCTGTGTGTGTGCTTAGCCCTCTCTTAATAGACAGAGTCAAACTATGGGCCTGGCATGCTCTACAGGTGTCCCAAAAGCCCTAGTCCCTCAGTCATCTTTATAGGGAGGCATGTTGGACTGTGCTGTGGATGCCACCTACTCGTATTTTTCTAGTGGAAGTAGTGTGATAGTTCAGGGCCTGATGGTATACGTTTGAGTCTTATCTCAACAAGCATTCAGGACTCGGCCAGAGAATGGACCTTGATGCAAGAGGTGGGAAACATTCCCAGGTCCCACGTTAGATATTGTCAAATACCAGATTTATAAAGCAGAAGGAGAATAATATTTCTACCTGTGAGCAATGCACAGTTCATTTGTCCAGTAGCTGAAGGACTGGTTGTCTAAGATGATGGATTATCTGAGCTGCTGTGTTTCTGTGCTTAAAAATGTTACTAACGAACATTAGTCATGACGGTGACTAATGTTCTTGTTTGTGCCAATGTTTACCCAGTCTGAAAAGATGAAGGTTTAGTAAATGATCTCCAAACTTTGAGATTCTGCCCAGTTCTACACCCAAAGCTCACCAGCAAGAGGGAATCATTTATACCACATTGAAGTAAAGAAACCAGAGAGTAAAATCATTAAAGCAACAGGACAAAGGCCTGACTTTAGCCAGGGTATAGAAAAGTATTCAGTGCTTTTGAAACCTGCCACTGCCTCCTCCTCTCAATTGCACTGCATACATTGCAAGGTAACTCATGCTTTAAATGGAGGAGACCATTTATAACTTACTGAATCTATAATTTAGAAGAATTTAGACATAAAGCATCATGTATGGCTCAAATAACATGAGCGGAATCACTTGGAATATTTTAATTGCCTTCTTTCAGCTGTAAAACTCAGAATCCAAGATTGCAGGCTGAACTTTTCTGAGGAATTAATTTTCTCCAATTAGAGATCTCATTGCCGTCCTTGTGTTGTTAACAGTTCAATTTGTTCCATTCACTGTTCTTTCCAGTTTTGTCAGCAGGACAATTTACTGCAGCCTGTCAGTGTGTAGTGAATCCATAATGAATTATGGAAATTTGCTGTGAAAGCTTGACCTTTTCCGATGTTTGTATTAGGATTTCCCAGTACTTCTGTTCTCGTACATTTTAATGCTCTAAGTAGAAAGTACTCATTTCAAATATTGCTGAAGAAATTAACTTTAAAGTCTACCCAGACACATGAAAACTCATCCTTACAAAAAATTATTACCTACAGACAAAAGTAATGCAAATGTTATTAACTGAGAGAAACTATTAGAGAACATAACAGGCTCCTCACTAGGTTTCCACCAAGGCAAGTAGTTATTACAAACACAAAAAAGACTTAAAGTTGTCTGTTGGCCAGATATACACTGCACAGTATGTGATCACCATTAATGCAGATTTCAAAAAGCTCAGAAATGTGGCTCAGTTTTCTCACACATCGAGAAATATATTTATCTAAACAGTCGTATTAGCGAGATGCATTTACAAAGTATTGTAATTTCTTGTCCCAGCCAGGGATAGTGCAAAGCTGGAGCAAGAATTAAACAATTTATCCACGTTTTCCAAATACTACCTAATGTCCAGTATTGATTAGATACCCATATGGTTGGTAGCTCTTACAGTACCTTGGCAGCTTTTCTGTCCTGAAATCCATATGCTTTATACAATAAAGAGCAGGTTCCAAGAAGTGTACTGAGCTCATCACATCCAACCTCCCACAGCTACTCTACTGTTACATAACTTTGGAAAGCAGAGCAACTGTGACTGGGAGTCAGAATGAGTCCTACCCAGTAAAAGAAAATTCTGACTTCAGATAATTGTCATCATTTTAATTCCTTTAAAATGGATAAAGCCAAAGTGAGGGGAAGTTTGATTCTGAACCAGACAGTTAACCTGGGAAAGGCACCTTCTGACAGTCATTAACTTATATGGCCTCTGATGGGCACAGAGTTCAGTATCTCAGCTGGTGAATGGATACAGTGCTCTGGACATATAGGGTCTAATCTAAAGCCTTATAAATCTAGGGAGAAGCTTTCCAGGCTTTGGATCACTCTTTTGAGATCTAATTCAATGTCAAGTCAAGCTGGATCTGTTTCGCAAACAAAAACACAGATGCGGGCAAATAACAAAGCCTCAAGAGTCTCTAGTCCAAAGAATCAGAATGGGTGTGCAGATATATCCTCTTAAAATTATTATGATTGTAGCATTCCTTGACTTACTGACAGCGTGGTCAGACAAGCAGCACAGATCGAGCCTCCTAAGTTACATAGCAACTGCAATGCAATTTAAAATCCTTTGCACTGAAGCTGGTTTAAGCACACATGCTTACAAGGCTTCATAAGGGATTAGAAATGTACCACTTGGCCACTCTTTTCTTCCAGATAAAGGGATGGTCTTCTTCAGCTTTGGGATGCCCTGGTTGGACCATTTGTGCTTCTGACCCTGAGTGTCATGGGACGTTTAAAAAGCTGTGAATTCAGACCTTAAAAAGAAGCAGAAGTTACGGAGCTGGTAATGGGACAGGAAGATGTAGAAACCTACAGCACCATCTGCACTGAAGACCTTTGTTGTTTTTAATGCAGCTGTGTCACTGCAACCCTTTGAGGTTAATCGACTATTCCCTGGTGCCGTTGTTACTCCAGTAACCTAAAAGAGCAGATTGCAGCATTGAAAGTCTTGTTTTGCCCCTTGGTGAAATACATCTCTATATGAGGTTTGCGTTAATGGTAGCTTCACAAGTAGGCACGGATGATGCTGTTTTGGTATTTCGGCTGGGTCATTTCCTACCTTAAGACTTCCTGTCTGTAGAACACGTTTTGTGTTTTAGACTTACAACAATTACCTGTTGAATATGGGAGAAGAAAGGAAATGGGAACTCACCTGGTCTACTTCCAGCATTACTCATTTTGCAGTCTAAACAAGATAAAACTTGAATATTACAATATTACAATGACATATACCTACCAAATTGGGCAAGACGTATGCTTGTGTAGGTAGAGGGATGGATACCTGACTGCACCTCCCTCTCACTTCAGAGCTGCAGACTGAGTTCTGATGAACCATAGTAACACTGATAACAGGTGGAAATAACGTTTGAGGCAAAACGCTGACCTTGATATGCTACTTTCTGACTTAACTATGCATAGAGATCTTTTTTAATATTTAGCTACCATTTTAGTGTGTTTTACATCCACAAAATATGTCCATAATGGAGCTGCATTCTGTTAGATATTATCCATGTGGATGTAAAGACTTTCTGCCCCAAAGGATTTATAAATTAATAATTCTGGTTCAGTTTAAACAGAAGTTATTTAGCAAGCAAAGCCTTTAGAAGTCTGATCCCACTTATTCTATAATGACTTCTATATTTTTTTTACATACTGGGAAAGGAATTGCCTGAGCTAAAACGAGGCTTGATCTAAACAAGCTACTGACCTGCTTGCCTGATAGCTGTTGGATATATCTAGTTCCCAGTGACCAAGATCTGTTTCACTTGGGACTGGAAGTTCAGGGCTTGCAGGGCTGGTGCCTGTGTTCCTGTTAGCAGAGCTCTGCTAGCTCACAAAGAAAGCTCTTGTGAAAGTCAGAGTGCATCATCAAATTTCACCCTTGCTATCCAAGCCACCATCAAATTCATTTAGTTCAGAGACAAAAAAGATGTTATCTATGGTGAGGAGTGGGAGATTGTTCTGTGAGTAATTTTAAATGGGTTTAGTGTTGTGGATTTTTTTTTCCTTTTAAGCAACTATCCCATTGTCTTTGTTTTTAGGAAATTCCCTTTTTGTTTGATCTAATCTTTCCTTTACTGAGCTTCATCATAATGTCTGTACCAATAACACCTGTATGTGAAATGATGGTAAAGCACCTTTTCTACAGCTTATTTTCAGAGTACTTGAAAAGTAGATTTGGAACCTATATGCAATCAACTTAGCAGTTTTTATTATTGAAATGCTAGAACTATTAAAATTAGTAGCAACTTCTCATGACTTTAACAGGTCCAGAATTTTATCTTTGTAAGGAGGATATTAGTGTTTTTTTTCCCTCTGTGATCTTTAGAACTAGCTGACACTTAACTAATGCAACTGAAGCACAGATTGTGTAGAAAAGTGCTACTGTGGAGAACATTAGCAAAAATCAAGGGACAGCTTACTCAACTTCTGGTAAGAAGACATTTTGCTACCAGATGTGTTCATACTCTTTGTAAATGTGCTTTGAGAGCTTACTGAATATCTCTTGCTTTAGAATGATCTAGTATTATGTTTTATGAACTCCTGAAACACAGATTTCCTTTAACAAGACTTAGGGTCTGTTTCAGGAGAGGTGCAGTGGTCCCTATGAACTTCTATGAACTTATGACACCCGAGCTTCCCACCAAAGTGGGGATGGCTCAGCTCCTGTCACAGAAATACAGTCTGGCATATAAAGGTAAGCCAGCTCTGATTTCATCTGTCCTGAATACAGCAGGCTATATGATATGTTGGTTCAGTACTTGTGAACTGGACCACTGAACTATCACTGTAGTGCAGGTGATTCGGACACATTGGGGTGGGAATTGCTGCAGCCCAGTGGTGCAACAGAACCCTTAAACATTGTGATGGTGTTGCCTCTGTTGGTGCAGCAAGGAATATCACTACAGAAGCACCGAACTACCAAAAGCAATAAATCTCAAAAAAAGTTTTGCTATGGCTAGGACTGTAGGATCTAATGGTTTATCATAAACCCTCTGGAATATTTCCCCTCAGGAACTGTTTTGGACGCTTTTTGTGAACTGGTGCTCTGCAGGAATTTTGTTCCCAATGTTAAGAATAAGCACAATTTTTTTTTAAGGTGTTTTGATGTTTCTGCATTTGTTTTTGAATAAAGCCAGAAAGTGTAGAGGAAACTGGAAATTAAAAAGACATAGTATATAATCCCTTCTCTCTCACCACACTATAAAAATAGCTGTTTCAAATCAAGTTACAAATGATCCTTTAAGACAGATTATTAATTCGAATGTGCTCTCTCAACCCTATTAAACTGTCATCTTATCCAGAGTGGGGATAGGCACAAATTAAATGCACAGATCAGAATGACCCTGGTCTTTGTGTGGGAGTAGAAAACTCATCTGATGATTGAGAGTTTGTGAATGACCTTTTGCTTTGTACCAGGCTGCATCAAACTCTCCAAATACCCCCTCACTTCCTAAGCGTCCTTAATCTAGTGCAGGTGAAGTAGTTGTTTACATGCAAAATGCTAAACATATGTCCAAACCTAAATTCTCCGGCTGTTGGCAACTGTGCTCAGACAAAGCCTGAAGCTGCAATGAGCGGGTGCAGCGCTAGAGGTCCCAAGAAGACATCAATGAGACGTGGTGGTGGAAGCTCCACAGGCGGTATGGTGGGATATCCAGAAAATGGGCCTTTTGTTTTTCTCCTGCCTTTGGCTCCTCAGTTAGATCTGTATGCGTTACACTGCTAGACGTGAAACTGGGATTTGTTCCAGAACCTCTGAAATATTTTTTTCTGACCTTAACAGTATAAATAAATTCTTCATGAAGTTCTTTTCATGTTTGGCTTTTCAAAGAAGAGCCGATGAGTCACAGGTTTCTGAAGCTTCTTGTTCCCAGCATCATATTTCTCAGACATTAATTAGAAAACATCAGAACAATAACAACATTTCCCCTGCTGCTTCTGGAAAAAAACAAAATATGAATCCAATTAGTTTGAATAATTCTGGTATTGAATAATTGTATTGGTCACTAGTTTTATTTTCTCCTTCAAGCCAAGTTTTGTAAAGTCAAGTCAAGTTGAAACAATAAGAAGATGGAAGGAAGGAAGTAGCATGATATCCTGTGAACACCAGCAGTATCATTATCTTCTCTTTGTTTTCAGAAATAATCTCATTAAAAAGTTCCTTCAAAAGCTAAATGCCTTTGTTGAATCCTTTCTCTTCTCCTGAAGCTATTTACCAGCACAAAAGGCTTCAGCCTAAGAATCAACATAAAACCCTGAAGAAGAACAAGGATCAATGGAACAAATGTTCTGCCAATCTAGTGCAATAACCCAGCATAATTTTTAATTTCTGCATAGCCATGGGCTGAGGTTTTTGTGTTCCTAAAGGTCAGGATTTTGGTACTTTCTGAAGTTCTGAAGACGTGTTTCTGATCCCTTTATTTAGCACATACTAGGAAGTGATAAATCTATATAATTGGCTTTAGAAGTACTAATATTTTAAAGCACTCTGAAAAGATTTAGCTTCTCAGCAAATTAACTGAATGACATTTCTACTTCTCTTTGTGAAATTATTCCCTGCAATTAAAGAACTGTATTTATTTTATATGACCTCTCGACAGTTTGTACTTTTGTTGCTTTTAGATGAACTCTTAAGACAATAGTAGTCGGAGCCTTATATTTTCCATCAAACTTCTGACTACACTTTGAAAATACAAACTTCTACTAATGCTGACAGCAGAATCAATGTGCATTTTTCAGGTGGCACTATTAACAGTCTCTGTAGAGATGACATTGCAAATTCAAAGCCAGATTTTCAATTTTCTGCTCTTGTACCATTATTTGTTCTTCTTTCACCCTAATCACAGTGATGGTGAACAGATGCAATATGCTTCTTGTGAACAGCGATCTGTCCTCAAAGGACCTTGTGAAATTGCCTCTCCTTCCCATTTCCAGATGCTCAGTCAGAGGTTCAATTGAATTAGGTTTTGAAAACATGGTCTAAACATAATCTCATTCTGTTCCCTGTGTTTATGTTTTTCTTACCTTTACGAGAAGGGCTTGCTGAAGCCTCTCTGATCTGAGCACAGGTCATTGTTGCCTGGGATGGGCATGGCATCACATCCAAGTTGTCCTTGAAATCTACCCAATATTTTTGCAGCCAAGTTGGTCATAAATGATCTAGAAATGTAGAATTTATGAGTCTCTTTTTGCTTCAGGCATCTTTATCTCACCATATCTCTCAGGGTCTTTAATTCTTCCTATCACAAGCTAATGGATATCCGTGTGACAAAGCTTTAGTGTCATCTTAGTAGCAGTAGATCTAAGACATATACATTTGGATTGTCCAGTGATTTGTTTTGCACAGTGACTTAGAGAAAGTGCCAGCAGCAGCACCCGATGGATTGTCCACTGGTAAAAATGTCACCAGCTTTCAGTTTTTTAAGTTTCTTGTCCACACAGTTTTCCAGAGAAAGTCTGAGATGTGGGTCACAAGAATTGTCTATTTTGACAGGCCTCCTCTTCATGTTCTTCAAATGTGGAGAAGTACAGAGGTTTCTGTTTCTCAAAGTATTTCCATGGATCATGTTCTGATTAAAAATGTATACATCTTGTTATATGCATGAGCTGCCTCACCTGAGATGTGAAACTTGTGACCTACTTTGAAAACAGCGCTAGTGCAAAGTTTCCCAACTTCTGCTGGACTCTCTCATTATCTGCAGCAATTTCCTGCAGCACGTTGGAGTCTGCTTTGGATGTGACCTGCTGCCCATAGTAAGTCTTGCTGTCTTTATGTTGTCAAGCTTCCATTTTATGCCAGCGTTCCTGCAAGAACAGCTCAAGAACAACACTGAATCATGTCAAGTCAATGTAATCCTTTCTTTCTCAGTTAAAGAAAGAGATTTGTTTTGATAACCTGTGGCTCTAGACTCTGTGGAACATCTGGATGACTGGACCCCTGTTCCTCTGGCCTTTGGTAGCTGGCAGCAGATGATTTCACAAATCTGATACAAAGTTGAGCTCATATATCTTACTCTTCCTTGTGTTCAAAGTTTGAAATGCTCTGTGCTACTTTGCACTCCCATTAAAATCTGCTCTCCATTTTTCTGTCATGTGCAAACAGTCAGAGTACTTCTAGAGAGAGCATGATGCTGGCTTCTACTGCCCTTGTTATAACAATGTGCTTACTAAAAGAGGAACCCATCTCCCTTCTCTTAAAAGGAGTGGAGTCTGCCTGTCTAGGTGCCTGCCTAGATACTTAAGTGACTGGATGGGTATTTCTGTAGGTGCAAATAAACCATATTGGGGATATAGAAGAGTGTAAATGGTGCAAGAGGAAACCCATGGAGAGGTTTAACAGACTACAGGGAGACTGGGCAGAGAAGAGATGTGAGGAGTTAGGAGTGGACCAAGGATGAGAAAGCAGAGAGCCTGGAGGTCTGGTGTGGGAATATAATCAAAGGGAGAGAGAAGGATGAGGAGCCAGTCTGAAATGAAGAGATTTTGTGGTGAAAAAGAGGGCCAGAAGTGGGTGCAAATAAGCAGAAGTGACGGAAAGGAAGGGTCTGTAGAGGATGATGGTCTCAAGTTGCACCAGGGGAGGTTTAGATTGGATATTAGGAAAAATTTCTTCACCAAAAGAGTTGTCAAGCATTGGAACAGGCTGCCCAGGGAAGTGGTTGAGTCATCATCCCTGGAGGTATTTGAAAGGCCTGTAGACAGTGCTTAGGGACGTGGTTTAGTGGTGAA
This sequence comes from Nyctibius grandis, assembly GCF_013368605.1. Lineage (NCBI taxonomy): Eukaryota > Metazoa > Chordata > Aves > Nyctibiiformes > Nyctibiidae > Nyctibius > Nyctibius grandis. Next base: position 105,280,597 of record NC_090659.1, read on the forward strand.
TTTGGCAGTGCTAGGTTAACGGTTGGACTCGATGATCTTAAAGGTATTTTCCAACCAAAAACAATTCTATGATTCTATGAGGTACAGGAATCATCAGAGTACATGGGCAGAAGGAAGAAGATCCCCTCTGTTTCTATCCTTCCCTGGACAGGAGATGATACTGGAGTCCCTGTCACCTCAGCCAAGGAGAGGAGGAAGAGTGCCCTTGTGTGCATATATTATCTGTATGTCTAGCCCTAGAACTCGACTATAATATGATCTTACAGTGGGGAAGTGGGGGGCCTTTCATTTTAAAGTTTACTGTTAAAACATGGTGTGATGTGATGATTTTGTTTTCATCAGAAATTGGCAGCCACAGCCTGGTTTACTTCACAGTGCTTGCAACTTCTTGATGTGCATCTGCAGGAGAAAGACATTTTGCACCTATGTACCCTTTATGAGTTTACTTTAAATTAAATTCATTAGGCTCTCCAAAGCTGATTAATGAGATTCTGCCATGCTTAACAGAGCTTTATAACTTGGGCCCCAAAACATGATCATATTAGTTAAGATTTTTTTCTTACACTTGGCCTTCAGTTTAATCATAGGCTCCTTTGAGAAAAATAGCTGTAGCTGAAGAGTGTAGTTTGATACTGAGAATATAGTCCGTCAGGTTTATGATAAAAAATTCTATGTGTACCATAAATTTTACTATCCCTAATAAAATATAATAATAATAAAACGTGGTGAACTTAGCCTACAGTTGATCATATCCACCCCAACACAAAGTTATTATGTTCTTGTAGATAGTTATTTCCAGTGAAAGACTCTGTTGATGAAATGCGGAGAAGATAACAATTTATCTTCCTTACATGAGTAGTGCAGGTTTTATCACATTTGTGTTGTTTAAAGTTTTAGCCACAGTAAAGTATTGTTCAAATATCCTGCTAGAAAAATAAATAGTTTGAGAAGTCTGTTTGTGGAACAGAATGAAGCTAGAGTGCTTGGAAATAACAATTTTTCTTACATATGCTTATAAATTATATATGTAAGGAAAAATTATGGAAATCTATTGTTTCCAGCAGCCGTACCATAAAATGTTTTACATCCCATCACCTGGATTGCAAAAAATTATTTCAGTTTAACATATATTTTATGAAAGGTCTCAGAACTGGGTTATTTGCAGTACAGGAATGAATAAATCCAGATTAAATGTATGTCCTAACATACATAGTTAAGATGTTTGTAAAGTTTGCCTTTTAAATTCATGGTTCATAATTTGTTTCAGTAAATAGAGTGTTAAATATTAGAGATATTGCGTCTACAGACATATCTGGGACCATGTTTTTTTGAGTTTTCTTCAAGAATGATGAATTCTTTACGGGTTCAACCATGTAGGGAATTGACTTTCTAGTTCTCAAGTCAAATGAGAAACTTGGGAAACTGCTTCTGCTACTTCTTGAAAGTGTCATTTAATTTACAAAACAATAGTTCAGTTGACATCAAATTAAAGAAGTCTTATAATAGGTTTGCTTTTGTCACTTTAAATTTTAAATGTAGATAGAGTTCTAAAGAAAAATTATATTGAAAAGAGAAATATAAACAAGACACTTGAAAGTTTCTACATTAAATTGTTCAAGCTTTTTTGCTTTTACTGGCTAAAAATCAGAGAATTTTAGAAGAATTTACCAGATGCATTTGTTGGTGTGGGGAAAATAGTGTTATTCTGTTTATTACTGAAGAAACACCTGCACAGGGTAGTTTGGATTTGGACTTGAAGTGCAGAAGTGTTTGTATGTGCGTGAATCTATGGTTCTTTTAGATGTACCAAATAAGTTTTAATGTTATCTCTAGCTCAGAATCTCTCTGTTAGCACTGGCACACCACTGAGCTCCAGTTCCTATGTCTGCTGAGTGAATAGGGTATTAAAGCAGTAAACTAAGAGGTTGAAGCAGTAAAATCCACTTGTGAAGATCATTGTTGTAGCACACACATGTACCCCAAAGTAACAGAAGCCAAGAAACTCTATGTAATGTTACAGCATGACTGTGCCATTCCTTCACTAGGTAGCTGGTTATCTCCTGCCGTTATCTGCACCGTATGCTTTCAGTCACATTTTGCAACTGTAACTGTGTCAGCTTTCCACAGCTCTCTATCAAAGCAGCGCTCCAAGGGTGCTTCAGACAACAGCGTACACATGAGGGCAACACAGTGAACTGGTCAGCAGAGGGAAATTTGAGGAATGCTTGGTAAATCAATGCAAGAAAGCAGACATTTCTAGGAGACAGGCTTCAGGTCTGGTCTGCGGTGAGCAGTGGCCATGTGTTTGCTTGGGCTGGAGCATGAGAAAATACGCCTTGTTGGGTTGCTTAAATTCTTGTTTTATTGCTTTCACAAAGGTTATCCATAGTAGAAACCTTAGCAGCTGAACAGAAACGTTCCTTTTGTATTGGCATTCACAATTTTATCACAACCTGTGTTACCTAATAGTCCTATAAATTGTTTGGGATATTATATACATGTTCTAGTTCACAGATGAACTAGTTTTGGCATTTCTTAGAAATCAAATAGAGGTATTTTGTTGCTGCTGAAAGAGAGTAACTGGAGACTGTGTGCCTACCACGGGAAGAGGTTTACTTGCAGGTAGGAAAGGAACTGAAGTTTGCTACCAGTACTGCACCCATCAGACACTCTGGTTCATCCAATAGACCCCATCCTTACCATGCTACTGCCAGCACTAGTCCATTGCTTCTTTCTGGGACCCTGGTTTTGGAAGAGCGTGAGGGAAAGAGCAGTTTGCCCACTGTCATTTGAACAAAACCCAACAAACAAGACCCTGCTTCTCGAGGTGGGACTTAGCAAAGAGTGTCTGGCTGTGGCACAAAGGTTACTAATCAAAGACTTTGCCCAAATAGCTGAGCTGACAGGCCAGCGAGTAAGGTGTTAGTAAAGAAAAGTGCTGCTGTGTTGAACCATTCAGTCTGAGCAACCAAATTTTGCCCAAGAGGTGCAGGACAAGTTTGTGAAGACACACTATATCTGACTGCACAGCAGTGGTACTGGAGCAGTATTCAATACTAGAAAGAAAAAAGATGAGGCATTTTTCCAGCATGGCACATGGTCAGACAGGACTGTGGCCTTTCACCCTGACATTCTCAGCAAAAGTTGCACTTTGTGTAAGTGACTCATAAGACATGTCAGCTTCAGTAGTTAGGAAATGTGTCTGTGCCCTCTGGCATCATTAGAAACCAACAACCAGAGCAGTAAACAGACTACAGATTTTTGGCATTTTGGGGTAAAGTTGCTTTTAAAATGTTCTCCTGTGTTTGAAAGGAGGACATAACTCAGTTAGTGGAGTTACATTATAAACGCTGGCTTGAAAGTGTTCCACAATAACTCTTTTCATTGCAGGCTCTCTGCTCACAGGAGATAGCAAAAAAAAAGCTTTTACAAATACATAAACAGCAAAAGGAGGGTCAAGGAGAGCCTCCACCACTTGCTGAATGAGGAGGGTAGTGTAGTGTCAGGGGATGAGGAAAAGGCAGAGGTGCTCAATGCCTTCTTTGCCTCGGTCTTTAATGTCAAGACCGGTTGTCCTCAGGAGACTCGGCCCCCAGAGCCTGAAGTTAGGGACGGGGGGCTGTGTGAACCTCCCGTAATCCAGGAGGAGACGGTTAGTGACCTGCTGTGCCAATTGGACACCCACAAGGCTATGGGCCCGGATGGGATTCATCCCAGAGTAATGAAGGAACTGGCAAATGAACTTGCCAAGCCACTCTCTATTATCTACCGGCAGTCCTGGTTAACTGGAGAAGTTCCAGCTGACTGGAAATTAGCAAACGTAACGCCCATCTACAAGAAGGGTCGGAAGGATGATCCAGGGAACTATAGTCCTGTCAGCCTGACCTCGGTGCCAGGCAAGGTGATGGAACAGATCATCCTGAGTGCCATTACACGGCACACGCAGGACAGTCGGGGCATCGGGGCCAGCCAACATGGATTCATGAAAGGCAGGTCCTGCTCGACCAACCTGGTCTCCTTCTATGACAAAGTGACCCGCTTAGTAATGAGGGCAGGGCTGTGGATGTAGTTTATCTAGACTTCAGTAAGGCATTCGACACTGTCTCCCACAGCATCCTCCAAGACAAACTGGCTGCCCGGGGCTTGGATGTGTGGACTCTTAAATGGGTTAAAAACAGGCTGGATGGCCGAGCCCAGAGAGTGGTGGTGAATGGGGCAAAGTCCAGCTGGCATCCGGTCACTAGCGGTGTTCCCCAGGGCTCAGTTCTGGGGCCGGTGCTGTTCAATATCTTTCTAGATGATCTAGATGTAGGGATTGAGTGCACCCTCAGTAAATTTGCGGATGACACCAAGCTGGGTGGGAGTGTCGATCTGCTGGAGGTAGGAAGGCCCTACAGAGGGATCTGGACAGGTTAGATAGATGGGCCAAGACCAACGGCATGAGGTTCAACAAGAACAAGTGCCGGGTCTTACACTTCAGCCACAACAACCCCATGCAGCTCTACAGGCTGGGGGAAGAGTGGTTAGAAAGCGGCCCGGTGGAAAGAGACCTGGGGGTGCTGATCGACAGCTGGCTAAACATGAGCCAGCAGTGTGCCCAGGTGGCCAAGAAGGCCAATGACATCCTGGCCTCTATTAGGAATAGTGTAGCCAGCCGGTCTAGGGAAGCGATTGTCCTTCTGTACTCGGCACTGGTGAGGCCACATCTTGAGTACTGTGTCCAGTTCTGGGCCCCGCACTTCAAGAAAGATGTTGAGGTGTTGGAGCGAGTCCAGAGGAGGGCGACCAAGCTGGTGAAGGGTCTGGAGGGTCTGTCCTATGAGGAGCAGCTGAGGGAGCTGGGGTTGTTTAGCCTGGAGAAGAGGAGGCTCATGGATGACCTTATTGCAGTCTACAACTACCTGAAGGGAGGTTGTAGTGAAGTGGGAGTCAGCCTCTTCTCCCGGGCAACTAGCGATAGGACAAGAGGGCACAGCCTCACGCTTCGCCAGGGGAGGTTCAGATTGGACATTAGGAAGAATTTCTTCTCAGAAAGGGTTATTAGACATTGGAATGGGCTGCCCAGGGAGGTGGTGGAGTCACCATCTCTGGATGTGTTTAAGAAAAGACTGGACATGGCACTTAGTGCCATGGTCTAGTTGACAGAGTGCTGTGAAAGCTCAGAAAAAGTCATTGATTCCAGCTGAGGGTCATTCTGAGCTTCTGGCTTGCTTTGAATGCTGATGTCAAAGTGAAACTCAAAGGCCTCATACCATTGTGAAGCCAAAACAAGAAATCTGTTTGCTCAGACCTAGAAGAACCGAAACTACAAGTTCTTGTACAGCTACTTTACCAGTCCTTCTGAGTTAGTGGTTTTGCTAACTTGATAAACAAAGATGGGAACTGATTCTCTTTGGGTGCTGTCTGTTTTCTCATCTGTCCCAAATAATTTCTCTCTACTGAGTTACTTATTTTCCTCATGTTTTCACTCAACTATCAGACAGGGAAAAGGATGATGTATGGGGCAGGGTACTGGTTCAGCTGGGAACTGGCCTGTTGTTGAGTGACCAGGGACAGCATGCTGCCCGCTGGCACTGCTCCCACCTGGAACTGGGGCTGCTGAGGAGACCTGTGAAAGTCATTCCAGTTTCACCCCAAGTGGAAGATTTTGGCATTTAGTGTGTCACCTGCCACAAGACTACTCGTTTTGACAACAGCTGTTGAAAGGGAAACACAGATCCTCTAAACTCATTTCTTCGTCAGCAAAGGGAAAGATACTTTTGACTGACTTTATTTTCAAGGGTAGCTAGCTAGGCATTCACACACTGCTGTTTTGGACATTAAAAAGCTCCACAGTGCTCTGCTGTTTCATTTAACCTTGCTGTTAACACATTTTATTGTGACTATCCTTTAATATCCTGTGCTCTCTCACTCACTCCATGTTTAGTGGAGGCATGAACTCCACCGTATGAAGTTGTCCTCAACGCCCACCAGAAAGTAGCGTGGGCAGAGAACACCAAAACTGGAGCTTTCAATATCACTAGAGACTGACTGCAGCTTCAGTACGTATCAGCTCTCTTCTTGCTGCCTCTTATTTTGAAAGTGAGAACACACCAGCTGCCTGTCAGGAAAATGCTGCGGCTTATGACAGGTATTAATAAAACAGTGAATACTGTGCTGGAGGTGCTGGTTGCGAACTAGCTAACGCATTTGTCAAGGAAATCTTCTCTTCCACATCTAGAAGAGTTATATATGAAGTAGCAAGCTTGATTCCCTGTAGATTAAAAAATAATTCTATGACCAGGGAACTGCATGAATATCAAGTGAATGGCAACTTGTGCTTGTCAATGAACTTGCAGCACTTGGGATAACAGTAAGGACTATTAGCTTTGACCTAGCAAAATGGCAGGTTACATACCTCCTTTTCTTTTTAGGGGAGTTATTAAATATCTTTCTAAAAACTTGTCTACTGCTACTGAAAGTATGCCCTGTTTCACTCCCCAAAATGTTGCACTTCATTGGGAGAATAATACTTTAATACATGCCTTCATTCATAGTTTTCATCTAGATAGTGCCCATAGCACATTATAAAGCTAAATTGATATGAAAACTGCAAGGAAGATCCATTCCCACAAGAAACATATATGCTTTCGGGGTTAAACCCCACAACAGCTAAGCAATTTACAACATGTTGCAGTAGGAAATGAGGAAAACTGGTTCCACATGAAGCCATTACAAAAAATGTCAAAACTCATTGTTAAAAGTGGTCTTCTGGAATTAAGGTGACAATTTTCTCGTTAGTATTCAGATGACTAAAGGAAAATCCTCTTCTTCCCATTCACTTCCTCTAATGGTGAAGAATGTATGAAACAGAAACACCGATCACCACCAAAACCAGACTCCCTGAGGAAGTGCTGAGCTGGTCATGCCTTTCCATGCCATCATGTTTCTGTAAGTAAAGATCAGAAACAGCAAGATATCTTTGAGATTACATGCTGAATTGAACTCTAAAAACATTTTGTGGTTGCTTAGCCATGAACTCTGCATTGTAAACAGAGTTAAGTTGTCTCAACGCTTGGCAGCAAGGCTGCTTTAGCGCTCCAGCATAAGCTGGTGGCAACCGTATCACTAGGAGACCCCTCAATACTGGTTGAGCAGGGAGCCTGGTTTAGGCGTACAGTTTTGACTGCAGAGTAGCCTTACGTGTGTTGTGGTAAGGCATTGCTCTTGCACAGCCCTGTGGGTTCGTATCTGGCAGTATCCACCACGCTTCCTTGGTCACCTAGCAGATTTAAGAGTCTTCCTGGCACACAGAGGAACTGTGGGAGAAGGCAGTGAAAAACAACTCCGAACTCCCAACCACCCACCAAATCTTAAACAAAACAAAAAAATTCCCTTAAAATTGCCTGAGAAGGTCCTGTGGACACTGGCATTATTTGCACAGGCTTTTCTTGCTAAGGGCCCAGATGAATTGTAAACACCTGGGTTTGATGGTGATTTTTAAATATTTTTTAATTTTTTTTTGGTGAATGAGAACATTTGCATCATAGAATACCAGGTTGGAAAGGACCTCAAGGATCATCTGGTCCAATTTTTCTTGGCAAAAGCACGGTCTAGACAAGATGGCCCAGCACCCCGTCCAGCTGAATCTTAATAGAGTTTCTTAATATCAACCTCAAACTATCCAAGATAGCTATGCAACACCTGCTTACTGTGATTGTGTTTGTTCAGGTATTTTTATCATGCACAAAGACATTTTGCAAGCAGGATATACACTGCTTAAGAGTATCAATTAATTATTTATTGGCCAGCTAGTCATCAGTCGAGTGGGGAAGAGTTGACCTGTATTGCTTCTTGGAACAGTCTGTTCCTTGGTGTTGCTGAGTTGCCATCTGCCAGTGCTCTGCTTTCTTTCCTTAGGGTTTTACATTGGTTCACTATTTTTCCTCTCAAATACTTGAGTAGTTAACTATTACCAATTATTATTCAACAATTATATCTCTGCCTGTGTTTTCATCTTGCATGTTTTCCTTTTATCTTTTTTTTTTTTAAATCTTTAGCTTGTATACTTTTTAATACCTTAACAACAATTTTGCCAATAACACTAGACTGAGGTCATACAGCCTGGCTGCATCAAGCTGTAAGTTGGATAAAAGATGGCTGAACCCTGGGGCCACTGGTTTCAGCTGCAGCAAGCTATCTGTGGGCTTTGCAGAGCTGCCTGCACAGCAATATCTGATGATTAATTTTACAGTCTTCTCTCTGATTTCATGCTTTACCTGAAGAAGATTCTTATTGGAACCTATCTATTTTTGGTCTGGATAGATCTACAGCATAGAGTTATCCTTTGGGTCTGGTATACTGAGCAGTGGTTATATACTTTCAGAATTAAAATGTTCTATAGATTTTAGCTTTACAGTGAGCCATATAAAAAAACACCAAAAAGAAAGAAGAGTGTTGTTTATTCTGCTGAAGATAACCTTCCATCTTCAGAAGCTGATCTTGAGTTAGACTTGAAAAGATGAAAGAGAGTGATATGCTCATGGCTGTGTGATAGTAACACTGACAATATTGCGAAGGACAAGGAAGTGCTCTTGGGATCAAAGAGATCAAAGTGCCAGAGAATCAGAGAAAGTTTAATCCCTGGACACTGCAGTGGTAACTGATGTCTTGCCTACATCCTCTTCCAGAAGATACTGAAAAGCTGCCCACTGGTGATAAAAGACATAACAGTCTTGGTGGTAGTTATGAAGATGGAAGGCAGGTGATGCTGGTGCTATGGGCTTCTGGAAAACTGAAATTAAAATGAACATATTTGATATCTTAAAATTAGTAAAGCTGACACTACTGAGTCAGCAGTGGGCCATTCCAGCTATGATGGCTAAGCACCTACTGAAGCTCTATTAGCAGAACTGTGTCCAGTAGACTGAAGGATGTGATCATTCCCCTCTACTCAGCGTTCATGAGGCTACCGTATGGAGTATGGTGTCTGATTTTGGGTTCTCCAGTACAAAAGGGATGTTGAGGAACTGTAGAAAGTATGCAGAAGGGCCACTCAGATGGTCAGGGAGCTGGTGCATATGGCACAGAAAGGGTCGCTGAATAAAATGGATATGCCTAGCCTGGAGGTGAGAAGGGTAAAGGATCTCTAGTTCCTGCCTCCCACTACCTAGAGGGAAGGCATGGAGAAGACAGAGCCAGGCTTCTCTTAGAGGTACACAGTGAAAGGACAAGAAGCCATGGCAGAAAGTTGTAGCAAGGTAAATTTTGCCTGGATATACAGAAAAATTGTTCATTGTGAGACATTTGAAGGACTGGAATAGGTTGTTAAGAGACTTCAGAATCTTCATCCTTAGAATTTTTCAGAATTTGACTGGACAAGACCCTGAGGAAACTGACTCACTACTGGAATTAGTTCAGCTTAGAGTCAGAAGTTGGAAGAGAGATCTCCATAGATCCCTCACAACTTAAATTTTTCCTATGATTCTCTGCTGGTAGATTACATATCTTACCTCACTGTCTTTTCATTTGGTGTCCCTGACTGAGCTGTGAGCAGGAAGTTAAAAGGCAGTAGATCATTTATCATTCTTCCCAAACTGGGAAGGACAAGAAACAATCCAAGTTAAGACTAGTCCTTCAGACCATCGGACTTCAAAGTGCTGGACTGATTCCAGCTCTTGAATCCTGCAGTCTAATTCAAGCAACCCATGTATCAGTGCATACTAGAGTTCTTATAAATTAATATTGGCAATGTAGAACTAGATTATCTAATTAAAGTTTCATTCCAGTCTGATAAATTGGCTTATTTTTTTAAAGCCATCTGTGTTACAGAAACACAGATGCTAAATCCTTGAAAAAATAATTTTTGTCCTAACTTTGATTTAAATCTTCAAACTTTAAAACGTCTTCCTCAACTAGCGTGACTACAGTCCCATCGTAAAGCTGGGCACATCTCAGAAGATTTTCAGTGGTTGACTTGAAAAAATGTTCCCCATGTGCATATTCAGTAGTGTGTTTTGTTATACGCATGTAGATTAAATTGATTTTTCACACTCTACCATACTGACACTTTGTGGTGCAGATTTGACTGACGGGCCCATTTGACTGACAGGACGTGTCTCACTCTGGAGTGAGGCAAATCTGCCAGGGTTCCAGGACAGGCTGTTAACATGCACGGAGGGGTAGAGGACGTGCCTGAGCACCAGGCTCCTGCCTGGCTTTTCACTGCCTTTAGAAGAGTCTGATGCTCTTTTCTAATCCTTTTCTAATCACTGCCTCAACTGTTGTTTAAACTAAGAGAGATTAATATTTATGTGTTGGCATCTCAAAGAGAGCTTAATTATGAAAACATTAATTTTTCCTATTTCATGTGAGCAACTTTAATATAAGAATTCTTACACATTTTTAAATCATATAATCATGATGTTGCAAATGATATCAAGCTTACAGTCTTCACATTTTTTCACATCAACCTGTTTTCTCTTTAGCATACCTAGCCTAATTTGCAGGTGTCATTTTAGTGTATGTTGTGAGAAACTTACTAACTAGAATGACCCAGTTTTTGTCACCTGAATGTAAGGGTAACATGTTACCACAGACTATGTGTTTTGCATCAGTTATCAAGAGTGAATCATTCTGAAACCAGCGATAATTGCACATTGAGTCTCTGGAAGTCCACACTTTATAGGTGAGAATAAGATTTTAGCTGTTGTGATGGTTTCTATTTGATGTTCTAGAGCTCAGGGAAAAATTAACATTGACTTAACTGGACTTTATATTACGCTTAGTCGGAGGGATCTCACCTAAATGCAGACCTCCGAAATGAATTAGGCATATAGTATAAGCTGATCATCTAGGTTGTCTTTCTAGTCAATATGCAGAGAAATGCACCTCCAGAAGCAGATTCAGACACCTGGTTTATGTATGTTTTGTGGGGAGAAAACATCACACCAGCTGAACACCTTCTCCTTATGGATAATCATAGAATCATAGAATCATAGAAATGTTTTGGTTGGAAAGGACCTTTAAGATCATCGAGTCCAACCATTAACCTAGCACTGCCAAGTCCACCACTAAACCATGTCCCTAAGCACCACATCTACACGTCTTTTAAATACCTCCAGGGACGGTGACTCCACCACTTCCCTGGGCAGCCTTTTCCAATATTTAATAACCCTTCCAGTGAAGAAATTTTTCCTGATATCCAATCTAAACCTCCCCTGGTACAACTTGAGGCGGTTTCCTCTCGCACTATCACTTGATACCTGGGAGAAGAGACTAACACCCGCCTTGCTACAACCTCCTTTCAGGTAGTTGTAGACAGCAGTAAGATCTCCCCTCAGCCTCCTTTTCTCCAGGCTAAACAATCCCATTTCTGTCAGCCACTCCACATAAGACTTGTGCTCTAGACCCTTCACCAGCTTCATTGCCCTTCTTTGGACTCGTTCCAGCACTTCAATGTCTTTCTTGTAGTGAGGGGCCCAAAACTGAACATTTGAACTGTACATTTTCTTATCTGAACAAAAGCTAAATTATCCTTTCATTTGGGCACCTGTTTTTGTTTTCATCTTTATCAGCATCACTTCAGAGAGAGAGGGAGACAATTTTGCACCAATATAAACTAATGACAAATTTTGTCCAAAACCTGATTTATTCACTTGTGGCAGCACATGCCCAGACTGCCTGCTCAGTCCCTTCGCTGCACTGAATGGCAGACCCAACCAGACATGATACTGCCACACTTTACCTACTAATTCTATGTTCCTCTATAAGTTTAAATCCACATAAGCGTATTTTCCGGGCTTTTTGTAAATTTTCTAGGGGCACACAGATTGTACTCCAATACCTAGCTTCATTTCCTCCCTGAACATCTCTTCTGCATTTTTATTTGATGTGGGCTGGTGACTGTCCCCGCCAGGAAGCATTCGCACTGTCTGCATTAACCTCCTCTCTATGGTGTATACAGAAGGCTCTGGATGTGTTCAGTGACCCCATGTGTATAACACCTACCCAGGAGCAGCCTGTGCTAGAGTCCTGACCACAGTCTCCTCTTTGGATCCAACTCCTGGCACCACTGCAGTGTTCCTATATGGTCATGTATGAAGACACTAACATGGCAGCCTTGTGCATTAGAGGCTCATTCGTAAGCCGTGCAGTTTGCCCCACTGTCTATTGTGTGGAAAAGAGCAACCAAGCCCACACAGGCACATAAATTAAATAGAATCAGGAGTCCTAAGCAGTGATGGTAAACTCAGAAAACCAGGAGAGTAATCAGTGGAAAGTAAACCCAGAGGAAGGAATTCATTATGAACAGCAGAGTCGGTGTGGGTTGCTGATATGTTATCTTTGCTGGTCATCCTGACTCACCAGCATGCTGAGTCTGTCTAAACGGCTTCAGATACGTTTGACTTGCCTTGTGCCCACAATCAGGCTCTCCAAAAGCATTCTCAGACAGCGTGAGAAAAGCATGACCCAACTCACGCAGAGAACAGCTACTCCCAGCAAACCTGAGTGCTCCAAAATCCTACCCTAGCTTGGAAGCACTGCTATTGTCTGGGAGCTGAGGGGTGCCAGGAGGACCTGGAGCAATCTAGTGAGGAGTTAATTAAAAGAAAACAAGTTACAGTTTCATCTCATTTACTGAAGAAGATGGTTAACTCTTTGTTGCAGCAGGCTGCCAGTGATTTACTGTGCTGGGATGAAAGCCCATCCTCTTCAATCACTCCCCAGCAGAGCAAAATTACTGGTGTCAGGAAAACTCATTTTGTGGCATTAATCAGAATGGATTAAAATGCAACAGTTTCTGAGCTGCCCTGCGAGAATAGCTGTGGGACATCAAAGAGAGCCTGTGATCAACAAAACCAGAAGACTGTGTCCTCTGCTTTGAAATATTGTAGTCAGCCAAACATTTGACTTGCTAACTGCATTGTGTTTAAAAGCACTTTGGTGTTTAATCACTTGTGTTCTATCTTCTCCATTGTAATATAATAAGGGCAGTAATCATCTGGTGTGTTCAGGTGCTTTTCTTGGAGGAGTTTGAAGATCCATTTAAAATCCTGGACTGCTTCTTGATTTTAGGTGTTCAGTAATGATGGATAATGGACTACCACAGAGTCCACTCAATCCATTAGGAATAAATCCATTGCTATATATGTTGTAGCTGCATGAAGTCCTTTAAGCAAGAATGTTTCCCCGGCTGCTTTGGAAAGTATTTTTCTTCTTCTAAGGAAAGAAAAACCACACTGTGTGTAGAATTGTGATATTTTATAATCAAAAAAATTCTTGCCTTGAAAATGTTTTAGATAATATATTTGAATTTGCTGCATAGCAACATGCTTGACAAGGGGAAAAAGTCTTTCTTATAAAACTAGAAATCTGGATTATCTGTGGAGCTTGGAAAAGGTACATGAACTAGCTTTTCAAAATGTCTCAAAATGTTTCAAATGCTATATTTGTGTTTTAAGAAGAATAAAGTATGTACAAGCTGCCATATACAGCAGACACATGTGGTACAATTTTCAAAGGCAATGTGAGACAAATACTTGCCTGTTCAGATTCTTCTCCACTTTATGTAACATCCCACACATACTATAGTCATGTAGATGTCTTTGCTGGGTGGGAAGTATTCATTTGTTCTTGAGAGGCCCACAGAAACCCTGGACCCTCCAGCACCTCACTGTGGTCACTACTGTATAGTCACGATAAAACTGTCTCTTGCCCAAGCTCTTGGGACTGTAGTACATAGTTTTGTGAAAATGTCAGCTTGATGCTCAGTACCAATCAAAAAAAAAAACGAACCCAAACACTAAAAAAACAAATAAATGCTAAGAATTGTTAAGAAAGGAACAAAAAGAACAAAACATTGTGATGCCATTGTATAAACAAGTCCATGCATCAGCTGCACCTTGAATAGTGTGTAGAAGTCTGCTCTCCCCAGCTCAACAATATACAGTGCCATTGGAAAAGATCCAGAGGCAGGTCACTAGAATGATCAAAATTACACAGTGGCTTCCACGCAAGTAGCAAATAAGTTAGGATTCTTCAGTCTGCAAAAACCAGACGAATGAAGGGAAAATGCAACAGAAATCTATAAACTAATAAGTGCCATGAGGAGGATGGATAGGAATCTCTTGCTTATATGGTAGATTTAGAATAAAGAAGAAGAAGAGGTTCTTCACCCAATACAAATTTAAACTGTGGAACAGTTTTGCCATAGGATGTTCTGGATGTTTCAAGTTTACCAAAATTCAAGAAGAAACAGGAAAAGTTAGTTCAAGGGAAAACCATGAAGAGCTATTACATTTGAGGACACAACTTCTGGCTCATAAAGCCTCTGGAAGCTGGGAAGTATTCTGATGAATTACCACCATGCTGGGGTTTTTATACTATTTGCTAGACATTCTCTTTTGGCCAGAGACAGGATATTGAATGAAATAAATCTTCCTCTTGCCCCAGTACAGCTTTTCCTATATAACCTGCATTAAATCACTGTTTAAAACCACAGGAGCTTCAGCATGGAGAACACATGGGTAAGGGGGAATGGGACAGCACAGCTAGGCGGGTATGGCATATGACTTGGAGGGCACACGCTGTTCCCGGCAGTACGATTGGGAACGCTGGAGCATTCTCAGGTCTTTTGGCAAGTTCACACCTGTGTAAAAGGCATTTTTTTTCAACAGCGAGAATCAGTTATTTATGCCAGTAGAACTAAAACTGTGTAAGGTCTTCATTTTTACATGAATGGCAGAACCTAATGTAGCTATTGATTATTAAATTATTATTTTAAATTTTCTGATAAATAATACACACTTTAAACTTGATTGGAAAACTTGCCTACCTCTTTGTTTTGTCATGACTTTTTTGATTGCATAATTGCATCCAAAGATGAAATTTGACTCACATATTCTGATTTCCCCAGAAATGTCTAATCTGATGCTACATGTTTGATACTTAAGAGACACAGGAGATGTGTTTTTGGTTTTTTACTCCAGAGATACATATCTGCAGTGTCAGAGCAGCAGTTCTGTGATAAGTCTCACAAAGTTCAGGATAATACTGGAAAGACGTTTGTGAACTCGACAAGGTTTCATGGTTTGTTTAGTTTTATTATCTCCATCCAAGTAGGATCTGCACATAGTATGGAGGAACATATGATGCGAGAGGCAAGGAAAAGGCTCTTAAACAACCCTACATAGGGTGGTTACAAAGTTCTTTTCCTTTAAACCAGGCCTGAACTTCTAGCTGTGCAAGCTTTGGAGACAAATTCAAGCACCAGATTTCAGGAATACCAAACTACACATCTCTACTACTGATTATTGCATTTAGAAATAGCCTCTACGTAGCCCTTGCCAGAGTCCCTGGAAGACTTTTGTTTACACTAGAACATTTTAGTACATCAGAAGTTAATTTATGGTCCAATTCTGTCACATTAATTCACCCTGATCTGTACCTTTCTCTGTAAGTGGGTGGTGCAAGCAAGGTGCCTGGCACACTTTGAGATTTTTCTGTTCAAACCAACCTAACATCAGGGCTAGCCTGTGGTGTGCCCTTGTGTGAAGCAGTGAGAGTGACTCCCTGGACCATTTCCTAACAACTGGGCTGTGCTGCATCTCTAAATCTACAAAATATTTCCATAGCGCCAAGCAGGGTGGGTGAGTCAAATCTCTTCTGGAATTGTTTCTCTGGAAAATTGTCCCAGTGTTTGGAGACTCATTCTTCTGAGGTATCCCATATGCACATGTTATGCCTTTCAAATCATTGCTGAAAATCAGCCTGCAATATCAAGATGAACACCTGTCCTCTGTAATCACTCTTTAGAAGCTGTGTCTTTATTGTGCCGTTTTGCATCAGAATACAGAATCAGTGACCCAATGTCTGCATGTAGGAATTGCATGAATAAAACTGTGAGAGAGCTCCCAGCTTCATCTGGACCAGATTATATACCTAATCAAGTCATATTTAGCTGCAAGCTGTCACTTGATTACTGAAACCCCTTCCAGTGTGATGCTAGCAGCTCAGTTTATACAGAAAAGCTGATTACTTCAGTTTCCAGGGCGTTCAGTCAGACCCTTCTGAATATTTATCAGTAGTTCAAGAAAAAAAATTTCACTCTGTTTTTATGGGACTGGACTCTCCATCTTATCCTCGGGGGAAAAAAAAATGCATTTAATCTGATACATTTTACGCTTCCCCTGCTCTGAGTCAGAATCCTCTGAGGAAAGGGTGAGTCGGAAAGCCAAAATTATTTTTGAAGAGACGACTACATCTTATGAGGGATGACTTGCTACAGTAACCCTCATGCTTAGAGGTGGTTTCCCACAGAGGGGTGTGGAAGGGACGAATACCACTCACTGACTTGGGACAGGACCAACCCCATAATGTACGTATACGTTGCACTGGCTGCTGTGACTGTAACTTGCGTAAATGGCCCTGACCCCAAACGTAAAAGAGTGAGCTTGGTTGCTGCTGCTCGGGTTGCTGTGCCAGCAAAGTGCTCATCGAGAAGCTGCCAGGCTGCTTGGGGTGGGCTTTGTAGCCTGCACTGAACTCTGAACCTCAGAATCCTGTGGCTGCCAGGATCCAAGGCAGTCTGTTTGAGGACGTGTGCCCTGCCAGCCCCTGTGTCTCAGTGAAGCAGGACAGCGTTTTGCACAGAGTCTTTGCTCCAAGAACACTATGGAAAGTGGCATTGAGTGCTGAGCAGACAGATGCCCTTTGGAGTCAACGCTTTTCTGACACTGCACATGCTGTAAGGGACAGGGTTCTTCTACATTATGTTTTTTGAAAGAGAATAACGTTTAATCCCAGAGGAACTTGAGGGATTGTACACAAAATAAGAAATTCTGCTACTTCAGGGTAATTTTAACTATGCCAGGCATACATGAACAAATCTGTTAGTAGAAGGGACCGTTCACTGAAGCCTGAAGCATAGTCCTAAGTGAAGAAGGATGTTCAAGTGGCTCTGGAACTCTCTGAGACAAGAAAAAATAGGTTTATTTCTCTGCTCTGTTGCAACGTTCATGCATGTACTGTAGAAACAATTTGGGCTGGGATTTGTGAAAGCACTAGCTGCCTAAGGATGCAGAGTGCCCACTGCCATCCATGCTGAGTACCTTGATGGCGAGTAGAATGAAATTTGTCACAAGCAGCTGTGGGAGTGGGGACAAGAGACTGTAAGAGGACGCAGAAGAACTCTCCTAGCTTCTGCCTCACTTACATGTCTGCACTGAAGGTCCACCATGGATTAGCAAAGATTCACCTAGCCTAGCATTCTTCTAGCCCAGAGAGGGTCACAGAGAGGAGAGGAAGACCAGGGAAATGTAGCATGGATACTTCCCAGAACAGTCTCCCAACTGGCACTGATTCGCGGCTTAGAGGCTGTCAGAAAGTTCAGCCCCGCGTGAAATGTCAAACACCCCACTACAGCCTAAGGTTTGCAGGAATCCTACCCATGCCCTTTATTATTTCAGAGTTCTAGCTGCAATGTCTATGTTAAAGATTTTTCTGCATTTGTAGAAATACGGAAAAAAGACGTGCAGCATCCTGCCAGCCTGTGCCTGGGAAGTTAATTAAAACTAAAAGGGTTTTGACATAGTCATACAGTGATCTCCCAAGTAGTGCTTATGAAAAGTGAGGGCTTGACTGGGATTATTTCTATGTACAGGTACAGTAAAAACATACTAGGGTTTATTGGTGGTGCTGAAAGGATGAAGCGCACCTGAAGATAGGAGCTTGGTCAGTGCATTACACTGGTAAATGAGTGACCAGTATAGCTGTGGTGCCTTTTAATAAATAAACCATTTGACTAGAAGAAAAATGACACTGAAACACGCTTAACCATGACACTTCCAGGAATGTTACGTGCCTCCTTCAGAAATAATTTATTGACCTCTTGATTCTTTTATTCACAAAAGAACAGCAATAAACATTTTGGTCTCTTCGTATCTGAAAAGAGATTTATGTATTTGCCATGTGCTAGTCCAGGCTTTTGCTGCATGTCAGTCACACCAGTTGAGAGTCTGAAGAGGGTATTTCTTGTTTACCTCCCTGGAAACACAAACACAGTGTTTAAAAAAGCCCTAGCACTCAAATGTATGGCTCCTAATTTTAACCCACAAACGAAACACTCCACAGCTGCTTGGATGGCAAACCATGAGGAAATGCAGCATGTGAAAGCCTGGTACATCCGCCTCAACAAGGGTTTTGTCCTGCTTTCTAGAAATGATGGCTTCAATGGCAGGGAATGGGCATAAGAGCTTCTCACTGCTTGTGGGGTACAGATAAGTAGAGCTGAGGAGCTCCATGAGGTCACTTGTCTGGTGACCTCAGCTTTTTTCCAAAATGAATTTTTCAGGAGAAAAATCTACTTAATTATTTTTTCTGCTGTTCACATGCTCTGTTATTGCAGGCAGGACTTCAAGCTTCAATCTGAAGAAGACTGGAGGCAGGAGCAGCAGTGTCTTCCTTATGCCAGGGCCAGCACACGGCTGATGCAGAGGACAGTCAGAGGGAGCCTGTGCTGCTGTAGATCCCTTTTTGGAAAATACACAAAACTAAGACATAGAATCATAGAATCATAGAACAGTTTTGGTTGGAAAGGACCTTTAAGATCATCCAACTGTTAACCCAGCACTGCCAAGTCCACCACTAAATCATGTCCCTAAGCACTACATCTACTCGTCTTTTAAATACCTCCAGGGATGGTGACATAACACTGTACATGTTCGTGCATGCACAACCACACAACCATCCCTGTCTAAGTGGGAAAGTAGCCTGTTTCTCTCTTTAGTGGCTATGAAGACCTACCTTAAATGGACAAAAATGTGTAGTTTAATGCAGAGGTCTCGCTTTCTCTATAACCTGGATTTTTCAGAGGAGAGATTTCAAACGGGCACACTCACTTATCTCATTTCTGTCACAAAATGAAATGTAGAAAAAACAGCAAGATCTGCAACTTTTGAACTGAAGTTATTTCTCCGATGGGAGCATCAGCCCTCGTAGTCTAAAAAGTATAGTACAGTGATATTGCACTTGCTTTCATAACAGTAAATTAGGATTTCTCCAATTGCTTGCAGATTAAGAGAATTTGCAGGGCCAGTCTTAGAAAAAGACAAAGGCTGTGTGATTGATCTTGCTGACCAAAAGTAATTACTAAATGCTGTTTGCAGAAGTGACTGTATTGAGCAAAGCCAGACAAATGATTGATGAGAAAAAAGTCTGACAAACATAATTCAACAGTAAGCTGTTGAATTGTCTGCGAATTTATTGTATTTCTTCTCTATTCAAAATGTATTTGCTTAGTGATTTCTGAAGATTATCTTCTTTCTATGCTTTGTTACTAAGAAGAATTCATTGCATCAGTGGGTTCCAGCCTCTTCTGGATGAGTGTCCCACCCACAGCCTCATCTTCTCCCCTGCCCCCTCCATTCCCAGCAGCACTGAAGGTCTGGGACATGAAAGAAGGGGGAGGTTTGTACCATAAACCATCTGGCAGCGCTTCTTTTTGTTGTCTTCTGTCACTCCCTTCCCCTTTCCTATTACCTGGGATCCAGGAGGGAGTCTGACAGTGGTGCTGGGGCCTCTGCACTTCCCATCCTCAGGTGCGCAGCGCCGCAGGGGCAGGCGGTGTGCGGCTCAGGCTCCTGCTTCGCCCTCCCTGGACCCAGCTCTTGCCCAGTGCTTCAGTGCTGGGGTTTCAGTGTGCCTGTGTATGGAGGGACTGAGGGAACATGGAGTATATTCTGGGTTACAGTGGTTTACAGTGCTACCTCTCCAGTGCTGCAGCTCGCAGCTCAGCAGGGAGGTGAGATGCTGTCTCTGCAGTCGAGGTGTTTTGCAGGGAAGCACAGCTCATGCTGTGTGACCAACATTAACATGCCAGAGCTCAAAGGTGGGGAGGAGTTGTACAGCACACGCACTATTTTTGCCACTCAGGGGTATTACAGTCTCTTCCCTAATTCCTCATCATAACTCTCAGGATTGGGTTTCCTATAAAGCACAGTTTGAAATGCGCTTTCTGCACAATGCCGTAATATTCACTTCAATATCATTGTTTGGACTAATTCCATGGCTGCATAAGTAGTTTTTTGTTTTAGTGGTAGACTGGGATCTAAACATTTTAATTGATTTTGTTTGTGACCATCAGGGAAGCTAATTCTTCTTCTTTCAAGTAAGTTGAGTACTCATTTTAGTAGAAGTATTGTGTTTCCTCTGTTCTTCCCTTTGCCTGACGCATTTCCTTGACTTGTAAGCTTTTTATGGTTCGGGGACTGTCTCTTGCCTTCTGTTTGTTCCCTAACACTGCTGAGCCCAATCTGGGTAGGAATTTCTAAGTGCAACCATAGTACAAGTATTAGAGTAATGGTCACAGAAAACTAATTTGCTACAAGAGCTGTAGAAACAGAACGTAACAAGAAAATACAGCCATAACTTGCTTATGTGTAAGTAAAAATGGTTGAACAGCTTTTTGCAGGGTTTGTGCAAGCTGAACGCAGGTATTACATTTCAGCTAGAAAATGGAATGAATCAGATAATAGTCGGGGAGGGTGCTGACACTGTACTAATGAATTATGCTGTTGGGTGGTTATATAGAAGGGAATTACCAACCTCAGGAATTTTATACAGTGTGATTGATTGCCTGACAATTTAATGTGGATTGAAGTTCCTGAATAGTCAGCCTCCCAGATGTTTCTTCTCTCCTCTTACATCTCTATTTTGATACACTTTATCTCTTTCTTTTTATATGATTTTTTCCATTTATGTTTTTCTTCAGCAAAGAATTCTTTCCTTCCTTCTAACTCCCTTTTAATTCATTCCCAAAGATTAAATGACAAATAGAAAAATATTAGATTTGAAAAACTCTGGCAATCTGCAAGAGGACTGACAAAAAAACCAAAGTGCCACAATGTCTTTCCACACATCTCTGAGGCACTGGAAGCTAACTGCTTGTAACTTACCATCAGTTTGCAAGATGCACATAGGTCATAATCCTAAAAACCTTTATGCCTCTATATGAGTCTATTTGCCTGGGTATTTCCAGTGAAGCAAATGAAAGTATGCACAGAGGTAAAGTACCTCAGAGTAAACTTACATATAGGCTATGTCTGTATTAGACTTAATCAGGGAGAGGTTATGGGGTCATGCGTAGGGTCACAGTTGTCTTTATTGCCAGCTTGTTAGGATGCTCCCTGGCACGGGTCAGGCGCAGACCAGCCAGCACTTGCTCTGCACCCAGTCAGTGTGAAGGAAGCCGAGAAAGCTTAATAATGTGGATATGGTCAAACCATGACACTTGCCTTCATGGCAAGAGACCAAACTCTGCAACTGTTTGCTGTACTAGAACAAATGTAGCCTTAGAGGCCGCTACTGTATAAGGGAAAGCTGCAAAGAGCACAAGGTCCATGAAGTTCTGTGTTCATGGTTGGGTCAGATGTCTGTGATAGTTTTCATAACTCTGCCTGTCTTGAGTAGTTAAAATGGTGCCTCTACTTGGGTACATTTTTTCAAATGTGACGACTATTCTGAGCTTTCTGGAGCTTCGTGAAGTTGTCCTGCTCTTTGTCCTCATCCCCTCCTGATCATGGCATCATGAGGTCCAGAAGTCCAGCTAGATCCCTCAGCATGGCTTTCTCTGATGATTTTCCAGCCTCAAATATAGAAAAGCAATCAGGCAGTGGTGCAGCGTGGACTTTTCAGATACATTTTGTGACGCTAGGCAGTTGGGCTGACCTGTAGGGATTAGGTTAGCAGTGGACAATTCCAACCCACCTTCTCAGGACAAGACATGGACAAACTGTTCTCCTTGCTGAAACCTGTTTATGAAACTAAAGGTCGATTTACAGAGAATATGACCTTTTTCTTGTTTCTATTCCACCTTTCCTGGAAAATGTCAATAAAGAGTCATATTCATTAATACTCTGCAAATAAATACAAAAAAATTAATTCAAGCTTCTTATTACAGGAAGAAGTGAGAAGGTATGCTTGCAGAGTCACAGGATTTATTTAATTACTTTCCTGTAATGCATTAAATCCTTACGAGTTTGGAAAATGCAGCAACTCATATTCCGGATACTGCAAAAAGTACCATTAAGAATGTACCCACCTGGAGTACTGCATTCAGCTCTGAGGGCCCCCAACATAAGAAGCTGTTGGAGTGAGTACAGAGGAGGGCCACGAAGATGATCAGGAGGGCTGGAGCACCTTTTCCTATGAAGACAGGCTGAGACAGTTGAGGCTCTTCAGCCTGGAGAAGAGAAGGCTCCAGGGGAGACCTTCTAGCAGCCTTCCAGTACCTGAAGGGGGCCTACAAGAAAGATGGAGAGGGGACTTTTTCACAAGGGCATGTAGTGACAGGATGAGGGGGAAATGGTTTTAAAACTGACAGAGGGTAGATTTAGTTTAGATTTAGGAAGAAATTTCTTCACTGTGAGGGTGGTGAGACACTGGCACAGGTTGCGCAGAAAAAGCTGTGGATGCCCCCTCCCTGGCAGTCGTATAACAGGCCAGGTTGGGATGGGACTTTCAGCAACCTGGTCTAGTGGAAGGTGACCCTGCCCATGGCAGGGGGGTTTGGAATTAAATGATACTTCAAGGTCCCTTCCAACCAAAAACATTCTATGATTCTATAATTAGGGGTTTTTATAAAGTATGTGCAAAATAAACCTGTAAGAAAGACACTTGCAGAAGCAGACGGCCTATAATTGCTCTTCTGACGTTAATAAAGAGCAAAATTAGGTTCCTGACCTGGCTCAATATTTGTAGCATCTCAGCTGCTTAATGTTGAAAAATATTTGTCTGCAAATACTGTTAAATTTGTTGCCAAACAGTCTCAAAATTCCCCAAGTTTGATGCTGATATACCCTTTGGAATGAGGCTGTAGCCCCGAGGACAGTTAAGGGTCATTTCAAGGTACTTTGGAAGATCTCTAACAGCTCCTCTGGCTGCCTAAACTGAGGAAGGAGGTCTGAACCTTTCAATTTATTCCTCTGGAGAGAGAGAGCAAGCCACCAGCCTTGTTTTACTCCTCTTTGTTAGTGAACAGGCTCATTGCTCTGTTAAAAGGCCAGTACAGGCAGAAAGTATTATGAGGAGGTTCATGTATCCTCTCACGAGGAGCCTGAAAATCAGCTGTGACACTAAGAAAGATGCTTCTGTGCTGCTCTGAAGAGAAATTTGGGTCCAAACCCATGAAGATTCAATGCTGGGGGCTAAGGTAATTTTTACTGTGGTGGTTTGCTTTTATTAATTAGTACCTGAATACGGTTCATTGCTGTTTTTCTTTATTCTTTTCCATAAAAATACAAACCAAAAGCAATAATAAACTAAAACGACACAGGAAACATTTAAACAGGGAGCTTTTAAAGAAGGAGCTAGTGACACTTCAATATCTCAGTCTTGTTCCCTTTTGATATCAACAGGAGTACAGGAGTCTTTGTAGTAAAAGGTAATGGGACTACGGGCTGCATGAACATCTAAGAAGGAAATTAAAATAAAGGGAGAAATGGAGACTACAATTGGCAAGGATATTTTTGAGAAGTGGTAAAATAAAGGAAGAAGTGGCAATTTAGCATGGCATATCATAGGATAAAAAAGAACCACTATTTGAAAGAAATTATTTTGGGCTAAGACAGATGTCCCTTTAACTATAATTTTGTTCTATTTTTATATAATTTGCAGTACTTCCTACAGAAAGGATAGCATTTGCATATCTTTTAGTGGTGTCTTTGACATGACTGACATATTTCATATATGGGGTTTTTTTCCTTTCATTCTCTTCCCTGATAATCAGTCAATGGTGGCAAAGACACTGTCATTGGTATTCTTTTAACAGAATTGTCACATAAAATACAACAGAGGAAATCTAACTTGGTGCAGGAAACTCCATATTCTTTGAAACTCAGAACTCCATTTTTTTACAGAAGACAAGCTCTTTAATACCTGGGCCGTTAGCACATACCCAGTTCACAAAGCACGAATTTACTGACACACATCATACATGGAAGTTTCCTTTCATAGTACAGGCATTCCTAAACAACCAAACACATAAATTTCACACTGAAGAACAGTTTCCTCTAAATTTAGTCCAGAGTGCAAAAGTGCTTTTATAATGCACTGAAAACAACATACTGAAATGAGAGGGAGCATATTCAAGAGCAGAATATGTTAATGTTAGCCCCAGGAAAACACAATTCTAGATTACCAAATCTGAATGACATACAGTTTTCATCCAAAAATTATTTACTGATCTGATTCTTATGAAACCTTAAGTTAAAAGAATCCCCAAACTGTGAAGCACTATTTGCAAGAAATTCTAGCTAATTTTTATATGTCTGAAGCCATAAGACTAGGTGATGGAGGCCATATAGGTTAAAACCCTCTTTCTCTGGAAAAAAAAAAAATCATCAAATTCATGCCAGAACATAAGGAGAAACGTATCTCCTAGAACAAGTGGTTTCAAGATCTTAGTCCATCAAAAGACACTAATCACTCTCCCAAAGGCAGCTCTGCCTGAGAAGCTTCATAGGCTTTCAAAAGAAACACTCATTAGTGATGGGGTTGGATTCATTCCTCACCAAGGCACATTTTTTCCTCCCTTAATTGCTAAAGGACTTATATAAATCCCATTTGAATCCACTGAACCTCTGAAAAACTGAGAATAGATAGAGAATAACTTGGAGAACAGAGTCAATATTACAAGATGCACCCAGTGTTACTAGCTGGCACAAAAGGGTAAGGGATGTTGTTTTTAGATGAATGAGTTACATTTTCTGTTATGCTTCTACAAATGCAACTTGTGTCCTGGAGTTCCCATCCTGCTTAATTTGCAGAACATCTCTGCAGAAGTATTTACTGTTGGCCATGGGGGCCTTGCTCACAGCAACACGAGGGACAGGCACAGTGGACAGGCAGGGTGACTGCCTACAGACTAGGAAAGCTGGCACAAGAAAGGCTATCAGTGCTTTGGGTGTAAATAGCTAGGAGGGACTCTGTCTGTGGTGGTAGGGATAATAAAAATTCCTGGATAGAGACAATGCTGGCCACTAAAGATAAAACCACTTACAAGTATTCCTTCAGATTTAGTACTTCAGATAGTAGACAAGTGCTCTTCCTAGAACTGCTCTACTGCTACGAGATTTCCACCTCCACCTGCTTCTTGTTGCTTGTGCGAACACTCTGTAGCCCATTTCCAGTAAAATGAGCTGGATTAAATAGGATGCCAGCGATTAGCTGGACATGAGCTGGGAGGGGCAGCACAGAGGTTAGAAGAGGGCTTGTGTCCACAGCTTCAGATGCTGTGACAATTTTCCTAATTTTTCTGGAGAACAGTGATATCTTCTCAGGCATTGCTGCACTGCGACTGTTGGAAATTTGGACATCTATAGCAGAGACAGGAGGTGAAAAAAGACCAGTTTGGAGCACATCTGTTAAAGATTGATGAAAGTGGGTGGCACAGGGTTTACACCAGACACCAAAACTTTCAAACTGAGGAAATATTTTAATTTTCCTGTTGTCTGTCTCCCAGTCCTAAATTCTTCATTCCACTAACATCTCCTGTCCACTGTTATTTCTTCTGGATGTTCTGGTTGACTTTTCTTATTGAGTGAATGCACTGGGGTAAGGATATTCTCTATTCAAGAACCCTGTCTTTAAGTACTAGTAACTTTGATAAAGCATCTTTATAACTGGCCCTTTGTAGTTTCAAAGTACCCAGAAAAGGACCCAGCACTTAAAGCAAAATATTTGAAATCCCATGACACACAAAATTACCCACTGTGTTCCCATGCAAAGAGAGGAAAAATACACATCCCTGATGGAGCAAAACACTTTGGCATGCATCTAACTCTAAACATGTGAATAATTCCATTGCATGCCATAGATTTACTCTTGCAAGGATATGCTTAAATGCTTGTTAAGACAGGATAGAATAATAGGCCATGCACTGAAAAGGACACCAGTACTGCGGTAAATATGCATAACCCATCCATCAGGGTGACTCACAGAAGACCCCATTACAAAGCAGCTCCTCAGCCTGTCTCAAAACTAAACCTAGACAGTCAAGGATCATTTATAATAGAAATATGGAATTTCTTTCCTTGTCTATGAAAGGTTTTTTGGGTTTGTTTGAGAACTTTGACTTTTCATGCAATTGCTCAAGGCTTTGGTGTGTTATACATTCATTCTGCATGAGTTGGAAGAGCAGGACAGGTTCTAATATGAGTTTCCCACAGGGATACCTGGATTGTAAAGAAATGCTAAGCAATGTTGCAGACAAAATAACAGGCTTAGTGTTGACTAGAGAGTTGAAAAAGTACATCCTCTGGATGTACTGTACAAAGGAACTTGAAATTTGCTCAGCTGATTTGAGGAGGTTGAAATTTGGTAAATCTGTCCACCTTAGACTGTTTCCTTACTGAATATTCCAGATATTACAAGTGGTCCAGTGGCAGTTTAGTTACTGATGTGGTATAAGGCAGGTTAGAAAACACAATATTCACAAAGACAATTTCTAAAGAGTGTGTGGTCCACTTGACATTTTTGCTATTGCTAGTGGTGGTAAGGATATACTGGGAAACAGGTATCTTAGCAGTACATAAAAAGGTAAATAAACTCACATGTTTTGTTTCCCAGGCTGTGAAAAGTGGCTAAAATTTCTGTC
Source organism: Nyctibius grandis (assembly GCF_013368605.1). Classification (NCBI taxonomy): domain Eukaryota; kingdom Metazoa; phylum Chordata; class Aves; order Nyctibiiformes; family Nyctibiidae; genus Nyctibius; species Nyctibius grandis. The sequence goes on from NC_090659.1 coordinate 105,307,229, forward strand.
TCCCAAGTAGAAGTGGGTAAACTCTGTTCACCTTCAACTGCACAATTGCTTTTGGCAGGAACTCTGGAAAGTTTTAATGGAAAAAGGCTAGTGTAGCTGCAGGATCAAGAGGTGAATGTCTATCTGTTCTTTCTGCAGATAACTGAAAACATGTCCCCAAGATGACAGACTTGTCTTGAATATTGTTATTATAGCTTCATTAAGGGGAAAAGTAAAATAATGGTCATTGACATACATTGGCTATATATTGTAGGGAAACAGACCCCACATTTTGAGCTCCTGCATTTTCAAAATTAATATTCCACAGATGTGAGATAGTGACTTTCACCAGGAAGCGAACTCAATTATAATCTTAAAATACAGTTAACCTTTTTTTTAAAAAAAAGCTTTCCATTTTCCATGGAAAAATATAGCTTTAAAAATGTTAAAAAAAAAGAGAAAACAAGATTTTGGGGACCAAACCACATGGAAGAAAATTAGTTTTAATGAAGTCAGTTAATTTAATTAATTTTAATGACATATAAAATCGGAGGTTTGTTTTCAATTTTGAAACAGGGATGAAAGGCTAATCAATGACTTACATGTGATGATACTTCTCTCACCTGCTGTTAGACTTGTAAGCAGCCTTTTCATAATTCCATCTGGGCCACTAAAATATGATTATAATACATTATAATACAGCTGAGAGTTTCTTTTGTCATGTTATAGCAGTAGTGCAGAAAAAACATCAATATCTCACTTTAACTCAAAAAGTGCCGTAATATCTGAGCTCTAGAAGTATTGTTTTGAGCTGCTGTTTTTCACTCAGTTTTACAACGAAGGTTTCATCCAGCAGGAAGCAGGTGCATTTTAATCATCCTAATTTATTTGAATTTGCATATACGGATAGTAATCAACAAAAGAAAAACATCAGGAATGTAAATGAAGTTTTGAAATGTATTTTGGAAGAATATTCAGAGATTAAGCTATGGTACTTCTTACACAGTCGTATTTTGGAGAGGCCATCCAAACCTTTTGAGCCCTGCCTGTTGCTAATAGACACCCTCGTGGAGTATTTTGCTCTCAAGGCCCAGAACTTCTGCTTTTTTTCTCAGTGCTTTTATGCCATTAAAGTTCTTGCCCTTGACAGTCCTTGAGTGAACATAATCCAAGACATACCACACTTTCTGACAACCTCTTTTAACAGGCATTCCAATGCAGTTTTCATACTTCATCCTTCATGCAGCCTTAATCATCTTCCCTTGGAAGAGAAATGATACTGCTCACCTACACTACGGCTAAGTATACCCTGCTTTGTTTAAGTAAGTTCTCACTTTTTTAGATTGACAGTGAGTTTCTAAGGAGGTAATTGAGTTCTAGTTATGTAAGATTTCTTCTATTTTTAGGAGGTTAGGCTTGGGGTTTTTTAGGAGTTTTGCAGTTATATCTTTTTGATATTTTGTAGGAGTTTTGGTTTTATTTTTGTGGGAATTTTGCAGGCTCTCTACTAATTCTACTTTCAGTTATAATGATATAGTGTTACAAAAGTACCCTAAGAAAGTGTTTAAAAGCTACACAGAGTCAATCAATTCTGTTTATAAAATGAGTCAACACAATGTTTCATGAGGAATCAGCATCAGAAATGATGTTATAAAGATTTGCCTGGTATCAGCTAAGCTTTAGTTTTATTGTTGTATTGGATGGAGTGGTGCTCAGATGTGTAGCATTCACTACAGCACTAGTACCATGCAGGAATTTAAATGTACAGTTTCTTTACAGTGCTGACTCTTTGGGCTTTGCACTGTTGTTCCAAGAGCACTTTGAACTTGATAGTCACTGCCTGATGAAAGAAGTGGTGCCTTCCCACCTCCCCGGCTGCTCATTTCTGCTCTGGGGTTGTCTAACCACTGAGCTACCACAGGTCTCTCTGGTCTTACAGTGAACTGGACTGGTGAAGCGCTCCAGGTAGAATTAACCTGTCCAAAAAGCTGTTTGGGAGCAGCTCCAATGAATTGGGTGAATTAAGTGAATAATCTCATTTGACTCACCCTATTAAGTGCAGTAGATACAGTCATTTCTAGAGGAGCTCTTGTAGCTCTGATAATTGAATCTTGACATTATGGAAGGGCTAATGCAAAAGCACAGCGGTTGGCCCCTGTTACAGCTGTGTGCACCAGGGCCATAACAGGAGGGAAGGGGACTGGTGGAGCCATCTCCTGGAAACACTATGTTCATCGATGCAGAGGCCCTCACGATGCTGACGCCCACGTGATGCTACCAGTGTGCCAAGAAGTACTGCTCAATGAACAGCACTTGCCACACTGGTTCAACAAGGGTAACTTCCCTCACTTTTATTCAAGTGCTATTAAACTGCACAGGAGGAAGGAGGAGCCAGGCTTTGGCTTTCCTCTGTTCCAGCATAATGACTTCGAGTCCCACAGCGATCCTCCGAGGTGTGGCGAGCCTGCTGCCTTCCATGCCACTGGCTCACTGATGGCGACATGCCACCAGGGCTGGTTCTGCCAGGGCAAGGAAGGGGCTTGGTTCACACACGCTTCCTCAGACACATTTGTTATGATGGCCTAATGCATTCCTCCAGGGGTTCTGCCAACACTAGTTCCTTCCTATGTACAGCTAGACCTGTGTTTCGGGAAATAGTCAATAAGTATAGTTAAAATTGTTTCTACTTATTTCCTGAGAACTGAGCTTCTCTCGCTTCTAGTTCCCTGCTAGAATAGGTGCCAGCTGAAATTGCCAGTATCTTCCCTATGGCTGAAAAATTAAAAGAAATCATTGTGTCTCGGTATTGCCTTTCTGGTCCTTGGGAACATGAGAACTTTCCAGGGCTGGCAGACCACTAAGGCTAAGCCTTGTGGTATCCCAGCACATGCATCTGCATAAGCTGAATCCCTCTGTCAGAGTTTTGTTTGTGTGTGTATGTTTGTCCTGTAAACTGCCTGCCCTCTCACCCATACTATTTTAAGGAAAGCTTGCCCTTTGTCCTGAGTGCACCATCTTTGGATGAAATGGTCCTCCTTGCTTGATCATGGGCTGGACCCATGTCCTAGACAAATCTTGCAGGGCATCTTCCTGTGAACAACCATGACTTTGTGGTGTGGAAAGGGACCATAGCCCTTTCCATTACAGCCACACGGGGAGGCATGAGCACCCAGCTCTGAGCCCACAGCGTCCCTGTCCTGTCTTCATAGCTGTGTGTCCTGGCAAAGCAGGGCTTAGACAAACTTACAATATCCACTGAGTTCAGAGGTACTGACTAACATCTTGCTTCATATTGAGTACGATTTCTTGCCACCATGTTCGTAACTTGCTGCTGCTGTGAATTTCAGTAACCTTACTTTACTTCCCTATAATAAATAATAAAAAAAAATCAGTCTCCATTAACATACAGCGCTTCAACATCCTGACATTTATGAGCTCACAGTAGGAGTTTAATTAATTAAGGATGATTCTGCATTCTTCACAAGGAAGATTGGCTTTTATGTTTACATTGTCATAAATAGTCTCGTATGTTGGAACACTTTGGAAAATACCAAGGAAATGTGCTTCCCTCCCACTTTGAAAATATTCTCCCTCAGCATTTTTGTGTGTTGTTTTTATTATCTTTGCCTCCAGTAAAAACCCTAAGATAGGCATGATTTTCAAGGAGAAGGCTTCTGTACAAACAGCCTTTGGTGCATGTTAACAGATTTAACAAAAGATTAAAGAGGAGAACGAGATTAATAGGAAGTATGAAAATAAAGAATAAGGCTAAATCAATCCTGCCAATATTCTTAGGTCCAAGTTTTTCTTTCCCTCACAATAAAAGTGTATCTCCCAATGTGTTGCATCCAGGCAGATAATTTCAGTTTTAAAAAGTATTCCAGTGTAAAAAAAATATAAACGTTCAATATAAAACGTTGCTGTGTTTGAGATTCTGTTTTACAAAGGTGGAGTGACAATGAAAAGTATGTATCGCAGCTGAGATCAGCTCTGTAGGAGTGTGAGCAGAACAATAATCTCTGGTGACAAGAGAGAAAGAACAGGATAATACAGCAAGAATTCAGATTTCAAGATTGTGGATTTGGGCCCAGGAGCCCTCTGATCCTGTCAGCATCATAGCGCTGGAGCAGAGCAGGAACAAGGATAGTGGGATTCTTCCCAAAGCCTAGACAGCCTTTCCAGATCTCAGTGTAGTAGAGAGAAACTTTCCAGCCAACAGCAGCGAAGCCGCAGAGTGGGTGGCATTTTTCATCTACGTGCCTTTGTTTGTAACGTGAGTAATTCTTGCATGCAGCACCTGATTCATGTAGCATTTAAGGGAAAGTGCTAGGCAGTGAAGTGCAGAATGCTATTGATTTTCAAGAAATTTAGAAAAAAGAAAGAGCCCTGGGAACTGGAAGTGGAGCTTCCATTTTTTCAGCGGAGTCACAACTTCATCCTTATTTGTGGATGTATAGAAACCAGAGAAATAAGAAGCACCACCTTCTAGCATAACAAATCCACCTCCTGCACACTGTGTCTCTGTCTATTCTCTCAATATAGATTATGAGCTTGATACTTGGAACCACGCAAGGCTGGCACAGAGGGGTCTTGGAGGAACGCAAGGAACTTCTACTGTGTGCAAGGAGCACTTCTCAGGAGCACAGTGGAGTGTGTTTCAGCAAGATAAATGAGCATGCCCTGAGCGCCGTGCTGGCAGGAGGGCTGCTACCAGTACCTGTGTGAGCACATTTTAAGCTGGCTTAGATGTGTCTGAGCAGCTTTACAGTCAGAGCAACTGCACTGTTACCAGCGTTAAGCTGAGGCATGCAGCCCCTTAGTTTTACACGCCTGAAATTTCTTTCTGATAGGAAACCCTTATACTGCAGCCTCTGTGTGCTCCTGAGACCTGGGGCCAGAAGGAGAGCAAGCAAGAAGGAGCATGACTTGGAAGCCCAGTAGCTACAGCACTTACCTCAGGAAGCAGTTTTGGGTTCCTTTCTCTGCCCTCAGGATTATTTGTGGTTTTATACCTTGAGCATCCAAAGTAAGTCATAGCCCATCCTCAGTGAGGGACCCAAGCTTCTGGCATCCCCTGAGTGGCCAACCTTGAGGCTGCACAATGAGACACCCTCAGGGCTCCTCACCTCCAGGTCCTGTGGCTCCTGAGGTCCTGGCACAGCAGCCCAGCTGCATTAGGAGGATCGTTCTACCTCCCTCTTCCGTAGCCTCATGGTTTTGAGGCTTGTACAGGAGATACAAGATGTGAATTCTACTTGTCAAGGGGATGCAATTAGCTGTCTTGGACAATTATGGTAAAAATGGTGTCAGGAGACAGGCTGCCTGATCTAACAGATGAACACCACTGAGAGGCAGAAGATCACCTGCTTCCACTACTAATTTTATGCCAAACCCAGCAGTTGTTGGGCAGCTTGTGAACCCGTAAACTCACTAATCCACAACATGAGATGAGACATGCCAGGTAACTGCCTGCTGGATAAATGAATTAAATTGTCTGGCAGACAGGTCTGAGAAACGGAAGGGGTGGAAAGGACCACCATGCATCTGGGAAGAGGGTGAAGACCTTCCCTTTCAGCAACAGTGGGTCATTGGATTAGCCCCACAGCTAAATCTCACACTTCTGAGACATGCAGCATCTGGAAAACTTCCAGGTTGAGCAGGAAGCTTAGTGTGAAAATGCTGAAGAAGATGCAGAAACTTTATTTTTTTGGCCTTACACAATTAAATTTTGCATACGTCCCATTTTAGACATCAAAATAGGCCTTATTTCTGCATTTGCCTAGCCTCAGCCTTGAGACATTGATTCTTATGCTTCTGCTACTGAATTAAAGACTCCCCTACATCCAGTATAACTACTTTTTGATAAACTAAATAATTTGCTCCCTTTAAGTCTCTTACTGTCAGGCATTTTCTCCAGTTCTTTGGAGGCTTTTTTTTTGTGGCTTTTCCAATTCAATATAATTTTCAACCTAAGTCTGCTCAGGACTTGCAAATTATTTTGTTGTTCATTAAAAATTCGGCAAAACCCCAGAGCATCCCTGGAGCAACTTGTTATTCTGTAACTGACAAGGCACTAGTCTGGATCAACAGTTTTCTCATTAAACATATGCAGTCTTCATGTCCCCATGCCCCAGTACATATGAGTAACCCAGAAGTAAAACAGCAGACTGGAAAAATCTTTGCTTCACAGAGAGGATCTGACAGAAGTTCATATGCATAGCAATTTTCCAGATGTTGCCTGGAAGCTGCTTTTAAATATATTTTTGGGAGAGGCATTACTTTTGACTATGGTAAATTTGTATAGTTAGACAAAATGATACATAAGCCTACAGGATTAGTAGCGTGTGGAAATTAGCATTTTACCTTTTATTGCATATTCTTGATAAGACCAAATTATTTTTCACAAAGTCTTTTTTATTTAATAATAAAAATATTGCTATTAAAGAAAATGAAAAGTGACACCATCATGACAGCATACAGATATCTGTTCAAGCTAGTGACAAATAATTTATGTACAAATGTCTGTATTCGGATAAAAACTGAAAGCATAGCACAAAGCCTTACAGCACAGACAGGATCTCATTTCCAGAAGACACTGACAGTGTCTTGGCATTCCAGGAGCAAAACCCATAAAGTAAAATTGTTTGTTCTCATCCTTATGCATTAAGGAGACAGGCAGGTTGCTTTTACTCTCTTCCTCCCTGCTCCTTGCTATTTTCTTCTATTAAAAGCATTATGCAATATGGTCAAGTCATTTCTCAGTCTTTCTCACTATCTAAACAATGCTGAGCTTTTTATCACACCCTCTTGGTATTCTGTGTTTCAAGATGATATGCTGGGGCTTACAGAAGTCTCCAGATACATTGCATTGCCATTAGTAGAGCTGGAGGTGGCCACTCAGCTGCAACACAATTTCTTAACTCCCCTGGGTGGAGACAGTGACAGGAATTATGTATAATGCAGCTTTGGGAGAGCTTAGCTTCTGCTAAAAAACTCCAGGAGATCTGAATTGCAGGCTGACTTACTGATTGTGGCTGCCTATCTGTAATGAAACGAAACTTCACCGGGTCTGCTTATGCTTCCCTGCCTGCCAGCAGCGCCTCTGTTCTTGTTCCGCTTAGCTTTGACTCACTTTCAAGTGTGACTTACATACACTGCGTACATGTAATCTATATCACCTCCATGCTGATAAAAGCCAGCGATAAGTGCCCTTTCTGCGGCCCAGCACATAACAGGCAGCAGCACTGCCTGCTGTAGCACTTCCCTAGTGCCATTACAACATGGTTTTGACAGTGAATGTAGACAGATCATTTTCTGTGTATTATCCTCAACTCAGCTAAAATCCACACATATGTCCAAATCCACGTCAAGCCATGCTTAGTTGTCTCAGTGCTAAATCTTATCTATATTTTTGCCAGGTGAAAGAGACACATACTGGAATCTCTTTAACTCGGTTGGTTTTGGTATGATACGAGACGTGATTTAGATTTGTACCTCTTACAGTTGCCCACTAAATCAAGGCATTTTAAACTGGGAGTGTTTATAGAATCATAGAATCGTAGAATTGTTTTGGTTGGAAAGGACCTTTAAGATCATCAAGTCCAACTGTTAACCTAACACTACGAAGTCCACCACTAAACCAAGTCCCTAAGCACCACATCTACTCATCTTTTAAATACGTCCAGGGATGGTGACTCTACCGCTTCCCTGGGCAGCCTGTTCCAACGCTTGATGACCCTTACAGTGAAGAATTTTTTCCTGATACCAATCTAAATCTCCCCTGGCGCAACTTGAGGCTGTTTCCTCTTGTCCTATCACTTGTTACCTGGGAGAAGAGACTAACACCCGCCTCGCCACAACTTCCTTTCAGGTAGTTGTAGATAGCAATAAGGTCTCCCCTGAGCCTCCTTTTATCCAGGGTAAAAGCCCCAGTTCCCTCAGACGCTCCTCATAAGACAAATTTATGTGCTGGAAGGTCAAAACAGACACTTTTAGATGGAAGACTTACTCACTGGCATAAATTAAGCTAGGCTGATCCCATCACCTGGGCCTGTGTTCATTATAGGTCTTTCCTAGACCTAGCTACACCTCATTCGGCCACACATCTGTCTACACACAGTGTGACCCTTATTTACATTATTTACAGTTAGCCTCACAAATGAGAAATTCTGGCTTTATCTCAGATATTCATCTGACCAGCAAGCCTCTAAAACCAGCTCTGCAAGACAGCCAGCCATCTGGAACAAGCAAAGTTCATTTCTAAAGTCTACCGACAGAGCAGCCTTCACGCATCGTCTCTCCGGAGCGCTGGCTCACAGCCAACAATAACTTTTCTCTGTAATATATTGCAAAATATTTGCAGTTCTGTACTGATGTTTCCTTTTATTCTTTTTCTCTAAAGCCCTAGTCAGCTGTCTCCTTGGTTGGTGAGGATTTAGCCCACCTCTGTAGAACATTAGTTGCATGCAATAAAATGCTTATCTTGGTTGCTTATCGAGTCCTGCTTGTCTTTTTACAAGATGAGTCCACTAGTGATCTATATCAACTGATTTACAGTCTGAAACAAATGTAGAGAATTGAGTAATTAAAATACTGAATGATTCTACTGTTCAGCACTATCAGAAGGAGTAAAATTACAGCTGAGATTAATTTTGTTCAGTATTTCTGGTGGTACATTTGCTGTTTTTTCTGCAGAGACTTGAAATACTAGCACCAAATTGTCTGAAGCATTTATCTCTTGCCAATAACACTATCCGTTCAGACCTAGTAAAACATGTTCAAGCTTTTCCAACATAAGCACTATGTACTTTATGAAGTCTAAATTAAGTTCTTTATGAAATCAGCACTCGTTATATAACCACCATGCAGTTTCATTAAATATGGCTTATTATCAAGAACATTCTTTTTGGAGAATTTTGCAGGCTCCTTTCCAAGGATAGCAGAGAAAATCTTTCAAACCTACACACTGGAAGGAACGAAATAATTGTTGATTTTTTCATGTTTAAATGCAATGCATTTCTGCTTGGGTCATGTTTCATTGGAACCTGTCTGTCTTCAGAGGATGTTAAAGAGGATATTGGAGGATAAATTCATCTGAATATCCCATAGATGCACTTCTGGGAAGCTTTTAAAAAGACTGGAACTCTCTGATACACCTGATTATTTTATAGCTCTTTCTGTGCTTAAGTTTCTGGGTAACATTTGCACAGTCTGGTCTAGGGCCTGTTTGTCGCAGTCCCAAAGGCTGCTGAGCTCCAAGGTCATGTGTAAGCTCTCTGTACAAACCCAGTAACTTTTTCTAGTAAATAATGAAGTAAGATTTTACTCCAAATTACTCTTCAAACTTGTATAGGCTGAGAATTCACACCCCTAAATACACAGTGGCTTGTCTTCCCATTCTTTTCAAGCTTGTGCTTGGTGGGTTTGGATTTATATTTATTTATTTATTTGATTTTCTATGGCTGGAGCCCTTATACCATTTTCCTGAGACAGCTGCTGCTGTTTTTAGGATGTGTTGGAGCATCAAAGTGCCTCTCCCATCCCACTCTCCACTATCTTTCTTCCCTTTTCTCACTGTGGAGCAGGGAAGTGCTCATTTGGCTCCAGTGCTTGGGGGCTGGAAGATTCACCCACTAGAAGAGTGTGTGGACTAATGTAGAAAAGTTTTCTAGATAATGTAGGTAACGTGAATTGGAATCCACTGAAAAACTTGGGATGTTTTCTCCTCCCCCAGCTCAGACCAATTCAGCGTGTGGTATTTTTTGTGGAAATTAAATTTTAAAAAGCTATTTATTTTAAATATACAAGGTAAAAAAGGATCAGCAAATAATTTCTGGAAGTAGACAAGATGATACTTCAGTACCAAACTTCCTGCTACTGTGGTAAATGCATTTGTGAAACAACAATCCTTAAATATTTATTTAAGGCTCATAGGGACTAACTGCCTCTATAAAAAGATGTTTACAGAGGATACAGGGAGCAGGGATATTGGGCTGCTTGGTGTATAAACTGTGCATCACCGAGGTAGTTTGCTTTTGCTACTAAGAGAATTCCCAACTGACAGAGAATGCCATTTTTGTTAGGACTTTCACTCCTGCCAAGGTCCAGCTTCACAGCAATCACAAGCTTTTAATATTGACTTTCCTGCCCTTAAAAGCCATCTTCTGCACAGCAATGCGAGGATAGGGGTGTTGCCATAGGCTGTTTGAAGGATACCCAGAGGATTTGTTTTTGTAGGTCAAGACATAGCTGTCATAAATCCACGTATGTCACAACAAGGATGGGAGACAAGCAGCGTAGCAACTGTTTACATCATTATAACATCATAATGTCACTGAAGAGCTCACTAAGCTCAGCTCAACATACAGAAGGGGAAAGGGAGAAGGGAGAGGGAAGACTACCTTGCCTACCTCACCTCCACAGGTGCCTCTGAGCAATAGATATGAAGCCCTAGTGGAATACAGCCAGTCCAATGGGGATGTGGTGGAGAGGCAACCTATATCAGAGGTCCCACCACAGTCAGAAAAACCTGACAGGCGTATAGCTACCTCCTCCACAAGGAAGAAGAGAAGAGTTTTAGTGGTTGGAGACTCCTTCCTAAAGGGATCTGAGGGCCCAATATGCAGAGCTGACCCCCATCACGGGGAGGTCTGCAGCCTGCCTGGAGCCCGAATCAGGGATATCACCAGGCAACTCCCCAACCTGGTGAAGGACACAGACTACTACCCCCTGCTGATCTTCCAGACAGGTAGGGAAGAAGCTGCATCCCGTAGTCTGAGGGGGATGAAGAAAGACTACAAGGCCCTAGGACGGTTGGTGAAAGAGTCTGGGGCACAAGTTGTTTTCTCCTCCCTCCTTCCATTTTCAGGTGATGACGTGGGATGGAATAGTAGGATTCTCTCTATTAATGCCTGGCTACGAGACTGGTGCTACAGGCAGGGCTTTGGGTTCTTTGGTAATGGCTGGTTTTATAAGACACCAGGCGTGACTGTAATACATGGGAAAGGTTTATGTCGTAGGGGCAAAAGGGTTCTGGGACAGGAATTAGCAGGGCTCATTCAGAGAGCTTTAAACTAGATTCGAAGGGGGATGGGGTAGTAGCTGGGCTTGCACCACTGGGGCAACGCTCTAGTGTTGAGGCAGACCAGGAGGCCTCCCATCCCCCTGGGGTGAAATCGGTGTGCTCAGCTCGCTCCCTGAAATGCCTGTACACCAATGCACGCAGCATGGGGAATAAACAGGAGGAGTTAGAAATCCGTGTTCGGTCGGGGGGCTATGATCTAGTGGCAATCACAGAGACTTGGTGGGACACCTCGCGTGACTGGAATGTGGTCATGGATGGCTATGTCTTGTTCAGGAAAGACAGGCCACTAAGGAGAGGTGGTGGAGTTGCTCTTTATGTGAGTGAGCAGCTAGAATGTATTGAGTTCTGTCCAGGGGCGGATCAGGAGCGAGTTGAGAGTTTGTGGGTGCGAATTAAGGGGCAGGCTGGCAGGGGTGATACTGTTGTGGGTGTCTATTACAGGCCACCGGATCAGGATGAGGAGGGTGATGAGGCCTTCTACAGGCAGCTGAGAGCTGTCTCGCAATTACAGGGCCTGGTTGTCGTGGGGGATTTCAACTACCCTGATATTTGCTGGGAGGCCTACTCAGCCAGCCAGCCTCAGTCCAGGAGGTTCCTCCAGTGCATTGATGATAACTTTCTGATGCAAATGGTGGATGAGCCAACTAGGAGAGGAGCGCTGCTGGATCTTACCCTCACTAACAAGGAGGGTCTGGTTGAAGAGGTGAAGGTTGAGGGCAGCCTTGGTTGTAGTGACCATGAGATGGCAGAGTTCAGGATCTCATGTGGCAGGAACAGAATAGCTAGCAGAATTGCAACCCTGGACTTCAGGAGGGCCAACTTTGGCCTTTTCAAGCAATTGCTAGGGGAAATCCCATGGGACAGGGTACTAGAAGGTAAGGGGGCCCAAGATAGTTGGTTAGCATTCAAGGACTGCTTCTTCCGAGCTCAAGATTAGAGCATCCCAGCAGGTAGGAAGTCAAGGAAGGGTACCAGGAGACCTGCATGGTTAAACAGGGAACTGCTGGGCAAACTCAAGTGGAAGAAGAGGGTGTACAGATCACGGAAGGAGGGGCTGGCCACTTGGGAGGAATATAAGTCTGTTGTCAGAGGATGTAGGGAGGCAACTAGGAAAGCTAAGGCCTCCTTGGAATTAAACCTTGCAAGAGAGGTCAAGGACAACAGAAAGGGCTTCTTCAAATACATTGCAGGTAAAGCCAACACTAGAGGCAATGTAGGCCCACTGATGAATGAGGTGGGGGCCCTGGAGACAGAGGATAAAAAGAAGGCGGAGTTACTGAATGCCTTCTTTGCCTCTGTCTATACTGTTGGAGGCTGTCCTGAGGAGCCCCGGACCCCTGAGGCCACAGAAGAAGTCAGGATAGAGGAGGAATCTGTCTTGGTAGATGAGGGCTGGGTCAGGGACCAATTAAACAATCTGGACGTCCATAAATCCATGGGCCCTGATGGGATGCACCCGCGGGTGCTGAGGGAGCTGGCGGAAGTCATTGCTAGGCCACTCTCCATCATCTTTGCTAAGTCGTGGGCAACGGGAGAGGTGCCTGAGGACTGGAGGAAAGTGAATGTCACTCCAGTCTTCAAAAAGGGCAAGAAGGAGGACCCGGGTAACTATAGACCAGTCAGCCTCACCTCCATCCCCGGAAAGGTGATGGAACAACTTGTTCTTGGTGCTGTCTCTAGGCACATCAAGGATAGAGGGATCATTAGGGGCACTCAACATGGCTTCACCAAAGGGAAGTCATGCTCAACCAACTTGATAGCCTTTTATGAGGATGTAACCCGGTGGATAGATGATGGTAAAGCTGTGGATGTGGTCTATCTTGATTTCAGTAAAGCGTTTGACACAGTCTCCCACAGCATCCTCGCAGCTAAACTGGGGAAGTGTGGTCTGGATGATCGGGTAGTGAGGTGGATTGTGAACTGGCTGAAGGAAAGAAGCCAGAGAGTGGTGGTCAATGGGACACAGTCCAGTTGGAGGCCTGTGTCTAGCAGAGTCCCTCAAGGGTCGGTACTGGGACCAGTACTATTCAATATATTCATTAATGACTTGGATGAGGGATTAGAGTGCGCTGTCAGCAAGTTCGCTGATGACACAAAACTGGGAGGAGTGGCTGATGCGCCGGAAGGCTGCGTAGCCATTCAGAGAGACCTGGACAGGCTGGAGAGTTGGGCAGGGAGAAATTTAATGAAATATAACAAGGGCAAGTGTAGAGTCCTGCATCTGGGCAAGAACAACCCCATGTACCAGTACAAGTTGGGGGCAGAGCTGTTGGAGAGCAGCACAGGGGAAAGGGACCTGGGGGTCCTAGTGGACAGCAGGATGACCATGAGCCAGCAGTGTGCCCTTGTGGCCAAGAAGGCCAATGGCATCCTGGGCTGTATTAGAAGGGGTGTGGTTAGCAGGTCGAGAGAGGTTCTCCTCCCCCTCTACTCTGCCCTGGTGAGGCCGCATCTGGAGTATTGTGTCCAGTTCTGGGCCCCTCAGTTCAAGAAGGACAGGGAACTGCTAGAGAGAGTCCAGCGCAGAGCCACAAAGATGATTAAGGGAGTGGAACATCTCCCTTATGAGGAGAGGCTGAGGGAGCTGGGTCTCTTTAGCTTGGAGAAGAGGAGACTGAGGGGTGACCTCATTAATGTTTAGAAATATGGAAAGGGCAAGTGTCATGAGGATGGAGCCAGGCTCTTCTCAGTGACATCCCTTGACAGGACAAGGGGCAATGGGTGCAAGCTGGAACACAGGAGGTTCCACTTAAATATGAGGAAAAACTTCTTTACGGTGAGGGTGACTGAACACTGGAACAGGCTGCCCAGAGAGGTTGTGGAGTCTCCTTCTCTGGAGACATTCAAAACCCGCCTGGACGCGTTCCTGTGTGATATGGTCTAGGCAATCCTGCTCTGGCAGGGTGATTGGACTAGATGATCTTTCGAGGTCCCTTCCAATCCCTAACATTCTGTGATTCTGTGATTCTGTGAAGACGTCCAAGGAAAAGAAGAGCTGCAACCTGAATTATAACAGCTTACGGATTGTCCACAGGCACAAAATACTATTATATTTACAGTATGAGAAGTACTGGATTTAATGGTTGTTTCCTATATAAACCTTCTTTTCATGAGTAACTGACTTTTTATAGATACAGGAATGATCAAGTAGAAGCACATAGTCTGAACACACTTCAGGTGCCATTTCATAGCAAACAGCTAAAACTATTTTTATTATGTTGTATTAATCCTGTGACCCTCATAAGTCATATGAAATCCTTAGCATATATCAGCATGTCTGGTATATTTTTGCAGTTCACAGGGGTGTTTTTCAGAATGTAGGCTTTTAGTGGGACAGGAAGAGGGCAGAGTAAATCTCTAATGATTATTTTAAAAGTAGCTCAAATAAACTGGTATAATCCAGTGTAGGACAAGCACTCTGCCCCTGAGATATATGTTATCTTTACAGATATCTACTAATGAACCTAAAGGGTCAGATTTTTTAAAAAGCAAAATGGCAAGGATGAACAAAAAAGTACTTACCTACATGCATATGTTTGTTATAACAAGTTATAAGAAATGGAAAACATAAGTGAAACACCATTACAACTACTGGATCCTGACTGTGACACAAATAGCTCTAAACTTACACATGCCGTGTATATATTCTCTACTATGTGATGTTGTAGTCACCCTTAGTTATATTAACTTGAAAACAGGCTATCATGTAACAGCCTGTATTCTGTGATGCAGAGGGAGATCTGCTGTGGATAACATATAACCATGATTTTATACTCCTTATGTGCAATGAGAATATAGCCCAATTTTCTCCAGAAAATGAGTTTGCAAGAGATGTCATTTAGAAACAGATGGAGAGACAGCAAGGAAACAGAGGATCTCATAACTGTTTATAGAAATGACTTTTTACATTACTTTAGTGATATAAAGGGTCTTTAAGCAGCTCTAATGGCAATGAAAGGCAGTCTGGAAGCTGGAACAAGTTATAGTGCAAAACACTCTTCTTGTAAATGACAATTAAGACCTGTGTGTTTTCATTAGTGTTGAATTAGCACCTCCAGGACTTCCACGGGGTATGACACTGCCGTATTGTATAAGAAGAACATGGTTTGAAATGAAAGAACAAATGAAAACTTCAGAGATGAGGGGTACCCCTAATAGGAACATGTTAAAAAGCAAAAAGTGGAGGGGTCAGCCAGTGTTCGGAGAACAAAGAGAGAGATTTGTCGTGTGTGGGAGGGAAAGAGAGGGACACTGGCCTTCTCATCAGTGCCTTTGCACTGTAACCCTGACTTTCCCATGTTTGATCCTTTCTCCCTCGGCGGATTCAAAACTGTGGTTGGTAACAAACCCATCTCTTATTCAGCCATGCAGAATAAGCATTATATCTCTCATATAGCATTACAGTGACCCAGACTCAGCATAAAACAGAGAAATCAAAGCAAAGGATGATCAACTCCATTTTAAACCTCTTTGTCTATATGGCAAATAGGATGCAGCTCAACCCCCCTCAAACTCAGCCTGGCCTGGAGGTCATGTTAGTGGCAAACACGCTTTTCAGTTTTCACCCAAACCACTGTTGTTTTCCTACGGGTACAAAATGAGGCCCAAGAGCTTGAAATTTTCCTGAAGTGAAAAGCTATTATTGACTGAGAAACTACACCCTATCCAAAGCGGGCCTGTACTCCCCAAAAATTCTCTGTGTACGTGGGTGAGCATTTCCGCCCATCTCTTTGATGCATGTGTGCAAATGCCCAAGATTTAAGAGTTCAGAAGTCAAAGTTTGTGTCTCAAACAGATGGGTATTTTCAGACTCCCATTTCAAGTATTCACAATTTACGCTGTGTTAGCACAAGTGATCTTTCAGAGATTTCATGATGATGAAATAACAATTTGACATTTTGTCTATCTAGTATGCCACTGGATGCAGACTTCCAATACTTAAATCTAGAAAGTCTTACTTAAATCTGCAAAGTCTTAGAACTGGTTTATGTGCCTTTTGGTCTATATTCCCTTTTTGAATGCTTACAATAAATTTTATGAAGGGTGGGGAGGTTATATTCGGGCCTGTGACATCATCACATGTTCTTTTCTGGATACACAATGTGATGTGTGCTGTTTGCTGATCTGGGATAAGACTTACTTGGCAGAATGATTCCTCCTTCAGGCTGCCGAGTCTCTGATGTGCTTTCAGTTTCTGCAGCGCTAGATGACTTTGGAGGATATTGCTGCTGAAAACTGAGCATCTGATCTTGCAAAGTAAAGGTACACCATCAGGAGATGCTGAGACAATGACTTTTGTGGCAGTCAGAGGCACATTTTGCATTTTTGCAGCTTTCTAGTAAAGTTACTATAATAGTAACGTATTAGTTATGCTAGTTCTCTTAATTTTCATATTTTTTTAAATGCTACAGACTTTCTGAGACAAAAGAAGGCTCAGTATAAAGGGGTTTCAAGCTCTTTTGACTGGGGAACCTCAATATTTTCCACTGACAGTGCGGAGCCTTCTGTAGAGAACAGGTACACCTGTTGACAGTAGTGTGGGTTCAATTTCCCATTAATTACATCTAATCTTCAGTAACTACAGACTTTGTGAAAACAGTCTAACCTCCTCCCACTTTTCTTTCTCTTTTGCTCCACTTCCTACTGTTTTTTTGAGTTGGAGTCGTTTCCATCAGAAAGTGAATTTGCTTTCCAGTTGGGAAAGTGAGCTGAACTGACCTGGCCTACAGCTCCCCAGTTCCTTGCCTGCTTCTGGCTCCAGAAAGGCAGCGGAGCTCATGGCGGGGACAGTCAGGCAGCCTGTTACAGTGATCGCCTTGGGATTGCATTGGTTTGGTGTAACATGAGATGCTCCCACAGCTGCCCTTTCCAAATTCCTTAGAAGTAGTCCTTTATCCTCAGGGATCTGTAAACCACAGAGGAAAACCTTTGCTTAACTAATCGGATTATCAGCTAGCTCACTTGCATGTAATGCATATCTAAACACTGCTTAATTTGAGATATTAATTACAGCCTGCACTGAAAGAATATGCATAACTCTTTAATTACATGGAAAGGTGTTAGATCCTCAAATTTGTGGCTCGAACTCTTGTTCCAAGGGTTTAAGAAGCTGGTAATTGCTTGTGATAACCATTTTACTCTGTAAATGGGCTTTGGACATGTATTGGCAAAGTACTAGCTACTCTGAGTTATGTTGCCAAATGCCATCCAGACTGAACCCAAAACAGACTA
Organism: Nyctibius grandis; assembly: GCF_013368605.1. Taxonomy (NCBI): domain Eukaryota; kingdom Metazoa; phylum Chordata; class Aves; order Nyctibiiformes; family Nyctibiidae; genus Nyctibius; species Nyctibius grandis. The sequence continues at coordinate 105,324,522 of NC_090659.1, forward strand.
GAATTTTGTAAATTTGCTATTTTCTCACAAAGCTGCAACACTCTCAGTTGCTTGTTGTCTTACATATCTGGTTGTGAGTGAACTCAGGCTTAAGGGTTTTTTTACTCTAAATTGTCTTTATTATAATGTCACATTGTGCACCCTGTAATGTGAATCTCTTTATGTTCTGGGCTTAATCAACAAGGGACTGTGCACAAAAAATACCAGTGTGCTTAGTGCACAGAAAATAAATACCGTATGTCTCATGACTGTCTTCTTATCAAAACACCACCGACGCTGATTTATTTACTAATCCCATTTGTAACCCCATTATCTGCAAATGGCTGCTAATACAATTCTGACACATGAAAGTGCATTATTTTTAGAACAAATAGTGACAGTTTTGGGGGAATCACTGAAATTATTTCTTTGGCAGTTCCTGAACCTAATAGCAAAGCTGGAAAGAAGGGTAGGGATGGAGATATCTTTTTATAATCCAGTTTCCTGTGCAGGATTGATCCCACTTTAAAGATCCTTAGATAAATCCTTAGAAGTTATTCAAAGCATATTATTTGGAAGGTGAGAAACAGTGAAAATTTCCCTTGGCATAAAAGAATTCAAACAAGATTAAATCTTGCCTCTCAGCCTTTCTGAAGACTTTTTTGGCAGTTTGTTATATTAATTTGAAGAAAAAAAATTAAATACCCTTAAAACTACTTAGAAGTTCCTTGAAGCAAAATTTTGTTCAAATCCAATCATCAGAAGCACACAAATACACAGAGCAGAGAGACAATTACAAGCCTGAGTAAGGTTGTGCCTGGAGTCTGAAACCCTTAGCCGGATGCATGTTCTAAAATGAATCTGGTGAACCTCATGGTGTAGGGACAGTACTTACATAATCGCATTTTTTTACATAGCTTTTCACAAAAGCTTTGCAGAAGGGACTTTTGGAGCAGGTTTTTTCACAAAAGGTTATTCTGAAGTATATCTATCTATCTATCTGATGCATTGGTGATAGCTTCCCTATGGAGTTTATTCAATTCTGTAAGTTTGTTCATGGAATTAGTAGTGAGTATCTGTAATAAATACAATGAAATTCAGCCCTCAGTTGCTTTCTAGCTGAAAAAAAACAGACTATTTTGCTTCCAAATTTGTGAATCTTCTGATTTCATTAGTATGTTGGATGAATTCAGTATTAATTCATGAAACTAATACAAAAAATAGAATCATGAATCTGATAATCAATAAAAAATTTGATTTAAAAAATGATGTCACACAGTCTGCAGGTCTAAGAAAAGTTGCAGTGCTCACAGAATATCAATCTACTTTTTATGGCTGCCTGCAATTGCCCAACCTTCATCAATTTAGTCCATCTAGATTACTATAAACATTTCACTCTTTACTGCTGTACTTCACTGTACTGCTCCAATGTGCAACAAACTTCTCTCATTTGAGGAAAATCCTACAGGAAGTATCATACAAGTAACATTAAGTCTTCTGGCTTATAGATAATACCTAGACAATTTGAAAGTCCTAGTGAAAAGAAGGAAAGAATGTCCAATTTAAGTTACATACCTAAACATCTGACATGAAAAACCTGCCTAAATACAAACGAAGCTATTATAGGGAAAATCTAATTAATTAATCCAAACACACTTCTTGAGACATCTGCCCAGCAACTGTACACCAAAGCTCTTCTCTCAGTCCTGCTGTAGCCAAGCCTTGCCCCATTCCTAGTCTGCTTTACTGACAGAAACTTCTTCCTTTTCTGCCCATCAGTAACATGGTTACAGGTGATGTTACTCTGCCACGTTATCTGTTCCACATCCTGCTTTCAGCACAGTACATCACTGTGCTGATCCTGCACCACCATAAATAAGCTTTCCCCCCCTTTTAAAATTCAGTAATAACCAACAATGTGCTGTCAATCTTTGCCACAGGTGGGATTTTCAAGTTGTTTAGTTTTACTTTTCATGGAAGTTAATAGCAGTATTACTCTTCTAATCAATGTAAATAAACGGAACAGCATGATTACCCTCAGAAATCTGACTGTGCTTGTTATTTCAAGGAAACACACTTAACTAGTAAGAAGAGCTAGAAAAAAACCCTACACAGAATAATTCTTCATTGCTGCCCTCTCCAATTTTTATTTTAATGTTCATCAGTAAAGAAATGCAAGTACTGCTTAACTCCTGATAGTGATACACTCAGAGAGAACTCTCTCTGATGGCTCACAGCAGTGAGCTCCTGGGATTCTCAGGTAGCCTTCCATAAGGCCAGATGTAGCAAGCTCAGCAGAGGAGGCAGAATAAAAGAGGTTTCTATCAATGATCACAGAAATTTTTCAGCCATTTCAAAATCTACAGAGAACTGATGTTTTCTCTGAGGCAAGAAATAACTAGTTTCAGCCTTGTCATAAATACAGCACCTTTTCAAAAGCAAGAAAAGCTTAAACTGACAAGTCTACAAGTTCTACATTTACACTAAGCCTTTTATCGGTAGCATGTGGTCATTTTAAAGTAGTTGACTTCACACTGTAAACCACCCTGTATTGATATAGTTTGTACTTGCTGCCAGAAGGGAAACAAAGAGGCCCCAGTTGAACCACAGGTTTTAAAAAGAAGCAATGCAAATTAGCCCGTGTTACAGTACCACGATTAAATGGTTTCCACTATCTGGTGTGGTTTCTGAGCACTTAATGTGAATGCATCTGTCCTACACTGTCTGTGTAATGCAGATACTCCCACAGCCCCTGGAACTTCTCTTTGAGAGTCTTCTGGGAAGTCTTCCTCCTGTAGGGATTACCTGAACTGGATTATTTCTATAGAATCAGGAAGGGACCTCTGGGACATCTGGAGGTCTCTAGTTCAACCTCCTGTTCAAAGCACCTCCTGTGAGAGCAAGCTGCTCAGGGCCTTGTCCTGTCGACTTCTGAATGTCTCCAAAAGATGGCGATTCTGCCACCTCTCTGTGCAACCTGCATCCTCATGGTAAAAAACATTTTCTCTATATCGAGTCAGAATTTCTCATGTTACAACTTGTATCCATTGCTCCTTGTCTTTCTACTGCGCACCTTTAAGAAGAATCTGGCTCTGTCTTCTCTACAGTCTCCCGTTACGTAGTTGAAGACAGCACTAAGTACTCTTCTTGGCTGTGCCACACAAAACAGAAACAGCACCATCTTTTTTGCACCTCAAGAACCTTTATGTCATCAAGAAAGGGAGGCCTAGGTCAGCCTGAGGGTATTCAAACCCACAGCTCAACATCCTAGGACATGGTTTGAGATCAGATGGGAATGGAAATTACTCTTCAGAACTTCTGCCCAGTGTTGAAGCCATTGTGCAGAAAAGACTGAAGACTTCAAAAGCCCAGAGAAAGGGAAGAAACAACAGGGAGCCTGGCTCTGTGACTCTTTTCCATTCTGTTTTTTGCAGCAGGAACAGACTATGCATTTTGCATGGAAAAATCATTGTGTAAGATGTATTAGTGGTACTGGGGGCAGAGACTTGTAAGCTGTAGGGTTGCTAAGATGTACAGTCAGGCTCCTTCCTTTTGCTTCAACTCTGTGCAATGGCACTGCTAGGGAGAAAGGTAGCTCACCACCATAAGGATTAGTTGGTTAAAGTGTTCGCAAAAATGCTTTGAAAAAAAAGGAGGTCTAGTTAATGTTTTACACACTGCTGTGTAACAGCAATGTGTTATCAATAGTGTTTATCCTGAGATTGATGAAACAGTAAACTTGAAGGATTGTTGTTGTGCTAGGCATGGTACAAACTGAGAATGGCAGACAGCCCTGCTCAGCCTCATGGGTTTAGGAAAGGAATAGATATTAAAGACAGGACTCATCTGGCCAAAGGCAGACAGGTGTCTGCTAGACATCATAAAAATGAATTTCCTGCTAGAAATGTCTTTTTCTCACTAGTGACAGGGGACCTCAGATACTGACATCTGAAAAGAAGCTTACGCCATGAGAAAGACAGGCAGTACTAAAGGGTAGATCTCACAATGAGTTTGCAGCTAAGAACATCCACGTTGCCTTAATTAGAGGGTATGAAACAGCTAGAAAGGTAAATGAAAAAAGGAATAACACGGAGGGGGCCAGTACAGACGAGAGAGAAGCTCTAGGAAGTGTAAAGAGAGGGAGGCTGTGAGGGTGGGATGAGAGAGGAAAGGCAGAAAGGGGCTAGCTGGTCAATGAAAGATGTACAGAGCTCCCTGAATGTCCAAAGATTTCTGCTTTGGGGTCTTTGGAGGCTGTCCCTCCTGCCTTGAGCTTTGAAGGCAATGCTTCCCAGCAGGCTGTGAGCTTGGCTGGAGGGCATTGCCCCAGCTTCCGGTGGCCTTCAGAGCGCCCCTCTCCCTGCATAGTTCTTGGCCATGTGGTAGTATCTTTGGCTGGGTCCATTCCTTTTCCCTGTTGCCTTGGCTGGTCCTGTAGCTGCCTCTGCCAGCTGCTACTTTATGCTCCTGTTTAGCACCTGTGACTCCATCAGATACCTGGTATCAGGTTTTTTCCTGCCACTGTATATTCATAATAGCCTGCCTTCTGTGTGAAAAGGACAGGGAGACGTCTCTTTAGGTTTAGATGTTGCTCCCCACATTTGGGTGCTGTAGTGCTGGCAGCACTACAGGATTTCTCCGCTTACATCTTTTGTATCTCCAGCCACGTAGACTTCAGACAGGGATATCTAGTTCACCCAGTACTGAGGTATCATTAAATGACTTCTTGTTCAATGCAGATATGACTTCAGGTGGTAGTATGTTTTGCTGCAACACAAAATAGCAATTACTTTGAGCTGCCTGGAGGTACACACCATTTCCAAACTAACGTTTAAATCTTACTCAAGCAGGGAACTTAAAAACACCTGTCAGTACAGTGCATTTTAAATGAATCCCTGTGAAAGAAACACTTGAAACACAGAGCTCAGTACTTAACCCCAATATGTCAGACTCATAATGCCTCAATAAACCAGAAAACTGTTCTAAAGACACAAAGAAAGAAGCTGATGGTCAATCCTGAATAAATGTAGTTGGTAGGCAAGGAGTAGGGGAGTAAATGGCTGTGCTGCACGTGTAATGGGGCATCACTGCCCAGTTTTCCATCACTGCCCAGTTTTCCATCACTGCAGATGATGGAGAACTGAGGTTCACCAGGGCTGAAGTAGCCCCTGGTTAGCCCTGGATCGGGAGAGCATTATGGTTGCTCTGAGCTCTTTAAGTATCCCAGGGGTAATGCTAGCACAGCTGTGTATCATACAGGGTTCATACCATTTAGATTCCCAGAGTCCCAAAGAGAGATCTGGGCTGCCTGTTCTGCACTGTCTAATCCCTAGGAAATCTCTTCAGAGTCTCAGAAAAGATTGTAAGTGCATAAAGTCAGCCCGGAGAACTCAGACTGAATACACTGAATGTACATATTGTCTTAAGAGAACAAATGCAATTTTTCCTATGGCCAAATGTGCACTTAGTGTGGGGATTTTTTTAGAACAGTGGATTTGACAATGCTGGATTTCATGTTTTTTCTCCAAGCCTTTGACAGTTCAGTGTAAGCTTTGAAGTCTCCTTTATATAACCACAAGATGACTCAATAAATGCCAGTTAATTTCAGAGTTGAAGTTTCACTTAAGGGCCTCAAGGGCCAGAGTTTAGCACCAAAATTAACAGTCCATCAGAGACCCTCACAGCAGGACATTTAACACTTTCTCCTCAAATTTTGTGCTATGGTTTGTGTTTTTCACAGATGGCCAGTCTGCACTTGCTCTTTGAATTGGTGTACAGGGAGGTGGGTTTCCCTTCCACACCTGGATTATCCCCCTCCTCCTCAAGTGTGCACCTTTCAGAGTTGCAGCCCTTGTCTCTTGCTATGTTCTTCATCGGTCAGTTTGCATAATACATTTTGCCATCACATTTTTTCTATTGTGCCTTTTATTATGGAATTACAGGGCTATAAACCACCCCAGAGGATTTGCTGAATCTCATGTGCTAAGTGTGGGGCTCACGCAATTGTCTCTGGTTTCCTACTTTGCTGCATCCATGCATTTGTAGTTCCATCGCAGCCTTTCCTGTCCTGTGGTCCTTCATGCCCGATGCAGATGATCTGTGGTCCAGCAACCTTCTGCCTCTTGCCTAAGGGGCACTGAACAGCAGAGAGGCTGTCAAATTCTGCCACGCTTTGGGATCTGCCCGTGGGTAGGGTGCCATGGTTAAAGGACAGCAGCGCGGAGGCACAATCTGCAGGCTCTGTGCTGATGTGTGACCAGCCTTCCATGCCTCCACCTTCACAACTTTAGCAGGGACCTAACGCTGATGTGTTCTGCCTCTCTTAGGCCATAATATTTTTTTTTCTGCTCACTTCAGAAACAGAAAAAGTAAAATAACATCGGGGAGGCTGAGCAACAGTAAGATACAAGTTTTAGAAGATTTGTATGCCATTTTGTTTTCTTTTGTAATTATAGTAATTACATAGTCCATGTCACACTGCCATCTCAGAGGCAGTTCAGAAGACCTGAACTGCAGAGCTGTCTGCATTTGAAATACTGCTGCATGTGGAATAGGCCATCTCCTGGAATGAACTTCCAACCATATTGCTATTTATGCACAGTCCATAAAGGGAAGATGTTTGCAGGATGCTAATCTGTCCTCCCTCCCAGCTTGTTCTGAGCAGGGCTGGAACACAGGGGTGCGAAGCACTTCTTATTGTCGATTACCTAATGCTAAGCATGCAAGTGGGGAAGCTGTTCCTCTGTAATCAAAACCAGATTAAATCTGCCCGACCTGCAGATGTCCAAAAAAACAGTTTGCTCTTATTCCACGCTGTACCTTGCAGGCTGTTGTAATGATTTGCCCAGAAGTCTAGTGCTGTAACTTCACTGAACATGAAATTAAACATTTAGAATATCATCCACCCTGAGCAAAGGCTTTTAATAGCTGGGTTACTATGTCTAACGAAAATATCTTTAATTGATTACTTAATTTAAGTTATCTTCAATTCAGAGTAAGAAAGCCAGCTCTCCATATGTCAGCTCTGTACAATCCCTTTAGGACTTTGATGTTGTGTTTCTTTGTAGACACTTTCCCTCTGGAAATGTGGGATGTAACATAAAGTATTTTAAGAGGAAGCAGGTGTATTTGTGTTTTCTCATATACCTTCACATCTCACAGATGCAGCAGTTCCGGACTGAAGCGGCTACTGAGAGCCAAAGAGGTTATGGAGGGTCACAAATAGCCGTGGTACATTATTAGATGTCAATATTATGTCATATCACAGTTTGCCAGTAAATGTGATTTGGAATGCAAGTACTTTTGGCTCCTGGCTACTGAGCAGAGGAGATGCTTGGCTGGTATCTATCCAAGCCCTGGAAGGGCTCTTCCTCATGTGATTGCTTTCTGCCTGGTTTGACATGCTTGTCTGCTCAGCTTGGGCTCTCGGTCCCCTCCGGCAGCTCCTGGTTCACTTCTAGGGCCAGAGTGCATTTTGCTCTGCCTGAGACATTGCAGGTATTCCCCAAAATTTGCAGCTCCAGGGGCTGAGAATCAGACAGATGTGTTACAGAGTCCGTGTGCCCTTTCCTCAGGATTTCCTACATCAGTGGAAGTAATAAGACCATAAAATATAAAACAATCCACAAAGAGATAGATAATTAAAATAATCCAGTGCTACAGGACTGGCTGGCTTGAGCCACTGCTCCGAATAAAGCCAGCACTCTGAGCGACAACCCTTTTCATACCTTTGCCTGGTTCCAGGGCAAAGGAAAAGACAAGGGAATGTCTTTCAGTCCTTTCCTTTATTTTTTTCCAATTGCTGCTGGATTTTGCGTGGGTTTCTTGGGGCATTTGCTTGAGATGACACATGACGAGCGTCACGTCCCTGTAGTGTGCAATGAATGATTGCACTTCATCAGACGAGGTGAAAGTGTCATTGGTCACTGCAGAAAGATGTCCACTCATCAGAGTGATAGGTCAGCGACTGTATGAACATGTCATCTCAGCATCATTGAGCTTAGAGGTGGCCTTTCCAAGCCTGGCTGACACTCCTGGGCAGTAGGGATGTATCTGAGCTGCCACTACAGGTATTATATTTGTTTTCTCGATAAGATAAATAGAGAATTTGACTCTCTGGCACGGTTAAGTCTGATACTTCTCACAAGTGCTAAATTCATTCATTATTTATTCTTGTTGCTTATTATTTGTGAAGAGCTGGCTTTGTGCTCAGCATTTTAATTAATTCTGACTCCTGTCTCCATTGACTCTTTCAGAAATACGACAAAATAGAAAGCAAGTTTTTTTTTGCTAGTGACGATTAAAAGATGCTGTGAAGCAAAGATGAAAGGACTGTTGTCACCCACCATTTCCATTTAAAACATGCAGTGTTTGGGTTTATAATGTGATGACAAAGAAGCATTTCTGTTAGTATGCATATTCCTTTAGGGGCAGTACCGACTATGCTAGGCGGCAAGAAGGACCCAGTGAGGCAGTCATAGGCGCTTTGGAAATTTCTGATCACCTGATTATCTCAGGGCAGGCAGACAAATTTGGAGGGGAAAATACCACACAAGCCCCACGTTGTCCATAGGGGTCTGTTTCTCATTTATCCTACCCTCTGATTTCCATTTCTTGATCCTTAGAGATGGGCATTCTGGAAACACAGGTTAATGAGGGGTGCAGACTCTAGGGACATGAGACCAACCTGACTCTGCAAGATGGTTGCCAGTGAAATTGCTTGTGCCTTTCCAATGAATCTGTTAGTGACAAAAGGCTTTCCTGTGAATGTAGCATCAATGACATCAGTATCACTTATTTTCCTCAGCAGCCATGTTGCATCATCTGCATTTTTTGGCTTGTTACTTCTCTCTCTCTGCTGTTTTCTGAAAGCATGACAATTTTGCCCGACAAAATAACATAACTATATGAAGAGAGAAGATGCTGTAGTGGCGCATTTGCTTCAGCTCTATTCATGTCTTGTGGAGTAGAAAATAATAGGAAATTGCCAATGAGGCACCAACTTACACTTATTTTACTAGTGCTCAGACTGGTTTCTGCCTAGCACCAGGCTTTGGAAAAGGTGGCAAGGCAACAGGCTTGGACCATCTCCCAGTCGGTTTCCAGCTCAAAGCCCTCTTTAGAGTCTTTCAGCACATCACTGTCTAGATGCAGGTTTGGCACCTTTAATCCCTGTAAGCATAATTAGGCAGGCCTGGATTTACCAGAAGGGCTGAAGAAATGTTAATCCTCACCCACTTGCCCCTGCCCCTTCTGACCCCTCTCCCAGCATCCTGCGCTGAGGGCATGAGTCACACCCAGGAGGGAACAAGGGGGATCTGAGAGGAATCCCAAAGCCTTCCATCATGGCTAAGGCAGCCTTGACCAGCTCTTCTACCTCCAGGACTGTAGCACAAGCTAGAAACCACAGACTCAAAGACAAGTAAGGTGTTTCTCCTGGCAGCCCTGTGCTGGGCGTGGTTCATAGAATCATAGAATCATAGAATTGTTTTGGTTGGAAAGGACCTTTAAGGTCATCGAGTCAACCGTTAACCTAACACTACCAAGTCCACCACTAAACCGTGTCCCTAAGTACCACATCTACTCGTCTTTTAAATACCTCCAAGGATGGTGACTCCACCACTTCCCTGGGCAGCCTGTTCCAGCGCTCAATAACCCTTCCAGTGAAGAAATTTTTCCTAATACCAAATCTAAACCTCCCCTGGTGCAATTTGAGGCCGTTTCCTCTTGTCCTATCACTTGTTACCTGGCAGAAGAGACTAACACCCTCCTCGCTACAACCTCCTTTCAGGTAGCTGTAGAGAGCGATAAGGTCTCCCCTGAGCCTCCTTTTCTCTAGACTAAACAACCCCAGTTCCCTCAGCCGCTCCTCATAAGGGTTCAGTGACCTATGGTTAGGGATTTTGCTGGATTGCAAAGGAAACTGGGATTCAGCTAACAGAGTGCCTATCACGTCCGGGTCTTGAACATGCTTGTCGCCATCGTAGTATCTAGCAGATTCAGGGCTGCATCTGATGTCCCTTATTGACCTGGCAGCTTTTCCTTTGTCTTCAGTAGATTTTTAGGTTCTGCCGCATTACACATTAAAAGACCTATATCCTCCTTTCACTGACCCAGGCTTGCCCTCATTTGTCCAGGGGCCCTTTCCCAGAGTTTGGGGAAGGAACCCTGTGTTTGGTAGTTGATGTCTCCCCGTGGCTGAGGGCAGCGCTGGCATATGTGTCTCTCCGTGGCAAGCCTAATTTGTCTTTCATATTGGTTTCTTTCTCTCCAGCGTAGTTCAGTGTGTGTTCATGAAGAATTTGAGGATACTTGTTGCCTAAAGGTGACTATATGCATGCACACGTAAGCAAGGGAAAGAGAGCAAACACATCTCTCCTCTGGACCCCAACCACTCCCTTGCTCACTGCTCCTGCCTGCAGCACTGATGGGGATGGGGAAGAAGTGGTGACTTCCACTCCTTGCAAGTGTCCCTCCATCTTCTTGCAGCACTACACAGGGAATACACTAAGGAAAGCATGGAGAAGGTTAGAGTAAGTAGAAAGGACAAGATTTCAGCGTGCTTTTCCTGTTATTTCCTAGGGAACTGCTAAGCCCAGTTTCCAGAGAGGTAGCTGTGCTTGCAAAAGCAGTGTATTCCAATGTATGTCACTGTGTTGCTGTCATTTGGATGACTGTGTTTGTTGGCATACATAACCAGAACTGAAACATATATCTAGGCACCGATGTAAAAACATGGGGAAGAGTCTTATATTAAATTATTTGCAAAAGGAAATAGCCCCATGACAGCCCTTCCTTGAGTTGCTGTGGTCTCCTCTTTTGACCAAGTACACTGCCCCGTGAGTAAGAAGCACATTTCAAGAATGGGTTACTCTCTGCCTGAGAAATGTTTTGCACAGGTCTGAAAGGGAGGCATTGTCAGGAATCCATCATCCCATGGAAATGCCTAGAGGTCCAGTCCAGCTCAGAGGTTTGGGTTTTGTACAAACAGGAAAGAGGTTAGCTGGTGAACCCTGCACGCTTTCCTTTTCTAGGCAGAACCAAGTGTCATGTTTTCTGAAATCAACAAATATCAGCAAGAAATTCAGGTTATTTATGTCTAAAGTAATAAAATTTTATTTTGAAATGTGCCATTTGACCTAGTTCAAAAGAAGCAGGGGTATTTCTATTTTAAAAATTAATACATTAACTTTATTCTAGTTGTTTAGTTTAGAACCGATGGAGTCTCAGAGGGTGATAATTCAGTCCTTTTAAACTGGCCTTTTTAAAGTCTCAGAGCAATCCTAAGCATATATAATGTTTGCTATATAAAACAGATCTATGTACTTTTACCTGAGTCACCATCCTCCCACTTGCATTGCTATTTGTTTACTTAAAACCAAAACACAAGTCTCTGGGGAAACCATTGCTGTAAGCAAACTACGGGTGGTTTGATCTCCGAGGGGCCTAAGCAGTGTAAATTCTTACCCCCACTGGTAAACACCCTGGGGTGTGCCGAGAAAGCCAAAGTAAATGGCACTAAGTTTAGGGTTTTAAAAAAAATCTTTTAAAACAGAGATGCTTTTTCTCCCTCTGTTAGTAACGTTTCCCTACAAAAAGATCATTTTCTGCGTAGTTTCCTGTGACTTTATAAAAAGCGTGTGCTGAGCTCTTTGTTCAGAAAACTGCCCTTTACAAATGGAGAAAATGATGCTTTTAGGAGGCTAAAGTCCCATGTGAACTGATATTTGGCTGCTGGTTGTAGCACCACCTTGATTATAATCTGAGAGCCACTGTACTTGACTCACTGACAGCTAAACGTGTGGCCTGAGGTGACGGACTCCAGGATCCGTGACCGCTACCTAACAAAACAGAGTGAAAATGTCACCAGGGTCCCTGCGGCTCAGGGAATGAATCAGGCAAAAACACGGAGTAAGCTTTGCAAAGGCTGAGCTGAGCTGTGGCTTTTGTGAGCAGGGATAAGTAGAGAGGCCCGCAGTGTCGGCCGCTTGCAGAGGGGCAGAAGATAAAACCCTGATGGGATACGCTCCACAGATCACAAGTGGGAGGATGCACTGGCTTTGCTGACCTTACGGAGCTACGGGAGGGTGGGTTTCCAGAGGATGGGCAGGACAGCAGCTCTGTCTTCACGTCGGTGATGTTACCAAACTCTGCAGGGGCCATCCCCTCTACTAAACTTTTATGATCTGAAAGTGGTTCTGCTTCACCTTCCTTAATAGACTAACATTTCCACAGCGCTCATCAAGAAAGTAATCAAGTACCTCCGTGTAGGAGTAAATGTCTTCTAAATAACACAGTCGATTTAATTTGATTTTGGACTTGCTGATTGCACTCACACAGCAGGACGTCAGTACAGGTACGAATGGTAAATACAACACCCACAGTGTGCCACCAGTGTCAGAGTAAACAGGTTTCTGTTCTGAACAAGAGACCACTTTGTTCCTCACAACTACTCCTGCCCTCAAGTGCCAGTGGATGGGTTGTGGTCCTGCTCTGGGCTCTCTGGCCACTGATGCTGCCTTGACTTGCCAGGCTCCAGGGGCAGACACCTTGCGAGGCCAGCTCCTCACCCCCAACTGACAGCCGAGGGTGGAAAAGAAAATGTGGCAGAGCCTGTGCGGTAAACTCCAAAATAGCCATCGGTGAGCAAGATACATTCAAAATAACATGGTCCTGGCAATCCAGAAAAAAAAAATATCTCTTGATTTTCTTGGCATCCTGGCAGTGCTGTGGATGGAGTGGATGGCTGCAATACATCGCTGTTGTACTGAAGTTTCCCTGCAGCCCTGATGTTCAAAGTTTTCTCAAGGTAGGTCTAAACCACTCTTCTCCTTTAGTCCCAATAAGCCTCCAACCATCTGGGCTGCAGATCAACATATGAAGTACCGTGCAAAAAGCTCTCTGTTTCTTGCCCTGGCAAACAGATAAGAACAAAGGTCGACAAACTCAGATTCAGCTGAAGCAAGGAAAAGCAAATTCCAGTGCCGAGGGCTCTCTGCTCGGTGCCCTGGCTCCAGCTGCCAGGCATTTAAACCCACAGGCTGTGAGCAAGAGATGGCATGTAAAATATGAGAAGTGGCCAAGTTTATTTAATATGTTGGCTTTTCCACTGCTCTTAGTACTGTTATCAGAACACTTAATTTAGTTACATGGAGCAACATGGAAAAACACTGGTGAGCATAAAATGAAAAAGCTACTTCCAAGTAGCTTCCAAATAAAATGTTAGTCCTTTTGCATTGCTGGAAATCTAATAAGGCACTGATTACATATAGGACTGATAAGTTTTAAAATATTCTCAGCTTCAGCTTTTATATACATACTGCTCAAAAAGCCTTGGGGCGGGAAAATATGAAGTCATCTTCTCAGGACCTCAGCACTGATAACACTAGGTCTTTTGAGCTGGCTGCTCAAAGGCTTTCTCTCCATTCCCACATGGCATCTGAGAAATGGCCAACTGTGTGCTCGGGGTTTTTTCCGTCATTCTTTGGGAAGGGACCACTGTAGCTGGAAGATGAGCTAATCAGACCTCCAGTATGGGATAGCCCAGTTAATGGGAAATCCCAAATAAGGCAGGTCATGTGGAAAGCCCTGGGGAGAGTGACAGCAGCCACCAGCCGGGGTCCGTAGAGCTCACCAGAGCTTCAGGCTCTGCGAGGGTTTGCTCTCCTGACTGGTGTTCCCAGAGGCCTGTGAAGCCATGCTTGTCCATGTGCTTTGCCGAAGAGCAAGGCTTGCTGTGTAGAGGAGAGGGCTTATTTAATGGGGACTTTAATAGTCAGTGCATGACTGGAGAGCGCTGCGGACCTGTGCCAAAACTGCCTAGAACATGAGAGTGAGCAATGGCCAACTCTTTGCTCCCTTCCTGGTTTCAACCTGTATATAACCAGAACGGGAAAACAGCTACTCACTGGGACTGTCTCAGACTATAGCATCCTGTAGAGACACAGACACGGCATGATTTGCTGCCTTCATTGTATCTGCAGCTTTTAGACCCTTTGTGCCCTGCCCTGCATTCTTGCCCTCTATTAGGCTGCATTTTTGCATTCATGTTTGAGCATTGCCAAAAGAGTGAAATCCAGCTTCTTCACCCATTCTTCCTCCCGCTTTTCTTCACCATGCATCCTTGCTGCTTGCCTTGTTGCCAGCTCTGGCACTGCTCTAATTACAGAATAGGCTGATACAACTCACTAGAACAGCAGAGAATTAAGTCAGGAAAACAAGTGAATAGGGGGAGAGAGGACCGTGCAGCTGGAAATGGGAGTGGGAGGGAAGGGGAATTGGAGAGGAGGATAGCAAAGACCTTCTTTCTGTGGCAGCCAGATTTTAACTTGGTTCTGGCACAATTCTTTCCAGAGGCTACTGGTGGAGCTGGTATCACAGCTTGGACTACATGCAGATATATCACGTGTTTAAAGAACCATGCTCCGGTTCTGCTTGATTGATTGACTGATGCTGTGTCACGAGAAGGCTGAGCCTGGGAAAGCATCCAGCTTCCAAGTCCTGCCTCTATGAATATTTTTCATCTAGAAGATTCATGGCTAGAGGAGGAAACTCAAAACTGTCAGGCAAGACAGCATGCAAACTGGTCTTTCAACTTGCTGGGCCAGCTGAGCAAGAGACTTGAACATTAGTATTTGAAGACATTTGAAAGGATTTTTCTTTTTAGAAGGTGAACTACCTACCTTAAAAGATTATTCCTCCCTGTAGCCAGGACATTTAGAAAGTAATTTGAAATCACTCCTACGAGTGTTCAGCCCCCTTTGAATTATGACTGACTACAGCAACCTGTGCAGCGCAAAAGCCAGTAAGGGAGGAGGCAGAATGTCAGCCTACAAGTATTTGCTACAAAATATAATACAAACAGAAGTGACGTTCCCCGAATCCTTCTGAAGCAAAGCCAGGGGTGACTGCACCAGCCTGCTATGGTATGCTGGCACTCAGACTGATACTTGACACTCCCTGAGTTTCCTTCCTCCTCCTCACAGGTGTATTTCATCAGCGGGTGAGTGCCACCGGGAGGGGAAGATGATGTCAGCGTACCATGGCTGGGGTGGGAGCTGGTGCAGGCTTGCAAGAAAGCAGTCAAGAATCACAAGGTGACTTGGTAAACCAGAAGGCAGAAATTCAAATGAATGTACAAAGGCCAGATGGAAAGGGAGAATTTAATCTTCTGCTGTTTTCTCCTATTTTTTTCTCCTACCAGAGTCCTCTGACAGTGTACCCAGGTACAAGCATTGCATCGCCTGAATGGACGCATTGGTGGCTCAAAGCTCTCAGAGTTCTGAAGGGCAAAGGAGCTGCACAGTAGCTTTAAAGAAATCAATATTTTCATGGGAGTTGTTCCTGTCTATGTCAAGAAAGATCTTTTCTTTGAGAGGAGACGAAATGTCTCCAGCGTTATGCAAACCATCTATACCAAAATCCATCTATACTCACCATGGCTTGTAAAGGATGTGCTGGGACAGATCTCAGGCTCAGCTAGGAAATAGCAATAACGGCTATTGTTAACGTGAGGCTGCAGCTGACCCATGTTAAGACGTTATTTTTCACTGAGCACTTCTTCCCCTTCTTTCCCATCAGGATGCACCCCAACCCAAGTGTGGTCCTGTTTCATGACTGCATGTTGTGAATGCTCTGTCACTCCTGTGTGAGCTGGTTCACCTCACAGGCTGTAGAAAATTAAACCAAAAAAAAAATCCATTTTTTGTCAGTTTAGCGAGCTGAATTGGCTCATCAAATTGTCAGAGGAACAGCAGAGCTGGCATTAGGTGGAGGTGAAGACCACTGCTCAGAAGGGGGAGAGGAGACTCGCTGCCCTGTTTCAGTGGTAGCAAGCCATTAACTAAGGCATGCACCTTGTGAAATCTCACCCTCTAATGCAGTGATATAATTGCTCATTTAGTCACTCCCTGGCACAGTTTTGTGAAAATGATCTGAATTAGCCTCAGTAATTTTCATAGGAGATTTTCTCCAGATCATTCTGAAACTGAGGAGAGGGGGGGGACAAAACGTGCCACCCTGTCGGCAGATCCAAGGAGACGATAATCTTCAGGGAAGGGACAAAGAAATAACCTCTTAATCCTGTTCATCTGTGGCCTGGACAACATCTCTGGCCATGGCCTAAGGGTACAGCCAGGCAGTATATTTAAGCTGGGCTAAAAGATAACTATTGCCAAAAAGTGCCAGGCAGCCCCTCTCCCCTTCCCACTTGGGTGCCCTCCTGCCTTGGAGCAGCACTGATGCTTGTCTTGACTCTGTGGTGAGCAGGTCAGGGAGTTGATACAGGGTAAAACAATCCAACAGGAAGAAAATGAAGATTTTTCTGTTCACTGAATAAGATAAATCATCTAATGGTGAAGTCAGACAAACGCTCACTCCAGCATAAAGAGAAGGGCAGAGGACAGCCCTTTCAATGGCAGCTGCTGTTAGAGTGGCACAGCTTCATTGTCAAGAGCGAAGACATTGCACTTGTGCCCCAGTTTGAACACACAGCACCTGTCTCTTCAGGCATGGCATATAAATTTCCTATAGCTGATATATCCACCACTGTATTATTTAGGGCCCAGATTTGACAAAGCTTAATAAGGTGATGCCAAGGTACTTTCCAGAACACCATACCAAACAGGGGTACATGCATAAAGTTTAGAAAGCTTGAGCAAGTGAAACAGTCACAAAATGAGCTCGGTTCATTGATCTGGTTTGGGCAAGGGGCATCCCTTTAAGTGAAAATGAATCCCAGCTTTAGCTTTTGCAAGAGCAGCCCACAAACCTTGTTTTGTTTGCTGTGTGCTTTTGTTCTGGGTTTTGCCCTTTAAGTTTGCCTCAGTATTTTGTGTCCTTTTATGGAGAAGGCCTTGCGGGCTGCATCCTGCTGGACTGAGGAGGACCCCAAGGAAATGATTCTGTAACGCCCAACTTACGGTCTGAGCGCCGGGGACGTCAGCCTTGAAATGGAAAGGAGTTCTCAGCCCCAGCTCTGACAATCTGCTGATCCTTTCAGACACTTTTGAAATTATATTTGAGAATCACATTGCCAGATGTAAATCAGTATTTACATTCTGTACATTCTGTAAGATAGTTCAAGGAGGCCTATAGCAAGTCCATGATTTCCATTAGGGGCTCTGTAGTTTCCTATGTTCTCCCTGCTTTGTTTTGTTCCCTATGGCTAAGGCGATACTCAAACTTCCCCACCCCACCGTGCGGCCCTCACCAAATAGGTCCTTGGTGGGTATAGCGATGTAAATAGATGCCAAGTACTGTGGCCTGAATAATTAAGCTTTAAAAATCCAGCTGAAAAACCATTGTCACACAAAATGGACCATCCAGATAAGAAGCAGGTAATCTTTTACTGTCTGCACTTAACCATAAATGCTGGCCAGAATTCAGGAAGGATTAGGTGTTTCTACAGGAACCAGAGCATTTGCAAACACAGCACTAAGCAGCTGCTAATGCTTTGTGCTTGCAGCTCTGGGCCAGAGCCCATTTCTCCTGTTCCTTCACTCCTTTGCTTTTTCTAAAACACCATTACAAGAGGACACAGGACTTTTCTGCCATCTCATCAGTATAGTGGTTCATCTTCAATAGCAGTCCTAGGCAGTGTGCTTGTGCAACTTTCTGTTACCTCATGAAATCCTGCGGACGATGTTGCCCAATTGCTACAATTCTAAGTTACCTATGTATAGTAAAACAGTCTAATTATGATATAATTTCTGAGGAAACAGTCCAAGCAGGATATCATCATTATTTGGCCAAAAACAGATTCAGAAAAACAAAGCTAACCAGTCTTAGCACAAACTATATTGTGTATATTTACCAGGAAAGGTATTTCTAGAGTCCTGCTAAAAATAACTTATAGGATGTATACCACTGTTGTTGGTTTGTTTGGGGCTATTTTTTCCCCAATTAATACCTTATTTAATGGAAAATGGGCTCAATTTCCAAAGAGCAGAGACTTCAGTACTTATATTCTTGCTGACAGCAGAGTATTTGTTTGGTAGGTATAGTGTACAGCAATAAACCTGGTTTACTTCTTGTATATTTTATAATTTTTTACTAGATGACAGTATGTTATTTGAAGTTGAGTTTTTGAGTTTGTGATGACTGATTTTATAAACACCATGTGCGGAGGATCACAGGTACTGTACCTCAGTCACCTTCTGAAGCAGATTTTCTGAGCTCAGCCAACTGATATTTCTCAGGTACCTGCATGGCTGCAACACAATAGCGTTTCAGTGGCTTACAATCTGTAGGATAAGGGAAGAGTATTGTCCCTTTTGACTGAGAGAGCACAGGTACAAAAAGGCCTAGAAGGAAATTTAATATTACGTATGATCTAGTGTAAACTGGGGGCTGCTGCTCTGCAGTCCCATGGCACTGCCCACCCATCTGCCTGCATGGCCTGACTCTGCATTCAGCAGTTGCACAACTGGAGCTAGGTCAGCTTAAAGAGCTGATGAAATGGAAAAGTACGGCTTTTGGTGGGTTGGTCTTGGAATGGAACAGCTTGCTGAAACAGCTGCCCCAGTGACCCCAGCACAGGCGCAGAGCAAGGCAAACACAGGTTGCAGCAGGGGATGCAAGGGAAAAATGAGGGTGACACTTGCCTTGAGCCTGGAGCTCACAGCTACCAGCTGATCAGGTGCAGTGTTGAACTGAGCTCAAGAGCAAGACCAAAGAGGACCTGGCCAGAAGTGGAGCTCCCACACACCTCCTCGGTGCCACCGGTGCTACAAACATGTTTCAGTTGTTCCATGGGTTTCACTGAATTATTCAGGACCAGGGCAGGGGGCTAGTGGTCCACCCTTCTGGAGTTGTTTAAAGTATTTTTAAAACTTAACCAAACTTTGTCTAGTGAAAATGTTTTGTCTTCACATACCCAGAAAGTGTAAATTGCACAGCAGCATGGTTTTGTGCCATAGCTTTACAAGTGTCTTAATACCTACCAGTTTCTTAAAACATTTACAATATTTAAAATAACATTTTTGTATTTGATATTGGGTCAGGATATTAGCTGATGATAGTTTGAGAAATGTGTACTGATGCTGGAAGTATATTTCAGAATCTATCCTTTAAAAAGTTTAATGAAACCTCCCCAAAGGGTAAGCCTCCCAAAACCATGAGTTGCGAATGCACATTTAGACCTTTTCTTTTCTTTCTCTCTTCTCTTCCCAAGAATTTTCCCATTTAAATGGCAGTTCAGGAAATAACTAATGATTCTCAGCTACACTCCAGGAAAAAGATGTGGATGAAGAATTTATCTGATTTTTTTGGGGGGGGGGGGGGGGGGAGGGGGAGTATGATGTGAGGAAGATGAGGATGCCTGGCTATTGGGGGGAAGGTTATGGTCATTTGTAATGAATCTCAAGGTTGGAGGAAAAGAGGTTATATCTTCCAAAATGCTAAATCTCTCACTCTTTGTGCTGCTCTGCTGTTTCCAAGCTTAAGCACCTATTTAACCCTGATCAAAAACAAGTTTTCCGTAATAAATAATACACAAGCAGCCCCTTAAAGAGATTTGTAAATAAGGCAGTTTTTATTAGGCAACATTGAGTTAAAACACTGAAATGTTGCTTGTAAAGCTCTTTTCAACTCCAAGTACCAAGGTTCGGTTTTTGATACTTTACCCTCCCTGCCCCCACCCCCATCCTTTTGCAACTGAGGTCAAAAAAGCCCTGCAAGGCAGCATGGTTTTCTACATGCTGCCAGTTTGCTCCCATAGCCCAAATTACCAGTAAAAGGGCTAGAAATCTGAATGCAGATCTGTGTAGGATGGCAGCAGTTTGGCTGAGGGGATGCATTAAAACCCATTAAACCCCACGTGATCCCTGCAGCACGATTCTCTTTTATCTCTCTCCTCTCCACTGCCAGGGGCTAAAGAGCTCATCTCCATAGGGCTCATCTCCATAGGGCTGGGGAAGCAGCATCTTCCACAGGCTTTACTTGTTTCTGACCCTCTGCTATTTCTTCCAGTATCTGTTGTGGCTTTATAAACGTTATTTGGAACTTTTAAGATGTTTCAAGCACCTTTGGAAGAATGTCATAAATATATGTGAATAAGAGAAAACTACAAAACATTTTGGGACCTCCTTAAAAGTTCCTAAAGCTTTACTTCGCTTACGCATTAGAAATGGGCTGTTTATCTGAATAATGGATTTTTTCCTTTTACTTGGAAATACACTTCCTTCAAAGAGTTGTGTAAGTCCTTAATATTAACTGCTGTAATGAAACAACCCCTTGGTCTGGGTGTGAAGTCTCTAGTGTATAAACATTCACCCTCTTTATTTCTTCCTTAGACAAATAAAACCACATAAACCAGCTCGCTGCAGGCTGGAGGAATCTTTCCCATAATGAATTGTTTTATGCGGATGGCTTCCGCGGGGGGGCCAAAAACTTAAATGTGGTTACTATGTCAACAAAGGACGGGATTTAGGCATTTTTCTCAAGGACATACGTCTGCAGAAGGCTGAGGGAAAATTTATGGAGCGTGTTGTGCTGACACTGTTCCAGCTGTTCCTCCCCCTGAGCGCAGGGGAGGCACAGGAACGGCCCCGGGGTGCAGCGGCTCCTGCGGGGAACCCCAGGCGCTCGGAGGAGCCGTGGAGGGCTGGGGGTCCTCACGGAGGGTAACCCGGGCTGCGCAGAGGGGGCTTGGGGCGTTTCGGGGGAGAACGAGAACCCCTGCTTTGCTTTGTGCTGAGCTGAGATCTTTATCTGTTTTGGGGGAAGATTTGTACATGCGTCTGCCGCGCTTTCTCAGGGGTCTGCAGAGAGGTAAGATATTTTCTTTAACGAGTTTCCTTTCTCTTTCTTTTCCCCTGCCCTCCCTAAGTTACGAGCCCTCACCAGCATCCCGGCCCCGTCACACCCACCAGCCTCCGAGCGTGGCTGCGTGACCGCCGCTGCCGTGTCTCAGGGGTGGCTGGTCGCTGCGGCTTGTGAGGCACCCTGGGAAGAGGGGTGGCCGTCCGGGCAGACAGGCTCACCCTCCCAAACCTGAACCTCGGCCGCAGTGACAGGGGTGTTCAGCTCTGGAGTCTCCTGTGACTACGGCCCTAGGAAAACTGTGAAACGTAATCCACGGTTGAGTGATGCTATGCCCAGTTTGGGGTTAGTTTGGGGTCATGACCACTTTTGTTTTTTGTTATTGCATGAGACAGGTCTTGTATCTACATGAGGTCATTCCTGTTCGTGTCTCATCTGGTAAAATTAGTTAAGATGGCTGAGGAACGGTAGAAGTGGCTGACAGGAATTCAGTGCTGTCTGGGACATGAGGAGATGTACTGGGAGCTGCCTGTGTGTAGCTGGAGTTGTTCTGTGAGGATGCTCCACAGCCCTTCTCCTGTGCAGCTGCCCACGCCTCACCCCTCCTTTTCCAGCACAGGTCCCTCGCAATTCCCCCACTCCATCCTCATGTACCACAGTTAGTCTCGCTTGGGCTAGTTTGCTCACGGGATTTTGGAATTCATCACACCAAGCACATTTTTTTACTGTGAAAGTGAAGCCAGTGTGTAGCATTTTCTGCTTCCTTTACACCCACAAACTCTGAGTCTTAAAAAGCTGCTGCCTCCCCAACTCCTGTTACTGGCATCAGCAAACTCGCTTCAACAGATACGCACAGGGCCTCACGTATCAGGCCACAGAAAAGCCATCTCAGTGCTTCTTCAGGAAAAGAACAGCTGTGTGGAAAGATCAATAAACATGACCAGTTGCTCCAGGAGTCGTAAAATGGAAAGACTCCACAAAATAAAACATGTGGCAGGGGACCCTGGCTCCAGACACTGCAGGAGAAGTCCTGGGAAACACAGTGATTAAAGGAAAGCCTCAGACTTGTTTTCTTTCGGTGGTTCCACACATAAAGATACTTGGTTTAGGAGAGGAAATAACTGGGGTAGGAAGAAATACTTACCTATGCAAAAGGAAAACTTATTTACACCTAATGCATTGGAGAAATTGTTCATGAATGGTTTATCTATGTGAAAATAAAACACAGTGCTGCTAAGGCCAGAGAGACGTCAGGTAAGCTGTGTATTTGCTGTCTTGCCCTCTGAGCTTAAAGTGTCTGGGGGTGCTTTGGTTTTATTCACTCTAAAAAAAAACTTGTGAAAATTTGTATGAAAACTGTTGCAGTGAAATTTTCTTCTTTCTAGCTGCCTTTTCCACATTACTGTAGCTCTTTACTCCTTTGTTTAATCTGTGTATTTCACTAAGTTTTCCCTTAGTGCCAGGACAGAGGAAACCCATGGGAATGCCCAGCTCTCCCTCGCTGGCTCTCTCTCACCTCTCCATCACCGCCTGGAGGCCCCTCTCCCCTCTTTGCAGCTCTTGCTTCCCATCCCCTTGCTCTCCCCAACCTCTTCTGGTGGTGGTCCTTCCCTATCGCTTTCACATCTCCCCAGCCTGGTCCACTCCTGCTCTCCTACCGTATCCCACTGCTACTTTCGTACGTGCTCATGCTCACCAGCCTGTGCCACCCCTTCTTCTTGCTTTGCCACCACTTTGGGGACCATTGTTTTCCCGGAGCCTTCCCTGTGAGCATCATCATGACAAGTTTGAACTTCAGGAGGGCCAACTTTGGCCTTTTCAAGCAATTGCTAGGGGAAATCCCATGGGACAGGGTACTAGAAGGTAAGGGGGCCCAAGATAGTTGGTTAGCATTCAAGGACTGCTTCTTCCGAGCTCAAGATCAGAGCATCCCAGCAGGTAGGAAGTCGAGGAAGGGTACCAGGAGACCTGCATGGTTAAACAGGGAACTGCTGGGCAAACTCAAGTGGAAGAAGAGAGTGTACAGATCGTGGAAGGAGGGGCTGGCCACTTGGGAGGAATATAAGTCTGTTGTCAGAGGATGTAGGGAGGCAACTAGGAAAGCTAAGGCCTCCTTGGAATTAAACCTTGCAAGAGAGGTCAAGGACAACAGAAAGGGCTTCTTCAAATACATTGCAGGTAAAGCCAACACTAGAGGCAATGTAGGCCCACTGATGAATGAGGTGGGGGCCCTGGAGACAGAGGATAAAAAGAAGGCGGAGTTACTGAATGCCTTCTTTGCCTCTGTCTATACTGTTGGAGGCTGTCCTGAGGAGCCCCGGACCCCTGAGGCCTCAGAAGAAGTCAGGATAGAGGAGGAATCTGTCTTGGTTGATGAGGGCTGGGTCAGGGACCAATTAAGCAACCTGGACGTCCACAAATCCATGGGCCCTGATGGGATGCACCCGCGGGTGCTGAGGGAGCTGGCGGAAGTCATTGCTAGGCCATTCTCCATCATCTTTGCTAAGTCGTGGGCAACGGGAGAGGTGCCTGAGGACTGGAGGAAAGCAAATGTCACTCCAGTCTTCAAAAAGGGCAAGAAAGAGGACCCGGGTAACTATAGACCGGTCAGCCTCACCTCCATCCCCGGAAAGGTGATGGAACAACTTGTCCTTGGTGCTGTCTCTAGGCACATCAAGGATAGGGGGATCATTAGGGGCACTCAGCATGGCTTCACCAAGGGGAAGTCATGCTTAACCAACTTGATAGCCTTTTATGAGGATGTTACCCGGTGGATAGATGATGGTAAAGCTGTGGATGTGGTCTATCTCGATTTCAGTAAAGCGTTTGACACGGTCTCCCACAGCATCCTCACAGCTAAACTGGGGAAGTGTGGTCTGGATGATCGGGTAGTGAGGTGGATTGTGAACTGGCTGAAGGAAAGAAGCCAGAGAGTGGTGGTCAATGGGACAGAGTCCAGCTGGAGGTCTGTGTCTAGTGGAGTCCCGCAAGGGTCGGTTCTGGGACCAGTTCTATTCAATATATTCATTAATGACTTGGATGAGGGATTAGAGTGCGCTGTCAGCAAGTTCGCTGATGACACAAAACTGGGAGGAGTGGCTGACACACCAGAAGGCTGCGCAGCCATTCAGAGGGAACCTGGACAGGCTGGAGAGTTGGGCAGGGAGAAATTTAATGAAATATAACAAGGGCAAGTGTAGAGTCCTGCATCTGGGCAAGAACAACCCCATGTACCAGTACAAATTGGGGGCAGACCTGTTGGAGAGCAGCATAGGGGAAAGGGACCTGGGGGTCCTAGTGGACAGCAGGATGACCATGAGCCAGCAGTGTGCCCTTGTGGCCAAGAAGGCCAATGGCATCTTGGGCTGTATTAGAAGGGGTGTGGTTAGCAGGTCAAGAGAGGTTCTCCTCCCCCTCTACTCTGCCCTGGTGAGGCCGCATCTGCAATATTGTGTCCAGTTCTGGGCCCCTCAGTTCAAGAAGGACAGGGAACTGCTAGAGAGAGTCCAGCGCAGAGCCACGAAGATGATTAAGGGAGTGGAACATCTCCCTTATGAGGAGAGGCTGAGGGAGCTGGGTCTCTTTAGCTTGGAGAAGAGGAGACTGAGGGGTGACCTCATTAATGTTTATAAATATGGAAAGGGCAAGTGTCAAGAGGATGGAGCCAGGCTCTTCTCAGTGACATCCCTTGACAGGACAAGGGGCAATGGGTGCAAGCTGGAACACAGGAGGTTCCACTTAAATTTGAGGAAAAACTTCTTTACGGTGAGGGTGACTGAACACTGGAACAGGCTGCCCAGAGAGGTTGTGGAGTCTCCTCTGGAGACATTCAAAACCCGCCTGGACGCGTTCCTGTGTGATATGGTCTAGGTAATCCTGCTCCGGCAGGGGGATTGGACTAGATGATCTTTCGAGGTCCCTTCCAATCCCTAACATTCTGTGATTCTGTGATTCTGTGAAGTTTCCTGAGGAATGCAGCAGGCTCCACAGCGATGTCATGTAGAAGGGAAAAGAGCTGCCTGGCATTATATCTTTGCTGCAGGGCAGGGTATACAGGATTCATGCAGAGCTCTGAGTGCATTTGTTCCACACAAGCAGCTGTTGAAGCAGACAGTGGTTCCCCTGCCTGTACAAAGCCTAATGTAAGGAGGGTTGCTTTTTCCCCCCTTCTCTTTCACATTTCTTCTTGGAGTTTTTTGAGAGCTGTGTGCCCATGAACTCAGATCTTGAGGTGTGATTGGTGAACTAATTAAGCTTTCTAAATGGTTATAAAACTAAATCCTAAAATTAGAATACTTTGCTTCGTGTAGGGGTTTGTATACATGTGAAAACTTATCAGTAAAACTATGGCAGTAATTGATACCTCTTCAGCTGAAGCAGGGATCTGCAATGGGATCGAAGGGAGTGGGTGAGAGCCTACAGCCCCTTTCAGTGCAGTGCACAGTCCATGCCGTGTGCCAGGGCCATTGGTACCTTCAACCATTTCCTTCCCCAACTGAGTGCCTGCGTTCAGTCCTGTAATTCATAACATGGAAACCTGCAGCCCAGCAAAGACGTTGATGTAATGTGTTGTGTCACTGCAACTGTATTAGTAGTAGAATGATCCTGGCTAACTTTCCTCTACAGGCAAAGGCCAGTGGTCTGCTTTGAGTCTCAGTTCTGCAGCCTTTTGCTCATATGGGATCTCATGCAAAGCCCACTGAACTCCCATTCATCTTGGTGGGCTTCCACTCTGCCTCACTGTGGCTAATCTCACAGGTAAGAGCTCCAGGATCAGGTTCTTTGATTCTGTCTCAAATGAGTATTAAATTCTCCTAAATAAAACTTACTGCTAGGCAGTATCTTCACTGTTGGATTCAGTTTGGGGCTGAGCCAATCTTGGATACATGCCTTCATGATTAGATTCTTCCCCTTCTGCAATAAGAATGTCCCACATCACAACAGGAGTGTTGCAGTGACACGCTGAAGGGCACTGTATCTGTGTATGGGCTTTACTGAATCAAAGCTCTTTTATACCTGTATGCTGCAAACTGCCTGTCTTCCTACAAGGTGGTCAAATGTGCAACGTTATCTGAACCCCGTGTGCTTTGACCCCCAAATGTCTCTTTCCAGCAACACTTTGCACTTCACTCACACACGTGGTTTCCCAAGAGACTGGTCCAGCCCTGTTTGGCTTAGAGAGCAGCGTTTCTTTTCCCTGTTTGTACTAGATTTACTCTGCCATAGCCTAGAAGCAGAGGAATCACATGAAGTTGTTGTTTGAGAATTGCTGCCATTGATGTCATTCATGGATGAAGACTCTGGTTCTGTGTTTAGTCAAACGTGGCTAGGTACACTGTAGGAATGATCGCTTTCAGTTGCAAATTGTTTTAAATTTTCTAAATGGATTAGAGAAACCATGTCTCTATTCAACAGGGATTTGCAGCCACTGCACAAGGCCTCCTACTCTGAGCATGGATGTGACAGTTTGTGAACCTGGGGTGAATCAGAAGTGAATTGATTACACAAATTAGTCTCCAATTCCTCAGACTCCAGGAACCCTGCTGCATTTGGCGATGATTTTGAAACTACTCAGGATCAGTTCTGTAAAACCCCATGGGCAGACCCCAAACTAGACTCAAGAGCCAAAATTCTCTCTCTGATTCAAAGAAACAAGGCGTTACTGAAAACAGTCCATGACATGACCTACATGGACCGAATCTACCTTTTATTTGCTCTTTTTTTTGAAATGAGGCTATCACGATCTTCACTTGTTGGAAAGCCACAGATAGAGCCTTCCATGGAGAACAAAGTTACACCTTTCTGATATTTAGACAAGACTCTTCTGATGTCAAACCTAAGAGAGGCAGACAAAACCAAGTCTAGGGTATCTGACATTAAATTGAGATAACTCATAGATCACCTGTGAGAGTAGTTCATCTGTAGTCATGACCAGAATTTGACAATGGTCTTCTCAAAGCCAGCTTTTAAAAACATGAAGAGATGAAGGTACTGCTTTTCAGATGGGGCACAAATTTTTTAACTCATTGACTGACATGTAATTGCAAAGCACCATGCTGTCATCTCACAGAAACAGGAACATGTCTGTGCAGCGTGTGTAACTAAAGGTGGCATTTTTTGACACTGACCTGTAGACTGGTGTTAGAACCCAGACCAGTGATTGAGACATCCAGACCTAACTGGAAAGATGATAGTCATAAAACCATGGTTGCACTGTGTGGTGCAGACACTCGTCACACTCTGATCTAATTTCCTTGTTGGAGATGCAGGAATCTTGGGAAGGTGTAGAAGAGCCATATGATTCTGCCCATGGACAGGGACTTTGTATCATATACACAATGGTGCTCCCTAACTTGGGGCTTGCTGTGTGTCCATAATGCATCACATCATCTGTGCAAGCTGTGCACGTGCATGGCAGCAGTGTGTCTGAGGGTCTCATTGGCTCATTGCAGCCCCTGGGGGGCTCAGTATGTTGCTTGTCATCTAGAAATTCTTGGCAAATGGTCTAATTCCTCCTTTTCCAATCAGACTACATTTCTGGATGGAAAAACATACTATTTGAGCAGGTAAGGCTAATAAGGAAACTTAAAACCAAGTGTTTTTCCTTGCCCTCTGCTCTCATGCCCTTAGGTGAAGCAAATCGGTGGGCATAATTTCTAAAGACACAGTGCATCAGTTAGATGTACTTCTCAGGGAGAGCTGGAAACGAAGATTTACTTGTACACTTTGTAAACCCTTTCCAAAACCTTTTTCCTTTTTGTGGATTAGTACAATCAGCAAGCAAATCTCAAATGAATGAAGAGCAATCAAACATGCCAAAGTCATGAGTGACTAATTGGTACTTGTCGCCTTTCTTTCAATGTGCAGTATCATTCCTGAGAGTAGCATTGAGAGTCATCTGTTCTCAGAGGGACCACAAATCTTGTTGGAGAATCTCATATTTAACTACATGATTTTGTTTCTCCTCTCATAATACTAACATGTCCTATGAGGTTTGAAAAGAACATCACCAGTTCACTAGATCTGTTAGCAGTCCCTGTGCATTTTTTTGTCATCTAAATATAATTGTCCTTTAGATTCCAAGACACAAGGAACAGTATGATTTGCCAGTCCATGATACCACTCTCTCTGCATATTCCATTTCCAGAGCCCTAGAAGGGCATAAGCAGAACTCTTTTCCCAAAGTTTATGAAGCAGCTCTGATAAACTAAGTCTGTTATTCAGATAAAAAGTTGGTGCCTCTTACTGAGTTGGATGAATATTTTTCAGATGGAATACTTAAAGGGAAGGGAATAAAGGGAAATTATTTATGCTTATTAGAACCATTTAATGTGATTATATCAGAAATATTTATATTTTGTGAGTCTTTTATCATTATTACTGTAAGCAAATGAAGATACATCATATTTATCTGTTCCCTGCTCAATTAATGATTCCAGATCTTTGAATTTTTACTTTTTTTTTAAGAAAATAATGGTGATGCAATTGTGGATCAGCAGACAGGTGACCTA
Organism: Nyctibius grandis; assembly: GCF_013368605.1. Lineage (NCBI taxonomy): Eukaryota > Metazoa > Chordata > Aves > Nyctibiiformes > Nyctibiidae > Nyctibius > Nyctibius grandis. The sequence continues at coordinate 105,352,772 of NC_090659.1, forward strand.
GAAGTTTTATATTTCATGAAATAGTGTCACTGTAGTCTATTCAAAGCAAAAATAAGAGTCAAAGACATAAGTATTTGTAGGAAGAGGAAGTCTCTAGATGATTGACACTGTAAAGCTTTTCCTCTCTGCTGCAATACAGAAGACTGTCACACCTATATATGTCCCAGCTGAGGGGCGAAAGTCAAGGTCTGTGAGACAGACTTGAATAAGGCCATAGAGGTTTTTAATTACAGGGTTTTAACCAGCTCCCCAGCTAGATGAGAATTACAGCTGTGGGTGAGCTCCTGTGGCAGTATAGGGCAGCAGCAGTTATCTTCATATGCTTCGTGGAGCGTGGACAGCTTTTAAATAGCAGCCGTGGAATGAATTAACTTAGCAGGGGCAGGCTCATGACCCTTTTCTGCAACTTGCAAAAGCAACGCCATCTTCAAGGTAATTAGTGTGTACTTCACACTGTTGGGGCAGCAGACCGATAGTCTGCTCATAGAGAGGCCTCCAGCTTAGCCAAGACAATGTAAATCCCCACCATGTAAAACTAGTAGTCCAAATTGCACAACTTGAACCATTAAAATGTTATTTTAAGTCTTCTCAGTCTGATTTAGATTTAAGCAAAATACCTGGCACAATTGACCAATTAGTAAAGTGAAGCAAAAAGAAAAATCATGCAAGTTTGAATCTGCTAATTCAGCTTTTTTATTTCTAGATGTGACAGGTTTATCACTCTGTGTAGAGCTTTAGTAGCTGGCACCACTTATTAAAACAATATAGATTTCTTTTTACTGCAGAAAATTGAAAGACAGTTCTCCCCTAGAATATTGTTGAATTGCAAAATACTGATACAAGCATGGAGTCAAGGAGTGAACCTGGCTCATGTCATACATGTTTAGGTCTTACACTGTAATAATCTAAGAATGCTGTGATGGATAATTATAGACACACAAGTGCAAACACATATGTGATTTTAATAATGAACACCAGGTAGATGTACTAGGTAGGTAATGAGAATGTGAAGGGTATCATGGTCTATTGGTTTTAAGTCTTCCTTATATGAATTCCCCAAAGGCAGAGCTTTAATAGCTCCTACGTGTTAAGCCCTATGTGTGTGAGGAGAGGTGTGACTGTAGATCTTGGTGTATTAAGAGTGCCTAGTTCAGTGGCTCTGCGCTGGGCAAGGAGGTGGCTGGAACACCAGAAGCTTTTTTGGCTTTTGGAGTGTATTTGCAGCTTTTGCCCACTAACTTTGGGGAAAAAGAGAGGCCAAATGGATTCTTTGGTCCATCAGCTGAGTCATACTGACCATGAGGAAAAAAAAAAACAACAATTTTGGCTCCCTGCCAAGAGAAAAACTAAAAAAAAAAAAAAAAAAAAAGAAACAGAAGGAAATCTGTTAGCTTTGAGGATCTCACCTCAGATGAACATGCCAGACTGAGAAGCTGTAGTGCAGAGGACAATTAAAAGTCTTTCTCTGGAGAAGAGGTATCTGGTGTTGATGAATGACTAGGTGTTACCTAGGGAAAAAAGTCCACAGAGAAAAAAAAACAGTGAAAGATGCTGAGTTCCCCACAGTAGGTCTGTATCAGGAAGAAGCATGCAGGTAAACTGTCCGTGACTCAGAATATGTGATTTCTACAATGCTTTTTTCTATATTAAAAAATGTTACTGTACAGTAACTGTCTTCTCCGTTGCTGACTCCTAGTCTATAGCTCCTTACAGAACAGAGCTCCTGAAGCACAAGGCAGGGAGAGGGAGTCACCGTCACTCAGGGGATGGCAGCCCAATGCCCCTGCAGAGGCAAAAGGCTGCATAGTTAACACGTACAGTGAGTGATCTCCAAGCCCTCACTGGTGTTTGCCCTTCCTGCTACCTTCATAAACACTGTCACATCACTTTTACCTCCCCCTGGATCCTCGGTTGATCCCTGAAGTTGCATAATCTTCCTCTTCTCGCTGTGCACGGCTACCGCTCCTGTCTCCTGACATCTACTTCTTTATGATACATGATCCCTCTTCACTTGGGGCAAAGCTCCCCAGCTTTCTCTCAGCCAATCTTGCCTTCAGATTTGACTGTAATATCTTACTGAGTTCAGAGTCAGACTAAAGAGTCGGTTCATTGCCCCGGCAACCCTCCCCCTCTTTTTTAAATATAAGCATCACATTTTCTATTCTTCAGTCACATGGTATCAGTCTGTATTTGAAACACTCATTAATCATCCTTGCTAATGCACATGAAACGTCTCATTTTGGTTAATACTGTGTTCTGGGAGAGAGACAGTCCTTTGTATTATTTGGTCTTTTGAGAATTCGGTTTTGCTGTTGTTCTCAAAGTATTAACACCGTATGTAGGAATGTGGTCCTGGTGGAGTTGTTCCACTCGTACTAATGGGATTATTTTAAAGAGAAGGAAAATGGTTACTGAACCCCCGATTCATATCAGTCAAATACAAGAGTGGTTCAATAGGAATACAAAACATGGCTTACTTTTGCTCCCCAAATTGTCATTACATGAAGCTATGCTAACACATAATCATATGCATTATTGTGATAAGAAGAGTTACTTGTCACAATTTTAAGCCAGCTCCAAGCAATATTGAAAATGCAAATTTCAACAGCCGGTCTGCTGAACAAAGAAAGTCTACTAAATCTGTATGTACTTACACTGCTGGCACATAGTGCCAAATTAACAAGGAACACACCCACATCATTAGAATTATAAGTCTGAGAAGTTACATCATTTAAAATTCCTCTGTCTCTTTCCCTTCTTTGTCTCCTTGGTGGGAAACTGGAAGGAAAGAAGAATGTTATACCTCTTGCTAATAAAAAACACCAAGAAGTTTCTGAAAATTCAGCTTTGTCTAAGAAGATCTCCATTCAGGACACTTAATCTTTGAACCAGTAAAGTTTCTCAGTATTGCTCTCGCCACAGGTTCCATATCAACCTTTGATTTTGAATTGGAATAAATTTTGAATATGTTTTATGAGAATATTATGAATGTAAGTAGGGTGACCATAAATGGAGACACAACTGTACTGACGAGCTTGGTTTGATTAGTCATTGGGTCTAACAGTCCTATGTTTGAAGGCAATGGAAAGTATTTACATCAATCTACTGCAAGTGGGAATCTAGAGTGTGTTTTCTATGCAGACCATGCTGCACTGTTATGAGGATTGCAGCAAGAGACAACTTTCTAGCAGAGTGGGATATGTGAAGGCCAAGTTTGGCAAGATAAATGAAAAGTGATAGAAGACAATGAAATCCCAGGAAGGGAAAGGACATGACTATTGAGATCTAAATGGATAGGCTGTAAATGGAAACTGTCCAAAAATCACAAGTGATACAACAGAGAAGAGCTGAGCTTTTATCCTCTCCTGGAAGGTATTGCCACATTTTCAAGTTCTCAAACCTGCTTTATCAAGGCACTTGATAGTGTGTTTAATGTTCTCTATGATTTACAGAGAAATAATTATTATTTACAGAGAAATAATTATTAGGTCATTAGGTCATTAATTACATTAGACACAGAATGCAAAGAGTTACTAATAAAAAACCAGATTAATCAAAGTATTTTTTCCTTCCCCTAGAGACACATTCATGTCAAAGCATCATTAAACAGAGAACCATTTTTTTTTACGGCATTAAAGAAGTCACCAGAGAACTGGAGACTACGCCACACTCATAACTATGGGCAGAAATGTGCATTTGGGAAGTAGAATGTGAATTGAACAGTGACAATGCACAAATTCACTCACATGCTTGGTATATATTGGCTTGGTAGATATTTGGTATATTATGGCATTGATTTTGCAAGAGGTTGGTCCTCATGCACAGTCTCTTGCAAATCTATGTTCTAACGGTCTTTATAGAAACTGATAAATCAATGAAATTTCACCACAAATACGTTTGTTTCATGTATTTTGTGAAATGTATTTAGTGTTACCTGCTTATTTTATGCTTTCTAACAGACCTGCATAGCTTTTCTAGTACAATTTGCTGAAGTAATTGAGTCTGAGGTTCAGACGAAGAGATGAGGGGTACTCAGCACACAAGAACTGCAGGGAAAGGTTGGTATCTACAATGCCAGCGGCTCATTTATCCTGGGTCCAACCAGGAGCAAATTCAGTCCATGCTAATATGTGCAGCTTCCTCCAAGCTGCCTGTTGGCTCTGAGCAGGACGAGGTGAGAGAGATTAACACTGGGACAGTATCACTTGTGTCTGAGATGTCTGTCTCTGTGTTACATCTTTCTGCCGTATCTGAGAACCAGTTGGAAAGTGTCCGACCTGCGTTTGTAATGGAGTCCGTGGGACCATTGCTGCTGCCTTCAAGGCAAGACTCTGATCTCATCCTGGATTTTTCATAGACAGAATGTCATATTTGGCATTTCTGTATTTTTTCATATTTCTTTGTGTTATGCAAATGCTTTATGCTCCTTGAAAACTTACTGAATTTGATTAATTATGTTGAACAAATTCATGAGCAGTTTAACTATACTGTAACTTGGCTTTGCTTCTACATGAGGCTTGCCTTACATAGGCTCCTGGCAACCAGGATTGCTTTTTAGAGGCCAACTTTCCCACATCAAGTAAGAGTTAATTTGGTGTGCAAGAACCAGCTCTCATATAAAGCCAACTCATTTCTTTCATTCACCCAAACCATCCTATTGGACTAGGCCATTGAGCTCTAGCTAAAAGTGACCTTGATTTGCCTACTAGGCATCAGCTGCATCCTATTAGATTTAATAAGTAAGTAATTCATGCTTTATCTTGGTCCCCTTTCTTCATTTGTTTTCCTGATTAAATTACAGAGTAGAGATTTTCATAAATTAATCATCCCAGTGGTTTCTATTTTACTTGTATTTTATGGCTCTAGATTAAACTTCCCAGCACTGCTTACGTATTCTGAAGTTCTCCTTTTTTGTATGTCCTCCATTTCATAAGATGAGAAAATAAAGAAGGCTTTTATGCACGTGGGGCAGTAGAAACTAAGAGCCTGTTGTAACGTTCAAAGTTCAGATGTTCAACAGCTCATCCAACTAACCACTTGAGGCAGGACAGATACACTGCAGCAGCTGCTGAGCTTAACCCACGTATTTTGTCAGATGTTTCCTTCTTTCTAATGAAAGAAACTTCTCTACAAAAGTTCCTGGATGCATTGTTACCACGCTTATCATTTCCTTGATGAGGAGTGTACTTCCTTATTCTCTTGTATTTTCAACTAGCTCTTAATTATTGTGATTTCATGTTGTACTTGCATATGGAAGAACTAAAGCTAAGAGCTTCAAATGAAGCCAGGATCTGTCTCTGCATTAATACTGTTGCGGAGATTGAATTACAACCAGAATGCTTTTTCTAAGAAGTAGATAATGCTGTCTCTGGGCAGACCGCATGAGTAAAATGGTTCAGCCAGTTAACAGACTAAATAAACCAGATTCAAACTGTAATAATAATAATAATAATAATAATAATAATAATAATAATATGTTAGAAACTAGAAAACTAGAAAAATAAAGCCAATGCAAAAGTTTTAAAGACAACTCTTGTACAGAAACCTTGTTTAAAATTAAGTTCCTGTCTGATACCATCAATTTGGGAATTGAGTGACTAATGGGAAAAGTTTGGCTGTTTATGTTACTACAAAATTAATGTTTGAAAGTTGGTTTTTATAGATTACTGGGTTTCTGCAAAGTCCTGTCATAGGACTTCAAATTCACTCAGAGATGAAACAATTTTCTTTTTGTCATTGTCACTTGTCCTTGCTTATGACAAGGGTCAGCATTTTTAAGTACAATGATTTGGAACTGTTTAAGTAAGCTATTGCCTTGTTCCAGTGTTCCAGTGTAATTAAAAGTAACCTCCCAACAATGAACGAAGGGCTCCGTGGCTCCTTGGCATTCTGGGTGGTTTGTTGCCGTGTTGTTAAAACACACATAAAAAAAGTTACTGATGGAACAGCTTAGCTATCCAGGAAGAAAATAGCCAAGTTGACTGAATACCTTGCTGTTACATACTTGTGTAACACACTAGAGAAAAGGTTAACATGGAACATGATACTTCCTGGTGCACTGGCCGCTGAGAGAGGAACGATGGATTTTGGGGAACTGGTGGCATTCATCAGTAGGGCTCTGACTTTCCAGCTTGTAAAAAAAATCAAGTGAGTTAAATGTTACTTGAAATCTGAATGGCAGCATAAAATATGAGTAGCATGTGGAGAAGCTAGAAAAAAAGATTAAGAATAGTATGCTTTTAAGGAATGAATTATTTATTTATGATTTATGTATTACAGTAATCGAGATTGTTAAAAAACAGGAATGCACTCCTAATGGTACAAGAAGCAAGTATGACCATCATTTAAATATTTGGACAATAGTCCAGAAACCTAACTTGCATATCTGCCTATATGTCCTCCTGCCAAATGCGCCCCCCTTTCTCATTCTCTCCGGGAAACGCATCCTTCCTCTTTGTTACTTCACCTCTTTCAACACCCGTGTCTGCGAGGCTGGAGGCACCGAGCTCTCAGCACCCTCTGGCAGGACTAGGTTTTCAGACACAGCATCACCTGGGCAGGAGATTAAAATCAAACTAGAGGGACTACATTTCACCCAGGGTACCAATTAATTATGGGAATTCAGTGAAATATGAGGATGTGGAAGCCAAAGAATTAGTGAAGACAGAAAGGAAGCAGGAAAATTCATGGAAGAACGCCCCAACAGACATAGACAATAGTGTATCCTGCATGTAGCCTCTGATTTAGGAAGACTCTAAACTTTAAATTGCCAGAAGATGGGAAAGTAAAATAGAGGGAAAATTTTCCTGTATTTGTCTTGTTTCTGTTCCTCCTTAAGCCACTTGGAGACAAGAGAGTTGGTTAGATGGCTTTTTGGTCCAATCTAATCTAATGCAGCAGGTACTACCTAACAACTTTCTCTTGAGAATGAGATTCAGAAATCTGGCTCAAAATCTTCTCCTGGATCTTCACTGTTTATTTCCAGTGTATCTGGTTTTATTTTAAATATTGACATCTCATCTAGTGTCTTAAAATAGATGTTTTTCTTGTATTTTATCAGCTGCAATTTAACTTAGTGTCAGAAACTTCCTTACTCAACACTGATAGTACTGAAGAGATAATGTCCTTGATGAAGGTTTTACAGTCTTCCTTATGAAACAGGCTCTTATTGTTGAAGAATACACATAAAGAGGTTTTGCTTTTATGGATGTAATCTGTTGTGTGTTTTCTGCATGACGGCATGAGAAAGAGGGAGAGAGAAAATTGTAGGAACTTTTTCATCTTGTTGCAAAGAAATCAGACTTTCAGGGCAAAATACAGTGGTGGTTTTTGTGTACTGACAATAGCAGTATCAAAGCAGTATCACTGCCAAGTCCTACAGAGAATATTCCTGTCCTGAGGACTCAATTAGTACATCGGTTCACCTTAGCAGCAGCGAGGTACTTAGCTCTTGGACTGAGGAATTAAATCTTCTCAAAGGCTTTAAAATATTGTTAAAAATAAACCAGGATCACCTAAAACATCTTTTCAGGTGGTGGTTGTTAATCTGCTCACCTCTGTATCTATTGTCCAGGCCTAATTGCCTTGTAGGACCTGGTGATGAATTGGTGGTATGAATGGTGCTGTGCCTGGATCACTTTGCAATTGCCAACCTAAATATTTGCAGGGAGGATTGCCCTTCTTACAGGGCCTGCTTTGTACTGTGTGGAGTTGTTAGGAGTGAGATGCCTTAATGTAATTGACACAGCAACATGAAGATGTACCTACTTTTTCCTTCTTTTTTTCTACTTCTTTATTTGTTGCTTTTCTGTGTTCTGACTAGTAAAAGATTTGGCATGAACTGATGGTAAGTGAACTGTTATTCCATTTTTCTATATTTTTCAATTTAATTTTGAGCTAATGAAATGTAGTAGATGATCATCTCTGAAAGGCAATTCTTTTATTTACAGAACTTACACAGCATGGGAAACGTAAGCAAGTATTCCTTGCATTGTTTTATTAACATGCCTAAACTCAGATCACCAGTATGAACATATTACTCCTAGCAGTGTGTTTAGTGTCCAAGCCTTCTTAAGCCTTTGCTTTGGTTGAGACTGCTGGCAGCAGTTGTAAAAAGTAATAGTAGTTTAAAGAGAGGGAATGGTCTTCTGAAAATGTAACAGATTTCCAACTAGTAGCAATCGAGGGCAGAAATTATGCAGCCACCATGAATTTTACCAGATGATAAACCATCACATGATTGAAATCCTGGTCATCATGGGGAACTTAAACCATCCCTGTATCTGCCAGACGGACAAAACAGCAGGCCACAAGCAATCCAAGAGGTTTCTGGAGTGCATTGAGGATAACTTCCTAACACTGGTTAGTGCATTAGGAGACTGAGAAGCCAATGAGGAAAGGCACTCTGCTGGACCTCCCTATGCTTACAAACAAGAAAGATCTGGTTGAGGATGTGAAGGCTGGGAGCAGTTTGGCTGCAGTGACCAATAGTGATGGAGTACAAGATCCTGAGAGGGGGAAACAGGACAAATAGCAGCTGGGCTTCAAGAGAGCAGACTTTGGCCTCTTCAGGAATCTGCTTGGAAGAATCCCATGGGAGAATATCCTGGAGAGAAGAGAGCTGGTTGACTTTCAAGAATCACCTCTTCCTCCAAGCTCAAGAATGGTCCAGTCCAACATGCAGGAAATCAAGCAAAGATGGCAGGAGGCCTGCATGGATGAAGAAGGGGCTCCTGAAAGAATTCAGACATCAAATGGAAGCATACAAAAGTGTATTGGGTTTACATGGCAGGGTTCTGGCAGTGTGCATCTGCAGGCTGCTGTGGCATCTGTGAAGAGAGGCTGGGGCTGCCCCATGCCAGACAGACAGTTCCAGCCAGCTCCACAATGGAACCACTGCAGGACACAGCCGAACCCATCAGGGAAGCTAGTGGTTCCCCTGGGAAAACGTATTTAAGAGGGGCTGTCATGGGTAACCTCCAGCCAGCAACTAGGCACCATGCAGCTGCCTGCTCAACGCTCCCCCCCGCAGTGGGATGGGGGAGAGAATAGGAGGAGAAAGATAAGAAAACTCATGGGTTGAGATAGGAACAGTTTAATGATTGAAATAAAATAGAATAAAATAATAATACTAATACAGAAGCAAAACACTGCACAGTGAGGAGTGAGGAAAACAGCGTGAGAAACAGCCTCATGAGTACTGTCAGAGAAGAAGGAGGAAGAGGTGGTGCTGCAGGTGCCAGAACAGACATTCCACTGCAGCCCACGGAGAGACCATGGTGGAGCAGTTATCTACACTGCATGCCATGGAGAGGACCACCCTGGAGCAAGTGGATATTTCCTGAAGGAACTGTGGCCCTTTGAGAGCCCACACAGGAGCAGGTTCTCTTACTAGGAACTGTGGCCCATGAAGGAACCATGGTGGAGCAGGTTGGTTCTGAAGAACTGAAGCCCATGGGGAGGACCCATGCTGGAGCAGTTCTGGAAGGACTGCAGCCCATGGAAAGGACCCACACTGGAGCAGAGGAAAAGTATGAGGAAGAAGGAGCGACAGAGACGAACTCTTAAGTTCTCTAAGCACGAACCTCATCCAGATATTTCAGTTACTGAGTCTTGCCAGAAGGTTAAGTGTCATATAGCTCTCTAAACTTCAGTCTATCTTCTACAACAGCATTTGATATTGTAAGCATAAAAAAAGTTTCACGGGCAAGAATACCAGAAACTGCAAGAAAAGGCATTTATCACATTTGTGTCTTCTGTTGTTCGTTATTTTTATTTTTCCTGTGTGATCTGAATCCCGATCCTTCTCTTTGCACTTGTGAAGTGCCTGGAGATCAAGTTGTGCCATGTAGTATTATTTGCATTTCAGTTTCTCCTAAAATTTCAAACCACAAAGCAAGATGTGGTAATTTCTTCACTTCCTTCCCTCCCAGGGCCCTGATCAAAATCAACATTCATATGGCAACATCCTAGATGAGTGCCCTGGTGAGTGATTTAAGACTAAGAAAATGACTTGCAAAGCTTTATAGAAGCAGAGGAAAGTCCCCTTAACTTTAGTAGACCTTGTATCTGACTTAGAAGGCTTAAAATGGTAAAAGCCCAGCCTTGTATGAGAAGAGTATGGCAGTGAGGGGCTTGGTTCCTTCTTTTCACTGAAGGCTTTGAGCATAAGTCAAACATTGTGGAGTTGTAGTTCTGTCTTTGTACTCTCCTATAGTAATTTTCTTGGTACTGAGATTCCGGCAGAGCTTTCAGCTAAAATGAATGCAACTAATAATTGCGAATTCAATATCTGAATTTCAAATTATTGCGCATGACATATATGAAGCCTCATACTTCATTATAAATTATTAATTAGGTTTTGAAAATTATCTTGGATATGTAAATCTATTATTAAGGAAATCTTTCGCATTTCTGATTTTAAGAAATGAATGTAATATTGCCATTAAAAATTCTCCTTGTGATTATCACAGAATAACGCCAAGAAATGTAAGACTAATTAATTTCTCTTTGAGTTAGTGTTCTCTTGCATTTATGACTGCAGTTACCCTCCACATCTTACTACTCTAATTCTGAAAAAAATGCAGTTGGAAGTTGCTATTTCTTCTGATGAGGAAGACAGAGAACAAATCACATTCTAGCAGGTCTTCTGTTATATATTACTTTGTCTTCTGTATAGGGATATATAGGAGGGAGCTGTACAGAGCTGTACAGGTCCTTCTGACTGGAGAGCACAAAGCCAGGGGCATTCTACATTTCTGTATGTGACGCCAGGCTCTTGGGATAAATGTGGGTCTCTAGGAGAGTGTAGGTGCTCCTCCTGTACATCATGCAGCAAAAGCAGGGAAGCACAGGTCCCCCCTTCCCACCTTTCTGGCAGGTGTGTATCTGGTTTTGTGCACTGTGTTGTTCTGCCGCTGAGACAACTCGGCTCCGCACCTGCAGTGCCTTCTGCACGCCCAGCTGCTTTCCTGTGGTGCTTTGCAGCTGTCAAAGACGTAATTATACCTTTGATTTCTGCCTCTTTCATTTGTTACGGTAAATGACCAGGTATGACCAGGTATGATTTTGGAATTGGTTGTACTGCTGACACCTGCAAATACTAGAGCTGGATGGTGAAGTTCTGGGGTTTGTTGTTATTTTCATTTTTGCGGATGTGTATTTAGCATGTGCCATTCTGGGTCATCCATTTTGTCCACGCTGTCAGGTCCAGCTTGCTCTGGGTGGATTCCAGCTGATGGTAACCAACTCACAGTTTGCACAATATTTAACTAGAAGTCTTTGGTTGCAACTTTAGGTTATTTATTTCTGCCTTGACTGTTTAATTTTACTTTCACCAGAAGAACACTCCCCAATATGGTAAATATGAATAGGAATGCTGCATATGGGACTGTTAAGCACAAAGATTTTAGTGAAACGCTCCTGTAAATATGCCTGCTTCTCTGTTGTTACAGTTATTTTAAGTGTATGTTTAACTTGCTGATTTCACACACCACTGTGCAGCCGTTTGTTATATATTAACTTAAGACTCAACCCTGCAAGGTAGTAACTGCTTCTGGATCATGCTGAGTCCCTTTCCTTGCCAGCAGTGTTTAAGGGCTTACAGGGTGCTCGGGACTGAGCCCTGAATCTGGGCAACAACAGGCTCTTTCAAAAACCAAACAGGTTTTCTGGAACAAGGTTCATACTGTAACTGGGCAATATTTTGTGCAATGGATTTTCATACATTTAGATTAAATCTTATCCAGAACAACAGATCTCGTAGTTAATGGCTGCTGGAAGACATAAACATTTAGGTATGTATGGTGGTAATTAATTACATTTTACAATTATGGCTTTACTAGTTGTTCCAGTTAAGTGCAAAAACATGACAGACTAATATTTTATCTTTTCTGTGTTGGCTGCAGCGTGCTTTGCCCCTCTGTTAAAGTGTATGTGGTTTTTAGAGTTGCAGACAAGCTGTGCAGCTCATCTAGCAAAGCCATCGGGGCATTACTCATCACTGCGCTTACACACCGAGCAACGAGGCGCTCCGTGCTCTGCGACTTCAAGGGGATCCCACTGGCAGTGGTATCGGGGGGACAGATTCCCTGGCATTACCCCTGTTTTCTGGAGCAGCTTTCTTGGGCAGAAGCCCACCCAGCCATAGAGCCGAGCCACTGGTGCTGCCTGCATCAGTGCCTTGTCACCAATGGCACCGGGCTGGAGTGCTGTCCTCTGCTGCGAGTCGGGCATTTGGGAAGGTACGCTTTACCGAAGCTGATCTGTTGCTTACGGTTTGGGAAGCCAGGATTAATATTTAGTGGCCAAATGTATCTCAATGAGAGCAAGATGCGGTGTAGCCTGTGCAAACTACAGTACTAATCATTACTTTTTCTCTGAAACTTGTTTTGGGAGAAGAGCGTGGCATTGGTCTGTGTCGTAAATTCAGATGTATTTGGCACAGAAAAAGTGTTGAACATACTGTTTCTGAACAGTTACTCTTGCTGTTTTACATGCAGATGAAGACATAATCTTCCATTGTTTGCAAGGAAAAAGACAGGATCTGAAACCTTTAAGTAATGGGGTTTACTTCCACCTACGAGCAAGGAAAATTACTTCCAAAAATGGAGCCCTTGCCTTCCCTGCTCAACACCCTGCCATGCTAAGGCAAGCAAGGAGGTGCTCTTTGATTTTGGTCCTGGTATTTTCTGCAAATAATGGTAATTAGGAACTAAAAACTAAACCTGAATTTTGCTTTCAGACTTATACTTAAGGTTGGCCAAAGACCAAGGCACAGTTCTGTTCTAGGGGCTGATGGAGGAATCTCACTTTAGTTCAAATACACTTGTGTGTTAAAAACCATATCTTTTCAAAATAAGCAATCACGCTGTTGGCCTTTGCCCTTACTTCCACAATTTAACTATCAATCAGTTGTGCACACACTGTGTGGATTATGTCTTGAGATCGGTGTGATTTTCAGCATGCAATAACAGAGAATCACCTACATAAAACGTTTGCAAGACCACAGCTCTGGCGATGTACTCTAACTGAAACTGGGGTATGAAATCGGTACATAAGCAGACTGCAGATTAAGCAACTTGCTGACTGCCAGTTTTCTTGGAGTAATGGCTGTCAAGTTGGCTGCCATGCTTTTCTGGGTAATAAGCAAAAAACCCAAACAAAACAGAGGTTTTAGGAGTCTTTAGTAAATTAGAGAGGTTTCTGTGTAACTTTAAGCACAATTAGCTAAGCTAGCAACCCTAAGAAGTTGAGAGTTGTTTACCCATTAAAAGAAAGTGGGGAAATAGATAGAAGTTTATGGGAACAAAACTGGACTGCTGATGCCAGTGAAGTATTTTCCAAAACTTTGAGCATAGGATGAAGGCACCACATGATTCTGTGTAAGAATATTGCAGGAGAAAGTAGTCACAAGTACTGTATATCCTCCCTGGGAAAACAGCTCCTGGTTTAGGGGAAATGAGGCTGGGGTTGGTTGTATGCTAATTCCCTTTTATTACTATGTGTTAGCAAAGCTGTTTAATACTCGCTGCAAAGCCTGGATTTCACTCTCCTCTCATTTAATACCAGGTTAAATCTGGAATAATAAGCTCTCAAAAGCTTAGAAGTTCCAGTAAAATGAGATCTGGCTAAAAATTACATGTTGGTTTCTACGAGTAACAGTGTTGTAGCTTTGGTGCCCTAAGCAATGAGAGAAGCAAGACTGGTGAGAAAAGAGAATACGCTTAATTAGGATATTGAATGGTTTAGTAGAAGTTGCTGTGTCTTATTGAAAACCTTAGGAAGAGTTAATTTCTCTGGAGAGCCTGAACTCTCTCTCTGTCCCCCTTTTCTTAGACTTCAGAACAACTGAAAATGTAATAGTCAATTTTGAATCATTTCCAAGTGTTTGCATGATGTGTTTTGCTTAAGCGCTGGAAAATCAAGACGTAGAATATTGTGCATGGAGCAGGATGGCTGTTACTTCAGCGTTTCTCCGGCAGCAGTATCCGTGACTCTGAGAGCTGAACACTGAACGGGAGCTGTTTATCAGCTGAACGATAGCAGGATTTCTGATAAATTAAGCCTCTCCTCTTGGCCTGATACGGTGAAGTATAAAGCTGATCCTAGTCAGCTGATATGGGCTTGTTATAAAGGCGCACCTCTGACTCTTTGGTTAAAACAATTATTCTGGAATGTATTTATCAGTGGCTCTTGAGGACTTTCAGAGTTAAAGCTTTCATGTAAACCCTGTCCCTCCTAGGAAAATTACCAGATGCTGACAGGGGGTGTCACCAGTGGCTCAGCTGAACATATGCTGCGTATTGTTTGGCTGCAAGCGCGGGGCAGGGAGGCCCTGTCCCCTGCTGCTGCCGAGGCTGGTGAAAACAGGTTTTAAACCAACTTCTTTCAGCATAATACTAAAGGTTTGCCTCTACAGAGTGTCCATCCTACCAATGAGAGTGAATAACTAATCAAGCATAGATTGGCCTGCCCAAATTTTCGCTGCATCAAGAAAGAGTTAGATGGCATCTTTACTGAGTTATTTTACAAATGGCATTTTTTGAGGTATAGAGCAATCCCAACATCCTTGCACTGGGACTATATTGCGTTATTTTTGTGGTGAAGCTGGAATTGAAACTGAATCAGACATTGAATGTAAAGCAGATTAAAATCTCTATTTACCTTAATGATTGATTTTAATCTCTGAATTTGACACAACAGCACTTTATAAGCAATTCAATTAACCATTTTCTGGAGAAAGTATTTTCCTGCTTTCCCAGAGAACATACTTAAAAATATTTCCTGTTTGGGATGCTGCCACAGAACTTGTGTTTTTGTCTCTTTTGTGAATCCGCTACAGACACCCACCCAGCACCTCCACCCGCACACCCACCTCACACCCACATGTCCTGGCACCCTACGGCTTTGAAACACATCACACGGGGAATAAGCTGGGGGCATTTCCACAGTGTTCCCTCAGTCCTTTCCAATTCACAGCACTCCTGGGCGGCTCCTGAGACAAACTGCAAGTCTGGAGCCATTTCAGGAGTCCCGTTGGTTGCTTGTGAAAGGAGGAGTTTCCACTCGCCTTCCTGTGCCCTCCTCCTTGCCCTTGGATGCTTCCTTCCACCTCCTGCCCTGCAACAGCTTGGATGCAGCCAGGGGAGCTGGTTCAGCTCACAGCCTGGCAGGAAAAAGAAGGCGGCATGTCCAGCATCTCTCCCTTTAGGTGATGGCATGCTCTTAGACTGGCTGGAGCCATCACTTCTACCTTCACCTGTAGAGACCAGGTAGATCGAAGGAGATGATGTGAACAGGAGCAGGTGGTCTATGGGGAGCGACAGCATCACTGGGTCAGTGGGTGATAACAGGAGAGAGCAAAGCAGCCGTTTCAGTCCTGGCACAGAAACAGAAAGTTTGCTGGATTATGTCATGAAAAGTGAGAGGTAGGAAGAGATCTGACTCAGGTATTTAGTATTGCCTAGGCAAAACACAACCCTAGGACAGAACTGATGCAAACTGCTTGCCTTTCATACTGCAGCCAGAAATATAGCTCAGTATTTTAATTATGTACCCAGCAGGTTGAGGGAATGGCTGCTAAGGTTTTTCTTGTTAGATTTTCTTAACCTGAAGTTTAAAGAGGACTTTTTAAAAAGGGCAGTGTGACTGACAGAAACCAAAGTGTCCATTTTGCTGTTTGCAATGTTCAGGCAAAGACAGCTCACCAACGTAAACTAACTTTTGTAGTAAGAAAATGTGTAATTTTTCAGGTTCAGAGCTATCCCATGCTCTTACAAGACATAAATTATTAGCCAGATCTGCGAACTCCAGTTTAGAAGATTAATGGACCATCATCAAAATAGGCAATTGAGTCTTGAAACAGGCACTTTAGTCTGAACTCCTTTCAAAAAACTGGACTTTAGGGTTTGTCCTCTGCATGGGTAGATAATGGATTATTTTCTTCATGTGCACACTTTTTATAGCTCTCATCGCCATAAGCATCAAAGTGCCAGAGAAGCATTGATGGATTTGTCCTTGCAGGCCCATAGGTTATAAGGTACTACTCCTATCATCACTTCTTTTACACATATAGCACTTAAGCTGAGAAAAGTATGCTGAACTGCCAAGGTCAGACAGAAACAAAATCCAGAATCCCTCTTCCCCAGCCTCAGTCATAAAGACATCTTTCCTGCCTTAGATGGGGGTTTCATTTTTTTCAGATGATTTACCATTACTTTCAGGGCTGGTAAATCCAGAGTTGTTTAACCTCTACTCATAGAAATATGGGTGTATGAGCAATAAAGGTCTCTTGGGGCACTGTTTCCAGTCCCCCCCTGTTTCAGATAATTATGCCACATGGTACCTTAGATATACATAACTAACTCCATCTCAGCCTAATTAAGTCAGGTTTTCTTCCACGCTGTTCTAATAGGAAGACAGTTGCCTGATTCCAATGTTCTGATCTTTAAAAATCTTCTTCTGATTTCCCACCAAAATCTTTACAAAACATGCATAGGAGTATACTGATAATATGGAGGAGTATTAACCAGAAAGTGCCAGGAATCTTCTCCTTCCTTTGCAGACAGCTTGTCAGCTTTGCCACTCTGAAATAGTTAAAAAAAAACCCAAACAACCCGAAACAAAAAAAAACAGAAATCTAACAGAAACGTAGACACAGATAAATGACAGCCAGTGGAAACCTCTGCTAGCCCAAATAAGCATATGTTCACTAGTTTTTAGGGTCTTTAATAGCACAAATGAGCTGTGTCAATCCTACCTACTGCCCTCTACTTACACCTTTAGTGTATCTGAATAACTAACTTGCGCAGCTGCAATATCTTACAGAGGCAGTCAATGTGTATCATTTGTATTGATTCCTAGAAACAATTGTAATATTACAAATAACATCAGCCTGCAAGAGATTTCCTTGACTATCCTGCAGATAAAAGATCTAATTTAGCATGTATGGCTGATTTTAACAGGACCAGTAAGCTAGCCCAAAATTTATAAATTTGTATGTGTCTGATTCCATGTCCAGACAAACAAGTTTTCAAGTGAGCAGCATTATGTTTTCTGCATCTTTAAAATCAGGTAACATTTTCCTGCCGAAATAAACAGATAAATTGCTTAAATTAGATCATCCATGTTTTAAAAGAATACTCTTGATATTAGTGTTAATAAAGAAGGAGATAGCTAGTTACTACAGCACCAGAGAAAGAGAGGGATGACTATTAGTTAGAGGCTTATCGTTGCTTTGAAGTTTTGAGGGAGGCTAAATTCAGAGCACGTATTTTATTGAAAAGTCCCAGCGCTTAAATGTTGTTGTAGCACTTCATTAGTATCCACTTTGTTCTAATTGTTTTTTTCTAACGTTTCAATTCCACAGGATTTTTGATAGAGTAAATTAAAACAAAAAGTAGAAGTTCTTGACAAACTAGAGGTAGAATTAGCAAGAAGATTTTTTTTTTTTCTGAAAAAGAAAGAGAAACATGGTGGAGATGGTAATTCAATCTTCTGGCACAAGAAATGTGCCCATGAATGTTAATTTAGTTTGTCATTGTAAAAAGAGACTAAACAAAGAAAAGTATTGATACTAATTGAAAAAAAAACCCTGTGTGTTTCTTGAAGCACATGAATCAGTACTGCCTAGAAGCTTCCACTGATTAAAACAAACCCTGATGCTACCCCCCAAATGCTACCTGTTTCTCCTTTTTTTAATCTAGTGAGATACTCTCTGTTCTGACCTCATGAACATATCAAAAGCTGTAATTGTTCAGGGCTTTTTGCCCTGGCCAGCACAGGGTTAATAAGGTGTGCAGCTGCACTATCACCAGTTGGGTATTTCTGTTGCATCACGCTGGGACAATTATTCTACTGAGACCTGTTATTTTTATTATAATAAGCATCAGAAGCAAGATAATTTTATATAACTTCGCATAATTTCTACTGATGTGGCATCATTCCTAATGAAGTCCACTACCTGCTGCATTTCCATATTTTCTAATATCTGATGGACACTGGCCTCTGCGGCGTTGGTGTTTCCCTGCTCCTTTCAGCACAGCTGAATTATTTAAGCGAGGGTTGGGTCCTGCTTGTACTTCCTCCTCGAGCCCAGGGAGAAGCACCATCACTCAAAAACCATATAAACCCATGCACAGCCCCTCGCTACAGCTCACATGCAATAACGAATGAAGTTTGCCAGCTCCTCAGCCCCTGGCCTAAGTAGTGCAAACACCTGCTGCAGGTGGTCCTCAGCCTTCAAACTCTTCAATGCCCTTTCTCTATGTATTTATTCTTCCATTGACTTATTTGGCCTCCCTGCATAACAAGGCACCTTCATATCCTCAGGTAATTTTGGAAGGCCATAGTTTTGAATAGAGAGGACAGGATGGCAGGTTAATTAAGTGGGTGGGGAAGAAGGTTGATAAAGAGTTCTTAATAGTCACTTTTACATGCTACTATTTTGAGCAAGGAAAATAAATGCAGAATGGCTGTAGGGCCATCAGACGCTGCAGCGAGGGGTGTGACATAGGAAGGGATGGCAGGTAGAGCAGAGAAGGAAGAGAAAGCAAATGGCTGCAGAGTGGGACAATCCCATCCCTTTTTCTGAGATGGCATCCTTTCCTCCCAACTAGTCCATATCACTTTAATGTACATCCATCCAACAGAAAATCTAATATAACTTTTGTCAAGAAAAAAAAGAAAGAAAAATAGATATGGTATAGAAAAAATCAATTTTTGACTGATCTCTTTCTCTTCTTATTTCTGTCTACCTTACATCTCTATGGTCCTTTTCCTTCTTGCATCTTACACTTTGTGAGACACAAAACAAAGGTGGAATTCAGCCTTCCTAATTGGTAACGGGAAGTCTTCTTTATGTTTAAATACAATGATCTGTTTGTTGGAAAGGGCCCTTCTGTAGTACCAGCCATCTCTTCATGTCATGCTGCCTGAATAATGCCTCTTGAGGATGGGGAGAAAGAATAGCATCGCAGTCAGACCCCGTGGGGTTATAAATAGCATTCTAGCAGCCCGAAAGGCTGAAGCCATCATTAAGTTGCATGCAGCTGTAGTGGTGTAGGTGGGTGAGTAAGAGTGAGTTGGAGATGGGATAATGGTAACCTGGTAGGCAAGGGTCATTTTTCATTGATGGCGTCAGTCCATCGGGCTATTGTGTTCTCCCTAAATTAAGTCTCTGTGTTTAACAGAGCTGAGCAAGCTCAGCGAAACAACCTCGGCAAAGCACATTTGAAAGAAGATTAGAGGGGAAAACAGTTTGTTGTGTGTTGCGATTTAGACCAAATTGTGAGAAACTTTTCTCACTTTCATCAGTAATTGTCTTTATCAGCAGCAAAGTAAACACAACTGGAACTGGCCTTTCGGAAGTAGCACACCAGCTTCCTACATAATGGCAATGATGACTTTCACTGGGCAAATTAAGACGTTAATACAGCAATTTAACCCAAGCTATCCTTTGAGTGTTTTCCTTAGCAACATGATTCATCTTCTGGAATGGATTTTTTCAGTGCCAAGACAACAAAGGTCTTGAATTTCGAAAATCCCTTTCAATTTATTATTACTAATTTGGTTGCAGTTATCCTACATTAATTTCACACAGTTTATATATAAAACAGATGAAAATAATTAGCAGCCTATGTTAGTTTGAGCTTACATACACAAACATACTTCTCTTCCCTCATTTCTAAACTGAACAAATTGAGATCTTGATCCTGCTCCCAATGAAGTCGGTGGGGGAGTTGCCTTTAACTTCAATAGATATATGACTCAGCTTAATTTCCCCTGTGGGACCTGTCAATGTGTAAAGATTCCTTGGAGGTTAATTGCTTGCAGAAGAGTCTTTGCCTGGGATGTAAAAGGAAGGTGCAAACTGAAGAACTGGAGCATTACCTATGTACTGCAACCTGGAAAAGACACTGTCATTTAAAGCAAAGGGATCTCTTATTTCAGTAATCCTGCATCTGAATAATTAAATTTGGTCACTCATTAATTTAGAGCATGTCCTAGAGAGTCACTTCCTTTGCCGTCTTGCCCAATAGCTGTTGAAGTAGGACAAATGCTTTTATGTTTTCCAGAAATTACTCCTTTTGGCTCTTTTTTTATGCTCTCTTTTAAGAGTACTTTTTAAAAAAATCACTACTTTAAAATAGACTTTTAGAAAGTATTTATAAAAGAACCATGACACAAAAAATAGAGTTGCGGGAGTGGAAGAGAGGATTTCTAAACTAAGTAGAAAGAATCATTCTCATTTAGACTTTTCAGATTTAAGCGAGTGACTTTCTTATTACATAAACATGCCTTTTGCTATTCTGAGAAAGCTAAGAGATGTATCACCACCTATTAAAAGTTGGGGGGAAGGATTGTTCCTTCATCATTAAAACTCTATATTCTTTCTCCCATGTCACATTTTTTGTAATCCTTTCCCACCTGTATTACACTTGGAATAATCCTTCTCATTCCTTGTCACATGCGCATTAAACCTCTTTTAAATTACAGACTTAGAGCTTCTAAAACAAGCATTTCATTTTTGTTGCAGTAAGTGTGATGACCATTGTCAAACCACTATTAAAAATCTCATGCATATACCAATCTGGAATTTATTCTTGGAGTTCTCTTCATAAATTACTGTACTTGGTCAACCACAACATGTAATGCTGGCACTGCCTCTCAGTTCACTGCAGCCTTTGTTACTCATCTGGAGTCAAACTATTAGCCTGTAAATAACACAGTATATAGCTCACTTTTTCAGAAATACCTATGAAAGTGCTATGGATTTGTTCTCATTTACACCTTTTCAAGCATTCTCAGTGGCAAACAGTATTAATCTTCTCAAGAAACAAAAAAGCTGGAAAACCAGCCAGGAATGCCACTTCAAAACCACCTTTTTTAATCAGAAATTTGGATGACATTTTGCTTTTTTAGGATTGTAGAAAAACCTTTATATATGAAGGACTAATTTACTGAAACTTTGGTGTGTAACTTTGATGAAACACTACGGCTTGTTTTCCTTCAAATATTGTAAGAAACTGGAAAGTGTTCAAGTTTATAGTCAGAAGAGTGATTTGCCTTCTTTCTCATGGCAGCCCTGTTGATAAATTTTGCTTTGCATAATTTTACTAAACCTTGGTGTGAAGGCACCTGAATACTATATGCACTTCCCAGCCTTTAAAAAAACAATAATTCAGATTAAGAAAAGATTTGGGTAATTATGGTCTACAGTACAGGAAGTTAATCCTGTTCTCAGACACACTCTTCAGTGCTGCATCCGTGCTTCGCTAAATAGTACGCGGATGTGGAAGGACAGACTCTGACTCAATGAAGCTGCAAGAGTTTGAAGAGGGTTTTAGCATACTACCAGTAGAAAATCTATGACAAACAAGTCTGGAAGATTAAAACTATAGTATTTACTTTTAGAAGCTTGACAAATGTCTAATTGACTAAACACTGTTCTCTCTGTAATCGCAATTTTCTAGGTATTTCCTTTATTAAATGTAATGACATTTAGGAAATATGACATACAATGATATTCTTACCTATTTATCCAAAGTGAGATTTTTAGCATGGCTTTCTAAGGAAATTACGTTCTTCAAAGCATGTTGTTAGTCTGCCAATACCTTCTCATGTCATTTCTGTCTCCTCAAGCAGTTCTTAGCCTGCTAATGAGCTTCACATGTATTTAAAAGAAGAGTTCAGATCTCAAAGTTTAAGTTTCAGAAACGCTGTTGGCTGGATAAAGGAGAGACACACATTAGTGGCTCAGTTCAGCTCAATAGTTTTTTCTGCTTTATTTTTTGTCCAGCTGGTAGATAGAGGACACGGGAGGAACTGGGGGTTCCCTTCTCTGAGGGGGCTTGTGGATTAAAAAGGATATTCAAAATTAATGTGATGGATATAGCTGGGATATTTATGGAAAGGAACGTGCAGGAACATAGGAACATAAACCCATTGAAATTCAGGTTTGAATAGGGCTGTTAGAAGTTTTTGAGTGACCAGCACAGATTCCTAGAGATACCAAGGAGGCTGAGATAAGTTTACAAGACCTGTTGAAAGGTTTTTAAAGTTAACTTCTGATACACTTCTTGTCTCATATAAATGAAATAATATTTTCCTGAATGGTGCTGCTAAAGTAATTTTCTTGGCCATTTCAGTGCCTTCACTGAGTCTGCCTTCAGAGACTTCCTTTGTCATAGTCTGAAGCAGATAATTCTTGTCTGCACTGACTTGAGAACTTCCCCAAGGTAGTCCCAAGCTAACATAGGTCACCAGAGATGGACCATATGGAACCCCTCCACACTGTGTCAGCATTTCCAGTCCTAATCTCCATTTCCCCTTTGCTTTCCATGCCCAACACTGTAAAGCAACCATTTTACCCTCTCATTTGAGTCATTCTTCAAAACTCCCTCCTTCCATGGCGTGTACCATAAAGCTGAGGCCAGCAAGACCTGGGCTGGTGTCAGGTTGTGCCTGCTGCTGCTGACTGACGGAGAATCCTGTGGTGGCTCCCAGAGCTATTTGCTACCTCATTTGACGTACATCCCTTAAGCCCATTTGTTTGCCTCGTCCCCTAACTACACCTTGCCTTTGAGAGTATGTGACTGCTCTCCAGCGAAGTAATTACAGCCTGTACAGTAAGACCAGTCTCAGAGGAGAGACAGTGGGGCTGATGGCCTTCGTTACTTCTTTAGGGTGTCTGTTCTGTCATGTACTCTGTGTTGCTCCATTTTCATTCTGCCTTTTAATGAGATACATTAAAACTGTTATAGTTAAGACTACAACTCCAGTCCAAGTGTAGTAATAGTCTTAGACAATAAAATGTTTGAGCAAGGACTACCAGTTGTTACGTGTCTTTGTCAAGAGTCATGACACGGGGCTGTAAGACATTGTCTCACAAAATTTTCCTTCTAGTATATGATCACTGTTCAGACTGTGCATGAAATGTTCTTGCTGCTAACTCTGAGGAACGGGGGCAAACCAAAAGGTCATCCAGTTTTGGGAGAGAAAAACAGCCTGGGAACCAAGCATAAGTATCTGAAAGAGCTTGGGCAGATTGGTAAGTACTTATTTTCCAGCATTTATGTCTTTAAGCTTAATAAAGCAAACCATGCTTAGGAAAATATGCTGATTTGTTCACCAGTAAGAAATTTGTGTTTGGCACCACAAACACAATGGGGCCCCAGTCCAATTTAAATACTAAATAAAAATATATTTCTATGTTATAGATTGTTTTGTTATAAAATAAGCAACTAGCTACTAAATATACTTTGCTGGGGTGAAAAAGAGTGACAGGTGATCTGAGGCTTTTTTCAGTTACTTCGGGCTTACTAGGAGGATCAGTTATATCATGTAAGAAAGGGGACTATTTAACCCGCAGATTACAGCTGGGAATCACAGAATCACAGAATGGTTGGGGTTGGAAGGGACCTCTGGAGATCGTCTAGTCCAACCCCCTGCCAAAGCAGGTTCCCCTAGAGCACATTGCACAGGGTCATGTCCAGGAGGGTTTTGAGTATCTCCAGAGAAGGAGACTCCACAACCTCCCTGGACAGCCTGTTCCAGTGCTCTGTCACCCTGAAAGTAAAGAAGTTTTTCCTCATATTCAGATGCAACTTCCCATGTTTCAGTTTATGCCCCCTGTCCTCCTGTCACTGGGCACCACTGAGAAGAGACTGGTCCCATCCTCTTGACACTTGCCCCTAAGGTATTTGTAAGTGTTGATAAGATCCCCTCTCAGTCTTCTCCCAGCTAAACAGACCCAGCTCCCTCAGCCTTTCCTCATAAGAGAGATACTCCAGTCCTCTGATCATCTTTGTAGCCCTCCGCTGGACCCTTTCCAGCAGTTCCTTACCTTTCTGGAACTGGGGGGCCCAGAACTGGACACAGTAAAATTTATTTGTGAAAATAAACTAGTGTTTGAGAAAGGGTGAAAACTGGTACACATGTTGGCCAATCGGCCGTGCTACGTAGCAGAAGCCTGTGCAAGGCCTGTGCCCATGCCAAAAGCCAAGGGCGCGCAGAGCACACGTACCTAGAAAGGCAAAGCGAGTGGTGAGGCTGGGGGGGGCACGCAGGACATTTATCGTTGCGTGGCCCTGTGCCTTCTACTGGGGCACCGCCGCCGCGCACGGCAGAGGGAAGCGAGGCTCCTTCCAGCAAGCGGCGGCGCTGAAGACGCGGCGGGGTGCACTGCGGGGCGGCCGGAGCGCAGCAGACCCTACCCGGCGTGGGACCAAGGCCGAGGGCCGCCGACAAGCTCGGCGCGGGGGCGGCCGGAGGAGCCGGGGGTTCCCGCTCCGCCCCGCCGGGCCACCGCCCCCGGCCGGCGCTGCCCTTGGCCCGCCCTCCCTCCGCGGCGGCCGCTGCCATAGCGATGCGGGAGCGGGCGGCGGCGGGGACGCGCTGCGGCGGCGGGATCCCTCGGCTCCCCGCAGGTAAGGGCGCTGCTCCGCGAGTCGCCTCCCGGCAGCATCGCGGGGAAGTTGTAGACTCGGCGCCGTGGGCGGAATTTTTAATTTCGTTTCATTGCATTTGTTCTCCGGCCTCTGTTCCGCGCCCCTTCTGCCTGCTCAGGTGCAGCTTCTCCCAAAGCCGCTTTCTCTGGGAACTTCTTTGCCGAGAGCAGCGTCTTGTGCTCGTTATTGTTATATATATATTTTTTTTTCCGCGTGGAAATTTGCGAGCGGTACTAGAGCACTAGGGCAGGCCGAGGTTTCGGTGCCCGGCGGGCTTTTGTCCGGCCCCGGGTGCCGCGGCGGCGGGGCAGGCTCGGCCCGGCTCAGCTCAGCCCGGCTCGGCTCGGCTCGGCTCGGCTCGGCCCGGCCCGGCCCGGCCCGGCTCGGCTCTGCCTTGCAGCCCGGCAGGCCCCCGCCGCCACCCCGTGAATGAGGGGGATTAAATCAGCGGCGAGGGAGACTTCAGGCGTCTTGCTGAAACACAAGAAAATCCTTTTATCCTCAGAGGGACAGCGGCTCGCGAAACTCCTTTTAAAGTGCACTCGGGAGGGAGCAGCCTTAAAATCAGCGGGTACGAGCAGCAGAACCCCCGCGTTTCCCGAGGCGGTTGGCGTTTGCCCGTGCGGGATCTGCTGCTGCTCCCCGGGCCCGCTCGCTGCAGTCTCACCGCCATGAAAAACCTCGACAGGCTTTTGCATCTCCATCTCCTGCAGGCTGCGGGGCTCTGCCGCTGGCCCCCCGCCTCGCCCGGCCCCCTCTGCTTGCCAGGGGCCACCCCCATCCCTGCTGGCCCTCGGAGCCCCCAAAACCACTTGGGTGGGATGGAGACAAAGAAGGGGCCGGGGCTACCTCTCTCCCTCAAGCACAGCTGTATGTTTTCTCCCCAAGTTTTGTGGGGAGAATCCCCCCCCCACTTCCCCCCCAGGCAGTGGCAGGTTTGTGAAGATCCCACTGGCCCTTGCAGAGAAAACTGTGCCATGACCTTAATTTTTAAGATGGTACCAGCTTTGGACTGGGCATCCCAGTGGTTTCTGGGCCTTGTGTAGCATGGTGATGCAAGCACATGGCTACCCAGCAAAGACCCCTGTGCAGGGCAGGGGACGCACGGCCGGTGGTCCCCACATGGCTTTCCCAAGCACCGGAGTGTGATTTGGGCTGCTAGATCTCCCACACTCAGCTCAGGGGGAGATCTCTTATGCAGCATGTCCCAGTCACAGAGGCTTCGGTCACTTCCAAATTAAAGTTTTTATCACGCTGTCATGGCTTCTGGCTGTGCGTACTTCTGAATCTTGTTTTCATTGGCTAGGGAAAAATACTTCACTGTGCGCTTGATGTAACGCTTAGGTTTGCCTGCTAGGGGACAGGCTAGACAGTCAAGTGTCATGCAGTCCTTCGACAGCAGCAAGTGTCGGAAAAAATATGTATGTTTTCCTCTTCTTTGCCTGTTGTTTGAGGATTAGGTGGCACTTGAGGGACGTGCTCGGTTTTTTGGATGAAAACTTCTGGTGTGTCTTGGGGCTCAGTGCTGAG
Organism: Nyctibius grandis; assembly: GCF_013368605.1. Taxonomy (NCBI): domain Eukaryota; kingdom Metazoa; phylum Chordata; class Aves; order Nyctibiiformes; family Nyctibiidae; genus Nyctibius; species Nyctibius grandis. The sequence goes on from NC_090659.1 coordinate 105,378,751, forward strand.
TGCTCTGAGGAGGAAGACTGGATTGCTGTTGGGGGTTTCTCTGTGTATGTGGATTATATTTAGTGTTGTAAGGTAGGTGTGGTAGTCATACTGAATTCATTAGCTGATTAAGCATTAGAGAAACAAGTGCATATTGAAATTATTCTGGTCTCTTAAATTGCTAATGAATGCAATTGAAGGAGTTATGAATGTCTTCTCACCACTGCCACACACCTTTGTTCAGTGGAAAAGAACTTCATTTCATGCATGTCTTTGTTTCCTGCAAGGAGGCTCAAACTTCTTTTAGTTGGGGACTTTGTAAGGAAATTTCTCTAAAGGTTGCTTTTGTTTTCTTCATCCAGGCAGTGCAGCCTGAGGAGCTGAGCTTACCCAGTCCATGTGAAAGCAAGACAAACCAAGGTGCAGCAGATGAAGGAGACGCAGCGAGGTCAGCTGGTGGAGACAGCAGTGTCGCTTTGAGCTACCCCAGCCTCCATCTCCATGCGTACAGCATTGAGAGCATGACAACATTTCCTGATGGCTGTGGAAATGGCACCACCATTGCTTGTATAGTTATGGATAATAAAGAGCCCCAAAACCAGACTACTTGTGTCAGTCATAATGGGGGATACAGCACCGGCAACAGTCATGAGGAGGAAATTCAAGAGGATAAGCTCAGCCCTTCCAAAATCATGCGCTTTTTCACCACCCCTCGGAAACAGGCTAATTCCAGCTCCGACAGGCCTCGTTCTCTGATTTTAATGGGCAACTCGTCCACGTGGAATGCTTTGTCTTCCATCAGAAAAATGGGATCTTTCAAGAAACTGAAATCTTCAGTTCTCCAAGGAATTCAAACAAGGGAATGCTCAGACATCTTAAATGAGAATGGCGTAGGCAAACAGGGTTCAAATGGGGCAGTGGTGAGAGTTCAGACTAACAGGTATTCCTTTTCGGGGCCTCTGCATGATTTCCAGAATGCAGTGGATGGTTTAGGTTCTGATTGCTCTGATGTGGAGGAGAGCGATGAGTCTTTCCTGAGGAATACTCATCGCTCACGCAGCATCAGGCGGGCTTATGGTGCTGGCCGCATAAACTTGCTAGACACAGAGAAAGTTCAGAGTCATCACAACTGTACTAGGCCAACGTCACCTGTCATCACAGAGCCAAAGATCTGTGAAATTTTGGTGAAAGACTCTGAAAACAACAGGATCATTTATCGGAGAAGCAGAAGTTCGGATAATTTGAACTTTCTGAAAAAAAGCTCATTCAAACGGAAGTCCACCTCAAACCTCACTGACCTCAAGGTTGCAAATGAAAAACAGATGCCAACGAGGACAGTGAGTGTTACTTCTGCTGACTTGGACAAAACCGGTGGGAACCCCGAGAGGAGATCCAAGCGATGGAAGAGCCCTATCAGGGCAAAGGATTTTGACCGAGTTTTGAAACTTGTCAGTAATGTTACAGATGTTTCATGGAAGAAGGATGGCCCTAAGAGCACTGCTCCTTCTCCTAGCGAGCAGTCCCAGAGAACATGGTCAAACAGCAGACTGCACGATGACTATTCCCGCAGAGTTTCCAGCAGCACAGATCATGACAGAAAGAGATGCACCTCCCCGGTATCTAGTCCAGACTCTTCCTTGCCGGGAACACCTTGTCTGCAAAGCCCCACAGTTGCTCAGGTTAAAGAGGCTGAAATGAATGTAGCTGTTGCTGAAGATAAAGGCCTCAGGTCGTCATCAGGTATCCCAGACTCCGATAGTTTATCATCACCCACGCTGAATGACATTAGTCCATTTTCCAATGAAGTGTTTTATTCGGACTCAGATGAACCAAAAGCTACTCAGCAGTTTACATGTGAAGCTGAAAACCCTCATGTTCCGGTCAGGCCGACTACTCCAAAGCCTCAAAGTCCCACTGCAGAGAAGGTCAAGTGCAATATGAATTTCCAGTGCCCAGACTATCACAGCATGTTGTCGCTGAGCTCATCGGAGAGTGAGGAGAGAGTTGAGGTACCGGGGCTGAAGCTGGGCAAGAATCCTGTTTGCTTCCAGGACTCAGTGCAAACTGTGTACTATGATGATGGAAATGAAGACAGTGGCATAAGCAGCCACTCTCAGCTGAGCCTCAATTTAGGATCTGGTGCTGAAGAGAAAAAGGAAGAGGTAAGAAAGAAAGCAAAATCCTTTAGAAGCTGTATATATATCTATCAGGTTTTGTCTTTATTAATGCAAAACAATGCAAAATAACCTGAATACTAATAGCTGTTGAAGCTTGTTATTGCTAAAATATGCTGACAGCAATTATTTCCTTTAATACATTCTCTTTGGATGCAACATCAAATTATTTTTTCTTTGTGCATTAATATCAAAGAAAGTTTTGGCAGCAAAGCTATTCATGTGTGTTTTCAAGGGCAGCTTATTGCAGCCTGCAGATGTACCACCTTGTCATGTGGTCTTGTCAGATTTTACCAGCCTAAGCAGGGTCTGGCTGTGTTTCCTTCCAAGCTGAAAGGTCTCTAAAGAGTCTGTATATTTTGAAATAGTGTTGATTCAGTGTAAAACACTTTGCCTGTGGAAGCCTTGCAGAACATGGTAGTACTCGTAGAGCAGCGTGGCGTGAAAGATACGGTATAGAGGTTTGTGCATTCAGTTGTATCCGATGTTTTCACTGTGTGATGATGGCCATGCTGAGAGTAAACTATCTGGGTATTTATTTGCCTGCAAATTTCAAACAGCAGTACTTTACACACTGGGCTGACTGTGTTGCTACTAATGTTTTGGTGAAGACACCAGCATTTCACTGCACCTAGTGCATGATTTCGTGCTCACAGTTGATGGGTCAATGTGCTGCAGCACCTCTGAGGTAAGTTAACGTAATAACCCTGTGCCCTTACCTAAAACACTGTGTGAGTTGGCTCTGGAGCAGTTGCAATGATTTGGCAGTGTTGGTGAAGAGCTGTCATACATATCCTGCGCGTGTTTGAGATGGTGTGGCTCACCTCAGCCCCGGCAATGTACCGTAATGTGGTTTTGAGCTACTCAGGGTGAGGCAGCAGAGAAATGTTTGCTACTTATTGGGAAAAATATACGAGGGCAAAAATCCCTCTGGATCTGTATGAATATGGAAACCGTTTACAAAATAAAGCTGACATATCTTTAAAGCCACCTCAGTTTGACTAAGAGTATCTTATACCTTAGGTATGAGATAGGCAAAGGCAATTGTTGCAGCTGCACAAACGTCAGCCTTTCATGCTGTAAAGTCTTATAACGTCTGTGAAACCATCTTACTTTTAAAAGCCTTGCATGGTTTTTGCAAACTAACTGTAAATGGTTACAGAGCTTATCAGTATTGTCCTTCTGCCAGAGAAAAGCGAGTTTGCTTGCTGTAGTGCTTGCAGCTATGGTAAGATTGGAAAAATAAACCCAATGGGTATAAATGTTGGGGATCTGAGGTTATTCCTCTTCTGGAGTCCCAGAGTTGCCACAGCCATTCATCTTTTCCAAAACTTTCACTAAAGAGCGCATGCAAGGAGATGCTTTCACACTGCCAGAAGAGGTGAGAGCCCTAGTGTGTATGTATGTCAGTTGTATTTCTCAGGAACACATGGAAGCGGAATTAATGCTACTCCCCTACCATCTAGTGGTGATCTGCCATCATGACCCACGAGAAATTCAGCTTGTCCCTCCCCTTGGCTCCCAACAACCCAGTACAGTTTTTAAATGAATGTCTACATTGGGTGGATAAAAGTTACTGCAGTTTTAGCTTTAACACCACATTCTGTTATTATCTACCATGCAATTTAAACTTTCTCTTTATATTATGACATATTTCAGGTTAATTGTGAGTGCCTTTTAGCGCTCGCTTCAGTTGTCTAAAATAGAGAGTGTGCACTGGTGGCAGCTCTGGGTTTGTGTAGTGGGCAGGCGGCCGGTGTGGGATGGAGCCCTGCAGGAGATGGAGGAGATGGTGGCCAGGGGTTGGACTCCTTGGCTGCTAGGGCAGCAGTGAGGGACTGTAGCCTCCTTCCTCTGCTGTGAGCACTGCCTGGAGCCCGCTGTGTATGGCAACACAACTGCGGCCACCCAAATGGTGCAGCTTCATCCAGACCTCTCTTCTGATCCAAAAAAGCAAAGTTTTTGGAGGTGGTATCAGTGGATTGGAAGCAGGAGCTGTGCAGGACAGGGTTTACTTCTGTCTTACTACGCAAGGGGTGTAAACTCTGTCCTCTCTTTCTTCCACACCTGCTCCTCATCCCATACACAACCCTAAAGCTGTGGCACTCAGAGCAACTACAAAATAGGGAGAATGGTATGGTTTCTCCCTGCCATTTCATTGCTCATTTCCTCCCCCTTTACAGCATGCTTCTCTCAGCATGGAGGTAGCTTGGTACCAAAGATACTTATGCCAGGTTATTTTTTAATTGGAGTTTATTCAGCCTGCAGGCACTTTTATGAATGCCGCATACTCACACAATGAGGTCACTGGGGTTTGAACTTTTGACTACAATTCATTTTTAACTCTACCTTACACCTCTGTGTTACAGAACTGTACCCACCCAGCCAGTTGTTCCTGTGACAGTCAAGCGCTTGGTTCATTGTCAACAATCATTTGAGATGTAATGCTAAGCCATGCAAATCCCAAATTTTTAAGACTTTGTCTGAACCTTAAATACACTGGTTGACGGACAGATCTGCACTGTTTCCATTTTTCATGCATCTTCTTCTTTGTCTGGATTTCATGTAAAAGCCAGTATGTATTCCAGCACAGCCACTGAAGTCTCTGTGGCTTGGAGACGTATTTCAGTCCAGAGCTTACAAGCTGCTAAGCGGTCAGGCTCAAATGTGTTCTTCTTTCAGGGCTGGCTGACGTATCTGGAAGCAAATCTAGTTCATTCCCTTACCCACTCATCTAGTTGATCAGTTGGCGAATGAAGTCTGTGGAGCTTGGTCCATCTCTGTATTTTCCCAAATGTGGAAACGAAATGTTTCTACCTTACATTTCCTCGATGCTGTAAAGCTGATTTTGCAGTATTCACACAAGGGCGTCCATCCATTTACCTGAATCGATGTTTTGGGGATTTTTTTCCTATGTGATTCAGTTTTGAGATCCTGTCACTTCTGTCACTTTGTTGCTTTCACTAAAGTGCAGGATCTGGACTAGAGCAGGGGAGGTGTTTGGCCTTCTATGTTGTTGGTCCTGCCAGAGGTTGCTTCCCAGGGAAGAGCTAATTAAGTTCAGCCTGGACCCATCCTCAGCACTCCTTAAGCTAGAGAGGCGTGAGTCACCAGAGCTCATCTGTGACAGCCCGTGCTTTCCCAGTCTCTGCTTTATGCCACTGTCACTTATATTCAGTATGTTGCTTTTAAATAGCATCAGGAGTCGATTAAGTACAAGTTTGTATTTGGACTGTTTCATACAGTCTTTACTTTCCTGAAGAAGAGCCTCATGTCACTGTAAATAACAAAAACTTAAACCCTTGGCTTTGGACTGGCACGTGTCAGCCGCTAAGGCTGCCTGAACAGAACACTGTTCTGAATTTGTTACAAAAAAAAGACAAATCAAGTTATTTGACATTTCACCTAGTCTTTCACAAGCTCTTGGAGCACCTGCTGTTTAAGTTGCCATGCTGGCATCTGGCTTCACAGCACACCAGACTTTTTATTACTTGAATATCTTTTCTGCATGACTATAAGTGAATAATAAATTATAGTGAAGAGGTAACTCTGCTGTAATTAGAGTTGAGTCACATTTTGTTTGCAGACTGTATTTTAAGTGCTCTAAGACCTGTCTGTGACTCATTTATGTTCATGCCATGTGAAAGTCAGTGATCCCAACTAACCCACATCGTGCAGTCCTCCACGGCTCAGCTGTTGGCAGAGCTGAGCTCGTCTTCCCTGTTTCTGGGTTCTCAATATTGAGCACAGATGGCTTAACCTGGGGGACAGCTTATGGAGGAGAAGAGGAAGAAGAGCTGTATGGGTGGGAATACAGAGAGGATTTGGTTCTGTCCTCACTGTTCATCCTCCTGATTTCTTCCTTCAAAGTGTGTCCTCATAGTGAAGGACCAAAGGGTGGTGTCTGGATGTGGTCATGTTCAATACCCACAAGGAGCATGCAGCAGCCAGGAGCTGAGGATGGGCATCCTTGGTACCTACTGCAAGCTCCTGAGCACTGTGGGGCTGGGCATGAGCACACCTGCTGGGACTTAGCCAGTTTCAGCTCTCTGAACTCTTCTTTTTGGGTTTATTCACCTCTGGTTCATCCACATGCAATTTGGAGTGTGGCTTAATCAGCTTAATCTGTATAACTGAAAATGTGCTGAACTGTGAAGGATGATTAGATAAAGTAAATAAAGATGGGAACTTTTTAAACTAGGTTTACTCCTGTGGGGCTTGTAATTTGGAGGAGGACACAGGCTCCAGTGGCACTCTGCTCTTGCTGGCCACAGAGCCTGGGGACAGAGCAGCAGAGCACTGTAACAGGCTCTCAGCGGCATCTCTGATGGCAAACTGAGGTTTCTGTTAGACCGAGTGACACTGGATTTACTCTAAACTCTCTGAGCTGCTCTGCACAAGTTAGATACGTTCACACAAATGTCTCACCTTCACAGTTGCTCAAAAAGTGACTTCCAAGAGTGCTTGCCCAGAGCTAAACCAGAAACCAGTGTGCATTGCTACAAACCCAAAGTGCAGAACCAGTCACAGAAATGATGCAGAAGGGGGCCCTCAAAGGACACGTGTATCTTCCTGTCGCAGCAAAAACTCTTCCAACTCACTGGAGCAGAGCTGTCTGCTGTTCAGTACAGCCTGTAATCGTTTGTTGCTGTATCTTTCACTAGGAAGAAGAAAACCAACACAGTGGTGATAGTAATCTGTATTCTGGATCAGGTTAAATTTTAGACTGAATAACTGCAGTGCTGAATAAAATTGGCCATTCCTGAAAACTGGTAATCCAGGGGTTGTCATCCCTGCAAAAGGGTCTGTGGATGCTGAAAGGGGGAGTTCAAATGGACTCTGCTGCAGTTAGGCTGGGGCAAGCTGCTCCCTTTCCATATTGCGTATGTGCTCTGCCTTTCCAGAGTGTCTGATATTTCAGCCTGCTGTAGCTCTCCTCTGACACCTCAATAATACCCAGCCACGGCTCACCCTGGGATCAGGAGTAATAGTACCTCAGAAAGTGGAACGGCACTTCTGGCCATGTAATTTGGTTTTTATATTGAGCATGGTGTTGAGTTGTCAGCATTGAAAATTCATCTCGATGCTGGGAGGTTGCGATGTCCAAATTGAGCACAGGCAGCTGCCGTTTCCTCTGAGCCACGTGCGCTTCCCCTTTCTGGCATCCGGAGGCTGCTGTGCTGCTCGTGGTACTGGGATGGTGAGCTGGATGCTGTGGCAAGCTGGGAGACTGGCCGAGCTCTGGAGGAGACCGAGCATGGCAGCCTCCACTCTTCCTACTCCAAGCTCAGCCACAGCAGCCTTGCCCTTACTCCATGCTCTAGGAAGTAATAGTTTGCAGACGTAGAGTTGTCAGAGGCAGCTCCACCCCATGCAAGCTGCAGTTTGTGACTGCTGCTGGGACCTGCTGGTGGCTGGGCTTGGGCTTGGCCAGGGACAATGAGGCTTTGCTTTGGAAGGGTGGAGAGAGGAGGGAACCAGAGGACCTCTGCCCAGAGAGATGCTGAAGAGACACGAAGGCCTATGGCTTTTTATGTTTTGCTTTGTTAGCATAAAGTTCCACTTTCAACCTGTAGTTATCATCTGGCTTTTGAGGTTCGCCAGCGGATGTTACAAAGACAGCTTGGAAAAAGTTGCTTGTTTTGCCAAATAAAAGGAAAATAGATTTTTTTAGTCCTGTTACTTGAACTGGGGTGTTCTGAGTCGATTTAGAAATCACTTAGAGATTTATTTATGGATTATTAATGCCTATACCTCTTCTAAGAAGAGGTGGAGGATATGAATACTCCTTTACTATACACTGTATGCTTGCTGTCCCAGTTTGGATACTGAAGTAAAGAAGGGACAGCATTAGAGCATCACTCAGACATCCCCAAGTATCCGTCACCGGAAAACTAGTGGAAACAGTTTTCTGGTTTTAGCACACTTGCATTTTTATATGACTGATGAGATTATTCTTGCAAAGCAAATACATTTCCCTGCAAACTCCCCTATGCCAGATGGAAATGTTAGCTGATTTGGTTTTGGAAACAAGTTAGAGGAGAGGACGAAGGAAATCCTTGTGGCTGAAGAACAGGTTTGAGAGTCATGAGATCCGCTTGTCATTTCCAGTTCAGCCCAGTGCTTCCTCTGTGACTTACATGACTTAACTGCTTTGTGTCTGCTCCTTATCTGTGAAATGTGGCTATTACGAAGGTGAACTCGCTAATCTTGGTAAGGCGTGTTGCTGAAAGGGAAAGCATTATGTTTGTTGATTACGATAAGCAGGCTTTCAAGTATCAGGATAAATGAAGCAAACCTGCATTAAAAATGCCTTAGAAATACATGCCCAAATTTTGTTCGTGGTTCTGTCTGTATAGCCCGATCTTTTAATGTGGTTTTATAGATGTATTTGTTAGTTAAAACACCACAATTGCTTTGGTGTCAACAAAACCCAAGAGTAGAATTATATAATTTTTTTCCAATTTCTAAAACTTCCAAAATGAGTTACCACAGTAGTTCGTGTTGCTAATGGGGATTGATTTTACCATATTACAATGCACAATAATGTAATTTTACTCTATGACAACACATAGTTTTTCTTGCATCTGTTCTAGGAGTTCCTGCTAGTGTAGTGCCGTGGTATTCCTTTAGGGGGTCCCCCTTGGAAGCAGCGTTCTTCAAATTTTTAAACTGTGGGCTTACCCAATTTTGAGAGGGGAAGAGAGGGAAGATAAGGCAGATTATCTTGCTATAATGTTTATAACTTCCAAGCAGCTAAAACTTCTGTTAAGTTTTTAATATGGTTGTATTACTTTGATTTCTTCTGCTTTGCTTGTTTGTATAGGTGTAAATGCGTATATTCTTAAGCAGTTCTTTTGCAGTTGTTTCACACATTGTATTCTCCTGTCTTGTAGACCACAGGCCGAATAGCACTGTGTATTCTAGGGACAGATAGTCAGTGCATTTATTTGGGATCTTCTCAAAGGCTAACTAAAAAGAAAAGATGCCAGTGGCAGAGGCAGGGGCATTTAAAGAAAAAGATTATAGCGCAATTTGCATTTAATTAGAAAGGAACAGATGAAAATTTTCTTCCTGTAGATGAATTGGACTGGTTTAATAATTCTGGTTAGTTTGTGATAGAAGATGCAAACACGGCCTGAATGGGTGCTTTCTTCTGCAGCAAAAGCAATCATTTCTATGGTAACTATTGCTGTGCTGTATCACTTTTGGAAATTGTCAGCCAGTTGGATCAACAGGGAATCACTGGGCTCTCAAAACACTTCAGGACATTTTTATAAAATCTGGAAAGAAAGCAATAAATATATTTTCTCTGGGAGGCTGTATTGTATCCGGAGTCTCATAATCTCTGTGTCTGTCACAACAGTTTGCAAATAAAAATATTGATCATGTCCATGAAACATAAAACAAGCTTTTGACCTCAGTTAGTAGTGCTGATAAATGAATTTCAGCTAATGCTCCCTCACTGCTATTTAGCAACAAGAAGAAGTGCAAAGGTTGCCTTTTATCATGTACCTGGGTGGAGACACGTTGTCCGGACTTTTACTCTGTTAAGTGAAGGTGATAAAATAATTTATGACCACTAGGTCATGATCACTTGGTCCTTTAAAGTTTTGCTAGCTTATATGAATTGCAAAATAAATTCTAATATTACTGCTGAGTTCCTAGCATTTGGCAGTTAATGTGTTATACAGAAATATCAGCTAATTAATAGTAACCAACTGTAATATTGGCATATAGCTGTCATTGCTAGTATAAGAAGTTTGTACATTTTTATATAGCCTCCTGAATGCACACAGAAATGTGTACTTGTGATCAAAACACAGATATCTACATGAAATAGCACAAATGCTGTGATTTTTCCTTGTAACTATCCCAGTTTCTGCTTTTAAGCCTTGTAATTTACAAAGAACATGACTGATTATCCATCACAAGTTTTCACTGAAAATATGTACAAATCATGTTCTGATACTTCTCAGCCTACTCAGTTTTTCTTTGTGATTTATTTTCAGCTAGAATTATCTGTTTCATTTATCACACCTTTTTATAAATTGCATTTGAAAATTAATATGCATATCTTGCAAAGACATTATTAGATTTTGATTATCTCCATTCTCTGGATTAGAAAAAGGCAGCTGTAGTTAGCAAGGTTGCATTTCAACCAGGCAGCTCAAAAATACAGAGATGATACCAAAACAAGAGGCAATGAAACTTATCGTGGAGGTAGATTAAAAAAAAGGCAGAAGGGGGCCAGTTGCTCTAGCGAAAAACAGCTATGAAATACCCTTGAGCATCAGCCCTCCCAGGGGTTCCCGGGCAGCAGCAGCCAGTCTGTGTGGCCCTGTGGCACAGCGGCTGCTTTGACAGAGGGAAGGGAGGAGGATGCTCTTGCCCTTGGAGACCAGCAAGGCTGGAGGTCCTTGTCCAGGAAGCACCTACCTCTGACTTCCCAGCAGATTGCCAGGTAGAGAAAACACTTTTGAGAGATTTTTTCCCTTATACTGCCATGCTTGTCTATATATATACATTATGAATCATTAATTTTATCAGTACATTTAGAACATAAAAATAAAATTTAAAAAATCCAAATATGTAATGGTAGGGGTAGAAATGCAGATTAGTGGGCAGGGAGCCTCAGCAATGTACGCAGGCATCAACACCTTTATAGAGCGGTGATTTTTTTCTCATTAGGGAGTTTATTGGCATAAGCACATTAACAAAAAATTACCCAGGGATTGTTTTTCCTTTGCCATCATGACGGCAGCTGTATGTCAGCCCTCACAAGTGTACCAACAGCAGCAAGCTGACAAGCAGCGGGCCGTGTTGGGTCAGACTTATGTTTGGGCTTTTTTTGCAGTAGGGTGTGTGGTCAGGTACAGGATGAAGGGTTATTCATGGTTGGTATAACTGTGCCATGCCGTTTCAGGTACTCGCGATTTTTTCCCATTTCACTGATAAAAGTTGCATCCATGCAAGCAACGCTTTATCAGTACTGTATAGATCAGACCTCATGCTCCTTGGGCAGTGCTCCCTCTGAAAACAGTTTTGGATGCTGAATTTATCAAATATACACTGTAGTCTGAGTAATAGTTGCAGAACCTGGCTCTTGTCTGGCTATAAAGGCTAAGCTAAGATTTCAGTGGTTATTAAATACTTGATGCTGATGTTGCTTACATTGGTATTAATGAGTAACAGGGAATGCCAACAGCAGTCATGTGTCATTAAATGCAACGGGGTTGTATCAGTGCCAGGTCGAGTTGAGTGAGATCATGATCAAGTCCTTGAAGCTGCTGTGCCTGGATTGGGAAATCAGTCTGGGCCCAGGGAAAGGAGAGGTTCGGTCTGGCTGGGCTCAGACTCCGCGGTGTAGTTGTCTACCTGGAAGCAGCCTGGAAAAGCTCCTGCCATAGCCTGGTTGATGCGGTCAGGGGAGCACACCCTAAATAGCACACCTGAAAGTAGCACCTAGAGCTGAGCTGAGTTACCTAAAAGTAGCTGTCGAGTGCAATGAGGGGCAGGTATCCAAGACAACTGCGCACAGCTGGAAAGCACCTTGTGGGGAAGCTGTACCTTGCTGGAGAGGGAGATGGGGACCAAGCAGGGTTCCTCACAGATTTGGGGAACATGGTTGTAGTGCCATCTACATCTGCCTGCAGTCAGGTTTGGCACCTGATTCCTGCACGTAGTGTTCTGCAGGCTTGGCTGACACTCTAGTTTGGGGGCTCAACTCGACTGCTTGCACCCAGCGCTCCTGGAGGTGCCCTGACTGGTTCCCCCTCATCTCCAGGGGCTGCTTCTTGATGGCCCACGCTCCTGTAGGTCCTGTGTCATACCTGCATGATGCGTGGTACGTGGAGATATTTTAGATCCCTTAGGACATTTGAAATGGCCCTGGGTGCCTGTGTTCAGGCAACAAAATCTCATCCCAGATTTCTACAGGCTATGATGACAGCTTTAACATCTAGCTAACATACAAACACCTCCATTGCAGACATCAAAATTTAGATGTGGGAATCTGGAGCTGAATCCCACCCTAAGAGTGACATATTCGTGGGAACAATAGCAAATAAAAGTGTAGCCTGGATCGAAGTAAATGTTTATTTTAAATGTTTGTATTTGTAGATACACTGCTGTCAGGGAAAAGGAAAACGATTGAAATACAACAATTTAACTAATATGCTGTTGTAAGAATTTAGCTGTCCAGATAAAATCAATTCATTTGCATCAGTATAAATAAGTAGACCTGTTTGTGTTTGCAGTCTCAGAAGAAACCTAACCTAGGATGCAGCCTGAAAGAAAAGATGAATAATCTTGATTGCTAGCATTGGTGATCCTGTGCTGTTGCTAGACTAGCAGGTGTGAGTTTCAGAAAATCCAGTGTGGATTCAGCTTAGACCTTTACTTCTCAGAAATCTTGAAATTCCTTGAAATTTTTGACCAACACTTACAATGCACGAGTCAGCGTCTGACATTTTGATTTTCATCCTACATGAAGTGCCATGTATCTCTCTACTCATGTCAATAGATGTTACCGATAATAATTGTAGAACATAAACCTGATTTCACTTATAAGGGATTAATCAAGAGACGGTCATCTGAGGTCAGTGGTGCTGCACCAGTTTAAAGCCAACGACAAGTGGAACAAAACTGTTTCCTCAGAATTTTTTCATTGATGTCAAGAATCACACTTATGCTTAAGTGACTGCAATACTGGAGCTGATGAGTTGTGTGCTGGATATTTTATTCTTACTAGTAAGTGGTCACTTGATCAGGTCCTGCTTGAGTAGGTCACTTAGAGGAATGTGAGGTTATCAGTCTAGTTTCCTCTGCTTTTTGTTATGAGAGGATTACATTTTCTGTTTTATTAGTATTCTTCAATGCAGTTTATAGATCTAAGCCTAAAAATACACGTCCTTCAGCACTGTTTATTGCACAGCAGAGATTAATCTTGCTGTCATTTGGATCACTACTAGGTGGAGTGCTGCAGAAGGAGAGCAGTCCTCTCTTGGCAAATGTTATTGCTCAAGATAAGGGTGTAAAAAGCAGATTAGGAGATGACACGTGACGTGTCCTTCCCTCAGTCTAAAAGTACAGGATCATGGGATGAACTTCACCTGACTGGTTACGCAGAGAGTGTGCTCACATTTGTAGCTCTTACGGACAAGACTGCAAACAGAAACATAAAATGACTCTTATGAGCTCCTTTCTCAGTCACTGCATATGTGGAGACCCTTTACCCGTGTCTGATGCTGAGGTAAGAACCTTATTTAACCTGTGATTTTGCTGCTCGGACCTCGGAGAGGCTGGTTTAAGGGACAGCTTTGCTGAAGCTGTATGGGTGCTCCAGCCAGGGAGTCACTCTCTACTGAATCGCTTATACTATTAAAACTGGTCCTGAGCTAAAATCTGCAGGGAAGCTGAAGCATGCTTGAGTGACAGGTGTGATGCCAAAGAAATCAAATTTTATGGAAGTGCTCTCTTTAGAATAAATTTCATGCTGTAAGTCAAATAATTCAATGTAGAGCAATGTATGACATCAATCATTTTTCATAGCTTAATTGCAGTAATCATGTTAAAATGCTGACTGTTTAATAACTCTACCTACTAGTTGAAGTGGTTTCATACAGTGAAATTTGTCTTAAGCTGTCTTTCAAATAAAAAGCAAAATCTGCCCGCTCTATCAGGTGGCCTTCTAAAAAAGGCTCATCGGAGTTGTACTGGCCTGGTTGAAAATGGTAGGTGAAGAAGGTGGTGACAGGAGATAAGTCCTCTTTCACAGGCATCATTGTAAAAGGCTGTCTAGGCTGCATGTTTGCTTTTAATATGCAATACCTGAAATGCCTTCATCTGGTCTGAAACAGATGAACAAAATGTAGCCAGAGACAGACAAAATGATGCCTCTCGGTTTTTTTTGAATACTTACTAGCTTTGAACATTGTCAGAAATGCACTTGGGTAGTCTAAAGGTATCCTAATAAAGAAGCAGGCTGATTTTTTTACCAAAAAAAAAAGTCAGAATTGGTTTATATTTGTATGAGAACTTGGGGCAGGGTTCACTTGCTCAGTAGTGCTTTGGAGTTTGCCATTCACTACATTAGGCGTTCATGCAAACTGCCACCCACCCCAGAAACACCCATCTTCCTCTGTTTTTCTGTTCTTTATAGAAGAGCCAGGAATAGCCAAAGAAAAGCTGAGCATTTGGAAATTTGAGGGAAAAGTGAATGTAAGTTTTTACATGCAGTATTTTTTCTCAAAATAAAAACTGCAGGGATTTTGCTAGAAGAGTTTACGGCAGTGTTACTCCAAATGCATTGAAATCCTTAAAAATGTTCCCTCTAACAAGTATTTCAGTTGGGGTTATTTTATTTCCAAACTTGCAGTACCAGTGCAATTATGATACCTGTAGGCATTAACCTCCATGAGCCAGATGTGCTGTTAAATAGGAACAACATGCTCATTTTCCAAGCTTTCTCTCTAAAAACATCAGTTTTTCCTGTATTTGTGTTATAGTGTATCTATCTCTGGTCCTACTCCGTACAACTATAACCTCCCTGAGCATATAGAAAATCAGCTTCTCCCTTCCAAACTGGATGAGCTCACTCACCCAATTCACACATGGCTGCACAATCTCTAGATCTGACCCAAGTGAGAGTGTGGGAGTGAGTGGTAGGAGGGAGTGCGACTGCCCGTTTTGGTATCGGCTTAGTTACCTGGGATCGGGAAACAGTCAAACTTCAGCCTTACTGTTTATTTTCATCCCTGAATAGAGATAAAGCAGAGGCATATCATAGAATCATAGAATGGTTTGGCTTGGAAGGGACCTTTGAAGATCTTCTAGTCCAACCCCCCTGCCATGGGCAGGGACACCTTTCCACTAGACCAGGTTGCTCAAAGCCCCATCCAGCCTGACCTTGGAACACTTCCAGTGATGGGGCATCCACAAGTTCTCTGGGCAACCTGTTCCAGTGTCTCACCACCTTAATTGTAAGTAATTTCTTCCTTATATCTGATCTAAGTCTACCCTTTTTCAGTGTGAAGCCATTGCCCCTTGTCCTGTCACTACAGGCCTTGGCAGAAAGTTTAGAAACACAGTGTGCTTGTTGAATTATTTTTACTGGTGTTACATGTAGCATCCTACTTGTGTACAGGAACAAGTCCTGTGAGTGCCAGAGCTGTCTTCCCAAGACATCATTCAGTCTGTACAGCTGAGGTAATAGGTGAGTTTTAGTGTTATTAGTCATGTTTGCCTAAGAGGTGCTGACGGTTGGGTGTTAACCTTACTCAGTACAAGCATCATGATGTCTTTGCAAAGGAAAGTTACTCTCTTCCTGAATTGTCAGTTGCATTTGTTGTATTTATTATGGTAACACTTTCTTTTTAGCAATGTTAAGTAGATCTGCCATATGAAAAACTCACAAATGATTAAGTGTCAGAAAATTCTGTGGCTTATTTGACTTGTTCACATTTAAAAAGGTTGTTTCTGATGACCACTGGCAGAGGTCCCCATCCCAGGATGAAGAAAAGACAGAGGCACAAAAGGTCACAACCAGGAGATGGGGCTCTGGAAAAAGATCTCGTCCCAGACCTCTCTCAGACTATGGCCAAATGTCGATCAGAAGTTTCTCTATACCAGAAGACGCAGTTGTGGTGGAATCTCAGAAGACAGACTGCACGGATGGAGAAAATCAGCCAGGATTGGCTTTGGTCGGGTCTGTGATCCAAAGCAATACAGTAGGCTACCACAGAGGACGAAAAAGAAGACCCATCTCTGTAATAGGTGGGGTCAATTTCTATGGAAGCGGTCCAGCAGAAGAGATAGAAGGTCTGCTGACACAAGTAAGATAAGAGATGTGCTCTCTGCAAACTGCAAAAGACCCTTTCACTTCCTTTCTCTATCTTCAGCCTAGAAAATAGAATGGATGCTTCCTTCTCTTCCTTCCCTTCTGTCAAGCTGACATCGTGTACTTACATTTCTGTTTTCCTGGTCTCTAATTACTTTGTCTTGTTGTTAAGAAACTAAACAGCGTGGAATAAAACTGAAACTGACTTTGGGATAATCTTTTTTGTATTGTAAATTAACCTTATTTCTTTCTTGGAATGGTTGTTATGTCTCATATTGGTGTATAAGAGCTGATTTGTGTGTAATACAGCTGGCTGTTTAGTCACCTTACAGGGTGTAGGGCCTGAGGAGCAGAGGAGTACAAACAATACAATAGTAACACATTATTTATTGATAATTTTAAATTCTCCAAAAGCAGGGCTGTTCAAAACCTGTGGCATTAGCTGTGGTGTTCAAAATCTTGGTATCGGCATAGCAACAATACTTAAAACTAGTAAGGAGGTAGCTTTAGAAACTTGGTAATAAATTAAGGAATTAATGGAATAAAGAAAGAATCTAAGAAAACTGTGAATAGGAAAAAACCCCACCCTGTTTATGTACTACTAAATTGACCTGATGGAACACAGGAAGCCTGTAAGAAAATAGCGAGTGGCTGAGCTAGTACTTGAGCAGTACCTATATACTTATTTGCCATCTCTGTTGGCTTAGGTAAGAAACTGAGAAATAAAAAATTTCTGAAAGATAAAAATAGCTCTTTTCTTCCTGGAGATAGTCCTGAGTGGATACGATGTGTAGAGGAACTTACTGTTCTGACGGCAGTGGTGGCCCCATCTTGTAGTTGGTTACAGAGCTTCACGCTCGTAGGCTTTTGTAATACTGCACTGATCAGGTGTTTTCCACTTTCCAGAAAAGGTGGGGAACTCTTACCTAAAGCAGTTGTCAAGCTGATAAAGCAACAGAAAAAAGGAATGGTATTTACATCCTCAAAAAATGTGATTCCCCAGTGGTTATTAATGGAATTTGAATCTTCTTAATGTTTCTCATGCTACTTGATCTCCTGCTGGGAAGTTCAGTGCAGTATCATTCATGGGTACGGTACTCCCCTGACTGAAATCACATGCTGAAACAATGGCAGGATTTTCAGTCTCCTGTGAAAAGCAATTTTTAACATGAACATTGTTATTGTATACCGCACATTTTTTCTTTATAATTCCCTGATGAAAAAATGCATTTTGAAGCAAAACTCCCCAACTGAAGCCAATGAACCTTTTACCCAGGCAAAGGCCATAGTTTCAAACCCAGCATAATTGGGATATTTTAAAATTAATTTCGTCACTACTTAGCTTGGAGGAAAAAAAAGAGGAAAATTATTATTATAAGTTCTAGACCATCTTAGTCAAGAATAATAAGATGGATTTCAAGGGATAGTAGGTATTGTCAACCCAAATAATCTTGCTGTACCATGGAAGTGATTTAATACTCTCCAAGCCCCTCATTTACTGATGAAAACAAATGGATCTCTCTTCAAACCTTGCTCGCATCAGTTTATTAATGAAGCAACATGCATCAAGGCAGCATTTGAGTTCATTCTTTCGGTGCTCCGATGCTGCGGCGAGGGTTGGCTGGGGTTAAATGAGCACATTGCTGGATCACTGTGGTCAAGACCAAAAATGTGGAGCATTCCCAGTGGGGACACATTTTTAACCCAAATGATGGCCTTCTCAGGCCTGCCAATGAGTGACAGCACATCCTTGTCTGTCTGGGGAAGGGATCTGGACTGAAGCCTTACAAGAACATTTTAGTTGCCCAGAAATAAATAGCTTTGTTGCTTAATCAGCTAGTTATATGCATATAGTAATTGCCATTGCTTCTATTAGCTATTTGATGCACTATAACGGACTTACTCTTCGTGGTGTTATTCAGTGATAGGATCCTGGTATATTGCTAGAGCACTGAAGCAATGAGGTTTAAAGATGAGGTTGTAGATAAATCATATTCAATACACACAGAGGTTTTTGGCAGTCATATTAGAAAGTAAATTTGTAGTTGGAATGTAAAAAAGGACTAATGAAGCAGGAATACATGTGCTAGAAATATTTTATGTGGGACTTTCAAAGACTGATCTTCACCTTGCTGATTTTTTTTCTTAAAAGCTTTGAAAACCCACAGGAATATTTGAAAAGTGTAATGCTAATTCCTTCTTTTTTTGGGTTTTGTTTTGGTCTGACAGCTTAGGTGTGAGAAAACGTTTTCAAACAATATTAAATCATTGGTTTCATAATAGAGTGAGATCGTTAAAAAAACAACCCTGATCTTTCAGATTACTTGACAGAAGGGCCTATGAACAGTAAGAACGGAAAGATAAGATGTAAAGATGAGTTTCTCTGAAGTTCATATGCTGAGGTCCAGCTGTTTAATGTTGAATGTTTTTGCAAGGTCCTTCAGGCTGCCTAATGTGGAGTTGTTCAGAGACAACATAAAATTAGACTCAATTTGCAAATAAAACAAGGGTAGGCTCTCTGATCATACTTAAGCAAATGAATGATTTAACTAAAGAAAATGGCTTCTAGATAAAGTTACAAGTGAACTTAATATTACCTCCTTTTAATGAGACTCCTGGGATCTTCAGAGCAGGGGATCTTTCAGACAATTTTTTTTGTCTCGTAAACTATGTTTATGTTATTTAAAACCAATACATTTATTTGAAGAAAGCAAGCATCCCAGGAAATGAACACAACTTCCAACCATAGCCTTTCTGGTCATTCTTTCGCTTTGGGTTTCCCTTCAGGTGTGTGTTTCTAACGCCCACCGGCATTGCGCAGGCTGTTCTCAAAGCAGTTAGAACAGAGTATTACAAGATGAAAATTTTAGAGCATGTCTGATCATAACAGAAGGCTAAGGAGTTTTTAATGTAACAGAGAACTGTAACGTAATAAAATACCTTCTGCAATGCTGGTGAATATGGTATGCAGTGTTTAAGCAATGTCACCTCAAAGTAGGGGATTTTACTATCCCTGTAATTAGCTGGACTATCTGAAGAAACCTTACTTCATACCTGAGTTTTGCTCAGCTGGACTTGCTGATGGCTTTACTAATACTGGATTTTCCTGTTTTCTCTGTAGCCTGTAACACGGCCACCTGTTCCAGCACACCAGGTCCCCCCTTACAAAGCTGTCTCAGCCAGGTTCCGGCCGCTCACCTTCTCACAAAGTACCCCCATCGGCCTGGACAGGGTTGGACGAAGGCAGCAAATGAGAACGTCTAATGGTAAGATGGGCAAGTCTGTTTAACTTTCTAGAACGCAACCTCATACCCCAGCTTGGTCAGGAAGTAGCTGATCGTGTGGAACACAAAAGGGTGCAGACCTTCTCAGTGACAGAGTAGTACCCAGCTAAGTTGCTTTGTTTTATGACTTTCTCATTAGTAGCTTTTCCTACTGTGTACATGTAAAACTTGTTTTTCACATCTGCTGTGTGACATTGCTATGGTTTATTCTTCTCTATCAGTTACGTTCCTGTATTTTCCACTTTCTGTTCACATACTTGCCTAAAGATAATAACAGAATATGAAGGAAGTAAGGTCTAAGAGGCTTGAGTTCACACCCAAACCATAGCCACACCACACATGTATTTTTAATTTTCTGTTTGCCATGCGTTCGGCTTAACTACCTAGATATGCAAGGCTTAAATAAGCTGCTTAGTTTGTTTCAGAGAACTGTATGCAGTTGCAGTTGCTTACTCGGTGGTGAGTGTAGCCCAAACAGGGTTCTGGGACATGATGGACAGATTCTTGGAAAAGATTTTTGGAAGCAGTACCCTTTATCAGACTTTCTGATGTGCCCTGTGTATTTTTTCTGTAATTGTTTAATATTAGCATGCAATGCTATCTTCAGTTAATAGATAATATAGTTAATAGTTAATATCTAGTATTAGTAGAACATTTCTTGGCAGAAGAACCTGTGTTTATACCATTTGTGTTTTTTCAGACCATCGTGAGCATAATCTAAAGTGTTATTCATGTTTCACTGGCAAGGGTCGGACATAAAAGCAAAATTTTCACTTTATATTCTTCACTGTTAATAGTGAGCAGAACACTAGTGGTAACCTTCACTCTGCCTCTCTGTGGAGAGAGTAAGTAAAGGTGTCTGGATCAGGGCTTGCCATGGTTGAAGTAGGAAAGTTAACAAGTAGCATTTTCAATGTTCCTTTATTAAAATTAGACATATGTTTACTAGTCAGTACTTGGCTTGTATGGTTCTAAGCTGTTTTAGCTGCAATGATATCCAAATTCTGCTAAAAAAATCACTCAACTACAAATTAATTTATATAAGAACATTTTAAAACTGCATTTTCTGGTCTTCAATAGAGTATGACAGTTTTCTTCAGAAGGTGCTCTCCAAGGAACAGAGTCCAGAATTTCTAACTGTAGCAATGAGATACAGTATATTTACTATATTAGTATTCTCCTTTTAATTTATATTGTAGTAAAATATTGGGAACTACTTTAAAGCCCATGGCTGGAGTGTGTCCTTGCTGTATGTATCTCAGTATACTTAATCATCCAGATTAGGCATGGAGGTAAATTTGACATCTGATGCTGCAGCCCTTGCTGAGACTACGTGGTATCTCAGTCCCTGATTCCAGAAGGACCACTCACAGAATAACAGGTTTGCCATGAGCTAGTTTTGAAAAAAAGAGATTCTTTACGCATCACAGAGTAGGGATTTCTTTCTATTTTTAGTTATCCTTTCCATTTCATGTTTGGAAGCCACATGAAATAATATTAGTTACCTAGACAACTGCCTGAGAGTAGCATCTTTCCAGGTATTTAGCTTTCGTATAACTGGTCTCCTAAACGTAAGCAACAGGATGACAAATACACAAAGCAAGGTTTCTGCTGCTTTTCAAGATAATGGAGCCATAGCAATATTGATTAGGCTAGATGTGACTTTTATGACTCATTACAATAAACATAGCAGTTGAGCAGGAAAAGCTTCTGAAATCAAAGCCCTGAAGGCAAGTGAGGAATATCATAGATTTTGCAGTTTGAGAGCAGGTGCAGAGATCTGTTAAATAGCTCCATCAGAAAATCATAAAGTGACTAGTGTCACACATTCTGATTTCTTTCCTTTTTTCTCTTAAAATTCACAAGGCTTTTCCTTGTCTTTGAACATGTGAGAGTTTTTTGGTTGCTTATGTGCAGTGAAATTTGATAGCACAAAAGCCCTTTATTATAGAAAAAAATTCTAAACCCAAGCACTGAAAACCAGTGGTATCTTATTTTAGTTACTTGCTGAAGCCTAATACATTGCATGTCTACTTTTATAACAATGGGAGAGAAAATTGGAGTTGTAAATTTTTAGAAAAACTGTTGTTACAAGATAGTAAATCATCTGACTGTAGGAGACAGAATAACAACCATCCAACACGTAAGGGAAACTTCTCTTGAGACTTACATTGCTACTCCTGTGCTTAAAGGGTTACAAGTTATAAATTATATTAAAGAGGTTACCTATTTATCACAGCAGAGCAATTCTTATAAGTATCTTAAAAAGTAACCCATCGTTTTTGCATATTGCAGTGTGGGACTTGAATTTGGCCAACATAATTGGTGAACTCCTTTACATGGGCTCAGCTCTGAGTAGGTGGGATGGGATTCAGCACACGTTTAAGCCACGTAAATTTAGTCTAAATCTAGGTGCCTAATAAGAGTTAAACATTTGAACACCTGTTACGAGCAGTGAAGGTCTAGGTCTTGATTCAGTAACCCACCTCAGGGTCCAGGTATGTGAGGGACAGCTGAGTACCTGCCTGCAGCTGGCAGATGTGACAGAGGACGTACAGGAGACCTCTTCCTTTCTTCAGTGACAGCTGATATCCAAAATACTTAAAATGGCACTAAGTATCTACATTTAAACAACTGATCTGGGGCCCTAGCCTTTGCAGTCAATGAAGGTTAGAGCAGGAACTGCCTTTGGATGAGGTGGATTGTCTCTTAGCTGTTTTAATTGTGACCAGTATCTGCTGATTTAGATGGTTCATTCAAATGTGGATTCCGGCATTTAGACTAATAAAATTTAAATGTCTTTAATTCAAGTCGTATCCTGTCCTGGATGTTTGCATACCTACGTTATACTACCGTCAAGCTTTTCCCAGTTCATCAAGGTTGGGTAACTGAGTAGGTTTTAAGCCTGTGTGGAGCACAGCTCAGGAACTCAGGTACAAACAAACTGGCTATTGGGGAGAGGAGATTTTCAGGTTCTCCATCCCTATAACCAATCAAATAAACAAACCCCACCCCAAACAGGTTATTGGCCATGGAGGTGAACAAACAGAAGTTACTAATCACTCCTCGAGAGCAAACAGTTCCCTGCTTGCTACGATCTCTTTGTTACCTTGTCCTTGCTACCCCACCCCAAAAGAGTAAGGATATAAGTAGGACAATGTGCAGGAAACGCAAATTCCTGGGCTACTACACTGAGTGCCATATTTGTGATTACCAGGAGATGGGTGGAATATGTCTGATGTTGCAAACAGCTCCATGGCGGTTGCTGTATTCTGCAGCCAAAATGCCTGAAAAGCTCAGGGAGGCAGAAAGACTCATGGACAGGACCTGAAGGGGCATCATGAAACCCACTACCACAGGCTAAGCAGTCCCAGTGTTGCTGAGGACAGAAAGACCTCTGGACCAGAGGGTGATGGCTATGTGATACTTTGAAGAATGGGACTTTTAGCTGATGGGAAAAGATAAAAACTATGCTGGTGGGTAATGGGATTGTTAGTCGCATAGATAGCTGGGCTTAATGATGCAGACAGGACCTAGCAGTGTGTTGGGAGCAGCTGGTGCATAAGGTGAAGCACCCAGGCAGTCCTAGGGACCCCGGAGGGGAGGTGATAGCTGTGGGGCAGGTGTGTGGCAGGGAGAGTGTGATGGACAGGAGGCAAAACTGAAGCTGTCAGGTAGCAGCTAAAAGACCAGGAGTCCAGTGGTAAAATTGTCCGACGTGCTGCCAATACCACGCTCAGACAGAGAGGCCTTTTTACTTCCAGGCACCTTCATGCAGAAAGTTGTATTAAAAAGAGGGAGATTTAGATTATTTGTAAACCAAGGAATGTTTTCAATACAAAGATCCTTTGTTTTCTAAACCAAAACAAAACCAGGCTGCTGACATGCAAATCAAGAGATTACGGAGTAGTTTCTAAACAAAGAATTAGGGGAAAGCTGGCAAGCCGAAATAGTACACAGTATAGGACAACATATCCTTTACAGGCGATGTCAATGATCACTGCATCCTCAAATGAAGGACGGGGCAGAAAGTTGGCAAAACTCAAGCAAGAAATAGTCAGGAACAGTTGGACAAATGTTGTTTAAAGAGGATTTAGAAAAACAGGCAACCCTGCCAGTAACAGCGAAAGTTTAAAAAGTAAGATGGAGAAATAAACATGTTTTTAAAGAAGCTAGATGGCACATGTCAGCAACTTGGCTGAAGGAGGATAACCGGTGGAGCATAACCAGCATATCACCCTTGTGCAAGCTGTATAGGAATAACAGAGGATTGTACAAGTGAAAGAGGGTCTCTAATGTATTAAAGAAAAACTAAGAGCCAAATCAGATAAACAAATTGACTGTATCATCAAGTGTTACAGGATCTGTGGACTGGGATGCCATGCCTGAATGGGAAAAAGTATAGTGGCAGGATTAAATGATGAAACACCTAGGATCACCACAAAGGTGACAGTAAATGTGACAAACCAAGGAAACCAGAGAAGTTCCAAGGGCAGCAAGCACAGTCATAAAAGGACACTTAAATCGGTGTCGTGTGGCTTAAGCATTGTAATGGGGCACAGTGCTACGTTTTCAGGTGTACTGTAAATAACTCCTTGGTGCAGCTAATCAGGAGACCTACAGGAAGGGAAACAACTCTTGAACCGTTCCTGAGGTGTGTGCAGGATCACACATAAGGGCTACTCTGTAAGGGTGGGATGTGTCTCATCTGACTCTATAGACTTCTAAGCTAAGCTAGGTGACCTTGACTGGAAGAAACAGATAATTTAGGGTGCTGTTCATTGACCAGATACAGACAGATAATGAACCTTGCCCACTGTGTCCGTAACACACTCTGAGCCAATATCCTTGCAGGGGTGAAAAGAGTGAAAAAATCCCTAACATTCTGTGATTCTGTGATTCTGTGATTCTGTGATCTAATACAGTATGTGTTTTAATTTAAAAGAGGGAAGTAAATAAAAGTGAGAAGTCATTTATGTAACAAGGGAATTTAAAGGAGCGGAAAAAGGTGTTGAATGCTTGCAGGTAGCACGGAGAGTGTTCAAGGACAGCATATTATATGCCTAGAGCAAATTCAAGTCACCTGTCAAAACAGAATTTGGAAACACCAGAAAATGGTTATGTCATTAAACACTGAGGAAAAGAATCTATCAGAAGAAAAAAAAAAAAGGCATCCTTCAGATGTCTGAATTGTATACAAATAGAAAAAAAAAAGGTCTAGCAATTTTGATGTAGAGTACAGGAACGCAGAAACCATTTGCTAAAGATATAAAAACGATGTCCTTTTTAAAAAATATGACAACCCTGTAGACTTGCAGACAGTTTGTAGGCCTTGTAAGTGACAGAGAAATAAAACCTGAGCTTAAATTAGATCACAGAATCACAGAATCACAGAATGTTAGGGATTGGAAGGGACCTCGAAAGATCATCTAGTCCAATCCCCCTGCCGGAGCAGTATTGCCTAGACCATATCACACAGGAATGCGTCCAGGCGGGTTTTGAATGTCTCCAGAGAAGGAGACTCCACAACCTCTCTGGGCAGCCTGTTCCAGTATTCGGTCACCCTCACCGTAAAGAAGTTCTTCCTCATATTTAAGTGGAACCTCCTGTGTTCCAGCTTGCACCCATTGCCCCTTGTCCTGTCAAGGGATGTCACTGAGAAGAGCCTGGCTCCATCCTCATGACACTTGCCCTTTCCATATTTATAAACATTAATGAGGTCACCCCTCAGTCTCCTCTTCTCCAAGCTAAAGAGACCCAGCTCCCTCAGCCTCTCCTCAGAAGGGAGATGTTTCACTCCCTTAATCATCTTCGTGGCTCTGCGCTGGACTCTCTCTAGCAGTTCCCTGTCCTTCTTGAACTGAGGGGCCCAGAACTGGACACAATACTCCAGATGCGGCCTCACCAGGGCAGAGTAGAGGGGGAGGAGAACCTCTCTCGACTTGCTAACCACACCCCTTCTAATACAGCCCAGGATGCCATTGGCCTTCTTGGCCACAAGGGCACATTGCTGGCTCATGGTCATCCTGCTGTCCACTAGGACCCCCAGGTCCCTTTCCCCTATGCTGCTCTCCAACAGGTCTGTCCCCAGCTTGTACTGGTACATGGGGTTGTTCTTGCCCAGATGCAGGACTCTACACTTGCCCTTGTTATATTTCATTAAGTTTCTCCCCGCCCAACTCTCCAGCCTGTCCAGGTCTCTCTGAATGGCTGCGCAGCCTTCCGGCGCATCAGCCATTCCTCCCAGTTTTGTGTCATCAGCGAACTTGCTGACAGTGCACTCTATTCCCTCATCCAAGTCATTAATGAATATATTGAACAGTACTGGTCCCAGTACCGACCCTTGAGGGACTCCGCTAGACACAGGCCTCCAACTGGACTCTGTCCCATTGACCACCACTCTCTGGCTTCTTTCCTTCAGCCAGTTCACAATCCACCTCACTACCCGATCATCCAGACCACACTTCCTCAGTTTAGCTGCGAGGATGCTGTGGGAGACCGTGTCAAACGCTTTACTGAAATCGAGATAGACCACATCCACAGCTTTACCATCATCTATCCACCGGGTAACATCCTCATAAAAGGCTATCAAGTTGGTTAAGCATGACTTCCCCTTGGTGAAGCCATGTTGAGTGCCCCTAATGATCCCCCTATCTTTGATGTGCCTAAAGACAGCACCAAGGACAAGTTGTTCCATCACCTTTCCGGGGATGGAGGTGAGGCTGACCGGTCTATAGTTACCCGGGTCCTCCTTCTTGCCCTTTTTGAAGACTGGAGTGACATTCGCTTTCCTCCAGTCCTCAGGCACCTCTCCCGTTGCCCACGACTTAGCAAAGATGATGGAGAGTGGCCTAGCAATGACTTCCGCCAGCTCCCTCAGCACCCGCGGGTGCATCCCATCAGGGCCCATGGATTTATGGACATCCAGATTGCTTAATTGGTCCCTGACCCAGCCCTCATCTACCAAGACAGATTCCTCCTCTATCCTGACTTCCTCTGGGGCCGCAGGGGTCCGGGGCTCCTCAGGACAGCCTCCAACAGTATAGACAGAGGCAAAGAAGGCATTCAGTAACTCCGCCTTCTTTTTATCCTCTGTCTCCAGGGCCCCCACCTCATTCATCAGTGGGCCTACATTGCCTCTAGTGTTGGCTTTACCTGCAATGTATTTGAAGAAGCCCTTTCTGTTGTCCTTGACCTCTCTTGCAAGGTTTAATTCCAAGGAGGCCTTAGCTTTCCTAGTTGCCTCCCTACATCCTCTGATAACAGACTTATATTCCTCCCAAGTGGCCAGCCCCTCCTTCCACGATCTGTACACCCTCTTCTTCCACTTGAGTTTGCCCAGCAGTTCCCTGTTTAACCATGCAGGTCTCCTGGTACCCTTCCTTGACTTCCTACCTGTTGGGATGCTCTGATCTTGAGCTCGGAAGAAGCAGTCCTTGAATGCTAACCAACTATCTTGGGCCCCCTTACCTTCTAGTACCCTGTCCCATGGGATTTCCCCTAGCAATTGCTTGAAAAGGCCAAAGTTGGCCCTCCTGAAGTCCAGGGTTGCAATTCTGCTAGCTATTCTGTTCCTGCCACATGAGATCCTGAACTCTGCCATCTCGTGGTCACTACAACCAAGGCTGCCCTCAACCTTCACCTCTTCAACCAGACCCTCCTTGTTAGTGAGGGTAAGATCCAGCAGCGCTCCTCTCCTAGTTGGCTCATCCACCATTTGCATCAGAAAGTTATCATCAATGCACTGGAGGAACCTCCTGGACTGAGGATGGCTGGCTGAGTAGGCCTCCCAGCAAATATCAGGGTAGTTGAAATCCCCCTCAACAACCAGGCCCTGTAATTGCGAGACAGCTCTCAGCTGCCTGTAGAAGGCCTCATCACCCTCCTCATCCTGATCTGGTGGCCTGTAATAGACACCCACAACAGTATCACCCCTGCCAGCCTGCCCCTTAATTCGCACCCACAAACTCTCAACTCGCTCCTGATCCGCCCCTGGACAGAACTCAATACATTCTAGCAGCTCACTCACATAAAGAGCAACTCCACCACCTCTCCTTAGCGGCCTGTCTTTCCTGAACAAGACATAGCCATCCATGACCACATTCCAGTCATGCGAGGCGTCCCACCAAGTCTCTGTGATTGCCACTAGATCATAGCCCCCCGACCGAGCACGGATTTCCAACTCCTCCTGTTTATTCCCCATGCTGCGTGCATTGGTGTACAGGCATTTCAGGAAGCGAGCTGGGCACACCGATTTCGTCCCAGGGGGATGGGAGATAAGGATCTGTCTCATAATGTCAGTAAAAGTTTTAGAGTAATTAAATGAATAGTAACAAATTGCCAGAACCATGACTTCTAAAGGGATTTAAGAATGAAATTGCTGAGTTACTGCCTCAGTACAAGGAAGAAGGCAGCAATGGGATAACCGTTTATAAATAAGTATGAGGAGGGATTCAGTGAGCAGTAAACCAGTGAGTCTGACATAATAGTACGTAGAATATATAAAGAGTGTATTTAGGATTTAGAAACTGTAACAGAGAGTAACATCAACAGACTGGTGGACCCTTATGATGAAGAAGAGTCCTATGTAGGGGACAGCTGTGCCCCACAAATGGATTAGATTTTCTGAAAAAAAGTCCCCGAGGGTGTGACCAAGGAGATTCAGTAGGTATAGGCTATTTGGGTCTCCAAAAGGCTTCTGACAAGATCTCTTACAAATGTCTCTTAATAGAGGCCTGGAATAAGAGGGAAGATCATCCCATGCTTTAAACAGTGAGTAAGCACTAAGTAAGTGAGAGGAGGAAAGTGGTCAGTTTTCTTCAGGAGAGAACTCACGAGTCAGATGCTCAGTGTCTTCACAAATAATGTGGGAAGGGAGCTATAGAATGAAATTATAATTCTCATTTGTGTGCTAAATTATTCATGGTAGTAAAAGCACAAGCTGCTTGAACAGAGTTGCAGAAGTATTTCACAATACCGAGACACAACGCACTGCACTGGCGGCAGGTGAATTCAGTGTTGATAAAGGCAAGGTAGTGCACGTGGAGGAACACGAGCCTGGTATGGCTGCAGAAGAATGGACTTTGAGCTGGATATTGACATTCAGGAAGAGATCTTGCAATCCTAACAGATAATTGAAGTGTCAGCTCTGTGCATAGTAACAGTCAAAACAGTAAATAAAAGGGCAGGCATTTGTAGGAAGGCAATAGAGAACAAAACAGGAAGCCCAATTGTGCCACTGGTGTGGCATGTGGGGGCCATCTCCCCATTTCTTCCCACCTCAAAAGGCATTTTTTACAGGGGACAATACAGAGAAAGACAAAAGAAAACCTACTCGGTGTCTCTGTGTGAGGAATGATTAACACAGCTAGGGCTCTGCAACTTGCAAAAAAGGACAACAGGGGAATAAAAGTCTGATTGGCATAGGAAAAATGAACAGATAATAGTTATTGTTTCCAATAATGTAAGAATGAAAGGACACCAAATGAAATCCTCAGATAGCATGTTCAAAATAAAAGATAGTTTTCAAATGCTATAAAATTAAACTCTGAAACTAATTGCTACACATGATATTTCACATCCCAAAAGTTTACAGAAATTCAGAAAGTGGTTTGAAAAATTCAGTTAATTAAACATCAAGATATCCCTTCTGCCCCAGGAGGGATCTGACTCTCATCTGCAGATAGCTGGAATTTAGGAAAGTACATCAGAAAAAGGCCATTACATGCCTCATCTATTATGATGTTCCTCCCTGGGCATCTGCTACTGGCTGCTGTCAGAGCAGTGGGTGGGAGGGACCTTTGGTCTGCCCCAGGGTGGAGGGTCCTATGACACCAGAGTGGTATCTAGAACTGGATTTTCTTGAGGCGGGTAAACTAGCTGTTAGTTTCAGTATTTTAGTATGTGCTACCCACAGCCTTTTCAGAGTGCCTTGCGCAGTGGGTAAGCCAGCTGGGCATGCGTTTGGACAGGGTCACTGTGGACTGCCACTACAAAGGACAGCCTGCACCTCCTCCTGTCCCTGGCTCATCCTGCGAGGAAATGAACCCACCACCAGCTCACCCCAAACAAGTACTTCTGTGGTGGTTCAGTTTGTGGCTGCACAGTTTCTAGACGTGCCGGTGCATGGGAGAGAGAACAGATCCCCCCCGGCAGCATCCGACGGTGGCACTGGGTTAGTCATCAGGCAAAAGCACACAGTCTGTTCCATTCTGCAAAAATCAAACCAAGTGACTGTTTTTCAGAGATCGTTTTTAATGTGTCTTCTAGGAGAGCTGTGTGGGGTTTGATCTCATTTTGCTTTGGCGGTTCAGCTGTTTTTCCCCTGCGGGTGGGGGTTTGACACAGCAGAGAGCTTGTGCTCTCACTGATTAAAAGCGTGAAGCCTTCACTTGCAGGTCCCAGGTTCATCAGCACTTCAGTGTCACTTCCGTTTGCTGAGTTGTTTTTTTTAATGCTTTGTGCCGAGAAAAATGTGTGGGGCTGTGTATAAACATAATATGTAGTAGCTTGTTTTTACTGTGCTATCCAACAAGTGTCCTTGCAGCAAGAAATAATAGGGAAGTTTGGGGGTTCAGAAGAGAATTCCTGTCAGTCTCCTGTGCAGTGCAGCACAGTCTGGATTTTTGTAGGAAGATGACATTAATATTGCCGGGTGATGTTTGGCCTTTCCTTCTCTGTCTGAGGCAGCGTTCGGGGAAACCATGTGATTTCAGTGGGTGTTGAGAGGTCGCTGTGTGCAGAAATGCCTCCAGGGTCTTGTGAACACATCCCCGCAGTTCCCAGTTAAAGCACAGGCTCAGCTGAGCAACGCAGTTTGCAGGTAAGGAATAAGCCATAAAGATTACGGAGCTTTCCAAACCGTAAATGTAGTGCTGCGTACAAGCGCAGATTGCAGCAGGCTTTGCACTGTGCTGATAGGAGCAGCTCCTGCCTTTGCTTCCAGTGCATGAACTGGTCCAGCTTCACTGCAGAACGACGCAGATGTAAGGGTGGTAAATGCTGGCCCATGGTGAGTGAATGAGGCTGTGCGCTGGCTGGGTCAGTCCCAGGGAAAGCTGGACTGTTTGGGAGCTTTCCTGCTTCATTCCCTATTTTCTGGAGCAGCTGAATTAAGTTTGTAGTTGAGTCTCCGTCCTCCTCTCTTTTCCTGGGAGCTGCCTGCTGCAGCCTTAACACTTCGTCTGCTTGTGCCCTAAATAATGATACAGCATTTGCCTGTGAAGCAAGAGAAGTTTTAATAGCCATGCAAAAAATACCTTCATTGTTTACTTCTACTGGAATTTACTTCTACTGGAATTTTAACCAGTATAATATCATAGAATCATAGAATCACAGAATGGTTTGGGTTGGAAGGGACCTTAAAGATCATCTAGTTCCAACCTCCCTGCCATGGGCAGGGACACCTTCCACAATATATAATATAACAAAGATAGACCGATACTCCGAACAGTGTTGTAATACAAGGAACTCCCAGCTCCCATCCAAATAGTCTCTCCCTTTGAATCACAGTCATTTGAATATAGCTTGAAATTGCATTAAGCTGCTTTAATGAAAAACAAATGTACTCCTTGGCTAGCTGCGTTGGAGATGTCGGGGCACTTTGGGAGTGGTCTGGGCAGCTGCAGCACAGCGCGGCCGGGGCCAGGCAGCCAGGTTTTTGTTTCTTTTCTGGAACTTCCTCCCTAAGGGCACCCCATGATGTCAGCGAGCCGTGAGCTCGCAGCGGCCAGGCTCAGCGCCCCGCTGGCACTTCCCGGCCGGCCTCGGCATCGCAGGCACCGCTGGGAGCTGAAGGCAGCGAACGGGCTGTTTCTCTGCACTGTCGGTAGCTCGGAGCCTTTTCTGATCCTCCGCTAGCCCTTTAGGACCGAGCATCACCCGTTAGAGGTTCAACCCTTGCCCTGGGTCGAGTCTGACTGACGGCAGCATGGTAGCCAGGGGGGGAATGGCACGATTTTGGAGTCTGGAGAGCCTTCAGATGGGTACGTGTGAGTAGAACATGCTCTCTCTCTTGCTGTTTTTACAGTGTTTTTAGATTGAACTGGTAAACCGTGGCAGTCAGGGGGCCTGATGCTGATCATGCTTGTACCGTGTCATCCGTGGGAGCCTGCAGCCTTACACCGGCCACAGAGTTGGCGGGAGATCAGAATCAGTCCCAGGCTGTCTTTTAACTTTTTGCATCCCGTTGGAGCGATGGGGAGAGCCCACCCCTACCTCTCATATTTCTGTCTGTAAACAATAGAGGAACAGATGCAGAATGCGAGCGACCGATTTTCGCTTGAGTCCAACTCAAGACAATGTAAGCTTGTTGGTTTGGTACAGAATAATGAACAGTTATCAGTCCCAAAAATGCAGTCATTTTTCATCTGGAGCCAAATGAATTAGGTTATTTTGATGTGCTGTTGTTACTGGAACAAACGCAACAGGCAGTACTGATAGCACAGTAGAGATGTATAAAGGATCACTGGGATTAATTTTTTTTGGTGTTGCTTTACAAGCTAAAAATTGATTTCATGAATTATTTATTTGCAGATTTTTTTTTAATAAAGCAGTTTCAGTAAGTTTCGCAAGATGAATTTTAAAAGTTTATCAGTGCTCAGATATATGAGTCTGTAGGGAAAAAAACCCTTGTTTTTTTAAATAGGGATTCTGCATCCTCCCTGGTTAGGCAGATTATACTGTTAATGTGAGTGTGTATTTAAAATGCTGGAGAGTAGAAGAGAAGGGTCGAATAGCCATGTTCTGTTACATCAAGACTATGCCATATTTTTCCACTTTTAAAGGAAAGAAAACTCTTCCAAGTTTTTTAGTGAATCTGTGCAGTAATCAGCTTTGATCTCTCTTGCAAATTAATACCCAAATGACCAAAGATGCTAGTGATGGTATGAGTGCCCATGAGGAGGGGGTTGAAGTGTTTCTCCCTATATGGTAAATACCAGATAGGCAACAGTGTGCCTCTTAGCTGTGCAGGTGTGTGGAGTAAAGCCAGGAGTCATCTCTTTGTGACTCTCACCCCTCCGGAGCCCCGAGCTCAGCAGGCAGGCGGCACCCAGGCTTGAAGCAGGGCAGAGAAGAGGCAGGGTCAGGGCTCTGTGGCTTGGCCTTGCTGCTACGTGGAAGTGGCAGGTTCAATAACTCTGCTTAGAGGTCCCTTCCCAGGCACTCGGGAGTGAGAAAGATGCTCTGCAGGCTGTGGGGCAGCTTACCTGGGACACAGTAACCATTAGAAAAGGAGTTCAGTGCTAGCAGCCCATTCTGAAATTTATTGGTTTTATTTTTGATTTTTTACTTTTTTTTTTAATTGGATTTTTGAGCACTGTAAGATCTTCATACTCTCTAGTTATTCTCAGCCTGGGCCTGCCATAGGAATAAACCTTTAGGGATAAATTAACAAGGACCAGAGAGTGCACCTCAAGCACTGGACCACTGGTCATGAATGCCTGTTGATTACTAGCTCATCCTCTGATCTGTCTGAACATTACAGCTGGCTTTCGAAGGCAAACCTGCTCTAGCACTGAGCATTGTGGACGTAAGTCAGTTGATATTACTTGGTCTTGAGATCAGTCCCCGGTCCTCTTCATCTGCCAGTACGGAGATGATCACCTAAAGGATCTACCACCCAGTGATGTAACCCAAATGGGTTTTACAGCTTTATACAGTAACTGTAGATTTACATGTGCGTAGTGTCAGTCACTTGTACTGTGTTTCTCTTGGTTTATGTGGCTGTGTAATAAGATGAAACCCATCTTAGTTCTGGCCTCTATTTCTTTACAAAGCTGCCTCTCTGGTCAGAAAATGCACGATTGTCAAATCAAGAACTTTTTGTGATTTGGGGCAGTTAGAACAATTTTTTTCTCAGGCAGTTACACTGTGCTCAGTCCAGACTCCCTGTCCCTTTGGGCCTCCCTGTAGGTATCTCAGTGCTGCTTGTGGGAGAGGTGGCGGCGACTGGCTTAGAGCAGGGGCTGCGGGTGGGCTACCCACCCTCTCTTGGGTGGGTGCGGAGGTGTTGGGTTGTTACATTGCTGCGGGGATGTGACATGATGTGACGGATCCCAGCCTGGGCCTGTCAGCAGCCTCCCATGACTGCGGGGGGCCCACTGGAGCGCTCTCATCTGCCATGGGGGAAACGGCAGCGAGACCTCCCTTCTGTTCAGGTCATTTGAGATTTCCTTTGAGTAAAAAAAAAAATAAATAACGGTTGTAGTTCTATTTTTCGTGCACAAAAAGGAGAATTTCTCAGTTTCATCAGCTGCTAAATGAGAAGATTCTGAAAAAGAGTAAAAAGCATTTAATGGTGGAAAAAGCGGTTTTCCTGGAGCCCTGCTGCTTTCCACTTCTGCTGTTATTGCTATATTCGTGACAACAAAGGCAACTTCTCAGCGATTCCTCTTGCATTGTTTGTTTGGGGGGAATCATAAAAATGATGAAGCAAACAGCTGTCGCACCTTTGTTTTAGTTGCTGCAGATGGTGGGACTGAATCTTCAGCCTTAGTGGATGACAATGGCAGTGAGGAAGATTACAGTTACGAGGAGCTCTGCCAAGCCACTCCCAGGTACCTGCACCCAGGAGGGGAACAGCTAGCAATTAATGAGGTAACGTCCTGGGCTTTGCATTGCTGTAATGACAGGGGGTGTGTGTGTGCTGTTTTCCACAGGTCTGAGGTTTCATATTAATAAAAAGTGCAATGGCAGTAGCCAGCATAGGGAGGAATCCAGCAGCCGTGGTGTCCTGTCTCTGGCAGGGCCCACAAGCAGATGCCAAGGGAAGAGCACAGTGACTGGTATTTCACTGGGAGTGTAACTCGTTAGCCTACCTAACTGCTGTGGAGTAGGACTCTGATTGTTCTCACTAACAAATATACGCATAGATTTCTGAAAATCCAGAATTTTAGTTTTATCCTGTAATAGGAGTAATCATAGGCACTCTGGTGAGGTATTTTGATCTTTTAGTAGTTTATAAACAGTTCATTGTTTATCTTTTGTCCTTCACAACCTCATTTTCTTCCCATCTCAGCTGATAAGCGATGGCAGCATTGTCTATGCAGAAGCTCTCTGGGACCATGTGACTATGGATGATCAAGAGCTGGGCTTCAAAGCTGGAGATGTCATTAGAGTTCTAGAAGCATCCAACAAAGACTGGTGGTGGGGAAGAAACGAGGACAAGGAAGCCTGGTTTCCAGCTAGCTTTGTCAGGGTGAGTAACTCTTGCTTTTGCACCATTGTCACATGAGATTCCTAGCAGGGTGCAGTAGCAATGGTCATGGCATTACATTTAAGTGAAGGGCCTGATCCTCATCATCCTTGTATCTGAACATCACTGGGGTAACTCCTAATGACTTCACAAGGGAAAAAGCAATAGAGAATCACACCCCAAGATCCCTTAGCTCCTCTGACACCTTTTACTCTGTCTTCTTCCTTTGTGTGGTCCTTTTGTAACCAAAGGAATTTCTTAAGCAGAAATGAGGGCAGCAGAAAGCTCAACCAGGAGCAACCAGTGTATATGGAGAGGACACAGCAGTTTTCATGAGGGAGTGGGGAAAGCTATGCTGCAGGCATTTATTGGCAAAATAGGGCTTAATTTATTATCACAACATTATGTAGGAATCTGGTTTACAGTCTGAACTCTGCAGTCACAACTCAGCCAGATTCATGACAGTATAACTCTTGAATGGTATGAAATTGAACTATGTTTTAGAAATTAATTTAAAGTACATTTTGAGAGCCTATAATGAAGCTTGGGCCACGCTGTATGAAGTACCACACAAAGCGTAAGAGATGGTTCCTGCCTTTGCCGTTCCTAGATCTCCAGCCAACATGGACAATCAGACAAAAGTTGAAAAGGGAGATGCTGTTATCCACATCGCACAGATGGGGAACTGGGGCAGAGGGAAACTATTTAAAAGTGTTTGAGTTTTCTACTATTGTAATTTTTACCTATATGCTGGCCTCACCAAAATAACACATAAACTATTATTAAGGGTCAGAAATAAGCTTAAGTCTGAAAAATACACAGGCAACACAACATGGTATCTCTGAGATACTGTGAGTAGAAAGCCAACCAGACAAAAATCTCAACACTTTATTTGAATATGCAGTGGGTACAATAAGATAAATCCTATTGTGGAACCCTCTCTATAAGGTAAGAATTGGAACTAGCAAGTCCTCTCTTAATTGTAAGAAGTTTGCAACAGTTTATCACATTTTGTAAGTTTGCTGCTTTACTCTTGTTTGCTTTGTTTGTTCTGGCTGCAGCTGCGAGTTAATCAGGAAGAAGTGCCAGAAAATTGTAGTAGTATCCAGGATGAAGAACAAGATGCAGACATTAGCAAGCATCGTCAGAAAATAGCTGAAAACAAGGATCAGATGAGAACCAACGTTATACAGGAAATTATGAACACAGAACGAGTCTATATCAAGCATCTCAAGGACATCTGTGAGGTACATGCTTTCACCTGAGGGCATTCTGCTGACCTAACGTGAACAAAACATCCCATATAAGTTGAGAACTGGAGTGGTTTCTCATATCAAAATATTCCCAGTTGCACTTCTGAGGCTGTCAGTCAGACTCTTCTTGTGACCTCTTATGGCTTTCCTCTCTGCCAACTAGCACAAGACACTGCTTCCTTTTTTTCAAAATATCTGACCGCTATTTCCATAATACTGAGAGAAGGAAGTCCAGTTTACTTAGAACTTTTTAGCACTTGGTTTAGATAGAAAACTTTCAGTAACTTTAATAAAATCAATTACAGTTCAGGGACAAAACTTTTTGAAAGTGTCTTGCAAAGAGAATGTTTGCTGGGTGAGATTTTTTTTTTCCTCCAACAAAGAGATTTTTACTGGGTGCTTAGAAGCTATGAAGAAGTCTTTAAGGGTGTTTTAGAACTACCTTACTTCTTTGAACCATAAAAAGTGGGGGGCTTTGTGCTTTTTGTTCAGATTTTGTTAGAGGCCCACACTTGGACAAGAAGCTTCTTAATACTTTTCACTGAAGTTTGCCTCTTCTGACGTGGGCTGTGACGCATTTGACCTGTATTTGACTTGTATTTGTGGTTAGCATCTGGAAGGGTGCTAAGCAACCTACCAAAATATTCTTTGTACCCTTAGTTTGCTAGGTCTCTCTCTGTATTTGTCATGTTGTCATCCTTTAGTCCACTGCTCATGATTAGATTCTTTCATGGACAACAAAGTAGACAAGAGAGTGGTGTGTTTTGATTTTTTTTTTTTAGATCAGGCCTTTTTTATGCATTTTGAAGAAAGAAGGGAAAATAAAAAGACACAAATTGGTTGCTAATTGACTAATTTTAAAAGATTAAATGTAAGTTTTGTCATTTAGATTCACTGTGTACTTAAGCTAGTAAGCTTGACTGTGTGCCTAAAAGATCAGGGAGGAATTTGTACACGCAGCTGTGTTACTGCCATGGTTAGTTGAGTTCTAGGACATAACTTTCATATTTTACTGACCTATTAATTCTTAGACTGATATTAATAATTAATTTTCTTTAATACATGTATTCTGTACCTCTTTTTTTTAAATCTGACATGCCTCTGAGTTTAGTACAAGAGAGCAAACACATTTTCCGAATACAGAAGTGGTGCTCCATGTTCAATATGTGGGGTAGAGATGGTCTGCTTTCCTCAGAGTGAATCCGTAGGGTGGTGCAAGGAGGACATAAGGCTGAAAATACACTCGAGTAAGACTAAGCCAGAAAAGCTACTGCAGATAGTAATCCAAATTTGCAAGCTCTGCAGTAGAATGAATCACTGGGGCTAGTGCGGTCAGGATCCTGAAGCTGGAGTATACCCAGAAAAACATTTTACATTCAAGAAGTGTCTGCAGTCCACATTACAAGAGCTGCACAGGAATTAGTTTTCCTTGTCAGAGTTATCCTTCTAACAGTAGTAAATGTGGTAGCTGGCTTGCGGCATAGCCACTGCACAGCTTTCAGAGCAGATGGCTCTGGAGGAGACAGGAATGTTCATAACAGTGCCAGCAATATTCAGGGTTGCTTCCTGGTAAACCTCACCGGAGCAATTGCAAGGCTTTTTACAGCTGTCTGCTCTCAAAGGGGGAAACCTGCCTGAAAGCAGCCAAACACAGGAGCCTGGCAGATAACCCCTGTCATACCAGTTAACCTTCGCACTCCTCCGTGCCCTGGCGCCATAGCTGATAGGAGAGTATAAGCACAGCAGCTATTCCTGGATATTCAGCCCCTGCACTGTGTCCTCCTCGCCACGCTCAGCTTTGTGGAACAGGTACCTGAGGATGTGCCGGCTGTGCGTGGCAGCTGCTTCTGCGTGTTTCAGCCCTAAGAGGCCCCTGATCGTACCTTTGCTTCTTCACTGTGCAAATGCCGATGTGATCTAATGTTGGTTACTGATGGCAGAGCAGAATTTGCTCCAAGGGCATTTTAAAACTGGAGAACTCAGTTGTGTATCTGCTTAATGCTGGATACAAATAAAGTGAACTGAACCCCTCTGATGTTCTCACAAGTAAAGAGAAAAAAACTGGAAAAGTGATTGTATTTTTATGTGTGGTCTTGCCAATACCACGTGGATTTTACCAAACAGCAGCATTCTGAATGCGTTATAATACGTTCTTCACTTTGCTTCCCTGGCTTAGACTGTGACCTGCTTACCTACTGGTTAAGTAACCAGTACTTTAGCCCTGGTAGAAATTGCCTTTATATTAATTGGTTTAGGTTTTGTTCTTATCCACATAGAGAAGAACTGTTATGGCACAGAGAAATTCCTATGAAAAAGCAGAGCAGCTAAAGTAGTAGCATGCGTGGGGCCTTACACGGGGCTCACCTCCAGCTTGGTGGGTATTCGTAACAAGGGGATGCGAAT
Organism: Nyctibius grandis; assembly: GCF_013368605.1. Classification (NCBI taxonomy): domain Eukaryota; kingdom Metazoa; phylum Chordata; class Aves; order Nyctibiiformes; family Nyctibiidae; genus Nyctibius; species Nyctibius grandis. The sequence continues at coordinate 105,416,880 of NC_090659.1, forward strand.
GGGCTTTACACACTCTGCAGGTTTCTGGTTCCCTGATTCATTTACGGTACTGTGAGACAGAAGTTGGACTGCAAGGATCAGTGTGTAAACATTTCAGGTGCAAATCTGAAATTTCATGTCTGTGTGTGTGTGTCTGGCTGGGAAACCACTCACCTGCCTGTAAATCACAGGGGTTTTGCCAGCTCAAATGGGCTTGTTCAGCGTAGAACCTGTTTTCACATCTTCTAACTAAAGAGTTTTTTAAATTTCATTTCCAGGGTTATATTCGGCAGTGTCGCAAACATACAGGAATGTTCACCACAGCTCAGTTAAGCACCATTTTTGGAAATATTGAAGATATTTACAAATTCCAAAGGAAGTTTCTGAAGGACCTTGAGAAACAGTACAACAAAGAGGAACCTCATCTAAGTGAAATAGGGTCATGTTTTCTTCAACATGTACGTTGCAAAAATTGATTTTATTTATGAAATTAACAAAATATGATAAGAAAATGCTAAGTTACAATGTTAGGAGGGGATTTTAGTAACAAATGCTTATCAAATACTAAACTATGTATAGATAACATTTTAGAATGTAAAATAATTTACAATTAAAGAATTATTTAAATGTTTTAGATTTCTCCTCATCTTTAGCAAGCATGTAACTTTGTACACAATTTTTAAGTTTCCTTTTCAAAACTGTAATGGTCACAGATGAACGATTTGCAGTGAACTCATACTGGGCACGCAGAAACTTCCTAAAGATAATAAGGAAAGAAGGTGGTGGGGAAAGAGGCTGTGAGTTTGTGATAGACACTTGCTAAGCCTATAGCTGTCTTCCCTAAAGAAAAGCTACTTCTTAAACTGGGTTTGATTATCCTGACTCAATGGAGGCCTCTATTTCTCTGTTCTTTCAAAGGAGGCACATAGTTTTCACAGTTACAAAGTAGATTTCTGCATAGTTTAAAGGCTGATCAGCGTGGAAACAATATAGGAAATGGATTAATAAATTTAATTAGATATAATAGACGTTACAAAAATATCTTTCTTCCTTTATAGACAAATGCTTTAGTTAAAGCTTTGACTTTTTTTTTTTTTTTTATAGCAAGAAGGCTTTGCTATTTATTCAGAGTATTGTAACAATCATCCCAGTGCCTGCATTGAACTTTCCAAACTAATGAAACAGGGCAAATACCGTCACTTCTTTGAGGCCTGTCGCTTGCTTCAGCAGATGATTGACATTGCCATTGATGGTTTTCTTCTCACGCCCGTTCAGAAAATCTGCAAATACCCTCTGCAGCTTGCAGAGTTGCTCAAATACACCACTCAGGACCACAGGTGAGAGAATGAAAAAAGCAGATTTTATAATAGTAATAACACCTAATTACTCAAGCTTTCTCGGTGACGCAACACTGAGGCTTTTGAGATCAGGAACAAAACTCCCATTGACCACTATAGACAGGAGCTCCTTACTAGATGGGCATCTTGGAACCATCACAAATATTAACAAAAACAGTATCTTAGAGTGCAGCACAGGGGACTGACAAGATGCAAGACAGAATGAGGAATAAGTGAAAGAAAGAGAAGGAAAAGAGGGAGGTGCTGAAATAGGATGCAGGGAGTGATGTGTAAATCAGAGTGAAAAAAGCCAACGTGTCAAAGAAATGAAGGAGAAGGAAATGCATAGAAGAAAGGGGGAAGCTGCATAAGTGTTGTGAACACAAGAAAAGGTAAAGAGGGCCTTAGAAAAAAACAATCTGAGCAAGTTTGGAGGTAGTGTTTTTTAGAAACTTACTAGTAATAAACATTGCCTTTGTTTGCAATAAAGTCCAGATATTAGATTTGCAGCTGGGATAAATAAGAATTGAAGTTGCAGGTTATTAGCCTTTCTAGTATACCCCTGAGCTGATTAAATCTTTGACTAAATTAAGATTTTATCTTTAAATATATGCCTTTTTACTTTGTACAACTGCAAGAAAAATGTTCCATTGTGACCCCTGTACTCAAAGTCCAAATGCCACTTGAGGCAATGCTTCCTTGGCCAAAGTCTGCACTTCTTTAACCTTGAGAAAACTCCCTTTGGAGACCACGGGATTTTTGCCAGGGGCAAAATATCGGGGATGTGAAATACTGACGTTCAGGTGTGAAATGCCTCCATTTAGTTCTGTGGCTACCTGGGAAGTCCTGCAATAGCAGTTACTAACATGGGTATCTCTTTTCAGTGCTACTAATTATAGAAAGATTATTCTGTGAGCTATTAAACCTGAAGATGAAGTGACAGCAAAGTCTTGCCACCTTCCACCCATAGTACCCATTTTCCTCTTCTGTGGCACAGCGTCCAGAGGTGCCTACAAGCACAGGCAGGTGCCCAGTGTAGAGATGCTCACAAACAGGCAGGCCTACACCCACACAGAGCCTTGGTAAAGCTCCAGCCAACTGTGGTTTTCGGTAGCTTTTTGTTTTGTTTACATAAAAAGTTTGAAGATCTGATGTGCACAGCCTGCCATGAAGGCCACAGGTTATGCAGCAAGTGTGAAATAATGTACACACCAACAGAGAAAGAAGGAACTGAGATAAGGAAGGGCAAGAGTAGCAGCATGGATATCATGCAGTCACCCTGTGGGATATCTCCCTGATGTTAGTAGGATCCTGTCATTGTTAATCTCACTTTTTGTATACAGTGTGGCAGAAAAGACTTTCCATAGGTATAAACAGAGAGGAGAGTGATGTGCAGATTTAGAAGGGAAGCGCATCCATCAGCAGCAGCCGATGAAAATAGGAACTGAGACAGAAGCAGATATAAAGGACAGAGAGGCTGATCCCTTGCAGGATTTGTTTCTGACTTGTGTTGTTTTCTACCTCTGGCTCCCTTTTCTGCAAGAGGCGTTCTGATAAAGGAGGGAAGGCAGCTGCTCTGCTGGGACTCTAAGGCAAGAAATACATCTCTCCTTCTCTCTTCTCAGAGACTCCATTTGAGGAAGGTGAAGGAGTGATGGATGCTATTCAAAGGGGAACAAAACCCTGCCTACAGGTTGGGGAGATTCATAAGCACGTGAGGAGGTCAGGGAAAGAGGGAGGGGAGCAGAGCAGTGGAAGAAGGACAGGAGACTTGCATTTGAGCTGGAGCAGGCAGGGGAAGGTGACCATCTTGGCTTTCACACACTTGCTCCATGAAAATAGGCCACTTTGTTAGCGTTGTATCCTTCAATTCCTCTCTTCAGTGCCCGTGTTCTTGGGTCCCTTGCTCACCCTGTTTGAGGTTCTTTTCGGTATTTTTTCTGCCCACATAGCATTCCCTGTGTGCATTCATTGACCCAGCCGTTGGGAGCAAGAAGGAGAAAATACAGTTGTTAAACACGACTAAAGGAATGCCCTTCCCAATAAAATCCCACTAAAATATTGCTTAAAAATAAATTCCTTTGGTGAAATGTAGGTATCACTGAGGTCAATGGGAGTTCTACCATTGTTTTCAGTAGAGACAGTATTGCAATTCATTAATGTACCTCCTCTGCCTCCTTCCACCGGTTTAATAATTTGCTCCTGGACAAAGCCTTGCAGTACAGCAGCACTGAATTGTACAGACTACTATGTGAGGTTCAGGATAGCTGAGCATCAGGTTTCTCGTATTTAAGTACCCTGAGTAGAGGGATAAATGGGTAATGCGGGCTAATACTTCAAGCAGTGTGTCACAGTTTGTGATTGCATCATATCCATTGCATAAGTGATCTTTGAAACGTGCCTACATTTCACAGTGATTATAACAACATAAAAGCTGCCTATGAGGCTATGAAGAACGTAGCGTGCCTGATCAACGAGCGAAAACGCAGACTAGAAAGCATAGACAAGATTGCACGTTGGCAAGTCTCTATCGTAGACTGGGAGGTAAGTGCCAGCCTGTCCCTTTCATGAGCAAAGGTACTGTGTACAGTACTTCATGTCCTCTACAGGATATGTCTTTCTGCATAGTAGGTAGTTTATGGTGTCTACTTTTCCACTGGTGATTGCTCAGTTAAAAGTCCAGTTGCTTCATTTGCAGTGATTCTGTTACTGATTACCTTGTTTATAACTCAGGAAGAGCAGCATGTATTAACATGGACACTTGTCTTTGAGATGACACTGGATTGAGATGACAAAATGGATTTTTTTTAAATGCTAGACCTATAGAATCTCCTTTGGATTTTTGGTAGTTCTGTCAGAACTTGAACCTGCTTCACTGACTTCAATGAGTTTCTTCCTGATTTATGCAGAAATGAAATAGAGCAGAACCACATTCATTGAGTTTGCCTGTCTGATATTATCTACATTGTATGACATTTTCAAATCTAATAATAAAAATACAAGAAAAATGAATGAACTTCAGACAATTATAAAATGAAACTGGTTAGGCATACAGTAAGATCTTAAAATATTATTTACTTACTTATTTACTACTACTTATGTATCTTCTTAGGGACCAGATGTGTTAGCCAGAAGCTCAGAACTGATCCACTCAGCAGAACTGACCAAAATATCAAAGCAAGGCAAAAGCCAGCAGAGGACTTTCTTCCTTTTTGACCATCAGCTCGTGTTCTGTAAGAAGGACCTACTGAGAAGGGACATCTTGTATTATAAGGATCGTATTGACATGGATGAGGTGGAAATCGTGGACACTGAAGATGGCAGAGACAGAGACTTTAATATTAATGTCAAGAATGCTTTTAAGATAATAAACAGAGCAACAGAAGAGATTCATTTGTTCTGTGCAAAAAAACAGGAGGATAAAAAGAGATGGATGGAGGCGTGTGAAAGTGAAAGGAGAAGAGTTCAGGAAGACAAGGAAATGGGTGAGTGGAAGGATTTCCTCTCTAAAATGTGGTAAAAACAAAGGGGAATGTTCTTGCTTTTACACTTCTTTATGCTTTGTGCAGATGTGCACTCTGCCTTCTGGGACTGGTGTCTCTTTCTTGCCCGACATGACCTTTAGCTGTGTAAGTGAAGTCTATTCAGGTCTGTTTGCTCTGTCATTGTGGGCCAGAGGTCACAGAATCACAGAATGGTTGGGGTTGGAAGGGACCTCTGGAGATCATCTAGTCCAAGCCCTTGCCAAAGCAGGTTCCCCTAGCAGGTCCAGGGCAGTTAGGTATGACATCCATGTCAACAGTGTAACCCATGTGATTCTCGTGCATTGTGGAGTAGAATGAGATACGAGATATGACAAGGTGCAATTCACAAAGACCAATCAATAATAAAAATCCATCCAAAATCCTAGCAGTTTTGTATGAATCATTGGCCCAAAGCATGTGTTCATAAAGGACACTTTATTATAAAGCCAAGCAGCAATAATTGTAGATTTATACTGTCCATGTCATATAATTGCACCTCCTCTGTTAGTTACAGCACCACTGGGCAGTTCACTGAGAAATGAAGCCTAACCTTGAGTGAGCAGGGAAAAAGGTAGCAAATCCTAGGATCAGCTTTAGACCTACAGCCTGTGGCACACTGTAAGGACAGTGTCTTCTGTATGAATGTACATTTAGGATTGTTAATTAAATTTGGTTTTGGCATAGTTTCATGCTTCCTTTAAGATCAGTGACAAAAGCTCCAGCAAAATTTCATTGGCAAAACATAGACAAAGGAGACAGCAACTCTAATAAGAAAAATAAAACTCTTTTTAATATTCCTAAAGAAGTAATGAAAATATTAGTACATCTGTGTGTGTTGACTGCATGAGAACTTCTCCTTTTTATTACACTCTTCAGGCTTAGGCTTTGGATGACAGGAGGTTAAAATTGGAAGTCCAGTGAAATGGATGATATAACTCAGAAATTATTAAAATTTAAACAAGATGACAAATCTCGTATTCCATGTTCACTTAAAACACCTGGTCAGAAGAATAGTAAGACAGGAATAGCCCTTAGATTACAAATGTAAACCTTTTGATCTTAGTGGCTTTCTCTTGTTTGATACTGTTGTAAATATGACAAAAATAAAGCCTCTTCCATATGTATCACAGATAGTCCATAAGCTGAAGAAAATACTTTCAAGTTTAACAGTTCATACCCTAAAACCAGTTTTAACTCTTCCAGGTTGCACTGTTGCAATTAACCCCAATTGTCTTGAGTCTAGAGTAAACAATGAAGCAGCCACAGCTAAACTTCCCTCAAACTTTCCAAACTTTTCAAAACCAATTCTTCTCCTGTGCTGAACATCACGGTGTGACATTATGATCGCGTTGGGCACAACAGTGATGGCTTTTAGAAGTTGCTCTGTGTGGAGCTTGTTCAGTCACGTTGTGCTCACAGGGATGGGCGGTGGCTGCCTTTCCTAATTCACCTAAACAGAACAGAAAATAAAGTGGATATTGCAAAAGGGTGAAGGTGATCAGAATGTAATAAAGCAATACAGAGGATCTGATTATGAGTGTCCAAACAATCCCTCTAACAACAAAGGTACAGAAAGCCTCCACTCCAGCATACATTGAGAACAATACTACAGTCATATGGAAGGACAATATGGAATACACCACAGCTCCTACACTTTTGTGAGCAGGACCGAGCAAAAGAAGATAAAATGTGAACACTTGCCATTCCCATCCTGTCTGAGGAGCATTCTTGAGCTCTTCAAATCTGTATCTGCACCTTCTCCTGCAGTGGTTGCTTTATGGAGCACCAGGAGAGTATGTTAAGTGGGCTAAATGCTGTATGTCAGGATGCTTCTGAGGCTCACACTAGCACTTGCCCTGGGCAGCAGCAGGTCTGTCTGGTGCAGGCAGTGGGGTGTTACCATTCCTTCTAAGTGACACTGCTCCAGAAATCCCCAAGCATGAGGAAACTGCAAAGGTGCAGCAGCTACAGCTCTAAATGTCATTATTTATTCTACTGGGACCTCATGGTAATCAACATATTATATTCAACAGGGTAACCATTCAACAGTGGTGGCAGGGTCAGTGATAACGATGAGATGTGTCGTAATAGCACTAACTCTTATTTAGGGCTGGGGCACAAATTCTCATGGTGCTGAGCACAAGGATTGCAAAGGAGGGTCCATCGTGCTTGCTGCTCTTCAGGCACAGTGCAATAGAGTGAAGAAAATTCAGTAACGAGAAACTGTATATTTGATAATGGCACATAGGCACATGCAGCCTTTTCTGCCCATGTAACATCCAGCCTTCTGGAAACGTGCTTTTCAAATGTCACAACTCATTATTCCGATGTACCTGTTTTGGCACAGGTATCACGAACCAGAGGAAAGAGAGATGAATTGTAATAGCTAATGTCCATCTGGGCTTGCGAGTCTCAGTGGCTTGGATGTTTTCTCCATTACCCAGAAGACTGCTTCTTTTCTAAAATTTCATTTTTTTGGCATAATTGAACATTTCCTTTAGCCAAAACCAGTGGAAAGGCGCCAGTATTCTCAACCTCAGGTTTAAATTTATCTTGTTGATTTTGTAAGCTATCTTGCTGGACTTCACACAAAGCCTCTAATCTAACCACTCAGAGAACAAATACATACTCTTACAATTCAGAACTGCAAATGGCATTTTACTTCTATTTTCAAAGACATTTTGGTGTGAGTCACTGTCTCCCAAACCATATCTAGCTTTTCTTAGCTTTTATGAGTATATGGGAAGAAAAGGCCACAGCCAGAAAATCCTTCTCCAAACCACTAATAGTAACCCTAAGAAAGTGGTCTGATCTCTGTTGATGAGATTGCTTTCATTTTTTTTTATCTGTTTCCTTGTTTCTATAAAGGAAAAAAGCCCTGCAGAATAAAATAAACTTCTGCTACCCCAAAATTATGGCTAACTGCTGTTGTATTGTAAGTTAATAGGCTGATTTGTAATAACTTCTTCATAAGTTCAGGCTGAAAAAGCAAAGGGAATTTTAAAAGTATAGAGAAGTGGGGGAAGATGCAAAATGGAACCAAACCAGACGCTTCATTCTGACTTCGAATTGCAACTTCTGTGCTCTTCATGTGCATATGAGCAAAATGAGTGACAGCATGTGCAGCCTGTTGTCGCCTTGTGCAAACGTAACATACGCACGTATCTCAATTGTCTTACACGGGGAGAGGAAACTGGAGTGCCTGTACATGGGCTCCAGACGACACCAGTCACTGGTGTCACCTTTCATAGCAGAGATGTCTGGCATCTCTGTACTCAGCACAGATCAGTCATACACCTATGGCACGACAGTAAATAGCATAGGGTATAGCATCATATAAGTCATACAAGTATGCAAACAAGTACATGAGAAACCAGAGTGAGGGATCCAGCCCCAGTCTGATGCAGCCACAACCACATCACAGCCTGCTTTGGTGTCTGGCAGATGATGTGATACTCTCTCCTCCGAGTGGAGGGAAAGATACCCAAATTTGTACTACTGCAATACCAGTGACTTCAATTTGTTACCCCAAGGCAGCTCAGAGTGAGTGAAGAAAGAAACAGATTCTGCATTTGTGATCTATTACTTTGTGGCTTGTAGCTTTCAGAAGTGTTAGTTTACACTTTTTTTTAATCTCTTGTTATCTAGACTTATCTATGAAAAGAACTTTTTGTGTGTTTAGTTCCCTAGTGATTGCCATTTGCAGCAACTGGAAAGCAGCTTTTCCCAGTAATCTACAGGCAAATTAATGTTCCTATTGTTATGCCAGTGAAAAACTATCTTTAAATTTATATGACAAAGTAAAACATACTTCTAAAAACTTCAGGTATATAACTATTGCGATATACTAAAAATTGTTTAAAATATAGTTTACTTATTTGTTTAAATTTAATGTAATCAGATATTAGATACAGTATTTTTATACCAATGTCCTAATTTACACTTTGACATAGGAATGGAAATCTCAGAAAACCAGAAGAAACAAGCCATGCAGAATGCCCGTAAGTCAAGGCATGGAAAAATTAAAGGTGGGTGTTCAGAATTGCTTACATTCTTACTGTGTTCCAGTGTTCTTATGTTAGGAAATAGTATGATCTGGCTATGGTTGAGCTCTTCAACCTTTTAAAAAATGTTCATGGTTTACATAGAGTTAAAATAATTTCCATTAACCTGTATTTTAATATCAAATCCCAATGCCTTTGTAAATGGTCTAATAAATTAGCTCCCCAGTGTCCTTCAGACAGGCAAGTCAGTATTCTCTTTATTAGAGAAGAAACTCAAGAGGTAAGGCAAGCAGTTTATTTAAGGATGTAAGAAAGTGCATGCAGAGATTAAATTAGAAATGAGGGTTACTGATTCCTTTCTTTGCTTTTATTCAAGTAGCTTGTTCTTTAGCAATTCTGTGCTTTGTTTAAAATATGCTAAAGTTCTTTTTGCAAGCCACGTGTTGCTGTATTTATGATAACACATTCAAAACGGCTTCCTTCTGTCCTAGACTAGAAGTAAGGATGGACTAGAAATGTGTTTCTCTGGAAACAGCTTTGTTATTCCTTTTCTCCCTCAGAAAATGTGTTGTGATTTTGTCCTTTTCCATCTTGAAGTCAAATTTGGGTAAATATCTATTGTGTTGAGAGCCACATTAAGTCTGAATTTAGGAGTGAAGGAGTTGATGTTAGGTAGTCCTCTGCTCCCTGGGATTAATATTATTAAAGCATTTTCTCTTTATCAACCACTAGATACCTATAAAACCTGTCAGGATTTTCAGGGGAGTGGCTGAAAATTATGATCAGATGATTCTGCTCAGAATGCACAAAGGTCAAAGTCCGAGAACATTAGCCTGGAAAAATATTTTCCAAATTGAAGAAATAGCATTTTTGTTGGTAGCAATGTTTTACTGAGCCTTATTCTGAGATTTGACTAAAATACAAGTATCTATCATCTACTGTGTGAAGTCATTCCTTTGAAATACCAGAATTTACTTGTGCAAACAATATAGTCAGGCTATGTGAAACTGCTGCTTATTTTTGGTAATTCTGTAATGTTATTTTTACTGGTATTTTCTCTTCTTAAGCTAAATCAATGCAGCAATTAAAAAGTCCAACATCAGAAAAGGTAACCTTTAGTAATGCTTCCATTCAAGATCATGGCAAAATTCATACTGGCTTTACTGAGCATTGAATTTGTCCCGTGGTCCTGTCCTTAAACTGTGCCAGTGTTGGTTGCTCTGCTAAATGACCCATATGCTTTCTTAAACTGTTCCTTGTGCAGGTGTAAGCTATAACGGGTGTCCGGTGCCTCCTCCACACCAAAGCCTGCATCCTATTCATCAGCGCCACATCACTGTGCCTACCAGCATCCCGCAGCAGCAGGTGTTTGCCCTGGCAGAACCCAAGCGGAAGCCATCCCTCTTCTGGCATACCTTCAACAAACTCACCCCCTTTAAAAAGTGAGAAGCCAAGGACCTGGGAAGGACATCGGCATGGAGGGAGACTTACTCCAGAGAAGGACTTTGGAGACACAGCTAAGCTTCTTTGAGCTCAGTGAATCTCCAGTTTTGGAGGGAAAACTTTGGGCTCCCTTGAGCCAGAAATACAACCTTTGTCTAGAAGAAGAATGAAGTTCCTCAAGACTGCTCTGAAGTCAGTGTTGCCAAGTGTCAGCATTGGTGATGAAGAGCAGTCTCCCTTCTGACAAAGACAACTTGCTGTTACTCTGAAGCAGCTGTATTTGATCTGTGTTTCACAGTTATGTTGAAGTAGTGATGGAATCGTGCAGGTCATTGCAACATTTCGTTTTTCTTAACCTTATATTGATGGCCAAATTTAGGATAGGGAGGAATTTTTCCTTAGGGGTATATCAGCAAGGAATCTGAGAGTTCTGTCCTTTTTGGAGCACTGAGCAGAGACTGCCCATTAAAATCAGGTGGAGACATCCCATGTGATTAACCAGCTGTTGCAGAATTCGGTGGACCCTAATCCTTCCTGTCTTTTTCTATTAAATTGCCAAATGGCAGGAGAACATCCCGCAAGGCCTTACATATTCCAGATTGGAACAGGGAAATTTTATTCTGTCATATAGAAACATGAACAGAGTGTGAAATGGACTATAAATATTTGTGCATTTATTGCACACAGGTGGAAACGAGGAGCCCTGGGCATCTCAGATTGATTACTTTCAGTCACAGCAATATACTGCATACATGTGTGCTCTTCAGTATAGAGCTTTTATGTCACTTTTTGTGCACTTCTTTGCCTGGGAGATGCTTCTTTTTATTTCCAATATGCTTATTTTTCTGTGTAAAAAGTATTTTTTTATTTTCTAACGGAGATAATGTGAATGTACAAAGTCAGAGTTGAGACAGTATGTGCTGACTGCTGGCTATGTTACATAGTTCTCACACTTTGTATTCATATAGCTTGACTTAGAAAATCGATGAATGGTAATGTAAATATACTGAAGTGGTCTGGATCCATGCTTCTTATACACAGGCAATTGACAATGGATTTTGACCAATTATTTCTTCACAAAGAAAGAGAAATCCTTACTGGGAGGGACAGAGAAATTGTGTGGACCGGAGGTGGATTTTTGTCTCAAGAGTCGTCAGTCTGTATTGGAAGGGGAAGAACCTGACTCGATTAAGGTCAGCTCTGGCCAGCATATGCAATACGTGATTTGCATTGCTATGATTTGCCTATGACATGAAGTTGATTTGGGAGAATAACTTTTAAAAAGCCACCAGGAAGAAACAGGATCTTGATATTTGCAGCACTGATCATTTCTGCTTGATAGCTCTCATTAAGCATGACAAGCCTGCTGGTAATATGGAAGGAAAGAAAGACTCCATATGTTTCAGAACTGATTTGCTATGAATGTCTTTACAATACCTTATCCTATGCTGCTGATTAGGGGCATTATCTGATGATAAGCATAGATCCAAGGGTATTCTTTGACAATGGACACAATCAGCTTTGTCATGAATGTGTAATATATGAAGACCAAACAAGGGGCTAGAGGCCAGGCATCTTAACAACAATGTAAAAAAGCCTTATTTTAAACATGTATTTGTTCCTACTACTATTGTTACCTCTATATTTTCATTTATCATCAGTGTTGTGAAGCCCATTAGTCACTAGATTTTGTGATTTGATATCTTTGTGGCAACTCCTGCAAAGCCCAGGTTTGTGGTTTTGATTTTAAATGTCATCTTTTGACAACTGTACATTTCAAATGCCTTGTGTATATAGCTCAGCAATAATGCAAACTCTGGTGATGCTCTGCCGAATTGTTCACTGCATAGTGAACTTCATTGCTTGTGCTTTCCAATAGCGATGGAAGATGACCTCAAACAGTTAAGAGCTGGAAATATGCACTGACATTTTCAATGATCCAGCTTAAAGAAAATGCACGGGGAAAGTCAGTGAAAAAAGCTGGCTGGGTTGTATTTTTCTTTTGATGTTTAAAACAAGCCATTTCTGTTCAGATTTTTTTAAAAGATAATTCTAAATGCTCAATTTAAACACAAGGAGCGGACTTCTGCATGGATGCATGCCCTTCCCCTTAAATGAGTAACCCTTTTGTGTTTCTTACATACCCATTTTTGTGGGTACTTGCCACATTCAGGCCTGCAAACCAAAGCAATGCGCATACTGTGGAAGTGGAGATGATGTTTTTCATAATCACATTTTGAAGGACTTGTTCTAGATGCAGAAAATAATGTCTGAAGTTGGATTGCAGTGCTCACCCAGAAACTTTCCCAGCTGGACCTTAAGACCTTATGAGATCCACACTTAGTTACATATGTGTCTTTGCTAAAACCTACTTCCTTCCAGGGCTCAGTTTTGTGGAGTGCTGGGAAAAAAAAGAGGTTTTGGGATCTATCTTCTGACATGTCAGTGCCCATGAAGGCTCTTCCCACGTAGTAGTGCTGGTGCCTTAGCCCTAAAAATGAACAGAAATATTTGTGTATGGTTTTGGATGCAGCAGTTCTTTTCTCAAGAGGTGAATTTCAGAGAGATAAAAAGCAAATGTTTCATGGTGCAGATTACTCAGGACAGTTTTACATATAGTACCCTACATGTAGGCATGGTTGTTTTATAATGTTCTCTGTGTCTTTCTTTGCAATCTGACTAATTAAGATAAGATTAAGATAAAATATAACAAGACAGGCCAAATTTAGACTACACCATAATCTTTTAAACAAATCATAGTTAAATGAAAACACACAATTACATTATCCAACAATTAAGATAAATATTTACTTGGGGTTCAGCCTGACTTTAGAGTCTGTGGGAAAAAGAGCTGCAACTAAAATGTAAAAGTTTGTGTTCTATCAACTCTCTCCCTGATCATCCTTCTGAGGAAAAAACTGCTATATGATCAGAAAGGGGTGACAGCAACATCTGTTATTTTCCTCTCACTTTTGCATGCTTTAACTTACTATAAAAAGTTGTAGGGCAACTACTAAGCACATTTGTGCCTCGTTTAGATAAAGCACAGCCAGAGCCTTCCCGATGGCCTGCTGAGCAGATAACCTCAGACTTTATGCATGAGATGCAGTAAAATATAATTGTCCTAAAATATGTTCCCACTGAGTTAGGAAAATGCCAAACCATAATTGCATCTAACTCAGAGCATTTGATGTATAAAATAATAAGATTGTTTTACAAGTGGCTCTTGCCATGCTAAATTTCACATTGAGTTTTAGTGGTCAGTGTAGTAACGGAGTTCAAAGACAGACTACTCAAATGTTCCACATTTTAGTTGTCTTTTGAAAATAATTGTAACAGAGTTTTGGAGCCAAAGGTCTTTAGCCATTACTAACACAGTACCTTTCTTTGACTGCCTTTATGCTTTTTTTCTGTATGTGTGGCATTTGTCTGTAGGAGATGCCTTCTGGATGATCTCTAATTTAAAACCATTTGTTGTAAATACTAGGGATGACTTGCATATATATTTTATTTTGATGAGTGTTTTGTAACTTTTTATCTTGCGTACATTGCCTTGTGCATCTTACCATCCGTGTGCTGTTACACATGTTGTAAATGAAGTGTCCTGGCTACAGAGCAGATGAATTGCCTGTTCACAGCTGAAGTACAATGTATAGGACTGCAGTAGCTTGATGTGCATTTGTTCTGAAGTAATTGCATTACAAGGTTCATTTACTCTTGGAACATTTGTTTGTCAAATGAATCTATTTTCTGGAAATAAGTCCAAACTTACATTCCCATTATTTTTCTCTTACTGTACATGTTTGAATTATATAACGTACAAAGCTGAAGTTCCTCAGCTATGTCTTATAAAATTTTATTGTGCCATTTTAAAATTGATGTGTTTTTTTAATTGTCTACAAAATATCCTCTGTGATGCAAAAATTAATCAACTGTCATATTTATTTTATTATTTTAAAGCAAAAAATGTCACACCCACCTCTCTTGGTTTTCCAGTAACAGCTACAGTACTTCCCAGCACAAGTTCATTTTAACAACTACTAAACCTGATTCTGGGATTGAAGTCTTCGTCAAGCCCATCCTTGTTACTGTCCCAGCCATACACATCTGCAATCACTGTGCTCTACCTTGTCCTGGCAGACAGGTCCCATACAACGGGAAGTAAATGCAAATGCAGCTTCTGTATTAATAAAGCTCTTGCTAACAGAGGATGGTGACTTAAGTATTGTAGTTTAAGTAAGGAGGATTAAATTTTATTTTCTTTGGAACAAAAGCAAAACCTTTTGAAAGGGTTCACCCATAAGGCACATTCTGTAAATGTGTATGAACAGGCTTAGCTGCCTGCTTGTTAGAGCAATGGGCAACGCTGCTGGAGATTCAACTTACTGCTCTGATTCAGAGAAGTTTTTCATTTCTTGTTCCTCTGACAGAGCAGGGGACCACATCTGAAAGGCATGTGTGTGTCCTTCCTGCTCAAGGCTGTTTCAAAAATTGTTTCGCTGAGACACATTAGCTTTAACAAAATAACGTACTTTGCTGAAATCTTTTCATCAAAAATGCTTTGGTGAGTTCAAACGCTGGCAGAATAGTTGGGTTTGCCAATTCTTTCCCACTCCTTCCAATGTCCAAGCTCTCTTCTCTATTTTTTGGTTCACCTCAAAGCTGAGAGTTTCCCAGGCCTCCCAAGTGCTGCTGCAGCAGGATGTGTGCTGAGTGCTCCAATATCAAAGTGAAAGGCACAGTCTGAGCACTTAGTGATGTAGATTGGATGACAGAAAAACATACCTTGAGCAAACACTGGAGTAGGACGTTGTGATCAATAGCCTTTTGAAGGAGCCTGCGATTCATCTGGCCATGGTGAGCTCATTTGTGCATTTTATTTCATGCTTAGGCAGTCAGGCTAAATCCTGTAGATCATTCCATAATGTCAGCTTTTAAATCCTTCGAGAGCTTATCAGGTGGACCTTTGAGTTTGCATAGAAATAGCACTGCTTGTCTTGGGTTTTTTTGTTTGTTTTTTTTTAGAGGCTACATGATGACCTGTGCTTGGTAACAGAGACAAGGATTTGGGCATTTTTATGTTATAGTACCAAAGAAGAAATGAAAAAGTCAGCAATGGAAAACTGCACATCATGTAGCCTGTAAGAAAAGTATGCAAATACTTAGTGTGCTTCTGAATATTTTTCAAAATTCAGTTATTCTAACGAGCTAGAGAACATGTAATTGTGAGAATATATCAAAACTGTATAAACTGTCAGCACAGCACGTTTTTTTTTTAAATCTTAGGTCTGTGTTAGGTTTAGTTCACTGCAGTCAGAACTGACTTCTGGTTATCCAGGTTACCTACAACTGGTTATCTGGTTATCCAGGTTACCTATGGCTGAGGACTCACATACTGCCACTACTGGGTATTTAGGCTCTGGTTTCAAAAAAAAAGATGTATGTACGTGCATGTGTGTGAGTGTTTGCATGCATATATATTTACACCCACACCCCCACACACCTCCCCTTTGTAGACCCCATATGGCATCCCCAGATAATGTCTCTGCTGGCACCTACAGCAGGTTGCACCAGACAAGTGATCCGCACCCATCACAGCCTCCCTCTGTTTATGTTACGTCTTATATTTCTGTTGTGCATCTTGGCGGGGGGGGGCGGGGGAGGGCACAACAATGGCACCTGGGCAAGGGTTTACCTGAATCACTTTAAGCATTCAGAGTGGGCCACCAGCAATGATGGACAAACCACTCCGCAGACAAGAGAGGGTTGGAAGGCATCACTGGAGTCTGGTGTCAGCAAAGTTTAGAAGGGCAAATCTGAGAGGGCAGAGGTTAGCAGAGCAAGGAGTACCACTGCCCTTCAAGGGCTGAGTTTCACTCAGAAGAGAAACACAAGATGATGTAGGATTTGTCAACTGTTTCTCCTAGTGAATTTTAGAAAGCTGAAACTACTTCAGGGGGAAGGAGGAGCTCCAGGTGCTCCTGAGGGACTTTACTGGCAGAACCAGGCACATGCCAAAGTCCTCCTTGTTTCTGGCACAAGGAAATCAGAAGGCAGAAGGCCCAGTATATACACTGAAGTGAACTGTCAGTAGGCAGATTGCTAGGCACAGTTAACCTTGGCCTCCACCTGTGAGCGCAGACTTTGGAGATACCCATTCATGAAGGACTGAAAAAGTGTCTAGAAGGTGCTCTGCTAATCAGGGTGGGTATATGTTCTTTTATTAACCATCCATTTTATGATCATCGCTGCCATATTCACCTCCTAACAAAGGTAATTAGCACAGCAATCAATCTAAAAACAACCTGCATCTCCTGCTATTCAGATGCAGCATTTTTTAAGAGCAAATGATGAACTTTTGCTACTGTGTAATTATTTCCAAGGCATTATTCTGTGATGAGACAAGGCACACTAGAAAGCAGCCGACGGTAATGTTGGTCTTTAAGGCCATTCCTACAGCAGTTTTCTTGGTTCTCTGCTAAAAAAGCATCAAAACGGACTAACTGCAGAGTCCATCAAGGTAGATTAACTAATGAATTACGTCATTCTCACCTCAAGATTGGGATAGACAGACTGACTGTTGTCATTGCAGAATTCACAGCCTCTTTTGGGTCAGTGCAAGGACCCTGCTGCTCCAGGAGGCCCTGTCACTGCCCATGCTGTGTCCCCTGCAGCCCCCACTGCCCCTGGTGCTGTCCCCTGAGAGCCTCCGGCTCTCCCAGCACCCTGCAGCCAGGAAGGTTCGTCAGTAGATCCATGTTTTCTGCATGGCAGGACGGATCACTGAGGGCATAGCACTAAGCATGCAGGGTGGGCTATTTTTTAATGACTCAAAACTTTTGAAGTGTGAGAGGAGGCCAAGGCTAAGCAACCTTAGAAAATTTCAGATGGTGCCTAACAGGTAAAGAGAAGAGAATTTTTTTGTCGTGGCTCATTTTTTCTTCCCAACTAGCACAGCAGCGAGGCTAATTTGGCTACAGAAGTTCATTCAAGTAGAGCAGCTAATTGCTGCACATTGTCCTTCCTTTTCCTCAGAGCACGGTAGATAACAATGTCCCAGGTACAAACCAGGGCACCATAAAACTTGCAATATTTTCTTAGTACCACAGGGTGGTGGTGAAGACATTCGTGAAAACATCGCTCAGCTGTGCTGAGGATATGTTATTAATAGGCAGACCACACGTCGTATCTTTCTAGTGTGGGAACCCCCTCAGACACAGTGTTTTCAGTCACTTGCACCAACAGAGGTGACTTAAGGCCACTTCCTATAACACATTAACTCCTGTTACTATTGGTTTTATCCTTCACTGTTCACGATCAGCACTTAAGGAGTTGATGATATGCTCAGTTGCTTGACTTCCAGTAGTCCTTAGACAGCAGCAGTTTCAGTAGTTTTGAGAAGACAGTTAAGTATCAAGCTATGGCTTCTTCAAATTTAATTTAATAATACAAAATTTAGTAGCACAATAGCTTTGACTGATGCTTGAATAGCTAGATGCGGAGCTGCTAATTACCCATGAAAAGCACTCTTTATCATTCAATTTATTTACTTTAATTCAACCTCATTACTTCTTTTCCAAAATCACGTAATATTTGTAATGCCACATTCACAGTATTTTTGTTTTTAATTTCTATAGCCTTTTTGTCCCTAATTCCATTGTAAATTGCTTGATACAGAAACTAACTTTATTGCATGTTTTTGCAGCACAATAATGGTATAAGACATACCTTCCATCCCTACAAACCAAACAAGCTGTCAAAGGCAACATTTGTGTAATGTATTTGTATAATGGAACAGGTGAATCAAAGCCTTATTAATCCATTTTAACAATTTTCTTTCATGTAACAGTGGTAAAAGCAAAAGTACAGAGCACTTCAGCTTAATATTGGCATAAATAGGAAGATTCCAGTTTAAACCTCTGTTTTAATTATTGAACAGCTCTCAAAATTAAATCACTGACCTTTGAGAATTTAGTGACCAAACAAGTGCTTGTCCTCAAGGCACATATTTGAAGCGTGCATTCCTTTACAGGATTTAACACTCTGGTTAAAGATGCCCACGAACACTGCAAGTACAAAGTGAATGAGGTAAGACCAAAGATCTTATATATGTGATGATGGTGGTGATGATGATGGTGATATTGATGTTGTCAGCTTGTGGAGAGGATTGCATTTATGGGCACCAGACTGTCTATTCCTTAGGGAAGAAATACTCCCTTAAGAGAACTGAACTGGGAGTGGGGTTTTCTGTCAGTGGACAAGGACTGTCAGACTTCTCCATATACTAACAGCATCATACAGAGCACTTCTTCCTTTTGCACTCCTCTGGAGTCCTTTGTCTAAGGCAGCAAATATTTATATAGCTCAGAAACAGCAAATGTTTAATCTATTTTCAACTTTCTTTAGTGCCAACCAGGAGTAGCAGACAAAGCGGGATTTTGCAGGTGGGTGACCAAACAACGCTCTGTAGACCAATGGCAAAGGCACCGTAAATCACATTTCCAATCATTGTTGCAAATGGGGGAACTTTTCTGAAGACAGAATAAAAAGATTAAGGAACATGTTCCAAAATTAAGGTCTCCCTCTATAAATTACGTTAAAAGAATATTTAGATCGAATATTGCTAACAGGGTGTAATTATTCTTATTGAGAACATACTAGTCTCTCTCTGCATGGTATTTCTGTGCATTGTTTCATAAGACTGAGAAATGGTGGTGAAGAGAGTAAACAGAAGACTTTTTTTAGTCAATGCTAGTTAATATTTCAAAAGGAATACTGATCTTAGTATTAAGTTCTCATTAATGAAAGAACCAATTCAAAAGCCAATTATGTAAAATTTACTCATTCTATCACTTTTACCTGTATAAGTACTAACCTATATAGCCCAAGCTTCTGTGCACATTTCTGAATATTAATTCCAAATAAAGTGGGCATTAATTTTGTTGCTATTTGATTTTTGTTCCTCAGTCTAATTTCTTCCCATTAATTGCTCTTACACTCACTTAAACCAGTTGTGTCCAGAATTAAGTACTAATGTATTTTGGTAGGCCTATATTTGAAGACATTATATAGGAGGGACACACTAATGAAAGGATAAAGGACTTTAAGTAGCATAG
Source organism: Nyctibius grandis (assembly GCF_013368605.1). Lineage (NCBI taxonomy): Eukaryota > Metazoa > Chordata > Aves > Nyctibiiformes > Nyctibiidae > Nyctibius > Nyctibius grandis. The sequence goes on from NC_090659.1 coordinate 105,436,283, forward strand.
TTACATGAAGGGGAAGAACCAGGCTAAAGACTTGATCCCTCACATCTTTGCCCTCATCTCGCTCTGCTCCAGCTCTGACCCGCTCTGGGGTCATTCAACTTATTAACCCAGTAGACGACTAACTCCAATGAAAAAAAGAAGAGAAAAAGATGATTGCTTGTGCTGAATTAGGGGGTTGAATTGCCCTAGCTCACCTCTGTGGCACCATAGCCATCTCCTGGGAGGTGACAGGTACAACTGTGCGGTCACAAGTAGGTGCAGGGAGAAATGTGGATGGAGAAGTGGGCATTAAGACCTCTGCTTCTTCTTGGTTATGAGCTGTTTGACTGGCTCAATTATATTATTTTTCCCTTAAGAAGCTGTTAGATAGATACTGGGTTATTAACAGCCAACACTGATAAAAGGTTGGAGATCAGAGAGGAGGAGGGTTTCCTTACAGACTCCAAATGCTTAAGGTGCCATTTGGTAGGAAGTCTTTGAAATAGGAAAGAGGAAGCTGGAAGATGTAGACAGCATTCTGCATGGCTCTGAAAGGCAGCAATGGCCATGAAATAGCTCCTCTTTGGGCACTGTTCTGGCTAGAGGAGTTAACAAAGAGATTTCTGAACAAGGAGAATGCCTACATGTTATGTAAGCAAAACCACAGCTCAGAGAAACAGCACATTCTATGAATCCTTGTGTACGAATGTGAGACCACTGGTCCTACCTGAATAACGTCCCAAAGACTTGAAATTTTGACTGTTGATTTGGCCTTAGGATAGCAACAACATTATTATTAGCCTACTTCCATGTAGACTTGCCAGACATTGGGGTTTCACGGTGTTGGAGTAAGACAGGTCACTGGAAGTTCTTTGGCATAAAGCTGCTGCAACTGTACATTCCTTGCTCTAATTGCTGGGGGCAGGGGGAGGATGATTACTTTTTGCCCGAGTTGCCTTTATTATGATCTTGAAATTTGGGTTAAGTTCAGCCAATCCATGAAATCTGGCTTTGTCCAGTGCACTCATGGTTTAAATAGAACAGTGTGAAACTCTACAGGATGCACTCAGCTGCTGTTTTCTTATTTGCTGGCTAGATTCTGAGGACATTGAGGGTAGCTCTAAACCTCCCCAGAGTTTTTGTGACTTTCAGCTGCTCATCATCTACATGCATCAAAATTTCCCTTTGCAGAGTCACTTATTTCCATAAGTCATACTGCATAAGAAAATATGAAACAGAACCTGATGCTCCGAATCACAGGGAATTAAGGAATATTTTAAATTGTGTAAAGCTGAGTTAATGTTTCAAATGTATAATGATGCTATGGCTGATGTTCCCATTAAATTATTATTTGAAATAGCACTCAGTAGTCTCCAGCACTGTACTTAATGCTATATAGAGACCTATAAATAAAACAAAACAAAACAATACACATGGTGAAAACCCCATTTCCCTTTTTTCCTCCCTCCCACACCCTGCATCCCCTTCTAATGTAGACTTAGGCAGATGTATTTTTGCTTTCTTAAATCTTTCAGCCAAACTCATACAACCTATCTAAAGAATGAAAAGCTGGATTATACTGCTGGCTATTGTAGTCAGCACAGCAGAATAACACAAAAACAGGACGTCTGTACCCAAGGGTATCCTGGCATCCCGGCAATCCTGGGCACAATGGCACACCTGGTCGTGATGGGACGTGATGGTTTTAAAAGGCGACAAGGGAGATACAGGTACTATGTTCAGAATAAATGATTTCATGTATCAAATGCAATGCCATTGTTCCTGGAGTTGTCTGTAGTTGCTCTGCATTAATGGGATTATTTTTCCTAGCTTTCAGAAAACATTTCAGACATTCATAATTTACTTATTTGAAGAAGGAAATACAAAGAAAGACCTAATAATGAAAGCAAGATAGCTAATACTATGGAGAAGTCAGGTCCATGGATAAAACAAATAAGAAGACTTTACATTCTATTTTGGTAATATTTTCATGTCTATTGAAAATTTTAAAGCCTGTAAACCTACTCCTACATCTCTAAGATAGCAACTGTATTTCTGTAAAGAGTTTCAAGCCCAGTAAAAAAAAAAAAAACCAACAACTGATACCCTATTTGGTGTTGTAAGAAGTGTGCAGTGCTAAGAAGATTTCTCTTTCTTATCTAAATTTTACATTTGTAGGACTTGCTTCTGAGTGTGCTTGCTGTAACTCAAGAGCCACTAGAGGGAAGTTCAGGAATGGAGACTATTGAAAAGCAGTGTTGGATTCATGTCTGCTCTAACAGGCTGTAATAGAGATTTGTGTGTGATACTGAAGACAGAGTAATCTTCTCAGCATCCTAAAGCTAATAATTCCCATAGTACTTTAAGCCTCAGGATAACGATGGCCCTTGCATCCATGCTGGAATATCAAGGCCAGGGTTGCATAAGGTGATAAATCTGTGGGCACGTGGACATGTAACACTTCATCTGAAGTGTCGCAATCCCAGAACGCAAAGTACAGGCCAAGGGCAAATCTGCTGCTTCAAATTTGTTGACAAAATTTTGGGGGGGAACTTTTCCCCAACAGGCTTTATGTTAGGTCAGCTATTGTGTGGCATCATGCAAGTGGCATCATGGCTTAACCTGTCACAAACACTGTTATTGTGGGCCTGGCTAACTCAGCTGCACAAATCAATCCAGATCAAACTTGTACTTATCAGATAAACCCTTCTATCAACTGCTGATCTTAAGGATTGTGAATCACAGCTCTTTTCAGTGGAGTATATAATCTAGTACATAAACCAAACTGAGGTTAACAGTCTAAAAGAAATTAACTTAAAATGTGCTGAAGTGTTTTACTACGTATTTCAAGCTAGTGGAAATGTCTGCCTTTAACAAACCGGGCTGCTAAGCTAATGAATCACCTGCTCCACCAGAAAAGTAAATGCCTCCGCAGACAGTGTACGCTGCAGAATCAGTGTTGAAGGTGTAGTTTGATGCGTGGCTCTTTGATGGCTATGCTGGCATAGGCAGGATCCTCTAACAGATCCTTTTCCTACCACTTGGCTCTTCTCTCTTATACACCACAACTGTTTATGTGGCTATACAGTAAACTAGATCAGCTGAAAAATAACCAGCACTTATAATTTGGGCAATGAAGAGTTATTCACTGCTTATGGCCTGCCGTGGACCACCAAAAGACAAATCTACCCACTGACGTATTTACCTCAGTGATTGCTGGACAGTTATTTTGATCTCTCTTGTTTATAAAATGATTTAGAGTTCTCTGTCAAGCAACCACCTACATGCTCCTTCTGCTTTCAGTGCCCTAGCCTGGCTAAAACCAAAACCTTTTAAAATCTAGAAACAAGCAAAAAAAAAAATTCCACTAGCTTCTTAATAGGCACATACAATTAACTGCCTTCTTTTTCTATATGCAGGGGTCCAGGAAAGTCTGAAAAATGGAAAATCCAGAGCTTACTTATTTTCATTTATCTTATAAAGGTCCTCACTTTAGTGCAGTGAATGATCACATGATATCACTGGTTTCTGATAAACTCTCCAACTTTTTTTCCTAAATTAAGCTATCATGATGGCTGTACTGACTATTCTTTGTTTGAACAAATTGGAGTGACTGTACCATTCTTTATATTGTATGTTTATATTGTATGTACATACACCTTTGCAGTTAAATACATGAGACATAATTTTGTTCCTTACCAAGTCAATGAAATTTCAGCACCTGCTGGACTGTGCCCATTGTGCAGAAAACTGCTAAAGAACTGTTCTCTAGGCTGTACGGCCTGAGAGCTACTCTTGGAATATAGTTACATCCAAACTGCCAGCTCTTTTTTCTTCTGCTGCATTCTGGATGCAAATCCAGGTATTTGATCACAAGCCTCCTGGTCACCTGTGATGTTACTACAAAAAAATTACTTCTATAATTGCTCTCTTTAGAGCAGTGGGAAGTCCATGTCATGCTAGATACAGGGATCAAGAGTGTGAATGCGTTCCTCAGACCTGCAGGCAATATTATTCCACTGTAATGTTCCATTACCATTGGCCAAACCCCTGCAGATGTCTCTTCTTGAGAGGGGAATTTACCATCATTTCACTACTAGGCTTCCTGTCCCTGCAAAGCTTCTTGCTGAATGTGGCTTTCCCACTCCTTTTCCTGCTGGCATCTTCGATGGATGGAGGCAACAACAGGACAAGAGGTTTTCACATTGGTGGTCCTGACCAGGGTATAGCTCCTCTACGTATCTCAATAACCCACCTCTTTATGCCATGGATTCCCTCTGTCTCAAAAAACCACCATCCTCAAGCAGAGTTTCTGAGCTCTCTCTCAATCACTCCATAAGATAAAAGTATCAGCAGTGGCACCCACTAAAAGTCAGGAATAAGACTACTCTTTACATTATTGTTTAACCAGGCTTGAAAGGAAGGATTACAGAAGGATTCATCCCAAGTTTCCTGGTAATTCAATTGTTTAATGAAAATCTGTTTTTCTCTTCTGTACTAGGTGAAGCAGGACTTCCTGGCAGTCCAGGAAAAGATGGTGCAAATGGAGAGAAAGGTGAACAAGGTCAGAGAAGAAGTGTTTCAATTTATTATTTGTCTATCAACTGCTACCCTTGTGTTTGTGAGCACAGGGCATGCTATACATTCTAGCTGTAGCAAAAGTACCATGAAGGTTAAAAAACCTTTTTCCAGAAGTAGTAGAGGCTGCACACATATGCTGACAATACAAGAGGAATTTACCACCTCCAATTATCCTGCTGCCTCTGATGCCCTACAACTTGTTTGCTTGGCCTGTTATCCTACCTTTGACCCTTTTGTCAGCTGCTGAGGAAGACACTGCATCTGCAGCCACCTCAGGAAAGTGAGACTCCTGTAGCTATGTATGCAGCTTCAGGGAAAGGGACTTTTAAAATAAATTGTAGAACACACAAGTTGTACACCTAAAAATACAGTAGATCCTGTATACTTCACCTGTTTAGCCAACCTATGCATATGCAGCATGTCTCCTGTGTCAGATGGATGTACATGTGCAGGGCGACTTGTGCATAAAAGCAGGGAGTCAGCCATTGTGCAAGTGGCATCACATCATTCTGCACAAATTCAATAACTCTGAGATGCTGGACTTGTGCATCCTTAGAGTAATTTTACACAGACAATGTATATATCCAAAAGCATGGAAGCTTGCCAAAGACAACGTCCAGGTTCTCCAAAATCCTGAAGTTGACCCTGAGAAATAACATATGGTATATGCATTGCATGGGAGTAATTCCAAGCTGCTCTAAACCCCTCAGACTTTTCTCCAGTCTAGAAATGACCTCAGTCCTAGAAGGAGCATGAGACATGAGGCCACAAATGTTGTTTAAAATTACCACAGCTTTCTTTGGTAAAAATTTTTTTCCTGTGTCTTTGTCCTGATGGACCCGTCATGCTTTTCCCAGAGGCTCACCATAAAAACCTCACCTGTTTTCAGTTCATTGCTGCTGTTAAATACTCTCAATTGTAAATTGAGAACAGTAAGCTGTAAATACAGCATTATTCCTAACATCAGAAGCCAGAGGCTCTTATGCAGAAATTATCAGCTGCTTTTCCTCATTGACAGAGTATATGATCATGATGGTATCTTTTGTCTATCAAGTGCTAACATGCCCTTCACATCATGAGATCTTCACCTTCAAACCCTTGTGCAGCATTCAGGGGATTTTCAAAGGCTTTGAGCTTTACTCCAAGAGTGGATGAAGGATAAATGGAGCATGTGGTAACAAATAACAAGGACAAAAAGCCTTTAGTTTAACTGCAGTAGCAATCTAGGTAACCCAAGCAAAGTTCCATCACGTAGAAATCACAGAAACACATAGCAAGCAAGTTCTGGGTATTGTCCAAAAAGAATGTTCATCTGATTAAATTGTGAACCATCTCCCCCATTTTGTATATCAAAGGCTGAAAACAAGTCTCTGGACAGATGCTGCTTGTGCCTGCAATGATGTGAGCTGTCAGTGCTACCATCAGCCTGTAGACAAATCACACCTTCTTTTCTTCTTATTCTTGCTGCTCTCAGCCAGGGCATCTGTTTTCTAACGCAATAGCTGGTGCTTCGGACTTTATGCTTATCCTGCGCTTAAATGTATGAGAAATTGTACGTACAGTGAGCACAGTATGTACAGTGGTAACGCACACCTACACATATGTCTTTGTGCTGAAACTCATGTTGTGCCTCACTAATCCAGCAGAGGATAACAAGAAAGTGTCTTTTTTTTTAAAATTTTTTTGAATTATTTTTTCATTTAGGAGCCAATGGAACTGTTGAAGAGAAGGGGAACAAAGGAGATAAAGGAGAAAGAGGACGACCTGGGAAACTGGGACCAAAAGGAATTATAGGGTCAGTGGGTTACAAAGGTCAGAAAGGAGAGCTGGGACTGCAAGGCCAAAAGGGGTTAAAAGGAGACATTGGGCCTATAGGTCCCAAGGGGACAAAGGGTGAAATTGGCCATCCTGGAAGAGTTGGTTTCCCAGGGCCAATTGGCCCAACTGGTAATCCTGGTCCTAAAGGTAATACTGGAGATCTGGGGCCACAGGGTAATCCAGGAGTTCAGGGGGAAAGAGGCTTGAAAGGAGACAGAGGAGATAAGGGGAATGTAGGTGCCCCAGCAGTTCTGCCAAGGAGCGCTTTCAGTGTCGGCCTTACGATTGCCACCAAGTTTCCGCCCCCGAATCGCCCGATCAAGTTCGACAAGGTGCTGTATAATAGTCTAAATGACTACAACACAGCTACTGGCAAATTCACCTGCAAATACCCTGGTGTTTACTACTTCACCTACCACATCACTGTCTACTCAAGGAACGTCCGAGTAGCTCTAGTTAAAAACGGCATCAAGATGCTGCACACGGTGGACAGGTACCAGAGTGGAGAGGACCAGGCCTCGGGAGCCGCCATCCTCGAGCTGCAGGGAGGAGACGAGGTATGGCTGCAGGCTCACCAAGGAGAGACTTTCAATGGGCTGTTTGCAGACGCTGATGATGATACCACCTTCTCTGGGTTCCTCTTGTTTGGCACCTCTGACCCACTGGAGCCTCTGCCGTCGCCCGCCACATAACTCCATGTTATCCATGAATGCTGTATGTCTGTGTCCTTCAGCCCTCCCTAATAAAGTTGTTACCTGCTGGCCAATTTCTATGGGATTCAACAGAAAACAAATCATCCAGGGAGGTATGCCGAGGGCTGAAAGGGAGACATAGGACTGCAGTACAGGTTGGGACCAGCTAGGCATCTCCTTAAAAGTTGAGTGTTTTTTTTCTTTTTAACTGAAGTCATCACAGTGGGAAGGTGCAGGATCACACTACTTGTGTAGGAAACCAGGCCTCATTATGCACACAACTGCTCATTGCACAGCTTACTGTGCTGAAGTTTTCATGACCAGCTGCTAAAACAGAGCTCAAGGCTTCAGAGGCATAGTCAGAAGAGTTTGAATTAAACGACTTCTTGTCCCAGTCACAGGGTACCAGGTATTTATTTATTAAACTGTCCTAATCTGCTGTTGTCAGCTTTGTTTTTTAAAACTCAAAAACATTCCTAATGTGCACAAACCGTCTTTATGGCTGCAGTTGCAGGACAGTTGGTTTCAGGAACGGCTTCTGCACAAGAGAGGACAATTGTTAAGCATCTACAGTGCTGCGCTTGACACATTACTGGTTTGGTGACTTACTGTAGTTACACAGGGGTGTGTACACCAGTTCTGAAGGACAAATGTTTTAAAGAAAGTGGGACGAAATCAAAGCTAAAATTTCAGGTTCTGGAACTTTGACATGTGGGTTCCTGCCATCTTGTATAAATATTAAGCAGTTGTTACTTCCAAGCCAGTTTATATCTTTCTAGGTGCCATGCGTAGATGGACTTGAAACTTGGTTAGTTTGCATCCAACCATTTCAAAATAATTCTTAAACTTGGAATTAGCATAGTTTGATACCTCCCCAGGGACTGCTTGCTCTGTGGCATAAGTGAGTTTCATTGCAGCTGGGCAGATTTTACAGCAGCATTAAGGCTCTGGGGAGACCTTAGAGCAGCCTTCCAGTACCTGAAGGGGGCCTACAGGAAAGCTGGAAAGGAACTTTTTACAAGGGCATGTAGTGACAGGACGAGGAGTAATGGTTTTAAACTGAAAGAGGGTAGATTTAGATTAGATTCTTTAGGAAGAAATTCTTTACTGTGAGGGTGGTGAGACACTGGCACAGGTTGCCCAGAGAAGCTGTGGCTGCCCCCTCCCTGTCAGTGTTCAAGGCCAGCTTGGATGGGGCTTTAGCAACCTGGTCTCGTGGAAAGGTGTCCCTGCCTGTGGCAGGGGGTTGGAACTAGATGATCTTTAAGGTCCCTTCCAACCCAAACCATTCTATGATTCTACGAGCATTTAAATATGGTTCTTTGCTCTCTGTGTAGCTGAAGGTCTGAAATAGAGCGAAATGGAGTGATAGGAGGATGTGCCATATGGCTTCTCTGAAGCGGGCAGATATTCAATGTTGGTGCAAAAATGCAGCACAATGCTGCTGCACTTCAGAATTAGCCATTGCAAAACAAATTCTCCCAAATGAAAGATAATCTTTAATCAACGCTGAAGCAGACATACTGGAGAACTGATTGAGAGATATTTCCTGTGCCATAAAACTTTAATTTCTGTGCATTTTCTCAGAATTTATTTTCTTTTTTCCCTTTTCCCCTAAAACTCAAACATTTCACAAAAGATGCTGGTAAGTCCCCCTCCCTCCCCTTAAAACAGAGTAAAGCAGAGATGCCAGTTGACATGAGTCAGCATCATGAAATTCAGCGCAAATGCAATGCAGGAGCAGGACGCCTGGCTCCCCATCACCCCTAACGCTGACAGGGAGACATGGAAACACGGACACGTCCCCACAGTAGTTGAACCCCGAGCAGGGACCACAGGCCCAACGCGAACATGGCGAGGTGGTTTCCTTCAGGAAAAACGGCTGCACTTCTCGCATCAGCTGAACTACAGTGAGGGGGATGCCAGGACACTAGGACAGAGGAAAGGGTTATGTGAATTTTTCGGTAAGAGGAGACTTTTCCCCGTAAGCCACAGCCCATTAAGTTTGTGTCATAGAAGCATCTAGACCAAAAAACGCTTCAAAATGGACTTAGGTTTAACTGGAAAACATACAGGAGAAATGTCAGTCGGCAGATACCCGTCCTCTCACCGCGGCCCCGGCGCTCGCCAGGCGCCGCAACCCTGCGGCGCAGCCCACCCAGCCCACCGGGCCCTTCCCCACAGCGCCGGGCCACGCCCGGCCACAGCCGCTCGCAGAGGCCGCCTCCGCCCCGTAACGGCCGGGAGGGAGCGAGGGAGGCGGGCGGACGGGCTGAGGGGAGGCAGGGGTCAGGGAGCTCCGCCTCCCTCCGTGCTGTGCCCGCAGGCGCTCCCCTTGCTCCTCCTCCCCTCGGCCCGGGCGCGGGGAGGTTGCGGCTGAGCTAGCTGGGAGCGCTTGGGCCTGTAGCCTGGGCCCGCTCCGCCATGCTGGCCGGCTGCCGGCGGGCGCTGCCGGCGGCGCTGGGCCGGGCGCTGCGGGGCCGGGCGGCAGGGCCGGGCCGCCGGGCCGTCAGCACTAGCTGGTGCCCGGTGGGCGCCGCGTTCGATGCGAAGCAGCAGCAGCAGCTGCGCGGCAGCGCGGCGGGCAGGGAGACGGTGAGCGGCGGGCGGGGAAGGGCCAGCGACGGGCGGGAGGCGGCCCTGGATGCCGCAGCCGTGCGCTTTGCTGTGCTTGTGTGCGATTTTTTTTTTTATTTTAAATCTTTTAAACCGCGGTGGCGGGGCCAGCTGGGCTGTTACCAGACAGTTTAGGCGGTTGCATCTTTGTAAGGGTTTGTTTTGGTTCATTAGAACCAATTATGTCTTCTGGACACGGGAGTCTGAAAATCACGGCCTTGTTTATGGAAACATTTGCTTAGAGCCTCAGTGGAGACCATATGTATGTATATATATGCATTATCCCTTCCACTCCCAGCTCTTACCTGGCTGTGGCTTTTTTAATTCGTCAGTGTCATGCCCATGCACTTTGGCAGTGCTTCAAAATCAGACTGCTGACACCCTCTTGCGTGGGTATTGTGCTTGACATTCAGTTGCTTGTGGCAAAAAAGTGTTTGCTGGGTTGGTGACACTCGGGCTCTTTGATTTATTTCTTTTTAGGGTGAGTTGGGTACGTTTGTTAATGAGAGTCTTTGGAATCTAAACAAGTTCCTGGACAGCGTAAGATGTGCACTTTCAATGGCACAGTGCACGCAGAATACTTAGCCCTGTAAAGTCCAGGTGTTAGTCTGCTGACTCAGTTATTTCTGCCACAGTGCCCATGCTGGTGATGCTGTTGAACCCTGGGACTAAGGGATTCTGTGAGGACAAATCTGATCTCTGTTTGTAATCCAGCATGTTTGGGAAACTTTTCTTCTCTCTCTCCTCTGCAGGCACACTGGTGTAAGTCTTGCTCCAGGAAATAATCCAGTTAAATATTGTGCATTTGCCTGGTCTAGGGAATGAGTTCTAGATTTGCTTGGCCTACGGAGAGGATGTAGAGTTCTCTCTTCTTTGGGAAGGGAGATGTGTATTTCAGGATTGCAGAAGGTCTGTGACAGGTAGGGTGTAAATGCTGGGGCCAAACAAAGAGAATAATGCTGCAGCTGTGCAGCCACACTGTTAAAGAACACAGAGACCTGCACCAGGCTTCATTTTTTTTTTAATTTTTAAATTTTTATGTCAAACTTGGTGTCATGTGGAAGAGGAGCTCCATGGCTAATTTATCTCTGAGAGAAGATATCTTCTGTTCACAGAGGAGTACATTTGCAGGAGGAGCTCACTTGGGAGGGTAAATGGTGATGCAGGGCAGCAGGAAGGCCAGGAGCTCTCTGGGACATTGCAGGTCACGGCATAAGCTGGCTGAGGATCTGAGTGAAGGGGCAGTCTTGAGTCTCATGCAGCAAGCATTATTGAAGGGTGGTGTGGTATGTGTATATTTATGGTGTGTGCATTGTTTATATACAGGTGAATATTTATAAGACTATCTTTTTCAGTGTTCCTTTCAGTCCAGTTCCTGTTCCCAAATAATAAATTAAAACATGAGAAGTGTGAGGAAAGGGTTTCTGTCTTAGGGTGGCCAGTTTACAGTAAGAGCATTAGGGGAAAAAAAGGCAGTTTTAGCAACAGTGACAGAAAAAAAAATAAGAAAAAGCAACTCAGAATATCCCAAATACTTAACTTTAGGGGATGCTTTTTCTTCAGAATACATACTTTTACAGACAAGCTGTCAAGTTGCAGATTTTCATTTTATTTGGATAAATACTTGTAAGCTACATGCAAACCTGCAACTGACTGCTACAACACAAAGAGTTTGCAGAAGGTGCATTGTAAAGTGACTGGCCTGCAGATTTTCAAATCCAGATTGTGATTTTTAAATGCTGAGGTTAAATTTGGGAAGGGATGGATGTTGTGTGAGATGATGTACCTTGTACCGTTAGATGCTGTTGTTGAGAGGTAAGGAGATGCTCATGTTGCAGTTGGGCAGTTGCAAAGGGAGTGTATTGCTTGCAGAGATGTTGTTTCATCTTAAGTCAATTTTTTTTACCGTTGTAAATCTTGTCTTCATTTAGCCCACACCCAGGGCTAAACTATAAGCGGTTGTTCTATCACCCAATGTCCCTTCCCCAGCAGAGAAAGGGAATTGGGAAAAGGTGGGAGACTCGTGGGTTAAAATTTTAAACAGATTTAATAAAATAAGAAAAGCAATATCAATGGTAATACAAAACACAAAATTATACTTAGCCCACAGTGTGCTGGCAAGTCGCTCCAGGGATACCAATTGTTGAGAAGAAGAAGAAAGAGGGATCAGAAAAGATCAAAAAGAACAGGAGAACAAAAAGAGCCCCAGCCCTCCCCAGCAAGCTTTGCCTGTTGTAGTGAACCTGATGTTATAGAACACACCCGTGGGCCAGCCTGGGTCAGCTGCCCTGGATTTAACTAGTAATGGCTTGATCACCATGGCTGACCACAACTGAAACAATGTAACAGAAAATTGATTCTATAAATTTTATTCCCACAAAACCAGGACAGTCTGTATCATGGAACTTCTCTAGCAGGTAGTGTTAGCAATTTTGGTTGATCTGCGGTTGGACCTCTTTAACTCTCTTCCACAAATGCAGACCGTAACCGCTGTCTGTGTGTACCCTGCCCAAGTCAGTGTGTTTACCCTGCCCTGTTGGACAGGGCCAGGCTTGGTAAGAGCTTCAGGAATAAAACTGTTCATACCATATGATTTTTGAGTTGTTGCTGACCATTCCTTTGAGATCTGGCTCCAGCATTTGGGGCTCATTTAATGAGCCTGAGACAACTGTCCTATTGCCTGCAATCTGTTGATATCTAGGGCTGCTGGCCAACTCGTTCACTGTTTTGACACTCTTGCTCAGTCCTCACATTCCGTGGTAAGTCTCTTTTGCTTCAGAGGGATGATTTCCCTCATTTCAGAGTGTAAATGGATTTCCTATGACTTGTCTGGTGCCTATGCTTTGGAAGTGAGATAAAACATGCTTTGAGAAAAGGATGGTATAGGAGGTTATAGGGTGGAAGGGGAGAGTTTGTGAGGATTTAAGGTTTGCTGAGAACAATCCTGGCTAAAAGAACCCGAATGAGGTTTTGCTCTGGGAAATGAGATGTTTTCGTGTGATACCAGTCTCTTTGATTCTGTGACTATTCTCTCTATAAAGACACTCATGTGAGAATGTTTTAGTGAAGTGTCACAATATGCTAGCTAGGGTCATTTTGGTAAAATTATGTGGTGATAATTCCGTCCTGAAACAAAGGGGCAGAAAGTGAGGAGAGTAATAGTGATGTGTTTTCGTTGTGTTCTGCACTGCAGGGTCTGTTTGGTGTTCCAGAACTGAGCTGTCCAGAAGGATTTCAAGAAGCACAGGACAAAGCATTGCAAGAATCGGAACAGCTAGTCCAGAAGGCATGTTCAACACCACCTGGGCCAGAGACCATAATGATCTTTGATCAGCTTTCAGATGGCTTGTGCAGAGTAGCAGACTTGGTAACTTACTTTTTTTTATTACTACTTGAAGCAATTTCTTTTAAACTGACTGACTGAATAAGCTTGCACCATGTTGTTCCATTTTATAGTTGTCTGCACTGCAGTAAATAGTAGATCAGCTCTGTGAAATTTTATGCTAAGACAGAAAATTAAATTGATTGAAAGTTAATTACAGAGGCTTTTACCAAACAATATGTAACTACAAATCCTGTCAAACTGTCCAGTTAATTTTAAGACAGATGTAAAAATAGTATAAAGGCCACAACAAGAAAAATAACAGTGATATTAGAATTGTATTTCTGCTGTAATATTAATACATAAGCTTTCCAGCATCACTTACATTGTGGAAGACAGGGGATTGCTCTCAAAGTTAAAGCTAGAGTTGCAATACACATGTTTTTAAGTTAGAAAAGTTTATAGGTGAAGCTCCATAAAGAACTTGGAGATTAAAAGCAGTAGATGAAGCTAAACTATCACTTTTTATTAACACAGGAAAAAATGCAGGTGTTTCCTAGATTGCAGTTTCTGTGTTCCACAGAGTTAGAGTACTTGGTCTAATAGTCTGTATCACAAAATGATAAGTTTAATGGAGCACTTTGTATTGCTCTCTGGAGACTGTTTGTCCGAAGTATGTCTTTTACCAAAGGATCACTCTTTGTTTGAAGGATACAGACCCAACCTTCACAGTGAAATCAGTTCTTAATAAATAGGTCACTGAATTTTTTTACTCTAGTTTTCATATTTAAATTTCTCTGTGTGTTTTCAGTTCTCAAATCTTGTTTCTTGTTTTTTTTCTGGATTAGAGACATCTTTTTTGCCAGGCACTTTTTCCTTCTGAAAATACTTACTTGCTCTGTCAAGTCACTAATTGTCTTTTTGTCTGTTATATTTTATATAGACTATGCCTAATTCCGCTTAATCAATATCTAACGAAAACACTAATGTCAGAATTCAATGGTCATAGTTTTGTATCGGTTTGCTGAGGTAAAATTACCTCCTATGTACTACTTTCAGGTTTATATGTTCAGAGATGCAGAGCTTGCAGAGCTCTGTCTGGAAGCAATTGGTAATTGTTATCTGTTGGCAGGAATTTTGAGATCTGCCATTCAGCACGTATTCTGCCAATATTATACAGGATTTTAAACAGGGATTCTAAGAAGTAAAAATCTTAAGTGTATAACATTTGTAAGGTTGCCTTTTCAATCAAACTGCAATCATCCTGTTAAACAAAGTCAAGCTTGTTTCATGTACTTCCTGTAAAATCATGCTGAATACCTTCAATGTATACCTAATCTTTAATTAAATGTATTCCTAATCTTTAATTCTTTATCATTTCAATGCCAGAACCTCCCTGAATTTATGTTGGCAATCATGGCTCCCCAGCCCCCTTTTAGCATTCTTCTAGCCTCCTGAACTCCTTTAAGTATTTGGAGACTTACTAAAAATCAGTAAGACAAATAAGAACCCTGTTCTGAATCCAAAAGAACTTCTGGGTTTTCTCTTTAAAGATATTTCTTCCTACTAGGTAATGATGTCAAAGCATAACTTGATGGTCTATACGCAGGAGTAAAATGGGTTTGAAAACAAACCCTCTATGCATGTTTGGTGGTGTGCTTTCTTCTTAACTGTGAATTTTAGTTTTAAAAACCTTTTGTAGTAACATTTAAATACATTGGAGTATCTCTGTGTTTTAAGGACTCTAAGATACACACCATACTAAAAATGTTTTTAAGAAGTGTGTTGATTAAAGATATTTTTTGGAAAGACACTTTCACTGTCTAGTTTAATAGTTGTCAGCACAGTTTTCCAATAAGCTTTATTTTTTCGAAAAAAAAATGCAAATTCTGCAAATAGATTGCACGGAACTGGAGAAATAAATGTTAGTGTAGATGGAACTACTTGAGTGCAACTTTGTTTATAACTCAAGATTTTTTTATTTATCTTTTTGTCTTTTATTTATTTTCTTCTTCTACTATGTCAGGCTGATTTTGTGAAAATTGCCCATCCTGACTTTGCATTCAGAGAGGCTGCTGAAGAAGCTTGCAGGAACATTGGTACCATGGTAGAGAAGTATGTTTTCTTCGTTGTTTTTTTTTTTTTTTTTTTTTTGCTATTTCCATATGCATCTTTAAAAATTACTGTATGTTCATCTATGAAAAGAGCAATCAACAAAAAAATATGTAGGAAGGATTTGCACGCGAGAACAAAGCGTCAGTCATGCTGTTACAGATATTTAAGGATTTAGCTTTGTTACAGTATGTCATGAAAGGTTATTCTATTTTAGCTTCAGTTTACCTTCTGAACGGTTTTTAAGTTCTCAACTGACTCCGTGTCACTGAAACCCATCAAAGACTCAGGCTACGTTTTTCTAGGACTTGTGACAGTTAACTAGCTGTTGTAAAGTGTATATACAAAACGCTAATTTGTTTCTAAGGTCTAAGCGGTTGTATTTCAGAACACTTTTTCTTCTGTTTTGCTAACCCCTTGAATTCACAGAATCACAGAATGGTTTGGGTTGGAAGGGACCTCAAAGATCATCTGTTCC
The DNA here is from genome assembly GCF_013368605.1 of Nyctibius grandis. Lineage (NCBI taxonomy): Eukaryota > Metazoa > Chordata > Aves > Nyctibiiformes > Nyctibiidae > Nyctibius > Nyctibius grandis. The sequence goes on from NC_090659.1 coordinate 105,451,881, forward strand.
AACCCCTCTGCCACAGGCAGGGACACCTTCTACCAGACCAGGTTGCTAAAGCCCCATCCAACCTGGCCTTGAACACTGCCAGGGAGGGGGCATCCACAACTTCTCTGGGCAACCTGTTCCAGTGTCTCACCACCCTCACAGTAAATACTTTCTTCCTGATATCTAATCTAAATCTACCCTCTTTCAGTTTAAAACCATTACCCCTCGACCTGTCACTACTTGCCCTTGTAAAAAGTCCCTCTCCTGCTTTCCTGTAGGCCCCCTTCAGGTACTGGGAGGCTGTTAGAAGGTCTCCCTGGAGCCTTCTCTTCTCCAGGCTGAAGAGCCCCAACTCTCTCAGCCTGTCTTCATAGGAGAGGTGCTCCAGCCCTCTGATCATCTTCGTGGCCCTCCTCTGGACTTGCTCCAACAGCTCCGTGTCCTTCTTATTTTGGGGCCCCCAGAGCTGGACGCAGTACTGCAGGTGGGGTCTCACAAGAGTGGAGTAGAGGGGCAGAATCACCTCCCTTGACCTGCTGGCCACACTGCTTTTGATGCAGCCCAGGATACGGTTGGTCTCCTGTGCTGCAAGTGCACATTGCCGGCTCACGTTGAGCTTCTTGTCAACCATTGCCCCCAAGTCCTTCTCCTCAGGGCTGCTCTCAATCCCTTCATCCCCCAGCCTGTATTTGTGCTTGGGATTGCCCCGACCCAGGTGCAGGACTTAGCACTTGGCCTTGTTGAACTTCATGCGGTTCACACAGGCCCAATTCCAGCCAGTCAGTGCGATATGTGAAAGGGGAAAAGACAGTCTCCCATTAAAATGAGTGTCTGAGGATGTGTCTGTCTAGGGCTGTGATATATGCCTGGTTTACCCTGGCATACTTGTGCTTTATTTAAACCCCCATTTCATAGAACACGTTCTGAAAGACTTCTGTTTCTGAAGTTTGGCTGTTCTTCAGGTCCTTTTTTTTTTTTTTTTTAAATATCTTAAAACCCAAATCCCAAAAATTACCTCTGTGGTCCTTGACTACAATGAATTGATTTGCTTCTCTTCCGCTTTTGCTGCTGAGAAGGTGGAAAAGGGTGACCTTTAATCTCCAAATACAGTGTCCTTTCAGTGTCTTCCCTTCCTGTGGCATTCAGGAATAGCCTTCTTAAGTGAAAGCTTTACCAAGCAGTACTGTGAAGTTGACCCAGAGTCTGCTGCTTCCCTCAGGGTTCCTAATAACAGCGGAGGCAGTGACTGGTTGACCTGGTGTCCCACAGTAAGTTGCAGAGGCAGTGAAGCCTTTTGTACTCTGAGGACAGCATTGCATCAGTTTGTTTAGCAAGCCTTGTGACTAACATGGCTGGCTAAAAAGAGAGTTCTAAGATTCAGTTCATCAGAAACTGTTTCTTTGGCCTTGCCAGCATGTTTCTTTCACTTGAAACTGGATTTTTCAAGATTCGGATTGAGCACACCATCTATAACAATGAGACTTTAGTATCTGAATGCCACTTCAGATTTAAGTTTTGTAGAAAGAAGAAAGTATTCACAAATTAACCTGAGAGGCTCATAAACTATTGCAAATGCTCAAAACTAGCTATTGTTGAATGTTCATTTTCATGGGCAAATGGTATCCCTCAGGAACTACTAACAATACATATCTGCTAGCCACTTTTTGACAGAGTGCTGGGCTTCTTATTTAACACCTTCTGTACAGACCCTTTTCTGAAGTACAGGCATGATGCAGTGTCGTCTTCCATCTCTGAATTGGGTGTTGGTAATTACTAACTGCATTTTACAAATGGGGCTGCAGAGGCTTCCTGCACCTCTGCTCATTTAAGAAGTTAGTGCTCAAGACTGTCAGACTGGGGGCTGCTGCCCACCGCAGCCATGCTGATGTATATGCTTGTGTTTCATTCCCCACTGTGATTCCCACCCAATAATCCAGGTCGACATACATGCTTGTAGTTAACGTGCCAGCAAATCTGATGGAGGTAGTATTGTCTGGCACAGGGACAGCGATGAGTATCTGGAAATGTTCTGGGGATAGTAAGCTCTTAGTCTACTTCAGCGGCAGCCAGTAGGAGATTTATCTAATGGCAATTGAGCATAGATCTTCCTTCAATGGAGTCCTTTCAAAATTAGGATTAGAAGACAGTTCTCCCATCTTTGTGCTCTCGCCATGGTTATCTTTGTGCATACAAAATAAGCTGTCAGTCTTAGACTTGCTCGTATTTACCACAAAATGCCATGCAGAAGTATTTTTCTGTTGGATACACAAGACCTGTTTCCATGCCAGTTTGTTCACACATCCTTTGTATACAAATTTTGTAGTTTTTAAGTGTTGTTGTGAACCAGAAAGCATTTTAAAAATACAGTCCTTGGTTTTTAATGTTGTTTCAGTAAATATTAAGCTCTGCCTTTGAATGAGTAATAACAAGAGGCTGAAATATTAGTGTTTGTTGCTAATGTGTGATTCTTTTACACTGTATCTTTCAGATTAAATACAGATATTGAACTGTGTCAGAGTTTGAGACGTCTGTTAGCTGATGAAATTGTTATGAGTTCCCTAGATCCAGAAACCAGGTACTTACGAATTCTTAAAAGATTTAGATTTTTAGATAGTATATGTCATACCTTATTGTGCTTATATTTTGTGTTTTGTTAAATTAATTAGTACAACTGGAAAACATACCACATCTCTGTTACTAATTTATTAGTCACTATTAAATTACCTGCACAGGAGCTAGGAAGTTTGTAGTTTTGTAGTCTTGGAGGATGTCTCTGTGACTGTAGAGCACAAGATATATTTAAGCTGAATAACTGAGATCTACAAAACCAAAAAAATTAGAACTTAAGATTTTCTTCAATAGCACCATTTTGATTAAAATGAGGTGCTGTACTGTGATGTATGTATCAGTGTTTTTAGCAATAAGAGTAGGGAACAGACTATAAAACTTGATTTCAGTTTATAGAAACTTTTTATAACTTTCAAAATCAGATTATCAGTATATTTATTTAAAGCTCACTTTATGATTGCTGTAAAATGTTTTATTAGCTGCTTATTCACTTATAGTTCTGAATTACTTCTTCACTGACGTGGTTAGACAAGCTTAATGTTTGAGTAAGTTACTTCCTTCTTTCCCCACAATCAAGGATGTTAGATTTGAAGAGGTCTTTTTCTGATCTGTTAGAATAAATAAAGTGTCAAATTAAAATGGTAATTTGCACAAATTGGTTAAACATCTAGATTAATGTAGTGGAACTATTTTGAAGGATATTTTCAGTGCAGGTGACTAAAATAACGACAAAGGAAAAATCCTGAGTAAACTGTTAAGGACATAAAACATAGGAAGTCTCTGTCCATAATAACAATACTTGCATAACTGTGTTGTTATTCTCTGTAAAAGACGTGAAACCTAAATAACTACTAAGGGCAAAATCTATTAAGAAATTATGCTTACTATCAAATGAGGCTGTTTTAACGGGGATTTACTGTATTTTTAGGCGAGTGGCAGAACTTTTTATGTTTGATTTTGAGATCAGTGGGATTCATTTGGATGAAGAAAAGGTAATTTTTGGCTACAATATATGAACAGAAATTTGCCTGACTACCAAAGACCAGATAATGAAATATGTGGGACATGAATCACGTGATTCTGGGCCAGTTTGTCCTCCAAGATTCCCATTGTTCTCTGTGGAATTTTGTCTTCGCAGAAGTGATTAATTTTGTATATTTTAAATCACTTCTAAAGTGTGGTTTTTAATGTTGTTTTAGATACTAGTTGGCTGTTCTTCCCAGTTTGCCCCTCATCATCTGTTCTGAAGAGTTATAAGCAAGACCTGAGATCCTGCTTTCTTTGATTGGTGTCTGCATCAGATATTTAAAATAGCTACTTAGCTGTCTGAACAGCCTGTTTACAGACAGGGAAAAGCAGCACCCCGTGCACTGTGATGACAGGTTAATTGAATAGAGTGTTTTAGAAGGGATCAGGCTCTCCTTCAGTGCTCGCATAACCAGAAGCTGTAAATCTTGTTCAAAAATGAGTGTCTGGGCATGGTCTGATTACCTCTCTTGGAGCTTTTACATGCTTTTGCAGTAGTTAGTGATGGGATTTGCCAAAACCATCAGCTTTCACTGTAGTTTGTGGTATGGATGCTCTGTTGAATGTCTGTTCATAGCTCATGTCCCTGTATAAAGTTAATACCTTGTTTATTTGAGTCATCCCCTCCAAAAAGATCTGTACAAAGGCTCTTATACCAGATTTATGTAGTAAAGTTACTCTGAAGATCATGGTTGTGATGGTGTTTTGTGACCTGGAAAATGCTTCTAAAATACATTTTTATGACTACTTTGTACAAAGAACAACTCTGAAACTTGGACTTTGGGTTTTATTTCTGATTTGATTATTTGTTCTACGGTGCTTCATCTCCTTTCAGTTACAATTTCACTTGCCCATTATTTTTGAACATTTTCCTCTCCCTCCCCTGCCTATTCCACTTTTCTGCTATTGTTTGCTGCTCAGTGTTTCTTTTCAATTCTCATTTCAGACTTTAGAAATCCTTCGCTGCCATAAGTTGAAATTTACTTCTGCTACAAAGAATTTTTGCTTTTTAAAATAAAACTCAAAAGATGTGTTTTAGAGAGTAAGGGTGGAATGGGAGGACAGAGATCTGCAGGTTTTGTAATTCTTTGGACTTTACAAGTATGTTGTATCTGTACCCTCAGCCTTTTCTTTTGAGCTATGAACCCACAGGCAATAGAGAGCATACTCTGCTCATGAGCAAGTTCACTGAAGCAAATCTTACAGTAAGGTTAAATGTGTGAAATACTGTAATGATGGTGATAAAACCCTAAATTACAAACTCCTCAGGGAAAGGTTGAAATAGCATAAATGCTTTACGGTCTCCAGAAAATAGTGCAATACAACGAGTAACAAGAGAACTGTAATTCTATATCTGTTTCAGGATGCTAGTAGGATTTATCCATCTCAATGATGATGCTTTTTTTCTCCTCTGTGTTTTATAGCAATCATATTAGGCGTAGTTTTATAAATGCTTTCCAAGCAGCTAGCAAAGCTTATGTAAATTCTACTTAAACTCCACTGTACATTTTCTTACTGCAGAACATAGGGATTTTCTTTCAAATTTCAATCCTGTATAAAATTATAGATCTGTATGAGCATCTGATCTTGTTGACTTCAGCCCTGCATTAGGATTTTGTTCGTGCTGTGGGTCTCATCTTAAATGTTGTATTATCTGCTTCATTTCTGGAAAAGTCCTTTAAGGTTTTAGAAACTTTGAGTTCTGCTTGTAGTATGTCTGAAGATATGATGTATTTTCTACTTTATTTTTCTTACAGCGTAAAAAGGCAGTCAACCTCAACGTCAGAATATTGGATTTATGTAATGAATTTCTGACAGGAACTCACCTTCCCAATAAGATTGACAGACATGTTTTGCCAGAGCATATTCGGTATAATTTTACAGCTGAAGGCAATTACTTACAAGTTGCTGGTCTGCATGCTGATTGTCCTGATGATCTGGTGTGTATTCCCTAAGTTTGCTTTGGCATACTCTATAACAAAAGAGCATATCAGTTATTTTACTTGTTATTGAGGCAGATGCATATGGTTTATAATTATGATGTTATAACTAGCAAGGAAGAACTGGTTTAGAACATAATAATCAATGGCAGCCTTGGCTGTAGCAGCTGTGAGTTAATGGAGGAGAAGATCCTGAATGGATTGAGGAATAAGAGGGGCAGAATACAGACCCTGGATTTCAGGCAAGCAGACTTCAGCTTATTCATTAAACTGGGAGATGGAATCCCATGGGATGCAGCTCTGAAGGGTAAAGGAGCTCAAGAAAGCTGTCAGTTCTTTAAAGTTAGCATCCTCCAAGCACATGAGGATACTAAGATACTCAGTATCAGCACATCCTGATCCTTAGAAAGCCAAGCAGATATATCAGGAACCAGACTTGGCAAGCAGGGAACTCATGACAAAGTTTCATCTCCAAAAGGTAGCAGACATGAGGTGGAAGCAGGTACAACATACAAGGGAGGAATTTAGAAATACTGCCTGTACATGTTATGGATGATGTCAGGAAGGCCAAAGCTCAGTTGCAGTTGGGACTTGAAAGAGACATCAAAGGCAACAAGAAGAGCAACTACTGCTGCATTAGTACTAAATGGCTAGGCAAGGAGAAGGTGGGCTCAGTGCTGGGTAAGGTGGGTGACTTAGTGGCAGCAGACACAGATAAGGCTGAGATGCTGATCTTTGCATCATCTTTGATTGCTTTCTTTGCCTCAGTGTTCACCGATGTGTTCTCCCAGCCCACTGTGCTTAGTGAAAGAGTTTAAAGAGAAGAACAGTCATCGGTAGATGAGGATCCAGTTTGGGATTACTTGAGAGAACTCAACCTGTACAAGTCCTTGGGACCAGATGGGCTGCATCCAAGGGTCCAGAGAGAACTGGCTATTGTTCACAGAATCACAGAATCACAGAATGTTAGGGATTGGAAGGGACCTCGAAAGATCATCTAGTACAATCCCCCTGCCGGAGCAGGATTGCCTAGACCATATCACACAGGAACGCATCCAGGCGGGTTTTGAATGTCTCCAGAGAAGGAGACTCCACAACCTCTCTGGGCAGCCTGTTCCAGTGTTCAGTCACCCTCACCGTAAAGAAGTTTTTCCTCATATTTAAGTGGAACCTCCTGTGTTCCAGCTTGCACCCATTGCCCCTTGTCCTGCCAAGGGATGTCACTGAGAAGAGCCTGGCTCCATCCTCATGACACTTGCCCTTTCCATATTTATAAACATTAATGACGTCACCCCTCAGTCTCCTCTTCTCCAAGCTAAAGAGACCCAGCTCCCTCAGCCTCTCCTCATAAGGGAGATGTTCCACTCCCTTAATCATCTTCGTGGCTCTGCGCTGGACTCTCTCTAGCAGTTCTTGAAAGGCTTGCTGTCTTTTGTAGGCTGTGAAGATCAGGGAAGAATCCCAGTGATTGATGGAAACAATGTGTTACACCCACCTTCAGAAAGACAAAAAAACCCCGAACTGGGGAGCTACAGGCAACTTAGCTTCACTTTGATCCTTAAAATGGTTATGGAGCAATCCAAGTTAGGAGATTATAGTCGGGGTTGGTAGGCAACCAGATAGGTGAAAAACCTCATTTCATGGTCAGATTCAGAGAGTAGTGATTGAAGTGGTGCACTCTCCTGGAAGGCTGGTAATGAAAGAAGTGTTGCAGGGATCTGTCCTGGGACCTCTCCTGTTTAAGACTCTTTATCAGTGATCTAGAGGAAGTGACAGAGTGCTTGTCTACCAGATTTGCAGGTGATAGCAAGTTGGGAAGAACAATCAATACACTGAAGGGCAGGGCTGACATTCAGAGTGGCTTAGAAGCTGAGGGAATGGTCCAATGGGGTCCTTATATAATTCGAGAAGGACAAATGCCATGTGGTGCACATGGAAAGGGAGAATTCCTGGCACCAGCACAGGCTAGGACTGCCTGGCTGGGTCTGATCTGTGGAAAAGGCCCAGAGGGTTGGTGAGCAGCAAGCTGAGCATGAGCCAGCAGCAACCCTGGCAGCAATGAAGGCCAATAGCATCCTGGACTGCATGAACAGGGGCAGAGCCAGAGACTGAGCGAAGAGATTGTAGCCCTTTACTCATCACTTTTAAGGAGTGACTTCAACAGAGGCCACCAAGATGGCCAGGAACTGGAGTGCTTGCACTGTGAGGACAAGCTGAGGGATCTGGGCTTGTTCACCCTGTAGCAGAGGTGGCTTTGGGGGGGACCCTGACAGCAGCCTGCCAGTACCTATGAGGATATCATGGAGAAGGTAGAGCCAGGCTCTTCAGAGTGGTGCATGACAGGAGGACAAGTGGCAACAGGCACAAATTGAAGTGAGAAATGCCAATTGGAGAATTTTTTCCTGATGACGATACACAAGCAGTGAAACAGAGAGGTCATGCTGTCTCTCCCATCTGTGCAGGGTTTCAGGACCTGACTGGAAACAGCTTTCTGCAGCTTGGTCTTACCTCATAGCTGACCCTGCTTTGTGCAGGGGGTTGGATTGGAGACCTCCTGAGGTCCCATCCAACCTGAATTATACTGAATAATCTCATTTTATGTATTGCTAGTGATGCTTTTCTAAAAAGAATTAATTTAGAGTTTGTTTATAAATTGAAAATTAATGTGGACTCTTTGAAATGTGGCAGTGGTTCCTTAGTCTTTTAGATATGACTCTAGGATCAGGAGTGTATTGCAACACTCAGGTGTTCTGTTTTCACTTACTGTATAGTTAAATAATTGAGGTGACTTTGAAATCTTGTTTGTCATGAAAAAGGGAAAAGCTTACTGTGATAGAACCCAAGATGTAATGTTTATTTTTTGTAAGAAATAAAAAACGAATTAAATTATGGCACTGATAGGATGTAAATAAAGGAACAATACTCACTGCATGTCATCTATAAACTCTTGTCCTGAAAATATTGTGATATGTAGAATTGCTACTGAAGCTGGGTAATGTATCAGTTAAAGAATGCAGTTTTCTGAGTCAGATCTTTGTAGAGGTGCTTTGGAAATCATATAATTTAGGCTGGAAGGGACCTCTGGAGCTTGTCAGTTTGAGTCTGATCAAATACATCAGGTTTCTCAGTGACATGTCCAGTTGAGTTTTGAACACTTTCCAAGGATGGAGATTCCACTACTTCTCTGGGCAGCCTATCTGAGCACCCTCACTATTATTTTTTTTTTTTTTTCCTGATATCAAATTGGAATTTTTCATCTTCCAACTTGTGTCCATTACATCTCCTCCTCTTGCTCTGCACCTCCAAGAACAGTCTGGCTGCATGTTCTCTACACCCTGCTGCTAAGTAGGTAAAGGTTAAGATCTACTTTGAGCTTTTTCTGCTTTAGGCTGGACAAACCCAGCTCTCTAAGCCTCCATTCTGTGTCATGTGCTCCAGTCCCCAAACGTTTTGGTGGCCCTATGCTGGACCCACTTCAGTATGTCGGTGTCTTTCTTGTCCTGTGGAACCCAAATCTGGACATTGTACTCCAAACGTAGTCTGGACAGTACCAAGTAGAGGGAAGCTATGACATCCGTGGACCAGATGGCTGTACTCTTTCTAATAGAGCTCAGTGTGCTGTTGGCCTTTGCTGCAAAGACACAGTGCTGAACCATGTTCAAGGAAGGGGGATCGTCTCACTTACTTTATTTGCTTTTTTTTTTTTTTAAATGAAAGCCTGGTGTAACAGACCAGTTATGAAATGACTTGTGAATTAATATATTTCTTATAAAGCCAGGACCTGTGTTCTTGTTGAATATATTATCCAAGAGAAGCTTATTTCAAATGGAGACAAGCATAAGCTGTTGCTGGATTTCTTAAGCCTGTTCCATATGTACAAAGTAAAGATTGTCTTCAATTGGTTTGTGAGACATAAAAAGCATTTTACCAAATTTTCTGAGGCTTGAGGTGATTTTTTTTTTTTTTTTGAGAGTTATGAAAAAACCTGAACAAACCAAAAATAGGAGAAAGACTGTCCGTGGGCAGATGGGCAGAATAATACCTCGCTACTTCAAAAGAAAAAAGGCTTTTCTCTTCCTTGATCCTGTTTCTGGTTCTTATCAGATCCTTCCATAAGCCAGCTTAACTGACGTGTAAAGAACAATTTGGCTTTCTTGTGGGTTTATTTTCAGAAGTTTTTAGTGAGCTAAGACAGCCCACAGAGTGGTCTGAGAAGCACAGATGTTGTCAGAAGGAAGGAGGCAATGAGCGGAGAGGGGACTGTTGACCGGAGTAGAGAACAGGACCCTTTCATTTCCTCATTCCATCTTCAATGCATGAGAGCTGTAATTGTCAGGCAGTCGTAATTACTAGTGGTAAAAGGCTTTAGGCGTTTTCCCAACAATATCGTGTAATGCCAGATCTTCAATTGCATCACTTGTTTCCCTGAAAAATTGCACTGTAGTAATGTGACCTTTTTATTTTTTTTGTATTAGGTGCGAGAAGCTGCTTACAAGATTTTTCTTTACCCAAATGCTGAGCAGTTGAGCCGTTTAGAAGAATTGCTTGCTAGCCGAAACAGTTTGGCACAGTTGGTTGGGTATGAGACCTTTGCTCACAGGGCTCTTCAGGGAACAATGGCCAAAAATCCAGGTATAAGGCATGTGTGGAAGGACATGCTGAGGAATCAAATGCACTGTGTTAGGTATGAGGTCAAAAGTTGTTAGAATCATAGAAATCGTTTTGGTTGGAAAAACCTTCAAGATCATCGAGTCCAACCGCTAACCCAGCACTGCCAAGTCCACCGTTAAACCACATCCCTAAGCACCACATCTACACGTCTTTTAAATACCTCCAGGGATGGTGACTCAACCACTTCCCTGGGCAGTCTGTTCCAGTGCTTGACAACCCTTTTGATGAAGAAATTTTTCCTAATATCCAATCTAAGGCTCCCCTGGAGGTTTCTTTTGCTAAGTTTACACATACTTCTTCCAGTGAAGTATCTTATTGCAGTTACATTTTGCTCTATGCAATACTCATGCTTTCTATAAATGGCAATACTCACGGAGTAGGAACCAGTGTTTTTGTTCAGAATCAATGCTTACTCCTTAGATTATGAAGTTGCCATTATCCCAGCATGTAACAAAGTAAATATGTTACTAAATTCTCTTGAAATGATGGCACAGTGATCAATGGAGCAGTTTGTTGTTCTAAAAAGAACCTTGTTGTTCTAAGGGAGCTTGTTTTGTTTGGAATGTTTTGATGCAAACTTAACATCTCTAAAGGGAAGAAATAACTTCCTTAATTTTTTTCCATCATTTTGCTTCTAGAGACAGTAAGACAGTTTCTGGAGAAGCTTTCTGACCAGTTGTCTAAAAGGTATATCTTTTTCACTAAGTTATTTAGTTATTTTTCTAACTATACTCTTTATTTCAATAGAGGGACTTGTGCACTAATAAGTCAGTCAGTGCTGCTTATTGTATGCTCTGATGAAACAAAACCCAAGACTTTCTCAGAGTTTTGAGGAGCCCTATCAGTTTAGAATAAATTCTGTGTCTATGATCAGAGAACACCCAGGACTGAATGCAACAAGGGATGTGCCAAGAAATGCAGGCAACAGCAAACAAGACAACCAAGTTTAAGTGTTGAAGAACAGTTCTCCTGGTCTTCTTTCCCCACACACAATTCCATATATTTTACATCTATAAGCAAATTCCCCTGTTTGTCCTTCTTGCCTCCGTTAGTTCCACACAGCACAAACCAGTTTCATCACTGTGTTTCGTAAGAAAGAAACTGCTTTGGAGGTGTACAGCCAGAGTAAGAGGGACCTGATTTGAAGGTGCCTAAATGACAGAAGCCGAATGGAAAAGTTCTTTTGTCTTAGTATATGGGCCTGCCATTTTATAGAGTACTATCAGTCTCTGATGATGGGCATTTTCTTAGGATGGAGTATTGTTGTGTACTGTATTCCATTGCTCAAAAATCTTTCATTAACACTTTCATAACAAAAATATTTTTCAGAACTCAAAAAGATTTTGAAATGATGACAAAGATGAAAATGAAGCTCAACCCCCAGAATTCAGTAAGTTAAATCTTCATGTGCAATTTTCTGTTTTGTTTCTTTTTAAAAATATAGCATAAGCTAACCTTGTTCTACAAGAAAATTAACTCTATTTTAGTGTACAGCACGTAGTGTAATTAGAAAGAGAAACTTTCTGTCTTCTGGCTTCAAATGCTTTTTGACTGCTCGGCTGCTATTTGTGTTAAAACCAAGCACTGAGTGTGAGACAGCTGTTGGTTTATATAAAATGATGCTGAGATAACCAAAACATAAAGTGATGAAAATGAATATTACTTGGTTTTGAATTAATAATAGATTCATTTGAAAAATAAAGGCTCTACCTTAGGTTAGATGCATGTCCAGTTTGCATACTGTATCGTATGTATCCTAATCCTGTACATAACTAGGTTTATATTTTTATTTTAATTGAGTGTATTTCTTGACATCTGGTATGACGTCCCATTATATGTTTGAATAAGAAGTACCATCTTCAAGCAAATGTTAATAAAAAGGTTTCAAGTTATGACATATGATGCTATTTCTGATGATGTTTTTAGCACTGAATGTTTCCCATTATGTTTTAAAGTTCTGTGACTTGTCGCAACTGTGAAAATATTCAAAGGAAACAAAACTTTTACTTTGGGTTCACTTGTTGTCCATTATTGTAATTATAAGCTGGAATTCTTTTCAGAAGCTGATGCCATGGGATCACCCTTACTACAGTGGTGTCCTTCGTGCTGAGAGGTAAGCTCCTTATGTTCGCGATTGTAATGTAAATGAGTGTCTTTACTGCATTCCTTGCAATAAGGATAAAGAAAGTCCTAATGTAAACAGGATTTCCTTCTTTGAAGATGTACTTCAGTATGAAAAAATGAGGAGTATCTGGTGGGGCAGTTGTTTGTAACATTTCTTAGTTACTGCTGGAATGCCTGTAGAAGTTTTTGGCTCCTCTGTTGTTTTACGGGAAAGTATTGTGCCTCTTTGAAGATATAAGAAGATGAAACTGTTTCAGAACAGATAGAAAATCCTTATTCTTATTTTGCTTTTAGCTCTTAGCTGAGCTGCAGTAATGTTAAAAAATAAATTTTGATCACTGAATACAATCCAGCTCCTCTTCATATTTTAACTGTATTATACTTCTTACTGAACATGCACCTGTCATCCCCCTCTACAGACTTGAAATAGCAACTGCTTGAGTAGATCTTCACTGTTTATAGATAGAATTCATTCTTATCTCTCCTGCAAAGACTGGGAAATAAATCCTCTACACAGACTTAAATAGTGCACAAGACCTTTGCACATAATGAGATGCCAGCTCTGAAAGATGTGAGCTCTGCATGTTGCCTTTATAGATCAGCAGTGGTGACCTTTTAGGTTTGTGTTGGAAGAAATAATAAGTTGTGCTTCTCTCATAAGAGGGGGAGGAAAAATCTTTCTTCACTGCAGATTTGTAGGTTTTTGTTTTTTAAGCAAACTTAGACTGGATTTATCTGATTAAAGTAGTAGTTTACTCTGGATGAGAAAGCAATGGTAGTATAGACATAGCATGGAAGGATTGCCAGCAGTTGGCTTGGCTGTTTCTGCTGCTTTCTTGTACTTTGTTACTGAGGCAGTAGTTTTATGAGCAGCAGCTCTAATATTGGCCTTGTCTTAAGCTACTGCACATTCAGATGGGAACTGGGCTATGTATGTGCAGCAGTGTTCGTGTCCTGGGTGCGCAGAACTTGATGTGCAGGGGAGGGAGGGGGATGTCCAGCTGCTGGGTTTTCTCCCGGTAGCCGACACTGGAGCATGCAGCATTCCACAGTGTATGCGCGGATTGTTTGTGGCACGGCCTGGGGGTGGCTGCTTTTGTTTTAAACTGGACAAGTAGCAGACATGCTTCTGTGAAAGTGGTAACGAAGTAGTGGTTATACTGGAGGAGAGTCAAGGTCCACCTAGCTCCAAATCCCATCTTAGCAGTGGTCAGTAGCAGACTGTGAAACAGCACTGTCATTCAGGATACTATCTTGTAGCTTACAGATCTTTGTCTTGCCTGTTTAGTGTTTTCAAAACAGCAAGAATTACATTCTGATACATAGTGCTTTACATTATTGTCAAATGTTGATGAAATTTATTGTCTATGTATCCTATTTATTTTCTACATTTACTATAGCATCTGCTTTCCCTGTTTTCAGAATTAGTATGTCCCACAAGGGCTGGAGAGTTAGATGTGGAAGGCTCTGTGTTTGTTTCTTTCTCCTCCTGGAGGAGTGTCTTCTGATACTGTCTTACTGTCCTTCTTAGATATCTCATGAAGCTGATAATCATAAGTAGATTATTCTGCTCATTTTGGCATTAGGAAGCAAAATATTCCCTTTCCTTGTGGGGCCTTGTAAAAGACCCAATAAAGTTACTTTAAAGAATTGCAGGGTAGCTTTATGAAAGGAGAGCTGCAAGTAAAACAGACCAAGACGTTGGCAATATATCTTTACTGGTTTTTATTTATTCAGGCACCAAGTCTGGCAGCTGGATCAGTGTGAAGAATCTCCTGAACCTATGTAGGGCCTCCCTGATTACAATGCAGGATTGCAGCCCAGCCTTTTTCTCTCTCCAGGTTGTGCGGGAGTATTTTTTTCTGGCAGGTATACAAGCAACTATAAGAGAGGGACGGAAACGTAGTTTTCCTCTCCATTGTGTGCAGCAGTGTTTGCTAAAAACCAAGGACTTAGGTCTTTCACTGTCCTGTTTTCTGTATAGTGGTCTGTCTTCAGGAAAAGTTTTTGATCTGGCAGTGACTTAACAATGCTTTACGTTCATTCTGCCCATATTGTAGGTATTTAACAGGGTACTGGATACTGGGTAATCAGCCCTGAGAAGTAAAACTTACTTCTCCATTGCATAGTATCAGTGGCTGTGCTTTATGACTGAAACTAGGCAGGAGTCAGAGAGTATTCATAAAACAACCAGAGGGCAGGAATATACCTTGTCATGTCTGTGCCCTAAACATGTTCCATTTGCCACTTATTATCTATGTAAATGTGAATCCACTATCCTTTGTCTTGTATTTGTACTTACCTCTGTTTGACCACATCCTTTCTGGAATGCCCCTTGGATGCTATGGTGTGTTCAGTTCAACACTTCTGTAACTGGAAGATGAGAACAATATCTGTCACCAAGCTTCACACTGGCAGGAGTTTGACTTTTGGCTATTTGTTCTTACTTTCTTTCTGAGCCAATTATCTTGTGGTATTAAATTATGTCTCTAAGGAAAAGTGATGTTTTCCTTGGTTTGTTTTTTTTCCCCTGGGAAAATAATTTATACTTTCTGTGTTTTTTTTTTTTTTAATTGTATCATTTAATTTTTACTTATTGTATCCTATTTTATTTTGCATTTTTGCATCATGGAATGACAAAATATGTTTTCAAATGAGATATATTCGCCTGTCATGCATTTCTCCCATTCTTATTGTTCTTTGTTTAGTAGATTAATTACTTTGTTCTTTACAAATTCTTTGTTCCCTTTTTTTGGAAGAAATTTACTTTTAGCTTTATGTCTTTTACAGAAATGCCATGGTCATATTTGCAATAGTACTGTGCACAGAGCATGGCTTAGATTTTTGTCTGTCGTGTTTTGGGGCTCAGTATTCATTTGTGTGGTGGATTTCTGTATTGTTAGGATTTTTTTTTTTCTGTTTAGTAAAATGCTTTTATTGAAAGGGAACCAAATTTATGCTGTTGGATATTTCTTTTGGACTACTATGGTCACTGTGGCTCCAGGTGATATATAGAACTATAGTTTCCTAGATATTGTCAGGTACATAAGATGCAGATTATGTTTACAAACCTAGGGATAAAGAAAGAGACTGCAGGGGTTTAGTTCTTGATTGAGTAACTTAGCAACGTCCTAGTATGTCACACATGCACCACTAAGGGGTGCAAGAAATATTAGATGGGACAGTGTGTGAGTCTGTTCAAAAAGGTTTACTGTTTCCTATTTTGGTCTATATGACCATATTTGCAAACAGAAATGTTGTGAGCAAACATTAGACAATGTGATCCTCTTTATTTCTCCAGATTTTGGCCAGCTACATCAATTTGTCTCAAATGACACTGAAACTCGTGACATATTTTTAGTGTGTCTGTTTTATAGCTCTATGTTGTATATTTTAAATGTACTTATATGTTTTATATTCTAAATATATGTTTATTCTGTATTAGAACAGGATTAAGGAAACAAATCTTTTGTTCGATTCCTCATAATTAGTTTTAAGTGCTCGATATTTACTTCTGAAGAATGTAGGATATTCACAGGCGTTTGAACTATTGAACTTTAATGACATTTGTTGTCATACCGGATTGCCTTTATTGTCACTCTTTGCTTCAATAGTTGTTACTGACCATTTCTGCTGTTTTGTAAGCTGAACAGCAGGAGGAGCTCCAGGCTTAATTCACGGAGTGCTTTTTTCTTTCTGTCAACTTAGCCACAATAATTTTGTTTGTCAGCTTTCACCAAGTCTGTTCCCTGGAAACTTGATCCTACTTCAAAAGTGTAAGTCTCCCATTGATGGTAACAGGATAGTTTACTACTTTTTTTAAAAAAAAAAAAATTATGTTAAGTATCCTCTCTGGCTTTAAACCCACACTTACGACAGTTTAATGTTTTTGTAGCTATAGTTTAAGTGGCAAAGAAAATAGATGTCAGTATAAATGTACATTTAAGAGAAACTGGAGACAAAAGTCTGAAATTCATGGTAGAAGTATCTTAAAAGAAGATAGAGTAATTAGGAGAACCTCAAGAATTTTGGCAGGCTAATGGTAATAAAACAGTGAATGCTAGAACATGCTTCAGCCTCTAATAAGTAAGAACATGTCTAATATATGTATATTGTAAAAATAATACTGTTGAGTTTTAGTGCAGGCAAGTACCATAGTATTAATTAAATCCCACTACTTCTCAGTCAGTGCAGCTGCAGTTATAAATAATTCTCAAGGCCCTGATCTTGCAAAGATGTAGTAGCCTTGCTGACTTCTTCTGGATCATTAAAAAAAAGAAAAGAAACACTGGAAGAGACCTTCTAAGGTCAACTACTGGCCTTGAAGGTGGGACTGACTGTGCTAAAGTCACTTTGGACAGAGGCACACAACTGTTCTTGAGAACTGTCAGTGGTGAGCTTAGTGTATTGGTGTTGACTCCTGTTTCCCTAACCTTTGGTGTTTACACGCTGGCTAACTTCCCTGGCTATAATTCACTGTTGGGATTTTTG
This sequence comes from Nyctibius grandis, assembly GCF_013368605.1. NCBI lineage: Eukaryota > Metazoa > Chordata > Aves > Nyctibiiformes > Nyctibiidae > Nyctibius > Nyctibius grandis. The sequence continues at coordinate 105,468,680 of NC_090659.1, forward strand.
CAAAAAATTCACAGATTTATATTCACCTTGCATCTGGGATGTGCTTGCAGGGTATTGCACTCTGTGCTGGTCCGTCTCTTGGGACTTTAGAAATAAATAAGACTGGCCTTGGGGATGAACAAATCAATGCCACAGAATCACAGGAATCACAGAATGTTAGGGATTGGAAGGGACCTCGAAAGATCATCTAGTCCAATCCCCCTGCCGGAGCAGGATTACCTAGACCATATCACACAGGAACGCATCCAGGCGGGTTTTGAATGTCTCCAGAGAAGGAGACTCCACAACCTCTCTGGGCAGCCTGTTCCAGTATTCGGTCACCCTCACCGTAAAGAAGTTTTTCCTCATATTTAAGTGGAACCTCCTGTGTTCCAGCTTGCACCCATTGCCCCTTGTCCTGTCAAGGGATGTCACTGAGAAGAGCCTGGCTCCATCCTCATGACACTTGCCCTTTCCATATTTATAAACATTAATGAGGTCACCCGTCAGTCTCCTCTTCTCCAAGCTAAAGAGACCCAGCTCCCTCAGCCTCTCCTCATAAGGGAGATGTTCCACCCCCTTAATCATCTTTGTGGCTCTGCGCCGGACTCTCTCTAGCAGTTCCCTGTCCTTCTTGAACTGAGGGGCCCAGAACTGGACACAATATTCCAAATGCGGCCTCACCAGGGCAGAGTAGAGGGGGAGGAGAACCTCTCTTGACCTGCTAACCACACCCCTTCTAATACAGCCCAGGATGCCATTGGCCTTCTTGGCCACAAGGGCACACTGCTGGCTTATGGTCATCCTGCTGTCCACTAGGACCCCCAGGTCCCTTTCCCCTACGCTGCTCTCCAACAGGTCTGCCCCCAACTTGTACTGGTACATGGGGTTGTTCTTGCCCAGATGCAGGACTCTACACTTGCCCTTGTTATATTTCATTAAATTTCTCCCCGCCCAACTCTCCAGCCTGTCCAGGTCCCTCTGAATGGCTGCGCAGGCTTCCGTTGTGTCAGCCACTCCTCCCAGTTAGGTGTCATCAGCGAACTTGCTGACAGTGCACTCTATTCCCTCATCCAAGTCATTAATGAATATATTGAATAGAACTGGTCCCAGTACCGACCCTTGCGGGACTCCACTAGACACAGACCTCCAACTGGACTCTGTCCCATTGACCACCACTCTCTGGCTTCTTTCCTTCAGCCAGTTCACAATCCACCTCACTACCCGATCATCCAGACCACACTTCCTCAGTTTAGCTGCGAGGATGCTGTGGGAGACTGTGTCAAACGCTTTACTGAAATCAAGATAGACCACATCACAGCTTTTACCATCATCTATCCACCGGGTTATGTCCTCATAAAAGGCTATCAAGTTGGTTAAGCGTGACTTCCCCTTGGTGAAGCCATGCTGAGTGCCCCTAATGATCCCCCTATCCTTGATGTGCCTAGAGACAGCACCAAGAACAAGTTGTTCCATCACCTTTCCGGGGATGGAGGTGAGGCTGACCAGTCTATAGTTACCCGGGTCCTCCTTCTTGCCCTTTTTGAAGACTGGAGTGACATTCACTTTCCTCCAGTCCTCAGGCACCTCTCCCGTTGCCCACGACTTAGCAAAGATGATGGAGAGTGGCCTAGCAATGACTTCCGCCAGCTCCCTCAGCACCCACGGGTGCATCCCATCAGGGCCCATGGATTTATGGACGTCCAGATTGCTTAATTGGTCCCTGACCCAGCCCTCAACAACCAAGACAGATTCCTCCTCTATCCTGACTTCTTCTGTGGCCACAGGGGTCCGGGGCTCCTCAGGACAGCCTCCAACAGTATAGACAGAGGCAAAGAAGGCATTCAGTAACTCCGCCTTCTTTTTATCCTCTGTCTCCAGGGCCCCCACCTCATTCATCAGTGGGCCTACATTGCCTCTAGTGTTGGCTTTACCTGCAATGTATTTGAAGAAGCCCTTTCTGTTGTCCTTGCCCTCTCTTGCAAGGTTTAATTCCAAGGAGGCCTTAGCTTTCCTAGGTGCCTCCCAATGCCAAAATAAGCCAGATTCCTGCTGTGTAGGAAAGAGTAGCTACCGCAGCAACTGCAGGCTTTTTGGATCTTGGGGTGACCAGCTGAGCAGAAACTAGGAATAACTCATCTCCTTTCTTATTGGGACTGTACATAGGCTGCTGGCTTCAGGGGACAGTGGGCAGCACTTTTGTTTTTTCAGAGGGGTAGGTTCAATACCAAGGTACCGAAACATGGCTGGATGCTTCTCAAGTTGCTAAAAGCTGCAACTAATATTGAGGTTTGCAAGTTACTTGTAAACAAACTTGTTTATGGCTGCTTTTTGTTAAGTTGTACGAAAGAGTGTTCTCTGTTGGGAATACCACATGGAAAAATAGCCCGGACCCTTTGTGGAATATATGAGAAAACTGTCACTCTCTTCAAATTGAAAGCTGAAGTGGAAGAATAATGCAAGATTCAAAAAGAACCAGGAAAATCTTCAACCAAAGTGCTCATAGAAAAGGAAAACTTTCTATAACTATCTGTTTGTAAGCAAAGGAAGGCACGCCTTCTATTAAATCAACTAATGTAGGTGCAAAAAGTCCATTTAATTTACCAGTCACTAAGCTAGTGGACAAAGCTTTTTGGAGGAAAACCTGAATGTTATTGAAAAGGCTTGCTGTGAAGCCGAATTCAAGTTTCAAGAATTATTTCTTGATTCAAAGCATTGTGGAAGGATAAAGAAGTTGTTGATTTGAAAACCAAGTCAAATCTGTAAGTTGCATACAGTGTGGATACCAAACCAATATTCCGAATTACCCCCTGACCTCCTCCAAAATACTCTATGAAGTACAATTAACAGAAGGAAAAAAGGAATGTGAGATACAGGTGCTAGTTTATGGTTGATGAGAGTACAAAGGCTTTCTATTATTATTATTATTTTTAAGAAATACAGTCTTCTATAAATCTTAGTTAAGAGTCTCCCTTCAGGTAAAGAATTAAATTTCATAGTCTGGCATGTAATGAAAATTGGAAGGGGTTTTCCTTGTCTTGATCTCTTTAAATTAACCTCAGGGGTTCATCTCACTTTTATCTTCCAGTAACAAGATTTTTTCAAGTTTCTTTGAAAGTTTTGTCAGAATCTGTTTTATTAGAGATAGTTAACTCAGTGTTCTATATTTTTGTGGACGTCAACAGGATAATAAATTTTTCTCAAAAAAAAAAAGAAGTCAGGATATATCAGGGACTACATTTAATAGCCACCGATAAGAATTCTTGCCAAGCAGCTAATTTGCAATTGTTAAGTGTCTGAGTGCTCGTGTTCTGGAGGACAGTGATCCTTACTCAAATACCCGTAATGTCCAAGTTTATAAAAAGTATTCTTAATAGAATAGATGAAAGTCATGCTACACAAAACAGTCTTACTTTCCTTCCAAATATACAGCTTAAATGAAAGTGATTTTAGAAGTCGGCATTTTATTTAGACTCAGTGAAGTCATACAAGCTTAGAAATAATTATTTATAATCACAGACATCTTTGTTCTTCACAGGGACACAGCCTTTTTGTTTGAAGCTGGCTGTTCTTGAAGAATAACTAAACCTCATTGTGTCAGTTCTTTTTCAAATTGTTTTTTAAATTGGTTTGGCTACATTACTTATTTGAAAAATAGTGCTGGGCTGCAAACTGTAAAAGTAAGGTGTCTGGATTTTTTAACATAGTTTGTCCTTTAATATAAAGCAGGAATTTACATCAAAGAAACTACCATTCTCTTTGATATTTCTGCTTTCTCTAGGAGGGTACTGAGATTTCTCTTTGTAAAGTTTCTGAGCTCACATTCTGACATAAAGCACATAAGAAAATTCTCATTCTTTCCTGGGCTTTGTTATAAATACAAATGCTTTGGCGGATGAAACGAGATGTTCAGAGTGAATTAAGTTACTGGAATACGTTTTAAGACAAAGCAGAGCAAGCTTCTTTTGTTCCTTTTTGTGTTTCTCAGTCTTTCACAGTTTTGGACATTTAAGCATATGAGTTATGCAATTCTACAGGAACAAGAAGATAATTTAAAGTTCATTATTACAATGAAAGGGGCTACTTTTAATTCTTGATTTTAAGTCAAAGTAGTTAACTGAAAGTTTGTCACAGAGAAAAATATTCTGTTCCACTGTAGGTGAGTTCATGTGTATATTTGTTTCTGATTTTTTCAGAGTGAGATTTATATACTGGTGTCCTTTATTTCATCACATAAATGTAATATGGTATTTCTTACATCTAAACTAAAAGCAACCTTTTTTTTTTTAATATCTACTCATGTGAAAATGCCTTCTTGATTTCAGGAAGTCATCTTTTAGATGAATAATTGTGTTTTCTGGTGTGTATGTCTGTAACGGATAGAAATTCTGACATTTCCTTTTCCTGCTCTTCCAGAAGTGCGTTCAGATCCTCTTAAGTTTCACATAAAGGCTTAAGAAAATTTATATGTGCAAGTTCAAGGGTAGTTGGGAAAACTTCTTGTAGCACTGCAAGTATCAAAAATCAATCCATACCTGTTTTTTTGACCTCAGATACCCTAGAAGAAAGGTTCTATGGTAAAAAATCTTTTTGACTGGAGTACATAGTTCTTTGCAAAGTTCTGTTGTGATTTGTCAGACCACCATTCTTCCATCTCCTTTGCCTGCATTTGCAAATGCATCTTCCCATAGAAAAGGCTGTGCTGTTCATCCTCTTGGGATTCAGGTGTACAACATGCAGTCCAGTCAGGGAAGCCTAAGTTCCAGAGAGGAGCAAGAGCGCATATATGAGCTCAAGTGCTGGTTAGCTCTAGTTGGTACCTTGCTAAACCTGAGAGTGGCATTATATTTGTGTCTGCCTTTCTCTGGTGACAGAGGCATCCTGGGTGCCTATTTGAAGCACCCTGAATCACCTTGCTGGGGCCCAGAACTTAGTTTTTAAGTGAAATGGTATCCAGACAGGGTGTTTGATTCTTGCCATGGCTTGCTTAGCTGACCTGAATCCTTTGTCTTCCTTAGGAAGTGCTGTAACCATGTTTCCATGTATTTGCCAGCTTTGCAGACAGCAGTACAATGTTCTGCTAGTGATGTTAGTATGCCATGTGCATCATCCTCCCTGCTTAATTCTGCCTGTCTGCTCAGCTGGTGCAGAAAGCAAGCTGCAAATTACAGCATACAAGAAAACCTGTCTTCAGGCACTTCTCTGCAGTTGTTGCCAAGTGGAGCTCCAGTTGGTTTCCAACGCAGATTTTTAGCTGTCTGTCTCCAGAATGTTAACCTTTCTTGCTAGTAGCACTAACCCTTAGCAGAAATTTTACTGGTAGCAGAATGCCTGTTAGCATAGTTCAGTATGGGTTGTAATAACTTCCTTTCGGATTTATTTTCCCAAAAATACTTGAATGCATTTCCTGTTGGAGATAAAAATTGTAACTTGGCTGAATAAACGTAGAGGCAGCTTGCCAAAGAGTGACCAGAAAGAGTATGCTCATATTAAAGCAGCGGCTTCTTGCAGTTTTGACTTTTTTACTATTTGTTTTAAATACAAGCAACAAAGCTGGACAACTGTCTATGCCCACAGTTGATAACAGCTTGAAAATCATGCATAAAGTGATTCTTAGAATGGCTGCTACTTTAACATGTAGTGTAATAAAAATAATTATATGCACAGTAGGGTCATCAACAGTTAACATGTAGATTATGAAGATTGCTTTGCTCTGACCAGTGAGCAGTTCAGGGGCAGGCTAAGCTGTAACTCCTTTTTATATAGAGTCGGTCACTATCAGTTAATTCATTAACTAAAGTTTTTGTCCTTTCATTCTATCAATAGAGAAGTAACGTGCAGCGGAATGCCTTGTGTTGGGAGGCTTTTGTGTGCGTTTCCAAATACACCTGGTTTCACATTTGAAAAAAGTGATCAAAGAAACACCATACACCTGGGACAGAAGATGGTGAACTTTGAGTTTCCCCTTTAGCTTCAGGAGAAATTCATTTTGCAGTCTTGGATCAGCCCTCAGAAAGGCTCTGCATCCTACACAGACAAGCTCTAGCTTTGTTACAGGGCAGTTTAAAGTGGTAAAGGTGTGTATTGATAGAAGTCTTCATCTTGGAGTTTTATGTGGTCTTTTAGATAAGCTGGCCTGGGTCAGAGAGTATTTTGAAGATACAAGCTGAGACCCTTGAACAGCATTCGAAAATTTCATTCAAAGGGCTGAGGGAAGAGGAGCTTGGCTTGCTGTCACAATGGCAGGCCCCATTGCTGCCAAGAAGTTGTGCTACGGTGTTTTAGATTAGCGTGAATTTGAACACTGAAATACTCTGCCTGGGAAATGTTGTGTTCTTGCAGTTTCACGAAGGTGATGAAGCTGTGAATAACTGAGGTTGGGTAATCATTTGCTAGCAAACAGATGCTTTTTTTCCTGTCATCTGGAAACAATGAAGTTGCTAATGTCTGCTACCGTTTGAGTGCCTGGAATCATGCAGGAATCTTCAATAAGGGAGCATGTACTTTGTCTGTGAACTCTTCCAAATACTTTTCCACCCACACCCTCCAGCCAGACTTCAGTTTTACAGATCTAGTAGAGATTGTAGGATTTCCTGTTCTGCTCATGGACTATTCTTTTTTTTTTGGGAAAGATTCAAGTCTTTTAATTAATTTCTTCCCTTTTCCCCATTGTCCTCTAATCTTATCTAGTGTTACACCTTTCATTCTGCAGTAAGTAGCATTAAATCTTGAAGGTGGGGGCTCAGAAAAGAGTCAGTCATATGCTTGCTCTTGCCACTGAAAGGCAAGATCATCTATTAATAATAATTCCAGGAACTGAGTTGGTTGTAGGACATCAGCTTCAGATAGCTGAGGTTTTGGCTAATTTCTATTCCTAAATAAGCCCAAAGAGAAAGTTTTCCTGGAATCAGTGCAAGTTTGGGGTTAGGCTTTCTTCAATGATAGTTGGTCTTGATTTGTGAAAAGAGAGTTCATGTATGAGGTAGGACCAAATTCAAAACTTGTGAGTTAAATCTGTGTCTCGGTGTCTGGAGTGATTACTGCTTAGTGGATATAGACTGGTATTAGAGAAAGATTTTTTGAAGGTGTACTGTCTGCTTCCTGGTTTTGAAGTGTGTTATTGATTATTATCATTGATTGTGAAAATTGCTTTATATTAGCTTATTTTAACCACTTTCTTTGTAACTCCTGTGACATTACAGTGGCTAGCAAACAAGCAAACAAAAAATGGATGCCAGATAACTTAAAGTATAATAATCACCACTGATTGCTGTCAGGATTGCCCAAAAGTAATTTAAATATCAGTCTTGTGTCATAAGACACTAGTGCTATTTAAGGATTTTTCAGTATCTTTGTCTTTGATCTTTCTTTGTACACTGGTGTAGTAGGCAAGACAGAAAAGGAGAAATAAGTGAGATCAGACTAGAAACATATTTTTTTGACATTCTGTATAAAAAATGTTGGTTTTCAAAACTTTTTTGTAATTTTCCATTGGCAAGAGGAATATTAACACACATCTTTCATTAAATGTGGGAGAGATTTTATCCTGACAGTGTTCTACCAGAAGTGACTGACATTAACTTTTTGTAGTTATTATTAAAGTGGTTGTTTAATGAGGACCTCATTGTACTCAAGATGTCAAGATTATGACATCTTCAAACATTAGTAGGGGGCTAGTTCACCTGGGGAGGCTGCCTTAAGCCAGTATAGTCTATTATTGCTATTGTCATGTGTGGGTGGATAAGTATTGTGCTTTTCCAAAAGACAAAACTATTACAGACTGATTTTTTTTCCCCCACTTTGGATAGTGACAGTATATTACAAAATACCTGTCAGCCTTCTCTTCATCCTCTTCATTGTGGGGTAAGCTCATGAGGACAATGCACATGTTCAAGGAGTGCTGAAAATGAGGAAGAAATAGACACCTCCCTGTAATATATTAATGTCATCTCTTCTATCCATGAAGAAATGTCACTGCTTTATCCTGCTAGTATGTATCTGTGTTTTTGACAGAAACAAGATGAAACATAAAGTAGTTTCAGAGTTCTTCCCCTCTGCCTCCCAACAAACACGTTATTCCAGTATTTCAACTGAGCGTGGTAATCCTTTACGGTTAGCGTGAAATTTTGTCCTCCTCTGATAAAGCTGGAATCTCTCTTATATGCCAGCTGTGTGGTCTTAGTCCTAGGCTCCATATGACATCTTCACAGAATCACAGAATAGTTGAGATTGGAAGGGACCTCTGCAGGTCATCTGATCCAACCCCCTGCTCAAGCAGGGCTTCCTAGAGCCAGTTGCCCAGGACCATGTCCAGGCGGCTTTTGAGTATCTCCATGGATAGAGACTCCACAGCCTCTCTGTGCAACCTGTGCCAGTGCTCAGTCATCACAGGGAAAAAGTGTTTCCTCTGTCTCAGTTTGTGCCCATTGCCTCTGGTCCTGTCACTGGGCACCACTGAAGAGAGCCTGGCTCCGTCTTCTTTGCACCCTCCTTCCAGGTATTTATACACATTAATAAGATCCCCCTGAGCCTTCTCTTCTCTAGGCTGAGCAGTCTCAGCTCCCTCAGCCTTTCATCATAGGAGAGATGCTCCAGTTCCTCAATCATCTTAATAGCCCTTTGTTGGATTCTCTCCAGTATGTCCATGTCTGTCTTGTACTGAGGAGCCCCACTCTGGACACAGCACTCCAGGTGTGGCCTCACCAGTGCTGAGCAGAGGGGAAGGGTCACCTCCCTCGACCTGCTGGCAATACTTTGCCTAATGCAGCCCAGGATGCCATTCGCCTTCTTTGTGGCAAGGGCCCATTGCTGGGTTATATTGACTTGGTGTCCAATAGGACCCCCAGGTCCTTTTCTGCAAAGCTGGTTTCCTGCTGGTTGGCCCCCAGCATATGTTGTTCCTCCCCAGTTGCAGGACTTTGCACTTCTTACTGAACTTCATGAGGTTCCTTTCAGCCCATTTCTCCAGCCTGTCAAGGTCCCTCTGGATGGCAGCACGACCCCCTGGCCTATCAGCCAGTCCTCCCAGTTTGGTGTCATCAACAAATGTGCTGATGGTACACTCTGGCCCATCATCCAGGTCATTAACGAAGATGTTAAACAGGACTGGACACAGTATTGACCCCTGGAGTATACACCTAGTTGCTGGCCTCCAAATAAACTTTGTGGCACTGATCACCTCCCTCTGGGCCTGGCCATTCAGCCAGTTTTCAGTCCACCCCCCTGTCCGCTCATCCAGCTCATACATCAGCAGCTTCTCTGTGAGGATGTTATGGGAGACGATGTCAAAGGCCTTTACTGAAGTCCAGGTAGACGATGTGCACTGCTCTCCCCTCGTCCACCAGGCCAGTTGTTTCATCATAGATAAGTTTATCAGCTTGGTTAAGCATGACTTGCCCTTGGTGAATCCATGCTGACTACTCCTGATGACTTTTGTCTTTCACATGCTTGGAAGTGGTTTCCAGGATTAGCTGGTCCATCATGAAAAATTTCTGCTCTTCAGAAAATTTTGAGCAGTCTGGTCTCTCTTGTTATCACACTTTTGATTTTTCTTGCTCCCTGTGTAAATGTGGCTTAATTTCAAGCAGTGTTTTCAAGGGTGCTGTTCTTGACTTTCTTACCATTTTCATATTCTCTTTTCCTGCAGCTGAACTCACTGGTAGGAGTTACATTTTTAAATTTCCTGCAGCTGTGAAAATCTGATGGTTTGCTATGATTGTGAGCTGTTGGTGGAGTTAAATTTTGATTTACTGAAGGGTGTTTTGTAGTATTGTATCGTGTGGGTTCTTTCTTGAAATATCTTGTACAATCATCTTTCTTCTCCCACATGACAGGAAGGAAATGGCAGGGAAACCCTGGATGATATTGGATGTGTGAGGGGAGGAAGATGTGAAGGTACTAGGTGGGCTTTGCACATGGTCAGCATAGATTTGGCAGGGCTGATTGAAACGAGCCCTGCAAAAACCCCTGCAAAGAGCCTTTATGCAACCTCCATATGAAACCACCTGAGTATGTCCGTATTACTCCCCTGGTTCTGAGATAGTGGTGTAGGTGGGCTTTGTGCTGCACCTGGATTAATAAACCTTTCTGGAGCCTGACCCAAGGATACGGTAAAGTTGAGTGGCTCTGCAGAAGCCAGTGTGGGATGAGGAGGATTGGGGCAGAGCCAGAACTAATAAATGCTGCTTATCTGAATTGGCTCTGAGGAGATCTAGCTCTAGGTTACTACTCAACTAAAGGCTGAATTAGGACTAAAAATGATGTATAACTTTGTCTTTTTTTTCCATGTAATTTTTTAGCTATACAAAGAGAGTATCATTACGTACTATTTAATCCTTAATTTATTTTGAAATAAATGTTGTAATTTTAAAAATAAGAATAATCATGTTTCCCAGCTTGGAGGGGTGTTTGTGGAGAAATACTGCTTCACATTATAGTAAACTTCTGTTGAGACAGTACTTTTATAGTGAACTTTTCATTTGTGGTCAGTCCTTAGTTAAAGAAGCAATTGTTTTAATTACAAATGGGAAGCTCAGCTTAGTATTCATAGTAGTATGTCGGCTGATGGTGTAAGATTTTAAAGTGGTGTGACAAAACACAGTCTTAAACTATTACAGAGGTTGTTACGGCTTGCTGCTAAAAGGTGTTATTTTTCCTTTTAATAAAAGGACCATTTTGACAGCTCTTGTAGTCTGTATGCAGGGGAAGCTTCAGAGCAGAATCAGGAGAAGAGGACTGAAGCACTTAGTGGGAGGTTTAAGTTTTCATGGTAACAATCTGAGCAGAAGGTGATCACAGGGTGATACTATAAAAGTCTGAAGACATCTGAGATTTACCTACTACAGCTTTCCAAAAAGTGCCACTGTTGAAGGAGCTGCAGTTCTTAGGAGTTACTGAGTTAAAAATCTCAGGATATTACACTGAATATACATACACTGTAATTCTGTACTTCTGAGGGGCTCTGGCTGTAAAGCAGTGTCCTTCGTACTCCAGATTTCTGTGGCTTATTACATGGAAATTAACTGCTTTCTTTGAGAGACTTGCTTCCAGTCTTTTTATCTAACTTGATCTAAAGTGATTTATATCATGCATATTTTTGTTCTTTTGGTGTAAAGACACTTTTTGAGTAAGAAGGAAAATATGTGTATTGCAGCATGCAGAGTGTGTATTTTAAGTGTTGCTACGCATCTTGAAGAAGTTGTGTCAGTACGGTAGAGGCAAAATCTGCTTTATTTTCTATGTTCTACTATAAGTAAAAATAGAATGGAATACATTGGCTTTTGCTTCTTGCATTTGTAGTGTGAAAATAAGCAAAATCCCGTAATTGAGCATACCTGTATTTTTGACAGATGTTGCTACGGTAGTTGCAAAGTGCTGCTAGAATATGTGATAAAGTTAATATAAAGGATACTAGAAAAATAAAACAACATACAGTGATATATTCAAGAACGAGCACCATGGCTTGGAGAAGTAACCCCACCCTGCCTGTGCATCACAGTGCAGTGAAGCTGGGTGGTGAATTGTAGCTGCAGTTGTAGGCAGCGTATTGGCAAATGCAGTATCCCCGGTGGACTTCGGTTTTAGGTCTTGTCTTTTGTGTGTGGGAGTGGGAAGGAAGGAAGGGGTAGGTAAGTTGACAGGGACTAGATGACTCTTTCACAGTGTCACGGTTTAAAGCTGGGCCGGCTATTAAACCTGCGGCAGATGCTCTCTGTTAACCCTCCCCCCCCCCCACCCGAAGGGAAAGGGAAAGGGAAAAGGGAGAGAGACTTACGGGTTGGAAAGTTAAAACAGTTTTAATAAACCTATAATAATGAAAAAGAGTATAATAATAATATTGGAATAATCAAATATATACAAATATATATACAAAACCAAGATCGAGCTCCCCCGATGTCAGCAATGTCACCACCGGCACTGCAGGGCAGGCTCCGGGAAGGCCCAGGCTGGGCCTAGCGACGGTCGAGAGCTGGATTCAGGGATGCACGGATCGGGATTGGGGGCAGCAGGAAAACAGTCGGAGTCCTCCTTGGACACCAGCCATAGCAGAAAGAGACCGAGACCCTCGTGATCCCCCCGCTTTATACCGAGAATGACGTGTATGGGATGGAATAGCCTCGCTGGTCAATTTTGGGTCACCTGCCCTGTCTGCTCCCCCCTGCAGCTGCGACCCCCCTTCGGCTCTTCACTCGTAAGCAGTGAGGAATTCAGCAGTGACCTTGGTTTCTCTAAGACTAAGTACAGCAAGAGCCTTACTGCACAACATCCCTACCGGTGCCTCAGCGATAACTACAAACTTCGAGCGTTATCAGTCCTGGAAGCAGACACTGTCTGCAAAACATGCAGTTAGTTTCAGAAAGTGCAGTTACTTAGAGGAGACTTAGCTGAAAGTAAAAATCACTGAAAGGAAAATCGGCCTGGTTTAGGCCAAACCAGGACATTCCACCCCTTATTCCGTACCATTCACATCATACTCAGATCACCACTAACTTTTCATTTTAAAATATATACAGATAACATTAGTTTATGATTCATCTCTATACAAAAAAAAAAAGTTCATCAAGTTCATTTAGTTCAGGATTGTGGGTTTCCATCTGGCTAGGAGTCTCCCAGGGTAGGAGAGATGGTATGAGCTTTGTCACATTTTGTGCCCACGGGTTGCAGGTTAAAGATGTCAGTCTCGAGGAGGTTACTGGACGCCACTTGCAGCTAGCTCCATTCCCATCACCACTGCTTCAACCTGAAAGACACTTATGAACACTGTTAGTATTATGCAGCAATTAACATCATGCAGTTCAGAATTAAGTATTCTCACCCAGGATCAGATCACCTTCAGGGACACATCGGACTCCACCATCCTGCAGCATCACCCACCAAGTACATCCAGGTCCTTGAGCAAAAGCAATCCCATGAATGGGTTTACCTTTACCCGTAGCAGGAAGAACCCAGACAGTTTTTCCCAACAGATTCCTTTCATGCACCACAGGGACTTTATCCCCTTCTACTGTATGTAAAAGGTCTGACTGAGCAGGGCCAGCTCGGTTGATAGATCCCCTGGTGTCAACTAACCAGGTAGCTTGTGCCAGATGTTTATCCCAGTTTTTAAAGGTTCCACCCCCCATTGCTTTTAGGGTAGTTTTTAACAGCCCATTATACCGTTCAACTTTCCCAGATGCTGGTGCATGATAGGGGATGTGATATACCCATTCGATGCCATGCTCTTTGGCCCAGTTATCTATGAGACTGTTTTTGAAATGAGTCCCATTGTCCGACTCAATTCTCTCTGGTGTGCCATGTCGCCACAAGATTTGCTTTTCAAGGCCCAGAATGGTGTTCCGGGCAGTGGCATGGGGCACAGAGTATGTTTCCAGCCATCCGGTGGTCGCCTCCACCATGGTAAGCACATAACGTTTACCCTGGCGGGTTTGAGGGACTGTGATGTAGTCAATTTGCCAGGCCTCCCCATATTTATATTTCAACCACCGCCCCCCATACCACAAAGGTTTTAACTGTTTGGCTTGCTTAATTGCGGCGCATGTTTCACAATCATGGATAACCTGTGCAATAGAGTCCATGGTTAAGTCCACCCCTCGGTCACGAGCCCATCTGTATGTTGCATCTCTTCCTTGATGACCTGAAGTGTCATGAGCCCACCGAGCTAAAAATAGTTCACCTTTATGTTCCCAGTCCAAATCTATTTGGAACACTTTAGCAGCTTGATCCGCTTGTTGGTTGTTTCGATGTTCCTCAGTTGCCCGACTTTTAGGTATGTGAGCATCTACATGACGTACCTTCATGACTAGTTTCTCTAGCTGAACAGCAATATCTTGCCACAGTTCAGCAGCCCAAATAGGTTTACCTTTACGCTGCCAGTTGCTTCGCTTCCACTGCTTTAACCACCCCCACAAGGCATTTGCCACCATCCATGAGTCAGTATAAAGATACAGCCTTGGCCACTTTTCTCGTTCAGCAATGTGTAGAGCCAGCTGGATGGCTTTTACCTCTGCAAATTGACTTGATTCACCTTGTCCTTCTGTGGCTTCTGTGACTCGTCGTATAGGACTCCATACAGCAGCTTTCCACTTCCGATGCTTTCCTACAAGACGGCAGGATCCATCGGTGAACAGGGCATACTGCTTCTCATCCTCTGGTAGTTCATTATATGGTGGGGCTTCTTCAGCACGTGTCACCTCCTTTTCTGGTGGCATTCCGAAGTCTTTGCCTTCTGGCCAGTCCATGATCACTTCTAAGATTCCTGGGCGATTAGGGTTTCCTATTCGAGCCCTCTGTGTAATTAATGCAATCCATTTACTCCATGTAGCATCAGTTGCATGATGGGTAGTAGGAACCTTACCCTTGAACATCCAGCCTAGTACTGGTATTCGAGGTGCCAGGAGAAGTTGTGCTTCAGTACCAATTACCTCTGAAGCAGCTCTAACTCCTTCATATGCTGCCAGTATCTCTTTTTCAGTTGGAGTGTAATTGGCTTCGGAGCCCTTGTATCCTCGACTCCAAAATCCTAGGGGTCGACCTCGAGTCTCCCCTGGTACTTTCTGCCAGAGGCTCCAGGTAGGACCATTGTCCCCAGCTGAGGTGTAGAGCACATTTTTAACATCTTGTCCCGTACAGACTGGTCCAAGGGCTGCTGCATGCACAATCTCTTGTTTAATCTGTTCAAAAGCCTGTCGTTGTTCAGGGCCCCACTGAAAATCATTCTTCTTTCTGGTCACTTGATAAAGAGGGCGTACAATCTGGCTGTAGTCAGGAATATGCATTCTCCAGAAACCCACAACGCCTAAGAAGGCTTGTGTTTCCTTTGTGTTAGTTGGTGCGGGCATAGCTGTTATTTTGTTGATCACGTCTGTTGGGATCTGGCGATGCCCATCTTGCCATTTAATCCCTAAAAACTGGATCTCCCGGGCAGGTCCCTTGACCTTGCCTCTTTTTATGGCAAAAACAGCTTTCAGAAGAATTTGGATTATTTTCTCCCCTTTGTCAAAAACTTCTGCTGCTGTATCACCCCACACAATGATGTCATCAATGTATTGCAAATGTTCTGGAGCTCCACCCTTTTCTAGTGCAGTCTGGATCAGTCCATGGCAAATAGTAGGACTGTGTTTCCACCCCTGGGGCAGTCGATTCCAGGTATACTGGATACCTCTCCAGGTAAAAGCAAACTGTGGCCTGCACTTTGGTGCCAAAGGAATAGAGAAAAATGCATTAGCAATGTCTATGGTGGCGTACCACTTGGCTGCCTTTGACTCCAGTTCGTATTGAAGTTCTAGCATGTCTGGCACAGCAGCACTCAGCGGTGGCGTAACTTCATTTAGGCCACGATAGTCCACAGTTAATCTCCATTCTCCATCAGACTTTTGCACTGGCCATATAGGACTATTAAAGGGTGAGCGAGTCTTACTAATCACTCCTTGATTTTCTAATTGTCTAATCAGTTTATGAATGGGGATCAGGGAGTCTCGATTGGTGCGATATTGTCGTCGGTGCACCGTGGTAGTAGCAATTGGCACCTGTTGTTCTTCAACCTTCAGCAACCCCACAACAGAAGGATCCTCTGAGAGGCCAGGCAAGGTAAACAGTTGTCTAATGTCCTCAGTCTCTACAGCTGCTATACCAAAGGCCCATCTATACCCTTTTGGGTCCTTAAAATACCCTCTCTTGAGGTAGTCTATGCCAAGGATGCACGGAACATCTGGGCCAGTCACAATGGGGTGCTTTTTCCATTCATTTTTAGTTAGGCTCACTTCGGCCTCCAATACAGATAACACTAGAGATCCTCCTGTTACTCCTGAAATACTGATAGGTTCTGCCCCTTTATGATCCGATGGCATTAGGGTGCACTGTGCACCAGTGTCTACCAAGGCTCGATACCTTTGTGGTTTTGATGTGCCAGGCCATCGAATCCACACAGTCCAATAAACTTGGTTGTCCCTCTCCTCCACCTGGCTGGAGGCAGGGCCCCCCTAATTAAGAAATGGATTCGTGCTGCTCACAGGGACTGGACCTTCATTTCTCCTATTCACACTTGGGAAAAAGGGATTTGAGGCCCATCTCCCCTGACTGGGGTCCTACTCACTGGTAACTGGAGCAGCCATCCTCCTAGAAAAATTCTCTCTGGTATTTCTTTTAGCTTGCAACTCACGTACTCATGCCTGTAGGGTACTGGTAGGTTGTCCATGCCATCTGTTCATGTCTTCCCCATAACCACGCAGGGCAAACCACAGGATACCTCGTGATGTGTTCTGTTTCCTTTGAGCTGGTCCTGTAGGAGAGCGTTTTCTCTTAACAGCTGCAACACGGGCCTGTGTAGGCAGAGAGTCAAGTTTATTCTCTATCCTGGACAGTTTGTCTGACAGTTGTTTAAATGAGTCCTTGTTTTCCTTAGTCAGTTTTTCCACAGCTGAGATGCGGGTCTGCAGTGGGGAAGAAATACTATCTTCATACTGTCGCATACAGTTAGCCATTTCGCCCACACTAGGTCGTGCCATAGCATCTTCTCCCCAGACTAATATTGACAACGTATGGGTGTATGTCGGTGGAGCACTCTTCACAACCTTCCGGAACACGGATCGGTTGCATTCCACTTCATCAGGATCTACAGGATCTACAACTTCCCGTGGGTGTCTATAAATGATCTCTTGCACAGCTAGTTCTCTAAGGTAGTTAATACCTTTTTCTATAGTGGTCCATTTGCTTAGGTGGCTCATAACATCATCTTTATAGGGATACCTGCTCTTTACAGCTGACGAGAGTCGCCTCCAGAGACTGATAGTGTTTGACTTTCTTGCGAGCGCCTTATCAATACCACCATCTCTGGACAGGGATCCCAACTGTCTGGCTTCTCTGCCATCTAATTGCATGCTGTCTGCCCCGTTATCCCAGCATCGGAGCAACCAGGTAATAATAGGCTCACCATCATAACGGCTGAAGTCTTTCCTTATATTTCTCAGGTCCTTCAGGGATAAGGAGTGGTAGGTTATCTCTACATCCGAGTCCTCCTGTGATAGTTCTGCTTTAGAACTACCTTTCTTCTGTGATGGGTCTGCTTTAAAATGACGATCAAGGGAACCCCCATCTGTGTCAGGCCCTAACTCTGACTGAGAAGGGCCCTCACCTGGGTCATATGATGGCTCTGCCTTAGAAGGCTCTGAGTCATCATCCTTCACTTTACTAGCTGATTTCTTTCGGTATTTCTTCCTGCTTACAGGAGCAATTGGTACAGATTCGTTAGATGCTGGGGTCTGAGTAGATGCGGTGGCTGTCGTGGGAGTGCTGAGACTCGTTAGAGTCTGAGTAGCTGCAGTGGCCATCTTGGGGGGTGTAGCAGCTGCGGTGCGAGCTGTAGCGGCAGCACACGCTGTAGGATCTGAGGTGGCTGCGTAACACCTACACCTGTCCCTGCACCAATATTTAATCTTATCCCACATCAGAAACACATTCAGGACAACAGAAAATAAAAACATGCCACCTAGACAGCACCATCCGAATTTCACAAAATCTAGAGGAATCAGCTTGGCAGAAAAGGAGAAGGTGCTATTTCCCGAAGTAAAATTGGAAGTGTAATCATTAACACAATCAGCTAAAGGACGCCCGGAGTCTGCAGATAAAATCGCTGCTACCGCAGTCAGAATAGTAACAGCCCAGTTTATCACGACATAAATCAGTATGAAACGCCATAACAAAACAATGCATATTGACCAGTGCCCAGCAGTGATAAACTGCACATAAACAGTAACAAACAGCACATACGGCAAGTAAGGTATCATTACACTTAACTCTGTAAAAGACTTTATAAAGAGATGAGATAACACAGCGTTCAAAAATGACATTACCATCTTTGCTATCTGTTTTAATTTCCAACCCCTCGTAAATCTCAAAGGAAGAAATCTGATACTCTCTCAGCTGAGCTCTCTGGGTCTCCTCCCGCCGGATCCGGGATTCGACTTATCAGAGGAACCTGTTGGAGCTTCTCTCGAGCCCCGCGTTGGGCACCAATAAATCTGTCACGGTTTAAAGCTGGGCCGGCTATTAAACCTGCGGCAGATGCTCTCTGTTAACCCTCCCCCCCCGACCCGAAGGGAAAGGGAAAGGGAAAAGGGAGAGAGACTTACGGGTTGGAAAGTTAAAACAGTTTTAATAAACCTATAATAATGAAAAAGAGTATAATAATAATATTGGAATAATCAAATATATACAAATATATATACAAAACCAAGATCGAGCTCCCCCGATGTCAGCAACGTCACCACCGGCACTGCAGGGCAGGCTCCGGGAAGGCCCAGGCTGGGCCTAGCGACGGTCGAGAGCTGGATTCAGGAATGCACGGATCGGGATTGGGGGCAGCAGGAAAACAGTCGGAGTCCTCCTTGGACACCGGCCATAGCAGAAAGAGACCGAGACCCTCGTGATCCCCCCGCTTTATACCGAGAATGACGTGTATGGGATGGAATAGCCTCGCTGGTCAATTTTGGGTCACCTGCCCTGTCTGCTCCCCCCTGCAGCTGCGACCCCCCTTCGGCTCTTCACTCATAAGCAGTGAGGAATTCAGCAGTGACCTTGGTTTCTCTAAGACTAAGTACAGCAAGAGCCTTACTGCACAACATCCCTACCGGTGCCTCAGCGATAACTACAAACTTCGAGCGTTATCAGTCCTGGAAGCAGACACTGTCTGCAAAACATGCAGTTAGTTTCAGAAAGTGCAGTTACTTAGAGGAGACTTAGCTGAAAGTAAAAATCACTGAAAGGAAAATCGGCCTGGTTTAGGCCAAACCAGGACACACAGCTAGTCTCTAACTAAGCCTTTTGATCAGAGGCCTTAAAATAGCATGGTTCTCATCTTTGGTGTTCGGGTGTTGTAGTCTAGCTGATGCGTGTTTAGATTTCGGTGACTAGTTACCATTTCACTAAGAGGCAAAAGCACCAAGAGCATGAAAGAAGAAAGACGACGGAAGGGAGGGACTGTGATTCTCTAGAGTTAAACAGTCTGTACTCTGAGACCTCAGAAAATGGTATAAATAACACTTGGACTTTGTATGTGAAATGAGGGAGCAAGAACATTTTTGCCATTTGAGGTGCAGGCACAACTACAAGCAGATTCCAGTTCTGCTTTTGCTGTTTTCTCCAAAGAGTTGCATGGCCCTGCGCAGCCTGTGGAAGGTGTAAGTTTGCAAAGCATTTGTTTGCTTGATAGACTTCTAGTTTATTTACTTTTTAGGGTCAGAGTCTCAGGAAGTTTGAGACCAAGTATAGGCTGCATACATCTCTGAATTACTTTCATAGTTGCTTTTTTGTTCATTGTCAGTTTATGTGTGTGCATGCAGATGCATGGTGTCTTCCTCCCCACATGTGTCTTCAGTGCTACAGTGTCTTGAACATAGTTGTTTGATGCTAGGCTCAGGAAGCTTGGCCATGTTGGAACTCCATGTTACATACTAAAATCTTCACGTGGCTCAAAGCTGTAAGATACTTTCTACATGGTTCAGAGAGTCCCCAGAGCTTGAGGTGTGACTCATGCGTGGGAGGTGATTGCGTCTCCTTGGTGTTTCTGTTGCTCCAGTGAAAGACAAGACTGCAGAGTCAGCAGTGCTGACTGGTTGGTTTCCTGCCCTAGCTGAGGATTTGGCTTACACCACAGCCAAAGCCGACTTCATTTTCTGATTAGTCACACAGCGCAGCCTTGGCATGAGAATGGCACTTGAGTGCCAGTGGCCTCTTGTGGATCAGAAGCCACAGCCTGGCCACCCATGGTGTTGCCATGGTCTGTTTGAGCTATGTGTTCACCACATCTCTGAAAATCATAGTCAACATCTGCTGAATTTGGTATCCAAATTTGAATATAAGAAAAATTGAGTTTCTGTGAAGCACTGTGCCATAACTAGTCTGTGACTTAGTTTCGCTATTTGAAAAATAAAGCCAAACATAAGGACCTTGAGGCTTATCTGGTGTATTTTGTCACATCCTGTGACTTGGAGGTAAAGACTGTAGTTTATGTAGCTCGACTAACTGACTGGTTTGGGATTCTTGTATTTCCTTAGGTACAACATTGATCCTGGCTTGTACTGTCCATTTTTCTCTCTTGGGGCATGCATGGAAGGTTTGAACTCTTTGTTCGGTCAGCTCCTAGGAATCTCCCTTTATGCTGAACAGACACAGAGAGGAGAGGTTTGGTGTGAAGATGTTCGAAAGTTGGTAAGTATTCTTGTTCCCAGCATCAGAAACGACAAAGGGAAGTTAGACAAGATGGTGTGTTCCTCTGAGCCATGGATCAGATTTTGTTTTTAAATTACTTGATTACCTATCAAAAGCACACACTAGTTGTTTAATTTTAGTTGAAGTTAGACCTCAAGGGCTTTATACTCTTAAGTGCCTTTTCTATGGTTGGTATTTTATGGCCTTTATAATATGTCTCTGTGAAGGGTGCCTGAATCAGAAGCAGTTTCTGTGTTCAGAGATTATTGTTGTACCTTGCAAGCCATCCTTCTGAACGAGCCCTGCTAGCTTTGTAGTTTCCATTTGTAGATGACTGTAGACGACTAGAATGCTGTAAGTGCATATTCTAGCAGTCACGTGTCTTTGCCTCATTTTTTTATTCTGTATGTCATCTTTACTTTGGATTGGTTTTTACGTCTTTATTTTTCTGCCCTCTTTTTAGAGGAGGGTGGAAATAAAAACTTGGGCAATAAATTTACTCATCAGGTCCCCAGGTTTCTCTGTTGTCTTCCCTCCATGTATTCACTGCCAGTTCTTCACTGCTCTTCCACCTCCAGCCTCCAGCAAGAACTGCTGTTCTTTATATCCTGTGGGTCAATTTATAATTACTCCTTACTCTGTCTATTTTTATTGCCATGGTAAATCAGCTTCTGTTACTGTTGACTTCTAAGAAGTCATTTAGGGGCTACAGACAGTGTTACTTTTAATACTCATCTGAGGCTAATCAGTTTTGAGTGAAATGCAGAAATGGATGTAGTTTGAGGGACAAGTTGTGAATTTTGTATATTTTTTTTCCAACTAAAATTGCCAACAGATTTTACATTAATTATTCCCAGTTTATTTGTCATTTATTCATTATAAATCTCTGGATTAGAATACTATGTCTTAATTTTATGCATCTTATCAGTGCTTTCACTGTGGAAATTACACTTTTTTTTTCTTCAGGCTGTTGTTCATGAAACTGAAGGTTTGCTAGGATACATCTACTGTGACTTCTTTCAGCGACCTGATAAACCACATCAGGTAACAGTTATGATCTGATTCCAGTGTGGGTTTTATTTGAGTAATGACTGTAGTGTTAGGGCCATTTGCATTCAATGTGAATTTAGTAAAAGTTATCTCGATTTAAAATAAATTAGATTTAAACAAGTCTGTAACTTCAAATGTGGCTTTAGGTAAAATATTTTTGTGAGTAACCTTTCACTTAAAAAACGTCACCTGATAGGCTTCAGTCAGACTCTGTTCTACGGAATGACAGGCACTATGGAATGTTGTAGAACTCTGTTTAGAGGAATGGTAGATTTTTAAACACCTGTTTTCTGGCCTACTATTTACAAGTAAAAATAATCTGAAATTTTAATACTCTCTAAAGGTGAAAGCTCATAATGACAACTAATTTTTATTCAAAATTCTACTTAAAACTGTAGATGGTTCCAACTCTTGTGGCTTACTCACTCATGCTGCCTAGTGCCAGTATTATATGATGCAGTACAATAGATACTTCACTCTGTAGAAGCATCTGCAAATTACCACCTTTAGTGAGGTGGTAAGTGGACAAACTTTAAATCTACATTAGTTTAATATATTACTCTGTTTTGCTAATATTTCACAATATACTAGGAATAATGTGCAGTATATTTTATAAATAGGTTACTGCTGAAGAATGAGGAGAGAACTTAATCTATAAATTATGGATTTGGCACGTCAGTAAATTTCTTTGAGCTGGTGATATTTTTTACAAAATTGAGAGGTTTTGATAATTCTGAAACAAACAAAAAAATATTTTCTAAAAGCAACGTAGTCTTTTCTTTATGGAGTAAGGTAACTTCCTTATGAATATAAAGCAAATAATAAAGATGGAGAAAGAGCATGCTGCTGTTGAACAACACTGTTAATGATCATTGAATTCAACTTGTGTAACTGAGTATATGTGTAGGTTTGATTTAATAGTTTAATTTAATAATTTCATAATTGTTTTAATATCATTGATATAATGACATTGGCTGTCCGTATGTTTGCTTTTATCTTGAAAAGGATTGTCACTTTACAGTTCGTGGAGGCAGGCTAAGGGAAAATGGAGAGTACCAGCTGCCTGTAGTTGTTCTTATGCTCAGCCTGCCCCATTCAACAAGGGGTGCACCAACGCTACTAAGTCCTGGCATGATGGAGAATCTCTTCCATGAAATGGGACATGCTATGCATTCTATGCTGGGAAGAACTCGGTACCAACATGTCACTGGTAAGAAAGTTAGAATAGTGATTTTTTTTGTTTGTTTGTTTTAGTTAAATGTTTGTTTTCTAGAAGAAGGGAGTATATTTAAAAAAAAAAATAATAAAAAAACCCAAAACAAAACAAGAAAAAAAAGAGGATGAACCAGAAATGGTTGAGTGATGTTGATACTTCTACAGCTCTGACAACTTGAAATTACAATATTAGGTCCCCAGATATTATCTAAAACCCAACCAAACAACACTTGAATATTCTTCTAATAAAAACTAGGCATTTGTATCCCTTCTTTCTGTGCTGCTGATCTTTGTTCTAGTGGTGGTATCTGCTCTTGCAAGTTTGCCTTTTGTGGAGTTTATAATAACGGAATAGTTGGAGGATTGAAAATAAATTGAGCTAAACTTGTACCTAGTGTAAAAGTACAATGAATCCTGGGTTGGAAATGATTTCAGAAATTGAATTAATGAAAATTAGTAAATTAGATCTTGCAAAGAGTGTACACTGGCAATATGGAAAATCTGTAAAGCCAGGCCTTTTCTAGTTGATTCTGATTAAAGCAAATGTGATAAATTAAAAATGTATTGTATTTGCAATCATGATTAACTGGTAGGGCTTTTTATCATACGTAAATGAACATGAATGAATATGCAGTCACAGCTTAGTGATGCACAGAAAGGGAATATTGCCTTTTTTCGTTTAGTCCCTCTTCTCAGTGGCAGTGAGCTGGGGCCTTCTGCAGTTGTGGCAAATGGGTCAAAGACATGTTCTGGCTAAAGCTGCTTGGCATGGTACTTTTCTTACCTGCAGACAGCTTCTGTGATAGTGTGCTGGAAATCCCACTTGCAGTAGACATTCACTTATGAAAAATGCTCCACAACCAAACAGATGAAATTGTAGCTCCCTTGTCTGAAGGATTTTTTTTATGTTTTACCATTTTTATATTACGCTAATGATACTAAGGGCAGTCCATGGTAGAGTTATGTGCTGTCAGCATACATAGGTCAGATACTTTGCACTCAGTGAGAAAATATTCTTTCTTAAGGCTTCCACTTAAAATTAAAATAGCCAGAGCTGTTTGTAAGTATGTCACTACTGTGCATTGTTAAAACAAATGAACACTGTATATGCTCTTTCAGTATAAGCTCTGTATACTCCTTGGGATGGTTAACTGCTCTCCCCCACCCCTTCCACTCATATGGCCTTGCTCATCTTGACCTCAAGGAGTACTTACATGCCCAAAGCAACTGCTTTGGTGGGGTTCTCCTCTTGTGGTGAATCATATGTGTCTGCATGTCAAAGTCATGAAGGGGCAGGAAATGGCTAATTTTGAGGCTCAGACTTTCCATGAGCCCCTGTGTATGGTTTCCCCATTGCCTTAGCTCCAGGCAGTCCGTCGTCCCAGGGGATTTCACTCCAGCTCTAGCATTACAAAAGCAGCATCAGAGGTCAGTCACATTGTTTCTGCAAAGAACCTTTTTTTTAGGGTTTGGAATGTGTGACAATCAAATGGCTCGTCCCAGAGATGTCCGTTAGGGGCCATCTGCTCTCATGAGACACTAGGGTGGCAAAGCATGGAAACAAGATGATTCCAGGCTATTGTGAGAAGAACAAATTTGACATTCTAGTTGCGATGCACTGAGTATTTGACATCCTTCCTACTCTCCCCCGCCTCCCTTTTCTGATTCCCATTTTGCTGCTAATGGGCCCAAAACTTGGATAATACTGTACGTTTTTGACTTAAGATGTGCTGCTTTTTAAGTTAATCTGTCATTTTACTATATGCATTTGTTGATTGTTTAATGCATGTGTGTATAAGATTTTTTAAAACTGAGCTTGTGTTCCATTTTAGTTTATCATGCAGTAGAGAATTACCTGTATTTGTTTTACAGGAGGACTAACTTATCCGAGATTAACTACCCAACCTTTTACCTTTCTGACTTTCAGATAATGTAACTTTTCAGGAGTCTCTTTAATGCTTATTAAAAGAATTATGTCACTTTATTAAGGAGCACTGAGAAAGCATAAATGGCTAGGGGAACATCAGTGTAGTTCTGCAGGAATTTGTCTTGCGATCTGCCTTGTTTTAGGCTTTTTAAAAATTATTTTCAAACAACAACAACAAAAAGACTCTATTAATGAAATGTGATGGCACAAAAGAAGGATTAGGATATTGTATAAGAACTGAATGACTGGATACTGCAGTCTTAGAAGTAAAATGCAATTCAGAACTACACAGCGCAGATCATGCATTTAAAGAGTACAAAGAGAATTTATGCTATCAAATGGATATTTCAACAGTGGTGGAGGAACAGAAGAAGAGTTTTATGTGTTAATGCAGAACTACAAATAGCTAATGTGTCTGTGAAAGGGGCTAATGTGATTTGAAATTGCATCAGAAGTGTATCTAACAGCAATAAGTATTAGAATTATTAAGAAAGATACTGGTGAAACTTCATGCAGTGCTTAGCCATGGTTTTGTGTCTCTGGTCTGAAGGTGAATTCAAACTGAAGCAGGTGCAGAGAAGAGCTACAATGGATAGTCTTTTAGACTTTATCTTGCCTTCAGTTAATGATGGCTGAGAGAGAATATAGTTTCTCCCAATTTAGGAGGTAAAAAACAGTGCGGGAAATGCTATTTATACTAAAGAGCAGTATTGGTCTGAAAACACTGAGTATAAACAGGTTATGAATTCAGATTAAAAATTAGAGAAAGATTTGTAAAGATCAGACGAGTCATTTGAAAAAAGAGTCTTCAAGAAAGAATAGTAGAAACAAAAACTGTACTTACATTTAAGACTAGTTTTGAGTGTTGACATTGTCTCTAGCAGACAGGGATAGAGGTGATGACCCAGTGGGTCCGTTATTAAAGCAACAACTTTGTACATCCCTAACTTTAATATAGAAATTAGAAATGCAACTTTGATTTGGTGATGTGTTATACTTCTTAATAACTTCCATTGTGTAAGGTACTGATAAAATTAGAGTAAATAAGGGTTTTGGGAAAGTGCTTTTTGAAAATACTAACTGCTAAGATATTACCTCATTGCACTTATTTGGAACATGTCTTCAATCTGCAAGAGTGTTCCTTGGATGAATGACTTGGTATTATAAAGCGAGGTTAATATAAAGCATAAGTAAGCTCAGCAAACAGATGGAAGCTAAAAATTGTAACTGTGAATGGGATTAAGACAGAGTTTTATTTACATTGTAGTTTGATTTAGGTTTAGGACACTTAAATAGATTTGGTGTTTCATGTAGGGCCAGTTTGGCTGCAGTCTGGTTTAGTTTAAAAAGGGTGTGATCCAGAGCTTTATAAGGTGCCTCACACAGCTGTTCAAATATTTTGTTTTACTTTGTGATTTATAGTAAAATGTGTAGGATTATAATGAAGCTTTTCTGGCAACATGTACAATAATGCTATGGAAATAAAATATTGACTTAATAAATGAAAGAACATTAAAGTTCACCAAAAGTCCAAACTGAAAGTTGCAAAACGTTTTGGGAAGAGTTAACTATTTGTGTAAATGAAAATAGCAAATGCTAAGGTGTACAATTATTCTACCTCTAGGAACCAGATGTCCTACTGATTTTGCTGAAGTTCCCTCAATTCTGATGGAGTACTTTGCGAATGACTATCGAGTGGTTAACCAGTTTGCAAGGCATTATAAAACGGGACAGGTAGGTAAAATTAATATGTAAAATATTGAAAATAGGAATAAATATATTCAGGAAAAGAATCACATTTTTATATGTTATTAATAATGTTTAAAGTAGAAATAAACAATGAATAGAAATTATTTTAATATTATAATTTCAGTTATTTAGAAAAAATGTTAATATTCACATTGCAGAAAAGATAAATGTAATCTGTAAAAGAATACCAGATCCTTATATCCAGGGTTCCAATTACATATTGAAAACTTTTAACCTTTTTTTCCTCCAAAGGTTGTGTAATTTCTATGCTACACAAACTTAGTGTAGTAGGTGAACAGCTTCTATGTGAGTCAAGTTATGTGGAATGCTTTAATTACAGGTAAATTATGAAAAAAATAGTGATTTATCATTGAGCTGTCTAAAGTCTGTCTTAAAATAAAGCTCAGGTACCAAATCATTGAAATAAATTGAAATGATCTGCAGTGTTTAAAAACTCCTATTTTTAGCACAGTGTAGAGTAGTGATTGAAATATTTGGTGATGAAAAGTGTGTTCCTTTATTTAGGATTAGGATTGGTTAGATTCTGGCAGTCATGAGTCTCTGCATTAAAACTGATCCCTTTTTTGCATAAAGCTATTCTGTGCCAGTCTACTGCAAGGATCTACTTTCTATGGGAAATTTAGGAAACAGTGCTCTTTGGAACGAGGTAACTTTCAGTGGTCGCTTTAATGCATGGCAGCAGAACATGATTTATATTTGTACAGCCATATCAAAAATACAAACCAGTAAACAATAACCAAAGATCTTTGCCTAGTGCTTTTGATAGAGGCAAGTTTCTGTGTACTCAAATGTGATGGCTGAAGAACAGACTACCCATCAATGCAAAACCAAGAAAGCCTCTGAAGTTGTGTAGTGTTACACTTCGCTGAAGCTTTTTATCCAATACGAAGCATTCAGTATTTCAGTATTATGAAAGTGGAATTATGTTTGCCTCCATTGAACAGTTAGAAGAATGCGTTGCTTAACTTCTATTTTAATAGATACTCTCTGAGAAATTTCCTATGTAAATCTGCCTTTTTTTTTTTCTTTTTTTTTAACAGAGCAATCATTTCTGCAGAATTGATTGCACTAAGAAAGTCTCCTTGAAACCTGGGAGTTTAAAGTACTCGGTTCAGGAGTGTTCATCATAAAGGGATCTGAGGGCCCAATATGCAGAGCTGACCCCCATCATAGGGAGGTCTGCAGCCTGCCTGGAGCCCGAATCAGGGGTATCACCAGGCAACTCGCCAACCTGGTGAAGGCCACAGACTACTACCCCCTGCTGATCTTCCAGACAGGTGGGGAAGAAGCTGCATTCCGTAGTCTGAAGGGGATGAAGAAAGACTACAAGGCCCTAGGACGGTTGGTGAAAGAGTCTGGGGCACAAGTTGTTTTCTCCTCCCTCCTTCCATTTTCAGGTGATGATGTGGGATGGAATAGTAGGATTCTCTCTATTAACGCCTGGCTACGAGACTGGTGCTACAGGCAGGGCTTTGGGTTCTTTGATAATGGCTAGTTTTATAAGACAACAGGCGTGACAGTGATACATGGGAAAGGTTTATGTCATAGGGGCAAAAGGGTTCTGGGACAGGAATTAGCAGGGCTCATTCGGAGAGCTTTAAACTAGATTCGAAGGGGGATGGGGTAGTAGCTGGGCTTGCACCACTGGGGCAACGCTCTAGTGTTGAGGTAGACCAGGAGGCCTCCCATCCCCCTGGGGTGAAATCGGTGTGCTCAGCTCGCTCCCTGAAATGCCTGTACACCAATGCACGCAGCATGGGGAATAAACAGGAGGAGTTAGAAATCCGTGTTCGGTCGGGGGGCTATGATCTAGTGGCAATTACAGAGACTTGGTGGGATGCCTCACATGACTGGAATGTGGTCATGGATGGCTATGTCCTGTTCAGGAAAGACAGGCCGCTAAGGAGAGGTGGTGGAGTTGCTCTTTATGTGAGTGAGCAGCTAGAATGTATTGAGTTCTGTCCAGGGGCGGATCAGGAGCGAGTTGAGAGTTTGTGGATGCGAATTAAGGGGCAGGCTGGCAGGGGTGATACTGTTGTGGGTGTCTATTACAGGCCACCGGATCAGGATGAGGAGGGTAATGAGGCCTTCTACAGGCAGCTGAGAGCAGTCTCTCAATTACAGGGCCTGGTTGTTGAGGGGGATTTCAACTACCCTGATATTTGCTGGGAGGCCTACTCAGCCAGCCATCCTCAGTCCAGGAAGTTCCTCCAGTGCATTGATGATAACTTTCTGATGCAAATGGTGGATGAGGCAACTAGGAGAGGAGCGCTGCTGGATCTTATCCTCACTAACAAGGAGGGTCTGGTTGAAGAGGTGAAGGTTGAGGGCAGCCTTGGTTGTAGTGACCATGAGATGGTAGAGTTCAGGATCTCATGTGGCAGGAACAGAATAGCTAGCAGAATCACAACCCTGGACTTCAGGAGGGCCAACTTTGGCCTTTTCAAGCAATTGCTAGGGGAAATCCCATGGGACAGAGTACTAGAAGGTAAGGGAGCCCAAGATAGTTGGTTAGCATTCAAGGACTGCTTCTTCCGAGCTCAAGATCAGAGCATCCCAACAGGTAGGAAGTCAAGGAAGGGTACCAGGAGACCTGCATGGTTGAACAGGGAACTGCTGGGCAAACTCAAGTGGAAGAAGAGGGTGTACAGATCGTGGAAGGAGGGGCTGGCCACTTGGGAGGAATATAAGTCTGTTGTCAGAGGATGTAGGGAGGCAACTAGGAAAGCTAAGGCCTCCTTAGAATTAAACCTTGCAAGAGAGGTCAAGGACAACAGAAAGGGCTTCTTCAAATACATTGCAGGTAAAGCCAACACTAGAGGCAATGTAGGCCCACTGATGAATGAGGTGGGGGCCCTGGAGACAGAGGATAAAAAGAAGGCGGAGTTACTGAATGCCTTCTTTGCCTCTGTCTATACTGTTGGAGGCTGTCCTGAGGAACCCCGGACCCCTGAGGCCTCAGAAGAAGTCAGGATAGAGGAGGAATCTGTCTTGGTTGTTGAGGGCTGGGTCAGGGACCAATTAAGCAACCTGGACATCCATAAATCCATGGGCCCTGATGGGATGCACCCGCGGGTGCTGAGGGAGCTGGCGGAAGTCATTGCTAGGCCACTCTCCATCATCTTTGCTAAGTCGTGGGCAACGGGAGAGGTGCCTGAGGACTGGAGGAAAGCGAATGTCACTCCAGTCTTCAAAAAGGGCAAGAAGGAGGACCCGGGTAACTATAGACCGGTCAGCCTCACCTCCATCCCCGGAAAGGTAATGGAACAACTTGTTCTTGGTGCTGTCTCTAGGCACATCAAGGATAGGGGGATCATTAGGGGCACTCAGCATGGCTTCACCAAGGGGAAGTCATGCTCAACCAACTTGATACCCTTTTATGAGGATGTTACCCGGTGGATAGATGATGGTAAAGCTGTGGATGTGGTCTATCTCGATTTCAGTAAAGCGTTTGACACGGTCTCCCACAGCATCCTCGCAGCTAAACTGGGGAAGTGTGGTCTGGATGATCGGGTAGTGAGGTGGATTGTGAACTGGCTGAAGGAAAGAAGCCAGAGAGTGGTGGTCAATGGGACAGAGTCCAGTTGGAGGTCTGTGTCTAGCAGAGTCCCGCAAGGGTCAGTTCTGGGACCAGTTCTATTCAATATATTCATTAATGACTTGGATGAGGGATTAGAGTGCACTGTCAGCAAGTTCGCTGATGACACAAAACTGGGAGGAGTGGCTGATGTGCCGGAAGGCTGCACAGCCTTTCAGAGGGACCTGGACAGGCTGGAGAGTTGGGCGGGGAGAAATTTAATGAAATATAACAAGGGCAAGTGTAGAGTCCTGCATCTGGGCAAGAACAACCCCATGTACCAGTACAAGTTGGGGGCCGAGCTGTTGGAGAGCAGCGTAGGGGAAAGGGACCTGGGGGTCCTAGTGGACAGCAGGATGACCATGAGCCAGCAGTGTGCCCTTGTGGCCAAGAAGGCCAATGGCATCCTGGGCTGTATTAGAAGGGGTGTGGTCAGCAGGTCGAGAGAGGTTCTCCTCCCCCTCTACTCTGCCCTGGTGAGGCCGCATTTGGAGTATTGTGTCCAGTTCTGGGCCCCTCAGTTCAAGAAGGACAGGGAACTGCTAGAGAGAGTCCAGCGCAGAGCCACGAAGATGATTAAGGGAGTGGAACATCTCCCTTATGAGGAGAGGCTGAGGGAGCTGGGTCTCTTTAGCTTAGAGAAGAGGAGACTGAGGGGTGACCTCATTAATGTTTATAAATATGGAAAGGGCAAGTATCATGAGGATGGAGCCAGGCTCTTCTCAGTGACATCCCTTGGCAGGACAAAGGGCAATGGGTGCAAGCTGGAACACAGGAGGTTCCGCTTAAATATGAGGAAAAACCTCTTTACGGTGAGGGTGACCGAACACTGGAACAGGCTGCCCAGAGAGGTTGTGGAGTCTCCTTCTCTGGAGACATTCAAAACCCGCCTGGACGCGTTCCTGTGTGATATGGTCTAGGCAATCCTGCCCCGGCAGGGGGATTGGACTAGATGATCTTTCGAGGTCCCTTCCAGTCCCTAACATTCTGTGATTCTGTGATTCTGTGATCATTTATATGTTTGAGTCCACATACCGAAATACTGCTTTCTAGTGTTCTCTATAAAGTTCATGTAGTATTTAAACATTGTGGAGTTAATGTGATTGCATATGAGTTCAGAGAATGAGCTTGACTAAAACATCTGAAAGATATTTTGGAACATTATTTATGGCTTTGTATTTTCAAAATGGCTTAACAAATCTAAACCATGTTTAGTTGCAGTGCAAAAGCTGAGAACCAGATGCTGTGTCCCATTTGGCATTTCCATAAACTTCTTCTGTTTATTGGTGGTGAAATCTTGCCCTTTCAGAGAGCAACTGAGAGAAGTTTAATGTAGAAATTCAGTCTTGAAGGGGGCAAGAATGGATTATGCTGGAAGATGAGAAAAAGAGCTTGAAACTGCTGTGTGGATTTTGAGGGCTTTAGATGGCTTCCTTTTGATTGCTTTTTTTAAAATTTAGAATGTATTTTTAAGCTATTATCCAACATATATAAATCTGCTTTTGCTTATGTTCGTTCATCTAAGCGAGTTTTAAGAATCTGATATCAGATTTCTGTATCTGTCATTTAAATACAAATAGATTGAAGTAATCTTTTCTGTTCTTGAAATTTAGTGATTGTTACAGCAATTACTTTTGTTTGTTGTGTATATGTTACAAAGTAGTTTGAATAGAAAATCCCAGCTCTCTTACATTTACAACTTCACAAAAATCCTTTTGGGGCTTTTATTTTCTGTGCTTGTTCCCTGACTATTTTTTTTAGTCTGCGAATAAAATTTGAATCAGCATTTTCCTTTCCAGTTTTTTAGCTATTTGAAAGAAAAATGAGTCTACTTTACCCCCTTTTCAAGGGAAAGTAAGGAAGGTGGGTGACACAGTTAAAATGTGACATTCGTAAAACCACTTCATCCGAACGTTGTTCCATATGAAAATTTCCATTAAGTTTCTTCTTATGAATAAAGAGACTGAGCTTTTCTGTATGAGAAGGATCTTTCCTGCAACAGCTACACCAACATAGCTCTGCTGGACGTTGACAGAAGGGGGGTTTTTTACTGGCCTAGCTTGTTGAGGAGGCAGTGCAGGTAATTTGAAAAAGCATCCTTTCAGCATTGCTGCATCTATGCTGTAGTCTTTGCATGTAAATTTTAGGTGGTGTCATTTTTAACACTCCCGCTGAACATGATTACGTCATAAAAACTTGGTAGCATAGTCTCACCTTAAGATTGCCCTTGCCATAGAATCATAGAATCATTTTGGTTGGAAAAGACCTTTAAGATCATCAAGTCCAACCGTTAACCTAACACTGCCAAGTCCACCACTAAACCATGTCCCTAAGCACCACATCTACATGTAAAAAGCCGATTGTAGAAGGACTGGTCCTGAGGATCCTCACTTAGGATCAATGTTTATGGAGAGGAGAGGAAGGAGGTGTTGTTTTGATTATTAAATCGTATGAACTGTTGAAAACTGTTTTTTAGTAGCATTGCAGAAAAAAGATTTGGTAGGCAGGCTTTCAAAGATGAGAGTGCATTATGCCTATAGATGTGGATTGTGAGGATCTGGTCCAAAATATCTTGAAGTCTGTAAAAGGCTTGTCTGTCTTCTGTGCATTTTGGATGGTTGTGCTGTTGAATACTGAGGAGTGAAAAAAGCTTGCAAGCTCTTCTGGCAAAAGGAGCAAGTCTTGTGAATTTAGTTCAAAAAACTCACCAGCACAAAAATATTTGTTCCAAGAAAGCAGCAAGCCTAGTTTTCCTTTCATCTTAGAGATAACTCAAAACAGAAAATCCTTGAGGGGAAAAAAAAAGGTATATAGAGGACTGTGTGTTAATTAGTTACTAAAGTTGAATTACTCAGGTAAGCTCCTGAAGTCAAGCCATACCAAAATGAGGTCCTAACAGTGCTTAAGCAGACAATCTGGTGCATGTGTGCCATTCTGTATCACTGTGTGTGTTTGTTTAATTTCGTTTGTTAAGTGCACAGATATGTCGTATGTCTGTCAAGCTAAATCATTTTGAGCTTATGTGTCTTTGGAGGCTCTCTTTAACAAAGGCCAGTATTTCAGCTGTTCAAATTTGAACGGACTTCGTTTTTTCACAGAGATGGAATTACAAAGGCGGTATTGTATTAGCATGATTACAAGAGTAAGCCCACAGATAGTAAACGGTCGTAATGTGTCACGGTTACTACACAGTAGTAAGGAGTTAAGTGTGCTTTGGGACACAGGGAATTCTATTCTTTTAGCCACCTGGCAAACATGCTGAAAAATTCATGCCAAGATCTTAAAGTTACTTAATGTAGAAGGATGGAAAAGTGGAACCTGAAGTAAAGCATGTAGCGCTTAAATTTAAAAAATGGAATGGTTATTCAATTAACATAGTTTTAGCCAAAGCTCTGTGCAGTCTTTCTTTTAGAAGGAGGATGACAGCTTGATTCTGGTTTTATCGAGAGCTCATCTTTCAGGATAAGTAAAATAATCATGCTGATGCATTTTTTCTTCACTCAGCTGCTTATTAAGGGGCTGTATGAGATTGTAATGGAGCAAGGAGAAGTAGTTTCTATTGCCTGAAACAGTACATCTTCCTCAGTACATTCAAGACCTCAGCATATCTGTCTGCCTGACATTCACAGAAACAGACTTTGGAGAGGAGTGGTGATCTTTGAAAAATGCTCTGGAGTCTAATTTTAGGTCCCTGAAATCTTGACTTTTAAAATCCCAAGGGTGCTTTGGGAAAAATAAGTGATCTCCTTTTTATCATTCTTTGAATTAATCTAATGTTGGCAATGTTTTTCTGGTGCCAAATTCTGCTTGGCTTCTGAATTACGATCACAACATAATCTTTGAGCCAGATCAGTAGCACTGATAGATTTAAACAAAAGAACATTTATGCCTTTCTCCCATGCCTTTTTGTCAATAGGTATTGTCATAAGAATGATTTGTAATTTCCTCTTGATTTTAATCTGCTCAAAACAGTAGAGCTTGATCTTCAGGGCACAGTAGATCTACCTTTTTTGTTTGATATTCATATGGCTGCAAAAAAGATAAACATGAGCCAGCAGTGTGGCCAGGTGGCCAAGAAGGCCAATGGCATCCTGGCCTCTTATTAGGAATAGTGTAGCCAGCCGGTCTAGGGAAGCGATTGTCCCTCTGTGCTTGGCACTGGTGAGGCCTCACCTTGAATACTGTGTCCACTTCTGGGCCCGGCACTTCAAGAAAGATGTTGAGGTGTTGGAGCGAGTCCAGAGGAGGGTGACCAAGCTGGTGAAGGGTCTGGAGGGTCTGACCTACGAGGAGCGGCTGAGGGAGCTGGGGTTGTTTAGCCTGGAGAAGAGGAGGCTCCGAGGTGACCTTATTGCAGTCTACAACTACCTGAAGGGAGGTTGTAGTGAAGTGGGAGTCGGCCTCTTCTCCCTGGCAACTAGTGATAGGACAAGAGGACATAGCCTCAAGCTTCACCAGGGGAGGTTCAGGTTGGACATTAGGAAGAATTTCTTTTCAGAAAGGGTCATTAGACATTGGAATGGGCTGCCCATGGAGGTGGTGGAGTTACCATCTCTGGATGTGTTTAAGAAAAGACTGGACATAGCACTTAGTGCCATGGTCTAGTTGACATGGTGGTGTCAGGGCAACGGTTGGACTTGATGATCCCAGAGGTCTCTTCCAACCTGATTGATTCTGTGATTCTGTTCTGTGCCTCCCCTCAGGAGTTCAATTTAGAATACAATAGATGCTTGTAGCAGAACATAAGAAAGAAACGGGTGAATGCAGAGGCTGCCTTTTCAGCAGTCTTCTCTGGCTTGAGGTCAGCTATTTGCAGTACAGTCAAAAGAAGGCAAGACTCTCTTGGGTGGAGAGTCTGTAAAAAATGCTTAGCTCTGAACTGAGAATTAGACCTGCTTCAGTTGTCTCTTGAGCAGGGCTGGGTGTGACCAGCTTTCTCAGGGAGCGTACAAAGTCTGTCCACATCGCCGAACCTTGCTGCTCTGTGCCCCAGTGAACTGCAAACTTGGATTTCCCAATTCAGTTGAGGATCTGTGAGACTGTGGTTTACCAAAATGCCAATTAGAAAAATCTTAGTGCCTTTTGTTCTATTTATTTTGTGTGCCAGCTGAAATCCTGTGTGCTTAGCTTCCTCTTAGCATCATTTAATATAGCCGATATATAAAATTGAAAATCATAGAATCATAAAATTGTTTCAGTTGGGAGGGACCTTAAAGATCATCTAGTTCCAACCCCCCTGACACGGGCAGGGACACCTTCCACTAGAGCAGGTTGTTCAAAGCCTCATCCAATCTGGCCTTGAACGCTGCCAGGGAGGGGGCATCCACAACTTCTCTGGGCAACCTGTTCCACTGTCTCACCACCCTCACAGTAAATACTTTCTTCCTAATATCTAATCTAAATCTACCCTCTTTCAGTTTAAAACCATTACCCCTCGTCCTGTCGCTCCATGCCCTTGTAAAAAGTCCCTCTCCCGCTTTCCTGTAGGCCCCCTTCAGGTACTGGAAGGCTGCTAGAAGGTCTCCCCGGAGCCTTCTCTTCTCCAGGCTGAAGAGCCCCAACTCTCTCAGCCTGTCTTCATAGGAGAGGTGCTCCAGCCCTCTGATCATCTTCGTGGCCCTCCTCTGGACTTGCTCCAACAGCTCCATGTCCTTCTTATGTTGGGGCCCCCAGAGCTGGACACAGTACTGCAGGTGGGGTCTCACAAGAGTGGAGTAAAGGGGCAGAATCACCTCCCTTGACCTGCTGGCCACACTGCTTTTGATGCAGCCCAGGATACAGTTGGCCTTCTGGGCTGCGAGAGCACATTGCCAGCTCATGTTGAGCTTCTCGTCAACCATCACCCCCAAGTCCTTCTCCTCAGGGCTGCTCTCAATCCATTCTCCATCCAGCCTGTATTTGTGCTTGGGATTGCCGACCCACATGCGGGACCTTGCACTTGGCCTCGTTGAACTTCATGCGGTTCGCCCAGGCCCAGCTCTCAAGCCTGTCAAGGTCCCTCTGCATGGTGAATCCATTATGTTGAAAGAACTGGTTTGAACCTACTGGTAGGAGTGCTCTTGGCTTTAACACTCTTGAATTATAACTGTGTAAAATATGCATATGTGCTGTTGCCAAGCTTTTGGATGTTCAACTTTTTTAACACTGACAAATTACAATTTAAGAATTCTCATCCAGTTTTCTCATACTTTACTGTATCCAAATACAGGTGCCACTAGAAGAAATCAGTTTTCTTCAGTTCTATACTGTACTACTTCATTAGGAAATGAAAGCCTCCAAAAAGCTGCCAAAACTTGATGATAGGTTTGGTGCTTAATAACAAAATCTGTTCAAAATTCTATAGGTTTCCTTACACAAGGGTTTTTTGCATGACAACTGAAACTATGTTATTTCAAACTCACGTGTGCTTTAGTTCCAGGATGAAAAGTCATTGAAGTGCATGCCTCACTCTGTGTAAGAGGATGAGACAGGGGATGTTCAGAGAGCCAGGAGAAAAGTTGTCCAACCAAAATACTTTTTACCATTTGTAATTTTTTTCTACCTTGCTTCTGGCCGTAATAACTTTTCTACATAATTAAGTAGTATTTTGAACAATACTAAATCCAGTATGGAACCTCAAGGTAGCCAGCTAACATCTTTACTACAATGGATAACTGCCCGTTTACTCTTACTCTAGTAGTCCAAAATCATCATATGATTTGAACAGTATTTTTGTATTTGGGAAGGATAAATACTGGCCTAACAAGGATATAGTGTAGGACAGACTTCATGTTCATTCGTTCTTTTTTCTGTGTTGAAATTTAGCAGCTGTGCACATTTATGACAGGCAAAATAGCGAGTGTTGTTCTACCCCATTCTTGACCCAGCTAACATATGTCTTGGAGAAGAGGTTACAAGCCTTGGCAAGCTACTGCATAAACCAGCTGTGCAACGAGAGTTTTTCTTATCTGCTTTAACTTCCAGATTCCACAGAGTTAATTGATAACATTTTCCTCACTTACGTGTAACTTTTCTGGAGTTGGGTTTTTATTCTGTGAACATTAAAACTGTTTGTCTTGAAGTCATGTCATTTGCACAGAATCTAAACATACGTCTCTGCCATCAGGATCTGTAGACTTTCATGTATTATTTCTTAAACACTTCAGCACACTGTAAAAATGTAGGTACGCTTCTAGAATTCAGTGTAATACCAAACATCTGTATTACATTGTACAACTTGTAGTAGCTTTCTTAATATTTTAGCAAGAACCCAGTTATTTTAATCATACTTAATATGTTTGGTTAATAAAACTGCTAGCAAAAAGAAGAATATACTTACTAGGAAGAACATCTATTGGAAAGCTTCAGGAATCAGTGGAAGAAGCGTAAGCTGAAGCATTCATATACCGATATTCTTAAAAATCTGGCTTTGAAAAGTCTTTGGATGTACTTGCAGATGTCTAGATAGAAAGTCAAAAAGAGTTTGCTTAATGACCTGAAAAATGTCTCTGACTTTCAGCCTGTGGTGGCATGGATAATTTTATTGCCATAGATGTGGAATAAATTCAGCTTTCTTAAAAATTTCAAAGGGTAGATATTTATTGTTCAGTATGCCCAAACATTTTTATGTAGGTTAGGGTAGAAGTCCTGATGCTGTCCCAGTTATGTTAGGAAACCCCGCCAGCTCAATGAGAGTTATGTGGGTCTCCATGTAAATCTAAGTGAACTATGCTCAAAGAGCAACAGGAGAATCCGTTATAATATCTGCTTTTGAAGATTAGTCAGGATGACCTGGGAGGACTTTAACTGCCCCATCTGTTCTTTATTTCTAAAGGTAGTCATAATACTTTTAACAGACATGTAAGGGAACATAGGATCAATTTATGGAAAAACAAACACTGAGACACGTGATTTCTTGATGCTATGTAAATTACTGCCAATATCTAATTGCCCATTTAATGCTTTGTTAGCAAATTGAGATCTCCTTTCCTCAATGCAAAGCACTTCAATAGTTTTTATTACCACCAGGAGTCGTGGGGTTTTTTTTGTGTCTTCAGCCTTTTCTAGTAGTAAGCGTACTATTTACAAATATGCAACAATTCTAAACATGTTCTGACTTCTTTTTTTTTTTTATTCTAGCCACTACCAAAAAACATGGTGTCAAGACTATGCGAGTCCAAAAAGATGTGTGCTGCAGCTGATATGCAACTCCAGGTATGTTCTTTGCATTCTAGTCTCTACTCTCTATCCAGAACTTACAGAACATATTTTAATCTTATAATTTTACCAAATTTTTATTTTAATGTAGACATATTATCTAACTTTATGCAAATTTGTGAAAATTAGTTGTTTTTTATATTAATTTTCATGTTTGTTTTTGTGAATGTATTCTGTGCTGTCTACTTAATGTCTAAATCTGTAGGAAAATACTGTGGAAACCACAGCTTTTGAAAATAGTTGGATTATCAGAATTTAATATTGAGTTCTTAAATGAACAGAATTATTTAAGGAGAACTTGCAGTAGAGGAAGTATTGTGTACCTTTGGATCATTAAAGTGTAGCAGGACTTAGAGATATGGGCCACCTTAATAAAATCAAACCAGATGATTTATTTACTAGAATATGATTTGAGCTCCTTGTCTTCTGCAGCTCCAGTATGAAAGTGGCAACTTGTTACTGCCATCAGATTGATGGCTGAGCTATAAGGCTGTAAGACTTCTCTCTCACAGCGTTAGGATCAGTAATTAAATTCATAAACCTTCATTTTCTGTGGGTAGATGTGATTAATCTGTCATTCCCATAAACAAACTATCAGTGTTGCTTTTCTTCAAAGGAAGTAAAGGAAATTAGGGTTCTATCTAAAATGGGTATTTAGATTTTTTCAGTCGTGCAGCAGGAGTTCTCAGATGTGAACAGGAGCACTAGCATCCAGCCAAGTCTTTTTACAGTGGGAGTTTGGCTGCATTTAGTAGGCTGCAAGCTTCTGCTGTGTGATTTTTGTGATTTTGTTTTCTTCTTTGTTTTGCCTTAAGCCAGAAGCATGTAATTTTTCTTTTTACAGTTGACCTAGTATATTAGGTGAGATAACTCTGCTAATAAAGGCTAGTCATTATTTTTGAGATGTGGAAAGAAACAAATTTAAAGATCAAATCTTTGTAATTCTTCACTTTGAAAAGTGACCACATTATTGCAACCCTGTCTACAAACATGAGTTGTGCTGGTTAACTGAAGTTGATTTAAAAGAAAAACTTAGTTAAATATTTGCAGTTTGCTCTGTGCAGTTATTTATAGTGATTTAAAACTAATCAGAATACTGGAGTGCGGACCTGTAAATGTATACATGTCAGTTACATTAATCAAAACCAGACTTAACACTGTTTTCAGTGCATACATATATTTCTCATTGCTTAAACTTAATGGATTTTTTAAATTGTGCTTTCAGTGCAGCGCTGGCTGTCAGTGGCCAGTGTTGGCTGTTCAGGAGGTATGAACAAGGAGGGTGCTACCTGTGGCTATACCTCTGTGACATGAAAATAACTGCACCCTCTCTGCAGGACTGATTTTGAAATGTGCACTCCTGGCTGCAGGACTGATTTTGAAATGTGCACTCCTGGCTCTGAAAGGTTCTCATATAGAGATAGCTGAGAATCCAGAAAGAATGTGGGCAAGAGTATAATTAATTCATATAGGATATTTTTGGGGAAAAAAACAATTCTGGATTGAAATAAAATTCATACTGAGAATGCTTAGTGGTGGACCTCTATTCATGAAGTCCACCAACACAGAATAATTTGCCAGTGTACAGACTAGTGACCACCAAAGTGACGATCAAGTGCTTTCACATGCACCCATTCTTTTCTGGTGTGTCCGTAACAGCTATATATAGATCTGACAGATTTCCTTCCAACTTTTAATATGTATTTGCTATAATCTTGACAAGGTTTGAGACCGAATTGACAGTGTGGGGGCTAACTGGGTTTGGATACCAAGAACACTTAAGTCATAGATACATTAACAAGTGAAGTGGCCTCCCTGTCCTGTGGCAGGGGGAGATGGCATGCTCTAGCAGTAAGTCAAGGAGGGGTCATTGCATCGGTCCCGTGGGGTGGGCTGTGCAATCCACCCTGCCTCTGTTGGCCTTCAGCAGCTCCTGGGGTCTTTGTAGGGTCTGTCCCAGAGTGACTCTAAATCCCATAGCTTTAGAACTGGGGAGAGAACACCCACTTTTGGTGGGCTCAGATTCCTGCAGATGCCTAATGATTAACTGGGGATGGCAATGATGCAGTGATTAAGCAGACTGCTTGCCCTCAAATTACTCTTGTGTAACTTAACATTCAACCAGTCTCAACCTGTGCCAATTGACCACAATGCCACACTGAATAATATTATTCATTTCCTACTTTCAGCACCATGTTTATGGAGATTCCAAATATAATGCCCGCAGAAGTATGTACTCATTTCAAAGAGACTGGCTGGCAGAGCCATTCCATTTATTCAGAAAAAATGTCCCAGAGAAGTTGATTGCATGGCAAATATAAAGTTCACAAATTCCTTTGTAGAAGCGTGTATTGTTACTTGTGCAGATTTAAAAGTATAATAATTCACTGAAGAAAAACATATGTTTCAATCTGCATACGCCAAAGTATGTATTTACTACTAATGTATATACCTGAAAAAACTGTGAATGACGACTCTAATACCTTTACTTCAGCCTTTGCAAAGAGTATATTCTATATTGACGACTAGATGCTACGTAAGCCACATTTGACCTTCAGAAGAAAGAAAAATGCTTACAAACTTTCCAGCAGTGGGGAGGATGCCTAAAGGTTCTTTTGTGGTCTCTTTAGAAAATAAGTCTATTGACATGTGAAAATAAGAAATGATGCTGTTTTTTCATCATAACTAGAATACCTCTGCATTTTCTTCCAACTCAGGTAATCAGTTACTCAAGAGGAAAGATAGGAGAATCCATACACCTTCCCATAAGGCTTTTGCCATGCAGATTAAGTCCCAGAGTCTTTGCAGTCAGTAGTAACTTCACTGGAAAATGTGTAACTGTTTCCATATTAATAACTGGAGCAAGTTGCCCAGAGAGGTGGTAGATGCCCCATCCCTGGAAACATTCAAGGTCAGGTTGGACGGGGCTCTGAGCAACCTGATCTAGTTGAAGATGTCTGTGCTCACTGTAGGGTGGGTTGGACTCGATGACCTTTAAAGGTCCCTTCCAACCCAAACTATTCTATGATTCTCTGCTAATACCATTAAGCAGACAAGGAGCTAGAAAGAACTGGAATCAAGTGAAACTAGTAGATACCAAAGTCAGTGCAAAATAGAGAGTCAGTATGAAGATAGATAACTATTTGATGGCCTTTTTATATTTTTAGGTCTTTTGGGAAATGTGTTTTACTGAAATTAGAAATCATCTTCTAGCTACTGCTTAATATTAAGTGTTAGCATGCTTCTCGGCAGTATCACCTAAAATTCTGTGGTCCTGGGATGTGTCTCCTTTTCCCATTTCAAAGGCCTGTGTAAACACACAGAACTATGGTTTGTAGATGGGAATGCTTATGGATATAAAGTTCATCCAAGTTTATTTTCAGGGATGGATTTTTTTCTTTTTAACTATGCTGTCCAGGTGGCCTGGCTCATAGCTTCTTCCCACGCTTTACATGTGCCAGGATCTTTGTCTTTTTATTGGTGCTGCTTTCCTGATCTCCAAACACCTCAGTGATTTAGTCATGTGTCTGTGTTCTGCCGTAGTTCACATGCTTCTGCACAAAAATTGCCTATGAACCAGCTCTTACCTGTGGTAAAGCACCCTCCTAGCATAGTGTGATCTCAGGCTAAGCTTACACTGCAGCAATTTATTGCTGTGACTGCCAGCTAAAACAAAGGAAGCATCTACCTTAGTGCTACACTGTTCGAGTGCTCTAGCAGAAACTCAGGGGCATCAGCAGCTCCATGTGCAGCTTCTGCTCTTCACAGCCTGGGCTGTAACTTGCCCCTGCAGGTGTGGTGTGTTCTTATGGCTGCATGCACGCAGCTTGGAATAGCTTATTTTGCTGTGTCCACTTAAATAACTTCTAAGTCTTTTTATTAAATCTGTTTTAAAATATTCTTTTTGAAAAGGGGAATCACTGGAGAGCTTTAGGGACAGGTCTTAATTTTATTTTAA
Organism: Nyctibius grandis; assembly: GCF_013368605.1. Lineage (NCBI taxonomy): Eukaryota > Metazoa > Chordata > Aves > Nyctibiiformes > Nyctibiidae > Nyctibius > Nyctibius grandis. Next base: position 105,510,554 of record NC_090659.1, read on the forward strand.
AATGCAGGCGATTTAGTACTGCCAGTGTTCTCAGTGACCTAAACACGGATTTATGATAGGTCATGATGGTGGTGGTTGGTGTACTTCAAAAACCTGTTTCTCTCCTTGTATATTATACTAAAAATAGAAGATTTACAAAACCACATATAAACTCTTCCCTCTCCCTATTTTCTCTCTGTCTCACATTCTTTTCTATTTGTCTTTTCTCTTTGTCAAATGGCAATGCCATGTGCCAAAGACAAACGTGTATTTTATCTCTTCAGGTATTTTATGCTGCCTTGGACCAAATCTACCATGGGAAACATCCTCTAAAAAAGTCAACCACAGAAATTTTAAAGGAAACACAGGAGAAAGTTTATGGATTGCCATATGTACCTAATACAGTAAGCAGGAACATACTGACTGTATAAGTTATACCTTTTCTTTGATATCATATTAATACCCCTATCTCTTCCTGTCCCTTGCCCCGTACACTCACATGCTTATTGTTGTTATGCTGAAAGAGTTTTCTTTCTTTCAGCCACTTTATCCAGTGAGTAAGGTATTGGATATTTTCAGCTAAAAATAAAAATATAATTAATGTACATGTTTTTGTACAGGTATAGTCTTGTCATGCTGAACTTAATTACTTTTTCTTTTATTTTCCTATTAAGGAAGGCACTGGAAACAATACATTGGAAAGAGAGTTTATTCTGGCTTTGCAAAAGACTTTGTAAAAGGCAACAAAGTACTGTGCTGCATGTTGGTGTTTGTATACTGTCAGTGTCAGCATGTGAGAGCAAGTCAGTGTGAAGTAGGACTTGGAAGTGAGTTTTTCTCCCTGTACCACTGTGACCTTTGGCACATCACTTATCCTTTCATGTGGTATCTGAAAGTGTTAAAGCCTTGAGTTCTACTGAGCTATGTAATTTTGGTCTTCATCATGACTAATTGTGCATTTGTTCTGTACTCCATGTGACATCCAAAGGCGCAGTTTACATCGATGATAGTCGTGGGATTTCCTGGGCTGTCTGGAGCTGAATTCCCAGCCAGAGCATGGCCTGAATCACTGTTTGACACTTTGGTCAGAATACCCAGATCCTTTCTCCGCTTTCTGCTTCTCAGGAAATGTACTTTTCTCCTTAGCAAAAATGTGACTTTTGTTCTCTGAGAAGGGTATTAGGAGATCCATGCTTCAGCCCTTTCCTCATTGAAACTGTACTGTCTCTGCTGGCCTGGCAAAGCCAGAGAAGTGGAAGCAAAATGTCTTCAGAGTATGATGTCTGACTTCTTAGTGTATTTATAAGTGTTGTTTTACATCGTTCCTCTGCAGGTATTAGTTATCCAGTGAGTGGAACAGTTCCCTGCTTTGAAAGCTAGCCTGCGTTTTTTGTTCCATTTAAAGTATTTTTTTATTTAGCTGTTACCTGCAAAAGAGTGTAACATCTTGTAATGAGCATAGCCTCAATATGAAGAGGGACAGCAAGTTTTTGCCTGGAACTTTTATCCCAGCAAAATGTACTGTGAACTTTTGAATTGTCAGAAAGTCTATGTTCTTTACATTTATTGAATGTAGAATTAGTGTGTCTAGTCAAGAACTGGAATACAATTTAAACTTCAGTAAAACTTAGTGAAAAATTACATTAGAAAAACATAAGCACTCTGTAGAGTAATTAATGTTTGTAATCTGGCTTGCTGTCCTTTGCTGTTCTTTCTTCTGAACTTAAGATATATTTTCAGTTTAATTTGTAGTCCAGATAAAAAAAGAAATGTCTTGAAAGTAAAAGAATTTTTTTGAAGTGAAGAGAGTATATTCCTTCCTTTCATTTAATTTCAGAGCTAGACATTGAAATATAGTAAGAGAGACCAGCTTTTATTTTCATCTGTCATTTCGCTAGGTACATATATGGCTGGCAGAGAAAACAAAGTATTTTGATTATTTGAATTTTATCTGCTCACTATAGGTTTAGATTCAATTATGAATTGCTAAGTCAGGCTTATATGTCTTAAGTTAGTGGTGTTGGGTAAAAGTAATTCTTCCTTAGTGAAGATCTTAACTGCATTCGTGTGATTTTCTGTAGTAGCATTGTCTGTCAGGGCTGCACAAGCATCCGTTATTATCTCTTCCTGAGAAACCTTAATTCCCTCTTACTGCTCTGGACAGGCAAGTAAACTTAGTGAATATCCTCTGAATGTGCCTGGGCTTCAATCTCATTGTGCAGACAACTTTCTGAAGTAAAGCCATAGCAGGTATCTTCAGCACACAGAATCACACAGAATCAATCAGGTTGGAAGAAAGCTCTGGGATCATCAAGTCCAACCATTGCCCTGACACCACCATGTCAACTAGACCATGGCAGATGCATTTCTGTCTTTCTGAGGCATAGCTCAGATAAGAGGACAATTTGTATGCGTCTTCGTGTTATAGTACTTTCAAAATGAGGCACATACACTACGCCTAATAAGTGATGTTGCTGTACCTATGTGGTGATACCTATTTTAAGGTAAACCAAAGCATCATCTTCAGGAAATACTGTGTCTTATGTGCATACAGTAGGAGGGGTAGTGGGAAGAAAATCCTGTTGAAGTCTGTATTTGCCATTCAGATAGGTTTTACAGGCATTGGGGCAGTTGGCGCTGCATGCAGTAGTATTTACATTGGCTGCGTTGAGACAGAGGGTTGCAGAAGCTCATGCCACGTGCAAGGCAGAGAGGAAGGATGGAGTGGACTGTAGACAGAAGCACAGAGAAGCAGCACTCCACAGGACTTTTGTTTTCCTGAAGAATGCAGGAATCTCGATTTCTGGCTGGCTATTGCTTATCTGTTCAAAAGTACACAGGGTTTGCTGCTGGCTCCTGGAGGATGAAATTCCACTGGGATTTCTTTGCTCTATTACTGAATCCAGAAGCTGACCACTGTCAGGCAGGGGGCAAGGAAACGTATCTGTTTGCCTGTTTTTGTAGTGTCTCGCGGTTTTGTTGCCAGTGGAGATCTGTGTTACTGAGCTGGGAAAATGAATAGAAATTTTGCACGGGCTGCATCCTTCAGTCCTTGTGATGCCTTTAAAAAGCAATCGGTCTTCCTTTTGACTCTTCTAAGAAAGCAAGATAAACCAAATAATAACGACCACACATTTTCCTGCCATTTCTTCTTGAATGTACTTTGTGTCAAAATCTGTGCGCTCTGGGGAATTCAGTACTCTGGTTCTGCTCAAAACTTATCTTCAAATGGTAGCTTATTTCTCATCTCTTGAGAAGCCAAGAGAGGCCTGCCTTGCAATTGATAACACTGTCTGCTTTTAGAGGATCTCTCCTGGTCTCCTCTACCTTTGTCTCCAGGATGCCCAGAGAGACTTTTTTAAAAAGTATCAGGTGACCCTTTGATCAGCCTGAGACGTGTTCAAAGTTCCTCCCCATAATCTGTTGCTTAGTCCCCTACCTGTCCCCCAAGTTCAGACTTGAAAACTACTTCCCTTTGAGACAGTCATCAAAACTTAATGATATGCCATTGTTAGTCCTGTGCCAAGCATAATAATTCCTCTCTCCTGCTGTGCGTTTTGGTTCAGTATGGTAACAAAAAATGAGACACAAGGTAAACAGGCTCTGCATTGATAGTAGAGATTGCAGTCTCCTGCAGTTACAGGAAAGAGCTCCCAATAATGAAGTGGTTTTACAGTAAGCACCAGCTGCCCAACTCATCATACCTGAGTTTTCTTTGTGAAAAATTGAATTAGTTTGAATTATTGATTCTTGTTTTCAAAAAATACTATGGATTTACGTATTAATTGTCTGTCTGTCATAGTAACCTTCCTTCATTCTAATCTGGAAGTTTGGTGGGGGATGCTGATTTGACTTGTGACTATCACAGAATCACAGAATCAACCAGGTTGGAAGAGACCTCAGGGATCATCGAGTCCAACCGTTGCCCTGACACACCCTGTCAACTAGACCATGGCACTAAGTGCCATGTCCAGTCTTTTCTTAAACACATCCAGAGATGGTGACTCCACCACCTCCCTGGGCAGTCCATTCCAATGTCTAATAACCCTTTCTGAGAAGAAATGCTTCCTAATGTCCAACCTGAACCTCCCCTGGCGAAGCTTGAGGCTGTGTCCTCTTGTCCTATCACTAGCTGCCCGGGAGAAGAGGCCAACTCCCACTTCACTACAACCTCCCTTCAGGTAGTTGTAGACTGCGATAAGGTCACCTCGGAGCCTCCTCTTCTCCAGGCTAAACAACCCCAGCTCCCTCAGCCGCTCCTCGTAGGTCAGACCCTCCAGACCCTTCACCAGCTTGGTCACCCTCCTCTGGACTCGCTCCAACACCTCAACATCTTTCTTGAAGTGCGGGGCCCAGAACTGGACACAGTATTCAAGGTGCGGCCTCACCAGTGCCGAGTAGAGAGGGACGATCACTTCCCTAGACCGGCTGGCTACACTATTCCTAAGAGAGGCCAGGATGCCATTGGCCACCTGGGCACACTGCTGGCTCATGTTTAGCTGGCTGTCGATCAGCACCCCCAGGTCTCTTTCCACCGGGCCGCTTTCTAACCACTCTTCCCCCAGCCTGTAGCGCTGCATGGGGTTGTTGTGGCTGAAGTGTAAGACCCGGCACTTGTTCTTGTTGAACCTCATGCCGTTGGTCTCGGCCCATCTATCTAACCTGTCCAAATCCCTCTGTAGGGCTTTCCTACTCTCCAGCAGATCGACACTCCCACCCAGCTCAGTGTCATCTGCAAATTTGCAGAGGGGGCGCTCAGTCCCTACATCTAGATCATCTATAAAGATATTGAACAGCACCGGCCCCAGAACTGAGCCCTGGGGAACACCACTAGTGACCGGCCGCCAGTTGGACTTTGCCCCATTCACCACCACTCTCTGGGCTCGGCCATCCAGCCAGTTTTTAACCCATCGAAGAGTCCACCCATCCAAGCCCCGGGCAGCCAGTTTGTCTAGGAGGATGCTGTGGGAGACAGTGTCGAATGCCTTACTGAAGTCTAGATAGACTACATCCACAGCCCTGCCCTCATCTACTAAGCCTGTCACTTTGTCATAGAAGGAGACCAGGTTGGTCAAGCAGGACCTGCCTTTCATAAATCCATGTTGGCTGGCCCCAATGCCCCGATTGTCCTGCATGTGCCGTGTAATGGCACTCAGGATGATCTGTTCCATCACCTTGCCTGGCACCAAGGTCAGGCTGACAGGCCTATAGTTCCCTGGATCATCCTTCCGACCCTTCTTGTAGATGGGCGTTACATTTGCTAATTTCCAGTCAGCTGGAACTTCTCCAGTTAACCAGGACTGCCAGTAGATAATAGAGAGTGGTTTGGCAAGTTCATTTGCCAGTTCCTTCATTACTCTGGGGTGAATCCCATCCGGGCCCATAGCCTTGTGGGTGTCCAACTGGCACAGCAGGTCACTAACCGTCTCCTCCTGGATTACGGGAGGTTCACACAGCCCCCCGTCCCTAACTTCAGGCTCTGGGGGCCGAGTGTATGAGGGAGTGTGATTTTGAAGCGTGAGGCACAGTGAATCTGGGTTCTGTTTTAGATCACTGCCAAGTAGTCCATTTTGCATTTTTAAAAATTACATGGCCTTCATAAGCTTTTCTTCCAGAAGAAAAAAGAATTTCTTGTGTGGTACTTGAATACAAAGTGCAATGTTGGAATTAACCCACACACATCATTATAATTACACTTGATAGGAGGGAGCATGTTGCTATGTAGGGAGCCTTTTGATATTTTTTGGAACACTAAATAATTTGCTATATACCTTTTTGCTCTAGCATGTTAGGTACATATTAGTTCAGGAGGATCACCTCTACTAATGGCCTAAAATTTACATCAGGTTACAGGTTTAATTATGCTTATATACTTTTGTCCAGAGTGCAGGTTTTTTTGGCAGGGTGAGAACTTCTTAATGGCCTATGGTTGCTAGTAATTGGAGAGACCAAAACACCTGTGAGATCAAATATGTTAGCCAGCCAAGTTTGCCAACAGAAAACAAGGCAGGTATTGTTATAGATACCCTAGAGGGAAGAAGTGTATGAAAAAAGGTGTATCACCAATGTGGTGGTTAGTCTGTCTTCTTCCTGCAGCTGGAGGGACTCTGCCCGGACAGGGATCCTGACCTTGGAAGGCTCCATCTAGGTCCTTGTCTTAACTTGCTGGGATTGTGTCTTTGATGTTCCTGACAAAGGAAATCAATAGATGAGATGCAACCTACCATTTGGAGTGCTTGCTCAGGGAGGCTGTCAGGCACTACAGGAAGACATGACTTGCCATGGGTGCTGAGAACACAAGGATTTCATTAACAGGATGCATATAAAGGCATCTGGGAAGTTGGTCAGCTGAAGAGGATTTGGTGTCACTAGACAGAACTAGCTTCTCTGCAGAGAAGAAGTAGTTTTTACATCACACATTGTCACCATGTGCCCAAGTCCCCTTTTTATTTTGTTGAACACCTGAGAGCAAAAGAGTAGCTGTATGCCTCTTTTTCCTTCTTAGGAGTTTGAAGGTGACCTGACCTCATGCTTAGTTGTGTTAGGTAAGCCAGAGGCCAAAAATGGAGACAATGTGGTTTCTGAAGTTCTGTATTACAATCTTGTACTGATCATTATAACTGTCGGTAGTGGTGCCACAGTGAAGAGGAGAGTATTTTTTTTAACAGGCCTATTCCTCAGTCTAGTGAGGGCTGGCTGGCAGCTTGAGTGAAGTAACTTGTTATTGAATCTGCCGTCCATGTGATTGTGGCAGGTGTTGTCTTAGGATTTCTTGTTGGGTCTTTGGAGTGACTAATAATGTGTAGGTATAACTGTGGTCCTGTATAACATTTCATGTGAATATCAGTAACACCATATAATAAGAACAAATAGTCAGACTGGGAAAGTGATGAGGTGGCTTTCTTGAAATAAGTGATAACCCTTAACCTCTGAAGGTAAAAGTGGTTTTAAATTCCAAAAACTTGACTGAAGTGGTGAACATGAATCTTGAAATTATTGGTAAGGAAGGCTAAGTAGTAGCTACCTATTAAATTTAAACTGTGGTTTCACTTCATACTTATTTTATCTGAAATCTTCCCAAATTTGTCTTAGATTTATTAAGTTAAACTAATTTCATCTTAGAGCCTAAGCAGAACTGAAAGCTAGATTAAAGGAAATGAAAAAACAGCTAAAAGGTAGAATTGTTGCTGTTGTTGAAGAGTTTTTAAATGACCCATGCTGAGTTGAGGATGAGGGAGTAAAATTTATGGTGCTAATCAATAAGGTGCTGAAAAGAACTACGCGGGGGGAAAAGCCTGTATATTTAAATGTCTAAGAAAAGGAGGTTATTAGAAAAGTAGAAGCCATATAAGAGTGAAAAAAACAGACAACAGGATAAGCTCTAATAAGCCAAATGTAAAACTGTGGAAGTTTCAAGCAGCTTAAAAAACAAAAAGGTCAGTAATGATTTAAAAAAATACATCAGAAAGAGGAAGACTGCCATGTTTGATGGAACTAGAAAATTAGCTAAGTATGATCATTCAGAACACACTATGTAGTTATCAAAGAAACTGAACCAAAGACACAAACTATCCAGTTGCAAAGAAGATTAAGATTTAGGAATAAGGGACCAAGCACTTTAAAGACCTCACTAAGATAATAAAAAATAAAGATCATTATATGACTGGAGATCATCACTAAAAGAATACTAAAAGAATACTAAAAGAATTAAGAAGAAAAAAGGCTAGAAATGCTGAGTTGCAAAATGCAAGTAGTGAAGGTAAATAAAGTTCCATAACTGCTGAAGAAATAAGAGGAGAGAATGGATTCAGCAGGGGAGAGAAGAACAACAAATGTCAGAGAAAGCAGAAATACTCCATGTTTCTGCCTCAGTGTTTTTTAAAAAATAAGTGAATTTTGATTAGGTAAGTAATGCATATGATTTTTAAGAGGGATAGAAACACAACTGAGATTAAGGAATGAAAACTTAGAGAATAATTAGATTAGACGTAGTCAGGTTGTCAGAATATTCAGGTTTGTCAGAGCAGTCACTGACCTGGAGGAATTATCACACACAAACTCATGAAAAAATGTTAGTGCTATTGTGATAGCTACTCTTATGAAGGGAGGAGAACTTGGGAACTGTAGACTCATCATTCAGACTTTGTCACTCAAGAAGTAGTAGAACCAATTATTAAACAGCTTATAAGTACCTTGAGAACAACCAAGTGAGCAAAATAACCATGGTTTTGTTAAGAACATCCAAGATGGAAAAAATCCACTTTTCATCTTAAGAAATTGACCTTGAGAATAGGCAGGAAGTGGTTGATAGCATAACTTCAGACTTAGCAAGCTTTCTGACACTTGCAAATCGTAATTCTACAAGCAAACTGTGGAGTTATGGCTGAGGCAACGTATAGAAAACATCCTGAAAGAGCAGGTGAAAGCTTAGTTTCAAGCTGGGACATTTTAAGTGGAAGCCACTAGGGATCTGTCCAGGAATTACTGCGGTTCTGTGTTTTTGTTAATGATTTGGATGAGAAGTTATTTATAATATTTATGTAAGATCCTTCAGTTGACAAAGAATGCAGAAATCACGAAAAGGAGAATTCAAATGGTTCAGAGAATCTGGAGTGCTTGTTCAAAATGTTGAGAATTTCATCCTTTCAAAAGTAATCCAAAGTAGTTTGCATTAGGAAAGCAATTAAATCCATAAGTATTTAAAGAACAATAAAAGACAAAAGAGCGTGCTTTTATTCATGGGATGCTGTTAAAGAAAATAATATCTGGGCTTTTTATATATTTTAGTATTTGGTGTTGGAGACTTAGCAGTGGGTAGTGTTGTGTCCTGTCGTAGGTGTCTACCTCTTAAAAAGATGTAGAAAACCTGGAAGAAATACAGAAAAGTGATTTTGGAAAGATAATAGCTTTGGAAACATGACCTCTGAGGAAAGTTGAGGAAATGGAGTTTATTGGGCTAGCAAAGAGAAAATTATGTGGGCACCCATGAGTATGTATTCTGGTATTGAAAAACTTTTATGAAAAAAAAATGAAATTGGGACTGTGATTTGTTTCTTATGAGTGAGCAGATAGTAGGAGGGAAAAAATTACAACAAATGTGATTATGGTTAGTACCTAATCTTTTAAACTCTCGTCAGTCTTTTCTGTCATTTGTTGAAGAGGGAAGCAGACACCCAGCAGGTCTAGGATCTCCCTTCTAGAGAGTTTTAAAGAAACCACTGTAGATCACAGAGACATAGATTTCATAGTAAAGGCAGAGAGCCTTCATAGTAGATTGCTTTTCCACTTTTTCTCTCTCTTCAATTACTTGAAGAGGCACTGATGTTGCTCATATTCCACTTTTTGGAGTGTTTTGAAGAAAGATGAAGTCATATGCCTTTACTCAACCTCCTGAAGTTTGTGTAACCCCTTCAAAGTAATTTTTTACCTTGGCATGTTGGAAACCAAAGTTGTTTACACAAAGTGCAAATCCCTGGGTTAGTTTTCATGTGAGCCTTCTTAAAAGTATACTATAAAATCAAGTTGAAGAGTGTGGGTCTGAGGAAAAGATCAATAAAGGAGTGCACAGTGAACTCTGGGAAAGTGATAGTTCTATAAATAGTTAATAGGTAAAAGCCTTTTCAAAAAGATTGGTGCCCTGCTGAGGTCAGTATTAAAGTAGACACGGGGACTTTCAAAAGTTCTTAAAGTCACCCTTCAAGGTTTGTTTAGGTTTCTGTCTTTGTGGAGTTGAGGTCATTTTATGATAAAGAAAATGCTGATAGCAAATATTGTGAAGATTTGTTTTCTGGTGGTAATATGACACTATTCACTGGGCAACTATCTACAGCAGCAGAGTGTTTACAGATACCATGAGATATGAAGCACTTTTAAGGAAATTCTTTTTGCAAGTGTTAGCCCCGTGAAACTCAAACATACTTTAGCGAAAGTATTTACACGTAGCAGAGCATTGTAAGGAACAGTGGAGAAAGTAGTTGCATACATCTCTTGGTAACATTTTGAAATAGCTGTATGTGGTTTAGATATATCTTTATATATATATAAGATATATATAAAAATGCAGATTGCTGTGTTTAGTTTTAAGTATTTCTGTTCTCACATTTCCTTTTTTTCCCCAGGATTGCAGTACTGGAGCTATATTTGATAGTGATAGATGTAACTGAATATGTCATTGCCATAAATACAGGCTAGAGGGTCTGAAATGAGATGCTCTTCAAACGTAGCATGAGATTGTCCTTTCTGTGAAAAGCTTGCAGTCAAAACAGAAAAGAACAAGAGAGAGGAGGTATTATCACCCTCGCTTAACAGGAGGTGGCAGACTGAGAGGGGAAAAAAAGGAGTTTCTTCAAGCTCATATTGCAGTTTGTGGCAGATTCAGGATTAGAATCATGATCCCCTAAATCCCTGTCTGGAGGGGCTCTGGCGAAAGATAGTAACGAGCATTACTGTAAAATAGTAGCTATCTCATCTTCCAGTGGAGATACAGATAATTTACATGATTAAGTTGTACTGGCCAATATATTTTGCAGGTACAACATTGCTTAAAAATTTTCTCATTTTTTGTAAGAGCTTACCTTAAGCAACATTGATGATGTTTGTTTTAAAAGAATAAGTCAATACTTAAAATTTGGTTTCATTGGTAAAGTAGGATAAAAACCATGAGCTTCAGTGAGAGTCTGTACCCAAAGGAAACAGTGATCTGATTCTAGTTATCTCAGGCTTATGAACCTTTAAAGTTTAGGCAGTAATAGAAATTATTACTTGGTAATAGAATAGGGTATGTGCATTGCATGTGTATGTATATGTGTGTAGAGTTACGTGTTACAACATGAAAGACTTGTTTGGAAATTGCCTGATTGCATGTTTCTTACATTTTACTTTAAAGACTACTTATAATGTCTACAAGTAACACTGTCTCTCAACTTGTCCAAATAAGGTCAGTCAAAGGACACAATATAGAATCAATTTTCATATCTCCATGGCTTTTAATCCAAATTTTAAGGATTGTGGAGCAATGCAGATCATACATACAGCTTTTTGATGTCGGTATTCTTTGTTATCTCCCATGTTCCCCTTCCCCCAGTCCCTTTGTGGGGAAGAGAGAAGAGGGTGAAGAGTAAATAGTTTTAAATGATTTTGCTATAGCAGCTCAAATACATTAATGGTTTCTAAATAAGAATGAAGTATTTTTCTTTCATTTAAGTAATTCAAAGACCATATGGTACATATCTAGAATCACCTAAGTGGTTAATTGCATGTTAAATTCCTTTCCTCTTCCCTAGTGTAAACAACTGCAAAAGTATTTACATTCCCTGCCTTGCTAGATTTATTTATCATTTTATTATAAAAACACAGAAGTGTTATAAATTGAAATCTTAATCTCTTGCTTGACTCGCTTTCTACAGTGTCAGCAATGTCTCTGAGTTGGTTTACTTTGTGAGCTCTCCCACTCCTAACACAGAAATGCATGACACTGAAAAACTGAAGAGTATTGATGTTAAGCAAGTTAGGGGCACAGCACAAGATGTGGTTTCTTGAAATTAACTTTCTGTTATTCTAAACAAGATTAGAAACTGCAGCAAAGGAAGTGGCTTTAAAACTCTTTATTGGATTTTTTGAATTATTGTGAAACTCCAGAACGATGATGTAATTCTATAAAACTTAGGGCAGCTCAGGCCAAAAATACAGAAAGTAAGTTGACCGAGCAAGCCACTGCATACCTATGGAGAGAATTGTTTCTGCCAGACAGTGAGTGCTCTAGCTTTTCCCCAGAGTAGCCACTGGCACAAATAGTTTGTAATCTCTGAACTCCAAAACTCATTAAATTGATTCTTCAAGTGAGAATGCATGAGGATGTCTTCAAAGCACGCTGTAACCTTACGTAAAACACTTAATGTAATAAGAAAAAAATTGTGATTTGTTTCAGAATGAAAGAGAATTCTTTAAGCTGCAAAGTGTATGTGAAAATCCTTTTCTCATTTGTAAAGTAAGTTAGTAGTTTAAACAGAAAAGTGGGAGAATAAATTCTGCTATGTGACAATTTGGCCTCCCCAAAATAAGTGCACCCAGCGGCAGAGCTTGAGCTTCGAAGCCTGATTAGCACACTAATTCTGGGAGACACTGTACTGAATGAATGAGGCAGAAATGTTCTGTACGTGATGACCGGATGTTGTTGAAGCTCTGTGCTGTGAAACCTCTTGAATATCTTCCTTGAATTTTGAGAAAAGTGATCTTCAGTTCCCATCTCGGGTAGAAAATGGGAATGAAGAGCATGAAAACGCATAATGGAGTCAATGGGAAAAAGTGAAACCAGATCTCCTGGTCATCAGATAATACAGTTTTTTCTCATGCTAAAAGCACTTTTTCGCTCTGATATTTTAAATCAATGCCTGCACAGCTAGTACATCAGAACGGGAAACTTGCTGAGCTAAATGTGGAGCATCCCTCCAATCTGCACCCCACAGATTTACCACAGTAAATTTACCATTTTTCTCTGCTGAAAAGTGGCCTCATAGTTCTTGACCTGTAACCTGCAGCTCTCTACGTCCCACCTCCAGCACCTGCTGTATGAGTGGCTGAGGCAGCGCCAAGAAAACATTGCCTGGGCTGACTTTAAATGTGCTTGCTTGCATACCAGAGCGGTGTTGAGTTCCACTAGCCCTGATAAATCTTGGTCTCAGCAGAGGGAAATAGCCTGGCTTATTTCTATACTAATCGCCATTCTCTCTTGGCTCCCAAGTTACCAGAACCTGGAGCTTCTTCATGACTCTCGGGAGTTTTCCACCTGTGCTGATAGCTAAATTCAAGGGCATTAGGAGCAATAATATCAAGTTAGTGCCAAACCCAGGGGTTCTCCACCCAATAGCCTCTGAATGAGATAAGTTGGCTGCTCCTCTGTTTGGTTTCCTGCCAGAATAAGAATTTAATTAAGAAAGGAGAGGAGGAGGGCACAAAATACCACCTCCATCAAATATTGTTCCTCATGGAAACTATTCAACAACTTGCTCATTGATGTAATTACTGTAGCACACATTTTGTAATTAGAAGACTTAAATGACGAAAATTACTTTTCTTAATTTAGTATTGGGTCTTTCAGGTTCTCACTTGTGTTTTTTGTCTTAAGATGCAAAGCAAAATGGACTTAAATATACTTTGAAGTAACTGAAGTCACAGCGAAACTGTTGGAAGAGCAATTTTGAAAAGTCCAAGCACTAGGTTCTGTAGGTTTTTTTTTTCTTTCCAAAAGATGTAGTAGGTTTTTTAGCACTGATTCCATGTAATTAGTGGAAGCTTCATGGAACAATGATTACCCACACTCAAACAAAAGCCAGGTTATTATAAGCTACCTATAGTTTTTTTCTTTCAGTTTTGTCTCTCTAGAATCACATCTAAATTTTTATATCAGATTATTTTTGTGATGATCTTAACAATTCTAAATTTAGAATTCAAATAATTGAATCCTAAATTAGTTTGTGTCATCTTCAAAACAGTTTAGTTTAACTGATCCTACCATATTGTTAAAATGAATGAAGTGGTTTACACTTTTAAATAGAAGACAGAAGTTGTAGTAAATTATTGAGATTTCCCCTTAGAGCAGTAGTCCTATCCTCTCCAAAGATAACAGGATAAATACTTCTGTCCTCTGGCTACAAAGGAAGCCTATGTGATTAGTTTGGGCAAGATACCTAGTTTGAGGTAGCTAGAGTAAAATGAACGGAATCTTACCCTAAGAATGTATCCTACAAGAGGCTTTGTAAAAAAATTCCTGATAAGGTGTAAGAATACGAAATTATCAGTGAGGTATTTTTGTTTGTTACACGATGGGGCAGAAAGCCATTGCACGTGGAATTTTGGAAATATTTCAGACATGGTTGTAAGAGAAGATTGATAATGGTGGTGGAAAAAAGGCCCCTTTAATAACTGCAGTAGATCAGTCGCACACCTTTATTTCAGTCTGTTGTGTTGGATAAAAAGCAGGCATGAACATGACCTGTGGATGGCATATTATCATAACCCATGGGCTATGCTGTAAAATGCACTGTTTTATAAACTCCTGGAATAGGTTCATGGAACTTTTGAAGTAGGTGATTACTCAGAGTCTTCATTAACTTTCTAACTGCTTACTAAGAATGTAACATTCAATAAGGAGAGTGTCCTAGTTCTACATGTCTAGCCTTTACCCTTTCCAAAAGGGAAATTGATAAGTCTTATTTTTTTTTATTAAGATGGAGAAATCATTCAGCATTGGAAATAACACAAGAAATCAAGTAATTTTGCATACATAGCTAATTTTATTAAAATGGAGTTTCATGTAAAAAGGTGAACCATTTAGTTTTAAATACATTTACAGTGATGTGTTTATTTTTTATTGATCATAGAACTTTTTAAAGGAGTATTAGCCTTATATATTCTTGGGCTTTTTGAACGTTTTATTGCCTAGATTGTAATCTCATCTGTATAAAGTAGGAGGAGTTTTTTGATGCAGGCAGGTAGCTCCTTGTGAATTAGGGTAGAGGATGCGTCTTAATGTTTTAATATTTGTTTACAGGTAGCAAAGTCCAATTTTGGAAAGTTAATTGCTAGAACAGCATAGAATCAGAAAATGTACTTGAGTAATATAATAGATACTGGGTAGTGGTGAAATATTGAAGATGATTGGGAGTTCCTGATCAGAAACTTTGAGTGAGGACTGAGAAAAAAGTAGTGACAGGGAATGATGACATGCCAGAGTTATTCAGACTCTAGAGTGGGGAAAATCTGTACTGATTTAAAAAAAAAATTAAAATCAAATATAGGCTTCAAACTTCACTAGGGAATAGCAGTGTTTATAATCAGATTTCCTTGACTGCTGTTTGCAATATGAAAACAATGTTAGTTGCAGGATGCCTTTGAGGATGGTAGTCAGTTTATGTAACTTGAGCTATCTAAAAGTATGTTCCTTATGTATTCCAGTGAAGGAAGAGAGAATCATCTATACCTTGTCTGTCTTAGGCATCTATCTTAAGATGGATTGACTCATCCTCTGGTTTTGTTTCCTTTTTTGGAGACTGTCCTGTTGCCAGTGAATTTTTGAATTCTCAGCTCTCATCATATGCATCCCCAAATGCAGGGAGAGAGATGAGCACTGTCTTTCCTTGGTCTTTCTATATTCTTTTGTTTTCTCTTTTGAAAGGAAACAATGTGAAGTTTCTTAGTTAAGTATATTAGCAAAGACAAGGTCAAACAAAATGTCTTATATGTAAACAGAGGGTACTGAGGCCTGTTTTAGGTGCAGACTCTGAAACAAGCTTTTGGTCTTGGACAGGTTGCTGAGAAGATGTGCTTTTCTCCTTGCTTACTTGTGATAAAGAGTTTCAACAAACCTGATGAATGGAATAGTTGATCATCCTGGAAATGCAGATGAGCTGTTTTAGGTGCAGACCATTAAATGCAAGAGCATTTGATGTGAACAATGTAATCTGAGCTGTTGAGGAAGACATACTGTCCTACTTACAGCTCATATGATGCATTAAAATAATTCCTTTCTGATGGGAGAGGTGGAAGTATTCTTCCCTATGTCAAGCTCATAGAGATTATTTTTGTTTGTAGCAGAAAAAGCTACTTGGATTTTTCACTGAAATGATCTATTTGAAATTATTTAAATTTTTGAATATATGAACCAGTTCATCAGTAAAGCTTTCCACATTCCTGAGAGATTTATGCTTTCGAGTTGAAACTTTTAATCCTAACTTTGAAAACTTACCGTACAATAAAGTAAAACCTGACATGTTTTCCTGCTCAGTCTTCTAAAAATGTAGGCTCTCTGATCTGTTTCAAAATGTGCTTTTAGTATAGTTATTATGGTTATAATTAAAGGACTAGTTGGAAAAAATTGTAGCTATAAAGTATAAACACAGCAACCACAATACTTTTCAGAGCAAACTGGAGAATCTGTATCCAAGCTGAATGTTTTTCCATACTTGCATTACAATGAGATATGGTACAATTGGTGTTTACTTTAAAGAAAAGGAAAAAAAAGTTAATAATTCTTAAGAAGTTGCATCATGCATCGAGACCTACAGGAAAATTGAAGACTGGATATATTTTTTCATCTCCTCTGACTTTAGAATCATAGAATATTTTTGTTTGGAAGGGACCTTAAAGATAAGCTAGTTCCAACCCCCCTGCCACAGGCAGGGACACCTTTCCGCTAGAGCATGTTGCTCAAAGCCCCATCCAATCTGGCCTTAAACACCGCCAGGGAGGGGGCATCCACAACTTCTCTGGGCAACCTGTGCCAGTGTCTCACTACCCTCACAGTAAAGAATTTCTTCCTAATATCTAATCTAAATCTACCCTCTTTCAGTTTAAAGCCATTCCCCCTCGTCCTGTCACTACATGTCCTTGTAAAAAGTCCCTCTCCCACTTTCCTGTAGGCCCCCTTCAGGTACTGGAAGGCTGCTAGAAGGTCTCCCCGGAGCCTTCTCTTCTCCAGGCTGAAGAGCCCCAACTCTCTCAGCCTGTCTTCATAGGAGAGGTGCTCCAGCCCTCTGATCATCTTCGTGGCCCTCCTCTGGACTTGCTCCAACAGCTCCATGTCCTTCTTATGTTGGGGCCCCAGAGCTGAACGCAGTACTCCAGGTGGGGTCTCACGAGAGCAGAGTAAAGGGGCAGACTTTGGTGCTCCTACTTTAAACTACTTGTATAGGGTACTAGTAGAGGCTAGAGTGCTCACCCATGGCAAATTCCATCTGTTTTGGACACCTGTCTTAGGGTGGAGATACCCGTCTTGTTAAAAGTAGCTTTTGAATGGCTGAATCACAGCTAACTTTGAGAACTTTATTTGTAGGTGTTGGTTAGAAAAGAGAGCTAACAACTTCGTTTCTCATCAACTGTTCACAATGAACTAGATTATAGGTCACTGTTTGCTACCTTTTTTAAGGTGAAAAGACTGATTAAAAGCCAAATACTTTCTTTCTCCACCTTCTCAGATGGTCATTTTTTTTAACATACACATACATCTTTGACTTGGATAATGGAGAATAAGATGATGATCAGCATTTTCTTGAATAAGGAAACATAGTTTATTTCAGCTGTCAAAAATCAGGAGATTGTTACAGTGCCATAAAGAATCACAAAGATAAATAGTTCTGCAAAATTGCTAATGCCCCTTCTCTTTTCTGTTTGGCTGCCTCAGAATTTCAGCCATTGACTCTAGGTTACGAACAAGCATCTGACAGCCCATGGATTTAAGTTTAAAACATCTGCTACTTTATTTTTTATCTTCTACTTCCTTTTTAAAACTCTGTTTTCTGTAGTACCTACAAAAATCTTGACAACGGTCATATCACAAGAATGTTAAGAGCTTTGACTTTGGATAGGAGGACAAATAAGATATGGGACCTGTCTCCTCTTTGGTTTCCTCAGAGAGCCGAAAGGGCAGAGTAAGTTTCTCACTCCCTCATCTATACATTCATCCATCTTCAATTCAAAAAATATGCCCAAATCTGTTGGGAAACAATGTCTTTTAAACTTGGACCTGCTTGCCTTTCCACATTGCACCAGAGAGGTGATGAAATCTTTATCCTTGGAGATAATGAGACTTCAGACAGAGCCCTGAGAAACCTCGTCAGAGTTGGCTGTGTTTGAGCAAGGGTTGGACCAGATGACCTTTGGAGGTCTCTCCCTATTTAAATTACTCTATTACAGTCAGAGAAATAAAAAAAAAAAAGTATTTTTATTTCTGTGAAAGTAAGGCTAGTAATTCTGATTTTCTCTGCTAAGAAAACAGAAGTAAACAGCACCAAACAGCATTAAAAAAAGAGTCCACCGTCACTGTAATGAGTCATAAAGCCAAGTAACAATACATAAATGAATAACAATAATCTACAATATATATGCATTGAAAAATGTGCAAACAAATCTATGAACAATGACGTTGCACGTGGATGTAATTTGTCTGTCTCTGAGTTTTTTGGCATATGGGAAGCTGTATTCTTTATAATATTAAATGCAAGTCCCTATGATAATTTTGTTTGTGGCAAAGGTTTATAGATTGAACTTTTCCGAGTGTGGCACTGCACTTATCCACATGGAAAATGATAAAATGTGGTGTTACTTGTAATAAGGTAATTGTGGTTTTCTTTCAAGACCAGTAGAACAACACAGCTATTATCAAATATGAATACATTTTTTTACTGCTTGGTTTTCTCTGCTTCTGTGACCCTATATATGTATAATTTCAATTGTGATGATCAGTATATTGGACATACATTATTTAGGTTGAAAAATGCTTCTTATAATAAAGGATGTTTTCATTCCGGGATTTCTGGTGGTGGTTGGTTTTTTTCTTTTAACTGTTTGTCATTAATAGTATCAGATTTATTCCTTCATACTTCAGAAAATGCCGAACAATTTAAAAGATTTAAAAGATGGCTTCTGTTCTGTTTTTTTGTTTCTTTTCTCCTTACAGGCCTGGCAGCTGCGATTCAGCCATCTTGTGGGCTACGGTGCCAAATACTACTCCTACCTCATGTCTCGGGCTGTTGCCTCCATGGTGTGGAAACAGTGTTTTGCTCAGAACCCGTTTGATAGGTAAGAATGGCGAAAATATTAAGTAGAATGAAGCATCATGCTACTTGCTTCTGGAAAGTGTGAAACAAATCAGGACATGTAGGTTGATGGGCTTTTTAAATTACAGTTAGTTTTTAGCTTTTTTCTTGATTATAAGAGGATTACAGAACAGGAAATAACCACAGGTATAAAGTGTACTTTGGGACATGTTCATTGGTGCAAAAAAATTTGTGTTGATGTTTTAAAGTACAGGTGTGCCAGTTGGGAGGCACTGAAATCCATATTTAGATTTAATTAGAGAGCTTGATTTTCATAGGTGCCTAATTATTTCTAATTTTCTATTGAAATCAAAAGCAACTTCAGGTGTTAAACAAGCTTCATGTCACCAACTTCAAAGCTGAGTATAGCTATCCTACCTTTTTTGCTTTGTGAAATTAAAAAGTAAATTGTGAGATCACAAATTGTAAGTGTTCTTATACCTTAGGTGAATGCTCAGAGCATTGTAACAGAGCAGCTTTTCCCCTTGGAGCAATGAAGGCTAAAATGTTGTTTGCAAATTAACTTCTATAAACACCAACACATATTCATATGTATAAAATTTGTCTAGTTCAGTTACTTGTAGTGTAATTTTAAATGTAATTTGAATTTGAGGAGTCAACATGTAGTCAAGGCAGTCATTGTTTCAGGGTGGAAGATTTCATTCGATCTCTGTCTCAGAGTTCACGTAGAGATCGTAGAAGCGAATCTGACGGAGAGCTGAACAGGTTGTGTTTGCAGATAGGTCTAACATCTGTATTTCTCCAGGGCAATGGGTGAGCGTTATCGTAGAGAGATGCTGGCACACGGCGGTGGAAAGGAGCCCATACTTATGGTTCAAGGTAGAAAAAAATTAGAACTGTTCTATTCCATTGCTCAAGGAAGAAATAATTTAACTGTATTTCCCAATTTGATCTTTCTAGTTTAATTATGGTTTTCATTTGATTTATGAAAGAAAACTTCTTTTATGTGGTTAAGTGTACTGGTTGTCAACTTTGTGTCATGGTCAGTAGAACTCCTTGTTAATATACAGAATAAAAGACAAAGATAGTTGAGGTGAAGTGTTGGAAGGGGTTGTATTAAAAGGCTGTCTAAAGAATTCAGAATGAGAGTATCATGTATTTGAAGAAAGATAGATGACACCATTTTTGGATACAAAAAATGGATAACTTTTACATACATGGAATTCATAATAGATCTGTTTATTTGTATACAAGTATTTGAACTTGTTTTGGCCATGTCATTTTACCATCATCAAAATAGCTTTGATTGTATTAGTACTTTGAATATACATTCTCATGTATACAGTCTGAAGACTGTAGTAAAGAAACATGGTTCATTATTCCTCTCAATACGATATTTGCCTTTTGAATCTGGAAAATAACTTAAAAATCATTCATGTAACAAAATTACATCATATATTAAAAAAAATAATGTCAGGAGAACAAGTTTGAGAAGCTGCTGACTTTATCTCAAATCTGTCAATGAGATCAGGATAAAAACTTTCCTCTGTAATATTGCAATACTCAAACCAAACAATTTTGCATTAGTGTTGCTATTCCTGATGTGAGCACTTGGTAAGTACTTCATCTAAGGGGCATCCTTCAATTTGCTCTGGAATTGTTCATATTAAGGGTGAATATTGATTCACTGGCCTCTGATCACTTCAGTTTGGGAGAGTGGAAGTTGTGGCTTTTTTCCTACAGATAAAGAAGACAGTGGTAACGTGTCTGTGTTTCATCATGAACTTGGCACAGTTTGATAACTAGAACGTTTCAGTTCTTTGACCCATCTGTTTATGTTTGAGCCCATAACCTCTGCTCTCCTTAGACTCATCATATTTTAAGCACCTATATATTCTCTAGATCAGTCTATTTATATTTCTGATCTACAGGGTTGCTTTTCCTTCAGCATGACTTTGCAAACTTACCATTCTTTACTGTTCTTGAAGAGCCTGTGTTTGTAACCTCAAAAAACTACAGCCTAAGCGTGTGGATTAAGTAGCTGCAAGACAGGAACGTACATCTTCCTTTACAAGCAAATCCAATTATATTGCAAGTCATATGGTAGAGGAAAAAAGAATGTTTTTAAACCCCATTTATGCTTCTCTCTTCTATTTCTGGGATGTATTTTTAATTTTACTGAGCATGGAATATTCCTGGAATGTCCTAGAGGCTATGTTGAAGTTGCTGGCAGTGTGCTCCCTTGTATCAAGTATTACTTGAATGAATTTTGCAAAATTAATCTCTGGGTGAACTTACATGAAATCTATGGAACTACAGCTGGCTTTCCTCCATGCATGTGAGAGAACGCAGTGGAACACGGTACAATCGGTTTGGGATTGAGAGTATGCATCAGTTATTTTGGATAAAACTTGTTACTGAAATTAACCTGAAAAAGTGGCATCATAGTCCAGGAAACTCCACGTTTATTTTAAGTTTAAAGGAAATACAAATATGATGAAGTATGGCAAGGTACATTGAAAGCACACAAACAAGTTTATCTCTCTTGTAATGCAATAATTAGTCCTCAATTCATTTGGTGCAGATACTTCATCAGTGAGTCCTCATGGCCAATGGTGAGTGAGGAAGAAGCGAGAGCTGTGCAGCTAGGAGTTTGAAGAAGAGAGCGAGCTATGTTTAAGGAATAGTTGTGTGTGCTGCAGGACAGTGAACTTGGTGTTAATGGTAGAATAATGGGATCTTTTATGTTGTGACCAAAAACATCTTATGTTGGATTTTTAATTTTTTTAAATCAGTAAATTCGTAATCACTAAACAGAACTCTGTGTCACTTTAAGGTCAGTAACTCTAGTGCACCTGTTGCTGTGTTTGTTCACGTGTAACAGGAGAACCAGACAGCAGTAACTCCTCTGTGCCAGCATTAGTATGAGTGGTACAAACAGATAAGAGAAACAGGAAAAGGGGAGGGGGTGCTTATCGCTCTGTGTATCTAAATGGACAGCGGCGGCAGCAGCGAAAGCGGCGGCAGCGACTTGAGGTTAGTGCGGGGGCGAGGGCGACATCGGGCTTAACCGGGCGGTTTTCGTACTCTGGGCCCCCCCTGAGCCCCCCGCGAGCATCAGCCCCGAGCTGCTTCCCCCCACCCCGGACCCGGACCCGGAGGTTCCCGGCAACGAATCAGGAGAGGAGGGGGCGTAGCTGGAGGCACCGCGGGCAATTTAAGCGATTTAAACGCACCACCCCCTGTGATCGGGTGATAAAAAGCCTCCTGGAGGGCAGGGACTAGTCCCTGGCCTGAAGGGAGAGGGAGACTCAGCTGTGACTGGGTGTGTCCCAGGGCGGGAGAGGCCGCAGCCGTTTGCAGCTCATTGGGGAGGGCGCTGACTCCCTCCCAGTGCACAAGGCAAGGAAGGTGCCAAGGAGCTGTGAACCAGGGGTGTCACCAGCAGGTATTTCCCAGTTCAGTGAAAGAACAATGGTATCTACCCGGCAGAAGAAGACCAAAATGGATGTGGGAACCCAGACAGAGCTCCCATGGAAGGAGGCGATGGTGCAGGTTGCAGGCTGCAGGGAATGCTACAGTGTCTCTGTGGTGTCAGGGGGCTGTGTGCGCTGTGAGCAAGTAGATGATCTGCTCAGCCGAGTGGCACAGCTGCAAAGCCAGGTTGAAAGGCTTCAAGCTGAAGTAGAAAGGCTTAGGAGCATTCGGGAGGCTGAAATGGAGATAGACTGGTGGAGCCAGGCTCTGCCTTCCCTGCAACAAAAATGGGAGCACCTGCCAGAGAGCTCCCAGGATCGAGGGACCCCTGTACTCTGCCCCTCTCAGGTGGAAAACAATAACCTAGAGGAGAGGAGTGAGTGGAGGCAAGTCTATGGCCGTGGCAAAAGGTGAGTGCCCTCCTTGCCTACCTTGCCTCCACAGGTGCCCCTGAGCAATAGATATGAAGCCCTAGTGGAATACAGCCAGTCCAATGGGGATGTGGTGGAGAGGCAACCTATATCAGAGGTCCCACCACAGTCAGAAAAACCTGACAGGCGTATAGCTACCTCCTCCACAAGGAAGAAGAGAAGAGTTTTAGTGGTTGGAGACTCCTTCCTAAAGGGATCTGAGGGCCCAATATGCAGAGCTGACCCCCACCACAGGGAGGTCTGCAGCCTGCCTGGAGCCCGAATCAGGGATATCACCAGGCAACTCCCCAACCTGGTGAAGGCCACAGACTACTACCCCCTGCTGATCTTCCAGACAGGTGGGGAAGAAGCTGCATCCCGTAGTCTGAGGGGGATGAAGAAAGACTACAAGGCCCTAGGACGGTTGGTGAAAGAGTCTGGGGCACAAGTTGTTTTCTCCTCCCTCCTTCCATTTTCAGGTGATGACGTGGGATGGAATAGTAGGATTCTCTCTATTAATGCCTGGCTACGAGACTGGTGCTACAGGCAGGGCTTTGGGTTCTTTGATAATGGCCAGTTTTATAAGACACCAGGCGTGACGGTAATACATGGGAAAAGCTTATGTCGTAAGGGCAAAAGGGTTCTGGGACAGGAATTAGCAGGGCTCATTCGGAGAGCTTTAAACTAGATTCGAAGGGGGATGGGGTAGTAGCTGGGCTTGCACCACTGGGGCAACGCTCTAGTGTTGAGGTAGACCAGGAGGCCTCCCATCCCCCTGGGGTGAAATCGGTGTGCTCAGCTCGCTCCCTGAAATGCCTGTACACCAATGCGCGCAGCATGGGGAATAAACAGGAGGAGTTAGAAATCCGTGTTCGGTCGGGGGGCTATGATCTAGTGGCAATTACAGAGACTTGGTGGGAAGCCTCGCATGACTGGAATGTGGTCATGGATGGCTATGTCCTGTTCAGGAAAGACAGGCCGCTAAGGAGAGGTGGTGGAGTTGCTCTTTATGTGAGTGAGCAGCTAGAATGTATTGAGTTCTGTCCAGGGGCGGATCAGGAGCGAGTTGAGAGTTTGTGGGTGCGAATTAAGGGGCAGGCTGGCAGGGGTGATACTGTTGTGGGTGTCTATTACAGGCCACCAGATCAGGATGAGGAGGGTGATGAGGCCTTCTACAGGCAGCTGAGAGCAGTCTCGCAATTACAGGGCCTGGTTGTTGAGGGGGATTTCAACTACCCTGATATTTGCTGGGAGGCCTACTCAGCCAGCCATCCTCAGTCCAGGAAGTTCCTCCAGTGCATTGATGATAACTTTCTGATGCAAATGGTGGATGAGGCAACTAGGAGAGGAGCGCTGCTGGATCTTATCCTCACTAACAAGGAGGGTCTGGTTGAAGAGGTGAAGGTTGAGGGCAGCCTTGGTTGTAGTGACCATGAGATGGCAGAGTTCAGGATCTCATGTGGCAGGAACAGAATAGCTGGCAGAATCACAACCCTGGACTTCAGGAGGGCCAACTTTGGCCTTTTCAAGCAATTGCTAGGGGAAATCCCATGGGACAGGGTACTAGAAGGTAAGGGGGCCCAAGATAGTTGGTTAGCATTCAAGGACTGCTTCTTCCGTGCTCAAGATCAGAGCATCCCAGCAGGTAGGAAGTCGAGGAAGGGTACCAGGAGACCTGCATGGTTAAACAGGGAACTGCTGGGCAAACTCAAGTGGAAGAAGAGGGTGTACAGATCATGGAAGGAGGGGCTGGCCACTTGGGAGGAATATAAGTCTGTTGTCAGAGGATGTAGGGAGGCAACTAGGAAAGCTAAGGCCTCCTTGGAATTAAACCTTGCAAGAGAGGTCAAGGACAACAGAAAGGGCTTCTTCAAATACATTGCAGGTAAAGCCAACACTAGAGGCAATGTAGGCCCACTGATGAATGAGGTGGGGGCCCTGGAGACAGAGGATAAAAAGAAGGCGGAGTTACTGAATGCCTTCTTTGCCTCTGTCTATACTGTTGGAGGCTGTCCTGAGGAGCCCCGGACCCCTGAGGCCCCAGAAGAAGTCAGGATAGAGGAGGAGTCGGTCTTGGTAGATGAGGGCTGGGTCAGGGACCAATTAAGCAATCTGGACGTCCATAAATCCATGGGCCCTGATGGGATGCATCCGCGGGTGCTGAGGGAGCTGGCGGAAGTCATTGCTAGGCCACTCTCCATCATCTTTGCTAAGTCGTGGGCAACAGGAGAGGTGCCTGAGGACTGGAGGAAAGCGAATGTCACTCCAGTCTTCAAAAAGGGCAAGAAGGAGGACCCGGGTAACTATAGACCGGTCAGCCTCACCTCCATCCCCGGAAAGGTGATGGAACAACTTGTCCTTGGTGCTGTCTCTAGGCACATCAAGGATAGGGGGATCATTAGGGGCACTCAGCATGGCTTCACCAAGGGGAAGTCATGCTTAATCAACTTGATAGCCTTTTATGAGGATGTTACCCGGTGGATAGATGATGGTAAAGCTGTGGATGTGGTCTATCTCGATTTCAGTAAAGCGTTTGACACGGTCTCCCACAGCATCCTCGCAGCTAAACTGGGGAAGTGTGGTCTGGATGATCGGGTAGTGAGGTGGATTGTGAACTGGCTGAAGGAAAGAAGCCAGAGAGTGGTGGTCAATGGGACAGAGTCCAGTTGGAGGCCTGTGTCTAGTGGAGTCCCGCAGGGGTCGGTTCTGGGACCAGTTCTATTCAATATATTCATTAATGACTTGGATGAGGGATTAGAGTGCACTGTCAGCAAGTTCGCTGATGACACAAAACTGGGAGAAGTGGCTGACGTGCCGGAAGGCTGCGCAGCCATTCAGAGGGACCTGGACAGGCTGGAGAGTTGGTCGGGGAGAAATTTAATGAAAGGGCAAGTGTAGAGTCCTGCATCTGGGCAAGAACAACCCCATGTACCAGTACAAGTTGGGGGCCGAGCTGTTGGAGTCCAGCGTAGGGGAAAGGGACCTGGGGGTCCTAGTGGACAGTAGGATGACCATGAGCCAGCAGTGTGCCCTTGTGGCCAAGAAGGCCAATGGCATCCTGGGCTGTATTAGAAGGGGTGTGGTCAGCAGGTCGAGAGAGGTTCTCCTCCCCCTCTACTCTGCCCTGGTGAGGCCGCATCTGGAGTATTGTGTCCAGTTCTGGGCCCCTCAGTTCAAGAAGGACAGGGAACTGCTAGAGAGAGTCCAGCGTAGAGCCACGAAGATGATTGAGGGAGTGGAACATCTCCCTTATGAGGAGAGGCTGAGGGAGCTGGGTCTCTTTAGCTTGGAGAAGAGGAGACTGAGGGGTGACCTCATTAATGTTTATAAATATGGAAAGGGCAAGTGTCATGAGGATGGAGCCAGGCTCTTCTCAGTGACATCCCTTGACAGGACAAGGGGCAATGGGTGCAAGCTGGAACACAGGAGGTTCCACTTAAATATGAGGAAAAACTTCTTTACGGTGAGGGTGACCGAACACTGGAACAGGCTGCCCAGAGAGGTTGTGGAGTCTCCTTCTCTGGAGACATTCAAAACCCGCCTGGACGCGTTCCTGTGTGATATGGTCTAGGTAATCCTGCTCCGGCAGGGGGATTGGACTAGATGATCTTTCGAGGTCCCTTCCAATCCCTAACATTCTGTGATTCTGTGATTCTGTGATTCTGTACTGGTGACAAAAGCACAGACTACTGATTTACAGAAAATGGCAGAAGTTTTCAAGATATTTTCACAGAATTACAGAATCATAGAATAGTTGAGGTTGAAAGAGACCTCTGCAGGTCATCTAGTCCATCCCTCTTGCTCAAGCAGGGCCACCTAGAGTCAGTTGCCCAGGACCATGTCCACCATGTCCAAGGATGGAGACACCACAGACTTTCTGGGCAACCTGTGCCTGTGCTTGGTCACCATCACAGGGGAAAAGTGTTTCCTGATGTTCAGACAGAGCCTCCTGTGTTTCAGTTTGTGCCTATTGCTTCTGGTCCTGTCACTGGGCACCACTGAAGAGAGCCTGGCTCCATCATCTTTGCACCCTCCTTCCAGGTATTTATACACATTAATAAGATCTCCCTGAGCCTTCTCTTCTCTAGGCTGAGCAGTCTCAGCTCCCTCAGCCTTTCATCATAGGAGAGATGCTCCAGTTCCTCAGTCATCTTAATAGCCCTTTGTTGGATTCTCTCCAGTATGTCCATGTCTGTCTTGTACTGAGGAGCTCCGCTCTGGACACAGCACTCCAGGTGTGGCCTCACCAGTGCTGAGCAGAGGGGAAGGGTCACCTTCCTCGACCTGCTGGCAATACTTTGCCTACTACAGCCCAGGATGCCATTCGCCTTCTTTGTGGCAAGGGCCCATTGCTGTGTTAACTTGGTGTCCAGTAGAACCCCCAGGTCCTTTTCTGCAAAGCTGGTTTCCTGCTGGGTGGCCCCCAGCATATGTTGGTGCCTGGGATTATTCCTCCCTGGGTGCAGAACTTTGCACTTCTCTTTGTTGAACTCTGCCCCATCATCCAGGTCAATAATGAAGATATTAAGTAGGACTGGACCCAGTATTGACTCCTGGGGTACACCACTAGTTACTGGCCTACAAATAAACTTTGTGACACTGGTCACCTCCCTCTGGGCATGGCCATTCAGCCAGTTGTCAGTCCACCTCCCTATCTGTTCATCCAGCCTGTACATCAACAGCTTCTCTGTGAGGGTCTTAAGGGAGACAGTGTCAAAAACCTTACTGAAGTCTAGGCAGACAATATGCACAGTCTCCCTTCATTTACCAGGCCAGTTGTTTCATCATATAAGGTTATCAGGTTGGTTAAGCATGACTTGCCCTTGGTGAATCCATGCTGACTATTCCTGATGATTTTTTTCTTTTTCATGAGCCTGAAAATGGTTTCCAGGATTAGCTGCTCCACCACCTTCCTAGGGATGGAGGTGAGACTAACCAGCCTGTAGTTTCCTGGGTTCTCCTTGCCCTTCTTGAAGATAGAAGGGACGTTTGCTTTTCTCCAGTCTTTTGGCACTTCTCCCAGTGGCCATGATTGATCAAAGATTACTGAGAGTCACCTTGCAAAGCCATCTGCCACCTCCCTTAGCGCTCAGCATCGCATCAGGGCCTGTGGGCTTATGTATGTCCAGACTGCTTAAGTATTCCCTGATCTGGTCCTCTTTCACCAAGGGTACATATTCCTTGCTTCAGATTATCCCCCTGGCCACTTTTATATTCTGAATTTCACTTTTGTACTCTGAATTTCTTTAATATTACTTTAAACAGAAATTTTAAAAGGTATTAAAGATCATAAAATAACCAGAATTCATCAGCAGATTCCTTGCCTGTGCATATTGTGTTGTTCATCTGTAGACAGTGCAAAACTTAAACGACCACGCTTGAATGTCTCTGTGAAAAATGAAATTGAGGTGACTCAGGTCTTTTGACAAGTTAATAATTTGATTGCTTGTTTGGGATTATTTGAGGTTAAATCACAGAATATGCATGACGGAAAAGC
Organism: Nyctibius grandis; assembly: GCF_013368605.1. Taxonomy (NCBI): domain Eukaryota; kingdom Metazoa; phylum Chordata; class Aves; order Nyctibiiformes; family Nyctibiidae; genus Nyctibius; species Nyctibius grandis. Next base: position 105,538,468 of record NC_090659.1, read on the forward strand.
TTATATGTTTATACTTAATTGCTTTGTATTTATTACAAAAATTGAGAATTTAAGGAGAAAAGTAAGAACAGTTACTTGTTCTTTAATTTGTTTAGGTTCAATCAGCCTCTGACTCCTTTTGCGCAATTTTTCCCTTTTCATTATGGATGTTCCAGAATACTTGATTTCCATCTTTTGTTGGTTTTAATCAGTTGCAAAACTGCGCTCCCATAGCAGATGACCAAACAGATTCCTGATTAAAGACAGATTCCACCAGAATTTTTAAAAGCTTGTTGATTTTACTCTTCTTCAAGGAAACAGTCCAGTTTCTGTGCTCACTAGTGCCATATTTCAAAAACCTTAAGTTCTGTAGGCTGTTATTTCAGGCTTTTTTTTTTTTTTGTAAAGAAATGCGCTTGTACAAGTCTGACTTCTGGATGCACCTATGTAGCCTCACCCTTGAAGTGCTTCCGTATCTCGTTGTGAAGTTAGCCATGTTCGTTGTTTGATAACTGATAACTTCACAAGCACATTTCATTTATACAGTTTCTTTGTTATGATTTTCTTCTCAGAAGCTATCTATTGTCTTTCTTTTGTGTTTGGATGTGACCCTAGCTTTTCATCTTTCTCCCACACGATTCCGTAGATGTACTGATTAGGGAAGATAAAGGATCTGACCTGCCATCCAATGGAGTTACTGACAAGATTCCTGTTTGGACTAGTTTTTAATAAGAAAATACAATATACTTTTTTTTGTTTGGATTTGATTCTCTTGGCATTTGTTTCCATTTAAAAAAAAAACCCACAAAGGCCTTATGAAACCTTTTTTAATATTTTCTGAAAGAGGACCCCTTTTATCTTACCGCTTTAATAATCTACAACATACAGAAATAGACAAATATAGATAGCAGGAGCAATTAAAAAATGAGTGAACAATGCTTTGTTCAAGAGGCTTGCCTTTTTTTCCTTAGAGAGGAAATACAGTTTGAGAAGAACTTGATTCCTCTGTCATTGTGGGTTGGCCACATGGCTCTTTCACACCCTCTCCTTCCCAGGACTACATGGTGTTAGGGATTCCAAATTCCTTTAAAGGTATCTAACCCAGGTGCCCCTTCCAGGTCCATTTGTATGCTGGTTGCAAGTCTGAACAATATTCAGGTGTGCACCATCCCTCCCCCTCTCCCTTGGCACTCCCTGACTGGAAAGAAACCCAGGTGCATAGGCAGAAAGTGAATTGCAGTGTGAAAAGTACTGAGTTGGATGATCTGGGAACCGAGAGCATCGAACATATCCTGGAGTGCACTTTTTCTGCAGTTTTGATGCAGCCACATTGCCCTTTGGGTTTCTGAAGGAGTCCTCGTGCAAAATACATGTGAAGTTGTGTTCTTGATTTGTTAATGCTGTATTATATTGTGGACGGACATACTCAGCTGTGTGCATACATGGTAATCAACCCAACTGAATCTGTAAATAAACACACATTTGCTCCAATACAGTTTGAAAATTTGTTTTTCCGTGCCTCAAACTGTACTTTGTAGAATATTATGATTTGAAGAGTCTGTAAAGATCATCAGATAATGATTGTATGTCTCTTTAAAAGTATAAGAAATATGCATAAATCCTAAAAGGTGATGTGAATGTCAACATATGTTAACTCAAACTACAGGGACCCAAAATAATTAGTGTTCCAAAGGGGCAGAGGCCAAATTTTGCCACAGGCTTTATTCTTCTCCCAGTTTCTAGTGATTGTAGGTTATAGCTAACCATCTCTCAAAAGGGTGTGGTTAACCACAGAGCTGTAATGTGAAAGAAAACTTCAAAGCAGAGAAGATAAGTTATGCAGTTGCCTTAGGCTTGGGAGAGACTGAGCTGAAATAAGAGTTGGGCTGAATGTATAAAATACACTCCTAGATTTTAAAACTGCAACCATCAGACCTTGTGGACATCTTACTAAATCGTTTAGACTGAAGTGCTGAGTACTTAGAATACATCAAAGCTAATCCTGCTTTGATATGTTTTAATGGAGTTTAAAGTGAGACATGACCATTCTTATCACATCTGTGTAGAGTAAGAGGTTAAAACACGGAAATAACATCAGTATCTGTTTCTTTTGGAGTTGTCTGCTCTAAAATCTGTAGTGATTTATTTCATAAGGGCACGATCATTTTACTACAGTAGGAGTTCTTCGACAATGACCTCACTCACTCTTCATCTTTCCCTTGCAAAGGCAAATTCTGCCAGTGTCTGCTTTTGATGTCAGTGATGGGAAAATAGCAATGCAGTAGACCACTAATGCAAGAAATCTGAAATGTGTTCGTATTATCAAAAGTTGGAACTACTGGGTAGGATGTCATTTGACGTTAACTATTGCCAGAACGATTTTGAATTCTCCTACGTGTTTAAAACAAACCATGCGGAGTCTAAATGAATGCAATTTGTAACAAGTTTTGAGTGAGATTTGGTAAGACTATTCAGCTGCACTAAAATACATGCAAATGAACTGTAGTTAATTATGTTTCTTTTATTCATTTTGTAATATCCAGGGTTGGAATGTTTTTGTTATGATTTGCCATTTTTATGTAAGAGGGGAAGTAAAATCTACTTGAAGATAATCTCAGCATCAGTCTCTTCTCTTCCCCCTAATCATTATACTGATAGCTTTTCTTCTTTTGCAACATATTGATAATCATAGTTTTAAGAATTGTCCACAGCAGAATAAATTTTAGTGTGTCAGAAGAATCGGCTAAACATCATCTGGGTGGGCTGTTTTTTATGAAGTCAGTATTGGAAGGGGGTTTTTGTATTTTGGGGCTTGGGGAGTGATGGTTATGTCTATTGTGGACATCTTTATATTCTGTCTATGCAGCACTACAGTCATCCCTCCATATCAATATCTGATAGAAAAGGGCATATTGACTTTAGAAAAATGGTTCTTTTATAGAGCCACATCTTATAAAATGGAAGAAAGGAATGATTTCACCAACTTCAGATCTTTATACCTGTGCTAGTCATCCAGGTTCCCTTTCTGGGATACAGGGAAAAGTAGGTTCTTCATAAGCATCTCATCATAAAGTAGACCTCTGAAAAAGGTCAGATGAGTGCCACCTATGAAGGTCTTTCTGCTGTTCAGTCTCTAGAAATAGAGCCAGTTAGCTCAGATGTAAGTGTCTGAGGGAAAATGAGGCAAAAAAAGAGGCAGAACTAATTGCACTGTTGGGACTGGAGCGCTCCAGCTGAGTTTAAGGTGAAGCTCCAGTAGTCACGCATGACAGTACATGTGGGCTGCCATCAGTGTCACCTTCTTCAGGCATTCTCTCCGCTTCTGAGAAAACTGCAGGAAAATAATATGAGTTTAAACAGGATTTTTTCCAAGGCTGTTAGGGAGCAAATAAGCATGTCCCCCGGCCAGCCCACTCAGGAACCTGAGAGCAGGAGTCTGCAAGAGGCTGTGGCTCTCTGGGGAGGTTAGATTAGCAGCTGCTATCTGGATACATCTGCTTCTCAGCCCAGCATAGAGCAAGCCATTTTTCATTGTGAACTAGAAGTAATTCCACAGCAATTTTACTAACTTTAGAGCAGATGACAAGTTTACCAAGTATTTGGAAATATTAATTCTGTTCTCTGTCATTTTGAAAATAGCTTGATACAAACTTCATTTAACAGCATTTCAGTCAACCTATATATAGTACAAGATTCGTTTTCCTTTTAGTGCTCAGTATTAATCCACTGGGTCATGGCAGTTTGTGTTGATACATGCAATGTGTTTAAATCAGATTGAAATGGGGTCTTAGCAAGAAAATTCATTTTGGTTGCTCATGCAAAATTACCTCGAGCTGGTCTGTTTCCTGGTGGGTTTTGAATCATTGTGTTATAGTAAAAGATTTCGCTCTTTTAACAGCATGCAATTATAATTTCCACTGAAAGCAAATGTTGTTGAGGATGTGAAGGAATACAAAATTATGTTCAGTAGGTACGCCGATCAGAAAGAGTAGAACAAGGTTATATTTATATTGGCAGTTGTCAGAAAGAACAGATCACTTCAAAGAAGTACGAAGATTAAGTTTTACATTATTTGGCAGCTGTACTGGTTTTTTTTTCTGGTACAAATAATGCAGTAAATTTCCATATATAATCTTGAAAATGTTAATAACAGTGAAAAGACCAGCATTAATGTAATGTTAAGTACAAAGAAACATCTGCAAATAATTTACAGGACAAATTCTCATGTTTTCTAAAAACTGGGATTCTGGGGAGAAGATTTTTAGCTGCTCTGTTTACAGAATTACCTAACAAAGTACTTGAGCATGATTCTTCGTTATGCTAATTTCCCTGTCTGTTATTCTGTAGCCATATGCTACAGCTAACAGATGCACTAATTAAAATTCTTAATAAAAGGTGAGTTCTGGTACTGTAAAAAAGCAAAACTAAAACTGCAGTACACTGAAAATGCTTTTGTTTGGTTATGTTTCATGCCTTCTGAAAAATTTCAGAGATATTTGTACTTTAAATACTAAATTAAATGCTCTTAAGGTTTTTAACACTTTCAGAAAATATGTTGGTTTTTCTGGCTCTGTCAGACCTGAGACTCAGCAGTTAAGGATTTAGATACTTGCTCAATCACTGATTTATTCCAGTCGTTTGGAAATGACTGAGTCTATGGTTACATTGCTTTAAAATTGACATAATTCCCTGCTTAAGCAAGATTGTAATGAGAAAAATCAGTTAACAGTCTTGAAACCTGTCAATTTTGTGATAATGTGTAACAAGTAGCTTGAAGAAATTAAATCATCTCTATACACTATAATTGCATTTATTTCTTGACAAAGAAACATGATAGCCGGTTCTGTCGTAGTATGACATTAAAAGTTAGTTAGCAATAAGCATTATTGTTGACAAAGCTTTCGAGGTATTCTTGCTGAGAGTCTTTTGTCTTGGTTTTGTAGGTATGCTTCAGAAATCACCTTCAGTTGAAGATTTTGTGGATGCCCTTGCTTCAGACTTAGACCAGGACTTTGAAACATTTATCATGGACTCATAAAAATGTTCAACAGAACTGAATTATTTTATGGAAGATTGCATACATCTTAATAATTGTGGATAAAATATTGTTGTGACTGGTTTTGTTTCTTGGTGAACGCTTGTAAAAGTTTGAATGTTCATGTTGGTGGAACAGTAATAAATAATTTCATCGGATCACCTGGTTTCATTTATGAAGATGATAGCTTTCCGTTGCATAGGAACTTAAGCATGGAATTGAGAGAACAAATTCTGTAGCGTGTACTGTTAGAAAATTTGATCTTGTTCGACCAGCTGATTAAGTGGGAATTGAACTCATCTTCAGGGTGAGTGGAGTGGTATGAATGGTCTTTTGGTATGCACGTTTGATTCAGTATTAGGACATACCTGTCAAGTGTCATGACCCATAACTGTTTGCATGGGTCTTTCTCACATGCTCACGAATATACTTTAAACTTGTTTAATCCTATTCCTTGCAGGAGTTCTGCATTGGGGAAAAGCGAATTGTGTTTGCAGTGGAGGGGAAATTGGAAAGAAAGATGAAGCGGAAAACTAGGAACTGAATTTGAGACAGGGAACAAAAATATGGGTGAAGAAAAACTGTAGTCATACAAGTATGTGATGGAAAATGTTAAGATGTGGAGGAAAGAGAGATCTTGCAACATAAAAAAAAGAGAGACAAAGGAGTAATATTGGTACCCCACAAATGTTTCCTAGTGGAGGATAACATGGAAGGTAGCCATGCTTTTGGAGTTGCGATGATCCAATGGGTATATGCGTGGCCATGTTTGTAAGTAAAAGGAGTATCTTTTGTTATACAAAGCTGTTGAACGGGTCTTCTTCATGATTGGAACAGAATAGCAAACTTGAAAGCTAAATACAAAAGATGGACTGTTCATTGTATAAGGTGCATAAAATGGTTGGGAGGATGAATGGAATTTACAAGGTGCCATAAAACTGGTCTTTCTATTGAATTAGTAGTTTTTTAAATATCCAACTGAGTTAGAATTTTAGTTCCTAGGCTTATCTTTGGCAGATCTTCCACTGAGCTTCAGTGTTCAGGGGTCACCAGTTGTTTTCTGAGAAGTATTCTCCCATTAATTGGGTCCTTTTGTCCTTTTATCTGTTATGTGGGTGTGTTTGTTTTATTATGTAGTGGTGGTTTAGTTTTGCCCATGTTACTTTAAGGGCTTTGCTGGATGAAGTCCATCATGTTTCAGTGAATATGGATTTTTCAAGCATTTTGATGATTCGATTGCAGAGAACAATTACTGTGGGAATATGTTGGCAAAGTTGCTGCATGGGTATAGCCTGAATCTGGTCCCTGCATGCTTGTTCACATGGAATTTCCTTTTAATGATGAGTGGACGAGCGTTAGGGAACTGTATTTAAAGTACAGGGGGCAGGTTTTGGGGGGACAAAATAATTCAAAACAAAGATGTTTTTCCAGGATAGGCTGGAGCAGTTGCACGTTATATAGTGGGTGATGAGCAAAGGAAATAATATCAGTGGGGTTTTCTTTTTGTCTTGAAGTAAATAATGAAATGGTATTTGAGTGCCTGTTTAAAAAAAAAAAAGTAATGAATTTTTCTCTAGAAATGGCCTTGTCTTTTAGAGATCCTCTCTAGGTTGTTACAAAAGGTATCGTAAGTGTCCTGCTCAGCAGAAATGCAGTGAAAGAAGCAAGAGAAGAAGAGAACCACGGCTGAGAGATGAGGGCAAATAGGTGGGAGAGAAGCAAGTGAAGAATAATGATAAAAGAGCTCAACCAGAAAAAGTGGATGTTTGGGAAGGGATAAATAAGAGTGAGAGCTGATTGGATGATTGGCCCCTGTTTTTTAGCAGAATTTGTGCTATCAGGTATTGTTTGATATTTTACCCTATTTTTTCGCTTTGCCTGTTTTTGCATGATGGGAATTTGTCTTGTATCAATAGCACCGCCATTCTATCAGAACTGGATTTAGACATTTTTAGATATTTTCAGTCCTGTACCACAACAAGGCTTCTGACTGACTATATTCTGCATCTGCAGTTGGTCGCTAGGAGGAAAGAATGAATGGTTTTGCTTAACAAACTAAGTGGGTATTTTGCTGTAAGTTGAGTGATTGAAAAAAAAACACAAAAATTTAGGTGTGAGTAAAAACACATTGTGAAGATGGGAAGTTCTCAAAAGGATACAATAGCTCATGAACATAAATTTAACAACCCGTCATAGAGTATTTAATGGAAGTATGTTTTAAAGGGAATTCAAAGGTGTTGCTAAGGGAGCCATGTGTTGTTTGTTTTTTGTACCGGTGCAAGCTACCAAAAATGTCTGTCTGGAGTTGGCACATGTTGAAAGATTCACTGTGACAAAAAGAACATAGCAAAAGGAAATCCTAGTGCTGACACGGCCCTGGCAGCACTACAGTAAAGAAAATAAAGGATCATAATTAGAGGAATAAGCAGAGTGTTTAAAATGAAGAGATTGCCCCTAGATTTGAAAGAAATTCAAGTATGTTGGTTCTAGAGTGTAGACACTTTATCAAAATATATGTAGTAGTCACAGTTTTATGCTGTGGCTGCTACTACTTCCTTAATTCACTGTCACATTTGATCCTTCTGTAAACAACAGTCTTTTCAAGTTTTTCTCATGGTGGCATCAAACAACATCTTCCCAATACTGAAATCGGATATAGACAAAGCAAGAAAATCTTTACTCTTGCCACAGCACAGTGGACTTCAGCTTATTGTTGCAGATTCATAGCCCTTGGGAGATTTGAAAAAGATGAGAGCTGGTAGAAAAATAAATATAACTCAGAACAACAGCTTCATTTTTTTGTGAAGAAACACTGTTGACTCCGCTAATTTTTGTTTCATGAAATAACCTTTGAGGATTGAACAGCAGACGTGATTAAGCCTCTTGAGAACGTATTATATCACCACTATGATGGTTACTACAGAAAGGGAAATATTATTCTAAATGATTTTTTTTCTCTTTTTTGGTAGTTTCTAAAAATGCTTCCAGCTGTTCAAATGTCTGATACTTTTTCCTTTCTTTTTTTTTCTTTTTGAGAGACTTTTATTTTCCAGCAAATATGTGTACTTTCAGTAATGTGAGACCTCTCTTGTGACCAGCGGTGTAACTCTTCTTAAATGTAAAAACCACTGTAATCCTGTTCCAGCATTCCATATTTTCCCACTGGGGCTGCTGAACCAGCTATCCAAAAGTTGGTTTTATAATACTGTAACTCAGCGTCATGCTTTTAATCTGAAATTGTACTATGTTTTGGATTTTAGCTGCTATAGAAAATAAGTAGTGAACATCTTCAGAAGAAATTATACCCTTATGCAATCCTGAAATAATAACACATAATTAAGACACATCAGAAAAACACACGTGGGTTACGTTTGATAATCTGAGGTGTCAGCTCTGCTTTTTTCATGTTTGATGTGATTATTTTTCTGATTCACTTAAGATAGACTGAAATATTGCTTAATAATTGCTTTCTGGTGACATAAATGCAGCTGGTGCTGCATGGAGTTCTCTAACATCTTACCAACAAAGGCAACAGGAGCAGAGGGCAGCAGTTAAGTAAAGAAGGCAGGGAAGAGAAGGGAAATAGGGCAAGGAAGAACTGATCTAATCTATAATCTGTGATTATAGATTAGAATCTAATCTATAATCTGTGATTATAGATTAGAAACCAGGCATGAAAAAGGGTTGATGCAGAAGCATAATGACCTCTGAGTTACAAACTCGGGGAGGGTTTTCTTTCCAAAGCAGTAAGTCTAAAATGGAAATTACAGCACTGTCAGGAACAGGAAAGGCAGAAGTGTTCAAAAATATTTCTGCTTTGTCTTCAGTGAAAAACCAGATGGAAGAATTCATATCATACGTTGATAAAATACTTTCTAATTGTAAAGATGTTAAATAGCAGCTTGTACAGTGGTTCAGACTTAAATGAGCATGCAAAAATTAAGAGTGGATATATATCAAAATAATGGAGATTGGCATCATAGATGATACTGAGATAGAAATGAAGAGGATAGATCATTGTAACAGCAGTATTGATGGCTCAGAAAATATGTCTTGTAGTTTATCAGAAGATTAAAATATCTTAATCATGATACAGAAGCAGAAATTTGAAAGGTTGTACATTGGTCTGACAAGTGTTTAACAAGAGCTGGTAGCTGAATGTTGAAATTAGACAAATTTGCCCCTAATTCTATTTTATTTTTTGACAGCAGGGACAACTGAGCACTGCAAACCACTTGAAGGATGGTGCTGGATTGACTGATCAGCATTAGAAGTGTACATCAAAACTGGACAATTTTCTCAAAAATATGCCCTAGTTCAGATTAGTTCAGAGAAGCCCCGTAGCCTTAGTTACGCTAGGGGACAGCCATCTTTGTTGGTTTTAGGAGCTGTGAATGAAGAGAGTGTGTGTGGAAGGAAGCTTTGCCACAAGGGTAGCAAGTCCACGCTTGCTGGGTGACTGTCCTGCTGCCGGCTTCGCGGCAAGGGCAGGATTCATGAGAGGAGAGCTGGAAAAGCGGTGTATCCAAAACGCCTCGTCTGCTTGCTGTGAAGTGGGAGGCACTGTGCGTCTGCTATTTCAGATTGCTTCTGACCAAAGTATTGGAGATTTTCTGTTCCCAGAGCCAGGGATTTATTGACATGGTATTGGGAATAAGTTCAAGTGAGTGCTTACCCTGGCATATTTGCAGTACACCAAGAGGGGAATATTACATTAAAATTAGAAGACGTAAAGAAGTTGAGGACTGAAAATGCATGATTGCAGAAAGCAAGCACACGGATTTCCCTGGGAGAGGGACCGTGGGAGAACAGCTAGTGTGCTCGGGGAGGAGAGGGAAGGAGATAAAAGATAAGGAAGCAGCAGGACTGCCTGTCGGCCCTTCTGATCTTCCCCAGGCTGAGATTTGTTTACCTTTTAAGTCCGCTGCGGCTGCACTTCAACAGATGGCTCTTTAGACGGAGCGCCGTGGCACGCCGGAGCTGCGCGGTTGTAGGAAATCATTACGGCTTGTTGTTCGGAGGAAGTATCCACACAACCTGTTAAAGACAAAATGCTTAAACCAGAAGCAAAGCGCTGATAAAAGATCTGACAGGGTGAGTGGTTGGTGCTCTGCTGGTGTGTAGATTTAAAAACGCAGAGGAGAGGGGGTGGGATGCCTCTTGCCAAGCAGTTGCCTGTGAGCCTGTAGCCTCTAAGGCAACTTGTAGATGGCTAAAGCTTGCCATTCCGGCTGCCTTCGTGCTTGATGAAAAGAAATGGGTACCTTCAAAACGGGACATATCCTACCTGTCTTAGGGTGGGATGAACCAGCTCTTGCACATGCCTTTTGTCACTCCGCTAACTATAGAGAGAGCACAGATGGCTGGGATCGAAGTGTCAGGAATCCTGTTTTAAATTCAGAACACCCCAAAGCACCAAACTTAGTCTTTTTTTTGGCGTCACCATTTTTCAGTAGTCAAATGCCATCATTCGCTTTTTCTGACTGTCATATGTGACTGAGTTTATACAGCAATGACAGTATCATGTAGTACAATATTAAAATAGTTGCAGAAGATGCTTTTAATTAATCTTCAGAACATCTTGGGTTCTAGGAAGTGGCTTTTGGCAGAGGTCCATCTGACTCCTTACAGCCTCCTCACTTTACTCCTTAGACACCTCCGAATGCCCCCCTTCTGCCTCTGCTCTTACAGCTGCAGTGGGACATGAGCCAAGGAGGTAGGAGGGGGCGAGGGGTGATTTGGGCTGTGACTCTGACCTGGTGGTTGTGGCCATGTCAGAGGAAAATCAAAGCGGCAGCGTGGTAGGTTCTTCCCACCATGCCCACAGCTGCTACTGGCACGTGGCCATAAAGCCTGAAGTGTCTATCATGCTTGAACAGAGTTTCTCAGACGCCTTCCCCGTGCCACGGGAGATGAGTGTTGGGAGAGCCTGGCGTTGGGGAAATGCCCTGAACGTGACCCACTGAGAAGACAAAGCATTGCCAAGATCAGGCAGCTCGGGATAGATGAGCCCCTTTAGGTTGCACGCCACGGGGCAGCAGCTCTCAATACACTGGAGGCAGCTGGACCACACAAATAACAGTGATTTATCAAGTAGGTGTTTGAATTTTGGCTTGTCCCTTAAGCACGGTCAGAAGACTGTGTTTGGATGATGTTTGCAGCATCTCTTAATGTAAGGGCTGGGCAAGCTCATGGAGCTCCTCTAGAATACTCACAACAGGTTAGCAGGGCAGTTGTTAAAGTGTTTATTAACAGTACCCTTCAGAAGTAGTCACAAGAAAAAATGTTTATGAAGTTCGAAGGGGTTGCTGGTGTCATGTAGTGCACACTCCTACCAACCCTACTTTTCTTCCTCATGAAGGTGGAATCCAGTTAACTCACTTTGCAGCCCTTTGTATGGAGCCAAATCCTCATCCAGGATAAATTTCCATAGCTCAAATGATGTTATTAAAGACCTATGTTATTTATACCTGTTAAGCATTTCCCCCCCAGGTCATTTGACAGCCATCCCAGCTCCTGGTAGCTGAGCCGCAGCATCTGCTCTCGGCAGCCCTGAGCTGCATGGAGGCAGCTTATTGACGGCCTGGGAGGAAATGAGTATCTTCAGCTTTGAACAGCTGATAATGCTGGAGTCCAGAAGTGATCGCATTTCTTCACGTGGATTTTAGAAACAAAAAAGGCAGCAAAATTGCCTTGAATGTCTTGGCTTACAGTGCTTCTCTTGACATACAGATGTGCTCAGTTGTCTACACTTCAGTTCCCAGAAGAATACAGTTGTAACAAAATCATTTTATAAGAGAGCCCTGGGGAACAGAAGTGATATAGCAACTTTTATAACATACTAAAACTTCTATAAAACTAATTATATGTGCTATCAAAATGATTCATGCTTGCCGTAGTAAATCCCATTCATTACTAACAAAAAGAGTTGAAATGACAGTTCACTGTCCCTTAACATCTGCACAAAGAGCATGCGCTGACGCGATGGCGTTAAGAGGAATTCCCTAAGCATTGGAGATGTAATTGCATGCTGCAAGGAAGAGGCAATACTGTTAGGATCTGTAACACAACTTGGCTGTCAGAGACCAGGTAAGTTCTGATCAGACCCCATTCCTCACCACCCTGGCAAATGTTTTTATTTTCCCGGAAGTTTAATTTGTTGTCTTGCCCTGACACCTGCCCAACGAATGCATCCTTCATGCATTGAGAGGTGCCACGTGTCTGCAGTTACTGCTTTTGCTCAAACTATTTAACATTGAAGGCCTTTTGCAAAACAGTGCTGACTTGCTGGCGGTGTTTTCCCTAAATAGGGGTTTAGATAACTTGTTCTACTTAATCAAATTAGTTATCTTTGATTCAATCTGGTGTTTAAGCCAAATTCCCAAGACAAGGTGGGTTTAGTAGCTCGTTCAGTTTGTAATCTCTGTTTTCCAGCAAAATCTGCTTCTTTTTTTTTTCTTTCGTTGGTTTCTGACAGTCTCAAATGTGTGTGAAAAACGGATGTAGCCTGGCTGAGTACAGGGAAATAGCTGATTTGACATTCGATTTCTTACTTTGTGAGCTATTCCATTTTCCATGCCTTTTCTTGGTCTGTCAGAAGTCTCTGTTCAGCTGATCTGAAGCCTGTGCCTCACTGGCTGTACTCTGATTTTTTTCTTCTTCCCTGCTTCATGTTTTTTTCTCATCCCATCTTGCATGTCCACCTTTGTCTGTTTCATTTGGCAAAAAAGACATTTCACAAACTAAAATGGTCAGTAAAAGATGAACTCTTTTTATAACTCGTTCTCTGTGTGTCAGGACTCTTTGTGCCAACTGAAAACACTTCAAATCCCAGTCACTGCACCCTACGTAACAGGTCACTTCAGTGTAACTCCTTCAGCAGTGCAGGGCTTGTTTAAATAAACCAAACCCTTGAGCTTTTCTCTTACTTTTTCATTATTCACCTAGGTTTTTAGGCTGGCAAGATGAGGCCGTGCACCTCATATCGATGTTGGGAGTGGGAAGGTCACCATCTGAGCTCATGTTATCCTCTGCCAGAGGCCCCTTTGGTGATCTAGCTCTGGGTAGAAGATCCATCAGTGCTCTCAGTCAACCAAGGGACACACACGTGTATGTTTTATTAGCCCTAGTACTCTGAAAAAAGTGTTTAAGGGCCAATGTTAGTGTGGTGCGTCTGTGATTTCTTGAGAGGCTTTGTTAAAAGTGAGAGCTGCCCGCATAGCTTATTTATTTATCAAGACCTGAAACAACAGCCACAGTATGTATGTGGAAATGGGAGACATATGAAGTTGGAGCTGGTGGTTTGGCTGACGTCCCAGAATTTTATTTTACCTCCCCCTGAATGTTGGGGCAAACGATGGGCTTGGAAAGTTTTGGTTTTCTGCATGTTGGAGAAAAGTCCTTGTTACGCTGAATCATCTGAGCCAGCTTTGGGCCCTCCCTTTCATACTGCTGCTGCTTCTCACCACCCTCCACTGACCTGAAACCTGTGTTTTATTGATCTTTTAGGTTAGGGTGAATGCGTTTTCTTTGTTTTCTTTCAGAATGCATTCAGAGAAGGATTTGAATTCTTCCCGCCTGGGAATACCCCAGTTGCAGGAAATCCCCCAGATAAATTAACGCCTTTTGCGCTGATGTACCCTACAGAGGAACCCCATCGGGATTTGGGGTGCTGCTCTCCAACCCCTCCATGAGAGACAAACCCCAGCTCCGAGGGCAACTCATTCTCCCACCTTTTATTTGCTATTTTCTACCTGCGCCACAAATCCTGCACCCTCCTGTGCACTGCTGTTTGCACAAATACTAACAGAAAGGGAGGCAAGCGTCCAGCAGGGCCAGCGTGCAGCTGTCTGTAATCTCCTCTTCGTTAGTACTGCCCTAATGCTGTAAACGCTATTAAACAAAATTAAACAAGCAATGTATAGAATATGAAAGACATTTTAACTGGTAATCTGATTTCCAGAAATGCTGGGGACATTCAGTTCAGAAGTATGGCAGAAAACCAGGAGGCTGGTGTCCTCTGTGTTGTAAAGGGGCTTCAGGGAGCAGGGAGCCCTGGCTTTCCACTTGAAAATGTTTGGATTTTAACAGTAAGGATATTGTACTGATATTTTTTTTTTCTGCTGCTATCATTGTATTTTTTTTTTTTTTTACTTATAGTTTCACTGATTTAAAACCTATATAAAGTGTTTTTCTGCTCAGGGACTCTAATTAGGTTTTAAGTGCTAACACTTGAAAGATTACTGTAATGTTTTTCAGATTCACATGGGATATCAGCTGGGTTCTCTGTCACACAGCTGCTGGGAACGTGTTACAATTCAGGGTCAGAAGATACTCATTTTTATTTTTATCATACCAGAAACATCCAAGATTTAGCTAACTGGGAGTGAGTGAATCACAGAATCAATCAGGTTGGAAGAGACCTCTGGGATCATCGAGTCCAACCATTGCCCTGACACCACCCTGTCAACTAGACCATGGCACTAAGTGCCATGTCCAGTCTTTTCTTAAACACATCCAGAGATGGTGACTCCACCACCTCCCTGGGCAGCCCATTCCAATGTCTAATAACCCTTTCTGAGAAGAAATTCTTCCTAATGTCCAACCTGAACCTCCCCTGGTGAAGCTTGAGGCTATGTCCTCTTGTCCTATCGCTAGCTGCCCGGGAGAAGAGGCCAACTCCCACTTCACTACAACCTCCCTTCAGGTAGTTGTAGACTGCACTAAGGTCACCTCGGAGCCTCCTCTTCTCCAGGCTAAACAACCCCAGCTCCCTCAGCCGTTCCTCGTAGGTCAGACCCTCCAGACCCTTCACCAGCTTGATAGCCCTCCTCTGGACTCGCTCCAACACCTCAACATCTTTCTTGAAGTGCGGGGCCCAGAAGTGGACACAGTATTCAAGGTGCGGCCTCACCAGTGCAGAGGGTGATCACTTCCCTAGACCGGCTGGCTGCACTATTCTTAATAGAGGCCAGGATGCCATTGGCCCTCTTGGCCACCTGGCCACACTGCTGGCTCATGTTTAGCTGGCTGTCGATCAGCACCCCCAGGTCTCTTTCCACCGGGCCGCTCTCTAACCACTCTTCCCCCAGCCTGTAGCGCTGCATGGGGTTGTTGTGGCCAAAGTGTAAGACCCGGCACTTGTTCTTTTTGAACCTCATGCCGTTGGTCTTGGCCCATCTATCTAACCTGTCCAGATCCCTCTGTAGGGCCTTCCTACCCTCCAGCAGATCGACACTCCCACCCAGCTTGGTGTCATCTGCAAATTTACTGAGGGTGCACTCAATCCCTACATCTAGATCATCTTTGATTGTGAGGATACTGTGGGTGCTGTTATATGACAACTGTTGGATTTATATTAAGGTCAGTGTTTGATGGATCCTGCTGAAGTCCCATTTTTATGAAAACGTGTGCATGTGGGACTATGTGCGTTAAAATTTCGCTTCAGTGGATGTATGATTGCATTATCGTATGTGCATAGAAGCATTTGCAGCCAAAAACTGCCAGGATGGGTGTAATTCACTGGAATTATTTCTATCTGGGTAATGCAAAAGGTACTGTAATATCAGTATATGTACTTCAGTAAAATACGAAGTTTTCTTAAATTAAATTTTTAATAACTGTTTTCGTAAAAATGATAGACCAGCTGATTCTTTTGTTTTCCTTTTTTTTTTTTTTCCTGAAATGTATCCTAACCCTTTGTTGGCATTTAACATTTTCTGCAGATTTCCTACTGCAGCTGAAGCCCACCCGAAGCTACAGAAAGGGAAACAGCAGCATCACGGTGACCGAGCTGCTCCATATCTACCTGCTGCAGGGCTAGACGATAGGCTACACCTGCAGATGGCTTATTCGTGTGAGCGGGCATTTCCGAGCCCCAGCAGAAAGGCGCAATGGACCAGGTGAAGGTGTGCTGCAAGCCACGGTTGCCCCGCAGGCTGGGCCACCTCTTTGGAGCTGCTGCATCTCGCCTGCTGCATCTCACCTACTGCATCACTGTCATGGTTTAACCCTGGCCAGCACCGAGGCTGCCTCAGCATTTCTCTAGCGCTCGTTCTTGTCCCTGGGAGCTCCCAGGTCACTCAAGCAGCTGCCAGAGAATGGGGATAACTGGGCCGTGGGATTTTAACTCATTCAAGGTTTCTTGTTCATGGAGAGTCATTTATTTGAGCACGCACCTCGAGAGGAGTCCCTACTCCATAAGGAGTACCTTATGCTCAGGAGTGCTTGAGTGACTCGGGATCCTAAAGAGCTGGTAATGCCCGAGTCACTTCTGCAGGTGGGACTTTGAAAACGCTACCTGAGGTGATGAGCTTGAGTGTGTCTTTAGATGTCAACGTATATAACCGTTTGCTCCTTGGGACAGAACCATTGTAGATACAGCTGCCATTACACCCTCGTTATTTTAACTGCTCCTGTAGCACCTCACTGTGGCTTGTTGACAGTCCCAAGGGATTCCTGAACTCAAAACTTGCTTGCCCTTCCCACGCTTTGCCTGGCTGTTGTGTACACGCGAATCTCTTAAATATAGAAAAGAATGCAAAGGATAAGGAGTCGCAGACACTCTTTGCAGATGCACCCTGGGTGAGCAGCTCGGCTGGCTGCAGTACACTGCAAGCATGCTGTGGTTCACGCTAGACCATTCCAGAACAGACTGGGAGTAGGACACGTCCCATCTGTTAGTGCACACAGCAGATGAGTACGAATGTGTCTAGGAGGGGTATTTCTATAGTGGCAACATACTCAGGCGATGAAATGAGGTGGCTGATCCAAATTTCTCCTTCCTGAATCCCCAAGAAAGCAGCATTTTGCTGCAGACCTACATCGCTTGTCCAAGGGCTGGCTGCCAGCACGCTGCCAACAGGCTGCTGGCACCTGCCAGCGAGATTGAGAAGATGTGGTTTCAGCTGTGGAGGCAGATAACAAATTACTGTCTGTGGATGAATCTCTGAGCAATTGAAATGTGAGTAAACCAGCTCGCAGTGGAAGGAGGCACTGGATCCGGCAGTGACCACTCTTTGGAAAAGAGTAGGTGTTGATATGCCCAGAGGTCATCTGGGGCAATTAGTAGTCCCGTAACATCCCTTGGCAGGGCACATGGCAGCCAAACTGGTATTTTCTTACTGTTCAGGAGTGCTGGGGTGTTTGGCAGCAGCTGTGGCCTCCACGTCTTCCTCCACTTTCAGGGTCATCACCAGTAGGGCTGCTGAAATGCTGTTCATAAGCAGCTGGGCACTGGCAACACAGAGGGGATGAAGACGTCAATAATCGGTGGCTTTTCTAGGAGGGGGCTGTACCTGGCAGGTTGGCTTGACTCTAGGAGAGGGCTGTACCTGGTGGGTTGGCTTGGCTCCTGCGTGGTGGAGGCTTGACCTGCTCTCACTCTTCAGCAGCGCAGCCATAGTGTTAATGGCCAAGTGCATATACATCTTCCATGGCTTTTCCTGTTGGCCTGAGTCTGGTCTGCCTCTTCTCTGTCTCTTAAAACTGATGCACAGGTCCCATGGGAGGGATGCTCGGCGCAGGGCCCCCTGACCTGCTGCGTCCTGACCTGCAGCATCAGGTGGTCCTCCAAAGCAGCCCTTCCTCGATCCCATCTTCTGGGTGTGCACAGATGCTTTTGGTGGTCGCGTTGCTTGTCCATACAACGTGACAGAAGCCCAGGGGATGATATGGTGAGAGTCGGGTGTCGAAAACCAGTTCCTGGGGAGCTGGAGGGAAAGCAGCTGGAGCAGCGCTGTGCCGAAAGCCGTGGGCATGGTGGGTTGAGGGAAGAGGAGAACTAAAACACATGGATGTTTAGGACCAAATGGGCTAAATTAGGGTGAGGGGTTGGCTTTGCTGATGCCAGGTTCAAAAGCTTCAAGCTGGTGTGGCAGGGAGGGAGGCTGTGGGTTGGAGTAAGGACAGAAAAGGGAGGGGTGCATGAAATGCTTGTGTCACGACATGGTCTTGAAAAAAGAGCTAGAAAGGTGGGGCAAGTGCTGGAAACAAAATTAAGTACCAAGGGCAGGAGATATGCAGGAGTTCCCAGAATTAGTAAGGACTTTTGGAAATTGCCCTCGTGGGAGGAAATGGAAGTTACGGTCCTGCCCCACCGCTCCAAATTGCTGGCAGGCCTCTATCTTTTAATGTTTTAATGTTGCATATGAAATCTTCTATACAGGGCAGTGTCCAACAAAATGTATACATTTAAAGATAGCTTCTTTTCTTCTGAATAAAGCACAGTTTAGGTGGCTCAAGGGCCAAAGAACAACTGTCCAGGGTCAGGTAAGATCGATCTAGGAAAGTCCCCATCCCAGCTTGTTCTTCGAATGTGTCATATCACAGCTTTATTATCTTCAACGTAAATCTGCAAAATGTTTCTGTGAAGCCCCATGCAAAGTCCATGTCTATCTTTAATTTATACGGCCATGGCTGGCTGTTGGAAACCTGGGTTAATTCACTAAGAGGAGTGTGTCTCTGGATATGCCCTTGAGCTGGTCAAAGGTGTAGGGCAGGCATCCAAACATTTCTAGCAGGAGAGATAATAAATGAAGTTGCTTTATAAATTTATTATAATGTCAAATAAAAATATATCTGGTTAGTGCAAAAAAGCATGGTGAAAATAGTGCAAGATCCTGAAGTGAGCATCCTTCTTCACAGTAACTATGATATACCAAATGATAAATGTTGTTGGCTTGCTCAGCTGCAACTTTACAGCATTTAAATTATAATTACAGGTCTGAACTGTTTGCTACAGGCCAGTGTCATGGGAGCAGCCAGACAAGGAGCAGGTAATTAAAGGTCCATTACAGCAAGCTGATCCCAGTGGAGACATAGTGGTCATTGCCAACGTGCTCGCTGCAGGCATGCACTCAAGTGCCCACACTCAGCTGCCTTTCCGAATTCAGGGACCATGAAGTGTGTTCTTATGAGTCGGTTTGAACTAAGATGTGTACAGCACAGCTGTGTTCACTGAAAAACAAAAAGTATCTTAAACTCTAAGGAGGGAATTAAACCTTGCTGAGGCCAGCCAAGAAAATGATGAGATCTTTTATTTTGACTGGAAACATGTAAATGGCCTGCATATCTGAGTCAGACTTACTTGAAAACTGCTTTCAGAATTTACAGAGAGCCATCAGAGAGAGCTGTCACTGTCCCCATACGTTCCTAGCTGGCATGATACACATTTTACTCTCTTCTAGCATCTGTTCACCTTCTTTAGCTGATCTCTGTGCAGTTTTGTACGTTGTGTTGCATCTTGTCCTCTTCTCCCCTTTGGCCTTGCTGATGCATCTGTTTCACCTTCCCACAGCTTCCACCCCACGGCCCCCGTCCCGCAGCGTTGCCCCAGGTTGGCTGCCAGCTCCCGGGCTGCACCAACCCGCTCTCCCTGCGCTCTGCTCTTTGGGAATCCCCACCCCTCAGTCAGCTCTGCCTGAGACTTCCCTTTTGCTTCATTAAAGCAGAAGGCAGTGCTCGGTTAACGGTTGGACTTGATGATCTTAAAGGTCTTTTCCAACCTAAATGATTCTATGGTTCTGTAGTTGTGACATGCTGGTGTCAGAGGACCAACCCCCCCTCCCCAATATCTGCTTCTCTGCATCACTGCGGCCCTTGGTGGAGGGCTATTCTAGTAGCCTCCCAAATGCAGAGCAGCATCTCCTGCCACTAGGTTCTGACCTGCTCTTGTTCCAGCCCTCACAGGACAGGCGGGCTGTCTGGCACGAACCACTTGCTGCAGCAAGGTATTGCAAACCTTTTTGTTCTGTAGCTCTGCTGAAAGCAAACAGATGGCAAATTAGGCTCCAGGTGTTGCACCAGATTCAGGGGTGAGGCTAAGCTCATGTAATTTATACATCGTTGTGGGCTCCCTAAAGTTAAAATTATTCCTGTTACACCATTTTTTACACCCACACTTGCTCTATCTGCAGCTTTGCCCATGCTTTACTCATCATCTCTGAATTTGGCCCACTCAATCTAAAGGAGAAAATGGGATTTACAAGGCCAGTCCCAGCTTCATACATCATCTTCTCTTCCTGGTGCACTCAGAATCACAGAATGGTTGGGGTTGGAAGGGACCTCTGGAGATCATCTAGTCCAAGCCCCTGCCAAATCAGGTTCCCCTAGAGCATGTTGCACAGGGTTGTATCCAGGTGGGTTTTGAACAACTCCAGAGAAGGAGACTCCACAGCCTCCCTGGGCAGCCTGTTCCAGTGCTCTGTCACTCTCAAAGTTTTCCCTCATATTGAGATGGAACTTCCCATGTTTCAGTTTGTGCCCGTTGCCCCTTGTCCCGTCGCTGGGCACCACTGAGAATAGTCTGGCCTCATACTCTTGACACCCGCCCTTAGGTTATTTGTAAGCATTGATAAGATCCCCCCTTAGTCTTCTCCAGGCTAAACAGACCCAGCTCCCTCAGCCTTTCCTCATAAGAGAGACGCTGCCGTTCTCTGATGATCTTTGTAGCTCTCTGCTGGACTCTGTCCTGTAGTTTCTTGTCTTTCAGCTTTTCCACCAGGCAGTGTACCCGCAGGGACTTCTTTAGCCTGGCTTGAAGTCAGGGCTCTGCACAGAGCTGTCTCAGCCAGTGGGAGCATGTCAGTGCCCACTTCGTGGATGTTACAAAGGGATGATGGGTCCTTCAGCTGGGATCCCTCAACAAAAAGCTGTTACAAAGAAATCCCCATCCAGAACAGTACTGTATGAGCTTGCAGCTCGGTGGCGGCAACATTTTCAGCCATTTCTGAATCTGGGTTTTCACATACTGCAAACTGATGAATTAATTGCAGCCAGGAATATATCCTTCAGCTGCTGGAAATCCATGAGCAGTGCTAAGGAAAAGGCTTGCTCATTGAAACTAGTTTGCAGTTTCCCACTCCATCACCTAATAAAGAGCCAGAGCCAAACAGACCAAGTGCAAATGCTCCTTTACGGCCAAATTTCATAGCACTGCAGCACATTGTAACATAGTGTATGTTTCCTCTGTAAAACTCATTCACCCATTGGGAGACTTTGAGCAAACACCAACAAAATACTCAGCAAAAGAAAAGGGAGGGGCAGATGTCAACATAATACAGTATTGCTTCTGCTGCAGGAATGGATGGAGGAGCATCCATGGATGTGTGCAATGGTCATGGCATCGTTTTTGCGTTCGGCTGGATGCAGGTGAGGAGCATCACGCTGCAGAGGGGCCCCATCAGCCAGAGCCCAGCCCTGATGAGCAGCTGTAGGGGCTCTTGACAGCCCCTTGCAGGGCCCTATGGTTTTCTTCCATAAGCAAATGTAACAAGTATAACAGCATAATATATAAAAAAAAAAAATTCTCATTTATGGCTGATCTGTTAACCAGCAATATCTGGTGAGGTTCAAAGGGTGAAGATTTGAGATGGGAGCAGGCGTGCTGTCAGTAAGCCCATGGGGAGCTGGTGGGTGTGCCACCTCCCGGCATCCCCTCCCGGTGCCTGCGGGAACCATTGCCTCTTTCAGCCCAAATTCCATTGGATTCTTCATTCCACCTCTTCCATCTTGCTGGTTTTAAGTTTTAAAGTGTTTTAAAACATCAGTGTTAAAACAATTTCTGTTGAACCTAATAA
This sequence comes from Nyctibius grandis, assembly GCF_013368605.1. NCBI lineage: Eukaryota > Metazoa > Chordata > Aves > Nyctibiiformes > Nyctibiidae > Nyctibius > Nyctibius grandis. Next base: position 105,560,059 of record NC_090659.1, read on the forward strand.
AACAAATAACTTATATGTGATTTGGGCTCATTTATAATTAGCAGTTCTAAGCAGGAGACTGAGTCTAATTGTGGTGTTCTTTCTGCAGTAACTCCTTTGCTCTGTTGATGCTGTTTTCCCCCAACCAACTAAGCACACAGCAGGCAATGCCCTCCTGTGTCTCAACTCACAGGTCGGCCCAACCTGCTTTGACTCACCCATTCATGAAATTAAGTCAAATACCAGGTCAGGAGTGTACAAAGTAGATCTGATACGAATCCTTGTTTATTTTGCTGTAATATTTTGTGCTAAGATTATCTCAGGGAAGAGAAAATGACTGTTCCAGACGAAAAAAGAACGCAGGTTTTTGTTTCCAGTCAGTTTAAACCATCATTATTTCCAAATGTCCTGACTGTATTCTTTTCAAATAATTTTTTTGCAGCACGTTATCAGCAATTTTTACATAGTCATGGATAGCTGTGTCTCACCTGCTGCTGTGACCAATTCCCTGTCTCTAGCTTTCATGAAGGGTTCTTGCAGAAAAATCCTGATCAGGGCATGTGCTTAAAAGTCACCATTTTAAGCACTCAACCATTATCATCCATTTTAGAAGCAGCTGTGCACAGATACGAATCCAACCAAACAAACTCCTGGGTAGGCTGGCTTTGAATTTGAGCTCACTGCCTTTCTGAAAGTGACCTTTACCCAATGTTGCACAGGCCAGTATTTGCATACTACAGTTGAGTAGCTTTGTTTCCCTCTCATTTATTTCCTTGGTTTTTATATAAGAACAGAGCAAAGCCTTAGAGATGCTTGTGTACATTGTGTTACAGCTTCCAGGTTCATTAAATTAAATCCACAATTCTGCTTTCACATGGTGATGGGGGAGTGGACCAGCTAGTGGAGGCAGGAGAATGGGAAACAGACCTGGAGGAAAGAGGGCAAAGAAATACTCAAAAATTGCAGCAGTGATAAATAAGGCAGAATGGTAGGGAAGAGCTGGGAGGAGAGTGGGTAGGAGATAGAGACATTCCTTTCCTGATAGAGCCTTCAGTGCCAGTTGTGTGTTACTATTTCTGACACTGGGCAGGGGATGGGGAGGAAAAACCCTTCTGTGTCAAGAATGAGGAGTAAGTGCTGCATGTCTACTTCACAAGAGCAAATTTTTACGAAGTGTAAGAAGATAAAATGCCTGGTATGCTCAAGGGGCAGGGTGATTGTAAAGATCAGAAAAGTTTTCCTTCCTACTTGTCTTCCTGTGCAGCCCAAGGTTATTTAGCTAACTTTTAATACACAAATGGGAATTCTGCTGAATGACTCTACAGTATAATTCTTTAAGCAGTTTTTTTCTCCTGTCTCTGTCTTCTTTTTTTTGTTTATATTTTTTGTTTTAACTACTGATAAGCTGTGATTCAATAACAGATTTTTTTAAAGAAGGGGTTGCTGGTGTGGGTCAGGGTTGCTCTGGTCAAAGAGGTGCTTTGATTTTTCTGGCCTGTTTGCTGGGCTAGGGGACAGAGCAGCAGAGAGAGACACTGGTAGCAGCATGAAGCAGCATCTGATTCCTGGGACCTCTTCTGGGTGGCATTAGGGTAACTGCATTTCTTTTCCATGAGAAAATGAAATTGGAGTCTTATTTTAGGCAGTTTGTGAGTAATGCAACTTAAGCAAAATTTGAATAGAGTCTCTTTTTTTTTTTTTGTCCAAAAAAATGAGGTAATAGGGAAAAGAACTGAGATTGTCAGGCATCTAAACCCTCCAGCTCTTGCAGAATGAAGTATAACAAGGACAAACTGAAAGGTAACTTCTGCTCCCTAAGATCAGGTGAGAATTGTAGGAGCATCCCCTCAGAGCTGCAGCAGCTGTAGACCTTTAACTAGATGCAAATTGTGCAAGCAAACATCATAAGAAAGCAGATCCAAGAAGGCCTTGAGCCCAAAACCTTAAGGTTGTTTTTGTTGTTTTTTTTTTTTCCCCCAACTAACAGAAGATATTTCTTTCTTTTTACTTATAGTGTTGAGCTACTGCAGTTACAACACTGATACATCTGCAGAAGGAGCAATATTGCATCTTCGGGGATATTTAGGTTTCCAAGCACATTTACAGCTGATTTCTGCACAGCTGGGAGACTTGCAGAGGCAAATCAGCTGTCACAGGCTGTTGCGTGTGCTGGATGTATCAGCGCTGCACCCTGCTCTCCTCTGGCTTCTGCAGGCGTTGCTGCTTCCCCTCTAACCCCAGTCCACCTCCTGCAGAAAGGCAATAAAAAGACTTCTGCTCTAGGCAAAGAAAGCATCTGGCTGTAAGTGCAACAAGACCTCCTCAGTGACATTCTGCATAGTAGGAAACATCATCTGGCAGACAGATATTTTCAGGAAGCCCTATTACAGCACTTGCCAACACCTTGAGTAAACTCTTAACACTATCTATTTGTTGTTGAAAGCCAGAGGAGATGTAATTTATGGCATTCTTGAGCTCTTCCCTCCAGATCTCATAGCCTGTTTAAACTAATGAGAGAGAGGGCCGAACACTCACAGCTTGCTTCTTTTAACCCTCAATGAAATAGGCATTTTATCATCTAAAGGTTTTAGAGTTTCTTCTGCCTGAATCCATCTGTCCTGCTAGTTAAAAACCAGTGTATGGAAATAACTTTGAGGCAGTTCTTGCCTGCACAAATAGATCAGTCTTCCTTGAGTAAACAACTAATCCTCCAAAGTTTAAACTATATTTAAAGAAAGATACAATTTAAATTAATATTGGGGGTTTCAATTTATTGAGGGTTTAACATTGAGGGTAACTGCACAAACCCTCCTGGAGAAAATAGTCTTATGTGAGATTTCACAGCATTTTGTCATCATGTGAATTTTTTTTTTCAAACAATGAATATTTTCAACTCATAGTATCAAAATGTGTATATGTGGCACTTAGGAACATGGTTTAGCAGCAGACTTGGCAGTGTTAGGTTTACAGTTGGACTCAATGATCTTAAAGGTCTTTTCCAACCTGAATGATTCTATGATTCTACAAAAATATAAAAAAAAAAGTGATGAATTTTGACAAAATGTACTGCAAGTCTCATTTGGTGGAACATTATGGGTCTGTTTTGGTATCTCAGTAGGAAAGATATTCTTGCTCTTGCACAGATGTGGTGTCCCCTTAACTTTTATTGTTGAACATCCTTAGAAATAAATTTTAATAAAGCTGAAGTTATGAGTTACTAATGATAAAGGAACACAACTGTCGTTGGGTCTAACAACATAAAATGGCATCAGGTTGGTCAACAGCCTTCTTTTTTTCTCTTGGAACAGGATAAACCAAATGGCCAAACTGATACTGGCCATTGACTTTCCAAAGGTTAAACTCAGCTGCCATATGTAGCAGGAGTCAACATACATCTAAAGAAAGCACATTTGCAATGTATGAACAAAAGTGGTGCAGTAAATGCTGTTATTCAGATGATTCCAGATCTTCCTTGTTTTGCTTTGGCCAGGCGCAGAGTTTATGTGAGTTTAAGTGAACAAGAAGTTAGGGAAGTTAGGTGGCTGTAGACTAGATCTTTACTTTGGCTTTTAAAATACAATTACTTTGCAATGCAATGGCTGGTTTTGCTTTTTTGGTGCATTAACAGCTAGATGTCCTTTTCTCATTATTATTATTATTTTCATAACGAATAACCTCTACTGTTCCTGTTTTGTTCAATATTGTTCTCTTAAATGTCCACTGTAAGCAAGCACACGCATCCACATGCACAGAGCGTCCCCATTACAAACCGTCCTGCTGCGGTCCCCACCAGCTGCGAAGCATTAGAGCTGCCACCGCACGCTCAGCTCCTCCAGCGGGACCAGCCAGGGCCTTCAGATGCTACCGACCCCGGCAGAAAAATTGCATTCACTCAGTGAATATTCCAGTATTTTGCTATTGAAGAGCAAGAGATTGCAGCTCTGAAAATCCTGGAAGGGAGCCACAGAGTACTGGCTGTAGGTCCTAAATGTTGTGTTTTGTTGTTTATAGTAATTTATTTTTTCTAAGGCTCCCGTATTGACGTATGAGATGTCTAGGGCACTTGGATTTCTTGACTGAAAGGCATTTAAAAAAAAATTGAAATTGAGACTTTACTATTTTTTTAAAAAATTTCTCAGGTCATTTCATAACCTCTGCCACATGCAGAATACATGCTTGTGTAGTGTAAAGGTCTCATCTGAACTGGTCCATAGTGTTCTGTAATTTCCTCATGTTTAAGGATTTAGGAATAAAATTTAACTGGCCTGGACAATGTCCTGCCTCAGATCCCATCCAAGGTGGCATTTTTTTAAAAAAATTGGTTATTATTTTATTCTACTGTAGAATATATCTTTATGTACTCTATATACATTCTGTATTTATATATGTTTATCATTATGTTCCAATCAACTGTCTGATATAAATCTTGGGCAAAGCAAGGTGATTACTTGGATTCCAGTGGTTTAATTTTGCCAAGCATTGAATCAGCGCTCTCCCTTAAACTGTTGATTACAGACTAGATTTTGGTATAGTATCTATCTCCTATACTTTTAGGAGAATTTTTGCATGCTGAATAGCACATGAATTGTCCATCCACAAACTGAAGCTGGGACCTGGGCAAAAGAAATGGAAAACTGCATAAAGACTGAGGCTCAGAGAAAGCACTTTCTAAAAGCTGCATTTTTTTTATTTTTTTTATTTTTTTTGTGCTTTTCCAATGCATTAGAAAAATGTTATTTATATCCTTCTGAACAAGCCACATCTCCCTTTGTCAAGTCAATGAAAAAAAATCAAATCCAACTGTGGTAAGGAAGGATTTAGAAAATCAAATGATGGGGAAAAAAAAAAAAATCTCCATCTTACTCAGCTGACCCTGCTGTTGAAGCTGTGGCCTTGCTAGAAGCCTTAGTGTGCCCTCAATCAGCCACCCTCTCTGTCAGTACGCTATTGGAAAACATTTCCACTAATCCCATCATTCACTGCTGTTGTGGAAACCAGCAGGCGCACGAGCAAATCCACCCACTATTTTTTTTTAATCCTATTGAAAGCGCTACCTTAGCGGACATAATGGAAATGGCTTATGTGCAACGTGAAGAGCAAGTGGGTTTTACCAACCCTCATGCCAAAACTAAACATGGATTAAATTGCACCCTGCCAGCACAAAGTGTGCATTGTGTGGCTTTGCTCTGCAGCACCCAACCTCAGCTTGCTCTGCGCATGATAAAACACTGCACGCTCCCTTCAATACCCTTTTTTCAAAAGGGCAAAACAAAGCAGCAGTGTCTGCACTGGAATGTGCTGCAGGTAGCTCCATCACCAAAGTCAGCCAGAGGAGTAATTTAATGCATGAAGGTTGTTGCTTGGAGGGACTTCACAGGAATGCAAACCAAAGGCCTGCAAAGAGCCCACAACAAAGGGAAAACCAGGCGATCTCAAACTCACGGTAGGATGAGGAGCATTGGATTAAGAGCTTGGTCTACCTTGTAGAAAAGGCAAGAAACACTCTTGTACTGAAAAACAATGCAAGCAGGGAAAAGATTTTGGGGTGGCTTTTTATTTCCTGTAGACCTCTTTTAGAAAGACAGTTGGATAGAAAATTGCAGCCTTGCTAATGACATTTATATTATAATTAATACGATCAAATGTCTATGCAAGTTTTATGATTGCATATGTAATTTGTTTTAAATTGTATTTTGTTTCCAGGTAAAATAGAATAAATACCTGTTTTTCAATTCCTGTTTTTTTTCCTCATTTTTTTTTAATTTTTATTTTTTTGGCAGGGGCACACTATTGCGCTCCTAGCAGTGCTGAGACTGGCTACCTTTATTGACACAAAGCGAACTACCAAACATGCCACGTGCTGCTTTGCCGACTTCCAAGCGTTTAAGTGAATGAGGAGCGTGATTTGGTCAGCTGGGGATGTGGACTGCTGCCATTTTTGACAGCCTCAGCAGAAGACATGCAGAAGACTACTCAGGAGTGTGGCACATGGGCACAGTCATGTAAAGAGACCTTGCTATTTGGGGAAGGTGTTCCCCGGGTAACCTCTGAATTATGTACTTAAAAGACTGGAGAAATAACAGCAATAGACAGACTAGAGCTCATGTGAAATTTGCTAGAATAAACTAGTGACAGGGACAGAGCAGCTTTCAGTTTCTCTCAAACTTTCACATAAAAAACAATAGTGCTACAAATTCTCCACCATGACCAACCTGGCTTTATCTGACCTACCGTCCTTATCTGGATTCAGTTTCCAGTCACTGCTTCTTACATCTTTACCATAAGAAGTCATGTAATTATATGCAATTATCAAATTACTCTTTCTTCTCAGTCTTCTACTCTCATCAGTCAAACGATGCCATCCCTTTCTTAATCATTTAAATTGTACAGCATCCCATTTGAGTAACATTTTCCTCAATCTTTTCAAAGTACAAACCTTCTGGACAATGTTTGGAAAATGGCCTATATAATCACAGGTAATTTTTCTTCTCTATTGGTATTCCCTAATTCCCTCTTTCTTCGAGCAAGGTTTGAAACCAGTCTTGGCTCCTGCACCACAGCGCAAGTGCAGGCTCTGTCAGTACTGATCAGGGGCCATGATTAGGGCATCCTTTTCTGTTTCAAAAATACAGCTACTCTCATTATTTACGTCTCTGTCTTGTCTGAAACAATCTACTGTGTGGAGTACTTGGTTTTCTTTTTCAAGACATTATGCAGACAGCAATCTGTGGTGCTTACCAGCTTTTTCTCCCGTTCTTGAGAAGCAAAATTTTGATAAGATTTTGAAGCGCTATGATTTTAAGTATTGTTGTTAACTTACTGCTTCAAGGTCGTCCAGCTTGAAGAAGGATGCTACTGTTAAACAGCAAGCATCTCAAGACAAAGATGTACCAAATTATACTGTAATTTTAATAGAATTAAGCCACTATGGAATTCTAAAAATAATAAAAAGCCTTGATCACTACTTTGTATAGAATGCTATTATTAATTTGAGATCAACAAACCAAGAGCGGTTCATGTAACATTTTATTCACAAGTAGAAAAAGTATTACAAAACGATTTATACAAGATTTTAATTTATATTCCTTAAAGGAGTATTTAAAACAGCACTGTAAGTCCCTAGACGCGATATGCGGGCAGTCTAAATGCGGTGGTCATGTATGTTTTCTATTGGCATGTACAACATTGCTTGCCACAGGCAATATAAAAAAGACCAATTTGGTTAAATTAAGGAAAAAAGTATATACACAATATACACATATGTTTAAAAAGCACTCTTCATTTTTTCCTCCCAATTTGCTCTCAAGCTACCTGCCACTCATTTAAAGAAACGAGTATTTTTGTCTAGAGCTGCCGGATAAGAACAATTATACAAAGTGTAAATTCCAGCGGGAAAACATACTGTGGCAGACCCTGGCAAAACTTTTGAACACAGCATTTTAAAGAACTGTTATTAGTGACAAGTTAAATCTCCATATGTTCTAGAAATATCTTGCCATATACTGAAATGCACATTGGATTTTTTTCTATTTACAAAGTATATACAAAGAAGCACACATCTCTTCATGCACATGTAATGAAAAATAACATTTTGTCACTTCTTCACATGTATGAAAGTATCCAAAGAAAATACTCAAAACTACTCTTATTTGACTATATACTCTAAAGTATTTAGCTGAGTAATTGTACTCCCTGTGTAACTGCGTATTATTCTGTCAGTGACCAAATGGTGGTATTTACTACTTTAAAAAAAAAAATTTACATAATTTCTTCACTGACTTAGGTTTGAATTTGATAACTGTCATTCATGATTTTTGCACACACGAATAATCTCAATGGTTTTAGCTGAAGCATCTTACTGCCTCGCCTGCCTATACTGGCTTTAGCTATTCTCGTGCAGGTTCAACCTTCTACTGGATGCTTCAAAGCAAAAGTCTTTTTCCATTATGGAATATGAATACTGTCTCAACATTTCCATTGCCACACAAAGCATGTGTGGAAAGATGAGTAATATTTATTGCGAATTTGCATTTGTTTTGCTTATTGCTTTGCTTTTGTCAAGGCAAAAACTGCACTTAAAAAAGTCTTAAAAGACCAGCAGTGAGTGCAGAGCTGATAATTTACTAGGCATGCACACATCTTTGAGGATTCAATTCAGAGGTATTTATTTTAAAAAATGTTATGAATTAATTTTTATACTTTGTGTGGAAAAATTGAATTTACACAATACAATAATAATAAGGACAGAGTGACATTAATTAAAAGGTCTGCTAAATGAACAAATTAGGTCACCATGAAGCTTGACCCTTGAAAATAACACACTACTAAAAAATATTAGTAACAGTCTCATTGTATGAATACTTTCATGGCACACCTGCTATAGTCTGACATTTTGATGTGACAGTTGATGACATTTATTTCAACATCCAAAAATTACGTGCTATAACAAGTGCTGTATTCCAACACTGAGACTAGCAATTAAACACAACATCTCTATCTATATGGCTGACTTTCATTAAACTAAATCTAATTCAAAGCTAATCTCCTGCTAGATTTAACAAAACAATGTCTCCTCCCACAAATGTAATAATTGGATGGAGGGAACTTCAACCATACATATTGTAACATGCAAATTCTTTAATTACCCAAACTAGCTTATTGACTATAATGTAATATATAATAAAAGCTTCAGTTTATCAATAGATGATCTTTGCATAAATAGAAATGCTTTTTTTTTAAGTCCTTCAACAGCAGGAAACTGATTTAAAATTAGAACCAGCCAAAAAAATCCTAATGCATGCATAAATCTGCAAGCAGAATAACTGGCAACATCTTGTCCCACGCCTTCTGACATCTATAGCCATATTTAAGATACCTACCCTAAACACACTGAAGTATTATATTTCTTGCTATATTTACATATACTTTTAAGCTTACTCCATTAGCCTTTTTGAGAATCTGAGGGAACAGAAGGTTATTTTTTTAAAAGAGATGTAAAAGGTCATAAATCCAATTTCGAGGTTCTCCTAGGATGCTCCTTGAAGTTTCACTTTACAGCTGTTATGGCTCAGATGCAACTGCTCAGAAGGTGTGAAATGATGCCATTTTTTTTCCAGCTGATTTTGAAACCATGCAACATTGAAGACCAGACCAAGTTTGACGAGAATTAGCAGAGGAGCATTAAGGAAGCATTCAACTTTAGTGCTGAGAGAAATAGCTCGGTTCCCTAAAAGAAAGTGATACAACAGTGGTTACTTAAACTCATAAAAAACCTGTATGTACTACTATACTTGACTAAACACTAAAAAAATACAGTTATAGTTATTGCATGGTGTAAAAACTCACCTAAACCTGAAGACTGAACCTGTATTAAAACACCCATTTAAAAAGTTACGTTTATGTGCAAATAAATAAAATTATGCTATCTTCGGATAGCATTATTATTTATTTTGCAATATAATAATGAAGTATGGCCCTATGCAAGGCTTTAACGCATCCACATGTACTAGAAAGACCGTCCTTCCCTCAAAACATTTCAAAAAGACAAGAAAGATGAAGGGCAAATGGAAGAAAACAGGTTAGACTGAGATTAAATAATTTTCTTGGAGTTGTATAGTTGCTCAGAGTTAAGCCTGAAAATACATCTCAGGTACGCCTAGTCCTGGTCCTGTCCCTCAAATGCTACTTAAATTTCTCCATCAAAGATGCAGATATAATGATGTACTGTACAGTCTGAATATGGAGAAATTGTCTAAAATGAATCAGTAAAGTCTATTAAAGAAAAAAAATGAAGAAAAACCTAACCCATCAAAACCATCTTGCTTATTCAGAATTATACACAAATCTCAGTAGTAATACATGATAGTACAAAATCATCAAATAATACAGGATTTTGAAATGTCAGAAAAGATGTCTGCATATAAATATGAATCAGTAAGAAAATTAAAAATTTATATATCGTAACACGTATGGTGAAATGTAAGTTAATTTTTATAGTGATATTTTGAAGTTCTGTGGTTCCTTTCATCTGGAAAAACTCTAAATAATATTAATCACGTACCTCTGAAATTGATACATGGTTTAGTGGGGAAAAAAACCCACAAACTTTTGATTTTTAAAATCTTGTTAATATGGAAATAGACTCCCTTAAAACATCAAGAGACCATTCAAGTTCCATTGATAACTGCTGAAAAACTGGGAACTAGCAGTGTCGAGATTTACAGTCATAGCCATGTCATTGTCCCTTCCTATATACGCCTAGAGAATACAACTATTACCTAATGATATTTGGCATATACCAAAATGAAACTATGACAATTGCTATCTGACATATGGGCAGTTAGTGTCATTGTTACAGACAAAACTATATACTGTAAATAATATATTTAGAAAAATAGGTGTGACCTAGATACGGTTCATATTTTCAGTGACAGCAGTAGATTTTCAGGGTGATATATGAGTTCCATTGAAGTCAATGGCAAAAAAATTCTTAACTTAGCAGTCTGTTTACCTCCCTTTCCTCCTCTTGAAAACATCACCTAAAGAATTAAGGCTTGATTTACAAAGAATTAACCATTGCACTTACATGTTTCCAGAACATGCTTTTTTTTTTTGTTAAATACTTGTTACTTTCTACTTCTTATTTAAGAGCAATATGAAAGTGGCATGCAAACCAAATGGAAGAGGATCAAAGGCAGGCAGGTTTTTTTTCTGAAGATGACCCAAAATTTTCATAATTACAGATAGCATAATTTTCTTAATTAAGCTTGGTGGATTATTAACGTTAGTGGCACCTGCTGCTGTTCCTGCCTCTGTGTACATACACAGGAGACTATTTCAGCTTTCCAGACACGGACTGCATAACCCTTGAGTAACACCACCGGTACACATGCCATACTTTGGGATCCTTTCACAGATTAGCTACTTATTGCTCCAAGTTACTTTCAATAGTAGAAAATGTCATTTTAAAAATACAGAGCACAGCTAATATTCAAAAAGATGTAACGATGAAACAGTAGCAGAGTGACTTTTTGCGATCATTACATTGTTATGCAGCAAAGACGATTGTTTATCATCTCTTCTCATTTTGACCTCAGACCTGCGTTTTCTCTGAGAATTAGAACACTGAGCTTTTATAGATTAAATTATATTTTATGGACAAACTTATGGAATGTTTTATCTGATGACATGGCAATATGAATGGCATTAAAAAGCATTTGAGATTCTCTCTTCTGTTCCTGCTACTGCTGTAGTAACTTCACAGAGAAGGGTTTGTAAATATTTCTGAAAGAACACTTGCATGTGTTTTACGCTTTGTTTACAATAAGCAAAATAAGTCCTCAGTTCTTCCCTCATAAACAAGCACCAGCCTCACATAATAGTTTGGTCATAAGGCTACTAAACTGATTTTTTTCCCTCTGAAATTTGATGAAAAAAAAATAATTATAAAAGCTGACTGGTATACAGACTTACCTCTGTATTCTAGCTCACATTATCTCAACGTTACAGTTTGAGATAACTGAGATAACAGTTTGTACAGTAACTACACCTTTCGAATTCAGTCAATGATTTAAAAATGTGAAACTGCTGGATCTCTTGTAGAGTGTTATTTTATTTCAGCAATAGCTAGGTGTAACCTATGGAGAAACATAACCCTACAACTTTTTACAATTCTGTTTTTATCTAACTCTACGTGCCTTGAGTACTCATTCTCACTCCTTTGTAGTTATGTTTTTTACCTCTTTATCAGTCTGTAGCGTCGTTTGCTGTTCCATTAGGCTTTGTCTTGGGCTGGGTTTCAGCAGCTGCTGTGTTCTGAAGTGATGAAACTTCTATGCATGTTCTATGTTTGGAGATTTCACAGGACTTTGCAATGTCTCCATCAAGAGACTTAGCTGAAATAAGTACTTCAGTTAGATCCTGGTTATTATCAGACTCAACAGTGGCTGCATTTTCAGTTTCAGGACTGCAGGATTTTGCAGATCCTCCAGCCAGTTCTGAATATGATTCACATAAAGAAATGCTGTCACAACAAGCTGAGTTTTGCATAAGAGGCCAAGCATCTGAAATGTCTCCACAGGCAGAGCGTGAAAGAGAACCAAGGAAGGTAGGAATCATTTGTCCAACAGAATCAGAAGCCCTGCAAAAGGATAAAAAATACACACTTTCAAAAGTGTTCCAGAAAATATTATGGCTATTGTAATTATTGTCATTAATTATTATAGGTATTTCAAGAAGGTATAACAGGGTAATATTAAGTTCATACTCTAGAGGTATTCTGTACAAACCAATTCTTTTGAAAAGGAATACAGTTTGTTCCTCATCTGAAAATGAAGAAAGCTCTGGAGAACACTACTAAAGGTAAAGAGGATGCCTAGAGCCCTTCACACTATGAATTCAGGGTTTTAGAAAACATGAACTACAGTTGTCGTTGTTTATAGTTTAAAGAACAGAAATATGATAAAAATACTATATTATTGTTCAGATACAAAGACTGTTTCAAAGAGCAAGGAATTTATTTGTTCTCAATGCAGGGTGAGGGATTAAAACAATATAACAAGCTTAAATTGCAGCAAGAAATATATTTGGGAAGACTGTGGAACCTCCAACACTAGGGGGGTGTTTGAAAAAAAACAGGCTAGACAAATACCTAATGGAAGCAGAAGTAGTAAAGTGGGTTCAGACTGGGAAAAGGGAGTAGACAACACGACAGCTTGAAACACCTATCTGTGTGATTTCATACTGAACATGCATTCACTTTAGATTTTTCAGTTTGTTCTGTCCAGCCTTCAAAACGTGAAAAGTTTTTCTCCCATTCTCTTTCATGTGGAAAGGACAGAATATTAATGAAGGGAAAGGATTTTTAATTCTCACAAGGATTATTTTTATTTTACAGAAAACAGAAGAAAGTGGAAGTTGGAACTCAATGTTATCTATCTCAAATCTGTTTAAGGTGCATGATGATACTGACATGCCTGAGTGCACTATACATGCCTATCTCTGTTGAAAGCCCAGTAATGTTTTTTACTATAGCATACCAATATAATTATTAACAAAACCAAAAAGATATACTAATACATTTTATTTCCAAAAACCGTCTACAGATTTATAAAACTGTAAAGGCTATATTAAGTCAGATATACAGTAATAATTTGTGACAAAACATCCCACATTAACATTGCCTACAACAGATTTTAAGTAGCTTTACTCATTTCCAAAACATGATGCTTTAATAGCTTTGATATACACACAAAGCATTTTTATAGATGAGGCTAAAAGTCAGGACACTGCACCACAATTGAAGGAAATACATTATTTTGGCAAAGGAAATTGAAGCAAACTCCATTTCTACTGAAAGGAACCACAGGATCTTTGATGTCCACATAGCATGGATATGACGTTTATTTTTAAAAACTTAACCAAAAGATCCCTCACAAAGTACAAAACTCTCAATTTGTGAGACTGTGAAATATACACCAGCCTTTGTGGTATAAAAGGATGACTCAAGCTTGCTGGTATACAAGTTATTATAGAAAATTTAGGTATTTTGTATCTTGTACTTAGGTCACTAAGTCACCTTGCATAAACAATAACTACGAAGAAGATGCCTCTACGTTTTTAGTTACATTTGGCCAGAAGAACAAAACAGCTGGAGACCAATTTAAACCTTATATGGAAAACAATTCTAGCTAAAAGAAAGAAATACATCCTGTGTTAAAATCTGTAACCAGGAAACTCTGAATGACACAATAAATTTTATATATTTAGCTCATGGTACTGCTGTTGAAATAACTATTACTGTATTTATATTCAGCTGATCAGGAGAAACTAATGGTTACAATCTGGCAGAAATGAAGAAATACTAGATATTTCAAATCTCTCAGTCATTAACAGCTTCTAAAAAGAGAAAATCTTCATGACACTTCTAAACTATACCTTAAGCCCCCTAGATTCACAGGTTTATGTAGCACCTTGCTAACCCACAGCAGAAAAGGGGGTCACCAAAGCCTCTAAGGTACCACAGAGTAAGAGGAAGACTATCTGCTTGTGAGAGAAGTCAGTCACTTCTTCATCAGAAACTGTTAATATCATGTCAGCATTTACTAAGTAATACTTAAAATCGATTTTTCACCATAAACCTGTTTTTGCACAAAACAGGAGTATATGGCTACAGTTCACCAAAACCCCCCATTCCACTCCAAACAGTTATTGTATCTGTATAAATATGAGTGCATAAGAAATATTTAATGTTTAATAGACATTTATAAAACTCAGTTACCTTTCATTAAGCGTAGTCTGTGAGTGGAAAGCGCAACTGTGACTGCTGTGCTCCATGCTACAGGTTTCGTCACAGCACAGTGATGGAATCAAGTGAACTGGTCCTAGGGAATGAAAATTAATTTAATAATGTTAAAAGTGTTAAAGCTCTGTATAAACTTAGTCTCTGTACTTTTTCAAACTTGAGTACTAGTTTGCCAGTTACATTATAATATATAATAGCACAAGAGGACATAGCCTCAAGCTTTGCCAGGGGAGGTTCAGGTTGGACATTAGGAAGAATTTCTTCTCGGAAAGGGTCATTAGACATTGGAAACGGCTGCCCAGGGAGGTGGTGGAGTCACCATCTCTGATGAATTTAAGAAAAGACTGGACATGGCACTTAGTGCCATGGTCTAGTTGACTTGGTGGTGTCAGGGCAATGGTTGGACTCTGTGATCCCAGAGGTCTCTTCCAACCTGATTGATTCTGTGATATAGATTGAGGAAAGAGATTTCTTATTGCAAAAAATGGGTCTTTAATTTATTACTTTAAAATGGAATTACTTATAAAAGCCAAGCCGTTCCTCCAGGAGTAATACAGATGCCAGTCATTAATATCTGCTTTTAAAATTAATTTACTTTTCAATTAGATACACGTGAGAGGAAGTACCACATTCTGAGTTAACATATTAGGATGGTATTTAAGCCTATGCTCTTTTGTTAAATTATGTATTTGTTAACGTCATAAATGTATCCGTTCTGACACTACTTCACAAAATCTCAATGATTTGAATTGTTCAGGTTTTTAACGTCCTTTAGACTTCATATAATGTCTTAGATACTGTCTGGTAAATCCTTCACACCCATTTAAGTCTCAAAGCCAGAGGCAGTGCTATTTTTATTGGCAAGAAACGAGATAGACATTTAAAGCTATTTTTTTAAGTGAAGGGTCATCGGAATGAAAACAGAAAAAAAAATCATAACCAAGTAGCTACTTAGAAATTGTGTGTGCTTATTGAGAAATTAGCCTAGGACAAAGGGTAGTTTGACAATGTTAGCTCTGTACTTGAAGTTAAATGTTGCAACCCAAGTGTTACATAAATGTTCATCATGCCATAAAGTCACTTTTAAGTAGACCTAACATACCACATGTCTGTGATGTGCTTCTCTGGCACTGGCAACAAGTTCTGTGGTCATACTCATTTAGCCGTGGTCTATCAAAACATGACAATTCAGAGCCATTGTAGTGAATGTCTTGTGACCTCAAAGACCCTTTGGACAAAATCAATAAAAATACATATTGGTAAATTATACTCTTTTTTCCTGTTCAGAGCCTCCTAACTTCATAGAACGCTTAAATGTCATACTATACAATATTTCCATACATTTTCCACAATGATCATATGGTTTCATGTAATGCAAACCACAGATTTTGCAACAAACCCTAGAACAGCTGGTTCAACTACAGCCTCTTCTAGGAAGATATCTGCTCTTGTTTTTTTGAGAGTGATATAGTTCATAGAATTATTATGATTTGAGAGTACATATTTCATAGAATCACAGAATGGTTTGGATTGGAAAGGACCTTGAAGATCATCTAGTTCCAACCCCCCTGCCACAGGCAGGGACACCTTTCACTAGACCAGGTTGCTCAAAGTCCCATCCAACCTGGAAATTTAATTCACTGTTACATTTTCTCAGTGTTTAATGATTCTCAGTGACTTCTGTCTGAAATTTTCCATATTCAGCTTTCAGCCAACGGGATTTTGTTTGTTATCTTAAAGAACTTTATATTATAAAAAGCAACAGGACAAGAGGCTATGGGCACAAACTGAAACACAGGAAGTTCCATCTCAATATGAGGAAAAACTTCTTTACTTTGAGGGTGACAGAGCACTGGAACAGATTGCCCAGGGAGGCAACGTGCTCTAGGTGAACCTGCTTTGGCAGAGGCTTGGACTAGATGATCTCCAGAGGTCCCTTCCAACCCCAACCATTCTGTGATACTGTGATTAAGAGCAAAATTCCTTTAATCTGTATAACTCTAGGCCAAGGCAAATGAGTTACTAAATTTCACTAACTAGAAGACTCAATTCACTATGCCTGAATTTCTTAAAATTTACATTGTAAAGCATCTTCTAGGTTACGAACAATTCTTACAATGCATCTCTGAATCTTTTTATTCTTGCTTGTGCTGTAAGTAGTGATAACATCAATTCTTCCTAGTTATTATTCTTGTTTGACATCCAGTGCTCATTAGATGCTATAAACATATTTTATTAAAAGTTTTTTAAATGATAAATGGGAACTAGAGTGCTTTTGACTTTTCTCTTTCTTCGTTTAAATTAATGGGCAGAAAAATGGTTATTATAAACAATTTGTGAATTACACCGATGAGCTGTTATGGATTCTTTTTTTTAATGTACGAGTCTAACTGGCTTAGGCATTTAATTCGTCTTGAATATGCCCATAAAACCAAATTGTTGATGACAAATCTGCTATATCTACACTGGTGACATTCATTATCGCAAAGAGCTAAGTTGTTTCACAATGGTATGTGATGCACAGACCCTCCAAGCTGGTATTTCCACATTGGCACTGCAACTCTATAATGACATCTCAGCTTGGATCCCAAATGGTCCACATATATCTGTGCAGCACCTAACAGAGTATGGCACAGAATTAATGCAATTGGATTATTTCTGGACATCTGCACAGCATTTTCTCAGTAGAAGCTGGAACATCCACACTGAGCTGGCCAACATGTATGGACATATAACCTTGGGCCTCTGCTAGCTTGTTCACCTCAATGCTAAACTTATTAGAATGCTGTAGAAATTTCATTTATTTATCTAAGAGAGATTTGCCAAACTAATACTGGTATATGAGTATTACAAAGAAACAGTAATCATTGGAAACTTACAGCTTGGTTTCTTCTCCATAAACTGCCTTTTACAATAGATAACACAAAGAATAAGGAGAGCTAAGAGCACTGTTGCAAGTGCACTGCATATAACAGCTGCTAAAGCAGTGTCTCGAGGACTGGAAGCAGTTGATGGGATCTTCACAAGGTTTACTTTGGTGGTACCTGAAATACAATTAAATAAGAATTAAGGCAAAATGTAAACATTTCAGGAATACAGTCATGTAAATGAAAGCCTGGGAAATAGAAGAGATTCGTAGCACAGAAAAAAAAGCATGTTCCATCTGCTAATGTATAAACATTAGTTGCACATATAAATAGATATGATTAGCAGCAACCACATTACGAAAAAAACCTTTAAAAATATTGCAGAATGAGTGGTAATGAGTGTAGATGCATACAAATGCATTCTGACTGTCCATAAGAATGGAATCAGATCTTCATCATGAGAACAAAGACCTCTCCATTTTTAATGATGTCAGATGATGTTAATATGGAGAACATTCCCTAGAGTACAGCTGAGAAAGCTGTCTACTAGAGGGAGGCACAAATACAGGAACTTTCCTTAATAAGGAAACTTTTTGAGAACTGAGACACCCACAGAAGTTCAAATGCTGTCAAAAGTACCAATTTGCTTGGTTGCATATGCCACGACACCATGGTCATTTCTAGGATCAAATCTAGGATTTCAACGGTGCTTTTTTTATTCAGTGAGAGTTTTCTTAATACAAACAATACCTCTAGTAAAAATTCAGCAGATATTGACTTTATTTCTGTCTCAGTAAAGACTTCAGCAATGTTTCTAACTTTGACATCGTTACTTCTATGTGGAAAGTGAAAAAGCATCAAAAGTTTAACTACAACTATTGAAAATATCTTAAATTACGAATGGCCTTTTAAAATTAAATTAATAGAATCATTTAGGTTGGAAAAGACCCTTAAGATCATCAAGTCCAACTGTTAACCTAGCACTGCCAAGTCCACCACTAAACCATGTCCCTAAAAACCACATCTACATGTCTTTTAAATACCTCCAGGGATGGTGACTCCACCACTTTCCTGGGCAGCCTGTTCCAATGCTTGACAACCCTTTCAGTGAAGAAGTTTCTCCTAACGGCCAATTTGAACCTTCCCTGGTTCAACTTGAGGCCATTTCCTCTCCTCCTATCATTCTATCGCTTGTTACCTGCGAGAAGAGACCGACACCCACCTCGCTACAACCTCCTTTCAGGTAGTCGTGGAGAGCGTTAAGGTCTCCCCCGAGCCTCCTTTTCTCCAGGCTAAACAACCCCAGTTCCCTCAGCCGCTCCTCATAAGACCCCTTCTCTAGACCCTTCATCAGCTTCATTGCTCTTCTTTGGATGCTCTTTTTTGTTATAAGATTATTTTTTAACACTTATGAATTCTGATAGCTCATCTGTTTCAATCGGCTTTGAAGTTCACATCAATTCAACAATATTTTATGAGCAAAGGAACGAAACATTGAGTACTTCTCTGAAAGCAGATTTTTAAAAAACCCACAAACCGTATTTTATTAACTTATTTTTATAAGTTAAACGTGCCTATTTCCCCCTGAAAATCTTTGGTTAAAACCTAAAGACTATAATTCCTAAGAAATGGTCCATGCAATCATAAGTTTAAATTGGGAGATAAACGTCTGCCAGAGTATATTAAAATCACTTATCAAATTGTACATACATACAATTGTTTGATATCCTAACTGCAATATAATAATAGCACGAGAGAATAACTTACTAACTTTTCTCAAATAATTATGGTATTCCTCTACACACATCAAATGTGGGCAGCAAAGTGTTTACAACACCATATTGCTTGGTTATAATGGCCAGATTGCCAAAAAGCTAGGTATTTTGAAAATCAGCTTTATTACATCCAGTTCTAAGTCTTCAGACCACTCACACCGAAGAAAATATTAACTTCTAGGAAACAAAGAATCCAAAATGAAAAAAAAAGACACACCACTTTTTAAATAAAGACGGTTTCTGTGGATTATAGTGTCATGTAGTTGCTGGTAAGTGGAGGAACATAAGAAAGTGGAGAGGTCAGATCATGGCTATTATTCAGAAGAAAGAATGTTTAGTCATTAATTTCCTGATTTCAATGTGAAGAAAAACAAGTGTTACTGCACTTACATCTGCTTGAATATTTCTATTTACCTTGATTTACCTATTATGTTCCACTGTCACATCAAAAGTGTAGAGAGCAAATTTATAGCAGATCTTTTTTATCTTTAACTTGCCAAATTTGACAAGAGTAGAGCTACCGGAGAGAGCCCAGCGAAGGGCCATAAAAATGATTGAGGAACTGGAGCTTCCCTCCTATGACGAAAGGCTGAGAGAGCTGGGACTGCTCAGCCTGGAGAAGAGAAGGCTCAAGGGGGTATCTCATCAATGTGTGTAAGTCCTTGAAGAGCGCGTGCAAAGAGGACAGAGCCAGGCTCTTTTCAGTGCATCAGAGGCAATGGGCACAAACTCAAACACAGGAGGTTACCTCTGAACACCAGGAAACACTTTTTTAACTGTGAGGGTGACCGAGCACTGGCACAGATTGACCAGACTGGTTGTGGAGTCTCCCTCCTTGGAGATGCTTAAAAGCTGTGTGGACATGGTCCTGGGCAACCAGCTCGAGGTGACTGCTTGAACAGGGTGGTTGAACCAGATGATCTCCATAGGTCCCTTCCTACCTCAACCATTCTGTGATTCTGAATTATGAAAATACAGCAGAACTCAAAACTCAAGTCAATAGAGGCTGAAGTCTCCTACATGAACTAGAAATACATTTTGAAACTCTGTCCTTGTACTGAAAAGTTATCATTTTCATTATCATAGCAGATGGTCTATTATTTTTGTTCCAGATAACAGAATAAAATTCCAGTTCAGGGTCTCAGGTACTTTTCCTCTTAAATAATTATTACCTGTCCTCTTTATATTCTTCTATAATTCCTATTACTCACAGAGCTAAGTTCTATGACCTCTTTTTCAGATCTTCATTGTTATTTAGAAGAAAAATCAACCAGTGTCATAATCTTTTTGTTATAACTTCAATGCTCTTGGCAGCAGCATTGCAATCTTCCACAGAGAAAAATTTTCAGTCAGTTTCTAGGATTCGTGCAGCTGTAGTTTTAAGTTTACAGTTTTAACAGACTGCAGAAATTTCTGCACGGTATGTAAAGTTCCAGGATATAATTCTGTGAGAAGAAGTAAAATTATATTAAAAAAAAGCTATTTATACAGCAAAGTGTGCTGGCTTTGGTGTGAAAACCAAGGACTACGCATTGATATTGGGTTTTCAATTTTAGTCAAATGCCTGATCTAGTCTTTAGAAAGTTAAAGACAGTCTGGACAAGTATTTAAAACAAAACAATAAAAAACTGATCAGAATATCTTCAAATATTTTTCATATCAATATATGTATACCAATACCTGTATCAATGTACCTACCTAAAAGTACTAAACAGTTTTTAGAAATAAGGTCTTCATAATCAGTAGAAAAAAGAATTGTTAATTTTTAAAGCAAAAATAGAACAAGAGCCCTGGAAGTGGAGCTGCTATATTTTTGTCTCTCTTCATTTGCTCACAAAGTGTATCTCTTTCCAAGTATAATGACATATTACATATTCTGGGAAGTTATGAATGACATATTTCTTTAGTGCTCATCAACAACACCCAAACTGGAAATACAGCGATTTTATTTTACACTGGGATGGCAAAAAATAAAATTTATTTTAGCTATCTAGTTATTTAAGATGTATTTTATTTGGTTGATTTTTTTTTTCACTTGAGAAAGCAATTTTCTGTTCCTGAGAATGCCTACCACTCATCTTCACCTTCAAAGAACTTTTTGGAATAGCTACTGTGCGCAGTCCATTGTAGTGCAGCTCTAATTATAATGATAGTGATCTTCCCTGCAGAGACCAACATTTCAGAAGTGGATTGCTATTGTAGAAGTGGCCCGTTGGGCATTGCTGAACTCCGCTTTCAGTGTTACATTACTCAGATATGTATGCATTCTCATAAACTCTTTCTTTGCAGGCTCACAGACTTAATGGTCCCATTTCAGTAAAGCAAGGAGGTGCATTTTAAACTTTAAACTTATACTTACTATTAAATGATTACTTGATTAAATATAAACATGTAATTAAACACTTTGTGAATTGGACATGATACATTAAGAAAGAAGGGAGGAGGTGCACACTGTTTTATGATTCTGGAAAGCCTGTGCATATTATGCATCACAAAAATATAACAAAAAATATACTTTATATAAGAAATAGATCTCCTTTTCTAAGTCTCAGTTCCAACATATTCTGGAAATGTGCTAGCACTAAAGAATTACCGCAAACACCAAGCTATCTCCTGCATAATTTTGAGCAGTAAGCTTAAATACATGTTCTTCCCTTAATTAATCAATGGCACATCGTAATGTCAGTATGTGCAAAGGTGAGGTTCTTAAAAGCAAGTAAAGTTTCTGCTAATCCAAGATGGTTAAATAGCAGTAACTCAGCTAATACGGAACATATGAATCCCAGCTGTATCACTATAACTTCCGCCAATAAACAGAACAGTTGAATTTTTGGCCTGTTTTACCGAACAACCAGAGACAGGACAAAATGTAAAAAGCCTTCCTTTATCACTTATTTCATGTTTATTTTCTCAGATTTTTTTTTTCAGAACCATGATTAGTTACAGTCACTACTGGAATCAGAATGCCTAAAAGAAAGCTTTCCGTGGCTGATTAATCATGTGAAAACAGAACTTGCAACATTTTATGTTTCTTCCATGGATATAATAAATAATAATAATATAATAATAATACAATAATTACCAAAGTTGAGGAAGATAAAATGTGGATTATGTTTGGATTTTCTTTCTTACCATGTCAAGGCAATGCTAACCCAAAGAGGGTTTACTCAATAAAACAAAGCTAATCAAATCTCCACTTAGATAGCAATAAACATCGTAACATTGGACAGAGTGCCACCTTTCACAATCAGGATTAAAAATAAGATACAAAAGTAAATTAAAATGTTTTTAATTCCTGGAATATGGGTATTTCTGGTCAAGAGAGGGGAAGGGAGCATTTGCCTACTATAAAAAGTGTTTGCCCACTACTTTTATGCTGATTAGCCCAAGTCAGTGGTATCAGCCATAATTTGACAAGAATTAAGGGCTCAGACATACCCTCAAGTTATGACAATTTAACAAGTTACTGCCTGTCAGCTGAATTGCAGTGGCTATCTGTATGTGTGCTCTTGATCCATGGAAAATGTAAGGCAATGTGTCTTATCTTGAAACTCCTTCATTTTGAAAAAAGTTTAAAAGATGTTTATGTTCATTTAAAAGTAAGAAGGCAATACCTCTACCTAGTCCCCAACAAGCAAAAGAATGTATTATGTATAGACATGATGTGTGTATATAATTCAGATACTACATGTATTATATATGTATATATATAAAAAATACATGTATAATATATACTACTGAGAATTAAGATCAATGGAAAATAAGTTGTCCTGAGTATATTTCTGAGTCTTTACAAAGCAGCAGATTGCCTCCCTTTTCCTGATCTTTCAAGTAGGACACAAGAAACTTCATTAAACATTACTGTTGGAGACTGTGGTAAATGCAGAGAGAGCGAGCCTCCCAACATCTGTAAAAGGACAGCCATTTGCGTGCATGGCCTACACCCAAAAGTTCATCATGTCAAACCACATTTTTCAAATGTACTCCAAGTGCTGACTTCAAAGCCTTTAGTTTTCAAGTCAGTGCCCTACAACTTTTTTGTTTTATTTTGCTGGTTTTGTTATTTTTTTAAATAAATGTACCAAAAAGCCCTAGGGGAGAAAATGACTATTCAAGTATTTATCTATTGTTTGGAAATCCTGAGAAATGTGCTTATAAATTAAAATCTTCGGAATTTGATTTATTCGTTTCCAAGACCATTTCTCTTGCACTACGTATTTTCACAAACTCCAACTGCTGACAGCCTTGTATGTTTAAAATGGTAGAACAATTACACTGTGTATGTGAATTTAAAATATATACGAACTCCACAGTACTGGATACTGCTATGTCTGTAAGGCATAGTCAACCTCTGCCACAAGTTTTTCTTTTAGTAATTAAGAGATATTAATTCTGAGCACTACCATGGTCATCTAAATTGAACTGCTATATGGGCACAAAAGTAACATTGCTTCATGCACAAAACTTTCACCTTTGAGAACTGTCTAGTCATTTAAAAATACTACTACATGAGAATACAGCCTCAAATAACTGGTACCCTCAAATAACCTGAAAAAAACCTGAGAGTAAGCAAAAAATCAGAGGAAATCGGATAAAATTTGTGTCACTGCTGAACTACATATTCTGCACCCCGCAACATAACATCACTGGTTATCAATGTGAAAAGACAGTACGTCTCTCCATAAGTTGGAAATACTTAGCATGATCTGGTGGCATAAAGAATATCTTGCTGTTAATAGGACGGTGGTGTTGTCAGCAATTACCTTTCTGACTTTGGCTTCTAGCAGCTCACTTTGCACCTCTGACCATTCAGGGTGTCCAATATATATTTTGCAGAAAATGCAATTTCTTTCTCAGGTGTTTTCATGTGTTAAATCAGTATTACATAAAGTTTGTGTCAGAACATACAAGATTGCCAGGTACAGCAGAAAGCCTACTTCACTTCCAACTTGTACTTTTAATCAAATTCTTTTCCAGACATGTTTTGGGAACAAGAACACAATATTTTACGATATTCTCTCATTCAATTCCAACTACAGAATGCATCCATCCCACCCGGGCTACGATTTTCAACAGAAGATGAAAGTAGAAAGTATCTGTTTTGTATTCAATCAATCAATCAGAACCAATCAGGTTGGAAGAGACCTCTGAGATCATCGAGTCCAACCATTGCCCTGACACCACCATGTATGTGCAGTCCCATTTCATCTTTAGGACTACCCAGTTATAGAATAAAAACAACCTGGTGCAGTATTTGAGTAAATTAAGTCTGTTTATGACAGTTACAGCTTCTATATACACTCTATTACTCTCAGTGCCAAAAAGCTTATACAAGACATTACCCACATTAGCAGAAGAAGAGTTTGTATTGCCTAAATGCACACCATTTTCAAGTGGGTAACTACTGCCATTACCCATTTTCCGAAAGAGGAGAGGAAGATCATATACCCTTAAGAATCTGATTATATATTCACTAGTTAAATGACGATGGCATGTATGTAAATATAAGAATAAGCATGTCTGAAGCTTGTTTCTTTAGCCAACGGCAACTAACCCACTTTCATTAATGAAAAGTGTAATTGAACATTGTGAATCCCATGCATACTGGATACAGATCTGTTCTAAAAGGTTCAAACACCAGCTCATAGTTGCTGTGTGATGAGCTTGTAGATTGGTGCACGGATCAGTTTTCAGTATGGATTGAAACATGGCAGTGTGGAAAGCTCCATCCTGTAACCACAACCAGATAGGCAGGACTGAGGGCTGGTAGGGAAGCTATGACACTTTATGCCCTCACCTGGGCAGAGAACATACATGCTCTTCCAGCTGTGCACTGCTGGCACACTATGTATTTAATTTCAGACCACTGTACGTGGCAGTGCAATTGCCACGTACACCCACAATCGCTGAAACTATATATATGTTTGTATAAATATATATATACTATATATACTCTATATATGTTTGTATAAATCCCAATAAAGCAAGAAGTGAGTTGTAAATCAGTCGTAAAAGGTTCTTGTGTCCCTCTGATTAAATGAGAAGTAGTTTCTAACACTTCACTTCCTACCCCAGTGATTTCCCTCTTTGTCCTGGTTCAGCTGTGGTAAGAGCCAGGGTGTAGAGCAGAAGTTTGCACGACGATTGCAAGCCTGTATCCTAAATTTGTTAATACAAACTTTGATAAACATCACTAACAGTCCATGCAGAACATTTTCAAGAGCTATGGTTTTTTCTTTGCTTTAAAAATGTTTTCTGAAGGTAATAACAGTACTCAGCTACCTCACTTCTGTCTACACACTGGACACCTGTTTTGTCATCAGAATCACAGGGTATATTGTAACAATTTTCAGTCACAAAGTTTTTATAGCTTTAGACAATCAGGATTGTATATTCAAATAAAAAAATTATATAAATGAGTGATACAAGATCTACTGTATTTGAATACCAAATTATTTGCAGGATCATTTGCTTATTTCACTTAAAAAGGAAGTTCTTGATTTGGCCAAATAACCTATCTAGTTCAGACAGCTAGATGTTCCAGCAGCGATAAAAAAATGAAATAAAATTTTAGTACCCTTCCCTTGTTGCTTCCTGGGCTACAATTAACATATGAAGTAACTGGGAAAGGAAAATGAAATCCTGATGGTTAGAGACATCTCCACTCTTTAAAATCTCTGTAGTGTACTAACATTTTTTATTAGTGAAAGTGAAAAAACACAAATGCTAGTGAAATTCTTCCATCTATTAGAAAGTCAATGCAGAAAGAGCCTACCTCGAAGATGTAACTAATACAAAATCAGTAGTGAAAGAGATCTGTAAATATGCGTGTGTCTACATGTTCGTTTGTAATTTTAAAATCCAAGGTCTCTATCTGGGAAACTAAAGACCTGTATTAGGTCACATACTTCCTATACAGTGCAAAGAAAAGGTTAAACATAGAACAGAATGTGAAATAGCTTCCACAGAGTAACACGGTGCCTAAAGTCACTACGCTCAGCCTATAGACGTAGAAACCTGGAGAAGGATACTAGACTTTGTTCTTCCCATAAATCACTCAGAGTGGTAGAGAGGGGCTTCCATCTTCTCTTAAAACTCTCCTGAGAACAAAACTCTATAATCTTATTTTAAAATTACACTGAGGGGGAAGAAATAATGAGTATGGCTTATAAAGCCTTTCAGATGCAACTCTTGAAAGAAGAGGTTAATGCAACTCTTGAAAGAAGAGGTTAACGATGGAGTTTCTGGCTTCTGTAAATCTTAAAAGCCCTTTGTCAAGAAGCATGAGATGGAGGCACAGTTGCCTCCTCTGCCACCTCCACAGGGATTGTTTTAGCCACTAGGCTATAAGCTGAGCTGGGTAAAAGCTTATTTCATCTCTCCAGTTGAATTTGCTGAGTTGTAAAGCTTCAGCAGAAGCAGTAAGGATCCCTCTTCACGTAGTCAACAGTCACGTAAAATATATTTGTGGAATGCAACAAAATTAAATAAACCATATTTGGGGTTGCCCACCACTTACTTTTTTCCTGTTTATAATTATGTTAAAAAATCACTAACTTCGGTTAAATTCTCCAAGCAAGGCAACTACTTCCGAATGTGGGGTGATTGGTTTTTTTTTTTGGGGGGGGGGAGGGGGGGGGAGGGTCGGGTTTTTGTTTTTTAAAAACATAACTGCTAGCCATTTCCACATATTGAGGGGAAAATATGTCTGTACTGTGGAAAACACAGAGTGTGTTTATGTAATTAAGACTGTTTCATAATACTTACAATACAACTGGGCTGAATTATGATTCTGAATTAAGGTGGAAGTTAAGAGTTGCATAACAAACCCTACTAGTATTTTCTATCTTTTTAATGTTCAACTTTGCAACCTCAGCATCTTTTAAAAATGCTTTCTTGGGTATCCTGAAATGCATGGGATTAAATATAAATTTTCATAATTTTATAACATATAGCCTTAACACCTTTAGAAGCTGGGCGTTTATCACCACCTTACTGTAATACTGCAAATATCAAAGTAAATGTCATTATTTACTGCAAAGAAAATTACCTACTGTGCAATAGTAAGCATGCACATGAAAACTATAGCACAGATGAAAAAGCTGTAGCTTTGAAGTCAGAAATAATAATAGCTTATAAAAAGCAGTTTTTAATTCACCACTTAAAGCTTTAGGGATAAAGTCAGTCCTAATCTGAAATATAACACCTCCCCTCTGTTACAGAAGTCAATAGGAATTAGTCATAGAATACAGAAGACACTCTGAAAGGTTATCTTCAAAAAGTCAAGCTCTATTAGTGAGATTCATCTGACCAAAGCAAACATCTACTTCTGAGGGAGTCATCTGAACTTTCTCTACACAGTGGTGATAGGGAGGAGAAAGGCTCTTTTAGCGTGCAATTAATCTAATTTGTTTTAAACACCTCCCTTGATCATTTCTCTCTAGCAAATACAGAGTGAGCCTAAGGTCACCAGCTTATAGATATAGCCATTATAGATACCCGCAGCCAAGAAGGAGGCACCCTACTCTAGGTTTGTCAAGTAAGGATACAGCGTTTTGGACGCCTTTGACTGTTTTGACTTTAATTTCTCTGTTTCAGTTCACTAACTGTATAACAGACACTATACCTTTTACATCACTTCTATTGTAAAGATAAAAGTCAATAACAACTGCAAAATTTGTAATAACTGCTTTACAGTGGCAGAACCACAGAAAAGCCTAGCGGTAATTAGTAACTCACATTCTGTATGGAATATAAAATAGCAATTCGTGTGTAGCAATAAGGCCAGACATAGAATTATAGGTTTTGTCTACCCTGTGCTTTAAATGAACAAAGGCCCAGTGGGAAATAACATATGCAACAATGTAAATAAAACCTGTATCAGAGTGACTATATATGAAGGAATCTAATTATGGTTGCAGGCCTCAGTTCTGGCACATTCTAACTTTGACAAGTTTTCTTAGAATGGGGGCATCAGTTTGGTGCAAACACTTAATCAAAGAATAAGAAAAGTATTTTTATTAATTTATTTTATTTATGTTTTTATTTATTTAGCAGGAATGAAAAAAAATATAAATAATCTACACTCTAAACCCTCAATATTCCTCCTTAAAATTAATTAGAAAAAAGATAAGAGGAAGATCAGGTTTTAGGAAGACAAATATAATAATTCAATGTTGAATTTGCAGTTTTCATCTAACCTGGCATTGGCAACTATATGAAACTCTTAACTTCAGAAGTCTAAAGGTCTAAAGACAAAGCCAGAGCTACTCACCTTAGGTTCTCTTTATAAAACAGAGCCAGAAAGAGAAATCTCCGGAGAGTAATTGATCTGAAATGGTTTGAAAGACTGCTTAGTGTTAGTCATTGACACTTACCTTATCTGGCTTGCCTGAACTCTTCAGGTACCTAATTCTTTCCACTGATTATCAGTGGGAGTTTGGGCTGACAAATTCAGTGTCAACCATTAACTTTTATATGCCTAAATTAGGGTGCATTACTTCCACCCTAAATTTCCACATGCAGAGATGGTAACTATAAGTTACATTCAGTAGTATGCACATACAATTATACCACTGGACTTAAATGAAACTTCATTAAAACTGGTGGACACAACCTTTTATTTGAGAAAGCCGTAACAAAGAGCAAATCTTTTTAAGAAACAGTCACAGCCTATACCTCAAAGGCACACATCGCTGCCCAAAATAACACGTGAGACCACTCCATGATCTTTGTAAGAGGGGGGTTGGCAGTGTGCTGCTGCCACAAGTGCACAAGCGAACCAGTAAGAGAGAGAATGTGTGAGGCCTATCACCCCAAAAATTAAAGGCGAGCAAAGTAGAGTACAACAACTGGAAGGATACAAACAATCAGTAGGAACATTAGGTCTTTCTTCTATTAGGTTGTTTCCAGCTCATGAGGTGTTAGTTTATAATAAATCATTACTGCTAAGGCCCTTAGTGCACAATTCCTGTTTTAAGGCTATCGCATCTTATCCTATTTCCAATACATTCCAGTCCTCCAGGTAATTCCAATCCTCTGGAGAGATTTTTCAGTGTTCTATTGCTTGACAAAGGTTTTCTTAACAGAAAGTTGGCAATATGGAAAGTTTCAGCCTAGACGGATTCCTTGTTTTCTACTGTATTTTTTTTAAACAAGAATTTTAAGAGACACACAGTCTAAGTATTTTGTAACCAAGCAACATAGCCAACAGTATCTACCAGCACAAAGTAGAATACAAAAAACCCAACATGCTATTGTGCATTCATTTATCGCATGTCAGTCACAACTTGGACTCTCTGTACCAAAAGCCACAGCAGTCAGCATGTATTTATACCATAGGCACCAAAACTCAGTGCTGTTGAAGCGGTGCCAATGCAACCATGCCCAGAATTAGTTGGGTCATTGTATGAGATAAATTTAAACTAATATATTCAGTTTGAACATAGAATAAAAGCACGTTAATAAATTCATATACTTAAAAGTCATACACTTCTGTAATTAGAAAATGTCTAAAAAAGATCTAAAAAAAGTACTACAAAGCTGTAACTACTACTCATTTTTTCAGATTATCCCCAAACACAATAAAGTAAAAGTTAACTGAAAAAATGTCTTGCAGCTTTACTGCAATGTATGCAATACTAGAATAATTTTGATCAACCTAATGGCCAAGTTAAACAAAAACTTTGCAAACCCATTCCATACAACAAATAGATAATTGCTTATAGCCACTGCAGGACTGGGCTAAAAGGCTGGCCACATTAGTAAGTACACATAAGAAAAAAAGCATAGGAAATAGTACTTATTCAGTACAGGTCCAGCGATAGTCCCTTCTCTGTAACTCAGGAATTTCAAGTTCACTTTAATCTAGTGTAATTGAGCTAACCAGCTCTTACATTAAAAAGTAATGATTAAGTTAAATTTCTTGCAGACATTCTGTACCTAAAACAAACATGCAGTATGCCTCTGGCAAAGAAGGATACTAATTATAGGATTGACTCATAAGATGAAAGGTTGCACAAGTTACTACTAGAAACAAAAGTACGGTAAACTGGTTTGAAAAAACATATTGAAATTCTCATACTCCGCAGTTAAGATGAGAATTTCATTTTCTAACTGTACTTAACAGTGTCAAGAAACAAAACTAAATATGCTTGCAGACTGCTTGTTCATATTTTAGATTAACAAACTAGAAGTGAATACTGCAATTACAAACTATTTTTTAACTCAATACAGAAGTGAGGTCTCTACAGTGAATTCTCACTACACAAAAACTTGCAAAACTAAGTATTTTGGTCACTCTCAGCTTTCTTTTATTACATAAAACATGGTCTTAAATGGATATTTAAGGATTCATTACATTGTCAGAAATGAATCTCTAACTTCACTCTTAACACAACAATTCATCCCCTGATTTAAAAGGAATCATAGAAGAAGCACATCATCAAGGCTCCACACATCTGTGCGGAAGGATATGCAAGTTCCAAAGTAGTTTTGCATTTCAAACTGAACCATTCGACAGGATTAACAGATAGGGTTGCCAGCTGTGAGTTAGAACAAAGATACGAAATCTGCCCTGTACATTACCCGTGTACTGATTCGATATAACCTCCTGAATGCCAGATGGGCACCACTTACGTAAACTCCTATTAACAGTTGCATGAGCTTGTGATGTGAATTCATGAAGCAAATGAAATTTGATACAATTTATTTTAAAATCACAAGTTGACATTTCCATTTTAATTTCAAGCTATACGTTTTCCATCACATTGTAGCAAGCAACAAGGAATGTATTTTCAAAAAGAGATTTACATTGGAATACTGTGTTCTCTCTGAAATACATTAACACATGCTTTAGTAGTTAAAAATGGATTGCACATAACTAGTGCAATTCTCATGCTGAAACTAGAAAGTCAATGCCTTTCAGTGCAATTCAGCTTGGTCAAATATCACCTCAACTTCATACCATCTACTTAAAATTTTACTGAATTATGATCATACATATTTTATATATTAAATTTTCAGATATTATAAACAAATAGTGTTGAAAAACAACATTTCAATTCCTAATTTATTCTACGATTTCTATTTGTATGATGGAAGCCTTTTATATTACATCTGCTCACTCTGAAAATAATTTAATATTTATATTGCTAACAGCTTTCTAAGTAGGGACTGCTAATACTAATCTTCTTGATTTTATATTAGAGTAAATGATTTTTTAAAGTTTCAAACTTCTAGTATTCAAATTTTCCTGGCCCCCCAATCATAATAAATGAACACTTTCAAGAGGTCCAGAAAATACCATTTGTTTTACATTATTTTCCTTTCTGTAGATTTTCTGCTGTTGAAGAATGTGATAGGAGCTTATGCCACAACATTCTCAGTAAGTGCACTAATGTAGCTCCCTGTTCACTACCAGATCACTTGTTTTCATAAAATCAGAAAATTCATTGTCTGAGGTCTCTGTTACTCTGTCAGCATGGATAGAAATTAGTCATCAGGGTCAAAAGGATTTAAAAGGGATAATAAATGACAACAGTATTGTATATACTTTGTTCACTTAGGAAACCAAACTAAAGAACACAAAATTCTAATCTTTTCATGCTTCTTGAGAGGTTTGCAGTAACACTTGAATTTACAATTCTAAAATTATTACTAGCAGCCAAAAATGACAACTGTCACACCTATGGGCCACTGACAATGTTCAGCATGCTTCAAATATGTAATAGTTAAAAACAATTAAAGACAAATTCTCTGTTCTCAGAAACCTGGCCTTCATCAGTCAGGAAGGAAAAAGGAGTTTCTGCTGCCCCCAAAGAATGCTGAACTGCCAGGAATGAATGTTCTTTCACAGATCCAGAGACTAGTATGATGCAGGCATTAAAGAAATGATCCACATACTCAATGATAACCACCAAACACTGATAGGTGTTCAGTCAACAAACCCAATTCAGGTCAATCCAGATAAATCTAGAACTTAAATGATGGGGATGAAGAATGACAGAAACATTTGACTGTCAGTAAGAAAGCAGCTCCTATCAATAGCATCTCATAGCCTCAGGAATGTCTGTGAGGGTAAATCGGCACAAGAGTGGGACAGAAGCCCACCAATTCTGGAAGAAGAAACCTTATGTCAGCACCCCACCTGTGTCACATCACAAGCTTGCACAAAGTAACCGCAGGACAGAACTAGAAAGGGTTGTTTTGGTTTGGTATTTTTGCTCTGTTGGAAGAGGTACAGCATTCCTTAATTTGCCAGCTAGCAACTGAAGTAGTAATCTTCATGAGTCTCTACCATCAGAGAGACAGTAAACTGTGAATCCTTAAAATTACAAATGTCTTAATTGGCATGTTAAGATAAAATGAGTATTCTACCTCCTTATTTATCACTTCATAGCATCAACAGCATTTTGCATAAAATGTATATGATTCAAGGGCAGTCATATAAAGGAAAGGGGATTATTTTCAGACCCACGTAAAAAACCTAAACATTATTTTTTTTTTTTACGAGGACAAAGTGAGGTCACAATATTGTGTATTTTCTGAAAGATGGATGGTTTTCACTGTTGGTGTGTTAGTTTGAGCTTCCTTCTTCCATTAAGTACCACCTCAATCAGACAGATTTCACATACAAAAAAAAAATTCTTTACTGAGGAACTTTCTATGTTTTGATCGAGAAAAAAGTTTCACAATCCATCTCACACACAAACCACATTTTGCCAAAAGAAAAATCACATACTATAATTACCATATGTAATAAAAGGAAAGGTTTAACAATTTCCTTGAAAAATGAACACAGAAAAGGGATTCAAAACACATCTCCTGTAGAGCCTCCAGAAAGAAATGCTACCAAGAAATATTCATGAAATCCAAATTTTGTTTGGCTTTGCACTGCTACTGCAAAGTCTATGTTAGTGAACCATACCTTGATCTTGCATATGCCACAGAAATATGTATTTGTATCTCAAGGACATTTTGTGGTTTTATAGCTGCTCAGGAAATATTTTAATTTACAGAAGTACAAATACAATTACAATCAAGGAAAGAAAAAAACATAATACTTTTCTGAATTAAAAGGTACAAAACCCACGCCAGTTAATACAGCAGAAATGGCTTTTAATGATTCTTTTGTGCAGATTCATTCCTTGATGCAGAGGATTACTCATTATAGTGCCTCAAGCAGTGTGTTAAACTTCTTCGGTTCAACAAATCGTATTTTAGAATGTATTCCTGATGTTCCACTTGAATTTACAATTACCAAGTTTCACCCCATTATTCATAAACCAGTTTCTGGAAAACTGTGGCATACTTTCCCTCCTGCTGATCATACTTGGGGGGGGGCCTCAAAAAGGAAAAAAATATATCAGAGTTAAACCTTTTGTCTGTTTATGTTTTTCTTCCTTTTTTTTTTTTGATATGTATTGATTTTTGCTAAACTTTGCAGAGCCTTTATAGAGCTGTATTTAGCTTTTTAAATTTCCATTGGATGTTATCAGCAGACCTCCTCTAGGATTTGCTGGTCAGTCTCAATACATCCAATAATACAAAGGTAGCAAGAAGCAAAAGAGAGGACTGCCCATTATTGGAGATTAAAGAGCAGAATAATTGAAATAGCAAGTCTGACCCAGTCACCTGTACTTCACTCAAACACATAGAGCAGGAAATAGGCAGGAAAGTTTGGTTGATCAGTCAGATAAATCTTTTAAATGGAAATTCACTAATTTACAGCTTAAGATTTACAGAATCACAGAACCAACTAGGTTGGAAGAGACCTCTGGGATCATAGGGTCCAACCTTTGACCTGACACCACTGTGTCAACTAGACCATGGCACTAAGTGCCTCAACCAACCAGTCTTTTCTTAAACACCTCCAGGGATGGTGACTCCACCACCTCCCTGGGTAGCCCATTCCAATGCCTAACAACCCTTTCTGTGAAGAAATTTTTCCTATTGTCTAACCTGAACCTCCCCTGGCGCAGCTTGAGGCTGTGTCCTCTAGTCCTTTTGCTAGTTGCCTGGGAGAAGAGGGCGACCCCCCCACCCTGCTACAACCTCCTTTCAGGTAGTTGTAGAGAGCAATAAGGTCTCCCGAGCCTTCTCTTCTCCAGGCTAAACAATCCCAGTTCCCCCAGCCACTCCTCATAGGACATACCCTCTAGACCCTTCATCAGCTTTGTTGCCCTGCTCTGGACTCTCTCCAGCACCTCCATGTCTTTCTTATAGTGAAGGGCCCAAAACTGGACACAGTACTCGAGGTGCAGTCTCGCCAGTGCTGAATACAGGGGGACAACTACTTCTCTTGTCCTGCTGGCCACGCTATTGCTGATACACGCCAGGATGCTGTTGGCCTTCTTGGCCACCTGGGCATACTGCTGGCTCATGTTCAGCCAGCTGTCCACCAATACCCCCAGGTCCTTTTCCACCAGGCTGCTTTCCAACCACTCTCCCCCCATCCTGTAGCGCTGTATGGGGTTGTTATGGCCAAAGTGTGGGGCCTGGCACTTGGCCTTGTTGAACTTCATGCCATTGGTCTCAGCCCATCTATGTAACCTGTCCAGATCCCTCTGCAGAGCCTTCCTACCCTCAGGTAGATCAACACCCCCACCCAGCTTGGTGTCATCCGCAAATTTACTGAGGGTGCATTCGATACCCTCATCCAGATCATCAATAAAGATCTTAAACAGGACTGGGCCCAGTACTGAGCCCTGGGGGACAGGACCGGACGCCAACTGGATGCAGTACCGTTCACTAATCAAAAATACAACTCGAACTCTTAACTATTTGAACAAATTTCTATTCCATAAAAGAACAGATTTATTGGTATACTTTCATCAGCATATCCAAACAGCAAAGATAGCAGATACACTTTTCCCCTCTTTTTGAAAAGCTATGAGTATTAAATTCGAATTTATTATTTAACCATCACATGTGGCTGCAGTCAGAATGGACGAATTATGAACAATGTCATTATCTTAAGAAGATAACTTAGAACAATAGATCTGTATTCAAACGTATTAATTTGATAAGGCATGAAACTAGGATCACAAATACATGCAGGCCCTGCAGTGCTAAGCACTGTACTATCTAGGCTGCATATACAATTCTGGGAACCTACCTGTGATGGGAACATACTTGTGATGTAGGAATCGAAGAGTAAGGACAAGAAGCCAACACACAGTTAGTGAACATGGTAAGGAAAGAATTCTGGACTCAAAGAAGTTATCAGGAAAAGGACTCCCAGCCAGTATCCCAACCTGCTCTGCTGAGTCTGGCATCAGAAGACATCATAGAACAGATTGTCCAGAGATGGGTAACAGACTGATAAGCTTGTAGATCCTGATGGTTTCTGTGCCAGCTGGGCACACAGCTGCTCAGTATTGCAGAAGTTCTGGGATGACCACTGAAGAGTACAGAGAACTTCACAGGCGCCTCCTTAAATTCCAATTCCATTACCTCTTGGGTCGACTGGGATAGAGAATGGGGTCTGTATTCTCCAATTAGGCACGTATTGAGAGCATCCTACCCAGTCCATGCATAGGTATTTCCTTCCATGGCAGTCAGGGAAAAGCAGGTGAACCACAATCCTTTTGGCCTAATCTAAAGCTGCAATGTGTCCAAACCACCTGCACCTGGAACCAGTGGAATACTCCTGGAGACCATAGGCTATGAATGGTTGCAGGTCCCTCCAGCTCTTAAGTGTTTGCACAGTTAGGTAGCTGTCAAGCAGGACAGCTGATGATGCAATTTTGCAGTCAGGATCCTGGGCCTATTTGGATATTTAAGCCTTAAGTACTTCTAAATACTTGACAAGGCTAACACTGCCTATACTAAGCATATTTGTAAAGCATTCACTACTAGCCTAGTTCTTTTAGTTTATAGCTTGAACTGGGTTCCTTGAAACTCACTTAGTGAAATAATCACAGAATCAACCAGGTTGGAAGAGACCTCTGGGATCATCGAGTCCAATCGTTTCACTGTGCCAAGAAACCTAAGTTATATTTGAGGCAGCAGGCACAAAACAAGTGACCCTGCTGACTGTCATTGTAAGAGCTTCAGTGAAGATCACGAAATTTCACTCACTCATTAGAATTGCTGAAGTTGTTCAGGTTACTATCCTTTTAATATAGACTCAAATGACAGATCTTTCACAACAGAGCAGGCGTGCTATACTGAGTACTTCTGTTCTACAGAAGTTACTAGTAAGTGAATCAATTCACTGGAACAGCCCTCACAGCTACAGTTTTGCAGCACTAAGCTATATGAGACGCAATTGGAAATCCTTCTGATAAAACAAATTTTCCTCTGTAAAAAGTAAACTGCATGGAACAAAACATTTAAGGATAGTGCAAGAAAGTGGACAAAAGTCTAACAGTTTAGACTGACTGGAAGCCCTGAGAGCTTTGGCTTCCAAATTTTGATTCCCTGGTAAAGTGGCTGGCTGGCTACACAGAAATTCTGCTGGGTTTGGGAGTAGCACCTCCTTGCAATGTCATTTCAACATTTTAAAGCTAAATTTTCTTCCACGTAAAATTCTTTGGTTTGTTTTTTTTTTCCCCCTCTATGTTTTCGTGCACTCCGCACCTTTTTTTTTTTTTTTTGAGGAGGAGGAGGAGAGGTAGGTGAGGAGGAGAGGGCATGGTGGATAGAAATGAGGGAACACTCCTGACCAGTTCTGTTTACTAACTGTAATACATATTTAGTGATAACAAGCTACGTAATGAAGTACTTCTATAGATACAGACACCGAAACGAGAGAGAGGTACAGCCAACAGGAGTTAGTGAAATTAAGTTGGGTATGTGTCTGTAAAAAAAGGCATTTCTCTGAGCTTGGCAAGGAGAAAGTTTTAGAGCATGATTAAACTGTCCAATGAATCTAAATTTCCTCTCCATTAAGTAATGTTTCAGAACTATTATAACTAATTTTAGTGGTAACATCTCTGTTGCTAAAATCTGCTCCCTCTTTGTTTGCAACTTTTTGTTTTAGGAGGGGATCCCAGCATGTAAAGCAAATTCAGAACAGGAAGAAAAGGAGCTGTCTGACTCTAAGTCATACATGAATCTTTCCCCAATGGGTCAGAAGCATCACAATTATCAAGGACAAGGAATTGAAAACGTTTACATTTTCTAGGTTAACTCTCTTTGATCTATGATGAGTGAAAAAATAAAATTGTAATAAAACTTTGTAAGACATGAATAGCAATTCTCATCTCTCTGAAACACCTAGTCAAATTTG
The DNA here is from genome assembly GCF_013368605.1 of Nyctibius grandis. Lineage (NCBI taxonomy): Eukaryota > Metazoa > Chordata > Aves > Nyctibiiformes > Nyctibiidae > Nyctibius > Nyctibius grandis. Next base: position 105,597,217 of record NC_090659.1, read on the forward strand.
TTTCAGACTTCCTGAAGATAAGTTACTCTACTATCAAGTCACATATGGAAAAGATCAGACTGACTTATTACATTCTTACAAAAGTGTACATTTCAGTTATGAGATAACAGAAAGCTAATTTCTCTGTAGTAAAACAGTACTGATATTTATAAGCTAGTGATGCTATAAGCTGTACTTAAATTAGCTGTCACTCCTTATGACTTCTGTGAAAGGTTTATACAATATTCCAGCTGCTTTCTATCACAGTGTCCAACATGGCAAAGAGGATTATGAGAGATGCTGTGAGGTAACTCCAAATCAGAAAAAATACTGAAACAAGATGGACCTATATGTTGGAATAGAACCAAATAATTAAGAATGGTTCCACTTGTTATATACTTTCAGCTGCCAATTGCCTCATATGCACATAAGCAGCCTACCTTCAACAGCTGCTTTGCATTAGTAACACAAAGTTTACTGTATAAAGCAATCAAATAAAAATTACAGAAAAACTTAATAGCTGGAACAACATTATCTGGAGTCTGCCAGCTTTCAAGTCACAGAAATCTGTAAACAGAAAGAAGAAAGTGATACAAGTAAATTAAAATTCCAGTATGTAAACAGAGGAACTAATGTGGAATTGAATGTCATCCAAAAATTACTCTCAAGCTAAAATGCTATATTTATGTTTAATGAAATAATGTAAAAAGCTCAAGTAAAGCTGAGACAGTGGGAATTTTTCTTTTACCACTAGCAAAAGTATTTTACAGAATACACATGTAGCCAGCAACCTTCCAGCCCTCCCCTTACTTTTAATCATGTATTTTGTTACCCTACAATGTTCCCCTGCAGACTGTAATTTCTACCTTTTTATCTTTGTTCTGAAGTATAGTCCTTGAATACCCCAAATACCCATTACACTCACAAGAAAGTTTACAAAATCACAGATCCTAATCTTGTAAATGTAAACAAGCAGACTTATACCAAATCTTACTTTTCCTATACGAGCTACTTCTAACACCAAAAAGAAGAAAATACCACCTGATTTTATTCCTTAAATAGCAACTTTCATTAGAGAAACAATTTACCTTGTAGATTTAAAGAGTCAGACTCAGCTGCAGTCTAAGACATTTAATTCTCAGAAAAACAATTCTGTAAACATACAGAAGTAAACGAATTTAAAAAAAAATCTAAAGAAGAAAACTGTAAAGGGAGCTTTGAGATCAGTCTTAGTGGAGGTAGTCAAAGTGTGGAAGAAGTTCCTTAAAGAAAGAAAATTTAAGGCGGGTAAGATATGGACACCTCATATGAAAATGCGATGTTTTCACTATGATCTGCTGTACGTATTTTGTCTCAACAAGCTGTAGTCTTTACTTTTATTCGTCACCTTAGTAAAAACTGTTTATTTTCTACTTTGAGATATTCTTTATATTTGAAACCACTGTCACTGAAACCAGTATATCAAAACATGGCTTATGGCAAAAAAGTAGCCATTTTAGACCCAAGTGCAGGTTTATTTCAAATGCACATGATGTTACAATCAAACTGTAGATATTTCCACTGCTGTGACTTATTCAACAAAACATTTCTGCTTCAATGAAGCAAAGAATGCGTTTATTTCCTGGAACGTGTAGAAGCTAGTTTCCCAAGCTCCACACAGAATGGTATCCTGCCCCCATCCTGTCCCCCGCCAGCTTCCCATGCTCCTTGCTTTATGTCATGAAGACAAGCAGAAGTAGTCCTGAAGAAGTAAAAATTAGTTTGGCTGGACATACTGGACTATTATTATTTTTTAAAAATATAATAGTGCAGATAATTACAAAAAAAAAAAAAAAAAGAACAAGGCTGTTCCTTTGGTGGTGGTTTGGCTGTAAAATGCTCCTGGCGCCCAGGTGCTCATTTCCTCTCTTCCTTGACTCCCACAATTTATTCCAATTTAACTGTTTGTACAGCCAAATTCTAGACTGAATTTGCATATAACAGGGGAACACCACTGACTCTACATTGGTCCAGAAAGGAACTGTAATGTGGAAGTGCTAGGAACTATTTTTTTTAATACAGCTTGAAAAAGTTCAGTGTCACAGGTTCTTCTGCTTTAGCAGAAAGCCTGTCCAGAGGCTAAAGGATTCTGGTGGCTCTAACACTGTTCTGCACTTTGAATTTAACAATATAACAGGAACCCCTTGTAGGAATAGCTGACACAGCCAAGCTGATAAAATAATTCTATTGCTTTAATTTTAATCTGCCATCAGCAACTGCCCCCCCTGAGCCAGTAGACAGGGATGTGGAGCAGAACAGACCCCCTGTAATTCAAGAGGAAGTAGTTAGCGACTTGCTGTACCACTTGGACGCTCACAAGTCTATGGGACTGGACGGTATCCACCCAAGGGTACTGAGAGAGTTGGTGGAAGAGATTGCTAAGCCACTCTCCATTATTTATTATCAGTCCTGGCTAACCAGGCATGTCCCAGATGACTGGAGGCTGGCCAATGTGATGCCCATCCACAAGAAGGGCCAGAAGGAAGATCCCGGGAACTACAGGCCTGTCAGCCTGAGCTCGGTGCCTGGCAAGGTCATGGAACAGATCATCTTGAGTGCAAATACCCAGCATCTACAGGACAACCAGGGGATCAGGCCTACTCAGCATGGGTTCAGGAAAGGCAGGTTGTGCCTGAACAACCTGATCTCTTTTTATGACCAGGTGACCCGCCTAGTGGATGAGGGAAAGGCTGTGAATGTAGTATACTTGGACTTCAGCAAAGACTTTGATACTGTCTCCCACAGCATTCTCCTGGATAAGCTGGCAGCCCACGGCTTGGACAGGTGCACTCTTCGCTGGGTTAAGAACTGGCTGGATGGCCGGGCCCAGAGAGTGGTGGTGAACAGTACCGCATCCAGTTGGCGTCCGGTCACTAGTGGCGTCCCCCAGGGCTCAGTACTGGGCCCAGTCCTGTTTAAGATCTTTATTGATGATCTGGATGAGGGTATCGAATGCACCCTCAGTAAATTTGCGGATGACACCAAGCTGGGTGGGGGTGTTGATCTGCCTGAGGGTAGGAAGGCTCTGCAGAGGGATCTGGACAGGTTACATAGATGGGCTGAGACCAATGGCATGAAGTTCAACAAGGCCAAGTGCCAGGCCCCACACTTTGGCCATAACAACCCCATACAGCGCTACAGGATGGGGGGAGAGTGGTTGGAAAGCAGCCTGGTGGAAAAGGACCTGGGGGTATTGGTGGACAGCCGGCTGAACATGAGCCAGCAGTATGCCCAGGTGGCCAAGAAGGCCAACAGCATCCTGGCGTGTATCAGCAATAGCGTGGCCAGCAGGACAAGAGAAGTAATTGTCCCCCTGTATTCAGCACTGGCGAGACTGCACCTCGAGTACTGTGTCCAGTTTTGGGCCCCTCACTATAAGAAAGACATGGAGGTGCTGGAGAGAGTCCAAAGAAGGGCAACAAAGCTGATGAAGGGTCTGGAGAGTACGTCCTATGAGGAGTGGCTGGGGGAACTGGGATTGTTTAGCCTGGAGAAGAGAAGGCTCGGGAGACCTTATTGCTCTCTACAACTACCTGAAAGGAGGTTGTAGCAGGGTGGGGGGGTCGCCCTCTTCTCCCAGGCAACTAGCAAAAGGACTAGAGGACACAGCCTCAAGCTGCGCCAGGGGAGGTTCAGGTTAGACAATAGGAAAAATTTCTTCACAGAAAGGGTTGTTAGGCATTGGAATGGGCTACCCAGGGAGGTGGTGGAGTCACCATCCCTGGAGGTGTTTAAGAAAAGACTGGTTGGTTGAGGCACTTAGTGCCATGGTCTAGTTGACACAGTGGTGTCAGGTCAAAGGTTGGACCCTATGATCCCAGAGGTCTCTTCCAACCTAGTTGATTCTGTGATCTTCTTATGACCAAAAGATAAAGAGTATGGATTCTAATGTTTTTTGTTTATATACTAAGACAGACTAGTGAAAACACAATCCTTGCTCAAAGAAAGCAATGATATCTTTGGAAAATCTTCTGCTCCTTATCCTAGCCTTTCCCTCATTTCCCCTTCAGTTGTGCCACCACAAGTGTTTTGGGGGTAAGAAACTCATTAGATTTAAAAATAACCTTAAGAAGGGGGTTTCACAGTCTTGCTTACTGAAGAGTTTCATTAACAGTTTAAGCATAACCATTGGGGCCGCACAACACTGGCCCGAGCAGGCAGGAGAGTGAAATCTGCAAGCCTAGATTGGTGCTGAGAAAAAGGAATCATTGAACCATATCTACATCACTCTTTCTCTGCTGAACAGATACCACTTTGGGACAGTCTATGCTACCTTCCATTTCAGAAATTATGTCTTTGATTGATTGGGTTTTCACTCTAGTTTCCAGTTCATTCAGTTGACAAAATAATGTCTTCAGGTGAGAAAAATAACTTCAGTTTAGAAAGTTAACGTAAATAGTAATTTTAAAAACATGCTTTCATTTCTAATCTAATGTTTAGATGCTGACCCTATATATAGGATTGGTATTTACGGTTTATTTACCTGAACTAAGCAAATTAAAATATAACTACATCATTTTGTATTTAATTTTCTGACATCCTAAAACCACACATAAGTCATTGTGTCCCTTTTAAAGTTTACACAAAGGTGATAGCAATTCTCCTGGCCTCTAATACTCTCTTTACTTGTTCATTATAGAATCCTTTCAATTTCGCCTCTAGCAATTCACAAACTCTTTTTTTTCATGAGTAAATATTTAAACCAGATCTGTTTTAAAATGTCCACAGAAAGAAAGAAGATAAAAGCAAGTATTTAGATTTATAGCTAACCAGGTAATAATAAACTGCTACTAGTGCTGTAAGAACTGCATCCATGTCTCAGCTTTAACATGAACCTTTAGTCCAAGTAGGGGGCTGTGAGCCTTTGTGCCCTTATGGTAATGTTCTTAAGCAAACAAAAGATTGCCACACACCTCACAGGACAATTAATTCACTGAAACAGAACACTTAAACTTTTCCTTTTCATCTGTAATATAAGAGTTAGCTGCACTAATATTTGACTTTCTGTTTCACAGTGGAAAGAAAGAAGGGTAAGAAAGGCAGAGAATGAGAACTTAGTCCTCTGATCATTGAGAACTTGCCCCATACACTTAGTGGTCTCTTTCCATTTAACTTCAAGTAATGCAGTCTTAAACATCTTAACTTTGAAAATATATTCATTATCGAAATCTGCAAGCACAATATTTAAAGTATGGTAGTTGCTAAATACCCATTTTTTGGGGGGGGATTGGACTAGATGATCTTTCGAGGTCCCTTCCAATCCCTAACATTCTGTGATTCTGTGATTCTGTGAAATAAACAGCAAACATTTTCAGCATTAGGTGGAAAAAGTTTGCTTTCACAAACCGCTATTTAATACTTCCTTGTAGAATCATGTTTTTGACTTAGTCTTAAAACTCAGATATTTCCACCTATTTGATCTTAAGTAAAACTCAGACAGATTTCAGTTCATTTACCTACCATTTCAGTTCATTTACCTACCTAGGAATAACTTCTTAGGCTGCTCTGAGGAAGGCATGTACACTCTCCTAAACTAAGACAGCTTATGTCAGAGATCTGAAGAACCAATATACAAATTCCAAACAAAAGCCTTCTGAAAACCATAGTGACATACAGTAATCGTACTTCATGGTAGGATTTCCATTACTTAGGATTTTAATGGCTGGTTAGTACGTAAATAAAGAACATTTTAGTGATTTCAAACTTTTTATTATTGCTTCTGTAAAAGCTGGAAATACTTGCCAATTATCACAACTGACCACCAGAAATATGAAAAACAAGTAATTCTTAACACTTCTCCTGTTATTTAGTCAAAGGCTTTGTCACAGCCACGCAATTAGGGAACAAAAAAGTCTCTAATCTGGATTTACTATTGCAGCCTGTGCCAGAGAAAAATGGAGTTATCAGTTGCCTGCTTAAAATTAGTAGTAGCTTCCAAACGGCTCAGTTTAGGATCCAAGCTTAGGCTCAGTTACAAAATCCAATAACAATTCTGAGTTATTTCAAAAGACTTGGTAACCATTCTTTCACCACCTTCTAAAAATCAAAATTTGTGATTTTAGAAAATGTGGAAATATGCATGTGAGTCACTAACTACAGTCAAAGTGGAAAGATAAGGGAGGTAATTTCTTCTTCCCTGTTTTCAGTTGTGCCAGAGAGCAGAATTCATCTTTGAATAGCATGCTTTCTTAGAAGGGAACAAACAAGAAAAGAGGAAAAATTGCATAACATGAATTTATGAGTTAGAGATCCTAGATCAGAACAACGTTGTTGCACTTCGGATTTCACTTTCTGTAGATTAAAAAGAGAGTGAAAACAAACAAAGTGGATAATACTTAATTTGATCAATTGGGGGGATTAAAATAAATGTACATATGAAATTGCCTGTTTTGAGTTCAAATTCTGTCTAGAAATACCTTCTGCAACTCATCAAATTTGAAGTTATTTGCTCCAGTAAGTCAAGATCAGCATTTTGTTCTTGGCATCAAACCCTACACTGTTTGCTATGAAGAACATAATATCTTAAAAGTGTTTAAAGGAAGTGTCTACACTACAAAAGTTGTTGAAAATTTTTGAATTTACTTTCTAGGCTTATGTTATACATGGGTAGGATTTACTGCTGCAAACATTTTAACTTATTTGACTCATTCTTTTCATAGAAATCCAATGGACTAGTTCTCAGTGTTGCAATCTTGAATAAAAATTAAATTATTCTGATTCAGAGGTATATAATGAAATTCTCTCAAACCATAGCATAAATGCACAGGAAGTCAAAATTATAAGAACTTTTACTATTAAAGATACAAAACCAGATTCTCAGACAGTAAGTTTATTCCCCCAAAAAGCACTAAAACTAGAATGGAAGCAAAACAAGGAAGTCTGGCTTACTTGACAAACAACTATCTCAGCAATATATGAAATGCTGAAGAAATCTTATTTCATTAAATTTAATACAAAGTAAACTATTTAAAAGTATGATTTTAACACACAATAGCTTATGCTTGGTTATATTTTAATTTAGCACAATTAAAAAAGAAAGAATGTTTATAAGAAACAGTGTGTCCTTATTAAAGTAGCATGAAGCATTTCAGGAACTTGTCAATTCATTCTTTCTATAAATAATTGTTTCTGTTTGGAATAGGGGAATAAACTCCCCAAACATAGCTTCACTGGTACAGAAACAAACAAGTAAATCCAAAGTCTTCCACAAGATTATGTTGAATCAATTTTATTTTTCATATTATAGAGAGGCAATAAATGCAACAAGAATAATTTACTCCTTTTATTGAATTAAAAACTTGATGGGATGTAGACCATCAGTAGTCTTGGAAGAAGCAGTAAAAAAGCTTCTGCTGCAGAATAAAGAGGTTCTCTCCTTTTAAAGAGATTCTAATTCTCTCATCGGCCAAAACCAAATACAAAAACTGATTACTCATCTCCTTCTTAATGTATACAGTACTCTATTTATCTGTGTTGTTCTCTCTTGCTGTAACCTCAGTACAAAAGTTATTTTTAAAGGTATCAACAAATTACCCCTTTTGGGTGTCAGAAAAGAATTCATACTCACTGAGGCCCACCTGATACCAGGCAGAGGGTCTAGGGAGACTGCCTTTCTTTTGGCATTAACACAAAACAGAAATTAAAATTAATATGACAACATCAGAAGTGGACTCAAGACTCCCTAATCACATGGTATGACAGGAATATTCATCCTCAAGTGACTGTTCACATGAGGGAAATTTACAATGATAGTGTTGGACCTGCTGAAATGTATTAACGAAATAATTTACTAACAAGAAAAAGAGCCTTTAGAAGACTTCTTCTTACTGTGACCATCATTTTTTGCCAAGCTTTCAAGTTAAAGGAGAAAACATTCTAAAGCAAAAAAGTTAATGCCACTCCAACAAGAGGAAAACAGCACTTACAGTGAGGCTCATAGGGAGGAGGAGGATCACCACAAGGAACACACTCCATGTCTTGAAAGCCTCCAAGCTTAGTCTTCCTATAAAATCTAGAAGATAAAGGAATGACAAAACAGTTAAGGAAAACCAGTTATTTTTCCTCACAAAATTAATTAGATGTTTTAACAAAAACCTCTAACTCCAAACTTTTGTCAATCTGTGTCCCAATGCAAACTATCAGGAAATAGAAGAAAATAAAAGTAAACAAAAGAACAGTAGATACTAATTAATAGTACAGCAGCAGATCTAAAGTAAATTGAGGAAAAAAATCTAAATCTGTTAGTTCAAATGCATAGACATTTTATTCTAAAGATCCTTCAAGAACTTTACTACTGAGTTTATGTTTGAAGAGCCTTCTGACTACAGTGACAGGCAGAAGCCTACATTCCTAAACCAGGGAACAAGAGTAGCACCAAATGAAAAACTGGAACTTTAGAGTGCCATATTTCAAATTTGTATGACAGTATGACATACTCTAAAGAACTTATCTACAACAGGTCCCTAATCAAGTAGGTCTCTCTTTCTTTCAACCAGTCATTAGTACTAAGCTAGAATCAATAGCTGTGGTCTGTTCAAGGTCAGTATGTGAATTAAATGTCTTCTGTAGTGGTAGTGGCACATTAAATAAAAGGTACTAACTCTATTGATGTTAAATTACTAACACTGCAAATGCCATTAAAGTATGAAGACTGTATCAGCTAAAGCAAACAGCCTTCCAACTGCTCAAGAAACTCATGCTTTAACAATGTGAACAGAAACAGATTCGTAGGCTCTAAGACTGAAGGGGCCACTGTGATCATTTACTCCGAATGAAATGTGTTAATATTTGTTTTTAGCTGACATGCTCACTGTAGTGTTTTGAAGCTGAACAATAGGGAATGGCATGTTGGAAACCCATGCAAAGCAGAAATACATATGATTGCTGAGAGGTAAAACATTAGCTAAACCATTTGGTTTGGCTAGCTATATCCTCCATTCGCTTTGGCAGCATCTAAACTGATGGACAGGTATGAGTGGTGGCATGTTCGACAGTTCTGTTCCTGAAAACATCCAGACCAGATGACCTGTGACTCCCCTACCCATGACTCCCTCCCTCCTCACGTTTTCAACTTCGCTGCCAGTAAAGGCAGGTTGTGGCAACAGCTCTCATTTTAACAAGTATTCAACACATGTATCTAGAATAAATTCTAGACCAGAATACTGAGAAGCATTCCCAGGTCCCTCAGTTTAGATTTACCCTTAATCCATGTTTTATTCTGGCTTCTTTTGTGTTCCCTTCTCATCTTCCAAAATTTAGCTTATACTGTTTACATCACAAGAAGAAAATTTTTTCCCTGCTGACAGCTAAATAAGATGTACAATACATACATATTTCTTTGCAATAAGAGCATAAACCAATTCACCATGTGGCTGCAGGTAGTATCAAAAGTGGCTGTGAGTAACATCGAACACCTGGGTTTGCACCTTCTTATACTGTGACTTAACCTAACATCAGTTACCAAAGCTTTACTGAGTGTTTTTAAATGAAAAAATCTCACCTCTGGCTCAAGAGGAATAACTATAGGAGCTTCAACAGTGTTCAGGTATTTGATTAAAAAAAAAGTGTATAAAAATAAAAAAAAATGGCTGAGATATATATAGGAAGCAAACATATGAACTTTTAAGCATCGCTGAAATATATATCCTGAAAATACAAAGGCTGTTACAATTGCAAATCAGTTCCATAACCTACTCCTACCAATTAAACTACCAGTCCATAGTTCAAAAAAACATCAGAAATGTCTTTTAACAAATTAATGGCAGGTATTTATAATAGCGGAACTTGGCCACAATGTAAAGAGTAGCTTTTGAGAGATCTTAATACTACAAACAGAGAAGATTAGCAACAGATATCTGGGAAGACTGGACAACAAATGAAGCACAAGTCTTGATTTATAACAGCAGTTTCAGTGAGTCTACACGCTGTTATAATTTGTTCCAAAACAATTCTTTCAGATCCATTTATGATTCTCAACCAGGATCATGCTCTATGAATTTACCAACATGGCGAAGGAAATTCAGGAGCATAAACCACAGCCACTACTTTTGACCTAAAAATATATGTGTATGAGAATTATTAGGCATTGACCTCAAGAGGTGAAAAAAAAGCAAGCAAATAATGTGATCAGTCTTCAAGAAGGTAACTGTGCATGTTTCCAAGTGTTTAATTCTTTATAACAATGAATAAGTCACCAGTAGCACTCAATATTTTAAAGTATTTTGCTCTGGTGCTGTATAGATTATACTCTTATAGATCAGGTAGGTAATTATCACACCATTTTTATAGATGAGATAATTAAGACTGCAGTTCTGAAATTATGTGCTCAGATCATACAGCAAATTATTGGCAAGGCCAAGATTAGAACCTAGGACCTTCATACATACATAAAGAACATGAATGTTTATCCGGAAAACATGAACATGCAAATGTTAATGCAAATTAGTTTTGAATTTGTTCAAGTGTCATTTTCAGAAATGGACTTACCCTGGTAAACAGTCTCCGCATAGTGCATTGCTGGTGGCAGAACAGTTGGCCTTCTGAAACCGGTTAACTAACGCACAATCCAGACAAGGCTTGCACTTCTGAAAGCCCAAGTCTTCCTTGAATCTGTTTGGCCTGCATGTCATGCACTGTGCATCCTCCCCATATCCAAAGCCGCATTCCTGTAGGGATTAACAAGCAATAGCAAGCTATTCAGTCACTGAAAGCATGAACAAGAAGAGAATGCTGGGATAAAATGAAGACCTAGTGTAATTATTACTGAGAGTAGGTCTTTCTAGAGACAAAAGCCATCCTTTCAGCAAGTTCAAATGTGTCTTCCACTGCTAATAATCTCCCTTACTTCTATAAGTAATACTTAGTCATCCACTTTATTCATGAAACCACTGTGTATTTGAATGAGAAAGGGCTTCAAGGACTCCCACAGTTTCATTATTACTAGCTTATGGTAGAATTATTGAGCTGTCTGTTTTTTAATTAGGTCAGTCATGTGAAAGTGCAGAAACTGGGACAAGTGAAGTATAAAGGCACTTGGTTACAAAAACAGCAAAGAAGCACTTTGATATTAAGGTTCATAGCTAAGGTGAACAAAGTTAATTGTGGAAGAGAGAGTGCACTGATCTTCAAAGGCCTAGAATTTCTGTTACCAAATAAAACAGAGCTGGTTAACGATCATCAGCTAGGCATGAAACGTTGCTTAGCCACTAAGAATTTTAGAAATTCAATCCGTTCCAGTTCTAACAGTTCTTAAACTGTTGGAAAAATTTAATAGCTCTGCAGATCACAGGGAGGCACCATATTTTACTACACAAGGAATATCGCTATGGTTGGTTATTTACCCCAAATTTAGCTGTTTAAATAAATTATTTCCATTCATTTGCAAAAGGACACCTAATACAACTGACAGGCTGCAGAGAGAAACACTTCACCCAACAATACGTAATGGTTTGGGGACTGAATTCTACAAATTGATTAACAAAAGCTATCAATCTATTTCATTTTTATGTCACTATTTCTTAGAGTTATCAACTTACTAAGAGTTGCTATTCCCTTTTCTAATCTGAATATCCTATTAATTTTTTTGCAGTACTTTTGACGCGTTAGCGACACACTGCAAAACAGCAAGAGGAATACAACAAATTGCTGGAAAGGACTTCTTGGGAAGGGAGTAGGTGGGAAAGGCACAGTGTGGGGGACCTCATTCTCCAGTATGTGGTCTCAGAGGAAGAATAGGGCATCTTCCCAGCAGGAAAACTGCAGAAAATCTTCAACTGGGGCAACTCAAGAGAAGGTTTCCATCAGTTTCCTCTACAACACATGCATGTTTGATGCGTATAAATAAGTTTTTCCAAAGTCACCCACCTAAGCAAATCTGCTGCAATAAAAAAGCTTTGAACCTTAGAAATGCACTCAGGATTCTCCAAGGTTTTGCATTGAGAAAGCACCTATGGAACAAGCTCTGTGATGGAGTTGGCCAAGACATGTTTTATAGTGCCTCTAATCTGCAATGATAAAGTAACAATAAACAACTTCAGATGCATTTTACTGGCCATTCTAAGAATTTTCAATTTTCCTTTATGTTAAGAATGTCTTTACTGTCCTCTGAAGAAGACGCATTCAAGTACACAGAAAATGAACACTTCTAAGAAAGTAACTACAAATGGACACTAAAAATAGTTTTCTTCCTCTGTCTCTAGACCCAGGAATTTAAAAAATAAGTTTTAATTTTTGTTTTCTTTTTAGCTGAAATTTAGTTTCTTAGTATTGACTATTATTCAGATTAAGGAGCAGACAGACAAATCACTGCAGTGAGTAACAACAAAAAAGCATACTACAGTTTCATACACTGTACAGAACATTCCTCCTCAGGGATATTAACCCTAATAAAGCTGGTAGGCAAAAGGGGATAAAAATATTTCAATTTTTTTTTTTTAAATTTACTTCAGGCATAGAACATTTTCTACCATTTTATTTCAAACCTACCAGTTTCTGCTAGGAATCAATGCCAAAACAATGGAGGTTCTAGCAGTTCTATTTTATGTCACCTAAAAATATCTTACTGTGTTCAGATTTACACTCAATTTCATTTATGCAATTGTAAGACTGTATACAAAGCTACATGATTACCACCAGGGACTGTAACCAGACTAACTTCTGTTAGGAGATTTTGCTCTTCCTAAGTCTAAATAAACTTTTTCATTGAATCTCATTATTCCTTAACACATTCTTTCTAAATACCTACTCTTTAGTCTTTCTGTTTAGATCATCCAAATAGTAGTGTCATAGGATATATTATATAGTTCAGTCAAACCATGTATATTCGTATCTTTTGATAAATCCCTTGGAATCAGTCCCTCCCAAGTCCTAGCAAACTTTCAAATATAAGGCTTAAATTAACTTAATTATAAGTTTTCCTTTCCAGACTACCTTTGAAGTTTCTGATTAAAACCAAGCAAACACCAGGAAATAAAGTTAGAATTAAATGCCTTCAACTCCCTGGCCCAAACTACCAAAGCTTGAGTAAATTGTTTCTAGTTCTAGCAGATCTGCTTTGCTATAGTTGGATGTACAGACACATCTTAGTGGTCCTTTGTAACGTGGAATGGTTTACTTTAAAGCTATAAAAATGGTGGATACAATATAAAGAAATCTTCTGCCCAAGGAATTTACAGTCTCAAGTCTTTTAAAAGATGGCTTCTAAGTTCTTGCCAGGAATTCTGCAGATATAATCCATAACAACTACAACTTTATGTATGTGCTTTTTATGTTCACATAACATTTGATGTAGTTCACTGCCTGGCAGGTGCAAATAAATATTTAAGCTTGTAAACCAGGCAGAACTTCAAACAGATCTGTACTCATAATTAAACCACATTCCCAAAACTGAAGGATATGATTTAGATGATGGATTCAAACCCTTTGAAATCTTGGACTTTATAATTGAGCAGTCCAGCAAAGACACAATTGACTGTTCATCTTTTATCAGTACATATGCAAAACTGATATGCACCAGTTTTCTTAGTGCTCTGTTTACAAAGCTGTCAAGTTGTATGGCTGATGAGATCTGAATAGTTCCCAACTCCCCTCACCCCTTCTGTCCTCCCACTCATATTTTTAAAAGAGGGCTCATCTCCTGTGGCAGTTCACCTCAGGACTGCAGAAAAGAGAAATAAAACTTGTAACCTCAATTAGCTAGATTTCAAAACATGATTTTTTATTTTTGTTCCAGAAAAAAGAGAGCTGGTAAATATAAGCCATATTTATTTCTCCTACTGTGAAGCATATTGTGAAAAACACTTAGCCCACTATTCCCTTTCCACTTCCCCTTTTCAATGCTACCATCAGTGGTACCAGGTAATGTTCACGAGCAATTTCTCTCTCAAATGATATGCAGAACAAGCCATGAAGACTCAAGCACTGATTTAGAAAACTGTATTAAAATTTACTTTAAAAAAATCCTCAAAATTCAAATGCATTTCTGTTTTCTGGATATTTATACAGCTTTCACTATCACAGTATTGTGACATCTCATTACTTTTAATGTATGTATCCCCAGAACAACTTTGTTCAGAAGTGGGTTTCACTAAGGTATCAAGCGAGATGACTGGTCAAGGCCACCTTCGGATCTATATCAAACTAGTTAACTAAACTCATAACTTAGTTTCAAGCTAAAAATATGAAAAGCATACAATAATACAGATATGCCTTAAAGTATTACCTTGGCAGTGTTAACATTTTATTTTGGTATATACTACCCAAACACTGACTCAGACAAAACGACCAAAAGTATAGCAGACTATAAAGGGTAATGGAGTTAAGTGGTATGGTTTTTCCCTAAAAGTTGAATGCAATGCAGAAAGTAAATGAACAGTAAACTAGATTTTAAACTTTCTTTCAATTAAAATAACCTCAAATTTCATTAAAAAAATGCTTTCAGGCATTATTAAGATCATAATCTGCAAGTACATTTTAGAATTTGTTTCTAGTTCCACTGATTATCCACAACCTACGTTAAGTCCCTAGACAGTACAGCACAGAGAAGTTCCACTTAGGCCATGATGATTACAAGAATATTTGGGTATTCTCAAGAAAAAGCCTTCCAGTCATTAAGACACTTTCAATTGATGTCAGGTCATATAACAGGTTGCAGCACTACACTGTTGCTGGGAAGTGAAGTTTCTAGTAGTACCTTTAACTATACGGCCTTATTAAATAGCACACAGTTTTAGCTTCCAAAAGTACCTTAGGCTGTGAATCAGCCTCATCTAGAATCCAGTGATCAGCTGTATTTATCAGTAGACCTCTCTGAGCAGGACAGGCTGCAACAGTGTGCTGCAAAAATGTCAGATTTAGCTGCTGTGGCAAAGTGCAAAGTTAGTGTTAGAAAAGTTTCATGCTCAGTGAGTAAGATTTGACATGCCTACATGCAGCTGCCCCAGCTTCCAGCAGACTGACCAGAAACACATGTTAGCCTCTCCTGATCTGAGATACAGCAGGCTTCCTCACAAGCACCTCTCTTGCTTTGAAAAGTTACAATGTGACTGCTAAACATGGTAGCAGCTGCTCTCAGTAACTTCCCTGGGACATGTCAGACACAGCACACCACCGTTGATGTTCTGTATGAGGACTGTAACATTCAGGAGTAGCTTCGAACAGCACATTCCTGTTTAATTCATAATTCCTTTTCTATGCCAACATGCAGGTTTCCTTTTCCTTCATCATATACCTGGTGCAAGGAAGCAACCTATGATGTACAGCCCTGCCTTAGCAACCATCAAGTTGCCTCTGTCCCACAGGCTCTCTGTACAGCAGCAGTCCCCGGATGACTGTATTTATCATCACGTATTTGGTGGCAATGCTGGCTTAAGGCACTCTCTCCCTTTCATCTGCTTTTTCTTCCTTGTCATACATTGTCCTCAACTGTACTGATACAACTGATTATGAGGCTGAGCTGTAAATCTGACCATGGGACTGATCCAGGTTAAAAGTTATCAGTTCAGTGATCTCTTCCACAGCACACCCTAAAAATCTACTGTGTCAGCATAACTGCACAGGCAGGGCACTGTGGAAGGAACTTACTGTTGCCAAGTTGTCATTTCAATGTTTCTGAACTACAACCTCAGATGTGATCTATTGACAAAACAATCTAGAATTGCAGTTAAAGTTCTGAGTTGCAACATAAACTTGATAAGGCTGAGCTATAGATTGCTTTTTCATATATAAATAAAAAAAATTACACAGGAGCTATAGAGAGTTGTAGAACTTTTCTTTTTAAAAAAGGCAAATTATGGTGAAATGACTAGAAGGACTCTCATTTCTGTACTGGAACGTTTTCAGGAAAAGGCTGAAACGCAAGCTATCCCAGTTTATTTTTTTATGCATTAATTGTGATCTATATAGATTTGAATCATAAATAAGGTTTGATTTATACAGAAACACATTACTGGTAAGATTGGACAAAAAAGGCTCTTACTATCAAGCCACACCAATGACTATTCAGGCACTGGCAACTTGAAGCCATCTCAAGAATGAAAGATATTAAACCACTTGCTTAACTACATGATGCTTTGTTTCCTACTACATGAATGAGAAATGAAATAGTACTGAGCCACATGAAGCAAACACTTCCTTCTGAATCGATACAGCCATCTTAGTCTCCCACCCTAGAAGAAAGCACTTCTTAAAAAAAAGCCCAAAAAACAACTCCAAACAAAAACCCCACCCACTCAAAAGCAAGCTATTTCAGTGTTGCAGGACACGTTTACGAGAAGAAAAGGCTATATAGATTTTTTTTTAAATGAACAAATAGAGGCAAACAGGAGAAGCAGCTTTCACTCCCATCCCTATCAACGCTAAATTGTTGATACATTAACAAAGCTGGCTTTCTTATGATGGCAATATGTTAAAAGTACTTTATAAAAAATACAAGCAACATAAGTGATCAATGGATATTAGTTCTAAGTTAATGCAACACTTGCAGCACTGCTGTTAGAACACTTGGTAGAGACTCAGAAAGGAAAAGTTGAGGGTGTACTAATTTTTATTTTAAGAAAGAATTACTTTAAAAACATTCCTGTAAAAGAGAGCCCCACTAAACTGAAACAGCAAAAGCTGAAAAGAATAGTAGAGATTCAGAACTGGATACATACAATAAATCTGAGGGTTTTTGTTGTTTTTTTTTTGTTTCATGCTATAAAGGTTGTCTGAAGTTGCTTATCTATGCAGACAGTTCCCTGGATCATCCTTCCGACCCTTCTTGTAGATGGGCGTTTGTCCTGGTTTGGCCCAAACCAGGCCAATTAGTCTTAAAGAAACCAAGGTCACTGCTAAATTCCTCACTGCTTATGAGTGAAGAGCCGAAGGGGGCTCGCACCTGCAGGGAGGAGCAGACAGGGCAGGTGACCCAAGATTGACCAAGGAGGTATTCCATCCCATACACGTCATTCTCACTTTCCTATTTATCACTAACCCACTGCCTCCTGGAGGTGGGGCCCAGGAGGGAGGGGCCCTCCTGTCTCCCACTGATTGGTACCAGCTTTGCCAGTTTCCAGTTAAAAGCCTGCAGGTGTGATGGCAGGGAGCTATTGCATTTTCCCCTCTGCCCGTGCTGGGTGGAGCTACTGCATTTTCCCCTCTGCCCATGCTGGGGGAGCAACTCTGCCCAAGGAGGATTTCCAAGCTCTCGATCTTGGTTTTGTATATATTTGTATATATTTGATTATTTCTATTATTGTTATTATATTCTTTTTCATTATTATAGTTTATTAAAACTGTTTTAACTTTCCAACCCATAAGTCTCTCTCCCTTTTCCCTTTCCCTTTCCCTTGGGGGGGGGGGGGGGGGGGAGAGGGTTAACAGAGAGCATCTGCCACCTGGTTAATAGCTGGCCCAGCTTTAAACTGTGACAGCGTTACATTTGCTAATTTCCAGTCAGCTGGAACTTCTCCAGTTAACCAGGACTGCTAGTAGATAATAGAGAGTGGTTTGGCAAGTTCATCTGCCAGTTCCTTCATTACTCTGGGGTGAATCCCATCCGGGCCCATAGCCTTGTGGGTGTCCAACTGGCACAGCAGGTCACTAACCGTCTCCTCCTGGATTACAGGGGGTTCACACAGCCCCCCATCCCTAACTTCAGGCTCTGGGGGCCGAGTGTCCTGAAGACAACCGGTCTTGACATTAAAGACCGAGGCAAAGAAGGCACTGAGCACCTCTGCCTTTTCCTCATCCCCTGACACTACACTACCCTCCTCATTCAGCAAGTGGTGGAGGCTCTCCTTGACCCTCCTTTTGCTGTTAATGTATTTGTAGAAACTTTGTTATCTTTGACTGTAACAGCCAAATCGAGCTCTAATTGAGCTTTGGCCCTTCTAATCTTCTCCCTACATGACCTGGCAACATCCCTATAGACCTCCCAAGTTACCCGACCCTTCTTCCAGAGCAAATAGGCTTTTTTTCCTTAAGTTCTAGCTTAAGTTCTCTGTTTAACCAGGCTGGTGTTTTTCCCCAACGGCTTGTCTTCCTACACACCGGGACAGCCTGCTCCTGAATATTTAGCAATTCCTTTTTAAAGCACGTTCAGCCTTCCTGGACTCCTTTGCCCTTCATGACGAACTCCCAAGGGACTCTGTCCACCAACCTCTTAAACAGGCTAAAGTCTGCCCGTTGGAAATCTAAGGCAGAAGGTCTGCTCTTGAATGATCTAGATGATCTAGCACCCTGTCCAACGGGTTCCTAAAAACCTCCAGTGATGGGGACTCCACCACATTCCTAGGGACGTTTTTCCAGTGAAAGATCATTCTCACTGTAAAAAATTTCTTTCTTATACAGAGGTAAAACCTCCCTCCTGGTACAGTCTGTACCCGTTGCCCCTTGTCTTGACCATGTGGTGCCTTGTGAAGAGAGAGACTCCATCCTCTTGTTCCACTCTGTGGCCTCTGTCTACTCTGTTCCACCAAAAACTTCCTGCATTACCATTGGGCAAGTTGATTTCTGTGCTAGTGTCTCATGTATAAATTAAGAAAAGGTAATAGGATTCCCCTAACTTAGAAAGGTGTTATGAAATGCTCAC
Organism: Nyctibius grandis; assembly: GCF_013368605.1. Taxonomy (NCBI): domain Eukaryota; kingdom Metazoa; phylum Chordata; class Aves; order Nyctibiiformes; family Nyctibiidae; genus Nyctibius; species Nyctibius grandis. The sequence continues at coordinate 105,615,803 of NC_090659.1, forward strand.
ATAGTATAGCCACAAAGGTCATATAAATAAGTTAATAGTAGTATAAGTAAGTATATACCCCCACACATACATATGTGTGTATATACATATATGCATATATACACACCCACTGTGTACAGGTGGTATTTTGCCCTGCACATTTATCCATACTGTTGATGCAAGTCTGTGGTATACCTGAATGTATCTGGCGACATGGGAGCAGACCAGACTGTCACACAGGACATGACTTGATTAACCATACCTTAAGTCACCTGTGCAGCCTGTCTTAAGATTCTTAAGTGTCACTGTGTCTTCCCTTAATCATAGGTACAACTAATGACTGTTGACTTAACTAGGTTTTATCCACAATAAAAATCCCATTGAAGTTTAAAAAAAAAAAAACAGGTATCACAATTAGGTAACAATGTATTAGTTTTGACTTCCATAACATCATGTAGTCAGTTCAACAAAGGCAAAAGGAAGAAAGTTCGTGCACCAGTGCACTTATGCTCTAAACTAGTTGCTAATCAATGCAGTGGCAATGTATTTAAGTCATAGTACCCACCTGTACCACCATATTAATCTTATTTTTTATCTTGAGAACTCCTGTTTTCCTTTCATAGTGCTTAGCCTACTAACTCTACTTGGCTTTTGAAAGGAACGTAGTTCCTATTTTTGTATAGTTGGTAATAACAAGAAATAAATTACAGATTTAGATCATAACTAAGATGAAGTAGTTTCTCATAAATAAGAGTGAAGCAAGGGCTCTACAGTTCTTGACAGTGGACCTGTCTGCCTCAGCTTATTCAGCAGCAGAAGTTCTACCTGAACTGAGTTTCGAGGGAAGGAAATAGGGACCTACATTTACATTAACCGTTCACACGGTCCACTGCTGCATGACCCAATAGCTGGCCTTTTGTATTCAACAATATAGGCTGAGGTTTTTTGTTACTAATATAAAAAAGAAACCTGTCAGGCAATTGCTTAAAACACTTTGGGGGAGAACTGAACCAAAAACCCCACCGTAACATTGTATATTACTATATACTTAGATATACAGTTGTGCTCACACATCCAGCAGTGTATCTAGTTTTACCTGTGAACACAAAATATTTGATAGGAAAACAGACACATTATTTGTTAAGAAATTGTTATTAAACTACAGCATAATTACATCATTACTTTCTCACATGTAAAAAAGCCAAGCAACAAAACTCCTCCTGTGCTGCAAATTACCTCAAGTATATCATTAAATCCCTTTTCCCTTTGCTTTCTGACCTTTGACTTAACATACTTCGCTGCTTTAAGCTGTAGCTCTCAGCAAGACTACTCTCAACTGCATTTCAGTAACAGCCACAGCATCACATCCGTCACTATGATTCACAGAAATTTGTACCTCTATTTATAAAGGAAATTATTCTTCCACTTACATTTAGGTTTGAGCAAAATCTGTTTAGTTACTTCAGTTCTAGTGTAGCAGCAAAAAACAGTACCTGAAAGCCTATTCATGTCTGGGAGAAGTAATTGCTTACACACTGAAATTAATTAAGCATTCATATTTTCAGGAAAACTAGTCCTAAGAATCAGGACTATCAGATAGTAAACAAAAATAGTTAAAGTAAAAACATAACTTGAATAGTGTACTATTGCAAACTATAAGCTTCCTATTTTAGTTTAGCATTTCTTTATTAAATGGAAAGAAAAAGGTAATTACTGAGGGCATTAGTTTTTACACTTTCGTTTTTTATTTGGCAACTAGATAAGTATGCTACTTCAATGTATATTATAACAGCAGTCCTACTAAAGCAGTATTAAGTGCCATATTTGCAAGCGCCTTTATAAATTAAAACACTCCCCAGAACCTTTCAGTCCTCAAATTTAAGACCAATCTAAAAAAAAACAAAACATCCAAACAAAACCACATCCATATCGTTAGGCATCTTCAAATCTGTACTTCAAGAGTATTGTTTGTATGAATAAATCTTAACTAATACTGCCTAACATAGAAAGCAATCCTCACTAAAGTGTGAAACTAAGTATTCCTGTTAATGCACTGAAAACTAACTACAGGGGGTGGAGAGAGGGAAAATGTGTCACTCAGTTTCAGTAAATCTCTTCAAACCACTCATAAACCACAATACTTAACTTGTGCTTCTTTTCAGAGCTGAATATAGTAAGAAATACAACGACACAAACTGAAAGCTTCGTTTCCCCTGTTGCTTAAACACACACACACACACACCAGACTTAGTAATGTCTCATATTAAAAAATTTTCAAAAAGAACACTTCAAATTCCCCCTTGGATCTACATAACATACTTGCCTACAAAAGCAACCCTGAAAATTAAATTTCACTCCTCCTAAATAACACCCTAAATTCTACCTTTATCATCCTTTTTACACTATCAGTAAGAGTACAAAACAGAAGTTGCCCTTCTATATGCAAAGGCACTGGGCAGGACAGCTACTTCTCTCTTGCTTTATGGCCCCACCTATCAGGTATCAATCAGACTGCACAGTTATGTCTGGGCCAGAGTTTCACACTCTAACAATGGGCAAGATGTAGGTATAGTAGCTGGATGCTGAAGAGTCTTACACTTCTGCATGAGACTTGACAAGTCTGATCACCCTTCATGATACCAGCTTGTACCCTCTCTTTTTTGCTTGACCATCTTCACACCTCTAGCATGACACACCTGCTCCCTCAAAACATTCAGTCTCCCCATGACTCATAACTCATTCTGTTATTTCTCTCACCTCTGGTGATCGAGTTAGTGAATCCCACAATATTCCTCCCTACCTCTCATTTCAGCTATGTCTTCCCTTATTATTCTCTATCCTTGCTCATACACAGCATTTACCTTCTCTGTGCTGAAGGCAACTACGATCCCCCTCATCACTTGCATTCAGACTTAGAATTTTGCTGGAAATTTTGCCAAGATAACTTTCTAGTTCTACTGAATCCCAGTCCATAACCTCAGTCACCATTCATCTCCTTTGATTAATTTCTGCACTCCTAAATAATCTGCTAATTCCAAAACTTTTATAGGGATTCTCTTTTGGAAGAGATGCAGTTGTTCTAAAAGAAAAAACATTTGCATAAGACTTGTTTCCTTCTCCATGATATTAACAAGGAAAACAATCTCTCCTTCTCCATGATATTAACAAGGACGCCTTATGTGCTTTCTACATATTACCATGTATTTTTATGGCCTCAATCTTCTCAATTACTTTACACGTCATAAAGATATGGATTGGGTTTACAGCATTTTTAATAAGTTGTAAAACAAGGAAATTGAACCTCACTTGAATCTAGCTTCCCAACACAAAGTGCTCCAACTACCAAGCTAGTGAGAACAGAACAATCACCTATCTCCCAGCTATTCTAAGGAAATACCTCAGTTCTCACTTGAATCCTATTCTGTATTTATGTGCTTATGCACTTACTTTTATTATAAACCATTCTGTTAAGACAAGTTGCTGTACAGAAAATATTTAACCAATTTAGCCCTCCCCCCATTTCAGTGGTCTGTACCAATCAGTAGTTTGAAATTAATTTTTCATACTCTCCTCTACACAGTGAGGTTATTCAGTCTTAATTCCCTGTAGGTTTTTTCCCCCTTTTGTAGCACTAACTCACCTTCAAAAAAAATCATTTTAATTTGAGAGCCTATACCTAGATCCTCTAATGGTAATGACTACTTTATTAATGGCATCATCATTTTCTGAACCAATCATTTTATATGAAGAGAACCAGAAAACCTGATACTTGAAAAACTGTAAAAAGTTCAAACGCCAAAATAATAAAAAAATATTTCCACATAAATATATATATCTGTTATTTTAAGCACATACATAAATTCATTTACTGGAAACAAAGTAAATCCAAGAAAGCATGATTTGCTTACCTTTGAGAGTTCCATTCCAGGTCCACACTGTTTGCAGAGGATACAGTTTCCAGTGTGGTCCCTAAATTCTTGCTCTCTGCAATCTCCAGTCTCACAAATTACCCTACTTAGCTAAAATGAAAAGAACAAAAAGAAGTAATCTCACTAAAATATAATTAATCTGTGATTAATATATAACTTACAGAAACTCTAAATGTGAGAATAAATTCATGTTTCTATCTCAAAAATAACTTCCTGAATTATCAAAAACTTTAAATATGACAAAGAAAATTAATCATCTAACTCCAAATATGGATAAGTGGCCTGAATTTTAAAGGTTCTCAGTACTCAGTGACTTGCAGTAATTTTACAATTTTTGGAAGACCTGCTTGATATCTGGCACTTGTGTAATGTCAAAACACTTAGCTGTTTGAACTTGAGTTTAAGTTCCTCACCTTACTCAACGTTATGAGAAACGCACGTGACCATTTACTAAAGCTACAATTTTAAAGACAGTAAGCAACGTTACATTACCTTATACTGCCACGTTTCATTTATTTGTGATTTTTAATTTCTTTAATGATGCTATTACAATTGAACATATTAACTAAAATCTATTCCTTTAAACATAAATATTTAGAAATTTTAAAAGGTCACTGAAACATTTTTGAAACTTAAAAAACACCCCAAACCTGTATGAATACTACTCACTCTAAATTTCACTATCACTTTATATTTAATGGGCTCAATGACACAGAATCCAATTTCTGCCTTCAAAGGCATTTAAGTACATTATCTGACCAAACCAGAAACTAAGGTTATGAGAAATACCATAAGCAGTAATATCAGCCATGCAAAGTCTCAGTGTAATCACTGGAATCCTACCCTGGAACATTTGCAAACTCTGTGAGCTCCCTCAATAGAATTTTAAATTAAATGCCTACATACAGGCTTCCATCACAGACAGTACACTCCACAACTGCTACTAAATTCTTACTTTGTGTATTAAGTCTTTTCAGAGAGACCAAAGCCTTTCTGATAGCTATGAAGCGTTAATTACCCTTACTTCTAGAGCTTGTCTCTGCAAGTCAGAGTTGAAGTATGCTTAGTAGTCAATGTAATTGTGTGCTATGTATTGTGTCCTGTGGATAAACCAAATACTCTAAACTCTGAAATTATATATATTAGCATACTGATGGACACTGCATATTGCCTAGAATTCCTGCCATCTCTCTGAAGTGAAGCAGCACCACCTTCACAGCACTATTTTTATTTATATTTTCTGTTCTAGTCCAGTCCTTCTTCCACAAAGAGGCTCAAAAGGCAAAGTTTTTTAATTGCATGTGAGGAGTAGCAAATTATACAAATTAGCTGACTAAGCTCACTTTTAAATTGATAAAATGCATATGTAATTTTCTGCGTATAAGTGTTTAAAAGCGTTAGCAGTAATGTGTAAAACAAAAGACACCATTCCTGTGTCCAATACAATTTTTTCAGCATTCATCCTGGGGAAAAAAATACTAATTTTTAACTTACCAAATATGCTAGTAAAATTATGAGCATCTTCAGTTTATCTTCTCCTTGTAATCCTTTAGCACCCATTTCTTACAATTAAGCCTTTCTCCCTAGAAAAAAATAAAGGAAAAAAGAAAAAAAAATTATATTTCACAATGTTGTTTAAGTTGCAAAAGTCGTATGCCCATAGTACTTCATGTCATTCAGCATGTCAAAATATGTATCTGTTAATGCCATTAAATTATTTCAGATAGATTCCTGGAAGCTAAACAACAAACATATGCCTTAAAAGTCATGTTCTTTTTTAGCAGACAAGGCAATACACACAAAGTTTATATAGCCTTAATTCTCAAAAGAAGAAGAGACTGCTATCAGTCTAGATTAGAGAATGTCAACATTTGTAAATCTAACATCTAACATCCCTAACATCTTTCTTTCTTGTTAGATACCCAACTAAGTACATGATCAACAGACAAAAACCAATTTCTTCAAATATGGCACATATCAGCCAAGACACAGCTGATCGCAAGAATGTTCCTTCTGTGTTGCAATGTGGAGCAGAAAGGTTTTGCCCAGTGGCTAAAATAACCTCTTCTACTTTATTCTGCAGTGAACTGGAAGCATACACAGGATCTGTTTCTACCACTTACCTATGGCATATTGACTTCTTAAGATGTGTTAACATGATTATTCATGATCTGGTAGGCAAAGACTATTATAGAAGACATTTCAAACAGCATAACCAAATCACATCCTACCTCAGACAATTTTTATCATGATCTCAGAAAAAGAGGAAAGAACAGACCCAGAGATTCCCAGCAACAAATCAGGAGAAGAGGGGGCGTAGCCAGAAACACCGCAGGCGATTTAAGCAATTTAAATGCACCACCCCCTGTTGATTGGGTGATTGATTGATTGGGTGATAAAAAGCCTCCTGGAGGGCAGGGACTAGTCCCTGGCCAGGGGTAGAGGGAGAGTCAGCAGTGACTGTGTGAGTCAGCAGTGACTGGGTGTGTCCCAGGGCAGGAGAGGCTGCAGTCATTTGCAGCTCGTTGGGGAGGGCGCTGACTCCCTCCCAGTGCATAAGGCGAGGAAGGTGCCAAGGAGCTGTGAACCAGGGGTGTCACCAACAGGTATTTCCCAGCTCAGTGAAAGAATAATGGTATCTACCCGGCAGAAGAAGACCAAAATGGATGTGGGAACCCAGACAGAGCTCCCACGGAAGGAGGCAATGGTGCAGGTTGCAGGCTGCAGGGAATGCTACAGCATCTCTGTGGTGTCAGGGGGCTGTGTGCGCTGTGAGCAGGTAGATGATCCGCTCGGCCGAGCGGCACAGCTGCAAAGCCAGGTTGAAAGGCTTCAAGCCGAAGTAGAAAGGCTTAGGAGCATTCGGGAGGCTGAAATGGAGATAGACTGGTGGAGCCAGGCTCTGCCCTCCCTGCAACAAAAATGGGAGCACCTGCCAGAGAGCTCCCAGGATCCAGGGACCCCTGTACTCTGCCCTTCTCAGGTGGAAAACAATAACCTAGAGGAGAGGAGTGAGTGGAGGCAAGTCTATGGCCGTGGCAAAAGGCGAGTGCCCTCCTTGCCTACTTTGCCTCCACAGGTGCCTCTGAGCAATAGATATGAAGCCCTAGTGGAATACAGCCGGTCCAATGGGGATGTGGTGGAGAGGCAACCTATATCAGAGGTCCCACCACAGTCAGAAAAACCTGACAGGCGTATAGCTACCTCCTCCACAAGGAAGAAGAGAAGAGTTTTAGTGGTTGGAGACTCCTTCCTAAAGGGATCTGAGGGCCCAATATGCAGAGCTGACCCCCATCACAGGGAGGTCTGCAGCCTGCCTGGAGCCAGAATCAGGGATATCACCAGGCAACTCCCCAACCTGGTGAAGGCCACAGACTACTACCCCCTGCTGATCTTCCAGACAGGTGGGGAAGAAGCTGCATCCCGTAGTCTGAGGGGGATGAAGAAAGACTACAAGGCCCTAGGACGGTTGGTGAAAGAGTCTGGGGCACAAGTCATTTTCTCCTCCCTCCTTCCATTTTCAGGTGATGACGTGGGATGGAATAGTAGGATTCTCTCTATTAATGCCTGGCTAAGAGACTGGTGCTACAGGCAGGGCTTTGGGTTCTTTGATAATGGCTGGTTTTATAGGACACTAGGCGTGACAGTAATACATGGGAAAGGTTTATGTCGTAGGGGCAAAAGGGTTCTGGGACAGGAATTAGCAGGGCTCATTCGGAGAGCTTTAAACTAGATTCGAAGGGGGATGGGGTAGTAGCTGGGCTTGCACCACTGGGGCAACGGTCTAGTGTTGAGGCAGACCAGGAGGCCTCCCATCCCCCTGGGGTGAAATCGGTGTGCTCAGCTCGCTCCCTGAAATGCCTGTACACCAATGCACGCAGCATGGGGAATAAACAGGAGGAGTTGGAAATCCGTGTTCGGTCGGGGGGCTATGATCTAGTGGCAATTACAGAGACTTGGTGGGATGCCTCGCATGACTGGAATGTGGTCATGGATGGCTATGTCCTGTTCAGGAAAGACAGGCCACTAAGGAGAGGTGGTGGAGTTGCTCTTTATGTGAGTGAGCAGCTAGAATGTATTGAGTTCTGTCCAGGGGCGGATCAGGAGCGAGTTGAGAGTTTGTGGATGCGAATTAAGGGGCAGGCTGGCAGGGGTGATACTGTTGTGGGTGTCTATTACAGGCCACCAGATCAGGATGAGGAGGGTGATGAGGCCTTCTACAGGCAGCTGAGAGCAGTCTCGCAATTACAGGGTCTGGTTGTCATGGGGGATTTCAACTACCCTGATATTTGCTGGGAGGCCTACTCAGCCAGCCAGCCTCAGTCCAGGAGGTTCCTCCAGTGCATTGATGATAACTTTCTGATGCAAATGGTGGATGAGCCAACTAGGAGAGGAGCGCTGCTGGATCTTATCCTTACTAACAAGGAGGGTCTGGTTGAAGAGGTGAAGGTTGAGGGCAGCCTTGGTTGTAGTGACCATGAGATGGTAGAGTTCAGGATCTCATGTGGCAGGAACAGAATAGCTAGCAGAATCACAACCCTGGACTTCAGGAGGGCCAACTTTGGCCTTTTCAAGCAATTGCTAGGGGAAATCCCATGGGACAGGGTACTAGAAGGTAAGGGGGCCCAAGATAGTTGGTTAGCATTCAAGGAGTGCTTCTTCTGAGCTCAAGATCAGAGCATCCCAGCAGGTAGGAAGTCAAGGAAGGGTACCAGGAGACCTGCATGGTTGAACAGGGAACTGCTGGGCAAACTCAAGTGGAAGAAGAGGGTGTACAGATCATGGAAGGAGGGGCTGGCCACTTGGGAGGAATATAAGTCTGTTGTCAGAGGATGTAGGGAGGCAACTAGGAAAGCTAAGGCCTCCTTGGAATTAAACCTTGCAAGAGAGGTCAAGGACAACAGAAAGGGCTTCTTCAAATACATTGCAGGTAAAGCCAACACTAGAGGCAATGTAGGCCCACTGATGAATGAGGTGGGGGTCCTGGAGACAGAGGATAAAAAGAAGGCGGAGTTATTGAATGCCTTCTTTGCCTCTGTCTATACTGTTGGAGGCTGTCCTGAGGAGCCCCGGACCCCTGAGGCCACAGAAGAAGTCAGGATAGAGGAGGAATCTGTCTTGGTAGATGAGGGCTGGGTCAGGGACCAATTAAGCAATCTGGACGTCCATAAATCCATGGGCCCTGAGGGGATGCACCCGCAGGTGCTGAGGGAGCTGGCGGAAGTCATTGCTAGGCCACTCTCCATCATCTTTGCTAAGTCGTGGGCAACAGGAGAGGTGCCTGAGGACTGGAGGAAAGCGAATGTCACTCCAGTCTTCAAAAAGGGCAAGAAGGAGGACCCGGGTAACTATAGACCGGTCAGCCTCACCTCCATCCCCGGAAAGGTGATGGAACAACTTGTCCTTGGTGCTGTCTCTAGGCACATCAAGGATAGGGGGATCATTAGGGGCACTCAGCATGGCTTCACCAAGGGGAAGTCACGCTTAACCAACTTGATAGCCTTTTATGAGGACATAACCCGGTGGATAGATGATGGTAAAGCTGTGGATGTGGTCTATCTCGATTTCAGTAAAGCGTTTGACACAGTCTCCCACAGCATCCTCGCAGCTAAACTGAGGAAGTGTGGTCTGGATGATCGGGTAGTGAGGTGGATTGTGAACTGGCTGAAGGAAAGAAGCCAGAGAGTGGTGGTCAATGGGACTGAGTCCAGTTGGAGGTCTGTGTCTAGCAGAGTCCCTCAAGGGTCGGTACTGGGACCAGTACTATTCAATATATTCATTAATGACTTGGATGAGGGAATAGAGTGCACTGTCAGCAAGTTCACTGATGACACAAAACTGGGAGGAGTGGCTGACACACAAGAAGGCTGCGCAGCCATTCAGAGAGACCTGGACAGGCTGGAGAGTTGGGCGGGGAGAAATTTAATGAAATATAACAAGGGCAAGTGTAGAGTCCTGCATCTGGGCAAGAACAACCCCATGTGTGAGTATAAGTTGGGGACAGACCTGTTGGAGAGCAGCATAGGGGAAAGGGACCTGGGGGTCCTAGTGGACAACAGGATGACCATGAGCCAGCAGTGTGCCCTTGTGGCCAAGAAGGCCAATGGCATCCTGGGGTGTATTACAAGGGGTGTGGTTAGCAGGTCAAGAGAGGTTCTCCTCCCCCTCTACTCTGCCCTGGTGAGGCCGCATCTGCAATATTGTGTCCAGTTCTGGGCCCCTCAGTTCAAGAAGGACAGGGAACTGCTAGAGAGAGTCCAGCGCAGAGCCACAAAGATGATTAAGGGAGTGGAACATCTCCCTTATGAGGAGAGGCTGAGGGAGCTGGGTCTCTTTAGCTTAGAGGAGACTGAGGGGTGACCTCATTAATGTTTATAAATATGGAAAGGGCAAGTGTCATGAGGATGGAGCCAGGCTCTTCTCAGTGACATCCCTTGACAGGACAAGGGGCAACGGGTGCAAGCTGGAACACAGGAGGTTCCACATAAATATGAGGAAAAACTTCTTTACGGTGAGGGTAACTGAACACTGGAACAGGCTGCCCAGAGAGGTTGTGGAGTCTCCTTCTCTGGAGACATTCAAAACCCGCCTGAACACGTTCCTGTGTGATATGGTCTAGGCAATCCTGCTCCGGCAGGGGGATTGGACTAGATGATCTTTCGAGGTCCCTTCCAATCCCTAACATTCTGTGATTCTGTGATAAAGCCTTGCTTAATTATTTTTTAAGAAGTAGTAACAAACAAATGACAAAAAAAAAAATGAAGGGGAACTATTTGCAACTGTCATGGAAAGGAAGTTCTAATTTGGGATTAAGTTTTTTGGGTTATTAAATCAACAAACTGCACCTCCACCATCATTGGAGGATACTCCTCCATCAAACCATAAGAATATTATGCTTTGCCAGCAGAACATTTTTTCCCTGCTTACTTTCCTTTTGTTTATTTGAGTCTTTGTGTTAATTTCTGGTTTCTTACTTTTTGGTTTTGTCAGTTACCTGGAAATGCAAGTTTGACTTTACTTCAGAAATCCAAATTGCATAGCAACAATAACAAAAAAAAGGATAAATAAATCCAGCTTACATAACATGCTATTTGAATTTGATCCTAATTTGTATACCTTATATAACAGTAATATAATGTCATTGCTTTCAGATAGATGTGAAAAATAATGTTTAAAACATTTCTGGACTACTTCAGAGCTTAAGGACTGATATTTAATTACGCTGTTTTAAAAGACAAAATAAGTAATTTTTATCATTTAAGAGTAGAAGAGACTGACAAATGACAGGATGGAACCTAAAACATAAGGAAAGTAGTATAGAAAAGCATTAAGACCAGTCGCAAAATGTTTTAGAATATGGAACTATAACAAGCATAATACACTTTGAAAAATATACAGCCAGATTGAGCATAAACTATAATTAACACACAATTTCACATTTTATTGCATGAATACCCTAATTAATGAATTCTAATCAATAAGAAGAAAGTATACTTCAGTGGCACTATTGATAGCTTTTAAGATAATTGTATTTCAAAGTGTAGAAAGGGCTAAAGTCTGCTAGGAAGAACAGAACAGGCGAAGAGGTGTGCCAGGCAGCACTCTACAGTGCTACAGCCAAGATTACATTTTTATGGTTATTTCTCATTTAGTGATGGTAATGGTCTATGGGCCAATGACAATTATCAGATTATATGCATGTCAACATGGGTAAAAAAGACATACCATCAAGTAATACAAATACATACAAATATAGTATTAAACATAGGTCTTTAAGTCTGAGGAAAAAAAATATAAGCAGAGAAACATAAAATGGGAAAGCTCAGAAAGAATTTTGGATGACCCAGATGCAACAATTTGATGTAAAAACTACTGTAGAACAGATGGAAAAATGGAAAAGGAGAGTCAACAAATTTTAAAAGTTAAGTGCACAAGGTTGGCACTTAAGCCAACAGCGCTAGTGCTGCAAAAGAGAAGCTGACAGCGCTAGTGCTGCAAAAAAATTAGGTATACAGGAACAAAACAAAACTATACAGGAACAAAACTATACAGGAACAAAACTATTTCTAATAATAGCAAAGACCAAATAGTGGACAGAGACAGTGAAAATACTTTTAAGTGAACTCAGAAGTTTCAAGAAATGTTTCTCATCTATGTTTGGAAAGAAACATGATGGATAAAAACCACACATCATATATAATATCTTCTGACCAAATAGAAACTGAAGATCTACTAAGTAAAAACAGATTAGACACATGACAAATTGTGAGAGTTTGCACCTCAGTAACCTTGAAAAAAGCATCAAGAAAGGCTTAAGCTTGCTGCTGTTCAGTTTTTATACAGTTTGGAATGCTACAGAAATTCAAGAGTGGTAATGTCATGAAGAGATTAAAAAAGAACTAAGAATAGTAATACAATAAACAACTCTACACTATGTCACAGAAAAGCAGTCTTGCAAAATAAGCTTGCAAAAATAAGATAATAAAGCTAAAAGTCTAAAAGCTAAATGATATAAACTAATTAAATATTAATTCAAAGAATCATACTGGAACGAAAGGAATTTGGGGGAAAAATCCCCACTGACTTCTTCACTTCATATAATGGTATTCAGTGGAAAAAATTAAACACTTATATGCTTTCTTAATTGCTATAGGAGGCAAAACTTTACGTAAGTGTGCAAGTGAAATAAAGCTGCAAATGTAACTGAGTTGCTTAGAACTGAATGTCATGTGATTCTTCGAAGTCATATGAATTTAGTCATGATATTCCTTAATAATATTATTGTTAAAGAAATAAAACATAGCAGAGTTCTAATGTAATTATGACCATCTATATAACACTACCAAAATTTTTAAAATAGGATTCTTTAAAAGGTTAAAATTACATTTTATTTTAAATTTTAAGATTTACTTTTGCTTCTGAAAATAGATGTGTGACATCAAAAAAAGAAATTGAATATCGTACTAATTGTGTACTTGTATGTCAAGTTTAACGTAGAATTATCAATACAAACAGTATTGGTGAGCTGTACTAAGGTTAATGATCTAAAATATGGAGCTGTGGTACAGTCTAAACAGTCTGTACTTTTTCTGAGCAGGCCACCTGAAGTATGAAAAAATAAAGAAAATGAAGAACAGCCTGATTAACTGGCCAGTAGATTCAGTTCGTACAATATTATTGCAATAAAATTATATTAGCTTTATTTAATGAAGCCACATTCATCCTATGCATTTTTTCCAATATGCAATAACCCAAAGATTTAATATTGTTAAAAAGTTAACACATATACACAATTTATTAAAATCGATATTGAAACAAAGCTAATGATGTATTTTTACGTTTGTAATATTCTGGAGTCACAACTGGATTCAAAAACAAACGCCAGCTCTTAAGAGAAGGTAGTACAGAATAACAAGCAGCATTAAAAATGCTGCTGGTCATGCCGACAGCTCATGTTTCAGTTTGGGAGTTGCCGTATCTGTTATAAGATGATCTTCTTATAGCAGTAACCTGAAAGACTTTTAAAACATAGACAGCACATGGAGAAGCACGTTGTACTAAAACAAGTTTTGTTGACTTAGGTGTGGAAATTTTATTGCACCTGTGAAATATTTTCTATTTAAAAGCAAGTCTACTGCCTTTGTAACACTCTTGCCAAATCCAACACCTTCAAACATCAGGAGTTCCAAAACCCAGAGTAAATTTCCAAAATCAAGTGTTTTAGAACTGGCATCAAACTATCACAGACTTCTCCAACTCATCTACACATTTTACTGAGCTTCAAATTTGTTGCATTATACACATAATGATGAGTCAATCTCATAGCTTTAGGTCTATGATACGAAATACGTTCCAGATAATTTGTCTTTTATAAACATCAAACCTTCCAAAATAAGCTTGCAAGTCTATGGGCCTTGAACTTCAGTGCACTTGAGTAGGTTTAGTAGCACCAAACTAAATGTTCAAATCATTTCAGTAGACACTTATGAATGCCTGTGGTATCATATCATGCAATCATTGTGCTTACTGTCCCAGTTCCTACCAAAAAAAACCCCAAAACTATATACTGGCTATAACATATGAGAAAGAAATTAACTGGTTTACAATAAAAAAACATTGTTAAGAGCACAAAAAATTAAAATGTTTCTTTTCATGACAACATTTTGATAAAAATAATGCAAATGGTTAAGGCACGTTAGTAACTCATTGTATTAAAAGCAAGTCCTGAAGGAGATGTAACTGTGCCAGCTGCTTGTTTCCCGTTTCTGTCTCCAGTTTGGTTAAAAGCTCTGCTTAAAAAGCGGACACTGCAGCACTTAATAATAGGTTGCCATTGGGCAAATCTGTTCTCTATTGCTATCAAGTGGCATTACACTGATGTCTGCTGGACACAAGCCATTCACCTCATATGCATTCAAGTAAGAAGTAACTAGAAGTTTTTGCCTCTAAAATATGTGCGACCAAATGGAAGTTAAATACATTTAAATACTATTTGTTCTTGTCCAGATGTTGATATTTATGATGCTGAGTTCAGTTATCCTCAATTTTACTAAATGAAAGAAAACTGTGGACACAGTTTTTTGAAGTCAGTAGATCATTCCAAATTCACCTTTTTAGGTTAACAGTAATACACTTGCCCAAAATACTCGGGGAAAAGCAACCATCATTGGTAACGTACTGAACTCAAGATAAAGAACTTTCATTAAGAAATGTGGTTGCATAGTTTTAAGGTTGTGTGGGGCCTACTATGCATATGTATAAAGAGGGCAATATCAAACAATAAGTTAGGAGCATGTAATGCATGTATTGTGGAAGTATGAACTTCCAACCTTCCAGGGTCCTAGAATCCACTGTCCTCCAAAATTTACTTGTACGTTTATTTGCTTGCCTAGAGCAGTAGTCATCATTCTATTTCAAAGTCAATATGTCAGAAAAATATTTCTTCCTTCTCTCCAAAAAAATAAAGTTTCACTATGAAAGACACCTCGCCTCAAGACTTGAGGTGGCATGATTAAATTATGGCCTACTAGCAGGTTTCTCATACATGTAAGCATTGAAACTTTGAAGGCAACATCATCCACCTTCTAAGGGAAACTTTAGAAGGGGTGTAGGGTCCCAACTCCGAATTCACTTAACTTGCCTAGATTTTATAAGTTTCCCATATTTGATTTACATTCTTACTTGACAACCACTTTTCATGCTTTCTATAACACTGGCAAAGAATACTCTGAGAAATTCTGGATAAGGAAGAAGAATGAAAATATAACCATCTTATCTTGCCAACAGAGCGCTCTGGTATCCAATGAACAGGATCTCAGCTCCCTTCTAACCACCCCGTTTCCCACCTGCAGCTGTCAACTGCATACAGTAAAATGCCAAGAGTGGCAGATGGCTTTAGCAGAGTCAGTGCCCCCCAGGCAAGAAACAAGAAAAAAGGAAAGTACTTATGCTGCTGCAATGATAAAGACAAAGGGAACAAGTCAGTGACAAGAACTTCCACTACAGAGCTACAGACAGTTTTTCTGACTCACACTTCTAGAACATTTTCCCTTCACACCCTGCCCACAACCCTTGTACTCTTCCCCTTCGTGGGCTTGTCTGACCACATTCACTCCAACTGCTCTGAGAAGTACCATGGCGGGGGGGGGGGGGGAAATACTGTCAGCTAGGTAGAATTCATCACATTAAACATCGTGTTGAATAAATCCTTATTTTTCAGAAGCTGCCATACATGAAATGGTACAAAATTACGCAGCTATGAATTTATTTCTAGTTTTCTAAAGACAGAGATAGCAGATTGAAGTTGGAACATCGCTGGTGATAGAAAACATTTATATCTATTTTAGGGGCTGAAGGAGGAGAGAAAGGAGGTTTACACAGCCAGGAAATATGTGTGCTCCTTCTGAGTACCATATGCTTCAGGTTATGTTAGCTAAAGTACCTGGCTTTATAGCAGTAATGGTGATAATAATTTAACACCTCAAAGCAGCATCCCTACAGTGCCTTCACTATCATATACAGCATTTACAGAATGCATTATATCCCAGTGTCTCAAAAAGGGTATAATTAGCAAAACTTGAGAATTAACTATGTAATTCATCCCTGGTTTTGCTACTTACAAATGATGTTTCAAATCCATGCTAGTAAAATTATGCAAAATAGTTTATCATTCCTGTTCTTCAATATATCCAGACTATTATTAATTAGAAATTAGAGTAAAATATCATAATAAAGGTGCAATGTGGTGACATTTTGACTACTCAAAGCATTTTAGAGGATCGAAACCTGTGATTCACACAAGAATTCCTAATCCCATTGAAGCTGAAGCTACTAATACAAATAATGAACAATTCTGTGCTTCAACATCAAAACTGTAGTAAAAAAATGTTGCTCCTCCTCTTTAATATATCTCACTCATCTCAAGTTCTGAGACACTAGTTTGCTAGATGAAACCTCAGCACAGAGCTGCATTTGTACATATTTGTACTTCGATATGTGAATAACTAATACAATGAGAATGCTAATATTATTTTCGTATTTCATGTATACCAAAGTATACAAATAGTTCTTTTTCAAAGTAATTTTTAAGAATCATAAAGTATTGGGCTGGTTAATACAGTAACTATTGCAACGGTGCAATGCCAACGTGTTACATTTATCCAGCCACCCTTTAGCGGTTTTGGATAGCATGCAATGTCTTAAAATGCACAGACATGAGTTACTTTCATTCTCAGCATTCCCTTTTATTAGGATTTCAACTGCAAGTTGTGGAAACTGAGAAAAAGCAGTTTATTGCCTCCTTAACTGACAATTTAAACATCTTACTATTGAACTAATAAAGACATTTACTTCTAAAGAAAAAAATACCCTCTTTGCTTATATGGTAAAAAGCTTCCAGGCAACATATCTAACTTGTTTTACATGTGATGCTGAAGGTGCACTTGCAAGAGATTATGCGGTAGTTAACAAACCTACCTACTGATTGAATCAATTTGCCACTTTCACTCATATTAAAAGCTACTGGACCCCTTTGTTAATTTGATAAAAGCATTCATTTAAAGTAGCTGTAACTAAAAAGGCGGTAAATAGGTATTAAGTATCAAGATTTTTCATGAATATGAGGTAAAGCTTTCAGTCCAAGGTCAGATTAATGGAGACAGACATCAGGAAAGGAAGTCAAACAATCAAGGGCTTTTCAACAGAACCGTAATTGGGGCTTTTCAACCTCTTACCAGCCGAAAGAAAAAGTTACTAGCTCCTGTTCCTTCAACTCCAGCTCCAAACTTGTTTGAAGCAAACAGCAACTTATTTATGCAGCAGACACGAGAAGAGCTTGTGAACAAGAAAGCCCAGTTTTCAAGCGCTTTTTGTTCGCCGCACTCCGGGGCGTGGAGGAGTTACTCTAGGGCTGTCGAGATCTGAAAAACCCAGCAACACGAACTGCGACTCTTCTGCTGCGCTGTGCCCTTCATACCCACCGCGGGACGCCTCGGGACAGAGGGGCCGGTTACAGAGCAACAGAGCTGGAGCCATCTCGGAGAGGAAGGGATGCAGCGGAGCGCTCCTCTCCTCCCCGCAGCCTGCGCTTTCCGCGGAGGGTCATTCCCATCATCTCCCCCGCGGGCCCTACGCGCAACGGGAAGGCGGAGCGGGCCGGTGTCAAGCGCACAGCGGGGCTGCGGGCGCCCAACACTCTCGGGTCAGCGCCCAGCCAGGCCGGTGTCCCGGCGGGTGGCGGGAGCAAGCTGCGCGGAGCCCCGGGGAGCGGAGGCGCCGTCCCGCTCCGCGCACCTTCGCCTCAGAGCCTCCCTCCTGCCCGCGGAAGGGGGCGGGGGACGCCGCTCTGAGGGAGGGGGAGGACCAGGCACGCTCCGAGGCTGAGGGGATTGGCCCCGCCCGGATCGCCCACGCACCCACCTGCCACGCCGCGGCCTGCTGACCGACCCGGCCGCCCGCCCGCCACCGAAGAGCGCTCGCCCCGCGCCCGCTCCCTCCTTCGCCTCCTTTCGCTCCGGCTCGCCCCGTCACCCCGGCAACGCCACGCCGCGCCGCTCGCCTCCCTCCTCCGCCGGAGGGGCCGGGCTCAGGCCACCGCAGGCAGCCAATCGGCCGCCCCCCGGCCCACGTGCCCCGCGGCGAGGAGGCGTGCGCCCGCGGAGGCAGCCGCGGGACGGAGACAGGGAGGGGCCGCGCGGCCGAGGCGGCGGTTGGGAATCGCGCGCGCCCCACGGCGGGGAGAGGCCGTTATCGGCCGCCGCCTCAGCGGGTGGGAGGGGCCTCACAGAATCACAGAATGGTTTGGGTTGGAAGCGACATTAAAGATCATCTAGTTCCAACCCCCCTGCCACAGGCAGGGACACCTTTCCACTAGACCAGGTTGCTCAAAGCCTCATCCAACCTGGCCTTGAACACTGCCAGGGAGGGGGCATCCACAGCTTCTCTGGGCAACCTGTGCCAGTGCCTCACCACCCTCGAAGGAAAGAATTTCTTCCTGATATCTAATCTAAATCTCCCCTCTTTCAGTTTAAAACCATTCCCACTCGTCCTATCACTATCTCATGGGTTCGCTTCAGAAACGAGACTCCTGCTAGACCCAGAGGTGCTTTGAGAACTGAGGGGCCAGAGCTGGTTTATTGAACATCTCCCTACCCTGGGTCTATCAACAGTTTCTCTGGGCAGCCTGGGCCAGTATTATCTCCTGGACGGGCTCTGCCCCGCTGCCCGCACCTGGCAGCCACCCCTTGCGCGCTCAGGCCCCCTCGGCAGCCCCCGCATGGCACCGGGGCCGCCGCGCCCAGCCAGGCCGCGGGGCCCGGGGATCGGCTCCCGGAGAGCACCTGCAGGCTGCGGCCCCGCTCCCCGCGGCAGCCATGCCCCTCACAGACGGCCCCGGGGCACCTCCGACCCCGCAGGCCCCACGGTTCAGCTTGGCCTGGCTTCGTCCTCTGTGAGGGGCTGCCTGCCTCCCGCCTAGGTCGCCTCCCTGCCGGGAGACGCACACCTGGTGGTGCGTGGTGGGGTGTGTCTTGTACTAGTGGTGCTAAGCCAGGGTGAACCACAAATGAGGCGCTTGGGTCCCTTTTATCCTGCCAGGAGGATGGTGGGAAGACTTGCTGTGCACGCCTAGGTGGTTCATGGCAGGCTGCG
Source organism: Nyctibius grandis (assembly GCF_013368605.1). NCBI lineage: Eukaryota > Metazoa > Chordata > Aves > Nyctibiiformes > Nyctibiidae > Nyctibius > Nyctibius grandis. Next base: position 105,634,858 of record NC_090659.1, read on the forward strand.
GCTGCCACCCTGTCTCCAGAGGCAGCCTGGGCTTTGGGGGCTGCAGCCTTGGTGTTGCTGATCTCCCTCTGTAGGAGCCCTGGCTTGTAAGTGTTTATGGCTGCCTGTCCCTGGACTGTTGGGCTGTTGTTATGCGGAGTGGGCAAAACCCTTTGCCGCCATTTAGAAGATGAGTGTAGGAGGAGTCATTGTAACTCGCTAAAGTCCCTTTTGCCTGTGCCACCCAAAGACCATGAAGGAGGCCCTCTGACAATGCACTGCAAAATTCTCTCCTTCCCGGAGTACTTGAGTAGCTTTTTTTCCTGCTGTCTCAGAATCTGAAATATTTTTCCATTCTGCAGGTAACAAGTTACCCAGCTATGAGTGTCATGTTAATACCAAATATGAGTTCAGAAATCCAGCCCTTCAAAGAGAACAAATTGTTCACAGTCACTAGAAAGGGTGTACTTTACTGCCACTTACTGTGATGTAAATTAGGAGCTTTGCTGGAGTTAGTGATGCTCTAACATTGGTGAAACCAATCTTGGAGACCTTGGAGAAAGAACTGCTACTGCAGGGATTTTAGGTCATTAGTTTTACTTCTAACGAAAAGGTTAATGATATCGCTACAGTCTAGACAATTGTATGAATACACTGGGTTAGGTTCTGAAGAGAATGAACTAATGGATATACTTGGCAGTAAAGCATTTTCAAATAAACAGAATTTTGTGAGCTTCTCACAGAGATAAAATTTTGGAGCTCACCAGCCACATGGATTTTTATAAAAAACAAGTAGCACTTACTGAAATACAGCAAGTTGTCTTCAAAGAGATAAATGATGGCTGCAAAATGAGTTATTTTCCATTTAAAAAAAATTGAAGTAACTCAGAATTTATGGGAGGCTTCCTTTAGTTATCTTAAAAAGGGCCTGCAAAGCAGAGTTTTGCTTCAGAACCCTTGCCAGAAGGAGCTCTGCAAGAGGCTGGAATTTCAGTGAGGAATGGCAGGCAGCGCATCTGTTGTGAATGGCAGTTGCTGCACAGCATTGAGCATGCTACATCCTCTTGCTATTTACAGACAACTGTTTTGTATGTTATCTGTTTTGTGTAGACACCAGTGAAATGTATTGCGTGAGGTTTTCTTAGTGGAGTCATCGTGTATTTAAGATACTCATTTTAAAGTAGTATAGTTAGACAAGTGTATTAAAACATCCCAGAGTTCTTAAAGTATTGACTAAACACTGAGGATTACCATATAAAGAAACATTAAGACTGTCATCACACAAGGGGTTACTATGCCAATGAATTAAGAGCAACTTGTAGTCTGTGACACTGAAACTTAAACATTTAAGTCCCTGTTGTAGCATGTGAAATATTTCCTCTAAATGTAAAATGGCTGAGTTAATTCCATTAATCATTGAAAGATGCTGAAAATTGCAGGGTTTCTTTTGTTTTAAATCATGATGTTTCTTCTAAGGAAATAGAAGAAGTGAACTGTGAGAGCAACTAGTGTAGATGCAAGTATAGAGATTCTCACTACAGTAGAGAAAGCAGAAAAGAAAGATTTGGAAAGTAGTTTCAGCTGACCCCTTTGATAAGACTAAGTTGCATGGCGTATCTGATGTGGAAGCAGAAATTATACAGCAATAGGAAGTTGTTATCTCCATATCTCAAATGCTAACACAGTTCCTCCAGTCAACTGTGAGATAGATCTACTCTTGTTATGACAGCTGTTGGAAACTGATGTCAGTATAACTGTGCAATGTCTTTTGATAGTCTTAAGTATTACAAACCTTAAAATATGTTTATGATGTTATCTAAGACACGCTGTTTGGAAATGGCTCTATTTATAACCAGAAATTGCTCAAGCTATTTTAATAAATAAATGATGTACTTGTGAGTTTCCTAGTCAGATTTGCTTGAAAAAGCATTGTGAACTTTTTCTTTCTGAAGACTTAAGCCTGAGGATTAATTAATATTTATACAGCACTTTGTAAAAGCAAAGTTGCAAGTGCCAAGAATTATTATTATTTAATCTTTAAATGTCAGATCAATGAAAGACTGAACTGTGAGACAACTGCTATTTAAAATCACAAAAATGCTGAAAAATCCTCTCCCCCCCATACTTATATATGTCCAACTGTGCTTTCATTTCAATCTCACATACAGACAAGCGAAGATATTTTTCAGTGTAAATGGGTTAACACCCATCTGTGTTTAAATATGTGGGAAGATTACCTAAAATCCTAGGGACTTTTTACAAAATGAAAAAAAAATCTTTGTTTCTGAAATGCATTTCTAGGGCCTAAATATTTCAAATATTTATATATGTAAGTCCTACGCATCAGTGTAATTATCTGATTAACCAGTGTTACTTCTGTGCGTAACTTTACCCATTTGTGTGATAGGTCAGATCCTTATAGTGATAGTTTAATAGACTTGCATAGCTATTTTGACTTCTGAGGGAAAAGAATCCTGACATTATTTTTTTTATTTGCTTCTCTTTCTACTTTACAGCAAACAGAGGTATAGTTTAGAAACAATTTTCCTCAGAAAATAAATGTACATGTCAGGAAACTAGCAACAAGCAAGAGAAGATTGGAAAGGTAGAGAAGCTCATCAGTGAAGTATAGAATTAATAAATAAAACCATCTTTTCAGGGTTACAGAAACATGTTTTAGTACATCGTTGTCATTTAAGGAAAAACACTAAATTTTGCTTGGGCTGTGCCTTAAACAATATTCTTCCTTGAGAGCTATATGCACATTATTCATGCAGTGCTAATTACTTTCCTTATAATGTAATTGACTTGTTAATTCAGAATATGAATTAATTGGTGGTATAGAAAAGTAAATGATACCAAGTCAGGCCTAGTTAATCTATGTCTGGCATATTATCTCTTGATATTCAGTAAATTTAAAATTTATATATACAAATACACTTTTAATTAGAAGAAACAAAGTTCGCAGACTAATGAAAGCTGACTACATTTATCTAGAAGTGTTGATAACTTAATCTTCTTCAGATGCAAGCAGACTTAAAATTTGGGTTTGCAAGTTACTATGGTGCATACTGAAATATGAACATCTTGAGGGTCCTATGGACTGATAAACCTCTTAAAGAATAGTTTTCAAACAATGTTTCACAGCTATCAGTTATGCTGACTTTTAGTTGCAATTTTGTAACAAACAGATGTACTTAAGATATATATACACATAAATTTAGATTTAAGAATATACATCTGAAGTCAGTATTTCAGAAGAACTCACTATCCACCATTAAGACTAGATTTTCAAAGAGCTCCGTGTATGGAATGTTGAACTTCTTTGCAAGTCTGGCCCCAATTATAGGTTCTAAGTTCTTCTGAAAATCTAAATTATATTTAAATACCTACAGAAGCTTGAGTCTTATTTTAACAGATTGGCTCCAGCTGCAGGCACAGAACATTCATGGATTTGTCCCAAACTCTCTCCAAAATCTGGCCCTTTAAAACTACAAATGTACAGTGAATAATCCTAAATCTTCTAATGATTGTTCCTTTATAATGAATTTCTGGAGTAGATGCCTTAAATTTTCTTAAACACATAAATATGAATTTGAGGCACAGAATACAAGATACTGTGAATGGAAATTGCTTCACTGAAATAGGAGCAAAACTTCGATGAAGTTCAGCAAAACCAGGTGTTTGCTCTAGATAAGCTTAAGATTTCTTTAATATCTTTATTAAAATGCGTTAAAGGAAATGTCTATCATCAGGTTAACATGTTACTTTTATTATCAAGATTTCTTTTCATATGGCATAGTTGAACTATCGTCTCTTCAATCTTGAAATAAAACCATTTTCCTTTTGTATATAAAGATGTTATATTTATAAATTTAGTTCTAGTAACTTCTGGAAGAGGAGACTTTTTTCATCTCAAGTGTGGAACTATTAGGATTAAAAGTGTTGCTTGAAGAAGCCACAGTTTAATAAACGCATTGAGAGCTAATAAAGTCTACACAGTGTGTAGGAAATATGGTTGGTCTTTTCCTAGAAAATAAATACTCCCCTGAGTCATGTAATACTTGTATTCGAATATGACTTTACAAAACTATAGACAGTAGGAAAGAGGAGTGCACACCAAAATCTTATATACCCCCAAAATATTAAAAAAAGTTTGATTTTGCTTCAGTTTTCAATTGTCTATATATTCTAGGTAGTCCATTCTCAATGTAATTCTAAGAGTTGCAAATAAAACGCTGCATAAATTATATATAATCTTTCGAACTTTGTACACACAATGATGTGTAGTATTACTGTTTATGTGAACGTTATAATGTCTTAAAATCTTGCAACGCAAAACTGCAAAAAAAATACAAAATCCAGTACCTGTTATCTGATGAAGTTTTCCAGTGCTCAGGCTTTCTGCAGCTTAATTTCACACTGTCAGAGCTTCTGTATTAAATGCTTTTACCTCCTTAAAAAAAAAAAAAAAAAAAAGTATGTCAGCACAAGCCCAGACGAAACTCCAAATCCGGGAAAATAAAATTAACCATGCAGATCAAAGGCAGACGAGCACTGAGACCAAATGCCTGTAATCTGATCAGTGATCAGTTGCCGTACATCAAAGGCAGTGCTTTGGAGAGGAAAAAAAAAAGCGCCTTTTCCAGCAGGTAGTTGCACTCTCGAATTCTGCCTTTCAGTACTCGAGTTCTTCTGTTAAAAATCGATCCCTAGCTTTGTATCCCTCTTTCCTTGCTTGCACTGGGAGAATGCACACGATTCTGAAATGCTTAGAGTTGAGTGGCTGGATCTGTAGCTTTTGAGTTCCCAAGCTGTGTTGTGGGTTGTGTGTTGGAAGCTTTCCCCAGTGCCAGCGGGTTCCGCTTTATCCCTTTCATCTCGCTGAGCTGCAGATCCCATGACATCATTCAATGCTGTGGGACTGGTTGGAGAGCTGTAATACAGCCTGTGGGGGAATACAGCTACAGAGCAACAAGAGTTTGCATAATTTCTAATCAGGTTAGTCCATTGTAACAAACCCAAGGCTCACTTCAAAGTTTTTGTGACATTAAAGTTTCCTTCCAAGAAGGGAGAATAGTGTAGCTATGAGGCTTTCTTAAAAAGATGCTTTATAATTTTGTCTGCAACAGGAAGTTAGAATTTTCCATAAAGTTTTGGAAGTCAGACATGCAGGTCAGTTTGCTAGACAGCTGTAATACATGACAGAAAACAACTTTTGTTTGTCTCTTCCTTGGGGTTTGGAGAGGAGGAAACAATGTATTTTGTGTACTGGAATTGTTTCTTTGCACTCGCAAAATCAAGCACAACAGAGCATGCTCTTGGTCCCTGATTCCTGTCCCCCTTGCTACTTACTGTGTGGCCTTTTGCAGATAATTTTGTTTGAGCCTGATTCATCTGTGGCTCGTGATTCCTTTACGTAAATGAGCTGTAAAGCTGCCATAAGTAACTCGCAGAAGCTTTTTAGTGTAAAGGCATTTTTTTAGCTGGGGTAGATTCAAAGTGGTTGCCATTGGGCTGTCAGCAGATGGAGGCTTTTGGGGGAGTAAAAGTGTCTTGACAGACATCCTCTGCGCTGCTGCGTTTCAGGGACACAGAACTGTTGGAGGGTCCTGTGCAGCCCTGGAAAGCAGGGGAGTTCTCAAGGCTGCTGTGACTTGCACTGTTTCGGTACAGAGGAAATGCAGAATGTACAACTGAATTTCATTTTATCTGATCTGAGGCAAGGTTAGCTTTTTCCACAGAGATTAATTCAGCCCTCTGTACTTCAGCTGTTAATAAAACATACAAATACCAAGCAGGATGCCTTTTAGGATAATCAGCCATATTGAAGATATCACTGAAGTTCTCATAAACACATACCCCATACTTTGGGTCTACAACATGTGCAGATGAAAGTGATACCAGCACGTCAACTGGTAGCATTGGTAGACTCCTGCAAATATTTGCACACTGAGTAACCAGGAATTCATTAGAAGGCAAAAGCGAAAAGAGGAAATATGCTAGTCATGGCTGCCTTGAGCGTTAAAAACAAAAGCAAACAATCACCAGATAATGGGTACTGGATAGTCGAGAGCGATAGTGTCTTGTTGAGATTCCTCATTCTGTGCCCCGTTTGCGGGCTACGGCCGCCTCCCTCTCGCCGCTGCCCCCCGGCTGCCCCAGGGTGCGCTGGTCCAGCTCCTGCCTTCCGCAGCCCGGCGGCTGCCCGGCCCTCCCTGTGCAGCCGGACCCGGGCCGCTGCCCGCTGCCCTCCGCGCCCCCTCCGCCCGGGCCGCTCCGTGTCAGGCTGCTCCTGCTGCACTCGGGAGCTGAGGGAGCCTTCTGCTGGTGGGATGATGTACTGTGGGCAGCAGCGGGCCAGTAACGAGCGCTGTGTTTCCCAGTGATGGTAATTAACATTTCCAGACAGCTTTGAGATCCTTATAAGGGGTACTATCAGCTTTGAGATCCGTATAAGGGGCTCTATAGAATGTAGTTTTGTTGCTGGTTGGACATAGTTTAAATATTGTTTTGGATCATCTATCCAGGCAAGGCCTTTGGGGGATGTTCTGGTAATTGAGATGGAGGAGAGGTGTTGCAGGTACAAAGGAGTATCACTCAGGTAATGAATCCGACTTTCAGGAATACACTACTGGAAAAATATGTAAACAAACCATAAATTTCTCTCTTTCTCTAGTTTCCACTTCCATCTATTATAAATAAAAGAAAATTATCCAGGCTTCTTACTTCTATTTTAACATTAATTTGCCGCCTTCTGACATACAACTTCCCCCTACTCACTGGAAGATTTTTGATAACAGTCTATTTGTTGCTTTCATGGTAAAACTGGAAATGCTTATGTTGAAATAAAATTTATGGGTGACCTGTACAGAATGGAAGCAATCCTTTTCTGTTCATTTCAAAGGTGCTTTTCTTTAAGAACAATACTATTCACAGAAAGCACCTTTTAGTTCTCTGGATAGTAAGCAAAAGCAAGTCCTGAAGGTCTATGAGAGGTCTTTGATCTTTATTTTGTACATATGAAAAAGAGAAGTAAGGTTAATTATTACCAATTTAACCTTCTAAAGCTTAAGCATTGCATTTTGCATTTTGCATTTATGACACTATTTTTCACTGTGGAGCCTGGAAGCCTGAACAATCTGCTCTTTCCTATTCTACAGCTTCCTCAAAATTTGATCAGAAGTGTGTAATAATAGCCACAATAGTCTATTTAATTCATTATTTTTCCAAAGGTTGATAATAATCTTTTATCTTTTTATAAAATGAGGATAGTAGATATATATTGTGATTTGTATAAGGCACAGAACAGACTAGTATCAGAGCCAGAAGTAGAACCTATGGAACATGACACTTCACCTACACCTTCTGATCATCAGCTCATGCTTCCTCTTCCAGTCACAATTCCAGCAAAGCATTCAAGCACAAGTGGTCTGATTAAAATCCATTAGACTACTCACTGGATGCTTGATTCTAATCACTGAAATTACTGGGATGGGATCTGACCTGAAATGACTGGAATTGGGTATCTGGCTTGTACTTACTGTTTAGGTATCTAAAAAGCTTTCCTAGAGGTGCTTGTATTTCCTGTGTGAAACCAGCAAGGTGTCTCTTAAGTCCTGCAGAGGGAGATGCTGTCTTCGTAATTCATTGCTTAAACTTTTCTGAACTTGCAAAGAATCTTCCTTGAGACATATTTGGTGGGATTACCATTCTCTTTATTACGTGAGCACCTCAAGCTCTTAAGGAGGTTGCTTCATTTTTCTCCTAAAGGTTAGGCAAGAATTATAGAAGGCACGTTAGGTCCCATTTTAGGAATTTTTAGGGAAACAGAACAAAGCCCAGGGCTGCTATTCATGCCCAAGGTGCTTCACTGGGTCACAGCCATAGAAATGAGATAGAAATGAGAACTTTCTGAAGATGTTTCTTAGAAGAAATAATCAAACCTATGAAACAACTGACAGTGGCTATACAAACCCCTGCCCCATGCTTAAGAAGGATCTTGTAGTATTCATGCTGTGCCTAACATACTTGTGTCATATACAACAATGTTTACCATGTTGCTTTATATACATGCTATCTGCACCACCTCACTGTACCTCTTCTGTCATCTTTCCTCTGCTTCAGTCCACAGGAGCTCCAGCAGAAGTTCAGAGAAGTCAGGAATCATCATAGGAAATGCAGTGCCATCATTATAGCCCACTCACTGGCCACGCAACCATCGTTTGTGCTAACTGTAGCCTTTCTAAGTGTGGCATAGATACTGGATATCCTATTAAAAATGTCACACCAGCAACATCAGTGCAGCTGCAAGCTTTCATCACACACATCTACTGGGACAGCTGTGTCCTGGTGATCAGCAATGGGCTGCTGATTTATAGAGGTGGAAGACAATTTTCAGAGCCTTTTGTGGCAGGTCAGCACTGGCTCTGAAGCAGCAGTCAGTCTAGGCCCCAGTTATAGTCAGAAGTGCTGGTCATCACCCTTCTAAAGCATTAGGAGGATATTGTTCCATAAGACTGGTCAGTCCTGTGGTCAGGAAAGATGCTTTAGAATACCCAAATCCATCCTCCTGCATAATCTGCATTGCCATCCCAATAAAAGCTAACACGCTGTTTCTGCCTTATCACATGGATGTTGTTAGTCCAGGTATTGCTGATACCTACTCCAACTCTCTGCTACAGTGCTTACAATAAGAACTTCAACTACAGCACCTTTAGGCAGAAAAATCAAGACCCTTTGGCATTTCCTGAAAGACTGGCTCACTGTTATCACAGAGTGTGTCATCAGACTTACCATAATTTGCAATACTCTGCACAGTCATCGCAGAGCAAATTGTTCTAGTCAACACTAGCTTCAAATGTAGCCCCAGCAGTTTTTTACTTTCAGGGAAAAAGCCCTGTCTGCCATTTATATGTGCTGCAATGGCAGGTCTTTGACCTCATGACTTATGAGAAGAAAATGGCTTTGGTTTGTCTCTCTTTGGTCCTGAATTTTTATTGCTGTTTCTCTGTGTTTTTTTTTCCTGTGGCTTTTAATATGACCCAGCTTTGACTGGTTCCCTGTAGGTACCATAAGATCTAAGCAAAATGGAGATTTCTTGGCTCACCAGGTGTATCACTCTAAGGGAAGCCTCAAGGGCATTCCCACATCTAGATAATGTGGCAGGTTGGGAATTTGACTTTGAGGTTGTCCTCAAGGATAATGTAGATGCACCCTGTAGGAAGTATTAGTTAATTCACCTGTGACTGGGAGTCAGAAGTTGTGGTTTTATTCCTGGTTCTATCACATGGGTATGACTGGAGGCAAGTTACTTTTTCTCACTGGGTTAGATCCTCAGTTGTCTAAGTTATAGCTAAAATGAAATCAAAGGAGCAGTGGCAGTCTATGCCATACGGCCATCCAGTCCCCCCCAGTATGCTTTCGTATCTCTTTAAAAATAATGTAAATATAATTATTTGTAATACTGTACTTGAGATAATGCAAAACAATTCTGTATGAATTCCAAACCAAAATAACCTGGTTCTGAGACTTCAAAAGTTTCTGTATTTAAAATGTTTCTGAAGAATAATAAGAATAATAAGCATCCCTAGGGCACTAGTGTGCTTCTCACTTTACTGTGCACTGAAGTTTCACAACCCTTAGCTGTCCTCACACACATCAGAGAAGTGAATCAGCAGTGTAAGAGTTGTGTCTTTGTAGTTGTTCCTTGTTGTTTCATTAAATGAAAATATAAAGTTTCTTCCCTCTTTACATCGAGTTTTTCACTTGTACTGAAATAGTCCACTGTGATTTTCTACCTGTTAGGGTGGCTGAAGCTCTGCACCAGCATGCAAACTTTAATAACGTAGCAATCTTTCCAGAGGTGCTGGTAGAATTGTGTCAATGAACAGATTTCCCCCAAGGCTGTTGGAGTTTGGTCAGCAATATTGTTCGTGTAGCAAGAACAGGAGGTTCGACAGACCCATGATTTTGTAACTTGTATTTCAGAAGCCAACGAATGTTTTTGAGGCACCATATTTTCAGCCTACTTTTAAAAAATTTATGAGCATAATAGCATGCCCTTCTCTTCAGAACACTTTATTATCCAACTTTACAGCATGCTAAGGTCTCAACCAGGTTATACCACATTTTGCTAGATGTTATAATAAACAGTATAAAAAAAAACAACACTCCAAATCCCAATTTAACTGTTCTATAGAAGAGGTGAAGGAAGCAGGCTAAGTGGGAAGAAAGGGAACGGAGAAACAAATCTGATATGTGCAATTAACTGATCATGAGTAGAGATCATAGCTGGCCACCTGCCTAGCTGTTATCAAAACACATGTTTAGAAGTATTCCCTTAAGGCAACTCCAGCAAAACAATTTCTAAAAGATCATGAAGTTAGTGTCAACTAAAAAGAATGTTCTTATTTTAGATAAAATGATGTTTATAAATACCTATGTCTGATCATAGAGAGACTGCAATCACATGACCACACTTCTATCTTCAAACATTTGCTCAGTTTTGCCCTTTATTTTCAATTTGCAGCTCAGAATTTTCCCCATTTAAATAAACCACCCTCAATCTCGTAGATCTTCTACCTCTTCTCGCTTCCTCTTCCCTTTTTTCTATCAGTCTTAACCAGAATTTGCCCTCCTTTCCAATCTATTTTTTCCCCACATGTAATCAAGAACAAACTAAGAACAAGTTTACTTACTTTTTTTTTTAATCAGTGCTTCATTTTAAATTGTTTTCTAAAATACTATCTTGTGCCAGAGCTTTGATTCGGTGGCCTATTTAGTTAAGGTATAAACTTGTAGAAATCTAGTAGTCAAGATCCTCAGCTAATACTTGTAGTTTCCCATGAATTATATCAGTACAGACCTCCTAATGATACAATTCTGCTTTCCCTGATTTGTCATTACTTTGGCATCTGGGAGCTCACTTCAATAGTTCAAATGTAAAATCCCATACTGCCTACATCAAATCCTATATTCCAAAGCACACATACTGCAAACACAAATCCAAGTTTCTGTGCTGAGCAATTTCAGTTTCTTATGGAACAGCTGCAAACTGTGGGTACTTATTCCCTCTGCAGTTAAGATCCTAAGAGCCTGAACTTAATCACTCAAAAGTCGATAATCATCTTGAAAGTGCAAAAGGGGTAGAGAGTTGAGGTTTCTTTAATTCCATCCCTATAGCAAAGCGCTTGCATGTCCATATCTTTAAGCAGGAGACAGTCAACAGCACCTAAGTACATGCATATTTCTGAACTGGGGCCTAGCCCACGTGTTATTCTTGGAGATTCAGGCATAAAGAGCCTTCCCTTAGAAGATGATACAGTAACTGACTTGTAGAGCAGCATTAGTGTAGTTTTTGGATGAGTTTCGCCTCCTAGAGAAAAGTAGGTTTATTCGAAGAAATTAAAGACAATAAGATGTACAGATTGTCACTACTCATAAATAGGCAGCTTTGATAAATAGTGCTATCATTAAGAAGACAACTGAAGAGAAGCAATGTCTCAGAAGAAATAGTAACTAGATTTAATCCCTAAGCCATTGTCTGCAGCCGCAGTGGCAATACATAATTTTTTTCACATATTCTACTTTGAAAGAGTTGACAAATTTGATGATTGTTTTTCTTTTTTTTTTTCCTGGTTATAGATTATAAACTATACTTTCCCTGTATGATGTGATAGCAGCTGCATCCTACTGTCTATAAGAAATCTTCCATATTAGCTACAGCCATAAAAATGCCAAAAGGATAAGGAAAAAGGTAAACAAAAGAGCATAAGATTTAAAAAGGATCAGGCTCAGCTGATATTTGCTGCCAGCTTTTTCAAAGCAGATGTTCTTCTTCTGACATTGATGTTTTTAGTCTGGAGTTCTGTATCTAGTTTGACACACATTTCCTAGCTCGTGATTTGTAAAGCTTTCATATATTTTCCCTAGATACATTCTTGCACTTTCCCTCACCTTAAAACCCTTCATGCTCTTCTGAAAAACAAAGAGCTATGAAAAAATAGTTTAAAACAACGTAAAAACAAGAGACTATAAACACTACCTGAAGATGACTCAGGAAAAGCAATCATGGGTTCTAATAATATCTTCAAAGTAATAATGTGAGTGATGAGAGGACAGCTTTAAGATTTCATTGGAAAGGGTTATGAAGGCATAGCATTTTTTAACCAGGAAAATACCGTGACAGCAGTTTACCTTGGGAAAGGTAACAAAAAAAATCATAGTAAAGATTGGTGACTATCACCTAATGCACATTAATTCCTTACTGAAATTCCACAAAAAAATCACTTCTTAGAAGCCTGTCTATTCTGTGGAACACGACCTTGCATGACAAAGGGTTTTGTTTCTTGATTTATTTTTGTGTAATGTGCTTGCTCTCTCTCAAAATGTTGATCTATAGAAATGTGGCTCCATTATTTATACTATATTTTCCAGCTTCTAACCTATTCAATGTACTTTGGTGTTAAACACATACTTTTATCAAGGAATGAACTGAACTTTATATAATGGCCAAAACCATCAGAAACATGATAATGCCCCTATTATTCTGCAACTTAACATCGTGGTCTACGAAGCAATTCCTCCTTTTGTTTATCCTGGACCTGATGACTTCTTGTTTCATTTGATACCCACAAATTCTTGTAATAAAATAAACAGGGAATATTTGTTCCATACCAACATTTGGGATTTTATTTTAAGTTTTTAATAAACTGTGCTTTTGCACCCTAGAAAATACTGTTATGAAACTACTGTCTCATTTGGCACTTAGTATTAATACCTAGCAATTGAAGGGCTCCATGATCTATGTGACATTGGATCCCTGGCATGTTCCACAAGATCACAGCAAATGCCTGGACTAAGCCTTATGCGCCATTGGACTCCTGCCCAATTGCATGTTCATGCAGCAATGTTGATCTGAAAGAAAGTCATCTGGAAGCAACAGACATAGGTAGGTGTAAAAAAATGGAGGTATCAAAGGGATCAGATTCAGAGGGATCAGAGGTCTGTGTGGGAAGTGTCAGTAGGTCAAAGATAGCAGCCTGGCAGCCTGCTACAGAGAGAAAATCAGTTATTTGGGGGGCTGGACATTGTGTGAGCAGGAAATGTGTGGAGACACAGTCTGTAAGAGGCTGCAGAATGGGAATAGATCTATAGGGTAATGATGGGTTATGTATTGAGATGACCATAATATTTCAGTAGCAGGTGTTTGCATAAGTTTTAGATGCCACTGCTATGACAGTGTAACAGTTTTCAGCAATCTCAATACAGGTCTTGTGTTCAGCTCTTCCTGACCCTGCAGCATCTGGCCCTGCACTGCCCCTGCCTTGCTCCTGCAACCCAGAACATGTTACTTGCACAGTCTCCCTTCTCCAGCAGAAGGAGCAGAGGCTAGAAGCTCTCTGTGTTCTCACGCTCTTTTCTTTGTCCTTTGAAACACCTGCTTTTTCTCAGAGCAGACTGTAGTATTCAGTAGGGAATCTATATGTCCTAGAAGGGGAGAGGATGATGAAATGATGTGCTGTGGGACAGGAGAGCCAAAGGAGGTGAACACGGAGGAGATCTCAGTGCTCTGAGAACCAGCCTGCTTTGCAGTATCCACTGTCAGAAGTTATTCTGAAGGAGAGATCCTGGTTCCTCCATGACACCAAAGTGCTCTGGAATGGCACTGACCATTTGTGCAAAAGATTTAGTAGGACTTAAAACACTTATGACTTCATGACAACTATTTGGTACAGGTATCACTGAAAGATTTAAAAAGTATCACTCATCACTACTATAGGAAAAACATGTATGGAGGCATCTCTGAGAATGGTTTCCTCTTATTTCCTACTGATCATTGCCATATTTATTTACTTGAAGTGAAGAAAGCCTGTTATTTCATCAGCTTCTATATGTCTGTCCCCAATACAGTGTTTGTTCAGATAAGGAAAACAAAATCAGTTAAACCAGCTGTAAGTACCTGCTGTGCACAGCTACGCCGTACTCATGTTCTGGTAAACTGCAGCTACCCTGACTTCTGCAACCCTGGTTAGGCACTAGGCTTCCTACAGCCGTATCTTTTGGTCTGAAGTACCAAACAAAATTGTGCCACTATGCAAATGTCTTCACAGAGCCTTATGGAAGAGCCTGTTTGACCTTCCCTTTCACATGCCGGAAAGTGTTTGTAACATGCCAACATCTTAAGTTAAATAAAGCATGTAAGGCTATGCCCAGTCTTACTTTCCTTCATGACCTGAGTTACAGCCATTGCCCAAGAGCAGCACTTTCTTGCAGCGTCTATTTCAGCAGGAGGCAGAAGGGCCAGAAACGATGGCAAGAGCTTTGGCTTCCCTTCTGGAGGATGCAGTGAGTGGCTGATGGGAGAACATGCAGATTGTGTATGAACTTGGCATTATATCGACACCAGGTGCTGATTTTAATAGCTTTGTAATTTCCTGTGCTAAACAGTAATCGGAAGCAGGTTTGCTGATACAGAGTTGCCAGACTGCATGGAGGCGGCTGGCAGTTCTGTCATGCAGAACTGGGCTGTCAAGCATTACCTGGAGATATTCTGGGTGGAGAAGGAAAATCTGTGTTGCTGGGCATTTGTGAGTCAATTATTCCTGTGATTTATCCAACCTGCATGGGCACTGCTGATGAACAAGGACATGACTGGGACAAAGAAACAGCTAGAACAGTCAATTTTATATATGTGCTCTTTGTTTCCCTTTCTAGCTCTAATTCAAAAAAAAAGAATAGTTATTCTTTCATTTTATACCTCTTCATCAGCCACAGAAAAGAATGAATGAACACTGGTAAAGATGCAATGATAGGACATCTGATATCTTTGAGACTCGTGTATCTGAGGGGCAAGGGGGCATCTTATGACCTCCAGGTGAATGTACAGGACAACTGTTCATTGTTAATTCAGAGAGCCAGCCTATTTTCTAGTGCCCTGCCTCACAAAGCTGTATGCTGTACCTGGCAGAAGATCTAATTACTCAAAGACTAGTTGCTTGATGATGCTAGAATTTTGGCTGACTAAAACAAAAAGGTTTTGTTCTGTAAACCGGTCTGAATGGTGATGTGTCCAGCACTGTTCACGCTATTCATGCTGTTGGGAAAGAGCTTTAGCCAGCAGTGGGTTCAAGATAGTACCTGACAACAGGTGTGGCTTCAGGAACCCTCAGGATGCCACTACTACCTGGAGAAGTGGACGGTGTTTTCTGTGAAGAAATAGATGGGAAGATGTCATGGATGTATCAAATACTACTAATTTAAGGCACTTTTATATGATCTCAAATAAACTTCTTATTTCCTCGACTGTTTATGTTGACTGGAGTGTGCAGACACAGGCCAAAAGCCATTATGTAAGAGAGTTTAGTTCCATGAAAGCTATTTTTTCTTGATGATAGCCCTCATTATTTTAAGAATGAATGCCAGTGAAAGATGTTAAATCACTGGAGAAGACCTCTAGCACAGAGGAAGTTAGTGGGCAGAATGGCAGGTGAACACAAATGAACATGTGTTGAAATGTGCATGAAGATGACGATAACCTGCAGTTAAGAGGTATACTGCAGTATTTATGAAAATGCAGAGGTTTACAAATTAGTGCTACATTTTCATGCAAGATTTGCAGCAGAGCAACCTTGAAAAGTATCTATAAGAGTTTGCACAGTGTTAGAGTTATTCAAAGAGAGAATGACAAATAATGAGTGCTATGATAAATACCCTATCTTTTGCAACATAAAATGAAAGCTTCTGATGTTTCAAGAATCCCTCAGGACCCTTACTGCTGTAAATAGCAGTGTATGTTATTGCTACTGTGATTTATTGCAACTTTTCCACACTGTGTTAAAAGATTGTATTTTAGGCAACTATGGAAAAGTTACTTAATTTTCAGCAGTTCTGGGATGTACTAACATGCCATGTAGATTAGCTCTGCACATTTGCTGTTCCTTCATCCCTCCTAATTCAGCCCCAGTGAAAGCTCACCGCTGCCTGGCCAAGACCACACTGAGGTTTTGTGGGGCTGCTGGCTCCTTTGTTGCGGAATCGCTTGCCTGCTTGTCATGCTCAGCAGGAAGGTCTTCATCCTTCCACCACAAGCCACAATCTGTGCAGGCAGCCTGAGGTCCTGTCCAGCTGTGCTGTTGTTGCCCCTGAGTCGTTGGGTCAGTGAGTGTTGGCTGTCCTTGGTTTAGGCTGTCTGGTGGGCCAGTGGTCCCCACTGAGTCCAGGAGCAGATGCTGCCTTTCATCCTGTAAAAAGGCAATATGTAGCATATTATGTGCTGCTTGGTTCTTTCTGCCTGACAGAGTGGGAGCAGTGTGTTACAGCACTGGGGGCACCACTTTGACTCGAACTGAATCAGTATAAATACTCATACTATTTACTGAGTCTTTAATTCTTTGAAAATTGTGTAACATTGTACATGAAATTCTTGACTGTGAGGGTAGTGAGACACTGGAAGAGGTTGCCCAGAGAGGCTGTGGATGCCCCCTCCCTGGCAGTGTTCAAGACCAGGTTGAGGGCTGGGTCAGGGACCAGTTAAGCAATCTGGACATCCATAAATCCATGGGCCCTGATGGGATGCACCCACGGGTGCTGAGGGAGCTGGCGGAAGTCATTGCTAGGCCACTCTCCATCATCTTTGCTAAGTCGTGGAGAACGGGAGAGGTGCCTGAGGACTGGAGGAAAGCGAATGTCACTCCAGTCTTCAAAAAGGGCAAGAAGGAGGACCCGGGTAACTATAGACTGGTCAGCCTCGCCTCCATCCCTGGAAAGGTGATGGAACAACTTGTTCTTGATGCTGTCTCTAGGCACATCAAGGATAGGGGGATCATTAGGGGCACTCAGCATGGCTTCACCAAGGGGAAGTCATGCTTAACCAACTTGATAGCCTTTTATGAGGACATAACCCGGTGGATAGATGATGGTAAAGCTGTGGATGTGGTCTATCTTGATTTCAGTAAAGCATTTGACACGGTCTCCCACAGCATCCTCACAGCTAAACTGGGGAAGTGTGGTCTGGATGATCAGGTAGTGAGGTGGACTGTGAACTGGCTGAAGGAAAGAAGCCAGAGAGTGGTGGTCAATGGGACAGAGTCCAGTTGGAGGCCTGTGTCTAGTGGAGTCCCTCAAGGGTCAGTGCTGGGACCAGTACTAGTCAATATATTCATTAATGACTTGGATGAGGGAATAGAGTGCACTGTCAGCAAGTTCACTGATGACACAAAACTGGGAGGAGTGGCTGACACACCAGAAGGCTGCGCAGCCATTCAGAGAGACCTGGACAGGCTGGAGAGTTGGGCAGGGAGAAATTTAATGAAATATAACAAGGGCAAGTGTAGAGTCCTGCATCTGGGCAAGAACAACCCCATGTGTGAGTATAAGTTGGGGACAGACCTGTTGGAGAGCAGCGTAGGGAAAAGGGACCTGGGGGTCCTAGTGGACAGCAGGATGACCATGAGCCAGCATGGGGTGTATTACAAGAGGTGTGGTTAGTAGGCCAAGAGAGGTTCTCCTCCCCCTCTACTCTGCCCTGGTGAGGTCGCATCTGGAATATTGTGTCCAGTTCTGGGCCCCTCAGTTCAAGAAGGACAGGGAACTGCTAGAGAGAGTCCAGCGCAGAGCCACGAAGATGATTAAGGGAGTGGAACATCTCCCTTATGAGGAGAGGCTGAGGGAGCTGGGTCTCTTTAGCTTGGAGGAGGCTGAGGGGTGACCTCATTAATGTTTATAAATATGGAAAGGGCAAGTATCATGAGGATGGAGCCAGGCTCTTCTCAGTGACATCCCTTGACAGGACAAGGGGCAACGGGTGCAAGCTGGAACACAGGAGGTTCCACATAAATATGAGGAAAAACTTCTTTACAGTGAGGGTGACTGAACACTGGAACAGGCTGCCCAGAGAGGTTGTGGAGTCTCCTTCTCTGGAGACATTCAAAACCCGCCTGGACACGTTCCTGTGTGACATGATGTAGGTAATCCTGCTCCGGCAGGGGGATTGGACTAGATGATCTTTCGAGGTCCCTTCCAATCCCTAACATTCTGTGATTCTGTGTGATTCTGTGATTCTGTTGGGTGGGGCTTTGAGCAACCTGGTCTAGTGGAAGGTGTCCCTGCCCACAGCAGGGGGGTTGGAACCAGATGATCCTTAAGGCCCCTTCCAACCCAAACCATTCTGTGATTCTATGATTCTATGATTCTATGTCTTGCTATTTTGATATTCACTGCTTTGACGTGCCTCTTCCTCAGCATACAGGCTTTGAAAATAGAACTGTGTGTTGGAATAAGACTGTATAGAAGGGCAGTATAAGCTTAACATTTTGGGAACTGATAATCTCTATTTTAAAAGGCTTTGATAGCTACCTTATAATTAAGGACCTGAAAACAGCAATTTTCATCCCTATTTCACAAGAAATATAGTTCTGTTCAAGGCTGTCCTTTTATGGCATGATATGATTACCCCGACTGCTCTTTACAGCTAGGCTCTTTCTCTTCTTGTTGAAACGATGCAGTTACTTATTTTGAAAGACAAGGTATTGTGGATATGATTCACATTTGCCTGTCGTTATGTCTATTTCATCTTCATCTTTTGTGAATAGTACTTTGTACTTCCCATAAGTGATTTAACTTAACCACTGCCCACTGCAGAAGCTCAGAATTAAACTCTAAATGTTATTTACTTCCCTTTAATTATAAAAATACATCAGGTTAGTTTGTAATTAAAGATAATGATAGTGTTTGATACCTTGTAGGAAGAAGTTCGAATATTCCATGACCAGGAGCTGTAGAAAGGAAGGTAGCAAAGACAGCAGAAGTTTCTTTTTTTTCTCTCTCTCCTCGAATGGAGAGCAAAGATAATAACCCCCCGGCAAATTTAGTACGTAAACCAAACTAAGGAAGACAGTAGCAGTTGTAGATCCACTGCGTGCATGAGAAGAGAGGGAGCACTGAAAAGCACAGAGATGAGCTCACACAGATTTTGAGACCCACCTTCAGGAGGTCACTCCTACCTAACTGCTTGTGTCCTCCCGATGGAGAGAGCAGAAAAGGAGTACCAGGGGGTTCTGGCCAGATCTACCTCTTGATATAAGCTGCACTTAAAAATGGGTTATGAAGATGCCAGTCTTGGCACAAAAGTGGCCAAGACTTTGTTGTAGTCCCCTTAAAGGACTCCTCTTTCAAAGAGGTGGAACAGACAGTTGGAGCTCCAAATTTTGTTAAGCCACCACAGCAATATACGCTACAAGTGCTTTGTCAGCACTCTTAAGTGCTCTTAAGTAGACAGGGGCACTGCTGAATGACA
Organism: Nyctibius grandis; assembly: GCF_013368605.1. NCBI lineage: Eukaryota > Metazoa > Chordata > Aves > Nyctibiiformes > Nyctibiidae > Nyctibius > Nyctibius grandis. The sequence continues at coordinate 105,654,134 of NC_090659.1, forward strand.
CCTTTGCATCCTAATGAGTGAAGTCAATATCTGCTATAAACAAATGTGTATATGTGAGGCGGATTGTTAATAAAATGGAATTTTGTCAAGCATGAATATCTCTTGAAGAGATTGTTTTATGTCTGATATTCAAGTATAATGAAATTTTCCTGTATCTTTGTTAATTATGTCTTTACAGAAGGGGAGGAAGAAAGAGAATGAGGGCAACTATAGTACTACTCATTCACAACTAATTATCACTGAATCGAAAAGTCAATATATCCCCCTACCATGTAAATGAAAAATGTACGTGGGACATTCCTGCTGTTTCAAACCATGAATGCTCAGCCATGTGGCTAGTTTGTATATCCCTCAGGAGGTTTTGAATTCTAACCCATAAAACACTGTGCATAGGGATGACTTTCCTTCCCTACCTAGTTAGAGGAGGATAAACCTGAACTGGCATTTTGAAATTTGCTGCTATTTCATCTCCTTCCTGCTTCATATGTGTATGTATTAGTAATAATCTCGTGCAGGAGTTAACCCATCTTGATGAAGTTCTTTTTACATTTGAAGTATGCTGACATATGTGGGAGACAGCATAAGAACAAGAGAAAAGAAGGTCTTTTACACAGCTGTAAAGAATGAATGAAAACCAGTCTGTTCTGGCTGTGCGGGTTACATATGTCATTTGCTGAACTTGTGGGATATACTGAAGACTGGATAGCTTTTGTTGAGTTTGAAAGACTGGATCATTTATTTTGTAAAAATATTGCTTCATGAGACATTGCAAATCTGTAAAAAATCTGTTACAGCATTGTTTTATCTACAGATGTTAGCTATTTTAGGAGGCAATAAAGTTTACAGCTGAGATCACATTTAAACTCATATTTGTAATATTCTCTGCCTTGACAGAGATGTGGCTGGTCCTTTGTGAATGCTTTAAGGTCGGGGAAGTGGGGCCATTGGTCGTACTTACCTACATTCTTTAAGTCCCCTGAATACAAAGAACAAGAAAACTACAATTGCACGCTGACTTTAGAGAGACTGGAGAGGGCAAAGGAACTCAAATAACACCTTATCTGGAAAGGTCAGAGCCTCTCCTTTGATGTGGGTTTGCCCCAGCAGAATCAGCCAGAAATGCTTTTGGGGATTCCTGTGAGGCTACGCCATAGCTCTGCCATCCTCAGTACAGGAAAACTGCACACTAAGTAATAACAATCCATGAACAGTCCCTTTACAAAATAAAAGGGTCTTTAACGATATAAGAAGTGAGGTTATTGGGAGGTGTTACTGCAGTATGTGTGGGCACCCTGAGATAATTTTCATGTAGCTAACAGCAAGCTCAGGTAGCCATACCAGTGAGTCTTCAGTGGCACTGGCTTTACGCCAGGCTCTATGAAGATACATGAGTACTTGGTTTTCTACATTTTGCTCAAGTCAGTGCTGCCATAGCTTTACTAATGTTACTCCCCAAACTGCAGAAATTAAAGCTATCTAGGCTCTGCTTATGTAGGCTATAATTGCACCTTGCTGCACTGGAAGCATAGCTAACACTGCAAAAAGTAGTGAATTGAAGTTTTAAAAAGGGGGGAATTAAATAGTCTTCATTTTGTGTGTAGCATAGCCATGAAAACACTTTTTAATGTCTGTGTTGGCCTTAGACCATGCTATGAATAATAGCATTGAATAGATTGAATAATCTTATCTGGCAGAAGACTTAAGCACAGACCCACCTCTTCTCTTTCTGGCAGCTGCAAAGAACCTTTTGTGTATCTCAGTGAATTGCTGTAATAGACAGAAATGCCCTGAGAAATTTAGAGGACACAGGCCACAAAGGCTTTCCATATATTTCCAGCTGAACCATGTTTGCCAATGGAGAGGAGACTGCTGCAGGTGTTGCAGAGACCCATTTCCTCTTTATGCCTTGTTGACGGTAGGACCAGCTTTAATTGCTACAAGGTCTCCTCTGTAAAGTGCCAGTATTTGTATTTAATGCTTGTGGTGTGTCCTCCAAGTAATTACAAATCCCTTTGTAACTGTTAATCACATTTAATGTGTCAAATTGCTGCTGCTGCAGTTTTATTTGACAGGGGCAGCTATAGTAACTGTAATGGGTTAAGTCTATTTGAAGCCAGTGGTTTGGACATTTCAGCTTGAAATAGAATAATTTTCACTGTGCATGCTCCTAGATTATAGCATTATGACAAATTTTGACTTACATTATTTTGTTTTGAAGTTTGCATTTACAATGGGCATGAGCAGCTACCACAGTTTAGCTGAGACACAGCAACTGCTTTCAGCCCCTAGTGTAACGAGATCCTTCTTTTAAGGTAAGCAGAAAAGAAAAATAAACTTTTTTGTGTCAGCTATCTGAAAGAATAAGAAGCATCTTACAGATGTTCCTCAATACAAAGAACACTGGGGATGTACAGGAGAGTGTATGTTTTGATGACTGGTACAATAGGATCGCAGAATCATAGAATCTCTCAAGTTGGAAGGGACCCATAAGGACCATCGAGTCCCACTCCCTGCTCCTTGTAGGACTACCTGAAACTAAACCACATGACTAAAATAGCATCATCCAGACGCTCCTTGAACTCTCATAGGCTCGGTGCTGTGATCACTTCCCTGGGGAGCCTGTTCCAGGGACCGACCACCCTCTCAGTGAAGAATGAAAACAGAAAGACCGAAAAATAAAGACTGAAGCAACTCTAAATAAGTAGCAGAAAGTCAGAACAGAATAAAGAACAGTGCGGTACAACACTGCAGAGAAAGGTGTCGTAAAAAGCTTTTGGGCTAAGGGCTAACTGGTGCAGGATTTGCAATTATACTTCCCATTGCTTGAATGATGCTTTGTCAGGGAACCGAGACCATTTTTTGTATCAACAAAACACCCAGATCTACTTAATAAATTCTTTACCTGAAAAAAGTGGGCAACCATCAAAACTAGCTAGTAGGTGTAGCAATATATAAATATTGTATGTTGATAATAATATGAAGTATATTCCTTTTTTGATATCTGGAAGTCATTTTCGGTACAACAGAGAGAAAGGGAACAAAGGAGTCTCCTCATACAATGATGATTTTGTTATTTTTACAAATAGCATAGAAGGTGGAGACGCAGTGACTTATCTAAAGGATAATTAATTTTAAAAACTACTCCTTAAAGTTGCCTTACTGTCCTTTTTGTCCTTTTTACTTGAAAAAAAAAGATTTTCATATTTGAAAACTCCATCTACTTGCAAAAATAAATACAAGCTCTGCAAAGTCTGAACTTGTTTGATTTTGCTGGAGGACTTGTTTTTTCCACATTTCCCAGCAAATTATACTGTGAACTCTCCCACTGTACTCACAGTGATAGGACTACTGAGTTTTCTTCAAAGAGTTCCTTTCTCTGACTTCTAACTGAGTGTAAACAGGTGATAACTAAAACAAGCCCTCACCCCAGATTCTTAGTAGTCTGACACTTCCTTTCTCTTTGAATTGGTGTTTGTATGCCCTGATGTGTACAGGGTCCTACCGCGGTGGCACAGCCCGTTGCCTCCTACCTGACGTTAGCTGGTGTCAGATGCTTCAAAAGAAAACATGAAACCCTGTAACAGCTCATGGTGGGAAAAAACCCCAGCACATACAAATCCTCACAACCATTCCTGAAAGCCACAAGTTCACTTGTGCTCAACATCCTGACAGTTTTATGGTTTATAGATAAAACAGTGAATTTTGCCTAATGCAGAATCTCTAGATATTTTCATTAAACGCAGAGATTGTCTGGGGGCTTCTTTTGTAAAAATGCACTTTCTCAAACTAAAGATATAGTATGCTGTAAATTCTGACTTAATTTTGATCCCTCAGTTTCATTTTTTTTTCTTCTCCCTCCCCAAGATGTAATAAAAGTAGAACTTCTTACTTGGATTAAATACTTCTCATCATAAATGAAAGCCAGTGAAGGACATAGACTGAAAACAAAACAAAATGAAGGTGCTTATGTTTATTAGTCAGATGAACAAAATGTTAACACTGAACAATCAACACAGATGGTGGAAAATAAAATACAAATTGTAAGTGTATTAAGTGGAATGACTAAAGGCATTGTAAAGTATTTAAGTTACAAAAGGTAGAAACTATAGGGAATTTTTCATTTTCATTTTTTTGTTTCCACATATGCTGGTTGAAGTAAATAGAACTATTCACTTTACTGGAAAGAAACTTCTTATTTACCTGCTTTAAATTGTAGATTTTAACTTCAAAGTATTATGTGCGCAGTGTACTGAGGCACGTTTTCACTTGTTTCTCGGTAAGTAACTGCTCCTGTGAGGAGGGGGGCAAGATAGAAGATACCGTGAGCAGAATTAGAGGGCTCTTCAATTAGTATGCACAATCAGGCCCGTTCCCATATTTTAAGTCTTGTACTTCCTGATGGATTTCAAAGTCTGTTTTGTTCTGCCCACCCATAGTGTAACTTGAGCTCTTACTAGTTAGAATTTCTGAATATTACAATTGATTTGTGTGATTTATGTTCTCTAAGTGCTGCTGTCTGTTAGCTGTCATTTGTTTGACAGGAATTTGTAGCCACCTGTCATGGTGTAAATACAGTTTTCTACAGTATCATATGCTATGCAGCCTTATCTAACCTGAAGATGTGTCATGGTTCCATGTAGTATCTTTATATTTTAATTTACTATTCCAAGTCTCGTGCCAAAATCATTTATTGAAACTTGCGTCTGTCTTGATGCAGACAATTGTAGTTCCCTATTTTACATGTAGCCTCCCTCTTTTGCATGCATATTTAATTTCATAGAAGGTGGAAGTGTGTATAATCTGATGTAGTTGTTCCACGCATACACCTACCTTTTAGGAAGATTTTATATGCACACGCAGATGCCCTCAGATCAGAAGACTTAAGCAGGTTTTTCTGGGTTATCAAAATGCCCTGGGTTTCTCCTTCCTGTGGTAAAACTTATGTGAGATATTCTTGGTTAGGAAATGTGTGTGAAAAACTCCTAAAAAAGTCTGTGAAGATAAGTAATACTTTTTTTGCCCTTCTGTTAGCTCAGAGACTCCCTCTCAACTGGGCAGGTGTCCCATATCCTCCCCGGTTCATTGGGAATCACTTCAGTCCCCACCATTTGTGTTTACTCCAGGGTCCAACCGAGTGCCGACCCTGCAGTAAGTGCCAGTGAGCTCAGGTACTAGAAACAGTCTGAATGTGCAGCTTGGTGCAGGGAGCAGGACAAATTAGCCTGGACTGAGCACTATGCTGTCACCCTGTGTTGCTATCGGGGTCCAAAGAAGTTATCTGCAAGCAAGATGGGTTATCCTTATTTCACACTACAGTCTGCAGTGATGGTGTATCACTACCTGCTGAGACATAGGGGCATCCCGGCTCTGCGCAAAGAGGAACGACCTGCAGCTCTACTGCATCTTTTTGGGGGATGCTTCTTGGCCTGTGGAGGAAGCCCAGTGTGCTCCCTTAGTCCTGACTCTTGCTATGTCAGCCCTGCCTTCTGCCACCTGCGACTTGTTCTCCTGGGGGTGCCTGAGAGAGGGATTAGTGTCAGAGATGTCCTCAAATGTCTCTTTTTCAGAGGACGCAGCAAATGGTTTGGGTGTGGAGTGATGAGGGCCACGTGTGAGGAGTTCCCTGAAGGCACTGAGGTGGGCCAATAGTTTAAGCATTGTAGGAGATCATATTCATTTAATGAGATCTTGGCTAGTTTGTTATTCATAGTGGTTTCATTTCTCTTGCCCTTTCCCACCATACCAAGGAGTAGTGATGAAGAACTATTTTTTTTTGTTGATTGCTTTTTAATTTTACTGCTTTAAGTGGTGAAACTGGATAAGATACATGAAATGCATTATATGGCTTGCACTTTATGGCTCTTTCAGCTCTCTAGAGTTGCACTAAAGCCAAAAGGATCAGGACCAAAAATGACATGTGCCCTTTGAAAAAGGATTTGTTTAAACACTTCCATATATCTCATAGCCAGGGGTGATAAAGCTTGTAGCCTTTCAGCTGTGACTTGCAAGCAATTCAGATGCAGTTCTCATGCCAAGACTATAGCACACAGCTCTCAACAGTGCTGTCCTGGCTGGATGATGTGGCCTCTGGCTGCAGGAGGAAGTGAACAAGTAGGAGATGGGCAGACCTAACATCAGCAGGAAACATAACACCAAGCTCAGTGCTCTGTGCTGCCCCAAATTACGTCAGGACAGATGAATTCCCATTTATCTCTGTTTATCTAAACATATCTCTGTTATCACCTTCATACTCTGAACTATCCCTGGAGCTTCCCCTGCTCTACAGATCTCAGGGTATGTAGTATGTGTCATATGGCCTTTGATCCTCTGAAGATTTTAAATGCTTATAGGAAAAGGATAGCCACCTGATGGCAGGTCCTTAAAATACTTGTACATAAAGGAATAAAAAGCTATCTTGTCGTGTCTTCTTTGAATTCACTACCAACACTTTTTCCTTTTGATCATATTTTAATAACACCACGTTTCACATGTTTCATTGCTTTAAGTGATCCCTTGTGTAAATGCTTTTCATTTGTTCCAGTGGTTGACTGAAATATCAAATCTGTTCAAAGGAAAATGTTCTTGAGACATTCTGTGCCTGCACAGCTTCCTTGAAAGTAGCATTTGTGACTTTGGGATGGCAAAATGTCAAAATTGCCAGTGTATACACTGGCAAATGCACACGTGCCCATACAGACATGTGCACACTTGCAGACAAAAACACCATGTGGCAGAATATTACTATCATTTATTTCGCTGCATACTTGTCACATTGTTCTGTTTATATATGTTTATGCCATTTTCAGAAAGAAAATAGTTGTGTCTCATTTTTTTTTAACTAATCTGTTGAAAAGGCTTAGAAAAAATATCAAGAATGAGAGTGGAAATTAATGTTATGATAGGTGAGCACACTGGGTGTGGGATGCAACCAGTTAACAGAAGATGGCTAAACTATTTCCAAAGCAATAGAAGTGCTGAAAAGTAAAATAATTATCATGGATCAAGAGCACACATCCCTATTGATACAAAAATAGGAAAGAGAGCCAATTTGTTCTTACTGGCATGCAAACAGCAAACAGAACTTCCCAATTAAATACAAGAGTAATTATGATAATAATGCTTTGAATTGGTGAATCTTTTTATATGAGGATTCTCAGATAGTTTTACAAAGGAATAGGTCAGAATTATTATCGTAAGAACAACAAAGGAGGACAAAACCCCCTCATATCAAAAATATCCATTCAAAATCTGTTGGCAGATACTAAAAACAAGACCAGATGTGTAGATGTAGAGGAATTGCTATATCCTTGCTGGGGTGGTAATTTATGGACAGGATTTGTTGTGGAATTCACCCCTTGCTGCAGAATTATTGTCTCCGTTTAGAGGGTGTGTCCATACTTGTGAAGCTACTGGAATTTATTGAAATAATTATTCCATAATAATTTGGTAATTTTCCAGAGAAGCTCCCAGCTCTAGTTTTAAAATGTTTCTGGCCCCGATGTTTGAGAAAATATGTGGTTTTATTTGTATGGTTGTATGGAAATATAGTCATCTTCCTGAGGTCACAGAGAAAGCCAGAAATAATAATGTCGAGAGATGGGATCTGCCCTGTATCAGGCTTGTTTAAACTTAAAAAGGCAAGTCCACAGCATAGGAAAGATGAAAGGTAGACTGAAAGATGAAATAAAACCAATTCACTATCAGATAGCACAGAAGCAGCATTATTGAATGTGTACTTCATATTAAAACAGTAACCTGGGTTTTAAGGCTCCATGAAGTTGTAGATTTCTGGCAATTTGCACTCACATACTGTAAAATTTGGGGTCCTTCTTCAAAAAATGCTACCTAGCTTTCTGCAGAGCACATGAAAGCTGTGACAGAAGCAACACATTATGAGTTGCACTTCTTGAAGCCTCAGGAGGAAGATTATCTTACTGGATAAAACTACACATACTTTCAAACCCAAACTGCTATAGCTCTGTATAAGAACCGTATACCCTACAAACACTAACACGTGAATAACTCTTGGTAAAGGTGAGATACTCATGCAGGGTCAGTTAGGTATGAGGAGAAACACTGGTCAATTCAACAGAGTGACTCAGGATGTAGAATTTACATTATATTGGCATCACATAGCCTCCAGAAATATTAATAATTTCTCTTCCACTTCAGTGAAGTAAATTGTTTTATTTCAAATAAGTTCACATGTGGGAGAAGTTATTAAAAAAACTTAGTGTATTGAGGTGGGCAATAGTGATTTACTAGTAGAATCGATTCTGATCTGTGGGATGGGGAATCTGCACTCTGTAAGAACAATATCCATCTCCTCTTTCTCACACCGTGTTCTCTTTTATAAACTCTTTCATGATCGCTCTACTTGCTTCTTTTTAAAAATATAATAGTCTTAATTTTTATAACATGCTTGATTCCAAATTTTGAATGCTGTCTCTGGATTCATCCTTTTCTCCTTGATCTGTATCTTTTTTTAGGTAGATAAGGAAAATATAATCCATCCCTCAAATATTACATGTACCATTGTTTTATCTATGGGTATTTTATTTAATTATTTAAAAATCAGTGCTTGAATCTGTTAGTGTGTTTTATTTCTTCTTTATATTGAGTACATATTGATCTCACATGTGTCCAACACTGTCATGAAAACCTTTTTGTGGAAAGTTCAAATTAAATTCACTTCAAAATATATAGATATTTGAAAAGTGCTTTTTTCCCAAAGGACATTAGCTTGTACCTACCTGACAGGAATCGTGTTTGCTCTCCTATTGCCAATTGTCTACCTTCAAATAGCTCAAATAACTCCTTTTGAACGTTGGGGTAATCAGTCCTTGTTGGCAGGATTCATCTCAATCAGCTATCTAAAAGTTGGAGGCTAAAACAGCTATTTAAGCTTTCTCAGTAGCCTGAGGAGACAAATAAGGGCTTTCAGGGAGAGTTTCATCCTGTCTTCGACAAGATGCACAAGACAGGTGGAGTGACTCAGCCTACACATGGGGTGACTGATCTTTGTCCACTGCCTGCATGTGGGGTGTAGGGATGACACCTAAGGCACCAAACTCCCAGATAGGTTTGATAAGGTGAAATGAACATGTCCTGAGAGTCTGTCTAAAACAGTTTAATGAGCTACGTGCCTGCAACACCCTCAACAGCATAAGTCTTAGTGCAGAATAGTGGGATCCTGCTTGCTGAAAATTATCATCTTTTTTGCTTTTTCTTTTTTTTTTTGCCATTTGTGTTCTGCAAATGTATTTTGTATAGTTGATGTGTATTTTTTTTAATTTTAATGACAACGGTACCTACCTCAGACACCTTTCATGCCTTTGAAAGTACTGGCACCTAAAAGTAAGTCCTAGACAACCCAAAACAAATCCACTATAAATCAGAAACACGGAGAAGGGAATCATATGTCCAAAGGGTGTCACCAGCAAAAATACTCACTCTGGAGTAGATTTTCAAAATACTGCTGCTCTGCTGACAGAGAACCTAGCTGTAAGCATACAGTACATATTTAACTACTTTCCTCCTTTTAATAGCCTCTTATGACAAATCTGAATGCTTCTGTTCTACTTGTTCTGTTCTAAAGAGTTCAATGAGATCATGGGTCACTACTTGTTTAGTTACTTATTTTCAGAGGAGCAGTTTTGATTTGGTAATCCCAATTTCATGAGAATTTTAAAAATCTCATTAAATGAATACTATTTTTTAAATGACAGCTGCTAAGTAAATATTTTGGCCTCTATTTGCCAAGCTTAACTGTTCTGGTTTGGTGGTGGTTTTTTTTTTTTTAAACTAACAATTTTTGATCATTAGGCAATGCAGCTAGTTTTTACAACAGTGAATTATTTGTTAGCAAATCAGTTCACTCATTCTGAAATTATTTAAAAACCTGTGAATGAAGCAATCCAATTTTAAAGGACTGACTCAAAGACACTGAAATGAGAGGTAGACCTGCTGATTTCAGCAGACTTTTTTGAGGATCTAAGTGATTAGTTTGTCTTAACTTGTTCCTGTCTAAAGTGTTTAAAATTCATGGAAGTAGCAGAAAGTTACTGCTGGGGATATTTATGTTCTTTTTTCTAAATTCAAAATTGCTTTGATGTAGAGATATAAAAGAATATAATCTAAAATATTCTACAGAGTACGTTATGAGCCAGTGATATTTTTCAGTTCAAAAACACATGATAAAATATTTAAAGACAGTTTTGTTATATTTCAAATGTCAAAGTTCTCAGAAGTTCCAAGGAGTTGTAGACAAATGTGATTTTTTTACACCTGTGATTATCTTAGTAGATGAAGATAAAAGGAGATTAAACACCTGTAATAGACTCAAAAATATGTAAAGCTCACTTCAACTTTTTTTTGGCGAGAGAAGAACATTTAAAATAAAAAATTATCTGTAAATACTGAAACAATAGTATATTTTTCTATGCTGTTGTTAGGCATATTTGAATATTTAGCATCAAGATGGTCTGTGTGAAAGACAATGTAAAAATGATTCTCAGTGCTCTTATATGAAACTTTGTTCTGATATTGAGATGCCTGGGGAAGAGGTAAATTGTGATAAAGACAGATTGTGAATGCAGGATTATCTGAATAATTTGGGAAATATACTATAAGGAAATGTTTGGGCACACTGAAATCTCCGTATGCTGAAAATAGTATTCAAGCTGTAATTACAGGTGAGGGGCCTGGTAAGGAGAGACTCTGGTGAAGGCTTCAGCATCATGATTTGGGAAATATACTATAAGGAAATGTTTGGGCACACTGAAATCTCCGTATGCTGAAAATAGTATTCAAGCTGTAATTACAGGTGAGGGGCCTGGTAAGGAGAGACTCTGGTGAAGGCTTCAGCATCATGACAGGATGCCATGCACATCTTTCCTGGGTGAGTTCATGCAGATGGTCTCTGTGGGGTCTCCGTGTGTGGATGCAGAAATAGTGACGTGAGAACAGCAGTCTGAAGAAAGAAAAATTATGTGCTGAGAAGTAGTGTGTGAAAGTCTGTCAGCAGCTGACAAGCTCTGGAAACTCCTGGTCCTGGTGAATCTGTAAGAACAGATAAACTGGGGCCATGAAGAGCCTATGCAAGGCTATCAGTGCATGCCAACACCTACAAATGTTGTACAACTTGGACTGTATTGAGGAAGGCGGTGGCTGCTGCATGCAGCCTGACAAATCACGGGACCACGAGGGACTTGCAGAGCACCCACCTGAAGCTCCCAGACCCTCTGCACGACCCTCTGCTTTCTGAGCAAACCACCGGGACTGGCCTTCCAATGGCTGCTCCAGCCAGGCAGCGAGGAGTGATCGTGAACATGTGTCTTAATACTTGAATGTACCATTATCTGCTATTATTAATAGCAGCTTGATGCTACTAGTAGTAACAGTTAATTCATAAATGGTGTCCTGATAGACATTGGTTGTGACCTGTGTCTCCCTGTCTCGGTCCTCTGTGCAGGAAGTTTTCAAGAGGATTGTCATCCGAAAATGATACTTTGGTGAAAAAGACAATTTCCATTTTTGCATGTGTGAACGGATGAATATAGACTAAAAGTTTAGACTGAAATATTGACTGTGGCTCCAGATGGTCGTGGAACTCGGAGAAAAAAAAGTGCCAGGGTCTCATGTCTACATGTCAAGAAGGGGAAGGGCTGTAGGAATCACCACAGTCCTCAAAAACTTGCCGCGGGGTGAGAGAGTCAACGAACATGTAAGTACCTATATCAAAACCAGAAATTCGCTATGAAAAGGCTTTTTGAACTCTAAAACAAACTAGGCTTTAATAACATCCAGTTGGTGCAAGATGAAGCAGATAAATGTAAACTACAAATAAAGCACACATTTTTAATAGACATGTTAATTAAACTCTGGAACAGTTTATCACGGGTTGTGGTAGATTTACCATCACTGTAATAATTTAAATCAAGTTCATATGTGTTTCTAGAGGTCTCCTCCAGTTGAAAGGGGAGCTAATTCAAGGCAGTCCTGTGGCCATTATTATTCAGAGAGTTAGGTTAGATGATGTCAGTAGTTTCTAGCCTGGTTAAATATTAATCTAACAAAACCCACTTTATCTATGTAGAATGAGAAGAATTAGCTATAATCAGAAACAAATAATACAAACTATTTTAAACAAAAGGTAGCCTCAGAGAGGGAGCAGGGGCTGGACAGGTGGCTGGGGATCTTGCAAGACAAACAGTTAAAGATACAAAAGGAACCAGGGATGTAAAAGAGCCAATTAAATAGCATGAAAATGGAAAGCAGTAAAGACACTTATCTTCTGGAAAAAAAAAAATCACTTTTGACATGCTTATAAGGAACGATTGGAGGGAAGAGAATAAATGTTCATACAAGACACACAAAGACAGCATGGTCAGAGATTATTTATGATATGGGGCAATGGGATAAAAACCAGCATATTAAACTCCAAAATCACACTCCGTCTGTCTGAGTAAAGTGAAAATTAGTTGCATGAGTATTGAAACACATAGGGGTCTAAATGTTTTATATTTGAGTGTCAGTGATCTTTTGCTCAGCCCAGGTCACTGATGTGTATAAACTACTGCAAATGATATTTACAAAGGAGTAACAGAAAACAGTCACATGTTTTAAACAGCTGATAAAATTTCTGAATGGTTCCTTAGCTGACCAACATATACAAGACTTTTCAGTGCATATATACTTCATTGGATTGTAAGGTTATGCAACCTTCGAATTATCTTTTGTGCCATCCTTTTGTTTTTAATGATGTTTTTTCCTTGGAATATATTTTAATACATTTTCTTGTATATACATGTATTTATTACGTGTAAATTGTAATGGCCTTATCTAATTTGGCAAGTTGCTTCCCAGTGATTGCCATTAATGTAACAGTTATCAGTCACAAGGATTTACAGAGCTGGTATAGCAATGAAATAAGGTGGCCTGATCTGTTTTTAAAGTGTCTGTAACCAAAGGGACTGCAAAAATACCCCAAAACAATACTCCAAAGTAGCGCGAAGGATCAAGTTTTTTATGCAATTGGTTAATTGCACTGTTCTGTAAAAGAGCTGCTTAGGACCCTGGGCTATATTTGACACTCATGGAGGGGTGGGATTAGCCCATCTGGCTGGCACCAGGCATGTGTGGGAACACCTGTGTGCCCTGGTCACGGCTCTGTTTTGTTTGTCTGACCCCACTTCTTCTTGGGGGGCGTCACTTGGGGAAATAATTTTCAGTCTGTATCCTGGGACATACCTGAGGCATCCCAAGGCAAAAAGCGGATGAGGATATCCTGTATTTGGAAGTTGCAAAGGGATCTTCCTCCACCCTAACTTCTGTGAAAGCAGGTCACAGCAATGCAGCTGCGGAGCTTGGAAATTCTCTTTCTAAGGTGATTGTTACATCTTTAAATTAATTTATAGGAAAGTTTTAAATGTAGCACCACTTGGCAAATCTTCAAAGTCAGATTTTAATCCAGGCTGTGGATCAAAGGCACTTCTGCTTTGCAAAGGAGAGCAAATTACGTCTCTGCACGACAGGCAGACCGGGAGGTTGCACCCCACTGCGACAGGAAACGTAGCCCCAGGAGATGACCAGCCTGCCTGTTAGCTGAGGATGGGTGGCTTTTTTTTTTAATCCATGAAACTCCCATGCGGCAGCATGGACTGGAGCTCTGAGAGCGTTCTGTGGCTCCTGCAGCTGCGTCACCTCTGTGGGGACGTGGCAGCCAGGGAGGGTTGTGGCTGGTTGCTGCTGCCACTTCCCTCTTCATGCCCCAGCCGTGCTCTGCCTCCAGCCATGTGCAGTTTCTTTCCCTGAATAAGTCAGATGGGAGCATAAGTGACGTAAGCCTAAATCAGGGTTAATTCCTTTGGTCTTTACTTCAGTCTTGGTGCATTAGCAGGTAGCACCTGGTGCTCAAAAAAGAGCTACCTGGAGACCTCTGTAGCATGAAGTGTGTCTCCCTTGGGTGAGGGTCCCGAGGACATGGGACATCCTCAGTGGCACCTGTCCTTGTGGTTTTGCTCTAACTCTGTAGTATTGGGACAGCCTTATACTTGCTCACAGGTGATACTGAGGGTTAATTCGACCACCAAGAAACCTGGGATAAAGAGACTGGAAAAGTGGCTGATACTCATTTTCTACACCCTTGGCTCCTCTGTACCAAATGTGACCATTGTACAGCCGAGTTTTATACACTTACTCACACACACGTACTCATCATCTCAAGATTGTACTTCAGCAAATGTTACGGACATGACCCACAAAACCCTAGAAAAGTGCCCAGCTGTGCCTGCAGGTGATATCCTAATAATTTCTTTTCTCCCAAAGGTTGCATTTTTGGACACCGGAGTGCCAGTGACTCAGTGGTCATGACTTCTCGTAGTTATTCTTTCGGGACAGCAGTATAACTGGCAGCGAAACAGAAGCAAAACACTTGGTGGCCAGCTGAGGAGAGGAGAATGTATTTATCCCAAAAGCATAACCTGGGAGACAGGTAGGGCAAGTGCACAAAAAAATGTTGATTCCTTTTAAAAATGTAGATTAAAGTTGATATCCTAAGGGTTAAGTATGATACAGCTGATTATTTCACTATTGCAGCTGCTTTTGTAAAAGCTTGTCAGAGAAAAAAAAAGTAATAGATGTTCATTTTAAGCATGTTTTCTTTATCCTTTGCCTTTGTGTTAGTTTTCAGGGCATAATGAAGATATCCTTTAAAGTCTGAGGTTTTAAAATTAAGTAATTTTTAAAATTATAAACATAAAAAGACACTTTAAAACATGTGAAGCCAGATGACATTTTTATTTGCATCTCTCTCAGTTTTATGGTTTTTCATCAGGTAGGGCTGGGAAAAAATCCTTAAAGATCTTTTCTGCATTCTGGCAACAAAAAATGAAAAAAGAGACTGTGTGGTGGTGGGTGCAGGGGAAAGGAGGGCTGAAAGGAAAAAAGAAAACTGAAAAGCTGGAAGAGGGAAACCTCATTTCAGTGTGAACTTTGATTCTGCAAATGTTGATGCAGATGCCAAGTTTCTCCTAATTTCAGGGCTTCAGGACTGAGTCTTTTATAGATGCATTGCTAAGCTCTTAAGCAGGATTATTTTTTCCTACCTGGACTGCAGAGTTGAAGTTAACATTTGTTACATTTTTCATTACACTTTATATTTTTCTCATTACTCTTCACAGATCCTTTATTTATTCCATCTTTCCTTTTGTTAGAACTTTTTATACATGGTGACAGGACTTACATCTGCGGTAGTTCACCAAGACATACCAAATCTACCTTCTTCAGTCACTGACATGATATAAATCTCATTACTGAATAACATAATTTGAATCATTTTCCCAAAAGGAAGATGAAATAGTAGGAGAGCTTGATCTAGGAAGAGATAACATTAAGTTATCTACAAAAATATAAACAAAAATTGTGAAGAGAGACCCAAACTTGAAGCCTTTGTCCCACCATGGGCCAGATGTGGGACTCCTCTGGTGCATGGAGAAGCCACCTCAGTGGTGCTGTCCCTATGGCTGGAGCTGGTTTCTTTTGCTCCCTGCAGAAATCTCCCTGTGTACCAGGAGGGAAGAGGGGAGCATGTGGAAATGATCTGTGAAGCCTGGAGAACAGGCTTGGTCAAGAAAAGGTGAAAACTGAGTACTTTGTGCACCACAGTCTGCTGCAGATGACCTGCTTTTTGCAAAAAGAATCTGTGAGGGTCATAAAAATCATAACTGGATTTCCCAGAGAAGCTGTGGGTGCCCCTTCCCTGGAAGTGTTCCAGGCCAGATTGGATAGGGCTTTGAGCAACCTGGTCTAGTGGAAGGTGTCCCTGCCCATGTCAGGGGCATTGGAACTACATGATCTTTAAGGTCCCTTCCAACCCAAACCATTCTATGATTCTATGATTCCCTTCAGAAAGCAGGCAACGCATGTTCGCTAGGTAAGTCTGTGTCAAGATCACAGTAGTTTATTCTTCTCTGGCCTGTGTTTTCTCTAGCTCTCATTGAGTTTGTCCTACAATATTCTATTATAATAATAGCTATGAAATTATCAAGAAATCTGGGGCATATTTCTTGGTGCTGTCAGTTGTCAGCCTAATTTTTCTTAAAATAATTTATGCATGAGTTTTGCACCACCTTCTGGCAAATGAATTTGTTTCCAGATGTCAAAGGTGGCTATTTTGACCCACTCTTTAATGTGTCCTTAAAATGATCAAGATATTCATCTTTATTAAAACATGTAACTACCATTCTGGGAAAATATTCAGCTCCCTGTCACCACCTTGTTAACAAGTTATAAATGGTTTTGAGTGATAGCAGTACATGACAGGTTGAAGAGTGTCATGTAACACGGAGAAATAGCCCTGTATCCGAGATGGAGATTGAATTCAGCTCTCAGGAATTTTTGCTGCAGTTTCTGTTCCAGTTCAAAAAGGTGAAATAAGAGGCTAAGGGCTAAAATTAGTCTTCACAGTGTTTGCGCTTGGTACTGTTTATTTTCTGTGTCCTAAAGCCTGTGAGATGCTTTGTAGTCAGAACTATGTCATCTCATGTTAGAGTGGTACCCGAGTCCTGAAATGTGTTATCTGCAGCTTTATTTTTGTATCCTTTCATCCCACTGTTGACTGTCACCTACATTAAAATGAGTAATATAGAAAAAAAGAAAAATGTGGAGAAAACAAACAAACAAAAAGATGTTTCAGCATATTTTCTAGGTTTGGCTCCCATTGCTTCTTACAAGGCATGCATTGTCTCCATTTTCAATCAGTAATTTTAAGACACAGTTTTAAGGTCTGCAACATGGAAACCATGTGAAGAGATCTGAGCTAGCTTATTGTAGACATTACATTCAGTTTATAAATTATATTTTTTCCTGCCCTAAAAGCAGAAGAGACATCCTTTCCCTGCTTCACCTCTGCTGACCCATGAGATCGAAATAACACCTACTTGTGCCAGCATGGGCCAAGTGAGCCCTGGAGGGATTCACCTGAGTGCTCCTACTGCCTTCCCACCTTCAAAATTTCTGGATGAGTGGAGCAGCAGTATTTGGTGAAAACTCCTTAACAAGCCTCCACCAAATAGAGAGTGGGGAAAGGGCTAAGCCTCTTGCTTTCCAGCCACCCCACTTATACCCTCGTCGTATCCAGCCTTGCCATAGTTGAGGATATCATAGGAGATGGTTGCTCTCCAGCAAGTGTGAGCCAGTCTCCAGGCCTCCCTAAGCAGGCTAAATTTAGGCAGAGAATCAGAGAGCTGTAACTATTTTCCCAAAGTCTCCTGCTCTGCTTCACTGATGGTAGGTGAAGCGGTGAGTCTGACCTACCAGTATGCCCATTCCAGTTTTTAATCCTTTTGCTCAAAAGATGGGATAATCTAATCCAATATTCTCATGAAATTCAAACAACTATTTCTTTTTTATAAAAGAGCATCCATATATATTTTTGGTACTGACCATGGGAACACCTCATTCACCAGATGTGTAGTGAGATGAGCATGTTCAAATGCCCTTGGACTGGCAGAGACTTGGAGGTTGGGCCTCACACCTCCTAAGGAGTGCATCAGTAATTTTATTCCCTCATACAAAACTATATGAAATGGACATAATATCAGTATTTAAAGCATAAACACATAAATACATAACAGCTTTATTTTGCAAAACTGTATATCATCTCCTATAGGTGTTTTTTGCTAAAGTCATTACTCTGTGGGAGACTTGGGTATGGTCTTCAGCAGAGGTGCATGTTTTACACCAAAATCCTGCACTGTTGTAAGACAGGGCTATGGGGCAAGGGACATAGTGAATATACCAGACAGAAAAAAGGAATTGAAAAGCTCTCGTACTTCCTGGAGGAGTGTTCTGGTGCCCTGTTATTGTGTAGAAGGCTTAGTTTGGGGGATTTTTTTGAGGTTTCACA
Organism: Nyctibius grandis; assembly: GCF_013368605.1. Classification (NCBI taxonomy): domain Eukaryota; kingdom Metazoa; phylum Chordata; class Aves; order Nyctibiiformes; family Nyctibiidae; genus Nyctibius; species Nyctibius grandis. Next base: position 105,672,042 of record NC_090659.1, read on the forward strand.
GTGGTTTAGAGACAGCACATCAAGGAGAGATTTAAGGCTGTGCTGGCTGGGTCTGAGTCAGAGCTGGGTGTGAGCAGATCTGGCAGTGGGGTGCTGCACCCTCAGGTCCCCAGGGAAGACACTGGGATCTGCCCTTCTCTCCTCATTTCCTGCTGGTTCATGTATTTGGCTACGCAGTCAGTGCGCTGCCATATAAAGATCCCATTTATAGATGCTTCATACTCCACCAGGTAGTGTGAACATTTCAACATCTAACTTTGGGTTATGAATTTTGATTTGTGTCCCAGCACCTAAATGTTCATGTGGCCTTGCTCCCCAGCAGCACTCCAAGCATTTCACTCTTCTTTGGCATTTGACATTGCTGAGTATTAAAATGACATAGTCATGACAGAAGTGCTGAAGATCCTAATGACGTGTATTATAAACAGTCCTGCATAGCTGAGTTAACGTCCTTGCCAATATGATTATTCAGTTAAGTCAATTATTAATACTGCTTTGTGTGATGTTGGACAAATGTTCTTCTCAGAGTTGTGGGCTCCTTTTACCTGAAGTGCAGGGGCTGTATATTAATCACAGTAATGAAACGATAAAATGAGAATCCTAATACTGTCATTAGAGATATCGTATTTGATTTTATATATTTTTCAAAGGAACTGTCTTTACAATTTTTAAAGCCTGAGGGCTGAATCACAATATAGGATATCTAGTTTCATATACCAGATAAGTGCTTAGAAAAGATTAAAATCAATTATGCTATTGTAAAGTTTTAAAGTTCAAAGGCACTGAGATCTGTCAAAAATGTTTAGATGTAATCTTAAGGCAAAGAATTAGGCACTTATGGCTTCTTTTGGAAATGCACTCCACAATCACAAGTTATTTCATTCTGTCAGTCTTAGCTTGGGACCCAGTACTGTAGTGTATTAACAGGCAATTTGATAAACCTCCTTAGTGCCGAATTGCAAGAACCTCATAGCTGAAGTGGCATTGCAGCAAACACCCCTTTTACTTCCATTTAGTCAGCTTATCCATGAAGAGATTGAAATATTATATCATAAAAGCCCCCCATAACTGGTTTTCTTTGTCTTGCAAGTGTCCGCTCCTGTGAGCGGTGTTACTGAAGTCCAAGGAACAATGTGCTGGGGAGCACATAGATCGCAAATATTCCTGCAGCAATATTAGAGGTACAGCACAGAGAGTTTAGGAGAGAGCAGCCTGAGGTTTAGCATTTGCAGACTTAAGACCTTCACATCTGCTGCTTCAGTCTGCCAGGCAAGCTGAGCATCTGTGGGGATCCCTGACTTCGCAGAAACACGCACCCCAAAGGTCGCTGCTTGAGGCTGCAGTGCTGTGCAGCGAGCTAAGCACTGGTGCTGAGACCTTTCTAGTAAGTCTGTGAGCTGTTTTGAACATAAGATCCTGCAGCCCCCCTTCCTGCAATCTTTTCATCTAGCACAGGATGATATATACATCCGTCTGTGCCAAAACTGAATTTCATCCATAAAGACTAGAGAAAGAAATAATGGTTTGCAGGTTTATATCCATATTCATCATGAGAAAATTTGTTTTAATGAAAAAGGCTAAGGCTTTCTATTAGAGCTAGCTATGTTAAATTCATTGGAAAAATAGTTCTGAGAGACTGAGAAGGAATGCATCTACATATATAGGGAGAATGGAAAAATACAGACCTTTATGCTGTGTATATATGGATAAGTGTGGGAACTTGCATCTCTGAACTTGCAAGACAAGGGCCAGCTCAGCACTAACATCCATACAAACATGCTTGTGTAGTATGAGCTACTTAATACTGCTTCGCAGCAAAATTTATGACCTTAAACTCAGGGCTCTGAAAATACAGCTTCATGGCTTGCCAGGCTTGGGCGATGGGTATGGCAGATGTGCAACTGTTGGTACCAAAGCACACAGACATGCCCACAAGCCTCTGTACAGATGCAAGAAGAGCGGTGGACTCAGCTTCCTTTTGACTTTCTCACGGCTACTTTTTAAAAAATTTTATTTAATCCCTTTTGTTATTATATCTCTATTCCTAGACCAGTGTGCACCTCAGAGGATGCTCCCAGCCCTGTGGGTGCTGGGAAGCACAGTGTTGAGAGGCAGAGAGAGCCTCGAGCAGCCAGGTCGCATGCAAGGTGTGAGAGAGCTCAGAGGAGAGGTGCCTATGGCTGAGAACAGCGTGTGCTGTGAAGACCAGCACCCTTTTATCTTTCCTTCCCCAGAACCAGCTGGAGTTCCAGAGTTTATCCTGGAAATGAAGGCAAAATTACAAAAAAGTACAAACGAAACAGTAAACTTTTTTTTTCTTCTATAACCATTCTTAAAACCCATTTGTTCCAGCAGCCTTCCTCCCAATATTTTTAATCTCCACTCTTCTTTCCCACAGCAGTTGCCTGGTTTCTTGTCTTGCTTGTATTCTGCACTTTGGGGCATAAGAAGAGCTCATGCTGTTGTCTTTCTGAGGCTCCCAGTATTAGATGGTAAACTTGTTGGGGCATACTCATACGTTGCTCATTTCATGTGAGTACACTTTGCTTTTGTGTTTGCAAAGTAGCACTTAAGAGAGTTTATTATTAATAACAGTAAATTATTCTACATTTTCTTATCAGATAATATGAGATCAAGTAGCTGTCAAGACATGCTGGGCAGATATCTACAAAAACAATGATATCTGAAGATCCGCAACAAAAAGGAAATATTTGGAAGGTCTTCAGTCAGCTCCTAGCAGCTGCAAATTTTGCTTTGGATGAAATAATGAACCCATCTAAAGGTCTCTCTCTGAAAACAGTCTCACTGAGTTATACTTGTGAGAAGTTGTATTTGTCTTCTCACTTTGATATATTCCCAGAAAATGAATTGGAACAAGCACCCAGAACTGGGTAAGTCAGCAAGACATCTAGGTAAGATTAGGGTGTATAAATAATAAAAAAATAGTGGCCCTATATGCAGCTGATTTGCAAAAACAAGACACTTGAGATGCTGCTGAAGTTGCTTTGGTATTGCTTACCTAATTTTCTCTCTCATAATTTATATTCAAATTCTACACTATATGATATGATGTGCAAGATAAACACCCAATCTAAAATCAGCCAATGCCCTTAAGGCCATGATACAAGTGCTTCTATTTGTATAGTATTTGATTAACTATTATATTCCTCTTGTTTCATAGTTTAGATTTCTGTAATGAAAATGAGTGGCTGTACTGGCAATTAACAATACAGAAACTAGTCAGGAAAAAAAGGATTAGTGTAGTTGCAAACACAGTGAAACAGAAGCAACTTATTAGTACAGAATATTTTATATTTGCCATTTGGATCCTGCTCCTTTTTGTTTCTTTGAAGACGTTTTTGTGCATGAACAGAATTACTGTTTTCTGCACAAATGCAACTATTGAAGGAAATACATATTTAATTGCATAAAGATGGATTTGCCTTAATTATTATTTTCAATTTTATTTTTGGAGACATTGTGTCATCATGTATGACAATGATTTTTACTTGAAAGTTGTAACCCTTTGTTGAAAAAGTTGTGATGTAGCAATAAGGATATTCTACTCCTCCACTGTTGTTTTAAGGATGTAACTTATTGTACTTTTGAGCAAAACTGATATTAATTTTGTTAGCATTTTCATTATAAGTGCATTTACTTATTTTTGTCAGACTTACTGGTTGAAGGCACATTCATTAGCCATAAATTAGGTACATCGGCATAATATAGATGCTGTATGTTAGCTGAAGGAAATAACTATTCTGTTCATATACTGAAAGACAAAAAATAGTCACACGCCTTTGTGCATGTACAAGTGTGTGTGCACTTGTGCGTATATGTGTGGTAAGATGGTACCAGCTCTTTGCATCTTCTTTTATATGTGCCTCCTTACTTCAGCTGTGCTAAAGCCTTTCTGAATGCAGAGCCAAATGGACTTTATTAGGATAGCAAATAAGGCATTTCCCAAAATTTGTATATATTCCAAAACTTCATTTATCATCATGAAAGGAGCTAATGCCCTGTATGCCCCTTACATACAGTAAGTGATCAAGGAGGTCTCATCTGCCCCTGGCCAGCACAGAGTTCAGCTCTTGCTTGCTTGCTGAGAAAACAGATGACATATAGAATATATGCTACAAGGGCTACAAGTCAGAGAACTCGCAGGTAGAAAAGACTTTATACTTTAGATGGCCACAGAGTCCTCCTATCCACAGCATTAAAACCCACCGTGGTTTTTTCTTTCTGGCCCAGTAAGTATTGAGCTTTGAAAACAATATTTACATATTAACTGGGAGGCTACTACCAGTTCAAACAGTCAGTGTTCCTGTGTTCAAAAGGGTGCTGAGATGTGTTGTCTAAATGAATAAACGTCAGTTCGCATTGTAGAATGGGTGGCAGACCAAGTTAATCGATAATTTAATTACCAGTGACCCATTTTGCTTACTTCTAGTTGAAAGGGAATTTCTGCATTCTTGCATAAGTTATCATTTATTCAACTTCTTACAGGTGGATTCAGATGATCCTTTTCCTGCCTTGAGGATGAGATGAACTTAATCCAATATTATAAATGAAAAACAAGTGTCTAGATACACATTCTTTTCCTCATAGCTTGCATTGCATTTATTTACCTAAAATAATTCCTAACCCTAAATTTGCTGCCAAAAATTTAACTTACCTTCACTTAAGGTGAGCATGGCTGTGGATGCCATCACTGCAGCAATGGAAAATGACTGTTTTTTTAAAGTTGCAAGCCCTTGTGAGAAGGCCAATGTTCACATGTTGTAGTTATTATTATTATTCATTTTTATTGGGAAGGCAGCTGGCTGGAGCTCCAGAAATAGAACAGGTTTAAAGTGAAGCAGAAATTCTCATTTGTCTCTAAAAATAGCTCATCTTCCAATATGGAATTTGAAACTGCCAGTTTTTATGCTTTTGAATTCCCAAAGTTATTCCTGTTGGATTTCTCTTCATATAATTTTAACATGAACCCTTTGAAATTGGCCGTTGGCTGGAGTGTTTCTTTGGCTTGAGAGTCTACATTTCATTTGCAGTTGTTTTAGTTAAAAAAAGAAAAGAAGCTGGATGAGAACAGGTGGTGCGACATACGTTTTTTATAAGCATTCTGGATTTATGTGGTGTGTGGCGTCGTAGTCATCACCACAGTCAGGTGTGTAGCAGAGAAGCATGCATTATGTATCCTTGAGAGATTAAACTTCTTTTTATCTGCTCTTTTGATTTCTGATAGTATGATATGCTCTATATAGATGCCCCAACACTTTGCAACAAATTATTGTGCAGGTATTAATTGTACTACTGGCTAGAGATCTAAATAGAAATCAGGATGTTCATGTTTTAACTCTCAACAAGGAAGTCAGGAGATGATAGTTCTTACTCCAAGCTGATAGCAAACAACATGGACAGCACAATGGTAGCATTAATACCGCCACTACGCAGATGAGAAACCTATGTACAGGAAAACATAAATTACTGTCCCAGAAGCACTAAGCCTATGTCTAGACACCATAACCTGGGAAACATCTGAGTTTCTGAGTCAGGATGTGCACAAAGGCCATGTCTGGATCACATTTTGGAGTGAAACCCATGTGCATGCCAGCCATGCCTCCCCAGATCCCTGGTTTCCATAGGAAGGACACTTGGGGATGTGAGCCAGGCCAGAGCCACGGCAAACCCCAAGAGATGCCCAGCCTGGCCAGTGAGGGAGCCGGATGCAGATGACGGAGCGCTATGGCAGTTAGGCGTGCTTCAGGCAGAGCCACAAAAAATAAAAATAAAAAACTCCAACCTTCACAACACTAACTCCAATGCTTAGGTACAAATCTGTACTCTGTGGGCCCAAACATTTAGCAGGATTAAAATGTTCAAATGGTTCTCAGTGCACAGGGACAGTTTTTACATAGAGTGATGGGGAAACGGTTGGAGTAGTTCCACTATTGTCCAGAGCCGTTTGCTGGATCCTGGGAAAAGCACTCCTTTTCAATGTGCAGAGGCACGGAGGAGATTCATTAGACATTTTGGAATGTGTGATGTTTATTTTAAAAAATAAAATGTCTGCTACATCATGGGTGGGTTACTGATGAACTGTTAGATGTTTTAAAACTTCATGAGTGTAAAGAAGAAAATGAAGGCACACTTCAAACTGGGAATCCTGCCTGTGAGCAGTGTTGTCCTTTAGTGTTACAGTAGCAGTGACCATTTAAGGACATAAGCAAGATAAAGTTTGTGAACAGAGGTAATATGGTCTATATTATCCAAATATGGTCTTATTACCTCTTCCTGCAAATAGTGTCTTTATATATTTATTTATGATCTGTACCATTTTTAGCATAACGGTCTGTAGCTTTTCCTGAGTTTTTATTATTTTATGAAAAGTCTCGTGAGCATTTGAAGCCAAAGCTTTACTGTTATTTGCACCTCAGACTTCAATAGAGCTGTAGGATTTATGCCTACTCAACTAATCACATCTTCAGAGAGCACATTACTTTGATTTAAAAACATGCCTCGAAATGTGTAAATTCACAGTTGTCAATGATTACGCACATGTTTTCTCTTATTGCTTCAAAGCCAGCAAAGGCCAAATTCTGCTGTAATTTGTACTGCATTGATGAGATTTGGATTCATATCATTGAAATGAAGGACCAAATTAAGAGACTTGTTGCTTCTTGCAGATAATGGGACATTTCTGGAGAAGGAATTCCTACACTTCAGGTGATAAGGCAGCAAGGGGGTTGATCCGAACAGGAAGTCAGAGGTATGCAGAGTGCCAGGGTGAAGAGAGAGGACAGAAGGTGCCTTCTCTACCCAGTGGCAGGACCTGGCTGTTAGAACCACTGTCTACACGATGCGGAAGGGAAGGAAAAAAAGAGTAAATAAAGTGGTGGGTGAAAAACACATTGATAACCAAACACAACAGCAGTGGTGATGTTTGTGTATCACACACATTCTGCTAGTGCGACTATGTGATCACAAATTGTTTAATAACCTGTAGAAAAGTGTGCTCTATGAAGAAAATTTTCACATGCTTTTCTTTCTTCAAAGTTGATGTAAACATATGGGTTTGTTGAAGTTGTTTCTACATGATGGCTAAGATTTTAAGAAAAGGTTAGGCTTCAAAACCTCAGTTTGTGATTGTATATAAGCCCTGTGTTGCACTTCCTATTCATGTGAGAAAGACCGAGTAGATACTAACAATTTTCAAAACTTTAGTGTCTAAGTACAATTTTAGCAGCCAGACTCAAGGCATCTGCTTCTCACATTTTTGCTCTAATCTCTGCAATAGCCCTTTTTAAGGGGCAGTTCCTATTTTCTATAAGTGGAATTCAGTGTATGTATGAATACACATGCACACACATATTTTTCATGTCTCTTTGCTATCAAAACAAAAAGCCGGTGCCATGGCTAAAGGCACTACTGTAAGGCACCAAGCTGGTACTTCATATGGTTATAACTCACCGTGTGACTCAGATCCAACCAGTCCATGCAACCAGTGTGCTATCGCCCTTTGGGACGGGCACTCCTCACTCACTCCTCTGTGGTGACAGTTACGTGACAAACATGACTCCTGGCTCACCACACAGTAGTCTTGCAGTGGTGGCCACTGTCCAAATGCCTGATGTACTTAACATCAGAAAGTAATTCAAATTCTTTTAGTTCATGTCTTTAGTCTGGAAATTTATTCCCCTCTTCAGTCACTCTTTAATGACAGGATAACATTTTTCCCTTCTAATCAGCCACTTACAAGGTTACTTCATTTCCCCCCTAGGTCATCTAGTGCTAAAGCATAAGCGTTTATGACTAGCTGCATGCAAATACATGCACTCTGCTTTGTGTATTGTAGTACATCGCTGAGGTATGTTACTGAGGCATCATTCTCAGGTATATTCATATTCAGGCTAATTCAGCAGTTTCATCTGGTAACAATGCTATACACTTACAGAACATTTTCCATCTGGGAATTAAGCAAGATTTTTAGGAAGCTTAGGAAAACAAACATTTAAGTCTACTGGACTGTATTCTTACAGTGTCATAATCAGAAGTCACTTACAGAATTTTGGAGGCTGTAAGTAAACAGAGTATTTTGTCACTACAAGGCACTATATAAATTTTATGCACTCTAAAGCTGTTCCCCTGATGCAGCAATGATTGTGAATTACCAGGCTGAAGTTGTTTTGCCATAGCTTGAGACTAAGTTTGATGCGGAAAGAATGCAACAGGAGCCCAGATTCATTGCTGCAGTTGATGCAAACAGGCTTTAAGAGGCTTGGGCTACAGAGAGTCTCGATGGCTTTGACGTCTGCCTAAGTGGAGCTCACAGCAGGACTGGGCCCGAAAGGACCTGCTTGTCATATTATTTGCAGTATCACTTGCAGGCAAAGGAAGCTGAGGAACCAGATTTTCAGACACTACAAAGGGCACTATTGTGTGTACACTCAGGGTATTGAAGGGAGAGGTCCAACCCTGTATGGCATTTTTACAGGTGCTTAATTTCAAACATGAGAATAACCATACTGATGTCAATGAATCACTTATGAACTTAAAATTAAACACATGCTTTGTTGGATTAAGGTGAGAGCACAGTCTTGCCAAATTTAGCACCTGGTTCTTTCTAACTGTACAACTAAGCTAACCTGTTCCTCACCATTCCCTTTTGCAATGGTGATTAACGTGCAAGGATCTGGTCTCTCACATGACTTTTAAATTTTTTTAAAAAAAGATGTGTGACAACCATTGAGATGCAGCATTGACCAAAACTAACAGGGTGGCTAATATGCTGCCACCTGCACCGGCCTTTCATATGGATGAATATCGTGTAGATATGTGTCGCTTTCACTACCGCGAATCATTATTCATATTAACAATTTGGCTGGAGCACACCCATGCCTGAAGTCACCTGGATGCCTACCAAAATGCAGCTCAGAATATGCTTCAGTGAAAGCATATGGCAAGTACTGCGTGAAAAGAAGGTATAATGCATGTCCATTTGCTCAGGGCTCCTGCTAGCACCCAGAAATTTGCACTGCCATTATAATTTTAAAAGTTACTTTGGAGGGAAGTGACAGTAATTTGGTTTATTTGAGGCCTCGTAGAGACAGAACATTTTTCTGAATTATTCTGAATATTTGGTCAATGCCATTTTTTTCTAATTCTGGTTTTGTTATTTTTTTTAACTTACTCTATTGAAGAACATGTATAACTTCAGTCTTTGAAACAAAGGGACATAAAACTGCAAACATGAGACAACAAGGCAGGAATTTGCAGATACCATTATTTTAAATACCTTCTCATGTAAAGGAACTCCAAACACAATTACACACTTTGGTGGACAAGCTATGAGCAGACTCCGCTCTCTGCTGCATGTTATAGAACCATAGAATCATAGAATTGTTTTGGTTGGAAAGGACCTTTAAGATCATCGAGTCCAACCGTTAACCTAGCTCTGCCAAGGCCACCACTAAACCATGTCCCTAAGTACCACATCTACACATCTTTTAAATACCTTCAGGGATGGTGACTCCACCACTCCCCTGGGCAGCCTGTTACAATGCTTGATAACCATTTTGGTGAAGAAATCTTTCCTGATATCCAATCTAAACCTCCCCGGCACAACTTGGGGCCGTTTCCTCTCATCCTATCACTTGTTACCTGGGAGAAGAGACCGACACCCACCTCGCTACAACCTCCTTTCAGGTACTTGTAGACAGCAATAAGGTCTCCCCTCAGCCTCCTTTTCTCCAGGGTAAACAAGCCCAGTTCCCTCAGCTGCTCCTCATAAGACTTGTTCTCCAGACGCTTCACCAGCTTCGTTTCCCTTTGGACTCACTCCAGCACCTCAATGTCTTTCTCGTAGTGAGGGGCCCAAAACTGAACACAGTATTCAAGATGTGGCCTCACCAGTGCCGAGTACAGGGGGACGATCACTGCCCTTGTCCTGCTGGCCACACTATTTCTGATACAAGCCAGGATGTGTTGGCCTTCTTGGCTACCTGGGCACACTGCTGGCTCATATTCAGCCGGCCATCGATGAACACCCCCAGGTCCTTTTCTGCCAGGCAAATTTCCAGCCACTCTTCCCCAAGCCTGTAGTGGTGCATGGGGTTATTGTGCCCCAAGTGCAGGACCCGACACTTGGCCTTGTTGAACTTCATACAGTTGGCCTCGGCCCATCGATTCAACCTGTCCAGATCCCTCTGCAGAGCCTTGCTACCTTCCAGCAGATCAACACGCCCGCCCAGCTGGGTGTCATCTATGAACTTACTGAGGGTGCACTCGATAATAGAGCCTCACAGTTAGGTGCTTAGTTTTAGATACCCAGGTCTGACTGAGCGGCTTGCTCAGGATCCCCCGGGACGCGGGGCCCGCTGTCCCGCAGGCTCACGCCGCAGCCCTGCCCCGCCTTGCGCGGTGCCCGCGGAGCAGCCGCGCCCCCGCCAGCCAGCGCGGAGCAGCCCCGCGGCCCCACGCACGGCGCTCGGGGGACCTCTCGTGGTGGAAATCGGGGGAGCAACCCTGGGTCCTGCTCTCCCTGGGTCCTGGTTTGGCCTAAACCAGACCGATCTTCCTTTCAGTGATTTTTACTTTCAGCGACTTTTACTGTCAGCCAAGCTTCTTCTAAGTAACTGCACTTTCTGAAACTAACTGCATGTTTTGCAGACAGTGTCAGCTTCCAGGACTGATAACGCTCAAAGTTTATAGTTATCACTGAGGCACTGGCAGGGATGTTATGCAGAAAGGCTCTTGCTGTACTTATTCCTAGAGAAACCAAGGTCACTGCTAAATTCCTCACTGCTTATGAGTGAAGAGCTGAAGGGGGGGTCGCACCTGCAGGGAGGAGCGGACAGGGCAGGTGACCCAAAATTGACCAACGAAGGTATTCCATCCCATACACGTCATTCTCAGTATAAAGTGGGGGGATCATGAGGGTCTCACCTCCCTTCTGCTATGGCCGGTGTCCAAGAAGGACTCTGTCCATTTTCCTGCTGCCCCCGATCCCGATCCGTGCATCCCTGAATCCAGTTCCTGTCCGTCGCTGGGCCCAGCCTGGGCCTTCCCGGAGCCTGCGCTGCAGTGCCAGGAGTGATGTGACCGACGTCGGGGGAGCTCGATCTTGGTTTTGTATATATTTGTATATATTTGATTATTTCCATTATTATTACTATACTCTTTTTCGTTATTATATTTTATTAAAACTGTTTTAACTTTCCAGCCCATAAGTGTCTCTCTGTTTTCCCTTTCCCTTTCCCTTCTGGGGTGGGGAGGAGGGTTAATAGAGAGCATCTGCCACCAGTTTAATAGCCAGCCCAGCTTTAAACTGTGACACCCTGACATGGACAGCAAGGCTCTGCCTGCTGGGGGAGCAGAGTGGAAATGAAAAAGTGAATGCAAGTGCAAATTAACAAGAAGAAATTAAACAGTGCTATGACTATTATTTGATGCTAGTGCTGGTATAAATGTGCGTACCTTGCTGTATTTTAAAAACATATTACATGAAAATTCACGCTTTTCTGAGTAATTGGTGCCTCTATTCATTGTGTATATATCCTTTGACACACAGTCTCAACAGAAGAGATTTTTCCATCCCAGTTTGAGGGACATGATCTTTCATCCTTCCTCAGGCAGTAATGCTGCAATTCTTTATCTCTTCCTGTAATACCAGTTTTGTGGAGTTAAAAAAAATGTGGGTTTATGCTTACATAATTTAATATTTCTTGTTTTCTTCCCTGCATTCTGGATTTTTTTTTTCCTCAAAAATACCTAAACTATGAGTTTGAAGAACAACACTTGAAGTACTTAGAATAGAATAGTTCAGTTGGAAGGGACCTACAATGATCATGTAGTCCAACTGCCAGCAACTTGGTTCCAGTTTTTTAAAAAATTACGAACAATGCATTTGGTCTGGGAATAAAACCCTTTAGCCATGACCAGAACTATCCTTGAGACAATCTGAGAACAATATCGCATACAAATGTACACTCACATACTACTCATAGAGTTTTTTTAGGATCTTCTAAGATATCTTATGGAAGCGTACCCACATGTGAGTCTTCAAGGCAGATAGCCCAGATTCGCATTGATCTTCCCAATGGAGAGATAAAGGGGCTCTCATGATTGTTTTTTGACCTATTTATGTGAAAGTAAGATAAAGGTGCAGTGGTTTGTTCGTTTTTGTTTTTTTTTTTTTTCATCAATAACTACTCATAGGAGGGATGAGGAAGCTTCTCCTCTATGCTGCTTTCCAAATAAAACTGTTTCAGCTGTCTTGCAGGCAGGTACATAGTGCAGGAAGAGGTGGCTCTGCATGCACCACAGGAGGGAAGTGGAGCCATTGCTGTGATGTCTGCCCAGAATTTTAATGGACTAGAGGGACACGTTTTCAAGAGGATGGACATGGAGGATCAGAGGACTGCAGGATAACTTAGGCAGGAGGGGACCACAGGAGGCCTCTGGTCCAACCTTCTCTCACAGCAGGGTCAGCTCTGAGGTCAGATCAGGCTGATCAGGGCTTCATCCAGTCAGAGCTTGAAAACCTCCCAAGACAGAAAGTGCATCACCTCTCTGGGCAACCTTGCCTCTGCTTGGGGTGTCCTCATGGGGAAAAGACTTCTATTCAGGTGTCATGGTTTAACCCCGGCTGGCAACTAAGCACCACACAGTCGCTTGCTCACTCTCCCCTAGTGGAATGGGGGGAAGAATCTGAAGGGTAAAAGTGAGAAAGGAACTTGTGTGTTGAGATAAAACCAGTTTAATAATTAAAAAGAATTTTAAAAAATGTAAGGAACCCCCCCCCACACACCAAAACAACAAAGAGAGAGGAAAATAAAACCCAAGAATAAAAACAAGCGATGCAAATGAAAATAATTGCTCACCAACTGACTGATGCCCAGCCAGTCCCTGAGCAGCGGCACCCCTGCCAACTTCCATCCCAATTTTACTGCTGTGCACGATGCCATATGGTCTGCAATATCCCTTTGGTCAGTTGGGGTCAGCTGTCCCAGCTGTGTCCCCTCCCAACTTCTCCCAGCACCCCTACTTGCTGGTGGGGCAGCACGAGGAGCAGAAAAGGCCTTGACGCTGTGTAAGCACGGCTCAGCGGTAACTAAAACATCCCTGTGTTATCAACACTATTTTCAGAAGAAATCCAAAACTTCTCCCCGTACAAGCTACTATGAAGAAATTTAACTCTATCCCAGTCAAAACCAGTACACCGATTTTCTCTTCACTGCTGTGAAGAGCCTGGCTCCTTCTCCTCAATGACCACCCTGACGGCACTGGGAGCTGCTGTTAGGTCCCCTGAAGCTATCTCTGCCCAGGCTGAACAAGCCCACTCCAGCCTCTCCTCATAAGGCCGGTTCTCCAGCCCCCACCATGTTGGTGGCCTCTGCTGAAGTTAGCAGTTATCCAGTTAGCCAATGTTTCTCCTGTATTCAGGGCCCCAAATTTGGATGCTGTAATCTAGATGTGGTCTAATAAGTGCTGAGTAGAAGGGGATAATCACTTCCCCTGGTCTCTGACTCTGCTCCTGTTCACGCAGCCCAATATGCTGTTGGTCTTCATGGCTGCCAGGGTCACTGCTGGCTCATGCTCAGCTTGCTGCCCACCAACCCCCAGGGCCTCCTCTATAAAGCTGCCCTCAGCCAGGCAGTCCCAGCCTGTCCTGGTGCCATGGGCTCTTCCTTTCCATAAGCAGGACTTCGCATTTGTCCTTGAATTTCATAAGGTTGCACCATTCATCCATCCTGTCTAGGTCCCTTTGCATGGCCTGCTCTCAAGTGTATTCACTAATCCCCCACCTGTCTGGTGTCATCTGCAAATTATAATTAGAAATAGATTCATGCATATAGACAATGGATATGGCTACACAATTTTTTTCAGACCAACATGAGCTCACTCTTTCCCTGCTCCAAGTGTTTATGTGGCATCCAGCCTAAGCTAATATACTTTGCCTCTCAGCAGAGCTTAATAGCTCGGGGATCAGGATTGTGCTAATCACAGTTAAACAGCTTTTGGTTCAGAGCACAGGAAAATCAAGCTGTGTCTGCTCCAACATCCCGTGTGAGTGTGATCCTTAAGTCCACCAAAATGCATGTTCCATTAGCTCTGGTGGAGCTCCTGAATGAGGAACTGGCAAGCCTGAAAGATGCAGCGTTGTGATAAAGTGGATCCAAACCCAGTGACGGCAAGAAAACTGAAAGTAAGAATATTAATTAATCTGAAGTCACTTACAAGAATGCTGAAAAGAAATCATTATCTATCACCAAAACTGTGGACGTTATCCTCGTTTGATAGAACAACATCACTGTTTGTGATTTTCAGCGTGATTTCTGGCGTATTGAATAATACGCCTCCCAGCCACCCAGCAACACTCCCCTAGATTTTGGCAGGCTTTGGGTTGTGCGAGTGCTTACAGGCGTTGAGAGAGCTGTGCACGAAAGAGCTTCCAAGTGCGCTGGCGCTGCAGCTGATGGCAGCCTTGCTTCAGGAAGGAATATGCCAAGGAAAGGCATGTCAGGCTTCTGACACCAGCCTGAGATAACCTAAACAGATGTTGGAAGTGCAATGTTGGGTGTCAGATGTTACTCACGGTGGAGAGAAACTGAGACTTAGGTGAATTAATACCCGCTGAAGGGATGCCTGCTGGCTTCCAGAGGACTCCAGTTAGACCCAGAAAAGTACAGTGACTAACAAAATGTACAGACATGAAGGGATTCCATATGTTTATAGGGATGATTAAGTTAATGATATAACTTCTGCTCACCCTTACCTTGCAACCACAGCAATTTATAATAAAGAGTGGGCATTATCAAAAAGTTAGTAGCTGATATTTTAAACAGTGAAAAATCTAAACAAATAAAGCAAGCACCAGCCTTAAAGTTTCATATTCTTATGGAGTCGCTAGAAATGCAGTGCAGTGCTGCTAGAGGAGACGCAGAAACAGTTCTGGTACAAACCCATCAGGCCACCACTGCCTGAGAGACACAGGAGTGAGAAGTACCTCTGAAGGAAAGAAAATATCAGAGCACCTATTAGAGATGGCACCCCGTGAAATCAGTTTTTTCTTGTACACCTGTCTTAGGTAACTAACAGAAAGGAAGCTTTTGAGTCTGACATTTCTGGTGGGATGGGTCTGCTAGGCTCACTTTGGGTCAAATCACAAGCTGTTAGGAAACATCATGAAGCAGCTGTAGAGTGTACCTGAGTACAGTGCTACCATTGAGCCCGAGGGCTGTGACAGCATCGGAGGTAGGGGTACCACTATGGTGATTATTTTGTTCATTTTTTTATTTATAGTTTTATTTATTATTGTATTATTTATTTATTTTATTTGTGAACTCCATCTAACATCTAACCCCTTAAGAGAGTCTACACTTCCTGGTAAATAAAAATATTTCTTGCCAATTAAAAAGAAACAGATAGCGTCACTATAAGTTTATCATTGAAAACGGTTCACTAATCAGAGTCCTCCCATTACATCTGTGCATGTTTTGACATGTGTTGCAGACAGTTCCTGCCCATTCATCGTTATGTGCCTGGGTGGCAGACTGAACACAGTGTAGGTGCAGAGGCACCTGGGGCAGCTCCATTTTGGGCTCAGCAATACCATGGCCAGGCTGTGCTGGGCTCTGTGTATTCCTGGCAGAGGTCAGCACAGCTTCAGGGCCCTCTGTGGCCCACGGCCATTGTGGCCATTGACCGTTCCTTTCTGTTTTGCCTGCTACATGTTTGTGTAGGCAGATGATAGGTAGAAGAAGAGAAAAAGCAAGGCCGTTATCAGCAAAATCCTAAGAGAAATCCTGCTTACGGCTGAGGTATTTCTGCAGCTCATGGAGAAATCTGGTTCACCCCCTTGGGAATGACTTCTTGACTTGCAGGTAGAGCCTAAACACAATAAAACATGAGAGAAACTAAAAAATAACAGGGAGTAGCTCTTGAGCCAGACAAAAAGCAGATAAGGGAAGATGAACAAGATTTTCCCCATGAGTGAGTTGTCTGATAGTGAGACCAATACAGTGGTGCACAACAGAGATGAATGGGAGGTAAAAGGCAAAGCTGGTTATCAAGAAGGTTGTGAAAACTGATTTAGGAAGGTTGTTTGAGAAGGAAATACTTCTTAACTTTATGCTCAAGGATCAATTTCTGCTAAAAAATGTAAAAATGAAATGTGGAATATAGCCACATAAAAAAAAGGAAAAAATGCATGAAAAAAAGAGCGTTTCTGAACAAGAACTTAATACTGTCCAGTAGCTACAGAAATATCTTCTTCTTCCTGTCTCTCCATGGGTATTGCTGATGATCAGTCATATTTTTTCTTCACCTTCCTTTTGATAAACAAATTAAGTAGGTTTAATCTCTTCTTTCAAGGTCTACAACTACCTGAAGGGAGGTTGTAGTGGAGTGGGGGTCGGCCTCTTCTCCCAGGCAACTAGTGATAGGACAAGAGGACATAGCCTCAAGCTTCACCAGGGGAGGTTCAGGTTGGACATTAGGAAGCATTTCTTCTCAGAAAGGGTCATTAGACATTGGAACGAGCTGCCCAGGGAGGTGGTGGAGTCACCATCTCTGGATGTGTTTAAGAAAAGACTGGACATGGCACTTAGTGCCATGGTCTAGTTGACATGGTGGTGTCAGGGCAATGGTTGGACTCGATGATCCCAGAGGTCTCTTCCAACCTGATTGATTCTGTGATTCTGTGAACATTGTTTTTCTAACCGTATTTCTAGGGCTTCTCTGAATCTGTTCTTTGCACCTTCTTGGCATCCTGCTTAACCAGGATTAAATCAGAATCACGTAGAATCTTGCAAATAGCTCTCACTCACTAATAACTTCCCCAGGAGTCAGTACTGTGTCCAGTCCTGTTTAACTTATTCATCAATGACCCGGACAAAGGGGCAGAGTGTACCCTCAGCAAGTTTGCTGATGACACAAAACTGGGAGGAGTGGCCGATACACCAGAAGGCTGTGCTGTCACTCAGCATTACCTGGACAGGCTGGAGAGTTGGGTAGAGAGGAACCTCATGAAGTTCAACAAAGACAAATGTAGGGTCCTGCACCTACAGAGGAATAACCCCATGCACCAGTGCAGGTTGGGGGTTGACCTGCTGGAAAGCAGCTCTGTGGAGAATGACCTGGGAGTTCTGGTGGACAAGAAGTTCACCATGAGCCATCAATGTGCCCCTGTGGCCAAGAAGGCCAATGGTATCCTGGGGTGCATTAGGAAGAGAGTGCCAGCAGGTCAAGGGAGATTATCCTCCCCCTCTACACGGCCCTGGTGAGGCCACACCTGGAGTACTGTGTCCAGTTCTGGGCCCCGCAGTTCAAGAAAGGTAAGGAACTACTGGAGAGAGTCCAGCGAAGGGCTACAAAGATGATCAGAGGACAGGAGCAGCTGTCTTACGAGGAAAGGCTGAGGGAACTGGGTCTGTTTAGCCTGGAGAAGAGAAGACTGAGGGGGGATCTTATCAATACTTACTTATCAATCACCTTAAGGGCAGATGTCAAGAGGATGGGGCCAGACTATTCTCAGTGGTGCCCAGTGACAGGATGAGGGTCAACAGGCACAAATTGAAACATGGGAAGTTTCATCTGAATATCAGGAAAAACGTCTTTACTTTGAGGGTGACAGAGCACTGGAACAGGCTGCCCAGGGAGGTTGTGGAGTCTTCTTCTCTGGAGATATTCAAAACCCGCCTGGACGTGACCCTGTGCAACATGCTCTAGGTGAACCTGCTTTGGCAGGGGGTTGGACTAGATGATCTCCAGAGGTCCCTTCCAACCCCAACCATTCTGTGATTCTGTAATATGTAATATATGCATGTTTTATATATTATTTTATTATTATTTATTATAGTAATTAATAATCTTTTCTCTGACTGCAGGATGGAGGCAGGGTGAAGGCTTGTTGACACTGCAGTCTGACTCATGCTACCAGTCTGTCTTCAAAACCCAGTTTAACACCCCTCATTTCATACAGCTGACTCTTCTGTTCTGTTGTGATCCCCAGTGCGCAGGTACAAGAGATCCCTGAAATGTTTTCCCAGCTTTACTTATATCTGTTGAGGTATGTGGAAATTGTTACATAAGAGTCTTTTCACCTTTCTCTCTTGAGCGTATTTCGTTGGCATTTAAATCATGGCAAATAATGTGTTAAACATGACTCTGCTCTGACTGTTGAACATAATGATTAATGCTAGCTCATGCCTATCTTGCACTCTGTGTGATATCACGTTTAAGAAGGTATAGCTACTATTGCTTAGGTGAAACATCTTCTCATGCAGGAAAATATCCTTTCATAAATAAACCAAAACTGGAAGTGACACAGCTCTGAGCTGGCTACAAAGGAACAATCTGCAAAAGTGCAAAACTAATCCTGTATCATTTTCAAACACTTCCATAAAATCCTACCATGGTAAAGAAAATAAGCCCATAGCAGGAAAAGCTGAAACGGTTATTTGCATCTATGTTCACCACAACAGAGCACAGGGAAATCTCCATGCTGGCATCCTTTCAGACGGAAACTACATGGAGTAGCTGCCTTCAAGTGAAGTATGTGTAGAAAAGTAGATAAAATGAAGAGTAACAAATTACCAGGGCCAGATGTTTCACCTAGACATTGTCAAAAAGAAGTTAATTTGATAACTCAGGAATGAAATACCTGAATGACTGTCCATGCTTGTAATTTTTGTTTCAAACCCCTTTGGTTCCCACAGGGCTGGAAAGTGACTGATGAGACCAGTTTTTAGAAAGGGTTCCAAAAGGGAGCTGAGGAACTACAGACTGGTATGTTCTGTACAGGAGACTTTCACAAGATTTCTAATAAAGAATAAAATTAGAGCACACTTGAATAACTGTGACATTGGGGAAAAGTCAATATGAATTTTTTTAAGTGCAAATCATACTTCACATACCTACTTGAAATGAGAGAATCAGTACTTAGGGATATTGGCAATCCTGTCTACCTAGATTTCCAAAGGCATTTGAGTTTACTGCCAAAGGTTTTTAAGGAATTTTAAGTGGTCACAGGATAAGACCACAGGATCCAGCTATATCTGGATAGCTGGTTAAAAGACAGGATATAAAAAGTAGCAGTAAATGGTCAATATGCCTATATGAATATATATATAGTATATAGTATATATATGTATATGTATGAATCCTATCCTGTTCCTAAGAAGCAGTGTAGATGCAATTCTGAGTTTTACACTGATGCTCTGAGTGCTACAGCCCAACCACCTGCTGTGACATGGTTTCAGCCTCCTGTATCAGCTTCTGCATACCTGGTTCTTCATGGTCCCACCTCCCTGGGGAGCCTGAGCTCAGGTCTCTGCCAGTGCATCTTCCATAGCCTTTTTGCCCTTAATGTAGAGATTTGCCCCTCCATTGGTGTTGCCCGTATTAATCATAGAAAAAGCCTATCTCCTGAATTCAAACACTTGGTGTCAAAGCCAGCTCTTCACATCAGCTGTTCCCCACCTGCCTTAAGGAAGGAGAGAGGGCTGCAGGGCACTGCAGTAGTTAATACATCTACCGCCCTGGGCAAATGGGGTCAGTCAGGCTGCACAGCTCTGGCTGGGCTGCTTGCCATGGGCTGACAGAGCTGGCATTTGCATTTTAGTTAGAGGGTGAACACATCATCATCGTTGTTTTAATTTCCCTGCTTGGAATTCTTACTCAATAATCCAGTCTTTTCATGACTCCTCCTACCCAGACAATATGCTAAATTTTCATTATCATGGTGGTACAAATGCACCAAAACATGTTTTTCTTATGATTCTATGAATATTTGAAATATGCATATATGTATTTCAATAATGAAAAGTATATTTAATGAAAAAGCAGCATGTCAGGCTAATCTGAGCCTAAATCAAATTCTCAAAGGACTATACAATTCCACACTATTGGTGGTGCTAACACTAATAGCCCGGGCTGACAACATACTAATCACTCTGGGTGTAGAAGACCAGGCTGGTATTTTAATCACCCAAACACTAATGGCCTGGCCTTGCTGGCATTATAATTGTTATGGCACTAATAGCTGGGGCAAGATGGTATTTTAATTATCCTGGATCACAGCCCAGAAATGTTAATTTTTAACATTTCTGTCTTTTTATCAAGGTTAATAAAAGGTCTACTGCAGATATGATCAATTACAAAATGCAGAAATCACTATTTTGACTTAAAAATGAATCAAACTTGGGAATCTTGGCACTCACAATACTGGGCAGTTTTCAGTTATATCACCTCTTTCCCATCTTTCTTCTTTTTTTTAAACTTCTTTTCCCTGCAGCCCCTTTAAACCACACATGAATCATGTGGGACAGCTGGAGTGGGCTGTGCTGAAGTGTTTTCTAGTTGCAGTGATCTTACTACAACATCCAACTAATGCAGTCCCAGATATTTAACCTTATATAATAAAAACCCTCTCACTATTGTTGATATTTTAAGAAATTAATTCAGATTGTCAACAATTTGGCTTATCTTTAAATGTCACTAATCAGTTATCTCGTGAACATTCATTGACTTCAGAGCCCACTTCATCTTTGCTGTTACATAGTGCCGGTCACTAACAGATGGATTTTGCAGGAAGGTTTTATGGCCAAGCTTCATTTTTATTGCCTTTAATTCGAGGCTGGGAATGCTGGGGGCTGGGGAGACGGATTAAACAGGAAATTTCTGGTTTTCCCCCAACAGCTGAGGAGTGAAATCTTGCAACGCCTGGAAAAATTTAATCAAATTGTTGAGGAATTAGAGCTCTCTTTACAAAAATTAACTGTGGTTAAGATTTTGAATAGTGTTTCATATTTCTCATAACAGCTGGGTCACCTCTACTGAGATTTTCCACAAAGTTAAAAGCAGTTCAAGCTCCCTCATAACTTCTGAACTGGGCCCATTACGTAAATGCAATACATATTGCCCTTTGAGGGAGATTTCAGCTCCCCTCATAATGGTAACGACTGTGGGCTGCATGTGGATGATGAAATCATTTCCTCAGCCTGGAGCATTGCAGTGGCACGGTGCATGGCAGGGGTGAGTGATGCCGCAAGTTTTTGGCTACCCCCAGCCCGGTGCTGCCCGGTGGGAGCCCATCTCTCCCCACCCTGCCACAGCCACTGTGCTGTACGGCAGCGAGTGCTCGAGGGGCGCCGGGGGATGCAGTTTTGTCCCTCTCCTTCCATGGGCATCGTGCAGAGGCCGCCAACACCGGGAGCATTGTGTTAGAGGAGGTGTCCCATTTGGGGAGGAGGGAGGTGAAATAAAAGAGGCAGAGAAGTAAGAAGAATGGTCCTGGCTGAGGAAGGAGGCAGGTGAACTTTATAAGGCATCAGCCTCATGGGCAACCCATTTGAGTAGCTGGCTGCACTTCACTCATGTCAGCACCAATAAGAGTCATACCAAACTCAGCAGCAGCAATGAGCCTTCTAATATTACTTGATTTTCACAGCTGGGATGGTGAATTCATCAATCAAGTACTTATTTTTGCCTTTTGTTAAAAAAATGTCCCTGGAGGGGAAATTCGCCCTTTACCTGCTTCCTACACGGGAAGCCCAGCTGCTCTTTCAGGCTCAGTTTGCAGACACAGGGCTGCCCTCAGCTCACGTTCTTCCATAAGAAGATTTCTAATAATGCTAGCAGGCCCCAATCTATTTTTTCACTCTAGGAAAGGAATTTTAAAGGAGGACTCTTCATGCCTGCTGCTTAAAAAAGATTTGAGCACTTTGTGAGAGAATATTTTTTAAGCGCTGTCTTTTCAACTGTCCTGTCCTCCTATTGCCTCCTATCCTTGCGATGCTTCCTGTGTCATCCGTGCCTTCATTCCCACCCCCCTACATGGATTTTTTTCTGCTTTCAGGGTCTGACATTGATAAACAGGGCTGATGCCACCCTCCTGACCTATGTGGCCAGCATGGCCCTGGGCAGTTTGAGCCGACACGCATGCCCTGCTTGGAAAGCGAGGCATCATTCCCAGCGTGCCACCGTGTTGGAGCCCATGCTTTCGGCAGCTAAACTTAGGAGCAACAGGACAGCTGTATGAGATCATTGTGTTGCAGGGGCTTATCCAGTGGGGCAATGTTTTGGAGACTGGCACTGCATGTTTTCCTGGCTAAACAGTCTGTTCTGCCTGGTTACAATGTCCTTTTGTTTACTTGAACTCAGAGAGGATTTCTCACTGTGACCGTAGTGAACTTCAGTAAAGCTGAGATGTGGTTACCAGAAAAATGTGTTTTCCCTGATCTCTGCTCTACAAAAGGGCCAGATTTGTTTCTTACTTATGTTCAGTACCTCCTGACCTTTCATGATCAGGACACTAAATGTAAGGATGCTGGCCTCCTCCAGTAAATTGCTTGTAAGTAAACTCTAAGCCTTATGGTAACACAAATAATTTCACTTACTATTGGACATGCTTTAACATGAAGCACTAAGGAACAGGCTTATTTTCCCTGGAAGATTAATATATCCTTTTATACAGTGCTGTAGATGCCTTTTAGTATTTGCAGGGTCATTTAACCTTCAACATGAGAGAAGTCAGCCTCAGCTCCTTGGCAGGAAAACAGGGTTTTTTTTTAACCAAAAGCAGCAGAGTCATAGTAAAGTGCAGGAGGTCTCTAAGGAGGAGTCCTCTGTCTGAACGAAGCTGCAATAGCACTGTGTTTTCTTCCTGTCAGTATTTGTTTTCTGTGCCTCTGCAGGTGTTACCCTGTAGGCACGCTAATTCTAGTGCATCTTCTGTGCAGCCAAGGACTGCAGAGGGAAAAGAGAGCTCCAGACTCCCCAGAAATCCCTAATCTCATGCTTTTGGCCCGTCCTGAAGCTCTTGTGAAGTGCTATATTAGTATAGCACTTTAAATGAATACTGACAAGGGTTGGAAGGATGTGTTCGTGGTGGTGGGTTGCTGGACCATGGGGATGAACAGCACTCCTCACTGACACGTGGAATACAAAGCAGCAGGACTGGCAAGATTAGAGGAGCTCTCAGATGAAAGGTTTCTTGTCTTGGAGGACAACCTGACAGGTTAACATGGGCGACTAAGGTGATAGAATGAAAAATCTTAGAAATGCCTCAAACGGTCCAATCTTTGTTTCTGTTCAAGGTTGTATCCGAGATCCTCAATTCTTTTGAGATCTGCTTTATGCACAGCTGATCACGTGAATGTGACGTATATAAGGAGCTAAGTTTTAAAATGAGTAAGTGCGTGCTAACAGCTACCCGTGCCAACCTGGAAAAGAGAAACCAAACTCAGGATGCTACTGGTAGTACACAAACTTCTGAGTCTTGATGTAATCAGCACAGAAGAAATTAATCTAAAGCAGTTCTAAAGAGCGCGAGCGTAGCACGCTGTTGGTAAATGAGAGAGGCAGAAGCAGAACAGTAAAATTATTTACTAAAGCTGCTGTACAGTCAGAGGTTTTCAGGGGGGACCTCTTCAAATCATGAACGTTTTAAATGCAAACATTCTCTGACACAGCAGGATAGGTCAAGCATGAAATAAATAGATAGAAAATCTGTTATTTCTATTGTATAAGCTGAAAGAAATGCAAAAAGTGAAAAAATAATGCAGAAAAATATCAGGAAGTAAATTTGAATGAAACAGAGCAAACGCCAAAATTGGATCTGTTATAGGAGATATTTACTTGAAATACAAGTTATGCCTGCCTGGAATAGCATCTCTTCAAAATGTGTTATTTTGTCCTTCTCTCTCAGTATCCTTCTCTGTCTACCAGCTACCTCGTGCCTGCAATTTTTATTGTGCTTCTGAAACCTGAGATTAGTCAGGACCATATCTCTTTAAAAAAAAAACAGAGACAAAGAACGAAAAACCCAGGCTGCGAAGGGGGAGCTAAAGCCTCTGCTGCATTGGGCTGTTTGGCTACACCGCAGCTGCAGCAGTGGTCAGGCATCCATCCCTCCGCAGCCTGCTGATTTTGCAAACGAGGGGCAAAAGGGTCATTTTGTGGTCCAGATGCTGTCAAACACAAGAAACCAATGGAAGAAATGGCACAATGAGCAGACAAGCATGTGGAAGCAGTTTATGAAGAAATAGTTAAATACCGAGCTTTGTCCCAGCCGATGCTGTAAGTACGAGCATGATAGCGGATCCCGTGGTCACTGCAGTTGTTTGTCGGAGATGTTTTATGGGTATCCCGATGCTTTTAGCACTCACAGGTGGAGAAAGCATTGACTGTGACACGTTTAATAGTGTATTTAGGCAAATAACTGTATCGTCTGTGTCTCTACAGGGTTTTGGTGTGACTCACGAGCTGCAGTGCACTGGCAGGGTGGGTGAAGCACTGGACTTTGCCCATGAGCTCATTCTCCTTTCCTGATGGCTTCTCTGGGCTCCACTCTATAGATGTGCTAGCAGATTGCTGCAGTCTCACCCTCCCTGTGCAAAGGCCTCTTTCTGAATTTCAGTGCTGCCTTCAAGCACTGAGATACACAATACGTTTTTTCATGCTACAATGGCTGACAATTTTAAAAAATTCTAGAATTTCTTGTTACACAAGCTTACTTCATGCCAAATGCTCTATTCTTACTTTTTTCTTATATATGCAGTTGTAGAAAGCTTATGAAATTCCAATAGCTTTATGTGTTACCATTGGGAGACTGGTTCTTAATTATCATAGCTCTCCCAAAGAGTGTGCCAAGTATGATTTATTACTCAAAAGAATGAACATTTTCCTATCTTTGGTCTGTTTCTAGCTGAAGTAGATGTATGTCTTTTTAAATGTAAACATTTGTTCTTATGGAAACCCAGTGTCTTGTTCTTTGGCAAATGATTCGATGCTTTTTATTCTGCATATGCCATAATGATCTAGTACAGCTTTAAAACCAAAAAAAAAGCAGAGCTAGAGCAAGTTTACTGCACTGTGTTTCTCAGCAATTTTTTTGGTAATCAGGCAAAATTTTTTGTTGTAACTAAAGCTATACATGTCAGCAGAGTAAAAAAACTAAGTAATGAGTATTTTCCTTGTTATTTTATGAGAATATCAATTTTTCTTTCATCTAAGTACTGCATAAGACCATGATGATTTGCTCCAAAACAAAGAATATCACCTATTTGATGGCCTCTGAGGTTTTACCTTGGTACTTACTCAGCTGCTGCAGAAACCACTGGGAGATCTCCCTCCCAGCAGCAGAGGAGGTAACAGCAGGGTAGTTGTGGTGAGCAGCCTGTGCTGGAGTGTTAAGGCGGATGAGTAGATGATGCAAGGAGGAGTCGTCTTTTGTGTATCTATCTCTTTTGGGACTTGGCAGAACAGCAGCTCCTGATGCTGAGGCCTGTGGGTAACTACACACTTCTGCCCCTATCATGCTGATCACCTCAGTGGGGACATAAGGCAGAGCCTCCTTTACACTGAGAAACCCACAGGGAAGATTTCCCATCACTGCTTTTGGAGTTGCCTTCACCTCGTATTCTCAAAGGTATTACAGCTCCGTCAGCTGTTTATTTGCAAAACAGCTTCTTATTGCTTGCTACCAGAAACTGAATTATAAGAGGCCCAAGTTAGCCTTTAATGAGCTTATAACAAAATGCTGTTATCTAGGGAGTGCTCCAGCAGTGAATGTGAATGCTGAGGCTGTAGTATTGTCAGTGTTCATTCTTGTCTCTTCCTTTCCTTTGTCAGAATTGTTACTCTCCCAACATCAAGCAGCATCTCTGGTTGGAAACTGGATTTCCAAAGACTGAGAAAGTAATCATTTGCATTGTCATGTGAGCATTATAAGAATGCAAAAAGAACACAAAAACTCAATCCCGCATAGAGGATTTCTGTTCCCATACTGAAAATGTGCAGGACCATGCCATAATTTAATTAGATAAAATTGTTTTATAGGCTGCTTACTGTCGTGTGAAGACAGTGGGAAAAGTTCAGCTCCTGTGTACTTCCATTGTTTTCAGCAGAATTATACCGGGGTGAATTTGGCATTTTTGGGGCCAACTGGAAAACCTTTTCTTTCTCCATCCCTCTTTCTTAATTGTTTTCCTGTTTATCAAACATGATTTTTATGGCTTCCAGGGCAACAGGCTCAGATTCATAAAAAAATAATAGAGGGTCTAAGATGCCCAAGTTATGACCATGCTTGCCTGAGGCTCCCTGTAAAGTCAATGGAAACATGGGGGCACTTCCAGGAAAACTGATATACCACATATACCTAAAATTAGCCAGTGGTCATTGTGCTTCACAGTGCTCGGGGATGCTTGGACTCTACTCCCAAAAACACAGTTTCTAAAATACTGGATGAGTTTTTATGTGAAGATATACAGAACTGTAGGTTTTTATAATCACAAAGAACATTTTCTTGAAGAGTTTAAACAGTGTCTAACCGCTCAGTTTGTATGAACCCATGAAATAACACATGGAATTGAAAAAATGCATGTCAGGTTTTGCAGTATTTGATCTTTTGGAAGATGTAATCTTTTTAGAAATAAGTATTAATTCGTTCAGCAGTATTTTTTGTTAAACACAATTATTCAGCAATTATTTCTGCCTCAGCTAAGAAATATAACAAGTTGCACATTAATTTGGTATAGTAGGTTTTCTCTGTAGTTCATATTCAGATTTTTTTTATAAGTGTGTATTTAATGGATATATTTGCATTTTAGCAGTCTTGAACTAAATCTTTAAATGGCGTGGTCTAGTTTATTAGCATTTTTCATCTTCTTTTTGATCAGCTCAATAGAAGACTGGCATTGTTTGGAATTTTTAGCATGTTGTTGGTTGTGATGGAGGTACACCAGAGCTGTGTGAGGAAGGAAGGTTTCACACTGCCTGTGGAGACCTACACGTCTTCACTCACAAAGAAATGTGCTGCCATGAACGTCAGCCTAGAAATAAATGAAGCTTATCTGTCTTCCCTAAACTTACCTGTAGAAATTGTCTCCACCCAGGAGAAACAAAATAAGGCAGCATTTCTGGTAGGCAATGATTACACTCAGGACACAATGGGGCAGGTGTTTTGAGCTCCTCTAGTGACCTCTCAGGAGGGCATGAATGTGCCCCAGGCTCCTCTCAGTGGTAAGGTTTGGCTTCTTTTTTCTTACAGGAGAATGCTACAGCTGGTTACATATCCCAATCACCACCTATTTGAGATAAGACAGCTGGTGGAAAATAGTAAAGGTCAGAGCTTTAATGTTCTGGTCTCCCATGAAGAAGGAAATAATAATAATGTTAGTATTTAAATTACCAGTTTTAATTAAAGCTTCAGTGAAGCAAAAAGAGCAGCTAATTTACTTGGCTGTCTCTTTGTTAGTTATATATGGTACGTGGTGGAGCTTTGCAGCATTAACAGCAAAATTGCTGTCAGGTTTTAACTAATGTAAGCTGAGATCCTGGAGAACATGATAGTAGCTTTGGGGCAGTTTGATGTGCTTTACAAGCCAGCACCAGCTGTTGCCGAGTCCTGTTCCATAAAATCATTCACACTATGAAAGAAATTGCTAATGTCAGGAGATGTCTGGAAACCCGTTGGGAGAGAAGGGGAGTTGCAGCACTGTGCTCTCAGTCCTTGCTTATGCTACCTGTGCTTTCCCCATAAACTGTCCCCTGTAAACCTCTCCCTTCCTTCTCATATTTCTCCCTCCATATTGTTCTTTTTCTCCTTCCCAGGCCAATTCCTACGTGAATTACCACTTCTGATCAACTCTCATGAGGTTTTTTTGTAACAGCAGTGTCCCTGGTCTGCCCCAATCTTCCAGCAGCATCTCACATTTCTCCTACTCCCCGAGGGTGAATTTGGAGGCCCTGGCCATATCTATGCTGCTAAATAAGAGAGGTAGGGAACAAAAATCTGCTCATGCCTACATGGGACCAGGACAAGCATGTGGTGAGCCAGGCTCTCTTGTCTAGAGCAGTCCACGGACAAGAGATGGAGCAGGCTGTGCACTGGAGGGTGAATTTTGCACTGTAGAGTGACCTGGAGTCTCTTTCCAGGCACTAACAAGTAGTTTTCACCTCTTTACCTTCATGTTCATATCGGACTGGTATTGGAAACACTTCCCCAGCTCCTGGTATAGGCTCGTGTTACCCCAGCAGTCCTGTCCCATGCAGTATCTCAGCCTAACAAGGCTGATCCATCACAGCAAATTAGATTTAAGAATTGAAGAACTTAAAGTGCTTTCTGGTTTCCTTTGGTTACTTTGGTCAATACTAAATGCATCTCTTTAAATCATATTGGTTGTTTGATGTTTATACAATGTATGTATATGTACACAGGGACTTCCCCCAAACAGCAGTAGTAGTGTGGAAAGCTCATCACTTTTGGACATATACAACTACATAGAATAAATTATTTGGTTGCATATGTTAAAGACCACTCCCCTGCTGCAGAAAAATGGATCATTAGACCTGAAAGAGCTTTTTCATTTCTCCTGTGATGCCAAAAAACCTGATTTATTTCAGTTTCTCATTAGCTGTGACAAGAATGATGTCAGACAAGTTGTGCATGCCCTGTCTTATAAATAATAAATGAGAAGGCCCATGTCTCCTCTTTCTCTAATGGATCAGTGTTATAGCTGGATGGAAAAGGCACCAGCTCGCTTTATGGAACATAATGGAGTAACAAAATTGCTCAGACTCAGTTGAGTGTATTGATCCCAGGGGCTCCTGCTTGCCCCTTTGTCTTGATCTCTGGCATCTCTCTCATCATGTTGTAAAATACTACTTTGATTAAGAGGAATAACAATAAGCTCTTAATGTTTTATAAAAAAATAGAAATAATAGAACAAAGTGCAGGTTCTTTTTGGTCAACCTAAACTTTACAATATAAAAATCTTCCAAATACCCTTTCAGTGGAGCTTCATTTATTAGTTATTAATTTAGCAACTCTAATCTGAAATGTGCTTCTGATTTCTTTCTTTCTATTGCAGTGCTTGTGGAGAGAGCTTTGTTGTTATAAGCTTCTCATTAATCATAATTTTCACTAACAAGGTGCTGTTTAATCAAGTAGTTCAAAACACTCTGCAAACACTCATGAATGCAGCTTTATGATACCCCTGTTCCTTAATATAGATGTTTGTGAATAATGTTATTTCTGTTTCATATGCTGAAATGTCCATATTCAATCCCTAGGTCATTTTCTTTCAGTGTTAGACCACCTTTTTAACCTTTTTAATTAGGAAAAAAAAAAAAGCACTGAAATACCTGTTTAGAAAGTAATATCTAGAATTAGGTATGTTGTGGAGCAATAGAAGAAAAGGAAGAGATATAAAATCATGGGCACACCAAATCTTGGCAGAGTCCTAAGAATATTTTTCAACAACAGTTGCTGTCCTGAATGACATCTGCTAAACAAACAGGCTGCATTTCAGTGCTTTCACACTGGTTTGCAGCATCAGCAAAGGAGTTAAGTATTGTCAGCTTTTAAAACATTTTCTCCCCACTGTCTTGGCATGCTGTATTGATCCAAATCTCTGTGTTAATCTCCTTGCTTCTGCAACATTTGGCATTCCTAGATGAAAATTTTCAGCATAGAGTGTCCCAATTTAGAGACAAGCCCTCCTACTTATGAAGAAGAAATTCATATAGATAAATTCCCTGCTTCAAAGCATACCAGTCATAGACAGAAAATGCCATACCATTTGTCAGCAGTTTGTGCTGACAAATGGCATAGAGATGAAAATACTTCTGGTCATGTCTGTCAAACTCCATCCACACTTGTATAAGTATGTAGTGATCTTAAGAGCCTCTTCCTGCTGCTTTTATAAAAAACTAGGCTTGGAGGAACAGAAGAGAAGAAAGAAAATTTTTTTTTTTTAATTAATATTAGTAACTGAAAATAAAATTTGGCCTTGCAACAAACACTTCAGAAGTATTTACCTGTTGGTCTAAACAATACCCTTTGCCAGGCAGATGAACAGCGCTCATTGGAGCTCGTATCACTTTCGAGTTCGTTTCTGAAACAGCTCCCTGTACTTTGCAGGCAGGTTTGTCTGGCTGCTGTGTGGAATTGTTCTGGAGAAGGAAGACAGCCTGCAAGATACTCCCCACTTCTTGCTTATGGACCTGCCTCTCTCCTTGACATGAGTTATGGTGGCAAGCAACATTAAGTCTGTGGTAGTGACTTTATGCTATAAAAGTACCATTTTTACGCAACGTAACCATCATTATTTCAGGCCTTTGGACCTGTCTTTGTTTCGGCTGGGCTAGAGGTAATTTTCTTCTTAGTAGCTAGAATAGCACTATGTTTTGGCTGTAGTATAGCACTTGGTATGAGAAGAATGTTGATAATACAGTCATGTTTTTAGTTGTTGCTAAGAAATCAAGGACTTTTCAACCCCCCATGTTTTGCTAGTGTGCAGGTATACAAGAAGATAGGAGGGAGCATAGCCAGAGCAATGGATCCACACTGGCCAGTGGAATATTCCATATCATACAACGTCATGCTCAGTGTATAGATGAGAGTTGGCCAGGAAGTTGTCTCTTTTCTGGGATTGCAGTTTCGGGATCTCTCTCCTCCAAGATCATTAGCCAGGAACAGGCTGGGCTTTGGTCAGCAGGTGGTGAGCAAATTGCATTGTGCATCACTCATTTGTATATTTTACTATTTCTAGTATTATAATTATTATTATAATTGTTATTTTAATTTAATTTTATTTCATTTATTGAATTGTTTTTACCTCAACCTATGAGTCTCCTTGCCTTTACCCCTCCAATTCTCTCCCCCATTCCTGGGATGGGAGAGGGTGAGTGAGCAGCTGCATGGTGTTTGGCTGCCTGCTGGGTTAATACCACACAACCTAAAAAGAACCCTACTGTTCCCTCAAAACTCCTGCAAATCTGCCAAGACCACAGGGATGTCACAGGAGTCACAGAGAACCAGGAGCAGGGATACACACTGGGTGTGTGGTCCAGATCTAGCCTGGTTCTGACCTTGAGCACATGTGAGTCAGTGTGCACCATTTAAACTGGGGACAAGTCCTGCTTTTGGGGCAGAGGGCTGTAGTAGTGTAGACACAGTCTAAGTGCTGTATATGTTACAAAGATGAAAAGAGAGACAGAGTCCAGCTGGTCTAAAGGCTATATACATTTCTGTAAATGTAAGTAGTCTTTTACGGGCAGGATGGGAACTATTCTTAACCCTTCTGCTCTGCCATATGGCTGCCTCTGACTTTATCTTGTTGCATAAATTGAATTTTCTGTCTGTCCTGGATCTTAAACATTACCTGCTGATACTGACCAGGATGCTGTTGTGCAAATGATTTTCCTGACTTGCCGCTAGATTAAGGCTGCCCTGCTCTACCTACCAAGTGGTGGACTTGGCAGTGTTAGGTTAATGGTTGGACTTGATGATCTTAAAGGTCCTTTCCATCCAAAATGATTCTATGATTCTATGCTTTTCTTGATTCCTCTCTTTTCCTAAGCATCAAGCATGAGCTGCCTGTCCTTACTTTTTGCAGCCCCCATGCATGCTGTTCTCCAGCACCATGAAGCTGACCTCCCTTTTTGCTTGGCTAATACTGACAGTCTCTAATGTTCCCATGTTATTTTTTCAATTGAACCTCTCAGTATTTTCTCCCACAAAAATTCAGAAGTTGCTACATGCTGATCTGAATCAAGTGAGGAGGATGAGCAGGCACTGTGCAGCTTGTGTCTGAATCCACATCACATAACATGGCCACATGTCCCTACCAGCTGGTGCTAACGGGAAGGAAAGAAATTGTAGTTGCCTTTATCTCCTCCCTGCCTTTCCTCATTACTGTCCTCTTCCAAAAATATCTTACAGAACTCTAGTTTGGTAATGAAGTATTAAAAATGGACAATCTTTCAGCTACCTCAGTGTTATGGCAACACCATGTCCTGCTAACAGGTACTGCAGGCTCTGTTTCTAGGGCTATGATTCTGGGGTTGGTACTGGAGTGTTGTGACTGTCATTATTAGGGGATTGCAACTGTCATTGTTAGGGGATTGGGAACTCCCATGAAGGGAGTTTTCTGAGACACCAGGCAAGTCTCCACACTTCAAGCAAGCCATTTTTTACTCAAGTACTGTAACAATTAAATACCAAATATTAACCACACATGCCAGTCAAGACCTAGGTGTAAGATACTATAAATCTGATGCTGCCTGGTTGGCCCTGATGGCCACAGTCTTTGATGGCTTAGACTCTGAGGCTGAGATGGCCAGACTCGAGAGCTCTTCAAAGAGGGAAGCCAGAACTAAAGTGAGTTTCTTTTCCCAAGTGCCACTGTGTATTGCTGGAGTTGATATACAATTTTCCATAGGTCAGGACCAGTCTGGTCCAAAGTAATACCTCCTCTCCTTACAGGTCTGGTCTGTTTGTTCAGGTAGCTTACGTATTTGCAGGCTGGTTGCTGATAACGTGATTCCTTCCAATAATTGCAGATTGAGACCTTTATTCTAGATTTGATACTATTATGCAACTCTACCAAACAAACAGCTATTACAAAACATTTCGCTTCCTGCCCTAAATCAGGCAGTCCTGTGGTATGTTGGGGTGCAAGGCCAAATGGATGTGTTTCACTTTTCTGCCTTAAATTAGGCAGTCTCGTGGTATGCCCGGGTGCAAGCAAACAGAACAGAATCGTCATCATCAACATTGAAATTGCCTGCCAGCTGACTGAACAACAGAGTCAGCTTCTGATTTAGGAGACTACACTAAAACAATTTTTGACTTAATGTATCCATTCATTTTTGGCTTAGACCCATACATTTAGCAAATCTCAGATGCATGAGTGAGCTTTCTTTAAAATAAAGCTTTGTTGACACTATGTTGACAACACAAAAGTATTCCCAAGCCATAAATACAACATCGTTTCATTCTATCCAGTACTGTTGGAGAAATTAGGAGTGAATACAGTGACCTGGTAACATGCCCCACAGGCCAGCGAACTCAGCTGCTCTCAGATAAGAGAGTAGATGTGACTTTCAGAGTTGAGAGCTTCTCCCCACCCCTCCCCAGCTGCTATTTCCCAGATATGCAAGTCTAGACACTGTCAGCTTAGATGTCCCAAGTGATTCCCAGGGCTTGGCTGTGCACAGAGGAGCTCTGTGGGTTTGGAAGGGATCTCCTGGAAGAGACCAGTGCTCTGATGTCAGAGGCTCTGAGAGCCTTTTGTGGAAGAAAGCTGATCAGTCTCCAAAGCTGACACTTTTCTCTGCTTGCACCTCCTTTTGGAGGGCTGCCTAAGAACCTCATTGCTTTTATGATTAATTTTTCCCCACTCTAGGCTCAATTTATTCTAGGATAATTTAAACCTATATATTTTTGTGCCCACAGGATCTAATAGGTTAAATAGGACTTCTTTTCCCATGCACATTTAACTAATAGATTTACAAGGATAATCTCACCTTTTTTTTGCTATCTTTTCTTTCATTCTCCTTAGCTAAAGTCTCTGCTTAGAGGACAGGCTGTTGATTCCCTTGGCTGTCCCTGTAGTTTCAAGTCATGTCTCTGGGGAACTCCCATTTGCTTCTTATTTTCATCTACCATAAAGCTGGTTCTTTATCTACTATTAGTGTGATAATTTCTGTCTTTTCCTGCTTAACTGATAGTTTTCAATGTGGTCAGTGTTTCTGAACTTCAGAAGATGAGATTTATGCCATTTCCTTTCTCTGGAAAATAATTTTTCAATGGAAGGTATTAGGTTGACTTTGCATATTTTGTTGTATTTTAACTCATTTTGCATTTGCTTTCATGTCTTTAATTAGTCTTTCCTTTCTAAAGCCTTGTACACTATTGATGTTACCCAAAGGATCTGTAGTTGCCCACATCACTTTCTCCCAGTCACTTAGTACTAACCTCTGTTTGATTTATTAAAAATATTTCCTACTAATACTGCAGTTTTGTGTTCTAGAGTTCTTGGACAGACCTAAGCTAGTTTCTTCCAACTAGAGTGAGTTAACTTTAATTTCTACCTCAGTTATGGAATTTCAGTTTCTGCACATTTTTTTCTACTAGCCATGTCATCTTGGTTCCTATATTGAAAACTAAAAATAAATGGGAATGCTACTTGCCTCTGTTACATTACCTCTGTAATAGGTTGTGCGTGAGGCTTTCTAAGTAAAAAGGCCATATCTCAAATTGTGCCCAGAAATCATTTGGAAGCTGTTGCAGAGTAAGAGATGCATGAAGTGGTACACTGCACAAAATTTGCAATCCAAAACTGTTCTGAAGGTCCCCGGCATGATGAATCAGAGCTCAGTTTCGTCAGATGCGGTTATGTCAGTAATACGTA
Source organism: Nyctibius grandis (assembly GCF_013368605.1). Lineage (NCBI taxonomy): Eukaryota > Metazoa > Chordata > Aves > Nyctibiiformes > Nyctibiidae > Nyctibius > Nyctibius grandis. The sequence goes on from NC_090659.1 coordinate 105,706,244, forward strand.
CTTGTCTCACCTGGAGATCCCTCAAGCCAAGGCTGTCTGCATATCTCATACTTGGCAGGCTCATTATGTTATCAAGATTATCTCACCGTAAGCTTTCCAGCAATTCAACATGAAAAAAGGTTCTTTGCAATAGTAATTGAGGACAGAATATGTATTAGGAGAAGGCTTGGCTCTCCTTTGAGAGCTGCTAATATCATCCCCTCTATGAAAGTATTGGGAATATTCTGTAGCTGTAGACCTGAAATTTCCTCATCAGGTTTTTGTCAGTCAAATGCAGATTTCTGAGTTGTAGGACTGAGAATGTCAATCATCTAACTCAAACCTTAAAGAAGGAGATACTGCAAAACACATTCATACAATAAATAAATAAATCACATTTATGTATATCTGATACAGGTTAGTGTTTTGTGGCTATCAATCTGCCTGAATCCAAATATCTATAAACAAAAGGGTGAACATCTACATAATAATAAATACTCATTTAATGAGAGAAAAAAATGAATTCAGCACCTGAAACAGCTTTGATTCTCCGGACTTTCAAATTACTGTGATGATAAGCAATTCTTTCCAATCTTCACTGCAATCATAAGAACAATAATGAAAAAGTCCCTGAACTGTCCTTATAAGACAGAAAGTCCAACTAAGAACACAACTGCTCCTAACAGCAGGCTAACATCCTTCCTTCGTGGCCATCTGTGCTGCAAGGTGATCAAAGAGAAAGATGCTAGGCCAGAGAAGGTAGCGAGGCCAGCTATCATATTGACAGCTGAGGTTACACAATGTTCAGGGAACGGTAATGCCTAAACCAAACATCAATTCATTTTAGTGATTGAAGACAATTTTTTTAAAGATCTGAACCTATCTGCTCTCAATTTAAATGTTGAAGTAAGATCAGTAGGAAGATTTGAATATAGCTAAACCCTTCACTTGAAGGTAAAATAAAAATTATTTTAAAAAATTGTGAAAGGATAACTTTCCATATATATGTATTACTTATGAAAATTATTTGGAGTTTGATTTACTTAATGGGTAAGAAAATTTCCTAAGTATATTTTTTTCTGCTTTAGACATTTGAACATAGACAAAGACTTAATTGTTTGTGATCATCTAAAACAAATAACAACACAAGTTGTATTCTGATTCAGTATACTTAAGTCTGAACTGCCTGTTAGTAGTTTACAAGGTAGGAGGCAAAACAGATAAAGAATTCAGATACCAAGGTTAGGTATTCAGAATTTAGGGCATAACTGACTTTATGGTAAATACATATTCTTCCTAAGTTCATCTTTAAAATAAGTTAATTTAGTGTTTTATCTTAAGTGCATTTCTGCAAAGTGCACTTCAGGTGCACTCTTAGACTTCATGTATCCTTTGTAACAGTGTCTGCGTACAGCACTGTAAAGTGCCTTTATGTAACCATGAGGGATATTTGGTTTTCCTTGTATTTCAGCCACTAGTAACATTGCAAAACAATAATCAAGTTGTGACTTTTCCAGATTACTCTTGAAGAAAAGTGCTCAGGGGAGGTATTTTTGTAGCTAAAACAATAATTTTAGCAATCCAAACAAAATCTAATTAAAACAAAAACAAAGAGAAGGAAATCTGTAAAAGTACTCACTCTCCTCTGGGGAATCATATTTTCAGAACACTTGACCAACTACTTTTCCTTCCAGCCCTGGATCACTTACAGAGACTGACTTTAACAAAAATGGCTGTTGGAATAATTATTCTGAAATTTTAGTATTTTATGTGCAAGGGCTCCGTTCCTATCCTGTCCTTCATCTGGTTTCTCATCAGGGACTCATGAGACATCCCACTGTTAGATAATTCATAAACTCTTGTGTTGGCAAGTCTGCACAGAACAGTGTGTTGCTATGATGGATGGTCCAGACTAGCTCAGATCCTAGAAATTGCATAGCTGCATTTAGCCCAGTGTTCAGACTTAATGTACCCTGCTTTAGATCAAGCAGAGCTTAACAATTAAGCTGGGTATCTCTAAACGGCATCGTATTGTGCAGTCAAGTCATAACCCATATTCCTGCTATTTTTTTCTCTGCTTAATAGCCCCATTGTTGATATGTTTGTGACTGCAGAGCTCTTTAGGTTTCTGTATTATGGTTCATAGACAGCCTCAGTTTCCTGTTTCATTAAAAAAACCATTAAATAGTTCAGAACTAATGCTAAGCAGAAATAGTTCTCCTTCTGCTTGTCCTTTTGTGTGGCATTCACCGCTTTCAGTTTCAGAGGAGAGGTCTTAAAATCTTCAAGTTTCTGGAGAACAGCAGTGAGGTTTAACCACATGGCTCTTTCCCTCAGTTTTGTGGTTTTTTTTAAACCTTTTTCTCCAGCTGCTATGTATTGTTGAGAAATCACTTTGAGACATTTTCATTGGGTATCAAAGTTTGCTTCATCAGAATTTGATAAAAGGATTCTTTATGCACAATTCAACTGTGCAGTCCCAGGTGGTTACTGTAAGATCATCTGAATACCACAGGATCAAACTGTTAATTAGTCATATTATTACAAATCATTTTTAGAGCTTTCATATTGTTGTATGTAGTCATACTTCTTGAGTCACCTTTTCCATAAGTGAAGGATTCAAATCTTGTGTTAAGCACATTTACTCATTGACAATCGTGTTTCCTTTTTTCCTTTGAGAAAGAAACAGATGAAGTTGGCATGGGACCTATTTTTTGGTTTCAATTAACTTAGTCTTATTCTTTAGAATAAGTATCGTACTTTTTTTTCGGCCCCTGAGGCAAATTTCCTCTACTTCATGGCTAGGGGTAGTGATCATCTTAGCTGGTGTATCCATGCAGTGTTGAGCTGCAGGGAGATACTGGCTTCATCTCAAGAACTATAGGGCTGTCAGCTCTGCTTACTGTGGCACTGGATTGTTACTGCTGTTATGGGAGAAGCCACTGCCTAAGCATTCACACACCATTCAAGGAGTCGCACACACACCACCCGAGACTTTAACTGCTAGGACAGGAGTCTCTTCACAGCGTGCAGCTCCAGTAAGCTGATGGGCGCCCTTTTCAACTCCTCGCTCACACACACACTCTTGGGCGTTTCCTCTTCCTTCAGGCTCAGCCTTGATTAAGGTAGCAGAATCACAGGCATTGAATTTTATAAAAATAAATAATTTAATAGAGTAGTACAGCAGCAGGGTCAGCTCAAGCTGGGTGCCTTCAGAGAGGGACCCCAAACAAAGAAATCCCTGGGCAATTACATACTTAGGATTTATGCACCTGCCCTTCACGCACTCCTCATATGTTCTTCATGTGCCTTTTTAGTCCAATGGTGATTTTTGGTCTGGGGTCTTCTAACACATTATTGGATTCTTTTTCTGTCTCCAGGCAGGAAGGCCATTAACTGTTCCTGTCTTGTCGAGTTGCAGCTTCTGCTGATGGCTGTAGCTTCCTTATCTTTTGGTTTGTGCTTCTTACAGAATCATAGAATCATAGAATTGTTTTGGATGGAAAGGACCTTTAAGATCACCAAGTCCCAACGATTAACCTAACACTGCCAAGTCCACCACTAAACCATGTCCCTAAGCACCACATCTACTCGCCTTTTAAATACCTCCAGGGATGGTGACTCCACCACTTCCCTGGGCAGCCTGTTACAATGCTTTATAACCCTCTGGGTCAAGAAATTTTTCCTGATATCCAATCTAAACCTCCCCTGGCACAACTTGAGGCCGTTTCCTCTCATCCTATCACCTGGGAGAAGAAACTAACACCCGCCTCGTTACAACCTCCTTTCAGGTAGTTGTAGCAAGCGATAAGGTCTCCCCTGAGCTTCCTTTTCTCCAGACTAAAAAACCCCAGTTCTCTCAGCCGCTCCTCATAAGACTTGTGCTCCAGACCTTTCACCAGCTTCATTGCCCTTCTTTGGATCCGCTCCAGCACCTCAATGTCTTTCTTGTAGTGAGGGACCCAAAACTGAACACAGTTTTGCACCTGCTCTCTGGCAGAGCATAGGAAACTAAAAAGCCCTAGACTTAGGATAAATGTTACTTAGCAACAACTAAAATATCAGTGTGTTATTAACATTCTTCTCATTCTAAAGACAAAACACAGCAGTGTACCAGCTACTAGGAAAATTACTAAGAAAATGAACTCTATTCCAGTAGAATGCATATACAGGTGAAAGTCCACAGCTTGCGGCCGAAGGCTTGAGCAAATCTAGCTACTCATGCTAAGTAAGTAAAGCTAAGCAAACAGCATACTAAATCACACAACATTATAACTCTAAGTGGTTCATTCTATTTAAAACTTATTATTTAAGCTAAATGACTAATATCTCTCAACACTGCTTTGCTCCTTCTGGTTTTTGAGCTAGAAGCTGCTCCCTTGGCTCAAGTAACTCTGAACTGTTTTCCAGGATGTGCTACAGATGTATCCATACCAAATTCACCTGCATAAGCCTTTTCTGTGCTTTTTCAGAAACCACTTAGGAAATGTGAGCACCGAGATAAACTGTTCAGGTTTGGTTCTATGAGAAAATGCACCATCACTTAAATCTTTTCTGGAGATTTTAATCTTGGGGAGCGCTTCCTCTTCCTATGGACAGATCTTGGCATGCTCTGGATTTAGGCAGACGGGAATAGAGAACCTTCTGTGCCATAATCAGACTGGCTTGCTCTAGTTGCCTGATCTAATGCATGAGAGAGACTCTCCTTTGAATAGGTAGGAAGCTGGAGTTGAACAGCTTTCAGAAATAGTCTGAATCACTTACTGCTTTCATGGACTTGCGGATCACTGCTGTAACGTTGTTTAAACTGCCCACTGATAGCTGGCACTTTGAACAAGGCCTGCTGCCTGTAAGGACCACCTTAGAAAATATGGTTATCTTTTTTCTCTGTGGTTTATCAATTGTTGGCATCAAAATGAAGTCAGCAGTACACAGTCATCCTGCCTTAGGATTTTTCCTTTGGGCAGATAGAGAAGTCAAAAAGAATGCATTCAAAGACATTGATTAATATAAGTATATACAGGCATATATTTGGTATCTGATAGGTCAGTTTTGGAGGAGGTTAAATCACTGTCTGATTGAACCATAGCCGATGCTTCTGGGTTTCTGCTGGTCCCTGCAGGGATCAGGAAGAATGGATCCTTCCCTCCAACCCTTTGGTGTATAATATGATTTCTGACTGCATTTTGGGGTTTTATTTTTTAGCTTTAATTTGAGGAACTGGAGGTTATTTCCTACACACAGGCTGGAAATAAAGATACACTGGTACCTTGGATGTCATTACAGTCTCACATACCTGGTTGGGTATCTGGTTCATGCAGTCAAGGTTAAATACATTCTCAAATTTGTGAGAAACTTGCTTGCGTCTTGGCAGAGTCTTCTGTGTTTTTTGCCCCCCTCACTCCCCACGTGGCATACTGTCATCAATTCAGGTTTAGCTGGGAATTTTTTTTATTAAACTTCCTCCTATTCTAGGAACCTATGGCAATTATGGAGTTGCTGGTCAGTGATTATACTGCTCTATGGGATCTAAGAGGGATAATTGCTGCTCTTTCCATTGCTGGTGTGGCCTTGGAAGGGTTAGGCACAAACAACAATATTTGGTCAAAAAAAAGCAATGACTACAAAATTTGTCCCATTTTTCATCTGTTAAATGTTTTTATCCTTGTACATACATTTGTCACGTTTCAATGAAAAGGAACAATGCCTACTGTGCCAAATGCATCAAAATCATCACATTCTAGAAAAAAGAATCACTTTGGTACAGCTACTATCAATCTGTCCTCTATATAAAAATCAACAAGAGTGCAGCATTTTTATTCATGATAATTAGTATTAATAATATAGTATTCATAGTATTAATACTATAAATAGTATGCACAATATTGAAGTGTTGGCATTTTTGAAAGCTTTTAGTTTACTTTTAAGTTTAAAATTGTATGTGATAAAGCATGAAAGCTCATGTAGTACATAACAGTCCAAATGCAGAGCAATATACTTTGCTGATGGCACTGATTTATATCTGCTGATGGTCTGAACTACTCATTTCAGTTGAATTTGCTGCACCAAAACTGTCTAGAAAATAAACATATTATTGGACATATCTACTTTACTTCCAGCCTTTCTAGCTTGCTGGCACATTATTATATTACACTATATCAGGTCCATCTCAAATTTCTGCAGAACAGCTATCTCTGAGAAGTGACTCTGTACATTTGTGTGGTACTTGCAGTTGTGTGATAGCCTTGAATTTAATTTAACCTTTGATAGAAATGCATTTTGAACTCAGCTAGTATACTTGTATATTGACAGGAACAATTTGTACTTAAGAGGTGTCTGTCGTCTCAAATTTTTGATACGTGGATGGTCCTTTTTTCAAGGTTTATCTGCTTCCTCTGGAATACAAGCTGTGTACAGGTAGATCTGTTTCAGGCTGTCTTAAACCCTGTATGACTGAAAGACTAGAGTGTAATTTGCTGAACAGTTATATATGTTAGTATTCATACAGGTTCATTTCTATACAAGATTCTGTATCTCATTCTGCGTATACACAGAGCACTATGTTCATAATATGCAATAGTGAGAGAGCTAGTGTTCACATTAACATGTAGTGTTAAAGTTGACTGTAGCAGCACAAAGCACCACCAGTCCATTTTGCATACCAGTCCTTGTTATAGCTGTGTAAGTGCGGTCTAGGCTCATTCAGACTTACTGCTGCTATTGCATGGAGTGGGATTTTAATTGTGAGGATTAAACCTGTCATATGCTCCTGCCTCATAAATCCAGGAGAAAGCAGAATTTAGTGAAACAGTGGAGCCATTCTGTATTTATAATAGTATACAGGAGATTACAAATTAGCCCTGAGATGACACCATGCTACTTGAGAGCAGAGATTAGACCTCAAGCATACATGGTTTCCAGCTTGTTCTGCCGCTCTTGGCACTCATCTGTCAGTCCTCAGTTTTGCCAGGTATCCTCGTTTTTTCATTTTTAAAGGGATGTTTCTCTCGTGCTCATGGGTTTGATATAGAAGAATGCAAGTTTTCAGTATGTGTCGCAAGGCGCATCTCCCTGTATTTGCCGGTAAAGCCATTATTGGTAAAACCAAACTGATGTCATATTCATGAGATACGAGTTGTATTTTTTCATTCAATTTACAGTTTACTAAGAAAGCATTTGGGGGGAAAAGTGAAACATCCTAAAAAAAAAAAGTGCCTTTTCCCCATCCCCTTCACACATGGTTCCAACAACTAGGAGGGTTTCAACCAGCTCCAAAAAGGAGAAAAGAAAAGTAATTGTTGTAGATGACTCCCTGCTAAGGGAAACAGAGGGCCCCATATGCAGGCCAGACCCGACTCACAGGGAAGTCTGCTGCCTCCCTGGGGCTCGGGTAAGGGATGTTGCTAGGAGGCTTCCTGAACTGGTGAGGCCCTCTGACTACTACCCACTATTAGTATTCCAGGTGGGTAGGGATGAGATTGAAGGCAGAAGTCCCAGGGCAATCAAAAGGGACTTCAGGGCCCTGGGGAGTTTGGTGAAGGGGGTAGGTGCACAGGTTATATTCTCCTCAATTCCTTCGGTGTTAGGTGAAAATAGGGAAAGGACTATGAAAATACAACAGATAAATACGTGGCTAAGAGACTGGTGCTGTAGGTGGGATTTTGGGTTCTTTGACCATGGGGCGGCTTTCATGGCACCGGGCCTCCTTATAACTCATGGGGAACACCTGAGTCAGAAGGGGAAAAGGGTTATGGCCCAGAAGTTGGCAGGGCTGATCAAGAGGTCTTTAAACTAGATTCGATGGGGGAGGGGGATAAGACCAGGGCAACCACAAATGAACCTAGGGGTGACAGGCCTGCGTCGGAGGCAAGACCATTAGCCCAGCTGAGGTGCATTTGCACCAATGCACGCAGTATGGGCAACAAACAGGAAGAGCTAGAAGCCACTGTACAGCAGGAAGGTTATGATGTGGTTGCCATCACAGAAATGTGGTGGGATGACTCTCATGACTGGAGTGCTGCTATGGATGGCTATAAGCTCTTTAAGAGGGACAGGCGAAGCAGGAGAGGCGGTGGGGTAGTGCTGTATGTTAGGGAGTGCTTGGACTGTGTTGAAATTGAGGAAGATGATGAGGATGACAAGGTTGAATATCTATGGGTAAAGATCAGGGGGAAGGTCGGCAGGGCGGACATTACGGTGGGAGTCTGTTATAGACCACCCAACCAGGATGAGCAGGCGGACGAGGTGTTTTACAAGTGTCTGTCAGAAGCCGCCCGGTCGCCGGCCCTTGTACTCGTGGGTGAGTTCAACTTGCCGGATGTCTGCTGGAAATACAACATGGCAGAGAGGAAGCAATCTAGGAGGTTCCTAGAATGTGTGGAGGACAACTTCCTCATGCAAGTGGTAAATGAGCCCACTAGAGGAGGGGTCCTGCTTGACCTGTTGTTTGTGAACAGAGAAGGACTAGTGGGAGATGTGAGGGTCGGTGGCCGCCTTGGGAATAGCGACCATGAAATGTTTGAGTTTTCGATAGTGGGGGTAGTAAGGAGGGGGCAAGAACAGAACTTCTGCCTTAGATTTCTGCCGGGCAGACTTTAGCCTGTTTAAGAGGTTGGTGGACAGAGTCCCTTGGGAGTTGGTCCTGAAGGGCAAAGGAGTCCAGGAAGGCTGGACGTGCCTTAAAAAGGAATTGCTAAATATTCAGGAGCAGGCTGTCCTGGTGTGCAGGAAGACAAGCCGTCAGGGAAAAAGACCGGCCTGGTTAAACAGAGAACTGAGGCTAGAACTTAAGGAAAAAAAGAGAGCCTATTTGCTCTGGAACAAGGGTCGGGTAACTTGAGAGGTCTATAGGGATGTTGCCAGGTCAGCTCAATTAGAGCTTGAATTGGCTGCTACGGTCAAAGATAACAAAAAAAGTTTCTACAAATACATTAACAGCAAAAGGAGGGTCAAGGAGAGCCTCCACCACTTGCTGAATGAGGAGGGTAGTGTAGTGTCAGGGGATGAGGAAAAGGCAGAGGTGCTCAATGCCTTCTTTGCTTTGGTCTTTAATGTCAGGACCGGTTGTCTTCAGGAGACTCAGCCCCCAGAGCCTGAAGTTAGGGATGGGGGGCTGTGTGAACCCCCCGTAATCCAGGAGGAGACGGTTAGTGACCTCCTGTGCCGATTGGACACCGACAAGGCTATGGGCCCAGATGGGATTCACCCCAGAGTAATGAAGGAACTGGCAAATGAGCTTGCCAAACCATTCTCTATTATCTACTGGCAGTCCTGGTTAACTGGAGAAGTTCCAGCTGACTAGAAATTAGCAAATGTAATGCCCATCTACAAGAAGGGTCGGAAGAATAATCCAGGGAACTATAGGTCTGTCAGCCTGACCTCGGTGCCAGGCAAGGTGATGGAACAGATCACCCTGAGTGCCATTACACGGCACATGCAGGACAATCGGGGGATCAGGGCCAGCCAACATGGATTCATGAAAGGCAGGTCCTGCTTGACCAACCTGGTCTCCTTCTATGACAAAGTGACCTGCTTAGTAGATGAGGGCAGGGCTGTGGATGTAGTCTATCTAGACTTCAGTAAGGCATTCGACACTGTCTCCCACAGCATCCTCCTAGACAAACTGGCTGCCCGGGGCTTGGATGGGTGGACTCTTAAATGGGTTAAAAGCTGTCTGGATGGCCAAGCCCAGAGAGTGGTGGTGAATGGGGCAAAGTCCAACTGGCGGCCGGTCACTAGCGGTGTTCCCCAGGGCTCAGTTCTGGGGCCGGTGCTGTTCAATATCTTTCTAGATGATCTAGACGTAGGGATTGAGTGCACCCTCAGTAAATTTGCAGATGACACCAAGCTGGGTGGGAGTGTCGATCTGCTGGAGGGTAGGAAGGCCCTACAAAGGGATCCGGACAGGTTAGATGATAGATGAGCCAAGACCAACGGCATGAGGTTCAACAAGAACAAGTGCCGGGTCTTACACTTGGGCCACAACAACCCCATGCAGCGCTACAGGCTGGGGGAAGAGTGGTTAGAAAGGGGCCTGGCAGAAAGAGACCTGGGGGTGCTGATCAACAGCCAGCTAAACATGAGCCAGCAGTGTGCCCAGGTGGCCAAGAAGGCCAATGGCATCCTGGCCTCTATTAAGAACAGTGTAGCCAGCCAGCCTAGGGAAGTGATCATCCTTCTGTACTCGGCACTAGTGAGGCTGCATCTTGAGTACTGTGTCCAGTTCTGGGCCCCGCACTTCAAGAAAGATGTTGAGGTGTTGGAGTGAGTCCAGAGGAGGGCGATCAAGCTGGTGAAGGGTCTGGAGGGTCTGACCTACGAGGAACGGCTGAGGGAGCTGGGGTTGTTTAGCCTGGAGAAGAGGAGGCTCAGAGGTGACCGTATTGCAGTCTACAACTACCTGAAGGGAGGTTGTAGTGGAGTGGACGTCAGCCTCTTCTCCCAGGCAACTAGCAATAGGACAAGAGGACATAGCCTCAAGCTTCAACAGGGGAGGTTCAGGTTGGACATTAGGAAGAATTTCTTCTCAGAAAGGGTCATTAGACATTGGAAGGGGCTGCCCAGGGAGGTGGTGGAGTCACCATCTCTGGATGTGTTTAAGAAAAGACTGGACATGGCACTTAGTGCCATGGTCTAGTTGACATGGTGGTGTCAGGGCAATGGTTGGACTCGATGATCCCAGAGGTCTCATCCAACCTGATTGATTCTGTGATTCTGTGATTTTAGACTGATCCCAATATTAAAAGGATGGATGAGGAGTGAACAGATAGATAGTCAGATAACCACTAACGGTTTTCACACCAGAAATTTCTGGAATAGTATTAATATATATGTACCTACCTGACTTGCAGGCAAAATTAAGTATTTGCATAGCTATGCAGTAACACCCATGCCTATGTCTTCATCTCTATAGGCATCCACAAAACTGAAGATTGTTTTTACTGATTGACTACTAAACCTGCTCCACCAAAATTCAATTAAAGACAGACATAAAATCCTCCAGCAAAAGGTGCTTCCTTTTAAAAAGTAATAAATCTCACAGTAGAAAACTGAGTAGGCAGTGGTTGTAACTGTTTTTTTCCCAGAAGAGATTTATGGTTATGTCTATAATAATGAATTAAATGACACAATGTTCTCAGATGCTGTAGCTCAATATATGCAGTTAAAAGGGAATCTCAGGCACTGAAAAAGTGTAAGGTCATGAAGTGAGTGTGCCAGGGTCTGTCTGTATCTGGTATCTGACAGCCAAGTTGTCGGCTCTCTTTCTTGCCATGGGAGACAACATAGAGATGACTGTGTCAAAATCCTTCTAGGATTGTAATGTGATCTGATAGCACAGATGGGTCACATCCGTACCATCAAGACCAAGATCTTTCGAGGACTATCAGAATGATTTGCCAGTGTAGAGATGTCACTTCATGCTGTGATATAACTTGCTCTTCTGCTAACTAAACTATTTATTGAATTAATAATTTTTAGGCTGCTTTTACATACTTTAGACCTATCCATTTTCTGGACAAGATGTCATTGTCAAAAATCCTAGAAGATATTTTTATTTTCCTAGGGTGAGTCAGTACCAAGAGCAAGTAACATATCAATTCTTTTGAAACAAGGGGCTTTTCAGTGTCCTGGGAGAAATACAGCAATTACTGACTTACAAAGATAATAGATTTAGCTAGAGTCTTGTCAGCATGCAAGTCATGTACAGTCCTATGTGTGAAATCAAGCACAAAATTGCAATGAGTTAAAAAGCTTCCCCACAGCAACAAAATAAAGGACACTCTTTGAAAGGCCAAGCCTAGAAATAGAATGTAGTCTGAGAAAGTGTGTCACTCACTAATTATGGAAAGGCTGTCTCTTAAAGTAATAATTAGCTTTCTATTATAGACCTATTTTTTCTTTTTCCTTCCCCAAGACAATCGAACCTGCTCAAATAACTTTAAACATTTTTCATGTGTGATTTTACTAATGATGTTTTAGAGGAAATACAATAAACTGGCCTGGTCTTCCAACTATGGCTGCACCATGGACTGCCGGGAGCCAAAATGCTTTTTCTTGGTGCTCCCCTCCCAACTGCAACCCATTACATAGCAGGGCTGTAACAGTTTTACTCTCTATGGAATCATTAATACCTGGGCAAATGAGCCTTGATTTGCATGGCTGTTCGCTTAAGTCTGTATTACTTAAGTATGGCTTAAGTGTGGAACTTCTGTTTGGATTACATGCTAGACACACATCTCAGCATCTGTAGAAAGAAAAATTTATATTGAAGCCATTTAGTAACACATTATGCTAAGTTATATCCTCCGTGATGCTTTTCACAGTAAATATGCATTCAGAATTCATCTTCAGGCTTTGATATTTCATTTACTAACTCAGTAGGTAAACTCCTAAGTATCAAAAAAAAATTCAAGCCACAAATTATACCCTCCTTTCTTTCATACCATTTGTATTATCAGTATCATACTTACATAGTAAACTAAATCACATTTTGCAATTTAGCTATAGTTGTTTCCCTTTCTGGATCAGGAAAGAATGTCTCTGCATTACTGTTTGAAGAGGGACATATGCAACTGCACATTATGAAAAGACTTGCCAACACTGTCAGAGGCTCAGAGAAGGATGTACATTTGCACAGATGCAGAACAAAAATGGAATACCACTGTCGTCCTCCCAGCTCTCTCAAATATATCTTCCTTGGGTAGTAACTTAACATGTATATTGAATGAAATATTTTCTGCTGCTTGACAGCACATGCCTTGCCTCACTTATACACTGTTCTGGTGCTACAAAAATTCTGTGTGTCAGCTTGAAGGAAATAGTTCCTGAAGGTATGTGCAGCATAGGGTAGATGTTGACCTACATAGCTAGGAGTGGGGAGTGTTGACCTATATAGCTGAGAAGACTTTGAACCCTCCCTATGGAAAGTCACTGCAAGCTAGTTAATCTCTTCCCCTAGCTGCAAGCCATTTGAATAGAAGGGCAAAATCCTTCTTCATAAATGTTCTGCCTAGACTGTTATTTTTTTGATGGCATAATTTTATGTCAAGACTGTAATATATATCCTAGAGCCTTTTTTAAAAGCAGGTACTGATGCAAAAGAATTGAAAACTTGCCCATTTATTCAGCATACTTACAGCTACATGTGTTAGTTATTGTACTGATTGTACGATATTGTACTGGAGGATAAGAGGAAACCTCACTGCTCTTTTTCAGTCCTCTGTGTGCTTACAAGTACTGTAACGCACAAGGCAGTTTATAATTAGTATCATGACTCACTCAATACTAGTAACTGCAACTATGCCCGCAGAGGAAATGACTTTTCCATACCCTTCAGTTCAATTCTGTTTTGTATTAATGGCCCACCCCTTTTCTCTTGTGTCTCTTCTTCTAGAACTCCTGAGCTGATGTTAAGAGGTGTCTTCTAGCAGGTGTGAGGGAAAAGACAAGTACGACTTTGGCCCTCACAAATACTCTTCCAACTGTGCCCGCTTCCAGAAAAAAGGAAGACAAAGCAGAAACAGCAGCTTCCAGAACTCCACTCCTCCAGAAGACAAACATAAATATATTGCACAAGAACATAGCTGAATTCAGTTAAAGGAAATAAACAAGACCTCCTTGCTTTCTGAGACCTGTCCTATTAAGTCTGTTCCTGATTATAAGAGAATGAACTTCTGTGAGCAATTAAGCAAGTGGCTTTAAAAGAAAAGTGGAGAAGGAGCAGATGGTGAGGCATGCAGACATCTTTTGGAGTTCAGGGATGGAGTGAACACTGAGTTGAGTTTCATACGCTTGGGCTTTCTAGCGTCCACTGAAGACATGATAAGCCACCAAGCAAATAAGATTAAAAAATAACTTGCTAATTTATAAATCCAATATCTGCTTCATGTTCCTATCAGGAAGATATCAAAGAAAAAGAGACAATGGAGATCGAGGATAAGAACAGGTAAAAAAATATTAACTTCTGAAAGAATTTTCTGTTAGGCTGACATGTTCTTGCTCAAACCCCCATGGTCAGTAAGTTCAAGACTGAGTCTGAAACCTGCCTAGTGTTTGTACAAAATTGCTATTTTTAAAGGTGAACTTAATTTCTTAACTTACAAAATCATACATAGGTGCCAGGTTCTGTTGCATTTACTTATGAATTGTTTCTGTGAAATTAATGAGAACTGCTTGAAAAAAAATTAATCACTCCTGTGAGTAATGGATTCATAGTCTAACTTTCAGTTTACATCTACAGTCTGCATTCACTATAGCATTTTTTGAAAATAAGTGAAAGAGAAAGTTTTCCTGCACTTGTCTAACTTTGTATTTAATGTATTGCTTTACTGGGAAGAATGTATAATCTTGCTAACAGCTAAAAAGCGGAGCAAGTTACTTGTGCGAACAGTGCCTAAACAAATGAGATAAATGAGTATTTGGATGTTAAGCTGTAATTAGAAGTGTTCTTGTTTGCTATCAATGGGCCTGCACAAAGATGACAGCCTCTACCCTCACCCTGGCAATCTGCAGGATCCCCACTGATGTGCAACTCTGTAACGTACAGCCTTTGCTTCTTCCTGTGTCGTAAGAAGGTGGGCTTGGCATTGTGTTAGAAAGTTGTTGTTAGCAACAGCTGACTATTGTTTCAGGGTCTGCTTCACTGGCTTTCTGGGTAATTTTGTGAAAATTCATGAAAGTTATGTATTTCTATTGCAAGATGTCCGTGGGATAGAAAATTTGGGGGTTTGAATCTCTCTCTTTGTCTTCTAGATCAGTTAACTAGGCCCTTCTAATGCAAATTTTGTACATCTGGAAATCTCTGAGGTGCAAATTATCCATGCAGCAAGCTCTTCCATAATCCAGTAAGACATGAAGGTCCCTTGTAACGATCTAGTCTGATGGTCAACTTTGTTGGCACCAAGGACTGAAATTGGACCAGAGATGAAACTACAGAACTGTCAGGGACAGGAGCTGGAAAGTATGGATTGTCCTAGATTGAGCTTCAGGGCCAATATACAAGCTGGGACTGTGCATTGGACAGAGGTGGGACTGAATAAATCAGGCTTCACAGTTAGGGGAGGCAAACAGACTTGAGTTGACACATACTTGACTTTTACATGTGAATGGCTCAATCTGTTCTGCTAAAAGCAGATGTCTTGCAGTGAGCATTATTTATGCTGCCAACAATTTAAAATTCTGTATTTCAATATTGACATTCTTGGATACTGTCAAATGATGGATACTATTAAATGAATGACAAAATATGGACATTCTTGGATACTATTAAACTTTGTTCCACCAAGATCATAAATGACAAATATCCTGTCATGTCAGTTATATAGTGATTTCTACTCATTTGATTCCATGCAGTTTATGTTTTTTACATAAGTCGCAGTTAAATTCAGTTTGCATTAGACTATGTAGTGATATTTCAGAATCCCCAGTGGAATTTGTTATCCCAGTATCAATCAATTATAAAAAATTACAGATCTCAAAGATTTTTGTGAAGTATTTTACCTGACCTTCAACTTTAATATTGATATCATACCTAGCTATTTTTTATGGGAGTCAAATGTCAATTTTCAAATCTGTTTGCAAAATTAGGGCTTTAGATGCCTAACCTGAAGCAAGTATCTCAATTTTAGCAGACCCTTGTGCCCTTGTGATGTCACACCAAGTTAGTTATCTTCTCAAATTTTGGTGTATGCTCTTCTTCCAGCATGTCTTCAGTCCGCTCTAAATAGATGGTTTTTGGGGCAGGGCTAAATTTTTATGCTTTTTATTTATTTTTTGTACAGAGTGTATAATAACAAGACTGTTAAAAAGCTAAATTTTTATGCTTTTTATTTATTTTTTGTACAGAGTCTATAATAACAAGACTTATATAACACAAGTTTGTGCAATATATATAAAGGCAGTAGCTAAAGTACAGACTTCCAGTCCAGGTTTTGACTTTGAAGTTTTAGAACTTTTCTCTTCATTATATATATTTGGTATTATTATGTTAATTAATGGTATTAGGGGTGCAATTCCCTCAGCTTCTCATCCTCATTCCTCTATCAACAGACAGATGCAATACAAATATTAAAAAAAAAGCTTTTCTAGCCAATTAAGAACAACTTCTTTTCCAGAAAGGCTTCATTGATTATGCTGTAGATGGGGTTTGCTGCAATGTTAGTTTGTGTTAAACGCATGCTGCCTTTAATCTGGTTACTATGTATCCACAAAAATCTTTAGGTACTGAAGTGCTTCAAACTGGTCAGTGACCAGAGGGAGGGAGTGCTCCTGTTCAAGACAGGCACAAGAAGGCTAAATGAAGAGAAGTTAACACAGGCTTAGTTAACTTCGCACTTCAGTCATACCCATATTTCAATAGAGATTTTACATAAATTATAATAGACATATTGTACCTATCAAGTCTTTCCATAAGTGTGTATGTGCAAATATGAATACATGTGCATAAGAAACAAGCATACAATCTGTTCTACATTTAAAAATCTGCTCTGTAGCCTCTGTAGGTGTCCTGTTCCCCATCTCACTTTCCTTAACCTTTGTACAAAACTCCCTTGACTTCCACATTTCCTGCTTCTCTTGTGTCCAAATATACAGAGGTACGCCAAGTGGCATACCGTATCTGTTCTGTCACACTGACAGAGACGTAAACAACAACGACAGCATTTTCAAAAGCACCCTGCCTCCAACTAACGAAAGTTTTACCATCCACTTCAGCGGAAACAGTTAGGATGTCTTTATGTCTTACCCTTGCTGAACCGACAGGCTAGCACACCCTCATTGCTGAAGATACCACAGCTGCTTTGTGCTTTGTGTCTCAGCTCTGTCAAAATGAGCCAAATTAGCTCAAAAAATTCAAACAGTAAGAATTTGTTAAATTGGATAATACCATCAGGGTAAGGGACAATTAGGTAAGAAGTTCCACCAGTAAATTGGAAAGAAAAGTGAAATGCAGGGGGCGTGTAGGAGGCTGGAGGTACTTGATGTCTTACCCCACACTACCTTATGTAGGACAGGACATGGAAACACAGCCTCTGATTCGCAATGAACAATTCTGCAACTCTTGTGTATGAGCTACTGTTTGGAGCAGCATTTACTTGCAGCTATGACAGTTGTGTGACTGGACTTGTCACATAACCCCGGAATCCCTTTCACTTCTTCTCTGTTTTCCCAGAAGAGGATGCCCTGTGTCATTTCTTCCCCTTTTCTTCCCTTCCTCTCACTAGGCCTTTCATATGGCTCTTGTTTCTTCCTCTGTGTCACCCATCCTTCTGCTATCTGAAGGATAAATTGTTGCTTGTATTTCTGTATGAAACCCTGGTATGACGGAGACAAAACTCATAGAGAGCTTGTAAAGAGATAGCATTATCTGAAAGGATATTACTGGGTATCATCCACTATCTGCTGTACAGATACTTGCAGAGGTGCTTGAAGTTGTGGCTTTTCGTAATTTAAGAAAATTGCATATCTTGTATTTCCTTCTATTTGATATTCTAATTTTCTCCAAATACATAGGGCTCTGTTCACTGATGCCTAGAAAATATTATGAAGCTTTGGAGCATGATTAGATGCAGTATTCAGAAGCAATAGTGATGGAGAAATACTTCTTAAAATGATTAATACACATGTAATCTGGGGCCACTGATCTCATTTTAGTTATTGAGTGCTATTTTCCTCACTTATGTATAAAGATAATAGCTTCATTAATTACTCTGGAATAAAAATAAGAAAAATTTCTTAAGGTAGTATGGCAAAAAATACCTTTGATAAGCTGATCACCATGTGTCCTAAATGGAGGCAAAAAACCTAGGCCGGGATTCATTATGGTATTTAGGAACCTACATTAGACACTGAAATCAATTTGCAAATTTAGACTCTGCTTTTTTTGACATTTCAAGGTTAAAGTGAGTGTTCTAAATCTGGCCCTTTTATTGGCACCAAAAGCTGTATAAGAAAACTCTACCGGTAATTGAACACATTGCTTATTAAAATATGTATGCCAACAGCAGTTCTTGCAACACTGTAGTCCCTCCTAATGCAATTCTCTAAAGAACAACTGAGGAGTTTATATTTATCACTATTTTGGTTTAATCTCTTGCATAATTTGAAATGTCAAGCATTTTGTACTGGCATTTTGTTATTTGTACCATCTGGAATAGAAAACCCTGTGATTCTTAGCAATTCAAATTTGTGGAGTAATGGTTACTGTACTATAGTTAAGAGTAAGGTTAGGTCCTCTCTTTGAGGACTTAAAGTAGTCTTTTCCTAGAGGTAGATCTAAGAGGAAATTTTACTTCAGCATTTGAGAAGATTTTGAAATTTTATCATTTACTTGTGCCTTCTTGCTCTGTTCTTTATTTGCAAAGAATAAACTGAAACAAGTTTTATGGGTCTTTAAACACTTTCCATTAGCATTTTCTTAGTGCCGTCAAGGAATGGGCTTGAACATTAAAGCAAATAACTAAGAGATCAAAATCATTAGATGGAAATAAATGGCTGTTCCTGGCCTCTGTGCCCTTAAATCTTTTGTTTGTTTTTAGTAGTATTTCGAAAGTATCCTGTTCTTTTGAGATTTGACATTTAGAAACACATCAGCTTACAAAAGGAGTGAGATAATATTTTCCTCCAGTTCTTTAATACTTGACTAAGCGACGATCATAGAGCTATTTTGCTTAGAAGCTGCCTATAATGATTTCACATGAGGAGTGCAGAGTAGGAGAATTGATTTAAACTCACTCCACCAATCTACAGTAAAATAGTTTTGGCAAATTACATTGTGTAACAGATTTTAGGGCAAAACTAGATCTTTTGTTTGAATCAAATGCTTCACAGGCCAAAGGGTTTTTTTTTTTTTTGTCATTTGTACTAGACAGGACTATAGCCATTTCAGTGACTTCTTTTAAGAAAAACATTACTTGTTTTCTGTTAATGGTGCTATTGAAATAAAATAGAAACTTTCCTGTAAGGGGTGGCTTTCCAATGAGTAGCACGTGTGTCATCAGCAAATGGTAGGTTTATTTTCAAACTTCTTGAAAAGGCATTAGTAAGCAGGATAAGGCAAGCTCCTGGCAGTGACTACAGACCAATGCAACCTGTAATCTCTGGCTAATGTGAAATATATACAGTGTAATGTTTGAAACATCTGTTAGAAAGACTTAAGGAATTGATTTAAGAATGAAGGCAAGTGCTTACTGTGTCATAGAAAGTTTTGATTTTATGTCTGGCGTGCACTGTCTCAAATCTAGATGTAGTTGTTGAGTCACTGGTCCTTGCCTGCCAGCACTGCAGAACGTTATTTGCTGCACTGGAAGCTACTGTACTGCAGAGGGTTTCCTCTTGCATTAAGTGACCTAATAATGTTTGTTTCTTATCAGACCACACTCTCCTATTGCAGATTCCATTCCATCTTTTTAAGTGCAGTGATAAGGAAGGGGCTTGCATCCATCTCTTTCTGCTGCTGCACACTTATTTTAAATTACTGGAAATATGAGGTCATTTGGCAACACAGAATTTTGTTTTCAAGGAAATGTCACTATGAAAATGTCTTTCATTTCACGTTATTAAAATACTTCAATGTTGCAGAAACTCCATTTTTTTAATTGCACGTCCCTTCTTGTAGGGGTTATAGGACCTAATTCTGAACCAAACAGAAATATCATTTATAGCCACAGGAGAATTTTCTATATCTATTTTTAAATCTAAATGCTGTTCTGCTTGGAAAAGTAGTTACAAAAATGTTATCACAGGAATTTCTATATGTAGTATTTAAAAATTCTCAAATTAGTCCCAATCATTTAGATTTAAAAGATTTTTTTTTTCTAACTGCCATGGCTACAAAATTCCCACCTGGTCAGGTCAAATGGATTTTTTTACATTGTCATGAACAATCATTAATAGTAGTTCTGCATAAAAAATATGTATGTGATACCTTTAGCTTCACTAGGATTACACAGCTTCCATACTTCCATTTTTCAAAGGGATAAGCAAGATTAAAAATATTTAAAAGTTGGGGTTTTTTTTGTTGTGAAAATCTGCAAACTGGAACATGACTTTTCAGTCAGACAGTGTAATTTCTATATAGTAATTTTTCTAGTATATTTTTATTTAGATATCAGGAAAAAAATAAGGTTCACAAAGGTCACAGTCATAAGCTGTAAAAAAAGACAAAGTTGGATAATGGATAACAGGATATGTATAAATCACTTTGTAATAAAAAGATTTATATTCTACATTCCTTGCCAGATGAATGGCCAGGATGTTGCTGACAGAAATCAGCATTATGATTAACGCTGTAGGAGTGGCTTTAAATTCCAATTAAGATTCTGCAAATAGGTTTCTACTGAAACTGTACTTGGAATACTTCTGCGCTTTTTCTTTTTGATGGAGTTTGAGAAGAGCTAATTTTTCCCCATTCTTTGGATCTGGTATCAGTATTGGTGTTAATTTTCCTTATCTTTGTTACTTAAATTAGTGCCTTCTCTTGTTAGGAGGCTATGCCATGAAATTGGTAATTTGAAATTTTGGCATCACTGAAATCAGTGGGAGTCTTGCTTATTATCATCAATAGCAACATCTAGCCAATAAATAAATGAAATGGGATGGGGCCCCAGGGAAGGGGCCAGAACTCAAAGGGTAAGTGGCATAGCACAGCTCATGTCTAAAAAACTTAAACAACCTTTGGCGCTAAACCAAAATGTCCCTGTCTGTTCTGCCTGTGGTGAGTTGTTCCTGGTTTATGGCCCATGCCTGATCATTGTCCTGAAGACTGGTGGTGGTTACAGGTCACAACTGTGCCAAGAAGCATGCCAACAATTAAACAGTGTGGATGATCAAAGGGCTGCACTGGAACACATGCCCTAGCCATGCTTAGTCTATTAATACAGAGGTACTAAGAGGATGAACATCTTGCTTCTATCTGGATGGACAGAAAAAAAAAACAACCCAAAGGCAGAAATTATAAAAAGGGGAAAACAGAGTAGAAACACATGATAACAGAGAGGCAAATGAAAGGTGTCCCATAGTAAACAGGAATGGGACATTCATTCCTGCCAGTATGAAAAAACAGTCTCCCTTGTAACAAGAGGATCAGATTTATGAGGGGAACAGGTATGGCTAATTTCCAGGAGCTCAGGAGTCCAACTCCTTTGTCCAGAACCTTGCATGGTTCCAGTTCTGTATCACGGGTTCTTCCCAACTCCTCCCCCTCTACTGCAGAGGTCACATACTAGACAGAATCTGCGGTCCTCAGAGTTTTTTCCTCCAATATTAACATTAAATCATTACAGGACATAATTTGGGAGTATTGCCTTGTCATGTGATGTGACTTGGGTTGGGGAACTTCCGCCAATCACTGACAGCAGGATTGTCTATGCCTCTGAATGTGTCCCACCATTTGAGATGTCTGGCATAGAGAGGTGGCTGTTAGTTGAGATAGCACTATTTCTCTCCAGGGTCCCATTCAAACAGTTGCGCATGCTTCATAAAGTGCTAAATCACTCCTGTGATCCCAGCTGGTGAAGAAGAATTCGATTTTGCCAGTGTGGCTTGGTGGTTCAACTGGTCTGGGGACTGTTTTAGTAGCTGATATGGATGGGACTGCATCAGGTTTCACTCCTTCTATCTTGTCCAGTCATCCACATTTGTGCCCCTCCTGCCACATGCTTCTGCAGGTA
The DNA here is from genome assembly GCF_013368605.1 of Nyctibius grandis. NCBI lineage: Eukaryota > Metazoa > Chordata > Aves > Nyctibiiformes > Nyctibiidae > Nyctibius > Nyctibius grandis. The sequence continues at coordinate 105,727,888 of NC_090659.1, forward strand.
GTATATTCCCTTGGTATCAAGACATAAAAAGGTAAACGTAAGAGATTGGAAGGCAGCCTTCTCATTCCTTTGGACATAGTATGAAAAAATCCATGATGACAAACTGTGAAGGGGTTGTAACAAAATGGAAAGTTAAAAAGATGAAACGATAGAAAACTGAACACAGTCCTAAACTAAAGCGAAGAGTTAGCTCCATCTTGTTTAAGTTAAAATAGTTTTTTAATTTTTTCTGGTGAAGGCAGGATCAGACCTACAAAATTTCTAACATTTTCTTGTAACCCTGTAGTATTTAATATACAAATATTGCGGATGAATGAAACAAGATGTTGCAGTACTTGCAAAACTGTGTCTGCTAGATACTGTGTTGGATCCTGATCCACCTGACCTTTGTGGCTTTTAAGCTTCCTTCCATTTTAGTGGGCTCGTCTTTTCTTAGCTTGATACACTTTCTGCAAACAGATTCATTTTGTCTTTTCCCCCTTCCACAGAAACTCTGCTGTCTATTGCTGCCAAGCAGTAGTTTTAACTCCCTGTCACTGAGTAAAGTCATAAATGTTTTAGTTTAGTCAGGGACTGAAATTGATGACCTGTTGGAATGAAATGGAATTGTTGGCTGGAGGTCTGTAGTCCATCCTTCTGCTCAAAGCAGAAGGATCACCAATACTGGATCAGGTCAGTCGTGGCTAAGCCTTGAAAATATCCCGATATGAAAAGTGCCTCTAGACAACCCATGCCAGCACTCTACTACTATTCTCCCAGTGACAGGTTTTTCCCCTACTGTCCAGAGTGAACCTCCAAAGCTGCAGTTTGTTGCCGTTGCCCCTTGTTAGTCTTGCACTACTAAGAAGAGTTCAGTTCTATCACCTTTGTAACTGCCCTTCCAGTAGTTGCACGATATTACTATATTGCACCTTAGTCTCCTTCTCATCAGACGAAACAAGTGCGACTCTCCATCTTCTCCTTGTAGGTCACATGCTTTGGGTGCCTGACCGTGTTAGTAGTCTTCTGCTGGGATCTGGAACTAAGGAAGCCCAAAACACCACATTCTGGTCACCATATCCTAGATACAGCCTCATCAGCACTGAGCAGAGACTCACTTCCCTTGTTCTGCTGGTCATCCTCCTTTTATAGAGAGCACACTGGTGCCTCATAACCAGCCTGGTATCCCCCAGCTCCTTTGAAGCAGGGCTGCTATTCAGTCCATCACTGATGCACTGCCCATGCTCCCAGGTGCAGAACTTGGCACACAATGAAACTTGGAGGTTTCTGTTGGCCCCTCCACAAGTTTCTCAAGGTCCCCCTTAGCTCATTGGGATCACAGATAGACTAAAGCTCTGTTTTCAGGACAGCACTTTTCCTAAGTCTTGAATGGCATGAGGACTTACCATACACCCTATGAGATAAAGTACAAGATGCATAACAATAAATAATCACGATCAATCAAGTGACTGACAGAAGAGCAGAAAAATGAGGTTTCCTTCTGTGTTCTGCATCCTTGAGAAACGTAGAGTTTATCAGCTGTAACCTGGTGTGCTCCACTTGGTGGTGCCTGAATGCTGGAATGATGTGAGATACCAGCGTGCCGCCCTGCCCTACTGAGGGAGGACCGGGCATGCGGTAAGGTCTCTGCACCTCAGCGTTAGTCACGACTCGGGCAGCCTCACGCCGCCGGCCAAGCGAACCTCCATCCTTCCCCTCGCCCAGGCGACCGGCCTCGCTCACCCGTGGGCCCTGGCAGGCAGCAGGAGCGACAAGCGCCGCGAACCGGGCACAGGGCCGGCGGAAGCCTTCGCCAGCTCCGCGGCGCCGGGAAACCGCGGCTGCCGGGCCTCCCTGCGCGGAGAACCCGCTGAGGGGCCGGGCCGGGCCGGGCCGGGCATGCCTCTCCCCCGCAGCCGCCGCTGCTGCTTTAACGCCGCCTTCTCCCCCTGCTCCCTCCTTCCTCTTCCTCCGCGGCGCAGAGCTCCGTGCGAGCCCCTGCCTGTCGCCGCCGGGCGCAGCCCCACCCCTTCCCCGTGTGGGGAGCGGCGGCGGCCGCGGCAGCAGCTACGGTCCTTTGTGTGCCGCAGCGGGCATGTGAGTGGTGGCGGGACGGGATGGGAGGCCGCGGGCGTGCGGCGCTGCGGGAGCGGCTCCGCTCGCAGGCCCGTCGGCTCCTGAACCCCTAGAGAGAGGGGCAGGCACCCCCCCGCCCATCCCTGTACCAGCGCAGGCTCCGGCGCCCGCCCCGGGCCTCCGGGGTGCCTGAGGGGGAGGGCGGGCAGGCGGCGGGTGGGCGCTGGGGCAGGGCACTGCGTGTCTCTCTTCAGCTGGTGTCTCTCGTGTTGTCGCAGGCTGGCCCGGGTGACCGTCCTCCATGACTGCCTGGGCTGCAGGACCTTCGAGCTGCCGCCTTCCGCGGCTGTGGGGGACGTGAAGGCGCGGATTGACGAGGAAGCCGGCTTCCCCCGCGCCGAGCAGCGGCTGTGGCACCGCGGGAGAGAGGTGAGGGGACGCGGCGGGGCGGGCGGGGGGCGGTGGCGGCACCTCCGCTTCTCGGGTGGCCTCTCACACTGCTGGAAGTCCCCACCCGGCTGCCTTTTGTATCTTGCCAGGTCTTCTGGTGCGTGGGCAGCCCAGCATGTGCACAGCCTTAGGTGTGGGTCTGATAGGAAGCAAGGAGGTCGTTTGGACAAGGAGCTAACCCTCATACTTCTCTTGATGGTGCCAGCTTTTATCACTTGAGTTTGTCTTTTTCTGGCATCATCCGTGTACTTTATCCTTATTTCTTTGGAGGAGGGAGTAGAAGATTCACGTGAGAGTGCTGATGTGCTTGTTCTGGCTTCCTTTCCATCTTTAATGGATTTTCTACCTGCTCGCCAGTTTCAACAACAGAGTTGACATCGCTGTGACAGGAAGCTCTTACAAGTAAAAAATTGAGGTCTGGGCATAGGAGTGAGAGTCAAATGAATGAATGACCTTGTTCTGTTGAAGGTGTCAGCCTGGGGTCACCACTTCAGTACTGCTTGGCATGCTTCTAGCCACACTTTTGGGAATTGGGAACCTGGAGATGATGGTGGGAGGGGATGAGTAGAGGCAAGAAAGGGAGAGAGAGGAGGTTGTAAATGAGGGTTAAATAGGGCAAGGGGACTTGCAAATGCGTAAAGGAGAAGAGAAGGCTCCAGGGAGACCTTATTGTGGCCTTTCAACATACAAAAGGGGCTTATAAGAAAGATGGAGAGAAACTTTGTACCAAGGACTGTAGTAACAGGACAAGGGGTAATGGTTTTAAACTGAAAGAGGGTAGGTTTAGATTGGACATAAGGAAGAAAAGTGGTGAGACACTGAAACAGGTTGCCCAGAGAAGTTGTGGATGCCCCATCATTGGAAGTGTTCAGGGTCAGGTTGGATGGGGCTTTGAGCAACCTGGTCTAGTGGAAGGTGTCCCTGCCTGTGGCAGGGTGGGGTTGGACTAGATGATCTTTAAAGGTCCCATCCTACCCAAACCATTCTATGATGCTAGGAAATAACTAGATGTTAGTAGTTGTATTGCTCAGGAAGCTTTTAAGAACCTACATTGGGAACACAAGTAATCTTTGAGAACTCAGGTTTGAAACAAACTGCCCATGTATTTTATCATTTTCTTGCCTGGTTTTGTGTGTCCTTGATTTTGTTCTCTCCAGGCCTTCCTGTGTTGGGAGGAAGGAGATCTGTGTATCACTTTCTAAAATTCATCTGGAAGCGGAGATATGAGCAGCACTCTGTCTGGCACAGAAAAATATCTTTTGGCAGGGAACAGTCAGTAAGCAGACTGTAACAGCTATTCTGTTTGTTTTTTTTTTTTTAATATATTAAACTAAAATATGTATGGGAATACTTGTATTGTAGCAATTTTGAAAATCCTTTACAAACTTTTGAGCTCCTGTTTATTGGTATACATTTATTTTTTAATTTACTGAGGTAGTAGAATATTCATCAGTAAATCTTTTTTTTCCATTAAAGCTGCTAGGTGCAATGTACAGATGTTAAGTAAAATCCAGTGTCTCTTTCTCTCATAGTTCCTTACAGTGGTAAACTATTAATTTGAATCTATTAATTCTCCTAGCTTCTGCTAGTGTTTTGGTGCAAAAATCCTACCTGAGAAAATTTGATTATTGTGTCCCTTTAATACTTAGTGATGGGTTACAGCATTCTGTGGATTCTTTTTTATTTTAGTGAGTCCTGAGTGGGTGGTATAGCCAGTTTAAGCTATTTTGCATCTTGAGACAAGATCATCTCAAGTATAACATTTCTGTAGGAACTTACAATAAATGCACTGTTGTTATAAGTACTATTTAAAACTGGCTTAAGTAAAAAGGAATATTTTCTTTTCTTATTAATGTTTTAAAATTATGACTATATACTGTGGACTAGGACTGTCTTTTGCTTACTAAATGTAGTTAGATTGTAAGCATCTACGTCTGTGTAAGCACCAGCTTCTTTCTAGTAATTTGTTTTTACTCATCAAAGTGAGGAAGCAGTCCTGAACTTTGCTATAAACTGAGACTAATATAATATAATTTCACGTAATTAAATTTTAATATCATTTACTATAAATGGAAACTAATTTGATTGCTTAAGTTTCTAATTAGCACAGCACAGCTTCTAATTCTACATTTGTTATCGTGATATGCAGGATAACATCACGTCACGTATGAATGTTTTAGAATCACCTTGTATATGACTGGGACACATATATCAAATTAGAACTGAAACAAAACCATAATTTGCTATGTTTACTAAATAGTTTTCCCAATGACTGCTAAAGAATTTGTTGCTTAGTTTGCCCCAGTTTCTCTGTGATGTTCCCAGTGAGTCCATAGGTCTGCATGTAGAGGAAACAGGGAGATGAGGCTGTCAAAATTTTCAGGGCTGTTTCTGTGACATACTGTTGTCTGTACACGTTCTGTATTACTAGCTGCTTTGAGCTGATGCTACTTAGTTTGAAACTCCTGTAAAATTGCATACCCATATGTACTTTTTGGAGTACATAGGCCCCATACTTCCTGTATATGTTTATTTTCTTTATGGGCATGCACCTTAGAACAATAACTGCTTTATTTGTATGCTTTCATAAGTTCCCAGAACATAGAACTTTTCAAATGTGAAAGCTGGAGGCCATGACTTGTTCTCAGGGTCTGAAATGCTGCTTAAACTGAATACTGGATGTTTCAGAGTATTTGTATACTTTTAGATAAAACCAGACTTCATAGAATAAATACGTAGGAAATGAAGCTACAGTAAACTATGCTGCATAATGTTCTGATCAAGATCTGTCTTTTTTTTAATTTCAGTTATCTGATGGTATCAAGATTGTGGATCTTCAGAAGTCTCAAAATCAAGTTTTTCTGATGCTTCAGTCAAGAGCGTTGAAAGGAGGAGGTATGAAAAATGCTTGTGTCTGTTTATAAACTGGAAGGTCAAAGCATTTTCTAATGCAGTCTGGATTTAATTGAAACTATTCTCTTCTTTAAATGGGAAGCAATTATTTTTCTTGTAAGTCCTAGGTATCCCTTCACTTGTTCTTTTCATTCTGCTCCAGGAAAATTAAACTTCTCTTTTTAAGTGCCTTGGTGTTTAATTTTTTCTTTGTAATTTCATGTGTAGAAATTAGAATATTGCTGTCCTTTGGAATCAATAAAACTTACCTTGCAGGAGCTTTGTCTCATATAAAATAAACTGAATACTTGTAAGCAATTCAGATACTGAAAGGACATATTTTCACTAACCACATAGGTAAAAACCTTTTGATTTCTTCTGATTTTTTTTGTTTGTTTGTTTTTCTTTTGATTTTGTATGTTTAGTTACATTTTTATTACAAAAATTGCAGGTATATCTGTTTGTATGGTATCTTGAATTAGATTATGATACCTGAATATCTTCAGAAATGCTCTGATTAAAATCTGTAAAGATTATGTTACTTGGTTGCTAGCATTAATATTCTTTTAATAATAACTTTATTATAAGGGAATGAAATAAATGCTAATGGGATGGTAGGATGAAGAAGGAGACCCTTCTTTTCATGCAGGTATTTTATTTGATGTCACAAAACATTGTATTTCTTAGCCTGTGTAAGCCGTGAGTGTACTGGCTGATGATTTTCTAGTGGCAGAGGGAAATGAAGCATTTGTATATTATCCAGAAGTTCATGTTCACATTCTCTAGAACCTGCAATAGTTATAAAACACCTATGGAAATGGACCCCTTGGTTCTATGGCATCAAACATTTTTCTATCTCTCATTCTTGACTGTTTGTTCTGGTAATGTTTTGCTGTATGTAGGCTGTGATAGACTAAATAAAAAGTGTTTTTCTTCTCTTAGCTGTTCTTTTTGCCATGCAAGTATGGAGAAGATAGTGTAGTAGTCCTAAGAAATCTTCCATGGGAAAGAAAAACTGTTCCTGTTTGTTGTGCCTAGTAATGGAATATTTGGCTGTGAGATTTTCTTAGAGATATCAGTCTCAGCAGTCCCATGTCTAGACAAAGCACTTAACTTTTTCTGGCCCACAGCTCTGATGTAAGTCAATCTAAAGATCTGAAGGCTTTAGTACCAGCCTTTTGTGTTCATTCTGGAGTCTTTCAGTTCTGAGATTTTTCCTTACAGCAGATGAATCAAGGAAGGCCCTGAACTTCTAACTTCAGGAAGTGGATGGTCAGTAGAGCCAAGCACATTGGGTGCTGAAGTACTCTGAAGATCACCCACGTCACCTCTGTATTCATTCATCACTGGTGTCTATCAAATAATGCATCATCTTTTCTTATGATCACAGAATAATTCATGTTGGAAGGGACATCAGGAGGTCTCTACTCCAACCTTCTGCTCAGAGCAGAGTCAGCTCTGAGGTCAGACCGGGTTGCTCAAGGGTTGATCTGGTCCAGTTTGGAAAGCCTCCAAGGATGGAGACTGCACAGGCTCTCTGGGCTCCTGTTCCAGTGCTTGACTGTCCTTATTGTGGAAAAAGTCTCTCCTTCAGATTTGTGGAACCAGTTTTGTGTTAAATGTGACCAGCTCTAATACTCAAGAAAAATCAGTTCAGCCTTTGACAGGATGCAGTAAGTCATGATCTCAAGATAGAGATATTTTTGTGACATACATAGAGCAGCTTTGCTCTTAGATGTAAAGAGTTAGAATAATGCCTTTGTTCAGTCCTATCACTTAAAAGTTGCTTGTCTGGTTTTGTGGTTCCCATAGTTAAAGGTGGTGTTTAAACACTTCTGCCTGCCTGCCCAAGTTAGAGAAGATCAGTTTCTTGATTTTAGAGAATATCTCCTAAGAAAAGAAACACCCAAACTTTCCTACTGTTGATCAGTTCACCTTATTTTGGAAGTTTGCATGTTGCATGTTGACTTTCATATACTTCTATATGCTGTAAAAACAATAACAAAAGTTATAAAATACTTCCCACACTTTCAGCTGTGAGTTGCAGTTTCTTGTTTTTTTTTCATTGATGCTATTATCTTACCTTAGATAAAGAGTGATACAAAAATTTTGTAAAGACAAGAAGGTGTTTGATGTTTTTACTTGGTGTTTTCACCGCAAATACATTTTTCTTACTTCTCCCCTTTTTTCCACATTGCTGAGGATTCTGTATTTTTTTGTGTTTTTTTTTTCTTTTGTCTAGTGTTTTATTCCATAGTATGTATAATGTGTGTGTATTTGAATCTGTGTACTTCATAAAAACACATATACAGAAGCGGAGGAGAGAGAGAATAATTACTTTAAAGGGAAGTGATAGATGAGGCATCAGTAGAGTCTGTTTTCCTTGTGGGGATTGCGTCATTAATATTTGTTTGAAGCACATGTTTTACAGGTTTGGCTTTAGGGAGCTGCTCTTTAGTCTGAGACTGGAGTTTGAATTGAAGAGTACTGATCTTTTCATTCTCTGATAGACTCTTTCTCTTAGAGCAGAACTTCATAACACTTGGTATAGTACCTTTCTGAGACTCTTTTGCATCCTGTGCTAAACCCAGGTAACACCAAAGCTAGCACCAGGCCCAGCACCACGATATGCCGGGACAGGAAGTGTACGCTAAAGTCAAAGTATACTGTGCCTGTGTGTAGCTGTCAGTAGGGATCATCACTGGCTATAAAAAAGTTAGAGCCACTGCTGCCCTAGAGTACTGTCCTGCTACTTAAAAAGCAGTAGTCCTTTAGAAGTTGCTATATTTGAACATCCAGTAGTTGAAGTTCGAGTATAACTGATGCAAAGACTTAGCCCCCAAATTTATTTCATCTACATACGAAACAGTATGTTGACATTAACATCAAGACTGCTATTTTAACTTTTTAAATAAAAAGATTTATAATGTAGTATTTTTACAGTCGATTTTGGAAATAGATTTCACAGTATCAGGCCTTGGGTTAATTTAAAAAAAATACCTAAATCCCCAGTAATTGTTTAGTGAGTATTTTCTTTTTTAATCTGAAATTAAGTGCATAGTAGCATAATACACAGATTATTTTTTTGTTTGTTTGTTTTTAGGTCGTTTTGGACAAACAACTCCACCACTTGTTGATTTTCTTAAGGATATTTTAAGAAGATACCCGGAAGGAGGACAGATTCTTAAGGTATACAACAAATGGTATTTTTAGCAGTCATTTAATATGCAGGACATAATAGCATTATTTTAATACTTTCCAGCCAATCTTGCAGTTGTACCTCATTAGGTATTCATTCTAGTATAGGAGATACATGTTTCCCTATCTGTGGACAAGGCAAAGTAAGTTGTGGGTTTGTGGGGTTTTTTTTGTGTGTTTAATGTCTCTGAGTTTGGTTGTCAATGATGCCATTGTAATTCATAAAAAAATAGAGATAAAATGCAGATGTTATAATTAAATCAGAGGCTTCATTATGTACTTTATATGAGTGAGCTGTCTGAAATGTTTATTTTGCTTATTATTTTATTGTTCATCTCTGCTATAAGCTATGGTAAAATTACATAAGAGTATATAAAATTTTTTGGAAGGGGTTATCTTAGTATAAGAATGGGATAAGCTGGAGACTTGAATACAAGATTCTGCTGTGGAATTTCGTGGTAGGTAAATATGTTTTCCACAGTGAACTAAGACAGTGTCACAAAGTTTCATCATTAGATTAAGAACACTCCTAAGATGGGAATTTTTGAGTGGCTTTTGGGAGACTTGCTCTAGAGTGATAAGAACAATGAATCCATCAGTTTTGTATGGGCTGAAAAACATTTCTAGTCTAGACATTAGTTCTCGTAACAAAAGAATGTCACAGGATCTTCTGAACTGAGGTTAGTGTTCTTTATGGTGTTTTATCATTAGTCCAGGAGACTTCAGAGTATGCAAAAGTAGGGCATGTTATGTTGTGATGCTCCACGTTTGAATGTTACGTGTACAAGCCTAACAATGGAAATGACAACATTTATTTAAGTACTAAAAAATTCTTCAGTAAATAGGATGGTGAACTGGTAAAGTGGAGTTCACCTCACCTTACTTTAAACATGGCTGGAACATCTCTCCTGTGGGAAGGTATGGGAGAGTTGGAGTTGTTCAACCTGGAGAAGAGAAGGCTCTGGCGAGACCCTGTTGCAGCCTTTCAACATACAAAGGGGGCTTACAGGAAAGACTTTGTTCCAAGGCCTGTAGTGACAGGACAAGGGGCAATGGTTTTAAACTGAAAGAGGGTAGGTGTAGATTGGACATAAGGAAGAAATATTTTACGATGAAGGTGGGGAGACAGTGGAACAGGTTACCCAGAGAGGCTGTGGATGCCCCATCATTGGAAGTGTTCAAGGTCAGGTTGGATGGGGTCAGCTTTGACCTGCTCTAGTGAAAGATGTCCCTGCCCATGGCAGGAGGGGTTGGACTAGATGATCTTTAAAGGTCCCTTCCAACCCAGACCATTCTGTGGTTCTTTGACCTTGTCCTGGTTTGGCCTAAACCAGGCCGATTTTCCTTTCAGTGATTTTTACTTTCAGCTAAGTCTCCTCTAACTAACTGCATGTTTTTGCAGACAGTGTCTGCTTCCAGGACTGATAACGCTCGAAGTTTGTAGTTATCACTGAGGCACCGGTAGGGATGTTGTGCAGAAAGGCTCTTGCTGTACTTATTCTTGAGAGAAACCAAGGTCACTGCTGAATTCCTCATTGCTTACGAGTGAAGAGCCGAAGGGGGGTCGCAGCTGCAGAGGGGAGCGGACAGGGCAGGTGACCCAAAATTGACCAACGAGGGTATTCCATCCCATACACGTCATTCTCGGTATAAAGGGGGGGGATCACGAGGGTCTCGCTCTCTTTCTGCTATGGCCGGTGTCCAGGGAGGACTCCGTCTGTTTTCCTGCTGCCCCCGATCCCGATCCGTGCATCCCTGAATCCAGCTCTCGACCGTCGCTAGGCCCAGCCTGGGCCTTCCCGGAGCCTGCCCTGCAGTGCCGGTGGTGACGTGGCTGACTTCAGGGGAGCTCAATCTTGGTTTTGTATATATATTTGTATATATTTGATTATTTCTATTATTATTATTATACTTTTTTTCATTATTATAGTTTATTAAAACTGTTTTAATTTTCCAACCCAGAAGTCTCTCTCCCTTTTCCCTTTCCCTTTCCCTCTGGGGGGAGGGGGGGAGATAACAGAGGGCATCTGCTGCAGGTTTAATCGCCAGCCCAGCTTTAAACCGTGACAGACCTGAAAAAATACAGATCATTCTCAATTCATTAAAGGAAAGGACAGGTACCTGTAAGATGATTTGTCTGATTTATTATAGCTTCCTATGCTGACATCTGGAAGTGCCAGTTTGGTTTTTTTTTTGAAGAGCATCCGAGGTGATTAGTTCATAATTGGATGTTAAACTTCTCATCCAGAGTGCTTCATCACATGGATGTTAGGAGATTCATTTTCATAGTATAAGGGACTACTAGGTTCTAACTAATGGGATTTGGTACAGATATATGTGTATATCAATCCGTATATATAAAACACACAAATACAAATGGTGACAGATGATGACGGTTTCTGCTGTCTCTTGGAAGGTTTTCTTGGTGACCGTGGAACCAGAAGCTGATTATTTTTAGTGTGAATGCTTAAGATAAGCATATCTTCAATTGTTTTGGCAAACTGCATTCTGGATATGTTCTGCGCAGTGTCTGTTCATAGGATGAGTGCTTACATTTTTATTATTTCCCAGTACTAGTTGAATCTGTACGATGCATTTGAATGATGAAGGGTTCAGACCTTTGTAACAATTTAAACCCAAATTTTCATTCCCACATGAAGAAATAAGATAATATCCTTAGAAATCAGACAGGTAAATCTAAAAGTAGAAATATTCCTGTTTTCATGGTTTACAATTTATAGTTAACAGACTGTGAGGGAGGGATTACTACCAGGAGTTTTGCTGATCTGTTTAAAATTGATTCCACTGTTTGGATTCTTCAAATACAATGCTGTTACAGCTGGATGTAGCAGATGCTCTGTGTGCCACAGCGTGAATGCAAGTCTCTGACTACATGACAGTTTCCGTACTTATTATTTAATATTTCTAGAGACTTTGACTATCTTTCTGTATCCTCTTGAATGATTGCCGTGATTATTCTTTTAAAATAATTACATGTTTTTTGTAATTAAATACCTCATGGAGATTCTTTAAAAATTTACTATTTATGCTGAACTGTGGGTATATTTCTTGCTATCTCATCATGCTTCAGAATTATGTAGAAGTGACAATATAAAAAGTATATTTTAGTTACTTGTGTGATGTACCTTATGGACTGAACATACTGTCACAAAGTGAAAAATAGAGGGGTTATAGTTTTGAAACTACGTATTAGATAACAATGAGCTTATTTTACTGTCAGCAGTATATTAGAATGCAACCTAATAAGAAATATAGAATCATAGAATGATAGAATGGTTTGGGTTGGAAGGGACCTCAAAGATCATCTAGTTCCAACCCCCCTGCCACAGGCAGGGACAGCTTTCCTTTAGACCAGGTTGCTCAAAGCCTCATCCAACCTGGCCTTAAACCTGGCCATAAATATCTGCTGTTAGGTAGTGCATTTTTAAAGTAAAGATTCATCTTGCTAGCAAGTCTTTTATTTTTATGGATAATTAAATGAAATTTATGTTGTGTGAGTATATTGGATGTGATGTAATGTACCTACATAGCTTTCAGTTCAGCCGAGATACTTCCTTATGCCAAACTCACATACACCCACACAAACATACACACGTGTCTATGTGTATATACGTATGTATGAGTGTGTATCTTTGGAGCCGTGATACACTTTGATGATTCAGTGTAAATAGAGCATTGTGTGAAGCTCTAATCCTGTAGGTGTTTATAATCGTGCTTATGTGGCTGCAGTGCATAATGCTGTTGATGTAAATGGGACTGGATAGGCGTATTTTATTAACGGTAGTGTTTATAGAACTAGTTTATTGACATTTTAGTTATTAGAGTTTTCCATAGCTCTCACCATGACTAATACTATTTAACAAATACTCAATCTTAACATAAGCCTCTTTCTAGTGTATGGGCTTCATTCAACAGGTGAGCTCTGTTGGCTTATGATTTACAGAGTTCATGGTCAGAACTGTTTTGCAGACCTTTGCTGAAGGGGTGGTAGAAGTGAGCACTGTGGCTCTTGAACAGTTGGTTCATACTGTGAAATGTTTAACAGAGTTCAGTTGATGTAAAGAAGAGTGCTGTGTATTGCCCTTTTATGACTTGTTGCCTCACTGTTGTCTTACAGCTGTTGTTTCAGTAAACTTTAATTCATTTATTTATTTAGTTAGTTGTTTGTTTATTCTCTTCTGCCATCTTGCATTGTTTAGAAACTTGTACAACTCTGATTTGGGATAATATAGTTACAGTAGTAAAAGTTCAGTAGCTTATTTCTAAACTTTATAAATACTGCTTGTGTGTGGTATTAGAGCTCCAAATTCAAATCACTTTTATAGTGTTTGTCTGAATATTCCTTTTATAATGATGTCTATTTTCATTGAAGTAAACTGGATAAAATTATTTTGGTTGAAAAGTATGGAAACAATTACACTTGAGACAATTGCTTATTATTTTCTACTGTTTAAGTTGGAAAACCATTGCTAGAACATGTACAACATTACTGCATTATACTTTGTTTTTGTTTTTTTGCTGTTACAGGAACTGATACAGAATGCAGAAGATGCTGGTGCCACAGAGGTTAGGTTTTTATTTGATGAAACTCAGTATGGAACAGAAACTTTATGGTCAAAAGACATGGCACAATATCAGGGTAAATATAATTTTTATTGATTTTGGCCAATATGCATGTGGTTCTGTGTTTTTCTCCTTGCTGTATGGAGATGACCATAAAGGGATGACTCCATTGCCACTTCCACCTTGCTAGGTGCATATTTTGTCTGTGTTCTAATGTTGGTAATTCTTTTCCAAAGCCAGCGTTTGGTATTGAAGGCCTTACACTGTCTTTTTGCAGGTTGTCAGTAGCAGCTTTCTAACTGCTTCTAGTAATGCTGTTGGAGAAAGTCTTCATGTTCTACTTTATTCTAAGTCACTTCTCCCAGGGTGACTGTGTATCCTGTGGTTTATTTCCCTAGGTTCACTTGGTATCCCAAAATACAAGAAAAGATTTTTAGTAGAGCAAGTAAACAAGATTTAATAAGTAAGACCTAGGATAAAAGAATGCTTGGGGTATTAGACAATCATTTTCAGATTTTTTTACATATTAATCTCAACCTTTTGAGAGCTATCTCCAGTTGTTAATATAAAAATGACCCTAGCCCTTTACATTTCAGCACTCTGCAGGGAGTTCTGTTTTCTTCCCCGTCTCTTATTCTTTCCCCCTTATACCAAACTTTGCTCCATGCTGCCTGTATACTGCAACTGTAGATTCTTGTAACTTTAAGGTTTTTACAACATCTAATATGGCTTTGTGGGACAGAGGTCACATATGTATTTATCAAACAAATTTGTTTGCATAATCATCCCAGTCATGATTTGAAGATTTCAGTGATGAATGATCCACTACTTGTTTCTTGCTTTTTTCAGTTGTTAGTCAGCCTCATTGTGTCCTCTAATTTGGATTTTTCTGTCTTACAATAATAACCTGTGTCTAGAAAGTATCTTGCCATGTATTCCCTTCCAGGGGAGATACTAATAGACTGTGATTAGTATAACTTTCAAACATCTTTTTGATAGACTGAACAGATTGAGTTTAAGCCTTGCACCACAGGGCACTTCTTTCAGAAGTTTTGTTGTTTTCTGCTTTCTGTTCAGTTTTTCAGAATAATTCTTTTAACATGTGGATACTAGATACCACATCAGAATATAAATCTCTTAAGTACTGTATAGAGAGGTAAATCCATCTTCTTGCTTTTGTTTTGTCTCCCTTTCATCACCAAGCATAATTTGTTGTCAACTTGAGTCATGGCTTCCCCATTAAATTTGCACATGCATACTTTAAAGAAATACTTTCTCAGGTCTGTAAGTTCATTTCCTAGAGATTTTTAACAGTAAACTCTTCTGTCATCTTCTTAACACTTGCCTATTTATTATAGGGCCAGCATTTTATGCGTACAATGATGCAATTTTTACCCCTGAGGATTGGCATGGTATACAAGAAATAGCAAGAAGCAGGAAGAAAGATGATCCCCTGAAAGTTGGAAGATTTGGAATTGGCTTTAATTCAGTTTATCATATAACAGGTACTCTCAGCAGATATTTTAAAATGAAAATGTTGAATGTTTAATTATTTTAGATATTCATCAAACATTTATTTTCTCTATAGTGCATTTTTAAATTAGATCCCTGGCTAAGTTTCCTTAAGAAGCGTTCATATTTTTCTAAAACTCTATAAGGTGTCCTTTGGATTTTGAAGGTTTTTGGAGGACACTTGTTTCTTCTAGTAACATCATTATGTACTTAGTCCCTTATATTGAACATTCCTTTACACTGTTATTTCAGTTATGCGCTGCTGCTCATATTATAGAGGCCCATAATAAAGGGTAGATGTGCAAGAAGTGTGAAAGTTTAGGCTAGAATGAAACTTTTATGCAGGTTCTTTGCATAATAAGCAGTGATTTTATTTCATGCTAGAAAGGATATTCCATAACAGAGGTATATGCACATTTACATTTGAGAGAGATAGTACATACTGTTTCACAAGCTGGTAATATTCAGTCTTGAAACCTATTCTTCTGGCAAAATGTTTTACTGCTGTACGGAAGAAGCATGTAGCGTAAATAGTGCTTACAGTCTACACAGTAATTATAATAGTAGATGATAAGAGGCAGATTTTTGCTGAAATAACATTTTTAACTTGTGAAGTGAGCTTGTAAGGCGCAGGATGGTTTTTTCACAATATTTTACCTAGTAGAGCATGAATAAAAGCTTAGTTAATATGTTCAGTGGTTTGATAATTCTGGGAATTTATGCTGTTAAATGTACAAGATTACTGTTTGCAAGCCTTCAAGATCTGCAAAGTATGAATGTAATGTCATACACCTTTAGTAAATTAAGGGTTTTTTTATTTTCCTGAAAATATTGGAAAGATAGAAGTATAGACTTGAAAAAAAATATACTTTTTGTTGCTCACTGTTTGCTAAAATTCAAATAGTTGAATGACTATTTATATTTTTAATTGCAGAATAGGGGTGTGCTTGTTTCTTCCTGTCAATAAGCACCGAATTAAATGTTATCAGAATTACAGAATCATAGAATCATGTAGGTTGGAAAAGACCTTCAAGATCATTGATTCCATCCATAAACCTAACACTGCCAAGTCTACCACTAAACCATGTCCCTAAGTGCCACATCTAGACATCTTTTAAATACCTCCAGGAATGGTAGGGATGCCCAGGGACTCAACCACTTCCCTGGGCATTATACTGGATTTATCACAGTTTATAACATTTGTTTTTCTTGCCCTTTTAAAATTTGTCCCTTAAGACTGTCTTTGAAAAGTATGTTGTTTTAGAATTGTTAATAGCTGTTTTTTGTGTATACAGATGTCCCTAGTATTTTCAGTGGTGACCAGATTGGCATGCTTGATCCCCATCAAACCCTTTTTGGACCTCATGAATCAGGCCAGTGTTGGAACCTAAAAGAAGATAGCAAGGAAATCAATGAACTTACAGACCAATTTGCACCATTCATTGGTGTATTTGGCAGCACTAAGGAAACCTTTAAGAATGGAAACTTTCCTGGTACCTTTTTTCGTTTCCCACTTCGTCTGCAGCCTTCCCAACTGAGCAGCAATGTTTATGACAAACAGAAGGTTTTGGAGCTGTTTGAATCCTTCAGAGCAGATGCGGACACAGTATTGCTCTTCTTGAAGAGTGTTCAGGATGTTTCATTGCATGTTAGGGAAGCTGATGGAACTGAAAGGCTGATTTTTAGAGTAACAGCTAGTGAGAACAAGGCCTTGAAACATGAAAGACCCAATTCTATCAAAATCTTAGGAACTGCAATAAATCAGTATTGTAAGAGAGTTCCAAGCAATAGCATAACATGTGTGACATACCATGTAAATATAGTTGTAGAAGATGAGAGTGTTAAGGATGCACAGAAAACATCTTGGTTAGTATGTAATTGTGTAGGTGGTCGAGGAATGTGTACTGAACTGGATTGTTTAGCTGATGACTTGAAATTTGTTCCTACTATTGGAATAGCCATGTCTTTATCAAGTAGTGGGGAGGAAAAAGGAGCTGTGGCAGATTTTTCAGGAAGAGCATTTTGTTTCCTGCCTTTGCCTCCAGGTGAAGAAAGCAAAACTGGACTCCCAGTTCATGTTAGTGGTTTCTTTGGTCTCACAGACAATAGGAGGAGTATCAAATGGCGAGAGCTGGATCAGTGGAGAGATCCAGCAGCTTTGTGGAATGATCTTCTTGTGGTAAATATAGTGCCAAAGGCATATACCACCCTTATTTTGGAAGCTATCAAACGAATGGAGACTGAGAAGAATTCAGATTTTCCGTTGTCAGCTGAAAGAATTTATAGGTTATGGCCTGATGAGAACAAAATCAGGGTACCTTGGAAACCAATTGTAATACCTCTCTTTAAAGAGCTGCTCCAGCATGCAGTTATTTACTCAGTGAGTAATCAGTGGATAAAGGTGGAACAGGTGCACTTTTCTGAAATGGATGAAAGTTTGGAGTACACACAGTCTGTTCTCAACTACCTCCAGAATTCAGGGAAGCAGATTGCCAAGGTACCAGCAAATACTGCTAGTGCAGTGCATCTTACTATTTCTACTGCTAAAGCTGTGAAAAAAGTGACTCCTGCTGTAGTACGGCAAGCACTAAGGAAATCTGGACACAGTGGACCTGCTGAAGAAAAGCTTCATCTTCTAGAATTTGTGCTTTCTGATGGAGTCTACAGTGAACTGATTGGATTGGAGCTTTTGCCATTACAGAGTGGAAATTTTATTCCTTTTTCCTCGTCTGTGTCAGAACAGGATGTAGTTTACATAACCTCACAAGAATATCCCAGGTATTCTTAATATTTTAAATACTGTTGGTTTTTTTTTTGGTTTAAATGTTAAAACAGAGCTTCAGATGATATGCAGCAGCCTGTAATGTAATGAAATAATGCATAGATATAACTCAGTTTTCTGTATATATGTACATGTTTGTGTGCATATGTCTAATTTGAAAAGTTTGACAGCTACTTGCCATTGTAACTTTATAAAGAATCATATGATCTAGGCTTTAGAGGAATACCTCAGGATATATTTCAAATCAGCTTTCTTCTGAGAATTATAAATAGGAGGAGGTTAGAAACATGCATACTAGGAAGTACATTAAAGTAAGTTACAATAAAAGCTTCTTTTAAACTTAAAGCTTGAGCTTACTTCAGGCTTGGGGTTTTGTTGTTTTTTTTTTTAACACAACACACTGACTTTCATTGAAGGGCTTAGGACTAAACACTTCCTGGTTTCAGGAAGTAAGCAGATACTACCATGGAAATGGAGAGAAGTGGGTTTGTCTTCTACATCTGCTCTCCATTGGTTCTTTCCCATCCCTTTCCAATTTTTTTTCCTTGTTTCTTTCCCAGCTCCATCAGTGTTCCAATTTGGTTCACATTTCATCTGCCAAAAAAAAGCTTGCACTGACACTGGGGAGGAGATAGGAAAGAGCAGACTAGCTGGAATAAATGCCCTTGGGGTCAGTGGGGGGAAAGCATGACTACTGCTGTTTATGTCTGTACTGGATTACACATGTGTAAGAGATTTGTTAAATCTGGGCCCTTCTCCAAGTAATCTTTTAGGAGATACTGCTTGAAGTCACTCAAACACACCAGATGTCTTACCTGTAGCTGTTCCTCCTTATGAAGTGTTACCCGTACATCTGTTCACAACCACCCCTCCTTCTCCTTTCCCTCAGAGTTCCACTAATTTTCAGATCCTCAGCTTGAGAGAATGTAACATTTGACATGTGCTTTGCTGCTTTTACTGTCCTGTGAACTCTTTATATAGGAACTAGATGTGGGTTGGAGTGTGCCAATATAGATATTATTAAGGTAAAAAGTGCTTCAAGTAAGGTACTTATGTAAATTGTGGTTTGAATATATGTATAGACAACACATCTTGAAGAAAAGCAGTTAGATGCAGGTAACTGGCCATCCCATGTTGCTTGAGGGGAGATTGCTTTTTTCATGTCTGCTGCTGTTCTTCTATTTTATTCTAAAACTGTGATCTTTCTTGTTCTAGACAATTCAGATTATTTATCAGGGGATAAATACTCAGATCCTGTAATTCTAGTGTCTTCTTTTAAAAAATAATAAAAAAGAAATTTCTCTAGCATGTTGTGAGATGATTTATCTTTTGCTATTCTTTCACTTTGTTTCACCTTCCAGAAGTTAAGCCAGTATACTAATACAGAAAATATTCCCATGATGAGACTAACACATTTTTCTTACAGCCCTGCTTCAGACTATTCATAAGATACTTTTTTTGGGAACTTAATGATATCACTATATCTTATTCAGTTCTTGGTCTGTTGTTAACGGACTTAGTTTGGTTAGTCTCGTAGAACTGATAAAGCATGTTGTAACAGGCATAAATCTATTTGCTAGCTATGATAATACAGAAATTTGAAATAGTAATGCTTTATTTGCCTCCATTCTTGCCTACAGTAATTATTTTTAATTCTGATGTTATAAATATGATAAATGACTTATGCTAGATGTTTTAAAACACTTTCATCTCCAGAGTTTGGCTCTTTGCATATTCAGATCTGGAGCCTGCTTAAAAAGCTGAAATAAGCTCTTACGAATTTCTTTGTTATCATCTGTGGAAGAACAAGAAAGATTCTGTGTTGGTTTATGTATAATTGGCATACCTGCTGTCAGAATTAAACTGGATAGTTATTTCAGGAAGACCAAAGCCCTAAAAAACTACGGAGTTTTTTAAGTGCTAACATAAAGGAAGAGGGAGGGAAGGGCAGGATGAGACTGACTCTCGGCTACAATAATCTTAACCACTGCGTGCAGATCTTTCGGCATTTGCGATCTGTGTGAAGTCCTAGAATTACATGTTGTATTTTTTGTATGCTTTCAAATAGAATCTTTAAGAGACAGAATAGTAGGTGCTATTTTACTTTTTTTTTGGTTAGAATACAAATAGATGAAAATAATTTTGTAATGCCAGTTTTTCTATCAAGAGAAAACTTGCTTAGACCTGCTTTGAAAAGTAGTTGGAAAAATTAGTTTCTTACTACTCTCTACTTCTAAATGTATGATTTTCTCATAAGACAACACACACTGAAAGCCCAATTCTGCATATGTAAGTGATTGCTTTGAATGTGACTGTCTTACCATGATGATTACCATGCTGGTAATATCTGTGCAGCAACAGAAATAAATTAAATGCTTTGCTAAAGTGTGTTTTGGGGTTTTTTGTTTGTGTTTTTTTTTATGGTGTGCTTAGATCACTCTTCCCTGGCCTGGAAGGAAGGTTACTTTCTGACGACCTGAAGCCTGAGGTTCTAGCTGCTTTGAAAGAAGCTGCCAAAAGCCGAGGTAATGTCTTTTGTTTTCTAATATAGTGAAACAGATTGGTAATGGTTGAACAGACTAGTTCTAAACCCAAGTTTAAAGCAGAGTCTTTTTTGAAATTGAGTTCACAGAAATAAGTTGGTCATCTAAAAAAAATATT
The DNA here is from genome assembly GCF_013368605.1 of Nyctibius grandis. Classification (NCBI taxonomy): domain Eukaryota; kingdom Metazoa; phylum Chordata; class Aves; order Nyctibiiformes; family Nyctibiidae; genus Nyctibius; species Nyctibius grandis. The sequence goes on from NC_090659.1 coordinate 105,748,022, forward strand.
TAAGATACAATAGATTATGTTGTTTGAATTGGAAATGACACAAATGAAAATTATAAATGAACAAAAAGGCAAGGGAAGAAAGATGGAATAAAGAATACTCAGTTACTAAAGCATGTATTCAAGGTTCAGTAATTTTGTGCAAATAGTATTCCTCCACTTAAGACAGTCTGAATTCTATTTTGCATTTGTAGTATCTGCATATGCAATAGCTATGTCATGGTTTTGGTATTGTGGATCATCTCTTTTCTCACAATTGCGAGTGACCACATCGGTGCACCTTACAAAAACCAGATTAAACTAGCTTAAGCATCTAGTCTCAAGCATACTGTCGACCATATAATTTCATCAAGTGTTCTTTGAGTCTTAATTCATAGCTTATGGTTGTGTCAGTGTAGACCTACTGAAGTACTTCCAGTCTTCATCAAAAGACTTGGTGAAGAAGTTTGCTGCATCTATAGATAAGATGCTTCTGTGTTTAACTGCCTTCACAATTACATTTTTTTGCCCGTTTTTCTACTTAGAGTTTGTCTATATTTACCTTTCTGCTCCTGCATTTCATCATGCATTTGATTGGTAAATTTGAAGTCTGAGTCTCAGAAATCATTTAATGTAAACACAATTTGCAAACAAGTCACTCTTCGGCTTATTTTTAAAGGGCATGAGTATATAGTGACCATTTTACTCTTCAAGGTATCCCCTCAGCCTCCTTTTCTCCAGACTGAACAACCCTAGTTCCCTCAGCCACTCCTCTTATAAGACTTGTGCTCTAGACCCTTCACCAGCTTCATTGCCCTTCTTTGGACTTGCTCCAGCACCTCAGGGTCTGTCTTGTAGTGAGGGGCCCAAAACTGAACACAGTATTTAAGGTGCGGCCTCAACAGTGCTGAGTACAGGGGGACGATCACTGCCCTTGTCCTGCTGGCTACACTATTTCTGATACAAGCCAGGATGCTGTTGCCCTTCTTGGCCACCTGGGCACACTCCTGGCTCTTATTCAGCTGGCTGTTGACCAACACCCCCAGGTCCTTTTCCACCAGGCAGCTTTCCAGCCACTCTTCCCCAAGCCTGTGGCGGTGCATGGGGTTGTTGTGCCCCAAGCGCAGGATCCGACACTTGGCCTTGTTGAACTTCATACAGTTGGCCTCAGCCCATCGATCCAACCTGTCCAGATCCCTCTGCAGAGCCTTCCTACCTTCCAGCAGATCAACACTCCCGCCCAACTTGGTGTTGTCTGCGAACTTACTGAGGGTGCACTTGATCCCCCTATCCAGATCATTGATAAAGATACTAAAGAGAACTAGCCCCAATACTGAGCCCTGGGGAACACCAGTTGTGAGCGGCCGCCAACTGGATTTAACTCCATTCACCACAACTCTTTGGACCTGCCCACCCAGCGAAGCGTACGCCCGTCCAAGGTATGAGCAGCCAAGTTCTCCAGGAGAATGCTGTGGGAAACTGTGTCAAAGGCTCTACTGAAGTCTAGGTAGACAACATCGATAGCCTTTCCCTCATCCAGTAAGTGGGTCATCTTGTCATAGAAGGAGATCAGGTTAGTCAAGCAGGACTTGCCTTTCATAAACCCATGCTGACTGAGCCTGATCGCCTGGTTGTCCTGTATGTGCCCCATGATGGCACTCAAGATGATCTGCTCCGTAACCTTCCCTGGCACTGAGGTCAGAGTGACAGGCCTGTAGTTCCCCAGATCTTCCTTCTGGGCCTTCTTGTAGATGAGCATCATATTTGCTAACCTCCAGTCAACTGGGACCTCCCTAGTTGCCAGGAGTGCTCATAAATGATGGAAAGTGGCTTGGTGAGCACTTCCACCAGCTCCTTCAGTACCCTTGGGTGGATCCCATCCAGCCCCATAGACCTGTGTGCGTCTAAATGGCGTAGCAGTTCACTAACCATATGCTTCAATACATCTTAAACAGAAAAAGCAGAGGTGACTAAAATGAAAAAACCCTATATATTAATAAAGCAATCCCATGCTGAGTTCTTCTAGGACATTGCTTCGCTTCCAGGCTTGGTCTCTGAGTTGCAAAAGTTTATCTAGTCTTTTTAGTTCCTGGGAAGATTTTTGGTCACATTTAAGGTCTTGCTTCTGTACCTCTTGTTCCTCTGGCAGTTTCTTTGAATGACATTTTTCTAGAGACTTGTTCTTAGTTGGTAGTATGCCTCTCATTGATTAGAAGAATATATTTTTGTAAACGAATATGACAAGTATAATTCTTCTAAATCTTCTAGAAATGCCTAAGGACTTTTAGATAATTCTTTGCAAGATTGTAGTCCCTACTTTTCATTCCACTCCTAAATTATTCTTTATTCTGAGATTTTACATAATTGTAAAGTACAACTGCAATACCATAAAAGTTATTTCTAATAAGTATTAAGAGGGGGTTTTGGCAGGTTTTGAAACCTTACCTGTCAAGAATTTTACTTATATAGCTGTAGAAATTATATCAGAGAGATTCCTGATACAGTTGCAGTAATGGAAACTTCCTTGTATTATTTCTTTGAGAAGATGGGATGCATTTTTTTTTATTGTGTTGTACAAAGACAACCAGATCTTATTTTTTCTCTCCTAAAATGTGTACTGTATTTTTCTAGTTTAGAACTGTTTCTGTATTTGGTGTGTGAATGTGTAACTCATTAGATGTTTTCTAAAAATGGATTTGATTATATTCTAGCCCAGCAACTTCTCTGGGGATTTTCAGGTACGGTTATTAACTGAAGATGTACTGGTTTGGATTGAAGCTTGATATTTGTGTGAATTTGGTGATATTACCCCAGCTTTCTTGTAAACAAAACTTGCCTAATAGAGCTGCCAAAAGATAACTACCAAAGACAATTATGAAGCGTTCTAAATTTTTTTTAATAAATTCCCATGATGTAGAAAGATTTCCAGTATTTTAAGATCACATGTATAGATTTTAAAACAGTATTTCTAGAGTTCTGTGCACAAGTAATGGGATTTAAGCTTAGCTTTTAAGTAGATTCTCATCTTGCTGTCCCACTGCTGCAAGTATTTCTCACTTTCACAAGGCTGCTGTATTTACTTATGTTTTCTGTTCAACAGAACTAACAGAATGCATAGTTCTATAGTCATGAAGTGAAAGGAAAAAATTTTTTTTCTGAAGGATGTCATACTACTGGTTTCCAGCAGAGCAGGGACAGTAGATAATATCTTTAATTGCACTGTTGCTTTTAAGGAAATAGCACTGCTGTTTAGATGGAAGAAATATTTGAAATTCAAATAATTGTCTTGCTTCCATTTCTGTCATGTTTTTGATGTTGGAAGGTAGTGGTATTTTTATATTCTGTACTATCTTCTTACGCCCATATATTCTGGAGTTTTTAAGTATAAGCTGTCTTAATTATGATTAAGACATGAGTGTTAAAATATATTTCTTTCAGTGAGGGCTTTGATAATAAGAATAAAAGCATACGCATCTAAACTTAGTTTCAGCGCTCCTTGCACAACTTAAGTTTTGTTGCTTGTCAGTTTTAGTGTAACGTCATCTGCATTTGAGCTACTCTTTGCTATATCTAATAAATAATCTTTCAAATCTATTTGAATCTTAGCAATTATAGACAAACAAATAATGGATTAGATTCTTATTTAACACTAGGCAAATAAGTAGTGTAAAGAATCAACCAAACAAAAAAATACATTTGAAGCTTCTACTTTGTAAATCCGTAGTTGCTATGTATGCCTGAGAACTCTTGTGTCGAACTAACAAATGTGATAACGTATTGATAATTTTAAATTTGTTTTTATTTTTATACTAATATGGAATGTATTCACTTTTAATTAACTCCTAAAAGCAAGGGGAGCTGGTATCTGCAGTTCTATTTAACAAACAGTTTTTTCCACAAAAAGAAAAGGCAGGGCACAAGTTAGAGTTTTAAATTTTTTTTTCTTTTTCTCCCTGCTCCCCTTGCCCCCAACAACCCAAAAGCACTTTGTTAAGTGCTTTTGTAACTCTGCTATATGATTTTCATGGCTTTGCCCTTTTGCTATAATTTCAGGAAGGCCATGCACTCAGCTGCAGCTTCTGAACCCAGAAAGATTTGCCCGGCTCATTAAAGAAGTTATGAATAGCGTGTGGCCTGGTAGAGACATGGTGGTACAGTGGTATCCAGGTTTGGAAGACAAAAATCACCCATCAGTTTCCTGGTTTAAGATGATCTGGAAGAACCTATATATACATTTTTCTGATGACTTGAGTGTGTTTGATGACATGCCGCTTATCCCCAAGACACTGCTGGAGGAAAACCAAACATCAGTGGAACTCGTTAGATTTAGGAATCCGTCACCTATCATTCTGGAAGATGAACCTGAGACTCAGCTCCCGGAATACTTAGCTGATATTATTCAGAAAGTTGGTGGAGTTGTACTTAAGAAGCTGGATACTTCTATCCAACATCCACTTATAAAAAAATACGTGCATCCACCATTGCCAAGTGCTGTTTTACAAATAATGGAAAAAATGTCCTTACAGAAACTCTGCAGTCAGGTTGCATCATTCCCATCAACACATAAAGATGCTCTTAGGGCATTCTTAGCTAGTTTAACTGATGTAAGTGAAAAAGAGAGAAGAATTATTCAGGAATTGCTAATATTTAAAAAAATTGAAAAATCATCTGATGAAAGTGTCCCTGTTTTTACTGCGCTAAAAGGTAGTAAGGTATTACACCACACTGCCAAAATTCCTCCTGGTCTAAGATTTTTTACTCCAATAATTGACAGCAATGATGAAGCTACTATTCGTTTAGCTAACCTGCTGAAAATAGAACAGCTAAAGAGCACAGATTGCTTGAAGTTTGTTATACAAGACATAAGAAGTGATTTTTATTCATACGATGAAACAACACAGATAATGCAATGGGTTCTTGAAAATCTGACTTTTCTGAAAAACGAGAATACCGATGTGATAGATTGGCTGACATCACTAAAGTTTATTAAGATTTCACAGGAAAAGATAATGTCAGCAAACGAACTCTTTGATCCCGAGGTAGAACTTCTGCAAAATTTGTTTTATGCTGAGGAGGAAATTTGCTTCCCCCCTGTTATTTTTACATCTTCAGATATTCTTCATTCTCTGAGACAAATAGGCTTAAAAAATGAGGCCAATCTTGAGGAAAGTGACATTATGAGAGTGGCAAATAAGATTGAAAGTTTGCGTGCTAACACTAACACTAGTCATGATTTACTGTTAAGAAAAGCTAGAACTCTCTTGATGATTTTGAACAAAAACCATACACTGCTTCACTCGTCTGAAACAAAAGCTGCGCTGAAAAAAATAAAGTGGATTCCTACATGTAAGGAAAGACCTCCAAATTATCCAGGATCCTTAGTTTGGAAAGGAGATCACTGTAACCTCTGTTCGCCACCAGAAATGTGTGATATATCTCATGCAATTTTAGTTGGTTCCTCTGTTCCTCTTGTGGAAAATGTGCTGTTGGATATAGAAAAAGCACTTGGCATCCCCACCAAGCCCAGCATAAAAGCAGTCTTAAAACATTTCAAAGTGGTGGTGGATTGGCACAGTTCTAAAACCTTCAGCGATGAGGACTATTATCAATTTCAGCATATCTTGCTTGAGATTTATGGATTTATGCATGATCATCTAGAAGAAGGCAAAGAAGCTTTTAAAGCCCTGAAATTTCCCTGGGTTTGGACAGGTAAAACATTTTGTTCCCTCACACAAGCAGTAATAAAGTCAGTACCTGATCTTGATCTACAACCTTATCTACATTATGTGCCAAAAACTATGGCGAAGTTTCACCAGTTGTTTAAATGTTGTGGTTCAATTGAGCAGTTAACACCAGACCATGTTTCTATGGTCATTCAGAAAATATATCTAAAAAGTGAGCAGTCTCTCTCGGAACAAGAGAGTAAACAGAATCTTCACATTATGTTGAGCATCGTAAGATGGCTGTACAGCAATCAGATTCCTGCAAGTCTGCATACACCCATGCCATTATACAGTGGCAAACTTCCATATAAACTTGCAATGAGGCCAATTCATGAGTGCTGTTATTGTGATATCAAAGTTGATGACTTAAATGATTTGCTTGAAGATTCTGTTGAACCGATAATTTTGGTGCATGAAGACATACCAATGAAAACCGCGGAGTGGTTAAACGTCCCATGCCTTAGCACAAGATTGATTAATCCAGAAAATATGGGATTTGAGCAATCTGGGCAAAGAGAACCTCTGACTGTAAGAATTAAAAACATTTTGGAAGAATACCCTTCCATTTCAGATATCTTTAAAGAGCTTCTTCAAAATGCTGATGATGCTAATGCAACGGAATGTAATTTCCTGATTGACATGAGAAGAAATATGGATATAAGAGAGAATCTTCTGGATCCAGGAATGGCAGCATGTCATGGTCCAGCTTTGTGGTCATTCAATAATTCTGAATTTTCCGACTCTGATTTCCTAAATATAACTCGATTAGGAGAGTCTTTAAAAAGGAGTGAGGTTGACAAAGTAGGAAAATTTGGACTGGGATTCAATTCTGTTTATCATATCACTGATGTTCCTATTATTTTGAGCCGGGAGTTTATGATTATGTTTGATCCAAATGTTAACCATATCAGTAAGCATATTAGAGATAAATCTAACCCAGGGATCAAAATCAACTGGAGTAAACAACAGAAGAGGCTGCGAAAATTTCCCAATCAGTTTAAGCCGTTTATAGGAGTTTTTGGTTGCCAACTACCACTGACTGTGGAATCTCCTTACAGCTACAAAGGAACGCTTTTCAGGCTGTCCTTTAGAACTCAGCAGGAAGCTAAAGTGAGTGAAGTCAGCAGTGCATGTTACAATACAGCAGACATTTACTCTCTTGTGGATGAATTTAGCCTTTGTGGTTATAGACTGATAATATTTGCTCAGAGTGTAAATTCAATGGTTTTGAAATACTTGAAGATTGAGGCAGATGATCCCGGGGTGGCACAAGATGTTGTCACTATCAAAAAAAATCTGTGTTCTTCCAAAGCCTTGACTGCACCAAATGTAAGTGTTTTAAAGGAAGCAGCTAAACTCATGAAGGTCTGCAGCAGCAGTAATAAAAAGCTTCCCACTGAAACACCAAAGTCCTCGTGTATCTTACAGATAGTAGTAGAAGAATTTCACCATGTATTTAGGCGGATCGCTGATTTACAGTCTCCACTTTTCAGAGGTACAGAAGATGATCCAGCTTCTTTCTTTGAAATGGCTAAATCAGGACAGATGAAAAGATCAGCTGATGAATTGCCACAGAAAACAGTAGATTCGACAACGTGGCTTATATGTTCTTGCATGGACACTGGAGATGCTTTAAAATTTTCATTACATGAAAGTGGACGAAGACTAGGTCTTGTTCCCTGTGGTGGGGTAGGAGTGTTGCTATCTGAAACTCAGGATCAAAAGTGGATTGTGAAACCTAATTGCAACAACATAGGTGAAGTATTCTGCTATTTACCTCTACGAATAAAAACAGGCTTACCTCTTCATATAAATGGCTGCTTTGCAGTTACTTCAAATCGGAAAGAAATCTGGAAAACAGACACGAAAGGAAGATGGAATACAGTATTCATGAGGCATGTTATTGTAAAAGCCTACATAGAAGCACTTTGTGTTCTACGTGACATGGCAATCAATGGCGAGCTAGTTGACTACAGTTACTGTGCAGTGTGGCCAGATCCTGATTCAGTTCACGATGATTTTTCTGTTATTTGTCAAGGGTTTTATGAAGACATAGCTCATATGAAAAGCAAAGAAGGGATCAAAGTGTTTTCTGATGGTTTCTCTTGGGTTTCCATGAAGAATGTAAGGTTTTTAGATGACTCTATACTGAAACGACCAGATGTTGGGCCATCAGCCTTTAAGATCTTTCTGAAGTATCTTAAGAAAACAGGTTCAAAAAATCTGTGTGCTGTAGATCTTCCATCCTGGGTAAAGACAGGATTTGAAGAGGCAGGATGCAAACACATATTATTAGAGAACACTTTCTCTGAGAAACAGTTCTTTTCTGAGGTATTTTTTCCTAATGTTCAGGAGATTGATGCAGAGCTGCGTGATCCTTTGATGCGTTACGTTCTCAGTGAAAAAGTTGAGGAGTTCTCAGGAATTCTTCGTGTTACTCCATGTATTCCCTGTTCGTTGGATGCACATCCATTAGTTACACCATCAAGACTGATCCATCCTGAAGGAAGAGTTGCAAAGTTATACGATGCTGAAGATGGAAGATTTCCTTATGGCACCGCTCAGGATTATCTTAACCCAGTTACTTTGGTTAAACTTGTTCAGTTGGGAATGGCTAAAGATGATATTTTATGGGAAGATCTTATAGAACGTGCAGAGTCAGTAGCTGAAATTAACCAGATTGATCATGCTGCAGCTTGTCTCAGAAGCAGTGTTATATTGAGTCTTATTGATGAAAAACTAAAATCTAGGGACCCTAGAGCTAAAGAATTTGCTGCAAAATGTCAAACCATCCCTTTCCTTCCTTTCCTTAGCAAGCCAGCAGGCTTCTCACTGCACTGGAAAGGCAGTGATTTTCAGCCTGAAGCAATGTTTTCAGCAACTGATCTTTTCACCGCTGATCATCAAGATATAGTTTGCCTAATACAACCAATTCTTAATGAAAATTCCCACTCCTTTAAAGGTTGTGGTGCTTTGTCATTAGCTGTCAAAGAATTTTTGGGTTTACTGAAGAAACCAGCTGTTGATTTGGTCATAAATCAGTTAGAAGAAGTTGCAAAGTCATTTGATGGAATCACGTTATATCAAGAAAATATCACTAATGCTTGTTACAAATACCTACATGAAGCAATGTTACAGAATGAATCAACAAAAGCTTTGATAATTGAACAACTGACAAACTATAGTTTTATTCTGGTTGAGAATGTGTATGTTGATCCAACAAAAGTGTCTTTTCATTTGAATTTTGAAGCAGCACCCTATCTCTATCAGTTGCCTAACAAATATAAAAATAGTTTCCGTGAGCTATTTGAAAGTCTAGGTGTAAGACAGGCTTTTACAGTTGAAGATTTTGCTGTAGTTCTGGAATTAATAAATCAGGAAAGAGGGACCAAAGAACTGACAGAAGACAACTTCCAGCTTTGCAGGAGAATAATTAGTGAAGGAATATGGGGCCTCATTAGAGAGAAGAAGCAGGAATTTTGTGAGAAAAAGTATGGTGATATTTTGTTACCTGATACTCGTCTTGCACTTCTGCCTGCAAAATCTTTGTGTTACAATGACTGTCCATGGATTAAAGTTAAAGACACAACTGTTAAATATTGTCATGGTGATATTCCAAGAGAAGTTGCAGTAAAGCTTGGAGCAATACCAAAACGCCATAAAGCTTTAGAAAGATATGCATCCAATATCTGTTTTACTACCCTTGGAACAGAATTTGGCCAGAAAGAAAAACTGACAAGTAGAATTAAAAGCATTCTTAATGCCTACCCTTCAGAAAAAGAAATGCTGAAAGAGCTCCTTCAGAATGCAGATGATGCGAAAGCTACAGAGATCTGTTTTGTGTTTGATCCTAGACAGCATCCAGCCGATAGAATATTTGATGAGAAATGGGCACCACTTCAAGGACCAGCACTGTGTGTTTACAACAATCAGCCTTTTACAGAAGATGATATTCGAGGAATTCAGAACCTTGGAAAAGGTACAAAAGTAGGAAATCCCTGTAAAACTGGACAATATGGTATAGGTTTCAATTCTGTTTATCACATTACTGATTGCCCTTCTTTCATATCTGGCAATGATATACTTTGTATTTTTGATCCTCATGCTAGATATGCACCAGGTTCAACATCAACAAGTCCTGGCCGCATGTTTAGGGATTTAGATGCAGATTTCAGAACACAGTTCTCAGATGTACTGGACCTCTACTTAGGAAATCACTTTAAACTGGATAATTGCACAATGTTTAGGTTTCCTCTTCGAAATGGAGAAATGGCGAAAGTATCAGAAATTTCCTCAGTTCCGTGCTCAGATAGAATGGTCCAAAATCTTTTAGATAAGCTGCGTACAGATGGAGCAGAACTCTTAATGTTTTTGAACCATATGGAAAAAATTTCTATTTGTGAGATAGAAAAAGTAACAGGAGCACTGAATGTGTTGTATTCTGTACAAGGCAAAATCACTGATGGAGACAGACTGAAACGAAAGCAATTCCATGCATCTGTAATTGACAGTGTAACTAAAAAAAAGCAGCTAAGTGAAATACCTGTGCAACAGATTACTTACACAATGGATACTGAAGACTCTGAAGGAAATCTTACAACTTGGTTAATTTGTAACAGGTCAGGCTTTTCTGCCATGGAAAAGGTATCCAAAAGTGTGGTTTCAGCCCACAAGAATGAGGACATTACTCTTTTTCCACGTGGCGGGGTAGCAGCTTGCATTACTCATAATTACAAAAAACCACACAGAGCATTCTGTTTCTTACCATTGTCTTTAGAAACTGGGTTACCTTTTCATGTGAATGGGCACTTTGCTCTGGATTCTGCAAGAAGAAATCTATGGCGTGATGATAATGGTGTTGGAGTAAGAAGTGACTGGAATAGTAGCCTAATGACAGCTCTGATAGCACCAGCCTATGTTGAACTGCTGATTCAGCTGAAGAAACGGTATTTTCCAGGCACTGATCCTACAGTATCAGTGCTGCAAAACACACCTATTCATGCTGTGAAAGACACTTTAAAAAAATTTTTATCTTTTTTCCCAGTTAATAGACTTGATATTCAGCCAGATTGGTATTGTTTAGTGAAAGCAGTTTACGGTTGCATTTATGAAGATTTGAAGCGTCTTTTACCTGTTATGCGAGCTCCAAATATTGATGGTTCTGATTTGCATTCTGCCGTTATCATCACATGGGTTAACATGTCTACTGTGAACAAAGGTAGGCCATTCTTTGACAATTTACTACAAGATGAATTGCAGCATCTCAAAAATACAGAATACAACATCACAACGCGTAAGACGGTGGCTGAAAATGTTTACAGACTCAAGCATTTACTCTTAGAAATTGGTTTTAATTTGGTATATAACTGTGATGAAACTGCAAATCTTTACCACTGTTTGGTAGATGCAGACATTCCTGTCACCTATGTGACACCTGCTGATGTCCGGTCATTTTTGATGACATTTTCTTTTCCAGACTCTAATTGCCACATTGGAAAGTTACCCTGTCGTCTTCAGCAGACAAATTTGAAACTCTTCCATAGTCTCAAACTTCTGGTTGACTACTGTTTTAAAGATGCAGAAGAAAATGAAATCCAGATTGAGGGCTTGCCACTCCTTATTACTCTTGACAATGTTTTGCAAATTTTTGATTCAAAGCGACCGAAGTTCTTAACAACATACCATGAACTGATTCCATCTCGCAAGGATCTCTTTATGAACACATTGTATTTGAGATACAACAGTATTTTACTTAACAGTGAAGTAGCAAAAGTCTTTGATATCACAAGTTTTGCTGAATTGTTATCATCTGTGTTGCCTAGAGAATATAGAACTAGAAATTGTATGAAATGGAAGGAAAACTTTGCAAGTGAATCTTGGCTTAAAAATGCCTGGCATTTTATTAGTGAGTCTATAAATATAAAGGAAGAGCAAGAAGATATGCAAGCAAAATTCGATGAAGTTGTTGAAACTTTGAAGGACTGGACTTTGCTCCCAGGTGTAAAGTTTACTGTCTCAGCTAATCATCTTGTTGTGCCAGAGTGTGATGTTTTGCTGCCCCTCAGCATTATGCATATAGCTGTTTTTCCAAATGCGCAGAGTGATAAAGTCTTTCATGCTTTAATGAAAACAGGCTGTATTCAGCTGGCATTGAACAAAATTTGCTCCAAAGACAGTGCTTTAGTGCCTTTGTTGTCAGGACGTACAGCAAATATAGATAATCCTTCAAGCATTCTGAAAGCCATACAATATATGGTACAGACATCAACTTTTAGGACTGAAAAGTTAGCAGAAAGTGACTTTGAGGCTCTCTTAATGTACTTCAGTTGCAATCTATGTCATCTGACATCTCAGGATGACATTAAAATTTTAAAGTCTCTTCCATGTTATAAATCAATTAGTGGCAGATACATAAGTATTTCAAAATATGGGATGTGTTACGTCCTCACGAAAAGCATCCCATCAGTAGAAGTAGACAGATGGACACAGTCAACTTCATCAGCTTTTCTTGAAGAGAAGGTTCATCTGAAAGATTTGTATACTGTGCTTGGCTGTGTCTCTGTGGATGATCTTGAAGTGTACTTGAAACATCTTTTGCCAAAAATTGAAAGTCTGTCTTATGATGCAAAATTAGAACACTTGACCTACTTAAAGAATAGACTAACTAGCATTGAAGAAACTTCAGAAATGAAAGAACAGCTGTTTGAAAAGCTTGAAAGCATTTTGATCATTCATGATGCAAGCAATAGACTAAAACCTGCAAAATACTTTTATGACAAGACTGTAAAAGTCTTTGAAGTTATGCTTCCTGAAAAATTCTTTATACCTCAAGATTTTTTTAAGAAACTAGAGCAACTTACAAAATCGAAAAATCAAGCTGCATTCCTTCCATCATGGGTAACTTTTCTACGACATATTGGATTGAAATTCATCATTTCACAGCAACAGTTATTACAGTTCGCTAAGGAGATCAGCATGCGAGCAAATACAGAAAACTGGTCTAAAGAAACACTACAGAATACTGTCGATGTCCTCCTTCATCACATATTTCAAGAAAGAACTGACCTTTTGTCAGGAAATTTTCTGAAAGAGTTGTCATTAATTCCTTTTCTGTGCCCTGAACGAGCTCCAGCAGAATTTGTTAGATTTCATCCTCAGTATCAAGAAGTTAATGGGACACTTCCTCTTATACGATTCAATGGGGCACAGGTGAATCCTAAATTCAAACAGACTGATGTGTTGCAGTTGCTGTGGACTTCATGTCCCATTCTTCCTGAGAAAGCAACACCTTTAAGCATCAAAGAGCAAGAGGGAAGTAGTCTTGGTGCACAAGAACAACTTGAACAAGTTTTAACTATGCTGAATGTTAACTTGGACCCTCCCCTGGACAAAGTTATCAATAACTGCAGGAACATATGCAATATAACAACTTTGGATGAGGACATGGTGAAAACTAGGGCCAAGGTCCTAAGAAGCATTTATGAATTTCTTAGTACAGAGAAAAGGGAATTCCGCTTTCAGCTTCGAGGAGTTTCTTTTGTAATGGTGGAAGAAGGTTGGAAGCTCCTTAAGCCTGAAGAGGTGGTAATAAACCTTGAGTATGAATCTGATTTTAAACCTTATCTTTACAAACTTCCTTTAGAACTTGGTACTTTCCATCAGTTATTTAAACATTTGGGTACTGAAGATATTATTTCAACAAAGCAGTACGTTGAAGTTCTAGGTCGCATATTCAAGAACTCGGAAGGAAAGCAATTGGATCCTAATGAAATGCGTACAGTTAAAAGAGTAGTTTCTGGTCTGTTCAAAAGTCTTCAGAATGATTCTGTCAAGGTTAGGAATGACCTTGAGAGTATGAGGGATTTTGCCCTTTACCTTCCCAGTCAAGATGGTAGGTTGGTAAAGTCTAGTATCTTAGTTTTCGATGATGCACCCCACTACAAAAGCAGAATCCAAGGTAACATTGGTGTGCAAATGCTTGTTGATCTTAGCCAGTGTTACTTAGGCAAAGACCATGGTTTTCATACTAAATTGATAATGTTATTCCCTCAGAAACTGAGGCCTCGCTTACTTAGTAGTATTCTTGAAGAACAGTTGGATGAAGAGTCTCCCAAAATTTGTCAGTTTGGAGCATTATGTTCTTTGCAAGGAAGATTACAGTTACTGTTGTCTTCAGAACAATTCATCACAGGACTCGTTAGGATTATGAAGCATGAAAATGACAATGCTTTTTTAGCTAATGAAGAAAAAGCCATAAGACTTTGCAAAGCTTTGCGAGAAGGTTTGAAAGTTTCCTGTTTTGAGAAGTTGCAAACAACTTTAAGAGTTAAAGGCTTTTCTCCTATTCCCCACAGCAAAAGTGAAACATTTGCTTTCCTGAAGAGATATGGAAATGCAGTAATATTGCTTTATATACAGCATTCTGACAGCAAAGACATAAATTTCCTGTTAGCATTAGCAATGTCCTTAAAATCTGCAACTGACAACCTGATTTCTGATACCTCGTATTTAATTGCCATGCTGGGTTGTAATGATATTTACCGGATCAGTGAGAAGCTTGACAGTTTAGGAGTGAAGTATGACTCTTCTGAGCCTTCAAAACTTGAACTACCAACACCTGGCACTCCTATACCAGCTGAAATTCACTATACACTTCTTATGGATCCAATGAATGTATTTTATCCTGGTGAATACGTTGGTTACCTTGTTGATGCAGAAGGTGGTGATATATACGGATCATATCAACCAACTTACACCTATGCAATCATTGTACAAGAAGTAGAAAGAGAAGATGATGAAAGTCCCAGTTTTCTAGGGAAGATTTACCAGATTGATATTGGATATAGTGAATATAAAATAGTGAGCTCTCTTGACTTGTACAAATTTTCAAGACCAGAGGAAAGTTCTCAAAGCAGGGATAGCGCACCTTCTACCCCAACGAGTCCTACAGAATTTCCAGCACACGGACCGAGGACAATTCCACCTCTCTTCACTGGTAGAGAGAGCCACAAAACAATGTCCTCAAAACATCACTCTCCAAAAAAGATAAAGTCAAACTTATTGCCAGAAATACTAAGAGAAGTGACATCTGTGATTGAACAGGCTTGGAAGCTTCCAGAATCTGAAAGAAAAAAGATTATTAGGAGGCTGTATCTTAAATGGCACCCAGATAAAAATGCAGAGAATCTTGACATAGCTAATGAAGTTTTCAAACATTTACAGAATGAGATTAACAGGCTAGAAAAACAGGCCTTTATGGATCAAAATATGGACAGAGCCTCAAGAAGACCATTTTCATCCTCTGCTTCTCGATTTCAATCAGATAAATTTTCATTTCAGAGATTTTATACTTCATGGAATCAAGAAGCAACAAGCCACAAATCTGAAAGGCAACAGTATAAAGAAAAGTGTCCATCTTCCACGGGGCCATCTTACTCGCAACGCTTTTTTGTCCCACCTACATTCCGGTCTGTTGGCAATCCTGTAGAAGCACGTCGATGGCTTAGGCAAGCCCGAGCTAACTTTTCAGCTGCAAGAAATGACCTTCATAAAAATGCCAATGAATGGGTATGCTTTAAATGCTACCTTTCTACTAAACTAGCCTTGATTGCAGCTGACTACGCTGTGAAGGGCAAATCGGACAAAGACGTAAAACCAGCAGCCCTTGCACAGAAAATAGAGGAATATAGTCAGCAACTTGAAGGGCTTGCAAACGATGTTCAGACATTGGAAGCTTATGGAGTAGATAGCTTAAAAACTAGGTATCCTGACTTACTTCCTTTTCCACAGATTCCCAATGATAGGTTTACTTCAGAAGTTGCTATGAGAGTGATGGAATGTACTGCTTGTATCATAATAAAACTTGAAAACTTTATACAACAAAAAGTATAAGAGAGTTGAAGAGGTTAGGGAAATGTGTTGTCAAGAGCTTAGGTATTTCATGTGACAGGATACAAATGTGATTGTGCAGATTACTGAACATCCAAGAGGTTACACATTGCCAAGCAGTTCAGAAGCATAGTGCACAAAGGCGGATGGCACTGAAGTACTTAAGAGTTGAAATTTATTTAAACGGGATTTTTTTAAACTGAGCCTGCTGTATAAGCAAACTGTAAAACATGAATATTTTTTAAAATTTGCAGGGAAACTGAGCTGCAAAAATTAGCTGTATGTACAAGATTGTGATTAATTGGCATATTATTAAACTGCACTTTATATAACCAAAGCTTAGCTTTCTGTTAGATGAAGCCTGTAATTATAACTCCTTATTAGATTTTATTTCATTTAATATAATGTTTCCAAAATGGTAATGTCAGTTTTCAATGTACTAATCTTAAGACTGGACATACTACGAAATGAGAGGTGGGATGGAAATTAAAATAACTTTGGAGGTATCGCTCCAAAGCATTTCTGTATTCTTTTGTGTTCTGTGGACATTCATGTCACTTGTAGTAATATTCTTATCAGCTGGATCTGATTATAAATTTGATGCCACATCACATTGTGAACATTTAAAGGATAGTTTAGTACCTGTGAACTGGTACAGTTATTTTAATCCTGAATAATGATACTTGATTTAACATGCAACTTCATGTCATGCATTGATTGCATTTACTTTATTATAAAATAATTAAGTATTTAATGTACTTTTTTTCTAGAGCCTGTCAGCTTTTGTTTAATGAAAAATGCATGTGGATGATATAAAATTGGTGAACATTATTATATGGTGTTTTATGACTTTTTTTTTGAACACCAAAACTCAGTTTTCAGATGTCTAAATGCTTGAGTTTCTTTTTTTTTCCTGAGTGTGTGCCTTTGTGTGTGTACATATATATATATTTTTCCACAAACAAACATAGATAATAGTACAATTCAGTAACCCATTTTTGGTGTACACTGAGCACTGTTTTTTGTTACATGTTTAAAGGTGCTGCAATGTAACGCTCTTTTAATTTTGTTGTTCACTACAGCCCTAGAGAAGTCTCATTTTTAGTTCACACTCTTTCTTTTATAGTTTGTAATACTTTTGGTAATGTCATACAATATGTTCAATGTTAGCTATTTGTAAAAAAAATAAAAAAAAAAATAAAAAAATGGAAGGGTAATGCTAAATGGAAGGAGTTTTCTTTGCTGGATCAGCCACATTTCACATAAACATTTTCCAGTGACATGCTATTACAGTTGTTTACTTGACAGCACAGTGAAACTGTAATTTAACTTACAGAATACAATGGAAAATAAACAACAGTGAGCTTGCAGGGCTGATACAGCTGTGATAGTGTTGTAATCCAAGAAATAAAAAAATCATGACGAAGGGTTCTTCTGTTTTGTGAAAATTGTAAAGGGCTTGTTCTCTTCTGAAAAGTCTTACAAATTGTAGTGGGAAGAAATGTGATGGTTGGAAAACAATACTGCTTCTGATTGTGAAGCCCTATTATTATTTTTGCTGTTAAATATTAAGTGCCATAATTTTAATAAAGAAAATGCAAACATATATTGCAGTCTGATGCATTTTGGTTTTATAAAATAGACTAAATCTACCTATTATTTCAAGCTTTCTTTTATATAGGTAAATACACAATCTTTTTTCAATTCATTCTGAATAATTGTTCAAATATTAAAATATTATTAAAAAGGAAAAATGCTTTTTTTTGCAAATGTTTGCAGTTTTCTCAAATTATACATTTTGCTGATTTTTTGTGATAAATAGGATGTAAGCAAAACACAAATCCTGTTGTGCCATGAAATAAATCAGTTTAGTTAATTCTCTATGTTTTTTAAACATATTCTTTTGTGGCTCTTACATACTTTGTGCATTAAGTCAGATGAATAGTATTCAGGGTAAGCAAAATACTAAAAAGGAAACAGTTCTCATTGTGTTTTTCAGTTTAAATGGAGCTAAAACATAAGGTAGCACGGTAGCATGAACACTTTCCCATTTTTAGGTGAGATCTTGAGGAAGGAAATCTTTTAAGCGCATAACTTATGTTGCCTTCCCAATATTATTATGAACCATTAAAATGGCTGTGCAGAACTGCTAAACTATTTTGTTATATTTTATTTTGTGTATGTTGTTGAGTGCTGACACTGAGAAAGAAAATGGTCCCAGTTCTTAGAAAGCTAATAATCTGAAGTAATTTTAAATATTGAACCAAGGTGAGCAAGAAAACCTGAATGACATAGAAAAATTCATTTATTCTATTATTCCTAGGTTGATACTGTCAATCAGTGGCAATACAATTTACATACGGATGTAGAGAGACCGGCAATAGTGTGTCTCAGTTGGAAGTCTCTTATCTTCTTTTTTTATTTGCTTAACTCACTGTAACAGCTAGCCTAAATAAAGAGCCCTTATGAGATCAGGAAACCATATTGTGATAGAAACTGATTTCATAAGTGCCATTTAGTCCCTGTTAAAAAATAAATATATTAAAAAAAATGCTAAATTCATGCTTCCTTTTGGCTCAGCTGGGAGCCTTAGGAAATGCAGAATAACATATTTGTTCCGAAGTTGGGCATGGAAGCTCAGAACAGTTAGTATGGGATGATTCCTTAGTAAGGGTCTGTAGAAGTAAATGTTATCATGTGGGTTCCACAATATTTTGCTAGTCATTCTGCACATTACACAAGTTCACGTGAGAGAAAATGTCTTTTCAGCCAGGTATATGTCCTAGTTATCTTCCACAGGTACCAGTAACACGTCTAGAAAAAGCAGCTTCAGTAGTCTTGTCTGCCAGGATTATAGCTGTGCGGTTTAGCAAAGATCAGTGGTATAGGAAACTGATTTAACTGTTCATTTCTGTAGCTTTCATCTAAGGAATGGCACCTTTGTTACTATTTATCTTCTTGTGGAAGCTTTAAGAGGTATCCTCTCAAACAATGGCATTAGCACCTATTCTAAAAAGCACTGGTCACTTGCCTCAGCAATTAGTGACAAGACCATTTTTTTTTTTAAGGAAATAGATTTTTGTGTAGCAACTACCAAAAGAAAAAGAAATGGTTTGTTGTACAAAGAAATGCAGTTTTGCAATATTTGTACTCAAATCATCAAAGAAAGTTACTGTGGTAATTTGAAAACTAGGATTTAAGAACTATTATTATAAGGATTGCATTCACTTGGTACTTGGGTTGCTTTAAATGAGGCTTTAAAAAAATCTATTGTAATTACTCCAATTAAAGTAAAGGAGGGTAGTACCAACTTCGAGATTTCCTATTGCTGGATCTGAACACTTTGAGGATGGCTGGATTGGTATTGTGGAACACAGGTAGAAGTAATAGTTCAAAAATAATTAAACTTCACAGCCAAAGTAGATGTTTTCATTTGAAGAAGACGTACATTTTTGTCACATGGAGGTTTTTGTCAATGAGTTTTTCATCAAAACTGTATCTTTCCTTCGGTTTGCTTTCTGGATGATTAATTCAGTAGCACTGGCATAATTTTTTGCTTACTTTCACCTACTACAGATGAAGACAAGTTCTAGATGTGCAATGAAACCTAACTGTAAAGCATTTTCTAAATTCTGGAAAGTAAATTTTTTGTTGGGGCCAAGATTTTTGTTCATATTTTTACTTAATGTGCATTTCACATTCTTAGAGTCTTGGGAAGATAATTTTATTTTAAAAATGAAAACATTCATTTAAGCTGTGTTTCATTTGAACACAAAAGGAGAAGCAGACTTTTCAAAACGTATAAAGTTTATTAAAGGACTCAGTTTTCAGTTAATTCTTGCAATTTCCTTTTGCATAAAGCTATATAAAGATAGACAAACATCAATACTAAAGGACTGTGAAATGGAAACAAAGAGGGTTGTGTTTGGGCAATCACCAATAAAGTTTTACTACTGTTTTGATATTTTTACTTTTCCACTGTGTAACAATCCCAACCAGTTACAAGAACTGATATAAATAATTCTTTTTGCGGGAAAAAAATATGCCAACAATGCAGTTCACTATGCTGCGCAGTTTTTTCTTCTCCATTTGGATAACACTTCTGAAAATAAACTGGAGAAGTGTGTACTCTCACTTTCCTCTGCCATAATTTTCTGTTAATCTGTATCTATTTACTGAAGTTTGATTTAAGTAGAAACAATAATTTTGAAGTGTTAAAGAGAGATGGAAAGACATCCATATGGAGATATCAGAAACAATAATTTAGTGACATATGAACTATATTGAGATTAACAATTCAGATTATAGCATCAGCTGATTACACTGTGGTAATTTTAGCATAAACTTTGTTTCTCCACTAACCACAACTAAAAGAAAAAATCCCAAAAATGTTCTTCAGTGACAAGAAGTTGCCATCCATACTTTAAAAAACCTGCACAACTTCTGTAATGCAACTATATTTTCAATGTCAGTTTTGTAGCATAAGAAAAGAAGAATGAAGTTTAAACAATGAAAAGGTAATCTGGATGATGGCAGAGCTGAGGATACAGCAGAGCTGTTCATTTTTCTGTACTAATCAGGATCCGCCTGTGAACTGAGGGAAGTCCAAAAGGTTTATCTTCACAGAAGTCCAAAAGGTTTATCTTCACAAGAAAGGCAGTATTTATTGCAATGTCTAACTAACTGAGGTGCCATAATGCTTAGTAGTGTTACTAGCCAGGGAACTGCACCCTTATTTTCCTAGCTGTATACCACAGCTTTGTAAAAATGTTCATTAAAACAGAGCAACTTCAGTGCAAGAAGTTGCAACAGACGTGGCTTCCAAATAGCCAGTAGTTTAGGGCTTAGGTTACTCTTGTGATACATGGACGCCTGGATTCAATCCCTTGCTCTGTATTAACTGGCAAATCACATTTGAAAATGTGCCTCCAAAACAAAAGCTCAAAATGCATAACTGTAAATGCTATGTTTCCATTGCCAGCAGAGTAGGCAGATTGTAACTAAAGTGCTTATTTATAGTAACCTGCTAATATTTAGGGATTAGATGAGGTGAATGAGTAGTTTGGTACCGCATGGAAGTGGGCATATATTCCTTGATGTCAGAAACATAGGTATGATGACAATTCAAATGCTCTTGAAACTAGATAGTGGCTGAATTCTCTAAGGACTGAAGTCCTGGTTTTGCTGTTGTACTACATCTATAAAAGACTGTAGACACTACAGCCCTCCACGTTACTTGTAGCAGCAGTTTTTAGGTATCTGGCACATGCAATGGAATTTGCTGTTCTTTATTTTAATACTCATACTTTCTATACAATAAATAAGCTAAGTCTGCTCATAATTTGGTTTGCAAAAGCTTGCACATAGAGCTGGAACCACCTAAACTGACTTTAAAGGAATGCTGAAGACAGGTTTCTGTTAAAGCCTGCCTCAGCTGAGGGCTTAGTTGTAGACATAGGTATAGTTAAGAGATACAGAGAGAGATAGTTGAAAGATGATAGAGATAGGTAGTTGAGAGAGAGAGTTGTGGAGTAGAGAGATCTGTTCCTCTCTTTAGCGCCAACAGCCCTGGACTCACTCCTGAAGGTAGAGAAGCCCAGGAAAAGGGAATTTCAAAAACAGCAGCTGTGTGGCTTCCTACTTCTCCCTTAGGCAGTATGTTTGCAATCAGAGCACTCTCCAAATAACATGGGAGACCTTGATTCACTTGCCTCCTTTTCCTGAAGGGACCCAAAAGATCAGCTTAAGCACATCTCCTACTTTTCCTATTGAAGCTTTTAGTTTGCACTAATTGCTGAGGGCTCCACCCTGCTACTGAAGGGTAATTTCAGTACTGTGCACTAGACTTGTCGGATAAATTACAAAGGCAGCCCTTGAGGCAGGGACTACCAAGGGCTTTGCCTCAATAATAGTGATTAACTGGGGACTCTTTCTCAACTCAGTCTTTTGTGGGTATCTGGGATCATAACTGAGTGTGGGATTTCTTTGCCTGTCCACAAGAGCTGAAGTAGCAAGTTTAAAAAACAGCGTAGTGTTAATCATTCTTTTGTTCTGATTCTCCTGCTTTAAGGGTGGTTCTTATCTCTAAAGGATGGACATTCTGTGGTTTAATAATGATTATGGGTTAAATCTTTCTGTAAATAGATACCAAGGCACTATGTGATAGCACTCCTACCTGGGTAATAATACAATCAAATGTATACAAAACAGCATCAAAGGAGTTAAAAAACAACGAGGTTTAAACAACAGACTATTAAATACAAATCCTGCTACCCAGAGGTGTGCAAACAATTTATTTGTATTCAGTGCAACACTGTACACGGGAATAGGTCTGCAGTTGTGTTTCTCTACAAGGTCAAAAAATGGTTTGTCAACTCTGGTGAGCATTTACTTTGTATCCAAAGTCCTGATGTAAAAAATAATAAAGAGTAGTTTTACTCTCTCCATTTGTGATGGAGTCCCACTCTGATAGGATCAGAAATTTAAGTCAACAACTGCAGATGGAAATGAAATAGTGAATCCTGTGGGCTGCAAAAAAGGAATTTTTTTCCCACCACCCAAACAGTTCCTTGTGTCAGACAATCTGGAGCCACATTAAGGATTTTTTACTTTTTACTAGTCCAGCTGGCAGAGCAAATTGCCTTGTTGAATTAGCATATCCTAAAATATAAAAGAGTTTAAATGAGTACAATGGTACAAGCAGTACAACAAACTATTGCTATTATAAAATATACTAACATATTTCTCTGTTGTATAGTGAACAGATTTGAGACACAGGCAGGTGTAAATGACTCCTGGAGCTTTTTGTATTAGTTATTTTCATATGAATCTCCGTAATAAGCAAATCAGCATGTATGTTGCCAAATTAAATAGAAAGCTATTAGCAAATAGCTTTTACACAGAACTTATACAAATACCACATTTTTCGTATCCTGTTATTGCAAGAACAAAATTGCATAGACCATTTGCTGGCACTTTCTGAATTCCCCAAATAATGCAAATAGTTCAAGTAGTTCCCTCAATTTAGTTTCACCCCCTAATGCAGTAAGTGTTTATGTGTAGTGAGAGGAAAAGAAACATGGAGCTCAAAAATATTAACAATGACATAATCATCTGACTGAATAATAGTTCAGCAAGGAAACATATTCCCTATATTTTTTTTAATGCTCTCAGTAAGGCTGTTTTCAAAGTGTTACTGACAGAACATATAATTTGATTCAAGTCATTCTTCTGAAGTTGAAATGTCATTTGTGCTCTTCTTCCCCTTTCACCCTGTAGTCCAGAATTGTAGATACAGATTTATTTCCTAAACTGAAGTACTCTGTTTTTAAAATTCTGCTTTTGGTGATGCTCTTTAGCAATAACATAAAACTCAGACTAGTGAGGGGGTGTGCGGCCTTTTCTGGTGCCTCACTGGCAAACACGGCTGTATTCTTGGCAAGTGGAGCCCACGCCGGCCACTGACAAGTAGAGCTTTCCGTCTGGACACACACAGATTTCGTAAAGCCCCTGAGAAATACCGGATTCACCCTTTGTACCCTCAGGCAATTTGGGCAGTCGCACAGTTTCAGCATCGAGCAAAAGCTGCATGGGAGAAAGCAGGGCAAATGGGCTCGTTAAGAGATAATAATGCAATAACATGCCATAAAACAACCTGACTTTGTCTAGGCAGTCGTTTAAGAATAGCTTTCTACCCAGACTTGTTACACAGAAAGCTGCTCTCAGGCCTAGGCTCTTGGCAGACACTGGAACATGGGAGAAGGATAAGCTGGTGCCCGTCCTCCTCAGCAGAGACCCCATGAAGTTCAACAAGGCCAAGTGCAAGGTCCTGCACCTAGGTTGGGGCAATCCCAAACATGGATACAGGCTGGGTGATGAGTGGATTGAGAGCAGTCCTTCCGAGAAGGACTTGGGGGTATTGGTAGATGAAAAACTGAGTATGAGCCAGCAATGTGCGCTCACAGCCCAGAAAACCAATTGTATATCCTGGGCTGCATCTAAAGCAGCGTGGCCAGCAGGTCAAGGGAGGTGATTCTGCCCCTCTACTCCACTCTTGTGAGACCCCACCTGCAGTACTGCGTCCAGCTCTGGGGACCCCAACATAAGAAGGACATGGAGCTGTTGGAGCGAGTCCAGAGGAGGGCCATGAAGACGATGAGAAGGCTGGAGCACCTCTCCTATGAAGACAGGCTGAGAGAGTTGGGGCTGTTCAGCCTGGAGAAGAGAAGGCTCCAGGGAGACCTTATAGCAGCCTTCCAGTACCTGAAGGGGGCCTACAGGAAAGCGGGAGAGGGACATTTTACAAGGACAAGTAATGTCAGGACAAGGGGGGATGGTTTTAAACTGAAAGAGGGTAGATTTAGATTAGATATTAGGAAGAAGTTCTTTACTGAGAGGGTAGTGAGACACTGGAACAGGTTGCCCAGAGAAGCTGTGGATGCCCCCTCCCTGGCAGTGTTCAAGGCCAGGCTGGATGGGGCTTTGAGCAACCTGGTCTAGTGAAAGGTGTCCCGGTCCATGGCAGGGGGGTTGGAACTAGATGATCTTTAAGGTCCCTTCCAACCCAAGCCATTCTATGATTCTGTGATAAGAGATGGGGCCCCTGCCTGTACACTGATTAGTGGGGCATGGGTGCTGCTGCTGCCACTGGACCCAGGTCTGTCCTGGCCTGAGTGCTGAAGCCTCGCAGCCATGCCAGCTGGTTAAGGATGGACATACAGTCTGGTCTGGAGTTCCTCTGTGGAAGAACTGGCACTGTACAACCTCGCAGAGGGGATAAACAGGCTGCTGCATGTTGCATGCGTTGCTGATGGGGCAGCTCTTAATGATGTCTGCAGAGCTTCACTCCTTAATTTATCAACTCTGGGGCTGAGTGTCTACCTCTGGCCAAGGACCCCACTGGGGTGCCTGGGGATCACCGTGCTGGTGGGGAGCTGAGTGCTATCAGGATTTTATTAGAAAGCATTTCTCCAAGCTAATACAACATTATGTCAATTGGCAGTATTATTTAATCTGATCCATAAGTAAAAGTCTTATTGGCACCATTAATTTTAATATCTTGTCTCCTAAAACCTAAGGAATTAAATTAACAGAACTTGAAAAAAGACTTGAAGTTATTAGTTATATTCAGACAGCAAGACCGACCATAGTTATGGAAACAGAAGGGCTTGTACTCACCACACCATCACTGCTGTGTAGTTTGATATCCATTTGGGAAAGAGCTTCAATATTCCCAGCTTGTGCTTTGATATTAATTCCTCGTGGTGCATCCATGCTCAAAGATCGAGTTGGTGATTCCAGCCTGAAAGCAGGAGCAGGAAATCTGACAGTAGAACATTCTCGTATGTTCCTTTATTTTTGAAAAATAAGTAAACTTTTGAACAAGAACTTGAAAGATCTTGCCTGAAGTTATATAAAAGATGCAGTTTCTTTGTTCTTCAAGCAGACTTGAAAAAGGTAGATATTTTAAAACACCAAAGTATCCCAAATGAAAAATATACATGAATTCATAACACAAATGCAAGGTATTATTTCAGAGATAACTTCAGATTATTTCAGTATAATGGTATTTGTTCTTTAAAACTGAAACCCATTTTTGCACTCTTTAGTTTGAATTAATTTTCATTTTTTACATAATAAGATATTGAAATTAATACAATTAGTGCAGTCTGAAAGTTTTTTAATCAACAAGAGTTCTTACACTGTTATCAGTCAGACCAAGATTTCACTCAGTTTGTGTGTGTGTTGTTTAATTAGATGGCATCTGAAACTTAAAACCCAGTAACTTAATTTGAAATTAAAATTATGCAATATAAGAGAAAGTTGCAAACCCTACAGTGCCACAAGATGGCAGGAAGGTACCGTGTTAGCTGAGTAATCACCTCGTAGGGTCAGCTGTGCAGGATTAATGATTTTTATTTTCCAAAGAGATGAGGCTTTGTTTCTTCAGAATTTTGGTATCATTTCCACAATAAGTAGCAGGGACAGAAGTACTAATTAAAAACCATGAGAAGGAAAGAAAAAATCCAAGCTCAGCATAAGCTAGTGATTGTGTTGCTTCTTTTGACCATTACCTAGAACTGCTTCGTCTGGAGTCACTGGGAACACCACAGGATCAGAGTTGATACCTACTGGTTTTTGTTCCTGAATATTGGCTCACCCTTCCTGATGACACCAGACTGAATTTTACACTATCAGCCAAAATTAAACAGATGAATATTAAGGCTAGAGAAAATGAATCAACTGGTGGTCCCAGTTTACTTTACATCCATGTTACCTTCTCTATTCTGTACGTTCCCTGGACACATATAAAATAACGTGGGCTTCATCCATACTGCAGAACTCAGACATGCGTCCCTGTTCCCAGGTCTGCATGTGCTCACCCACTGTGTCTTCTGCAAATTTGGGAGGGGTGTGTGTTGTGTGTCCACACATATGTGCACGCACTCCCAGCAGATGCTGTGTTGGCTCCACGCGTGCCAACAGCTGCCGATCTGGGTGAGTGGAGCACTGCGCCCCAGCAGGTCCTTTAGTAGGTATGCGTCAGGTAGTGAGTCTAGATGCTGACTGCCAATCACTGCTTGTGTGAAACTTCAGTTGTAGAGTTTCGAAGAAGCTAAATCCAGCTGATATCTTAAAACCTAAACCCATGATATCTGAGCACAGTCAAGCACAGTCACTGAAACTTCACTTTTTATACCCAAATCTGAAAATAACTCAGGCAATATTGGCTTATCACTGATGGCCAGAGGTAGCAGAAGATTCTATCTTCTTTGATCGTCAAAGGTCCCTTCCAACCCAAACCATTCTATGACACTGTTTCTATGATCTGCCTCTCCTCAACATCTCCTTGGTTAGTCACCTTCAATTAGTTTAAACTCCAGATGGACAATTTAAAATCCTAACAATGGGTAACTGCATCATGGTTCCATATTAGGACCATATGCACAAAATAGTTTGATGCCTTACCCCATGATTCTCAGATGGCACAAACTTCTGTCATGAGCATGCTGAGTACAAGGGCACAAGTATGAGCCTGTTCTGCATCAGACATCTAATATAGTACTAGTAATCTTTATTAAGCAATGTTTGTGATTTAACAACTTATTCTATGGCTTTTTGCTTTAGATCCTTAGATTTACACTTTTATGAAATGGGAAATCAGTTTTTCCCTGAGTGATTTACATGGGAGGTCTGCTTCATGGGAATATTTTTCAATGCATGTTTGTATGCATTATGTAATGAAACATTAATCAAAGTTTGTATTTTCAATATTTAAAATTTAATATATTTTCATAAAGCAGTGTCGAGGTAGTTGAATATAACTGTTGCCATAGTTTGTTTTAGCAAAAAGCTATAAACATTGAAACAGCTCATGGTTTTTTTTTGTAAAGTATTTCGCCTAGGTAAGTATTCCACATGTAGGCATAAATTTTTATTTTTAAGTTCTATTGACTATAATAAGAAGGCAGATTGGGACAGATTTTTGAAGAGCATATCAGACCTGAAGTTTGAAAAGCAATCAAACACTGCAGAAATATTTCTTACTTTCTAGCAAAATTAATGCTACAGACTTTGGAAGCATTTACAGATTTATGATATGACTTACATATAATTTAAATTACATGGCAGAATTACATTTGCTATATTAATCACAATCCTAAATTTCTGATGTTTATACAGGTCCTATTTCTAAATTAACTAAGGGTGGATTTACCTAATTAAGTCAGTCATTGGAGCTTCCTGGCAATGGAAACTGCAGTGAAGCTTAAGCAGTGATTTTAAAGCCTTCTGGAACTATTATGTGTGAGATTTTAGCAGAGGCAACATTCAGTAACACTAATGATGTATTTCTTCACACAGCATTCAAAGGTTCAGGGGCTCAAGTCCAGATGTACTAAAACGCAAACAGGCACCTAGTGTAGAAATGATGTGACTGAGTTGAACCTTGGCTTTGAATGTCCCTTCTTAGTCCCCACTTGGTCCTGAAGACACATGACTTCCTCAGCCCCCTAAACATTGACCTTAAAGTCACCTAAAATTCTTCAGTGGTCCTGGCCCCGAGGCACTTCCACTTTGTCACTGGTGGGCAGGTTTGGACATCTCCCGTATGCATAAGGGTGTGGGGACCACAGAGTTCCCCTAGCAGAAGAGCTGACTGATGGCAACACTTGTATGAACTCAGGATGTCTCAGAAAGATATGAATAGAGCACTGCAATCATCAACACTGGTGGTGTTTTAAACAGACATTTATAAAGCAAAATGGGCTTTTTTTTTACATCAGTGACCAGTGGATCTACTTAAAACACATGATGGGAGGAAGTTGCTCTGCACTGCGAATGATTTGGGTCAGTCAGAAGGAAGATACATGACTGTGTGCAGGTAATGGCTGATAAGAACGTTTCAAGATCTATACCCTAGGCAATAAATGGAGGGAAGGAGTAGACTGGGCTGAGCAAAACATTGATGTGCACCCCTCAGAAGTCTTGGCAAAACAAGAATTTGGTTTGCGTGCAAATCCTGGAGGGTGCTTGCAGACTCAAGAGGACAGAAGTTGATTGTCTTAGAGTTTTTAGTCATTTTATAGTGTTTGTTTGAATTCTGGCAGTAGAATGATGAGGGAATATATTGTTACCAGTCACTTTATCTTTTTTTTTTTAATTACACGCATATAAATTACATTTAACAGAATGGAGTGAGGATCTTTATCATCTAGAGGAATTAATCTATGTAATGTGCTGTCCTAAATGAGACATCTGTCACAGCCTATATCTCATTTGGAAAGATGGATTCTGTACTTACAAGTAGCTTCTAGGTACTGTGGTAGTTGCCAGGGGTCTATTAGCAAATGATGTGGTGCAAGAGGAATTGATCGGGATGGCACAACATTTGATGCCAAGGAGCTTACACCCCCATTATATGTGTTCTGAGTAGTATTCTGGACTAGCTGTTTCGTGACCCCGATGACTGGACACCCAGAAAGGTTGGAGCACGTTAGGCATTCTCCAGGAGAGCAGAGCTTTCAGGTGAATTTAATCCAAATGTCATCCTGTTCATGTAGCCCAAACAGTTCCATAATGAGAACCAAGATGTGGGGAGCTCAGGCAGTTGGGCCATTTCCCTCAAAAGCCCGGTCCAAATATTAAGTAAAACACTCATGTAGACATATCCACGGAATGTGAAGCAATGGAAACCATATCTAGGCCCACTTGCAGAGTAGGTGTTTTGCCTTGCTTTCCTTCTCCCTGCAGCCACCTGGAGGTTTGTTGGCAAAGTGCAGGGAAACTGCACAGTGTCAGCTAAGGAAAGGCAGGGAAGGGTGGGGGAGTAAGTGGTCCCTGCTAATATTTCATAGCTCTGTCATCTGGATATTGGTCCTCCAGCAGTCCATTGCAACTAAAGAAACTGATTACAAGGAAGATAATATTTTTATCCGTGTCTTCTTACTTGTTGGTAAGATAGTTCCAGAAGTTGACTATACTGTCTTAGCTGTCTGCCAAAGAAATTTGGTGCTGAGGTGTGCAGAATAGTTCATGAAGGACTGTGTGAACGTCTTCTGAGGGAACATGGACAGCATCCAGGCTCTGGATCTGAAACCATCCCAACCTAAAGGCTTGGAGATTGTCACCTTTTCCTATAAGCACATTGCTAAGTCGTGGAAATACCACATCACCAGAAATTGCTCAGTTGGCTGTTTAGGGAGGATGTGAGGGGAGTGACAGCCTGCTGCGGCTGTGGTAAAGAAACCGCTGATATTGCCTGTGCATGCTTCTTTCATCCTGTTCTCGCAGGAGACAGAAGGCTACCTTGCTGATCTTACAAGTACCACAATGCATTAGAAAGCTGTTTCAGTACTGCAGAAAGAGTACCACAGTCTTCTGGAGCCCAAGCTTCCTACTGCAGTGTGGAGCTGCTTGACTCTTAGAGCAGGAAAGAGGAACCAGCTTGCTCTTGTGAATTTGGGGAATAGTTTATTCCTTGCTTCTGGCCACTTCTTGTCCTTTCCATCTTATGAGTCAGCATCTCACCTGAATTCAACAGGGACAGAATTCCTCGGGATGACTTTAGATAAAGGTTCCCCACATGTATGCATTCCTCCCAGCACCAACCTGAGGAAGACCAGGGTTACTGTAAGTGGACTGGACAGATAGATGGACACTGCCTCTAAAATTGTGGTGTGCCCATACATACATACAGCTCATGCCTTTATTTATTTCCCCCCTTGCTTTTCGGTTAAAATAGCCTGATCAATTTTACCATACAGAGGAGATTTTATGAAATGTAAACCTGGCACTAAAGTGTTAAAGATATGGTAAAGAATTTAGCAGTGTATAGTGTATTAAGTATTTGAGTTAAATATGTTCTTGTATCAGTAAAAGAGAAGCACCTATGTATTTTAGCCCTGACTCAGCTTTAATTAAAAAAAAGGGCCCTTGTACATAGGAGAAAATAAAATGTCAAATATACTGGACTTGATTTATTTTACTTGATATCAGATTATTTCACAGCAGTATGTTAGTTTAGATCATTAATAAGACATTGGTCTGGTGTTCACCTATATGGTGGGGTGTTTTTTGTGAAGCCCTTTTAAACACGAGGTGGATCCAGGCAGAACCTAAATGCTGGCTAGTTCGTAATCCCTTTTCATTAAACGTTTTTCACAAACCTTTCTGGTATTGATTTTTGTGAGAGTTCATAAAATATACTAATCCATCACTTCCACTTCTCTACTATGCTCAGTCTTCCTCCCGTAGTGCTTTAGTATAATTAAAATAAAAGGATCTATGCAAAAAGGCCAAATAAATCTCTATATTAAGGTTTGATTTAAGAAGAAAGTCATATGAGGGGGCAGAAGACAGTGAAAGATCCCTAATCCCTTTCTTTCTGCCATTTAATCTTTGTAGGACTGAAGATGCCGCTTCACACGCTTGTTCCTAGGCATTTATACGGAGCATGCATGGGATATATAGTATTAGAAAAAAGATTGAAGAATATGAAGAAAAAAGAGGAGATATAGAAAATATAACTCAGAAGAGCTTGCACTGGAATGGTACTTGCTCAATGGGAGGGTATTTGCATATTGTTCTTGTTTCCCTTGAACTTCCATGAAGATGCTAAAATCAAACCTGATGACCTCATAAGGATGTCTCCCACTCTTCTTTTCTGAGTACACAGCTCTTTGACCCACCTCTCAGTAAACAATCTCCATGACTTCTCAGAGTTGGAAAACTTTTTAAAAAATTGAAAGTGCTTTGACTAAACTGCTCCAAAGCCAAATAAAGCCATTACAGTGAGTTCAATAAGGTTGTCAGTTATGGCACTGAAGATCTGATCCTGCAAGCCTGCATTCCTGTGAAAGTAGGCCCTGTGCAACTCTGCCTGTGCATATGTACTTCCAAGACTAGGCTCAACTTTTTCTGAGATTATGAAGATATGTAACTTTTCATCCCTACTTTATTTTCTTGAGAGAAACAAGAGTTAGGAGAGCAATGGCTACAGGTCTTATTACAGTCTATAAAGACACAGAAGCACTGACGTTGCATAGGGGACAGGCTGTGAAAATGGGTCACAGAGCATCAGATGCTGTTGGCACATAACCAAACAGCTTTTTCACATCGTTAAGTAAGGAAGAAACCCTCCTATGCCTCTGGCGTGCAGAAGGAGTCTTGCCATGAATGCCTGCTCTTGAGTTCAAGTCTGACTTTGGAAATGTGAAAGGCGAACAGAAATCAAATTAGACAGTGATTGGAGATCATGGAGCAGAGGAAGAATAGAAAAGGTAAGAAATGGCGTAAGAAAAAACCATGAGGAAAAAAGAGGGAAAAGGAGAATTGTTAACCTGCCAAAGAACTAATGTCTTGAAAGTCAAAAAAGCAACCTAGAGGATTCTGTGGGCTTAATTGGCCTTGGTTCTCTGTAGGTGTCTGCTTTCAGCTCTGCTTTTTGAATGCGTGTTAACCTTTAAAAGGCAATAGGAGTATATTGGCTTTTTCATTAGTCTGAAAGCAGTCTAATTCACTGGCAATGCAGCCAGACATGGTACAAGAGCAAACCATAGCCAGAGTATGCACTGGTTTCACAGAAAAAAGAGATTGTCAGCATTTATTTATGGTCCAATATATGGAGTATCAAACCATATTCTCTCTTTATGAAGAGGCTGGATTCCTGTTGACACAAGCTGAGC
This sequence comes from Nyctibius grandis, assembly GCF_013368605.1. Taxonomy (NCBI): domain Eukaryota; kingdom Metazoa; phylum Chordata; class Aves; order Nyctibiiformes; family Nyctibiidae; genus Nyctibius; species Nyctibius grandis. The sequence continues at coordinate 105,779,793 of NC_090659.1, forward strand.
AAAGTTAAGCTGGAGTTGTAGAGGTGGATCGTGAGCAGCAGGCACACACTAATGCTGGCTGCCAGTTCCCACCCATATTCACTTATCTCCCAGCAGCTTGCTGTTTTGAGGTCAGGCAAGTGGGAGAGTGATCAGGATGTAGCAAGAAGAATATGATTACCCAAATCTATGGATCTTGGTGTTCTGCCTTGTGGCTTTTAGTTGTTTGCCAGCAGGTCCAAAGGCAAAGAAGGACAAAAAACCAGGACTGAGATCTCAGTCTCAGTATATGCCTCATTTCTGTTTTATTTTGTAAAATTATTTTCTTTGGAATGGCTCCTAAAATTACATCTTCTTGCAAACAGGACGGATGAGTTTCACAGCATTTTCCAATAACGATGTATATCTTAAGAACACGGAAGTATTAGTATTCAACAGTAAACTCTGATAGCTCTTACTGAATGTCAAAAAATACAAAATACTAATGACTCATTAAATCTTCTTCCCTGATCAGTTTCTGCACAGTAATGGAAACATAGCAGTTACTTAGCCAAGCCTTGGCACAAAATTCTGATCTGACATAACTACGGTAAATCTTTCAAACGCTGACTGATTTTTCTTTCTAAAATGTCCCATTTTGCATCACACATAATGAATTTCTTCATTCAGAGGTGGAATAATTGCTTCCTACCAGGATGATGCTGTCTTCCATATTTCTTCCATTCACTTTGATACTCTAAGTCTGAGCTTCACTGAGTTAAACTAAATGAACTATGATGAAAAAAAATTGACTGAAAAACAGCATCAATTTTCCCCTGTCAAGTCCATTAGTTGGTCAATGGTTATATAACATCATCCCAATTTTTGTAGCTTAGTTCAAAGAAACCATTTTCCAAGGGTTATTGCTTCTGGGAGTTGCCTGCACACAATAGGACACATATTCTGTTTCAGTAAGACTAATGTCAGTATCTACAGCTCCCTTACACTGAATCCTGAGTTAGTCTATTATTTATGCAACAATAAAATGTAATATGCAAAGCAGTACATTTTTAATAAATCAAAATTAAATAACAATTATTTAAAATGAAAAAAGAACTTTTTTTGCAGTTTCTTCCAAGTGCATCTGGCTATTTCATTGCAGATAAATTTACAGGAAAACTTAGAGTAGCACCAGATACAGCTCAATATTAGAACTGTACTTTCAACTTAAGTATGCCAAGGCTAATACCTCTCCAAAATAAAGTTACTGTGCCAGTAATAAAAAAGATCACCAGCATCTTGTGAAAATACAGAAAAGTTGACTGATAATATCAGAAGAAAATACCGTACGATTGAATTCAGAGAAACATACTATGAGGGTGTCTGTTTAGAAGCAAGTGCACATACATAGGAACTGCATTAAAGAAAAATTATCTGGCTGGAATGAAGCAGCTGTACATAAAGCACCTCACTTTTCTAGTAATTCTGAAGCTTTTTAAAAAATCTTCAGTGGAACTCTGTTGCAATTTAGAGACTATAAAATAACAGAGCAATTTGTTGTAATTTGATTTTAAAAGTCACTTTTTTCTTGACTCTCTTCTGCTTATTGCTTAAACGCATTAATGTAAATGTCATTTTGGAAGGTCTATCATTTTGTCTCCAATCACTTGGGAAAGTCTCAAAATATGCTGGGCTTTGCTGGCAGTTTGTAACATCTCTGACCTCTAAAAATTAGACACAAATGCATATTATAATCCACTGAAACATTCCAAACACTTCAATAACAGCAGAGCTACTCTGAAATAATTACACGAGGATGTAGTAGGCTCTGCTTTTTCTGGTAGCCTTCTTTCTTGGGACAATAATGTTCTTTACATTTACATACATATATATCATATACTGACAGTCCTAATGTATGAAGCACTAGAAGTTGTTAAAAGAGGGCTACTAATAGCTGTACAGGACTTTTGTATGGCGTGTATAATATTGCTACGGGATTCTTTCTTTTAAAAAAATAATTCCTTTTGGAAAATAAAAATAAGATTAAGTCAATTATTTTTGTCTGGTATCGACAAGGTGTAAAGTGTTTATAATGTATGATTACTGAGCTTAAAAAATAAACTCTCAAATCTGTAATGGATTCTGTATGATCGAGGAAAACAATATCTTTTTAAAAGCTGCTGTTACTTTTATAGCTAGATTTTTAGGAGGGCACAAAACTTACTAGATTCCTCTCCCAGATGTCTGTGTTTGTAAGGGCCAGGAGTACTTCATTACTCGACCACTTCAGGGGTGAGTTCTCAACTCTGGCGGGGAAAAAAAGACCATTGAACCACCTTCCTATTTCCCTTTCTGCCAACTCTCAGGAAGTAGCTGTCATCATACATGACACAGCTGGGCTTATTGTGCTTGACTGGAATGAAGAGGAGCCACAGCGAAATGACAAAATCCCATTGATAACAATGGAGTCAATATTTCGTGAAGAACCATGTGGTGGTGGAATGGAGAAACCGAGAAGTAAGATCACAAATAATCACTAGGCTCAACTAAGCATAGCCACCTATAGGGAATGCATTTTCTAAAGCTAAAACAATCATATAATGACCTCATAGAATCTTGAGCAGCTGCAGTAATGGATTCTTTGACACTTTGTGTGTTTCACATTAGAAAATCATTGGATAGAAATAAAATAATAATTAATCAGATTCTATGGATAAATTCATTTGTCCATAGATAAATTTATCCTTTTATCCATGAGTCTATATTTAAATGATTTTATCCATGGACTTACTACAATCTTACAACTCAAACAGCTTGGATATGGAGTCTCTGCTGAACCAGGGTGCCTAAATTATAAGTATTGCAACATCAGAGCTGAAGGACCCAAGAAACCAAAATGGATTGTGTTCCTCCAATGACTTCTTTGTTAAGAACTCTGTGAAAGAAAAGCACAAACAATATAAGATTGTTTCATCCTCTCTATGCTTCAGGCTGTGGGCAATCTGATGATCCAAGATTATAAGAAAAGAGAGATTGTGCTGTTTCCCTGATACAAATTTGCAGATTTGTAAGCTTTAAGAAAGAAGTAAATTACAGGAAGACATACAGAAAATCAGAAAAACCCTCAGGACAAGAATTGCTGGAGTCAATGGAACAATTGTAGAAAATAATAAATATATATGTAAATACAAGCATGGGAGGCTGACACAGAATTATTAAGATTAGTATAAAAAAGAAGTCTGAATTTGACGCAGAAGATATGCAGAAAGTTTTGAAGAAAGAAGAGATTCAGAAAATTGATAGCAATGAAAACATTGACTGTATTTTGAAATTCTTCAAGTCTTTAGTGAGTACAGGACAACCATGGATTTTTACCAACTTAGAAAGAAAAGACACTTATTTTAGGTAAATATGATGGTGTCATGACTTTCCTGAAAAGATAAAGTTCTAGCATGGCCAGGGTCTCCAAGCTAATTATTAGTGTGGAAGGACTCATTATTCCGTGCCTGATATTAAACAAGAGTCAGTAATTGGCAGCATTTGCTAATCCTAGTTACAAGGTTATATAAACTCTGATTAACAATTTAGATGGAATATAGGGTTACAAGTGGAAAAGCTTTATTCTGGGATTTGAACATTTCCCAGCACAGTGTGTGGCCTTGTTTCTTATGATGAATTTTCATTACTTCAGAGCTTAACGGAACATGGCATAGTCGATAAGCACACGGTTCCTCTAAACAAATGTAGTAGCCTATAGTAAGGAGTATAGGTAATCCCCCGTGCACCCTTCAAACTGAATAGAGAGAAACAGGCACTGCGAGGGCATAATTAATCTGATCTATTTTACATGTCTCTGTTAGGATAAAATGTAACATGCCCTAACAGTATATGTTGCCTTCCAGAAAGAGGTGATGAGATCTGATATAGATAGATGTCTAAATGAGTTGAATCAATTCCACCTGAACTATGTGCCTGAGCAGTTGCAAACCCCTGGGGCCATGCTCCAGGTATATTAGACTCTCTGAAAATGAATCCGTGTGGGTGGTTTGTGGGAGGAACCCTTCCCACTTCAGAGAATGAATGAATGAATGAATTGTGAATGAGTGTTTCTGCTTGCAGTGAGAGGGCAGTTCTAAATCTGGATGAGCATCTGAGATGCATCTGCTTATTCTGGGCACACAGAGGTCCTCTGGGTTTGGATTCTTTTATATGAATGCAGACTGAATATGTAAGAGCTGAATGGTAACCCCAAGTATGTGCTGAATTATCCGCTGAATCACACACAGGAACAATGAAGAAAACATTTAGGATCAGCTAAAGTGTTAGGCAGATACAGGTGAGGGTTTTTTTCTTTGTTTTTGTTTTTTAACCCTACTCCATATGTATAGGAAGTGTGGTTGATTTTTAAATAAATAATTCTATTGGGTTTTTTTTTTTTTTAGCTTATCTTGTCTTATGCTAAAAATGATCAAGGATAAAGGGCATATCCCTGAGGCACTGCAGTCCTTTTGGGTGGCATTCCTAAATGTTGGGAGCATTTGCTGATCTTGAAGATGTCAGCTGGTATGTTCTTCAGCACATTTTCCTTTCCTTTAATTTAAATAAAAAATTTCTCATCATATTTTTATTTCTTAGAATAGTCTATGTTCCACATTTGTTCTGTATTTGTGTTCTAAATCTGAAATGAGTGGCAACAGATGATTTCAGTAAAGCTCACTTACAAGATTCTGGATTCAAGGGAATTGTTCAGCATAAGCACAGCAGGCACCAACACTGCTTATGGCTTAGGGGTGATCTCTGTGCACAAGCACAATTACAAAGGCAGATTTGAGTAAAGGATGTTTCCAGTTCCCAAGGTTTTGGTTAACAGAACTTATTTTATGTAAGCAATATAAAAGAAATGTTCAAAGTTTTAGGACAAATGCACGTACATGTTCTCTTCAGAAGAGAATAAAACAGTGCCCAGTTTTAATGGTACTTTGAAAAGACTATAAAAGTAATTTTAAAAAATCTATTAGCCTATTCAAAAACATAGCAGATATGATTATTACAGTGTAATTATTTGTTTACTAGTTCTCCATCCATCTTAAATATTGAGGTGTTTTTGCCTGTTTGTTCACTGTCACTCAATGCAGAGTTGTTGAAGGAATGAGTATCAGAATATCTAAATATCAGAACTGAGATATGATTAAAATAGAAGCTTCTCTCAAGACTGACAGTTGTGAGTGGTAAGCAGAGCTAATTCAAAAGAGGTCTCTGTGATGACCTCAATTTTTATGATGTGCTCACTCTCCAGGTAATTAAAAACGGCCAAGGCGCCACTGAATGTGATTGAATCTGGCACATCACAGATGTTTCCAGCATGGCTATCTTTTTCAAATGGCTTTAATGATACTATAAAATAACTTATTGTATTATAAAATTTTACTCTCTTATAATAACACTATTTGCATCACTGTTGTAAAAGACCTGGTTAGTATTTTCATTATGTGTATTTTCATAAAATTATCTTCCAGGCTGAAATTTGCCATGCTTTTCTTTTATATATCTCAAGCAAATTTTTCTTTAATATGCAGCAGCATAGAAAGATTTCAAGTAACTGAAATTCTTCAGGACATGCTGTTCATAGTGTCCATTTGTTCTGCGTGAAAAGAAACACTCAAGTGAAGAAGCCTTTCCTGACAAGCAGGTCATACCCTTTCCCTCTTGCAATTCTTTAGTTCAGTGGCTGAACATGCCACACTCTCTTCAGGTTCCTCACAACTGAAAGATCACAACTGCACACACAGGCTGAGGGAGAGGGCGAAGAGTGTGAGTAGTGACTGTGCACATGTACAGTATCTCTTGGAAGAATTACTCTTATCAGGAAATGCTTTCCTTTTTTCCTCCAGCGTTTGCCACATGCACATCCTTATGGTGGGTGACTCCTGTTTCATGGCTCCCCCCCAGCTTCCTTGATATACGTGCAGACAGGTATGTAGGTGAAAAATAACGTAAGGGATGCTCTACCCAGCTCAACGTTACATCTTAGACTAGTGAGAGCACAACCACAGACTTACAAATAGAGCTCCAGGTGGTCATCTGCAAGGTGTCTATAACTGCAACAATCATTAAGGAAGTTCTCACGGTAGCTTGCGCTCCAGTGGAGTACACTGTAGTCACTGATGACAAGTTCACTTTAGCAATCTCACCGAGCAGTCTGACATTGTCAGTTATCCAGTTCAACAATGTAGGTGTAGAAATCATTACACCTTTGGTCTTCGCACTACTGGCATAAGCAGCCATGGAAAACATGTAAACGACTGTCCCATACAAGCAGCAGAAACAACTCTTACTGATTTTAATGTGTTAAGTGAGATCTCTGAAAAACTGAGGCTTTAGGAAGAACATCAGCCACCTGACTGCCTTAAGTGAAAGTCAGTTATGACAGTGGGCAGAAACCTGGTGTGTGTTCTCAGGGAGACCTTACCTGGCAAAAAGGCCACTAACATCAGTGCATGGATTTCCTCCCCTGCTGTTACTGAGGCATCTATCTATCACTCACTGGTTTCAGAGGCCAGCAGTCCTTCAAAACAGGAAATGTGTTGTAGGTGCTCAGGAGAGCAGCTATGACTGCCAACACATCTGCTGCTCACTAGGAGACCTGAGGCTCTGCTCCCACTGGTCACCAAATGTCCCTCCTACCTCAAGAGGGAAACATCTGTGAGAGCAGGACAGAGTCCCTCTGCGGACTCAGGATTACAGACGAGAGGATGATCTAATCAGCAGAGGTAAGTCTATCTCCTAAGTTCATATGGTCCATATGTACAATGATATATATGCCCTGCAGGTGAAGCACTATAGCTTGTAAACTAAATTGCAACGAACATGATTTTGCAAGAATATGGGTGCACACAAATAGCTAGTTAACGCAAGACAGAGAAAACAGATTGTACTTGGAAAATGCTTTTCACTTTAGGATTAATATTTTCAAGTAAAATCACTGCTTAAAAGAAGACCAGATATGAAGTAGTACCCAAGCCTTTGCTAATAAGGTATTTTAAAACATCTGAGTCAGAAATGCTTCTGAAAAGGTCATAAACATGATATCCTGTATCATCCGATCCTAAACTATGCCTTTTAACAGATTTGAGTCCATTAGATGAATGGAAAGAAATTCTTCAAGCTTCCAAAAGAAGTATTTGATGGTGTTCTTAGTTAACCTGAATGCAGTAAAGTATATGAATGCAAATTTATATCTAGCAAATTAATGCCAGGGCTCATAAAATTACATTGCAGGAGAAATATCTCACTAGTCAGGGAACAGAGATGCTTTACAAATACTGAATCATAGACTTACTTTTCCGTTACGTAATTCATTCTCTTCTGACTAACTAGGCTTTTGATTTGCATAATGATTGTAAAAAACCCACTGTACTTCAATTAGTCAGATGGTATTTTTAGGCAATTAGCATGTAAGCATTAGTATTACAAATATGATTAAGCAATAATTTAGTAAATGTTTTTACCCTGGCTGGCTTCTATACATCTTTTTCTAGATTGCCTTCGTAATTCTTACTCATATGACCATAAAACCACACAACTTCAGTTTCCAGCCCTTCTCTCTGTCTTATTACACTGTTTAACCCCAGCAAATACTTCAAGTGCAAAAGGAAATCATATTACCAATGGGGAATGGAAAGGATAAAAGTAAGCCTTCATAAAGAATCAGAGAGAAGCAGAAGCCGTAAGAAAAGTGGAGTTATTGGATGCCACAGAACAGAAGTAAAAATTAAAGGGGACATTTATTCTGAATATATAGATAGGGAAGTCTATGAGCAGTCCACCAGTACAGTAATTTACCTTAACCAAATACCTAGAATATGTATAATCATGCTCTCAAATTATCAATATTCTATAACATGTAAGTCACAAGCTAGTAAATATGTATTTTTATGCTTTTAAGCATTGCACATGGGTATTTCATTAAAATATGAAGCAATGCTTCTTAAATCACATATTTAAAGTTTTAGTGAATGTCAATATTATACATGTGTTTAAAATACATCTGTTTCCCTGGGAAATATTGAAATATTTTCAGAATATACCCATAAGCTGTTAAAAATACCCATATTCAGAAAACATTATATACATATTTATAATTATACTCTGACAGAAGTTGACTCTCTGGAACAGTGACATCATTGCTGCTACAGTGCTTTTCAAATCCAGGAAGGGCGGAATGATATGGGTCACTTTTGAACTTGGATGTAAACCCTCAATTGAAGAACTGGCAAAATACCACAAAGTGGCTATACTAAGTGATTTCCCACAGGATTTGTGCTCAGAAGCACTCCTGCACCTGAAAGCTGTGTATGCACTTGACTATATCAGGCAACTGAATTGCAGAGAGAAGTAGGAGTCCAGATGCTTTTCTGTCCTCACTAATTACAATTGGCTAATTTTAACCAGGTACCTCCTCAGTGGTGTTTGTCTGGGGAGGATATTTCCTGGATATATACAAATCTTCCCATTGACTGTAAACATGCCATTGAGATGTTTGTTGGACACTTATTGAACGTGAGACCCTGTTTTTAGGTCTCTACTAGGTCCTAAAGTCTTAACAAATTTTGTAAATGGAAACTAGGTACCTTATTTAGATATAAGAGCTCCAGAAAAGGAATTAAAAAGTAGACAATGTTATTTTAAACCTAGGAAAGCTTCAGTTTTGAAATGTAGATTTTGTTGTTATAATTCTTCCTACCAGTTGGAAGTAAATGCAAGCACATCTCTTCTTCTTTACAGGTGAGTCATGAACTCAATCTGTTAGACTGAAAAGGACTTGATATGTTTCCTTCAAATTACAGAATGAAAAGACAGTTACTGACCACAGTATAATTGCATTGCTCTGTCTCCATTACTTAGCTATAAAAAGATATGTTCTAACACACTTATCTCTCTGTTTCGAGAAAAGAAGTCTATCTTTAAATTTGGCACTTGGACACGGAAGCCAGCAGAATGTGTAATTCAGAAGGCCCTTTGTGTCAGCTTTGTTTGCGATCCTGCCCTAGATCTGAATGACAGAGAATGAATGTGGCCTCTGTTCATATGACACAAACTGAAAAGTTATGAGCATTGACAGCTTTCCAGTAAGCTCCTTGAAACATGCAACTACATTTGAAGTGGACAGGTTTTCTTGAAGCACTATCCCCTATATTTAATGCTGCATACTGTGGCACTTTATATCACATTCATCCAGCATATCACATTCACATGGCCCAGCACAACCACTGAAGGAAAAATAGAGGAAAAATAGCAGAAGATCAATAGATGGTGAAAGCCTGGAGATAAGGCTTGAGGTGAGCAAATAGGTTATATTACTTATAACTTGGTACTCACTACCTTCATCTGGAAAGGACGCATATTCAAATTTAAAATAGAAAAGTAATACTTAAAACTGCATTTTAAATTTTCATATTGAAGTATTTTTCAGTAGGTAGATTACTGTATTTAACAATGTGGAATGAAACAGAATATTTATAAAACATTACAAAATTGCCATTCGTTGGTAAACTTGTCTGAGCTCCTTCACAACCAAATGCATGAATTTTGTTTACATCGACATTTAAGATTACCCTTGAAAGCAACCTTTTTCCAGCATAAGCTTTGTAAATTGCTCTTCTCTGCCTACATCTTAACTTCGCATCTGCACTGCAGACAAATGCATTTGTTTCTTGATCCTCCCCAGAAGCCCTCCATGGTATCATCGCCACCTCTGCTTTCAGAAGTGACATTGATTGTGGGTGGTAAAGACGGCAAAAAATAATTAAAAGAATGAGGCATTTTGAACTGCTCTGGGTAAGGGCCTGCCAGGACATGAGTGCTGTGCACATGGCACAGCTTCATGCCCTGATATTCAGCATTTTTCTTAGGGTTAAGCTAACTTGTTTTCTAGAGCAGGTGTTTAGCAGCTCTGGATTTATGTCACATATCACAGAATCAGAGAATCAACTAGGTTAGAAGAGACCTCTGGGATCATCAAGTCCAACCTTTGACCTAACACCACTGTGTCAACTAGACCATGGCACTAAGTGCCACATCCAGTCTTTTCTTAAACACCTCCAGGGATGGTGACTCCATCAGTTCCCTGGGTAGCCCATTCCAATGCCTAATAACTCTTTCTGTGAATGTCAGTCGCAAGTGTCAATGTTGATGTGGCCATGTAGGTACTTCGTTGATATGATAATAATTATTAGTATAACTTCCGTAAATTGTGGAAGAATCTGTACTTCTCACTATTTTAGGTTAACTGAAGACAGAACTGAATGGGACTTTAACTATTGCACTTGAGCTCTGCTAACACATAGGAACATTCTAGATCAAAACATGTGCTTATCATTGACATGGTAAAAATCACTAAAGAGGTAAGCCATGAGGTAAACTCATCCATGCAGGAGAACTTTATGAACACTTTGAATTAATTTCAATGTTTTCCTTCAGCTGATATCCTACTTCAAAAACAGATGAAAAATGTATAACAATAGTTGTATGTAGTGTGAAACAGTGTAATTGTTTTTAAATGAAATGCAGATAAGAACTTAAAATGTAACATAGCATAATGGCTGTAGGATAAAACTATTAGCTTTAAGCCTATTAAAATATTATTAATTGATGATACATTTCAAGAAAAGGGACAGCCACAGAAAATAATTGATATGTATCCAATTAAAATTTGCAGAGAGCTTCTTGACTTTGTAATTAGAAAAGTCGATGTCCTACTTGATCAAAATTGAGATAATCAAATGACAAATTTACAACATAATGAATCCACTCCCTCCAAAACCAGCCAATGTTCACTACAATGCAGAATCCTATATATTGGTCAAAGTCTGTCACATTCAAATTCTACCATAGCAGAAGAAACACATTTTTGAAAGTGGAGTTCAACATGTAAAAACTAATGTCTTGAGCTCATTCTGTCTTTAAATGCAAGCACAAGGTATCTTATTGTAAGTAATTCCTAACTATCAAGGAGAAAATTAAAAGAAGTATCATAATAGTCTCCCTTTCCTTTGCCATTCTCAATCTGAAAATTCAGTAACCAGGATACAGACAGTGTTCTTGAAAGCTTTAATCATCTTCTGCTACTCTCTAATAGTTATCATTACTGGAGAAGAAACACTGAGAAATTACGACAGAAAGTAGCTGACTGCCAAGGTATGAAAGGACAGAAGTATAATTGTTAAATAGATCCTCTTTCATTTCAAATCTTTCTTTGAACTGGGTTATAACATGAAACATAACATATTCATGAACAGAACTAAATTGAGTTTATTACCTCATCATAACCAACATCATATTATAAACTAATTTGGGATACTCAAAATTACATAGAATAATGCACAAAAAATGCTATCCCAGAATTAAGGAGCTCTGAAACATACAAGGTACTTTATCATTATTTTCTCACCCCAAACTGCTCTTTATTTATACAGAGCTTTGTGCATTTCCAAATTTTTCTTATTAGTCTGTTTTCTCAGATTGATACTAGTTTCTAAAAATCTTGACTAATCATAGGTTGATGAGCCGCTGCAGACAAGCAACTTCAATTGTAACATAGTAGAAAAAGTCATACTTAAGTGTTTCAAAATTGAAAAATAGAAGTTTATAGAAAAGCTTTCCACAGTATATTATGTGGCTTTAAATATTCACCATCAGCAATAAATCATTCATAACATATTTCAAATTTGCAGAGCAATGTATACTTTTCCTTCAAAACAATAATGTCACATAAAATAGAAAAAAGTTATTAGTAGTTTTGTAAATGCTGTTGGAAATCCCTTGTTCAGAAAAAATGTGAATATCTATAGCAAACAATGTTTACTTACTAGATGTATGTTTTAATGTATAAATTCTTACCTAAGCTGTTTGAAAGCTTCTGCCTTGACAAGTGGTGTTTCCACAGAGTGTTCAAAAAGTGCTCCTTCAGGCCCTGAAAAAAAAAAAGAAAAACTATATTGTAAAAGTTCAAATGTAAAAAAAAATAGTGACAGTGATTTATATGGCCACTTTGATATCAGAACTTAAGGTACAAAAACATATATTAACAAAGAGACAACTAAAATATCGATACAAGTCCTACTATTACAGTATTGATTGGAACAACACAATATAGGTAATGTAAAAGTACAGGTGTAAATTCATAAAATGAAATCTAAAAAGTCTGAAGACAGAGAAATTTTAAACTACTCAGGACAGCAAAATAAGTAAATAAGATTTTTACAATGTAACTTCCATTAGAGTTAATAGAGGCAATTAAAATCCCACAAAACCTTTGCAAATATTACAGACTTAAATAATCATACTTATTTTAGACTATTCTATACATAGCACAAATTCTGGCATGTAGCTTCATCAAAGATTTCTCCCTATTTTTAGGCAGACTTGCAGAATGTAAAATGGTATTTATGCACATAAAATGGTAATGACTATGGGATCAGATAGTTCACCTCTTGAAATAAGAGTAGTTTCATCCTAACGGGGAAGAAACAATGATTAACTCTGTGTGGTGGTACATGTGTAGGTGGGGAAAAGGAAGTCATCAGTACAAAAGCACTATTTGCGCTGTGCTGCTGCAGGCAAATAGGTCTTAAAACCCAGACACCCAGAACCCAGATGAAGTTCACGGCTGCAGATTCTTGAACTGTTCATAAAATCCCTCCTGTAAAGGGGCTACTGTGTCACCTCATCACCTTAATATCAGTACCATCCTGAAAATCAGAGTCCATGGCTTTGTTTTCACAAGTCATTATTTTAATTTTTCTTAGGTAATAGTAGGTAGCACACCTACTATTAACCTTGCTTTTCCTTCTTTGCATCTAGTGTTGCAACGTAGTGTTGCATCTGCTCTTGCAACATACTCTTTCTTTGTGGTTCTAAGTTAATTTGTGCAAGAAATGCTACGATAATAAAGACAGTAATTTTCAAGACTGGACTTCATAGCACAGAGTGCAGCATGCAATGGATGCTGGTCCTCCTCTGAGAATTTATAGTGTGAAATAGAAGCAAGACTGAATGCTTAGAGGATAAATCCAAATAAGAACTTATAGGAATCTTAGGTCCCAGACATTTAACTTAATTAGGAACTCAGGTTGCCTGTAACAGCTCAACAGTCACGTTTCAACCTAGGTCCAAGGTGTTCAAGAGAGCAATTCAGATTGTAAAAAAAATTATGGTCAGGCAGTTAATGAAGTGCCTAAATATTGCATGTTCACATCACCAGTTTCCACACAGTAACACCCTCCAGTTCCCCTCAAAACATAGCTGCCAGCAGAAGAGAAGGAGGTAGCAGTATCTAAGTTTTGCATAATAATGTGATGATGATTAGAATATCTGGCTAGAAGGCAGGAAACTTGGTTTGGAAGCCTTCTTCATCAGTGTGAATATTGACTTGATAAATGCATCTACTGCACTGAACCAGGCAGCAGACCAGATAAACTGTTGGTGTAACATTTCTCCCTCCTTCAGAGCCTCCTTGTTCAGTGTGTGTAAAGTTGCTTTACAGAGGGGCCTCATCCCTCTGCAGGCAGGCCTCATGTAAGTGCACCACTCTGCATCTTTCTATTTTCAGCAATAAAGATATGCCTTGCCAAAAGAACTTGTCCAAAACTGCAAGCTCCAAACTGTCCCTACAATAGGGGACTAGATAAAAATCTAGTCTTATGTTTGCATTTTTATAAATTTTCCTGCTACGTCCACGTGTAACAAACAATTTTTGATTTAGTCCACTTGCTATAAACTATACAGTTTCAATTATTAGGAAGATGAGGGAAGGAAATCATCACATTAATATTTTGCAAAAGTAACATTAATGGCTATTCACAGAATCATGAAATGGCATACCTAGCTATCACAGTAACAATCAGAGTAACAAAAGGTAAGTGGAGCCTAGTAGTTTAACTACTTGAACACAGTCTATTATCTGCTACCACTGACAAAATAATAATGGCTTCAAAAGGAAAAGATGTGTCTCTCAAACTCAACTGCTGTGTTTTGTCTCCACATTAGACATGACCAGCATGGGTAGACTCTGAAAAACTCTACTCTGCGCTCTGCTTGATTTTCATATAATTCCTCTGTCATCTTTAGAAATCCATACAATCACTATAGCTCATCATTATAGATTTGTAGTTCCAAAACTGATTAAAAGTGGAATTAAAGGTTGTAAGTATTTATATCAGTGGCTTCAGGGAAAAACATGAGAAATTCAGTTGCACCCTTTCGCATATACACTCAAGTGAAAGTCAAGAAACAGCTACCAGAGCATGAAAGGCAAGCACAAAATACTAAGATTAATTAAACACCATCTTCTGTATTTCTTGAGCCTTTTTTGTATGCAGTATAGCACCGGGTATGACATTATTAAATACATTTATATCTTTGAATTGTAAATGAGATGACAAGCTTGGCTGATAAAGGTAATAGTATGGGTGTAATAAACTTCCATAGGCATTTACTTTGATGTCACACCACATTTTGATTAAGAGATTAGAGCAACACAAATCAGCCTGGAATGCATTATATGGATTAAAATTGACTGATAGGTCAATAGGACTGATAACTGCAAACAGAGCATGATGAGTGAGGGGATGTGTTACTGGTGGGGCCAAATGTGATGTAACATTTTATCATGGACTTGGAAGAAAAAAAGTAATTACTTATGATTTCAGATGACACAGACACTGTGAAAGAGGTGACAAAAATGAAAAGGGCAAATCACTAATAAAGGGATATCTCAATTATTTTGCAAATATGACTTTATCAGGTCATCCAAGTTTAGGCTTACCTCTCTATACATGAGCTCTCTTATCAATTATTTAAGCTCAAACTAACTTGTCTAGTAATATTTTCTCATCCTGAATGCTTTGCTTTGACAACAATCCTAAACTTTATTACTCAGAAGTCTTCTCTTCTAACTAAAATTCAGAATGCCCTACTAAGTCTTGAGGTCACTTTTAAAGCCATCCTCAAAACTAGATCTGCAGCTTGCTCACAAGTGGGCTGACAAGCTATTGGGGGCACCTTGCAGCACATGTGGGATGCCATGTGCCAAAGGTGCCCTCACGATGTCTTCTACAGGATGTGCAAAGCTGCAAGGCACAAGGAAGGAAAAATCATGGCAATGAAGGGAACTCTTCTGTTTCACAGGCTTTCCTAATTTCACTCTGGGACCTGTTTATATACAGCCTTTTGTATTTCTCCTACAGCACCTCTTAGACAGAAGTTCACATTTGGTGATGTAAAAATGAATAGTGTTTGCATTTGAGATGTAGCTTGATAAGATTATAAAATAAATTATATGACCTACTTGTCTGTCTATGAAAACGATATGAGCTGATAAATCAGATGCCTCTTCTAGTTCAACTTTTACATCCCTATCAAGGTTTGGACTTTCTGTGTTAAAGGTGACCAGATATGCAGTGAGAGATGTCAGAAAGAGGAACCTGGCAACATTGACTGGAGGAGGGGAGCAAACACCTACACAAAGAGAGATTTGTGAGGCTTGAGTGCAATCATGGTTGCTCAAGCCTTGTTTGAAATAAAGCAGATCCTTGTTTTAGGCATTTGCTCCTGTTTCTTGGTCCCACATGGCAGGTCCCTTGGTCTAAGCAGCACCGTGGTTCAGAAACAAGGCAGAGAGAGCAGAGAGACCAAACTCCCCAGAGAAGCCCGATTGTATTGCTGTTTCTCAGCCTGTGCAAATCAAGAGCATTGGAGTCAGCACTAAAACCCAGCAATTACAGCATTTTAATTAAAAATAATCTTTTCAAATGACTTCATAAAACAGCACTGTTATTGGAGCATTCCCTCCTCACTGGAGAAGACTGAAGCCCACGCTCAGCAGTGAACAACTCCAGGGACGTCACACTCTGCTTCTCTTTTTGAAAGTGAACCATGAAAGAGGAAGAAATGAGACAGCATGTGGCCAGAGGCAGAGCTTCACTTTGCTGGCAGACATCAGGAGTGCTTGCTCCCAGCTGTCCCCTCATGCTAGGCACCTAACGTTTAGTATGGCATTACAGAACGCTGTCCTGGGAGGTGGGACCGCAGGATTGAAGTCTCTTGGGCCAAGAAGGGAATTCAGCCTCGGTCTTCCACTCCTAAAACAGACACTCTGCTCTGAAAGACAGGTAAGTGGTAACAGAGATAGTATCACTTGCATGGCAATAGGGGCTAATGGAAGAAAGTCAACAGGAAATATCAGTGTTAACGCTCCAGAGAGAAGGGTAGCATGGGGCGGGGGTGGGAGTTGGTGGTGGTATAAGAGGGAATGAAAAGGCTTATTTACATATTCTAGAGCTGTTACCTCAGAGCAAGAGTAAAACCTTGCCTTCCTGTGAGAAAAATTTCTTCACCAAACACTTAAGTTTGAACACTATGACACTAGCATTTTTTTTTGGAAAATGGCCCTAAATTGATTGTCTTCATTAGCTACTTTATCTTCTAAACTGTAAAGAAATAACATTAATTACAATATGAATATTACTATATTTACTATCTTATAGACTATTGTTTATGAATATAATGTAATTTAATCCTAAAATACACAAGATCAAGATATTAACTCTCTTAATGGGAGGACTGAAGTCAGCAAGTTTCACTAACAGCTCCCCACACACTATCAAGCAAGGATGATGAGGAAATGGAACAAAGCTGCATCAGGGGAAGTTCAGATTGGACGTTAGGAAAAGGTTCTTCACTGAGAGGGTGGCTGGTCACTGGAACAGGCTCCTCAGGGAAGTGGTCACAGCACCAAGCCTGTCAGAGTTCAAGCTGTGTCTGGACGATGCTCTTAGTCATGTGGTTTAGTTTTAGGTAGTCCTGTGAGGAGCAAGGAGTTGGACTAGATGATCCTTACGGGCCCCTTCCAATTTGAGATATGATTCTATGACTATCTGCCTCTTCAAAGTCTAACAGAATGTTTATTCATACTCTCAAATTGTCTCCTACTTAACTTACCTTCTGAGCAGAAGCATTTAAATTAAACACACACCTTCACATTGCACTTCAACATCAGCTACTCAAACTGAAAACCTTTCCATAGAACAGAGCACTAGAAAATCATCGACAATACTCAGTAAATACTTTTAAGAGATTATGAAAGACAAGCAAGCAGAAGGACAAGTAGTAAACTGGAGAAAGGGTGACGTAATATGCTTCTCCATAAAGATACTGATCCCCTCTGCCTTGCCAGCTTTTCTTCAAGAAGAGTGGAGGAGGGTAAGCAACTGCCTTCTATTAATTTCTTAGCTACTCATCACCAAAATATTACCCGATACAACAGTTATGATATATAAATAATTATTTGTACTTGTTAAAAAGTTTTTTGTGCAGTAATTGAGAACATTTTATATCTATTGAATGTTAATTATTTTTCTATTGTATATAATTTAATTTACTTGAGCCTATTTTCTCCCTTCTATGAACAGCCTTCTAGTTGGCAAGTTTGCAGAGCAGCAAGGGAGTGAAAAACAGGACTCCTATTGCCATGGACTCTAGCCATTTGTCCAGGAGGACTCTGTTTCCAGCCAGTGCTGTGACTTTTTTTCCTTCTGCCATGACAATATTGTTAGTTATAAAGCAACTGTCTCTTTGTCAGCCAATACACTGTTACAAGGTGGGTTTCACTGTCACCAGTGCCAACTGAATGTATAAAACCCTACCAGAACAAAATGCTGATGTTTGATACCTTTGTAGCAGCATAACAAATGTCAGCAAAAGATGCAGATCATTACTGAAATAATATTAGAGAGGATATAATTGGAGTACCTGCTCCTTCAGGTAGCATTAATTGTCATAAAGGGTTAAACTGAGCTTCAGCTTCATATACTTAAATTTAAATATCTATGATGTAGGTGTCACAGATGAGCTAGAGGCAGAATTTAGTTGCCTAATCATATGTACCTACTGTCATCTAAAATACCCTTGTACATCCTGCCTGGCCTTCAGCTGCCAAGATCAAAGGAAGTGTCTCCTGCAGATACAGTGATACCATGTGGTGTCTCACATACCCTAAGGTGTTTCAAAAACTGCTGGATGCTCACGTTTAAGCATCTGAACTCAGCCACTGTATTCAAGGGAGATGAACGAGCCATTGAGCTCATCTTAAAGTAGACAACTAAATTTGGTCGGCAGAAGAGCTCTCCATGTGCCAGGTCGAGGTGTCTCCTTCACGCTCTAGGCTGCATTGACTGTGTTGACTGGGGGTTCAATTCAGTTGTCTGAACATGGGCATCTAGATCAATCTGTGACCCTGTGGAGTATCTGAGACACTTTGCTGATCATGGCTTTCCCCAGGCATTTGGTCTTCTTAGGAGAACAGAGAGAAAGTCTGCCACTATTTTATTCTACCACATGGGCCAGAAAATGTCTGACTTATACAGTATGAGGTCAAACATACCAAACTGTTGGAAAATGACAGTTCCTGAGGTGGTGGATTGGATTAGCTTATTCTTAGACTTTTTCATTTTCATGAAAAACCATGAATCACAGACATTTGCTCTGCTGTATTATATTTTAGTTGAAAACTGTCAGGTTTTGTTACAAATTGTTACTGAGCTTTTCATAATTCACATAAATAAAGAGAAGTAAAATCAAATAGCTCACTATATTGTACATAAAAAACTGCAAAATGTTCTTTGTGTATTTTAAGCCTGAGGTAGTCTGTTTCTTATGGTATGAACTTTCCAAAATTTATTTCACATTGATCTTGTTCGCTATCTAAAATGTTTAAAAAATTATCTCAGTACGTAAAGTATTACTAATTTATCCTTCATGCTAATAGTATCATTTAAATAACAATTTTTATAAATCAATTTGAAGCGAAGTAGGCATGAATCTTCTCTCACTTTTATTAATTTTACACTGAAATAACCTCACTGACTTTAATGGATTTGCTTTCGAATTGTACTACAGTGTAAAAAAGAAACAGGTAATGAATCTTTCTACAATATCTGCTAAAGTAAACAATTATCCTTGCAGTGTAAAGATTAATATGTTTTAGCATAACAATTCAATTCATGTATGAATGATTTTTACTTACTTTGAGCAGAGATAGACCTTTTCCAAATCAGTTAACAATTATGCAGTTTTTCATATCTTTGTTAAACATTCTTTTCTATTAAAGTTTAGCATCCCTTGGGCAAACAATAATTATTTGATATGGTTTCCTGGTTAAACAAAGTTGTAATTTCAATTAGGTTAAAAAGTAAAAAACTAAGATAAGACCCTCAGGCGTAAACAAAATTTATTAACACATTATAACTTAACTTTGGCTTTGGAACACTAATTGTATAGTTACTACCACATTTGTAGTTTTGCACAGTGAAATAATATGAATATATCCATTCAAATTAAGACTTCAAGATTTCAGAGGACCAGTAATTAGCAAAAGTTAAACATGATAGTTGCAATCAGGTTAAAAATATTAAAAATGTAATTGCAAACAAGTTACAGGATAATTTCAGTACTTCCTTTGATGGACTCTTCTGCTTAAAGAGAAATTGTACCTTGATGTATCTGTTTTAATGCAACCTTACACCTGGAAAATGAAGGTTGACTTTATCAGGTCATATGAAAGGAAATAGCTTTTCATGTGATAACTTTGACATCTTACTTTGTAAATGAGTACTTTGGTGATTTGCAGAAATAGCCTAAGACAACCTTGTCTTTTGACAGATGACATTTTAAATATACTACAAATATAATCCCATGACATATGTGCTACACAGAGAGCAGAAATACAGTGGCTTTCACTTTGAAAGATGAAACCACATAAAAATATGAGAGAGAGTCTAAAAAGTTCACAAAAAAAACTCAATACAGCTCAGACTGGAATATCTAGAATTTTTTCAGCTTCAGTTAACACTGTGCACTGGAAAAGTTAAATAATTCAGAAAAAAATGCACCAGTACGGTTCAAATCACTAATGGCTTTAAAACAAAATACATACATACATAGGTAGATATATATTATTATATACATATTATTATTTTGCTGTTAAAAGTTCTTATTGATTATTTATCGAAAAAGGTCTGAATATCTTCAAATTTGTATTTCCTAATGAGGTAAAACCAGATAGAACTTGTGTTCACACACAATGATGTATTTAAAAACACCATTTTTATTGCGCTTTTCTTGTGGCTATCATTTGGGCATTTCTTAAACTGTTACAAACCTGTGACTCGAAGTTTATCTGTGCCAATTACAACTTCATTTTCATCCACTGTAAAAAGTGGCTTGCCGTCCTTTGAGTTGATCTGAAATTGCTGACCGTGGAATTCTACCATTTTAGGACCTGCAAAGCACAGTAGAATAATGGAATAATTACATCAGCTTGCTTCAATTTTCTGTGTAAATTGCTAATAATTTGAACTGTGGTCTTAATAATTTAGTGACTCATTTAAGTAATTCAAGGATCATGATGCACCCTGATATTCCAAGGATAGTGGCCTTATAAGTACTGAAATTGGATAAGTCTATTTACATGATCTAATTTGTTGATCAAAACTGTGCCTGGAGTCACGCTTTCAAGTTGGGTTTCCAGGGAACTTTGGAAATCCCTCACGAATTGATTGAGACAAACATTCATGTTCTTGGTGTTGAAACTGCTAAGATTCTTTCATTAGTATAAGTCTATCATCTTTTTTCTTTAAACATAGAAACTAATTATCAAAGTCTTTGCAGCATCGTTCCTTTTGATTAGCGAGGCTCAAATGCTTTAAAATTACAAACATACCATGTAAGGGCAGGACCCTCAGCTCTTTATAACGAACGCCAGTTGAGCTCCACATATCTAACAAACGTTACTGATCATGTTCTTAGAAGAGTTTGAAAAAGCTGCAAGAGTATTTGCAATCGGATCTGGTACTCCAAAAATTAAAATAATTGTGTGCAACAGAGTCTTTACATATTACCAGATCCTAAATTCAGTGAAACATCCTGCTCTACAGTATAGGCTTAGTAAGGGGATATAAATCAAACCCTTAATATTCCCCTTTCTAACAACCTGATCAACTAAAAATTCACATCACGTAAGTTTGAATGTCTATTTGACAGAGTTATCACCTAAATCTATGTTCAGAATTAAAATTACAGAGAATGGTCAAAGCAGTTAAGACTCATTTTCAGCAATTTTTAATAAAGGTAACTCACAGACCATCCATGGGACTGAGAGGCACTGAGCTGCTTCCTTCCCAGTAAGACCCTGTCTTACCATGCCTGCTCCCATAAAGGTTAAATATATTCCAGGCAGTAATTCTCAAACTAAATAGGATTTTTTGTTAGATCTTACATTAAAATGGCATTAGGTGACGGATGATTGATACTGCTAAGAAATACATTCAGGTATTTCCTAAAATCGGCATGGCAGCTGATGCAAGAGATACATACCATAAGGTCCTACACAAGTTGCTTATTGCTTCACTCAGCAGATGCAAAGTATTGCTTTTAATTGCCCATCAAGCACGGAAAGGGTTATAGAAGCCATAATGTCCTAAACTAGGGCAACAATTTTAAGGCGTAAAACCCAATATTGATTCTATTTGAAAAAGGTCAGGATAGAGGGCTGAACTCTGCAGTAAATTATACTCTGTTGGACATGTGCACCCAGCCACAGCCTTACTGATCTTAATTTGGCTCTTCTCTAAAGTGCCTCTGAAGCACATGACTTTATTTATGAGAAGTGTAGTGCAAAAAGTGAGCTCAGAAAATCTCTTAATTCAGTGAAAAGGCGTTAAACAGTCATTTTTTTTTACAGCAAAAGACCTAGTTCTGGGTAAGTGAGGCAAGGATGGATCCCTATCAATGCTTTCCTAGAATATCTTGGTTAAGGTGTTTTAATGTTCCTGTTTCTGCCCAGCAGCAGTACTGAAACTGCCAATTTATGTAGTGTAGGTAGATCCTTGTTTATTCAGAGAAATCAAAAGCCTAAGTAAACTGGCTGTTATCAACTTTACTGGTGCTGTAGGGGCCGGTTCCTCATGCTTCCCATTCATCCACCACCATGACTGCAGTGCTCAGCATGAGTGTGCGAAACACAAATCAAAGCTTCTTCTGTCTGACATGATACAGGTCAAGTGATTCAGGCACACTGAGGGTACCCATTTTCACTGGAAGGGAATTAGGAGTGATTCTTCATCTCTTTTGTTGAAGATGTTTTACACTGTGTAGAAAAGGAAGGTACTTATTTGGAGACTTTATTTCCTCCACAGGAAGGGAACCCAAGTCTCCAGCTTCCAGGGTCAACACACTGGCTGCAGGACTGCTGGAGAAAAGTTGTACTACCACCTTTTCTTCTCCTGATCCTGCTTATTGTCGGACCTCATTCTAAAAAGCATGCAATTAAAATATTTGCTGGATTAGACCCAGTAGATGAGAGAGAAATGGAAATGCTTACTCTGTGGGCTCTGACAAGGTTAAGTATTTTCCTTTTCAGTGCTGTCAATATTTTAGTAGGTCCAGCATGCTGGAAGC
Source organism: Nyctibius grandis (assembly GCF_013368605.1). Taxonomy (NCBI): domain Eukaryota; kingdom Metazoa; phylum Chordata; class Aves; order Nyctibiiformes; family Nyctibiidae; genus Nyctibius; species Nyctibius grandis. The sequence goes on from NC_090659.1 coordinate 105,802,263, forward strand.
AAGTATTTTTATATAGTTATAGAATATTTATTGATTAAAAGAATTAATAACTGAGTGAAGATCCTGAAGACTTACGTTTTAGGTATATGTACTTTAAAGCAAAGTAGGTACCCCAAGACCTTCCACAGATTAAATTCTAAGCTGTGAGGTTTTATAGTGTCAATAATCTTTAAAATACTAATTAGAAACTGCTGTAAGTTATTTGAAATATTGTACAAGCCTGCAAACAATATGCAGCAGTATCTCCAAAAGACTCAGAAATAGATACTGTTAATTTATATATAATTGTTAATTATTTACACATGATCACAGAAAAATACGTTAATGTGATGAAGATACTTTATGTTTAGAGGGAATGCTATCTACCAGTTTCCATGGTACAAACGCCATCATCTTTGAAATAAATTGCTGGGCCTGAATAGTGGCACTTCTGCTCTTTCCTTCTCAGCACCTTGGTACAGACAAAATTTTTCATTGATCATAAAGCATTGGAAAAAAAATGGATTTGAAAGAACTGCAGAAGTGTGACATGATTTGCACCAGGCCTAACTTGATCTCTTCTAGAAGTACATTTATCTTCTCGATTTGCTAATTTGCTGAATCTATTTCACAAGCAATCTCGTTAAAGAAAGATTTTTCATGTTTCTCATAGTAGGAACAGGAAAGACCTACCTCAAACAGCATGAATCGATTAATGTAATTTGTACATCTGCACATTGCCAGAAAATTGACAGTTTTTTATTAATTGGATTGTTATGGAATGTCGATTAATTCACAGAGAGATGTGACATGACAAAAGAAAATAATTATACAATATAGGAGCTGCTTTAACTGTTTTAACTGCTTTAACTGTAAGATAATTTTCAGCTCATAAACAGCAGCCAAATTCAATATCTGAAACTTTAATCTAATTCATAAATGCATTTTGTTCACAACCCTAGTATATTAACTACATGTAAGTCGGCTAATACTATATAATCATAGTTGTTAATAAAATCCTACAATTAAAAATGTAACATAACTGAACGCAGGTTATAGAGAGCATTTGAATTGTTTTCCATTGCTGCCAGAGGTGTCACAGGAATTCCCAGGCTGATTAGTTATCCCTGCTAATTAGGCTGACCAATAATTGCCCATTGTTTCTTTACACTTCCTCCTTTAACATGTGCCGTTCTGATACAGACCTTGTATGCGATCATCACATCACACACCTCTTGACACTGAGGATGCCACTTTAAATGATGAAAAATTGCTCCAAAAACAATTGACCTATTGCCTGCAAAAGAGCACACTGCTGAACAGTCTTCCTTTTTGTTTCTCCTCCTCACTCTTGACTCCCCTAGGTCATTTTCCAGGGAAGGAAGGTCTTTTGTTTAGTGGGTCCATTTCAGTCGAAAAGCATTTAAATAAATTCCCTTGTACTGCTACTCAACCTTTGAATTCCAGGCCCATAAAAATGTAGAAGGACAAGGCGGCAAAGAGTCTTGCTATAAAATACATATCCACAAATGCTTAAAGTCAATGACACTGCAAACATGTAGCCAGACTCTTCAAATCCAGTTAGTTCTACCAAGTACTAAGCACTTTTACTGTGTCTTTAGATCTTTCAGAAGAAAAGGCTTTCCAACACTGAAGTTATTTATTTAATTCCAGATCTTTTCTTTTCTTAGTCTCTTCTGCTATCCATCATTTCTGATAACCTATGGCTGTCACCTACTCTGTGTGCTTCACTCTTATCCTACCACCTAGAATCACTGAAGTCCTGAATATAAGCCAAAATCCTAAGTGCTATGGGGTATTGCTACGCAATTCCATTTTTAAGTTAATTTTTATTATATTAAAGCACCTTACTTAAAATAAGATCTCATTAAATGTGTATTAAAATTGTAATACTCCTACAGATTCAGTTCTAGTTCCGTGAGTAATACAATACCAATAAATGTAAAGCCATTACTTTCAGAAGCATAAAATTAGTCAAATTTTCATATGGAATGGTATGGAAGTACTTGCTGGTCTTTTATTAGAACAAATGCATTATTATAGAGAATAGGCAGCACATTGCATATATACATTTTATGTCCATATCATACACTTCTCATCACCTTGAAAAAGATCTCTAATACATTAATAGAACACTTGCTGCTCCTGTTTCCTCTTTTCCTCCCAGTTCTCCTTTTATGCAATGGATGCAACAATTATGCCCTCTCAGATCAAAGTAAGGATGCCTTACTGTCAGCACTTCTTATACTTTGTTGTTCTCTGTCGTTGAACACAAGTCTATAAAGATCTTTAAAAAATTGGTTCTGAGTGCTCATTGCCAGACACTGGCAACCCAACCTAGTATTAGGTATTTAGGTGGCAGTACTTTCCCCTCTCAGAGTGATTTAGGTAACTAAATGTCTTTATCCATTTAGGCATTATCCTTATAAAATATTCTTTTTAGATATAAAAAAATAAACCCATGAAATATTTCACTGTAAAATGGATTATTGCATGTAGAAACCATGTCAGGAATAGAACATCATGTTTCTCACACAGTAACTTGACAAAAAGGCTATGATGTCACCTTTTCTCTCAGGCCTAATGAATCCAGAATTTGTTGCATGATGAATAACTTCAAGGAAAAGGTGAAACACACAGTCCTCAGACAGGTAAGGTGAAAAGGAAACACTAAAGGAGATGAGGCATGATAATTTGAAACCCTATATGCAGAGAGGACAGCTGATCTGAGTTTCTCATCCCTGAGCGAATACTTTAACCACTGTATCTTGTGTATAATGGATAATTCTTTTTCCTCCAATTATTTTTTTTCTAAAAAAGAAAGCCATGAGAGTATTTTCATAAGGTCAACTCCAGCACTGTGTTTCAGGAGTATTCTACGCACGCCTACTGGATCGGGGCAGAGGACCGAAGTGTCAAAGGGCAAGTGTCAAGAGGATGGAGCCAGGCTCTTCTCAGTGACATCCCTTGACAGGACAAGGGGCAATGGGTGCAAGCTGGAGCACAGGAGGTTCCACTTAAATTTGAGGAAAAACTTCTTTACTGTAAGGGTGACTGAACACTGGAACAGGCTGCCCAGAGAGGTTGTGGAGTCTCCTTCTCTGGAGACATTCAAAACCCGCCTGGACGCGTTCCTGTGTGATATGGTCTAGGCAATCCTGCCCCGGCAGGGGGATTGGACTAGATGATCTTTCGAGGTCCCTTCCAATCCCTAACATTCTGTGATTCTGTGACCATGTGAGAAGACCAATTAAACAGATGGGGCATGACTCAGTTGCCAACATAGCTATCTAGTGCCATTATATGTACTTTGGTGTTCCCTGCCTGGCCTTCAGCTTATTTTAGATGCCCTAGAGTATCTAAGACTTCTACATCAGACTAGGAAGTCTGGCATGGGGTCTGTAAGCAACCTGAGCCCTTCCAGAGTGTCAGCTGATGACTGGGTAAAACTGGAATCACAGAAGAATGAAAGTAAGAGGTCACCTCTGGAGGTCACCTAGTCCTACCTCCTACTCACAGCTGGATCAGCTTTATTGCACGTTCGAAAAAGGTGCTCAGGGCCTTGTCCGGGCAGAAAGGGATTCAATAGCCTCCCTGAGCAACCATTTCCAATAGTTAACCATTCTAACAGTGATATTTCCCCTGCCCCGTTCTATCCAGTTGCATTTTGCCTCACTGCAACCTATGACTGTTGCCTCTTGACCTTTTGCTGTGCACCTCTGAGAATAGTCTGGCTTCATCTTGTCTCTAGCCCTCCTAGTACCAGGCAGAAATTAAAAGCCCCCCTTTAAGACTTCTTTTCCGCAGGTTAAAAAACCACAACTCCTTCAGCCTCTTATACTTCATGTGCTCCCACTCCCTGACCATCTGAATGGCTCCCTGTGTGAGTCTACTCAGTTTGCTCATTGCTCTGTCATACTGGAGAGGGCTTAACACAGTATTCCAGATGCAGTCTCCCAGGAGTGGAATGACGCAGCCCATTATTCTATTAGACCTCATTGCCACAAGGCTACACTGCAGATACATGGTCAAGTAGTCCACCAGGATAGGGGTGTGTGTCTTCTTCTGCAGACCTGCTGTAAAGGATAGGGATCTAGCTCCTATTTTGTCCACTAACTGCCACTAACTTGTTAGCTGTAAGAAGAAAGTAGTTACACTTGAAATGACTAGGATTTTAGACATACTTAATTATCCAAATTCTGTAATAGATTATATTTACAATAAATTTCAGCTATTTTAAGCTAACCTTCACAAATTCACCTAGCATTAACCAATGCCAATAATTCAATCTTCCTATTACTTCAAAGGAAGGAAGTACAGGAACTGTCCTCACCTTTAGCAATACGTATTATTTTCAAATTATCATCCAATGACTTATGTTAATGATTACTATAGCATATGAACCAAAATACGTTTTTTTGGGATTGCAAATTTACTGAAAACTGTGAAAGATGAGAAGGTTATAAAGTATTTAATAATTCCCCTTTTTTCACTTATTTTGAATTCCTTCTTCCCATTGAAATAAAGAGAGAATGAGGCTACTCAGATGAGTAATTGCTCTCTGAGAGTCAGTGTCAGAGTTTAAAGCTGGGCCAGCTATTAAACCTGTGGCAGATGCTCTCTGTTAACCCTCCCCCCCCACCCAAAGGGAAAGGGAAAGGGAAAAGGGAGAGAGACTTATGGGTTGGAAAGTTAAAACAGTTTTAATAAACTATAGTAATGAAAAAGAGTATAATAAGAATAATAGAAATAATCAAATATATACAAATATATACAAAACCAAGATCGAGAGCTTGGAAATCCTCCTCAGGCAGAGTTGCTCCCCCCAGCATGGGCAGAGGGGAAAATGCAGTAGCTCCCCCTGCCATCACACCTGCAGGCTTTTAACTGGAGAATTGGCAAAGCTAGTACCAATCAGTGGAAGACAGGAGGGCCCCTCCCTCCTGGGCCCCACCTCCAGGAGGCAGTGGGTTAGTGATAAATAGGAAAGTGAGAATGACATGTATGGGATGGAATACCTTGTTGGTCAATCTTGGGTCACCTGCCCTGTCTGCTCCTTCCTGCAGGTGCAACCCCCCTTCGGCTCTTCACTTATAAGCAGTGAGGAATTTAGCAGTGACCTTGGTTTCTCTAAGACTAATTGGCCTGGTTTGGGCCAAACCAGGACATTCCACCCCTTATTCCATACCATTCACTTCATACTCAGATCACCACTACCTTTTCATTTTCAAATATATATACACATATCACTAGTTTATGATTCATCTCTATACAAAAAGTTCATTAAGTTCATTTAGTTCAGGATTGTGGGTTTCCATCTGGTTAGCAGTCTCTCAGCAGTCTTTCTGGCTAGCAGTCTCTCTTTTGTCATGGTTCGTGTCCATGGGTTGCAGGTTAAAGATGTCAGACTCAAGGAGGTTACTGGATGCCACTTGCAGCTAGCTCCATTCCCATCACCACTGTCTTAACCTGAAAGACACTTATGCAGTAACAACATACAGTTCAGAATTAAGTATTCTCACCCAGAATAAGATCACCTTCAGGGACACATTGGACTTCACCATCTTGCAACATCACCCACCAAGTACATCCAGGTCCCTGAGCAAAAGCAATCCCACGAATGGGTTTACCTTTGCCCGTTGCAGGAAGAATCCAGACAGTTTTTCCCAATAGATTCCTTTCATGCACCACCGGGACTTTATCTCCTTCTACTGTATGTAGAAGGTCTGACTGAGCAGGGTCAGCTCGATTGATAGATCCCCTGGTGTCAACTAACCAGGTAGCTTGTGCCAGATGCTTATCCCAGTTTTTAAAGGTTCCACCCCCCATTGCTTTCAGGGTAGTTTTTAACAGCCCATTATACCGTTCAATTTTCCCAGAGGCTGGTGCATGATAGGGGATGTGATATACCCATTCGATGCCATGCTCTTTGGCCCAGTTGTCTATGAGACTGTTTTTGAAATGAGTCCCATTGTCCGACTCAATTCTCTCTGGTGTGCCGTGTCGCCACAAGATTTGCTTTTCAAGGCCCAGAATAGTGTTCCGGGCAGTGGCATGGGGCACAGAGTATGTTTCCAACCATCCGGTGGTCGCCTCCACCATGGTAAGCACATAGCGTTTACCCTGGCGGGTTTGAGGGAGTGTGATATAGTCAATTTGCCAGGCCTCCCCATATTTATATTTCAACCACCGCCCCCCATACCACAAAGGTTTTAACCGTTTGGCTTGCTTAATTGCGGTGCATGTTTCACAGTCATGGATAACCTGTGCAATAGAGTCCATGGTTAAGTCCACCCCTCAGTCACGAGCCCATCTGTATGGGCATCTCTCCCTTGATGACCTGAAGTGTCATGAGGCCACCGAGCTAAAAATAGTTCACCTTTAGGTTCCCAGTCCAAATCTATTTGGAACACTTTAGCAGCTTGATCCGCTTGTTGGTTGTTTCGTTGTTCCTCAGTTGCCCGACTTTTAGGTACGTGAGCATCTACATGACGTACCTTCACGACTAGTTTCTCTAGCCGAGCAGCAATATCTTGCCACAGTTCAGCAGCCCAAATAGGTTTACCTTTGCGCTGCCAGTTGCTTCGCTTCCACTGCTTTAACCACCCCCACAAGGCATTTGCCACCATCCATGAGTCAGTATAAAGATAGAGCCTTGGCCACTTTTCTCGTTCAGCAATATCTAAAGCCAGCTGGATGGCTTTTACCTCTGCGAATTGACTTGATTCACCTTGTCCTTCTGTGGCTTCTGTGACTCGTCGTATAGGACTCCATACAGCAGCTTTCCACTTCCGATGCTTTCCTACAAGACGGCAGGATCCATCGGTGAACAGGGCATACTGCTTCTCATCCTCTGGTAGTTCATTATATGGTGGGGCTTCTTCAGCACGTGTCACCTCCTTTTCTGGTGGCATTCCGAAGTCTTTGCCTTCTGGCCAGTCCATGATCACTTCTAAGATTCCTGGGCGATTAGGGTTTCCTATTCGTGCCCTCTGTGTAATTAATGCAATCCATTTACTCCATGTAGCATCAGTTGCATGATGGGTAGTGGGAATCTTACCCTTGAACATCCAGCCTAGTACTGGTATTCGAGGTGCCAGGAGAAGTTGTGCTTCAGTACCAATTACCTCTGAAGCAGCTCTAACTCCTTCATATGCTGCCAGTATCTCTTTTTCAGTTGGGGTGTAATTGGCCTCGGAACCCTTGTATCCTCGACTCCAAAATCCTAGGGGTCAACCTCGAGTCTTCCCTGGTACTTTCTGCCAGAGGCTCCAGGTAGGACCATTGTCCCCAGCTGAGGTGTAGAGCACATTTTTAACATCTTGTCCCGTACGGACTGGTCCAAGGGCTACTGCATGCACAATTTCTTGTTTAATCTGTTCAAAAGCCTGTCGTTGTTCAGGGCCCCACTGAAAATCATTCTTCTTTCTGGTCACTTGATAAAGAGGGCGTACAATCTGGCTGTAATCTGGAATATGCATTCTCCAGAAACCCACAACGCCTAAGAAGGCTTGTGTTTCCTTTTTGTTAGTTGGTGCGGACATGGCTGTTATTTTGTTGATCACCTCTATCGGGATCTGGCGACGCCCATCTTGCCATTTAATCCCTAAAAACTGGATCTCCCGGGCGGGTCCCTTGACCTTGCCTCTTTTTATGGCAAAACCAGCTTTCAGAAGAATTTGGATTATTTTCTCTCCTTTGTCAAAAACTTCTGCTGCTGTATCACCCCACACAATGATGTCATCAATGTATTGCAAATGTTCTGGAGCTCCACCCTTTTCTAGTGCAGTCTGGATCAGCCCGTGGCAAATAGTAGGACTGTGTTTCCAACCCCTGGGGCAGTCGATTCCAGGTATACTGGATACCTCTCCAGGTAAAAGCAAACTGTGGCCTGCACTTTGGTGCCAAAGGAATAGAGAAAAATGCATTAGCTATGTCTATGGTGGCGTACCACTTGGCTGCCTTTGACTCCAGTTCGTATTGAAGTTCTAGCATGTCTGGCACAGCAGCACTCAGCGGTGGCGTAACTTCATTTAGGCCACGATAGTCCACAGTTAATCTCCATTCTCCATCAGACTTTTGCACTGGCCATATAGGACTATTAAAGGGTGAGCGAGTCTTGCCAATCACTCCTTGATTTTCTAATTGTCTAATCAGTTTATGAATGGGGATCAGGGAGTCTCGATTGGTGCGATATTGTCGTCGGTGCACCATGGTAGTAGCAATTGGCACCTGTTGTTCTTCAACCTTCAGCAACCCCACAACAGAAGGATCTTCTGAGAGGCCAGGCAAGGTAAACAGCTGTTTAATGTCCTCAGTCTCTACAGCTGCTATACCAAAGGCCCATCTATACCCTTTTGGGTCCTTAAAATACCCTCTCTTGAGGTAGTCTATGCCAAGGATGCACGGAGCATCTGGACCAGTCACAATGGGGTGCTTTTTCCATTCATTTTCAGTTAGGCTCACTTCGGCCTCCAATACAGATAACACTTGAGATCCTCCTGTTACTCCTGAAATACTGATAGATTCTGCCCCTCTATGATCCGATGGCATTAGGGTGCACTGTGCACCAGTGTCTACCAAGGCTCGATACCTTTGTGGTTTTGATGTGCCAGGCCATCGAACCCACACAGTCCAATAAACTTGGTTGTCCCTCTCCTCCACCTGGCTGGAGGCAGGGCCCCCCTAATTAAGAAATGGATTCATGCTGCTCACAGGGATTGGACCTTCATTTCTCCTATTCACACTTGGGAAAAAGGGACTTGAGGCCCATCTACCCTGACTGGGGTCCTGCTCACTGGTAACTGGAGCAGCCATCCTCCTAGAAAAATTCTCTCTGGTACTTCTTTTAGCTTGCAACTCACGTACTCGTGCCTGTAGGGTACTGGTAGGTTGTCCATGCCATTTCGTCATGTCTTCCCCATAACCACGCAGGGGAAACCACAGGATACCTCGTGATGTGTTCTGTTTCCTTTGAGCTGGTCCTGTAGGAGAGCGTTTTCTCTTAACAGCTGCAACACGAGCCTGTGTAGGCAGAGAGTCAAGTTTATTCTCTATCCTGGACAGTTTGTCTGACAGTTGTTTAAATGAGTCCTTGTTTTCCTTAGTCAGTTTTTCCACAGCCGAGACACGGGCCTGCAGTGGGGAAGAAATACTATCTTCATACTGTCGCATACAGTTAGCCATTTCGCCCACACTAGGTCGTGCCATATCATCTTCTCCCCATACTAATATTGACAATGTATGGGTATATGTCGGTGGAGCACTCTTCACAACCTTCCGGAACATGGATCGGTTGCATTCCACTTCATCAGGATCTACAGGATCTACAACTTCCCGTGGGTGTCTATAAATGATCTCTCGCACAGCTAGTTCTCTAAGGTAGTTAATACCTTTTTCTATAGTGGTCCATTTGCTTAGGTGGCTCATAACATCATCTTTATAGGGATACCTGCTCTTTACAGCTGACAAGAGTCGCCTCCAGAGACTGATAGTGTTTGACTTTCTTGCGAGTGCCTTATCAATACCACCATCTCTGGACAGGGATCCCAACTGTCTGGCTTCTCTGCCATCTAATTGCATGCTGTCTGCCCCATTATCCCAGCATCGGAGCAACCAGGTAATAATAGGCTCACCATCATAACGGCTGAAGTCTTTCCTTATATTTCTCAGGTCCTTCAGGGATAAGGAGTGGTAGGTTATCTCTACGTCCGAGTCCTCCTCTTGTGATAGTTCTGCTTTAGAAGGACCTTTCTTCTGTGATGGGTCTGCTTTAAAAGGACGATCGAGGAAACCCCCATCTGTGTCGGGCCCTGACTCTGCCTGAGAAGGGCCCTCACCTGGGTCATATGATGGCTCTGCCTTAGAAGGCTCTGAGTCATCATCCTTCACTTCACAAGCTGATTTCTTTTGGTATTTCTTCCTGGTTACAGGAGCAATTGGTACAGATTCGATAGATGCTGGGGTCTGAGTAGATGCAGTGGCCATCTTGGGGGGTGTAGCAGCTGTGATACAGGCTGCCGAGGTTTCAGTGGATTTAGTGGCTGTAGTGGCAGTACACACTGTAGGATCTGAGGTGGCTGCGTAACACCTACAACTGTCCCTGCACCGATATTTAATCTTATCCCACATCAGAGACACATTCAGGACAACCGAAAATAAAAACATGCCACCTAGACAGCACCATCCTAATTTTGCAAAATCTAGTGGAATCAGCTTGACAGAAAAGGAGAAGGTACTATTTCCCAAAGTAAAATTGGAAGTGTAATCATTAACAGAATCAGCTAAAGGACGCCTGGAGCGTGCAGATGAAGTTGCTGCTACTGATTCGCGATTAAAGCTGCCCATCATTGTGTCATAGAGATAAGAGATTGGAATATTAACTGCCCAGTTTATCACAGCATAAATCAGTATCAAACCCCATACCAAAACAATACATTTCGACCAGCGCCCACTGCTAAACTGCATGTAAACATTCACAAGAAGCAAGCAATAACACAGTGCCCACGGCAGGTAAGGCATCATTGCAATACTCAACTGTGAAAGAAACTCTATAAAAAAGACGAGATAACACAGCATTCAAAAATGACATCACCATCTTCACTATATGTTTTAATTTCCAACCCCTCGTAAATCTCAAAGGAAGAAATCTGATACTCTCTCAGCTGAGCTCTCCGGGTCTCCTCCCACCAGAGCCAGGATTCAACTTATCAGAGCAACCTGTTGGAGCTTCTCTCAAGCCCCACGTTGGGCACCAATAAATCTGTCACGGTTTAAAGCTGGGCCAGCTATTAAACCTGTGGCAGATGCTCTCTGTTAACCCTCTCCCCCCCTACCCTAAGGGAAAGGGAAAAGGGAGAGAGACTTATGGGTTGGAAAGTTAAAACAGTTTTAATAAACTATAGTAATGAAAAAGAGTATAATAAGAATAATAGAAATAATCAAATATGTACAAATATATACAAAACCAAGATCGAGAGCTTGGAAATCCTCCTCAGGCAGAGTTGCTCCCCCCAGCATGGGCAGAGGGGAAAATGCAGTAGCTCCCCCTGCCATCACACCTGCAGGCTTTTAACTGGAGAATTGGCAAAGCTGGTACCAATCAGTGGAAGACAGGAGGGCCCCTCCCTCCTGGGCCCCACCTCCAGGAGGCAGTGGGTTAGTGATAAATAGGAAAGTGAGAATGACATGTATGGGATGGAATACCTTGTTGGTCAATCTTGGGTCACCTGCCCTGTCTGCTCCTTCCTGCAGGTGCAACCCCCCTTCGGCTCTTCATTTGTAAGCAGTGAGGAATTTAGCAGTGACCTTGGTTTCTCTTAAGACTAATTGGCCTGGTTTGGGCCAAACCAGGACAGTCAGGTATCCACTATCTGGTTCTTTTTCCAAAAAATTATTTCCCAAACATTAGCCTTTTTTTCAGAGCTAAGCTCTATAGAGTTATATGCATATTGCTTTTCTCTGCTTCTAGACACAGTTAGAAGAGAAGTGACAGCATAGGATTCAAATCCCCTTGGCCAGGTTAAATTTCCCCTTAACTGTGATGCTGCTGTATTTAAGCAAGTTGGCAATGCACATAACTATCTGAATAACTTCTAGAGGATGTTTAAAGCCTAGCTTAAGTCAGCATTGCTGATATTGAACATTATCATATATTTCTTCATAAAGATTATCATATTTGGGGACAGAGTGTGTAAAGCTTGCTGTGGTAAGCACCTTACTATACACAGTACATAGACACCAATGGCATTTTTTTCAGAAGAGGATACTGTTCATTTGAGTCTAAATATTAAACTGTAGCTGTAATGACTAAATTACTTTTTTCATAAGTAAGTTTTCATAGCAATATGCTTAGCTAGCTTTAATTTAAATGTATATTGATTAATACTTACTTTTTCTACTATTTGTTTTAATTCTTTTCAACATTATATCCATTTAAATACACAGTGGTCTCACAAAAGACTTATAGCATATGCATTTAATATAGAACAGAAACACATCTGCCATGGATTAAAACAGGAAATTAGAAAAGAGGATCAGTTAAAAAGCCTGCGGGATGTTTTAGCAGCCACTTGTCATTCTCTAAATTCTGTGTGACCCGAGTCAACTAAATTTTACTTTTAAATAAAACTAACATGTATGTCTTGATATGATCAGATTCAATGGTAGCTAAAATTGCTATACTTCTGGAAGTAAAAATCCCTACTGTAATCCCCTTGGAACAAACATTGTAAGTTCTGGATCATAGGAAGACTACAATGAAGTTTCCAATTTATCTTTCTGTTAATTACTCCTCTGTTGTATCTTTCCTTCTTATAACCCAGCTGGACAGCAATTAAAGTTGTGCAAATAATCACCTTCCTGCAGTACAAAGATCTTCAAGAAATATGTTCTGGCTTTTATCTTCAAGATAAGAAAGAACTTATTTGGACAAAAATGGAGTTTATAATGAAAGCCTTCTGGGAAAAATAAAGAAGGAAAAGCTAAATGATTTTACAATGTCATTAATTAAGTCAAGTTTATGAAACTGGCTTCAGGGTTTTCCCTGTAAAAACACCATCAAACTCTTCTTACATACATCACGCTTCATTAACATTGTTTTCTTCCTATTATGTCTCTGATGAAAAAATACCATCACTTGAAAATGAAATATCAAAATGCTGATAAGAAAACCAGAAATGATTTGACATTGGAAAGTAGTAGTTTGTAGATGGCAATTAATGTTAATGAAGCGATGAAGTACTGACACTTATCTGTTTCCTCAGAGTGTTGTTCCTGTTTGAAAAAAGGGGGGCAGGAGAGCACAGATGCTCTCATTGTAACAGCTGTTCAGATTAATGTGATGGATGTGAAAATAGTCTCTAGGCAGAATTTTGACTGTGATTCTGTTTTCAGACTGTATAAACTATTTTGACTTTTACCATATTGCCATGCTTTCTGAGTGGTGCAGAACAGCTTCATAATACAGCTATCTAAATAAATTCCCGCTAGCTTTAAATACTTCAAACTGAACCCCTGACCTCCTTACACGATCCTTGAAAAATAGATCTTTTCAAAAACTGGCCCTACTTTTCAGTAAAGATAGTTGAAAACATGCTGCTCTTCATCCACTTTCTCAATATTCGGCACTGGAACACCACTGCAAAATCTGACTATTATATTCATCTGCTGGTAGGCTGCATATGTAAGCATACATTTACTTAGCTGAAGCATCATTTACTGTTTGATAACAATGTTGCTCTTAAGTATTTGATAACTGACTATATAGTCTATATGTTTCTTTTATATATATTATATATTTTTTATTGTTCATTATTGAAAAAGTTTGATAATTTTTTACACTAAGTTGGTTTATTATGGCTCAGGGTATAAATCAAAGGTGCTACATTTCTTTTTTATTTTAGAATTGAATAAGGCTTTGAAGTGGTAAGAACAGGAATTTTAGAGATGATGGTTAGCAGCTTTCTTCAACTGCTTTCTTAGATTATCAAAAGAAGTTCTAGATATTTCAGTTTTGAAGGTTGATGAGCAAGCTGTGATAATGACATCTGAATCTTATTAATGATTTTAAAGACAGGAGCAATTCTAATGAAAATAGTTACCATCTTTTCTGTAGACATCCTTGCCTTGCCTATAGGCATCTCTCTCCACAGCTTGCTTAATTCCCTCTGACTCTCAATCCTGTACCTTCCCACATCTGTGCCTTGCTTAGATTCCCTCCTTGCTGTACATTGGCCAACATCCTTTTTTAAGTCTCATTTCTCCCAGAAATATTCCCAAAGCAATCACATCCCCATAATCCCTTAACTAAAAGTCCCATTTCCTTTTTTTGCTTTAAATTATTATTTTTTTTACTTACTTGGTTTTAATATGAGTTTCTTTGGTCATATATGAATTTTAAATTATTTTAGAGTAACTCAAACAAAATGGGTATCTTTGTCATCCAGAGGGATACTGGAGTCAAAAAAGAGTAAAGCACATAACTGGTTTGGTTTTTTAGTTATGATCCCTATTATTTTGAAAGTATGCTTTTCCTGGCAAGCAGTTAAATGTATTTGGATTCAGTGAGGCTTCTGAAAGCAGCGTAATTATGGAACACAGTCCAAAACATAACAAGATCTACAACATTTTTAAAGACCTACAATGTCCAGATAACTCCTGCAAGAGGTATGCATGCAAGTAAACAGAGGAGCATGAAGAAATTTTAAAAAAACAGTGCTCATGGTGGAAGTTGCTCACATTTGGTGTCATTTCAGAATACCTGTGATTCATGAGGGAAGCCTTTTTTCATTCTCGCATAATATGTGCCTACTACCCTCATGTGAGGAATTTCATAGAAACTCCTCAAGTAAATATTTGATTCACATCTCTCTTGTGAATTACTTTTATTGAAGACTGGGTATTTAAATCACTCTTAGTAACTTATTAAAATATTTTAATGGATCATTTGAATCACAATCTTCTATGAGTTAAAAGGTATTTTTGTTATGATCTTATGAGTGATACTATATTATATTGTCATCTTTGAAACAATCACAAATTTATCTATGCAGCTCCTTCACAATGGCAACTACTCATATTTATAAGACATAATCCCAGCATGCTGACAACTGTGGAAGGCATTAATTCTTTAGCAAAGGCTTGTGCATATAAAGTAAATCAGGCACACACCTATTTTTCCACCCTTCGTATAACAGAACATCATCTTACATGCACGAAAGCTAAAGCCCTGATAGAATTAAATCTGGCCAGGGATGTCAAGGGCAACAAGAAATGCTTCTATAGGTATGTCAGTGATAAAAGGAAGACTAGGGAAAATGTGGGCCCTCTCCAGAAGGAAACGGGAGACCTGGTTACCCAAGATATGGAGAAGGCTGAGGTACTCAATGACATTTTTGCCTCAGTCTTCACCGACAAGTGCTCTAGCCTCACCACCCAAGTCACAGAAGGCAGAAGCAGGGACTGGAAGGATGAAGAACTGCTCACTGTAGGAGAAGATCAGGTTCGAGACCATCTAAGGAACCTGAAGGTGCACAAGTCCATGGGACCTGATGAGATGCATCCACAGGTCCTGAGGGAACTGGCGGATGAAGTTGCTATGCCGCTGTCCATCATTTTTGAGAAGTCGTGGCAGTCTGGTGAAGTTCCCACTGACTGGAAAAGGGGAAACATAACCCCCATCTTCAAGAAGGGAAAAAAGGAAGACCCGGGGAACTACAGGCCAGTCAGTCTCACCTCTGTTCCTAGCGAGGTCATGGAGCAGGTCCTCTTGGAAACTATGCTGAGGCACACAGAAATCAAGGAGGTGATTGGTGACAGCCAACATGGCTTCACTAAGGGCAAATTGTGCCTGACAAATTTGGTGGCCTTCTACGATGGGGTTACAGTGCTGGTGGATAGGGGAAGAGCCATTGATGTCATCGACCTGGACTTGTGCATAGCATTTGACACTGTCCCGCACGACATCCTTGTCTCTAAATTGGAAAGACATGGACTTGACAGATGGACCACTCGGTGGATAAGGAATTGGCTGAATGGTTGCACTCAAAGAGTTATGGTCAATGGCTCTATGTCCAAGTGGATACCAGTGACGAGTGGTGTTCCTCAGGGGTCGGTATTGGGACCAGCGCTGTTTAACATCTTTGTCGGTGACATGGACAGTGGGATTGAGTGCGCCCTCAGCAAGTTTGCTGACAACACCAAGCTGTGTGGTGCAGTCGACACACTGGAGGTGTCACGGTTTAAAGCTGGGCTGGCGATTAAACCTGCGGCAGATGCCCTCTGTTATCCCCCCCCCTCCCCCCAGAGGGGTATGCCATCCAGAGGGACCTTGACAGGCTTGAGAGCTGGGCCTGTGAAAACTGCATGAAGTTCAACAAGGCCAAGTGCAAGGTCCTGCACGTGGGTCAGGGCAATCCCAAGCACAAATACAGGCTGGGCGGAGAATGGATTGAGAGCAGCCCTGAGGAGAAGGACTTGGGGGTGATGGTTGATGAGAAGCTCAACATGAGCTGGCAATGTGTGCTGGCAGCCCAGAAGGCCAACCGTATCCTGGGCTGCATCAAAAGCAGTGTGGCCAGCAGATCGAGGGAGGTGATTCTGCCCCTCTACTCTGCTCTCGTGAGACCCCACCTAGAGTACTGCATCCAGCTCTGGGGACCCCAACATAAGAAGGACATGGAGCTGTTGGAGCGAGTCCAGAGGAGGGCCACAAAGATGATCAGAGGGCTGGAGCGCCTCTCCTATGAAGACAGACTGAGACAGTTGGGGCTCTTCAGCCTGGAGAAGGGAAGGCTCTGGGGAGACCTTCTAGCAGCCTTCCAATACCTGAAGGGGGCCTACAGGAAAGCAGGAGAGGGACTTTTCACAAGGGCATGTAGTGATAGCATGAGGGGGAATGGTTTTAAAGTGAAAGAGGGTAGATTTAGATTAGATATTAGGAAGAAATTCTTTACTATGAGGGTGGTGAGACAGTGGAACAGGTTGCCCAGAGAAGTTGTGGATGCCCCCTCCCTGGCAGTGTTCAAGGCCAGGTTGGATGGGGCTTTGAGCAACCTGGTCTAGTGGAAAGGTGTCCCTGCCCATGGTAGGGGGGATTAGAACTAGATGATCTTTAAGGTCCCTTCCAACCCAAACCATTCTATGATTCTATGATTTTATTACTGGCTAAGGACAATGGCTAAAAATATCAAGCTATGTATAGATGGTCATTTACTTTAAGAGACTGTCACTTACCCCAGTCACTGGTGTTTGACCATATCTTAATTATCAACAGAGTTCTTTACACTATTAAGTTTTTACTGCTCTTTCAACACTTTTCTATCAGTCTAAAATTAGTATGATTTAATATTAGTAATAATTCATGTTGGTATTTACAATAATAAGAACTACATCAGTCAGCACATTAAGACCAAAATTATTAATGAATTCAATAAATAGAATTGCCAGTCAAAAAGAGATTACTTAAACATTAAATATTTCAAATAATATGCAAATGCACTTTAGCAGTTCCTTTTGATGTAGTTTTGTTTTTCTCAGGCTCAAGTATTTATTTCACCTTTTTACCTAAGTATTTCTCGCACAGCAAGCCAGAGCGCTGTCATAACTTTCCTGCTTCAATGTTGAATTTGAATTGCCTTTATACACTGAACACTTCTAAAAGATTTGAGATGCAGGTCTTCCAGTCTACACTCTGGTTTCCTCATATATTGCCTAAGCTAGATACAGCCTCTCTGCACAGCTGGACAACTTTGTCTGGACAACACTAAGTATTTGGCTTTCCCTTAGCAAAAGATTAAAGAGGCTTGAGATTGTAAAGCACAATAACACTGAACTGCACGTTACTGGGAATAGGGCCAGAAAAGGCAAGTGATGAAAAGTGGAGAAACAGAACTAAACTACCAATAAGAAGGAAAAATACTAAATACGGGTGGTACTTGCTATATATGACTCACAACTGACAAGACAGTTCCCATCCAGCAGAACTCTCCTCCCTAAACACCACAGTCCATAGTCTACAACATGGGATTGTATTGACCCTTCTCTGTCTATCAGGTCTTCAGTTCACAAGTTTTCCTCAATCTAGATGTCTCTAGCCCTACAGAGCAGGTATTTTTAACTTTGTATTTATTTAAGGCAGCACATTCCGTCTCAATTTCTGTACTGCTCTTTCTTAACACTCTCAGAAGACTAAGTGGTGACCGGGAAGGGGAAAAAAAGAAAAGAAAAGATGGTCTGAGATTTCTGTTATTTTTGCCAGGCTTCATTTTCCTAAGGTAAGATCTATAGCTGGCACAATAACTAAAACATCTTTCCTTTCAGTAAAATATATCCTTTTTACACTGCTTTCATCACTGAAGCTCTCTTTGTTAACTATGGGTGAGTATCTCAGACGGCTCATTTATGGACCTCAGTTACATTACAGGTGCCAAAGTCCAAATGAGCAATTCATCTATATTACTCTTCAGTGCTGACATTTTTTCCCCAACAAAGTTTCTTAATTGTTCATGCAGCAATATTGTCTGAGAAGCAATGCACCTGCCACCTGCCAAAGGTATGTCACGGTTCCAGCTTGAAATATGGAGGTGCCTTAGTTACGTAGGGACACAGTCCCCTAAGTGCATCATGAGTATATTAAAATATGATGACAGAATTGAGTTCAGCAGAAATCAGAGCAGCATTTTTCACTTTCATGCAGAAGCACCCATTAATGATGGGGTCACTCATCTGACAAGTGCCTAAACTCAATACAGCATCAAATATTCATCAACACCTTTACAGCACACCTTTCCTATTAGCAGTTCTAGGTCATGCAGGCTGGACACAGCCTGTCAAACAGTTCATCAGGCCTTTCCGCTCATCTCTGACATGATTTTATCTGTAAGTTTCTCAGACTTTGGCAGGGATCAGGTTTGGCAAATTAGTGTGGTGGTCAATGATCTGCTCTGCAGTCTGCGCTTCCCAAAGTACCCCCTGAGAACTTCTCATCAGGCAGGATGGGCACACGACCACAGTGCAGACATGCATCTGGTCCCATGATGGGCATCCACAAACAGTACAGAGCAGACAGAATCAACAGCATGTGTGCCATGTCACAGAAATTTTGACCATGTGATATGTTCGGTTTTGGTCATGTGGCCACTGTATAGTTAATTACCACAAACTAGTTCAATAACTGTACTAATAATATGAAACTAGAAGTACTGTAAATTTCATACCCCTAATTATTATCAAAATGAGATATGACTGCTACTATCATGTTTTGATAAATATTTAGGGGCATTTTTTTTTAAGAGGAATAAATCAGATCTTTATAAATAGCTTGAATTAAAAAAAAAAGACATTTGAAAACATTTAAAGGCCAAATTGTGATTAATTGTATAATTATACATTTTTAAGGTGAATAGCAGGCTCCTTTATAAGTTATAAATTATATTTTTTATTTGAAGTTTGTTTGAAAACAGTGAAGCTCGCAAAATGTTAAATGAATTAATATGATAATTCTTCAAACAGGAATTATCACAGAAGTTACACAGTCTCATCAGCATGGAAGAGTTGCTCACCAATGCTCATCTAGGTCCCAATCTAGTAAACTACCTAAGTGTATCAGGTTAGTCTTACACTTAAATAAGTAGGAATTTATGCTTTGCGGCATGAGGATCTTAGAAGAAGCAAGTTAATAAATTGTTATGTTTTTCTCCCCAGTCAAATAAAGGTTGAAAAATATTAACAAAACTAAGAAAATTTCTGTTGCATCTGACACATATTGTTGCCATTCTAGCCTTAAAAATATGATTTAAAGAGTAAGGTCTGCTTATTCTTGTTGCCAATATCTATCACCTACATCTGTCTAGATCTATTGATTTCACTCAGTAAACCAATGTATCTTACTGCTACCAAATACAGTAAAACATGTACGTTTCTGAGTTGTGAACTGTCATTTTTTTTTAGGACATCTGCTTAAATGTATTAGTCTCTGGAATACCAGGAAATGAAGAGAGATATACAGAGCGCTCTAGCCATGTTCTCCTGTTGCATGTTCTTAGAAAATTATTTGCAACTATCAGTAGATATTTACACAAGAAAAAGAGTAACTTCTGCAGTGACCTTTCTTGCATAACTCTGCAATAAAGAAGTGCTTCAAATATTTACAGAATTAATGCCTAACTGAAAAATTGAAACTGTACTGTAGTACTTATTGAGTGGCAGCTGGACTATTCAAATATGGCCGTAACAGTAAAAAATAATCACGTGTTCAGTGTTTTATATCCTCTAAGCTCCTTGCAAATATTGATTACATTGTTTCCGTAACAGTGAACAAGGAAAAATCACTTAGACTTACCCACATTTAATCTGCCTGTGACTTCCCCATTTGAATTGCGAGCATTCACAGTCACATTGTGAGTAGACTGGAGAAGCAGTGATGAGTCCTGAAAAATGGAGGCAAAAAAAAGTAGATTCAGCAGAATAATTAAAATTGTTAACAATTTTCAAAATTTAGTCTAGTGTTTGTATTAACTCAGTCACTGAAAGAGCACTGCAGCTACAAAACCATTCACAGATGTCAACAAATAATTTGGGCAGATATTTTTGATTACCTCAACTATATCAGATTTAAAATACGAAAAAAATTATAGAGAATACTTCAGGTGAAAAAAAAAAATGTGTTACTGGCCTAATGAACATGGTTGCTAACATTTTATCATTTGGAAAAAAATGCTTAAGTACTAGATTTACTACATTTCAATACATAATTGAGACCCCTAGAAGATAGCCATTTAATTGAAGTGCAAGTACCCCACTTCACGAATTTATACTGTCACATTAACGTGGTGAGAAACATGCATTTGCACTCTGCTTCCTCAATGATCCGTGCAACCTGTATGCTTTGGCTTGATTTTGGCACCTGGCACTGACTCTCCTGGCAAGGAAACTCAGACAGTGGGTGATGGAGAAAGTGGCAGGTTGACTAGCTCAAAGCTGACTTTAATAGATGACAGTACAGATAAGAATGTCAGTCTAAATTAAGTTGTCTCCTTGTCCACCACACGGAAGGATGACAAAAGTACATCAGCAGACTGAACAGCATCACCTGCTTGTCCACACCCCTGCACCATCATTTGAGCCTAATACACTCTGTGCTGTTCCACATCTGGTGTCCCAGTATACAAAAATCACATCTGAAGGTCACAAAGCAACTCATACTCAACTCTCCTCACAGGCTGCATTACAGCTGGGACATCTGCAGAGCAATCAGAGCCTCATGCCTACCCATCATTCTGTGCTACTTATGGAAGCCAGGGCATGCCGAGCAGGTGTCATTGGTATCTTCATTCATCCCTACCACACCTCACCACAATCCAGACTATGGTAGGCAATTCAAAATTTCATGTCATTCTTAGACTGCAGTCAGCGTGGAATTACTTCACCAAAACCAAAACATCCCCTTGTGTTAACTCACGGCTTGGTGTTGTGCTTGTTGAACTCCTCCCAGATGATGTACCATTTTCATTACTTACTCCCAGACCTTCCACTCAATCTCTCTGTACTTCAGGCCCGTTGAAGTCTCCCCAAGCTTCTCCTTGTCTTGAAGAGCAGATGAGTAAGTGTTTTGAAAGACCTAGCTGCCCACTGTGTTCCACCAGACTAGACATACAGACAATAAAGAAACTGATTCATGGCAAGAGACCTGGCAGGGGTCATTTGGAAGTGTCCTAAAACTTCGTGAGGTGGGCATTGAGTGGATTCTTATGTTTTTCTTCAATTTACTGCCTGAATTGTCTTTAAATGCAGCTGATTTTCAGGGAGATCACACTGGCCACTGTCTTTACTTGATTTTAAGAATTAGAAAACTATCTGGGGACAAAATTCTATTCATGCTCATTTGGACCAGCAAATTGTAGCTACACCGGTAGACTTAAAAAGACGGGAAGTTTTTTGCAGTACAGCTGCTTTCATACCAAAGCATACTTTTATGTGAAGGACAGGAACCTAGTAACTGATAAGAGTGCCTAAGCAGATATCAATTGCAGAAGTGTCAGGGAATACACGATATGAAGAGGGTATTAGCAAGCTGCTTGCTTGTGACCTCAGAGGGGATACTCTTTCCTAGATAAATAAGTGAGTTTCTAACTACCAGAATATTGTTAAAGATCGATGTCTTTCACATATATGGCTCTTGGTACTTCTTCTGGATTCAAGAGAGACTATGCAGCATCTTGAAGGGCTAACCTCTGAAAATCACTCCCAAGTCATGTTCCCATGGTAATTTAATGCTTAGAGTATGAGATAACTTGAGAATTTTGAACACATGTTACTTGAAGAATTTTACTACAAACATTCATCCAATAACAGTGGTAGTAGCAATACACAGTTTGGAGTCAAACCTATATTTTTTTAAAAAAAAATGATATCTTACAAGTAGGAAGATAGGCTACCTCAAAAGAAGTCACTAAGTGAGCAAAATAAATGAATCTCATTCTGTAAATTATATCAGGAAAAGTGAAAGCTAACAGAATTAACACAAATAATGAAAAGTCTTACGAAAAAAGTAAGCAGTGTATTAGAATGAACATTAATGGTAACAAGTTGGTATGAAGTGGAAAAGGAAGGTCAACAAAGGTCAGGTAAATATATTACATTTAAGTACATGTGCTAAATGACCCACAAATTCGGGCATCTTTATTACACTTATTTGACTGCCGCTGATTGATTTAAAAAAATAAGTTAGTAATTAGTAATATCAAAATGTAAGTGCGAATAAACAGAATCAAAGAATCAAAACACATCCAGAGATGGTAACTCCACCACCTCCCTGGGCAGCCCCTTCCAATGTCTAATGACCCTAATGTCCAACCTGAACCTCCCCTGGCGAACCTTGAGGCTATGTCCTCTTGTCCTATCGCTAGCTGCCTGGGAGAAGAGGCCGACTCCCACTCCGCTACAACCTCCCTTCAGGTAGTTGTAGACTGCAATAAGGTCACCCCTGAGCCTCCTCTTCTCCAGGCTAAACAACCCCAGCTCCCTCAGCCGTTCCTCATAGGTCATACTCTCCAGACCCTTCACCAGCTTGGTCGCCCTCCTCGCTCCAACACCTCAACATCTTTCTTGAAGTGCGGGGCCCAGAACTGGACACAGTATTCAAGGTGTGGCCTCACCAGTGCCGAGTACAGAGGGATGATCACTTCCCTAGACCTGCATTCTACTGTTTTCTAGACCTGCAGCTTCCATGTGTGTGTTGTTGACTAATTAAAATCTAGTAATATATTTATAAATGCTTATCTTGTATCTTTCCATGAATATGTATTAGCTAAGATGCAACGGTGCTGCCCATAACTCTGTGTTAAGACTCATAATGAAGGCATAAGCTTGTAACAGGCTCCAGAGATGATGCACAGCAAGTATATTTTCTGCTATGTACTTTATTAGCACTTTGGAGACCTCATTAGGTGAGAAAAGCTGTTAGGAGACTGCAATGAGAACACTATTAAAGCAAGGGAGAAAGCTGCTATGATAGCTGTAAGTGGCCCAATTCTCTAACAAATTCAGAAAAAGAAATCATAACAAATAAGCAACTTTATGAGAATAAATATATAGATGGCACTCAGGAGATCAAGCTACAGGCAATTAAGCCTCTAGAGAGTTCAAATATTTTAAAAAGCAAGCAAACAAACAAACAAAAAACCTCTGATGAATTATCAGTTCATAGGGGGCAGAGACATGCAGTAGCCTGAAGGCTCTTATTAATGCATGCTACTAATGATCATGATGGGTCATTAGACAGCTAAGCTTATATTAGATGCTGCCACACCTCTTTCTTCCTATATTGTACTAAATGTAACAAGAGCTGAAAGAATATTAAAAGAGCACGAATGGTAGCTTAACACTGCATAACGATTTTTTGGGGCAGAGGAAGTTCTTAAGTATTAGCTATGCTGGTCTTAAAAAAGTTACATATCTTACTGCATAAACAACCTCAAGGGAAAATCATTTAAGCACATAAATAGTTTTCCCACTGCCTATGAGGCAGAAAAGAACACAGCATAAGAAACAAAATGGAAATACAGATTTAGTAACTGAATTTCACCATCTAAGTAAGAGCTGTTCCTGCTGCTGGAAGTAGCAGTGTGCCCAGGTGGCCAAGAAGGCCAACAGCATCCTGGCTTGTATCAGGAATAGTGTGGCCAGCAGGACAAGTGAAATGATTGTCCCGCTGTACTCGGCACTGGTGAGGCCACAAATTGAGTACTGTGTCCAGTTTTAGGCCCCTCACTACAAGAAAGACATTGAGGTGCTGGAGAGAGTCCAGAGGAGGGCAACGAAACTGGTGAAGGGTCTGGAGGGTATGTCCTGTGAGGAGTGGCTGGGGGAACTGGGGTTGTTTAGCCCAGAGAAAAGTAGGCTCAGGGGAGACCTTATTGCTCTCTACAACTACCTGAAAGGAGGTTGTAGCAGAGTAGAGGTCAGCCTCTTCTCCGTGGCAGCTAGCAACAGGACTAGAGAACATAGCCTCAAGCTGTGCCAGGGGAGGTTCAGGTCAGACATTAGGAAAAATTTCTTCACAGAAAGGGTTATTAGGCACTGGAATGGGCTACTCATTAATTATTAATTAATATTGTTGTCCTGGAAGTGACAAAAACTGAACTATTAGAGAAATCATAACTTTTCCAATAGGATCCACTAATTTTAGAGATATTTAAACTATTCTGTAATGGATGAATCATAGAATCATTTTGGTTGGAAAGGACCTTTAAGATCATCGAGTCTAACAGTTAACACAGCACTGCCAAGTTCACCACTAAACCATGTCCCTAAGCACCACATCTACAGGTCTTTTAAATACCTCCAGGGATGGTGACTCCACCACTCCCCTGGGCAGCCTGTTCCAATGCTTGGTAACCCTTTCAGGGAAGAAATTTTTCCTGATATCTGATCTAAACCTCCCCTGGCGCAACTTGAGGGCGTTTCCTCTCATCCTATCATTTGTTACCTGGGAGAAGAGACTAGTTTC
The DNA here is from genome assembly GCF_013368605.1 of Nyctibius grandis. Classification (NCBI taxonomy): domain Eukaryota; kingdom Metazoa; phylum Chordata; class Aves; order Nyctibiiformes; family Nyctibiidae; genus Nyctibius; species Nyctibius grandis. Next base: position 105,826,771 of record NC_090659.1, read on the forward strand.
ACAGGGAAGCCTGCATTAAAAAATAATCTCAGTAAAAATAATGAAAAACTTTCTATGCACTCTTAGAATTTTAGCATTACTTATATACAACGACCTTTATAATTCCTTTTTGAGTTACTTATCACATGCCTAAGAGAAAAATGTTAATTCTGCATCAGAACATTGACCTAATGATCATGTTTGTAAAGTATGCAAAAATACGTGTGTATACACATATACACACACACACGCACATATATATTTCCATGACATATATCTTCCTGGACTTTGCCTAAATTCAACTGTTCATAAGTGCATTAATTTTATTTTAGCATTATTGAAAGATTATCTGCTTACCACTCGAGAATGGATTTCTTTGGCATAAAGAGGGAATAAGAATTCCGATTCCCCTTCCAGACGAAGGCCTTCTTTCGTAACGCGCAGGTGTCCCATTCCAGTCTGAGGAAAAGATGCAAGAATTATGCATATTTTATTGTTGTTGTATTTATTTTTTCGTTTTTTTTATAAACTGAAAATTTCCAGAGATGCTTGCCTCCAGACTACTGATGAAGATACCCATACTCATGCACTTAAAATTTGGAGAATTCCTCATGTCTTCCAGAAGTATTTTCTTTAACAAATTGTAGCTTTCCAAAAAAAGTTATTAAAGTTAGGATTTTTTTTTAAATGAAAATATACAATATTATAGTCATTAACTTAAAAAAAAGTGAATTTTTATTGGCTGTGCTGAAATAGCCTTTGTACTTGCCTTCTAAAAATGTCATGAACAATAAACTTTTACACAAGTACTCACATAGAACAAACTTTATGTTAATATCTCAAGGTTTATTCTGTCAATAACGTATTTTACAAAGAATGTAATACTTCTAAGCCTATTGAAGAGACAAAGAGGAATTTTTATTTGCTTCCATTTTCAGTAATTACTTCTTTCTAATTAATTTTTAATTTCTTGGTTTTTTTCCTTCTCTAATTATAGGTCAAGGCTCCATCTCTCACTATCATTTTCCTTTCTCTCTGTCACCTGCTTGTCAGTTTTTGTACCTTCCTTAATCACAGAATCACAGAATCAATCAGGTTGGAAGAGACCTCTGGGATCATCAAGTCCAACCGTTGCCCTGACACCACCATGTCAACTAGACCATGGCACTAAGTGCCATGTCCAGTCTTTTCTTAAACACATCCAGAGATGGTGACTCCACCACCTCCCTGGGCAGCCCATTCCAATGTCTAATAACCTTTTCTGAAAAGAAATTCTTCCTAATGTCCAACCTGAACCTCCCCTGGCGAAGCTTGAGGCTACGTCCTCTTGTCCTATCACTAGTTGCCTGGGAGAAGAGGCTGACTCCCACTTCACTACAACCTCCCTTCAGGTAGTTGTAGACTGCAATAGTCTCTCTCTCCTTCCCGATATTAGCCCAGTTGTGCTTTCCAGCCCGTATCTTCTTTCATTCTTTTTACTTTCTCTCATCATTATTACAGAATTGATAATGTGAAAAATGAGTGAGGAATTACTTCAGTAATCAGTACATCTGAGGACTTGCAGGCTTCAGCTGCAAGGTGTTTCATGGATATTTAGCTAATTTGTAAAGGACTCACCATCCCAACCCCACCAACACAAAAAGTGAGAGAAAACTTGGCAAAAAAATTGCAGCCTTACAGCTTGGCCACACATGAAAATATTTCAAGTCAACTGCCTCAAACTACAAGGAGTAGGTGGGAGGGCTAAATAATAAACAACAAATCCAAAAAGTATTTCCACTCCAAATATTTTTGAGATTGCTTTCCATGTAAGCAGAGAAGAGACACGTGACAGGCCACTGATGATACATCCATAACCTGTTCATCTAAGAAATTCTGCCTACCACTGAAAAAAGTTGTAACTTTAAGAGACTCTGATTATTTTCAAATACGGTACGTTCTCACCAATGAGATTATATATATATTTGATATATATATTAATATATATTTTTTATATATATAATGCTAAATAACATGTCTAACCACCCTCCAATGAAAAACTGCAGCTATTTTCTTTTAACATGCTTGAAGAGAGGCAAAGAGAGAAACAAGCTTTGCTTAAGATAAGAAATATTCGAGTCAGTAGTTCCCTCCACAGGAGAGTACAGCTGCGATTACTCCTCAGCAAGGGTTTATTTCAGGAAAGAGACTTTTAGAAAAGCTATTTATGGAATCTGTTATTCAGTGTCAAATATTTTACTGCTTTGAAATACATAATATACTGACTTTTCTTAGTGGAAGTAAATACAGTTTCTAAATTCTAGACCATTGCAAAGCTTTTAAAAAGTACCTAGCATATACTGATACATCTCATGAGGCAAAATTAAAGTAATACCTATGATGAGCGCCCTATGGCTTTCATAATCACAATTCCTAGCCAGCACTGAGTGGTTTAGGAATATATTTTTCCAGTGAAGACTATGGACAGTGTTTTCTAACTTGTAACACAAAACAGAGATCAATTCAACACCATAAAACCACAGGTTTTAAGACAAACACTTTTGAAAAATATGACATGAAATGTAAGGATATTCTAAAGAAATACCACTAACAAATGGCTCTCATTTAATTAACTAAATTTAGGATCTCATTATTGCTCTAATTGCATGCCTTTCCCATCAGTTTTAAACACAGTTTGCATGTTTTTCCTGGAATATAAGGAACTAAATAAACAGTATAGTATACAGTAAGTATAAAAATGGCATTGGTAAATCTGAAATTTAAGAAGGCAGAGTAAGAAGTAGCAATTAATTCTTGCTCTGAAGCAAATCAGGGAAAATTATCAAACTCCTCAGTGGCAATCTCTATCCTGCCTTTGGCTTTGCCAGGAAGAAATTTTTAGTACAGACAAAAAAACTGTAACTGATGTTGAAAAAGAAGATTTTGCAATTTACTCTGCACACGCTAATGGATTCAGATTTTTCAGCAATGATTATTCTAAATATGCTATATAGACAAAGGAATGTCTTTGACATCAGGAATAATATGCTGTGTGACAAAACTTAGCACTTTAACTTAGCTACAAGTTCTTATTTTTCAGTAAATCCAGTCATATCACTCAGGATTACTTTGTATAAGAATGTCCTCAAGAATGTCCTATTTCATCACATATTTCATTTAAGCATTGACATGAAGCTCACACTCTCACATATTTGAATAAGAGCCTCATTATCCATTCTCATTGACCACTCGAAGTGCAAAAACATATGGAAATATAGACCGGAGTTACCTGCATAAACGACTATCTGTGATGACGAACAGATAAACTCTGTAACATGCATGAGAACAACAAAAATATGGATTTCATATAATGATCCTCACTTCTATTACCATTGTGACTGTAAATGATTATTATTTCCTTAGCATCTCAAGATTATAAAAGTACTGCATTATGCAGTACTGTGAGATGGGGAACTTCTATTATCCTCCTTTTATAACTGGCAAACTGAAGTTACATAGAATGTAAAAGAGAGGAATTTAGGATAAACAACCACCCTAATCCACTGAGATCCACTGATCAGTTCCATAAAAAGGAGTATAATAGTTACACATAATGTTCTCTCAACAATCACTCTTCTTCTTACATTACTATTTAGCAGAAGCCAATTATTATTTATTGAGTATTGTGACTTCCTCAGTGATGAACGACCTTTATGCTTTCAGTTTCAAGGATTTGATTCTGTTCCTACTCATTGAATAAAAAATATTTCTATTGACTTGAGGAAAGGGTCCAAATCTCAGTTAGACACAGAATTCTATACAGTTATAAAATAAGCTATTGATTAGGGCAAAAAAAAGTGCTCCATTAAACAGCAGATGTATGGCAAGTCTGGACTCCTGTTATCCTGATTTTAGTGACTGTCACTGTGTGAGCGTGCTGGCCCTGAGCTGTAACATGTTGTTCTGCATATAGCCCTGAGGCTCATGTTTTCTAATTAGTCAAAGCCCTCAGCAAAGCAGGGACTGAGCTGTACAGAAGAGGAAGATGAAATGGTATTTCTGTAGACACTACGCAGATTTTGCTGTTGCTGCAAGGAGTTGACTGGCACGGAAACTGCTGGCAGCTGCCAAACCCTTATGCACCAAAGATGCAATTTAGCAGTAGTGTTCCCAAAGGTGTGACCAGTTTTCATTTCAAAACTGCTAGGCAGATTCTAACTGGAGTAACGGGATGTCTTCAACCATAGTAGAAGCATTTTTCATCATTTGAAAACACTATTGAGGAGGTAAATGCTTGTAGCAACAGCGACAAGGCCTTCTACAAGAAATTCAAGCTCTGAGTGGGTTCAAGCCTCATAAAAGCTCAACAAAAGGCTCTTTGATTCAGAAATCATGGTCTAAAGGATATTTGACAGCTATTCAGCAAATTGTCTACATAGGGATACTTCAAACCACCTGAAATAAGTAGCTATCACTACTAGGATCCTAGGCAAGACTCATCTTGCTATAGAGTATCTGGATGGGAGGACCATCTTGGATGTGTTATCATTCTCTTAGACTCTAGACACAACAAATGTACTCTCTGAAAAAAGGGGAAGCAGTTCCATTCTCCACAAAGCCAGCAGAGAAGTGTAGTATGCCTACAAGCTGTGGAGAGGTCTTTAAGTTTCTTTCAGAGGGCTATGGAAGGACCGAGTCTTTCATCAGGACCAAAACATTCCAAAAATCATACTGATGGGTCTGGTGGTATGGCCGCCTTCTTCTGGCTATGAATATCTATGTTGAGGAACATACAGACATGACTGAATAAAGTAAGTTTGCCAGGACTGATATGGCTAGCATTAAAGGCCTGTCTTCTCAAAACAGGATGCAAGAACTTTCCCTCTTTCACCTGTTGTCATAGTGGGACCTGCTGCTCTGGCTTAGGACCAAGAAAGTCACTTCGAAAGAGATGCACATCACACATTGCTGTGGGACTACGAGGAGTGGAAGCAAGCAGCTGTAGCTCTAGGGCTCTTGCACTCACAGCGATTTGCTCTCAGGCAGCTGAGCCTCGTGCTGACTATGGCTTATGGAGTCAAAAGAGCAACAGATGATATACTTGGGATTTACCTCCCAAACCAATATAATAATGTAGACGTCTGCTGCTCTATGCACATGGCCCTTAGAAATGAGGATGAGGCATGAGGAACATTCATTCAGTTTATGATGAGTAGTTTTAGTCACCTGAATTCAATCTATAACTGTAACTTGCATTTTCCTACCAACATAGAAACTGATACACGTGGGGGCGTACTATACTGGGTCAATCACTCTTCTTCTTATATCATATCATCACTGTTTCTGCACCTTCTCAGCATTAGACTCAACTGCAGTCCTCAGACTCCTCTGAACAATGGAAATTAAACTTCTGATCTGTGTATTAGCTGCACAGGAAGATGTGTATTTTCCTCTTTTGGGGAGAGATCAAATACTGGAAAGACAGGTGTATCCTTATGTTAGGATTGTTACAACAATAAAATCACTAAGTTGATCCAAACATTAGCTTTAACATGAACTCAATTCAAATTAAAGTAGCTCCTGTCTCAGGAGTTAATAGCATGTTTGATTTGTAATAACTGCTCCCTGAATATTCAAATTTTCCAAATATTAAAAGTCCACACATGCTGTAGTTGCCAATTGGAAACAATAATGATATCAACTTCAGAGTAGACAGGCTGCAGCATTTCTATTCAGATAATACCTTTTCTTACTTAGAGGATACTTATATCCTACTTCTAGGCCAGCCCAGAGAAAGACCTTGTCAAGTTTAGACCAAAACATCATTTGCTGTGCCCCAAAGCTAGTTCAACTAATGGCTTTATAGATCCAGCTTTCACTGCAGTACTTCCTGCAGCAATTACTATTTAGAGAACTTGCTTTGCAAACAGGAGCGTACTGTTTCATTGAGATAATAGGGCTGTGGGTAGAGATTATTAAAGAGCAATCAGCAAAACAGGATTGGTAATGAATCTGATGAAACTCTCTGTTTGACTTATGATATCTATTTTGGAGCTAAGTACGTGCTTGGTATAATAATGTTACTGATGCCTCATCTCATTTTCTGTTTCAAGAGCTCTATTTCCTGAGCTCAGACAGAGAAAGTTATCAAACTCCTCTTCTTAGATGACAGTGGAGTCTTTTCTGTCGAAGACATTGGTCAAATCAGAGAACTTAGCAACAGCGGCCACTCCTGGTATACAAGTTAGTCTCACCTGGCTTAGGGCTGGATACAGACTAAAACACCCTTTGCAGATATGGTTAGAAAGTGGGTAGGTAATCTTCCATGATCTAGAAAAGTAGATGGCCACTTTGAACTCAACAGTTTTGTAAGGAATGGCTATGAAAGATGCAAATTCATCATACCATGGACATTTGCTTAGTTTTGATGAGATTTCTTTCATAAAACAGGATTCATATTTAAGATGCATGCTTTCAAGGTATTTACAGGTCCTCTTTGTCCCGACACATAAAATAACAGTCTTTCTTAAGTAAAGATAGGTATTAATTACAACAGGAATCACTTGAGATGAAAAAATAGCTTCTCAAAACAGCTTCAGTTCCTTGTTTGGCAAGGACCAAATTCTGCTTCTGGTTCTGTACTGCAGAGACAGGCATTTCAAAGCTAGATAATACTTTGCTAATAAAAATTTCGTCACATGTGGCATTGTATCTTCTGTGACCGATTTACTCAAGATTAGAAAAACATACTGCTATTCCCACTGCTACATATATTGATTCAGGAATTGAGCCTTTTAAGTTGGCTAATTAATTTTATTATATTAACATTTATAATTATGCAACTTACCTAAAGAAATTGAATTAAATCTTTTCCTTTGATGGATAATGGTTGTCAAAAGGATTTTCTTCTGAACAACAGTGCATGATGTTTATTTCTTGTATGCCTCTGAGGAATCAGGAATATTTGCATGGTGTATATGATTACACAGACTACGTATTGATTCAATATTGTAAATCCTATCACTTGTACTAGGGGACGTTTCATCCTACGGTCTCAGTGCTCTATGCCTTGTGTAAGCACAAAGTGACAAACATCTCCACCCTGACAGAATTTGCTGTCTAAACAGTCAAGATGACAAAAACGCGAGATGAAAAAGGACAAAGAGATGGTGCATCCCTCACAAAGCACTCTTGAGGAAGTCTACAGCTCTGTGTGAAAGAATGACTGAAGTATTTTACCCTATGTTTTGTCTTGCAGCTATCATGCAAATTTATTTTAAAATATTATCATATTAAATAGCAACCACTGCAGTATATTGCAATTAAGAATAGATCATCTCCGATAACAACCCAACCTCATTTTGAATGACCCACTCTCATCTTAGTATTACTGATTAAACAAAGTTTAAGAGCAAAGTTTTGATTACCTCTGCTAAATGCCATCATAACCATCTTTTTATGAACGGTACAAAAATTTATAATGATCAGTACTTGTGACCACAGAGATTTTACACATAAACATAAAATCACCTACTATGATACTTGTCTAATGACATTATTAATAAGCACATTTTTGTAACTCTTATTGAGCAAGATGGAAAACAAATCTTCTTTTCAATTTTCTCTATGGTGCACCACAGCAAGCTCTGCTCTAGTACTGACAATACTATTGTCTTTAAAATAATGGCATAAATATATGCCATGCATCAATAAAATGATAGCTTAACATGTATTAGTATACATTGATTATACAATATACCTAAAAAATAACAGCAATGACAAAGAAATGAAATATAAAATTGGAAAGGATGAGAGTTATTTGCAATTCTTTTTTGATTACATTTAGAATTTTTGACAAGTTCCAACCCATGCCCTACTCCATAGCTGGGATCTTGTTGTGGTTTAACCTCAGCCGACAAATAAGCACCACACAGCTGCTTGCTCACTCCCTCCCAGCGGGATAGGGGAAGAGAATCGGAAGGGTAAACGTCAGAAAACTCATGGATTGAGATAAAAACAGTTTAATATTGGAAATAAAATAAAAATAATAAATTGTAATGAAAAGGTAAATAACAAAGAGAGAGAAATAGAACCCAATAAATACAAGTGATGCAAATGAAAACAATTGCTCACCACCAACCGACTGATGCCCAGCCAGTCCCCAAGCAGTGCCTCCCCCGCTAACCTCCCCCTCTAGTTTTATTGCTGAGCATGACGTCATATGGTCTGGGACATCCCTTTGGTCACTTAGGGTCAGCTGTCCCAGCTGTGTCCCCTCCCAGCTTCTTGTGTTCCCGTAGCCTACTTGCTGGTAGGGTGGTGTAAGAAGCAGAAAAGGCCTTGACTCTGTGTAAGCACTGCTCAGCGATAACTAAAACATCCCCATGTTGTTATCAACACTGTTTCCAGCACAAATCCAAACCCTAGTCCCTTACCAGCTACTGTGAAGAAAATTAACTCTATCTCAGACAAAATCAGCACAGACCTGATCATACATTTTCAAAGATGCTACACTTTTTTTTATTTGGTTAAAGATGAAACAAGAAAATTTTGAAAAACAAATTAAAACTGTTTTGCATTCATGAAGTAAATTTTTCAACACATAAAGTCAGGAGAAAGTTTTAGGACAATTCATTTATTTCCAGCAGCCAGATCGCTACATTTTAGGAGAAGACTTCTATGTTTGGCTTAATTTTGTCAAAGGTTGAATATGTTTAATGGGAAACTGGTTGCTACATAATATTTGTTTTCTTTTCCTAATCTTGTGGTGCTCACAGGTCCCAGTCTGGATGGAGGCCCTGTTGTGCTGGACACTGCAGAAACCGACAGAAGGTATTTATTAGCTGCAAGTACTAACACCACAGACAATATATGAACTGAAACATGACATACAAATGACGTAAACAAACGTATGTCTTAGGGAGCCATCATTTGAGAACAGTGGTTACTCTTCTGTCTCACTGATTTCTACTGGAGCTTGGTAGGCTCAGGTCATTTTAGTGTTGGGCTCAAAACTGACACATCCTACGAGTTCCATATTGAAAAATGGCAGCTGAGGAACTCTGCACACTGTATGTGTCTGATCAGATGGCTGGATTTCATACATGAATATATACGCAATTATTTGTATATGGAGTAAAGAAATAGGAATTAAACACAAGTTGTTCAATTTCTCCATCTCGTGATTATTTCAGTAGGCTGGGCTTGACTCTGGGTCCTAAATTGCAGAGCAGGTGCATGCTGCAGTGTGCCCCCATCACCCATGTCAGCACCCCTTTGGGAAAGTGGATTTTGAGCAGGAGATGGTCTGCAGGCATTAATCCTGTAAGCACTTGGGCACCTGAAATCAGGGGTGCAGCTCACACGCAGGCAAGGTGCAATCAGGGTGGGCACCTGGATCCAGGCACTGGGAAGTCCCTGGGTCCCACATTTTGGAAATCGTATTTGTTTTCATCAGTGTCCTAAACCTCAACCATTCTGTGTCAATTTAGGTTATTCTAAGAAATGCTGCAGTAAATTTTCACTCAGTATGTGAATCTTGGTAATAGTGTTGTTGAGTATATGATAATCTAAAGATATACAAAAAATCTTCAGGGAGCTTTAACCTTTTTTATGAAGTCAGGTGATAGCAGTAGAAAAAATAGATTAAGTTTCATGGATAGAAACATTTTTCAGGTCACTTGAGCTACACAAATTGTAAATTTCACCAGGTCTATCATTCATCATTCCTATTTCCTACATTACAATTGCTTTCCTTGCTCCTGGGAGCAAAAATACATGCCAAAACCCCAAGAAAATGTGCAGTTAAATGTTACAAAGTTACTGATTGTGTCAGGACTCAGAAAAGAAGGTGGTACATAAGACCATGAGTCAGAACATCTGGTTTTCCTTTGGCAGAAGGTTTGCCAAGAGCAGCTTCATTTATGTTTCCCCATACAACTTAAAACTAGCCACGCAGAATCAGGAGCTGCAGTCAAGGCCTTATGAGCTCACTTGTCCACAATTCTTAAACTTTTAAACTCTTTATCAATATAAATTATTCCAACAACAGTAAACTTATTTTTTTTCACTTAAACAAGTGTTCTTCCACACTCTTTTACATACACGATTTGATTCATAATGTAATTCAGATTAATCAAATGCTTTAAGAAAATACATTTTATATATATATATAAGTATATATCACACTACTGAGAAGTCTGACTTACTTTGATAACAGATTTTCTGCAATAAGGATCTCAATATCTTTCTTTTCAGCTATTACCCTTTGCATAAAATATTTAAATATTCACCATCTGATAGAGACAATGGGAATAACTGTGGTCTGTCTGGAGGCAAATTATATTTAATTTAATCAAAAAATAGCAAAATACAGCTGTTCAGGATTATTCAGAGCAGAATCTATAGAATATTGGTGTTCTGACATGAAAATATTTTAGTAAAATTTAGGATGAGAATATGTGAATCATTAAATATTTTATTTCATTAGAGTGTTTAAAAACGTAACATTCTCAAAATGGCAACTAATTACATAGAGCATACACTGTTAATGATAAAATGCATGGAAAGGCTGCAAAAGCTCATTAGTGTATGTCTTTGCAGTGAAGGAGAACTCTTGCCTTGAATGACTGTTCTTTACATTTTTATTGCTATCTAGTCTGGTTTTCACAGAATCACAGAATGTTAGGGATTGGAAGGGACCTCGAAAGATCATCTAGTCCAATCCCTCTGCCAGAGCAGGACTACCTAGAACATATCACACAGGAACGCGTCCAGGCGGGTTTTGAATGTCTCCAGAGAAGGAGACTCCACAACCTCTCTGGGCAGCCTGTTCCAGTGTTCGGTCACCCTCACCGTAAAGAAGTTTTTCCTCATATTTAAGTGGAACCTCCTGTGTTCCAGCTTGCACCCATTGCCCCTTGTCCTGTCAAGGGATGTCACTGAGAAGAGCCTGGCTCCATCCTCATGACACTTGCCCTTTCCATATTTATAAACATTAATGACGTCACCCCTCAGTCTCCTCTTCTCTAAGCTAAAGAGACCCAGCTCCCTCAGCCTCTTCTCATAAGGGAGATGTTCCACTCCCTTAATCATCTTCGTGGCTCTGCGCTGGACTCTCTCTAGCAGTTCCCTGTCCTTCTTGAACTGAGGGGCCCAGAACTGGACACAATACTCCAGATGCGGCCTCACCAGGGCAGAGTAGAGGGGGAGGAGAACCTCTCTCGACCTGCTGACCACACCCCTTCTAATACACCCCAGGATGCCATTGGCCTTCTTGGCCACAAGGGCACACTGCTGGCTCATGGTCATCCTGTTGTCCACTAGGACCCCCAGGTCCCTTTCCCCTATGCTGGTCTCCAACAGGTCTGCCCCCAAGTGGTACTGGTACATGGGGTTGTTCTTGCCCAGATGCAGGACTCTACACTTGCCCTTGTTATATTTCATTAAATTTCTCCCTGCCCAACTCTCCAGCCTGTCCAGGTCCCTCTGAATGGCTGCACAGCCTTCCGGCGCGTCAGCCACTCCTCCCAGTTTTGTGTCATCAGCGAACTTGCTGACAGCGCACTCTAATCCCTCATCCAAGTCATTAATGAATATATTGAATAGAACTGGTCCCAGTACCGACCCTTGTGGGACTCCGCTAGACACAGACCACCAACCACCTCTGTCCCATTGACCACCAGTTTTAAATACTTCAAATGACTGGGCATCTCCAATTTAATAAGGCATGCTATTACACAGTCTAGTAAACCTCACTGTCAGAAGTATTACTTGATTTTCAGTTAAAATTTTGCTTTCTTAATTAATCACATCCCTAGTTTCATATTTTTCATATTTCCTTAAGTAAGCCCCTCCATCTTTGGTGCCTGAATTTTTCAAGTGCTTACATAGTTGTTTATGTAAGTATTTGATTATAAAATGCATACAATATTTATAGATCTAGACCAGTATAACTATCAGCCAACTAATGTGTATATACAGCCGTTGGTTGTAAGATTGTATATAGTTAGCTTTTCAACATTTTTTTATACAATTAAATATAAATGAATTGGCACTTTGGAAAACTTACAGAAAACTTTGGAAAATAATGTAAAAATTGTTTTTACTACTTTGTCTATATTTGTTATTAATTGTCCATGAGAACCCAAGAAGATTAGCAGAGTGTTTTGTCTGTGATAGATGTTTCTGGGAACAGGTATATGGGTAGAGCACTCACTAATTACAAGTAAGCCAAAAGAAGAAAATACCTGTGAATAACATTTAGAAACCCCTGTATGTTTGTCCAAATGTAGCAATTTATTCCAGTGCCAGAAATACATGTGTATAAAAGAGAAACTGGAAGTAAAGACCACTCTAGCCTAAACGTGCAGAGGCCTTCCCAATCCTCATTGCCTATGTCTTTATGTCCAGCTGAAGTGCAGGCATGAGAGCAGGCTAAACATCTGTCCTGTTCTTAGGAAGAACCATGCTTAGAATACACATTGATGGACTGGACACTGTGTGCTTGGCCCTCCATATACCAAGTTCATTCCTGCCACGATAAGGTGATACAGAGGTTGTTTTAAGGCTTAGTATTAGGGCTTGATTTTCCTCTGTTAGTGACTCAAACTCCAGTAAGATTTAACGTGGATGGCAGGAGAACATGGGATTGAGTGCAGATTCGAATCACGTTTGACTGACAGTGCATCTAAAACTATAAAGACCTGTCTGCCTCTTACTCACACTGTCATTAAAATTTTTGGTCAGAGAAAAACCTTCATGCCAAACTCCAGACTAGAGAAAGGCAACTAGTTTTCCTAGGAAACACTCCTGTTTCATGACTGTCTGTCCTTATCAACATGAATCAGGACAATTGCCTTGACCTTTCCTATTCCAGGAGACCATGATAGCTGTTGTATCCATGAAAATCCATGGAAACATGGGTTTCTCCATCAGAGGCTAAAAAAAGCTATGAATAATCTTCGGCACATGACTGTTCCTGGTGTTATGATAATGTAGCATAACCTGAATGATACCATAACTCAATTTATGTGGGGTTTTGGAACAAGATTTCCTATTGCATCAGAAATGGTAATCATCTGATCAGGTGCATTTTTCATACAAGAGTTTTAGAGTACTACCATGACAATCCATGAAATTCAATAGTGTCCTAAAAGTTTTGGTCCAAGTCTTCTCTGGTTATAGTGTAGACACAATGCATTAGTATTATGGGTGAAGATCTGAGGATGTGAGTACTAATTCTCTATGCGACAGCAGGATAAGACAGCTAAAGCCTGTTCTATTCAGAAGAAAACGTGAAGTCAGTCTCATGAACTTAGTTTTCTCTAAGGAATATAAAGATAATGGAAAACTAAAGATGCAAAAAACCCCAACAAAACCCTAGAAATCACTAGTCCGCAGCAATGCAAGCAAAAGATTATAGTTCTGAAATCGTATCAGTTATGTAACAAACTGAGAAGCCAAATACCTCTTGTTAATGTCTCCTACTGAGCAGCTAATCTCTATAAAGCTTTCAGATGCTCAGTGTTGTATAAAACATTTTTATACAGATTAGCTGAACACTGTCCAACTTTTCCAAATTGTTTGCTGGTCATGCAGCCTTCCACAGCCAGGTCAATATGGAATTTTTATGTCAGGCAATTTGTATGGGAGACACTTGTCCTGGTTTGGCCCAAACCAGGCCAATTAGTCTTAGAGAAACCAAGGTCACTGCTAAATTCCTCACTGCTTACAGGTGAGGAGCCGGGGGGGCGGTCGTACCTGCAGGGAGGAGCAGACAGGGCAGGTGACCCAGGATTGACCAACAAGGTATTCCATCCCATACACGTTATTCTCACTTTCCTATTTATCACTAACCCACTGCCTCCTGGAGGTGGGGCCCAGGAGGGAGGGGCCCTCCTGTCTTCCCCTGATTGGTACCAGCTTTGCCAATTCTCCAGTTAAAAGCCTGCAGGTGTGATGGCAGAGGAGCTACTACATTTTCCCCTCTGTCCTTGCTGGGGGGAGCAACTCTGCCTGAGGAGGATTTCCAAGCTCTCAATCTTGGTTTTGTATATGTTTGTATATATTTGATTATTTCTATTATTCTTATTATACTCTTTTTCATTACTATAGTTTATTAAAACTGTTTTAACTTTCCAACCCATAAGTCTCTCTCCCTTTTCCCTTTCCCTTAGGGTAGGGGGGGAGAGGGTTAACAGAGAGCATCTGCCACCAGGTTAATAGCTGGCCCAGCTTTAAACCGTGACACACTGAAATTCTTTAAGAATTAAATTCCAAAATATAGAGCCTCGAAAGTCCTTCTCAGTTGTCCAACAAACCTAGACATACTAATATTCTTGCAGTTAAGTTAGCTGATCATCACTGGACATGAACACAAAATTTCATACGTGACCGTCTTATGAATAAAGTCTACAAGGATAAAGAGTGGTCATGTGAAGAGGTACGAATGTCCTTTTACCTAAGAAGAAGTGGTTGCAGGACTCAACTGGGTTGCTGCAGTCCCAGACTAAAATTCCTCTTTCCCTGGGAAAATCTGATCTCATATCTTCTCCCAGAGATCCATGCTCTAATCAACAGGTTATAGTACATTTGATGTTGGGAATCTTTTACTCTCTCTTTTTTTAGTTTGTTCTACTTCATATAAATTAATTAAATACTAATTGGAGCAGAAGCTACCACAGAGGCTTCTGTCTCCAAGGTAAGTGCTGTAATCATCTGACAGCTAAAGCATGTGTTATCTCCAGCCCAATAAAAAAAATCAGTTATTCCATATAAATCAAAACAGTCTCAATTAGAAAGACACAGAAATGCTCAATTCTATAGTCTAGACCACAATAAGGGTTTGGAAAAGAACATTGAGAGTAAGGAGTATTCTTTCATTCAATATATTCAATATTTTTCTAGTTAAATATTTTAGGATCTGATAGTGTCTAGAAGGATGAATTTTCATCTCATATGATAGCATCTAGTCTAGTATAACTGATGGCCTTGAAATTAAAGTGCTATAAGAGTCAGTAGACCATTTTAAAATTGCGCAGCCATTTTAATCAATTAAGACAACAAGGTAAAAGATGAAACTAATGTATTTTTTCCTATGAAGCATGTCTCTTTGCTTTGTCAGAAGCATAAAAGATTAATAATGAGTTTTTCAGAGGAAATCACTAGTGTAATATTATTTACAGAAAAAAAAAAAGTCTGTCTTGGCAACATCAGATGGCCAACCACAAGACAAAACTTCTTAAAAACAAAAATGATACTAAAGTTTGTCAATATCTCCTGTTGGGAGGCTCAAAACTGGAGACTCTATTATATGCGTGTCTAATGAGCGCTGTGTAAAAGGAGATAATCACTTCCCGTGGTCTCTGCCTCTGCCCCTGATCACACAGCCCAGGAAGCTCTTGGCCTTCGTTGCTGCCAGGGTCACTGCTGGCTCATGCTCAGCTTGCTGCCCACCAACCCACAGGACCTTCTCCACAGAGCTGCCCCCAGCCAGGCAGTCCCAGCCTGTGCTGGTGCCAGAGGCTCTTCCTTTCCATAAGCAGGACTTTGCATTTGTCCCTCTTGAATTTCATAAGGTTGGACCATGCCTCCAGCCTCTCTAGGCTCCTCTAAATGTCAGCCCAAGCCTTGAAAGTACTGAATGGTACATGCAAATTGGTATCATCTGCAAACTTAGTGAGCAAGCACTCTGTCACCTCTTCTAAGTCATTGATAAAGTTGTTAAAAAGGCCCAGTCCCAGGATAGATCCCTGCAACACTTATTACTGGCCTCCATGTAGAGTACAACACATTAGTAACTAACTTCTGAGCCTGACTATCCTGTCATTTCTTTTATTCGTCTGGTTGTCCACCCTTCATGGCTGTAATGTCCTAACTGGGGTACAAGAATATTGTCGGAGACTGTCAAAAGCCTTGCTAAATGACATTTTGTGCCCTCTCATTATCTATAAATCCAGATATTTTTATCATAGAAGGTAATCATATTGGTCAGGAATCATTCACCCTTGGTAAATCCACGCTGATTGTTCCCCATTACCTTATTCTCCTTCATGGGCCTTGAAATGTCTTCCAAGAGGACTTGCTCCATCATTTTCCTGGGACTGAAGTGAGGCCAAGCAGGCCATAATTCACTAGACTGACCTTTTGGCCTCTTTTTTTGAAAACAAGTGCAACACTTGTGTTCCCCCAGTCACTGAGGATCTCCCGTCTCCACAACCTTTCAAACGTGGCAGAGGGTGACTCTGCAAGAGAATCATAAAGTTCTCTCTGTACCCATGGATGCAGCCCATCTTGTTGCCATTGTTGTCCCTCGGAAGTCTTAACTAAAGCTAAGCTTTGGCTTTCCAGACACAGGAAGCCTGACACATTTCCTGGCCCAGACAATGTTTCTAAACTACTTCTTTGTAGCCTGTCATTGCTTCCAACTCTTCTATGCCACTTTTTACACTGGAGCTCCATCACAAGTAACCTGTCTAGCTAAGCCAGGCTACTTATCTTCTCAAGTATCAGAATAGATCATTCCTGCATTTGGAGGATACTGTCCTTAAGCACCTGCAAGGTTTCTTGAGTAACTTTACCCTTCAGATCTGCCTCCCATGGGAACCCATGAGTAACAGATCCAGCTCTGTGCCACCCTTAGCTCTCCTATCCAGTATACATACCCAGAAGTTATCCCTGACAGTGTCTAGAAACTTTCACTGCTTCCATCCTGCCATGTTTGTCCTCTCAGCATATGTCAGGGATGTAAAGTTCCCCTCTTTCAGACCTATTGGACCCTTTAGAATTGTTCACAGCACTTCTGACATCCTCACCCTGTTGCAGCCCTAAATCCCTTAAGATTCTTAGTTTCTAAACTCTTAGGACTAGTGATACGGGAAAACAGGCCAAGAGTTAAAAACATCTTGGGATGAGAAGGCAGGGAGACATAACAACAGGCCCGAAGTTCTGCTAACAAGCGAAAATGTATAGATAAGAGGAACTGCTGGTACACAAACGGTCTTGCAGTTTAGAAGCTTAGCCAACTCAGCATTCTAGGACAAAGGTGGACAGTACACAGTGAAGAAGACTACGAGCCTTCATCCTGAAGACCCCCATAGACAACCACCAGATAACAGTGTGCAAGTGCCAGAAGGAGGAGGCTTATGATAATGACTTCCTGGAAATAATTACCATAGTCACACCTATTCCCAGAACTAATTGTAATAACCCAACCCATATTAATGAATATGCATATTTTGTATAATAAATAGATGCTTACTTTGTGGTCCGGTGTGCAAGTTTGGAGGTGAGATCCCCCTTGCACCCAGCGCTGTAATAAACATACCTGCTTTATAACCCTTTAATGAGTTATAGAGTTTGATTCCGTGTTTCACTAGCAGTCCCCTTTAGGT
This sequence comes from Nyctibius grandis, assembly GCF_013368605.1. Taxonomy (NCBI): domain Eukaryota; kingdom Metazoa; phylum Chordata; class Aves; order Nyctibiiformes; family Nyctibiidae; genus Nyctibius; species Nyctibius grandis. Next base: position 105,844,122 of record NC_090659.1, read on the forward strand.
CTCTCAGAAAGCCTCAATACATTAAAAACAAAATCTGGAATTTCCATTTCATGCAAAATGTTGATATTTTATGTACAGGGAAAAAAAAATCCAACCTCCAGTTTTTTCAAAATTTCTGATTTTCATGCAAAACTAATTCTAGTTTTAAATTACTCTATTTCACCTTATTCACCACACTCAAGGCATAATTATTTGATCCTGTCTTCTCTAAACAGCTGATATAATGAATACACCACTTTCTTCTCCCACCCCCCCCAAAAACTTGAGACCTTGTCCTTCTGAACTCTAGGAGGGAAAAAGAAAAAAAAGAATGAGAATTATCTGATACCTGCTAATCAATCTGCACAACTTGGGGATACTCATAGGTTATATTATTGGGGCAGTATGAGAAAAGGAATATATTCTCTGTTCGTGTTGTTCCCTTTTAGTCTAGATTTTGAAATGAAATGAAATGAAATGAAATGAAATGAAATGAAATGAAATGAAATGAAATTCTGTCCAATTTAGTCATGTTCATTTAATGCTGAAGGCCTCTCAAACAACGGAGTTTAGATAAGTCTCTGTCTTTCATCATCCTTCCAAATTTCTACAAGGAGATTAAAATGTATTAATCTTGCAGTGTGTCTACTTCTGGTTCGCGTTCTCCTTTATCAGCTTAGCTTGTTTGCTAGTATTTGTCACACTGTCTGTTTTTTTGGGTTGAGACAGAAGATGTGTGCATGGATTAAATCTATGCCAGAGCTTGAAGTTCTGTTCATAGTTTCATTATTATTTTAATCTGGATCTATGAATAGACATACCATGTGATTTTTGTACACTACAAGTTACTATTCAATGGAAGATTTAAGGACGCTTTACAGAAAAGATCTGAGGTCTAAATAACAATTTTGTCAGCTTTGAGTGTGCTCATGAAAAGGGTGTGCTATAGAACTATGCCAATCGATCACTAAAGCACCAACAACTCTGTGCACTATACTGCAAAACTGTTTTCCTAATAAAACTACATATTACAATAATGTTTAATGTTTTCCTTGAGCATAAACTCTCTTCAGAACTGTACTATAAAAATACCTTTTTAAATGTTTATCACGTTTTTTTCTAAATATATTTATCAACCTTAGAAAGAATACAACTTGTTTCTTGTATTATTTTACAGAGAAACAGTTGTTAATATTTTATTAGCTATTATTATTCAAGTATTGTTAACAGGGATAACATTTTAGTGCATTTTTTTAAAACTAGGAACAAATACTTTTAAAGTATTAGGTAAAAATACAATATCTATTATTAATATTAAACATAGTAAGTAGTATAATTCTATATAATACACTTAGAATACATAATTAATAAATATAAACAGTATAATCACAGCTGACAGACTAATGTTTGCCAAATAACTGACAACTGCATAGGATAATATTACACAATTACTTTTAAACTCTTCCTGATAATGGGAATGTTTAATTGGATAAGTAGGATATATATGAATCAACTGACTTCCTAAAAAGCAAATAGTTGTCAAGCTTGGAACTCAAGAACCCTAAAAATCTATTCCTGAGAATATACTATTGCCTCTCTTTCCAAACAGTAACCAAAAACTTGGAGGCATAAATGCTTAATTCCATCAGGAAAAGGATTTGATGATAGTCTTGGTTACTTCTATGACTGTTACCCTCATTCTTTACAAACAGTATTTCCTTAGACACAGGAAAGGACCGTAATGCTTCAATTACACTTGCAGACTTTGAACATGCAGTTAACCTCTATACTCTTTCTTAGACTTTTCTTAGAGGCTAGCAGTGCTTCTCTGGATGATATTTCTGGTATTTTTAGAGTTACTTCCTGTCTTGACAGATATACTCTATTAAAAAAACACCCAGTGAAAGAAGGTCTCCCTTCTTAATGACCTCACACATACTCTTGCTAAGGATTGTAACATACACCTGTATTTTGCACAAATATTCTTATAGTTGATACTTAGCTGAAATACAGATATTTCCCTAGAATTATCCCAAATACATGAAAGCATTGCAGTTAAGTCACTATTTAACCAGCTGTGTCAGAAATACAGATTCTTTAACAGAGAATTAGGAAAACCTTTATAACCATGGCATTCATAGTCCACCCTGTGAAAGAATGTAAGCCTGCACTACTTGAGCTGTTTTTCCACTACTCTTGTTGCCAAGGCAGGACACTGTGCCTCAGCAGATCAAGGCATTTGATGCCTTCCTCACAGATAACTAGTAGGAGATATGAGTTCCTAGAAGTGGAGTTTCTGATGCTATTTTTTTAGTCCTGACTGATATTAGAGAAGAAATACCCACTTTCATACAAAGAACCTGAACCAACAGAAAATAATTTCTAAAAGTCCTTAAAAATATAAACCCAAGCCACACAGAAAACAATTTTAAGTTATTCATGTTCTCTGTGATTCATGATGTGCAGTCACTAGGTGCCCATCTTCTATGTGAATTGCACAACAGAAAAATTATACGTGATCTAAGATGTTCTGCATTGTAATCTGTATGACAGTAACAGTGCTGAAAAGAATTTATGTGGGGGAAGAAATGATGGGAATTCAAGCACTAGTAACTATATTAGTAAGAAGCACTTAAAATTAACCTACTTTCTTTATAGTAAGAGAAAGAAGAGTATAGAAATGCTTCTATGAAGATAAAATGGCCTTCATTTAGTGACAGAGGCTCAATAATGATAGATAATGGGAACTTTAATACAACAGTTTCTTTAGTAGCAGGGGCAGAGCTGTAGGAATTTACTATTATTGTTGTTCTTGTAACAAGTATATTCAAATAATCTGTGTATCACAACTGCATGTTAGGAACAAATTAGCTTAGCTTCCATATTCACTGATGCATTTTACTGCATTCTGACTAAAGCTACATCTCGCAGAGTTCTGAAAGTTACCCTTTAATCTACTACATGCAAAAATTACATTATAAATATTAAAATATATGACAGTGGAAAGTTATTAAATTTATTCCTGAATAATACAGCTGCTTAGCCTCAAGCACAAAGTAGTAATAATTACCTCTGGGCTGTAATTAATTGAGCAAATAAATTGTTAAATTTTAGATGCTGATAAACAGGAGAAGGAAGCTAAGAAAAAACAGCAACTGTCAGCAATATTTTAGCACTAAGGAATTCTGTATGAGATAAAATTACAGCAAACACATCTATAAAATATAAACTAAACAGAGACTAAGAGACAACAGCAAAATACATTCTCTTAGAATGGTTAGAATTCACCTCAATGTAAGGTATCAACAACCTCAGTATTTTAAAGATTATTACCAACACAGAAATTACAGATCAGGAAGTATGTTTAAAGATAGATATTTCTTATATACTTTCAACCAAAGTACAAATTACAGTTGAGAAGGAAGAAAAAAGAACCGTCTATTACATACGGGGAAGCTGATGTGCATACAAAATAAGTGAAGTCGTGAGGCAGGGAAGAGAAAAGGATATGAAAAGAATGGAAAATTAAAAGAGGACACTTACTGGGGAAAACCACATCACTTTAAGAATCCAAATTGTCAAAGAAAAATTCACAACTAGGATGATAAGCAGGAGGAGAACAAACAGGTAGAGGCAACGCTTTCTCCAGCCATAAATTCCAATTTTGTAGACATATTCATTCTTCGGCCTCTCTAGGCTAGTGCCTGGTGTTGTTGTAGTGTATTGTTCACGTATCATCTGCTATGTAAAGAACAAAAGGGACTGTTTAGTTCTTTGAGTTAAATTAAAATATTTATATAAAAACCCAAGGAAAATATGAAGATATAATTGTAATAGCAAGTTACTAGAAACTAGAAACTCTTATGAAGCTTTACCTGGAAAGCATTTTCATCATGTCCCATTTAAATTACACTTACGTCTTACTTTTTGGTACACACAATGTGATGTTTTAATACATGAACTGCATCAATCGCCATTTTCAGGAGGCTTAAATTTATTTTATCCTATATAGAATGGCAACACTTTCCTCCCATTTTTCTTAATATTCTAATTTTCCCATCACAAAATATTTCATAGGATCATATAATAATCTGTGGCTCACAGAACAATATTATCTTACTGTAAAAATAGTTACAAGTGGTAACAGTACCTTGTCAGCACAGGTTTAAAAACACTTCTACATATTCTTTCCTCAAGTCAGTAATAAAATGCATTCTTTGAGTTGCAAAACTTAACTGTGTATCACTGGAATGCTAAAATATGTTAAGCTTCAGAATCTGTATATAAAGAAATTAAATGGTTCTTAAGAATGTAAAGGAAATAATGATTTCTCAATTTATCAGATATTCATATTTAAAGATATATTAGCAATAAAGACATTACTTACTGTGTTTAAACACCTTCCTTCACTTTATATTACAGTTCTTAAAGAACCACTCTATGAATTTAAAGAAATATTACCAGATTGCACTTCCTTAAAACATGAGGATATTCACTAACTTCTACCTTTACAGCACACAGATCACCAACAACTCAAACCATTCATTAACGCTTACTATTTCAGCCAAGAGAATAAAATCTCAGCAGCTGAAACTGCTTATCTAGGACAACAGTGGGCAACACCTGTCTCATTTCCACTGCTATAAAATGAAAAAAACCCACCACAACCATGGATGTCAAAAAGAAAATAGGTATTGTAAGTTCAAGCACTTCCCCTGAGCCTGGTATATCCACAGGCATCTTATATCCAAAAACTGGTCAACTTTCCTACAATACAGTGTTCCCAAATGAGAATGCCTTCAGACAGGTTTCACACAAGGTCTCCTTTCAATTCTGAATTTACAGATCACTGTGCTCTGCTCACACAACTTTCAAAACGTGGTTAAATTACATCCTTGCCCAGCTGATGAATTACTCTAAGTTGTTAAAGAAGCTCTTTTCGTGTCTCCTGCAAAGCCATCCTGTGTCTGTAATAAGCTTGTGGCTCTCAGTTCTAACCCTCATCTTTAGAAATATGTCATTGTTTGTTCCTGTAGCTTCCTATCGAATTACAAGACAGAAACGCAATATAAGTTTACAATTGAACAGAATTTAATGCGTTATCTCTTTGCATATATGCAGTATTCATCTTATTTCTGCACTTCCACCCAAAAATCTTTTGATTTGTTGCTTATGTTAAGAATGAGACTTGATCATCAGCAGTTCGTAATGTAACCATGCTACAGCCATGATGGTACAATATTCTAATTAATTTTTGCTATCAGTCTCAGTTGCTCATGATACTGTGTATATAAATCTTTTCATCTGCTGAAAATAATGAACATAGTATAATGATTTATTAGTGGAGAATCATGGATTCTGAAATAACTTGGCTTAACATTACTGCAAAACATTGTGTATTTACAAGATGTTACTTAATATTCACCACATAAACTATGGTTGTTTAAAACTATCAGATTATATTTTTCAGTTCCATGTATTACTCAAGCACCTAGTATTGATTATATGATACTGTTTATATATGAGTTGCTACTATTTTTTTTCTGTTTTCCCGCTAAACATCATATAACAAACTGTATCACTCACATAGAAGTTGCCCTTTATCTTAAACCTCCTTTACCATGCTCTGCCAAGTAAGACAAATTTGGACATTTATACATACAACGGGCTTCACAAAATGCTTAGAAAAACCTTTACCCTTACTTCCACACAGACTTCTCCCAAACACTGTAACTTACAGGATAGGATGCAGTAACTGTTATCTGGTGACACAAACAGATATACTTGGAGAAATAAGCCATGCAGTTCTTGCTCAAGTATAGTACAGCTATTTAATACCCTAACATAGGGTGTCCTCCAAGTTTCTTACTGTTTCCTTCATTACACATACTTGTTAAGTGTCAGTATAACAAGAAACAAGATAGATGACAGCTACAGAAACTTCTGTAGCAACAGAAGCTCCCGTCACAAGACAGACTGCTTTTTTTTTTTTTCCTAAGAACACTTAAAAGGTTATTTCAATAGGGCTGTGGGAAAATGGGACCATTCTTCAGAAACTGCACAGTCTCATGAAGTTAGCTGAGCCTTCAACAACAAATCTCTAGCTGTGGCATCTAAGCTTTGCCTGTTCCTTGTGTTGCTGTCCATTACATCTTCAAGGTAAATTTCGCAGTAGAAATACGATTTGATAAAGAGTAAATTAATTCTCAGATCTTCATGTTTTTACGTCACCCTCATCACAGTGGTCTCTCAGGTTGGGATTCATCTCACAATGTTAGAGACCAACAACTTAGCCTTCAATATATGAGCGAGTCAACCTGGAGTCCCTTTATGGTCAATGGAGGTAAACCTAACCCTGCAGGGAATTATTTATGTGACTTATTTTAGATGTATACTTTAGATATCCAATGAACTGCACCTTCGATATGTTTAACTTCTCTCCACAAAAAGACTTAAAGAGAGCCTGGATGACTTTTTCATATGTACATACCTACACGTTTTAGACATGAGCATTTGGTCAAATTAATTCCAATCAGAATGATTTCCAGAAGCATGTAATTTAACAAGAAGATAGTATTCTTTTTATTCCTGTTCTCCTCTGTTTGATTTTTTACCCTGTTGTAAAATGTTTATTGTGTGAGTTGAGGGTTTTATATATAATGTATTATGTACTGATGTTTAATGAGGCAAGGTCAAAATCCATTACGCATTTCACCAAAAAGCCTACGAGTTTTGTGATTGTTTTCAGCCCTTCAGAAATTCCACAGGGGACATCTCCCAGTGCAGTGTTGTTTCCTGCACAAATTATTTTTTCCTGACAGAAAACAGTTCTGTTGTTCCTGAGCATTATTAATACTGCCAAAAATTGCTTTGGTCCTAGTAAATGGGTGATGCTGGCCTAGACAATTGACTGCTTTGAAAAGGATTAAGTTTTCTACTTAATATTTAATGATTTTTAAGAGAATTAGTGGCCCAGTACCAAGTAATTACAGGGGAAATCCTTTAAGAATTGATAGTGTTGGACTGTTTCTTCTGGAAGAATCAACTTTCCATATTACTGACTTACATGTTCATGAGCTGAAATCACACAGAAGAACAATCTCAGACCTGTCTGCAGAAGTCAGAGAGAAATTCTTTTATAGGTTTGGGCTGTTTTACGAAGCTGGGCTGAAAGGAAAGCATCAGACAGGCAGATCTCATAACTGGCTGGTGAAGTCTGCCAGGGTTCTCCTGTTCAATATCTTTATAGATGATCTAGACGTAGGGATTGAGTGCACCCTCAGTAAATTTGCAGATGACACCAAGCTGGGTGGGAGTGTCGATCTGCTGGAGGGTAGGAAGGCCCTACAGAGGGATCTGGACAGGTTAGATAGATGGGCTGAGACCAACAGCATGAGGTTCAACAAGAACAAGTGCCGGGTCTTACACTTTGGCCACAACAACCCCATGCAGCTCTACAGGCTGGGGGAAGAGTGGTTAGAAAGCGGCCCGGTGGAAAGAGACCTGGGGGGGCTGATTGACAGCCAGCTAAACATGAGCCAGCAGTGTGCCCAGGTGGCCAAGAAGGCTAATGGCATCCTGGCTTCTATTAGGAATAGTGTAGCCAGCCAGCCTAGGGAAGTGATCGTCTCTCTGTACTCGGCACTGGTGAGGCCGCACCTTGAGTACTGTGTCCAGTTCTGGGCCCCACACTTCAAGAAAGATGTTGAGGTGTTGGAGCGAGTCCAGAGGAGGGCGACCAAGCTGGTGAAGGGTCTGGAGGGTCTGACCTATGAGGAATGGCTGAGGGAGCTGGGGTTGTTTAGCCTGGAGAAGAGGAGGCTCAGAGGTGACCTTATTGCAGTCTACAACTACCTGAAGGGAGGTTGTAGTGAAGTGGGAGTTGGCCTCTTCTCCCAGGCAACTAGCGATAGGACAAGAGGACATAGCCTCAAGCTTCGCCAGGGGAGGTTCACGTTGGACATTAGGAAGAATTTCTTTTCAGAAAGGGTTATTAGACATTGGAATGGGCTGCCCAGGGAGGTGGTGGAGTCACCATCTCTGATGTGTTTAAGAAAAGACTGGACATGGCACTTAGTGCCATGGTCTAGTTGACACGGTGGTGTCAGGGCAATGGTCGGACTTGATGATCCCAGAGGTCTCTTCCAACCTGATTTATTCTGTGATTGAACTAAGAGTTTTAGAAGGAAAACAAGAGATCCTTAGTACTATGATGAAAAATGTGATTTGTAAATGAAATAACCATGAAACTGTAAGTTGGTTGTGTAGGAGCACACTAAACAGACACCATGAAGGAAGTGGTTACTTAGACACCTGGGTGTACAGAAGTTGGTTGGAGAAGCAAGAAGTTTGCACAATGAACAATGACTTCAGTAACTTTTATCTTTACTTTCTTTTACAAGAAAGCGGCACATAGTGATGAACTACAGAGAGTAAGAAGAGTCCTGGCAACTTAAAGTGCAGATAAAATGGCAATTTACTTTCACAATGAAAATTCTGACATCATTCAAATGGGCCGTGAAAACATGTATTATTTGGATCATGTCAGCAGTACCATAATAATAAAAAAATCTACTTCATTGTAAGTGGAATTTCTTGGTGTTCTTACACAGAAGCCAAATAGGATTAAGGTCAACTACTCACATATTCCTTGCGGAATGTGGCCATAATTCAAGGGATCAAGCTCTGTCATGGTAGTTTCCTATCTGAAAGTATTTTCCAATTGTCATCATCCAAGCTGGTGAAGGGTCTGGAGGGTCTGACCTATGAGGAATGGCTGAGGGAGCTGGGGTTGTTTAGCCTGGAGAAGAGGAGGCTCAGAGGTGACCTTATTGCAGTCTACAGCTACCTGAAGGGAGGTTGTAGTGAAGTGGGAGTTGGCCTCTTCTCCCAGGCAGCTAGTGATAGGACAAGAGGACATAGCCTCAAGCTTTGCCAGGGGAGGTTCACGTTGGACATTAGGAAGAATTTCTTCTCAGAAAGGGTTATTAGACATTGGAATGGGCTGCCCAGGGAGGTGGTGGAGTCACCATCTCTGGATGTGTTTAAGAAAAGACTGGACATGGCACTTAGTGCCATGGTCTAGTTGACAGGGTGGTGTCAGGGCAACGGTTGGACTCGATGCTCCCTGACGTCTCTTCCAACCTGGTTGATTCTGTGATTCTGTGATCTGTTTTACTGGGATCCATTTTTATCCAATTACTTCTTGCCCATTTGCTGATTTAAAACAGATACTGAATGCTGATTAGCTGCCATAAGATTTGTCACAGATTTTAAATGACAGATGTAACTTGTGAATTACTTGTACACTGCAGATATTTAGACCATGTGAGATTTTCTCATGTGTTCAGGGGTTACTTGTTAAGTGTTGCACATAATGCTTGAAATTCATGCCCATAGGAATACACACATGAGCTGCCGATGAAAGAGCTGTATGTTCTTTACATTGTGTTACTAAAGCTGTCCTCTAAAAATACATAGCCATGACAGAACATTTTCTTGTATCTATTCCATCTTTTTCATATATTTTTTATATTTTCATATAGATTTTTTATATTTTTTATATTTTCATATAGATTTTTATATACCTAGATATTGAAAAACTGTCCATCAATAATGTTACTGTTGGATTTAAGTTAGTTTGGGCATCAAGTTCAAAGAGCTATTCTGATAGCACTGGAATATTCAATTAAGACAGCTGTGTTTTGAAGAAGGAATTTGCAAACTTATCAGTAAGCCTGCTTGGGAAAGCAAGCCTGAGCAGAAGCTTGTTAATCGCTTTATTTTCAGGAATAATTTATCTGTAGGAATTACTGAAGACAGAATACAATTTCAATTAAAATAAGCAATGTCAGTTTATTTCCGTTGTAAAAATTTTTTCACTGTTTTTGTTCATAAATAGCTGCTATATTCTTGAATGTAAATAAAATTCTCCTTAATGAACAGTTCAGAACTGTATTACTCAAGTATTTTGTCATGTTTTCATAAAGCAACTAATAATAATAAACTATTAGAAAGTATAATTTAAATATAAACCTACTTATTTGGTCAATACTAATAACCAACTATAATTCCAGTAATAATTATATAATTATTAGCATTTTATATTTTTGGACTGTTTCCAGCTGCGTTGGGATTTTCAGCAGAGACAAGAAGTTTAGCACTCAGAAGGACCTTTTCGAGTCAGAGTTAAGATGAACTGGTGAGGTTTCATGAAGAAATTTGTACCACTGATGCTCATACTATACACGTTCTTTTGAAAGGGAACTTCAGTCATCAGTGCTGACCTCTTCTCTCTTTACATGAAGTATACTCATTCCCATTCAAGAAAATTCACAGTATGTGTGGAGATGAAAGAGGTGATAGAGCTAAACTAAAACAATTCAGTAGAAAGACCATTTTAATAATTTAAACTAAATTTTTGTGCTATTATAAACAAACTGTAAACTGAAATAAAACAACCTGTCAACTCAGGCGAGCGAGAACTACTTTTACGATCTGCATGTAATATCTTCATGGAACATTACATTCATTAATGTTGTTTTTATATAACACATTGAGCTAGATGAGTATTATTACATAGCATGAACATCAGAAGTACATTAAGACTTCACACTTTGGTAGCATTCAGGCATGCACGCTTTTGTCCTTGAAGACAGAAGCAGGAAATAGGTGTAGCAGGGGTATGTTCCTCACAGAGGAGAAACAGTTGAGGTAAACCTGTTGTTCAAAGAAAAAGATTAGAAAATAAGGGAAACTTTCAGAATCCATATGGAAAAGCTTTCAAGACAAAGCTTTTTTTCCATATGGAAAAGCTTTCGCCATCCAGAGGGACCTTGACAGGCTTGAGAGCTGGGCCCTTGTGAACCGCATGAAGTTCAACAAGGCCAAGTGCGAGGTTCTGCATGTGGGTCAGGGCAATCTCAAGCACAAATACAGGCTGGGCAGAGAATGGATTGAGGGCAGCCTTGAGGAGAAGGACTTGGGGGTGATGGTTGACGAGAAGCTCAACATGAGCCGGCAGTGTGCGCTTGCAGCCCAGAAGGCCAACCGTATCCTGGGCTGCATCAAAAACAGCGTGGCCAGCAGGTCGAGGGAAGTGATTCTGCCCCTCTACTCCACTCTTGTGAGACCCCACCTGCAGTACTGCGTCCAGCTCTGGGGCCCCCAACATAAGAAGGACATGGAGCTGTTGGAATGAGTCCAGAGGAGGGCCACGAAGATGATCAGAGGGCTGGAGCACCTCTCCTATGAAGACAGGCTGAGAGAGTTGGGGTTGCTCAGCCTGGAGAAGAAAAGGCTCTGGGAAGACCTTATAGAAGCCTTCCAGTACCTGAAGGAGGCCTACAGGAAAGTGGGAGAGGGACTTTTTACAAGGGCATGTAGTGACAGGACAAGGGGTAATGGTTTTAAACTGAAAGAGGGTAGATTTAGATTAGATAATAGGAAGAAATTCTTTGCTGTGAGGGTGGTGAGACACTGGAACAGGTTGCCCAGAGAAGTTGTGGGTGCCCCCTCCCTGGCAGTGTTCAAGGCCAGGTTGGATGAGGCTTTGAGCAACCTGGTCTAGTGGAAAGGTGTCCTTGCCTGTGGCAGGGGAGTTGGAACTAGCTGCTCTTTAAGGTCCTTTACAACCCAAACCATTCTATGATTCTATGAAAATCAGAAAGGCAAGAAAAACTCAAAGTCCCATGACTAGATGAAAACTTTCTAATTCCTTTCAACCATCCCTTGTTCCCACATATTGTATTTCACCTTGCCCAACCTTGCTTTGCTGAGAGTTGCATATTATATAGTGTATTACAGTTTGAATTGTAAACTAGAGTCATCAGCTAACAAGAGCTGGATCCCTGCAGCATAATTTGTGGAAAATGGCAACGAAATTCATATGGCCTAGTTAACTGTTTGCATACCCCACAGTGCAAATTTGCATAATAACTATGACACAGTCACAATTAACAGCTTTGCACATTTTAATTTCCACTGCAATAGCTGAAAGGTAGTCACTGACAGCATAGGAAGAAGTGCTATATTAAAAATGATTATTTGGCTAATATCTGTGTACTTTTGAATCTCATTTACAGTAAAAATGTTTTTAAAACCTTGTTTTCAATCTTCCAACTTGAATTATTTTTCCTCCTTTCACAAACTACCAAAACATTAATCAGATCAGAAAAAAGTAATTTTCATGGTACATCCTTCAGAATCAAAAGATCAAGCAAAAATACTAGACAGATTTTTTTGCAAATGATTTCTAATTTTTGCATGTCTTACTAATATTTTAAGAAGTAGCTAGTTTCTGGTGTGAAATATCCCATGTCTTTCATGTAAAATGCCTTAGAATGCTTTAGTAAAAAAAAGAATGTAAAGCTCCCCTCTCTGAAATTCAGTCACCATTACAGCTAAGTTTCCTTGAGCAACCTTGAGTACCGTAATGTGGAAAGAAAATTAGCATCTCACAATTACTTACTTTCCTGAGATTTCCAACATATATGTTACTCTGTCTTGGTAGATAACAAAAATCTTTTCAAGAACACAAAGAGCTTAGAATAAGTGATGTAGAAGTGACTGGAGAATGATGTGGGCGAGACAGCCACATCTAGATGAGTGTCTCATCCACAAGGCTATGGCTAGACCCCACAGAGCTCACCACTATTACAAATTTTAGAAATAAGTCTTTCAGAAGAGAGAAAAGAGCAGTCTGTACAGCCATTGTTTTCACCTAATAATGAAAGAGTAAGATCCAATATGGTGTCAAGATCATTTAAGTATTTACATAAAGGACTGCAAGTCCACCAGGAGAACAGAAGATACATAATGTATTGCAGTCAATATCAGAACAGAAATTATTGCAGGGTCTTCTGTCTGTGAGGTTTCTCTGTCTTCCCTGGACTCAAAATTTTTTACATGTGAAACAGAAGCCAGAAAAGATTCATTCCACTAGATCCCTCTTTTACTTTAATTGAGCATTTAACAAAATGTTTATAATTAAGCTAGGTATGAACTAAATGACTCAACTTATGAGTCATTTAAATTCTTAGTTAAGGCTTTCAACTAATACAAATACATGAAATAGAAGGAGACTGTTTAATCTGCTTTTTTGTCCTCTGCAGTATGACAGAAGACAAGTGTTTGTTATGGAATGAAGGTATACCCGTGTTACCGTGATCAATTGTTCATGAGGAGTTGAGAGGTAGCCTTTGATTTATCATGTAACAGTTTTCCCAGAACAGAATCATAGAATCACAAAATATGAAAGTTGGAAGGGACCTCTGGAGATCACCTAGTCCTATTCCCTGCTCAAAGCAGCGTTAACTTTGACATCAGAATTGGTTACTTGTTGGAAAAAAAGGTGCAACCAGACATTATCAGGAATTTATTTTCTTCAATAGCCTTAGCATCTCTGAACAGTGCTGCTAAATTGTATTGTCTGGAGTCTCTGTGGCAGCTTTACATGCAATTTGAAAAAAAATTTCTTTTTTTTTTTCAGGTTCTTAAATACTGCTTTGACTCCTCTACTGTGTTGTTCCATTTAGCCTATTGGAGTTTTGATCCTTTTTACCCCATTTGATACAACTAACATGTTTTTATGAATACCTTCCTGCTTCTAACAATTTCTCTTGTCCTGCTTTTTAGCTATACTGGTTTAGCCATGTCTTTTAAATATGTACTTACCCTGAGCATCTGATACAATATCTTGAAATAGTCACATGCAAAAATTTGTTTCCTTTTCACAGGCTGCTTCTTTTTCATGTAGTACCTTTTTTTTTAAGTTAAGAACAATGACTAAGATTCTTCGTCTCTCACTACTCCATCAAAGATATTCACTCTAACATCAACATGGCCGATGTTACAATACACTCCTTGACAACAACATGAAAGAGACCTTGTGCACTGCTCAGAATTAAGTCAGGAAATGACTCTGATTCCTGAGAAACTGCTCCCTACACCAGTCATTTATGGGATCTAAAAATGTGGTCTGAATGTTGGACCTAATTATGACATTTATACTAAAAAGGCAAAACAAAAAATACAGTTTCCTCTCATAGTGTTTCTGATCCACTACAGCAAGTCACAGTCATTATAATCACCCTAGTCAGGTCATTGGCAATAGAGTCTTTAATACTATCAATCATATTTATACTATTAATATTATTATTGCTATGTTCAGATTGCACATTTCAGTCCATAAGCATGTTGATATAGCTGCTGAGTTGTTGATATAACTGCTTTATCAATCTGTCTTTACAATAAACTTCTGTTAATACATGGCACCACTTGCATGTCCTATTCTGTCTTTCCCGTATGTTTTTAACTTGGTGTTACCCACTGACTTTTCCTTCTGTTATGTTTTCAACATGACTATCCAAGTTCGTCTAGTTTCTTAGCTTCCTTAAAGCTAAGCATTTTAATTTTCTTATCTTAATTTTGAGGCTACAGAAACATATATAATTTTCCTTTATTTCCCAGTCTTCTACCTCCAATTTAAGTGACACTTTGTTTGTTCAATGTATCCTACTGCCAGGTTCTTTTTTATCCTGTAGCTGGGGATGTGTATTTTTTATTACTTTCCTCTTCACTCATTCCAAATGTGCTCCTCTGCACTATTCAGCTTTCCCTGAACCTTAAGTTCAGAAAGCTCTAATCTTTTTAAAGTGTCAGGTGCCTGGTTCTATTCCAGTTAAAATGAAGATGTCATTCCTATTGTGTCCCTCTGGTTCAAAAATATTCCCAGCTCCTAACGAATTCAAGCCCCTTTCCTTACTCATGTTCTTTCCACACGGTCTTGCATGTGGTAGTAAAAATATTTCAAAGATTGCTACCATGGAGGCCCTGGTCTTCAGTCACCCATATCCCAGTCTAAGCTTTGCCTTCAGAAACTCTTTGCTAGTTTTCTAGACTCTTAGTAGCTTTAGTGGTTCCCTCAATTTCAAAGGTGCAGACTTGCACCCTCCTCTGGGTCTAGTTGACTGAATCAGCAATTTTCCACAAAATGCTGCTGCCTTCCTTTACCTACCAGCCAAACAGATAGACTAAGGTTTCCTAAATACTGATACTAGGTATAAATTATCACTAATGTTATTCAACTTGGATTTAAGTTACTTGTCAAATAGCAGGTGCAACCACTTCTGATACAGCTTCCCCTTACTTGCATAGAGTGCTGGAATTACTGGTGCTACAGCTGCATTCAGGGTAAAAAAATGTGCTGTTTTCTTCCATCTTTGTTAAAATTCTAGATATATGGCTCCTGCAGATATGAAATCCAGCTGCAGTAGCTGGACTTAGTAAGCAAGGAAGGAAAAAAGATAAATTAGCCAGCTATGTATGGAACAGAGTTTAAAATGTGGTTCTGTTGCAGTCATAGAGTGGTATTTTATTCCTATTCACTTTACTAAGATTCTATGCTTAATGAGAAGTTCTGCTTCCAGAATATAAATATGCTACATTTCCTGGACCTGCAGAAAGTTTCATTCTACTTGAATGTTACTAACATATATACAGATGAGAAAATGGTGATTTCCAGTTTAGTATCCCAACTTAAATTTTCTTCAACATGACCTTTAGTCTCCTAAAATTTTTTTTCCCCTGCCCCCCCCGCCAACTTCAGGACTGTAGTAATGAAGTTTGCTCTCTATCGTAAGATGCTGTTTAGTTTAACTACCATATTTGATGATATTCTTGCCAAAGTTGCCTTTTTGTGGGGATGCAATTTGTATCTTTGAACACTGACTGAAGCAAATTTTAGAAAACTGAAATTAAGTTCTTGTCTTAAAGTAATTGCCCAGGATGTGAGAAACTCAAGGAAGTTTAGCGTAGTCCACTGATAGAACAGGAGTCAAATTCAGGATAATAGTCAAGCCCAGATCCTAAAAAACTCCTTAGCTCAAGATCCAGCAATAGCTCAATTGAAAGCGTGAATTCCAGTCAACTCCCAAGCTTGAAATTGCTTTCAGATTTTCTAGTCAAGGGCAGTTACATACAATGGGTTCAGAAGTCATGCAAATATTGATAGTGGTGAGCACATAAAGACTGTCAATTCCAATACCATAACTTTCATCCTTCACTTCCTGACTTGGTGCATTTTCTTCCCTTCCTATATCCTTTTCTTATAAATGTTATTCATAATGATGAACAAGCCAAGAAGGAAAGAATTAAGGTTTCTGCTGAAAAAGAAGGAAAGACGGTGCAAGGATGGTGCAACACAGCTTGCAGGGTAAGAGGGAAAGGCAACTCCCATTGCTCATGCTGGGAAGGGAAGCCTGAAGCACAGTGGAGATATTCCCTTAGTCACTACCTCAGGAATATCTGCTCAACAAATTGAGGCCTGAAAGTTAAACATAGCAATTCACATACACTGATTATTTTAGCTGATAAGAGCTGTACAGTTCTGCATCTTAGCAGTGCCTTCCAAATACTGGAATGAATCATAAGGAGATTATTACCCATTCCATTTTAATTCCTTTTTCTCATGTATGAGGGGACATACAAATGAAATACGAATGCAGAAAATGCTGCTGTTTAACAAATCGTTCTTGGTAGTGCTAATAAGCCTACTTTCTGTAATTAAAACCTCAAATGTATTCCTGAATGATAAATAATACATCATAGACTCTTAAAAAACTCCACAATAATAAATACCCTTCTTAATCGATACACAACGTATTTTGACATGGACGTTACAAAGCAAAAACAATGAAAGAAAACTAAATGGACTGGAAGAATAAGTGAGTAACACCATAGTTAAATCCAGCCCTAACGTTAAGAGGAACTGTTTAACTGGCTGTGTTTATACAGGCAAGTCTTTAAATGATTAGCTTGAACCCTTCAGCACCTCTCTTGAGACAGGTGGAAGAAAGGAACAATTTCAGGCAAGAAATTCTGAGAGCTATCTTGTCCTTATGGAAAGTCTAGCAGTATCTCCCTCTTCCTCTCCTTAAAAGCTGATAAAAATCCTGTCTTTATGGAAAACAAGAACAGTGTGCATTTAGTCTACTGTGTAAAGGGCTTTCTGTCTAAAAAGGACAAACCAAAACTAAACACATAGGGGTGACTTGAGAATCTAATAAGTTTTCCATCTATAAATTACAAAATTATAGTTTTTACAGGATTATAAATTACACTGAGAGCTGAATACCGCATCCTCTCTTATTTTGATCATTTGATCCTTCCAGGCATCAAAGGGCTTTTCTTCAGGTGAAAGTGGAAGGTTTCTCTTTGGGTTGTCATTCTTTGCAAGTAATATAGCTTTACAATGCAATCCAGGTATTATCTGACACTCCAAAAAGAGAAACTTAAAGAAGATGGCTGGCAAATTTACAGAACTTTTACTATAATCTATCAGAGGTAGTTTTCGTTCATTAGGATTTTAGTTCTTTTACTCAGTGACAGCTAAATGTTTCCCTTATTCAGAACAGACATGCACATTACACTGGATGCAGATAAGGCCTTTCTACTCAGTCCTTATTATTACAGTAATTTACTGAAAAAGTCTGGTATTGAATTCTTAAGATAGTTAAGAATTCAAGCAAGTAACCCGATGAACAAAATTCTGAATAAAATATCAAATTACAGAATTTTGCATCATTTCAGATATGTAAAATCCAACGATTGTTTTAGTTACCAGACAAGGCTGTGATAGTTACCATCTACAGTACATAAATCATGTTCTTATGGCATGTGATCTATTCCAGACACCCGATTTAAAATTATTATTAAAAAAAAAAATAAACCAGGAACACAAGAATCAGTTGAAATCAGAAGTTAAAGATGACAATTAAAAACACATACTTAGTCAGACCAAGATTTAGCAACATCTTGCTGTATATCTATCTACCCAAGTCAGTCAATAATGCAAATTAATAACAGTACCAGTAGCTGTCAACACAACTTGATATAAAAAGTTGATTAATTTCAGTTCTTACCAACATCTTTGAAAGTACTCTGAATTTTTAGTAAATATAGGGATTAAAATTAAAGGAAAATATTTTTTTACTGGTTAACATTCATGGCAATAAAGGAAAAAAAAGGAGAAATAATTCAGCATAAACTAAGAACTAGAACATGCTTCTAATGAAAAGATACTTCTTAAGATACAGTTCTATCATCGCAAAGTCTTGCAAATTGTTAAAGTATATATAAAAAAATTAGTGATCCTTTTTATTTATTGATCTGCTTCTTCCTTTATTCATATTAATAAATATTAAGAAATTTTAATAATATTTCTAATACTGGTGTTCAAACTGTTCTCTTCTGATCTCTAAGACCTATTACTTTTGTAGTTCCGCAGTACTTGATAGTTAATTGTTTACTAAATGAGTGAATGCAATTTCTTACAAGTCAGCTCTTCAAGCATGTAAGTATAGGAGAAACAATTTCAGTATTTTTTCTGTAACAGAACACACCAAACTCCAGAAAATGAGCACTGAAGCAAATGGGAACGTTGTAGTCTAACAGCTAACAGTTTCTGAACTACACACAATGAGAAACTCTATGCAAAGAACACAAATTAGCTCACAAGTTAGTCCTCCTCTCTCCTAAGAAAACTGACATTCAAAAATAGATGATGTAATTACAAATCTATGGAGAAAAGGAGACAGGAACAGTTCTTTTCTTTGCCAGTCAGCTGATCCCTGCTTGATGCCAACCAACATAGCATGTACGTGGGCTGGAAGGCTGGGTTTTCATAAATATTCAAATCAGACATTTAACATTGTCATTGCTTTATTATAATTAATAAGTGATAGTATGGTTGTGGCTTCTCTGTTTTACAGAATAAGGGAGTTTAATAGCATGGATGCCAGCCACTATATTCCTGTTGGGCTCTTCCATAGGCACATTTTAATTAGCAGTATAGATCTAGGTCTTATTTTGGATTTTTTTTTAAGTACTTGACTTTGCTACCATTAGAATGCTCCAAAATCTTTCAATTTTTGTTTTGTGTAATTTCCTAAATAAAAAAAAAAACAAACAAACACAAAAGAACAAAAAAAGAAAATAGGACATACTATTCACATTGAACTGACTCATCTGCTGAGTCCTCATGTTGAGATGTAGCCACAGATCTTCGTAAAACTGGTTACAGCAGTAGATGTTAGTCCTCTCTATTGACCAGCACTAGGAGAGAATGAGACACTGTGGCAGCGCATTTCCTACTTATTTTTTTTTACAGCGGGACAGGGATAATACTAAGGAACCACGGAATGTCTTCTGAGTATTGGGTGCAATTGTCTTATTTCTGTCCATCTGTCCCAGAAACTGGATCGGCTCTTCCCATGTAAAACTATCCTTATATCTATTCTTTGTTTTCCCTTTCTCCATGCAGTACAGTCTCAACTTCTTACTTACTTTAGCCAGACGTAGTCTCATTTCCTACCAGCTGCATTTCTCCTAGGTTTTGTTAAATCTCTTTCTCCTTCTCTACTTTCTTACAGTCTTAACATATTTCTTTCAGCCCTTAGACCATCTCAGTCTTCCTTCTCATCTCTTCTTTGCCACTTTCCCTCCACTCCAATTTTCTGACTCCTTCTCTCAACATAGTTATCCAGTTATTCCATGTTTTCACCTATATCTTAATATGTCTCCTCTCCTTTAACATTCACATTTATTGCTAGCTCCAGCCTCTTTGTCACATCTATTCCTAGCATTTCTTTCAAATCCAACACTCTTGGCTGATCAGGCTCAATTCTGGTTGTTCTGGAGGACCAACCTCCTGTATTTTATCATCTTCTTTCCTCTTCTTGTCTGGCTTTTGTTCCCTCTGCTTTAAAATCAATTCTTCCTCCATCTCCCTTGCAGACACCAGCAGAGGTGTAGGCAAACACCTCACTGAGAGTATAGATTCTTATGGGAGACAAGATCTCAGCTCTCATTTCCCATTTCCAGACCCAAAGCTACTGCAGGGAAAATTGTGCTTCATCTCTATATTCCTGATGGAATTATAACTAGTCATTCTGTGGTAATGGCACATTAATCCAGTCTGCAGAAAGGCTGCAAGAAACTAAAGTATAAGCAGAAACTTAAAAGACTGGCTGAAACATTTCTCTCAGGGATGCCAAACTAACTGTGATTTTTAGGATTAAAAAATTAGTTATGATTGGACAGATTTTTACAGAGTCATGAAATGCACACTTCGTCCGGTACATACCATCCTTGCTTTGCTGACCCAGGCCATTTTTTACGCTAAGAATTTTCCTGCGAGGGGGAATGGTTTTAAACTGAAAGAGGGGAGATATAGATTAGATACTAGGAAGAAATTCTTTACTGTGAGGGTAGTGAGACAGTGGAACAGGTTGCCCAGGGAAGCTGTGGATGCCCCCTCCCCGGCAGTGTTTAAGGCCAGGTTGGATGGGGCTTTGAGCAACCTGGTCTAGTGGAAGGTGTCCCTGCCTGTGGCAGGGGCGTTGGAACTAGATGATCTTTAAGGTCCCTTCCAACCCAAACCATTCTATGATTCTATGATTCTACTTTACATCTAGAATAGTAAACTAAGCAGGGTCAAGGTGTATGCTGTGAACATCTGTGCTGTTTCACTGACAGCATGCACCCTGGAATAGCTTGGCCTATACCACCTAGTACTCTGCCAGACATGGCCATGGCCACTTTATGGTCTGGGGACCGCATAGAGGAGGGCTTCCAAAAGGGTGTTCTGTTTTGCTAGAGACGAGAATTAGTTATAGAGATGCAAGATGTGTCATGCCATTTGCTGAGGATTAGCCTTTGCTAGCACATATGTGGCTTACTCAAAAAAAAAAAAAAGAAAAAAAAAGAAAAATAAATTCAGCTCTGTTCAAGTGAACATTATCCTCATTTTCCAATTAAGTAAACTACTCCTCCTCCATTGGTTTATGCTAATAAGAGCTTGTGATATCATTTAAGTGCTTTTAATTAAATATATTGAAGAGAATAGTAACGAGCTCTAAAATAGTAAGCAACAATCATTTCCCTATATATATTAAATTTAATGGACATTTCACTACCTTTCTTTTGATGAGATTATCAAGATTATAAAATCCCTGGGTAGTGAAGAAGAATGCCATCTGTTACACAGTTTCAAACCTACTTCTCAGAAAAATGTTCTTGCTTTTATAAAAGGGAATAATTTCTCATTTGAAATAGAAAAAGTTTTATCAATTTGTGACAGTCCAGAGGAAGTGAGCTGTTTTGCATCATGTGGTAGCTTCATCGGGCTATATAACACAACTACAATTTATGGTTTTACTTAAATTTGCATGTAGGCACAAAAGACGTCATTCTAACTGACAAAAATTCTGGAATATGCTCTGATATTTATAGGTTCATTTTTCTTTCTTCCCTGCTACAGCCTTTTCAATAACTACTCCAAATTGTAAATTATTTGAAAATTCTACAAAAGGTAAAACATAATTGTGCTCTTTAAAGATATATTTCTGTTTTGTATTAGAAATTGAAAGCTTAGCAAACAATTTGACATTTCAGACATTTAATGAAATTCGAATTCTTACCGTTGATACCATATTTTTACACCACAACCTGTTGTACCTGCAAAAGCAATACATTCAGTCCTGGAAGAAAGTGCCATACGAAAAATAAGGACATGTGAGTCTGCCATTCATTTCCAGACTGCTCTACAGAACTATTGTATTGAATACTCTTGTATACTCTACTATACATTAAAAGCTCGACTGTCCTCCAGAGAAAACCTCTTTTACTTGGGTTTACAATATCATTGGCAAGTTCAGAAAACTACAGCACTTGTGAGACAACTACAGAAAATACGCATTTTTAAGACATTGCCTTTGTTCTTTAAGTAAAACTCTTCCATATTGCATTAGAATGGACTACGAAGGTATTGTGGACATCTTCCGAATTTTAAGCTCATGGGACATTATCCTGCTATTCAAGGGTTGTAACTTAAAGCATTCTTCCCCAATTGGTTGCAAACATCTGATGGTCTCTGTTTGCCTACTTTACATTTTACTTATTCATAACACAGTCTTCCTTTAAAATCCCTTTATAACCATTTATAAACAGAATGAAGATCACATTTTGGCTTCAACTGACATTATTGCTCTTTTATTTGTTCAAAATATCAAGACAGGGATAATCTACCTGGGGGTATTCTACCCACTGTGACAATGCTTAAATTCTCTCTGTTTGCATACAAAATTTAATAGGAATTGCATAATATTTGAAGATTTATTTGTGTTTCTCATCACTATTCTACTCCATACTCTAGCTCTTGGAAGAACGGATAGTGGAAATATATTGTTGAAGCAAAGCTAGAATCATGCAGTTAGCAATACCTAAAAGTATCGGAAGCTCTTGGGGCAGCAAATGAAGATGAAGCCATGTTTTATATTATCTTGCTTCTTTTACCAGAAAGGCACACAAAGAACTTTTTTTCTTCTGAACATGAGTGAATACCATCTGGTCCTGGTGACAGAATAATTATTAATTTTACTGATTTGTCCCATAATATCTTCTACTGATATTTTCATTTGGGACACTTCTTCAGAGTCATTCTCCAGAAAGAAGGGGCACATACAGAAATGTCCCAAACCTCTTCAATGGAGAACATTGATGTCAACTCCTTTAGGACTTTCTTTTTGATATCTGTGTTCAGGCACATAAAATATAAATCTTCAGTGTATATCAAGTACACAAATGCATATTATTAATACACACAGATAAATACACGTCAATAGAAAAAAAAACACAAAGGAACTGAATGCATACTGTGGACTGCATGAACACACCACAAAATGCTCCTGTAAAGTATCAGGTTAGCTACTTGCATCAATCACCGAAAATATTATGCCCAGTATTTGATAATACTAACATCAATGATGATAACTGATTGTTAGAAGGTTGTCTGACCCTGCATATCTTCTGCTGAAGAGCTATTCAGGCCTGCCTTCACTCGCCATTTTTCTAAAATGTGTGGAGGAAAAAAAAATCACTGTCAAGATCGTGATTCAGGTATGGCTAGGTACATATAAAGTTGTTTAGGAAGTACCGCAAAGCAGAGTTTCTGTCTCTATGGTCCCCTGATCAACTAATATTAATTTAATATCTACCAAAGCTCATGATATCCCAGAGTAATCCAACACAGGAATTCTCAGACAGCGGCGGCAGCAGCGAAAGCGGCGGCAGCGACTTGAGGTTAGTGCGGGGGCGAGGGTGACATCGGGCTTAACCGGGCGGTTTTTCGTACTCTGGGCCCCCCCTGAGCCCCCCGCGAGCATCAGCCCCGAGCTGCTTCCCTCTGACCCCGGACCTGGAGGTTCCCGGCAACGAATCAGGAGAGGAGGGGGCGTAGCCGGAGGCACCGCGGGCGATTTAAACGCTCCACCCCCTGTTGATTGGGTGATAAAAAGCCTCCTGGAGGGCAGGGACTAGTCCCTGGCCTGAAGGGAGAGGGAGACTCAGCTGTGACTGGGTGTGTCCCAGGGCGGGAGAGGCCGCAGCCATTTGCAGCTCGTTGGGGAGGGCGCTGACTCCCTCCCAGTGCACAAGGCAAGGAAGGTGCCAAGGAGCTGTGAACCAGGGGTGGCATCAACAGGTATTTCCCAACTCAGTGAAAGAACAATGGTATCTACCCGGTGGAAGAAGACCAAAATGGATGTGGGAACCCAGACAGAGCTCCCACGGAAGGAGGCGATGGTGCAGGTTGCTGGCTGCAGGGAATGCTACACCGTCTCTGTGGTGACAGGGGGCTGTGTGCGCTGTGAGCAGGTAGATGATCTGCTTGGCCGAGCGGCACAGCTGCAAAGCCAGGTTGAAAGGCTTCAAGCCGAAGTAGAGAGGCTTAGGAGCATTCGGGAGGCTGAAATGGAGATAGACTGGTGGAGCCAGGCTCTGCCCTCCCTGCAACAAAAATGGGAGCACCTGCCGGAGAGCTCCCAGGATCGAGGGACCCCTGTACTCTGCCCCTCTCAGGTGGAAAACGATAACCTAGAGGAGAGGAGTGAGTGGAGGCAAGTCTATGGCCGTGGCAAAAGGCGAGTGCCCTCCTTGCCTACCTTGCCTCCACAGGTGCCTCTGAGCAATAGATATGAAGCCCTAGTGGAATACAGCCGGTCCAATGGGGATGTGGTGGAGAGGCAACCTATATCAGAGGTCCCACCACAGTCAGAAAAACCTGACAGGCGTATAGCTACCTCCTCCACAAGGAAGAAGAGAAGAGTTTTAGTGGTTGGAGACTCCTTCCTAAAGGGATCTGAGGGCCCAATATGCAGAGCTGACCCCCATCACAGGGAGGTCTGCAGCCTGCCTGGAGCCCGAATCAGGGATATCACCAGGCAACTCCCCAACCTGGTGAAGGCCACAGACTACTACCCCCTGCTGATCTTCCAGACAGGTGGGGAAGAAGCTGCATCCCGTAGTCTGAGGGGGATGAAGAAAGACTACAAGGCCCTAGGACGGTTGGTGAAAGAGTCTGGAGCACAAGTTGTTTTCTCCTCCCTCCTTCCATTTTCAGGTGATGACGTTGTTTGGAATAGCAGGATTCTCTCTATTAACGCCTGGCTACGAGACTGGTGCTACAGGCAGGGCTTTGGGTTCTTTGATAATGGCTGGTTTTATAAGACAACAGGTGTGACAGTGATACATGGGAAAGGTTTATGTCGTAGGGGCAAAAGGGTTCTGGGACAGGAATTAGCAGGGCTCATTTGGAGAGCTTTAAACTAGATTCGAAGGGGGATGGGGTAGTAGCTGGGCTTGCACCACTGGGGCAACGCTCTAGTGTTAAAGGTCGACCAGGAGGCCTCCCATCCCCCTGGGGTGAAATCGGTGTGCTCAGCTCGCTCCCTGAAATGCCTGTACACCAATGCACGCAGCATGGGGAATAAGCAGGAGGAGTTAGAAATCTGTGTTCGGTCGGGGGGCTATGATCTAGTGGCAATTACAGAGACTTGGTGGGACGCCTCACATGACTGGAATGTGGTCATGGATGGCTATGTCCTGTTCAGGAAAGACAGGCCGCTAAGGAGAGGTGGTGGAGTTGCTCTTTATGTGAGTGAGCAGCTAGAATGTATTGAGTTCTGTCCAGGGGCGGATCAGGAGCGAGTTGAGAGTTTGTGGGTGCGAATTAAGGGGCAGGCTGGCAGGGGTGATACTGTTGTGGGTGTCTATTACAGGCCACCGGATCAGGATGAGGAGGGTGATGAGGCCTTCTACAGGCAGCTGAGAGCAGTCTCGCAATTACAGGGCCTGGTTGTTGAGGGGGATTTCAACTACCCTGATATTTGATGGGAGGCCTACTCAGCCAGCCATCCCCAGTCCAGGAGGTTCCTCCAGTGCGTTGATGATAACTTTCTGATGCAAATGGTGGATGAGCCAACTAGGAGAGGAGCGCTGCTGGATCTTATCCTCACTAACAAGGAGGGTCTGGTTGAAGAGGTGAAGGTTGAGGGCAGCCTTGGTTGTAGCGACCATGAGATGGTAGAGTTCAGGATCTCATGTGGCAGGAACAGAATAGCTAGCAGAATCACAACCCTGAACTTCAGGAGGGCCAACTTTGGCCTTTTCAAGCAATTGCTAGGGGAAATCCCATGGGACAGGGTACTAGAAGGTAAGGGGGCCCAAGATAGTTGGTGAGCATTCAAGGGCTGCTTCTTCCGAGCTCAAGATCGGAGCATCCCAACAGGTAGGAAGTCAAGGAAGGGTACCAGGAGACCTGCATGGTTGAACAGGGAACTGCTAGGCAAACTCAAGTGGAAGAAGAGGGTGTACAGATCGTGGAAGGAGGGGCTGGCCACTTGGGAGGAATATAAGTCTGTAGTCAGAGGATGTAGGGAGGCAACTAGGAAAGCTAAGGCCTCCTTGGAATTCAACCTTGCAAGAGAGGTCAAGGACAACAGAAAGGGCTTCTTCAAATACATTGCAGGTAAAGCCAACACTAGAGGCAATGTAGGCCCACTGATGAATGAGGTGGGGGTCCTGGAGACAGAGGATAAAAGAAGGCGGAGTTACTGAATGCCTTCTTTGCCTCTGTCTATACTGTTGGAGGCTGTCCTGAGGAGCCCCGGACCCCTGAGGCCTCAGAAGAAGTCAGGATAGAGGAGGAATCTGTCTTGGTTGATGAGGGCTGGGTCAGGGACCAATTAAGCAACCTGGACGTCCATAAATCCATGGGCCCTGATGGGATGCACCCGCGGGTGCTGAGGGAGCTGGCGGAAGTCATTGCTAGGCCACTCTCCATCATCTTTGCTAAGTCGTGGGCAACGGGAGAGGTGCCTGAGGACTGGAGGAAAGCGAATGTCACTCCAGTCTTCAAAAAGGGCAGGAAGGAGGACCCGGGGAACTATAGACCGGTCAGCCTCACCTCCATCCCCAGAAAGGTGATGGAACAACTTGTCCTTGGTGCTGTCTCTAGGCACATTAAGGATAGGGGGATCATTAGGGGCACTCAGCATGGCTTCACCAAGGGGAAGTCATGCTTAAACAACTTGATAGCCTTTTATGAGGACGTAACCCGGTGGATAGATGATGGTAAAGCTGTGGATGTGGTCTATCTCGATTTCAGTAAAGCGTTTGACATGGTCTCCCACAGCATCCTCGCAGCTAAACTGGGGAAGTGTGGTCTGGATGATCGCGTAGTGAGGTGGATTGTGAACTGGCTGAAGGAAAGAAGCCAGAGAGTAGTGGTCAGCGGGACAGAGTCCAGTTGGAGGTCTGTGTCTAGCGGAGTTCCGCAAGGGTTGGTTCTGGGACCAGTACTATTCAATATATTCATTAATGACTTGGATGAGGGATGAGAGTGCACTGTCAGCAAGTTCGCTGATGACACAAAACTGGGAGAAGTGGCTGATGTGCTGGAAGGCTGCGCAGCCATTCAGAGAGACCTGGACAGGCTGGAGAGTTGGGCGGGGAGAAATTTAATGAAATATAATAAGGGCAAGTGTAGAGTCCTGCATCTGGGCAAGAACAACCCCATGTACCAGTACCAGTTGGGGGCAGACCTGTTGGAGAGCAGCGTAGGGGAAAGGGACCTGGGGGTCCTAGTGGACAACAGGATGACCATGAGCCAGCAGTGTGCCCTTGTGGCCAAGAAGGCCAATGGCATCCTGGGGTGTATTAGAAGGGGTGTGGTCAGCAGGTCAAGAGAGGTTCTCCTCCCCCTCTACTCTGCCCTGGTGAGGCCGCATCTGGAGTATTGTGTCCAGTTCTGGGCCCCTCAGTTCAAGAAGGACAGGGAACTGCTAGAGAGAGTCCAGCGCAGAGCCACGAAGATGATTAAGGGAGTGGAACATCTCCCTTATGAGGAGAGGCTGAGGGAGCTGGGTCTCTTTAGCTTAGAGAAGAGGAGACTGAGGGGTGACCTTATTAATGTTTAGAAATATGGAAAGGGCAAGTGTCATGAGGATGGAGCCAGGCTCTTCTCAGTGACATCCCTTGACAGGACAAGGGGCAATGGGTGCAAGCTGGAACACAGGAGGTTCCACTTAAATTTGAGGAAAAACTTCTTTACGGTGAGGGTGACTGAACACTGGAACAGGCTGCCCAGAGAGGTTGTGGAGTCTCCTTCTCTGGAGACATTCAAAACCCGCCTGGACGCGTTCCTGTGTGATATGGTCTAGGCAATCCTGCCCCGGCAGGGGGATTGGACTAGATGATCTTTCGAGGTCCCTTCCAATCCCTAACATTCTGTGATTCTGTGATTCTGTGATTCTGTGATTCTGTGATTCTGTGATTCTGTGATTCTGTGATTCTGTGATTCTGTGATTCTGTGATTCTGTGAAAAACAGCCACAAGGTATGAAGGACTTGCCCTCGCTACCTCTGATCATGAAGCAGTTCAGACATGGTATTTGAACAGACAGTACATCTTCTGTGATCACAGCAATAATATTCTGAAACACACCCAGAATTTATGTTGGCAGGCAAGTGTTTCATCTAGGAAGAGTGCTGGGAAACAGCAAACTAGGAAGCCCAGTTTATGCTTACCACTTGCATCAGCAGCAAAGATGAAACTGAAATCAGTGACAATGTATAAAGGGAATAAAAAGACAACAGGGTAGATAGCCTGTGTATGTCTGCTGTTGCTTTCAGTTGTGCCTAAAAATCCTTTAAAAACAGCAAAGAAACAGTGAAAGCTTAATTAATGGTTTGTACTATAAACAGAAGTAATGAGGCTTAGTTGTATACAGATTTGTACCTTTTGTTCTTCAAGTATCCACATCAATGCAGCAACCTTGTTACTTTTGCTCTCTCCGAGTCCTTTATAAAAATTTCCTGGGCAAAAGATAAATCATCCCAGTACTAGCTAGCTTGAATTGTGTGTTCTGACCCAGTAGATACTGTTCACGTGCCAAGAGAATGTACCAGGACAGAGTTTTCCTTTAATGAGGGCATTACCTCACAAGAAACTTTCACTAAACTTGAAAAAACATCATTATCCTGAAAACCTCTACACTTTCATTTTATCACACTCAAATTCAGCTGCAAAGTCAAAAAAGATGGGGCATAGCAACTTTGAGGTGAACAAACAGTAAGTAGAATTCCATCAGCTTAATTTTTTTAAAAAAAAGAAAATTAAACCATAATGAAATACTGATAGACAGAAACAAATAAGAGAGTAACATTTTACATAGCTTTTACAAACAGGTTTTACTTTAAAACACATACTTTTCCTACAAGAACAGAACATGTGATAAATAATAAACCAAAATCAAATATTAAAAAAATATCAGGAAACCTAATGACTGATGTAATTAAAATAAATTTTCAGAGATATTTTTTCAATATTGTTTCAGTTGTTTTGTGTTACTATATCCTGTTCAATCAGTAGATCCCATTTGATAACAACAAATTGAGTACACAAATAATAGAAGAACATTTTCTTATGTTTATTATATTATTACTTTCCTCTTAACTTACTCAGTTCAGAGCTGGAGGAGGAACAAAAACAGCACACAGGATTCAAAAGGCAGGTATATTATGGAGTTGTACAATGTACTGTCTTTTGATCTCTATCATTTCCCCATGAATTCCAAATATTTCATTTTCTGACAACTAGTGGGTACTGAACTGGTGTCTTCAATGAACCGTCCATCATAAACCCCGGGTCTCACTATGAAGTTGTAATAGTTCAGATACCATCACTTTGCATTTGAAGGCCTTTTTTCCCCCCATGTGCAAAACTTCACATCTACCTAGACTGAATTTTATCTGCCATTTTCGTTTCTGACCATTCAGTCTTGAAATGCTCTTCAGCGAAGTAAAAAAAAGATGGAGAGTGGCAACCTGCATATGCAACTGGTAAGTGATAGTCATTGGAGACTTCGTTTAGCAGGAGACAGAGGCACACATCTGCTGACCTGACTTTGATGTCTTGGGAGTTCTGCTGCTTGCTGAGTGATCAGATATAGGATATTGCAGAGACTTTTGAGGCTTATCAAGCTCCTGCTGCTCATCACATATACAGCAATGATACTCCTAAGGATGAGCACATGAAGAGTGACTATGGAACTCTAGGGGGGGGGTAAAGGGTGAAAAGGCCAGCTGGTTTTCTCCTCAATCCTTCCAAGGAAAGAGAAAGGTTCACATAGCAGTGGATATATCTGGCATGTTAACACCTTACTACTTAGCTGGTGTCAGAGGCAGAGCTTTGGCTTTTATGACCACAGGAGCCTCTTTAAGGAGTGAGAAGTATTGAGAAGAGATGGGATCCATCTGACCAAGTTGGGCAAGAGCATCTTTGCTAACTTAGTGAGGAAAGCTTTAAACTAGGTACATCAGGAGAGGGTTCCCATAGCCTTAAGAGAAGTGAATGCATGGAGGGCAGCAAAGAAGTACCCAGGGGACAGCATGATGGAGAAGGCTCTTTCCCCTTCCTTACAAAAGTGGCATGACTGGGGTCCACCTCCAGTGCCTGTACTTGAATGAACACAGCATGGAAAACAAACAAGAGCAATTCATGCACAGCTGAAGAGCAATGACCTCACTGGAATTACAGAAATACATTGGATAGGCTGCATGACTGGAATGCTGCAATGGATGGATACAAGCACTCAGGAAAGAAAGGTTGGGAAGGCAAGAAGGAAGGGGGTTGCGCTGTGTGCAAAGCGCTGGGTCAAATCCATACAGTTTTGCTTTGAAATAGAAAGGGAGACATTCAGGAGGTTATGAGAAATATCAAAGGGCAGATAAAAGGACAAGTGATGTTCTGCTAAGAGTTTGCTACAGACTCCCTGATCAAGTACAGCAGGAGGATGGACTAGATGATTTTCAGAGGCCTCTTCCAATCTAAATTAATCTAGGATTCTGCAGTCTTTAGAGCTGGCCTTTTATCATCATTAGTAGTTCACTTATTTTATTATTGACTTCTTTCAGAGGTCTTCGGTGAATATCTTTTGATTTTGAATATTCCTATATATTTTATCTACATGTTCCCTATAGATAACCTTTTCTATAGTCCTTTTATTCCGAAACACATCCTTTGATGAGTACCCCATAAAGTAGGGTTCTAGCATAGAAAGTGCTCCAGTTTCTTCCACAATTAACAGAAACACAAATAGTTAATTTTGCATACCTCTTATATCCTTCAGATCTCTGACCACTCTTTTTAGAGACTGATTATCCATTTACCATACAAACTACCTGGCAGGTTTTGGTGGTTGTCATGTTTGAAGAAAGATTTATCGTCACTTACGATGTTCATTGTCCCTCAAATATTTTTGCCCAGTTGTATTGCTTTTACATTTAGCCTGACAGACTTCATGAGCTTCTCTCTTTTGTTCATTTGCACACAACTTCAGATTTGGGAAATACAACAGAATCACAGAATCAACCAGGTTGGAAGAGACCTCTGGGATCATCAAGTCCAACCGTTGCCCTGACACCACCCTGTCAACTAGACCATGGCACTAAGTGCCATGTCCAGCCTTTTCTTAAACACGTCAGAGATGGTGACTCCACCACCTCCCTGGGCAGCCCATTCCAATGTCTAATGACCCTTTCTGAAAAGAAATTCTTCCTAATGTCCAACCTGAACCTCCCCTGGCGAAGCTTGAGGCTGTGTCCTCTTGTTCTATCGCTAGCTGCCTGGGAGAAGAGGCTGACGTCCACTCCACTACAACCTCCCTTCAGGTAGTTGTAGACTGCAATAAGGTCACCTCTGAGCCTCCTCTTCTCCAGGCTAAACAACCCCAGCTCCCTCAGCCGTTCCTTGTAGGTCAGACCCTCCAGACCCTTCACCAGCTTGGTCGCCCTCCTCTGGACTCGCTCCAACACCTCAACATCTTTCTTGAAGTGCGGGGCCCAGAACTGGACACAGTACTCAAGATGCGGCCTCACCAGTGCTGAGTAGAGAGGGACGATCACTTCCCTAGACCGGCTGGCTACACTATTCCTAATAGAGGCCAGGATGCCATTGGCCTTCTTGGCCACCTGGGCACACTGCTGGCTCATGTTTAGCTGGCTGTCAATCAGAACCCCCAGGTCTCTTTCCACCGGGCCGCTTTCTAACCACTCTTCCCCCAGCCTGTAGAGCTGCATGGGGTTGTTGTGGCCCAAGTGTAAGACCCGGCACTTGTTCTTGTTCAACCTCATGTCATTGGTCTCGGCCCATCTATCTAACCTGTCCAGATCCCTCTGTAGGGCCTTCCTACCCTCCAGCAGATCGACACTCCCACCCAGCTTGGTGTCATCTGCAAATTTACTGAGGGTGCACTCAATCCCTACGTCTAGATCATCTAGAAAGATATTGAACAGCACCGGCCCCAGAACTGAGCCCTGGGGAACACTGCTAGTGACCGGACGCCAGTAGGACTTTGCCCCATCCACCACCACTCTCTGGGCTTGGCCATCCAGACAGTTTTTAACCCATTGAAGAGTCCACCCATCGAAGCCCCGGGCAGCCAGTTTGTCTAGGAGGATGCTGTGGGAGACAGTGTCGAATGCCTTACTGAAGTCTAGACAGACTACATCCATAGCCCTGCCCTCATCTACTAAGCGGGTCACTTGGTCATAGAAGGAGACCAGGTTGGTCAAGCAGGACCTGCCTCTCATGAATCCATGTTGGCTGGCCCCGATGCCCCGATGCCCCCGATGCCCCACAGCATCCTCGCAGCTAAACTGGGGAAGTGTGGTGTGGATGATCGCGTAGTGAGGTGGATTGTAAACTGGCTGAAGGAAAGAAGCCAGAGAGTAGTGGTCAGCGGGACAGAGTCCAGTTGGAGGTCTGTGTCTAGCGGAGTTCCGCAAGGGTCGGTTCTGGGACCAGTTCTATTCAATATATTCATTAATGACTTGGATGAGGGATTAGAGTGCGCTGTCAGCAAGTTCGCTGATGACACAAAACTGGGAGGAGTGGCTGAGATACCGGAAGGCTGCGCAGCCATTCAGAGAGACCTGGACAGGCTGGAGAGTTGGGCGGGGAGAAATTTAATGAAATATAACAAGGGCAAGTGTAGAGTCCTGCATCTGGGCAAGAACAACCCCATGTACCAGTACAAGTTGGGGGCAGACCTGTTGGAGAGCAGCGTAGGGGAAAGGGACCTGGGGGTCCTAGTGGACAACAGGATGACCATGAGCCAGCAGTGTGCCCTTGTGGCCAAGAAGGCCAATGGCATCCTGGGCTGTATTAGAAGGGGTGTGGTGAGCAGGTCAAGAGAGGTTCTCCTCCCCCTCTACTCTGCCCTGGTGAGGCCGCATCTGGAATATTGTGTCCAGTTCTGGGCCCCTCAGTTCAAGAAGGACAGGGAACTGCTAGAGAGAGTCCAGCGCAGAGCCACGAAGATGAATAAGGGAGTGGAACATCTCCCTTATGAGGAGAGGCTGAGGGAGCTGGGTCTCTTTAGCTTAGAGAAGAGGAGACTGAGGGGTGACCTCATTAATGTTTAGAAATATGGAAAGGGCAAGTGTCAAGAGGATGGAGCCAGGCTCTTCTCAGTGACATCCATTGACAGGACAAGGGGCAATGGGTGCAAGCTGGAGCACAGGAGGTTCCACTTAAATTTGAGGAAAAACTTCTTTACTGTAAGGGTGACTGAACACTGGAACAGGCTGCCCAGAGAGGTTGTGGAGTCTCCTTCTCTGGAGACATTCAAAACCCGCCTGGACGCGTTCCTGTGTGATATGGTCTAGGCAATCCTGCCCCGGCAGGGGGATTGGACTAGATGATCTTTCGAGGTCCCTTCCAATCCCTAACATTCTGTGATTCTGTGATTCTGTGACTGTCCTGCATGTGCCATGTAATGGCACTCAGGATGATCTATTCCATCACCTTGCCTGGCACCGAGGTCAGGCTGACAGGCCTATAGTTCCCTGGATCATCCTTCCGACCAATTCTTGTAGATGGGCGTTACATTCGCTACTTTCACACAGAATCAAAGAATCACAGAATGTTAGGGATTGGAAGGGACCTCGAAAGATCATCTAGTCCCATCCCCCTGCTGGAGCAGGATTACCTAGACCATATCACACAGGAACGCGTCCAGGCGGGTTTTGAATGTCTCCAGAGAAGGAGACTCCACAACCTCTCTGGGCAGCCTGTTCCAGTGTTCAGTCACCCTCACCGTAAAGAAGTTTTTCCTCATATTTATGTGGAACCTCCTGTGTTCCAGCTTGCACCCATTGCCCCTTGTCCTGTCAAGGGATGTCACTGAGAAGAGCCTGGCTCCATCCTCATGACACTTGCCCTTTACATATTTATAAACATTAATGAGGTCACCCCTCAGTCTCCTCTTCTCTAAGCTAAAGAGACCCAGCTCCCTCAGCCTCTCCTCATAAGGGAGATGTTCCACTCCCTTAATCATCTTCGTGGCTCTGCGCTGGACTCTCTCTAGCAGTTCCCTGTCCTTCTTGAACTGAGGGGCCCAGAACTGGACACAATATTCCAGATGCGGCCTCACCAGGGCAGAGTAGAGAGGGAGGAGAACCTCTCTCGACCTGCTAACCACACCCCTTCTAATACAGCCCAGGATGCCATTGGCCTTCTTGGCCACAAGGGCACACTGCTGGCTCATGGTCATCCTGTTGTCCACTAGGACCCCCAGGTCCCTTTCCCCTACGCTGCTCTCCAACAGGTCTGCCCCCAACTTGTACTGGTACATGGGGTTGTTCTTGCCCAGATGCAGGACTCTACACTTGCCCTTGTTATATTTCATTAAATTTCTCCCCGCCCAACTCTCCAGCCTGTCCAGGTCTCTCTGAATGGCTGCGCAGCCTTCTGGTGTGTCAGCCACTCCTCCCAGTTTTGTGTCATCAGTGAACTTGCTGACAGTGCACTCTATTCCCTCATCCAAGTCATTAATGAATATATTGAATAGTACTGGTCCCAGTACCGACCCTTGAGGGACTCCGCTAGACACAGGCCTCCAACTGGACTCTGTCCCATTGACCACCACTCTCTGGCTTCTTTCCTTCAGCCAGTTCACAATCCACCTCACTACCCGATCATCCACACCACACTTCCTCAGTTTAGCTGCGAGGATGCTGTGGGAGACTGTGTCAAACGCTTTACTGAAATCGAGATAGACCACATCCACAGCTTTACCACCATCTATCCACCTGGTTACATCCTCATAAAAGGCTATCAAGTTGGTTAAGCATGACTTCCCCTTGGTGAAGCCATGCTGAGTGCCCCTAATGATCCCCCTATCCTTGATGTGCCTAGAGACAGCACCAAGGACAAGTTGTTCCATCACCTTTCTGGGGATGGAGGTGAGGCTGACCGGTCTATAGTTACCTGGGTCCTCCTTCTTACCCTTTTTGAAGACTGGAGTGACATTCGCTTTCCTCCAGTCCTCAGGCACCTCTCCCGTTGCCCACGACTTAGCAAAGATGATGGAGAGTGGTCTAGCAATGACTTCCGCCAGCTCCCTCAGCACCCACGGGTGCATCCCATCAGGGCCCATGGATTTATGGACATCCAGATTGCTTAACTGGTCCCTGACCCAGCCCTCATCTACCAAGACAGATTCCTCCTCTATCCTGACTTCTTCTGGGGCTGCAGGGGTCCGGGGCTCCTCAGGACAGCCTCCAGCAGTATAGACAGAGGCAAAGAAGGCATTCAGTAACTCCGCCTTCTTTTTATCCTCTGTCTCCAGGACCCCCACCTCATTCATCAGTGGGCCTACATTGCCTCTAGTGTTGGCTTTACCTGCAATGTATTTGAAGAAGCCCTTTCTGTTGTCCTTGACCTCTCTTGCAAGGTTGAATTCCAAGGAGGCCTTAGCTTTCCTAGTTGCCTCCCTACATCCTCTGACAACAGACTTATATTCCTCCCAAGTGGCCAGTCCCTCCTTCCATGATCTGTACACCCTCAGTCAGCTGGAACTTCTCCAGTTAACCAGGACTGCCGGTAGATAATAGAGAGTGGTTTGGCAAGTTCATTTGCCAGTTGCTTCATTACTCTGGGGTGAATCCCATCCAGGCCCATAGCCTTGTGGGTGTCCAGCTGGCACAGCAGGTCACTAACCGTCTCCTCCTGGATTACGGGAGGTTCGCACAGCTCCCCGTCCCTAACTTCAGGCTCTGGGGGCTGAGTCTCCTGAGGACAACTGATCTTGACATTAAAGACCGAGGCAAAGAAGGCACTGAGCACCTCTGCCTTTTCCTCGTCCCCTGACACTACACTACCCTCCTCATTCAGCAAGTGGTGGAGGCTCTCCTTGACCCTCCTTTTGCTGTTGATGTATTTGTAAAAGCTTTTTTTGTTATCTTTGACTGTAGCAGCTAAATCAAGCTCTAATTGAGCTTTGGCCCTTCTAATCTTCTCCCTACACGACCTGGCCATGTCCCTATAGACCTCTCAAGTTACCCGACCCTTCTTCCAGAGCAAATAGGCTCTCTTTTTTTTCCTTAAGTTCTAGTCTAAGTTCCCTGTTTAACCAGGCCGGTCTTTTTCCCCGACGGCTTGTCTTCCTACACACCGGGACAGCCTGCTCCTGAATATTTAGCAATTCCCTTTTGAAGCATGTCCAGCCTTCCTGGACTCCTTTGTCCTTCAGGACCGACTCCCAAGGGACTCGGTCCACCAGCCTCTTAAACAAGCTAAAGTCAGCCCGCCGGAAATCTAAGGCAGAAGTTCTGCTCTTGCCCCTCCTTACTTCCCTCACTAGCGAAAACTCTAACATTTCGTGGTCGCTATTCCCACGACGGCCACCGACCCTCACATCTCCCACTAGTCCTTCTCTGTTCACAAACAACAGGTCAAGCAGGGCCCCTCCTCTAGTGGGCTCATTTACCACTTGCATGAGGAAGCTGTCCTCCACACATTCGAGGAACCTCCAACTTCTTGCTTTTAATTATTTTCTTAATCTGCTGATTTGCCATGCTGAGTTACTTTTGCCCTCTCAAACTTTTTTTGATAGACAGCATATATGCAATCTGTCCTTACAATATAATGCTCTTAAATATTTTCTGGGATGTTTTCAGCTGGATTTTTGGCAAGCATCTTCATTCTTATGCAGTTATTTTTGAAGCTGGGCACGTCAGGTGTGGAGTTTTGACTTGAAATGTATACACTGAGTATATTTTACATATTTGACATGCATAATGAAATATCTTATTCCGTGTTGGAAAGAGGGTGAACCTAAGTTAAATCTTAGATTAAGTTTTGCCAATATAAAATACTGATAATTTTGTATTGCAATAACATCTTTCCATGAAGAATAGGGAATCTGTATTATGTGTAATTTCACAAAAATTATTTTGCCTATAACTTCAGAGTTTACTGATTTGTCCAAAAGACAAACAGAATTTGCTATGTGTTTTTGACAGCAATTTAAAGTGTTAAAAGGAGTTAACCTATTTCTAATAGGCACCATTGCACCAAGTATCTCTGATAGTAGTTAAAAAACCCTATCTTCACACTAATTTGAATTGAAATAATATTCCTTCATAGAAAGAGAAATAAAGCCAATGTCACAATTTTAAGAAATAGGAAATCTGGATGAGTAGTTCAAAGAATAATCTTAATACACTTTTACATGACAAGGTATACAGTTTTTTATTTATTTCAAGAGCATGTATTTAGCATACTGCTTATTTGGGAAGAACATCTAAGAACTCCCCTTAAGTCATCACATTCATACTTTTATTATATCAGGTCAGCATTAATACTCCTAACCTGTGTGTTTAAATAGAATTCTGGCTACTTTAGAGTGGTTTGTATATCTCTGGGTATCATGGACATTAAGAGAAGAAGTTTATTTGAGTAGTTGACAAAATGGATATGTCCCATGCTGTTTGTATTGCTATTTGAATTGCTGCTCTCAATTGCTTTTTCTTTTTTTACTGTATTGCTTGGATGCTCTCAATTGTTTTCAATTCCTCCTTTATCATCTATGTACAGTATCTTAAGAAATGTACAGCATCTCAAGAAAAGAAACACCACAAAGTTTTACTTTAACATGTAGTAAAGTTAAACTTTGCAGACAGGATCTGGTAGTTTGTTGCTTTGAGTTGCAGTGAAGATTAGGTTTCTGTGTACAAAATTTCATTTCTTAAGGACCATTAAATGCAACTAAGAATTGTTTTTGTGGCCTTCAATTTTCCTTCACTGGAGGCAACACCAGGAATCTCAAAACACTGGTAGGCATAAACTTTTTAAAAACTTTTCTGTCATTTGTCACGCTTTTTCTGGTTATTTATATACTTACGGGAAGGGAGACAGATATGCCAGAATTGCAAAGCTAACTCAGGGGGAAGAATGGGCAAATAACCTTCATTGGGGTTGTTGAACACACTGAAAGGCTTGAAGTTCTTTATAAATATGAAGGAAATGAAAGCAATCCCTCTATGGAGGCAAATCAAGAAAGAATCTCTGCTCTCATAATTTTGTGTGGATGTCTACCAGACAAAGAATAATTTTAGATACTTTTTAAAAATACTTTTTAAAAAAAAGAAATTACATCTTTTTCTATTTAAAAATACTTTTTTAAAAAACGATAACTTTTTATGTTCTAGGTGTGTGATAGCGGACCCCTTCTATCATACAACAACGATTACCAGCAAGGCCAAAATGTATCTTGTAGAAATACTGTTCCTAATGCAAGTCCTGCTTGGACAGAGCTTTTAGCAAAAGTCCTTTAACTTTATCCTCAATGTTGTTCCCAGGAAAAGTATTTCATTTCCTCAGTGCTGGGAAGAGATACTCTCTGTGAGAGCAAAAAGAAACAGCTCTAAGTACACAAAGACATATGCATTTCCTCTTTTTCCTGTTCTTGCTGCTGCTTTTATGAAAGTGCTGCTTTCAGGTAGCATGCTGTTACCCCTTTAGAGGCATACTTACACAGTTATACTGCTGTTTTGTGAAGCTTTCTTTGAATAGTGAAGTGAAAATACACCAAAGAAACAAGGAACGGAACTAGTCGCAGAGGCTAGAGATGAAAATTAATCCTCATGTCTTCCCTCCCTAATTCAAGTGATTGATCACAGATATGTTTTAAAAAATATGAAAGAAGAATAACTTGACCTTGCATCTAGAAAGTCACAATTGTACCTTTTTTGAAAAGTCACATGAAACTAAACTAAAACCTCAAAATTAACTTTCCTTTTCAGCAGCAAGGGAAGCAAAATGCTTTCCTGTCTATACTGTGTCTCATTATATATTTTAAATCTCTGCCCTTTTCTGATGAATTTTAAATGTCAATGAACACAAACTGATGTGCTTCTGTTGCACTGCAGTCCTGGTCATAACAGCTTTATTACTCATTTTTACTTACACAGGGGAAAACCAGCTTAATTTAAATGTGTGTTAGACACATAAGGAAATCATCAAAAGACATGTACTACAGAAGCCTTTTTTGGTGATGTTGACTTCAACTGTTTAGGCAGCAACCGACTCAGCTGAAGTTTCTTCAGCAACTGTGACAAAGCAATAATGCAATGCAAGAAACATAGAAGATGAAGAACACGGCAAAATGTATAAATAGTTTTTTTGATTAGTATGCCAGTTCTTGGATTAAAACCAATAGGAAAGACATATCTGATCTTTCAATTAGCTGTAAAAACAAATGAAGCATAAACAAACCCCAGAGGCACATGTTAAGTATGTATGCATTCCAAAATAAATGAAGAGCAAAATCTCTCGTTTGACATAACATATCACAGAATCACAGAATCACAGAATGTTAGGGATTGGAAGGGACCTCGAAAGATCATCTAGTCCAATCCCCCTGCCGGAGCAGGATTGCCTAGACCATATCACACAGGAACGCGTCCAGGCAGGTTTTGAATGTCTCCAGAGAAGGAGACTCCACAACCTCTCTGGGCAGCCTGTTCCAGTGTTCGGTCACCCTCACCGTAAAGAAATTTTTCCTCATATTTATGTGGAACCTCCTGTGTTCCAGCTTGCACCCAATCTCAAAGTAGAATTTTTCACGGAAAGTATTTAATCTGAAATGGAAATACGCAGTTATTATTAAAAGTCTTAACTTTCAATTAAAGTTGATTTGCTGATTTAAATCAAATACTGTAATCTGAAAAGCAAGACTTATTTTTGGCATATTTCTTCATTTTAAAGATCCTAATTTGGATAACTGGAAAACAATTCCTATTTGGATCAAATAACAAGCACATTACCTTCTCCAGGAAGTATGCCTGTAGTTTCTAAAGTTATTCTTTGGGCATACACAGGAAAAGACATTCACAGAGCACAAGTATAACCTGCCTTTTTTAACTCAAATTAGACATTGTTTGCTCATCAAATATAGAGAATAACGCTTGACATGCCAATCAGTTTTTGTAGTCCGAGATCTTAGCAGAAAACCAACCCAGAACATAAGAAAAAAGGAATATTGTACCAGGAAAGCCTAATAACAATATCAGCATGCTATTTTTTACCTATGCATTCACTGCAGTATTATCTGCAGTTTTGACCATAAATAATGAGCAACAGACTAACTCCAGAGCTTCAAAATTTTTAACCATAGTTTGCGAAAACAGAATTAAAGGCATTAAGACCAATTCCCTAAACTTTTCCCTGTAGGTCCAAAGAAAACTGCAGCTCATGCTGAAATACTGGTTCTGATACAGTTAAGAAAAATTCTTTGTGGCTTTTGTGCATGCTCAGAACGTTTGCGACTTGCACTGTAGGCTGGATTAGATCCCTATTTCAAGAAAACAACTTAATTCACTGTGTAGGGATCACTAATCCTGAAACCTGGTTTACAGTCTAGCAAAGCCTTTACTTGGAAAAGCAAGTTCCACAACAGCATAAGTAAGAGGTCCCATATATGTTTAAAAAACATCCTCAGATACGATTGGCCGATGAGATCATTGTGAGTCAGAGGCAGGCAGCAAAATATTTATATTTTAATTAAAGCCCTCTGATAATTGTCTCTACAATAAATGAATATTTCACTAATCCCAGAACAGTGGTGGTGACTTCTCGTGTAAGCATTTCTCCAGGAAGAGAAAGAGCTGCAAATTAGGATTTCCTAAACACAAATTCTGGAAAAGTATGCAAGTTTCTAATGGCAAAATAAAGATAAATTATGCTAGATCTTAGTTTCTGCAGATTTACCTAGACCAGGCTTGCAGGTGGTTTGGACTGTTCTCTGCCATCTGGGCAACTAAACCCTGCCTAGGATAGATTTTGATTCCTTAATTGGCAGTTGAAGAACAATCTTACACGTGTTTCCGGAAGGTAATCATGCAGGATTATCACCAGGAAACTCCCCAGCCTGGTGAAGGCCACAGACTACTACCCTCTGCTGATCTTCCAGACAGGTGGGGAAGAAGCTGCATCCCGTAGTCTGAGGGGGATGAAGAAAGACTACAAGGCCCTAGGACGGTTGGTGAAAGAGTCTGGGGCACAAGTTGTTTTCTCCTCCCTCCTTCCATTTTCAGGTGATGACGTCGGATGGAATAGTAGGATTCTCTCTATTAATGCCTGGCTACGAGACTGGTGCTACAGGCAGGGCTTTGGGTTCTTTGATAATGGCTGGTTTTATAAGACACCAGGCGTGACCGTAACACATGGGAAGGGTTTATGTCATAGGGGCAAAAGGGTTCTGGGACAGGAATTAGCAGGGCTCATTCGGAGAGCTTTAAACTAGATTCGAAGGGGGATGGGGTAGTAGCTGGGCTTGCACCACTGGGGCAACGCTCTAGTGTTGAGGTAGACCAGGAGGCCTCCCATCCCCTGGGATGAAACCGGTGTGCCCAGCTCGCTCCCTGAAATGCCTGTACACCAATGCGCGCAGCATGGGGAATAAACAGGAGGAGCTGGAAATCCGTGTTCGGTCGGGGGGCTATGATTTAGTGGCAATTACAGAGACTTGGTGGGACGCCTCGCATGACTGGAATGTGGTCATGGATGGCTATGTCTTGTTCAGGAAAGACAGGCCGCTAAGGAGAGGTGGTGGAGTTGCTCTTTATGTGAGTGAGCAGCTAGAATGTATTGAGTTCTGTCCAGGGGCGGATCAGGAGCGAGTTGAGAGTTTGTGGGTGCGAATTAAGGGGCAGGCTGGCAGGGGTGATACTGTTGTGGGTGTCTATTACAGGCCACCAGATCAGGATGAGGAGGGTGATGAGGCCTACTACAGGCAGCTGAGAGCAGTCTCTCAATTACAGGGCCTGGTTGTCATGGGGGATTTCAACTACCCTGATATTTGCTGGGAGGCCTACTCAGCCAGCTAGCCTCAGTCCAGGAGGTTCCTCCAGTGCATTGATGATAACTTTCTGATGCAAATGGTGGATGAGCCACCTAGGAGAGGAGCGCTGCTGGATCTTATCCTCACTAACAAGGAGGGTCTGGTTGAAGCGGTGAAGGTTGAGGGCAGCCTTGGTTGTAGCGACCATGAGATGGTAGAGTTCAGGATCTCATGTGGCAGGAACAGAATAGCTAGCAGAATTACAACCCTGGACTTCAGGAGGACCAACTTTGGCCTTTTCAAGCAATTGCTAGGGGAAATCCCATGGGACAGGGTACTAGAAGGTAAGGGGGCCCAAGATAGTTGGTTAGCATTCAAGGAACGCTTCTTCCGAGCTCAAGATCAGAGCATCCCAGCAGGTAGGAAGTCAAGGAAGGGTACCAGGAGACCTGCATGGTTAAGCAGGGAACTGCTGGGCAAACTCAAGTGGAAGAAGAGGGTGTACAGATCGTGGAAGGAGGGGCTGGCCACTTGGGAGGAATATAAGTCTGTTGTCAGAGGATGTAGGGAGGCAACTAGGAAAGCTAAGGCCTCCTTGGAATTCAACCTTGCAAGAGAGGTCAAGGACAACAGAAAGGGCTTCTTCAAATACATTGCAGGTAAAGCCAACACTAGAGGCAATGTAGGCCCACTGATGAATGAGGTGGGGGCCCTGGAGACAGAGGATAAAAAGAAGGCGGAGTTACTGAATGCCTTCTTTGCCTCTGTCTATACTGCTGGAGGCTGTCCTGAGGAGCCCCGGACCCCTGCGGCCCCAGAAGAAGTCAGGATAGAGGAGGAATCCGTCTTGGTAGATGAGGGCTGGGTCAGGGACCAATTAAGCAATCTGGACGTCCATAAATCCATGGGCCCTGATGGGGTGCACCCGTGGGTGCTGAGGGAGCTGGCAGAAGTCATTGCTAGGCCACTCTCCATCATCTTTGCTAAGTCGTGGGCAACGGGAGAGGTGCCTGAGGACTGGAGGAAAGCGAATGTCACTCCAGTCTTCAAAAAGGGTAAGAAGGAGGACCCAGGTAACTATAGACCGGTCAGCCTCACCTCCATCCCCAGAAAGGTGATGGAACAACTTGTCCTTGGTGCTGTCTCTAGGCACATCAAGGATAGGGGGATCATTAGGGGCACTCAGCATGGCTTCACCAAGGGGAAGTCATGCTTAAACAACTTGATAGCCTTTTATGAGGACGTAACCCGGTGGACAGATGATGGTAAAGCTGTGGATGTGGTCTATCTCGATTTCAGTAAAGCGTTTGACACGGTCTCCCACAGCATCCTCGAAGCTAAACTGAGGAAGTGTGGTCTGGATGATCGGGTAGTGAGGTGGATTGTGAACTGGCTGAAGGAAAGAAGCCAGAGAGTGGTGGTCAATGGGACAGAGTCCAGTTGGAGGCCTGTGTCTAGAGGAGTCCCTCAAGGGTCGGTACTGGGACCAGTTCTATTCAATATATTCATTAATGACTTGGATGAGGGATTAGAGTGCACTGTAAGCAAGTTCGCTGATGACACAAAACTGGGAGGAGTGGCTGACACAATGGAAGGCTGCGCAGCCATTCAGAGAGACCTGGACAGGCTGGAGAGTTGGGCAGGGAGAAATTTAATGAAATATAACAAGGGCAAGTGTAGAGTCCTGCATCTGGGCAAGAACAACCCCATGTACCAGTACAAGTTGGGGGCAGACCTGTTGGAGAGCAGCGTAGGGGAAAGGGACCTGGGGGTCCTAGTGGACAGCAGGATGACCATGAGCCAGCAGTGTGCCCTTGTGGCCAAGAAGGCCAATGGCATCCTGGGGTGTATTAGAAGGGGTGTGGTTAGCAGGTCGAGAGAGGTTCTCCTCCCCCTCTACTCTGCCCTGGTGAGGCCGCATCTGGAATATTGTGTCCAGTTCTGGGCCCCTCAGTTCAAGAAGGACAGGGAACTGCTAGAGAGAGTCCAGCGCAGAGCCACGAAGATGATTAAGGGAGTGGAACATCTCCCTTATGAGGAGAGGCTGAGGGAGCTGGGTCTCTTTAGCTTGGAGAAGAGGAGACTGAGGGGTGACCTCATTAATGTTTATAAATATGTAAAGGGCAAGTGTCA
Source organism: Nyctibius grandis (assembly GCF_013368605.1). Taxonomy (NCBI): domain Eukaryota; kingdom Metazoa; phylum Chordata; class Aves; order Nyctibiiformes; family Nyctibiidae; genus Nyctibius; species Nyctibius grandis. The sequence continues at coordinate 105,887,758 of NC_090659.1, forward strand.
TGAGGATGGAGCCAGGCTCTTCTCAGTGACATCCCTTGACAGGACAAGGGGCAACGGGTGCAAGCTGGAACACAGGAGGTTCTGCATAAACATGAGGAAAACTTCTTTACGGTGAGGGTGACCGAACACTGGAACAGGCTGCCCAGAGAGGTTGTGGAGTCTCCTTCTCTGGAGACATTCAAAACCCGCCTGGACGCGTTCCTGTGTGATATGGTCTAGGCAATCCTGCTCCGGCAGGGGGATTGGACTAGATGATCTTTCGAGGTCCCTTCCAATCCCTAACATTCTGTGATTCTGTGATTCTGTGATCAGAAAGGCTTTAGTTCTATGTAAGGACAACTGAGAGACTTTTGTTAGCCTCCAATGTACGAAAGTAAAGAGTGTCCTTATAGCTTTAAAATCTATTACTTTATTCTAAAAGAAAAAGCTGAAAAAAATTCAGCTGAAATTTAAAATCCTCTACCACTATGCTGAAATCTATTTCAGGGTGGGAAAATTGTCTCGTAAATGTTCTCATTACTTTTTAGCTGTGAATTAACAAAATATGAAATCCGACATGTAAAAAAGAAAAAGTCTCCACAGTATAATTTAAGTAAAGTAAATTAAATACTGTGAGTAGATACTTGGGGATAAGAGAAAAAGGTTAAGTAGTGGGTACACTCAGGAAATGAACATGAGAGACATAAATGCAGATTGTAAAATATGGGGAGAAAGTGCCCAGGGAATGCTGAAGAAAGTCACAGAGAAGGGAAAGGTAGCAAAAGATGGAATCCTCCGATAAAGCAAAGGAAGAGAGAATAATTTTGCTTTCTGCTGCCTTTGTTTTCATTATTTTATATTCTAGTAATTTATGTGCTTCACGTATTAAACCACCCTAAATCAAAGCTTATTTCTAGATAATTTTTTGAATGCTAGTTTTGAAATTTTTCCTAAATTACAATCATAGGTTACTAGGTACCTGAGGATTTCTGACACAGGAAGACAGTCATTTTAATGTTCTTAATTTAAAGAGCATTTTAGATGTTTTCAATATGGCTAAGGGGATACGGCTTTGTCTTCCATAAATATTACTAAAATCAGTTAAAACAAATCACCAACTGTGAATCACAACGCTGTCAGTTCAACAGATGTTTAACAAAAAGCAAAATTAATAATATATATGAACCTAAATGTAAAAAAGTAAGTACTTTCACAGATCGTGAATGTTGTTAGTAACAGAATTTCAATGAAACATACAATTCAAAAGGAATGTGGGGTATTCAGATAAACACAAACAGTGGTTTTATCAAATATAGCTTATAAGCAGTTTCTTCTCTGTTATGACAATACATTAATAGTCATACAACTTCATGAATATAAGAACTGCATTTCTGTTTGAAAGCATTATCTTCACACATGCATTGAACATAATTATTAAATGACTCATGAAATGATGGAGAATGAAATATACTATTTCATAATGCAGTTCTGTGTTTAAGCAAGGTAACAGTTTTCAGAAGCCTTCTTCAGTATTTTCATTAAATGGAAAACGCCTGCCTTAATGCAACAAAACTAGAAGTAGAATGTTACAGGAGAGAAAATTTTTGTGGCTAAAAGAAGTATCTTCTGTTATACCAAATAGTAAGACTGAAAAAGTAGACAATTTTTTTGGCATATAGGCCCTTCATCAGGTCTATTTGAGCATTTGAGACTAGAAAAATAGCTGGAAAAGTAGCATGGGCAGCATAGGACTACCAACTCCTAACCTGGTCTTGCTGCCCATCCTATAGAAAGTTTGGCTCCATCTACATAAAACTCTATACTACATCCACCCATGCTACACAAAACTTGTCTCTGGGTGTCCTCTGGGTAAAGTTTCACCTCTTTAGCCCTCAAAAATGACCGTCTTTTTGTTGAACCAGAATACATGCTAGAAGCCTTGGTGTGTAATATGAAGTACAAAGCTTACCAGGATACTCTTACAGGAATGTGGAGTGAACCAAACGTGACGCAGCCCTGTCTGCCCCATCCATGCTGACTTTTAGGAATGTTCACCACGCTTTCTCTCTCATTTGGCACTCAGGCCAAAACCCAATCAACCTCTTCCTCCTCCACATACTGAAATCCATCTTATAATTTTCTTATCCCTACCAAGAAAACTTTCACTCAAGCAAACAATAACTATAATCTTTTCTGCCAGTCTCCCAAATATCCTCCTGTGACTTTTCAGCTCACAGGGAATGATGATATTAAAATAATCCTCATTCTTACTTTTTTGGCTTTAAAATCTGAATCCATCCATTTCCTTCCTTGTATTTCCACATGAAATTCAAGTCCAATATTACAGTCAATTCTTACTTATTTATAGAAACTTTATGGGAGCCTAAGAGGGACTTGAGAATACTGCTAGCTACCAATCTCCCATGACATATCTTATTTGGTAAACTGCAATGCCCTCCTCATACTGAAAGTAGACATGAAATCCGAAACACTGTAGACTGGATCAGCTAGTAAGACAACCAGGGGAGTAGTCAAGATGAGTAGTCAAACAATAATAATGAAGGGAATATTCAGGAAAATCTTTCTGAACAAATTCTGAGAATCCCAGAGAAAAATTAGGCTGCAATGGACCTCTGCAGATCATTTATTTTGGTTCAATACTGGACTGGAACAGACCTTTCAATGCCATCTACAGCCTCACTAATGCAGTTAGGGTTCATTGCCACAGCTGTGCTCTGCTAACTCAGCTTCATTCCACAGCATTTAGTTTTAAGAACCACTTCCATTTTACTCTGCTTTCAGCAGTCCAGAGTCACCATAACACGGTTTTTATTTACTTAGTACTGCCCCTCACTTCAGTCTCCTCTTCCTCAAAACTGAAGAAACTGGGTACAGAGGAACTTTGCAGAGACATCTCCTTCCATCAGCAGTCATCACTGACAGAGGCTGCACGCTTCTCATAGCCAGCTCTAACAGCTTTGAAATTCAAAGTAGGACCTCCGTGAAACTTTAACTTAAAACAGAGGCTGATGTACACTACACAGCCAGCCTTTTCTGAAAGCCAATAGTATCCAGAACTGATAAACCAATGATACAAAAAGTCTGTAGAAAATTCAGTATCCACCACTCACACAACTGAAAAACACTAAGGCGAAGAAAAGCTACAAAGACTTCACTTGTTCCTCAGAGCACTGACCACATGGTTTTAACAGGCATTACTACAAGATGATTCCACTTCTACATACCATTCTTGAAAACATATATATATGCAATTCTTACAGACAACCTTCAGGATATACATATGCACACACACAAATAAACAAACATGTTACATGTCTTAGTGAAAACCATGTGTTTTATGGCTAATACCAGCAATACCTAACACTTCACACATACCATACTCCATTTTTAAAAACATTGATGTACTTTAGTTTATATTCCTCTCCACATTCTTATACAGAAGTACTTCATCCACCTCAGAAACACAACCAACAACAGCATGAAATTAAGCAGCTCTTTAACAGCTTTTGGCAGATATACAGAAAGGTTTAATGAGAAGACCGACCCAGGTAGCTGAAGTTACAGATAAATTAAATAGTGAGAATATTGTTACTCAAGCTTAAAATTTGACCAGGATATTGAATTAACCTGTTATTCAAACTGCTATGATGCTCCTAGCATGGTTTAATAAATAAAAAAGCAACCATACTCTGTCACTGTCTAAATCGTCTGTGTCACATTCATTTCCCTCCCTCCTACAATAGTTTTTCAGCTGCTTGGCCAATTTTAACCAAATTCAACAGACAAGTAGAGGTCTCAGAAATACTACATTCCTACAAACTTTCTGAAAATGAGACAGAAGAGAGAAGAAATCCCATTTATGTCTCCACTGAGAGACTGCAATGGGCAAGAAGACCTTATTAGATATCAGAAAACCTGTGTGAGAGAAAGACCTTGTAAATGTCTCTGTTATGCAAAATCTTCAGTCACTGCTCGTTAAACATCTAAGACAATCAACTTTGAGAAATAAGTCCATTGGAAATCCAGCTTACTTAATTCCAAGTCATGAAAATAATTAAAAACTATAAGAGGTCAGGTCCTGGGATTTGTATCTCATGTAAAAGGCATTAATTTTCACAGGAAGGAACAAATCTCACAAGGCTATTCAAGCAAGAGGATCTTGCCCAGCCAACTTTTCTGTGCATTTTGACAAAGGCTTGGGTTTGTATGATAGAACTTATCCATTTCTTCCTTTCAACTGTTCCTCCAAAACTCTTTTCCCTTACCTTAGACATACATTTTTGCATGAGTATTCTCAACACTAAGTACAGTCACACACATCTGTATAATACAAACCTATTACAGTAAGGATGAATATCATGACTTAATATTGTTACTAAAGCCTTATGATTATGAATAAAAACTAAAATATAACTTGCTTTTTACCCTTTGGTGGTATTCTAGGACCATTTGTTCATCATGTAATGGAAAGGAGGTCTCTATCTAATACGTGAATATCAGATTTGTTTAGTAGATAAACGGACATTCATCTCGGCCAAAGTGGCATCAGTTCTGACTATGCATCACCACCAAAACTTCCAGAATCTTAACTGACTGCAAACTTTCAGAACTCCATGGCACAAAGTTACTATAGTTCACTTATAAAAGGAGCCTAGTTGACCGGTGTTGATGCAGTCAAGTCACATTCCTACACCTTGGCAATATCCTGTTTTAGGAACTTATGTGCTCATTCTGATGCATGATTAAATACGCAGTGCGAGCACCTGTTGGTGGAGAGACACCAAGTATCATCCAATAAATCATTTGATAATGAGTCAGTAACCCACTTATATCTAGATAGCTATTTTCTTTCAGTCAGTGAAATTATCTGAGAGAAAATGTATTTGATTTCAAGGAGACTACAAACTTGCAAAAGGAGTTCTGAATACACATAGTTGGTCACTCCATATTAATTCAAGTATGCTTCAAAGAAGTTAGAATTCATTTTGGTAGCAGTTCCTCAGATAGAAGGTTATTATCACACTGTCAAGCCAAAAAGAAGCGTTCAGGAGAAGCACGGATCTCTTGATTAATCTATCTTTCAGTATGTGACAGATAAACTGAGGAAAATTTAGAGCTACAAACATCAGAGGTTTACTACTGCAAATCAGGTATTTATATAAGTACAGTAATATATCTGTATAGTCATATGATATTGTAAAAGATTTAAAAAGTACTAAAAGTTAGTTTCTTAATATTACACAAGTGCAAGTTTAAACTATGCAACTTAATACTGCATTTAATTGTAAAAATAAGCATATTTAAGCTATCAGAATCTAAAATAATTGTATATAAAAATGAACACTTAAATTTAGGTCCTAAAATAAATCACATAAGCATCAACTTGATCCTAAATGAGGACAGAATGAGCCTGAAATGTTGCACAGAAAATCAGATGGGGGAGAAGCTCAATACGTCTGTCTAATAAGTAAAGAACAAACTAAAAACAACTCAATTGTTAATATGCTAGTATTTTAATACAGATATAAAAAGAAATTTAAAAAATTATTACTTACCTTAGAGATCTGAAAGAATGTGGACTTCTGAATAAACTACAATCAATTTCTTCCCAAGAGAGAATTGTCTAACTTTTCCACTACTTTCAAATCTGGAGTGGAAGATATTTTAGGCCTGGCCAAATATCACTGGAAGAAAATTCGTTCACATGTTTGGCTGTGTTTTGCATTCCATCCTGTTGCTTTGGCATACAGACGCAGCTAATTATAATCTGTGACATAAGCGGCCAATTCTACTGCTAAAATGGTTGTGTACTGACTCCAGAAATGAACTGCCCCACTGTAAGACATAACAAATCCATAATTCATACTAAAATGGCCCAACCTGTCACATAACAGCAACTGCTTTATTAAAATCTGAGAATATGCAGCAATTCATAGAATCTGCATGTAAAAACTATTAACATAGTTAGCTGCTAAAAGCACACAATGCAAAATTAGAAACAAAAAAGACTTCTGCTTTCTTTTCTGAATCCATATCTAACATACAACTGAATTTTAATAATCTTTTTTTCTGAAAACTTTCAATTTTAATGCTAACATTATTCTAACAGTCTATACTGTCTGGTATATAAAGTCTCTTTAAAAAAAGGAAATACATATAATATACCTATAATAGCAGAAATTACTTTTATACTATAACTACACTAACAATTACCAGCCTTCCCAAAACATTAAGCCATTCTTGGTATTTAAGAAAGATGCATATAAATACCAAGTGCTATAAAAAAAATTACATATTTTAAGATGATATTATAGAAATGATGAGACATCTTTTTTCAGTGCCATTTAAGTCTGAGTTCTCAAATGCAGAAACAAGAATTCCAGACCAGCACTGCTTACATTGGACTGACTATACAATGACCAACAGACTTTCTTTTCAACCTATGATATTTTAGAACCTGTGCTGGTAGCTGTCTGCAATTTAAAAAGCATTAAAACATACATTTGTAAGATTTACAGAATAAAAGTTTTGCGCAATGTGAAGCACTGCAATCATCATCCATATGTTTGGACAATTTCATTTCTCAAAGCACAATGTTTCCTTTCTTCTAGCCATGTACTCACACTGTTATCATGCTTTAGAAGATGAAGCTCTTGTCAGACATATAACAGCCTCAGATCATAAATTTAGTACTGACACAAATCCAACTGATCACAGGCTTACAAGATACTTTTTTCCCTTCATGAATTGTGGCCATTAATCCTTTATCAGACTCTGTTTACATATACAAATGGAGAAGGCCTTTTCTATACAAATGAGCTAATTCACTGGTACCTTACAAAAATGACAAATATTTATCAATATCTTTAAAACAACTTTTATATTTAATCTCATGCATTTATGAAAGATAAACTGGGATGAAAGCTTTTGTATATTGTGTTAATACCAAAGCTTTTCTTTAATTGGAATTCCCTGTAAATATTAGAGGGATAAACCTATAAATGCCAGATAGTTTTGAAGGGTTTGTTATTTAGTCATTATTTAGGTGACAGGCTATTCATGTCCAGGGATTTCCTGAAAACTTTTTTGTCCATTCTTGGAGAAAAGCAGAGGATCAGATAAAACTGGACAGAAGGCCCCCAAAAAGCAACATTTTAACTGCATTTTAATATGTTTCCTTTTGGCATATTAGTAATTATTTGATTTCTCGATTTATAAAAAAGATTGACTAACATAGTGCCCAGCTATAGAGGAGTTTATATTATTACATTATATTACATTATATTACATTATAGCATAGCATAGCATAGCATTGGGCTGTGATTAATGGGATGAAATTTAACAAGTCCAAATGCCAGATCCTGAATCTAGGACAGAGTAATGCCAGGCACAAGTATAAATTGAGAGAGGAGTGGAGGGGAGCAGCCCTGCAGAGAGGGATCTGGGGGCTCTGGTCGACAGCAGGCTCAACAGGAGTCAGAAGAGTGCATCAAACGTGGTATAACCAGCTGGTCAAAAGAGGTGATTATCCCACAGAATCACAGAATCACAGAATCACAGAATGGTTAAGGGTTGGAAGGGACCTCTGGAGATCATCTAGTCCAACCCCCTGCCAAAGCAGGTTCACCTAGAGCATGTTGCACAGGGTTGCTTTCAGGTGGGTTTTGAATATCTCCAGAGAAGGAGACTCCACAACCTCCCTGGGCAGCCTGTTCCAGTGCTCTGCCACCCTCAAAGTAAAGAAATTCCTCCTCATATTCAGATGGAACTTCCCATGTTTCAGCTTGTGCCCACTGCCCCTTGTCCTGTCACTGGGCACCACTGAGAAGAGTCTGGTCCCCTCCTCTTGACACCCACCCCTAAGGTATTTGTAAGTGTTGATGAGATCCCCTCTCAGTCTTCTCCAAGCTGGACAGACCCAGCTCTCTCAGCCTCTCCTCATAAGAGAGATGCTCCAGTCCTCTGATCATCTTTGTAGCCCTTCACTGGACACTCTCCAGTAATTCCTTATCTTTCTTGAACTGGGGGCCCCAGAACTGCACACAGTACTCCAGATGTGGCCTCACCAGGGCCGTGTAGAGGGGCAGGATAACCTCCCTTAACCTGCTGGCCACACTCTTCCTAATGCACCCCAGGATACCGTTGGCCTTCCTGGCCACAAGGGCATATTGCTGGCTCATGGTGAACTTGTTGTCCACCAGAACACCCAGGTCCTTCTCTGCAGAGCTGCTCTCTAGTAGATCAGCCCCCAACCTGTACCAGTGCACAGGGTTATTCCTCCCAAGGGCAGGACTCTACACTTGCCTTTGTTGAACTTCATGAGGTTCCTCTCCGCCCAGCTCTCCAGCCTGTCCAGGTCTCGCTGAATGGCAGCACAGCCTTCTGGTGTATCAGCCACCCCTCCCAGTTTTGTGTCATCAGCAAATTTGCTGAGTGTACACTCTGTTCCTTCATCCAGGTCATTGATGAATAAGTTAAACAGGACCGGGCCCAGTCCTGACCCCTGGGGAACACCACTAGCCACAGGCATCCAACTAGACTCAGCACCACTGATCACAACCCCCTGGGCTCTGTCGTTCAGCCAGTTCTCGATCCACCTCACTGTGCACTCATCTAAGCCACACTTCTTGAGCTTTCCTATGAGGATGTTATGGGAGACAGTGTCAAAAGCCTTGCTGAAGTCAAGGTAGATAACATCCACTGCTCTCCCCTCATCAACCCAGCCAGTCATATTGTCATAGAAGGCTATCAGATTGGTCAAGCATGATTTCCCCTTGGTGAATCCATGTTGACTACTTCTGATGACCTTCTCCACATGCTTAGAGATGGCATCCAGAATGAGCTGCTCCATCACCTTTCCAGGGATGGAGGAGAGGCTGAGCGGCCTGTAGTTGCCTGGGTCCTCCTTCTTACCCTTTTTAAAGACTGGAGTGACATTGGCCTTCCTCCAGTCCTCAGGAACCTCTCTTGTTCTCCATGACCTTTCAAAGATGATAGAGAGTGGCTGGGCAATAACATCTGCCACTGTATTCAGCGTTGGTGTGGCCTCACCTTGAGTACTGTGTGCAGTTCTGGGCCCCACAATTTAAGAAGGATGTGAAGGTACTTGAATGTGTCCAGAGGAGGGCAACAAAGCTGGTGGAAGGGCTGGAAGGCATGTCCTGTGAGGAGCGGCTAAGGACTTTGGGCTTGTCTAGTTTGGAGAAAAGGAGACTGAGGGGCAACCTCATTGCTCTCTACAGCTTCCTGAGGAGGGGAAGTGGAGAGGGAGGTGCTGAGCTCTTCTCCCTGGTATTCAGTGATAGGACTCATGGGAATAGTTCAAAGCTGTGTCAGGGAAGGTTCAGAATGGACATTAGGAAGCATTTCTTTATTGAGAGGGTGGTCAAACACTGGTACAGGCTTCCTAGAGAGGTGGTTGATGCCCCACGCCTGCCAGTGTTTAAGAAGCATTTGGACAATGCCCCTTAACAACATGCTTCAACTTTTGGTCAGCCCTGAAGTGGTCAGGCAGTTGGACTAGCCGATCGTTGCAGGTCCCTTCCAAGTGAAATATTCTATTCTATTCTATTCTATTCTATTCTATTCTATTCTATTCTAATCACCCAGTAGCTCTCTTTACGGACAGAACTTCTGTGTTCTGTTCCACATATGACTACTCTTCTTGGTCTAGATTCATGATGTCTCTTGTCTGCTCTTCTACGTATCTAGTATCTGCAAAGTAGAAATTCTCAAAATGAAAAGGACAAATAAATACCTCAGTATCTCCTGAAGTTCTCATGAAGTAGGACTGAAGCAAGAGCAACTGTCAGTGAGTTCTGTATCATCTGAAGGCAGCAGTCTTCCTATTTAAATGTAAAGAATGGAAAAAGAAAGGAAAAATTTTTGTAAGTATGGGGAAAGAACACGATATACTGAATTGCCCTCCTGACTACTTTAACTGACAACATCTTACAAGTGACGGACAAAAATGCACTGAGATTAAAACTGTGGAACACAAATGAAACACTGGATACCCAACGTCTGTTTGGACTGCAAATATTAATGACAGCACAGTCTACAGTAAATGAGAAATAAACATTAGTCCAAAATGTATGTGAAAAATAATAAAGACTTCTGTTGCAATGTTAAAATTCCATCTAGCATTAGAACGCATTAGTATAATAAATAACGACTTCAAATATGGGGTTTCATGCATTTGTAGAAAAACTAAGTCTTTGTCTCAGTCAAGTAATTATCTTCACAGTTCAAGAATGCTGATGTCCCATTCCTCACCAAAAACTGCCAACCTCCTTTTAATTTGGATTTTGAAAGTCAATGACTGACAACTTAGTCCTGGAAAAGTAACTAAGCAAACATATTTATCTTCCACATTGAGTACGAGTCCACTCATACCAGCACTTGACTAACTAGAAGTACTTGCAAACTACGCCTTGAAAAAATAAAGGAAAAAGATACGTAAATTGTGGTTTGAATATTCTGCCATTAAAAGATGTCACTTTTTTTAGAGAAAAAAATTAGAATTTTGAAAAAATTCTGTATATATCTACAATATTTCAAGAATATCTCCTTATCTCTCAAAGTACAAGACAACGCAATGCTGCAGAAGACAATGACTATCATGTATCAGTTCAACTAATTCATCTAACTAAAACATAGAAGCCACTTAGTCCTATCTGTATCAACTTCTCTAACTTATTCAGATAATTTTCACTGTATAATTTTTACTGTAGTCAGGAAATAGATTCTTAGATCATCTGTGCAGTCAAAAGAGTATCTGGCTAGTACTGGAATTATGCTCTTACTTCATTTGCAGTATCTTTTTCTTTGTGGCCTAAAATTAGTCAGTATCAGTCACACTCCCTCCTCAGAAAAAAACAAGACACCTCAAGCCTCTTGTATCATCAAAATTGCAATGCAAGAGATAGATAACTAATAATGAAGTTAACAAAAAATAGAAGTCCTCTATTGCTGAAAACTTTAATTATGTGGCAAACAGTAAATATAGCTAAAATTAGGATGAAACAGAAGTTTTGCCATATGAAATATTAAAAGATACCTTGATAAAGGTTCAGAAAGGTCAAATAGTACAGCAAAAGCAATTTATGTTAATGATAAAATGACACATACTTTGGAAAAAAAAGTAAAATTCATGTGCAAATATATACCTATTAGAATTACCAAATGCAAAAAAAAAATCACATGCAAATATTTATCTACCTAGAGTCACTGAAGGCAAAAAACAAAATCAAGCAAATTCTTAAGCAATTGAAGTGGGAGGTAATTGTATTAATGGTCAGAAAATATAAAAATAATCAGTTACTAGACATCTCTGGACTTCCAAGAACTGGGGGCAAATGTCCAAGTCTTCTCAACTGCTGTTAGAGGCTCTAATATAATATGAAAGAAGAACTGTTGGAAACAATTTTTTCTAGTGTTTCTCTTCAAAGCATTTCGAGTTGGCTATGTTTGAAGTGCTTTTTAAATTTGTAAGGGATATGACAGCAGGCAGTTTATTGATAGATTGAGACATTGCCCCTTCCTAAGAATAGGGCTATGGTGACTATCTAGAACAGGATGTAATCTTCTAAACCTGAGCAAAACAGTGAGCCAAAGGAGGATTTAATCTTTCACACATAAATAGAAAGAAACATTTGAAAGTTACTGTTGTGCTTATTAAAGCTATAAAAATGTATTTGCTTTAAATACTTACTTAAACAAGGTGGAAAATAGTCCAATAGGAACCTTTTGGAATATAAACACAGGACTCACAAATAGACAAGGCTTTAAGGGAGATCTACCTAGACCATTTCAATACATGGTATATATAAGCTTCAAAACTCAGAATATTTATGTTTTATTAGAGCATGAATAAGCATAAACTGAACCAGAAAAATCTGAAAGTGACTATGCAAGACAAGATAAAAATAAAAGGACTTATAATAAGTATACAATTGCCCAGCTTGTCAGTGCACAGCAGGTCCTTGTGTCTGGTTTCTAGGAATTTTTTCCATCTGTGAGCACGAACAGCTGGCTGTGGGTCTATTGCCTGATGATCCTAGTAGTACTTCAATCTCTGCTTCAGCTGTTATTTCCCATTTCCTTGCTGCCTCTTCTTTATCCCTTTTTTTTTTGCCACATTCTGTCACTCAGACTCTCCTCCCTGGTACGTTCAGTGGCTCCAGGACAGGAATCTTCTTCACCTCCCATTCATCTGCTCTACTCTCTTTTCAAATTAACATAAGCACAAAATTAATTTATATAAAAGAGATTCAAACTGTCATAGAGGGCTAGTTGGGGTTGGTTTTGGGGGGCGTGTTAAATGGTATCTTCTGCTCGGATTGCATCTTCACACAATTTGATTAAAAACTACTTAATTTCTGTGGGTTTAATTCTGTATGATCCTTTAAAGAGGTTAAGTAGTGAGGTAGCAAGTGAAAAGCTGCATGTGTACTTTGTGCTCACTGACGTACTCTGTGCGAAGATGAGCCTGACGGCTGAACTGGCATAGATGTAAGATGGGACAAATTGCTTTTCTAAGAGCAAACAAGCAAGCTCAGGTTTGTAGACCCTTTCAAAGAACCAAGCTGAGGAGGGAAAGACTAATTTGGAGTCTGCGGCTTGTGTGCAGATTGGAAGACACAATGGAGAGACCTTGCTATAGTAGTACCTTAAAGGCAGAAGATGTTGCTTAAGTTAATACTGGGGAGAAAAAAAACACCAAACATTAAATGTCCAAGCAGATTTGGAATTATTTTGTCCTATTGCATGGTTGGTACAATTCAAGCATTCTCCTAAGTATGAAATTCAACTACTGTTGGCTTGAGGAAGTTAATTGTTAGCTTTTCTCAGGAAGAAAACCAGAAATGTGTACTTTGGTTTATATGAAACTCTACAATATTCTGGACAGGAGAGTGGAATAAAGCACTTTTTAATGGGTTCATTATTTTGTGCATTGGGATTTTTATTTTAGGATATGATTCACTGCACACCTACTCACTGCTCCATCTGCAAGCACTCTGTAACAGGCAGAATAGTATATTTACAGTTGTATTCTGTACAGTATGTCAAATCACTTCTACAACACATGTCAACAACACTGACAATCAATAGAGAACCGTGTTTCATGTTCTTTGGTCATAACATTTCCTTTTACATCACTTGTCCTTTACTAAAAACAAAAGCAAAAACCCCAAACCCACTAAAAGTCCAAAGCAGGATAATCTAGTCTTCTGCCTTGGGATATCTGAACTCTGAAGAATTCAAGTGAAACACATGGCTGTCACCCAGTATAGGAGGCTGTATAAAACAGAAAACGGAATAACTGTCCCTCCATGATAGAACAGGTTTAATAGGTTTTGGAAGCTTTGCACCTGTATCCATATTCTCATATTGCATAAAGGGTTGTACAGATATAAACCCTAAAGAATATGATGAGTTTACCACTCTCTTTTGCCTTCTTCCTATTTCTTTTCTCTTCTTTCTTGTTTTCTTCCCTAGTCACAGATATATCAGAAGCATAGCTGATCGAGAGGTATAAAAGCCTCTCCATTTTCTTTTATAATTAAATGTTATTTTTCAGTAACATAATATATATTTAATTCTGACATAATAAAGCAGGTGTATCTAATCTGCATTTGAAATAAAAGCATATAAAAGCATCTAAAACTCTGTTTAAATCCTGTGATTCAGTGTCTACTTCATTAGTTATAATAGTTTTTTCATTCAGTACCAGCATGCATCTTCACAGAAAGAAAGGAAGCATGAAAGCAAAAAAAAAAAAAGAGTTAAGGCACACAAGAAAAATGTTTCCTGTTCCAAAAAATTTAGAAGAGAAGTGGAAATATGAAAATTACAGTGTTCTGGCCAGGACACTATAACAGGAACAACGGTCCCAGAGCTCATTCCCTGACAGACTCAATGCCCAGAAAGTTTTAGTGGATTGCAATGTTATACTTGGAGGAACTGACTATTAATTATTTCCATAGGAGGAACCTGCATTAGTTTAATTTTCTTAAAACTGCAGTCATCAGTAACCGTGATAAAAAGATGGAACACTAGTTAAATATTTAAGAGAAAAGATATAGTGTTAATATAGTGCTTCTTCCCTGTTAAACAACTGGAAAAAGTTATTGCAGGATGGTCATACTACAGACCAGAACGTATGCTCAGAGAGAATGAGTAAGACTGGCTGTTTAGCTAGCATAAATTAAATGAATACAATCTTAATAATTTGTTATAAGTCCTAAAGAGAACTTCCTTAATTTCTTCTGTTGCACAGGTTCAGCTCTCAGAAGTACTTCAAAAAATGAACTAAAATTTAAAAGCTAACAGAAGAAAACAGAAGAAAATAAATAAAATTGAAGGAGGAGTTAACCCAAAGGTGTGTTTTAGCTAATATGTAAAATGTGGTCATTTACCTAACTAAACCTTGCTCCAAGAGAAATGAGGATGTTAGTATAAATCAATGAGTGAGCAAAACAAGCATATACAGAATCTATATCCTAGATTTTATTTAGCAATAATCTAGACAAACAGAAGTTATAAATATTTTCATTTTACATGACTGCTTGTGTTCACCTGTTCTGATGAATATTCAGCATAAAAGACAAACAGGAATAATGAAGGCTTCAGTTGTAAAGGAAAGTTATATATCATGAGTTCACATGATCTGTTTCTAAACAATTTGTCTTTACATTTACACATATAAAACAGAACTTTGAAGTGGATCTGCTTATAACTTTCCCTTACAGTGAGCTCCTCAAAGAAACCAGAAGTTTTTTCATCTCAACTACACTATAATGTATAACTTCTTTTTTTTTTAAATAGAGAACCTGGAAGCAGCCAGGTAAGGCAGAATATAAATAGAAGACAGCTTATAAACAAGTCATTTCCTTCCCATTTCTCTTTGTTCAAAGAGAATCCTTGCTGAAAGAGAATCCTTGCTTTCGGAACTGATGTCTATCCCCTCAGTAATTTTATGAGTTGCAGAAAACTCTGAAATTTCCTCCAGAATCAAGGAGGTTTCCATTTTATCACCTGTGAAATCTGACTTGCAGCTCTGTGGCCTTTGCGGCAATTTCCCCCCTTGACTGTTCCTCTGGAGCTGCAGGCTCCTAGACCCTTGCTGTGTTTCTCTCTGCCTTTTTACTCCTTGGGAAACTTGTGTATTCTGAAATCGTCTTTTCTGGAGTATTTTTCAATGTCCTTAAGCAATGAAAAACTGTCTCTACTTCCATGAGCTCTTACCTGATTCAGTCACTCTTATTAATGGAACACAGCAAGGAAGAAGAACAAAGAGCCCCCAAGTCAGGAAATCTGCCATACCCAGCTATGTTTACATTAGCATCATATGCAGTAGGATGAATTAGCTAATGGACAAAAGGATACACTTTTCTTCAGCAGTTTGCACAGTATAACCAAATTATGTGTTCTCTGAAATCAGACATATTTTCACTGTTAATGAATGAAATAATTTCTTGCAGATAGTGAAGGAAAAGCTTTTATCCAATACTGATTAACTCCGGTGGTTTTTTTGGTAGCCAAGAAAAAGACATGTTTCCAAAGCATTTAATTTTTCCTTTAAAACTATGCTATAAACCAGTGAGTGATTAATGATTTTCCATTTTACAAGTTGCCATTGTAAAATTGTTCTGAAGTAGATTACTCTTAATTTTGCACTCAAAGTCATGCTATACCCTATGACTCACTGAAAGCATGTCAGAGAAAAAACCCTTAGCATTTTAAAATACCAAAAATGGGGGGGAGGGTGAGAAGATAAACAATAAAAAGCATTTTTAGTACTATAAAGTACAGCAGCCTAAAACACACATACAGTAGCTATTATTTTGGACAATAGAAGTGTACATTATTGTGTAGTATTTCCATTTTTCACTCTGGAATTGAGTCTGAGCCTCTCATTTCTAAACCGCTAAGGTCAGTTTAGACCTGTGCCATATATGTACAGAGTCAACCCAACAAAACAGTTCACAGAAAGAATTCCTCACCTTGAAGGCCTGGGCAATCTTTGGTTAACAAAATCATAGAATCATAGAATCATTTTGGTTGGAAAGGACCTTTAAGATCATCAAGTCCAACCATTAACCAGTGGACCAGCACTGCCAAGTCCACCACTAAACCATGTCCCGAAGCACCACGTCTACATGTCTTTTAAATACCTCCAGGGATGGTGACTCCACCGCTCCCCTGGGCAGCCTGTTCCAATTCTCGGTGAAGAAATTTTTCCTGATATCCAATCTAAACCTCCCCTGGCACAACTTGGAGGGGTGTCCTCTCATCCTATCATTTGTTACTTGGGAGAGGAGACCAACACCTGGAGCAATAAGGTCTCCCCTGAGCCTCCTTTTCTCCAGACTAAACAGCCTCAGTTCCCTCAGCCACTACTCACAAGACCTGTGATCTAGACCCTTCACCAGCTTCGTTGCCCTTCTTTGCACTCGCTCCAGCACCTCCATGTCTGTCTTGTAGTGAGGGGCCCAAAACTGAACACATTATTCAAGATGCGGCCTCACCAGTGCCGAGTACAGGGGAATTATCACTGCCCTTGTCCTGCTGGCCACACTATTGCTGATACAAGCCAGGATGCTGTTGGCCGCCTTTGCCACCTGTGCACACTGCTGGCTCATATTCAGCTGGCCATTGATCAACACCCCCAGGTCCTTTTCTGCCAGGCAGCTTTCCAGCCACTCTTCCCCAAGCCTTTAGTGGTGCATGGGGTTGTTGTGCCCCAAGTGCAGGACCTGACACTTGGCCTTGTTGAACCTCATACAGTTGGCCTCGGCCCATCTATCCACCCTGTCGAGATCCATCTGCAGAGCCTTCCTACCCTCCAGCAGATCAACACTCCTGCCCAACTTGGTGTCATCTGTGAACTTACTGAAGGTGCACTCAATCCCCTTGTCCAGATCATTGATAAAGATGTTAAAGAGAACTGGCCCCAACACTGAGCCCTGGGAAACACCGCTTGTGACTGGCCACCAACTGGATTTAACTCCATTCACCACAACTCTTTGGGCCCAGCCATCCAGCCAGTTTTTTACCCAGCGAAGCGTACGCCCATCCAAGCCGTGAGCAGTCAGTTTCTCCAGGAGAATGCTGTGGGAGACTGTGTCAAAGGCTTTACTGAAGTCTAGGTAAAAAATGCAGCTACATTTAAAAATGTAACTTAATTGATGATTTCCTGAGATCACTCCACAGACACTCTGTACTGAACCATATTTAAGAATGTCAGACTGATGTACTTAAACCAGAGTCACTTTTCTGGATCAAGATGATTGTCCTCATCAGTCAGACAATGGAATCTCAGCATTTAGCTGAGATCCTCTGGAGTTTTTACCCCTTCTGATGTTCTAGGAAGACAAAAAGAAAGCCAATGGAAAGGAAGCAGAAAAAGGACAATCAGCTTTTCTCACCCACCACTATAACAAAACAGCAATTTGTGCTCCAGTCTTCTGTGGAAGAAACTCAAACAGCCCTTAAAGAGCAAGAGTGGAAGTGTACAGCAAATCATTTTTAAGAATCTGGTTTGAAGTTCTGAACTTGTATAGAAGTAGAGCCTTAGCACCAAAGGTTAAGTCATAGCCCTTGATCCATCAGGTCTTTTTTTGAGCTACCATTTACTACAAAGACCGTAAAAATAACAATTATTAATGTTAATAATATACCTCAACAGTCTGTTGGTTCTACTGAGATTTTAGCTTTGCCAAAATGCAAGCAGAAGAATTAGGCACATGAGAAGTGTAATTGGGAACTTGCCATCTGGCAAAAGCAAGTAAATTGTAAGTGTAGCATTTTAATATAGAAGAAGCTATAATCAACAAGGGAATAGACCATAAGCTATTTCTTGTTTGATTGAAATGCATAAATTAGGTATGGGAATAGTGTAATTATCCAGTATTTTGAAGGGTTATCCACAAGGCCAAGCTGTGGGCAACCGCAACAAGCCGAATAACCATAGTAAAACTGTTGAATTAAAATTGGCAGATATAAATTGATAATAATGGCAGCCTTTAAGAATCTGACACTCTACCTTATTAAAGAAAGTTAGAATATACTTGGAACATACATAGCTGAATTAGTTTAAACAAGAAATAAAAGCATGCCCAACATTCTTTCTGGAATGCTGTCCGGAGCAATGTTTATTGTAACTGGGCATCTCATTCTGACAAGCTGTTTTTGAAAAAAATAGAGCTCAGCTGCTCTCATTGTGCAAAACAGGAGGCAATTGGTTGGATTTTAGTAATAAATATCATCAACAAATGCCGAAGTTTCTCCTTTAGCGAATGTGTGATTCCTAATAGTTTCAGAATTACTGGTCAAAGTAACTGAAGTTATGGTTAAAGTCCTTTTTCCCTGTTATTTAGTCAAAACATTTTACTTTACATCTTTACTCCTCACACTTAGTTGGCTTTGCATCAGCTAAAATGAGAACAGCTGCATCCTACTTCATATGATCATCTCATTTACTGCCTGGGTAACTATCCTACCTAGGCAGGCTGCTTCATTCTTAGCTGTGCAGTCAAATACCCAGTCCATCAGCTGTTAGCAGCAGCTGCAGTACCAAACATAAAGCCAAGTCACAGACCAGCCCCTCCAGCAGGAAACAACTTCCAGAAATTCACTGATCATTTCCTAAGATAAAAGTGTCTGACAGCCTCTGACCTACTGTGTTATGTTTTCTTAATCCCTCAGAGCAGATAAGCACCAAAATCAGTGTAACAGTGTGTTGTCCTGGTCAGCTACTGTACAAAACAGAATGGACCCTTTTATTCACAGTATAATTACCTGCATACCCAGTTTAACCATGACATACAGCTATATGTACTGTTTGTAGCATTTTCTAAGGAAGCATCCTTGATGTTTCCTGAACTATTGATAGGAAGAAGCCTTAAAGGATGACCAGTAACATATGAGTACTCAGTGCCAAGCCTTTCAGATTTTCAGAATCTGGACATATCTTTGGGGCTCTTTTTCTTTAAGTGTGGTTGTTAGACTTTATAATTAACTGATTTTACCTGCCCCATAGGATCCTTAAAATTTTATTCTGAGCTTGGCAAAAAACATCAACACCAGACCACTTAATTTTTATATTCTCAAACAAGCTGAAACGGTTGAGGGCCCCAAGAACAAGGAGGATGTTGTAAATACCTTAGACATTCGACTAACCTAGTTATATAAATAAACAAAGGGGAGCCTTTTTTTTTAATTTAGGTGGGCATATCTCACTTCAGACAACTGGGCCTTGAAAAGATAGTTTCTAATTAGGATGGCTGTATGATGGTTTTATAAGACAACAGGCGTGACAGTGATACATGGGAAAGGTTTATGTCGTAGGGGCAAAAGGGTTCTGGGACAGGAATTAGCAGGGCTCATTCGGAGAGCTTTAAACTAGATTCGAAGGGGGATGGGGTAGTAGCTGGGCTTGCACCACTGGGGCAACGCTCTAGTGTTGGGGTAGACCAGGAGGCCTCCCATCCCCCTGGGGTGAATTCAGGGGGTGAATCTGGGATGAAACCGGTGTGCCCAGCTCGCTCCCTGAAATGCCTGTACACCAATGCACGCAGCATGGGGAATAAGCAGGAGGAGTTAGAAATCCGTGTTCGGTCGGGGGGGCTATGATCTAGTGGCAATTACAGAGACTTGGTGGGACGCCTCACATGACTGGAATGTGGTCATGGATGGCTATGTCCTGTTCAGGAAAGACAGGCCGCTAAGGAGAGGTGGTGGAGTTGCTCTTTATGTGAGTGAGCAGCTAGAATGTATTGAGTTCTGTCCAGGGGCGGATCAGGAGCGAGTTGAGAGTTTGTGGATGCGAATTAAGGGGCAGGCTGGCAGGGGTGATACTGTTGTGGGTGTCTATTACAGGCCACCAGATCAGGATGAGGACGGTGATGAGGCCTTCTACAGGCAGCTGAGAGCAGTCTCGCAATTACAGGGTCTGGTTGTTGAGGGGGATTTCAACTACCCTGATATTTGCTGGGAGGCCTACTCAGCCAGCCATCCCCAGTCCAGGAGGTTCCTCCAGTGCGTTGATGATAACTTTCTGATGCAAATGGTGGATGAGCCAACTAGGAGAGGAGCGCTGCTGGATCTTATCCTCACTAACAAGGAGGGTCTGGTTGAAGAGGTGAAGGTTGAGGGCAGCCTTGGTTGTAGTGACCATGAGATGGTAGAGTTCAGGATCTCATGTGGCAGGAACAGAATAGCTAGCAGAATCACAACCCTGAACTTCAGGAGGGCCAACTTTGGCCTTTTCAAGCAATTGCTAGGGGAAATCCCATGGGACAGGGTACTAGAAGGTAAGGGGGCCCAAGATAGTTGGTTAGCATTCAAGGACTGCTTCTTCCGAGCTCAAGATCAGAGCATCCCAACAGGTAGGAAGTCAAGAAGGGTACCAGGAGACCTGCATGGTTGAACAGGGAACTGCTGGGCAAACTCAAGTGGAAGAAGAGGGTGTACAGATCATGGAAGGAGGGGCTGGCCACTTGGGAGGAATATAAGTCTGTTGTCAGAGGATGTAGGGAGGCAACTAGGAAAGCTAAGGCCTCCTTGGAATTCAACCTTGCAAGAGAGGTCAAGGACAACAGAAAGGGCTTCTTCAAATACATTGCAGGTAAAGCCAACACTAGAGGCAATGTAGGCCCACTGATGAATGAGGTGGGGGTCCTGGAGACAGAGGATAAAAAGAAGGCGGAGTTACTGAATGCCTTCTTTGCCTCTGTCTATACTGTTGGAGGCTGTCCTGAGGAGCCCCGGACCCCTGCGGCCCCAGAAGAAGTCAGGATAGAGGAGGAATCTGTCTTGGTTGATGAGGGCTGTGTCAGGGACCAATTAAGCAACCTGGACGTCCATAAATCCATGGGCCCTGATGGGATGCACCCGCGGGTGCTGAGGGAGCTGGCGGAAGTCATTGCTAGACCACTCTCCATCATCTTTGCTAAGTCGTGGGCAACAGGAGAGGTGCCTGAGGACTGGAGGAAAGCAAATGTCACTCCAGTCTTCAAAAAGGGCAAGAAGGAGGACCCGGGTAACTATAGACCGGTCAGCCTCACCTCCATCCCCGGAAAGGTGATGGAACAACTTGTTCTTGGTGCTGTCTCTAGGCACATCAAGGACAGGGGGATCATTAGGGGCACTCAACATGGCTTCACCAAGGGGAAGTCTTGCTCAACCAACTTGATAGCCTTTTATGAGGATGTTACCCGGTGGATAGATGATGGTAAAGCTGTGGATGTGGTCTATCTCGATTTCAGTAAAGCGTTTGACATGGTCTCCCACAGCATCCTCGCAGCTAAACTGGGGAAGTGTGGTCTGGATGATCGGGTAGTGAGGTGGATTGTGAACTGGCTGAAGGAAAGAAGCCAGAGAGTGGTGGTCAGCGGGACAGAGTCCAGTTGGAGGTCTGTGTCTAGCGGAGTTCCGCAAGGGTCGGTACTGGGACCAGTTCTATTCAATATATTTATTAATGACTTGGATGAGGGATTAGAGTGCACTGTCAGCAAGTTCGCTGATGACACAAAACTGGGAGGAGTGGCTGACACAACGGAAGGCTGCACAGCCTTTCAGAGGGACCTGGACAGGCTGGAGAGTTGGGCGGGGAGAAATTTAATGAAATATAACAAGGGCAAGTGTAGAGTCCTGCATCTGGGCAAGAACAACCCCAGGTACCAGTACAAGTTGGGGGCAGACCTGTTGGAGACCAGCGTAGGGGAAAGGGACCTGGGGGTCCTAGTGGACAACAGGATGACCATGAGCCAGCAGTGTGCCCTTGTGGCCAAGAAGGCCAATGGCATCCTGGGCTGTATTAGAAGGGGTGTGGTCAGCAGGTCGAGAGAGGTTCTCCTCCCCCTCTACTCTGCCCTGGTGAGGCCGCATCTGGAGTATTGTGTCCAGTTCTGGGCCCCTCAGTTCAAGAAGGACAGGGAACTGCTAGAGAGAGTCCAGCGCAGAGCCACGAAGATGATTAAGGGAGTGGAGCATCTCCCTTATGAGGAGAGGCTGAGGGAGCTGGGTCTCTTTAGCTTAGAGAAGAGGAGACTGAGGGGTGACCTCATTAATGTTTATAAATATGGAAAGGGCAAGTGTCAAGAGGATGGAGCCAGGCTCTTCTCAGTGACATCCCTTGACAGGACAAGGGGCAATGGGTGCAAGCTGGAACACAGGAGGTTCCACTTAAATTTGAGGAAAAACTTCTTTACGGTGAGGGTGACCGAACACTGGAACAGGCTTCCCAGAGAGGTTGTGGAGTCTCCTTCTCTGGAGACATTCAAAACCCACCTGGACGCGTTCCTGTGTGATATGGTCTAGGTAATCCTGCTCCGGCAGGGGGATTGGACTAGATGATCTTTCGAGGTCCCTTCCAATCCCTAACATTCTGTGATTCTGTGATTTCACTTCAGACAACTTGGCCTTGGGAAAACAGAGGCACAGAAACCTAAAGATAAGGGAGTTGCAACAGCTGCCTTGAAGGACACAGCCTACGTGACCTACGTGATCACTGGACTGAGTTTGCGCAGAAGCAGGGGTCAGTTAGCGAACACAGTGAGGAAGACTATAAGCCTTCATCTGAAGACCCCTGACGACCACCACAGAAAATGACTGTGCATGCGGAACGGACATTTACATATATTAATGAGTTCCGGGAAATCTCATGACTATGCAAATGAGTCATTGGGAATCTTATGACTATGTATAACTTTATGGTATATAATCTCTGAAAATCCGCAAAATTGGCGGAGCACTCATGGTGGATAATCCCCAGTGCTGCCCAGCGCTGCAATAAAGAATGTCTGCTTAATAACACACTTTGGTGTTATTGAGTTTTCTTTCGGACTCCTTACCCAGCTGCACCTAGCTTCCCACTTCGGTGAGGAAAGTTAGAAAGCAAGGGGGTTTGGAGATCTCCGATTTTTGTATCAGTTTTGGCGAGCCAGCCAGGAGACTCTCTGTCCGGCTGCAGGACCCCTGGGTCGGAGACTCCCTTGGCCAGCCCCGGAGACTTCTCTGGAGGGACTCTCTGATTCAGCCGATCCGTGCAGGGACAGACAAGGACCACTGGTAAGAAAAGGCATTCTTTCTGTGTGTCACGGTTTAAAGCTGGGCTGGCTATTAACCAGGTGGCAGATGCTCTCTGTTAACCCTCTCCCCCCCCCACTAAGGGAAAGGGGAAGGGAAAAGGGAGAGAGACTTATGGGTTGGAAAGTTAAAAAAGTTTTAATAAACTATAATAATGAAAAAGAGTATAATAACAATAATAATAGAAATAATCAAATATATACAAATATATACAAAACCAAGAGTGAGAGCTTGGAAATCCTCCTCGGGCAGAGTTGCTCCCCCCAGTGCAGGCAGAGGGGAAAAGGCAGTACCTCCCCCCAGCACAGACAGAGGGGGAAAAGGCAGTAGCTCCACCCAGCACGGGCAGAGGGCAAAATGCAATAGCTCACCCTGCCATCACACCTGCAGGCTTTTAACTGGAAAATTGGCAAAGCTGGTACCAATCAGTGGGAGACAGGAGGGCCCCTCCCTCCTGGGCCCCACCTCCAGGAGGCAGTGGGTTAGTGATAAACAGGAAAGTGAGAATGACGTGTATGGGATGGAATATCTTGTTGGTCAATTCTGGGCCACCTGCCCTGTCTGCTCCTCCCTGCAGGTGCGACCCCCTTCGGCTCTTCACTCGTAAGCAGTGAGGAATTTAGCAGTGACCTTGGTTTCTCTAAGACTAATTGGCCTGGTTTGGGCCAAACCAGGACACTGTGTTTGTTTGGCTTGTTTTGTTTTTGTTTCTGTTTTGGGGACCGGTCATTTGGAGCTACTCATAAGTTGCGGTTCGTGAGAACCCCGCCGGGTGGCATTTGGTTACATATGCATAGTAATACGTATGTGTTTGGTATACACGTATTTGAACATCTTTGAATAACCTGTGTCGACATTTGTCATCTGGGGAGTAGCAGCTGCTGTTGTTAACTTTGTAATCTCTGTTACCTTTGTTGGTCTCCCCGAGGTTTTGGCGGGGGGGTGAGTGAACGTTCAGAGGAAAAATTTGTTTATTGTAACTTGACTTTGTATCTGAATTTGTGTGATTGTGTGAGTGAGACGTACAAATACATACGAAGCGAGTGCAGAGTCTGGATCCGCGGTTCTGTTATCCCGCGAGGGAAACAGCCGGAGAAGGACAAAGTGATTGATAAATGTGGGAACCTGAAATACTGTCTATAGTGATTGTTAATTGTTGTCTGTGTGTGTAAGTGTTCGGGCCCCAGTCCCTGTCTTTGTGTGTTATAAATTTTTGAATGGGAAACCAACAGGGTCGAGTTTTGAAAAGGAGCCCTTTGGGCTGCATTCTGACTCACTGGAAAGATATTGGGGGACCACCTGGAGGAAGTGTGAGCCATAAGACTTTGATAAAATATTGCAATCAGTGGTGGCCTTTATACAAGTTATATGACGGAGAAAAATGGCCTCTTAACGGAACTTTAGATTACAATACTTTGTTAAGGGAAAGAAAATGGGATGAAGTGGGTTACGCAGATATGTTCTTTACTCTATGGAACCACCCAGAGTAAAGGGTGACAAAAGGAATGTGGAATTAATTTAGCACCCCAGGACCCTATGGTCCTGGTGATAGGGAAAAAAGAAAAAAAAAAAAAGAAAAAAAAAGAGAAAAAAAAAAGAGGAAAAAAAAGGAAAAAAAAAAGAGAAAAATGGGAGGTTAAAAGGATGTTGTTTGGCTTGTAGCACTGTACAAAAGTGTTTAAAGGTTGATGCACAGAATGAAAGATTAGAGGAGGGGATAGAGAAGGAGATGCTGCGGGGAATTATCGGGATGATCCTGAAAGGTTGCTAAAGGATTTGAACTAATTGTGAAAACCCAGGATCCTGACTGGGAGGATGTGGATGCAATGTTGGATGTGGTGCTTGTGAAAGTGGCCAGAACTCAGGTGCAGGCTCTGATTCTGGCTGGAATTCTGCCGGGAACAGTGGATCTCTGTTTTTGGGACAATCGGCAGATGATATTAGGAGAAAGCTACAGAAAGTGCAAGGAATGGCTGCGAGAGATTTAGAGAGGTTGCTGGAGACTGCATGGCAGGCATATCGGAGTGGGGAGACTCGGAGGGGGAGAGTGAGGGCGGAGCGGCTGCCGGTGCTACAGCGGCTGCTCTGCGCAGCGCAGGGGGCCAGAGACCCTCTGGAACTTACCGGGGAATAACACTAACACTGTGAGACGAAGTGCAAGTGCTGCACCGAGGGGAAATACACCCCTCCCGAAAAGATCAGTGTGTGTATTGTAAACAGATGGGGCATTGGAAAAAGGGTTGTCTCAAACTGAAATCGGTAATGATTACTGACACAGGAGCTGACTGACTGGAACGAGGGGAATCTTCCCTAGCAGAACCCTTGGTAAAAATGCAGCTAGGAAAAGGAGAGAAAAACTGTAGAATTTCTAGTAGATACAGGTGCCACATTTTCAGTATTGAATCAGACCTTATTGTCAACAAGCAAACAAAATGTTAACATTGTGGAAGCAGCTGGGCAGGTTGAGAAAGCTTTCTTTTGAATCAAAATTGGGTAAAGTGTAGTAATTCATAAATTTCTCTACCTGCCTGATGCTCCTAGACCACTTTTGGGAAGAGATTTATTAGAACAATTGAATGCTGAGATAAAATTTAAAAATGGAGAAATTGAGTTAAAATACCAGAAAAGAATCACATTGAAATTTTGTTTGGCTCTCACTGAACCCCAAATTAGGGAAGAAGAAATTATACACGAAATAAAGGACCAGGTATGTCCAGGAGTGTGGGCCTCAGGAATGCCTGGAAAAGCTAAAAATGCAGAATGGTTTGTTGTTAAACTTAAAGAGAGAACACGGCCTGTTAGGATAAAACAATATCCCCTGAAACTGGAAGACAGGCGAGGAGTGAAAAGTGTTATAGAGGACTTGCACACTCAGCAGGATCCCTTAAAGCGACAGTGTCGCCCTCCAGCCCACTTTAAACTTCAGCTTGCGCCCTTCGCCTGCTTTAACTTTGGCTTGCGCTTCTAATCTGCTTTAACTTTGCCTCGTTTCTCCTGTGTACCCCGGATAGGTCTGATCTGTATCACATGTCTGTATTATGTGTTCACCTCTCAGGGATGTAAGGGATGGGAGTTCCTGTGTGTGGAGTTCGGTTTTCTGTGTGTGCCTCTCAGGGACGACTGGGGTGGGGGTTGTGTGACGAAAATCCCTGTTTAACCAGAGCCTTCTGAAGATTTACGTGCCGCCTCCCTGAGACGATTACCCCCCTGCTTGTTGTGTTTGTAGACCAGAACTTCATCAGAACTTTGTGGCTTGTGTGCCTGGATTGTGTAACTTGTGCATCCGAATTCTGTGTGGAAAATTGCTTGATAACTAGGATCTTGTGTGAAACCTGTTTGTGCATTAGGATTTCTGTGGAAGCTTGCTTATGGACTGGGGTTTTGTAGTGAAACCGTTTGTGTATTGGAAAACCTATTGCCGACTTTTTCTTTCTTCAGAGTGCACGGGTGACAGCTGCTTTAACCGGAGCTGTAACCCCGGATCGCTATACCCAGGGAAAAAGGTGGGGACGTGGGGGAAGTAGTTCAGGAATTGATTAACTGTGGGCAAAAAAATGGCCCAGTTAACACCTCGTCGGCGAGATCGGAATCAAAGGGCTTGTGGCATCTGAGATAAAATCCCCCGGGCGGCTGCACAGGGTTCCCTCCCCCTAGATCTCCTTGGTGGGAGAAACATACCAAATAGGCAAAACACCTTATGGTCTCTGGGGCGTTAGAAAGGTGTCCCTAGGGATCTCATGGATGGGTTACCCACAGACAGGCTAGAGAAATTGGTCT
Source organism: Nyctibius grandis (assembly GCF_013368605.1). Classification (NCBI taxonomy): domain Eukaryota; kingdom Metazoa; phylum Chordata; class Aves; order Nyctibiiformes; family Nyctibiidae; genus Nyctibius; species Nyctibius grandis. The sequence continues at coordinate 105,914,629 of NC_090659.1, forward strand.
CAGCGTGGCCCAAAAAGCTGACAACCAAAGCAGGCTATAACTGCATCTTACGTAAACAGTTATTTGAAAGAAAAGAGGATCTTTGTAACCATTGGCAGAATCATCATAATTGTGAAGACCCTTCTGCTTTATGGACAATTTTTAGTTTGTCATCAAAACAAGGAATTATTGAACTTTCTAGTAATGGTGAATATTGAAGCTTAAGTCTCCAATACTATGGAAAACATCAACTACCTTACCAAATTGGTTTTTTTTTGTTTTGTCTGTTGTGTTGCTAAACCAACCAAGAAATGCACTACAAGTTGATAGCTTTGAGTGAAATGAATACATAAGCTGAAAGAAATCAGAATGTGTGAAAGTGAATAAATGATGTGGATCTATATAAGTTGGTAAAAGTTCAGCAGAGTATTACATTAGTAAAATACAGATCCTCCTGATTGTCAGGGTCCTATACTTACTTGCAAGTATCGTTGGTGATCAAAGTAACATTGCTAGACATAAAAGACATATCTAAAGAATATATCTGTTAGATCTCATTGCACAGATTTTTCCCCCAAACCACACATGCGCCTTCCAGCCCTTCCAGGAGAAGGTGCTGGAACATTCCTTATTGGGTTGGGGGTGTGGAAATCCATTTTCCTACTGCGTATGCAGACCCCAACTCCAGCAGACGAGGGCAGCGTGACCACCAGTCTCCCGATCGCGACGCAGGCAGCAAACTCATCTGTGAATAGCCAAACGGATCGTAAGAATTAAAAAAGGACAGAATGTGGCTGACACCAGGAGCTGCAATTATGATTCTGGTCGAACTCTTCCTTTTAATTATTACTTTAATATTTATCCTGTAATTGTCATTGGCCTTGTGTTTGCAATTGTGGACAATCACCTCCTTCTTCTGATCCCCCAGAGCCATAAACCTCCAACATGGCCTGAGATATGTTTCTAGTGTCTTTCAATTGTTGAGATATTGTTAAGTTTCTGTTCTCTTTAAATTGTTGCTCTTTAGATTGTTAAGATATTGTTAAAAATTTGCAAAGATTGTTAAGATATTGTTAAGATAATTACTAGGTACATATCAAGATGGTGGACAAAGCTGTCCGCCCGCTATGTAAGCCTGTCTTAATTGTTGGGTGGAACAATATTTTTAAGTTTTCTTTATTGTTAAAACACAAATTTCCGTAGAAGGGCTGCCACATTATTCAATACTAACTTTCATGAGAGAGATAAATAATATGTTTGCCTACAACTTTCTGTTTGAAAAAGCAATAAGGTCTAAAGACTAATTTTGTTTGAATTTCTGTCTGACCTACCTAATCACCGGGTGGCATTGAATACACCAACCGAAGCCATCGTTGTACAAATTGTTTGAATTTGTTGATTGTTTACATTTTAGGAAGTTCAAATGCTCTTTTCCTACTTTATTATCCTTTCCTTCTCCCACCACCACGGGATCCCGAAGACAGCGATCTGAGACGACATAACAAACTTTGAGCCACAGGGTGGTGTGGAGGACCATAAAATGGACTCTTTGGGGCAGACAGCAGGTGCGTTTAGTTATTTTGGGATAAGTGCGCATGTTCTATCTGCCAGCGACAAGCTCTGTTACCGAGGCCTGTGGACACGCGTCCATTGGAGAAGACCTACATGGAGACACATGCCCATTGGATGACACGACTCCATGGACCAGTCGCAGGATCCTTACAGCATCCCTGCTTCCCCCTGCTGCTGCTGCTGCCCCCTGCCGCCGCCTCCCTCCTCCGGGCGGCACCTGCTTCTGCTTCTTCGTCTGTGCACCCCGCCCCCCACCGAGGAACTAGGACCGACGGCACACCGCTGGATCCATGGTGGTGACTAACCCTGCTTTTCTGCTCTCCTGCTTAGTTTTCTCCTCTCACTTCCTACCTTTCCTATCGCTTCGTTTTCTCTCTGCCCTCTCGTTCAACAAAGTGTTCTGAGTGGCAGCATCCGACCTTATTTATGCCTTAATGTCGCTCTCTGGGATTGCAAAGAACTTCTCAGAGCCCAGAATCTGACTCGGACCCTGACAAGGATGCCATGAGATTTGGATTATTGATTGAATGCTCTTCAGAGTATAACACACACCTATTTTACCTGTTAAAAAAACCTGCTGGCAAAACTTACCGATGGGTGCAGGATTTGCGAACAATAAATCAGATGGTTAAAGGTTTGTATCCAATAGTGGAAAACCCATATACTTTGCTGACCAGTTTAAAGGAAACCTATGATGGTTTATAGCCACCAGTGCGTTTGTTTAAACCTGGGAACTGGGTTTATGTTAAAAATATTTCAGGTAACCCTCTCGAATAGAAATGGAGCAACCCTTTTCAAGTTTTGCTCACGACCTACACAGCGGTCAGGTTTGAGAAGCACACTGCCTGGATCTGCTACTTGAGAATCAAGAAGGCACCCGAAGGACCATGGAAATCCCAGCTCACAGAACCCACATCCGTAAAGTTAACTTGAGACTGTTAATGATTATATTGTGTTTTTGTTTTTGACACCACCTCTGATATTGTTAGTGTTTGTCATTGTACTAATAGCTTTCAATTGCCTTTTATGGTATAGGTTGAAGAAATTAGCTATGAAAATTTGGATCCTACCTAAGGTAATGAAATACGAAAACCTGGAACCTTTGTAAAAGAATTTACAAGTAACAAGTAAAGGGGGGAATGAAACGGTTGAGGGCCCCAAGAACAAGGAGGATGTTGTAAATACCTTAGACATTCGACTAACCTAGTTATATAAATAAACAAAGGGGAGCCTTTTTTTTTAATTTAGGTGGGTATATCTCACTTCAGACAACTGGGCCTTGAAAAGATAGTTTCTAATTAGGATGGCTGTATTTCACTTCAGACAACTTGGCCTTGGGAAAACAGAGGCACAGAAACCTAAAGATAAGGGAGTTGCAACAGCTGCCTTGAAGGACACAGCCTACGTGACCTACGTGATCCCTGGACTGAGTTTGCGCAGAAGCAGGGGTCAGTTAGCGAACACAGTGAGGAAGACTATAAGCCTTCATCTGAAGACCCCTGACGACCACCACAGAAAATGACTGTGCATGCGGAACGGACATTTACATATATTAATGAGTTCCGGGAAATCTCATGACTATGCAAATGAGTCATTGGGAATCTTATGACTATGTATAACTTTACGGTATATAATTTCTGAAAATCTGCAAAATCGGTGGAGCACTCATGGTGGATAATCCCCAGTGCTGCCCAGCGCTGCAATAAAGAATGTCTGCTTAATAACACACTCTGGTGTTATTGAGTTTTCTTTCGGACTCCTTACCCAGCTGCACCTAGCTTCCCACTTCGGTGAGGAAAGTTAGAAAGCAAGGGGGTTTGGAGATCTCCGATTTTTGTATCAAAGCTCTAGTAGATACTTAATGTACTTCTCTTTCTTGATTAATTATGCTTGATATGCTTGGATTTTAAGTTTTTTTGAAAGTCAAGGACATACTGGTTTACTATCAATAGCTAGTAGTTCTTGTTTCTTATACAATTTAACATTCCTTAGCTGCTTTCTATATAATAGCCCCCAAAAAGGAAAAAATTGAATGAAGCTGCATTTTACAAACAGACATAGAGACCGATACATACCTGGGTGCATGTTACAATATATATATATACATATCTCCCAAAATTCCACCACAAGTTGCCCCAAGACAGAGCAAGCAAAAGGATGGTGTTTTTTTAGGCTACTGAAATACTTCAGGAAGAAAAGTTCCGGCCAATACTATATTCAGATTTTCTCCAGAGAATGGTACAGGAAGAAAAGCAGTATTTTTGGATCCTTGTGTTCTCCTTAAATTTTTAAGAGTGAATCAAGGAGGGACTGGCACTTTGACACCCAGGGCTAGAAGACAAGTTGTCTCCAGCCATACTAATTTTCATGACAGGGTCCCTGAATATGTCGCTAACTGAAGACTGGGAAGTCAGGGAACACAGAAAAACTGTTGCATTTTTGATATTCAGCATCCAGCAGCACATAGGAATATCCTTCCTGCTGCGACATGGATGGCCAAGTGACTGCGAAAAAGTGAAGACAATCACTCACCTTCAGGTTACATATTCAGAAACTGTTTGGAAGGAGTTGAATGAAAATGTGTTTGGACTGTGGCTGGGGAAGTTGTTCAATCCTTGGTGGGGACTGTAACGATGCTTCATGTGAAGGCCATACATTGAGAGATGAGGACAAGAGCAGGTGGTAAAGTACTGTAGGACAGTTCGACCTTATTCTGAGATCAACTGATGGCAGTAATCTCACTGCCATAAGAGACAGACCCTGAACAAAGAAGGAGCATTCTGAGGCTGCTGTTTTAGTAGCCAATCTGCTATAGGCAATACCATCATGCTTAACATGGAAGTTACAGGTTAAGGAAAATGGCCTTTAAGATTTGGAAGACTAACTCTGTAAGCAACAAATCTGTACGCTCTGTACATTTCCCAGCCACATGTTCCCCAAGATGATATAGTAGATTAGTACACCCATTTAATCATACAATGTAACCTTTACAGGAAAGGCCAATAGATAGAGATTCTTCTGCATATAATTTTATCATTTTGCTCAAGTAGCATTTTATATCCTCATATATTGCAAGAACCTTGCATCCTTCCCTTGTCTTTCACTGCAAAAGAATAGCTTTAATACACCTCTCATTGCCAGTCAGTGGTTCTCTGGCGAGTACCCGCTGTCTTCTCTTAATGAAATTGGTGGTGGTGATGGTGTTTCTTCACTCATGTTCAAATAATCTGAGATGACTATGTGGGCAGTCTTGGGTAGATACTTGGTTAATCCTCAAACCATGGCTTAGAATGGACAAATCATGTAAGGATCTACATATTACATCTATATATTTTAATCAAACAGACATGGATTGGGATACAGAAATATATATGAAATGGTCTGCACTACACATTATATGTAGGCATTGTGATATGAACTTTAAAGAAATATGCAATCAGTTTCTGATTAGCTAGGCTATATTCCCTTTGCTTTGATAAAAAGAATGAAATAAAGAAAACATCTAATTTATGTGAATGCCCCCTAAAATTTTAAGTATTCTGTTAGTTTTTTCCAAATAACACAAACAAGTCTGTCTATCCATACTGCACGTTGGTACTCTACACTCTAGGCCAGACAAAACACCATAGATCATACACGTGAAATTTTACACAGTTTTAATATTCACAGACATATTAAATAACTGTAAAACTAATTAGAAAGCTTTAGTTGTTATACTACATTACTTCAAATTACTCATAGTGACAAAATTGGTTTCTCAAGCCACAACCTTGCAGACATATGCACATGAATTAGACTATACAGTTTTTGTACTTCCTAGACTACCATGGGATCACTGGCAAACATAAATGTAAGCATAAATTTAATTCTCACATAACTGCAGACCATTTAATTATCTGTTTGGTCCATAACTGGCAAGAAAATTTTCAAAAAGATACACCAAGTATATTACTATGGTTTCATGGATTACATCAGTGGGTTTTGTTTGTTTTGTACTATTATTTCTACTTGTGGCATATTCTTAAAGTAAGCCTACACCTTAGATAGCTTGCTTTCTTTTCAAGTAATCATCAACATTTGGAACAATGATTTGCATATGGTCTATGCACTCAAATAGCTCCACTTTAAATCTTCTTCTTATACTAGTAAAGATAAGCAGGCAATTTGCATTTGTTCATTATTTTATGGTTTACCAAAAAATATGGAGGAAATACGTCATCGTAATTCATATTTACTTACAGCATGAGTGTTATAGACCCATTTATAATAAAAAATCAACACAATTAACAGAAAATATTTTGGGCTGTATAAATTTTTAAATGCCTTATTAAGAAAACAAATATGACAAGCAAAGACAGATTCATAATCCCGCTTCCATGCTTAGTAAACAGTAAAATTAACATGCTTACTCATATTCCTCTCTGAAAAATATAACTACCTTAAAATCATTTTTTCAAAATGTTCTTACTGGAAAATGCCATAAAATCAACTGCTTGTTTGTGTAGGCCCAGGGAATAGATCCAGAGGAGGGCAAAGGACCCAATTAGCAAGACAAGCTAAAAAATGGCAAGACAAAGAGATGGACACATATGGCAGCTAGTAGTGTGTCAATTTCTTATGAACTAAAGTTAAAAAAGCCCCTATTTATAGACTAGAAACCATTTTCTTTGAGGGGCTCACATAAGTATTCTAACAACAGCTGATGGCATGCACTACCCAACCATCAATTAAACAGTGGTGGTTTGAAAAGTTCCATTATAAAAGTGGCTGTAGACTTTGGGAATGGCACGGTGCTTGATATGTGACTTTATGGCAAGATGGCTGAGGTGAGATGTTAAAGAACACAGCTACCGAGGTCACTCAAGTACAAGTAAAATGCTGGTATCATAACAGGTTCAAACACAACAACACATATGTTAGGACAAATTGATACACTGAAACAACAGAACCCATTTACCACAGTGCAAATGAAGAGTTTGGGAAACTTTCTGTAAGGCTTACACATACAACGGTAAAGAATGAACACTTTTTTGATGTTGAGTATTTAATAATACAGAGCTAGCTCGAGAAGCATAAGGCCAATAAAGAACACCAGGAGGTGAATCTCCTAGCTTAATTTAATGGTATTTTGATGCAATGAATAAAGCATCAAGGAAACATACTGAGGGGCTTTCTGTCTTTCAAAAGGACAGCATGGCAGTTGGACTAGGTGATCGTTGAAGGTCCCTTCCAACTGAACTATTCTGCTCTATTGTATTCTAACATACTTTTACATTTCTGCAACCTGGATTTCGTTTGCCATTCTACTGTCTCATCACTCAGCATCAGAAGGTCCTTCTGAAGCTATTCAATTGATCTTAATTCTTACTTCTTTTGAAATATCAGACCTCCAATCCCCTGCACAGACTTTTTCCAGGTCTTTTCTATGACAGTACAAGTCATGTGCATCGTGCAAGACCTGTGTTATGTGAACAGGCCCCAGCAGAGACTGTTGCAGATCTCCAAAGACAATGTTCCTACACTGCAAAAATTTAGCATATATCCCTACTCTCTGTTTTTAAAGTTTTAGCCATCTGTTTACCCTTTCAGTACTCTACTATTGTGCCATGGCTGCTTATTTTCTTAAACTTCTGCTTAGGGAATCTCTTGAAAGCTTTCTGGAAATCTGAGGAACGTATAATCAACGAGATAATTTTTACTGATGTAATTTTCCATGTGCAGGGACACACGATGTCATACATCTAGAATGAAACTTAAACTGGAATTGCTCAAAAGGCTGATCTAAAGTTTGAAAGCAAAAATATCTAGCCAAATTCCAAGTCAAAAGTATACAATCATTTCCTTTATCTGGTTCTTTTCATGGCTGCTTTGCCTTCATGACACATACTACAGAAACTTAAGAATTTATCTCATCTTTTACTTCCCAGGGTACAACAACAACAAAATCAATGTCAAAAAGCTGCATCTCAAACTTTCAGATGCATCAAAGAAGAGAAATTACACGACTGCTAAAGACTGACAGGATGCAAAGAAGCTTTTATTTCAGCACCCAATTTTCTGAGAATTAAAGAAAAAGTATCAAAGTGGTAGCAGTGTTAAAATGAAGGTTGAAAACTCTCAACTTTTGATAGGAAGATTATTTTTAAAGCGTTAGAAACTAGTCAGATGTTCCTAAGTCGAATGAGAGCAAATTAACAGCTTAAACGTTCCAGTTTACATGGGATAGGTACACTCTAAAATACAGAGAAAAGTCTTTAAAAAGAGGCAGCTTACAGTTTACAGGAGGGTAGAAGAGGCTATTATACCAAACAAAATCCCACAGAATTGAAATAGCTTCTATTGTAATTAGAATTATTAACATAAAGGAACATGCTACTTTATTCAGGTACAGTTAATTTACCTATTTAATGAGTCAGTGCATGGAATTCTGAAATCTACTTTGGCAACCTACGCATGGTGATTTAAGCACTCGTCATTCTTTCAGCAAACAACCTTGTGGATGATCTCTGTGGCTTCAGACTCTGGAAACGACTACAACTATTTAACCATCTAGATCATGTAATACAACTTGGTTTCAAGGGAAAGATAAAAGCCAAAGAAAAACACAGCTTCATGAGGGTTCTGGGTAGTTCTATTGCAAATGAAAGTACTCTCAGAATTATTTAGAAGTCCTGATATAGAAAAATGGAAGGAAACTATAAAGACGTATTTCAAGACGTAAAACAGTCTCTAAACATTCCTGAAAAGTGAGACTGTATGTTTTCATCAAGGAAATAAATCAGGCAGTTAAAACTGTAGGCTCTGAATTTGTTGTCTATACCTTTTAATTAATCTTTCACAGAATCACAGAATGTTAGGGATTGGAAGGGACCTCGAAAGATCATCTAGTCCCATCCCCCTGCCGGAGCAGGATTACCTAGATCATATCACATAGGAACGCGTCCAGGCGGGTTTTGAATGTCTCCAGAGAAGGAGACTCCACAACCTCTCTGGGCAGCCTGTTCCAGGGTTCGGTCACCCTCACCGTAAAGAAGTTTTTCCTCAAATTTAAGTGGAACTCCTGTGTTCCAGCTTGCACCCATTGCCCCTTGTCCTGTCAATGGATTTCACTGAGAAGAGCCTGGCTCCATCCTCATGACACTTGCCCTTTCCATATTTATAAACATTAATGAGGTCACCCCTCAGTCTCCTCTTCTCTAAGCTAAAGAGACCCAGCTCCCTCAGCCTCTCCTCATAAGGGAGATGTTCCACTCCCTTAATCATCTTCGTGGCTCTGCGCTGGACTCTCTCTAGCAGTTCCCTGTCCTTCTTGAACTGAGGGGCCCAGAACTGGACACAATATTCCAGATGCGGCCTCACCAGGGCAGAGTAGAGGGGGAGGAGAACCTCTCTTGACATGCTAACCACACCCCTTCTAATACACCCCAGGATGCCATTGGCCTCTTGGCCACAAGGGCACACTGCTGGCTCATGGTCATCCTGCTGTCCACTAGGACCCCCAGGTCCCTTTCCCCTACGCTGGTCTCCAACAGGTCTGTCCAAAACTTGTACTGGTACATGGGGTTGTTCTTGCCCAGATGCAGGACTCTACACTTGCCCTTATTATATTTCATTAAATTTCTCCCCGCCCAACTCTCCAGCCTGTCCAGGTCCCTCTGAAAGGCTGTGCAGCCTTCCGGCGCATCAGCCACTCCTCCCAGTTTTGTGTCATCAGCGAACTTGCTGACAGTGCACTCTATTCCCTCATCCAAGTCATTAATGAATATATTGAATAGTACTGGTCCCAGTACCGACCCTTGAGGGACTCCACTAGACACAGGCCTCCAACTGGACTCTGTCCCATTGACCACCACTCTCTGGCTTCTTTCCTTCAGCCAGTTCACAATCCACCTCACTACCCGATCATCTAGACCACACTTCCTCAGTTTAGCTTCGAGGATGCTGTGGGAGACCGTGTCAAACGCTTTACTGAAATCGAGATAGACCACATCCACAGCTTTACCATCATCGATCTACCGGGTTACGTCCTCATAAAAGGCTATCAAGTTGTTTAAGCATGACTTCCCCTTGGTGAAGCCATGTTGAGTGCCCCTAATGATCCCCCTATCCTTGATGTGCCTAGAGACAGCACCAAGAACAAGTTGTTCCATCACCTTTCCGGGGATGGAGGTGAGGCTGACCGGTCTATAGTTACCCGGGTCCTCCTTCTTGCCCTTTTTGAAGACTGGAGTGACATTTGCTTTCTTCCAGTCCTCAGGCACCTCTCCCGTTGCCCACGACTTAGCAAAGATGATGGAGAGTGGTCTAGCAATGACTTCTGCCAGCTCCCTCAGCACCCACGGGTGCATCCCCTCAGGGCCCATGGATTTATGGACGTCCAGGTTGCTTAATTGGTCCCTGACCCAGCCCTCATCTACCAAGACAGATTCCTCCTCTATCCTGACTTCTTCAGTAGCCTCAGGGGTCCGGGGCTCCTCAGGACAGCCTCCAGCAGTATAGACACTTTCCTATCTTTCAGTGTACATTTTTTTCCTTACGAAGCTTTTCACCTACTGTTCAGAATTTTCTTGTACATATGATGGAAAAAATATTACTCACATATGTATTTCTTTGAAATGGGATGCTTTACTCACATTCACACTGAGTGCACCTTCTCTGTGTGTTGGTGTCTGCATACAGATAGGGGTGAAGTAGCATTTCATCTGGATGACTTTTGCATCAGCAGAAATATGTATCATATCACGTTACCTTATGCCATGAAATGCAAAAAAAAAAAAAAAAAAGAAAAAAAAAAGGCAGTGATTGTCATTGTTTTCTCAATTCCTTCTAATCCCATGTCTCCTGCTAGGAGGAATTCTGGCTGGAGCACCTCTCCTATGAAGACAGGCTGAGAGAGTTGAGGCTTTTCAGCCTGGAGCAGAGAAGGCTCCAGGGAGACCTTACAGCAACCTTCCAGTACCTGAAGGGGGCCTACAGGAAAGCGGGAGAGGGGCTTTTTACAAGGGCATGGAGTGATAGGACGAGGGGTAATGGTTTTAAACTGAAAGAGGGCAGATTTAGATTAGATATTAGGAAGAAATTCTTTACTGTGAGGGTAGTGAGAGACTGGAGCAGGCTGCCCAGAGAAGTTGTGGATGCCCCCTACCTGGCAGTGTTCAAGGCCAGGTTGGATGAGGCTTTGAGCAATCTGGTATAGTGGAAGGTGTCCCTGCCTGTGGCAGGGGGGTTGGAACTAGATGATCTTTAAGGTCCCTTCCAACCGAAATCATTCTATGATTCTGTGATTCTGAAGGAGAGGTAAAGGAAGGCTAGTGGACGTGCATTTAAGCAATGCATACATACAAAGAAACCTTCTCCATTTCTTTCTTTTAGGTACTTTCTAGATGTACATTCACAACGTGAGCAAGCTCACGAAGCTCTGCCATAGTCAGTAAGTAAGTGCAAGTTGATTTTAAAACCCTCTGAGGAAATCTGCTCTGCCAAACAAATGCAGCATCAGTGCTGCATGCCTCTGCAATAACAAACCGGTTACTAAAAATGTGAATGGAATTAACAATAGCTATTCTACAAATACTTAGGTTTAGTATCTTTTTTAACAGTTCCACTGATGTGGTTTGAACACAGCATAGTCTCAAACTGACAGAACCACTTCGGAAACTTTTAACCATTTCGACAGCCTCTGAACAGACATGATGATGCCCTTTTGATTTCCTGGTAACAGAAGCTGCTGTGGAAAATCATCAGAAGCATCAAGTAACCCTATCCTCTTTTTTTTTCTTTTTGTAAAACCCAGGCAAATACTGTATGAGGCACTGTTTTCCCACCTCCCCTCCAAAAAAAAACCAAACCAAACCACAAGCAACCGAAACCCATGAAGTCTGGGTGAGAAAACAGACATTAACATTCTGATTCCAACTCCATCCTGGAATTCCAATGTAGCTTTGGAACTTTGAAAGGATTCTGACAAAATCCTGGCCAGGGGAAAATACTGAATACAAAGGATGAGGCATGAGAGAGCTTACATATCTCTTAACTCATCCTAATACTGATGATAACTGTAGCTAAAACAGAAGTCTGTGGCACCTAGAAATTTTAAGTGTTCTAGTCGGGGTACAATTATTATTAGTTTGTCTTGAACTCAAATGTATACTAAAACTACAGCAAACAAAAGTGTAAAGTAAGTGTATTGCAAAAAGTGTACTAAGACACTGTAATCAAAACCAGTATGCAGGTATTTTGTAACACTGTGATGACACAGCCAGATACAATGCATAAATATTTTATGTAAATATGTGAGCAACATGACCACCAAAGGGCCAAATGAAGATATGTGTGGATGCAGTAGGCTTCAAAGAACAACAAACTGCCAAAGGACAAAATAAGCACAAGGTATTAACAAGACTGAGGATTGCAAATACGCAGAACATCCTGTCAAATACACACAAAGGACAACTGGAAAGACAAAAGAAAATAAGCAGTATCATAGGAGGGTAGGACACTCCTTCCCCCTTTTGTGGGGAGAGAGGCAAAGAGGATAAAAACATGAAGAGAAAAACAGAAGAAAAAACAAGCCTGCTTCAGTTCCGGCTTCTCTCATCAAAGGGCTCTCAAATCTGATCACCTTGATCTCAATGACTGAAACAAAAGACCATAGTCATCAGTGCTAATTGTATGGAACCATCCCTGTGGTTTTATGTATTCACAGCTAACCTGGAATATGATCGTTAAAGTCTCATATTTTCGTGTATGTAGTGATAATGATGTAAGTACTAACAATTTTCACAAACTGTGTTGTTAATGAAAGAATTTTGCTTTAAAATTTAAAATTGGCCTCATTTGCCAGTCTTCTAAACACTCCCATTACAGCAATCTGCAATTCTCTCATTTTATATATGCATGTACATACATAAATCTACACATATACACACACGTATATAAACCCATGATTATACACATACACCCATTCAACTACAACAATAAGGACGCTGTATTGCATCCTGGCCTCTATTAAGAATAGTGTAGCCAGCTGGTCTAGGGAAGTGATCGTCCCTCTGTACTTGGCACTGGTGAGGCCGCACCTTGAATACTGGAGGGTCTGACCTATGAGGAACGGCTGAGGGAGCTGGGGTTGTTTAGCCTGGAGAAGAGGAGGCTCAGAGGTGACCTTATTGCAGTCTACAACTACCTGAAGGGAGGTTGTAGCGGAGGGCGAGTCGGCCTCTTCTCCCAGGCAACTAGCGATAGGACAAGAGGACACAGCCTCAAACTTTGCCAGGGGAGGTTCAGGTTGGACATTAGGAAGAATTTCTTCTCAGAAAGGGTCATTAGACATTGGAACGGGCTGCCCAGGGAGGTGGTGGAGTCACCATCTCTGAATGTGTTTAAGAAAAGACTGGACATGGCACTTAGTGCCATGGTCATGATGGTATCAGGGCAATGGCTGGACGCGACGATCCCAGAGGTCTCTTCCAACCTGACTGATTCTGTGATTCTGTGTATTCTCAGAGTGGTGGATTAGTAAGTGTGAACCTGAAGTATTCTTAACCAAGTTTCACTTGGACACAGGATTTCAAAGAGATGGAAAAATTTAAGCAATTGTTTACACAACTGTAGCTATAGTATCACTCTGTTCACTCCTTTTCTGCTTTACTAAGATGCCATAGCTCATGAGGAAGGTCCTGAAAGCATGGGGTTGTAGACATAAGGGTTACAGAAGAATATCAAACTAGATTTGCCATTGACCACAATTCCAGAAGTCATGTAATTCACAGCAAATAAAGCTCAGGTTTTGCAAGAACTGACATTTTCTGCTTCAAAAAATGATGGAAAAAGACAGAGAAAATGAAGCAACACAGAAAGGAGGTCAACAGCCTATCTTTTGTCACACAAAAAAAAAACTTCACAGGTGGAAAGAGATTAAGCTACCATCAGGGAATAGCCAAAGACATACAATGATAAAATGTTCATACACAAATAGTTGGTCAAAGTGGGTTGATGTTAAGTGGGTGTACTGGTTTTGCCTGTGATGGAGTTAATTTTCTTCATAACAGCTCATATGGTGCTATGCTTTGGATTTGAGACCAAAACAGTGGTTTGGTCTGTGTTTCAGCTATTGCTGAACAGTGTCATGGCCTTACCTGTTTCTCACACTGCCTCGCCAGCGAATGGGCTGGGGGTGCACTAAAATTGGGAGAGGACACAGTCAGGATAGCTGACTCCAACTGACCAAACGGATATTCTATACTATATGACATTGTGCTCAGGAATAACAGCTTGGGGAAAGAAGGAGGAAAAGGGGGCCATTTGGAGTTATGGCATTTGTCTTCCCAAGCAACCATAACACATGATAAAGCCCTGCCTTCCTGGAAATGACTAAACATCCACCTGCCAATGAGAAGTAGTGAATGAATTCCTTAATTTGCTTTGCTTGCTCACACAGCTTTTGCTTTACCTATTAAACTGTCTTTGTCTCAACTCACAAGTTCTCCCACTTTCACCCTTCTGATTCTCTTCCTCATGCCGCTGAGACGGAGTGAGCAGCTGTGTGGTGCTTAGCTGCCTATTGGGGCTAACCCACAACGGTGGGGAAAACAGTAGATCCTGGACATGACAGCCACTCTGGGCTATTTAGGGAGACATGGTTTTCTTCTTAGTAACCACTGCAGTACGCCCCTGTCCTGTACATGCTCTGCCTTGTGGCTAGCAGTATTGCTCTTCCAGTAGATACTGGGGAAGTTAAGTCCCCCACACGTAACAGGTTGTGTGATCATGTGGCTTCCTCCAGCTGTTTAAACTATGTAGAAATACAAAATAATACTCATAACTCTTTATAGATATTGTAATTATTTGTCTGATTTTTGTATTGCAAGAATACATTACTTATCTTTACATCACTAAAAGTCTACTATACTACAGCTGTTAATTCTGAATTGTCAGGCAAATAAGACAGTATTTTATACTCAAAGATGTGAAAATACATAAAAAGGTAGCAATGCCCAGAACTTCACAATACAAGAGTATCCAAGTGAGAAGAATGAAGGACAACAGGGAAAGGCATGTAAGCTGCCTGAAAGCCAGCCACGAAACCTCAAGAAACATTTACTCTCATTTCTATGCTCTGGTAACTTTCCTGGGATCAGTCCCCTCTCCAGGCATGATCTGGTCCAGGGGCTGATAACCGTTCACACCGTTTGCACAACTGGCATTTTAGGACAGGGTGAAGGACTCTTCTGTTTAGCAAAGAGGAATGGCACCCTACTGCTGATCTCAAGGGCCCAATCTGTTTTACAGAAGACATCTAAAACAGCACAAATTTTTGATTTACTCAAGGTAGACTACAAAAACACAAATGGCTGTTAGACCAGTGCCTCACAGGCAGCAGATACAAACCAGTTCTTTCCTTCTCTTTTCTTCCTTCACCTGCAGAGCTTCAGAAAAAAAACTACCTAAAACTGTCTTCTGCCATCACTCTCAGGATCATAGATAGCCATTTACCACTAGCTGGCTTGCAGTCCTAGTCAAATCAATGTCCAAGTTATCTTATTTATATATGTGATCTGCAATGTAATGACTCCAGTCTAGATACCCACATAGAAAACTGCAGCATTGTTATTTCACTGTGTGTGCTTCAAGATGCCAAGTCTGGCAAACAGAGTCCAGCTACTCAGGACTGAAATGTTTGATATCATTGCCTCTACCGACTCCGATCACATTTCAGACCATGGCTCAACAGTATCCAGTCTCTCTATGCTAGTCCATCTAGCAGGAAGATACTTGGTAAATTACTTTAGATTGAATTACAGTTTAACTTGCAGGGGATGGTAGAAAATTTACTGACTAAAGGAGGATTCTTTGACCAAACTCCAGGCTCAGGGCAAGAAGGAAGAAAAGGACTGGGCCTGACTTCCTTCACTGTTTTCATAGGGACTCATGGAGTACGAAACTAGTGAAAACATGCCACAGCACAGTATTATTTCAGAGCAAACAGTAGGCACATCAAATGCAATGATGTCTCTAGACAGTCCGTATGATAAGAATTTAGCCAGATTGAAAAAGGAAGGTGGACAAATTCCTGAAAGATAAATCAGTCTAAAACTCACATGCAAAGGCATGGCATCCAGCTCTGATCATTCTTTAAATATGCATAGAGCTCAGGAGAATATTCTGGGGAATATCACTAAAAGCTTAATGGTTCCTGTCCTTATATTCTTCCCTAGGTGCTTGTTGTGAGCCACAGTCAAAGACAGACTACTGGGCAAGATGGAGCTGTGGTATTCCCAAAATTCACCATAAATACAGCACTGGAGATACTGGCACCCCACAGACCTCTCTGAGTCCTCTGCTTTTTGTTAAGGTGAGTAAAAGCATAATTCATTTTCACCTGCAAGAGTTCAAGACTGAGCTATTCTCCTTGTACTGGCTCCAGTTATCAAGGAATATGTGTCACCTCTAGCAGGGAGCAGGACATGAGTGGCACCCATCACAGTGGAGACAGATTAGCATCCTGAGACTGATAAAGATGATGCCTGAGAACAGCAAAAAATGCTATCCTGTGTATGCTGAAAGGCATCCAAATCATTAAAAGATGTCCTATCTATACAGTGTACATTCAGCTGACAGAACCAGTCGGGGAATCCACAAGTCTTGCTTGGAAGTCCACAAATTTCTGTAGAGAGCTATGCACTGCAATTGCTGCAGTTATAAACATTATGTAGAGAAAGCCATATAAACAGACCCCTTCTACTACCCCAAGACAGATGGGAACTCCCCTTGAACACATCCCCTATAAGCTTGGTTGTTTTCAATATGGATTATTTGTGGATATATTTTCTACAATTGACTATGAAAAGACCCATATTTGACTCACTTAGGCTGAAGTAATTCCTCAGGTACGAGCTGGGGGTTGACACACTCCAAAGAAAAGTATCATTCTTCTATTCAATAGGGACAGGTGCCCAGAAAACGGAAGAGCAGGTGTCAGATATCCTAGGCTTCTACGCCGGAAAATTCTAGACCCAATCCTGATCTCACCTCAATAGGACAATCTAGTTCAATTTTCTCAACAAACATTCTGTGGCTGACACTCGATGAAAGTAATCCTTGACAAGACAGCCGTTTCCTCCAAACTTCACAGTTCAACATGATCACAGATGCCAAATTACAACACTTCACATTAGCTCATGCTGCTGTATCCCATAAACCAGGATAACCCTAAATAAACACTTTGGGATCACAGCTTCACCAACAGTGACAGTTACAGCAACATCATGTCTAGGCAATTACCGCAAACCAATGGCTTGTGTAAACATACTGATGCCATCATGAGGCATGCAAGAGGTAAGCAGTTCAAGAACAAAGCAGCCTATGTTGTGAATGTCCAAAGTGTTCTGAAGTAGCTGCTACACCATGGTACAGTCCTGCTTATACGCAGCAGGGATGCAACTTATCTCTCCAGAGTCTCAGGCTTGAGAAGAATGGACGTGAGCCAGTCCCCACTAATCATCTCAAGGAACGGGTGTAGTCAGTGAACATACTTCTCTCTGAAGTCCTTCTCTGATTATACTACAATGTTATGTTCCCTGTTACTTATTCTCTGTTATATCTAAATCTTTTATTCTTTGCTGCATGGTGATCCAGCATGAACAGACTGGCTTGTGAATGAACCTATCTAATATTAATCTACAGTCTGGCTGTTAGTGCATTCTCTTGGAAGATGAAGTAGTACACTCTAATAGCTAGTAACTTTCTGAATTTGGTTTCCTATTTCCCTGGCCCTTTCTCCAGCCTATGATCAAAAAGGTGGATAGCTCCTCAACTACACCTTTTTCCAAGTTATATTAAATAAAATTCAGTACCCTCCAGTATAAAATAACTTCTTTGTTTCTGTTTTGGAGAAAGAATTTTGGATTTCTAAAATTTATAGCCACTGCACTACATATGTCTATTTTACATTAACTGTATGTGCATTATATACCCCGTCATAACTTATTTTAAAGACCCATTGACCTATGCACAGCAGGTCATATTTAGCCCAGGCAAATGCCTCCCAAGATATTCCCAATCATAAGTACCCTTGAAAAAAGGGAAACCTTGCTAGTTATTGTGAAAAGATAAGCCCTCATTATGAGACTGTATCTGGTTTTGTATATTCTATAAGTTTGTATACAAAAAGTTCAATGTTACACGTAGTATTTCCTTTCTCATAAATCTAATAAGAATTAGATTATATTTAGCTTGTTTTTACTTAGCTTGCAGCAGCTAAATTGCAATTCTTTATGGTACTCATATTTAAATATTTCAAGACCTTTAAGAAACATGGCCCATAAATACAACCTAAATTCTTCACATAAAATCCTGAAAACGGTCTGCCAAAACACATCAATATGAAGAAATTTACATTCATTTGGCTGTGACCTATAATTTTTCAGGATGACAGCTTGAGCATCTGATGTATTTGCAAAGATCACATATTCCCCTCTCAGAAGGACAACTTCCACAGCATTTAACCTGTCCTTGACCTCTGCTAATATTTATTATGTCCACTATTACCTATGTATCCTGTACCAAATATTTCTCCTAATACTTTAAACAGGTGTGATATATTTGTAAGAGTATCAATATTCCAAACCCTAATATTTACAAATATAGATTTGTTGTAAGACTGTGACCTTCAGTGAACTCAGCAACAGAATTTGTCCTTTTACCTATGCAATGTATGTGAGATATCTGCTTTTACAATTTCTTGTAAAGGGTGCTTGCTCATTAGCAGTGCATGAGTATAATTCACTTGATACTTAGCCTTCCCTCAGCTACCCTCTTTTCCAGAGAACTTTCAGTGTCAGGCTATAGGATGAACTAACTGCATCAGCAGCAGCAGGCCAATTCACCTCTGGTGCTTTCTTTTCCCAGGACAGAAACCAAGGAACAAGCGCACTGTACTGGACAAGCCTTTCTGGTGGCGGCACATTTTCAGTAGGATGATTCTCAAAGGACCACAGAGCCCACTTCCTGTCACAAGAGCAAATGCAATCTCATGCCAAAGGGGAGTCCACAAGCCTTCAGAAAAAGATAGTGGCTTGAACTACACAGCCATCACGGAATGATCCACAGCCTTTTCCCTGTATTGTCCCACAAAGATTTTTGGGAAGAGTTCAGGAGTAGGGCTAATCAATTGTTTGTATGAAAGCAGCTCACTTCAAATTACTTCGAGTAGCACACGTTGAAGTCTGCAGTGAATATGGAGCAACCCTAATATTTCTGGAGTTGGGAAAAAATATTTTTAAAAATTGACTCTAACATTTATTTTCAGCTTGCAGCAATGTAAGGGAAAAGTTTAAGCCTGAGAAGTTTGGTAAATGTTCTCCCTTTGGCCAGTTACTGTGACCTTGTTTGTTACTTATAAGGGAAAACAAAGATATGGTATTTTTGTTCAATTGAAATATTTTGAACCGCCTGCTAGGATGCTTTTGGTTAGTAATTACATGCAAGGCCAAACTGCTTTGACACCATGCAGTTTTGATAAGTTGCTTCCATGGTTAATCTAATCTACAAAAACACTGTGAACTTAATGTTACTATCAACTCAAGTTTGACATAAATGTGAAAAAGTGATTTGTGTAGCCAGGAAATGTTACATACCAAAATGTATCAGCAAGTCTAGCCGAGAAGTAAATATGTAACCAAAATATAAAAAAGTGTATGTGTGTGCCTTTATATATATATAAATTTAAAGTATTTTTTTATATATACACATAACAAAAAGGGGGTTGTTCCTTGAAGCTTCTTTAGAGGTAATGTTTACTATGTTACAGGATTCCATTCTATCATACCTTGATAAAAGTAAACAAGATAACAGGAAGGACTTGTGACAAAACACAAAGCTTTTATTCCAGTTATAAAAATGTTCATTCTGCCATCTATCTGCTGAAGTAAGCCTGTGAATTCTCATTACAATTTCAGCATGGCTGGTCATAAAAAACAAGGGTAGGAAAAGTTAAAATAAGATAACTGAATTCTTACGTGATTGCAATATAGTCTGACACTTCTAACTAACAGCATACCTTCTGCCAGTGAACAAAACATTACATGGCATGGGAATTGTCTCCTGTCACTAAATAAGCTATGAGATTTATCCATTTGGAAAGCTGGGTCCTATTTAGTTTGTTATTTACAGAAGCTAGAACATTATGATTTTATGATAAAATTAGACACATAACCAGAGTACAACTTCTCAGTAACATATGACTATGTATTCTCTGTATTTACATCAAATCCTTGTTAGATTTGCTATTAAAATATTCTGAGAGACACAAGGCACTCCTAATAGCATAAAATGATGTCATGTCTTACTTAGGTATTTAGTTCTATAGACAAAAGCAAACTATCTGGAACAGTAAATCACCAGAACCACAGCTTTAATTATATTTAATTCTGAAGAGCAGCACTAGTGAGTAGAATGTTCTCTTGCCTGTAAACAGACACTTCCGTAGTTGAAAAAATCCAAAGATGTCTTAGTGGGACAGACCATCATTCAATAATGATGACGGAGAAGCCTTATATAAAAATTTAGAACTATCAAACTCATTGAAACAAACCTCATGGTTTCTTATGACAGCTGTGATGAGAAAGACTATGTATTCATTTCCTACAGTACACTAACTACACTACCGACTCTTCAGTAAGTCAAAGCTCAAGAAAACCCATGTAACAAAATGTTTTACCTCTATCTTACTCAAAACTGATCTGTGATGACCTCCTGAAACTGCTTAATGAGAAATCTTCCTCCAGGCTAAGCAAAACTACCTCTACAGCTTCTCCTTCCAGTTATTTGAGCTCACTACGGAATTTTACTATGAAATGAGGCCAGACAGCTTTTCACTGGGCTTTCTAAATTCATCCAGCTTATGCTCAGGTAATGAACAGAAAGAAAAAGTTATCTATACTAAAGAGACATTATAAGATTGCTTTATAAGAGTTAAAAGACATGAAGATAGGGGAACAACAATGCATAAGAGAAACCAAGAAGTAGGATGAGAGAAGCAAATAAAAGGAAAGGACTGAGAAGGGGTGGAGAACATGGAAACAATCTGCAGTGGTAAAGCACACTGGCAAGGAACAACCGCAGATAATGAAATAGGACAATATATGGAGAAATGGGCAGACATATAACAAAAGGAAGATGAAACAGCTAGGTGGAAATGCACATTCCCACATACAACCTGAAATTCAACTCAAAATTCTCAGATCTTTAAGTGTTTTGTAGAATAGCTGACTGCCAGTAAATCCATAGAAAACTACGTTTCAATGGCCTAGTAATAACATACATAGTGAAGAGGGCAACCTGCTAATGCCATCAGTATCTCCATTTACTCAAGTAATATAGGGCCGTGTTGCGTAGGTATGGATGACGACTGATGATAACTCACGTGATGAGACAATATAATAACATTTACAGTTTTTATTTAATCATGTTTTAAAACTACCAAGAAAAGCAGACATAAAAATAACAGAGAAGACATAAAGGCAATGACAGTCATTTTAGCATTACAAAAGCAGAAGCTATTAAAATTTTTTATCCATGAACAGAGAGTAACAGTAGTACCCCATCAGAAAGGAGTCAGATGTTCAGTGTTTCATAGGAATAGATGGAAAAGTACTTACTACTACCAGTTATTGGAAGCTTAGAGAAGTTTCCACTTTCCTTAAAAACTGAAGGGGTTTGGAACAGAAGCTTGTTCATTGACATGATTTTATAATGAGTAGAGACAATTACTGAAATTTCAACACTACTTAGCAAAATTTAATAGTACTACTTAGAAACTGGAAAGCTATAAAAATTGTCTTGCTTAGATAACAAGTCAACACAGACCACCAGAACTACCACCTCAGTACTAACCTGCAGTATCACCAAAACCACTTCATTTCAGTTCTTGACTGAATAGTGAATATTGTAAGACTCAATTACTGTGAAACAGAAGTTATTCTTTAGCTCAGTTTGTAGATGTGAGCTCACCTGTATCTACCTACAGGAAATGAAACTCTGCTTTTCCCTGGACACAAATCATTTCAACTACTTCCACTTTAATGTTTTCTGTTGGATTAGCATCTGATCACTTTGTAAGATTTACAAGTGTCATAAATGTCATTTTTATAGGGAGTCAACATCATTCAATTAAACATTTGATCCTCATAGATTTTTTGAAACGTTTCTTATAATGAAAACCTAAACGTAATGCAGGAAAAAGATCTTTAAAACTTTTCCATTTTCAGCTGCTCTACTACCAACTCAAACTCTAGTTTTAGAATCTCTTACTAAATTTTTCATAATAACCCAAGCATTTCTCAGTACAAGGCAGTTCTTGAATTTAAAGTAGTTATCATCACAGAGAATATGTAACATGAAAGTTTAAAGTATATTGGCAAATACATATGTTCAGAAATACAGAATTTTATTGTAGTTAATTAATTAGTTTTGCGATTTTATAAACTGTTTCAAGAGTCCTCTTCGAGTAATGTCATGTTTAATAGTGTCCTGTTATAGCATGTTAAAACTATGCCAGTAACAATAAGTAAAGATAGTGCATGCATCTTCCCATGGCATTGTGCTTGGTGTGTCTAACAGACCTACATTGGCAGCACAGTCACAGCAATTTCCACAATAGTTGCTGAAACTCAAACACCTGCATATATTTGCACATACCTCTATGCAGATAGCTATCCTTAACTCCTAATATGATTATCTCCAATGACATATAGGTTACTGTATGATCCCACTCTCTTTTGGGACATACTGTCCACTTAGGAGAGATATACAGACAGCCCTTCCATGTTAAAGGAGACTTATTTCAGCTACTGTAAGAGTATACCACTTCCCAGAACTGTTATCAGAAAATTATGATGATTTTAACACCCATTATAAGCAGATAAATGAAATTGCTTTGAGTATCTTTCAGACATTTTTACTTACCAGCATTGTGTTCTTCCTATTATTAACACATAGTTTCAGTTCAAGATTCTCACTTGTTTCTGTCAACTAATTCTACAGAATAATGATACAGTGTAAGACTGTTTTACAAGAAAAAAAGATAATCTTTTATTTCTAGTAGAATCACTCTGTTTCCTTAATCTGTGACTACTGAAGATACCACCAGTTGTCCTTCTTTCTTACGCAATACCAATTGCTTTCTTGTGACAAAAGCCTCGAGCATCTTAATTTTATCTCGTGATTTTTTTTCTCATTAAAGATCTAGATTGTGAAAAAGCATAATTCATTTCGTACTTGGTGCTAGATGAGTTTAAATCTAAACCTACCAGAAGGAAAAGACATGGCAGCATCTCCTTTAGAATAATGTCTGCATTAATAAGCTATTCAAAAGAATGAACAGAAAGAATGAATCAATTTTCCGGAGTTACTCAGGGAAAGTCATGGCAGTCTCTCCAAACGTTATCAGGATCAGGCAACTTTTATGTGATGTCTGTTGCAGCTGATTGTAGAGATAGCTTGTTACTACAATCAACTTCAGTCAATCCACTTATTGTCAGGTACGTATTTTATTATTTTTTCACATGACTGCAGATAAAGTAATAAAAATACTCTCACTGATAGTTATAGTTAACTTACTGCTTTCATATAGTCATTGTCTTTGGAGAATACTGGACAACGGAACAGAATTAAGAAAGAAACGGTTAGTTATTGCTCATGTACATTTTTTATTGCCATACATAGATATTTTCCATTTTTAGCACTCACATTTTTATGCACCACAAAACCACAACCTAGTAATTTTGAATCAATGGAGTCAACTGGGGCAGCATAGGTATTTCATGCGTTTCCAGAACCTGGAGGACTTTACAGAGTAAAAACACTTTGAACCCTTTCCTCTACCAATAAATTTCTGATGAACTCAGATTCCAAACTTACAAGATTACAGGTAGAAAAAAAGGGAACAGAGGCCAAGATATGGAATATATTTGTGTTTATACACATAAATACCTTTTTACAATGCAGTCCCCAAAATCATGGCTCTTATTTATAGTAACAACAATTTCTTACTCATCAAATTATTGTACACATGCATATTTTGCTGTTGGAAATTTTCAAGAAGTATCATTTTGGCTTTGGGAAATCGGAGTGCAATCCACATCAAGATTTGAAAAAAAAAAATCTACATGGATGTGTCTATCTGTCAGCAAAGCTGACAATCCTGTCAATGGAGGATGTTTTCAATTGCCTAAAAAAAAAAAGTATTTTAGGTGCCTTAGAGTATCTGAGGCATCTACATGGAGCTACCAAATATGGGACACTCCTGTCCTTCCATAGCAACAACTACTGGCCAGACAGGACACCATAGGGCCCAGATGCCTATCTGCAGTCAACTGAATTGTGCCCTAATTGTCTACTTTAAAAAGTAGTCTCAGAACTGTTTTCCTAAATTTTTTATCAGCTACAAACACAAGCGCAGTATTTATCAAATATGCATACTGACAATTATGCTGTTCCTCTGGTAAACAAGAAGAAAGCTCACAGGAAGATTATTTCTCAGAAAGAACGCTACTGCAGATCAAGCCCAAAGACAGCGTGTGTGATAGTCCTTGATATTTCCAAAGTTTTAGCAGATCTCAATAGGTTGAAATGGGATTCAAAATTCCTTCAGAGTAAGTTAACAATTCACAGGAAGGATCCTGTTTGTAGACAGTTACACTGGTTGAGAGATACCTTGATATTTGAGATGAAGTTTTAGTAGGATCTTTATCCCTATGAAAAATCTGCATATGGGAGACATGTAAAAAATATTTGTAGCTTCCTTAGCCCCTGTAAACATTAGTTCAATTGTTGCAACTCATAAATAAGAGACAGAAAAACCACACAGTAGCTCAACCTGCCAAGACAAATTCAGGTTCCAAGAAATAGTCTTCTGCTAACTAATAAATCTGTATTATCTTTTTAGAACTTTTTGCCGCATGAATAAAAACATAATAGCCAGGAAAAATGAATGAATTGTAGACATAGCTGTGAGGTAAGCTTGTAGTGAACTTACCCAAAGCTGTATTCCTATAGCCCCACTAAGTATTCCAAAACCTCACGGAGCTGCAGTTTAAGTGAAAACAGGATTTTGTACGCAGCTATAAAAATTATTTTAGTTTAGTCACTTCTGCTGTTAATTAGGATTTTCTGCACGCTGTGCAAAAAGACCCTCTGAGTCCATGCTCATCATTTACATAGTGAGCTGGAAGCTGCAGTACTCATGGTAAAGAGACTGACCCTGAGTCAGAGATTATACCTAAAAATGACAGTACAATCAATAAACCCTAATGATGAATAGATGAGAAGCAGATTTCACAGATGGCCTCAACTCTTGGATATTTGCATGAGGAGCTGATTTCTGGATAGGCATGGATGCTGAAGTAAGCCTGCCAGCCAAGACTGGATGCAGCAAATGTCTGCTGGAACATGGGCTGGAAAAATGAGAAAAATTTTCTGCACTTGTTCACCAGCTTGATGATAGGACTAAAGAAAACACATGAATCAGCATGCATGTCCAAAAATTATTATCTGGCAATATAAGGTCTTCAATCAGTTTTGCATTCATCACAGATAAAAGTCTGGCATGCTCAAAGACATACGTGCAGGTGCCAAGTATATAAGCAACCTGAGACAAGAATTCACCGGCATGCTTCGGCACACTCGCATTTTCTGTTGGAATGGGGGACTGAATAGATTTGTTATTAGCATATTTTTGGACTCAGCTGAGCAAACAATAACAATAGATGCTGGTTTTGGGTTACTGACTGAACTGGCTGCAAGTTAACCTATCATTCAGACACCAAAAAAAAAAAAATCCCAAACACAGATCCAGACAAAAATTGCCATAATTTAAAAGTACTTTCAAAATATTCCAAATAATTCAGTAAGCGTTGTGTAGGAGACATTGTATAACGACAGTAACAGTTCCAAGAAAAAGTGTTAGATACCCCCTGTGTCTTCGATAGATTACCACAAGAAAAGATAATTCCAAAAATGAGAACAGTTTAGCAATCACTAGTTTTAACCAGAAGATAATAGAGATACACAGCATCATACTTAAGGGGAAGGATGTTTGCTTTTAGTATAGATATTTCATGTGTCTCAGATTTAGAGGCTGACCTTCACTTATGGGAATAAGAAAGCAATGACAGTAAATACATACTTCCTCTATTGCTCAAAGGCTAGTGTTCAAAAAATACAATCTATTCCTATTCTCATGAAAAGAGTCTCTAAGTAGGGATTAGATAGGTAGGTGCAAGATGGACAAAGAGCAGAATCATACATATATCATAATTATACAGTAATAAGAACCCAATAACCCATGTTGATGGGTTACCGCAGACACTTCAGAAGTATAATGACTTCCCCTAAAAAGGCAGGTCTGATGAGACTGCTATTTTGCTCTCAGCCATCAGTCATATTTGCTGTTAAGATGATAGCATATTCTAACAAAAGGTTATTATGAAAGAAGAGAAAAAACGCCTTTTCCCGTTAATGTATATGTTTTTCTTGAAGCCCCGTTACTTTGGCTGGGGTGGGGAGGGGGAGCATCACTGCTGGTCTGGGTAAAGTTGACTTTGCCTTTCTTTAGAGAAATTAGAATTCAAGATTTCAATAGCCTCAACTTTACTATAATCCTAAACATGCAATGTTTGTTATTAACATGAAACCAAATATACTCCTTAAAATGTAGTATCTTTAATTGCATTTTCAATTTCTTAATGTATGCCCTTGCACTAGAATCAGTAAAGACCTGTGCAATATTATAGTATTGCCATAGATTTCAAAGTAATGTTCAGGTGCATCAAGAACTGAAGCACGTCTACAACATTCAACCTGAAATAATCTTTCGGAACAGGGAAAGTCCTTATTGATATCTTGGGTAAATTCTTTGCAAAACTTGACTGAAATATCCTGGTAATGCCACCCTTGAAAATGCAGGGATGAGGGTGCCTACTTATGCCCCAAACCACAGCTTTTTTTTTGGCCTTTTTAAGTGGTATTTTACCAACCAGCACCACAACTTAACATCATGACTATTAATGATCTTTTATTTAAAAGGAGTAATAAGTGATTCAGATCATCTAAATTTTGTGCTGTAACTTTCTCTACACAGACTGAACAAGAAGAAAGCATTGAACATTCTTGAATTAAAATACTACATTTGACAAGACAATTTAATCAGGCTCCAGTTAGAAGGCTATCTGAACACACTCTTTTGAGACAATGTCAATTTGCAGCCAAACACGGCATCCATAGCAAATAGCTGAACACAGCAGTGGCCAAATTTTGTGTATCAAGTTACTATCTTGTTTCTGATAAAAAGGATGCTTACGAAAAACAACATGAGAAACAGGTCAAGGACTGACACTTCCATCATTGGCATGCTCTTCTACCTGTCTGCACTTGAGACTAAGAGAACTCCTAGCCCAGAAACTGCCTCTTGACCATCTCCACCTGATGCCTATCAGTGAACTCACAGGCCGTCAATCTGAATACTCTCCTTTCAGGTCCTTTATATATGAGCCCCTATAACATTCTGTGGCAATGAGTCTGACAGCTTAATTACTTAATAATTTGTTTTATTTTATTGCTGACTGATAATTGCACCGAACATTATCATACAATGAGAAATGGTGAATAATGAGCCCATCTTCACCTTTTTTCATGCCAATGTCATTGACTTTGTCACATTACCTTTTATCACCTCTTTTAGAAGCTGAAGAGCTGTAATCTGATCATTTGTTGAAGAAAGTATAGCATCTCCTTGATGTGTTCTCTGCCTTTCCCTGAATTGTTTATAAACTCGTATCTTTTTTTTTGAGATAGAATAACTGTAACTGACCTGGTTCCCTTTGCTTTTTGGTTTACATAGTACGCAGTACTATCAAGAGTTGTCAGTTCTCATCAGCAATTCCTGAAGTTTATGTAAGAACAATGTGCATGCATTTTGGACTTCCTGAAACTCAAAAAGCTGAAACGAAACAACTGCTTCTCTGAACACCATTGATCTTGATTCACACAAGCCCCAACCTATGCAGTAAGCATCTGTTTTCACTGACTGGGAAAAGTGAAGAAGCATACTGTCATGAGTTTGGTTAACCTGCCAGAAAACGGAGGCTCTGATGTCTGAAGGAGTAATCACTCAATGCTCAAGCAGCTGCCATCTCAGTAAATTTACCATAAAATGTTAGTCGGAGAATATGAAGCATCAGGAATATGTATGCTACCATACAGTACACATACCAGCCACTATCATATATACCACACATACATACAGAAGTAATTCCCCAACCATAATATTTTTTTCCCACCAATGCCCACTGGTATTAGGCCGCTACAACGAATCTGGTGGAATCACAAAATGGGTGTCTCTAATTGCCTCAATGAATTTTATAGACTGATAGGAGCAGGAGAGCATTCTTCATACTGACAAGACCATTAAGGTTGTTCAATTTGACTTGTCTTGCACTGACCAAAGCAATTAAAGAACTTCCTGGGATGACCTTGCATTAGCCAGCCAGTGAACTAAGGGAAGAAGGAGATCCCACTGTTTGCAAGGCTTAGTGAACTCATTACATGCCTGAAAAGATCCTAGAAGACCTCTGGACTTTCTTCTAGACCCATGAAGAACACAGGTCATCCCAAGAGAAGTAATAATATGACCTTGCCCTTCAGACAAAAAGATGGCTTTGGGCAGTGCCAAGACACAGTAAATTGTTTTCTGAAAACTGAACCTTCTTTCTACAGAATAGAAAGCTTCAGAAAACAGTGTGAGCTCAAATAACAAGGAGGAGGTAGCAGGCCGTCTCTGGACTTCCACAATGGCTGCTACCATACTATTTTCAAGACTGGTTACAATCTTCTTTCTCAAATGATTTTGGGGAGTTTGTTTTTGAGAGTAGAGTGGGAGATTCCAGAAAAATTTACTTAATCAGCCAGATCTTCCCATTCAATTTTCTTTGCTTGGTGTTTGATGCAAATACTTGCAAGTTTTGAACCGGCACCAGGAAGACAGTACTTTTTAGTTATGTACATGTGCACCTCTGTGAAAAATACATATAAAAAATACAGGCATCTTCAGATCTCCTAGCAAAAATCTTTATGCAAAACTTCACAGCCCGAAGAAGTGTTGTGTCTAAAGAAATCAAGCCAGGGAAACAGTATTATGCTATGATTTTCCACATATTACATTTTTCACAAATACTGTTGCAAATTAGTTTACAATTCCACATTAACAAAGAAACTTTATTTTGGGGAAACTGCCAGATAGTTATACAAATAATTTCCTTGTTTCTGAAGTCAAATAAATTGCTGGGTTATAAACTTATATATGTGCTATTTTGTAATTTTTTTAATTAATGCATGTTTTTGTTTTGTACATACTGTACAATTTCTTGAATCTTGAAACTTTTTCCTCAAAGCTGCTATTCTAAAAGCTATCTACTTTTTTACAACACAGAGAAACATGTTTGTACCAGGTTTTTTTATAATAATAAAGAGTAATGGTGTTCACTATACAAAATCCGAACTCCATAGATCAACTCTTACGAAACAAATAGAAGCTATCTCTCCAGGTTTATACAGATATAATATTATGAAGTTTTCAGAATTGTTTACAATAAATGTTCATCTTCAGAAGCAGTGAATGCTTAATGCACAACCACAAGTACGTAACTTATTTGGGTATTTCTCGTATGATATACATGTGTTGCAGTTTCCAAAAGTTAGTTCTTCAATTTCAGAGGCTGATACGTGTTATGTGACTTAAATCAACAGCAATATTCACAAATATATTAATTTGGAACATCATAGTGAGTCTCTCCGCTGAAGTGGAAAAAAAAAGATAATTAGATGTTCAGTATCACTCTGCTAAAGCTAAACCTCCACATATTAGCAGAAAGCACGTAAATTTAACATCAAATTTAATATAATGACAATTTGTTAAGAGACTTTAGATTGCTAAGATTTTCAGGGACATACACCCCTAACAGAGAATCAGTAGAAAATATTAACAGAAGACAGGGAAAAACACCCAGAATGGGCACACAAAGTGAAAGCTCACTCTGCTCATGCTGCAGGAATACTACTTGTTTGTGGCCACCAGAAAAAATTATTTCCCAAAAGCTAGCCCTGACTTTCTACAGATTTATAGTATGCACCCCTCAGTGCCTGGGTGTTGAACTTGTAACTAAGATGGAATTTTCTTTAGTCAGTACTCCATTTTGTATCAGTCTCTTGCTTCTACAGAAACACTACACCCAGTTAACTAGTTTCACCATGATTTTACCTAGTCCAACCACACCAGACAGGTTTAACAATGACGTAACAAATTTTCTGTCATAGTTCAAGAGAAGGCTTCAAGAGAAGGTTTTAAAGTAAAGCAGTACAAGGTTTGCAAACAGAACTGCAAGAAAAATGCTGTATACGCAACCATAGTTTTCAGGTAAAAGCAAATACCTCAACTGTTTCTCCAGGTATACCTTTACCTCAAATCCTCAAGGTATGCATTATCTTCAAAAGCTGGTAACTTAGTTTTTATGGCAAAAGTTCATGTCCAAAAAACCCTCCATTCCTAAATTCCTTCTCTTTTTTGCCCTTTTACCAAACTTCCCACACTCCCATACCTTAATGGCATTTTATATGCCTCCCTTGCTTCACCCAGCCATTTTCATTGCTTAAGGTTTCACATACTGTAAAAGAATATTTGTTCAACACACAGTAACACTTAAGCTCCTGACTTCTAACACAAGCTCAGCGTTTGATAGCAATAGCTACATACAATTTGGACATGTTATCAGAACAGAAAGCTTCTTAGCAAACAAAGCATTTTGCTTCAGTATGTTATAAAAAGGCAAAATTCTACACACCACCTCTGCATAGCTTAAGCACTGCTGCATCAACAGTACTTTCGTGAGTTTAACTGGGATGTCAATATGAAGAAAATGAACTCACATACCTGTTTACAAAACTAAGCACTGAAGTCATAGGCATCCAAATATTAAATCCGTGCTCAAAATCTTAAATTAGACCCTACATCGCTACATTAATTCCTTCTTACCTCTTAGTTACATCCTGGCAGTCATTTTACAAGCAATATGTTCACTTTCACAAAAACACGTTGAAAAGTTAGTCAATGACAGTTTAGAATGACACCTTTTAATACCCTACATGTGCTTGCTCCTATGCAAACCACGTTTTAACTGTCATGCTGTCAAGAAAAATGATAATTCCCTAGTTATATCTATCTTTTTAAGGAAGTAAGAACTACAGAACATTTTAGAACAGAAATTTTTTTCATGTTTAATAAGATCTGCCATTTGCATGAAAGCCCAGAGAGATGTTATATTTGAAGCTGACAATGGAAAAAAAACCAAAACACACAAAATTGGGAAGCATTTCAAGTTTTATACGTGCCTACACTTCTCTTTCCTCAACCCTTTCTCAGCTTAATGCAATACAAAAAACTGAGCATACATGAAGTACTCTCCAAGCTGCATTGGGTCATTAACTGTGACAGACCTTCTTAGGGAATATAACTGTGTTTATTAAGAAAAGTCCCAATCTGTAAACCACTTTAAGTATAGTGCCTTATCAATGTCCAATAAACAATCACAGGCATTACCTGCAGTAACAGATGGATGTTGCTCAATCTAGTCTGCTTTTGAATACTCCCCCTAAATTTGGTTCTAGATTTGTGTTATGGAAAGAAAAAAAACCAAACCTAAAACCAAAAAGCTATACATACTTCTCTGATCTAATGAAATTAAGCTCATTGCATTTAAGTTTTTCCTTTAGCTTTTGCAATAAACATTGTGAGATTACCTTGGTACACGAAAATTTGGAAGTAAAACAGAACTGCAGCTGGTAATTCTTGAAGTAGATTATCTCCAGTTTAACCAAGAGAGTTAATGCAGAACATTCTCTATAAAGGGGACCTTGCCTTATTTGAAATGACTTAAATGTTTTCACTCTCAGGTCAGTTTGCAATGTACACTTCTTTGGGTTAGTAAGGAAGGAGGCTTTTGAAAGTATAGGGGTTTTGTTTGTTTTTCTTTAAGGTGGTTCAATATTGTTTTTTCACTTTATAGCAAAGGTACCTAGAATCTCTGTGGGGCACTCTTCACTTTTTATTCCTCAAATGATTTTAGAACTCAGCAAAAAATACAAATCTGTCCTTTGTATAAACTATGATGAAAGGGGGAAGAACATAACTGTGAAACATTTAAAGTGGGATTTAATCTTCAATAGTGTTAATGATAATCCACATATTTTATTCAAAGTTTATACTTAATCCACAAGTGTTCAGTTAAAAAGCCCCAAAGTGTGATTCAGAAAGAACAGCAGTGCTTTTACAGTTATGTCACACAACAACAAACGTACTGAAGTCTCAGGTGTACTGCCATGCATTTCCTTCTGGTAAGATTTCTGACGTTTGTTTTCTTTTCCCAAACATATCTAAGCTGACACAAGGAGGTTAGCAAATTTCACAGAAGACTAAACGACGTTATACCTCCCCGGATACTTAATCCTACCTGTCCGTAACAAATGGCAACTAAGCACGGAAGAGTGAAACAAGTTCAGCGAACTGCTGGCAGCACCACTGCTGCCACGGGAAGGGAGGCCGCAGCACCCACTGCCCACCCGCAACAGGCCGCCCCCCCTCCCCACGCACACCCCTCCCCGATCCTCTCCCGCTCCTCTCTGCCCCTCACCCTCGCTCGAAACTTTCTGCCGGCCGCAGCACCGCCACGGACACCGCTGCCGAACCGCAGGCGCTGAGGCGAGGGGATCCCGGCGGCACAAGCCCCAGCACAACCGCCACACTTCTCAGCCCCTCCCCGCCTCACCCCCGCGGGAACCGCATAGCCTCAGGGGCGCGACCGGGTTTCTAGAGCGCGAAGCGGGTCTTGCCGAATAAACCGATGTGCAACCCTAGACCGAGGGCTGCCTCCTCGCCTGCCTCCTCCGCCCCTCGGCCAGCGGCATGAGGATAACTTTTCGGATGGCACTTGCCCTCTCCCGGCACTCGAGGCGGGCGGGACGGGGGCGAGGCGCGCACGGCTGAGGGGGAAGGCGTGCGGGGCGGTTACCTTATGTCCCCGCTCGGCTGCAGGGCAGGGCACGGCAGAGTCCCCGCGCGTCCCCTTCATGCCCGAGGGGCTGGCGAACCCGCCCTGAGGCACAAGTCCTCATCCAGATTCCTCCCCGCGGGCAGCGCCTCCTTCCCCCGTCCTGGAGGGGCGGCAGCCCCGGGCGCTTGGCGGGCGCCGCTCTCGCAGCCTCGCCGGCGCGGCGGGGAGGGAGGAGGATCAGGGGGAGGGAGGAGAAGATGCCGAGCGGGAGGCGGGAAACGAGCTGTGCCCTCCCTCTCTCCTCCCCACGCCGCCGCGCCGACACGCCGCGGCCGGGGAGAAGCCAAGCTCCCGCGCCGCCGAGTCCCTCCTGGCCCGGCCGCCCTGAGGGAGGCGGGACCCCCACCCTGACGGCCCGCCCTCCCCGTGGCAACAGGCGCCGGGCGCGGCCCCACCGGCGGCAGCTCAGTAGCTCTGACAGGGCCCGGCCCTGGGATGTACGGGGGGCTCCCGCCGAGCGTCGCTGCACCGCCGCCCCCTTCACCAAGCCGCAGCCCTGTCTCCCCGTCTTTCGCGGGCGGCGGGGCCCTGGGGCGCTTCGCCGCCGGCAGGGCAGGGCCGGGTAGGGCAGGGAGCAGCCGGCGCCTCTGGAGGGCGCCCCCGTCCCGCCTGGCGCTCCGCAGAGTGCGCCTGCGCGGGGGCCGACGGCCGGGCAGGGCTGGAGCAGCCGCCACGGCCTCAACATGTGGCGGGGCGTGAGTTTGGGGTCGTGGCCGGGCTGGGCCGGGCGCGTTCGGGGTCAGTCTGGGAGGTTCGAGTTTGGGAGCGGTTTTCCGGGAAGGCTTTGAGATGTGTGGTAGGAGCTGGAGCAGGACGGAGGTTGTGGAGGGCACAAAAGGAGCAGAGGGTGGATGCCGGAGGAGGTTGGGGGAATATGGGATTGGGTCATAGAGGAGAAGAAAAAGGGATCTGGGAGGTAAAGAGGGAAATTGCCCGTGACAGAGAAGAAGAGTGACTTGCAGATTGGGAAGATAGATGATAAATATATTTTTTCTGACACATTTTACAACAAGGGTGTTCAGAAAGGCGGAGAGGAGCGAATACCAATGGGGTAACTGAAAAGGAGAAAGGAGTGGGAAAAGGTTGTCAGGGGACAAAGGAGAAAATGTATTGTGTGAGTGGAGAAAAGTGGGGTTTTAGGAGGTGAAGAGAATGGCGAGATGAGGGGTTTGGGGAAGCCAGAATTTTACGGGGCTTGGGGGGAAATGCATGTGAAACTGAGATGATAGGTATGGAGAAGAAATTTGACTCCCTTATCATGTCTATTAGAAAATGAGCTGCTGAGGAAGAGATTTTAATTTAAAAGGGATTTTAATTAGGGGAGATATGTATGAGTGAAAGCATTGGAAAAGTAGGAAATAAGGGAAGCACTGCAGGAACTGTTAAGACAAGGAGGAACTTGGAGATCAAAAGAACAAGTCACAGCTTGAAAGAGCTAGCAAATCCGAGCAGAACACATGGAAGTATTTGGTTGAAAGGAGTGGGAGTACTGGTTGTGTATGGAATAGAAATTGCACTGTCTATAAACCTTTTCTGTAAGAATTGTGCAGTGTGTCTTGCCATTTTCCAGCAAATCATCCCATCCTAGCTGGATTCCAGCTTTCCAAACTGAACTCACCTTTACAACCAGCATAGCAAAGTGGATCCTAAACATCAAGGAGTAGCAGTAAAAGCAATATTGCCTACAGACTTGATGTCATCCTGGCCCTTGGAGAACTGAATTGAGTTTTAACTTTTAGCCAACCCAATTTGAAGCACCTATGGGCACGTAAATTCATTTCTTTTAATGTTTGGTGATGGGAAGGGAAGTTCATGCTGATGAACTGAACTGCTGATGGCAGTTCATGAATGGCTACTGTCCCTCAAGTGGAAAATGACTGAGATATGAGATGGGATACACACTGGGATAGATGAAACTGGAGCAGGAATTACTGGGTTTATGCTGAAGTGTGTCATTGAAGTATTTACTGTAGAAATGAGAAGAGGAAATGCTGAACATGAAATTCATCTCTTCATCCAGATTATCATTTATATGTGAAATAACCCCGTCCTCCATTGATTTCCTGCAACTTTTTGGCATGACCTACAACACTTCAAAGTGTTTCTCTTTTTCAGTCAGAGTCTTATTCCAGTTTCTTCCAACCCCTTGTATCTCAGCTATTCTGGGACAGCTGTAGCGAAATGTGGTGAACTTGTGTCTGGCACAAGACTTGTGTTGCATGAGTGATTTACAATAATTGAAGTATTGTATGCACAGACTAGCCAGGGTATAGGTTGGATTGAAAAAAAAAAAAAAAAAAGCTAGCCTACGTTAGTGTAGGACTATGTAATCCATATCTTTCCCTTTGGTTTTCTCTCATCATTATTCTTCCTGCCCTCTGTCATGCAGAATCTTCTTTCTTCTTGTTGCTCATCAATCCTATCACTGTACCAATGTCTAAAAATAATTTTAAGTATTTAGTATGTATAGATATTTTCACAAAAGTTTGTTACCAGGAGATCTAAGGATGATACTTTAGTAGGCATCTCTTGCATAAAAATGGTGTGCCAGTCTGGACTTCCAGGTGCTGTTACACTATTGGTGAAAATAATAATGGTTAATAATAAATGTCTAGCTGGTTGGTCATAGGAGTTGGAAGGTCCCTGGGAGTCACCTGTAGAACCGCTGCTCAGGGCTGGTGAAAATTCTGTACGTATGAAAGAAGGAGAGACCAGCATTTTCAAGTTATTTCCAAGCTTTGTTATCCCTGGTTTTTTGGTGGTCATTATGAAGACCTGTAGCTAATCATGAAATCTTTTGTGAAAGGCCCCACTCAGAAGTGCTGTTTGCTACCAGTTTGTATTATGTGTAACAAATCTCTTTTGCTCCCTTGAACTGTTACATGTCTGAAATTGAGATAATGTGCTGCAAATTATTTTCCTGGATACACTAGCAAGTTAAATCAAAATCAGTGGGAAATTCAGGCATTTTCTTAAAAGTATGTACTTGCTAACATACCATAATATACAAGGATTTATACATCCAAAATATGATTTCAGAAGTTATTGGTGTAAGTAAAATGCTCACAATATGTTTTAGTCAACTGAGACAGCAGTAGAATTTCGTATGTTGATCACCTATACTCAAAGGTGGTAATAACTTGTGCATAAGAATCTGTTCCATAGAAAATGAAATATCATATTATTGATAGCAACTATAAAAGCCAACATAGTCCTACCCTTCAAAATATGTATGCTGGACTGTGAAGTAGCCATGTTTTTTTCTGGAAATCTCTCTGCCTTGTGCTACATATCCAATAGAGTTGTTTGAGCACTGAAAAAAAAGAAAAAACAAACCAGAATTATTAATGTTTTGAGGGATTATGCCTGAGTGATCAGCTTCCTTCTGAGAAACAATCTTAGGTGGTTTATGAGGCAATCTCCCTGGGCAGCATCCAACTGTGTAAGTTCAAGGTCCCAAAAATTCAGGTGGTCTACCTCAGAACTAAGGATGCAATAACGTTCTGAGGCTATGTATCATCACCTGCTTCTTCCGTGAGGACCTATACAAAATACAAAGCAGTTACCTTCTAGCAAGCCCTCGACAGCATATATATCACCTTACAAGAAAGACAGAGCTTTAGTCTGAGCTCCATGGTTAGGTATCAGTAAATAGCTCCCCCTCTTGAAATCTGAGGATAGGATGGACAAAGTGGTTCTTCACATTCAGTTCCGGTGTCCATAAAAAAGACGCAGACTAGGTCTGAGCTCCAGAGGACTGAAGCCCTCGGGCAACCTTTAGTACATGTACTTCTTATAACCCTGAGCTTCTGAGGCATGTAGAAATTC
The DNA here is from genome assembly GCF_013368605.1 of Nyctibius grandis. Lineage (NCBI taxonomy): Eukaryota > Metazoa > Chordata > Aves > Nyctibiiformes > Nyctibiidae > Nyctibius > Nyctibius grandis. The sequence goes on from NC_090659.1 coordinate 105,951,165, forward strand.
AGACATACTCCTTTTCAGTTTTTCTGTTGCCCATTATATTCCTCACACGGCATCTGGAATCCATAATTGTCTCTCAAAGTTGTTTAGGCTCTTTATAGAGCCTACAAAAAGCTAAGTGTATCACTTAAGCATTTTGGAGAAACAATTTTTGGAGATTCCTGTCTACCCCTGTTGACTCTACAGGAGCTTAGGCAATAATTTGAGGATTCATTTGTAAGTAACTGAAGTTTGCAGCTTTTTCTGGCACCTCCTCCACTGAGGTGCCCCAGGGTGTAGGTACTGGTTCAATTCTAGGCTCCTTTCAGTGCAAACCTACTAGGTCCAGCCAAGAGGAAACTCAGACAGGATAGTGTCCTTGGTGTTCATTCCTGGCAGGCAGTATGGATAAGGACCATTCCAAATTGCCTTTCCTCTGTCTAGAACAGTTTCTTCCAAATTATCCCGTCAGATTTCGCGTGCCTTCCGTGCTCCCTTTTTTCCTTCATTCCTCTTGCTTTTTTTCCCCTCTCTTGTTTTTGAATGTACACTTTCAAAGATTTCCTGCTTCAATGGGATTTTACTGTAATTAATTCAGATTACATATTTTGCTTGTCTTTTTATACCTTTACATCTGGCCAATGTGAATGCATTGTTAGCAGAGCGTACACCATTCTCATTTCTACCAGTTCTGTACCAGTTTATATTGTATTATTTTCTTCTCAGTTGCTATTTTATCTTTTTTTTCTCCATATGTGGAGAAAGGGATAAACTAATTAGATTTTAAATGCCACATTGCCGTTCTAAATAACGAAGTATTCATTAAAAATAACCTTTTATTATGACACATCTTGTTACAGTAGGGCACACATTGACTGTAAGTTATTTTATCTTATTTTTTTTAATTCTATCTGCTTAAACAAAACCAATCAGTGATACAATATAGTTGGATAAGTGTTTTGGTAGTGTCGTGGTAAAAGTGGTTCAGAAGCATGAAAGTGTTATTGTAAAGCAATTGTGGTAGAGTGGCAATTGTTTATGGTGACTCATTACTCAGGGGCAACACATGAACAATTACCCTTGTTAAAGAATCATAGAATGGTTTGGGTTGGAAGGGACCTTAAAGATCATCTAGTTCCAACTACCCTGCCATGGGCAGGGACACCTTCCACTAGACCAGGTTGCTCAAAGCCTCATCCAACCTGGCCTTGAACACTGCCAGGGAGGGGGCATCCACAGCTGCTCTGGGCAACCTGTTGCACTGTCTCACCACCCTCACAGTAAAGAATTTCTTCCTAATATCTCATCTAAATCTGCCCTCTTTCAGTTTAAAACCATTCCCCCTCATCTTATCACTACATCCCTTGTAAAAATTCCCTCTTCTGCTTTCCTGTAGGCCCCTGTCAGGTACTGGAAGGCTGCTATAAGGTCTCCCCAGAGCCTTCTCTTCTCCAGAGCCCCAACTCGTTCAGCCTGTCTTCATAGGAGAGGTGCTCCAGCCCTCTAATCATCTTTGTGGCCCTCCTCTGGACTCACTCCAACAGCTCCATGTCCTTCTTATGTTGGGGTCCCCAGAGCTGGACGCAGTACTGCAGGTGGAGTCTCACAAGAGCGGAGTAGAGGGGCAGAATCACCTCCCTCGACCTGCTGGCCATGCTGCTTTTGATGCAGCCCAGGATACGGTTGGCCTTCTGGGCTGAATGGCTTGAAAAAGTAGTTGCTTCACAATTATATATGTTAAATAGTATGTTATATCTAAACTGGTTAAATACATCAACTAAGACTTGTCTTTTTTGAAAAATGGATTTATCTCCTGAACTTAATAGAATCTTTATTTCTGTAGTTGTACAAAGAAGATAAATCTCTGTTATAGGTATTCTAGCAGTGACTGTAAACAAGCCCTTTAATGTCCTTCTGAAAACTGGGTTTACAACATTGTTAACAAGGGGGTTTTGTTGTTTTTTTTTTTTTCTTTCTGAATTGTACCCTGTCTCTTGTCAAATTGCTATGGGCATGCATGTAGCATAACAATTCTATTTTCAAGTCTTTACTGTCAGCCTAACAATGTCCTTCCAGGACACTAAGTAGGGAAATGTGAATTCCTTGGGGTCTTCATAGTGGTAATCAGTACTTTTGAAATTTCTTTTGTGCCGTTATTCAAACTTTAGCAAGAACGTCATATAGTCTTGAAGAGGAATCATTTTGTTTTGTTAACTCACTAATCATTGTGTCATCCAGATGAATGCATGCCCACTGTATGTCTTTTAAATGTACCAAGCACATTTAAAGTACGTTTTACCCATTTACAATGCGTAAAAGTAATGGTAATAATAAATCTAGTGCTTCAGCTATGTTACTACATTGAAATGTTATTTTGCATCATTCTTTTACTGTGCATTAGTTGTGCTGGAATAACTTCTGCCATCATGTGTTATATCTGTCATAAAATTTTTAAGTTTCATTTATATTGTTATGTGCATATTTGTTTCACTTACTTTTTACTTTTCAGAATATAGGTAACACATGTCCCTGTAAGGAGCACAAGAAAAGTAAATAAAAATAAAGAAACCAAATATTGTTCCTTAAAACAATCAATACAGACACAAATTAATACATAGTAGTACTAGCATGAACATGTCATGAATTCTACCCTATTTGTAGGCTGTTAAGAATATATACAACTCACTTCGGCTGTTGTACTGAATATTTTCAGTTGAATACATGGTTAAATATTTACAGAGTGAGTGGACCAATTAGTTTATGTACAGTAATGCATAGAGAAGTTCCTTGATAGTCCCTAAAGATAAAAACCGTTTAGAATAGTTCATGAGAATCAGTATAGGATTCATTACTAGTGCATCAGGTCTTATGGCACAGTCTCACACATGGAATAGTGATGTTGCATCTGTCCCATGTCATTGTTTCTATCCTGCCTAAAACAAGAAAAATTTGGACTGCTATGAAATCCTCATACAATTTGGATTATTTCAGAATTGCTTATACCTAATTAAAGCAACTTCCACCTTTTAATCTAGAAGCTACACTGATATTTAGAGTTGTCTCATCTTCCATGAGAAGTGTCAGAGTACACTCCAAATTTTCCCTTATGTGCTCATAGAAGAATATCTACTGTGTGTTCTTACAGAAGTTCAGAAAGATTTCTGAAGATAGATTCCAGTGTGACAGATCACTTACGACTTGTAAGAAAATACACTATCATCTTGTGAGGGCTCTCAGTCTTGTGTTTCTGCTGTTCTGAAACACAATAAAAAGGCAGACTTATTTTCCCACGGAAAAAGAAACAATTGAGGCAGATAGCAGCCAGAATAAAATAGCTACTTTAGAATTGCAGCTACCTCTGCAAAATTAAAGCCCAGTTCCAGGAAAATACAAGAATTTTCAGTAACAGTAATTGAGGTGAAATAGTCATGAGGAAAGCCACTATTAAATCACAGACTTATTTAACATATTTTCTCTGTTAACAAAAATCTCAGCCTTTATTTTAGTATTAAAGATACATATTTTTTCTTAAACAAAAACCAGTTATGACATTGAAAAGAACAACCAAATAGGTTTTGTTCCTGTGTAACTAGTGCAGGATTTAAAGTTTCTTTGCAAAATATAAATTCATTTAGGATGAATGTAATATAAAAGGTAAGAGTTGCTTGTATAGGCATAAATTGGGAAAAATGTTTCAACATCTCCTATAAACCCCCACTACTCCCAATTCTGCTTCAAATTTTCAACCTTCAGTGTTATGAAAGGCATAAATGTAGTTCCTGATTAACTTGCTATTTCTAGGATCTGTATTTCCACTGTTGAGTTTGTGAGCACATTGGTTTCATTCTTTCAAACTGGTGAACAGTGAAGGAAAGAAAGATTAGATATCCTTCTCTAGGCAGTGTTTCTTAGCTCTCTGCTTAACCTATGTGTTATTTTGGATTTCATTGTGGGAATCCTATCTTTGATTGTACATTGTGTATGACAGATACCTAACACAGGTTCCTGTATCTCATACTGGGAACTAGAGTCTCCAATAGCTATGAGGATTAACTGAAATCCTATACGTTCTAGTGAGAATTAGGTATATGTATATCTGAAGCCATATGTTTAAAACTACCTTCATAGAAGCATAGAGTAGTTAAGATCGAAAAGGAGCTCTGGAGGTCATCTTAATCCATTCCCTGCTCAAAGCAGGTCTGTCCTGGTTTGGCTCAAACCAGGCCAAATAGTCTTAGAGAACCCAAGGTCACTGCTTACGAGTAAAGAGCCGAAGGGGGTTGTACCTGCAGGGAGTAGTGGACGGGGCAGGTGACCCAGGATTGACCAGCAAGGTATTCCATCCCATACATGTCATTCTCACTTTCCTGTTTATCACTAACCCACTGCCTCCTGGAGGTGGGGCCCAGGAGGGAGGGGCCCTCCTGTCTCCCACTGATTGGTACCAGCTTTGCCAATTTTCCAGTTAAAAGCCTGCAGGTGTGATGGCAGGGGGAGCTACTGCATTTTCCCCTCTGCCCGTGCTGGGGAGAGCTACTGCATTTTCCCCTCTGCCTGTGCTGGGGGAGCAACTCTGCCTGAGGAGGATTTCCAAGCTCTTGATCTTGGTTTTGTACATATTTGTATATATTTGGTTATTTCTATTATTATTGTTATTATATTCTTTTTCATTATTATAGTTTATTAAAACTGTTTTAACTTTCCAACCCATAAGTCTCTCTCCCTTTTCCCTTTCCCTTTCCCTTAGGTGGGGGGAGAGGGTTAACAGAGAGCATCTGCCACATGGTTAATAGCTGGCCCAGCTTTAAACCGTGACAGATTTATTTGGTGCCCAACGTGGGGCTCGAGAGAAGCTCCAACAGGTTGCTCTGATAAGTTGAATCCTGGCTCTGGTGGGAGGAGACCTGGAGAGCTCAGCTGAGAGAGTATCAGATTTCTTCCTTTGAGATTTAGGAGGGGTTGGAAAGTTAAAACAGATAGTGAAGTTGGTGATGTCATTTTTGAATGCTGTGTTATCTCATCTTTTTATGGAGTTTCTTTCACAATTGAGTATTGCAATGATGCCTTACCTGCCGTGGGCACTGTGTTATTGCTTGCTGCTTACGAATGTTTACATGCAGTTTAGCAGTGGGCACTGGTCGAAATGTATTGTTTTGGTATGGGGTTTGATACTGATTTATGCTGTGATAAACTGGGCAGTTAATATTCCGATCTCTTATCTCTATGACACAATGATGGGCAGCTTTAATCGCGAATCAGTAGCAGCGACTTCATCTGCACGCTCCAGGCGTCCTTTAGCTGATTCTGTTAATGATTACACTTCCAGTTTTACTTCGGGAAATAGCACCTTCTCCTTTTCTGCCAAGCTGATTCCACTAGATTTTGCGAAATTAGGATGGTACTGTCTAGGTGGCATGTTTTTATTTTTGGTTGTCGTGAATGTGTTTCTGATGTGGGATAAGATTAAATATCGGTGCAGGGACAGTTGTAGGTGTCATGCAGCCACCTCAGACCCTACAGTGTGTACTGCCGCTACAGCCACTAAATCCACTGAAACCTCGGCAGCCTGTACCACAGCTGCTACACTCCCCAAGATGGCCACTGCAGCTACTCAGACTCTCAGCACTCCCACGACAGCCACTGCATCTACTCAGACTCCAGCATCTATCGAATCTGTACCAATTGCTCCTGTAACCAGGAAGAAATACCAAAAGAAATCAGCTCGTGAAGAGAAGGATGATGACTCAGAGCCTTCTAAGGCAGAGCCATCATATGACCCAGGTGAGGGCCCTTCTCAGGCAGAGTTAGGGCCTGACACAGATGGGGGTTTCCTCAATCGTCGTTTTAAAGCAGACCCATCACAGAAGAAAGGTCCTTCTAAAGCAGAACAATCACAAGAGGAGGACTCGGACGTAGAGATAACCTACCACTCTTTATCCCTGAAGGACCTGAGAAATATAAGGAAAGACTTCAGCCGTTATGATGGTGAGCCTATTATTACCTGGTTGCTCCGATGCTGGGATAATGGGGCAGACAGCATGCAATTGGATGGCAGAGAAGCCAGACAGTTGGGATTCCTGTCCAGAGATGGTGGTATTGATAAGGCGCTCGCAAGAAAGTCAAACACTATCAGTCTCTGGAGGCGACTCTTATCAGCTGTAAAGAGCAGGTATCCCTATAAAGATGATGTTATGAGCCACCTAAGCAAATGGACCACTATAGAAAAAGGTATTAACTACCTTAGAGAACTGGCTGTGCAAGAGATCATTTATAGACACCCAGGGGACATTGTAGATCCTGTAGACCCTGATGAAGTGGAATGCAACCGATCCATGTTCCGGAAGGTTGTGAAGAATGCTCCACCAACATATACCCATACATTGTCAATATTAGTATGGGGAGAAGATGCTATGGCACATTCTAGTGTGGGCGAAATGGCTAACTGTATGCGACAGTATGAAGATAGTATTTCTTCCCCACTGCAGACCCGCATCTCGGCTGTGGAAAAACTGACTAAGGAGAACAAGGACTCATTTTAAACAACTGTCAGACAAACTGTCCATGATCGAGAATAAACTTGACTCTCTACCTACACAGGCGCACGTTGCAGCTGTTAAGAGAAAACGTTCTCCTACAGGACCAGCTCAAAGGAAAAGGAACACATCACGAGGTATCCTGTGGTTTGCCCTGCGTGGTTATGGGGAGGACATGAGCAGATGGCATGGACAACCTACCAGTACCCTACAGGCACGAGTACGTGAGTTGCAAGCTAAAAGAAATACGAGAGAGAATTTTTCTAGGAGGATGGCTGCTCCAGTTACCAGTGAGCAGGACCCCAGTCAGGGGAGATGGGCCTCAAATCACTTTTCCCAAGTGTGAATAGGAGAAATGAAGGTCCAATCCCTGTGAGCAGCATGAATCCATTTCTTAATTAGGGGGGCCCTGCCTCCAGCCAGGTGGAGGAGAGGGACAACCGGATTTATTGGACTGTGTGGATTCGATGGCCTGGCACATTAAAACCACAAAGGTATCGAGCCCTGGTAGACACTGGTGCACAGTGCACCTTAATGCCATCGGATCATAAAGGGGCAGAACCTATCAGTATTTCAGGAGTAACAGGAGGATCTCAAGTGTTATCTGTATTGGAGGCCGAAGTGAGCCTAACTAAAAATGAATGGAAAAAGCACCCCATTGTGACTGGCCCAGATGCTCCGTGCATCCTTGGCATAGACTACCTCAAGAGAGGGTATTTTAAGGACCCAAAAGGGTATAGATGGGCCTTTGGTATAGGCAGCTGTAGAGACTGAGGACATTAACAGCTGTCTACCTTGCCTGGCCTCTCAGAAGATCCTTCTGTTGTGGGGTTGCTGAAGGTTGAAGAACAACAGGTGCCAATTGCTACAACGACAGTGCACCGACGACAATATCGCACCAATCGAGACTCCCTGATCCCCATTCATAAACTGATTAGACAATTAGAAAATCAAGGAGTGATTGGCAAGACTCGCTCACCCTTTAATAGTCCTATATGGCCAGTGCAAAAGTCTGATGGAGAATGGAGATTAACTGTGGACTATCGTGGCCTAAATGAAGTTACGCCACCGCTGAGTGCTGCTGTGCCAGACATGCTAGAACTTCAATACGAACTGGAGTCAAAGGCAGCCAAGTGGTACGCCACCATAGACATTGCTAATGCATTTTTCTCTATTCCCTTGGCACCAAAGTGCAGGCCACAGTTTGCTTTTACCTGGAGAGGTATCCAGTATACCTGGAATCGACTGCCCCAGGGGTGGAAACACAGTCCTACTATTTGCCACGGGCTGATCCAGACTGCACTAGAAAAGGGTGGAGCTCCAGAACATTTGCAATACATTGATGACATCATTGTGTGGGGTGATACAGCAGCAGAAGTTTTTGACAAAGGAGAGAAAATAATCCAAATTCTTCTGAAAGCTGGTTTTGCCATAAAAAGGGGCAAGGTCAAGGGACCTGCCCGGGAGATCCAGTTTTTAGGGATTAAATGGCAAGATGGGCGTCGCCAGATCCCGATAGAGGTGATCAACAAAATAACAGCCATGTCCCCACCAAGTAACAAAAAGGAAACACAAGCCTTCTCAGGCGTTGTGGGTTTCTGGAGAATGCATATTCCAGATTACAGCCAGATTGTACGCCCTCTTTATCAAGTGACCAGAAAGAAGAATGATTTTCAGTGGGGCCCTGAACAACGACAGGCTTTTGAACAGATTAAACAAGAGATTGTGCATGCAGTAGCCCTTGGACCAGTCCGTACGGGACAAGATGTTAAAAATGTGCTCTACACTGCAGCTGGGGACAATGGTCCTACCTGGAGCCTCTGGCAGAAAGTACCAGGGGAGACTCGAGGTCGACCCCTAGGATTTTGGAGTCGAGGATACAAGGGTTCCGAGGCCAATTACACCCCAACTGAAAAAGAGATACTGGCAGCATATGAAGGAGTTAGAGCTGCTTCAGAGGTAATTGGTACTGAAGCACAACTTCTCCTAGCACCTCGATTACCAGTACTAGGCTGGATGTTCAAGGGTAAGGTTCCCACTACCCATCATGCAACTGATGCAACGTGGAGTAAATGGATTGCATTAATTACGCAGAGGGCTCGAATAGGAAACCCTAATCGCCCAGGAATCTTAGAAGTGATCATGGACTGGCCAGAAGGCAAAGACTTCGGAATGCCACCAGAAAAGGAGGTGACACGTGCTGAAGAAGCCCCACCATATAATGAACTACCAGAGGATGAGAAGCAGTATGCCCTGTTCACCGATGGATCCTGCCGTCTTGTAGGAAGCATCGGAAGTGGAAAGCTGCTGTATGGAGTCCTATACGACGAGTCACAGAAGCCACAGAAGGACAAGGTGAATCAAGTCAATTTGCAGAAGTAAAAGCCATCCAGCTGGCTTTAGACATTGCTGAACGAGAAAAGTGGCCAAGGCTGTATCTTTATACTGACTCATGGATGGTGGCAAATGCCTTGTGGGGGTGGTTAAAGCAGTGGAAGCAAAGCAACTGGCAGCGCAAAGGGAAACCTATTTGGGCTGCTAAATTGTGGCAAGATATTGCTGCTCGGCTAGAGAAACTAGTCGTGAAGGCACGTCATGTAGATGCTCACGTACCTAAAAGTCGGGCAACTGAGGAACATCGAAACAACCAACAAGCGGATCAAGCTGCTAAAGTGTTCCAAATAGATTTGGACTGGGAACACAAAGGTGAACTATTTTTAGCTCGGTGGCCTCATGGCACTTCAGGTCATCAAGGGAGAGATGCAACATACAGATGGGCTCGTGACCGAGGGGTGGACTTAACCATGGACTCTATTGCACAGGTTATCCATGATTGTGAAACATGCGCCGCAATTAAGCAAGCTAAACGGTTAAAACCTTTGTGGTATGGGGGGCGGTGGTTGAAATATAAATATGGGGAGGCCTGGCAAATTGACTATATCACACTCCCTCAAACCCGCCAGGGTAAACGCTATGTGCTTACCATGGTGGAGGCGACCACCGGATGGTTGGAAACATACTCTGTGCCCCATGCCACTGCCCGGAACACTATTCTGGGCCTTGAAAAGCAAATCTTGTGGCGACACGGCACGCCAGAGAGAATTGAGTCGGACAATGGGACTCATTTCAAAAACAGTCTCATAGACAACTGGGCCAAAGAGCATGGCATTGAATGGGTATATCACATCCCCTATCATGCACCAGCCTCTGGGAAAATTGAACGGTATAATGGGCTGTTAAAAACTACCCTGAAAGCAATGGGGGGTGGAACCTTTAAAAACTGGGATAAACATCTGGCACAAGCTACCTGGTTAGTTAACACCAGGGGATCTATCAATCGAGCTGGCCCTGCTCAGTCAGACCTTCTACATACAGTAGAAGGAGATAAAGTCCCTGTGGTGCATGAAAGGAATCTATTGGGAAAAACTGTCTGGGTTCTTCCTGTAACGGGCAAAGGTAAACCCATTCGTGGGATTGCTTTTGCTCAGGGACCTGGATGTACTTGGTGGGTGATGTTGCAAGATGAAGTCCGATGTGTCCCTGAAGGTGATCTGATTCTGGGTGAGACTACTTAAGTCTGAACTGCATGTTGTTGCTGCATAAGTGTCTTTTAGGTTAAGACAGTGGTGATGAGACCGGAGCTAGCTTCATCAAGTGGCGTCCAGTAACCTCCTCGAGTCTGACATCTTTAACCTGCAACCCGTGGGCACGAACCATGACAAAAGAGAGACTGCTAGCCAGAAAGACTGCTGAGAGACTGCTAACCAGATGGAAAGCCACAATCCTGAACCAAATGAACTTGATGGACTTTTTGCATAAAGATGAATCATAGACTAGTGATATGTATATATATATTTGAAAATGAAAAGGTAGTGGTGATCTGAGTATGACATGAATGGTATGGAATAAGGGGTGGAATGTCCTGGTTTGGCTCAAACCAGGCCAAATAGTCTTAGAGAACCCAAGGTCACTGCTTACGAGTAAAGAGCCGAAGGGGGTTGTACCTGCAGGGAGTAGTGGACGGGGCAGGGGGCCCAGGATTGACCAGCAAGGTATTCCATCCCATACATGTCATTCTCACTTTCCTGTTTATCACTAACCCACTGCCTCCTGGAGGTGGGGCCCAGGAGGGAGGGGCCCTCCTGTCTCCCACTGATTGGTACCAGCTTTGCCAATTTTCCAGTTAAAAGCCTGCAGGTGTGATGGCAGGGGGGAGCTACTGCATTTTCCCCTCTGCCCGTGCTGGGGAGAGCTACTGCATTTTCCCCTCTGCCTGTGCTGGGGGGAGCAACTCTGCCTGAGGAGGATTTCCAAGCTCTTGATCTTGGTTTTGTACATATTTGTATATATTTGGTTATTTCTATTATTATTGTTATTATATTCTTTTTCATTATTATAGTTTATTAAAACTGTTTTAACTTTCCAACCCATAAGTCTCTCTCCCTTTTCCCTTTCCCTTTCCCTTAGGTGGGGGGAGAGGGTTAACAGAGAGCATCTGTCACATGGTTAATAGCTGGCCCAGCTTTAAACCGTGACAAGGTCTAATTAGATCAGATTGCTCCAAGCTGTGTCAAGCTGAGTCTTGAACACCTCCAAGTCTGTAGACAACCTCTCTGGGCAACCAGTTCCAAGATTGGATAACCCTCAAAGTAATTTTTTCCCCTAAAATCTAATCAGAATTTCCTGTGTTTCAGTCTGTGTCTGTTTCCTTTCATCCTACCCCAGTGCACCTCCAAGAAGAGTCTGGCTCCATCTTTCCTTTATATGCTGATCAATTAAACTTTATTTGCTGATCAATTAAACTTTATTTGCATAAGCACATTATTGGATATATTCCTAAGTGATGAGGGAGCCAACTGCCCATTTATTTCTCTTAAGATATTGAGAGAAGCAGAGCCACCACTTTTCCACCGTGTCTTTAATAGAAGCACTCGGCATGCTCCGTGCAGAGCTTCCATGTTGGGTCTTTTGGGCTGCTTGATCTATTTCACTTCATTTTACGTGGAATCTTGGCACTGAGCTGTGGAAGCCAACTTGTTCTGAGTAGATGTAGGTGCAGAACTGTTAATGACTAGAGAGCTTTGCATCAAATCAGGCACCCCATAAGATTAGGTGCACCAGAGAGAAGATTTTTTAGCCACATTTTTGTCTTAGGCACCTAATACCCATGCAAGTGTTGTTTTAAGTCATGTCAATGGGCTGTCATCTGTAGGGTCCAGTGCTCTTTGACATGCCCTGAGGGTATTTTAGCCAGCACTCAGCTGCCACTCCAGCAGTGTGCAACTTCCCTCTATGATGTCCTTTGTCATTTTGCCAGCCCCATATGGATTTCTTGGACAACCTAAGACGTCTCAAATGACATTAGACACTTGTATGTGGGCAGATGCTTATCCCCATTATTTGTGTTTTGCTCCTGTTATAAGGGTGAGATTCAGTTTGGGATTAAGAAGCCTTAATGCAAGTGCCCATATATATCTAACTGGAAACTAAAGGTTTAAGCTTCCATTATCATCAGTGGGGATCTGGCACTTGATTCATTTGCTTACACAACTAAGTGAGTGGTGGTGTGCTCTAGTATATCAAAGACAGCCATGGGATGTAACGGATGTGAGCTAGGATTTGTAGCAGACCACTGTCCTTCTGAGGAAGCATCTGAAGGCCAGTTAAAACACCCTACAGGATCTCAAATTGGGGTAAATGTTTCCTGGCTAGCTGAAAATTGTTACATGCTTATTTATTTCTTCACTTCAGGATATATCGTGGAAACTTTTTCCCCTTTCTGCTGCTTCTGCTTCACTGTGCAGTAGTATGTCACCCTGCTGTCACCATTCAATTATCACTTAATAGAAAATTGGCTTGATTATGAATTGCATGCTTTATTAAAATCAATTTAAACATAAATTGCAGTTCAATAACATACTTTGATGTCACTCAATGTTATTAGCAAAGATGCTGTGCTTTTTCCATACTTCACTGGTGCTTATTTCAAACCAATGAATAAATATTTCATTAAATATTTTATGAAAATGTAATGAAAAGTACAACTCCTTCCTTACACCCAGTTTTTGTAGTACATGGAATGTGTTTTGCAGACTTTTTTCTCCACTTTTATTAGGTGCAGTTGCTTCTTGTTTTCCTATCTTCCTTTTAGTCATCTTTCTTTGCAGTTACAAATACATATGTATAATGCATCTAGTTATATATATAGCCATACATTTCTCTTTCACAGTGTATACAACAATAAATCATCTCATTAAAGTAATTTGAGGGGTACATAATAAGCATCTTTGGGATATAAACTTTATTGTATATATGAGCTGAAGTCTTCATAACTATCCTTGAAAGTCTTTTTTGACTAGTGGGATTAATTATATATCTCACAGATGCCTGTCATGCACTCTGTTTACACTACAGGGAAATGAAATAGGATAGTTAATTTTCTTTTATTCTGTTAAAATGCCAAGGTTTAATTAAAATGCTTCAGCTTAAGTATTGCACAGCTACTTTCAGCTGTCATGAAGCGTACTAGAAATTGATTTGCCATTGCCAAGAAGGCATTCAGCAGGCATTGTAGTTTCACTCAAAATTGTTTTTATTAATCATGGCTGCTTTCCGATTTCTAAAATTTGTGTGAGAAACAGTGTATTAAAATAAGTTTCATCCATATGCTCAGGGAGTAAAAACAATGCAGGTGCCAAATATCTGAAATTCACATTCAGTTTTGAATTAACAGGTGGGTTTTGCCTTTATATAAGATTTTTATAATATTGAAATTTCATGCATTTTTAAAGATTTTACATAATTATTTCAGTTATACAATAACGATTAGGCAGGGTCATGAATTAGCAAGACAATCGCAAAGCAATAAAGCCATCTTTTTTACAATTATGAGAAATAAAAAAGTAGCAATAGACAATGAAAACTAACCACCTGCTTGAAGCAATACATATTTGTGTAATGTATAACAGCCGTGATACAGAGAATTTTAAAAAATGTTGGCGAAAGTGACATTAAGGTTGCTCACTTCAAGTACTCCACACCCAACTTTCAGCGGTCGGAGAAAACCAGCAAACATTCTGAACAAGAGAAGGCAGCAGCTACGGAATCTGCATTTCCATTAGAAAAAGCACAAAGCCAGAAGCTAGATATATAAGGAGGCCCTTAGTGCTTTCTTTTAACACTCAGGGGAAACTGGTGTTAACAAAATCCTTTTTCCCCTACCACCCGCATCGTGTAGGCTATCTGAGTGTCTAGTGAAAGCTCTGGCTGGAGCTGTACACAGGCCGCTTTCAGCATGCACAGAACTGCCTAGATCTTGGCAGTATTGGGTTAAGTATCAGCTTCTGCACTAATGAAAATGTAATGATTTCACATGAAATATAATAATTTGCATAGGAATATTTGCATAATAGGAATAATAATAAAACTAGTACTGTCTGCATGGGGCTCACTCCCTAGGTTGGGATCCTGTATTAGGCCCAGTATTGGGATTTCATTTTTGGTCCAACCTTCCTGTTTTCCATTCCCCAAGGGTAGCTAAAAAATTTTTAGTTTCTGTGGCCGTGATTAACATGGCATCATTTGGAAAGTTCTGTATCTCAGATGCCAGGAAAGCATAAAAACTCTGAAATTTTTAGTCAAGGTACTGATGGCTCTTGATCCTAACCTACAATTTAACTATGGATAAAGTGTTTTCCTGAGTAGGAAGGTGAGGTTCAAATACCTTATTCAAATCAGACAGAAGCTGATCTGAAGCTGTTTCCCAGCCAGTTCCCTTCAGCCCAGTTAGAGACATCTAATTCTTTTTGAAAGGCTGAGCTTGGATTTGCTTCCCTACTTGTAGTTTGTGCTCCCTAACTTAGTTTGTCTCTTGCTTGTGGTGCAAGCAGACCTTTCTTCTTGACTACCACTTCCTTCCCCAAGTGTTAAGCAACTAATCTGAGGACGTGGTTTACAACCAGCAACAACTTATTAATCGAGCATTGAGCTTTTATGCACCTCTTATCAGGGTATGCACATGAGGTGAGAGTGCATACCTCCGAGACTGATATGAACAACTGCAAAGATAATAAAAAATTACATTGTGACAATCCTATCAAAATATGGCGACAGAACAAATTAATTTTAGCAAACTGAATGTAGGGTTCTAGGATATAGTTAATTATATTAACTATTAAAGGAAAGTAAACTGAATCTTTAGGGACTACAGTAATAGACAATTTTATAGTATTTTAGTAAGGTAAGGAAAGGTAATCTAATATTGTGTGGCCTCCACCAATTTTTTTTTATATCGACATTGAGATATTAAAACAATCACAATTGCATAGAAATTGTTGTATATTATTTTGATTTGGAGAACCAAGTGGAATAAGTGGTTCTAAATATCCAATATCATTTTGGGAGGAGTAGTGGGAGGTAGATCATCATGTGGTGTAAACTGGCATGGGTCCTTTCCTCTTATTGGATATGAAGCTGATGAGGATCTGGGCTATAGACTTCAGACATAGAGAGTTAAATCGGAAAGAAAAACTTTCCTTCCATGCATGCCTATCAAGCACTTGAGAGATATTTTATTTAAAACAAAAACATTCAGCTAACATAACATACCTTAAGATCTCCAAGTAAAATTCTCATCATAGTTGTGTGGTTTCTGGAACAGTAGAGATCCTTGCATTTTAATTTGCCAAGGTTTGTCTACCACACTTGGTTTATTTTAAAAGCACACACTGTGAAGCTGAAAATACTTTTCTGGGAGATTACCTTCACTTTTCCCCCTTGCTTCAACTGTCGTCTGCCTCAGATGCCGTAAGTGACATTATTTCATACTCGTTCATGCAGGAATGCACTCAATAGGCTCACAGGAACAGTGATCATTAGTTGATTTACCACAGCTTAATTGCCTGTGAATAACTCTCACAGGTTTATTTCTTCATTTCAGCAAGGGATGGAAGCTGCCACACCTCAGTTTGCAGATTTATGAATACAACTTTTATTGGCATGGGGAGACACCCATGCAACAACAAAATGGCAGTGCAAAATGCTCAGCTGATGGTATCTTCAATAACACATGGGTATTTGTAGATCAACACATACCTAAAATAAATAGAGAACAGAGCACAGGAGAAGAAAGCATTGGACAGTCGGTTAGTAGTCAACTTAGGCAATAAAGCTAGAGGTAGTTCCAAAGTTGTAAGCAAGTAGTGTTTGATATTTCTTTAGGAACTAAATGCCATTGAAAAAAAAAAAGTCTTTTAACTGGGGTATGGATAAGGAGAGGGGGAAGGATGATAATGATGGGGGAAAAAAGAGTGTGAGTACACTGAGGTAAATAAATAGAAATCACTCATCCAAATACAAGATTTTTTTTTGGTGGGCGAGTAAAAGATTTAAAAAAAAAATTTGAAAATGAAAATATCACCCCCTAATAAAATGCAGGTGGTTTGATTAGAATTTACTTTCTGTATTTTAATAAGTAGTTCTTAAAATAATAAGATAAAATAGTCAATGGATTATATCTACATTGTTTTAACTACTGGAAACATTGATAATGTTTTGTTTATATGCCTGGGTTTTTTTATAAATTGAAGGAATTGCACAAAAGTACTTGGTTTGTCTATTCTTGCTTTCTATTATGTGCACAAATCCTCCTGACATTAAAAAAATCAACATTTTTCCTACAATTAAATTAGGAAAATTTCTTGAAGTTTCCTAATAATAGTCTGTAAGATCTGTATTCTCAGTATCATTCCCATGCCAAATGTCTCAAGAATGTGTGTAGTTTTGGATGATTGTCCTAGATGTTCAAAAAGAGTGAAGAGGGTCTTTTTATTTTGCTTTATGATCAATTTTTTAGGAGCATAATCAAATAGAACATGTAAACTTTCTTGTAAGAAGGGTCTGACCAGGTTGCCGGCTTTGGTGAAGAAGTAAAACATACAAATGGTAACTTAAGGTGCTCACAAGATAAAAACATCTATAAAAAGTGAAAAATAAAACAGCTAGATCTGTCAGTTTTGGGAGGTTGTTTTCTGAAGATATATTAGAAAACTTGTTAGCAGGATTCATGAATAGTTTAGAACTTTGTTTTCAAAATTCCTTGGGAAATTTCTGATCTTTGGGAGAGGAAGGAAGGCCTCAGAAATGCTTCTTTTCAAGAAATGTTTAGCAAAAACTAGTTAAAACCTTGAACCAAGCATAAATTATTCTAGAACAAGTTGGTAGAGGGACATGGTTTGTTCTTAGTGTTGTGACAAGCAAAGACACCTTGCTATCTCAGTCTCCTTTCACTGGTGGGAGCCCTGTGTCACACATACACAACTCTTCTTATTCAGTCTACTTGCCTGTCAGTGCACCTACATGTTCATGATGCTTCCCTGTGTTAACAGGATTTGTAAGTATTTTTAAAGAAGAGCAAATAGATTTAGTCTCACATAATAGATGTTAGGAGCTATGTATTCGCCCTGTCACTTCTTTATGAATCAGTCCTGGAAGTTTCCTTGTGCATATTTTGGTTTATCTTTAAATTTCAATATACTTTTATTATTTCTTACTGTTTGCATAGATCTTTTCACAAGTTAAAGGGTGTTTTTATCATGTTGCTGATAGAATAATGGGAACTGAAATTAATTTAAGTTAAGCAGAAAGATAATGTTTCCTTTATGACTCAGATGGAACGAAAGGGGTAAAAGCAGCGTAGAAGCTAGTCTGTGTGTAATGTAGTCAGTCACTTCAGAGTGAGTAGCAAACAGCCATCATTCAGAAATGCAATTTTTAACAGTTTTTTTACTGTGGTGTTAGTTTGAAATTTTGCTATGACTCAGCACAACTAGTGCTTGTGGCATTAAACCAAATAGTGCATTTTTCTTAAACTGGCAGAATTAGTTCCTCCTTTGTGCAACTAGTCCCTCGCTCTATTGACTATAGAGAGGGCCTGGACTATGTAGAGGTCTTGAATAAGGCTAGATGAGTAAATGGGGATAAAATGAGGAAACTTGAATCCTAATCAGTGTATGAAAAATTTTTAGAAGTTGTTTCTAGTGACAATATTTGAAAAAGCAAGGCCTTTTTATGCTGCATAAATCGTAGAATCATAGAATGGTTTGGGTTGGAAGGGACCTTAAAGATCATCTAGTTCCAACCTCCCTGCCACAGGCAGGGACACATTCCACTAGACCAGGTTGCTCAAAGCCCCATCCAATCTGGCCTTGAACACTGCCAGGGAGGGGGCAGCCACAGCTTCTCTGGGTAACCTCTGCCAGTGTCTCACCACCCTCACAGTAAAGAATTTCTTCCTAATATCTAATCTAAATCTACCCTCTTTCAGTGTAAAACCATTACCCCTTGTCCTGTCACTCCATGCCCTTGTAAAAAGTCCCTCTCCCACTTTCCTGTAGGCCCCCTTCAGGTACTGGAAGGCTGCTAGAAGGTCTCCCTGGAGCCTTCTCTTTGTTTGCACGCATGTTAGCATATGGGTCCATAACATGTCCATGACATAATTCCAGTATGTTTACTTCCAGAGGTGCTCCCACTGATGCATTGATGATATAAGGACTACTTAGGTATCAAAAAAAAGTAAACTAAATTACAGTATTTTGTGCTGTTCTATCATGCCCATTCCCATCAAGAAAAAGTCTGGGAGGAGTGGAATTACTAGCATTGTAATGTTAGTGGTACAAACAGTACTGTAGCATTACTGGCTCTAGGGACACATTGCAACCCCACTAGTTTTATCTTCCCATGATTGAACAGGAGAGATCTTGCACAGGTAAAATTGTTCCACATATGCTTTGTCGGGTAATTTCACCATTGTGAGTGACGGTTGAAGAGAACGTGGAGAGTACTCTGTTTCAGCTCGATACAGTTATCCTGAAGAAGGTATATCATGAGTATTATCCTGACAGATGCTCCATCTCATTAATTGTAACAATCTAATTAAATGCATGCAGTAAAAACAGACTCACAGTCAAATGGTCACATAGTAACTCTCGTCTGTACAGTCTCTCTTCGCTTGGCTCCAACTTAATTATCGGAGTTGTGGAGCTTGATGTGCAGTGCGGTGGGTGCAGTTGCATCCTGTTTTCCCAGGCCACATTGTCTTTCTCTTAGTGTTAGTTTCAGCTTGATATTAATGATGTGTCTCACCAGAGGTCATCACAGGAGCATGCTGCCACCTGGCTGTTGTTAAGAGACTAGATAAATTTTAAGATTAATTTATTATGAAAAGCAGTATCCGACTGATTACTGAACTTCACGGCCTCAGAGATCCCTTTTTTATACACAGCTCTTCTATTGCAAGTTTCCTAATGGAACATTGAACACATTTCTGCATTACAGTGCCTTCAGAGATGCCAATCAGTGCTGATGTCTTAATTCCATTTCAATTTTTCTCTGATTAATGCATGTGTAATAATTGTCTTACGGCAAAGGTCTCCACATAACAGACTTTATTTGCTTCCCTAGACTTAAGGAAAATCATATGCATGGTACGTTTTGCTATCTTGTCCTTTATCATTTGGAATTTATACAGGTAATAGTGCATAATATAGCACAACAGACTGACATATGGATCACAAAAGAATAATGGCCTATTCCCTGGAGAATATAGAAGTCATCTGGTCTTCCAATTTATACTTCAAGTAATCGAGAAAATAGATTAGCCTATATTAAGGATTTAGTATGTAGTGAACGAAAAATACAAAAGATTAACGGGTCATGCAAACTGAATGCAACATATTTGCTTGATGAAGAGTAACATGTCTTCATGCTTTTCTTGCACTCTTCAGCCTCTGGACTATAAAACTCCTGGTTTGAATCCTGGTTTGCACTGTGTAGGGGCCAGTTAGGAGAACAAATTCAGAATTGATACGATGTTTTTGACAATTTTCATTAAACATAAGTAAGTAATAGAACCTCATGTTACTGGAAAAGGGGATATTAACTAATTCTGATGCACAGATCTGTCCTAGTTTTTAAAATTGTTCTGGATTTTTATGGAGTAATAGAGTACAGAGTGCATAGATCACAGATAGCAGCCATAAGACAGGGAGCTTGCTATTTGGCAGAGGTACACAGAATCACAGAATCACAGAATGTTAGGGATTGGAAGGGACCTCGAAAGATCATCTAGTCCCATCCCCCTGCCGGAGCAGGATTGCCTAGACCATATCACACAGTAACACATCCAGGCGGGTTTTGAATGTCTCCAGAGAAGGAGACTCCACAACCTCTCTGGGCAGCCTGTTCCAGTGTTCAGTTACCCTCACCGTAAAGAAGTTTTTCCTCATATTTATGTGGAACCTCCTGTGTTCCAGCTTGCACCTGTTGCCCCTTGTCCTGTCAATGGATGTCACTGAGAAGAGCCTGGCTCCATCCTCATGACACTTGCCCTTTCCATATTTCTAAACATTAATGAGGTCACCCCTCAGCCTCCTCCAAGCTAAAGAGACCCAGCTCCCTCAGCCTCTCCTCATAAGGGAGATGTTCTACTCCCTTAATCATCTTCGTGGCTCTGCGCTGGACTCTCTCTAGCAGTTCCCTGTCCTTCTTGAACCGAGGGGCCCAGAACTGGACACAATATTCCAGATGCGGCCTCACCAGGGCAGAGTAGAGGGGGAGGAGAACCTCTCTTGACATGCTAACCACACCCCTTCTAATACACCCCAGGATGCCATTGGCCTTCTTGGCCACAAGGGCACATTGCTGGCTCATGGTCATCCTGCTGTCCACTAGGACCCCCAGGTCCCTTTCCCCTACGCTGGACTCCAACAGCTCTGCCCCCAACTTGTACTGGTACATGGGGTTGTTCTTGCCCAGATGCAGGACTCTACACTTGCCCTTGTTATATTTCATTAAATTTCTCCCTGCCCAACTCTCCAGCCTGTGTACGTCCCTCTGAATGGCTGTGCAGCCTTCCGTTGTGTCAGCCACTCCTCCCAGTTTTGTGTCGTCAGCGAACTTGCTGACAGTGCACTCTATTCCCTCATCCAAGTCATTAATGAATATATTGAATAGTACTGGTCCCAGTACCGACCCTTGAGGGACTCCACTAGACACAGGCCTCCAACTGGACTCTGTCCCATTGACCACCACTCTCTGGCTTCTTTCCTTCAGCCAGTTCACAATCCACCTCACTACCCGATCATCCACACCACACTTCCTCAGTTTAGCTGCGAGGATGCTGTGGGAGACTGTGTCAAACGCTTTACTGAAATCAGTGTGAAACTACATCCACAGCTTTACCATCATCTATCCACCGGGTTATGTCCTCATAAAAGGCTATCAAGTTGGTTAAGCACGACTTCCCCTTGGTGAAGCCATGCTGAGTGCCCCTAATGATCCTCTTATCCTTGATATGCCTAGAGACAGCACCAAGGACAAATTGTTCCATTACCTTTGCGGGGATGGAGGTGAGGCTGACCGGTCTATAGTTACCCGGGTCCTCCTTCTTGCCCTTTTTGAAGACTGGAGTGACATTCGCTTTCCTCCAGTCCTCAGGCACCTCTCCCGTTGCCCACGACGTAGCAAAGATGATGGAGAGTGGCCTAGCAGTGACTTCCGCCAGCTCCCTCAGCACCCGCGGGTGCATCCCATCAGGGCCCAGGGATTTATGGATGTCCAGATTGCTTAATTGGTCCCTGACCCAGCACGTAGTCTCTGCCTACGGAGTGACAGACACAGTGATTAGGTAAAAGGAACAGGGTGAATCTTGTAGGAAAGGAGGCAATGTAAGTTATGCAAAGAGCAACTGATTAGTGTAAACACATTGTAAGTAAATGATTGATTAATAGGCATGACTAATACATGAATTAAGTCATATTTTTCAGCCACAAATGCTATGGTCTCACATTTTAAAAAAAACTGTGTATAATTGCAGTGATTATGCATGCAAATGAGATAATGACACATACAAGTAGCCACTTAGATGCACAACTGGTCATTTGCATATAAATTTGCCTACAGTCACATTATAGTCTCATTAAGTATGGAACTTTGATTAATTTTGTGGGCACTGTCATTCTCTGAATGAGGTAGATCCTCAGAGTGAAGTAATATATGACCGTGCAGTTAGATAAAATGCCTAAGCACCTGAAAACAAATTTAAAGTTACACAGGCAAACCTTAATTCTAACATTTTCTAATCTCTGCATGGTTAATTTTGCAGCCTTAACGTTTTTGAGGTTTTTTTAACATTGCTTTTAAATTGTATAATTAGTGTTCAGAATGAGCCATATATATAAGCATTAATTTTTATATCTAAACAGATTTTTAAGGTGAGATCACTGTCCTTGTGATTTTGAAATCTAATGTTGTTCAGGCTACTGTGACCAGGCTGGGTAAATGTTAACTCATTTTCAAAAAGGGTGGCCTTTTCAAAAGCACATAAGTAACTTTGACGCCTGCCCCATTTTCACAAGGTGACTTAGTCATTTAGAACCTAAGTCCCCAGACACTGCCACTGGAGTTAAGACTCTTGAATCACTTGCATGTCTCTGGATATCAGATCCAATTCTCTGTTCCTAAATGCCTAAGGAGCATATTTTAATAGTTGTATAATTACCTAAAATATTTATGGATGATCAATGAGAATTTAGCATTATTTTGTTATTTGACATATAAATTGCTTACGGCTACGTCTGTCTCTATCTAAATGTCTTTGCAAATATGGTCTTAAATCACTTTTGAAAAAATGGTGGCTTAAAATTCCAAATAACTTAGGTACTTTATAATGTTGACCCAATGTATTAACCCTCCAGATTTTAGCATTTTTTATCAATCATCCATCAAAAAACAAAATAACAAATTGGTTTGAAGTCTTGATCTTTAATCCTCAGTGTAACCGCTGTAGCATGAAGACCTTTGGGGGGAAATATGTAGAACTGATTGTTTTTTCTTTAATCCATAAATATTCCCCATTGTCTGTGATTGTAAAATGTTATTGTAAAATGTAGAGTGTTATTGAAGAAGAGCACTCCCTAGTTCTCAAAGATACCTGTAAGCCCCACAAACAATAATACGTTGGTTAATCAAGTACCACTTTCACTTTTTAAGTACTTTAATGACAGATTTTATTTTATTTTCTCCCATGCTTGTGATAAAATTTTTGAGTCTACAGTTAAAGTGGAAATCTGGGGGACTTCTACAGGTGCCTGGAACTATTAGTTTTAGTGTCATGTCAGTTTGGATATTCTTGCCTCAATTAACAATTAGAAGGGGCTGTTGGATCAATAGTTGTTCAGAGTTCACAACTGTGATATGTAATGTCTGAAACTCAGTGAATCCTAAACCCTCTTTGCCAGCTGTTGCTCTTGAACAGCCTTCAAAAAGAACATCACATTTTAAATCTGAAAAGACAGCCTTGTTACCTTTTATGATGGAATAAGACTGAGAAGAATAGAACAAATTGTGTGAACTTCTGTAAGTTTATTTCTGATGAACACAATTTCTCCTTTATCCAAAGGAGAAACGCCCCCTTTGTTTTAGTCCATGAAATATTCAGTTAGACCATATAGTTTGGCTTTCTTTCAAACTTGTGATTGCTTTTGAAAGGAGGCCCAGTGTTTGTAAATATCACTGAGTCACAGAACAGCTGAGGGCGTCTACCACCTCTCTGGGCAACCTGTTCCAGTGTTTCCCCACCCTCGTAAAAAATTTCTTCCTTAAATTTAGTCTGAATCTACCCTCTTTTAGTTTAAAACCATTACCCCATGTCCTATTGCTACTTGTCAGGTCTCATGGACCATGTGTATGTCCAGTTTGTTTAAATGCTCCCTAACCTGATCCTCCTCTATCAAGGGTAAGCCTTCCTTGCTCCAGACTTCCCCTCTGATCTCAGTGGCATGGGATTCCTGAAGAAAAATCTTACCAGTAAACACCAAAGTGAAGAAGGCACTAAGTACCTTGGCCTTTTCCAAGCCCTTTGTCGCCAGGTCACCTGTCCCATTCAGCAGCAGGACTACATTTCTCCTAGTCTTCTTTTTGCTGCTAATATACGTGTAGAAGCCTTTCTTGCCCTTCAAGTCCCTCCCCAGATTCAACTTCAATTAGGCTTTGACTTTCCTAACCCTGTCATTTTATGCTTGGACAGTGTCTCTAGACATCCCTGGTCTCCTGTTCCTGCTTCCACCTCTTGTACACATCTTTCTGATGTTTGAGTCTAGTCAGGACCTACTTTTTCACCCATGCAGACCTCCTGCCACCGTTGCGTGACTTCTTGTGCATGGGGATGGACCATTCTTGAGCATGGAGGAGGTGATCCTTGAAAGTTGATCAGCTCTCCAGGACCCCTCGTCTCTCCAGGGTAGTCTCCCATGGGATGCTTCCAAGCAAATCCCTAAACAGACTAAAATCTGTTCTTCTGAAGTCCAGGATTGTGATCCTGTTATTTGTGAAGTTTCCTCTTGTCGGGAAGAATCCTCTTTTTTTTTAAAAAAAAAATCCTCTTTTTGTTTGTTTGTTTTTAAAGAACTGTATTATATGGGTCCTAAAGTTCAGTTATACCTGTAATTATTTGTAAGTATTGGAGGAAAGTTAACTGTAACAGAAAGTGTCTATTCTTGAAGACAAAAAATATAGTATACTTAGTACTTAGATTGTAGTTTGGCTGATTCTTGGTAGACTTGTGAGGAAATCATGTACCAGGAAAACTGAAAAAAATAGTAATAAACTAGGGGAATAAATGCTGTGTTGGAATTAAACGTTGGCAATGACTTTTAAGCTTATAATAATTCATATTATCCCTATGGGCAGCATAAGAAGGAAATATCTGAGGCTTTGAAAGGAGATATAAAAGGTTATTTTACTTCTCATGGGTCCTTAATAGAAAACAAATGAGAACCACTTGGTACAAAAATCAACATTTAAAATGCATTTCATTTTGTAGTAAATAGAGCAAAGCACATATGATAAACAAGATCTCATCTTTTGTAAGCTCTTCAAAACAGAAGAGGTGATACATATATTTAAGGCAATACGAGACCTTGAATATTTTAATGGCAAAATAGAAACTAAAAATAATAGTAGTAATTAGTATTAAACATCCTTGTTAAAGCATGAACCTAAGAAAATCTTGAAAACTCTACAGTGATCTTCAAGCCATTTCCCTGTGCTACACAGATACCTACACAAAGCCTACATTAAATATGTAAACTACATTTATTTATATATTTTTGCTCAGTTCCAATGACATATGAAGCCCATTTTTCCTTTCCTATGTGTAGGGTACTCATATATTCCTGAAGCGTTATGGTAGTTCCTGAATTTATTTAAATTACAAGGTTTTATTTAAAAGTACCCATTGTATAATAAAACCTAATTTGCATTAATATAATGAGGTATTTAGTCTAAATTATTCTAGTGAGAGTAGCTATGAAAATTGTTTTGAAGGATTTATTTTCCACTTATGAGTTTCTTAATGAGGATTACATCCTCAAAGGAGAACAAGTAATTGATAAAAATAGTTTTTTGGCTTTCAATAACATTTTCACTCCCATTATCTTGTTCTAGAATAAGATGTTAAATCTTTACAATTTGAGACAATGAAATAATAACCATCCCTAAATCCTTACTGTAGTCAAAGAGTTTTAAACGCTACAGGTGTTATAAAACTCACCTAACAGAGCTGTTCCAGGTCTCAAAATTTTCTTTTCTGCTTTGTTCAATTGTATGAAAGCATTTCTCATTTGATTATATCCTACAATGGAAACAAGTCTCTGGATTTGCCACATGCTAGTGGCTTTATTAATGTTGTAATAAAGTTATTTACAACCCAGTGATGGGGCTTGACTACTGCTGAAGAGTCATAAATCCAAAGCAAATACAAAAAGCAGCCGTTTCGTGAACGTATGTAATACTTCTTGGGTACATCCATAGTCAGTTTTGCCCACATCAGAGCTGGAGTGCGTACTCTAAATTGTCTGCCATCCCCCTTGCAGGTACCTCCCAGGACGGCAGAGAAACACAACTCTGGATGAGATCAGTGGTGCAGGCTAAGGAGGAGAAAGGAAATTATGTTCATATTTTGCTTTTCTTTTCCCTTTAACCATAAACTATAACACTGTTTCTTTTGTCTTAGTTCAAGAGAAGGTGAAAGATAATTTGTTCAAATTTGAAATTCAGGCCTCCAGTGAATTTGGCTTAGTGTTGCATTGTATCTGATATTGTGAGCTAATTAATGTTAGTATTTAGAGAAATAATTTATTTTGGATCAAGCCTTCTAAAATGTAGTTAATTAAATAATACAAATAGAAAAGCTTCTTTGCCTAGATTCTGCTTTGCTTTAGTCTCCAAGACATCAAAGCAACATTTTTTTAATTAATTGTCATCTAGTTAAAGAAAACAAGAATTGAAGATAATCAGCATTAGAATATATGAACTTGACAAAAACATTTTTTTAAAAAATTATAACAATGTTTTCCATGTAGTTTATGAGCTACCTGTGGCTGTTTGGCCTTGGCCTATGATTTTGACCGGTGTAATCACACTTGATGGGTACATGATCCAGGAACATATGTATCTGTCACGGAAAACTTACGTTCCCAAACGGGATGATATTAATGGCCCAGTAGGCAGTATTTTTTTATCTGAACTCATAGCGTTAGAAAGCACTGTGATGTCCAGGTTTTCAACCTTCCGATTATTTTAAATGGGGAAGGCCACCTTTAGGGTAAAAAAAAGCTTTCATATTATTCTTGCAAGAATTCAGGTTCTAAACAGAGTAGTCTAGAATAATATAAATTAACTTAGTATTGTCTTCCTAGGATTTGCATTTCTATATTGCCTATTCAGAGTACTGCTATGTTTCTATGTTTCTTTAACTAATGCTTCAAATATGAATGTTTTTTAACGGGAAGTAAAGAGAGTGCCTCACACTTCAAAACACATGCTTACAAAGTGTTCAGCTTTCCATTTAAAACTCAGGGAAGTTCAGCAAAAAGCCTTCAAATACTCATAGCCTTTTTAGATAACATATCTATGTATATACACACACTTATATAAAATAATTACTGTATATTTTTCATTAAAACTATTTGCAACTAAGTATTTTATTAGCATGCAGCTGAGTAGGGTTTAATAGGTTATTTAGTTGTTGTAATGCAGAAGTTTCATGGATAATTCAGATTTAACCTTATTGCTAAGAAGTCTTTTCTTTGTATCCTTGGAAAAATTACAAGACTTTCTATGGAGTCTAGGTTATGCCTTATCTTAATTTTGAGAAGGAACAATAGATACAGTTCTGGGAAGGGGCAAACAGAGTGAAGAGTTAAATGAACATTTTAAAGAAATCTAGAATATCCGTTTTGGAAAAAGGGATTTCTGAACTTTGGAAGAAGTCCAACGTAGGCAATCTATTAAGTGTCCTAGGGATATGTAGCAGAAGATTACAAACTGCTTAGTTTATCATCAGTTGTAAGAAAGGATTAAATATGACTCTAACAGATAAAAAGATTAAGATAGAGGATCTTGTTTAAAAATAGTTTCACTGCCATTAAATGGCCAACATTCCACAAGGAAAACAGTCACAGCTTTTCCACTTATAAGAAGATTTTATATGGATAGACTCCAGAACAGAAAAGTTGGGGACCAAAAATAAATGCTTGTTTTCTTCAGAAATGATTCTGTATAATCTTAATATTACAATATTTGAGTTAAAAGTGCTAATTTGACCATGGATAAGAAACACAAAAAATAGAGGCTGTTGTAGTTTCTGAGTCTCACGTGAGCAGATCTGTAGTGGGAGTCTGGGGAAGATTTCTGACTTTGTTGGTGATGTCTCCCAGAGCCATGGTTCTACTGCCAGAAGGTCAGATAGGGCCATCACCCAGATCTCTACAGAATTATTGGTAAGCAATCCTCTTTTCCTCAATGGAACAGTGCCCAAGTCTGTACAAGGAACAGAATGAAGAAAAAGTCCAGCTTCTTTCTTCCTGACCTTGTCTACATGTGCTGGTCAGGTTCTTCGGGCCTCAGATATTTCCAACTAACAAGAAAATCTGGTAAAACTGTTTATCTGTAATTGCCTTAAAAATATTCCATAAAAAAAATCTTTATGCTTTATCAATATTTTACTGAATCATTTCCTGATTATCTGACCACCAGCTTTATTCAAAGGCTTTGCCTGCAGTATTCAAAATCATTAGCACTGTGTCGTGGCTCTCCCTTTTTCCTGAAGACGGTTTTTTCCCTTGGTGCAGGGTACTGTAATCATACATAATGACTTCACTGTAGTCTGTATAATTTCAAATGGAAAAAAAAAGACCTTTGTCTGAAAATATTCTCTGAAGAGAAAATGGGAGCTTTGGGTCAATTTTGCACCCAACTTCAAGAGCAATTTTTACATTAAAAGATATACGGTTATGTATATATATGTGTGCAATCTACACATCAAAAAGAAACTGATTCATTGTAATATGCCTGTTGCTAGGAGGCTTTAGGTACGATGGTCTAGGTGACTAAAACTGGAGAAAAGATAATTGTGATATTATCATGTAACAAAACAGTTGTAAAAATAGTCTTTTGTCTCTGAGTGTGTCAGAAAGATGGTTTGTGTGTCTGAGCTGTAGTCCCAAGCAGCAACGCAGTAGTGTTTTACAGTATCTTTATAAAACTACAGTGGGAGAGAGTGTTGTCAGGAGAGATACTCTGAGGACCTGACTGACAAAACTGGAAAAGTCCTTGTTTGTTAGCACATTGCTGAGTTAGGAGCTGGGAGAGACCAACCTGAGGCCAGGCCACTGTTATTCCAGGCAATCGTGCCTGACAGGTCTATTTAGAAACTTAACAGTGCTGATTTTAGCTAATGAGAGGTTCATCCCACACCAAAGCTATCTCTAGCATAGTTCCAATGCAATTACTTTTACTGCCATTTATGTTCTGATTTATTGAATTACCGACACATTTCTGACAGAACTGTCCTTTTGCTTCCATGCTGTAGATCACCTAATGTATGCCACTGTGGACAAATAATAGATTATCTTTGGGATGTCTTTGGAAGCTGAGTTTGGTTGAAGTTACGCTCCTCTAGGTGATAGAGCCAGCTTAAATACTCTTGATTGACAGGTTTGTTTTCAGTGTGATTAAGTTTTCCCTGTAGTTGTACTAACATCTCTTCTGGCACAGCAGTAAGACAGAGGCAGTTAAGTGTGGCTATGGGCAGAGTAAATAAAGTTCAATAAATGTAAGCTGGTGGTGGCAGCCCGGCAGACACATGTCTAGCCAGAACCTACGTTGTGAGTTGGGGCATTCAAAAGATCGGGCAAAGCAAGTGGGAGATGGTAAGATACTTTTTTTACCTAGATATGGCTTTTGAGGATGGCTTTTCTGTGAATAAAGCAATTGCAGTGGATGCTCCTTTTCAGGACTTCAGTACTAGCTTCTGTATTCACATTACAGTGTGTGGGATGTCAATACTTTGACTGTAAACTGTTGCCCAGTATTTCCAAACAATCTAAGCTCAAGAACAGGACTCATTCTTTCAGCAAAGTAGAGGACTTTAAGATAGAAGCAGCTATTTTTAAAACAATTTTTAGAGTTCCAGAGTAGGGTTAGGCTATTCACATAAACATTGATTATTTAAAAACCCTACTCCCTTCTGATTTGTGTAAGGAATTTTGTTGATAACTTTCTTTTGAACGTATTCAAAAGAAAAAAAATAGTAGGAGGAGGTGCTGGCTATTTAAAACATGACTGCCCATTTGAAAGACTAATTTGTCTCTTAAGTACAATATTCTATTTTGTGCATTTTTCTGTGACTAAGCCTACCTGTTTGGTAGCATAAGTTAGGTACTGATGAACCATTCAAGAAGAAAGGGAGTAAATACACACAAAAAAAAGAGAAAGCATGATTACGCTGCAGGGATGAACTCTCAGTATTATCCTGGCATTTAAAGAATTTCTTACTGTATAGAGTGGCTAGTCTTTTAAAGAGAACTTCATGCTCCCCAATTTCACAGAATCGCAGAGTGATTGAGGTTGGAAGGGACCATCTTGTCCAACCACCTGCTCAAGCAGGGCCACCTAGAGCCGGTTGCCCAGGACAATGTCAAGATGGCTTTTGAACATCTTCAAGGATGGAGACTCCACAGCCTCTCTGGGCAACCTGTGCCACTGCTTGGTTACCCTCACAGTAAAAAAGTGTTTCCTGATGTTCAGACAGAGCCTCCTGTGTTTCAGTTTGTGCCCATTGCCTCTTGACCTGAATTTGAATTTGTATTGCTCTTTCTTAATATGTTCACTTTTTTGTTGCTGTTCTTTGAATTGGTGGTTGAATTTTCAAGCCCAACTTGAATGTTGTAAAATTGAAGAGAACTTTTCAATTTGGCCTAGATGTTTCTTTCTTTAATCTTAACACTAGGGTATTATTCAGCCAAGAAAACACCCTCCTTTTGATTAGACCTAGTGCATTTTTCTACACTCCTTGCATTAATTTTAAATCCTAACCAATCCATGTTAAAATATTTCTGGGTGAAAGTCACATTTTTACCAAAGCAATCCTATTTTGAGGATTTTAACATGGTGCATACATCTTAGCTGGCCTTCAATTTTACACATGGGTAAATTACCAAAATATCCTACCGCTGAATATATCAATAGGTGTGAAATCTGTGCTCACCTAAAACCAGTTGGTTTTTGCAGTTTCAGTTGGGATAAACACGCAGGATTCAAACTAAGTATCTGTGATTTAGTAGTGTAAGAGCTATTAACTTTCTGTGGGATTTAGACTTGTAAGTTACAAAAGTACTTGAAAAATTTGCTGAGAACTCTATGAAATATACTGTGGCTACGTATAATAATGTAATTATCAAGTCTAATTTTTTTCTGGAATATGAAGTATTCTATAATAAACTACTAATCCAATTGAAAACTGTAATTACTAAAAACTGTTTGCTTCTTACATCAAATTTCAAATGTCATCAAAGTCCATCTTTGACCTTATACTTTGCTGTCTGTTACTTTATTTTTGTCACAGAATGATGGTATAGGCTTATGAAAAGATGACTCATTTAACAAAAGGAAAAATAAATTTAAAAGTAGGACTGCATACGGTCTTTGTTCTTTAGACTTCAAAGATGAAGTGAAACTATTTCAAAGCTTTCAAATAGCTAAATTATTCTTACTGCAGTTTTTACTGATTCTTTATCATCTCATCTGTGAGGTTTACATTAATCATAGCTGGAGACTTACGTTCCAAGATGTAGCCATGCTAAGGAACATGGAGTTCTGAGGCCAGTTCTTTAAACATTCAATTACACAGAATCACATAGAATCAATCAGGTTGGAAGAGACCTCTGGAATCATCGAGTCCAACCATTGCCCTGACACCACCATGTCAACTAGACCATGGCACTAAGTGCCATGTCCAGTCTTTTCTTAAACACATTCAGAGATGGTGACTCCACCACCTCCCTGGGCAGCCCATTCCAATGTCTAATGACCCTTTCTGAGAAGAAATGCTTCCTAATGTCCAACCTGAATCTCCCCTGGCGAAGCTTGAGGCTATGTCCTCTTGTCCTATGGCTAGTTGCCTGGGAGAAGAGGCCGACTCCCACTCCGCTACCCTAAAATAGTTGTTTAGTCTCTTTCTGTGGAGTAGAAAGGCCACAGTGGGAATCCGTTCCACCTATTTTAGGCAACTGTTGTGGGTGGAATGAAAGGATTGCCCCATGTAGCACCTGTTCCTTTCTACTGACCTATAAGGGGTCCAGGAAGCTTGTTTAGATAGGACATATAGTTTCTGCAGGTTTAACATGAGACACTGATCCCCCACAACTGAAATACCATGCACCTTAACAACTCCAAAGGGTCTCTGTCTATGCTTCTGCAGAGGAAACACATTTTCTGACTTATATTTATCTCCTGTTCTGCTTGCCCTTAGTGATATAACCTCTATTGATACCAGCTGTATTGCCTCAAGTCCACACAAAGCGATGTGGCTTTTTTGTCTGCTAAAGGATCAGAAGAATCCAAGTACAAGAGAATAGCGTATTTCCCTGAACCTGGCCTGTCACCTCTCTTCCTCCCTGTTTTTGTTGAGTTGAAGCCACACTTGAGTCATCATGCTGCTTACAAGGGGATTAGAAGAATAAATAGCTTTTGCTATTCCGTAAGAAACAGAGCATGGATAAAGACAGGATAAATAAAACACTGTATGTCCTTGTTCTCAAGGAGAAAGTGATCATTCTTTTTGCAGAAAGTAGTAGCTTAGATTGCTTGATATCATATGAAATATGTAACCTGAGTCAGTACTGACTTCCATATAGCCAGTTGTGAAAATAGTGCTAATTCAGTACAATTGAAAACCAAAGCAGAATGTGGCTAAGCCTGTCATTCAAATGAAACATTCTGGTATTGATAGTACCACATATTGAAAGCAGAGCAAATTGTGTAATATTAAGGGATGTATAAATAATACAGTAATTAATAGTATTTTAGTATAAAATTTTTTAATATTTTAAATTGTCTGATTTAGTGAGCTAAGCACATAGTATACATCTCTGAATATGGCAGTTATTAATAATGATTGGATTTTCCCTCACAGATTTCAATGGTGAACGAAACAATGTTGATCACTGATCTGACTGACTGCCCAACCCAGATCATGCAGTTCTACAGCTGTACCCCGAGTCCTGCTTCAAACTGATAACTTCTCATTGGAAAGACATCCTTCCAGAAGGATCACCAACCTTGATCCCCAAAATTCAAGTCACAGAGAACCACCCAAACAGCTTATCTTCAGCTTTGATAACATATGAATATGGAACCGAGTCAGTATCCAGTATTTGAGGCTTTTGGTCAGGTATGAGGAACAAAACCCAAAGCAAGCCAAAATGATATTTTTGCTCCACTTCAGCAAATTTCTACCTTCTGTAACACTGCAGATATTGGAAATGTGTTCTAGAGTTCAAAATATGGAAAAATAGTCTCCACAGAATATTGCCAACTCATAATATAGTAACATGTAGCCAGATATAATGTGATTTTATAAATACAGTTACCAGATGACAGTTTCATGTAATAAGAGAAAGTATTTTTTTTTAAAAGCTGATGTGTTGCTCAGTAATAAACAGAAGACTGCCAGCTGGACAAGAAAAACATTGTCAGAAATATCAAGTATTTGT
The DNA here is from genome assembly GCF_013368605.1 of Nyctibius grandis. Classification (NCBI taxonomy): domain Eukaryota; kingdom Metazoa; phylum Chordata; class Aves; order Nyctibiiformes; family Nyctibiidae; genus Nyctibius; species Nyctibius grandis. The sequence continues at coordinate 105,983,785 of NC_090659.1, forward strand.
AAACAAAATAAGACTAATTAATTATAAAACACATACTAATACAAAGTGCTAGCGTCATCTCCCTTTTCTGCTTGAACCTTTAATCATAGAATTTAATTTTTCTTCCTTTGCTAAAAAAATCTGTCATTTTCTGTCCTAACTTTTGCAACAGACATGGGTCTAAACTTGCTGCCTTAATTAAACAAAAGAGAAACCAAAGTTCTAAAAAATTCTTACATGAATCAACAAAGTTCTTCATAGCACACACACAAGTCAAAGCAAGCTAAATGTATTTTACTAACAAAAATTAATTTGCTGCTGACTTCAAACCCTGTAATGACTAATAACAGCAGTAAAACCACTAAATCTGTTCGTTTTTTCATATACTGTAACTTTTTCCACCACTGCAAAACCCAGGGAGTTTTGATAACTTTCAAAGACCTATTAATCTTACTTCTTGCAAAACTCTGATACTCTGGTAGTAGCTTCTCCATATTTGGAAGATTCCCGTGAATATATAAACATTCGGCATTCCATATTCCTAGCTGAGCCTTTTTCATGTTCAAGGTAGCATTCATATTATGCTTTTTTTCCTTCTAAAGTTTAAAGTAAAGAAAAAAAATCAAAACTCATACACTGTCCCTTCAAAATGGCAAATGAAATGCAGCAACTGACCCAGCCTCAGCATTTTTCAGGTTTTCTATGCACTTTTTAAAGTAGTCTGTATTATCAAAACAACATGGGTTGGGCTCCAGTTTAGCCTTTCAGGGTTAACAGCATGCTATTAGAATGATAAACTGTCACTAAGTCCTGCAGACATCCGTGGAGCTCTGTAAGGATGCAACAGTCTGTTCACACAGGATGGGTCTCTAAATTAGTTTATCAGGCAGATTAACTGGCAACAGCAACCACCACAAAACCTCAATTATCAAAACCCTTCTTTCATATAGAGATTAAGAATAGCTGAAAATCTGGCAGTTATTTTGCATTACAAGTAGGCAAATTGGTAATTAGAGAAAAACTTACAGGTATCAGAAATGAAATTAAAAACTGCATACATTTTTAAATGGCAAAAATTAGTGTTAGCTAGGTTATCTATCCTACAGTCACAATCATTCTGCTGTGAGTGAAATTTCTTATAATGAACTCATTTGAAGGTAGCAATGCCTCTATATAAATCTTGTTCCTCTGGAAAGATGAAAGAAGACTCAGTGTTGTCATCAGTGGTTCCCAGTTAAAATTTCACACTGTACTTTTTTGATATCAATTCTGTTTCCCAAGACTCTGATGTTGAAGTGAATTAACATCATCTTATTTTATTCCCATATCACAAAGTGTCCCACATCTCCTGGGTTCTCACAATGAGGTCCGAAAAAGAAATAGGAAGATATTTTTTTTAATAGAAAATGAAAGGAAAAAGTATAAATGCAATTATCAAAGATAACTGAAGAGGCGCTAAAATGAACCAGAGAACTTGACTGGACCAGAAGAACCAGCTGGGAAGTTGGGCTGATTATATTTAACCTGGATTGCTCATCACTTTGTCAAAGAAACAAACAGTATTATTGCACGGATGTGGAAAAGATTAAAAAAGAAAAAAAAAGGCAAGCAAGCACAATATTATTCCTACCTCTGCAAGGGGAGATTTTTTCCTACTGCTTCTGTGCTTGGTTTCTTTCTGGGCTTACTGAGAAGAAGAACCTGTGCCAGAGTAATTTTTCTTCAGTGGAGGAAGGTGACCTGGGTGTTGGAGTCTCTTGCCCTGTGACTCAATGCTCTTTCTGTTACACTGACTGGAATTTGAAAGGGATAAATAGGATTTTTCTAAGGTTTAAAACTTTTATAAACATAGACACACCATGGGAGTGTACCCACATGATGACCTGCTGCAGCATGTATTTGCTATCCTGTATTTATGGGAGAGAAATAGTCCAGTCAGGTGTTGAACATGAGTAGCCGTAGGCAGTATGTTAATTTTTCCATATATTCTGTGGAGATGCCACTGCAGCTGTGAACTCCAGTGAGGAGCAGAGGAACTGTACCAGGCTTGCTGTTACCCCTGTGGCAGAAGATAATGTTTTATGCATTGTGGTCTATCATCTGCTAAACAAGATGCTTCTTCTAAAAGATGTTTCTTTGTGTTTTGTTTCTGCTATTTAGTTTTTCATGGACAGTATAGACAAATTTAGGGGGTGGGGGAAAGGTCTGTGGAGTTATGTCTCCATGCATTTGCTTCAGTGATTAGTCTGTCTTTCAAGAGCTGTGAGCAGGCTGCTGCCTGCTCCTGGAGACTGGATCAGTGACAAATCAGCTGTTTAATTTCACTGGACTGTTTAGTATAAAGTGTTTCTTGTGTTACTTAAGTGTTTCTGTAAGGAAATGCAAACTGAGATCTATAAACAGTTTTTAAAAAGGAAAAGATCTGTCATGCTAGTCATCAGACACTAATGTATATCATAAAAAAGAAAACACATATAATAATGAAATATTAAAATAGGATATAGAGACAAATGGCTTTTTTAAACTATGCATACTGCATATTCCTCATTGTGTGGGAAACAGGCTTGAAGTCTATGCTGAGTAAGTACATATTTTCCTAGGAAATAAATTCTGACTCCAAAACAGTTTGTTGCTTGTTTTCACACCTTGGCTTAAAAGTTTTACAGTCACTGTCTCTACCAGCAGCTAAGCTGTTAATTCATCCCGATGGCCCTGCTCTACTAACTGGAGATCTAGGAGCAAGGCAGAAATTTTACTAGCAAGGAAACTCATACACCAGAAGACATCTGTGCCTCCTTTTCCTTCTGCAGAGTTGAAGAGAGCTTTTCTCCTAAAGGAAGGTGGTTTTTCCAGATCCTTTCTACCCCCCAGATTGACACAGAAGTCCAGAAATCCATCCTGACAAAGTCTTTGGGTTCATCTTCTTGGTTGCAGACCTAACAATCTTAACATCAGCACCTGCACAAGTTTCCTACCAAGAGCTATGGAGCACTATGCTGACTTCTCCAAACAAAAAAGTTTACTTGCCAAAGATGTGACTCGGAGTTTTACATGGATTTAAAACAAAGTAAAAGTGACACAAATCAGGAGAGATTCATGTGATAAAATGCAGATGGCTACAGCTGAGCTAGTCACACTGGTCCTTCTTCATTGTCAGAGAAGAGACATAAACCTGTCTGATCTAGGGTGATCTAAAAGCCTTTACTTCTTCCTCATGACTTTAAATGATACGAAAGTGAGCAGCTCAGAAGTGTGTATGTTGTAGTCATGTAAAGTTAGGCAATGTGAATGTCACCCATTCTGTCCTACCTACATCAGCTTCCAGTCTCATCACCACAAACTTGGGCATCTCATCCTTTCTGAGCTGATAGCTGTTGCTGTGACAGAGAAGTCCCTCAAAATCCTTCCCTTTTGTAGTTGTCATCTGGGAGTTAAGAGTCTTCTTTGAAGCAACTTAGTCATCAAAACAACCTATGCCCATCTGGATAGATGAGGCATTTTCTAATTAACAGATTCTCAGTTTTTTTCTCCAAGAACTTTTATCTGCATCATAGTTTTGTCTCCTCCTTAGTCTCTTCTACAAATCCTCTAGATGCAGCTCCATTGTAAATTTGCTAGTGTTCTACTATAAAAAAGCACATAGATGGATAATACAACTTTAATGCAAGGCAATACTGAGATTTCCCACTTGATTGTCCATGAGCCAGAAAAAATTTCATACTCATTAGCAAATGCATTTTCTATTTTTGAGTGACTAGTCTATGGCATAATTAATTCTAAGCAATTTAAATTCCAAATATACCATTGTATGTAATATATTTTGCTTTCTTGTCACCTTTCCAATTATCTCTTTATACTTTAGTATTAAAGAAAATTTTTTAGTGCACCTGCCTTACTGGTTCACCTCATGCATTTTCAACCACTGGGAGCAATTACTAATATTAAAATTATTAGGGAGTGTGTGCAATATGTGTTATAATTATTTTAACGTTTTTACCACTTTTAAAATAAAAAAGCCGACATTGTAAACCTATTAAATTTTCTTCTCTTTTATATTTGTTTACAAACTATTACAACCAATTGTTTTAAAATCTCTTTAGTCCTATAATTTTTGTCCTACTTGTCATCCACCATTTTTAATACTATGATGTCAGTTCATCTCACATTATTTATCTCAATTATTGAAAATAACTCTGGTAGCATTAAATAGTATTTGGTAAACAGGAAAATCTTTCTCATGACTTAGGACACAGAGGTCCCTTTTTAATATCTCTGCTTAGATAATAAAAGGAGAAGAGTCTTAATTTGTTTTCTCTGGTGTCCATTTCTTTGGAAGTTTTCTTTATAAGTACTCTCATAAGCAGCAGTAATGTCTCAGTGCGCACAGGTCTTGTAACCATCTTTCCTTTTTACAAGCTTTATTTGGAGAGGTTTGTTGGAGCCGATGTTACTCAAACCTGATGTAATGCCACTTCTCAGGGATATATATATATATATGTATATATATGTATATATGAGCTCTATTGCCTTCGAGAGCCTGTGACTCAAGCCCTGTTTCATTCTAGCAAATATCTCTGTGTTTTCTCCCAAGCAGGGCAATGCAGAAAACATCAGAAAACATATGCCTCTGAAGATAATACTTTTAGAGAATATAGTGATGTGAGAACAGAGGATCTACATTCCTCCTAGCAGAGCTCCCTTTTTACCTTGTGAAACTGGCCATTTGGCATAGAAATTGCTCATTAACTATGAAAAATAAATTGATATCAAGTATTCCTTTTAATCCTGGATATTACTTTTATTTCCATAGCACTTAGGAGCTGTATCTATTAACAAGCACCTGCATACACTAAGCACTGTACAAACACAGGTTTAAAAAAAAAAACATCTCTGCCTCGACCCCCAAATTTCTACGTCAGTGTAGAAGGAAGGGCAACAGATGGGTACAAACAAAGGGGCAGTATAGAAACATTGAGGCTCTCTTGTTCAGCATCATAGATCTTAGCAGAGGTCTAAGTGCATTGGCAGTCTAAATCATGCCAGGCACTTTTAGTGTATAAACATCACAGTAAAGGGAAGATTTGATGGAGAATAAGGAGGTGGTTTTGTGGCTTTTTACATGGAGCTTCTTCCAAGTATGGTGGGTAGAGTAGGAGAAAGCAAGACATTGTTTGACTTGCAAAAGGCTGCAGTCAGTTTAAAGCATGTTGATCAGCACAAGGCTATTCTGCCTCTGACATTGGGTCAGTAGGGGTAGGATTTTTTCCACCTACCTCCCTAACACATACACATGGTGTCTATCCTAGTCGCTCGGGCTCCATCAATAATCGGGAGAGAGAAGCAGGCAACCTTTGGAGGAGATGTATCCCCTCCCAAGTCAGCCATCTGCAATGGTTGAGTGGTATCACTTGCTCTGCAGGGATGTCTGCATCCTGCCCTTGATGCCCTTGACAGAGCTTAGCTAACAACCTTACATATCTAACTGCCAGACTTATAGAGCTAGGAAGTTTGGCCTATGGATGGAATTTATTTTGTCTTAGTTTAGCAATTTACCAATTAGGCAGTTCAACTTGCTTTTCAGTGCTTTAACTTTAAAATTATTTGAACAGTCAGATGGTTGCTCTTTATACTAAGGCTTTTAGCATGCGTATCAGTGAAGGCGTACAAAAAGAAATCAAGGTTTTCAGAGGCTTTCCTGAAAGGTCTGCAAGTTTCCATAACGTATATTTGAACCTCAAATTTAAAGCATATTATATAGATATATTATACAGGTTAGAGCATATTGTTCCTGTTGGAATTATAACACCAATGAACTATTCAGTGATTTTATGCTCTAGATTTGAAATATTTAATGCCAGGTAATAAGGGTAATCTAGAATGAAATATCTTTCAAAACAAACCAGACAGGTTTTCACATTTGTCAATATTGTATGTCTAGAGCTTTTCTAATACAGGAGTGACATAAATGTGTCAGCCTGTACAATGAAATATTTTAAGTATGGTCTAAGATACATAAATAGTGGCAGAGTTTGCAAAAATACGTGTAAATCAGATGATACAGGATAAAGGCATATTGAAGGTTTAACAGGACTTTTTCTGTTCTTGATTGGAAGGCCAAATCTTTTTGAAGGGAGGTGTTTAGCTGATCTGTCTTTATTTAAATACCCATAGGGAGAAAGATCCCACTTGCTCTGATCCATCTGCTGACATAAACAATAGAAACCAAATTTTGTATTGTTATTTGAGAAAAGGCATATATATTTAACTGGACTTTTTGAAAGAAGAGATTAAATACTTTTATCACATTGTGTTGAGCTGACCTAGATTTTCCTCTGGGCTTGGTCCACTCTGGTGTAGCAGTACTGCTCTCTGCCATTTGCACCTGGTTCTTAGCAACCCAGTCCCAGAGCAGCACACAGCTGCTGGGAGGCAGCAACTCTCTTCTCCAGCAGCAGTCGGTGGCTGCGTGACGCAGAAGCTTTCTCCGCGATGTCTCTGTCCTTCTTCTCATGTCCCAGGTGATGTGTCATGTTTTTTTCAGCACAGACAAAATGCACTTGGGAATCCAGACAGAACTTGTAAGGGAGATGCATTATTTGAATTGTGTTCTTGTGCCGTGCTTATGCCTCATTTCATTTGTACTGCTTAATTTAAGATAGCATACCTGGAAAAGGGAGAAAGCCACTGAATTTCCATGCTGAGCAAGACAAAGACAGTCTTAGGCAGAGGGTAATTCTTCAGCTGCATTTTGCAACTAAATAGTGCTTCTGATGCTGCAAAGTTGCATTTATGGTCTCCTCTATAAACTTTCTGAAATAACACAGAATTTGGAGAAATTTACTGATATCCCTTGGCTGCCTGAAGCTACTGATGAGGAAAGATAAAATGAATATATTTGTATGTTTCAAAATATCTTCATCAAATCAACTCTGCAAAGGTTTTGCTTCTCAGGAGCACAGCACTCCAACAGAACAACTGTTCCAGGGAGAAGAAGAAAATTTTTCACATTTTATCCTTGTTGATATTTCAATTCTATTACAGTGGCAGTTGCTAATTGCTAAATAATACTTGTCAGAAGTTTCTATTAGCATGTTATTATCTCTGCTGAAAAAGGGAGCTTAGCTTAACACTTCAGGACCTGGGTAGGATTTCATACAGAATAACATCAACATGCATAGCACAAAGTTTTCTCATAATGCCAGATAAGTACGGGAATTTTTGTTTTGACTGTTAATATGAGGTGGCATCAGACTGTAGATACAAAGTCTGCAGTGCTGAAACATTAGCTATAAAGTTATCAAATTTATGAATTACAGGTATTTCTTTCCTTTTCTTCCAAATTAATTTCAAGAGAGTTTTTGTTTGCCTTTTCAAAAGTGTTCACTCATGCAACAAAAGCTCTCCATTCTCTCATATTAACTGGTTACTAGATTAAATTAATGTTGGAAGTAAAATTTGTTGTCAGACTCATAGTACACAATATTATGTTAGAAGCAGCATGTAATGAAGGTGTTTCTCTTAACAGTAATGAAAGATTTCACCAGTCATGAAGTCATAATAAAAAACTGTTCTCTGTGCTATTTGTTTGGCAAGCATGAAGTTTTCTACTCTTTCTTCCCCATTTTGTAAACACTCAATTACTCTGATAGGAAACATCTGACTGTGGCACTAGAAAGACACAGTCCTGCCTTGAAGAGTTTATAATCTAAAAGTCAGAAGACTGCAAAAAGGATTAAAGCACACAGGTTTATATTCGATTAAGGCTATGGTTCATGTCTTTAATGATGGTGTCTTCTGTAGATTCCTAGCTAGCCGTTAGTTTTTCCTATTTTTTTATGTGTACTGAATCTTTTTGACTGCATCTCTCATTTACCTGTTCGTTCTCTACTTCTAAGATAGAATTACTCTCCACAATGTATCCCCAGCTTTCCAGCTCCCTTAACATCCATCTTCCCTACCTTGTCCTGGCTTTTGAACAAAAGAAAATAACAAAAAAATGCCATAAGAGAGAGACCACAACACCAGTCTTGACTCTGAACATGGAAAGTATTTTTTTTTTAATCTAATAATTAAAAGGAATCTTTTCTCCACGATAGCTATATGCCATGAAGAACACATGGCTTTGTTTTGCGGCAAAAGATATGGGAAGCTGAGAGGGGCTGTCCATAACGATGGAGATGATTGTTCGTAGTCCCCAGGTTGTACGATTCATTTCCCAGAGACCGAAGGATCTGAAGTTTCTTCCCGGTATGCACTTCTGCAAAAGCAGATCACAAAACGGCCATCTGATAGTGAGATTACTGCAATGGCATGATAAACTGCTTCTGTTCCCAAGTATGAGCGAGAGACAGCCCTCAGAATGGCAAATCCAGGCAGAAATCATGAGCTTCATACACAGGAGGTTTTATACTTCTTCTTGTCATTTTTGTCTGATCTTTATTCAATATCCAAATACATATAGGCTTTTATTTTTAAATTACAGACTGCTTTTTTTTTTTAATCAGCTCAGCAACCCAGCTGGAATAGATTTTCTAGATATTTCAGCCACCAGCAACTCACATTCCCAAGTTCACTGACAGATAGTCAGAAGAGCTTAGCACTAAAGATAAGATCTTTTTAGTCATTGCAGCCAGTTCTTTGCCCTTGCAGGCAAACAGGACACACAAATCCCCTTCATAAACTTACTTAATTCATTTCTAAACATGTGAAAATGTTTTGTTCCCCATTGGTCTTTCTGGAAAGTTGTTCCAGACAGGTCTGTGGATAGATCTGTTTCAGCAGCGTCAGTGTTAAAAGATAATCATGTCCAGTTTATTACCCCTGTTTGTTCTTGTGCAAGCATTGTTCTTTAGCATAAACAGTTTTATTTGCTCTTAGCATTTAACCCAGCATATATTTATAAGCAGCCATGTATTTTCATAGCCTGCATTTTGCCAGGCCAAACAAGTATGCGTTTCACACTCTGTCTGATCCCAGTGGTGCTTTTCTACACCTTTTTCAAGTCAGAAGTCACTCTTCTTGAGCACTGGTGACAAACTTTATGGGCCATACCGAAGATGAGGTATCACGAGAACCTTCTACAACAGCACTGGTGCTTCACTACCTGTACAGTTAATACTGCCTAGTATTGTATTTTGTTGTTTCATACTGGTAGCTTGTTGTTACCTCCCCTCATGATCATGTCCATTCATTACCTTCTAACTTGCAGCACAAGTTCCTCTCACCAGTCTCCAAATCCTGGATTCATCCTAGCCAACTAGTTTTCTTAGGGCTGTATTCCTTGTGTAGACCATGAAGAGTGAAGGTTCAGAACAGAATTGCCCTCTGAAGATGCCTCTTCCTGTCTTTTAATGGCTTCTGGGCAACAGACTTCTTAAGTAGCTGAAGTGAGGCGCCTGAGTTAAAGGTGAGTGGTACAGACCTGAGTATGCGACAGCTGGTCCATTCCCTGTGATCCTTGTCCTTCGGGTCTTCAAGCTTCTGCTGTAAGTGCTGAAGATCCCCCTTGATGTCAACTGTGCCTCTTCATTTTATGCCACCAGCAAATACATCAGCACAAGATGTGCCAGTTTCAGTCATGGAAACGTTAAAAATGATAAGGCTGAGATCTAATCCACAGCAAAGTCTGCAAAACTCTGTTTGCATACTCCCTTTCAGCACTTACCTACTGCAGCCTCCTCTTAACATATCTCCTGTATGTCCTCCAGTTTTTTGTCCTGCAGTGACCCAGATCACATTTGTCTGTCTTCTCAAGCACGAGTATTACTTTTAGTACTCTCCAGACATCTAGGACATTGCACTCCAGACAATGGATGTAGGAACACAAGGCTACCTGGGTTGCAGTATCTAGTACCTGTAATTTTGGGCAACAGTATATGAGATGTTTGTTTCAGAAGGACTTGCAGAACAGCTTCTCCATGTGCCACCATGCTAGCTGTGCCAGTCATCCACAGAATTATTCCTTATAACGTTAAGATCTGCAGTAAAGGACAAAAGTCATCATTCTTCAAGTGCCACAAAACAAATCAGGGGAAACAAACTACCAATGTCCTGGTTTTTCCTTTTTGCAAGTAAGCATTTGTTAAACAAGGTAAACAATACAGTGTTAGAAAAACCTTGCTGCAGAATCTGCAAGTTGATATGGCAGCTTTTCCAAAGCTTTGGAAGATAGCTATCTTTGGTCAAAATTCACTAGTGTCTTGGGGTTTTGCTTCCCCTTAAGCTGAGATAGTTTCCGTTCCCATTATCTGTCCTGCTTTTGCCCCCAAATTCATCATCATTATCTGTATTGACAAGTGAAGCAAGCGCTAATTTAGTTCTGAAGACCTTCCAAGATTATCTTTAATCTTGACCTTCTCAACAAATTTCTTTTTTCCTTGCTTTATTTTAATTAAAATGGTTGAGGAATGTTTTCTACTACTTCAAATAACCTTTGAAAGCTCTGTCAGATCTTGACTTGCTGTCCTCTTGAACTCTTGAAATGTGACTGTTTGTTCTAGCATTTCAGTGGGAGGTGAACTATAACCTCTTCTGAAAATCTGGCTCCAGGAGTTCCAAGCTCATAAAAATTCTAGCCTGAATTCTAAAGTATTTTCAAAAGCATGCAAGAAATGAAGATGGCTAATTACCAGTGACTTTCATGTAAGTAATTTAGATATTTTTGAAATTTTTATCCAGGGTGTAAAGAGTGTCACTCATGTAATCTGAAACTTTTGTAGTTAGCACATCTTGTATACAATGAAGAACTACTCATTTATACCTTCTGTACTTTCAAGTATAAAAAGGCTAAAATTTTTCAAAAACAGCTTTCCATGTGTACTTAGGATCAGTATCATTTCACTACATATTTCTTATTTACCATTTCACACTTTTGTTTTGAGTTAATACAAAAATTACAACATATCAGCTTGTAACATTTTCACTTGCTGGTTTATCTAAAAATTGACAACATTTGTTTTATTAGAAATTAGTAAAAATTACCGTATTTTAGAATCAAGAACTGAAAAGATCAAAGCTGCCTACTAAATCTTTTTGGGGTTTGCACTAACAATTATAAGACTGTTCCTTCAAACTACTTTGAGGCATTTTTTAAAATGAGACACTGTTTCATGATTCTACGTTCTAGGTTATTACTGGGGAACCAGCTGCAAATGTCCTGTCACTTTTAATACAGACAATATTTTTTACTTCTGTTTCATATATAACCCCTGGCAGTAAACTGGAAATTTAAAATGCCTTTTAAAATGAGGTCTCTTGGTATTTCTAATTGAGTATATACACTATGATGATTCTGACAGCTGGATAAACACTAAATAGACTTTTTCCTAAAATACAATAACTTTATAGAAATTAGAAAGTGAGAATCTGACATACTCTCAAGGTTATATAAAGACAAAGCAATTAAATACCAAGGCTGTGTATGTAAAGGAAAGACTTCTCTCTGTACTTTAGACACAACCTGCATATACTGGGATGGAGAGCACAGATGACTATTCTGCCAGTACCAACACATATGCAGGTGCTACAGATGCTAAAGTATTGCCCTTACAGCAGGAGCAAATCACTACAGTTTGGGTCACTGATCCTTCATCCATTGGCATAGAATAAGAGTGAGACAGAAGAGAGGAAGGTTAGTTTGACAGCCTGGGAACCAAACTCAAGACAGGAATGGTTATTTTATTAAAAAGTAGTAATTTCTGCGGAAGCAAAGAAAAGAAGTTTCATGTGCAGATCTTTTTTTATTTGGCATTATGTGAATATGACATATGGGAAAGCTGCCCTGTGCTGCCTATGGGAGATGCCCCGTCATTCCCAAGGCTTGGGATATGTTCTGTGTGTGTCCATACTCCTGACACCTCAGTCTGCTTGGTGAAGATACGGCATGCTTGTCCGGCGCATGACAGGAGTGTTTGTCCCTGTTTTGGCTATACTGTAGTCCTTGTGCTGTGACAACATTGACTCCTTTTAATACACCCTACCTTGAGAGGTCCGCATCACACCCTGTATGGTGGCACAGGTGTGCTCCACGCATGAGGGAGTGAGTCTGACACGACCAGCCCCTTGCCCCTCACTGAGGTCCTTTTGTCTCCTGCTGCACCTGTGGGCTAGTGCCTGGGTTTGCTTCATCTGGGGTTGTTTGGACCCTCTGCATCTCACAGCACATGGCAGAGATGGGCACCAACCTGCTGCTGTGCCAAGCCTGGAGTCAGGGATCGAACCCTACTGCTGGAAGAAAGGTGGGGGGTCCCTACCCATGTTCTCCTCTTTACCCTCCCCAAACTCCCAGATGTCAGTCAAGGCCATGGTCATGGCTCAACTCCATTTAACCCATACAAAGATGCAGCTTTGGCAGAGGGCCACGAGTGACTGTTCTGTTGGTATAGGGCAACCAGGCATATCCTCTTAACTAAACCTACCCTCTTTAGTGCAAAGAGACCACATTCCTAGATCCATGCAAATATCTGGCAATTGCCCAGCAGCACCAGAACAACTCCTTCTGAGGCCCCACTTCCTTGGTCAAGAAGGGCAAGATGGTCCTGCACTGCCCAGTTGCTCTCACTGATTCACTTACTCAAATTAAGGTAAGAAAAACTCTTATTGACTGGAGTGTAACCAAAGTAAAAAGACAAATCTCTCTTTTAACTGTAATTGTAGTGTTTTGCCAGGCACAGTAGTCTGGAGCAACAGGGAGGCAGGGATGGCAAGCAAAATACACCATGACCCAGGTATCTTCTGTATTAGAGATGTCAGCTCTGGGAGGCTCGTCCTACCTTTAAATCCCCAAACGTGCCAAGCCACCAATAGCTCACAGACAGGGTAAGTCTCACCATCTGTGCACATTAAGCACAATTATTGACTCAGAAGTTCCAAATGACCCAACATACCTTGACAGGAAATCTAGTAGCAAAACAACTTTAAACGGAAAGTAGTTACTGGAGGCTTGGTCCTTTGTCTTACACATGTAGGGTGTGCTGTCTTGTGCCTCAGTGGCTTTGTAGCCAAATGATGCTCAAGGACCTGAGCAAGTATTATTATCTGGTCACTGAGTCACATTTGGCTACTGACAAGAGAGGAAGATGGTCCAAGTCCAGTCGGGAACTTCTGTATTGAAGACAAAATCACCTGAGACACAACTGATCTTCCTTTGCCAACCAAACAGCTATTAATGGTAATTAATACCTCTATTTTTAAAAGCAAGGGAAGGGTCTGTAAAGAGTATGAGATTTAAACACTCAGAGTGACAAACTGGAGATTATCTCGAATGCCTGTGGAATCAGTGAGACCTGATTATTTATCCTGGTTGAAAATCTAAATTCTGGTACCTACAAGTGAACATGAACACCACTAAATTCAGTAGTCTCGCTCTCTTTCCTATGCCTGCATGAGAACTTGAAGTTTGGTGTCAGTATAACTATTGGTCTTATTCTTTATTTCATGATCTAAAATTCTAGACATTTATATGTAATTGAAATAAATGTTATTGCCTTTATTGTCCAGTATCATGGAAGTGTCTTCCAATATTCTCATGTTATTATTTCAAAATTTTTTAGGGATGCAAAAACCTTCCAATTTTACTCACTTTTTTTACTCTTTAAGAAATGTGGCAAACAACTTTTATGCTCTGAAATAACCATGAAAAGAGACAAAACCAGCAAAAGAAGTATTTCATTCTTTCTGGTATTTTGCTCTGAAAAACTAATATGAACCGCTGGAAAATGTTATAGTGTCTGACCTCACTGAATAGTAATTTACAATGCAAATATATGTAACTTTCCTTAGGCATAGTAGACTCATGGTGAAAAAAAAGGTATACAGTCCTGCTGTCTAAACGCACAAAGAAAACTGCCCCTGAAACTGCTATTCCAATCTCCTTTTTCTTTAATAACTCTGTTTTCATTAAGATTATATTATATTGCTGATTTTTGATGACTGTCCTGGCAGTCTTATGTGGAGACTTTAAACAATGGTAAACATTAATAAATGACTCTTAAAATTAAGATATCAAAAAGCAAAAAATAATTAATTCCTTTTAACAAACCTTTAAGTCTCAGTTCAAAAGGAATAGGCTTATATTACCTCTCATGTTTTAAGCCATGGTGAGGAATAGATATGTTGGTAATTGAAGGTCTCAGTGTCTATCCCAGCAGAATGACAGCTCTAGGCTCTTTCATGTGTTTGCTGTGAAGTGGTAGAAGGAAGGCAGGAGGACCAGAAGACAGGTGGTAGGGTTCATGGATCTGCTTCCCTGGGATCACATGAAAGAAATGTGGCTGTACGAGTTAACTGTGAAATATGTTTTCTTAACAGCATCCTCTCCTTGCCAGTAGATCACAGCATTCCTCATCTCTAGCTGGCTGTATACAAGAAACTGGAAAGCATTTTAGCAAAAATATTACAGTCTGTGGAATTTTTCTTGGTGATCAGATTCATTTTTTCCTTTCATCTCTACTCATTGTTAGCACTAGTATGTGCCTTGACTATGGTGTCTCTCAGACTTGCAAGATTTACAGTTACGTGAAATCTAGTATTGTCACACTGAGTAATAACCCAATAAAGTTTCTCTCTGTTCTTTTCAAACCTGAGGCAGATACTTCCAGTGGCCTTCCTCCCATTCAGAGCCTGTGGCTTCATCTTCATAAGGGTTTTGTTTGGAACAACAGTGAAAGCTTGAAGGGAAGCCCTGAGTCTCATTTCCCATATCTCAGAACTTGTAAAGCACTTCTGGGGTGTGGGAACAGGATTTCTTCTGGAGGAAACTCAATTGAAAGCTCCCTTCTGGGTGCATTACATGGACTGCAACTGCACATAGACGTAGGAACCAAAGACTGGCCCTTCAAACAGCTCCAAGCTGCATGCTTCATGACGATGTTCCATCCAGGAGACCAGACTATATCCATCCAGGTAATATGCCTGAGCCACAGGTTATGTGGGATTAGGGGGCTCAGCACCACCTCTTTTGGTCTACTAATCCACTCCTTTAATGTAAAATTAAGTGCTTGCGTAGACATACTCTGCGTCTCACAGCGAGATTCCCTTCTTCTTAGAGGAGCCATTATATATATATATATTATACTGAGTGTAAGCTCAAGGACTATCAGCAAAATTGAAATTATATCTTTTTTCTACTTCCTAAAAAATGATGTAGTGTTGTTATCCATGGAAATTTGATGCTTACAGAATGTGATTTTCAGTGAGACTCTGTTATTCATTCAATTTTCCAGCAGGACTGATTGATACTGAGTGGGTGGCAATCAAGTAACCTGCCAAGGTCACACACTGAGTCATTGCTTTCCCTAAAATTGCAGCCCAGCATCCTGCTGACTAGCAATCCTGCTTAATACATGTAGCCTCCACCTGTTAGGAATTAATAGAAATGGCCATATAACTACTGACCGTGGAAGAAAAATGGAACAACTTTTAATGGTCCCCACATTAATGGATCTAGTTTTCAGGTGAATACTAAACAAAGGCAGAAACAATTTTGTTAGCTGGATTACTGAATAGTGTTTTCTTCTGCAGTGATCAGAGTCATGTTATTTTGTTGGCCAATTTAACATGCCCAATGCACTTTTAGAGTGCATGCTAAAATATTTTTTTTTAAAGATTAATAAGTATTTAGGTTTAAAAACATAGCCCTGTGCTCTTCTTATTCCTGACCTACTTTGATAAAGATGAATGTTTAAGTTGCCCTGAGTAAATTATAATGTGTAGAGGAGTGGCATTCTTTTATCTTTGCTTCTTGTGATTAAATTATTGTATTCTTAGTGATGCCTCATCTCCTGCTGCCCAGGTATGCTGTTCTGCTCCATGTGAAGTCTAAATGTGAAGAAAATTATACTTTTGCCATTCGGACCAGAATAACTGAAGTGTTGGTCTTTTTAGTCAGAATTACTGGAAATATTTCATGCCACTTGATTCTTCCTTGTGCTCAGAATCATCACCTAAATGGTTGAGAAAAGGGTAGTGAAGCCTGTAAGCATGTTAAGAGAAAATAATAATGAAATGCTAGATTATGTCACTCAGTGGCAGTGTAAGCATACTTTGAAAGTAAGTATCAGCGTAAGGTTCCAAAATCAGGGATGATGTAGAGAAAATTAAATGATCTCTTTCAAAAGCAGAAGAATAACATGAAAATAAAGAGAACTTGACACAAGTTATAATCGCTAAATGGTTTAGGTTAAAAAAAAATGTTGCCAGCTGGCTTTACAGCCATGAGAAAACAGAGATACAAATTTAGAAAACTCATCCACCAACTTAGAAAACATCATCTTCAGTGCACAGCAGCACCTGCAGATGTAGAACCTGTCCTTATCCCTCCATCATTCCCACACATGGAAAAGATGTAAAAGAAGCCATAAAAAAGATTGTGATCAGAAACAGTCACAGGAAGCCCGCTACTCCTTGTTCTGGGTCTTTTTATGCTGTCATGCTCACATTTTGCATTGCAAGGGGAGCAGTCCGTCTCGGGGGTAGTGTCCAAGAGTCCCCCAAACCTAGAGAACCTCCAGCCTTACCCAGAGACGTGCCCCTCAACCCCGCTGCAGCCCATCTCCTCAGGTGAGTGGGTCACTTGAGATGTGTCCCTACGGGGGGATCTCTGCTCTGAGGTTATGGTGCTTTTTCTGAGAATCCCGTGGACCTGCCAACCAGCTGTTGGAAATACCAGACATTTCCAAGAAACCAGCCTGTCACCTAGTGAAAAACAACTGCAGGACAGAATGTTCAAAGATAAAACACAGTTTTTTATTCTGCTTTAATTCATGCACTTGTCCATTTAAATGGCATTGACAAGATGATAAGAATTGCTTTGTGGAAAGCAAAAGCTTTCTCCTTGTAAAAAAAGAAAAAAAGCTTGGTTTAAGCATAGAGTAAAGAAAGTAGTCACTTTAAGTCTTTAAATATTCATATTATTTTTACCTATGTGATCTAAAAAGATTATTTTAAATTAATTTTTTTTTGCCTTGACTAATTAAATGCAATGCTTTCAAATGCAAATATACAAGTATACAAGTAAACAATGTATCTCTTAGTGAAATTACCAAACAGTGAGGTTAGGGCCCCAAATTCAGGCAACGATCTTTGGAAATGCTGACTATAAAAAGTCTCTTTGCCTGATATTCAAATCATTGTACTGTGAAATCACATAAAACGCATTCACAAAGTGACAGGTTGTGCCTGACTGGTTTTGTACACCTGCCTGATAAGGAAATCCTTCACAATTCAGGACACACTCCGTAAGTGACATTGTCACTTTAGAAATTCCACTATAGACCAACCAAAATTAAGAATATGGTAATCCAAGCTGTGCAGAAAAACCTACATAAGTTTCAGACTAGCAGTTTTATCAGTTTCAGCTAAAACTAGTTAATCATCTGAGAGATGATCTTCTGAAGAAAATGAAAAAAATAGAAACAGACTTTTTTTTTCCACAAGCATCTCCCTGTTGGGCTGCATAGCAGTACAGGAACCGCGGAGATCCCTCTAGCTCCAAAATCAGAGAGAAGGATCAATAAAGCTGCTTTACCAGGAAATCTTTGCACTTGGTGTGAAGGGCCATGCATTCCCCTTGTCATTCACATCGGTGCTCCAGCGCTGAAGGTCTTGGTTGATTTCAACTCATTTGCTGTGTTGCTGCATTCAGAACTGTTTTGTGTGAACAAAGAGCAGATTCAGAAGCCTCAGGGAAAAGCAAAACTGAGGAGGCCACGAATTTTAGATGCTGTCTGGGAATATTTTGCTAGTCATCTGCAGTCTAACCAATCCAAAAAACAGCCTGCCTAGCGCACTGTGTGCTTTGCTGCAACGGGGTATCTAAATCTATAACAGGATGTTTCACAGTGTTTACTGGAGCCTTTGTTTCCTCCCATATAAACAGACAGACTAAAAACTGATCCTATCAAGGAAGTACAGATAATTTATTCATTAATATAGGTAATAAATAGGGATCAGTCCATGCAGAGAGCTATTAAGGAGAATCTCACCCCCTAAAAATATTTCAGTAGAGAATCATAGAATCATAGAATCGTTTTGGTTGGAAAGGACCTTTAAGATCATCAAGTCCAACCATTAACCTCGTACTGTCATGTCTACCACTAAACCATGTCTATAGGCACCACATCTACATGCCTACAGAAGAAGAAAAGTAGCCTGTCATGTGTGTGGATGCAATAGTGCCCCAAAACCAAGCAGATCAAAACTGCCAACAAGAAGCAGAAAGTCTGTTTGAAGTTACTTTTTTTTCACTGGAGAACTATGACACAGGTCTTGCATGATGGTTAAAAAAGTAGTAGCCTTATAAATCTGGGGTCAATTAGATAATTTACCAAACACCTAGTTATTACGTACAGCCTAATGGGATGCTCATAAGTATGTCTGAAAGTGCATTATTGTTAATGCAGTAGATAATGTTCAAAAAGAGTTTAAATGAATCAGCTTGCTTGAAAAAGACATTTTCAGATTCTGACATCTTTTGAGAGCTTTGTTCGTTCAAAGACAATAGCTGGCAGGCTGCCTAAGAAAGTGAATGTGATAAAGAGAAAACTATTATATCTGGCACTTCTTTTGCAGGAAACTGTAACTCCTATGTCTCATTTTTCTGCTCTGCTTGATAATGTAATAATTCTCATGAAAGGAATACACAGAAATATAATGAAAAATGATATGATTGTGCAGTGAAAGATAAAGCTATTTGAAACTCTGTGGTTTCAAAGTACTGCACAGTGCTTTAGCTGTGTGGCTGTCCATTGAAGTCAACATGACTCATTTGCCTCCAGATATTCACACTACCTTGAAAATTGAGTTGAGTTCAGTTGAGTCTTAGCCTCTGTCTACCTGGACATATCTCTAGGTGAGTCATTTCAGGCTCTGTGTGTGTGTGTGGCAAGTGCCACAGAACTGCATCTAAATTTTACTTCTAATCACAGGCAAAGCCCATTCGGAGAGTGGGGGGTGACACTCCTGTGTTCACAATTCAACTCTTTTTTCCTGTTCCAAAATAAATTTCTGCCGCACCTGATTCTCTTTTAAAAATATGAAATATGAATGTACACAAATGTTTCTAAATAATAAAGAAGTACAACTGATATTGGGATATTCTTATTAATGCTTTTATTATCAATCAATCAATTACAGGCAAACTGCAGGTTTACTTGTAGGCATTCCTGGGAATAATTCATTCAAGACTTAATCCAAATTGTACCAAGTCCATCAGCAGTTTTTTTATTAACTACAGTAGTCAGCTTTTGAACAAACCCTTGACGTCTCCCATTAGATGAGTACATTGAGAATTTGATTTAACTAATTTATTAAAAGAAACACTGAACAATTTTTTCTTACGTGGTATCAGTAAGAAGCATTCAAATCTGGAAAATATTATCAAGTGTCAGAATACCTCTCTTTCTCAAAACACAGAAGAATTTGGAAATACTTGAAAGCCTCTGTACTAATGAGGGCAGAGTGCTCTTTGCAGGCAAAGCATCACCACTGGGGAACTTGGCCTCCTGCATGTTCCGCGGTGGGGTGTCCTGCCCAGTCTCCTCCTGTGGGTAAATAAAATTCTGCCACTGGGTTGCAGGGCTGTGTGATGAATAATGTGCTGCAGAGTCAGAGAGAAACGGAAGGAAATCTAAGAGCTGCAACATACGCCTGCCGTAATGGAGCACAAGACCCAAGTTCAGGTGTCAAAGATTGATTTCATTTAGACACATCCTCAAAGCACTCAGAATACAGAGCAGCCTCAGGGCAAAGACCTTCAAAACAAGTGCTATCTGCCACTGAACCCAAACATTGCTCTTCAGGAGATAAACCAAGCATCTGTATTTTTGTGACATTATAGCTGCTAGATCCATTTTAAGCTAATCTGGCAATTTCTGAAAACAACAACAAGAGGAAAAGATCAAAGTCATTTAAAGGTATTCCTGAACCCATAAATAACAGTTTCTTGTACAGACAGATATTTGGGGACTGAGTTAAAAAGATCAAATCAGCATCACTAATATGTGACCCTAAGGAGCAATAACTCAAGCACTTATCCTTGAGGGACTGCTTCAAGGCTATAAGGAGCTTCAGGTCACTGGTCTTTACAAAATAGTTATTTTACGTGGACCTGACAAATAACACTTCAGCCAGGCTAAGGCCAGCTCTGGTACATGCTTATCCTATTACTTTCAGCTACACTGGCAAAAATTATGCTTAAATATCACATAAATAAGTATATTTCTCTACGAACTTGTGTTATCTTAGAATGAAAAATGTCAGTCATGAAGGGTGGCAAAGATAATGCAACGTGGAGACATAAGTCAAAATACTGGAACATTAAAATCGCATTAGTAATTGTATTAGCAATATAATAAGTTATAGTATGGAAGCACTTTACAGCTGTCAGTAGAAAAGAGAGAGAGAAATCATTGCAACAGAGACAACAGCCTGAGCTGGGACAGCACATCAGTCAGCATCAGCTGGACAAGTAAATAGGACAACTGGGAAATGACAGTTATATGAGTTAATTCACTTTTAAGGCTTAAGGATAAAGAAACTTTCTATTTCGTAAAGTTAGACAGAGATTTTTAAAAAACCTCCTCACTTCAGAGAAATGGTAAATACACTATATTAATGGCTAGGAGTGACAAGAAAATCCTCATTGAATAAGGAGCTCTTAGTCACAGAATCACAGAATCACAGAATGGTTAAGGGTTGGAAGGGACCTCTGGAGATCATCTAGTCCAACCCCCTGCCAAAGCAGGTTCACCTAGAGCATGTTGCACAGGGTTGCGTCCAGGCGGGTTTTGAATATCTCCAGAGAAGGAGACTCCACAACCTCCCTGGGCAGCCTGTTCCAGTGCTCTGCCACCCTCAAAGTAAGGAAGTTACTCCTCATATTCAGATGGAACTTCCCCTGTTTCAGCTTGTGCCCATTGCCCCTTGTCCTGTCACTGGGCACCACTGAGAAGAGTCTGGTCCCCTCCTCTTGACACCCACCCCTAAGGTATTTGTAAGTGTTGATAAGATCCCCTCTCAGTCTTCTCTTCTCCAAGCTGAACAGACCCAGCTCTCTCAGCCTCTCCTTATAAGAGAGGAACTCCAGTCCTTTGATCATCTTTGTAGCCCTTCGCTGGACTCTCTCCAGTAATTCCTTATCTTTCTTGAACTGGGGGCCCCAGAACTGCACACAGTACTCCAGATGTGGCCTCACCAGGGCCGTGTAGAGGGGCAGGATAACCTCCTGTTGACCACACACTTCCTAATGCACCCCAGGATACCGTTGGCCTTCCTGGCCACAAGGGCACATTGCTGGCTCATGGTGAACTTGTTGTCCACCAGAACACCCAGGTCCTTCTCTGCAGAGCTGCTCTCTAGTAGATCAGCCCCCAACCTGCACCGGTGCATGGGGTTATTCCTCCCAAGGTGCAGGACCCTGCACTTGCTTTTGTTGAACTTCATGAGGTTCCTCTCTGCCCAGCTCTCAAGCCTGTCCAGGTCTCGCTGAATGGCAGCACAGCCTTCTGGTGTATCAGCCACCCCTCCCAGTTTTGTGTCATCAGCAAATTTGCTGAGTGTACACTCTGTTCCTTCATCCAGGTCATTGATGAATAAGTTAAACAGGACCGGGCCCAGTCCTGACCCCTGGGGAACACCACTAGCCACAGGCCTCCGACTAGACTCAGCACCACTGATCACAACCCCCTGGGCTCTGTCGTTCAGCCAGTTCTCGATCCACCTCACTGTGCACTCATCTAAGCCACACTTCTTGAGCTTTCCTATGAGGATGTTATTGGAGACAGTGTCAAAAGCCTTGCTGAAGTCAAGGTAGATAACATCCACTGCTCTCCCCTCATCAACCCATCCAGTCATATTGTCATAGAAGGCTATCAGATTGGTCAAGCATGATTTCCCCTTGGTGAATCCATGTTGACTACTTCTGATGACCTTCTCCACATGCTTAGAGATGGCATCCAGAATGAGCTGCTCCATCACCTTTCCAGGGATGGAGGTGAGGCTGAGCGGCCTGTAGTTGCCTGGGTCCTCCTTCTTACCCTTTTTAAAGACTGGAGTGACATTGGCCTTCCTCCAGTCCTCAGGAACCTCTCCTGTTCTCCATGACCTTTCAAAGATGATAGAGAGTGGCTGGGCAATAACATCTGCCAGTTCCCTCAACACTCGTGGGTGCATCCCATTGGGGCCCATAGATTTGTGGGTGTCCAGTTTGTCTAAATGATCTCTAAATTGATCCTCCTCAACCAAGGGAAAGTCTTCCCTTCTCTAGACTTTCTCTTGTACCTCCAGGGTCTGGGATTCTTGAGGGCTGGCCTTAGTAGTAAAGACTGTGGCAAAGAAGGTATTCAGTAACTCCGCCTTCTCTGCATCCTTCGTCACCAGGGCACCCTCCTCATTCAGCAGCGGGCCCACGTTTTCCCTAGTCTTCCTTTTGCTGCTGATGTAATTGAAGAAGCCCTTCTTGTTGTCTTTGATGTCCCTTGCCAGATTTAATTACAAGCGGGCCTTGGCCTTCCTTGTCGCCTCCCTGCATACTCTGACAACCTTCCTGTATTCCTCCCAAGTAGCCTGTCCCTTTTTCCACATTCCGTAGACTTCCTTCTTCCATTTCAGTTTTGTCAGAAGCTCTTTGCTCGTCCATGCAGGTCTCCTGCCCCCTTTGCTTGATTTCTTACTCATAGGGATGCACCGATCTTGAGCTTAGAGGAAGTGATGTTTGAATATTGACCAGCTCTCATGGACCCCCCTGCCCTCTAGAGCCCTAACCCATGGGATACCCCCAAGAAGGTCCTTGGAGAGGCCAAAGTCAGCTCTCCTGAGGTCCAGGGTTGTGGTCCTACTTATTGCCCTGCTTCCTCCATGCAGAATCCTGAACTCCACCATCTCGTGGTCGCTAGAACCCAGGCTACCCCCAACTTTCACATCGCCAACCAGACCTTTGTTATTTGTTAACACAAGGTCTAGCAGATCACCTCTACACGTTGGCTTCTCCACCACCTGTGTCAAAAAGTTATCGTCAACGCTCTGTAGGAACCTCCTGGACTGTGGGTGCCTAGCTATGTTGTCTTTCCAGCAGATATCGGGGTGATTGAAGTCCCCCATGAGAACTAGGGCGTGCGATTGCGAGGCTGCTTCCAGCTGTCTGTAGACGGCCTCATCTACTTCCTCTTCCTGATCAGGTGGCCTGTAGTAAACCCCCACAACAGTGTCACCCATGTTAGCCTGCCCCTTAATTCTTACCCATAGGCTCTCTACTCGTTCTTCATCCTTCCCTAGGCTTAGCTCGATACATTCCACTTGCTCTCTCACATAAAGGGCAACTCCACCTCCTCGCCTTGCTGACCTGTCCTTCCTAAAAAGCACGTAGCCATCCGTGACAGCATTCCAGTCATGAGAGCTATCCCACCATGTCTCTGTAATTGCAATGAGATCATGGCCCTGCGACCTCACATAGATCTCCAGTTCTTCCTGTTTATTCCCCATGCTGCATGCATTGGTATACAAGCATTTCAGAGAGGTAGCCAAGCATGCAGGTTTCCCAGGAGAGGCGCAAGAGGATCAATGATATCTATACATACCCTTGAGGCGGTTGGCCTTCTTGTTCCTATCTTGGGAGGCAGCTAAGGAACCTTTCTCCCTACTCTGATTGGCCTGGCTTATTCCCCCAATAGAGGCGATGGCATGAGCATTACTGCTCTGGACCCCTCCCCCTAAGTCCTTCAGTTTAAAGCCAGCCTCACCAAGTTGGCCAGCCTACTGCCAAAGATTCCCTTGCCTCTTTTAGATAGGTGGATCCCATCCCTCCCTAACAGGTCATAGTTGTCAAAGAGTGTCCCATTGTCATAAAAGCCAAAACCCTCACGATAGCACCAACCACAAAGCCAAGAGTTTATTTCCATTATACGTCTATTTATGGTTGCCCCCTTTCCTCTGACAGGTAAAATGGAGGAGAAGATAACTTGGGCACCAATATTCTTCACTTGCACCCCCAGGGCTTTGTAGTCTTCCTTGATCCTACCCAGATTCCAGCTCATGGTGTCATTCATGCCCACATGAAAGAGAAGCAGAGGATAGTAGTCCGATCTCTTAACAAGTTGTGCCAACCTCTCAGCAATATTTCACACCTTAGCACCTGGAAGGCAGCATACCTCTCGTGATTCTCTGTCAGGTCGGCAGATGGGCTCCTCAGTGCCCCTCAACAGAGAGTCACCCACCACGAGCACTCGTCGTTTCTTTTTACGGTATCCACTGCCTGCTGCTGGTACGGTTACACCTTGTGGATCTTGCTTGTGGGTATCTAGAGCTGTTAAAGCTTCATATCTGTTTTTGGTTGTGATATTGGAGGGTGGAGACTGAGGCGGAGCCTTGCTTTTGTGGGTCACCAGGGTCCAAGGAGCCTCTTTTTTAGTGTTGTCTTCTAAGGGGGCATGGTGCTGATACCACCTATCTATCTCTGCCTCAGCTCCTCTAATACTGCGCAGCCTTCTAACTGTTTCCTTCAGCTCAACCACTTCACGTAACAGATCATCGACCCATTCGCACCTTAAACAGATCACAGAATCACAGAATCACAGAATCACAGAATCACAGAATGTTAGGGATTGGAAGGGACCTCGAAAGATCATCTAGTCCAATCCCCCTGCTGGAGTAGGATTGCCTAGACCATATCACACAGGAACGCGTCCAGGCGGGTTTTGAATGTCTCCAGAGAAGGAGACTCCACAACCTCTCTGGGCAGCCTGTTCCAGTGTTCAGTCACCCTTACCGTAAAGAAGTTTTTCCTCATATTTATGTGGAACTCCTGTATTCCAGCTTGCACCCATTGCCCCTTGTCCTGTCAGTGGATGTCACTGAGAAGAGCCTGGCTCCATCCTCTTGACACTTGCCCTTTACATATTTATAAACATTAATGAGGTCACCCCTCAGTCTCCTCTTCTCCAAGCTAAAGAGACCCAGCTCCCTCAGCCTCTCCTCATAAGGGAGATGTTCCACTCCCTTAATCATCTTCGTGGCTCTGCGCTGGTCTCTCTCTAGCAGTTCCCTGTCCTTCTTGAACTGAGGGGCCCAGAACTGGACACAATACTCCAAATGCGGCCTCACCAGGGCAGAGTAGAGGGAGAGGAGAACCTCTCTCGACCTGCTGACCACACCCCTTCTAATACACCCCAGGATGCCATTGGCCTTCTTGGCCACAAGGGCACATTGCTGGCTCATGGTCATCCTGCTGTCCACTAGGACCCCCAGGTCCCTTTCCCCTACGCTGGACTCCAACAGGTCTGCCCCCAACTTGTACTGGTACATGGGGTTGTTCTTGCCCAGATGCAGGACTCTACACTTGCCCTTGTTATATTTCATTAAATTTCTCCCCGCCCAACTCTCCAGCCTGTCCAGGTCCCTCTGAATGGCTGCGCAGCCTTCCGTTGTGTCAGCCACTCCTCCCAGTTTTGTGTCATCAGCGAACTTGCTGACAGCGCACTCTAATTCCTCATCCAAGTCATTAATGAATATATTGAATAGAACTGGTCCCAGTACCGACCCTTGCGGGACTCCGCTAGACACAGACCTCCAACTGGACTCTGTCCCGCTGACCACTACTCTCTGGCTTCTTTCCTTCAGCCAGTTCACAATCCACCTCACTACCCGATCATCCAGACCACACTTCCCCAGTTTAGCTGCGAGGATGCTGTGGGAGACCGTGTCAAACGCTTTACTGAAATCGAGATAGACCACATCCACAGCTTTACCATCATCTATCCACCGGGTAACATCCTCATAAAAGGCTATCAAGTTGGTTGAGCATGACTTCCCGTTGGTGAAGCCATGCTGAGTGCCCCTAATGATCCCCCTATCCTTGATGTGCCTAGAGACAGCACCAAGGACAAGTTGTTCCATCACCTTTCCGGGGATGGAGGTGAGGCTGACCGGTCTATAGTTACCCGGGTCCTCCTTCTTGCCCTTTTTGAAGACTGGAGTGACATTCGCTTTCCTCCAGTCCTCAGGCACCTCTCCTGTTGCCCACGACTTAGCAAAGATGATGGAGAGTGGTCTAGCAATGACTTCCGCCAGCTCCCTCAGCACCCGCGGGTGCATCCCATCAGGGCCCATGGATTTATGGATGTCCAGGTTGCTTAATTGGTCCCTGACCCAGCCCTCATCAACTAAGACAGATTCCTCCTCTATCCTGACTTCTTCTGAGGCCTCAGGGGTCCGGGGCTCCTCAGGACAGCCTCCAGCAGTATAGACAGAGGCAAAGAAGGCATTCAGTAACTCCGCCTTCTTTTTATCCTCTGTCTCCAGGACCCCCACCTCATTCATCAGTGGGCCTACATTGCCGATACTTACCTTTTCACCAGGGGAAGGGTTGGGGCACTCGTTGCAGCCTGCCACCTGTACTGAGTCTCTTTCATTACTGACTCCGTGTGGGTGAAAGCACCAGACTTCCCAGGGGCCTTCTCTGCAGAAATGCTGGTTTTGTCTCTGAGGCGAGTGCACACCATTATGGCAGGGGCCTGAAGCACTTGCCTAGGATGTGGACCTACAGGCGGTTTGCAGGTCTCCCTGCGCGAACTGCCGCGCAAACTGCAGCGCCGTGCCACGCTCCAGGTCGCTCGCGCTCCCCAGGGGCCCTTCAAATCTCCCGCGGTGCCTCCGGCTACGCCCCCTCCTCGCCTGATTCGTTGCCGGGAACTTCCAGGTCCAGACGGGACTCGGGGCTGCTGCTTGGGGGGCCCTGAGTACGGAAACCGCCTGGTACAGCCTGATCTCACCCTCACCCCACACTCACCTCAGTCACTGTTGCCGCTGCCGCCGCCGCCGCTGCTGCCGACTGACTCAAATGAGTCGTCAAGGGAGTAAGAGTTGTGGAATCCAGCTTTATATAACGCAGTGGAATCGGCCTAAAAAATTATAATTCACAGTTTCATTACAAGTATAATGAACTGTGAGCTTGCAGATCAAACAAACTCATCATTAAAAGCCGTGAATCAAAGAAGCATTAAAGCACAGACATATTTGACAATCTGATGCAGGTATTGAAAGTGGTACTGTGCTAATTAAAATGTTCACTAGAATACAGAAACTTTTAGATTTAAAACCATTATCATAAGCTGCTGAAAATAAAGATTTAAAAGGCTGATAAAGTGATTCCCTAAATGACTTAAATCCCTCACTCTTTCCTTGTAGGGCTTTGGGGTTTACTTCAAACCCAGCATAGTGTTTAGAACAGAGTAAGAAGAAGTTGCATGGAAGGAGATGCTTATTCCAAAGACTGGGTTCAAAGAATCACGAAGGGTAGAGGTTGGAATGGACCTCTTGAGGTCGTCTAATCAATCCCCCCACTGCTCAAGCATAGTCAGCTAGACTATGTTGCTTAGGACTGTGTCCAGTTGGGTTTTGAATATCTCCACAGATGGAGCCTGCACAACATCTCTGGGCAACCTGTTCCAGTGTTTAATCACCCTCACAGTAAAAAAAATTGTTTTCTTGTATTCAGATGGAATTTAATGTGTTGTAATTTGTGTCCTTTGCCTCTTGTCCTGTCATTGGGCACTACTGAGCAGATTCTGGCTCCCTCCTCTTAATTCCCTCCCAACAGGTATCAGTACACATTGATAAGATCCTCCCTAGCCTTCTCTTCTTCAGGTTACCTTTTAACCTCAGCAGGTTTTTGTAATTCGGCAGGGCATTGGGTAAATGTCACAAAAAATTCTGGATTTAAAATACTTGGAAATGCCCCTGCTCCAGCTTTTTAATCCAAGTGAGATTCCCAGAGTTTGTTCCACTCTAGATTTTATGGGGCATTTTGAGAAATCTTGGAGAGGCTTTCTGCTCTTGGCTTTTTAACTGTAATAAGTTGCAAATGGAAAGCTGTGAGCATAGTTAACTTCAAAAGGTTTGTTTTCCTTTGCTGAAGACAGGATCCTAAATAGTGTCTCTTTGTAGTGCCGTGTGTGTCAGCAAAGAAACATTCTACTCTGAAATCCTTACACAGATCTAAATACATAAGGCTATAAATAAATGAGGTTATATGCTAATTTACCAGAGAGGCCATAGCTTGGCCTTTAATTATACTCACACAAAAAAATTCTGGTATCAATCAATTGAAGGAAAAAATGGATGCTACCCTGTATAATATGAAGGCACAGTTTACCTTTTGTTCTGTAGATCACAGATCAGGAGTTGTACCACATCTAAATTCTAACATTTATGTCCTCAAATAATTGTGCTTGAAAAGTGAAACATGCAATTAATTTCAAGCCTTGTAGATGTTTTGAATCCACATGCCCATTTCCCTAGTGCTTAACCAGCTCATAGTTCACAGAGAACTGATGGAGGGAATGCTGTCCACGGGGCCCTAGCCCCTCTCCAGAGGATCCCGTATCCTGAGGATCCCCCTTGCAATTGACCCTGCTCAAAGATAAAGTATGTAGACAAGGGTCCTCTACTGCAAAATGTTGTGTGAGGGGTCAAGTCCAGAAAAGGTGGCACAATACTCCTGAACCCTTATACAATTTTGGAGGTGCCTTGGATGCCAACAGAAGACACCTGTTCAGGGTCCTTTTAATAAGTAGTAATTCACTATCACTTGAAATTAGTCTTGATTTGCAGACTGAAAAAACTCTAGGAAACAAAGAAGTATACTAGCCTTCTTTAGTGATCAGAAAGCAATGATATTCTGCAGATCTCAGTGCTGGATACATACTGTGTTTTCTCTGTTTTCAGAAGAAAGAAAAACAATGTGAACATCCTGATGAAAATATTAAGCAGTACGTGTTACGTTGCCAGACATGCTTGAAATACCCTTTTGTTGTAGAGGTTACCTGGCAGTTTGTTCAGCTGCTTTGCTGGCAGGAAGAATTCAATGGTGGTATTTCAAAGTGGCTGAAAAACAGTCAGAGCAGTTTCACACAGCTGAGTATTCAAAATGAGATAATAGGAATCTTGGCATTTAAATCTATGAGCACATTGGTTGTTTTCATTTTTAACTGTAATATTAGGTGTTCATTATAATTTTGAAATCTGTGTTTTGTTGAAGTAAACAGTGACATTAAGATTCCTCCACCAAAATACTCAAGGAATAGGAATTTCTTTAAAATCGAACTTCATACTTCTGTACCTGATTTGTCTGAGTCACATTTTAAAAGTAGCATCAGAGCACTTGAGTGAAGGTGCTCTTGGTTTAGCTAAAAGGATAATATTATAATGAAGGTAAGACACCCAAAGCTAATAATTCTCAGAAACAAAGAAGATCTATTTTGGACAAAATTAAAGACCTAGAAACACTGAATACATTCTTCAGTATACCTATGCACTTGATGGTTTAGAAAAGGCAGCAAACAGTGTAATAAGTATTAGAAATAGTACACTGTCACTTAGTACATTAACTATAATGTCTACTTAGTGTGAATATAGTTTGCATCAGCTGCAGACATACCACGGAAGATTATTAATAGAATAGAAATCACATGAATTAAATGTGAAGATGATACCAAACTCAGAGCTTTTCTTAATATTAGGGAAGAAAGCAAAAATTACATGAGAATACAGAAGTATTAATATGTTCAGTAAATGAGAATTCAGAATTCCTGTTAGAGAAAGGCAAGCTAACAGATCTGCTTGAAAAACCATCTGCGATAGTCAATATGAGAGAAACATAAAAAGCAGAGGAAATAGTGGGCATCAAATGATATGTTAATTTGTAACATGATACAGCAAGAAAATAGATGAAGACTGCTTGTGCAGCTGCATTAAGAATGAATTAAGCTGGTGATGGTCTCATGCTACACAGTTCTATCAGAACAGTTCCTGAAATATTGCCTTTATTTCAGAGGCTCTCTTTAAATGAATGAAGTAAACAAAAGGGAAAGGAGTTCAGAAACAGCTGTGAGGAAGGACTGCTTCAACAGGAGCTGCTGAAAGACCTCCCTGTGCTCATCCTGGCCAGGTGATCACTGAAGAAGGATCTGCAGTGCTGTGTTAGGTCATGGCTCAGCAGCTCAGCAGAGTAAAGCAATGCATGGTCATTGTAAGATATGTGTGTATCTGTGCACACAGGTTTATGAGGGCTACAGACAGCTGTATCTGGAAAATACACCTTTTGGTTCTTGAACAGTATTAATTCCTTTTCCAGTTCCATGTGCCTGACACAGCTAGTAGTTTTGCCAAGCTGGACAGCTGAATGTGGCACATGGTGTTGCAGCACTGGAAAGAGGGTAGGACCTAGCACCTCTGGTGGGAGAGAGTAAGGAAGGCGTCAAAGACTCTGTGAGTTTAACAGGTCTGCCCAGATGTATGGGAGGCCTCACTACACACTGTTTCACTTAGTGAGACCAGATTTCATCTGATGGGGGAACAACTCCTGCACTGATTTATAAAAACTAAGCTGGGGTTGAGGCAAGATATGAGGTTTTGTACCCTGATAAACCCTCAACAACTCTCTCAGCACTGGGAAGCACTCTGAGCGATCTAAGGAAGGTGAAGGTTTTTTCGCATGAACATCTGAGGGCAAAGAAAAGTGAGAAATATGAAAAGGAAAATATATTTTGGGAAGCCAAAACTGTCATCTAATACACTGTAGATGTGACTAAAAACCATAGTTTGAGATTTCCAAACCATCTGGAGCGAGCAGATGTAAAGGTGCAAAGGGACTGTACGGAGTCATTTTGAAATGAGATTTTTGAATGCTGTTAATAATCTTTGATGTCCACATTTAATGTCAATACCTATTGTTTGTGAAATGATCATCCTGCATTGTCACTGTTACCATTATTGTTTGTATTGGTATAGTAAGATTCTGCTACAATATGATAGTTAAACACACATGGGATAGTGAGCCCAAAGTCCAATCTTAATACTCAAAGTACTTAAGTATGTACCATTAAAGTCAATATCATGTTTTATAGTCAGGTACTGTGGACCTTAATAGAGTTTAATGACAATTTCAAAACATTTCAAAGTCAAATCTTAATGATCCCTACAACTAGGTTTCAGTTCCTAATTCTGCTACTTCAGTTCCATAAAATCCCTTGATCTTTATCAGAAGAAAGAGTACTTGGAAAATAAATCTGGTAGTCTTGTGAATAAGACAGGACAAACAGGTGTGTTCTGTTAGAACAGAGGAATGCATACAGAAAGTATTTGAGGTTCCTTTTATGTAGGTCAAACTATATACACAATTTCATGTAATAATTTAATCTGTTTTAGGATAGAAAGCCACATTGCAAATGATGTGTCTGGATCTGTTTAGTCTTCTTCCTTTGTAGCAACAGGTGAACTATCTACATGCCTTCAAGTGAATGAGTTAATCCAAAGGCTATCTGTACTCCAGCCTCCCCCTATTCTGTACACTGGAGAGGGAAGATTACAGGGTTACAAATTTTACTATCCTGTGGGATTGTTGAGTGGCAATAGAAAACGCCAGCCAGATCTGCCCAGGACGTGTGGCTACTGAAAGGAAACCTGGGAAAACAGTGAAAAGGTCTGCTTTGGAAAATTGCAGCCACTGTTAGAGTGGCTATTCAGGTTATTTTTCCCACTAAACACTCATGACTCTTTCTAACCTTGTTCTAATAAAAAGCTGAGCATGAGTCAGCAGTGCACCACTGCAGCAACAAAGGCAAGTCAGATCCTGCGTTGCATCTGCAGGGTGCATTGCTAGCAGAGATAGAGCCATGATCATCCCACTCTACTCAGTGCTTGTCAGGCCACACCTGGAGTACTGTGTCCAGTTCTGGTCCCCACAATTCAAAAAAGAAGCAGACAGACTGGAAAGGGTCCAAAGGAGGGCCACAAAGATGATCAAAGGGCTGGAGAGCCTACCCTATGAGGTCTTTTCTCCATGGAGAAGAGAAGACTCAGATGGCTACAAAGAAGATGGAGTCTTTTTCTTCACAAAGAGCCACATGGAGAAGATAAGAGGCAATGGGTACAAGTTGTACCAGGGGAGGTTTCTTCTCGATATCAGAACAAAATTTATTACAATGAGAATCATCGTTCACTGGAACAACATCCCAGGGATGTGGTAGAGTCCCCATCACTGGAGGTTTTGGACAGGGTGCTGGATAATCTCACCCAGGCTCCCTTTCCCACAAAAGGTTGGACCACATGGTCTTTCAAGGTCCCTTCCTACCTGGACTGTTCTGTCATTCTAACCTAGTTTAGAAGAACTGGGCTAGGTAACAGCCAATACTGTTTTGAGGTAACCTCTTGAATGTGATTAAATACCATCTTAGGAGATCACTGTGAAAAATATCTTTGACAAGCGTACATTAAAATAAGTAAGATTCAAACATAATTAGTTTTCACTGACTCCAGATGGGTAGTTTATGTAGCTAACATTAAGTACATTTTCTTGACTGGGACCTTTTCACAGAAATAAATGACAGTATTTATTCATCTCAGTTTTCATTACACATGTTACTGGAAATGCTGTTTTTGAATGAGGTATATTCAAAGGTGCCCTGTGTTATTTGTTTAAAATTAGTTAATTGCTTTTTGCATAAATTGCTAACTAATAGCAAAATGAAGAGGCATGGATATGTGTTACAACAGATTGATTCTGTACTAACTTTTCAAAAGGACAGTCCTAAAAAAATATCTATAAAAGAAAATGTGGATGGTTTCTCTACTAGGCAGCCCTTTGGTAACCATGGAAACTGCAGACTTGCCCAGGACATAAAAGAGAACTATATTGCATTGGACACATTTGTTTGTTTAGATTTGAAGTTTTACAGCAATGAAAGTCATATAACATTATATGGTGGTTCTTTGTCAGGACCATCACCTCCACACTGCAGCAATACTCGTTTTCCATAAGGAACTTTGTAAATCTCTGGTGATCTGGTACAACAACAGCTGTTATTGCTGTCAGGTCTGTGTTCCTGTGAAACAGAAAATGATTACTGATCAATAAATCAGACTTCTAAGGAAATATTGGAAGATGATGGCATCATCTCTCACTCTTCCATCCTTACAGTGAAGAGAGATACAGTAAACACAGGGGCTGCCCCAGCAGTATCTCGTCCCTGCAGACATGCACAAGAGAAGTAGCTGTTGAGCACTCACCTCCTCTTTATGAAAATGGTATGTCACATTCAAGAATTATTACCTCATAAAGATGTCCCAGATCCCCGCTGTCTGGAGACACAGAGTCACGTCTATGCTATAGGTACTGCTATGGTACCTAAAGATTCTGCTTTTCTTCGAGGTAAAGATGATAGAAAGTGCAAGGTAGTGAAGAACTGGCCAGCTGAAACTCAAAATGCTAAGAAGGTTGTTCCTAAAGATGGGAAGAAAAGTTTAAAAGAAAAGGAATTTTAATAGTTTTGTCTGAGGATTTTTCACTGCAGCGTGCAGTGATGAGGCAGTTGCACAAATGTTTTTCCCAAATAAGTCCAGCAAGAAGAAATACTATTTTAATTGCCAATTTTGTCCAATGCCATTTGGAAAAGATACTTAAAAGGTCAATTGGTGATACATTTTGTTCAGAAAGTCTATTAAGAGTTTTGGGTTAACTGCTGTTTATACTTATACATCCCACAATTAGAATATTAGCTGTAATGAACATTCACCCCCAAATCCTGAATGTACTAAGGATTATTGAAATGAATTGAGGGTTAGCTTTTGGAATGAGGTTAGCTTTTTTATTTTTCTCCTTAATTTAATTTAAACAATTTTTTAATGCACTCTGCAGAGAATAATATTTATTCCCTGGTGACTAAATATGACTAACTGCTGCTGTGCAGGTTTTTAGTCAAACACGTGCTCGATTCATTACATATCAAACCAAAGGTATTCTGAATTGCAGACACTGCTGGGTTTACTTGAAGCATTCCCTACTGCTTTAGGTAACATGTGACCAGTCGAGCTGTGTGAACAAGAGAATTTCAGCTCTGTGACCAAATAAAAAAAAAAAAAAAAAGAAAAATATTTTGAGATTACAAGTTGAGTTAAAGTAAAACTCTTTGGCCTAAAATTCTTGTCTTTAAAAACAATTTCTAAGTCAGGTAGATTTCAAAACTGAAAACATTACACAAAACAGTATCGTTAAGATTTTTAAAGTATCTGTTTTTCCCTTTTTTATCTGAAAATATTCAACAAATACTATTTGTGGCATGAGCAGTTTCGATTATGCTTTGCAGCTAATTATTGGCTGTGTACTTCATAACAAATGTTTTGCCAAGATCTGGTGAGCACTTGGTAAGATCACAAAAATCTTTGCACAGAGCACAGGATTGTAAGGAATTAGAAGCAGACTTTGAAATACTTGAAAATACATATGTTTCCTTGGTATGATTCTGCACGGAAAGGTGGTTTGGGTTCTTTTTTTCGTTTTCACTAAATGCCAAGAGCATTAATTTGGAAAATAAAATGCTATCCTTTTTCATCAGCAAAACTGCTTTTCTTCTTTTTAAATTCCAGCTTTTCAGAATTTTTCAACATTCCAAAATGGTGCAGGGAACACTTTAACACATAGTGTTGTGACTTCATTTTCCTTTTCAACCATTTTAACTGTTTTTCACCTTTTGCATATTTCATAGCATGAATTATGAAATACATGCATAAACAGGAAACAATATTGGTGTAGACAGTTTATTTATGCCTTGAAGAGTTTTAACCTAATCTTTAAAATCTGATTCCAGCAACTCTTTCAAATCTTATTACAGCAACTCTTTCTTAGCTTTAATGTGAGTTTGGCTTGAATATGAATTATGAAAATTAATAAAATGATCTGGAAAGCTGCCAAGGCTGTAAGAGATGTATTTATTAATCTTGAATAACTTTGAAAGAGAACAAAATAAATACAAAATAAATAACATGACTGTCAAAGAGCAAACTCACACGGAATCTCAACATGAAAAATAAATTAAAACTGTATTTAAATTTCAGAGATGACAGATAAATGGAATCTTTCATCACACTGGACAAACACAGTTCTTTTGTTATGTAGGGTCTTCCAGGTAATTTGAGAAAAAGAATAAATGTGTATTCTAAAAAGCTAAGACAAAACAGAAACATTGTGTGGGGATTGCAGAATGTAATTGAATGCCAACTCCCTCAGTAATTAGTAATATGAAAACTCTGTAAACATGCTCTTAGGATTATGGGATTACTATAATTTACTAGGTCAATGCTTTCCTTTGTCTTTACATGCAGGAAAAGCATTTGACAAGGTTGAGTGGTCAGTTTTTAATCAAGTAAACATTTTAAAAGTGTTTCAAGGATACAGAAGTGCAAAATGAGTTTTAAAAAGCAGTGGCCTTGACATGTTTTCCAAAGAAATTTACTTCCAAACAGAAAGTAAAAGTTTTCAGAATTTCACAGCTGTTTTGAGAGTTATATTTCATTCCATTTCCCATATCTGCTGGTGTCCTCCCAAGTAATCATAGCAAAAATAAAGCATTTTGTTAGGAAGCTCTTGATGTCTGTATGTGCCATTTACATTGTAAATTCTATTATTTTGAGGATGTGCATTATAAAAGGGAATTTCAATACCGATATATGAGCAAAAACCATATTATAACTACCAAACATATGGTCTGTACTGTTGGAGGACAGGAACATACGTGTAACACAGCCGCCGAAGTGTTGAACATCAGTAAGCCTCACCACGCCAGGCAATCGAGTTTTTGCTGGGGTGGGCTGTAGGATGGGAACTTTGCCACTTCTGACCTTCATTCAGTGTGTAACTTGTAGAATTATTGATATTAGTGCAAAGTGGGGAAAATCCTGATCATATTGTCAATCCTGTTCTCACCAGGTTTAGCGGGCAAAGAAACATCAAATTGAATTCTCTGCTGCTTCTCACGAGCAGGAGAGCACAGGATGTATATAGCCTGGGAAGGGGGTGGGCGTTTAAGGAAAGAGCGTCTTTAAGGAAATCTTCTAGAGCAGATTAAGTGCACCTTGGGGGAACACAATGCTGCATACATTGACACGATGTAGCCCTAAAGTGTTGGCAAGCCTAATACACTGATAGGGTTGTGTAAAGAGCTGTATTAGAAAACAGTATCTGGCCCATTTATTTTGAGTTGTTAACTACGGACTTTACTCCTCTTTATTTATTTGTTTTCAAGGAAATTTATGATAGTGAGTATTTAGGATAGTTTTATTTTAAATGCTTCATTAAGTTCTATTATAACTATTGGTGGAGAAAAGGCATTAATTTTTCCTAGGTTGTTATTATTATTATTATTATTATTATTATTATGTATTTATTGTTCACTTATGTAAATTTTGCAGCACTTGTTACAAATTAAAATAATTTCTTTTCAGCTGAAGTAGTGTGTGATTCCCCTGAGATTTGGGACTGCTGTCAGCTTGTATATGCCGTTTGCTTTGCAAGTGAATGAGAGCATCACATCATGTTGCTCATAAATATGCTGTTGTGACATACAGTAGACTTTAAGTCTCTGAATGCAGCAACTCATCCACATCTTTTTCTTAATCATAAACTGGAATTAAACTTGTTCATCTCATCTCTTAGCATAACAGGGGCATTCTCCCCTCTAATTGCAGAACAGGTTTCACACCATCTCCCATGCTTAAAAGATTTTATTAGGTTTTTCAAGCTGTATGAAAATGAGTAAAGGTTATGTCAAGTGATTTGTCACTCTCAGCAAGCCAGCATGCGAGGAACATCAGATTTATTCAGGGTATTTTTCCAGTCAATGTATTTACAGCCTCCACATTTATTTTAGATAAAGCTAAGCCAATTCCTAGAGTTTTTTTTTAAATAATTGACAGCAGAGTCCTGCATATTTTCCCTGTTGATTTCTATTTCTCCATCTCTTCTCATGATCATTGAAAAATCATCCCCAGGTGGATGGAACTGGTTCCTCTGAGAATATCTATGTTTCTTTGGGTCACTTCAGAGGACACAGGTGCTGTGACCTCATTAATGTTTATAAATATGTAAAGGGCAAGTGTCATGAGGATGGAGCCAGGCTCTTCTCAGTGACATCCATTGACAGGACAAGGGGCAATGGGTGCAAGCTGGAACACAGGAGGTTCCACTTAAATATGAGGAAAAACTTCTTTACAGTGAGGGTAACTGAACACTGGAACAGGCTGCCCAGAGAGGTTGTGGAGTCTCCTTCTCTGGAGACATTCAAAACCTGCCTGGACGCGTTCTTGTGTGACATGATGTAGGTAATCCTGCTCCGGCAGGGGGATTGGACTAGATGATCTTTCGAGGTCCCTTCCAATCCCTAACATTCTGTGATTCTATGATTCTGTGTTTGGGGCAGTAAATTAAACTGCTTTTGGCTTCCATTTGCCTTTTGCTTGCTAGAAATTTCCCAGATAGTTTCATGACTTAGAAGAAGCCATGGGCAATAATTTACCTCTCAAATATTTTCTGTTTTTTATTCTAGAAGAAAAGAAGTTTATGAAAAACTTAATATACAAAATTAGATTGGAAAATACTAGTGAGTGTTTTAAATAATTAATTTTACCTTTATTTTCCATACCTTCCTTTTATCTCTTATGCCAGCACAGTAATATTGTCAGGCTAGTAGATATATTTGTTTTCTTTATATGAATAGCAGTTCTGTGATTTTTTTTCTAGTGCCACAGCTGAGCACTTCTGCACACTTGTGCGTGTTCAGAAGTGCTGTGGCTGGCTGATGGGAGGTGGTACAAAAGTCTGTGAGTGCACAGAGTAGTGGCTTGAGTACAAAACTAGATCAAATGCTATCCTAGGCTCTGATGCCAGGTGCTGCAGGCAGACCTGGGTTGGAGTCATGCTTGCAATGCTGGAAAAACAGTGGAGGTGATCCTGGTACGTTGTCTATGAAAGCCAAAAGACAGGGAGTAAGGAGCAGAGAAGTACAGGTGCTGCTACACCTATTCCTTCAGTCTAAGGCTTTACTATTTTTCTCTCAACAACTAGTTGTTAGTGACTTTGAAAAACTAACAGAAAAAATGGCCATTACCTTGTAAAGGACCTTGTAACTCTGCTCTTTGCTGTTGTTTGCAATTAACTGTCATTGCTATTCCAAGTTACAATGTGTAACATGTTTCCATTGATAGCTCTTTTCAGTGGGGCTTACCTGCACTGCAAACGTACCATTGCATTGGCAGATGCACGCAATACTTTCAGAGCAGGTTTTGCTGCCATGGGCAAGTTTGCAGAGCAAGTACTGGCTCAGGTGGAGTATAAAAAGTCATGGAGAAGAAATTGCATTATCTAACAGCATTGTTTAAACTTTTTTGGGGTGAGGAGGGCTCACTGAATGGTGGTAGCAGGGCAGGATGGGATGCATCCATGGGCAGTCCAGTCATTCCTCTTTGCCTATATACTTATTTTTCTTCTTTGGCACGGGAGAGGTTCAGAATGGACATAGGGAGAAACTTTTTCGCCATGAGGACAGTCACATCTTGGCACAGGTTGGCCAGAGAAGTTGTGCAGTCTGTGCCTTCGGGGCATTTAAACTTGCCTCTTGCAGCCTGGATTGTCCAGTGATCCTACAGAAGGGAAGGAACTGTCTTTTGCCTGTCAGAATGCTGGAGGAGCTTTAAGTCAAGATTGTTCTCCTTGTACGTGTGGATTCACAGGTAATATAAACACCATTCCTCAAAGATTTGCTTTATAGTGTAAATACAGAGGCAACATACGGTAAAAATCAAATACTGAATATATTTATGGTGAACCATTAACACAGCTAAGAAAACTTAAAGAAAAAGCTGTTCCAGCATTTCCCTTTCTCAGCAGAATAGGCTGGTATTACGATTTAATTTCACAGTAAATCTAAGTAACAGTGTTGCTAGCTAGCGGCTGAAGGTCTAGAAAATTTCAGGCTCCAGGTGATGTGTATATTTCAATATTCACAGCTGTAATAATATGAAGTTCAGATTTACACTGAGATACATGACCATCCAAAGTTGTCAGCTTTTGTGCTGCAGAGAGATGTAAAACTGAGGGTGACTGCAGTTAAAAATGAAGGACCCGTTAGGTGATGTAGTCTTGTCTTGGTAAAGCACTGCTATTAACATCAGTAGACCAGGTGGCTAAGAAAGAGTAGAAAGACAGTTTGGCCTGAAGACAAGTCCTTCTCCAGGATTTTCTCAAAGAGTTCCAAGTCCAGGACACTCACAAGACCAGAAAATGTCACCTTCGTTCATGCTCCTAAACCTTAAGGATAAGACCATGCTTTGATGTTCTGCTGGATCAGGACTGAATTTGCTGTAACATATTCAGTCTTTTCTCACTGAAATCTGAGTGAATGTTACCTCCATCATTTCAGGATTTGTTCATATAAGCCCATCGTGAGTCTCTACCAACATGGCTATACCAGAGAATAAAGCACATTATGCTTAATAAAGTGAAAACCAGCAAGGAAGTTCTTCATCCACAGACCTTGAAATGTCAGGCACACTGAAGCTCACAAGTGCAATAGATTTTAATTATGTGAACGCTTCATGTTCTGCATCACATGAACCATACAAAATCTTTCTGAAATCTAGCTTAATTTCATTGTTTTATTCATCAGGTTTTCTTTTTTGTCTGGAAGTGTTAGAATAACCTTGTCTGAAAAGTCTGGACATTACAGCCTCACAACTCGTGGAGAATACCGGCACTGCTCTGTTACGAGAGAAGCATTGCCCATTATCCTGTGTATAACCCTATTGAAATACTTCAGAAACTTGATGATGAGAGGATTGTTTTTCAGACTCGTTCCTCCAGCTCTCTTTTGGGAAAATTAAATGGTCAATAGAGCTTTTTCATCTTACGTTTGCTCAAGGCAAGACAGAAAGAAAAGGTATTTGCATACATGTATGTATCTGATAAGAATTATACCTCTATTAATAATTGTTCCCACACATTGCATTTCCAAAATAAAGATTAAACCCCTTACAGTTTAATTTATATTTAATGTACTTGCATGTTAGTGATTTGCATACTAGTCACAGTAGCACAATACTAATTCTGTGAGAGTTGTGAATGTCCTACAAGATTCCTATTGAAGTAAATGGTAATTGAGAACCCTCAGCACAATAGAGGATAAGGCCACATAAAGGGTACAGTATAATGTACCCTCTATACTAATTTCTTTGTTGTTCTGGTAATAGAAAGCTTTTTCTTTTCATTCCTTATCAGTTATTTGCTGGTTGCAGTCTTCTCTCTCAAGACTGTGAGCAAAATTCTTTGCTGACACGGATGGGTATATCTGCTTTCGTTGATGTTGCACTTATCTGCACCAGCAAATCATTGACCCCAACCTCAGGAACAATAGTGATTCCATTATATGAACAGGCTGTATTATTTTGCCCCAAATATTTGAATAGTGAGCTGAGAAACATCCGTATTATTTCTGTGAATGTGGCACACTGTTTCTGAACTGGTTGCTGTGGTGTTACACAAAAGAGACTGCTAAAAGGAGCAAGTAGGCAGGGTGAAACAATGAACTTGCTATGGGGCAGGCCACCAAGAGGAGCCAGGTACAGACTTGGCACAGGTGAATCCCAAGCCCCAACCTGTGTGACAGTGGCACACTAAGAAGTAGATGTGAAATGAAAGGCCAGAGTTTCCCCACAGCCCTAGCCAGCACTGTTGGGCTGCGGACACTCCAGGAGAGCATGTGACCAGGATATGCAGAGACTCAGCAAGCAGCTGTACCAGGTAGAGCTACATTAATGGCAAAATTAAGATGAAATTAAGACTCATTTATGTGCAGCTTGTTTGCTGTCTTGAGAATCCAACATGTAAGACAACTTGTAACCACAACACAAAAATATTAGCTTGTGAGTAGATGCCTGGTCTTACAGGGTGAGCGGAAGGGGAATGCCTGAGTGTCCTGCATCTGTCTCTCAGCACAGCAAGACAAGGAGATGTTTCTCTTTCCCTTAGTTTGGCCATGCCAAGAGGAATTTGACTAGTCAGATGGACCTCAGAAACTCAGATGAGGCCAAGGAATAGCAATGAACATTTAATAACAGCGACATGACTCCTCTGTAGCACTGTTGAATTAATTGTTTTGCTCCCAATATTCCTCTTGGAACTGCTCACAAACCCATGCTATTAAATGGCCTGCTCTCATTTTTAAATGCTGGGATTTTAGCTTGTGGTAAAATGCTTGCAATAGTAACTGATATCTGTACTTCTTGCTAACATTGAAAAGATAGCATTTGTCTAATAATGTGTTGATACATTTGCAGAATCCATTTTTTAAAAGTAAATTCATATTACAAGTTTTACATAACTTTTATTTTCTTGGAAATTTAAGAGATGGATTAAAGCACCTTCAATTCACTATTTCTTTAAAATGGTTGGTTTGATAATGTCAGATAGTATTTAAATCCTCTTGTCTATTCAGTCAGTGTCAGTCTTTTATTTCAAGCAGCCCAGGGGCATCCTCTGATTTATCTGGAAAGATTATGGAGGTCCTGTAAATGCAAAAAATGTCCTTGGTAAAATACTCCTTTTTATTATTGCCTCTTTGTTCATTGAACAAAAAATGATTTCTTTTTGGTCTGTCAGTCTACAAGTTTCTAATAATAATTCAGTGTGACCTCATCTTTGCTTATCCTCAATGAATCTGGTTCAATCACAGTTTCTATAATCTGAGAATGTGATTTAAATCAGGTTAGAGAAATTCCAGCCTGGTTTAGTTTGCATGAACCCTTTCTTTTGCAATCCAACAATAGCATGGCCAGCTGAGATGGCTGTATATAAGGTTGTTCATGCTAAATTCTCCTATTGCAAGGTAGGTTGCCTTGTCTTTGGACAGAGAGATTAATTAAATGACCTTTTCAAGATATCTCTCAGGCTTTTCCCAGTAGGTTGGGGAGTCCAAAAGAGCAGGTGCTCTCACGAAATTATTTGTTTTTTCTTCAGTATAACACCATTAAAACCATTTAAGAACCAAGTTTTACTTAGAATACCTTAAAATGCACTTGGAAAACAAATAGGTTTCTAGAGTTTTGCTAGGCTTTGTATTGAATACTCCCTCGAGGTTTTCTTGGTTAGCTCACTGCTCAGCAACAGTGAAAACAGCAAATGGTAAGTAAGTTGATAATTACTGGTAGTGAAAGCACAGAGGAGGAAACAAGGAATATGAAAGTTATGGAGAAGCTGCTATAGAGGAAAGAATACAGACGAGGACTCTGCAGCTTGGGAAAGGGTGGGCCAAGAGAGAATACAATACAGTTCTATAAAATAATAAGTGGCAAAGATGAGATAAATAGAGAAAAACTATTTGCTGTCTTTTTGAAGAAAAGTGAAATGAAATCAGAAGTTGAGTATTTCAAGATAGAAGTGGTTGATCACAGCAATGGTAAAGCTGCGAAACTCCTCTTTGCAAGAGAGAGTGGAACACAACTTGCAGAGGTTTACCTTGAGTAAAAAAAGGTAGGACAAATGCACAGAAGTTACACAGGACTATTAAATAAAAACAACAATAAAAAATGGCAAACCTTTGGCTCAGGAAATCTCTGATCCATAATTTTTGGATGTGAGAAGAATATATATAGGAGGTATCACTATTTGTTTGTCCTCTTTTTTGCTCTTTCCTAGGCATTCACCATTAGTCATTGCCAGGAACAAGAAACTGGGCTAGAGGAATATTTAGTTTTACTCAGTACAGCTTCTTTTGTGTTACTCCTTTATAAGTTCCACATTGTTTTAACAAGCTTGCTATTTCTAGAATTTTCTTCCCATTTTTTAGAGGGCTGATGTATAGAATTTTTCTTCATAAAAAGCTGCAAAAGTAGCATATACTGTGTTAGAGATTGTAAATATCCCTTACCAGTTGGTTTTGTATGTAACATAAGAGAGAGTTCCTGAGTCATTTTAAGTTTTAGCACCAATAAGTTTCAAATTTAATTCCTTTTTCAGAAAATGTTTTGTTGCCTAAGGGTTTTTCTAATGGTTTCTGTCATCATATGCTGTTTTCGTCTAGTATTAGTGACTTCTCAATTTACTATTTTGCATCGTCATGCTTGTGAACCGCTTAGACATTTTTATCTTTTGTCTTAATTTTGACTTTTCTTCATCTCTGTTTATCAACTGGCTGTCAAAGACTGGTTTACAACATCCTTTAGAAGATCCTGGGTGTTCTGGTGGACAACAAGTTCACCATGAGCCAGCAATGTGCCCTTGTGGCCAGGAAAGCCAATGGTATCCTGGGGTGCATTAGGAAGAGTGTGGCCAACAGGTCAAGGGAGGTTATCCTGCCCCTCTACACGGCCCTGGTGAGGCCACATCTGGAGTACTGTGTCCAGTTCTGGGCCCCCCAGTTCAAGAAAGATAAGGAATTACTGGAGAGAGTCCAGCGAAGGACTACAAAGATGATCAGAGGACTGGAGCACCTCTCTTATGAGGAGAGGCTGAGAGAGCTGGGTCTGTTCAGCTTGGAGAAGAGAAGACTGAGAGGGGATCTCATCAACACTTACAAATACCTTAGGGGTGGGTGTCAAGAGGAGGGGACCAGACTCTTCTCAGTGGTGCCCAGTGACAGGACAAGGGGCAATGGGCACAAGCTGAAACAGGGGAAGTTCCATCTGAATATGAGGAGTAACTTCCTTACTTTGAGGGTGGCAGAGCACTGGAACAGGCTGCCCAGGGAGGTTGTGGAGTCTCCTTCTCTGGAGATATTCAAAACCCGCCTGGACGCAACCCTGTGCAACATGCTCTAGGTGAACCTGCTTTGGCAGGGGGTTGGACTAGATGATCTCCAGAGGTCCCTTCCAACCCTTAACCATTCTGTGATTCTGTGATTCTGTGATTCTGTGATCTTTTTCTATGGCATCCTTCTGATTTATTTGAAAGCAATGTCCTCTATTTTTTGCAAGTGAATCTCAGTCCTGGAGAATATTTAATTTCTTAGACATGTGGTCTCACTCTCACTGCGATGTGATCCAACCATGCTAAAATGGCAGAATTTTACCACTTCATTAACAAATATGAAAGTTAGCCTGGAATAAATGTATAGTGTGAATAAATTATGTAGCCTTATTCCTCTAGTAGAAGGAATTGAATTCTACTATTCCTCTAGTAGAAACCATTGATCAAACTGTGAAAATAAAAAGGTTAAATACTTCATTATCTATTATCTTTTTTGTTTCCTTTCTTTTTATAATGAAAAGATATACAGCTGAAGTCCTTCTAGACATAATTTTATTTCCCAGGGTATTGCAATAATTCAAGGAAACACCTAAGGTAAGAGTTTCTTTTTAATTGGGAGTGTACTTTATTGTTACTAATAACTGAAAAATGTCCCTCTTAATAAGACCAATTATCTCTTCTTCTTAAACAGATATTTGCTTTCAAAAATATACATGTGACAGATGTTTCTTATCGTTTTTTTCTAAAGCAACAAATGTCTGCTGGAAGAGACACATACAGACTCTCTTTCACACCCCTTGAAAAATGGTAAAATAATTTAGGTAAAGATATTTTAGTGTTTCCAGTGTTTTCTTCCCTTTAATAGTGCTAATTCATTTTGGGAAGAGCAAATGCAGTTGTTGCAGCACTACCATGCCTCTACTAAATCAGACTTCCTGCAGGTTTCTCCACAGCTTTACCCTAATTTGGATTCAGGTGTTTGACACTTAATGTGACATTCATCATGCCTATCTCTCACTGTCTAGAC
The DNA here is from genome assembly GCF_013368605.1 of Nyctibius grandis. Classification (NCBI taxonomy): domain Eukaryota; kingdom Metazoa; phylum Chordata; class Aves; order Nyctibiiformes; family Nyctibiidae; genus Nyctibius; species Nyctibius grandis. The sequence goes on from NC_090659.1 coordinate 106,028,346, forward strand.
ACTGGGTGTTTAATACAAGCTGGTTGTCTAGGTCCTGTTTGCAGGAGATATCTCCTTAGCGGGATTCATCCCAACTGTGTTACATATTAACTTAAAAGAAGGTGAATTTCCGCTGTCATTTCTCTGTCCTTTGAAATACAGAAGTACCGGAGAAAACTGCAGGTAAGTGCCCCATTGTATTCACCCTGACCAGAAGACTATCGCACATGGAGCAGTTAGTGGTCCACACAGCAGTTAACCTGAGCACGCCCAGGTCTGTGCTGTGCTGCGCTGCATGTACATCATGGCTTTCAGGCCTGTGCTGGGTTGCACAAATCCCTTGGCCGTGGGATAAACTCAACCAGCTTACCCTGACAGAGCATCCTGCGGGCAGCTCCCACCTGTTACCGGTGATTATACCACCTGTGTAGCCTTGCCTTTATCTAAAAGTGCAGCAAGAAGTTCTCATGTGAACATCGTTTGTAGAAATGATAGAGTTGTTTACTTGTGAGAAAATCCCACAATAGCTTAAATGACAGAGAGGGGTGAATCTTTGCTATGGGCAGGGTCTGCACAGTGTGCTGCACGTGGGTCAGAGTCCTCTTTGATGCTACACCACCTGGGGTCCCCAGCATCTAAAGGGATGTAAGATTATCTATGCTGTTCTCTTCTTATAGTGCTAGCTCTAATAAACAGCATTGTGAATGATACCTTACAGAGTCTGAGTGCCTTTCTTACTAGTATCCTAAGGGGCCAGCACCTCCTGGTGCAAAACACCTGTGTTAGGCAATATTAATAAGAGAAGGCAAAAGCTACTTCTCCTGCAGCGTAAAGAACACAGAATACATGGTTCCCATGAGACTCCTTTAACAAATCTTGTTCTCAGACTGTTGTAACATATGAAGACCAAGGCGTTTAGAATTTTGGCATTTGTACTTTTATTCTTACTTTTAAATAAAGTATTCTGAGCAAATGTAACAAGATTAAGTCCGTGTCGAAACAGGGTTGTGTATGTGCAGATGCGGATGCTAGCTTTCAATTACACAAGTACAAATATAGCATCTGAAAATAAGTTCTTAAAACATGAAAGAGACTTTCTTACTTTCTTTTTTTTTTTTTTAACTTCTATATCTCAAGCAGCCAGATGGAATTGACTGATATTTCCAACCCCATTCTTTGGGCCAAGAAAAATGAGAGAAACTTCAGCCTAAAAGTATTTTTATTCAGGAAGGAATTTTTAGTTTGAAATAGCGGTACTGAAAGAAAGACATTTCCAGAACCTCAAGGCCACCCTGTGTTTGATGGGATCAGGAAATTAATTCAACAATGCAAAGCTATAGCACAGATTGACACAGCTAAGGCATTTACCAAAACTGGCCACATGGGGTTTTTTTAAACCACTGAAGATATACGTCTTGCATTTAAACCCAGTGAACAAACACTGATATGGTGGGAAGCAGATGACTTAATTTACTGGTACTGGATCCTTTATATATTTATTTAAGAGCTATAAGTTCTAGAACAACTGAAGAGGTTGGCCCTTTTGTCCCTCAGTTTGATCTTTTGTAATCTAATATGAATTAGATTTAGCAGGGTTTGTGCTCAGGACCAGCTATTTCTCCAGAATGAAAGCTGAAAGAGATACAGATTGTTAGGTTAGTCCTGTTAAAATTATTAAAAATTCTACTCTTGCCAAACTGACAAGGGAAGTAACTAGCTTCATATTTCTAAAACATTATTCTAGATAGTACAGAATAAAATCAGACTAGGTCTCAATACTGCTGAGTATTGTGGCAACATGATCACATTGCCTATTACACAGGTTTCTCCTAGACACACTATGACACATTCAAGTGTTCTTGGTGACTGTGTGTGTCCAGCCACCACGACACCACAAGGCAGAGTTTGTCCTGTACACTGTTCTTGTACCATTATGTGCCTCTGAGTGGCATGTTTATTTAGGCATCCATGTTAAGTTTAAAAAGCTGCCTCAAACAGGTGTTGGCCTTTGAAAGACAGATGATTTTACTCCAGCATGCCTTTGGAGTGAGTTTTGGCTTTGAGCCAGGCTCATAACACCTCAATCTGGAAACATCTGTGATAACTGCTAACCAAACTAAGTTGCTCAGTTTTACTACAGTAATTGAAAATTAGTATGAAATAAACATAGATATGCTAGCACTAATACGAAATGTGGGCCTGACCTACCTTGATCTGTGTTATTTTTTTTAATTTAAATTTGCTTGACCTGCAATCGCTTAGGAATCTTTAGGTGAGACTCCAAGGTCAGGAAATAATTATCTATTGAAAACCAGACTGAGTAGGAGAAAGGACTGGGCTTTGAAGCCTTCTCATGTGGTACTGACATGGTTGAAACATGCCCTTTCAAGTTTTAAAACAAAAATTTCAATACATTTCCAAATTTTATCTAATGCTTTCCTTGAGATGTGAAGGGTTTTTTAGCAAAGGGAAAATAAAATAGAATTTTTCAGGTATGTTGACAGACTTTTCTGTAGCTGAGCTTTATTGTTCTTTTAATATAGTTAAGTCATGTAAAAAGTCAACATTTCAACATTTTGTTCTGTTTATTTAGAGATAAAATTTTCAAAACCTCAGAAGCTCTCACAGGATGGAAAACTCAACCTTCAAGACCCAGGTGTAGTTTTGAAGACCTTGTGCATAGATTTGCTTTGAGCAAATGTGAACAATCTGTTCAAATCTTGTTCTTGTTGCTTTGGAAAGAAAGGTTAGAAACATCAGAAAAACAAGGTCACTGGTGGCAGTAAGAGCTTGATTAGATGCAGAAGGTAGGATTTATCTAAGCAAGAAATAGACAATTCTAAGGCATGGGACACTTCATCCTGAAATAGACACTTAAAATAGGTCAGATAAAGGCTGCCCTGAACGTGCCTGTTTCCTTTGGCTGACTATAAAAAGATAACTAGTTTGAATCTAGGCAGCGACACTTTAGACACAGAGATGAGATGAATCCCACCCACAGAGACTAAAGAGTATTAAAATAGCTGGTGGCATCTGCATTGTCACCAAGTGAGGATGTGTGAAGCATCTGAAATACTCTTATTGTCCATTCATGACAGGCAGTATGGGAGGTAGAACAAAAATGCAACTGTTCATTAGTAGGATAGACAGAGAAGTCTGGGAGATATATGGGGAGATGAGAACGGAGAAATTGACTGGTTTATGGGCAACATTTTAAAGAATGGAGAAATGAGAGGAGGCTTGAATTTAATAGAATCATAGAATGATTTGGGTTGGAAGGGACATTTAAAGATCATCTAGTCCATGCCTCCTGCCATGGCCAGGAACATCTTTCACTAGAGCAGGTTGCTCAAATGTCTGTCCAACCTGACTTTGAACACTTCCAATGACAGGGCATCCACAACATCCACGACATCCACAACATCCACGACATCCACAACTGTAGGGACATTGTCCTGTCCCTACATATTTATATTTCAGAGCCGATGTGATCAGATCAAGAAGAGATATGGCAAGATTTCTTAGCAACGGTAAGGAGAAACACTGGCCCCAGTCAGGAAGAGGTGATGTTATGGGATCCAGAAAACCAAAGTCCTTGACACTGTGGTGTGCCCAACTCCAGAGAAACCTGATAGCTAAGCCATTGAGGAGCAGGATAATCAATGTGTAGGAAAAGACATTGCCTCTGTTCTGCCAGCATCTCTGAAATCAAAGTGTATCTATCTGTGACATGTTTTGATCTTGAGAATGGGGAGGATCGAATGGAAAGCATGTGTCATCAGAGTTTTTTTAATCCAGCTTGAAGAAAAAGCTTATTTTTCAGCAGTTTTGATTTTAAAATGATGTTTTTCCTTTCCAAAGAAGATAGAAAACAGTCAGTGAGAGCTTTATAAGCTCTTATGGAGCAGTGGTCCAATTTGGCATTTCTCTTGAGAATAATTAGAACTAGGTTCACATAAGAAAATGGCCAGGCTTATTTAGCCAGTTATTTCAGAGAGTTGCCCTCAGACTTGCCACACATTTGTTTGGATTCTGTATCTTGCTAAACAATAACAGCACATTTTTTAAAAAAAGGTTCTTTTGCTCCATTTCAACATCTACAGCTTAGGAGAATTTATTGTGCAGTCATTTTTTTGTATCTACAATTCAACTCCCTCACTGTAGATGATTTTATCCATGGACAGTATGCTAGACACTAAAGAAACAATCCTTTTATTTGCAATGCAGTGCACTGAGCATAATTAGAGAGTTTGAAACATATATAAAAATAATTTGTAAGACAACAGTGTCTAATTAGGTTGGATGCAAAAGTCTCGCAAGTAGCACTAACTGCTGTCAATTGTAGCACTGAAAGAACTTTATATTAATAAGAAATGTAATTTAAATGGCAACATCAGGAGGATGAAATTAGTTTATGTAACTGAAGAACTAATTAGATATGTTGTGGACTGTGCAGAAAGTCCCTATATAACTTAACGTTATAAAAGTTAATTCTCACCATTGTTGTGGCTGTTGATGTGTTTCATTTTTTGAAACAAGACTAATTAGCCCATGTAGATTTTTGTGTTTAGATAAAAATTAATGTTCTTTGTGGTCCTTTGCTTTCCCAGCATGATGTGTTTTGTAGAACTAATCCTTTCCACAGCCTGTCACATAATTAGTGTTGGTGTGCATCTGCATTGATGTTTTGAGATTCTGGTGGTATATAATTTTATCAGGAAACATTTCTTGGCAGAAACAAGTTACACAGTGATTGCCTACTAGCCTTTTTATTTCCCCTTTGCAAAATAGTTAATGATCCCTGAGAGATGCTTTTTTCCCTGCAAACAGAGATTTTTCCAATATTTCCAAATTACTTTTGAACTCGGAGCAAGCACTCTCCTCAGAGCAAGAACAGGTGGCTGCCTGGGGCAGCCAAATTCCAGGGGCAGCAAAGCTGTTTGCACAGGTAGCTTCAAGCTGGCAAGGTTGATTGGGCATTCAGCGACAGACTGGTTGGGCTGGGCAGTTTGCCTAGGGCAGCAGACCCCTCTGGAGCTTACCCTGGTTGATATGATCAGTCTAATGCTCATTGAACATATGGCTCTACTGCTTAATGTGTAGGCCCTCCTCTGATTAGAAGCAATTTTGAGCAGCTGGGTAGCCTTGGACTTAATAAGTGGCTGGTTTCTTTCTTAGACAAGAAAAATGAGCAGGTACTCAGTAAATAAATTATCCCAATTAAGTTTTATTTTTAGTGTAGAATTGTGCAAGCATGGATATTAAGGCCAAATTTCAAGTATAAACTTGGGATTATACAGGAGGGTTCAGTAGGGTACAGAAAGAAAAATCCTTGCCTCTGTGAAGTGGAGTAGACACAGGGCCAGCCCGTACTACCTGATAACTATGGGGTCCTGGTAGTTGCCCAGGTCCTGTCATATATCAAGAAAAGCAACTTATGAAATCAGCATAGGAATCTCCCTCCCCACCGAAGGATGTCTGGCTTCTTGCATAATCTTTAGGGTTGTGAAGAAAAACCTTAAGCTTGACTGACCCCATTCTTTTCTCATGACTTTCCTAGGAGGGGTTGATTGGTTGTTCATGTCATAAGTTATTGTGACTGTAGACACTGAGAAATGTTTAACAATACAAAACCTGCTATATCATTAACTTGGTCACTCATCAGACAAGGTGTCTTTGCTCATGAATTGATTAAACTTGTAGGGCTGGATTTTTTTCAGATGGAAGATAAAACAGAACTCAACATTGCTCCATACCTCCCAGGCAAAGAATAGTGAAAATTCGTGACAAGGCAGAAAGTGCCATTAAGTGCATGACTGGTTCCACCAAAGAATGGAGATAAAAGAGTGATGTCAGGCCAACTACCTGGTGTTGAGGTAACAACACTATGTTATCTGAAATAGAGTGTTTGGTAGGCACAGCATTAGTGGAAGGTGGAAAGATCTGCAACCTTTGCCTTGCAGGCAAGGCTAAACTGATAATTTAACAGCACTGAAATAAGCAAGAATGACAGCAACATTTAGACAGCTTGGCTGTTGAGGTAGTCAAGATAAAACAGAAGGAAATTTTGATACTAAGAAATTAAGACCACAAGTGAAAAAAACAGAGGGATGAACTGCTTCAGTGTAGTGTTAGGAAGGACAGGGAATGTGAAAAAGAAGTGAGAAGTGGAATTTTCTCTTGTGGTATTAAGAATTACTAAGCTTGAAAATATCTGGAGAAGTAGGATTTGTTCAAATGCAAACAAGATACAACTGCCTTAGAGTAATGATGTTTTCAATAGTGCCTTTGTGGATATAAAAACTGAACTCTTACAGAACTATGGTACCATATACACTGCATGGGCTGAACACTTTCCCAGATATAAATACATAGCATCATCATATTATCAGTAACTGATTCTCAGGAGTAAATGTCCTGATTGTAAACAGAATGTCAGGAGTAAAAGTACAGTGGACTGGAGAAGACGCAAAGGCCTAGTACCACAGTTCTTCAGAAACCATCAATCAGAGAAGGCCAAGAAGCCGCATATAAATAGCTTGGTATGAAACCACCATGGTCTGAGAAAGAGCTCCTCTGCTCTTCTACTTCTACTGAGAAAGAAATTCTGCAAAATGATGTCCTCATATTAAAATTGGCTGTGCAAGAACAGCAGAAGCATCATCTCGGAGAGCTGTCAAAAGGACAGAAAAGGAATTCCTTCCTCATAAAAACACTCTGTAGTTAAAGGGTAGGAGAAAGATACTACTGAAATACTCAAATGCTTTATATTTCACATTTATAAATATCTCCTTTTTTCACTGCATCTTTAAAAAAACCTCTAAAGAATTATTAACATATATTAGCCATGGTATTAAAAAAGACAAGAATTTTTTTGAAACCTCCAATATTATTTAAAATTGTGATGATGTAGAGAGGCAGGGACATATCACATCCATGACTTTCATTTATTCCAAAGAGATTAGCATGACCTGTTGAATACACAGTTGTAGTAACTGCCAAACTCATACCAAGACACGTTATTTAAAAATGAAAGCAAAATTAACTTTTTCCTTTTCTTTCCAGTAATATTATGGGACAAAAAAAATCTTTTAAACATACTTTTAATGAAAAAATGTCATTAGCTACAGCACCTCTGCTAGTAAGGCTGTGCTTGTTTTAGCAAAATGTGTGTCATAAAGAAGACTTTTTATTAGACTTCAATTAGATGCTGGAATTTCATAGATAGTCTCATAGGAAATATTTCAGAAAACTTCAAGGTGAGCTTTTGCATCTTGGACTGTAGCTTCAAAAAAACATAAAGTGAATGATTGTGCATTTTATTTCCATGAAGTTAGACAGCTGGGAACTGAATGTAAACTGGGATCTGTAAACAGGGTAAAATAAACCACTTCTCGGGTAATATAAATTAGGAACCAGGATTGTTGACAATGTAAGTACTTTTAATGTGCTTTTAACAGAGGAACGGTTTAACTAATGAAGTACAACATCAATAGTGTATTTTAAAGTATTAATATATAATGCTCACATATTTGTTAAACCATAATAAATCTGATTAATATTCTCTTGCTATTTAATTAGGCATTTACCTAGATTACAGTAAATGGGCTATTTAATCTAGCAGTTTATATTTAATCAAATAGCTACATTCTTGTAAACATGTGCCATCAACATTAAAATAATATAATTACCATCTTGTAAATACCAGGTTATGTGCCCTATAAAAGTACAAATGGATAAGAACACAGCCTTGTGCTTCTGTAAATTTTCACAGAATCACAGAATCACAGAATCACAGAATCAATCAGGTTGGAGGAGACCTCTGGGATCATCGAGTCCAACCATTGCCCTGACACCACCATGTCAACTAGACCATGGCACTAAGTGCCATGTCCAGTCTTTTTTTAAACACATCCAGAGATGGTGACCCCACCACCTCTCCATTTCCTCCTTTTGTTTAGATCTTAAAGCCAAATGCAGGATGTGTCGGTGCCTGTGCTGGAGCAGGAGGCACCTGCCCAGTGCTTTGTGTGAAAAAGGTCAGTGTGCTCCAAAACTGATGAGTCACTGCCTGTCCAGCACCTGAACGCAAATCTGCTGGCCAAAATAGTCCTGCCTTGAGCTGCTGTCTCCCCAAGTGGTGAAGCCTTCAGTAGGTTTGGTGTCCCACCATGCTCCATTGTGGCTCCAGCCCCTCAGGGCTGGGATTGCCAGCATCTCCCTGCAGGAGCGGGTATCCCGTGGGGTTGGGGAGCACTGCAGTGGCCCTTCGCACACTGCCTGAGGGAGCTGGGAGGGCTCACTTTGGTTCTCCGCTTCCTGCTTGCTCACAGTGGGATTTTATAACAGCTTTAGAAAATTATGTGCATTTTCTGAATAAAGCCCCATGATTAACTTGTCTTTTAGCATGCAATTTCTAATCTCTTCTTCAAGCATTCCAGATTAGAGTTAAAATAATGGAAAAAAAAACATAACGGAGCAGGAATTATTTTGCTCTGTGTTACACCAACACAGCAGATGAAGTTGCAGCCGGCAGAGCCTCATTCCTCCATTTCACTGTGTCTAACAAACCCGGCGACAAAGACATTGTGCCCAAGTAATGGGATCTGAAAAGCACCTTGGCTTCCCAGTAATCTCCATGAAGCTGGGAACCTGCCCAGCGGGGCAGAGCTGAGAGCATCGCCCCAGCCCACAGCTGGCTGGAGGCGGTGCGGTGGGAAGCTGTCCCTGGGCAAAGCAAGCAGGAGCCAAGCCCAGGGTGCTGCCCAACACAGGACTTGCAAGAGAGAATGAAAGTCCTTCAAGGAGGCTCTGTGTGGTCTAAATGATGGCACAGCCTACAGGGCAACAGTTGGTTCACATGAGAGGGTAGCTTCACCCGTCTGTGTGCTAAGGAGAGGGGTCCCTAGGCAGGTGTTTATATGAACACTTGTCTCTGATGTCTTTGTCGTACACAGAGTATAAACCTTTTCGTGAGTCCCTCCCCACCCAGTAAGAAAGACTGGTAAAGAGAGGAGGAGGATGCTGAGGAAACCAGAAGGTTCTAAGAAATTAATGGAAAATGAAAGCAAGTTGGACTCCAAGTAATACGGAGAATTTTAATAAAAAAGAAAAAAAATCCATAACATCGTAAGAAATATAAAGGACAAAATGACATCTTTGCAGGGAGAGGGGATGGAAGAAGAATATGAATCGCTAAATAAGAGGGAATAATTAAGTGTGCATCAGAATGATATGGAGAAAGCGGTATCAGTATACAAGAAATAAGAAAAATGCAAATAAAAAGTGTTGGGTGTGTGTAGCAGTAAGGCTACTAATGCTAATGTAGAAGTAATGCTTCTTAAATTACTTGGAAGCATAGCTTGAAAATGAAATTGAAAAATGAAATACATAGTTCATCACCAAAGTTGCAAAATTAAATATTGCCTATCAAAATGTGGTAGACCACAATAAAAAACTGAAAGTAAATTCAGTAATTTACTTCTTCAATTTTCACAGAATCACAGAATCACAGAATGTTAGGGATTAGAAGGGACCTCGAAAGATCATCTAGTCCAATCCCCCTGCCGGAGCAGGATTGCCTAGACCATATCACACAGGAATGCGTCCAGGCGGGTTTTGAATGTCTCCAGAGAAGGAGACTCCACAACCTCTCTGGGCAGCCTGTTCCAGTGTTCGGTCACCCTCACCGTAAAGAAGTTTTTCCTCATATTTATGTGGAACCTCCTGTGTTCCAGCTTGCACCCATTGCCCCTTGTCCTGTCAAGGGATGTCACTGAGAAGAGCCTGGCTCCATCCTCATGACACTTGCCCTTTCCATATTTCTAAACATTAATGAGGTCACCCCTCAGTCTCCTCTTCTCCAAGCTAAAGAGACCCAGCTCCCTCAGCCTCTCCTCTAAGGGAGATGTTCCACTCCCTTAATCATCTTCGTGGCTCTGCGCTGGACTCTCTCTAGCAGTTCCCTGTCCTTCTTGAACTGAGGGGCCCAGAACTGGACACAATATTCCAGATGCGGCCTCACCAGGGCAGAGTAGAGGGGGAGGAGAACCTCTCGTGACCTGCTAACCACACCCCTTCTAATACACCCCAGGATGCCATTGGCCTTCTTGGCCACAAGGGCACACTGCTGGCTCATGGTCATCCTGTTGTCCACTAGGACCCCCAGGTCCCTTTCCCCTATGCTGGTCTCCAACAGGTCTGTCCCCAACTTGTACTGGTACATGGGGTTGTTCTTGCCCAGATGCAGGACTCTACATTTGCCCTTGTTATATTTCATTAAATTTCTCCCCGCCCAACTCTCCAGCCTGTCCAGGTCTCTCTGAATGGCTGCGCAGCCTTCCATTGTGTCAGCCACTCCTCCCAGTTTTGTGTCATCAGCGAACTTGCTGACAGTGCACTCTATTCCCTCATCCAAGTCATTAATGAATATATTGAATAGTACTGGTCCCAGTACCGACCCTTGAGGGACTCCGCTAGACACAGGCCTCCAACTGGACTCTGTCCCATTGACCACCAAATTTTACACAGAAAATATTTGAGAAAGAATGCAGCAAAGATTGGATTACTTCTTTACATAGCCTTTTCTCCTCATCTGCTGACTTCTTTGTCATTTCCCCTACTTACTTTCATTTGACTAGTTTAAAATGTAATTTTATGGGGGGAGGGAGAAATTATTTGCAGAAAACAAGATGATTTACCAAATATATGATTTGATATTAATTATCCACCTGGTGTTAACTTTAAGAATAAGAAAGAAAGCACAGCCCTTTGCCTTGTTTGTATATCATGTTCCCTCTGCAAGGTCAGGCCTTGCCAGAGCTGGGATGAGAAACTTTCAGAACAAGTAGTGTGATCAATATGAGAACTAAGGATGCCTGGTTGCCCACAGATTTCTTTTGAGGCTTGTTGACTTTGATGTCTAAGCAGGCGAGATCTATGAATGAAGCTTTTCACTTCTTGACAATATTAATAATGGCTCATTCCACATGGATCCTCTGATGTCTAATCAAGGTTAAACCTCCACTGCAGCCTTGTCATCAGTGGAGGCCTTAAACAAGTTGCCTCAGCTGCCTTTTTCTCTTGGCACTGGTAAGAATCAGATTGCTTTAGGAACTGGACAACTTTCATCAGTTTGGGTGTCACTGGCCAGTGTTTGTTGCGGAGATGAGTTATATGGGAGGCAAGGCAGACAAGCAGAGCTAGGATAGGATCACAGAAGTTTTCCCTGGAAAACAAAGTAAAAAACACAGTGCTTAGGAAGTGGTGCTGAAGCTGAGACCTTCCCCTCTCAATCTAGTTAAATCTAAGGTTTCTTGCTGTTACAAGGAGATAATACATTCCTGGGTGTCTCATGAGAGACAAACTTAGGCACTGACCTCTGATGGCTTTCTCTACTGATGTAAGAGGAGCTGTTATGGATTTCTCCTTCAAAGCAGAGGGGTCTCTGCCTTTGATTAACCTATGTGGTTTCCTACAGAGACACTGGTATCCAGTAATGACTAGCTGTTTTGTGCCAGATGACTGAATCTTTCTTGGCAGGATGTAGGTAACTCAGTAACAGAATGATTTGAAAACACAATTGCAGATATGTTCCCAATGTCAACCCATATTTCCAAAGGTAGTGGCATCTTTGCAGAGTCACAAAGTAAACAAACACAGAATCAGTGTTAATACATCTTATGAAAAGTTACGTTATTGCTAGCAGGTATTGAGGGTATCCTTATCAGGCACAAGCAGGAGCTGAGAAACCGTTCCCATTTATGACAGCCCTTATCAATATACTGAACAGATCAAGCTCTTCCATCCTTCTGATTTTTGCTGAGAAAATTTTGAAATGCTCATTTAAAATCATGGGGTTTGTTCAACTTCAGACAGGTGAAGCCTTTTTAAAAACACATCAACATTTCAGTGATACAAATAAACTTCCTTTTGTGCTGCAAAATTGACCTGATAGATTAAGAGAAGCTGTTTCTTTTTTTTTTATCTCATTTGCACTATCTTGCCAATCTGTCTTTTCTCTCTTACTTTCCAAGCATGTCCAACCTTCATAGGGAGCAAAAGGAGCGGCAGGAGTGCTTTACTTTGTTTTGGCTTGCCGCGTTGGACCATGAGCTCCTGATGTCATCCAAAGTAAGCTGAAGACAATGAGAGTCTTTCCATTGGCTTCAGGGAGCACCAGATCAAGCTCTAAATTCTCACGGCTAATGAAAATGGTGATATATTCAGATCTGATCCTCCAGGATGCAAAAGATCATAATTTCTCATTGGGATCAATAGAAATGAGGCTTTCTGCATATGTAGAATCCAGTCTTATTGTGGGTTACTTTTTTAGCTGTTCAAGTGGAAACAGATCCTGTGCTCCAGAAGCTGAAATAGATATTGATTTAAGATGCTACCACTGGTTTTTGTGTTCCTGAGAGGGTAAAGGGAACAGGGAAATTAATTTGTACCAGTGATCCCAGGAGTCAGACAAACACAAGAGGCTGTCTGAGTTCTTGCTGCTAATTGGAAAATTAGATACCACATAAATTCAAATCTCTAACAATACTAAGTGATTGTTTACTGTTTATTAAATGAGGCAGTTTAAAACAAGTGAAATAGCTAAGTGGAAAAACAGAGAAAAGTGCCTACAAGTTAGTTTTCTTGTATTTTTCAAAAAAGCTTCCCTGACTTGTCAGCAAAGGGAAAAGGACAGTACACAGACTCATGATTCTGCTGTAGTCAGCAACATCTAAAAGAACAAAGCAGTTTGGCTAAAAAACTGCGCTTGTTATATTTGTACAGCAGCATGGGGGGCAGTGTGTTTTATTAGACTTTCTACTGCAGCTGTTGCAATTGGGTTTTGTGAATTCTAGAGGCAGGTATAAAAATAATATTCGACTTTAATGTGCAGGTTCCTCATGCACTAAGGAAAATCCACCAGAGCTCCATTTCTCCTATTTTAAAGTATAATAGTTCACCTGCACATTTTCAACAAAGAAAGGCTTTATAAGGCACATGCCAGTTGTCATGGAATCACACACTGTTCTTTTAAATAGCATATCCCTCCTGGGCACAAGCAGGAATGATCATAAATCATATATAGGTTAGAAAAAATGATACCGCCATTGGTGAGAAAAGTATGATCTACATTTTTAGGAGTATATGCTCTTCCTGCTCAGACCAAAGCATTTGAGTCTTTTCTTTGCTTGTTCCCTTATGAAGAAAAGAAAGAGGTACTCTAAGTAAATTTTTTTCTTTTTTCTTCACAGAAAAAAGAAAAACAGAAGACATATTTAGGAGAATGTGTTCCAGTGTATTGACATCATAAACAACTTTCAGTATCATTACATACATTTATAAATCTTGTTTTTAAGATTCCACAGAATCCCAGCAAGCATAAAACATACTTTAAGATTTCCACATGAAAAATCTTTCAAATGAGCCTATGGGAAACATTAGCCAAATGTTTAGGTCCTAAAAACTTGAAATGTCGTGTGAAAGAACCACAGTCTTAGGAGTATTTAAGAATACTCAGTTGAGTATCTCAGTGCTTTAGTAGAATGAATGAAATGCCATAAGAAATTCATCAGGAAACATAGGTTATCACAAAAGTCACGGTGCTACTAATAAGCTAACAGTAGATAAGAGTAAAGGATATATATTTAAGGAATACTGTCATCCATACTGTTGTCTCTCCCTTGCTCTACCTGAGCAATAAACAGTCTGAGATAAGAAGGGTGTGCAAGCAAGTTGGGAGGTATGTTTTCGATGTAGTGAGCATGAGAAGTGAACATATCTTGCAAAACTGAAGTTTTTTGTTGTATGTATATTGCATATAGTAGATATAGTGTTTAAACATATAATTTTAATTCTAACAAAATGTAACCAATGCCAAAGGGTAAATCAGCAGAGGCAGCTCTCAAAACAAAAATCTTCCCCAAAAAATTAGGTATTTTACTTCTTACTTAATGCTGCCTCATAGATATAGTTTGGAAACTTCCATAGAAATATTTTTACGTGTGAGGGAATAACCCTTAATACTTGTTGGTAGTATAAGAATTTGTTAGCTATACCCAGAGCCATCCATATTTGGCAAAATCTTTAAAAGAGGCAGTAGAGGAGATACCTTCTTCCAGCTGGAAGACTCAGAAATTCATTATGCAATTTTTCAGACACAACAACCACTGAAGTAAAATACTGGTTTTCTTCAGGTCTTGATAGCAAGCAGAAGCAGTATCTGCATTCTTATAGATGAGAACAGAATATTATTCAGTTCAGTGGATCTGTCTGAGCTTTGAAGATATATTACTGGTAGTGTATTGAAATAACTGAGGCCTGATTCTGCTGTAAGTCAGTATCATTAGAATCTGCCTTTATTTAGACTGGCCTCATTTTTAACTAAATAATGCCATTTACTCAAGTAATGTTACTCATGATTCACAGAGTAGTAGCTTAGAGCAGAAATATACGTCCCTGAGATTCCCCCCCACCCCGGTTTTAGTCAACCTTCTTTGTCAACTTTATTGCGGAAAATGTAGTAGGTAGAAAATAAAAACTTCGATCAGTTGCTTCAATTTGGCCAAAGGACAAGAGTTGCTTCTTTCTGCACAGCTCTTTTAGAGGTGCAATGAAGAGGTACCTTTGGCCAGCTAAAGCAGTATTATTTGACTCAGTATTGACCCACAGTGTCTCTGTTAGCTGAACAACAGAGGGAACCTGTGAGTCTGTGTCATTTAGGAGTCTTAAAGAAACAGGATTACTCAGAAATGGCTGAAGTCTTGATTCCTTACAGGGCTGCTTGGTTTTGTTACTGCTTTTCACATTTTTACCTAAGTGTAGTTGCCTGGGCTTAGAGTAAGAGTGAAACATTTCCACTCTGTTCATGGATGGCTGGGTAACCCAGAAAAAAGTGAGAGACTGGGGGACAAATGAAAGGGACTTCTGCTAGATGTAAAACATGTTCAATATATTAGTTTGTTACCTGAGAGACATTTCTGTTAAAGGAAACATAAAAGAAGTGAGGAAAAGTTTCTTATTGCAATAGTACATGGGAATTCACATCAGCTACCTTTGCTCAAATGAATCTGCCATAAGTGATCACAGCCACCAGCACTTGGGTCCAAAAACTATAGCCTTCAACTAAAACCAAGAGTCATCTGTCATCTTTAAAGAAGGTGAAGCTGTTTAAGAGCCTTCTTTATGCAAGACTCGCACAGTGATACAAGCATACTTGTCACACAAGTGATACAAGCATACAGTTGACAGGAACAGTCAACTCAGCTGCAGTGGTTAGACCCAGCAGCTAGCAGAGCGGGATGCACTGAGAAAAGGCTCATAGGAACAGACCAAGGAGAAATGACCTTGCTACATGTCTGGGTGTGGCAGTCTCAGGCTGGCCTTTGGGTGTGATTGCAGGGCTGAGGCATCCAACTTGCCTGTGAGCAGAGGGCATGACTATGCAATTCTTACAGCTCTGTCTTGGGCAATGATTAATGGGATGAAATTTAAAGAGTCCAAATGCCAGATCCTGCACCTAGGATGGGATAATGCTGGGCACAAGTATAAATTGAGAGAGGAGAGGTGGGGAGCAGCCCTGCAGAGAGGGATCTGGGGGTGCTGGTCGACAGCAGGCTCAACAGGAGTCAGCAGTGTGCCCTGGCAGCCAAGAGGGCAAAAAGCACCTGGGGTGCATCAAACATGATATAACCAGCCGGTCAAAAGAGGTGATTATCCCAATGTATTCAGTGTTGGTGCAGCCTCACCTTGAGTACTGTGTGCAGTTCTAGGCCCCACAATTTAAGAACAATATTAAGGTACTTGAATGCCTCCAGAGGAGGGCAACAAAGTTGGTTGCAACTCAAAACAGCTTGTGATTTGAGTAGCGCAGGTGAGATTTCATGGTCAAAGGCACTCGCTAAAAATGAATTCCTCTGCTGAGGAGGAACTTAATCTCTGAGACACACTTCTTTTCTCTTACTTACTTTAGAAACAGAGGTCCCTCCTGGCAAAAGGCAGGCAGGGCCATAGTCAGCAGCACGCATAATTAGCCTAATCTTGGGCAAAGGGTAAAATATCCTCCCTTCCCTGTAAATGCTTGCTCCCCCTTCTGTTGTCTTCAGAATAGAGAGCATGGAGCCGCTCTACCCCAGGACAGCAGCATCACCTTTCCATCCATGAACACCTCTGGCTCCTGTTGCCTCCTCACAGCCTCTTGCCTGCGAGGTCTCTCATCTTCTTTTGTCAGTGCTGCTGCCTCTCTGATTTGACCTTCTCTTGCTTCTGCCAGGGTTGTCAGGAGGTTGGTGGGAGACAGCATTAGGACATTCTTCAACAAGGTCACACCTAGGAGAACTCTCTTGTACTTTCATCTTTTCTTTAGCAAAGTTTTAGTCATCAAGGGTCTGACACACAGAAATTATTAAAATTGCCTTAATTTTCATGCTACTCATTCCATAAAATGCTTTAGGTATCATTTGTTTCAGAATATCTGACAATTATAATCATGATTATCAGTTTAATTGTATTATGGTGCAGACAGGGGACCATGAGGGGAGATTTTGTTAGGTGTGTTGAAGCTTGTCAGAAAAAGACATTCTATATCAGTATTGTTAACTCAAATGTTCAAAACCTTGAGTATGTCCTTCTATCACAGCCTAAAGTCATGAGATGAAAAAAAATAGGCAATTTTTTAAATTATATGATCCTGACTTTTCAGTTTTAGACTACTTAGAGACTTCAAATTTTTCTTCAAAAAAGAATGCCTGTTAAAAAAAAAGAAATCTAATATTCTCATGAATTTGTATGTCTTCTGAGGAGCAAATGCTGTTCTTGATAGAGCACATAATAGTGAATGAAGACTTACTTGGTTTTCTACTTACATTAAATTTTTATATTGGTAATTTAGTCCCATGTCTAAAAGTCTTTGCTGTGCTTCAAAGCACTGTGGGATTCCCTTTCCTGCTGGACCCTGAGTCCCACTGGGAACCCATGCTCTTCACAGAATGGTTGAAATTGGAAGGGACCTCTGGAGGTCATCTTGTCTTGTCATCTTGAAGATATTGAACAGGATTGGACCGAGTATTGACCCCTAGGGTGCACTGCTAGTTACTGGCCTCCATCTAGATTTCGTGACACAGGTCACTAATCTCTGGGCCTGCCTGTTCAGCCAGTTTTCAATCTGCCTGTCTGCTCATCCAGCCCATACTTCATCAGCTTCTCCATGAGGATCTTACAGTAGACAGTGTCCATTGTCTATCTGGACTTCAGTGTTTGCTGGCTTGTTTTCAGTAAACACTGAAGTCCAGATAGACAGTGTCCACTGCTTTCCCCTCATCTGCCAAGCCAGTCATTTCATCATAGAATGTTACCAGGTTGGTTGGGAATGACTTCGCACTGTTCATGACAGTCTGTTCCTGGCTGCTACTGGCTCACCTCAGCTATGCTGAAGCTGACTGGAGGGAGGTATTAGCAAGCCTCTGCAAGCACCTGCAAGCCCCTGCAAGCCCCTGCAAGCCCTGTCACCTGCTCATTCTGGACAGGGACCAATCTGAAGCCTGCACAGGTCCCTTTGCTCTCTGAGCATCCAGTTTCGTTCCCTGAGAAGTAACACCAGAGGTCATGCAGCCAGTGGCACATGCTGGTGCATCTCAGCTTTTACTCAGTGTAGAGTTTGGATGTGGACTGATGAATATAGATCTGAAAAATCACAAACCTGATTAAACATAGCTCCTTTGAAGAAAGGGGATGTAAGCAGTTTCAGATGCTAACCGCAAAGGCCAAAATGTCCAGGAAATGCACCCTTTTCTATATCAAATAGCCGAAGAGGCACAATAGTGCGTTACAATAAAAAAGTTTCAATTGACACATTTGTAACAACTTCTTTTGTTCACACAAGATTTTTGAGTAACTGCATTGTCTACATTACTTATGTTGGAAAAAATTCATCCGAAACAGTTAGAGGGAGAAAGAAATAGCTAATCTTTCCATGCTGTCTTTTGTCTTTTGAATATCTCATCTTCTTGTAGTTCTAATGACCAGAGAAGAGGAGAGAGATGAAGTGGTAAGAAAGCTTCTCATTTACACATCTGTTTTGAGGAATCAGGAAAAACACATTTACTATGTGATGAGAGCAAAAGACGTGCATGTGGTGTGATTAATATATGGCTAACAGTACAAGTGGGACAAGGACTTTTTTTTTGTTCTCGGAAAGAAAACAAAGCCATAAACCAAAATATTTTCAATATAGAAATGAAATGATGGATGATTTTTGTGTGTCCCAAGGAAAGCTTTTGGGCCAGCACATTATCATATGAAAAAGCAAATCTCTTTTGGCAAAATCAGGACACGAAATTGTATCTCCAGTGCAAAGTCATACAGTCCTCAGGAAGATAAACTTCCCGTACTCTTACAGTCTGCAGGAGCAGTCCCACCTGAGAGGTGTACTTACTGATGAAGCAAAACCATAAAAAAATACGCTGCAAACTGCAGTCTCAGGCCACCCAGATTCAAACACTTTGAAGTAAATGTGTTGCTTTGAAACAGAGGAGATGTATTCTTTTGAGTCAAGTCACACAAAAAGGAAAGGAATAAAACAAATCCATCTAAAACAATACCTCTAATTTTAAATGAAAGTCAAAAAGAAAGAACATGCAAAGTGTAGCTGTCTGTCATGAGAAGGACATTCATTCAAGAAAGCTCGTAGGATGCTGGAGAATGCTGAAACCATGTTTGGGTGAGCCCAGGGGTCTACTCATTGCTCTGTCTCTGGCTTGGTTGAAACTGAGTCACAGTTTTGCTGCACTAATCAGCAACAGGCCTTAGAGATGGCTCTGTGCAGTTTTCACAAATGAAGAGCATTTGATTGTGATTTTTGTTTTTGTTTTTTTTTTTCTACCACAAAAGCACAACATTTTGGGGAATTTTCCAGGTCTTTCTGTCACACTGAGGAGGCAGATGGTCAGCGTTGGCACAGTGGCCAGTCAGTGCCTTGCAGAACTGGGCCCTCCCAGCACTAATTTTAATGGAGGCTCCACCTGTGGTCAAATCTATAGAGAGACATTTTTATTTACCAAATGTTGAGTGATTGGGTCATTGTCCTGAAAAATGATTGCATTTCTGTAATGCTTCCATTGAAAAAAAGCAAATGAACTCTTCAGAATCATAGCTTTAATGACAGTCATGCAATTCATTCATTTTAAATAAAGTCCCTAATTGGCTGTCTGTGAAGCAGAAAGAGAACTGGTGCAGTGAATGGCTTAAATGCAGCAATTACAATATTTCTTATTCTTTGCCAATCTAAAATTAATGAAAACCTTTCTTGCTGTGACCTTGACAAATGGTGGTGTAACCTTTTTAAATTCTCAGAGGGTGCTGAATTCTACCCTGTGAGAAAGTGATGTAAAGGAATTGCAGCTGAACATTTCTAATTAGTAAACTGAAACTCTGTGACAGGGAAGAAAGCTAAAAGGCACTGATTGGATTTAACATGTATTAGACACCATCCCCAGGGAACAGAATTTAAAGATACCTCTGAGTATTTTAATCTTCGCATACCTGATTATCTCTGGGCATTACTGAATCGTCTGCAGAATTTGTGTAAATCTACTAGTTTTCACTCAAAGTAAAATCTGACCCTGCAAAATATTGGGTATGTTCAATTCCTACTGCTTTCAAGAGGTGCTCAGCTCCTCAGAGAACTGGATGCAGAGTGCAGCTTCCCAATGAAAGCTCTAACTCTTGTTTGCACTGGAACCATTTCACCTATTACTGGCATTACTAAGGGGTTTTAACACGGAAATACAGCACAGTTAAACCATCTTTAAACCCTTTTACATTTCCAAGGTGATATGAGGGAATCTTCACATTTAAATCTAATTTGTTTAAGTATCATTTTCATGTATATATACATTAGTGCTGGATTACTAAAAGTGATTTGTTCATTTGACACCACAAAAACTCCCAGGAGACTTAAAATGAAGAACATACTTTTCTTGCCTTGCTAGGTTGCAACTCTGATATATAATTGTTCAAGTTATGTTGTGATTCATCAGTTCTATTTTTATTCCTTCTAAGAGGCAAAGGATCTTTGGGTGATGGATAAAGGAGTATGAATTTTTACTCTGTCATACTTATTTCAACAAAAGGACACTTCTGACCTCCACTATGCTAGAGTAATCTGTTACTAAAGAAAAAATGAACTATATTCATTTTATGTATAGCATAAGGTTTCAGAAATTCTAGGATTTTTCATGGGCCAGGTCATGTGTCCCCTTCTGGTAATGGTAAGCCATTTCTGTGGTTGGAGGAGTTATGCAAAGCTGACATGAGTCATGCTGCCCACAGGCACAATCCATTATTCATGTGAAGAAAAGGTTCACAACATGAGTGGTCTTAAAGACCATTAGCTGTGGTCTTTAAGATAAGGGATGAAAAAAATAAAATCTAAAAAAATTGCTTTTTACATTCTGCTTTCCCTGACTTTTGTAACAGGCACAGAAGGCAAAAACATCTCGACATAATGCTGCTGAAGTCATTGGGCCATATGAACAATAGAAACCGGTACAAACATGAACTTGTCCCTTCATCTTTTTTGTGTTGCTAAATCCTATTTTCCACCACCAGACTGTCTAAAATCTCTAGGGTGTGTTACAAGTGCTGGTATGATTACTATGATTATTTCCTAATTTCTTGGATAATTCAGAGAAGTTAATCACTTTTGAGAAGCTGAACATCTTGTGTTTTATTCAGTAATTCATATCCTGATAAACCTTTCTTACTATGAGTCCCACCTCCCTGACTCCTTACTCCTAAGCAAACTGAGTGCAAATGTAGGTCAGGAGAAATAATACCCAAATTCCCTTCCTCTCCTGTAAATGGAGCGTATTAAAATTTTCCAGTGTAATTACAGACACTCTGCAAGGTTAGTAGACCAGGTCTGTCTGACATTCATTTTTATCATATGCTATTTTGCAAGTTGATTTCATTTTTTAACTGTAAATTCAAAATAGGCACTTTTTCTTCTTAACAGTAACTGGCCATGCTGGTCCTTAGTTCTGCCACTAGAAGTCAGCCCTGTAACAACAAATGATTGTGTTTGTGTGTGAAAGAATAGAGACTGAAAGTAAATAAGAAAACTCAAGTGCTTTTTGAGAAGTTATCAGTGAAAAGATACAACATATGGAATGATCTGTACTGTAACATATTCTTCAAGATCTCTTCAGGTGACTTTTCTTACTTTATTCTTTATTTTCCTTAATTCTTAATTCAAGGATTGATTTTGTTTGTGCAATTCAAGATAGTAGGGATTTCAGACAGGGCTTTTAGTGATGTTAGCAATCCTTCATTGCAAGCAAAGATGGCGGAAATGACTTCTGCTTCCACTTTATTTCCTTCCTTCCATCTTTTTTTCTCCTCTCTCTGTCCCCTTCCTCCCTCCAATTTTGGTAATGTCTGATTTTTGAGTGAGGTATCTATAACATCAGTTTATGGAATAATTATAAGTACTTGCTTTTAAACTTCTTTGTACATGCAAAATAATATGTAACATAATTGCACCTTAAAAGTAGAAACATAATAAAAATAATCACTCTGCTATATGAGAATATTTTTACCTGTGTGGAATGAATTTTCCTGCTGAATATCTTTAATACTAATTGAAAAATGTTAAGAAAATCACAGTAAAATGAGTAAAATGAATAGAGACTAAATTATTGAATCATAGTAACTGCAATCCTAGATTATGTTAAAACTGGTGGAACTATCTTCTGCATGAAGAAATCTTTCAGATTACATTTTTAATATACATATTTCCCCTCTAATATTGCATACAAATCCAATTAAGTGCCAGCGTTACTACAACAAAGTTGTATAGAAGGGACAATTGGCCACATTAGTATTCTTGTGTTTATTATCACCAGCTTCATTCTATAGGGCACTAAGTAACTGCAACATATTTGGAGTCTTTCTATAGTTTTTGTAATAGTATTTCATAATACTTATTAAAATGGCTAGAGTAGCGAAAATGAGACAGAAGCAGTGCCTGAAGATCAAACTGTTCTGCAGTCTCTGTTGTGCTGCCTTCAGTATTCTTTTTGTTAGGTTCTTTTCTTGTTTCTGATTATTCACCTTTTTTAAAAAAAAAAAACTTTTCCTATGCAAAAATACATTAAATTGCACCTTGGAGTGCTCTCAGATAACTTCCCATGACATTATGTTCCCCTAAATGACGGCTTGTTATTATTTTCATTGTGGTTAAACTGATGAGCTTAGAGCCAGATACATCTAATTGGCACAAGGCCGGTTTACTATGACTCCTTTTAAAAATGGAAAATAAGTCAAAGTTTCTTTTCATATCACTTATATTGTCATTGAAGTGAGTGGCAGATTTCAAGGTTGCAGAATCACAGAATAGAAATCTGCAGCTGCGGCCGATTCAAACCTATTTGAACTGAAGTCAGAAGTGACCATGAGGCATTGACGTGATAGCTGGTGCCAGTGGCTCTGCCAGCACCTAGAGCCAGCTTTGCACCCTAGCTAAGATTCTTCAACTTCCCTGTAGTTTCGATGGGAGCAGAGCAGATCTATCATGTGGTACTAGCTGCTCATTCACACCTATGTTTTTCAACAACTGCACTGTCGGTAATAAATTCCCCTGATATTTCCACTCAGACCTAATCCAAAATCCATTATAGTCAACGAAAATCACCCCAGATGACTTACAAGGGTCTCCCAGACCTTGAGACAATCTAAATGTACCGTGCAGGTGGTGAGACACTGGAACAGGTTTCCCAGAGAAGTTGTGGATGCCCCCTCCCTACGAGGATTTGAAAAACCTGGTCTAGTGGAAAGGTGTCCCTGCCTGTGGCAGGGGGGTTGGAACTAGGTGATCTTTAAGGTCCCTTCCAACTGAAACCATTCTATGATTCTATGAAATCCTTCATAGTTTATCAAGAATTCCTACAAATGTTGACATTCTGAAGGAAAAAAAAGAGCTCTTAAATTACAGAATCACAGAATCACAGAATCACAGAATCACAGAATGTTAGGGATTGGAAGGGACCTCGAAAGATCATCTAGTCCAATCCCCCTGCCGGGGCAGGATTGCCTAGACCATATCACACAGGAATGCGTCCAGGCGGGTTTTGAATGTCTCCAGAGAAGGAGACTCCACAACCTCTCTGGGCAGCCTGTTCCAGTGTTCAGTCACCCTTACAGTAAAGAAGTTTTTCCTCAAATTTAAGTGGAACCTCCTGTGCTCCAGCTTGCACCCATTGCCCCTTGTCCTGTCAAGGGATGTCACTGAGAAGAGCCTGGCTCCATCCTCTTGACACTTGCCCTTTACATATTTATAAACATTAATGAGGTCACCCCTCAGTCTCCTCTTCTCTAAGCTAAAGAGACCCAGCTCCCTCAGCCTCTCCTCATAAGGGAGATGTTCCACCCCCTTAATCATCTTCGTGGCTCTGCGCTGGACTCTCTCTTCAAATTCTCAAATTGAAAGAGTCCTTTTTTTTAAGTCAGTACAAATTTGTACAAGAACTTCATAAGGAACTCAGCAGCTAGCACACAAAAACTTGAAATAGTACTGGAATCAGGGCTCTGTTCCCAATTTCAGCTTCCTGAGGAAGGGAAGTGGAGAAGGAGGTGCTGAGCTCTTCTCCCTGGTATCCAGTGAGAGGACACATGGGAATGGTTCGAAGCTGCACCAGGGGAGGTTGAGACTGCACATTAGGAAGCCTTTCTTTACCAAGAGGGTGGTCAAACACCAGAACAGGCTTCCTAGAGAGGTGCTTGATGCCCCAAGCCTGTCAGTGTCTAAGGGGCATTTGGACAATGCCCTTAACAACATGCTTCAACTTTTGGTCAGCCCTGGAGTGGTCAGGCAGTTGGACTAACTGATCGTTGTAGGTCCCTTCCAAGTGAAATATTCTATTCTGTTCTGTCCTATTCTATTCACTTCTATTCTATACTAATTACTCTGGTGTAAATCTAGAAAACTTCCACTGAAGTGGATTGTTTTCTTTGGCTTTACATGTGTTAAAGAGATCAGTTGGATCCAACTTTTCCCCTCGGCTTTCCTTTTCATTGGGGTGGGATACTGTGTCCAGGAAGCGCCTGTCTAAAATTCATTGCTCCTTATTGTACCTAAAAGCTTGGGGAAATGATCAGACAACTCTAAAGCTCAGTGGTTTTCAGCCCCATCAAATGGTAAGTAATACCACTTTTTCTTTCTATTGTAAAATGAGTTTTTCCACTTCATTTCTCCACTGAAACTATTTACATAATATTTAGTGTTCTTTTACATAATGTCTGTGTTCTTTTATGACTTGTACAAAAAACAGTACTCTGCTCCTAAATTCACATGGGCTTAGGGAGAAGGCTGAAATAGGAAAAAAAAGTAATAAATGCACATGCCAATCATTTATCTTATCTTTATCTATCATGCACATTCTAAACTTCATAGAAGTTTCAAAGTAATCACTTCTAACAACTGAAGGATGCCTGTCTCCTCGTGAACTCTTAATATGCTTCTATTTAACATTTACTGGCCCAATTTTCTTTATATAGGTCAGGAGGATATTTTTACATCTTGTTACGGGGAAAAGGGTACTTGAGTGGAAAAGGTGTGCTCTCTTTTATCACCAGAGAATTTCAAGTAGCTGAGCATATTCATTAGAACCTGGAAGACTTTAGCACAGATATGAGATCACAGAATCACAGAATCACAGAATGTTAGGGACTGGAAGGGACCTCGAAAGATCATCTAGTCCAATCCCCCTGCCGGAGCAGGATTGCCTAGATCATATCACACAGGAACGCGTCCAGGCGGGTTTTGAATGTCTCCAGAGAAGGAGACTCCACAACCTCTCTGGGCAATCTGTTCCAGTGTTCGGTCACCCTCACCGTAAAGAAGTTTTTCCTCATATTTATGTGGAACCTCCTGTGTTCCAGCTTGCACCCATTGCCCCTTGTCCTGTCAATGGATGTCACTGAGAAGAGCCTGGCTCCATCCTCTTGACACTTGCCCTTTCCATATTTCTAAACATTAATGAGGTCACCCCTCAGTCTCCTCTTCTCCAAGCTAAAGAGACCCAGCTCCCTCAGCCTCTCCTCATAAGGGAGATGTTCTACTCCCTTAATCATCTTCGTGGCTCTGCGCTGGACTCTCTCTAGCAGTTCCCTGTCCTTCTTGAACTGAGGGGCCCAGAACTGGACACAATATTCCAGATGCGGCCTCACCAGAGCAGAGTAGAGGGGGAGGAGAACCTCTCGTGACCTGCTAACCACACCCCTTCTAATACACCCCAGGATGCCATTGGCCTTCTTGGCCACAAGGGCACATTGCTGGCTCATGGTCATCCTGCTGTCCACTAGGACCCCCAGGTCCCTTTCCCCTACGCTGGACTCCAACAGCTCTGCCCCCAACTTGTACTGGTACATGGGGTTGTTCTTGCCCAGATGCAGGACTCTACACTTGCCCTTATTATATTTCATTAAATTACTCCCCGCCCAACTCTCCAGCCTGTCCAGGTCTCTCTGAATGGCTGCGCAGGCTTCCGTTGTGTCAGCCACTCCTCCCAGTTTTGTGTCATCAGCGAACTTGCTGACAGTGCACTCTATTCCCTCATCCAAGTCATTAATGAATATATTGAATAGTACTGGTCCCAGTACCGACCCTTGCGGGACTCTGCTAGACACAGGCCTCCAACTGGACTCAGTCCCATTGACCACCACTCTCTGGCTTCTTTCCTTCAGCCAGTTCACAATCCACCTCACTACCCGATCATCCAGACCACACTTCCTCAGTTTAGCTGCAAGGATGCTGTGGGAGACCGTGTCAAACGCTTTACTGAAATCGAGATAGACCACATCCACAGCTTTACCATCATCTATCCACCTGGTTACGTCCTCATAAAAGGCTATCAAGTTGGTTGAGCATGACTTCCCCTTGGTGAAGCCATGCTGAGTGCCCCTAATGATCCTCTTATCCTTGATGTGCCTAGAGACAGCACCAAGAACAAGTTGTTCCATCACCTTTCCGGGGATGGAGGTGAGGCTGACCGGTCTATAGTTACCCGGGTCCTCCTTCTTGCCCCTTCTCTTGCCCCAAGAGATCTTAGAAAAAAACTTGCACACTCCTATTAGAATAAGAATTGGTTATAGTTGAACTGATATAAAGGGCAAAGCTCACATGCCAAGCAGGTCTGAGTTTTAGCTGAGGTTTGCATATCCAACTGTTAGAGCATTTGCTACTCTTTATACAATTAAATGACTTGCCTTTAAGAAAATTTATATCACAGAAGTCCCAGTGACACTACTAAGGCTCTGTTCCAGCTCCAGGCATATATTACCGTGTGACGTCCTGAATTAGCTCATTCTTGCTGGCATTGTAAAACCAGGGAGGCCTCTGTTCTTGCATATTAGAGTGTGGGGAGAAATCTGGGGATGGAAGGAAGACAGAAAACTTAGCCAAAAGGTAAATGAGCAAGATACCTAAAATGAATGCTATAAAAGATTATGTTCCTATCTTGAATTTTGTATCCTTTGAGTAGTTTCAGAACTAGGCAAAATAGTTTCTTTCAAACCTCTGAGTAAAATTCAGCTATTATGCCATCTGCCTAATAATTTTTTATGCATTTTAATATATTAAATAATTGATTTTAATAAAATTCAGATCTTGCAGCCCAGAGAGAAATTTTTTCCTTAAGTTTTATATAAGCTGGCCTTGAACGATTAAATTTCTCATTAGTTTTCCAAAGCATAGTTGACATTTAGAAATTAGTTAGAAATTATAGTTTTATTGCCCATGTTACTGCAATCTAATGTTCATTTGGAGAGAAACACAACGTCATATTTAAGCAGACTGCATTTAAATTATCCATTTTGTTTTATTCTGAAAAGTATTTCCTTTATGATAAATGGATAAAGAATAATGATTTCCAAGGAGACACTGTCTCTATCCTTGAGTTAGAGAAATTAAGGCCAAATTTGGAACAAGTGGTCTGGGAAGAAGCTGTTTCTACAGTAAAAGAAAGCACTGTTACCTGAAGGATGTCTCCTAAGATAACAAATCAGTGTCTGAGGAGGGATGAAGTACAACATGACTTAAAAGGACTTAAATTCTAAAATAAGTGGTTTTTTTTCTGCAGCGGAATTATTACAGATGCCACAGCTTTCCAATTTGATTGCTTAAGTCTTCATACATATCACTGACACTTTGATTTTCCATCATTTATCTTGATTACCTTGTGTCAATTCAAGAAAGCAAGAGAACACCTTTTAAAATCTTCAGACAGGATACTGCTTGATTGACAATACAGCTAAATAGAGTCAACATTTAATGTATTCAGCTGGAATTCAGCTAGACAAACACCTACAGAAGTACCATTCCCTTCCTTATTATGGTATGGGCACATCCATCCACATGCACAGGTTTTTCCAACAGCCCTAAGAGACAATTCTTCCAGCTTGATCACACCACCTGATTTGAGCTCTCTAGAAGGAAGCATTAACCCACCAAATACAGATGAGGGCAGACCAACAAACTTTCTCTGATAAGGAAATCACTGGGAAATTTCATATTTTTCATATTCTAATATCTAGATTCTAGTAAAATATCCATTATGTTGCTACTTGGGAAATTATAAATTTGGAGAAGGAAGGAATTAATAGGAGAAATGTAAAAGTGTAAGAACCTGACTGAAGGGACACAGCAGATGATGGTGTCAGAAAAGGAAATTCCAGGCTGAAGGGAAGCCACTATTGGACTTTCTCAAGGATCAATCTTTGGACAAGTCTTTTTAATATTTTCATCAATGATCATGGCTTAAAACCAAGAAGTGTGTGCATGAAATTTGCAGTATCATAAACACAAGGAAGACTGAGATATCAAATTACTAAAGGAGTAAACAACTCCTGTGATTGCAGGAATGACAGAAGGGGGGTCCCAGAAAAATGAAATTCAAGGACAGGTATCCAAGGATTAATAGCAAGGAAATCAACAATTATGTCATCATTTGGAAGTGACCGAGGAAGCTAAAGACCTAGTGTACTATTTGACTGTGAGGTAATTGCAAAGCAACATCTGGAGAGTAAAAGTAACCTGGGGAAGACTCAATGCTATTGATGAGACTACATCTGGAATACTACGTAAATTCTCAGCTCTTTCCCTGAAAGCTGAATTCACATTTGAACAAGTGCAGAAAAGCTACACTGTGACAAAGGGTGGAGTGGAAAACTCAGGATGTGAGGAGAGAGAAAGAACATGGATTAAGCAGCTTGGCAAAATGGAATATGGCCTTTAAATATATTGGAAAGTATATATAGAAAAGAAGGAGAAGAGTTCCTTGAGTTAAAAAGCAGGACTGGCATGAAAAATAACTGGTCATAAATATGCTCAGGGTGGAAATGAGAGGGAGATTTCTAATCAGCAGTGCAGTGAAATTGTGGAACTACCTTCAAGCAGAGCAGTAGAAGCACCTATACAGTTGCTTTCAGGCTAGCATTTGACTAGCTTGATAGAGGCCATTTTGAGAAATGTCAGGGATAACTGGGACTGCACCACAAGATCCTTTTGAGCCCCATCCTCCAAATCACTGTATAGTTTTGTTTATAAATGGACAGGTCTCTTAAAATCACAAATCATAAAAAGTGCCTTCCTCATTTTGGGGAGGGAGCCTGGTGGATTTACATTTTAAAGTTAAAAAAAAAGGAATAGGTATACCAGTTCCCAAAAGGGATTAATCAGCTGTGGTTTCAGCTGATTGCCTTTTTTTGAGTTATTGACATTCTTTAAAGAGAGATGGTAGACTGGAATACAGATGTGGTCCTTTCAGCCTACAGCATAGTACTACACAGTTGCCTGAGGCTAAAAAGAGCAGAAATACAATACAGAAACAGTGGAGATTTGTATTTCACAGAATCACAGAATCACAGAATGTTAGGGATTGGAAGGGACCTCGAAAGATCATCTAGTCCAATCCCCCTGCCGGAGCAGGATTACCTAGATCATATCACACAGGAATGCGTCCAGGCGGGTTTTGAATGTCTCCAGAGAAGGAGACTCCACAACCTCTCTGGGCAACCTGTTCCAGTGTTCGGTCACCCTCACTGTAAAGAAATTTTTCCTCATATTTATGTGGAACCTCCTGTGTTCCAGCTTGCACCCATTGCCCCTTGTCCTGTCAAGGGATGTCACTGAGAAGAGCCTGGCTCCATCCTCATGACACTTGCCCTTTCCATATTTCTAAACATTAATGAGGTCACCCCTCAGTCTCCTCTTCTCCAAGCTAAAGAGACCCAGCTCCCTCAGCCTCTCCTCATAAGGGAGATGTTCTACTCCCTTAATCATCTTCGTGGCTCTGCGCTGGACTCTCTCTAGCAGTTGCCTGTCCTTCTTGAACTGAGGGGCCCAGAACTGGACACAATATTCCAGATGCGGCCTCACCAGGGCAGAGTAGAGGGGGAGGAGGATCCTAGGCCCCAGGATGCCATTGGCCTTCTTGGCCACAAGGGCACATTGCTGGCTCATGGTCATCCTGCTGTCCACTAGGACCCCCAGGTCCCTTTCCCCTACGCTGGACTCCAACAGGTCTGCCCCCAACTTGTACTGGTACATGGGGTTGTTCTTGCCCAGATGCAGGACTCTACACTTGCTCTTATTATATTTCATTAAATTTCTCCCCGCCCAACTCTCCAGCCTGTCTAGGTCTCTCTGAATGGCTGCGCAGGCTTCCGTTGTGTCAGCCACTCCTCCCAGTTTTGTGTCATCAGCGAACTTGCTGACAGTGCACTCTAATCCCTCATCCAAGTCATTAATGAATATATTGAATAGTACTGGTCCCAGTACCGACCCTTGAGGGACTCCGCTAGACACAGGCCTCCAACTGGACTCTGTCCCATTGACCACCACTCTCTGGCTTCTTTCCTTAAGCCAGTTCACAATCCACCTCACTACCCGATCATCCAGACCACACTTCCTCAGTTTAGCTGCAAGGATGCTGTGGGAGACCGTGTCAAACGCTTTACTGAAATCAAGATAGACCACATCCACAGCTTTACCATCATCTGTCCACTGGGTTATGTCCTCATAAAAGGCTATGAAGTTGGTTAAGCATGACTTCCCGTTGGTGAAGCCATGCTGAGTGCCCCTAATGATCCACCTATCCTTGATGTGCCTAGAGACAGCACCAAGGACAAGTTGTTCCATCACCTTTCCGGGGATGGAGGTGAGGCTGACCGGTCTATAGTTACCCGGGTCCTCCTTCTTGCCCTTTTTGAAGACTGGAGTGACATTCGCTTTCCTCCAGTCCTCAGGCACCTCTCCTGTTGCCCACGACTTAGCAAAGATGATGGAGAGTGGTCTAGCAATGACTTCCGCCAGCTCCCTCAGCACCCGCGGGTGCATCCCATCAGGGCCCATGGATTTATGGATGTCCAGATTGCTTAATTGGTCCCTGACCCAGCCCTCATCTACCAAGACAGATTCCTCCTCTATCCTGACTTCTTCTGGGGCCGCAGGAGTCCGGGGCTCCTCAGGACAGCCTCCAGCAGTATAGACAGAGGCAAAGAAGGCATTCAGTAACTCCGCCTTCTTTTTATCCTCTGTCTCCAGGACCCCCACCTCATTCATCAGTGGGCCTACATTGCCTCTAGTGTTGGTTTTACCTGCAATGTATTTGAAGAAGCCCTTTCTGTTGTCCTTGACCTCTCTTGCAAAGTTTAATTCCAAGGAGGCCTTAGTTTTCCTCGTTGCCTCCCTACATCCTCTGACAACAGACTTATATTCCTCCCAAGTGGCCAGCCCCTCCTTCCATGATCTGTACACCCTCTTCTTCCACTTGAGTTTGCCCAGCAGTTCCCTGCTTAACCATGCAGGTCTCCTGGTACCCTTCCTTGACTTCCTACTTGCTGGGATGCTCTGATCTTGAGCTCGGAAGAAGCGTTCCTTGAATGCTAACCAACTATCTTGGGCCCCCTTACCTTCTAGTACCCTGTCCCATGGGATTTCCCCTAGCAATTGCTTGAAAAGGCCAAAGTTGGCCCTACTGAAGTCCAGGGTTGTGATTCTGCTAGCTATTCTGTTCCTGCCACATGAGATCCTGAACTCTACCATCTCATGGTCACTACAACCAAGGCTGCCCTCAACCTTCACCTCTTCAACTAGACCCTCCTTGTTAGTGAGGATAAGATCCAGCAGCGCTCCTCTCCTAGTTGCCTCATCCACCATTTGCATCAGAAAGTTATCATCAATGCACTGGAGGAACCTCCTGGACTGAGGCTAGCTGGCTGAGTAGGCCTTCCAGCAAATAGCAGGGCAGTTGAAGTCCCCCATGACAACCAGGCCCTGTAATTGCGAGACTGCTCTCAGCTGCCTGTAGAAGGCCTCATCACCCTCCTCATCCTGATCTGGTGGCCTGTAATAGACACCCACAACAGTATCACCCCTGCCAGCCTGCCCCTTAATTCGCACCCACAAACTCTCAACTCGCTCCTGATCCGCCCCTGGACAGAACTCAATACATTCTAGCTGCTCACTCACATAAAGAGCAACTCCACCACCTCTCCTTAGTGGCCTGTCTTTCCTGAACAGGACATAGCCATCCATGACCACATTCCAGTCATGCGAGGTGTCCCACCAAGTCTCTGTAATTACCACTAGATCATAGCCCCCCGACCGAACACGGATTTCTAACTCCTCTTGTTTATTCCCCATGCTGCATGCATTGGTGTACAGGCATTTCAGGGAGTGAGCTGAGCACACCGATTTCACCCGAGGGGGATGGGAGGCCTCCTGGTCTGCCTCAACACTAGAGCGTTGCCCCAGTGGTGCAAGCCCAGCTACTACCCCATCCCCCTTCGAATCTAGTTTAAAGCTCTCCAAATGAGCCCTGCTAATTCCTGTCCCAGAACCCTTTTGCCCTTACGACATAAACCGTGCCCATGTATTACCGTCACGCCTGGTGTCTTATAAAACCAGCCATTATCAAAGAACCCAAAGCCCTGCCTGTAGCACCAGTCTCATAGCCAGGCATTTATAGAGAGAATCCTACTGTTCCATCCCACGCCATCACCTGAAAATGGAAGGAGGGAGGAGAAAATGACTTGCGCCCCAGACTCTTTCACCAACCGTCCTAGGGCCTTGTAGTCTTTCTTCATCCCCCCTCAGACTATGGGATGCAGCTTCTTCCCCACCTGTCTGGAAGATCAGCAGGGGGTAGTAGTCTGTGGCCTTCACCAGGTTGGGGAGTTGCCTGGTGATATCCCTGATTCTGGCTCCAGGCAGACTGCAGACCTCCCTGTGATGAGGGTCAGCTCTGCATATTGGGCCCTCAGATCCCTTTAGGAAGGAGTCTCCAACCACTAAAACTCTTCTCTTCTTCCTTGTGGAGGAGGTAGCTATACGCCTGTCAGGTTTTTCTGACTGTGGTGAGACCTCTGATATAGGTTGCCTCTCCACCACATCCCCATTGGACTGGCTGTATTCCACTAGGGCTTCATATCTATTTCTCAGAGGCACCTGTGGAGGCGAGGTAGGCAAGGAGGGCACTCGCCTTTTGCCACGGCCATAGACTTGCCTCCACTCACTCCTCTCCTCTAGGTTATTGTTTTCCACCTGAGAATGGCAGAGTACAGGTGTCCCTCGATCCTGGGAGCTCTCCGGCAGGTGCTCCCATTTTTGTTGCAGGGAGGGCAGAGCCTGGCTCCACCAGTCTATCTCCATTTCAGCCTCCCGAATGCTCCTAAGCCTTTCTACTTGGGCTTGAAGCCTTTCAACCTGGCTTTGCAGCTGTGCCACTCGGCTGAGCAGATCATCTACCTGCTCACAGCGCACACAGCCCCCTGTCACCACAGAGACGCTGTAGCATTCCCTGCAGCCTGCAACCAGCACCATTGCCTCCTTCCGTGGGAGCTCTGTCTGGGTTCCCACATCCATTTTGGTCTTGTTCCGCCGGGTGGAGACCATTGTTCTTTCACTGAGCTGGGAAATACCTGCTGGTGACACCCCTGGTTCACAGCTCCTTGGCACCTTCCTCGCCTTATGCACTGGGAGGGAGTCAGCGCCCTCCTGTGGGGATCTGTCCCTTTCCTTTTGAGCATTGTCTCAGAAATCGTAAACCACGTGCTCGGGCGACATCTTATGGCGGCTGCCTGGAATGCCTGAGCCTGGCAACGTAAGATGGCGCAATAAGCTAGGCGCCCGCCCTCCACCCGCCTCCGGATGTGTGTCTCCGGTGACAGCCTGGCAAGGGGCCAATCCTACGGCGCAGGAACCGGACATGTCCCGCCTTCGGATCTGTGATTGGTGCGAACTGTTGACTGACGGCTCCCAGTCACATGACTCTGCCAAAAAACTCTATAAAAGAGGCTGGATCGCTCGAACACGCGGGACCCTCACCGCCGTCTTCCAAGTAGGAAGGAAGCATTTCCCGCGGGACGCCGCTGGATCTCAGGGTGGTGAATATTTTCTTTTTCTTTCTCTTTCAACTGTTTTCTCTGTTTCTTTCTTTCTTTTACCTCTCTCTCTCTCTCTCTCTCTTTTCCTTGAATATTGAGTTGCCTCAGTGTTGGACCTAATAAAGTCAGAGCCAAGTTTGTTGATACCGTGCCTCGGTTGTGCTTTGTCCAAACTCAAGGATCACGAATCTTTAATATTTCGGGTCAGGATTTTTTGGGGGTGCTTTACCTACAGGCAGGTTAAGCACACCGGGTGTTCACATTGAACCAGGCACGCCGCACGTGGGCTGCACTGGAATTATTTATATTTTTTGCGGGCCCTGCGCGCAGGCTGTCTGCATTGAACCAGGCACGCCGCACGTGGGCTGCACTGGAATTACTAATTAGGCGGGTCTCTCTCTCTCTCTCTCTCTCTCTCGGGGAGCAGGAGTTGGCGGACTGGGACTGTCTGCATTTTATTTCTAGATTTGCTCCTTTTTGACTAATTAGGTGGGTCTCTCTCTCTCTCTCCCTCTCTCTCTCTCGGGGGGGGCAGCGGGGGGGGCGGACGGGGACTGTCTGCATTTTATTTTTAAATTTGCTTTGGAGGCGGACCTTAAATCCGGAACCCGACATTTATAAATTGGCGTAGTCGGCAGGATCTTTGAGTTTTCGGAAGGTATCAACAACTTAGAGAGAATGGGTGCAATTCTGAGTGCATTTGATGTAACGCGAGATCAGGAGTTGGAGGACTCGGCACAGACGCCGCAGACAAAAGAGCTTTTGGTGCGGTTGTTGCAAGATCGGTTGGCAACTTTAGAGGAAAGAAACTGTGAATTGGAGGAAAGGGTTAAAACTCTGCAGGATGAAGTAGAGAATGAGCGGGAGAACGTAAGGTGTTTGCAGGAGGCTTTTGTGGAGAACTTACGTGCTTGTGACTGCAGGGCGACGGAGTCGTGCACAGGCAGCTGATGCAGCCCCGTCCCCTGGTGATGATCACAAAGGGGATGGTTTGTACCGCAAGGGGGAACCAGAGGAAGCGAGGACACGATGTGATTTACCGCAGGGTCCTACGCAACCCCTTCGACCGCTGGTTAAGGTCGAATATGCTTATGAGGATAGTGAGGACAATAATCCTAAGATGGTTACTAAGGAGGTGCCGTACACAGCAACTGAATTGGCTAAGTTGAAAAGGGATTTTTCACGCAGTCCAAAGGAGTCTGAGACAGAGTATGTGTGGAGAGTGTCGTTAACTGGTGGTGATCAGATTCTGTTGAGTGAAAGAGAAGCTGAGGGATATTGGGGACCTGGAGTGTTTTTGACTACTGGTGATAATAGAGCCCCTTGGTCTCTCACTCAGCGAGCAGCTTATTGGGCTGGAGGTTTGAATCCCTTGGAGAGGGGAGATCCTCTTGCGCTTACAGGCTCGGTGGATCAGCTTGTGGAGAATGTGCACAAGGCGGCTTGTTTGCAAATGATGTATGATCGGGAATTGAAGCTTAGGCAGGAATCCCCAATGATGATACCGGTAGATCCTGAGAGGATGACTCCCCTGGTTAGAGGTTTGCCTGATTCATTGAAACCCTTAGGAATTCAATTGCAAGGCACTATCAGAAATACCCCTCAGAGTGCACGGGTGACAGCTGCTTTAACCAGAGCTGTAACCCCGGATCGCTATATCCCAGGACAAAAAGTGTGGACGTGGGGGGAAGTAGCTCAAGAATTGATTAACTATGGGTGGAAATATGGTCCAGTGAAATCAGGACCTAAAAATGTGAGGCGTATGGAGGCAAAGTGTCCTCTAGCGAGGCCCTCTCGCCCAAACCTGGTAAATTTAAAGAGAGATAGTACATCTCGAAGGAGAGTGTTGTGGATAATAGAATTATTTGTGGTAAGCTTAGCACTACTAGTGGCTGAGCACACCATTCGTCAGCAACAAATCATTCTCAGAGGCCCCTTTAAGGAAATAGCAGGGACCCCTCCCCCTGACGGGGTGGCACAACGAGCTTCTGTACAGAAATGGCATGCACAAATTGAACATTATTGTAGCATCTTTAACGTATCAGAAGGCACACCTAAAAAATTAGCTATACAGGAGGAATTCTCTCCAGATCATGAGAATAACCTCCCACCTCCTGTCATACAAGTAGTGCTTCCATTTTCCAAGCAATTACCAAATACCGGGTTCACTGATGCCTCAGCCAAACGTGAGGGAAAAGTGTGGAAGTATCGAGCCGCTGCTTTACGAGCCCAGACTGATGAGAAAATCATAACAGAAGGTGAAGGTAGTGCACAAGTGGGTGAATTAATTGCTGTTTGGAGTGTTTTCCAACATGAGGCTCAATCTTCTTCTCCTGTCTACATCTACACTGACTCTCTCACTGTCTCCAAGGAGTGCACCGAATGGCTTCCTTTCTGGGAGAAAAATGGGTGGGAAGTCAACCAGATACCGGTATGGCAAAAGGAAAAGTGGCAGGACATTTTAAGAATTGCCAAACGAGGGAATTTTGCCATAGCCTGGGTGGCCTCTCATCAGGGCGGTGATGGTCTGGCTGGTCGATGGAATGGTGGAGCAGGTGAATTGTCTCGTCCAGCTCCCTTACAAAATGAACCAGTAATAGAAAATTGGGAGAGATTATTGGAGTGGCTGCATATCAGACGAGGACATATGGGAGCCAAGGATCTTTACTGTAAGGCTCGGGCTCGGGGCTGGCCTGTCGCTGGGGAAAGCATAACCCAAGCCTTAAAAGAATGGTTTTGCTCACTCCCAAGACCCCAGCTTGTTCCACCAGACAATGGTTAACCAAAACCTCACCCGGTCCTTTCACTAATAGGACCGAGAAGTTTCTTTTTCTGTTCCTTTGCAGGTCGGAAGATAGAAGTTCAGAGAAGCAGAAGAAGAAAGCAACATTTAATGGAAGTTTTGATTGAATGTATAGTTTTAAATTGTATAGCCTTAATAATCTTTGCAATATGCCTTTATCACTATTGACAAATTGTTTTGGGCAGTTGTATGTTGTCTCGCCTATACTGTTCAAAGCCTACCCGGCGAGAACCTTGCTTCCTTGTTCTCAGGTTTAACATGGGGAAAATGAGTTCTTGTTGTTGGGAAAATTGGTTACTCAAGCTTTTAAGCTTATTAATTGCTGGGTGTGTGGCGGACCATTTGGTCTGAAAAGTTGATTGTGGATCTCCATTTCTCTTGCTCATGAGTGGATTGTGAAAAGAATCACCCTCATCTTGGCCTATGCAACACCCTGCTCCTGGTCACTATTGTATTAGTTACAACCAAAAGGGAGGGTGCTACAATCAGTCCCTGGTGGGAGAAGATTTTCTGGTCCCCCACTGATTACACTCACTTTGGGGAAATATTAGGTACAAATTGTGTTTGGAAACAATGAGCAGGAGCATGGTAATGCAAATTAGGATGGAATTAAATTAATTGCATTAACTGTGGTGTGACAGGGAACCCCTTTGGCCTGGGAACCATCTGAGTCAAAGGACTACCGCCCCGCCAGATCATGGCCAAGTCCTTTGCAAATGGGATGCGAACCCTGAAAGGTCATTATTGGATTTGCGGGCACCATGCATTCAAAATACTACCAAAAATTGGGCTGGGGTATGTTATATTGGTATGTTATACCACCATTCTTCATACTTCTAAAAATTGGCAGCTAAGAACTGGGAATCAAATTATAAGATCCCCAACGAATTATTGAGTATTATGGACCCGCAACCTGAAACACCAATGAACCAATCAGCGGTGCTCGAGAGCCAATCAAGATTGGCTAGTTCTCGATTACCTGCTAACAGAAGAAGGAGTTTGTGCCAAAGTTAAATGACTGTAATTGTTTCCTGAAAATTGATGATAATGGAAATGTGTTTACACTGTATAACTTTTTCTCATTTTGTTTACATGTTATAGTTGCACTATAACTTTATCAAAAGCTATTTATCATTATTGATGATATTGTTGTTGTTAGACTTCTGTAAAGAAGAAGAGGTGACTCATTCTGTTTATTAGAATGATACCAATCACAAGTCATTGGACTTATCTTTATTTCCTTGTATGCTTTACTCTTCCCTTGTCTTTCTTCAAAACCTATTATCTTTTTCTGTCCTTACCTTTCTACATTTCCTTGTCTCTTCCCTTTTCCTTCTTTTAACCTGTTATCTTTTTCTGTCCTAACTCTTCTACACCCCCTGGAATCGACTTTTCTACACCCCCTGGAATCGAACTACTGACTATATGTTGACGATTTCTGAGCCACGGGGTGGTGTGGGGATCTGTCCCTTTCCTTTTGAGCATTGTCTCAGAAATCGTAAACCACGTGCTCGGGCGACATCTTATGGCGGCTGCCTGGAATGCCTGAGCCTGGCAACGTAAGATGGCGCAATAAGCTAGGCGCCCGCCCTCCACCCGCCTCCGGATGTGTGTCTCCGGTGACAGCCTGGCAAGGGGCCAATCCTACGGCGCAGGAACCGGACATGTCCCGCCTTCGGATCTGTGATTGGTGCGAACTGTTGACTGACGGCTCCCAGTCACATGACTCTGCCAAAAAACTCTATAAAAGAGGCTGGATCGCTCGAACACGCGGGACCCTCACCGCCGTCTTCCAAGTAGGAAGGAAGCATTTCCCGCGGGACGCCGCTGGATCTCAGGGTGGTGAATATTTTCTTTTTCTTTCTCTTTCAACTGTTTTCTCTGTTTCTTTCTTTCTTTTACCTCTCTCTCTCTCTCTCTCTTTTCCTTGAATATTGAGTTGCCTCAGTGTTGGACCTAATAAAGTCAGAGCCAAGTTTGTTGATACCGTGCCTCGGTTGTGCTTTGTCCAAACTCAAGGATCACGAATCTTTAATATTTCGGGTCAGGATTTTTTGGGGGTGCTTTACCTACAGGCAGGTTAAGCACACCGGGTGTTCGCATTGAACCAGGCACGCCGCACGTGGGCTGCACTGGAATTATTTATATTTTTTGCGGGCCCTGCGCGCAGGCTGTCTGCATTGAACCAGGCACGCCGCACGTGGGCTGCACTGGAATTACTAATTAGGCGGGTCTCTCTCTCTCGGGGAGCAGGAGTTGGCGGACTGGGACTGTCTGCATTTTATTTCTAGATTTGCTCCTTTTTGACTAATTAGGTGGGTCTCTCTCTC
The DNA here is from genome assembly GCF_013368605.1 of Nyctibius grandis. Lineage (NCBI taxonomy): Eukaryota > Metazoa > Chordata > Aves > Nyctibiiformes > Nyctibiidae > Nyctibius > Nyctibius grandis. The sequence goes on from NC_090659.1 coordinate 106,066,896, forward strand.
TCTCTCCCTCTCTCTCTCTCGGGGGGGGCAGGGGGGGGGGGCGGACGGGGACTGTCTGCATTTTATTTCTAAATTTGCTTTGGAATTTCCGGAACCCGACACCTCCCCAACAAGCTGCAAATGGCTGTGGCCTCCCCCGCCCTGGGACACACACACACAGTCACTGCTTACTCACCCTCTCCCCTCTGGGCAGGGACTAGTCCCTCTCCACCCAGAGGCTCTTTATCACCTGATCGACAGGGGGTGGTGCTACACACCCTCCTCTCCTGATTCGTTGCCAGGAACTTCCGGGTCCGGACGGGACTCGGGGCTGCTGCTCGGGGGGCCCAGAGCACGGAAACTGCCCGGTACAGCCCGATCTCGCCCTCGCCCTGCACTCACCTCAGTCGCTGCCGCCGCTGCCGCTGCCGCTGCTGTCGGTGCTGCCTCTGCTGCCGACTGACTCATGGCTTTATTATGGTATTTATTATGGCTTCCTATGTCATTTCATTCAATTACATATCTGTCTAATGATAGGTAACTCTCCAAAACAATTTTAGGTTTGTTTTAATTTAGATTGTAGTATGGACACTTACATGAATTATCCAAGTTACTTAGATACGCATTACTGGACTGGAAAATTCATGTAAACATCTAATAACATTTTGGATGCTTTTTCTTTCCAGGAACAAGAGATTCCATGTAGAAAAGTGCATCTGGGAGCAAGGATGACTAAAGATAGAAGAGTAATGAGAAAAACAAACCAGGACTGCTGTTCCCTGAAATCATAGTGAGCTTTGTAAAGGCTGAAGCTCTCCTTGTTTATCTAACAAATTTCTTAGGTGGCTGCAGTAACAAGAAGTTTTTTAAAATGGAGGTACATCTACCCTTTTAATAGCATTTTCTGATCCTCATCTCTTGTTCCATCAACTAATAGAATGACTAGGCTGTTTAACATGGATGATACTCCTCTCTTAGCATCTTTAATCAACAGGCAAACCAATGCCAGGTAATTCCCTCTTTCCAAAGAAGAGCTGCTGCCTGAGGAAGGGAAGTCGGGATAACTCTCACCACTCACCTGTAAATGAAGCTTCAGACATCTAATGCATAGATGCCTACACCTCAGTGAGTGACTGTGAGCTCCCTGTACATTCAGGGGAGAGAAAGAGGCACTTTTTCAGATACCTAGTTCATGAAGAGAGCGGCAGCACTTTAGAAGTGCGTATTTCTCTCCGCTGTGGACAGACGAATTCCCATGTTGTGAATGACCAGGTTCACCCAGGAGGACAATGGCAGAAGGTCTCCAGCTTTGAACTTGTTGCGCAGCTGAGTGATGAGCTGTTTCATGCACCCAGGCTTGAGAGATGCAGCTGGTCAGATGTTAGGAATCAAGAAGTGACTGCTTTAAGCTACGTACAAGAAACAGTTTGTATTTCTATTACACCCTTTAACATTTGCAAAGCACTCGATGCAATGGGAAAAGCACTTCAGAACTAAAATTAGAATAAATAAATCTGGTATTCAGACTCATTTTAATGAATATGACTTTCCCCTTCTGTTACAGAGTCCTCTAAAATTGCTGGCATGTAAAGGTGAGGGAAGGAAGTAGAAGAGAGTTCCAGACTCCAGAAACTTTTATTAAGCCTGTATCTCAAGGTTGGTGTCTTGCTAATGTAGTCATGGACTAAAATTACATTAAGGACTTCTCAAATTATTTGGTTTACATGAGGTTTTAACAGCCTTTACAATATTGTATTCTTAATTAATGCATCTCTTCCAGCCTGGTGGTCTTTTCTATTTACAACAAAAGATTAAATTCACTAAAACTCCCAAGGAGTGGGAGATGGATGGAGTTCAGCTCCAGAGGTTACAGGGAAAAGAAACAGCAATATTCATTGCCAGTATTTAATAATTGTTTCTCTAGGTATTTGTTGATTGGTAATTAATAAAGGATTTATCTTGCTAAATACAGGTTCCTCCTAGATAACAGAGCCAGGAAATATGTGAATTTAAGAGAGAACAAGGTAATCGGAAAAGCGACAACAATTGTTATAAGTAGCCCTAAGGAGTAGATTGAAGGGAAATGGGAGCAGCTAAGACACAGGACTGACTGGCTAATGACTGAGAAACAGTAAACCATGAAAGAACTAGTTCTATGAAGTGATGCTAAAATGTTGCTTGGACTCCTAGTACAAGTTGCTGTGACACATGCTGGAACGAAAGCTTGGATAAAAGAAGGACTAGGGAAAAGTTTCGGAGAGGACACGACAAAACATTTTATTATTTTTCCCTGTTACAGCTTGATTACTGTTTTGGGATTAAGCACAAACACTCAGTTTTTCTACAAAAACCTTCATTTATTGTTTTCTACAACCTCATCAATCTACATATAGTCCTAAGGTGAAAGGGTAAGTACTGAATACACCACGCTCAAAGAACAGCAAAACTAAGAGCATTTTTTTGTTGCTTCATTCCTGTGAAGGTTTTGGGGCTTACGGAAGCTGGGATGTACTGTTTCTACCAAGCTGCAAGAATCATTTTAGGAGCTGTTGATCCCAGAGTTTAGGAGAGTGGAATAGGCTCCCCCACATCATAAGCACATCTATGTGTTATGTGGTGGACAAACAGCTTGCGACTTCAGGGACTGCACATGTGACATCAGCTTTTCCCTACTTTTTAAGCACAGTAGGAAGATGCGTCAGGGTAATGGACTCTTCTGGAGTTGGGGTTTCATCTCAGAAGCAATGATGGGAGCACTGCAGACCTGTGTGGTTCCTTTGCGGTATCCACTAGGTGAAACTGTAGTAGGACTTTTGCTTGGCATCTAAGATGGAAGCTGCTATAAAATTCCTCCTCTAAACAGCATGTAAGTTTGGCAGAACATTATATTGAGCTGATTTTATATTGACTCTTCCTATACTAAGATCTATGTTTCTCCGTGATGAAATATTTGTCATTTTAATGTTTGAATATGAACAGATGTGTTTAATTTTCATGGTTAATGATGTCTTTGTTTCTGCTTTTAATCCCTGCCTATTACTCTAATGGACCCAAATTACTAGAGTGTTCAAGAGGCCATTAGGCTCTTTTATAGGACACAGAATGCTAATGGCAAGTCCATATGAAAACTCAATCATTTTGCTCTTTTACTGAAATATTTGTAGTCTTCACTTCTGAAAAAAATAAAAGTTTTCTGTTTTAGAAGAGTTTATAGACTACATGATGCTTTTTAAAAATTGTCACTCAGCTCATTATTTCATGTATGCAAGTATTGATTTATGAGGTGTTCTCCTCTGTATGCTTTCTGGAACATGATGCTAACCTTTAAGTGGTAATTAAAAAATCTGGGCCTCTTGCATAAAGAAACGAAACAGTTCCGTCAGACCTGGACAATAGCGTTATTGCTATCATAAATAACCATTGTAGGTTAAAACAATCCTAAACAGGGAAAGTAAAATCTGAAAATAAAAAGAATAACCTTTGCTCTCATCTTCCAAGCTTGCAAATTATTTTAAGGAAACACAAAAGGATGAGGAATCACATCTCTCGACTACCAGCTATATGTCCACTAGTTCTTTGGTTATCCATTTGGTGTCAGCCTGTTTAATACTTGAAAAGGTTATCTGTATCTCTTTACAACTGCACAGTTATCTGGAGTGAATCTATATATATTTACCAACAGACAGTCTTATAATAATCGCTAGTTGCCAGGCCATTCATGCGTATCTCCTTTCCTAAGCCACTGATCAGAACAAACATTTTAAAATTTTATCTTGTATGTTTTACTAGGAAGATGTAAAAAGGGGGTTAGAGATGAAAGAGATTGTATCTTTGGAGAAAAATAGAAGAAAAAATAAAGCCCGAATTAATGACAGGTGACAGGCACTGCTGAAATGCAAGAAGGAGTGAAGGAGGAGACCCATTCTGGGCATGCGAAGATTCATGAAATGATCTGTTCCCCATAGGAGATAGGTTCTTTCTGGTGCTACATATGTGCTACATTTATCCAGATTTCATGGGTCCTAAGATCCATAAACGACAGAAGAGATAGTGTTGGATTTGGCCCAATAAAATAAAAATATATGGAATAGTTTCTATAGGACAACTGTGAGTCCACTTCAGCTTGGAAGTCTATGAAATCTTTTATGGTATGAAAAAGGTGAATAAGCAATGTTTACGCATCACAGCACAGGAACTCGGTGACATTATGAGTCCAAAACCAAAAGTATTTTCATAGAATATATTGCTGAATTATGGAGTTCATTGTCAAAGGACAGTGGGCACTCCAAAATTTAAACATATTCACAAAGACAGCAGACAAATTTATGGAGAATATATCTGTCAGTGGGTATGAAACAGAACCAGGTAAAGGAAATCAATGTCTGCAGCACTGTCTAGACCTATGATTGATAAAAGCTACAAAGGTTTCTAATTGAAAGCTTTATCCTCTACGGACCTGTTGGATATGTCTTTTCTCTAAGCTAAATGTTGTCATTGATGATTTCCTCATAGAGAGGATAGCTTGAAACAAAAGTCTCTCCTTGAGCTCGGGAGCTGAGGAGGGGACCTAGCACACAGCACATAATCATGAATCACACTGGTTCTGTACAGGAACTAGTGAAAAAAAGAAAAAGACTGAACGAACAGATTAAAAATGGAAGAAACTGGGAAAGGGTTATTTAGCACTCAAGCTGCTTACAGACAAAACACTAGTGGAATGACCTTGAACATGTCCAAAGAGCCACAAATCAGTACTCCTGTACTACACAAGGAGAGCAGAGAGAAACAAAGAAGAGGAAAGGTGTAGTCACAACCTTGGTATAAGGTCTGGAGGAGCATGATAGTTAGTAGAAGGACCTCTGGCTGAACAAGAGGTCTAATGCCCTACACAGGCTTAGGCATGGCCTGGCTGAACCTGACTGGGCTTTCTGCATCAGCAACCAGCACCTGAAGAAATTCCTCAAAGGAGGGCTGAGGTCAGAAACATGTTATACAAGCATCAGCCACAATTCATCCCATCAAACATCTCCTGGCCCAGGGGCTGGAGGGAAAATAACAGATGCCTCCTTACCCACCAGGTGGAAAAGTCTCCTGGTCTGAAAACCAGCAGTTGGTGACACTGTGGGCACAGAGCAGGACTCGGCTCATCAAGGCTGATAACATTTTCCCCAGTGAGATGGTGTTTATCACACACTTACGGTCTGTGCTGAGAAGAGAAACTGAATGCCACCTCCTCAAGCTGTGCACATTCACCTCCTCAGGCAGCTGTAAAAGAAGCCTACCCACAGGAGAGCTTGGTCTGCATGCAGGCCATGTAAGGGCAGGAGGCCACCAAGTGCACTCAAACTCTGATACTGGGCCATCAGGAGGCACCGCGGGAGATTTAAACGCGGTGAAACCATAACAAACAGTCAGTTGGCAGCAGCGGCAGCAGCGGCAGCAGCGACTGAGGTGAGTGCGGGGTGAGGGCGAGATCGGGCTGTACCGGGCAGTTTCCATGCTCTGGGCCCCCCGAGCAGCAGCCCCAAGTCCCTTCTGGACCCGGAAGTTCCCGGCAACGAATCAGGAGAGGAGGGGGCGTAGCACCACCCCCTGTCGATCGGGTGATAAGAAGCCTCTGGGAGGACAGGGACTAGTCGCTGCCCAGAGGGTACAAGGGTGAGTTAGCAGTGACTAAGAGGAGGGGGCGGAGCAGGAGGCACTGCAGGAGATTTGAAGGGCCCCCTGGGGAGCGCAAGCGACCCGGAGCGTGGTGAACAGGAGCGCACAAACAGGGGCGTGGCAGTTTGCGCAGCAGTTCGCGCAGGCAGGGCGAGCAGAGTAGGCGGACAGGAAGGTATGGTTTCCACTCGGCGGGGCCCTAAGTCCCTTGCGGGTGCCAGAAAAGACATGGCAACCCAAATGGACCTGCTGCAGAAGCATGCAGAGGTGCAGGTGGCAGGCTGCAGGGAGTGCCAGAGCCTGGCCCTGGCACTCGAGGGTAACAGAGACCTCACCTGTGTGAGGTGCGAACAGGTCGATGACCTGATCTCCTTGGTGGCCCAACTCAAGGAGGAGGTGGAAAGGTTAAGGAGTAAAAGAGCATCCCAGGAAGAGGCTGGCGGGCAGTGCTGTTCCCTGCCTGTCCTGGGGAAAACGGACAGGCCTAATGCTCCCCGGGTAGTGGAGGATCCTCTTCCTCCTCCACAAGGAGCAGGAGGAGACCTAGGGGATGGGGAGGAATGGAGGCAGGTCCCTGCTCGGGGTGGCAGGCGAATCCCATCCCGACCTTCCTCCCCTCCCCACGTCCCCCTGAAAAATAGGTATGAGGTGCTGGAGCCTGAGCATCTTCCTGAATGTCAGGAAGACACGAATCTAGGTGAAAGACCTTCTACGGGGCTACGTAAACAGAAGCAACCAAGTAAGAGGGTTGCAACCAGCTCCAAAAAGGAGAAAAGAAAAGTAATTGTTATAGGCAACTCCCTGCTAAGGGGAACGGAGGGCCCCATATGCAGGCCAGACCCGACTCACAGGGAAGTCTGCTGCCTCCCTGGGGCTCGGGTAAGGGATGTTGCCAGGAGGCTTCCTGAACTGGTGAGGCCTTCTGACTACTACCCACTATTAGTATTCCAGGTGGGTAGGGATGAGATTGAAGAGAGAAGTCCCAGGGCTATCAAAAGGGACTTCAGGGCCCTGGGGAGTTTGGTGAAGGGGGTAGGTGCACAGGTTATATTCTCCTCAATTCCTTCGGTGTTAGGTGAAAATAGGGAAAAGACTATGAAAATACAACAGATTAATAAGTGGCTAAGAGACTGGTGCCGTAGGTGGGATTTTGGGTTCTTTGACCACGGGGCGGCTTTCATGGCACCGGGCCTGCTTGTAACGCACGGGGAACACCTGAGTCAGAAGGGGAAAAGCATTATGGCCCAGAAGTTGGCAGGGCTGGTTAAGAGGTCTTTAAATTAGATTCGATGGGGGAGGGGGATAAGACCAGGGCAACCACAAATGAACCTAGGGGTGACAGGCCTGCGTCGGAGGCAAGACCATTAGCCCAGCTGAGGTGCATTTGCACCAATGCACGCAGTATGGGCAACAAACAGGAAGAGCTAGAAGCCACTGTACAGCAGGAAGGTTATGATGTGGTTGCCATCACAGAAACGTGGTGGGATGACTCTCATGACTGGAGTGCTGCTATGGATGGCTATAAGCTCTTTAAGAGGGACAGGCGAAGCAGGAGAGGCGGTGGGGTAGTGCTGTATGTTAGGGAGTGCTTGGACTGTGTCGGAATTGAGGAAGATGGTGAGGATGACAAGGTTGAATGTTTATGGGTGGAGATCGGGGGAAGGTCGGCAGGGCGGACATTACGGTGGGAGTCTGTTATAGACCACCCAACCAGGATGAGCAGGTGGATGAGGCGTTTTACAAGCGGCTGTCAGAAGCCGCCCGGTCGCTGGCCCTTGTACTCGTGGGCGACTTCAACTTGCCGGATGTCTGCTGGAAATACAACATGGCAGAGAGGAAGCAATCTAGGAGATTCCTCGAATGTGTGGAGGACAACTTCCTCATGCAAGTGGTAAATGAGCCCACTAGAGGAGGGGCCCTGCTTGACCTGTTGTTTGTGAACAGAGAAGGACTAGTGGGAGATGTGAGGGTCGGTGGCCGCCTTGGGAATAGCGACCACGAAATGTTAGAGTTTTCGCTAGTGAGGGAAGTAAGGAGGGGCAAGAGCAGAACTTCTGCCTTAGATTTCCGGCGGGCTGACTTTAGCCTGTTTAAGAGGCTGGTGGACCGAGTCCCTTGGGAGTCGGTCCTGAAGGACAAAGGAGTCCAGGAAGGCTGGACATGCTTCAAAAGGGAATTGCTAAATATTCAGGAGCAGGCTGTCCCGGTGTGTAGGAAGACAAGCCGTCGGGGAAAAAGACCGGCCTGGTTAAACAGGGAACTTAGGCTAGAACTTAAGGAAAAAAAGAGAGCCTATTTGCTCTGGAAGAAGGGTCGGGTAACTTGGGAGGTCTATAGGGACATGGCCAGGTCGTGTAGGGAGAAGATTAGAAGGGCCAAAGCTCAATTAGAGCTTGATTTGGCTGCTACGGTCAAAGATAACAAGAAAAGCTTCTACAAACACATTAACAGCAAAAGGAGGGTCAAGGAGAGCCTCCACCACTTGCTGAATGAGGAGGGTAGTGTAGTGTCAGGGGATGAGGAAAAGGCAGAGGTGCTCAATGCCTTCTTTGCCTCGGTCTTTAATGTTAAGACTGGTTGTCCTCAGGAGACTCGGCCCCCAGCGCCTGAAGTTAGGGACGGGGGGCTGTGCGAACCTCCCGTCATCCAGGAGGAGACGGTTAGTGACCTGCTGTGCCAGTTGGACACCCACAAGGCTATGGGCCCGGATGGGATTCACCCCAGAGTAATGAAGGAACTGGCAAATGAACTTGCCAAACCACTCTCTATTATCTACTAGCAGTCCTGGTTAACTGGAGAAGTTGCAGCTGACTGGAAATTAGCAAACGTAACGCCCATCTACAAGAAGGGTCGGAAGGATGATCCAGGGAACTATAGGCCTGTCAGCCTGACTTCGGTGCCAGGCAAGGTGATGGAACAGATCATCCTGAGTGCCATTACATGGCACATGCCGGACAATCGGGGCATCGGGGCCAGCCAACATGGATTCATGGAAGGCAGGTCCTGCCTGACCAACCTGGTCTCCTTCTATGACCAAGTGACACGCTTAGTAGATGAGGGCAGGGCTGTGGATGTAGCCTATCTAGACTTCAGTAAGGCATTCGACACTGTCTCCCACAGCATCCTCCTAGACAAACTGGCTGCCCGGGGCTTGGATGGGTGGACTCTTAAATGGGTTAAAAACTGTCTGGATGGCCGAGCCCAGAGAGTGGTGGTGAATGGGGCAAAGTCCAACTGGTGGCCGGTCACTAGCAGTGTTCCCCAGGGCTCAGTTCTGGGGCCGGTGCTGTTCAATATCTTTCTAGATGATCTAGACGTAGGGATTGAGTGCACCCTCAGTAAATTTGCAGATGACACCAAGCTGGGTGGGAGTGTCAATCTGCTGGAGCGTAGGAAGGCCCTACAAAGGGATCTGGACAGGTTAGATAGATGGGCCGAGACCAACGGCATGAGGTTCAACAAGAACAAGTGCCGGGTCTTACACTTGGGCCACAACAACCCCATGCAGCGCTACAGGCTGGGGGAAGAGTGGTTAGAAAGCGGCCCGGTGGAAAGAGACCTGGGGGTGCTGATCGACAGCCTGCTAAACATGAGCCAGCAGTGTGCCCAGGTGGCCAAGAAGGCCAATGGCATCCTGGCCTCTATTAGGAATAGTGTAGCCAGCCGGTCTAGGGAAGTGATCGTCCCTCTGTACTCGGCACTGGTGAGGCCGCACCTTGAGTACTGTGTCCAGTTCTGGGCCCTGCACTTCAAGAAAGATGTTGAGGTGTTGGAGCGAGTCCAGAGGAGGGCGACCAAGCTGGTGAAGGGTCTGGAGGGTCTGACCTATGAGGAATGGCTGAGGGAGCTGGGATTGTTTAGCCTGGAGAAGAGGAGGCTCAGAGGTGACCTTATTGCAGTCTACAACTACCTGAAGGGAGGTTGTAGTGAAGTGGGAGTTGGCCTCTTCTCCCGGGCAACTAGCGATAGGACAAGAGGACATAGCCTCAAGCTTCGCCAGGGGAGGTTCAGGTTGGACATTAGGAAGAATTTCTTTTCAGAAAGGGTTATTAGACATTGGAACGGGCTGCCCAGGGAGGTGGTGGAGTCACCATCTCTGGAGGTGTTTAAGAAAAGACTGGACATGGCACTTAGTGCCCTGGTCTAGTTGACGTGGTGGTGTCAGGGCAACGGTTGGACTCGATGATCCCAGAGGTCTCTTCCAACCTGATTGATTCTGTGATTCTGTCAGTGACAGGAGACAGATTGGTAGGTGCCCCATGGACCCCTTCTGAGAATTCACCCAAGTTAGAGGGAACCCCAGCTGAACCTCCTCTCCTGCTCCTACGTGTCAAAGCCTATCCCACGTGACCCAACAGAACTAACTGGATTTAGGGGACAAGAGGCCCCCAAACACTATGGACCTACAGGCAGGGGTCTGAAGACTCTGCAAAGTGGCTAGTGATGTTAGTTTCACAGCCCACAGAAGGAGATACACAGTTGGACTCAGGTTTCCCAGGCAGGCCTAGAGCTCACCTAAGTATTTGCAGAGGAAGACATCACCGTCAGAAGTCTCTCTCTCAAACCTTTTGCTGCTGAGCATCCTTTCTCACTTAATGGTACTGGCAGAGATACAATTTTTGGAATGAGAGGCTGGAGCAGTGGAGTCCTTCAAGCATAAAGTGAACTGTATCCCTCTTTTGCCTTCAGCAGTGAAATAAACAGTTTCTAGTTTAGGGAACCCAGCAAGAACAGCCTGCAGCCTGTAGTCACCACTGAGAGGATGAACAGATCAGTCCTTTCTCCATTAGCCCTTGCTCTAGCCCACCAGTCTCACGTTTTTCTTAAACTGTTTCCAAGATAAAGCTGTAAGATGAGGAACCCTTCATACGATCCTGCGTATTGGCAGCACTAGTCCTTGTCCTGCAAATCAGGGTACATAGCATCAATCCTTTGCAAAGGTACAGGGACATGGGTGGATGATAGGCGCATATCTTGCTGGAATATATACAGAGGAGGTTTGTCTTCATCTTCCCAGGGAAATTTAAGGAAGCGAGTCAGTAGCAACATTGTTGAAAAATTATTTCCTCCTATCTTATGTGTCCGCACAAGCTCTTGCTTTCAGCCAGGATATGGGATTTTCACGCTGAGAACTTCTTCTAATACCTAAAAATATATTTTGCTTAAAAGTGAAGCATTTTATCTATGGACACTACATTATTTATTTTTATCTTTTAAATACGTGCCATATTCCAGTGAGTTGAACATTAGACACTTTCATATTTAAAGATGTTCAGACAGCTGATATTTAAATTTGTGACCCTCTGGAAATTTTTATTAAGGTGTCACTGGGATAACAGATGTAAACTCTGAGCTGGGCACTGCAACACCAAATATAGGTTGTACAGAGCTCAGAAAATGATCTCCGGAGCATTTCACTTTTCTTATTAGTATTAGAGATCTAGCTGTAGTGTAGTACAACATACACGAGATTTGAAAATCTTAAGGCTGGAGATGTCTATGTAACATAGAATCATAGAATCATAGAATGGTTTGTTTTGGAAGGGACCTTTAAAGATCATCTAGTCCAACCCCTCTGCCATGAGCAGAGACATCTTTCACTAGTTCTTGTTGCTCAAAGCCCCATCCAATCTGACCTTGAACACGTTGAATGGTGGGGCATCCACAACTCCTCTGGGCAACCTGTTCCAGTGTCTCACCACCCTGATTTTAAAAAATGTCTTCATGATGTCCAGTTTAGACCTACTCTTTTTCAGTTTAAAACTGCTGCCCCCCTGTCCAGTCACTACAGGCCTTGATAAAAAGTCTCTCTTCATCTTTCTTATAAGCCCCCTTTAAGTATTGAAAGGCTGCAATTAAGGTGTCCCTGGAGCTTTTTCTTCTCCAGGCTGAATAATTCCAACTCTCTCAGCCTTTCTTCATGGGAGAGGTGTTCCAGGCCTTGGATCATTTTTGCGGCCCTGCTCTGGGCCTGCTGCAACAGGTCCATATCTTTCTTGTACTGTGGACTCCAGAGCTGGATGCAGTACTCCAGGTGAGTTCTCAGGAGAGCAGAGAGTAGAGGGGCAGAATCACCACCCTCGATCTGCTGGCCATGCTTCTTTTTATGCAGCCCAGGATACAGTTGGCTTTCTGGGCTGCAAGTGCACAGTTCTGGCTCATGCCCAATTTTTTCATCCACCAGTACCCCCAAGTCCTTCTCTGCAGGGCAGCTATCAATCAATTTTATTACTCTGATCCATGTGCAGGACCTTGCACTTGGCCTTGGTGAACTTCATGAGGCCACTCCTCAAGCCTGCCAAGGTCCCTCTGGATGGCATCCCTTCCCTCAAGTGAATCAACTGCACCACTTAGCTTCGTGCCAATTGCAAACTTGTTGAGGGTGCACTCAATCCCACTATATCATTGATGAAGATATTAAATAATATTGGTCCCAGTAGGGAGCCTTGAAGGACACCCCTTGTTACCGGTTTCCACTTGGACATTGAGCCATTGTCTGTAACTCTTTGGACACGACCATCCAACCAATTCCTTATCTATCTAACAGTCTATCCATCAAACCCTTATCTCTTCAATTTAGTGGCAAGAATGATGTGGGGGACTGTATCAAAGGCCTTACAGAAGTCCAGGTGGATGACATCTATAGCTCTTCCCTTGTCCACTGATGCAGTCACTCTATCATAGAAGGCTACTAGGTTGGTCAGGAATGATTTGCCCTTGGTGAAGCCATGTTTGCTGTCTCTAATCACCTCCCTGTCTCCCATATATTTCAACATATCTTCCAGGAGGATCTGTTCCATGATCTTACCAGGCATGGAGGTAAGGCTGACTGGTTGGTAGTTCCCAGTTTACATTTTTTAAAAATGGGTGTGATGTTTCCCTTTTTCCAGCCACTGGGGACTACTGTGTTTATAAACATAATGTTTATACACAGGTAATCCAAGGAAATATAACGTAGTACTAAGGGACTTAAACCCAGTCAATAGCTTAAATGAGTGTACTTTAAATCAATCTACAGAATTCTTCAGTTATATTCACAGTTCTTTAGATCTGGGCTAAAATTCCTAAATGCTGAAGCACCATTTTGCATGAAATGGTCAAAATAAAATTAAACGTACTATATATATATATATATATATATATATATAAAAAATTGTTGAAACTTTTTCAACAGACTTAAAACTTTGCTGGTGAGACAACTAAAGAGATGACAAAAACTAATAGGGCGCTACTGAGAGTGGACAATCTGAGCTATTCCAAGTAAGGGCTGATTTCCCCAGCAGGGTTTTGGGGTAGCATTTACTGCTCAAGTGTATCGCCTGCTGTGCTCTGTGACTACTGCAATAACAGATCCTGCTGGACTCTACTATAAACACTTCCGATCAATCAACACTGGCATCTTCCTGTAGCTTCGCTATTAAAAAGTGGAAGGAATTTTTTAAGCAAAGACCATTAATGTAATTAAAATAATACTAATAATTTGTTAAATGAGCACAGTTTAAGGCAAGTCACTAAAAAGCCTATTTTCTTTCAAAAGTTTGGGATAATAGGATTCTACTAATTAATACTTTTTTATGCCTCCCAGGTTCATTTGCAGAAGCTGGCCTTGTTTACTGGTGTGTATTACCAGTGCATTGGCAATGCATCCACGGCAAGAAAAGACATGTATTAAATGGGTTCTTATTGCTTTGTATCACTGAGTTCACCTGCAGGCAGGAAAAAAATGTTCTAAACATCAGGATCAGTGGTGCATACTAGGGACTAGAGATAAGTACTGTAAAATGTAACTTGTTCAAAATGTAACATCAACTTCACTATAAGAATACCCTCTTGAGTTCACAAACTGTGGTGCGAGAGACTATTTCTGGCACAAAATTCTTGTGTAAGATTGGGTTTGAAGGATACAGATAAACCTGAGAATACTCATATGTTTTTATTTTTTTTTTATCTGTAAGAATATGTGCTGAAAGTCCTGTAGCACTCATTCTCTTGGTAGAACAAAAGTACTTTTGTGTGACCAGTCTGATCAATAATGAAAGAATCAGTGCTGCTGAAATGTATCTGTGTAATTATATATGTTACGTTTACAAAATATGAACAATGAAGGATGTCACAATTAGCTTGTGCTTTTGAATGTGCTGCAAGAACTGAATTAATCTAATGAATTATTTTGTGTGAATTATCTACTTGGTTACAAATTCCAATCTAAATGGCGTGTTCCTTTTGCTTTACGTTTTGCCCTAAGTACAAATGATAACACAGATATATTTTTCACGCTCTTCTGGCCGCTCTTAGCTGCTGGTTCTAATCATCATTAAAAGGTGTGGCAAAAGGCAGCAGCAGCAGCTGAGGATGTTTAAGGGTGAATTATCTGAATATTTGAACTGACTGCTAAATGACTCAATGCTGAAGTTTCTCATGCTGACAGGTTTGACGTTTTTCTATGCAATTCTCTTTAGGCCCTGACTCATAGCAGGAGGGAGATGGCATAATCAGAGAGATGAACTCGAGTTAAAGGAGGGAACACCTCAAATTATTTTTCCTTTTTCATTGAGGAAAAGTAATTGAAGCAAGGACCAGGAACTGCTTGAATGCAATATGGTAATCACTTATTGCAGAGGAAACTGTAGCATGAGGATCTTGGATTACAAGGAAAGCAACTATTGAGCAATAGAATAACAAAGTTCAGAAAATGACCAGCCAAAAGTCAGCTAAGATACATAAAAGCCACTGTCAGTTAGCAACAAATAAGAACTTGGAGAACGAGAAGCACGCAAAGGGGACATCCCAAAGGTGGTTAGTTAAAAACCACAATGTGAAAAGGGGAAAGTGGGACTATTCTGAGGAAAAAAAAAAAAAAAGGAATGTTTATTGCCTTAAAAGAATTGCAACTCTGGAAAGTTAATGTTGTCACATTGTCCTAGGACTCTTGAACCTGCAAGAGTACAGGACTGCTCCACAATATGTCATGACAAGCTTGATTATGTAATCCTTCTGGTAGCAAAAACTTCAAAATGAGGTTCTAATTTCAAAAAGCTTTTTTTACCCTCTGGTTATATTTTTAAACTACCTTACCTTGTATATGCCTGGTGCTTATATCCTCCTATTACCCTTTTTGTGTGAGAAAAGACTGAGAAAATTCTGAAGGAATGATCCTGTTTGGACTGAGTAAAAAAGCATGTGCATCTTTGAAAGATGGGTGAAAAACTGAGCATACAAAATGAAGACAGGTGCAAGTTTACTATTGTAAAAGTAACAACCCCAGTAACAGCTAGGAGTGTGGCTATGTTCAGCCTTAATTCAAAGCCAAACTTGAAGCAAAAATTTATTTTGTGCTCTTAAGATTGAAACTGGCGTGTGAACACTATGTACAAATCTGACCTTTCACAAAGCAAAAAAACCTATTTTACTTTAAATTTTGGGAAATGCAGTCAGGCTTTGGAGCACTGATTCACCAAATCTTTGGGTGTGACTGTATAAATGCCCAAAACCTCATGTGTTGTTGCAAAAGAATAACCATTTACGTTTTCTTGGTTTGCTAGCTATTTTATGTGTGACTTCTGCACTGACCAATGAAATAATTAGCAATGTTTCCGTTAACTTCTATTAGCTTTGGGAGTGTATTGTGTATATCAATTAGCTCTAGTAGCATATTGTGTAAAACTGGACGCTTTCTTTTCAATTTACCAAGTGATGATATATATCATCCTACTGGGGATATATAACTAGATTTTTCCAATAATAAAATAATAGCAATACTTATAATTAAGAAACTCACACCCAGTGATTTCTAGTGCTTAAAAGACAAAGACTAACGCAACCATCCTAGAAAACAGCACCATCCAATAGCATAGACTCAACCTCTAGCAAATCTTTACAGACAAAACAGCATTTCTTCATTAAAAATCTGTTTCTTGCCACCCTTTCAGTTACATTTTGTAAATTAATCTGCTCAGCAGAAAGTCTAGAATTTGAAGGTATAATTTACACAGGAGAAAACCCAGATTTTGCCTGCAAGTTTTCTCCTCTTGTACTCTCCTCAGTCTCTCTCAAAAGTAATTCATCTGTCTTACTTTCTAGAGCTGGAAACACAATATTTCCTCCCACTTTAATCTGCTTTTTTATCTTCACTTTCACACTATTCACTTCTTATTTAGCCTAGGTTCCTTAGGTGAAGCATTTATGCTAACCCAACAGCTAAAGTTGTATTTGTAGCTAATATGTATCACTACATGTATTATAGAGGTGTTAATTAAATATTGATTCTCCTGACTTTTCTGCATTTTAACCTCTACAACTTCAGGATTGTTATTTGCTCATTCATGTAGATGATCTTCTCCATTTTTTCATCTATCTTCAATAAATACTATTGCAGAATGAGAAGTGTGACTGTGGTAAAGGATAGGGTAAAGGGAACATTTACCATAGTTAGAAACTCGGCTAGAGAAGACATTAAACAATTTGGGCCATCTTTCCCAACCTCTACCTGTACCTCCCGTATCTATAAAACTCTGCATCTGCAAAAGCAAGTTGGTAAATACGCTGTTACTCTTCTTTAAATACCTATATTATGTATGTATTGAGATGCTCTTCACTACAGCTCAGCAGACTCGATAGTTGCCTTTGAAAATTTGTCCCTGTGTATTTAATCATCTTAAAAGGACAACATAAAGATTTGAGTGACAGTGAGTGTCTAGAACACGTGAATCAGCCAGTAAGCATCATCAGCAATTTACTCAAAGCAATAATTTCAGCCATTTTTAATTGATCAGCCAATATATGTTGCCTGAGAAGATGTACATCCATGCAGTGAAGTTAGTCTTACTAACAACAGGCTTTCTTTTTTTTAGCTACACTTTGCAAACCTTTCAGAAGTAGTCCATGTCTCCCAAGATTTAGTGGTTTACAGGTTGAAAATCTTTCATAAAATCAATTTCTCCAGACTCAGTGGACAAATACCATTTTTTTCTTCATTAATAGAATGGCAAAGTAATAGAGTACTCTGAAAAAACTGACTAGTTAATTACCCCCCCCTTTTTTTTAAAAATAAGCTTTTTCTAGAAGGAACTGCCCCAGCTTTTGGTTAGGTTGCTTGAAATCACTCTGATTGGAAAAGCTAATTGAACGTGACTCAATGATCAGTCAGACCCAATAGGAGTCAACAATGAGATACACTTGCCAGAAAAGAAAATCAAATTCTGGGAAGTATTAATAGCAGTGTCGTATGAGAGACATTGGAGGTAATTATTCTGCTCTGTTTGGTTGTGATGAGGATGCAGGTGATGGTAGTCTGCCTAGTTTGGGCACCTTACTTAATGCATAATAACAAATTGAAGGGAGTCTGGAAGAAAGAGACAAAAGTAGTAAGAGGCTTAAGAAGTATTATCTATTATGAAAAGTGGCTGTAAAATTATTATCTTGGTTATGTAAGGCACTTTTATTGTCACTTGTTCACTGATGAGGGGAGAAGCAAGCGGTTTACATCACAGCAGTGGCTGTGCCTACTCTCCCAAAGGGTGTTTATTTCTCCAGGGAGGCATCCCTGGCTTCCAGCTGTGGGGTGCAGACTCACCGGTGCTACCCAAAGCCCCACTGCAGCACTCAACCCTTGAAGCAGATCCTGGCTCAGCTCCTGTCCCACTGCATGTTGCACCTACTCACTCCCACATCTCTGTAGCACGGCCTTCAGCGCTGTTCCCACTTCCTATGGTTCCAGTCCTCAGTGTGGGTTCCTGCCGTGGCCTGCTAGCAATGGATCCTCTTCAGGTGCCTGTGTGAAAGAAAAAATCTGACATGTCAGTCCGTAGAATTTTTTGGAGACACACAGCACAGTTACTGCTCTGTTGTCCCCTTCCAGGCACACCTGCATCCTTAAGCAAAAATGTACAGGTGTGTTTGAAAGAATCTCAACTAGACTCATTCTCAAGAGTCTAATCAAAGAAGAACTTTGGACAGGATAACCTCCTACATGTTCATGAGACACCCACAGACTGGGGAAGACATCTGTGTCCCAGGACCGATGCTGTTGCCTCCCTGCAAAAGCCAACAAGCAAGACAAGTCATACAAAGGGCTGGAGCCGATGATGATCTAGTGTGTGCATGGTAGGTGTCCTAGACTTGCATTCCTTTGCTGTGACTTGCTTGCAATAAGTCTACTGAAAATGTTTGGGTGCTCTACTGAAATGGAGTTTTCTACTGAAAATGGAAAACACCTTCAAGAAGACTGGCAGAGACCTGTACACCATACCACCAGGTTCCATTAGGGCTGCATCCAGGTACGAGGCCCTTCCTCTGCCCCTCAGGCGAGGCAGGTGCTTGGCAGCAGTGCCCTGCTCATGCTGCTCTTCTTTCTTTCTTGCAGCAACAGGCTTTCCACACTGGGTTTCTTTGCTTCCGCTGCCCCCAGCATAACGACAGGGAGAAATTCCGGCCAGAAATGTCTTCCCTGGGCATCCAAGTCCCCACCAGGTTGGTTCTCTTCTGTTCTTCCACAGCGCCCACAAGACAGATGAGCTGTTCTGGGCCAGCCCGGAGGCTCTCTGCCCAAACTCTGTCTCCGAGGAGAGGAGAGGAGATGGGCCCGCAGGCAGGGATGCACTAGACCCCAGGAACTCAGCCTTCGGAGCAAAAAGCGGAGTGCTCATGGACAGGAGTTCTGAAGGAATTTGCTCTTCCCAGAACTTGCCTGGTTGTTTTGTCAGACCTCATGTCAACTTCTTGTGTCCATGCTCCTTTGGGCAAAACGCAGCTCCTGCTTCCCTCCTAGTTTTCTCCCCAACACCCCCCGCCCAGGCTGTTGACAACAGAAGTCAAGGTCATCTGGGGCTCAGAGAGGCAACCACACTGGCTGCATGGGGCTCCCCAGGACCCGCGGTGCTCAAGTGTCTGGCTATCCTAAATGCCTAACTAGATCCTGGGTCTCCCTTATGCTTGGGGCAGGGGAGGAGGATCATGACCTTACTTTTCTTTCACATGCAGACAATGAGCATGGGAGGCTGTCACTGGCTTTACAGACACGTACCAGAGGCACAACCAATGCGATGCCAGCCTGTGTCTCTATGCCCAAGACAGGGAGCAACCAGAAGAAGAGGGGTAAGTCACCAAAACAGCAATTTCCCCACTGGAATTGCTGGCAGCAGATGCCTAAGTCTCAGTCTCTCCAGATCCCTGTGTTACACTATGCAATAAAAGATCCTCTGCACACCCAGAATATGTTAACAGTATCTGATTGTTATGCTTCTCTGGCCATGCCCAGTGCCTGACCAGTGCAGTCTGTCCTATTGCCTGCCTAAATAATGCACTAGAAGCCCACCTGTGAACCCACAGAGGAGAACAGAGAGCCAGTGGCAGTTGGGAGGACCCCAGAGAATACCTTGCCCCAGCTACTCATGGCAGGCCCATCCCAGGAGCTGTCAGAGGCCCAGCTCCTCAAGCCCAGTTCCACAGAGAGGCCCAAAGGCAGGCAGGAACCCAAAGAAAGGGCTCAGAAGAAGGAACACCCTGTCCAGATGCCTCCCAGGGCTATCCCAGGAGAGCCATCAGTCCCATTGCCCAGGTGTGAAACCCATCCAGATAAGCCAACACCGTTTTCCTGTGACTGCTCCGTGTTTCTATCTGTGATCTCTGTGGGCAATCCCATATACGTGTACCTATGTGGTGTATTCATGTGTGTGCCTAGTGGCAATACAGCTTCAAACTCTCTACTGGTTAGATGGAGTGCGATACATATTGTCCCTAGGCTCTGAAGGCCTTGTGACAGGTTGGAGAGGGGTGCCCCACAGGCTGAGGAAGAGGGAAAGGGACAGCTCTTTCGCAAGGCCACGCTGAGCTACCAGGCCAGATGGCACGCCCCTGCTACCGCTGACTAAGTGGTCGTCCAAGCCATGGAGGGAGGGTTTGCCTGGGTTCTTGAGCTCAGCCAGGGCTCTGGGAGCAAGGACTCTTGGCACTCAGCTGGGGCCATCCCAGGGAGCTCCGCTGGGCACTGCTTGGCTCAGGTCACATTTTTGTCCCTGGCTGCCTCCTTGGTGTGGCTGCCAGCCCTAGCAGCTGCAGCCACCAGTCTGTTTTCTTCCCCAGGCCATGGTCCCTGCTCCTGTGCTGCTTCTGTGCTGCCAAGGGCACGCACCGATGCTGCTCCGCCTTGAAGACAGTGCAGCCATGTGGGAGTGTGAGGACTGTGCTGGTGTGAGAGAGAACTTATCTCTCTCTACAACTACCTGACAGGAGGCTGTAGTGGGGTGGGGGTTGGCCTCTTCTCCCAGGCAACTAGCGACAGGACTAGAGGACACAGCCTCAAGCTGCGCCAGGGGAAGTTCAGGTTGGACATTAGGAAAAATTTCTTCACAGAAAGGGTTATTAGACATTGCAATGGGCTACCCAGGGAGGTGGTGGAGTCACCATCCCTGTGTAGGTAGATTAGGGTACGGCGACCGGAAAATCTCGGGCTGTAACGGAAGGTAGGCGTGGCGAAAGGAGCAGGATGTGTCATTATTGTGCGAGTTCGTACGGGACAAGACGACTATATAAGGCTGTTGAGCAGTTAAATAAACGCCATTTGTTGCATCCTCACATTGGTGTCAGTGCTCAATGGCCCTGGGGTGCGGATAGCCTCAGGCTGGCCAGCAACCGAACGGAGCTTGCTGCAGACAAGCGGCAACAAGTGGTGACCCCGACGTGATTGCTGGGCTGGCGGACCGCAGGCGGTCGGAGTGGGTTCGCGAACCATGGAAACCTTGATAAAGGTGATTTCGTTACTGGGCGGGGAATTTAAGATTTCTGTGAAATCGAAAGACGTAGCCCAGTGTGTGGACCGTCTCGTTAAAGGGGGGGGCGGTGGCAGGACCGGCTGATTGTTTACAGCCGAATACCTGGGAGCGGTGCTCGATGCAGCTCGCTGAGCGAGCTATGGCAGCGGGTTCTGCCAAAGAATTAAAAACATGGGGAGTTATCTTGTGGCTGCTACGGGCTGCGCGGGAGGACTGGGCGACATGGGATGCGGCTCGGACGTGTTTACATGGGGTCTACCCTGACCAAGACAGAAGTGGCAGTGGTGAAACTCCTCCAACATATACTCTCTGAGAGAGGAATTAAATGTGACGAAGCTGCGTTAAAGCAGTTACTGTTTTGGGCAAAAGATAACGGACATTTTACAACCTTTAATGATGTCTTTGAAGTGCCTTTATGGGAGAAGATTGGTGACTCTCTCTGGAATGCGGTGTCAAGTGGTGATAAGGAAGCCTTTAAATTGTCTGCTACATGGAGGCTGGTTAGTGAAGCGTTAAAAGGAATAAAAGCAGAGAGAGAAGTCACACATACAGCTTTTATGGCTTTAGGACCACAAGCGCCTACTACCCCCTCGCTGTTTGCGGGACCAACACCTCCCATGACCCCGGTGGCTGTACCGGTGGCAGCTCCTTTATCACCATGGGTACGGACGGCTCCGAAAAAAGCTGAGGAGCGGGGAGCGAGAAAAATAGATACAGATCCATTAGAACCGGTAGTGCGCCCTAAAACACAAACTCGATTTGAACTAATTGATTCAGACGCTGAACAGGAGACTTGGCAGAAACCCCCTCCGAAACCCCCTCCCTCTCATTAATCTCTCTACGAATGAGGCTGAGCAGGAGGACAAGAAGAAGGGTAAACATGCTTTGTACCCACCTGTACCGGATTCGCCATTTACGGAGTCAGCAGTACCAGAGTCACAAGGACTTAAAAGACTGTTACCATCACGAAATGGACACGAACTTGACATGACAGAGCTTGGTAGACGACTGGAAGAATTAAAGACGGAATTGCAGCAGCATCATTCAGCCAACGCCTCGGGACACGTGACTATGTCTCCCCCCAAAACCCCCCTTTGTGTTCGGGACAAGTATTAGGGCCACCTCAACCTCCTTTACAACTCCCTACTCCACCTTTAGATCAGGGTGGAGGGGGAGGTTTGCGTCCATCTGGTAATGTGGGAGGTGAGGGAGAGGGTCAGCTTCCGCCCGCGTATACAGGGGAAGGGGGGGGAGGTGAGGGAGGAGTGAAATGGAAAGGGGTCATTCGAGATGCGTTATTAGAAGGAGTTATAATTCCACAAGCATATCCGGTGATTGTGGGTGCGGGTCCTGAGGGAAGAAATATTTGGCAACTGTTAGATTGGAAAATTGTAAAAGAAGCATTACCACTATAGTTAGCGAAAGACAACACAGGTGAGGACTGCAGAAAAGTTGTTGCAGGGATGGCAAATAGTAATGCCACCTTAACTGAGCTAATGGATGCTTGTGAGAAAGTAGGAACCACCACATTTCAGATGGAGCATTTAGCAAAAACTTTTGCGGCGGCAATTAAGGTAGTTCATCGTTGTTATACATGCGAACAGGAAGGCCACTTTAAGAAAAACTGCCTTAAGAAGTTGAAGCTGAGTGGGAGAGATAACTCTGTTTTGATGTGTCATTGCTGTGGGAAGCTAGGGCATTTTGTGAAGCTGTGCAGGTCTCAGTATAATGCTCAAGGTCAGATGATAACAACCAGCTGCAGAATACAGGGAAACTGGAGAAAGAACGCGGCGGGGGGAACTGTATGCTGACACAAATGAATCTTCCCAACCAGTTCCAGGCCTATGCAGTTAACTCGCAGCCCAAACCGCAGGGAGCGCAGGACTGGTGTTTCCACGCAGGGTTAACCTGTGCGGCTGCCAAGCCTTGGACCTGTGGCAAACAGGGATAATGCTAATGCTGATTGTCAAAAGATCATTGAAGCTTTACCTGGAAAAACAGATTTGAATGCTATGATAAAGGCATGTGCAAAAGTGGGTACTGTGAAACATAAGGCTCAAGTTATGGCTGCGGCTGTACTTGGGGCTTACGTCGTCACAATTGCAGTCTCTATTCCAATTGTTAGCAGGGGACACAACTTTAACAGCACCACGACACACTACTTCAGAGATACAGCAACTGATTACAGAAATAGAAAGCAGGCTACATTCCAAATTTATACATCGTATTGATTTGAATCAGGAAATACAAATTATCACTTTGTTTGATAGGCAAATTCTGTATGCAATAGTTGGTCAATGGAATTCAGAATGATCAGATTCGTTACAGAGCTCTTGGCACAGATTATTCATCAAAGGACGGATGCGATGTCGGGAGCTTGTGGCCAGAGATCCCTGCATCACTAACCGTTCCTATTGCAGCTCAATATTTTGAGTGGTGTATGGCTAATAGCTTTGCTTTGCAAACAGCTATGGAGAATTTCTCGGGACAGGTTGTTTACCACTTGCCCTTCCATCCTGTTATAAAATTGAGTGCGGAACTTCCAATTGCCACAGGAGTGTGGTGCGCAGACACTCCTGTGGATGGAATTACCATTTTTACGGATGGATCTGGGAACACAGGCAAGGCGGGCCTTGTCTGGTATTCTGATGGCAAGTGGGAATCTATGGTAGTACAACAAAAGGGTTCACCTCAGGTGGTAGAATTACGAGCTGTATTAAAAATATTTCAGAATTTTCCCATTCCCTTTAATTTGGTTACTGATTCAGCATATGTAGCTGGCATTATAAAGGAATTGGATAGATCTGTTTTAGAGCATATATGTAATCAGTGTGTTTTTGAATTGCTGCGAGCTCTGTGGCAAGAAATTCAAATCCGAACTGCATTGTTTTATGTTTTACATGTAAGAAATCATACTAATTTGCCTGGGTTTATTGCAGAAGACAATGCTCGAGTGGACTCTTTGGTTTTTCATCCTAAAACAACACTTTGTACCAGAGTGGAAGCAATAGCACAATTGCTTATCAAAGTACATAAAAGGATTACAGACATTACCGGACTAGACTCAGATGCTATCTATTTACCTATCAGAAAGGAATATCTGCAGTGGTTGACAAATCAGTCAACTCTTTTTCAAATGGCCTTACAGGACTTTGCTGGACAATTGTTAACACATTTGCCAAGAGATAAAAAGCTACAGTTTATTTGCAAACAGGATTGGGAAGAAAAACCTATCAGATCAGAGATACCTGTGACTGGACTAACTGTTTTTACTGATGCAGGAAAGCGATCACACTCAGCAGTTATTCCCTGACAAAAGGATGGACAATGGAAACATTGTAAATTCTCAGGAATTTACTGAGGACTCATTGCAGACACTTGAATTTTTTGCGATATATCAGGTTTTTGTAAAATGGAAGGATTTACCTGTAAATATTGTAACAGACTCTATGCAGCAGGCATTGTAAATCGAATTGAAAGAGCTTTTATACAACCAATAAGAAATATGCGACTTTACACTATTTTGCTACAGTTTCATCAAGCAATAAACCTCAGAGAGGTACCTTATTTTGTTACTCACATTCATAGTCATCAATTTGATTAAGATTTGAGTATTGGAAATAATAAAGCAGACACACTTGTGTGCTATACGCAAATATCACCAAATATATTTGAACAAGTACACCTATCCCATCAATTCTTTCATCAATCAGCGAAAATGTTAGCGAAACAATTTCACCTCACCATGGCACAAGCACGTGAATTAGTTAGTGCTTATCCTAGTTGTCAGAAAATTGGCATGGGAATTGGAATAGGGGTAAATCCTCGAGGACTGAGTGCGTTGCAACTGTGGCAAATGGACGTTACTCACATTGCAGAATTTGGAAGGCTCAAATATGTTCATATATCTGTTAATACGTTTTCACATATAATATGGGCAACAGCACAAACTGGGGAAACAGGTAGTCATGTCAAACGACATTTACTTGCTTGCTTTACAAGTCTTGGGGTTCCACAACAACTTAAGACTGATAATGGACCAGCATACTGTTCATAAATTTTTCGTCAATTTTATCAACTATGGGGTATTACACATGTCACCGGGATTCCTCATTCGCCTGCGAGTCAGGCGATTGTGGAACATGCTCATAGTACATTGAAACACCTTCTGCAAAAACAAAAAGGGTGAGAGGAAACTGAACCTTCTGAGAGACTTGCAAAAGCTGTTTATGTACTTAACCATTTAACTTTAGTAGGAGATAAGGAGCGACCCCCAATTGTAATACATTGGGAGGCAGTTCGACAGGGAGCAAGCTATGTGCAAAACAAAGGCAAAATGTGGTATAGGGAACCAGGTACTAACGAGTGGTTGGGACCAGGGGAACTATTACTAATGGGTCGAGGTTATGTTTCTGTCTCTACAGGCGCAGGAGTACGGTGGATTGTTTCTAAAAGGATGATTAGCCACATTATTAGAGGGAATAGTTTATATAGTTGTGATTATAATTATCATAGGGATCTGCGTGGGTTGTGTTGAGGCAATCATTGAGAATAGTATATGGAAGTAGTGAGATAATAAATCTAACTACTTCCAAAGGGGGAAATTGATACCGGATGGTTTAGCAACGGTTTAGCAAGAGTAGGCCTCAGAGTAGGCTCTAAAAGGCCTGCTCTGTGTTACCTTTAAACAGAATCAGCTTTCCTGTCAGTAATTTTCCTTTCAGCTAGAATAATAGAGAATAACAGTATGTTCTGAAGTAAACTGCATGTTTTGTAGATAGAGTCTGCTTATGGGAATGTTTATAATAGGCATTATCCTACTTGTGTTACCCTGTTTGTTTGCATGTTTGCAGAAAACTGTGCAACGAATGGTCAATACAACCTTTGTGGCTCAACAACAGAGAGCAAGATTTATGGGTAACCAAGGCTGGGATTCTCTGACTGGGCTCTGCGAGACACAGGGAACCAGGTTTGAGTAAGAAACAAAAATACAGAATTAAGATTCTTGGGGAGGGGGAAGGATTCCCAGACGTAATTCCTGTCAACAACCAATCTCACATTTTACATCGCCCTCTTTATTCTTTAAATCATTTTGCCTGGGGAGACCAAGAGCGTGCCCCAATTGAGCGACATTGGGGTCCAGGGGTGCCAGAAGTGGGCCCCCCAGTCAAGGTTCGGTTCCCTGGGACAGCGGAGTGGGAAACAGGTTGGGAGCTGCTACATCACGAGAGGGGGTATGCCGCCATCAAACGGGATGATGTTATACAGTGGGTCCCTACACGCTGTTTGCGCCCTGATTTAAAACAAAATCCTAACCCGAAGTAATATGTACGCTGTCCGAGCTTTATGTTTTGCAGGAGTACCTGTGGGGGAAGCCGAAACAGCACCAGCCTCGACCTTCAGACGTGAGGAGTCATGACAGTACAGAGAGTCTGGTAAAGCAGCGGCGCGCCAAGAAAGATGAGGAACGGCGGCCGTTGCTGAGTGAAACAAAAGCTTTAAACAATGCGCTTATGATTAGCTTGCTTTTGCTTTGCATCTCAGGAGTTGCAGGGGAATCTTACTGGAGAACCTGGGCTCGGGATGTTGTATCCGCCAGATATGCTTACGCTTTGACACAAGGCTCCAGAATCAGCGATACGCTTTACTTCGCATGACTTGAAGCATGGGGAGGGGGAAATGTAGGTAGATTAGGTTACGGCGACTGGAAAGTCTCGGGCTGTAACGGAAGGTAGGCGTGGCGAAAGGAGCAGGATGTGTCATTATCGTGCGAGTTCGTACGGGACAAGACGACTATATAAGGCTGTTGCGCAGTTAAATAAATGCCATTTGTTGCATCCTCACATTGGTGTCAGTGCTCAATGGCCCTGGGGTGCGGATAGCCTCAGGCCAGCCAGCAACCGAACGG
Organism: Nyctibius grandis; assembly: GCF_013368605.1. Classification (NCBI taxonomy): domain Eukaryota; kingdom Metazoa; phylum Chordata; class Aves; order Nyctibiiformes; family Nyctibiidae; genus Nyctibius; species Nyctibius grandis. Next base: position 106,093,212 of record NC_090659.1, read on the forward strand.
AGCTTGCTGCAGACAAGCAGCAACATCCCTGGAGGTCTTTAAGAAAAGACTGGATGTGGCACTTAGTGCCATGGTCTATTTGACACAGTGGTGTTAGGTCAAAGGTTGGACTCGATGATCCCAGAGGTCTCTTCCAACCTAGCTGATTCTGTGATTCTGTGAGCACTGGTAAGAGGCAAACCTGGGCCCTCCCATGGAGCCCCCTTGGTGTACTGGGTGGGGTTGGCAGGGGCTGTCTACCTCCGTGATGGGTGAGGGCACCACTGTAGGGTGCGGGGCTGTGCTGCTGACCTCCTGTCTCCCCTTACAGCCTCCAGCACGCAGCCAGAGACAGATGGCCCCAGCACCACCAGCCAGGCATCATCGTCCCACAGCTCCCCAGCTCCTGAGACATGCAGCCAGTCAGGCCAGACAGGGCCAGACCGAAGGGCAGGCCGCTTGTGGATGAAGACCTGAGCCAAAAAGCCTTACAGCTGGCACTGAAGAGCCAGTGCTTCCAGCGCCCAGTGGGCTCCTGCTGGTCAGCTCTGCAGGCCCGTGGATGGCAGAGGCACCCAGCGCCTGCTGGAGGGAATCCCACGGGTCCTGCTGTGTGCACCCACCCGTGTGCACAGTCAACCCAGCCTGTGAGCACCAGTGAGAGGAATTTGGTCTTCACTGTCTTTTGGAGAGTTTCTAAAAGATTCGTATGCTGCAATGTGCAATTCAACAGTCGTTTGTATAAATGCAATTTGTGAAATAAAATGCTCTGTCAAAATAAGAAGTTTGTCTCCAGTGGTAAAGTCACAAGAAAAGCAGTGTTTCCTTACCTCAAGGATGTTACTTTGCATTTCTTCACAGATTAATCTGTTCTGTCTTTTTGCGTGTTTAAGCAGTTGGACAGCCTGGCTAGTGTATCCACATTCACCGTTTTCTGATACTTTCCCAAGGTTTAAACTGACATTACTGTTTTATAGACAATTATGGTATATGAAAATTTCCGTTATAGCTCAGATGCCTCTCAGTTCAATTTTCAGAGCAGTATTAGACATATAATGCACACACACACCCCCTTTCCAGCAGCTCTGAACTACTCTTTTTTTTTTTTCCCTGAAAACTTCTATCGGAAATAAAGCAATCTTTGACTTTCAACATTGCTACTCTGTATCCCAGGAGTTGAAATTGTTGTTGCTGAGCCTTTGAGGCAGGACGGTGGACTGCCTTGCCTGCTTGGGCTGCAGGCTCCTTAGGGTTAGGCCAGGCAAAGAGGATGCAGGAGGCAGGGTTCAGATGCTGTCATGTATGTACAATTATTCAGTTGATTCATTCCTTGGAGAAGTTACCTTGTGGGGTTCCCACGGGACAGTGGTCACGTACTGAACGAGCTATGTCCAGGCATGTCCAGGGGGTGGTAATGGGGTGGTAATGAACTAGCCAATCATAATACAGAAGTTGAGGACCTTGGCTAATGGAAAAATAAGATATGGGGAAGTTGAAAAATAAGAAAGAATGCTGCACCTGAAAGATAAAACTTTTTAGCATAAGCCAATCAGAACTAATATAGAGGCGTGTGAACAAAGCATACTAACCAATCATAATAGAAATGACATGTACACAGAGCGTGTACAAAAATAGAATAGTATAAATATACCCTCAATAGAATAGTATAAATGTACCCTCAGATACGTAAATAAGAGAGATCTGCTTAACGATCATATTGGTCTGCGTGCATTTACTCCGTGCCCTCTCAAATTAATGGACTCAAGTGGCGCCCGAACAGGGACCTGACCCCGGACCAGGGGCCTTCGGCCAGAGACTGCGGAGAAGCAGCGGACAACGGCACGAAAGGAAAGGGTGAGAGGAAGCCAGCTGTAGAGAGCTGCCCCGGCACTGGATTTTCACACCGGCAGGAACGGATGCGGTAAGCCTGAGTTTTGCTAGCAAAGGAAAACCTGGGTAGGGCTTCCCAGGCAGCTGGGGGAGGAATGGGGTCTACCCTGACCAAGACAGAAGTGGCAGTGGTGAAACTCCTCCAACATATACTCTCTGCGAGAGGAATTAAATATGATGAAGATGCGTTAAAGCAGTTACTGTCTTGGGCAAAAGATAAAGGACATTTTACAACCTTTAATGATGTCTTTGAAGTGCCTTTATGGGAGAAGATTGGTGACTCTCTCTGGGAAGCGGTATCAAGTGGTGATACGGAAGCCTATAAATTGTCTACTACATGGAGGCTGGTTAGTGAAGCGTTAAAAGGAATAAAAGCAGAGAGAGAAGTCACACATACAGCTTTTATGGCTTTAGGACCACAAGCGCCTACTACCCCCTCGCTGTTTGCGGGACCAAAACCTCCCACGGCCCCGGTGGCTGTACCGGTGGCAGCTCCTTTATCGCCGTGGGTACAGACGGCTCCGAAAAAAGGCGAGGAGCGGGGAGTGAGTAAAATAGATACAGATCCATCAGAACAGGTAGTGAGCCCTAAAACACGAGCTCGATTTGGACTAATTGATTCAGATGCTGAACAGGAGACTTGGCTGAAACCCCCTCCGAAACCCCCTCCTCTCATTGATCTCTCTACGGATGAGGCTGAGCAGGAGGACAAGAAGGAGGGTAAACCTGCTTCATATCCACCTTTACCGGATTCGCCGTTTCCTGAGTCTGTTGAACAAAGTTTACATTCCAGCGCTAAACGACCACCGTTAAAGTCGCCATTTACAGAGTCAGCAGTACCAGAGTCACAAGGACTTAAAGGACCGTTACCATCACGAAATGGACACGAACTTGACATGACAGAGCTTGGCAGAGGACTGGAAGAATTAAAGACAGAATTGCAGCAGCACCGTTCAGCTAACGCCTCGAGACACGTGACTATGTCTCCCCCAAACCCCCCTCTGTGTTCGGGACAAGTATTAGGGCCACCTCAACCTCCTTTACAACTCCCTACTCCACCTTTAGATCAGGGCGGGGGGGGAGGTTTGCGTCCATCTGGTAATGTGGGAGGTGGGGGAGAGGGTCAGCGTCCGCCCGCGTATACGGGGGAAGAGGGGGAAGGAGTAAAATGGAAAGGGGTCATTCGAGATGCGTTATTAGAAGGAGTTATAATTCCACAAGCATATCCGGTGATTGTGGGTGCGGGTCCTGAGGGAAGAAATATTTGGCAACTGTTAGATTGGAAAATTGTAAAAGAAGCATTGTTACTAAAGTAAGCAAAGAACAACACAGATGAGGATTGCAGGAAAGTTATTGCAGGGATGGCAAATCGTGGCCCCACCTTAACCAAGGTAATGGATGCTTGTGGGAAAGTAGGAACCACCACATTTCAGATGGAGCATTTAGCAAAAACTTTTGCGGCGGCAATTAAGGTAGTTCATCGTTGTTATACATGCGAACAGGAAGGCCACTTTAAGAAAAACTGCCTTAAGAAGTTGAAGCTGAGTGGGAGAGATAACTCTGTTTTGATGTGTCATTGCTGTGGGAAGCTAGGGCATTTTGTGAAGCTGTGCAGGTCTCAGTATAATGCTCAAGGTCAGATGATAACAACCAGCTGCAGAGTGCAGGGAAACTGGAGAAAGAATGCAGGGAGGAACTGTGTGCTGACACAAATGAATCTTCCCAACCAGTTCCAGGCCTAAGCAGTCAACTCGCAGCCCGAACCGCAGGGAGCGCAGGACTGGTGTTTCCACACGGGGTTAACCTACGCGGCTGCCAAGCCTTGGACCTGTGGCAAACGACCATTGTGGAACGAGTGCAAATGTGGAACATAGGGCTCAAGTTATGGCTGCAGCCGTGCTTGGGGCTTATGTCATCACAATTGCAGCCTATATTCCAATTGTTAGCAGGGGACACAACTTTAACAGCACCACGACAGACTACTGCAGAGGTACAGCAACTGATTACAGAAGTAGAAAGCAGGCTACATTCCAAATTTGTATATCGTATTGATTTGAATCAGGAAATACAAATTATCAGTTTGTTTGATAGGCAAATTCTGTATGCAATAATTGGTCAATGGAATTCAGTGAAATTCAGAATAATCAAATTCGTTACATATATTGGAATGGTTGTTTCTACCTACCTGTTCCCATGATTGCAGAGCTATTGGCACAGATTACCATCAAAGGACGGATGCGATGTCGGGAGCTTGTGGCCAGAGATCCCTGCATCACTAACCGTTCCTATTGCAGCTCAATATTTTGAGTGGTGTATGGCTAATAGCTTTGCTTTGCAAACAGCTATGGAGAATTTCTCGGGACAGGTTGTTTACCACTTGCCCTTCCATCCTGTTATAAAATTGAGTGCGGAACTTCCAATTGCCACAGGAGTGTGGTGCGCAGACACTCCTGTGGATGGAATTACCATTTTTACGGATGGATCTGGGAACACAGGCAAGGCGGGCCTTGTCTGGTATTCTGATGGCAAGTGGGAATCTATGGTAGTACAACAAAAGGGTTCACCTCAGGTGGTAGAATTACGAGCTGTATATTATGTATATTCTGTATATATTATATTATATATATATATTATGTATATTATGTATATTCTGTATTTCAGAATTTTCCCATTCCCTTTAATTTGGTTACTGATTCAGCATATGTAGCTGGCATTGTAAAGCAATTGGATAGATCTGTTTTAGAGCATACGCGTAATCAGTGTGTTTTTGAATTGCTGCGAGCTCTGTGGCAAGAAATTCAAATCCGAACTGCATTGTTTTATGTTTTACATGTAAGAAATCATACTAATTTGCCTGGGTTTATTGCAGAAGACAATGCTCGAGTGGACTCTTTGGTTTTTCATCCTAAAACAACACTTTGTACCAGAGTGGAAGCAATATCACAATTGCTTGTCAAAGTGCATAAAAGAATTACAGACATTACCGGACTAGACCCAGATTATATCTATTTGCCTATCAAGAAGGAATATCTACAGTGATTAACAAATCAGTCAACTCTTTTTCAAATGGCCTTACAGGACTTTACTGGACAATTGTTCAAAAGATAAAAAGCTACAGTTTATTTGCAAACAGGATTGGGAAGAAAAACCTATCAGATCAGAGATACCTGTGACTGGACTAACTGTTTTTACTGATGCAGGAAAGCGATCACACTCAGCAGTTATTACCTCGCAAGAGGATGGACAATGAAAACATTGCAAATTCTCGGAACAAACTGAGGACTCATTACAGACACTTGAACTTTTTGCGATATATCAGGTTTTTGTAAATTGGAAGGACTTACCTGTAAATATTGTAACAGACTCTCTTTATGCAGCAGGCATTGTAAATCGAATTGAAAGAGCTTTTATACGACCAGTGAAGAATATGTGACTTTACACTATTTTGCTACAGTTTCATCAAGCAATAAACCTCAGAGAGGTACCTTATTTTGTTACTCACATTCATAGTCATCAATTTGATCAAGGTTTGAGTATTGGAAATAATAAAGCAGACACACTTGTGTCCTATACACAAATATCACCAAATTTATTTGAACAAGCGCGCCTATCCCTTCAATTCTTTCATCAATCAGTGAAAATGCTAGTGAAACAATTTCACCTCACCATGGCACAAGCACGCAAATTGGTCAGTGCTTGTCCTAGTTGTCAGAAAATTGGCATGGGAATTGGAATAGGGGTAAATCCTCGAGGATTGAGTGCGTTGCAACTGTGGCAAATGGACGTTACTCACATTGCAGAATTTGGAAGACTCAAATATGTTCATGTATCTGTTGATACGTTTTCACATGTAATATGGGCAACAGCACAAACTGGAGAAACAGGTCATCATGTCAAACGACATTTACTTGCTTGCTTTACAAGTCTTGGGGTTCCACAACAACTTAAGACTGATAATGGACCAGCATACTGTTCACAGATTTTTCGTCAATTTTATCAACTATGGGGTATTACACATGTCACCGGGATTCCTCATTCGCCTGCGGGTCAGGCGATTGTGGAACATGCTCATAGTACATTGAAACACCTTCTGCAAAAACAAAAAGGGGGAGAGGTGACTGAACCTTCTGAGAGACTTGCAAAAGCTGTTTATGTACTTAACCATTTAACTTTAGCAGGAGATAAGGAGCAACCCCCAATTGTAATACATTGGGAGGCAGTTCGACAGGAAGCAGGTTATGTGCAAAACAAAGGCAAAATGTGGTATAGGGAACCAGGTACTAACGAGTGGTTGGGACCAGGGGAACTATTACTAATGGGTTGAGGTTATGCTTCTGTCTCTACAGGCACAGGAGTACGGTGGGTTGTGTTAAGACAATCATTGAGAAAAGTATATGGAAGTAATGAGATAATAAATCTAACTACTTCCAAAGGGGGAAATTGATACCGGATGGTTTAGCAACGGTTTAGCAAGAGTAGGCCTCAGAGTAGGCTCTAAAAGGCCTGCTCTGTGTTACCTTTACACAGAATCAGCTTTCCTGTCAGTAATTTTCCTTTCAGCTAGAATAACAGAGAATAACAGTATGTTCTGAAGCAAACTGCATGTTTTGTAGATAGAGTCTACTTATGGGAATGTTTATAATAGGCATTATCCTACTTGTGTTACCCTGTTTGTTTGCATGTTTGCAGAAAACTGTACAACGAATGGTCAATACAGCCTTTTTGGCACAACAACAGAGAGCAAGATTTATGGGTAACCAAGGCTGGGATTCTCTGACTGGGCTGTGAGAGACACAAGGAACTGGGTTTAAGTAAGAAACAAAGACAAAAAGGACGAGACAGGACAGAGCTCGTTCAAAAATAAAAAGGGGGATTTGTGGGGTTCCCACGGGACAGTGGTCACGTACTGAACGAGCTATGTCCAGGCATGTCCAGGGGGTGGTAATGGGGTGGTAATGAACTAGCCAATCATAATACAGAAGTTGAGGACCTTGGCTAATGGAAAAATAAGATATGGGGAAGTTGAAAAATAAGAAAGAATGCTGCACCTGAAAGATAAAACTTTTTAGCATAAGCCAATCAGAACTAATATAGAGGCGTGTGAACAAAGCATACTAACCAATCATAATAGAAATGACATGTACACAGAGCGTGTACAAAAATAGAATAGTATAAATGTACCCTCAATAGAATAGTATAAATGTACCCTCAGATAAGTAAATAAGAGAGATCTGCTTAACGATCATATTGGTCTGCGTGCATTTACTCCGTGCCCTCTCAAATTAATGGACTCATTACCTCATACAAGAGATTACCTGTAAGAGCTATCTGACTGACATACACAGTTGTGACACGGACACAATGTGATATTTAAGAATTCAGCCTCAGTCTGCCTCAGACCAAAAAAGGAATGGGAAAGGGAAAACAGGGACAATTTATTCAGGTTATGGAAAACATAATTTTAAATAAAAGTTTGTATTTTAAACTTGAATCAAAAATTTATTAACAGCAATGGAGTTTCAGTTATCAAGTTAAACTTTAGGTATTAAACTCTTTTGAATAATTTGTGCTAAAAATGACATACTGTCGTTTCACCTCTAGTCTTTTATCTCATTTAGGTACCTTAAAAACTTACTGTTTTCTCATAATAAAAGATGCTAGGCTACTGAGAAAGGATACAATTCTACTGTTACAACAATTTGGGAAGGTTGAATTGGTTTGGAAAATAATGCTGAATGTGGGGACCTTTACAGTTCTCCAAGTGAACCAATGATGTACTGAAACCCACACAACAAAGAAATAAATACATCTGAACATAAAAAAGATGCATGAGTAGTCAGCCAAGGACCAAAATCTTACAGAATACAGAATAGCATTAGTTGTCTCACTTCATTGAGGTAACTGCAATTTATACTTGATGAGATTCTAGGCACTACAAAAAAATGTGGAAAGAAGAGAGATCAGAGACTCTCAAGTCAAAACTTGATGTTGAATACTTACTCTTTTTCTTTGGGAAAATTTACGAAGAATTAAAATATAGCCAACATTTTACATGCTGACAGATTTACTTGTAACTAAAATATTTATTAAAATATTCCGGCCTCCTTTGAAAGAATAAATATTGTTCATGAAGTCCTCTTTTCCGAGGGCTTTCACAGAAATTTTTCTCTTATGGTGAATTCATCTTGAATGAGTAAGCTTTAAAGTAATAAAACTGCTATAGGAACAGGTTTGATGTACACAGTGCAGTACAACCAAAGATGCTTCGATATATTCAAATTACTATTCTACTAACTTAGCCATATCTAATAAAAACCTTTTCCCTTGACCCATCAAACCATCTTTTCTTAAGCAAATTAACTCCCAATGAATACACAACATAACAAAAGATATGGCTGTAATTTTTTTCTCTTTATGTAAGTTATTAAGTTGGGCATTTTTTTTTTCTCTTAACCAATTTTCTCTTAGTCATTTCTCACAGTCTGAACGAGAGACTAATTTGTGCTGGGAGTAAGAAGGAAGAACAGATACAACTTTTTATAACCAGAGGAGATTCATACATTGTCTTCTAGGGAATAATACTTGCTTTCCTGTTTCTTTTTATTTCTATACCTAACTTTCTCTAGGATATATGCTGCCTTTAAGAGTGTGACATTTAAAAATATTTTGACAAAGTTTCAAAGATGAGTTTCAGAAAGCAGATGTAAAAGAGCAGACACTTTCCAGAATACATTCTGTTTTCCCAGTGTGCCTTTCCTGGTAACTATACTCAAGTCATTCTGCTAATTCATATTCTAGTTGGTTTGGGATCAGATTTGTATTTATGTACGGATACAAACTGAACAGATTTGTTTCCTGAAATCTCTGAGAGCAATAGAGGGAACACAGTTGCATATTTGCCGTCAGCTCTAAAAGCTCTTGAAGCTTGATAAGAAAAGAATGAAGTTTTCCCTGATACTGCTTGGGCTGTTCAGGTCAGATACTGTAGATTGGTTGTATTGAAAACAGCCTTTGTGAAAATCCATGGAGAGGCAATAATTTTGCAACTACTTGAATAAAAATTGTCTCTAAGAACATTATGTTTTCTAAATCCTTGGCAGTACCAAGGGGATCCTTTGAATCTTAAATGGGAGCTGGAAGAAATTGTATGGAATGAAATGGCTTCAAAGGAAAACTAAAAGTATGTCTAGTTTAATGCCTTTCCCACTGGGTATCACAAAATAAATGACTGAGATAAATCAAGTTAGGAAACTCTATTTCACCTTCCAGTATGTTGCTAAAATATATTGATGTTTTTATATTTTTAATAAAGAAGCTTCTTTTTTTTTCTGTTTAAATGTTTGCAAAACGTAGAGGGTACCAAGGCTTTGAACTGTATGTGCCAACAGTTAATGATTATGCTGTCTGTTCTAAAGATCTATATCTTTGAATTTTGCTTGTGCAGACTGCTACCCATGAACTGTAGCTGATATGAATACACCATTTCCAAGGAGAGCTTAGGGCCTGTCCACTTGTAGTGACTTTTTCACTGAGGAAAGTTATTCCTGTGAGCTAATGTGTTTACTTTTAGTTTTAGTATTGGAGATCTGGTCTCTGATGTAGAACTTCCTAGGTTCAAATCTTGCTGAAGATCCAGACAAGGCATCACAGTTTCCCCATCTTATACTGCCTAGTGGATAGATCAACTCTAGAGAATATTTACAAAGAAATACTCACTTTCCAGTGATTGACTTAATTTCACCTACTGTTTCCTCATTCTGTCTGCCTGGGATTCTTTTTGAGCGATTGCTGACTAACTGCAGTTCAGTGTATAACATGTAGTTTAGGACTCTCAAAATTGTCCTGGCCTTCAAAGAGCCAGTCTGGTCTGGGACCTCAAATTAGATGGTCCTATTTTTGGCAGATGAGGCTGGCCTAGAGATAGGAGAGAAGTGTTGCCCAGGCAAAGGCCTGACCTCAAGGACTATCTTTACACCAAACTCCCAGAAAACATTTTTTATTTTAGGGAAATTCTCGTTTAGCTCTGTAGTTTTAAAAAGCATTATCTGTCATTTACGTATTTCTTATACTGCTCTATCATTGCTCTTAAAATTAACTGAAATTGCTGTATGTCCCTAGCATAATATATTTTTGCCTCTATTTTATTTACTTTTGGGGTTTAGTGGTTGCATGTTTTTGTTGTTGGTTTTTTGGGCTGTTTGGGTTTTTTTTTTGCTTGTTAATTTGGGAGAACTGAGTTTTCCTCTATGCAGTACACACGTGCTTGATACACTGTGGAATCATTCATATTTGACGTCATTATTTTTACCAGAAGGAGTCCAAGACATCTAATGAACAGTTATACACGATATAACCCGCATTAGAACCCCTTCATTAACTCTCCCCCTCTCCCCTTGAAAAAAGAAAACCTATTTGGGAAAGGTGGCAAATTGAAAGCATTATACAATGGCTCTTTAAATCATGAAAAAACCTGTTAAAAGACTTTTTGCAGGTCTGGTGTGTCAACATATCCCTGCCATCCTGATCTTCATCTCAAGAGTTTGACCTTAAATTGGATTTCATTTTTTTCATAGCTGAAAGTCCATCTGCGGTCAAAAAATGTGTTTCCACTTTCAGCTACTAATGATCAATAGTCTGGCTGAGCCAGTCTTTCCTTTAATTGTACCATCAAAGTTTGCAAGGTTATAAATTCCATTTGCAGGTCACCTACTTTTGTTTTGAAGATAATTGCAATCTGATTAGCTATTTCCCTTGCATCACTAACTGAACGTGGTAATGAAAGTTGCCACTGGTTAATTTTCATCAAGTCTAAACTTCTAAACTGCTTATGGTTTGCATAGTTACCTAATACACTGCTGGCATACTGGCCTCCATAACTTCTTTGTGGGCGAAAGAATTCAGCAACAGCTACTACTGAGTTATGGTGAAGCTTTTGCACAGCATGTTTTGGGTGCAAGTCACCCAGACTTCAGCCGTCTAGCATTTACACTGCCAGTCTAAGCTAACTGTGTAGGTTTTCTGTGGTGGGTTGACCCCATCTAGCAACCAAGTTTATCTATGCAAATAATGATTCACAGGTTTCCTAGGGGAGAAGTTTCTCTGTCCCATACTAACCTTCGCTGACTGGTGAAGACTTTCACGTCTCATAGCACAGCAAGGCCTAATTCAAGCTGATCAGTCAGTTTGACCTTTTTCCTTTAGTTACTCCTCACCTTTCTGACTGTGCCTTGTAACAGTCCTCACTCTGCCAGGTCCCCCTAACCCCTGCTTGCTCCACTAGCTGTTCCAGAAGGTTTTGTCACTTCAGCTCTGAAATAAGTGTGTATAGCATGGGAAATTAAACTGGCTGCTAGCTAATGAGAGACTCTTAAGCATCTTTATTGCTTCCCACACTTTTGCTTGAAACTCTTAACACACAAAGCCTTCTGCTCCTCTTTCTCTAGTCTTTGCACTCGGAAGTTGGAAGCACACATACACAGAGCCAGTTCACATATATTTCTGTACACCATTTTCATGACAAACTTTGTCCTACTTTATGATACAGCTTCCTTTTTGGCAGATGTGCCTCTAAAACGTGGAAGCATACCGCAAGCTAAACAACTGTGTTCAGACCTGAACACAAGCAAAACAACTATGCTTCAGACCTGTTTATTTATCTTCCCTTCTCTCTGCCAGAAGGGACCTAAGCACACTTCTTTCACAGGCTCCTCTCTTCTCTGGAGCTCTTGGAGAAGTAAAGGACATATAGGCGGTTTTCCCCTTCTGCTCTTTCTATCAGGGTCACATAAAGGTATGTAAGATGAAACTCACCATTTAGGTTTTGTACATTGGTTTATAATCAGTGCCTTGCTGCAGATCAAACCCACCTTGAGCAGGTGCCCCCAAGTCACCACAAACTGCTCTGTGAGCCAGGGATTAGATTCTTTCTGCTCCAGAGAACACCAAACTGCAGAGCACAGCCACACACAGAGCACTTGATGCTATACTTTTCTCTCCTGATGAATGCTGAATCTGAGAGATGGGTGTTAAAAAAAATCTCCCATAGCAATTGGAAAGCCCTTGTGTACCTTTTGAAACTGATTCCGTTTTTGTTGTTTGGCAAAGTAGTTCTGGCTAAGGTAGCAGTGGTTTGTAAGACTCTGAATCAGCCAGAAAGAAAAACCAAATGTTAATTGGTTACAGCTGAAATTTAAATTCACAGCGAGACAGAAAGCTGACCTGTAAGTTTTGTTACCCTAGAGTAATTCTCAGCCTTGGGAAAACGTACCGCTGTCAAAATGTTACTGTATTCTTAGAAGTTGTGCTAGAATTAGAAAGCAGATGTTCAAAATGAGGCTAAAAGTATACCATAATCATGGAATAGTGTTATCATAGGCTGGCTGAACACAAGATCAGATACATACAATTGTGGTTTACTTTCAGGAACATTAGGTGATCATTGTGGGGAGGCTGATAATTGCTTTAAGGTCAAATAGCAACCTCTGTTACTCAAATTCTGTGCTTGTCTCGTTAAAACTGCATCTGGAAGAATCATGATATTCACTTTTTTGTGATTTAATGAAGGTACTGTTTTGACTTCTTAGTGCATTGTCCATTAGTTGAGTCTCTCTGTTATAGGTTAGTGTCTCTGCTGTATAAAATATATTATTCCTAAAACCAATTCCCCAAAAGTTCAAAGCACTATATTTATGTCTCTCACATTGCTATAACTGCAAGGCTTTATCTAACACATATATATATTTCCACATGACACAATAAAGATATTGATTCTAGGTTTATTCTAAACTGTCAAGTAAATAAGCTTGATCACAGCAAAGCAGAGATCCTATTGACTTTGCTGGGGAGAGATAAATAAAGCTCCTAAGTTTTACCTGGCCCAAAATAACCTTTTTAAGTTCTGATCTGTGATTAGAAGAAACATAACGCACAAACCCACACCAAATTTCCCTTTAAATTTGCGCTGAGTATTTTTTCCAGTGATATCAACCAAATATAAAGAGGAAAAGTTATCTACAAGGACACTGGAAAACAAGGACACCTCTTTGGTCTATCTTGCCTTACATCTTGCCTTACAGTGGTAGCACCTCAGTTTCCCTGCAGTCCTATTCAATAATCATGACTGCAGGGCAAGGGACTGTTTAAAATGAGTAAGAGAGGCAGAAACTGGCCAAAGGGCATAAGTGATGCACAGCCAGTGTGAGCTGTTCCAGTGACAAGACGAAAAAAATGCTACAGCTACTGTAGCCACCCCCTCCCCCCCCAGCAACATCTGAATATTTCACACACCTGCTGTGTATATTTTATATTGGGATGATGGCCCATGTCTTACACATCACCCAGCACACTGGATCTAGTCCTGCTTGCTGTCTAAGGCTAAAAGCACAGGAACAGAAGAAAGCTGAAGACAGAAACCTGGAGCAAATTGAACAGGAGTAGTGGTAGACTAAGTGAGCTGGCTACACACTGAAAGGCAGGTATTTGAAAGCTTGACAAATGTAGCCCTGCTTCACCCAAGGGTAAATTTGTCACCTTTGAGCTGGAGCTCAATAATTTTTAGATCTAGAGGCATGAGTCTTCAACTTTTTAATGCCCAGATACTTTTCTTGTCAGACATTAACCCATTGACTTAGCCATAGTATAAATGCTACAAAAACAACAGCAGCGGGAGATGCAATCAACCATAGTTCTTATGCTGGGGTTTGAAATAAGTTATTGCTTTATGTGAATCCTATTTGATCTCCTTTCTCCATGCTCCCATCATTTCAGAGAAAGTCAAGTGAATTCTCTTCCATCAACTCCATAGGATCAGGATGAGGTTAAAAGAGTTAAAAAAAGGGTTGTTAGGAGGTCTTTTCACCAAAAAATTCTGATGCAGATGTGGAACTGAGAAGCAATAAAATGAAGGTTTGCTTAAAGAGGTGTCTGGGATTACAGGCTCAGTGGACAAGCCCTGCTGACATGGCATTTGTATGTCTTTTGGGCAGGAGCTGGGCAAGGACATGACTTAGAAGACACCTGTGTGTCAGCGTTTAAGGAAGGAAGAAGAGGCGCTATTGACTGCACACGTGCATATGGAAAACTTCACATTTGCTTAACAGTCTGTGACAGCTTCTTCAGAAATCCTACAGAAATGGCATTTCCTTCATGATGTGGATGATGAAAGGTGAGTGTCAGGCTACTGTCAACATTAACGACTAAATTGTTAGTTGTTAATCTCCTGGAACAGGGGACTTGTAACAAGCATGAAGCCTGGCCCATCACTTGGCTGTGTCAAAAGGGAGTTTATCATTCCACTCCAGTTCTTTGGGGAAGAAGTGAAGAATTAAAATTGCGTGTTCTGCCTTACAGAAGAGAGTAATCATGAGTGTTCGGAAAGCACAGCAAGCTGCAGCAGTGACTCCTTGTGCAGCAAAGCCTAAGGATTCCCACTTACGGATGAAGCGGAGGCTGTGAGGAGGAGCAGGCTCCCCTTTCCTGCCTTGTGTGACAGCTGCCCTCTGAATCCTGGAGCCAGGGCTGCCCAGGAGTTCATACTCTGCTGTTTTGCCTTTCACTGAGTTACAGGCACTGTTTTCTGCCAGTACTGTGCCAGGATTGCCCTCTGAATGGGATGGATTGGATGATTTAACAGCTCTTTTCCTTTGACTCCTTATATAAATCTGCACACTGAATACTTAAGAGGGAAAAACCCACCACAAGTAAACGAACAATAGAAACAAACAGAAATGCCTGAAAACAGGAAAAAAAACTTTGAAAGAACAGTACTATTATTTTTTGTCAACCCCTTAAATTCTCTTGTCATCCAGATAAAGTAGTAGAAGGTCTTTGGTTCCAATTTCTCTGCCTGTCATCTGCTCTTTAATTTCAAAATTATTTCCTGATGAGGGAGCTCAGGTCAACTCTGTCTGAAATGGGACCTCTCAAAAGATGAAGAGAGCCCCTGAGGAGGATTCTCTGCATAGGAGTAAACCTTATCATGGTTTAAACAACATCTGTAATGCAGTGCTTGATACTCTGTGCTGCAGTCCAGGTAAAACACAGATCTTGCTGTCCTGCGGGAGAGAAGGCAAGGCATCCTCAGTCCTTCTCTGTGCTCTCCCTACCCTGCTGGCTGATGAAGCCACCCGGGTAACTCAGGCAGCCCAAGGAACTAATGTACTGTAGCACAAACTGCTCAGACCCACTGTCACGGTTTAAAGCTGGGCTGGCTATCAAACCTGTGGCAGACGCTCTCTGTTAACCCTCCCCCTGCCCAAAAGGAAAGGGAAAGGGAAAAGGGAGAGAGACTTACAGGTTGGAAAGTTAAAACAGTTTTAATAAACTATAATAATGAAAAAGAGTATCATAATAATATTGGAATAATCAAATATATACAAATATATACAAACCCAAGATCGAGCTCCCCCGATGTCGGTCACATCACTCCTGGCACTGCAGGGCAGGCTCCAGGAAGGCCCAGGCTGGGCCCAGCGACAGTCGAGAACTGGATTCAGGGATGCACGGATCGGGATTGGGGGCAGCAGGAAAACGGACAGAGTCCTTCTTGGACACTGGCCAAAGGCTCAAGCTGCAGAAGCAGCCCAAAGCAACAGAAGCAGCCAAGCAGGCAGAGGCCCCCCCAAAAACAGAAGAAGGAGGAAGGCTGAGACCCTCGTGATCCCCCCGCTTTATACTGAGGATGACTTGTATGGGATGGAATACCTTCATTGGTCAATTTTGGGTCACCTGCCCTGTCCGCTCCTCCCTACAGGTGCGACCCCCCTTCGGCTCTTCACTCGTAAGCAGTGAGGAATTTAGCAATGACCTTGGTTTCTCTAAGAATAAGTACAGCAAGAGCCTTTCTGAATAACATCCCTACCGGTGCCTCAGTGATAACTACAAACTTCAAGCGTTATCAATCCTAGAAGCAGACGCTGTCTGCAAAACATGCAGTTAGTTTCAGAAAGTGCAGTTACTTAGAAGAGACTTAGCTGAAAGTAAAAATCACTGAAAGGAAAATTGGCCTGGTTTAGGCCAAACCAGGACACCCACTTACAAGCAGAAACACTGTGAAGAATTATATTAGTAGTGTACAACACAAACTGAGGGGTATGTGGCAGGGCTTGCTGCAAGGATGACACTCATACAGCAGCAATTTTCTCTGAGAAATAAGGTAACAGAAAACTTTCAAATTTACATCAGGCCCTCTGTGCTTTCACAGTATTTGGGAACATGCTGATAGAAAAAAAAATCTACTTCAGCTTATCTAAGATTTACTCAAATGACTACAAAGTTGAAATAAAGAGAGATTTCACTGCAGTAAAAAGTGGCTATTCTATCACAGATATACATCACCTATAAAGAGGTGTTGTCCAAACAACAGCAATTAAATCATGACATAAACCATAGGCACCCAAATATTAGTAACATATTGTAACTGTAATTAAGTACCGTTTGTTTGTTTTAGTAACAACCTGTAAAAATCAACACACACAGAAAGAAGTACTTCAGAAAATTCATTAGTTACAAATATATTTGCCTCACAGTCCACAAGATAGGTTGATTTTCAGTACCCAGTGTACTCCTGTGGAATATGCTGAAGCATACTTCATGCATTAAAAATGCTTGAAATGTAAAGTTCACTGAAAAAGAAAGAGAGTGCCTCAGGGCAGATGAGGCACATGAGTTACTCTTACTTCCAGTACCTATATTCTGGCTTATGACAGTCTTCTTTACACTTGCAAGAGGCTTCCAACGCTGATGATTGAAACATATTTGTTCAGCTTTAGTAAACTTTCCTTGGTCCAAATTTTTGGAATCTTTTAACAGCATGCAGTAGGTGTGATGGCTACAAACACTTCTGTTCCTCATCGTTAGCATGACAGGTAAGAAAGGTATGCAGCCATGAATCCATAAGATATTCTCCGGAAATGTGGCCATAGGTGTCATATGCTTGGCCAACCAATAGGGTTGGAAAACAATGGACAAAATTCCAGGTAGAGGAGCTTTGCCTAATTTCTTCCAGCTGCATCTGTTGCTCAGAGCAAAGATACTGCCTACCGATACAGATCTTGCTGCATATATTTCTCTTGTAATTTTTTGGCTGAAGTTATTGCCCAAATTCGACGTTAATTTAGAAAAACTCCCAGACCTCCCAAGTGCTGCTGGTTGTAAACTTAGTTTGGCCACTCCCCTTCCACACAAAGCTCTTTCTTACCTCCTGTAATCCTTCTATAAAACCTAGAAAAGATAATTTTCAGACTGGTTTGCAGGCCAGCTAGTCCATTCTGTGTAAGCTAGGGAGAAAATTGCCATATTGACATCGCCAAAAGCATCTGCCCCAGGAGCAGTCCCTGACCCATGAATGAAATGGTGCTGAGCTATTTGTGTCTCCACTGCTGAGGACCAGCACCATCTCTAGAGCAGAAGACACACTACCCAGCGCTTGGGGTGAACGTCAGTACCCTACATCGCACAAGCCTTTGTGCCTACTCACAGGCCTCTCTAGCACAAAACATGTGGTCCACACTCAGTGCAACATGTGCCTGCAGTGTGCCTTCAACAACTGTGCGGGCAAGGCTCCATCCTGTGGTCCCTGGCAATTTCTCCTTACCAATGGTGACCATGCTGCCTGCCTTTGTTGGACAAGAGACACCACAGGAGATAGAGCAGGAAGCCTCAAGGACTTTTAGTGGAGTTCTCAGTCCTGCTCCCTCTCCAAAACCTCTTTCTCCTGAGACCATCTTTGGAGAACAGCAGGAATCATTCCTCAGCCTAGTATCACACTTGACAGTGAGCCGTCCTTGTCATGGACACCAGTACTGTTTCTGTTCCTAGCTGACCTTGTCTGGTGTCTCAGCTAGTCTCCTCTGCTTCTCTTCAGTTTTCTTGGCCTCAAGAGTGGCAGCTACAAATGTGTCTGTTGAAGAGAAATAAAGGGAGGTCTGCCAGTTATTGCTAGGTTTAGATGGCAAACTGTTTAGTGCACTTTAGTCCATTAGTCGTCCTTACAGATGTCTGCATCACCACTTTGCACCTGTGGGTGCGTTCCTTAACAGAACACACCCCCAAAATATAGCTTGCAGAGGAGCTCTGGACTGTAAAGACCACTGAATAATAATGAATGTTCCTGTGTAAAATTTTGCATCCTCTTGCATATTTGAATGTTCCCTGAATGTTTCTGCACCTCGGCCGCTTCTCCTGCGCAGAGGCAGGAAGACTGAAAGCACTGGAAAGAACTGACACCGGGTGCATAGTAAAGAGAGCTTTCAAGTAACTTAAAAAATGTGTTTTTTAAGTAGCTGTAGCTGGAGAACCAGCCCTTGGGTCTTGGATGGTGATCTGTGCATTGTCACAGCAGCCTGATCCTCCACAGCTGCACATATCATGCTGTATGATTTAGTATGAGATTTTAATCCCCAGGCTCTAACCCCTCTTTTTAATTTCAGTTCCATTTTTCATGGGTCCCTATGGTCTGTGGGCATTCCTGTTTGGTGTTATGGATGGTTGAGACATAGCCTGATGAAGTAAAATCTTCACTTTGTGGATAGGAGTGCTTCTTTAGCTTCCTTTTTATCGAAGGATCAACAAGTTACATTTTTACTTTGTATATGATTTAAACTTTGTGTTTCTAGAAGATTTGAGTTAGTAGAGGGAATGAGTAAGTAACTTGGACTTTTTTTCTGAAATGTTCAATATAACCGCAGAGACAATGTGGACTTTGTGGAGGTGATCAGGGTCTGTTTGAGAGGAAGTTGTGTTGCTAGGAGACACTAATAGCAAAGTACCATGACAAATATCTACTCTTTTTAAACTGCACTTTGGCTAGCAAATGAATGAATAAAAAGTAGATTAATGAACCAGGGTATCAAAAATATCAAAGATCGTAAGAATATTTCATTTCTATAGTGGAAAGCCAGTGTTAAGTGTAAAACTTAATGCAGTTCCAACAGAAATGTGCCTTGAAGAGTAGAACAGGCACTGTGGATCATTAACAGCTTGATTAGAGGTACACAGATAGTCTGAGTCAAGAACATAAAAGAAACAAGAACAGAAAAAAGGTTCATGCAACTGTATGGCTGTTTCAACTTGCTGATGTTAAACAAAGTTCAACACTATACATCCCAGATATCTTCATCCAGTGAATTGGTTAAGCTTACTAGAAGATTTTATT
Organism: Nyctibius grandis; assembly: GCF_013368605.1. Classification (NCBI taxonomy): domain Eukaryota; kingdom Metazoa; phylum Chordata; class Aves; order Nyctibiiformes; family Nyctibiidae; genus Nyctibius; species Nyctibius grandis. The sequence goes on from NC_090659.1 coordinate 106,112,233, forward strand.
CTCTTCTTCTCTATAGAATCACAGAAAGTGCAGCCAGAAAGGACACGAAGAGACATCTAACCCATCTTTGTCCCCTAGTAGATCAGTTAAACATCAACTATCCCTGGGAGATATTTGATCAGGCCATTCAAAAACCCTCTGTTAATAGGGGCTCCTTCTCCTCAGGCAATCTTGTCCATTGCTTCCCTTTCCCTGTTGTTAGGAAGCTTTTCCTAACATTTAACCTAAATTTCTCTTGTCAAAGTTTAAGCCCTATTGCTCCTTGTTATATCCTCAGTTGACGTAAAGAATAGTTTATTTCATTCCTCTTTTCAGCAAGCGTTTACATACTTAAAGACTGTTATCATGTCTCCTCTCAGTCTTTTCTTCTCTAGACTAAATAATCCTAATTCTTGCAAGGTGCCTGCATCCATCGTGTTTTCAAAGGCTCTGATCATTTTTGATATTTGCTCTGGAAACTGTCCAATGCAAAAGCACTTTGCGTAAAGATCGGATAACTTCCCTTGGAGTTCAGAAATAAGTGAATGAGAAAGAACACAGGTTTATTAATTCATAGCCAAGGAGACAGCCTCAGGAAAGCAGTGTGTATTTTGATAACACCACCTTACATTTTCAGGTCAGCAGTAAGTATTCAGTCTCATTTGTGATTGCTCATCACAAAAAATAAGAGAAACCTGAAAACTGGGGGTTTGAACTAGATGATCTCTAAGGTCCCTTCCAACTCAAACCATTCTATAATTTTATGAAAATGTCAAACAGAAAATAAGAGAAGCCTGAAAGTGTCAAATGGCTTCTCACAAGCCAAAAAATCCAGAGAAAACCAGTCCTTTTTTTTTCTGGAAATAACTAGGCTGTAAATGGAGATAAACATCTTTCTGTTTTCTTATGTTCTCAGTTTTGCTGAGGATATTCACCTGAAAAAGTTTTATAAATGAATTTCTATCATGGTTGTGTTGTCACATCTGGCAAATGGTGAAGTTACGGTCTCAAGGTTTTAATTAAATAAGATGCGGATTCATAATATCATGTTAGAGCTTCATATATTTTGTGATTAATGACATCACTAGATCTCAGCAGCTCTGCTGGTGTGATAATGTACCTGAAAGGGCCTCTGATACAGTGGCATGATAATAGCACAGCCCCATCTTCCTAATTTTCCTTTAAATTTTGCCATTACATGTGAAGTCAATTAAGAAACAGAAATATGATGTTCAAATAAAATCAAGCGACTGAGAAAGCCATAAATATGAAATTCAGAGTTCAAGCCAAAGCACAACAGGCACCAACCAATGATGACGGCATACTGACAGGGTATTTGTCCACAGGGAAGGGTGAATTGTGTGCATGGATGGTAGCATGTGACAGCCCTGCAAATCCATGGGTGCTCAATGATTCACAGCACAGAACTGGAACTTGTATCTTCTGCCACTTTCCATGAATAGTGAATTAAGTTTCAAGTGACAGCCTTACCCCAGAAATTATTTCCTTATTTATGTTAGTAGCAGAGTCAGGCTCTATAGTATCTAAACATATTTCACCCTCCGAGTATTTTAAATTATTTTTTATTTCCATGGTGATGGATTTGTCAGGATCCAGACCTACCAGAGCATTTGACCTATGCTTTAAATGCCTTCACTTTTATAACGCAAGATGTGGTTGAAAAAGTTTAAAAATTATTCAAGACGGGCAAATTTCTACCAAATTCAGTTACAAACAAAAATTTAAAAAAGACCCTGTTCCTTTGCTCTAAGTTGAAAATCTGCACTGAAAATGTTTGAAAAAATCAGTTAAAATGTTAACTGAGTTTCTTAGTAATCGGTGTAGTTTTCCCTGTGTTGAGTATCACAAGGGTCTGAGAACTATAATGGAAACCACATAGTAGGCTATGGTGGCATCTACATTACTGGATGAAATAAGGCAGAAGAGAACTGATGTGATGCTGCAGACATGCAGGCTCTCTCCATGGTTGTTTTGGACCATACCTGATGGCTCTGCCAGACAGAAAGCTCAGGAATTGTCCAGGAGCTGGTTTATTAAGGGACTGTTTAATACGCTATGACGTGCATCGCGACGCATAGATGAAACTAAGCTAGGTTTGGCTACCTTACCTGTAAGTGACCTTAGACACTGCCCCAGAAGGTCTTGCAGTTTAAGAAACACTCTCAGATCAAACACTCAGACACATCTCATACACTCTTGTTGTCATATTGCAGAAATGCCATGCCTGCGGGGCTGTGAATAATCCTTTTCTTGTCCAAGTATTATGCCTGGACAAAAAAAAAAAAATTTAAAAATACGTTTGAGCATGAGGAGGCTGTCATCTGTGGGCCTGAAGAGACCTCAGCCTTTGGAACCTCTCAAGTGAGGTGCTGGACCAGGAGCAGGGTGGATTTGGCATTGGCAGCATGCCCAGAGACAGGGCTTTGACTGGTGCAGAGATTTCTGTGTCAGTCTTTAACATAAGCTAAAACCGAGCTCACACACCTGATCTGTAAGGAGGAGGAGAAGGGATGTGTTGTCCTTGCTCAGCAGCAAGGTCAGATTTTATTGTCTGGCCCATGACAGTCTGTGTGTCAGCCCAAAAATGAGTACATGCTCCCTCTGCTTTAATGCAAGTGTGTGGGATGCTGCCATACTTCTCCACAACTGTGCTTTGTCCTGCAGTACTGCCTGGTCCCCCCACTCCATGAGTAAATGCGATGTTCAATGTCATTCAAAACCCATTTCTCTGCGTGAACACCAGTGGTTTAGAGCCTCTCCTTGTGTAAGTGAAAGAATTAGACAGATGCCTTGGAACAGGTGAATTACAGCCTCTTAAATTGCTACCTATTTTGGGAGGGGCACATAGCCTGATCTTTGATATCTGCTTAGTGAAATGAAACACATTCAAGAGACTGACAGCAGTTCTGTGCATGTTCTTTGGTATAAGTTAAAAACAGCAAAGTTGCAAAAAGTTCCTGAGAAAATCTATAATCAGTGGTTGCAGAATGTCCTTTATTAGGCTACTATGTGTGTATTTACATTTTTTCCTCTTTGTTTAAAATCAAATGTTGTGTGGTTTACATTATAAATTTGATTATTTATGACTCACCTGTTTACTTTGCACTTTGTGCATCCTCCCATAGCATAAGCTAAGCCAAAGAAAGTATGTTTTTCAAGACATCGCTCTGTAATGGCTCACATCGCAGTATCAGACCATAACAGCTCTCTTTACTTGGCAATCTGTCACTTTAGTGTTGTGCTGCTAATAAAACACAAAATATTTCACCGCTCAAGAACACTGATCACTTTCTACACAAATGTTACATCCAGGGGTTTTTTTATTTGTTTGCTTTTTTTTTTTGGCCAGCCTATTCCTTTTATAATTTTGGCATGGCACTCCTGAACCTGGAGATGAATGGCAGTTTTCTCACCACTTTTTAGTGCACTGGAATCCTTGATGTTTCACAAGAATACAGATGAATTAAAAAACAAGTGTACTAAGAATTACTGTGAATGACTCACTTCATGCTTTATTTTAGCTGTGGTTCTACAAAGATGAGGATGTATCAAACCATATCTACCTGGACTTGTGGAAAGCATTTGACACTGTTCCACACAACTTCCTTGTCTCTAAATTGGAGAGACACGCCTTTGACAGATGGACCACTCGGTGGACAAGGAATTGGCTGAATGGTCGCACTCAAAGAGTCGCGGTCAACAGCTCAATGTCCAAGTGGACACCAGTGATGAGTGGCTTTCCTCAGGGGTTGGTGTTGGGACCGGCGTTGTTTAACATCTTTGTTGGCGACATGGACAGTGGGATTGAGTGCACTCTCAGAAAGTTTGCCGACGACACCAAGCTGTGTGGTGCGGTCGACACGCTGGAGGGAAGGAATGCCATCCAGAGGGACCTTGACAGGCTTGAGAGCTGGGCCTGTGTAAAACGCATGAAGTTCAACAAGACCAAGTGCAAGGTTCTGCACATGGGTCAGGGCAATCCCAAGCACAAATACAGGCTAGGTGGAGAATGGATTGAGAGCAGCCCTGAGGAGAAGGACTCAGGGGTGATGGTTGACGAGAAGCTCAACATGAGCTGGTAATGTGCGCTTGCAGCCCAGAAGGCCAACTGTATCCTGGAATGCATCAAAAGAAGCGTGGCCAGCAGATCGAGGGAGGTGATTCTGCCCCTCTATTCATGCTCTCGTGAGACCCCACCTGGAGTACTGTGTTCAGCTCTGGGGCCCCCAACATAAGAAGGACATGGAACTTTTGGAGCAAGTCCAGAGGAGGGCTATGAAGATGATGAGAGGGCTGGAGTACCTCTCCTATGAAGACAGGCTGAGAGAGTTGGGGTTGTTCAGCCTGGAGAAGAGAAGGCTTCAAGGAGACTTTATAGCATCCTTCCAGTACCTGAAGGGGGCCTACAGGAAAGCAGGAGAGAGACTTTTTACAAGGGCATGTAGAGATAGGATGAGGGATAACTGTTTTAAACTGAAAGAGGGTAGATTTAAATTAGATCTTAGGAAGAAATTCTTTCCTGTGAGGGTGGTGAGACACTGGAACAGGTTGCCCAGAGAAGCTGTGGCTGCCCCCTCCCTGGCAGTGTTCAAGGCCAGGTTGGATGAGGCTTTGAGCAACCTGGTCTAGTGGCAGGGGGATTGGAACTAGATGATCTTTAAGGTCCCTTCTAATCCAAACCATTCTATGATTCTGTGATTTTATGATATGTTGAACAAGACTTTAAGCTGGCTTTGTACTGCTTCATGCTTTCTTTTTTCCATAATGTAGTTCCAAGTACATTATGGGATTCCAGATATTGGAACCCCATAATGTATTTATTCCCATCAGCTCTCACATCATCACAACATTGTGTTTCTGGAAATTGTTTTCTTTTGCTACTCTCCCACATCATGTAATATTTCAAATAGTGGCATGGTAATATGAAAAACTGACTAAGGATATAGTTTTGCTGTGTAACTTGATTCACCATTGTAACAATGCCAAAAGTTACAGCTTCATTTTCTCATGATGTTAAGGTGATTTTCCTTGTAATAAACAAAAATATCTCAACCTATTTCTTTGAGTTCATTCTGGCTTTGAAAATTAAATTTAAAATGCAATTGCAATTATTATTTTCTGCATTAATTATCACATAGTTAGCAGGGAGAGTGAGGACACAACATTCTTGAGTTTTTTCTTCTTCACAAATTTTAATACCTATGAAATAGAGGGATTTTTCTTCTCTTGGTTACCTCACCTGCAATTTTAATAATTCATGGCTGGCTAGAGCCAGTGTGTGTCCTCCAGCACCATCTGCAGTTAAAATACAGATATCATTAGGCGCTATCACCAGGAATAAGTACCAGAGGCCAAATTTCCTGTTAAGGATATGATATAAACTGCAAAGTTGATGTTAAAGCTCCAGTCACTCTTCAAAGCAATGAAAGTGCAATTATTGTTGTTCATTCCTTCTCCCACGAAATTAAAAGAGCAGCATGACATAAGGAACAACTTTCTCTAAGCTGGCTTTGTAAATGTAGCCTTTAATTATTAAAACTCCAAGAGTGGTCTTTCTAGATTCATTAAACATAAAGGTTGACTCTCCACTGGAGAGCTTAGGTGAAATGAAGAGGGAAGAGCAGCCAGCAGGGAGCTGATTGCAGGTCCTTGATCTCTGACAGGTAGCCCCCAGGGTACGTTAAGAAGTCATAAGGGCTACCTTTAAATGTTAGATTACAGATGTAATCCCAGCATGCTGCCACAGCCCATCCCTGACACTTCCCTGTAGCATCCTGCCTGCCTTCCTTTGCACCAGCTAGCAGAAATGCAGATGGAGAGCCATCAGACCTGAGGGATGGACATGAAGGACGTTGTCTTCTTTACATCCTTAATTTTACCCTAGTAGAGATACCCCTGTATCGAGGGAAGTCTTCAGGCACGGTCCCCTGCTGCCTCAGAAAACCTGAACCTATCAGTTCTGTGGGATTAATTGTGTCTGCAAGAGCTTTACAGCATCCATCTCTCTCCTCAGGAGGAGAGAAAAGGAAGTATACTGTTAGGTATGGTCTATGTTTGTAAGGCAAAGCCCACAACAGGAATTATTTTCAGTTTACCACATTTATTCTCACACTTTATCTTAAAAAGGAAGGATTTCCTCCTGACTCTGTACTGAGGACCTGTTCAAGCAAGGTGCTGCCATGCACTGGGGCACTAGAGGTGCTGAGTCTTTTCTAGGATGAAACGTGAGATGAGGTTCCTGACAGCTGAAGATCCAAAAACTCTTCACACAACCTGCAGGATGTATGGTTTGCCATTTTCACCTGACTACATGCCAACTTAAAGACTCTCCTGCCTACATGTCCATCCCCCCACTTCTGATTTTTAAGAAAACAGGACATTCAATTTTGTTTTTTACCTTCCTCAGAAGACCAGGATGTTATTAGCAGAAAAGTCTTTCAAAATTAGTTTTCCAGTTTAAGTCAGTATAGAACAAACAGTAGCAAAAATAAAACTGAGAAGCAAAGGTAAGAAAAAGACGTATCTATTTACATGCACACAGAATCACATAATCACAGAATCAATCAGGTTGGAAGAGACCTCTGGGATCATCAAGTCCAACCATTGCCCTGACACCACCATGTCAACTAGACCATGGCACTAAGTGCCATGTCCAGTCTTTTCTTAAACACATCCAGAGATGGTGACTCCACCACCTCCCTGGGCAGCCCATTCCAATGTCTAATAACCCTTTCTGAGAAGAAATTCTTCCTAATGTCCAACCTGAACCTCCCCTGGTGAAGCTTGAGGCTGTGTCCTCTTGTCCTATTGCTTGTTGCCTGGGAGAAGAGGCCAACTCCCACTCCGCTACAACCTCCCTTCAGGTAGTTGTAGACTGAAATAAGGTCATCTCTGAGCCTCCTCTTCTCCAGGCTAAACAACCCCAGCTTGCTCAACCATTCCTCGTAGGTCAGACCCTCCAGACCCTTCACCAGCTTGGTCGCCCTCCTCTGGACTCGCTCCAACACCTCAACATCTTTCTTGAAGTGTGGGGCACACATTTGTATTGCTGTATTTATAAGAAAGGAAGGAGGTGTGCCACAAGAGGATGGGCTGTGCTGTCTGCTTCTCTCCTCTGATTAATTGCCTTGGTGTCAGGGAACTAGCCCATCCATATGTATCTGCTGGTTCAATTCTTTAAGTTTTCTGTCACCACTTAACCACTGTTCACCTGAGTGTCAAAAGCTGTTCAGCAGCCACATGTGTTTGCACTAGCGTAGCTAGGGGGGATACCAATAAATCCATCTGATTTTATTCCTTATGTTAGTGACAGGCTCTAGTCAGGGTGGGGGAGCAGAAAGACCTCAAGTGCCTATAACCAGCAGTTTATATGTATGTGGTGTATAAACATTCATGCTTCAGAGCACAAACAAAGCTGTAACTAATGAAGCTTTGGAAGAACTTTCTTTTACCAACACTTCATAATTGCTCAGTATAAATTTTCTTGCCTCTGAATCATTCTATTTGTGGACTCCAACAGAATATGACACTTGGTGCAGCTCTGAGCTTGTTGGAGGTATACTGGGTACCTGACTTCTGCCACCTTGGGGCTCTTACAAAAAGTTTTGCTGATTTACAAAAAAAGCAAAAACTATGGGTCAAGAATAGGAATGTAGTTTCTTCATCACTTTATTTCAAATATTAAAATTTAAGCCAGTGGCAATTAGCAAGCTGAGAAGCCCAGTGTACACTATGGTCTTGGTGTTCTTTTATTTTCTTTATACTAGCTATAGTAAATGAAACAGGATTGTATCATGCTGTGAGCATGGTCTCACCAACTGCTTAGCCAAAAGAAGATAGAAATGTCTGTATCAGATCAGATCAAATATCTAACAGGTTTGTTTTTCTCTCAAAGAGTAGCTAGTAGTGGACATCTTGGAAAGAAGATAAGAATAAGCAAGGCATATAGTGAAATTTCCTGCATATACCCCTCCAAACAAGCCCTTTTGTGCTTAATATCACAACAGTGAAATTCATTTCCACTTTGAACTCATGTACATTACAGCATCCACAATAAATTCCAGAGTTTAACTGTATGCTGCAGGAATAATCACCCTTTCCCTAATTTGAATCTCCTGCTTGCTACATTCATTCATTGCCTCCTAATTTGTGTCCTGAAGGGGACAGTGAAGTGCCACCCCAGTTTTCCCTTCCTGTGTCACTCAGGATTTGATAACCCTCTGTGACCTTCCCTCTCCCAGGAGCCTCTTCCCTAGCCCCAGGAGTCCCCATCTCCCTGGTGATTCTACAAACAGAGGCTGTTCCCCACCTTTGAGCAGCTTCATTGTCCTTTCTACCTTTTCCCATTCTGCTGTAGCTCTTTCCAAATGGGAGAAGACGAGAACTACAAGGAGTAATTAAGAAGCTGATGCACCCCAGGCATCAGCACCATCATGGGATGTCTCAGCTTTGCTCTCCAGAATTTTTCAAGTAGTTCTTAACATCCTGTTTAGCTTTTGGCTACTGCTAAGATCTGAGCTGACATTTTCATAGACCTGTTATGCTTCTGAGACCCCTTTGCAGGGCTGTAATTAAAGGGGAAATTCCAACTGTAACTGCTCAGAAATGGTAAGTTGTGACCAAGGAATGATATGGCAAAGAGAGCAGGAAAGCCCATCTGCAGAAGAGGTTAAACTAGCTGGAAGCATGAACTCTCTGCCAGGGAGTGAAGTTTGCAGACGAGGTAAGAAATGCTGCAGTATTGTCTTGTAACAATTGTGGAATATGAGTGCTGGTAAACAGACCCGGCACTGGAGGATGGACCCAAGGCCAGGCTGATGCACTCCATGCCAACACTCACGGGATTGGTGCTGGTGTAATTACATATAAGAAATCAGTTCATGCTGCATCTTTACAGACTCCTTGAGGAACTGCTTATAGTGTTAGGACTCTGCCCAATGCATTGCTTATTAGATCTCTTTATATTTAAGCACAAATATGTGTTTAATTTGCCTCAAGGGGTACAATAAAAATTTCCCAACATAATCTATGTTTCAGAGTCCACCACTGTATGTGGAAGGATCGTTTTTCCCACCTATACGTGTCACTTTCTGTTTGTCTGCACTGAGACAGAGCTGCTAGATCTTTGTTCAGTCAGTCAGCATCGTTAAATCTTTTTGCAGTTCTCCATAAGACTAGTGCAGTTTCCAGTCTATTTAATGGCCTACTAGGCTCCTTTCCTGTCTCTCCTGCTTACAGCAGACTTTCGCTTACTCTTTGATTACAGCAACTCTGAATAAGGCACAAAAATTCTTAAGGTAAGGACTAGTTGTGAAGTTTTGGAATAACTCAGTCACTGCTTCCCCCAACCCAATTCTAATGGCATCCTCGAATGTCTTGCATCCTACTTAAAAAAGCACCACGTGGGTCTTTAATATATTTTCCAAATTTTCCAGAGGAAATTTATGCTACCTGGGAAGCATTAACACACCTGTCTTAACAAACATTTGGTTTAAGCACAGTACCTATAAAATAGACGTAAACATAGCTAACATAGATAAACACAAATGATCAGCAGGGATCACCCAAACCTGAAATTATAACTCAGATCATACAGGTTACCACATCTTCTTTAAAAAAGTTTTATTTCTATCAGCTCTGTCGTTAAGTATGACTCAGTGAGTTGCAGATGAAGTTAAACACATCAGATAGGCGTGGGCAAAACTGGGAGTCACTTTTGTACTGAAAAACTCTGTCCTGACTTCACTGGTTGATTTCTATACTGAAAGGGTGTGGGGTGCAGGGGGTTACACAATCTGATTGCATTATTCAAAATACTGTAAGTGAATAAAATAGCCTTCATCTGTCTCTGATCTGAGGCTTTCAAGTTCATTTAAAGTTGAAACATTGCATGAATCAGGGAGAAGTAAAATTTCAGTGTAGAAATGCCAGATGAATTAATCTGAATGCTGAGCTCCAATATAACTGGGAGTATCCTATCTCATTTATTAACCCTTAAAACTTGCAGAAAGGTGGGCCGAAGAAGGAAACATAGCCTTCAGATTAACCTATAAGTTAAAATGGAAATTCATTTAATTTTCTCCCATCTGTACAGCTGACAACGGATTGGGCTCTGTGTTCAACCTGCTAAATTGGGATTACACAAAATGTTTTCTTCAAGAACCAGATTTGCTTCCCTGTTTCTTCATTTTTCTGAGGAAAAGCAAGATGGCAATTTGTAGTGTCCAAGCTCTAAGTGACACACACGCTAAGTGATGAATACTCAGTTAACAGGGAAGCCTGCATGTTTTTGTCTCTCCCTTTCCCTAGTGGGACACATGAATGGAAAAATGAAAGAGAAAAAAACAAAAAAAAAACCAAACAGACACAATTTTTTGAAGATCTTCCTCATTCCTGGATCTGAGTTCAGACAATTTCCAGTACCGAATTAAAGGCGTACATTTTAGTAAGTTCTTCCCTTTTTTCCCCTCACTCTCTGTTAATAAAAGAGGTTAGAGCAGATTCAGACCTGGGGATGGTAAAAGCCCAAGTCTGTTGATTCATCTATTATTCATCACACATTTAAATAACCACTGTCCTGTAAAGGCTCCTGAAGTTTGAATTCACTTACAGCAAGCGCAAAAAAGACAACCTGAGTAAGTGAAAGCCCATTAAAACTTTCTTATACAATTTGAAATTCATTATATTTAGTTCCTAGAAATGAGCTTTTTTTACTAGTTCATTTATAAAATGAATCACTGAATCACAGAATCACAAGATGGTTAGGGTTGGAAGGGACCTCTGGAGATCATCTAGCCCAACCCCCCTGCCAAAGAAGGTGCACCTAGAGCATGTTGCACAGGGTCACGTTCAGGCGGGTTTTGAATATCTCCAGAGAAGGAGACTCCACAACCTCCCTGGGCAGCCTGTTCCAGCACTCTGTCACCCTCAAAGTAAAGAAGTTTTTCCTCGTGTTCAGATCGAACTTCCTGTGTTTCAGCTTGTGCCCATTGCCCCTTGTCCTGTCACTGGGCACCACTGAGGAGAGTCTGCCCCCATCCTCTTGACACCCACCCCTAAGGTATTTGTAAGCATTGATAATATCCCCCCTCAGTCTTCTCCAGGCTAAACAGACCCAGTTCCCTCAGCCTTTCCTCATGAGAGAGATGCTCCAGTCCGCTAATCATCTTTGTAGCCCCTCCGCTGGACTCTCTCCAGTAGTTCCTTGTCTTTCTTGAAGTGGGGAGCCCAGAACTGGACACAGTACTCCAGGTGTGGCCTCACTAGGGCAGTGTAGAGGGGGAGGATAATTTCCTTTGACCTGCTGGCCACACTCATCCTAATGCACCCCAGGATACCATTGGCCTTCTTGGCCACAAAGGCACCATTTTTGGCTCATGGTGAACTTGTTGTCCAACAAGACTTCCTTCTCTGCTGAGCTGCTTTCCAGCAGGTCAACCCCTAGACTTTTTTTGTGTTTGAGAGAGCAAAGGAATAGCAACAGAACTGCTAGGTTTCAAGGACCTAAATTACAGCAAATTGCAAAAAGTTTGTTTTATCCTGAGAGAAAAAGTGACTTTGTAGTTTCTCAAGTAGAAAGCTCTTTAGTGTCTCGATAGAAGTTTTTGTTATCTCAGTAGATATATGTGTTTGGTGGAGTTTATGTTTCTTCAGTGTTTTATATGGACAAGTAGGAACCTAGAAACCAGGGATAAATGAAGAATTCTGGAAGGATGCTGGATGCAAATAGTAAACAGAATTTGAGTTTGGGAGAGGGTATACGCTTGAGGAGGAAGGGAAAATGCATCACCCCTTAGGAACTCATAGGGAAGAAATGAACTAAGTGTATCATCTGGAGACAAGAGGTAAAGTAACTTTTATTCATTTCCTGTCATTCAAGTTCTGATTTTATCAAACATAACAGGCCACTTTATCAGAGCTAGCAATTGAAACAAAGAGTAAATGAGTAAATTAAATGTCTTCCTGTCTGCCAGCAAGTTAGTGCAGATTTGTTATTGTCTGTGAATATTCATAACAAATAGAATGAGGGACAAAACAATCCTGTTCTGAAAGGACTGTTGGAATAGTCTGCACAAGGAAGGCAAGAATATGTCCCATGAAGTGTACTCCGAAGAGTAGACAGATCCTGCAGGCTAACAGCTGGTGTCAACAACAACTAGTGTCAACTACAGGAATTTGTTTTTTATGACCATGGGATGCTCCGAGGCCTGAGGAATTCTTGGAGTAGATGGGATCTACCTGACAAAGTGAGGCAAAAGCATTTTTGCCAACAGGCTGGTCAACCTTGTGAGGAGAGCTTTAAACTAGAAATTACAGGGAAGGGAGACCAGCAATCAGGTGAGTAAGTAAGTGGTATACGGGATGACAAGCAATGGATGCCGAGTGATAGGGACAGGAGAGACCTGGTGATCAACTGTACAGGGTTGAGGGGGGATCATCTCAAGTACGCACATAAATAAGGCAGGTGTTGAAAGAACAGCATTATGAGGGCGGCTGTCACGCATTTTCTGTGAAATCAGCAAGAGTGGGTGAAACTCTGAAGTTCCTGTATACTAACACACATAGCACAGTTAACAAATGGGAGGAGTTAGAGATCTGTGTACAGTTGCAGGGTGACGATTTCATTGGGATCACAGCAACGAGGTAGAATAGCTCACACAACTGGAGTGCAGAAATGAATGGATACAGGCTCTTTAGGAAGGGCAGACCAGTAAGGCAAGGTGGAGAATAATCCTTTATGTGAGAGAGCATTTATGAGAGAATGCATGCAGCTTGGCCTTGGGATGGGTGATGAGCCAGCTGAGAGCTTATGCGTCAGGATTTGTGGGTGAACCAACATGGGTGATGTTTTTATGGGAATCTGCTACAGACCACCTGAGCAGAAAGATGTAGATAAGGCCTTCTTCAGACAGCTGAAGAAGCTTCACATTTGCAGGCCCATGGGATTTAATAGCATGCACCCACAGGTGCTGATGGAGCTGGCCAGTGACACTGTGAGGCCACTCTCAATAATATTTGAAAGATCATGGAGCTTAGAGGAGGTTCCTGAGGACTGGAAGAAAAGAAATGTCACTTCTATCTTCAGGAAGGGCAGGAAGGAGGGTCTGGGAACTACAGACCAGTCAGCCTCACCTCAGTCCTTGGGAAAGTGAAGGAGCAAATCTTCCTGGAAGCCTTTTCCAAGCAATGAGGAGTAAGAAGGTGACTGGGAGCAGTCAGCAGGATTTACAAAGGGGAAATCATTCTTGGCCTACCTGAAGCCTTCTGTGACAAAATGACTAGCTCAGTGGATGAGGGAAGAGCAATTAGTCAGGCTTTCAGTGCTGTCTGCCATAACATACTTATAGACAAACTGATGAAGTTCGAGCTAGGTAAGTGTATACTGAAGGGGACTGAAAACTAGTTGAACTGACAAGCTCACGGGGTTGTGATCAGCAGTGTGATGTCCAGCTGGAGGTCAGTCACTAGTGGAGTATCTTGAGGGTTAGTGCTGTGACCAACACTGTCTAACATTTTCCTTCATGACCTGGATAATGGGACAGAGTGCATGCTCAGCAAGTTTGAACATGACCTCATGTTCAGCAAGATGAGCATGACCTAGCAGTACAGCCTTGCATCAAAGAAGGCCAACAGCCTCCTTGTCTGCATTAGGAGGTCATTCCTCTCTACTCAGAACTGATGAGACACATCTAGAGTGCTGGGTCCAGGTCTGGGCTCTCAAGTACAAGACAGACATGGACTTCCTGCAGTAAGTCCAGCAAAGAGCCATGAAGATGATGAAGGGATCTGACATATGAGGAGAGGATGAGACGGCTGGGACTGTTCAGCCTGGAGAAGGCAAGGCTCAGTGGCATCTCTTCAATGTGTATAAATATCTGGTGGGGGAGAGGGGTTAAAGAAGACAGAGCCAGACTCTTCTCAGTAGCACCCACTGACAGCACAAGAGGCAATGAGCACAAAGTAAAACACATGAAATTCTATCTAAATGTAAGAAAAAGCTTTTCCACTTTTAGAGTGGTCAAACACTGGAACAGGCTGTACAGAGATGTTGTGGAGTCTCCATCCTCAGACCTATTCAAAACCTGACTGGACATGGTCCTGAGCAACCTGCTCTAGGTGACACTTCTTTGAGCAGGGAGTTGGACTATATGATCTCGAGACCTGTCTTCCATCACCAGTTATTCTGTGAATCTGTGAATTCTGCATTGCTCCTAACATATAACAGTTTTGTCTTGTGTCTTGATAGCACTCAACTTGCAAGGACAGCAAGGAGATATTTATTCAGCAAAGCTTCTGGCTTCCAGGAACTCTTCCCTAGCAACTACTCCATCTGAAAATTATCGCACCTTTTTTTTGAGTCCTGGGATGCTTTAATGTCATTGTCACAGACGGAAGCACAGGCTCAGTGGACAGCATGGGGGACAGAGCAGAGACGATGTCTATTTGAAGGTTGGAAAGCATGGATTTCTTCCTTATGACATTTGGTACATCTGTCACAAGACAGGACTTGGAAGAACAAAATAATATGTTCCAAAACATATGTGTTGGTAATCTGAGTTATAATATAGTTCAGACATTTTAGAGGAAAAAAAGACAATGAAAAAGTGTTGTTCAACTACAATACTTGTTTCTCACTCCTCCCCATCCCCCCAAAAAAACCCATCCAATGTTTTTCTAGGCTAGAGATATCTGAGAAAGGAATTAGAGGCAAAAATCCTTAAATATATTTCAGAAGCGTATGTATTAATCTTTCTCCCTTCACTTATATGTACATATTCCACAGATAGTCTCATAACTTTGCTTTCAAGCACAGACTTGAAAGGATGTTCAGTCTGATTTATTATTCTGAACTGATAGGAACTCACTGGATTTGGTTTCACCATCTGGTTTTCAATTTGTTTTTCAATTCTTTTTGTACCACTTGAGTTTTAAGTTCAAACAGAACAGAATCCTTAGAGTGAAATTCCCCTCAAATCACTTTTCCACACTTTAAGACAAAATCACTGATTTTTACAGGCTTGCAAAACATCCATGAACCTAGGTAACCTCACCTCTTATCAAGCAAGGCCTGAATGTTGAAAAGAAACCTGACAGTGGACAAAGTTATGGGGATCCTGACCTGACACAGTGCCGCAGATTAATGTAGTTTTGTTTATTTTACCAAGTTATTTCTGTTGTCGATAAAGCTTCACCGCTTTCCTAGTCATCCTGACCTAAGCAGATGGCGTACTGTCCATGCTTTTTGTTATGTAAAACTGAACCACTGACTCAACTAAAAAAATACATATGTTTGCTTCACACCTTCAGAACTACTAGTGGAAGTTAGTGTTCCTATAACTGTCAAATCCTAAATTCCTCACATTTAGAAAATAAGTCAGTTGAGAGCAAGCTGTTCTGGCTACAGCTGGACAAATGTGGTCCTAAGCACAGAAAACATTTCCCATATAGTCAGCTACCCTGTGCCCTTCCACTGAGACAAATTAACAAGAAAAGAAAAAAAAAACGTAGCAGTTACTTTTAGTTTGGCTCAGGCACTTTGACATTTGCTGAATAAGCAACTTTTATGGGCTAAGAAATCTCCAGCTGTCTCTTCCCCATTGCTCAAGGAAGTTTTATTTGTACTACCAATAACTACAATTATGCCTTGAAATCTCCAAAGGCAGCAATAGTTTTCTCCCAATGTGTTAACTATGAGCTTTTAAAATTATCTGAGGCCTGAACAAGAGTGGGTGTGAACCGCTAACCCCTATCCCGAGTGTTCAACCTGTCCTCATAGGAGTCATGAATGAGAACAGCGCAGCATCAGTCAAAGCGTAATAGTCAGACTGGGAATGTAAACACGCAGACTCATCATCATCAGAGAAACACAGAAAAGGAACCCTTAATGGCTGAAGTAGATCTGTCTAAGAGATATGTAAGTCTTAACTGCAAAATTTTTGAGACTGAAATGAAAAGAGGTTTACACTAACGCATGCAGTTTTTCTCTTTTAAAAACATAGCAGTCAGCTAAACCTTCTCATTTTTTTCAGGGTGAAGAAACCTGAACTTCAGATAAAGGTTTCTGTGTAGTGCTCATTTGTTTGCAATTAGAAGCAACAGGCTTTTCTCATGGGCTCTTAAAACAAAGTTCTCTGTGAAAGTGTCAGCTGTTCTGCCCTATATCTTTTTCCTCATGTTCTCTTACCAATGTGTATGACCTCTTTTTGCAGCACTGGGGTGAGTGTGAAGGAAGAATACTGGACTGAACAGTGGATCCCAGTCTTCAGATGGATGGGAAGGAGGAAGCTGGGGAGAGTGATAAGTCTGAACCTAAGGACCCAAGCTGCTTTTACAGACCTGCAAGTCTCCTGCACTGAAGAAGAAACTTTAGAAACCCGAAGGCCTGCTGTGGCATTTGCTTCTGGGCTTCTGGCTGCAAAATGTGCTCAGTGTGTCCTCACTTTGTCTGATGGGGCTGCTGGCACAGCAGGACCTTTTGGTGGGATGTTACTGCACAGGGACCTTAGCTCTTTTGGGGGATCCTTCTGCCTATGGGAATGCTGTCTGCCTGCAAACCCTCCTCCCGAAGAGCAAGCTCCATTTCATTATCTTTTGCTATCTATCCAGACTGATGTATAAGAGCATGTAGCTTGTGAAGAAAATATAAAAAAAAAAGATGCTGTGCTCCTTCCCTGGCCTGAAGATCTGATGCAGTTGTGTCGTTGCAGTTAACTGCATCCTGGGCTGCACAACTGTATCCTGGGCTGCATCAAAAGAAGTGTTGAGGGAACAGGTTGAGGGAGGTGATTCTGCCCCTCTGCTCTGCTCTTGTGAGACCCCACCTGGAGTACTACATCCAGCTCTGGGGCCCCCAACATAAGAAGGACATGGACATGGACATGGACAAAGATGATCAAAGGGCTGGAGTACCTCTCCTATGAAGACAGGCTGAGAGAGTTGGGGTTTTTCAGCTTGGAGAACAGAAGGCTCCAGGGACACCTTCTAGCAACCTTCCAGTACCTGAAGGGGGCCTATATGAAAGCTAGAGAGGGACTTTTTACCAGGGCATGTAGTGATAGGACGAGGGGTAACTGTTTTAAACTGAAAGAGGGTAGATTGAAATTAGAAGTTAGGAAGAAATTCTTTCCTGTGAGGGTGGTGAGACAGTGGAACAGGTTGCCCAGAGAATCACACAGAATCACAGAATCAACCAGGTTGGAAGAGACCTCTGGGATCATCGAGTCCAACCATTGCCCTTGCACCACCCTGTCAACTAGACCATGGCACTAAGTGCCATGTCCAGTCTTTTCTTAAACACATCCAGAGATGGTGACTCCACCACCTCCCTGGGCAGCCCGAAGCTGTGGCTGCCCCCTCCCTGGCAGTGTTCAAGGCCAGTTTGGATGGGGCTTTGAGCAACCTGGTCTAGTGGAAGGTGTCCCTGCCTGTGGCAGGGAGGTTGGAACCAGATGATCTTTAAGGTCCCTTCCAAACCAAACCACTCTATGATTCTAAGATTCTGTGTTACTGGTCAGCTCACCCGTGGTGAAAGCAGTGTAAGAAGCAGTGAGGAGCATGGTCTCGCTTATAGAAACACTGAGGTCAGTGCTCAATAGACCTAGTTGTCAAGTGGGGGGTAAAAACAAAAGTCACCTGGGAGACTTGTGAAATGGTTGAAAAGACCTTAAAACATATTCAGCAGATGAGGTCTCACAAGAGAGCTGTATTGTTATAAAAACTGTAAACTGAAGAATGCCATTTTCCATTCGCTGTTGCCACTCAGTAGAAACACGTCAGTGAAAGTTCAGTTTTACAGTAGAATAAAGCCGCAGATCAGCAATTAGACAAGAGGGCCATTGCATCGTCTGGCTGGTTCTGCACCACATAACTGAAGCATCCTGTAAAATACATATCTATAAATAACTAGACCCATGCAAGCAAAACTGTAATAGCACGTTTTACAATAAAAGGTGAAGAGTATTTCACATTTTAAACTTAGTCGTGGTTAAAGCTGAGTGTGAGAACAGGGAGAGAGCAAGTAGTGCGATAGGGCTCTCTGGTGGGCGCAGGCAAAACAGACTCAGTGGTCATATGACGTGTTTTCAGTGCAAGGATGATAAAAACAGGAATGTAAGCTGCCCGAAATCATATACTCTGCAGAACTATTGAATCTGCTGCTCTGTAGATGATAATGAGAGCTGCAAAACAGTTTCAGAGGGGAACGGAGTTTGTGGTTAACCCAGCAGTAGCATGCGTGGGAGGGGAGAGGCGAGGAGAGGAGGGAATGTATCATAGATAAGTTGAAGTTTAGCCCTATATCTGGCAGGAGTTTCAAAAGGCATTCTTTCTGAGGTAGGACATCAAAGGCCTGGACATACCACTGCGTTTGGAAGCTGCTTGGTGCAAAATCAGAGACTGAGACATAAATATTCCTGTGTTTGTAGCTTCTATTTTCTGTTCTACTCTTAGGTAAATGAATGCAGAACTAGCAGCTACTCTGAGCCTAAGAGAAGGTTTAACAGGCAACATATCACCTAATCATAAAGTGGTCTTTCTATTATTTAGAAGTATTCATAATTTTCAACAAAATATGGAAAGGTGTTAGTCAAAGATGATGTAAACTCTGTTTACTCTGATTCATTTATTGGCAAGCACATCTCTCAAGGTTTGATTAAAAAGCAGAACCTTGTCTTTATCAGTAGGAAATATCACACAGAGATAAATGGATGGGATAAACATACAAATAAATAAATGTTAAATCAGATACACATGTAAATATATAAGTTCTTGGAATTTATTTTGGAGTACTTCATAGCATTAGTCCCTACAGGCAGTGAATGAGACAGCTCACCACCTCATTACTATTCAACTCCAAAATACAAAGAAAGATCTTTCCTGTGCCAAAGGGCTTAAATACTAAGTAGAGAAGAGAAAAGGAGAATAAGCATAAAGTATTATACCCTTTGTCAGAATTGAAATTTAAGTATAAAGAGCCTGAGTCAGCAAAACACATAAACACCTGTTTGATTCTGTTTAGTTCTTCAAACATTTTAATGTGTTTTGCTGAATGGAAACAGCATTAAGCACTTTCTTATCATCTTCAGTGGATGAGGATTATTTGACTTGTTTACACTGAGAAAGGACATCTGAGGTAAAAATAAGAATTTGCCTGGAAGCAGCCATTTCTAGACCTAGTATACTAAACCCCTTAATTTGGAAGTTTTACTCACCCAAGGCAACCTATGCAGCCTATGCTGAGTAAGTAACTGGATTTAGTAAAATTACCTGCAGGGAAAAAAAAAGGTCTTACATTATCCTACCCTAAAATGTATACTGGGAGGTGTTTAGGAGGCGAACACATCACAAAACTGCAGCTGATGATTCCTTTGCCAGAATGCTATTGTTTAGGTCAATATTTGCTGTACAAGTTAATGTTGGCTGAGCATTAACATGAAATAAATATGTCTCATAGTGATATCTACCAATATTTAACAGGGAGCTCATACAAACATTTCTCCCTTGGCCTTTCATTAACTCTATTTCAAGGACCTGTGTCCCTGAACACAGGAGACACAGGGCAATGGAAATTTGGGCATTTCTTCTTCACTTTCTTGGAATCAGGCCAGAAAACAACAAGCCAACACAAAGCGGAAATGTTATCCCCTTGTTCCAGAGTACACCAATAGCCCAGAGGAAGTTTACTGGTGTAACAGAGCACATCTGTACTTAGTGGACAAAGAGAGACTTAGTATTTCTAGATATAGCTGGAATAACTCAGCTCTGGGTTAAAGTTTTATATGATTTTTTTAAAATGATCACTAACTCTAAATCATCTTTACGGAGGCTAATGTAATGCAATAACATTGGAGAAGTATGAACCTTGAGCAGCAAGAAAATTGTTCCAAACTTCCATTTGACTTTGTGATGTTATTTCTAACTGGACATCAATAGAAATTCCCTCCTGCTTGTGGCCAGAGCAGTTTTATTGCTTATATGTTTGGTGGTACTGGTGGCTTGTAGAACCAAGTCATGCACAGTCACTGCAGGGCCAACCTGTCTGCCTTCACCTTCCAGCTCCTGGGTCCTTGTAGGATGCTCACTTACTTTCTTTCCCAGATGCCCAGTTTCTGAACAGTAAAGGTGACTATGCCACCAGAAATCAATATTAGTTACCATTTGTATAAAACCAAATCATCATGTATAGCCTTAACATCATTATCTCTGTTCTTTCAAAGGAATTTAGAAACTGGACTTTTCAATTTATGCAAACAAGATGAATGAAGAAGTTGTTTCCTGGAGATGAAGGAATTGCCCCTTCAGGGCCTGTCTGCTACTCTTAAGAGGTGTCAAACAGCTCTCCATTAAATTATATAGTGATTCAAATTTAAAGATATGTTTTCTGTATCTTTTCAATGTCACAATTCTCTGTCTATGAATTGAGGTATAGGTACTGGATTTGGCTATTTACCCATCAGTGTTTTTGGAAGTTACACAGGAATTTTTTTTTCCCTAAATGAACTTGCCTTCCAGGCAGACAGATGAAAGCCCATCGCAAGAGCATTCTGCACTGTGATTCAGGTGCTGCAGTGTAAATCGTCTAATTTTTTTACTGACTTAATTCTGTAAACAAAGAGGAAATTATTCAAGGAATGACCTTCAGAATGAATATATGCACTTCTGCAAGTCATTCACAGAAAAATTAGACACAGCAAGTAAAAACCCAGTTTAACTTTCCTCTGTATAACCACATGGTGGCCACATAGCCCTGGTGATGTGGGCTGCGGTAACACTGAGGAACCGTTGATAATTCCAAAATACTAGAAGTACAAACATAAATGGATGAGAATCAGAAAAAATCTTATAGACATCCTCAAGTTCCTTTTTTCAAGTTCTTCTGAAAATGAGTGAATTTACTGTACTAAATTATGATTTTTTTAACATTATTTACATTTTGCTGTTAGCAATGAAATATAAAGATCATGAACATTTTAATAATGCATTCATTACATCAGCTTCTGTATTAAAATTATTCTACCTTAAAACAAATATCATGTTTGATCTGTCAAAATATTTCTACAGAGAACTAAGCTCAAGCCTGATGCAGGATTATAGTGGGCACACTTTTATCATTACCACAGTGTTTTCTTGTTTCAGTCCTCAGCACAACACCCAATGCCCCTGCCCCAGCAGCTGGGGATGGCATTCAGGTACTCCAAACACGGCCCACAGGAGAGGGTTTGATACACATCACCTGCTCCTCTGGGATGCCTGGGAAATGCTTGAGAGCCTGACTTCAATCAGTTGTCAAAACACACGTCAAAATTCAGAAAGAATTACATATAAAAGCCAAATAGAGGGAGGTCTGTCTGTCAGACCTTTAACTAAAACCGATTGGAGATTGTTTTTATTTCTCCCAGGAATAGTTGGGCATTGGTGAGAAAAAAACAAAACCTGAATGCTTTCTAGTGAATACGCCAAATAGTGAATCAAAAATGCTGCCATGGGACCTTGTAAGAATCATGACTGTAATGCCAGAAGCATCTGTCATCTGCTGTGAGCAGGGTGTCCTGCAAAATAGGGCCCTAGGTGAGGTAAAAGAACTTGCCAGTAGTTGCCCATGTGAAGAGCTTTTGGGAGAGCTGTCCAGCTTTGTCTTAACCTGTGCAACCTGGTGGAGATGATCCAGCTTTTACAGGGCTGCCTCTTACAGATTCCCAAAGCAAGCTGTAGCCAAACCAATGCCTAACCTGGACTGAACTGGGGTGAACGGCACACAGATTTGACAAACCAAGACTTCCCCAATGGCAAAGTCTCATCCTCACTGACCCATGACCCATTGTATGATACATCTGCCTGGGTCTACTGGCAGGGCCCTTCCCACTGCCATTTTGTGCTACAGTTCTTCCCAGGTGATTGCAGCTTCTGCAGAAAAATGCAAACTATCAGTGCTGACATGGCAGAGTTTCCCTCCTCACTGTAAAGAGGACGAATTCCAGCCTGGGTTAAAGTGGAACGTGGGGTGAGCCCAGATCCCTAGGTGGATGAGCTATCTGAGCCCAGGTCCCTAGGCGGATGAGCTATCTGAGCCCAGGTCCCTAGGTGGATGAGCTAGCCCAAAATTCAAGTACCTAGAGAACCAACTGGTAGGGACACACTACTTTCTGTCAACATATTTTTCTGTGTGGAAGCCCAGATCTAAAGCACCACATTTAAAATCCTTCTGGTAGCTCCCGGGGAAAAGAGATCATGTACAGAACAAATTCCCTGATGGACATAGTTATTCAGCCAAGGCAGAGAGGACAAGCAGCATGCAGCAAGAGTGGGGACACTGTGGATGATTTCTGCCATGACACGGAGCCAAATTCACGATGCCAGAAAACATCACTGAGGAACTATCACCCCACAGCTTCCCACACCTTTTTCCCAGGATTTCTGCACCAAGCTGTAAATTCATGGGATTTAGAGCAATGAGAAATTCAAGTTCTTTCTGAAATGGCTTTGTAACAATGAGCATTGTCTCGGAAAACTGGAATCACATCTTGCATATTCCTGAGAAAATGCCTTCATTGAGAAGAGATGCATTTCAAGGAAATACCATTATTGTTTCAGGTTGCCCCTTTGTGCGTTCTGTAAATCTTCAAAGTGGTTGTGACTATAATTCATCTGGGCCGTGGGCAGAAGGAGACATTTCTCCCAAGAGAGGGACAGACTACATGTGTGTGTGGTCCAAGAGAAAGCAGCTTTAATCATGCTCTGAGAGTAATAGGCATTGTACTGTGACTAAATTTACTGTGATTTCTGGCAGACTTTTTCTGCAGGGAGAAGTGGTGCATTTCAAGCTCTAATCTTTGTTATGTCTGTAGATTTTCATTCTTTCTATAATAACTTGATACTAAGGGCCTGATCTTCACAAAATGGGGCCCGAAGTCAGCATCTACTTTTGCAGACTTGAGTACCTACCACATATGAGTCTGAGTGCAAATCAGAAGTGACTCACAAAAAGCTGTGGGCACGTGGCTCTGCAAAGTCCCTTTTTGCTTTTGTGGATGTTAAAGATTTTATACAACTGTGGTTATGTTTCTGAGACGCTGGCTGTTTAGTTCAGAGATACATTTTATTCTCATTGCCAAAGGCAACTGAAATATTGAAGTACAAGCATGGTGCCAACTGTGCAGTTAAATTGAAGTCCCCAGCTCAGATTTTCTACAGAATTAATTGGCAAGGCTGCAGTCTTTTCAGTTCTTTTCAGATTTGGTCATCCTCTTTGTACAAAATTAAGAGAATTAAGGCCAAATCCAAGCATAAAATAGCACCATAAGACCCTCATTGTCCTCATGAAATGGACAAACATGACGTGTTTTCCTTCAGTTTGATTTACACCATAACCATTTGGAAGCACAGTCATTGTTTAGCTGAACCTGCCAAATGTTTTCTATTTAATTACACAATGCAACCACAAACTATCCTAGGAAAATATTTCTTATTTATTTATATGTTGATGAGATACTATCAAATAACTAGACATAATTCTCAGAAAAAAAATCTTGAATAAGCAGCATTTATAAGCAATGTAAGAAAAAGTAGTTGCATGGTTTGGGTTTTTTAAACTCATCTGAGAACAAGAAAGAAGGAAGTGCAGAAAATAGGACTGAGGCTTTTTTATTTTAATCACAGGAAGTACAAAAACCTACAGAAGTATAAGGGAGATAAGACTGTAGTGAAGTTGTGCGTCATTTTATGCTGCAGAGAGCAAGTAAGTGGTGTGTAACATGCTTCCTCAGTCTTCCTTCTGTCCATCTGTCCTTCTGCCCTGCTCATTGTCTGCCACAGCCAGTTCATCCTGTCAGTTTGACTCATCCTGGAGTTTGGCTTTACTTAGCTCTGAAGGGAAGGCGCCACATTGTCACAAGATGTAACTAGAGCAAGTAGCTCAGATTATTTCAAAGGTAGATTATACTTTCAAGAATAAAAATATCATCTGAAGTTGTATTATCTTGAGTCATAAGTATAATCCTTTAGGGCATAAACTGATCACCAACAGGCTTGACAAAGGAATGTCTTCAGGTAGTGTATTATTACCAGTGATGAGTGATAAGTTATGTTATTTTCCATACAGAAGTACTGACTTGCAGTTCAAATGGTCTTTTAATTTATTAGAATAACACGACAAGGAAGAAAAATCTGTAATGTCTTTCCAAGAAAGACAGGCTCTTGTACACAAAGCATTGACTCAGCATGGACAAGGCAGTGGGCACAGTGCGGGTGTCACTTTTCAGATGGCAGAAAGTTTTCAGATTTAAAGGAACATTATAAAGTAATCTTAAATTTATCACTAAAGAAATCAAACCTGCTGATCAGAAGAATGAACTCCTTCCTTCTCCAAAAATATGCCCTTCAAACTCTCTAGCTCGTACCCTCTGAAGCTTTGGGACATATGTCCCTTTGCTTTCCATTGTTTTTGTGGAGAGAAAGGCAGCTTGACCCTAGTAATCCCTTCTCTCACACTTTTTTTACAGGTCTTGGGGGCTTTGTGGTGAGCAGTTCCACTCCTGACCATCACATAGGCTCTTGTCAAACAAAATGTCTTCTCAGAGGACTGAGAGCAGTTGTCTCCCCTTGCAGCTCCTGGCAAGAGGAAAATGGACGCACTGGCAGTCAGAGGCTGCTGAGTGCCCATAACCACTCTGGGGCAGTTGGATAACAAAAGAAAACCCGTGTTTTTCAAAGCAAAAGAAGCGGGCTGCAACAGACTGTGGCGTGGCTACCATCCCAGAAGGATGGGCAGTTGGACAACACCAGGGAGAGGGGAGTTAACAATTTTGATGGCTAATCTTCAGCAGTTGAGGTGACACACTGGTGGAGGTGGAGGTGATAGTGAGAGACCTTGTGCCCTCCAGCCCAAGAAGCTCTTACCACTTGTAATGGTGGCAGCACAAGTAGGCATGTTCTCCAGCAGCAAAAAGGGGACAAAGTCCCCAGCCAGGGGTGAAGCAGCGAAGGGTGTCAGAGTAGTTTCCAAGGGCACCCCAAGACAGCACCTTGTGTGGGATGAGCTCAAAGCCTGCAGGGGCAGAGCTGACCAGGCCCCCAGAACACAGACGCTGGTGTTCAACCTTCCCCAGTTCCTCTGCTCCACATGCAATTTCCTGAAAAAGGGTGTATCATTCAAAGTGTTTTTTAAATGTTACACATCCCTTGTCATTATTTTAATTTTAAAATGTTCTGCAGAACTAATTATTTTTAATGTTGCTTAAAGAAAGAAAAGGTGTGGCAAAATAATATTTTTAGCTCTAATAATTTAAACTGAGAACTCTTATAAAATTACCAACAGTTGTTTGAATTGCAGCTCAGAAAGAGATATTTCCTTTTATGATACTCACTCCCTTCTTTATATAATATTTAACCCATGGAGCTGTAAAGGTTATACGAGCTGCATACTTTGGAAGGTTTATTCGTCATCCCGCTGTTATGACACACAAATAAGTGACTGAGTAAGTAAGTAAAGCTAAATAAATGAAGCTGGAGAAACACAAGCCAAAGTGAAGTATTGCTTATTCTTAATCTTGCCTCGTTTGGGGCACTTCTTTGTGAGAATCCCGAAGTAGCTGAATATCCCTTCAAAGAAAAGCTAGTTATAGAAAACTTATCCCCGGCACTCATGTGATCAGGTAATGTACTCGATTCACACAAACAGGTAATCCACAGGGCTGCACTCTAGACAGTTAAGTGGCTTTAACGTAAACTCCTATTGCAGAGGACTAGAAAGCAGATAAAAGCTTCATTTGTCTTCTGAGCCCTTGCCGAAAATCTGCCCATTATACAGTGCAGACCTGTATGAAGGCTCCTGGTGCCTTTTTGATGTGGGGGACGGCGTGCTTTCGGCAAGGAGTCAATGACCGGCGCACTACTGGCTTGACTCGCCCGCTCCCCACAGCAGGATCAGACTGTGGGCAGGGGCTTTGCTCTATTGCCCAGCGTCAGCAAGATGCAGCGGCTGCTCAGCTGGCCCAAAGACATTGCCACGGGAGGACACGTCCCTCAGTTCACAGATCGGGAGAGCAACAAAGGTTTGCTTATGGCTCCCGTGAAAAATAGGTTTTTTGTGTAAGGATATTTATCATCTGCTCATGTCATCGTTTCTGGTTTTCTGGTGACAGCTGTAGCCTGGGCAGTCTACAGAGTCTTTTATCTGTCAATGTTAATGTTTCTTTGAAGACTAAGCATGAAATATATTACAAGTTTACTGATAGAAAAACTGGAATGACTTCATAAGAGGAGAGGATGACAGAAACAGACACGTAACTGTTTATGGCCTCTGTTTAGAAAATAAAGCTATGTTCAAAAGCACAAAACTAAACAAATTTTGCATTTGTTTCGGAAGTCTGAAGTTGGGACCCAATCCGCTCCTCAGTGAAGCCAGCAGGAGTCTTCTCATTGACTTCAATGAGCTTTTCATCCAGCCTCTGCTTGGTCTTAAGTTCCTTGTGATTAAACTTCTTTCCTTCTTTCCTGATAAAGCAGACATATTTCGATGAAGTTGGCGTGCAGTACACATCCATCACACCCTGAGACATGAGCTTCTAAAAGGGATGCAGGTACTCAGAGCCACTTCCCTGGGAGCAGGGACAGCTGTCCTTCCTCCCAGGTGGTTGTGGTATAAAGTGGCAGGATACTGTCAGCCTCTGCATCTCCACTGCTTCCTGAAGCTTCTCATGCTCTTATGGGTCAGGAGAAATTTTATTTCAAAGCTTGAATTTTTTGCAAGTCTTGTTGATGTTCTGTTTTCTTTGAATGCTAGCTGTTCTAGAGTTAAATAAGTAAACAATCTGATTGACAAAAAATATCAGCCTTGAACCCAGAGTTTTGGATATATCTTTTAAGTGGTGTGCCACAACCCAGTTTGCAGTTAACTAATGTCCATGTCATCTAACAAAGCCAAATCTGGCAGTGTGATGTTACATCTAAAAGCAGATACTGGTAGATTATGGAGATCAGTAAGTGCATGTTCTCAATCCAAGTTCTGGATATCCCCTTATTTTAAAAAATATTTCCTTTCCACAAGCCGTATTTGTTCAGTTTGAGGCAATTCGTGCTGCTGCTAATGCCATTAAATATCGAAATTGCATTTCTGAATGAAGTTAATTTATTACTTTGCAATTCTGAGCTTCTGCAAGCAAAAGCCCACATGGACTGCGTGCCACCAAGATAAGCTACACCAACTCTGCATCCTTCAAACCCTTCATAATCTTTTGTGTTTACTGGTAGGGGCAGCCCACCCAGCATAGAAAGGCATGCAAACGATTTTAACAGACAAGCATTGTGTTGACCAAGGTTTCCAGTGTTAAACTATCCAGAAAGATTCAGACAAATTTTTCCCTATGGTAAAATGCATATGTTAGTTTAAAGATGAAGAGAAATGTGTTATTTATAGCCTGAAATATCCTTAATATTACACACATGTGTATTTCACTTAATCATTGTTTTGATAAATGCCCACACTGCTAAACACCTAATGTACAACAGGATGTGGTTCCCGCTTAAATTAGCAGATGCTGTAGTTTCTGATTGTTAATGATGGACCTGTTTGCCAATAAAAACAACTGATGGATCAGCATGTGTGAGCTACTGAACCTCAGCAAAAGCCCAAACTAATGAGAGAGAGAAAAGTGCTTCAGGTCACAGTCAGCAGATGGGAACTGGCCAGATGTCTGTCTGGGGCAGGGAAAGTGCAGCATGTATTTAAATATATATCTATGTTTTTATATAGCAGCAGCCACTGGGAAGTTCAAATACTTGAACTAACCAAAGCAATGGTTTTGAAGTTTACTTTTGCAGTTGGGGGACAAAAATAAACGAAAAGGGTACATCTCTAAATCTGAAACTTCAGCTGTCAGATGGCACTGAAATGGTCATTACCTGCAATTTAGAAAACAAGAAATAAACTCAAAATGTTGCAAGTCAGATGAAAGCTGCGTTAGGTGATTTTGGCAACATAAGATGCCATCTGTGAGCCGCTGAAAATAAAATCGTGTTTTAATTTTCTCTCATGTTTTTATTAACCAAGGCATCCCATAAAATGTGACATGTCTAAACAACATTTTTTTGCAAAACTGTGTGACACATGCAAATGAATGGAGAATATTAGCTAAAAAAAATGAAATCATGCCATTTCTAGTAAAGAATCAAGTTATACAGTTACGTATTAAAATCTAAGCTAGATAATTTCTTAAACATGCAGGCAGTTTGTATGTTTCAATCAATGTATGATTGAAAATATCACGACTTTTTAAATCACACTCTACTGCAAAATTACACATACCATATATCTCTGAGTAAAATGAATAAAACCTGTTTATTTTTCACTGAAAAACTTGCACTTCTTGCCCAGATTCAGCAACCTGGTCACACTGTCTCTGAGAGATTTATTCATCAGCTAAAAGATACGCAGGTGCTTAAGTGCCTGACTGGACTGGGGCCTATAAGACAAAATTCATTATAAGTAGAAAAGCAATTCGTTCGTGGATTGAAGCAATTTGAGCATTTCATTTAACTCCTCTATAAGTGGAATTTCCCTGTACGCAATTCACAGCAAGCGTATTTTTCCACAGGGATCTGATCCAGACCTCACCGGAGTCAATGACCATCTTTCCACTTGCTTTGGTGGATTCTGGATCCATCCCCAGGTGCAAGCAGGGTACGTCTGCCTGCCAGCACCAGCCCTGTGCTTCCTCCTAAGTCAGGGTGTTCTCAGCTGATGGGTGCTTTGATGTTATGTTAAGGGAGCCATAGTACTCAAAAAGGAAATTGCCATGAGGAAAACCGTTGTGTTGTGCTTTTGGATGCCAACATTAAGCAGAAAATACAGGAATTTTCCTTTGGAGAAGCCCCCCTAACTCCTAAGGAGATTTGGGTGCAGAAAGACCCCAGCAAGGAGACAAATGGAGGCATTTTTGCCAAAACCTCACCTCCTGCTGTTGCACCTGGAAAATGGGCTCAGATCTATCCTAGCAGTGGCAAGAAAATGCTGATAGCAAGTAGAGATAGTGCTGGAAGGCAAGAGGAAGGAGGAAAATGGGAGATACCTGGCTGCCAATCTCTTCCTTGGCTGGTGCAAACAACATTGGATGGGGTATGACACAGGTACATCCACAATTGGGGAAGAAGATTGTTGTCAGACAAACACTCATTTCTGTGGCTTTTCCCCTGCCTTCACACCCTCTTTGCCCAGGCAACATCCTTGTTATTCAAGAGATACAGCTAAGACAGCTGTAGGACAGGAGCCTGTATATTGTCTTTCAAAAAGTTTCAGGATCTGTCATGGTGTGTGTGCTTTGTATCATGCATGATACTGTGTCTAAAACATACGCCACTCACTCATTAACATGTCGGAAAGGAAGGTAGAGGTTATTCAATCACAAGAGAGCTCCTGTTCCATGGCTTGACTGAACAACAATAGAAATCTGCACCTGAACAAGTTTCTGCCAAAACTGATCTCACACAACTGTTGATCTTGATTAAATTCATTAGGTTGGAAGAGATGGATTTCTATACATCTTATTGTGCGTGTTTTATGGGTTATGCTCCTGGGAGGAATATAAGGTGTTTTTTGTTCAGAAGACAGTAGGAAAATCATGCTGAGACCCAGACCTGCGTTATAATTCAACAGATTCAGCAAAAACTTTGGCCAGGACTTATTTTGGACTTCAGTAAAACTCTATTATAGGAGTTTCCGTAAGTTTAAAGGAACGGTCTGAGAGTTTGTATATATTATAAATCCTATTCTGTACAGATTTTGCCTGCAGTAGCAAAGCAGCAACGTTTTTCAATGATTCTGGCTTAAGTTATAAAGCTCTATCCTGGAGCGATGAAATTAGAAAAATATTATACAAAACCAGCACACAGGTCACATATTTGCAATATCTTTCTTTAGCGTTAGCCCTCTTTGAAAGAAGTTTTATGTCACAGCTGCACAGCACACGTTGACTGGTTGCATCCAAAATATGGAAAATAAATCACAGGTTTGTCTACACATTTGATAACGTAAGGAAAAACAACAGGCTTTCCTTACTGATACTTATTCCTCCCTTCTACCTATGCTGTGGGGATGTGTCTTTGTATATGTATGTACAGACATACAGAAACATGCAAATCTAATTTCTGCCTTTTCACTTTCCTTTGATTTACTGTTGTATAAACAAAAGGCTTGAGACCTGATTATAATCTTACTAAGTTAATCA
Organism: Nyctibius grandis; assembly: GCF_013368605.1. Lineage (NCBI taxonomy): Eukaryota > Metazoa > Chordata > Aves > Nyctibiiformes > Nyctibiidae > Nyctibius > Nyctibius grandis. The sequence continues at coordinate 106,142,448 of NC_090659.1, forward strand.
GGTTGTTTATGTCAGTAATTAATCAATGTTGCCTGTAAAGGCTCACAACCTGCCCCAAGGTACATATTTTTCCTTTGCCTTTCACTTTGCATCATCATTTGCATCAGTACAAAGGGAGTGCAAACACATGTGCTGCTGTATTCTCAGTTCACCCTTCACTCATTTTGCTCAGAGGTATATGACAACCAAAATCTGTGGTCAGTAAAAACATGAGACCCCACCTGGAGTACTGTATCTGGCTCTGGGGACTCCAACATAAGAAGGACATGGAGCTGTTGGAGCAAGTCCAGAGGAGGGCCAAGAAGATGATCAGAGGGCTGGAGCACCTCTCCTATGAAGACAGGCTGAGAGAGTTGGGGTTGTTCAGCCTGGAGAAGAGAAAGCTCCAAGGAGACTTTATAGCATCCTTCCAGTACCTGAAGGGGGCCTTCAGGAAAGCAGGAGAGAGACTTTTTACAAGGTCATGAAGTGACAGGACAAGGAGGAATGGTTTTAAACTGAAAGAGGCGAGATTTAGCTAAGATGTTAGGGAGAAATTCTTTACCGTGAAGGTGGTGAGACACAGAAACAGGTTGCCCAGAGAAGCTGTGGCTGCCCCCTCCCTGGCAGTGTTCAAGACCAGGTTGTATGGGGCTTTGAGCAACCTGGTCTAGTGGAACTAGATGATCTCTAAGGTCCCTTCCAACCCAAACCATTCTATGACGCTATGATTCTATGAAACTGAAAAAATATAGCAGCATAAGGAAGTTGGCATTGTCTGATGTGAAATGGGATAACGGCTTTGCCCATGTCATGGTGAACAGAATCCCCATCCCACCGAGCTCTCCTGATGGAGGTGCTCCTGTCAGCAGATGCGTCAAAAAGAATGGGAATGGGTGACTCTGAAGCATGAGCTCCCCTCTTATCCGTATGCCTTGTACAGCTGTGTACTGCCAGAGATAAGGGTCTACAGCAGCACATCTTTTGAGGAGCTCTACCTTCTTGCAACTATGCTGAGGAGCATCTATGAAAAAAACAAACAGCTTGCCAGGGCTGGTGTTCTGGCACTGAGATTCATGGACATGTTTTGTAAATGTGTATGCCTAAGTGTGCATGTGTTTGTGTACACGTGGGTGTAGACTTATAGAGCTAGAAACAACAAGATGTCACAACAGCAGATAAACAGAGTACATTGCTGAATGTATAGCTTAGAGCTGCCTTGAGCTCAGAGCAAACTGTTTATAGAGGAAACATTTTAATGCAAAGCAACCCTCTCTGAGGTAGAACATGGGTATTGTTTGAGAAGAAGCAATGACATTATTCAACACTCCATACCAAGACATTGGAATGGGCTGCCCAGGGAGGTGGTGGAGTCACCATCTCTGGATGTGTTTAAGAAAAGACTGGACATGGCACTTAGTGCCATGGTCTAGTCGACAGGGTGATGTCAGGGCAACGGTTGGACTCGATGATCCCTGAGGTCTCTCCCAACCTGGTTGATTCTGTGATTGATTCTGTGATTCTATACATTGTTATGCACTGAATCATGTTGCCTGGGCTGCACCTGATCAGGCATTCAAGAAAGGCTTTACCCCAAACCTTAATGTACTCACTGGGAAACATGAGGAGATTGGGGTCAAGAGAAATGACTTGGCGTTATTTTGTGATCCTTCCAGATAGACAGGGAGGACCCTCCCCTGGGGACATCTGATCCCAGAAGAGACCACAGGACTGTGCACAACACCCTTGGTCAGAGGACTCAAAGGCAGCTGAGAGCAGCCCAAGGGGCAATGGGCATGAAAGCATCCTCTCATTTTATTCAGAGAAAAAACTTCCACTGACTCCAGTGATGCAGTTTTATCCATTTGCAAGAGACCATCCAGCAGTGACACGCACGCTGCGGTTACAATGGGGATATGGAAAATCAACATATTCTCAAAGCAATTTCCATATTCTTAGCATATGGCCCATGCACTGAGCCCTTATTTGGGTCAATGAGAGTTTCTCATGCAGAACGAGCACAGAAAACATGCACAGCCTGTGCCTGAGAGGGGGCATATGCCTGCAATAGCTAAATATTTTAACGGGAGAAACACACTTTGACAAAGGAGCTAACTGCATAAGCCTAGGCAGGTTTTATTGAGGGCATTAATTTACACAAGCTGTATGATTGTGTTCTCATGAAATCTGTCATGCATAATTACTAAAGATGTTAATAAATAGTCAGCAAATCAGAACAGCTGGTTATGATGATATCCAGCTTTTCTAAGAAAAGCCAGACTTTAACCTCATCACCATTAATACTGTGAAACATACTCTGGCCAGTGCATGTGATGGGATACCCTAAATAGATGAATATCCATTGCACTCCCCGTCCTGGATAGTGCAAAAAGGCCTAAGGCTGGCATTTTCTTTGATGTGGACCTTCCAGCATAATTGCTTTTAGTAGAAAAAAATAAAACCCAAAGCAAATCCCTATAAATGATGCAAAGGGAGGAAGGATTTTTGTTTTCCTTTGAAGTGATGTGAGATGTTCAGATACAGAGATTGATGCTGCTTGAGAATGTGGCTAGTATGTAGCTGCAGTCAGTTTTCACCACTTCTTTGATAAGAGTGGTCCATTGAGCTTATATTAAAACCACAGTTGTGCACACAGAAAATACTCCTTTTTCTGTACATGATATCAAAATGTTTTCATACCTTATGTAGCTAAAAGCCACCTCTCTTCTGTTAACCTTTTGCCAGTTCGAGATAGAAGTTTTGGATGTCAGTCCAGCAAACTGTCTGTGTTCTGTCTGTATTGCAAAGGTGAGCAGACCCACTCTCTGCATTTCTTGTTTTATTAATTAGTGATGTATTTATTCTGAATTTCCTCCCATCCATTCACATTTCTGCAGAGCTCTCTTCGTCCATGCTTAGCATGCTAATGAATGTGGCTACTCAGATGCTGCTCAGGAAGTTCTGCTTGTCAACATATATTATGCACCAGAAACCTTCTAGTTTGGAGCAGAACCAAAACTGGGGACAAATATTGTTATGGCTGGCTGGCAGCTTGGCACCTGGAGAGGACTTAAATTTCCTCAGCAAATAAGGACTGACATTAAGTTCATGGACTCATATTCACATAGGCATCATACAGAGCTCTCCATGGCTGGGTGTATCATCCAGCCTCTTTTGATAGGTTGTCTTTCCCAATAGCTGCTTTCCACGTTCAGCTCACAGAACCAGGATCCTCCACTTTCTTCAATGCTATTGGTGCTATATGTTGATTTCCTCTACACCTAAAAATAGGCCTGATGGATTGTCTGTTAAGTGTTTATTCCTCTCCACTAGCTAATACAGAAACCTTAGCTCTGATACAGATGTCTATATTGTGTACTACAAATCCCATCTCCTTAGACCACAAAATATTTAATTACATGTACAAGGCAAAACACACCCAACAGGACCATTTATTTGGTCCGCTGGAGATACAGGTGAGAGACTTTGATCTGATTCAGCCAGCTGAGAATTTTAGTGCCAGGTGTCCCAAACACTATGAGAAAGCCCTACCCATTGGGCACTGCCCATCCTGACAAGCACTCCCTGCTGTCCTGTGTAACCATTCAGTCCCAAGAAAGTACCACCAAGGACACCCGAGGAAAGTGCCCAACCACTTCTACCCCCTGACATCCCATAATCATTCTGTGCAATTCCCTCTGTCCTACTAAAGTGAATGACTGGCCAAGCTACCTCTCCTCTCAGGACTGTGCCCATTGCTCTAGATCCTTTGCAGATGCTTGCCTCGCTTCCTTTCTCTCACTGACATTAGCTTCAGCAGAGGCTTTGTCATGGTCAAAACTGAGATGCTTTTTTTTTTTGGCAACTGCCTCTCCAAGGCACAGAAAACCTCAGCCTCAGAAAATGTGCCTGTGGGGGTCCCACCCTACCGCTGCCAGGGTCCAGCTCCAGACACGACCCACAGGAGGTGGCTGCCAGCCCCACAGCCAGCCTTTCGGGAACACCAAGGTCCCCTCGGAAAAAACCCAATCCCTAAATCTCAGAGATGACAGATTGTAGCAATTAGCTGTGAGAGTATCCAGCCTCCTTTGTAATGACAACAACAGCATCAGGTTTGGGGGTAACAGCAGGCTCCTTTGATGAAGGCCTCTTCCAAATTCCAGCCTGTCACTTCGTGGCAGGAGAAGGACTAAAAGCATTTCAAGGGAAGAAAAGCGGCAGTGGGCAAGTTACATACCTCAGGAAGCTTATTATAAGACGCTGCTTTTATAGTGTAGTACTTTATTGTTTGTGTTTATATATAAATCCTGAAATGTAAACTTCTTCATTGTAGCATTTGACCTTAAAAATTCAATTTTCTCTTTCCCTGTAGCAGCTCAGCTTGAACCTAATGATCCACTGAAAAAGCCACAGAAATATTTTTTACTTGAAAGAGCACTTCACATTTTTCCCTGGATAAAAATCAATCAGAATTACAAGTCCCTTCGAATTAATATTAGATACATTAAGTGACAAATACAAATGTGGACCTGTCTTTCCCCCAGATTGGCAGGTGTTTTCCCTTTTTGTCTCAGTTCCCTATTTTTTTCGATACTCAGACTATGAATATTCTGAATCTGCTCTTCAACATATGGCAGCATATCACAGCGTTCCAGCACTGCAGATGCAATCACCTGTAAACAGTTAATCAAAAATGAAATCCCGATTTCACGCAAATCTTACCTGCAGAAATAAAGTGTATTTTGTATGTTCTGTTTTGTCTCTTTTTTTGATTTTTTCAAGTGCTCCAAAATATTTTCAGATGTCAGAATCTGCATTACATCTTTCATTTTAAATCCAGAGAGAAATTATGAAAAATAAAATACATTTGTGACCATATTCCCACCTGCAATACTGCTTAAAACTTTCCAAATGTTGAAAAACAGGACAGGCAATGTCTTTTTTTTCTTCTTAAATCTATGCTGACTGCTGAGAATTTTATCAAGGATGGATGTGAAGAATGATTAGACTGAAAATCTTCATGGTTTCCACCCATGGACTGAAAAGAAATAAAGCAAAAAAGGCTCATTATTTCTCTTCCCACATCCATCATAGTGATTACTGTACTCTGAAAATGGGACAGCCATGCCAAAATACAAAGTTTCTTTTTTTTAACCCCTCTACATTTTATATGAGATCTTATGTCATCCCAGAATAGGACTAAGAAGAACCAATGCAAATAAATTGTTCATTATAAAGACTATGAGAATAAATTTTACTACGAAATCAGTAATTATTTTTTTATTTTATGAAAAAGTGGGCAGACAGAATATCAAAGGACATAGAAAGAAATGTGGAAGCCCATGGGGAAGCTCAGAACAAAATATTAAAGGGAAGTTGTTGGTCTGAAAGCAAAAATCTCAAAGTGAAGCATAGAACTTAGAATGAAATGACACTTAGGAAGAAAATAAAACCCATTATTTGATCTGGATGTACTAGACACAATTTTTAGTGGAACTAGAACGATTTTGTGCTTTTCTTTAAATTGACAAGTTAGAATTATTAATTTTAAAAATGTCAATGTTTTGTGGCCACTTCTGTCCCTGAGTCCTTATCTCCAGATGTGGAAGCACACCCACCTTCACTACTATGTGTGTGCTTTCCTACCTCACTTGCCATGGGGCAAGCTCTCCTGAACTATCTTAAAGTAAATATTAGTTAAGTTTATGAGGCTGTTTATTTCATGGTAACTTGTGAATGATTAGTCAATGAAAAATCACTGCTTAGAGAAAGCAGATGAGCGCTGAATGAGTTAATAAACTGCAGCCAAGAAAGTCTCATACATCTAGAAGTCAAGAGAGTAATGATCAAAACCCAGTGTTCTCCATAGTCTTGTAATTTACTCCATGTTCTGTCTCCCAGACACCCTGCCCTGCTTATATGTATGCACATGAGCATACAGTTTTTTCTTGCTGAGATGTGAATTCAGGTATTTTCTGCCTTGTGCTAGATGAATCTAGAAATCCTAATTTTCCCTGTCTTCTCTGGTAGGCCCATGTTACTTAAAATACTATCTCCATACACTGTCTGAATTCTCTCATAAATCTTCTGGTGCCAGACAATAGCTGGAGATACCTCTTGTATCACAATTTGAATAAATAATTTGTTCCAAATTTGAAAAATTAATTAGAATGTACTTACTGTGTTTCAATTTTAAAATACTTTTTAAATAGTAAAGGATCCCATGCTTCATGAGCTAGAATAGTGCCGGGTGAATGCTCAAATCAAAAGCAGCCCTGCAGAAACTTCTATAAGTAGCAAGTAAGGAGTCTGTAGCTACTGACCAATAATGTCACAGTTACTGTTGCTGCCATGAGATATTTGCAAAGCAAAACTTTGAAAAACTGGTGAGTCAGCTCCAGTTTCTATTTATCATGATTATACCACTCCACATTTTGTGTTTGTTTCATGACATGCTTTACTTACTAATTAGTGACTTGTCACAAAGTGGTGTTTCCAAATGAATCAAATATCATTCCATAGGTATAGGCAATGAGGAACACAGCAGCTAAGACTAGGTTTTACAAACATGAGTGCTGTAGCTGTGTCATTGCACAAACTTTTTTTTCATTTTTTAACTGAAAGGAAAAGAAAAAGTCTAGTTCACTCGTTTGTCCAGTAGTTTTTGGGCCAATCAAGATAACTTGTATTCTGAATAAAGGATTTAAGGCTTTAAATATTTTTTCACAAGACAGATCAATCTACCTTATTGACTAAGAACCTCTGCTCTCATGGAGGCAATGGGTATGGACTGTGTGTGCCTTGAAGGAGCACTAAAGCACATTTCCTTCATGGCATGAAGTTTATCTCCAGGGAGAGTGAACCAAGCAAGGCCAGGGCTGGAGTGTCTGCCCACTGTCTTGTACTCTTCTTTTCATTCCCAAGCACAACAGGACATGAAAAGTCCAAGGGCTGGTGAGCTCGCGGCATAGCAGGGGCTTAACCCTGAAGCACCACAGTTTCGTCATGGTCTTCCCTTTCCGTCCCTGGAGCCAAGGAGTTCTCTGGTATTAATTAAGCATACTAAGGTCATGTACAGGAGCTCCAAGCAGAAATCGATCTCTACTGTCCTACACACATGTGAAAAAACATGGTTCCAACCCTTCAGAGAGAGACAGCTTTTCATCTAAATAGGACTGTCTGCTCTGGCAGGCCATGAGTTACAGCCTTACACAGCCCATTTTGACTTCACATGTGCCGTTGTCACAGTTTTGCTCTCTGGGACCCCTCCACTGAAGAGCTGCGTGCTGAAGAAATTGAGGCAGACTAAGATTTTAGCTTTAAATTATCCTCCTTCTAGCAAGCAAACTGTAAATTACTGCTTTACCATGTGGTGGAGCTGGTAGACAGCAGTTCCCAAATTTCGTTTTTGTCACTGTGGAGATTGTTGCTATGTTTGGAATCTTTCTTTTTTAACAGTTTTCACAACTATGTTTAGTCTGGTAAACTACCTATAAAACTTAATCTTTGCTTTTGTATTTATATCATAAACCCTCAACACTGAGGAAAACTTCAAAGCTTGATTTTTGGAGTGAGAACTGCCAAGTCTGACGGCAACTTTCCACACCAATGCTTAATGACAACTCATCTATTATTCCACAAAAAGCAACGCCTCTGAAGGGATCTGTAGATCTCATTTTTCAATCTCTAGACCACAGAGGAACTTCTAGACCACCGCCGAGGACAGTCATCTAGAGTAACGCACACAGAACAGGTAGAGCTGGAAACATATCCCAGAAACAAAATATTGTGCGGTGTTTTGTGTCTCAGCAAAATTCCACATTTTCAGCACATAAGAAGTTTTCATGGGTATCGAGTGGATCTAGAGTGGATCAGTTGAATGTTGTGTTCTTAAAGTAGCCCGTACCTCAGTGATGTGCTGGTGTGGAGACACATCCTGAGGTGGTTCAGTTCTGCTCGGATTTGCAAGGCTCAGACCCAGATGCTCACAGTGATTTGGGACCCAAACTCCTCCTGCATCTGCACAGTGCTTTGGAAAGTCCTTATAGGTTTCTGCCTGCAACTTTTCATATAAATCTTTCCAATTCTGGTCCTAAATGCATAAGAAGTACCGCAGAGAGAAAAAGGTCTTGTGATTAAAATAGCACAGTATAATTCAGAATTATTAATTCCCTTCATTCCCATTAACCATGTGTGTTGCCTAAAGCAAGTGATGTAAATTCTCTATGCCTCAGTTTACTCCTGTGTAACACCAGTTAATATTTGCCTCTATTACAGCACTACATGTGTAAAAATTAATTTGAAATTCTCCGATTAAAAGTACTTTGAAAGTATATGGTAGTATGGTCATTATTGCTTTCAGTCTTCATCTCGTGTTCTTTTCCAGACTATTTATTATTTTACACTTCTCCCACCTCTCAATACAGTAGTCAACTGTTTCATTCCTGAGAAACTGCATTTTAGAGCTTTTCATAGAGGTGTTGGTGGCATATGGTCAAATTCCAGTATGACCAGTTTGCCAGCTGAAATTCTCCCAATAGTTTAAAGTGGATTAAGTATTTTTCTCTTCCTTTAATGTGTTCGGCAAGGCTATCCACCATGAAATACCCTTTGCATTTCATTCCTATGTAGCTGTGCAGTAGTGAACCAAGTTTATGTTTCTGACTGTTTTGACTACAAAGTAGTTTGAATTATCTGGGGAAATGCAAGACAAAATTAATAATACTGACATTGTGTATAAAATACCAGTGTTTGAAACCACATTTGTGAATAACTGTTTTATTTCAGATTTCTTATGGGCTGGTCCTTGCACATTAAAAGAAGACTTATACCCTGTCCAATCTCATGTGTGCATTTTACATTATGGGATGAAACAGAAAATCATCTTTTTCTTTTAATTTCCTGCATTCCCATAGCTTGAAAATAGTCCCATTTGTTAAAGAACGGTGTTATGCACAGTTTATAATGTGGATTGACTCAAACAATGAGAATGTGTTGGATGCTAGATTTGTTTGGGCTATTACAGAATGCTCTTTCAAAGCCTATTAAGACGAGTACACACAGCTATGTTAACTTTTATTGGGTCACTTAAATTTTTGTGTCTGGAGAAGAACAAGGTACTTACTTACATTTAAAAATCCCCAGACAAAACCATACCACAAAACCCAGCTCCACTCCGTGTCTACTTGTGGTCAGTTGTAAGATAAATGATGAGAGCAAAATTCAGATTTAAAACTGAAGTTTGAGTTTGAACTATCAAGGAGTTCATTTGGGTCTGGAAGTACTAGCTGATCTCATGTTTACATAAACTGCAATGACAAAGTATATCTGTGGATTAAAGAACGAGGGCCAGATTTTCAGCTAGTGCAAATTGCGGTAGGTCCAGTGAATCCAACAGAAATAAACTGATTTATGCCTCTTACAACAAAGAAATTATTTGCATTATTTGTTTAGAGAAAAAAAAAGCTTTTAAAACTCTTCACACATACATTTGCATGGATTCAATTGTAACACAAATGTTTAAAAACTGTGGATAGTAGCTTCAAGGTCACCTTCGAAAATGTCTTTATTGTATATGAATCAACCATTTGTAATATGAGGACATATTCTTGCTGTATAAGAACACATTGCAGTAAGCTGCACATTTCTCTACCCCTTTAATATATATTTAAATGGCTTCATCCCAACATGACCTTGAAAGGTTAATTTGAAAGAAGACTTGATTTTTCTTTTTTTGCTATTTGCTTTAAAAAAAAGCATTTATGTAGGACATGTTGTTCACTTGATGTTAAGTCTCATCTTACAAGGGTGTTCTGGAATGTGTTGGAATAAATCTCAACAGTCATATTCCCTGAATAATAGCTAAATGTTTGTGAGTGCAATAGGAGGTATAGCTCAAAATCTTTCATGACTAGAAAAAGCAGTGTTATTTTAAGACTCAAATACTTAGCACTTTCCTGTTTTCTCTCAGCATTGTATCAGTAGGTACATTCTTTAAAAGCAGTCACATCTTCATTTCTTTAGTCTGCAGAAACCCCATCTGTGTGTGCTTCTGATAGAAACCAGACTCTGCACGGTGGAGTCCACTGGAGCAACTTATCTGCAGCTCGTTTGTGCATATTCTCTATCTCATTTACATATAAATTACATAACATACAGCATAGGGAACGCTTTGTCCCTGCAATGGGGAAGTCGTTCTGGGAAAAGGGGGTGCAGTGGTGAAAGTTGCCCCTGGCCCATGCCCTCCCTGGGGAGGCACAGGATGCCCATCAACCCCCAAAGCGAGCAGGGTCTGGAGAACCAGGCTTGGCACCAGCTCAGCAGGCAGCGGCGCCCACCTGGGGTTTTCTCCAGGACACGTGTGCTGGCGGCTGGTGCGGGACGTGGACAGAGGTGCAGCCTGTCTGGGAAGGCAGCAGCCACCGCCCACTGTTGTTCAGGCATGAATTCTTCAGCTGGCACGGTTGCCTTAAAGCCCTTTATATCTGTTTGATCCCCATCTCTCTTCTTAGCTTTAAAAGTACTTCCTTGAGTGGTGTAATCATGGGGCAATTTTCCTCTCATGCCAAGTTTAGATATTGTATATACTACTTGTATGTTGACTTGGGTGACATTGTTTCCCAGTTCCCAGTGAGATAGGGATCAGACCACCTCTGTGCAGCTCAAAGACCAAAGCGTTGCACCAGACAGCACGAGATTTCTTCAGAACATTTTGGAAGTGGAAATTGAAGTCATTTGAGGCTTAGCATTTTGTTAGATGGGGAAATGAACCCCAAAACACAACATCCTGAAATTACTCAGCTGTTGTTCATCGCTGAAGGTCTGAAGGCAGAGATTGCAATCTGTTCGTGCTCTATCTGCCTGCCGCACGGTTTGCAGAACAACAAGAAAGACAGGTCAGCACTGGCCCCCCTTTTCTCTCTCTGTGTAACCTGGTATTAGCGAAAGAAAGCAAAAAGGTTTGAAATCCTACCTGAAGCGGATACTGGTTACTTAAGTCAGCATTATGTTCAGTAACAACAGACACAGCTGTCTTGACCACACACAGACCATTTTAGCAATTGCCAAAGTGCAACGCTCGTTATGCAGCCAAGTCTTAAATTATGGTAAGCAATGAAATAACCAAAGATGTTTTAAAAGAAAGTACATCAGAAATTTACCTTTCAGATAATTCTTGACTTGTAAAAAATGTACATTTGCCAGTTTTGTGAGCAGCAAGACTACGCAAAGTAAAAATTACTTCATAAAAATAAGCTAGTCAGGATTTTCTGTGAATGGGATTTAATGACTCTGCAATTATAATTTCTAAGTGCATGTAATTATTAAAATAGAAACAGACACACAGACTTCTCTTTTCTGTAGCTTTTCCTGGGCTTTTTTTTTTTTTAAATCAGATTTACAATGAAAATGCGTACCAATCACAAGGCTTGAAGGGATGACAAATTCAGGCTTCAGTTCAGCAGAGAACTTAAGCATGTAAGTATAATTGAGCGTGGACTTAAGCTCTTTGCTGAGTTTGAACCCTAAGAGAGGTACACAGGCCTTTGCAGGGAATTTTGGCATTTTCAAATATTTTGACCTGGACAAGGAAAGGGCCATTTTGGATTTGCCCAAACTATTTTAGTTGCATGTAGTTTTGCCATGTAGGCTTTTGGGGGGAAGGGAGAGAAGTTATTATCCAGGTTCCTTCTACTCAGACTCCTACTTTAAACTGCAATAACAATTTCTTGTTGGCCTTTAATATTCAGAGTCCTGCGTATAAAATGGAGATTAAAACACCGCACAAGGCCACATCACTACCAAAGAAATAAATGAGAATTACAATGCAGTGATTTCACAGAAACATATGAAATCCATGTGCTGTTCAACCTTGTCCAAGCACCTGGAAGCACACAAGACCCTAACTGCTTCTCTAAATCTGACCTTCCTCTCCTCACAGCCCTTGCAATTCTCTCCTTTAAGGTATATCCAGAAGCTACATAGCATCAAAGGAATAGCATCAAATCTCTGTCTGCATTTGAAGGATATTGTAACTTCTGCTTCACTTCCATACCATCAACAGAAAGTCCATCCCCTGTACCTACTTGTATGCCTTCACTAGTCTTATCTGTCAATGTTAAGCATAAAGCATGGTCTAACAGCGCATGGGGGAAGGCATACTTCACCAAAGTGGGCCAAGTTTGGCTTCTGCCTGTGGCCACTGAATGGATTGAAAATGCAGCAAAAGAATAGTTTGTATTTTTAGGTCAGTAATTTTGCACCTCTCATTTAAAAAAATGCTCAATATTATGTATTGTGACGGTTGGTATGGTAATAACTCTTTTTCCCCTTATATAGCAAAGTAATTAGTTATCAGCACCTATGGAAATTGTTAGTATGTGGGTCCTTGGTGATGCTTTTGCGTTCAGGTTTTGGTTTTCCCATGATACACATATTTGTTGCGCCAAGTGTGGTCAGCCCTGGGCAATCCGAGAGGTGATCAGTTCTGCTGAGAGAGAAAGAGAGAAAGAGGAGATGTGGCAAGGTGCAGGAAATAGTACATTCAAAAGACAAACACAGCCTTCTGTTTTCCCACACTTTGCACCAAGCAATGATCATGGAGCAGATCCTGCCTGATGTAGGGCAATGAATCTCAGCAATGGGTTTCCAAATCAGTCTGGGGAAGGGTGTCCAGCAATGGGTTTCCAATGGGTTTCCAATGGTCTGGGGAAGGGTGTCCAGGGTTCAGTGCACATGGCCTTCCAGTAGAGTTGTCTCAAGTGGATTCCTGCCCTCAACATTGCAGGCTGTAAAACCCAAACTAAAACAGACCCAGAAACAAATGATTTCAAAATATGATTTTACTGCTGCAGTGGGAACTTACACTGTGGCTTTTCTATGATAACTGCACCTGAATGCATAAACAGGCATAGGAGGAAACTTTTTAGGGCACATGGTCTGTAAGGTTCCACCTTTGGGAGACACCATCCAAGCACGTGTATTTGAGCCCCCACGTGCTGGGCTTTGTGCTCTGAACTTTCCTTTGTCCCAGAAGGCTGCAGCAGTATCTCTGTCCAGAGGCTGTCCAGGATGCCTCCTGGGCACAGGCTGTTTGCTCTCCCCTGGTGGCACTGATAACCTGTGGTACAGCTGCCCTGGGCTACCACGCTGGTCCCGAGTCCATGGACTCCCCAGTGGCTTCATTACACTTTCTTTTCATGTCCACTTATGTGGTGCTGTGGGTTTGCAGCTTGGTTTTTCAAGGATGTTTGTCAGTGGAAGTAAATCAAGAAAAAGATTGCAATTTTCTTTAAGCAATTACTCATGGCTTTATTTACAACAGGAAATTTTCAAGTGTAGACAAAATTGTACATTTAGGTACATTTCATTGCCTCCTGTCTGGCAGTGTTAGAGGCTCCTTCATCACCCAAGACCCTTCATCACTCCCCACCTTTTGCATGCTGTCTCCCTCTCCAGAACACGGGAGCATAACTGTTTCTTTGTCTTTTTTCTTCAATTTACTCCCCAAAGGAGCCAATTAAGGATCCTGTCAAAAAATAAACAAATACGTTCTACTCTCATTTGTCAGATAATCTCCTGTTCCAGCTCCACTTGCAACGAAATCCAGATGATCTGTTGCATAGTACCTTTACTGGTTTGGTTCAGACTTGAAAAGTAAGTTTGCCCTGAACTCCAGCCAACAGTGAGTCTATTAGTGGCTTCCACGTGAAGTGCCAGTATCAAATAGAACTCACAAATTACACGTAGCTTTCCTCATAATTAAAATTCTTCACTCTTCCTCTTAGGTCTCTGGAAAAACATGAGGAGATTTTTCTGATTTTTTCCTGACTTAGAAGACCTGATACACACACATTAAAAACAAGGAGAATACTTAGCTTTCGTTGGGTTGGAAGCTACTGTGGGCCCCACAGTAGCCCAAAAAAGAGAAAGGGTCATGGAGACACCAACACAGAGCAGGAGAACTGCTGTAAAAAGCAGGAAAAAGTTGAACACAACTGATCAGGATGCTGGGAGGAAGAGATGGGGGTAAAAGCACTGGTGCCTAGGAGAGAAAAGAGCCTCCATTGCAGAGGAGGATGACGCAGAGCCCATGGGAAGGTATTACAGGGACTGAAGGGAGCCACTGGCAGGAGTGGGAGCAGATCGGGAGCAGCCCGCAGGCATCAGAGCAGCAGGTCAGGACGAGGACGAGGCAGTTGGTAAGGCCCTGTGCTTCACCTGCCAGCCTCTGAAAGTCAAGTTGTTGCTTACTCACCCCTCAAATTATCCCTTACTCCACATTTTTTCAGCCTGCATGTGGGAATCGAGCCCTGCCATTTTAAATTAGAGGCAGTTATGTGAGCATCACAGGCATAATGTAAGGATTTCAGAGGCAATATCTTGGCATACCAAGGTAATTCTTTAACATGTACTTCAAGATCACTCCAAGTGCTTGGTAATATGGCAGGATTTAGTTTCTGCATGGGTCAAACGCCCTACTGCTGTAAATAGACACAGTCACACTCACTCAGTAGGATTTGGTGTATTTATATCAGTGGGGAATTTCCTTCCATTTAGTGAGCCTTTAAAGAAAAGAATAGACCAGAAGAAAATACAATTTTTTCTCTTCTTACCCACCAGTTTCTAAACATAAACTTATTTCCTTGTATGCTGTAGTATTTTAAATCCAGAACAAAGAGCTGGTGAGAGTAAAGCACAGCTATGTGCTAATTTATAACTGCTCGGAGTAAAAGGCAGCTCCAGCTGATAGTAGCTTCAAAAAAATTGTGCCTCCTGTAAATTAGGGTAAGGGAACTGATCACAGAAGGTAAACAGGTGATGAAATACTTCATTAGTACCTCATTTGTAATTTATGTCTGCTGAAGTAGTTGACAAAGAATCAAAAAGTAAGTGGTAGATTTCTCAGAAGTGCAGCCTTTGAGGTCACTGAAGTGGATTAATTATGACCCAGTGTAAAGCACAGCCTGTCTCTGTGTCAATTACCAGTATTTGATAACTGAAATTATGTCAAGCTCTGTTCTTCTTCAAGATGCAGCCACACATTTTAAAATCATTATGACTGTAAGCATGAGCTTCACATAGCTAATGAGTTCAGCTCATTTATTAAAGTTCATTTTGACTTAGCAGATAGTAGTTGAGATTCAGGAGAAACAAATTTAGTTCACTTGCCAAAGAATCATTTAAATGTACTGTAGGAGAAAGAGTTGAGGGAGTCAACTGTTATTAAATATGACCTGCTTCTAATGGCTATCAGAGCTCCAATTGTTAAGTGAAAATGCTGGGCTTAATGGACTACCTGCTGTTCATAATCATAATAGCAAAATGACTGATAACGTACCTCTGCCACATCTTGGGATTTTTTGTCCCCTCTTCCTCCCTTTTTCACAGTCTTCCCTGGAACTGCATAAGTACTGGGTAGGGTTCGATAGCATCTGTTCATATGTTATCCAAACCTACCACACTCTCTTTGGTGAGTAATTCTATCTTGCCGTGGCCACGCGATCTGCTGCCAGCACAGCAGGGCACTCTCCCAGCATCCCGACCCATGGCAGCACTGCCAGCACACAGCAAGCAAGCTTTGAAAGCAGCTGTTTTGGGCTTGGTTTGGTTTTCTGATGCAAAAAGTAGCTAATGCACTGGGTTGGCATCAGTAAACTGATTACCAGGACACCAACTTTGTTGCATGTTTCACGTGCACTTTATGCTCATCATCGCTGCTGTACCAGGGCCTGCGAGCAGCCGTAGCTGGTGCTGCGGATTCCCACCTCCGGGAGAAATGAGGCCAGATCTCAGCTGTGCTTTCAAACAGAATGACTCCAGCTTCAGCTGAGGTCAGAATTTGACCAGAGGCTAAGGAACAGTGTTTGGTCTATTGAGATATTCTTTCCCCATTCCCTGCTTTCACCTGAAGTATCTCAGTTGTAAATGTCTCTTACGAAAGTAAGTAGTAACATATGATCCTGTTGCCTAGGTAATTCCTTATTCTTTTTGCTCTAACTAAATGACATACAGTCTGGGGTCAGACAGTGTTTTCAATGTAATCTTGCATTTTTCATGGCTGTTACTTTATACAGAGCCATGTTCCAATATTCATCAGCAATCTTTTCAGAAAGCAACAAGTTAATTCTTTGAGGTGGACATGGTATAGTCACAAGATTTTCTTCTAAAGAATACATTTCTTTTTAAGATTAACAACATGTGGTACTAATGTTTAAAGTACAAATTTTAGTTTGTCAGTGCAACTTATCATTCCTTATTACACATTGTGAAATCATTTTAAGATTCTTTGTGCATCTTTAAGCCAAAAGAGTATCTGAAAACCTCCCAAGACCTCTACTACAGAGTCCAGAGTAAGTATACAGCTGTGACTTAAACCAGAAGATGTCTAACCTGAACCTCATGAAAATAGTTGAGGAAAAGATTTATTTGTGTCTCTGATTTAATAACACTCTATTTTCCAATTGAATTGATCACTTCAATTTGCATCAGATTGCTGTTCATATCTTTAGTACCAGGATAATATGGTGGTTAATTTTAGAAGCTCCTAAATGGATTAGGTATATGGAGAGATAGATTGAGCAGGATATTCACCGCAGGGTGGCTTTCTGGCCCTACTGAAATCAAAAAAAGTTATAGCATCTACATCAATGCATATGGGATTTCAAATATCATATTTTAACCTCCACTGTTTCAGGGAAAATATTTTATTGGATAAACAGCCAGAATGTTGAAACAATCCCTCCCTAAATATTTTGCAGCAATAATGACAGTGATTTCTCCATGGCATCAATCAAACTGGAACATTTAAAAATACTCATTTCAATATAAGCAAGTAAAAATGTGCTACAGATTGGAAATGAGGGAAGAGAACTGGTATGAAGGATATTATAAGCCATGTCTAGACTTACCTGCTAGGAAAAATGATGGCTCCTGTCCAGCCCACACCTCCAGTTTTCTTTTCTGTGAAAACCAGGTTGTGGGAAGGTGGGAGGGAAGAAGGAGGGACAGCTGGTGCATGCCTGTGTTTTATCCCAGCAGGGAGCTGGGATGTGAGAATATGCAACTGGAAAGTAGAAAATTCTCCCCACATCCCTCATCTAGATACAGCTAAGTGCCTGCAGTGACTGAGGAAACGGCTTTTTCACAGGAACCCGAAAGTGTGTCCATTTTTTCCACTCATTTGGTTAAATATAGCTTTGTAGACTCAGACTTTTCAAAAAGCTGGGCAATAGATAGGATTATTTCCTTGTGTGCCACCACTTTAATGGTATTACAGTTGAGATGAGCTTAATAACTCTGATAACTCAAAGCCAGGCTTTTACAAAGGTGCAAGAACAGATTTGCAAACTCCTTGTTCTCCCAAATGAGCTCCTTCATTGCACCAGAGTAATGGGTACATTGCAAAAAAAAAAAATCCCACTGTATCCCTATTCCAATTCTGACACCTGAGCTCACAGTTTCAAGAAAATGTCAGCGCTGAAATTTTTAAGGACTTGCAAAAAAAGGTTTCATGCCGAAACTTGAACTAGACACTGATTAAGAAATGCAGACACAACAAATTGATTTTTCTAGGCTGCTGTTCATGCTTTCTGCCCCTTTTAGCAGATATTTATCCATGGCTGGTAGGAATTTGTGTACCTCTAGAAGAGGTATGTGGTTGCACCAGCATGGAGAGGGGCGAGACAGCTGGCCCTGTGGGATGGGTCAGGCAGAAGCAGATGGCCCTGAGCGGCCGGGCTGGCGTGGGGACAGATGGCAACATGGGACAGCTTGGGAAGGGGGACATATGGCAACATGGGATTGGCAGGAGCACAAGTCCTTAATGCTGGTCCCAATTACAGGCCTGTGGGTCTGGATTCGCCTGGGAGAAGGTAAAAGGACTTTTATGTCTTCCCGTCCCTCCTCAGACACAGGCAGCGATGCCATGGACCGCAGGATGCGTCCATGGCTGTGTGCTGTACAGTCTGGACAGGGATGTCAGCCACTGCTGACTGCTGAGACTTTCTGAATATTTTTTCTGCTGTCATTTCAGCATCTAACAAGTTTTCACAATTCTTACACACACTTATATGTTTTGATTTTCATCAGCACGTGGTTCATCAGAGGTAGAAAAGGATAAAAGGCAACATGTGCACCACTGAGATTTAATGGGCTGATTCAGCATGCTGTTATGTCCTTTGAGACACGGAAGACAAATGAATTTTCCTGTTCATCGTCTTAAGAGAGCTGACACATAATAAGTATCAAAAATACTTAACACACAGAAAAACATAAAAACATGTAACATGGTAATATATCTATTGTATATTCCCCTTCCCACATTCCTTATTTTTGGCATGGTAAAGACACTAACCAAGAAATTTGCTTCAGTTCTGAAGGAGCTTTTTAGGCGTAAATACTTTTTCACCGCTAACTACAAACTACCACATTGCACATGTAGAACACAATTAAGAAGAATAATAAATTAGGAGTTGGATGTCTTCCCATGTCATTTTGAATATGGGAGGCAAAATTAAAAAGCTTTACATGCTGAACATTATGAAATGTGCTTATATACATGAGCCTAATATTTGTCGGTGTGCCTCCTGTATTTCCTTTCCTTAATACAATCTGTCCACACAGAAATTACATCTTTTCGGCATATTTTAAATAGATGCAAGGGAATTAATTTAGTATGGTCACATTAAACTGCTGAAGGACTCCATAGATAGCGCATGCAGCACAGTCTGCTTCCCTGGTGAGAACAGGATGAGATTTTTTTATAGACAACATTAAGTGTATTGAGCAAATTGCATTCACCATATTACACTGTACCTTTTATAACTATTGTAATTGCATTTTTCACTTTTCCAGCATAATTCATCATCTCTTTCATCACCTCTTTTATTGAATACACTATTAACAGAGCAACATTCATTACAGACGTATAGGAACTAATTAACTTGCAGCAGTTGTGATCTCTGGACACTGAATATAACAGATTTGGTGGTCATATCACTGAGACTAGTTTCCTGCCCATGGATAAGAGTATGCAATCACAGAATACTACAGATTGGAGCTCTTGTTAATAGGATTAACTGCCTTTTTTGGGAGGAGGGGAAAGAAGTCACAAATGATACTTCAGTTTTGGGAAGATATTTCATTTATTTTAAAAGAGACTGCCCTAAACTGTGAAATCCATGTACGGATGCGTATCTGGACAGCTCCAAAAACGCAGTAGTGGTCAGAAATGGATTTTAGTGATCCTGTCTTAGCTAGATAATCAATGTTAAGATGGAGATTTGCACTCTGATATCCCTCTGAGACGGGATTGCTGATGCCTACTACTTCCTTTTACTTTTTGTGAAAGAGGATTTTCATGGTTACTGTAAGGGAATTATTTTAGTCATGCAAGAAATACAAAAGGGTTTGTAATGCAGTTTTTGTAAGGAGTATATATTTACATAGTGACATCCTCGAAAGACTAAAAGTTAGCCTTACTACATCTCTTTTGCCATACATGTATGATGAATATGTCTGGGTTTCCTGGCATTAAAAATACATAGAGAGCCTCCTGTGTCTATCCATAAATAGCATGATTTTATCTGATACTGAATATTATCTCTGAGATGATACATATCTGTATGAGTACTCGATTATCTTTCTTTATCAGGCTGGTATGCAAACACTGAAAAGTCAGAGTCACAACTGATGTGTGCTGGGATAGTGGCACTCAAACAGATGGAGCTATGATGACTGATAGCCACTGATGACTTGGCTGAAGATTACAGTTTGACAATTATTTTTTCTAATACAATTTCTTTAAAAAGTCGGGTTTTTTTAAAAGGGTCCATTCTTATTGCTTACACTTCCCATAAATTTTAATTAAGGTTTCACCAAACTCAGAATATTTTTTTTTCCTTTTATGCAGGAATGTTTTCCTATAGAAATGTCTCTCAGTATCACTGTCTTACTTGTTAGAAATGTATGTATTCTGCTCCATTCAAGTGACCTTTGGATGATACCAAGAAGTTATAGAGCTTATAAGGTAGAAATCCCTCTGGAGAAACATCCTGAATCATTTTCCTGTGGGAAGAGGGCTTCCTCACCTGCAATTTTGATAGGATGTTTGTTGCCTCAGGAGAATGGCAGAGAAGATCCACAATCCATTTTGGTAGTTTGAGGCAACATTCTGCCCACTACATTCAAAAGGCCCAAAATCCACAAAATATAAGAATGAAAATAAGTGTTTTCATAAGCAAAGCACCATGGTTAGTCAAGATGCTTCCAATTTTCAACATCCCAGAAAGATGAATGACCTTGCTTATATTTGTTATTTTAGTTTTTCTAAAAGAGATGTATGATGAATGAGATTTTCCAAATGTATTCATGAATAATAGCATCATTTTAATGATATTGCATCTTTGCATACAGTAGATGATTATAAAGAATACCAATGGGGACTGATAACCAGGTCCTGTAATTGAAATTGTGTCTAGAAGAAATACTGTTGTGTGGCTTTTCACATTTCAGGACTACCCAGAAACCAATATCTCTCCTGAAAATGGTAGACTGCCTACAGCTATCATTCCAGCTATTTCTGAGTAATGGTAATAGCTCTGGAATGACATCTGACTTTAAGCAGTCGGGTATTAAAATACCAGACAAGCACGGCTGCCCGTACCTGACTGTACTACAGGAGCAGTGATCTGTGGCAAACTGCCATGGTAATATGTCCCTTTAACATGTAACCTCTCCAAAAGGCAAAAGTTCAAGTAAGTTTGGTATTGGTAAAGTATATTCTCTCATATCCAGCTTTAACAGGGAGTTCTATGTGTTTTTCCTCTTCTTTCTGCAGTGGCACAAATAATGGTAAAATACTGGAAACTGGAGTGTAAGAAAAAATGTGGAAATTCTATCATCTAGAGCATCTGCAAAGTAAATATGAACTCCCCCAAAACTTAATGCAATGTGTTTCTTACATTAGAAGAAGAGTAGATTAAGCTGAAAGCTTGACTTCTTTGAAGGTAATGGTGAAAATCTCACTGATGTAATTTCATTTAGTCTGTTTTGTCTTCTTGGTCCTGTATAACTACTGAGATTCTTTTTTTTTTCCCCCTCAGAAATAATGGAAATAACTTAGGTGAAATTAAAGCTTCATTTTCTTGGGCATAATCCACGAGCCTCAGGAATAGCTGATGAAATATCCTTGCATTTTTAACCAATTGTACTAATCCAGTCAACACCATAATTGCACTCAGAATCCCTTAGGCCTAATTTGAGTGTAAGGAAAAGCTACTGTGCTATTGTTAAACTCCTTGGGTTTAATTTTTTACCAGCCAATAATTACAAAACACAGGAAATGACATGGTGAATGATGGAACTATTTTGAAGTGCAAATTTATGAGGCAGTTGCAGCAAATAAAGTGGTAATTTAATTAGGCTTATGTCCTAAAGCTGAGGTGTAGTGAAGAACATTTCTCAGATACAAGCTAATTCAAATCTGGAATAGTAATCCCACATTTAGTAATTTCGGTGCTATAGCTCAGTTAATTACAGCATATTAGCAAAATAATGAGATAATTAATCTTCAAGTGCAGTTCTTGTCTACATGCATATTACAGAAGAATTTGACTTATCCTTTCTTTATATGTTTTTCCAAGAACAAGTTATGACTAATTTAACCTACAGAAACCCTTCCTCACCAAAATACCTAGATTCTTTTCTTTTCCAAACCTACCAGGTTTTGGATAACTCATTCTTTGTTTAAATGAGAAAATACTTTCATAATAGAATCTGTGACAGGAATCTCAAAAGGTATTAAATTAATTTTATTTGTCAATTAAAGACTACTGCATCTACTGCTTTTGCTTTTATAAGTAGAATATACAGCCTATTGCTGAGCCATTTAATCTGTCCTGCTCCAGTTTTATTTGTAATGCAGTGGTTTCTGTCTGTACTTTGAAAACACGTGCTTTTACAAGCAGGTAGCTGTTGGCCCACTGCAAGCAATGTATTTTATACATTAAGCATAGTACCAGAAAATAATACCTTTTCAGTAATGTTAATAGACATAACTTTAGCAGATTTCTCAGTAAAGTATTTATTTTATATTTTACAAATATTAATATAAATAGTAATTTTATATTTTGAGCCTTCCGTTTTTTTCACAGAACACTCAACATCACCTTAAACATATACATACTTTTTGTTCTTGCTTGTATGTATAGTCAGCTACAAAAGGCAACTGTTGTGTGACAGGTGTGCTTCCATCTTTTCACACCACATCCAAAATTCTCTACATTTTTGGAGGTCCTATCTATTGCGATAGGTGCATTTCCCATTTGCTTCATCATCTTATTCACTTGCCTTGCAAGTCAGTATCAGTTTGCTTCAACTGAATTTATGACTGTCATGGACTATTTTGAGTTTTGAATATTTAATACTTTCTGTTACTTTTATTATTAGATATAATTGAACTAGCTTTTCGCATCCTGTGCTTGCTTCTACAGGCTGTTTTGCTGGGTCCATAACCCACAAGCCTCAGGAACAGCTGATGAAATATCCTTGCATTTTTAACCAATTGTACTAATCCAGTCAATACCATAATTGTACTCAGAATCCCTTAGGCCTAATTTGAGTGTAAGGAAATGATGAGTAGGGATTTGCATGCTGGGCACATAGTCACAAATATCACATTTAAATGCATTATTTTTAGTGTCACAAAGGCTAATGTGTTAAGTAACTGCATAAAACCAGATTTTATCCTCCATGGTAGATGAGAAAATATGTAATGCTGACAAAACAAAAGAGGAAGGAAAACACCATCTGGGAAAGAGCAAGACTTCGTATCTCTTTTTCCACTTTTCACATTTGGTTGACTCCTCTTTGAGGAACTGCTGATCTACTGGTCCTAAAAACGGTGGCCTAAATTCAACAGACTTGAAACTATGTGCTTCCTCTCTAATAACAGGCAATGGCTTAGGGAGCATGGGGCTTTAAATCATTTTACCTAAATGAGTGTTGCATAGTGTTTGTCTCATGTAATTTTTGGCTTTGTAAAGTCAACTGGAGAACTGCTATCTGTAGAAAAATACTAGTCCAAACAACCCAGATGTTTGAATTCAAATTATACTTCACTGGAAATCTTGGAGGATGATAAAAAACCCTATATCCCTCTTAAATATTCCTGTCTAACAATGTAGAGAGACATGAATAAATATATACATATCATTTAATATAAGGGAGGAAATGGTAACATAAGAATGTTGACTGTTGCTTTTTCACTGTACCTTTGTGGCCTGTGTCACAGCAGACCTGGGTGGATCAAATGCCCTGTAGCTGCCACCGTATCTGAAGTCCCCTCTTTGCTTAATGAGCTACATAGGCTTAGGCCCTGGGCATGACTCAACATATAGAAGCTGTAGCTTTCCAGTGCAATGAAGAGATCAGGAGACTTCATTCCACCGCATGCTGTGCTCTCCACTGCAGGAAGAAAGACCAAAACAAAATAAAAACCAGGGGTCAGCTAAATGCATCACTTCTCCCATATTTACAGTGGTTTGTTTGTGTTCTTTTTTTTTAATTTTGAGAAAAAATAACATTATTTTCCTAAACTTCATCTTTAAATTGGAGGGAATTGAATTCCCAAGTTCATATTTGACTGTGACCATGTCTCATCATGGAAAGAAGAATGTCTCCTATTTTTTTCTGACTATAGATGGTAATTTTTGCTCTGAAATACTAACCTCAGTAATGAAAAATCTGAACCACAGTAAGAGCCAGAGGTCCAGAGCAAGAAAACAAGTTGCCATTAACCTCTGGGTAACTGCTGGGAACGGGCAGAGGGAGCCCAGGACTGCCTCAGCAAGCCTGCTAATCTTGCAGGAGGCTGAATTAGGGACAGCTATAAGACGTGGTTACCTTCATGTAGTAAGAAGCTTTCTCCATGAAACTTTTTCATCAAAGCTGAAAATGGGAAACAGTAGCAAGAATTCCAACTTTCCACCATTCCTGCTGTTAAAAATCTTCTTATTGCCTTCACACCCTCGCCTTGCCCACACAGACCTATAGATTGATGGGGAAAGGCAGCCTTTTGAGGACTCCTTGCCTTAGTTTATAGTTTAGAAACTGCAGTGTGGGTTGTGGGAAGAGCCAGCCGAGGTCTTGTGTCATGGTGGTGGGCTGAGGCAGCATATGAGCACATCTAATTTATCACTTGTCTAAAACTTAGTGGCTGATCTTGGTAAAGTGAAAGCAGTTAAGTTCAGTAGTGGAGTATTTTAGCCCAAAGCCTAAAATTAGCTCTCAGGGAAGCTTATTTATTTTTGTTTTACTTAAAAGATATGGGGTTTTAAAATCTTTTTTTTTCAGTAATTTTGTTTCACCCAGAGACTGGCAACAGACACAACTGAGGAGGACTGCCCGTGGGATTGCACTGATACAGGGAATTAGCTGAGTGGTTTGTAGCTTCTCCCTCTGCAGCACCTTTCCCCACAAAGTCAACAGAGAACTGAATCTCCTTCGCCCTCACAGTAAAGGAGGCACCACATAACATAAATATTTATTGTTGTTTTTGTTCTGCAGAGGCGTGCTAGTTAGATGGGCAACCTTTGGTGACTGCTCTTGGCAGGGAGGATTCATAATTTGACTCACTAAACCCATAGTCCTCAGGCAGGTGTCAAACTGTTGTAACTGAATCACAACTTACAGTCATATGCAGGTTTTATGCAAAATTACTTGGTTTCGTAATACCACATATCTTGCTAATATTGGAAATGCATTTTCAGTATTATGCAAAGTGATTTTAGTAACAGGAAATACTTAATGTCATTTTTCTTCAATACTGTGCACCATCTTAATAATTAACTTTCCCTTAGAGATATATAATGTAATATTTAAAATATTTGGGGAGAGAGCCAGTCTGTGACTGAGGTTTTCAAACCTGCCATCTGGTTTCCATTTCAAGAATGAGGAGGGTCTCTAATCTGGTTTACACCAACTGTCCAGGGCTCTCGCTCTTGGTCACTGAGGCAGCCAACTAGCGACATTAATAGAGGAAAATATCTTAAAAAAGTGTTTACAAGAACCGTAAGGTTGTCCCCCTTAAATACATCCTTCCTCTCCAGAAGGTACTTCTCAAAATGCCATAATTCTTTTTGTTTTGCAGGTCTTTATAGTCTGGGATCGTTTTCAATTATTCCTTCTCCATTGCACGACACACCCAGTCATTTGTCCATTTCTTATTTTTTACTTACTTCACAGAGTTTTCCACCTGAATTTAGCTGTGACTTGAAGAAGAGAAACAAGCTTCAATTTTATGACTAAAAAATTGTTCAAGTGTGCCATATACTTGCTTCAACTTTTATGGTCACAGTTGGGATTTATTTTGGAGGGGCACTTAGAACAGCTCTGCAATCATTAGCATAAAGTGGAAGAGTATCCTCTATGGACTTTTGTGTTTTCCCTCAGGTACATGAACTGAGCACAGCTGCCGAAATTATTTGGCCCCTCATGGTGTCCCCAGCCACTCTGTGCTCACCAGAATGACTGGCCTTGATCAGAAGAGAGAAAATACTTAGCACACAAAATTAAGGTGTAGGTGTGATGGCAGAGACATAGGCTCTTTATCTCCAAGCAATGCATTTCCTTGGTAAAATATATAACCAACTGAAGTTAATGGTACCTCGTAGTGATTTCCAGGATTTCTAATGAAAGACAGTGTACTTCAAATGCTAGATCTGGTTTCGGGAGACATGCTTCCATCTCACTCCTTCACGAGCCGTGGCTCCTAGTCATAGTACTTTCAGCTCTCTGTACCTCTATTTCTCCACTTGCAAACCATAGGCAATGATTCATTCCCCCCTAAGAACAATCTAAAACTGTTGTTGTTGCTGTTACTAACTGTAGTAAATGCACACAATAGCACATACTAGGACACAAAAGGTACAGAACCCCTCCAGAAACCCCTTCCAAAAATCATCCAGGAACACAGAAGCACACAATATAAACCAAGGCAAGCAATCAGATATAGAGAAGTATTGTAGGATTATACTTTGGCTGCCTCACGGCATAGTTGGATTTTATCTTCTTAGAAGCAACCTTTCTTCAAAAATTAAAACATTTTTAGTCACATTTAGAGTAGGGATTGATTTTCATGCAGTACATTGATTTTGCAGGGAGGCTGGGAATGGAAATCTGATACCAATGAGATTACAGTGAGCTGTTTTCTCTCTGGGGTGAGGCAGCAATTCAGCAAAGTATTTAAGTATGTAGCTGATTTTAAGCATTTAAATAGTCCCGAATCAATTTCCTGCAGAACTCCTCCTGAGCACAAAGCTGTGTAGGCTAAATGTTATCAAACTGTGCCACCCAACTCAGTTTTTCTTTGTTTTTCATTAACATTCAGCAACAGCTTTTTACTTCTATCTGTGGAAAGTGAATTTTAAGCTGTCGTACTAGGAGACAGGTTCAGCAGGAGACCGTGATCAGTTCTAAATGTATTATATTTACTGTGGAACTGGGCACTGTTTAAATACAGGAGACAAAAAGATTCCTCAAACCTTCCTTCAAGTATGCCAACAAAAAGGATATTAAATGATATAGGAAACTACATCATGCAGCAGAACTGTATCTGTTCCAGCAGATGACTTTGTGTGAGCGTGGCAAGATCCAGGAAACAAAAGGCTACTGCATCTTTTTTTCATCTTTTAACTTTTCCCAAAAGATTCAAGGCCCCAGTATGTTCCTCAAGCATCTCTCTTTTTTCCTTCATACTACATTAGTTACTCCTTTTGTTTTACCAATAACATAAATATATGTGACAGTTGCTGGAACTGAGAAAGGGTACATCATGATACATCTTACATTAAGTCCTCATGGGCTTGTGTGCCCCAGCGTGGATTTTCCAGCATAGCTGCTACTCTGCTAACACAAGAGTCTGTGTACCAAACTCTATTGCATGATTTAGAGATGGCTTAAGAGAGCTTACACATGAAATAACAAGCACTATAAGCACCAAAAATGCTTGGACAGCAGATGCCTAATGGGCCTTAAACTCTGATCCAGTCAATAACCACAATATTCTCATTAAAGCTATGTTTACTCTGCTCATAAGCAAATTTACTCACTTAAACAGAGAAGAAAATTCCCTTCTAAAAGGGAATTAGAGTGTGAAAACCAACTATGTATGAGATTGGAGAATGTAGTCTCTATGCTCTTGCTCTGAAATAAGGAAGTCAAAGACATTCAATATACGTACTGTTTTTAATCATGTTTCCACATGCACTCACTATTGTGTGATGCTTGTACCCTCAGCAGCTTCACCAAGACTCATTACAACCTGGGAGAGTCACACATAGGAGAGACAATGACAAAATGTCCCACAAAGGCAAAAAAATCCTAACGCATCTCTTAAAACGAGGGACCAGTCCTAGGTTGGGTTCTGTAGTAGAACTCAAACCTCTGCTCCTCAGCAATGCAGTGCAAAACCACAGTACCTCAGCCAAAGAAATATCTCGTTACATGGCAAGTGCAGAAGGCTGCTCTCCTTCATCTGGACCAAGCCACAGAGAAGATCCGACGCACGCTAAGGCCATGGCAAGAACGTATGCTGAAATAGAACATTCTGAAGGGCTTGTTTTATTCATATTTAAATAGGGGTCTTCACTATACAAATATTTCCTTTGTTTTGTTGTTTAAAGTCTCCAGACGTGGAGTATTGCAGTGTGGGAGTCACTAGAAAAGTGAACAATAATTTGTCAGGTAAACGAGCACATCAGTATATAAAGCGATCTGATTGGAGTTGGAAAGGTGCCTTTGGATTTGGTTTTGCTTTCAATGATACAATAAAGTTTGGGTTTGTGCTGAAGTCGGCTGCCTTGCCAAAGGCTATTTTTACAGGGAGTTATTGTGGAAAGAGGCCAGTTAGACACAAAAGAATATTTAAAAGTGAAAAAATGCTTTCAATGGATGTGGGGAAAGGGTTCTCTTGAGAAAACAAAGCACATGCCTAATCATTTGAGCCATATTCTTCCCTAGGTACACAAGTGTGAAAACAGATTCTTTCCAGTGTCTTTGAATGAATTACTCTGCTTTTAATTGTGGGCAGAATCAGGCCTATTTTGTTCATTGGATCTATTTAAAAAATATGAAGAACACGAGGCTTTATTGCCAAATACAGGTCTGTGCTGGACCACCTTCTATGTTGGTTTCATTTATGTAGGCAGCAAAAACTATAACCCCTTTTTCTCTGTCCTATTTTGTTACTTTTTAATTAAAACATGAAAACCATAGGTATACAAAATCTGATTGTATGTGGTGACTGCTTTCTGTACATGAATAATTAAATTTTCTTCTGTCTTTATATACAGTGTGATTGCTGCTGTCTTCACTGTTAATCTTGTTACTTTTTGCTTAATTTGGAACTGGGTTTATTTAATCAAAAGTTTACAGTTGGAAAAGATTTTGATTTTCAATGCATGGTGGGACACATTTGATGTGGATTGCTTGCATGTTTGTGTGAGTGTGCGTATGTGCATACACACACAACACACATTAACAAGTAATAAAAGATATCTCTCTGGTTCATTTACACAGTGGAGATCAGATTATGAAAGGTTAAACCATTAAACAAATGCTAATGCATTCTGATGCCTGGACCTTGTCCAATAGTACCTGCAGCAGCTGTCAGCCTAATTAAGCCAGATGTGTGTTAAGTGTAAACGGACCTCCCAGGAGGAACAATAACAGATTTTAGGTCCTTAGGGGGCTCAGGGCACCAATGCATATAGTGTTTCTGAAGGAAACATCACCCCTACCTTGTGAGATTTCTGCTCATTAGTACCATCCTGATTGTACTCCTCTGGGACTGAGCCTGGGGGAGGAGAAGTCTCTTTTCGTTCCAGCTAAGGCCAGCAAGAATGTTCATTTTCAATTGATTCTGGCAGTCATGACATTTACTCAACACTCTAATCTCTATTTTTTTAACCTCTGCTTTACTCTGCCTGTAACATGTTTTAAAAGTGACATTTATCCTATGCCAAGTTTGCCAACCCTTTAAGTATATGTGCAGACCATAAGCTGATAGAGAGGATCTTAATAAGTCTTTTAATATTAACAATCAAGAGAAATCTATAGAGCGGGGAAATATTAGGTAATTATGAGCATGCAGTGTACAATAATGTGTTGCAATAAAAAAAGAAAGTCCTTTTACAGTGTGAAAATATTATGGGAAATTAACAAAAAATGCTTAGCAATATTTAAAACCTGCTGAAACTTGCAGCTGAATTGTTCCTTGTGTGCTATTAACTGCAATATGTCCAGGAGAAAGAGGCTAGAGAAGGAGACCTGCAGACCTTCACACCTGGTCAAGGAAAGAGAAGTCTCTGAGAGTTCCCATACATGTTGAACTTAACACTTACTTTCTCACTCACTCCACAGCCAAGCTTTGGCACCTTTTTCCAAAGAAGCAGAATAAACTCATAAAGCAGCATCACAGAATAAAATGGAGTGTGGTTTCACTGGGCCAGATCATCTGTGATGAACAAGAAGACCTCCACTGGTTTCCTGGGAGGTCTGTCCACATACATTGTCTTTGGATCTAGCCCTAAGTTCTCCTCAAGTCACCTGTGGTGATCTAATAAAGATGTATGGTGCCATGTTGCCTTAAACAAACCTTCACCTGAAAATGTGCAATCATGCAATAGTTTTCTTTTTCCTGGCACTCAGCATTCACTATCTATTGGGGCATTCAATTTAGTTACAGCTGTACTAAAATAAATTATCATGCACCTGCTAGGACCCAAACATTATAAGTAAATTTTAATGCCAGGTCCATAACAGATTACTTCTCTAATGAGTTTTCCTGTAAGATCTGTTTCTGTAAGACCAGAACATATTCCTCATGCTATAACTGAGCACACCAGTGTGGTGCTGGGATATGAATTATTGAGCCAGTCTTCCTCTTCAGTGCTACAAAAGACAAAAGAGCATAGAATATCTTTGAAGAGAGCAGGTTTTTCCTGTTCCATCATTACTGAATGGTGTTAAATGCACTTTGTATTTGTGTCCTTAATACCAGATTTCCTTGATTTACTGATAATAGGGTGGCTAAATGAGTATGCTAGCTTTCCTAATGCTGGAGGGTAATTTTTTATGGTCCATTGTATCTCTATGTTCTCCACGTTGTTCTCAATTTCCCCAGTTCCAGTACAAGGATGCAGAATTTGGGACTCAAACTCTGTCCGTGTGCTGCAGCAGTTGTTGGCCAGGGCCCAGGACTCATTCTCCAGCAAGTGCCAAGCTGCAGGGTCAGGCTCACGCTTGCACCTCTTCTGGACCAGGGCTTTTGCAGTCTTTCCAGGAAGGTTGGCAGTCTCCTGCCGGCAGCTTCCCCCATGGATCATTTCTAGGAAATGGAAAGGTGGTCCAGGCTCTCAGGCTCTCCCCTCCCTCTTAGCACATGAGCTGTGATGATAGGAAAAGAGGCTGAGATCACGCTTGTGTCAAAAGCATTAAGAAGTGCATTTCATAAGGTGATTCATCCTTCGGTGTGTTGGATGCATTTTGAGCTTTTCTGCTGTGCCAGACCTAGTAGGGAAATTACATAGTGCATAATACACTATATTAATATGCTATACAGAATCATAGAATCATAGAATTTTTTGGGTTGGAAGGGACCTTAAAGATTATCTAGTTCCAACCCCCCTGCCATGGGCAGGGACACCTTCCACTAGGTTGCTCAAAGCTCCATCAAACCTGGCCTTGAACACTGCCAGGGAGGGGGCATCCACATCTTCTCTGGGCAACCTGTTCCAGTGTCTCACCACCTTCACAGTATAGAATTTCTTCCTAATATCCTATCTAAATCTACCCTCTTTCAGTTTAAAACCGTTTCCCCTTGTCCTATCACTACATGACCTTGTATAATATATATATATAAAATACACTGCAGAACACATAAATCCCTGAGGTACTACCAGGATGGGCATTAGTATGATTGCATCTGTGTGGTCAAGCACACAAGGTAATTCTGCTGAACTGACATGTCTGTACTGCAGAGCCCTGCACCACTTCAATGTGCCAGCTTGTTCTTAGCTTCCACAGGGATGTCTATTACAATATCCTGCTGTGCCGTGTAAAATGGGGGGACATCTATTTGGGGATTTATTTGAATATTACAGTGCACATATCTAAATCTGAAACCGTCTTCCTAGACAACTTGTATCGTGACTGGAGTAATTGCAACACCTCACATCCTAATGCAGACAACTAGAACAGATCAGAGGGATGGCGCTCTGAAAGCGCCTGTTTCTTCAGACTGGCTGTGGACGTAGCCTTGTTTAACTGCTCAGCCCTTCCTCTGCACGGTATGTATCTAAGGTTACATGAGAGGAGTTTCACTTGCAGTTTCTGGAATAAAATCATTTTGGTAGGTGTGAGCTAGATGCAAAGCCATTCAGCCCTGTCGGAAATAGGTCAGTTTCTGTAATGCCCAGAACAACAGCTCTAAGCAATTAAAGAGCTGCAGGGTCTAATCCTTTGGTGCCTTCGGAGTCTAGTGAGTACAAGGATGGGTAGAAGCTGAGTATGACAGCTTGGATGGCAGATTTGAACCTAGTTTGCCAAATCCCACAAGAGGAGATAGATGTCTCTTTAGGCACCTAAATCCTTTATTTAATGAGGCTCTGAATCCTTTAGATACTGCTGATGAGATGCCTAATAAAGTTGCACATAATTGCAGTGTGCGTGTAACAGAGTTTGATCTCTGAGAAGTATATTTCTAGTTTTAATATGTCAAATATTTTTTTGTACAATGACACAGAAAAATGTTACACAACACAGTGATAAAACGGAGATAATAAGTTTTCTCACTCTGAAATGATAAATGTTAGGCTGGGAAAAGGAATGACATTTATTTCAAGCACATTTAATCCAGAAGAAGTAGGTTGGTGTAATATGCTTTCCAGTAACCTCATTTCTCTCCTGTGCAAAGAAGACTAATATCAGTGGAAATGATGAGTGTATTCGGAAGGCTTTGAAACCAATTAATCACGTGCAGAATTTTTCATAAAACCTGATTTCATTTGGGACAAAGTAGGAGCTGAAGTAATTTAAGGATGACAGATTAAAAAAGTTTTCACAGGTAAACATGCAATTCCATGAGCATCAGAATTAATGACTCCTGCTTTCCAATGGATTTATGTCTTGTGCCTATGAAGTGGCATACTGATATAAGCTTTCCCTGCTTTGGGGGCTGGCACTTCTCGCCATAGGGATTTAGGAAGGAATCTGGGCTTGCAGGCTGGGTGAGAGGTACAGTACACTGTGATATTTTAACTACTCTGGACAACTGAAGCTAGGGGATGAACCATGGAAATGGTATCTGCCTTGCAGCTTAAATAGTGTGAGTGAACTCTATGAGATTATGGCCATTTTAATTCTTCACAAGTGTGATTTAACTGATCCATTTTAATTCACACCAATATAAATTTTCCCAGGTTACTACTTAAAGGGGAAAAAAATGGAGAGGGTATAAAAACTAGCAAAGGACCTTCTGCAGTCTTCTGTCTAAGCGGCCTTAATATCAGGTAGGAAATATTTAGTATCCTTGAAGTTGCAGGTTCAGAGCTGGTTTAATCTTTCGACCAGAAGAAAGATAAACTGAGATCCATTAAATTTATTGTCTGGATTTTTTCAGATAGGACCAGAATAACTTAAATACATTCAGTTTTGTAGGGATATAATTTAGCACATGATGTGTTTTGTAAGAATAAACTCCAGAGATTTACAAGGTAGCAAGGTAGATGTGTTGTCAGTGGACATATTTTTTCCTTCCACCTCTGTCCTGCACCCTGCGAAATGGCTGTGGGCGGCAGCAGCCCGCTGGTCTAAAACCCACTGCAGCTCTCTGTGCTCCTTCATACAACATTTGCAAAATGAGTGGGCTTGAAAAGTGCCACCATAAATGCATACGATGTCATCGAATGTCCTGCATTAGCTGTTCTGAAAAAAACAGAACAGCTCATTTATTTTCATGTTTTCCTCAGCAAGGACTTTATCTTCAGGATTATACGTCAGAAATATTGCCATTTCAGTGAGAAAATACTAGCTTTAGTACACTGGGCAAGTGACAGAAGGAGTAGATGAGCATATCTAAAGAACTTCGCTAACTGCTTTGCTAAAATATTTTCAGATTTCACATACTTGTACACAGGCTCATAAGTTCTAAGCTCTTGGAAAAATAGTTTAACCATTTAACTTTTGATTAATATTTATCTTCACCTACTGCTTCTTTTCATTCCTTAGCTGATCTTTTTTGGAAGGGTTTTATTTTTCAATGATACATATATTTGTGGGTAGGGGGGACAAACTAGGTTAAATCAACTCAGAAAGACAATGCCCAGCCTTTTAAAACCTGTTCATTCTCTCTTTGATCAAAGATACAAGGGAAAAACATGAAGACAAAAGAAGCTATTAACAACTTAGTTTACAACTTCATTGATTTCATCGGTGTGGTACTAGTCATATAACTGGATCACATGTGCAGGGAAAATATTTTTTTCTAAGTGTCAAATGCAAGAATTAGGTTACAACTGCAGGCCAGTTGTTGCTTTATGAAATGCAGCTGTTTTCTGTCATTTGATAGCTAAAGCCAATCATGGAATTAAATACTGAAGAATATTTTTTGTTACTTTTTGCTTTTAATCTCACATTGGCATTGCTGCTGTGCTTATCTGAGGCCCTTCCACTATGGTCATATACATTATTTCTGTCGGTCATTCGATTCTCTCCTTCTAGCCGCCATCTTCTACCTACCTCCCTTTTCTCTTCTCATGCTTTCCCATCCCTTGCCTTCCCTCTCCATTCCCACAGTCTCTTTGATCATCTGTGTTTCCTGCCCGTCATCTCTTCTCTCTCCTCTTTTTACTGGGTCACATTTTCTTCTCACTCCATTTTTGCCTTTCCTTTATTTTTCTTGCAGTAATCAATCACCCAGCCCTGACCGAGCTTGCAAACTCGTCCTCTTGCCTCTCCTTCCCTCTCCTACCCCAGTCCTCCCTTTGACCACTATGCCAAATTCTCTCCTTCTCTCTTCACATCCAGTCTGACTCCTCTGGTGCCAGGATCTCCTGGCAGGGCATGTGTGAGGGCACCAAGCCCAGCACCATAAGGACTGTAGGCATATGAGGATGATAGGTGTAACCCACCCTTGCAGTGGTCGCCGTGGGGATTTCTCTGGTGCTACCAAGCTCACAGAGTCAGGTATGGGGCAACCTGGACTGACCACAAGGAATTGGCATGTGGGAAAAAGTTATAAGGTCCTTTACAAGATTATGGACATTTTTTTTTTATTTTCCAACATAAAAATATCTAATATTCATGTTAGCACTATCTTGATACTGAATAACTGATATTATTCTTGCTTTGTATAGCACTGTTTTGTTAAACCTCCATGGTTTTATATGCATATGCATGCATATGTCTAATACAAAATCTTCTGTTAAGATCCTCACCAGCTAAAAATCATTAGAGCTGCCACTGCTCGCGTGAAAGCTTATTAAAGTTTCAATCACCTGCATTATAATTGGCATTCTCGTTATAAAAGCTGCTGATCCTATTTGAAAGGACTTTAAAAAATCTGAGCATAAAAATAAACACACAGATACCTCAGAAAATGGTAATGGATTCACTTCTGTCCTTGACTGCTTGAGTCACGTTTCCCATTGAGCTGCCTTCATGGGACCGACGGCAGAGCTGATCTCAGTGAGTTTATATTGGAATAATGCTTAGATAAATAAACCAAACTTGGGGACTGTAGGTAATCAAAACTGAACACAGTGCTACAGGAAAATGGAGACTCAGATGTACTTTAACGCTGAAGACAGGCATGGCCCGCTCTCCTGGTATGTAATCTAATATCCTCTTCTGAAGCTGGACAATAACGATATGTTTGTCTAACCGTTTCACCAAGGTCTCTGCTTCCTCATCGAGAGCGATGTCCTGACACTGGCAAAAGAAAGGAATTTCAAGGAAACGGAGCGATCATCCTTAAAGTCACCATAAAAAATGGTATGTACTTTCATCGTTGTTCACATAAGGCACTGAAACTATTTTTGGTCACATACTCTCAAGCATGCCTTATTTTGAAAGCTATCAGTCACTTTTATACAATGCCTTATAGGCATTTGAGGAATATTTAGTTCCCCTTCCTTCTCCTGAAGAAAAGGTGTTGGTCCAAAGGAAAGAATTAATTTTTTTTTTTCATTTTACTGAGAAACAGATAATTTATGGGGACCACCGCACCTGTGAAACTTCCCACTCTCTCAGTAACTCTGTAATCAATGCACTCTGCAATAGGCACAATTTTCCCTCTGTTTAACTGCCTTAAACCTGAAATGTCTACATCTGAGGGGAAAATACAGATGGGACGTTTGCTCAGGTTACGCAGTGGACAAATCCCTTTGTAATTACGCTGCACACTTGTACTTCCCGCTATGGACAAGGGAATGAAAAAATAATTACAGTAATTTGCCAAATAGGTTTACTAGGCTCTTGGAAGTAGGTTCTAAGAAAATAAGGCTTGTGTTTGAAGATAAATTCCTTAGCTTTCACTCTGTCAACATATAATAACAAGATAGTGTCGTATGGAAAAACTAAGAAGGGTTAGCTAACCACATCCCACTCCAGCAATTTTTCCTTACAAAATAACGTATTGTTCCTTTATGTTGTAAGTCAGAGTGTTGATTTCAGACAGTCTTCTAATAGGCTAGTCTGAGCGCGTAATCAACTACAATCTCTGAGAAGCTTTCTGTAAAAAAAAATTGGTCAGAATATTTTCGAGGGTAAACTCAGAAAGCAAAATGCTTTTGTACTAATAGCTGCTTAAAATACATAAGGTGACAGGTTTTTTTTTCCCCCCTGAGTGGAGGGTCCTAACTCAAAAACCCTTTGGCTGTGCACTAAAGCAGTGCAATTGCAGGCCAGCCCACTCTTTGATGTCTGTACCTGTGCTGTGCAGGAGGCTACCACTGGCAATTCCAGGTCAGTGCTTTGCTCAAATATGGGCACTGCAGACACCACCCAGAAAACATACTGGAACATGAGGCCATTTTTGGATCTTTCCTTTTCTTCCTTTTGACTTCTCAAATCAGGAAGATTTATCATAAATTTGTCCTTGAGATGGTATGGCTCATAGAGCAGTTATTAGCCCTTTAGCCAGGTAAAACTACCAAGCTGTGAAAGTAATCCACAAACTTGTGATTATTCCTTGACATGATTTTACACAAACTGATCATGGTGCAATGTTGCCACTGGACATTATACACAGTGTGATATCTACTGTCATTATTCTTATGGATGCAACAAAGACTTTGATGAAACGAAAAAATCAATCACCATTTTCATTCCAAAATTTTGAATGAAAGCAAAAAAGTACTTTTCTTATCATTATTAATAATAATAATAATATCCATAAAAGCATTCATTGAACATTTGGAAAATAAAGGGTTTATGCTGGCCCCATGCTTCTTGTTCCAAGCTGATGCTTGGCCTGAAGAAGCAGGAGTATCACTACAGAACCTGGTAAAATAATTTGCATTATTAAAAAAAAATATTCGACTGAAAAGTGAATCCCAATTCACTTATTTTTCCACTAGTATGAAATTTGGCTTTCTCGCAGTCCCTAGGGGAGAGCACAGCATGCCCATGTAAATTAAGGCAATTCTCCCAGTAGACAGATAAGGAATCAACTCCCCCAAATGGTGCTAGACTAAGGGACACACATGTAGACCAAGGTACATCATACCTGGTGGAAATGCCAGACCTGAAGCACAGGGTGATGGGAGGGAGTGAGACAAGTCTCCCAAGTCTCACTTTCCAGGACGCTGGGAAGAAGCCAGGGCATCCTCCATCCAACAGCCATTGTTGCAGGGAGAAAGTGATTCACCAACACTGCACACAAAGCCCACTCAAGCAGGGCTTGACCAGGGGTCAACCAATGGCCTGAAGTCCGCAGCCACCTGTCCTATGCACTTTTCTATTTCATAGTTTAATGTTGGTGAGTCTGCGTATCTCCTACCCTCAGTCAAACTAACCAGCATCACAAGGTCCCTAGAAGACACCAGGGGGTATCATATTCTTCTGTCTCGTGAGATCTAGGAAGCTCTAATTGGGATATGCATATAATTTAATGAGTAAGATACTTCTGGAGAAGATAGACACTGTTTTAAACACCATTCAGATAATGGTGGAAAAGCTGCATGTCTAAAAGCAAAGAACTAGCCTCTCTGTTGCACTTATGCAGAGCTGATGTTGGTGGCTTAATTACAGAAATGTCACCACTTCTTCTTAGCTGTGACTGCTAATTTCACTTCTTGAGACCCACCTCTCTGGTTGATCTGGCCTGCCATGGCTTTGGTCTCACTTATCTAACCAGTAAGGCTGATGGTGGGTATCCATTTATGTTTTACTGCTCATGTATAATTTTTCATTTGAGGGTCCCAGAGTATATGCCAGATGTGAGACCAAACATGCAGCCCCTCTTTGTAATTTAAAGCACTTCTTTGCCTCAGTGTGCTTGTCTTGATCCTGGGAGCTGTTTTGCATTGAATGTAAATATTTCCACTGACATCAGTAAGATCCATATTATTCATTATTCCTACGATGTTAAAAGAAAATGAAGCATAAAAAGCAAACCTTCCAAGAACATTGATAATTACTACCACAGTTGTACAGAGGGCAAAAGAATAAATTTAAGTTAGTTTTGCAGGAGCAACTGAGCCTTCAGTAAGCTTCCGAGTTTGATAAGAGACAAGTTACTTGCTGACTTCTCAGGATGTAAAAAGTATGAAATGCCCCATTGTGCATCAAAGCTCTCTGACAGAGAGTGTGGACCCTGTGGATAACCATGCCACAGCAGCTGCCAAAGTAGGTGTCTGGCACAAAAAATTTGAAAAAACCTCCTTAAATCTCATGCTAATGGCAACATTGTTCTCTTATGGATTAAATTTCTGTGCTGTCTCCTATATGTTACCAAACATGGGTAAGTGCCTTTACCGTTATATTTGTCTCCCACTACTAGCCTCCTTCCCTTCTTATGCCATCTTGTTTTTTAACTTAGAGACTCAAGAAACCCTCAAGAATGCTCTGCATAAATAGTGGGCTTCGCAGCCTTGAATCCAGCTTAACTGAATTATGCCAGAAAATTTCCATACCTAGACGTGCCCTGGTTGGCAACTCATTTTAAAAAGTTGCAAGAGAGGAGGCATTCCTGTCCCGTTAGTTGTACCCTGCACTGCCTCTGCCCCTTCCCAGTTCCACCTACATGGACAACAGCCATTGCACAGGGGGAGTGCAGGCGGGTCAGCAGACAGCAGAAGATGGCAGAGTAATCAGATCAGCAGTGGAAAGGTTATGGTTTCTCAATATGCACCTGAGATGCATCAAATATTTGCACATTTTAGGAACACAGCTGTGAAGCTGCAATTGAATCCGGACGTGAAATATTTCATCTGAACCAAAACCACTGCCTAATAGCTGAATAACAGAGATAGATAGGAAAGGGGTGATTAATCTAACTGGAATGAATTGTGCCACTGTCTTTCCAAATTCTCCACTGAAGTAAAACAGAAGCCTGTCTTTTTTTCTTTTAGTCATGGCCATGATTAATAACAACAACAACAATAACAATAATGTTATTCTTCAACTTTCCTTCACATCTGGTGGATAATTTGCCATATTGTAAGTTAAAATGAGATTTAAAAATATCACAAAAATAAAATACAAGAATACAAAATTGTAAAGACATCAATGATCGCTGACAAAAGCCATTTACTATAAAAGGTTTTAATTTTTTTTTTTAACAAGTCAATAGCATAATCACTGACAGATCAGAAAAGAAGATTCTGTGTATTTGGCACTGAAAAAGCTAAATGCACGAGTGGAACCTTTGCCATCCACAGCCCACCCTTTCCAGGCAGAGAAGGAGCAATGCTATGGCATGGATCTTAGATCTTTTAATAGCAAAAAAGCCTATAGAGTCTGATATAAACACAGTCAGCTTGGCTACTCAGGATTTGGGTGGAAAACCCAGGGTCCTTCCATCTTCACAGCTCTTCTGTCAGATATGTGTGTGAGCTACACAGCAGTAACTTTATCATTGTTGTTTAGTATTCTTTGTACCCTACTTGCAGTACAGTGGTTGTAGGGAGCCCTGTGTGCTAGCTGCTGCACAAAAGGCAAATAGGCAAAATGGGCAAACAGGGGGATGGAGTGTCTTGCTGGCTGCACGCACGGTGGCAGTGGCAGAGCCAAGCCACCTCTTCCTCCCCCCAGAGCCATGCTCTGCACTGGGGATCCTGCAGTAACATCATCAACAGAAAAGTCACTTGTGTATTTTCAGTCTGTTTATTTGCAATAACAACTGAAAATCAAGCAGTGCTTGTTCCTTTAAAACAAAATCTCTGGAATAAAATGTTCCAGCTGTTTCAGGTCTTTAGCTCTGCTTCTATTAATTTTGAAAGCACTCTGTGATTTCAGCTCTTGCTTTTATATCCCCTTTCAGCCATCCTATACCTTCGGCCTCCACAGTTTTCCCAGTTTATGAGAAAACATAAATAATTACCTCTCAGCCTTTGGAGTTACCTTCTCTTGTTGTGAAATTCAGTCTCAAACAAAGGCTCTTGGACTTTGTTTCTGTGAGCTGTATTCTCAATTCCCCACCACTTGCTCCTCTGCTTTATTTTAAGCATGTGAACAGTCCAGGTGCATTAGGGGGAAATAAGCATATCTTTAAGTTTAAACTTATAAATAGTCCTGCCGATTTCAATAGAGACTAACTAAAGATTTAAGGTTTTGGATGAACCGGGTCTTCAAAATATATGGATAAGATTTTAAAAAAATAAGCTGGTCACTAGTATGAGTGAGTATATGTTTGGATGTGCTGAGACCCCAGTAACTCTCACCTGAAGAAGAGAGAAGTTGAAGGCGTGACATTTTGTAAGTGATGAACAGTGGTCAAGTTTCAGGATCAGGCCATGAACTGAGACTTGGGAGATGGAGATGCTATTCTTAGAGATACCACTCAGCTATGTGCCACTGAGAAAGCCAGCTAATCTTTCTGTGTTTCTGTTGCTTTCCCAGCTTTCTTTGGCCCTGCAGAGAGACTGCAAGGTCTTCAAGTAGGTCTCATCTCTAAGGGTCTGTTTGTGGGTACAAAGTAGTGTTGGACTACAAAAAACAATTACCCAACTGATAAGGCGTTTTTAAGGTATTAAAGACAAATACTCCAGAACTGGGAAGTGCTAACAACGGTGTTCTGTATCAGTTTGATGTCTTTGTGTCTATACATTTTGATACAGTCTTTAATTAAATGACCAGATTGTTTTTCTCCCTGTGGACCTACTGGTTTGCACAGTGCGTGAAACACAACACGCTTGCTGCTCTTCTCTGCTGCTTTCAGGGAGCTTGGTGAGAAGATAGTTGGGGTGGGCTACTCACTCTGGGGTCCTTCCCACACGATTGTAGCCTAAGCAGCAGCATGCCATCTCTGCCTGGACTTCAAGACCAGCAATGGACTGCCACCTAAGCAAAAAGGAGCCTGAAAAAAATGTACAGCTGGGGACTAGCCTCAAAGCCTTCTTGGCTGCATTCCTTCTCATCTTTTTCAATATGGGAGGAAAACTCCCGAACTGTTTTTCAACATGTGGTTTGTTTTTTTTTTTTTTCCTGGAGCCACCTGCTCCATTCTTGCTCCTGCATCCTGTTTTTTGCCTCTTGACCTTTCATCTGCCCCATGGATCCGGGTGAGATCATCTTGGCTCCTTTGCCTTGGCAATGCCCTTTAGATGGGTGCATCTCTCAATTTAACCAGTACCTAACCTTGTCTTGCCCAGTCATTTCTCCTAACAAATGGCAAATATACCCTGCGGTTGCCCCATGCCAGTTCCCCCTTCCCTAGTGTAGTCACATGTAACAGCCCCAGAAAAAGAAACCATCTCCAAGTAGCCCTGGCCATGAGGGAAGGCTATGAACTTTCTTCTTGGAAACTGGGCATGCATTTCCTGGGCATTCATAACAACCACAGGAAGTTTAAGTGCACTCAGACTCTACAGTCTCTGCAGAGAGTCTTGTTGCTAAGATCTATGTCTCTGCTGGGCAGATACAAAGCTTCCAGAAGCTTATAGCCCAGGAAAATGAGGGTGGGTTACACTACAGCTCTGACATCACCTTGCCAAAAGTTAAGTATTTTCTTCTAAGCACAGGCTTCGGAAAAAAACCCAAACAACTAAACAAAAAAAATGACAATAGCAACAAGAAATTTCCCCAGAATCACTTAGTGCTGAAAATGTATCTCTTTCTTTAGACATTTTCAGAAAGGGCTTAGCAGAATTCAA
Source organism: Nyctibius grandis (assembly GCF_013368605.1). NCBI lineage: Eukaryota > Metazoa > Chordata > Aves > Nyctibiiformes > Nyctibiidae > Nyctibius > Nyctibius grandis. The sequence goes on from NC_090659.1 coordinate 106,183,799, forward strand.
ACCCTGCCCCAATTTTCAGCCTGATGCAGATACCCAGCACAAACACATATCAATAGCAAAGTTTTAAGTAACTGAAGCTTGTATTGCAAAATGACATAGTAGAGTCAGAAAAGCCTGTTGTCTTGCATCTGTTATTTGGTTCAATGTGTCTGACATCTGGAACATTAAACTGCTATTCTGATTTTTTGTTAAATTTTTGTAAAATTAGATTTCTTGTGTGTTTTTTTGTTTAAGATCTCTGAGGGAACATTTGCAGTCTTGGCAGCTTCTGCTATCTCAGCTCTAATAATGCCCGTATTTTGCGAGACAAAATGTACGTTGATCATGCCATGGATTCCTGTTTCACCAGATGCATTGTTTCAGGCCTTTGTGATTTCATAGTGGATTTCATCTCTTCTGAAAAGAAAAGAGAGACATGCAAGAGAGGTTCAGGAACATTTTTCCCATGAAGATGTTTGTCTAAAATATGATTAAAAGGGCCTGCCAGGGAGAAAATACAGTATATTTTGCTTTCAAAAATTAACATGTGTTACAGCTAAGTCAAAACTGTTTTTTTCATGCCCAGTTTATTGCATGTTTCTAAGGATTTTTTTTTTGGTGCTCATTACAGTAGCAGAGCAAAGTGATTCTGGTTTAATTGCTCTCTTTCTTGGAAGAGATTTGGAATAAGAGTCTTAAAAAGTTTCCTAATGATCCTGAACTGCTTTTTTTCTCTCTAGACTAAAGGCTGTGGAGGTCAAAGATGAATGAAGATGTTGGGGTGAGCAGAAAGCAACTGTAGTGTTTCCTTTTTGCATTCAGAAAAGTTAGATATTTGGAGTGCTATTGCAGAAATGAAGGAGGAAAATTATAATGTCTCTCTATTCACCCAGAACCAATGGAAATCTGTCTTGCAACTCTTCTCATATAGAAAATAACCAGTCTGTCAACAAAGCCCTACTTAATGAAATCCTCATTTTGTGCTCCACATTGGCTTTTATGTGAAAGTGTTGACTGACAAGCTTATTCAGTGTTAGTTTAGGGATTTCCTAGAAGGAAATAACTTGCCTGAATCACTTCTAAAAGGTAACAAAATACAAACCAGCAACATCCAGTGGCAAGACTGGGTTAGTAGCATTGCTCTGGATCACAGAGCTACAGCAATCACACTGAACCTCCCTGACCTCTCAGCATCAGGACACTGAGCAAAGGAAGGGAGACAGTAGGAGCAGAAAATTATAAATATTGCACATTAAAAAATGCTCTTTCTCCCCTTTCCTTTCCTTTCCTTTCCTTTCCTTTCCTTTCCTTTCCTTTCCTTTCCTTTCCTTTCCTTTCCTTTCCTTTCCTTTCCTTTCCTTTCCTTTCCTTTCCTTTCCTTTCCTTTCCTTTCCTTTCCTTTCCTTTCCTTTCCTTTCCTTTCCTTTCCTTTCCTCACACGTACTTTGGCATTTATCTGCCATGACAAGCCTCATTTCTCCTTTTAAAAGAATTCATAAATGAGCTATGAATATTTGATCCTTTTTTAAACAAATATTTTGGCTTGACAAGTCACAGCAGATAAGACTACTCAAGATGGTAGCCAGCTGCTCCGGAGGAAGGAGTGTAGGTAGAGTGGGGGCCAGCATTAGAGGCATCACCTTTCCCAGGCGCTCCATGCAGACTGCTGTGTAAGGCAGGGCATTGGCCACAGAAACGCTCCTTTGCTGCTGCAAACCTGGTTTTGCACAGCCTGCTTCAAAGCTGTTGGTGTGAGGACAAATTCTGCCATGCCTGTGCTCCAGTTCACCACGTGTATGAGCGGCCCCGCTGACTTCAGTGGAAATAGTCGCAGTTTATAGTCAAACACCTCTGTGTGTCCTTCTAGGATCACGGCTTTAAACAGCACATAATTCTCTCTGTTAGGGTTCTTAGGAGGTTTTTCTCTGTGTTACTGAGCAAATTAGCTGACTCTCTAGTCAATTCAGATTAGCTGCTTTATAGAGAAGTTACCAGTCTCACACCACAGTGAAATTTAATAAATGAGACGAATAAAGGGCTTTTTGGAAACCCTTTTATGGGTCTGTTCACATTGTCTTTCAGGCTTGACTTGCAAGGATATAGCAATCTGCATAAATTCTTCTCAAGTATTGTACTGGGCTGATATTTTTAGCCAGTGACAAATAAACAGATTTTTAAAAAATACCCTGGTACACCTGTTTTGCACCAAAGTTGAGAGCATGTGAAAGTGGTTTTTGAAATCAAGCAACTGTAGATGCTTGTATGTGAACTTAGCTAAAGTGTTCTTTATCACTTTAAAACCTATTTTAAGTATATTTTTAATCGTATAATATAGGTGGCTCTGGGGCATATTCTGTCATTGGATTTCAGTTGAAAATTGTCTATTTTGGGGAAAAATCTCTGGATAAAAATATTAAGAAAATACAACTCTTTTCACTCACTATTTTGCTTTTTCTACAGTTGTCACTATGGAAAATTTAAAAAGAACAATACCTAAATTCTCTGACTTTCCGCATCATTCACCTTTTGTCCAAAGATAAAGGGTCAGCTTTAGTTTTCTTGGTGAGAAAAAAACTGAGAATGTTATATTAGATGAAATTACATTTTCAAAAGCTCAGGGCAGACTTTTCTGCTTTGTTGTAAATTTGCATCATAGAGACATAATGCAGATCCATTGGAATCAATTCAGGGTGTCCTTGACTTCAGAAGACTTTCCATTTGGCCCAGGAGGAAAAAAGTTGTTGACTGTGGAAATCTTTTTACTGAGGTGACTCCTTTCCTGTGTGCATGTTTTTTTATTATAGCTTTAAACCAAGCAACATTTTGAACAATAAGCAAAGCTGAAAGTTATTGATAAGCACAGGGATAGGGAACAATTTGATCACTGCATTAAAAATCTTGTCTAGGACAGTTCTCGGTTTCCACCTAAGCCACCAGCAAAAGATTCATATCAATCCAGTTTCCAAATATCGTGACCCGCCTTGTACTTTTCAGCCTCTAAGACATGCATTAGCAGGGCAGCCCTGAGATCTGCAGGTGACGAGCAGTGCCCTGCCTGGATGCCACCTCACTGCTGCAGTGACAAACAGACACGTTCCTGCGTCAGCTGAGGGATGGCATGGGCGGTGAGGCCAAAGGCCTACATTCCCTAGTACTGATAATTCATCATAGCAGTGTTATAGCTATCTTACATAGTGTTTTTACTTTAGATACCTGCCTTCAGTGATTAGACCCCAGACAAAGTATACTGAAGGGGCAAAGTCCTCCAAAATATTGCAGAATTCATTGCACTTCATGTATAGATTTGAGAACATCAGGACTAGGACTCAGTTATTCTGCAGTGCAAAAAAATTGCAGACCAGAAACGGTACAAATGTCACAGAAATATTCTTCCCCTCTCTGCATTGTCTGGGGGGCGTTTGTGGAAGGATGGTGGGATTGGTGCTTTTTTGAATATATGGTATACATTCTTTTCCATTGTTTCCACAGATGAAAGTGCTCATGGTAATGTGCCCTTGTGACATTCTATTTGAAAATATTACTCTTTCTTCAAAGAAGAGAAAGGGAGAAGTTGTAGCTTTAAATTGTATGAGCATGGGAAAATCAGACATGGTAATAAAAGTGGATGTTTGAGTGTGTCAGATAAAATTTATTGGATAGGGGTCTCCAGCTCAGTGCATTCCTATGCAAAATTCTTGGTAAGTTGCCAGAAAGTGAACTCTGAGCATTAGCACAGTAGAAAATATTTATATGGGTGTAAGGCTGCTGGCTGTGATACGTTTCTGCTCTTTCAAAATAGCTTGCCACAAATTCAGAGGCGTCAATAGAGGTCAAATTGTAGGGAACTACATAATTTAATGAATCAATTATATGCTTACCAGACAATAAGTAATACTATTGTGGAAAAAACGAATTATTAACATGTGAAAATAATTTGTGAGCTGCAACAACACATACAGTAGCAATCAATGTTAAGTTTCTAAATATGTTCGGTCAATCTAATTGCTTACCCAGTAAAGTCAGCACAATAGGTTTCTTCTGTTTTGAGCATTATCTCCAATATGAATGACTGTGAGAAGACATTCTTCAGTGCACCTCAGCACTGGCTTCACTTTCTGCTGCTGGCTTACATTTCATTAAAATTGAGCCCATGAGAAGGACTGTTAAATAGTTTTCAAATATATCCCATCACATTTACTTTATTAAGATATGGACATTATATCAGTGACAAGTTCTATTTGCAATGAGCAGGGCTACCTTGAGATCAATTTTTTATTTCATCTGAATTTTGGCCCAAATTCTGATAGTTAGTACCTTTTCAAGAAATTTTTAAATCTGTCCCATGTGAAGGAGGCACCTTTTCCTCCCCACACAACTTTGGTGCAAAGAACTGCCTTGAGCAACATTTTCCTACGGTAGCTCTTCTCTCTTTCCTATGATTTGCTTTTGCATGTAGCACTTGTGGATATTTCCCTTGAAATCTAAGGGAAAAAAGACCTGCCCTAACTCAACATCCTGCCCAAAGCTGCTTTGCTTTGCCAGTGGGGACCATATGCCTTTCGTCTCAGCATAGCCCCACGAGGTCAGTACAGACTGTAGGTACAGCAGCACAAATAGTCAACAACTGAATTACAGTTTCTCCAAGATCACAGGGATTCTGACACAAAGTAGAAGGCTGACCCTAAATCTATTGAATCTTAGACAATTTTTCTCTCAAAAATGAAATTAAAATTATGTATCAACCACCTAATAAATATCTGAGGCTTTACTCTTTCAAAATACGTATTTTTCTGAACTATGATCCTGCAGGCAAAATAGCAAAATAATTCCTTGTTTATTTGGGCTTTTCACAACATTTGATCCTTGACAGTTTGTCTTTTAATGACAGAAAAATGTAGCAGCAATATAAGACCTTGATTACCCTGACATTTTCAGAGCAGAATGATAATTTTTTTTCAGTCTTGGTTTCCTGTGAATTCATGCTTCTTTTGGGTTACAGAGATGCTCACCTCAAATCTTCTCCTGTTATTTTATATTAAGCAAGACACAAAAAAATTTCCCAGCATCAATCTCAGCTTTCATAAAGTATTTATATCAGTCAGACTAACACCTGTTTGGTGAATTTAGACTAATCACAATTTCCCATTTATTCAGATCCTGGAATTTAATAAAATATCCAGCAAAATCTCAATTAAAACTAACATACTCATTTCATAGCAACTTCAGAAATATTCAAGCCAAACACAAACTGAAGGCCACATATCACATCTGGTACTCAAATTTTAGAAGAAAGATGTAAGTTTTTACTGAGGTTGAAAGGACCATCCAAAAATAGAACCTGGTGTGTATAAATAAACTCAGTTGAATGATAAATCAGCTACTCTCCTCATGTACTTTACTAAGTCAATAATAATGCTTCAAATGAAAACGAAGATATAATACATCAAGTTCTTGAAAAATAGTGTCACTGATGGGAATGGAACTCATGTCTGATGCTGCCAGACTTTGCTGGACTACAATGTGTTGCAAAGGTATTCTCTTACTGCATTTTAGCAGTAGCACATCTTAGTTAATCGAATATGCATGGTTCCTCAAACCAGTTCAGGAGGAGTCTGTCAGGAACAAACATATATGCAGGTTACTATTGCATGTTGGCTGCTCTGCTGTAGCTCTTGCACAGAATTCCTGGCAAATGGAGAGTAAAACGTGATAACTTAAACCTCTGCCACTGAAGTTTAAGCTGTCTTATCTTATAGTTTTATCAAGAAAACAACATTCATTTGGACCATTAACACTAATTCTCTCCTCTGTGGTAACCCATTAAATGTATACAAGCCATGACTTAAACACTACAAGCAAAAAATCAGGAAGAAACCACACTCGTATCCTGAGGACTGCCATACTTGTCTGGTTTTTCCTCTCCTGATTTGCAAAGCCACAGGTAGCCTGTGTTATCCCCTCCTTAGAGGGAACATTGTTCTCATCAGCCACTTTAGAGATGGAAAACCCAAAACAGTGTGCTCATTGATAGTCACAGATGTGCACAGTGATTTGGAAAGCTTAGCTGATTCTCTGTAGAATGGGTAAACCTATGAAGTGGAAAAATTCACTCTTCTTATAGAGAAATTTTCCTCCCAAAGTGTAAACAAAAAGTATTGTATGAATGTTTCTGTAGAATTCCATGATCTCATGAGAATACATTTTATTTGTAAAGGCACAGTGAACATGTATGCAACGAAGGATATTTTGATTTCTACTTGCAATAAACAAGATTTCTGTATATTGCTTCATAATGCAGTCATTTTACCTCTGTGGCAAAATGTCAAAATGGGGCCAGCAGCCTATTTCATTTCAGTTTTTGGTGTCCCAATATAATTTTTTCTAGGTCTTCCGAGATACAATGATGTATGGAGACCTAATGGAAGTTGCAGCCACACAGGGCTTTGTGTCATGAAGGGATCAGCTTGAATTAGAGTAAGTATCTATTGTATAGCCAGAGGTACATTTCTGTTAGGCTGAATTAGAGAATTTACTGGCACGTCTCCATAAACATGACTCTCTGTACTAGGAAATAGTTAATCTTTTATTACATTGGATAGCCTTGTGGGATTGCTTTAGTGATTCATTATAGAAATCAAAGTAAATTCTATAGTGTTGTGCAGTTTGGCTTATCCAATTGGAAAAACACTAATGATCAAAAAAGCATGTGTTCTTACTCAGATATATTTTATGACATGCCTGTAAAATGTACCTACCACAGTTTTTCATTGTTTCACAGACAATAAGCACAGTCATTTTCAGGTTTCTATTGTTCTACAGCTGAAGCTGTGAATGTCCCCTTGGTCATTGACATGAGTGACAACTACATTTACGTCTACCAAGGAGGCATGATTAGTTACTATGTTTCATCAATAAAGTTTATTCCTTAAACCTATAGAAATTATAGCACTGTATTTGAGACATGACTCTGAAGAGTATGTCAGCTTTTCAACCATAAACCACAATGTCTGAGAATTTATAACTTGGCAGAAAGGCCTTTTTGAGATAAATCTTAATATGTGTGCTAGTAGTCCAGAAATAATTTATTTTCTGAGATTGTCAGCCTTACTCAGACAAGGTAGTGCTTCAACTCCACAAGGAGTTCCACTCATTTCAATGGTCATAACCAGGTAGGAAAGAGATTCTGCATGATTTAAGTTGATTTCAACAACTTAAATGTATTTTTCTCAGAAAAAAAAATGAAATAAAAAGAGGCTTGTTTTTCTTTTAGCAAACATTTTTAAGGAAACTTCCTGCAGAAAAAACAAAGGGTGAAATTTCAGTCACTGAAATTCAAAGGAGTTTTCACATTGAATCCCATTTGTTCAGATCTGTATTTGAAAGTATGTAGTTACCTTTTGGTAGTTACTTTGTATTACTAAGCAGTATTTTTGTATGAATTTATTATAATTGTATTTGAACAGTAATAATGAAAAAGGTTCATTCCTGTTACGCCTGAGACAATAGAGGTTTTATAGAACCCAGTGGAATTACAGGCATGCTGTTTCTCACAGGAATGACTGTTTGCAGGAAGGGAGAGAATCTAAGGTTTGGATGGCTTGTCTTAAATTCCCAGGTCTTTGAGTGCCAGTAACTCAATTACAAAAATCCTGGATTTTCAGAGCCAAGGGCTATCATGTGGTCAAGAGAACTGTCCGTCTTCTATTATAGTAGAAAAATCGAGACCTCTCTGGACACCATCTGCTTCTTGTTTTTTGGAACTTCCTTGTATTCCTCCTATCTGTGGACATTTCCAAACCATATTTTCCCAGTCAATCCCCAGAATATGCACTGAACTCATGCTAAATTTTGAGCTGCCACTTGGCATCCTAATTGAACAGTAAGCTGTAACATATGCTTTGAACGTTGCTACAGCTCCTCAGTTGTCAAGTAACTGCCATGATGCCCCAGTATCTTTAGAGGAGGTTATTCACTGTATTAAATGTTTTTAATGAGAGGAGCTGTTCAAAAACACTTGCTGAAGTTATAACACCAAGTGATAAACATCTGAAAAGATTTGAATTGCCAGTTTCTGGGTGCCAGCAACGCTCCATTATCTAGAGTGTGCTTGCTTGAACTACATGCCGGAAGAGGGAATGTTATAAATTAGAGATTACAGAAAACAGAGACGTGGCTTGTTGGCAGGTAGTCTTCCATTTACAAGCACAGAAGTTTGTACCAGAACTAAAAGTGAACTATAATATAAAATGTTATGCAGAAATAATGGAAGGGAACAGGCTTATCTGGCAAAGAGGAGGTTTTGCAATCTGTTAAGAAAAGTAACATTCAGCTAAAACGTTACTCAGCCAGCAACAGACCAATCTGTAGAAAGTCAGGTTGTACACAAGCTCTTCTCTCATCTTGCACTAGAGACCAGATCGTGGCCCTTTGTGAGCCATTTGTGTGGATCTACTCACATCTACTCTGCCCAGGGCCAACGTCCCCAGGAGCAGCCACCCCAGCCAGACTGCACAGCCACAGATTCGTGTACTGCACGTGTGGCTGCACTGCTCTCTGCACACGTGTTCTCGTATCTGCGTGGTGTCTCTGGTTTTTTTTCCCTGTCATTTGTTGTCCAAGCAATGTGCATTTTTCAAGAGTTCTTGCTATTGTAAAGCAACGGAGGGTTGCCATATACATTTGAGGACTGTTCTGTTGCACCATGAGAAAAATAATACAGTCTAGTAGACTTGGCCAAAACTGAAGTGCCCCGTTCTTTTCTTTCATTTCTTGTTTCCCAGTGATCTGGGATGTGATTGCGGCACCTCAGTGCTTTTTTAAAAAATTGTTTTATGTATCTGTGTCTTAGTTTTTATGATTCAAACCTTGCTTCTCTCATGCACAACTGCTAGCACAAAAGGTAACAGCTACAGTGCTGCCAGAATAATTATCTTTCCTAGTTCAGGTGTTGATCCTGTAGTTTGATCCATATGAGTGGTAAAATTTGCCTGTGCTGAGCCATTTGCAGAAAGGGAAGCTTAGAAGCATGGCATGTCTTTGGTTAACAGTTCACTGTAAAATCAGTGCCCTGCATTTTTTTCTTTAGTTTGCTTGTTTTTAAGTAGGTGATGAATAGTTAGTAAATGCACAAACTAAAATATACACGCTGATGTGTGATCATATGGCTTTCCATGCTGGGAGACTGCAAAATCTAGGGCTTTCCACAATGGAAACAATGCAGAAGTCTGCAGCGCCTGTATCTCTCATGCTTAATGATGAATTAACTCCAGAACCTCCAGGTGGTTTGGAACACATTTTCTTTTCCACTATAATGTTTCATGAAGTGTGAGCTGTTGCAATTTTTTTTTCTGCAGATGTTTCTGGCAGTGCTACACCACGTTTTCTTATTGATATGGTAGAGGTGCTGGAAAAGGAGCGTGGAACTGAAGTGGGTCACTGTTCTCCCTGACACTGTTGCAAAAGACAAATATTGCAGACCCACTTCGAATGGTTACAGAACCAGTACTTTAACATACCTCTTGGGACCTCTGCTCCAATAATTCTTTTAAAGCCTGTGGCTCTGAAAAGGACACACATGAGTAACAAGTCATGAAGTGTAGTGTACATTATTGTTACTCCAGACAGCATTGCCAATTTTTTTTGGTCATACCTTTATTACATATATATGGCATATGGTACTTCATGTGAGTTGGTATGGGTTACAGCTCAGTAACCCCTCTCGCTTGCTCTTCTGCACACCAGAGTGAGGGGCACCAAGCAGCACCACTGGCTTCCTAATGCTGTTGTTGCAACTATGACTCTGGCCATGGCCATGTTGCAAATATGACTCTGGCTGTGGCAAGGAAAAGAGAAAACCCCAAGAAAGCAAGGCAAGAGAAACCAGCTGATTGCTAGCAGCTAACCCTGGATTCTGAGAAGGCATCCATGTGGCAATTCATCTCACCTAATTTTAGTGATAGGATTCAGCTCTAGTTTAAAACACATTTTTGTTACATGAGCTAAATGCCTGAGCTCCTATTACAGGCAGTGGACATCCAGTCAGAGCAGCCTGGAGCCCCACCAACAGCTGGGTGCAGGATTCAGTTGCCTTATCATCAGCATCTATTGCCACCCCAGGTGCCCTCAGGGGTCTCTGGCTGCTGCTTTGGAAACAATGAGTCTCCCACAGGTCCTGGGTCTGTATGTGCCAGCTCTAAGGAGGCCTAACAGGTCTGCAGTGAGAACAAGGAAGCATGCCCTTGGGTGCTGCAAATGGCCTTAGGAGCTTACATTGAGGTGGATACTGTTGACATTCACACACCTGAGCTACATGTTGAGACTCCCTTGAGAAAAAATGGGAAGAAATCAACATTTCTAAGGGATACTTCTCCCAAGCTATTCTAGGTTCTATCTTGAAATGATGCTATAAAGGAGTCTGAAGGGATTTATGTGCCTAGTTCCACATTAAATGCCCAGAGGTATCCAGGACATCTGTGTGAGACTGGCAGATACGACACAGGGCCTACAGGAGACATGGAGTCTTTGTCCAGCTGCCAGAGGCCAGTGAGGTTGTCCTTGAGCATCTCAGTTACCTCTAGACACCTCTGTCTTGGCATTGAGCCTCCATTTCTCCTCTGATCATCTGAGGTGTAGTTCCTCCACTGTATAAACAGCTACAGGTGGGTGGGATGAATCCTGCCCCAATGGCTGTTTCCAACACCCAGAGACTGGAGCTATACACAGTAATGAATGATCCTCCCCTGTTCCTGGCACCCCATTTGTTCATGGAGGCTCCCAAGGCCATTTAGCTGGCATGGCATGCATGGATTGTGGAAACAAGTGCTCAATTTTGCTGAGAGCCACCATGCCTGTGGTGCAACTCTGCCTTCTTTCACACCACTCCTTTCAGTCTACACCATTGCTCAAGAAGAAATCTTCTGGAGAGCAAAGCCCCTGCTGGCTTTCCAGGCAGTGAGGGAAAAAGCAGGAGAAACTGAGAGCAGAAACCCAGACCTACTCCAACAGTTTCTCTGTGGCAAATCATATTTCAAGGGGCTTAGTTGGATGTTAAGGAATGGCCTGAGAAGTAGGCTTAAATGGGAATGTAATTTTCTCCTTAGCTACAATGCAGCTAACCCCAGGAATAATGGGAAGGAAATTAATTTAGATACATTATACCATACAGAAAACTATAGTAAACTCTAGCTGCTGTAGGAGAATCAAAACAATAAGGAAGCAATGAAATAAAATAATGAGAATGAGACTGCAAGTCTAGAAATAATAGAAAAGCAAAGGGCTTTTTTAAAAAGAAAAATGGAAATATAATCATTCAAAGTACAAGAAAAGAAAATATTGAGAGTAAAAACACATAAGAAAAGGCAATAGAAAAATACATAAGAATTTGGGGGGGATTGGGTAAACGTATGCTAATAACTAAAAAAAAGGGATTAAGTTTCTGTCACACTGAGTGATATTGGCTATATTCTTACTGTAATTCAAGTTTTAAAAGTGCTGCTGTCTTAAACAATCCTGTTCACTAGCTTTATGCTAATATATGGATTTTTGATAAAGTGATTTGTTCATTAGAAACTGGAGTGATAGAGTAAAGGCCCCAGTCCCACATACTACTATAGCAATTTTGAGTGCAGAGCTCAGTTTATGGAGAAGCATTTTCAGCGTCAGGACTTTAAGGATCCCCTCAAAGCAACCAACACAGCACCTGATAATAATGTTCTCCAGCTACTGCTGAACTCATCTAAATTTTTGGGAGTGATTCAGACATGAAAGAACTCAGACATTGACAGACCAAACTGGCAGACCAATATTATCTCTTTGCCTCCTGATTCTCCTCTGTGGGCTGGTATCTGTTATCTATTGTTTTACACTTTGGACAAAACACAGCCCACCAGGTCTAATTCTCTAGTTAGGCACTTCAGCAATGGCTCGCAGAAATGTAGGTACCTGACACTGGGTGGATGGAAAGAAGAGGAGAATGATTCCATCAACCTAAAATAAGTTAAGTAGTTTGCTGAAATTGGAGAGAGACTTCCAATACCTTTGAAAGCTCGCAGGGGTTTCAGCCAGCCAGACTTCAGGACTTCCCTTCAATGACCGTATGAGAAAATCAGGCCCATTCTGAAGGTGAGACACCCATGAAGTTAAGTTTCTATCTCTTTGGCTGAAAGCCTAGCGACCTAATGTGAATGGGTTTACTGGAGCAAATCCAGTGAAGGACCACAAAGATGATTAAGGGACTGGAGCATCTTTCATGTGGGGAGAGGATGTGAGAGCTGGGACTTATGAGCCTAGAGAAGAGAAGGCTCAGGGGGATTTTATCAATGTATATAAACAACTGAAGGGAGGGAATGAAGATGAGGGAGCCAGGCCCTTCTCAGTAGTGCCCAGACAAGGGGCAATGGGCACAAACTGAAACATGGAAGGGACTGTCTGAACATCAGGAGACACTTTTTTTCCTGTGAGGGTGATCAAACAATGGGATAGGTTGCCCAAAGAGATTGTGGAGTCTCCATCCTTGGAGATATTCCAAAGCCATCTGGACATAGTCCTGGACAACTGACTTTAGCTGACCCTGCTTGAGCAGGGCAGTTGGACTAAATGATCTTACGAGCTCCCTTCCAATCTCTACCATTCTGTAATTCTGTGATCTCTCACGTCTCTCCAATCTCACTAGCCCCATCAGATATGGAATATGTGAGTGGCAACGCCAGTACCCACTGCTGACGTGATAGCCCAGTAGTTAGAGCATTGCCCCGGGCCTGCATCCACCTCCCCAAAGTCCCTAAGCAGGTCTCCTTAACATGTCTTTCCAATCTTGCATTTTGAAACTGGACCAACTTGCAAGCAAGAATAATGCTCAGAGCATTCAGATGGATAAGGCAGAACACAGCTTTGCCCTCTACTCTTCAGTTTCTTTGTTTTTATCCATAATGATTTTGGGTAAATACATGCACTTCAAGGCAGCAGGTCCTGGAACCCCTGGTTGTGTCTTTCCTTGAGTTCATACCCTACCACCAGTATCAGGTTTTCTTTTCCTGCTTCTTGCATGGCTGTCTGTATACTGGTTCCTGGCAAGATCAGGAGCGAGCACCTTCTTCAGTTATGAGGTCCATGGTCTGGTTGATGGTTTGGGCTCTTGGCAGAAGTGCAAGTCCCAGCACTCCTGGGAAAAGCAGGTCCTGCTGTCCCACACTGTCCAGTCAGGGGAGGTAGAGGCCAGTCTTGCTGGAGCAGTGCATTGCTACTGAGTAAGAAACGCCTTTCCAGCTAAAAAACTGTAAGCTCCCTGGGGCAAAGACAACAGCTTTATTCTGTATTTGAACCATGCCTTCCTACCTTGTGTCCTGCCTGGTCCAGGGCAAACACTCACTCATGCCATTGTCAGTACCAATGCAAATAACAAGCTGTGTCTGAAAGCCAAGCAATAACAGGAAAGCAAAGAGAGAGAAGGAATCCAAGCATATCTGTACAACCCTTAATTTGCTACTAACTTCTTAAGCTACAGACAGTGGTGTTGGTCAGCAATAAGAAAGGTACAAACACTGCATTATGGATGATATAGACACATTTTTGATGATTTAAAAGCTCTGACTCAATGGGGAAGCACTTTTTGTGACACGATACACCACTGTAAATCAAGGTAAGTTTTGGGGACATCCCATAAACAACGCAGTTCTTTTCTGACTCAGTTTTTCCTAGCTTTTCTAAAAGCTCCAGTTTGAGCCAGACAGTCTAAATCCTATTAAAGTTGGTCGGTTCATGTAAAAAGGAATGTTCCTTGGACTACAGTAAGGTTTCCTACCGATTTTCCTTTGATTATATTACAGATGACAGTTTATAATAGAACTGCAGACTAGTGTAACATGGAAAAAAACATAAAATTTAACATTTCTATATTTCCAAGCCCTTGTCATACATCAGAGGGATTTAAAAAATGTAGGGAGGAATTTACAACTTGACACAATCACATGTGCAGTAATAACAATAATATAAATATCAAAGGTAACCTTCTCCATCCCGTCCTTCCCCCATTCTTGAAAAGAAGAAACATTAGAGAAGGATTAAAAAATAACTTGGACTCCCAAGGTGAAGTTGATAATAAATACAAAAAGCCACAGAATCCCTCTTGATGTTCTAACTGTAATGCAAAGGGAATAGGACTGCAATTTTTTTAGCTTATAGAAACACATTTTTTCAGCACTTCTGTAGCTAATTCTGAACTGTGTCTTTAAACATTAGGATAGGAAAAGTTTGCCCCATCCAAGACTAGTCTTCTCATTAAATTCTTGTAGACACTTTCTGCCCCAGTAGAATTTTTGGGCATAAATAAGAAGATGGAATATGAAAAAAAAAAAGAAAAAAAAAGAAAAGAAAGAAAGCCAGTCTCATACAACTTGCAATCCAGACAAAGAGGAGCCTGATGATGATGTAGCGAATGCTGCAGACAGGGAACTCAGCTTGAACTCTGTTTGCTTCATGCAAAAAAGTCTCCACAGGTATGAGAGCAGCTTCAGACTCCAAGATATGAGCTATCTGAAAACCATTGGAAACATTAAGCAATAGAGTTATATGAATTCAGCTGAAGTCCTGTCACCTGCCAGGGAAGAAAATTTCTGTTTCTTGTACCTAGAGGGGATTAGTGAGGTTCCCCAAATTCCTCAGTAGTAAAAGCAAATCAAGAAAAACTCTGGGGAAAAGTTTAATTTGCCACCGAACCCTTGACCTATCTGACAACAATGTGAAAACCTACAGGGGTTGAGCTGATGGAAGAAGTACGGAAAAGACTCTTGGCACTGGATTTGAAAGATTAGGGTGCAAGTGCCAGTGCAAGAAGGGGTGCAGTGAGAGGAAATGGAAGTGTTACAGAGAAAGCAGAATGAGAGCTTGAATCTTCAAGGCACTCTCTCAAGATTTGGCTGAATGATAGATCCCATATTCAAAAATGTATTAAAGCCAAAGAAAAGGAGTGAATTTAGTTGCTTGTCAGTGGTGCCAGGATGCTGTTCCTTTCAGTGCCACAATACTTAACACCTGCTAAACTTGACTGGTGTCACCTTAAACGGGCAAGCAAAAGGCCCCTCTGTCCTGCACCTCCATGGGGGTGCCAGAGCTGTTGTGGCACAGCCTGATGACAGGAGCCCTGCAGGCTCCTTTTTCCTTGGGGTTGGGTGAGGACACCAATGGGAATAGGTAAGGTTGAGAAGACCTTGTGAGTTGTGAGCAGCTTCTTCTTAGCCTGATACCACCGCTGAACTTGTGGAGGTTCAATAGGAACAGAAGACAGAGAGCCCATGCGCTCCCCAGTCAAAGGTGGGCAAGGATGGGAGGGTTCAGGCAAGGACAGTTGTCTTGTCTGCGAAACTGAATGCAAAGCGAACACCGTGAATAGATCATATTCAGACTATTGCTTGGTCAGAAGAGCTCTCTCTCCATCCACTGCCAATGAAAATGTTGTCAGAACAGCCTGTTCAGTGCTAAGAGGATTACACAACACAAGTAAGCAAAAGAAAATTCCTCTTTTTCTAAATCCTTTTAGTTTTTTTGCCAAAGGGCAGTGGAAAGAAGAGCCTGAAAAATGGTGAGTTAATTTCTTGCCATTGTGAGAATCAAGCTCCTAATAGGCCTTACCATCTTATTCTGCTCTGAAGAGGGTGCATGACACTGTGAAAAATGTATCTAGGTATCCATTTATAAGTCTGTGTACTGAAGTTTAGGAAAAGCTTATCTGATCTGTCTTCCAAAAACTCGAATTGTGTTTGAACATTTGTGTTCATTGATGGTTGATCTGGAATGTTTTGGTGTTTTTTCTTGCTTACTTTTAGGAGGAATAATATTTGTGTTTGCAAACATATGGACATAACAAATCCAACGCTCTACCTCATTTAAAACTAAACACACAAAAAACTTGACATTTCCTTAGGCTGGCAAAGAAATGTCTACCAGATTCAGAAATGAGCTCAGTTTTTGAAACCGTAGCTCTGAAAGACTTGTATAACTATTTCTCTCTTGATTTGTTTCCAGAAAGACCGCCAGATCACCACATTGTGCAATTACAATTTCCAATTCTCTGTAGAAACCAAACTTTCAGTTGCTATTTAGAAATATTATCATAGAAAAGCAATTACAATGCTGCTGAAAATGTCTTGATAACACCTTTTCTCTTAATTTTCAACGATTAAGAACACCTAACCTTATTGCTATAGCTAATCTAATATTTTACTATGGTCAGGGAATTACGTTACACAGCAGAATTACACTAGCTGGATACCAACCCTAAGTCTGCAAAGTATCGTAAAGGATATTTTTGAATTAAAATTACAAGACTTATAAGAACAAAATCTCTTTACTGCTTATATTAATGTATTAATAATAAATTCCTCAATAAATGATGGATAAGCAAATACCCAAAAAGTAAATAGTTGGTTGACTTTACTATTCAGTGTAAACACTAAATTCATGCACCTAGAGTTCATCTAATGACATTTACTTAAAAAATTGATGTTGTTATGTTTTATTAACTTTGCTAGAAAGAAAAAATTTGTCAACTACACTCTATGCTGACTTCGTATTGAATCATACATCTCAGAGTTACTACAATCTTTTTTGCTTAGGGCTTGTCGTTATAATCCATAAAAAGTTAATCTAATGTTGAAATAAAGTTACCAAAGTATTCAGTCTTTGTCCTTTTTTCAAACCTTCAAGCACTTTCAAATTTAATTTTCTAAGGAAAAATATGCTGCAAGATAAAGAAATAGAGGAACCACAAGTAGATGTCAAAAAGATCCACAAAGATGGTGAACTAGTCCCCAGCTCAATTATTCTGCCATTATGAACTGAGTGTGAACTGATGGTAATTGAAGCGAGAAAGGCACTAAAACACTTTCCAAAGCAACATCTGCAACGAATCAGAGGAATGAAGATAAAATGACAAGGACATTTAATGACAGGATTGTTCCCCTGCCAGCCTTTCTGCTTAAAAAGGTCTGGCCAAATTCCAGTTAGAAATGATCCCAGCATAATGAGTATACCATGTCTGTGTGATGTGTAACTGGGTTTCACAGAGATATTTGAAGAATGAAGTTAAGTATCTCTTTGAAATCTGGACTGTTCCCAAACTTTCTGGTGCTCTTGACACTTTGGGTTGAGCTCTTCTTCTTCCTTCTCATATTTTTTCCACCCACAAAAATTTTCTGTATTATTTGGGAGGGAGCATCACTGGTAATGAATGCACATTGGTATTAGACCTTATGAGGAAATTGAATGTATGCAGGACCATCCCAGGCCCCATGACATTCCTCCTCTGCCTCACAGCCATCCCTACTCAGTTCTCACATAGTCATATCCTCCTATAACACACCACAGACCCTCACCCACATTAGGCTTATACTTCTCTAAAATTTCGTGTCTGTCTTATAATCTTTTCATTTGTCTGTTCTCCAAAGTTTCTTTCTCTTGAAATTCCAAGTCATGATGAATTCATCTCTAAATAGACAAATTCTCACATACATACTGAATCCTGTTTTCTATTTTTTCCAGACTTTGGAACTTTCCTGTAACTTCTCTCTGGTGTGGGCAAAGAACTCAACAAGGTATCATACATTACTAGAATGATAAAACACCACGAAAAACCAAACTAATAGCAAAACGCAGTGGAATAACATTGCTAAAACTGTGATCCAAAAAAAAGACAGTTGAAAAAATCTTTTCATCTTGAATAGATTTTGGATTGTGTTTAACAGAACCTTCACATTTAACTAATAAAATGAATAATTCTGTGATCATAAGTGTAATACAAACTCACAGGCAAAATATTGATTCTGTGTCTATTATCTGATTACCTAAAATTAGGACTGGAAAACATTCATAATCCTTTGCTGACAGGGAACAAACAAAATTATTTCAAATCATTGGAGGATGAAGCCTAGCTGGTGAAACCAGACTGTACAAGACATTGAAGAGATGAGGTACTTGATCCGCAGTTCCCACATTGCATGGATGTTTTTGCATAAAAAGGTTTTGGCTTCCTATCAAAGCTGAAAATATTTATGGGTTTGCTACTCATTTTTTCAATCAACATTCTAAATTCCTTCTGTTCCCATAGGTATATTTGATGAGAAAGTTGTTTTGTCTGAACTACCCTCCCCTCTCCCCGGTTGTCCATTCACAACAGTTACAACATAATTTTTTGGTCTCTTGTTTTCTGGGTTAGCCCTGAATCAACATATTCGATTGTTACCGTATGAAATGGAGGGCACAGAACTAAATTTTTATGGCTGTACATAGTTAATGTTAATTGAAAGATGCAAGATGTCTCTTTTTACCATTCTTGAATATTTTTTTGAGTAGGAAGTAGATAAAAAATCAAGAAAATTCCCTTATCTAAGGAATATTTCCCTTAACACAATGAAAATATGTGATACGTACAAGACACATAATCTGTATCGTATTGGAATCAATTTGACCTTTGTTACTCTTTTCAGTGGAAAGAAGACTCACAGCAAAAGGAAAGAAATATGCAAGAGCCCTCTGAAGACACTGGGAGATTTAGCAGGCTAAAGTGAGAAGAGATTAGATTTTTAAACTATTCCATTTCTACCAGTACTTTTCGAAGATGAAGTGTATTTCTGTTTTAAAAAGCCACCTGTCATGTCACGCATAATCAGTGTGAAGGGTGAGATTAGCAGGGTTTTTTTCCACAGTAAATTCAGAAATTACTGGCTTTTGGGGAAGAACGAGAGTATTTGCAAATTTTGAGCAAATTCAACAAAAAGTTATGAATGAAAAAAAAAAGGAGAAAGTTTTGGATTATGTTAAAACATTTTGTCTCAGTATTTTTAAATTATCTGTGTGTTTTTTTCAAAACACTGAAATGAAATTTAACTTTTTTTCTGAATTACAGAAAAAACAGCTGTGAGCAACAAGGGGATTTGTCAGAATGGGAGATGAATATAGTGAAGGTAAAGGGGAATGTGAAATGCAACTGCAAATGACAAGAGAGAACCAAAGAGCTTGAACAAGCAAGAAAACTCTCCAGCTCAGGAAAAGGACACCAACTCTCAGCCTGTGTAGGTGAGCAGAGCCTGGGGAGCCTCCTGCCAACTTCTCCCCATTCCCCTGCCCACAGCGTTTGGCAGGACCTCTTTCCATGTAACACCTCTTCTGTATCAGGGGTAGGGAGTGGTGATGCAGAACAAAGATAGGCACATACTTAGCTCTGCTCCATACCACTAACAGCAGGTTTCTGAGACATTGCAGCTCCTCACCAGTCCTTGCAATAAGATGTGCATAAAGGGACAGCTGAGCCATAAGCAAATATGAGGGAATAAGGTAAGTAACTCGTTGAAACATAGGCTGCCTTAATAGTTCTGTGAGCTCCTCAAGGGGAAAAAAAAGAGATATTACAGCAGTAAAAAGTTATGTATGAAATAAGCACATTTTTCCATATTCACATTCCGTATTTCTGTACCTGAAATTAGCTAGTGTATTGATAAATGAATTTATGCGGTTGATTTCACAAAGGCAGTCTGTATATTGCTACCATCTGTGCACTAAAACTTTTTAAAAGTAAAATATCAGAAAAAAATTGTTATTATAAACATTCTAAAAATGAGAGTGGGTATTCCAGACTTTTAAACTTTTTTTACCATTTCAGGTTTTCATTAGAATTTGGTGTAGGGTGAGCAGGGTGAATTTCTAAATCTTAAAAGATCAGGCAAAAGAAAAAGTGATATCAAGTAAATCCCTATAAAAGCAATATCACATCCAGAAGAAACATGTCATTTTGGGCATTCCAAATACTTTGAAAAGAATAAAATGTGGTTTGGAAGGAAATGTGGTATGCTTTGAAATTCCAGCTGAAAAACCAAGGAAGACCTATTTGTTTTCTTTTGTCTTTTCATACAGCCCTTCTGGATTTTTTTTTAGTATCTGTAAAGTGTTTTCAGACCATTTTGTATGACAGGTTGAATACATCATTATTTTTGTTGCTAGGACAAATGAGATAATCGTAAATGTTTTGTCTACAAAAAGGAAACTGCTATCAATTTTATGTGGGATATGCAATAAAGGCATGGGCAAGTGAGGCCAGTGCACGTGGTGATTGCTGGGTGGGGATTAGCTACTTTTGGTGGCAATAGACAGAAGATTTTTATGGAGGAAAGCGATTGTTTACAGATTTCACTTGTGTCAGTGGCAGACTTGTTGCAACAGTTATCTGAGTGTCTCTGGCTCTTCTCTAAGCGTGACAGGCAGGAGGTAAATCACTAAGTCACACTTAGTTGTCAATGGTTTTGCGCTTTTAAGTCACCAATGGCTCTGAAATTTCAGAGATAATACTGACTTAGGGGTGATCTGCAGCACTAGAAGTGAGGGGGGAGACACCCTCAACCCCCTGACGTCTGGACTGTGATAAGACCGAAGGAATCTCTGAGGTCAAACTTGGCCCAAAGAATCACTTCAAACACCTGCATCTTGAAAGGAATTTTCCATCCTTTCAGCTCCCACTTTTCTGCCAGGGAAGCACAATAAAAGTAGGAACATGATTCAATGTAATATTTTCTTAAAGCTATGCGCATCTTTCTGTCTCTCTAGTCATTCCCAATGTTCAAAAAATGAAAGAGTAAAGGATGAGTACACAGCAATCCTTCCCATGGGATCCATTCCCAGCTTCTGGACATTGATGTTTGGGGGCCTTCCTGCACTAAGGTTGCATTTGTACTGTTATAGTTAATAACCATCAGTAGATTTATTTCTGAATATTTTGCATAATTCCTTTTGAATCTATGTGTACATTTTGCCTTGACACCATCAGACAGCAACAAATTCTGCACTGTAATCTGAGCTGTGTAAAAATACATTTTTTATTTAAAACTCTTACCTTCATATTTCACTGAGTGCCCCTAAGGCTCATGTGAGAAAACATGAATATTTTCCTTTTTTCCATGTCCTTCATATCTCTTATGATTTTATATTTCTTTCTTGTACTCCTCTTGGTCTTTCCTTTCCCAAGCAGAGAAGCACTTTTACTCAGTTTTTCATTGCCTGGAAGTAACTCCATAGATATTATCATGCTTATGACATTTTCCTTTATCTTTTTGGGCAGTGATCAGGGTGAGAGGGCATCACAGATCAACATGATGGCATAATAATTATTTCTATTTATCAGTTCCTTTCTTAATCATTCCTAACACTGCTTTACTTTGTTTCCCCACCATCACTGATCACTGAGCTAGTGTTTTTCAGGAAACAACCACAGGGACTTCAGCATTTTCTCCTTAGTGGTAATAATTTCTACCTCATCACTGCATATTTATCGTTAAAGATGTTCTGGTCTATGTGCCTTAGTTTGCATGCGCTGACCTTTAAATCCGTCTTCCATTTTTTTGTCAGATCTGTTAGCGTTAAGAAATCCTGATGCAACTGTTGAAATGAGCTTTAGATTTAACTATATGAAATAATTTTAACAGAAGACTTTGCTACCTCTTTATTCACATACTTTTATACTTTAATTCTGAGTATGCTGAAGATATTTTATGGGTCTATAACCCCTCCGCCACAGAATCAAATTCTTATTCCTACCCTTAATTTCCCACATCTTAGCCAGTTATTGCTCAAAAGGATGTTTTCCTCCTCTCCTAAGACTACTTGATTTCTTTAACATTCCTTGGTAGGGGATCATATCACAAGTTTTGGGGAAATCTCAATTCAGTGTATCACCAAGTAACCCATTTCCTCATGCTTAATAATTCCCCTGATAAATTTGAAAGTGGTTTGTAAAGCATGACTCCCCTTTCCAAATGTTGCATTCACT
Source organism: Nyctibius grandis (assembly GCF_013368605.1). Taxonomy (NCBI): domain Eukaryota; kingdom Metazoa; phylum Chordata; class Aves; order Nyctibiiformes; family Nyctibiidae; genus Nyctibius; species Nyctibius grandis. The sequence continues at coordinate 106,205,583 of NC_090659.1, forward strand.
CTATTCCAATATTTTTTAATTGAGCTGTATGTCTTCTTCAGTATTACTTCTACCAACTTGTCCAGTACAGAATTCAGAAATACTGACCTGTGCTTCCCTTGACTTACCAACTTCAAGTCATATTTCTGCCCAACTGTCCCCTCTGCCTTGAGTGACCCTCATACCCCTCTCTGTCCTGGGAGACCCAGATGCCCTCCTTAGGACAATCTCCTTTGTTAATGCCTTTGCTCATGGGAAGGTAGAGTAGAAAAACAGCAACAGCAAATGCAGATACAAGTTCAAAACCTGCCTAGGTTCTTTAAGGTGGTAGACTCACCCATCATCAGCTTTCAATTGACTGCTGTCTAATTAGATTGTAGACCCAATGGGGCAGGGAAATTGCTTTCTTACACTTCAAAAGTTATGTTAAAAGGGGCAAAGTATGTGACATACTACCTAGACACATCCTACTTCTTATTGAATTAAAACTAGACATTTGAGAATCAAAAGGAAATTATTTTAGAGGATTCTGGTCTGCTTGAAAGCGTATGCTTTAAATAGAGCAGGTAATCAGATTAGTATGTGGTGGAAATGGATGAGGAAAAAGAAGACTAAATGATACATCACAAATGATCCATCTCTAACTCTGCAAGACCCAAAAAATCCATGTGGCAGTTTCTCGTTAATGTGGCACCTGGCTGTATTTTCCCATATGTCATTTATTTACTTGTACAATGGACTCATTTCAGGGCAGGGGGAAGCCTGAGCTCTGCTAGCAGGGACAGAGGATCTGGATGGCAATAAACCAGCTGTGTTAGTCTGTATCTGCACTGTCTTAAATTGCCAGGCGTTGCCTGGCTTACCTGGGTAACAGGAACAGTAGCTGCAGTGCAAAGGTAGTAGCTATAACAGAATTTCTACTGCAGTAACTGATTCCAAAAACGAACCTCAGGGAAAGTGTGTATCCATTTTGCTTCATTTCCTAAATGGTAGTATTTACTAAGGTAGTGAAAAATTTGCTCTACATTTGTGATGAGTTCTTGGATACTACGTTAGTAGTATCTTATCTAAATAGTATCTGTAATTAGGAAACAGACCCCAATGTAGTTTCTGTCCAAAATCACACAGATTGTGCACCTGCTACAGGAAAAAACTGCTCAGCTCATGTGGTATATACCAAATCAGAACCGAAGGGCTTTATTGATTTATAAATGATACATAATTATTGATTTATAAATGATACATAATTAACTGACAGCGAGTGAACTATAACTTCATTATCAATATCAGCAGTACAACAGATAAAATGCAACACTAAACACTCGCAAATCATCAGCAAACCTCTGCAATTTTCTAATCACCCTTGTACAGCTAATCCAGGGAAGTTTTGGTTACACACACACACTTTTACACGCATACTTTTACATGCACACCCCACCCACTGTTTGGGTTACAAGGTCACTTTATACAACCTGCCAATGCACATAGCAGTAAGAAAGGTTCCCTGGCTCACACACACAGACGCCGGGTGTGGGTCCCCCTTTGCACCACCCCGTGCTGTCACTCTGCTGCCTGCATGGTTTTCAAGCGCGGAGGCTGTATGGGCATCCCTACACACACCTTTTGTTGGCTTGTCATAGCCTTTCCCCAAGTCACACTGTGCCAATGAGATACAGAACTACCTGCTGACATGCAGAAATATAGATTTATATATATATAAAAAAAAAGTTTTTCAGCCATGACACTTTTGCATAAACTGGTTTATTCCTCGCAGGAGCTTCAAAAGGGAATTCCTTGCTAGGGAATTCCTATCAGAAACCTTGGAAAACTTGTAAAAATTCTTTATACTTCAGCTATCTGTTTTAGTAATTGGCATAGTCTTTTACCAGTAACTGTCCCATTAAATAGCAAAGAGAGCAGAAAGCTGGTGCCTATACAAGTTTTCTGGGCTTGAAAACAATTTATTCAGTTTGCCATATATGTGGCTAACATAAAAAAACAGAAAGAATACATTAAAATGAACTAAAAATAAAGCCTTTGAAAGGTTGGGTTGCATATGATGTGACTTGGAACTAGGCTTGTCACTCCCTGTGAACCGGGGCTTCACCAAAGTAGACCGGACAGCATGGTCTGACGTGTTTGCAGAGTTCATGGCTGGTCCAATGCTTTCTGCTTTCTGTGGAAGCCAGGAGAGTTAGGCAGAGCTTTTAAAAAGTTTTAAGGCATAGAAATATCAAACAATAGTGATAAGCTGTAAAATTAGTTGACTTCTGTTGCATAGTGGTAGCAGGAATTACCAGTGCAGAGAATATCCTTTTCTTGTGGCAATGCAGGTGATCTGGCATATCCTGATGCACACTCTGCTCTGCAGGCAGCTGTCTCGCTACGTCTGTCCACACATGTTTTTTTGTAGACTATTTTAAAGCAATATGGGGAGCATTGGTTTCTCAAAGGCACATGCCAAGGAGTATTCATACCATTTACTACAGCATCTGATGACAGGGCTGATACTGGGAGGCCACAGGACAGGGAGTGCAGAGCTTTTCCAGTGGGCAGAGTACCTGCCTCTGCTTACTCACCAGAGGGGCCTGGTGTGAAACCACGGATGTGGCTGGGGGTTTGCCAGGTATTGAGACAGTTGCTGGTGGGCAAAAGACCATGTAATGGTCTAGGTTAGGCAAGAAGTTGTGGAGAGGAATTTTCAAACCTCTTTGTTCAGCATTTCTGGTTAAAAGGGGATAAACAGTTGAAGATAAAGGTTTGATTTTGATTGCAGTTGCACTGGCATAAAACAGTGGGAAGCAGTGGAGTTACCCCATCATAATGTCAAGGCAAGTAAGACTGAGCTCAGACAAAGAAAAGAGGGGAGGACTCAGATTCCCTCTGTATCCTTATTTCAACTGTGCTTCATTTTAGCAACTGCATTTGCTTCGTCCGTATCATAAATATTTTATATTCTTTCAGCTGCTGAGTTCATCATTTAAACAGGAAGGCATTTAGCAGTGCTCTTCTCATTCACTTTAAGGATGTACTTCAAGCATGAGATTAAATCCTCAACTAATGTAAAATAGTGCAGCCCCACTGGGTCTGGGGGAGCCGCTTCCCCCTGTGCCAGAAGTGTTTCTGCTTCCATTACCTCCAGAAGAAGCCCCAGGTCCTCCTGGGAGGTCCCCTCACCACACCACCTCCTCCCAGACAAGATCAGGGCTGAGCAGGGTCATCACGCAATGGGCTTGTGCTGATCGCATCCTGATGCTTTGCTCCCGCAGCCCCAGGCGGTCACCACTTCTGATATTGCAGTGGGCAATCAAGCTGAGCTGCAGACAGAGCTGAAAATGAAGGCAGTCATGGCAGCAGATTCCTTCTGAAACTGTAAGTATCTCATCTTGCCACTGACAGCCAGCACATCCCCACCACAGACAGTCAGATTTACCCCTGACCTCCCTCCCAACCTAGCAAGCAAGCGCAGGCTGTAAATCAGCAGGAGCTTCACCTTGTGACTCATGGCAATGTAAAGCACTTACGAGTCCACAGCACCTGTGACCTGAAGAAAACTAAAGTGCATTTCTCTTGTGTATTCAGGTTTAGTTAGTCCAGTGTCTTCCCCATGAAATCTTGTGTAACCATACATGTTTTAGCTGGATTGCACTGGCTCATGTAGACTATTTAACTGAAGTTTCCCTTTAGCATTACTTCAGTGGGTGACCATCCACATACATACAAAACAAAAAAGAGAGAGTTTTGTGTGGCATTCACCTTGAATGCAACAAATGTTTACCATAAGAAGAGAAGTTGTGCTCTTTAGGGATGTTTCTTTTCATCATTTTCTTTTGCTCTTATTTTCTCTGCCTGACAAAGCTGGGAAAGCAGGGCTGCTAAATCATATCCACATAAAAATTCCAAATATTCAAGCACTTTACAAGTGTAAAATTGGATGTGACTAGCAAAATGTGCCACGTATCCTATCCTTCATATTAAAATACCTCTAGTCTTCCAAATATTTTGATCCATCTCAAGCACTACTGCAACATATAATCATAAGCAAGCTAGTTGTGAAACGGTCATCTCTAAGCAAGTAGCAGCATAGCCCAGAAGGGTGAGAACTCACTAACTCATCGATTAGTCCGTGATGAGGTCCAAGCATTTGGGCTCGGTCTGCACCAGCTCTGGAACAATGGGTTCTGAGCAGTGCCTGGAAAGCAGGCTTTGTCCTGCAATTGTCAGCCACGCAGCCCAGCCACCAGCCATGCAGCTGAATAAAGAGCATGATCCAGCACTTTCTGGACTCAGGCAGAAACAAGAAATATCACTAACTGCATTCCTGCTAAACCAACCGGCACTCTCAAGGCTGTAGGGAACTGGATGAACACCATAACCCTGCAACATCGCCTTCTCTCTAGTATGTCCATATTTCATGTCCAGAAAACTATTTGCTAGAAAGCCAAGGAAATGGCAAGCTTAGATTACATTTTACCATACTATCAAATAACTCACAGTGAACTGGAAGCCATTCAGGGAAGATGAAAATAAGACCAGAAAGATAAATCATTTACAATCATGTAAGCATGTCACAGACAATCTTAGGTGAGGGAAAAGGGAGAAGAACTATTTTCAGAATTGGATGCAAAAAAAAGGCAATAAATGAAGAAGAATTATTAGGTTTTGTTCTATAAAATGGAATTGCAAAAAGGGAAAAAGAATACTTTTAACTTACTACATCTGAAAAATGGAAACCAGCCACAGATTATGAAAGGGTTGAAAAATCTCCCTTAACAGCGGACTATTGAGTTTTGGAGATTTTTTTTCCCCACTATATTGTCCTTTCCATTTCCTTTTTTTCTACTTTGTGTATTGATCCCAGGCTCGCAAACTCAAGGCATTTGAAGAGTATTTGAATTCAAAGGAGTATTCACATGAATACATGTGGGTTGACAAGAGCTCAAAGAAGAAGGCAGGGTAGGTTGCAAGCCTCTGAAGTCAGAAATTTACCTTCTGATCTATCTGTAGAAACTACGTTAGTATGGGAGATTGCAAGAATAATTGTGGATAGTTTGAAGGAAAGATTTCAAATATAAAAATGTGTCATTTGCCTCAGAGTGAGGCTTACACTCAGGGGAACCGGGTAGCAGTCTGTAAATGTGCAAAGTGAATAGACCCCAAGGACAGAATACAATTACTTAGGAGGTAATGAGATGAGATTAAGAAGGGAATATTTAGACAGAATGCCAGGAAAAGCTTGAGCTACTTTGAAGTGTTGAATAGTCTTGTGAGGGAAACGTGAAAGCACAATTTCTTGAGACATTTAAAACAGTAAGTACGCTCACATTTGCTGCAGGGAACACGTCTCCCTTTGCAGGGAGATAGACTGAGTGATGCAACCCGGTTTCTATCCTTATATTTTTCTTCCATGATCCAGAGTTCAGTGCAATTCAGATGCCCAGACACTGTAATAAGAAGTAACACAAAGGACACTGCAGTGGTGAGCAGCATGAGGCAGGTGGTGGGTAGGTTGCAACAAACATTAGAGAATTTTTGCCTACTGTATCACCTAGTTGTAGAGACTGACGGGTTGTCTCAATCCAGACACTGTTATCTGTGTACACATATATCACCTTCTTGAATGCTTATGGCTATCACCAGTAGCATCAACTAGCACTGGGAGGTGATACCTCTATGCTTGACATCTTAGCAGAAGTAACATGCTGCCCTAGGAAAAAAAAAAAGAAGAAAAGGTACCTCTAGGGCTGGGGCACCACTCTTTCCTCCCAATCCAGTCTGCCACCAACCCAATCCAGTCTGCTGGTCTCAGCAGCCACCAACCTTTCTGCTGGTCTGCTGTGAATCCAAAGGAGTCTTAGAAAGTGGATCTATGATGCTCCTTGCTAATGGAGGTTGCAGATGCAAAAAACTGACATGGAGTCAGGGGGAGACTGGACAAGTACTCAGAACAGGTCTTTTGAGGATTACTGAATAGGAAAACCACATCAAGCTCAGGAAATTCCTAACCTGGACATAGTCAGAGGTTGGAGAGCAGTTTGGGGATGCACCATGTACATTTGCTTTGCTCTTACTCTTCCCTGGGTAGCTGCTGATGGCCTCTACTGGAGACTGTGAGCTAGATGCACCCTTGTTCTGAAACAGCACATCTGTCAATATACTTTCATAACTTTTCCAGAAGCTGCATGAAAGGCTGCCTGACTCTTGTCTCCTTTTGCTTAGAATTTTTGTGGCATAATGGTCAGGGGATTAGAATAAATAGGGTGGTTCTGTATCCCTAAATTATTCCTAGATTTTATATTATCTAAAAGATACTGGGGATTTAACTGAAAAAAATGTGGTTTTTTACTTCTATTTTGCTTTTATTCTTCTGTTGTTTTAAAAACAAATGGCCAGGAACATTTTATTGGCACTGTCCTATTGGCTGAGGAATTATGCATGCCTAATATGATTAAGGGGAGTATTGCCCACCTCCCCAACTTTCAGTGAAAGGCAGGAAATCCTCTGTATAATGAAAGAGGAGGGGAAGACACCTGCAAATGGCAGTTGAAAACAGGAGTGGGATTGGCTAGTCCTTTATTTATCATTTGGCATTTGCTTTATATAGCATTTGTTGAAAGAGTTTGAAATAAACAATAGCAATGACAAATGGTGGTTATTTTAACATCTTTTATGAAGTTAATGACTAAGAGGTCATTTGATATAAATTATATTATTAGCTAATATATTTTTCTATCAGAGATATGTCATTGTCATCAGCTTCTAACATTTTAACTTGTTACATGGAATTAAATAACCCAGCAAAATTTACTTGCTTTTTTACCTTAAAAAGGATGTCAATGTGGTCAGCTTTGGGAGAAGAGTGGGTTCTTTTGTCTTCAGAAAAAAAACCCTGGTTAAAGTTATCATTAATGTAGAACACTAAATAATCTGCAGATCGTACCTGTGTGATTTCTGCAGTGGAAGTTCACCAATCTTTTAAAGTGATCTGAATGAAAAAAAATCAGATAAAGGAGAACTTGTTGAAAAATCTTAACCGCGGTCATTAACAAGAGACTTCTGAATGAAGGTGATGTCTCAGAAAATGTCTCAGAAAATTTAGCATTTCTAGACCCTCTTTTATTCTGGGTTTAAAGAAAATGAAAGGAGGAAATTTGCCATAGAATGGCCATTTCTTGAAAGCATTCTTGAAAGTATGAGAGAACTTTTTTTTTTATTTAAGAATCCCAGGCAGAAAATTGAACTAGCGCAACAGCAAGGAGCCACAAACCTGGGGAGCTGAGCGAGCAGCACACTGGTTGAATGCCCAGTGTGGTGACTCTGCCAAATCAGAATTTTCAAACCTTAAACAGAAGGTACCTCAAAGATCTCTGTCATCATATATATTTATGAATCATTAAAATAATAACTCAATAAATCTGCAGATGAGATTGTGTTAAGTAGGTTGATTAAGAGCAGGGAGAGCTGTAACAAACCTAATAAGGAAAAACTAATGAGCTAGGTGAATGGACAATGTAGAAGAGAATAAATTTCAGTCTTGAGGGGAAAATGTAAATTACACTCACATTTGACAGGATTCTCAGCTAATAGTGACTGTTTGGAGAAGGGATCATGACACAGAAGCAAAACAAGTAATAACAAAAATCAGATTTTTTTTCAGGGGGGTAAATTTTCATGTTACCAAATTTTGTTTGAGCAGGGAGCATCAGAAAACCATTTGGGGATGGGAAGTTCTGAAAATGCAGGTTCAGAAAATTAAAAAACTCAGGAGACATTCTCAAGTGTGAGTGTTCCCTCTTGTTTTGTGAAAGAAATGGAAAATTTATTTGGTTCAGTAATGATCTGAGCTACTTGTCAGAGCTGTGATTTGGGCCACTCTGTTCCTCTGTTCTCCTCTCCAGGCTGACTTGGTAAGCTGAACCCATGAGCTACGAGGGCTCCCACAATGGGGTGTTGTGCTTTACACCAAAGAGAAGAAATAGATGGAGACAGAAAAGAAAGATTTTTTTAAGTCTGAACTAGATTAGAGGGTCTTCATTTTCTGTGTCCTCTGAACAGGTTTCAGATGCATGTTGAGAAGACGCAGCTGCAATGTCTTGACCTTGGTTGCTCTTTCCTAGTGAAATGCAGAACAGTATAGTTCCTTCTCTGATTTTTGTTGAAGTAGCAAACCCTTTAAGGCCTTGACTAGCAAGGAAAGAAGCAGAGTGGAATTCAAGTCCACAGCTCTCTCCTTTGCCCCCTCTCACTCTTCTCAGCACATTAGTTTCAGAGACACCCCTCCCAGCTCCTCTCACACCCCTTCCAGGCAAGAGTCAGTTTGCACAGTGACAGGCTTAGAGATACAAATGCAGGTTGTCTAACCAAAATTATATGGGCGTATGAGGAAGCTCACTGCGCTGCATGCCAGAAACTGCAACATTTTGCCCTCCTTTTCCACACAGACACCACTAATCTGAGTCTTTCTTCTCTGGCCAGGTGACAACTTTCATGAAATTCATAAGAATGTAGCACATTAGAGACTTCTCTGTGTTGGTCAAGTGTGGCTGAAATCAGTCTATGAGTTCAGTCTTATACAGGCAGGCTCCCGGGTGAGCAACAGACAGCCAACCAACATAATTTCCTGCTAAACCTTGTTTCCTTTGTAAATCAAGCTGAAAAACAGACTGCTTTGGGAGGGCTGGGATGTTTTGTTTTGGTTTTGTTTTAAACAAATAGAGGGATTTGGTTTAGAAGAAAGACATGGAACAGCTTCTAGACATGAACAATTGAGAAGGGTATGACTTTTCAGCCAGAAAAAGAGATGACTTTAAGAGGGATGTGATAAAGACCTACCCATTCATACAGTTGTTACCCTGTTATTGTTGGCTGAGCCTGTCTTTGCTCATAGTACAATGACTTTTAATTTACCAGTCAATCAATTAAAAATTCCCAGGGAATGTTTGAAGGTGCCAATGACCCAAATGGTTCTAGCCCAGGGAAAATTAAAAACAAAAACAAAAGGAGACAATGGGGAACACTCCTAGCCATAAAGTTAACCGCTTAGCAGTTATCTATATACCCCTTCCCTGTTTTTCTTCTGACATCTTAGTGCTGCCAAATCTCACACTTCAATTTTCACAGGCCAGTGCCTTACCAAAGAGAGAAGAGAAAAAGAATGAATAAGGGAAGTGGTAGAACATTTAGGCTATACAAGATAGGGATGAGAAGAACTCCATTGCACAGGAGAAATTGGTAAAAAGGTTCCTGGTTCCTTGCAGGAAATGGTACGAGGGGTTATAGAAAACAGGGAAATGAGGAGAACAGTACACGAAAAATGTGGAGAATGTGCAATGGAAGAAAGGAGAAGAAAGAAAAACAGAGAAAAAAAGGGCTCAGGTGTGTAGGAGGAGAAGTAGTTTTGCTAGAAATCCCTAAATACATCAGGAATGAACACCAGCAGAAGGGGAAAATGAACCTGGAAGAAGCCCATGATGAACACTGAGCCTAGGAAAGCAAAAAAAATGTTTATTTATCACAAAATTTATGCAGCTTGTAAAACCCAGACCAAACAAGCTATCTGCATGCTACCTGCACACTCTCTGCCTGCCATCTGCATGCTGCTGGTAGCACTGACAGCCCTGGCAGAAAGTCAGATGAGTCTCAGAGGAATTTGGTCCTTCCTGGAAACTCCTCTTGGGGCTCTGGGTGAGAGTGATTTGTGATTCTTTGGATGGGAATATATTGATCTTTCCTCTCTGATTACTGAGAACTGTTATAATCTGAAAGCGAATCTTTAGGAGTGATTTGACCTCTCTGAGGAACCAGCCAAAATCGGTCCCCTTAGTGTGGATTTGTGCTGTAGCGGAGCAAACAAGGTTCCATCCATGCCCAGCATTTCCACACAAGCACACTCATGAGGACCCTGTCCACCTCTGAGCATGCCTATGTTGGGTACCCAGGGCACAGTTTATATTAGGTTTAAGGATTATTCCTGCTTCTGTCACACAAGTGCTGCTACACACAGTCAAGGAGCAATTTTTACCCATCTTGCAGCTATAACTGCCCAGGCAATTTATAAGAGACTTATTTCATTCACAGCATGATTTACTCCAAACTTCAGTGAGCGAGGACAACTGAGCAACCAACCACATGGAGTTGCTTCAGACGCACTACCTCTGACTGGGGGCTGCCGAGACTTTTTTGAGGTAAGTTAAGACAAATCCAGTAAATGATTAGACATGACATCCTTGTCTCTAAATTGGAGAGACATGGACTTGACAGATGGACCACTCAGTGGATAAAGAATTGGCTGGATGGTCGCACTCAAAGAGTTACAGTCAACGGCTCGATGTCCAAGAGGACACCAGTGACGAATGGCATTCCTCAGGGGTCGGTATTGGGACCGGTCCTGTTTAACATCTTTGTTGGTGACATAGACGGTGGGATTGAGGGCACCCTCAGCAAGTTTGCCGATGACACCAAGCTATGCGGTGTGGTTGACACGCTGGAGGGAAGGGATGCCATCCAGAGGGACCTTGACAGGCTTGAGAGCTGGGCCTGTGCAAACTGCATGAAGTTCAACAAGGCCAAGTGCAAGGTCCTGCACATGGGTCAGGGCAATCCCAAGCACAAATGCAGGCTGGACAGAGAATGGATTGAGAGCAGACCTGAGGAGAAGGACTTGAGGGTGATGGCTGACGAGAAGCTCAACATGAGCTGGCAATGTGCACTTGCAGCCCAGAAGGCCAACCGTATCCTGGGCTGCATCAAAAGAAGGGTGGTCAGCAGGTCAAGGGAGGTGATTCTGCCCCTTTACTCCACTCTCGTGAGACCCCACCTGGAGTACTGTGTTCAGCTCTGGGGCCCTCAACATAAGAAGGACATGGCGTTGTTGGAGCGAGTCCAGAGGAGGGCCACAAAGATGATCAGAGGGCTGGAGTACCTTTCCTATGATGAGAGGCTGAGAGAGTTGGGGTTGTTCAGCCTGGAGAAGAGAAGGCTCCGGGGAGACCTCATAGCAGCCTTCCAGTACCTGAAGGGAGCCTATAGGAAAGCGGAAGAGGGGGCTTTTTACAAGGGCAAGTGGTGACAGGACGAGGGGTAACGGTTTTAAAGTGAAAGAGGGTAGATTTAGATTAGATAATAGGAAGAAATTCTTTGCTCTGAGGGTGGTGAGACAGTGGAACAGGTTGCCCAGAGAAGCTGTGCATGCCCTACCACTGGAAGTGTTCAAGGCCAGTTTGGATGAGGCTTTGAGCAACCTGGTCTAGTGGAAAGGTGTCCCTGCCTGTGGCAGGGGGGTTGGAACTAGATCATCTTTAAGGTCCCTTCCAACCCAAACCATTCTATTATTCTATGATATCTCTGAGGGACGCTTGCATATGACTGGAAGTGGTACTGGTAACTCAAACAGGCAATGTATTTTCTCAGTGAAAGAGTGCTCACACAGCACAGTGTCTTCTTTTTGGGGACAGAAAACAGTACCCTTACACCTCGCCATTGTAACTGTGGGAAAGGAAGGTGTTAGGTCTGGTACAGCAGTCCTCTGCTGTACTTCTGGCTTTCTGTGGCCATTTGTGACTGGCAGGAGATGCACACCAGCACATGTGGAGAGGCCTGTCTGACGACTGCAGTGGGAAGCTGTGACTTAGCTTCTGCAGTCTGCACCATTCACAAGACACAGAGCCATACAATCAACTTCTGTAAGACTGTCTGAAGAAATCATGCTTTAAAAGTCACTTTTCACATTGTCTGAATCGTTGAAGAACTAACCAAACTTCTCTGAAGCTTTAATCATTTGAGCTCAGTCAGCTAAAACAATGACATTGCCCAGTAGCACAGCCGTCTTTGATTTATGGTCTGCAAACTTCCCAGGGTCCATGAGCTACTTCTGAGGGGTTAGTGAAAGGTAACAAAGAAAAGACATCTTTTGCTTTACAAGCTTATTTACATCCAGTGGAAATTTTTTGGGTGACTGCAAGTGGAAAAGGGCTCGAAAAACAATTTTGTATCTTTTGTATTCTTTAAGGCCTCAAAACCATACAAGTTATCACTGTTTCTTCACTGCAGGCTGCTCAAACCCTAAGTTTTCCCAACTGTAGAACAAAAAAGAAGCTATATCTCCATGACTCAATGCTGAGTCATTATAATCCAGATAAGAATATCAATTAAGGTATTTGTACTTTTTCAGATCTTTGTCACCACATTTTCTGCTTTCTCTACAAATATTTGCATTTCTAGAAGAAATACAAGGCAATAAGCTTAACAGAACAGCTTATTTTGTATCATGACAAATCCTTTTCTCTAAGTCAAGATCTAAACCAAGACTGTTTTCTTTTTTTTAAATGGACCGTATGAAATGAGACTAGAAAAGACCACTTCACAGGACCTACTAAAATGAAACTCCTTGACTATTTGCCCTATGCAGATCTCAGTCTCGTCTGTGCCCAAAATGTTTGTGTGCATGCATGAACACGTGGAGAGCAGCTAGCTGGGAGGATTTTAATCTCCAACCTCTTGGGGCTACAGTAGTAGAAGTGATAAGTCAAAAAACAAACGATAGACCAAAGGTGAGAAAGACACAGAAACCATGTTATTCTATTCTTTTGTTTCATACGTACCACCTGAGGCCACTCATCGCTTAGACATATTAGCAGGCTGATGTTTTTCAGATACCTCTGTTGAAGCAGGGCTTGAAAGACTGAAGTGAAGACAGGACACTGGTCAGGGACGTCAATTTTCAGGAGGCTATTCGTCAACTAGGAAACACCATGGGCATGAGGCAGGGACAACATATGTTTACTATTAGACATAATACTTCAATTTATTCAGGCTGCAATGGTGTTGAAAACAAACCTGATATTTTCCATGTGCAGCCGAAGATATAGTCTCTTTTCCTGAGAGCTTATGGCCTAGGAGAAGATTTAGTGGAAGGAGAGCAGCAAGTCCTGGATAACAAGTGGAAACTGCAGTCAGCAGCCCTCCACGACAGGCCTTCACATTCCTCCTGGAGCCATTGCACCGCACCACTGCTTCCCCCCGCGCCCAGAGCCTGTGTGCCAAAGCCTGGCCTTGCCAGACAGCCATGGCTGAAACATGGTCTACAAATGTCATGTGGCAGCTTTCACGTGTGCCTCCAGGGAGGACTGGACATCAGGAGCCCTGCTGGAAGGCTCTCCTCTTCGCCTTCGTGGTGCTGCGTGCCTTCTCCCTTCTGCATGAGCTGGTGCTTTAGGTGCGCCCGATTCTGGGACCAGTGGCTGCGTCTCATGTCCAGGCAGAGGAGTTTTCCAAGGTGTGTCAGCAGGAGTTTTACCTTGCTTCTTTCTTAAATGAGGAAGCTCTGGCAGTACCAAATAATAATTATGAAATAAATCATTCATGGTATTTTTTTCCCTGCCACTCAGTTGTTGAAATATTTTTTCACAAGTAGATTTTTTTTTCATGTGACCAGCTCTGATTAGGAAAACCTATTCCTAGCTCTTCAGCTGCTTAGCTCCCAGCCTTTTATAGATTTTCCTCTCTGGAGCCCATTCCTTACCCCCATAGTCTAGCAATTCCTTACTGTGATATTACATGAGTCAATTAGACCTGATGTGATGAAAAGAACAAGAAGAAACAGATACATTTATTTTAATATTTCAGAACCAAAGATGTGGGAGAGGCAGCTCCATTTTTCAGTATCAGAACACCAAGTCCCACTGCTCTGACTCAGAAACCCTTTGAGCAGGGGAAGTTTGAAGAGCCTTTAGGATAGGAGCCCTCCCACACTGCTTGCACAGATACACATCTGATCCTACCTTTAATCTGAAAAGATCTGCAAGGCAAAAAGAAATAGAAATATGATTTCATAGCTAAAGCAGGAACACATTACAAGCTGAAATGCAGTCTCATCCCACTAGAGGGTGGTCTGGTTACCCTCATGTTATAGCCGAGGTGTGCAGGCAAAGCCCTTTGAGAAAGCCTGTGTCCCCTTTATTTAGACTGAGCAACATCAAAGTATTCCTCTTCTGAGTTTTTTCCAAGTGCCTCATGTCCCATAATCAACATCGAACCTACCATCTCATTTAAACAAACACACACATGCACCTTTCACTGAAGATCTGACACTCTACAAATATTAGCATGCTCTGAAGTCTTCTACCAATGCTACAAGTGTATGTGTATGAAAGAGCAAAGTGAGGCTCACTGTTAAAGAGGAATGCGCTCGGTTTGATACCACTTTGAAACCTTTAAAATCTGTTTATGTGGTTGATATTTGCATAGAAGTTGGATTATTACAAGTAAAACAATGCAAGTTCTTCCTTATGAGCTAGCCTGTGCTTTGACTGCCTGTTACAGTGAACCAGAAGGGGCTGTACCACAAAAGATGAACTGGAGGCTCTTCCATCAGGTTTGGGAGACCTGGCAGTTAATCTCACAGCCGGCTCTCACATCAGCTGCATAAGATTCACCAAAAACACCTTCCCCTGCCAAGCCATCCCTCTCCCTGGGGAGCCATGTCACCTCTGCTGCCCTTCCCAGGACAGCTTTCTCATCTCCCTCTTTCTTCTCTTTCATCTGCTCAGACTGAAATGCACACATCCCCACCTCCACGCTTTGTGGCCCAACCTTCAAAACTCCTTGTCTTGTTTCTTCTCCTGAGATGCCCATTATGATCACCAAGAAAAGATAATTTCAACCTGCTTTCTAGTTCACATCACTTCCGATGATTAGAAATCCTTTAGGACCCTTGCAAGGAAAATAAAGGTACAGCCTTTACATAATGGAACTGAAGCTGCATCAAGTGTCAACCCAAAGGGTTCAATATGAATTTCAAAGAGATTTCAGAGAATTTCATCCAACATATTGGCTCCTACCTCAGTGTCTACCCACATAGTAATCCTCCCTTTTACTCTCATAAGAGTGGGAGCAAAGACACACCACCACAAGGGATAAACTGTGTTAGTGTACCTATGCAAAACTTTCTCTGTTAGGGGTTTTTGTCCAAAAACGAATTAGGTTTTGGATCCTGTTGCTCTGATCAGGTTTCTCTTTATTGACTCTTTTTCTTAAGTGTTGTTTTCAGACTTACTAGTGGATAAATGAAAGACTTTATCTCAAAAACATGTGGTGGAAGGTATTTTCAGCCACAAAAAATTAGCCATGTCTAAGGATGTTCCAATGTGAATGCAAGCTCATTGGAAAAATGTGAAGGCTCTGTGAGCAAAGCAGGGCACCATTTGCCTTTACATTAAAAAATATATATACTCACATTTTGAATGATACAGAAACAAATGTAAAGTGATTGGGGAAAAACGTTTAATTTGCATGAGTTCACTTTCTCATCCATTTTAGAAGACATTATTTGCCTGTTTGGTTTTGTAAAAATGTTAAAAGATTAAAGAATTCATTATTAGCCGCATGGTATTTGAATCATGTCAACAGATATGACCCAGCTGCCAATGATAATCAAGAGTACCTTCAGCTGTGAGTTTGGATGCAAATCACAACAAAACAGGATGATCTGTTCTGATGCAATATAATGAATTATTACGTCATTCATCTGGTCTGTATAAACACAACATGGCAAAGAGACAAAGTCTTTTCTCTTCATAAGTTCTTTACACTTCAATGCCTTGAGACTTATATAGGATGTGGCATATTATTTGTCTCCTGTAGTAGGGAAGGAAGTGATATGGATGGGAAGTGTGACACTCAGGTCTTACAAAAAGCTTTTGCCTGTGCTCCTTTTTGGTGGCAGCAAAGTTTTGGATGGGTGCTGTTTTCTCTGATAAGTGTTATATACTTAACTATTAGGGTACATAAGTAGAGCTGTCCTCCATAATTGGTTCCAACATCTGGATACCACTGTTAAATAGGTTTGGGGAGGAACATGTGGTCCTCGTTTAAAACACTGCAAACACTATCATGATGTAGACTGTGAAATTTTAAGTAAGACTACTGCTGTTTTGATTATACTCTGACATAAAAAATAAAGGAGAACAGCACTCTAAATGATGTGGAACTGCAAGAACACCAGCATCCTTTAACAGGTGTCTCTACAGCAGATAAAGTGGCAACTTTTCTTTTATAACAGAACTTATTGAAGCATGGAACTGATATCTCTGGGTTTTGTTTCCCATGTGAACTTGGGAAGGGAAGGGAAGGGAAGGGAAGGAAAGGATAAAGAAAGAATAAAATAAATTCCAAATGTAGCTAAAATTAGCAAGGCTGTACTTTGAATGCTGTGTTTCAGAATCCAGGGCTCTGCATTGCCATTCTTCTGTAGCCCCAATTAATTAGGCATTGACTTGTTTTTTCATTCAATTGAAGTATAATTAAATGGCAGTGGTCTGTCTCTGAAAAACAGATGAAAAGGTTCTGGTAGGAATCTCTAGGTTAATCCAGCTGCTTAAAATGTGTGTTGTATTTGACCATTTGCCAAGAGACTCTGTGAATACATGAGCCAGCTGGCACAGGGAGGGCTGGTGGGAACCTATCAGCTGTTTAGGACAATGGCTGAAGCTTTTTTAACTAAATCAGTTTTTAAAATACCTAAAAATGAGACACCCTACCTTGGCAGCTCAGGAATTATGGCAGCAATGAAATCCTAAGATTTTTTCCTCTTAAAATATGAGTTTTGACTCATATTCTGTGAACCTCTGAACCAAGCTGTTTATTTAGATTACTGTTAAATGTCTGGCAAAGAAACACAATACATCAAAGCCTTATTTTTGCAATGATGGAGCCCAAGTTTGCTATTTTGACCAATATGGCTATTCAGAAGGAAAAAACTGTGTTAACGTGCTGAATGGAGTTGCATCACCAGTTGATCTTTGAACCAGGCAGGACTCCAGCCTTGGGTCCAGACTTCAGGGCATCACCCCTCACTCCACAGGACCTCAGAAGGATGCGCAGGCACTTTTTTTTTTGCCAAACTGGGAGCCACAAGCACACCTTGGTGAGCAGTCGCTCCTATACACCCTGCTCTTGGCTCTGGCTTCTCATGGGAATAACTGCTTATCAGCCTAAGTGGGAGCTTCATGAGCAAACCTTTAACGCACTATTTCCCACTAAGTATTTTTGACAGAAAAATTAGCCAATGACCCTGGCATTTAAAAACCCTCTTTTGCTCCCTGTGTTTTCACTGTTGAATAAAAAGAAATGATTACAGACGGGAGTGATTTCTGGAGCACAGAGGCAATGGCGAATAGCCGAATAGCTCTTTAAAAGCCAGGCTGGGTGTGTGCGTGTGGAGGCCGGGGTGTCTGCACACCAGGTGTCGATATGAAACTTGCCATGCTAACAGGAGCCTTGCAACAGGCTGTTACTTTGATTTTTTCCACCTGGTGCTTGCTGCAGCAACATGTCTGCCTCACCATGTGAGTTATCTGAGAAGCTGTCAAAAGGCAGGGAAGATATGGGAAGTTACGAAAAACCTGGCTGGGCCTGCCTTCTCAATGGTAACACTTTATGACACTTTTATTTTCAATCCCAAACTTCAGATGCTTCATTTTCTTTCTACCGAGGAAGACAAGTTAACAATGAAAGTCCTCCAGCCACCGGAGATGCTCCGGCTGTGTGCTCCGTGGGGTGTCCCGGTGCTCCATCCGGTACTTCTCCTCAGCTTCCAGGCTCCTGCCCACCAGTACAGAATGACCTTGCTGTTTGTGCAGAAAAAGAAAAATGTAAAATGTAAATATCTCCATAAGCATTTGGAAGATGAGAGAAAGCAGATCTCCTTAATCCATTTCTGAAAGCTTCAGGTGCCTGTCTGAATCACTCCATACCCAGTGCTTTTGCTGAGCTGTGGCCTTTGGTGCTCCCAGAAAACAGGAAAACCTGAAGTGCAAATACTAGGTAAGGAACTAACATGAAGGGGACAATCTTGAAGCCACAAAGGCAATGAAGGAAAGCTGGAAAAAGCCAGAAGTTGCTTTTCAACATCGTTTGCACTTGCAGAAGGACTCACATGCCTGAAATCCTGGCTGCTCATCCAAATTAGACCAGCAACTGTGTTGAAGAAAAGGTTATTCCCCACTGTACCAACCTCACTTTCTTTATTTCTATTGACCAACATATCTGTACAGCATTACTATTGTGTGTGTCAGAGACCGTTCCTGATGATGCAGACACTGGGTTGCACATGATTTCTTTTTTTCTATTTGAGGATTCGATTTCTAAAATACAATTTCCTTATTCAGGACAGAGGCTGGAAGTTATTCTAGGAAGGAGGAAGCAGTTTAGTATTTCTTTTTCTCCCCATTATCCAAATCTACATTATTTGCTGTATGATTGCAGAACTGCTTGCCTGTTTCAGTGCTCCTTAGCAAAAGTAATTTGGGAGCTCCAGAAATGTTGGTGACATTTTTTTTCTCAGCAGTACTGTCAGCTGTCAGTGAGAGCATTTCTCATGGACACACTTCTGAGCAGCCAGGCTTGACCAGAGATGTGTGGGCATCCAGTGGCCTCTGAAGTTGCCTACAGCTCAGTTCAGCTCCTTTAGCATCCTCATGTGCCCCTGATCCTGCAGCCAGGAGCACAGGACTGTGCAGCTCGTCACCCCTCTCACCATCCTACACTGCTCATGGTGCAGAACATGTGGACAGGATAGGAAGATGAGGGTACCCCACTCCATGCAGCAAATGTCTTCAAGCCGATCAGTGATAACATGATGACGGGGGCAGGGGTCCCACACCCAGATCCATCCTGGAGGCTTTGGGACTCCAGAAATTCAGGACTCTCTTTTGTGGACTTGGGAACCTGCATTCAGGTCACCGGGTCTCATCTCCTGCCTCTACAAAAGGAACCAGATATCCAGGGGAACCCCAGGATTTCGCTGGAGTTATGGTCCAGAGACAGGCTCAGGAGAGATGTGAGAGAATGCAATACAGAGAGAGAGAAAAAGAAAGAGGGAAGGAAAAGGTGTGTTTTATTGCAGTTTGGACCAAACCTTTCTTTTTTTTTAAATTAAATTAAATTTCCCATGAGTCAGAAACACATTTTTTTACAGCACAACTTTCTGCACAACAAATTTATTAGCTCAGCTGATGCCATGATATCTTATAACAAACAACTTAAAATATATTAATACTTGAGAAAACATAATGCTGTCAGCTAAAGATATTCCCCAAATTATCATTTTTTTAAATGATTTATCATTCATGAAAGACACCAAATCAATTGCATTCCATTTGTCTTATTTTAGAAAATATTTTTATGACAGTAATGTCAAGAACAAAATGAAGAGCAAGGAAAAAAGTAAGGAGCGGAAATCACCCCCACTCCAAAGAGTTTAAAAAGTAATCTAGGACAGAGGAAAGAGGAGTAGCTGGAATATCTGGTGAAGGAGTTGGAGGATGTAAAAAAGTTAATGGCAATAGTAGTATGGGATCATAGAATCATGGAATCATAGAATGGTTTGGGTTGGAAGGGATCTTTAAAGGTCATCCAGTCCAATTCCCCTGCCATGGACAGGAACATCTTCAACTAGATCAGGTTGCTCAGAGCGCTGTTCAACTTGACCTTGAATGTTTCCAGGGACGGGGCATCTACCACCTCTCTGGGCAACCTGTTCCAATGTTTCACCACCCTCATTGTAAAAAATTTCTTCCTTATATCTAGTCTAAATCTACCCTCTTTTAGTTTAAAATCATTACCCCAATGGATTAGATGAGGTGAGAGTAGAGTCATAACAGATTTATTCCCCCTGTGTCTTTGGTGGTGTGTTTGTTACAGAGTGTCCTGGGGAGATTAGTCCCTTCTCTTGGTGCCTGTGCTCCTGGGGACTGGGGCTTTGCTGCTGAGCTTGATATCAAGGTGATTCAGAGGCTGGTTTAAAGGCACGTTTCTTACCGAGGCCTCCTTCCTGAGACCAGTGGTTCACTTCAGACTGGCCACCACCATGAAAGTTATTTACAGTGTGGTTACAGGAGGACATTCCTTTTAGTGAGTCTCAGAAGTGGAGTGAAACCCACCAAACTTGAACAATAGTCAGGGGTTGACCTTACAGAGAACCAGCAGAGGAAAATATTTGGAGTCACTGCAGTAATGAATGGACAGCCATTAATTTTAAAAAAACCACATTGTTTCTTTTACTCAGCGTAGGTAATGAAATAATGAAAGGAACCCACAAGCTTTCAAAACGGCAGCATTAGCCGGATTTCCACTGCCATAAGATCAAAGCAAGATGATTTGTCAGTTACAGTCAGACAGTATCAGACAAGGAAAGTCTCCGCCAGCCTAGCAGAACCGGGTCAGTCCCTCAGCCCACCTCCACCGCCTCCAGCATGCTCAGGCACACACACGCTCACACATAGGGTCTGTATTTACATCATCTTCCTCTCTTGCTCCATCATCTGATCCGTCAGGCAGAGTAAACTCTGTGGCACTCCTTTTTATTTCCAGGAATCAGCACTTTTCCTTCCTTATTTGATCAATGCAAAAAGAAGCAGCAGTGAATTTTCTGACAATCTCTGCACCCCCCTGTTCCGCGATTCGTTCAGGCACCATCTGAAATCTGTGTTTCTGGAACCACCTATAGCTTGTGCTGTGCTGTTTCTATCTTCAGCGGAAATTATGTCTGATGGGCAGTATTCTTCCATAGTAGGCCATGGAAAGAGACGATTTGGAAAAATTCAGAGTCTGCTTTCTTACAGTCAAGGTTCTTTGGGAATTTGCAACTGGAACACACATAAATGGATGACAATTAATTAATTCTTTTCAATTTTGACAATCAGGCCTCACCACACTATTGATTTCTCATGTACAAATGACCCTAAGCCACAGCTCTCAAAGCGTTTTTTGCTTTCAAGTTTCAAGCAGAAAAATGAAAGCACTCATTTTGGCCTATTAAGGCAACAGAAGATTTACATTGGATTTGGGTCTGGCCATGGCTCCTCTTAGTTTCAGTCTTACATAGCCGCTTCACAGAATCACAGAATCACAGAATGTTAGGGATTGGAAGGGACCTCGAAAGATCATCTAGTCCAATCCCCCTGCCAGAGCAGGATTACCTAGATCATATCACACAGGAATGCGTCCAGGCGGGTTTTGAATGTCTCCAGAGAAGGAGACTCCACAACCTCTCTGGGCAGCCTGTTCCAGTGTTCGGTCACCCTCACCGTAAAGAAGTTTTTCCTCATATTTAAGTGGAACCTCCTGTGTTCCAGCTTGCACCCATTGCCCCTTGTCCTGTCAAGGGATGTCACCGAGAAGAGCCTGGCTTCATCCTCATGACACTTGCCCTTTCCATATTTAGAAACATTAATGAGGTCACCCCTCAGTCTCCTCTTCTCTAAGCTAAAGAGACCCAGCTCCCTCAGCCTCTCCTCATAAGGGAGATGTTCCACTCCCTTAATCATCTTCGTGGCTCTGCGCTGGACTGTCTCTAGCAGTTCCCTGTCCTTCTTGAACTGAGGGGCCCAGAACTGGACACAATATTCCAGATGCGGCCTCACCAGGGCAGAGTAGAGGGGGAGGAGAACCTCTCTTGACCTGCTAACCACACCCCTTCTAATACACCCCAGGATGCCATTGGCCTTCTTGGCCACAAGGGCACATTGCTGGCTCATGGTCATCCTGCTGTCCACTAGAAAACCTGCTTCGGTTTTCTTCTTCTCATTCCACTAGAAAACCTGCTTCGGTTTTCTTCTTCTCATCTTCCATTTTCTTCTCTTCAGAATAGCTTGCTTTCTGATGTTTTCTGCTCTGTTATTTTATCTCCGAAGTTCCACCCCATTTAGCTGCCCATATTCCATAAACAAACCTATGGCATATGGCTTCATGTGTTGGGGTAGAGGAGACACACAGTGAGCATGTCAGAAAGTTTGTATGTCACAAATTCCCCATAATGGAGTCACAGGATGGTGGGATTCAGTCACTATTTCATAACTAGAATTTGCAATATAAAATTAAGCCTGAGCGACATAACCTTCAGAAGGTCACAAGAGACAATCCTTCACTCCCCAGGAACCCGAAGCACAATATCAGAAAAAAGGAAGGGAGCACTTGTCAGTATTGCAACTATTATGAACATTACCTGTTGTACTCAAAAGAGCAGAAAAAAAACAAAGAACTATACATTTTAAGTAAATTATTTGCCAGGAAGATTAATGCATGCTTTTATCATCATTTTACAGAACAATTCATACTGAAGCCCTTAGGTTCAAGCCACTTTAATTTCTTCCACCGTAGGCAAACGCAAACTGCAAATTCTGAGTCAGAGCGAGTCTGAGCCCCACCGGGCCAGAACCCACCAGGGTCAAAGTACCTGTAAGAAAGGTGAAACGAAACACCACCATGTCAAATGCTCAGTAGGAATCCTTTTAGGGTATCACCTAGTAAATGCAGTAAAAGCTAAACCAGGCAGCCAAAAAAAGGTGCACTTTACAGTCAAAAAATGTCACTGCTGAGGTGGAACTTACAAAGGCAAGAAGAAATGAAAGATTTACGATTCATTTCTCATGGGCATGAATGACAGCATGAAAAGTGCTAATTTTCAGACTCCAAAGAGCGAGCAAATATTTTTCTGGCAACTAAGATACAAAGAGAGGGCAGGGAAGTACAGGTGTCCAGAAATTGTCCATATTGCTGCAGCGTTTTAGTTGATTATGAAAGTCTGGTATGAAAACCTTAAAAGACAATGTAAAAGATACTGAGATAACTGTGTTATACCACAACTCATAGCCAACTTAAGCCAAGACAAACTATAAACCTTAAGTTTTTATTGAAAATACATGTTAGTCTGCCCAGTGTTTTAGTTTCCTGAAAACCTACAATGGAGAATAATGTATTTATTTGCAACTAATTAGTGAACTACTGTGATACTTGTTTTTGACCCTGGGAACTGAGTGGGAACCGTAGACCAGTCGAAGGCAGGTTTGGTGTTACGTGTTGCAGTGAGGAAGACTGCTGGTTTGTTTCTTTGATTATTCTTGCATTTGTGTTCCTTTTCTTTGACAAGGGTCTCTGTCAAAAGGGATTGCACACTCACATGCATTGTCTGGGAAGGTGCTGCAAATGCCCAGAATGAGTTTACAGTTCCTGTAGCAAATGTAACATCTGCCACACATGGATCCATTAAACCAGTTCCTTCAAAACCAGTGCTGCCAGATGAATGCATTTTATGATTACAAAGCGGAAGAGCAAACTATTTTACATGGCCACTAATTGTCAGTGGTTTCCTTATGTTTCCCAGACATTCTCAAAGATAGTGGGAAATGGTTTCTTCACATATGGATGTCTTTGAATTTTTCATTCACAGTTCCTTTCACTGTGGGAAGAATAAGCATGATCTCAAAAAACTTCTTGAACTGCAACTTTGCAGAGACTACTCAAAGAAACTTTGTGAACTGTTTCTAGGTTTGGTATTTTCTTCAGTAATTTCACAATATTTCATTTTTTTGTTGAGACCATTTGACAAGAAGTATGCATAGCTATCACTATAGGTAACACTTTGAAATAAAAGATTGTTTCAAACATGAGAATAGTATTTTTGTCTTAAAATGTCAAAATAAAACATTTAGATCATTTAGAAAAGAACGACATAAAATTTATTCTGCTATAAAACATCACAAACATTCCCCATGCATTGTTTTAGTTTTGATGAATTGACATTTTCAGATAAAGAATGCCTAGCTTCAGAATTCCCTGTCATCCTTAATCTAAATTTATCATATCATTACACCACTGCTAGGAGAACAGTCCAAGGTGCACAGCTGTCAGCATCCTTTGGTCCCAAGGTGCCATACAAGGACAATTCATTTTCTCTTATTCTCCATCTTGCATATCTTTTTATAATCACATTGCTATTTCTGCAGCAGAAGAGATCTCTTGGGACTTCCAAGAATCATGCAGATGGCTTTAAGGTAAAGGCAGAAAAAGCAAACAACAAGCAATGAATCAAATTTGCTTGTATCCGCGAATAGCTTGTTTTAAAGGACATTATGCCTTTGCATCACAGATGCAGGGGCTGCGAATACAGGCAAAAAGGTCAAACAAGGTCATTGACACAATCTTCTGTTATGCCTCCAACATCCCCATGAAGTGGGTGAGCTGTTGTAGTTAAATCACTAGAGAAACACCCAAACCCTGCCTTGTGAGATCTGTGCCAAAATACTACACCTGCAAAAAAAACCTTTCCAGACTGCACCAGTTCCCAGCGGTCTCTCATGATCTCTCTTCGTCTCCTTCCCTCTCCCTTTCTCCTAAAACCACAGCATCTTCAACTGCTGAGCAAGAGGGGCTGCATGGCTGCTCAGCGGGGCGAGCCAGAGCCGTGACCCGGGAAGCCAGGAAAGGCCCGATGGGCTGAAGGTTGAATGTTGAACCAAAGTCTCCCACTATGATCTCCTGCCCTGCTCTGGTTTAGCCTTGTGGTTGAGTGCATCACTGCACCAAAAGCACAAGGCTGCTGTGTCAGTCTGGCTGCTGCAATTCGTCCTTTGCAGGTTGTGTAAAATGTGGCTGAGGCCACAGCATTCACTGACAACAAAGTCATGAGACCCCGAGGATCTTTGATTTGAAACTCTGTGAGAACACACTAGTGCCAGCCAGGGTTGCCCAGAGGAGGTGTGCCTAGACTTCCCAAAGCACCAATATCTTCCTGACTGTTGTTGCAGCCCATTGAAGAAGGTACGAATCTCTGAAATCTTAGCACTTGGCAAGTTGGGGTGAGGTCTTCCAGCAAAGCAGAGATTTAAACAGCATTAGTGCTGCATTGAAAGAGCTTAACGCCGGAGAGGAAACCCAAATTATTCCTGTTTTATAGATGGGAAGGGAAATGTGCTTTCACCAGGCCTGCTGCACGGTTTTCTTTCCCCTTCAGCTTCATTTCTGTGCTGCTTCAGTCTCTTACAGTTGTAGTCCGTTTGTCACTAGCTGATTTCCCCCCTACTTGCTGGCAAAGTCTGCATCATCTTGGTGGTAACAGAGTGATGGAGACGAGTGACTGGTGGATCTTCAGCTGACTGCTTCAGTCCATGTTGTCTGACCAGCTCATCTCACAACCTCCTGCAGAGATTGAGCAGGTTGCAAGGGTTAGAAGTGGTGGTGTTCCCTGTCGCTACATGCTGTATGTGCTTCACTCTTACGCACTCAGGTAGCTGTGCTGAAACAGCAGTATTTTGTGCTGAGCCTTCTTCTCACCTTTATCCCTGCCTGTGGCCAGGCAGCTTTCCTGCCTGCTTCCTCCACCACTTCCCAGCTCATAGTCCCACAGCCTTATGCACTTCCCAGGTCAGTAGCCTGTCGTATTTCTTTCTTCTACCTGCAAAACCATGTTCTTCTACCTCTTATTCAGCTAAGTCATTGCTGCACCAAAGCCTTGAGTCAGCAAAAGGTCAGTTTATTTTTATGAATGTTTATGTTAAATACAACCTGCCTAAACACAGCCGCCTCTTAGAGAGGCTAAGAAAACAAAACATATTCAGCGCTTGTGGGCCAAGTCATTTTAAAGGTATGACAAGCCAGAAAATGTTAGGGAAGTGTTCCAGAAGTGAAGGGTGGAATGTTTTGACACACTGTGAGTTGATCAGGTGTCGGGGGGTGGGGGGGGGTGGGGAAATCTACCATAGCATAAGGTGAAGCAGACAAAACTTCAGAAGATAGGGCTTATTTGGGGCAATTGTTTGAGGCATAGAGATGAAACTGGGGATCCTGCTTGGAAGCCAGGTTCAAGTCCAACTATGGAGGAGCTACTGCTGTTTCATAAAACTATAAGTTTTGGCATCAAAAGCTATCGGAGAAGAGGGACTAAATGGATCTCCACATGGAGTAACTAAGAAAACATATGTTTTTATTTTCAAAGAACAGCTGAGATTGGGTCAGCTGGTTGTGATAAAGGAGTCTTCAGTGTTTCTGAACTGATATATAGGGAAGGATTATGGGGTGCTCCAAAAGTCAATGAAAAAACAATTCCAAAATAACTTAGCAATTCTAAGATCCTTTGGTATTTGTTGTAATAATATTTGTTACTAGAAATTTATTTGCTCCAAAATGTAAATGTTATCTATCATGCTTCCTTTCATATTCAGCATTGTAAAATTAATGTGCTGGGGTTTTTTTGCACTGTAAACTGCAATGTTTTTTATCAGTGAGAACACCGTGAAACAGAAGGATTAAGAGCTCACTGGGGGCACATCAAGTTTTGTGCCGTCACAGTTATATCTCCAGGCTATCATGACTATATTAATACATTATAGCACGGGAGGGCTGTCAGAGTGAGCTCAGAAGGAGCCAAGCCCAGTCTTACCATCTTCAGATGCTAATTTACAGCCAAACCTGGGGAGCTGTATGATAATATGTGTTATCTGTGTGATAATGTGTAGGTTATGTTCTAGTGTGATAGTTACTCTGAGGGGAAAAAATTGCTTTCTTGACTTGGGGTAAATCTATTTTATTACCCCATAGTTACCCCTTTAAATTGTATCCTGCATTCTCTCTTTCCTGCTTTCTTCCTAAATTCCCTCTCCCTTCTGCTTCTTTTCCCTCCACTATTGTCCTCTTTTGCACACTAAATTCCTGAACAATAACCCACTTTTCAGAGGAGTAGCCTAGAAATCAGAGCTGTGTACTGGGATGTGAAATGAATGCACTGCAGGTACCTCCACTTAAAAATTTCAGGAATTTTTGCTCTGGCACAGCTTTCCAAAAACACTACCTACTTGTGCTTTCTAGTCCGTAGGGGAAACCTCCCTTGTCACTGGCACCACATAAGACTGTGCAGCTTGATTTCATGCCACATCTTCCAAGAATAACTTTTTTTTTAGTTATCTTTTTCAGATGCAACCTTCTTTGCCTCTCACTCTGCTTTCCACCAGGTCTGAGGTGGAATCTGTCCCTGCTTCAACAGGTAAACCAGCAGACTGAAAGTGTTTCTCTGCAATACAGGATCTTTCTTTCCCCTTTCTTAGGAATCTAGTTTTTGTTTTTAAACACCCAATCCATAGAGGGCAGTTCTTGGGCATTTCTTCAGTACCTGTCTTTAAACACTGATGGGGATCTCACCAGCTCTTCACTTCTCAGGACCCCTGTCTTGCTGTGTCCCCTCTGTATGTGCCTTCCTGGACCTTCAGGTTTCAATGATTCTCCACCAAGTTGCAAAGGGCACTGAGCCCACCAAATGCTCTGGCTAGAAAGACGAACCCGTGAAAAAGGCCCACTGAAATCCCAAAGTGAAAAAAAGAACGAACAGCCACACACAACTATTACTTTCACAGACAGAGGCTTTGCCCATTTTATTCTAACACTCTTATAATGCAAAACGGTTTAGTCATATGTCATATCACCCTAGCAAAAATCCTTTTACTTTAGCCTTTTCTATGATGCTGGGCCTCTATGATGCTTGCCAGTCTTCAAAAAGGGCAAGAAGGAGGACCCGGGTAACTATAGACCGGTCAGCCTCACCTCCATCCCCGGAAAGGTGATGGAACAACTTGTCCTTGGTGCTGTCTCTAGACACATCAAGGATAGGGGGATCATTAGGGGCACTCAGCATGGTTTCACCAACGGGAAGTCATGCTCAACCAACTTGATAGCCTTTTATGAGGATGTTACCCGGTGGATAGATGATGGTAAAGCTGTGGATGTGGTCTATCTCGATTTCAGTAAAGCGTTTGACACAGTCTCCCACAGCATCCTCACAGCTAAACTGGGGAAGTGTGGTCTGGATGATCGGGTAGGGAGGTGGATTGTGAACTGGCTGAAGGAAAGAAGCCAGAGAGTGGTGGTCAATGGGACAGAGTCCAGCTGGAGGTCTGTGTCTAGCGGAGTTCCGCAAGGGTCGATACTGGGACCGGTTCTATTCAATATATTCATTAATGACTTGGATGAGGGATTAGAGTGCACTGTCAGCAAGTTCGCTGATGACACAAAACTGGGAGGAGTGGCTGACGCGCCAGAAGGCTGCGCAGCCATTCAGAGAGACCTGGACAGGCTGGAGAGTTGGGTGGGGAGAAATTTAATGAAATATAACAAGGGCAAGTGTAGAGTCCTGCATCTGGGCAAGAACAACCCCATGTACCAGTACAAGTTGGGGGCAGACCTGTTGGAGACCAGCATAGGGGAAAGGGACCTGGGGGTCCTAGTGGACAGCAGGATGACCATGAGCCAGCAATGTGCCCTTGTGGCCAAGAAGGCCAATGGCATCCTGGGCTGTATTAGAAGCGGTGTGGTCAGCAGGTCGAGAGAGGTTCTCCTCCCCCTCTACTCTGCCCTGGTGAGGCCGCATCTGGAGTATTGTGTCCAGTTCTGGGCCCCTCAGTTCAAGAAGGACAGGGAACTGCTAGAGACAGTCCAGCGCAGAGCCACGAAGATGATTAAGGGAGTGGAACATCTCCCTTATGAGGAGAGGCTGAGGGAGCTGGGTCTCTTTAGCTTGGAGAAGAGGAGACTGAGGGGTGACCTCATTAATGTTTAGAAATATGGAAAGGGCAAGTGTCATGAGGATGGAGCCAGGCTCTTCTCAGTGACATCCCTTGACAGGACAAGGGGCAATGGGTGCAAGCTGGAACACAGGAGGTTCCACTTAAATATGAGGAAAAACTTCTTTACGGTGAGGGTGACCGAACACTGGAACAGGCTGCCCAGAGAGGTTGTGGAGTCTCCTTCTCTGGAGACATTCAAAACCCGCCTGGACGCGTTCCTGTGTGATATGGTCTAGGCAATCCTGCCCCGGCAGGGGGATTGGACTAGATGATCTTTCGAGGTCCCTTCCAATCCCTAACATTCTGTGATTCTGTGATTCTGTGATTCTGTGGGCCTCACTGTGGAGTTTATAAGAGCTGGTTGTCAGTGTCACCTGTTTTCTTGTAGCTGATCTGTGCTTTATTTCTACTGAGGTGGAAATGCCTCATTTGCTTCTTATTCATCTCAATCTATCTTTTCTCAACTAGTATAGGATTGTCAGAAAGGTGATACCAAAGGGCAAAAGACAATCTTAAAGCAGGTCAAGAGGATAAGCAAATAAGCTGTGGTGATGGAGACTTCTTGACAGTGGTGTTCTGACTGATCTTGAAAAAAAACCCCAAAGTTTGAAATTATAGGAGTCTGATCCTGCACAAAGCATCCTCCATCCCCTTGATTAGGTCAGTAAAAGACTAAAAGTAGTCTAATGCTGTCTGTGCATCATATCCAATGGATGGGAACCCAAAATCTGAGAGTACCAGAGAAAATGGAAGGTGAAGGTGAATTTTTAAACCCAGTGCAAACACAGCTAAAAACCTCAGAAAATGTAATTATACACCATCTTAATAAAGTGCCCTATTGTGACATTAGAAATGAGGCTCTATTCACCCAGAGACATTAATTTTCAAGCTGCAGAAAAGAAAAGAAAAAGAGAAAAAAGTTTAGCAATAATAATCTTTGTTGCTTTATCAGTGAAACCCAGGTGAAGAACTCACTGTTTGTAGTAGCTAAATATTTGGATTTTGCATGAGCTACAGGAAATGAAACAAGTTGCCTGAAAAGATTAACTATCCATTTTCTAAGGTTGATGAGTTGACAGCTCCACAGTGTTTCCCAGATCAGGTTAGAGGCAGCACAATAGTACCTTATTGAGAAGAAAGTACCACCAGCTAATGAGAGAAAATTGAAAAGTTGCTATAGTGTGTCACAAAGGAGGATTCTGTTAGACGTTCCTCTTAATACAAACAAATGCACCTGCAACTTGCCCAGGAATTTAAGCAGAATTCCCTCTCCTCCTCCATTTTCGTGACAGCGACTGGAATGGGCTGAAAAGGTGCTGGAAAATGAGGATTGTTTGTAATTTAATAACAGTTCAATTTTTAAAGGAATAAATATGAGTTAGGCTATGAGACAAGTAAAATGTGACTTAAAGCACTTCCTTAAAATGCTATCCTAAAAAAGGTATGTTTTTTAGAAATAAAAACAAACTTGGGAACAGAGGTCTTACAATTTCAGTAGCATCCAGGCATGTAAATTGATCTACTCCTGTTTGTTTTGAGCCACCTTTTAAGTTATGGTGTGGTGCACAGTGGGAATCAGCTTACAACAGCAAGACTTTAGTGGGTAGAAAGGTAAAATAAAGGTTCCCATAAATGCCATTCTGAATTCCCAGAAAGGTGACGACCATTCTACAAGAATGAGTGTTTGATTAGTATGAAAATATATTTAAAGACTTATTTCTGTCTCTAAGCATTTACTTGCTAGCAGATAAGGAAAATCCATGCTTTCCAAGATCATGGTTGTCGTATTTGTAATTTCTGCATTTGTGTTTTCCTTGCTTAGGATGCTGACTCTGTAGCTGACGGTCAGTAGGCAGCCCTGGAGGTCAGGTGGTGATTTAATGCACATACATGAGCTTTCATGGAATCAGTTGTAGGGCTGGAGCCTTTCCTAAGGCTTTTTTCTTCCTTGTTTGTCAACAGAGAAACAGGAAGAACCAAGAAAACCGTGCTTGTTTTTTTTTAAGTGTTCATTGCTCTGAACTTGTAAGATACAAAAAAATCTCAAGTGCTTCATCTCAAGAGGAGAAATTAGCAAGAGGAAGAAAGCCAGAGTCTCCCTCTCTCCAGAAGATTCCTACCAGCAGCTAATTCTCAATCCAGTACGGTGTTTGCGAGTTTGGAGGAAATTTGCCTAAACCTAGACTAATTCACGGTGCCACTAACTTTCCAAAAGTTACTCATTTTGCAAATAGCTTCTCATTTTGGGTCCCAGCCTGGCTGTGAACAGCAGGTGAGCAAGTCTTCAGTGTCATGTAGACTTTCTGCAACAAGGAGGTCTTCACAACAGAAACCAGAGTGTGCATGAATGCCTGAAGGGGGTTAAAACAGTGACGACAGCAGCACTTGGGTGCAGAACATCTTCCTGAGATGGTTCCTGAGAGAACCTTACTGCTAAAATTTGGCTACACAAACACAAATGGAAAGCAATAATCAAAGAGCACAGTGATGTGTCACTGATAGATTGGGGGATCAGCAGGCTAATCCCCTTTCTCAGCATTTGCTGTTCATTGTGTAGGAAATGTGTCATGTAAACAGCTTTGAACCAAACAGGACATTCAGATTCAAGTGTGTGAGTGAAGGGTCTTCCCAGTCTCTTTCCAGACACAGTGAAAAACTGTGCAAACTGCGAGAGTGGCATCACTTCCCACCACCTAGCAACGACTGGCCACGATGTGTGAGAAATCAGTGCAATGTTTCTGCAGGGAAGAGAAGTATGAACACAGCATCTTCAGCCACAGGGATACAGCTGAATACAAACCTCTGAAATGAATCCTCTGTTGGCCATTCACCTTTTCTGACATCCATCTCCCATAGCAGGTGGGAAAGAGGGTGAATATTGGCATGACATCCTCAGTGCACAGCTACAGTGCAATGATAGTTGGCCATTTTAATGATTTATCTCTGAATGTGTTTGAGACATGTGTGACATGTCACAGCAAATTACTTTGGTGTGAAGGAGGCTTCAGAACACAGATCCTTAAATGTCATGGCACTGATCCAATTTTACTTCATTAAGTTACTGCAGTGTAAAACAGAAGTAAAGCAGTTCTGAGCACTATAATTGCTCCACAGTTTAGCAGAGACCTTCCAGCTACAGTGCAGTGACTGTCAAAAATACCCTCCACAATTATCCAGGCACGATTTTCATGTGCAATGCACCATTTCTTTTTTGTTTCAAATTCACCATTGCTAAACATGAAGAACAGTTTCTTTTTAGAGCTGAGGAAGTATGTACAAACTTGTTCAAAGAAATGTAAGGATTAAAACCAAATATTGTCATTGCAAGAGCAAGTTCTCCTGTAGTACATATTAACATACCTTTTTTAACAGAGCAGAAAAGGTTTTAAATAGCAGTAAATGACATAACAGTTTAAAAATGTAATTTTTGAATGCAAGAGGTAATAGACTAACTGCTAAAGTTAAGGTCTGCTAGATGTGTTTACTATAGAAATTTGAATATATTTTTCTTCACCCTCTGGCTATGAAGTCAAACTCAGCTGCCAAAATCCAGGGCCATAATTCAAAAGGGCCTCAATGTGCCCTGCAGGTTTGTGCCTCTAACTCTTTGCATTCTCCCTTTCTAGTGCCAAAGTATTTGCACATTCAAAATCTAGAGTCAGAAATGTCATTTTTATGCAGTGTGGCACCAATTCAGCAAAACATGTATGTGCATGTTTAAACCTCAGTGGCCTAATTGGGGTTTAACACACCAAAGCTAGACTAGCTGTTCCCAGTGACCACGGCCACTGGCGCATGTACCATAGGTCATTACCATGCTTTTCTATTTTTCAGACTATGGTGCAGATATTTGTGGATAGTGTCCAGTGGCTGCAGAGTGGAATATTAATGGGAGACACATCTGGTCCCTCAGCAGGCACCTAGATTTTCTGTGCTTAATGAAGCAGCCTTCCTGATTTTGGACCTTTCACCTATTCCAATTGTAATGCACCCACAAGCTCAAGGGCTGAAAGAGGTGAAAACATTTGGAAGCTGACTCTGAAAATTTGGCTCTAAACCTATCTCCCTGTGATTTCTCCACCAGGGAAGCAGAAGAACATTTAGGCTCAGTACTTTAGGGCAGAACCGCTGTGGTGATAAATCAGATACTGATCTGAGGGTATGAGGTAAGCCCAATTACAACAGAAACGGAGCTGCCTTCCACTGGCGGCTTTAGGTCAACATTCTGGGCTAATCACCTTAGCTGGGTAAGTGCTCGTAAATCAAGAGCTGCTTGGAAATTGTCTGTTTTTCTCTTCTTATGGCTGAGATGCTCAGGGCAGCCCGGCTGCCCTTCAGCAGAGCCTTACACTGCAGGGTGGAAAGTGCTGTGGGGAGCATGGGAACCAGGGACTCCTCAAGGGGAAAAAGCACTAGTTAGCAGCTGTAACAGTACTTTAAAAAGGAGGCCATGGGAAACAGTATTGCTTCTCATGTAACTGCAGCCAGACTCCGAAGCCAGGGCTTCTCCCTCACCTTTCCCTTGCAGGGCAGTGAAAGGTTTCTCCACAGACAGAGAAAAGAAGAGGGGGAAGAGCTCATCCTGTTGGAAAACCCTTCACACTCTTCTGCTGTGATGGCTATTCACAGGCAGATTAGTGCAGTATAATCAACTTCCAAGAGACATCTATGCTCTTCTCTGGCTTCCCCACCACAATGACCACTGTGGTGACGGCTCCGAAACTGCGGTGGGGAGAGGGGTAGCCCAGCTGGAGGTGGTCCCTGCAGCCCTGCAGAGATGCTGGGGACAGTTGGTGGAGATGCCCTGAAACAAGAATCATTTTGCTCCTTCCTTTGTCACCATCCACTGCCCTGGAGACCCACCATATCAGCTTTTGTAAGAACAAGAAACAGAAGAGACAATTGTGCTGGTTTTTACAAGGATTTGTTTTCTTTTTAAGCATATGTGAACACAGTCCACTATATAGATGTTATAAATAGGCAGAAGATACGGGAAGTAGTATAACGCGGTGTACTCATATTTTAAATCCTGTAGGGTGACCCTATTTGAAGCAGTGTGTAACAGAGAGGGCAACAGAGATACAGAGCAGTTTCAGAGCATTTTCTGCTTGGTTGAGGGAAACTGCAGATCTCTAAAATGGGCCAGCCTTAAGAGTCTGAGCAAGGGACAGTCATTGACTATTTTTAGCTGGGCAGGAACTGGGACACCCAGTGAAATTACCAAGAACCAGGTTCAAAACTGACACAAGGGAGTTCTTTCTAACACACAGCATAATCCAACCCAAGGGTTCATTGCCATAGGATACTGCAGACACCAAAAGTATAAACGGGTTCAAAAAAGGATTAGTCAAAGTTATGGAAGATAGGTCCATTTGTGGCTATTAAAAACAATGGTCCAGATGCAATATCTGGCATTAGGGAGTCCCTAAACTGTTGACTGCCAGGATCTGGGGGACTACAGGAGGGAAAGGAATTCTCCATACATGCCGTATTTCTTTTCTTTTTCCAGAGCATCTGCTGCTGGCCACTGCTGAAGACAGGATATTGGGCTAAACAGATGTGTTCACAGCTCACAGCAGTTCCCATGTCCCTCCCAGAACCAGGAACCGGTATTGCCTCATTTCAAACTTCTATTTGCTTTCAAGTAAGCTCTTAAGCCACACTCAGCTCACAAGTATCTGACTACCTGCCAGTCAAGCATTAGGCAACATCATTAACATCTGTCACATTGGACTTTCTTTCATGAAATGTTTTGGAACGCTTTCAGATTTTTTTTCTTGTTAACCCCAGAGATTTTTCCCTGCTCTAGATATCAGCTGTCCCCTTGTCTGCAGAAAGCAGTTTCTACCATATTTTCATACTGTCCTGCAAACGGCAACTTCCTCACTCAACACTTTGTCTATTGTCAGAGCTGCACTGATTTTCAGTTGTGACATTTTAAAACCTGCTTCAAACTTCAAGTGCTCTGAATTCACTTTAAAGTTAAAATTATTTTAAACTACTCTTAGCTTGACTTCTTCAAAGCCTAAAATAAACCACACTGTATCTGAGCTGGTGCAACTTGGAAATGCAAAGGGAACTTTGAGCAGATAGGGAGACTTCCCAAGAGTTACCTCCTTTCATGCGTGAAGCAGAACTGTGCTGGGCAATGGCCAAAAATGTTTAAGTGCATGGGAGGGGGGCACGTGGCTGGGGACATGCTGTCAAGCTAGACAGCAACTGGGATTTGTGACTTCTGGCTGTGCTTCACATGTGTGGGATGTGGCTGCAGGGGTGGCAGGAAGCAGAGCCTGAGCCTCACGCTGGGTGCGTGAGACCCAATGGCTCTGCATGTGGGATGAATGTAACCCCTGTCAAAGTCGTGTAAAGACATTTTGTAGTAAATAAGAATAATTGCTTGGGATTCAGCTCCAAACTCCACTTATCCGCTGTGCTTCTACATTCCAATCCATGAAAATCTGTCTTAGATCTGCCACATTAATGTAGGTGTCTCAGCGTATGTCCCACAGACTGATCTGCTAAGGGGATCAGTACAAGACTCTGCAGTTTATATGGGGATGAAGGCACGGAGATCCATCCTACCTCTGCTCAAGCCCAAAAACCCAGTTCTTACTAGTTCAGACAGAGCAAGTGCTGATTTTCAGTGCAGTTATTCTCAGTTTTGATCTTTCCAGAAATGCACAGGTGGCAAATAGTCTCAGGCTTCCTCAAAAGCACTGAATATATTTAATTCTGTGATGGCACACCAACTCTACTTTTAACAGTGATAGGACACAGAAGGCACATAAAAATAATCTCTGATATATCAGATTTTCTCCTAGTTAGCAGAGAAACCCAACAAAAAATGTATCCTCAGTGTAGGCCAGGGGAAGCCCTGCCCTTCCAAAGATGCCATCCATTCACCTCAGCACTCAAGCCATGGTGAACGTCATTTAGTAAATCCCACAAATGAAAAGTAATGTGCCAGTGAAAGACTCCACCATTCAGATGCAGCGTATGAAGCTGATTTTGCAGTCATTACAGATGGAAAATGAAGAGAGGGATCTCTGCATGAAGCCTTCAGCCATGGAGGAAAACTGCCTGGAAACAATAGTCCTCAAGCCTGAGAGGAATATTGATGTTAAGGGAAATGGTGATAAGGACCAGCTGTTTCAAGGCTAATTAAGTCAGGCACAATGTGCGCTAAAGCCAGCTCCTGCTCCAGGGTTAAATCATCCACCCAGTGCTCAGGTATTCCTCCCTGATGCTCCTCTGCGCGTGTGAGGCCAGCGTTGTTCAGCTGTGGGTTTTGACAGTGCTGCCCAAGCTCTGGTAGAAACTCACCATGTTCAAAACACCACTGTGAGATATTTATAGTTCAAGATACTCCAGTAAAAAAAGTAATAATGATGCAATCAACAAAGGGAGACAATTCATCACACATTTCCAGGGCACCTTACGATGGACCGACTGCCACTCAGAAGGCTATGGCTTCTCTCCACTGATGCAGAGAGCCTGTGAGTGAGGTTAGAAATCCAACATACGGATGACTACAGCTGGTGAAACAGATGTAATCCTAAAAACTCAACCCCATTCCCAGTGACGTTAACTGGAGCTACTCTGTTGCTCTCAGTAAAATCCAAATTGGTCATGTGCCTGTCATTTAGTTTATCTCCTACTAAATCCACCAATCTTTCTTTTCTCCCCCAAGAAACGAAACCAAGTTAATATAACAATAATACCCATTGTTTGCAAAGTACTAACAACGTGCCCTGCTTGGCTACCATACAGATGACAGAATGAGGCTAAGCCTCATTAACCTAGCACTTTTCCAAGAAGTTGTGCTGGCAGAACTTATGCTGTTTATATAAAAATAAATAAATAATTTGAATGCCCCCAATGGTAAGCTGAAAAAATAATAATCTCTGCCAAGCAAAAGAAAGATGAAGTTGGTGTAGGAAAATAAGTTAGGGACATTTAAGAGAGCATTACAAGTAACAGAAAATACATAAATTTAAAAATAACTAAAAACATATGATAGCAGAAATACATTACCATACGTGTAACCACTGGGGTGTTTAATTATAATTTATTAAGTACATTTCACAGATAGGCGTAAATTCTAAGTCTTCATCATTTGCTGTTGTGTAAGGTTTGCAGTAATTGCATCTATTTGTGTTCGACAAACTACAAATGACAGAGACAGAAGCTTTGAATAATCTCTTTTCACACTTCAGACATTTCTTCTGGTTTTCCCTGTTAGTACTTTTCCATTTCTGCAGAAGGAGCAGTCTCTCATAACACACAGTAGTACTTCTGACACCCTTGTTGAATGACTTATGTGATGACCCACAAATACATTTCAAGACTCTCATGAATATCCACATGGAGACATATAATTACCAAATTAAGTGTATTGCAGTTGCTGTTAGATGAATATTTGTCCTTTTGAAGAACTGTGTCAGACCTGGCATACTCCGTTCAGAGGCAAAGGCTGTCCAGGAAGGGAATGTAGGAGACTCAGGGTACACCTACACTAATACTACAGGGCATTCGAATTTCAGTTCATATCAGAAGTGTGCCTTCGAAGCAAATCCCCCATTCATCCCCATTTACTGCATTTTGGCCTGCCTGATGTAGTCCAGCTGCTCTTGGGTATTTGATCTGTGGGATCAAATTAGCACTAGTCCAGAGTAAATCATCTTAAAAGATGTATATAATAGCCTCAACACCAACTGTTTAGCTCTGTGGAGCTGGTGCCGTTGTCCTGCACTGGTTGCTAATGTAAACACAGCCTTTCTACACTGAAAACTAGAAAAAAATTTGGTTTGCAGTGTATTTCTGTTTAGCTTCAGGGAAATGAGACCTAATCTCTGTCCTAAGATATAGAACTTGTGGATAAACATATACCTATTCCAGGAAGAAATCCTGGACAGGTAAGTGTGGCTTGATCTTACCTGAACAAAATTAGGTGTGTTGCAAGAGAATTATTACACAACTATTGTAATCCAGAGCTTTTCTGAGTACTACCTCTCAGTCTTACTTTTCACTTATAGTGGTATTTAGTGCAACTTCATTTTGTGGTGTACCATCTTCCATTTTCAGTTACAGGAAAACACACATGTGCTTCAGACATAGACTGCTGTAATACCGCAAGGCCTGTGCCCACCATGCAATACAGTGATTATATCAGCATCTCTTCTTTCTGAACAACATCTGGAAAAGGGCAACATCTGCTGGAGTTTGCAAGCCGGTGGGGACAGTGAGATTAGCTCTCACCCATTCATCTCAGTGAGATGGTAATCCCAAGGTGTCACAGCATGGAGTGTTGTAAGGTGCTTGGGGCACAGGCAGTTGTAGCCTGGCCTCACATACTTCTAAACCCATGGAAACAGGCAGATCCTGGGGCAATGCAGGTTTTTCTCTTCGTTTAGAGTGGGCATGGCTTACGTGCTCAAATCACTGCCAGCTGCATCCTGCCGCGCTTTAATTTTCCCTGGCAGAGGACAAGTGCAACACGGGTGTGCTCAGCACGGCAGCATAGTCTCCACTGACGGCTGGAGAAGTACCCCCATGGTGCCTTGACAGAGAATACCCATCTCTGTACCATGGCACGGCTGCAGTTACGTCCTCTTGGTTCCCACAAAGGCATGTCTGATGATTTCCTTCTGCAAAACAAACAGTAACTCTTGAACCTTTTCTGGAAGGAATTAAAAGAGCAGATAAATGGGAGCTAATGGCAATAATTTAGCTGGTCTTGTAAATGTCTTGATTATACTACAAGTCAAAGCATAGCCCAGCGTGGAAGACCTGTATGTGTGTATGGTAAAGTTTCTGGGAAATAGCTGGAGGAGCTACTGACATAGAACTAGCAGATTTGGCTCTACCCTGACCAGAATAAAGTGTCCCTTTTTGCCCTTTGGAGGATCCCTTTGGAGGATCAGCCCATCATTCTCACCTCTGGCAGCAACACCATATATTGGCTGCCCTTCCATGCAAGGAACAGATATTATGTTTCTGCAGCTTGGAAATTCTTGTGTTTGTTTTGCCAACAAGTGAAGAAAGAAACTAAAAGATGTTTTGATTCACAGGTCAATTTATTTTCACTAAACAAGAACACTTAACTTCTTATGTCAGTGTGTTATCAAACAAGTTCCTGTCACTGCAGGTACGTACTAAAGGAAAAAAATGTGTTCAGACAAATCTGCATCGAAAGGTTAAAAAGATATAACTGATCTTAGGAGAGGTATTCTTCCCCACTGCAACAGGGGTTGGCATGAAGTAAAGCAGTTGCTCCCTTTGAAGCACTGCCAGCATAAATAGCTCAGAGTAAGAATTTTGGTTTTCATAACAAATACTGAATGCAAGAGAACTATGCATTGATGAATATACTGTATGGTTCAGTGGGACTAGACAACTCAGGCAGAGTTTAGCTGCAGTATAAACAAAATTATCTTCCAAACTGCTTTTTTTTTTTGTGAAAGGTGTCAGTTATGTAAAATGATTCCATGATAATAACAATAGAATTCAAAGGCAGATGTGTGTCTTTCAAACCCATCCAGTCTTTAGACTTCCTCAGTTTTAGAAGGCAAAGATCTCACCTGCAAAAACAATGGTAGAGTGCAGGAGCCCAGATTCTCTCAGCAACCATCTGCACAGATAATTCATTCTCCTGTTTGCTCTGATCTATCCCTGATTTCCACCTGAGTACCTTTGAAACATTTTTTCTCATTTCTTTTTTACTTGGAGAGAATGAAGAGAGCTAAAACAGGTAACTGTTTGACTTTTCTAGCTTACCAAAGCTTTCCAAGCCTTCTAGAAGGTACCAAACACTAACATGAGAGAAGTTATAGAAATTCTCAAACAGAAAAATAAAAGTATCCTTAACTCTGGGGCAGATGTGTGTTGGAATTTACTGGGGACAATCCGTTGGCTCAGCTGAAAGGTGCCTTATAGGTGTCATGAGACCTAACTTAATCTGTCCAAATTGCAGACATTATTTCTCAATTTGTACAGATTTTTTTCCTGAACTTAATGGAAGATGATGGGCATCTCCAAAGGAGGATTCACCTTATGTATCTCCTAGACACCTGTCTTAAGATGAATTACACCCTGAAGGTGTATATCTGTGTTCACTGACTACAGGAGGGACCCCAGATTATATGACCAGAGAACCAATTAGTAGGTGACTAACTTTTTGACGTTTTATGGAATCCAGCTCAGTGATCTGGACACCCTGAAATACTCACACAACACCCTGTAGTCTTCCTTTATACTCACCTCCCATCTCAACCAAGCACAGCAGTGGAGAGCTTAAATGGTGACTGTGTCAGATCTGCTCCCATGCATGCAGTGTAGTAAAGAGTAGCTCCTTCTGCTGCATGTGTGACTGTTGTCCACGATGGTAGTCAGAGCACATCAGCAGAGGAGGCTTTGTGCTACTGTGATCATATGATTAATGTACATATCTGCTCACAGGGATATAAGTGTGTCTCTGTATCACAGCAGATACAGAGACATACAGGTCTGCATCACCTTTAAGGGCCTGGTCCACATGAAACTGAGTGCAGTGCACCTGCCTCCAGTGGGGCTGGGCTGCAGGGATGCTAAGGGCTGTTTTACAGATGCCACCTCTGTGGGTGCTCATGAAACAGGGAAATGTCCAAAGACTTTTCATTCCTTTCCTCTGCACAATGTCCAGTCAAAAGGCAGACAACTTTATTCATGCTCTTCAGAGATCTCTACCTTTGCAAAGGGTGTGGGAGACCACAATGCTATGTGGAGAACGATATACCTCTCCAACAGAGCCCAGCACAAGCTCCTGGTACATGTGAGCATGGCTCTGCCCTGCTCCAGGGAATAGGGCAGTTATACTTGGATTTCCTCCAGTGCACATCTCCTAGACATCAAGATGACTTAGCAAGAACATCCCATATCCAAAGCCTACAGACCAAACTAGATAAAGCCCCTGTGTGGGTGGGCAAAGCCCAAAGCACTGCAGAAGCAAGAGGTTTCTGTTACATTTCTCTGTATGGGTGTATGTGTTGTATGAGTCTGTGAGGCCCAGAGCTACAGGAGAGGGCAGAAATATACAGAACCAAGCTTCAGAAATACCACACAGGGAATTGCACTGTATATCACATCCCCAAAAGCTGTCTCTGGAGAGAGATGGATATGTGTGTGTGTTGCCTTGCAGACAGAGAGAGACAATGGTAGGGCCCAAGGAAGGAGGTTATGGGCAGCACACACTCCTGAGCCTAAGTCCCGCACTGGCTGCGCAACCTCCTCCCTGCTGGTGCTTGCGGTCCTGACTCTGGGTTGGGCTTTCCACAGTGCTCAAAATGAAGCAACCAGTTCATGTTTGGTGGAATATGTCCATGTATTCTAACTGCAATGCAACGCCCCACCAATGCCCCCTTTACTCTTTAGGTCCCCTAAAAAAACCTCCTTTCTTTTTTCAGGTAGAGGTTTATTCTCATGTCTGAAAAATTATCCATTGGAGCCAGTAGCACTAGGCTGGCAATGAAAAGACACCAATAGCATAGAGCCCATAGGAGAATAACACAAGAGACTGTTTAAAGGGTATAGTAGGACTCTTATTGTTTATACATGTAGCAGCACATATAAACAAAGCATCATGGTCCCCCAATCATTCACTTGCTTGACTTTCCTGACCCATGTGCTTGTACAACTGCAGCCAAACAGGTAAGTAAAATGTTTGCAGGTTCAGGCCCATCTAAATGGCAGGCGACTAAATGTCTATTAAAAGGCTGTACTGGAACTAAAAAAGAAAGTCTGTTGCCAAACTCAAATAGCAGAGGGGAAAAAAAACCCTCTTGAAAACAGAAGGAACAAGTTTCTACATGTACTTCTTTTCCTAGGAGCGCACCATTTGTGAATTCGTATTTCATGATGACCACTCTGCTGACAGCTCCTTCAGAAAGGTAAACAGATCGTCCAGCTCCAGAACAGGGGGAAAAAATCTGTCTTTACATTTACTCATTCTTGTTTGCAAAATTTTCAGCTGCTTACTCAAGTCTGAAGTATTTGAAGAGCCAGATGAAAAGGAGATTGATGGAACGCATTTGCACTACACAAAGTTCCTGCTCTGTATTTTAATCACTGCTTTGATGGGCATATCAGAGGAGGTCAGCAGAAGTGAAATGAGCTATGACTTGGGTGGTCTCTCTCAACTGAACCTCTAGCATACAATCCTTCTTATCTCTATTGAAGTGGGGCAAGAAAGATTTACAAGGCAGCCAGGATCTGAATGAGCTGAAGGCTGGAGATCCTGACTGTTGCAAAACGCTCCCTATACCTCAGCGTTAAACAGTAGGGTCTGTGATGTGCTTTGCATTCTCCTGGGGGAAAACACACGGACAGGTGATGTGCTGCCCAAACCACCTCAGCACCTCTGCAAGAGTTAACGACCCACAGCAAGGGGCCAGGGAGACAGCAGGTGTGAATCAGGAGAGCTCCTCTGATCTCAGTAGAGCTATGCAGATTAGCACTACTGAAGATGTTGCCTAATGCAACTCTTTCTAGAATGTACTTATTTTTAATTTAATTTCTAAAAGTAAAGTGGACAACAATACCCAAACAACTCACGTCCAAGCTGCCTTGTTTATCAGAAGAAACAATGGCTTACAAGAATGAAAGCATGACCTTTAACAAGGTTTAGAAGATCTGCTTAGGATTTGGATCTCGGTAGGAGAACCTAGCACGTAGACCACTTTCCTGAGCCTGTTTCTTTGTACGCTGCTCTCGTTGTAAATGCGCTGCGTTGAATCACTCCCACATTGCTGTGCTATTATTGTGGTACTGGGGCAAAAATATTTGGCAGGCATTTCAAAGCAAATGTTTCAGATGGAATGACAGCAGCTGAGGAGCAAAATGCCAAGAGTAAGGAAAGTGTGTGCTCTGCTGTGCAGGGAAGCTTTTCTAGAAGACATACCAAAAAGAAGTTTAGTCACATTTTATCATAATTGCTAGTAACTTTTACTGGAAATAAGACAGCAAAGTGGACAATACTTGAAGTGTAGTATTTAAAGTGTTATTTAGAACACTAAAATATGTAAACAAGAATAAAAATTCCCCAACTGAATGGAACAGGGGTTTTAATTCATCAATACTATAAAAAATACACATTCCACTGGGAAATTCTCTTCTAGCAATATAAATTCCTCACAAAAAGATTGCGGTGAGGCTCAGAGTATAGAAAAAATAGATATTTTGTGTTATTATATTGGCACATTTACCTCACCAAATCTTGGGTAACTTCAGCTTTTCCATTAGAAGTTGGTGTTTTCAGGGATTTTTTATAACTTGGACATCAGAATTGGCTTCCAGCTACGACCTAGTAAATAAAAGCTCAGCCTGAGACACACTTATAATGCCAAAGTTTAAAAAAACACTAGTTTGGACACCATTCGTTATAGAAGAGCAAGAAAATAAAACTTTTTTGGTCTCATACCATTTAAAAATGCCTTTGGTTTACAAAGGCAATTTGTTAAGCAAATAGTCCAATTCTCTAATCCCCTTCGGGGTACTAAAAAGCGAATAGTTGAGACACTAGATGTGAAAATGACTTTGCCATATGCAGTGACTGCTTTTCATAAAAATTATTAATCTGATCTTTTAATCTGCTTTGCACATACATACAGTGGAACTGTCCACCTGCTTACGCCAGCAAGAGCAAGTTTGACTTGTGGTGCAGAGTGAAATGCACTCTCTGCACCTCCAGGAATCTGCAAAGTGGTTGGAGACTCTCCAGTGGGCACTCTGCAGTCTTACATGCAAACATGTGTATTTTCCATGGGTCCCAGCACATCCCTCAGCAGCACCCTAGGGAGCCTGCTGCTTCACGCATGCCACAGGGGATAACAATTGTGTT
Organism: Nyctibius grandis; assembly: GCF_013368605.1. Taxonomy (NCBI): domain Eukaryota; kingdom Metazoa; phylum Chordata; class Aves; order Nyctibiiformes; family Nyctibiidae; genus Nyctibius; species Nyctibius grandis. The sequence continues at coordinate 106,248,819 of NC_090659.1, forward strand.
TCTGTTTTCTGAATGCAAGGTTTGACTTTCGATTTGTTCATGCATTTAGATAGAAAAAAAAAACACACACAAGAAAACTCAAAAAAATACCAGTGTGCTAAAATGTTCCAAGCCATAATCCATCAGTGTATCGAGCTAAGAAAGTGCAATTTCTCCTATAGCTTTTGCTTTTCCCTCTGACTTCTATGTTCACCTGAACTTCTGATAGATCTGTCTTTCCTGCAGAATATCACTGAAGCCTGTCCCTTCCTCCCCCATGGCACTAAGAGCACTGAATACCTCCCTGAGGCCCTGGGCAGTGAGGGGAGCAGTGGGCAGCAAGTCCCCTTGATCCAGAGTGGGTGGAAGCCCTGCAGTGCTCCCCAGTTCAGCCCACTGCTGGAGCCCCCATCCCACTGCTGAGCATGGCCATTGCCTTAGCGAACTCTTCCACACCCACCAAATTGCCATTTGTCACAACCTTTCTCTTCTGATTCACCTAGCACGTTATTCCTCCATTCATCTTCTACCTTGAACACTTGTTTATTGCTCCCATAGTTCTGCCCAGGTGTTCCCACACAAAAATATGGACACGTGCACCACATTATGTATGCACAGTAAATCCAATGCTTCTGGGAAGCAGCAAATGCTTCCCTTACAGTCTGCAGATACTCAGTAAGTTCAACATCTCTGGACAAGTCCAACTGGCTGTACATGTGCAAATCTATATTGCAGAGTATGTGCTGTAGATCTAGCGTTTTTTGGAAGCACTGCAAATAGTATGCAAGTGCTGTGTCATTGATACATGCATGTACCGTAAGTCCATCCAGCTTTTTCTGGAAACTGCACAGCTCCAATGAATGTCTCACAACTGTGTGGTAGAATTTCTCTGTGCATGCACATTAGATGGATCTGAGGTTTCTGGGTATGCAGAAATAGCTATGTGTTGCTTGTAATACATGGAGAAACCTCTGAAAAGCACAGAATATTCTCAAATCTGACTGTACACTATAGCTGAGTGGAAAAGAAGCATTTGAGACCTAGCATACAGAGTAGCCCTCGATCTGCAAAACTCTGAATAGCTCCGGCCTTCAGATCTGATTTCTTTTCATCTTCCAGGTGCTGCTAATAGTTCTGCCATGCCGTCCTCCGCAAACCTCTGCTTTTATCTGCAACAGGGCCCCAAGCTGGCCAGGACTTGGAGGCAGAATTGCCCCTCTGTTTCTGGAAAGTGAGTGCACGCAAAGATACTGAAAGTTTTCCAGTTTCTAAAGCAAGATTTTATTAGAATACAAACTCATAAACTAGAACAAGGCATCTCTTTAAATTGAGTTAGCCCAGACTACTGGGTGAAGTAGACTGCATGAAATAGTTTGAATATGAATCTCCTCTCTCCCCACCACACCCTTTCTTACACTCCTGCTCTCTAGTCCTGCAATTCTTAGTGGCTTCCCGGATTTGAACAACCACTGCCATCTCCTCTGTCTCTCAGATAAAGCCTCCGTCTTTCCAGCACCTTTCAGACTTGGCTTGCCTCTCTTGTTGGAAGTAACTCCCCTGCTACCCTCAGGAGCCTCCTGCTTCGTGCAGCAGGCTCCCAGCTTGCTTCACCAGCTTCCCACCACTTCTTCACCCCACCCACAGTCAGCAAGGTTTTCTTCCCACACACCATTACTTTGGGGGCGGGAAAGATTTCCCAGTTCCTCAGAAGGGTGGCAGCTGGTGCAGCAAAGAGGACTACATACACTCTTGCCCCTCCGTTGCTGTGACCCAATAAAAAACAGACAAGCTCTGAGCAGACAAATCACACTGCTCTGCTGCCAGGCCCAGCATCTTCCCCACTCTCATCTTCTGCCATGCCAACCCCTCAAGACATACCTTCCTGTTCCTGTGAATAATATGAAAACCCTCTTCAGTAAAAACCTCCTTGAAAATGCTCTCTCTCAAGGAAAACCATCAGAGATTAGTGGGGAAAAAAATGTTCATGTGAGGTAGGGATTAGGCTGGTGGGTGAAATCAGGACTGCTTCGGGATCCCATCAAGTTCTGCCATTCTGGGAAGAGACACAGATACTCAGTGTGGCCTCAGAGGAACAGAGATAATTAGGAGGTTGTCAAGTATCATTCCATATGCCAAAAACACAGGTCAAGGCAAGTGAAAGTTTGTAGCACAGAAAAAAAACGAACCCTTGGAGCCAAGTGAGAGTAAATGTGTTTAGTTTGTTTATCCTGCTCATTCTAGGTTCATGTTCTCACTTCCTCAAAACATCAAAAGATATGAGAGCTAGACAAGTAGCAGTGCCATCCACACTGAGCCACAGCACCTGGGAGTGCAGGTAGGACACTGTGATGTGTTCTGGCTGTTCAGCGCAATCAGACCAGAAAAAAAAATATTTCTGGCACTTATAACCACTGGAGTTGGGGTACAACTCACTTGTTTGTAGCCATTGGAAAACTGGATGAATGATGTGGGCTGGTTCATGATTATTCTACATCTAAAGGGTCGTGGTCACATGCATTTGTCGTACAGAACGATCCTTAAACTGGACACCCTCTAACTGCAATTTTGTGAGCTGGCTCCCCTCCTGAACACTCAATGTATGTTCCCCACAACTCATCCGCTCTTCACTGTGCTCTTTGTAGCCTGGAAGAGCTCACATTTCCTGGGATTCAGCTGACAGGTACCAAGTAAATAAACTAACAAGAGAAGGAGCATAAGGTGAGGAAAAGAACAGCAGACAAGTATGTTTGCTCAAAGGATTTTTTTTAAAGCGTTGTTGTAATTTCAACACAGGCACCACAGTGCTGAGGATGACTTAGCAGCTGGGCTACAAGCTCTAGGAAATTATAGAGTCCTGTAAATCCAGATTTCTAATACAAACAAATTATTTCAAGGTCTTCAGCTACATCATTTCAGCCTTAGATCCACTCAAACAGGAGAGAAGAAAGAGTGATACTGAAATCAGTTCAGGCTAGTCAAGTTACTTAGTACTCAACATCTTATTCTATAAATATCATTTATGCTGACAAATGATTATATAAGATCTAAGCTGTGCAACTGGTCATTTTTTTTTGCATACTGAGTGTCCTGCAGATAGATTGGAGGTAGACTCCTTCTCTACTTCCCTGTGTTTTTCTTATGTTTCTTTATAAATTAATGCATGCATCTGAAAATCCCAGGATTTGTTTCAATTCCAGAGAGAAATCCAGGGTCTGAAAGTCCTTCTGTCCTCCCAAATGCGTTGTATTACTCAGTCCTCTTCTCCGCAGTTATCCTGAAGAAATGTCCTTTCCTCTCATGTGTGAGTTAGATGATGCACTGCAGCCAGAGGAAGGCAAAAAATGGATCTAGAGAATGTTGAGATACAGCCACAGAACTGGGCAAGTAAAGTATGCTTTCCAGTATAAAAAAAGACTCACTTCAAGGGTGATAGCTGAGAAGCCCTGATACCAGTTTTCCTCTTGGCCAAAAAGTATGTGAAATTTATTGGGCAGCTGATAAAAGTCAGTTTTATGGGTGTCTGTTAAAATTGTTCATCTGGTAAACCTGGTACAGTCTGAAGTATTGGCCTTTGCTTCCATAAAATAACTACTCAACTAAGGTTAATCACATTTGATGGGCTTGAAAATCCCTGTAGCTTTTCTGTATGCAATGCCATTGCCAGTCTTTTTCTGGGTCTGCAAAGACAGGTGGAGTGAAAACAGTGGATGAACAGGAAAACCATCAGACTACTAGATAAGACAGAAAAGTCCAAAAGAGCAAAGGATATATTCAAGTTGTTTTGAAGGCAAATGATTGGTCGACCTGTGGAAAAGTCCAGGTGTTAGAACAGCTAGGTGCATTTCCTAGGGATAGTTTAGTGTGTGTATCTGGAGGAATGCTCTTACCTAAGCAAACCACTGGAGGAATGAACTGCTGAAGCTTTTCCTTATTTTTAGGTAGAAGTAAACGTTGGCTTTTCCCCTCTTGTGAGAGCATGGCTATCTCACATGACCACTGACTATTTCTTCAAATCTCCAGTTTCTCAAATTCTCAATTTTGTGTATATTCTGCAAATTCAAAGACTGTTTCTGCCTTGAGTGCCCTGAGGCACTTTGTATTATCCAAAGTACCTCACAGCTGCAAACGTTTAGGTTAACGACATCTACCCAATGAAAAAGCAGAAATTTTATTTCAAGGTTAAGGCATAATATTCCACCCCTGGCAGAAATCTAAAGACTTTGCAAAATATGAAAATACCATAGGAAAAAAAGAGTGGACGGGCTCCCAGCCCTCCTGCATTCATCACTGGAAGTCCCAGGCACGTGTCTGGGGCCACAAGCACTTCTTTCAGAGAAGCTTTCATCCCCAACCACCAGCTGCTGGAGGTGTGCTAGAGAAAATGCCAGTTGATCAAAAATATTTGGATCAGGGCTCATCTTGTCTAATTTAGCCACTTAAAAGATAGGCAGTTAGTTTAACCTAAGTAATCAATGGCTCCTGGGAAAAGTGAGGGTGACTCCAGAGCTGCAAGTCCATCTCTGCTGATGGTCCCAACACAAGGTGCTCAGGGCTATTCCCTAACAGTAAGTGGCCAAAGTTATGTGAGATGAATCCCACCCTAAGGCATTTTCTCCCAGAGTCCCAATGTGTGTGTTGATTCCTTCTACTTAAATTCATCAGAGCAAATTAAGATCATAATACTACAGTAAGTTCAACTAAATTAATTCCTCTGCCCACAAACCCCATCTGGCTTCCCTAGGGTTCTGGATTGGTTTCTGAAGGTTTTTGCCATGTTTGGTCTCCTGGCCCTGTCTTAAGGCCTTTTGATAGAAGGATCCTCTTTATTTTTAATCTTCCTGGCTTTCCTGTCGTATCCTTACCACCATACCCTTGACACTGGTTTAGCATAGTGTTGGGTTTAAGATTATTACTACAAAAGGGAACAGTATAAAAACCTGTATCTGTCATTTACTACAATGAGTAAAGCTGAAATTTTTTGGACTGACCTGGAATTTTTCCCTTCTTGCAAAGCAACATTTTCATTAAAAAAGTGGTAGAGCTCAACTAATCTCAGCAATAAAATGGCTGCTATTGAATGTCATGGTAGCTTTTGAAACAAGAAAACCTCTTCCTGTGTTCACTGCAAAAGATTAAGAGACTGACAAGTTTAAAAAGTTGTTGGCTGTGCTTAACACTTGCTAAGCACAGTATAGACTGTTTTATCCATTTGTACTCCCTCACTTGTCTCCATCATGTGTCTTATATAATAATTTCCAAAGTCAGAAACAAAAAAAAAAAAATAAAAAGGCATCAGCTAAGATAAAATGGCACAAGATTAAAAACTCTTAGCAGCCGTAGAACCTGGCAAGAAAGAACAAAGGGTTTAAAAAATCATCATATTTTATAGCATTAGAATGCCACACATAAAATATAGATTTTGCTGCTGATTATATTGTTACACATTCCATTGTTCCCATGCCGTTGGCCTTCAGGACTTTATTACTTATGTAATTCCAAGATCTGACACAGCTAGAGTGAAATTCATCTGATCTCAATGAATAGCATCAGATGAAAAAAGTGGATTTTAGGAGAAAAAAAAATCATTTTAATTTTACTGCAAGTCCATTGATTGGTGACAGATGTTTCCATTCCCATTTAATTATTCTTGATTCATTTTCCAAATAAAAACATAGATAGATGTCAAAGTATTTGAAGTCATCCAGATAAAGAGTTCATTTAAACAAGTTGTCTTTATTTTTTTTTTTTTTTTTCTTCTTTTTGACAGATTTTCCACATTAAGGGAAACCTGATTCAGAGTGATACATACAACCTTACCTGTATACATTAAAGGCCTGAAACAATACAGCATATGATTATTAAATGAGGGCTACAAAAGCATGGGGCTGTGGGAAGAAGAGGGGGCAATTCAGTAGGAAGTGTTCTATAGTGAGCGCTGGCACGAAAATCCAGCATGGTACTGTGTCAACAGAACCACCTCAAATTGGCATTTCATGATGACCATGTATTCAGAACTACAGATATGAACATACTTAATAGGCATTGTTTAAAAGAAAACCATATCTGAATCCCAAGTAACTGGCAATTTAAATTAAATATGTAAAACTTGACTTTTTTCCTCACCCTGGAATATGAGCACATACCTTATCTCTTATGGATAAAGGGCTGATGAAGCACAAGAATGTGTCTCTCACTTTCTCTGCCTACCTGTGCCACTAGAAAGAAACCTCTGTCCTACAAGTATCCAGTTAATAAGCTGTAACGCTTTCGGGGAGGAAATATAAAAAATGTTTATTATCATCTTTATCCTGTTTATTTTAAATTATTAGCATTATTTTTAATCAAACAATCTAGTACTTCATTTTCTTGTTTTTCCTACATTTAATTTTGACAGGAAATATATTTTACCGTACTCTTCATTATAAAGGAGTGCAATTGTGATCAAAAAGGAAGGTTCCTTCTGTTTACCCTCTAAAAGTGTAGCAACATATGTACCTGAATACTAGAGATTCAGTGTTGTAGAGGCATGAGACATAGAGAATAAAAGTCTCATTGCAATAAGACTACATGTAGATGAATTTTTATATGATTCAGAAGATGTTTAATTAATTTAAAGATGTCAACCCTGTCTAGTTGACAGGGTGGTGTCAGGGCAACGGTTGGACTCGATGATCCCTGAGGTCTCTTCCAACCTGGTTGATTCTGTGATTCTGTGATTCTGTGATTAATTTAAAAGAAGAAAATGATTTAAATAAGCAATCCTTGGAAACCTAGTAACATTTTGTTGTGGTCCATAGGCAGATGCCTGGTGTATCTCAGGCATTTGAGGCACTCTGAAAGAGACATATCGGAGGAGGAGGATAACCGAACATAGACACTCAACACAGGTGTGCAAACTGTCAGCCTGAAAATGGTCATCCCTCACCATTAATTTTTCTGATTACTTTATATGGCCCATGGTGTATCCAATTTCCAGTCTATTTTCTCCTTTATTTGTGCTTGCCATTGAGCAAGGTTTTACAAGGGCGTGTAGTGATAGGACGAGGGGTAATGGTTTTAAACTGAAAGAGGGTAGATTTGGATTAGATATTAGGAAGAAATTCTTTACTGTGAGGGTGGTGAGACAGTGCAACAGGTTGCCCAGAGAAGTTGTGACTGCCCCTTCCCTGTCAGTGTTCAAGGACAGATTGGATGAGGCTTTGAGCAACCTGGTCTAGTGGAAGGTGTCCCTGCCCATGGCAGGGGGGTTGGAACTAGATGATCTTTAAGGTCCCTTCCAACCCAAACCATTCTGTGATTCTATGATTCTATGAAATGAAACTTCCACTGATCTGTGTCGTTTGGATTTAAGAATAAAACTGCTCATATGGCAGAGTGCAGCCGCAGAAAGCCAGTGGCTGTGGCAGAGTCCTTCTGGCCCTCTAGCTGTGCAGGGCCTCTCCACAGGGCCAGGAGAGCCTGGGTGACCACCCAGCTCCAAGGCTGCTCGTTTGGAGCCTGACTCCTGCAGAGGATGAGGAGCTGCTGTACGGCCAGGCATACCTCAGCCACTGCTGCAGCAACCCAAATGGGACATAGGAACCTTCAAAAAAAATGCACAAATACATGAATGCTAAATGAATTATCACTTCAGTTCAAGACATCCCAATGGCTTTTCACATTTGGCTGGTGAGCCCTGTTAGCTCTGAGCTCTTCTATCCATTTCTTATTGGACCAACGTGTGCAAGTAATGAGTGGCTTGTCAGCGCTTCAAGGGATGCCAGCTTTGGACCCATAAAGACTTCAGTGATCTGTACAATTCCATGACCGGTGCTTAGCAAGTGTAATATTTTACTCTGTATAGTCTTGCTGTCCACCTGAAAAATATCTAGTAGGATATACTGAGATTTCTCAAAATACGGCCTCAGATCCTGGTTATGCTCCTGTTCTAAATAACTTTTCAAGTTGTCCTGTGGATTTTGTGTTCCTGGCCTTCCTTTGATGTGGTACACTGTAATTTGTACTACACTACCTGTCTTTTTTAAATACGATGCTTAATCATGTTCCATTCTCAGAGTTTTGATTTAGTTACAGATGAAAAAACTGAGTGCAGATTTTATTTTGTTTTTTGGATTTGCTTCTAAAGATGTCTCCATATAATGCAGCAGGTGAGCTTTATGTTTCTATATAAAATATTACTATGTACAAATAAGACTGAGTTTGGAAAAGACATTTCTCTTTGGAAGAACCTCTACAGAAATGTATTTTGCTGTTCTGCTAAAACACCAACAGCTGAGGAGCATGACAGATCACTTGGCGTTCTTGGAGTTGACATTGCCCTGAAAGAAAGGTGTAGTGTTACACCTTCAAAACCTCTATTATTGTAATTAAGAAAGTCAGCCTTCACAACGTGTCCCCATGCTGTTGTGCTGATGGGAATGCAAATAAATTAACCATTGCAGGCTTCAGTCTTAATGCAAGCAAAACGTGAAAGGGGGGAAAGAAAAAGGTAACTACACATCTCTTGACTCCTGGGAAAGCTGGGTTGAAATACATAGCATGAAAAAAATGTGTCTGTGCTATCTGACTATAGCACATGCCAGCTGGAGCCCAGAACTGCTCTGGGGAGGTGCCCCTTGGGTACAAGATTATTCCTAAACTCTCCTCAGGGAATTCCTCCTATAGCTCTTCAGGGAAAAGTGCCCATTTTTACCTGTGACAGAGCACAGCCTCTCTCCTGTGCAGTGGATTGGTGTGGAAGGAGAGGGAGCCCCGGTTCTGCCTCCCACCACCCACTCCGCGCCCCTGTAGTCCAGGAATGCAAGAAAGTGATAAAATGCCCCCGCGTAAGCACGTTAGCACCTGAGCTTATTTCTAGCCTGGTAAATAGCTCCATTCCTCAGTTCTTATTGCACTTTTCCTGGTGCATATGCACTACATGAGAAATAGCATGCTCCTGCACTGTCTTGTAGAGTGAACCAACTATTTCCCTCCAAAACAAAACCTGTGCCCTATTCTGGGGACAGTTCAGTCCAGCAGCTACTCCCAGAAGCAGCATGGGTGACACTGCCCTAGCTTCAGCCCTCTGCCTTTTACAGTCCTTCAGCACTATACCAGCAGGCTTTCCTTCTTCAGACACCTCCTCGTACCCTCCTGTCATTTTCTATGAAACACTTGCCCTTGGGTTTCTGGTGTAAAAGAACCACTGAGCTGCAACACAACCTTCATATTATTGTAGGCATGTTGAACTAAATAATTATATTTCACAACCATGGGGACATAATATTGGCCACAAAGGAGACTGAAGGGAATGGCTTATGTAGTAAGGATGCAACATGAAACCAGTTTTCATGAAATAATTTCTGTGCTACTTGCATTGTGCCTGCTGAGCTGTACCTAAACACCCATCTCCTTGAGGTCACCTGGGACGTACATACTGTCCCAAGTGCCCGGCTTCTCTGAGCAGCCTTACCCAACAGGCTTCCTCAGAGCAAGCCTACCATCACCCCAAATCAATGAATTCAGTGCAAAACATATCAGCCACATCCATTTGATCATAGAATCATAGAATCGTTTTGGTTGGAAAGGACCTTCAAGATCATCAAGTCCAACCATTAACCTAACACTACCAAGTCCACCACTAAACCATGTCCCTAAGCACCACATCTACTCATCTTTTAAATACCTCCAGGGATGGTGACAAAACCACTTCCCTGGGCAGCCTGTTCCAATGCTTGATAACCCTTTCGGTGAAGAAATTTTTCCTGATATCCAATCTAAACCTCCCCTGGCACAACTTGAGGCCATTTCCTCTCATCCTATTGCTTGTTACCTGGGAGAAGAGACTGACATCCACCTCACTACAACCTCCTTTCAGGTACTTATAGGCAGCAATAAGGTCTCCCCTCAGCCTCCTTTTCTCCAGAGTAAACAACCCCAGTTCCCTCAGCTGCTCCTCATAAGATTTGTTCTCCAGATATTTCACCAGCTTTGTTGCCCTTCTTTGGACTCACTCCAGCATCTCAATGTCTTTCTTGTAGTGAGGGGCCCAAAACTGAACACAAGTATTCGAGGTGCGGCTTCACCAGTGCCGAGTACGGGGGGACAATCACTTCCCTTGTCCTGCTGGTCACACTTTTTCTGATACAAGCTAGGATTCTGTTGCCCTTCTTGGCCACCTGGGCACACTGCTGGCTCATATTCAGCCAGCCATCGATCAACACCCCCAGGTCCTTTTCTGCCAGGCAGCTCTGCAGCCACTCTTCCCCAAGCCTATAGCGGTGCATGGGGTTGTTGTGCCCCACGTGCAGGACCCAACACTTGGCCTTGTTGTACCTCATATTGTTGGCCTCGGCCCATCGATGAAACCTGTCCAGATCCCTCTGCAGAGCCTTCCTACCCTCCAGCAGATCAACACTGCCACCCAGCTTGGTGTCATCTGTGAACTTACTGAGGGTGCACTCGATCCCCTTGTCCAGATCATTGACAAAGATATTAAAGAGAACTGGCCCCAGTACTGAGCCCTGGGGAACACCACTTGTGACCGGCTGCCAACTGGATTTAACTCCATTCACGATAACTCTTTGGGCCCGGCCATCCATCCAGTTTTTTACCCAGCAAAGCTGGGTAAAAATGATGGTAGCATTGCTGTGGTCTTTGTATCATGGCTAATGGCTAGAGAAATAACGCAGGAAGAGAGAGACTGAGATCAAAATTCCTCCTTGGAATTTTGGGGCTTAAAAACTAGTCTTCCAAAAAGAGTGTCATAAATTACAGAACAGGGTACCTTCCACCTCCCCTTCCCCTTATTAAGTAGTAATTGGATGAAAAGAAAAGAGTAATCCTGAACGCAGATCCTAGGATTGCCTGTCTGCCTGAATGCCTGTTAAATTACAGTATCATGCTCCCTCATAATTATTCTTCGTCTAGCTTCATGAATATTGAGAGTGCTTAGGCATCAAATCTTAGGAAGAGGATTTCTCATTTGGCAAACTTGCATGAACTTCCAGGTGATGAGGGGAAGTGAGGTCTGGACTGAAGTTTTAGACTCAGATACCTGACAGCCAGCAATCTTGAATTTCAGGCTCTTAAAAGCTTTTTGAAATCTCACCTTGTATAACCTTAGGGAAGTAAGGAGGGCATAGTCCCTGTATCTCCTTCCCTGAATGTAAAGACTGCATTTATGCATGGCTCTGGTGTGAAATACAGCAGGCAGGAGGAGGTAGAGGACAGCATCTGTGACCCCAGCTGCTATTTCAGTATAACCTGGAGCCAAAGCACAGTTTAGCCCCAAATTAATCCATGGGTTACTTTTTTTTCTTAAAAGAATAATTGCATTCAAGCATGGTTTTCCTGTAGATGCAAAAGAAGACCAAATTCAGTTGTGGTGTTTGGTTGCACATTTTTCCTGGTGCCATTCTAAGAAAAGCAAAGATAGTCTATGAGATGGATAGAGATTCAGTTAATAAAGATGTGCACAAATTGCTCGCTAATGGATATAACACTGAATTCACAGGCACCCTCAGTTGCTAATGGAACCTGAAAGTTGTCAGGAAGATGTTGCAGTTCCATTTGGCATGACACACACCCTCCTCATGCTGACAGCTATTTAAAGTTACATTTTTAAAAAAATATTTTCTTAATGCATTTTTTGGCTAACCCAGTTGTCCCCATTACCTCTGAAATGCTTTAGTCTAATTCACATTAACCAGCTTACTGAAATACCAACAACATTCTTTTTATTCAGGATCAATTGACCAGACTTACAGAACTGCTGGTATTTAAAGAAAGTTCAAGCCCTTTCCTGACTGCTGTAGGGCTCTGAATTTCTCATTTATCTGGCTCATTAAGAATATTCTGTCATCTATGCACGTAGTAGGCAAATAGCTTTAATATTTCCCAAAGCGACCTTTTTTCTTTTCTCCTGTTAAAGCTGATGGCACTGATAAAGAGCAAGGAGCAGTGGCTTCTAAGCTGGAAACCAAGAGCACACAGGCAGTCCTCAGCCTTTGTCAAAAATATTTTCAATAGTGTGAACATTTAAAGTGAATAGACCATGAAAGTTTAAGTTAAATATACTTGAAGTTGAATTACTGACTGCCTTATGGCAGATCACCAGTGGTTCACCCCATTTTAGCAGTCATTGCTACAGACTCAACCAAAGGAGGATTTCTGGGGTCTCATAAACTCTGTGGCAGATCTGGGGAGATGATTGCCGGGAAGAGATATCCACAAAGCCACAGATTAATGTACAATTACAAGGATATAAAAGAAATGCATATAGGTTGCATGGGGATGGAGTCCTGAAATGAGATGTGTGAGAGAGATGTGAGAGATGGCTTATGCACACAGTCCTTTACGATGTGGAAAAGTTTTCTGTTAAAGGTTTCCAGAGAAATTTTGACAGAACTATCAGAATGTTCCATCATAATATCCAGGACTGCCAGAACCAATTATCTTCATGATTTATTTTTCTGGAATTTAGTTTAGTAACTTCTATTTCTCTAAGAATTCTGATAGAAAGGTTCTAATGATGTCAAAACTGCATTTTAAATTCAATGTTTTCTTTCATTATTTTTAGTTGCTTCATGTCCTAATCGAAACATTTTATTAAAAAAAAAAAACAGAAGATCATTAACTATGTGGAAGATTGTCATAATTTTTCACAAAAACAAAATTAAATCAAAATCTGATATTTCAAAATCCTCTGTAAAATGGCATCCCTGGCCTCTATAGATCCTCCTTTCTGTATGGGTTCTACATTTTCCATCATGCGGGGTAGCAAGGTAAGCAATCTAGCAATGGAAAGACACTACAAAATCAGTCTATCCCTGATTGCATTCAACCAGTATCTCCAACATAACACAGTGTTATTATTTTGTGATAATCTGGTCACCACAAAACTAATTTAGGTCATACATATGTCATGGTAGTGGATTTTGCCATTGAATTAACTAAACTAATTGGCTAAATTTTTCTCAGAGAATTCTTTTCATGCTTCTCTGAAAGACCCTAGCACAAGGTTCTCTAAATATATATTTTTCTGGCCTCATGTATAATATTTTTGTGCTAATGTAACTCTATAGACTGCAGTGGAGATGTCCCTCATATACATCATCTTGACATTAAAGCAAATCATGTTTCTTATTCCAAATAATCTAGTATACGTGTCTATAACCCAAATGTTTTATCAGATTGACACAGATGACTGCTAAATTGTCTCAGACTGATGCTGAATGCCAGCAAAGTGCAAGTTTAAAAGACGTTTAAAAAGAGGCATTTTTCAAATAAATCACCTGCAAATCTCCTAATTCAACTCCTTTAGTTCAGTTAGTCTCCACTATATGTTTACTGCATCAGACTAATCACACTAATGTACAAAAATATCTTTCATTTGGGATGAGTTTCTGGTGAAGAAATTAAAATTAAAACGTTAAGATATGCAGTGCTTTGCTCCATGTAAATGAATTCAGGAAACCTTACAGATTCAGAACAGAAAGGATTCATCTTTTGAATCACTATAGAGAGGAATTTGCAGCAAAGACCAAACAATGACTGTTCTGTCTTATCCAGCTCTGCTTCAAATGGGCTTCCCTGTCCTCTGGCTGCCTTACGCCACAGCTGCCAGCATGCCACCATACCCAAATCCCTCATACGTACAAGGAAGTCAAGACTAGTGCCACATACCAGTAAGAATGTGACCAAAAATTTGCCTCCATAAACACAAGCACTTTCAGTATTGTATTTCCAAATCTTCCGGAAAAAAACTACACTGTGGTGGGATATGGCACAGAAAGGCCTGGGTGGATTTTTGTGCTTTGGCAGAAGCTGGGACAGGCTATTGAATATTAGCTTTACTCTGGGAACTTGTGCGTAACTATTGGGCTGTAGGCTATCCCACAGTCACTTCTCTTCTGCCAAAATGTGTGTACTCATTTACTGGGTCCCACATTTTCTTCCAACATTGGACATGAATTTAGTAACTATTGAATGCACCAAGCTGAGAGCTCTGGAAAATTGCTAATAGAAAAAGAACTGTACCCAAAAGGATGTTTGTAACTTCAGTCTTTTGCTTTCAAGAGGTTTTGAGGTTGGGATTTCTTTTATTGGGGTGGTGGGCTTTGGGTAGTTGTCATTCTTCTTTCAAACCATATGAAGCTTTGAACCCCTAGACAGTCAGGCAATGGTCTCACTCTGTGTGTGTGTGTATGTGTGACAGTGAAGGTCAGAGGGGACCCTCCTCAGGAGAGAAACAAGACTTTCAGATGTAATTTGTGACTCCTGACACCTTCAAAGTCCTGCACAAACCTGCAGCCTTGAGAGCCCCATTGACTTCAATGAGAGCATTGCCCAAATCTCTCATGCTGCCTGAATATTTGATGATATGGTGCAACAAGGCAACAGCAGTCCCTCCACTCCGGTTGCTTCAGCTCCTCTCTTTCCTGTCCTCCTTTCTTCTCCTTTGTATAAGATGCATTTCTTCCCTCACCCATTCTTTCCCTCAGTTTTACTTTTCCCTCTATCACCTCACTTCCTTTATAAAATTATTTCTGATGTTCATAAGCATTTATTAATCTTATATTCTCTTCTCTAATTATTCATCTCTCGAATTAACTACCAGAAATTTGTGTCTCCTTTAGCTGCAGACTTTATGCTTCTCTTCCCAGATGTAGCGTTATGATGGGATGTGGTTACCTCCTAAAAGAGATCCTCCCAGACAGCAGCTTGATGACCTGGTACATTTTTCTTTATACTCTTTCTCCACTAATCTGTAGACTTTTTTCTGTTTTAAATATGTGCACACCCCATTGAACTTTCTCATGTGTGAGCCTGGTTTTCATTATTACAAACATTGTTGATATGCTTTTAAATTGCAGGCACGAGGACTGCAGAACAGGGACCACTTCAACTCAATGGCCTGGTGCCATTCTGAAAGGAGGGAAAGCTGTTATGGTCAGAGTGACTATGCAGCTCAAACAGAATAGCTCAAGAGGGCAGACACAGCCCTTCTGGCCCTGGCTTGCTGCATTGAAATAAAGATACAGACATGAATGAGCAAAAGAAGAAAAAGGCAGTTTATCATATTTGCATTTTTCTATGCAAAGTATAATTCACTTCCTGAGGCTCAAGGTTCAAGGTAACTTTTGTATTGTCATAATGATCACGTGACTGTTCTGGGGAAAAAAATACCACCCATAAATATCATCCTTTGCTACAAAGATATACAGTGCTGTGGAGATCTTAACAAAGGTGGAAATCCTTCATTCCTCATTACACCATTTCAGCAATGTAATGGAGCAGGAGCCCCTCTCCACAGCTGGCTTCGTTGGCTCTATGCTGCCAGTTTTGACTGGCATTACAGCTACATGGACTCAAACCAAGGAACTGTCTCCCTGACCTCTTACCTCTCAGGCTGGGTGTTGCTCCAGTGTTCAAGCACAGATCTTATCATTTTGCACTTGTTTTTCATCACATTTCAACTGTTGTTGCCAACCTCTAAATTAGTCCTTGTTCACACCAGGAAAGAACAATTTGTGCTGATGGTGGCACTAATGCAAGCCCCAGCACAGCTGTGCTTGTCCCCTGTGGACTTTGTCCTAGTGGGAATGGTAAGAGAGGACCCTTTTTCTGCCAGCCTGGTAGCATGGCACGGCTGCTCCAGTAGCAGGTCCTGAACAGACATGCCCTCTCTTCCCCTGGTTCAGCAGCACCTACTGATCCACACAGATCCCAAACAGCACAGGAGAAAGTTCAGTACGTGGCTCACAGAGCTGTCTCCTGCAGCAAAGGGTGGTGACCAAGAACATTTTTTTTAAAAAAAATCGAACATAGAAAACATCTGTGTCTCTCTTCTGTCCAGGTTTATTTTTCCAATACTTCACATACCACAAATAGTTCAGTATGACTCCTCCATCAGAACAGAAGAAAAGAAAAATAAAAACATGCAATATTTCATTAAGAAGAATATTTTTATTGATGTGACAAATTTGATCAAACAGTCTGTATCCCCCTCACCTCCCATCCCCTTTCTCCACCTCCTCTTTCTGTTTCCCTCTCTTTTTTAAAAAGCATTTTGCTGTCCTGTTGGGCTGCTCAGCCTGTCAGCCTCTTGCTGCTTCTGGGATGTTTGGCTGCCCTCAGAGCATCATATGTCTTCAGTTAGCTTGGGGGGCTCCAGCTGTGCTCTTAAATGTCATGGACAGAGGTAACAAAAGGGGATAGGGTTAAGAGAATCAAATATGTTATTAGACATTTCTTTTAAATCATCGTGCAGGAGATGTAAATCACATGCTTGGCAGACAGATTTGGGGATGTCACATGGGGGTTTGTTTGGTTTTTCGTTGATTATATCCCCAAACATTTGCTATTTCTTACATTTTTTCCCTTGTTTGTCTTACTCATTCTTCATTTATTTCTATTTAAGTCCAAGGGGTCAGAACCTAGGATGAAATTTTGACAGTTCCTGCAGCTGATACAAGAGCGTTCTCGTCCAAGCTATTTGGGAACCTATTTGGGATTGCTCACCGTTCAAATATATCCTGGCCCTTTTCTCTGTTGGCCCATAAAGTACGGCTCCTTGCCCCTGATTGACAGAAACCACTACTCAGGACAAATTGCCAGTGCACCACATCATGGAATTATCTCAAAATACATTCAAATATCCAACGGAACCGGATGTCAGAGTGCCTAAATTAACCTGAACTCAAGTTCATTAATTAACCTGTGAGCAAGGACATCAAGGCATCATCTCCTCATGACGTTTCACACTGGTTTACCTGGGGCAGTGAAATGGGGGTCCACCATATAGTAAGCTGAAGAGTCCTTAAAAACTACCTGATATATACCTTCCTCAGGACTATTTGCTCTTGCAGAGTTGGTTCCCTCTGACTAGGGGGAGAATGGGTTGAAAATCACTCCAATTTTCAGAAGATAACAGTCAGGAGAAGTTCCTGAGATGTGGGGAAGTGAGAAGGACTGATCAGCAAGCAAATTTTACCAAGATTAAACACCCAGAGGAAAAACGGAAGGTCTCCTCCTCCTCCCAGGGCTTCTCAAGAACTGACACTTCCACCTGGGAAGAAATGACAACCGTGTGACCCCTTTCTTGTACAAGTCCCCCATCTCAATCAAAAGCCAAGGAATGGGAAAAGGAAGGGGCATTTTCTGCACATCTTTCCCTCAAGCTGGAAGAGATGCTGCAGCTGCTTTGTAGGGAGAAGCCCACAGTGTTGTGGAGACATCAGCTGTCCAACTCTCATCTTCCCTTGACTTGAGTGCTCTTCACTGTCCCCAAGCAGTGCCATCTTCTCAGCAGGGAGAACAAGATGACCTTTAGGTTGTCTGTTCATCTAGGACTAGATGAACTCATCCAGAGGTCCATTCCAGCCTCAGCCATTCTGTGACCATTGACCATGGGTCTGAAGCCTCTCCCCTCACCTGGGACCCTGCAGCAGGCTGGCAGCCACTGTGGCTGCAAGGGTTTGCTATGATAATGACCCACAGACAACCCAGACCTCCTACGCTGTGACATGGAAAATATTGGTTTTCATTAACTAGACACCCTTGAAAATCAAAATTGGTGAGCAAAAGTTGAAACTTTTTCACCAAAAACTCTATTTCTTTCTTTTTGAAACTGTGAAGTTCTTCAAAAATGAAAAGCCAAGGTGAAGCTGAAGAAAAAATTTTCATGAGGACTTACTTTGACTAGTTTGCCATAAAAAGATTTCGCATTTGTCATCTGGCTCCAGTTATGTTTCAATCAGGTTGTGCTGGAATGGTAAAGAAAGGTATGGGGAAAAATTGCTTAGGTATCTTTTTGCAAGTTTATGGATAGATGAAAAATAACATTTGGGTTTTAATTGAGAAATTAATACACAGTAGTGCTGATGGAAAATTTCACACCATCTGTGTGTGTGATATTGCTGAAATTTTGGCTAATAATTTTGCTATTCTTTAAATACAAGTCAATTTCAATGGTCCAGGATGTAGCTTGTTTGGGAGTACATCACAGCACATTTAACTGCAGTCAATAGCTATGCATGGTTTATCTCACCTTCTAAGATTAGGTTCCTGGGTGATTGACAGACTCTGCTGCTTCTTTGTGCCTTTCTGGGCATGATTTTGCTGTAGTAACTGTGCAAATTGGACATTGATATTTGATTTAACAATGTACTTATATTTAATTTAATATCTGTGGGCCCATAATTGTGGTTTGGAGGGTGAGAGTGGAAGGATGGAGGATTATGTATGCACATACACAGTCCTGGGATTATTCGACCCATATTTATTTGAATACAACCAATCAGGTGATCTCACTGCAGCCACAGAGACATTTACCATTGACTTCAAAAGAGCAGAATAGGAAACCTCACATACAGCAGTTCCCAAATCACTGCAGCCATTTTCCTGCTACGGTGACCGCTCAAAGAGCACTGCTGAAAAACTTTCTGATTTTTGCAAGTAGATTCTCCAGTTTTCAGCAAACTTACAGAGAGCAATTCCACACCACAAAAGGGAACAAGTTAGCTGTCACTATTGTGTTATCTTTATTGATAACTGTTGTTTGATATATATGTAATGAAATTAGAAAGACAGCACATGTGTCCACCACCTGAGCAGATTAAAACATCATTGTGAAAGGGTAAGATGTTAAAATATGTTTCTCTGCAGTTTCAAGGTGCAGTCCTGCATCTGTTAAATATTTACTTTTACAAAACTAACTTAGGAGACATTTGAGTTTCTGAGACCAGGAAAGGTCTCTATGAACAGAAGACTGCAAAATGGATGAGTTTTTCTAGGAAAATAAAATTTGAAACCTTGGGAAAAGAAACCACACTCCTTTTAGCAATTGTTTTTAAAATTCATCTGATTTCATAAGCTCAAAGGAGCTTTGTTAAAGTGCATAAAGAGAAACCTGAAAAACAAGCAAGAATTTAAATGCAACGTCTGAAATATTCAATACTGTGTTGCATAAGCATTTGCTCTCTTTCTCCTCCTGCATTTCCGTGTCTCTTTCCATACCACTTTCTTGTCATAAAATGAATCAAAGAGGAGAGAGCAACAAAACATAGAAACAAAAATAAATGAACTTATTAGTTTCCATCTCATGTGACCTCAAAAAGGAATTTGCTCTCCCCTATCTCTCCAGCATCAGCATCAGAGAGAACAAATCAAAACTTGCATCTGCAAATGCCTGATGGGTCAGGGAAGGGAAATTGGATGGAAGACTTGCTGGGGTATGTTCCCAGGCTCAGCAACGCGCCTATAACAACCAGGGACAATTGTCATTGTTTCTTTGATGCCAGTAGAGTTATGGCAGTTCACACCAGCAAAGCATCTGGCCAAATATATTTAAGTCTGTTAATACAGCTGGTTCAGTGCAATCCCTCTAGCATTGGTGCAAACAGGCGATTTATACTAGTGCAGTTTGTTCACTTAAAAGATAAAAATCTCATATCCAGACACACAAATAAGCATAAGGAAGGACGGCAGGTGGAGTAACCCCAATACCCCTTTCAGGGACATGAATACCAACCCAGCTGCTCCCAGGGCTGTCCTGGGGGACCCTCAGCCCCACAGGCCGGGGGACACTCTGGAGCAGATATCTGGAGCATCTTTTTGACTGTGGAGGGTCACTGCCTGTGGAGCTATGGGATTTGTTATGGGATGCAGGCAAAGGCATTTTGGGACTGTAGAAGACTTGTTAGGGGTGCTGATCGACAGCCAGCTAAACATGAGTCAGCAGTGTGTCCAGGTGGCCAAGAAGGCCAATGACATCCTGGCCTCTATTAGGAAGAGTGTAGCCAACCGGTCTAGGGAAGTGATCATCCCTCTGTACTCGGCACTGGTGAGGCCGCACCTTGAGTACTGTGTCCAGTTCTGGGCCCCCCACTTCAGGAAAGATGTTGAGGTGTTGGAGCGAGTCCAGAGGAAGGTGACCAAGCTGGTGAAGGATCTGGAGGGTCTGACCTACGAGGAACGGCTGAGGGAGCTGGGGTTGTTTATCCTGGAGAAGAGGAGGCACAGAGGTGACCTTATTGCAGTCTACAACTACCTGAAGGGAGGGTGTAGTGGAGTGGGAGTCACAGAATCACAGAATGTTAGGGATTGGAAGGGACCTCGAAAGATCATCTAGTCCAATCCCCCTGCCGGAGCAGGATTACCTAGACCATATCACACAGGAATGCGTCCAGGCGGGTTTTGAATGTCTCCAGAGAAGGAGACTCCACAACCTCTCTGGGAAGCCTGTTCCAGTGTTCAGTTACCCTCACTGTAAAGAAGGTTTTCCTCATATTTATGTGGAACCTCCTGTGTTCCAGCTTGCACCCGTTGCCCCTTGTCCTGTCAATGGATGTCACTGAGAAGAGCCTGGCTCCATCCTCATGACACTTGCCCTTTCCATATTTATAAACATTAATGAGGTCACCCCTCAGTCTCCTCTTCTCCAAGCTAAAGAGACCCAGCTCCCTCAGCCTCTCCTCATAAGGGAGATGTTCCACTCCCTTAATCATCTTCGTGGCTCTGCGCTGGACTGTCTCTAGCAGTTGCCTGTCCTTCTTGAACTGAGGGGCCCAGAACTGGACACAATATTCCAGATGCGACCTCACCAGGGCAGAGTAGAGGGGGAGGAGAACCTCTCTTGACCTACTAACCACACCCCTTGTAATACAGCCCAGGATGCCATTGGCCTTCTTGGCCACAAGGGCACATTGCTGGCTCATGGTCATCCTGCTGTCCACTAGGACCCCCAGGTCCCTTTCCCCTATGCTGCTCTCCAACAGCTCTGTCCAAAACTTGTACTGGTACATAGGGTTGTTCTTGCCCAGATGCAGGACTCTACACTTGCCCTTGTTATATTTCATTAAGTTTCTCCCCGCCCAACTCTCCAGCCTGTCCAGGTCTCTCTGAATGGCTGCGCAGCCTTCCATTGTGTCAGCCACTCCTCCCAGTTTTGTGTCATCAGCGAACTTGCTGACAGTGCACTCTATTCCCTCATCCAAGTCATTAATGAATATATTGAATAGTACTGGTCCCAGTACCAACCCTTGAGGGACTCCACTAGACACAGGCCTCCAACTGGACTCTGTCCCATTGATCACCACTCTCTGGCTTCTTTCCTTCAGCCAGTTCATAATCCACCTCACTATCCGATCATCCAGACCACACTTCCTCAGTTTAGCTGTGAGGATGCTGCGGGAGACTGTGTCAAACGCTTTACTGAAATCAAGATAGACCACATCCACAGCTTCACCATCATCTATCCACTGGTTGTATCCTCATAAAAGGCTATCAAATTGGTTAAGCATGACTTCCCCTTGGTGAAGCCATGTTGACTGCCCCTAATTATCCTCTTATCCTTGATATGCCTCTTCTCCCAGGCAACTAGCGATAGGACAAGAGGACACAGCCTCAAGCTTTGCCAGGGGAGGTTCAGGTTGGACATTAGGAAGAATTTCTTCTCAGAAAGGGTTATTAGACATTGGAATGGGCTGCCCAGGGAGGTGGTGGAGTCACCATCTCTGGAGGTGTTTAAGAAAAGACTGGACATGGCACTTAGTGCCATGGTCTAGTTGACATGGTAGTTTCAGGGCAATGGTTGGACTCGATGATCCCAGAGGTCTCTTCTAACCTGATTGTTTCTGTGAAAACAAAGGCAGACTAAGGGGGGGTCAAGGTTGAGAAAACAGAGGGACAAGTGTAGAAAAAAAGCTGGTTGTTTGTAAGTAGTTTGCTGGTCAGTATGCTTGTCTGGCCATGCTCTCCATCTGATCAGCACAGTCTGTACTATCTTCTTATTCAGTTCCATGCTACCTCTTTGCTGGATGAGAAACTGCCTCTTCTGTGTGCACGTATGTGTATGGGGTTCTAAGTGCAGCCACATGGCTGGGACCAGGGGTCAGAGACTCCTGTGTCCATGGTGCAGCACCTGGTGCAACTGCAGGTGTGCACATGAACACCTGTGGGTGCTAGAGAAGATCAAGTGATATGAGCTGTCGAGTAGATGAGGTGGCCTGAGAGCCAGAGGGCTGTGTGTCTAGGAGTGAGGAACTTGGAGGAGGTGGCTTAAAGGTCTTAAAGGCCCTTTCCAACCAAAACGATTCTATGATTACAGACAGAATCACAGAATCAACCAGGTTGGAAGAGACCTCTGGGATCATCAAGTCCAACCGTTGCCCTGATACCACCATGTCAACTAGACCATGGCACTAAGTGCCACGTCCAGTCTTTTCTTAAACACATCCAGAGATGGTGACTCCACCACCTCCCTGGGCAGCCCATTCCAATGTCTATTGACCCTTTCTGAGAAGAAATTCTTCCTAATGTCCAACCTGAACCTCCCCTGGCGAAGCTTGAGGCTGTGTCCTCTTGTCCTATCGCTAGTTGCCTGGGAGAAGAGGCCAACTCCCACTTCACTACAACCTCCCTTCAGTTGTAGACTGCAATAAGGTCACCTCTGAGCCTCCTCTTCTCCAGGATAAACAACCCCAGCTCCCTCAGCCGTTCCTCATAGGTCAGACCCTCCAGATCCTTCACCAGCTTGGTCACCTTCCTCTGGACTTGCTCCAACACCTCAACATCTTTCTTGAAGTGAGGGGCCCAGAACTGGACACAGTATTCAAGGTGCGGCCTCACCAGTGCCGAGTACAGAGGGATGATCACTTCCCTAGACCGGCTGGCTACACTCTTCCTAATAGAGGCCAGGATGTCATTGGCCTTCTTGGTCACCTGGGCACACTGCTGACTCATGTTTAGCTGGCTGTCGATTCTATCTCTGTGGACAATTTCTGGAGGAGCAGTGCAAGTCTTTGTTGAACGGGGAACAATATGAAGTCTGGCATTTGCAGGAAGCTGCATTTTCTAAAACTAGGGACCAGTGAGTGTTACCTTCTTTTTGTGAGCGCAAGTCTTTGATGGATCCAGAATGCAGAAACAGTAACTTTAAAACATATATCCATGCTCTGTGATGTGTTAAGAAATGGGCAGGTAGATATGAACAACCTTAAAGATATTGGAGTCCAAGGGATAGAGTAGGAGCTTCACACACATTTTGAAGATCAGCTGGCCTGGAGTACTTCCTACCAGGAGGAACACTTCCCCAGTCAGTCCCTGGGATGTAAGACACTGCTGCCATTAGTCAGATGTGTTAAGAGCCATCCATATCCTGTGCCTCTTCGCAGCCACCAAGAATGGCTTTGTGAAATGCCACCAGCCCTTCACTCCCCCCATCCCCAGCTCTGTCTGTCAAACTCTTTTTAGACTGGAGCAAATGAAAAATCACACTTCTGAAGTGACTGGAGGTGAGGTAAGCATCAAACTCTCTTCACACAGAAACCATCAGGGCTAGGGAATTAAACAGGTCAAAGACGCAGACACATAAAAAGTCACATTCCTAAGATCTTATGAGGCTCAAACGAGTCAGGACATCAACATCACCTACAGGAGAGGAAGGCATGGGAATGCATAATCTGCAAACGCCACTATGTCTTCTGCATAGAACTAGACTTCCAAAGCTGCCTGGCAGTATCGTGCCCATCAGAAGAAGCAGACACCTGCAGGACTGCACATGACTTTTTGAGAGTATCTGCACTGAGTACAGACATCTCCAGTGGTGGTGTGTTACAGATTTCGCTCTCATTCCATCCATTTTGTTGAGTTTATGAAGACAAAGAAATATCCTTGTTTTTCCCCAGTCATATTATCAATGATCATAGCATTTTGCTGAATGAATGTTAAAAAAATCTGGATTAAAGCATTATCACTAATAAATTCAACAGACTCTTTGTAAATACATTCCAAATAACTCCACAAAAGCATTTATTTTTGAAAACTAGATTATTTATTATTGTTTTTAAATTATTTTAACTTGCTGTGCCAACAGCACTTGGGATAGGAAGACAAGAGCTCTGTAGTCCTTGGGGGGCAATCTAATTTGCTATTCAAAACATAGTTTAAGTTTCTGCTGAAGGAAATTGGCAGCAGGCAAAGGTCACTTGGCCTGTCCAGAATCATACTTAACACATTTTTTTTTCCTTGAGAATGACCACACTTGTTGCTTCTTCAGTGATCCTCTTCCTGTCTTCTTTGCTTTTAGAAGATCTGTTAAGTAAATTATTTTCTAGGGAAAAGTTACATTTTCAGGAGTACATATCTCCATGTTCTGTGTTGAACTTCTTCAGGCTTTGTTTATGATAGTATGGTTGTTTGAATGAATAACTCTGATGAAAGCCAGTGTTATGAACTCAGTTAGGAGTTTATGAACTTCACCTTAATACCCTCATGCAAATATTCTCCTTTCTGATCCATGTCTAGATTTGAGTCCCATTTTTTATTACTCTTTTTTGCTATTGCAGCCACATCTTGTCTGGTATTTCCTACATACCAGAGATCTTAACTCTTCTACACCATCCTAAATCCGTGACCCAACAGCAGCAAGTTCCTCCAGCAGGGAACCCTGGGTCATTCCTTAGCCTCAGGGAGACTAAATTCTCCCTCAAATGCCATGGGATGCAGCAGAAGTGCACCTACCACTCTTCCAAATTACAAAATTTTACTGGTCTGTGAGTAAAAGCTTTGCCTGTGGCTGTTCTGTGATGCCAGGAACACCTGTAGGATGTATGTATAATGGAAATATCAGCAGTAATTCCTCCAAGAATACAGCAGTAAAGGAGGGGTGCACAGATTAGTAGTTAACAAATCATTCATCAAAATGCATTGGATGGCTGTATTAATGCATAGGTAAGAGCCACAGATCATCCTGATAGAAATTCTACCTGGCACACAGGGGAATCGGAGCACCCTTGTGATAACAGGCCACCCAGTTCCACCTAGCACATGTAGGGCTTTGCCATAGAAATGCTCCATTCCTGTTGGGCTAACCTGGATTCATTCTTCAGAAAAAAAGACATCTCCTTCACAAGAGCAGATGTTTCATCAGGTGAAGGAAGATGTAATAAATTCCTTAAAAGTCCACTGAATCTCCAAGGAATTCAAGAAAGCAGAGTATGCTTTTTTTTTTTTTTTTACTGAATGTAAAATATGTGCTTAAATTGAGGCAAAGACATTTCCTCACACAGCAGACCCACACGGGACGTAACTGTTAGCCTTCATAAACAAAGTGAGATGCAAAGGGCTCAAAGTAATATGACACATACTGTCATTCAAGCAGTAAAGGGAAAGGACCCTGCATTCAGCTGTTTCTCACTCTAAAAGTTGTGGATGAAACCAGTCCTACAGCATGTCCCCAACATCCTGCAGCGTGCCCACAACTTCCCCAATCCTCAGACTCCCTTTACTAAGGGCGGCTTTGTCTTTATAGCAGGAGCTGCCTATAACGTACAGCCAGGTTCCTTCTGTCATGTGCTCCTGGAAGTCGGTCCCCACTGCTCTCTTCATAGACTCACACTCCACTGAGATGAAGGCCAGGAGGAGTTATTAAATCATACACTGTGGTATTTCAGATGCACTTGTAGGAAGTTCAACAAGTACCAAGGTTTCCAGCTCAGTTTGAAAACACCAGGAGATGGAGAATTCACCATTCATCTTGATAATGTGACCCTATATTTAACCTTCTTCCCCCTTAAAACATTGTGTATCTCACTTCTGGTTTAATTCAACTAGCTTCAGCACCCAGCCTGTCCTTGTTATCCGTTCTGCACTGCATGAAATAGCCCTGCAACGCTCTGCATTTTCTCCCCATGAAAATACCACACCATTGGGTTATCACTGTTTTTGCCTGGGAAAGATCTGCTAGGGTGACACTGGAGTCACCTGACAAGGTCAGTCCATCTGAGCAGAGCTTCCATGAGGTTATCTATATGTCCATCACCATCAAAATTTAAACCTTTGAAAAATATAGTCTATATTTCTTTACTACTTTTTTTTTTTTTAAATCTCTGACACTATCATTCAGCTCTTCACCTGGTCTGAAACACAGCAGGTCAGTGTATGTATGTCATTTTATACCAGGTGAGGAACTGGCCCACTGCTTCGCACCCTCCTCATTTGCTCATGCTGTAGTACCTGCATTCACAAGCTGCTGAATGCATCTAAGAGGCTTTCAGGCATCACTTTGTATGATTCAGCTGATTAAAAGTACTGCCTTTTACACCATTTAACCCTTAAGCATTACCCATCCTTTAGAGGTGCTCTGAACAGTGGCAGCAAGAAAACAAACAGCGCACATTTTTGCTTTGCTGACCCAAATGGAAACTGATTTATGGCTCAGATGTACAGCCGAGGCACCTCGAAACTCCCCTGATGGCTGCAATGGATTAAAATCCTGACCTAACTTGAGTTGCTCATACTCAGCTGGAGGATTAGGCTGCAGAGCTCATTCAGATCCTCAGGCTGGATTCCCTCCAAACCCAGGCGACCTCTCTTTTTTAGGGCTGGGCTGCAGCTGCAAACAGAATGTGCATCTGCAGAGCCCTCTCTGAAAATAGTCGTCTTTGTTGTGACTAAGATATTTAGATCTTTTTTCAGTAGCACCCTTCTTTGATTGACTGATGTGCCTGCAAGTTATTTCTGAATCTAGATTATTTCTATTTCTGTTGTAAGATTCTAGATGCTGTGTAATTGCTAAGCCTACTCTTTTATTTGATAATGCTTTTTAATCTAAAATTGGGAGCAAACTGTTTTGTTGTGTGAAGTCTGTATTTGTGTCATAAATATTGATGGTCACAATCAGACTAAGGGCGTCTTCCTGCTGTATTAAATTACATTGCTTAGGAGCATAACAAGTCAACATCATGCCCTCCTGCACTGTCACTTACAGATCTTTTTTAGGTCCCTTTCTCCTTTCCTGTTAGAAAAACTCAGGCGTGTTCAGTAACTCTTTCCATCTCAGGCTCACAAAAGGAAGAAGAGATGATGTGAATTTTCCTGTGTTATTTCACATTGATTGCTTGATCAGCTCTGCTAGAATTGGTCAGATATTTTGCATTCTGATTAGAAATGGCTGACATGCAGGATTCAAGAGTGAAATATAAAATTAACTACAAAGGCATGTAAAAATCATTGTGTATCAGTAAATATATGAAATTTCAGCAATAATTCGTGCAAGTTCCTGAGGAAACCTTGATAATTAAAGGTTAACAATGTGGGAACATAAGTGATATTTACTATCGTAGAGCTACTGAAACCATGGAGGACTGTGTGTGGACCTGTGTACATGTGCGCAGCCACTCATGAAACTTCGAAATGGTTATAAAGCCAGTTTAAATGGGCTTGCTTTAATTGGAAAAAGAAAAGCTGGAAGGATCAGCCTAAAAAATTACCCTCAACCACATGAGCTGACTAATCAAAATAATGTGCTGCAAGAGCCTGAAAGTTGGAAAAAAGTAAAATAAACCTCTGGGTTTATACACAACTCTTTTTGGCACTCAAAACATATCTCAGAGAAGCTACCTTTCACTCAAACACAGGTGCTGTGTTAATAATTACTGTGCTTTCACACAGATCATTTGGAACCAAGAGCGATTCAACTTTCAAGGAGTCATTTGTGTTCCACGTGTCAGAGCTTTATAGTATATGATGGTTTTTATATTCCACCTTCTCTATATTCTTGCAAGTGTTAGCAAACATCCTTCTAGAGTAAAGGTAAACATTTTGTCTTGTGTACACTGGGTTTATGTTGGAGTCGTGCTTTTAGTTGTTGCTATAGAAAGAGATTCTAAGATGTGGCAAATTTATAATGCTTTGAAAAATGAGGCTTTCTTCACACTCATCCAGTGAGGAGTTTAGAGTATCTAAAGTCTCCAAAGCTCCCATCTGTTCTAGGCACATTCCAGCCACATAGATTGAGTGAGGCACTTGCTGTAACCATTCTTCATGCTCCCAGTGGCCTTTGTAGCATCACATGCTCGTCCCGAGACCCCAAAGCCAAAGGCAAGGACAGGGGCTGGAAAAGGGACAATTGCATAAGCTATACTAAGTAGAACCATCAGTGTAAGTATTTTTTCATATTAAATAGATCGTTACCATTCTTGATAATTTTTTTCAAATTATTTTTAAGAGGTTAATTCTGGAAGATGTATTAAAGCTAGTTTTGAACTGCAGTAGTTTTTTCTTTTTCTTTTAATTAATGACACTGGATGAACGTTCTTTGTATTGGACTTGCAATAATGCCTAGCTGTTCCCATGAGGAGCAGTGTCTTTGTGAGATGCACTGTTTGAAGTAATCATAATTTCCTGCTCCAAACATCTTGCAGTATAACAAGGTAAAAAAGGAGCAGAATATGGAAAGCCGTTAGTGTAACAATAGGTACATATACAGTTAGTTCCTTTTCTTACCCTCAAAACGTGTCACACAGAAAACAGCGCAACAGAAAAAAAAAGACTTGAGTATGCAGAAATTTCATTTTTTTTGTAAACAAATAGAAAGCTCTAGGCAAAGTTAGAGGAGATACTATAGCTTTGTTTCATTTTTTCTGTTTCTCAAAACATAAAGGTATATCCACTGTATCCAGCAATATCTCAAACAATTATGAGTTGACTTATTTCTTTTGGGCAAGGCAATGGGATCTGAAGCATGCAGTAAATGACTATACAAGGTTTCATTCATGAAGCAGCAACTAACTCTTTAAGCCTAAGGTACTTCTCTTCAATTAAGGAAAGTTAAACTTCTTCATACAAACTACATCACAAGCTCCGGTACAGTGCATAATAGATTAACATGGCACAGAGTAATTAGAACCTTGTCTAAATGATGACAAGAGGTTATAGGATCTATTTCAGTCTCCAGTCCCATAGGAGGAAATCATTATAAGATATTCTTTTACTCTTACTTTTCCAAAGACATTTTTTTTCCAGCAGTATCAGATGTTTATGTTACCATTTTTTGTGGTCTTACTTCACCAATTTTCATACCATTTAATGATCAAACAGAAAACTTGCTTTTATGAACTTATAAATTTAAACATATCCCAAATAAAATGCAGACAAGCAACACTAGCATAGTAATTATCTAAAAAAAAAAAAAAAAAAAAAAGGACTTTTTAACATTCCTTGCACCCTGCTAGGAACAAAAATAGCTTTCATACAAATCTGTGAGTTAAGTAATAAAATCTGATGGGATGGGGGTAGAGAGCTTGTTCTGCAGTGAGACAGACTCTACTGAATTGGAACATGGTGAAAAACATACTCATCAAGAGCAGAGGAGATTAGAAGCATCTTTCACATTGACCAAGCCTGCCTACATCCAGCCATAATAAATGTTTCAGTAGCAGAGGCTGACCATAATAAGTATTTTTGCAGGCTTAATGCCAAACCTGAAACAGGGTTCTGTAGGACTTTGTCCAATTTCTTAATTTAAAAATGCAGTATTCAGTTAAAAATATATTTTTAGCTGTAGCAGTACAGCTTTGTTGCACTGAACTGTTTTTTCTGATTTTCCTAAATGCTTGATAAACTTCCAGGTGTATTAAAACAATTTTCAGAAGCATGAAGTGACTGTAAACCTCTGTCCAGCTCCTTGCTAGAGGTTGCTTTAGTGTAGGTCTTCTACTTTGTGAAGTTCTACTTCAAGAAGTTGTTTGTTGGTTAAAAATGTAAGGTCTGACCACGTCATTAACCTTTTAGCAGAGCTCCCTCTCTTCTGCTTCAGGGCACAACATGGAGAGACCCTGACAGCACAGTGGCCCCATTCCCTTACCACCCCTTCTCCATGCTTTCACCCTGAGATCATTGAGGAGAGGCTAAGGGAGATAAGCTTGTTCAGCCTGGAGCAGAGATGGCTTCAGGGGACCTAACAGAGACCCCAGAGCCTACAGGGAGGTCGTCAGGCACAAGTCCAAATCAGTTTCTCTTCTGTCATGCTGTGACAAAAACTGAGGAGCAGGCTCATGGCATGCAGAGTACTTTGAAGTTCTCTAGATCTCCACTCTGACTAAATGGGAAGTACCTGCTTTCTGTTTAAACAAGGGACAGCTTGTCACCATTTGCATTATACTCACTCACTCTCTTGGTTATTGTCTCAGACTCTGCTTTACACCACAGTACCTGAGCATCCTCACAAGCAGGAGATAGTTCATGAGTAAATCCCAGCAGTGACTTTGAGAGATTTATGATCTTTCCAAGTACTCGCTTGCCCTTTATTCTGCTCAGGAAATTTAAAGAAGCCACATTTTGTTTTACTTTTTTTTTATGTTGATAATCTGTAGGCTTGTGACTAGCTGAGATACTGTGTTTTCATATAGGCATTAGATTTACTGCAAGTTTTTATGAATAGGTTTTTCTAACAGGTAAAAAGAGATGTTACTCAATAGTAAAACGTATCTTTTACAATGAGTACAGTATTTTCAATCTTTTAAAGTAGTAATATTTTATTTTAAAGTGGAAATATGCATCCCTGAGAACCCTAAGGACAAATTTTGTCCAATAATAACTAAAATAGAAATGGATATTATTGACTCATTCTGTGAAAAAGTGTTCAGGAAATATTGAAAAATCTCTGTAGAGAAGGGCTCTATGAGTTTTACTTGTGGAGCTGTTGCCTGAGGCAGCTGCCTGTGGCACCAAGCACACTCTATACGAGGATTTAGACTTTTAGTGAGTGGTTCATCAGAGATCTAAAATTTAAGGACTTGTTAAGCCGTCAATATCCCCTCAACACGCTTCCATTTCTACAGTGGTTATTGTGATATCACTAAGTACTTTGCAGGGTCTAGGTGCCTTGCATCACTCTGCTGATGCATTCCAGGTTGACGTTGAGGATGTGGTTGAGCTCTCTCAGCCAAATCTGGTCAGGAACTGCTAAGCACCACAACATTGAGAAGGAGTGAACTGGGCCACACTGCCAGACATGTGATCATGTTAGAGGGAGCACTGCTAAGCACCACAACATTGAGAAGGAGTGAACTGGGCCACACTGCCAGACATGTGATCATGTTAGAGGGAGCAACTTCTGGCATCTGGGGGCGGTGATAGCACCAGCTAAGAGGAATTTAAGCTGCCGTGCAACCACCATTTGGTGCCATAGGCCTCAGGCAAAGCAGCCAGGACACGTAGGTGAACCTGGACCTGCTGCCACATGTAGGGAACAGCTTCTCTGAGGCTGCATTTACAAGATCTTCCTCTGGTTTTCTCCAGTAGGACAAGTCATTCATACCAAGGCTAATGGTTAATCTCTTATCCATGAAAACTTGCTGAATCAATAGCCCATACCATCTCTGTTTATGGGACTTCTTTATCCAGACAAGAGGCCACTTGTGACACCCACCAGCACCTATACCCACATCCTTGACTTTTTTTGAGGACTCCCTGTTCTGGTACTTTCTGGCTAGTGATACCATCATTTACAGCTGTACAATACAAATTGCTTTAAAAAGAACAATGGTTAGGTAACACCTTAACATGAGTGTTGCTGTTCCTCTGTGTGCATAGGAATGACTGCACACAATGCCTTTCAGAGGATAAAAAGTGCCCCAGTGCTCGCTTTTCCAAGACAGTGAATCTATTTATAGGAAACCTGGTAGATTTGGGGTAAGAAAACCAAGACAGGGCATGGTTCTTAGCAGAGTAATGATATATAGATAGCTTTCTGGGAGCTTAATATAAGCTTTGTTATGAGACTGCACAGCAAAGCCAGTAAGTGGCAGGAACAGATGAACACTTAAGAAATAAAGATCCTGCTCTCATCCTAATGTCCCTAATCATGAAGGCACAAAAGAAAACAAAAATACCTAAAAGCTGCATGTAGGACAGTACCTTAGACCATGGGGGTTTTTGGAAATTGTCTTTAAGGAGTCAGGGTGCCTTCTTCAGTTTTTACTGTAATAAAAGATGACCTTTTACACAATACTGCAATAGCAGCTAAAGGTAAATTATTCCACTACCTCAATGCTTGCAAGTC
Source organism: Nyctibius grandis (assembly GCF_013368605.1). Lineage (NCBI taxonomy): Eukaryota > Metazoa > Chordata > Aves > Nyctibiiformes > Nyctibiidae > Nyctibius > Nyctibius grandis. Next base: position 106,280,626 of record NC_090659.1, read on the forward strand.
CTTACATTTATAAGGAGTTAAAACATTATTTGAACCCAGTGAAAAAGTATTAAAAAGGAGCAATTCTCATGACAGAAAAACAGATCCATTCATGTTATCCAGCCACACTGGTGTCACGTAATGGTACCTTTACCTTTAGGTGACTTCTGGGCCTATGATCTCTAAATAAAGGACCCTCCTTTTATAGCCTTCACTTGTGAAGGACCTGCTTTTGTCCGTAGTTTTCAGTTCCTCATGAGTGAACTGAAATGTCTCAAGAGATCTCCCCCAGCATTTCACTTGATGTAATTTGAAGTAGATCAGAAACAATCAGGAAAACAGCTGATTAGCCACAGTAGTCAACAGACATTAGGTACTGAGTTAGAAGGGGCTCTGAAGAATAAGTCACCCCTAATTCCTGAGGACTGTGTTATCCTCCATCTGTCTGAGTCAAATCTCAGAGATGCTATCATAAGTGTCTTTTGTAGTACTGGAGTCTCCTTTGAGACCAACATTGTCATTTGCTGTCCTAGAGTTTCCACCCTGTGTATCACTGTGAAGGCACTAGTTATGGTGAGTGGAGATTAGCATCAACCTGGACACTTAAATCACACTTGTGTTCTGGGCTCCTAGTCCTACCCATGTAGAAAAAGACATAGGACCTCAAAAGCCTGCAGAGGGAAAACCTGTTTGCAGAATCAAGTGCTTAGACACAGGTTCATCAGGTAACTAAAATACAGATGCTAATGAAGCAACGACATTAGTTGGCCTAAAACCCACCCCACGTTTCCTACTTAGTAATCTGGAAATGTATTGGTTTTTCACACCCTCAAATTCTATGCTTTCAGTCAGAAGAACACAATGATCAGTGTGAAGAGTGACTTTTTCCATCCTCCTAAATGAGTTTGTGGCTCCGTTAATTTTACCAAGTTCAGTGCAATAAGATTTCCAATGCAAATAGTATTTCATGGCTCTAACAAATCAGAATTACAACAATATGACAAATACAACTACCTATATCTTGTGACAAGACAAACATTAGCCTGTATCATATCTGCACATTAACATCTCAAAATATTATCTTCATAAATATTTTTAAGGTCTCTTAAGGGTTAAAATAACACTTAATGTATCAGCTTCAGTAATTTATTTTATGGAACTACTTCAGTATGTTTATTTTATGTTTCACACAAATTTTATATTAACTTAAAAAAGACTGAAAGATGCTGAGTGCAACCACTGAAATAGTTCAAGCTCAGTTCTTTGTCTGCAAAATGAACATAAGCAGATTTGCCATTCTTGGAGGTCTGTGAGAAAAAGATGCAGAATATGAGATGTTATTTGCTGACACTAACAATCAGTTATTACTCCTGCTGGCATACTCAGGCTTTTCTCTATGGTAGAACAATGCTGAAATGCTGCTGACTGAAGACACAAACATAGCCCAAGTGCTTAGCACATTGGTTCTGTAATTTGGCTTTCTCTATTGCAAATCCCTTTCCATTTATAGGGCCAGTTGCAGTGCAAGGGTGCAAATGTCCCTGCTCCCTTCAGCAACACTCAGTGTGCAGCTCCCTGGGGTATGGCTATTCATAGCTCTCCATGCTGTTCACTGAAGAGTCCTGATGATGATGCATTGATTGCCGTGAGGAAAACTGACAATTTAAAGCAAAACCACAGACAGACACAGACGCATAGACACGTGGGTGGCAGTGACATGGACAGAAACAGACTTCTCAGGATTCAAAGCTGGTGACAGACTTCAAAGGCTCAGTCTCTCACTGAATCATCAATAACACTGCACATACTGAAGCCTTTATTTAGCTGTTTTGGTGAAAGAATTAGCTCTTGCTTGATAACCATCTAAGATGCTAAACCTGTCCTATGTAGTATTTTTGTATGCTAAAGAAATTTAAGTGTGTGTGTTTGCATATGTTTCTCTCCAAAATATCTCTTTGGCTCCTGAAGGCTGTCTACCAGTTATTAACTGTGGCTTTGAAAGTGCTGTTAGGCACAGTCCTGAGCTGGCAGCACTGACGAATTGTTCCCACTAAAAGACTATTCCCCAAAGGTAAATTCCTCAGGGATATCCCCGGAGACTATAGGAAGCATAGGTGCATCTACAGTCCCCCAGGGGACCCATTGTAACTCCCCATGACCCCATCAATTTCTGGCAGGAGCATGCAGGGTGCAACTAGGTCCATTTCATGCCACATGCTGTGACTTGGAGTGCCTCAAAGAGCAAGGACAAAATCTGCAGCCGTCTTGCTGCTGCTTTCAGGGCCTGTCCCTTGGTATGCACACACATGCTGCAAACAACAGCAGCTCTGTCAAGGTCTTGAATACAGAATTTGGAAAGATTTTATTTGTGCCACTGCCCCTTCCCATGCAAGAATCCTTTTTCTATATCTGTGAAACCTTAATGATTTAGAGAAGTTTTCTTTATTTGCATGTTTCCTTTGAGAGGTTTTATATCTTTCTCATTGACTAATTAAGTTAAATACCATGTTGCTATTATGGAAACCTCTCTCTCTTTTTCTTTCCAAAAACAGCATCCCAGCTTCTACAATTTCCAAAAATTTCAACCTCCACCACAATCATCATTTGACTCTCTTAAACTGCTGAAACTGAGATGAGTTTACTTTTGAACCTGGCATAAGAGAAGGCAAAAGATACTGTTTAGGACTTTCTTACAATAAGCTTATACTGTTCAGTTGCTGTTTTATGGCCAGTGCCAGCGTGCAAGGCTAAATGGTGACCTGTGACACATGGGTGTGCAGAACAGCAGGTTTCCTCTGCATCCATGCCTGGCCTCTCTCAGCCTTAGGGTCAGAAAAACAGGACCCAGATAGTGTGTCCTGGTGTGTAGGATCATGGTGTGACCAAACTGCAGTGAATGGGTGCAGCATTGCTACTTCTCACTGTACTGACCAGAAGCATTTACTGCTGGAGTGGGCTGACAGCAATTTATTTCCCTCACTGCCTTGAGAATAGCTAAAAACAAGTGATGAATTGTTTCTTAGAAATGTGTCACCACATAAATATGGAAAAAACTGCTCAACTATTCAGGGAAAGTTCAGTAAAAGCGTTTTGAATATGATTGACTCAAATCGGCATCTCCTTGTACTTGGAATACTTTCTACTCAGTGTTCAAGCTCCTCAGAAATAGTGGTATGGAAATGAAAATGAATAGGAAGAAAGAGAAGGAAAGAAGATGGAAGGAAGGAAGGAAGGAAGGAAGGAAGGAAGGAAGGAAGGAAGGAAGGAAGGAAGGTTGACTTTGTCTTGAGAACGTGCATGAAGCAAATGAATCTGAAGTAATAATGTTTAGAAAATTAAAAACAATTTATAGCAATGAAATATAGTGAATTTCCTTTCCTAACTTTAGTTATACATAACCAAGTCCTAAAGTGCTAGAGTTTACATAGAGTGGGACTAAGAAGCAAAATTATTGTGTGCTTAGTCAAGCAGATTCAAGGCAATTCTCCCTCCCTCTGGGTCACTCATGGTTCCATATATACACCCCCAATCAATAAAAGAGGGCAAGATCATAAACTATAGTTGTACCATGACAGTGTCGAAATTGAGGAAGATGGTGAGGATGACAAGGTTGAATGTTTATGGGTGAAGATCAGGGGGGAGGTCGGCAGGGCGGACATTACGGTGGGAGTCTGTTATAGACCACCCAACCAGGATGAGTAGGCGGACGAGGCTGTCAGAAGCCGCCCGGTCGCCGGCCCTTGTACTCGTGGGTGACTTCAACTTGCCAGATGTCTGCTGGAAATACAATATGGCAGAGAGGAAGCAATCTAGGAGATTCCTCGAATGTGTGGAGGACAACTTCTTCATGCAAGTGGTAAATGAGCCCACTAGAGGAGGGGCCCTGCTTGACCTGTTGTTTGTGAACAGAGAAGGACTAGTGGGAGATGTGAGGGTCGGTGGCCGCCTTGGGAGTAGCGATCATGAAATGTTAGAGTTTTCGATAGTGGGGGAAGTAAGGAGGGGCAAGAGCAGAACTTCTGCCTTAGATTTCTGCAGGGCACACTTTAGCCTGTTTAAGAGGCTGGTGGACCGAGTCCCTTGGCAATCGGTCCTGAAGGGCAAAGGAGTCCAGGAAGGCTGGACATGCTTCAAAAGGGAATTGCTAAATATTCAGGAGCAGGCTGTCCCAATCTGTAGGAAGACAAGCCGTCGGGGAAAAAGACCGGCCTGGTTAAACAGGGAACTTAGGCTAGAACTTAAGGAAAAAAAGAGAGCCTGTTTGCTCTGGAAGAAGGGTCGGGTAACTTGGGAGGTCTATAGGGACGTGGCCAGGTCGTGTAGGGAGAAGAGTAGAAAGGCCAAAGCTCAGTTAGAGCTTGATTTGGCTGCTACAGTCAAAGATAACAAAAAAAGCTTCTACAAATACATTAACAGCAAAAGGAGGGTCAAGGAGAGCCTCCACCACTTGCTGAATGAGGAGGGTAGTGTAGTGTCAGGGGATGAGGAAAAGGCAGAGGTGCTCAATGCCTTCTTTGCCTCGGTCTTTAATGTTAAGACCGGTTGTCCTCAGGAGATTTGGCCCCCAGAGCCTCAAGTTAGGGACGGGGGGCTGTGTGAACCTCCCGTAATCCAGGAGGAGATGGTTAGTGACCTGCTGTGACAGTTGGACACCCACAAGGCTATGGGCCCAGATGGGATTCACCCCAGAGTAATGAAGGAACTGGCAAATGAACTTGCCAAACCACTCTCGATTTTCTACCGGCAGTCCTGGTTAACTGGAGAAGTTCCAGCTGACTGGAAATTAGCAAATGTAACACCCATCTACAAGAAGGGTCGGAAGGATGATCCAGGGAACTATAGGCCTGTCAGCCTGACTTCAGTGCCAGGCAAGGTGATGGAACGGATCATCCTTAGTGCCATTACACGGCACATGCAGGACAATCGGGGCATCGGGGCCAGCCAACATGGATTCATGGAAGGCAGGTCCTGCTTGACCAACCTGGTCTCCTTCTATGACAAAGTGACCCGCTTAGTAGATGAGGGCAGGGCTGTGGATGTAGTCTATCTAGACTTCAGTAAGGCATTCAACACTGTCTCCCACAGCATCCTCCTAGACAAACTAGCTGCCCGGGGCTTGGATGGGTGGACTCTTCAATGGCTTAAAAACTGTCTGGATGGCTGAGCCCAGAGAGTGGCGGTGAATGGGGCAAAGTCCAACTGGCAGCCGGTCACTAGCAGTGTTCCCCAGGGCTCAGTTCTGGGGCCAGTGCTGTTCAATATCTTTATAGATGATCTAGACGTAGGGATTGAGTGCACCCTCAGCAAATTTGCAGATGACACCAAGCTGGGTGGGAGTGTCAATCTGCTGGAGGGTAGGAAGGCCCTACAGAGGGATCTGGACAGGTTAGATAGATGGGCTGAGACCAATGACATGAAGTTCAACAAGAACAAGTGCCGGGTCTTACACTTTGGCCACAACAACCCCAGGCAGCTCTACAGGCTGGGGGAAGAGTGGTTAGAAAGCGGCCCGGTGGAAAGAGACCTGGGGGCGCTGATCGACAGCTGGCTAAACATGAGCCAGAAGTGTGCCCAGGTGGCCAAGAAGGCCAATGGCATCCTGGCCTCTATTAGGAATAGTGTAGCCAGCCGGTCTAGGGAAGTGATCGTCCCTCTGTACTCGGCACTGGTGAGGCCGCACCTTGAATACTGTGTCCAGTTCTGGGCCCCGCACTTCAAGAAAGATGTTGAGGTGTTGGAGCGAGTCCAGAGGAGGGCGACCAAGCTGGTGAAGGGTCTGACCTATGAGGAACAGCTGAGGGAGCTGGGGTTGTTTAGCCTGGAGAAGAGGAGGCTCAGAGGTGACCTTATTGCAGTCTACAACTACCTGAAGGGAGGTTGTAGTGAAGTGGGAGTTGGCCTCTTCTCCCAGGCAACTAGCGATAGGACAAGAGGACACAGCCTCAAGCTTTGCCAGGGGAGGTTCAGGTTGGACATGAGGAAGAATTTTTTCTCAGAAAGGGTTATTAGACATTGGAATGGGCTGCCCAGGGAGGTGGTGGAGTCACCATCTCTGGATGTGTTTAAGAAAAGACTGGACATGGCACTTAGTGCCATGGTCTAGTTGACAGGGTGGTGTCAGGGCAACGGTTGGACTTGATGATCCCAGAGGTCTCTTCCAGCCTGGTTGATTCTGTGACTTAGGAAACTAAAATGTGAAAGCAGGCATTTGAAACTGTGTGAATTTCACTATAAATAGGTCTGAGTTTTCCTAAAGCAAATTTTCAGCTACAGATATGCAATGTGTTCTGAGTGCAAAATGTCAGCTAACTTTTCTTATTGCTCAGAGCAATCAGTCCTGTTAACAGCTGAATTTATGGTAGACAATCTTAAGGAAATGAGATAAATAGTCTTGAGATGGAACAACTAAAAATGAATGATAGCATAATCAGGTATCTACATCCTGCAGCTCTGATGTATCATATCTTCCTCTTCATTAGTTAAAAGAAGACAGAATTACAATGCATTCCCTTTTGCCAAAGTTTTTACCTGCCCAGGGGTTACTGTCTAAAAAAAAAAAAAAAAAATATCCTGTAAGCATGCAAAAATTCTTGTTTGGGCAATTTCATACCATTCTTACATGTCTTTTCCCTAATGCTGCTGCAGAGGTTGGCTACAGGGGAAGAGCACAGATCCATTTTGTGTTATGGTGATTTCTCCATTACTTCCTTTGCCCTTAGAATCATTGAATCATTTTGGTTGGAAAGGACCTTTAAGATTATCAAGTCCAACCATTAACCCAGCACTGCCAAATCCACCACTAAACCATGTCCCTAAGCACCACATCTACTCATCCCTTAAATACCTCCAGAGATGGTGACTCCACCACTTCCCTGGGAAGCCTGTTCCAGTGCTTGAACATGCCTTTGTACGTTTCAGTGCAGAATAGCAATCCCTAGAGCATCTGAGTATACGTATCTTCTGGATCACTGCCTTCTCTCTTGCTATTGCTGACAGGGCTTCATTCACTGGCTATCCAGCCCTCAGGAACCACCTTCTCTACCTCAGTAATGCTGTATTTCAAGGTCTCTCTCACTTTAATACACATTTATCCTGGATGTATTCTCCCACCCCCAATACAGGTAAATAAATGGCCAGATATTCATGTCATTTTGGTTAAGGCAGCAACTATTTCCTGTATCTTGATGCAAAAGCCATCCAAGGCTCTAACACAAACTTATACCATTACTTCATTCTCTCAACAGTTCTTGAGGAGCAGTTTTCCAGTCCCAAGCAGAAAATGGGCAAAGTAGGGCCTACATATACACCCCTGTGTATACCTAATGCACAGGCCCCTGGGAAAGACAGTTGTCTTTGTTTACCCCACACCCAGGGCTAAACAATAACAGTTTTTCTCTCACCTAATATCCCTTCCCCAATCAAGGAAGGAAATTGGGAAAAGGAGGGAGACTCATGGGTTCAAGTTGAACAGATTTAATAAAATCAAGAAACCAATATCAACAATAACACAAAACACACAAAATTATACTTAGCTACAGAGTTGCAGCAGGTTGCTCCAGTAATACCAACCACTGGGAATGAGAAAGAGGAATGCTGAAAGAGAAGAAAGCAAAAAGAGCCCTACTCCTCCCCAGCAAGCTTTCCCTTTTGTAGTGAACTTGATGTTAATGATATAGGACACACCTGTGGGCCAGCCTGGGTCAGCTGTCCTGGGTTTAGCTGCTAATGGCCCCGATCACCATGGCTGGCCACAAACTGAAACAAAAATCTAACAGAAACTTAAATCTATAAATTTTATCCCGTGAAAGCAGGACAGCAGTTCAAAACTAACTCAGACCACTTCTACAGTCTTCTCCTAGAACTATCACACAATGAAATATTTAGGGCTATGGCAGATTTTTATTAAGTACAGTATCAAAGACTATAAACTAGAGATGGAAACTGGAGATAAACAGCTCAGCTTGGAGAACTTGTGCAATCAACTTGATGGAAAAAAAATTTAAATGGAGATATTATTCACTTCAGTGCACAAAGTATGAGGAAGAACAAGACAGGCATTTCCTCAAATTATTAGAAATGTTGACAGACTTTTCATAAGCTAAGGATGAGGAAGAATAGAGCTTAGCACTTTGAGAGACCACACAGGTAGCTCTGTATAGTAACCTACCTCTTCATCAAACAGCCAGCAATGACAAAGGAACACAACGGCTGTATGCTGAAAATGTTGAATGAATATGTTGAAAATGTTGAATAAAACCCCTACCTCACTGGAAACAAATGGGAATTTTTTCTGTGGAGCTATTGACAAAATATGTAGTCACATGTAGTCACATACTGAGGAAACTCTAACTTTTTCTGGCTATGTACTATTCTAGCTCTTTTTTGCTCTTTGGCCAGAATATGTTGTGCTAATGAAGTGTGATAGAAGTTCACGTTTCATGTAGGGAAATGGAAGGAAGGTTTGGTCATATAGAGGACCAGCCTACAAAATTTTCCTGGTACTGCAAGAAGCACTGGTTAAGTTAGATTTAATTTTCTGAATGAATCAAAATTCAGACAGTAAATATTTTACTCTAAATAGTATTTCCATTCTTACACTATTTCTAAGACTAGCGCGGTTCACTGTAACAAACAATAATGCCCAAAGTTGCAAAGTCTCCATGTTTATTACCCTCTTCTCCATGTCGCCATGTACCTCTGATACCACTAGTGTGACCACAGTGCCTTCCACCTGCCTGTGCGAAAAGTATACAAGATCAGATGTGTGAAATGAAGCTCAGTCCAAAGAAGATCTAACAACTAGTATATATAAGGCACTTTTAAATGCATTCTTATCTTATATTTGAAGTTTACATCCCATGAGTGTTACAGTGCAATGTAGACATGAAAGATGCCCACAGTTGGTACATTTGGACTGGTATTACTCCAGATGAGGATATGATCCACTTAAAGAGCCTTGGTTTCAGGCGTTATTAAAATTATTTGGACAACATTCCTACAACTTATGAATTCTGGTTGCCATTATAAAGACATTGTGTCTTTTAACAGTGCTATGTGAGGTTCAGTATTTGCTGACCATGCTTGTTACATGGGTCCACCAGGTCAAGTAAAAACAAATTGTTACTTTGACGACTTTGCTGTTAGTCAAAAAGACAATGCTGATGAAGCAGTACTTTCAAGACATTCACAGGAGGGAGGGGCAAAAAAAAACCAAAACAAAACAAAGAAAAATAAGCCTCAGATTGCCGCAAACAGCATTTGACTAGAAGGCAGAGAGATCTAAATATTTCAATATTAAGGTAGGACTAACTCATCCCACATGACTAAACTCATACTTAAGTTGCTGAGAGCTGAGGAGATGAAAGGAAAGTTCAGATATCACTTCTCTATTGACCTGGGACAGCTGATTTTTACGTCCCCATAGCTGGGAAGGAGGAGCAGACAGGGAGCTTGTGTTCAAGAAGAGTAACAAGAGATCAAGGGAGTAAATAACATAGCCATGCACTTAGCCAAAGATGTTAGAGATCACAGAGACCCGGTGTATTGGGATTGACTGTCTCAGGTTGGTGGGTATTTAGCAAGAAAAACTTCCACCAGACATTTGATGGCATGGCTTTAAATTTCAGTCAACATAACTTAAGCATGGGCTTAACTACTTTCCCAAACAGGGTTTAAAAAACTATTTTTAAAATAAATGGGGAATTTACTAAACACATCCACTCTTCTGAGAAATACACTCTACATTTCAATATTTTATCTTGACATGAAAAATATCTGAGGGGTTTAAAGAAAAGATTGGTCAACATCTGTGTATGTTCACTTTGTATACTACTAAGCATCAGTCAGATCAATGTTGCAGTGCTGTGTTAATGTCTGGATTTCATGTTAAAGTGGTGTCAGGAAGCCTGGAGTTGGAACGCTATTGATGGTAAATGGATATAGGTCATTTGGACCAGAAGACTCAGATGCTAGTAAAGCTAGTGGAAATCAATAAGGGAGCAATTATAAAAATGTTAAAAAACACTAGAAAAGGGAAGAAAAGAGGGGTGTAAACTGAAGTATGGATACTAAAAGTAAGCTTCATTTTTCTTACCACCACTTCTAATAACTTGGATTTTTTTTCAAGGTTTCACAAAAAAAAAAAGCATTTACAAATGTCTGTTTTGGTCTCAGTCAAGCATTGACTATAGTGGACTTCAGCCTTGTTTGAAAAAAACTCATAGAATATGATTCCCATTCTGTCTCAGAACTCATCCCCTTCATCCTCCTGATCATTTCATTCCTTTGGAAATGCCTTTCAATCTGTACATCACTTTTTAATAAAATCTGCTCCTAGAGGATGTAATGGCACAGGAGGCCTGCTAGAGGGACACAGTTCCTACTGTTCCTAGGTGATATGATAACTCTACTCATTTAAAAAAGCAGGTAATGGGCAAGGTGGGGGATGGAAAAGAAACCAGCAAATAAAGAAATATAAGTGTCAAAATACCGTCAGATGTGTTAAGTGAGATATACGCAGAGCTTGATTTAAACTGAGTCTCATTGTTCTGTATTCTTAATGTGTTCTTCACTTCTCTTCCAGATTCCAGACTCCTTTCCAATAGCAATCATCACTGTTTATCATTAGCTTTAGCGAAGACCTTTTCACAGAATCACAGAATCACAGAATGTTAGGGATTGGAAGGGACCTCGAAAGATCATCTAGTCCAATCCCCCTGCCGGAGCAGGATTGCCTAGACCATATCACACAGGAACGCGTCCAGGCGGGTTTTGAATGTCTCCAGAGAAGGAGACTCCACAACCTCTCTGGGCAGCCTGTTCCAGTGTTCAGTCACTTTTCATAGAGTTTTCAGTGTAGCACACTTTTTCTTTCTATGAGAAATTCTGACAGATGCTTTACTAAAGCCACCATCAACTATAGCTTCACCATCTCATAATTTTGTTTTTGTTGGAAAAGGAAAGTGTTTGGCTTGACTCATAGCATGTATTTGTTTTGAATCTATTTTGCTCCCCGTATTTATTGTTGCTCTCCTCAAGAGACTGAGTTGAGAGCTTTCTGTTCTTCAATTCACTGGAAATTTTGCCTCATTAGAGGCTATGTATGAAGTCATCTAAACTACATTAGCCATCTGAAAGTTAAGGCTTCTGCCTAGACCAGTTCACAGAATCACAGAATCAACCAGGTTGGAAGAGACCTCTGAGATCATTGAGTCCAACCATTGCCCTGACACCACCATGTCAACTAGACCATGGCACTAAGTTCCATGTCCATTCTTTTCTTAAACACATCCAGAGATGGTGACTATACTCACCCAATAGCCAAATAATGACTGATTGCATGTACCTTAAACACTGTCCTTAGATGTATATCCTGGAAAAAGCATCACAAGACATCCTTCGTGTCTCTATAGAGCACCTGTAACAGCTCAGATTAGAGACGGCATTTTTACATAGCTATACTTTAGTGAAATGCATCCCAATGTGAAAAGTCAAAGCTAAGATAGTATAGCATTACTTAAAGATATGACATAGTAGATATATCGCACTGTATGCACAATAGATTGACATAGTCCTATAGTATTGCTGTAGCATAGTTGTAAGACTGAACTAAACGCAGTATGGACTTTGCTTATTTAGCTCAAAGCAAAATCTACTACTGTAGCAGCACATAAAGAGCACTAGCATTATCTACAGCAAACTGGAATCCAGGTAGCACAGAAATAGTGACTGAAATTGCTCCAGATTTGGACAATGTCCTCAACTGCAGTGCCATGGTAGCTTGAGTGCAGTCATGCCATGCTAGCTGCACTGAGGCCACAGCTACCCTGTGCCAGCCTCCCACGTGGTAGAGCACACTAATTGCACAGTCACCTTCCTCACTGTCAAAAGCACAGAAGGACATTTAGGAGATACCTACATTAGCAAGTCATGAGGACCAGTAGGAGAGGATTTGTAGAGCAAAACAGTTGTTGAGGACATAGCCGCCATATAATAGTGCCTTTACTGCAGACCACTTCTGGTCTGGTTCCGTGAAGTAAGCATCTATCTGCAGCTGAAGGATATTTGGAGCACAGGTTCTGGTTTAGTTTCACCCAAAACAAGTCAGGACTGCTCAGCAACGTGAAGAAAAACATGAAGAAACAGAACAGTAAATGGGAACAGTCAGAAGGGTGAAATCAACAACTCATTTCTGGTCTGAATGTCTGAACCGAAATACTAATGTAGATGCACCACTGTGCACAGTAAAGCATTAATATGAAGCAATTAGCGCAATGCAAGAGCTCTCCATTTCGCTGGGCAGCTCTTCCTGCATCTGCAAGACATGGGGCTGTGGGTGAGGGACAGAGCCAGGAGCTGCTCAAGCAAAGCAGCCAAGAGAGCAGAAGTTGTGCCCGTGGCTAATGCCAAATTCATTATTTTAATGTGCATATTCCTCTGACTTCAGTTCTCTGACTTTATTGAATGATTTACTTTAACTTGTTGTAAGTATGATACAACCACGATGCCCAAAGATTTTGGTCAGATCTATGTACTCTCTCTACATCTCTAACAATGTTGTCCTGGATGAGGGTAAGAATAAAAGCACTATCTGATTGTCCTGGGACAGGGCAAGTGACAGGTAAATTAGTAAATGATATCAGTTTAACTGGGTGAAGGTGTGCTTGCTTCCATCATTTCAACTCATACTTATAGGCTTTAAGGCAGAGATGAAAGATGGATGTGATAGAGTAGAAAGACCTTATAGCAAGCAAGCAATGCTGTTAACATAAACACAAGCTTTATTCTGGAATACAAATACCTACCATAATTGTCAAGGTTACTTGAGAAGATACATATGCTCCGATGAACAACAAAGGGCTTAAACGATTCATGGGAGGGCCAAAACAGCTTGAGACTGGAGGGGTGTCTTCGTTTACACCTAGAAGTTATTTTCCATCCAGCCTACAGACACATCGGAGTTTGTCCAGTTGTCTGCATGTACCAGCTGATGCAAAGACAAGTGGACAAACACTTCACTATGTAAGAGGCAAGACATCACTGGTATTACTGGAGAAAGCGTCTGGCAAACATTAACCAGGACTTTCAGAAACAGGCTGTATTTAACATCTCACAACCTAATATGGATCATATAGCAGCCAATATACCATCAAAGATTCTAAAACAAATAAATGTGCAACTTACTTGCAGAAGATTTTCCTCTGGATTTATTATCACAACAGAGTCAATGTTTCAACAGCACAGAAAGATGGCTAATTCACACTTGTCATGTTCTGCCTATTGTCTTAACCTACCACTGCACTCACATCCTTGAGAATGATGCTATTGTCATTATTTAGTACTAATATTATTAAATGTCTTGGCAGAAGCTTACATGATCTGCTCTTATTTCAGTCACTCAACAAAGGCTTGTAAAAAAGCTGCAAGAGGAAGTAATTTACCCATTCACAGATTAAGACTGGAAGTGCCAACTTAATGTATTTTGACATTTTCCAGGCAGAAAAGTCTGGTAGAGCAGCAGAGAGCCCCCGACTGAACACAGGTTCTTAAGCAAAGGAAAAGACACAATGGAAATTCAGGGACACATGTCCCAGCCCACAGCCTTTCTGAAGACCACACATACTATCACTAACAGATTTTGCTGACAAGCATTAAGAAAAAGGGCATTGTTAGTAGCAAGGTGTGCCTCCCCCTAGATTGGTTCATCTCTCCCGTAAGGAGTAAGCAAGGTTGCGGTTATTTCCCAGAGGACACTGAGACATAGTAAGGGTGAGATTCAGGTGACCAAAGGCAGATATGAGCTAGTGTTTCTTTGTGGGATACCCATGCTCTGTTGCTGACCTACCGCAGCCCTCTGGGTGGCTATAGAGAAATCACTTAGTATGGTATTCATCTTATCCAAATTTAGACTCCTGCAGTATAAACATCTACATAGGAGCAAGTCACCCTGTGCTCCCTTTGTAGTCAACAGAGAGAAATAGATACTTCTAGGGTGTAATTAATCTCATCCTAAAGAAGACATCTTCCAGATGATTTATGCCTTAGAAGTACCTGTTTTTCCCTGACTATAAAGGGAGTCTGAGGTGATTTTTGCCATATGGACACCTCAGACGTGGACAAATAATATATCTAGCAGAGCCGTAAAGCCATTGATATTCCACACAGCCTGCAGTAGTATAAATGTTTGGTCAATAATAACTCAAGCTGAACTCAGACGGTTGACCTAGAGGTGAATGGCTCTGTATTCCATTACTAAGCTTCTGAATCATCCAGTGTCTCTTTTCTTTTTAAGTAAAGTCTCTCCCTGGGTTTTAGATGTCACTTAATGGAATGTGGATATTAAATGTATGTAAATCCATAGCATTTTTGGATAGAGCTACATTCCACTATGTCCCATTATAAACACTATCCCATCCTCCTCTTTGGAGCTGTCAATCTGTCAGGCAGAGGAGCCAGCGGACTTCCAAGGCAAATCCTTGTACTTTCAAGGGGACTGCTGTTGCCAAAAAGAAAGTTCCCAATGAAAATAGCTCTTGCGTGAAGACTATCAGAGAGACCCTCTTAAGCCATGTTTTTTATATCCTGGGATGATAGGAATTCCTTTACCAAAAGTGGTGCAGCTTGTTTTTTTCCCAAGATGTTCATTTCCATTTTATTTTTATTTCCATCCTCAGAGCTCTTGTTCTGTTTCATGGAAGTATCTTCTATCATCTTCACTTTTGCTTCCCATTATTTTTCTGCACATTTTTTGTATAGTTTTTGTTTCCACTTCAGTTATAAAATACGATCAGTTTTTTGCAAAACAATTTTTGTTGCACTTTTGTCTTCAACCTCGCAGTAAACTGTCAGGACACAATATCATTCTTATTAATTTCTTTTTAAAGAGATCAGTGCAGCTGTATGTTCACTTAAACTCCAAACACCAGGCACTATGTTACTTCACAGATGTCATTTAATGGAATGTGGATAATAAACTCTGGTAAATCTACAGCACCTGGGTGTTGAGTGGCTTTGCACTTTAAACATCATCCCACTACAATGCACAACCCCTGTTTGTGTGACATGAGCTAGGTAGGTAACCATCTCCACCAGTATCTAACCAAGAGATCCAGAACTCCGTCTTGTTAGATGGCTCGTTCAGTAGTTCACTTCAGATGAAGCAGTTTGCCACATTCAAGACACTTCTTCTCAAGAACAACTTTTTTTTTTTAAAGGAGGTGCATGACACACTGCCCTTTCTGAGGCTGTCTCTGCACTTCTACAGAGAAGGTTGTGTAGCGTAGGCTGTGCCTAGAACATGGTATTCCTCTTCTTCTGAGGACCAGGTGTCATTTGAAAGATTACCCAAAGAAATACTCACGTATTTAATCTCCTGTTCATACTTTAAATTCCTGTATACACTTTTAGCAGACCAAATGTGGCCAGTGACAGCCATTCTTCAAATGCACCTAAACCCCATCTTCAAGGTTTTCAGCGATTGTCTGAAATACACAGAAACCAGCATCTCGAGCAGGTGATTCCTGCAAACCTGAAGTAAGAGTATAGTGGAGACAGGAAAAATGGTGCTTTGAAGGTGCCCATCTCCAGGCACTTCTCTGAAGTGCAAGGTTTGCCTAGACAATTGCCTCAGATTAGACAATTATCTCCTGCATACCTGGAGTTATGTGAGAACTGTCACTTTATGGCTAAAATGCACCTTTAGACCTAATCTTAACAAACACAGGCTAATTCTTGGTTTCTCCCCACTTGCTTCCATGGGAGATGCAGATACATTCAGCACTACAGCAAGTTTGAAATTCATTCTCCATCTTTCCAATGCAATTCTGACATTCAGGTAATGGAAAGCTTGGAAACTGGAATAAGGAATTTTTTCCTTGCATTTCTGTTTTAAGCATATTACCGTTGCTGAGAGGATCAGCTACGTATTCATTTCAGTGAAGTTTAAGATCTTGGCTTTGACCAGAAGTCTCCAAACGCAGGCACCATCTGGCAGACTTGTTTATCTATCCCTCTGACACAGATGCGTAAAGCAATTTTACACAGATGGCCAATTTCAGTCAAATTTGAGAGATAATTCGTAACTATTAAATCCTTACACACTCCACAGAAACAGAGGTTTCAGGCAGAGGAGAGAGACCTTCTTATTGCCTTCATGGGAGGAAAGGCAGTAGTAAGAAAACATACCTTATTAAACTTCAAGGTCTTTAGACAAAAAACTACATATACACCCAGATCCTCTTGCTGGACTACATTGGTGTAAGTTACGGTCCTGCTGCTTGCCCATCCAGTTCTGGGTCTTGCTGGAGTGAACCCCTCACCCAGACCTCACATTCTGTCTCCCTTTCTGGGGAAAGCTGTGGAGCAACTGGCTGGTCCATGCTGCATATCACCAGGACATGGAAGTCAGAGTGCTAACATGCTGTGCAGCTCAGCCCAGAAACACGTCAGCCTTTGTGCATCCAGTAAGATGGCTGCTGTTTCTCTGACAGAAAACCATAGAAAATCAGGTTGTCTTTGTTGCCTGCTCACGAAACTACTTGTTTTCTTAGTATTACAGGTATATAGAGTTCCCGTAGTTAAATCCAAATACATAAATAAAGGCCAGTTATTCAGGTTATCATAATTATCATACTAGCCACAAAAATGAAAGTCAAATGCATACATAGATCTTTATGAGACATAAATTACATTTTTGAGAATGGATAATTGTTCAACATTGATCTCAGATACAAATGCAAGAATGAACCAACTTCTTTTTTTCTGTCACACGTGCCCAATGCATGACATGCCTGTGTATGTGCTATAACAGACCATTTACTTTATTAGCATGTACTATAAATCCTAAAGAATAATAGGGAATGTGGGCCAGATCCTCATCAACTTCAGCTGAGCTATGCTAGTTTACCTCAGTGCAGAAGGTTCAAAAGTACTTCACTTCAATTAGCCTCGCAAGCCAGCGTTTCCTTCTGGAAATGTTCCTTATCTCATACACTTATATTTGATCTGGGTGTAACCCATTTCCTATTTGCCTCTTAGCATTTCTGGAATGCGATAACATAACATGACAGTTGACTATATTATCACCTTTTATTTCCCTCCATTTTGTCATTCTCTTGCTGCTACTCAGAAGAGGAACCAGTAACTGTAGAGGTGAAGCTTTGCAATGAAACAGTTTGAACCCTTTATACCTTCCTTTTTTCCCTCCATTCCTCCCTCCAGCTTTCCTCCCTGCTTTCCTTCCTTCTAGATATCCATCCAAGGAGAGAAATCATATTTTTATAATAGAAGATATGTTAATGTACTAAGCTTTAAAGATGTAGTAAAGTGAACACCACTTAAGTTCTGATCTATTATAACAGCCAGGCTGTCAGTTAAGTCAATGGAGAGTTGGAAAGCTGACTATAAAAATAAATATTGGTCTTAGTCAAGTTCATTCCCTGTTCCTCATGAGTGAGTGAAAGGCAGTGGGTTTCCAGGAGAAGCCAAAGGGCCTAGGATTTTTCAGCTGAAAATCATGAGGGAAGAAAATAATATATATCATATATAACTGAAAGAGTAATTGATAGAAATTGCTGTACAACAAAACTAGGTGCAAAGAAAGGATGCTTCAGAAAAATGTGAAAAAGGAAAACTAAGGGAAAACTAAATGTATCTATGCTTTTCAATGCATGTTGTGTATATGTCTTGCTTAGTTGGCTTCTAAGGCATGCACAGAAGTCAAGCTCCTAGTACTCCGTTAGATCTGTCGCTCTATCTTCATGCATATCTTGTGGAGTCTCCCTCCTTGGAGATATTCAAAAGCCATCTCAACACGGTCCTGGCAGCCATCTCTAGGTCATCTAGTTCTTTTCTCAGAGCAGTTTGCAATAGGTGAAATATTTTTATATCCACTCAGAAAGACTAATATCTATCTTCATGCTGGCAATGGAGAATGAAGATTGAATGGCCAGAAGTTTACAAGCTAACCTTGCAATTCTCTTAAGCAATTTTCTGTAGCTCTAATTTCATTTTTTTTAAGATCTTGAATAAGGCACAAGAAATGAAAATATGTTATCCCACTGAGAAATCTAGCCACAGCTAGTTTTGCTACCATGGGCAAGAGAAGTCACATTGGTTTAAATGTCCAGTGATGGTTTTATTGGATATTTGAATTTTTAGAAGACAATTTCTGGCTTGCACTGCATATTAGCTGGGGCATTGTGTTAAATCCTATGACATGCAGCCACTGATTTTTGAAAGTTTCCACAAATTTTCTTGTTTTTTTTTTTAACCATGGAGTTTCTGTATGTGTGCAATTCCAGAGAAAGACCTTAATAAATCAGTTCAAAATATGGTAAAACTTCCAATAAAGATCAGAGACCAAATTAAGTGCTCTTGAAATTTAGCAGTTCTCATTAGAAATCACTTGAGGGAAAAAAAAATTAAACCCATCCAAATCTCACAGGTTCAGAACATCTGAAATGAACCTAAACACCGTTGGTGTTTCTGAGATTTTGTTTAGAAACTCCAAATCATTAATGTTTCACATTTCTTTGTGATTAAATTATAGACACTATGTCATAGTTTCATCTTGTTTTACTAAACACCAGTTGACATCATTGCCAGCAAAGCAGGAAGGCAATGAATTTGTGAATGGAAAATGCTGCAATGTGGAGAAAGGTCTACTTTCTCTCAGCAGTTTGGGCATGCCTCCTTCCTTAATGGATGCTCAGGCGAAGTAAAAAAAAATATGAGACCAATGAATTCTGAATGTGCCCACTCCTGTTCACTAATGTCACATGTTTTTCCCTTATATCCAGTGAAATTTGGTGCCTGGAAATTTGCTGTTTCTGCATCACCTTCACATTGCTGACTCATTTCACATGACATCCATTCTCCTTCTTCTGCTGTATTTCTGCCCCATGGCCTTTTGTATTCCCCCTTCTGAGCAATAAGTGTAACATTCAGGTCTTAACTGTATTGATCATCTCACTGGTTTTGGATCATCTACCTAATTTATTAAGGTCACTTTAAATTCTGATCATGTCCTTCAAACTGCTTGCAATGTCTTCAGCAAAGGTATCAGTTCCTTCTTTATACTGCAAGCCAAGATGTTGGCAAAAAATGCTCTCCACCTCCCCACTCCTGTAAGACTACGCTTGCAACCACACCTAAACAGAAAACTGCTGATGCCTTTGAAAGCCTCTGAAGGTTTTGAAAGCAGCATTTCAAACAGCTGCTCAGTCAGTCTAGGTTGACAATTCTAGGATTATTTCCTCAGCTTTGCAGGTGACCTGTGTGGGATAAGTCTCTCTAAAGTAGAGAGGCATCCCATATACTGCTTTCCTCTTATTCACTAAATCAAAGGCTCTCAGAGAAGAAATTGAGATTGATTTGACACAGTGTATTCTTGGCATGCTTATGTTGGCTATTTTAACTCCTTAGGATCCTTCTGCACATTATTTATTGTTTATTTAATAAATAAATTCAGAATCTTTCCAGGACCTGCTATAAGGAATTGATTATAACTTCCTGATTTTTTCAGGAGAACCATGTTTGCAACCTTTCATGTTACTGCAGAGACTCACTAATGGTTCAGAGATGAAACAGGACTATCTATCAGGCCTTGTCAGTCTGAATACATCGATCTTCTCTTTAACATGTTCCCTTCTGACACTTTTCCTGAGCTCCAATCTCCTCAATGAAGTTAAGCAGAATAAAACATTAAATATTTTGGACTTCTTTACACCATGTCTGTCTTGCTCTCCTTTCCTGTTACACAGGATCTGTACTGTTCTTTGTCCTCTAGACTATTTCTGGAAACTTTTCTTGTTGCCTTTTCTTCCCATGTGCTAGCTGAAACTCAGTTTTGCATTGTTCGACTTTCTGCTTTTATACCCACATATCTGTGCTTTTCTTTCTGTTTATTTTAAGTCATGTGCCTCCTTTTCACCCACAGAAGTATAGGCATGGAAAGATTACATTTCTTATGACCTTGGAGTCAGTAATAATTAATTTTACTGATTGGAATATGAATGTTATTGATTGCAATAAGCTCCTAAAATCCTTCCAGCAGTTATTTCTGGACTGCCCAAGTGAGACATTTTGTGTGATAACCACTTCTCTACTATTTAATTATTGCTACTCTCCTTGTGAGCATACAGTGTAACCTTTACAAAACAGCATGATGCATAAGAATTCCCTGTGTCCACGGTACTGTGCAAAAGCAGAGTGCCCCAGGAACAGGATCTGGTCATATTTGGAGGTTTTTGGCAGATGGTTGGGGAGCACTGCTACCAACCACCGCTTGCTCACAGAATCACAGAATCACAGAATGTTAGGGATTCAAAAGGACCTTGAAAGATCATCTAGTCCAATCCCTCTGCCAGAGCAGGACTACCTAGAACATATCACACAGGAACGCGTCCAGGCGGGTTTTGAATGTCTCCAGAGAAGGAGACTCCACAACCTCTCTGGGCAGCCTGTTCCAGTGTTCAGTTATCCTCACTGTAAAGAAGTTTTTCCTCATATTTATGTGGAACCTCCTGTATTCCAGCTTGCACCCGTTGCCCCTTGTCCTGTGAAGGGATGTCACTGAGAAGAGCCTGGCTCCATCCTCATGACACTTGCCCTTTCCATATTTATAAACATTAATGAGGTCACCCCTCAGTCTCCTCTTCTCTAAGCTAAAGAGACCCAGCTCCCTCAGCCTCTCCTCATAAAGGAGATGTTCCACTCCCTTAATCATCTTTGTGGCTCTGCGCTGGACTCTCTCTAGCAGTTCCCTGTCCTTCTTGAACTGAGGGGCCCAGAACTGGACACAATATTCCAGGTGCGGCCTCACCAGAGCAGAGTAGAGGGGGAGGAGAACCTCTCTTGACCTGCTAACCACACCCCTTGTAATACAGCCCAGGATGCCATTGGCCTTCTTGGCCACAAGGGCACATTGCTGGCTCATGGTCATCCTGCTGTCCACTAGGACCCCCAGGTCCCTTTCCCCTACGCTGCTCTCCAACAGGTCTGCCCCCAGCTTGTACTGGTACATGGGGTTGTTCTTGTCCAGATGCAGGACTCTACACTTGCCCTTGTTATATTTCATTAAATTTCTCCCCGCCCAACTCTCCAGCCTGTCTAGGTCCCTCTGAATGGCTGTGCAGCCTTCCGGCGCATCAGCCACTCCTCCCAATTTTGTGTCATCAGCGAACTTGCTGACAGTGCACTCTATTCCCTCATCCAAGTCATTAATGAATATATTGAATAGTACTGGTTCCAGTACCGACCCTTGCGGGACTCCGCTAGACACAGGCCTCCAACTGGACTCTGTCCCATTGATCACCACTCTCTGGCTTCTTTCCTTCAGCCAGTTCACAATCCACCTCACTACCCGATCATCTAGACCACACTTCCTCAGTTTAGCTGCGAGGATGCTGTGGGAGACCATGTCAAACGCTTTACTGAAATCAAGATAGACCACATCCACAGCTTTACCTTCATCTATCCACTGGGTTATGTCCTCATAAAAGGCTATCAAGTTGGTTAAGCATGGCTTCCCCTTGGTGAAGCCACGCTGAGTGCCCCTAATGATCCCCCTATCCTTGATGTGCCTAGAGACAGCACCAAGAACAAGTTGTTCCATCACCTTTCCGGGGATGGAGGTGAGGCTGACCGGTCTATAGTTACCCAGGTCCTCCTTCTTGCCCTTTTTGAAGTCTGGAGTGACATTCGCTTTCCTCCAGTCCTCAGGCACCTCTCCTGTTGCCCACGACTTAGCAAAGATGATGGAGAGTGGCCTAGCAATGACTTCCGCCAGCTCCCTCAGCACCCGCGGGTGCATCCCATCAGGGCCCATGGATTTATGGATGTCCAGATTGCTTAATTGCTCCCTGACCCAGCCCTCATCAACCAAGACAGACTCCTCCTCTATCCTGACTTCTTCTGGGGCCTCAGGGGTCCGGGGCTCCTCAGGACAGCCTCCAACAATATAGAAAGAGGCAAAGAAGGCATTCAGTAACTCCGCCTTCTTTTTATCCTCTGTCTCCAGGGCACCCACCTCATTCATCAGTGGGCCTACATTGTCTCTAGTGTTGGTTTTACCTGCAATGTATTTGAAGAAGCCCTTTCTGTTGTCCTTGACCTCTCTTGCAGGGTTTAATCCCAAGGAGGCCTTAGCTTTCCTAGTTGCCTCCCTACATCCTCTGACAACAGACTTATATTCCTCCCAAGTGGCCAGCCCCTCCTTCCATGATCTGTACACCCTCTTCTTCCACTTGAGTTTGCCCAGCAGTTCCCTGTTTAACCATGCAGGTCTCCTGGTACCCTTCCTTGACTTCCTACCTGCAGGGATGCTCTGATCTTGAGCTCGGAAGAAGCAGTCCTTGAATGCTAACCAACTATCTTGGGCCCCCTTACCTTCTAGTACCCTGTCCCATGGGATTTCCCCTAGCAATTGCTTGAAAAGGCCAAAGTTGGCCCTACTGAAGTCCAGGGTTGTGATTTTGCTAGCTATTCTGTTCCTGCCACATGAGATCCTGAACTCTACCATCTCATGGTCACTACAACCAAGGCTGCCCTCAACCTTCACCTCTTCAACCAGACCCTCCTTGTTAGTGAGGATAAGATCCAGCAGCGCTCCTCTCCTAGTTGCCTCATCCACCATTTGCATCAGAAAGTTATCATCAATGCACTGGAGGAACCTCCTGGACTGGGGATGGCTGGCTGAGTAGGCCTTCCAGCAAATATCAGGGTGGTTGAAATCCCCCATGACAACCAGGCCCTGTAATTGCGAGACTGCTCTCAGCTGCCTGTAGAAGGCCTCATCACCGTCCTCATCCTGATCCAGTGGCCTGTAATAGACACCCACAACAGTATCATCCATGCCAGACTGCCCCTTAATTTGTACCCAGAAACTCTCAACTTGCTCCTGATCCGCCCCTGGACAGAACTCAATACATTCTAGCTGCTCACTCACATAAAGAGCAACTCCACACCTCTCCTTAGTGGCCTGTCTTTCCTGAACAGGACATAGCCATCCATGAACACATTCCAGTCATGCGAGTTGTCGCACCAAGTCTTTGTAATTGCCACTAGATCATAGCCCCCCGACCGAACACGGATTTCTAACTCCTCTTGTTTATTCCCCATGCTGCGTGCATTGGTGTACAGGCATTTCAGGGAGCAAGCTGAGCACACCGATTTCACCCTAGGGGGATGGGAGGCCTCCTGGTCTGCCTCAACACTAGAACGTTGCCCCAGTGGTGCAAGCCCAGCTACTACCCCATCCCCCTTCGAATCTAGTTTAAAGCTCTCCGAATGAGCCCTGCTAATTCCTGTCCCAGAACCCTTTTGCCCTTACGACATAAACCTTTCCCATGTATTACCGTCACGCCTGGTGTCTTATAAAACCAGCCATTATCAAAGAAGCCAAAGCCCTGCCTGTAGCACCAGTCTCATAGCCAGGCATTTATGGAGAGAATCCTACTGTTCCATCCCATGTCATCACCCGAAAATGGAAGGAGGGAGGAGAAAACGACTTGCACCCCAGACTCTTTCACCAACCGTCCTAGGGCCTTAAAGTCTTTCTTCATCCCCCTCAGACTATGGGATGCAGCTTCCTCCCCACCTGTCTGGAAGATCAGTAGCGGGTAGTAGTCTGTCGACTGCACCAGGTTGGGGAGTTGCCTGGTGATATCCCTGATTCTGGCTCTAGGTAGACTGCAGACCTCCCTGTGATGAGGGTCAGCTCTGCATATTGGGCCCTCAGTTCCCTTTAGGAGCAAGTCTCCAACAATTAAAACTCTTCTCTTCTTCCGTGTGGAAGAGGTTGCTATATGTCTGGCAGGTTTTTCTGACTGTGGTGAGACCTCTGATATAGGTTGCCTCTCCACCACATCCCCATTGGACTGGCTATATTCCACCAGGGCTTCATATCTATTTCTCAGAGGCACCTGTGGAGGCAAGGTAGGC
Organism: Nyctibius grandis; assembly: GCF_013368605.1. Taxonomy (NCBI): domain Eukaryota; kingdom Metazoa; phylum Chordata; class Aves; order Nyctibiiformes; family Nyctibiidae; genus Nyctibius; species Nyctibius grandis. The sequence continues at coordinate 106,304,545 of NC_090659.1, forward strand.
AAGGAGGGCACTCGCCTTTTGCCTCGGCCATAAACTTGCCTCCACTCACTCCTTTCATTTAGGTTACTGTTTTCCACCTGAGAGGGGCAGAGTACAGGTGCTCCCATTTTTGTTGCAGGGAGGGCAGAGCCTGGCTCCACCAGTCTATCTCCATTTCAGCCTCCCGAATGCTCCTAAGCCTTTCTACTTCGGCTTGAAGCCTTTCAACCTGGCTTTGCAACTGTGCCGCTCAGCTGAGCAGATCATCTACCTGCTCACAGCGCACACAGCCCCCTGTTACCAGGGAGACGCTGTGGTATTCCCTGCAGCCTGCAACCTGCACCATCACCTCCTTCCATGGGAGCTCTGTCTGGGTTCCCACATCCATTTTGATCTTGTTCCGCCGGGTGGAGACCATTGTTCTTTCACTGAGCTGGTAAATACCTCCTGGTGACACTCCTGGTTCACAGCTCCTTGGCGCCTTCCTCGCCTTCCTCGTGCACCCTGCTCGTGCGAACTGCCCCGTGTGAACTGCTGCGCCACGCCCCTGTTTGCCCACTCCTGTTCACCGCTCCGGGTCTCTTAGAGCGATCCCACTCACCTTGTGCACTGGGAGAGAATCAGCGCCCTCCCCAACGAGCTTCAAACGGCTGTGGCACCCCCCGGGACACACACAATCAGTTTGCTATGGCATGCTCAAAGGCTGCATTCCTGCTCCTCCTTCCTGGAGCTCCTGAGGCCCCTGCTCTGCCATTAGAGATAAGACTTTGAAGAGTTCCTATCTCAGGAACTACTTAAACAGCATTTTTGTAATTTAAATGCCTCTTTGGATTATGTCATGATTTTTTCTTTATTTAATATAAGTGCAGCACTGACTGCCACTCCTTGTTTCCTTTAAGAAAAGTTACAGAAATGAGCCCATTCCCAGCTGCTCTGCCCTTTCTTACACTTGGCATATAGTGTCACTCTGGATAAGTAATTCTTCTTGGCTGGCCATAAGAGGGAGGAACAATTTAGTCCAGTCAGGAAAAAAGATGGCAGTGCAAAAAGGACCTGCCAACATAAAAAATTCTTATGTTGAGACTTTCACAGCTCTTTAGTGTTCATTATTTGAACTAAAACTGACCACCCAGAAAACATTAGTCCAAACAAGAGCATAAGAAGACTTACCAGTAGCGATGGAAAGTTTTCTCATCTGATTATCCTGTAAATACTCAAGAGAAATCTTTAGCAAACAGCTTTACCCATGGTGCAGCTGGCACTAGCCATGCTAAGTGGCAGAGCATGGCCTTCAGCTGAGGCAATATAAGATTTGTGAGGCCTGTTTGAAATGAGCCCTTTCTGAACCTGCCAGTAAAATGAGTGATTCACTGCTAGATCAAGGAAGAGCAGCTCAGCGTTTGACAACACTCATTAGTTGATGCTTCTGAATGATGTCTTCAAGGATGGCAGAGTTTTGAAGAACACCAAAAAGGTATTTTTCATTTTAGCCTCTATTATTTACTGCAAGAGATAAGGGGAGACACAGCTGTGCTGAGGAGGACCTCTGCTATACGTGTGCTCCGTTCCCGAGGCCTACAACAAAACATCAGCTGTTTAATGGAGACTTTTAAACACTTTTAATTAATAGGAATTTTTACCTGTTATAATTCCCTTTTTTTCACACTCCATTCATCTTACATTTGTTTTTTCTCATATTTCACAGGGCTAATCAAATCATTGAAGGAAGGGGAGGCATCTCAGTCCCTCTACGTAAGGAACAAGCCCGTATCCACCTCCCTGAAGGAGCCTGCAGATCCCCACAGTGCTGTGCCCACCCCAGTATGGAGCTGCTCCCCACGTCCAGGGGTGCCCCGTTGCATCCCGTCCTTCCCTTGGCAGGCGTGCATCCCCCCACATGTACACTCTTGCATAAATAGCATCTTCTCGCAGGGTTTACTCTGTCCGCCGCCTCCGCATCTGCCCCAGACCCTCCCTCATTCCTGCTGGCAAGCCCTGCCAAGCACTGCCTGGAAAATGGACCTTCTGCCCCTGCACGGACCAGGCAACGGTGCTTGGGGGTAGCACATGGAATCCCCACAGGGCCATGCCCTGCCAGAGAGCAGCTGTGGTGAGGCCCACAGCCAGCTGTGGGAAGGTGCATCACTTTTTTTCAAGAGGAGAAATAAAGTGCTTCTCACAGCGGGTCCCCCCATGGCAACCAGCCCCATCACCCTCCCATGTGGTGGGCAGATGGTGGCCGTGCAGGCGTCCAGCCAGCACCCCACAGCCCCAGCGCCATATGCCCCACTCAACTGCTGGCACCACTTGTCAGACTACAATAATTTTTCAAGTAACCACTTCATGGCTGAAGCAAACCCGTCAAAGGGCAAACTGTTTTTTTTCAGCATTAGTGGCTACTGGACCCAGAAGGTCCTGAAGTGCAGGAGGTGAATGAGTTTGACTTTTTGCCTGATGGAAACGCTGACAGAAATAAGCAGCAACACTGTCAGTGGCATGGCTTTCTTCTAAGCTAAAATGGTCCAACAGAGCTGTGCTGGGAGGAAGAGAAAAAAAGAATTTGGGGTATTCTTTAAGTGCAGGTCACCTTAATGAAAAGTTTTCCTACAAAACTGCAAAATTCAAACACACTAAATTGTAAACTCACACTAAAATGCAAGAAGCTGCTCTGCCAGTTCAAAACACAGCTTGACACCTGCACCCTTACTGCTGCTGCTGCTAAAGCCTGGAGTTACACAGTGCTGAGGTCTGGCATGGGAAAAGGACACTTTGATAATACAATGGTGATTTATGCATGAGGAGGTATTCAAAAGAAGGCAAAGTGATCGAGCAAGTCTCTACCCGCTGCACTTACAGTCTAAAGCCAAAATAAAGACAATGAGGCAAAGACCACCTTGAGGGCGATTACATCCCCACAGCAACACCAGTGTAATGCTGGAGCCCTGGGGGGAAAGGTTGGCAGCCCTAGAAATCAGCTTGCCTCTTTTGTCCGCCATGTTTGCAAGAAAACAGGCACCACGCTTTGGCCTCATCTTGTGGGACCGACCACAGGCAATACCTCAGTCAGGCAGAGGTGTTGCTGGGGAAGCATCTTCGGCTTGCGCATGGCATACCTGCTAATACTGAGCAAAACCATCGCAACTGCCTGGGCATGTGGGAACAGAGCTCGCAATTTCAAGGTCTGAACTTGAGCTGGAGCAAGTCAGAGGTGAGCGGAGCGGAGATGAGATCAGAGCAGGACAAGACTGGAGGACCGGGATCATCTAGTGTACGTGGTGCAAAGACATGTGAAGAGGTTGGAGTTACAAGGAAAATATTGTACTAGAGTTGTTTAGAAAAGGTGTATTTTGGGACTACTGGAAATTAAGGGAAAAGTGCAAAGGGCATTTATTCCATTTTAAACTATTGAACACCATTATGCTTAGAGACAACAGTTTTGGAAAGGAAAAAGATGATCAGAGTTTACAGGAGCCACCCCACTAGTTCTGACAGCCTGATCCAGAGCAAGGTAGCCAGAGTGAGGAGGCAAGATGTTTTTCTGGGGGACTTGCATTGACTCAGATGTATTTTCCCTAGTGTTTTGAGCAAAGGCTGCTGTAACACTATTCAGGCATAACCTTCTCTCTTACCCTGAAGGTCCTTTGCCAAAATGAGGCTGCACTGGTCCTCAGCATTAAGGACCTTACAAAATAATGTCAGAGAAGGGATGGGTGACTTTTTGGACATGCTCATTTCACCATTTTTAGCATTCAAAATTTTAAAATATGGCTACAAAAATCGCCTTTTCTTTTTTTAGTCAGTTACCCAGCTTTTGTGTCCTAGAGATTCCTAGAAATTGTCCATAAGGGTTTTATTTTCACCTGAGACTGTCCTAGCTACATTTAATCCAATTTTAGCACAGATAGGCTAATAAAGTTTTGATAATGTAGATCCTCTTTAAAAAGGGCTCATTTTAAAGTTCCAGGAAAATATCAACATGCTAATTTAAAAGCATATCAAAATGCACTGTGAATTTCTCTCACACCTTTTCTTTCAAGGATGTAATATAAAGCAATGTACAATTAGTTATGTGTAATCTTAGGTTTAGAATTCCCTCTTCAAGACTTCAAGAGACGTGAATCAGTGAGTTTTCATTTCTAACCATGAAAAATGGTTTTCACAGATCATTGGCTTTACAGTAAAGATTTAACCTGCAAGGCAGATGGACAGGGTGTTTGACCTACCTTATTCACCTCCAAACTTGGCTGGATTCTGCCATCATTTGTGCTGTTAGTGCACTGCTGATGCTGCCTGTTATACACTGTGATATCATTCCCAGAGGGGCCCTTACTTGACATGTCAAATGAGCTGATGTGATTACATATTTCTTTGACTGAATGGAGGTGGTTTTCCAGTCAAAGGAGAAGAAATCTGTATATTTTTGAAGCCGAGATCATGGGTCCTATATTCTGTGTACTGTATAAGTTAGTCGGTAACTTCTGCGCACTTGCACTTAAAATATCTCTGGACGTGTTCTGAAACTTCTTGGCTGATAAGTAAGACCTGCCTTTTCTGCTGAGGGACATCAGATACCTTTGCTGTATATATGCATTCGTTCAATAGTAAGATAGAAAGAAAAATCTATTCGTAGTTCAAAGAGCTTCCTATGTTCTCTTACATAGCTACAGACTCCCTTCTGAGCTGTTTTTCCGTGTTTATCTATGGCAAAACCAAAATTGAAGTTATTTTAAACTGAGCCGCTTTGGTGGAAATGGATGGTTTACATCTGGCAAAATATAACAGCTACAAAACCAGATCTGAGTCTCCTGAACAAAATCTTGCTTTACTGGTATGTGCAAACATTCATCCCAGCAATCTGGGAGATGAAAAATTTTATTTTTAATATCCCTGGGATACACAGGCCAGGGATGCAAAGGCACTGTACCAAATAACTATTTTCAAGCTCAACAACATTAGGAAGACTCTCAAAAGCCATTTAAAGACTTTTATTTTAACCTCTGTATGTTCATTGAGCAATTTTGTGTGTTCATGAATAACTCACACAGAAGGAACAAAAAGATTATTCCTGCTCATACAGCTTGAAGTGTGCAATCAGGAAAAAGAAATACTATACCATTAAGCTGACTAACCATGTGGCACAAGCAGTAATCAACACACAGTGAATAGTCAGAGAAGCCATTTTTTCAATAGCGCACAGGCCAAAAAAAACACTACAATATCTAGAGATTTGGAAAAGTCAGTTACTTTACAGACAATTTAGAGACAGGAAAATGGAGCATGCTGACTAAATTTATCAACTAAATTGTTAGCTTCAAACAATGTCACCTAGCTATTTGTTCAGCCTGTCGTGCCTTTGAAGCAAAGACCGTTGGTAATGTGCCCCTTCCCGGGTCCTCATTTTCAGAGTAAAGCACGCTGCAGACACCTGAGACCACAAAATAGCCACTGTTCTGTCTGTCTGTAAGTGGCACGATCTGTTACTGCTCAGAACCCTCCTGAATTCCTGCCTCGTCAAAGCAGCACAAAACCTAACAATGCTCTTTAGATTTGCAGAACTTGATCCTGGAGCACACGGTGCAGCGCCTAACCCTCCCGCACAGCTCCTCTCTGTAAACGTCGCCCTTCATGTGGCCGATAATGCTCATCTTGCTTAGGAATGCTTGTGTGAGGTTTACAAAGTGGCTTGAGATCACTGGATGGAAGAGGATGTGTAAGTATAACAGACTGTCTTTCAAATTATTATTAGTGGGTGTCATAATAGTGCAGAATTCATCACCGCTGGAATAGATTTTTATCTGGAAATACTTGGATGCAAGAAAGAATCAGTTTAATTATAATGAAGGTGAGTGACTGATGCTTAACTGGAATAGCATTACAATAAATTCTGTTTAATGGAGATGCATTTGACCTTTTCTAATTTATGAAGTGGCATTTAGGTATTAAAATGGAGGTGAAGTTTTAAACTTCAGTCTATTGAAAGGTTTTCACTAAATAGATGTTTAAAGCTATGAATGCCATTTTCATTTAAAAGATATTTTTAATGCTGAATTTAGATACATTTACAGATTTGTTTTGCCTTTAATAAAATGTCTTTTCTGATCAGAAATTCCTGGAGAATTTAAGATGATTGTCTGTTTACTTAGATGTCAGAAGTAAGGCTGAGTCTTCTAAACACTTAGGCATGTGCTTAACTTGACATCAGCAAGACCACCCCTGTGCATGAAGTTAACCATGTGCAAAGATATTTGTAGGACTGGCATCTAGCAGTCTCTTGTAAACTCCAGTCTTGTCCTTTGGAAAGGTTTTAAGTTCAAGTGGAAAAAAAGAGTTGAAGGTGGAGAGCAGCAATGCGAAAGGACATCATAATGTTTCTCTTTCATAATTTGAAGCTAACACAAATAACAGAGCAATTTTTTTTTTTCTCTTTACATCTGCAGGGTAGGTTCCAGCTGTTGTTCTGGGGGCTGCTTTGGGATCCTCTTATGACCTTGGCCCATATCTGCAGTGGAAATTGGATTGGCACGGATTTTGGTGCTGATTTAAAGCTACTGAGGATCTGGGTCATCTTTCCACACTACCTAAGGAGGGATTCCCACTGAAATTAACTGCATTTTAAGAACAGAGGGTAAACTCAGGGAAAAAATCAGATCCACACATCCTGTATTAAAGACTTGCAGCCGCTTCTAGGCACAAGTTAAGTAAGTGACAGAGCTGCGGCATGCCACGTAAGGCTCAGTAGCACTCACAAATTGAAATCTATGCTGTAGAGAATGGTGAACTGGCAATGGTATTCAGAGATTTTCCCTAGTGGGAGGCAGCTTAAAAAATTGTTCATAACAAGCTTGTTTCTCATCTGAGAGCTCTTCACAGCCTCTAAGTGAAATGACTGTTAGTCATTTCATGTACTTCCCCCATGGAAGATCGTCTTATCAGAAGAATAATTGTAAATTCAGTGACTTCCCCTTTACCAATCCTGTTAAGTTTTGGTTTCTTCTTTTCACATTCAGGGCCCTGCAGAACTTCACATGTCTGTTGGCAAGTTCCCATTCTCCCTGATTGCTCTGCCAAAGATGTCAGCCTTTGGGCAGCTTCATTTCCCCCCCAAACTCTCCGTGTCCTCCAGGCTGTCCCTACACACACACGGTAACTTTCTCGGTGCCTCAGGCAGTCAGACCTTCCTGCTTAGCACAGAAAGCTGTCTCCTGTCACCTCCACATGCAGGATAAACCTAGCAACTTGCACAGCTACTTTTCATCTATATTTAGAGGTACAGTGTCATCCCAACATTTCCAAAACCTGACTTTCCATTTTACAGCAGTACAGGTATCATCATCAAACACAAGAATGACAGAGTAAAGCCAAACACATTCGAACCTGCACATATGCACAGAGCAGACCTACAAAGTCATTTTTTTAGACAAATCATTTCAACCAGCTCCCTTCAGCTCCTCTGAATTTCAGATTTTGTTTTTGAAGTGAATCTTTTACAACTGTAGTTGCAAAAAAACCATCCAGAACCTAAGAAAAGTGTAAAATATAATTTCACCCGCCCAAGTTTGCACAGAGCCTGAAAGAATAGATCTGAGCAAATTATGTGAGGTGCTAACTCAAACTTGTGGCGATGCTTTCAAAGTCGTCAATTTAAGTTGTCAGATTAGATTGATGAGTTGAACATGTGACCTTGGAAAAAGATCTTGTTCCACCTTCAAGAAGCCTAACATATAATACAGTATATCTTTCCAAAGATGTACACTGTCATTAGTCAAAGCACTTGTACACTCCAAAGAAAGGAGTATCTTTTTGTGATGTTCAGAGTGTGCAGAGCACATATGTGTACCAGCACATCCCCCTTCCCATTCCATCCTCAGTTTCACCCTTTCATACACATGGTCTTGCACAGAAACCCACCATACATTCATACAGACTTATTCACTGAGGCCACACATGAGTGGCCTCATCTTTTCACAGCAATGGTCTCCTGTTCCCTCCTCTCCTGTTCTCTGAATACTAAAGCTAAATTCCAGTAGGTACCACCTGGAAAATTTGTCGCAAGGACACTTATGAATTCTGGCTGTTCTGACTAATGTACTACATCATACCATTGGATGTCTCAGGGTTTAGGAAATCTGTTGTATGTAGTCAGAGTGGTTATCAGAATGGCATTCACCAAGGTGTAACCTCATTTAGGGTATATATGGGAGGGTCCTGTCATATCATTCCCAGTCAGAGATAATGGAGAACTATTATACCTGGCATTTGTATAGGTCACATCTTATACAGAGTCAGTTATCTCCCAATTTTTTGCAAAAAAATAGACAAGACAATCAGGTATTGAGGCTGGATTAAAAGAAAAAAATGAGAGGCCTGGAAAACCTCTGTGGTTCACAGAGACAGGAGAAGCTGAGACAAAGCAGAAAAATACTAGGAAAACTTTCAGAGAAACAGTGACCATGATTTGGAAGAAAAGTTCTGGAAAATGTTGACCGAATCCCTGAGTGACAAAATATTGAAAGTGACAGGGAAATTGAGGCAGGGGAATGTATATAGTTCTTTGTTATTTTTTTCTAATCATAAATTACATACATCAATTTGATTTGAGTTCTGGAACTATGCAAAACCTGCATGTTTGTTTGTTTCAGCTATTGTATACTTTTGAAGAGATGATCGGGTGTCTAAGAGATCATCTGACTGGGGATAAAATATCTGTATTTAAGCTATTGTGATAAATTAGTTAGTCTGAAGAAAAGCTATTCATGATTTACAGCAGATAGTAGACTCACTTGAGTCTATTTTGCAAATGAAATTCCCCTGTTTGCAGTTACACTGGATTTAGCTACCTCAATAATCTTATTGTGTTTCTTGGGACCAAGTTACATACAAGCATCTTGGTTTTTGACAAATCGTGATAGAAAACCTGCCTCTTAAGTTAGATGTGGCTTAAAATGCACAAGCAAATAATAAATAAGTCTTTTTCTAGAGCAATAATTAAAACTTAAACTTGCATTGTTTTTGTCAAACACCATTACTAACAGCCAAATTAAGAATTTGGCTTCTGTCACCATGTTTGGTTTATGCTGAGTTTAAATGATTTATTTCAGACACCTTGAATCACTTAGTAGGTAGCAATTTGTAAGCCTTATGAGTCACTGTTGATATTTTGATGGTGTGGGGGTTTTGTTGGCTTGTTTGTTCTGTTGCTGTTGCCACCTCCAGTGTATTCTGCCTGTTCAGTGTTCAGAAAGAGCAAATCCTTGGAAATTAAGTGCTTTTCATTTCTCAGCACTGCTTAGAGAATATAGCAGTTAATGTAATTTCAAAACCACCAGAAAATAAAGCTCAAAATAAATACAAAGACAGTTCATACTAGAGAAGGCATTATTAGCCCAGTCCTAGAGGAATGCCCCCACAGGCAGCCCACCTTCAGGCTTCACAGGTCTAGATCCAAACTGGAACACACACCGGCTGGATTTGGGAGGCAAGAATTGCTATAAAAGCCAGAACTACTAATGCTCTAGATAATCTCTACTAAAAGGAAAAGCATAGAAAACTGCAGCACTGGGGCATTAACGCTATCCTCAGCTGTACAGCCAGATTCTTATTTGATGTCAACTGGAACTGTTGCAGTGCAGCTAAGCTGACTTATCCTTGTTGAAGATCTCTTGCTTTAGTGCTTTGGGCTACCCTGGTGAGTTAAGCTACATACTTATACATATGAGAGGATTTGTTCTACACAGGAGTTATTGACTGATATTTCATTAACATAAGAAAGACGGGTACGTTCTCAAACTGTGAAATGTGAACCACTCATGTCCCACAAGCTACTTCCAAACAGGAAGAAAAATTTGTTCGGGTTGCCTTTTTCCTTCTTATGAAAAGGAAAAGCCTCTTCTTAGCAGCTGCATCCCTGTCAGAGGACCTGGTGAACCTCGAGGAACATCTCTGCCTACATGAGCCCAGGGCATGACAGAAAGCCAGGATATACTACTGCCACCACTGTGGGACTACACACCTCCCTCTCCACACTGATGGTGTCCAAATAACGTTGGGGCGCCAGTGGCCTTGAGGATGTGATGATGGTCCTCTCTGCTTTTCAGATGTATCTGTGCACCTAAGAGGGAACCTCTGAAGATAAATGTCATTGACCAAAAGGAGTGAGCTTTTGTTATTCACAGCGAAGTGTGCTCCCTCCCTCCAAATCAAGTCAGATCAGTCAGACATTCTTGCTGGCTGTCCCACTCAGCTATTCAGCCACAGTGATTGCTAGAGTCGGTCATCAGGTGGTACATTAGAGCTATCACCTCCTGGAGGCTTTCTATCGTGCTCACTGTCCCAGCACAGTCCCCCAGCCTTTCCTTCAGGGAACATGCTAGAGTATCTCTGGGCACTGAGAGGTACTGTGACATTCTAGATACAGGCCAAATAGAGCCAATCTTAGCAGCCAGTCTCATTTGCAAATGCAAGTGAGCCTCCATTTGCATTTCATGTACACAAATGTTGCATGAAAACAATTTACACATCATAGGTAAAGAAACACCAAACTGTAACTCTCTGCAACCTACGAAGAAGTTGGACGCAACCTTTATATTGATACCAAGAATGGAAGAGCAATGCCATACCAGAAATACCTACAACTGTGCCTATATGAGTGGTGGTGGCTCACAGGGTCAGTGAGGTTGGTTTTTCACTGGAGAGGGTGAATAGGGTGCATATGCATATGTGAGTCTATGGATTCGTCATGTGAAAATGAAGAAAATGGCATTCAGTGTAGATATTTATGATTTGTATCAGTGAGTTCTTTTTAATCAATGCCAGTTTTTTGAATAAATTTGATATTGCTTAAATTCTAGTCTTTAATGCAAGGGCATTTTTAGTGGGGAAAAAGAAAATGCTTTATTATATGAAACACAGAAAATAAATGTGCTTAAGATTTTTAAAAACAGTTGGGGTGGGATTAGAAGGTGAGTGAAGATGGAAATGTAATATTTGGTAAGGAAAGATTCTCTTCAATGAGCCGAGTCCAAACACTATAGCACTGTGAAGCTGCACGAGCTCTCTAGCGTGATACGGTGAGGCTCATTGTTTAAGATGAACACAGAGGAGTGCATAGTACAGTGAAAAGAAAAGACAATTTTTATTTCTAGTCCCTCTTAATAACCTCCAGGGATAGAAATACAGATAAAAAGATTAAGGAAGGTAAGGAAGATTTTTGTTCAGAAAAAACTTTATATTCAACCAAAAAAAAACCCGATTTGAATTTGTCTAGTATCACTATTAAAATCTTTGTAGAAAGCATACCGTATTTCATTATTCTGTGTTAATAATGTTTTTGGACAACATAAACCAATTCCCTATATATCAGTCTTTCATGACTTTCTTCGGTTCATTAGATACTATTCAAGACATTCTTCAAGGATTTTTAACTGACCTGTCTGTGATTGGTAATGTTGTTTTCAAGACCATCAGGTTCTGTCAGAGTGAGGTTTGAATGCTTCTGTATTGCCTGCATACCACGGTCCTCAGGAAGCAAAGAGGAATACTCTTTAAGACTTTATTAATAACAATACTATGAATGTCTGTTAGTTAAGCACCAAGACCGCTGAAAAAGAAAATCAAAATCAGCTTCCTGGATAGATAGCAACACCCCCTTGTTCTTGAAACTCTGTCCCTAGGGGCAGCTATTCCAGCCATCCATAGGTCTTGATTACATATCTTTCAAATATTTACATTATTTGCTATTGCTTTCTTTGATATGACTCAGCATTTGCAAGCTGACATTCTGAAGACAAAGTTTTCAGCAGGGAACATGCAGGACATCTTCACTGTAGTTCAGCCATTTGTCAAGGAACAAGAGTTCTTGATCATGTAGTATAAACACTTGGTCAGGTAGTATAATACAGTTCACTACACAGTATATCAATAGATCTCGAAACTTGTTTTCAAGCAGTGTTTACCCCAGTGGACTGTCCAAGGAGATAAAGTAATTATCTCACACCCACACACTGAGACAGGGATGCCTGGCTGGGACAGCTGACTTGTCCTGAATCCCATTCCACTTCTCTCCTGCTTGCCTAATTGCTTATCTTGGAGGGGAAACACAATCTGAATGGTATAAGGCATTGTAAAAGCTCCAACAGATTATTTTTGTAGAGTTTTGTTTTCTGGTAAGCAGTTGTGTTTGGGGCTGGCAGCTCCCATAGGTGGGAGCTGGGGGGAGCACATGCAATTTTACCTCTGCTTCTGCCCCTAGTCCCAGGGATGAGATGGTCTCCACAAAGCTGCATTACACTGCCTGGGTGACACCACCTATTTCATGTGTCTGTCTAGTAAGAGTATAAAACAGGGTTATTCCATGTACTTAAATGCCAATAATGAATTCAAATGAGATTGTTCTGTCCAGCCTGGGGAAGGTCTCAGATGTGCACTCCTCCACTCTAGCAGATTTTCCTGCTGCTGTGGTTCAGTAGTGGGGATGGTGCAGGGGAGAGCTGTTTAAGGTTTGTGGCTGTTAGGAAGTGGTTTGATGCTAATTTATCCAGTCTGGGGTCTTCCTCTGAGCCCAGTTGGTGGTAAACTCAGGTGCAAGAGGAGCCTGTAGCCCTGTGCCTGGGGCCTGGATCCTGAAGCTCATCAAGTGCATCACAGCATTGTGAAATCCCGGGCCAAGCAACCTCCCTCCCTGCCTCCGTTCTTCTGAGATTAGCAGATCTCTTGGGAATGAGGGGAATTTGGAATATCCCAGTATCACCTTCTATGGTATAAATGTGAGAGTGCCTTCTACATTTGAAAGCTGAGGTATTTCTGATGATATATTATCGCGTCTTGCTATGTCAGAGAAAAATGCTTTGATCAAAACCGTTCCTTTTTTTTTATGTGAAATAGCACAGTATATAAAAAGAGCAAAAATATATGCTGGAACTGGTCTTTGTGTTAAATTTCAGACCTAGAAACTATTGCGGGGTAGGGGAAAGTATATGGGCAGAGATGGCTCATAGGTAAAAGACAGATAAAAACACAGAGATAGCTGCTTTCAGTCTCCTTTACCAGAACTGCTCACCATTCCCAGGGCTGTACAGAATACAGCTGCACAGCACTGAGGATTTCAGGTGCTTTTTTTTTAATCTTTGAAGATACCAGTGGCCACATGAGGACTGCCCATACATGTCACTTCAGGAAATACTCAAATTCTCTGCTTCACGGAAAAGGTGTAATGAAGAAGCTGCCCTTCGTTGGGACTCAGAAGGGGGACAAATATCAAGCAGAGCCAGAGACTTGTTTGATTTCAGACTAAACACTTCATCATTCTCTTCTCCAATTTACCCATTTAGTTAATGGTGGACACCAAATGCTTCCCCAGCCATGGGCACTGCAAGAGTAATTTTGTTTTTACTTGTGATCTGCTCAGAGGTTTATGGTGATGGAACCATAGAAGTACAGGGAGAACAGCTGGGCTAGACATATGCTACAGCATGTGATTTAAAACTGTTTCATATGTGAAGATACGAAACCACAAAAACAGCTTCCATGAGAGTGCAAATAGGGATTCCACATCCTTCAAGGAAAACCCAAACACTGTGAAAAATAAAGATGGTTCTAGTTCCAGGCTGTGAATTTACTATTCCTCAGTACTCATTTAAGACATATGTAATTCAAACATTTTTGAGATATTATGTCTTTCCATTCCCACCTCCCTAAGGTGACAAATTAAACAATTCCAGTCACTTACTGAAAGAAATTTATTTTCTTGCCTGTCCTCATGACACAAGAGCTTCTTCCACACCAAAGAAGGATAAAAAATGTAAAATAAAAATATTACCTATTGCTGTAAGTCTTCAGCATGATGGTCTTGGACACACTGAGGAATTTATTATTCACCCTATGAAATTTATGCTAACATTTCCTTATGCAAACTCTGCATTTATGCTCCATGAACATCGTGGCATTTGTTTTTCGTGCACCAAGTGACATTTTTTATATTTGCACATTTAAATGGTCATTTTTTTTGTGGTTTGCAAGTATGTGCCACCTTACTGCAGGAATAAGCTAAAAATATGCCTATTGGTTATTCAAAAAGTCATGATGGAAGTTTAGGAAAATCTTGAGACTTCAGGGTGGAGGTGTGGATGACAACAACTGCATGAGTCTTGTTCGTGAAGCAATGGGTCAGATCAAACCACAATATTGGCAAGTTTCAAAATGTATGGTATATGCCAATATGACATAATATTTGTTTTACAGTACTCTGTACTTACTGACTGTAAGAGACTTATAGCTCTCACTGGAACCAGAGAATCATGAAGTATTTAACAATTTAAACTGTTGAACAAACTTCTTGAGAGCCCTTAACATATCCACATTGGGCTGGAAGCAAATGGCAAGGAATGAACAGTAGCAAAACTTCAGGAAAAGGAAAAGATCAGAAGTCACTTTGTTATGACAGAGACCATTACCTCACATTCATCATCATTATAACATTATAACAATATCCTTTCACTCTGTTCACTCATATCCGTTGCACTGGGGTAAAGCTGATCTACATTCAACAACTTTACTCATTGTGACAGACATCAGACTGTGGCTATTTCTTGGCTTTTCTAAAAGGACACACAGATTTCCCACTTCGTCAATTAATTTCCATGGGAGGGAAAAAAAGAGCTCAGGGAATAAGCTCATTTTTAATATAAAGGAATGTCTTATAATCTCATCTACTTTCAGTCCAACTCATGAGTCACTATCTAAAATGGCATGACACCAACAAGTAGCAGGTATACCTGAGCTGAGAATGAGGCACCAGGTGCTTCCAGAAGGACAGGACTAGATTTAACACGAAAAGGTGGCTAAAGCAACCTTTATTTCAGTTTTGGGAGTCTCCATCTAGCTATAATTAGATGTGCCAGCTGCTAACAAAAAGCGGCTTTGCACAAAATTTCTCCATGGAAACGAAGAAGCCTTGCAAAGAGGGTGCAAAAAAGTGAGAGATTTTTCTGAGCTTGGGAGCAATAATTGCCTTAATAGGAACTCCTCCTTACAACGGAAAAGAAGCATAAGATACGAAAGCCAGCTTTGACTGCCAACGAGGCAACAGCGGGACGTGAACCACAGAAGTTTGCGTTTCTGCATCCTCGTTTTTGCTGACAGTATAGATGTAGCTGGAGAGAGAGACACACATTCATAAGGAATTTTTATTTTCTAAATCTAGAGAATTTAAGGGGAAAGGGCCTCTCTTTTTTTTTTTTTTTTTTTTCATTTTCTACTTTCTGGCAATCTAACAGGAAACATGTGAGACTGGGAGATCTCGCTCTGGGCTGCGTGTGCTCCCGGCGAGGCTCGGACAGTCAAGGGCAGGAGTCTGCCTCAGTGCCTGAGTCACTGACATTTGAATGAGACAAAACACTGTTTTTCCTCTCCCTTTTCCTTAGTTACATTTTTTTAACCTTTTTGTCCTTCTCCAAATTCTTTCTTTCCTTTTCTTACCCTGTCTTTGGCTTTTTCCCCAAAAAATTATGGTTGTTGCATGATAGTGCAACATCGCGGGGGCGAGGGCGACATCGGGCTTAACCGGGCGGTTTTTCGTACTCTGGGCCCCCCCTGAGCCCCCCGCGAGCATCAGCCCCGAGCTGCTTCCCTCTGACCCCGGACCCGGACCCGGAGGTTCCCGGCAATGAATCAGGAGAGGAGGGGGCGTAGCCGGAGGCACCGCGGGCGATTTAAACGCGGTGAAACCAGAACAAACAGCTGACAGCGGCGGCAGCAGTGAAAAGCGGCGGCAGCAGCGAAAGCGGCGGCAGCGACTTGAGGGCAGGAGAGGCTGCAGTTGTTTGCAACTCGTTGGGGAGGGCACTGACTCCCTCCCAGTGCACAAGGCGAGGAAGGTGCCAAGGAGCTGTGAACCAGGGGTGCCACCAACAGGTATTTCCCAGTTCAGTGAAAGAACAATGGTATCTACCCGGTGGAAGAAGACCAAAATGGATGTGGGAACCCAGACAGAGCTCCCACGGAAGGAGGTGATGGTGCAGGTTGCCAGCTGCAGGGAATGCTACACCGTCTCTGTGGTGTCAGGGGGCTGTGTGCGCTGTGAACAAGTAGATGATCTGCTTGGCCGAGCGGCACAGCTGCAAAGCCAGGTTGAAAGGCTTCAAGACGAAGTAGAAAGGCTTAGGAGCATTCGGGAGGCTGAAATGGAGATAGACTGGTGGAGCCAGGCTCTGCCCTCCCTGCAACAAAAATGGGGGCACCTACCAGAGAGCTCCCAGGATCGAGGGACCCCTGTACTCTGCCCCTCTCAGGTGGAAAACAATAACCTAGAGGAGAAGAGTGAGTGGAGACAAGTCTATGGCCGTGGCAAAAGGCGAGTGCCCTCCTTGCCTACTTTGCCTCCACAGGTGCCTCTGAGCAATAGATATGAAGCCCTAGTGGAATACAGCCGGTCCAATGGGGATGTGGTGGAGAGGCAACCTATATCAGAGGTCCCACCACAGTCAGAAAAACCTGACGGGCGTATAGCTACCTCCTCCACAAGGAAGAAGAGAAGAGTTTTAGTGGTTGGAGACTCCTTCCTAAAGGGATCTGAGGGCCCAATATGCAGAGCTGACCCCCGCCACAGGGAGGTCTGCAGCCTGCCTGGAGCCCGAATCAGGGATATCACCAGGCAACTCCCCAACCTGGTGAAGGCCACAGACTACTACCCCCTGCTGATCTTCCAGACAGGTGGGGAAGAAGCTGCATCCCGTAGTCTGAGGGGGATGAAGAAAGACTACAAGGCCCTAGGACGGTTGGTGAAAGAGTCTGGGGTGCAAGTTGTTTTCTCCTCCCTCCTTCCATTTTCAGGTGATGACATGGGATGGAATAGTAGGATTCTCTCTATTAACGCCTGGCTACGAGACTGGTGCTACAGGCAGGGCTTTGGCTTCTTTGATAATGGCTGGTTTTATAAGACAACAGGCGTGACAGTGATACATGGGAAAGGTTTATGTCGTAGGGGCAAAAGGGTTCTGGGACAGGAATTAGCAGGGCTCATTTGGAGAGCTTTAAACTAGATTCGAAGGGGGATGGGGTGGTAGCTGGGCTTGCACCACTGGGGCAATGCTCTAGTGTTGAGGTAGACCAGGAGGCCCCCCATCCCCCTGGGGTGAAATCAGGGGGTGAATCTGTGATGAAATCAGTGTGCCCAGCTTGCTCCCTGAAATGCCTGTACACCAATGCACGCAGCATGGGGAATAAGCAGGAGGAGTTAGAAATCCGTGTTCGGTCGGGGGGCTATGATCTAGTGGCAGTTACAGAGACTTGGTGGGACGCCTCCCATGACTGGAATGTGGTCATGGATGGCTATGTCCTGTTCAGGAAAGACAGGTCGCTAAGGAGAGGTGGTGGAGTTGCTCTTTATGTGAGTGAGCAGCTAGAATGTATTGAGTTCTGTCCAAGGGAGGATCAGGAGCGAGTTGAGAGTTTGTGGGTGCGAATTAAGGGGCAGGCTGGCAGGGGTGATACTGTTGTGGGTGTCTATTACAGGCCACCGGATCAGGATGAGGACGGTGATGAGGCCTTCTACAGGCAGCTGAGAGCAGTCTCGCAATTACAGGGTCTGGTTGTCATAGGGGATTTCAACTACCCTGATATTTGCTGGGAGGCCTACTCAGCCAGCCATCCCCAGTCCAGGAGGTTCCTCCAGTGCATTGATGATAACTTTCTGATGCAAATGGTGGATGAGCCAACTAGGAGAGGAGCGCTGCTGGATCTGATCCTCACTAACAAGGAGGGTCTGGTTGAAGAGGTGAAGCTTGAGGGCAGCCTTGGTTGTAGTGACCATGAGATGGTAGAGTTCAGGATCTCATGTGGCAGGAACAGAATAGCTAGCAGAATCACAACCCTGGACTTCAGTAGGGCCAACTTTGGCCTTTTCAAGCAATTGCTAGGGGAAATCCCATGGGACAGGGTACTAGAAGGTAAGGGGGCCCAAGATAGTTGGTTAGCGTTCAAGGACTGCTTCTTCCGAGCTGAAGATCAGAGCATCCCAACAGGTAGGAAGTCAAGGAAGGGTACCAGGAGACCTGCATGGTTAAACAGGGAACTGCTGGGCAAACTCAAGTGGAAGAAGAAGGTGTACAGATCGTGGAAGGAGGGGCTGGCCACTTGGGAGGAATATAAGTCTGTTGTCAGAGGATGTAGGGAGGCAACTAGGAAAGCTAAGGCCTCCTTGGAATTCAACCTTGCAAGAGAGGTCAAGGACAACAGAAAGGGCTTCTTCAAATACATTGCAGGTAAAGCCAACACTAGAGGCAATGTAGGCCCACTGATGAATGAGGTGGGTGCCCTGGAGACAGAGGATAAAAAGAAGGCGGAGTTACTGAATGCCTTCTTTGCCTCTGTCTATACTGTTGGAGGCTGTCCTGAGGAGCCCCGGACCCCTGCGGCCTCAGAAGAAGTCAGGATAGAGGAGGAATCTGTCTTGGTTGATGAGGGCTGCGTCAGGGATCAATTAAGCAACCTGGACGTCCATAAATCCATGGGCCCTGATGGGATGCACCCGCGGGTGCTGAGGGAGCTGGCGGAAGTCATTGCTAGGCCACTCTCCATCATCTTTGCTAAGTCGTTGGCAACGGGAGAGGTGCCTGAGGACTGGAGGGAAGCGAATGTCACTCCAGTCTTCAAAAAGGGCAGGAAGGAGGACCCGGGTAACTATAGACCGGTCAGCCTCACCTCCATCCCTGGAAAGGTGATGGAACAACTTGTCCTTGGTGCTGTCTCTAGGCACATCAAGGATAGGGGGATCATTAGGGGCACTCAGCATGGCTTCACCAACGGGAAGTCATGCTCAACCAACTTGATAGCCTTTTATGAGGATGTTACCCGGTGGATAGATGATGGTAAAGCTGTGGATGTGGTCTATCTCGATTTCAGTAAAGCGTTTGACACGGTCTCCCACAGCATCCTCACAGCTAAACTGGGGAAGTGTGGTCTGGATGATCGGGTAGTGAGGTGGATTGTAAACTGGCTGAAGGAAAGAAGCCAGAGAGTAGTGGTCAGCGGGACAGAGTCCAGTTGGAGGTCTGTGTCTAGCGGAGTTCCGCAAGGGTCGGTTCTGGGA
Source organism: Nyctibius grandis (assembly GCF_013368605.1). Classification (NCBI taxonomy): domain Eukaryota; kingdom Metazoa; phylum Chordata; class Aves; order Nyctibiiformes; family Nyctibiidae; genus Nyctibius; species Nyctibius grandis. Next base: position 106,323,605 of record NC_090659.1, read on the forward strand.
CCAGTTCTATTCAATATATTCATTAATGACTTGGATGAGGGATTAGAGTGCACTGTCAGCAAGTTCGCTGATGACACAAAACTGGGAGGAGTAGCTGAGATGCCGGAAGGCTGCACAGCCATTCAGAGAGACCTGGACAGGCTGGAGAGTTGGGCGGGGAGAAATTTAATGAAATATAACAAGGGCAAGTGTAGAGTCCTGCATCTGGGCAAGAACAACCCCATGTACCAGTACAAGTTGGGGACAGAGCTGTTGGAGACCAGCATAGGGGAAAGGGACCTGGGGGTCCTAGTGGACAACAGGATGACCATGAGCCAGCAGTGTGCCCTTGTGGCCAAGAAGGCCAATGGCATCCTGGGCTGTATTAGAAGGGGTGTGGTGAGCAGGTCAAGAGAGGTTCTCCTCCCCCTCTACTCTGCCCTGGTGAGGCCGCATCTGGAGTATTGTGTCCAGTTCTGGGCCCCTCAGTTCAAGAAGGACAGGCAACTGCTAGAGACAGTCCAGCGCAGAGCCACGAAGATGAATAAGGGAGTGGAACATCTCCCTTATGAGGAGAGGCTGAGGGAGCTGGGTCTCTTTAGCTTAGAGAAGAGGAGACTGAGGGGTGACCTCATTAATGTTTAGAAATATGGAAAGGGCAAGTGTCAAGAGGATGGAGCCAGGCTCTTCTCAGTGACATCCCTTGACAGGACAAGGGGCAATGGGTGCAAGCTGGAGCACAGGAGGTTCCACTTAAATTTGAGGAAAAACTTCTTTACTGTAAGGGTGACTGAACACTGGAACAGGCTGCCCAGAGAGGTTGTGGAGTCTCCTTCTCTGGAGACATTCAAAACCCGCCTGGACGCGTTCCTGTGTGATATGGTCTAGGCAATCCTGCCCCGGCAGGGGGATTGGACTAGATGATCTTTCGAGGTCCCTTCCAATCCCTAACATTCTGTGATTCTGTGATTCTGTGATAAGCACTTGTCACACAGACATCCTGTCATTTAAGCCGAGACAACGGGATTTTTCACAGAAAGTCTGAAGGTACAGATGCCCTTAAATCTTTGCTGGAAAAGAAGAATTTCCAGAAAACAACCTAGGTTGTCAACTGGAAGGGAGGAGGTGGCACTAAGCTGATTATATCTGGAACTTGGGCTTCATTTGATTTGAGCGACAGTACAGTGGGATTTTCAACCCTGTCTCCATGTTTACTCTCCCTTGGAAGTGAATGCTCGCTTTGCAGAAACTAATATGACAACTTATTAACGCTTCAGTCCTTGATGAGTGCTCAAGTCATGAGTTTCTGAGACAGCCATTCTTTACCAGTTTAATTAAATTATTTCTTCTGAGACTGGTGATTTCATGCTCTTTTTACGCTCTTCACACCAGTCTACCCAGCTTGTTAAATTCTACTTCACTCCTGCTGGCACCCTGGTCACAGTGGTTTCTGAAAGGCTTGAGGCTGAAGGGTTTTACTTGACGGGGAATCAAACCAGGTCGAGCCTAATAACACTAAATCCTGTCCCACAGACCATCAGGAGAGATATATTTGTAATAGTAAATCTAGTAATAACCAGATGCAATTACTGGAGTACTGAGAAGAAAGCAAAGGGTATAAAACTCCCTGATGAAACAGTAGGTTTACAATAGGTGCTCCGTGCTTTGATCAAATTAAAATTTTTATTACATTTTAATTAAGACCAGCAATTTGTGACTGGCATACAAAACTGTTGACATTTCCTCTTTGTTCCAATCCATATTAGTAGTACAACCTGCACTTTTAAACCTAATTTGACATTTGTTCATGGAGTGCAAGTCATTCAGTAAGACTCATGGCTTTGCTTTCCTGGAAGGAGATAAAACTAGCTGTCTTTAGACTTATTTCAGAACTGTAAATGTCAGATTCCATGAGTAAGGACAGTGTAATGGATGTGTTAAAAGCTTTTTATCAGATCCTACCATCATCGCAACACAGTTCTGTACCCTCCATCTCTGAGAGCAAAGAAATGACCTATTTCATAAAGTAAATGAAGTCTGTGTAACTCACACAACTGGAAACATGCCAGAAAATAAATAATATATTTAGCCACCCTCAAGAAGTTATTTCAAGTGGTTTATGTGTTTCTGAAAAAAATAACTTAAAAAAGACAGTTTTAAGAAACCATTAACTGGAGTGAACTAATTAGTAACAGATCACATGATGATACATGAGGTAATTTAATCTGTTGACTGGACTGCTAGCCTGTAAGTAAGTAGAGTGACCCTACAGATAATTGTATCAGTACCTGTGCTAATAAGGGTTTATGGAGATCAAAGCTGTACAATATTCCCAGACCCTTAAGCCCCTGCATAGTACTAAGATTAAGTTAGTAAATACGTATCAGCTAATTTAAAGCAGTGCTATTACAATGTTGCATTTATGAAATAAAGAGGTCTTAAAAGCTTTGAAATTTGGCAATCAACCTTAACTCTGACCCAGTCCTGCTGCTCTCATTCGGAACATGACGGAATGACAGTGAGACAGGAAGGAAGGGGTAGTCCAGCACTGGAAAGTTGTGGTGTTGTTCTCTGGAAGTGACCTTCCAAAGCTTACACACAGATCACAGAATCACAGAATCACAGAATGTTAGGGATTGGAAGGGACCTCGAAAGATCGTCTAGTCCAATCCCCCTGCCGGAGCAGGATTACCTACATCATGTCACACAGGAACGCGTCCAGGCGGGTTTTGAATGTCTCCAGAGAAGGAGACTCCACAACCTCTCTGGGCAGCCTGTTCCAGTGTTCGGTCACCCTCACCGTAAAGAAGTTTTTCCTCATATTTATGTGGAACCTCCTGTATTCCAGCTTGCACCCGTTGCCCCTTGTCCTGTGAAGGGATGTCACTGAGAAGAGCCTGGCTCCATCCTCATGACACTTGCCCTTTCCATATTTATAAACATTAATGATGTCACCCCTCAGTCTCCTCTTCTCCAAGCTAAAGAGACCCAGCTCCCTCAGCCTCTCCTCATAAAGGATTGCACGTAGGCACCTAAACCCACGAGAAAAGCAGGATTTTGGACACATTTGTCCCCTCGTAATTTCCTACGTTCTGGTTTCATTTTCTTTCCATCCAGTATGTTTGCCTTTGTTAGATTCACCCTGAAGTGCTGAACTCTTTTTGCCACTTAGAGGCCTACCTTATGTTTGTGAGTGCTTCTCTCTGACACCTGTCCTCAACATAGCAACACTGCAGTATCTCTGTCTATGTCTGCATCAGTAAATTTGGATATGTCCAGAACTGATGTCTGACACTGAGGTCGACCAATACAGAATGGCCCATATCCATATTACTAAACTCTCTTACTCACTGAAAATAGGGTGGCCACATGCAGACTTCACTTTGGGAATCCTCCCTGCCTGTGCTAACTCCCAAACTCTGCCTAAACTTGCTTGGAAAGATGCTAGTCGACAGGGCCAACATATGGCAAAGACCAGTCTCACATAGCAGCATTCAGTCAGGCTCCAGCAACTGGAACTATTTGCTGGAGCTGTGTGATTTGCCAGTACAGAGGTGGCCTTTGTGAATCTGGACTTTCACTGCTGAGAACAAAAGTTTTTAGGTGGGACTTCTGTTCTCAGACCTCAGGACCTCTGAAAACTGCACTTGTTTTCAGTGCCTTTTTCGCTGGTGAGAGCTTTGTAATATTTCTGCCATGAATTAATTTCTTATCCTATGCACCTGTGTAAAACAATGTGCTGAGGAAGTGTAGCAGGAGCCGCTCCATCTTATGATTGTTGGTGGCATTAATAGCTCCTCCTCAAGTCACTGTTATAGAGGAAAATGAGCTATCAAGCAAGGATCTGTGACAAATTTATTCTGAAGTGAGATATTGCTTCTGCATACTCCTCAGTTTATGCTGACATAAATGACCCATAAAACATATTTATTAAGTATGCTATGAAATAAAAGGACCTGGAAGGAAGGCCACAACAGAGATGTTCAACATGGAGGAACACAAACCAGCTCAAACACATCCAATAAGGGATCTTCCCCACCACGTATGGGCCAGAGAGGGTCAGTTGTAGACAAACCATTTAGCTTGACTCACAGCGATTCATGTGAAGCAGCTGCCTCCAATCAGTACAATAAAGCCATCTGAAGAGGTATAAAGGAGAGTGGCACAATTACCAGCCGTGCAAATCTGCAGTACTGCCAGCTCCACTCATTTTCAAAATACGTCTGAAAACTACAGCAGCTGACAAAGACATAATTACTGTACAGCAAATACAGACAAAGTTATTTCTTCTTGGCTTACTGGCATTGATTTGGATATTCTGTTATTTGAGATGATCAGACATTGTCCAGTATTGCCTTTATCTTTCTTTTTAATATGAAGATATGTTGTATTTAAACTTCTTCAGCTGCTGATAAGGAGCTGAAAAACATAGCTTGCTCAGTTTTCCTTTTTTGTCCCCCAAGTTTTTCACCTTAGAAAACAAGTAACACTGCCAAGACATCATATTTTGTACATTCTCGCCAAAAAATACTTACTGTCATCTCTGATATATAAAGTTGTCTGTTTTCTTAATCTGTCTTCCAAACATCATGCAGCAATGCAGAACTTTGTTGGGAAAATATCTGTAAAGCGAAGGTCCCCAGTCCTCTGGACCATTTGTAAGTGTCAGGGAGAGACCATTCATCATAGCACATCCTTTCTCAAATGACAGGACCGTCTGCTCAGACTCATCTCTGATGATCTACATATGCACACAGATTGACAGCCTCCTCTCAGTGGGAGATTCGCTGCACGTGTATTGATTGACATGGAGGGATATCTTAGAAAACTTGCATCTGGGGTCTGGCTGTCGTTGTCTGAGCTATTCACAGAAAATGCTTTGGCCACCTTTTCCCTAGGGATTCCTATGACTTGCTTAAGAATCAAGCTGGAAGCCATATCAGTTGTTTTGGCAATGACATCCTACTGCCAGCCATGTTTTTGCTTGGCTGCTTCTCAATTTTGAGCTATGTTTTATGATGGACAAAGTCCCATGGGACACTCAGAAAGATGGTAGTCAGAAATGTGGTTTTGATCTCATCAAAGCAATAGGTGCAACCCAAAACTGACTTCAAGGAGGTTCCTGGGAAGCATAAATCACTGGAGCAGGCTCTTGACCAGGTGACTTGTTCTAGGAGACCATACATGGCTGTGTAGGCCCTAAATTGACACCCTTTATTCTGAAGGATGCAAAATCATATAGTACTGGAAGAGTTGACAAACGATGTTAAAAAATCTTATTGCAAGAAAATTTGTCTGAACAATAGAACTCTCCAGAGCAGATAAAATCATAATGGAAATTCAGATTGTAATATCCCCAAGTATCTTCAGCTTTCATTTGGATGCAGAGCCTTGTACTACCTGGTCTGAATACTCTTTGGAATGTCACAACTGCAATACTGTGAGACCTCCTAATCTGACTGCTTTCCCTAGGCATTTCTGGAGCTCCACCAAATAGGGTGGCTGCATGGAAGCTATTAAATTTTGCAGAGATTAACTGTGCTGAACATTAATGCAGACTTTCTTCCAGAAAATATTTGGAAACTAGTATATTTGAAACATTCTCTCCCCTGTTTTTAAAAAAAAATAATTTGATTGAAGGTTAAAAAGTGCATGTCTGTTATTCAAAGACACACAGAGGGCATCAGAGCAGATGCCAGTTCTCAAAGGGATCCAGACAACTGTAGCAGGCATCACTGGAAACAACAACATTACACAGAACTGTCTTATGATTTAGTTAATAGTAACAGTATAACACTTAGGAAAACAAAATTCAGAAACCCCACAAAGCACCCATTCTAAAAGATTTAGGTCCACTATTCCCAGCCTCCAGTATAAGCCAGTCCATGTCATTTAACAGAGGAATTCTAACAGGGGATGAGCAAAGCATCTTTATCTTTTATCACAGAATCATTTTGTGCACCGACTGGTGCTGAAGTATGAAGTGTCCACACGCCAATGACTGTATCACATCTCTCGGTGCTGGTTCTAGATCTTAACTCTCCTCCTGTTAAAAATGCACTGTATTTACAACAGGAACTTCTTCTACCTTTAGCACTCAGCCACTGGGTCTTGGCAAGGGAAGGCAAAATGAAAAAAAGGTGTCAGCAATTTAGAATACTATATTCTTAATCAGGTTTGCTTATTGTAATGGACTGAGTCACTGCCTCAGGGACCACGTAAGTGAGTATACATTGCAAGGTTTTATTATTCAAAGGGAAAATTATGTTAACCTTTGGGTCTCCCTGCATTTTGGGCAATTATTGTCCATGTAAGTAGAAAATGGACATGGAGACCAAGTCACAACAAAGTCCTGAAACTTGCCCTACAAGCATAACATTAATTTGTCCATGACGGGGATGAAGGCTAACCTTTCTACCCACTGTCTCTGTGGGAGGCACAGCCCTGCTCTAAGGTCTGGTGACTACATTCTTCACAGATATAATAATGGTTTTTAACACACCTGTTACAATGTCGGTATATAAATATGCACAATAGTCCGTTGCTATATGGCTGTACTGAAAGAGGGTATCACATTTGTTCCTTCTGCTCCCTATTCTTCCAGCACAAAGGCAGGTATTTACAGTCAGGACTTTCTTAGACTACAAGTATTCTCGCATTCTGCATGCTGGCACTTACGGCCTCTCTCTCCTGAATGACACCTGGAAGTGTAGTCTTCTCTTCAAGCGATCCAGTCTGGTTTTACCCCATGTGCCTAATCACAGGTGGGGATTTTACCCAGCATACCAAAAACCAGAAGCAAGCAGTAATGTCTTCCACAGGATGCCCAGCCCTGCAGGTGGAAATCCTGCTAGCCATCAGGATGGCTGTACCCACACACACCCTCAAAACAGCTCTTCATATCACCATGTAGATACAGTCTGCAATTAACTATTTGCACATCTTCAGTGTTCCTTTTCTCAGAACATATCCTGCCTAAGCTGCAAAGTACAAATAAGTCCACTTTGTGATTAAAAGAGGGATTTGTTTGCAAAAAGAAGTTCTTTACAAAAGCAGATATTCTAGTTGTCTACACATATTGAATATGACATTTCCAAAGAAAACTAGGAAAGCTAAAGCCCTGATAGAATTAAATCTGGCCAGGGATGTCAAGGACAACAAGAAATGCTTCTGTAGGTATGTCAGTGATAAAAGGAAGGCTAGGGAAAATGTGGGCCCTCTCCTGAAGGAAACAGGAGACCTAGTTACCCAAGATATGGAGAAAGCTGAGGTACTCAACGACTTTTTTGCCTCAAAAAAGTCCGGCAAGAGCTCAAGACCTGATAAGGTGCATCCACAGGCCCTGAGGGAACTGGCGGATGAAGTTGCTAAGCCGCTGTCCATCATTTTTGAGAAGTCATGGCAGTCTGGTGAAGTTCCCATTGACTGGAAAAGGGGAAACATGACCCCCATCTTCAAGAAGGGGAAAAAGGAAGACCCGGGGAACTACAGACCAGTCAGTCTCACCTCTGTGCCTGGCAAGATCATGGAGCAGATCCTCTTGGGAACTATACTGAGGCACACGGAAATCAAGGAGGTGATTGGTGACAGCCAACATGGTTTCACCAAGGGCAAATCATGCCTGACAAATTTGGTGGCCTTCTACAACAGGGTTACAGCTCTGGTGGATAGGGGAAGAGCAACTGACATCATCTACCTGGACATGTGCAAAGCATTTGACACTGTCCTGCACGACATCCTTGTCTTTAAATTGGAGAGACATAGACTTGATGGATGGACCACTCGGTGGATAAAGAATTGGCTGGATGGTCGCACTCAAAGAGTTATGGTCAACAGCTCAATATCCAAGTGGACACCAGTGACAAGTGGCGCTCCTCAGGGGTCGGTATTGGGACCGGTCCTGTTTAACATCTTTGTTGGCGACATGAACAGTGGGATTGAGTGTACCCTCAGCAAGTTTGCCAGCGACACCAAGCTGTGCGGTGTGGTCAAGACGCTGGAGGGAAGGGATGACATCCAGAGGGACCTTGACAGGCTTGAGAGCTGGACCTGTGCAAAACGCATGAAGTTCAACAAGGCCAAGTGCAAGGTCCTGCATGTGGGCCAGGGCAATCCCAAGCACAAATACAGGCTGGGTGGAGAATGGATTGAGAGCAGACCTGAGGAGAAGGACTTGGGGGTGATGGTTGACGAGAAGCTCAACATGAGCTGGCAGTGCACACTTGCAGCCCAGAAGGCCAACTGTATCCTGGGCTGCATCGAAAGAAGCGTGGCCAGCAGGTCAAGGGAGGTGATTCTGCCCCTTTACTCCAGTCTCGTGAGACCCCACCTGGAGTACTGTGTTCAGTTCTGGGGCCCCCAACATAAGAAGGACATGGAGCTGTTGGTGTGAGTCCAGAGGAGGGCCATGAAGATGATCAGAGGGCTGGAGCACCTCTCCTATGAAGACAGGCTGAGAGAGTTGGGGTTCTTTAGCCTGAAGAAGAGAAGGCTCTGGGGAGACCTCATAGCAACCTTCCAGTATCTGAAGGAGGCCTACAGGAAAGCGGGAGAGGGGCTTTTTACAAGGACAAGCAGTGACAGGACGAGGGGGAACGGTTTGAAACTGAAAGAGGATAGATTTAGATTAGATATTAGGAAGAAATTCTTTACTGTGAGGGTGGTGAGACACTGGAACAGGTTGCCCAGAGAAGTTGTGGCTGCCCCCTCCCTGGCCATGTTTGAGGTCAGGTTGTATGGGGCTTTGAGCAACCTAGTCTAGAGGAAAGGTGTCCCTGCCCATGGCAGGGGGATTTGAACTAGATGATCTTTAAGGTCCCTTCCAACCCAAACCATTCTATGATTCTATGATTCTATGAAAACAACCAGAGCAATAGAAGAAGCATACCATCGAGAACACCTGCACCAGAGAGTTTAAAATCAGATCATATGCCACTATAGGGAACAGTTTGTTTTCCATTATTGCTTAAATATGATGATAACTAATTTAGGGATTGACATAAAACCCATATTGTATTATTCTGAGGCTTTGTTACGAGCAAAGAATGTGTGACGAAATCAAAGGCTTCACTAAAGCTAATAAACACAGCTTCAGTCATATATATGGCCTTTATCCACAGCTTGATTAATATCACATTTAACCTAGAATAAGGCTGAGGTTATGGAGTGCTTTAAACAAAAGCCAGATTTGAAATAGGGTAGGGTGAGGGGAGTAATATGTTTAAATTAATAAAGCCATTGATCTGTCCACACACTAAACATTTGGAAATGTTAGCTAATGGCATTAAAGCAGCTGAAAGCTTATGATTATTTAGATCTAAGAAAACACCACCTTTCTGATGCACGAAAAGTCTTCCAACTTGTTCAGAGATTTAGCAAGCACTGAGATAAACTGAAGGAATCAGGAAAGAAAATGATTGTAGATTTGAGCTGCAAAAGGGGGATTTCATCCATTTGTGTCTTCAAAAGGTAATTAATTGTTTTCAGTACTTCATTAAAATGTAGAGTTTCAAAACAGGAAAAGGTGATTATGGATTTTTTAAAAAATAAACAACACAAAGGATTAGATTCACTTGACTTCTCAAAGGTCATAAGGTTTCTAAATCTGATAACAGGCCCAGAGATGATTATTTAATGCCTTAATTTTTTTTGTCTATTACAATTTAACCCAAATCTTTAATTCATTAAATGAGTTGTTCTAGCTCTGCTAAAAAGTCCTTTCATTCCTTTCCAAATGCTCACAGATTCCTCAGCCTTTTTTAACATGATAATCTAAATAAATTCCAGTTTTTGATTTTCTCAACTCATCTTTATTTCCATTTCAAAGTTGAGTATAGTACCCATATCAGCAACATATCTGCTAAATCTATTATTTTTGTCATTTCTTAACTTCCTGCTGAGATACTTCAACTTGTCATGGGTCATTTGAGGATAACAGTTCCCTGCTTTAACCTGACTAGTTGTTACAAATCTGAACTGACTGGGAATCACTACCATCCAGAAGTTAGCAGTTACATCCATAGTGAGCAGCTATGTGCCAACCAGTCCAACAGTTTGGCGTTGAAGGACAAATGTCTGGTAGGAGAGCACAAATTTTCCCACTAAAACAGCAGCTCCCAGAATTGCCATAAGAAAAGTTGCTTCTGCTAGAAAATTTCTGTCCTTCAGATAGAGGTGATGTTAACAGAAGGCTTTAGAACAAGTCAATCAAAGGAATTTGAAATAAATAGCCAGGGGTGGATAGCATTTGCCTAAAAGCTTGAATATGATATTGCTGGACTGGTAAGGAAAACCAAACTGCTGGGAGACAGCATCAGCCAGAGGGAGAGCCTGAGAATGCACAGACAAGATAGGAAGAGCCTGGCTTACACCAGCCACAGAGGAGGGCAGAAACTATGGCTTTTGGAAGATCAAAACATGTAAGTTTATCCCCAAAGTGCCCTCTTCATTTGGAGGTGCCTGAAGACACCCAAGAAGAGATAAGCTTACTGTCATGTGCGATGCATATACTGCACCCAGCCACCCACATACTTTTGTATAACCAGTATGACTCTTTAATGACAGGCATTTATATGTAAAACCCACTGACTAGGTTTGTGAAAAGTTGGTTAAAATCATGACTCAGATGCAATGAAATGGGTAACAACAGTCAAAACATTCACATGGGACCTAAACATATGTTATAACATCCATTTAAATTCGGTGACCTGACTGGCTGTATAATTTGTTTGTTTGTTTTTTATTTCTAGTGTCCTTCTGCCACTGACGACTCATCTGTTTGGTGCACAAGAGATGAGTAACTGAAAAAATGCAAAATTCTATGCTTTCAGTCAAACCCAAACACCACTGGACAGATTTCATTACTAATGGGAGCCAGCATCCATAATGCTCAGATAAAATATTAAAAATGTTTTTAAAGCATCTCCTCAGAGTTGAAAGCAGAAAACATTTAATCAATCCTGACAATCAAAGCATCATCTAGTGGAAACATACACAAGATTCATACCTGCAAAGAAAAGATGTGTGGACAAGTCTTCTTAAGTTGCACTGATTTATTTCATGTGTTTTGCTATGTGCACAGCTCCATTCCCCAGTCTCTAATTGCACCTGTAGACACACTGGTACACAGATCGTCCCAAGTGATTCTCTTTATTCTCCTCTTTGAGAAGTTCTGATTAAAAAGCAAATTTTTATTTGGAAATTCTGTTCAAATGGAGATGCCAGTATTTCATGCATACTTCTGTCCCAGGTTTGGATGAGAAGATGAAATAGCATAGTTTTGGAGGAGGGGGAAGAGGAATGAAAGCAAACAAAAAAAGTCACTATGAAAATGTTGGAATATCTAATTTAAACATTTCAGTGTAAATGACTCTTCCACATTTCCAAGCCTCTCACACCAAGCATGAGAGTACTTCAGGAATTCCCCAGGGCTTTGCAGATCCCACATCATCCCATGCTTCATATGCTATACCCAGCAGGTTACAGTGCATCTGAAATGATGAAGGAGACACCACAGAAGCCAGATGTGAGTTCCTTCAAGCCTTTACCAAACACTTGAAAGGTACTTCTCTGATCATGTAACAATTTACCCAGTACCCAGCTATGTCCACACATTTTCTCTCAGGTTTTCTTCTCCTAGGAGTCTTTTCTTCTGTTGCTCCCTGATCAGCTTTCCCTATCCTTCCCATACTCCTCCCAATGTATCCTGTTCACCACGCGAACGGGTGAATCTATAGCAAACCCATGAAGTGGATGTTGCAAGACCAAAATAAATGGTATTGGTGGGATGACCTGGGTCTACAGGATATTATGGTGGCTCACAGTGAGTCCTTGTCTACTGTGCACTTTGGGTTGTTGCACTTGGAGAGCTGCACAAGACAGCTCTGATCAGATCAGTTCCCACTGCCATTTGTGCTCCAACCATCCCATACAGAGACTGGCAGCTTAATGGCTTTTCTCTTAGGCCTTCAGTTCCCTATCATCCATCAAAGACTGCCATCCTCAAAGACCTTGGTGAGAACATTGCTCATCAAGAAGCCCTATCAAACCAAGACCAACTATGTTTAATGTCTCTGCAAGCATATTCATATATTGCAGTGTTAGCCAGGCTGCTGCTGAATTATCCCTGTTTATAGTACAAGAGCCTGTCCCGTCTACAATTTTTATTCCTGAAAGACATTTGAGTCACTTTCATTGCCACTGATGTTAAAACATTAAAATATGGATAATACATTTCATAAAAACAAAACTGCCATTTAAAAATATGTAAGGTATACGTATGCGTTTCAATGGATCTAGAAAATTAGTAGTGCAAATCTCCTTGCATTTCCAATACAGTTTGGTTCCTGAGAATATAATTCCAAATCATTAGCCTCAAATACATTTGTGCTATGAACTTCAATGAAAACAGGATTAAGTCTTAAACAGAAATCAAAAATCCTATTTCACACATTGCTTATAGAGATATATATATAATTTACTCTGAAAAATAGCTGTAAGGTAAAGCTATAAAAATGTTGGGGGGGTGTGAATATTCATGTGTCTCTAAAAAAGAAAAACAATCAAATTAATTATATAGTCAGAGGAAACAATAAAGATGCAATGATGAAAAGCACTACAAAATTCTGCACATGGGAACAATTGTGGTCACAGGGAAAGTTGGAGGTATTCTTTGAGAAAAAATATGCTAATGGTAATTAAAGACCCCTTGAACACATGATACATCAAATAACACACTAAAGGTTTTATGTTCAATCACCATGCCTCAACTTTGTTATTCCCTGGCTTATGAATGACTAAATAGGCAAGTTTAATGCCTTATAGACTGCTCTAATGCTGTTTTCAAAGAGTATCCATAATAGACTTGGCTCTGCCATGCAAAAATTTATTCATGTTTTTTGCTGGCCTGTTTACTGAGATGTTTTCTGTATGACTACACTGGCCTAACTCACCAAGCCTCAGCCTGGAAAAAAAACTAATACTTAAAAATCGTTAAGAGTCTTAGCCAGAACTGATAGCTTTGATGGTGATTCCACCTCTGGCTCTGTCTGAGAAACAATCAAGGACCCACAACCATCCAAGGACAGAAGAACAAAGGATGCTGGTAACATTTCATGTGAATGCCTCCAGAGACAGTGATCTGTTGCTTGGGAGAAACAATGGAGGAGCGGGAACTCTTTGGCACGTCTCAGCGGTCAGCCTGCTAGCCTAACGAGCATGATGGGACTATGGGACTCTAAATAAGTTAAACTTATGTAAAATCCATTGTTTCATTTAATTCCTTTTGGCTAATATCTTTATGCCTACAGCTAAGCAACTAAATAGTGGGGTTTTTTTTATTTTAAATCCTGATGCAGGGTGGCTCCACCGTCCCACCTGCCACAGCAACAGGTCAGATCCATGGGTGTGGGAACACTGTATTTAAGATAAGAGTGAATATAATTACATTGTAAAAGCAAAGAATCACATACATAAACACTGAGTGGGTTGTAAAGTAGCTGCCATATATTTTATTTTCTTCTGCTTCTGACCCACACTCTCTCATCTTACTGAAATAAAGCTGTACAGTGGGATGCACTTGCAAAATAGCAAGTTCTAGTCAGAAGATCTGCATCTGCACTTCATTGCTGAAACCTGAGCGTGTTTGCATCTCTGACTACCTCAGCGGGAATATAAATCAGAGAGTAGAAGTGGCACATGCTGAGGTTCACATCTATAACTCATTTTGTGGCCACAAAAATGTGGGCATATATTTGGCAAGTGCAAATTGCCAGACTCTAAAAATTGTAGGCCTTTTTATTTATCAATTTCCATGCCATACATGGGCTGGATGGGAGCTGGCTCCTGCCCAGCCCACTCGGAGCTCAGCTGAGGTGTGTCACATCTTTCGTCTCCCCTCAGCATGAGACATGGGATTACAGCACCTTAACAGAAAGCTGGGGCTGGAATTTCTGAAAACAGACCCCCCAAAAGCAGTCCTGTTTTCAGAAAATGTCTTTGTTTTTTTTTTCCCTCTTGCACACAGACAGCTATAAGTAATAAAAAAGCCTAGGGAGGACCTAGGCTTTATAATTAAATATTTCATCATTCTTTTGATTTCAAAGCTTGAAACAAGAAGAAGTTACAGAGGGTTTTATGTAAAATACTTCAGATGGAGTCTAGCTGTATAAGAAAATACTGGGATGGATCCAGATACAGATGTGCTATCTACCCAGAAACTATTTGGCAAGTCAGTGAACTGTGATATTGTAAGAAAGTCTGGGCTTCGGTACAAGATTTCAAAAAAGTGCCTGTTGGCTAAGCTACGATAGTAAAGCTGTTTATTGGCAGAGAATTTATATGGGAAGCTGAAATGAAGACCTTGCTTCTTTTCCCACTGTGATTTTTTTCTCACCACAATTAATTTATTATAGGTAGTTCAGTCCAGACCTTCTGCATAGAGGTTGAGGGACAAAGTCTAGACATAATTTATTGGCCAGTGACTGGTGAAAACAGAATTGCAGCATCCACATTTTCCCTTTGTTTCTCTTTTTTCTTCTGCCAGACACATCAAGCACACTATATGCTAAGTATCTGGTATGTGAGCCCAGATTGACCGAGGAAGGGTTTCCTTTGCTAGAGCTGTCCTCTATCATATTGTGATATTTTTCCATCAGGGTAAACAGTAAATATTAAAATCACAGAATCACAGAATGTTAGGGATTGGAAGGGACCTCGAAAGATCATCTAGTCCAATCCCCCTGCCGGAGCAGGATTACCTAGACCATATCACACAGGAATGTGTCCAGGCGGGTTTTGAATGTCTCCAGAGAAGGAGACTCCACAACCTCTCTGGGCAGCCTGTTCCAGTGTTCAGTCACCCTCACCGTAAAGAAGTTTTTCCTCATATTTATGTGGAACCTCCTGTGTTCCAGCTTGCACCCATTGCCCCTTGTCCTGTCAATGGATGTCACTGAGAAGAGCCTGGCTCCATCCTCTTGACACTTGCCCTTTCCATATTTCTAAACATTAATGAGGTCACCCCTCAGTCTCCTCTTCTCTAAGCTAAAGAGACCCAGCTCCCTCAGCCTCTCCTCATAAGGGAGATGTTCCACTCCCTTATTCATCTTCGTGGCTCTGCGCTGGACTCTCTCTAGCAGTTGCCTGTCCTTCTTGAACTGAGGGGCCCAGAACTGGACACAATATTCCAGATGCGGCCTCACCAGGGCAGAGTAGAGGGGGAGGAGAACCTCTCTTGACCTGCTCACCACACCCCTTCTAATACACCCCAGGATGCCATTGGCCTTCTTGGCCACAAGGGCACACTGCTGGCTCATGGTCATCCTGCTGTCCACTAGGACCCCCAGGTCCCTTTCCCCTACGCTGCTCTCCAACAGGTCTGCCCCCAGCTTGTACTGGTACATGGGGTTGTTCTTGTCCAGATGCAGGACTCTACACTTGCCCTTGTTATATTTCATTAAATTTCTCCCCGCCCAACTCTCCAGCCTGTCTAGGTCCCTCTGAATGGCTGTGCAGCCTTCCGGTGCATCAGCCACTCCTCCCAGTTTTGTGTCATCAGCGAACTTGCTGACAGTGCACTCTATTCCCTCATCCAAGTCATTAATGAATATATTGAATAGTACTGGTTCCAGTACCGACCCTTGCGGGACTCCGCTAGACACAGGCCTCCAACTGGACTCTGTCCCATTGATCACCACTCTCTGGCTTCTTTCCTTCAGCCAGTTCACAATCCACCTCACTACCCGATCATCTAGACCACACTTCCTCAGTTTAGCTGCGAGGATGCTGTGGGAGACCGTGTCAAACGCTTTACTGAAATCAAGATAGACCACATCCACAGCTTTACCATCATCTATCCACTGGGTTATGTCCTCATAAAAGGCTATCAAGTTGGTTAAGCATGGCTTCCCCTTGGTGAAGCCATGTTGACTGCCCCTAATGATCCCCCTATCCTTGATGTGCCTAGAGACAGCACCAAGAACAAGTTGTTCCATCACCTTTCCGGGGATGGAGGTGAGGCTGACCGGTCTATAGTTACCCAGGTCCTCCTTCTTGCCCTTTTTGAAGTCTGGAGTGACATTCGCTTTCCTCCAGTCCTCAGGCACCTCTCCTGTTGCCCACGACTTAGCAAAGATGATGGAGAGTGGCCTAGCAATGACTTCCGCCAGCTCCCTCAGCACCCGCGGGTGCATCCCATCAGGGCCCATGGATTTATGGATGTCCAGATTGCTTAATTGGTCCCTGACCCAGCCCTCATCTACCAAGACAGATTCCTCCTCTATCCTGACTTCTTCTGGGGCCTCAGGGGTCCGGGGCTCCTCAGGACAGCCTCCAGCAGTATAGAAAGAGGCAAAGAAGGCATTCAGTAACTCCGCCTTCTTTTTATCCTCTGTCTCCAGGGCACCCACCTCATTCATCAGTGGGCCTACATTGTCTCTAGTGTTGGTTTTACCTGCAATGTATTTGAAGAAGCCCTTTCTGTTGTCCTTGACCTCTCTTGCAGGGTTTAATCCCAAGGAGGCCTTAGCTTTCCTAGTTGCCTCCCTACATCCTCTGACAACAGACTTATATTCCTCCCAAGTGGCCAGCCCCTCCTTCCATGATCTGTACACCCTCTTCTTCCACTTGAGTTTGCCCAGCAGTTCCCTGTTTAACCATGCAGGTCTCCTGGTACCCTTCCTTGACTTCCTACCTGCAGGGATGCTCTGATCTTGAGCTCGGAAGAAGCAGTCCTTGAATGCTAACCAACTATCTTGGGCCCCCTTACCTTCTAGTACCCTGTCCCATGGGATTTCCCCTAGCAATTGCTTGAAAAGGCCAAAGTTGGCCCTCCTGAAGTCCAGGGTTGTGATTTTGCTAGCTATTCTGTTCCTGCCACATGAGATCCTGAACTCTACCATCTCATGGTCACTACAACCAAGGCTGCCCTCAACCTTCACCTCTTCAACCAGACCCTCCTTGTTAGTGAGGATAAGATCCAGCAGCGCTCCTCTCCTAGTTGGCTCATCCACCATTTGCATCAGAAAGTTATCATCAATGCACTGGAGGAACCTCCTGGACTGAGGCTGGCTGGCTGAGTAGGCCTCCCAGCAAATATCAGGGTAGTTGAAATCCCCCATGACAACCAGGCCCTGTAATTGAGAGACTGCTCTCAGCTGCCTGTAAAAGCCTCATCACCCTCCTCATCCTGATCTGGTGGCCTGTAATAGACACCCACAATAGTGTCACCCCTGCCAGCCTGCCCCTTAATTCGCACCCACAAACTCTCAACTCGCTCCTGATCCTCCCTTGGACAGAACTCAATACATTCTAGCTGCTCACTCACATAAAGAGCAACTCCACCACCTCTCCTTAGTGGCCTGTCTTTCCTGAACAAGACATAGCCATCCATGACCACATTCCAGTCATGCAAAGTGTCCCACCAAGTCTCTGTAACTGCCACTAGATCATAGCCCCCAGACAGAACACGGATTTCCAACTCCTCCTGTTTATTCCCCATGCTGCGTGCATTGGTGTACAGGCATTTCAGGGAGCGAGCTGAGCACACCGATTTCACCCCAGGGGGATGGGAGGTCTCCTGGTCTGCCTCAACACTAGAGCGTTGCCCCAGTGGTGCAAGCCCAGCTACTACCCCATCCCCCTTCGAGTCTAGTTTAAAGCTCTCCGAACGAGCCCTGCTAATTCCTGTCCCAGAACCCTTTTGCCCTTACGACATAAACCTTTCCCATGTATTACCATCACGCCTGGTATCTCATAAAACCAGCCATTATCAAAGAAGCCAAAGCCCTGCCTGTAGCACCAGTCTCGTAGCCAGGCATTTATGGAGAGAATCCTACTGTTCCATCCCATGTCATCACCCGAAAATGGAAGGAGGGAGGAGAAAACGACTTGCACCCCAGACTCTTTCACCAACCGTCCTAGGGCCTTGTAGTCTTTCTTCATCCCCCTCAGACTACAGGATGCAGCTTCTTCCCCACCTGTCTGGAAGATCAGCAGGGGGTAGTAGTCTGTGGCCTTCACCAGGTTGGGGAGTTGCCTGGTGATATCCCTGATTCTGGCTCCAGGCAGGCTGCAGACCTCCCTGTGATGGGGGTCAGCTCTGCATATTGGGCCCTCAGTTCCCTTTAGGAGCAAGTCTCCAACAATTAAAACTCTTCTCTTCTTCCGTGTGGAAGAGGTTGCTATACGTCTAGCAGGTTTTTCTGACTGTGGTGAGACCTCTGATATAGGTTGCCTCTCCACCACATCCCCATTGGACTGGCTGTATTCCACTAGGGCTTCATATCTATTTCTCAGAGGCACCTGTGGAGGCAAGGTAGGCAAGGAGGGCACTCGCCTTTTGCCTCGGCCATAGACTTGCCTCCACTCACTCCTTTCATTTAGGTTACTGTTTTCCACCTGAGAGGGGCAGAGTACAGGGGTCCCTCGATCCTGGGAGCTCTCCGGTAGGTGCTCCCATTTTTGTTGCAGGGAGGGCAGAGCCTGGCTCCACCAGTCTATCTCCATTTCAGCCTCCCGAATGCTTCTAAGCCTTTCTACTTTGGCTTGAAGCCTTTCAACCTGGCTTTGCAGCTGTGCCGCTCAGCCGAGCGGATCATCTACCTGCTCACAGCGCACACAGCCCCCTGTCACCACAGAGACACTGTAGAATTCCCTGCAGCCTGCAACCAGCACCATTGCCTCCTTCCGTGGGAGCTCTGTCTGGGTTCCCACATCCATTTTGATCTTCTTCCGCCGGGTGGAGACCATTGTTCTTTCACTGAGTTGGGAAATACCTGTTGGTGACACCCTTGGTTCACAGCTCCTTGACGCCTTCACAGCTTGGCTGGTTCACAGCTCCTTGGCACCTTCCTCGCCTTGTGCACTGGGAGGGAGTCAGCGCCCTCCCCAGCGAGCTGCAAATGGCTGTGGCCTCCCCCGCCCTAGGACACACCCAGTCACTGCTTACTCACCCTCTCCCCTCTGGGCAGGGACTAGTCCCTCTCCACCCAGAGGCTCTTTATCACCCGATCGATGGGGGGTGGTGCTACGCCCCCCCCCCTCCTGATTCGTTGCCAGGAACTTCTGGGTCCAAGGGAAAGCAGCTCGGGGCTGCTTCTCGGGGGGCCCAAAGTATGAAAACCGCCCGGTACAGCCCGATCTCGCCTCGCCCCGCACTGACCTCAGTCGCTGCCGCTGCTGCCGCTGCTGCTGCCGCTGTTGCCGACTGCAATAAAATAAGCAATAAAAACAAACTAAGCCAACTAAGCAGTAAAATTTTAATTACTTGGCATGGTTTTTTTTCTGTCTTAAACATGAGCACACAAAAACATTCAGCAATGTTGATCAGGTCCCTCCATTTTACAGTTGCTGTTAGCTGGCTAGATGTTTTTATAACCACCATACACACTGACAAAGTAAAGCACCGAGCATGACATAAGCACAAGATATCAACGGCAAACTTAGGAACAGGAATCCAAAAACCTATCTGTGTTGTACAGAGGAGTACCCTGATACTGCAGAAAAATATCGGAGTAGCAAGCACTGTGGTATGGAAAGGGGCCAAGAACAGCAGAAGCTTGGCACTTGGAGGGTCCGCTTCCCATCTTCAGAATGCTTTACAAGTATTAATTTGACAATTCACTAAATAATCTTTAAAGGAAGGTCTACTATGGGTTGTCCTAAGTGGGAAGACAGCTGGGATTGAGAGTCTGCTCCAGGTTTGCCAGTCAAATCAGTGGCACAGACGAAATTAGAACTAAGCCCTTCTGCATCCCAGAGCCACAATGCAGCAGATTAAATAACCCCACTTGCTGTGGGGACAGAAGGGCCCATGCTTTTCCATGGAGCCACACAGCTGGGGCTGTGAAGCCTTGTCCCCACACCACTGCCAGCATAGATGTCTGTGGCAGGTCCCCTCTCACTCCAAGCCCTGGGGGATATGGCAGGGACCAAGGGAATGGGTCCCACGGCCTGATTCCAGTCTAGTAGTGAATTCAGACTCAGTCCCTTGAATGCCTTTGTCTGGTTAATCCAAAGGCAATGCAGCTATGAGACAGGGCAGTGATCTCTGCTGCTTTTACCCATAGCCCGAGCAGTCACTGGGGGTGCAACTGCAAGCGTGCAGGGGAGCACAGGCGTTACTCCGCTGCTCCACCAAACCCCCACTGCTGGTGATAGTACCCAGGGGGAGGAATGGCCCCACTTGACCTCCAGGCTATGGTGGGGTTGCACGGCTGTGAGTCAATGAAAGCCTTATCTGTTCCCTTGTAAAATGGGTGTATGTGGTGTATAAGCTACTGCAAAGAGACTTTGACTTTAAATAAGAGCAGGGGGTATCCAGGCTGCTCAGTTATTGACAGGAACACTTTCAAAGGCTCCCCCAAAACACTGCTGCTCTCAACTCAGCATGCCCCCAGGACTGATATTGGCACAGGGTCCCTCTGTCCCACCTGCCTGCTGCACCTGGTCCGAGCTCCTCTCACCTGCTCAGCAGCTCACTGATGGGTCCAAGCTCCTCTTCAATACCTCCTGCCCACCCACTGGCAGGAAGCCATCCTTCTGTGGTTTTTATGTCCTTGTTCTCACCTCTAATGGAATTGCTCCATTGGAAAAAAAAATACTATAGGGCCACTTTCAGGTGTTCCTGATTCTCACCCAGGCAGAAACTCAGCATTAATTTAGTGAAGGAGTCATTTGAGCAATAACTTATGGAGCAATAATCTAGATGTTTCCATGCAGTGCTTTGACAAAGCTGATGCTGAGATGTCATTAGCATGTTTGTGAATAAAAATCAGGTGAATTTGAAAAAAAACCCTTATAGCTCTGGGAGCAGAATAATAGAGACCCTTATATAAATATGCACTCGAGTCTAAATGGTGATACTGAAAACAGTAAAAGTAGCTATTCAAAATAAAACAAAAACCACACAAGGAATTTCTCCTAGCAACCTTTCCCAAGGATCTATAATACTAGTGTATAGTGGCTGCAGTAAAAGATGACCTGAAGGAAATAAGAGTGAACAATTGTAAATTTACAGAACAGATTATATTCTCCAAATACTCAAGAGTTCATTTACAGTATTAACCTTTTTGCAACTGCTTGAGCACCTCAAGCCTAATTCTTTCATACAGAATTCAGAAGAAGTAATGTGGACTGCAAAAAAACATGAGAAAGAAAAGCCCTAGCATTAAGGTGATCCAGAAGTAGTTACGCAGTAAATTTATCAGAAGAAAGTTCATTGAGTTTACTAAATTATTCAGGATAATTGAGGACAAAAGCAGGCTGTGGATAATTGGGAAAAAAAATACGACTCACTAAGCAGCAAATGGCAACTGAAATTCAGTGTAGACAATATAAAGTGATGCATATCTAAAAAGAAGTAATGATTACAATGAAAGAAAAGGGACTTAGGGTTATCATAGATGGCTCATGAAAACATCAGATCAGTTCTCATTAGCAGTCAAAAACCCTCAGAGTTCTAGGAGAGAGAAACCAAAATAAAGAACACCCTTATGCTGCTGTAGAAGTTCCCTCGTCCACCCAAACCCTAATACTGAGTGCAGTCCTTGTTCCCTTGTCCCACTACAGCTGCAAGTAAAATAGAGAAGTTCAGAGAAGGGCAATAAGTATGATCAAAACTGTGGATGGTACAAGGAATGGCTGAGAGGACCAGGAACCTCTATCTACAGACAAGATGATTTAGGGGGAATATGACTGGAGCTATATAAAACCATGAGTGTCATGAAGAGGGCAGGGATTGAGCTTCATTGTCTTCTTGAACACAAGAATGAGAAGTCTCCGAAGGAGCTAGTAGAAACCATGCTGAAAATGAAAAATTAAAAAACTACATGTTCTTCACGTGGAGGATAGTAGTCCTCCAGTGGTTTTGTGGTTCCTAGTAGTTTACATCGGTTGAAGAGGAGAACAGACAAACACATGAAAAAGCAACCCACTGAGGGTTAATAAATACAAAACTACATCCACTTTAGAAAGCTTCCTGGGCTGGAAATAGTCAGAGGCTGAGAAAATATTCATACATTCTTGTCCAGACCTTGTTGAAGAGAAGATAGTGAGCTAGACAGACCTTTGGGCTGTATTCCTGTGGTTATGATAAGTTAGGATAGGTAAGCACATCTCACAAGGCTTTCTAAGATTTTTTGGGAAAGCAATATAGGGGCAGATTTTCACAGTGATCAAAGTTTTTAACACCATTAAAAAAAAAAAAAATCTGATCCTAAACATTCAAGCCCCAAATCTGTATTTTGCCTCTTGAAGAATTCAGTCTGAAGTCAGAACAAAACAATATGACCGAGTGTAAAACAGTGACCCACAATGCAAGTGGAAGCAAACGTTACACAGCCCAAATGAGTGCTGAGATTTTTTGTTAACTACCATATTACTCACACATTGGCCATATGTCATGCGTATTCCTACAGACTGCTTCCACAGAAAGGTGAGACCCTTTAATAGAAATAGAGACATATATCTCTCTTGTTGGAAGGCACTGTTCATGTCCTGCTCTCAGTAACAAATGCCCACCCAGTCAATTACAGTGGCAAACAAAAAAACAAATCTTGCACTTCCATGGACATACAAATGTGTGATTGCTTATCTGAAAGTAGCATATAGGTGGGTGTTCAAAGGTGACTTTCCAACAACAGAAGCCAAGGTATAATATTCTCTCTGTAAATTAATATCTGACCCATATTTTACTGTTTTATTCTTCACTTGTATTTGAAGCAATGATTTGGGTAGCCTGACCTGGACAGTTACATCCTTACCAGCATTATCATCATTTGCCTAATCACATACCCTTTGCTCTGCAAGGGACACAGGAGCTCCACAATGATCCTCCACCTGTCCTTGTCCTTGACTTTCTAGCTGATTTCACACTAATCAGCCCAGCCTCATAGCACGGTCCTTTGTAATTCAGAGAGCCTCTCTGCTCATGTCATGAAGTTCCCAGCTGAGCTCCTGAATCATGAAAATCTTGTCCAGTTTCCTCAAAGTTTAACTAACCCGTTCTTCTTTAAGACTAAGCTCAACAAATCTATTCTGTGTATGCCTTTGTTTTCTATTTCAACCACTGAATCTCTGAAATCTGACAAGGATTTAGATTTTTGGACAGGCTTTCAGACCTTTTTATTTCTTCATTCTACCCACCACACTCATATGTACTTCACATTTCTACTGAAGAAATGAAGTGTCAGCTTTAATAGTAGTTTTTATTATTGTTATATCTGTTGTCAAGAGACTTAAAGTTACTTGTGATTTTCCATTTCTAGCTTTAATATCTTCATCGTTGCTACCAAACACCACAAACTGACCTAGAATTAATAAGCAGCCATGGGTATTTTTCCTAGTCACACGCACTTTCGTTGAGTGATGAAGTGTCATTTGCTATTTCAGCCTTCCACATTCTGTGAAAATCACCTGCCCAGTCACCAGGTTCAGAAGACACTGCAATTCATTAAATTTTATCCTTATCACTTGATTCGCAGTGATCTAATACATTATCACCAAATACTTTCATACTGCTCATTAGAAATCATGGAGACATATTTCACAGGAGATTTTCTTGAGAAGCTCCACCAGGAGCCCTTGCACTCAGGAAAGCCTGGTCTTGCCCAGACTTCGAGATGCATACTCATGTTTCCAGTCCTGCTGAGACACCTCCAGAATTCCCAAAGGCACCTTCTCTGGTCTGAAAGGGGAATCATCTGATTGTCATGAACAATCACAGCTAGGGCACCATGAGAAATTTTACCAGAGAGTTTTAGAAAAACAGGGGCTTTGGAAATTTACCACACACATACTAAAGGGACTTCATTACATGATTTTACAATTAAGGAGAAAACATCAAACATATTGTCACATTCAAGTTAAAAACAATGGCTTGTATTGAAATGCATCTGTTTCAATTTAACTACAGATGTGAACTGTTAATAACAACCATGACTATTATCATTGGTGTTTTTGTTTTAGTTCACTTTGTATCACAGAAAACTTAACTGATTCAGTCATCTTTTAATAAAGTTGATCTTAACCCAATTAGGCAGAAAAACTCTGATATTTTAAAGAAATGGGTATAGTTTGGAGCCCTTTCAAGTACAAAAATTTCCCTAATGTCTTTTGAAATGCAAGGTATTTTTTTCTGTATAGTACACAAGCTATATGACTGCTGTAGACACTTTGGGTTGATTCAGCTCTCACAAATACCTATTCTATATATTTTTTACTTTTGGAGCTATTTCACATGCAAACCAGTATGAGAACTGTAGCAGAGCATTTGATATTCCCCCATCAGCAATTTGCAAGAAAAAGAAAAAGATGAAAAACACCTTGCTCCTTAGCTAATGCCAAAGTGCACAGTCACTGGGAAGGAGAGAAAACTCATGCAAGACAACGTCAGTCACAAATGAGCACATAGACAAGTTTATGAGTGCACAGAGAACGCAGCAAAGGGGCAAAATGCAGTTGACCAGATGCTTTTAGGAGCCTGTGGCAAATCTGCAAAGCAGCTTGAGAGAACTTGAAGAAAAAATATCTTTTATTGGATCAATAGGACTGCATGCAGCAGTGCGTGTGCGTGGAAAAGTGTCGATCTGGGGCACTGTTTTTTTTCATGTGTGGTGTTACTAAAACAGTACTATTTTTACATACTCCAAAGTCCCAGCAAAATGATCTCAGAAGAATAAAAGAACATTAAAAGGTATTCAACTGCAAGAGATGCATCGTATGTGTGCAATGTAAGTTTTCTCTTGATGGCTGTAAATAGCTACTCAATGGGCTAAAAAAAAAAGACTGGAGAAAGACTGAGAATGTTTTCCTTTCTGGAAGTGAGGCATGTATCTGGCAAAGCTTTTAATTAATTCTTAAAAGGAGATGAACAGGATATTCTAAGAAAATAACAATATTTTTAACTAATGTTATTAATGGTCTCTTAAAGGAAAGATTTTCCCCATTTGATTCTTTTTCTAAATCAAATAAAATTCAAGTGTTTTTTTTCCTTTCCTTCTAACAGATCAGTAAGTATCCCTGTTTTTGGAACAAGTCATAATTTTTAAAAGAGTATTTATAAGGTGATGTGTTTAGTTTGTAGGAATTTCTAAGTTATTTTTCTTCTGTTGAAGGCAGCGTAGAAAAAGATAGGCAAAAGATAACCTGATTACTTCTGTCACAAACCACTGTGTATTAATACAACTATTAACTGAAACATTTTAAACACCTGGTAAGTAGCAATTTCCTACTGATTCATTCCAGGTTGAGGTGGTAGCTTGTAAAATGCTCAAATGTAGGTAACAGTTGACAAGGTTTCATTAATTACAGTGCTTTGCATGTTGGGAGGGTGGATTGCTTGGTTCATCATAGATAGAGTAGAAATAGTTTCCATGAGCACTTGCAATGGCAGGACTAGGATGCAAACAAAAAATTTGTTCATCTGAAGCTCCCAAAAGCTTACTGTGAGGATTTCTGTAAGTCTTATACAATGAAATAATTTCTGCTGATCTCTGCTTTTTTTAAACATCATATCATTACATTGCTTGTCTGCAGCCAACATACAAATCCCAGATATATAATGAGAGGTATTTCTCAAGGACTGTGATAAAAATTTACATTTTTTTGAGCAAACAAGTTTTTCCAAATATGAAAATGCTTAAATAAAAATTTAATGACTGGATCCATAAAAGTTCGCTTTAGGCCACAGAAAATTACTTTAATCTGTGAATGTGATTTGTGTCCATCAGAAGAAAAACTTTTCAGTCAATAGTATAGTTAGCCTAAAATGTGGCTTTATATTTGTTCTGCTTTAATGGTGCTTGTCTCTGTCCTGCAAGGAAAAATTAATGCCTCTCTCTCTCCTAAAAGAGATGGTTGACTGAACAAAGGTTTTTTATTTGCAGAAAATTCATTCATTTAACAATACCTTCAACTAGCCGCACCATAACTCTGATAAAAGGTTAGTCTGAAAATAATACTATGCAAAAGCACAAATTTAATTCTGTTTTACCAATATAACCTGAAATGCTTCACAGAAATAATTGTGAGAAAGGAGATGCACATTCAAAAAGAGTTTAAAAATAAAGAGGTTAATAATCCTATACCCGCTTAACAGTATTGTACAGTATGAAAAGTTCCCATGATGAGTGCAACGCAATTGAGGCCAGATGTCTTTCAGGGATGTAGTGATAAATGGAAACTCATCCAGCTTGATGCTCCAGGATAGGTAGTAAGGAATGAATAAACCCAAGGTACCCAGTTAGCCTGGTTATCCAAAACTATGACACAGACAGTCTCAAACATTTCAGAATCTGACCCAAATAACTTGTCATTAATTTCATATTATAGAATCATAGAACGGTTTGGGTTGGAAGCGACCTTAAAGATCATCTAGTTCCAACTCCCCTCCCATGGGCAGGGACACCTTCCACTAGACCAGTTCGCTCAGAGCCCCATCCAACCTGGCTTTAACACTGCCAAGGAGGGGGCATCCACAACTTCTCTGCGCAACCTGTTCCACTGTCTCACTACCTTCATAGTAAAGAATTTTTTCCTAATATCTAATCTAAATCCACCCTCTTTAAGTTTAAAACCATTTCCCCCTCGTCCTATCACTACATGCCCTTGTATAATATATATATACATAATAAACTGCAGAATACATAAATCCCTGTTGGGGGCCCCAGAGCTGGATGCAGTACCCCAGGTGGGGTCTCACGAGACTGGAGTAAAGGGGCAGAATCACCTCCCTTGACCTGCTGGTCACGCTGCTTTTGATGCAGCCCAGGATACAGTTGGCCTTCTGGGCTGCAAGCACGCACTGCCGGCTCATGCTGAGCTTCTCGTCAACCATCACCCCCAAGTCCTTCTCCTCAGGGCTGCTCTCAATCCATTCTCCACCCAGCCTGTATTTGTGCTTGGGATTGCCCCAACCCACATGCAGGACCTTGCATTTGGCCTTGTTGAACTTCATGCAGTTCGCACAGGCCCAGCTCTCAAGCCTGTCAAGGTCCCTCTGGATGTCATCCCTTCCCTACAGCATGTTGACTGTTATCTTGTTTAAAATATGCATTGATCAAGCAGAAGGCAGAATGAGCTCTTTAACTTACAGGACTTGTTCTGAATATTTCTTTTATTTATTTTCATGTCAGTATGCTAATGAATGTATGTTTAGGTAGCACTGTAGTTGTAAAACTTCCTACTGTCACATAATAAGATTACAGGTTTGTTAATTTTATATTATAAACATAACCAGAAGTCAAAAAAAAAAAAAAAAAAGACAAGGAAACGATGACTGTTCCCACCCTTTTCCTCCACATGTGGGATTTCCACCTGCCTCAGCTCTGCCAAATGCTGAACTGGCTGATTGCACAGCTGAGGAAGGGGCTGGGGGGGAAATGTGGCTCTGAAGAAGGGGAGAAATAATCTCCTGGAGTGGACATAAGCAGGTATTTGACCACAGATATTCCCGCAGAGAGATCTCTACCTCGCAGGGCAGTTCAAGGACTGGATGACAACGACGTGCAAGGTTTCAGCTGAGATGTTCATTTGTCAGACAGAAGAAATACAAGGATAAAAGAATGGGAAAAAAAAACGCTTTCCTTGAACCCTCTGTTCTTTTCATGCTAATAATCACTTTAAGTCAAGGTGTTTATGCTGATCGATTATATTAAGCGAGCAGTACTCAGCTTTGTTATGCCCATGGAATGGAATTTACGATAAAAGACAAACTGGCCACCAACAGGGAAGCCTTCAAGCAGGTAAAACTTGTTGATGTCAGTGAACTGCTCTTTAGTTGGTCCTACTCAGGGAAGTACACGTATCCATGACCCAAGTTAAGCTAATACTTCAGTACCTTCCCAAACTGAGATGGAAATATTCACTATTAAGTACCACAGTTTTTATTATAATGACAATGACAAAGGAGATTAAAAACAGCAAAGTGAACACTTCAAAGTTCACACACACTAAATAAAGTGCATCAAACGAGACATTTGACACTAAAATCTTCAACAAAGTCACTTTCCGCTCACAGTTCATGAAAAGTAGTCTTACGCGATAGGATAAACCAGGAAGCACCCGCAAAGTCTTCACACATATAGAACCTCTTAGTCTCAATATATGCTCCTCCAGAGGATTTTTACTGTAGGAAAAAAAGCAGCATCAAGCCTAACACCTTGGCCATGATTTACAAAGCAAAAGGAAAGCTTTTTCCACTTAAAGTTCCTATCAGCTGCACTGGCAGTGAATTCCTCGTCATGGAGGGAATCCTATAATCCTACATAATAAATCTTTTATGGAGTTTAATCTCCATCATGAAAACCATTCATATGCAAGGACTGACCTTCTGCCAGTCTTTAAAGAAATTGAAGTTATGTACTGTAAAATCAATCTATCTCAAGCTAAAATTAATATTAATTCTCTAGCTCTTATCTTTTCCTTCTGAAAGCACCCGCGGGTGCTGAGGGAGCTGGCGGAAGTCATTGCTAGGCCACTCTCCATCATCTTTGCTAAGTCGTGGGCAACGGGAGAGGTGCCTGAGGACTGGAGGAAAGCGAATGTCACTCCAGTCTTCAAAAAGGGCAAGAAGGAGGACCCGGGTAACTATAGACCGGTCAGCCTCACCTCCATCCCCGGAAAGGTGATGGAACAACTTGTCCTTGGTGCTGTCTCTAGACACATCAAGGATAGGGGGATCATTAGGGGCACTCAGCATGGCTTCACCAACGGGAAGTCATGCTCAACCAACTTGATAGCCTTTTATGAGGATGTTACCCGGTGGATAGATGATGGTAAAGCTGTGGATGTGGTCTATCTCGATTTCAGTAAAGCGTTTGACACAGTCTCCCACAGCATCCTCGCAGCTAAACTGAGGAAGTGTGGTCTGGATGATCGGGTAGTGAGGTGGATTGTGAACTGGCTGAAGGAAAGAAGCCAGAGAGTGGTGATCAATGGGACAGAGTCCAGTTGGAGGTCTGTGTCTAGCGGAGTCCCGCAAGGGTCGATACTGGGACCGGTTCTATTCAATATATTCATTAATGACTTGGATGAGGGAATAGAGTGCACTGTCAGCAAGTTCGCTGATGACACAAAATTGGGAGGAGTGGCTGACACAACGGAAGGCTGCACAGCCATTCAGAGAGACCTGGACAGGCTGGAGAGTTGGGCGGGGAGAAATTTAATGAAATATAACAAGGGCAAGTGTAGAGTCCTGCATCTGGGCAAGAACAACCCCATGTACCAGAACAAGTTGGGGGCAGACCTCTTGGAGACCAGCATAGGGGAAAGGGACTTGGGGGTCCTAGTGGACAGCAGGATGACCATGAGCCAGCAGTGTGCCCTTGTGGCCAAGAAGGCCAATGGCATCCTGGGCTGTATTAGAAGGGGTGTGGTTAGCAGGTCGAGAGAGGTTCTCCTCCCCCTCTACTCTGCCCTGGTGAGGCCGCATCTGGAGTATTGTGTCCAGTTCTGGGCCCCTCAGTTCAAGAAGGACAGGCAACTGCTAGAGAGAGTCCAGCGCAGAGCCACGAAGATGATTAAGGGAGTGGAACATCTCCTTTATGAGGAGAGGCTGAGGGAGCTGGGTCTCTTTAGCTTGGAGAAGAGGAGACTGAGGGGTGACCTCATTAATGTTTATAAATATGGAAAGGGCAAGTGTCATGAGGATGGAGCCAGGCTCTTCTCAGTGACATCCCTTGACAGGACAAGGGGCAATGGGTGCAAGCTGGAACACAGGAGGTTCCACATAAATATGAGGAAAAACTTCTTTACGGTGAGGGTGACCGAACACTGGAACAGGCTTCCCAGAGAGGATGTGGAGTCTCCTTCTCTGGAGACATTCAACACCCGCCTGGACGCGTTCCTGTGTGATATGGTCTAGGCAATCCTGCTCCGGCAGGGGGATTGGACTAGATGATCTTTCGAGGTACCTTCCAATCCCTAACATTCTGTGATTCTGTGATTTTGTGAATTATTGGGTGATGGATCCTTTTGGTATTGTCGAATTAGTTTTCTCTTTCATCTAGAAGTCCTTACAGTGAACTAGAGCAAAACATCAGGCTGAAGAGGTTTATTTTTCAGTAGTTTGACTATCTTTTAGCAACCGCATAATTGTTTCATTTGCAGCACAGCTTTAATGATGAAAATGTATTTTTTCCTAAATGGGAGATTCCCTTATTAAAATGGTTATGGGGCTAAAACATAGATCCTATAACATCTCCTCTGGCAGCATCCACAGTTCAAGTAAGCAGTTAAAAAGCTCTCAGTTTGGTGTACGGGTGCTCCCAATGCAAGTATCAGCTGAGTTAGAAAACAACAAAATCTGGAAGTATGACCACCTTCTTTCCCATTTTCTTATTCACTATAAGATTGCAGAAAAAGAATTGAAACCTTATTTTCTTCACCATGCCTCCTCCAGGGAATTCCATGAAGGAAAACCACTGAAATACATTAATTCATTTTCTTCTCTTTATTTGTGCTTCCCATTTTGATCATTTGATGTATGTTATGATCTGCAAAGTATGATCTTCCCAGTAAAGGACTGAGAGCCAATTTATAGCACCAACATTACAAAATGGACTTGTAGGAAGAAACCATTGATAGACATTAATTAAAATTACCTCATTAAATCTAGCATGGTCCCTTTACCATTACATAAATCTTAATTCCTTTTTGATAACACAGTATTGATCCAAGAAAGCCTAACACCTTGTATGAAAAATAGTGCCTAACTAATGGCTTTTAGTTACTTCCTTTGAACTTATATGTATTGTACCTATGAGCAAAAATTACTTCAGTTTCCAAAGAGGCAGTCACATGGCTGGGCATTAACCAAGCACCTCTTCAGTGATTCCTAAAATGCTAGGTCACCATTCAACTTTCACCTATCAAATTTTTTTGTAGCCACTTTCCACCCCAGTGATTGAAATTTGAATTATGGAGCATAAGTGACTTAGAAGGCCATTTCCCATAGCCTTGCAGGCCATCGAGTATGAAAGTTAGAATGCAAAGAGATAAAAATTTAATCATCAAACTGATTCTCTGTTCCAGATTAGATCCATTCTCCTACCTGTGATGCCTCCTAATAAACGGTGACTATTCAATAACTCCATAAATATGAAGTATGCAAGAGTATAAAATAAGTATTTTTTAAAAATCGGAATAGCACTAGATACTCTGAAATACCCATCACTTCCTCATCACACTCTAATTCCTATAATCATCACACTAAAACATACTTGAGAGATGACAGCTTTGGGACCTCAGTACTTGAAGTGTGCTTCTAAGTACCCTCTGCATTAAATACATCATCTTTACTGAACCAATGGCTCAGCTGTATCTATGATGAAATAAGCAACTTTTGAACAGCATCTGTTAGCCTGGAGCGGGAATATTTATACCAGTCTTTGCATTGTGGTTATTTCTAATATTAATGCTATGGGCCAAATTACCATGCAGTGCAAACATTCGTTAGTCTATTACTCCAGTATTGTTGCTTACAGCATCACAGGTCACTCCTCATGTGAGAGTGCAGAATCCTAAGGGATATAGAAAGAAAGAAAGATAGACACAATGTAGACAAGTCTACTTTGAAAGGAAGTATGATGAAAGTGTTTAGCAAAGGTCCTAGCAACTGATATACCCTACACAGTACAGTTGACTTGTGAATTTGAGCATTTCCACATGCACTAGGCAGCTGGCACATGTGTCACTGTGCCCGCTCAGAATTACCAGACTGGGGGATTTTACCCTGTGAGAAGGGAGCAGAACATAAGCAGAACTCTCTCAACAAATGTAACCATCACTGATTAAACTTAACGTTACTAGGGAACCATAGTGAGATGACATTAAATAGTCATTGACTTATTTCCCAATGAGCAATGAAAACTGAAAGGGTTACCATATGCCATTAATTTAAACAGTATCAGAGGGGCCTCATAAGAATGAGAAATGACTACCATGGGTAATTTGTACATATATTAAGTCAGGTTATTTTCAAATCTTGAGATTTTTGCAAGCAAGAGGAAAAAATATTTTAGAAATTCTCTTTTGTTACTAAAATGTTATTTTCTTGAATTGAATTCTAAGAGCAGAGGAGACATCATTTGTTGTCACTCCAGGTAGGTAATTACTGTTTTGAGACCTTAAATATCAATATGTCAATAATTAAGGGAATTAATACTCACTTTGATTTACGTATATGCAGACCCGATTCTTGTCTGGCATAATAATCAGCACATCTCTGTCCAAGTCAGTGCTGTTGAGCTGCATTGATTTACAGCCATTGGAGGCTGAGACGATGTAGACAATAGCTATTTTTAGAAGGCATTCTTTGGAAGAAACCATTATGATGAGGCCAAATTCTACACCCCTTACTCAGATGCACAGTCCCAATGGGATTAAGAGTAAGAAGAGAAAATGTGGCTTATCTTCTGAAGGCTGTGTCTGAGAGCTGAACATAAATTCTGATGCAGCTTAATAATGATCACATTTGATCTACATTGTATGCATTTAAAATGCCATAGAAGATAGATTAAATTTTAAAAGCAGTGGTGCTTGAAACACAAGCAGGCCTGAGCCAAAAAGATAAGAAACCAATCCAAGGCGTAGATGCTAACATTGTTCTCCCTCTCTTGCTCGACAGCTGCTTGTCTGAGGATCTGTTATATGGAAAATATGTGAATGCGATGAAACATCTGTTAATGTATCTCTGCTCCCACTCAGCTCCTTAAAAGCAAAGTAGGCTTGTTACTATTTTCAGTAGTGCCCAGACACTTGTTCTGTGCACTGTAGCATGGGGATGGTGATGTCTTGGGGTTGCCTGCCTGCTTGGGGCCGGAATGGCAGCACACTGCAGTCATCTCAGGCATGTGGGGTAATACAAAGACAAGGTCTTAAAGCAGCATGTAATCCTAAAATGTGCCATTCCAGAGGATTTCCATTTAGGAATACTTAGCACAAGGAGATCTAAATGCACAAGCAGCTAGTTTAGTTTGCAGTATGCTCTAACTAGGGAGATAATTACTAGCCCAGCTGCTTCTGTTGCCTCTTTTCATCTTACTAGACAGCCACTTCCCTGATCTCTTGCATGTTGATGGCACATGGCATTCATACCTGCTGGAGACACTGACAAATTATTCCTGGCATTTGTTATTATTACTTTGTTTCTTTACTGGAGAAACTGGGAGAGTGTCGGCAAACTGTGTGCAATTAGGAAAAAAAAAACAAGGAGGCTTCTTTTTCAGATAGAAAAGGGGAATAAAACTAGAGTCCAAATGCTTGTTTCTGTTGGCTTTAGCAATAGCCAGGCAGCTTCACAAACTTAATAAAATGTGCTCCCTTCTCCTTAATGCCTATAAAATATATATCCCTGTACAGAAACAGCAATCTCACACCAGACTGAGAATGCAATGAAAAAAGTATATTGGTTCAACTGAGCATTATTTTTCTACTGACAGACAAGGTACTTTGCGTCAGTTCAAAATCCAATACTCAGTATATTCTCATTTGTCTGTTTTTCCCCCCCGTCTGTAAATGTAGCAGTAGGCAAGTTTAACCACATTAAGAAATTTTAATTTTCAACCTGAAGATGAGATGACAATCTGTCTCAGTTGCTGTCATGATCTTCTATCTCAAGCTGACATGTTTATTCTTGGGCATTTACAGTGTGGCAGAGAATGCCATGAAGGAGCTGAGTTACAAATGTTAGTTTTGATTGAATATGACACTGCAAATAAACATGCCAATACACTCTGTAACTTTGTCATCCTCTCTTATCCTCTCAACACTGCAGCTGATACCCCTGGGCACCTGCTGCCAAGTCCATAGAATGGTATGGGCATCAGACTGGCATGTATGAAAATGACCCATGAATACCAGCTAGTAAGAACAGAATTTAGATGTGAAATCAAAGCACCACGAAAAACAATGTAAAAGCTCTGGAAAAAAACAGTTGATGTTCACTGCAAAATTCTCTACTACCCAGCAGTCATACCCTTGTTTAGAGAAGAGACCACATAGCAACAGCAAGAGAGAATCACCCAAAATGCCTATGATCATCCTCAGATCAGCCAGTGAAAGATTTCTTTTAAAGAGCAGTCTTCATTGTGCTACTCCCACTGTATAATGGGTGTAGAGGCAAATCTCATACAATGACGAAGGTGGAAAAATCATAGTAAATCTCCATGTCAGTGCCTTTTGTTTTTACTGCTTTGGATGTGCATTTTGCAGAGCCATAAAAGCATGGAAAAACCTACCGAACAAGCAAATGCTCTTCTTTAACCCTTTGGCACTGGGCACGGAGTGTCTGGAAATCTTGACTTTTAGTGTCAAGGGTATCAAAACAAAATGAAAAAAACCAAACACAACTCACAACTCTCTAAGTCTGGCAAGAGAAATGGAGAACATAAAAGATGTGAAAATGAGGCTAGTTGGACAAAAATAAAGAAAAGGATTAGCACTAGAAAATATTAAGTCTCCGATTTTTGAACAAAGAAAGCTTTTTTTTGTAAAAGATGCACTGTTTGTGCTTTGTAGAAGTGATATTTAAAGCAGAAAATGAAGAATTTGTCTGATTGCTAACAAAATAGCAGAAAACTAGTCTTCATAAGCTGTTGTCCTATTGCCATGTTCCCCCATTCTAGTCAAAGAAAAAGTTCCAAATAAACTGACATGACAAAGTGTTTCTGAGCATTAGAAGGTAACTTTCTTTCCCAAGCTTGAAAATCCAGGATTCAAATAGCTGAGCCACTATATTTTCAGAATAACAAAAGACAGAAGTTACCTTTGACACTAAGTTATGAATAAACAGAAAATTAGCTGATGAACTCCTTTTAGCTCTGACACACAGTCGTAATAGTGGTCCAGTTGCTCAAGTGGAATCAATATAATTATGTCAAACAAAACTGGTAAACAATTTGGTGCAATATTGAAATTTACATATTCATAATGTGACTAAATATAGGCATGTAATTTTACATGTGCATGTGTGTACATGCACACATGCGTGTAGATCAACTCCTTGATTTTACCAAGATATTTTGCACGACATGTATTGTCCTTCCCCCTGTACTGTCCTGGTCCCTGTGATTCCCGTTCTAGGAATTTTTCTCCTCATGTCCCACAGGTTGATGATGGTTAATTCAAGATTATCAGGGCTGCTGGACATGCAGCATTCAAAACAGCAAGTACCCTGTGCTCGAGTGGTTTAACTTGCACCTCCGAGCTTGGCTGTGTCCCTAACTTGATGTCTCTGACTAAGCATGTGGCACTTGTGGGAGGCCCAGTGCTCCAGAGAGTACCACTGCCGTCTTTCCTTCATTTGGAGCACTCTAGTACAAAATGCAGCAAACAGGTCTGACTTGGCTGAACAGGTCAACTGTCCAGAAGGAAGCTGCTAGAAGAAGAGGAGACTGAAACTTAGTTTAAGCACCCTGCTGCCACACTGCTGCCCTCTTTTCTGAGCTAGTATACACCTGGTGCCTTAGTCCTCAGTCCACTGAGTGCCTCCGGTGTGCTCAGAAAACCTCCACAATATGAGGTCCCTCGGCAGATGACTGTGTCAGGGGACCTCTCCGTCTATCCCTGCACTGCTGACAGACACAGTGGGCAGTTAAGGGAGCGGGTGGCAACACTCACGGGCCCCATGGGGGATCTTTATGGAGCAGAGGATATTGGGAGGCTCCCAAAGGCAGGCAGGCTGGTGAGCTTTCCCCAATCAAAGTGTCTAAATCCATCTTCAGCATTCAAGCAGTTCAAAATAATGACTGTAGTTCACTGTTTGTGAAATGAGGATAACAAACACATAATTACCTGAAAGGGCTGTTATGAGGATTAACATGGAAGTTTGAAAGGAGCTCAGATATAGGGACAGAAATCCCCAAACAGGGACCATTTCTGCAAGAATGTTGAATTTCTAACACTTATGGTAAGAACAATCTTCCAGCTCATACTTCTTGCAATGCTTTTCCTGGCCAGTGAGAATAAAAGAAAATGTTTGGCCATACTTCCGGAAGTAGAGCTTCATCCTTTTTCCCAGGCAGAAGAGTAGGAGTGTTTAGTTCTGTGTTTTGCGTGTGTGTCACTAAAAAAAGAAAATAGGTTGCAGGAACTGCGACTACAAGATCTGCAGGTGTGTGTCTCATGATCACAGGCAGAGGAGTTGGGAGGTCAGGAAATTGTAGGTTTCAACTTTGAAGAGGCTGTATAATAAATTCAAAACAAAATTAAACCATCTCTTCCGCTGGGAAAAATCAAAAGCATTTGTTAAACCTGAAAATCAACAGATTCCATATTTTACCTGGACTGATTTTGAGCTATGTGACTCTTCCTTCAAACTACATTTACATTAAAGGACTTACAGCTACTGTGTACCTTTTTGTTCTTTCACCTTTCTGCCTTGATGACTACTGCAGTTGCTGTAGATACTAAAAGAATAAATAAGAGGCACAATGTTCTTTAAAGGAGCCATGCAAAGTTCAGATACAACCCTTATAAAAGTATTTCAAATCCAGCAAGTAAACTAAGAACTTGATAGTGTCAGGAAAGCCAAAGCTCAAATGCAGTTGAGACTTGCAAGGGATGTCAAGTGCAACATAAAGAGCTTCTACTACTATATTGGTAGGAAGAGGCTGAACAAGGAAAATGTGAGGCTGTTGCTGAATGAGGCAGAGGATTTAGTGAGAGCAGACATGGATGAGCAATGACATACTCATTGCTTTCTTTGCCTCAGTCTTAATCAACAAGATCTCCCAGGCCTCCATGTGTATTAAAAGGGTTTAAGAAGCGAAGACAAACCAGCAGCAGATAAGGATCCAGTCATGGAGTACTTGAGAGCTCTTGACTCACACAAGTCCTAGGGACCAGATGGGCTGCATCCAAGGGTCTGAAGACAACTGGCTGATGCTCTTACAAGGCCGCTATCATCTTTGAAACGTTGTGGAGATCAGGTAGATCCCGTGATGACTGAGGAAAGGCAAACCTTGCACATATCTTTAAAAAAGGCCAAAAAGGACAATCCAGAGAATTACAGGCTGGTCAGCCTCACTTTGGTTCCTTGGAGCAAGCCCTCTTGAAGCAACTTCCTGGGCACAGGAAGGAGAAAAAGGTGACTGAGGACAGCCAGCATGGACTTACCAAGGTAAATCATGCCTCACTAAACTCATTGCCTTCCATGAAAAAAATCATTGAGTTTGTAGGCCAAAGGAGAGAAGTAGATTTCATTTACCTTGAACGTAGCAGGGCATTTGACAATGTCTCCCCCCAGTATTCTGGTATCCAAGTTGGGACAAATGGTGGGGGTGGGTGGACAATGAGATGGATTAAAAAACATGGTTGGATGATTAAGTTCAGTGGGTAGTGATTAGGTGGTTGTACTCAACTTGGAGGCCAGCAGAAGTGGAGCAATGGAGGGGTCTGTTCTGGGATCTGTCCTGTTTAACAACTTCTTCAACAGCCTGGAGGAGGCATCAGAATGTTTGCAAATCATATTTACAGCCCAGCCATGTTCATGAACATGAACAGTGATCCTTCTCTTTCAACAAGAAGGAATATATTTTCCATGCACTTCACAGAATCAACAGAATCAATCAGGTTGGAAGAGACCTCTGGGATCATCGAGTCCAACCGTTGCCCTGACACCACCATGTCAACTAGACCATGGCACTAAGTGCCATGTCCAGTCTTTTCTTAAACACATCCAGAGATGGTGACTCCACCACCTCCCTGGGCAGCCCATTTCAATGTCTAATAACCCTTTCTGAAAAGAAATTCTTCCTAATGTCCAACCTGAACTTCCCCTGGCAAAGCTTGAGGCTGTGTCCTCTTGTCCTATCGCTAGTTGCCTGGGAGAAGAGGCCAGCTCCCACTTCACTACAACCTCCCTTCAGGTAGTTGTAGACTGCAATATGGTCACCTCTGAGCCTCCTCTTCTCCAGGCTAAACAACCCCAGCTCCCTCAGCCGTTCCTCGTAGGTCAGACCCTCCAGACCCTTCACCAGCTTGGTCGCCCTCCTCTGGACTCGCTCCAACACCTCAACATCTTTCTTGAAGTGCGGGGCCCAGAACTGGACACAGTACTCAAGATGCGGCCTCACCAGTGCCGAATACAGAGGGACGATCACTTCCCTAGACCAGCTGGCTAGACTCTTCCTAATAGAGGCCAGGATGCCATTGGCCTTCTTGGCCACCTGGGCACACTGCTGGCTCATGTTTAGCCGGCTGTCCATCAGCACCCCCAGGTCTCTTTCCACCGGGCCGCTTTCTAACCAATCTTCCCCCAGCCTGTAGAGCTGCATGGGGTTGTTGTGGCCAAAGTGTAAGACCCGGCACTTTTTTCTTGTTGAACCTCATGTCATTGGTCTCAGCCCATCTATCTAACCTGTCCAGATCCCTCTGTAGGGCCTTCCTACGCTCCAGCAGATTGACACTCCCACCCAGCTTGGTGTCATCTGCAAATTTGCTGAGGGTGCACTCAATCCCTACGTCTAGATCATCTATAAAGATATTGAACAGCACCGGCCCCAGAACTGAGCCCTGGGGAACACTGCTAGTGACCGGCTGCCAGTTGGACTTTGCCCCATTCACCACCACTCTCTGGGCTCGGCCATCCAGACAGTTTTTAACCCATTTAAGAGTCCACCCATCCAAGCCCCGGGCAGCTAGTTTGTTTAGGAGGATGCTGTGGGAGACAGTGTCGAATGCCTTACTGAAGTCTAGATAGGCTACATCCACAGCCCTGCCCTCATCTATTAAGCGGGTCACTTTGTCATAGAAGGAGATCAGGTTGGTCAAGCAGGACTTGCCTTTCATGAATCCATGTTGGCTGGCCCCAATGCCCCGATTGTCCTGCATGTGCCGTGTAATGGCACTCAGGATGATCTGTTCCATCACCTTGCCTGGCACCGAGATCAGGCTGACAGGCCTATAGTTCCCTGGATCGTCCTTCTGGCCTGTCTTGTAGATGGGTGTTACATTTGCTAATTTCCAGTCAGCTGGAACTTCTCCAGTTAACCAGGACTGCCGGTAGAAAATCGAGAGTGGTTTGGCAAGCTCATTTGCCAGTTCCTTCATTACTCTGGGGTGAATCCCATCTGGGCCCATAGCCTTGTGGGTGTCCAACTGTCACAGCAGGTCACTAACTGTCTCCTCCTGGATTACGGGAGATTCACACAGCCCCCCGTCCCTAACTTCAGGCTCTGGGGGCCGAGTCTCCTGAAGACAACTGGTCTTGACATTAAAGACTGAGGCAAAGAAGGCATTGAGCACCTCTGCCTTTTCCTCATCCCCTGACACTACACTACCCTCCTCATTCAGCAAGTGGTGGAGGCTCTCCTTGACTCTCCTTTTGCTGTTGATGTATTTGTAAAAGCTTTTTTTGTTATCTTTGACTGTAAGCTCTAATTGAGCTTTGGCCCTTCTAATCTTCTCCCTACACGACCTGGCAACATCCCTATAGTCCTCCCAAGTTACCCAACCCTTCTTCCAGAGCAAGTAGGCTCTCATTTTTTCCTTAAGTTCTAGCCTAAGTTCTCTGTTTAACCAGGCCAGTCTTTTTCCCCGACGGCTTGCCTTCCTACAGACTGGGACAGCCTGCTCCTGAATATTTAGCAATTCCCTTTTGAAGCATGTCCAGCCTTCCTGGACTCCTTTGCCCTTCAGGACCGATTGCCAAGGGACTCGGTCCACCAGCCTCTTAAACAGGCTAAAGTGTGCCCTGCAGAAATCTAAGGCAGAAGTTCTGCTCTTGCCCCTCCTTACTTCCCCCACTATTGAAAACTCTAACATTTCATGATCGCTGTTCCCAAGAGGGCCACTGACCCTCACATCTCCCACTAGTCCTTCTCTGTTCACAAACAACAGGTCAAGCAGGGCCCCTCCTCTAGTGGGCTCATTTACCACTTGCATGAGGAAGTTGTCCTCCACACATTCAAGGAACCTCCTAGATTGCTTCCTCTCTGCCATATTGTATTTCCAGCAGACATCCGGCAAGTTGAAGTCGCCCACGAGTACAAGGGCTGGCAACCAGGCGGCTTCTGACAGCCGCTTGTAAAACGCCTCATCCACCTGCTCATCCTGGTTGGGTGGTCTATAACAGACTCCCACCGTAATGTCCGCCCTGCCGACCTTCCCCCTGATCTTTACCCATAGACATTCATAGACATATAGATACATACAAACATATGTATCTGACATAGATCACAGACTTGATCTAGAAGCAGCAGTCCTTCCTTGTTTCAAGCTCTTTATCCCCTGCTTCATATCACCATTTTCCAAGCCTGCCCCTGCCCTTATCCCCTTCTCAACCTGTCCCAGTTTTCCCTGTTCCCCATTCCATCTTTTCTACTTTTGCCTTCTTTTCCCCTGGTCCCAGCCTACCTCTTGTCTCTGTTCCCTAACCAGTGCCTCTCCTCCTCACTCCTCCCCTTCCAGCCAGGGTCTTCCTGAAACATCTGTGTTTTCTCCTTCGCCCTCTAAGTTTCTGAGCTGCAACTAGGAGAGTGTTGAGAGCACAAGACAGGACAGGCCCTGCGTTTAACCTCACATCCCTGGGAGGCACAATAATTTGTCCAGGGACAGCCCCACACAGACGCTGCATCTTCAGCCTGGCCCATGCTTGATGCACATGGAGTCTTCAGAGATGCTGGTGCTGACCTCTGACAAACACGTGGAAACGGTGTTTCTGGGAAACTCTAACAAATTGAGGTTGGGTTGGTTTTCACAAGGATAGCAATAGTCACTCATTTTGGATCTCACTTTCAATGCTTGCTGGATAAAACAATTTGGCCAAAGCTTAAACACAGCGGAGATAGCTAGTGAAAAGTCTGTATAACATTTTATTATCACTACAAAAACATTAAGACATCCCTGACTTCTTTTTGACCAACTTGAAACAGCAAAAGACACTTAAAGTAACATCCAAGGTGGAAGTTAATCACTTTGAGCAATTACAGACCATGACAACTGAAGAAGATGGTGAAAACGGAAAATGGAAAGCAAATTTAACTCCCATTATCATTTCCACTTCTTCTTAAACCAAAGATACAACCAGTTCAGCTACGTCTGTCTGTAATGGTTCTCTTACAAAAAGCAAATGTGGACAGAAACCATCTCTTCCCTAGCACAGGGTAACACAGAGTGGTGCAGTAGTGCAGCACAAAGACAATTAATAATTCTTAAAAATCAATTGAGTGGGTGATCCTAAGCACCAGACAGTGGTGCAGACAAGTGATCTCTGGAAGCAGGAGAGAACACTAAGTTCTTTCTCTACTTATTAAATGACAAAGTAATGAAAACCGGACTGTTCTCTCAAATCTAGGCCCTTTTTATATGTCAATCCACCTTAATCCAAGAAGCAGTTATGCTCATTAAGGGATGATATTCTACCAGCTTGTAAAGGGGAGACTTTTAAGAGAATTCCAAGAAAAATGAAGAATTTTTATCAAGATTTCAGATTTGTTCGTTTAGTATTAATGAAACATGAAATATGTCAGCTGCCAAACTTGCCAGTCTAGGCAGGTTTCCAGATTAGCCTCCTTCAACACTCTGTTTTCTTTCTTCTTTAGTGGTGATATGAAATACAAATAACATTGGGGATTTTGTTTTACTTTGCTTATTTTTTTGTGAGCATCTGTGGAGGCTTTGTTTTTAATGTTCTTGCTTAATATTCTCCAGAAGATCTAGAAGTAACATAGCCAAAGATAGCTTCGATTATCCAATATAAAGTATGCAGGAAAACACAGCATTATGAATCTTTTTTCTTCTTTCTGTATTTTGTATCTGTAATCAAGCTCATGTACAATTAATAACACTTAGATATTCTGTTACTTGATTGTGCCTTTAATTCAGGAAGTGAGACAAATAAGTGGTATCAGCTGGGCCAGCAATTAACTGAATCGCATTTTCAAAAATAGAGCCTAAGCCAACTGTCTTAAAAAGACTGGTCCCAGAATATCAGTATGCCATGTGCATTTGTACATGTATTGTTAAAATATATGCAGCCATTGAACATTTCCTAATATGCACAGGACAATATGAGGTGGACATGTGCTGCTCAGTATGAAAGAGCATTCAAAAAGACAGAAATGGACTCAGGGGCTTGCAACATGAGTGACCATCTGACATCCTCAGGTCTCTGGTCACGTCTATATGACATACTGTGGTGCTGTGTATGGACACACAGGCTAGCTGAGCACCAGAAGCAGTATTGCTAGGGTTCCCCCATGGTAGCATGCAGTGCAGAGCACCCTTAGTGCTTCTGGCTGGGCCTAGCTT
Organism: Nyctibius grandis; assembly: GCF_013368605.1. Lineage (NCBI taxonomy): Eukaryota > Metazoa > Chordata > Aves > Nyctibiiformes > Nyctibiidae > Nyctibius > Nyctibius grandis. The sequence goes on from NC_090659.1 coordinate 106,365,833, forward strand.
GTTCAGAGCTAACTGGGGCAGATAAGCCAAGAAGTGCTTTGCATTAACAGCGTTTGCAACGTGAAGGCAGCCAAAGTACAATGCATTCCTCTCTACTCAAACTGATGTGGAAAGACCAGAACCTACTCCATTTCCAGACAGTAAAATACATACACGTATATACTCTAGTTGACCCTGCTCTGAGCAGAGGGTTTGGGCTAGACTCACCAGAAGTGCCTTCATACCTCACCTATTCTATGATACCGGACGTGGGGTAAATGTCAATGTTATCCATCTCCTCATTAAAATGCCAAGACATCACTACTTTGAAAAACCTCAGATTGAGTAAATGGAGGAGGAGCTGGGGAGAGGGTAGATATAAGTGGAATGTCTGAATAGAGAGATCTACAAACAAAAAAAGAAATTTGAAATAAAAGAGCTGTATAGTGGCACAGGCAGCTGGTCTACAAGAAAGCTAAACCCATTTTTAGCAGTCGGGTTTTCTGGGAAAGAGCTGGACAAAACAGTCATTGTGAATAAAGTATCTGAAGGCTTCAGTTGTATTTTTCTGTCAGTGAATCATTGGCAAGTATCTCCTTAATTTTGAGAATTTGCCATAGCTAATTTTCCCATAATTTATGCAAATCTATTTCCATCATGTACAGAGAATACTGGCTATTAGTTATTTATGAGTAGTAGTCAGCTAGCTCTGGGTCATGACTGAAACTGTTCAAGCAGGAGAAAACAAACAATTCAGGAATAACGAGCAATAAACATTCTTTCTTTCTGCATAGTACTATCCCTCTTTCTAGGTGAATGCATACTGAAAGTCACCATTCACTGAACAGGTAATAACAAAAATAAATTTTAAAAATGTACATAAATAACAAACAGGAAACATTTCTATGTAGCAGTTATCAAAATGCAAAGAAGAATTGTAACATATTCTGAGTCAGATATTCTAGACTGATATAAAACAGCATCACTCTAGTGCCAACCGTGGGATCACTGAAGTTTCATTGATTTATACCAGACACAAGTCTGGACTTTATTTCTTTTTTCTTTTTTTTTCCATTGTTCAACCAGCTTCACTGCAAAAGATTAGAAAGAAAGGACTTAGGAAGACCAGAGTAGCAGGCAATTGGAGAGATGAGATGCAAATTGATTAAGGAATGAATAGGTTATTGCAGAGAGGCAGAAGAAGGAGAAGCCAGATTCTGGAAACATTACTGTGGTTGCGACATGTGAACTTAGAGATGATGGGGATGAAGGGCAGAAGAGAAAGTCTGGGGTTAGGTATGTTTCCAGTTCTGCAGGAATTTGATACTAACCTTCAAGAGCTGAAAAAATTCTTAACAAAAATCTTGCCAAATTTAACTAAGGAAAAGGTTAGAGAAAAAGAAAGACTCATCAACAGATTTCACACAGAGCAGATTTAGAACAAGTTTTCTTCATCAGATTTACTCTGGTGTCGATTTTGGCTACTTTTTTTTTTATCATGAATTAGGACTATGACTGCCTTTTTCCCACTGTCTGGCTTTATCACCCTGATAACCAACAAGGTATTTTTCTAGAGATATGTGGATATGTGAAGCCCTTTCCCAATTTTTCCCAGATAAGGGAAGCCATGCAATGAGAAGAAACAAGCTTGCCTGAATTTAAAACCAAAAAGATATTGTCTACAAATATGTACCAGCGACAGAGCCAAAGGACCACAACACTTGCTTCACCCACCATCTCATAATCCTGCCTACATACAAGTGTGCATCAGCAGGTACGTACACGTACGGGTTTTTTTTCACCATCAGAGTAACCTGAAACAAAGAAAGATGCTAGATTGGATTCGTAAAATGCTTTAAACCACGACACTACAGAAAACACATGGGAAACAAGAAAAAGCAGAAATTTTGGAAGAATAACCACTTAAAACCCAGTTGCCCATGTGCAAAAAAACATGCTCAGGAACCGCCTGCTTAATAAATTGATACAAGTCATATATAAAAGTTAACTGTCTGAACTAAATACAACCTACAGCAATGCTAGTGGGAAGTAATTTACATTGACAGCTTTTCAAAACATCTAGTTTTCCTTGATCCAAAATAAAATTTTCAAGAACACAGCACAGCTGTTTTTAAACCTACACTGCAAGGTCCTGGAGGGGAAAAAGAAATAGGAAAAACAGATAAAAATGACCGTAGAAAGAGAAAGGCATGGTCCCAGCCAGCCCTTTTTCTCCTGTTTCTCCCTGTGACTGGATACTCCACGGTAAAGGAAAAAAGTATACAGAATGGGGCAAGACACAGGCCTGCAGTCTGGTACCACAGATCAGGAGAACTGCTGGAGGTTGTGCATGTTCTGGTCTTTGCTGGACAGTTAAACAAACCACAGAGCAAGAGAAAATCAGGGTAGAGCAAGTAAAGAAACACACAGAAATAAAAACAGTAGCCAGTGCAGCTTGGAAAAGAAAAGAAATATGAAAAACTCTCCCTTTGCATGACCTGAAGAGGCAAAACTAAGATATTCTTCAAGTGAAACAGGCATAAAAGCATCTCTGACAGAGCTTGTGGCCTGAAAGGAATGGCTCTGCTCACAGGAGTGGTAAGATCTTGATCTCCTTTCGCTGCACCCTCCCAGTTCCTCGTGACTTAACACCAGTTCAGTTGCATGATAAACCTCCTTTAGATAGATACAAGGATAAAGGCCAGCCAAGGCCCACAGAGAAGTGTGTCACTCCTCCACTAATTAATTCAGGCGGAAGGAACTTGATCAAAGAAGTGCTGACATTCCGTCAAAACTCAGATAATACGCTCATGAGTAATAAAGCACCGTCACATTTTCAGGATGTGCCAAGACTTCCACTGAAGTACATACTGGAAAAGGGGGAGGAAGGCCAGAAAGGCAATTTTACAACATATGTGACAGAGGCTCAACAAAAATAAATAGCTCCCAAGCCAGAAAATAACCCTCACTGGTTCCCCTGTGCACTGCTGAGGGGACAGACAAAGCACTGTTCACGCTAAGGCTGTGTTTCACCTCATATAGTAGCTGAATGCAGGAGATTCTAGGTGCCATACAGTTATCCATAAGCTGCACGGCAAAAACTTAGTCCAGCACAAATGAAACCAACTCAGTATGTGAATTAAGCACATCAGAGGTCTAACGGACAAGGAAAAGGTTGACAAAAAATTGGCTCATTTGGAAAACAAGTCCACAAAAGCACAAGTCATCTTTCCGGTCTGACAGACCAAGCCATTGGAAAACTGTCTTACATCATTGGGGTGGAGCAGGGACAGGTCTCCAGGTCTTCACCATCCTGAGCCCGTCCTGCTTTTCAGGTAACAAGATCAAAAACCTTCAGTGACAAGAGGATTGCAAAACTTTCTCCCTGATGCTCTCCCCAAAAAGCTGTAGCATCCAGGCTGAGACATGAAAACAAAACTTATAGGACATTATGGCAAAATTACCAGAGTCTGTCTTTCCCTGGAGCTAAGGTGTCTGAGGAAAAAAGTCAAGCCCTGAGCATGTCCAGTCCTACTCAAATCTGTTCATTGCCAGTGCTAAACAATGTATGTGGCATGTATCACCAATAAAAATATTGAATATTTACTTCTTTTTCCTAATGCCGTAGTTTCCTCAAGCAAAAGCATTACCATCTCCTATAAATGCCAGTCCTCACTAATTAAAGGACTCTTACTTTACCCATTCCTTCCCATAGTCTAATTTTGCTCATCAGTGAGACACTTCTCATGGCCTGACAATACATGGTATGAAAATACAGCACAGTAAATTCTAAAAATCACACCATTAACTTTCTCCCATACTTTCCTTTTTCATAAAAAAGAGTTTAAAACATCTTCCAGGATACATCACACTTCTTGGAGACCAGATCCCATAGACCTTTAAAGAGGTGAAGTTATCTCAATATAAAAATATTCTCCTATGAAGACACTTCTGGTCATGAGCATATCAATCAAGCAGGAAATGTCATAATGAAATAAGATGTATAAAAACTGACAAATTCTTACTAGAAATCACGTGCATGATAGTCAACATTAGCATAATGTATCTAGGGGTGTGACAGTCTCCTGCTTCATGTCTTTTAAGTGAAAGCTCTAGCTTACATAGTAGCTGCATGGATCTGATACAAAAATGTTGGGTTTCTGTAGCCTGAGAGCAGGGGGAGCTCAGGTAACAGGGCCAGGATCGAGGGGTCACTCCCTGCCCAGAACCTGTTTGAACAACGTGGACTGCTGAGAGTGGAAAGGCCATGCTAAAGGCCAAAGATACTATGAGCTTACTCACTGCCAAGATACCTGGAATATCACCTCCATGCCAGTGCACACCATTATAATAAAGCTGTTGTTGCCTAGCTCTGCCTAAAGAGTTGGAAGCACAACTGAGGCAGAATTTGGTGTCACCAGCTCTCCGCTGCAGTGAAAAAAGGAAAAAGAAGCTATAAGAGCAGACACATAATAAAAGGAGCCTGGTAGGTAATGCCTGTGAGTTTCTACCTCCTCAAGACAAGGAAAGTATGTGTTCCTAATGGTTTCTTTTTATAAAGTGCATTCAGATAAGGTTGGGATTTTTTTATCAGTGCAAATCCTTATTATAAGTTCTTCCATCTCTCTGTCTGGCAAAATAATCAAGAAAAGGTTCTGCTTTCAGTACCTGCATGTCTAAATACAAGTCAAAGTACAAGTCATTGCTTGTAATTTTTTACAATCCTGTATTATTTTACCACTTTCAGACACCGGCTACATTATGTGGCACGTGCAGCATATTACTTTGCACAGATCCAATGAAACTGTCTCTCTTCAAATTTTTAAGCGGATGTTAACAGCTAAAGTCATCCCTACAATATCAAAGTAGTTTGGATATGTCATGAACATAAAAGCTCAACATTTTCAAATATTCAAATATTTTGAAGTTTGAGAAACGATGCTCTATTGAAGCGAATATTAATCTTTTCAACACAGACGAACAGGAGCTGTGGACACTCAGCAAGCCTGAAAATCAAGAACCTAAAGTTAATGGAGACTTTTCACAAATGTGCCTGCAGGTACATGCAAGTATATTTTATATTCAGGCATTTCAGCAAAGAGACAAGTACAAAGAAAATGTGTTTTGTACCAATTCATCTAACATGAAGTGCTTATGTTTTATTATGGGAACTTCCATTTTCCAATGGAAGAAAAGAATGTTTGGAGAGAAATACATGCATTCAATTGAAAAATCAGAATATTTGGGGCAGTGTTCATCTCACTTAGCTCTGGAAATTTCCAGTCATGTATCTAAATCTGAGTAAGTCACTCTAGGCTCCTGTGAAGCCAGCGGTGAGAAAGTAATTACTTCTGAGGAGATATTATTTTTGTCCTTTGTGGTTGTTGCTCTTAGTTTCCCTCTAAAACAAGAGAAGTGTATTTTGAATGTACTCGTTGCTCTGGGAGAACACAGCATAACAGCCTTATACTGTACCTACATTGCAAGGAAGGAGTGGAGAGTGACTCCTCTGCTGAGGCTCAGACAGTCAGAGCCGCTGAGGTGGGAAGACACACCTAGACATCCTCTAGTCCAACCCCTGCTCAAAGCAGGGTCACCTAGAGGAGATTGCTCTAATAAATCTGTGAACCTTTTTGGGCACTTGTGCCTGGAGGTGTCAGGCAGGGCGATCACTGCCATATCAGTGCTGTTGTGCTTCACACATTACAAGAGAGCAACAGCAGCAATGAATTTACCAGGAAATTTCAAGCAGCAGAACAGTTCCCTTGACCAGAAACACAAATATTCAACAACAATGAAAAAGATGTAAAAAATAAAAAGAGGTGGGGAGGAGACAGGAAAGGATGCAAAAAAGTCATAAGTCATCCCATGTAATGGCTTGGTAGGAAAATGTTTTCACACTTGAGCCCACTGAAAGTAGATTGAAGCTCCACCCTGTGTAATGTCTGTATTTTAACTGTTGATAATTGAAATGGAACACACCAGCCTTTACTTATCCTGCCTAATGAATGTTATCGTGTGGAAAAGGTAAATCAATAACAGCTGAGATCAAACATGCCAATGTCCTTTTGAGTGTACAATGCTCTCATTTATATAAATCTTTACAACCTGACTGCCCTTCTCGTTTAAGCGCAGTGAGTGAAACATTACTCAGTACAAAAGACCTTCTCTCTTAAGAATTCTCCATGCTGTTTGAAAGGGTAGCCCAAATGAATTGCTGGAATGACCACTGAAAGGGCTACTCTTTAGCTATGACTGTCCTTGGGAATTAGCCAGACGTGAGGTAACGAGACCACAAAGTGCTGTTGGTATTGGCAGCAAAGCCAAGGTTCATCATAGTACCTCTTGTCTAGACTAGGGATGTAAAAGGAAATAGAAAACAATTCTTTGACTATATACACTTGATGTTCCGTCCTCTTTTTCTATAGAAAAATGTAAGACATTTGGAATTTTTCATTTTTATTTGGGAAAGACACATTTGGAAACCAGAGTGACTCATGCTGGAAAGTGTCTGACTGGCATGTGATAGCCAGTTAGCTCCAGAAAGTTAAGGCTGTAGGACGAGTTTGAGGAAGGCATGTGGATTCAGATTTTAACGTGATTTAACTGTTAGTACCCTCATAATTAATTTTGCTTTATTCACAGTGTAAATGACAGGGAGGTCCCTTATGTGGACAATCTATCTGTGTACAAGCAAGCTGATATATACCAAGAGATCCACATACCCTGGGAATAAGAGTTTAGGTTTCGGTTTTAGGAATGTATTACAGGTCCATTCCCAAATGCATTGCACAAATCTCCTGTTAGGTAATTCCACAGCACAGATACTCTGGGGAGAAAGTTCAGATTAGACTCTTATTTCTGATTCACTTGGGCAGCTGCAAAACAATTGATTTTCTCTGCAGAGCATCCTAGCACTGTAGTACCCCTGTCTGAATCAAGATCCACTCACCCTTTACACAGAATCCCTTTTCATTTCCAGCTGCTGCACTTCGTCTGCGAGCCCACTCAAGTTCAGTTACAGAGGGGCTGGCTGACTCAAAGCTATAGACTGAAGGAAAATTTATAGTCTTTTCTCAGGATTTTCCCCAGAAGCTGAATCACCCCTCTTTGGGGATTTTTTCCATCCAGTGGCAGCTACTGTAAGCTTAACATCACTTCTTGCTCTCCTTTGCCTCCTTTCCTTCAGCAGGGTGCTGACATCCTCCTCCTTCACCTATCTCTCCTTTCTTTTGGGAATGGTAGGCACTGAGTTTCTTCAGCCACCACATCTATGCTATCTCTCAGCCCTCAGCATTTACCCATTGTCTCATTTCCTAGTAATAAATCAAAGACAAATTCACCATCTACACCCTAGGATCTTTTTAATGTCCCTACCAATGCAGGCTATTGAGCGGCTAAGGAGGCACCACAGTGACCCCATATTACCACCACCTGCTTGTAGAAAAAACATTTTATCTTCCATTTCTGTTTCCAAAACTGTCTTGTATCCCGATTTCTGTTCCAGTGCATGGTGCCCATGTGTTCTTCACTGTGCTAAGAAGAACAGAAGCTGATCTTTCCTTATCTATTTATCATTCCAAATAAAAATTGATGGTCTTACAGACAGGCATGGTTTTAGCAGCAGGACTGATGCGACTCACAGCATTTTCTTCTAAACCCACCTACCATTGTGTGCACGCTCCACATCATATGACACTGCAGTGCAATTTTGACTGTTTGCCACTCCACATACGCCTTAAAAGGCACCTTTTTTTTCCATTATCAGATTCCCATATTTCAGTCCCAAAATGCTACCATTCAGGCACAGATGATAGGAAGAGCTTTCTATGCCAGACACTTGCAATGTTGCAGTCTTATCAAAGCAGGTCAACATGCTGCCTTCTGCCTGTTTCTTGGACCTCTCTGCTTTTCTAATCTTTGACTGTCACCTCCTCATAAAAGTGGCACCCTCATGTCCCATCCATGACAGGTGCTCAAAGTTGGAGCAAAGGTTTATATTTACAGACATGTGGAGCAGACACAGAGACTTCAAGGAGTACCAGATACCAAACACTCCTTATGCAGAGAAACAACCACACAGATGTAGGCAAAAGGACTTCTGCACCCACTCCCTGCCTCCTTCTCACTCTTCTGTAACTATCTGAGCTTACATGGAGTTTCTTAAGGAATCAAGGGCTCTTCTTTTCCCTCCTCACCCTCCTCTGTCAACTAGTCTTCTAAATAACTCTCCAACCATAAAGCTGCTTTTCAACTCAGTGCCCTTCCATGTCCTTGTTCAAACATGTGATCTGTGAAAGATCATCTCTTTGACAGCTTCCAGACCTCCTTGTCATGTAAGCAATGATTTCATGAGATGCTCTACAGGACTGTCCATCACTAAATTGCTCCCCCTCAGATTCAAATTTGTGCTGGATCATAATATGTATATGTGCAAGGAAAATCATCCAGACTTAATGATGTCTTGAAACACTCCTTGAGATATAAATCTGACATAAAAATTACAAATAAAAGAGAAAGTGCACATGAAGTTTGATGTTCAACAAGGATATGCAGCATGTCTCCTACGTGAAGCAGAATTGACGAGTCATCCAAATCATCACAAAAACCTTGAAAAGCAGGAGTTCTCCCTTACTTGACTGTTTTATGAAAAGGGATGGCAGAATAGACAGGGAAGACTTCCAGTAATAACAAGACAAGAGCTGAAATAAAGGCAAGAACAGGGAAGTATCTGTGTAGCTGCAGCAATGAAATCCTAGTCTGGCCCCCAACTTGCATGTTAACAACTGTAGTGTCAGACATTTTTATGCTTCACAATTGCTTGGTTTTCACTTAGGGATTTGCACATGATTTAATCTATTGAGAGACTGTGCCTTGGCCTTATATTTCTAAGATATATTTCATTCCTTTTACATACAAATTACACATCCTACTCAGGGCCTGATGATGCATTTGATACGCAATCAGTATTTAGGAAGCATTCCTTTTGGTCCACTCAAGTAAGAAATGTAACCCCCATCTGGTGTCCTGATCATCCATACACGGAAAATTCATGCATCTTTTAGTCTGCTCTGAAACTAGTCTTCATCTGATACTTTGGAGTGTTCAGGGAATTTTTTTTCTCTTGTATGTCTCATTTCTGATTCTTTCTGGAGCAGAGCCAGACATCTTACAGGGAAAGCATCTCTACTTGAGAACAAAAGACCATTTTAAAAGGTTGGAATAGTCTGGGTCACGTATATGATCTAAAGCCAAAAGCCTCTCTCCAGCAGCCTTATCATTATTTACACTTGATCACGTGTCAAGACCATAAGTCAGATCTGCATAGCTAACTTTCATTCTCTCTATTAGCTACAGAAATGACAGTAAAATAGCTCACTCATCCAGGATTATTCACTGGCTGTTGTCAGGTCAGCTGAAGAAAAAGAGAGTTGAAAATCTCTTGTAGAGCTGAAACAAGGGGTAAGCAATGGTTTTGGTGCAATTTATTTCTTTACAGAAAACTACAGTTTAGGATTGACCAACAGATTGTCCAAATTTATGTTGAATTTAGAAAACAGGAAGCCCTAAGAAAAGGGGGGAAAAATCCTGAATACATCACTATAAAATGAGACAATTCTTCTTCCATTTCACTTGTGTTAAGTTTGAGTTAAATAAAGTTTTCAAAGAATAACAATTGCATTTGGTACCAAGTGTTGTAGCCCACTGAGAAAAGGGTGTATTTTTTATTGTGAGTATAAAAGAAGATAATATTTTAAAATTAAATTGACTTCTCATTAATTTTTCTATTTGGCTGTTGACTGAAATAAAATCATTTATGGTGCTCGAGGGACTTTGAGATCAAGATGTATTTACCATCCACTTGATGGTTACACCTGCAGAACTGTTGGTTCTTCTGCTTTCCGAAAAATGGAGGAAAGCTCCTTGCTCCCATCTTTGTCTGCTCTTCCAGCCAGTGCGTTTGAAGACAGTTATAAAAACTATATTTAATTGTTAATAATTATAATGTTGTCTGATACATCTTTCCCTTAATGTTTTAAAAAGAATGTAAAATTGTATGACTGAACATAGCTTGCTGGTATTTTGTAATGCTTTCCATTCACTTCTCTTTTCTCTATTTAATCAGGTTATCACTTGGTTCACAGCAGAAGTACTGCTCACATCGTGAACCCTCTTGTGTTAAGCTCTGTGTGCAAATATAACGGGCAAGTCCTTTCTTAAAGAATCTGTAGATGCAGGTATTTTTCAATTCAATATCAATCACACATAGTCGGCTGGATTTCAGTGAAAGCAAAGTTTACTAAACACATACATACCTGCAGAATTGAAATGGGACACAAATTGTTGTGGACAAAAAAAATTAATAATTAAGATTAAGACAACCTTGTTTTGCAGTGATCAGCTATCTCCTGTAAGAGAGCTGGGCTGTGCTTCTCTTTACCAAATATTATTTTAGTTATCTAAGACAGAGTAACTAATCACAAGAGTTCTCTCAGAAGTGAAACAATCTCTTTTTATATCATGATAGTGGACATACACTCTATCTTGTATAAATGACATTATTATCACTATAATTATTATTAAAGGCAGGTTTTGCAAGCTGATATAGAAATGAGCTTAGTATAGGTCTTTATTCAGTATAAGCCATTTGCCACAAGCCTTTATTTCTTACTGAGTTCCATGAGTGACTTGTCCATCCTAATTCCACACTAACCAACCTGTGCAACACTGCACAACCACAGAATCACACATCACAAAATAATTTATGTTGGAAGGGAACTCCAGGGGTCATCTAATCCAACTCCTTACTCTAAGTAGGGTCAAACAGATCATACTGCTTAGGGCTGCGGCCAGTTGAGCCCTGAACACTTTCAAAGACATAGGGTTCACAGCGTCTCTGGGCAACCTGTGTGACCAACCTCATGGTGATATTATTTTCCTAATATCCAACAGGAATTTCCCTGTGTTGAAACTCACTTCTGTTGTGCCTCATCCTCTCACTGTGCACCTCCAAGAAGAGCCCGGCTACATGTCTACATGAAGTAGTTGAACACAGCAGTGAGGTCTCTCTTTTGCCTTCTCTTCTGAAGGCTGAGCAAGCCCTTTTCCCTCAGCCACAACCTGTACATACTTTCTCCTGCCCCCTCCCATCTTGGTGGCATCCAATGGATTCACTCCAGTTTGCTGGAGTCTTTCTTGTCCTGGAGAACTCAGACACAGCACTCCAGATGGGGACTCGGAAGTGCCAAACAGAGCAGAACAATGACTTTCCTCAGTCTGCTGGCTACAGTCTTACTTACGCTGCCCAGGATGTCATTGGCCTTCTGTGCTGCAAGGGCACATTGCTGGCTTATGTCCAATTTATTGTCCACCGGGACCTCCAGGTCCTTTTCTGCAAAGCTAGCCAGTTGATCCCCAGCCTGAACTGTTGCATGGGCTTATTCCCTCCCAGATGCAAGGCTTAGCATTTTCTTTTGTTTAACTCATTAAGTTCTTGTCAGTCCATTTCTCCAACATGTCAAGATCCCTCTGAACAGCAGCCCTACTCTCCAGCATATATACCACTCTCTCCAGTTTGGTACAATGTGTGAACTTGTTGAGTGCTCACTCCATCCCATCATCCACATTATAGATGTCAAAAATGACATTGAACAGTATGCATATATACAAATATATTGTTACGATATAGGTATATACATTGTTTAACATACTTGCCCTGCTCAGTTATCAGCAGAACTAGGGTTAACCTATGACGCTCTTAGAAGAAGGATTCACCCATGTGTTTGCCATCATTACTGGCATTTCTGGAGAACTCAGATGAAGAGAAACCTTGTTAAATTCAGTTAAAGAAAATTATTCTGCCAGGATTTGAGGGGCTACAAGACCAGTCAGTATAAACCATGTTTTGCCTCATTGCTTTCTCAGAGTTTAGCCTGGCCATGCACATAAATATTTTCTAGGATATATGATACACAAGAAATGCTTTTTTTATCTTCACCACAGTGGATGGAAAAAAATTCTTTTACATATAACTTGCTTTGAGATACCTTTAGTCTTCAAGCATTTAAATCTCAAATGTGCATTCTTCCTCCTTCAGCTACCTTCTCTGTAAAACAGGTCAGGCTTTAGGTGATCAGGGGGAAGCTTCAAACACTCTAGTTCTTCACACTGTTCTTCCACAGCTGCAGATGGTCCGTAAACTAATAAATGCACTGTGCAAATCTACTCTTCCTTTCAGGAGAGGATGCAACCATATATTGTGTCTTGCAAAGAAGACATTTCTTCCTCAAAATGAGAAGGACTTGATGACTCATCTTTGGCACTACAACTTTGAGATTGCCAGTGGACATCCAAAAAAACCTCTCTTTCTGTGAGGCATACAGTTGATCCTTCAGGCAGTCTGTTTCCTCTTAGTACATGTCCATGCTGTACCTTCCTTGCACCACATTCTGCAGTGATAAAATATATTTCTCCAACCTTGTGAATCATTTTTGAAAGGCCTGCCCACCTTTCCTCATCACTGTGGTTTGGGCGGCATGGTCACTTAGCTATAGGGAGTCAGGCTGAGCTCTACCCTGCTCTCTGTCCAACAATCTTAGCAGCACTGATGCCCCAAGTCCAAATCATGGCTAGCTGTCAAAGTGGAACACTAAAACCAGAGCAATCTTGATGAGAAGTCTTGTTCACTTAGCTTCATGTCCAAACAAAACCTCCTCCTAAGACATGTGTGCTAACAAAGCTCGTTACAGCAATTTCTCTGGGAATGCAAACAAAAGGGGTACAAGTGTGACAGGACTGAATCGTGACAGGTTTCACAGAATTGGCAGGAAGTTGGCTGTGTAGTATTTACTTACACAATTGCTCTGCTTGCTATAGTCACTCAAGGTCTAGGAGTGAATGGGCTTTCGTGCTTGTTGTCTCACCCTCTGAATTATAGTTGGGTCAGTAATGCGTGTTGACTGTGACAGGTTATGCTGAGACCAAAATGTCATTTGCAACCACATAGCCAGGAAATCTGTCCTGAGGATTGGACTTTAGTTCAAGAAGCCACTGAATTTCTCCACTCTTTGCTCTCATTCCTGTGCAGCAGGTGATTAATTTGAAAAGTGATGGTGATGATTCTCTTGATGAGAATAATTGTTTATTATTATTATTAATTCATTTATGCATTGTACCTTGAAACAACAGAATGTAAACAAACAAGTGATGTCAGCATGTGTAGCAGAGAAAAAACAGTCTATGAGAACATACCCTTTCTTGCACATAATGACATGTTTTTGCTGAAGAAAGTCCCTAGGGCTGATTTCTTACTTGCAGTTTCAAAACATAATCATTAGTAAGACACTGGGGAATAGAATTGTTCCATGAATCCATTTATGTCTTTATTGAAAACCCCACTTTTCTATGTGAAGAACAACAACAACAGCCACTTGCAGTTTTTCTCTCACAGCTTTTGATGTGGGCCAGAAGACCATATCAGGTAATAGGCATAACATACCCTGCTAATCTATGTTGGCTTACTAGCTACCGCAAAGGAAGGAGCCAAACATAAGATCCATTGTTATCCTCATGACTGGTCATATGTTATTTTTACTACTGTAGGGCTTTTTATTTACATTTGACTTCTGTTGCCTTCACAGATATTTTGAGCTTATACTGAATTAGAAGACACATATTTACTAAATAATTCATTGGTGAGGCAGAAAGATAATTTGGCAAGGTTCTTCCCTCCCCCAGGCTTATAAATTCCAGAATTATTTTGCCCCACCTATTTGGCACATATTTTTTTTTTTTTCTTTTTTCATTTTTTTTTCTGAAGAGCAGGAATAACAAGATTAACCCTGAAAAACACAAGCCAAGGGAAATGCTGTGGCTTTTTTTTTTTTCCCCTAATCCTTTAATGGAGGCCCAGTCCTAACCCCCTGAATCTTTTTATTCAGTTCAGTTAGCTCTGGATCAGGCCCATACACAGGACTGATTCTGTTCCTCGGCATGTTTCAGCTGACAGCCAGGACTGCACAAGAATGCATGAGAGAACCCTCTGTCCTTTGCATAAACTGGCTGGGGTGTTAATCATTTCTCACTGACTGACTTTTTTTAATGCCTTCTGACTTTCCAGGTCATCTGTTTCTTTCTTCCTGGTGCTCTCAGACACACCGCATTCTGGGGGCTCCAGCTTCTCTCCGCAGTGTTTCGTGTCTAGCAGCCTCCCAGTAGCTGGTACCTCCCTGGTAAACAGGGCTCTGAAAGCCTTTGGCTCCAGTTTGTGCAGCTGCACTGCACTGGGAGAAGCAAAGAATATATTTCATTTAAAAGTGAAAGAAAGGTTAGTTCAGTAACGTGATCTGTTGCAAAACCGCTCTCTCCTCTGAGGGCAGTCAGGTAAAATCCATTACACAAAGAATTTGAAAGATTCTTTTTTCTAAAGTTGTCAGTAACAATGCAGCCCATTGTATACATTTTAATTAACTTCTGTTTCACTGATTATTAAATAAGATTAATTAACCTAATGGTTTCAGCTGAATTATTGTGAGCTGAAGCTATTCAAGACCTAGTTGAAATCTTCAAAGACTAGCACGGTTTGTTTATGTAGAGGAAGTCAAATTAGCTATACCTTTATAGTAATATAGTAGCTCATGGACACTGCAGCGATGAGAAATATTTCTTGGAGAATCTTTCCTCAGCAGTCTCTGGCCTTAAAGGAGTTTTCTTCTTTATCTTTGTAGTGCGTACAACCATCCCAGCTACCTAGAAAATAAGGAAGGGAAGGTTACTTGCGCAGTACATTAAAAGGTCAACATCGAACAAAACAGAAGTATCCCTCTGCTTGTGCCAAAAGTGAAGAGCACACCTGGCCTTGAAGTTATTTCAATTAAAATAAAGGCAGAGAAGATATGCTGAGTGCCACTGTCCTGTACTTACTACCCTCTCATCTGTGATTTCACTGCCAAAATATTAACTCTGATCAAGAATCTTGTTGCTTTTACACTATGCTTTTCAAATACAGTTTTCAATGCAGTTACTAGTAAATGTGCAATAAATGTAAGTAGAGTTGTGGACACACTGCATAACTGTGCCTCTCTGAGAAAAACGTTGCACACCTAAAAGGAAGTGTACACTTGACTCATTTATAGGAAAGATACGTATATATAAAATATGTCTGCATTCATGAATCCTTGATATGAATCAGTATGTTTTCTTGATGGTATACATGTAGAGCCCTAGATCTTTGGCTAGGACTACAAAACGTATTACACAACATAGGAAACATGTGAAAAGGGAGATTCAGGCCAAATTTGCAATGTGCCACTCCCAATACTAGTGATTGTGCTGATTCTGATCTTCCAACATAAATTGTTTGCTTTAAATTATCCCTTCTGTCAGTAGCACAAAAGTGCTGTGACAGCATCTAGGAATTGGCAGGAAGAAAGGAAATTCCCAGCTGTGCCATCTTTTCTTAGCCACAGTCCCTACACATACACTACTTTTTTGCCTGGCTTCTGCATTATCTTCTATTGATCCTCAGGTCTTTCCTGTTTCTTTCAGTTTTTATTCTTATTTTTGGCATGTATTTTTCTTAACCGAATCTTGTGACTGTCGATATGAATTCATCAAGAGAGGAAACAAAGCAACCAAGGGTTGATCAACCTTTGCCCCATTGCCCAGAGAGCTCCCAGAGAAAAACCCACTCCTTTCCAACAGGATTTCTTGCCCAGCCTGGCAAGCTCTTGACAATTTTCATACACTCATAGGCAAATCTGAAGAATATTTTGGCATCCATTCCCACATAGAAGTGATGAGTTCACACAGGTAGTTACTAGATTGAACACTGAGGACGTAAGAAATTCTTTCCAACTCTGATGAAGTTGCAGTCTTATGTCCATTCTACCCAGGAAATGACATGCTGAAATTTATTAATGCTGCAAAAAGTTTAATTTTTCATCACACCCTTAGAGCATACGACAGACAACCACCAGTCTTAACAAGCCATAATCGTCTGGTGACCTCAGACAGTAATGCCTTGTCCCCTTGCACTCTTCTCTTTCACAAACCAAAAGCATCCCCACAGTTCACTGATGCATTTTGACAAATAAGTAAAAAGCTAGATAGGTTTGCCTGTGGCACCAAAACCATCCTGAATCTATCCGTTCATAGCATGACGAATACAGGAAACCTTCTACTTAACTGTCATCATATCACAAAACCATCCCAATGAACCAACTAGTCCCATGGCCACATTATAAACTTCAGTCCTTGTCACTCTTTGGTCTGGTTTGCTAAGAATGGGTGAATTGGAGAGGACTTCCCCAATCATAATAATAATAATATAAATAGTTTAAGCAATCCCAGACCACTTTATCCAACAAGCTACTCTGGAGCTTAACATCCAATAGCTTGATCACTGAAGGCCAAAAGCCTTAGAAAATACTGAAGTCACTATGCCAAGCAGAGTAACAGGTGCTTTTGTTTATGAATAAACAGGAAAGCCCATGTTTGCTTACTACTTGGAGATATTACAGCCATGAAATACCTCTGTAGTCATCTAGCCTGATTTTCTCCTTAACAGTTGCCATAAGTCTTCCCATTTTTATGACTGACTTCATTTCTAACAGTTGTAACAGAGTTAGACTCCATTGCTTAAAAGAGGTCATTCCATGAGTACCAGAATGGATGAAACAGGTTTCCTGTGACTGAGCCTCCTGGCTGATTGACTGATTAGTTAGGTATCTTTAACACATTTGAACTCTGATGAGAGTTTCTCTCTTAAGAATGCACTCTATTTAGAGTGATAATCAGAGTAGGAATCAAGTGTCAGAAACCAAAACAAAGTATATTCACTCCAGACTTCCCATTCTTAGTTTTAGCAGTAAGAGAAATTAACAACCGTGTGGATTCTTCGAGGGTAAAAATATCTGGACATACACTGCCATGTCATGGCATACATCTTTCAGGCTGCCTTCTTTTCATATCATCTGTAGAAATGATTGTTGTCTGTGAGAACACTGCCTTCCTGCCAAATGGATGGAAATTAGCCAATAGGTTCAAAAATGGGCAGGACACACCCCAGCAAAAAAACAAACACAATTAGCATGATCTCATAAATATCATTTCTACATCAAATCATGCATCAATATCTCCAGCCTTGATTTAAAACAATGGTTCCTTCACTGGAGAATTCATCACAATGCCTGCTAAACTCCTCTAAAGGTTAATTCATCTCACTACTGAAGACATGAACCTAAAGACTAAACTGGATTTGTTTTGCTTCACTTTTTACCACCTGATTAATACTGTATGAATGTTACTCTGAATTGTTATCATCAGATCTGTTTTTCACAATTTAGGTATGTAAAAGACTATGAACAAGCCATCATGATAGGCTATATCCAGTAAGTTGAAGAGGTTGCACTTCTTGAATTGTTCTATAATCCTCTAATCTTTCTTGTGGCTTTTGCCTCAACAATTTTTCAACATGCTTCTTGAAGACTAGACACCAGAACTGAGCTCTACATCACGACAACAATCACATCAGAGACAGCAGTAGAAGCAAAAAAGTTGTCCCCTCCTGACTCTTTTTCTGATGATACACACATTAGCACATAGTTGTTTTGGCCGTGGTTTCATTTATTTAGATGACCATGACCCTCATGTCTTTTAGAGTCACTTCTTTACAAAATACTGTTGCTTCTCTTCTGTAAGGGCTGTTATTCTGTTTTTAGATATATAACATTACAGTTGGTCATGTTAAAGGCCATATGATTTGCTTGTACTTGATTTACTAAGTGATACAGAGAAGCCTGTATCAGGGTAAGATCCATCTCACCTACCTTTAACCACCCCAAAGTCTGGCCTTTCACTTATGCTAGTGAACCACATAGGTTCCTTTTTGAGCCATTGGGAAGTCATAGGTACTTCCAGAGGACACTTCCTCACATCTGGTTTAGATAATGACATGGGATGGATTGTCCCCTGGAGGTGCCAATAACTCTCCTTTGACTCTACAGGACTGTACAACCAGCATAGATTACACACCTGACATTATGGCTGCTAATGATGGGACATAAGACAAATCCCATCCCCAGTGATATCTCAGCACCATTATTTAGCTCTACCCTGATCTTTATGCACTTTCCATCTGTTTTTTAAGGGTGGTTTTAGATCTTCATTCAAGCTACAAGTATGAGTTTTGAAATGAAAGAAGGACAAGGACTTAGCTCTACAGGGCTCTGCAGAGATACACACATATGCTAATGATGATTTGCCTGTTTCCAGTTACATTTTAAAACCTACCTGTTAACCAGTTAATGAACTGTTTTATCGTTTTCTCAGGTTTTTTTCCATCAAAATGCTGTGTGACATCAAATCAAATTCCTTGTGGAATAAAAACATCTAATAATAGCCCTGATGTTTGACCAGTTATCCATAAACTCATTGTGATTGACACATACTACAGGTTTTCCTTTCTGGAGTCCCATTCTACTTATTCTTGGGATCAGTGTCAGGCCAGTACATTTAGGAATACCTGATACAGTAATAACTTTTCATCCACCCCTCTGAAACTTCCCTATTGTTACAATACTTATAAAAAAATCAATAATAACAGTTCAGACAGCTCTCTTTAAACAGCTAGATGTTTCCAAATGTCTAATTTCAGTTTCTGTAGTTTATCTATAAATAAATTTAATTATTGTGTTTTTTCTCTTTTTAAAAGGCTTTAAAACCTTCTACTTTCTTCTTTGCTGTTTAGAAAAATTTCCATCTCTGAAATCTGCTATTCATATATTTTCTCATGTCCTTTTGTGTCCTTTCTTAATTTTCTCAAACTCTTCCTTTTTAGTTTATATCCTTTCCCCTACTTCATTATTAATGTTCCTATCATAATGAATCAGAAACCTACCTCAGACAAGTACCTTGAAAATACAACAATCCACTCAATCTTCAATAACGCAATGTAATGCAGAAGACTTTCCCAATTGTCCCATTCCTGACCCATAGCCATCCATAGTCTTTGGCTTCCAGATACCGTAGCAAAGTTCTGCAGCTTGTGGTATTTTCTACTGTGCTATTTTCTACTGTGCTGGATACTTTACTATTAAGATCCAGAATGGTGCACAGTTCCTTCTGTCTTGGAAAAAAATGTGTTTTTAGCATGTCCTCAATCTAACTGGTTTTAAATTGCAAAAATATCATAGTGGATACAGACATCCTAAGACCTTTTAAACTTTTTTGCTTAGTTATAGTAATATTGCAATGATCTCATAGTATTGCATTCTAAATTTTTGAGGTTCAGAGAACCACACTCCTGTTTTGATCTCTGCACAGGTTTTTGAACCTAAATAAGACCCTGAATAGTTTCAGTTCCAGACAAGAAAGTATCACGAAGTTCCTAAATCTCAGGCTTGAATGAGATGAATTGGG
The DNA here is from genome assembly GCF_013368605.1 of Nyctibius grandis. Lineage (NCBI taxonomy): Eukaryota > Metazoa > Chordata > Aves > Nyctibiiformes > Nyctibiidae > Nyctibius > Nyctibius grandis. Next base: position 106,385,231 of record NC_090659.1, read on the forward strand.
AAATTTGAGGAACTTGGATGCTAAGAGCAGTAGAAGAAGAAAAATGTTTGCCTAGAAGAATTAGGTGTTCAAGCCTAGGGAATCCAGAGTTGTATAATGTAAATTATGAGAAAAGGCAGAGAAATAGAATATTCTTTTTAAATATTTTAAGCCACAACTCTTTTTTTAATAGAAACAAATCACTTTTTGATTTTCTATGAAATCCCCTTGCACATAGCTCAGAACCTAGCACCACGAAAAACAGCAAAGTGGACAGGTTTCCCAGAAGAAAAGACTGAAATGACACAGAACTGGAAGATTTACTGTGCTCAAAGTAGTTTCTACACTGAATGTTGTCCAGATCCACTATTTTGGAGTAGTAAAGTTATCTGAAATCATGTCCAGTAAAATGGGATTAAAGGCCAGATAAAATAAATATTTGCTGTGCAACGCAAACATTTCTCTATGCTTGGCTATAAAGCTGAAGCTTGCACTATATTCTGAAGCTTCACTCTCTTGGATGTCTTATCTGAACTATGAAATGCATGTATAACTGTGGTCTGTAAATCAGCATTGTAATACTGGGCCGCTTACTGTTGTCCATGTGAGCACAGCACCACTGACCCAACTGTAGAAGCTATGGGCCTCAAAACGCTTTATGTACAGCAGCAAAGTAAGTCAACATGTCTTTTTGCAAAGTAGGTATGTTACTGTTAGTACACTTCAACTTATCTGTAGTTATGAATATATAAAAGTACCAAAAATTCAGAAATCAGTATTGTCTGACCTGAAACTGTTCTGAAAAGGAAAGTTTTTGGCAGTGTAGAGGTTTGGTTGAGTGAGAAGGGGCACGATCCTGTGTCAGTCACTGAGCAGTCTGAGCAACCCAGGTTTTGAGCAAGGGTTAAGCCCAGAGCTAGCGACCTTGCACTCCCCTTGCACGGTGCAGAACAAAGAACCCCGTGGTGCCTGCTTCGCGGGAAGCAAAACTACGTCCGGGAGGGGGGGGTCGGTCACGGCTCTGAATATGTAAACCTATGGACCAATCACAAGTGTGATCGGGGCGCGTGATTAACATATGCATAGTTTATATAACCACTGCTTTCTTTGTTAATAAACGAGAAGCTTCCATACTCACATTGAGATCGCGTAGCTTACTCCAGACCGTTCCCCAGCACCTGCGAGCGCGCCTCCCCCGGTTTTCCCCTTACTACATGGCAGCAAAGAAATTTCAAAAATCTTGGTTCAAGCTGACCAATTTTTATTTATTTATTATGGCTTGATCACTAAACTGAAAATAAAAACTTACCTATTCACCTAGCTCAATGTCTGAGCCTGAGACTGATCCAAAAGAGACAGGAAGAGCCCTCAGCCTGCCCCAGCCCTTCTTTCCTGGCTTCTTCATATTTTTGGTAGAATCATAGAATCATAGGATGGTTTGGGTTGGAAGGGCCCTTAAAGATCATCTAGTTCCAACCCCCCTGCCACAGGCAGGGGCACCTTTTTTTTTTTTTTTGCCTCTTGATGAAGCAGAAAAGAAAGCAAAGGAGCTGCTGGGCAGAAAGTAAAGTAATGAACGGCTGGGACGGAGGAATTCTCTTATGAGGAAACATTACAAGTAGACAGCTTGACTGAATGGTGGATTGGAGGTGAAATAAAATCTACAAATATTTGAAGTGAATTACCTCAAAGAACAAAAGAGATAATTTAAAGTAGCATAATCTACTGTGGGGGGGGAAAAAAAAAAACACAAAGAACAGACATAATAAGATACACAACAGCTCAAAACGTCCATTGCGTGAAATGAATAAGGAACTGCCGGTTCAGTATCATGTCTCCAACCACGAACAACACTCTGTCAGGAGACAAGAAGTACTACTGTAAGCAGAGGGTATGTCTCCCACAAATGTCCTGTTCTAATTTTAAAGATCTGCCAGTACTCTGACTTATATGGTCAATATTCCTTCCAAAGTGTTGTTATATTATCTAGTTTTCTAATATACAATTTTTATAAATCAGGACACCTTCTCTTCCTGCCAGTCCAGTTGATTCCATAGACCCTATTCCCTGCAAAAATGCATTCGCTTTTAGAGCTTTGATTTGACCCCAGCAAGCTTCATTGTACCTTCCCTTGGTCAAGTGCTGCAAACTGGAGAAAATAGCTCTAAGCCTGCCTTCTCTGTATCACTCATACAAGTTGGATTTTATTCTCTTTGTTATGTTGTTACTGGGATACTCAATCCAGAGGACTGTGTAGGAAAAGTCCTACCTACAACTCATCCGAAACAGTTCCACTGAAAGTAGCTTCCCTGGAGGAAGGGGCACAATAGAAGACTTAGGAGAGGACATGGAAGTTAACTTTTAAATTATCCACAGATTTATGCAGGAAATGCCCGTGATGCCCATATAGTCTTAATTCCTGTATAACACAGTCCTTTCAGTTTCTTCCAGTAACTCCTACAGCAGCCTCACAGTTTCTAGCTGAGAAAGAAAGATCTATAGGAAGGATACTCAGTCTTGACTTTTGGTGCTGCTTTGTCACAACTCAAGACATATAACTTCAGTCATGAGAAAGAAAGTTACATAATGGCAGAAATGTAAACATGGAAAACAAGTTAGTATTTCTAATTCTTTTATACCAGCTCTCTTGAAATGTTGCTGATTAAAACAATAAACTCAGCTGAACCAAAATAATAACAGATGTACTGTAAGTGTTCCCAGACCTAAACACCTTGGAAGGTTTGAGATCACATTTATTAAAACTGATCCCTATCTTAAGCAGTTTTGACACATATTCTTAGCCTTGGTGGTAAGCAAATAAGTAAGTCCTTTGAAGCATTCTGAAGCAGGCAAACAAGGATCTGACATATAGGGCTCTTTTGACCTTATATTTTTACACAAATTTCTCCAACTTAGTTAAAGTCATGAGGATTTTTCAAGTGATATTTCATGGAAATGACATTTAAAGCAACAACTTGTCTTCCTGAGCATTTGTGTGTATAAGATGAGAGACAGCACTTGCATATTCAAAACCCAAGTAAAGTGATAAATTTGGAAGCAAACTAGAGGTGACAGTACCCTCAAATAGCTATAAAAGTATTCTCTAGTGACTAGAGTGGAATATATTTTCAACAGAGATATAGTTCCTTACTTCTTCATCATTTTCCTCATTATTACTAAACCACTACATGAGTAAACAATCTTTTCTAATTCAGTATATCTTTGAATTCAGCATAGAAAGGTATACCCACTATTGCAATATGACATGGTGCATATGATGAAAGCCATCTGCTTCCAAAGGTTATGGTTCACAATTTCACTCACTATGTTATGCAATGGTTCCAATTACAAACGCTGACATTCATGTGCCAGTGGCATAAAGAGCATGAAAAGTCAGTCTCACCAGATCTGTTCAGAAACAGGTTCATCATAACTTCCCAGATATTTCCAGACAACCCCAAAATCACAGCTGGCCAGATCTTAGGCCACCCAAGACATTTGGATGGCATTTGTATGTCCTAAGGCATTGATTTTTAAATGTGGCTTTACATTTCTGTTAACCTACATGAAGTTTTAGAAAAAAAAGCTTTACTGAGGGTAAATCCTAAGGATCAAAATAAAAGAATACAGATGGAATAAGTAAGTATATGTAAGGTAATGGTAACAGTAAGCCAGTATTTTGTTTAATAAATACATGTACAATAAAAAAGTTTTAGTTATAAAAATCTATCAGGAAGTACAATGGATAGGTACATGATTAGAGAACCACTTATAATGATTTGGCATTCAGCTTAGTAGGATAGTTCTTATGTCTTGTATGTAATAAGTCTGAAATAATTTGAGGACAATCTACTTAAAATATGTACTTTCTGTGGCTATGTAAACATATCCCTTTTACCCCTTCTTAAGTTCCATCTTCCTTAATATTCCTGTTTTCTTGCCTCACTACTTCTTTCTTCTTGGCTTCATTAGTTCCTTGCATCTAGAATCTTCTTTTGAGCTATAGAACGAATATGACAAATCAGGTTGTGATCTTGACTTCCAACAGCAGATGCTATCACAGCATAAACTCTTCTGGCCAGTAGCAGAAGAGCATCCCTCATCTCTCACCCTTGCAGGGCACATGATGAGGTGTTCTGTGGGAAGCACAAAGGGTGAAGAAAGGCCACACTTCCTCCCACTGCTCTCTGGGTTAGCATGCAACCTAGCTCTCTCTCTAAATTCCCTTTACAGAAACTCTGTGGATTGAATAGCTATGGATTTATTTTATAATCCAAAGGTTTCTACTGAGAGCCTTCTAGCTTTTTCTTCAAAAGTCGAAGGTTGCTGGTGAGGTGAAGCCAAGTCTCATTCCAAGGCTTGCTTTCCATATGTGTGAAGGATCAGAAATGGATAGTGAACAGTAACATACCAAAATATACAGAAAGGCAGATTCCTAATTCACATCTAAATTTAAGCACTTAAATTAGGCAGACAGGGTCTCGCTTCAGAGTAATTCACATCATTTACCCCTCTCCATCAGTTGAGGAAGGAAAACCGGGCTCTTATGTGGGCAGAGCTGTCTCACTAAGGGCCTACATTTCAGCCTCAAGTTAAGCACCATACTTATGGAGACTGAACCCCATCCAAAATCACTTCAGTTAGTCAGGAACAGACAGCTCTAAATTAGCTGCAAGTATCACTGATAAATGTGAAGTAAAGCACATCAGAGGATAAAAGTGAAATTACTCTTACAAGGCATTAGAGTCTACATAATGGCTCAGTTCAGCAGGGAAATGTAGGTACCACTGCAGACAGCACACTAACAGGATGCTCATGGTCCAAAAAAAAATCTAACAGCATTCAGATGCTGTAGAAGCATAGAGGAGGGGATGGAAACAACATGGAAAATATCATAATGCCTTTACATATAAAAATGAAAGAGCATACTTCAGATGCTTCTTGCAGCACCAGATGCTGTGTCCCATAAAACAATAAGACAGACTTGGTGAGAGTTCACAGAAAAATGACAGAAAAGGAAATGTGGTCACATGAAGAGAAATTGAAAAGACAGAGGTTTTTCCCCTTGTAAAAGGATGAATGAGAGGTAAAATGAAAACATTTTACAAATTAATGTTATCATATAAAACAGCACAGGGAAAGCAGATCAGGGGCTTCCAGTCTGACTCTGGAAGGAAGAACAACACGGCATTCACTGAAATTAAAAGGTGGGCAAGTCAAAACTGATAAAAGGAAATACCTTTTTATATTATGTGTAATTAAATTGTGGAACTCATTGCCAAAGGAAGTTGTTGAGACCAAAAACTTAACCAGATTCATCAAGAGATTGGATTTTATATCAATATCAAGGATATCCAGAGTTATCATAATTAAGGAAAATAAAACTTTTGGAAGAGATATTAAACCTAGTGCTTCAGGGCTTAAACTAACCTCTGACAATCAGTGAGTAGGATCAGGAGATCTTTGTGGAGGCAGATTATTCCGCCTTTGCCTCCTGCAGGGTTCTTCTGTCGTTCTTCGTAGCATCTGGTACTGGTTATATCAGACAGAGTAACAGACAAAATGGCTCTCCAGTCTGACTTAGTCAAGGATTCCTCTATACTTACACTCCTCTGTAAGGAAGCTCTACCCAGAAATGGGTGTGCTTATGTTTCTTAAACCCTTGTGTGAAAGCACAAGATGGGGCCACAATTTGGTCCTTAGTCACACGTGAAGAATACGTAAACACATTATTACATGCTTGCAGGGCTTGATTGCTTTCCAGATTTTAGTGTGAGGTTTGCCCAGCACTTCAGGATTTGTTCTTCTACATGAAGATGCAAAACAGTCTTGGAAGACATGTAAAGGAGTTATATTTAACAGCAAGACAATCCAGATCATTTATCAACATGCTTGTGGGCCCAAAATTACAAAACCTGTGAAAAGAATGAATCAACACACAGGCTATTGTAAGAAACATATTTTAAATGAGGTCATTAAAAAAATGCCTCTTTGCCCTATTTCTTTTCACCTTGGTTGAGTTTTGCTGAATCTCAACACAAAGTCTGATTCCCATCCTGGTGTGGGGGTCTTGGAGCCTGGGTACTCATATAGACCAACCATGAAGTGAGCAACTCATCAACTTCTTTCCCCAGAGAGATATCCTACCCATTATGTGCAGGTTAAACTTAAAAATCATCAGCAGTGAACTCCTCTAATCTAGGGCTGGCAACAGGGAGATGCCATTATCAAGGTTTGAGAAGATGTCCTACAGTGGACTGCCAATCAATGGGAAAATACATCTTTTGTATTATTTGCATAGTACAAAATGGGGGGGCGGGGTGGGGGGAGCTTTTGGAATTAATCCAGACATAATTTTTACCCCTTTTTGAACCAACAATAATTGACCTAGTTTTACTCCAAACAATAACTGACCTTTACAAACATAGGAAGAGGTCTTTAAAAGCTGCCTTTTCATCCCACCCACAAAACCACTCTCTTTCTTTGGAGAATTAAATTGCCTCAGTATAAAGAATTCATACTAGCTTTAGTTTTAGAAATCTGATCCTACATTTTTTTCCCCTGAAGAATAATTCCTTGATCTGTTATCTTTGGCACTTTTCCTAATCCTTACAAGCATTCATTATCTGTTTTGTTTGGTTGGTTTTTAAGCTACATTTGGAGATATTATTGGCAAGTACTTGCAAATATACAGCAGCCTAGGTAACCCCTTCTTTTGTGTTTACCTTCAACCACATGGTTAGTTTAAGTTGCCTCTGTCAGTGTGGGCAGAACTTTATAAAGTTCATAACAAGATCTTTACTCCATTTGACCATCTTCAAATGTAATTCCTTTAAAAAAGCAGTAACAGCAGATATAAATTGAAAGCATTACAGACAAAGATTTTTACCCTTTTAGTTGCTTTTTTTGCCTTTGTCTGGGTGAATTTAAAGATATAATTCTTCTGTCAGCTCAGACTTTTATCCTCAAGTGCAATTTTTTTTATTATTTCATTTTAAAAACATTCTAACAATGACAGCTAGTTAAAAGATTTCTTCTGTGCCCTTGTAAAATATGCACTTAAAAAAAAATGGATCAAAAAGTCAGGTTTTCTACAATGGTGTTGTAACCAAAATGTATTTCAAATTGCTATTCACTTAGTCTTAACTTTCAATGTCTTATTTAAGTTTATGTAATCTACAACGATTTGGATTTCTAGTCTTTACTCCTGGATCTTCAAACGCTTCCCTTTTTTCTGATCTTGTTTTAACCCCCTCCACCCCTACATACCCTGCTGAAACCAGGAGAGATGAGGCAAACACTGTGTGAAAATGGGGGGAAAAGAACAGTTTCTGCACTTATTTATGTCTCCTCAATGGAGAAATTCAAAATAATATGAGTGCGAAAATCATGTTTGAGGTGATAAATAGTAGCAACAGTAATAGCAATGCAACTCTACAGCTGAATAAATACATGAACATATAATTGTGCAAGTACTTTTAATTTATGAATATATATTAATTTATAAAAACTTCTCTGAAAGCCCCTAGTTTGCCTCCTCTGACCCAAGTATTACTGTCACATAATGCAAAATTTTAGCCTGGAGTGAATTTTTATGAATGACTCATAACTTACTGAATATAGGGGTATATTTAATGGGAATGCTGACATGATCTCATCTATTCTAGCTCAGACAGTGCTACTCAGTTTCTTGAACATAAAACTCATTTAACTGCAGTGATGACAAGACTTTGTTTTTTCACAAGCCCTATAAAGTTCAGTTCAAACAAATACCTGTTATCAGGCTATTCAAGAAAAGGAATTGGGGGGGGGCAGTGTTTTAATGTTTTCCTTAGTTTTGAAGTGGTTGAATGGTTCATCAACCCACTGAGTAGTTTCCTTAGTCATTTTCTTTTTAATTAATAGACTTGTGAACAACCACAGCTGCCTTGTGGGACATCAGAAACACTAAACAGATGACTAACTTGCAGCGAGCAAACTATTCAATACAGTCAGCCTTAATTTGAGCCATACATGGTGAAAAATAAAAGCGTGGCAAGTATGCAGGATATTGTATAGTTTTGTACCTGCTTTAAGTTAAAACAAGTCCCTGGTGAGATGAAAATAACAATCATAAAAACTGAGAGCAACATTTTAGATTTATTGCCACCTGTTAGCATAATTTTGAGCCGTACTGGGGACATGCATTATCAGACAGGTTAGTGTCACAGTGCTGGTGCCGCTGGCAACCATGACTGCAGAAAACAATGGCCATGTCAAGTGTCAGCTCCCTGGACTAGAGCAAACATTAGCGTCTGACTACAGGAAAGATAGCACGTGTTATCTCTGTGCTTCTTCTGTCCTGTTTCTGGATAGGAACTATCTACTGGGCGTTCATTAGAAACTAGCCTTGAGGCAAGCCAGCTCTGTAAACTACAGCTGTCTAATTGGTTTTGCTTGTGTGCACTGTCTTTGCTTTTACAATGGGGAAAAGCAACACGGCCTTTCTAATTAGATTGTTAAACAAAATAGCTGAATTGCACAGCAGTAAAGAATTTGCCCTACTCTTTGTAATTCCAGAATAAGGCACAGCAAAGATCCAGGATTTTTCCAGCCCATTTCCCCCATCATCATATCCAATGGTAATGAGACTCTTTCTTTTTTTTTTTCCTTAAAATAATGCAAACGATTGTAGGCCTTGCTAAAATCCAAAATAAATGTGAAAACAGAATTCCAGGAGCAAACACATCTCTCCCTTTATTTTGTTGTCTCTGCTTTCATTTGCTTCAAATACTGAGGCTATGCACTAATTGGTGTCTTTGTTGACAGCAAACACAGGGAAAAAAAAACGTACATGCTTGGAAGATGAACTCCCCTCTCTGCCTGGAGGTGATCACCCTCAACCAGGGCTGAAATGCACTGATACGGTGGGGAAAGCTCAAAAATCACCATTTGCTGCACCTGTTTTGTGTATTAAGAAAGGAATTTGGTCTGTCAGTTCAGCACCTTTCATATGCTCTGAATTGATCCAGAAGGAAAAAGAAAGCTCCATGAAGCCAGTTTTCTTCTCGGTGCCTTAGATTCAAAGTTCTTGTTTCTTTTATAGGTCCTTGCTGTTTTTCACATAAGACCTTCTCCGTCAGCATGCTAAGCATATGCTGAAGGATGCAGAGAAGTCTCTGTTTCCATTTGCTTTCTACAGAGTAATTCAACACAAATCCTCACAGACGTAATGTGGATATTTGGGAGGATTCCTAATACTACTGCAGTTTTTCCCTTTTTTAACAATCATATTCTCTTTTCCTTTCAGGAGTCTATCCTGGTGCAAAGAGATGATGAGCCTCCTCGGAATAAATGGCAGAATAGGCAAATAATCAACATCAAAGGACTGTGAAATTTCTATTGATTCTAAGGTTTAAGTCACTCTTAACAACATGCCAGTGAAATGTTAGCATATTTTACAGAATCACAAAAACACAGAATCAGCTGGGTTGGAAGAGACCTCTGGAATCATCGAGTCCAACCTTTGACCTAACACCACTGTGTCGACTAGACCATGGCACTAAGTGCCATGTCCAGTCTTTTCTTAAACACCTCCAGGGATGGTGACTCTACCACCTCCCTGGGTAGCCCATTCCAATGCCTAATAACCTTTTCTGTGAAGAAATTTTTCCTATTGTCTAAACTGAACCTCCCCTGGCGCAGCTTGAGGCTGTGTCCTCTAGTCCTGTTGCTAGTTGCCTGGGATAAGAGGCCGACCCCCACCCCACTACAACCTCCTTTCAGGTAGTTGTAGAGAGCAATAAGGTCTCCCCTCAGCCTCCTTTTCTCCAGGCTAAACAATCCCAGTTCCCCCAGCCGCTCCTCATAGGACATACCTCAATGTCTTTCTTGAAGTGAGGGGCCCAGAACTGGACACAGTACTCGAGGTGTGGCCTCACCAGTACAGGGGGACAATTACTTCCCTAGTCCTGCTGGCCATACTATTGCTGATACAAGCCAGGATGCTGTTGGCCTTCTTGGCCACCTGGGCACACTGCTGGCTCATGTTCAGCCAGATGTCCACCAATACCCCCAGGTCCTTTTCCACAGGGCGGCTTTCCAACCACTCTTCCCACAGCCTGTAGCACTGTATGGGGTTGTTATGGCCAAAGTGTAGGACCCGGCACTTGGCCTTGTTGAACTTCATACCATTGGTCTCAGCCCATCTATCTAACCTGTCCAGATCCCTCTGCAGAGCCTTCCTACCCTCCAGCAGATCAACACTTTCACCCAACTTAGTGCCCTCCGTGAATTTACTGAGGGTGCACTCGATACCCTCATCCAGATCATCAATAAAGATATTAAACTGGACTGGGCCCCGTACTGAGCCCTGGGGGACACCACTAGTGACCAGATGCCAACTGGATGCGGTACCCTTCACCACCACTCTCTGGGCCCAGCCATTCAACCAGTTCTTAACCCAGTGAAGAGTGCACCCGTCCAAGCCATGAGCTGCCAGCTTATCCAGGAGAATGCTGCGGGAGACAGTATCAAAGGCTTTGCTGAAGTCCAAGTATACTACATCCACAGCCTTTCCCTCACCCACTAGGCAGGTCATCCGGTCATAAAAAGAGATCAGGTTGGTCAGGCAGGACCTGCCTTTCCTAAACCCATGCTGACTAGGCCTGATCCCCTGGTGGTCCTGTACGTGCTCTGTAATTGCACTCAAGATGATAACCACAGTCTTCAACTCATTCAATGACTCCTTTGTCAGACGTCCTTTCTGATACCCCAGTTAGAAAATGGGGAAAAGGAGAATGGTTTGATAGAATAACCAAAGGTGAACTTCCCCATAAATGCTGTGTTTGAAAAGGTAAGTTCTTCAGTACCCATGCAAAATAGTCATTTTTCTGGAATAGCACAGAAATTGATGTTTAAGGTGTATGAAAAATGTCACGAGAAATAGTAAACTATTCAATGTGCAGCTGAAGTAAATAACAGCAACAGGAACCAGCTGTGCAACTTCCATGTGGGTGTCTCAAAGGACAAAGAAAATGAGTAACAAAAGCTAAGTGCACTGCACTGAACTAGTAGTGTGTATTGCTCTCTACTGCCTTAAGCCTTCTGAGTCAAAATGATTTTGATTTCTAAACAGTGGCACTTGCTTATCTCTCAGGGTTGCACCTTGCTCTGCAGCACAACAGAAGTCTGAAAGGAATAGGTTGAATCTCATCTTGCATGGTCTCTTTCTACTATGTCGTGGTGACACAACTTTGTATTGTTAGAAACACTCAGAGCAAACAAAACTAACTTCTTTTTGCTATCTAAATCAGACTTTTTACCTCTCCTTTATCTACAAAACATGAGTTGATATCATACAGCTCTTTTTTAGCTCTTAAGAAATCATAATGTTTAGGTAATAATGGTAAATAGCAAATACTGAAAAAAGTTTCTTATTGTAACACTAGAGGATCCCGAAAAGCACGTTCTTTTCTGTACAAGATTATATCTGAATATGGATATGACACTAGGTACTTTTAAGAAATCTACATTCGTTCCTTGACTTACTTTCCCCTAGCTCATCCATTTGTGATACAAACATCATTTTAATAAGTAGATTCAGGTCTATCACAATTACGTTCACCATCTGAGATCTCACCAGAATCACAACACCTGATAACAAAAATTAAATTTCTAAGATCCCCATTCAAGACCTTCATCATAAAACAGGTTTGAAGAGATCTTAGGGGGTCATTTGATGGATTTTGTTGTTACATGAGGTTGCTTATGGCTTTTTGATGTCAAAATTTGAGCATCTCCAGGGATGGAGTATTTACAACCTCTCTGGGAAACTTGTGCCAGTGTTTAGCATTCCTTCATGGTGAATTTTTTTTCCTGATATCCTGATAATGCTTGTGTTGCAGTTTGTGTCTATTCCTTCGCATGCTTTTGCTGTGCACCCCCAAGAGAAGACACCAAGAGAAGATCTGTCCTTTGCCTTCTCTCCTTCAGACTCAGCAAATCAAGCTTTCTCAGGCACTCCTTGTACATCAAGTACTTAGCAGTTAATTGTCTCAGTAATCCTTAGCGATCCACTGGATTCATTCCCATATGTTGGAGTTAGTCGTGTCTTGGGGAGCCCAAAAATGGACGTAGGCCTTCAGATGTAGTCTCAGAAGTGCAGAACAAAGAACAGTCTATTCCCTCATTTTGGAGACTGCTCTCACTAATTCAAGTCATCCACCAGGACTCCCATGTTTTCTCTGTACAGATGCCTTCTCCCCAGCCTGTCCTGTAGCATGGCACTGTTCTATATCACATTGGAGGAATTTACCTCTGCCTTTGTTGAATTTCATAAGCTTTCTGTAAGCCCACTTCTCCAGCGTACTGAGACCTTAAGAGTGTGTTTCTTCCTTGTTCTTGCCACTGCTTGTAAGAGAGAAACTTGCCCTCCCACTACTGGTTGCCAAGACTGCTGGGGAAAACCACCTATTAAAAATAAGTGAAGAGTTTTCTCTTTAGAACCAGTCAGTAACTTTCAAAGAAGTTCAAGAAGACCTTTGGCTAGGAAACTGTCACCTATCTGAAGAAGAACTCCATAGCAAAGAGTGAGGTAGAAACCAGGAGGAGCTGTGGTGCCTGTATGCTGCACTTGGTATATAGGGCCTGGGAGGAATGTGCTACTGGCACCGTACTCAATGGGCACAGAGACAGCAGGAAAATGAGAACTCTTCTCAAGCTAGCCAATCTTGAGACAGCTACAGCCTGGAAGCTGTACAAATGTGCATGAGCTATTAGACTCTACCAGACAGGAGTAGAGAAGCTGGTGCCCACCTTCACCGGTTAAGGCAGATACTCGTCAAATGGAAGGAAAGTGTGTCTGAAACCATCAATTGCTACTGAAAAGTTCTTGTTCTTTGCCAAAGACTATCGCAGTTTAGCAGTGAGAGATTTTTCTCTGCAGAATATAAATCAGTCAGACCAGAGTTTTTCTTGTGGAAGATGAAATTGGTATAATAAATAAACAAACGTGTTCTGCTCATTTACGTCAGAGTTTATCACAGAATTTTAGTGAAAAGTAAAAAAAGGAGAGAGAGAAAGAGAAGATTTTTGGAACTATTGGCCAGGACCTTCCAGCATCACGCATTTTCATTAGAAAGTGCCAGTTCTCAAAACCCAAGAATTTTGTGGCACCGTATCTGTTTTAACAAAACACTGTGAAGAAATTTTCCATACTTAAAGAGACAACAGGTGAGAGGTGATCTGATAATGTAGTGAGCAAATATTTTTCCACAGGTAAGAGGCCCATACAGAAGATACTACTCAGCCTTGATTCAGGTCCTTTCTTCCTAATCCAATGATATGAAGTGAAACAGGCCCAGAAGAAGACACAAATCCATTTGTTAGGGCACTCACCTACATTAAGTAGCCTTGATTTCTCACTGTGAATCAAGCCAGGCAAGGGCTTGGCTCTCCCTCAAACACTCTTCAGCAAATGCTTTAGCCAGAAGCCTACTGTTCTGGGTAAGATTCTCACAAATTCCAGAATTTCAAAGAATGTTTCTACTTTACTTGTAAGTGAAACGTAACCATTGCTGTCTGGCCAGACCCAGACACAGGTTCTGCCAAATATATAGAAGACAGCAAGGCTGGAATTCATCTCATTTAACCCCAAGCATGCTCTTAGTCCATGGAAAGAATTAGGCTTTTTTAGGGTGTGATACACTTTCTTAGATACCTTAGGTGAGATTTCTCTTACCAGATGTACTTACATCCAAGCTGGTCTCCCAAGCCTGCCTTTAGAGTCAGTGGACCAAAAAAGGCAGCTCTAGAGTATGATTTGCCTCATTCTAAGGTAAATGTCTAAAATGATCTAAAAATGTATGTTTCTTTCCAATGACTATAAGCAGAACCCAGAGGGACAACTCAGGGTTAAACATCTTTCTCATAGATATCTGACACTGGATGCAATGAATTCTATCCTAAGAGGAAAAGTTCCTGCCCATTTGCATTTGGAGTTATGGCTCATGTCCAGCTTTAATAAAATGAGAGGGGGAAAACAGGGATTTAAGATAAGTTTGGGGTTGTTTTCTTGGGTATGCTATTGGTTTTTGTAGGCTTTGGAAGAAAACTTATACCGTGTTCTTTCTTAGGTTATGTGCCAAAACATGTTTTTATGTTGTCAAAGATTAAATAATTAGTAGAACATGGTCAAGATCAAAAGGCTGTTCTATGTCATAGCTAATTAGAGAGTTACCACAAGTATGACAGCTAGTGATTCCTGATGGTCTGATATCTGCTGTAGCTATCCACGTGGATTCAGAGCGAAATGGAATACACTCGCATTGTGTTTTAACTCAAGTCATCATAAGTTGTTGATTTAAGAACTGAATATTCATTTACCTCTCCTCATCTCCCAGTTACTATTAACATAAAAATGAACAATTGGCTTCTATTCTAAGCAAGAATAGTAAGACCCCTGGCCAGTGACCTCTCAGAGACCAGCTACAAAAAAAGTATATGCAGGAAAAAGCATTATGCTTTGTTATGCAGCAAACACAGAAGATGACTGATTTAAAGAAGAATCATTTAATTCGGCATTATTCATAGATTTGAAAAGCAGTAAGCAAGAACATTCTATTACTCTGATGAAAAAAATTAGTCACTCTGTGCCAATGACTCATGCATCAATGCTTTCATATACATAAGCTGTAACATTCATCCCCAAATTAGCCTTTGTACCTTGGTGTGATCTACTCACCTCCCATCTTACCCACCGATGTTATTTGTATGGAATATTGTTCCTACACACTTCCCTGTACATGCTATGAAATATAGGCTTAGACTTCTAAAAGACCTCTGATTTGGATGTTTCATTTTCAGAGGGAAAACTGCCATAGCTTGACGGCCAGAAGGGAGAAGTACTCTTAATCTCTACAGTTTTTGTTAATAAAGTTTTTATGCTGACTGTTTAAACATAGTGCTGCCAACTACCACAGGAAGATCTGAACAGCAAAAATCATGAGTCCCACTACTACATACATCAAGCTTGACATGACTTTGAACTATTCAAGATGAGAATGTTACACTTAGTTTTTCAGAGGCTGTCATATACCTCATCTCTCCAGGTAAAATCTCTATCAGAGCAGTAGCAGGCTCTCATATCACCTGGAAATGGTTATTTACAGCTTTTGCCTCCTCTTCTTTCTCCCATTCCAGAGCTGTAAGTCTCTTCTGTCTTCCATGTTAACATGCTCTTAAAAAATCCACCTTTTTTCTACTGGAAGGGGTTTATCCCTGCCTCGAACCTCTCTTCTATATTTCTCTTAGATACTATTCTTTCTATTACATAGTCTTGACACTGACCTATAGAGCTTCTAAAAGACTCCGACTATCTTTTTACCCTTGTTCCAACAATGAATCCAGCCAAAATTCTGTTTGGGAATTTTTCTTTAAATATTTTTTGGCCTGCAACAGATACAGCAAATCTAAAAATTTTCATCAGAATGTCCCAGTAGTGATTGTATGCAGCAGACTCAGGGTTGCACGGCACAAGACATTATCTTTTGTTAGCTGAACTGGGGAAAATGTCAGACTGGGTTTGAATTTTGAAGGTCACTGAAGGTGAAATAAGGCAACTTGCTTAAATGACTTATCTTAGTCTGCAGAGAAATTCAAATTTTGTTACACGGCTAATAATTTGCTACACCACTCAAATTTGAATGTATGTCAGAGCATTTTCATGAAGAAAAGCTTCTGAAGGCCAAGAATGAATTTCTGGTCAAAATAAGAGATAGAAGAATCCACTTTCCAATCACCACACTTTAGTGGTTAAGGCACTTGCCTACAGTGCCGCAGATCTTGACTCAAGTCCCAGGTTGACTTTCTCTCTGTTTTAGCAAGAAAAAGATGAAAGATCTTATTTCTGTGTGACCCTGGGACTGAGCCATTTGGAAACTTCAGCAGAGAGAAAACCTTTGCATTGCTCAAAGTAGGAACACTTTTAGGTCCTTACATCTCTTTTGCAATTTTTTTTCATTTGCATTTTAAAACTCTACATACATATTTACTTTGTAAACTACATCTTATTTGTGACATAGATAAGATGTTCTGTCAACTTTTAACAAGTAAAATGACAGCTATCCTTATTCTGTCTTCCCAGAGGAACTCTAGTCACCTTCCTATCTCCTCTAGTGTGAATGCAATGGTTATTCAGAGCTTTTGGATTTCAACTTTACCTAGATGTCCTTTAGATATCTGTCCTTCAGTTCATGACTGGCTTTTAACTGAGGTCCAAAGTGTGCTTTGGGATTTTGTTTGCTTGTTTGTTTGATTTGGGTTTTTTTTTTTAAAGAAATATGAGAGATTTCAGAGGAAGCTCTTCCAGAGACATCCCTTTTTTACTCTTTCATATGTCTAGATTCACATCTCAGTTGTAATGGTGCAATTCCACTGGAGATAACGAAAGTAAAATTAAATTAACTATCAATGAAGAGAAGTCAGCATTGCCAGAGGTACTGCTGTGGAGGGCATATGAATCATGATTTGTCTTGGAGAGCAGGCTTGAAGATGCTGCCCCAGATCACATAGTAAGAAAGCTGAGCAAATGTCATAGCCTTCTGCAGAAAGTGCAACCTTTCAAATTCCTGTCAATTTGAAAATCCATGAACTTTATTTTGAAATCATAAGAGAGATTTGTATTATTATAGTGAGTTGAGTTCTGCTCTCTTGCTCTCTAGGGATGTGAGATTTCTGTGAAGGGAAAAATTAACAACATGACAACTATTGTAGAGCATATGCAGTGGCTTATACATGTGAGAAAGTAAGCAAACATTCCTTCTCCAGCTTTGCAACTGTAACTCAGTGTTATCAACTTTATCACATAATCATAGTCTTTATTGTGTCTAGAGAAAGGAGTTTTTTGTGGTTTTTAACTTAGTCATGGATGAATGATGGTCAAAAGTAATGGGCTAATTTCTGCTCTGTTTTTTAATAACTGCTGGACTGAGGTCAGAATTGGCCCATTTGGCCCCACAGATATTCATAGGGCAAAGCACACACCCTGGGAGTTGGTAACAAGAATGAGAGAATGGCCTCATCCTGCCTTGAGGTTTCCAGCACAGCTATGTGGGGCAGAGGGAAGAGCAGGAGGGCTGATGGTGTCCCCCATCATGGCTGTGCACAAAGCCATCCCAGGCTTTGCTGGCGTGAGGACCAAGCCAAAGCAAGGGCACCCTCCACTCCTCACACACTTGCCAGGGATGAAGCGAGGGGGCTGTATGCCTGCCAAAGAGAAGCCGCTTTCTACTTGTACCCTGTCAATAAGGAGGATATTAGGGGGGAGGCGGGGGGCAGAATTTAAAGGACTTTGTTTGCTGTCACACTTCCCCTGCCAGAGAAAGCAGAAACAGGCAAGGTGACTGAAGGGGCACACCAGTGCAGGGGCAAGATCCCAGGGCATGAAGCTGAGGAAGGGGTCTTCTCCAAGGGAGAAAACAAGGGACACTACCCACAGCTAAAGGCTGTAGGGAAGGCTCTGCAGGAGGAGAGTCAGGGCCCTGAGGCTTTGGGGTGCTCTGCTACAATATCTACTACATAGTGGAGAGCAGGAAAGGAATCTGGAGGAAGCTCTCACCAAGCCACTTTCCATTATTTATCAGCAGTCCTGGCTAACCGGGGAGGTCCCAGTTGACTGGAGGTTAGCAAATGTGATGCCCATCTATAAGAAGGGCTGGAAGGAGGATCCAGGGAACTACAGGCCTGTCAGACTGACCTCAGTGCCAGGGAAGATTATAGAGCAGATCATCTTGAGTGCTATCATGGGGCACATACAGGATAACCACGCGACCAGGCCCAGTCAGCATGGGTTTACAAAAGGCAGGTCCTGCTTGACTAACCTGATCTCCTTCTATGACAAGGTGACACGCTTACTGGATGAGGGAAAGGCTGTGGATATTGTCTACCTGGACTTTAGTAAAGCCTTTGACACCGTCTCCCACAGCATTCTTCTGGAGGAACTGACTGCTTGTGGCTTGGATGGGCATATGCTTCACTAGGTAAAAAGTGGCTGAATGGCCAGGCCCAAAGAGTTGTGGTGAATGGAGTTAAATCCAGTTGGTGGTCGGTCACAAGTGGTGCTCTCCAGGGCTCAGTATTGGGGCCAGTTCTCTTTAATATCTTTATCAATGATCTGGACGAGGGGATCGAGTGCACCCTCAGTAAGTTCACAGATGACACCAAGCTGGGTGGCAGTGTTGATCTGCTGGAGGGTAGGAAGGCTCTGCAGAGGGATCTGGACAGGTTGGATCAATGGGCCAAGGCCAGCTGTATGACATACAACAAGGCCAAGTGTCAGGTCCTGCACTTGGGGCACAACAACCCCATGCAACGCTACAGGCTTGGGGAAGAGTGGCTGGAAAGCTGCCTGGCAGAAAAGGACCTGGAGGTGTTGACCAATGGCTGGCTGAACATGAGCCAGCAGTGTGCCCAGGTGGCCAAGAAGGCCAACAGCATCCTGGCTTGTATCAGCAATAGTGTGGCCAGCAGGGCAAGGGAAGTGATCGTCCCTCTGTACTCAGCACTGGTGAGGCTGCACCTTGAATACTGTGTTCAGTTTTGGGCCCCTTACTACAAGAAAGACATTGAGGTGCTGCAGCAAGTCCAAAGAAGGGCAACAAAGCTGGTGAATGGTCTAGAGAACAAGTCCTGTGAGGAGCAGCTGAGGGAACTGGGGTTGTTTAGCCTGGAGAAAAGGAGGCTGAGGGGAGACCATATCCCTGTCTACAACTACCTGATAGGAGGTTGTAGAGAGGAGGGTGTCAGTCTCTTCTCCCAGGTAACAAGCGATAGGACGAGAGGAAACAGCTTCAAGTTGACCAGGGGAGGTTTAGATTGGATATTAGGAAAAATTTCTTCACCGAAAGGGTTATCAAGCACTGGAACAGGCTGCCTAGGGAAGTGGTTTTGTCACCATCCCTGGAGGTATTTAAAAGATGAGTAGATGTGGTGCTTAGGGACATGGTTTAGTGGTGGACTTGGTAGTGTTAGGTTAATGATTGGACTCGATGATCTTAAAAGGTCCTTTCCAACCAAAATGATTCTGTGTGATTCTGCGTAATATCCTCCTCCACCATCTCTGGCCCTGCTTCTACTTTGTTGCCAGCCTCACATCCTCTACTGTAAGCAGGCGATCAGGAGTCTTGGGAATAGGAAGCATCAGGAACAGAGGGAAACCCATGCTTCATGCCTTTGTTTCTGTGCCTGAAGGGCTCCTGTGCCTGCTGGTGATCGGAAGGCTACAGAAAGGCTGAAGCAGCAAACTCCTTCCCCAGGCAATGAGGGGAGTGGGGGGCAGATGGTCACACTGAGCCATAGTGCATCCTCCGACCTGCTCCTGGGGATCAGCAGGTCCAGGCCAGGGCTCATCTCAGCGCAGACACGGCAGCCCAGCGCTCTGCAGTGGTCTCATCGCCACTGTTTTTTAGAGAAAAATGTACAAACGCTCGTGCACACAGTTCATTTTGAAGTATCACTTAGGAATCTATTCTCATAGAAGTTTTCTTCCTTGTGTGCAAGCTATTAAGTATGATTATTTAAGAAAGGTAACTGGAGTCATTAAATATTCCTGTCATATGCTTTTGGGGAGACTTTTCCCGAGGCCTATGACCACATGTCAGAATTTACAGCATACACTACATATACTCTTGGTCAATAGGACTGTGGGGAAGAAATTACAGTGCAATAATTCATTTCTGATTTCCTTTTTGCTTTAGTGATAGCACTGAAACAAATTACAAATGGAATCTGACTTCAAGTAAGCATTTATGTGGTTCAAAATGCTACTTAAACACTTTCATGTCACCTTTGAGAATGTGTTTCCCTGAGGCTTTTATTTTAGTCACTACATGTGAGGGTGCATGTGTGCACACAAGCATGTGTGTGAGGCAGTGGAAAGCTCATGGGGATGTGTTCTAGTGCATTGGATTGAGATTTATCAAAGTAAAAACTTGCTAAGGAACCTTAGTCTTTTGTAATTGAAATGAAACAATGTTCCTTGGTTTTATTTCACCAACTTTCATAATGGCTGTTAATAGGGAAACAAGGGGAGGAGTATCTGAGGGGAGAAATGTTTCTATTGCAAAATGTTTTGAAAAATATTAAAGAAGTTCCATAGAATCATAGAATCATAGAATGGTTTGGGTTGGAAGGGACCTTAAATATCATCTAGTTCCAACCCCCCTGCCACAGGCAGGGACACCTTCCACTACACCAGGTTGCTCAAAGCCTCATCCAACCTGGCCTTAAACACGACCAGAGAGGGGGCATCCACAGCTTCTCTGGGCAACCTGTTCCAATGTCTCACCACCCTCACAGTAAAGAATTTCTTCCTAAGATCTAATCTAAATCTATCCTCTTTCAGTTTAAAACCATTCCCCCTCGTCCTGTCACTGCTTGTCCTTGTAAAAAGCCCCTCTCCCCCTTTCCTGTAGGCCCCCTTCAGGTACTGGAAGGTTGCTATGAGGTCTTCCCGGAGCCTTCTCTTCTCCAGGCTGAAGAGCCCCAACTCTCTCAGCCTGTCTTCATAGGAGAGGTGCTCCAGCCCTCTGATCATCTTCGTGGCCCTCCTCTTGACTCGCTCCAACAGCTCCATGTCCTTCTTATGTTGGGGGCACCAGAGCTGGATGCAGTACTCCAGGTGGGGTCTCATGAGAGCAGAGTAAAGGGGCAGAATCACCTCCTTCGACCTGCTGGCCATACTTCTTTCGATGCAGCCCAGGATGTGGTTGGCTTTCTGGGCTGGAAGCACACATTGTCGGCTCATGCTGAGCTTCTCGTCAACCATCACCCCCAAGTCCTTCTCCCCAAGGCTGCTCTCAATCCATTCTCCACCCAGCCTGTATTTATGCTTGGGATTGCCCCGACCCACATGCAGGACCTTGCACTTGGCCTTGTTGAACTTCATGCGGTTCGCACAGGCCCAGCTCTCAAGCCTGTCAAGGTCCCTCTGGATGGCAACCCTTCTCTCCAGCGTGTTGACCACACTGTACAGCTTGGTGTTGTCTGCCAACTTGCTGAGGGTGCACTCAATCCCACTGTAAAGTTTGTATGTTTATGAAACTTTTTGAAAAACAGCAGTAATTTTCATAAAGTGGAAGAGCTTGCGTAATAGCCAACCCAGTTCTGAATGTTACAAGAATATAGAGGTCTAGAGTCAGGTAACCAAGCTGCCATTCTACACCTAGCAGAGTACTTTAAAAACAATTATACTATAAGAAAGCTTTCACTTTTCTTCTGCTTATATTAGTTAGAAAATACACTGATGAGAATGAATCTGAGAAAGGGTGGTGGTCAACACGAAACTAATATCCTGAATTTCTCTCTAGACTCTGCCACTTACTTTTCAATATATAGCTGTGTTTTCTAACAAAAAAAAATATTTTATCCATTGCCTCACATTAAAAGCTCCAACTCATCATCACACTTTTGTATTTTTTTTACATGCATGTTTACCTTAGTGTCTATCTCATGCCTCAGTAACATGGTTTCCATGATTCCTCCAGCTTACTACTCATCTCCTAGCTTAGAACTTGGGTTATGAACAAAAAAATAAAACCCGCTTGAACACCAAATGTTTCTTTTTCCAAAACACAGATGCATTTGCTTCCATATTATCTTCAGTTTTAGTAACATCCATCAAAGCTAAATCAGAAGGCCACACTGTTGCTGCAGCTTGCACTGTTGTTCCAAGCTGCACAAGTTACTGGATACAGGGACATGGTATCACAGTCCAGCAAAACAACATCTGCTAGAGTGATTAGAATTACATCAACGCTGGTAGAGAAATGTTTGTAAAACACTTTGACGATGAAAACTCATACGCAAAGGATAATTGCATACAAAATTCTAACAAAATTACACACGGATTCCGTCTTTGTATATTTTCTTCAATGCCAAATATCTTGTCAAAATCCCCAAGACTTTGTTTAGAAACGTAGGGCTAAATGTGTTGTTTTTGCAAAGACAGATGAATATAAACCAGTGAAGTTATGAAGGTGACTATTTCCGTTTACTGAGCTTGGTTCAAATGACAGAGGATAGATTTGTACAGCTACATGCCTATAGATCATATGTTGCCATACTAGTCTCCATTTGTGCATATTTGGTTCCCACAGAATACCGCAATGTGTGTCTAGGGACTTTGAAGACAAATAAAATTCAAGCATCTCTTTGGAGGTCACATGATGCTTTCTGTTGTTAATGTTATGTAAATTTATAGCTCGACCGGGCAAAGGACTCCATATCTGAACTTTGCGAGCATCCAGAATGCAGCTCATGGTCCTTGTGTACTGGCAGACATAAAGCATGACCACCCAGGCACTCAGGACAAAGCATGCTGAGGAGCTACAAATGCAGGCTCCAGCTGGAGAACCAGCCAAGCTCAGCACAGGACAAGGAACTGTTCTGACAACAATTTCACCATGGAACTGCTGAACTCCAGAGACAACAGTTAGTGACAGCTGCCCAAAAAGAAGCAGAATAACGTTCTCATCTGTCATGGAGTTTAGATGATGTGCTCCCAGCCTCTATCTTCCATGTGTGTGTGTGCACAAAATATTGCATTAGCTCATTTAATGACTGAGGGGGAGGGTGCCTGAAATTATGTTTTGTTATCCTCTTATATATTAAAAAAAATCAGAGAGAGAAAAGAGAAAAAAGAAGTCTGTGTTGCTGTGGCCAATCTTTACTGATCCCTGACATGTGACCTTCCTAATATAAAATACAGGTTCTTAGCGGTGACCTTGCACAGGATAGTGTTATTGCAGAACCAATCCACTGTGAGCAGAGTAATAGAATAGATAAAGTAAAAACATTTTGCCAGCTGCCATTTTCATTATCAGATAAGCAAGGCTTACTATCAACAGAACGCAAAATCTTAACAATTTCCTTGTGCAACACCCTGCATAAAACCCCCAATCTTTCTTTACTTCCCACACTGGAAAACATCTATTAAATTTAATCTTCCTCTCATGTGGGGCAACCTCCATCTCAAGCTGGGAATTTAGTATTTAGGATTTGCAAGCAGTGACAAGCCTTCAGGAAGTCTACAGTACAGTTTGGAAGAAAAACCTTTGGACTTTCTGACTTCTAATATTCTCTCCTACTTAAATCTTTGTCTCGTCCAGTTACACATCAGGCTTCAGTACTTGTCTAGTCCCAGATTTAGTCATCAGAAATGCAAGTGTTTAGTATAAATTAATTGTCTTGGATGGGGAAAAACTGGCATTTCCAGAAGATAACCCATTCTGCCTATTGAAACAATGTTCTTTCAAGGGTAATGAACACTTGATTAAGGTGCTTATCTTTGTCCTTCAGTTATAAAAGAGATTTAGAGGACTAGTCATGCCTAACATCAGGTGAGATGAATGTTACCTTTCCAAATTTATGTTCAGGTTGTAAGCAAACTTCCATAACTTTTAAGTTTACGCTGGCCATGTAATTCCTCAGACAAAGCATTGCTTTTGCTTGTTCCATTCCACTTACATCTGAATTATTCACTGTGTTGCACTTTATAAACATTTACAGTTGATATGTTCTGAAGGGAACAAATAACAGTTTGCCTGCTATGCATGTGGGCTTGTCTGCCAACTCCAATACCAGTTGTGCAGGCAAAAAAACTTCTTCACTTTCCCCTTCAGGATATTGGTGGGAAACACAGTTATGGGAAGAACATTTTTCTGCTGAAGAGTAGTGTTCAGTGCATAAACAACTAACTTTGCAGAGGAACCTGAAGCTAAAAAAATCAGAATCATTTACGTTGGAAAAGACCCTTAAGATCGTCAAGTCCAACCATTAACCCAGCATTGCCAAGTCCACCACTAAACCATGTCCCTAAGCACCACATCTATACATCTTTTAAATACCTCCAGAGATGGGACTCAACCACTTCCCTGGGCAGCCTGTTCCAATGCTTAACAAACCTCTCAGTGAAGAAACTTTTCCTATTATCCAGACTAAAATGGTGCTTTAGGAACAATATTAGCAAAAACATTTACAGCAAACTGTACAATAACCATAGCTATTTTTTCCTCTTTTTATTGTCATTAAAATGTCCTTTTGACATTTTTTATGTTAGAAATCATTGTGTCAGGAAAAAAAAATGAAATAGAAAACTATAAAAATAAAAAGCCAAACTGTGGAAGAAACTTGTGGAATTATATATATATAATGGTTAAAAAAAAAAAAAAATTTGGGTTTAATATTGGGGGAGAGGAAAATCTGTGTCAAAAATTCTTACCAAAAAAAATTGTTTTTTCAAGATCCTTTAAAATGCTTTGAAAACTGACAAAAAATGCCAAGCAGATCTGTGCACTTAGGATGACTGATGTCTTTTGGGTTGAAATGGCTGGTACTCAGTATCACAGCATTGCTATCTGGGATTATTATTCCGTAGGATTCCTTCACAGTTTTGACAAATGTAAGAGCAGGTTCCCAGGCCAGAAAGCACCAATGTGCCTCCTCAATGAACACTCTCACCCCGCAGGATATCTTTCCATGTGGCCTAGTTAATACTGAGGAAGAGATAAGCAACCTTGTGCCTGCGGTAAAATGAGACTGTAGCCCAGGAACTGGCAGTTACCACAGAGCAGACATTGCTTAGGGTTTTTATATGGCATGGTAGGAGGCTTTCTTTTTTCCCAGTAGGCAAAGCTGGATTTTAAATCCCCACAAAATGGAATAAAGGCACATAGAGCATGCACATCACTTATCACAACTCAATGTACAATTTGTATCTATAGCTTCATACTCGTAGTGTCAGAGATGCTAGTGAGGACTGACACTAAGATCAACTCAGTCTCCCCTGTCTGAGCTCAATGATCAATTATTGCAGCAAACTAACTAAAGGAGTCTTCAACCCAAGTCTGCAGAGAGCTATATTGTAACAAGCAGAACACTTGGCAGATATCACTGTCATTACAAGTAGGACATATATAAAACCCTTCCCAAGTCAGTGGAAGGAACGTCTTTGCTTGTTCCACTTCAGCCAGGCACTGCTTGCACCTGCAGAGCCAGAGAGCTGCTCTTGCACCCCATAAAGGAATGTTTTCCTGCGATATTCTAAGTGATATCCCTCTATCCAGGTCACAAAATGGGGTTTAATAATGTCCTTCTTCTAAGGCAATGGAGATCAGTATCGTACAACAAGGGCCATGATATTAGTAATACTCTGTTTCAGTCTGCATGAAGTCACCACTTCCAAGGTGTCACTGATCTCCTTTCATTTCTTTTCGAGTCCTTGTGCAGAGATGGAAATAGTGTGGCAAAGAAACACAGGTCAACATACAGAGCTACAGTTTAAGGGAAGGCAGCACTAGTTGGGACAGCACCTTTGTTCAAGAGCAAAGACATAAGTAAAACTCTCCTCACCTTGATTTTTTTATGGTTCCCAGAACCTTGATGTTTTAACGGTCATGGACTGGGCCTGGGAGTTGACCAAGTGAATATGTCAGTCCTGCAGGACAAGGGGCACCTATTCCAGCTTTCAAACACAGCTAGCATAAGTTTTGCTCCATACTGCAACAGCTAGTGCTCCCTGTACTCTAGCTAGCTCATCAAAAGCAAACTGTGGGAGCCCTACAGTGCCCTCAGTGAAATGCTGAATACACAACACAGGTGCCGTCCTTGCACTCTCTGAGCATGCAGACACCAGCCTCCTGCTTGGAGATGGATGTTCGCACTACTCCCAAAGCACTAAGGCAGTGTAAAGGGTCTGGCATTTACTGATGAGAGATACCAGCAGCTGTGTTGTCTTTGACACGGAACTGTCCCAGCAATGAGGCTGCTTGACAATTTGCTTTAGAACTGTGTTTTTGAATAAATACATTTTTTTCTGAGGACAAGGCAGTATTCTCAAAAAAAAAATCTTGAAAAATTGAAATAAAATTTCCCAAAAATCTTCAAATATTGGAGACTGACTTTTTTACAAAATCTTGAGGTTTTCTGCTGAGTTCATCAGCAAAAATAAGATAATCTTCACATTGCATTGTGAGCGTAAAAGATGCAGCCCAAAGTATAAATGATATGCTCATTACATGACATCTCTGGAAAATGAGCTACCAGGAAGAAAAACCTACTTATGAGCCACAAAGTCCCTGCTTAAACACTCTTCAGGAGTTTAGTCAGAACAAGGCCTTCAGGGCTTGGCTTTGGAACATACGCACCTGCAGTAAGGAGGAAAAACCATCAGGAAAATACATGTGAGTTTAATGTAAATAATTATATTCAGTCTCCCATGTTTGAACATTTTTTCTAGTGTGAAAGACTTTCTTGAAGCAGAAAGTGACTAACCTGGTGCGTTTTGGATCCTAACCCAAGGGAATACACCCCCTCCCATCTACGTCATGAAATCACGTCTCTGTCATTAATGACTCTGCACAAAGACTAAGAGCCTCTTGCACATGTCCTGATGACTGCAGGGAGAATTCAGGACTTGCACATGAAAACGGATGATTTCTGTTCCAGGACCATGATCCTTTTTCAGCTGGCTGCTGTGCTGATGGTCACATTTGCTTTGTAACCGAAGCGTACTGGAAAGCTTCCCCAGTTTGATTATCCCTTCCAGAGCTGGTGAAAGCATGCATCTTTTTTTTATCAAGTTATCTTATTTAATCAAGACTAAGTAAACATATTACACACTAATAAACAAATCACTGGAAATTCTCTGCTTTCTCTGATTTTCCTTAAAGGGTTCAAACAAAGACCAGCAGGATCTCTAATCTTATGATCAACAAAGTTACATCACCAGCAGCCTCTGTTTTATCTGTTTACAGATCAGGCTAATGTTGTTAGAGGGTGCTGACATTAACTGTTACTGTATCAGTAGATAGTGCAATTGCATTAGGCAGGCTGATCTTTGCTGTCACTTCTGGTTGCTTAGAGGAAACTCCAGAGATTATTTTTAATACCATGAGACATGGTTGTGGCTAAGTTTGAAGAGGTAGATCACAGTGTTGCCACTGAAGGAGCTGTGGGAGCCTTTGGTGAAGCCTCCATCCATGCAGGAGAAGCCCCCCCAGGTGCAATGCCTTTTGCTATTGCATGCCCTTCTTCTGGGCCAGGCAAGCCCAGTTAACCGGGTATGGAGAGAGGAACTAGGGGCAATGAGTTTGGTCTTCTCGCCACTCCTTTGACATGATGTACCTACAGCTAAAACTTGTCCCTCCACCCTCACACCCTGCCTGGTCCCTGGGGGAGCCTGGGTGCAGGCAGATAAGGGTGCAACTGGCAGCGCAGGGAGTCAACCACCAGCTGATGGAGAAGGCACCCTGAGACGGGAGCTGCCTCACATCTCCGCTGCTGCACGGCTGCAGTGTCACCTTCCCTGCCCTCTCCTCAGGCTGTGTCCTGGAAAGAGCTGCAGCTGATTATCATCATCATGCCTCCCACATAAGAGGGATGTGCTGGAAGGAGCATTACTCCAAAGAGCCTCCCACAGCTCCTTGCTTGAAGTTAAAAGCCTGATCTAACCCTTAACAAACAGGAATAAAAGTGCTAGGGAAGGAATTTTAATTGGCCAACGCTGTAAATGCTTTGAAGGTGCTGTGTCATTATTGACTAACTTTCAGCACACCTGATCCAGCCAGAGGGCAGTGATGTTGGTTTTGAACCTAGGATATTACTGTTATTGTGCCCTAGCACCCCACTGTTAGCCTATATCATCTCTTTACATTGAATATATCCGTGGTGCCTCATAGCGTCACTAAAATCATCTTGCCTTGCTTCTTCACTGAATTTGCATTGAGGCTTGATGTTGGTTTCTTCTCATACGTCTGCCTGGCACCGTTCCACTACCAGCACGTGGCTCATTCACACGCAATTTTGAACACTCACAGACTGCAGCAGCGTAGTTAACCACCTCCTCTATCCCACTTCTTCCCAGGATTCCCCTCCCTGCCCTGAGATGAACAACACAGTGTGAGCTGGTTTTCCTCCATGCAGCTGCCAATGCAAAAAGAGCAGGGATAGACAAGGAAGGAGAGTTCATCTGGACTGACATGAAATCAGAAGTCTTTGGTTTGTCATCCAAATGGGAACCTGAAAGGAATCATACTGAGCCCAACAAAATGTTCCATATGGCGCTCAGATACTAAGTATTTGTCAGATAAGCTGAAGAAGTTAAATTCATAAAGAGCTACTGCACAGCCTCATCACAATGCTTTCCAGCAGACACAAGAACCGTCTTTGTATCCTCTGCTGAAGAAAGTCAGGAACTCTATTTCTCAATCTTTTCAGGTGACCTAACCATAAGATGCTGGGATTTTTTTCCCTTTTTTCTTTAGAAAAACTCCTTTTAATTGAAAGTAAATAGCATCTGATATTTGGGTGTCTGATGGCCTTTGCTTCCTATGCAATCACACTAAAATCTTAGGAATACTTCCACTATAAAGTGCAACATATCATGAAGACCAGAGAAAGAAACCTCTGTGACTATTTTCTCCTCCCATAAGGATGTACAGGACTAAACCTGAAGCTTAAGCACAAAAGTAAATGTGACATTATTTATGGGAATTCTGCTGACGCTGGTAACTAAAGAAGATCACTGCTTTACATTTTTGGTTTGCATGCAACATTGTTCATGCAACAGCCCTTTTTGAACATCCAGAAGACAACAGCAAGTTTTATTACACTCATTAACATTTTTCTTGGATATTCCAGCCTCCAACAAGAAATTTCTTCTCTGCTTTTAAATCACTAGTTATAAATCTCTGAGAATCATTTGTACTCCCTTCTTCTATCCTAGCTGTGTAGGTACTGTGAGAGTGTTCAGTACATATACCCAGGCATAACCAGTGCTAGAGGCAACTGCAATGGGGACAAGGGACTGCCACGGCAAATGGACAAACATCCTCCACCATTTATGGGAGAAGGGTTCCAGCACCCTCAGCCCCACCAGTAGACTGTCCCTGACAGCAGCCCAGTCCGAATGATGGCAACAATGACAAAACAGCACAAAAGTAGTTCTACCATTACAAGAAAGTCTAGTCATTTGTATATCCACATCTCAGTGAGGGCTTTAGAAATGTTAAGCCCATTCCTACAAAGGTCAGTAGGTGGTATATGTGTTACCCTGAGACGCTGAAATGCATGAGTGAAAATAGACTGTTGAATGAGGGACCTTCTACAAATGAGTTCTCTAATAGCTTTGATATTGTTGTCAGCACAGATTTCATGGATGAGCTGAAACTAGCCTGAACTTGCTGTGCCACCCAAGTTCATCAAAAGCTGCAGGAGGAGCTTGGATGGGGAGGGGAGAAAGGCCCCAAAGGTGATTCCCACCACCTTTAAACCTAGACCAGTTGTCCAGAACAGCCCCAGTGGTCTCTTTGTGGTTAGCCATCATCTGGAAGAAATCTTCTGAACCATCAGAGTTCCCAGACATGAGACCATGCAAAATAGGTGAGAGACAAGTATACAGAATCCAGTAACATCAGCCTGAGAAAGTTCAGGTTGGATGTTTCTTTCAGACAAGCACTTCATATACATCATGACCTTCAGAGACTGTAAACTCTTATCCTATTGAGGTTATTTTAAATCAAAGGCTAGTGTGCCAGCAGCTGCACAAGTGAGGAATGCCTAAGAAAATAAATACCAGTTAGAGTGCTATTTAATGCCGTTAACTGCAGTGGGTGGAGGCTGGAGGGCAGTAGCTTTTAACAGGTTTTTATTTGAAAGACTAACTTAGTGTGGTTGTCACGACAGTTGTCTTTGTGGCTGAAGTTGTATTGCTAACAGATGGAAATCTGGCAGCTTTTTCTAATTTATGCAGATGCTTTGCAGAAGGAGTTACCATCCTAAGAGATTCTAACATTAACCTTACACAAACGTTTCTCCACTGTGTTAATAAACAGAACATTTTAAGGCTGTTCTGCTCAAAATAGTCACAGAAATGTTCAACTGTGCCTCCCTTTTCGTCTCTTCAGTTACTCTTACAATTTAGCATGAAAATTCTTTTGCATAAAATCTCTTACTGAACTGAGAATGGGATATGTAGCAAAAGTCAGTCTAGTCCTCAAAAAAACCATTTTAACTATAAAATTACCTACCAGGTTGTGTCTTCATTAATGAGCTAAACTTGTGGACTGGTTGTTCTTGAAAACTGGCATTCAGTACAATACCTAACAAGAATGATTTAACAAGAGAAGTATCTAAATTGGCAATCGTTTAAAAAGACTGAATAATATTCTTAATAGCTGTGTAATGTTTCATCTTTTTGCTTTGATTGGCACTTTTTTAATTGTTAACACTCTTTTCAAACTGGCAACACATTGCCTCATTCTAATCTGCAGTGAGCCCGACTGTATGACACACCATCGCGAGTGCTAAACAGGCTCAGGAACAGCACACCACTGAGACGTTTTGAGGCATTTTGTGTATTTTATGGATCTTTGTCTGTTCTTTATAGCAGACTTTAGGAAACCAGGAGACCGTATACTTTTGTTTTGCCCTTTGGCAGTTGTTTGAAAATGTAGGTGTTGTGGAACCTACTGACTAAAATGTATTTGTATAATCAATGCCCTGATAGTTAAGATGAGTAAAAGGCATACTTGCTATTACAGCTGTGTCTCTTTGAGATGACTGGTTGTGTGCATCCACACCGTAGATACCTTAAACAAGAGCAAAACTCTTGAAACTATTTACTGTGTCTATGTATGTACTTTGACCTTCACTAGCTGAAGGCACTAGTCATATAACTCTGTAAGGAACACAGAAGAAAATATGTAATATAGAGAGACATGCAGACCATTGGAGCATTTCAGAGAAGGAGTCAATATTAGTTTTGATTCTTTGAGCATTATCTGCATGACTCATGAGCCGTCTTTTGGTCTGAGCAATCTGACTTGAACCAAGAAAGGTGTCTTCCCTTAAATAACACAACCATCCCAGAAACTGAATACAGGAGTAAGGTCCTAAGCTTAGATGCCGTATTCAGGCAGGCCAGATCTTTCCATGGAGGCTTTCAAATGCATTTTTCCTTTGGCCATTGTCTTTACAGGAAACACAGAAACTTCTTTTGGAGACCTTTTCTTTCACTAACTTAAAAGGTAGGCACAAGTCAGTTTTGTCAGGAGGATGACTATCCTTTTTTCCCATGTTTTACAAGGAGCCTGACTTACCTGCAACCCAGAATTGTCTACTTTTTCAGCTTCAACTGTGAAATGGTCTTCTCAGCAGCCCCAAAGCACAGACACTATAGGCAGAGAAGAGAAGTGAGTGTATAGGGAACAAGTTTGCAGGCATGTGGCTCAGGCTTCAGTGAAATGGCCTCTGTTTCCTGCCTGGAAAGCTCAGGCAGCTGTTACAGAGAGGAAAGCGGCTGACCCAGTGGGGCAGGAGTACTTGTCTTCTGCTGCTTTATATCACAAAGGAGGATCTTGGCTGCATATTAATCTCTCCTCTTCTTCCCTAGTGATTAAGTGAGATGAAATTTCAGGTTATAGAGACTAAACATACCCTGGAACTACTTGTAAGGAAAAATTTCCAGCTCCTTCCTGAGGGATCCATATAGTTCTTCTGGATTATGTTGCTGAAGTGACCATATCATTTGCTATTTCTCATTTATTTATACAGACTTCTCTGTCATGATGCTTCACCTGCAGAACATCAAGAAAGTGACAAACTTGCCCTTAAATCACTTAAAGTTTAACATCCAGTGTCCCAGACAACTGCTGGAGTTCTATAAAAGGGATACAGACATTCAGGTAGCAGAATAAGAGCTGAGAACAAGAGTTGCAATAATGACTGGGGAGGACGAAAAGAGGTGAGGACTGTAGGATATCTCCCAATTCCTCTGACGGTGAAATGGCAACTCAGAAAAGGAAACAATCTCTGCTTGATCATAGATCTTGTTTTTCGAGTACTGGGACTGGGAGATTGCAGGCTCCTAGGCTGGTTTAGCAGTGCCCCAACTTTCTTTGAACGGACATGGGAGTCAGTGGCCACTTCTGAAATCCAGGGCATTTTGAAATAGAAAGGTCTTTCAGTTGCTTGACAAATGTTATGAGAGTCCAGAGGGTTAGACAATATGTCAGGTGGAAAGTTAGTCCCAAACAGTTTTACAAGAAAACTAAACCATAAAAATCCAAATTCTGTGCATAAGTAATACTACACAATTGAGTCTAGTAAGCATTTATAGCACTTTGTGCCTCGGGCGTCTTGTGAACTAAAAAAGATCAAAGGCTGAGTGCCCTCAGCATTAGGTCAGACCTTCAAGAAGGGGTCCAATATCCCTCCTAGTTGATGACTGCCTCACAGGAAACACTGAGCAGCTTGAAGAATAGGGCCCCAAATGCATATTTGGCACCCAGTTAAATTCTAGAGTAAGTATTTAGTATTTTTTTAATCAGCATTTGTTACATCCCAGTACAAACCACAGCTAAAAGAAATCACATGCACCTGGTTTAAATCTTGGTCATTAATTAATTAGCCTGTCACTAACTAACAAGATGTCTTTAGAACAAGAGTGCATCTATTTTAGTTAACCAGTTACTGTTATTGTTCATGTTTCTGCTGTTTTTCCTTCAATAGGCTATTTATTGTACACTTAACTTACAAAATTCCATTACTTACATAGATAGCAATAATGCATGAAGTATGTTTCCAGCTGTTTGCAACTTTTGTGACCTATGTAAACACTGAACTTTGAAATAACTTATGCCAGCTTCTACTGAGAGTAAGTTAATTCCTAGGGTGACTGATTCTAAGTGTTTTAAAGACTATAAGTACATGCGGTCTCAAGTGAGTTTTACATCTCGTATTTAATCTCAAAAATGAAGCTAAAACATTCACATGTCTAGCTAGAAAGCTGTAAATCAGTACCATCTCCTTATGATATGTGTACTCTCACAGGTTTTATACCTGTATTAAAAAGACATCTCTAACATTTGCAATACATTAAATGACTCACACTGTAGATTTCCCCAGGTAAGAAAGTGCCCTGTCAAGTACTGCACTGCAATTTCACGTGATTCTACACAAAGAAAGACCAAATGCACTATGTCACGTTCAAACAAACCTACTGTAACTTTAAAAATACATAATGAACATCTGTCAGACACACTCATTTCTCTCTTCAAACCCAATAAATAGAGACTACCAGAAGCAGAATTATGAATCAAATGTTATTCTTTGTAGTAATCAAATTACTAGACGAAGACCCATATTCTGGTCTGTTCTTCTCTGTATTCTTACTACTTCTGGTTTTGCCGGATGCATTCATTTGGAAATGACATTTTCTGTTTATTCTACGATTCAGCAAAACTGGAGTAGCCATTTTAGATCTGTGTGAGCATACAAAACGAGCAGCATTTCTTACTACAATCCAGTTTTAAACCTAAGTAAGCAATTCCTTGTGTTGATTCACTTACAGAGGACACTGAGTTTGCATGTAGAAACTTTCTGTGAATCTCTAGTTTCTTAATGGGTGGAATCTCCCCTTGCACTATGCAGCCATGCAAGGACCTTCAGATTAAGGCTGGAAGCCATGCAAACAGTTGCTATGCAGGGAGCATAATGAATGGCATGGGAAGTGGCAGGGGGAGACTCTGTTTCAACTTCACAGAGGTTTGAATGAAGGATGAGTGAACTAGATGGAGGACTAGAACTTGGTTTTTGGTCCAAGACGTATGCACTACCCACAGAATCACAGCTCCTCTCTTCTTGTGTTTTCAGTGACAGTTGTTTACTAGACAAAATAAAAATCAGCCTTGAAATAAGGATTTCCAAGGCTTTTTTGTTTGTTTGTTGCTTTGAACTTAGGCCTTGATAAGACAATTTTAAAAGTGTTTTCTAAGAAAATCGTTTATCAATCAACCAGATTACACATCTTTGACAAATGTCTCTAGAGAATTAATATCAGCTAGAATTTTCCAAAGATATCTTTTTGCCCATCTGAAATTGTTATTGCATTTATTCAAGCTAATTGATATTCAGTGCTTCAAGTGCCAGGCTGAACGACACTCAATGTCATAAGATAACATTTTACAAATTGAACAAAAACTAGCCATGCCCAAGATTTTTCACGTTAACTCATAGCAGAGGAGCACGGTACATCGCACCAGACTATCAATTCTGATTAAGAAGCTGAATTCTGTCTGCTTTGGCTGTGAAATCCCAAGTCAGTAAACAGAGCTAAGTTGACTGTAAAGCCAAGGTGAGAGGAAAGAAGGGGCTGGTAATGGCCACATAAAGTTTAATGGATCTGTGGAACATATCAAAGTTACAACTGCTACCCGGAAATGTAAGAATTGAAAGCATAATCCATTTCTTTTAAAGTTATTACTGTAAAGAGAGTAACATCATCCCTTTGAGTCTCACCTCATGGTCTTCAAGGAAAGCTTTTTCTTAGGCACATTTCTTAGGGACGTAAGGCAGGACACTGCATTTGAAATAGAAGCTGCAACAAAAGTGTGTTTCCTCCCTCTTGATCTCTTGCTACCTCAGCCTGATACACACCTAGAAGAACTTATCACAGATCTCATATCAACCCTTCCAGGAGGACATCAAACCAGGCTTTATTATAGAATAGTTTCCCTTCTCATCACCTTGAACATTTGCGCAGTTCGGAAAAGGTACTATTAACCTCTTTTTCTTACTAGAAGTATTAGTGACTGAAGGATTTATTTTTCTCTGTACATCTAACTGCACATCTAATCAGTTTGCTAGTGAGCTCCTTGGTCAGTTAATAAGATTGTAGCAGAAATCATTATTAAAACCCATTAACTCAGACCAATGTTAATTTCCAGTATGTCAATTCAAAGGTCAGAAGCTTTTTCCAATGACATTTTTTGGTGTATTCCTACATAAGTGTACAGACCTACCTAGTCTTTAGTCCTTCACTTTTGAGTAAAGTATTTATATTCTTTCATTATTTGATCCTACACTGTGTAAAACTGAGCAAATGCAAAACAAAGGCTTTACAGGATGAAGGTTATGTGTCTCAGACATGAAAAATCATTTCAATAGTCTTCAGCCAGTTTTCTCCCTCCTCACCAATCCAATTTTGACAAACATATATATATGTAGTGTTTATGTTTATTTTTTAATTATCATTTTGTGATTACTGATTGAGAAAAACAGAAAACCAGGGTTACCTGGCAAGAGAAAAACTGTCATTTAGCCATGGCAGCATCAGCTGAATCAGCTGACCTTGGGAGTCCTGTAAATTCATTGTGATGTTTTATCCTAATATACAGCAGTAACACCTACTGCTGCTCATGCAATCTAGCAGAATGCATTGCTAAACTTAGCACAATATTTACACCTATTGTGTCTATATGTTCTGATTAACCTCGCTGTCATCCTTCACTGATTCCAGCAATTATCTAAAGCGACTGACATTTCTCGTGTGAGACCAACTAAAAGACTCTTATGGCAGCTGTCAGATAAAATACTTTGTAAAATTAATAGATGTTTCCAATCCAGTTTAGAAATGTGTGAATCATCTAACTTGTAATTAATTTTCCTCAACAGAGTGGCCTAAAATGATAGTCTGTTCATCCAGTTTCCTCATCTATTTATGTAAAGGCCCTGGTATTTGCCTGTGTGTGTTTTTGTCATAAAATGATGGAATTCTCGAAGCAAAGTAAGAATTAAGTACTTCTTACTCATGCACAGAACGGCAGTGAGATAAGCACCAAGAGCTGAGGTTGCTCTGTTCCTAACACATCCTGACATTCCACCCATCCAAGTCAAAGACATTTTAGCCTTTTAAATCTATTCACTATCAACTTTTCCTACTGAGGGCATCAATTAGAGTAATATTTGTTCTCTACCAAGCAAAGCTTAGCAAACTCATGAAAACGAAGACAGTCACTTCCTGAGAAAGCAGTGTGGAAAAATTTTCTACTAACTTCCATGAATGCTGGATCACCTATAGAAACCATCAGACGAATGAAACAAATGTGCTGGTTGGCAGGATGTAATCACAGAATCACAGAGTGTTAGGGATTGGAAGGGACCTTGAAAGATCATCTAGTCCAATCCCCCTGCCGGAGCAGGATTACCTACATCATGTCACACAGGAACGCATCCAGGCGGGTTTTGAATGTCTCCAGAGAAGGAGACTCCACAGCCTCTCTGGGCAGCCTGTTCCAGTGTTCAGTTACCCTCACTGTAAAGAAGTTTTTCCTCATATTTATGTGGAACCTCCTGTGTTCCAGCTTGCACCCGTTGCCCCTTGTCCTGTCAATGGATGTCACTGAGAAGAGCCTGGCTCCATCCTCATGACACTTGCCCTTTACATATTTATAAATTAATAACAAGAGCAGGAAAGGGAAAGGCAGAAGCCACTGTTAATTACCGGTATAAGTAGTACCAACCACATTTGTCAGTATTATGGATATTCAACAGCAGACGGAGCAGCAGCACTCTCCAAGCTTTGCAATGAAGACCTTCAGTACCTCCTGAGCTGAACCAGTGACCTAAAAGTCACAGTCATAATATCACACTGCAGGTCTGTGAGTCATTTCGAATCCTGTGTTTTTAGCATGCCTACATCTCTACAGATCTCTACAGAGCCATCAGAAGGTGCTCCAAACCAACACATAAAGAATATTTTATGGTTGGTAGCTCTTGTTAATCAAGATTCAAAGGAACAAGGTTATTCCACTGATTAAAATAATACAAGTAATTATTGTGAAGGTTTAGAGAGGTGATTTTAATTGTGCTGACCTCTAAGAAAGAACTATCTGCTTGCAAGGACTAAGGAACTAGCTCATATGTTGTGTATCACCACAATTGCAAATTTATCCTCCACAAATTGTATATGCTTGTCCTGCATAATAATGCCATAAATGACTTGGCAGATTTACTCTAGACTCTGACTATAGGTCTTTGCCAGAAAGGGCCGTAAACATAGAAAAGAAGCCCCCTCAAAATTAGAAAAGAAACAAAATTGTCCTAGGTTGGCCAGAACAGATTGTTCTTTGTAAAAATTAGATGGCAAACTATGCAAAGAATATGGCATTGACATGCGATGCTCTTTGTAAGGAGTGAAGAGAAGGTGCCGGCAGGTAATGGCAGAGTAAAAGAATCCCCCAGCAAGGAGAAATTTGACACAGATGCTGAAGAAGGTCTTCCAAATGCAGAGGTTCAGGGGAGAGGGGGATGGGGTCAGAGCACTGGGAAAAGATTTTGTCAGCTGCACACTGGATTGACTGAGAGTTGTGGGAGACCAGGAGGAGGGGGCAGGAAGGAGGGTGCAAATATCAGGACAAGAGGCTAGCTGGTTCATGCATTAATACATGTGTAGTTGGAAATGAGAGGGAGAAATTAATTTGGAGCTAGTAAGGTAGAACAAGGGCCTGGATGTGAAGGGACAAGGAAAGCGAAAAATCTAAGAACACCGCCATAAGTAATCACGTTATGCAGAGAGGATTATAATAGTGGTGCTGAGAGAGATGATAAAAATGTTCCCGGGTTCATTGTCCCACAGATAGAGACTACTTGGTCCTCTGTGTACAGGCAAGTGCCAAGAAGAAAGTAACTGCAAATGGTATAATCTTGCGCTGCTCTCCAGGAGGAGCTGAATTTTGAATGGGGCTATAGGTGTCTTCCAGCTAGCGGACAGGAATTGGTCTGGTAGCGATAACCAGGAGTATGGGTAGAGGTTGCTCAATGTTGCAATAGTCACTTTTGAAGTAACAGCTCTGTAAATGTTTTGAGATGTGTGTGACCACTGCAAGCCTGCGCTGCAGCAGAAAGCTGAGCTCTCTCACAGCAAATGCCATTGAAAGATGTTTGGTGCTAACACAGCTGCTCATAAAACTTAGTAGGGTGCTATTGGGAACATGAAGACTGAAGTAGCAACTAATGCTGTCAAATTGGAGACTTACTACTTTTAAACCGATACAAAGTCCTTTCCTATTGGAAGTTTTCATTCTGAACTTTAACATTTATTTTAACAAAGTTGTGCCTAAAAGAATCATCGCAAAAATAATCCTTCTAAGGCTCACTACAGGATGGAGATGGTTCATCAAGGCATGTTTCGTAACAATTACATCAACAGCATCATCACAAAATACTTTCAGATATATTGTGTGAGAAGTGCTATATGCAAACAGCCCCAAGAACAAGGAGCTATTCCTTCTAAGCCAAATTTCCACCTCTGTATAGAGCTAATGATGAAAACAGGACCTGCCTTGAATGAAGCTGTTTCAGGTAGCCTTCTTTCCTCTGAAATGCTGACTAGAAATATAAAACTAGCAATTATAAATCTGTTAATTTACATGAGGCTTGGCTTTTATTTTGGGTAGTTTAGAAATAGTGATGTATACAAATGCACTGAGTGCTAAGGGCAACATTAAAGCTGTGTCTTTCTGATGTCCTGCTTGTTACAGAATGTATTTTTTTATTTCAGTTTATAAATGAACAAACATGAAAAATTCCTATTCAAAGTGGTTTGCGTTACCTTTTGAAGCAAAAAAAACCCCACTCCTAAAACTTGAATGGTTCTTTCCAATATCCTTTTGAAACTTTTCCATTCTTTTGGTACCTCCTGGGACCTGTGAAGTTATAATTAATAAAATCTTGTCATCAAGATCTTCCTATTAAAATAAATCATTTCACAGAGTTTTCTCTCCATTTAATTCTGTTTAGTTGAATGTTTACTGATAAGTCAATTAGCCAGTACTTTGTTTGTTCAACTTAATGTCATCACATCACCATGAGATCACCACAGCAAACATTCATCAACAACAGCATTGTCATGTCTGGCTGGTTGCTACAGGCTGGCCTCAGGCTGGCCCCATCCAGGAGGCTGGCTGCTCAGTGACCTCGGTCTGGCTGCAACATACCCAGAGCACCCCATATGGGGCACGGGGGTTAGAAGTGACTTTGTAATCATTGGTGAGGATCACCCTCCCCTACATGGTGCAACTCCTCAAGCATGACCTAAGGAGGCAGAGCAGTTTGCAAAGGCATCCATGACAGCAAACCAAGTGCAAAGGAGTTGATGTTTGCAGCTGGAACAGGTCATGTTATGTGGTGACAGATACAGCAATGAGAAGCTATGTTTTTATAGCACTGGCAATTATTAGGGAGCAAGGTAGCAGATATATCAACTGATATCAATATACTAGCCCGGGAGGTTCCATATATTTTGATATACCTGGTCAAACATAACTGCGCATCAGATCGTTTTGTGTGCACTGAGTAATACTACCATAGACTCCAATATTCTGGAGCTGAACAGAAGATGATAAATGCGTGTTAGACTCACTCAAACCTAGTGGCTGAATTACTTCCTTAATTAAAGTACAGAGCACATCTGCCAGGTCCTGTCTTGTGAGATTGTTTTCTCAAATATCTGTAAATGGACACAGTCCAGCTCAAGTTGCACCTAGGTATATCAGGGAGTGATATGTTTCAGAGTTTTTGAAACAAAAGTGCTGTAAAGGTAGAATACACTGGCTGTTGTTTTAGCTGCTCTAAGCAGAAGGCACCACACATGTCGGTATGAGGCCAGGTTGGATACGTTGGCGTTCACACTAACACGCAGGTCAGAAACCAATCAAGTTCTGGTGCTGAAGCCAGTATCTTCTACACAGAGGGCCACCAAAATGGCCCCAGAACAAACCTTTGTTAACTCTTGGCACCTCCAGTCCTGTTGCTGTTTGACTTGAATGCTGAAACACCAGCAGTCTGAATTTTGTACAACTCTGAGGAGCAAGTAGCTCTTGTTACCTCATATTTGCACAAGGTCAGCGGAGCAAATCCCTACTGAAGCCAAGCTTTTCAGCTGACTTTCCTTACAAGTCATGTAAGCAATACACAATAACACAGAGCTACCACTGATCTTGTCTGTCCAGTGGAACAGTGTGTGTAGGACTTCTTGTAGATTCATCTACAGGCATCAAAATAAGGCTTTTTTTTTGTTCCATGAGGATAAGATCCTCTCACGGAGACGCCAAAAATCTAAATCATTCTCCAGGAGTGCCTATCACCTTTCATGGTTTAAACAAGTAAGACAATTGAGCTCCTAACCAAGAAACTTCATCTAGGAGGGCTGGATGTGGCTGAAGCATACACTTGTGAGTGGCCCCTTAAAAAGAGTGCTATTTTCCTCCTCTCAGCAAGCATTTTAAAACATAGCAATCCATCCCCAGATTTTAACAAGGGCATAGGTAGAGCAATAAGCTGTTCCAGGGGGAGCAAAAATTTGTGTTGATACTCAGTCATGAAGGATATCTAAGATAACAAGGTCAGGTCAGTCCTCAAATTGTGTGATTTAGGGAAGTAAGGAGGAGAATCAAGCAGCTGCACAGCACCCACCACATGGTCTATGTCCTCCATGTGGTGCAGGCTCTAGGTCCTAGTAATATTCTGGCACCAATGCATATTAACAGTGCAATTTCAATAATCAGCATATTTTGTCAAATAATTGTGAGGCTGATGGTTATAAGAGGTGACACTGCCAATATCTTATAAAGGCTGAAAGAAATATTTCCCATTTCCACACTGCATAAACAAAGCATGCCAGACAACCTCAGGAATGCTAATGATCTCCAGTACTTTAGTATATTAAGTATTCATCAATTGAGCACAGACCACAACAATGTTCTGAGAGTCCTTAAACACATGAGAAACACATGAGAAATGATGTAAAGTTTATATGAGCTCATATAATCTTGGTTGGTTACAGAGTCAAGCATAAGATCGTAGAAATCAGGTCATGTGTACCATATCTTTCCTACTAGAAGGTTGTGCCCTACATTATATTTACTGGTGCCACATCCAGCCTAGATTTAATTGACTCAAGCAATGAGTCATCCACTGCTTCCCCTACGGCATTATTCCCCAATCTAATAGATGACATTGTTGGGATTTTTTTTCCCAGATAATCAGACTTTACTGTCCTTAATTTCATCCCATTATATAATACCTCACACATATGCAGTAACTGCCATCCAAAAGCTTTGCAAGTGTTAATTGAGTTTCATAACAGCCCCCCATGAAATAGATAAGTTCTGAGTCAGAGATGCAAAAACCTGAGTGACTTGCCATAGGCCGCATACGGGATCATATCAAGCACAGCTGGGTCTCCCTCACTGACTGGAAGTGGTTTGCATGCAGCTTATGCAATAATCAAGTCACAAGAACTCTTTTCTAGGATGCAGCTCTATCCTCTCTCCTACCAGTGTCTGTCTGCACCGTGACAAACAGTTTACTCCT
The DNA here is from genome assembly GCF_013368605.1 of Nyctibius grandis. Classification (NCBI taxonomy): domain Eukaryota; kingdom Metazoa; phylum Chordata; class Aves; order Nyctibiiformes; family Nyctibiidae; genus Nyctibius; species Nyctibius grandis. The sequence goes on from NC_090659.1 coordinate 106,426,397, forward strand.
TCATTAATATTTGTGCCTTCACATGTATATCTTTCCCTAGTCATTATTTTTATACTGTTGATATTTGCTCTATCCACAAATAAACCAAGCCCTTTATTATTTTGCTCTTTCCTCATGACTCTCTGATCTGGAGACACGTTTTTGCAGATTATGTTCCCAGAATTATACTCCGTGGAGTTTATGCAGATAAGTCACGCCGTGACTGTTAGCCTCCAAGGCTGTGACATGATACGAGGGGCATAATCAAGTTGGCTGCTCCGAACTTTGTCAGCTGAGACACAGTAGCTCACTGTGCACGTGCTGTTATCCCATTGTGAAGCAAAATAACACGGGTTCACATGAGTCACCGTCAACTGACCCTATTTTTCCACACAGTGCAGCAATGTATCTCCCTCAGTTACCACATCTCAGATGAAAGACCCTGTCTAACAGCTGGGGGACAGGAACAACTACAGGCCAGCACAGGCCTTCTGCCTGACAAACCCTTAATTTTCTTTAATTCATGCATTTGTTTTCAAAATACAAAATTAGAAAAGGCATTTTATTGCATGCATCAGCATAGGATCTCGGGTTTCCAATTGAAGCAACTCAGGCAATATTCTAGATCATAATGCAAATGCAGGCAAGAACTAGTCTGCTTTGAAAACTAATGTCTTTGGTTTTCATCTCTCTTGCTGAACATAATTGCTTTCAAGTATTTCTCTTCAATTTGCTTATTAGATTTTGGGTGATATTTATCTGACAACTGTTTTTCTAAATCAGATTTAACTTTATTGCTTATCTGTGTTTCTACACCAGCTCACTTACAGATTATTTTGTAACATGTCTGCTGTCCTCCCTGTTTTTTGCTACCCTTTCTTAATGAATTGAAAGGTAGAGTGGATGATGGAGATTCCTGCCATGTAAAATTCAAGATGCTTTAACATGGGAGAAATGCATATTTGCAAAAATTTCTAAAGTGGTGAACGACTCAACATTTTTCTGTGTTTTGCTACATACAGCATAAGGGCTCATAATACATGCGAAGGTTGTCTCTTACAAGAAGGTTTTGGTACAGGATCTTCCCTGAAATAAACTTTATGCAATACCCATCACTCCTTCACCCTGCCAGCAAAAGCAAACTCACATAAGGAAAACTAGTAGTCCTCCCCTGCCTGGGCAAAACACGCCTGCAATATGGGAAAGACCTTTCTTTCCAGAGAAAACCAGTAACAGACAGTTCAGGGTATGAACTAGTGGTTGTCACACCTGCATACCTAATGGGTGTTTCTGAGCTATTTACCTAACTTTGAAATTGCTTTCAAAAAGGTTCAAAAAAACTGAGGCTAACATCTTCCATTAGCCAGCCCTGCAGCTCACAGACCTCACAAAAAAAAATCTGCTACCTGTGCATAATTAAAGGATCTGCAAACAACCAGTGAAGATAAAAAGATCAAGGGCTATCATAAATCTTGCTGTCTCATGGGATGAGCTCACCAGCAGCAGAAAAAGATGTGTATTTTCTTTCTATGAATATTACTTGCTCAGGTATGGTGTAGGAATTTGATGATTTCCTCTCCAGTATCTGTCATGGAACTCTACTTAAGGACACAACTGAGTCTTTTTCTAGGACAGCTCCTGTGTCCAAAAATGCTATCAAATTATTTGCCTATCTGGACTGACATTTAGCAAGGGACCACAATGAGCAGAGCTAGTGTGGAATTTTATTTATTTACTTCATGAGAAAGTGCCTATGGATCAACACTGAAGTTTTTTCATGGAAATGTGTCAACTCAGATAAAGCTTTTTCCAGGAAAGTTTCCTACTGTCCAGAACCCAAGCTAGAGAGACCTGGGGAAGGACGGAGAACTCAAGGTGATGGAAGCAGAGAATTCAGTATCTGTCTTCTCCATATATTTTGCACCTGATGACAGCTGTAATTAGTAGGCCCCAGCCATGTTGCTTTTATCTCTTTTGTCATTTTTCAGAAGGCATTAAAAGAAATTAATATTTTTTCCCATTGTTTCTTATTTTCACTACAGGAAGGTTTTGGGTTGATCACAGTGTGGAACACTGACAAACAGTGAAGGCTGCAAAATATTTCTTGCTTTCTATCTATTCCTAATATTATCTTTGCAATCAAGAACAATTTCTTCATAGGGCTCTGTGTAGTCTTGGGGAATCTGGAAGTAAAACTTCATACCTGTCTTATTCTACACTCTGCAGAGAAGGATAGAAGGTGAAACCATATGATCTTATCACTGCCTTTCCTGTCAGTTAACCCTAAATTGTTTTCTTCTTCCACCAAACTCTACTACTCTTTCTCTTCATCTGTGAAAGATCAATAAAATACTGGAAGAATCTGTGTACAGTGGTGCAATTTCTGGAATAAAAATTCAAACTTGTCAGTTTACTAAAGACTCTTTCGAGCAACGGATTCATATCACTGGCAGTGTAGACTGTGCAGTAAACAAGAAACAAGAGCAAGAAACCAGGCAACACCAGTTTTCTTTAAGAGAATAAAGAACACCTATTTCTGATCACTTCTGAACAAGCGAGTTTAATCACCCCTAGTTTTTAGTACAGATATGAGATAAAAGCTATGTCAAAACCAGATTAGGCTTTGTGGCTATTTTATTGTGCTTGATGACATTAATTCTTCTTCTTTCTTCATTTAGCATTGAATTACTGTATTTCCTTTTGAATCTTTTAGGAATAGTAATAATGTTGATTAAAGTTTTTGAGCTCAAGCTCTATACCAGCCTGATCAATCATAAACTGTTTTCAGTTCAATAAATAATCTTTCTAAGTGGTTTGCAGAGAAAGCAAGCAAAAATTTTTCCTAGTTCAGTGTTACCCTTTTGGTGGGTTTTTGTTTTGGTTTGGTTTTGTAATATTTTCCTTTCAATTGTGCTAATGGTTTAGCACTCGGTGAACCTCCAAAAATTGGAATCTTTGCTCTAGTAAATATACAAAAGCTTGAAAGCTCTTCCAGGACCGTTAGCCTCATAAATCAGCAAAATTCAGCAGTGGGAAATCTAGGAAATTTACGTGTGTCCTATATTTATAGCCTGTTATCTGTTTCACTTCTCTGTGAAAATGATTTTTTTTTTGCAGCCTATTAGATTGCATAAAATATCACTTTCAGAAGCAGATGGGGAGCAGGAGAGGTAAATAAGGTAGACATGATGTTTTGACCCATTCTACCTGTGCAGTGTGATTGTCCTATGACTGTAGTAACCTTTCATCCCCCTTGCTTTGAGCTCTTGCATTTCCCCACCACAGAAGAGAGTACTTAAAACAGGTTCGATGCAGAAGACAGCCAACAGCACATGGGATCACCACCCCTTTTACTATTAGAGGAGTTGCAATTTCTGCAGCTAATTATGACTGCTTACAGGTAATCTCTAGTAATACTCATCTGGACAATCTTAGTTTCTCCATAAGAGCCAAATTTGGACACATTAAAAAGAAAAAGTAATGTAAAAGTCAAAGCTGCGAACGGCCAGATAAGTTTTACTACAGGTCATTTCTCTGCCTTTCCTACTGGTTTTTGAGGCACACACACACGTGCAAAACAAAACACATGAATGACAGTACTTATCATGTCTAACCCAGTTGGATCCTGCAGTCTTCAACTACCAAGAACTCCCAAGGAAGCATTAAATTGCCTCAACATAGGACTCTTACACCATTTGAGATGCTGTAGAGGATCTGGTATGACCTCCAGTTGTGGCTTTAGAAGCATGTGGGCCTCTCATGGATCCTAAAGTCCTTTCTACCAGCTCTGTGTGGGCAGCTTAGCTACCTTAGAGCATCTAAAATGCTTATATTTTGTCAACGGGCCCCTGTTCCCTGTGTTGCAAGCTATGGAAAACATGTATTTTCACTTTCAGGAGAATCCTCAAGTGTGAGAAGACTGGAATGAGGCAAAATCTCATCAGAGGCAGGTTTACTTTTGCAGTTGTGACAGAGATTCGGTGTGCTGCATTTCACCAAGACACCCGTTGCCTTTTCTGCACATCTACTGGGGTAGTCATAACTGCACCAAGGCAAAGGCCTTCCATGAAACTGCTTACTGTCCAGGGTTTTCTTCACATCCGCAATCAGACTCTTCGGGAGCTACTCTATAAAGTGAAAAACCACCTCTGTGCCTGCTGTGGCCTGGAAGTGCAACCCGGGACATCCATTCCTTGGAAGTAAATGCATGAACATGCCCTGTCTGGGGCTGCAGAACAGTGCAAGATGCAGTGCATAGGGCTGCATGGGGCTCTCCTGGTGAGAAGAGGGTGCCATGGCCATCGCACACCAGCCCCTGCCCTCCCTGCAGCACCCATGCTGGCCCTTCAACCAAGCAGCCCAAGGAGAAAATCCAGGAGAACAGTTCCCCATCGAGCAAATCTGCTGTTCAGGCCAGAAGCGGACTGGCTTTTGGCTGACATCACGGCGAGCCGAGACTGAGCGCAGCCCTGTAAGTGGAGCTGTGGGAGCACAGGGGAAATTTCTCACCTAGCAAGCTTTAAAAGAAAGGTGCAATCTCAGCTTCTTTACAGTCAAAGCGGGAATGGGCATAATTTAAAGTTGTTCAACTTTAAAAAAAAAATATCACCTTCACCCTCTTTTTCACTCCACACTTTCATCTGGTGGAAAATCTGATTCAAAAGGGAGTTGTGTGTGTCAGAAAATCTGGCTAGTGTGTCAGTTCACTTTAAAAAAGAGTGGAGAACAAAAAGCCAAGCTCCCATGCTGATGATGACCCTTAAGGGAACTTTTAATTAAAGGTGATGGTGAAAGAAAGGTAAGCAGTTAAGAGTCTACACCAGACGGGGTACAGTAAGCCAGACTATTCAATACCTGTAAAGATAATGTTTGTCTCTTGCTCCCACCTCTCTTTCCTTCCCCACTCCCACTCTCTTCCGAAGGTGAGCGGTAGAGCAGCAGTGCCATTTCTCAAGTCCCTTTTCCCAGTGAATTGCTCTTACAAAATTTGGACTTCACTCTGTTTCTTTTTTCTCTCATATCAGGAATCTGACCCAGAACTTGCCTATCACTTATGAAAAATGAAAAGAAAAGAAAGGAAGGAAGAGAGGAAGGAAGAGAGGAAGGAAGGAAGGAAGGAAGGAAGGAAGGAAGGAAGGAAGGAAGGAAGGAAGGAAGGAAAGAAAGAAAGAAAGAAAGAAAGAAAGAAAGAAAGAAAGAAAGAAATCCTGTGCAAATGGGGTCATGTTCCAGTGAACTCATTCTAAACATAACTTTTTCATTTTAGTGCTCCTGCTCTGACAGCATCTGAATTCCCTGCCCACCTGGTGGCTCAGGGCTTAGTGCCTCTATTCCCATCACTCTCCAGCCCTATAAAGAAAAACTTCTGTGGCATATAACAATCAGATAACAGGCTTCATGGGGCTGAGTTGTAGGACTTTTCATCTAGGTTGAACAATTAACTTTTCATCCTTCTGCTTTGCCTCCTGCTATTCTTTTTCTCTGTTCTCTGCTACAGGTGTTTGCATTTGTTCTCCGTTTTCACACTGCTTCATTAAAATCTGTCTCAGTCCACCCTCTCCTACAGCTGTCTGTGGGTCCTCCATACACTTTCACTAGAGGGACCAGGCTGCAACAGCCTTCCTTGGCTGTTCTGGGAGGAGGGTGAGCAGCTCACAGCCAGAGAAAAGCAACAAGACAACAAGCAGCAGCCTCAAAGAGCTTGTTTAAAACTTACCTTTTCTGTGCTTTGACTAGTGCTAGTTTGGGGAACTGCAAAACAGCATGGTATGGCTGTGAGCTCATTACGGCTGGTGGAGATGGAATTTGTATGGATCTGATGAAACTGGAGTCAGGGGGACATCCCCCGTCTCTTCTTTTTTTAGAAACTCTGGGCTTTTCTGCCTTTTCTTATCTATAAAGAAGTTGATATCTTAATTTTCGTTTTACACATCATTAACACACAGGGCAGGGAGTCAGGACTATTCCTGGCACAGGATTTTTGCATGACCTTGATAAGTTACCCTAATGGGATCATGCTGATGCTCAGCAATTCTGAAAATCAGGCCACGGAGCTGCCTAAATATGGATGAGATGCCCACATTTCAAACGCTGAACTTCACCACTTTGCCCTTCAATTTCCCTACTTACAAGAAATCAAGCTAATAACATTTTATCAGGCTCAGTACCTTAGTGAGGAAAGAAACTGCAGTGACTGGCATAAATACTTAGCAAAAGTATGCTAATTCATTTTTTAAAGGCCATTTAGGATGGTAAGATGAAGGTGCTATATAAATGCAAAATATCTCACAAAATTTTTGTGTTTTTCTTCTCTGTCCAAATATATAGTTCGTACTTGCAAATATGTATATCAGATATCTGTCTTATTAAATATAGAGTCAAGAAAGTATTTCAAAGCAAATGGATTAATATTAGCTGTTTTGCCTGTCATAAAAATATTAATATCTGCCATACAGATAAAAAATGTGAAACAAACAGATGTTACAGAAAGCAACTTCTATTTGGAAGGTGTGTGCAAAGTCTCACGCTAATGAAATGTCATAAGCTTTCTAAAATTTATAGACCATAAGTTTCTGATACAGAAGGTTACTTTGCTTTGGACTTCATATGATGGATAAAGATGAATTAATCACTGGAGTAGAAGTTGGTCGTTGCCTAGGAACCAATGATCGTGACCTCATTGCATTCAATATACCCAAACAAAGGACAGCCCCAAAGAATAAAATATATGTGATGCTTCAGAATAGCTACTTCCAAAAATCTAAAGGAAACTCTAAACTACATTAGCTGAACGGAAGGCATCTACTTTGAAGAAATATTTTAAAGGAACTATGCTTATATAACTTTCTATTGAGAGTCCTAGAAGAGTTAGCTACAGTGATCTTTGTGCCAGTGATTCTAATTTTTAATGAACCTGCTGATGATAATGATGTTTCAAAGGTCTGGAAGATACTCAGTTTGAAAAAAAAAGAGACAAGCAGAAATCTGGGTAACTACTGGTTGATTAGTTTAACATTTTATTCAGGCAAAATAATGGAAAAGGTAGCATGTACTTCAGAATTAACTCATGTTAATCAAGTAGCTGCTGTAAAACAAGCCAAAAACCAAACAGGTCATACACTTTCAGATTACAAATTCAGATGGCAAAGGTTATTTACAGGTGTGACTTACTTGGGTATATTGTTAGTAATTTAAAATAATAAAACATAATATTCTGATTAAAAATAACATTTTTCATTTCTGGAGCCTCTATTTAATGGATCTAAGGAATGGCCAAATGACAGCTCTTGAGTATTGATAGGGAAAACTCAGTGAAAGGCTGTGTTCCTAGTGGGATTCTTTAAGGATTGTTACTATGCCTTACCTTATTCAATATTATTAAATTAATCAGGAGTAATAAGAACAAATTTGATGCTCACTTAGAGATTAGTGGAACAATATAACATGATGGGGACAAGACATTTATTTAGTGCAATCTGTTCGATAAACTAGGATCTACTGAAAGAAAATATATTTTAATACAGGGCAGAAGAATAAGCATCCTAACTGCTACTAAAAGATGTGGCTGTAACATGTAACCTAGCTGCAAGTTGTTGTCAGTTGGAAAGTTTTATAGAGGAGGGGTCAGCTTTTAGCTTTTCTGTCTTTGTCCTCTGTCCCTAAGCCTCTCCAGTGAGAGAGCAGGCACTGGGCTGACTGAAAATTCCATTTGCCCAAACACAAGTTTCCCTATATTTTAAATGGAAAATCATATGTCTAGGGTCAAGGAACAGGTATGGTTCAAGCAATGGCTAACTGGTTCAAATACGCAGGAGATCAGACTTGATTTCTAGTTGTTTCTTCTAGTCCTAAACTCTGTAAATCACAAGCAGCCTAATGTGTAAAATGGTCAGCAAAGAGGTAGCTAAGGATTTTGCTTCAGTATATGTGCTGTATAAGAGAAGGTAGCATTTTCACCCCAAAGCCTGGCACAAGGGACCATTCTGCTGCTGCATGGGGCCAGTGCATGCGCTGGGGTGGGTCAGGCCCCAGATACCACCCAGATGGAGCAGGGCAAGCTGCGAACCTCCAAAGTGAACCACCTTCCAAACAAGGATTTTTGGATGTCTACTTGCGATTCAGTCCTTCATGTCACCTTACCCCATCCCAGCTCAGAGCTGCCCTGGATGTCTTAGCAAGTCAGAAATGGTACCTTGTTACTTCCCAGAAACTGCATGTGGCATTACTGTTCTTCCCTTTCTCCAAGTCAACACTTTGCAGGTGATCTGAGGGAACTGGGAAGAAGAAAGAACATTAAGTTCACTTGTAGTACTCTCAGAAAAAAACTTTTAATGCAATCCATGTTTTGCCACACATCTGCCATGTAAGCACATGGTTAATTTGCATATTTATCCCATTCCTTGCACATCCTCAATGCTTTATGCAAGCACTGTAACATCAACAGCATTGGAATATGTATTTTCTGCCACAGTTTCTGTGTCAGTAAAATTTTTGCTTTTTTGTTGTTTTTGATGAGCAGCAATTTTATCAGGTCTGTAAAGTGTTTTCAGATCTTTGCAGTTCCATGAACTGAACTTGTTCTGGAAACTGTTTACCATCAACACCTTATTTGCATGACTTTTTCCAATAGGATAACACTGTTTCCTTGATAAACACACAGAACCTTTATTAAACTACACTAGAGCAAAGTTAGTCTAAATTCTCCTCAGTTCCTTCCTTATTTGGAATAGTTACTCTTGAAACTTTGTCTTCTGTTGTATGTCCCTGCTGCCTTGAATTTTTTAGATTCTTTTGAAATTCCCGTGCTTTTGCTTTTCATTTCACCAGCAATTGATAAAGCTTAGTTGAATATTTGAATCTTAAAAGAAACATATTTAGTATTTGAGATTGTCATTAAAAATTTAGATGCAAAAAAGGGAAAGATTTCCCCATCTTGAGATAGCACATCTGCTCAGTACGCTTGGCACTAATCTTTACTGGCTTTGTTCTTTTTTTCTCCGAACACCTGCCGCAACCCCAACACCTGTGAAGACAAGCCAGACATAGCAGCTTTAAATGGACATTAGCAATGTGTATTGCCAATTCTCAAATCCAGGTTGTGTCAGGAAAGAACAGAAAGGAGGGTCTGAAAAGCAAGCTGACTGTGAAAAAAAATAGCCAAAATGGGCCAAGACAGAATGTGTGAGAGATCTTCCTCACAGAAAATGTAATGGCAACACTGAAACATTTAAAATAGTCGAAACAGGAAAAAGAGTTCAACTTAAGTGTAATCATGCTACAAGAGCTGTCTGAATAGTTCTTGGATCAATTCTCATGATGCTACTTAGAGTAATGTCAGAGCTTACTGGTCATCTTCCAGGGAATCTACCAGCTGCCTGCTATCACCATCGCAGCACTCGTACACTCGTCTCTTCCTCTTCGTTACAAATCTGGCTGCTAGTGCTTTAAAAGCTCTTTTCCCCCTAACAGCAGAGATCCTATTTTTGCGCAGTTGTGTTAAGAACTGCCATTTTATTAGAAAGTACTTGACCTGTTGGACACACTTACAACTATATGAATTCTTAAGTATTTCAAATAAACTATTCTTAATTATTACACTATTAATACATTAGTAAAAAAAAGACAACTACGATATATTGTATCCTGAGTAGTATATAATACTGCTTGGAAATAACATTTATATGAAACACACATTCTCCATGGAAAAGTAGCATTCGTTTTGCACTGTTTAAAACCGTGGCACACTGCTACTGCACACCAAGGAGCTGGTGTTGAAGGAGGATACAGGTAAAGCTGTGACTAGATGCAATAAAGCACAGGCGATATAAATGCTGAGAAGGGAGGGTATGGAAAGGACCTCGAGCAATTCATTTAGAAACTGCATGTCTGGTTCTTGCCCACCTTGCACTTTCAGAAGTCATTGGAAAGTTGGGCACCAAGACTGCAAAGACAGAGACATACCTGCCCAGCTGATATTCTATTGCACATAGCTCATCTGCACTTGGAGTCACTGAGCAGCGATAGCGTGAAAGGCACCATGTCATTTTAACACTTTTATAGACAAGGCTAAAAAATTTTAAAAATGGTAGAGCACCATGGCAGGAAACTCACTGTCCTGCAAGTGAACAAAACGCAGGTCATTTCTGCAAATTATTTCTCAAATCGTTCATTACATTCAAAGAGAAAAACAGAACTGAAAATCTGGATAACAGCAAAGGTTGAACTACTTCGGACAATAACTGGCAGTGGAGAAATGCATATGCTGCAGATGAAGTCCTGGCTTCACTAACTGTGACAACAGATATTTTAACTGAGCTCTTTTGAGATTAGAATTTGACCCTAAATAGCTACACAATGCAAATAAATGAGCTATAGACAACTACAGGGACTTATGAAAAAAAATTGAAAGCTGAAACAGAGAAAAATAAGCACGAATGACACAAAACTTACTGTGTTTTACTGTGATTTTTACAAAGCGGTGGTGTCTTCAGCCATACTTTCCTACAGAGTCCAAGGAAAGAAATAAGTAGGAATCATTTTTTCAATGTAATTGCATTCTTATATATTTATTTTACTCCATTTTCTTTCAAACACTCTGTGACCCACTGTAGATCTGTGGCACATCAGCACATACTTAACTATCTGGCTGAATTGGGGACTTATGCAAGAAAATGAATTGCACCCATGGAGAACTGGAAAAGAGTCACAGAGAGGCATGGATTAACGGGAGAAGTGTCTATGCAGCGTCAACTCTCCACACCACCCCTCACCCTCTCAGTGGCACCCACTGCCAGTGCACAAGTCTGGTACCACACCACAATCATGGCCTCATGGTGCCATCGTCCCCTCAATCTGAGCAGGGCAATGCGCCGGTAGATCCTACCTGAGATGAAATGCTGCATCTCTTTACTGGGGCTCAATGACACTACAAAAGATAGATACACAGGAGGTAAGTAGCAAATGCAATTGCTTCATTCGAGCAAGAGGAATTGCTCTACCTCAAATACTCTTCGACCTCCCAATGTTCAGCTGATATGTTTTACATTTCTCTCAAATAATTCCAGTTTTTCACTTATATTTAGCGAGAGAGCAAGAGAGGGGTGACCTTCCACAGCCCTAGTTTACAAACCGCACCAAAAAAAGCTCGGTGGAGCTGTGAGCGCGATCTGAAACCAAAGATAATTTACTGGGTTATTTCATTGCAAAATAAATTGTTTATGATACTTTATGAAACACCCACACCAGTGTCCATGAAAACAGAATGCTGTATTTATGAGACAACCCTTATGAGAGGTAGTATAATTTTAGTGTCTTATACTTGAACTATGCTAAAAATATATTACTTTGTCATCAGGGAACAGTTATAGTAAAAAAAAAGAAAAAAAGGCAAGATCACAACCTTGAAGACTGGATAGTTCCGAGCAGCTGAGAATTAGGCAAGGAGAATTAGGCAAGGAGTTACAGCATGCTGTTCCGCGGTGGTCTGGTGGTGCACAGCTAAAATGCTACAGCAGCTGCCCAGCCTGTTGCCTGATTGCCCACCCCAGTGCATATCAAGTTGCCTTCCCTCTCACGCTGGGCTCCGCCAGGCTCCTGTAGCTTTTGAAATTCTGAAGCAGCTACAGGGATGGTGACAGGAAGCAGGGGACACGTGTCAAGCTCAGCGAGTCCCTACAAAACCCTTGGGGTCACAGTTCTACCTGGTTCCCCCACTGGTCTGCACACGCAACGGGCAGAAGTCCAAGGGAAGCGCCTGCTGCACGCTAGAAGCGAGGTGATGCGTTCCCCTGTGTCAGATTTCTGGAACACAGCGGTAGCAGCTGAAAACAGTCAGAAGGGTCTAAGTATGTGCACAATCATCAGAAAGTGAGGGAGAGAGCCTCTGCTAATGAGAGAGAAGGTAAATAGAGCCTGAGAAACTGGAAATATTCTTTGGTTTGGCTTACAGCGGGGAAAAAAAATCTTAAAAGGCATTATGCACAGCAGAGAGGCCATTAATCACAGGAAATGCACTTCCTCAAGTACAGTAGGGACATGAGGGAGCCTGTCATTTTTCAAACCATTCCTCAAGAGCTTTCCAGAATTTCAGAATATGCTGATCCTTCCCTGAGACCTTCCTTGACATGGTGTGGCAACAGAGTGATGGATTTGATGAGGGTGGCATAGAGCTTTGTTGAGCTGGAGAAAGACATCATTCCTAGGCTTTGGAAACTCACCACAAACGCAGTGCAGGTGCCCTGCATGACTTGGCACAGCCAGCCCTTCCCAAATATCCTGCCAGCCACGTGCATGAGATAAGTGACCTGGGAACTTGCTGAACTGTAAACCAGTCTCCATTCTGGGCACTTTCCACATGATCATCAAATCCTGGAGCAGATCTATCCTGCTATGGTAATAATTTTAAAAATTACAGAAATATTTTAGAACCAGCGGGCAAATTGTCATGCCTGTATCAATATCTGAAAAGGGCCATCTATTTAAACTTTAAAAGTATTTCTTTGCCTTGGCCTTTGAATCTAAAAACCCAGAGCCAGAAGAAGTATTTGCATCGTACAAGCAATGATGGGCTGTAAACTGGGAATTCTACATGTCTGTGGGAGCTGGAAAAAATAATCATCTCTGCTGGCAGTCACATATTAGGGCTTGACAGGTTTTAAAAGTAAAGATTTCATGCAAAGCATCCTGGTTTACTAGTAATACCAGGCCCTTATTTGTCCGTTGACCACATTTGCTAATATTGTTCATGCAAGGTCTGACACACAAATTCAGTCTTCGTAACAACCCACTGAACTGAGACAAATTCACTCTAAAATAAAAATCTTTCACCAAATTCCCAACAAGGCAGTAGAAAGCTCCAGCAAGCATCAAGGAACAGGTCCATAGAAGTTTTTCCTCCATGTGGTTTTGCATCTAACATATAGGTAGCAATCATATTTGTTCCTACATTTTTGGACGACATTTCTCTGTTAGAAGTGCAACAGACCTGTTCTGCTCAAGAAACGGTAGGAGGGAAAGTTTTTCCAAGAAGCTGTACACATTAAAATGAGCCAACTTCACACTGCATGAAGTTATGCTAGCAGGAGCTGGGCTTTTTGTTTGTGACATCAGCCATCGGTGAGGCTCGGTGCTATCTTCTGTAACCCCCTGGGTTTGCCCACGAGTTGGCATTGGCTGCACGTTGCTCCCTCCCTGCCAGCACAGCTTTCTGTGGTTGCCCAATTGTCTAAACAAAGAGGAGGGAAATTATAGGGGAGAGCCATCAGCTCTGTATGAAACTGAAAATGCTTTTCCATGTTTATAGCACTAACGCCTTCGTAAAATCCCAGGTAACAGAGTGGATGGCAAAAACTCAGTTTTGAAATGATCAGGTAGAGTTAAGGAAAGTGCTTTTTTAACTACTGCCACAAACATTGTTGACAGCTAAGTGACACTGGAAATCCAAAAGGAGGGAGGGCACAGAGGAACCCACCAGTTTAACTCTTTATCGGAGCATGTTTAATGGGACTTTATGTTCAGCCACGTGAACTGTGAAATACCTAAGTTCAAATTTCACCTTCAGACTTCCCATCTGTTCTTATTTTATCCTCAGACTTTCCATCTGCTCGCATCTAGGCCTTCCTAATGCCATGCCCAGTCAGACGATATAGTTTTACCAGGTGCTTCTGTCTTGGAAATTTTATGGCATATAAGAAACAATAAAAATTTATGTCGTACATGTTACTTGTGTTAATTAATTCCATTGCACAACAATGTTTTTTAAATGATATTGTCCAGAAACTCTGTTAAAATTTACTGTAGACAAATATGGCAACATTTTGTAGCTCCTAGTGCCAGATGGGTTTGGAGTTCAGACATTTGTGCTAATGCATTTTGCACTTAGGTGCTGTGCTGGGAAAAATCGACTCCCAGTGACAAAGAGTTAACATTAAAATATTGCTGTTAGCTAGGGGCAGTGAATGCAAGGTGGAGGTGTGTTTTCCTGTATTAATTTTTACTGGAAAGGAGTACATGATAAGCTGTTAGTGTGCCATTCGACAAATTTTTTTAAAAGTGAAAAATGTTATTTCCCAGTACTAATATGTAAATATTTTCACGTCTGGAAGAGCAAGAATGTGCTGGCTAACAACCAAAGATGTGCTGGATAAAATCCCCTACACCTGTTCAGAGGGCCATTGTGCTAGAAAAGAAAGATCATTAAATAAGCAGTGTTAAGTCCTGTATAATAGCAAGTTTAGTAAGAATAACTAGTTTATTAAAGAAAGGTTCACTATCCAAGGGCATTCCTATAATTTCTTGCTTCAAATCGCTGAACTCAAAGCCAACAGATATTATGAACTCCGAGTGCAAACAGTGGGTTACAGAGTGGGGCTTGTTTTGGACAGTGCTTTTTGTTTGCTTTTTTGTTCCACAAGACTGGGTAAACAAGGCTTTATGCCAAGTGAGAGTTTCCTTCCCTAGATTTTGCTCCCTCCCAAGCACTCTAGCGGCTGTGCCTCCTACACACGAGGAATCCAGAATGACCCTGGGGATTTCACATTTGAACCCAAATGCTGTTAGATACGAGACAACAAGGGCTTCCTCCTACCAGCAGATTCAAAAGCAGCCTCCTGCAAAAGGTTCTGTCATCTCCATCGCCGCAGGAAGCTCCCCAATGGCCAAACAGAATTTGTTTTTAAGTGGCAGCTCCATCAACATCACATCACGAGGGTTAAAAGGTGCAGAGCTCTTGACAGGGGAATAAAAATGGAATAAAAATGGAAAGAGCAGTTTGTCTCATTTTCCTCAGAAAAAGAGATGCTCTGGAAGGAGGACAGGGAAAGGACAGGGGATGCATACTGCAGTATCTATTCAAGTGAACATGAAGCTCAGATATTATTTTGTCTAACAATTTCTGGAAGCTGACAAACAGTTACAATTCATACTGTTCATTTGCTGAGAGATTCAAAAAGGAAATTGTATCATTGTGAGAACGGGCATTTACAATAATGCTGTGACTCAAAAATACTTTTGTAAATGAAAGAACTAAGTAGAGTTTCCTGCTATTTGTGCTTTTATAATATGTCATGTTTATAAATCCTCACACAGCTGTGGGTATTTGTCATGATAATCACGAATCTTCATACTTTCCTCAAATTTTGATGCATGCGATTTTTTCTGTAAATGATGCCAAGACTGCAATTATCCCTATACTTTTTTCCCACATTATTTTGTTTATAAAGTCACAATCTCATTTCAAGGGAGAAGAGGCGATACCTGTGTGAATTATTGACTAATTGTAATGCACAAATAAAGACTATACACATACAATAACCATCTTGCAAGCAATCCACAGATTAAAATCTGTTTTCATAAATTATTCAACGAATATTTATATATAACAAATATATTCATGAGCAGAAAAAAAGGCTAAATTTGCAATTAATATTTGTGTTGAATAATTGTGATTTACAAATGGGGACAATTTGTTCGAGTTTGCTAATTATCAGTTGTTTTGCGTGTCTGTGAACTAGTTATTCTAATGCAAATTGGGAAAACAAGTTAATATCCAATGCTTGTCATAAGTTTTGAGGCTCTTCATATATTTTTTCTATCTTCTAAAGCATCTTAGATAATACCTAATTATCTAGTTGCAGGTAAGCATCTTTCTGAAACCAATACATTTTTTAACATTAATAGGTATTAATATGATCATGATCCATTACCATTTCACTCCCCCTTTTTTTTTTCTTTCAACAATAATGAGGCTGAAGGACTTTAAGAATTAGTTGTAGGATATGGACCCTTTCTTTTCTGACTGGTTTGGACACATCCCAGGTCCATAGTAGCCAAAAATTGCTACCGTCTATTGGCCAACCAGTGAGCTACAGTATGTGAAATGAGTTTGTGACCAAATGCAGGCATCTCTCACACACTGCGATTAAATATATTGCCAACTTGTCACGAGTGTGTTGTGGAATTACTCCCAGAGAAGGTGGTGAAAATCCCATCAGGTTAAGTGTGCTGTTGAAGAACCCACTGGTAAAAGCAAGAGATGGTATGTTCCCAGGAGCAATCCCATACCAACAGCAAAGAGTTCGAGAAACCTGATGGGTCCATTGCTGTGATTCTGCTGCTGGTTATCAACAGATTAATCTGAATGGAAACATAATACTGAGGCTAATCTTTTTTTCTTTTTTTTTTATTCCTTTTTTTTTTAATACATGCATGTTCTCAATATGGGGCTTTCCAAGGTGTTTTTAAAAGGCATAATTCCCACTGCAGCTTAATTGCATTTTACCATAAAGAGATGGTAGAAGCCATGTACCTCCACCTTGCAGGTGCCGAGCCGGCCCCCACTGGTTCCTGTCTTCCCTTTGGATAAAGCACTATCTTCACATTCCTTGCCATTTTCCTTCAGTTTTTGCTAGGGGCTACTTCTCTTCCCTCCTGACCCACGCAGGGGTGGGGGCCACTTCTCCTCCCTCCAGCTCTGTGGCAAGCAGCTTGCACGTTTCTGTGCCCTCCTCCATCCCCAAACAAACAAGGTTAAAAGTTCTCTCTTTCTGACATGGTCTGGCTTTTCCGTGTGTAGGAAGAAGTGTGATATTTATACTCACATGTCATGAAATCTTAAATTTTCACACAGGAAATCAAAATCTTGGAAAGACACTGTCTAAAATAAGTCATTCTGCTGCTTTGTGTCTTCTAGCTTCCCTGGTCTGTGATTGGAAAAAAACACATTTGTGAATGCAGGTGGGCACATGAGAGGAAGGAGGCAGCTAGTGTGTTTGGGCAGAAAAGAAGGGTGCCACAGTCCCTTTGGAGGTACTGGGCATAATAGCAGACCTCTGGTGAAGTCTTCCAGCCATCAACAGCTAATGGATCAGGTCCATGCTAAGAAAAGTGGGTTCATAAGGAACAGCTCACTGGTCAAATCTATGAAAAACAAGCAAAATCAGAAACATAGATTTGATTACACTCTCTCAGGACTAGGAGAAAATTTCTCTTCAAATCCAAAGAAGATTTTTCCCTGCCAAAGCATCAGCAAGATCGGTAAAGGCAGAGCAGGACTGGGAACACAGTGAGAGCCTGTGCTGATCAGGGCTGGTTATGTGCTTGTGCTGCTCCCTCCCATGTCACCTGGATATTTCTCCTCCTTTTTGTCATGGAAGCATTAAAAAGTGTCCATCTTTCTGCAACATGAGGTAAGAGTCACTCCCAGTCTCAACAATTTCCTTGAACTAGATTTTTTTCTTCCAGCCATATCTAATGATCATGGGTTCTTTTAAAATATTTTCAAAAGTTCCTCAACTACTCAGGCAAGCACTTTTGCTTGTTCTATAAGTCCTATAAAACATAACAAAAATATCCAGTGCTTTTAATCCTTGACACCTTCAATCTTTTCTTGCTTCCTTCAAGGTGTAATTATTCCCTGGGGAACACTTCAAATTTAGAGAACATCTTGATCACTAAAATGATGTCAATATATTAGAGTACTAGATTCAAAATTAATCCAGCAGGAGATATATCAACTCCAATTAGCATTTACTGCATTTTTAATCCAGTACAAAGACTTTCCTGGAATCAAACACGTCATCATAATTTTAATAATTCACAGTGACCCTCTGGGACCTAGAAGTGAAGTGAAAAACACAGCAACATTGTCTTTTGTTATCGCTGTCTGTTGTGTAAGGATGGTGGGCAGCGTCTGGATGATGGCAGTTGTTTTTATAATAGAATTCTTTCTTGTTGTTTTTTTCCTCATTTTCTTTTTTATAAATAGAACTCTTTCAGTTCTTTCTTCTTCCTGGAGGATTTTCACAGCCATGGTTCACTGAGGGACCTGCACTCTGAGCATCTTTCAGCACTGACCACTTACAGTTTGTCAGATAGAGTCTGTCAAGCTTCCTAGGTCACCGCGAACTTGTAGATCTGTGTTGGGCTTTAGCTAGGAATTAACTACTTCAGTTTCATCAACTACACTAAGGATGACTTTCTCCTTAATATTCTGTTCTCTGTTTTTGAACTACTTTAAATGGCTGTTATGAATAAGCTATGATTATAGGAGTGTCCTGGTTAAATAACTGTTTGGGGGAGAACATTGATTTGGCTGTTGAAGAGGACAAAAAACCCTTAGATTCACCCAAAATAACATTTTCATTTTCTTCTTACAAAAAAAAAAACAACCAACCATACAAACAAAATTACATACCACCAAAACCAAACAAACCCTGACTCATTCAACCCAAGATAACAAATGAAGTTTAGGAGACTTACTTTCGTGTTTCTGAGCAGAGTTTCTCTTTTGCCTTTTGGCATCCTTGAGGGTTTAGATGAAAGTCCGGAAGAACTTGGAGGTCACACAGAATCACAGAATCACAGAATGTTAGGGATTGGAAAGGACCTTAAAAGATCATCTAGTCCAATCCCCCTGCCAGAGCAGGATTACCTACATCATGTCACACAAGAACGCATCCAGGCGGGTTTTGAATGTCTCCAGGGAAGGAGACTCCACAACCTCTCTGGGCAGCCTGTTCCAGTGTTCAGTCACCCTCACCGTAAAGAAGTTTTTCCTCATATTTATGTGGAACCTCCTGTGTTCCAGCTTGCACCCATTGCCCCTTGTCCTGTCAAGGGATGTCACTGAGAAGAGCCTGGCTCCATCCTCATGACACTTGCCCTTTACATATTTATAAACATTAATGAGGTCACCCCTCAGTCTCCTCTTCTCCAAGCTAAAGAGACCCAGCTCCCTCAGCCTCTCCTCATAAGGGAGATGTTCCACTCCCTTAATCATCTTCGTGGCTCTGCACTGAACTTTCTCTAGCAGTTGCCTGTCCTTCTTGAACTGAGGGGCCCAGAACTGGACACAATATTCCAGATGCAGCCTCACCAGGGCAGAGTAGAGGGGGAGGAGAACCTCTCTTGACCTGCTAACCATACCCCTTCTAATACACCCCAGGATGCCATTGGCCTTCTTGGCCACAAGGGCACACTGCTGGCTCATGGTCATCCTGCTGTCCACTAGGACCCCCAAGTCCCTTTCCCCTATGCTGCTCTCCAACAGCTCTGTCCCTAACTTGTACTCATACCTGGGGTTGTTCTTGCCCAGATGCAGGACTCTACACTTGCCCTTGTTATATTTCATTAAATTTCTCCCCGCCCAACTCTCCAGCCTGTCTAGGTCTCTCTGAATGGCATCACAGCCTTCCGTTGTGTCAGCCACTCCTCCCAGTTTGGTGTCATCAGCGAACTTGCTGACAGTGCACTCTAATCCCTCATCCAAGTCATTAATTAATATATTGAACAGTACTGGTCCCAGTACCGACCCTTGAGGGACTTCACTAGATACAGGCCTCCAACTGGACTCTGTCCCATTGATCACCACTCTCTGGCTTCTTTCCTTCAGACAGTTCACAATCCACCTCACTACCCAATCATCCAGACCACACTTCCTCAGTTTAGCTGCGAGGATGCTGTGGGAGACCGTGTCAAACGCTTTACTGAAATCGAGATAGACCACATCCACTGCTTTACCTTCGTCTATCCACCGGGTTACATCCTCATAAAAGGCTATCAAGTTGGTTAAGCATGACTTCCCCTTGGTGAAGCCATGTTGAGTGCCCCTAATGATCCTCTTATCCTTGATGTACCTAGAGACAGCACCAAGGACAAGTTGTTCCATCACCTTTCCAGGGATGGAGGTGAGGCTGAGCAGTCTATAGTTACCTGGGTCCTCCTTCTTGCCCTTTTTGAAGACTGGAGTGACATTTGCTTTCCTCCAGTCCTCAGGCACCTCTCCCATTCCCCATGACTTAGCAAAGATGATGGAGAGTGGCCTAGCAATGACTTCCGCCAGCTCCCTCAGCACCCGCGGGTGCATCCCATCAGGGCCCATGGATTTATGGACGTCCAGATTGCTTAACTGGTCCCTGACCCAGCCCTCATCTACCAAGACAGACTCCTCCTCTATCGTGACTTCCTCTGGGGCCTCAGGGGTCCGGGGCTCCTCAGGACAGCCTCCAGCAGTATAGACAGAGGCAAAGAAGGCATTCAGTAACTCCACCTTCTTTTTATCCTCTGTCTCCAGAGCACCCACCTCATTCACCAATGGGCCTACATTGCCTCTAGTGTTGGTTTTACCCGCAATGTATTTGAAGAAGCCCTTCTTGAAGAAGGTCTTCTTTGGAAGTTCCACACTGACACTCTCTAGCAGAGGATACCCTTCCTGGCTGGTTTGTAGGAAGAGGCTCCTCTGGAATGTCCTTACTTACTGTATAAGCATTGTTAGATATTAAGTGAGTTGAAGAGAACCACAAGGGACTTCTCACCATTGTGGTAAGAATGGGACATATATGTTCCAGGACTAATGCCAGTGAATATTTAAATATATCTGTAGAGAAGACTGAATCAGTGGGTCAGTCCCTCCGGGCCCATTAGCAACACCACAGGCACAGAAAGGATAAATGCTACTTCCCAAGGTGCAGCTGCCCCCTCAACTCCTGGGCAGTCTCTCCACCAACTCCTTTAGCTCCTTAGGAATCACCTCTTCTTCTGTAGACTAGGTTTTACAGCCAACGGCAAGGTTTTCAGTGCTGTCCCCCTTCTTGATTCCAAAAATTGTGAAGCCGGTGTTAATAGTTCACATTCTGTATGCATAAGCTCTAGTTGAGATGCCTAGCTAGACTGAAAACTCAAATTGTTTGCCATAAAATAATTCTGTGAAATTATGCCTGAAATGAATTAACATGATTTTAAGGTACCATAGAAAAGTGAGAGTAGCAGTAACTGTAATCATGAAAATAGGAGAGAAAAAAAAAACAGGACACAAAAGAATTAGGATGGCGCCTATAGTTGGTGCGATTTTAAACTCCATCATCACACGCTCTGCCTCCTGGAAGAGACTGACAGGGGTAGGCAAGGTTTCTTCACTTTGGAAAACCAGTCCCCAGGAAATAAAAAATTTACTGTCTTTTGCATCTGTATTGATGACCCAAACAAAACAAAATATATATTGATGAGGGGCATTCACCCACTTGGTATTGTTGTCCACCTCCTGCTTTCCCAGATAAGGTCTATCCACGAATTTGCCTCAAGAGAGGGAGCACCAACAAGCAGCAAGGACTTCTCATCTATATGAGCTGCCAGATTCTATACAACCAACAAACTAACTATTTCCATGAGTCAGTGGAGTCAAGAATGAGGTACCACTGGCATGTGCTGTTTTCTCCATGCCAGTCAGAAGCCAAATTATTCCATAATTTTTGGTATTAACAGTAATAGCTCATTCCAACACACCAGCACTATTGGTTTTTCAAGAGCATCCGTGAATGACCCTTTACCAAGAAATGTAATATTACAGCCCAATCAAGAGCACATTTAAGGCTACAAAAGCCAGGAATGGGTTCCTATTCATTCCAAGACTCTTACCTGAGTATAAGTAGAAACTCTTTGCTTCCACCTGGTTCACGCATACCTTTCTCTTTCACATTGGCGAGCAAACCACACAGTCCCCAGACTCTGATACTGGCTCACATTCCTGCCTCCACCAGTATTTTGGCAGGATTTATGTCCAAAGAGTTATGTATTCAAAGGCCACATACCAAATGCCATTATTTATTTATGCCATTTTATCTATT
Organism: Nyctibius grandis; assembly: GCF_013368605.1. Lineage (NCBI taxonomy): Eukaryota > Metazoa > Chordata > Aves > Nyctibiiformes > Nyctibiidae > Nyctibius > Nyctibius grandis. Next base: position 106,447,993 of record NC_090659.1, read on the forward strand.
TATATTGCTCTGTCCATGAACCCTGCATATATTTGCTGTGTCCCCAAAGCCCAGTGAACCTTCAAACCTTTCCATGAAACCCAGATATTGGTCTCTGTGCTTACCAAATGCCAAAAAGCCTTTCTTTCCACAGAGGCTTTTCAGAGTGCTGTCTCAATCTTTGAAATATCCTGAGTCTTCAAGACCTTTTTTGTCCCTCAGGACTCAGAAATCTCCTCCTGAAGTTTTCTCTGATGGGTAGAAATGGGCGACCTCACTGAACTCAGATATCAAGTCCTAAGCCTCAAAGATCCTATTAGTCCCTGTGTAACTGAATAATAAATTCCCAGATGGACTGAAGGATTCAGTGTTTCTTCCAAAACCTGGAGGCATGTGTTGTGTCCAGAGTCTTAACTAAACTTCAGGGATGAGGGAGAATGTTGTTTCCAGAAAAGAGCCAATTCACACACTCTACACAAATCTGGAGGAGAGATCTGCAGGATTACTCTACCTTCATGGGAATACTTAACTCAGCCTAAGTGCACTGGCACTTTCCAAATTACTTTTCACTGACTGCTGTGACCTTTCTTAACTCCCTATCTCTGATTCACTCCTGCCTCAAATCCCTACCCCTGGTACCACCTTGACTTGTTAGAGTTATAGTTAGAATGTTAGAGTTTTCGATAGTGGGGGAAGTAAGGAGGGGCAAGAGTAGAACTTCTGCCTTAGATTTCTGCCGGGCAGACTTTAGCCTGTTTAAGAGGCTGGTGGACAGAGTCCCTTGGGAGTCAGTCCTGAAGGGCAAAGGAGTCCAGGAAGGCTGGACGTGCTTCAAAAAGGAATTGCTAAATATTCAGAAGCAGGCTGTCCCGGTGTGTAGGAAGACAAGCCGTCGGGGAAAAAGACCGGCCTGGTTAAACAGAGAACTTAGGCTAGAACTTAAGGAAAAAAAGAGAGCCTGTTTGCTCTGGAAGAAGGGTCGGGTAACTTGGGAGGTCTATAGGGATGTTGCCAGGTTGTGTAGGGAGAAGATTAGAAGGGCCAAAGCTCACTTAGAGCTTGATTTGGATGCTACGGTCAAAGATAACAAAAAAAGTTTCTACAAATACATTAACAGCAAAAGGAGGGTCAAGGAGAGCCTCCACCACTTGCTGAATGAGGAGGGTAGTGTAGTGTCAGGGGATGAGGAAAAGGCAGAGGTGCTCAATGCCTTCTTTGCCTCGGTCTTTATGTCAAGACAGGTTGTCCTCAGGAGACTTGGCCCCCAGAGCCTGAAGTTAGAGATGGGGGGCTGTGTGAACCCCCCGTAATCCAGCAGGAGACAGTTAGTGACCTGCTGTGCCAGTTGGACACCCACAAGGCTATGGGCCTGGATGGGATTCACCCCAGAGTAATGAAGGAACTGGCAAATGAACTTGCCAAACCACTCTCGATTTTCTACCGGCAGTCCTGGTTAACTGGAGAAGTTCCAGCTGACTGGAAATTAGCAAATACAACCCCCATCTACAAGACGGGCCAGAAGGATGATCCAGGGAACTATAGGCCTGTCAGCCTGACCTCGGTGCCAGGCAAGGTGATGGAACAAATCATCCTGAGTGCCATTACACGGCACATGCAGGACAATCGGGGCATCGGGGCCAGCCAACATGGATTCATGAAAGGCAGGTCCTGCTTGACCAACCTGGTCTCCTTCTATGACAAAGTGACCCACTTAGTAGATGAGGGCAGGGCTGTGGATGTAGTCTATCTAGACTTCAGTAAGGCATTCGACACTGTCTCCCACAGCATCCTCCTAGACAAACTGGCTGCCTGGGGCTTGGATGGGTGGACTCTTAAATGGGTTAAAAACTGTCTGGATGGCCGAGCCCAGAGAGTGGTGGTGAATGGGGCAAAGTCCAACTGGCAGCCGGTCACTAGCAGTGTTCCCCAGGGCTCAGTTCTGGGGCCGGTGCTGTTCAATATCTTTCTAGATGATCTAGATGAGGGATTGCGTGCACCCTCAGTAAATTTGCAGATGACACCAAGCTGGGTGGGAGTGTCAATCTGCTGGAGGGTAGGAAGGCCCTACAGAGGGATCTGGACAGGTTAGATAGATGGGCCGAGACCAACAGCATGAGGTTCAACAAGAACAAGTGCCAGGTCTTACACTTGGGCCACAACAACCCCATGCAGCGCTACAGGCTGGGGGAAGAGTGGTTAGAAAGCGACCTGGCGGAAAGATACCTGGGGGTGCTGATGGACAGCCTGCTAAACATGAGCCAGCAGTGTGCCCAGGTGGCCAAGAAGGCCAATGGCATCCTGGCCTCTATTAGGAAGAGTCTAGCCAGCCGGTGTAGGGAAGTGATCGTCCCTCTGTACTCGGCACTGGTGAGGCCGCACCTTGAGTACTATGTCCGGTTCTGGGCCTCACACTTCAAGAAAGATGTTGAGGTGTTGGAGTGAGTCCAGAGGAGGGCGACCAAGCTGGTGAAGGGTCTGGAGGGTCTGACCTATGAGGAACGGGTGAGGGAGCTGGGGTTGTTTAGCCTGGAGAAGAGGAGGCTCAGAGGTGACCATATTGCAGTCTACAACTACCTGAAGGGAGGTTGTAGTGGAGTGGACGTCAGCCTCTTCTCCCAGGCAACTAGCGATAGGACAAGAGGACATAGCCTCAAGCTTCACCAGGGGAGGTTCAGGTTGGACATTAGGAAGAATTTCTTTTCAGAAAGGGTTATTAGATATTGGAATGCGCTGCCCAGGGAGGTGGTGGAGTCACCATCTCTGGATGTGTTTAAGAAAAGACTGGACATGGCACTTAGTGCCATGGTCTAGTTGACATGGTGGTGTCAGGGCAATGGTTGGACTCGATGATCCCAGAGGTCTCTTCCAACCTGATTGATTCTGTGTTTCTGTGATTCTGTGACTTCTCACCTCAGTCCTGCCTTGGGTACTCCTCTAAACACAGGACTAACTTCTTCTAGCCTGAGCTATAATATTATTGAACCCATCAGAGGACCTAAATTCTCATACATATTCAGAAGTCCTTGACTTGGCAAGACAGGTAGAAGAAAGACATCTAACCTCTTGGTATTTCAGAGGTGAGAAAGGACATCCCACATAATTCTTCAGAGGAGCCTGATACGTCAGTCTGCTCTTGATTCATTCAGATAGCACCAAATTCAATACCAAAATGTGGGGTAATGGAGTTACACGTCTCTTGGTCAATAAGTTCAAGTGTTCCTTTAGGCAGTGAGTGCTTTGAAATCCACAGCCTGAACCCACATTGCAGGTCTTGGAGGCTATCCAGTAACTAGGCTATCGAATTTCCTGGAATAGTATCATTCTCCCTTCCCTTTCTCTGAATTTGAGCCATAGAACATAAAAGCAATCACAATTCATCGTGGAAAAGAAAAGATGGTATAAAAAGTAAAGCAGAGGAGAAGGCTTAATAACTTTCAAAGTCAGAGTTGGATTAATAAAATCGTTCTTCAAATTTCTGAGGCCAAGTAATCCAGACAATAGTTTAACTCCCTAATATTCATGGAGTTGATTCTCATTTATGCTAATGTCCTTTATGTCCTGCGTTAACAGTTCATTTAAGCCTTTTTAAGGTCCCTTTACATCTCTAAAGCAGTGTAAAGGAGACATACTGTAAGTTAGTGTAGGCTGGAAACATTTTCTCCACTATTATTTATTCAGCTTTGTGTGGATTTCTTTGGTATGGAAACTATATGAATCTTTAATTGAATGTGTCCCCACAAGTCTTAAAACATTACTACTATAGATGATTGTTTCCAAGAACTGTTCTCTAGAATTATTTATGCGCCAGTCTTGCTAAGGACATGAAGATTTTGCAGGTGAATATGAATTATCATACAGAATGCTTGGGCTTTCACCAGGACTTGAATGAAATAAAAGCATTTACATAAATGAAAGAGATGCCTGATTTTTCCCATGGCTTTCTTGCATACTTGGAAAATTTTGCCGAAATTTTGCATCACAGACTCCTTCACACTTTTGTTAGAGCATGCACTGTGCAGTTCACCTCTGTGCAGAGAACTAGCAAAGTGTATTTTTCCCAATGGGCCTTTGGGTATGAAGAGACTCCAGTCACTGTGCCTTTTGCACAGTAGTGAATTTAACCAGGGTGTCTGCCAGCTCTGCATTTTGCTAAGGTCTTTTTAAACCGGGAATAACACAACCCAATTCCAATAACCAAACTCCATTCCAAAATGGAGTGCTGCAGTAGTGGTTCTGTTTTCTATTGCCTGAGCAAACAGTTTGCATGGCAATCACTGCATAAGAGCTTTGCTGGTATACAGTTATAAAGCATCTCGTTTGGTTGTACCGAAGCAAGTTGATCTTGGTAAACTTTCGTCTTGAATGTAAACTATTTGAGCCACTGTAAATAACAGCATCTATGGGATAAAATAACGACTGCTTTAAAAGGAAAATGTCATTATTTGCCTTCATATAAAAACAATTCATCTGTAAAATCTCTTTATCTCCTTTATTCTTCCTCCACTGGGTGTATCCTGCAGCTCCAGCTGCTGAAATGTAGCGCTCTGTAACAAGGCTATCAACTGCACTAACTTAGAGGTCTTTGAAAAGCAAAACTGTCAAAGGAGGCCATTGATTTTAGCAGTATCTCAAATGCAAATTGTTGATTATTCTGAATTTCCTTACCAAAGTAACCACCCTGAAAAGCAGCTCCTTTTATGTGGCTCAAAGCTGTCTCAGAGTCTTACCACTGATCTCTGTGGGGCCAATTTTTCAAATTAGCAGTAATTCTTGGAATTAAAACACTGTATCCCACTTCCAGCAATGTTTTGCAAATCCTCTGGCTTCTTTTGAACTAAATGCTCCTTAGGCTCCTGCTTTATTCTTTTATCAGGCTCACATGTCTGAGAGGCTCAGTGTATAACACAGTCACTTATTATCAAAAGAAGGTAAATGTCTACTATTAGAGACAAATTAGAAATGTGTGCTGGGGCCTGAATTCATCCCACTTAACTACAGAAAGCAAACTAAGGTGCGTGAATTAGAAGTGCAAGTACTCTGGGTTGCCCTTAGAGTCAGCAGAGATAGAAAGGCATTTTCTGAATGCAGAAATCTTTACATGAGACCTCTGACTTGACTGGCTGGGAAAGGTGATAGAGCAGTTGGGTGCCTGAGTCAAAGTGCCTGAGTCAAGGTGCCATGTATCTGGATCTCAGTCTACAGTGGAATGTGGCTGATTCTTAGAATATTAAGATACAAGGACTTTAACACATGTTTCTGTCATGCTATCCAGCCTGAAAGAGCGGATTTTCAGTAATGAGCTGAACTGTAGAATCGCAGAGCAGTTTGAGTTGGAAGGAACATCTGGAGGTCAAGTAGTCCAACCTCCTGCTAAAAACAGGGTCAGCATCAACATCAGATGAGATTGGTCAGAGCCTTGTCCATTTGCCTTCTGAATAGGTCCAAGGGTCCAGACTTCACAACAACACTCTGATATGTTTTTTTTTCAGGAGTGGAGCAGGTAATAGATACTATTGCATAGAAACATCTTGTGACCAGTGAGTTTAAGGTCAAACACACCAGCAGAGAAAACCACATGATGAATACTTTTGTACTTGTAAAGGATACAGTTTTTAAACAGAGGGAATGCAAACGTTTGTCTAGATAAGCATACAGGTGGATGAGCCAGTATGAAGCCACAGCACACTGCTGAACGTTGCAAAGATTTACTGCATCTAGGATCACACCCAGTGTTTTGAAGATGTCAGCGCTTACATAGATTTGCATGGACTGTGATCACACACACTCCTATTGGAGCTCCATCTTACTGCCATTCCTTCAGGGATAAATAAGTGTTTCTTTACATGCTGAAATCACTTAGCCTTAACTTAGATTTGCTTCATGTGAGGACTTACCTATCAATAGCACTCCCCAAGAGATGTATGCCATTATGTGAATTAAGTGAAAAAACAAAAGATAAGTTCAACGGTTATTTCAAGGATAAAGGCTACGTAAGAATCTAAAAGGATCCCAAAATGTAAATATAGAGATCCACATATCCCGACAGGATTAATTTTCTTATTCCTGTCTGTGATATCCTTTTTTTGCCTTAAAAAACCTGGGAAATCAACTACTGCTTCCATAATCTGCGCAAGGGCCTAAGGGTCATTGTTTTAGGCATATTGCTGGAAAAAAAATTTCTATGTGCAGGGTCATGGGTGCTGTTATAAGAGCTTACGGGCAACATATATTTCTTGTCAACTTGCAGCATTTGTTTCTGTTTCTTTTCCTAAAAGCTACCCATGCTGTCTCTTTTACAAATTAATCTGAAATTTCAAAAGACCACACACTTGGCTTTTCCATTATTTTTTTTTTCCAGAAGCCCCTAAAAGGGAGAGGAGCCTTGTTAGAATGATTTCTTTCCAGAATAGGGTTTGAACTGGAATTCCACTGGTGAAATGCTATTTTGTTCTGGCCAGCATCCATAAGTTCCATCTTCATATTAGAAGTTTATCATCTTGCTTAAGCTGGAACTGTGTCCAGCTGGGCAGATGCCATTCACCTCCCTTCATCATCTTACTTAATATTCAGAGAATGAATTCAAACAGCTAAAAATGTGTGGCTTATAATATGCCGCTTGAATTTATAGTAACACTATCCACACGCTAAAAAGGAACTCGCAAGCTATAAAGATGATTACCTTTGTCCTTAAAGATTTATGTCCTTAACCAGGCCAGTTCTATATTAACAATGATATGCTTAGCAGTCACTTATTTTAGAATTGCCAACAATTTCCTTATCCTCTTTTTTTTCAGCAAAATGCTCAGAAATTCAAAATGAAACTGAGGTTCATATAGATGTCATAATAACTATTTAGTCCAAAAATTTAAACAAAAAAACCCTGATGTCAGACTGTTATCCCACCAAACAATTTGAAGTAGGAAGTCCTGAATAACCTTATTGCCACTGCCTGCAAGTAGATTAAAAAAAACTTTGGGAAATTATTCTTTTGATCTTACCAATATGTAAATTTTTACCTGATCTCTGCTGACAGTCCACAGTTCTTTGAGGTCAAATCCATTCCTCAGTTCAAACTCTTGCATTTCTGTATGAAAAGCACATTGCTTTGCACGACTTAAAAAATTCCTCATGCAAATGTTTCAGAGGAAATATTGCAGCCGAGTTTTTAGACACTCTTTACAAGTGTAGTCCTTCGGGAACAGTCACTTCAGTCTCAGTAGCAGAGGTGGTTTAATACATTTGACCTGATCATCCATTAAAAAACTAAAATCTGTCTGCTTAATCAGCTCTCGCTTTCAGCAAAATTTTATTTGCTAATTAGTCACCTTGTGTGTTTAAGGTTAATTAGATCAGCTGTGCATTTGGAGGATCCAAAATTTCAAAATGTGTTAGAGATCAGAGAAACTAAGGTATGGAGATCAAGTCCCAGATTTCTTTTTTTACTGGTTGAATGTGAACAGTTAATCTGGGAACATGCCCAGAGACCTCCTGACAGCCCACATGGTGTCTGTGGTTTTGGGACAGCAGCAGTGGCCTGCAGTGGCCCAAGAGTCATTGCCCTCTTCTCCAATGCCTGTGTGGTGCTACCAGCCATGACCACTGCTCCTCTCAAATCCTCAACAGCCTTCAGGCAATTAGCATGAAGTATGGACATCTCAGACACTTTAGCAAGAGTCAGAAATCTCGGAGGAGACGACTTTGTCATTCCTAACCCTCTGTTTCTCTCATCACGAGCCCTCATGTGCTTGTATCTGCATCACCTTCATACCTAAGCCTCCAGCAGCAAGTGGGAGAGCATTGTGGTTCTTTCCAAACTAGTCAAACACTGTTTATCACTGTAGTTGCCCAAGACAGTGTGTTTTGTTTTATATAGCAAACGTAGACTCAATTTGGCAATACATTTTCTTTAAAAGTCAACCCCTCTGGTGCAGTAAAACACATTAGGTTTGATGTGCTTGGCTATGAAAAGCTTTCCTTTTGCCAAGGCTACATTGTCTGAAGTCTCAAAGCAGGAGTTATCATGTTATTTGAGATGAAGGGCAGAATAATTTGTGGTGCTTGGGCATGACACATGTAATTTTATACTTTATCTGTAGGTGTGATACTGGATTCTGCTAGAGCAGGCACCTGATATCAATGTTCATTCTGGCATTAGTTCAGCAAATCTCACAGCTCCTGAGAAAAAGCACAAGTTTCTGTACAGGAAAACAACCTAAAGTGTTCAGAGATAGTCTAGCATTAGAAATGGGTGACCTACCCAGTAATTAGTGGGTGACAGGGAAATGGAGGGAGGTATTCCTCTGGGGTTTTTTTGCTTTTGGGGTGAGGTGGCAAAAGCAACTGCTATATATCTCGGCCTATGTCTTAACAACTGTTTAGAGAAATTTGCTCATACTAACGTTTTAAGGCAGTGTTTATCCTAGAGCACATTAAATAAAACTTCATTTTGCTCTTGGGAGTTACTTTTCCTGTTATCTGCTTGCCATAGCTATTTGCTCCTGGCAAAGAGATCCTTGAAGAGAAAGACGACTTTCATCACAATTTTAGTGGACTGAGAATTGCAGCAGTCTCGAAATAACTGATGTCTCTGAGGGCAGGCTAGTCACTGAGCATCAGGGGAGATCATTATTTAAGATCAGTGCTGAGAAGGCCGTTTCTAGTGTCAGTGCTAGGATGAGTCATTTAAGATCATTCCGGGAGCTACTGTAGAACAAGTTTATCAGATTCATACCCCGGATCCGGAGTATTAGCATGCAAGTGCGTGCTCCTCACAGAGAGAGCAGTTGCAGAGTCTGGTCCATTTCTCAAGCTGTGTTTCCAGAACTGAAATAATCCATTGTAGAAACAGCCACTAGTTTAAAGATGGATCAGCTAACGAAAACTGTCAAGACAGCCTCATATTTCCATTGCATGATATGAACCTTGTTATCCACATACAGGTATTTTTCAAACTGCAGCTTTTATGTAAAGACAGAAGTGTTATGCTGCACACAAATGGAGGTAACTGATTTCACAGCAGGTCTCTATGTACAAGCAACTATAAAAGATAGGCGACACAGGATTTAGCAGGCCACTCTCAGAGTACTAGCCATAGCAGCATTGTTTCACATCTTTGAATTTATAGAGACAGACCAGTGTAATGAGAGAATCAGTGATTCATTTCACCCACTAAATAAAAAAGGTATGTTCCAGCTGTCATGACTTGCCATTAATAAAATCACCTGTGCTTTGAACTAGATAATCAATAACACTCTCAATTTTGGAACAGGTTTTTATACATTTTATGCACAGTTATTTCTTTTTTCTAACTTTACAGTTTCATTTCTTGTTCTTCACCAAATCAAGAAGAACCAGTCAAACACTGAAATAGTGAATCTGAATCTATCTCTGTTTTTCCACTGCCATAAACTGCACTTTTGGAGATCAAAGCCAGCATCTCAGCAACTGAGGCTTAGGTGTCATCACAGAATCACAGAATCACAGAATGTTAGGGATTGGAAGGGACCTCGAAAGTTCATCTAGTCCAATCCCCCTGCCGGGGCAGGATTGCCTAGATCATATCACACAGGAACGCATCCAGGCGGGTTTTGAATGTCTCCAGAGAAGGAGACTCCACAACCTCTCTGGGCAGCCTGTTCCAGTGTTCAGTCACCCTCACCGTAAAGAAGTTTTTCCTCATATTTATGTGGAACCTCCTGTGTTCCAGCTTGCAACCATTGCCCCATATGTCATTGCACCCATATGTCATTTGGCATACTGAATAAAAGTTGAGAGTTTTCCTTTAAGTATTATCTTTAAAGCTATGTGTTGAGAAAACTCTCTCTAATCTCCTCTGTAAATACCCTAAACAGAGCAATAATAAAACATATATATTAACTGTCACCTTGTCCTGCAACCATTGCAACTTCAGCAACTTCTACTGTAAAAGACGCTATAAGAAAACTTGACACACCGTTTGACAAGTCAGAACGAAGCCACACAGTTTGGCTGCACACTGTTGAACCTCTGGAGAAAATTCGCAACATGGTTTGAAAAATTCCACAACTGCAAAATGTCACCAGATAATATTTGAATATTAAACAAATCCAAAAATATTATGCATGTCCATGTACACTTGCATTGAGATAGACCGAGAGAGAGAGGCAGAAAAAATATGCTGTAATTGTTTGCAAATTCCTACAGATGTTTATTCATTTTCTCTGGTTGAAACTCTATTTGGTATGTGATCAAAAGCAACTATATAAAGGAGTTTGCCTTCTTTAAGAGCATTCCTTCCATTAGTGATAGTATTAGAAGACAGGCCAAAGAGAGGATTTCTGAATGGAAATCTTGTTGACAGTTGTGGTAATCCAGACTGCAGTTGGCTATTTTTCCATGTGGTTGTTGGGCTGGGATTTTTGTTTATGGTTCTGGTTGATCACATTTTCATGTTCTCTACAGTCTTTGAGAGACAGCTTCACACTAGAAAAGCACAGATGTAATCCAAAAATATGTTCATATCTTCAAGTTACCACAATCTTCAACTGCTTTCAGGAATTATTATGCTATGGAGTTTACAAAGGATACAAAAAGACCATAATAGCTGTTATCAAATTCAGCTGTAATCTTCCTAGCAATGCTGCTCATCCAAATATCTGTAAAGCAAATTTTGGCTTTGCAGATCAGTGTAATAATGGGAGAGTTCCTCAGAGAAAGCATAGCACAATAAAGAAGCACAACGTTACAGTTAAAAACGCTTACTTAGAAGTAGACTGACTCACATGACTTATCCCCATCTCAGAGTTGCAATGGTTAGAGTGAAAACATTATATCATCTAGTCTGCCTCTTTAATTCAAACCATAGAATCTCATCCAGTTACTCCTGTACTGAAGTCAGCTGCTTAGGCTTGCCAAGAAAAATCTTCTGAAAAGATATTGAGCCCTGATTTGTAAAGAAGTAGTAACACTCGCCAGTCAAGTTATTTACCTACAGTCTTTTCATTATACCCTTTAATGAAACTGAACTTTGGTTGGTAAGCATGCTAGGGAAATGCTGAAAGAAGAAATCCATTGCTTATAGCAATGGTAAATTAACAAACTTAACCACGCAACCAGGATGAGCAGGCGGACGAGGCGTTTTACAAGCGGCTGTCAGAAGCCGCCCGGTCACCGGCCCTTGTACTCGTGGGCGACTTCAACTTGCCGGATGTCTGCTGGAAATACAATATGGCAGAGAGGAAGCAATCTAGGAGATTCCTCGAATGTGTGGAGGACAACTTCCTCCACAAGTGGTAAATGAGCCCACTAGAGGAGGGGCCCTGCTTGACCTGTTGTTTGTGAACAGAGAAGGACTAGTGGGAGATGTGAGGGTCGGTGGCCGTCTTGGAAGTAGCGACCATGAAATGTTAGAGTTTTCGATAGTGGGGGAAGTAAGGAGGAGCAAGAGTAGAACTTCTGCCTTAGATTTCCGGCGGGCTGACTTTAGCCTGTTTAAGAGGCTGGTGGACCGAGTCCCTTGGCAATCGGTCCTGAAGGGCAAAGGAGTCCAGGAAGGCTGGACATGCTTCAAAAGGGAATTGCTAAATATTCAGGAGCAGGCTGTCCCAGTCTGTAGGAAGACAAGCCGTCGGGGAAAAAGACCGGCCTGGTTAAACAGAGAACTTAGGCTAGAACTTAAGGAAAAAAAGAGAGCCTGTTTGCTCTGGAAGAAGGGTCGGGTAACTTGGGAGGTCTATAGGGACGTGGCCAGGTCGTGTAGGGAGAAGATTAGAAGGGCCAAAGCTCAATTAGAGTTTGATTTGGATGCTACGGTCAAAGATAACAAAAAAAGCTTTACAAATACATCAACAGCAAAAGGAGGGTCAAGGAGAGCCTCCACCACTTGCTGAATGAGGAGGGTAGTGTAGTGTCAGGGGATGAGGAAAAGGCAGAGGTGCTCAATGCCTTCTTTGCCTCGGTCTTTAATGTCAAGACAGGTTGTCCTCAGGAGACTCGGCCCCCAGAGCCTGAAGTTAGAGATGGGGGGCTGTGTGAACATCCCATAATCCAGGAGGAGACGGTTAGTGACCTGCTGTGCCAGTTGGACACCCACAAGGCTATGGGCCTGGATGGGATTCACCCCAGAGTAATGAACGGCTGAGGAAGCTGGGGTTGTTTAACCTGGAGAAGAGGAGGCTCAGAGGTGACCTTATTGCGGTCTACAACTACCTGAAGGGAGGTTGTAGTGAAGTGGGAGTTGGCCTCTTCTCCCAGCCAACTAGCAATAGGACAAGAGGACACAGCCTCAAGCTTCGCCAGGGGAGGTTCACGTTGGACATTAGGAAGAATTTCTTTTCAGAAAGGGTTATTAGACATTGGAATGGGCTGCCCAGGGAGGTGGTGGAGTCACCATCTCCGGATGTGTTTAAGAAAAGATGGACATGGCACTTAGTGCCATGGTCTAGTTGACAGGGTGGTGTCAGGGCAACGGTTGGACTCACAGAATCACAGAATCACAGAATCAGACAGGTTGGAAGAGACCTCAGGGATCATCGAGTCCAGTTTTCCATTGCTAATTTCCAGTCAGCTGGAACTTCTCCAGTTAACCAGGACTGCCGGTAGAAAATCGAGAGTGGTTTGGCAAGCTCATTTGCCAGCCGTTCATTACTCTGCGGTGAATCCCATCCAGGCCCATAGCCTTGTGGGTGTCCAGCTGGCACAGCAGGTCACTAACCATCTCCTCCTGGATTATGGGAGGTTCACACAGCCCCCCATCTCTAACTTCAGGCTCTGGGGGCCGAGTCTCCTGAGGACAACCTGTCTTGACATTAAAGACCGAGGCAAAGAAGGCATTGAGCACCTCTGCCTTTTCCTCATCCCCTGACACTACACTACCCTCCTCATTCAGCAAGTGGTGGAGGCTCTCCTTGACCCTCCTTTTGCTGTTGATGTATTTGTAAAAGCTTTTTTTGTTATCTTTGACCGTAGCATCCAAATCAAACTCTAATTGAGCTTTGGCCCTTCTAATCTTCTCCCTACACAACCTGGCCACGTCCCTATAGACCTCCCAAGTTACCCGACCCTTCTTCCAGAGCAAACAGGCTCTCTTTTTTTCCTTAAGTTCTAGCCTAAGTTCTCTGTTTAACCAGGCCGGTCTTTTTCCCCGACGGCTTGTCTTCCTACAGACTGGGACAGCCTGCTCCTGAATATTTAGCAATTCCCTTTTGAAGCATGTCCAGCCTTCCTGGACTCCTTTGCCCTTCAGGACCGATTGCCAAGGGACTCGGTCCACCAGCCTCTTAAACAGGCTAAAGTCAGCCCGCCGGAAATCTAAGGCAGAAGTTCTACTCTTGCTCCTCCTTACTTCCCCCACTATCGAAAACTCTAACATTTCATGGTCGCTACTCCCAAGACGGCCACCGACCCTCACATCTCCCACTAGTCCTTCTCTGTTCACAAACAACAGGTCAAGCAGGGCCCCTCCTCTAGTGGGCTCATTTACCACTTGTGGAGGAAGTTGTCCTCCACACATTCGAGGAATCTCCTAGATTGCTTCCTCTCTGCCATATTGTATTTCCAGCAGACATCCGGCAAGTTGAAGTCGCCCACGAGTACAAGGGCCGGCGACCAGGCGGCTTCTGACAGACGCTTGTAAAACGCCTCGTCCGCCTACTCATCCTGGTTGGGTGGTCTATAACAGACTCCCACCGTAATGTCCGCCCTGCCGACCTTCCCCCTGATCTTCACCCATAAACATTCAACCTTGTCATCCTCACCATCTTCCTCAATTTCAACACAGTCCAAGCACTCCCTAACATACAACGCTACCCCACCGCCTCTCCTGCTTCGCCTGTCCCTCTTAAAGAGCTTATAGCCATCCATAGCTGCACTCCAGTCATGAGAGTCATCCCACCACGTTTCTGTGATGGCAACCACATCATAACCTTCCTGCTGTACAGTGGCTTCTAGTTCTTCCTGTTTGTTGCCCATACTGCGTGCATTGGTGTAAACGCACTTCAGCTGGGCTAGCGGCCTTGCCCCCGACGCAGGCCTGTCACCCCTAGGTTCATTTGTGGCTGCCCTGGTCTTATCCAGGGCAGCCACAGTCTGTTGTCAGAGGATGTAGGGAGGCAACTAGGAAAGCTAAGGCCTCCTTGGAATTAAACCTTGCAAGAGAGGTCAAGGACAACAGAAAGGGCTTCTTCAAATACATTGCAGGTAAAACCAACACTAGAGGCAATGTAGGCCCACTGATGAATGAGGTGGGGGCCCTGGAGACAGAGGATAAAAAGAAGGCGGAGTTACTGAATACCTTCTTTGCCTCTGTCTATACTGCTGGAGGCTGTCCTGAGGAGCCCCGGACCCCTGAGGCCCCAGAAGAAGTCAGGATAGAGGAGGAATCTGTCTTGGTAGATGAGGGCTGGGTCAGGGACCAATTAAGCAATCTGGACGTCCATAAATCCATGGGCCCTGATGGGATGCACCCGCGGGTGCTGAGGGAGCTGGCGGAAGTCATTGCTAGGCCACTCTCCATCATCTTTGCTAAGTCGTGGGCAACAGGAGAGGTGCCTGAGGACTGGAGGAAAGCGAATGTCACTCCAGTCTTCAAAAAGGGCAAGAAGGAGGACCCGGGTAACTATAGACCGGTCAGCCTCACCTCCATCCCTGGAAAGGTGATGGAACAACTTGTCCTTGGTGCTGTCTCTAGGCACATCAAGGATAGGGGGATCATTAGGGGCACTCAGCATGGCTTCACCAACGGGAAGTCATGCTCAACCAACTTGATAGACTTTTATGAGGACATAACCCGGTGGATAGATGAAGGTAAAGCAGTGGATGTGGTCTATCTCGATTTCAGTAAAGCGTTTGACACGGTCTCCCACAGCATCCTCGCAGCTAAACTGAGGAAGTGTGGTCTGGATGATTGGGTAGCGAGGTGGATTGTGAACTGGCTGAAGGAAAGAAGCCAGAGAGTGGTGATCAATGGGACAGAGTCCAGTTGGAGGCCTGTGTCTAGCGGAGTTCCGCAAGGGTCGGTACTGGGACCAGTTCTATTCAATATATTCATTAATGACTTGGATGAGGGATTAGAGTGCACTGTCAGCAAGTTCGCTGACGACACCAAACTGGGAGGAGTGGCTGACACAATGGAAGGCTGCGCAGCCATTCAGAGAGACCTAGACAGGCTGGAGAGATGGGTGGGGAGAAATTTAATGAAATATAACAAGGGCAAGTGTAGAGTCCTGCATCTGGGCAAGAACAACCCCAGGTATGAGTACAAGTTGGGGACAGACCTGTTGGAGACCAGCGTAGGGGAAAGGGAACTGGGGGTCCTAGTGGACAGCAGGATGACCATGAGCCAGCAGTGTGCCCTTGTGGCCAAGAAGGCCAATGGCATCCTGGGGTGTATTAGAAGGGGTGTGGTCAGCAGGTCGAGAGAGGTTCTCCTCCCCCTCTACTCTGCCCTGGTGAGGCCGCATCTGGAATATTGTGTCCAGTTCTGGGCCCCTCGGTTCAAGAAGGACAGGGAACTGCTAGAGAGAGTCCAGCGCAGAGCCACAAAGATGATTAAGGGAGTGGAACATCTCCCTTATGAGGAGAGGCTGAGGGAGCTGGGTCTCTTTAGCTTGGAGAAGAGGAGACTGAGGGGTGACCTCATTAATGTTTAGAAATATGGAAAGGGCAAGTGTCATGAGGATGGAGCCAGGCTCTTCTCAGTGACATCCATTGACAGGACAAGGGGCAATGGGTGCAAGCTGGAACACAGGAGGTTCCACATAAATATGAGGAAAAACTTCTTTACGGTGAGGGTGACTGAACACTGGAACAGGCTGCCCAGAGAGGTTGTGGAGTCTCCTTCTCTGGAGACATTCAACACCCGCCAGGACGCATTCCTGTGTGATATGTTCTAGGCAATCCTGCCCCGGCAGGGGGATTGGACTAGATGAACTTTTGAGGTCCCTTCCAATCCCTAACGTTCTGTGATTCTGTGATCCCCCTCCCCCATCGAACCTAGTGCGATGATCCCTGAGGTCTCTTCCAACCTGGTAGATTCTGTGATTCTGTGATTCTGTGAAACTTCATTCTACTCATCCTATATAACTCCAGAAGAAAAATGCAATAAAAGTGTTTTGCAAATAATCCTGTGGCAGTTATAAAAACAAGTGTTCTTTGCAGAAATTGATGGAGAAATAGGGAAAAAATTGATAACTAAAATATCACGGATGACTGGAGAGTGGCAGGAAGGACATAGGGCACTATGTCCACGTTTTCTCTTTAGTCAGATCCAGAAAATCATGATTGCCTGAAAAAAAATAAAATACAGGTATGCAATTTATAGCTAAAGATCCATATACAAATAAGCTTATGATTCTTGCTGTTTATATTCAAGCTTAAAAACCTGTGGGCTATACTTCAGGGGTTTTAATTTCATTTTTATGTGCTTTTCATTGTTCTACCCCACCAGTTCTAGATTGCTCACATGTACTGATGCAGAGCTTTGAAATTTCATAATGCCACCTGTTACAGTCATGCTTGTAACATTCTTGCAGAACAATTCATGCACACACACATGTGCACACACACACATATTAATCATATTTACAGTGAATGAATCTGCCCTGCTGCTTCAGTACAGACAGATCCTGTGCCTCACAGACATAGATGCTGGGTGCTCAGTTCAGAACTGAATTTCACCTAGACCCATCACTCAGTTTTTTAAACAACTCTACCAACAGCCCTTGGCCCCATCAACAAAACTTAGCATATCAGAGTAAAGGCCATTCTTTAACTCCTCATTAAATAAACAATCTATCCCAAATGATTTCCCTGGCCAATTTTGTAGTTTTAGGGACCTATTTACTCTAAATCAGGCACCAAATTTTCTTTCTCAGCTTTTCTTGTTGAGGTTTTCCCTCTCTTACAATTCTTGGAAGGGGTATATATAAGTTACATACAGCCCTTCTCTCAATGCCTGCCAAGAAAAGACAGGTCAAGTGTTCAGTTATGTATATAAAGATATAGTGATGATTCCAGAATAAAACACATCTCTTCATTGGCTGATGACTTCTCAGAAATTTACAGACACAGACCTTTGGAATAATCAATATTTCACAGAACAGCCAACAATGCAATAAGCCACAGCTGTAAGAGTCAGTCACAGAAGTTCATATACACTGCAGCCAAAGATCAGCAGAGAAGAGGGAGTTTTGCCCCTCCATTTTCTACCTGACACCTAAGGCTGCATCTGACCTTGACATTCAGTGTTTTTCTTTTCTTTAGTTCCTTTCAATGGTAGAATTATATTTTCCTTACAATGCAACATCAAAATAAATTTTGGGGGGATATTTTCCCTGGCAAATCCTTTTCCGTGAAGATTGCAAAGATAAAGTAGAAACTAAGAGTCATGGAATAGGTCTCACATCAGCAATGGCTGTGCAAATAGGAGGTGACCGTCTTCTCTTTTAAAGTCTTAATATGAGTAAAGGGAGATGGATACCATCTACACTTTCTCTTTCTTCAAATTCCAGATTGTTAGGTCATTAGAAAACAGGGTGATATTTCCAGGTTTAGAAATTAATATCCAGGAATATGGAGTTAATTTACATTTCTTTAAAGGCATATGATCTGAATTGAAGAGTGCAGATGCTAATGATAATAGAAACCAAGGAGATTCTTCCTGGAAAGGATGAAAAGTTTTGTCCTCGCTAGTCCTCTGTTCTGGACAGCTTTGTTGATTCTCTCTTCGTGCCATTCATCCAGCTAATTGATAGCTTTAAGTACACTTGCAAGCTTTTTATATTTCACAGAAATATTCCTCAAGGGTGCTTACTGACAAATAACAAGTTAAGCTGCTGACTAAAAAAGGAGTGAGGACAGAATATCTATGAATGGGCATAACACATCTGGTGAAAATATGCTACAGCTAGAAATGTCAATAGTCCATTCTACATGTATTTTTTAAAAATGCAGTACACATTATATATGTGCATCAATAACCTGTCTACCTATAGGTGCAACATCAAGGACAAAGACAAAGCGAAAAATGACATCTGACATTTATAAACTGTTGTGTTCTCTTACATCAGGGGAAAAAAAGGGAATTAAAAAAAGAATGTCCTCATATTCTGCTAAATCAGTACCTGAACCCTGATGGAGAAACCCTCTCTGAAGGGTAAAGGGGTTGTCAGGTCTCCAGGAAGAGAGCTCCACAGCTGTGATTGTACTACAAGCTTTACCAAGGAGTGTGCAATGAGGTAGATCCCAGTTGTAGTGACACAGGACTTCACAGGGTCATCCTTCTCACAGAAAGTTTGCCAGAAATACCTGTGATTTGCTTTGGATGCTAGTCTTTTACTGACTCTGCTCATGGGTTTTCATCCTTTACAGCCTGGGATGTTTTATAGAAGTCCTGAATTACAGAAATCAGCCTGGTGAACCTAATGTTGTAAAACACATTTCATAGAGCAAAACTCTAGGCTTAGTCTTTAAATCCTTGCTTTAATTGTTACGTGGTATAGTATGAGTGGACCTGCTTTTCAGATAGCATAAATTAAAGCAAGATTTAAACCAAATGGGGGGCTGGCCCCCATGGCTGGAAGCAATAAAAACTAGGGGGTCATCTTCTAAGCTGGAACAGACCAGACCTGCTGTGGTGCTGCCTTCTCCCACACTGCCGCTGCACCCACCACAGCACAGAGTGAATAGGATCTCTCCAGAGCTGCAGAAATTATTCAGTTATTCCACATTTGGGGGATGGAAGAGACTAACAACAAGGTGCCATTAGCATCTGTAGTACCTGTGTATTATGGAGGGACTGACAGCTGGAGGATCCTCTCCTCTGACACCTCACTCCCTCCAGAAGACCATGAATTTGTGAATGAACACCGGGCGGATGCTCAGCCGTGGCACTGGAAGCCACCCAGCACTCACCGGTAACTGCTACCACCTCAGGGTCACAGCACGGTGTGAAACCTCATGAGAGGCCAATGCTCTTGCAAATGGAATTCCTGCATGTTGTTGGGTCCCCTCACCCCAATATGTTATAAAGATCAGATGATACAACAACCACTCACAGAGTAGAATACATTTATGAAATGCTAGTGAAACTCCTAGAGTCACAGCAGGAGAGGGAAAGATAAAATGTGTTTAGTGCTTAAGAAGTTGCTAAATATTTGGGTAGGGCAGCAGTATTCTGATGGCACTTTCTATCCTCTAGATGCAAATTGCCTTTAAAAGCTGATTCAATCCCAGGTATGTTCAATGCAATTTAAAACAAGAGATAAATATTAAGTTGTGAGCTTATGAAAGATGAATAAGAGAGGAAGATGAAGGGATGGAAAGCAAAGTGAGTAGGAGGCAAAAGAAAATGGCAAATCTGGGAGATTTTATTTTAAGTTTACCATGGAAAGCAAATCAGACATAAAAGCCGCAGGAAAGCTCACTTGCCAAACAACTTGCTGTAAGAAGACACACTCAAATCTCTAACCTAAGCTAGCTTTTCTGGATCATCAACACATATGACTGCCATACGGCCCATTATCACCCATAGGATGGGTTTCTAGTGTCTGGGCTGACTGATGGGGGGATCAGATGGCCTGATCCTTATTACACTCATGCTGGAATAATCCAGGGTGCTGGGGTTGCCTCTCTCTCGTGGTTTCCCTATGAAGCAAGCTAGTCTGCATGGAATTTCAAGGGGTGTGGTGAAAATCACAAAAAAAATCTTATCTCTAATACTTTTATTTTGCTTCAAGGCAAATTGTTTGCAAAAACTTTCCTTTTGATTTCTGTTATCCAAATAATTCCAGCTTAAATTGGAACTCAGCTATTAATCTGATAATGACATGGCTGAGATGCATTCTCTGACGATTGATCTCAAATGACTTACAAGGCTTTACTTTACCTCATTGTCTGCATTCCTTCCAGCCAGGGCTTCTGTCAGTATTTAACACACACAAAAAGCCCCCTCAAATGTAAGTATTAAGATGATTACTATGTACCTGGAAATATCCTTTAATTTTAATTTTGTTTTATTTTATTTTTACCTTCAAAGCTTTCCCAGGAATGAACACCTGTCCTTCACAGCATTACACGACATAGTCGGGTACCTCAGATGCTTTGTTGTGTCAAGTCCTCTAACAGGGACACTGTGAGTATAAGTCACATTTTAATTAATGATCAAAGCAAAGGACACCTGTAAAGTTTGGTTCAGTGTCTTCAGTTCTTTGATATCAGGTTTATCCATTAGAAAAAGACTCCTTTGATGCATATCCTGCTGACACAAGGTATCTTTCATGCCTAGATGCCATGGTGACTGTAGCCTTACAAATGCCAAAACAGAACAAGATGAAGAGAATACTATGCTTTTCCCCCATCCCACGTATCAGTTTAAATCTTATCTCTAAAAGCATCAAAACTCACCATCATATTCAGTCTTCTTTTACTCCCATGACTCTAATTTCCACTGAAGACTGCAGTTACTTTAGAAGGTGCCATTAGGAGGTCTTGTTAAGGTCTGGCCCTGAGAGTTAGTGACAGATTTGTGCAAATCTTGCAGCCTTCTCACCGCCCAAACCGTACCAAGATGTTGCTGGGGAAGAAAGGGACAGTGAAATGCCAGCCCCTGAGACTGCCTCCCCACTACTACTGCAAAAAAATGATGAGAAACCCCAGCTCAAATCTCCATTCATTTCTTGGGGAACTGAGAAAAGGAGTAAAGTAGTATCTCAGCTACCCCCATGAGCCAGTGTAAGCAGTGCACCCAGTATGAGAGGGACAAACCGCACACCACGTCTTCACCTCCTGCACAGAGGGGACGCAGACCACTTTCAGGCTTTGCAAGTAATGGAAGAGGGAGGTGAAGGGTGACTGGTCCTGGTTAAATAAAAAAAAAAAAAATAATAGAAATATCACACGGCTTCACCTAAAAGATGAGTTTGAAAGCTATTGGTCATTTATCATGGGGTTTTCTCACCTGGAAAGGTGGCATGTGGCAGAGAGACCAGTGTGATGTGCAGTAATTGAGGCCAGATCACATCAGCAACACAGCTGCTCAGACAAAGCCGGAGTCAAATCTCTTCCTCAGAAAGTACCTAAGTCCTGTAGGTAAGAAGCTCTGAAGTTCAAAAAAACCCTAGCATTTTGGGTGCCTCAGTTTTGGAAGGCTTATTTCAAACTAAGTCTAAAGACTC
Organism: Nyctibius grandis; assembly: GCF_013368605.1. Lineage (NCBI taxonomy): Eukaryota > Metazoa > Chordata > Aves > Nyctibiiformes > Nyctibiidae > Nyctibius > Nyctibius grandis. The sequence continues at coordinate 106,469,121 of NC_090659.1, forward strand.
AGAGAGCATCATGCAATGATTTAAAAGCAAAGAATGCACACATACTGATGACAACTATACAGACTATATTGAGGTAGTAGCGGAGTGGGAGTCAGCCTCTTCTCCCAGGCAACTAGCAATAGGACAAGAGGACATAGCCTCAAGCTTCACCAGGGGAGGTTCAGGTTAGACATTAGGAAGCATTTCTTCTCAGAAAGGGTCATTAGACATTGGAATGGGCTGCCCAGGAAGGTGGTGGAGTCACCATCTCTGGATGTGTTTAAGAAAAGACTGGACATGGCACTTAGTGCCATGGTCTAGTTGACATGGTGGTATCAGGGCAATGGCTGGACTTGATGATCCCAGAGGTCTCTTCCAACCTGATTGATTCTGTGATTCTGTGACTCCTTGCCTAACATTGCCTATCCAAAAACTAGGTAACTAGCCTACAGGTTTCCTCTACAGTCAAACATGAGCAACAGGTGCCTTCAGAGTGCAATGCCCTCTGTCACGGGAAACGATTCATGCTCCAGAGGTGCCTGACTTCATATAGAGAAAAATGAACACTCAGTGACTAGAGTTAAGTGAAATGAATCCCATTGTAAAGTAAAATATAAGCATTTTCAAAGGGAGAATTTAGCTGAAAAGACAATTGGCATTCAGAGGGAAGAAAAAGGATTTTAGCTTAGCTGGATACAGTTTGTCTGCATTTAGCTCTCATTTATTTCTTTAAACTGAGTTTCAAAGGAAACTACACTCCAAAAGTTGATAAGTAAAATGTTTATCTTCCAGAAATTATACATTTTTGTTTGCTTTCCTACATGAAAACAAATGTGCAAATCCTTAGTAGAGAAAAGCTTTGACTAACGTGAGAGCAAATCCATCAGCATAACTTTACACAAAATAACTCCTGGAAAGGACAAAGATTGTCAGAAACACTCCCTCCCACACCATGTAGATCTTATAGACTGTTTCGAAGGATCTGGAGGGTCAAGGTGAAATATCAGATTCTCAGGAACAACACTATGAAATCAAACATAAATCTTCTGATTATTTCAGTGTCAGAAAACCACCAAATCAGACATGAAGCAATACAGGAACGTCATATGTTTTAGACATCATCTGCTTTGCTGTATGTCTGTCTCTGCCTGCAAGGGAAGGAAGGAATGTACTTAAAAAGGAATAGAGGAGAGAAAAAGGGTAGAAATATCTCTCTACGTGTCATATTTGGGAGAGAGGAAGATAACCTTGCACTATGTCTTTAGAAAATTTTTTCTGTGTTCTCTTTCCTTACCTGGAAGATGTAGAATCGAACATCTCCCTGTCTGGACCCTCCCTCCTGCAGTACCTCAAGGCTTTGCAGTCATCAGTGGATTTACCTTCCCTGCATCCCTGTTGATGTAGGAAAGTATCATTATCCTTTTTTTACAGATGAAGAACTGTGAGACAGGAAAGATTTAAGTATCTTTCCCAAAGTAACAAAAAGTCTGAAGTTAGGCCAAGAGTTGAGCCCTGTTCTGTTGCATCATAAGCCAGTAACCTACTCACCAGATCATTGTTCCTATTCATCTTGCCCTAACTTGAATCTTATAGCCAGTAAATTGTGCCTGTTCTTTTGCCAAGGACTTCAGTAATGTTTTGCATAGTTATTGTCACTAATCCAACAGACTGCAGACAACACTTTGCAGATATTACTTCTTTTGTTGGTAAAGCTGCACCTCTGATCAGAGTGGGCTTAATACCTAATATAGAGCAGTTCAGGAATTTTTTCATGAAACTTTGGGAAAAATGATTTGTTATAACCAAAATTTTCCATACCGTCTTGCCACGTTCAACACAAATTGTCTGCAGAAATGTTTGTGAGCCTTTAGAAGGAATTGCTTTTCAGAGGGATTGCTCAGTTCACAGCCTGATGGTTAAGGCACTCTCCCAGGGTGCAATAGGCTTGGTTTGTGTCCCTGCTCTGCCTCATACAGAGAAAGTAGATTCTGCAGCCCCCCATGAGCTACTGGCAGTTTTGGAATGAGGGTCCCTTGCTTCTGAGTGAAAATTCTGATGAGCTTCAGGTTCATGAAAGGAAAGTCAGTAAATGTTTCCAAACCCTAGAAATTAATTATAAGATGGATGAGGTGGTGGCTAATAGACCTCCCTTATCTCTGCCTCAACAATGAGGCAGGTTTAATCTAGATCTCCAAGGCATTCAATCTGATAGGTTTAAATAGTTCTTCTTCTGGGAGAATAAGAGTGTTGGTAAAGATATTCATACTGTCAGTTCAATTTATTCTCTGTTTTGCTGAAAAGCCCTGATCTTTCAATTGTCTGCACTGCGTATATGATAGTCTGATCCCAGGCTTAAATCTGCAGTAACTAACCAGGTTTTTTGGCCAGAAACCCAGGCAAGGAAGAGTAATGACTTTGCTGCAGGGTTGCACACTACCAGCAGCACAGATGCAGTTGTGCCAAGCTTCTCTCTCCCTGCACAGCACAGAAGGAGCCTGTCCTTCAGCAGTATCCCAGCAGGACTCACAGTCCTCACCTTGCACTTGAAGTTCACTGCCTCAGCAACCTGCTGTGAAATCCCAAGTCCGGAGGCTGACAAGCAGCCCTCCCACTGTTCAGCTACCTAGGTTATTGACTCCAACCCAAGAATAAAAAACAAAAACCCAAAAGTCAAGATTTCTCAGAGCAGAGAAACGGAGCAGAGTTGCAGAGGAGACTCAACCACTTTCTTGCATAGTCCACAAAGGAGCGTAAATAAACCCAGTAACAGCACTTCTCTGTGGAGGCATAGGAATGACACTCAGAGGCAAGAGCTCAGCTCCCTACTCTGTTGCAGACACCATGCATGATCTCTCCTCATCTGTAATGCATACACAAACATTATTCCACCCAGACTGATAGTAGCCGCTGTACGGCTTCAAGCAATGTGTTTGCACAGATGAGGTTCTATCCTTGGAGGGTGCCTCTAGCTGTTGGTGTTGCCCCAAACCATGAAGAGCAAGCATGAATTCATGACCTAGATCTGCAGATGGGTAGTCTGAACTATTCTCAGAAAAATGAAAATTTTAGCTTTTGAGGGGTTTTGTACTGAAATACATAATTCGACACTTTGGAAGGAGACGAGGGGAGGGGAGCATGGGGAGAAATGAGGAGAGCTGTTGGGGGGTTTTTTCATGTGAATTGTTTTATGTGAACTAGTTCTGACTCCCTCATGAAGCAACACAGACCTGACAGACATGCAGTTTATCAGCCATGCCTCTGACAATGAAAGAGGTGTTGTTAATTGAAACAAAGTGATTTTGCAGAACATTAATACCCTCAGAAGACTTGTATCTGCCCTTCACTGATCTAGGTAGGGAGGTAGTGCTGAGCAGCATTGCAGTTAACCCAGTGGAAGCAGATGTACTAATGTAAATGTGTAAGTTGGACCATAGCAATGGAGTTAACATACAAAACTGCACTGGCAAAATAATGCAGTAATGAAAGTTGAGTTGCTGAAAAGATAAATTTCTGCCTTACATTGTCTTCAACAGCCAAAATCTGGTAAATTTTGTGACAAAATTTTTCACTGTCTCTTTTCCAACACAGAAGGTAAATACCAGTCTGTCTCTGCCATCTCAAACCATGAAGTGCTCTACCTGCTTTGTGTCAGCATCTTGCAGGGAAAAGGACTGGGCAAATAGTCACCAAGAACAGGGTGTTGATTCAACAACTGGAAACTAAACTGATCTCACTCCTGCAGTGGATGAGGACAAGCACAGAACTGCAGTAGCCGGGAGACCAATGACACTCCCTTTATCCCAGTTCCCTTAATCCTCATTTCTGACAGTATACCATGGCCTGGGTGGTGCATCTGCCCTCCCTCATGGGAGATCCTGCATGGCTGGACCTTTCCCCATGTTTGCATGCAGCACCTTAACAGGTGGTGGTTCTGTATTCCTCTCACTATATTTGAGGAATCTTGGAAGAACCAGTGACATCATAGGTTTTAGAGGCAGTGAGAGTCCAGAAGGATGACTCAAGTTCCATCATATGCTTCAATGCACATACCACTAACAAAAATAGGCCATCAAATGTCAACCATCCAGCTGTGGCCTTCTGAATTTTAATTTTATTTATAAGTATCCATGTCATTCATACTAGCAGGATAAAAAATTTCAGTTAACTTAAGCTTCAAATAGACAGTAACTTCTGTCTCAAAAAAAAATGAAAAGTACATTCCTAGATATCCAAAATATAACAGATCCCTGAGATTCTCTCAGAAAGGTGTGTTACACAATCCAGAAGCATTATACTATCCAGAAGGACTGATATTCAGCCTGTGTCCTGTCTCAAAGACATTTGCTGAAACCATTTCTGAAAACGGTTCTGCCACAGCCATGACATAAAGGACAACTGTGGTCCTGCAGCTCACACAAATATGAATCAACTGGACGGCAGCCCTTGATACCACACACATAACCTTTTGCACTATTCGTGGAGTGCTGCTGTTTGTGCACAGCTCTCTTCTTTGGGAGAAAGTGCAGATCATCTGTAACATGGGATGCATAGCTGTATTTTTTTTTTCATGCCAGGCTGGTCCTTTCCAGAGGCCTGGGAATAATATGTTTAAGCTTTCTATATTGATGAAGAAAATCTTTTTTTTCCTCTCCCCTTAGTAAGATGCTGGGAGTATCTCCATATTAGCCATCCTATTTTTCATTTTACAGTCATCTTCGTTTATATCAAAATTCCAATTTGTCAACAGTAAAACTGAGTACAGCTAATGAGGCATGGATCCAGGAGAAAGGGCTTTATCATACCTTCAGTACAAAAGTGCTATTGAAATATAGTGCAGACTCTGATCTGAAATTGTAAAGGTCAATCTTTAAATAGCCAGGTCTTTTGGGATCTGACCTATCCAGGAGCATTTTATCTTTCACTGGATTTTCTTGTTCAAATTCAGCTCTCTGGAAATAGAGCTGTGTCCAAGAGTACATCAGCGGGACAGGGTTATTCTTAGAATAACGAGTCAAAATCTTCTTGTCTCAATGCTCCTCACATTGTCACCAAAACCGAGGACTGCAGCTGTGGATGCTGTTCCCATTGTGCAGTACTGCAGCACAGCTGGCATTTCATTCTCTACACCCTGTGATTTAGTCTAACCACATTCAAGACAGGAGGAAGTAGTGCAATTCCCAGAGCCCTCCCACTCTCAAAACACGAGTTGCCATCCTGCATCAAACACTTGAAACACTGAAGGGGGTAGTTGACCATCAATTTTCCTATTGCCCGTAGAAATAGTTTCTTGTTAACCCTGACTTGGATTCTGCCAGGTCCTGACAAAATCTGGGAATGGGATGAATCTATATCTGACACTTATGTGCAGGAGGTGAGAGGACAGAGATGGTAGAGGAATGGCAGGAAGAAATATCCAGGTTCTCTAGTCATTGGAAGAAGTGGGCGTAGCAAGTGAGCAGCTCTAGGGATCCCAGGTCACTCGTAAAGGACAGCAGGGAACAGCGTTGTTTTCTGAAACTCTCCCATTAGGGCAGCAAGATGTAGAAGAGGCCAAGGGGTTGCAATGTTTTACCCTGGAAAAGAGGAGGAGGGGTTAATCTCCAGCCCCTGATTCCTCTCACAACATCACAGGTGTGCGTAAAGAGCAGTGTTGACAAGGTAAGTGCAGCACAGCAAATGGATAAACTATAATTATTTCTAGGCAGATTGTAGACTTAATTGCCCAGAAAATCATCCAAAAACTCTCCGGACTGTTCACATCTTAAGGCCCAATGCTGAATGGCCCTTTTGTAGCTTCAACCTGAAGGTCATGCATGAAGTCAGCTAATCATGTTCAAGATGAAGAGGCTCTGACTGCCACATTTGTACCCTATTCCACTCCACAGCTTCTAGAGCCCCCGATAGAAGACAACAAAAAGCCTGTATCATTACAAAGCAAAATGCTTTGATTTGTTGTTGTTACTAACACTTTGTCCATAGTTTTTTGAAAATCTGTTATTGTTTTGGATGAACTCTGAGCTAACATACCTGCAAAAGATATTCTCATTTGCAGAGAGAGTCACTTTAGTCACTTGAGTGACTCTTCTGAAAAAGATATCCATTTTTTTGCAAGGGTGGTTTTGTACCCATTAAGTCCCTGGTAGCATGCTTACCATGCATTCTTTGTAAAGCCAGCCTTTAATTTCTAGTGTGTTCATAAATATACAGCAAAATGAGACATACATAGTCTATGTAATCTAGAACCCATTATAGTCAATGGGAAAACTCCTATTGACCTTCCTCAGCTTTGGAAGGGCCCCAGCATTATCCCAGTGAGAACTTCCAAGGCTTTGAGCTTCCAATACTGTCACCATGGTCCAGTCATTACCAGAGAGAATATGAAGATAACCCCAGATTTGCTATTTTTATTGTTGCCACATTAAGAAAAGAAAAATAAAAAAAGAAACACACCAGAAATATACTGTGCAAAATTGTAGGTCTAATCCACATAGAAAGGTTTCAGAGTAATGAGTCCTTTCTTGCCCTTCATTCAAGGCCAAGACTTACTCAGCAGTTCTCACTGCTATTAAACTAGCAAAACCTAAAGCTTTGCATCATTTTCAAAGGAATTCAACAAAACGCTTCATATTTTTATAATCACAAAAATAGTCACAATTGTTAACATGTTTCCCTGGGGTCTGCAAGGACAATGAAAAGATAACCATCGATATAGCCTTATTAATTACAGTAGATAATAAGGAACAAGGAAAGAGATAACTTAATCACGGCTGTAGGCAAAGGTGAGAACTATCCCTATGTCCCCTGACTCCCAGGTTAATGTGCTAACCACTGAACCTCACTTTTCACAAAGCTATAGCTTTAAATTCTCTGTGTGCTTTAAAAGTACACAAAACCTCTATAAAATCATAAAGAATAAAGCAAATGTCAAGATTTCAAGAAATGTACCTCAAAGCATTTTTATTATCTCAGAGGGGAAGCATTCTTGATGTCAAACAAGTGAGTTTTCTGTTGCCAGTGAATTTATATTTGACCATATCTGAAGCAGAAGGTTTTTGCTGTGGTTACAAACCCGAAAGTATTTCAGTGGCTTGCAGTAAACTGCAAATAGTCCCTCAGTTCTACAGCCTAACACTGCAGTATGACATTGACAAATGTTAAACCAAAGTAGGGATTAAATACTATACTTTATAAACCAACTCTCAAATCTCCTAGCAGTGGCATTTCAATAGTAAAAACAACATAATCCAAACAGGGGGTCAACACACAAAAGGGTCATAGTGGAGAGCCTGACGCTTTCCCGTGGCGGCAGCACGAAATTCCCTGTTCCTCCTGCCCATTCAGGATTTCTCGGACCCAGTCACAAGCCACTCACTTAGCTGTGTGCCATGACTGTGCAGCTGCAAAAGCAAGTGGAAAGCTCAGTCAAGTAGCTCTTCACAGGGCATTTAGACATACAATATTTTAGACTCATGAGTGTGGTCTTTTAGACCAGACAAAACACAGAGGCGGCCTTTGCATGCTGTGGCCAGCAGCACACTCTGAAGGTTTCCTGGAACAGGAGATGATGAAAAGTAAAGCACTGCAAGTGTCACCAACGCATCATGACTCCTTTCTGATCATGATAGTTTATCTTTGTTAATGTTATGTATGAAGCATAACAGAGGCCTGAAAAATATCTGAGCTGCATTATGTTTTGTTATTCAGACAGACACACACAAACAAAAGAAAATAAAAGTGGAAAAATCCTGCGTGCTTTTTTCTATGGTTAAAACTGTCAGTCTGAGAAAGATCCTATTTTAGTTACATACTAAGGATGAAGTTTTCTGGTGGAATTTCCAGAGTTTATGAATGGGACTGTATGACGTAGTTGCTCGCTGTACCCAGCAAGTTGGAAGGATCTTTCCAGTCCCACGTTCCCTTTGGCCAAGTCAGTTCAGCATAGTCACCATCCCCATTCCTCTCCTCCTGCACCCTCATGTGATGTCTGGTCTCTTTAGGAACTTTCTGTATTCCCTACTTCTCCTCTCTCCTTGAACTCACAGTGAATTACTCTCCCATACACTTTTCCACATATTTTAAGACATCACAGAAACCAAGAACAGATTTATTTGAGGCACAGTTATACTTCTCCAGAAGAAATCCAATTCTCAACGAATAATCTGTGATGACGGCTTACTGCATATGACATAGGACCAGAGAGTCATATTCCATAATATGGAAAGCAGTTCATCTCCTTATGATAAACCATCTTAATACATGCTTACTGTCATGGATAGATTGGTTTTGAGTGTAGAAGATCAAGCTGGGATGAAAGAGGGGATAGTGAAGATTTCTGGACCTTATAAAACCTAATAAGGATTTTCACTAATCCCAGTTGTTCTTCTAATGTTAGTGAAGCATAACTGTGTGTGAGAACTTGAACATGATCTATCTACTTTCCTATAATCACCTTGAACCAGAAGACTTAGCTGCACATGATGTAGGATGTGGACTGAGGCCAGTATCTCCAAATAAGGCTTCCTGTTAAGTTCCCTAAATCGTATTCTAGGCAGTTAAATAAATTAGCTTTTTCTAGAGATGCCAATTCCTGCATATTCAAAGATAATAAACAATCATCTGTATATTTTTTGAGAGAGAGAATTTTAAACTCCATGTGTATGTTGACTTTATCCTTCCTAACGAGTTAGCATCAAAACAATCCCTCATAGAAACACCACTGAATCACTGACTTCAGAGAACATTTAAATCTTCTGGCAGAGGCATGACATGGTTCCCTAAAATTATTTGGTTAAAACAAGCCAAGTGATGATAGATATCAAAAAATTTCCAATTCTTGTTATGATTCATGGTCCTTATCTTTTCTTTTTTTTCCAATTAGGAAGCCAAAGGTAGACAAAGCCAAGATATTATTTCAATGACATAAATGAATCTATCAGATCACCAGCCAGAATATCCTGCTATGGACGTACTGCCTGTTGCTGACACTAACAATAAGTATATTGATCTGTGTTTCAAGTATAGGATTTATTGAAAACCTGTCAGGTAGTTTTTCCAAGATCTGAGCATATCATGTGCTTGGGATACTGAACTCCTCACAAGTGTCCTGTGGGATTATTTAACTTTCTCCAAAACAAAACTTCTGCAGCTTAATTCTCACACCACCTCTCATGGTGAGCTGTACTTTTTTTTGCAAGTTCAGTCTTACAGTGAATGACAGAACTGAAGCAGTGGGGTATGTATTTTGAGACCTTTCCTAGTGAGGCTCACAAGCATATTTTACAATGGACAAGTGACATCATTTAACTTTCAGGTCAGCAACCTTCTTCTCTTTTTTTGGGCTTCTGCAGCAAATAGTCTTTGTCTTTCTTCTCTTCAGTTTCAGGGTGTGGAGAATACTTAGGATATGTGTATAGTTCCTTCTGACACACATAAATCTGATGCTTCATACATAAATATGATGCTTACAAGCACATTCATGGAATGCTATCTCCACCTCCATTTTTCAACCTTTTAATCTTCACGTATTCGAGTAAAGATTATTGCTGAATTCTGTAATGTGAGACTGAGATTCTTCAGGGGCTTTTTGAAGTGCTGAATAGTCTGTATAATGTATTTCTTGCATCTTATTAGAGAAGAAGAAATATTTATTGAAATTATGTGTTTCACCATTGGAAACATATAAAAACAGACACACTTCTGTATGTTACAATTTTATATGGCAATATCTCATTTTCATATGACTTTACAAATATAAATTACACATATGTCTATCCATACATATACATTAGTGTGAGCACATGTAAAAAAATGTATAGATTTATATAAAACCAGGTAACTCGAGGCTGTGTCCAGACTGAAGAGCCTTAAAAGATAACTCTGCTTTTATCAGATGCATCTCAATTTGCCCTTTATTCCACCTTGATTGTAACATATATATATGTATTAAGATATATTTTTATATAATTATAAGTATATGCATATGCATATACATATTTATGCACAATATATGGGTTAATCTTACATATTACACATGCTTCTTAAATCCTCAACATGTGACACATGCAGCTTTCTGTTTGCATGAGCAGAGGCTTCATTACAAACCACGTTAAACTTTGTCCTTTCCTCTAGAAAACAGAAGAGTTCACACAAGCCATGTAAAAAAAGTGTGGCACTAACATGACCTGTTAACATAATGTCACACTTATCTGATGTCACCATCCATCTACTTCTGTGTTTAATCTGTCAGCTCTCCAGGGTGGAGTGTGTCTGGATGTCCTGTGCCAAGTGCTCTGTGCAGTAAGTCTCTGCACTATCTTGTTGCTGGCAGGCACGGTGATACACAGGAGCAATGTCTTCATTTTCTGCCAAGTGCCTACATGGGAGACATGGGATGGCATTCACTCCTGTTCCTATTACTCCCTAGAGACAGTCGTGAATTGTTAACACACCCGGAAGATTACGTTTCACATTGCAGTTTCCTTTTCCTAGGGATAGGTTGCTGTAATACATCTCTCATTGGCAATAACATGTTCAGACACTGAATGCTATAAACAAAGATGTCGGCCTGTCTTAGGGTCAGTTTATCCCTCTAATATATGCTGAAAATATTTCTTCTGGCTTTTATTATGTTATACAGGTTCAACTTTTTTTTTAACATATTCTTCATTCAAAAGAATAGATATTAGGGCTGGGGATCGTAAAGCTTTTTTAATGTTATTTACTCCCCATTCTCTATAAAATAGTAGGTAGAGTAAATATTTGTGCCTCCTTAATTAAGAGCAGGCTTGTATACATTTTACACTGCACTAGTATATGCAATGCTGACAGACTGTCATGGTCACCAAGGTCAATGAAGGTCAACTTCATTTCATTGCAGGCTTTCCTGCATTTCTCATTAGATTTAAAATAGCTTGTGGTATCACACACCATGATTTCCATTGAAAATACTGGCTTATGGCCTGTGTACAAAGTATTTTATTCCATTGATGGGTGAATATCAAAAGTTCTCCTTAAAGGAAAAGGTAGCTGGTGTCACTACTAAAAGAAAATGCTTAAGAGCAAGAAGAAAACTGAAACGGGAAAAGGAAGGGAAGGGAAGAGAAGGGAAGGGAAGGGAAGGGAAGGGAAGGGAAGAATACAGCTAGCTCTGATACAGCTTGCTCATAGGTCTCAGCCAAGGGTTATTGCTGTCTCAGGGCTGCACTGTAGGATGTGAAGTGCTCCAGCCATGTTTGCTCAACAGGAACCCATCTTGCACCGCTGCTGACACCCGGCACACTGAGCGGGGGCAGAAGAGCTCGTGCTGTGCTGACCCAGCCATGACTCCGATCTTCCCACTTCAAAGAAGTAAGACTTCCACAGAAGTCAGGCTGGGATTCCTAAACTGTTTTCCACACAACAGATGAGCAGTGTTTGATAAACCAGAACATACAGTATAATTAGGCCTCAAACAGCATATACTAATTGCAAACACAGAATTATGCACATTTGTAATGAGGATGCTGGAGGAGTGTAGGGAGAGGAACTCCAGTGAGCGCAGACAATCCCCAGCAGCCACAACTACAGTGCAGAGGAGCTGTGCCTGGAGATGAGATGCTACAGGGGAAGGGACACTGAGAAGTAGGGCAACCAAGGTGTTTAAAAAAATTTTACAGTGTTTAGGCATTTTTGCCACCAGGAACAGGCAAGGGGGAAGGTTAGCCAGAACATCAGGCAGCACAGGGTCCAGCTCTCTGTAACAGCCTCACATCTTCATGTGCAGAAGATGGCAGAAGGGCTTGCAGTTGAGGACACAGCCAAGGCACCTTCAGTGCTTCCTTTGTCAACAGATAACATGGTCTGCTGAGGCCAGCTGTGGGTTTGCTAGGCACACCACAGAGCCTGTTAGACCCTGGGAATCAAAGTTTGGGGCCTGTGAAGTGCCTACAACATGCTCCAGCACAGCACAAGACGTGTATTCAGGGTACTTCATATCCATCAGTTCTGGTACCAGACATAGCATGATGGCTTTCGCTGTGGCTTTACAGTATGTGTTGAATAGCACTGAACATCAGCTCATGTGAAGGCTCTCAGATGGGGTCCAGAGTGGGACAGGGACCCTCAAAACCATCCCAACATACCAGCTGTGGAACAAAAAGGGTGGGAATCAGCAAAACTGGGGCTGAACACAAAGATTTATTCTCCAGCATCCCTGTGAATAGTGTTGCTCCATCCACATCAAGTTGCTTATAGGGACTTATCGACTTTCAGGAAACCCCAAAGGTCTTACAACCAAATATCCAGCATGAGGCATCACTGTGATCCCCTTGCCACACATGCGTCTTGTACCCAAGGCAGGGGTTACCACCAGAAGGTCTTTTCCCCCAACTCTTCACCACTTTCAGATCCAGAACTAAAACCAGTATTTCAGTTTGTGCTCAGCCTTACTCTCCTCCTTTGCCTTACTTAATAACCTGCTTTCCTGAAGGTCCATTTGCAGCCTGTCCTGAGGTCAGTCAGGTGCATGTCTTGCTCTAGCAGTGGCATAAATCCTATGTGTGTCTGTGTGGGTGCTGTTACCTCCTGTTATGACCCTCAGAAGTGGGTTTACCCACACAATGTGTGGAAGGAAACACAGAAAAACCCACAGAGAAGACAGAGATCAAAGTTAGCAGTAGGATTACCCAGTTTTACAATGACTGTATAGTTCTGGAATATACAGGGAAATTAATAACCTGTATGTTTTAATACAGGATACAGAATTTGAGACTGTAATACAGGAAATCCCATATTACATAGCATGTCTGGCAACCATAACACTTATCTAGGAAAAGCAAATTTTATGCTTGAGTGTGCCACAGGATTCTTCTGTGATGCTGAGCAAGTCACTCTAAGCAGATTTTCCCTCATCCTGTGTTCCTCGATTTTGCATTCTTCCCATTCCCCTCAGGTTGCCTCCATCTCTTCATTGCTAGGGCAGCAGAAGGAAGAACAGCAGGAGCAGAGGATATTAGACCTTTCTATTAGGTGCTGTGCCATAGCTGTACATGGTAACAGGAGGAGAAATTACAGGGAAAGTCACGTTCTTCTCCTGTAGCCTTGGGACAGAGGATGCCCAGTGCAGATGGCATCTTCGGAAACCTGACTGCCAATTTATGCCAGGTCACTGCTGAGCAAATAAGAACTAAGGTTTCAAGAAACACATAACTTGGCCAAATCTGGGCACTGCTTTACAGATAAGAAGAAAAATGTACACCACTTTTGATGAAATTTCCAAAAGACCTTGGGCTGAGGTCCCTACCCCACACGGAAAATAGAAGTATGCTCAGGCTATTTGACATATATAGCTGAAAAATGGAGTCTTGTAATGCAAAACCTTAAATCAAAGAGATTTTTACTTTCTTTGCTCATAATAATTAAATTCAAATAGAGGCCTTACACGGTATTTATTATTTGTACGTAAGGTTGTGGTCTATTTTTAATCACCATTAGACTGAATTTGGAGAGGGGCAAAAAGCTTTTGTATGAAGTAGTGAAGTAATTTACACAAGATCCCATGTGAGGTTGGTGGCAAAACCAGACACAGAAATGATAAGTGGAATCCTGCACTTAGGAAAGTAAAAGGAAATTTTGCCACTGATTTCCATAGGATCAACCTTTCTGTACGTGGTCACCCATTAATAGCTCAGATTCATTTTGCCCATCCATGAAAGACAGATGACTCTCACATGAAAGGCAAAGGGTTTTTTGAGGAGTATTCCTTAGTTTAGGACAGGTGGGGATAAATAAGGTTTTCATTTAACTGAAATGTCAAAAGATATTTTACTTAAGCATGTGTGATTATTCAAACTGGAATCTGGCCAGGTCACTGCAGTTAGTGTCCCTCTTTCATTATGCAAAGACATTTCTCCCTATTTAATGCTGGGTCTGAGAACTCCAAATCAGAGGAGCTAATTAAACTATTAAGGAAATATAAACCAAAACCTGAAAGCTAGATTTTCCTGACTTTGCCGTTATAAAAGGGAACCTGCCATGTTTTCAGTACATTCAAATGTTTTTCTTGCATTTAGAAGGATAATATTCTTTTTTTTATGGAATTTGTATGAGGTTCTAAAAGAAATCCCCTATGCATACGAGGTCCATATGGTACGATTACTTTGGCATGGAACCAGAAGGTCTTTCTGGTTTGATCTCTGACTTCTCCCGAGCCTATTAAATAACTGTTAAACTCTATTTCTAGCTAGTTAAACTCCTGTACTGGGTCAGAAACTATTTCTCACAATAAGAAAAAAAAAAAAAGTCTAATAATAACTCATGATGGGCAGGTAGTGAAATACCTCTTTCTTCCACTCTTGTAATTTGTGGATACCTCCAAAATACTTGACAAATGCCTGATAACCAAATCTGTCTAATATATCTGTGTTCTCTCATGTATCCGACATACATGCAAAGCAAAACGTTGAAAGATACAGTCAAGACAGCTGCAAGATAAGTATTAGGAATGCACAAAGCTTTCACCAAAATGAAAAAAAACAAGACACCATCTCTAGACCATACAGACCTTTCTGATCTCTCCTACTGCTGCCACAGAGCCAGAAATCAGAGTCTGGCCCCTGCCTGTGTGCGAAGGCAGAGAGCTCAATGTAGAGATGTAGGAAGTACCATACTGGCACCTAATACGTGGTTATCTGCAATTTCCTCCCAGTGCCAAGGACACGCCCAGGAAGAGAAGGTGATTGGCACAAGGCTGTGCTCCAACAACATGACTCCTGCATAACAACTGCAGAGGAATCATTAGGGTGGCCCCAAGGACAGGGATGTCCTGAGCCACCTCCCATTCAAACTTACAGTCCACACAGTCTGCCAGCCAGTCTAAATCTGCAAGAGCAGCAGTATCCTATGGCCTTAATCACCCAGGAAATCCTGTATTCATCATGAACGCCTTCTGAGGAGCGATATTAGCACATTAAAGAGAGGAAGGCTAAATGTAGTAAACACTAATTCTCATGAGTCTAAGATTGTTTAAATAAGACTGCAAAATACTCTATTTTTAAAGGCATTAAAGTGAAATTAAATTAATTTTCTCCATTTCAAAATCTTGATGTATGCCTAAAGATCTGGTAAGTGCTTTTACATGTATCTCTCAAAGAGGAACCTGAATTATTCTTTGATGTTACATGCGAGGAACACGAGAGGGCTAGATTAGCGCTATGAGGGTTAAAGAAGAGATCATAGAATCATAGAATGGTTTGGGTTGGAAGGGACCTTAAAGATCATCTAGTTCCAACCACCCTGCCACAGGCAGGGACACCTTCCACTACACCAGGTTGCTCAAAGCCTCATCCAACCTGGCCTTGAACACCTAGACCTGCTGGCCATGCTTCTTTTGATCCAGCCTAGGATACGGTTGGCATTCTGGGCTGCAAGCGCACATTGCCAGCTCATGTTGAATTTCTTGTCAGCCATCACCCCTAAGTCCTTCTCCTCAGGGCCGCTCTCAATCCGTTCTTTGCCCAGCCTGTGTTTGTGCTTAGGATTGCCCTGAAGATCTATACAAGGGGCTTTTCCTTTAGGATTCTGTGAAGGAACACCAGTGCCAGCCCTGGAGGTGTCATTCAGGAACCGAAGCAGCCGAAAAGCAGAGTAGGTAAAGTTCAAGAAATCAGCATCAACCATCTGAAAGCTGTGTACAGCTCCAGTGTCAGACACCACGACCTTTTATCAGTTACAATGCGGCTTTGGGCAGCACAATGGGACGTTCGTAATTCCTGTGCTCCCAAGAGATGTTCATTAAAAGAGAGAAAAAAAGCAGCTGAACTGCAGACAAGCTTCTCTGGTGGTATCAGAGTGTCAGGGCCCAGAGGGCACTGTCAGCTCTAGTGGTCCTGCCTGGCCTCCCTCAGTGTTCCCTCCACCTGCCCACAGCCCAGGACCCAATGTCAGCCCCTTGGGCTGCCCCCATCTGCCCAGCTCCTGGCTGGGATGGTGGGACAGGTTCTGGCTGCTGGACCCTGCCTCCCTGGGGACCCCCCATTGCTCTCGGCCCCCAGGGAGCCCCTGGCCCCTATGGTGCCCTGACAGAGAGAAGCCTCTTTAGGATCCTGGGAGCCAACTTTTTTCATAGTAATCCATCAATGGGGTGATGGCATAGGTAACGAGTGATTGCATACTTTGGCCCCATGTCAATGGAGACTTACATGAACCAGAGTACCTAGACTGGATCAGAAATGATATACTGAGATTGATCTTACTTCAAACTTGTAAATCACAGATCATAAACTATAATGAGATTTCACTTTAAGTGAGGATGAGAAGAAAATCTGTGCCCAAAATACCTTGTATACAGTGCAGACTTGGCCATCAGACACGACGATGACATAATGCTGGTCTTTATGGAGTCAGCCTTTTGTAAAAAGCCAAATTGACTGGAGAAAAAAAATTCTGAAGAGACATTTCTTATTCTTTTTAAAAATATATTTTATAGTAAAAGAAACTGCCTTGATTTAGATGGCTCTTATTGTACACAGACAAAGCTGCTGGTACCTATTTTTTAATGTTTCACTGAAATGTGGTGGCTGTGGTCAGAGTCGCTGACCTTTTTTGAGAGAAATCCAATGGGGATGTTAGCTTATCTATTACTTTTGATAACCTGTGACAAACAGAGCAGGATTTGTGAGAAACTGATGCAGAATTTCTGTGGATACGACCCTTCCATACAGTTGGAAACTTCTGGACATTAGGAAAGCTTTTCTCTGGCCAGGAAGGTTAAATAGAAAAAGTGCAATTATTGTTTAATTTGGAAAGAGAAGGTGGGTCATGCCTATTTCTTCCACTGTGGATTGCATGGACCTTCTGCACGCAATGACACAGAAGTAATTACTGCAAGTGAAAGTGGAAACAGGATGACCAGTACTATTTGGATGTAAAGGGACTAATGTGATGCAGCAAATGCCCCTATACCTTTTGTTACACTAACAAGACCTTGGAGCCAACGAGGAGAGGTGCTATGCTGGACCTTGTTCTCACCAACAAGGAGGGGCTGGTGGGGAATGTGAAGCTCAAGGGCAGCCTTGGCTGCAGTGACCATGAAATGGTGGAATTTAATATCCTTAGGGCAGCAAGGAGGGCACACAGCAAGCTCACTACCCTGGCCTTCAGGAGAGCAGACTTTGGCCTTCTCAGAGACCTGCTTGGTAGAGTATGATGGGATAAAGCCCTGGAGGGAAGAGGGGCCCAAGAAAGCTGGTTAATATTCAAGGATCACCTCCTCCAAATTGAGGAGCGATGCATCCCAACAAAGAGGAAGTCAAGCAAAAATGCCAGGAGGTCTGCATGGGTGAAAAAGTTGCTACTGGACAAAGTCAGACACAAGAAGGAAGCCTACAGAGGGTAGAAGCAAGGACAGGTAGCCTGGGAGTAATACAGGGAAATTGTCTGAGCAGACAGGGATCAGGTTAGGAAAGCTAAAACCCTGATAGAATTAAATCTGTCCAGGGATGTCAAGGGCAACAAAAAAAGTTTCTATAGGTATGTCAGTGATAAAAGGAAAACTAGGGAAAACGTTGGCCCTCTCTGGAAGGAAACAGGAGACCTGATTACTTGGGGTATGGAGAAGGCAAAGCATTTGGCACTGTCCTGCACGACATACTTTTCTCTAAATTGGAGACACATGGACTTGATGGATAGACCACTCAGTAGAAAAGCAATTGGCTGGGTGGTCACACTCAAAGAGTTGCTGTCAAGGGCTCGGTGTCCAAGTGGAGATGAGTGATGAGTGGCATTCCTCAGGGGTCGGTATTGGGATTGGTCCTGTTTCACATCTTTGTAGGCAACATGGGCAGTGGGATTGAGTGCGCCCTCAGCAAGTTTGCCGATGACACCAAGCTGTGTGGTGCGGTCGACAAGTGGCAGGGAAGGAATGCCATCCAGAAGGATTGAGAAGTGGGTCCGTGCGAACCGCATGAGGTTCAACAAGGCCAAGTGCAAGGTCCTGCATGTGGGTCAGGGCAATCCCAAGCATAAATACAGGCTGGGAGGAGAATGAATTGAGAGCAGCCCTGAGGAGAAGGACTTGAGGGTGCTGGTTGACAAGAAACTCAACATGAGCCAGCAATGTGCGCTTGCAGCCCAGAAGGCCAATCATATCCTGGGCTGCATCAAAAGAAGCGTGGCCAGCAGGTCAAGGGAGGTGATTCTGCCCCTCTACTCTGCTCTCGTGAGACCCCACCTGGAGTACTGCATCCAGCTCTGGGGCCCCCAACATAAGAAGGACATGGAGCTGTTGGAGCGAGTCCAGAGGAGGGCCACAAAGAGGATCAGAGGGCTGGAGCACCTCTCCTATGAAGACAGGCTGAGAGAGTTGGGGCTGTTCAGCTGGGAGAAGAGAAGGTTCTGGGGAGACCTTCTAGCAGCCTCCCAGTACCTGAAGGGGTCCTACAGGAAAGCTGGAGAGGGACTTTTTACAAGGGCATGGAGTGATAGGACGAGGGGTAACGGTTTTAAACTGAAAGAGGGTAGATATAGATTAGATCTTAGGAAGAAATTCTTTACTGTGAGGGTGGTGAGGCACTGGAACAGGTTGCCCAGAGAAGCTGTGGATGCCCCCTCCCTGACAGTGTTTAAGGCCGGGTTGGATGGGTCTTTGAGCAACTTGGTCTAGTGGAAAGGTGTCCCTGCCCATGGCAGGGGGATTGGAACTAGATGATCTTTAAGGTCCCTTCCAATCCAAACCATTCTGTGATTTTACAATTCTATGATTCTGTCATCCTTGGGCATTTCCTTCCCCATGTCACTCCTATAAGGATATATAATTTATTTCTTTCCTGCCTTTTGCATGTTCTGCAGAAGGAGCCCAGCTCTTGGAGTATGACATTGGTGGCCACCTGAGCTGCTCCTTTTAGGTGTACCAGAAACACATTGCAGGTTCCAGAAACACCACCATTAGGCTGGACTTTTCTTCAGTTTGTTGGGTACAGAATACGTGCAGAGGAAAAGGAAATGGCAAGTACAGGTTTTTTACCCTCCAGAGAACTGGACTGCAGAATCCCTCCTGCATTGAAGACATCTATGCCATGATGCCTCAGAGCTGATACAGCAGATCTAGCACTCCCTCAGCCATCCCTGCTCTGCAGGAAACATGGCAGGAGACAATTCAGAGGTGTCACCAGGCTGCTTCCATTTTCACCAACACATGGACCTACTGGAAAAGTATCAATATACATTGCAATATAAATGTCCATTCCTTCCTTGTTTACCTACTCCCAGAAGATAACCTTTCCTCCTCTATACTACACTAGAGAGCAGTCCTAAAGGCTCAGTCTTACCACCTGTATTACTACACTGCAGCCCACCATGGTTATCTATCTGAATCCAGATAGCTGTGAATGGTATCTTTTATATAGTCAATTATCTCTTGATTTAAAGCAAATCCAAAAGGGTTGGAGAGGAATAAGTTCCATTCTAGCTACTCAGACAGAAGGCAAGTTAAAAGACTAATAAATTCACCAAGAAAATTATTCTTCCATAGATCAGAGCTGCTCTGTACTTACAGTTAAGCTCCCTTTTAAGATGTTAAAATTGCAAATAGAACTAAATTAATATAAGCAGAATGGAAGGAAGTAAAAGTCCCAAAAATATTTAACTGAACTCTCTCATCATTGGAGAAAACATGAGAACATGACTTAACATCAAAATAAAGGAAGCAGAACTGAATGTTCTAAGGAAGAATGCAGTAAAAATGCCTCAAAATATCAGAATAAAAAAATACTGGGCCTGGTCACATACACTGATGTGAAGCAGGAATAAGTCTGTCAGGACACTGGTAACTATTAACAGGCTGATACACACAGATTTTGAGTGAACAGAACTGGGCTGTCATTAAGTGCAGAAAGTTCACCTATCCGTCAGCATTAGAAACGTTGGATAACGCAACTGGCAAGGGCTAGTGTTGTGTGAGCTAGAGATGAGCAGGAAGAGGGTAGGGTTTGAACTTTACAAAATTATACAGTTCCTATTAAACTTTTGATGAGAAGTGGTAATTTTGGTCTGGCAAGTTCCTCAGTTGAGTGCTATACACTCAAAACCACAAATGGTTTTATCTATGTCCCAATTTACCCAAATCCTTAATTTCACAGGAATATGATATGTATGACTTTGTCTTTTGGTTTTATTTTTATGTAATCTGTAGCATGCTAACCCGTAATATGTATTGCAATAGTTCTGACAGAGTGACCTTTCAAATTAAAGAGATCTTAGGTCTCCATATATCTACACTGCAGAATCCCATCACAGTACTCCCACTGAAGTTCAGGTTCCTACAGCGGATTCCCACTGAAGCTCAAGCCAGTAAGTTTTTAGATCCAAAACCTTCCTCACCAACCAGGTGTACAAAAGCACCCGATCTTGCAGAATTTCAGGGCTCAGGATTTGAATATTACTCCATGGAAAACTCCCATTTGTTCTTGCTGCCACAGAAACTTAACTTCCTCTCAGCACCACTGGGATGAGAACTTGTAGCAGAAGAGAGAAGA
This sequence comes from Nyctibius grandis, assembly GCF_013368605.1. Lineage (NCBI taxonomy): Eukaryota > Metazoa > Chordata > Aves > Nyctibiiformes > Nyctibiidae > Nyctibius > Nyctibius grandis. Next base: position 106,489,607 of record NC_090659.1, read on the forward strand.
GTAGCATGGACTAGGTCAGTACTGTATTCTAATAAGTATCCCTGATTCTGCTGCTGTCCATGTACCCTGGTTTCATGTAATAAACTATCTGAGCAAGAAGACCATTAGATCCTCTAGACAACTAACATTTTACCTGGTCTTCAACCAGTTACCCTCTGTTGAGTTTAGTATCTTGACTAATGTTTATCTTTCAGAAAAGCACCCAATTTCAAACCCCCTTCATCTGTTTTTGTTCAGTCTCCACTTCCAGCTGAGGGTCCTTGTCTTCTCTCCATCAAAAAGCACAGTATTTTCCCCCTTTGAGGGTGTTAACATAGTGAAATCAGGGTATCTCACAACGTCTATTTTGGCAAATGCTTTGGCTTCCAGTCTTTCACCAGCAGGCCCTTTTCCCTGTTGCTCTTTGCTCCAGCCTCTGCAGTCTCACCTTTTTGAATGTGGACATGCCAAGATGGTACACACTGTCAGTTAGTACTAGCTAATTAGCTAACATGCAGAGGAGTTAACTCACGTTCTCTTTCCTGCTCAACCATCACTCCACCAGTCATACAAGGAAGACTCACACTATGCCACATTAGAGCTCATTTTCAGCTACTTCATTGATCTGGCCCAGAAATCTTTGCCAGGTTTGCAGCTTACCAGGATATAGTCTTCTTCTTTGCAGGTGGTACCTCTCCCCTTTATTCCTCTGCTCTTGGCAGTATCAAAACAGTTTTTCTGACTGAATTTACTAGTGGATTCAAGCCACTCTATGTGACTGCAATCTACAATAATTAAGATTCCCACAGCTATGTATCATTTGTAATATTTAGCAGGATTTCAGAGTCCTGACTAATGTCCAATGTGTTACTGAAAGATAACAGATTTTAATGTAACAAGATGACCATTATAATCATTTAGTGGACTGATATCCTGCATAAAAACACAGGCCATGAAATCTAAGCCAACAATTCCTGCACTGGACAACAAATTTCTTCTTAGAAGTATAATCCGAGTTTAAAGTTTTCATTGATGGAGCACCTGCCATATCCTGTGTTGAGTTATTCCAATGTTTTCTTAGGATCATCCTGTTTGGCTCATATTTTTTAGACTCATGCTAAGAATAAGAGTCTGACCACCATTTTGAATTTGTCTATCTTCATCTCTGAGCTGTTTGACATTATAATTCTGTGTTCTTTGTGCACCCTTACATTTCATTTTAGAAATACCATGTAATTCTTCCTCAGCGATGATCATATTAAGGACCATAAACAAACACAAAATAGAGAGAGAGGATATAGTGCACTGTAATATGTCTATTGTTGATATAAACTTTGCTGAAGGAAAAACAATTTTCATATATCTACTTAGCATTATGTAAAAACATAAGGCTAGACAAAAGCCATTTTTTGTCTCACATTTAGACTAAAGTTCTGTAGCTCAATTTGTATAAAACAGGATGTTTGTTTATAACAGTAAGGTAAAAATTATTTCCTTTTTTTCTTTTTTTAAGCTGCAAATAATGGTATTGCTTTTTAGGGTATTTTTAAATGAAAAAAAAGTCTGGGATTTGGAAATATAAGCACATGTTTCTTAATTTAGTATTTCAGTGTCAAGCCAAGGGAGCTGTCAGTATATTGTGGAAATCTTCTTGCACAACAGAAGTAAATGGAAGTTTTGACTTTGATTTACATGCATGCAAGACCAGACTCTTTGTGTAAAATTAAGACAGTGGTTGCTATCCCAGATCAACCAGGAAAAGAAAGATCTGAAATTAGAGGCTGGAAACTTAACCATTCTGGTATTTTGACATCAATGCATCAACTAGAAAGAAATGTTATACCAGCTTACTGAAAAAAAACCTATTGACTAAAGCCCTGATGCAAGATGCATTAATTTAAGTAAGTAAGTTCATTATTTAAGCACATGCTTAATTTAAAACACAGGCCAGAAGCTCTGTAGGCTCTGATCGGGTTTAAACAGACGTTTAAGGGTCACTTAAAACCTGGTTTGGAATAAAGCTCTAGCTCAGAACAAAAACTTTAAAGAAGAGTCTTTGTTCCAAAAATACTTTAAGTTACCCTGCCTTGATCGTGACAATTAGAGAGACAAGAAGAGCTTTCAAATTATTACTTTTAAAGATAGAAATGTTTAGTTAAACCACAAGCTACAATAAATATGGACTGAAACATGTGACAGACATCATAGAAAGAGAGCTTTGAAATATTTCACAAGCATGTCCCCCAGCAGACTCAAAGCAATTTTCTTCTCTGGCTATACTTATGTTGTGAGTCTCCCCACATATACAAATGCACCCACCTCCCAGTGAGATCCTTGGAAAACCAGTATATGCAATATTTCTAGGCTTTGGTTTCTTGCTGCACCACTGACAAGAGAGGAGCTATTTACAGGAGGAGGTTTTACCCTATGGAAGAGGGAGCTGCAGAGCTGAATGTGTGCGCAACACAAGGAAGTGCTGGCAGGATGTGGACAACCAGCTAAGGGGGCCAGGCTAGTGGGTGCGTGGGCACAGCCCATAGGATTTCTGGATTCAAGCCTGAGGAGGTGGAAGTAACAGAAGGAACTGCCTTGAGAGGCAGTGGCAAGGAACAGAGCTTTGGAGACATGTTTTTTAACAGTAGAGGAAGGAGCTGGCTCTGATTTTGACAGCTAGCAATCTTCCCAACATTGCATGTCCTCTGTCAAAACAGGTTATTTGTTTTATTATGTCTCAGGACATAATATCTCCATTCGGAGGCTTGTCACCCACTTACATGGATGCTTTTACTTTTGCATCACTCCAGCCATGCAACAAGGCATTAAAAAGGGAATTAAATAATGTAATTCAAAGGTTTTTGACTCCACCTGAAGATCCCTTTTACAATGCATTACAAGACTTTTCCTATAAACACCAGTCAGGCTCATATTTTGAGGAAATAGGATTGACTTGCTAGAAATTATAGAAATATTATAGTCAACAATTTCAAATCACTTAAGTATAGCTGTATGCTGTTACTACACCATCTATGTCATCTGTGTCCTGTCCTATTCTTAAAGAAGGTATTAGATACATATCCTTCACCTCTTATGAAACTTTCCATTTAAGAACAAAGATGATGCTGAACCTTTTATTAGAATCAAAATTATAATTCAATGCTCCTGCATTTCCTCTGGAGCATTTCAGATGGCTTCATAGTAGGGGAACACTTTGATCTTGGGATTGGATGAAACCATAATTTCAGGGAAACAAACAAAAAAAAATTGGCATTGGAAATTCATGAGTCATCTCTATGATCTTTACAGCTGTGTTTTGCACTGGGGTAATAAATCATGAGTAAATAATAACCATTGAAATTAAATATATACATGTTGGATAATATTTTCTTACTGTGACCCATTAAAATAGTAATTTTGCTTATCAAATTGTATTGATACCAAATATTTCTATGGTGCAGCATTCAAATATCAGGTCATGTATTTCATTTAAAATAACAGAAAGATTAATCTGACTTTCCTCTTTAGAAATATAACGCATTTTCCCCCATTGCCTTGAATTTCTAAATATTTAGCTTCCACCATTATGATTAAACTGATACTGTATGTATTGTATGAATTTCTCTGTAGATTTTCATCATACCATTGTTTCAGACCTTCCCCAATGTAATCATGTGCAATCCACTCTCTAGCTAAGCCAGCTTCACTGTCTCTCTACTATATGCTGCTCTCACACAAGCTCTTACACTGCCTTGCACCTGTAGTGCATCTGATCACTTCCTAATGATATGCTAGTCAAAGCAAATCAATACCCTTGTGTATGGTTTGTCCTCTTTGTCTTCCCGGGAAGAAATTGTCTGGCGGGAGAAGTCTCTCTCAGTCATGATGGTCTGCTCGATTTTTTGACTGTTTGGCTTTTCATTTTATAAGGTGCATGTTATTTTGACTGGGATTCATGCAACCTAAATTGAGGCCTACAATATAGATGCCTACATCAGAGATAGTAAGCCAAGGTTCCTTTAGTGGGCTGTGGAAAGAACGTACACAAATCGTCCTATCTGTTTTAAGTACCCATTCATTACTGGCATGAATTTTACCTTAAGATTTCATTGAGCATTCACTCTATTGACTAGAGGAGTGATCAGTTCAGTTGTAGACACTTACAGATATCTGTACTGGTGAAGAGTCCACCCTTCTGTGTATATGGGGAAAACATACTCAATGCAGGAACAAGGATGTGATTTGCCATAGTCCCTAATACCAAGGATGACCCTTTTAACAGCATCCAGAAGGTTCCTGAGAGGCAGGTTTCTTTCTCCTGCCTAGAAAAGGTTTTGTGCTATAAATGTATTTTTCATTGTGCCCCGGGAATGAAGTTTTTTGTTAGTCTTTACCCCACACCAGATGATTTTTGGATGAGCTGGACTAAGCCCACTGAGCCTCTTTAAGGCACAGCCAAAGTCCTCAGCCTAACCTGCTGTTCCCTAGAAACCATATGCACAGAGCAGGAAAGGGGTCCGTGTGCTCCCAGAGGCTCTTGTTGGGGAAGAAACATGCTCCTGTGTTTCAGGCTTTCCTGTGGGCTGACGGATTCGTAAGAACAAAGATCAGTGAACAGCTATTTGTAGCTCACACCCCTCACTTGTTAGTTTAAGTTTTTATTTTGTGTAATTAGTAGTTTGTATTACTAGTAGTTATCCCAGTTTGACCGACAGGGAATTAGTGCATCACTGATTATTTTGCTGTCTCTAGTGTGTGCTTTTTCTACTTCTACCGCAGCTTGAGTTGATAGAAATATTCCGTAAAGACGGCAAGTCCAAAATCTTCTCTCTCCTTCTGCTGTTGGACTGCTTGTGGGTGGATTGCCATTATATCAGCTTGTTGCCAGCATGAAGAAATTCCACCAACATGCATGAGATGCTCTGAATGTCCGATCTATTTAAGTAGAAAAAATAGGAGGAGGATGGATAAGAGGAAGAATGATAACAAAATATGACAGTATTTAATGGGTCATGGTAGCTGCTCTTAGATGTGGATATAAGAACTTTCTTTTCTGTCTGCTGTAGCAGGAGTCAAACAGGAGTAAATACTGCATTTTATATAACTAACATTCAGCAATCACCAGGAAATATTTGTTTGTTTCTAAATAAAGTAACACATTAGGTGACACAGGCATTTTTGGAAAATACTTCTGACACGAAAAGTACAGAGCAACAATTTAACAGGCTTGAATCAATGCTTTCAGAGCCAGTACAATTTTCTGACCTCTTGTTCTGGGCAAAAGGGAAAAAAAGATGGATTTGTTGATATTCAGTAACCAACAGTCACTACCCAGAGTACCATGTCTGAAAGTTAATCAGAAGCCAATATAAGATGCACCCAAAAGCAAAGACAACCAGCTACCTTTATGGCCATTCAAAAAAAATGAGAAATAGCCCCAAATTTCTCCTTGCCCTGTATAGGGTTGTACTCTTCATCCTCTTTATCTTGTGCTGGCAACACTGCAAATGAGTGTATGACCCAGCCTGGCCTCAGCTGGAAATTTGATGAGAACCAGCTTCTTTCTTCTTGAGGATACCACTGTATGGTCAGCACAATAGAAGGTATGGTCTTTAACATGGTGTTTTGGAATTACTGCTTGTAGTCTCAGCTGCAAGGCCCAAGTGGACAAGTCAATGAAAATGGAAACTAAAAAACAAAAACAAAAAACATGCACACAGTTACAGAAGCATTCTCAAGCCTCAAGAAAGGATTTGATAAAGTGAAATCATTGTTTCATTATCTTTTTTACCTTGTCTATTCCCTGCTCTCCTCTTGTTATATCTTTGCGTGAAATGGACCCATGGCTATGTCTGGAAAGTCCTTTTGCTGAAGTTTCATAGAATCATAGAATGGTTTGGGACCTTAAAGGTCATCTAGTTCCAATCCCCCTGCCATGGGCAGGGACACCTTTCCACTAGACCAAGTTGCTCAAAGACCCATCCAACCTGGCCTTGAACACTGCCAGGGAGGGGGCATCCACAGCTTCTCTGGGCAACCTGTTCCAGTGCCTCACCACCCTCACAGTAAAGAATTTCTTCCTAAGATCTAATCTATATCTACCCTCTTTCAGTTTAAAACCGTTACCCCTCGTCCTATCACTCCATGCCCTTGTAAAAAGTCCCTCTCCAGCTTTCCTGTAAGCTCCCTTCAGGTACTGGGAGGCTGCTAGAAGGTCTCCCCAGAACCTTCTCTTCTCCCAGCTGAACAACGCCAACTCTCTCAGCCTGTCTTCATAGGAGAGGTGCTCCAGCCCTCTGATCCTCTTTGTGGCCCTCCTCTGGACTCGCTCCAACAGCTCCATGTCCTTCTTATGTTGGGGGCCCCAGAGCTGGATGCAGTACTCCAGGTGGGGTCTCACGAGAGCAGTAGAGGGGCAGAATCACCTCCCTCGACCTGCTGGCCACGCTTCTTTTGATGCAGCCCAGGACACGGTTGGCATTCTGGGCTGCAAGCGCACATTGCTGGCTCATGTTGAATTTCTTGTCAACCATCTCCCTCAAGTCTTTCTCCTCAGGGCTGCTCTCAATCCATTCTCTGCCCATCCAAACCAAACTGCTCTGCAGAGGCTGACAGGTTTTGTGGAAAAGTGACCATGTTGACTAGTGGGAGGGAGATTTCTCAGACTGGAGGAAAAGAGAAAGAGAGAGCAGACGGAAATTTGATCTATTCTTCCTTTCAAAAACATTCTGACAAAATGCTCCAAAGGTTTTGTTTTCATCCCAGTATAGAAAAAAAATCAATTCTGCAACTTTCAAAGTTATCATGAAGTGGAACTGCTGTTCTCTAGCCAGCTCTAAATGCATTATTAATGGTTTGGTTTTGATCTCGTTGCACAGGTGCTAAGTTGGCAAGACTCCACTGTCATTAGTGAGTTACCCCAGGCTAACACCTGGCTGAAAGGAGATTAAGGCCCACTGCCCATAGACTTTCTCCAATGCACTGCATGTGTTAGAGCACACAGTGCCTCTCCCTTGTTTGCGAAGCAGAAACTGAATATATACTGTGTACGTCACCTCCTAACCTGTACCTAAAGTTCAGGTGTATAAGTAACCTGTCCCCTGAAAGAAGTGCCAAATTTCCTACACAGTCAGTAGAGAGAAGTAGGTGTTTGTGAATGCTTCCAGAGGGCAAATGTGTCTGTCTCTGTCTGGAAATTTTGCAGGCTTTCAGACTCTTTCTATTGGCTTCAGAGAGAACTCATGCAGTAAACTTCAGGACGGTTTGTTCACTGGGTGCCTAAGATTTAGTTAGAATCAGTTATTGCTTTCAATAGATTGGACCACATCTACTATGAATCCAAGGGGACCAGTAACTTTGCATAATATATCCATTATTAACATTACCATTAAAATTATCACTGAAGTAAACAGCATAAAAGCAGTGTAAAAGGGTACAATTCCAAAGCCTGCTTAACTGCAGAAGTTTGTTTAAGCATTGGATCTGCTTCAAAGCTTCTGTAACTCATGATATTATGCCAACATCCATACCTCTACCTAGAGTGGATTTATGTCATTAGTAAGAGAACGTCAAGTTTAGCATAATGATAAAAAGTCCCTTTAGCTTGCAAAAGTGTATCCTTGATACTGGCTGGTGAACAAGTTCTTATCTTTCACATCATGAATACAAAAAGAAAACCTCTAAATCCAGAGGAGCAGCAATTCCATGTTCTTTGTGTTTTGCTTGATCCGAGGAAGCTCCAGTCTCAGACGGACCAGTAGACCCAATAATCAATAGCCATCTCCTAAAGTACATTGTTTGTTTCTTGACAATCATAAATCTTTCAGGTTTATTCACACAGTAAGAAAACAGACTGCTGGAAAATGGATGTTTTCATATTGAAAAATATGAAAAATCCTGTAAGCCAAGTCCACCTGGTGCACAGTAGCTGCATGTTTCTTTCTGTCTTCCAGGAGCCTGGACTGTTGAGTAATGACCACAAGTGCATCATCTGGTTGGCCAGACAAGTGATGCTTGTAAGAGATATCCTGCATTGGTCAAGAATGGTGACTCCTCCACCACTGTCTTTGATCACCATTCATCATAAAAATTTTCCTCTTTTCCCAATATCATATAACTTCATCCAACCTCTTCCAACAGAACCCTCTTAATCTGTAAGTGAAGATAAGATATGCATAGCCTGCATAGTCTTCGAATATCACTTGTCAATTTTCTTTTTTTTTTTCAGCATCTTGGTTTTGGTCAGAATTGTATTTAACCTGACGTAAAATTAAATACTTTAAAAGGAAGCTAATTTTATGAAGTTAAGCGTAATCCACTGTCAGCCTGTGTTACACAAGCACCAACTGTGTGGTAAATATGGCTTCTTGAAATATACTGAATTATGAAGACAAGAAGTAATATTGCCTAAGTACTTGCTCCTTATTACCATCTTCCTTAAGTCAGAGTCCTACTAGAAAATCAAGCTGTCATAAACTTTTGTAAACAAAGGGGTTAAATTAAATTTCCATCAGCAGTCTTCATTTCTGTGGTTTGTGAGTTCTGAATATTTGACTTTGCAAGCTTCACAGATTTATTTGGTGTATATATATAATTTTTTTTACTGTACAATAACCTGTCCAGCTATACAACCCTTCCCATTCTTAAACACATCCAGAGGTCCTCAGCAGCCTGAGACTACAGCTCCACAACCCCTTTGACCACTGATGCTGAGCTAACACCAGCATCTTCTTATTGCTACTGAAAACAGAAGCATGTAAATACATGAGGTCACACACCCATCAAGGGTGTGTAAAAAGTGATTTTGCTACTCAATGTAATGCTGGGAAGGCATTTCAAGTGTGGGCCTACCAGGTTCTGTAATGTTTAGTCTATCTGATATTTTTGTTAATGATTTGGATAATGGAAAAGAGAGAAAATGCATAGAATTTGCAGATGATGTCAAGCTTTTAAGAGGCTGGGATAAGAATTCAAAATGACCTTGATAAATTAGAGGCATTGTCTAAAATTAACCAAATGAAATTCAGTGAAGATAAATGCAATGCCCTATGTTTAGGAAGGAGAAGTAAAATGTTATTAAAGCTAGGACTAAATGAGCAGGCAACAACACCAGGAGGAAGGTGACAATGCAGGACAAATCGAATATGCATTTATAATGATATGCTGATACAAAAAAAAAAAAAAAGCTAATTTCATTCTGGGCCATATTGGAAGGAATGTTGTATGTGAAGCAGGAGGGGTAATTATTCTGCTTTACTGCTATTGTGTCCAGTTTGGGGCACAGCACAGTAAAAAAAAAAGATGTAGATATACTGGAAAGCAGACAGAGGGGGAGTAACAAGAATGATAAGAGGTTTAGAAAACTGGAGCTATGAGGAAAGGTTGAAGGAATGGGGTTTGTTTAGTCTAGAAAAGAGAAGACTGAGCAGGGACATGATAACAGTCTTCCAATACATAAAAGGTTATTCTGAAGAGGCCAGTGATCAGTTGTTCTGTATGTCCACTCACTGTAGTACAAGAAGAATTTAACTTACTTTGCAGCAAGGAAGATTTCAGCTAGATATTAGGAAAGCCTCTTTCACTCTAATGAGAGTTAAGTACTAGGACAGGCGACTTTAGGAGGCTGCAGAATAGCAGCAGAGGTTTTTAACTGAAGGTTAGGCAAACATCTGTGACCTTGTGATTTGCAGGGGCTCCAAACCGAGCCAAATTTGAACAAATTTTCTCAGGCATAGCATAAGGCACACCCCTGGTAGCAGTGAGTGTTTCCTGACAAAGCCCTAGTCTCTGGTGCAAAGCAGGCAAATTCTAGCAACTGTCAGTGAAACTAATTCGACTGCTTTTGTGCAAACTGTTTTCACATGAGCTCTTTCCCTTAGACCTGCTCTAGGAAGCAGCTGAACACTCCAGATGAAACTTCACTCAGAAAAAGATTCCATCCCAGGCAAGCACCTGAGTAATTTCAGTCTAAATAGTTAATCTGGCAAATTATATGCAACCAAAACCAGGATCTTAAAATACAGAGCGTTAGGAAACCGTAATTATAGGTGGTGTTACTAAGCTCCATGCATAATTTTTATTACAGTATCAACCCAAAGATCTGGCCAGTGTCACCATCCTGAGAACTCAGTGAAGGACTGAGATGAAGGAGATTAAAATAGGTACATGTGCTAATAACCGTCGATAAACTCACAACAACTCTTAGTCTTAAGAAGCTTGTTAGACTATTCTGTCTCTTGATAGGGTCAATCCTTAGCCGCCTTCTGGAAACGGGCTTAGTTCATAAGCTTAGGTCAAAAATCTTATTCATATCTTAATCATTATTTTTCATATGTGCTTTTCTTTGCCTCTTGACCCTGCTGGATCAAGCTGAAGTTTCAAAAACTTTTCTTTATAAATTTAGAAGCTAGAAATATCCCTTTGAAATGGAAAAAAAAAAAGAAAAAAAAGAAGAAGGGGAAAAGAAAGAAAGCTGAGACCTTCACCCAAGCACCTGCCTGGAGGAGTGAGGACTTCAAGAAAAATACGGTGAGACTCATAATAATAGCGTAAGAGTTGGCAATCCTGTTTAAGGGTATAATTTCCATTTCTTCTAAACCCCCTGTTTACTAGCAAAGTGGTCACACTATAAAGAAGACTAGACCCCTAATATTAGCAGTAATCCAACGCTTTTCCAGTGCAAAGTAAACTTCTTAGTAGTTTAACCATTTTTCGAATGCAAAAACCTGTGTGACAGTGTCACTGACGCATGTAGGGTCACAGCTGAAATTCCATTCCCAAGCTAAAGGATGGTTGCAGTCATTGAAAAGATTACATAGGATCTCTCTTAAGATATTGGGGGGCTGTAATTAGTGGAAATGTATGTCTGTGCACTAGAGAAAAGAAGAAGGTGTAATTGTTTTACATGCTAGATTAAAAAGGGTGAAATAAGACAGGGGAATAACAGAAAGATGTTGATTAAAGAGTAGAAAGAGTGTGAATACGTGGAGTGTGCTTCATTTTGTATGTTTGAACTCTGGCCATGAAAAGCCAGTTAGTGTTGGAGGCTTGTCAGAGCTTGTACCACAGCAAGACAGTAAACACGAGTAAGTGGATTCCTCTATGGAGGGACTAGCCCTGCTGCAGCAGGTGCACACTTGAGCAGGTAACTGCAGGCACCGGCTCCCAGCTGCACCCTGCCAGCACAGAGCTGGGCACGGCGACAATGTCTCTGCAAGGGACTAGAAGCCTGTTGCTGACTTCTGCAGGCTTCAGATCAGACCCCAGCAAGGCTGTTTGCTTAAGTTGGGCTACTTTACAAGGGAAAGGTTTTCAGATTAAATCTGGTCTTTCCTTTTTACATATATTTTGCCCAACAAAAAGGAACACAGTGCCAGGCAGCATACGATACATTTTACCATAAGAGACTTCTGTTTAGTCATCATGCCAAAATTTTGACATAAGCATTGCAGAGGTGATTTCTCTGCCAGGCCACTCCCTTCCCCTCATGATATTCTTTTGTTTTCAAGTCATCTCCTGAATGAATGTGTGAAATGAACTGAAATTTGTTTTCTTGTCATGTTTGCAAGATATTCCTTGAGGACTTAGAGTATTTGTTTTCACTTAAAATTATGCTCAGTGCACTTAGAGCTTCAATCCTTCATCAGAACTCACACCCACCTGTACCTCTGTAGTTACAGAGTAGGATGAGTTCAAGGAAATCCAGCCTCCATCTGAAGGATACTTCTACAGCTGACAGTCTTGAACCAGGAGGTAACCACCCTGCCAGCACAACCTACACCAGGGGAATCAAAGGGCATGGAATCAAGTAATGTTGGAGTTTGATTCATCCTGGACTGCAAGGTTTTTGCTGCAAAAATGCTCCTAGAACTCAAGTATCCAACAAGGTGATACAGAAGGATCAGGCAAGTATTTGATATTTTGATTTCAGTCTGAGTGAGAAAGGACAGTCAGCTCTCCAACTACAAGTGAAGGAGTTTACTACAGCCAGAAAGCTTTGCCTCTCCTACAGAACTAGATTTTGGGGTGGGATGAGGCCCCTTAATTCCCAGTCATCCTTGAAGGAGATAAAGTTCCTGGTGTTTCTGTGGAAGTTCTGCCACAAGATGGACATATAGGTGCTTTACAACTGGGCATTTAGAGAATTTTGCATTTATCTGGTTTTATCTTGCTATGTTCAGTGGCAAGAAGTTCAGAAATCCAAGCCCCTTTACCCACATCTGGATGGAAAATGCCATAGGACAAGACTGGTACAGAGGATGATTCCAAAAGCTAGAAGGAGCTACATACTTCTTAAGTAAATGTCTAAATACCTAATTCCAGATGTGTAACTAAATCTTTGCTAGGATAGAAGGGTTTAAAATTAAAACGAGCTTTAAACAAATATTTTAGGGAATATGCTATTGAAATGTTTCATCTTTTTTGGACATTTTCAAGTTTTCTAGGCCAGGTATTACTTTTCTTAAAAGGTAAGTTTTCTCAGTATTCTCTTAACCCCTGAAGGGTTTTTTTTAAGTATTCTGTATCTAAGTGGTGTGTCCCAGATGGGTAGAATAATATAATATCTGCTAGCTCTACGTGCTCTCCATGATTGCAAGCAATCAAATTGCCGATAAAATTTTCAACATAACGGCTATCTTTGCTTAGTGAGCCATTTTTCATCTTTTATTCATAAGCAGAGACCTGGAAGTCTGCAGGATTTCATACCACTCCTCTGGAATTCTCTCTCAACTCAGTGTTGTGCCTCAGCTCCATGCTGATGCTATGGGATTTGATCCATTTGCACGGGGAACTGTGTCTAATTCCTGATGGCATGCACCTGTATTTTACTTTTAAGGCCCTATGTCTTTAGTTCTATATTAATGTTGTCTGAGATCTATCAGCTATTTGCATCATAAGAAATTACTTTTTGATAGGAGATGAAATTTATTTGGAAGCACCTGTTCCTGTTATTACAACACACCATGTTTTCCTATTAGCAACAATACTTGCTTCATAACACACCCTTGCACTTGCATGTCAGATGTGCAAGACTTTTAGCTTAAGACATCTTGTATTGAGGTTTCTGTTCTGTATGTAACTCAGTGCGGCTCCCTAAGCATTTTGTAGCCATGAATACTTTCTGATGTTAAATAGCATCATGGTGTACTGGCAAGTCTATATTATAGAGGCAAACTATTCCCTAACTAACTACCCCACAAGGTCAGTAAAATCTGTTGATGTCCATTGAGATACTTTATGCTTGCATATCACGTCCATCCACAGGTTCTTACAAATTGGTGTAGATTAACTGAACAGGGTTAAAGTCACCTCTAGACCATGGAGGTCCTGTGCTATATTCTGCCTCCTCTGCTTGCATGCTCTAGACATAGTGGTGTAAGTCAACAGGGAACACTGCTGTTAATTTGTGATAAGGTCCTTTTTGGCCTATTTAAAATACAGGAAAAAATTGGAATATGAAGAAGCCTCCAAATCATCGAGTGGGGGAATATCCCCCCTGAGCAGACCCCATGGGAACAGGAACAGGCTCCTTCAGAAGCCCTTGGATGAAGCAGATCAGAGCATGGGGCTAGTGACAGAAGGCACTGTTGAAGGAAGAAAAGATATGTAGTACCTACCTTAGAAAGAGAGCAAGTAGTTTCAGAACCCATGCTGACTGGACTGACACATCCAGGCCATCTGGGTTTGCTTACTTTTAAAATAATGGGCTTTCCATGACCTGGAACAGTCCAAGATCTCTAATACTCAGAGAGGATTACAGTACCTTCATTTAGCCAAGCATATAACTGCTGTGCAAGTCTTAGACCTGTAGCATAAGGACATCTTGCTTTTCAGGGCAAAGAGATGAAATATGGTACTCACAGAATATGAGAACTAAACAAGTTTGGCTAGTTGGCTGGATACACAATTAGCAGTGGAAGTGAAAAGAAGCGTCTTTCTCTCTCTTTCACAAGCTCTTGCCTCAGAAGCTCTTTCACTTGTTGTTACAGTGCCATCTTAGATAAAATCTCCAAGGCTGATTTCTCACTGACTGCCATCCAGGAACACTACCTGCAACACAGGATCTGGCCTCACCCTAGCTCTCTCTGAAATTAATGAGATACTTACTTTCAGTCACTTTGCATACCCTCCCTCTAGTTTCCTTCTAGTGTGAGACTAGGACTTAAAATTACATTACAACTAATAATGGGATGTAACAACAATTGCCACAAAAAAAGACTCAATGCTGTATGAGTTCCAGTGGCATACCTGGGTGAGGTGATTCCTACCTCATCCCTACAGTAAGCACAAGATGTAGAAAAGATGGGGTAATGTGGTAGGCTTTTAAAATTCCCCTCCTCTCAGTACAATATACAGTGAAAGCATTATATGGGCTTACAGACACCTGCCAAAGCTCTGACTATTCCCTCCTCTACCAAGCTTCTGGGAAATTTCTCTAACTAGGAAAAAAAAAAAAACAGAAACGCATCCTGTTACCATACTACCATATTTCCCAGTGGCAATACTCAGTTGCTGAGAAAGTATCGTCTTCCTTCTGCCTCCTCAAGGACTGGCTCTCCGTGCTCTCTCCTTGTATTCTGCATTAATGAACATGCCCTTCTGTTGCTCTCCCTCATTGCAACCTTTCAACTCATCCGTCTGTCACTTGGCAGTAGCTTCGGGAGCGCTCTTCCCAGGGACATTTCATGTTTATTCAAGTGTTGCTGTGCTCTGAGACTAAAGAAGCAGATCTGTTTCTTCCAGCTAGATCTGTTTATTTCCCAACACCACAGCACCACATATTCCCATACCAAAGGCAGGAAGGCAGGTACCAAGTTGAAAATAAGTCAGGGGATTATTTTCCTTTCTCATATTCCCTTTAGTTACACATGGCCTTTCTATTCGGGTAATACACATTGAATTCAAACAGAGTTTGCAGAACCCTTGTGAAAACATCCTCCCTTCTCCGTGCTGTTGTGATTCATTTGCTTTTACCACAAGGCTGCTGAGCTTAATGTATAGCAGGAAAGTACAAATGTATGGAGCGAGGCCAGCCCTTAGCCCTGTCATGGAGCCTTTAGAGACATGGTAGACCCACTGACCCCATTTTGTAGTGAGCTGGACTCGGTCCTCATCAATACACTTGACTGAGGTCCAGACGGAGTAGGAGGAGCTGTATGTTCTGGTGTGGGTATCATGGAGCTATCTTGGGATAGAAAAGCTCTTTCTCCCTTGTTAAATGTTGGCGTTGGTTACTGCTGCATGATCCAAGGTAGGGCACAGGTTTTTTGTCCCTCAGCCTGCCTTGTCCTATTTCTCTTGTGCTTGAAATGAAGCCTGGCTAAGAAGCCTTCTTTGAAGTGAGGTGGTACTTGTTACCCCAGCCATACAGGAGACTACATGAGTCTGTAGATAGCTTAAGACATTGCTGTAGAGTTCTTACTTTTTCAGGAGGCTCTGCAAGGGAGTGTACCCAGCCCGCCATTGGCTAAGCGGTATCATGGCAGCCGTGGTTGCTTTTGGCTATACAGAGTAAACACTCTTGGATTACTTTTTGTATTCCACAGGGTAAGAGCCTGTGCAGAAACACCTACTGAAGAGTAGTTTATGTGCTGTGACATGCTGAAACAGCAGTTCCTGCTCTCTCTGAGCCCACAAAAAATCTGTACGTGGAACTGCTCATGGTGGCAAATATAGGAAGTTAATGCCTGGCATTCAGAACAAGCTACAAGAATAGCAAAGGATTATAGCTCTCTACACACATGCAGTCCTAGGTGAGCATGTATGGTATCGATACAACAGGATAACAGCAGAACTACCAGAAAAAATGGTAAAAACTATGATCAGAAAATTACTTCTGTTAAAATCAAGCTTTAAAAAGGAGCACATGCTAAAAGGATGCCAGAAACCATTTCATTAGCATTGCAAGAAAACCCACAACTTAAACAGGTGAAATTCAAAGCTTGCAATAGTGAGCTATCCTGCATCATATACATGAATTAAATACATGAATTAAAGATTTATGTAAATACATTAGAAAAGACAGACCAAAGGGAAAACTGCCAGAAAAGGGAATAGCCCTTGCTCCTTGCAGCGCACACTCAACAAGGTTACAGGCTGATTGCAAAGAGGATTGTGATCAACAGAGAACAAAAGGCTGAAGCAGTCCTTGGAACAGAGAGCTTCATCTGGCAGCAAGAACCAGCAACCTGCTAGGGCTGTCCTGCCAGCAACACAGTGGCAATGGGATTCACAATAACTTCAACAAACTGCAAGAGTTAAAGAATCTCCTGGTTTGAAGTACCAACACAGTAGTCTCAAGGACTACTCCAGAGTAGATGTAGGTCTAGACCAGTAAAGACTGGGGATCCTTTCTGTAAAAGGATCATTTGCAGAAATGCAAATGCCAGCACTCTCTTGTTGAATGCTGGATTCATATCAAGGAATCAAAAGGTTGGATTGGTAGATAGAAGGTCGGCCGGCTGTGAATGGCTTATCGTCAGATCTAGCTAACAAAAGGGACTAGACAAACTTTGTCTTCTCCTGTGTCTCACAAATGTGAAAACTAACTTTCAGCATACAAATTTACAAAAGGAATAAAAACCTGAAAGTTCTACTCATTGCAGACATGGTCCCTCAAGTTTGTGAGGCAAAGCTAAAGATAGACTGTATACCTCCTGATCTGATTAAGAAAAACCTGCTTGCAAATAACACATGGATTGTGGTTGCTAGAACTACCACTGAGACCATGGCAAATTGTCAGACAGTTAGTATAGGGCAACCCACAAGGCACACTTCCTACCCTGTTATCAGCTAAAGGAAGAGCTCTCTATATTAGAATATTAGATGTGATTTTGTATACAGTCTCCAGGATAGCAAATTCTCTAGTGTAACAGGAAACGGTATTAAACCTGCCCCTCACCCTCACACACAAAACCAAGTGGAATCATTCAAATATTAGAAAATAATTGAAGGTGCTTTATATTGGCCCAAATGGACAGTAACATAGGAAAACTGGCACGTTGCAGATGTCAAAAAATTAGTGGTTGGTTGAAGTACCATCAAAACAAATAAAAATGTTAATAATATGATTAGCTATGATAGCTGGTTGTGAAGCTAGGCACCACGTAAAGTTAATTCTCAGAGCCAGCAATGACTCTGGATGAACCCAGACTGATATGGTTTTTTCTGTGACTTTCTTTTTGCATACAAGAATAGGTAATGTATTATCGCAGAACCTGAACATCTACAACTCAGTCAAATCAATAATTCTTCTCCCAGTTAGATGCAATAAATATGTTGTTTGTTCCCATTGTTTTATTTCCCAGGATAGTTATAATATTGCACTCATATTACACATCATATTGCACTCTCTACATTCTGCATCTCTCCTGCTACTTGGAATCCACTCCGGGCTACTGAGGACTGCTCAGGATTGAATGTGAGAGCTGCTTTTTGTCATCTTTATCGGCAGGAAGTCAAAGTTCAAACATGTAGCTACACTACCTAAGAGTAGATATACTGATTCACACCACAGGTCAATCCATCCTGTTGTCCAGTTCCAGCAGCTGTTGCGTAGGGAAGAGTACAAGAACAAGGCAAGCACGGAGTAAGACTTCATACTCTCTAGACCTCAGCAACTTGCAGCTGGGATTTCCTTGTCTGGAAACATATCTATCTACTTAAAGGCTCTTGGTAGATCTTTTTCTCACATGAATGCACTCAGTTGTGTTTAAACCCATGTAAACCCTTAACAACCATGGTATTTTTCAGCAAGGAGTTGCACAGCTTAACTGTGTTTCTCAATGCACCATCTCCTTTTGTTTGCTTTGAAACTATCCCTACTAGTTTTATTTAATGATTCCTTTTCCTTATATTGTAAAAGAAAGTAAACACTTGCTATGTACCTATAGAATCTCTTTGGCTCTATCATATGCCCCATCCTCTGGTTCATATTTTCAACATCAATCAATAGCTTAGCATCCTCATTACTAAAAGATCCATAAGCAATTGAAGGAGAAAAACATATTCCAGTTAGCAGAGAAAAGCTCAGTAAGAGAATATTTAGTATCAGGACTAAATCTGCTTCTACCCAGTTCCCACATAACTGAAGGAGAAAAGCAGTACCTCTTACCGTCTCCTTAGAGGGCTCAGTTCACATTGAAGTCAGTACATTTCAAGACCAAGCTTTGAGGTGAGAAGTGTCTTCAACACCAGGTTCCACCAGGCTCAACATCTGCTAGGCACAGTTCAGTCTGACCACAGGCACCAGATCCTGGATCCAGCAAACAGAAACAGTCAGGAGTTTCTGGTCTGCAGGGAAAAATGTTTTCCCATATTTTTTACTGTATTGGTAGTCATGCACCAAGGCACAATAAAGATATATCTATGAGTGGTGGAGTAGATACCTTCATGTGTCATCTGATTTACAATGGAAATGAGTAAATGAAAAGAAAAAATCTTAAAGGAAAAATACTTCTGTTATCTGAAAATAATATTATACAAGTTTCTCTTTTTTGGAAATTATCCATTCATTTTCTTCATAAACATTTACTAAGGAGAAAAGTATTTTATGAACATATGGCACTTGTCTCTGTTTTGGATGTAAAAACGTCTGGTATTTTGCTGACTTCATTTCATAGTGAGTCACTGTGTAGCTTTGTATAAACACCAGGGTATTTTCATCAATTAGAAATAACTGAGATTTTCAACATAACATTCCCGTATTTTTACTTGTGCTTGAATAGTTCTGCTAATACTCTAGACAATACATAAACATATATATACACACACTGTACACACAGGATCCTTATTCCTAAAAAATTCCAGTCAAAGAAATAATGCCTGAGGAGCCGTGATTCTGCCCTAAAACCCCACTGTATCCATTACCACAATCCCACAGATTTTTCCCTGTAAGTGGATGTTCTTCATCAGCTAGGATACTGTGATCAGGGAAAAGAAACAGTCTCTGAAAATTTCATTCTAATTAGAAAAAATACTATTATTAAGTGAGTGGGCTGTTTCTTAAGATACTTATAGCATATACAGAACCTCATCTGATTGTTTCAAAGAACATTCCTGCATTTGATGGTAACTGGACACCCAGACTGAGCAAATTAATTGCCCTATCAATACTCCAAGAACTAGATTGATCCTGTCCCAGTTCTGAAGTACTGCAGGAGAAAGAGGACACCAGAAGTCCTTCCTGCCTCAGGAAGCTTGTAAAAACACTCACTTCAGTCATGATCCAAATCACTGGCACAATGCAGAACTGAAACAGCAATCCAAGTCGCTGTGGTGGCATCTCTAGAAGTGGCAAAGATGTGATCACATATGGTAGGACAAGCATCAGAAATACGTTAGAAGCAGAAAGTGCTTATCCTATTACTGAGGGCACTTTCATGGGAGATACACCATGTGGGTTCAAATCCTTTTAGGAAAAATGTGTCTATAGCCCAAGGCTCTTGGATAACTGCTCCAGCCTTTGAGCTAGCAGGTAAAATAGAGAAAAGTGCTGTGTGAAGCTAGCCTGTCCCGTGTCTGAAACCACACTTTCTAGGCAGTTTACTTCTCAAGGCAAAAGGGGAGCATCTTCTCTGACCTCGTCGTAATGAAAGCAGTCACCTTTGGTGTTTGTCCTCCCACAAGGTGACACTAGATGGCAGCAGCTGAAGTGGCAGCAGGAGCTGCAGACCTCGCCGGCCCAGAAGACACTCTGGCAACCAGCCAGCGTGGAGTCGGTGGGGCCACCTGATAGTCGCTGCTTCTCTCTCTGCCTTACTGCCATGGAGGGTGCCACGGTGCTCGAGCAACATGTGCGATGGGGTACAGACATGGAAATGAACTCACGTGTGCCCTGACTTTCATGCTTTATTATTATTTCATGCTTTTCTCTAGACTGACTTGCCTACATCTGGTTGGTCTGTTTTGCATCTGAGGCCTCTTTGCCTGCATTAAAATGACAACTTTTCCCAAACTAATATGATAGAACGTATTAACCAATCTATTGTTTGATTGCCGCTTTGGAGCTGAATGGGTTAGGTTTTGCACGGCGTTGTAGAAATACTCAAAATAATGACCTTGTTAGTAACAATTCCGGAAGCAACAAGCACAGTAATAGATTGACAATGTCATAACCACTATTCAGACAATTTGTTGCATAGTCTCTTATTTCTGAAGGAAGCTGATGAAGGAAAAATCTGAGACTCTCCAAAACATGAACAGCACCAATATAGGATATGTTCCTCTTGTTCTAATAAGACAAGACTTCACGGCCAGCAAAATCACAGGCTATTCAAAGTTTAACAAAGAGGTATCAAAAGACAATGAGCAGCAACAGCATTAGTATTGTCTTTGGAATATTCACATGCTTCATGTCCTCTGCACGCCAGTTTTGTTCAATATCTCTGCTACAGTTAAAGATGTGTCACTGCTCTGTTATACCCATCTTTCCCAGGGGGGGTTTATTGCCAAGTTCTGAAAATGTGTTTGGGGCTTAAATCTGGAATTCAGGCTCTCAGCTTGGGAAAAGAACATCCTTTACACAGTCATTCAGATTCTGACCTTGAGCTAGTGAAGACGAAATCCAATGCTTAGTCACTGACGGGAACTGCAGTCATTTTACTCAGGACATCAAAACTCAATTGCTAGCTGCAACTTCTGCTGCTGCAGTGTGGGGTAGTCACCTAAAGGTAAATGCCTTATACGACAGCCAAACCATTTACATCTTAGGTTGAGTAATTCTGGCAGTGGCCATGCTATCTGTCTGCCAAGCCACAGGGAAGTAGAAGGGAGGGATGGAGACATGAATTGTCACTGTGCATAAGCACACAAGAGGTGGGAGCAGTGGCAGGTGACCTGGGAGGATTACAGAGACACTGTCTGAGTATGCAGGAACAGAGTTTTGGAAGCCAAAGTCCACCAGAAGTTGAATCTGAGGAGGGATGTAAAGGGTGACAAGAAAGGCTTCTGCAGGTATATGAGCAGCTAAAGGAAGGCTAGGGAAAATGTAGGCCTGCTGCTGAAGGGGGCAGGAGACCTGCAGACAAAGAATATGGAGGTTCTCAATGACTTCTTCGCCTTGGTCTTTACTGGTAAAAGCAGCCTTCAGCAATCCCAGATCCTGAGACCAGGGGGAAAGTCTGGAGCAAGGAAGACTTATCCTCAGTAGAGAAGGATCAGGTTAGGGAACATTTAAGCAAACTGGATATAAACAAGCCCATGAGACTTGATAGGATACACCCACAAGTGCTGATGGAGCTGGCCAATGTCATTGTAAGGCCAATCTCAATTACCGTTGAAAGGTCATGACAATCAGGAGAAGCATCTGACAACTGGAAGAGAGCAAATGTCAGTCCTATCTTCAAGAAGGGCAAGAAGGAGGATCTGTGAAACTACAGGCCAGTCAGCCTCACCTCAGTCCCCGAGAAGGCGAAGGATCAAATCCTTCTGGAAGCCATTTACAAACATGAAGGACAAGAAGGTGATTAGAAGTAGTCAGCATGGATTCACAAAAAAGAAAACATGCCTGACCAACCTGATAGCCTTGTATGATGACATTACTAGCTCAGTGGATGAGGGGAAAGCAGTGGATGTTGTTTATCTTGATTTTAGCAAGGGTTTCAACACTGTCTCACATAACATCCTCATTGACAAACTGAAGCACTGGCTAGATGAGTGGATAGCGAGTTGGATGGAAAACTGTCTGAACTGCCATGCTTAAAGTTTTGTGATCAGTGGCATGAAATTCAGATGGAGGCCAGTCACTAGTGGAGTACTTCAGGGGTTGGTATTGAGGCCAATACTGTTTAGCATCTTCATTAAAGCCCTGGATAATGGGACAGAATAAACCCTCTGTAAGTTTGCAGACAATACAAAACTGGGAGGAGAAGCTGATACAGCAGATGTGTGTGCTGCCATTCAGAGGGACCTTGGCAGAGTGGAGAAATGGGCCAACAGGAGTCTCATGAAGTTCAACAAAGCGAAATGCCAAGTCCTGTGCCTGGGGAGGAATAACTCCAGGCCCCAGGACAAGCTGGGGTCTGACCATCTGGAAAGCAGCTTTGCAGAAAAAGACCTGCGTGTCCAGGTGGACATGAAGTTGAACATGAGCCAGCAATGTGTCCTTGCAGCACAGAAAGACAGTGGCATCCTATGCTGCATTAGGAAGCTGTTGCCAGCAGGTTGAGGGAGGTTACTCTTCCCCTCCTCTCAGCTGAGACACATCTGGAGTAATGGATCCAGGTCTGGGTTCCCAGCACAAAAGAGTCACAGACATACTGGACTGACTTCAGTGAAAGGCCATAAAGATGATTAAGGCACAGGAGCATCTGTTATGCAAGGAGAGGATGGGAGAGCTGGGACTGTTTAGTGTAGAGAAGAGAAGACTCAGGGGAGCTTATCAATGTATATAAATACCTGACAGGGAGGAGAGGTCAAGAAGAGGGAGCCAGGCTCTTCTCAGTGGTATCCAGTGAAAAGACAGGGACATTGGACACAAATCAAAACACAGGAAATTTCACTTAAATATGAGAAAAAGCTTTTTTACTGTAAGAGTGGTCAAACGTTTGCCCAGAGTGGTTTCTCAGAAAGGTTATGGAGTCTTCATCCTTGGAGACATTCAAAATCTGACTGGACAGATTCCTGGGCAGCCTGTTTGCTATAGGAGATCCTGCTCTGAGCACAGAGATTGTACTAGATGATCTCCAGAGCATCTATCCAACCTCAGCTGTTCTGTGCTTGTCTGAATCTGTGATTCTGTGTTAAACAGCTTAGTCCTCAGATGTCCTTCATTGCCTTCTGCACTGCAGAGGCCACCCATACTCTGTGAGAGGAGCACTGCAGGGCTAAAGCAAGGCCTGCCATGCTGTGTACAGTAAGCACACACAATTATCTGCACCTTATTTGCATGCCTGATTTGTTCACGTTGTGATCATTGCACCATATAGAGTAGGTCCAATAAGAAGTCTGTGCAGAGATACCTTTTTTTAACAGTAGCAGGAAATGAAAAATGATCTTCACAGTCCAGGGACAAAGCATCTTTTCTGGCAGCTCCCTGAGGAGCTGGTTTTGGCTCACTGTCTTGTTTCCTCAGCAGTACAAGATGCTGTAGGATCAAGAAAATAACAGGAAAAGATTAACAGGCACCTTCTGGAGTCTTGTTTGCAAGATATTTGGTGCTCTGTTGGAGCTGTACATACATGACTTTTTAAAGCAATAATTGTGGTTCTGAAGAAACAATTACTCAAAACTTGCTAAAAAACATAGAAAATTGAGTTTAGTCCAAATATAGAGCTCTCTGCCAATAAAACACCTTTCAGCGTGAATAAACGTTTGCTAAACTGGCAGAACCTATGGGCAAAACTAATTATCGCCTGCACTGTGAAATTAATGGCAGTAAGCATCTTGGTGATGATACTGTGCTACTTGCAGCTGACAGGGCCCAGTTGTGCCAACTGACACACTTCCATCAAAAATACTGCAATATTTGGTGTTTTCCCTCAAAGCTACCACAGCTCCTAAAATACTACGAACACTGTGAATGCATGAAAATCTCCCTGAAAGTATCTGAACTGGCAGAAGTTTGAAAAGACTCTGAAAGCTCAAAGGTCTAAATGGCAACAATAGTCTGGATTATTCATGATTTCAGAGAGCCTGATTGATATCATTTGAACACATGGGACCAGCAGTGTTCCTTACAGTTCCTCCTTTCAGACATAGAAAAGAAATCATCCATCTTTGCT
Organism: Nyctibius grandis; assembly: GCF_013368605.1. Classification (NCBI taxonomy): domain Eukaryota; kingdom Metazoa; phylum Chordata; class Aves; order Nyctibiiformes; family Nyctibiidae; genus Nyctibius; species Nyctibius grandis. Next base: position 106,513,300 of record NC_090659.1, read on the forward strand.
ATTGTGTGACTCAATCATTTGTACAAGGCCACTGTCTTTGTTTTTTGACAGTCAGGTAAGGGATGTTTCTTTACCTGCAAAGAGAGGTGAAATTTTATAGTCTTCATGAAATGAGGGGAAAAGGTGACTGGAAACCCCTTCTTACCATAGCTCCAAGTAATTTCTTCCTTAAATCCAAGCCTATTGTCACATATTGTCTAGCTTTACAAAGTTATTGTAATTTTTGCTAACAAACACCCCATAAGATTTAGTAGCAGCTTCAGTGGTTCCATGTGTTACAACTCAAAAGATTTTCAGCTTTTTACCAACTCTCAACTTTATGCTTATGATACCTTGTTCAACTTCTTAAGGTTTTAATAAATATCAGGCAGTGCTGAAAGTATTTTTGTCAGGTGACATTTTTTTAAAAAGTTTTGGGTGGAGCTCTTAAATGGTATATGTTTGTGCCATTTTTTCCCCTTTTACAAAAAAAAGTATCCTCTTGAAATATTTTAAGAATATTTTTGACTGTCGATGCACTATGAACAACAGGAGACCTTGCTGACCCCACCAGAGATTAATGGGTCGGAATCTGTGTCTTTCTGTGGAATGGAAGACGTCAACACTAAAAGCTCCCTTACCCCACAGATAGCTGGTCCCAGTCCTGTTGTTTTTTCCAGTCTTCAGAAAAATCCTTGGCAAGAACTGTAATTTTTCCAGTCATCAAATTTCCAAGAATCTTCTCTTCACATCGCTCTCTTTTTCTTTTGATGAACTCTCTCACCATAATAAATGCAGACCTCTTGCAGGAATGTGGGCCAGACGTGTGTGTAAGCCAAATGGCTTATGCCTGGAACAACAGCAAATGAACAATGAAATCCAGCAACCAAACAAAACAAAAAAAAAAAAATATTTGGAAGGATTTTTTTATTTTATAAATGTTTCTCACTTTTTAGTTGATTTGACTCAACCGTGCAATTAGCTCTGGCCCACTGTATGGCCATCTGATTGTGTGGAACACTATGCCCTGTGCCACCTTAGACACATTTGAAATTGATTTCTCAAAACTGGCAGCACTGCAGAAGTTTTTTCACCCTTTAACCTAAGAGAGAACAGGAAGAAGGACTTTTTTTTTTCCTTTTTTTCTCAGTCCAGATATAACCAAAAAAAAACTTGTTTCTTCTAATTAATCACCTGATTTTCTATAAATGAGTGAGCATGTTGTTGCCCTCTACTGACTGGCCCATGTACACTAAAATGGATCTATTACTAAGTTCTTTCAATAGTATTTTTTCTGTTAAAATGGCAAAGAGGTTTTATTTTTTGGCTGTCCTTCTGCAGGTGTGAGGCTCTGATTCATAAAATTAGATCCACATTTTTAGTTTAAATCTTGATCCAGCAAAATGCTTTACTAAGTGTTTAATTTTAAATCAGCTGCACTGCACAAACTCTTAAACTTGAACACATATTTAACTGCTTTAATGGTTAGAGACCTCATTTGGGGTGTACAGTTTTAAGCAACTGTAATGTGATATTCAGATATACTTATGATTTTGTCCTATATTATTATTATTCTCAATTTTTTCAACTCCTCTGGTGCTGTCCTGCCTCTGGTAAGTTAAGAAGTGGAAGACTGTTTGTCTTCTACATGTAGTTGTATCTTGCCAAACACCCAAATATCAGAAGTGCCAGTTTTTTGTGAATGCAGATGACTCTAAGGGACAGTTAATGGATCCCTTAAGTTCTAGCCCTCCTATTTACATCTTAGTCCAAACTACTAAAAATTAAGAGTTCCTATATATGAAGAACATTATAGTCAGGCAAACATAACTTCAAAAAAATGGAGGAGGAGAGGTGCTACAGAATAGCCAACATGACCTTAGTTCCTGTGAAGATTATGGAGAAATCCTCACAGGACCCACTTTCAGGAAGAGAAGGTGACTGAGAACAACCAGCGTAGATTTACCAAGGACGAACTGTACCGGGCCAACCCAATTGCCCTCTACAAAAGGTTGACTGATTTTGTGAACAAGTGGAGAGCAGCTCATGCAATTTGCCTCAACTTTAGCAGGGCCTTTGACATGGTCTCCCATAGCACCCCTATAGACAAACAGGGGAGAAGATATGGACCATGGGCAAATTCCAAGATGGGTGAAAGACTTGATAGACTGCTGCGCTCAGAAGGCAACAGTCAATACTTTGAAGTACTGACTGTTTAAGAGCAATGTTCCTCAGATATTAATATCAGGGCTCATACTGTCTATCATCTTCAACAACTTGGGCGATGGCATGGACTGTACCCTCAACAGGCTGACATCAGTTTGGAGGGGCAACAGTCAGTACACTGGAGACCATGGCTGCTGATAGAGGGGGCTCAGCAGGCTGGAGGAGCGGGCCAACAAGGACTTCACAAAATGTGACAAAGACAAATGCAAAGTGTTGTAGCTGGGAAGAATAAACCTGATGCAGGAGAACAGGCTGGGGACCAACTGTCAGGCCAGCAGCTCTGCAAGAAATGACTAGGCTGTTCTTGGACAAGAAGTTAAACATGAACAAGCAGTGCACCCTTCAAAGACTAATCATACATTGGCTACATTAGCAAGACTGTAGCCAGAAGACTGAGGGAAGAGGTTAGCCACTCTATTTGGCATCTGTGTGGCTCCATCTGGAGTACCAACCAAGTGGAGACTCTCTAGTGTGAGAGAGTTTTTGGCAAGCTGGAGGTATCTCCAGCAGAGGTCAGTGGGCTGGAGCATCTGATGTTGGAGGAGACACTGAGGGATGTAGATGTTCAGCTTGGAGAAGACTAAGGATTGGTCTCATTGCTGTCTTGAACTACCTAGAAGGAGATTTTAGAGAAGGCAGACTCCCAATCTTCTCAGAGAAACACAGGAAGGGACAAGCAGCAGCAGTCACAGGCTGCAACAAGGGAAAATCTGACCAGATCTGGTGAGGGTTGTGCAACACTGGAACAGTGGGTCAGAGAGGTGATGGCATCTCCATTCCTTGAGGTATTCAAAATGCATCTGAAAAAGGCTCTGAGCAATGAGGCATAGCTATAAGTTAGCACTGCTTTGAGCAGGAGTTTTGCCTGGATGATCTCCAAGGTCCCTTTCGATCTCAGTTATCCTGTGTCTAAATATTTTAGGTCTTGTTTCCCATAGTGCACTATGGAGCAGCAGTAGTCACAGCCAGGACTCCAAAGACTGTTAAGATACAGGACGTAACATCCTTCCTATCTATAGAAATGTCTCTCTAGTCGTATTTGAAAATACTCCTCCTTCTTTACTGCCCTTGGAAAACAGCCAAAATCTAGTTTAACAGCCTAACTGTGAAGGACTGGGAGGAAGAATTCCTCAGGGTAGAAAGCAGCTTGGGATACCACCAAGACAGTAAAATGACCTTTTTTCTCTGTCTCCTGAGGAGGAGAGTGTACGTGCAGTGGAGTGTGGCAGGGCACAGGCTGCCCCTGGACCCAGGGGCCAGGGTGCCGGCCAGGCCATGAGCAGCCCCCTTCTGCAAAGCCACCTGGTGTCACACCGCCCGGAGCTGCGAGCAGGCAATTTGGGTCACCTCAGTCCCTTTCCACCATCACCATGCTCACTCACAATGCAATAAATAGAAAAGTTATTTTGTCAAGCCCGGCTGTTTTTATTCAGGAACTTCTCGGAGGAAGCCTGAGTGCGTAAACAGGAAAGCAGGGGCTGTTTTTACTTCACCCATCTATAGCCGGTACACGCGGGCTGACATCAGGCGAGGGCCAGCTGCACCAAGCACACCCAACAATTTGCTCCCGAGGCGGCAACGCCAGTACCGGGGCAGGCACAAACACAGAGGGAAAAGCATACAAACACGCTGCCCGTCTGGAGCTGCTGCTGCCCCAACACCCCTGTGTCCACCCCAGCTGCCCCCAGTCCTTGCTGGGAGCTGCAGGGAGGTGAAGGGGCTCCTGGAGCATCAACCTTGCTCCTGAAATTTATGAGCAAGATGTTTTTTCCCCTGTAAGAGCGCCAGCCCCTTGGTGCAGCTTGCTGATCACGGCAGGGGCCCTCACCGCAGTCCCCTGGCACCCCTGTGCTTGCGTGGTGTGAAGTGCTGCAACCGGGGAGAGCTGGGCATCTATTTTTAGCCCTCGTAGACTAGAATTGCAGGCTGCGCTGTGAAGCTCCCTGCAGAAACACTGGTGGGAATGAAAAGCAGCACCACACTGTAATTTTGCTTCTGGTGATGGGGTTTTCTTTCTAAATCCCAAGTGTTAGTTTCATTCACTGCTTCAGGTGGCAAGAAATATGCTTCGCCTGCAGCCATAACGTCTTCTCTCCTGCCTATATGTCACCTTATAATAAAACGTGCAGCAGTTTTACAGTCACTGTAGAGTTATTACACAACATATGTGTACAAAGCACACCGGCTTATATGACCACTCAAGCAATTAATAAAACCGCTTGCCTGCTAGAAGTGATCTTTAACTAAAGGTTGAACAAAATTGGTCTGGAAACCTAGAGAATAATTTAGAGTGGTTGCTTAAATCACAGAGACGCAAAGTCTGCGGGAGCTGGATCTTCATGCAGCTTTCATCATTAATGTTTTTCTCTCCATAGCCTTAACACTTCTAAATAGAACATCCTACCAAATAATATTTATGTTAATTTGTTTATTTGCTACCATAGAAAAAAAACAACAGCAACAACAGTGCTAAGGGAACAAGCGTGAATAGTAGTGAAGAAGTGCCTTGGTTATGAGTAATTTCTGTCTCTATTTTAAACATAGTGAGTAGATTCTTCTCAGTTACACAGCCTAAATTGGAGAAAGGTGAATTTTGTGGGAATTGAGGACAAAATTTAGCCCACAAGTTCAAATTACCGCTTCAGAAAATAAGGAATTCAAGTTATTAATTATAATCACTCTCAGTTTATTTTATACTTTTCTTGTAGTTAGTTACATGCATAAACTGAACAAAAAAATAATTTCCTCATGTGTTTTACTACTTCTTAATAACTTGAAAGCCACAATAGTAGCGATCTTAATTTATATCAGAGAGCACAACAACCATTAGCTCTACAACAGAAAATGACAGGAGGTGTGGAAACAGCAAGCCCAGCTCTGTCAGGACAGTACCACCTTATGCTTGACTTTACTGTACAAATCAGGTTGTAGTGCAGAGTACCGTGAGATCCCTCACATAACCAGATTTACCCCAGAGGTTTCTGGATCTGCAATTCACTATAAATAGAACCGCACTGAGACTTTTTGAGAGATGTTAGTTTTTTCCACATTTATCCTATCAGGAAGGGGACTTACTCATTTTCTACCCCGTCTTTAACCTGGAAAGGGTGGAAAATAAGGAAATGGTAAGTTGCAGGCTAGATTCTTCTCTGCTGTTGACGAGCTGCGTTCATGTCATACTGGCTCCCAGTTAATGCCCAGCTGCTTTTTCTAAACTCTGATTCTGCTTTAACTCCATATAGTCCATCTGCCAGGCAGGAGTTGTATACGATTCCCAGAGAGTCACTGGATAGACTGCAGCATTTAGTAACTTTAGCTAAACTCATCAGGGACCATTACAAAACTGCTGTACAGAACTAACATGAGTCTTGGGTATTCGATTCAGGGTTTACAGCTTCCAGCAAACACACAGTTTTGTTGGGGTTTTTTTCTACAGTACAAAGGCAGAAATTTTGGGGTTGGGCAATGCAAATTAAATAGGTGAAAATAGACATTGGCTGTTCCAGCTGAGTTTGAATTTGTCGAATTTATATCGTGGAAATAAGTAGCGTAAGACAACTCCTCCTAGAAGTTCACGTGGTGTAAAGCAAGTATAGATCATACAAAATCAATGGAGTTACTTTGATGCAAATGAGCGTAGATCCAGACTCAGCATCTCTTACAAGCAACGGCAGCGGTGTTCTCCAACATCCTACCAGTATGTAAAGGAGATGGCACTGTCCGTTCATACTGATATTCAATGAGTCTCTGCTGGGTGCTTTTCAGGGCAACTGCTATTTCACAGCTCTCTCCATCAGGACAGAGTGATTGATTTAGGAGATTTTCTATTTAGTTGTGTGCATGTGTCAGAGTGCAAGTAGAGAAGGTAAACAAGCTCATGCCTGGCTGTGTTGCAGCATCCGTTCCAGCCTCCTTCTGCATCAGCCTTTAAGAAGTGCAGTTATTGAGCTTATTCTCATCCCAGCACAGGGAGACATACTGCAATGGCCAAAATCTCATTTTCATGTCTTCCCAGATAACATGTCATGACAAGATTTCAACAGTCTCTGCCTTTCTCTCCCCCTGATCTCCAAAAGCCTAAGACAAGGCATCTCAGGCCTTGTTTCTCTGAGTATGGAAGGGAGGCAGAAAGTGCCATTTTACTGTGAAAAGTCAATATTGCAATTTAAAATGAAAATAGTAAGGCAAATCAATAGATCTTTCCCAGTGCACATTTATGAAAGCAATCAGTTTGTTTAGGAGAAAAAGTTGGGAGGTTGGGCAGTGAAACCACAGACTAAGCAGGGGGACTCCAGGACAGAGCCTCTTGCTGCCTCAGCCTGTAAACTTTGAGATTTTGTAAAATCCTGCCCCTTCCAGCAAAATCAGCTCATATGCATCTAAATAAGAGCACAGCAGCACATGGCAGGAGACAGAATCAGCTCCTACATATTCACGCAAGCTGAAATTTGGAGCAGCTCAGTTGTCGGTTCATATGCTAGGGAATGAAAGTCATGTGGCTTTTCTGGGAATAAGAGAGTTGCCAGTGTGAAAACAAAGGAAGACATGGTAAAAAGCTAGGAGCTACCCAGAGAGTCCTGAGGTACCTGTTTTCAGAAAATAATCAATTCTGGGATGCAAAGGAAGAATTAAAATACTCCCTGGAACTCCCCTGCAGCGTTCAGTACTGTTCCTCATGGTACCCAATACAAATAAAATGTGAACTAAATAGGCCCATGTAAAGCATATTCAAGCTCACTTTTTCCTTTCCTTTTAGGTTTCTCTTTCAAGTCTTTTTCTTTGATTTCTGAATGAAATTTCTGCCTTGCCTTTGTGGTCAACCATGCCAGCCATCTAAAGGTCTCTTGAGAAAGAGACTCTTTTCAGGAGTTAGTAATCATGTGCAAAAAATTTTGGTCATAAATACTTCAGGGATGTTGTCAAGAATAAGATGCAACAGAAATAGTCAAGTTAAAAAAAAAAAAGCAGGAGCAGTCTAACAGAGCCAACTGTGCTTCCTTCTGTCACACAGTCCTTCATGTGACCTTCAGCACAGGCCAATTCAGAGGATCCCAATAATTTCATCTGCAGGAATAAGCTGCTGGTCATATCCTCATGCAACACAAATCTTCCTATGTTAATGGGTACAATGCTAAAATTGACATTTTAAAGACATGTACAACTCATCTTTCTTGAAGTATCATCAGTACCACACGTAAGTATCAAAGAGATTTAAGAGACAGTCCCTAGCTAGCAAACACCACTGGCTTAAGCCTACACTTACAGTTTCTGAAACTACTATTTGCTTTTTCTATCTGAATTGAAAAGGCATTTCCATCTGCGCTGAAACAGAGACCGTAACTTGGAAGATCACAGCAACAGTGTGCCCATATGAATGATAACAAAACCATATGCTCAGCTTCCCTTTACTAGTAGTCTGGTATTCTGTGCCTCACCTGTCAATATGAATGCTGAAGGCATCCTTAAACCATCACTTCTCCTCTAGCAAATAGGCTGTGGGATTCATTGTCACCAGGCAGCATCCTACAGCTGCTGCAGCAACAAGCGTGGTCCTGCCTGGGGAAAACACAGTGTGGTCAAGCAGAAGGACCTTCATGGGAATTCAATCAGCCTCGCTGCAGTCCAGAAAAGTTCCAGCCAAAGGCCAAAAACACAGAGATGTTACATCTTGTTTAACACTTGTCACCTATGAAAGGGCACTTTTTAACAGCAGAGGATCCTCGGGAAAGAGAAGCCAGTCTCTAAGCCCCTCTAAGAAGGTATTCAGCATCCATTGCTACAGTGCATGTGTCCTTTTCTAAACAAATATTATTTAATTTCTGAAACCCATCAGATTTCTGCTTTGCATTAGTTTACAGAGACTCCCAAAGTATCCCTAAGCAATTTTGCAGTGGTAAGTTTACATGAAGTTCTCTCTGTAGCTGTGGTTTTGTCTGTCACTAACAGATGAGGCAGAGAGATTTTTCCTTCCACTGTTTCATTCCACCCAACATTCTGGCTAAATAATGTACCTAAATAAAGCAGTCCTGTACCCTTTTTTTTCTCCTTTATCTATTGTTATGATGGAGCAGAAGTTCATTACCTGCCAAAGCTCCAGTCAGTACATCATGACTGAATTCAGATGGGAGAGAGACAATGTTTACTGTAAGGCAACACCTGTGCACAAAAGTGGGGTTTGTACCAGGCTTTGGCTGTGGCAAAGCAGGTGGTCACTACCCTGAGAACGGATGTCTGGAGGGCAGAGAGTTCCTTTCCAACAACTAGGAGTACCAGGTGAACTGAGATTCCCTTAAGCATCTAAAGAAATAGCCATATTTAATGATCAGAGTATGCTTGCAAGCAGCCTGGGAGGCCAAATGAGAGTCAAAATCCAGGAGACACATTTACAACATCCAATGCATTTCCAGTGAATTTGATTAATACATCATAATCTGAGGGCAGAGCAAAGCACTCAGCAGCTACTGCGCTGCTCAAAGTAGCAAAAGACTTTTCTCAAGGTTTGGACAAGTAAATAGATGTTCTTATTACATGTTTATATGAATCATTTGGAATGATTTATTGGTTTGTTTTGTCATTAAAACTACAGGCTCTGAGTATCACTCAACTTCTGTTGTATGTGTTAAATTTTATCAGTCACATGCACTTTAATTCGGCTCTATTAATGGCTCCAGCTTCTGGAGTTTGAAGAGATCATGGGGAATAATGGAAGGATCTATTTTAAGTGTACAGCTATTTTCTATTTTGGCAAGGAGATGACTGACAGTAAATAAATACCATGCCATCGTTTAGATACAGTAGATGATTCTGGATGACCTTACAGAGCTCCACAAAATAGGAAGCAACAGAAATCAGCAGCCAACATAAGGAACGTGCAAAGATAAGCATAATACCATTAAACTGCTAGCAAATGGAAGCTTGGCTGTATTGAGCTAACTTGAACTGTTTGATCACTTCTTCCTATGTTACCTTTTCAAACCTGAGTCCAAAATTAATTGTTACTGCTGGACTCACTCCAGATCTAGGACCTGCTTCTTGAAATAAAACTATTCATGATATTTTATTCACAATACATAAATTAGGCCATTTCTACATTTTTTTCACATACGTCAGTTACTAACTCCTGAAGTATATAAGGATGCATTTGGAAATCTGGGTCTTTGTGCACCACAGTACACCTCTCTCATTGTCCTATCCTTCCAGTCTAGAGATGCACAGTGGCCCCATCACCACCCTGGTAGGAAATAGCAACCATCTGATAACACTTTTGCTGCTCATCTCCTGTGCTGCCTCGTCAGATCTTAAAAGCAGCCACAGTTTAAGGCCCCCAGCAGTGCCCAGGAGTAAATACCTAGGGAAAAAATCTAAGAAACAAGGGTAGAGTGCAACCCCTACAAATTATTCTCTTGAATTTGGCAGCCACAACTACCTTAGAGACATCATCCCATCAGGAGGTGGCGTTTGGTTCTTGTGTTATAAGAAATGCAAACAACTGTGCCATATTCACCTTGTACCGCCCTTTATGATTTTATAGACAGTCCCTTCTTTCCTCCCAAGCAATGGGTGCAGTAATTAGCACTCTTTAAAATACAAAAAACAGTTCCCACCTCTCAAGCAAACACAGAATATGCCATCCCTTCCTCTTCCCTCTCCTCACTCCAGCCCTTTGCTCCCACAACACAACACTGCTGCGCCAACCCAGCCATGGCCTTTTCAGGACCACTCTGTAAAATGTATCAGCAGAGTGATCAATGATTAAAATATCCTGCCATCAAAACCCCTATATGGTGAGCCTCCAACCTAGCAACTGAGAGGTTAAATCCTGGTCTACATGAACTAAAGTAGACATCAGTGTGTGTGCACCATTCTGGCTGAAGATTTCACAGCCTGTAAGGCTAGGGCTATCTTTTTCTGATTAGACCAGTGTATGGTCATCACATGAAAACAGATGCACAGGTTAAAGTGCTGCTTTAGTCTTTGAAAACCTTCTTGTGAAGTGGGACTTTATTTCTCTTCAGTCCATCCATTTCCCACTCTACTCTTACTTCCACAGAGGTCTTGAATCCCTGCTTCTCCAGTCACCCTCAAAACGTGGGAGAGGATGAAGCTCTGAATAAAGATCTTGTTCATCACATACAGATAACTAAACCAAAGTTGATGCTTCATCTCTTTGAAGTTTGCCTTATCTGCTGGCAAAGTAAAAGTCTTACCTCTTTCCAGGCCACTTTAATGACCCATTACTAGAGAAATAACTGGTTTAAAGATATACTTTTGTAAGAATGGATGTAAGAAGGAGCACATTAGATGGGGGGCAAGGGGGTGAAATTATGCTGTTGCACAGTTTCTCCTTCATCCATTTCCCAGCTTGTCCTTATCACCACCAAGATTACATAAGTCTTTCCCCTACTAGGAACTGGGCTTGCTTTAGCTGGTAGTGTTCCAATTAATGTTATCTTTATCTCTAGAATTGCTAGAAATCCTTAGAAATCCTATGTGGGATGCTATTAGCTTATTTGGCCAATGCTTTTAGAATATTTGTTTGTTTTCACTCAGGCATTCATGTTTCATTCAGGCCATCATGCTATCTATCTAATGCACTACATTAGAGCTGAACTCACAGCCTCTGCTGCAGAAGACATGAGGACTGGCACGGGCTACCCACAGGACATACCACATCCTCCCAGGCTGTGCTGGTGACCTGCCCAGCACAGCCGTCACTGCTGTCTTTGGCGGTGCCAAACACTTCCCTTCCCATGACGGAGCAAGCTGTAGAGATACCTGACCAAACGAAGTTCAGCTCTCAGTTACATGAGATTGTCCAATGATAAGTGCAAAGCCGCTTACACATTTGTTCTGGTGCTCAGTTCTCCCACACATCTTCTTTGATGTTTTTCTCCACTTAGAGGTATTTTACTGTATCCATTGCTATGTCACACCACAGAGAAAATCAGAGTGTTCAGCAGTAGTCCTAAGAGCTGAAGCTCTTGAATAGAAATCAAGAGTTAAACCTGCAGTAGGTACAAATTGATATATCTCGATTGATTCCTTTGGACCTGTGCCACTACTCTGGTTTTCATCAGGATATCTAGCAGGAAAATTTTCAGATGGGTTGTTTTTTAATACTAAGACACAGCAAAATAGTCCAGCCATAGATCTCTTCCATGAACAGTCTTTATTGAGACACAGATAGCTTACTTTTAAAAAAATAATATAAGTGTCTTTTAAGTTCATCCAGAGGTTACTTTTTTTTGCTACTGAGGTTTTGGGTCACTGAGTTGTTTTTTATTTGTGGGATTTTTTTTAGAAAGATCATAATTCATATATATCCACACCTTTCAAAAATCACTCTGTTGTTCTTAAGGAACTTGCTTTCAAAATAAAGAACTCATCCACATGTCCCGTCCTGGTGCTGGAGTTGCTGGAGTGGAAATCAGAGCTCTAGCCAGTATACTTTAAAGCTTTTTTCACTTAACAGACCACTTGGTTTACAGAAATTGCATACTTGCTTGTTTCACCTGTCCAAATTGCAAAAACAAGCATCTGCAAAAGAGCCAAAGTAAAATCTGAGCACGCATTCAGAAGATGAACAGCACCAAAATGTAGCTGTTTGTGGATGGAGAGCACTTACACTTGCATTCAGCGCATAGTTATTAATGTGACATCTTCCTTTTGTTACTGCTATGTATTGGCTCCTGTTACAAACCACTGCAGAGCTGAGGACAAAGAAAAACTTCCACATTTCCCAAATTATTTCTGGAACACATGAAGGTCGAAAGGGCAGATTCTGCTCCACACCACACCCACTAGCCTGACACCCATGGAGTGGCTCTATTGGGGACAGCACTGTGCACGGAGAGATTTTAAATCAAACTTTTTGATAGCTAAGTTACACCAGTTCACCTAAGATACTACAAGGAAAGAAAAAGAAAACAAATTCTGCTTATATTGGGTAAAATCTCCCATTTCAGTAGTTACAGGCTTGAGTGCTACAGGAGATTTTTTAATAACAAATGTGGTTTTCTCTACTGGCTATACTTTCTATATCTCTTTGCTCCCATGAATCTGCATCTCCTCCCCAGTCTCAAAGGACCACATGTTCTTCCTCTTTAGCCTCCACCACCTCATTTCAAATATTCCTCTCCTGCTGTAACCACGGCTGTCGAAGCAACTCCACAGCGGGCATGTGATCAGCACCCAGGGGAACATCGCAGCTCTGGAACCCCTCCTGATACTACACACAGTTTCCTCAATCCCACTGCATTATATTTTTTCATCTTTCTCCTCCCCACCTTTCCCCAGGCTCTCTCCCTCCATGTTTACTGCACAACACAAAACTTTCTACAATAAAGCAGGAAGAAAACTGAATCCATCACTAAATGCAAGCACTGGCTTTATTCCTTCTGTCCCTGGACCCCATATGCACTTTGCATTTCACCCTGTCATGTAATGGAGGGGTCAGGTGTTTCTGCTGTTGCTACCATGCACTAAAAGCAGAGTGATACAAATGTGAGCTAAAAAGGATCCTTCAATCCCTAACTGCAATTGTGGATAAAGCTGGGAATTCTCCAGCACACGTCGAGCAGCTGCTGCCATGAACAGGCTCCAGGGATGTACTTTGGTGCATTCCTGGCCTGACTTAGTGCCTCGTGCTAACTCAGTTTTCAACCATAGTCATTTTTGTGCTGGCTCATTATTATAGCACTGTAAAAATAAAGTGTTTGGACAGTACTGAAACTTCCTCCTAGCTGCCGCTCTCATTTGCATAGCAGGCTACGATTCTGTGTAACAAGGTGGCAGTTGTTTCCATCCTATTGCTTCTCTAATTTTCCTGTCAGATTATGTTTCCATCTAATGCCTTTCGTACACCTCTAGTACAATCTAACAGGGTTCTTAATTAATCTCTGAATAGCAGAAGTCATACTCAGCTCAGCAGAACCTGAGTAAAAGAGGCGTAAGATCTTCTGGACTTGATCTTGTTAACTTATTTGTTAACTGAGATGACATTGAATTTTAATACTATCAATATTCCTAAGTATTATTCTTTCATTTGTTGTTTCTAGAAAAATTTATATTATTATATTGTAACAGTTAGGAAAATAGATGTTTTCACGTGACTAACAACTTTGTAGGTATTTATGCACCTAAAGGGAATGAATTTGATATGTGTTTTAATCTGGGTAATAACAGGCTTTTCAACATTTAATGTAGTGATTTTTATCTGCTTTTATCTTGACAGATATTTTTATGGAGTGTCACACATTTTTGCTTTTTTTTCAATTTATGAATGAAATGGATGGGAAAAGAAACAATTACAAGCAAGCACTACAGTCCTCACAACTATAAAACTCTCTGGCTTGTGAAAATGCTCGGCAAATGTGGATTCCTCATTCCGGAACTTGCTCAGCAACACACTTCCACAACATATTCATTCCTGTTAAAGCCTGACTGATTCTAGTCACTCCAGTGAAGGCCCTCTAACTAAAATATAGATGAAATTTAATCCTTTATCTTTATTTGATATTTGCATTACAGTTTTGGGCCTCAATGGCACCTTTGAGGCAACCGATACTTTCCAAAATCACCTTTAAGCAAAGACCAACAAAAAAGCTTCTGCAAACAGACAGTAAAGTACAGCGTTACATGAGAGCCTGTGTGGGACCCATGAATGTCTTCTGTAATACACAATCTTTCAGGAACAGTCCTCAGTGTTTTCCAAGCTGCATATAAGACTGAGAGCCTCTAGCCCATGAAAAGATTTGACTTATGACTGAATATGGCTGAATATGAGCCAGCAGTGTGCCCAGGTGGCCAAGAAGGCCAACAGCATCCTGGCTTGTATCAGAAATAGTGTGGCCAGCAAGGCAAGGAAAGTGATCGTCCCCCTGTACTCAGCACTGGTGAGGCTGCACCTCGAATACTGTGTTCAGTTTTGGGCTCCTCACTACAAGACAGACATTGAGGTGCTGGAGAGCGTCCAAAGGGCAACGAAGCTGGTGAAGGGTCTGGAGAACAAGTCTTATGAGAAGTGGCTGAGGGAACTGGGGTTGTTTAATCTAGAGAAAAGGAGGCTGAGGGGAGACCTTATTGCTGTCTACAACTACCTGAAAGGAGGTTGTAGCGAGGTGGGTGCTAGTCTCTTCTCCCAGGTAACAAGAAATAGAATGAGAGGAAATGGCCTCAAGTTGTGCCAGGGGAGGTTTAGAATGGATATTAGGAAAAAAAATCTCTTCACAGAAAGGGTTATCAAGCAGTGGAACAGGCTGCCCAGGGAAGTGGCTGAGTCACCATCCCTAGAGGTATTTAAAAGACGAGTAGATGTGGTACTTACGGATATTGTTTAGTGGTGGACTTGGTAGTGTTAGGTTAATGGTTGGACCAAATGATCTTAAAGGTCCTTTCCAACCAAAACAGATCTATGATTCTATATAAATTATTGTCAGCTGTATCTGAACTGGGGGATGCAGGAACACTTCCAAGCTGAGTTTGACCTTGTGGTTGTAATTTGACTTATATCAAGGTGAATATAAGGTATGCACAAGCCACCCTGCCCAGATGTTCAGTTCCCATACAAAGGACACCTGGGTGAGTATGCTGGAAGACATTCCCACCACCCTACACTGGCCAGACCTGGACAACTGAGAGACCCAAGCCTCGTGTCAACCTATCCATTCTTGATAAGGATTTCAGGCAGTGTCCTCAATAGCATCATGACATTAATCCTCCAAAGATGCTGCAGTAAAGTAAAATTTTGATTTTGCAATCCTTATTGGTCCAGAACAAAAGACATTTTACGTATTATCTGTATTGTCTTGGGTAGTCCGTATCTATAAATAAATAAAGCAATGAAAATGCTTACAAAAACAGTATTGAAAAAATCAGGAGCAAGTTGGTTTTCCCAGTGACCAAAACCAAACTGTAATGGAATTAACTGAGAAGTATTGGTGAGAGTTCAAGTGAGATATGGTCTGAGCTTTTTGGCCTGGACTGCTTTTGTTTTCAAAGAATTGTCTTTGCCTCCCAGAGCAGGTGAGGAACAGGAATGTGGAGAAGAGTGATCAAATTTCATCAGAAAAAGTACTGAGGAATAAAAGCAGCCATTACATTAATCCTCATCTTCAGACAAATTCTACTTCATGTCAGCAGTTGGTAAAGGGAGTGGGCAAAAGGTGACAACAAGGTAATCTGCCCTTTCCATGTCCTTAAGCCTCTTGAAAAACCCACTATCCTTGTCTCCGCAACAGTTAGACTTTTAACCCTTCAGCTGATGTACAGGAGTTACTCTCTGTTTCAAAGCAGGAGAAAACTAGGCTTTCCCCATCTGGAAGCTGCCTTGGCACCTTTTTAGCATCCTGACAGCCATTTGTGTCAACGATTGCACTCACCCTCACTTTTGACTTGCAGGTAAAGCCTCTGAGACTCTGGACCAAGAATCATTCTCTTTATCTTGGTGGGCAAGATTTCTGTCAGCCATCTAAAATTTAGGCACCTTATCCAAATAAGTGAACCAGGCATATGTGATGGGGTTCATCCCATCGCAACCTAAATGTCTAAGCTGGCTTAACTCTGGAAAGGCCTCCCTCTTTGCACTGATTATAGAGCAGGCTAGACCACTAGCTTAAACCAGACCTGCAGCTTTTAGGCAGCTAATGCTAGATTAAATGAATCCAGCCTCCCTGACTTGTGTGGTCTTTGGACAGCCTCCAGCCACTCTAGCTCTGTTTTGTCTTCAGTGTCCTGACCACTGTATACTGGGAACAGGTTGTACCTACATTTTTTAAGAAGATGCCATGGCACTACAGCCCAGTGTGGCAGCAGTAGCATCTGCCTATTGAACCATGCTTGAAGTGTTTCTGAGGGAATTTACAAGTCCCTGTTCTCTTTTTAGGCTGTTTTTCTACAAATTTTACATCAGAGTAACTCTAACACCTTCATTAATATTATCTGAGCTGTTGAGGTTACTCCTGAGCCCATTTAGTAAAAGGATCATAAAGACAACAAATTTTTGAAAGCGAAGCTCAGCAGAGCCTGTTTTCATGCAAGTCATATCTGTAAAATCTCTACTAAAAACAGAGCACTCACTGACTTGAAAACCATCTGATTCTTAAGCAATATCCCAATCCAAACAAACTGATCTTTAAATTGGACTTTGTAATTCCTTCTGCAAAATCAGCCCTACTGTTGAGGTACATCTGTTGAGCACGGAGTCAGATTACTTTTTCTGTACATGAGTATTACAGTAAGTTTGCAGATGACTCCGTAAGCTCTGGTGCAATTTAAAGCTGTACACTGAATGTGCTCTTTTCAGCCCCTGCCAAACTCCAGCTCACTGCAGTATTAACATATACATAGCATTCAGGCTGTAGGATATCTCTAAAAGGACAGTTCAGCATAGTCCTTAGACCATAGTAGTGCCATAACACACCTTATTGTCACATCTAAATCACATCAACCTTGTCCACAAGCACAAGTGAACTAAGACAGAAGAGGGGGTGGGCTAGTGACCTAGTTGTCTAGACCCTCCCCAGAGACAATAGAGGGAGACAGGCACTGCCCCAGGATAACACATCTCGGATGGGAGGGGATGGGATGGGAGGAATCACCCCCTGGAAGTGCCTATTCACTGTTCCCTATGCAGCGATTGAAGACAACTATTTTAGGACAGACCTCTGACTTTTAGATGGCTAAAGTCTGTCAAGATGAAACCCGTCCATCCCTGGACAGGAGAAGCTCACATTCCTTTTTTTTTCAGCCAGCTTGTTTGTCTTTGCCCTGAAATGAACTCCCATTAATCTCAGAGTAAGTCATGGCTGAGAAGTAGTTTGTGAATCTGCTTTTTATCTTTACCACCTTTCAGTTCCCATTTCCCAGCTTCCAGCTCAGCCCGGGTCCCTGGTCCTGACAATGTGCATAGGCATGCTACCAGGCATGTAGGCACAGCCTTTGGCATCTCATTAAAGAAAGGATAATAGAAACTTTATGTGCCTGGACTGGTCTTGATTCCTTATAAGAATATCTCAAGTGGTACTTATTTTCTTGGGTTTTTCTTCCAGAGAGACTACTATCTGTTTTTATTCACTCATGAGAAAGGGAAGAGAAATAAATGCTGTAGTGATAGGACATGAAGAAGTGTATGTAATTTGGCAAAGGCTGAGTGCTAAACTCAAGTACTGCTGGAGCCATAACACTTACTAAGCTTTATATTCAGGGCAATGCCCCAAGCTCTGCTTTCTCTGTATTATGTTCATCCTGGCTACTAATAGCCTATATGGCACCCATATGACCAAATAAATCTGGCCACTGTGAGGACTCCATGGAAGTGGCTTGGTTGTGCTGTGTGTGGGCTGAGTTTATGAGCAGGTTTTGAGGAAGCTGTTCAGGGGTTTCACTGGCCTCTGGGGAAGCATCTCGCACAGCAGCTTTTGGGGTAAGAAGGAGAGGAGAGGAGGAAAGTGAGACCCCCTGTGTGGTGGCAATACCTCTAGACACTGCCAGCTCAGGGCCGGAGTAGGTCTGGGAGCTTTGCTGTCCAGCCCTGGTGCCTAAAATGCCCAGTCCTGGGGACCAGGGGAAGCAGTGTCTACCCTAAATGAGAATTTCATTTGTTGTTTGTAATTTAACTTCATTCTGTTTTGAAGCAGTGAAAGCGTAAGACAAGATGGTAAATAAAATCTGGAGTTGCTTATTCAGTTTTTACTTCTTTTCAGTTTGTCTCCTAAAGACTAAGGGCAAATTAGGATGTTAAGACTAGGGGCTTGGATCATTAGGCTTCTACTATTTTTTTTTCTTATCAGCAGAGTAGATGTCAAAGTGTTAATAATATTCCTTGCTAAGGTTTGAAAAAATGCATTTTTTCTGCAATTAAGCAAGGGGTTTTCTTTTTTTCATTTTACCTACAAAATTGGTAATAGAATTAAAAAATGGTCCATGCTTTGCTTTCCCCCAAGAGACCTTGGCTAAGTACTGCTTCTGATAGTGGCAAAACATACAAGTAACTTGCTAAAGGGACTATCCCAGGGCTGAATTTACGGCAGAACAAACAAACATGACATAAGCAAACAGGTGAACTCCTGAAACGGGGCTGGGCAGGGCAAAGACTCAAGTTTTTTTTCCAATGGTTTCTCTAGTTCAAAAGGCTTAATTTCTCAGCAAAACACTAGCAGTGCGTGGCCGGGTAGTAGCAACAAGGCATGTTAACTAAATCAGCAATTTTAAACCATTCAATCAAGCTAGCCAAGGGGAGTGGATGAAAAAGGCACTTTTAAAAGCTATTCCATGCACTCAAAGTGTCTTTTTTCATTCCTCTGGTCTCCAGATTCCAGGACACGTCTTTGCATGTCACCGAAATCTAGATGAAATCTCAAAGACTGAAATTCGCTGTTGGGGGCTTAGGTGGAACTTGAGTGGTCATAAACCTTGAATGGGCTGCTACACCAGAGGAATTTCATTCAGAGACTTCCTTTACCATTTTACTAAGTATATTTTATTCACATTTTGTAACTATATCTTCTGCCTGCACTACTGAAACCTCTTAGCAACTTTTCAGCAATGAATCTTCTGTATAACGTGCTTTTTAAAGCTTCCTGAAATGAACTCTTCACACTGCATATGTTAGAGAACTAATATGGTACTAAAACTCTCTTTTGACTGCATGTTTTTTGAAGGGGCAGAGGAGTTCATTCTTCCCATGTCTCTCAATGGTACTTATCTCAGAAGCATCCATCATGTGCAGATCAGCAAGGTCATCATCAGAATGAAGAAGTAAGAGTTGTAAATTGCAGTCCTACCACCTGAGAAACACCCGGGCTTTACGACTTAGCAGGGTGTTTGCATTCCTGTCGTGTAACCCTGCACATCCATTTAAGGTTAAGGCTCTGTCTGAAATATGGCATTCTGTGGGATTAGCTATACAGATCACAGCATGGCTGATGTATGGATGAAGCGGCATTTTCTTTGTACCTTTTACGTTAGAGGATCACCCTGATGCTGGAATTTTACCATCTGAAGTGTATTTTGTTGACAGTTCAAATGAGAAATACTCATGTCCTCTAAGCAGCAAGTTAAATCGTCAGTAGGTAAAGGCACAAGCGTATGCCATGTTGCTGTTTATGCAGGTAGGCTTGGTTGGGCTGGCTTCATTTTCCCGGTATGATCAAACTGCACTCACTAGCCATATAAATGTCCAGAAGAAATAAACTCATTTTGTAACGTGATCAAAAGGCAATCATTTCTGTGGCACGATAATGTTCTACGAATTATAGTTTGTGCATGACTTACTTAAAAATTGCTACCTTTGGATGTGTTTTATACGGGAAATATATTAAGATATCATTTACAGGTATTTCAGATTAAATTAATGAAAAATATTAATCCATGTACATGAATAGAACAACATTAAAACAGGGGCTTCTGGAAATCCCCAAGAAATGGGGTTTTCTCTCTGTATTAATTTTTCTGTGTATTCTGGAGCAGGTTTCTAAAGGCTGCCACAACCAGCGGGCTCAGCAGTAGCCATGGTTAAACCCACTCAAGAAGAGGATTATGCCATGTTCAGATAGGTTTGGGTACCTTCTGCCCAGTTCTGTTCTTGGCATCTGGTGTCCTGCAAGACATTAATACTGGTCCTTTTCAAGGTTTCTTCTTTATTCTTCAGTCTCATACTTTTAATGTCCTTGTCACTGTCTGCCTTTTCCAGATGCAAGCCAAAGCATCTCTTGAATTTGGCAGAAGAAAATAGAAACCTGTAGTTGCTTTTATTGCAGAGTGTTTTCTTTAGCTCTAGCAAGGAGCAGGCAGTATAAAAGTACATCAGCAAATCTGTTCTGATTCAAACTGAGTCTGTCTTTTCTTTCTCTTGGTGATATTTAGATGTACTTAAACACCATGACTAGAGTATCATATAGTTAATCAAAAGATTTTTCTACATGGTACATACAATAAAAACTTTTCTTCCAAAATACAACAGAGAATATATACTGGACATACATGCTGCTTGTATATTTAAGCAGTATGTATTTATTCCAGCCGTCACACAAGACCCAATATGAAAGTAGATGCCACTAAAAATCAACACTTCCTAAACAGTGCTTCATTACATTAGCTGAGAGACAATTTTTACCAGCAAATATTTATATATTTATATTTATATTTTTAAATATTTATAAAAACAATATTCAACACAGAACACATCTGTAATATTTCCTCGTCACCCTTTTTCTTGCCTTTATCTCTGCTCTCCCACTGTCCCAAACACCTCCATTCATTCCTCATGTATTTCAAGATCCTGTTCTAACCTGCTTCCTTTGAACTTTTTGAAGGGGTTGAATTTCACCCACTTCATATTGCATGCTTTGACACTTGGGTGCTACAACATAAGACGGAAAGTAGGCAATGCGTATTCACAGCTCCTGAAACAAAAGAAAGTGGTAAAAGACATTAGAATTGTAAAACATGGCAAGAAAAACACATTATTCCTTAGGGGAAAGGAACTATTATTTTTGCCTTTGTGTGGAAGAAGGTGATGCTTCAGTCACCTAACACATTGGTATGGTTAAAGGCTGCTAATATTACTCTTTGGCAGCATTCTGAAGGTGAAAAAGGCACACGGTAGTCATATGAGGAACAGAGAAACATAGCAATAAAAACATCTGCATAGTTGCCACCCTAGCTTTGAAGTCTATTGCCAAAATACAGAAGTTTTTGCACTAGGTAACTCTTGAGATATATTCTGCTCAGCTGTACCTTTGTAAATCCTGTCACTGACAGAGCTGCTAATTGTATGCGCTCCTGTAAGACAAACTGGAACCCACAGATGTGTATTCATAGCTTTACCTAAATAAGAACTAGTAAACTCACCCCAAAATGACAAAGAAGTCAAAAGCCATTGTTCGAACTTTTGGGGGATAACCAGCCACTAGAAATATTCTTAAGATTTTGTTCTGATTATTATGTTAGGCCACACAGAAATAAAGAAATTATAAAGATATATTAGGTAAAAGTGATCATATTGAAAAAGGAGAATAAACAAAACATGTCTGTAAAATACTGCTTTTATTGTGCTACATTTTTAATATCTAAAAATAAAGCCTTGTTTATTCAGCTTTGATGATAACATTGACTCACCTACCATGCAGCAAACCAAAAATTTCTCTATTGTGTTTGTTTTGCAGAAGTAACTTGCAAAACAAGTCCTTTCAGTGGCAATAACATTTTATAATCGCAGAAGGGCTGTCATTTTTCAGATTGGGAACATAAAATATAACTTATGATTACCGTGTTCATACTTATAAGTGTAAGTACCCTGGAGTGTAAGACTTGAAAGGTTTGACATATAAGCTGTCTCATATGGCGTCGCATGTGTTCCCTCATTTGATATAAATAGCTTCTGCTTTCCCCTGGGTTGTTCTTTCTTCTACTTGACTTCACCACTTCTGAGGTCAGAGATGCATTGTGCTGATCTCTGCGTGATGAGGGAGGTCAGCCGTGGCCATCTGGAGATGCAGAAGCTGTCTCTGTGCGTGAATCATGTTGTAAAGAAGACGACAGTCTGTCCCTCAGCTTTTACTCAAAATTCCCACTGATTTCAGTGAAGCTTCTTGTTAACAGAAGACACTTCAGAAAAATGCAAGCGGACTAGACCTGTTGCTTCTATTGAGATTACATCTCCTTAAAACACTGAGATCTGGCCCTGTGGTGCCAGGTGATGTGCTTTAACTTTATAGCCCTACACCTCCAAACATTTCTGAGTAATAATTTTTTTTTTATTTCTCCTGATTTCTTGTGAGAAGAACTGCAGAAGCAAAATAACTCAGCTAACAGAAAGATCATCAGACTCTTTTAACCCCTCCTAGGCCAAGTTTTTCTCAAACCAAGGAACAAAATGGCAAGCCAGCCATAAATAAATCAGAGTTTTGTGACTGTAGGCTGTATAGCATTTGTCCCATGATGTGGGAAGACACGTGGGAAAGGCCAAGTACACTGGAAGCAGAGGAAAGGTTTGGAGATACAGTTAACCTGAGACCAGGAGAGCTGGATCCAGTTCCTGGCTTTGCCACAGGCTTTTTCTGTGACTTCAGGTAAATCACCCAATTTCCCTGTGCATGAGGAGGTTTACAAGGAGAAGGGGTGAGCATTAGCATCTTGTCACCCTGCAGCTCACACACCCAGCAAGTAACACTGCACTTGAGTCAAGCCCTGCTTTTTTTCTTCTATCCTTTGCTTGTCTTGTCCATGCAGCAGCAGGTCCATCTGAGCAGGGGTCAGCCCTTCCTACATGCAATGCCAAGGCAAGGTCTTGCAGGCATCGTGGCACTGTGATCGATGAAGAGGACCTGCACAGGGGCCCATCTGAAGGCTATGTTGTGACACATCTGCCCTGCTCCTGTAGGCACGCACAAGGGTCATGTTTGAGTTTAGCGATGTACCAAATCATTGAGCAAATGCATACAGTCAGGGTGGCTATAGCAGTGTCCTCTGCACAGAGTGGCACAGTGAAATAGGTTATTCAGAGGCAGGTTTGGCTCATGTCGCTACAGGAGCACCATTGAATCCATGTTATTAGTTGTTAGCACCAGGCAGGCAGCTCCCTTCCCCTGGTTCAGTGTTCCAGCTCAGAAAATAGGTGTGGGGGTGAAATGGGCAGTTGAATCATAAAGTGACAGTAGCTACCTCAAGCTTGCAGGATTGAAGAGGCATTGGCCAAATCACCTTCCTCAGGGGCTGCATCAAAAGCAGTGTGGCCAGCAGGTCGAGGGAGGTGATTCTGCCCCTCTACTCTGCTCTCATGAGACCCCCACCTGGAGTACTGCATCCAGCTCTGGGGGCCCCAACAGAAGGAGGACACTGATCTGTTACAGCAAGTCCAGAGGAGCGCCATGAAGATGACCAGAGGGCTGGAGCACCTCTCCTATGAAGACAGGCTGAGAGAGTTGGGCTTGTTCAGCCTGAAGAAGAGAAGACTCTGGGGAGACCTTAGAGCAGCCTTCCAGTACCCAAAGGGGTCCTACAGGGAAGCGGGAGAGGGACTTTTTATAAGGGCATGGAGTGACAGGACGAGGAGTAATGGTTTTAAACTGAAAGAGGGTAGATTTAGATTAGATATTAGGAAGAAATTCTTTACTGTGAGGGTGGTGAGACACTGGCACAGGTTACCAGAGAAGCTGTGGCTGCCCCTCCTGGCAGTGTTCAAGGCCAGATTGGATGGGGCTTTGAGCAACCTGGTCTAGTGGAAGGTGTCCCTGCCCGTGGCAGGGGGGTTGAAACTAGATGATCTTTAAGGTCCCTTCCAACCCAAACTATTCTGTGATTCTATGATTCTATGAAAACTGCAGCCCTGAGTGCTCAGAAGAGGAGAACGCACGCACACCCTCAGCACAGGGGACGGGCCTGCCTTGCAGCCTACGCAGCGCCTGCAAAAACGTGGGAGTGAAATTCAGTTGCTGAATACTGCAGTCGTCTCAGTTGGAAAACCAGCCTTCAGACTAACACTCCTTAGAGACTAGTTACAAGGAAAGTTTCAGCTTGTAATGTTGTCATTTTGGTTATGCACATGAAGACAAATAAAGGAACAGCTTGATTTGAAGTGTTCAGCACCTGCAGCTCCTATTGACTTCAGTGGGATTTCTGACTGCTTGACCCTTCTGAAAATGAGACAAATCATTTCACAGCAGAAAAAGGACTCTTTTTTTCTTCCATGTAACCCAGAACTTGTGGATAAATTACGTACAAACAAGGAAAAAAAAAAGCTTTAGGGCTGAAACCACACAGAAAATTTTCAGCCAAAAAGTGCAGACATCAGCATATAGAGATACAGGTATTTGCAGAAGTCTCCGCTTATGCTGCAATACGGTGTTCCACTGAAATACAAAAATAGAAATTATGCAAGTATGATTATTAATATAAGAAGTCATTACAGCTGTAATAAGTGATTACAGCAGTTAGCAGAGTGTTAAAGACTCATTTTAACTTCACTTCCACACTAGTCTCCCCGGGATTTTTTGTTTTGTTATTTTTCCAAGTAAGTACAAACTGTTTTTTGCCTTTTACAGACTCTAATGTTCAACTCCATTTTTATATCTCTCAAAAACAGCAACTTCTGATTTAAATGACTCTGAGAAGGCATTCATAATTGAATTCCACTACAATTTTTGAATAAAACCACAGATAGGCTGTTTGTTTTCTCAAGATAAAATTAGTTATAGCCATCAATACAAATGGTCTGCATACCTGCAGGTTGGTGTGGTGGGCTGCCCACAGCACCCACATGGTGCCAGATACAAACTTAAACTAGCAATTTGGAAAGATTTCAACATCAGCCTTCCTGATTTCCCTGTCTAGGGGCTTTCTGAGTAATAAAAGATTGCCTGGCTCTTGCTGGAGGCTGCCAGTGCATTAGCTAGTATCAACATTGAGCTTTGGGAAAGTGTGGCTACCTGTAATTAGTGCCTGTATTCCATGAGTTGGGAAAGGTGACAGGGCACGTGCTAGGCAAGAAGAAGAAGTTTCCACACACCTTGCTGTTAGTAAGGCTTTGCAGCTGCTTCAGGGGATGATCCCAAGCAAACTGGGAAAACAGTAGAGGAAGCTATCCTAAGATGTATGAGAAGTTTTACTGGAAATGCTACCTTCAGAAAACAGTTTTCAATACTGCTCTATCAAAATGGAAGGACATCATAAATCAAGGATTTTCAGGTCTGGTACTGCACCATATTCTCATGAGAGATGTGGGCAACTCATTATAGTGTATGTATGAGTTTGTAGATGATAACAAACTGACAGAGCCTGCACACCTGTTAAAGGGTAAGCATACAGAAGTATCTGGAAAAATAGAGGAAAAGTAGTCTTAAAAGAATAGGTTGTTGTTCCAGAAGGTACAAAGTTAAAGAGTTAGGGAGCCATAGCAAATCCCTCAAGTATGAGAGTCTGATGAGCAATGACAGTTTAGACAAAAGTTCCTCAGAAGATTATCTGCAGCCTACAGTAGATCACAAGGTAAACAGTAGTGAACAGTATCATGCTGATGTAAAAAAGCATATACGATGAAATACATTGTTAAATTATCTTAATTAATTTTCCTGCAGTCCTCAGAAAGAACTAAACTGGAATGTTCTGTATAGTTCTCAGCCATAAAGTTCAAGAAAAACACAGAGCAGTGGAAAGACCTCAAAGGAAAGCAACAAGAATCCCCAGAGGCACGCAGTCTTGAGGGATAGTTGAAGGAAATTGGGTTGTTTAGGAAGGAGGAGTCTGGAAGGAGTTCTAATAACCATCTTCAAAAACAAAAAGGTAACTGCAAAGAAGAAGCAAATAGATTGATTTCCTTGCCCAACATGGAAAAATAAGAAAGAAAAGCCAATGAAAGTCAGATAAAAGCCTGGGAAGATCTTTCTAGTGAGAAAGCTGCTTAAGCCAACGAACAGACTATCCTGGACACGAGTGTGGGATAGAATCATAGAATCATAGAATGTCCTGAGTTGGAAGGGACCCACAAGGATCATCGAGTCCAACTCCTGTCCCAGCATAGGACAGCCCCAGAATTCACACAATGTGTCCGAGGGCATTGTCCAAATGCTTCTTGAATGCTGTCAGGCTTGGCGCCATGACTGCTTCCCTGGGGAGCTGGTTCCAGTGCTCCACCACCCTCTGGGTGAAGAACCTTTTCCTAATATCCAACCTAAACCTCCCCTGGCATATCTTCCTGCCACTCCCTCAAGTTCTGTCACTGGTCACCAGGGTGAAGAGGTCAGCGCCTACTCCTCCACTTCACGTTATGAGGAAGTTGTAGACTGCATTGAGGTCTCACCTCATTCTTCTCTTCTCCAAGCTGAACAGACCTAGTGACTTCAGCCGCTCCTCGTACAGCTTCCCCTCTAAACCCTTCATCATCTTTGTGGCTCTCTTCTGGACACTCTCTAGTATCTTCATATCCTTTTTATACTGCGGCACCCGAAACTGCACACAGTACTCAAAGTGAGGCTGCACCAGTGCAGAGCAGAGCGGGACAATCACCTCCCTTGATCGGCTAGCAATACTATGCTTGATGTACCCCAGGACCTGGTTGGCCCTCTTGGCTGCCAGGGCACACTGTTGGCTCATGTCCAACTTGCTGTCAACCAGTACCCCCAGATCCCTTTCCGCAGGGCTGTTCTCCAGTCTCTCGTTCCCCAGTGTATGTAGCTCCAGGGTTGCCATGTCCCAGGTGCAAAATCCGGCACTTCCCTTACACTTCATGCGGTTGGTGATTGCCCACCTTTCTAATTTATCTAGGTCTCTCTGCAGGGCCTCTCTGTCCTTGAGGGTGTCAACAGCTCCTCCCAATTTTGTTTCATCAACGACTTTGGATAGTAGTCCTTCAAGTCCTGCATCCAAATCGTTAATGAAGATATTGAAGAGCACTGGCCCCAAGATGGATCCCTGAGGAACCCCACTAGTGACCGGTCACCAGCCTGATGTAGCCCCATTTACTATAACTCTTTGAGCCCTACCCGTCAGCCAATTGTTCACCCATTGCATTATGTGTTTACCCAGCTGTATGCTGGACATTTTGCCCAGGAGGATACTGTGGATCTCCACCACTGAAATGGCTGGGAGCAGATTGGACAGACATTTTCTAGGAATAAGGCAGATCCTACTCTTGGGTGAGGGACAGAGCTCTCCATTGTGTTCTCTATGGTTTCTGTGGATGCCCAAGGCATTCCTAGCCAGCTGACAATGCACAAGGAAGAGTTGGAAACTCAGCTTACAACAATTTCTAGTTGTATGTTACCCTCTAAAACCTGAGTACAACCCCTATATAATTGCACCCTACTGCAAGTCTATGAACTGCTTGGTATTCCACTCCCTCTAGTGTGGACTTCTTCATTCACTGTGACTTCTCAATGCAGTTGTGGTTTAAATGTCCCTGGAAAACATATTTGGTTTTGACTCTGAAGATCCTTAATAAAAGAAGCCCATATATTTGGATGGATTAGGTTGATATCTTGGGCTAATATATTCCTTCACCATTAGATAAGTTTATCAATATAACTTTATTATATCTAGTTTTTAACATGATAACTGAAAGCACAGTTTCTTGGATGGATGTATGAATGGTCACCCTAACAGACTGTTCATAACTTCTTATAAAAAATTTAGGTGGGAAAAAGTTCTTCCAGGAACTCAAATGCCTTCAGACTGAAATAAAACAATAATAACATCACAATAGCATCACAGGAAAGAGAGTAAAATCTGGAAAATGAACTGTACAGAGAGGACCCACTTTGCCACTTCTGCTGTGAGAGAAACTAAGCATAGACTGGCACGAAAATCCTCATGCATCAAGGACACTAGGGTCAGGGTGCAACTAGGGGCAGAAAGGAAAGTAAAGAGAGCCAACATTGCCAGTGAGAAGACAAGAGCACATGAAAATTTAAATTAGACCAGTATCATTTATTATAGACATGTTGCCTGTAAAAAAATACCACCACCTTATTTGGAAAGAGCCTGAGAGTGAACAGTAGTACTTATGGCCCTGGAGCTGGGAGGATGAAAAGGTGAGGAAGGGAACAGAGGTGGGGAGGTGGGACAAAGTCCTCAACAGGGATGTGGGCAAAAGGGAATCACAGCTGTGGCTGGGGAAAGGCACATACGCCTCCCAAGGAGTGATGACTGTGTCCAGCCTCCATCACTGTCACTAGGCAATCTGGTCGGGGCTGGACAGGTAAGAGCGCAAAATAAAATTAATTCACCAATGCAATTTTCTCTTAGCAACTAACACACTGCTCACTAGGAGATTGTGGTAAGATACTTACATAAGCATTTATAAAGACTGGTGTCTAAATTATTACAAACAGGTAATTTTGTTTCCAGGCAGGAAAGGGCAGATAATTATTAAACTGAGAAACTAGTAGTAAGTTTTCATGAAAATGTTCTCATACAAGTTGCGCAATGTTTGCAAGATACACACCACACCTATGAGCAGATGGTGGTCCTGCTGGGGAGAGGCTTGATTCTCTGATCAGTTAGTAAAAATGGCCATTTCTTATCCTAAACTGATACAAAGACAGGACCATGGGAGCATAGAGGTCAAAATGCTGCCATTTGTGTTATTTTCCTTGAGTTTCTTGGGAGAATATAGCTAAATTCCCATAGAGGTACAAGCTCTTACCCATTTGGACTTCTGCAGTATAGAAGGATGTGCTAACATGAGGTGCACGTTCTGCCCAGGGCAGGGGAATACACTTATTTCTACCTCAGTTCATTGGCAGGTCCCAGCACAGCAAGCCATTTACTATCAATCAGCTCTGACTTGTTTTGGGAAGAAGTTTTGGGAACATTTTCTTACAGACCCCTCAGAAGACATTAATCAGTGTAACCCCCACTGGTACATCTCACAGATCTCACTCAGTGTTTGATCCACAGAGGTACAACCCAGGAACAGCAGGTACAGTCAGGGTGCAAAAGGGTATCTAACACCCCAGTGGGTATCTAACACCCCAATCTGCTGTGTCCTACTAGGGAAGAACAAACCCCTTGAGGGCCCCAAGCTTTCCCCCTTCAATCCCCTTAGCACCTGCCCCCTTCAGTCTTGCATCTTTGCCATTCAACTCGCTTGCGATAACCTGAAGAGCGACAGTGCAGGTAGGCAGCTGCAGGGGCTCCAGAGGGGGAACCCCTTTGCCTGGGGCACCTCAGTCAGCCCCCGAGGTGTGCTTGAGAGCCACCTCAGTGGACTGGACACCAAGGACACGAACTCTTTCAGTACCCACCTATGGCTCGTCAGCTCCAGGTCAACAGCTCATGCTTTTAGCTCTGGCAGTCCCTATAAGACTTGTACATCAGAAGAGACAAAACCCTGTATTATAGGCATTATTCTGCTCTGGCTAATGAAAGAAGACCCCACATAGCTTCACTGTATGCTCAAAAGCTTTTAGAAAGCACA
The DNA here is from genome assembly GCF_013368605.1 of Nyctibius grandis. NCBI lineage: Eukaryota > Metazoa > Chordata > Aves > Nyctibiiformes > Nyctibiidae > Nyctibius > Nyctibius grandis. The sequence goes on from NC_090659.1 coordinate 106,542,416, forward strand.
GAAATCTCTAAAACTCCATGTAAAAGGATGTTTTTCAGTACTTCATGTTAGCGTGAAGTAACCAGGCAACTCCCCAACCTGGTGAAGGCCACAGACTACTACCCCCTGCTGATCTTCCAGACAGGTGGGGAAGAAGCTGCATCCTGTAGTCTGAGGGGGATGAAGAAAGACTACAAGGCCCTAGGACGGTTGGTGAAAGAGTCTGGGGCACAAGTTGTTTTCTCCTCCCTCCTTCCATTTTCAGGTGATGACGTGTGATGGAATAGTAGGATTCTCTCTATTAATGCCTGGCTACAAGACTGGTGCTACAGGCAGGGCTTTGGGTTCTTTGATAATGCCTGGTTTTATAAGACACCAGGCATGACGGTAATACATGGGCAAGGTTTATGTCGTAGGGGCAAAAGGGTTCTGGGACAGGAATTAGCAGGGCTCATTCAGAGAGCTTTAAACTGGATTCGAAGGGGGATGGGGTAGTAGCTGGGCTTGCACCACTGGGGCAATGCTCTAGTGTTGAGGTAGACCAGGAGGCCTCCCATCCCCCTGGGGTGAAATCGGTGTGCTCAGCTCGCTCCCTGAAATGCCTGTACACCAATGCGCGCAGCATGGGGAATAAACAGGAGGAGTTGGAAATCCGTGTTCGGTCGGGGGGCTATGATTTAGTGGCAATTACAGAGACTTGGTGGGATGCCTCGCATGACTGGAATGTGGTCATGGATGGCTATGTCCTCTTCAGGAAAGACAGGCCACTAAGGAGAGGTGGTGGAGTTGCTCTTTATGTGAGTGAGCAGCTAGAATGTATTGAGTTCTGTCCAGGGGCGGATCAGGAGCGAGTTGAGAGTTTGTGGGTGCGAATTAAGGGGCAGGCTGGCAGGGGTGATACTGTTGTGGGTGTCTATTACAGGCCACCAGATCAGGATGAGGAGGGTGATGAGGCCTTCCACAGGCAGCTGAGAGCAGTCTCTCAATTACAGGGCCTGGTTGTTGTGGGGGATTTCAACTACCCTGATATTTGCTGGGAGGCCTACTCAGCCAGCCATCCTCAGTCCAGGAGGTTCCTCCAGTGCATTGATGATAACTTTCTGATGCAAATGGTGGATGAGCCAACTAGGAGAGGAGCGCTGCTGGATCTGATCCTCACTAACAAGGAGGGTCTGGTTGAAGAGGTGAAGCTTGAGGGCAGCCTTGGTTGTAGTGACCATGAGATGGTAGAGTTCAGGATCTCATGTGGCAGGAACAGAATAGCTAGCAGAATCACAACCCTGGACTTCAGGAGGGCTAACTTTGGCCTTTTCAAGCAATTGCTAAGGGAAATCCCATGGGACAGGGTACTAGAAGGTAAGGGGGCCCAAGATAGTTGGTTAGCATTCAAGGACTGCTTCTTCCGAGCTCAAGATCAGAGCATCCCTGCAGGTAGGAAGTCAAGGAAGGGTACCAGGAGACCTGCATGGTTAAACAGGGAACTGCTGGGCAAACTCAAGTGGAAGAAGAGGGTGTACAGATCATGGAAGGAGGGGCTGGCCACTTGGGAGGAATATAAGTCTGTTGTCAGAGGATGTAGGGAGGCAACTAGGAAAGCTAAGGCCTCCTTGGAATTAAACCTTGCAAGAGAGGTCAAGGACAACAGAAAGGGCTTCTTCAAATACATTGCGGGTAAAGCCAACACTAGAGGCAATGTAGGCCCACTGATGAATGAGGTGGGGGCCCTGGAGACAGAGGATAAAAAGAAGACAGAGTTACTGAATACCTTCTTTGCCTCTGTCTATACTGCTGGAGGCTGTCCTGAGGAGTCCCGGACCCCTGCGGCCCCAGAAGAAGTCAGGATAGAGGAGGAATCTGTCTTGGTAGATGAGGGCTGGGTCAGGGACCAATTAAGCAATCTGGACATCCATAAATCCATGGGCCCTGATGGGATGCACCCGTGGGTGCTGAGGGAGCTGGCGGAAGTCATTGCTAGGCCACTCTCCATCATCTTTGCTAAGTCGTGGGCAACGGGAGAGGTGCCTGAGGACTGGAGGAAAGCGAATGTCACTCCAGTCTTCAAAAAGGGCAAGAAGGAGGACCCGGGTAACTATAGACCGGTCAGCCTCACCTCCATCCCCGGAAAGGTGATGGAACAACTTGTTCTTGGTGCTGTCTCTAGGCACATCAAGGATAGGGGGATCATTAGGGGCACTCAGCATGGCTTCACCAACGGGAAGTCATGCTTAACCAACTTGATAGACTTTTATGAGGACGTAACCAGGTGGATAGATGGTGGTAAAGCTGTGGATGTGGTCTATCTCGATTTCAGTAAAGCGTTTGACACGGTCTCCCACAGCATCCTCGCAGCTAAACTGAGGAAGTGTGGTCTGGATGATCGGGTAGTGAGGTGGATTGTGAACTGGCTGAAGGAAAGAAGCCAGAGAGTGGTGGTCAATGGGACAGAGTCCAGTTGGAGGCCTGTGTCTAGTGGAGTCCCTCAGGGGTCGGTACTGGGACCAGTTCTATTCAATATATTCATTAATGACTTGGATGAGGGAATAGAGTGCACTGTCAGCAAGGTCGCTGAATACACCAAACTGGGAGGAGTGGCTGACACAATGGAAGGCTGTGCAGCCATTCAGAGAGACCTGGACAGGCTGGAGAGTTGGGCGGGGAGAAATTTAATGAAATATAACAAGGGCAAGTGTAGAGACCTGCATCTGGGCAAGAACAGCCCCATGTACCAGTACAAGTTGGGGGCAGACCTGTTGGAGACCAGCGTAGGGGAAAGGGACCTGGGGGTCCTAGTGGACAGCAGGATGACCATGAGCCAGCAGTGTGCCCTTGTGGCCAAGAAGGCCAATGGCATCCTGGGGTGTATTACAAGGGGTGTGGTTAGCAGGTCGAGAGAGGTTCTCCTCCCCCTCTACTCTGCCCTGGTGAGGCCGCATCTGGAGTATTGTGTCCAGTTCTGGGCCCCTCAGTTCAAGAAGGACAGGGAACTGCTAGAGAGAGTCCAGCGCAGAGCCACGAAGATGATTAAGGGAGTGGAACATCTCCCTTATGAGGAGAGGCTGAGGGAGCTGGGTCTCTTTAGCTTGGAGAAGAGGAGACTGAGGGGTGACCTCATTAATGTTTATAAATATGGAAAGGGCAAGTGTCATGAGGATGGAGCCAGGCTCTTCTCAGTGACATCCCTTGACAGGACAAGGGGCAATGGGTGCAAGCTGGAACACAGGAGGTTCCACATAAATATGAGGAAAAACTTCTTTACGGTGAGGGTGACCGAACACTGGAACAGGCTGCCCAGAGAGGTTGTGGAGTCTCCTTCCCTGGAGACATTCAAAACCCGCCTGGACGCTTTCCTGTGTGATATGGTCTAGGCAATCCTGCTCCGGCAGGGGGATTGGACTAGATGATCTTTCGAGGTCCCTTCCAATCCCTAACATTCTGTGATTCTGTGATTCAGTGTAAGTAAACTTTCTTGGCAGTTCCATTAATGAGACTGATATCATGCTATTTTGTTAATTGTCTCAGAAAGACTTGCTCAAATAACGCAAAAATTAATTAGCCAAAATCATTATGAAGATCATAACATGTTTACTTACCTGTTTCTGTACATCTATAATATTAACTATCCACAACTACTCAAGTTCCTCCTGGTTGTTTTCATTACACTGATGAACACCATGCTGTGTAAGATGCATGAGCTGTTCAGCTACAGAACATGTTTTGAGAGCACGCTACTTGTTATGCTGCAGTTTGAAATGTTCCTGTGATCCTGTCTGTCTGCAGAAGAGAATCATTTGATACGGTTAATCGACACTCAGCTGTCCAACATTGGGTACATTAGCACTGGGTAACAAATAATGCCCAAATAGTCTATTAACACAAGCCATTAATAACTAATCCAAAATCAGTTCGTAAATAATTCATAAGTAGAACTAAAGCCTATATTTGAAGTTGGTAACATTTACAACAGATAATGTAAGTTCCGTTCTCAGCCACTTTCCACAGACTCTGGATTCCCACTGATTCATGGCTCCGTTTCTTTTTTTTTTGTTAAGAACCACAAGAAAAGGGTGTTTATGTGAGATAAGGCACCAAATGGCTAAAATCTAAATGGTTCTCTTTCGAAGGCTGTAAACAAAATATTCCATATTTCATGAACTGCTCTGCATAACCCAATTTATGCAAAAAAAAGATGCTGCCACTGTTAGATCAGTTTTTTACAGAGCCCTCCAGTTGCTCTCCCTGCCCCTTTCAGATGCAAAGCATGTAATTCCTGAAAGTCAGGTAAAACACCAAGAGACATAACCCTTTGGTTATAAACTCCTGAAGTGCTACATGGGGAAAATATTTATACCTGAATATACAAACCTGGCAAATCTGGGAGCAGATTGTGACCTCATATTGTATTAATTTAATATGATGGGATAGTACAGAAATTTAATAAGCTTCTGCTGGAAACATAAGAACCCCCATTTAATCTTGGGTTGAGTAGGTGGCCTGTCCTGCCGTGTACCAACCCCAGCAGCCACAGTCTGAAGAGAGGCAGTAGCACATACATCAGAGGCAGGTACAGTTAGTCTTATTATAAGTAGTTATGAAGCAAAACACCAAAGAGAATGTTTCTTCCAAGCCCTACTCATATTTGTATAACTTTAAAGACTTTAAAACACCTGAAATCCAGAGACCATAGTAATAGGGAAATACATTCCTTGTATTATTGTTTTGAAGCATTTAATATTATGCAAAGATGCCAACATTCTAGAATTATTTTTACAAGTATATAGAGGTGATTACTACTTACTAGAGTCTACAGAATTATTCCACAAGGGGATCTTTGGCTGAGCAAATTAATTTCAGAGTCCAAAGTTTATAACAAATGATAAAACAAACCGGTGCAGTGTCACTGTGAGATTGGTGTTGGCACTAGGATCATCACTGATAAATCCAGCTTTAACATGCTGAAAACCTCTTAAAGAAAGCAGATTGACTTGATGATTTTGCAAATATTTGCATAAAAATGAACATTACTACTGAGAAAATTGTTTTGTTAATTTATTCCAACTTGTAAAATCCTTTAGGTATTAAAATGTAAATATTTACCTAAGCAGAAGTACTTTTCCTAAGTCTGTCTTCAGACAAAAAAAAGTCTCTTTCAGCAAACTAGTCTCAGTTACCCCAGCATAGGGGGTAAGCATAAAAACTTTAGACAGGAACTGGCAGGAGATATTTCATTGCATTTGTGTGACATTCTTTAACTGGTTTTCATACATTCCAGTTTCATGTAAATATATCCATGTCGAGCTAATGCTTGGTACAGGTAAGTGTTTGAGACTCTGCAAAGATTAAAGGGATACAGTTAACCTCACTCTTGCCTTTACCTGGAATATTTCCTGAATTTTTTAAGCTTTTATGTATTTTTTCAATAATTTAAGAGCAAAAATAATCAAAATGGCTCTTTTTCTGGCAGTTCCTTGTCATTTGAATGTTAGAAGACACAAATATATTATAGGAACTGAGTAAGATTGACATTGTGATACTAAGTCTTAAAATAAAGGAGAAAGGAATAAAATAACCCTTCAACCTCATTTCAATTCAAAAGAGAAAAAAAAATCCCAGGCTTGTTAACATAAATAGTATGTGCAAATATGCATAAGACAACAGCCCCTTGGTAACATTTTTCCCACAGGAGGGAATTCCAGCAAAATTGTAGGCTATGTGCAGATACTTTATTTTCTAAACAAAAATTGCATTATGCCAACAGACATATACATTTCAACTACTATTAGAATGTAATTAAATTTTGTTAGTTATCTTTGTTTGTAATACAAGGAGCAAGATTTCTGTTGAAAGCACAAGGCGCTCCTAAGTTAATATCCTTTCATCTCACTAAGTGTCACACTGTAGGTGGTCTGCAGCGCTTGCTTTATACAGAACTTTTCACAGGATTTGCTTGATTCAATTCTACTGTTTAGCTTTTGGGTCAAGTGAAAAAAAATAGCAGGAAAGCCACAAGAGGACAAATTCGCCTTTCACTTACACCATGTAAATCCTGTTGAATAGGGAAAGCAGGACAAAGACTGAACACTGTGCCTTTGACATAAGGAGAAATACAAATATTTCATGAACAGGGCAACAAATGTCTTTGAAATTTGCAACAAAGTAAAACAATTTCAGTAAAACTGCAGAACCTATTATTTCCTATTCATTGAAAACATATGTTGATGCTGTTGCACATCAGAAACCATCAGAAGTAATTTTATTTCTTATTTCAAAGACTAAAACAGTAGCTTACTTTTTAATACATAACCCATTGTTACAAAACATCTGGTGAGCTGTACCATTCATAGTTTATAGACAAATTCTTTCTTTAAAGGCAAATTGGAAAATTTTATGCTCTCTTTTCCCTATAAATGTAGTATTTCCTCAGCCCCTGTAGAACTCCTTTGCCTCACTTACTCACTATTTCCATGCCGCCGGTGTACATGGATATTGTGTATATGTCTTTAAAAAGAAAAAACAGATTTTCTAGGACAAACTCTTCCTCTCCCCACCTCCCCCTTTTCCTTGCACCACTCCATGTCACATTTTGCTCCCTCCGTTCACCGCCCAGCATGACGCCCAGCAGCCTCGCCAGCTTGCACTGTACGGATATTAGCACAAAATCTTACATGCATAAAGAAGAAAACTAATGCCATGCCAAACACTTCCAGTGTAAAATGTGAAACTGCTTTTCTCTAAGAAGGGACTGCTAAGTTTTATATACTCTGAGGTCATAAATGCTAAGAGACGTTACCCAGGTCTCTCTTACTGTGCTGAATCTTAGAAAGCTTTCTGCAATATTGCATTTGCCTCATAAATCTCATCCTAGAGCCAAGGATTCTCATATCAGATGACCCTACTGAAATTTCAAAACTCACCTGCCAACTCACTGACATACAGAATTTGAGTTTTCCAGAGGTTTACGTAATGCACTGAGGCCAGATGTGCTGAAGTAGCAGCCTCCGAACATGCAGAGCAATCTTTTTGATTGCTAATGATGCCACTAAACTAGATTATCAAGGAATAATCCAAGACGCCCAGCAAGTCTTTACAATTGTCCAGGACAGAAGGGCCAGGAGGTACGAAACGTCAGGTCTCTCCTGATGAGAGGAGCTGCCATTGCAGGTTACTGCAGCGGTGTGGGGGCACCTCGTTGGAAAGCAGCACACAGGGAGCAAGAGAGAGAGCACACACTGTACAGCATCAGCCTGACGGATAACCCAGAAAAGAACACAGGAAAGCAGATCCACAAAGTGAAAGTATGGGCTCGGTAATCCTCCAGTAGCAGAAAGAAAAAAATCCTGAAGAGAGAAAGATGTTAAAAATTATTCCTAAACAGGGAAGTGCAAATGGCACCAGATCCATGTTTAGTTGTAACATGAGTAACAACCAGAGGATGTGGTTTTAGTAAAGACAGACGTTACGTAGAAGGATGAGGCAATGGTTATCTAAATACAGCAAAAGAACTTATGTTTCCCGAAGGCCCAACATACACCAAGTTGCGCCATAACCCAATACTTTAGCAATCAGCTTAGATATGAAAGAGCTCTACTATTGAGAATTTGTTCTTGGTACCATCTGAAATGGGTACACATCAAGTAATATTAATTACAGATGAGGGAAAGTAGCAATGTAATCTAGAATCCACAGACATATCACAGCTCATAACAATATTTTATGTTATTTTTTATGTTTTGTGGGTTTTATGTTATATTTTAAGTTATGTTATTTATGTTACAATAAATTTCTGGTTTGCAGGAATATGTATTATAGATTTGAATGGGAAAACAAGGAACATGAAAAATAACAGGAAATTATGTTATAGGTACCTTAATATAAGAGGAAGACCTTGGAAGAGGTGGTTCAGCAGAGAAGGAAAGCACTCAACAGATGATGCCAAGAAAGGCCAAGTATTTCATGCCTTTTTGCTTTCTTTTGTCAATAAAATAGCAGCTGACACAACTACAACTGACAAAGGTAAAAAAAATGGCTAAAAAGAGGAATGAAACTACTTAGGTTACTTGTAAATCAATGGGTCCTGTGAAAGTTACCAAGAGAGCTCTGGAAAACTGGTTCATACAATTTCTGAGACATTATCAGTTATCTTTGGAAAACTGTAGAGGACCAGTGACATTCAAGGTGACTGGAAAAGGGCAAACACTGCTTATTTTTCAAAAAGATGCAAAAGAGCATCTTGGAAATAATAGGCTAGTTCAGTTTTTAAGTCCTCTTACAGTAATGGAGGAAATAATTTCCTAAAAATACACCAAAGAAAGAAAAAAAAGTTTAAAAAAAAAAGTGGTAGCAGCAGACATGTATTTGTAAACTTCCACCCTGCAAAACTGATCTAATTTCCTGCAACAACAGGCAAATCTGTTTTGTAGATGAGGGAAGGAACATGGGGAAAGAAGACAAATAGTAAATGTCACATAGCTTAACATTAGTTAACATACAGCTTGACATTAGTAAAGCTTTTGACACTGCCTAGTATGACATTCTTGTAAGTAAGCTCAGAAATGGTCTACTGTCAGTGCTACAAGGTGAGTTCAAAACCAAATGCAGAACCAGGCACAGAGCAATTGTCAGTGGTTCACTGTCAAAAAAAAAGGTGTATTGAACATGGCCTAGTACTATCAAGTATCTTCATGAATTACTTGGATGATGGAGTAAATATACAATGCTGTATACATATATACACAAAAGAGAGTTGTAAATACATTGATATATTAATACGTATAATGTGTATCTGAATTAACTGCAGGTAATAACAGTTGCAAAGAGCTGGAAGATCAATTAGGGATGGGACTGAAGTCCAGAACGATTTTTTCAGGAACTTGATATAGATTGCAAAAGATCAGGATGTGATTAAATAAGGTAGGTAGAAATAACCAATTACATAAGTACAAATAGAGAATGAAAGGAAAGCATGGTTACAGGAAAGTAAAAGCGGACCATGAGTCACCACACTGAATTTCTGCCAAAACCCAAACCTCACTCTGGACATACTGGCAGAAGGGATCACTCCAAGACATCTGAAGTTGCTCTCCCACCCAGCTTGGCACTGCAAAGGCATGAGGCAGAACCTGAGTTTGTGTCCAGTTTAGGGCACCACTGTTCAAGGAAAACATGAGCTTTTGGGTAGATTATGATCAGAGATCTGTCCGCAAAAGTTGAAGAATTAGTGCTATTTTATCTGAGGGAAGACATGAGATGTCATAAATTTCTGCAGAGGAAATTCTGAAAAAAAATCTAATGTTGCAGATTGTTAATAACTGCAATAGATTACTTTGAAAGGTTGTGCTACCCTGTCACTGAAGTTACTCAACTTGTTGGACAGATACCTGCAAGAAAAATTTAAGCAAATTGGTGCTGACACAGAGCAAGGGAATGGACTAAGTGACTTGTTGATATCCATTCCAACACCACTGCATGTGATTTTGTACCAGGGTTTGACAGTAACTACTTATATGAAATTGATATGTTCTGCCTTACCTGTGAGTGAGTGTCCGATCTTGCCTGACTGTTAATTGGCCCATTCATTGTTTGTTAAAACCTTGGCAATTTTTTCTCTGGTATGTCCATATACCATGTAGACAACCTTATGGACTCCCTTGTTCATGGAAGAGTAACACCTTTACTGCCTTTTTCAACCCTTTCCAAAAGAAGTCTGAAAAACTATGTAATTCAAATCATCCTGTGCAGTGCCAATGAACATCTATGTGGTCGTCAGCCTTCATGAAGGAAGGCAGACAGTTCTTTGGTGTGCCATGAGAGTGGCTGATGGCTCCATGGCCAGTGCACACCGCTATCCCATTTTCCTCTCACCTTCTCCTTGCCTACATTTGTCCACGAGCTCCATTCCTGTCCAACATGCAATGAGTTCTCTGGGGTGAAGCTGCCTTTTCTTCTCTTTGTTCACACAGTTGCTAGCAGGATGACTCCCAAGAGAAACTCCCAGGCGCTACAATTAATTCATTATCGTTGATCATAGTAGTATTAATATTTTCTGTTTACAATTACTCACATGTAGTAATTACATATACTCTTTTTTTCAGTGTGTACAAAATATAAATTTAGAGAGAGAGAGGTGATATTTAATCTTTTCTAAATAACCTATTTGCAAGATTATTTCAGATTTTCAGATATGAAATAGTGTTTCTTCTACATGAAGTACAACATTGATTTGGGGAAGGCAGAGATAAGGGAGAGGACAAGGCTTAAGTTATTTGTTGTCCTTAAGTCTTCAGTGAACTCATCTAGGGAAATATTACTCTACTTGTTATTCTTATAGCAGACAGATATTAATTCTTATCTTGCATCCACCTGCTTATCTACCACATTACAGAGGGGTCCTGCCCACATTTAATCTACTGGTTAAATGCCAGTTTAATTCTTCTATGCTGTAGGCCACAAGAAATCTGTTCAAAGGACAGCCCCTCATATACACACCACAGTATAAACATTTTAATGAAAGAGAATTTTTTGTAGGAGGAAAAAAAGTTCCTTTGCTTTGAAAATAATGAATAATCTCTCATTGAAATGAACCCTTTATGTATATCTTTGTGTTTCTGATCTGGCGGCTTTGAAGAGCTGATATCATCAGTTTTAGAACCTGGAGTCTGGCCACTATTCTCTGAAACATGCTTTACAATGGAAAAGACCATTTGAAAGCAAGTAAAACAATACAGAGCAAAAAATTCAGGTACTTTTCAAAGCTTGCAAACTTATTACTTTGCAACCTTTTTTCCTAACATATGAACCATTCTGTGTCTCTCACTTACCAATACCACTGCCCCGCTCCTCTTCTGCTGCATTTAGGATACTAGAGCTACAGACAGCAGAGTTTAATTGCAATTTTACTTTCCCATTGGAAACTGTTTGTGTAGTTCCCACTGCACGATGCTGCATAGTTGTTCTTGCCAGAGCTTACACTGCTTCAGCCCAAGCAAGTACATACTCTCACCTGTAAGCACAAAAGCACACTGGTGTAAGTGTGACTGCACTGAAACCAAAAGCAAACTCACACGTGGCCTTCAGCAGAGATGGGAAACTTGCTCTAATAGTGCTCATCATTTACACAGCTCTTCTCACAGAAGCCACCTCAGTTCATAAATTTAACTCTTTTATACAGACAGAGGAACTGAGGCAGAGGCCACAAGGCTCAGCAAACCTCAAAGGCTGACCATTGAATTCAAACGGGAGCAAAAAGAGTGCTTTTAAATCCTTTCCTCCCTTGACCCATGCAGTTTACTCACCCAAAGCCACAGTGACAGTCAGAGCTGGAGTCGGGATTAACGTACATGATCTTCTGCACACAGAATGTAAGCCATGACTTACTACATGCACACAGAGGGCAGCTTTTCAGATTTTCAGCCACAGTACTCTCCAGCCCACCACTGGTGCTAATAGTCCCTGCTGATCCCTGGCTGGGCTGAGGAGAGCCAGCCTGACCCCCCCCTGCAGACCCCCAGCGCTCCTCCTACCCTGGGAGATCACCCTCCTACCACCACAGGGCTCCCAGGCACCTGTTGCTCCAAAACTGACCCAGACTAAACTGTAGTCTCTAAACATAAGAGTAGGTTTAAAACATCTAAAAATGCACCACAGACTAAGCTGCCACAAAGAGAGCAGGTATCCAAGTATTAACAGGTTATTTGCTTATAAAGAAAAATTAAAAATTGATTTCCTTCTACTTTTATAATCATTTCACAGGCTTCCAAAAGAGCAGAATCTGTATCAAAATGTGCTCTGGATGCTTTTGCAAACAGGAATCCATTTGAGGGTCCCAAGCCCTGAAAGGCACAGCTCCTTTTCTATATGTACTGGTCAAATACATGTCAGAAGACAGACAGAAGCTTTCAAAAGAAGTCTTTAAATCTTCTGTGGAGCCAACAGGAGACAAAAAAATGGTTTAGATGTCTGAAAACAAAATCACAAGAGGCTGAAGAAAGATTTCTGGGGTAATCCAAGGAGACACCACTGACTCCAGCAACCCACATTCTCCAGGAAATCTCAAAGGCTCTGGGACATGGACCATCCACCTCTGCTGATGAACTGCTTAGTTGCAGCAGAATTTAAGAGTTCTGAAGGGCTCCTCTACTTTCCACAATTAGCCTTTTCCTACTGGAGCTTGTGCATCTGAAGGGTCAGGCAGTGTGGAGCACAGCTCTTCTGAGCTCACGCGCTGACTATCCCATTCTCAGCACATCCCTTCCTCCCACTTATACCAAGTGGGGGGAAGCAGCAGGCAGAGAAGGTGGCTCCATAAATTCATTAGATCAGAGTTCCCATGAATATTCTCTGGATTTATAGTTACAAGCAGCATCTAGCCTTGGGACCACAGGAATTAGTCCCTGGGGTCTTCAGTCCCGAAATTTCAGAAGTTTGTTGTGTTCACATAAATGTTTAGCATAATGGACACTGCATTATTCCACTTGCAATCAACTTTAATAACAACCCTCTAACCATGAGAGCAGATGAAGAGATCACACACAACAGGTTTCAATATATAGCACTCTTCTCTTGTTCATGAGGTTGTTTTGTGTAACCAAGCTCAGCTCTGAGGCATCAGGATTCTGCTTTTGCCCACTACTTTGGTATGAACCCAGAGATGACCCAAGGATTGCCATATTCCTTCTGCTCCACATCCCACATCAGCTCTGAAATGTGCAAAAATATCACGTACTCTGCCAGAAAGGTAATAGACCAGACATGCCTGAATTTGTCTCCCAACATGGTGCTAGTCTCTCCATCTCAGCCAGTCCCGCCTGCCGCAGTCATGGGAGAAGCACAGGCACTGCCAGAAAGTTATTCTTCTCATCCAGAACATATCTAAAACTGGCCAGATATGTTTCTCTCTTGCCCAGAAAGAGAATCAAGGCTCAGATGTAGACATCAACATTTGGCCACATGAACACCACACACTCTCTGAGCCCTGACTCCCTGAAAGCCCCCTATTTCCCTCCTCCCCTTTGCTCCTCCACTTCACTCAACAGCTTCTGCAGCCTACAGAAGCATCAGGCCTACAAACACTGCAGCATGAAAAACACAAATAAACATATAACCCCCACAGCTTGCAACTACTTGGTGACATTTTCTTTCACCTCCCATGAATAACTCATAGCAGAGCCACTTTGTGCTCTGTTCAGCTCCTACACACAGTCCATAGTGTGGGAGGATTATGGCCTTTGCAGGTCACACATTTGCTATGTGCATCTCTACATAGGGTGGCTGATAGGCTCTGCGCAGGGAATGAGATAGCCTGTTGTGCATCAAAGTCTGCTGGACAGCCTCTAGTGTTTTGCTTCAGCCAAATTTCAGTGTTACCAGTTCATTTTATCTTAAGATCCCTTCTATATGATCATGTAAAACCAAATTATTGTCTCAGTTGCAGTGGTGGAAACTATGACATTAATGTATGTGCAGTGAAAAAGACGACCAGGGCTGCGGTCCCTGCTGAAATAACAATCTTGTTGGCCATCCTTGGACTCCCTGCATCTCTGCTCTCTGCAAATGGGCAGGGCAGAGCAGCCCAAGAGGCAGCCCCAAAAAGCAGGCGCAAGATGAGTGCAGTCCTCTCAAACATGGACTAAGCAAACATGGCCAGTCACTCCAGCAGAGAAGACATATCTGAGAAACTGGAAGGATCTGCACAAAAACCCACGACAAGCTGAGCTGCCTCAAAACATTTTCTGTGATTTTCCAGAAAGAGAAATGAAAAAAGTCCATTATGATTCTGGTCAGTTATTGCTTTTTTCCTTTCCATTGTTCCATTGGCCTCACTCAAACACTTTCTTCTCCCAGATCTCAACTAAAACTGCTCAACTATGCTTTTCCTTTAATAATACTTACTTACTTTTTTTTTTCTGAGCAAAAGTCTGCTCTTTTTATACTTGCTTTACAAGGCAAATTTGGCATACAGTTCAGTTGCGTATCCTGATGTCGGCTTATTGAAGGCAGGTGCACACTTTAATATATATGGGCACAGAGACCCCCTTCCAGACTATAAAAGAATACGGGGCATGTCCTCATGTGCAATATCTCTAGGTTTTTTATTCGTAAACCTAAAAATATGAGCTGTTCTTTTGCCTATACACATTACAAGGGAGTGTGAACAGGCAGGCACTGTATTTCTATCTTACACAGAGATAGTGTTAAAATGGCTCCATTAGCGTTTTTTCTAGCATATTGTCTTTATGTGACAGTAATGGGAAAAGGAAATGCTACTGTAAAGTTGCACTTTCGTGGTTAACAAGACAGAATCATGCAAGAAAATATAACATGGTGAAGTATCTTCAGCTAGCCCAACTGCCATCATTTTACTTAGTCTGGAAAGAGGTGATACAGCATGCTGTCAAACAAAAATCTTTCACTTACTAGTTAGCATTCTTATTGCATTAATAATATACAATGGACAGTAACGTAGAACAATTATTCTGTCTGTAATAAGATAAACATGGTTCACATGATGCCATCCTCCAAAATCTTTAGTGCAGTGTCTTTTTTATTTTGATAGATTTATGTGTAAAATGAGTCCACCTGTGTATGTTAGAAGATTTTTTACTTTCTAAAAGTCAAAGAAAATAACAGAGATTGAATGTTTTATGTCATTTCATTCCCATTTTCTTTGTGTTCACTCAAACCTCTCTAAAGGCCAAATCTACGCAGGCTGCAACCCCGTTCAGCTGACATTGTGGCTGTGCCCTGTGCCAGGCCATCTCCCAGTCACCTAGACCAGGGACCTGCTGGAACAAGGAGCTCTTTGTCTCCGAGGCGCTTGCTTATGTTCCTGTCTATGAAAAAAAAAGATATAAGGAAAATGGAAAGAGGCAATGGGGCTGTGCCCACACAGGGCTTACCTCAGAACGGGATCGGGGTGCAGCTGGAAATTAGAAGTGCCCCAAGCTCAGATATGTCTGAAGATATTCAGCAACATATTTCTCACTGATTCCCAGGGCATCTAAATACCTCTGTGAGCCTATAAGGGCATCTACACCAGTAACTGAAACAGGTCAAAGGCATGTCCTTGGCACCACAATTCAGTTGTCCAAACTGCTAAATTGTGATCATGGTCTTTGATATGGATTCAGCCTGTGCCACTTAGCTGTCCCCAAAAATTCCCAAAGTTTAGGAGTGAATGTGAGTCAGGGACCATTCCCAGAAGGGAACAAGAAATCAGCTCCCCAGGTGTGGAGGAGAAGAGAGCAGAACCACATCTACACCTACCCTTTGGTGCCAGGTATCCTCAGGCCCAGAGGGTGGCTCTGAGAACAGTCACAGCCTGAGAGTATGTTCAAAACTGGATTTGGTACTCAATATTTGTTGTTTTTTTTCCTGGGCATTCATTTGAGAGCTAGGAGGTGTGACTGAACAATAAACCCCTACAGTGGAAGAAGGTTCAGATGAAATGGGCAAGGACAATGTGCCCATGATGCTCAGAGAATAATGCAAAGCAGCTGAATTTATCTCAACACAAAGAGGTCTGGAGGGGACCTTTATTTTAGATAAACAGCTATCAATAGTTGAGTGGATCAACTAGTGGTGTAAATGTCTCCCTGAGTTATTCAGACCAGTATGAGGGGAGTGAGCCCAATACAGAGCATAAATACTAAACAACTAAGAAAAGAATTTTTAAGAGAACAATGGGCTTGAACTGGCTTTCACACACTCATTCCTTCCGAGCAACTGGAGGTGCCCAGAATCGTGACAGTGAGTCATAGAATCATGGAATCATAGAATATCTCACGCTGGAAGGGACCCATAAGGATCATTGAGCCCAACTCCCTGCCCCTCACAGGACTACCTAAAAATAAACCACATGACAAAGAGCATCATCCAGACACAGCTTGAACTCTGACAGACTTGGTTCTGTGACCACTTCTCTAGGGAGCGTGTTCCAGGGACCGACCACCCTCTCCATGAAGAACTTCTTCCTAATACCCAATCTGAACTTCCCCTGATGCAGCTAATACAGTGAATGCATTATAGAGACCAGTAATGGGAATCACATTGGTATTGTGACTGAACTGTCAATTGCTATATTTTGCTAAGTGTGACTTACATTAGTATTGTGTCTTCAGTATATTTTGTATCACTCTGCTAAATCAGAAATCCCGTGTAACATCAACAATCTTCAAACAACTAATTTAATATTCAACATTACGGCCTCCTTGTGTGGAATATCTAAAAGAAGCTGGTCAGAGAGTATTGGACTCTGCCAGGAAGACCATACCTTTTCCTTCCACATAGCAAAGACTGCAGCACCATGGAGCACCCCTCGTAATTTGGGCTTAGTTGTATCAGCTGCCAAAATGCTTGCACTCCTTAACCCTTAAGTCATACTAAATAGGGAACTGGGCTTCTAAGTCCCCTATGCATAAATACAAGTTATACCTATAGTCTTTGATTCAATCATCTCTTAATTCCAGTCAGTTTGGTGACATCAATGCTGTGTTGTGGTCTGGCTCAGATGGTAATCACTTTTTATCACTTTTGGAGGTTATTTTTTCCCCTTCTCAAATCCAAACCTACAGGACAGTATATTTCTTTTAACTCATGGGTTGTGAGGGCAGCCCACTATACAGTCCCATACTTTGTGGAAAGCACAGGGCTGTACACAGCAGATCTGCCTTAGATCTCTGCCAAGAAGCAGCAGGTCCCTGCTCTAGACTAAAATTTGCACTAGAGCACAGACATATACCCAACACAGCATGGACAGGAGATGAACTTGGGCTCCAGCCAGAGTTCAGACCCAGGCTGGCTTCTTAGCTGAACATACCTATGATTACCATACCATTACATTAGATCAAGACCAATAAATATCAGCATAAGCATTTCATCCCACTATTAAAAGATTTGGATGTCACCTGGGGACTGAAAATAGGCAGAACAACTTACTCATCTAGAAAAGAAATGGAAAAAAGTGCTGCTGTACCACTGTAAAACTTCAAGAGTACAGCCATGCTGCACTAGCTCACTTCCCTACCACACTGCTTCTGTGCTTAAATCTCCTTGCCTGCTGTACAACTCGTGTGAACAATACTAGACTTTTCTGGTAAACCCTTGATTATATCAACTGTCAAAGAATGGGCTTTTAAAAAGAGCTATGTAGTTCAATATTAGTTCTTCCACTGAAAGCTGCAGCATTCCTTCTTATGCAGCTAATACACACAGTGGACTCTACAAAATTTTATCCCCTGGTTCATTACTATTGCATCACAGCAGTTTGATGGGAATGTCTTACTCAAAAAGCTCCATTATGCCCATATCTATTTTTTGCCTTCTTTTCCTGCATCCATTTTTTTCACTGGTAACTGAATAGGCATGTGTAAACAATTTGTTAGCTGCTTCAGTGCTAAAAAGTTGTATCACCCTTCCAGATCTCCAAGTGTAACAAAAGGAACAGCAAAGACACAGAAATTAAAAGTGCTTACTTTTAACTATCTGTCTGAGGCTGACAGAATCAAGATTGGAAAACCTGTTATTGTGTACATGCATAATTCATGAGCCAGAAAAAGTTGCATCTTTTATCTCTCACCATTGATACAAAATGCAGAAAATAGTTTGTAGGCGAGGCTGCCTTCTTGGTTTCTGTGCTCCTTAGCCATGTTAGAAACTTCTTCTTTGAGATCTCATGAATTCTCTATTTTAAACTTTGTGCTATGGGGGAAAATGCATTAAAGCACAATTCTACTCCAAGAAATGACTGTAAAATCAGCACCTTTTCACTCTGTTTATCTTCCCCATGCAGGTATTCAGAGACATCTCTTCTTCCATTAGTGATAATGGGAGGGTTTTTCTATGTTTTATTCTTTTTATCACTGCAGAGGTCATACTGGTAAGATAGCTATACATCATTAACAGCATTACAAAGCCAAGCACTAGCTCCCACATGGAGCAGAGAGATAGAAGTACAAACTGGAGACAACAGGGCGACATAACACAAGTATCTGAAAGGAAAGTTTTACCCGAGCAACATTTGTCCTGAGCCTGAGGAGGTTCAAGACAACAGGACTAGCTTAGCTTTCACTCCCCTTGTTGACTTTACAGATCTGATTTTTGGAGAGAAAAGAAGTATCTCATCCTCTTCGCAAACCAGAAAGTTTTTTAATTAGAAATATCTGAGCTACAATAACATAAAATGCCTTGAAATCCCTTTAATAATTTTTCTGATCAAAGCTGAACACTCAAAAGTTAGACCCTAGACTGTCCTTGTCACGAAAACACTCTCTCTGCAGCCCTGCATAGAGAGAGAAATGCTTCCAGAGATGATCCATTTCCGAGCCCAGCAGAAATGTCAGGAGACAACTTCATGGGCAGCTGACTCAGCCTAACATCTCATTTCCACTAAAAGAGGGCATTTTGCTCTTCTGGTTTTGCTCTAATGATTTTCTACCAGGGTGGTTGGTTAAATCATTTCACAGAAGGGCCTGATGAGCTGGCACAAAGTAAACAGCAAGAAGATGACCAGGAGTGATAGAGGAGGGTGGAGGAAGGAGAGACCTTACCCTTTCAGCAACAATAAGCTGTTAAAACATTCACTACCTCTCAGGGAACTACAGCCTAAATTAGATGTGAAGAACTGGGCAGTGCCTATATTTTCTATTGACTCTGGGCAGATCCTAGAGCACTGGCTTAGCTCAGTCATCCAGCTTTTAGACACCCATGCTCAGGTGAGATAAATCCCCACTAGGAAACTTGAACTGCCAAGGTGGGGTGGGCTTGCTTCATTTTTATCACATTTCAGTCAGGGACAAATCTTTGGGTCCTTTTCAGTCTGTACTCAGGATCACTGCAGTGACGAAGAAAAGGGTAAAATGTAAATAAATATTTACAGAGGACCCTGGGATTTTAGCCTAATTCTGGAGCACTCTGAGTGCAGTGCAGGCATCCCCAGTAGGACACTCAGAGGCGTGACTGTGAACATGCATCTATTTTCACTTATTTCTATTTTCACATGTATTTCTACAGGAAAATTAAGTCCATACATTCAACACAGTTGAACAAGATAAGAGAAACAAGTCCACTGTTTCAAAGGAGGAGGCCAGTGCCAGGAATGAAGGCATGCTGACTGGCACAGTGTGTGGTAGGGTCAGATGTTCAACAATATTTATACTGAATACAATACTGAAAGCAGATCAGATAATCTGCAAGAGATGAAATTTGTCCTTTTGACTACTCCCTTCAAAACCACTGGTCTGTGTTTACTGATCTGATTCAGATGAGATTTCTATGAAAGTATTAGTGGAAAATAAGGGAATGAAATATAGCATCTTTTGTAAGTACACATTTGCATTACAGACTTGTATTTTCTAGAGGTGGAAGAAGAAAGAACTGCATGTCAAACCTGAACCTCTTGAGGTTGTCTCAGCATAACTGCCTCTAACTTGCTGAAGATCTTGGGAACGTGGACTCATAAAAAGGTGTTCAAGGCATTTTTATGCCAATATAAGAGTAGATCCACAAAAAGACCAGCGTGTCATACATGAAATGGAAAATACCAAGAGTTCAAATATGAAAGCAATGGAGTTCAAGTGAGCAGAACCAGAAAAAAAAAAAATAGGTCCAGGAAATGCGACAAGCACATCATGGAGAAATCAGTCTTTTTTTTCTCCATGGTGCAAGTGCAGTTATACTGCCATTTTGAGGAGGTAGCCAGATACCACGTGCCAAAATAGATTGTCCTGGAAAGCCTTGGGTGGTATTTTCTGTGACTCTCAAACAAAAACTATTTGCAGAACACTGATTGGAAATGTCCTGTGCTGTGGAAGATAGTCCCAGGGTGCCACAATTCAGGCTGTATGAACAAAAATATTTGTGATTACCTGAATCAAAGGGAGTAATTCTTTATTGAAACTATTTCATTTGATGCTAATAAACCATTGATACTTCTATTGAACACTGCAAATATCTTTTTCTTTTAAGCACAATCTTTTAAGGGAACTCTTCACAACATGTCTTGGTAAGAAACACTTTTCTTGGGTTTTCTCCAACCATTCTTGCTAATGTGCTAAGTTCTTCCATCCATTACCTTAGGAATAGGCAACATGCTTTAATCTAGAAGGTAGTTTCCTGTCCCTTGATGATCTGGTTCTTTAGCAAATCTTTCTGTGTTAAGCTTTGTTTTTATTCCTAACTGACTACATTAGGACTTAAAAATTTTGAACAGCCAAAGTAGGTGTGGTACTATTTATAAATCAAGGGCAAGTTATGCAGTTTTCATAAGGTGGTTTATATTGCATATTTGAAATCTGGAGGTGTTTCAGGAATGTATCATAAAACCACCTTCCATAAACTGTCTCTCAGGAAACAGTAATGATAACAGAGGCAGACAGATCTCACTTTAAACAAGTTACCTTGTACCCTTGATTTACTAAATTTCTGGAATTTTTTTAACGAGATTGAAAATCTTTCCAACTTTTTGAAGTCTTATCAGGTGAGTTTTCAGAAGATCCACTTTACTGCTAAGATTTCCGAACACTCAATAATATAAGGCTATATAGTCATATAAATCTTGCCTCATAAGTTTTACAGATTTATGAAAATCCTAATTGTATACCATGTACTGGATAAAAGTAAAAATAATTCCATATATAAAATAATAAAATTACACATATTAATTAAGCTGCCAGACCCCAAAATGGCAAATTTATAACTTTCAGAAAAAGATTCGACATCTGTGCAATTTAGTGAACATGAACTGTAACTTTTCTGGATTTTACCTCACTTCTTATTTTCACAGAAAAATGTGTGCAAAGCTTCATGGCTGACAATGTGGGTGTCAGAAGCCTGAAAAGGGTGAAACAAATTGGAAAAGTAGAATGAAAATACGTAAAGACCTGTAAAATTACTATGTTCCCTGACTGTAGGCAAGAGCTATATTTAGATCTGGTAACCATAATGGGACATTGGTCAGAAGATGAAGGACAAATTTCAATACATGTTCATTACTTTAAAGAAATTACACCTTGGAGTAAGCCTTTTATATTGAAAAAGTACAATGGTAAAAAAAACACAAAAGCTTTTGTGGAGAAAGTTGTTTACCTAGCCTATATTCTTCTGTGTTCATTTTGCTGTTATTGAATATATCTGTGTAAGTAAAAAATGCTTTTCACAGCTGAGAGTCTCCATTTGCTCCATCCTTCGGTGAAGTCAGTTCACAGAATCATGACCGGTGTGAAGAAGCCCTGGGAGAGTTTCATTTTATTTAGCTATCCTGAAATATTTTTCTTGCTTGTTGATTACCCAAGGTCTAATAAAACCCATGTAGCATCTGACATTTATCTCACTTGGGTTTTTTTGTGGAAGATCTTGAATGCCCACATCAAGAGACCACAGATAAGACAAAGATACTGATTTTTCACATAGGAGCATTTCTTCCAACTGCTTGCTAAGTATTTGAGTTTAATGTGTGTTAATTGAAACGCAGCACACAAATAAAGTACCAACTAAATTATTTTATTCCTCTACACAATTCTAATTCCCTCTTTTTACACTGATGTCATACTCATACTGACTACACTAGTATCTATTGAAAATCATCTGGATTTGTAACATTAAATACAAACAAACACCCATAAACCAGAAAATCGGCAGAAATAAAAATAAACTTTTCCAGATTCTTTTACAACAGACAGGAACTACTCCTTGGAGGAACTCTTTTTGTGTAATTGTTTAGAGAAAATATATTATGGACCTTAGATTATAATATATATAAAAATACAGCTTGAAATTAATATGTTACGAAAAACACCATGTCATAGCTGCTTAAAAACACTAAAAATGAGAAACATTAAAAAAAAAAAAGCTTCTCTGGGACTGAATGTGATCCCACAGGTTGTTTCCATCATGATGCACTTGACATGGAGACAGAACAAATAGTAAAATGTCCGAAAGGAGGTGGTTTATCCACCCAACCTCCACTCCTCTCCCTGTTCTCAGCCCTGTCTCCCATGGGCCAGCTCTGAGGATTGGTTTAGTGAATTGAACCGGAGGGGTCTGACAGGAGACAGGGCGAGCTCAAGTAAAAGTCAGGAGTGGATAGCGAAGAGCAAGGGGGGCAGCAAGGACCTGAACTCTTGCCTTTTGGGTAGGAAGGCCATCCTCCCTTGTGAGGCGGTACTCTCAGCTCTCTGATACTGTAACGCTGCTTATGCACTACTACACCAGACCTGAGGCTTCAGAGTTTAGTTCCAAAGCAAAATCACAAAGACTTCTGGATTCATAACTTAAGAAAATTATAATGCACTTCAGTCTCAATGTGCCTTACAAAGAATTTGGTAACTTTACACTTCCTTACAAGTGGGAAAAATAAGACATAAAGAGGTTGAAGAAGAAAGAGAAGACAGGTGTGCAAGGTTGAAAGAAAATGTACCCTGTCTGAGTTGAAGAAACACCGGAGATCAACAGGCTCAGGAACCCCAGCAGAAAGAGGTCTATAAGAGAGAGAAGACAAAGGAAAGAAAGGTGACACAAAACCTGAGATGTAACACATCTCAAGAAGCAGAAGCATGTGACTGAGGACTGCTCACAAGGAAAAAACCATTAAGCTTCCTAAGAGAATGGATCCAAAGAGCAGTGGTGTCCCAGCTGCCACTCAGGGACCAGGGTATGACATAAGG
The DNA here is from genome assembly GCF_013368605.1 of Nyctibius grandis. Taxonomy (NCBI): domain Eukaryota; kingdom Metazoa; phylum Chordata; class Aves; order Nyctibiiformes; family Nyctibiidae; genus Nyctibius; species Nyctibius grandis. The sequence continues at coordinate 106,565,047 of NC_090659.1, forward strand.
CAGCTCTATTATTATCGTAAAGAGAGAGAATGCCAGAAGTGTGCTACGAAGCTGAAGTCAGAAGGACTTCAGCCTTCAGATGCAGACTGAAGAACAAATGTTCCCATCACCTGGAGGACTCAGATATTCTCAAGTGAACAGTGGAGGGATTTCTTTACCAAACAGTCACTCCACCAGCCACAGCTGATCATGTTTTAGGCCTACAGAAGATCTTTTCATGGAAATTAGCTTGGAAAGTAGTGATTATGATGCAATTCTGTTTTACATGCAATGGGAGTTTGAAAGCAGGTCAACAATTCAATTGTGGCAGTTTAGGAGGGAAGAATGGTGAACGCCACAACTCATCAGCCTATAAAGTTTCAATAAATGGGCCATCTGTTTTCATATTGTATCTAAAGGACACCCTTAGGAAAAGCTGGCATGTGGATAGACAGCAGCACAGGTAGAGGGCTGGCAGGCTGCCTTGAGATAGGTCCCAAGCCACAAACAGAGAGAAGTCACATATGGAGAAAAAGTCTGAGACACAGTGAGGCCACTGCATGGAGGAGGTGCCTATGAGCAGGCAAGAGTTGGGGAGAGGGGATCAGCCCAACAAAGGAGCAAAGGGTTGTAAGAGCAGATGTGGCTGTTTAGGTATGTTGTGAATAAGAAAGCTGAAGAAATGCTGGCTTTGAGCCTAAAGGACTAGTGTACCCTTGAGTATACCACCCACCAGGCTTCACGTTTTGGTAGGACTGGAGGAGGGATGGGACCTCAGTGACAGAGATGACAAAAGGCAGGAATGCTAAATGCCAGCACCAGGGTGCCATCCCCCATGAGAGGGGGTGCTACACCTGCTGATGGAGACTGTGAGGCATCAGGAGGATTTTGAGGAGCCAAGTCTGGGATAACTAACTACACCAAAGAGGAGAGGGGGTGCATGGTCATAACAGACATTTGGATTATCCATAAATCAAGGAGCAAAGGGGAGGACTCTCCAGAAATTGCATCCCAGCAAGTAAAAAAATAAAGCCAAACCAAAAACAAAAACAAAAAACTGTAAAAAAGTTGAATAATCACTTTAGAAGAATACTAGGAGCAAGGAGAGTGAAAGGAGGTAAAGAAAGCCAAAAGCTCTCAGGATAACAAGGGGATTGTCAAAGTGCAAATTGAGTTTGACTTTGCAAAGGGAATGAAAGCAAATGGCCAAAAAACTTATTTCTACAGTAAAGAAGAGAGAAGGATGTAGCTGACTCTGCACTGAGAGGACAGAGTCAAGATAATCTGTATATCTGATACTTGAGTATCTTGCCGCCTTTTCAGTGCAGCTGACAGTGCATATCTGCCCCATGATCAAATGGGCAGATGTACGTGGTCATCAAAATGGTGGCCTCCACAAAGGACACAGTTCCAAGCACTGAAAAAAACCCCTTGTTATTCAGTTAGGGGCAGGCAGGTGGAGACCCTGACAATCTGTCTTCTGCTAACATTTTCATTATGCTCTAAAAACTGGAACATAAAAATGCACATATAGCATGGGATTCTGGTAAATCCATCATACCAAAAAGTCCAAGAAAGTAGAAAGTGTATTCCTTAATGTGACGGGAAAATGAATGATCTAGACATTTGGAAAATGATAGTTCGAACTCAACACCATGCACAACTTTAAAACCAAATGTATGAAGGGAATAATTAAAGACATGGAGATAAATAGAAGATGGGACAAAAGGTTACCAAAAGTATCATGCCAGATTCAAAAGAACTCTTGTTCCAGGAGATTAAATTAAAAAAATAAATTTATGTGGGAGATACAATCTTTCTTTTTAAAATTAACCTGGAATAAGTGGGGATTAATACAGGAATTGTAAGGTGCACAAGGAACAAACTAAAGGTAACCAGCAAGTGGGGAAGTACCTCACCACAAAAATGTTGGCTTGTTAATGAAATTTTCTGATAACAGAAATTTGGAAAGCATCATTATTAGGGAGGAGAATCTGAATAAACAGGAAGAACTAGATGACCGTAAGGAGTGAAGTAATTGAAATGGGATAATATTTAATGGTATCAAATGGCATGCTCTGTACCTAAGGATTTATAAAACAGATTTATGCAATGAACTAGGAGAACATCAGTTCAAAAGGTGAGGAGAAGACCCTGAATGTGCTAACTATCCACAGGACCTGTTGTCAACGTAATGCAACTAAGGCAAAGGTAGGGCAAACCTAAAATGTACCGAGGGTCATTTGTAATACAGTTAGGAAAGTATCAGTGCTATTGTTAAAACCCTGGGAAATCATGTTTGGACTACTGTACACTGTCACAATGAAAGATTCCTCTACCCTAGATTAGGCATCTAAAAGTTAAGCATTTTATCATGAACAAGGCATCCAAGTCTCCTTTATATACAGTGAAGAGAAATCCAGAAGGCCATTACTCTCAGCCTATAATAGTGTCTAATACAAGTCCAATGCAATGGCTTCTGGAGGTTTCTCTCTTCTTCTCTTTCTCGTCTTTGAGTACGAGGGTGGTCAAGACTGAACACCTCAGATGTGTGAAAATAGGTGAGGTGAATCCAGACCAGGAACAGAGGATAACGAGCACTGTCTGACCCATGGGATGAATTTCACCAGGAACAAAAAGATCTAAATTGACGCCATAAAGTCTGAAAATAAAAAGGTATACTATCACAGCCATGAGGGTTTACAGCCATGCTGCAAAAAGATCTAACAGGTTTTAAGATGAAGACCAGTGCTGAAGGAAACCAGCGAGAAAGAAATGAGATTGAATAACTCCATTCAGTCCCGTGGTGCTACATTTAGACCTTGCTAGTTATCCATTCATTGTTTAATTAAATTTATGCTTTACCGGCTATTTAGAGATAGTCATTCAATAGTATAGACAACTTTATGACTTCACAGTACTTTCAGTATATTTATAGCGTACTCACCTTCCTAAAGTAAAACACTATGTAAACAAAATTGTCCTAGACTAGCCTGTTCATATATGTCAGAGGCTGGCAAACCACAGTGTTTCTCAGTTTGCTAAAGTCATCTCTGTTTTACCACTACCTTTCTTTGTTTCTTTTCTAGTCACAAATTGGCTAAGATGCTGGCTGATGTTAAGTATCAGTACTGAAATGTTGTGAAAAATACTGCTTAACGCACTCTAAACAGACATATTGTCTGTGTCAACAAACGTAATTTTTTTCCAAATAAGCAACATAAATCTTTGAAAACACCCCGCAGAGTAAATGACGGAACTTCAAATAAAACTGTCCTGCTTGGTATAAGGCTATTCCATTATTATGAATTGTGTATCATCAGCACATATATTTCTCAAATACTCTGGTTTTGCACATATGTTTCTCAAACAGTGTGTGTTTCTGCATTATTTTGCAATCATGTGACCTGGTCTAGCCTTTAATCATAAAAAATTCAGCAGCTGAGTTTTATCCCTGCCTGTAGAGCACACGTACCATTACTGTTTCATACACAGAAATAAGTCATTTAAACCTCCATGCTATATATCCACACAGCTATTTACATTTTGCTTCCTTCTTAAATATAACACAGACATGTGACATTAAGAATCATCACATTCGTGTATCCTTTCAACATCTCATTATTTTCAGAAAGAATAAAATGGGGCACTACAAGATTTACTTATGATCACATCCTTCCCAAGCTCTAACCACAGAACTGTCCTTTGGCCAAAGGACAGGGACTGAATCTTTTACGTCCTGTACTTTTTTTGCTAATGCAAGCTGAGATATAAAATCAAGGATAAAGCCTTATTTCTAGGTATACAGCAGAGCCCTTATGAAGACCCCAGTGGGGCGGAAAATTTGTAGAAAACAAATAATGTGTTTGCTGTGGTAGCTTCAATATTCTGCCTGAGGGTGCCCATGCTCCATCATGCCTCCCTGTAACGGCTGACCCATAAACAGTCTGCCAACCAGTTACAACTGGTGGATAGTGGAGCTATTGCTTGACCTCAGCAGTAACAAACTGCCAAGTATTTATTATATTTTTTTAAGAAAATCAAGCATATGTGCTTGCAGTGTCAGACTCCCCTGATAACTCCTGAAGCCACTGGCCAACTTCAGCCAAATCTGGAAGAGCTTCAAAAACAAATTAAGTTCCTGGTGGTGAGATAGAGGAGGGAGAGCCCCAAGGCTGTCCCTCTGGAAGGGGAAGGGCAGGAGGGCAGTGCCAGGGAGCTGCAGCATTTGGTACTGTTTGCTGGGGAGCAGCAACCTCCAGACAGGTATTCTGACAAGCAAAATCCAGAACCATCTTTTACTCTTGGAAGCCAAATTCAGAAAAGATGCACATTGTCTCCACCATTCAGACAGTGGAAGGATCTGCTTAGCTAAAATCCCCTATAGAAAGCTTGAGCCCAGGCACAGCAGGCACGGGCACCTCCAGTGTGACCTGTTTCTCCTCCTCGGCAGCAGTGGAGGAAAAGCAGATAGTGACCTCCCCGTCTTAGCATCACTCTTTGGTATGGCCACCCAACTGAATCACAGCAGGATAAATAACCAGGTAATATAAGGACTGCTTTTCCCTTTTGGTTGCCTTATAAGAAACAAAATCCACGCCCTGCTGATGTGTCCCCCCAAGAAAAAAACTCACTACACTATGAAGATCATAGTTTCTTCCAAAACTGACTTCAAATGCTACGACATACACCAGTGATACCATTTGGATAATGGCAATCATGGTAGACTTCTGTGGAGTTCACTAACAAAAAATAAATAAAATCATCATAAGTCAGCAAGGTCTAAATTCCAGTATAAACTTGAACAACAAATGCAGAAGGTGAAGCTTTCTGTACTTCTGTTTTTAATGAACAGTCTCTCACCTTTCCTCTTTAGTGGAAGACTATGAGGTGACTGAACTGGAAAAGTTCAGCATCAGTTTTCAGAGAATGGGGCACAAGATTTTTGCACGTTCAAGGCAACCCTGTTTTACAGTATCACCAGTGAATGAGCAGATTCCAAGGAACGTTTGAAAGAAGGATCCTTAATTTCATCTCCAGTTTAATGTTACCAGCTCTTGGATGCTTATGGGTGTGTTTAAATTAAGCAGAGTTCTCCAGACCTGCAGAAAAAGGAATGCCTCTGTGTCAGCTGGATTCCCATATGATCAAACTCTTCAGGGAAGGAGGGAAAACTTTTTATTATTCCATGCAAATATTTCTTTCTGTGGAAACTAAACATATATGGTTTAGCAGACTGAAATCGCTGTGAACACTTCCAGTTCAGGGACAGGATCAGAGCGAACTCCTGAAATTTATTACAAATACCAAAGGCTGAAGGGGGATGAGCTGCACCTCAGAAGTGGAAGGAAAGAATCTCCCAAGAATAAGCCACAATCAACATGTCATCTAGGCAAATGAATCTCTCTACTCCCAGACAGAGAATTTTTTTGAAAGGGAGGGAGAAGGGGTGTTATTTTGATTTATAGGGGTACTTCAGAATTCAGGGCTTAATTGTACTTTAGCCGTGCAAGCTTGTTTAAGATATCGCTTCTTTCAAATATTTCAGACCTTCCTTCCTTGAAAGCTCACATCTTCAAAATGACACCTAGTAATGCTTCATAAAGTACGTAAGAACAAACTGAGATAGAAGTCCAGACTGCAAACACTGAGATTAAGATCATTAACACGAAGAAAAACATAAAGCGTGTTCCGCTCCCAAACAAACCATTTATCCTTTTTACTTCCTGATTCACCTATCAAAGACAACTGCGAGGAAAAAAAAACAGCCCTGTTTATACCTCCAGGCTGGATGCTGCCCGCCGGGCGAAGGCCTGGCACCTTCCCACAGGTGCCACTTTCCTGGACCCGTGTCAGACACTCAGAGTCAACACAGAGACCTTTGGGGAGAGGCGGCACGGGGCAGCGACGGGGCTGGCGCTGGCATGCCAGCTCCGCGCCCGCCTCGTACCCCAGCACCTCTCCTCTGCCTGCCCTTTGCGCGCCCAGGCGTGACGGGCAGGGGGGTTTTCTGAGCAGGTCGTGCCGTTAGCATTGGAGGCAGAGACTTTTTTTCCCTGCTGTGTGTTTGCACAACACCTAGTAGACAGGGGCTCTATTTCAGCAGGCCTACTGGAATAAAAACTTGAAAATAGCAAGTAGCAGTAGAGCTGCAGATACTCATCTGGCGCATTTACCTCCGAGTCCAGCAACGTTGAAAGTTCACTGTGTTACCAGAGAGTTCCTTGGATGTCACTGCTCCTTGCCCTGATAAATTAGTGTCTAATCCTAAAGGTGGCTCATTGGTTTTCAGTATTAGGCCCTTAATCTCCTTCCCTAGCTCAGGAATCCTCTCACCCTGCACCCGGAGAGATCATCAGTCATTCCTTTGCCCAGAGTTACCAAACAACATCCAATTTTTTAGTAAAGATGTCAAAGTGTCTGTCTAAACATCTTCTGGTTTTGGCCCGAGGCTGATACGGGTTGAAAGTCTCCAGCTCTTCCCTAAATCCTGACAGTTTGCTAACAACAAATAAAAAACAGCCCAATGATTTACTGTGTCGATCCCACATTGTTGTGCTCTGTGTTTCTTTAAGAAAGGTGTGAGTATATGTGTAAGAGTCTTGAAATACAGTGGTTGCCATGGCAATTATCTGTGTTTAGAGAGTAGAGGGGAGTAAAGTTCCATGTAAGTGGCCAGAGTAGAGTGCAAGTTAAACATGCCTCTTTGCAGGTCTAAATTATGTACTTTTCTCCCCCCACCGCTAAAACTATTTGTGAAAATATGCATAGATTGTCTGATGAGCTCCAAACTATTCTTGCAACAATGCCAGCTTTTTTTTTCCCCCTTCAATATTCCCACTTGCCTGTAAATCTTGAGAGAATAAAGCAGAAGCCTGTGGGGCAGGGGAAAGAGGAGTTTGAACACAGACTTTGCAGAATTGCCCGACCGCGCTCCCATCCAGTTTGCTTATCTGCTTCATTTCTCCCTAATGGGACTGAGTGCATTACTCTTACAAAACTAACAGATCAAAAATACAGGTATAGCTTAATGGCTGTAAATATAATTGGAAGGGAATGTTATATACGTATAAATCATCAGGACAAATATCCCTTAGCATTTATATTGTTCTTTACATTTTCTAACTACTCTGCGGATTTGTTTTTCAACAAATGTGCATTGTGCCTGGAGCCACAAAGGCTCTACTCCATAAATCTTTGTACTCACATTCTCTCTGATTTTCATTTATCGACCTAGATTTTTCCCCTTTTCCTCACCTTCATGATAAGGGTACGATTCCCAACCTCCACTTGCATGCACGTGGTTTGTGTATTTATTTGCCAGGTGTTCAACTCTTGATGCTGGCTCTAAGGCCCCGCACAGGGCTCTTTTGCTTTCGCATAGAAACATTCTAATGCTTAAGGACAGAGATCATGAAGAGAAATCACGCAGTCTGATGGCTGCCTGCTTTGATTTCACAGGAATAGTGTTCACCTCGGACCCCAAAAAATGAACGGTGATTTTCAAAATATCCACAGGCAGAACTGCTTTCTGCCACCTCCTGCATGCCGCTTCTCCCAAAAACTGTCTGTGATGGACACTGGCAGGGTAACGAAACTGAGCACACACTTTGCAGTAGGCCTGTGTAAGGAGCAACGGTAACACTAGGAGTAAGTGATTCTTTAATGCTTATTCAGAATTCACATACAACACTTACGTGCTCCACTTGAGTATCTAGCAAATTCAGCAAAGGAATCAATACCATGACAGTTTGACAAGCCGCTCTCGAAGATGTGTTGCTAGGGGCTTCTTTAAATATTAATGGATAAATTGCAAGTCAGAAATATATGATTAGGTCATTTTGAAAAAGTAGATCCTGAGGCTCTGCTGGTTCCCGAGCAGCTGTTAGTAAAGTAGCCCTGGGTTCCAGCAGCTCTGCAGTGAGGAAAGGGAGCTGTATTTACTCCTAGATCCAGCAGTGCTACATTGGGTGACACTGAAGTCGTTTCATCCCCCAGTTTCCCCCCTTTACCAGTGTTTTAAAGTTATAATAATCGCCCTCTGCAAACAAACAGTATTTTTTTTGTGAGCTCAGGAGTAAGCTTTGCCAAAGAATCAGAAATTATTTGGTCCTTGCCTCACTGTGTTTACTCTTCAGTTTTACACATGAGGCAATAGGTTACATTGAAACATTTCAGCTGATGAGGCAAGGAAACCCAAAGATTACCAAAATATGATCACAGTTAATTAAGGTGTGTGACCAGCATGATGGCTCCATGGCAAGGTGGTTTGTTTGGTAAATATACTCCCTTCTGGTAGTCAGTGTGGGAAGGGCGGCATTTTAAGAGGGACCTAGGCAAGAAGAGGGTGGTGAGCAGGTGGAGAATAGATGTAGGAAAGGTTTTTCATAATTACAGGTGTACTACCATATGCAGGAAATATGTAAATATGCCATATGGGTAAATTGTGTCCTTTGCCACTATGATAGGGACTGTATTTCCAGACCCTGAAGAATGGCAGATCACAGGCATCACACCATCTATTCACTTACAAAGAAAGCGCTGCACCAGTATGAACTCCCCTCTGAGCTAAACTGATCCAGTAATACAGCCACGCAATTGAAAGGCTCTGCCAAAACCACCATTTCCAAAAAATCTAATTTTACAACTAGGCAATGCACTGTCTACCCTACCATCTGATTTACTGCTCAGCTATCACTCTTCAGATTATGCTCTTGATATATCTAGCTGATTCAATGAGCATGGGAGCATGACATAGACTCACTGGACAGTCCCAATTAGGCTGGGTGTTGTTGCTAAGAGTATCCTAAAGCATGTTAGATGCTTCCCAGGGTCAATAGAGACCCTGCTCCATAGATCCTGCTGCCTAATTGTTCTATAATTATAGTAACCTTTATGAAAGCTTAGCAATAAATAGCATTTTCCATGAGGCTCGTTCTGTTCCAAAAAGTAATCGCTTGCATATGCACGGTATGACTGCTTCCTCCATAAGTTGAAGTCACATCATCTCCTCCACTGTGTTCCTGTAGCAGCACACAGCAAGCAGCCCTACGCTAGTCTGCGGTTTAACCCACTTTCTGAGGACACGGGCTAAATCTGTATTGTTCTGCTCATGTATATGCACGGGGTCTGAAAATAATCAAAGAAAAAAGTGCAGGAGCGTAAGATGGGTAGAAAAAGACAGTGTGGCAGAGAATAAAATGGCAAAACTGTCCTGGTAAGCAAGTCCCGCCAGTTGCCTGGGGGTACCTCAGACTTGCTGGGTCCATTTTAAAGAGGCGGGTTAGAAATGCAGAAGGTGTCTTGGAGAGGGAAAAAGTCCATCTTATCTCAAAAGTATTCTGCACATTAGTGTGATTCAGTGAAAATGTGTATAGCTAGCTGTCCTCTTAGACTCAGGAAGAACATTTATGAAACTCCAGGTGACCGTGTTAGTGCAGGGCTGTGTGTGGTCTGGCCCCCTCCGCTGTGTGCCTCCTGGGAGTCCCACCCTTCCATGCTTGCCAGGACTGTGGGTCAATTTTAACTTCAATTTGCCCTCATACCTTCGCAGCACACCCAAGCGAGGGATTAACCCTCCTGTGGGTGCTGTGTTGGCAGGACAACCCTTCTAGAAGGACCCAGCAGTTTCCTTGCTCCTGGGGGAGTCTCAGGAGCATTAGTTATGGGCAGTTCAGCCCTTCCTACCCCTCCAGACATGAAGTGATGCACAGCCTAAGATATGGCCCATGTGCTGCTCTTTCCTAGACCTCGACATTGTTTTAGCTTTACAGAAAGTATTAGCTATTACAAAATAACCTGTAGATAAGACTATGACATGAAGAATGTCCTATTATTTCATTAACTATCAGTTTCATAAAGTCCTGAGCATTTTGGCCCAATCTTGCAAAATACCTACAATGTTTTCTGCAAAACACCTGCAGCCTTTCAGGATAGCTTCTATTTTTTTTCAAGACTCTTTGCATGCTTGCAAAGTGCTTTGCTGGATTGGGCCCCAAACGCTCAGGTACTGTTTAGCTGATTCACATACTGTAATGAGATAGTTTGTAGTAGGTTTTCAATCTAGTTGTAGGCCTTGGCCCATTTCAGTAAACTTTCTTCATTAAATAGGTGAAGCATTATAATACCATGACCGTGAAACACCGAATACCTGCATTTCAGTTTACTTTAGAAAAGAAATAGCATCTGTCATTTGTAAATTTTAAAATAAATTAAGTACAGTGAGGAAAGTATTAAAGAAAAATGCCTTAAAAACAAGTGGGGAAACTCAGTCTTTTTTATTCTGTGACGAGAGTGTGACAGCATATGGTACATAGTGGGTGGTTGTTCTAAACATAACATGTATGTGTTCGACCTAAAATGTTTTATTGGTTCCTACTTATGAGAGCAGCAGCTAAAAATGTCTGATGACTGTTCTTTCTATATCAGCAGTGTGTAAAGGCCCAAGGAAAAAAAAAAATCAGTCTTTATATTCATAAACATTTTTAAACAGCCATAAGACTCTGTTTAACATAATGTTTTCTCCAAGGTACCTCAAGTTTAATGTTTCCTCTTTGTGAAACCATAACACTACAGTATTGTTAATTATTACTGTTATTTCTACATCATCCTAAGCTATGTCCAAAAAAAAGGGGAACAATCTTCCCTTTCCCCAGAGTTACCGTAGCTCTCATGGGGACAATAACTTTTGAGAGTATAGGTATCTAGCACTACACTACCTGCCCAGGTTAGCTTAATACTAGGGAAAGCACAAGTCATGACTACAAGACTCCTAGATCTATAGGAGAAAACCATTATATACCCATCATTACTGAGACCAAGTACCTTATAAATGCACAACTTGTGCAGAGAGCGAAATCTCACCATTGTCCCCTCCTTTCTCCCCTCCCAGAGTTATTATCATGGAAGGACCTGAGGATGAAACTGAGAAATCTTACACTGTGTTCCAAATAAGGCCAGTTTGTTACTAACCTGTCCTCCTGTGGCAGTGATTCCTGCATCTGAGGCCAGCTGCCAAGCATGCTCCCTCTTCCTCCCACACGAGTTTCATCCTTGTGGTCAGCTGTTTCTTGGAAGCTGAAGAGCACAATTGATATTGCAACTATCAAGCTGTGCACAGAATGAGCTTACACAACTTTGTGAACATGCTTTTCTTGCCCTCTCCACCCACCTTTCTCCAAAGCTATGTGTTTGTTGGTAAAAACAGGATTCAGGTGTCAGCTTTATGGGTGGAGCTCAGGTGCTTCTGCAGATGTGTGTCTTAATTCCACTCCGGGGAACAGACTGCGCCCAGGTGACTCTCCCTGTTGAGGCAGCTCAACCCAATGGCACAAGGGGCCTGATCCTCACTCCCTGCTCCATCAGCAACACCGATGTTACCGGCTGGTGAGGGACCTCTCAGTCTAAAGGGAGTTTCAGCAGGTAGGTTGCTTGCTGAGAAAGCAGAGAAAATGTTGCACATGTGCCTTCCGAAACTGTTTAGTCTCTGAATTTCATCTCCTATGTAGCTGTTCCAATGTCTATGGAGTCCCTTTGGTTACTTGGGGTTCAGAAAGCTAAGTTTGCCCCGGCGGGTGTGAGATAATACCCTAAAGTGCTGGCTGTAAGAGAGATTAAGTACATTTTGTGACTTTGTCCCAAAGTGGCACAGCAAATTTAGGAGGGACATGGGCTTTGGAACAAATTCAAAACTGTCTGTTTGTGTTCTGTGGCTGGTTTTGTAGGGTGTTTTTTTGATTGGGTGGGTGGGTTGGTTTTTTTGTTGTTTTTCACCAATATGACACAACTGCAAGCCTTTCCAAGGAAAGGACTGCAGAGCCATTCAGCAGACAGTGCCTCACCCTCGGCAGGACTGGCCCCTGAGAGCTGTGCAAAAGGATTCTGGGGAAAAACTTCTGCTTTATGTTTGTGTAGTTTTATCCCCAAGAAAGGAGAAAACTCACCCAACCTGCTGTAGTAGTGACTTTTATCAGAATTAGAGCATGAGAAAATCACTCTTGTCTATCCTACTGTGATTTGTCCATGTCTAGAAAAGGAGACACTGCCGAGATATTATGTCCTTTAATCATTACTCTCATAAGAATCTCAAATCTTCTTATTCATAAAATAAACACATTCAGCCCCTCATGTGAAACTGTTATTAAAACAATTCTTTTAATATTAAATATCAATCTGACAAAACATCCAGATAGCCTGAGTATTATGAAATCTATGCATCCTAATTTCATTATTTATCATGTATATAACCTCAAACGCTTGTGCATGCTGCTTAAAATGCCTGAGAGATTCTTGCCTCAAAAGATGCTAATCTATGTAATACACAAATCTCTGAGTGAAGATATACAGATTATTGTGGGGGAAAAGCAAAAGAAAAACAGTCATAACAAAGGCAAGTGTGGGAATTTGGTTGCAATAATGTTATGTGATCCCTGGTTATACACACATCATCTTATGTACTTTCCCCAAATGAATTAGATCAGGTTAGATTCAGCCCTGAGGAGAAGGACTTGGGGGTGATCGTTGATGAGAAGCTCAACATGAGCTGGCAATGTGTGCTTGCAGCCCAGAAGGCCAATCGTATCCTGGGCTGCATCAAAAGCAGCGTGGCCAGCAGGTCTAGGGAGGTGATTCTGCCCCTCTACTCTGCTCTCATGAGACCCCACCTGGAGTACTGCGTCCAGCTCTGGGGGCCCCAACAGAAGGAGGACACTGATCTGTTACAGCAAGTCCAGAGGAGCGCCATGAAGATGACCAGAGGGCTGGAGCACCTCTCCTATGAAGGCAGGCTGAGAGAGTTGGAGCTGTTCAGCCTGGAGAAGAGAAGGCTCTGGGGAGACCTTCTAGCAGCCTTCCAGTACCTGAAGGGGGCCTACAGGAAAGCTAGAGAGGGACTTTTTATAAGGGCATGGAGTGATAGGATAGGGGGGAATGGTTTTAAACTGAAAGAGGGTAGATTTAGATTAGATATCAGGAAGAAATTCTTTACTGTGAGGGTAGTGAGATCACAGAATCACAGAATCACAGAATCACAGAATGTTAGGGATTGGAGGGGACCTCGAAAGATCACCTAGTCCAATCCCCCTGCCGGGGCAGGATTGCCTAGACCATATCACACAGGAACGCGTCCAGGCGGGTTTTGAATGTCTCCAGAGAAGGAGACTCCACAACCTCTCTGGGAAGCCTGTTCCAGTGTTCAGTCACCCTTACAGTAAAGAAGTTTTTCCTCAAATTTATGTGGAACCTCCTGTGCTCCAGCTTGCACCCATTGCCCCTTGTCCTGTCAAGGGATGTCACTGAGAAGAGCCTGGCTCCATCCTCTTGACACTTGCCCTTTACATATTTATAAACATTAATGAGGTCACCCCTCAGTCTCCTCTTCTCTAAGCTAAAGAGACCCAGCTCCCTCAGCCTCTCCTCATAAGGGAGATGTTCCACTCCCTTAATCATCTTCGTGGCTCTGCGCTGGACTCTCTCTAGCAGTTCCCTGTCCTTCTTGAACTGAGGGGCCCAGAACTGGACACAATACTCCAGATGCGGCCTCACCAGGGCAGAGTAGAGGGGGAGGAGAACCTCTCTCGACCTGCTGACCACACCCCTTCTAATACACCCCAGGATGCCATTGGCCTTCTTGGCCACAAGGGCACACTGCTGGCTCATGGTCATCCTGTTGTCCACTAGGACCCCCAGGTCCCTTTCCCCTACGCTGCTCTCCAACAGCTCTGTCCCCAACTTGTACTGGTACATGGGGTTGTTCTTGCCCAGATGCAGGACCCTACACTTGCCCTTGTTATATTTCATTAAATTTCTCCCCGCCCAACTCTCCAGCCTGTCCAGGTCTCTCTGAATGGCTGCGCAACCTTCCGGCATCTCAGCCACTCCTCCCAGTTTTGTGTCATCAGCGAACTTGCTGACAGCGCACTCTAATCCCTCATCCAAGTCATTAATGAATATATTGAATAGAACTGGTCCCAGAACCGACCCTTGCGGAACTCCACTAGACACAGGCCTCCAACTGGACTCTGTCCCATTGACCACCACTCTCTGGCTTCTTTCCTTCAGCCAGTTCACAATCCACCTCACTACCCGATCATCCAGACCACACTTCCTCAGTTTAGCTGCGAGGATGCTGTGGGAGACCGTGTCAAACGCTTTACTGAAATCGAGATAGACCACATCCACAGCTTTACCATCATCTATCCACCGGGTAACATCCTCATAAAAGGCTATCAAGTTGGTTGAGCAAGACTTCCCGTTGGTGAAGCCATGTTGACTGCCCCTAATGATCCCCCTATCCTTGATGTGCCTAGAGACAGCACCAAGAACAAGTTGCTCCATCACCTTTCCGGGGATGGAGGTGAGGCTGACTGGTCTATAGTTACCCGGGTCCTCCTTCCTGCCCTTTTTGAAGACTGGAGTGACATTCGCTTTCCTCCGGTCCTCAGGCACCTCTCCTGTTGCCCATGACTTAGCAAAGATGATGGAGAGTGGCCTAGCAATGACTTCCGCCAGCTCCCTCAGCACCCGCGGGTGCATCCCATCAGGGCCCATGGATTTATGGACATCCAGGTTGCTTAATTGGTCCCTGACCCAGCCCTCATCAACCAAGACAGATTCCTCCTCTATCCTGACTTCTTCTGAGGCCGCAGGGGTCCAGGGCTCCTCAGGACAGCTTCCAACAGTATAGACAGAGGCAAAGAAGGCATTCAGTAACTCCGCCTTCTTTTTATCCTCTGTCCCCAGGACCCCCACCTCATTCATCAGTGGGCCTACATTGCCTCTAGTGTTGGCTTTACCTGCAATGTATTTGAAGAAGCCCTTTCTGTTGTCCTTGACCTCTCTTGCAAGGTTTAATTCCAAGGAGGCCTTAGCTTTCCTAGTTGCCTCCCTACATCCTCTGACAACAGACTTATATTCCTCCCAAGTGGCCAGCCCCTCCTTGTGAGATACTGGCACAGGTTGCCCAGAGACGTTGTGGCTGCCCCCTCCCTGGCGGTGTTTAAGGCCAGGTTGTATGGGGCTTTGAGCAACCTGGTCTAGTGGAAGGTGTCCCTGCCCATGGCAGGGGGGTTGAAATTAGATGATCTTTAAGGCCCCTTCTAACTCAAACCATTCTACGATTCTATGATTTATATAGCACCTTTCAATTATTTTACTGATGCCAAAAATGTTTACACAGGGGATGTCTGCAGACCTACTTGGGAAACTACATAGCACTGCAGTACACTGAGGGGATAAAATCTAAGTATACAGGGCCAGCATCATCCCTGCCTACTGCAGCACAGGGAAATGAAGTCAGTTATGATGTAGAAGGAAGTGTCAGGTCACAGAACACCTCAACAGACTGAGGAGACAAGAAAGGTTGACAAAGAGTATGCATCTTCTTAGAAACTAATCACTCAGCTACATAATATTCAGTGATAGTAAAAAGAATCTTTTGCTTATAAAATTCACTATATTTAGGCCCTTAGTAGTACAATTATGAAAACAGACAGAATTCAGACTCACTTTATTATAACTCAGAGTGGTTAATGACAAAATTTACAGTAGTGTTTCAGAGATGCTGTTTGAGAGTATCTGTATTTCTGGTGAAGAGTTTGCTCCAGTGCTTTGTTTAGTGGGATGAAAGGAGTTCTTCTATATTAAAAGTTTCATGATTTGATTGATATTAAAATTAAAGTCGTGCTTTATTAAATCACTGTAATATAGTAAATGTAATGAAATATGTTTTAAATTAAATGGTTTGGAAGGAAAATCTGTGTAACCATTGTCAAACAATGTTCACTTCAAAAGTAAAATTGCAGTTTTAATATACAATTCTAAGTCTTACACGAATTGTCCAGTTTTTCTGTATTAAAAGACTGAAGAAAGCATAGAAAGTGTTAATGTGGAAAGTATTCTCTTTCTTCCTTTTTAAAGCATTTTTGTCTAACTAGTTCACATACTAATTTAAGCTGCATAAAACTGAAAGAAAATCACTGAACATCTGCAAACAGGGAAGAACTTGATAGGAGACATTTATTGGACGTCCTCAACAACACACAATTATATTTTTCAATGAAAAAGGTTACGAAGCAGCTTAAATTGCCCAACTGAGTGAATGCAGTCAGCTTCTCTTGAACCAGTCACAGTGGATAAGGCCTGACGTAGATGTTTGTTTTCTTTTAATAGGTTTCTCCAGGATCTAACCATGATTTATTTCAAGTGGGAGTACTGACAGCAGTTTAAATGAGAGAAAAATCATTTCACAGTTTTATTGAATGGACTCCATCAATAACATTGGGAGAAACAAATTAATACAACAGGCATTTAAAAGCTAGTGCAAAAAATCATGCACCAAATCACAAACTGAATGATTATTTAATGATACACTGCACAAAGAAAACGTGTTGTACTACTTCTGCCTGGTTTCCACAGAGGCATCTGGTGTGTAGTGCCACTCTGGAGATGCTACACAGATGGGGATGAGCACAAAACCCTTGAGATGGGTGGAGAAGAGGTTCACGGAGGTGTCAGTGGGTCATGCAGGTCAAGGAAGCTGCAGACCCAAGGGAGATGAGGAGTGGAGCTTTGCAGGAGCTGCTTTTGGGACTCATCTCTGTGCAGCAGTTCCAAAGATGGCTTCAGCACGGAAAGGAAGAGCACATTAAAGAAATACAGTGTTGACACGTCGCTAGGAGGCATCTCACGTGCATAGGACAGACCTTCTCCTTAAAGGGGTGAGCACCACTCAGAAGGTCTTGTCTCCAGCTGTGAGAAACATGGGCGACAGCATTTATAGCAGGCACTGTGGCTGGGTCAGTGGCTCAGCACTTCCAGAATAATTGCTGTCCCAGGGATGAGCTACCTCCTGCTTGTGCTTCTTTCTTCAGGATTCTCTGTGATAGACTCTATCTATCACAACACCAATTCTTCCTCTCATCTCTGCAGCTCGTTCAGCCGAGAGCTCTCAGACACAACTGACGAGCACTTAGAGGAGTGTTTGTGTCAGTACTTCCCAAGCCCTCTCCTTTATCAGGTACTCAGAGTTAAGCACATGCTTAAATATTTTACTGGATCCAGGCCCATTCTCACGCACACAAACCAGACAGGGACAACGAGAAGTGGTCAAGAAATGATGGGACAGTGCTCACCAGGAAAGCACATGAATTGCCATTAAACAGGGTATAAATTGCAAGAATTTTAAAAAACACTGATGCCATAATCCAGCTGTTGAGTGACCAGGTTCCCAGTGTGCACACTCTTCCAAGAAAAATTAAAATATGGACATGAGGCAAGCAGTTGCCTAGTGGACTGCTGAGTGCACAAGATTTATGTCTGAATAGTTAGTATTATATTACACTCACAGAGTAGTATCCAAATAGCAGCAGCTGTGTCTTGTATCCATTATTTCCCTTCTCCCCCAAATATAAACCTTCCTCACCTTTTTAATTAGAAAAGCTCTTTATTGACTATGACATGGAAATATTTTACATGTTGTTGTCCAAAAATGCCATTATTAAATAAGCAGGAAAATATGTTCAGTGGTAAATAGAGATGACCTTTAAAACAATGTCAAGCCCACACATCCCATGATTTGTGCGTAGGTATGTGTTACTTTAAGTCACTGTATATTACCAGTAACGTGACATGGAAGGCTGCGATGGAAAGTATCTTTGGTTAAAGAACTGTAGGGTAAATAAATAATTAAAAGCTAAAATGCATAGCCAACTTACTTACCTAGTAAACTACTAAATTCAAACCTGTTCATGGGAGGCCTGACTTTGTATTCACGGTAACATATACAAAAATCTATTTGTTTTTAACTTGAAAAACATTTTATAGCAGTTAACTGGGGTCAGGACGTCTCCTACTTTCTTGGCTGACTCATTCATCACTTGTACAGCAGCCTTCTCATGCATAACAGAGAAGCACCGGTGTCATGCAAGGAGAGAAGTGGCACTGGGAAACCCAGGAAGAGAGGCTGAATTCACCTGTGTAAAATAAGGTCATTTTTAAGAATACAGCTACAGAAGAAAAATTAATTAGGCAAGAGTGTGCCCTATCCTTCCCCCATGCCATTCCAGTGACATGGAGGGGCTGTGTGGTGTTATTCCAGGAAATCAGCAAAGATTTTTGTATTTATTATTGTTGCTGTTTACATTTGTTTCATTTTCGGTTTTGTCCTGGTTTGGCCTAAAACAGAACCAATTTTCCTTTCAGTGATTTTTCCTTTCAGTTAAGCCTCTCTTAAGTAACTGCACTTTCCGAAAATATCTGCATGTTTTGCAGACAGTGTCTGCTTCTAGGACTGATAACGCTCGAAGTTTATAGTTATCACTGAGGTACCGGTAGGAACGGTATGCAGAAAGGCTCTTGCTGTACTTATTCCTAGAGAAACCAAGGTCACTGCTAAATTCCTCACTAATAACAAGTGAAGAGCCGCAGAAGGGTCGCATCTCCAGGGAGAAGCGGACAGGGCAGGTGACTCAAAATTGACCAACGAAGGTATTCCATCCCATACACGTCATTCTCGGTATAAAGCGGGGGGATCACGAGGGTCTCAGTCTCTTCTGCTATGGCCGGCGTCCGAAAAGGACTCTGTCCGTTTTTCTCCTGCCCTCAATCCCAGTCTGTGTGTTCCTGAATCCAGTTCCACTGCCCTGCAGTGCTGGTGATGATGTGACCATCATCAGGGGAGTTCAATCTTGGCTTTGTATATATTTGTATATATTTAATTATTTCCATTATTATTATTATTATACTCTTTTTTATCAATATAGTTTATTAAAACTGTTTTAACTTTCCAACTCGTAAGTCTCTCTCCCTTTTCTCTTTTCCTTCCTCTTCTGGGCGCTGGGAGAGGGTTAATAGAGAGTGTCTGCCACTGGTTTAATAGCCAGCGCAGCTTTAAACCATGACAGGTTCATATTTAGAGGGAAGGGAGAACAGACAGAGAAGGAGGAGCAGGAAAAGCTGTCTTTATATAAGACAACAGGGCAAAACACTTACTTTGAGTGCTAAATTATTTCAAAACTACTGTGAACTTTTACTGAGAAGACTCAGTAAGTTGCTTTAATATAGACACAAATACAACTGGGTAAGAGACCGAGTCTCATGTCTCACATGCTGGTGGCAATCCTGGGTCTGTAAGAGTTTTCCAGAAGTCACCACAAGGATATCCAGCCACAAAGTCTGTGCTGCTAGGCATCTCTGCCAACACGTATTTCTATCATTATCAAGAACACAGTCATGTAACTCTATTGGCATTTTATTTTGTTAGCTGCAAAAGACAGTACTTGTATTGTTTTTAAATTACTGCTTTCAAAAAGCTGTGACTGGGTGGGAGAAGCAAGACAGCTCGTTGCCTTGGCCGTTGTGTGGGGCTAAGGTGAGGAAGAGGACCCTGTGCCTTCCCAAGAGCATGAGCACTTGGGGAAAGCAAGGGAATTCATGGGATGAGGCAGCTGGGAGACCAGGAGAGCTACAGACTGGTCCTCCCCACATGCTGGTGCTTTGCAAAGCCACATTTGTCTGCAAGGAGCATGGAGCAGGCATCCACCAGAGACGGGGGATGTATGGATGGATGGATGGATGGATGGATGGATGGATGGATGGGGCTTGCTGTCATGACACGGACAGACTGTGTAGCATCACCACACCTCCAAAAGTCACCAAACTGGTGGTGTGCAGTCAAGCCTGAAGGAGAATGCCCACCTGCAGAAACCCAGCATGCAGAGGAAGACCAGCTCATAAATCTCTTCTTATTTTTACTTTGTCTCTCCCAACAGGTTTTGAGCTTTATTTTTAAAAATTTACCTGTTACAGTTCCTGTTCAAACCACCCTGGATTTTGAGTTTAAGAGCCCTTTCCATAGTTTTGGTATACTCTATCTCAGTGAAGGCCTCCAGGAAGTCTGACCCAAAAGCTCTGCCTGAGGCAGGGTCCCACCACCCTCACTCTCCATTGCAGACCCCTGGGCTGACCGGGGTGCCTGGGGCTGTGCACCACTGCTCAGAAAGCCCCGTAGGGATGAAGTGGTGGGAGAGTGGGTCAGATTGACCTCCAGCACGCTTGGGAGCTAACCAGACCCTTGTGTAAGTAAGGGAGTGCCAGGGTGTGCAGGTCTTCACAGACAGACTTCAAGCTCAGCGCAACCTTGACCCAACAGCTGAATGTTTTACAAGATACTTGTACCACTGGAACCGCACATGCAGGGCAAGGGTTGATAGAAAGAGGCAGCAAGATGTAAATAAATAAATCTTCTTTTGTAAACGTGAGAGGTTTGTGGAGAGAGGGGCGGCAGGGCTCTCTCACAAGGGATAGACCAGAGGGCAGCGCAGGTATGTAAAGGCAGCCCCTCTCAGGTACTTACCCAGAGATCTGGTGGAGAATTTTGCAACTGAGCAATTCTTTACTGGAAAATAATGATTCAGCAAAATCACCAGTTTTCATGGAAACTTACCTGTTCTGATTAAAGTTTACTCAGAAAGGGGCTCTGAAGCACTAGATGAAATATGGAGACAAAGAAAGGGAAAGAGCCCTTGCAGCATGTTGGTATTCAAAGCATCCAGTTAGGAGGGAAAAAGGATTTGGCTTAGTCTAGAGCAGAAGTCTGAGCATGAGTTTTCCTCCTCATGAGTGGGTCCAGTGACAACCATGAGATCCAGAAGAGCTCTTTTTCTGTGTTTTTCTCAAGGAAAGCAACAATATATCTTGAGGATATGTCAAACTGGAACTTCTTTTAAATCTCAGAGCTTCACAGGATAAGATCATTTCCCAGCAAAGTTATCTGATCTCTGGTAGTTTTCTTTTCACACTGCAGTGTGTGTCTCTGAGCAGGCAGCAGAAAGCCACAAACAGCCCGTTCCCATGCACGAGCGTGCTAACTGGGGGGAGGCCATGCAGACCCTCCTGAGGTGGGTGTCCCCAGGTCCCCACTGCTCTCCAGATGCGCATGTAGTGACATCAAATTTTCTGACAGCTCTACTTGGGCAGTTTTGAAGGCTGCAACTCACAAGGGGCTAAGGAGAAAGAGTTTTAAGCTATAGGTTGCATCTCAGCACAGGGGGCAGGAGAGCTGCTTGTACTAACCCTGAGACAATGCAGAATGGCTCCATCTTTCCCAAACTAAGAAGGGAGTTTTGAGGGGTATTTTCTTGGTTCCACAAATGACCTGCATTTTGAACTGCCCAGCTCTCTCAGTGAGCATCGTGAACTACACTCAGATGCGGATGAGATGAGCGGAAATGAGCCATTAGTGCGTGCTGTGCCGCTTTCCTCCTGCTGAACGGCTGTTCCAGTGGGAAGCACCACCTCAGGAAGGGGCAGAGAGACACAGGAGCAAAGGCCGGGAGTAAAGGCTGTACCCTCCAATATACAGCTCATGGGAAATCCAGCAACAATACAAGAGTAACGGTTGAACCTTGGACTCCTTCAATAGCACAAGCTGTGAACAATGACACAAGGAGGACAATCCGTCCTCCTGTGTGTGTGTGGCTGTTATTCCTTCACTTACCTGAAATGAGTTTCAAGCAGCTCCGTGGTCAGACCATCACAGTCTTCAACTGATAAATAGAAAAGATAAAGATCCTGCAAAAGAGCTAGAGATTTAAAATATTGAAAACCAACTGGACTTGAATTCTTTGTCTGCTCCCCACCCTCCTGGGCACTTTTTTCTTCATCATGGTTCTTGTCTCAGTCACCCCAGAGATCCTGGACAATCCAACCATGTCCTTCTACCACCTCTGTTGCCTTTGTTCAGTACTTCGCTCCTTCTGCCTCACACTCCACCACCCCCATCCACTTCCAAACACCCCAGTCTTGGTCATCCTTTCCAAGCTCCACTTCCCAGCAAACAGCCCTCCCCAGCCACTGAATGTCATTGCTTTTCTTCTAGAAAAATAGCCTCCTCTGCAAGTCCTTCCCATCTTAGTTTCTTCTCCACTGCTTCTTCCACACCTGAATTTTTCACCTGTTTTGCCTCTGCCTGTGCTAAATTATACACTCTACTTCAAACAAGGCCTCATTTTATTTGCTTTGTAAAACATCCACATACATGGATGGAGCTGTATAAATAATTAATACATGCCTTAATTTAAAGATTATGAAGAAGAAGGTGGTGATTGCTGCAGAAAGATTAATGCGAACGAAATAATTCAACCAGACTATAATTTTCTCTGGCGACCCGTGAAAGAATTAACCCAAAGGAGGCCCCCTTAAGTACTTTTGCAGATAGCCCAATGAATTCCAGTTATGGCTTCACTTTGCATTCTTCATTTTCCTCTTTCTTCCAAGATATATCTGCCTATCTATCTCATATGCAAGCATACACATACCCTTGCCTGTTCCTCTGTGGATAGTTTTTCCAAGCCATTTTCTGCTGTGGTTCCTCCTAAATGGTGTAATTCTTCTCACGGTGCAGGCAGGGTAGCTGAAGAGCAGGAGAGGCAGTTACCTACACACCTTCTTGCAGAGATCTCAAGTTGTGCAGCATATAGCTCTTGAAACAAGGACTCAGAGCTGGAAGCTGAGTGCAGAAATGCTTGTTGGTCCTAGGCTTCTTATTTTCTAAATACATCCTCAACCTTTGAGGTCAGTTCCTGCTGGGAGATAGGACAGGCAGAGGAGGACAGGCAGAGCTCTGTCAGCAAGCTGCACAGACGTCTCCAGGATCATTTGGTCAGCCCAGCATTTTGCCCAAGTTAATGAATCTCACAGAGGGACAGGACTCATTAACAGGGACTAGCCTGGTGCCAGCAAAGCTATACCAATTCCCAGATCCCAAACTCAGTATGTGTGTACCTACCAGCTTATTTGGGTTCAGCTCAGATCTGCCTGACCCTTAGGAGACTTGAGACCCCTCAAGTGGGTGGAAGCGATGTGTGTACCAAAGTGGTTTGCCACCCAGCAAGAAAATCTCCAAGAACCCCCAGCATGACTGCTCACTGACCACCAATGGCAGCAGAAGTCCAAGCCTTGCTTTTTTCCTGGGATCAGCCCAGTGTTTCTTTTGCAAACCGTCCGTTCTCTGTCATTTCCTCTGAGAAGCTGCATGAGCGGAGGAGGATGGATGGGCTGAGGGGACTGTAAAGAGGGAGGGGGACACAGAAAGGAAGCACCTACGGCTGGGGCCGCTGAGGCCGAATCCAGCCAGTTCAATGAAGCTGTGAGGTGAAAGGTCTCTTTTTGCCCTTCTGTCTTTCTAGCAATGCCTTACAGGGAGAAAGTAATTTTATAATGGCTGGAGCTTTCCGATGCCAAAGAGGAATGAAGGAAAGTTACTTAAAAGCCAAGAGCAGGCTTGCACCAGACTTCATGGTAGCAGCAGCTGAGTGGAGGATGGATACTTTCCACCCATGGAAAAGCCTTCACAAGGAGCAGGACAGGTGTGGTTTTGGTCCTCAGAGCTGGCGAAAGAAGCTGAGCACAGACAAGCCTGAGGTTTTATGCCTAGGATGGGCTCTCGGTCCTGTTAAGGACTGTAGGGTGGGAACTTGGGGAGAGCGTACGCAGCTGGATTAGGTGTCTCATTGAGACGCAGCTGACTGTTGTCTGATCGTGATGACAAAATGCAGAGGACAGGTGAAGCTGGCACAGAGAAGGACAAAGTCTGAAAGGCTTTCAGGCACTCCAGCAGGCCCTTGTGCCTGTTTGCCTCTGGGTCGCTACATGAGCACGTCACTGCCAGTTCCTGCCTTTCTTTCTGTTGGTGCCAGCTTATGCCTGGTGGAATAGTGAAATTGGGGGCTGCTTCCAGCTTTGCTAAAATTCATTTACCTGCTTTTTTCCAGGTGAAACCTTCTGCAAACTCTGCACCACATACAGACTCGCAGCATCTGCCCACCTTCCCAGGCAGAAGCTGGGAGCAGATCTTGCTCTGGGAAGGGAAAGGCATCTGCCCACTTACTGGGGGCATCATCAGCACAAATCTGTCCCTTTCCTGACATTTGTGAGGACAGGGAGGAAGCCCAGAGACCCCTCAGTGTGGCTTCTGCAAACCTTCATTTAACTGAGTATCTGATAACTCACCCTCTCATTTCTAGTCCCTTTCAGTCTCTTGTTGATCAAAGGTCACACCTTGCTTTTTTTCTCACAAGATTTTGATCCTTCCAGATCGTTCTAGAACTTTTCTCTGATGTCACAAAAACACCTCCAGTATTATGAATACTGTAAATCACCTAAGCTTGCTGACTCAACTTTTTGCAAAGACATTCAACTTCCATTGATTTCAGTGGGAGCTGAGGTTACTCAGTGCTTTGCAAGATCAAACCTTAAAAGCAGGCTTAATGGTAGTCCCTCAAGCTCAGATTTCTCCTTTGCTTTACATCAAGTGATGATTACCATTTGTTCTCTTTTTCTATAAATTTGCAAATCTTCATCAAAGATACTGATTTTCTTTCTGGTGTCATCTACCATGTTCCATTTATCAACCTATTAAAAAAGATAAGTACAGTAACTTCTTATATGGATTAGGTGTCTCAGATAATTCCCAGATACTGCTTTTCTATTTTGCAGATTTCTGTGCTCACCTGCAAGCTCTGCCTTGGTTCTTTTTTCTGCTTAGCTCCCTCACATAAAAAGGGAGACTCAATTGCCCAAACACACATTCCTCAGTAACAGTTTACATTAATGTCTCTCTGCTTATCCCATAATTGCAGTTTATGTACTCTGGCTCTTTGCATTCGTGTTTGTGGAAGTAGATGTATCTCGTGTGTACCTGTTTTATCTATTGTAACACCAAGAAAACAGAGACACTTTGAAATACACATTAGGAAAGTGCACAACCAAACTGTTCATAAATATGCTGGTTAATCACTTCGTCCATGGGTGAAAAAGGCTGCCTTAGTCTTGAGAAATGTTGTGTGTATGGGGCATTCGGTGTTACTACTTTTCAAGATCCAGAAGACAGATTCAGCTGTGAAGATTGTTTTTATGTATAATTTTTGGCCTTTTGGTTTACAATCAATGCCAGTGCTTGGGGTACAAAAGAGTCACCAGCAGTAACAGTTTCTGATCATGCAGTTAAGCTCTCATGACTACACAATAAGTGAACCATGTTGCAGTTTCAATTAACATGATGTTCTCTGTCTACAATCCAAATATGCTGTCTAAATAGCGGTCCATTAAGTTAACTAAATTGAATAAATAGATAATGGCATTAGATAACTGCTAGGGTGAATAAAATGCCTTTTAAATTAAATGAGGGGGTTGATGCTCCCGATGTGCTTGGCTATACTGTGCATTGCAGCATATCTATAGAACACTTTAGGATGGGAAGGTTCAATCCTGCAATGTGCTACATGTTCTGGATGCTCTCCACAAAAGCCCTAAGTGCAGTCTTGAGTTCCACAAAATTAGTAGCCCCGCCCTCCCTCAAAAAATACAGCTACGTATGTGCTCTTAAGGATGAAGGCCATGGTTTCCACAATATTGCAGGATCCGGCCCTTGGCAAGGAGAAATTCAATATGCAGCAGTAAGCACCGCAGGCTAACATCGTAGGGAGCCGGGGAGGGGGAGGAAGAGAGGGACCGGTTCCCTGAAACAGTCTGTGCGCAGGCTCCCGTTGAAGTCAGCCATTTGGGATCAGATCAAAAGGGATTTAAGCTATAGCTGAAAAACAGATGGGGAGTTGGTGAGGTGGAAAGGGAGAGCAAGCAATTAATCCAGACAGCTGGCATGGCAGTGAGGCGGGCCTGACCACCAGCGGTGGACGGGAGTGAGGGGAGAGCCAAGGGCTGGCTGGCATGGGAGGCACCGGGCAGCACCAATGGGCTTGCACAAGCGTGCAGGGTACAGACACAAGAGCCTTCAGAGCATGATGTTGAGAGTAGAAAATGAAATTGCTAATGCTCGTACTAATTCTGCAAACTTTGTCACACCGGCGGTGGGAACCTCAGAAATCAGTGATCCCCCTAACTGATGTGGGGGGCTGCTGCTTGGGTGAGTGGGGAGGGACTCAGCAGCCTCCGCAGCAGCTTGGCACTTGTGGGGTTCTGGAAAAGTGCCCAGGGAGGAGCAGGAGTTACAAAAGCAGGAAGTGTCCAGCATTCAAACGAGTGATCAGCAGAGCATACTTGAAAGCCAGGGAGCTAGACCTGCAGAAAGGCAGCTTGCCTTGCAGAGAATGAGTCGTCAGTCTAAGCATCCTCCGGTCACCCGTGTGCTGGGGCTGGCACGAGTGCCACCAACACTGCGGCAGGGACACACAAGCGGAATATATGTTAAGTTCATGCTGACATGGGGATACAAAACATTGCAAGTGAAATCGTATGCAAGAACCTCTCTGCCCACAGGGAGCTGCCTGATGCACCAGGAGCCTGTGGGCTCTCCTGGCTTTCTTGGGATAAGCTTTACGTCCTGGCACCCGGAGTAGATTTTATGCAACAGAGTTTCAGCCTTCACTTTGATAAAGAAGACAGTCTGGAGTCCTGCTGGTTATGGATAAAAGACTGAAAAATCTAAATCAAGAGCTTCAGAGTCCCAGTCAAAAAAATTACAATATTTACTTGTATTTGATGACATTACGGGGTTTGTGGTGGTTTGGAAGTGCTTGGGACGGGCAATAGAGCAGCAGGCAGGAGACTGAACCACAACCTCCTACCGCAAGCGTGCGGGCAGCACGGCTGCACTCCAGGGATAGATCCTGGTCATCTCTGCACAACATGAGTCTGCAAAGCAGCTCCTGTCTTTGGCTGTCCTGGGCAACAGAGCAAGCTCTGATTAGCCATGTTTTAGTGGGTGGAATGATGGTTTCCGCTGTTCAGTAAATATTAACTTCAGTCAGCGTGGACTTTACTTGTATTTCTCTTTTTTTTTTTTTCCTCCCGCTCTTTTTAATCAGGAATGCACATGCTATACAATTAGGCTGTATTTGATATCAAAGGCCCTGCAGAGAAGAGAATGCTTTCTGAAGACTTATGAATCCCTTTTGAAGGGGACCCTGTGATGTGGTTGCCTGCGGTAGCAAAGACTGGATTCAGTGACCTTAGAGGTCTCCTCTGGCCCTATCCATTCCTTCTTCCCTCCATAGAGATTCATTCTGGGGTGTTTTATTTTTAAATACAAATTCTTAAGAAGTTTTTATACGAAGTTTAAAAGCTGCTGAAAAATCTGTGAAACCACAGATTGTGATCTAATCTGTGAAGTGGACTTCAAAATATGCACATCCAATCATCTGATCCACTAAACCAACTCAGCTAATTCCAGTCCTTCAGCAGTAGCAGCAGAGCACTATGACACTGTAAGAGCATTAAAGGGTATCTTCTTACCTAATAAAATGACGTGCCAAAGCTAGGGAGAGTTGGGAATACAGTACCACGAGGATGCAGCTAGAGCGTGACTTCACCTCTCTAGTACTTATTGCAGCAACGCTACAATGAATGTTATCTCAAAAACTTCAGCAAAACCAAACAAAACTACCTCTTTGAGCTTCTGGTTTCATGTGGCTGCTTTTGATAAAACTCTCCAGAATTTCAATGTCCAAACACAGCTAATTCCATTCTAACTAAGATTTTTACTGGCTGAAACTCACCATATAAATCTAAATGTTTGGTTATGTGTTATTTTAGGATTCTGCAGTAAAAATAATTTTTTGGAAATAAATTAAGCAAAATAAACCCCATGAGTCTAAATTATTAATGGTTTATGCCAGTACAATTGCTGAAAGCAGTACAATTAATCCAATTTTCAGCAGTTGTATGGTGTGAAGTAAAGCATGTATTCTAAGCTGAAAAATCCTTTTTTGTAGTCTAAAATTTAAATTTAAGCAAATTTTCTTTTGTGCCACTTCTATGTAGAAAAGTTTATTGTAAACTAAAGCAGCTAAACTCAACACTGGAGGTTTTTTGATATGTAACTTAATTCTAATAAATTATAATGGCTGTTACTTTTCATACGTAGCATGTGGAACTCGTTAATTAAAATCTACTTCCTTGTGTTAGGTCTTGATCACGTTCCAGAATCTCATACTTAATGTGTTATTAAAATCACTCTTCGACAGCCCAAACCTGGGAGGTGCTGATACCATCAACTCCCAGTGAACTTTCTAGGTTGCTTTGCACCTTGGAGGTTTTCTGTGAGTTAAAAGTCAGGCTGCACTGTTGTGATTGTCCCAGCTGGCTGAAGATCTACCCCTCGGCTCTGCATACCCCCAGAGGCTTCAAGTCCAGGGCTGTCTGTCCCCTCACCAAATTTAAATTTTTAATAATTAGGAGCAGGCATACAGTACACACGTGTTAGCCACGCTTACCTGATAGCTTACTGGTTTTGCGCAGGGACTGCTAACGGGAGAAATGACCTCAGACCAGAGCTTTCAAAAATAGAAGTATTATTTTACCAACTGTGGAGAAAAGCTTTGGGAGAAATAGGCTATGGAGAAATGCAGTTCCCTTACCTTCTTCCACCGGTAGTTTGAGGACATTTATTTCCTTTGGCTCTTGCAGTGGCTTATTGACATCATCTTGGTACCCTCTGCCCACATACATGTAGGTCCCCAATGACTATTCCTCCTCTGCAGAGACAGAGACTCTCTGGTCAGAGTCCCCTGACCTTGGCAATTCAGATTGAAGTCCTGACTGCATAAACCAATGGAGGACACTCAACGTAAAGTCTAACCAGGTTCCCAGGATGCCTCTACTCCATTGCTGCCTTTCCAGCACTCACTGTGGCTTCTCCTCTTTTTGCACCCTTTCAGCTAGCCCAAGGCTCGGCCAGAGGCAGAGGCCAAGTCAGGCTCAGGTATTAGCGTGGCCAGAACACTATATGGCATTCCCAGACCACGCCAGAGCAGCCCTGGCTCTAGCGTACCGGACCTCTAGCTGGAGTCCTTGCATAAACCTCACTACAGAATTTAGCCTGATGGTTCCTCAGTCAAAAGCAATATCTTCCTAGGGAGACCACAGACAGTGTTTTAAGGTTTCTAGTCTTGATTTAAAGCCTTCAAGTGATGCATTCTACTACACATCCTTCATGAGCCTTCCCAATGATTAATTGTCTGTGCCATTAAGATGCTCATCATGTGTATGTGTTGTTACAGGAGGTTTCATCTTTCCATTTCTCAGTTCTGCAACCTTAATTATGTTTTTAGTGTATTTGTCTACATGGCTTCCTTGCCATTTGAAAAAAGGAAAAGCAAGTACTTCTTTATCTCATGCTGCTTCTTCCACTTCTCATTTACGCTTATGGATTTTCATTCTTCGTCCTCTCTGTTGACCCTCAGTCATTCCCCCTTCACCATCCCAACTAGTTTTCACCTTCCCTGTTTTCACTGTGAACCCAGTGCTTGGGGCACTCAGGCACAGTGCTCCCACCCTCAGGTCCCATCTTGAACTTACAGCTACTATCAGTGGCACAGTGAGTGTTCAATGTGCAGACATTTGAAATACAACTTGCCAGTCCTGCCTCATACAGCTATTCCAACCTGCATGGTCTAGTTATTCCTTGGGCTGGAGAATTGTGGTTAGGACTCTGCAACCTGGGCTTAGCACCCTTGGAAGCATGGAAAGCTAGATTCAGTTTCTGCTCCTGTGCTACTTAATATAAAACTACGAAATTTAAGGCCATTTAAGTGTTTAAGCCACTTAAGTGTTTAAGCCACTTAAGTGTCTAAGGCCAGGTTGGACAGGGCTTTGAGCAACCTGGTCTAGTGGAAGATGTCCCTGCCCGTGGCAGGGGGGTTGGAACTAGATGATCTTTACGGTCCCTTTTGACCCAAACCATTCTATGATTCTATGATTCTATGGAATAGTGAAACAGAAATTCAGGTCTTTATCTCAAATCTCTTCCTGCACAGGTAAATAGCTTCATCTCTAAGGAAAAAAAATGCTGCATGAAATCTTTAATTAACTCAAAGTTGGAGGTAATCTCAATTCATATCAAAGACTGAATTAAAGACTCTTTACCCTTGCAATTTGAGGAGAGGGCGGTCGATCAGCATCTACAATCTGCCGATGTGCCTTCCTTCCTCATTCCTGCCTTCTCTCGCTTCCGAGCACTTTGGCTTTGCTTTAGCCAGGTACTTGCAGAGCTGGAAGACCGGCAGTGCCTGGCACAGCCAGATACATTTCATGGAAGCCTGACTCTGCGTGCGGTGGTCCTCGGCAGCTGGCACCATCCCCGGGTCGGTGCCCGCTGGCCTTTGCGCTGCTCAGGAGGGACTCTGATGAAATGAACTTTTTTGAGGCAAACCTGCGGGTGAGTGCTAAAGGTCAGGATGCTGGCAGGGAAAACATATTGCAAAGAATAAAGGCGCTTTTCTGCGGAAGTGCTCTTGGATAAATATACTTAGTTCTGAGGAAATGACGGAGTAGGCAGCGAGGGGATGGAAAGTCGTCCCATTAACTAGGGAAGAGGCAGCA
Source organism: Nyctibius grandis (assembly GCF_013368605.1). NCBI lineage: Eukaryota > Metazoa > Chordata > Aves > Nyctibiiformes > Nyctibiidae > Nyctibius > Nyctibius grandis. The sequence continues at coordinate 106,595,359 of NC_090659.1, forward strand.
GCCGCGCACCTGCCTCCCAACCTGCCCTGCTCTGGCAGCACCTGGCAGGGCTGCCCAAGCAGAGGGGCACCCAGCTGCACAGCCCCCATCGGCCCAAGCATAAAAACTATTAGGAGAGCTTGAAACTACCAGCATGATCATTGGGGATGTGCTAACGAGTGATCTCCCACCACAAACTCGTTTTCCTCCAGCCACTTAGCAAGTGTCATCAGATAGAGATGATATTTGCTTACTACTGAGTTGTGCTGGATTCAAACTCTCCTCCCAGTGCCCAGGGGTCTTCCCTGCCACCCAAAACCTTTTTTTAAAAAAGGAAAGTAAGCTACCAAGATGTATTACACGTGGCAGGTTAAGATTAACGCTATCATTTTTACCAAAAAAATAGCCGCGCATTGCTAAAGGTCAATAAACTGGCAAAGGAAAATGTACAGCGAGTCATAAAGAAGCTTTTCTGTGAAAGTGTTCTTGGATAAATAAACATGAGCTCTTGTAAACACTGTGTACTCTCCAGATGTAAATATTCAGAAGGTGTGCTCAAAAAGCCTGAGATGGTTCCAGCTCAGCATTTTATTAATAGGAGATGGTGAATTTTTGGTCAGCTATTAAGTACAACTTAATGTGAAAAAGTGTTTATTTGCCTAACAAGACTTAGTGCTTACACCAAGCTGCCTCCAAGATTTTGATAAGAGTATTCAGAACAGTAAAAGATACTTTGGATGTTAGCAAACACCTTTTGCAACATAAAGAGCAGGTCGCAGGACACAGGCTGGGACGGAGAACAGGGAGGGCTGTTTACAGAGTTCAAACGGGGGTAGGATGGGTTTGGTTCTGCAATATTGTTTTGTATCATTAGAAAAATACAGGGTAATTTTCTGCTTTTTCCTTTTGAATTTGAGCTTTACTCCAGCCTGGGAGATGTTTGAACCCAGGATTTATACTTGCTGTGCAAAAGATGGAAAATTTGTTCACCGGACGGTAACCCTGGGAGGGCAAAGTGAGATGTTGTTCCAGTTCAGGAGCACACCTGAGGGGACAGGTTTAAAAACTCTGAGTTGCTCTGAGGGCGTAAAGGATGTCTGAGGCATCACCAGAGCACACCAGCCCCTGCCATCGAAGCAGCCACCCCTTGAGGGCTAGCACCCTTGCCACAGCCCTGTGGGGAGTTTCAGGAGGAGACACTGCCCCGTGGGCAGCCAGACAGTCCAGCCTTATTGAACTCAGTGGTTGTTTTCCTAACTTGTCCTCAGAGGCTTAATTGCTGTTGCTCTAGGCACACCACCACCCTCCTTCCACAAAAGCTGGACAGAAAGCACCTGCTGGGGTCAGGCAGTTCACCTTCCTCCTGGTTTGGGATTACTCCTACTGTACACTTTCTGGCTTTTTTTTCCCCAGAACAACTCCAAAACTTCTAAGCAGCAAGGCTTCTGCCCCCTCCTCCGCAAGCCTGGTGCTATGGGCTGGGAGAGCGCACTGCCCTCCTCTCCCCATGCAGAAGCTGGGATTGCCCATCCTGTACGCTCTCAGCTCAAAAATGGGAGCTTGGTTTGCATCTTGATGGAGATGGTGCAAAAATAACTGCATGTGGTTGGACTCCAAACCAGCATGAGATACACATCATACACAGTATGTGAGCAGTCTCAGGTTTAAACACAGGGTGGGTGTAAACAATGCAGAAATGCATTACAGAGCCTTGTCATGCAAATGACGCTGACATCCCTGTGTGGCCTTGCAATATGTTTCCTTCTCCAACAGGAGGAATTTGACACACAGGAGGAATTCGGCACTCACAGCACCGGGCTAACCCTGGGACCTGGAGCCTACTTTTCCCCTGCAAGCAACACACAGTGGTTCCCAGAAAAGGCACTGCCAAAGGGCTGAGTCTCAAAGGGGTGGGTGTGGGGGAGTGTGAGCCCCTGGGGAGAGTCCAGCGGTGCACAAAGCCCTTTAAGGGGGCTGGATCGGGTGTCATATAGCCACATATCCTAGGGAAACTGCTGAAATGCCTTTGGCCCCTCTGCTCTGGCCCCCATTGTAGCTGCTTTCCAAGCCAAGCACAAGTCTTCTAATGACCAGAAATAAAGAGGTTGTTATCCTGCGCTGTAGACAGCTCTGACAAAAGACCAACACAGTGTGTAACCCGGCCCTGAGGACAGCCCAGAGCAAGGCTCTGAAGATGAAGGTTCCACTGGTGCTCTCACTGCCCACCCTCTGGTTTGGCTCCTGCAGGCACCGAGCTGTGACATGGCCCTGCTGCTCCTGCAGCAGCAGCTCCCAATTTGCTGCCTTGGGCCCCTTGCTCCCATCCATGTCCTGCCTGCGTGTCCCCACGTGCCCTCACGCTGCCCATCCCCATACGTGTGCCAGGGCAGAGCCAAACGACAGCAGCCTCCCTGCAAAGCTCCCCAATGGGCTCCCAGGTGCCAGGTGCTGCTGTGGACACTGCACCCCGTGAGCACCCACACCCGGACAGGTGCTGCTTCTGCTCTTTGTGCTCCACCACTTCTCTCTAATATTTGCTAAAAAATAGAGGAGGAGGAAACTAGCACCGTTTTAGTCGCAGTGTGGAGAGTTTTGCGATGCTGTTCCAGATGTTGGGGAATTTCCCCCAGACACGCTCCCATACGGAGGAGCCCAGGAGCGGCTGGGGAAAGCACGCCTGTGGGAGAGGAGGCTGAGCCGGCCGCCTCGCACAGCAGCCAGAGATCCCCGGTATGGATGCCTCGGGTGACACAGGAACCCACCCCACGTGACATGTGTCTGGCGGGGAGGCCAGGGGTCCCTGCACACAGCCCTGAAGTCCTCAGCTGTCGGCACTGTTTGGTGCCGTTGCAGAGCTGGGTGGCTCTGGGATGCCCGAAGCTGCTGCAAAGGGCACATACTTGCCAGGAAAGGTCTAAAAACATCTTCCACGGGTCTCCTTTGCATTGATGGTCCACCTTGGAGGACAGAAGTAGGAGGAAATCTTGACTGACGTGAAGTCGGCTTGCTTTCCTTCTTGCCGTATAATAGAGTGACTTTTTATGTTTTTAAATCTGTTTTTATATCAACCAGAATGGAGATTATTTCCTTACTGCTTCTCTGCTGTAAGAAAAACTCATTTCTTTTCTTCTTTTTAGTCAGAGACCAAAAATATTCACCAAAATCTAAGAAGAAACTCACTGTACTGTTTAATAGCAACATGTATCTTAACCTTATGAAGGGTCATGCCACCAGAGGCCCCTCTTCAAGGTAGGATGAATGTGTGATACTGTCCCATCTGTTCCCATGATGAGAAGACTTCAGCCTCACGGCAGGCTCAGTATAGGAAACTGCTGAAAAATGGAAAATTCTAGCTAGACCCAGAGATATAACGGATTTGCACAAGTCCTCTTTCACTCACAGGCTCATGTTTGAATTGAAATGCATCCTTCCTCTTTTCCAAGACTAAAGGTGAACTTAGGGAAAGCCTAAAGCAAAAGCATGAAATGGAAGAAGCAGAAGCAGAGAAAGTGTAGTCCTCCGAAAGAACAGCAAAAGCTGGAGAAAAAAAAATATCATTTCTGAAAGCCAGAGAGCCTTCATGCACTGGTTATACATTCGGTCCCTTTTTAGATAGCTGCCTCCATCCAGCTCACAGTTGTTCACTGCCTGCCTGATCATCCTCCCCCTCGATCTTTCCATTTCTTCCTCCCCAGCACTGTTACGTGACCTTTCATCTCCAGGATGAGCTGCCTTCCCTCATCTCACTGCAGATAGAAACCACCAGGGATATCATCCATTAGCCCAGTCTCTCTTCCCCTCCTCCTCCTCCCCAGAAAGCCATCAGAGACTGCCATCTCCATCCTTTTCTCCAAAGCAGGGCTGTTCTCCAGAAAGGCTCTCCATCTTGCTTCGGGCATGCCCTGGAGGTACCTGCCTGAAGCAGACTGAATTGCACCTCATTTTGAAGCCTGACATAGCCTAAAGCAGACAGCATGAGCCACCTCCATCCTATTTTTTCCCCTGGATCATATATTGGTAAACTCCAGACATCCCTTATTATACTACTTCAAATCATAGCATTCAAGATTCTTTAGTTTATTGACTGCTGTCACAAATCCTTTATATACTGCGGCATTAGAGGCAGTTTTTGGCTCATTCCTCACTTCTTTATGTTTAGAGCAGGGAAACAAAGGAAGGGGAGGGTGGAGTAATCTTTACACTGGCTATTTAAAGGCAGTGATGGCTGCGTGCAAACCAAAGCACACAGCAATGGGAATTGCATGGCTGGAGAAAACAGTTGGATGGGTGTCTTCTATGATGATTTTTTTCCTAGTGTGTAGCAAAGGAAAAGAGGTGCAGAATTCACACATCATGCAAACTACAAAGATTGTCAAGAATGTACTAATGAGAATTAAATGCTGGTAGGTGCTCTCAGATGTCATCTGAGAAACTGAAGTGGTGAGTACCAGAAATAGGTTGCCAGCTGTCTCTGGTCATATTCTTTGTACAAGAATGCTAACAGTTCCCCCTCCTCTACGCCCAGGGACAAACTCTGCCGTTGTGTAAATCCATGAAAGCCTCCAGCTTCTCCAGCACTGCACAGCTGTAAAAGGAATCTCACAGTTTTATTAACGGCTGAGAAAAAACACTTGGCACTGCTGCCTGCTGTCAGCTACCACCTTTCTGGGAAGCACTAGCGGTCCAGCCTGGCTTGCAGCATCTCACCCCTCATGGCAGTCTCAGCACATTCAGCACATCGGGATGGCACATTTTAACTCACCACAGGATGCGCAAAAATGCCTCACACAGGGCAAAAATGAGACGGGTGCCAGGCGTGCTGAGTGTAAGTAAGTCAGCCAGCTGGGTTCTCACAGTTGCGTTATTCCCTGTACTTGCTCTCTCCCTGGGTAGTGCAGCCTGCTCTGTGCTGCACTGCAGCTCTCTGCCGTGCTTTGCTGCTGCATGGGGAAACCCATCCAGGTCTGGCAGACCGCAGACCCCGCTGCTGCCTTCTCTGCAACGCCCAGCACAGTGCACGGAGCTGTCTCGAGGTGTGCATCCTCGGGACCTACACCCACGTGCATGTGAGAAAGTTATTATTTCCAAAAGCCCCATTGTTCTCCGTGATGACAGTGCCAGCGCTGTGACAGGCCACATATTTAATTTTGGAAATGAATATGCTCTGACTGAAGGCTTGAACTGATTATCTTGTGAACACCACTTCTTGTTACAGACTTACAAATGTCTCCACAATAATTGTATAGTCTCTGGTTTGAGAATTGCCCAACTGGAACCCCCCGTGCTATCACTATCGCTATCACTATCACTCGGATAGTGAGGTGGATTGTGAACTGGCTGAAGAAAAGAAGCCAGAGAGTGGTGGTCAATGGGACAGAGTCCAGTTGGAGGCCTGTGTCTAGCGGAGTCCCGCAAGGGTCGGTACTGGGACCAGTACTATTCAATATATTCATTAATGACTTGGATGAGGGAATAGAGTGCACTGTCAGCAAGGTCGCTGATGACACAAAATTGGGAGGAGTGGCTGACACAACGGAAGGCTGCGCAGCCATTCAGAGAGACCTGGACAGGCTGGAGAGTTGGGCAGGGAGAAATTTAATGAAATATAACAAGGGCAAGTGTAGAGTCCTGCATCTGGGCAAGAACAACCCCATGTACCAGTACAAGTTGGGGGCAGACCTGTTGGAGACCAGCGTAGGGGAAAGGGACCTGGGGGTCCTAGTGGACAGCAGGATGACCATGAGCCAGCAGTGTGCCCTTGTGGCCAAGAAGGCCAATGGCATCCTGGGGTGTATTACAAGGGGTGTGGTTAGCAGGTCGAGAGAGGTTCTCCTCCCCCTCTACTCTGCCCTGGTGAGGTCGCATCTGGAATATTGTGTCCAGTTCTGGGCCCCTCAGTTCAAGAAGGACAGGGAACTGCTAGAGAGAGTCCAGCGCAGAGCCACGAAGATGATTAAGGGAGTGGAACATCTCCCTTATGAGGAGAGGCTGAGGGAGCTGGGTACCTTTAGCTTGGAGAAGAGGAGACTGAGGATGACCTCATTAATGTTTATAAATATGTAAAGGGCAAGTGTCATGAGGATGGAGCCAGGCTCTTCTCAGTGACATCCCTTGACAGGACAAGGGGCAACGGGTGCAAGCTGGAACACAGGAGGTTCCACATAAATATGAGGAAAAACTTCTTTACGGTGAGGGTGACCGAACACTGGAACAGGCTGCCCAGAGAGGTTGTGGAGTCTCCTTCTCTGGAGACATTCAAAACCCGCCTGGACGCGTTCCTGTGTGATATGGTCTAGGTAATCCTGCTCCGGCAGGGGGATTGGACTAGATGATCTTTCGAGGTCCCTTTCAATCCCTAACATTCTGTGATTCTGTGATTCTGTGTGCCACTAGCTTGCTCCCAGCCCTCCTCTGTGTACAAAAGATACAGGTACGATTTTCAATTTTACTTTATGGTTAACAGTTACTGAAAAAAAAAATGCCCTTCCTCTCCTGTAGTTTCACCAAGTATTTCTCCTTCACACCCCATTTCTAAAGAATTTGCCATCTATGCATATCCCCTTTCCCTCCACTGTTCTTTAGTACCCAGCCTTTTTGCAACTTGAGTAAGTAGACAAACTTCAGTGTCCTACATGTTGTTTCCATTGGGAAGAGAATGACGCAAACAAGGATTTATTTTATTTTTTGCTGTAATCCTGTTTATTTAAAGACTGTACATAAAGCCCTGCTGCCCTGAACCCACCTGGACTCAAACCTCAGGAGATTGTTTCTTTGCTCACTGACCCAGAGTGATTGTTCCATCCCCCAAGGCACCCCAAAGCGTGTCCTGCCCCGGTCCCTCAAAGGCTTTCCCACTCACCTGCAGCCCTTGCCCCCCTTCCATCCACTCCCCTCCGGTTTCCATTCCTTGTCCCATACAGGCAGCTGCCACCACACAGGTTTGCCCAACATTGGCTTCCTGGGCAGCCCCTTCCCACCACTGGCGTTAAGCCTCTTTGGCAGCTCCTGGTGCTTTAGCAATCTGTAAAGCAAAAGCCACTTCATTCTCATGTTAAGCTTGAATTGTACCTTGTTACACCCACTAGGAGCAATGAGGCTTCTCCCAAGTTATCAGTTACAGAATCACAGAATCACAGAATGGTTGGGGTTGGAAGGGACCTCTGAAGATCATCAAGTCCAACTCCCTGCCAAAGCAGGTTCACCTACAGCACATTGCACAGGGTGACGTCCAGGCAGGTTTTGAATATCTCCAGAGAAGGAGACTCCACAACCTCTCTGGGCAGCCTGTTCCAGTGCTCTGTCACCCTCAAAGTAAAGAAGTTTTTCCTCATATTGAGATGGAACTTCCCATGTTTCGGTTTGTGCCCATTGCCCCTTGTCCTGTCAATGGGCACCACTGAGAAGAGACTGGTCCCATCCCCTTGACACGCATCCCTAAGGTATTTGTAAGTGTTGATAAGATCCCCTCTCAGTCTTCTCTTCTCCAGGCTAAACAGACCCAGCTCCCTCAGCCTCTCCTCATAAGAGAGATGCTCCAGGCTTCCAGTCCCAATTAAAAAAATATTATCTGTATTGTATTGTTCGCCTCTCTTTTCCTGATGGCTCTTGGCTGCTTTTACTGGAGCTCTAATGAAGTTCTCAAGACTTCAGTATTTATGGCAAAGGGGACAGCGTTACCGTGGCTGGGTACAGCTTGACACGCTGGATGCTGTGTCAGCTCCCCTGGAGTCAATCTGATGTTTTTAGAGGCAATGAAGGAAGCTTGTGCTGGGCAAGCTGTGCACAACAAGCAGGAACCTTTTCTTTGATAAAAACCTCTAACAAATGAGAATTAGAGGAAATGTTGCCGAGATGTTCTTTTGATGGTGGAAATTGCTGCCTCCTAAAATTAAATTACACAAAGCTGGACAAAGAGAGACAGCAAACCATGTGCCAGACAAACTGCCACTCAGCTAATACATTTCTTTCTAAATATAAAAACAACCTACTGCTTCCACTGACAGTTCAGCACATAAGCAAGAAGGGAATGATGTATAGCACCAGACTGAGCTGAGGCTGCAGAAGCATATACTCATCTTAGTTTCCTTTCTGTAATTATTTATGAAAGAGTGCTGATGAGATAGGGAAAAGCCTGTCCAAAGAAGGGGAGCAGTAGCACAGAGGTTGCTCAGTTGAGCCCCTTTTAACCACAGAGCTTGCCCAAACCCACAGCTGACACCGGTGGCAGAGGGAGTTCTACCCCATTCCCCCGCCAAGACAATTTCTTGCCTTATGCCTTTATGTAGCTGCTTAGAAACACTTAGAAAAAAACGCCTATAAGCCACAGCAGTAGCTTCTGACATGCTTGGCCACAAAGACAACATTGGGTTCTCCCCAAAGTTATCTTGAAACCCATTTGTGGAAAAAAGCAGGATATAAAATGCTCAGATGTTCATACCCTTCGTTATCCCATTTGTCTCATTCAGCACTGCAGATAACCTTCTCCAGTCTTAACCAATGTCAAGTATAGGACACCCTGCAGACTGACAGGTTTCTCATTTTATTCATATTCCCTAGTCTCATGCAGCCAGAGAGTGAGACAGTGAGAAGAAGAAAGGAGCTGATAATTTTCTGACTCTTAGTTCTGTAACCTTAATTTCTCATCTGGCCAGCCCCACCAGAATGCCATTCCTACACTGGGCTTCTCTTTCCTTTTCAAATTATAACACAATCAATTCACTTGTGTATGAAGGTATTTTTAGATCTAGTTTAAAAAATAAAAATCCATCTGTAACACTTCTTTGTAGTTGAATTTCATAAAAAAACAGCTTTCTGAGACCATGATTCATAACACTAAAGCTCAAATATAAAATCCTCTTGATTACCTAAAAATTTATGGAATTACATTCACTTTTGTTTGAAATCTAAAGGAAAAAATCAGATCTTGGAAAACCTTGACGATCGCTGATCAGCTATAAGTATGTCGATGCAAAATGAAATCTTTTTCCTTTAGAGGAGAAAATGGATTCCCTTTGGCCAGCAGTTCATGAACTACTAGATTTTACCCTCATGCTGCTCCGCATCATCATACTTTCTCCTCCAAGCTTCAGCTCTCTATAGATTTTCAAGGCTGCACTCTAAAACTCTGAGAACTAGAAGCATCATGGTCAGTCATCAGCTCCAGTAGCTGCTGTGGCAGCTAAAGTTGGGTTAAACTGAGAACGGGAGCAGAGAGCATTAAGGGAGTTGGGAGCAGTCCTACTTTAAAGCGTATGCTCTTAACAAAGGAACGTAATACATTAAAATAGATTTTACATGGTGCTGAATTTTAGCGTTATAAAAATTAATAGTCCACAAAAACTAAATTTGGAAGCTTCCTATTTGTCCTTTTTTGTGTCCCTATGCCAGCCAAGCACAAAAACACAGGTTACTGTGAACCTGAAGAAAACCGAATATGAAAGCTCTTGCCATGCCTGCACTTCAGTGCCCGTTTGCACACAGACGGGTTCTGCCTGCTACAGGGTCTCAGTGAAGCTACTTCGGCTTGGAGAGAGAGGAAACACAGCAGCTTTCTGAATATTCATCTCTCTAAATTCCAGGAAATTCTTGATACTTGACACCATTTAACGTGGCAAAAATATCAAGAAATTATTTTGATTAATTAGATATCTCCTGCATTTTAAGGCTCAGCATTGCACAACCTGTCTGGGCTAGAAATATTTGTGTACATCAGGACAGATAACTTTCAGGATCATTTTTGACAGAGCAAAAATGAAAAGTCTGCAGCACTGACTTTCTAGAACCTTTTCTAGTGAACAAACATGAAAAAACCCTGAGTTTGGTTTCATGGGTCCTTTCAGCAGCTGGATCCCCAGCCAGCGAGAGGGCTTTGTATTAATTTCAAACGCCTGCATCATGATTCGAACATGTTCCTATGCCAAGTGGTTTCCACTAAGTTAACAAACAGAAGTATTCAGCCCCGTGCTGGAAATCTATTCACATTCCAGAGGACTTGGAGTAGATGGGCACCGGGTTGTCATTCACATACTCTGTCTAGCAAAACAACGTTCCCAGCTTACTTACACAGAGCAAAAGTGTTCTAGGAATTTGCAAGTGTGGTGTTCTTAGAAACAGCGACCTGTGGCCACTTTTTGTGAAAGCATAAGCATTACTGGTGGTTTGGGGACAGATACTCTAGGAGGAACATTTGCATTGTAAAGATCAAACAAGGAAGGGGTGAATAGCTTCAGGAAAGTCATAGTGCTACTCTTCCCCTGGGGGATATCTCACGTGTTGTAAACACTGGATGCAGGAAAGCTTTCTTGATTCATATCAGGATGAGGCAGGGGGAACTCTCACCCCAGATGTCCATCTTTCTGTCTGTCTAGCTGGAAGTTGTAAGTGAACAGAGGTAAAACTTCATGATCCCATACAGGAAATACCATACCTATGCAAACAATAATCTAAAAGTAGAAAGATACTGTCAAATGGAAAAATGAAAGAAGATAAAACAAGCTCAGTATGGAGCTGGAAGGAATGGACTGTTTGTAGCACTGAGCCCTTTGTGTAACTCGGACTCCAGACGTGCAGGTATCACCTCCCTGCATTTCCTTTTTTGCAACTGAAATACCATCAAAGTAGGACACATCAGATACACTACTGCCACATTCAGATGGTTTCCACCTTAACTGTTCGGCCTGCGAGGGGGAAATGCCACCTCCTGTTTCCTCCAGTTTTAAAATAACATTGCTCAGCAGCGATGAGAGTTATCAGACAGCAATTCACAGATTTGCACGGTAACTCAATGAGTTCTGCCGTAATAAGAATGACAAAACAATTCAACATTTTGCAGCTCAGTCCTTTAGACCTCCTTGTGGGTTGCAGGAACTCCCAAAATCACCCTTTGAATTTCTCCATCTTGTTTTCCCCCTGTGGAAGAAAAAGGTATGTAAAACGAGAGTAGCATGCGTGGCCTTCCATGAGATCAGACCCCTGTCTTACTGAAAATATCTAACTTAAATCTCGTCCAAATGTTACATATCCAAAACATATTTTCCACACAGGACTGTCCTCTCGATCTGTCTAGCTGAGCTGAAGTTTTCTCACTGAAGATTTTGTTACTATTGTTCTTCCACTGCTAGCAAATGAGGTCTCCTATGCCTCTAAGATGGAGTCTTTTCATTTTAGAGGGTTTAAAATGTTAAAACATCCAGTAAGAAATACTCCTAGTTGTTGCACAATGTCCTGAGAAGTTTTTTTCTACATCTGTGGTACGCGTTTTTGGATATAGCGTGCAAAGTTCAAAAAAAATACACACCAGTTTGAAATAATATTGTGACCTTTGTGTATATTTATAATGAAATTATTTGGTAGAGTAACTTGTATAGCTTCCCTCTTCTTAGATACAAAAACGAGAAACTCAGACCCTGCTGAAGCCAACAGCAAAACTCTGATTGGCACAAAGAGCAACAGGCGCTCACCCGTAATCTATATCATAAAACCATAATTGGCCATCTCCATGAGGACTAAACTAAGAGGAATGTTGTAGGTCAGGATGAAGGTGTATTTGCAGCCTGCATAGTTTCTGCACACATTAACAGTCCTTCATGAGTATTATGTTCACATTTTTCAGAATGTATTTGTGGTATTTTATTTGCTAAAGTCTGCTCGGGTGGTCACTGCTGTCTGAGACAGAAAATTATGACAGACCCTGGACTAATCAACAGAACTAAACAGTGGCTGAGCTCGCCCAGGTTGCTCGATAAGCAGTACCTGGTCGTGAGCAGTGCTGCCCATTCAGTACCTTTATCATCTGTCTTATTTACGACATCAGGAATTAGAGAGGAGACAAATCTCTTTGTGAAGGATGAGAAATGCTGAAAACACACAGTATCTACAGCAGAACTGTACAGTTTACTTAATTTGCCTCTTTTTCTGTCCCAGAAGGAGAGGAAGCTGAGTTTACAGAAGGGCAACCACCTAACAGCAGGGAACTTGCTTTGCCGAATCCTGACTCACGCTGCTGGTCTTTCTGGGGGTCAGGAGCTCTGCTTTCATTTGCTCACTGCAGCAGCAGTCGAAGAAAATCAAACCTGGCGCATTAGACAAGAGCCAGTGTTATGCCTGGCAGCTGCTATAATGTTTGACTTCCAGGGCTGAATCATCAGCCTCAGAAGGTATTTTTTGGTGGCAAAAAGAAGGGCAAGCAAAGGGTGCCCTACGCAGGAGCTGAGCTGAAGCCCATCTCCAAGCCTGCAGGGCCCTTCCCAGTGCCCCCAAGATGTCCCAGCTGCATCCCCACTGCAGGAGCTGCCTCTGCCTCTGTGTTCCTCCAGCCCCTTGGGCACTGCTGGTCCAGGGGGGCTGGGTGTTGAGGACCACTTTGTGCGCTGGCCTCAAGCCTCAAGCTTCCCTGCGTACTGATAAGCCCGTTTCACACAGGCAGGCTCTGAGAGCAGCAGTGTTGCCCACCTTGGTGGGCTGCAACGCTGCCCACCTTGGTGCCGCATGCCCGGGCTCACAGCTACTGCCTCCCCACTAGCTGCAATGAGGAGTGAGTAAGTTTCTGTAGCACTAAAGCAATAAATGTCACATGAAGGGAAATTATATTTTGATCTATTTCTCTGTACTTTGCTTTTCAGCTACCTTTTCATGCACTTCAGACAGGTCAGTGCAAAAACTGGCAGTTTAAAAACTTCAGTAAAACCAAGGCATGTGAAACAAAATAGGAAAAATTCCCCTAAAATTCCCCGGTCCAGTTTCCACAGTAAGTATGGACCCTTTTTCAACTGCTTCTCCTCAAATATGTGTTGTCATGAACACAAATTAAAACCAAGCCTGCTAGCTGCAGATTAATTAACATTCCAAATGAATGGTTTTTTTGTTTTCAGAGAAAGGATTTTGCTACTGAAGGTCACTTTGCTCTGAAGGAGCCAGGAAGAACGCACTCTGCTGCACCACACTCTGCAGCGAGTGCAGAGATTTAGTCCTGCCAGCCAAGCACTTCCAGCAGATCTCAATCTTTTGATATGCTTAAATAACTGGACATGATGCTCTAATTTAATACTTTAAAGCAGGGACAAGGAAGAGGATGAGGGTTCAATAATTGCATCTCATGGTGCAAAAGGGACTTGGCTCATTGGAGACCCTTTATTTTTAATAAAGGAGACAGGCCATGTCTGCAGTGCGTAAAAAATGGGAAATGCTGTGCCCAGTTTTGCACCACACAGATGCAGTTCAACAGGGACAGCAAGAAACCAGAGAAGATCTAAACTGGAGAGTTGCCAAGACAGTCAAAACAAATGACCTGCAAGGGCAGAGGAGCGTCCTACAGCTACCTGAAGGACAGGGACGATGAGACCTGAGCCAAGATGGAAGCAGAAAATAAATCAAGGAGAAGCCAAGGGGCTTCCAAGTCTGTATAAATAAAAAAGCTAGTTAGTGAGCTGAAGCGGAAGGGTCCAAATGGCTGTGGCTCTGCTGCTTGGACCCTTCCGCTTCAGCTCACGAAGTAGCTGTTCATTTTACTGGTTGCTGTTTAAGTCAATTTTCCGATGACTTAGAGACTTTGCGAGCAAGCAAGCTGTTTTTTACAGATCTTACACAAGTTTCAGTGCTGAATACTCAGCTCCAAGAAGATTAGGAAAAACTTTAAAGGCAAAACTTTGAAAGGGCAATAACTCTTTCCAGTGCTTCTTTAATTCAATATCGCAGTTTGGGGTGAATTTTTTAGATTTCTTTTATTTAGCTTCACAAATTGAATATTCTGCTATGTTTTCATTATGCATATAATGTTATTCCATGTTTTCATTAAGCATATAGTCAAATATGGGCTGTGTGGTTGCAATTTTAAACAGCTGCCTCCCGAAATTAGAATATGCATTCAGGTATTGGCTCTTCAACTACTGTTCCAGTCCCCTTGAAATGATTTGTTTTGTGCAGGTTACTTCGAAAACTCCTGTATAACTCTTTAGTCACAAAGTGAGAACAACCTGTGTGTTTTCACGTTTTTTGGAGATGCCCCCATCCATGTCTTCCCAGAACCAATGACTACTGCTATCCTTCCTCCTCAAAGTAAAATGGAGCAGGCAATTACATGTGGTTCCCTGTGACTTTCAAAGCAATCCAGGGCCAAGTTCTGCTCAAGATCTCACAATCTGATATATTTAAGATTGCTATCAAAACAAATGTTCCCTATTAGGGATCAGGGGCTCTTCAGCTCTGTCGCTACACAAAGAGCCACAGCCTGTTTAAGCAGGATGACAATCCACTATTTTCAAGTGTATTCGTGTGGGGCAGCTTGGTGGCTGCGCTGTGACTTGGCTTCCCAAGGATGGCTGCAGGTGAGCTGCTAAAATACTGCCAGTTCAGCCAAGCTGTGTAGAAGACACTGAGCCAATCTCAGTCTTTAAATTTGATTTATCCTGCTGTTACCTCAGCAGAGTGAGTTTGTATTTCCATCAGTTTAAATGTCAGAGTCTTGGCCCAGGCTTTCTTTGGATGTTGGGGAAAGGGAAGAAGAAGGTTCTTGTGCATCTCAACAGGAGCCATTCTGTTTGGATGAGCAACATCTTTGACTGCGTCACAGAGAGCACACACCTTTTAGCCAGGGCAGGAACAGCAGCATGAAGCTTCATGGTCAGAGCGTGAGCAGCAACATAAGGTTCAATAGGTGAAGAATTGCCTAGTCTTACAGGACGTGATCAGAGGAGTAGCAAGTACTATATGATCAATGTAAGCTGTAGCTCCTGATGAGGAAACAATACCAGAAAATGCAAGTTGTCAGCTAAGGTCTAATGGTAGTTTCTTTGTTTGCTTTGGGCAGGAGGATCGATTTAAGAAAAGTGAATTCATTGCCTGGGTCTTCTATAAAACATAACAAGTGACAAGCTCTGTGCTTCTGATATTTCCCAGCATCTTAACGAACACCTCTGAGAAGGAACAGGTGAAAGCAGAAGCATTTTTCTTCCAGCTCAATAGCCAGTTACCACCTCAAGTGATAAGACACTGGTATACTTGATGGTCAGTGTTTGGAGAGATTATAAAGGGACTCTTTCTGCCCTTTGGGAAGGCAGAAGTAAGTCAAAGTAACAGTTTTCTTCCTTAACCTCACATCTCCTGGCTTATTCCTAGAAGAACCATGCTGCAATGGACTTCTGTTAGTCTTTAAAGGCCCTAATTTAGGCATTAGCCTTACGGACATGATTAAAGCCCTGTCCACCCTAATTACCTGCAGACACAAATTTTCAGTTTGAGAGTGGGAAGGAGAAGAGGCAGAAACAGTTCAGGGAAAGATGCTGTTTGGCTGGTTTTTACTAGGAAGGGTAAAACACAAAGAAAAGAGGAAAAAACTCATTGATCTGGGGACATGCCTGATAGCTTGAAAAAGTAACACTGGGACATACATTTTCCCATTTATCTTAATCAAATCTTGACTCTGGGAGAAACCCCCATTTTTAAACTGGGTGTTAATTCTGAAATCCAGGGAGCTTTTGCTGAGAGAGAGCTCAGGGACTGATGCCAGCATTGAAATGGCTTTGGTCCTGCCCACCAGCGCCACTGCTTGAGTTCATGGAGGCTGGGAGAGCTGGTCCTTGGTTCCTCTGAAGCAGAGGGCCACTGCATCCTTCCTGTACCAGCCCTTACACCGAGCACAGCAGGAGGGGTGAGTCAAGGGCAGGGAGAGTGTCCCATGGGGCACCATGCACCCTGCCTGCTGCTGACCACAGAGACAAGCAGCAGGTCCCGGGGACAGCAGCAGTGGAAGAAGCCTGAGGTTACCAAGATGTCCTGCTTCAGATATTTGGCTTTTGGTTTGGGCCAATCTAGAACTAACCGTATCTTATTTGCATGTTATTTTCACCCTATGTGTTGTTCACAATGTTGTTTTCATCCTGTGTATTTATTTCTACAGCAGGCTATATCTCCATTAACACTTCCTAACTGGCTATTGGAGACCAAGCAGTGAATGAGCATGACCCTAGCAAGAACACCTCTAGAAAAACCCATTGATACATGTCTGTGACAAGCAGCACTATGGAAGAAAGGAAAACTTCAACGCTATCCTACCTTCTCTCACTATTAAGCCTGATTCCTTAGTTGCATCAGTTATACTGATTGTACAGGTTTTCATTTCCTCCAAGCCAGGACTTAGCTCTAAACTCATTTACATGAAGATAAATTAAGAACAAATTGCCCACACCTTCAGTAGCTGCCTGTGGCCACATGGGGATTTTGCAAAGGAGCACAGACATCTCCTGATGCCAGGCATGGCCCCTGCTCAGCAGACACCTTTGTTGTCACTAACACAGCCCAGCACACGCCTTGGCAGACCAGGCTCTGCAGCACCCGCTCATGGCAACTGCAAGGCTGTTACAGACCTCGGGATGTGGAGGAAGGACCCCCTGACCCCAGCAAGGCAGGTCTGCTTGCAAACCAAACCCTCTTGTATGGTCTGAATCTTTTTAGGGCCACTTGAATTATGGAACTAACCCTTGAGATGGATCACTCATTAAAGGGAAGCAATGCATGATCTTCTAAAGTTGCTAAGAAGCACCAGTTACTTCAACTACAATTCACGATAGCTGGAAAGTGAAGAACAGCAGGTGTGCTTCGGGAAAAGGGGCAGCACACAGGCAAAGCAGGAGAAGAAACAGAAATATTTGTATTTCTGTGTTATGTATGTCTCTGTCCCTGCTTCCAGCCTGTGCTAATATTCCGCTGACAAATCCAGGACCTTCATAGTATCCCTTCCTAGACAAACCCTGTTTTCTCCACTTCTCTCTTTGCTGCCTCTCTCTCCTCTTCACAGGGACATGGCTTCCCCTGTTTCAGAGAGACTTTCCCTCAGCCTGTCTGAGCAAGCACTTTGCCCCGGTGGAAGTTCAACCCTGCAGCTGGGCGACAGGCAGGTGAAGGGAAGGTTTAATGGGCATCTGCAGCAGGTGGGTAGTAAGCACTTTTACTGTGCATTAGAGGCTCTACATACCCATGTAACAGCTGAATATGGTCTCCAAGACTACACTTCTGCGAACAAATCACATTTTCCATCAAGAAGGAAATGGGCTTTCAGCTGCATATTGCTTCGTAAGCTGTGGAGCAGTTTCCTGACTATTATCATAGCTGAAACTATGACTACAAGTAACATGGCTTTGAATTCAAAATTTCAGCTCTAGAGTATCTTGGCTGATTTTTAATTGGTTATTTAAGTAGTGGAAGAAAGGAACTGGAAATAAACTGACAACTGAGACAAGAACTTTGCCTGTTTTCCATGATGCTGCTGCAGGGGAGTGGGGATACTGAGAGATGAAGTATCCTACCTTAATTTAACCAAGCAGGCCTGTTTGTCTTAAAGAGAAGGAAGGCTACAAGATGCTTCTAGCTGTCCTAGGGAGAAGATGCAGTGTACCTGTCTGTGTATGTAGCAATATGAAGACTGTCCAGGAGGAAAACACTAGTCTGCTCAGAACAGCCTTCTGGCATACACCAGCAGTTTTCAGATAGATAAGGCCATAAAAATAGAAACATTAATTAAGTGCATGGAATATGGGCCGAGGTGGGAAAGATAAGAGGTGCAAATTCTACTGAAACCAAGTATGAAATCCTTCATGTGGTCCTGGAACAAGGAAGGTGGTCTCTTCCTGAGGAAACTCCTTGTGCAGTACAATAAACCAAGAGACAACATCTTCCTTTCTATACCAAGCAGCAGCCTGGCAGGCACACTGTTATGGAGGTTGAAACAAGCAGTAGTCATTTGGCTGGGAAAAGAGCAGTCTGATCTCAAGAAACAGAAATTGTCAGTGGCCATGGCAGTGTGCAAGAACATCCTCTTAGCAGAGCACTCAAAGAGTTCATTGTACAGGAAATTCATAGATATTTAAAAAAGCTTTTGCTAAGATGGCAGATAATATCACTCGGAAAATAATGGGACATTACAGAACCACAGAAAGACAGTTAAGAGTGTGGAAATATCTTAAGAAGTATCTTGACATAAGCAAGTTCGCATTAGCTCCCCTTCAGACCCACTTGAGATAAGGGGTAACAACATGTAGTTCTCTTTTGCTTCACTGTTTCTTCCATTTTTTTACTGGACAAAGACTGACCTGATTAGAAATGAGGGTACATTGGACCCAATCACAACAATTCCAAAATACAGATTTCATTAACAGTATCTGCCTCAACACCCAAATACCACAAAATTATATTAGGAAGATTAAGGTGATAGGAAGAAGCAGCTGAAAAAAAACCTGGTTGGAATAGGGTTATTTTATTAAAAGGAAAAGAGCTAATGCAGGAGAGCAGGTGATACAGCAGGCCATTTGGGAGTGATTTCCATGCACATTGAGGAGGCCAAAAGAACTGCTTTCCTCTGCAGGACAGCAAGGTGGACTGGTGCCAGTGAGGAAAATATCCTTACTGGAACTGGGAACACGTACGTGACTTTGGTTCTTCAGAGAACAGTTCAGGTCTTACAACAAAAGTGAATGACAACCAAACTTTGCATCTTTAACATACATGTCAAATCATTATGATTAAATGAGTTGCAAACAGGAAGTAATACAAAGCAGCTGATGAAGAGATTTCAAGTTAATAAGATGATGCCTACAATGGACTTTAGATATTAACTGATCTTGATAGATAATGAACAAGGGCTTACACAGAACACTCTGTGGAAGGAGAAATGGAAATGGACATGCCACATCTGAATAAACTGACATGGAACAACTTCCTACTGATCCTATTAGGAACACAAGGGAGATAAAGACCCAAACCATCCTGAAGAGGAAGATATGAGCACTGATTCCATCTGGAATCAAACCAAACAATGTCTCAAGGATGAAAATGCACAGAGGATCATTACCAGCAAGTCTTCTGCTTTACTGGAACGAAGGTAAGACGGGACGCACAGTCTTACCACGGAGGTTCTTTGTGAAGGTTTGTGAAACTAACTACAGTCCGTGAATAAAAAAGACTGATTGTGGCAGGAAGAAGAGAAGATAAAAGAAAAAAATAAGGACCCTAGCTGAGAAGTTACTGCCTTGCCTGCCAAAACATAAGAGGTCCAGTAAGAGAAAATCAGCTTAACCAAAGAAGACAGAGGTATATAATTTGGCTGTAACTAAGTCAATGAGTGTAGGACATTCATAACAAGCATAAAGGTTTCTAAAAAGCAATAGAAATTACATTACATAAGAAATATAAAAGAAAGAAGTACGCATTCAACACAACGCAAGAACACAGCTGTGAGCAAATATTTCAAGACACTGTTTCAACGCTTCCAGCTACTCTCTCAACAAGGGTAGAAATAATAGTAATTTTAACTAAAGCTACACTTTGTGGGGGGGAGGGAGGAGGTTATTGATAAAATTAATGCATTACAACATTACAGAAATGCTCTTTTCACCTAGACTTAGTGCCTCCAACAGTAACATATATATAAATCCAGGCCCTCTGGACATGGGGGAAAAAAAACTACGGGGCATATTTTGCACATCACCATAATTTGATGGTCTCTGATTTCTCAAGAAAACAGAAATGTGAGAAGCATGTTGACAGTTCAGTCTAATTCCAGAAATCTTTTGACTATGTTGTAGTTGCTGCTTGTGAGTACTGCACATAAAAATAACTTCCCTCAACCTAAAGGAAAAGGGAATGTTTTGGGCTTGGTTTTTTTTTCTTTGCTATGAGGTGAAACCCCTCTGCACCACTAAGCAATATGGAGCTAAAATTTACTTTATACACTGCTCTCCATGACAGCATATTTTTGAGTGTGTGTTTAGGAGACAGATGCGGGTGTAATAAAGCCGGCATGGCTTGAGGATCATTTGAAAAGATCTCTCCTATGATAATACCAAAAACATACAATGTATTAAGGCACAAATAATGTTGTAGCCCTCAGTGTGATAGCTACAATATGACAAAGACTGTACCAGCTACTCTGAGCACAACAGCAGCATCTTTGTAATGCGTGTGATCCTCTGCCCTAACCCAGGATCACATGGCAACTTTCCTGCCCCAAGGTTCAGATCAGAATAACTCTGCAAAATTACACAAAGACAGTGGGACTTCAGAAATAATGAATGAAAAATAAAATAGTCTTTTCCAATATCATAGGTAGAAGAAAATGCACACAAGCTATTAAAGATATATAACCATCGGGGAAAAAGGCAACAAGATTGGGTTTTATCAACTCCCTTGCAGGTGAAACTTGATTATTATTCTCATTTTAAATTTTCTGAACATCAAGAAACATTTTCTGCTTTCAAACTTCACACAACTGAGCTGACAAGACACCTTGCACAATTTGTTTACAATCACTAATTGTCTTTCTCATCCTTGATGGATAAATTTTATAAACCCTAAATTTAAGATGCTAATTAGCCATGCCCTGCTCACTTCACAATGCCAAATTGTTCAGCAACAAACATCTCCTTGACAAGAGGAGATGAGGTTATACTACCAGTACTTATTTAGGGGCCAGATGGCAAAACCACCTTGTAGTGTTACTGTGAGGTGAAAGATAACAGCAAGGCAGGACAGGACTGACCTGTGAGCAACCCATGGAGAGCTCTTAACAGTTTAAGAACAGAGATAGAAGTCTGGAAAACAGAAGTCTTCTGGTTTCTATTCTCAGATCAGCAAATGATATGCTGTGTGGGAAAAAATATCGAGGACAATGTTGTTGGTTACTTCTTCCCCCAGATTCCCTTCCTACAAATACAGCTGCCTACACATACACAGCTACATGAGCAGGGGCTGAGTTTCCAAGATTTCATCAAAATTTCAAAGAATCCAGAACCTCACATTTCTGCAAAACAAACCGCAGTTGTAAGGAGCCTGGCCATATCCCTGTCTGCATGTTTGCTAATGTACCTCACAGGGACCTTGTGAGAACTCACTAGCTAGGACAGGACTTCACACAAAGAAGTACTGAGCATGGCTCACAGCCCATCTATTTCTATTCCTGTAATCATGGGTAACAGAGCTGGACCTTGTATTTGCTTCTTTACTTGATACAAACATATGCAGAGCAGAGCATAAGCTAAGATGATGATGCAAGGGACTCTGAAAGACATGCTGCAGGTGCATCTTCTCTTACCTCCTGCCATATTCTGTCTCCAAAGAAACTTAGAGACTGCCTTGGAAGCAGTCTTTTCAACTCCCTCCTTTTTGTATGTTTATTAAACACACTTTTTTTTTTTCCAGGGGTACAACAGCAATGCTTGACTTTTTACACCAGAGAGTTCCATCTCCAGCCTCCACATGTTCCACCCAGTCATTTATGAAAGGCTTCTATTTTCCCTTCCAGTTGGCAGGCAGTTTTAAGTTCTGCACTGATTGGTGACAATTTAAGACAATTTTCCTCTGATTTTTCTCTTTCCACTCTCTGCACTGCCCACCTCTGCTAGGTTTCATCCACCCCACTGAAGTTTGGGAGTGCTGCCTGACACGTTACCAGATGCAGCTCAAAACCAGCCCATACAATAACATTGCTCTGGAACTCCATCACCTTTTTGCCCATGCTGCTTGACCAGACAGACCTGCTTCAGGTGAAATGCTAATGCAATTCTTGCCAAAGACATGCCCCTCCTTTTTTCCAATTTAGCAAAAAGACATAGAATATATTGATGGTTTTGGTCTTCCTGGAATTTTCTCACACCCTTCCTAGAAATAAGAAAGGACATCTTTTTGCAAACCCATTATTAGACATGTGCACAGTAATAAGTAAATTCTCTGAAGGGACATCAAGCAAATAATACCAATTTTAAAAATTCTATAGCAATGTATTTATACAAATTACAGAATTCTCTATGTATTTACACACCATTACAGAATATCAAGTAAATAACACCAATTGTTCTTCTGTTTTTCCCTCAGATTTTTCTTCAAGTGAATTTAGTGCTCAAGATGGTGCCAGATGGACAGCACTAGAAAATGAAACTTCTGTTTGTCCACAGCACAGGAGGAGCGGCACTGCAAGCCTCCCCGCTTTGCCATGTCAGCTCTCTCCAGCCCTGTTTTAGCAGGACCACATAGGAGTGGGCGGGCATCCGTACCCCTTCACGCCTTGGCAAAGGAGCTAAGCAGCACCCAGGTGACGATGGTTTTGCACCATCCCCCGCCAGAAAACAAACAGAAATAACTCATTTTACACAAGTGACTGAAGAGAATCTGTTGTTCGCTACCTGAAACAGGCCGAATTTGACCTGCAGAGAGTGGCAAACTGCCAGCTCCTGGACCATCCAGTCTCGCAATAATGCCTATGTTAAATTACATGTTTCTGTATTTACATAAAGTCAGTATTTACACACCATTATGGGTTATTCGAGTAAATCGGTTACAGTTTATTTATATGGACTGTCATAAACTCAAAACATTTTTCTTGGGTTTAATCCTTTCTTTAGAAAAATACAAAAAAATAAATTAAATAAAACATGTTAACTAGTAGTAATGATTTGCCTATGACTAAAAATCCAAGTTGATTTAACATTAAGACTCAAACCATGGCCTAATATTGTGGCCTCAATTCATATTGTTTTTAACCTTTGCGATTAATCTCCCGGTGTATGTCCGATTTACTGAAAAAGCAGAGAGTTGTAACCTCCCTTCCTTGCGGAAGGATTGATCTGTTTAACACTGAGCAATGTACCCTCATCCTCCCCAGAACCTCGCTTTCTTCTCCTACAGTCCAGCATGGCTTTGCACCGCCCAGACAAATGATTCAGCACCCGGTTGACCAGCAGCAGCCAAACTGCCCACAGGTCTCAGCAGCTCCCAAGGGTTAAACACAAACTCGTGGGCTGCAGTCGAAGGCTGTAAATTCCCAGGCAATAACAGTCCCTAGACAAGTATGTCTAACTGTATCCTACAAATCAACTAACGTCATTTACGTATCTTTATCATCCATAAACATTTATAATAAAATGCCACATTTTATTTAAGATTACCAATACCACCGGTTGAGACGTGGCCCCTCCTACCTGCTCAAGTACAGAAAGGTCACATTCATTCAGGACACCAAGCCAGAGGTTATTCCAGAACAGAATTACGTTTCAAATAATATATATCACACGGACAAGAGTGCCTTAGAGCAAAAATTACTTAATTATGAATAGTCCACAAACTTATGTATAGGTCCTCCAAAGTACCTCTGCACGCAGCCTCCGTGCCTCTGCGGACAGCCAGGAGTGTCCGGACCAGCCATGCTCCCTGCAGTTCCAACGGCAAAGGTTACACTCAACTTAGTGGCACCGGATTCAAATCCTAAGGGATACAACAACTACGAAATGCATTTGTCATGTGGACCTTAGGTGATTTTTCTTTTTTTTTTTTCCTTCAGGGTACTGGGGAAAAAAAGCCTCTTCCTAAGGGTTAATTCCCAAATGGTAACTCCTAATCAACGTGTTTGTGTGCTTAACATAAAATGCTACAATCCCTTAAATATTACATACTGTCATCTCACTTAAGGTTCATGAATATTTGAACATACTTTAGGGGAAAAAAAAAAGTCTAGTACTGTCCCCCTCATTGTCATTATTGATAGAGATTTATTAGTTTCATTTTGTAAGTTTTACTTTAGGAAGGGTGCTAATATCATGTACTATGACCGTTCACACTGAAAGCAATTTTCCATAAAAGATGTTACAATGACCCCTATGGAACTCGTATAATTTCTTAGTAGATAGTCAAGTGCACAAATAACCATGCTTACAAGAGTGATCCTGTTAACCTGGTTCTTGCCCTCTGAAACCATTATGTGCTATTTGTGGAGTCTTAAAATTAGTACAATTGTTGATATTACTTCTGTTGTTTCTGGCATTCTGCTTTAGGGAAAAAAAAAAGCGTATTTATCATTTAGCTTTGGTATAACCTGCAATAGGTTTTAACACGTAGAGTATATTCCAACCCCTATATTTTCCACAGCTGTGAAGTTTACAACGATGTAAGAAGTCATTTTATCAGAGAGGAAATATTACAGACACATAAAAAAAAGCTGAAGACCCAGTTTTCTCTTTAATCCTCTGAGGGTAAGCTATGAAACAAGCAGTCAGAAGAGTGAGGACTCAGTGTCATGAGTAGTGTGCATACTTGTACAATAATACGGGCACAAAAGAGATTGTCGTCTTTAGTACATGAGGGTCACTAGAATTTATTATTATTATTACCTTTTTATTGTGTTGTTTTTTATCCATGCACCTTTATATTTACTTGCATGAATTTACCACAGGTTCATAGTGGCCTTTGCCATTTTAATGCTTACAAAGCCTAAAGCTTCCAAAATGCCTATCCGGCCTGTACATATTTCATTAAAAATAAACTCTATATAATAAATAAATATATAAAATAAATAAAATGTTGCCTTTGGAATTTCTATAAATAAATTTAACTTTTTATTTTTATTTTTTTACTAAGAGGTCTTTGCTTTAAACTCAGTGGGGTGAGACCCAGAGAGTGATCAACTGAAAAGTCTCTTGTTTAAGTAAGACTGCACCCTCCATGCCTTTGTAAATGCAGCGTACACTTGAGCAGGCCACCAGCCAAAAATCCTGATGAATCAAAGTATGGCAGCTATGCTGATATATGATGAAGTACAACTGATCAAAAATTTAAAAGCGTGTCTATTCCCCAGCATGCATCAGGCCTTCCTCCTCCTCCTCCTCCTGGCTCCTCTCTCGCGCACTCTCTCACTCCCATTCATCCTCTCCCTTTCTCTCTCTCTCTCACTCACTCTCTCGCGCTCCCTCTCATACTAAATCAAGCGAGTGGGCATAGGCTCTCCTCCAGGAGGACAAACCTTTAAGTGCAGAACAAAATCAGCATGTTCCATCCAAGCCTCCATCATACATTATGCATGCGACAAAGTTTGGCAACAGTGGAGCTGATGTGATGACACAGCTAATCAATAAGAACCCACCGCATGAAACCTTTATAGTGGTTACTTTTTAAGGGCTCAAGTGAAGGAATTGTCTTTGTCAACTTTGGCTTAAAATATCCTTATATAGTTCTGGTACTTTCTCAGGGTCCACTGGTCTAGGTAAAAAATGTGTAAATTTTTGATGCCGTTTAGTCCTAGTCCCTTCTCTTGGAGTCCCATCTTTATTTAATGCAACGTAGTATCGTCTTCCAGTGTCCACATGTTTATATAGATTTGATGAATATGTGTTATACCAGTTTTCTTCAAACTGCTCTCTGAATACACACTCTTGGGTTAATTTTTCCTACGGAAAGAAAAGAAAAAGCAGTAAGGAGATAGATAGCCACAAAAAATAAGCTATTTTTAAAAGAATTACTATTTTCATGGCTTGAAATCAGTACCTCCTTGCTCAATTCGCATACAGAACCATTTCAATATTCCCAGTTTTAGCTAAGTAAAGTTGTATTGCTGGGTATTTCATTAAGCAGTCACAAAGGTGGATAACTCTATGTGAAGCAAAAATGATTCTCCAAAAGCCTCATTGCCTAAATCAAAACAGCAACAACAAAACTGGAAACAGATATTTTCATTTCTGATCATTCCCAAGCAGCTCACAAGACATTACTGGACTTGTATAGCTAATGGCTTCAATTGTGAGTGCATGTATTCAAACAAAGACATAAATAAAGAACTCGAACTGGTTTGCAGGGCCTTAAAATCTCTGTGTTTTTTCATTTCATGGAGAACTTGATGCATTTCATCAATTTAAAAAGACACAATTTACTACCCTTCATTTGGTTTATTATTTGTATCACAGAACCACAACCCAAGAGAGCTTCAAACAGGAGCACAAACCCCACATGCTGAGGTGAAGTGAGTAAACTCCTCCAGGCTTGCTTTACTAGGGTTGTCCTCATGTCCTGTCCAACAGATGGGACCCACTGAAGACATCAACTATTCATCAGATCCCCCTGCCACAGACTCCCACTTCTTCCACTTCACCCACTTACTAAGTCTGTGTGTACCCTTTTACATCTTTTTTGCCTAAATAGATGGGGTTTGCTTAAAAAGCAGCCACCTGATAACCGGATTCATTTTAGGAAAGACTCAACACAAGTGACTGAGCAAGAAGACAGGAAAAAAGGTGGTGAGCTCTAGAATGGGAGAGCTGATGGAAAGCTGGGGAAAATAAGCCTGGAAATAGTCTTTCCAGCTGCATAAAATAAATAATAATAATAATTTAATACCTTTTTTTATACAAGAGTTCTCACTTCAATAGCACTCACATCAACCAAACTCAGCTTCCAGATGAGGATCAATTTCTAATTATTACAAAGGTCCACACAACGAAGACTTCTGTGCATGTGTTTTACAGATGTTAAATCTTCAAACAATCCTTTTAGATAGATACACAGAGAAGGGAAAATGGAGACCAAGGCCCAGATGTAGCAAAGAATTTATGGCACCTAAGCTATAAATGTGTGCCTGAACACAACCAAGGAGCCACAGCTCAAGCTCCAGTGCCCCCAAGAAGCCACCATCCATGGCTTAATTCAAGAGCTTCCCAAAACTCACTATCACTAAAGCTTGCAGCTTGCCCTGGGGCTGCAGGTGCCTTTGGGGCCACCTCTGCTGCTCGGGACTCAGCTCACAACCCTTTCCCAAAGCGACATGCTTCAGCCCAGATATTTCGCTGCTGCTTTGCATGGCAAGCACACAGCTCCCAGGGTAGAGCTCTGCAGCCCGCCAGGGTTGGGGACCGGGGTCCCAGCCAGGTCCAAGGAGCCCTACGCATCTTACAGGAGTCACACAGGAACCATCCCACGTAGAGAAAGCAACCCCTGTGCAAGTGGGGAGAGCAAGCCAGCACCCCTCTGCACCCCCACGAACTGGGTACTAGGCTGCAAAGTCAGGGTCCTCCTCAGTGCCTAAAGGTTTGGGATTTGGAGGCTTCCTCTAAATTCAACTTGTGGCAACTCCAGTAGGTAAGAAAGGCAGCAAGTAAGCAGCTCCTGACCTCCCCTTTGATGGCCATTGGGAACCTCATTACCCCTCATGAGGAAGAAATCCCCGACAGGACCGGGTTTGGGATGTGAAACACCTGAGCATTCACTACGGCAGCGGCCATGTCCCTGTGTGGACCCAGGTGCCTGTGGCTTGTACAGCTGCAGGAGGAGTCTACGAGCAGTCCCATCCCTCAGACCCTCTCCTGCGGTTCGACCAGGAGACTTCCCTCGCTGTGGGTCCAGCTGAGCAGCGCGTGCGGAAGCATGAGCACGTGCGCAGGGCAGCTGTACACAGCAATTCATTTGAGAGGCATTTCTGACTACAACATATTTAATGTGCGAAGTAGCTCAAACAGAAACACTCCATACTGGTTATAGGGAAAAGAAGCACAAATCTGTTTACGTTAAATCCTTACCTATGGGCCAGATCCTGCAACCTCCTATTGATAATTGCCTCTATGTCCTTTGGCAGCTAGAAACTGCAGCAGCAATGAGTATTACTGGACCCCAGCAGCAGCTGAAAGTCACACACATTGCAGCAGCCCCCTTGTACAGCCTCAGTGTACAAACTATTATAAAAACTATTCAGCTGTTATAAAGATTGTCTTTAAGTACAGCTTTCATCAGTGTTTTATTTTGCATGACGTTTAAAATCACTTTGTTTGCTTTAAGGCAGAAGCAGATGCTAAGGGGTATCATATGCTGGGCCTATAGGTCCAGAGGGAAAGAGAAACTAATTCAAATTGTTTTCCTGCTCTCAGAAGGCAATAGGATCACATGACAAGCACTGCAGAAGCACTCCCTGCTAAAAATAGCAACATTTTAGGAAGATATTTCAGTCCTGTCTTGAACTCATTAATTATTCACTTCATCTGCATTTTTTTTTAGCATCATCATAAATTTCTATCTTTGCAAGAACAGTACTTCCCCATGCCCTGAAGGAGAAATTTTAAAATAGCCTCTCTTTATCTGGCAGGTTTGATGGATCGTGACAGTGCTGTGGTACACTTAACTAACAGGCCTTGAATAAGGGGGTTTGCATTGTACTGCGCTCCGGATGACTTCAGTCAATTTCAAGCTTACAAATTCATTATTTTACAAGCTTATCCTGTTTTTACTTTTCATCATCTTACAACACAGCTACATCTCTTTTGTCCTTCATCAACATTCTCAGAAATTCATGTACAGACAGTAGGCAAATACCTCAACATGAACTTGACAAAGCAAACAAATGCAGGTTCAGATATGTAGGGACACTAACAATCACACTTTCAGAGAACAGAAACACTTTCTTTATAAATTCATCAAACCATTTCCTTCTAAGACACCCAGAAATATTGCTTGTAGTCAGAGACCACTGCAGTAAATCGGTGTCAGTGACTTTGGATCAGGCCCTATAAATAATGTGGGGGCCAAAATCCCAGCATATCCTTCTTCCATACCCTAGGAGATCCTTACAATAATGGCTCATCTAGTACCACAACAGACAGAAAACAATATCCACTAGGATAATCATCTATGCAGAATCATAGGATCATTTAGGTTGGAAAAGACCTTTAAGATCATCAAGTCCAACCGTTAACCTAACACTGCCAAGTCCACCACTAAGCCATGTACTACCACAACACTACTTAACACTAGCTGACACTCATGTTTTGAGCACACATGCCTTTATTCAAGCCAGAAATGAGCATAATACAGGGGTGAGGCTGGTCCATCCTGCCAACAAGCACCTTCTTGCCTCACCAGCTTAGGATGGGAAAGTCTTGCTGAAAGCCAGCTCTCCCAGTATGGGAAGGAGATGGTGTTTCCTGATCCCAAGTGGCTTGTGTTTCCCCTTCTGGCTATGACTTTTAGAAAATCCCTGCATGAACAGTCAAAAAGCAAGGTTTAGCCCTAGAATACAGCAATTTTTGCATACTTTTGCTCTAGCAACTGACTTCTCTATCATTCTTCCAGTGCCAATATCTCCTTGCACCATACTTAATATCATGAGACATCCTTGTCGAAGGCTGACACAAATACCAAACATACCCAACTGGAACAGCTATGGAAAGTAACCTGCATTCTTGTGAAAGGGGAGGCTGCCTGCCTTGATCAAATCATTTAATTCAGGAGCCAAGTAAGGAGGTGACCTCAAAATTATATAAATCAGATGTTGCACCACATACCATGTTTTCTGTGAGGACTGTTCATAGAGTATTCCACTACAAAGTGATTGATTCTCATTTTACTACAGTTCCACGCTTTACCTAGGGTTTTTTTAACCTGTTATTTAACTTGGAACATTCAAATAATTGAATTGTGCAAAGATGCACATATCACAAGGGCAGAAAACCAAGGCAGATTTAATTCATAACTCTGCTAATGCCTGGTCAGTGTTAGCAAGCCCAGAATCCCTTTCCTACATTCTCCACCATCTAACCAGGGAGAAAAATAATTATGTTATCCTATTTCCAGGTAGATCATTTAAAAGTGAAATTGTAAATTAATGAAGTACACAGTTATAGCCATCACAACGAAAGATTTGCCATCTTGTTTAAAAATAGATATCCCTGTGAAACAGCTAATTGGAAATAAGTGGAAATGGGCAAAAATGGGGACATGGTCTAGTGGTGGACTTGGCAGTGTTAGGTTAACGGTTGGACTCGATATTAAAGGTCCTTTCCAACCAAAACTATTCTATGATTCTATGAAAACATATTTACACTGCCCAGACAATGGTTTCATGACTTTAAAGAATGGTAGGACATTTGTGCTGCTTAGTAGTTGAAAGCCCAGTATAGGGTCCTGCATAAAACACAATAATATTCTTTTTCCCTTTTAAATAACCTTGCAGAGCTAAAACTCCAATTGATTTGTAACCTGACAAAAGGAAACCTCTTCAGACCATCATTCCTAAAATCACAACAAATACATTTCATGTCTAGCAAACTATTTTGTTCTATGCCATGTATATTTTTCCCTTTTGCAAACTGCTACACCGATTCAATAGAGATACTTCACAAGAAAACACCTAATCCGGAAGTCCAAACAACTATTAACAAGAAGTACATCTGATGTAGTCAGCACTTCCTATGTACCTGCTGCACGTTATCACCGTGTTAATCCACGCTGTCTTAATAAAATCATATTTAAATATATAGTCTCCTAAATAAATTCATGCAAACCCCTCATTATGGCTATATGACGTTAATAAGAACTGCTTATGTAGTGAAGAGAAACAGCAAAAAAAAAAAACCCTGTTCTCTTCCAAAGTGATTTTCTTTGCTGTTCTGCCTATAAACACACACATTTTACACGCAGTTGGCCCTTCCCATGCTGTAATGCAAACAGCCTCTAGAACGTACTACGTTCAGCTAATAATTAACACTCATCCAGAGCTGTCATAAATAAAGGTGTAGTTTAGCATTTGCTGTGGTGTTGCCTGATCTCCCATGCTAAGCCTGTTAGTCTCTGGCTGGGTGGGCAACCTCCAGGCACAAGGAGAAGCCAAAAACCGGTGTCCGAGCAGCGCCACTTTCCTTTCCAAGTTAGCCAGCAGTGCGAGGCAAGCCTGGCACATGGAGTGTCTGACTTGGTGCATGTCACAGAGTTTTCTTTGAACAGTTTCTCCAGTGTTTTTTTCAGAATGCTTTGTTTACTACTTTGACAGAACATGCTAAAAAAGAAGAAACAAAAAAAAAAAGTCTGCCAAAAGCACTAGCTGGCTGTTTTTTCATGTTTGTGTCAGTGCTTCTCCACGAGCACTTCAGAAAGACAGCAGGAAAGCCTGCAGGGCCAGAAGAGAGACCAAGCAAACAGCCAGGCACCCACGCTGCCACTCACATGTATTTCATATTCCATGGCACTTTTGAAAAGATGAGAGAAATTGGGCAAGGTGTCCTGGCAAAACCACAGTTGGGCAATTGCATTCTCCCTACCTGAGGTCACTTGTACTTTCACAGAGATGGAGTATTCATCTTATTTTTCTCCTAAACTTCTAGCTAATTTGTATAAATCTTTTATTATACATAAATCCCCACTTAGCAAAAAAAAAAAGTGGCACTGTTCTGTACTGCTGCCATGGAGCAGTTATGAGAGTGATTAAAGATTAATATCTTTCATACAAAAAGCTTGTGAAGTTCCCAAGACCTGGCAGAACCTGGTCTTCTTGGGAGCATTACCATCAAAACTGCAATAGCTACACAGATACAGACACCATGGTGCTTCCATGTCCCGCTGAAGCAGACTGAAAAGCAGAGCTTCCTGAACAAAGCAAGTGGACTCCAGCATCAACAATAAAATCCCAGGAGACTGTCAGTGCAGCAGGGATTTCATTGCTTCTCCCCTCTGCCCCATTGCCCCTCTTTTCCCGCTCCCTTGCTCTCCACACCATCATGGACCTCCTCTGGAGGGACCAGACTGGGATCCAGCACTATGCTATCCCAGGGGTGTTTACAGAGCTCTTCTGACATGAGCTGCAGGAGGATGAGATGCCAATTAGGCCTCCATCAGTTTTTGCCACTGCCAAATCCACAGCTCTTGATTTTACTGATATCTACTCCTTTGAGATTTCAAGTTTGCAGCATCTGTCAAAATTTAAGCATGTCCTCCCTGGACATGAAATCATTATAGGAACAGCAACCCCACTGTGCCTGAGCTCGCATCTGCCAGCACAGGCTGCCTACCAGCAGCCATGCTCTTGTCCATACAGGTTTGATTTAGATCTGCCCAGCCAAGTGCATTAGATGAAAACTCATTTTCACCGAAACACCAGGGTCTGCTCGTGCTGCTGTTGGAAGTCATGACAAAGCTCCAGGGACAGCCCTCGGGCAACTAAGCTGTCACAGGGCCATTTCTCTGGAAGCTGAAGAGTTTGCTTCTCCATGACACCACGGAGCAGGAGTGGGACCAAGTCAACTCTTAAAAACCAACCAAACAAGCAGGTGTATTCCACTCCCTTCCACGCCAGCAGGACCGGGCCCACACTGTGCCATTTACAAGTCACACATCTGACCTCTATTTTATTTTTGGTTTCCCTGGCACAACCAAGAACTGCAGTCATCAATGTTATCTAAGCATCTAATTCATAACGCTTGGCTGAACCCTTCTAAGAATCAGAAAGCAAGGTGGTATGCAATCTGATACGGGGGCCGGAGCCAATTTTTAAAGAAGACAGGAGAAAAGTTCCCATCAGCTTAAATGGAACTTGGATCAGGCTTGCAATGATAAAAAGGCAACAAATATGTTAAGACACTAAAAGAACCATTTCAGGCACGCTCAGATTTACTGAAAGCTGTAACTTGACCTACCCTGGCTCCCCACTCCACAAATTCTCTTCTATCAAAAGACAACACGTATGTCACACCAGGGCTGTTATCCTACAGCTACACACACACTCTTTAGCCTGAAATACTAGTTAAGCTTTTAACTGAATAGAGATCTTTAAATAAAACATGCTTTCCTTAAGTACAACTAAGATGGAGCATAGCATCAAAGTCTTTTGTCAGTATTTTTTACTTTGTTTTGTGGTTCTCTAAGCACAGAACGGCGGGTTAAAGGAACAATAGCCCTCCTTCAGTGGAAAGTGCTGCCTTTTGCAGGAGCAGCTAAACTCACATGCTGAAAGACATTGTAAAGGGAGTGATAAAAAGTACTTAATCTGCATGAGTCTCTACACTCAGTGAGTACCCCCCAAACTGGATTTATCCATCATTAGAGAAGCACCTTATCCTTCAGCTACAAGGTGTCATCATAAAAAGAGCAGAATGCTCAGGACCCTTCATAAAACACTTTGCCACAGGGACCAAATAATTATAATACATATATAGTGATAATAATGTATGCTATATAAGTACTTCATGTTTTGTTTTTTCACCAAGATGATTTGGTCAAGGACTGATGAACAAAAGTCTGTCTCTGTATTTTGTCATTGATTTTATGTAAAGCTAGCTGTTGCGTACTAGCTGAGAGGACAGGGACATTATGGACCACATTGTCATTCTGGATGGGGGTCATAAAACAAACAAAGCATCACAGGCTATCGCATTTTGGAAAGATCCAGTCCTCCTCCCTGAAATGTCAAACATCCACTGGAGTCTTGGAAACCAATAAATTTGCCAGAGAGATTTTAAAATCTACAGTGCTTTGGTGGGCAATACAGCAAAGGGTTGGTATTCTACCTGGCAGGACTCGATTGCATATTCAGTTTAAATTGTTTAAAAATGAGGCCTTTGAATTTCCCACCTTTTTCTGGACACAAAGGAAGGCCAGTATTTCAAAGGGCTGCTGAAGAAAAGATGTCATGTTGGCTCTTTCAGACAGCAGTGCTCCTCCATTGGCAAACATTTCTCAGAAGCCATCTCTCCAGAGATGACTCTTTGGACACTTCCCCCATTCCTTTTCCCAGAGGCAATCCCACCATAATGTTATGGATCTAGATACGCAATTTTTAGTATCTCACTTTCTGAGTACGACAAAAAAGATTTCCCTAAGATTTCTCAGAAAATCCACGTCTTTGGTGTTGCTATGCCCTGACTTAGGTTCTCAGCGATACAGCTGGCCCAGCCTTTGGGAAACGCTGGAGGAAGTCAGGTGGCTCTGCTTCTCTGCGAGCCCCCTACTCCTCACACACACATGCACATCAGTGGACCTGTCTTTCAATGGGTCAAACTTCAGCCATGCAGTTAATTTCAGCTTTGATGAAAGAAGTTGTCAATCTGTCTGAAAAAAAAAAATAGATATATAATAACAACTTCAACAGAACTGGTGACTGAAGAGCTCAAAGACCAGGCAGTTGGTCTACCAGATACCAGCAGCACACGGACCTTCCAAATAATTCAGATTTTTAAAGTATAAAGAAAAAAAACCTGATTATTTTGTTTAAACTTTACAATATTTGTATATTCTAAAATTACTCAAAGGATTTTCCTGAAGTCTTCCCCAATAAGTTTCCTGTTCTGAGTCCAGATTATACACTAGGTCCTGTTCTAACAAAGGCATCAGCAGGCCAAAATCTCCCTTGCTATGCAAAAGCAATAAACATTTACATGTTAAAAGACTGTCTTTAGATTGCATACTCTCACAGGCAGGAGCCCTGTCTAGATTTAGGTTTTTAAAATGATGAATACAGTAGAGCTCTTATCTTGATCGGGATCTGCTGGCACAACCATAAAATAAATCGGTGGTTTTACAGAAGCAGGTCCAATCCTGATTCCATTGAAGTCAATGGCATTTCAACCATAACAGAGTCAAGTCAAAATTTCTCCTGAGTCACAGTTGCCTCCATAATTGTGTTAAATTTGAAGAGTAAAGTTCAGAAGATTAAAGAGGCACAGCCTGGGCTAGACCTCAAAAGCATGCAGCATCCACACCAGAAGCCAAGTTTTTCCTCAGCAGCAGTTGTGGAACATGAATATAAAATCTGATCTTCAAATGAAAACTAACGGCATCTGCCTTTATAGAAGCAATGAAAAAGAAACCAAAGGGCTTTATAAAAAGGGGGAAAATGGATTTGCACTGTAACAAGCTTTATTTCTTAAGCTTTTTGAATGTGACACAAATGAACTGCATTAGTGCACATCACCACATCAGCCTGAGCACATTCAAATTGCAAAGCAAATCTCAACCTAGACAAAATCCCTAATGAAGTCCCCGCAGGGCAGACTTTTTCTACTCTGACTTTGAAAATGATGAATGGCAAAATGGGAAAGAGTGCCACGTTCACATCCCACTGGCTCCTGAGTCAGAAACAGAGCACATCAGATCTTTATCTGATGTAGCGAATAATCCCCAAGCATATCTCAGTATGTCACTGCTGATGATGCTCTTTTAGCATGTCACTTCAACATAGTATTCTCAGATCAACCAAAGACATTGAACCTTTTCACACCTCTGTATCGTTAGCACAGCTGCCTCCAGAAACGTTCAGGGCTGCAGCGACTGAGGAGCTACACAACTGCAAAGAAATGAATCTGAAGACATTCAAACTGAACAAGTCCCGTGCTCGCTCGCCGGGTAGGATTTGGGTTTGTGATGCAGTTATGCCACTTTAACAACTACCCACTGCTAACCTCGCAGTACTCAACCCCTCTCCCATCCCACACTGCAGCTGATTCCCCCACTGGGCTCTAGTGCTTGCCCAAACAGGCAACAAGCCAGTTCAGGGAGCTAAACTGGCAAAGAAGCAACCCTACAAAAAAAAAAGGCAAGCTTTCTTCCGTGGCTTTAGTTCCCTAAATTAGCCTCCTGACAGGTCAGATAAGTGCTGGTGTCGGAGCAAGGAAGGAAGCAGAAGCACACGGTGGAGACAGGGAACCAGAACTGGCCTTTCTGGAAGGGATTTCTGCAAGGTGTTAGATCATCTTGGCTGCCTCCTCAAGCAGCACCTCTAGTCTCCCGTTTCTGTAAAAATACAAAATTCCAGACATCTTTAATTAGGGGACACGAATTAAGGTTTAAGTAGGATCTTGCTTTACCAAAGCTTAGCTTTATATACACACACACGTAGATGCATATATCAATTATGTAGGAGATATTCTAATACTTTCCTGTGACAGACATGTAGTGAGAATCCAAGTTCAGCACAGAACTGCAAACCAAGGTAAGGAGATCACTGAGGGTTTTCTCTCATGTAAAATTATCATCAGACCTAGTAAGCATCTGGAATGAATTCCTTCGAGCAAAATCAAAGACCTGAGGAAAAGTGTAGCATCTATCCCATAGGACACTACTAGCAGGTGTCCCTCTTTGGTGACAGGTGTTATAATCTGTGAAATTCTGATTTAAAAAACAGACTAAAGCCTTAGTTTAGAAAGAACCACAATAGCTGCAGTTTCTTGCAGAGCTTTCTCCCGTGTTACCTGCGTTAAGTGTATGCATTCACCTATCAATTCTTCCTACACCCGTACCCACATCTCAAAAGACCTTTATTTTCTACAGAGTCCTTCATACCTTGCTGAGTGGGTTGCAGTTTCTGCTCTCATCCCCAACGCTGGTACCGGTGAGGACCACCGTTTAACGGTACCCAGCTTTCAGCAAGGCTGCCCATCCAAACTCAGAGAGAGGCTATCTGCAAAGGTGAAGTAGAGGAGGCTGTAGACAAATCTTCTCAAGTAACTAAAGTTTCAGGGCTTTTCTCAGACCTATGCCTTCCACAAAGAAAATGTCCACAATTACAAAGCTGTTTCCTACGGTACAGTGCAGAGAGAAAGCATTTATGCTTCATCTCCCATCTCCCTGCGAAAAATTCCTCAGGCCAGCTCAAAATGTCACTTCTTCATGACCTGAAACTCCCTCATTATCCAGCCTAAGATCTCTTGTGACCCATTCAAACCAATTCATTCTGGTCCTCTATTTCAAGGACTTTTTTCTCTCCTTGGTGTTAAACCTCAATGTACTTACAGAGACCAAGAGCGTACCTTCTCAGTTTTCATTCTGCAGGCTAAATAAGC
Organism: Nyctibius grandis; assembly: GCF_013368605.1. Taxonomy (NCBI): domain Eukaryota; kingdom Metazoa; phylum Chordata; class Aves; order Nyctibiiformes; family Nyctibiidae; genus Nyctibius; species Nyctibius grandis. The sequence goes on from NC_090659.1 coordinate 106,631,670, forward strand.
CAAGATCTTTAGTCTCTATCATTTGAGAGTCTTTTCACCCCTCTGATCATCCCAGTAAGCCCTTTCTGCACCTGTTTTGGTTTCAGTTCATCTTCTTTAACACAAGTGACCGACTGTGCTTTGCATTTAGACTGGATCCTACCAGTGCCGTATGCAGTGGCACCTATAGAGCTCTCCCTGAGCCCCATGTGTAAACACTTTGGGCACTTTAGGTCACCAGGTCCCTTCTGCGAGGCTGCCTTCTGTGCTGAAAATACTTCCCAACCTTGCAACAGTTTCAATAACACACTACTACTTTTTTACGACAAGATGTTTAATGTCCCTAATAAAACAGGGAATAAAACCAGCCCAAGGACCAATCCATAAAAACTCCACTAATAGCTTCACTCCAGTCTAACACTTTTCAACAATTTCAATTGCTGTCTTCTCTTCAGTTTTTTCACCATCTATCACACAAGCCTTCTACTAACACCCATTTTACACCCTGTAGCAAATGCTCTCTTCTGCAGGTCATACCTAACACAGCCCTGCAGGTTAGCACAACCGTACTTCCCATTTATAGAAAAAGAAATTCCTACCAAAAATAACATACTAGGCTTGCCTGAAACTATTTATCCAGCTTCAGTAAACTCATCTTGCCCATACTTCCAGGTCCTCCTCCACTCTTTCATTTAAAAGCGTGTTCCTACACCCCGAGCACAACCCCAGTCAGACTGATACCCTCCAGCTTCCTAGGTCGTGCCCCCGGCCAAACACAAACCGGGCAGCTGGAGGTCTACAAACACGTGAGGCTGGCAAACACCTGCATGGCCTCGGAGAGAAGCAAACACTGCCTCGCCCGGGCTTGCTCCCACCTTTGCATCACACCTTGCAGTGACCTGGGAGGGAACCGCTGTGGCTGAAGTCAGCCCTTCTGCTTGGCCAGATTGTTTTCCAGTTCCAGCTTCAATTCACCGGGCAACAGAAACACTTGTGCCAGCAAAAGGGAGGGGATGGATGGCTGGAGGGAAAATAGCCACTTCTTTCAGCAGTGGTGTCAGCTGCCCTCACTCCCTTTGTTCATCACACAGCAGGGAATCCCCCAGCCCTGTGTTACCACCCCAAGGAGTCTATCAGAAATACTGGGTAGCCCGGTTAGTAGCCACATTCAGACTATATTGCATGTGCACTCCCGCCTGAATACACTGTGTTTGTAAAGACTCCTGTTCCCTTTCCATTTATATAGCTTGAAAAGTTTTTGCCTTATACTTTAGCATACGTTTCAGGGCCCTAGTGAGCTTTATTGCAGCAATTTCCATTTTATCCCCGGGCTTCTACAGCTTTAAGACACGCGCTCTTCTGCAACCTGCCCTTCTCCCATTCCTCGCAGACCCTCTGCCAAGCACCCACAGCCTGTTAGTCTCCAAATCCTTCCCAGCAGTTCCACCCTTGCTGGGATACCATCTCCACAGGATTTCTGCATCTCTGACAAAATTTCAAGTTTCCTTCACATTCAGAGCCATAAGCACCTTTTTGAACTGGTCCTCTTCAGATCTCAAGGTTTGCCCTTTCAAATTAGCCACAGGCCTACTCCTTGCAACTCTTCTCCTTAAAGCGGATTTACTCAGGAAGACACGAGTCGCTGTTACTGCTAAAAGACACCATCAGGTTTTTGATCACGGCAGTGCCAGGTTTTCCCGAGCAATGCTGCTCGTGCAGAAAGCCTGACCACTCCTGGCAACTCCGCTGCCCCAGGAACTGCCCTCTGCCTCTCCACCATTCGTACCATTTACCAAAAGGCACTTTATTATTTTACACACAAGCAAAAGGGTGTTAAACTTGCTGCCGTAGCCATTATCCCTCCCGGGATTCGACCGCTCTCAGCCTAGAAGCCTGTGCCTTCACTTAGGGAAATTGCATTTAATTCTCCCTCCAGAAACTGTTATGTGCTGCAACTGTCCTGTTTCCAAGCTCAGCTCAGCCACAGGCGCCTGCGGGTACACTGACAGGCAGATAATCCAGATTATTAAAAACAAAAATCAATCAATATCTGAAGCATATGGAATCACCTTAGATCGGAGGTGTTTAACAGGAAAGTGTGAATCATACTGCAGGGTAATTTATTTATCTATCCTATTCTTAGATATGTAGTGACCATACACTTGACCCAAATGCTGTTCCCAACATGCACCTTCAACCTGTTTTTTAATTCACATTGTTTCCGTGCACCTTGACCTACCATTTGAAGGCCTGAACAATTCCCTTCCCTTATTTGCACGGGAACATAAAAGATATTTTTAGAATGCAGCAAAACAAATCCTTACCAACACCAAGCAATTTTCAGTAAACTATGAAAAATTGTCCCTTTTTTGTCAGAAAAATTTGTGTTCACCCATCTTTGTAGCTGCATAGTCCATCCAGGACTGTGGGGACCCAAACAAAAGCACAAAACACTGCAGGTGCAGCCCTGCTGGGACAATAAAGAGGCATATCGTCACCTCCCCGCACATTTACTGGGAAAACATGTTTCTTCAAGGACAGTACTCTCTCTCTCTCTCCCCTCCTCCACCCTCTGCCCAGTAGTTTTAGGAGCGAAAGGCAGGTTTAGTGTCCCAAAAACATTGGGACAAACAAGTTTTCAGTTAATTTTTTGAAGGACAGCCATTTATTACCCTGTTGCAAGGAGTCCTAAATCTCACTTTGCTGAACATACCCTGTAAGTCTGAAACCCAGAGGCAAGGAGCCTCCCTCCCTGGCTCCAGATCTGGGCTCTTTGGCTCTGTCCCAGCTGCTCTGTGGGCAAATGAAGCCCCACTCTCTCTCTTCCCCCTCTCCTCTCCTTCCAAGTACTCCTAGCCCTCTCCCCGTTTCCCAACAACTCCACCATCTCCCCTCCTGCCTTCCTCCTTCCCCCTGCACAGCTCCCCTTGTCACTGCTCCAGATCTTCCAACTCCCAATTTTCCTCCTAAGCATCCAACTTTAGCTGCCTTTTGCCACCTGCCAAGGACACAAGGAGCAATGGAGATACCAGCATTTCATAGAGTCACAGAATCATAGAATGGTTTGGGCTGGAAGGGACCTTTAAAGGTCATCTAGTCTAAGCCCCCTGCAATGAGCAGGGACTTTTTCAACTAGATCAGGTTGCTCAAAGCCCTGTCCAACCTGACTTTGAATGTTTCCAGGGATGGGGCATCTACCACCTCTCTGGTGAACCTGTTCCAGTGTTTCACCACCTTCATCATAAAAAATTTCTTCCTTATATCTAGTCTGGGAAGAGGAGAGGGGCAGGTCTGTGTCCATGGGAGATCAATGGGACAGGAATGCCATCAGTGAGATGTAGCACAGCTCTCTACTGCAGGAGAGCCCGGGACAGTGAGGGCAGCTGAGGCAAGGGTGTCCCATGGTTCTGCTGTGCTTGAGGTGGCACAGGACTGCCTCAGAGGGCAGCCTGCAGTGTGAACGATGGGCACTCCGTGGTGTGGGTGCTCATCACTGCCTGCCATGTGGGTGCGTGCCAGCTGTTGATATTCCCAAGGGCAGCGGTGCAGGGCAGCGTGGGGGTGCCGACAGCCCACGAAGGCATGAAGGTCATGGGGCTGATCAGAAAGACCTCACTCACTCCATGGCACGGCACCGAGGAGCACAGCTAAGACACATGTGCTAACACTCTTGCCAGAGAGCCGTTTGGCACTCAGGAAGGAAAAAGGTCTTCACGTCTCATCTTAACACCCTTCAGGTCCTATCTGTAGTTTGGATTTTTCCTCCTCTCCAGTGACAAGCACAGTAGCTGTTGTGAAACAGGATGAGTCATAGCTGCAGGCTGCAAGAGGAAAGCAAGGTAAAGGGAGAGCAGGAACACAGCGAGACGGGAGGGAAAGCTGCTGTCACTAACCAGCCTCCAAGTCATCGCTATGTAGCTACCACTGGCTTTTCTGCAGTACCACATCCATATATCTTCAGTTTTCCCTGGTTAAATCTGTGGGATGAGGAGGAATTTGAGAACAGCCACCCTATGTTATACGTTGCTGCCTGAGAGCCGCATGAGAGTCACTGTGCTCTTTTAACCAGAAGATGCAGTAAAAACTGCCCTTGTAACGGTGGCAAGTTGGGAAGAGTTTGTCAGGCAGCTAATCTAGAAGGAAAGCAGCACTTTGAGAAGGCCAAGAGGAACGTGTCTGGATCGAGATACGCTGAAACTGCCTTTACTGTTGTCTTTCATGAAAATTGGCAGCAATCATCCATTCTGGCTGCTCTGCTTCGCCACATGTCCCATCTCCAGTGGCACCACAAATATGCTGGGAAAGTCTTCCTGTGCCAAATGTTTCAAACACAAATATAGAAGGATGCAAGTCTTTTAGGTCACTGATTTGATTCACATGTAATATATTTCTCATGCAGTAATTTGAATATAAATATGATAGTGTCATAGACACGGGGCATCTATTCCGGCAGTGTCAAGCGCTGCAGTGCTGAATGCCTGCAGAAACACACCTGCTTAGATCCACAATGCTGATGTAGAGCAGGACAACGTATTTCTTAGGTTGCTATTCAGTTGTGCATGGGAATCAGTTTTCCCACCTTAGAAAACATGTTCACAGACTCATAAGTGTACCTGCTCCACAACAAAGCTGGTGGTAGTCATGGCCCTTAGTGAAGAAACCAAGACAGAGGAACCCACCTCCCAGAACAGGCAGCACAAGGACAACTTGCTGGTGCTACAGAACAGTTCAACTCAAGTGACCGCTCCGCTTAATTCAGGTAAAAAACTTGAACCTCAGTCTGTTACATATCAGTCTCAAAACTAATTTCAGTTAAACTGATCATCTCTCTCACCAGAAAGACAATTCTGTGCTGGATTGAACTGCAAGGATTGAACCTTGCTTCTGGTTCAAACTGCAACGTTTAGTCCCATGAGAGAACTTCATTTTCAATTAACTGCATTTTTTTGACCAAAACCAAAAGCAAAACACTGTCACTTAAAAATGTCCAGCCAATTCTACACGAAAATTTGCTCTGAGGCCTGCTTATCTCAGTGTTTCTACGAGAGCTGACAGTTGCTGAATATAGGCACTAGGATTGCTAGTGTTGACAAGGCTTTAAAGCATCATCACACTGAGTAGCCATTAGAGGTTATATTTCATTGGAAGTAATGTAATTCAATTACCATCACTCTTTAGTGTGCCCCATCTCTGGAGGCTGACAACAAGCCACATCATCCATCAGATTTTAACCTGAACTTTGCATTCTGGCCCTATAGATTGCCAGTTCTCCTTTACGAATGGCTTCATATTTTTAGCGTCATTTCTTAAGGAAAAGAGGTTATCCAATTATATTGTACATCCATCTGCCTGCCTGTCTGTCCTTCCTTAGTTTTTCAGCCAGTTTCAATTAGGAGGCAAAGGTCTTCAAGAAAATTAAGTTCTTATCAGTCTGGGACCTAATCAGAGGCAGGGTAAAGAAGAGAAATCATTTGCACGTCCCACTTGGAAGTGGTGAGCTATGTAATCGCTGCAAACTGACAATCCAGTGAGCACGGACAGCTAACGCTGTCTCTTTTTCCACGCAAGAAACACAAAAGGCTGGGGAATTTGTGTTACTGCAGAGACAGAAGGTCAGGGAGACCCATGTCTTGGACTGTGAGACACAAACGCCTAGGAAAGCAGGCTCCTTTAGAACTGGTCTTCATGGAACAACTATTTTATTAATGCAGTGAGCTTAGTAATTTACAAAGAATTTCTTGTGCATATTTCTTCAGCAAAGAATGTTTTGAGTAATTCACTCTGACAGTCAAACATATTGCAAACACAAAATATAAATTGCACAGAAAAGTGATGTAACATTTGCTTTCCCAAGTCTATGCATTTAAGCTCTGTCAATAACCACATTTTCTTTTTCTCAATATCTAAAGTGTAGAGTAACTGATTCACTATGTTTATTTGTTTAAATGATTACTCTTACTGATGATTATCAACATTACTGATGCATATTACTGTTGTTGTTCTGCCTTTTTGCTGCCTAACTGAACCATAAAATTACTCATGACTTCGACAGTTCTTTATCCCATTCATCAGCTGCACAAGGATTGTGACTTATGACAACTTACTCACTCCTCACACGCAACTTGTTTACATCTGTCATTGCATCCATTCCTTTTCTCTCTTCCTCTCCATCCTTCTAATTTTTTCCTCCTCCATATTGCCATTTATGCTAAATCCCTTTTCTTTGGCCTTTCCCACTCACTGGTTCTCACCATCACTGCATTTCCCCATTTCCCCTTCTCCCATGTACACACATTCTCCATCCCAGCCTTGTCCCTCATTCTACCACCCCTTTTTCTGCCTCCCACATACACTGTCATGTTCTGTACCTTCTGGCTTCCTCCCCTAGCCTGCTCTTTGCTCAGAAGACAGTCCCCTTCCCACCTCTACCTTCCCTCTCTCACACAAAATGTTACTAGAACAGGATCAGTGAACCAGGACGTGCCCATAAAAACACTTCTGCTAGACCTTCCTGGTCTCGCTTCCTCACACTCCTCCATGGATCATGTATATGGAAGCTAGACATCCCTCTTACTTCTTCTGTTTTCACCTGCCCACTCAACACTATCTTCTCATGTTTCCTCCCACTCTCACTGCTGTCCCACCCAGTTCCCTCCGCACCCTTTTGCCAGTTACCATTACTCCCCTCTGACATGGGTATCTTCAGCTACACCCAAAGCCACTCTCTGTCACTTTTTGAGTGTCTCTCTTCGCAACGTTTACAACATCAGTCAAGCACTGTCACCTTCTCCTCCGTGCTTCTAATGAACCCCAGTGAATACACAGCCTCCCTTCACTTTACACGTTTGCTTACCTTCAAACCTGCCATCCTCTTCCTCAAACATAACTGCTTCTCAAGTCCTTGTCAACTTTCGACATTAATACTTTACTGCTAGAAGAGGTTGCCTTCTACTATTTGGGGAGTTACCTGCTCGATTTCAGATTCCCCCTGCCCACGATCTACCCAGGGTGTGAACCCCACTGTACGTCAGATGTCTCAAGCATTGACAGGCAAAGGTCACATCGCACACACACAAACACACACATACGCAGGTAGGCTGGTTTGCCAGTCTAACCCACATCTGAAATACCAAGTTTTACTCCTCCCTCACACCCGTTACTCACTCCTGCTGCCATCCCTCAGGGAGCACCAGCTGAAGTTTCAGAACAAGACCACCAAGCCTCCTGCCCTCATTCCTATACTTTTTATACCTATTATCCACTCCTATTTCTCGTTTTCTCATCCACGTATGCCACCCTTTACCTCCTCCTCTACTTTCTTTTGTCAATTCCTGGAAAGCTCCCTGCCTAAGCACAAAAGGCAGCAACTTTGTCTCGTTTTATGTCTCTGCTGAAAGGACAGGTTTACAAATGTTGCAGCACATCCTTTATTCTTCAGTGACCAGCTCTGGCCATCAGTCTCTTTCTGCTTGTATCTAAATTGTCATCTGTCCGTGCTATTACTCATTCCTGATTTTGTCACCTTTTCTCTCTCCCGTATTCATTATAGCACCCACAGGGTCTTGTTTCTAATTAGACTGCAAGATACTTAAAGCAGAAACAGTGCTTGTACAGCACCGAGTGCAACAGGGGCTTGTAGAAGCTGTCACGTATTTTTCCCACAGAAAGTAAGGATCATGACTGCCCAAGACAAGCACGAACTTACCGAGCCGTACAGTTCCCCTTTCTCATTCATTCCAAGGTAGAGTCCACTGTCAACTCCTCGGATGCTGACCAAGCCCACTGCTATACTGATAAATTCCAGTATACCTATAAAATGCAGGAAAAAACAAACCATGTACATGTTGTTTCCACTGAAAGATTTTTTTTCAGATGTGACTGATCCCTGAGCAAAAAGCAACTCTTTTCAAATGTGTTTTCTCATTTTCAGAGTTGCTTGGAGGAAGATGAGGAACAAATGAATATATCTTAAAGTATGGTACTTGAACAGTGAAGTCTTTTGCATCTCTGCTAGAACGATGCACTGCAGACAGCATCAACGTACCAAATTAAAAGATTACTCTCAATCTTTCTCATCATTTCTAAACACAAATTTAAGCTCAGTCACATTCTAATTTGCACAACAAATAATACACTCAAAGAACAAAAAATCAAGTTTTTAGATTGCCAAATTTAGCAGTATTAAAGAACCTATGAAATTTGTCTTGCAAATAAATTCAGAAAAAATACATTTGAATCAGAATTGTGAGATAAAAACAATGTTACACATAGAAGCAAAAGATCTACTTGCAGGCATCAATGAATCAGGAATATGTGGAAAGATTTACTCACAGTATGATCTTCCAGAATCTTGAGAAATTAAAATCCTTAGTATAGTACAGAGTCTCACACATTTCCATCTAGATATTAACCATCTCTCTGGTGTGTTATTTTTCACTTATCTCAAATTTGAAAATTAAAGTATTCTAAACCCAAGTAATAGTGTATAAATGATTAAGTCTTCCTGTGCATGTAACAGCAAGCTCACATAGACATTTGTGCACTAGAGACAAGAACATTTTGCAGAGAAGGACTGCTTCCACAAAGCTCCTAGGTTCAGCATCAATGTGCACGGTACAGCAAGTGCCTGTATCAAATATCAGCTCATCTGGTTCTGAGGGTTTGGGGTTTTTTTGGCAGCCTTCCCTACAAATTGCTTACCTCCTTCAATGAGGATGCTACCAACCAAACCTTGCAGAAACCTAGAAGTCTTGTGGAAAAAAATGGAAATTGCTTCCTATTTGGGAACGTTCATGTAAGACAGTAATGATCTCACAGGAGTTATCCAGCAACATTCAGGAGCACACTGCTGCGTTATGCTACTTTCTGAGCCACAAAATAAAGCACAGAGTAGCATTTTCAATATATTTTGTGAATTTTCATGTCTAAGCACACCACGTAATTAATTTTAAAGCTTACTGGAAACTATATTTACATTAAATAATAAAATAACAGTATAGTATGTGTTGAGCCTCGCGTGGCCAATAAAAAAGCACTTTCATGGATTTTTTGAACAATTAATTTGGCATCTCCCGCAAAATAGTTGAGCACTAATCAATAACAGGCATGAATCACATAAATCTAACACAGCACAAGTTGCAGCCAATAGGGAAAATTTATACCCAAGCTAATGTAAAGATGAAATGTATTCCCTGTAAGGGACTATTATCATTACCTTATATATTATTCAGTACTACAAACACCATAGTCTTATTGTTTTGATAACCCCATTTTAAGGCCTGGGCCTCTTAAATTATTCTCTACATATGCACAAATCAAAAATACTGGGAGGAAATATTTAGTAATTATGGATTTTTTTGAAGTAATAAAAAGTGGTAGCATGCTGTTTATCTGGTGTATGTAGTATCTCAGATACAATCGATCCATTGAAACAATTTAAACACTCCCATTATACCTGGACATGAAATACTTCCAGATTTCTTTCTAAGGCTTCTTCTGTAAAGCTTTTACCAAACTAACATATTACCTGATATATATTACCAAGCAATTTCAACTGAGGTTAAATCTTATGTTAAGTGTGTACTATACCATACTACAGATAAGTAAATAAGTCTGGCATCTTTCTCATCAGTATAAATGTAGACTTTAATTGCTGCCCTCGTTTCAAATATTTCGGTGCATGCTGCTTAGCGTGTCAAAAGAATAAAAAAGCACTGTCGCATCCTATTGTAAGTGCGGAAGAGGAACTTAAGGTACTTGGCAAAGCACATCCATGTATTTGAGATCAGAATAGAGTCGTCTTCATTTGAAATATTCAAAAGCCTATTCACACCAAGTTTTATGTGCCATGCTGTTAAGTCCTTCAAGAGATCACGTGGGGCCAAGCATGTAGTCTTACAGAAGTCTTGCCAGTTTAAGGATTGTGTGATTTGGCCCAACACTCCTATGAATATTTTCACTGTATAGTTTCTATTATATACAAATAGTACTTAGGACCTGAACCAGATATTAAAACAGATATTTCTCTTCAAAATGAGGCTGGACCAAACAAAAATAGGACAGCTCCAAACTTTAAAAGCTAGGGCCCTATTTATAGCTAAAAATGGGCAAGAGAAGAAAAGGAGAGAGGAAATAACTGTCTCAGTACATGGGATGCTGAATATCTTCTTGTCAGACATTGAACATTTTCTTTAATAAAACCACTTCAAGGCAAAGACCCCTCCTCCACAAAGAGGTTAGGAAGAAAGTTTTAGGGAAAGTTATTCCTTCCATGTCCGTATCAGCCCTTCACACACCTGCTTCCACATGATCCAACTCTGACCATGTTGAAGGGCAGCAGGACACCAGCCTGACTGTGAAGGACAGCCCTGATCTCCTACCAGGCTCAAAGGAGAGAGGAGGTGGGTCGTTCACACAACGTGCAATTTTAACTTTCATCTAGTTTAGCTCTAGTGAAGAGCAGCCTTACAGAAGCGTTTGCCTTGGCTTCAAGCAATGAACATCTTTGCAACTACAGATCTTTTTGTTGCGGGTGTTCCGCCCTTTGCACATTTTTGTCTTGAGCTATATATAGTCTTTCTTTGTGTTGCTGGATTGAAGCAGTTTAACTTGCACTTAGCACCTTAACACCACCAACGAATGCCGTGAACAAGCATCTCTGCCAGTCACTTCTTTGTGCGACTTCCCGGGGAGCAGAGCAAAGGGAAGCGGCGGAGGACGCGCGGGCAGGGCGCAGGGCGCTGGAGCTGTGCTGCCCCGTGTTTAGCAATCATTCACCCACGGAAGAGCAGAGGGGCGAGGAAAGCAGAGCCCTTCGTGGCTAAGAAGCTGCCTGGAGGTCAGCCCGGCGATGGGGCGAGGGCCGCGGCTTCCCCGGCGTCCCCCTGCCCCCGACGCCGCCCGCCCGCCGGCCGGGGCTCCGCCGGGATGTGTCCCGCCTGTCGCAGCTGTCACCGCTCCGCCCGCTCCCCCACATGATGCCAATTAAGAGACTGGAGCACAGACAGCCACAGCCCCCCCGGAGGCAGCAGGGCCCTGCTTCAGTTTCAGGCTCTTACAGCGCCCTTACCCCCCCGCCCCGCATCCCCTCCCCTCTGCTACGCTTAATAGCGGGGGAGACTGCGGGGGCTGGTCGGCGCCCTTCCCTCCCCCTAAAACCTGGCCCCCAATTTCTACTCCCAGGGGCCAGAGCCCTCTGCATGCATCACACACCCACCCGCCCCGGTCTGCCGTCTCCCCGCGGAGACAGCACGGGGCGGGGGGGGCAGCCCCAGCCTCCCGCATACAGCACCAGCAGGGATGGGCGGCCGCAGAGCCCCCCCGGCCAGAGCCGCCCCCCGCTCCCTCCCCGGCGCCGAAGCCGCCTCGGCAGCCCGAGCGCCGGAGCAGGCAAGGCGCGGTGGAGGGGCGGGAGGGCGGGGGCTGCGCGGCTCCCGCGGGTGATGAACGCAGCGGTTCCTTGTAGCAGCAGGTCCCGGGGAGCGGAGGTCACCTGCTGACAAGCTTTTTTTTTTTTGCTTTTCCTGCATGCACCTATTTTTTTAATGCTGTGCATGCAGTACTTGTGCTGACGCACAGAGGCACGCCTCTCCGCTGTTACAGAGTTCCTGAATTTACAATGACTCCACTGTCTAGCAAATGCCCTAGACTAAAGGAGACTGCATCAAAAAAAATTTTCTTCTGTCACCCAGGAGAGATAAGGCTTTGATCACCTGAGATCGCATTACGGTGGGGACCGAGCTGGGCTCTCCCTGGGAGCTTTTCTTTTAGAGATGGACATCTTGCTGCAGGAATTGCGAAATGCCAAGGCTCCTAGAACCGGGCGAGTATAGGCACACAATATGGCTCGGTGTATTGTATGCAATAGGCACACATCCAACATAGCATCACAAAAGAATTACTCTTATCTGATGTCTCTCCAGAGGTGTATGTGCGTGTGTTGTGTGTGGCGGGGAGGGGGATTCCCACAGGGCAGAGCCCGGAGAGGAGTTTACGCGCAGCCCCCAGGGTTTTCTCTTTGTCCTCCTTATTCCTGGAGGAAAAGTTCCTTCTGATTTCGTCCCCCCACCTCCACACGCACCACGATCAGGAGACCAAGTTAGCCTGCTCTCCCCCGGTCAGCTCCCGAGTTGGGATGCAGACCTTCCCAGGGTCATCAGAAGGACTTTACAATCACCAAAAACAAATAGCATCTGCTATTCGGCGACCTCCCGACAAACCCAACAACAATGTCACGGCACCGATACAAAGCACCGAGATCCCTCCCCGCCCCCAAATAAGCCGGGAGCCTCGACGCATCCCATGGCTTTGCCGTGCCCGGTCCGCCCGACCCCGGAGCGAGCAGGGACATCACCGGCGCACTCCATGGGAGAAGAGTTATCACAAGGTACATCCTGGGGAGGAGAGGGCGATCAAACCGAGAAGGAAAAAAAATAAATCTATTTAAAGCCAAGGCACTGCAAGGTCTGGAAGAGCTGCCCCTCGAAATCGTCAGCTTCCTACAACTGCGGCTGGAAAGCCATTTTTAAAAATAGACGCCGCGAATAATGTGGTCACGGCCGCCTTGCGAAGGGAACAGCTGGGAGCCCTCCTCCGGGGGCGGCGGGGCGCCGCGGGGTGCCGGCCCCCCGCAGTCCCGGCTGCCGGTGCGGCACACACCGCCCCACACCTGCCGCCGGGCCCGCACCGCGCCCGCCTCAGTGTGCCCGCACCCGCAGCGGGCAGGGGAAACCCGCGGCCGTAGTTCAGCAGCTACGCAGGGCGTCTGCCTGTGTCACGGAAAACGCCTGGATGCACAGTTCCCCCCATTCCCCTCACTGTGCGGCTGCCTAGAACACTTTCCGCGCTTCTTCTCTCCAGCAAGCGTGAATACCGCACCCCCGGGAGACCCGCGACGCTCCCCCCCCACCCCCGGGGACCCCGGGCGGGAGGCGTGGGAGGGAGGCAGAGCCTGGAAGCAGCGTGAGAGTGTCAGGGAGCAGCGGCTGGCGGGGGATGGAGGATAAACCTGCGACCACGCGAGCCTCAGCCCTCTCCCTTTCCCTCCCCACCCGCCCATTCCCTTCTGCGCCCTTTGGAGATCATCTCCTACAACACCGGCATTATCTAAACAGCTTCACAAAGCAATAAAATACAGTTTAGATATCGTTCAACATCTGGCATGAAAATAGGGAGAGAAAAAAAATCACCACAGGACTGTTTTTACGACCGACTTTAAGTGCTGTCACGTTGGTTCACTCACAAGTTAACTCCTTCCAACAGCTGGGAGCGTGGCAAGCTAACCTGGCGTATTTTCCTCACCCCTCCTTAAAAAAAACCCCAAAGAATCAGCTCATCCAGGCTGTTGTAGTTACTTTCGTACATTCAATCTGCCGGGCCTTTAACAGTCTCCCTGGCAGCAAAGCTCCAGGCCCACCTGACTCGCGTGTGCGTGTGTGCGTGTGTGCATGTGTGCGTGTGCACATGCACAGGCTGCTCAGGGCGGCCGAAGCCATGAGCCCTCCGGCCCTCGCTGCTGAGTCACAAATAGCGTCCCCTGGAAATGAAATCCAAGGAATGCTCTTTCAAATTCGCTGACAGCTTGACACGCCACCATAGCTGGGGAAAAGGCAGGTTTTGGTGCAGGCTTCCCGGCGGGTTAGGGGTGAGCACGGCCCCCACCTGCGCTCCCCCCGCCCCGGGCAGCGGCAGCGCTGCGGGGCCGGGCTGCGGCGTGCGGCGAACCCGGCCGCGGACCGGCGGGCGCTGCCGGTGGATCCTCGCCGACAAGAGAAATAGGCTGGGCTGGCAATTCAGGCAGTTACTAGGGCAGGTAATCGGCAGGGAAAACGAAAGAAAAGCCCTCGTTAATTTGCGTACAGGACGACAGCCACTCCCTTCAGGAAACTCGGTGAATTTTAAATTGTAGTGGTTAATGATTAAAACCCCTTTAAACTCGCGAAATCAAATCATTCAGCAGAAACGTCCCGAGCAAAAATTTCACCACCGCCACCACCACCTCCCAGTACGGGTCTGCTCTTAAGAAGAACTTGGGGCTACACAAACATCGCTACCAACCACCCGCCGACTTCGGCGAGGGCTCCTGCTCCGCTGCGGTGGTGCCACTTGTGTACATCTGCAATCCCGGACACCTTCATTTTTTCCCCTCGACGGATCAGCCATCAGCACAAACCCCCCTCCCCGCCCGCCTCGCACCCCCCCTTCCCCCCGCCCGCAGTTCTGCCCCATTATTTTATCACATGACCACTAAAGGGTTAAGGATAATACCTACCAAATCTGCTGTGGTCTTGCCTGGTTCCCTGGATAGTACCATTGGGGAAGATTTCTAAATGAAATCCAGTCCTGCAGTATAGCTGCCTCCGCCTGAGGATCCCCTTTAAATGGTCCAAGTCCGTGACCGCAGGCCCCCGGGGTAGCCCACCTGCCTCAGACTGACCCAGGTGGTCACTTAACAAAACCGGACTATCCACCGGCAAAACGGGCACATTCCCAAAGGGTACTGCATCCTGCACACCGAAATAGTTCCCAACTTCACCTAAGGGAGCCATCAGAAGATTCTGCTTTTAGAGAATAAGGATAAACAATAACGATGGTGCCAAACCCAGGAGATATAAGATTAGGTATATTCCACTCCTCTCCCCTCCCTAGCGCAGTTACAGAGAAAATGTTCTTTCTTCAATCCATTAAATGCATAAATAAAAGTAATATTCTGTTTTGACTGGTACAGGTTCAAGGTCAAACCAGTTAGTCTAAGAAACCACCACTTTATACTCACACACTGACATATTTATAAACATATAGATGTGTATATCTATATAAATGCATATATCCCCAGCTCTTAGCAAGCAATACGGTCTTCAGCCCATCCAACTGTAATAAAGAAAAAAATCCGTAGTTTCTCCATTTGGTTTAAGATAAGAATGACCATAGCAACTTAAATACCTAGGCGTTATAGGGATTTTTTTTTAAGATGCACAGGCTACGTCAGGATTTATGGATTCTGACTCCAGAAAGGCATGCGCTGTTTTTACTCTATAACAGACTGCATACATCAGCATGAATCCTGCAAAGGGGGAGGGGGGAAATCTCACGTTGTTGCCTGAAATAAATCCAAAAAATTTTTTGGAAAAAGGAAAAAAGAAAAAGGAAAAAAAAAAAACTTTTGACGTCCAAATCTATTATCCAGAATTGTGAGAAGGCTCAGCAGATGTCCACTGGTTTAGGATTTTTGACGATCCACAAGCAAAGCAGCAACATACAAGTGCTTGTGTCTTTCTTGGCTGGCTCGAAACAGGTGTTGCTTCTGCACGGCTCCCTGTGAAATGTTGTACTCCAGCACTGAGCTGCAGCTCTTGACTGTGGATCTCCATCCAGCACGCAGAGTGGCGCAGGAAGAGGCATTGGGCTGGGTTTAAGGTAGTCCTGATTGCTGCTGGAAGGATTCTCCGAGGTCCTAGCGCTCAGCCCTACCTGCTGCAATACAGAGCCGCTTCCAGCGCTAGGCACGGCGTGGAGCGGCTCTTGCTGCTCTGCGGCAGCGCGGCGCACGCAGGCGAATAAATAAATAAGTGGGCGAAACTTTGGGGGGAGGAAAAAAAGCGGCGCGATGCTAAATATACCGAGCCCGCCCGCTGCGGGAAGCGGGCTCCTCGGGAGATGCCCGCATAGCCCGAGTCCCCCTTGACATTGGCGGGGGTGAGCAGGGCGGGCAGCGCCCCGCCAGCGGAGCCCGGCCCCGGCCCCGCCGCAGGGGAGGCGGAGGCGCGGCCGCTCCGCTCTGCAGCGCAGCCCCGGCCCCAGCCCCAGCCCCGGTCCCGGCCCGCGCCTCAGGTAACCGGGCTGCCGCTGTCCCAAGCGGGACTGAAGCTCAGCTCCGGAAGGCAAACCGGCGGGGTCGCGGGAAGTTTGGGACCCGGGGGGGTGGGGGGAGGTCGTTATCGTCCACGCCGCATGTTTTTCCTTCTCCACTCCGTCCCCCCGCAGCCCTCCCGCTCTGCCCCTGCGCTGCCGGGGGCGGCCGGCCCGCAGTCGGGTGCCAGAGGGGCGGTTTCGGGGATGCCGCCGCGGGAGCGGGCAGCGCCGGGGTCCCGCCGCCGCCACCGCCCTCGACCGTCCGGGGCGCTCCGGGGGCGAACCGCGACTCCCCGCGCCCGGGCTCGGCCCAAGTTTTTAAGAGCGCGGTGGAGGGAAGGGAGAGGCGGGCAGGAGGTGGCATGGGGGGAGGCGGGAGTGCCGATGCTAAGTACGTGTTCTCCCTCCCCTCCCCCCCCCAAAAAAAAGTTATTTAAAACCCCCAGGAGAGACCCGGCGAGGGGGAAGAGGATTTCTGTTTGTTCTTATGATGCCGAGAATTGGTGGTGGTGTGGTTTTGCCGCTTCACTATAGCTGCATTAATTAGCAAAGGGACAGAGGGGTCTCCTGCCTTTGCAGAAGGGTTGCTTGGGCAGAGCTCAAGGAGCAGGCACTATGCAGAGGTTTGCATGAGCGAGAGCAGCACCTTGAATTAAGTGCAAAACCTTGAAGACAGGCTCTTTTGGGGGTGGTGGGAAGGGAGTGAGAGGCAGGGAGAAAAGGACAAGAAACATAGTATCTTGGGGGCTGGGGGGGAGAGATTGCATGGTGCGAATGATGATGTGCATCACTGAGGTGGTGGGGCCCAGGGAGGTCACTGGAGGAGGCTGGAAACAGCTCCGGAGAAGGAGAATTTTGCAAGCGGGTTAATCAAAAATAATTGACTCTCTGAATGTCCTCCCGCTCGGTGGGCATGCGGTGGAGGGGGCTGCTCTCCTTGCCTTCCCCACCACAAAAGCCAGCAGCCCATCTCTGACTGGTGCAGCCTTTCTGCATCCCCCACTTGCAACTGTGACTTAACACTTGAGAGGAGGGAAAGACACTTCTAGTTTCCATGCCTAGCGAGGAAACTGCAGCAGGGAAAGGCTGTGTCCTGAATCCCCACGGACCTTTAGGAACACTCCATGCCAGTGGCGCATGAGCCACCTCCCTTTCATTTGACTTCATCGGTCTTCATTGCTATTTGAAGGACAGGATGCAGAAGCTTCAGAGCAGGGTCCCATCGTGCTAGTTCTGTACAAACCCACAAAAGGAAACAGTTGCTGCATGTCAGTCCGTGCATTTCGGTGTGCAAGAGCAGACAAGCCCCCCAACACCAAAGCAGGAAAGTCAGCGCTCTCTGGTAAATAGTTCCATAGCATTTACCCTATATATCAGGTTTAAGGACACTGCTCACACACACACACTGGTTATATCAGCATGAACAACTGCAGAATGACTTCGGAAAAACTGCAGAACTCACCATGTCAAAAATCATTATTCTTTATCAACTGGATCATGGCAGTACCCAGAGGCCCCGTTGAGGGCTCACAGTCCCATTGTGTCGGATACTGTAGACACATGTAATAAGAGAGATGGTCTATGCCCAAAGAGTTATGATCTTAACCCATGATGAAAGACAACAGGTGTATACTACAGACCCATGGGGGAAGGGTAAGGGAACAGCAGCCTTGAGAATAAAAAGGAACAGGCCTGGCCAATGACAAGTGTTTGGTGTCAGAAGGAAGTTTTAAGGAGATTTGAAGGAGAACAATAAAGGAGCTTTATGGTTATTAATGGGAAGGTTTTTCCATGCGTAATGGCTAACTTGGAAGAGAACATAAAATTGCTTGTTAGGAAATTAAGACTGCTGAAAAGTGAAGGTTTGTGCCACTGGCAAAGCAGAGGGAATACTGCAGAGTGACTGAAGGGCCTGGCATCTGGTGTGCTCTCAGTCTAGAAACAACTGTGAAAGAGGCTCCCAGCTCCTTTCCAGTGCTTTAAAATCTACATTTATAGTCTCAGTGAAGAGTATTATATGGATTTTTAATTTTTTCTCTAGTCCAGGCTTCAGTATTTTCTATCTTGTACTTCACACCAGCATACCTTATGAAAAATATCTGAACGTTGAGAAGAAAGTATTGATACAGTTATGTTTTTGCAAAGGAACTTAAATGAAAGCCCACAGATTATTTGCTATAGGAAGTTTAGTGTTATAAAAGTGTTATCTAAGTTGAGGCTTTGATGTCTGAATTACTCATAAGTATCAAAGCCACACATGAATTATGCAGGACATCCCCAAAATTATACCCATCTGTGAGTAGGTGGTGTTCCAACCCTGCTTCACATAAAATCTGTGATGTGTAATGTCAAACTTACTCCTTACAGAAGTTTGGCTTTACTGAGAGCTGGGGCTGTATTAAAAACCTACACTTTTATCCCCAAGACACTGAGGCAGGAATATCCCTACCCCTAGCTCCCCTCTACTCGAGATTTACACCCACTTCCCTTATACCCTCCTGGAATTAAAGACTGCATCTGCCACAGTGAGTCATCACGAGCTTACTCATCAGCTTTATGCAGGATTTTAACTCCTGCGAGCAGAGCTGGTCAGAAGGATCCTGCATTTCTCAAGGAGTTCCTGACACACGTTCTCCTCACACATACCACACTAATGTGACACCTCTGGCAAGTTTTAGACATCATAACTTTATAAAAAACCCAAACCTGTTTCACCTGTACTCTGCCAACCTGTTCAGCTCTACATGAACTTTTCACATATCAATTTTTGAGTGTCATTTAGAAAAATAAATGACACTCAGCTTGCCATAAGAAAATGTTTTTTGATTATTTTTTTTCATTCCCCCAGACTGCATAATTTCACCAAAAGTACAGGATCCTATTCTGGACCTACAATGTGTCTAACTCATTTATTTCCCAACCTTGCAGACAGAGATCTGGAAGACTTACATTATTAAAAAGAGAGGTGCCCTGACTTTCCCATGAAACACATGGCATCTGCCATTTTTACTAAAATGTTGAGTCAGCAAACTTTTAAAAGCTGCTTTTTTTATAAATCGAGAATATAGAAAGTAATGCTCTTTTCAGTTTGCTTTACAAATAAGAATTTTGAAGCATGATATAAACCTGGATATGATAAGAGTATTAATTCATCTCACCTCACTTGAGGCTGCTATAATGGAGACATCAAGATCTAAACTACTTGTTCTTTAATGCAGAGAAATAGGAGCAATTCTAGGGCACAAATCATCTGACCTATTCTAGCGTCTACTTTAGGATGACATGACTCATGCTCTAAAGATGCTTAATTCTTCCTAGTGTATGAAGGGAGCCTATATTAGATGTAGACTTCTACATGACAGAGGTCTAGATAGGACTGGATGGATCCCACCTGCTGCGCTATACATGTGATTCAGCATTTCCCCAGAATGGCTGGTGAGGGCACTAAACTATTAATATACCCGCACAAATTAATCCTCCAAAGAAAACTCATGTCATTTCAGCAATGAAAAGTTACTGAAAGTCATGATTATGAAACATTAGATTGCACGGAAATAAAATATTTGTGAAAACTTATTAACTGTGTGATTCGGGTTGATTTGATTAACATAAGAAGTGCCCACAGGTTTAGAAAAATTAATCTAGAGGAATATATTTGCTTTCTCACTTCAAAAACTGTAGAAAAAATAGACTTATTTATAACAAAAAAGATTACCTGTAAGAATCCCAGAAGACAACATGGAAGAACCTATTTCCCAGTTCACCAATTTTTCAGACCAGAGGAGTATAAAACATGCAGTTTAGATGGGAAAGTCCAAGAAGACACCAGCATCAGTGTCACCATGTGATCACAGCCATGGCAGGATATTTGACATGGATTTCTAATGGTGTTACGGTATTTTGCAGCATACAGGAGTTAGTAAATCTACTTTAAATAAGCATTGGCAGAATATGATCTTTGTGACCATCCTAGGGAGGGAGTTAATCAGGTTACATGTTTTAAGATATCTTAAACTAAGTACAGAAGTAATAATGCCATTATCAGTCAGATATAGTCAAGAGCATTGACACAGGTGTTGATACAGTCTTTTGGAATGCATGTCCTTGTTGGTGATACTTGAAGGCAGATAGGGCGATGTAAATGTGCGAGCTGCCAAATATGTTTAAAATTTCTCTGATGCAGGTGTTTGTACATGGCTTGTATCTGCTGTTCTTAGTAATGAATTGATTTTCCATGATGTTGCAAGTCCCTCCAGCTCAAGAGCCAAAGTGCCATTGATTGGAAAGAGAAAAGGGGAAGAAATCCAAGTTGCCATGTGTGCAGGTGACCGCAGAGGCCTCCGCATGGCAAGTGATTTGTGTGGCACGGCTCACAGAACCGCTCACTGTGAGAAGGGGTCTGCCACTGCCCACCCTTTGCCCTGTGCACCTTTCCTGCCCAAGCACACATGGTGTCTGTTCACAGAGGTTTCTGCCTTCTTCATGCTCCCGCACTGTTGGTGCTCATTTGCGACAGCTGCCTCGGCAGGGTTTGCCAGCAGGCTGCAGGGTGTCCCTGACGTTGTTCCTTTGCCTGATAGACTTCTTTATTAGATAGTTCACTGCCTGAAAGGTGGGGTGGCATTCGTATGCCAACCAAGGCACATACCCAACCATGAGCTGGACCCTACTTACCAGCGCTAGACCGGAGCTGCAGCCAGCAACCAACTCATCGTCACCTCCCTGGGGCCAGGGAGAAGGTGCCTCTAGGCGCTCGCCCCGCTGGGCAGGAGCTGGGTGTGTGCCCCACGTACCACTTTGCGGGCACTGTGGCTGGCACAGCAGCCCGGTGCACCTTCACCCCAATGGAGAAGGTGGTCCATGACGACTTCTGGACTGGCAAAAAGCCTCGCTAGCCTTTTCGGTGGAACTCATTACCTCTCCATCTGCGGCACCGTGCCCATCCAGGACATTTCCTCCCGCATCGCCCAGAGCCCGGGCAAAGGCCGCAGGCCCACGGGCTCTCGCCGCCTCCCGAAGGCACCTCCGCGGGGGCTCCCGGCCCGAGGCGCGGGCGGCGGGGCCGCTCCTGGCTGCCCGCAGCAGCTCTCCCGGGGCGGCTGCCCGCGGAGCCGCGGCGCCGGACCCCCGCGGTGGCAGAAGCGGGGCAGGAGCGGGGCTGGGCGAGCCGGGCGCCGCTGGCCGCGGGGCAGGGGCAGCCGCCCCGCCGCGCTTGTGCGGGGCTCTCTTGCCCTCTAGCGGGCAAAGCCAGCGGGGCGGACCCGCCGTGCCCCCCGCCGCCTCCGCCGCCGCCCCGGGCCCGCACTCCGCGTGCGACGCCAGAGGCCGTGGCCCGGCAGCTCCGGCTCCCGTACCGGGGACGGCCCAGCCACGTCGCTCCGGGGACGGGCGGACGGGGGCAGGAGGCCGGGGCCGAGCCCAGCCCCGGGCGTGCCCGTCCCCTGGCCAGTGGGCGGCTGTGCTGCGGGGCGCGGACAGCCTGGATGGGCAGCACAGCGAGAGGAGCGCAGCGTGAAGAGCGCCTGTCCCAGGTGCCACCACCAGCACTCAGCCGGCAGCGGGGAGAGGGACCCAGCGCCACGGCCCCAACAAGTAGCATGAAGAGCTGGTGAGCGAGTCCATGATGGGGCAGTCGGAGGCACCGTTCGTCTTTGGTGGGTGTGATCCCCTCAACTGGTCGTGCTCACCGACCATGCCCCCATTGTTAGGACCAGAGCCGGCCAAGCAACAAACATGTCCCGGGGGGAGCACGGGGCTACGCGCCCCCAGATGCTGGGCAGACATCAGGTGCCCACGGCTGCTGCTGAGGAAGGGAGCAGTCGCTGAGGACAAGGGTGGCTCAGGCATATCCCTGCTATACAGGGACCTGGAGGCAGCTCTGCAGTGAGCCCAGGGCTGAGTGGGGATGGAGGCTGAGCTGGATGCTGTGCCTGGGGGAGGGAGGACCTCCGTGCTTTCTGGCGTACCATAGGAAGACCAGTTCTTTAAGTTGTCTAGCTTGTGTTTACTAAAGAGTCTCCTTTTTTTTGCTAATGAATTAGAAAATATTTCAATATCACCATCTCCATCATCTTCTTCCTTCCCAGATCCGAATCAGTAAAAACTCTGTCCTTTCCTATATTATTTTAAATGTACTATCTCCATCTAACAAAAGATCTTACACCATCACTAGGAATTCTTGCTTTACAAATATGTTTTAGAAAATTTTCATTTCTTTTTAAATCAGTGACTGACTTTCTTCCTGTAGTCTTCAGCTTGACTTTATCACTTTTCCCCATTTTGTCAATCAATTTTATACTTTTGCTCCATATTGCATTTTTGCTCTGACTGCTGTTGTAACCACTGAACCACAACAGGCTTAAGAGTTATCCTTTTTATGAAATACGGCTTTTTAGCCATCTAACAGAATTCAGAATTTGAGTTTATTTTCTTCCTCTCTAAAGCTTTCCTCCTCTCACTCTCATTTGTAATTTCCCATTCTTTGGGAAACTCTTATATCTCTGGGGTGACCTTCCCCTCTCGTTGTGGTTCCTTGGAAGTGTGGTAGTGATGAGAACATCCTCTGTTTGCCGGTAGTGAATGTAGTTGGGTCACTTGGAATGTAGTCACTTAGAAACCTCCAGCCTCTGCTACAGTTATTGTAATCCTTTGTAATATTTTGCATGCCTGCGTCTGTTTCATTCGCTTAAACGCTATCCAATTACTTTGTTGATAACTAACATATTTTGCATGGTTTTGCCTGTTGATTTCCTTAATCATTCTGCTGCTATTTCACCAATAACTCAACAGTATGTAACTGCACTCTGATTCAGTGATGTGAAGGCACAGAAAATAATATAATCATTTTCTTCAAATAATTACCCTGGGTATGTACTAATGTTTTCCTTTTGACTGGCCAAGGCAAAAGCATCTCTGACTAGAATCTTGCCTTGTTTCTTCTGAACCTCCTGCTTTTACAGCAAGACCGGAGACCCTTCCCTCTTGTACGGGGAGGGAAGGGGCTGCTCTGGAGAAGTCAGTAGTTGTGGGGAGCTGAGGAACTATAAGATTGCTAAGCCATTCCCCATAGTGGACTGCCATCTTCTGTTTAAGCTATTTCTGTTTGCCCAGTCTGAAGAAGTTTATAAAGGAATTGGGCAAAAGTACGAGAATTAATGCTTTACATTTTGGAGAGAGTGGAAGGTCATGGAAAATGCACGCCATCTTTTGGGTTTGAGAGACAGTGTCTGACCTGTTTGATTCTCCAGTTAACGTCAGAACATAAGACCATGATTATAGCAGACCAGGGTGCAGCTATGCCACTACCTTCTCTATGACAGTGGCAGTGAGGAACATCATGTAGGGAGTACATGTGTTCCTGGCCACTTTCTGCAGTCAGATCCCCTCGTTCTCCCCCAGCAACCACAATTATTAGATTAGGGATGTTAGAAGGTACTGCCCTGCATGCTGCCTTTAATATCTGCCTATAGACCTGCCGTCCCTGAAGTTGCCTAACCCTGCTTTGACCCTGCATCCATAGTCTCCTATGACAACAAATTCTGGAAGTTCATTACTCTCTGTGTAAAAAAGAACTTTCTTCTATCAGTTTCAAACCAATGTCCTATTAGTTTCATTGAATACCTCCTAATCCTTGTGCTGTAACTGTTGAATAACAGGTGAATAATAGTTACTCATTCACCTGATACATTCCCTTCACGATTTTGTAAACCTTACTCTTTGCTCTCAGCCTTCTCCTCTCCAAACTGAAGAGTCACGGTCTATGTAGCCTCTCATCAGGCACACAGGAGGTGCAAGGGTCTTACTTTCCCTTGAGGAGACAATAAACATTATAAACATTACTGTAAACTTAGGCAATACCAAGCTAAACTAAGGGATCATAGAATGGGCTCAGTGAGTGGGCTTATGCGATGTGTTACGTGCAGCTCACGTGAGGCAGATTATCAAAGTCATTTCAGCCAGAAGAATCCCAGGGACATGCTTTTATTTGCGCACTGTCAGGTCAGTTCTCCAGGAACTGGTCAAGGAGCCTAAGTTTTGTGTACAGTATGTCAAATGCTCTGTGGAACCAATCAATGATAAATTCCTTAACAGTATCTGCAATGTGACCATCATCACAGCAAGCAGTGGACCTTTATATCATGGATCTTGTGGTGTACCAGAGAAATAGCCAGGTGTTGACCATTATGTAGCTCTGGTGAATATAGTTTTAACCATGGAGACTGTATCGCAAGCTTATCTCAAGTCTTGATTGCTTGGCTAACTGTGCTAATGCTGTGTGCAACTAAAAAATGTTTAAGTTTGACCCTCATAGAAAATTCAGTGGTGGTCAACACATTAACATGGTGGAGTGCTGATCCTCAGACAACAACAACATCACATGCCAATAAATGACATTGGTTAGACTTTTTATGTTTGATGGTATTCGCCATCTTAAGGCATCCAGCAGCCAGACTATAGTCCTAACACTGCCAGCTGTTACTGAACTACTACACTGATGAGGTGAAGGGGGAGAGAAGGGACTGCACTGTACAAATTGCCATCAGTGTAATCTTTTCACATGCTGTTGTGAGCCACCAAAAGTATTTTATATATTATCACATGTGCTGGTGAAGAGTTGGAAATGCTTATGACCTAGCAACTACTAAGGTGTTTCAGATAAAAGAGTTTTTCTCCTCCATATCTTTGCCATGCACAGCTGCAACCTATGTTTGATGTTACACAGGGAGTTAACCAACGGTAACAGTGGTTGCTTCTAGGTTTAAAATATGTGAAAATCTTTCAAGAAAAGGAAAAAGAAACCAACAACAGTGGTTCTGAGCTACTACACAGCCCTCAATGTGACTCTCCCTCCCTCTCTGGCTCTCAAGGCACTGCTTTTATGAGGGTCACCGACACACTTCTGAGTACCAAGCTGTATCTTTATCCCTACCTGGGATACCTCCCTACGGAGTAGCTGAACAGAAAAGAATCTCTACTCCTTTGCCCCCACCCCTCAAAATTCATACTGGGTTTTCACATCCTACTCTTCATTTCTCAGAAAAACAGGACAAGGAGATGAAAAGCTCTTTACTAAAAAGAGTTTGCTTCTCTGCCTTCATAGCTGCTTTTGATAAAAAACAGCTTTCTCGCCCTGTTGTTTAGAGATTTCATCAAAGTCTGCGAACCTGAAATCCACCGTGGGGATTCCAGTCCCCTCCCAGCAGCTGTTATTCCAAGAGAGCTTGGAAATTCACCAGAGGGTCTGAAAAACACATCAGCACTGGGAATCCACAGCTAGGATTTCACACCAGAAATAGATGCTGTCTGAACTGCTTTGCTTTTTCTAGGCATTGCAGTGAAATCACTGACAGGCAACGGGGGAAGAAACCATTCAGGAGGTTCCTGTGCTTCCTCCGCCTTAAACATTGCTCTAGTTTGAGGAGGAGAATTACAATTACCGTCAGGGGTTCTCAGGGACTGGCTTTATAGCACAACCAAGTACTGAGAACTCACTTCTGCAGATACAAATTGGCTCAGACTGCCTTGCCCGTACTGCAGTAGCACTGCAGCCAACAGAGCTACGCACGCAAATGTTGAGACATCAGGCAGACCTCTAGTATTAGGTATCTTGCTTTTTTTAATGGGGGACAGGCTTGTGAAGAAACACATGGCAAAACCGAAGGAAAATTATCTTGCCAAGCCTCCTGTTATGCTATTTGTATAAATCTTGATATGAACAAGCAGAAAGAATTTGCTTGAACTTTCTGGAATTCATACCTTGTATTCTTGTAATCATCTGATCATTCCAGCTCTGTATCTGGGAACCTGGTTCTGCTGCCCTGCTGAGGGCTGCTAAGGAGAGCTCCGATACAGAGATTGTAAACTTGCTCCCTTCTTTAGAGTACGTGTTTTCTGGTTGTGTCTTCCAGTGGGGTAATGGTGACGACACTGAAAACCCCAATCCTCCAAAAAACTGGAGGAGATTCTCAGCTTAGGTAAACTGCCACAGCACCACCCCATTGCTGGAGCTCTGACAATTGGTATGAACAGAAGATAAGCACATTTGGGTCTTTTATTCCCTCAGGCAAAAAACCCTCTTACAGTTCTTCATTGCAAACCCTCAGAATTTGTGGGTCATTCTTGGCCACAGCTTCCATAATGATGGAAAACTGTGGAATTCACCATAGAAGGATCGATGAAAGCAAAGCCTGGGTACACCAAGCACAGGGAAATGAGGAAAAGATCTAAGAACTGCTTAAACATTTACAGTCACTCTGTGAATTTCTGGAAAGACTGTTTGCAGTCCAGCTGCTCAAAATACTTGACTCTCAACTGTAAAACTGTGAGGACATAGTCCTTAGTAACTGTTCTTGAATAATCCTGTCTGTAGATCTGACTGTCACTAAGCTTTTCCTGCATGCAGATTTTGGTCCAGTAGTCCCCATATTTTATTTATAATTTGAGTCATATGCTGCTTTCATAATTTTTTGTCTAGTCATTTGAAACATCTTTGTACAGCATTCAG
The DNA here is from genome assembly GCF_013368605.1 of Nyctibius grandis. Classification (NCBI taxonomy): domain Eukaryota; kingdom Metazoa; phylum Chordata; class Aves; order Nyctibiiformes; family Nyctibiidae; genus Nyctibius; species Nyctibius grandis. The sequence continues at coordinate 106,658,002 of NC_090659.1, forward strand.
ACAACAAGAGCAAATCTTGTAGCTATTATTGTATTTGCAATTTCCCTTGGGTGTAAGCAAAGTCTATATAATGCAGAGTCCATCAAATATTTCCAATATATTGCGTTTCAAAGCTATTAAAAAGTTGAGGCATTACAGTTGTCTATTAACTTAACAGTGAGAATGAAGCTTATTTCGTAGCATTTCTGAAAGTTAAAAAAAATCTGTATGACACAAAAATACCACACTTGAAAAATAACAGCATACTGATAATACGCTTGAAGAGAGTTGGTCATTTATAAGGATGTTTTACAAGTGGAGTCTCTCTTCAGGAACAGAGAATCAAATAACTTCCATTACTGAAATGATTTGAAATTATGTGTTTTATAAGGCCAAGGGCAAACATTCAAAAAACAGAGCCTAAATTAAGACTGAAAGGCTAAGATTCTCAGAACTGGTCTTTGGTATCTCTTTTTGGGCAATTATGTTTAAAAACTCTGAAGATGCCTCATATGAGTGCTCAGTAAGTGAACTTCAGAAAGTACATACAGAAAATAGGTCCACTAAGATCTCTTCAATATCTTTAACTATTTACTTATGTCCTAAGTAAGGATAAGGAATTCAGTGCCCGATTTTAAGCTCCTGCTGTTTTAAATTCCTGGACTCATCTTTCTGTAGTGAGATTACACATTCATTAATCTGTGGCATTTTTTTCACATGTGAAAACTTATCATACTTGCTTTACATCACTTCATACCTCCTTAGCACTTCTGAAAATTATGTCAACCAAGTCTAAATCACTAAAGGTTTCCTATTTCATAGGATATACAGAAATCACTAAGGTTTCCTATTTCAGAGGATATACAGCTATGATCTTTGCTTTAGAGTATTTGGGTAGTCACTGGGGTAGTCCTGCCAGGTTATGGAGAACAGACAGGAGCTGCCAAGAAAGCTGATAAGCATGGTACTTTTTTATTCATGGTACCTTTTTATTCACATGATTCTTCTTAAGCAAACTGTGAAGAAAAGCTGGTGCAGGCAACAAGACAGCAGCAAGCCTGTATGCAATATACACCACGAGACAAAGAACATTAGTTTCATACTAAATTCTGCTTGTAACTGGCCTTCCAGCCTGACCTTACTAGCAATTCCTTTCAAGAGTACTCCTTAGATAAGCCACTTCTGAGTAGAAGGTTGTAAAATGACCTTTTTTTTTTTGCATCTTTTGAACAGCATTTAACACAGAGATCACAGTCTAGTCCTTTCTCTATTTAACACAGAGCAGTATGCCTCCTCCTTCCCCACTTCAGATGGGCAGCATAACCATAGAGCTTGGGGCTATTGCGTGTTCAGGGACTCTTCCTGACTGGAGCTGAATGTGGGTGCTTTTGACCTTCAGGACTTCAGCCACCCTTGGCAGGCTGGAAATTAAAACTGTACTTCTGTCCACTGGGCAAATACCAGGCAGCAACCTCAAACCTCCTGGAGGGAAGCTTCACACAAATGGCTCCAGTTGTAAGTGCTCAATGGTATAGAGCTGCATGAGCTTAACCAATTTTCAGTCTTTCTCCAAGAGGGAATATGAACAGCTCAACTCAAGGTCAGTTACACCTAGATCATGGCAAAACATGAATTCACACTGAGCTGGAGAGCAACTATTCCTGACATTGCACCCCTTCTCGAATATATTCACAAATGCAGGCATCTCTGCTAGTCCTAATGCTGACATTTAGAACATATATAACTACTGAGAATTAATGTCCATTAGGCTGCATTTAAAAAAAAGACTGTTCCGGCTTCACTGAGGACCAGACTGGGTATCTATTGACACAAAAGAAAGGAAAAGCTAAAATTCCTATCTAATGAGAGAAGATGTCCCAGTCCACAAAACAAACCATCAGTTTAGACTGACAGGTAAGGCTTTCTATCACGTTGCAGAATGCTGTCTCATGCTTTTCTGAGGACATCTGTTCCCAGTCACCACAGCCTAGCTGGTTCCCATCAGTTCCAGCATTTCAATAGTACCAACTGCTGCCGCATGGCAATTACTGTTGAGTCTGCAGAAATTCATCCAATCTCTTTTTGCTGACAGCATTAAGTTATAAGATTGCAATGTCATGTGAGCTTTCTCACATCTTGTCTTCTGGCTCTTGTTTCTTCCCTCTGATTTCTTTTAATTATTGAAAGGTTCTTACTCTTCTCTGCTTCTTTACCTTTTCAGGAAGGTGCAGTCATCTCAATTCAGTCATCTTTGATTTCATCCCCAGTTCTGCTCTCAGTATCGAGCTATGTCATCAGTTCCACATTCCACCGCAGCCTTGCCTTTCATCTTAGTCATGCTTTGGTAAGGCTGTTTGATGACTGGAGCAAGAAATATCCATTCATCTATGGAGTCTTCAAGCTCTTAATCACTGAGCATTCAGAGCAGAAATTCCAGTATTTTGCCCTTAATAATAATACCCAGTGACCTTGCACTGGGTATTACGACAGTTCATCTTGTTCCTACCCTTCTACTAAAAGTTCATTTAGTTCTTCTTGTGCAACAATTTGATCCTTTTCCATTTTTCTTATCAAATTTGTCATCCTCAGACTGTGAGATTCCTCAAAGAACTTTGTGTGTAAAACAGACACTAAATAATATGGCATTCTAGAGCGAGACCCTGTATCTTCGTACCAGCTATGGTCCCTGTGCCATAACCTCTTTGTCAAAGCTACCTTCAGCACCAAGGGCTTTGCATTGTAGCATAAACATCTTCTGAAATGCCAGAAGGAATTAATATATAATCCTCCTCCTCCCTTTCTTGATGCAAACATTCTCAGCTGTGGAGGGTTAGAGCTACAGCAGAGCCAGGTGAACAGTTAACTTAACTCTGTCCTGCTGATGATGTGCCACATTCATAGAGAGACAATCCCCTTTGTGCAAAGAGCTCAGTAGGAATGCCTAAAACTCAAGCTCTTTCTTCAATTAAGCTTTTCAAAGTCAAGCAAAATTTCCTAGGCCTTTTGGATTTTCTTTTTTCTATTTGTGTGACCAGCATTCTCAGTGTTTGCTAGGTGTCAACATACCTTCAGGAAAGAAACATTTTATGGTATACTGGTTCTCTGGAATACTGCTTTTTTATTCTTGTTTAACCCCTTTGCTAGTTTTAGTACAGCCAACATTCTTTAACAGACAATAAATCAAAGAGAATGACAACTTCATATTTTAAATATACGAAAGTCAGTAGAAGTCCTTGGGAAAAACAAAAACTCTGCTTAAGTTTAAATTGTGTACACAAAAGCTGGCAGCACCTTTTGGAATCAAAAATCTTCACAGTACAAATGCAACTAAAGTAATCACAAAATAACAGGCTGCATTAACATATATCTGTAAATAAAATATGATCTATGTCACAGACTTGGTTAAGGGGGTTCGGGGACTGAGACTCAGAGGAGACTAATGTCAGCAACAGGAAAAGGGAAAGACTGCTTTTTGTTGGGGTTTTTTGTTTGCTTTTGAACAGGCCTTTCATTAAGCTCTTTCTGACACGAAAACCTTGATCCGGAAGGCTTCCAAGCACAGACCTCACCCAGAATTCAGCAGAAATTCTGTGGATGCAGAACTCAGGGGATGACATCTGGTACGCAGCGTACGGTGGCAAAGGGCTCATATATGCACATAAACAACAGCATCTACTTCTCTAGCAGCAATTTAGAGATCTGTAGGCAGAATTGCAGTACTAGGTTATAAAAGCATACTGTAAGTCTCAGAAAAATCTAAAAAGAGGACACTCTCCTCAACTGAAGCTTTGGGTTGAGGTTCTAGCCTTCATTTCAGCTTGCAAAACATGTAAAAGATACAGAGAAAGACAAACAGAATTCCTCTGCTCTTTCTCTCCTCATCATAACACTCTTGATCACAACATTATTAGACATTTTTCAGGCTGCTAATTCAGTGCCCACTGGCAGTTCTGCTTTTCTTCTTCAAGTACATTTTAATGGTATCTCATCTGAAATTCAAGTCTGGTAAATATAATAAATTTGATTGTAACTTAGATTCCCTAGCTATTAAATTAGCTTTTTTTCAGAAAGAGTGCTGAATCTTAAGGAGAAAAAGCTGCAAATTATACCTGACAGCTTTAATGTTCTTATAACTATTTTAATAAAAGATGTTGTGATTCATCATAGATAATATGTCTTGCAAGAAAAATTTGGGTGAGCTGAGAAAATACCACTAACAGCTTTGCAAAACTACTTACAATTTAAAATAATTTGGGTGGGAGGGAAAATGTGGCTGATTCTGAAGACTACAAAGTGTTCCAAATTACATTCAATTTTCTCTTGCAGAATCTCTGTTTTTGTGTAAAATAGTAGCAGTAATTTCTACTTTCATAACTGCCAAGGTAATATCAAGTATGGAGAAACCAGGCAAGATACCTTTTGTGAGTAAACATCTTACCATTTTTCTGATTTGCTAGAGTGAAAGATGTGGTTGACAGTAAACCTACTTCGTATTCATAAGCCTAACGCATAATATTATTACCTATATGACAACAGGGTTGTGTATTGTACAGTATCAATATTGTAACTCCAGGATTCATCGGAGAAGGCAGGGCAGATGAGTTCAATGACACATTAAAGGATTAAGAGAAACCAGTGGAAACGCAAAGTACAAATAATGGCATTCCTGTCCTTTGGCCCAGAACTCTTATCACCTGAACCAAGCTGCATCACTTCTGTTTATGGATGTCCTGGAATTACTTACAGCACATCTAGGAAGAACAACTTTTTATTTATGCCATTTAGATAGGAAATTTGAGATTAAAAAAAAATCAACTGTATCTAACAACAACAACAAAATAATATTATAATCTTCATACTTAAAAGATTTAATATAAGAAATTAAACTAAGGCGAGACTCTATCATCCAGAATTTTCCTGTTCCATTTTCATAGGAGAAGAAATCTTTAAAGATCCATTTTGTATCATTTGCACATCTATGTACAGATTTCATAGAATCACAGAAATTTAGGGCTGGAGGGATCTCAAGAGATTACTTTCTCAAACTACAGCACTGGGGCAGAATGAAATATGTAAAGAACAGTCCCAAGAGACAGTTACTTAATTTGTCCAGAAAAAAAATTCCCATGAAGGGTATTCTGTAGCCCTTCTACACAGCTTGTTCCACTGCTTCCCTATATTCATAACAAAAAAGGAGTTTTCTAACCCGGAAATTAAGGTGATTCTCCTTGCTTTTTCCTAAATGGCCACTGAAGAACAGCTGATCACTATTATTCTTAGAAAAGTCTTTTCCATACTGAGAGATGTCAGAACTTCCCTCCTCTATTTTCCACTGTCTAGACTAAACTAAATTACAGTTTTTCCTCTTGTCTTATACTGTTGCACTTCACTGAACTCACTTCTATTTAATTATATTTGTTAAAGTTTAATGTCCCAAACTGGATAGAGTAAACCAGTTCAGGCCTCTGCAAAGCATCTCATCTAGGCTTCCTTTCCTACAAAAGGTTGGACCAGATGATCTTTGAAGGTCCCTTCCAACCTGAGCTGTCCTATCATTTGCGGTGAAGTATTCAATCTTTGTATCTCCCTGACAGTACATATACATGAGAACTGGCTTTAGGTCCCATGATTGCATTTATGAATCTCATTTAGTTTATAAGTTTCTTCAGATACATGCAGTCTTCTTTGCAGTTTTCCTGACCCATCCATTTTTTTGTCTGTTTTGCTTTTGTGCAACTGATTCCTCCTCCATCAGCGTAAAACCTGTATTTATTGCACTTGTTGATTTTAAGCCATGTCTGCAACTTGGGAGGCTCATTTTACCATTCTGATCCCTTTTTCCAGTGTATTTCCAACTTCTTCCAGCATAACATAGATTTTGAAATTTACAAGCATATAGTCTAGTCACTCATCCCATCACCTTGAAGAGAACTGTCCCTAAATTCCTAAAGCCTACATGAAATGCCATCTCAAATTGGCTGTAAGCCACCAATAACCACTTTTCCAACGCAGTATTTTTTGATCAGTTGCTCTCATCCATCCTTACCTTCCAGTGATTTCATCTAGGCTGTACTTCTTTAGTTACTTATAAAAAACAACAGGGAACAGAGTCAGAAGCCTTACTAAAATCTAAGTTAAGTCGTTTTTTCTGCTTCATCTATATCTACTAGGCAATATATTGAAGAAGAAAATTAGTTTGGTTTGACATGGTATGTTCTTGACTGAGGCATGTCAGCAAGTTTTTATCACCTTATCACATTCTAAGCCTTTAGAAACTGCTTATTTAATAATTTGTTCCAGAATCCAGGGGTGGAAGTTAGTTAGGCTACCTGGCTACCTTGGGTTCTCTTCTCTTTTTCTAAAAGCTGTTACGTTTCCCTTTTTCAGTCCTCTACTGTCTCCTCTGTCCTCCATGAGTTTTCAAAGATATCTGAAATACCTGGAAACGATTCAGTGCTTACTTGGGCTAGTTCCTGAATTACTTCAGAAGGTAGATGCAGGAAATGTGAGTGTATCTGATGCAGGTATCTTCTCTTTCCTAAAAATTATTTTGTTAAATATCTAGACAGCAGTAACCTTTCTTCTGAGTTTTGAAGACTATCTGACATTTGAGAAGTGTTAGAAACTTTGGCTTGTCTGTATGATATCCATAATATTTATTGCATGTGCACATGCAAATTAGCCAGATATGTGCTATGCTGGCTAATGAACAAGTTTACAGCTTTGAAAAAAAAGTTACCAAAGGAAATGCTAACTAATTAAAATGTTTAACATAATCCTTAAGAGGCAATTGCAACCTAGTAATTTTTTTTAATGCTATGTAATGATCTGGGGTTTTGCTAGTTCGGGGTCAAAATATGATTCACATTATGACAGGATTACATGGTTTTTGGAGAAAGGAGAGAATAACTTTATGGAATCTAAAACCACTTCTGCGGGACGTTCACTATTTGTTCTGGCTAAGCTATTTCTAAGGTTAGGGGAAAAACAAAATTATGAACAAGGCAGGTTAAGTTTTAGACTATCAAGTGTACACAGAAGTACAAAAGATAAGTTCTGGACTGAAGTCCAGAATAGTTTTGCCAGTGACTTCAAGGAGATTAAAATCTTAGAAATTGTCTCAGAGTCTTAGGGAATATAAGGGACTTTTAACTTGTGTCATTTAGATACCAAGGAACTAGAATAAGGTGCACTAAATAAAGCATTAAATTAATGGTAGAGGGTCCCACCATGCTTTAGCCGTTGTTTTCTTACAACTTGTTACTTGCTTTTATTGGACCATAGTCTGCCCTGTCTCTTCAGAATGTAATTTAAAACAAATTAGAATCAGTGGAGTTATAGCTAGGAAAATTTAAAAATTACTTGTAAGGTGGATGTAAAACAGTAGGTGAGTAGTAGCATAAGACAGACACAGACATCCTTCAAATTAAAATCAAACATGGACCCCAAAAGTTCAGTAATGCAGAAATTTTTTTTTTTTTTTTAATTTGCAATAATCAACTGGAAATCATCTAAATAATGCAATATTTGCAGAAAATATGTTACAAATAGCTTTTGCCTTCAGGGATTATTTCCAGCTCTGTCACCGCCTTACTTTAAGATCTTACACAAGTCATTTCAGCCTACTGCGCTTCATGGTACCAAAAGAAGGCAATCAACTTCTAGCGACCCTCCACAGATGCTGTAATACCTAGTTCTTGATGAGGTACCCTAACCCTTCAGAGTAAGAGACTCCCCTCTTGCTCTCCTCGCAGGGAGTCTGGTACCTCCGCAACCACCAGTGGTAGCTGAGTTTCTGGTGATCAGCAAGTAAACCTAGTTGCTGAATACACACAAGAGATTAAGGAGCAGAGTAGACTAAAAAGAGAACAGATAGAGATTGCATGGGCATTTAGTCATTTAAATCCTACTTAGTCTGTAACAGCAACTGCTAACCTACAATTTATTCAATATAAAAATGCAATACTTATCCCTCAAACTTGCCTTCCACTTCGTCCATCCAGGTCTGGTAAGAGTAGTGGGCTCTTTTGGGTGCCAGGATGTTATCAGGTGTAACAGGCAGCTGTCATGGGTAGATTTGGGCTAAGATCACACCATGGATGGTCCTTGGTTTCCAGCAGGTGGCCTATAGGCTCTGCTGGTCCTCAGTCCTCCACTGCTGCCACAGCATCCTGGAGATTCTCAGGGCTTATGGAGTGGGAGGCTCCAGGCTGATCTCAGGTCCTGTGAGTCAAAACGTCAGTCTCTCTTGCTGCTGTGGAGAACAATAAACAACTTGCTTTCATCAGTCGCCCTCTCCCTACTCATAGAGCTCCACCCAGCCAAGCTTAGGGGAAGCCTAGCATGGTAAACCTAGCACTCCGAAGTGCCTTCAACTACCACAGGCAAGTAGGCAGGCAGCCTCTGCAACACTGGACCATCTGCCTTTGTGAGTTCTCTCTGAGCTCCCTCTGTAGCAGATGATAGGAGTAATGTCTGAACTGACAGAGGATATGCATATTTTTCATACAAGGCAAGACACAAAAGAGATGTAAATTCCAGTGTTCTCAAATACAGATGTTCATAAGCCTAGTAACAAGTTAGTACTTAGGTAGGGTATCACAACTTCTCACACGCAACAGCAGTAAGACATTCTTCCCTCAGCTGCACCTTGAAGTAACTCATCGGTGCTTCCATGTGTCGTCAGGGTGGCACCCCATAATCAAATGGCGTCTATCTCCTTTGTTGACAACCCCAACAGCGTATGTGCCCAACAAGTTTGATATCCAGATCTGCAAGAGTTCCATTTCAAGAATCTCTGCTGCAACACTAAGCAGTAAATAAAAGCAGCTTACAGTGTAGATATTTACCGCTGAATTAAAATCATCTCAGTTCCCCTTACAGCCAGGAAGAGTGAAATGAGTATTTCTTTGGTTGAGATTCATCTGAGTCACTTTAAATATCTGTCTTGGGATGACAGGAATCATGACACAGAGATGCATACTTCTCCCCATTGACTATAACAAGAGCATAAGGCAATTAATTCAGGTGCGGACACCTCTATGTAGATATTTATTTTTAGCCAGACGAATCATAGCCACATCTTACATACCCTTGCCATTCTGCACAAACCTCTCTTACACATGGTTTAGTCTCACCAGTCCCCTTTCCTCAGAAATTAAGTTACAGCTGATTTGCTGTAGCTCCTGACCAGTACTGTATACGTACATCTTTTGTGCTACATAAGAGAGCACGGGACTGAGCTCAGGGTCTGGAACCAGCACCATACAGGTGTCTTGGCTGGGTTGCTCCAACTACATCTCTCCACTACAGACCAGATACAGAGAGGCCATATCTAAGCTGTGTGAACATGAAGACTCATAAATGCCATGAACACCATGTGAACAGGAGACCCCAAAGCCTTGTGAACATGAGCCAGTCTCTGTATCTTGACTTTCTGCTCTTGGTGTAGCTTATGCCTCCTTGGACACAAGCAATTCAGATATTGCAGAGTACCAACTCCCTCAAGTTCCCTCAAGACCCTTCCCTTTTCTAGAGGAAGGTCCTGTAATGGACTGGAAATCCTCTCTGGGTGTACTCAGCCAACAGCTCCTGTCCGAACAGTGCCAAGTGGGGACCATTCCCCAAATAACAGCTTTGTCCACAGTTTCTGCATGGATTTTTGTTAGTGACATTATTACTATGCCTTCATGAGTGCCCCCCAACAGTCCCTTTTGATGTAGCTACAGACTAAGGAACTCCTCACTAGCAAATATACCAAGAGTGCCCACAATATTTACACAAATAGTATAGCTATTTTTCAACTCTTTGAGAGCCAAATGCAGACATCAGTGGAAACAGAAAGACTCTGCTGACCACAATGAACTTTGTATTAGGACTTTCAGCTTTTTAATGAAAGGATCATAGAACCTTTTATAGTGAAGGTATGTGTCTACCACACACTCGTACTATTAGCTTAGATCAGACCTAAACTTAGATCAGTTTAGTTACTAAACAACTAAACACACGGATTTGGAAAATAATCATGCCTTCTCCTGATTACACAAAAATAGGTGAATCAAAGATCATAAATGGTATTCTGAGCAGACAAAGTAAACACTACTTAAAATAATGGAATACATTACAGAAAACAGCAATTTAGACTTTTATAATTCCTTTCTTTTTCAAAGAAATAATTATATACACTTCACTGTTTTCAGCAGTATTAAAGATGTTATAATTTAAAATAACTTTCATTAATAAATCACAGTAGTACTACAAAGTGTTATTAATAGTAGCTTTAGACAGCAGTCTGGGAAAAGAAACAAGAAAGAAGGTATACGATGCTGCTTCTACTTCAATGTTTCCAGAAAACATATATTTTTAAAGTATTTTACAGGTTAAAATACTGATAATTCTATATTTGTTTCTTTAGTAATACTGTGAAGTAACGTCTTTGCCATCTTTATTGTATTTTTTGAACTACACAACAATAATTATTTAAAATTATATCAGTCACATTGCATTTAAAAATATAGAGTCTGAGTCCCTAATAAATCCTTCTGGTTTTTCAAGAAACACAGATAAAATTAACTTTGCTAATCTTGACTTGTTTTATTGTACCCTTATGTACAATTTCTATCCTCTCTTTTAAAGTACAGAATCTATACAGTGGAAAGTGTTAGGCAACCTTAACTATAGTTATTGCTGCCAACTCTTCCTATAAAACTTAGGGTGAAATACTGGTATAATTAAAAGTGCTGGCAATGCTCACACTGATTTCAGAGAATGAAAGAAAAGAGAAGAAACACTCACTGAAATACAGTAAGGTGCCCACAGTAATACATGGGAAGCACTAATGATAAGATTTCAGGAAATCCTACAATTAATATATTATAGGCAAAATAGATATATAAATCTATATGTACGTATATAAAGATATAGGTAAAAAGTCAAAATGATAGGATTTCACTTAGATATGGGTCTATCTTTTTAATCAGTGCTAGTAACACTACAGAAGACTCTTTGGAAGGGAAGAAAAAGGCAGTATAACTTACTCATCTGGAACCATGAGGAAAATATTAACCACTAAAGCACATAATGTAATTCCATTACTTAAAATGTTTTCAGGGGACCATGGGACCTCTATTATTGTTGCAAAAGTGCCATGGGATCTTATCATTAAAAGATAAAACAGCAGTTGAACCACAGTTCTCATCTAATAGCAAGCAAGTCACCAGTCCTTAAAGATTTATAGATACAGTTAATTTTGTGCAGTAAGAGTAGTCTTGCTTCAGACCATAGAACTTTTCAAAATGCTTAAAATCAGGCATAATATATGTAACTCTTCACAGAATTGAGACGTACAGCCTAACTTGGAGAGTCAAAACGAATATATTTCTCAAATTAAAAAAAAAATGTGTGTTCCTTCATGAGAGTATCAGCTTTGACCTGCATTTTTTTATTCACATAAAAGCAGTATTTCAACAGTCTGCATACCATTTCATTTATGAGTCAAATATTTATCACAAAAAGGTCACTGCCAACTTAGAAACTGTATTTTAAAATCTTTCCAATTACATTACTAGTATCTTCAATTATCAAATTTATTTTTTTAAAAATAGGACTTTTGCTTTCAATTTTTTTCTCTGATTTTTCAACTTGACTTAAAAAAACAATTCTTCTGAAGTTTGAGGGAACTTGTTACATATGCCAGCAAGGTGTTTTTCAGCTAACTGCATAGGAACAGTGCGGGAAGACAGTGTGTTAGAAAGGTCAATATAAATTAATGCTATGAGAGGTATTTGGGGACACGTATCTTAGATAAATTTTAATTCTTTTCCTTTTAAATGGACTCTATCATGATAAGCTTTCAAGCAACTTTAGCAAGTTGAAAATATTTGAAGATAAGCTATATTTATGGCCTAGGTCCTAAATGCAAAGATTGCTGTGAACTCTTATTTATGAGCTGAACGGTGTTATCTAGCCACAAAATGTTCACATTTATTTTCAGTCTTACTAGTGGATGAATGTTGACTGTCTGGTAATTAATTCCATTTCCATCATCTCCAAAGCCTATAAAATAACTGGACTTTCTGTAAACTAACAGCACATTGTCATCTTAAGGCTTTTTCATCAGAGGAAGGTATTTCAGCTTCCTTGAAACTAATCTCTCATCTGTTGTTTGTTTGGTTTTTTTTTTCTTGTGGAGGAGGGATGGGTAGAAATTATGGAAACATTCAAGGTCAGGTTGGACAGGGCTCTGAGCAACCTGATCTAGTTGAAGATGTCCCTGCTCATTGCAGAGGGGTTGGACTAGATGACCTGTAAAGGTCCTTTCCAACCCAAACTATTCTGTGATTCTATGAATACTCTAACATATGAAGCAGCTTTGGAAATTCCTGAAGTCAACTCCCAACCTTCACCATAAACAACCTTGGTACAGGATCTTTGAGACTCTGGACAGAGATGAAAGTATCAGCCAGCCAACTTTAACAACTGTGCAGTTTTATCCAATCACCCTGTAGTTTTCAAAGTGTGCTAGGATTATTTCATTTTATCACTTTCAACAAAACTTGTCTTCCTTGGGTTTATAACCTTATCTGCTTCAGAGTGTCTTCCTTGTAATCATAGGCAGACAGATTGCTCTCACGTCTGTTAAAGTAAAATACAAGTGATATTAAGAGGACCAATGTAATTTTGAAAGGGCTAAAGAGGCCTGGCTTTCTAAGACCTTCCGTTTCAGTCTTCTGTCTGACTTTGGGCAGAGTTTAAGCTATGGTCCAGTTCTTCGCCTATAAAACCAAGCAGTGATATTTCCTGTCTTTCGATTAGCTTGTCTGTTCAGCTCCTCCAGGAAAGTACCCCAAGTATTGTTAGCACAATGCCTAGACCACTAAAATCTTACTTTTGGTTGGAGCTTACTGTCAAATGTATATACAGTAAATAAAGTAGACCACCTCCATGCTATGTCTCAAGAAATGAGGTCATGTATATAAAAGGTGGCTTGCCAGCCCCCCCCTCAATTCACAACTGGCTGGTCGTCGCCTTCCCTAATCCAGTGTATGTAGCATTTGAAGTCCTGAAAGACAGACGAGCATGATGGGTGGCCCTCAGACTGGATGACTGAATCCATCTCTCAACTCTTCATCTATCTAAAATAGTAAGAAAAGGTTTAGAATGAATGTGGCAGGAGTTAATTTAAGCTGTTACAAGAGTAAATGAATGCTGGCACTAAGCCTAATGCTCTTGAGGGGATTGGAGTTCTAGCAGAGAGTGAATCCCTGTTGGAACGTGGCCTAATGCTCTTAAAAGACACTGAGACATGGAAGTGGACCTTCAGGCATGTGGAGCTGTAGGTTTACTTGGTATTTTTAATTTTTGCTTTTGACTTTGTAATAAAACTTGGAAGAAATGAAGTTTCTGCCAAACATGACTTCCTAAGAATCACAGGAGTCACAAGGGTTTTATTTCACAGTAGTGTGTTTTTGTCTTTTGATGTGACTTCACATTATATTCATTATGTCTAACATGAAATAACTGCATTTAAGTATTGTTATTTAACAATCCAGTGGAACAGTGAATCTTACAGGAAAATTACATTCTTAAACATTTAAAAAAATATTTTATTAGGCTTTTCATTTGCTTTTGCAAATTTTCACCAATGCAAACATCTCTAGAACAAAGCCTGAAGTCAACGTGTAGACAGCACTTGTTAAAAAATCAGGTATGTCAGCTTGCTAAATTTAATGATTTCCGCTTACAAGAGCCAACGAAGAGCAAACTGTGCAGGATGGGAAAGGGAGCCTCTGAACTAACATTTTAGTGCTACAGGGCATAGTAGTGGATGACATTTGTCACCATGTAGCTCAATTTTTCTGATGAAACTCCTGTTATATTTACCAGACTGTCAGTGTCATTTCTGTCTGCTTTCTGTCATAACTACCCCTGCAGTGATACTGCATGAGGTGAAACAGGACTATATCTTAATAGCCAAGGGTTTTCTAGGTACTTAGGCACATGTTCTAGCACCCACAAACATAGCAGCCTGGTTACTGCAACACAGGTGTGAGCCACGTTAGCACAGCAGTAGCTTTGCACTCCTGGACACTGCACACATCGGGTAGATTTACTGCAGGGAGAGAAGGGGTGGCTAAGGACACTGAACCTCCTCATCAGCATTGCGTGCTTGCAGTCATATGAGAATACTTCTCCATTCACATTGCAGTTGTATCTGCTCCAGTCAGGGATGTCATCTGAGGAAAGACAAATGACCTACTTACTTGTTCTTACTCAAAGAAAAACTGAAAATGCCTGGCAGAGCACTGAACTAAACCTGCTTACCTATGTTGTGGTTGTGTGATCAACATCAAGGGATCTGGCATTCAGAATTCAAATCTCCCAGCCATCCTTTACAATGTTTCTGGGATGTTGCCAGAATTCATGAAGTGCTTGTTATTGGCTGACACAGAAAGGGAAGTACTCTTAATGTGTTTGTGCAAATATTCTGTGTCAAACTATAAGACTGGGATGGAAAATATTTTGTCTGTCTAGAGGGAAGTAGAAATAGGGGACAGGAATTTGCCGCAAGTTTTACACCTCTCCAGCAGAAGTGGGATTTTGCAGTGTGTGATTGTGTATGACACGAGAGGGATTTTGCTGCTATGTTTTACAGTATTTGGGGATTAGAAGGGATTTTCTTGAATGAGTTACCTTCGAGGTCTCTAGGGATACGAAAAAGATTTTGCAATGTACATTAGTCTGTGGAGATGGAAACCATTCACCCTGCATGTTGCACTCTTGGGTGATTTTGCAATGAGCAGCCATTTGTGTTCCCCAGAGAAGGTGTTTTTGAAGGGTTTGTATCCTGCTAAGACTGAGGTGGCACATTCCTGAAAATGTCCCAAACACTTCACAGAATGACACTCAGTGAACAACACATGTTAATGGAAGACTGGATAAATTCTGAGATGCCATTAGTTAGATGACTGAAATTACCATCTTTGAAACTGAATTCATGACTCTGAATTTAGGTCAAGGAAGGAAACTGAACTAAAACTACTTTAGTGGCACTGATGGATGATCACCGTTTGTCAGTGGATAGAGGGCAAAAAGGCATTTCCATGTTTCAGAGCCTGTACTGCAGCATTTGTAATGTTGACAACACAGTACTGGCTGTCATATCAGAAAGAGGTGAAAGATACAGTTTGCTAAAACGGACTGAGTACTTTCTGAAGGCCTTTAACCAAAGACCAAAATAATGGGACATTGCATGCAGCAGTTCTCTCCCCAGTCTTTTCCCACATTTACATGGAGCCACTGGGTAAACTACTCTGAAAACAGAGGTACTGGTACTGCCAATCTACAAATGACACAGAATCACAGAATCAACCAGGTTGGAAGAGACCTCAGGGATCATCGAGTCCAACCGTTGCCCTGACACCACCCTGTCAACTAGACCATGGCACTAAGTGCCATGTCCAGTCTTTTCTTAAACACATCCAGAGATGGTGACTCCACCACCTCCCTGAGCAGCCCCTTCCAATGTCTAATAACCCTTTCTGAAAAGAAATTCTTCCTAATGTCCAACCTGAACCTCCCCTGGCGAAGCTTGAGGCTGTGTCCTCTTGTCCTATCGCTAGTTGCCTGGGAGAAGAGGCCGACTCCCACTTCACTACAACCTCCCTTCAGGTAGTTGTAGACTGCAATAAGGTCACCTCTGAGCCTCCTCTTCTCCAGGCTAAACAACCCCAGCTCCCTCAGCCGTTCCTCGTAGGTCAGACCCTCCAGACCCTTCACCAGCTTGGTCGCCCTCCTCTGGACTCGCTCCAACACCTCAACATCTTTCTTGAAGTGCGGGGCCCAGAACTGAACACAGTACTCAAGATGCGGCCTCACCAGTGCCGAGTACAGAGGGACGATCACTTCCCTACACCGGCTGGCTACACTATTCCTAATAGAGGCCAGGATGCCATTGGCCTTCTTGGCCACCTGGGCACACTGCTGGCTCATGTTTAGCCGGCTGTCCATCAGCACTCCCAGGTCTCTTTCCGCCAGGCCGCTTTCTAACCACTCTTCCCCCAGCCTGTAGAGCTGCATGGGGTTGTGGCCGAAGTGCAAGACCCGGCACTTGTTCTTGTTGAACCTCATGCCGTTGGTCTCGGCCCATCTATCTAACCTGTCCAGATCCCTCTGTAGGGCCTTCCTACCCTCCAGCAGATCGACACTCCCACCCAGCTTGGTGTCATCTGCAAATTTACTGAGGGTGCACTCAATCCCTACGTCTAGATCATCTATAAAGATATTGAACAGCACCGGCCACAGAACTGAGCCCTGGGGAACACCGCTAGTGACCGGCTGCCAGTTGGACTTTGCCCCATTCACCACCACTCTCTGGGCTCGGCCATCCAGCCAGGTTTTAACCCATCGAAGAGTCCACCCATCCAAGCCCCAGGCAGACAGTTTGTCTAGGAGGATGCTGTGGGAGACAGTGTCGAATGCCTTACTGAAGTCTAGATAGACTACATCCACAGCCCTGCCCTCATCTACTAAGCGGGTCACTTTGTCATAGAAGGAGACCAGGTTGGTCGAGCAGGACCTGCCTTTCATGAATCCATGTTGGCTGGTTGGTTGAATCCATGACATTTAGCTTCCTCTCTGCTTTACCTTCTGTGACTGTATAATTAATTCCCAAATGGCTCAATGTTTGAACGTGATCAACTAAATAACACTGGAATGTGATCAACTAACTCAGTCTAACCAAGGCCTAGAGAGCTTTTTTACAACTATGGCAGTGGACAAAAGAGCACTTTGAAGCATTCACAGTGAATAGTTGTCTTTGACACAAGTGATTACTGCTGGTCAAGTCAATCTGTAATGCTTTTCAGTTACCACCTCCACCACGACGGTTTCTATAACCAATATCTTCCGTCATCTGTATTTCATGAGAAATTCTACTCTGCCTTTGAAAAGGACGTTCTAAATTTATTCATGCTTTTGTTGTTTCTCATCTGGAACACAGGCAGAGCAATGCATCCACACACAACGTCTCCAACACTTAGAAAGCCCTAACTGCACAGCACATGGCGCCAGGCCAGCCCTGCTAGCGCGAGCTCACCAAACCTGCCTCGCTCTGTACACCGGCCTTCCCGAAGGGTTTCAAACCCAGTCCACGACCCATTGCTCTTCAAGTACTCATCAGTGGCTCAAAGCTCTGGAGGATGAGTCGCACCAGTGAATAACGTGAACCGGAGCGCTTCGAGACAGCGAGGGGCACCCTGGGCACCGCAGGGCCGTTACAAGCGTCGCCGCTTTTCACTCCCTACTGCACAGGCAAGGCCTTCGGTGATCCCTTCCCTCACACAAACCAAACGCCTGACCCCTGCCCTCGCCTTCCCTCTCCACCAGCAACCCGCCGGGCGAGCCTGATCCTCGGCCAGGCCCTCTCCGCTTCCCGGGGGAAGGCCAGGGGCAGCTACAGCCCGCAGGGGCCCGGGCCGGCCGCGCAGGGCCTCTGCCCGCCGACTGGCCCCTCCATTTGAGCTGTTTCCAGCGCAACGCTTGAAGCGGGGGCCCCGCCGCCTCCCCTCACACCTGAGGGACTGCCCGGCACGGGGCCGGGAGCCGGGCGCGTTTCCAAGGCGGGAAGGCGGCCGTGCGGCGTCGGCCCCTGCGGTAAGACCCTGCGCACCTCTGCCTGCGTTACCTCTCTGCCAGGACCGTCCCCTCCGGTGTGCGGGTGGCTTCCCTCCCGCTCGCCGAGCAGGGCCAGCGCGCTGCGCTCTCGCAGGGGACAGCACGATCCCGACGGGACAGAGCAGCCCCCGCCCCACCGGGCGGGCAGCGAGCGGCCCCTCGGCCTCGGGCCCAGCGCTGCGCATGCGCCCGCGGCGCCCCGCGGCCGGCGGCGGCGGAGGGGCCGGTTCGATGTCGGCAGCGCCACGGAAGCTTCCGGGAAGATGGCGGCGTGGAGAGCGGCGCTAGCGGCGCGTGCCCGCGCTCCCCTGAGGGGGCGGTTCGCCGGCCTGCGGCCCCCTCGGAGCCAGCAGCGCCCGCTTAGCTGGAGGGTCGCCGCCGCCGTGGTCGGGGGAGGCTCCCTGGCGGCGTGTTACAGCGGGCGGCCGGGCGTGTTCCCGACGGTCCTGGCTCAGGTAAGGCGGCAGCATCCCGCTCCGGCAGCCTCGCCTCCCGCCGGCGGGCAAGGCTGGGCAGGCCGCGGGGCAGGGCCGGGGCCTGGCGCCGGGGGCGGGCGCGGGGCTGCGGGTCCCGGGGGCGGCTGCTGGCGGGCGCGGAGGAGCGGCCTGCGGGCGGGCCAGGGTCCCCGGTCATCAGACCTCGTCTGCCTCAGTGCGGTGAGGCAGGACCCGGCCGCAGGACTCCTCATCGCTCAGGTCCAGCAGGGAATGCGCGTCCGCGGTCCCATTGGCAGCAGCCGGGGTCAGCACTGTGTCACTTAAGCTAAACCTCGTCGACGTGAACTTTGCTGTTTTCTTCAGTGGGAGGAGGCGCGGGGGTGCATTAGCACCGAGCGTCTCCCCCGTTTGTTTGACAGCCCTGGTCGTGCAACCTGATGAACCTTGTGTGGTTTGCACAAGCACACGGCCTGTACTGAGCTCCTTGTTTTGCTGGTGATTTTGAGAGCTTGTCTTCCTTCCACGATGCCTGGTCTACACGTCAGGTGCTGTTAGATAGTCGTGCACCTTTTTCCCCCCTTAAGAAAAAAGCCTATTTCACGAAAGTAGTGCTTTTATATCTCATACTTTGTCTGAAATGCATCACACATAACAGTTAGGATGATTTTCTCTTAGTATGTTCAAAACGTGGGCTGTGGATGTTAAAATGTAGTTTGCCTTGGAGCATCAGTGTGCACTTGGAAGGTTATGTTCAAGGACGGATAGTCATTATTTACAAAGTAATCTTCACAAGCTCTAAAATACAATTATGCTTCCCAGCTTTATTGTTTTTGATGGAGGTGGTGAACTTTTTCCTGTTCTTCCTTCAAAGAAAAAGTTCCTGTCAATTAGAGTTGGTTAAGTATTTCAGGACTGGAAGACCTAAATGTCTTTTAGGCCAGAGGGTTTAGGTGGGGTGGGGGGAGGAAGAGGTCAGTGTATACTTCCAGTACCGTTCATCTACTTCTATCTAGGAAATTTTGGAAGTATTCAACGGTTTGTATACTTCAATATCCTGTCTCTTAACAGATATTGAATAGACTGAACTGCAGGCAGGTAAATAGTCACCTGATTTATTCTTGAGTCAAAAACAAGGAATGATTTTTTTTTTTTAATTGCAGTCTTAATTGTGGAGAATTTGTAAGCTGCTGCTTCTTAGGAAACTCCATTTTTTCTGTATAAGCATGTTTCTAAATAGGTTAACTGTAAGTCCTGATTCCTTGGACAGCACATGTTAAAACTTTGGTTTTCTGTATATAGGGCTCCCAGTGAGGAAGACATCCATTATTCCACTAGAAATCCTACTGGAAACATACCTCCTTGCTGTAAAGAGCCAACAGAATATTATTTTACTTATGTGATGATGTATTATGTTTAAAAAGTCCTGTTGTTGAGACCAATTTCATGTATGTAGGGGACTCTTGTGTAAGTAGATATATATAAAAAGTGTTAAATACAGGGAGTAATCACTTTTAAAGGGTGTTGAGTGAAGCGATCTAGTTCTAGTGCTGGTATGTTCATGGAGTAGCTTCCATGTAATGCATGAACAGTTCTACAAGTACACTTTTTAACTCTCTGGGGGGACTCTGAAAGTCTACAGCTTGATGAATTGATTCATTTTTGGAGACAGTAAATTGATGGACTCTGCAAATGTTAAGTAGTTTATTCAATTTAAACTTCTCAGTTTTCCAATAAAAAGACTGTTGGAGATACTATCATAGTTACAGTCAAAAGCTCTCCATGTGTCCTGTACTCGATGTTGCTGCAATTAATGTAATGAGCTTTTTAAAACTACCTAAGAAGTGGCCATGCCGCACGTGACCCTAAGGCCTGTAAACTGGAAGTGAAACTGGATTGTAAAAGCTATGAGGAACAGAATGATAATGCCAAAGTAACATGCTGCATTTCTTTTAAGCGGTTTAGATGCTACTTGTGGCTTCTTATTGGCAGAAGTAAGAAATACTCAAAAGCAAAACAGAGTGTTGAAACAAGTGTGTCACCTTTAGTTTGTTTTGG
The DNA here is from genome assembly GCF_013368605.1 of Nyctibius grandis. Classification (NCBI taxonomy): domain Eukaryota; kingdom Metazoa; phylum Chordata; class Aves; order Nyctibiiformes; family Nyctibiidae; genus Nyctibius; species Nyctibius grandis. The sequence goes on from NC_090659.1 coordinate 106,678,146, forward strand.
AGGGATCTTCTTCCAGTTCAGAGCTTGTGCAGTCCTGTTACGTTGAGATGCTTTTCACATTCTAACAGTGGATGACTTTACTTTCCATTATTATTCTTTTTCATTATAATTGATCTTAAGCAGCCTTGCTTGAGATGGTGCTTGCAAAGAATTATGAACGATTTGTTCATGTTGCAGTATGTTATGTAGTGGAAGTCTTTGCAGCCTAAGTATATGGAATGTTATAGATTAAGGCAAGTATTAGAAATTAAGCAGCATAATTTTCATTATCATTATGGGAATAAAGGAATATGTAGTGGAAATGTTTATACTTCTATCTCATTTGCTAGCATTTGCTCTTGAGAATGCAGTGAGATTATGCTACAGTGCTTCCCTGTTTTCCTTGGTAATGAAGTCTTTATTGTTGAATCATAAGAATTAATTGCTGCAAAATGGGTGGTAATTATTTAAATTACTTGTCAAAGTGAAGTTGATAAAACAGCAATATATCTCCATGCTGTAAAGAGCCAACAGAATATGATTTTGTGTTAGTTTATGTGGTGTTTTTCAGCAGCATTGCATTATGTTTAAAAAGTCCTGTCGTTAAGACCAATTTCACATATACATAGGATTCTTGCGTAAGTAAACATGTATGTAAGTATATATAAAAAGTGTTAAATTTTAGCATAATTTGAGCCACTGAGTAAATTTTCATTCTTGTCCTAAGCGAGATCTAACACCTGTTAATAGCTTTGTTGTAGAATCAAACTCTTCATTGTAAATACTTGCTTTTTATTTCGTTCAAGTAATTTAAGTTGATAACTCTATTTAGATTTTCCGTTAGTCTTGATAAAACTAGTCTCTGTCAAACTAGTCAGAAATTTTTTGGCGATACCATGTTCTAGACAGCTTCAGAGATACAATTTACTATTGAAGCTGGGAAACAACATGTCAAAGATGAAGTTCTGTAAATTCAGTATTTATTTTTTTTTTCTTCTAAAGCTATTCATTATTTTAAAATCAAAGACTTTGGCACCTAGCTTCTTAAGCCTTTGCTTAATTCCAGTCCTCGCATGCTGCTGCAATGGGTTTAATCCTGCTTGTATTAGTTATTGTCACTTCTGACTTCTGCTCAGTGAATGAAATCAAGCCTGTCTGCAAGTCTTTGCAGAATCAAAGGTCCTGCAGGGTCGGTTAATCTGTTTTCCATTTGTGAGTTGTATGGATAGTGTCTGTTTTAGTTTGCAGTGGCTTATGTTTGGTTTCTGTGGTCTAATATAATTGTTGTTTATTCTGGCAATAAATTTTCAGTTTTGAGGCATTTTTTTAAACTTTTTTTGACCCAATTTTTTATCAGCATTTTCACTGCCACTTACCTTTTCTGAGAGGTTTCGTTAAGTGGGTAGCATATTAATAATAAAACTTTATATATTTAACGTAAGATTACCTCACATGTATTCTTTCATACTTAACTGTCTCTTTAGAGCTTCAGTAAGTGATTTATGAAGTTATTTTCATTCTCCATCTTCATTTGCTGACCTACTCTTTAGAAACATACAACTAATATATATTGGAGTAAGTCCTTAGTGCTGATTGTAAATCTCTACTGCCAAAGATTTGTATAACAAAATTAACATAATATTTTTTTTAATTTTTGATAGATGCCAGGTTTTAGGTCTATCTGCACTTGTTATTTACCAATGAAACTACATTGACAGTAGCCAAGACCAGATATAGCCTGTGCTGGGAAAAACTAGATCAATTTTTTTAAATTAAATGAGCTAGTCAGCCTGTATAAAAGGGGGGGAAAGGAGAGGGGGGGAAGGTAAGAGCTTTTGTACTACCAGTGTAACTTAGAACGAGGATTTATGCTGAGGTTCACTAAAAGCGTTTCTTCTATTATCCCAACCAACACAGCCAGGTCAAAAATGTACCTGCTGCACTACACACTGTAGTGATACTATATCAGCTGCTTTTCTTCTTTAGTAGTGTAATTCAAATGACACAATGGCATATGATTTGTAACCTTGATCAGACTTGCAGTAATGTCTACTGTGTCTTTATTATCTCAGAGCTTGCAGTTTTCAGTACTAATGTGACATTATATGGCGTAGAGCTATTGGAAGTACTTGGTTAAATTGTGCTGTATATGTGAGTCAGCTTTGCAGTCAATTAGGTTACCTTTACCAGGGTCAAGAATCAAATATGTGAATGCCAAAGAGTGTGCAAGTGAATTTGGAATGGCACACATCAAGAGCCTGTAGCATTTTGTGAGAGGCCGTGGCTTCTGGCTCCCCACTCCAGCTAAATTTGGAACTTCCCAAGGGACTGTGGCATCGATCTCGTACATACACAGACTGCAGATTATGAGAACACTCTGAGACACAGCAAGCTGCCAGGGGCAGCATCTCCTGCCCCTGCGGAGTTTTTTATGGACATGTTTAGTTACTAGCTTCAGAAAGAAGAATATAATTTGATTCATACCTGAAAAGTTACCATCCCTGCAGTGTCACATTTTGTGCTTAGTCTAAGGCACTGTTTTCCAAATGAGACTGACTAGAGTTGTTACCAGCACATATATGAAGTTATAAATGTGCAAAGCCTTGTCTGTTCGCTGATAAACATGATTTTGTTTCAGCATTCTTTTTCTAGGGTTGTAGGACCATTAGTTGGAACTTAAATATTTTATACTGCTTACCTGAGGTAAAGAGGAAAACACAATTTACAGCATTTTTTTGTCCACTCTTGTTAATACTTTCTGTTACATGATTGTAGTCTAAGTGGTTCTCTTTATCTTGCCTTTTCTACTACTGCTTGTGTTGCATCAGTAAGCTGCTACAATTGTTCCAGGTGAGAAAAGACTCGATTCCTATCCTGGAGGTCCTAAACAAATACATTTATTGTATTTGATCATACTGAAAATGCTAAGATAATGCTTATAACAATGGTTAACAAACCATTTGTGCCATTTTTAGTTGTTTTTTTTTTAATGTCTGATATTTCTGAAATTTTTGTTTTATTTAAAATGTGTTTATTAGAACAGTCCTCTTTTGGACTGTGTTAAATACTTTATTCCACTTTAAACTACATTGAATGTTTCACCATTTTCCAATGTTAACGATTCTTAAGAGAAGCAAGGATAGCCGCACATGGTAGTGATGACTTTGTGTGTTGCAATGATATGAAAACTGTTATTCCAAGCAACTGTGAGTGAAGTACTTCTAATGATAAAAACCAGAGCTTAGATTAGTTTTCTGGGGCTACACATGTAACTACCATAAAAATTTATTTTGGAACTATTGTCTTACACTGTTTAAAGAAACTACAATACTGTAGAGGTTTCCCCAAACACTGGTTTGGTCAGGGAAGACCCCCTTGGTTCTGCCACTATGGAAAACGCAAAATAATATACTGGAGGACCTCTTTACAAATCCTAAGGCTATGGAAAACTCGGAAAGCGCCACAGTTCATAGAATAATCTAGGGAGAGTGCTTAAATTAAATATAACTCTTTAAGTTTATCAGCAGTTTAATAGACATCTCTGGACTCCAGACATGGAAGCTGATAAAAATGGTTTAAAAAGTTCTAAAGTCCTGTCTGTGTTTGTTGGTGACACTGAGATGTGCACTGTGTCTCCAAAGAGATGAATGTTGAGTTAAGAGTTGTTTTAGACAAGTTCTGGTGTATTGTGCATGGTTTTCACTCAGGTAAAATTACCAACCCAAATCAATAGATGATTTGCAAAATAATGTCTACTATAAGCGTGTTACCTGTTTCACATATTTCTACTTGATTGGTAAATTCTGGCATAAACATATGTAAAATATATTCATGGTGTTGTCAGTGGCCCTCCTTATATGCTTCCAAAACAAGGGTAATCAGTTGCATGCATATTGAAAGCAGCATTTTGTTCAAATCATTTGAAGTAATTTCTTTAGAGCAGTGGAAGGAAGAAGGGTGTAGCTCTGGGATTTTGATGTGGTTTTTACACATCCTTTGTATCCAGGACCACTTTGCGACTGAAGTTATGCTTACACTACTTTTGGCCCACACCTTCTCACTCAGTATATTTCTGAATATTTTTTGTAATAAATGATGTTATTTAGGAAGGCAAGCTGTGCATAACAACTACACGTGAAGGATTTTTGGTACTGGCAGATAGAAGGTATATATGTGGCATTTGAATTTGGTCACCAAATAGAAAAAAAAATAGTGTATTTCTTTGTAGGAACCATTGTTTAATCTATAAGTTACCTGTAAGTGCTTTAAATTGTGAGACATTGGCAAATCTTGTTAGAGTGGGAATTTTTGTGGGCGTTTCTTTGCAATCTTTGTTAAAAGCCTGGTTCACACTCAGGGAAGAACATTGCTATTAAGATGAGGTGTCTTGATAAATATAGAACCCGGGATAAAATTGCTTAAGGATTTGTAGTGATGTATGGAATCGCCTGGAGGGAGGAATGTGGTTCTAAAATAAAACCAGAAATAATATGTGCAGTCTAATCTGGGAAATATACAGGAAGATTCTTCTGCTAATTCTGTCATAAAAACAAAAAAATTGCCCACTTTTGTTGGATCAAAAATCCTAGAATAGTTTTTGTGTCTTAAGTAATATTTTAAAAGTGTTTATCTCTGAGTCTTTATTCTATTAGAAATTAATTGAGAATGCAAATGTAGCAGCACATATAATAGGTTATTAGGATGCTCACAAAGTAAAGCATGTATAAAATAAAAGTCTACAGTGTAATGCTTTAACAGGCTTTTGAAACTTAATGCAAATGTGTTTAATCCACATCAAACATTCTACTGAGTGATAGCTTGCAGGCCTTAGAGAAGCCTCATACTTGCATTCAGCTGGTGCAAACCTGACCACATGGTCAGATCATTAATGCTTAAAATCTATGTAGTAAAACAAGGCCATGTAAAAGTCATTGAAATTACCATTGCTCTTGTGGGTTGGAGCGTCTTTGAGTAAGGATTATATTTTTTTATTGTTTTTCTTAAAATCTCTTCCGTGCTTTACCTCATCCCTTCCTTAAAATGTTGTACTTCCTTTTTTTTTTGCATCTTACTTCGCTGCTGACCGTTGTTCTCTCTGCGTGACAGAACATATTATGCTGTACGGAGTGGGCCAGGACGCAGCGCACAGAGCCCGGCAATGGTCCCCTGCACGGCGTTAGATTTCTGTTCTGGTTGTAGCACGATTGGAAAAGTGTTAGAGGATTTCTTAGTGCATCTTCAGGTTCGATCCTTGAACCATCTGCAAGATGGTGCCTTTAAATCTTCTTCCCACTGCAGAATCTGCAAAACTGGCAGCCTTCAAGGGGGGGACAGTTTGATTCAAGGTGCTTTGAACCCCGTGACGTTTCGTTCAGCAGTGCCCAGCGCAGGAGAGGCTCCTTGTTGAGGTGCAGTGAGCTGCAGGCAGTGCTCTTGTCAGCATGTGGTAGCATCCCTCTGCCAACTTTGTGGTTTACTTTCCGCTGTATCTTTACTGCTATATTTACTGTCTCAATAAATATTACCAAAAAATGTTGTCTTAGATCATGACAAGGCAGTCAGCTTTCAGAGTGGTGGTGAATGGGGCAAAGTCCAATTGGCGGCCGGTCACTAGCGGTGTTCCCCAGGGCTCAGTTCTGGGGCCGGTGCTGTTCAATATCTTTATAGATGATCTAGACGTAGGGATTGAATTCACCCTCAGTAAATTTGCAGATGACACCAAGCTGGGTGGAAGTGTCGATCTGCTGGAGGGTAGGAAGGCCCTTCAGAGGGATCTGGACAGGTTAGATAGATGGGCCGAGACCAACGGCATGAGGTTCAACAAGAACAAGTGCCGGGTCTTACACTTTGGCCACAACAACCCCATGCAGCTCTACAGGCTGGGGGAAGAGTGGTTAGAAAGCGGCCCAGAGGAAAGAGACCTGGGAGTGCTGATGGACAGCCGGCTAAACATGAGCCAGCAGTGTGCCCAGGTGGCCAAGAAGGCCAATGGCATCCTGGCCTCTATTAGGAATAGTGTAGCCAGCCGGTCTAGGGAAGTGATCGTCCCTCTGTACTCGGCACTGGTGAGGCCGCATCTTGAGTACTGTGTTCAGTTCTGGGCCCCGCACTTCAAGAAAGATGTTGAGGTGTTGGAGCGAGTCCAGAGGAGGGCGACCAAGCTGGTGAAGGGTCTGGAGGGTCTGACCTATGAGGAACGGCTGAGGGAGCTGGGGTTGTTTAGCCTGGAGAAGAGGAGGCTCAGAGGTGACCTTATTGCAGTCTACAACTACCTGAAGGGAGGTTGTAGTGAAGTGGGAGTTGGCCTCTTCTCCCGGGCATCTAGCGATAGGAGAAGAGGACACAGCCTCAAGCTTCACCAGGGGAGGTTCAGGTTGGACATGAGGAAGAATTTCTTTTCAGAAAGGGTTATTAGACATTGGAAGGGGCTGCCCAGGGAGGTGGTGGAGTCACCATCTCTGGATGTGTTTAAGAAAAGACTGGACATGGCACTTAGTGCCATGGTCTAGTTGACATGGTGGTGTCAGGGCAATGGTTGGACTCGATGATCCCAGAGGTCTCTTCCAACCTGATTGGTTCTGTGATTCTGTGAACTTTGTAGGTAAACGCATTAAGTACTTCCTAATTTTGAATAGGAAATGGGTAGTCAGTTTGTTAATGCATGGCTGAGATACCGATAGTCTATGGCTACATAAGAGACATCTGAACACAATTCATGCATATGCCTTCTAACTCTGGTGTATCGTGTGAATATATTCCTATTAAGTTTTTTCTTTACCGTGCATCTAGAAATAAACTGAAGTACTACAATATAATTGGTTTGATTCTGTGTGTTTAAATGCCTTGATAACATCATTGCCTCCTAATTCAGCTAGACTGAATGAGTTTTAGTTAATAGTCCCAAAATATTACAGAAATAGCATATGTTCAAAAATGCATTTTAAAGCAACATTCCTCCAGTTTTTAAGCATCAATAAATAAGAATCTCCCCTGCAAGAAGAGCTCTTAGAATTAGAGTGCCAGCTCAGCCTACCTTAATCTTTTTTCTTTTCCTTAAATATACTTCAGTCTTTCTGAAACTGTTCCTCTTGTGCAGCCAGCCAAGGTAACCTTAGCTACATCTTGTTTAATTCTGTATTTCACTGTGTTATGGAAATACTGTATGTATCAGGTATCCACCAAGCAGTCTAAATCAATAACCAAGATATTAAATATATCACAAACGTCATTCTCGGCATTATTGACATACAGACATTGTCATGTTGTGTGCCTAAAATAGAATGCGGTATAGAGAGTATGGAATCTGTAGGACCATGATGTTGTAATTAATTATAGACTTAAATATTACTTATGGATGTGTATTTGTTTCTCAACTTTAAATATACAGTATCCTTTCCAGATTTTTGAATGAGAGATATTTATATCCTGAAGTTTTTGGCTTTGAAAACATTTACATTTATTCCCTTTTCTGTGTGCACAGAGATTCTTTGTGCAGGTGTCTTCACTGATACTAAAACAACATGATGTCAAATGTAATCTTAGGGCTTGAGGTTAAAATTTATCTTTCATCTGATCTGTCACCTTTTACTTGAATTCAGTCTTGCTGTATGACTTCAGTGATTAAATAAAATATAAGTAACATTCTTTCTAGGCACTTTGATACATGTGGACAGATGGGGTGAGTTAAGCTGCATGGTTTTGTTGTGTTTTTAGCTACTGTTTTAATTGCAATGTAATAAAAGGTTAGTGTTTGAGAGTCTTTGTTTATGTTAGTGGACAAACATAAGAAAATAACTTGCCTGAAAATAAAAAAAAATTACTCTCTTGAATAGAAAGAATTGCACAAAATAGTATTCAGATTTTTAACAAATATCTCAGAGAAGAAACTAATATTTATTTACTGGGGATATGAGACTTTTCCTCCAGTAAATACTCTAGATGGTTTCAAAATAGATATTATAATGTTTCTTCTTTATCTGCTTTCTTAGATGGAAGCCGTTTGTTTTTTTTTTTCCTAAAAACTTTGAACATAGTGATAATTAGCCTTTTTTTTTGGTAAGAAATGATCTGTTCTGTACAAGCAGTAGCATCTGTTCTCCCATTGATGCTGTTTTGTACTGTTTTTCACGTTTGCTGGATTAGTGTGAGAGCTCTGTATTACACTTCCTTGCAGACTTTTGTGTGGAGACTCAGGGTGGCTAAATATGCCTATTCCTAACAAGCAGGTCAGCATCTTGGAAATGCAAGGTAGCCAGAAAAAGAAGAAATAACTCAGAATCTAGTTTCACTTGTACTGTGGAGAAACTTACATAGACTATACTGGTGATAGCTGTAACAGTAGCATTAGGGCTGTTAATTCCATCTCCTGATTTTCTGCGTTGGGTACTTTTAGGTCACTAAATTTTGATACATTGTAATGTTGTCTAGTTTTCTTTTTACTATGGTTCTTATAATAGGGTTACTTAACATAACTAGGCTTAGTTTTGTTTGAATGAATTCCAGAAAGGCACTAGCTAAAATACTAATCAAAGATAAATGACAGATAAAACTGTGTGACATGATCATTCAAAATACGTGTCTCCTTACTATTCAGAATACTGTATCTCCTTACTGCTGCTCCTTAAGGTTTTTATTACACTATGAACTGAAAGACAAGAGAAGGGAGTCTTGACAGCTTTAAACACGAAACAGGATTTGAAGTAGTTCTTCAAGCTTTGTGTCCCTTTCAGGGTAGGAAGAGTTTCAAGAGTGACTGTCTTGTACTGATGGAGTCTATAAAAAGCAGTTTAGCAGATGCAGCTAATAAATATTATCTTATCAGCACTGAGACCTTCCTTTGCCAAATCAGCAGAGAAACTGCTTTGTCTGCCTCCAAAAACTGCAGACTAACTCTAGCATAGATGAAAAATTTCCATGAAATGAAGTAAATCGGTGTTTCCAGAAATCTTTTTTTTTTCTGAATCTTTCTGTTTTTAAAAGTAGGCATTTTCTTTGATAATGCCTATTGTTGAAGATACTGCCATTAATAATCTATTAACAAATTATAATCACAGAATCACAGAATCAACCAGGTTGGAAGAGACCTCAGGGATCATCGAGTCCAACCGTTGCCCTGACACCACCCTGTCAACTAGACCATGGCACTAAGTGCCATGTCCAGTCTTTTCTTAAACACATCCAGAGATGGTGACTCCACCACCTCCCTGGGCAGCCCATTCCAATGTCTAATAACCCTTTCTGAAAAGAAATTCTTCCTCATGTCCAACCTGAACCTCCCCTGGCGAAGCTTGAGGCTGTGTCCTCTTGTCCTATCGCTAGTTGCCTGGGAGAAGAGGCCGACTCCCACTTCACTACAACCTCCCTTCAGGTAGTTGTAGACTACAGTATTATAATGCAATATCAAAATAAAATACATTGAACTGCATATAAATGTATATACATATGTACTTGTAATGTAAATTTATATATATAAGTAAGCATATAATAGTATGCATATGTATAAACTGTACTTAAAATACAGACTGTGTGAATGCAGTAATAAAAATAAATATAATGCTGTGTTAATAATAAACTTATGGGATGTATTTTGAAAGTTTCTAACCTAAATTGTCAGATACTCCTGGAATTTAAAAGATGGATTCTGCCCGAAGTTCCATCAAAGGCTCCTTCTGGTGGCCCTGTGAGAGGTAGATGGCTGCGTGCTGACAAGTCAGGCTGGGCTTTGAACTTGACTGCATGCACGCACCGATGTGAAATCTTGCCAAGGAGAAAAGTGGAAAGTTCTGTGCTGTCGTATTGCTCACCATGGTGAAACGGACTTGGTAATAGCATTATATTCTCTCACAGAGGTGCCAAAATGAACTTTATTTTTCAGTACAGAAGTCTTAACAGTTACATATTGATCACATTATTTGACGGCCTGCTTCTCCTTTTCTAAAACTTTGAAAATTCGAAGACACCAGAGTTTAATGCCATAACTGGGAGAAGAATTGGTTTGGGGCTGCAGTACAGCTTCTGTACCAGTTCTCTCTACGTTTGCTTTTGAAGCAATTGTGGGCTTGTCTGGTAAGTTGGTGTTTTTTAAGGAAATGCAAAATCAAAATGATACTTGGCACAGAGACTAAGATACTGCTTTTTACCTTTACTTTGTAACCTTAAGTTGTTTAAATGCAAAGTGACAGTGGTCTTAGTAGTCTGGGATTGTCACAAAATGAAATGTTTTCATTTGCTCATTTACCGGAGGGGAAGGTATTAGAGTATGGTTCTTACTTAGGAATGCAGTAACACTGATTGATAAAACATCTGGCACCCTTTTGTACTGAAAAATATGCGTGATGGTCTTAGGCATAAGGAAATACAGTAGTATCTGTGCTGTATTTGGGAATAAGTAAAAGATGACAGGCTTCTGCTGAAGATGTGAAACAGCAGAAATAAACATGGCAATCTCCAAGAGATGAAAAAACCAATACAAAACATGCATCAATTTAAAAGCAGGGTTTCCCAGAGCAATTTAGATGCTTTTATCTGATGTAAAGCATTAATATAAAATCTATGCTTTTCAATTCAAAGGGGACAAATGAGGAGAACTGATACTTGATTTAGTTGTTCACATTAGATGGACTTGTTCTTAATGCATAACTGTTCTTCATGAGATTCATCTCCACTTAAGAGTAGCTTTTGCTCCTAGTAGTTTTGCAGTGAGTTCTGTCCACAGTAGAACAGCCTGGGGAGTTGTTTCTTTTTTTTTTAAAAAAATAAAATTGGTGCTAATATGCATAGATCAGGTAAAATGTTTTTTCAGTGCTTCAGAGAAGTTCAAGATCTGGTTTGTCTTCCTCAAATTTTTGTGTCACTAATGTAATTTAGAGGAAGATTTTTATTTTTTTAATGGTGAAGTTACAGTGTCTACTTAGAAATAGGGACATGTTTCAGTAAGTTTGCAATCAGAGAAATGTAGTCTTTTGTATTCTGATTCTACAGAAATCCTGTAGTTAGGCCAGGGATGTTTATAAGCACATGAGAACTGACTGAGTGATGGAAATAGAGCTGCTTAAACAATATGCAGATTCCATTTGTTTGAGCTCAGTTGGGTAAGCTCTACAATGTGCAGATGCTTTTCTTGTGCTGTGACTTATTTTGTCTGAAATTATTTTCTTCTAACCCTCCACCAGATTATCTGGCAGTGCGTGCTGCTATTTTTTCTTCACTTAAGTGACAATTTTTTTAAGCTCTGCAAACTTTTCATTTAAATTGGATGTAGCCAGACCTTCCCATACGGAAACTTCTCAGCAAAATCTTAAAATATGTTGGGATTAATTTATTATAGCTAAACATGCTCTATTTTGTGGTATACAGTTAAAATGTGTATTTTAATTTGCTGTTCAAAGTAAATCAATTTCTGTATTATATCAGAGCTGGAGTTTGGTTTTATAGCTTGGTAGTTATTCCATGTGTGTGTGTGTTACTGCTGCAGATTCCTTGGTGTAAAACTCTTAAAGCGGTATATAATGTTCCACCACAGATAGGTTTTTCTTTGCACTGTTCACTCACGCTCTGTGGCAGTGGTAGGAAGTACCACTTCTGGTATTGCAGAGCACTCGTACTGACAGCAAACAGGGAATGATTATCGTGAGAGTCATCACGTGGCTGTATCTTTGTGGGAAGGATTTGTGAGACTGTAGTTGTGGGAGCAATGGGCATCTTTCTTGCTTCTTCATCCCCTAATTGCTTGTTAATTCAATCTTTGTGGGGATCTGGGAGTCTTCCCTGCAGGACTTCTTCCTCACGGCAGACACTGCAGGATGAGGTTGTATAGAGGGTCCTGAGTCCTCTCTACTTCGCGTAGCCTGCAGGTTAGGTCACTCTCCCTCCATTGCTTCCAAGACCAGCAGACTCCACATGAGGGACTGCTCTGCACTGCCACTTGCCAGCAGGAAGCAATGCTTACTTCTGCTCCCTCCATTGCCGAACCAGAGGAGCTGGGCTGGGCTTGACTCAGCTCTGAATATAGAGTTAGAAGGTGGAGGGTAATGGGAAGTAGACACAGTTGCTCTGGGCCAGGCTGTGTAGGGATTAAATTCTGGATGTGGTGTTAATATGATGGAATCGACCCTTCCGTATGGTTCAGTAGAGTGTATGTGTTTCATATCACCTCTATAAATTCATGTTACGTATATCTGCTTCTGGCCATCAGAAATACCCAGTTGATTTGATGAGACCACCGCAAGTGGAGTTAAAAGTTGCTCGTGCTTCTTTGAAGTGTGTTACACTTCATTCATACAGTGTTCCTTGTCATTCTGGAGGTCATATCTGGGCTGTTATTTTGCTACTTCAGACCTGGAGATTGTCAAGTTTCCCATCACTGCATGCTTGAGGGACACTTCTAGCCTGTTTGGTGTCCCTGTGAATGTGTTTGGCAAAACAAAGTGGATAGGGGCAATATCCTTTATTAGACCAGGTGCTGTAACTGGGAAGATTACAGAAGCTTGTGGTCACCACACCAAGCTGTAGAATGTGTCTTCTCTGTCAGTAAACTTTGAATAGACAGATAATGAGTTATGGATGATGATCAGGTTATATTGAGGTAGGCAAGAGACAATAGTGATGTGCTTTTGATTGTGGATAGGGTATTGGTCCTAGAGGCCATACTTGTCAAAGAGCAGAGTCCATGAATAGTTTTGTAAGAATGTGAAGTTAATGCGCTAGCAATACTCATGCCTATACATCAGCTGAATAATTTTATGTGGTGAGATATTTTGCTAAATGTGATAAACTTCCCCTATAGGCAGTTCATAAAAGCAGTTGTTTTGCTTTTGCAATAAAAATGTCCTTTACTCAGTTTTGGTCCTGCAGTCTTTCTATTTAATATAATACTTTTATAGTAGGGGAAGCATGGAAGGAGAAAGTGGATCTGCTGTCCTCCAGAGTTTGCTCTGCTATATTTTTGGAACTGATGTATGCATAAGGCACTGAGTAAAGCACCCTGTGTTATTGTAGTTGTCTCAAAAAACGTTATTTTATGCAATAAGTATTTACAATAGCATAATTAATTTTCCATTATTCATAAAATAAGTGTCCGTGAAGTGTCTGACATTCAAAGAAATTCAGTTGCTGTTATATGTATTTATAAGCAATTTACCTGCCACATAACCAACCTGTTAATGGTAAAACAATGCTTTGACAAGAGACTAAGTGGAACTTCATGGTAGGGTGATGTAGTGGTCATAAGTGTTCAGAAATTGTAAATCAAGCCTTAAAATTGAACTGGCTGAAAATGTAAGGTTTTTATTTAAGGTCATGTGGATTCTTTTCATCGGTTTTGAACCTCCAGGCTTGAAACTTCTGAATTGTAAGGGCTAGAAGTTTCCCAGTGAGAACTGAGATACTTTCTTAGTATTATGAACAATAATGTGACTTTAATGATATCAAATGCTTTGCTAGTATTCATGATGAAGCTAAGTGGCAGGATCAATGTGTATATATACACTTTGTATACCCTTGACTTGAGAATCAAGAGTAGTAAGAGCCTTGATGAGTTCTTTGGTGGCATTTGTTAAATCTCAAGGTGAGAAACTTCAGTGAAGTGCCAAGTTGCACTACTTACCACAGTGAAAAACAAGCCTTAACAATAGAAAAAGGGCTGTAAAAACTGATGACTGCTTTCATCTTGTGGAATTCCTACTTGGTTATCCATTTCATATCCTGTCTCCTTTCCTTATAGTGTGAGTTTGCTCCATATGACTTATTTTCTTGATTTGAAGGTCACTAGCCCTCAACTTAACAAGTTCCTCCAGATGGAAAGGGAGAAAGGATCAATTCCCCCACAGAGGAAACTTGAGAATGTTGTAAGTTTAAACAAAAAAAAAAAAAGAGGGAGGGAGGAATTTTCGTTACATGAAAATAATTAATCTAGCAAATATAAACTTGGATTGTCTTTGTGTCTATTGTTTTTGTACAGTATCTTGTATATTGAGATAGTTGTTAATGACAGGGTTTTCATGCACTGCAGCAAAACAGATATAAGCATATGTTACCTGAGCTGTGAATTCTGGGTTGAGTTTTGCTGGGGGAGTAAAAGCTCCCCCCCCGCTTTTTTTTTTGTGAGTGTGTGGGAGTGTAGTGTTGCAATTAATTTTTCTCCAAATCTCCTCTTTATCAGCATGGGAATAGCTGTGTTCATAATGGCAGGTTTGATATGGAATTGTAGTGGCCTTGTGTTAAAAGTAACAAGGCCACACTTCAGCATCATGGTAACTATGCTAGGAAATCCTGGGCATCTGCATTTGTCTACAGAAAGCCTCAGACTTCCCTGTAGTAGTAAGTTTGCTGGAGAACTGGCAGAGGTTTTTTTCAATTAATTTTTTTTCCCTCTAAAAACAAAGCAGGTTGTTGTAGTCTACAACATCGGAATATGTGTTGACAATATTAGGAAGATTTCTACTACCTAAGGCAAGAATAGAGAGGACAGGTAATTTTCAGAATAAGGAGAGTCTGAAGGTTGGGGTATGAAATACTCAGGCTCACATCCATGATCCGGATAGAGCACAGCAGAAAGCTCAGTCTGCATCTTTCATATCACAGGTAAGTGTCTTATCAATCAACTTACTAGGTGTTCTAGATGATTTTTTTTTTAAGTTGAACAACAAAAAAATAATTCTCAGGTGTACTGAAACTGTGATCTTAATTTCCTACCAGTCCAGATACTTCAGGATTTAAAACCAGTCTTATATAAAGTATATATAAGGCTAGTTTATAAAAAGCAAAAGCTTTCTGGAGAGTTGTCTTATTTTTTTTTGTAAAGTAAAGATATTTAGATTCTTATGGTATTGTTTAGCTGTGATAAAAATATGATTCTTTTAGGGCCAAAGTGAAAGCAGGGCATAGAATTTCAAAGGTACGCTATTTCTCAACCAGAGTTTGATATAACTGTATTTGTCGAATACTCACGATGGAAGAAAAAACAAATGAGTTTTGAAAGAAAATGTATCATCAGCTTTTCTCTATCCTCTCAGTTTAGCAGGAACTTGCTGAAGAAGGGTCAAGTTTTTATGAGGCTTAGAGTCAAAATAATTGTTTTTATGAGTCAAAATAATTGTTTTTCTGGAGCATTTAAAAAGTTCATGCACAGATAACTTGGTATTCAAAGTACAGTTGGTTCAGCGTAGCTCATGTAAGCATCTGTGTGAACTGTATCGTTAGTTTAATTTGCCTGTTTTAAAAACAGTATTAGATTAGAGTTGGGAAGATAACGCAATAATTTACCAAGTGCTAAACTGAGTTTAAAATCCTCCTTAATGGTATAGCCTGAAGTATGTATCTCAGTTGTGTTAAAGATACTAAAGTTAAAAATAAATGGGAGGAGGAAAGGCCTATCTGTGGTGTCAGCGAGGCATGTGGTAAGCTGATGTATAAAGGGAAGGTAATGGATCTGCTTGGATTGCAGCCAGCCGTGCCGGACGCGGGCGTTCTGCCGAGGCACATTCCGGGGCATTAAGTGCAATCCCTTCCCCGGGCGTGCTGAGCCCTCTGCGTAATTCATCTTCCCTGCGGTCCACTCTGCCAGAGGCTGGGCATACAGCTTAGCTGGTTTCATTACCGGTGCAACTTCTTGGTAGTCACTTTTTCAATTCAGGGCGGTGTTTGACTTCTGAACACTTAGACATGGGTAGCTCCATTTGAATCTACTATGCAGGCACTATCTTTCAACTTGCTGTTACTTTGAATAGGGTATTGGAATCTTGTTCATGCTCTAAATTTCTGGTTGTAAGCAAATCTTCTTAAGCAGATGGCTTTTTAATGTACGTTTTAAAATTTGTAAGCACTATTGGTGTTAGCACGCAAAATTAAGTGGTGGTGGGATTTCCTTTTAACCTCTCTGTCTTCTTAGCAACTTATTCTAATACTACAGCTGCTTGCTACATTATAGCGACACTGGAGGAAAAAACTGCCTGATCCATTTTTGTGAACACAGAGAGAGAACAGAAGGACAAAGGAATTCATCATCAGTGGAAGACACCTGTATATTTCAGCCTCACCGAGTAATCAAGCGCTGGAGTAAAACTCACTCCCTAAAGGTGTCCAAGATGGAAGTTTGCATCCTCCAACCTTTGAGAAGCATCATTCCCATTTTCCCTACCACCCTAATTTTCCACATTTTCCCATTTTCTTGGCCATTTAAAAGCAGGACAAATTAGGCATACAACTCCCTGTTATGTCTCCCAGAGTAAAAACTTTACAGCCATTCAGAAATGTTTGCAGGGTTGGCCACCTGCTCCTTCCTGTGCTCAGAGGGATGGGTTACCTCAGATATCCTGATGACAAGCATACACCATTTTGTGAAGTGAATTCCTCCAAGGTTGTCTTTGACTAGCAAGGTTATTTGGCCACTTGTTTTACAAAATGACCAGAGCGAGCCTGAATGTGAAGGTTGTAGCTTTGTATGTTTGATTGTGTGCAACCCATTTATAAAAAAGATGTTATGAAAGCATTTTACAAAATACAAATGTTTATAGTATTATAGCTTTTAATATCAACTTTTCATGCTAACAGCTATGATTACTTTTCATTGGTCTTGAAAAGCTGTTTTGTAACAAGAAGTTTCAGAGAAATATATAATGTCAGGCTGGGCTGAAATGAAAGATATTAACGTGCCCAAAGTAACTGTGACCAGCAATTTGTTGAGGCGCTGTGCCTTGAAAATATGAAATGACTTGCATTTCTAGCATGAATGTTTATATTGACTTTTTAAGAGCCTAATAGCCAAAATCTATTTTTAAAATAGCTTGTTTTTCTGATGTGTTGATAGCAATTAATCCTTATGCAAAGATATACTATTACAAGCTAAGCTTGTTAAATTAAACTGTGTGATGTACTTTTCACTTCTCCTGCCTCCTTAGAAAATCTTCCTACTTTAAGTGCTAGATAATATTGTTTATAGTTGTGGATGCAAAGAACTAGAAACACTGGACAGTGGAAAGCACATAGGAAGGGGTGGCATTTTCATTCTCTAGCATTGGGAATGTACTGCACTGGCATCTGTCCTCCTTCATTCCCACAGCCTTGCTCAGAAAGGAGCCAAGATCCAAAAATCTTGTGTTTAATCTGATGCTGTCATTTATCATTCTCCATGCTTCTGGTACAAAGCTATTTACGCGTGGGACCTAAATAGCCGTTCACAGCTGCTGCCAGCTTATACCCTGGTGATGGTTATAGCTGCTCACCCTAACACTGGAGAGACTTCTTTTAAATATAGTATTTTGATGAACGCTCTGTTTCTTGGTTAGAGCCCTTGTCTAACCCTGCTCATGTTTCACACATTTAGGAGAACTGACATTAAGCTCATCTCTGTTACATATGGGGAGCCATAAGCACTTGCAAAGACAAAGAGTTTTTAAGAACAAATAGATGTAATTCTCTCTGCTAGAGAGAGTCCAGCGCAGAGCCACGAAGATGATTAAGGGGGTGGAACAACTCCCTTATGAGGAGAGGCTGAGGGAGCTGGGTCTCTTTAGCTTAGAGAAGAGGAGACTGAGGGGTGACCTCATTAATGTTTATAAATATGTAAAGGGCAAGTGTCATGAGGATGGAGCCAGGCTCTTCTCAGTGACAACCCTTGACAGGACAAGGCGCAATGGGTGCAAGCTGGAACACAGGAGGTTCCACATAAATATGAGGAAAAACTTCTTTACGGTGAGGGTGACCGAACAGTGGAACAGGCTGCCCAGAGAGGTTGTGGAGTCTCCTTCTCTGGAGACATTCAAAACCTGCCTGGACGCGTTCCTGTGTGATATGGTCTAGGCAATCCTGCTCCAGCAGGGGGATTGGACTAGATGATCTTTCGAGGTCCCTTCCAATCCCTAACATTCTGTGATTCTGTAATTCCACAATAGTAGTGTGAAACGATATAAAATATGCCTTACGCTAGACACTCTGTCGTGCAAACAGGAGAGTCATGCTTCAGTTCTCGCAAGTTCTTCTGGTTCTGATGCTAGACATTTTTTGTTATTGTAATTGATCTACTCTGTGCCAGCTCTTTAACTATACTTTTCTAGTAACTTTTACTGAGCTTTCCCAAGTGTTTAGAGTGTTGGGTATCTAAAGAGAAATTAACATGAAGCTAAACCAAAGGCAGCAGAGTTTACATTGAGACAGAAAAAAAATGTAACACTGAGAAGTAGCTTGTCATCTCTTTCTCAACTCTTATCTATTCATTCCATAACCCTATCAAAATAAAGATAAGAAAATAAATATCAGAATCTTATGTTGGTGCTCTTGTGTAGTGTAGAGTAGGAACATGGCCCACTGGAACTTCTGACCTGCTGTTGTCTCTTCCCAGGTAAGAATTTTCTAATTCTTTCTTCCAGTTCACTCTTATGTTGCCTTCCTCTTGCCTCTAAAGAGCATCCTCAGCCGCCTTCTTCCCGCTTAGAACTTCCAGGCTCTCTTTGTGCATTTTGATTTAAAACAAGCATTTATTTGAGGAAGAATGAAGAGCAGTATCCTGTTCTGAAACTAAAAAATTATTGTAAAAAGTGAGTTAGAGACAATGGAATTGGTTCCTTTCTACAGAAAGTAATATAGCTTAGTATCATTTTAAAGACCCAAAATATGTTCTTCAAGTTGACCATGTAGTAAGCAAAGCAATTAACTTTTTAAAAATTCTTGCAACTAATTTGTACAGATATTGCTGTACCAACCAAAATGTAGTGTTATGTGATTTACAGGTTGGAAAGTATACAGAACCATAAACTTCAAACTTCTTTTATGATAAAATGAATAATGAGCACTTGCATATCTTAGTAAATAGGTACAAAATGTTAAATATAAAGAATGAAAATATGCACAAAATATTAATTGGAAAGGAATGTTATTTTTTTAAGAGTT
Organism: Nyctibius grandis; assembly: GCF_013368605.1. Taxonomy (NCBI): domain Eukaryota; kingdom Metazoa; phylum Chordata; class Aves; order Nyctibiiformes; family Nyctibiidae; genus Nyctibius; species Nyctibius grandis. Next base: position 106,697,007 of record NC_090659.1, read on the forward strand.
ACTTTGTGTTGACACTGAAAGGAATTATATACATTCTGTTTAGTTGCCATCTGTAATGCATTAGGGTTTTTTAACCACTGTATTAAAGATAGCTTGGGCTTTCCTCAGTAGAAGCTTTAATGACTAGCTTGAAGCCATTTTCTTTAAAGGAATTAATATTTAGACATAACGTTAGCTATAGGGGTAATTAACAGGTTTAGAATAATTAATGAATAAAATTGCAAGGACTGTAATTTGCATTGCCTAATATCAACTTTTAAAGCTTTCTTTAAAGGCTTTTGCTAATTAAAATGCTAAATTGGTTTTATTTCACGAACAGGATATGGAAAAATATTGCTGTAGTTTCTTTGTAGGCTCCATTTGACTTGATACTTCATTGAAATCAAGCCTGGATTAATAATTTACTCTTTAAGCAGATGCACTAGAGGTGCAAAAAAACCTCATTTGGTATTGCTTATTTTGAAACCTGTGAAATTTCATTTTATTTTGCGATTGCATGTGCTTGGTTTTACAGGAAATAAATATTTCACCTTTTAGTGTGTATTGGTGGGGAGAAGGGGAAGGAGAGAGAGACAAGCTTTTACATGGGCTTTTGAGTTCAGTTTTGTGCCAAAACCAGTTCCTCACAAGGGTGGAAAAAAAGCCCTTTAACTGGGATATCGAATGCTTGCATCATGGTTGGCACGCTTCATTGATGTTCAAGTCCACTAAGTTGGTAACAGTCATACCTGAGAAAAACTAGAAGCACAACAGATATTTTAAGCATGCACATTGTACCTAACGTTCTGTAGTTTGGTATTCCTCCAAATTCATAATTGTACTTAGGAAGTTCCTTTCTGGTCTTCCAAATCATTATAAAAAATGGACGTTGCTAACTGATGTGGGAGTGACATCCCAGAGCTGCTGATCTCTGGTGTTAAATCTTTTGAAGTGAAAAAAATAATAGCTTAGAAAAACTTGATAGAAGATTACTTCAAGAAAAATGTATTTAATTGCTTAATTGACATGTGACCTGTAGGGTTAGAGATGCCAGACAGCAAAACTACAGTGAAAGACCTGGGCTAAACTTTATTTAAATAATTATACATACAGATTATAATCAAAATTACTATTTTATTTAAAACCCAGGTAGAGACCGTAAGAATTGGTACTTTATAATTATCAGTAAATTGCTTGGGCTACTGCTCAGCCCAGATAATTGCTTTCCTTTCTATACTTTCTTCAAAGAGGAAACAAAACTATGACCCAGCTTAGTAATGGCCAGCATTGTGTGGTAGGAGCTGCCACGCTTACTGGTGTTTCACCAGCGAAGCAAGTTTTGTGCTACGTGTCTGAATGAGGTGCTTTTGGGTATAAGGCAGTTATGCTCCATGAATACTGCTGGGTATGGCAGGGCCTTGAGTATTTCTTTGGGATACCTCTTTCCCATCCCAAACGATGTATTGACCATTTGTAGTTGCTTCAATTGTAGAATGCTTTTAATATCTACGTATAAATGAAATAAATTACCACGGGGTTTTTTTTTCAATCTTTTAAGTATTGTCATGTTTCTAAAAAAAACGGTGAGTTTTTACTGTGTCATTCGTGGTTTTACTTCAGGGATAAACTAAAAGTTCTTGCTTTTCTTGAATTACTCTGTTCATATGTGTCTATACTTGATACCTGCATCTTAAAAAGGGTAAGGCTTGATGATTGTTAACATTCTATTAGCATTGTTATGTGATGTGATGGCATGTAGCAGTTGTGGGAGAAGATACTGTTCTCTGACACATTAATCCTGTGTTATGCCAGGCTGTTCACAGACCATTCACATAGTCTTCATTACTTATCATTAATCTTCCATGTCATAGTTTCTTCAGATCTTTTGCCTGTGATCATTCCTTATTTGGGAGTCCATATTTAAATATACGAAACATGGAATGTGTGAGTAATGTGGTGCCCAGGGAAGATTAACGCAGCACTCTTGGTTCCTCTTGATCTGGACTTTCATCTTAATAATTTGATTGCTTTTTCAGACCAGACAGTCAAATTCTATTTCCTAGTTTTTCACATAAAGTCACAAATAATTACAGGCTTTCCAGACATCACCTATAAAATTAATTATAAAAGTACAGTGATTCTTATCAGGTTTGTGTGTGTTTAAAAACCCCAAACCGACATTGTTTTTATGATCGCTTGTTCTACTTCACTCTCCTAGCAACAGTTAATGGATTTAATTGGAATCTGTGAAGTGATTGGTAATTTTTCTAAGCCTGTTCCTCATCCCTGCAAAACCACTAGAATATGGAAAAAAAACCTAATTTGTGCTTATGATTAAATATGGAAGAATTAATATATATTGTATCAGTAGCTGTATTGTATCATTAATACTGTGGTTCTCTGATGTTCCTTGATCAAATAGCTCTTACTGTGTTAGAAGACAAGAAATTGTTTTCTGTATAATAGTGCTTTTATAAAAAGATTTATTTTCATTGTAGTACGTGCCTTCTCAGTACCTTTAAATAACTGTGTAGATTGTTTTCTTAAGCTGTTAGTAGCTTAAGTAATTTAAATAAAGATTAATGTGTAGGTGGTTTCATTTTAATTATGAGTAAAGTTACAGTGCTTTAAACCAGTATGGCAGAAAGATGGCGAAAATTGGTGATGCGTGTCATTCTAAAGGACAAGAAGAAGTATTGATGCTGTTGTGTTGTGTGTGTGCCTGGGCGTGGGCAAGACCCTTCTTATGCAGAGCATTGAGTATCAAATTGGGGTTGTACTTGTGTTGTGGAATTGCAGGGGGTATGAGCTAGTGCTTGTGTGGTGTGTGAGTTGGGTTTGTTTTATTGGTTTGCTTTTTTTGTTTGTTTGTTTTTTAAGGCAAGGGCTTTTACTCCTAGTTTTACTCTTAGAAGCAGTTCCAGTCATTCATATTTTTTTTCACTGACAACAAAGACCTGCACTTGATGAGCAACTGTAAAAATTAAATACAGAGATTTGAGAGGACTTAAACAAGTTGCTTGCTACTAAAGGTATATTTAATTTTGCTAGTGACATTTCTAGGTATTTATAATTTTTGCAGATCTAGTAAAATACAGAGATAATTTGAAAATAAAAATGTTTGCTGTTGCATATACGTAGAGACTTGTTATTGGTAAAGTACCAATGGTAAGTGCCATTGATTAGTAAGTTCAAAGCAAGCTGTGGAGCAGACCATGAAGCAAATGGTACGGATAATAAAATAATAGCAGTCTTGAGGTCTGTAATACTTTCATGGATTAGATACATGGTATTTTGCTGGCATTAAGTTCAAAAACCTGTTCCTTTACTATTTGTAATTTGACTTCAGTCATGCATAGACTTGTTGACAGCTGTTTACTAGAAGTCTACCTTTGCAAGAGACTAGTGCCATGCTGTGTGGCAATAAAAATATCAACATACCAGCTGCAAGAACTATTTTTCAGCTGTATTAATATGTAAGCATTAGAAAATGAGAAAGGCTTGGACTTTGAGCAGAAGTGTGCAAATACACTTAATTTCTCATATTAATTGCTTGACTGCCTGATTATGCTGTTTTCATTAGAATTGTGCTTTATCTTGTGTATCTTTATTAAATGTCAGTATTAAAATTACTTTTTCAAGTTATCCATATTTAAAAAATGGTCCTGCCTAACAAGTCCCAAGCTGTGTTTAGAGCCTGTTGTGTATTAAACTCGTTAGTAACTTGAAAAGACATGTTCTATGGTTTTGTCTGTCCATGGAGGTGTCAGTGTATTTGACACAGTGTAACTCATAGTATGTATCAGACAATGCCATTTTGTAAAAGACATTAGCGAAACTCTTGAGTTGGCATCAAATAAATGAAAATATTTGTTAATAAACTTTTGAAAGTTGCAATGTCACCATTAGGAGAAAGCTGTGCTTTTCTTGCCTCCTGCCACACATGAACTTTGAAGGTATGCTGATAACTGGGTTCACTTTCCCTGGCTTTCTGCTCTGTGGACTTAAGTTTTAACCTTTCCTTTGAGCACATCAGTCCAGTCTGTTTTGCTGTATCACTAAACTGGGAGACATGTCCAATGTAATGATTTCTTTTTTGTCATTTCCAGTTTAATTGGTTTTGGTAATTAGCAGAAGTTAATGTTCTCATTTTGAGCTTTTAAAAGTTTACAGATTCTTTTGATTGTATATTCAGAGCTAGGAACAGATTTATTTTTGATTACGCCAAATAATTTTCATAATTAGTAAGCCTTTTGACTTTTTTTTTACCAGCTTTCTAGATCTTAGATGTGCTGAACCACATACCCTTTAGGAACTTTACTGGTAAAATCTCTCATATGAAAAGATGTTTATTTCTGCACTTGCTTTGCTTTGTTTTAACGAGTTACTTAATTCTGTGAGGACCTTCCCTTTTGTCCCGTGTTAGCACAGTTTGGTTAGGAGATTCCTTACCATTTGCTAGGTAGCTTGTCCAAGCTTCTTGAAAACTCAGATCTGTTCTGTCACTAAAATCACACTTATGCACCTGCTTATCAATCCTTCCAACTACTTCTAGTAGTAATGACTTCCCTCTACAAAAGTTGTTGACTCTTCCCTTGTATTTATCCATATGTTTAGTCTTCCTGGTTTTGCTATAGTTTAAACTGTTTGTTGTGGTGCAGGCCTGACTCATCTGTACCAAAATTCCCTGCCTGCTCCCAAAAAGCTAATTTTATGTTTAAATGATACAGTATTTGACTCTGTCATTGCTGTCTGATAGAGTAATTTTAAGGAATAAATTTCACACCACAGTTGTTAGATCATCGGTTTCATATTTTACTTTGTCTGGAAATTTTGGGTAAATACTTTTTATGACAGCTTGCAGAAGGAAAAAGCTATGGTCTCTAAAATACTACAGTTCTCACAATTGTGTCGTATTTAGATACTAACAGTGAGAGATTTCAACTACTGAACAGTTGCTTTTCTGCTTTCATAACTTCTGCAGTTTTCGTTAATGTGTACTATTGTATTAACTCCTGGTCACATGGTTTATAGTACCACTCTTAATTTTATGCTTGGAGGATACTGTGCTTACAGACTTTCCTGTGGTTTTGTGGATGAGGGGAGAACAGTGGAAGCCATTTACTCCCAATTTTTGTGAGGCCTTCAACATTGTCTCTTACAATATTCTTGCCTCCAAGTTAAGATACTACAGTCTGGATGGGTGGACAAGATAAATGAAAAAATGGTTGAATGATCAGCCTCAGAGGGTAATGGTTAATGAGCCATACTTGACTTGGAGGCCAGTGAAAGTAGAGTACTGTAGAGGTCTGTCCTGAGACCTGTCCTGTTTAATATCTTTACCAATGAACCAGAGGAGGTGACAGGGTTCACTTGTCAAGTTTGAAGACAACACCAGATTGAGGGGAGCTAGTTGATACACAGAGCTGCCATTTGGAGAGACCTAGATAGGCTGGAGGAATGGAACAACAGGAACCTCATGAAATTCTAAAAACAAATGCAAAGTTCTACACCTGCAAAGGAAGAACTCCTTGCAGCAATACTGTCTGAGGAGCAGCTCTACAGAAAAGGATCTAAGGGTTTTGGTGGACAGCAACCTGAACATAAGTTAGCAGTGTGCCCTGGCTGCAAAGATGCCAAAGTATCCTGGGCTGTATTAAGAGTAGATTAAGGGAAGGAAAAGGATTATCTCCCTTAACTTGGCGTTCCTTAGACCATATCTAGAACCACCACTTCTAGTCTTGGACTCTCCAGTACAAGAATGGCATCAACAAGGTGGAGTGAGCGCAGTGGAGAGCCACCAAGATGGCTGGGGGCTAGAACACTTGCTCTGTGAAGAGAGGCTGAGGGATCTGGGCTTCTTAAACCTGGAGAAGAGGCAGTTTCAAGAGGACCTGATAGCATCCTTCCAGTGCATAGGAGGAGGTCATCAAGGAGATAGAGCCAGGTTCTTCGCAATGGTGAATGGTGGAGAGGACAAGACACAGTGGGCATAAATTGAAATAAAGAGGATCTAGCTGGATATTTAAAAAAAAAAATAATATAAATGTAACAAGTATGGTGGAGGTGCACAGTGGATTTTATGGCTCTTGCATTTATGTTGCATTTTTAGCCCCTTTAACTCTGAACTGGTTGACATGGTAATTCTAACATTCTTTTAACATTGTATTTCCTAAAATAAAAGGAACAGGTACTGGAAATAACATAGGAATGTTTTGGGCTGCTGCTGTTGCAACTAGATGGTGATCCCATTCCACAGTACTTGGGTTAGAATGTTGTTCAAGATGTACAATCTAATAGTGTTGTTGGACTGTATCTAGTCCTGGGGATTTTGGGTTTGTTTTTTGCAACTGTCTTGATGCAGAGTAATAATATTTAGGATTATGGAATCCACAGGTAGTCATTATTGCAGCGTTAATGTTCCAGCTATTCAGAAAACAGATTTAGAAAGAGAGTTACGAATGCAGACATGGAAAAAAAAATCTTAACAGAAAATATGTATAGGTAAAAACAATTCCATTCAGGCACTTTCAGACTTGCAAAAGTGCTAAAAAATATAATTAGATCTCTGTAAGTAACTTGGAGACGTCAAATACACAGGAGCCCTACCTTTATTTGTTGTGGAAAATCACATAATATTTAATCTTTCATTTAATATAGAAACTTTATCCAGACTATTAGTGAAAACTTGCTATTGTCTGAACTGTTCTTAACTTGTAGAGGCAGTATTATTTCCTCCATTATCCTCAAACACATTTTTCCATTGGAATTTGGTACTACACGATAGAGCCTCCTGAGAAAGCTCTCTTAACCTCTGATTATAGTTGCACTATAGTTGCACCCTTCTTTTCTCAAACTTGGAATAAAAAAGTAAGATGGGTTTCACTGTTGTTCTTGGTTGCCTTAACTAAAGTCTATAACCTGAAAGCCTCTGTAAGACATATTTTGATTATTGATAATTTTAAGATAATGACTCATATAGCTAAAGTGTATCAACGCTTTTTTTAATTTGTGCTCTGCTAACTGCGCTCCCTCACATTTCTGATTTCACAATTGAGAAGTGATCCTTTTCTCATAAAAACATGAGCACAGCCATGCAGGTTCAGCCAAGGAGGAACAGAGGAACTGGGCAAGTGTATGTGGCACTTTTTCTAGTATTCTGGCCACTGGGGGTTTGGCAGCCTAAGGAGGAACCACCTTTGGCTCAGGATTTACTGGCTTCCAGGGTTGGTTTTTTTTTTTCTTTTCAATGAACATCTCCAGATTTCACTTGAATGCAAACATTTTTAGTGTCCACAGCATAAAATGGCAGCATTTAACAGCTTGTTGTGTCATGAACCATCTCCTATTGGTTTTAAGTATTTGATATCCAAGACAGCTAACTCTTTTTAATGTTTCAGGTATAAGTCAAAATAGAAGCTAGAAACAGACTTTAATGGTTTAACCCAATTCTGTATTTGCAATTGAATACAGTGCAAAGTATCTCAAGTGTATAGTTAACAAGTATAAAGTTAAATTAAAAGCTTCTTTGTAACAGGAATGTTACCTTTCATAATCAATCCTGTTTGTACTAACTAATGGAACTGTGAATACAGAGATCTTTCAGAAATCTGGCACAGCTGATTGCAGAAATATGCAACAGCAGATGTTTATGCAGCATTCTTTTCTGTTTGTGAATATACTTGTTCTGTACAGGTCAGTTGAACATAATGATGTGCTTAGCCATTTCATCCTGTCTTCAACAGTTTTGTTAGAGCAAGAAATAACGCAAATTGCCATTGCAAGACAAGGTCGCTTCTTGTGTTCTTTACACAACATAGAGAAAATTATGGATTTCTTGAGCTTGGTCTACATTGTGATCCCAAAATTACAGAACAATCAAGAGATGCCGAAGCAAAGTTTAAACTGGCTCACTGGTGGCCCAGAATCAGTAGCATGTTTATCACCACAGCATGACTGTTTGGTTCTGCCAAGTACCTTCAGCAAAAGATATACCAGGGGGAAGTTTGAATTGTCTTTAATTGCATTTAACAAATGAAGAAACAGCTGCATTGGAATTGGGGAGTACTGTATGCTGTGCTGAAAACCTTTTTCTCTTTCTTCATATGGGTTAAAGGATCCTTTGTCCATTTGTAAGCTTTAGGCAGCAGTTGCCAATTTTGGCTCTAGCCATGAATGTCGAAAGCACAATAGCCAAGATATTCTCTTTTTAAAAGCAGGTAATAGGTTCCAGTTGGGCTCTACACTACCAGGATTCTGTTAGTTTCTAAGAGCATAAGTATTATGCTTACTTTCTATTGTAATTTCAACATAAATGCTCAAATAATTCTTAAATTTGGTAAAGATTTCAAAGCCAGGAAGAATTGCCATTACCTACAGTACAGCACAGTTCACCTAGTCCTTTGTTAAAGTCAAGTTAACCAGCCCTAAACAGTAAGCTTTCTCAGCTAAGTTGTAGCCTTGCTAATACACGTGCTTCCTGTAGGGGAAGCAAAAATGATCATTTCTGTGTTGTCAGGTGAACACGGATATATTATAAATTCTAATCCTCTTTTGAAAATATATGTAGCCCATGATCTGCTGCCTTCCTGCATCCAAGGGGTCCCTAGGAAAAGGGACAGCAGTGAGCACACTACACTGAGTGTAGTAATTTAGTCTGTCAGGCTGTGCTGGGCATTAGGTAATATATTCTTAAGCGTGTCTTAGAATTTCAGCTTTCTCTGTTGAGTATGATGTTTTTATGTTGGTTAGTGTCAGTAATGGTGTCATGTTGTTGAATGAAAGGTCTTTCTTCTGTGAGCAATTTTCTCATTTTGTTAAGAAATGAATGTTCTCTGTTAAAAGTTATATTCTGATGCTGAGATTTCCTCTTGCCCCCAGTTTGTCACCATCTATATTAAAAAAAAGAATACTCATAGGGGTTAGGTCCACCAGTATGCTAGAAAATTATTATATTAATGAAAAAAAATCCCTGCCTTTAAACAGCTTTTCTACTAAAAGAACTTAGCTATCATTGTCTATGGACCCATCTATAAACTCACCTGCCATTACTTCAATATTCGGCAATCTTAGTGCTTTTGCAGAATGCATTAATTGTGGGGTTTTTTTGTAGCCCATGCATTCTCTTTTTTATTTTGTAAAGCATCTTTTCTGTGTCCTGAAGCATGCTTTTTGCATTGCTTGTTTCCCCTTTCAATGGCACTCCTTGGTCTGGCATTTGCTGATTATCAGTCACATTCCAAGGCATAACTTGTGAAGGGAAGGAAATACATTCAAGCTTACCTCTCTAGGACTGTGCATGATTCTGTGCAATTTCTTTTTCCATTTAATTTGCTTGGATTTTTTTTTTTTCTTTTGCTGATGGTATTTAAAAGCAGGCTCTTGCTTGCACCATTTTGTTGAATGTCAAATCTATGAAGCTGCTGCTGCTATGATACAGTTTGTTTGGTGAATAAAACCTGAAGCTCTTCAAAAACAGATATGTCTTGGGATGATTTGTTTCAACTAGGGGGTGTTTTGATCAGAAGTGGGGAAAGGAATCACAGCTCACTGTGGAGCAGTCAGCTCTTGAGGTGCCTGCATGGCTGTGCTGCAGTAGTTCTGGTCAGCTGGAGAATAGCATACCTTTATCCATCCTAATTAGTTGGTAGCGTACAACTTTCATAATGTATCACACCTCTATTCTGTTTAAATAGAGGCGTTAAATAGAGGAGTAAACAAAAGAATTGAATTTTCTACCTCTATTAAATTTTTTAGTTAAAATCAGTCCTTGGGTACATTGTTCAGCAATTTGCATTGTTGGTGACCACTAGTGAACCTTCTCTTTCTTCTTTCAGATCACTTAGCATCTCCTTTTCTTTGCTCTTTTTTATTTCTGTCTGGTTTTATGCATGACTGACTTCCATCCTCCTTGGTTAATTTACATTGAGCTTAATTTACATTGGATTTCAACTGTTACAAACTTTTTTTTTTGCTTGGCATACAGTTAGCCCTAGCTTGTGGAGGGCACTAGAAAATTTGTGTCTCTCAGACTGCCTTGTCCTTATTTCAGTCTGGCGTGGAGCTCATTTTTTGACAAAATTATCTGAGTTGAAGAACCTGGCTGAACTTGCATTGCTGGTAAGGGTTATGACCTGTGAAATTTGAGACATTTACATCTGTAGTCACATTCTTTAACCATGAAAGCCACCCATTACCTACAGATTCTCTTTTTCTGGTATCCCTCTTGTGCCATACAGTGTTTTGTCGCAGTTGTGTTTTTTATTTATCATTTAAAATTATAGTGTTTAAAATTTTTTATGGAAAAAATGTATGTCACTGTTCATGTATTTCTCTACTAGTTTTCTGCCTATATAGAATCTTACTGTTCACTTATTCCTATTGCTCACATTAATTTGGATATCTCCTTCTATTTCCCTCAGGTTCTGTCCTAACATTTCTGAAGATCTGTTCTCATATTTTGGCATATTTTGTTCCTCAACGACTTCTAATTTTTTCACTTGTCTTCTCTTTCTAGTATTGTTTGGTCTGATTTACTGCTTTTCTTTATAGCTTTTGGAATTGTTATTGCCATTGTTAATTCTGTGCTCCAGCAGTTCCCGCTCAACACGCAGTATGGGCAACAAACAGGAAGAACTAGAAGCCACTGTACAGCAGGAAGGTTATGATGTGGTTGCCGTCACAGAAACGTGGTGGGATGACTGTCATGACTGGAGTGCAGCTATGGATGGCTATAAGCTCTTTAAGAGGGACAGGCGAAGCAGGAGAGGCGGTGGGGTAGCGTTGTATGTTAGGGAGTGCTTGGACTGTGTCGAAATGGAGGAAGATGATGAGGATGACAAGGTTGAATGTCTATGGGTAAAGATCAGGGGGAAGGTCGGCAGGGCGGACATTACGGTGGGAGTCTGTTATAGACCACCCAACCAGGATGAGCAGGCGGACAAAGCATTTTACAAGCGTCTGTCAGAAGCCGCCTGGTCGCCGGCCCTTGTACTCGTGGGCAACTTCAACTTGCCGGATGTCTGCTGGAAATACAACATGGCAGAGGGGAAGCAATCTAGGAGGTTCCTCGAATGTGCGGAGGACAACTTCCTCATGCAAGTGGTAAATGAGCCCACTAGAGGAGGGGCCCTGCTTGACCTGTTGTTTGTGAACAGAGAAGGACTAGTGGGAGATGTGAGGGTCGGTGGCCGTCTTGGGAATAGCGACCATGAAATTTCGATAGTGGGGGAAGTAAGGAGGTGCAAGAGCAGAACTTCTGCCTTAGATTTCTGGCGGGCAGACTTTAGCCTGTTTAAGAGGTTGGTGGACAGAGTCCCTTGGGAGTCGGTCCTGAAGGGCAAAGGAGTCCAGGAAGGCTGGACGTGCTTTAAAAAGGAATTGCTAAATATTCAGGAGCAGGCTGTCCCGGTGTGTAGGAAGACAAGCCATCGGGGAAAAAGACCGGCCTGGTTAAACAGAGAACTTAGGCTAGAACTTAAGGAAAAAAAGAGAGCCTGTTTGCTCTGGAAGAAGGGTCGGGTAACTTGGGAGGTCTATAGGGATGTTGCCAGGTCATGTAGGGAGAAGATTAGAAGGGCCAAAGCTCAATTAGAGCTTGATTTGGCTGCTACGGTCAAAGATAACAAAAAAAGTTTCTACAAATACGTTAACAGCAAAAGGAGGGTCAAGGAGAGCTTCCACCACTTGCTGAATGAGGAGGGTAGTGTAGTGTCAGGGGATGAGGAAAAGGCAGAGGTGCTCAATGCCTTCTTTGCCTCGGTATTTAATGTCAAGACCAGTTGTCTTCAGGAGACTCGGCCCCCAGAGCCTGAAGTTAGGGACGGGGGGCTGTGTGAACCCCCCATAATCCAGGAGGAGACAGTTAGTGACCTGCTGTGCCAGCTGGACACCCACAAGGCTATGGGCCCGGATGGGATTCACCCCAGAGTAATGAAGGAACTGGCAAATGAGCTTGCCAAACCACTCTCGATTTTCTACCGGCAGTCCTGGTTAACTGGAGAAGTTCCAGCTGACTGGAAATTAGCAAATGTAATGCCCATCTACAAGAAGAGTCGGAAGGATGATCCGGGGAACTATAGGCCTGTCAGCCTGACCTCGGTGCCAGGCAGGGTGATGGAACAGATCATCCTGAGTGCCATTACACGGCACATGCAGGACAATCGGAGCATCAGGGCCAGCCAACATGGATTCATGAAAGGCAGGTCCTGCTTGACCAACCTGGTCTCCTTCTATGACAAAGTGACCCGCTTAGTAGATGAGGGCAGGGCTGTGGATGTAGTCTATCTAGACTTCAGTAAGGCATTTGACACTGTCTCCCACAGCATCCTCCTAGACAAACTGTCTGCCCAGGGCTTGGATGGGTGGACTCTTCGATGGGTTAAAAACTGGCTGGATGGCTGAGCCCAGAGAGTGGTGGTGAATGGGGCAAAGTCCATCTGGCGGCTGGTCACTAGCAGTGTTCCCCAGGGCTCAGTTCTGTGGCCGGTGCTGTTCAATATCTTTATAGATGATCTAGACGTAGGGATTGAGTGCACCCTCAAGAGTGGTTAGAAAGGGGCCTGGCGGAAAGAGACCTGGGGGTGCTGATGGACAGCCGGCCAGACATGAGCCAGCAGTGTGCCCAGGTGGCCAAGAAGGCCAATGGCATCCTGGCCTCTATTAGGAATAGTGTAGCCAGCCGGTCTCGGGAAGTGATCGTCCCTCTGTACTCGGCACTGGTGAGGCCGCACCTTGAGTACTGTGCTCATTTCTGGGCCCCGCACTTCAAGAAAGATGTTGAGGTGTTGGAGCGAGTCCAGAGGAGGGCGACCAAGCTGGTGAAGGGTCTGGAGGGTCTGACCTACGAGGAACGGCTGAGGGAGCTGGGGTTGTTTAGCCTGGAGAAGAGGAGGCTCAGAGGTGACTTTATTGCAGTCTACAACTACCTGAAGGGAGGTTGTAGTGAAGTGGGAGTTGGCCTCTTCTCCCTGGCAACTAGCGATAGGACAAGAGGACACAGCCTCAAGCTTCGCCAGGGGAGGTTCAGGTTGGACATTAGAAAGAATTTCTTTTCAGAAAGGGTTGTTAGACATTGGAAGGGGCTGCCCAGGGAGGTGGTGGAGTCACCATCTCTGGATGTGTTTAAGAAAAGACTGGACATGGCACTTAGTGCTATGGTCTGGTTGACAGGGTGGTGTCAGGGCAATGGTTGGACTCGATGATCCCAGAGGTCTCTTCCAACCTGATGGATTCTGTGATTCTGTGAACAATGACAATGGTTTAATCGAATTAAAGTGGATAATGTTAATAGGTGCACTCCCATCGACTTCTAAAGTCACAGAATCACAGAATGTTAGGGATTGGACCTCGAAAGATCATCTAGTCCGGAGCAGGATTACCTAGATCATGTCACACAGGAACGCGTCCAGGCAGGTTTTGAATGTCTCCAGAGAAGGAGACTCCACAACCTCTCTGGGAAACCTGTTCCAGTGTTCAGTTACCCTCACTAAAGAAGTTTTTCCTCATATTTATGTGGAACCTCCTGTGTTCCAGCTTGCACCCGTTGCCCCTTGTCCTGTCAATGGATGTCACTGAGAAGAGCCTGGCTCCATCCTCATGACACTTGCCCTTTACATATTTATAAACATTAATGAGGTCACCCCTCAGTCTCCTCTTCTCCAAGCTAAAGGTACCCAGCTCCCTCAGCCTCTCCTCATAAGGGAGATGTTCCACTCCCTTAATCATCTTTGTGGCTCTGCGCTGGACTCTCTCTAGCAGTTCCCTGTCCTTCTTGAACTGAGGGGCCCAAGATACAATTTAGTGTCTTCATTTAATATTTTATGGTCCTTAAGTACATTTAGTGTGTCATTGTTACTGTGGTTGTTTTCCAAGCCCTCATCTGTTGTGAACAGATGACTCAACAAAAGTAGTGTTTCAAACATATTTTCTTGCACATTTGCTATTTATAGTGTGTGTTTCTTTGGAGAAAATTATATGCAAATCTACAGTTTGGGATGTAAGATTATAGCAGTTTTGTAGCAGGTAAAATGTATAAGTTGCCTGGTCCTACAGTGAAGTGGAGAAGACAATACAGATAAACTATACAGGGAGATCTCCAGGTTAGCAGTTTCTATGGGATTGTGTGTTTGCTGATTCCTGGAGGTATGCTGCTTTTCTAAGCTTGAAATATTCTCAAACACAAATTGTCTGGGAGTAAGAAATTGCTGCTTCCCTTGAACAAAAGGGTGAAAAAACTCATGCAATTTGCTTGTCTATGTATGCCAAAGCAGTATACGTAGAGTCCATTTAAAATTCAAGTGATGTTTTGCCAAATGTCAGTTATAAAGAAATAGTATCAGTATAACCTTTCTCTTTCTGCTCTTTGGTCTACAATTTTTATTTCTAATAGAATTTTACTGCTCTGTTTCAAGCAGTAGTTAGAAGGTAAGTAGATATTTTTAAACATCAGTTTTTAAAATTTTTCGTCATATAGAAAAAATCCTTTTCTGTTAAGAAAAGCTACACACAAAAAAGCTTAACACTATCTATTTCATAAGCTGCTTTTTTATACCGGTGCAATTATTTTCCAGGTAAGAGAATGCTGTGTACAGCTGTTAATCTATAGCCCTTTGTGTAAATGTGCTTGTGTTTGTGCATGTACACACACAGAAAACAAGATAACTTTGATTTTTGTCACACGAAAGGGAAATCATTACATGTTTCTTTACAACTAACATGAATGTAGTTTTGAATAGAGATTGTGTTGCATTTTATTCTCTCAAGCAGTTCTGACCCCAGGTTGGGCTCAAACCCTTAGTTCCTGAGGTGCCATCAGTTGGCTGTGTATTATGTTAATAATTTTCACATGTGTAAGCACTTTGCTTTGTCAGATTTGAGAAAACACAAGCTTCAAAAAGTCTCTTGTGTACTGCTTGTGAGAGGGAGAGGGGCATACTCCCAGGTAAGGTAGTTCACAGCTTAAGGCAGCTGCCAGGTGTGGTTCCAGCTGTGTGTGTTCAGCCTTTAGGCTGTCTGTGACATAGTGCGTCTAACATCGACGTTACGTACAGTGATCGGCTCATGTGCATGACACTTGATGTTTCAGGCTTCTGGTCCTGGGCAGCTAGTGTGCATTAGCCTTCTAGATTTATAGGAATTTTAGCACTTCAACCAGTTCCAGTGATGGTCTTTTCCAGTGTTACCTGTCTTAAATTATTTCTGCAAGGCATGAAAGAGCAGAGCAAGGTATATATTGCCATCTTAAACACCTTGTCATTTTTTACTTGCTTGTTGTGGAGCCTGAGAAAGCCATCTTCATTGCTCTTCCAGATACCCTCAGTTCACCTGTTTACTGTTGTTTATGCTCCCTCACCAATCTGAAACCTGCATCTTCTTGTTGTTTAGTCTTGTTATGCCTGTAGGTTATACATGTCAAAACAAAAAACCTTTAATATTTTTCTAGGAAAGAACAACACTAAAATAAATTACTCTCTGATCTTTTTATAGAAATAGATTGATCTCTGGATGTGTTTTACAAGATCGAATCATTCTTGTAGCTTGTCTTTGAACCTTATCTGCTGCCTTTTTTTTTTTTTTTTTTTTTTTTTTGAGTTCCAAAATGAAGCTCAAGTGTTTGTGGTTTCATGAGCTCCTGTGTGAAGGCAACATGATATCCATACACTCCTAGTCACAGTTTTTCTTATCTGATTCCCATTGGCAGAAAATCTTAAATTTATAATGTTCAGCAAAATATCTATAATAAGGCCTGAATCAAAATGTCAGATCGTGAACAGGAAACTTCAGTGTGAGGTGTGAAGAAGTGAATGGATCTAAAACTTAAAATCAGAAAGGTATAGTGTTTGTGCAGAATGACAATAGTATATATATGGACACGAGATGGAAAAAAGCATTGTACTATGTTGGGGGTGGAAGTCCCTTAGTTACCTTTTGCTGCGACAGATGACACTGCCAAATTTCTGCTGAAGTGATGAAGCAAGTCTAGCGCAGGTTGTAGACAATGGTCAGAGGCAGATGTTCTGGTGATTCTGTCTTCCTTCTACGTCTTAGAGATGGAAAGTAAAGGTGCAACAAAATCAGGAAGTCATTGGTGGTAATGATGAAGGTTTGGGGCTCTTCAGTTATTGGAAAACAGGTGGAGGAAGATGACTCTTTGATGGATGTGTCCCAAATAAATGCCTGAGGCAAATTGCTTCTGAATTCTGGGACGGAAGGTCCAGTATAAACTAAGAGCAAGGAATAAGTTGAAAGTTTGAGAGAAAGACATAGACAGTTCTTTGCCTGGTCTTTGTACCCTGGAGGAAGAAGTAAAACAAATGAGAATATAACTGTAAAGGAAGAGATGAGAGTAGGACACAAATGGCAGAAAGCAAAGGAAATAGAGAAGCAATAGGAAGGTAAGATTTACTTCATGGGCAGACTTTCTCTTCTGTATTAAGTTTGTTGGAAAAGTGAACACCTCTGATCATTTTTTCACCATTCATCAGCTGGTGATAGCTCTCCCCACAGCCAAACTGTGTGAGCATTCCCGGTCCTGCTTCAGGCAAAATTGGCTACATTAGTGCATATCACTGGTGATATAACAGTAATGAACAGTGGAAAGGAGGGAAGGAAAATAGCCTCCTGTAGCTGAAACATCTGTTTGCAGAGTGGATCTCTGTGATCTTAATGAAAGGGCACTGTATCAGTTTCAAAAGAGAGACCCGCAATATCCACAGGCCAAAGCATGGAGTCAAGAAAATAGAACTAGAGCTGCTGGGTCAGGTAAAGAAAGAGATGCTAATGGTACACAGTGAATTTGTCTTTTGTGTATGAGGCACAAACTGGGGAGAGGGAAAGGGAATGGCAGAAAAAGTTAAACAATTTGGAAAGATCAGTAAATCTTTAGGCTGGGTAGGGTCCTTTGGGACCTCAAGTCCAAACCCCTTCTGTAGCAGGTAAGCATATCGTATATAATTCAAGTCACAAATTGCTCAGCCTCCATTTTAACTCATTATGGTTTGTAGCTTTTGTTTTTCTAATCTGTTAATTTGAAGACTATTCCAGAATTTCATGTTGTTTGGGATGTTCTTATTTTTAAGCTACCTTTATTTCTGGTTGGTGTTTTGGCCTCACATTAACGTTTTTTAAAACTATGATCGTTCTTCTTAATTATTGTTACCTTTCCCTCACTACTTCATATTTTTATATGGAAGAAATTTGTCTCTTTTAGCTTTTGTTTTGCTAGGCCAAGGAAGCCAAACTTCTTTAATGTGTTTCTCTCAATACATTCTTTGTTCTCCCAATCATAGTAATAGCTCAGCTCATCACCTATAACATCAGAAAGTCTGCTTTAGACCTCCAGGTTTTGATTTGGATTTGAATGGAAATAACTCTTTGAGAAAGAGATACTAACAGAAATTACGATAGAATCATTTTCCCCAATTCTAAACTGGCAAACAAATGCTGATAATAATGGTAAAGCCTGTGTGTTCCTGAGTGTAACAACTGCTACATTTTTTCACAAAATAGCTGTGTGCCCACAAAGGAATATGCTAATTGTAGACTAGATATTGGTCCGTGAGGACATTGTAGAAGCTTGGCTAACAGTATATAGATGTAAAAATAGGTTTGAATGGAAAATAATAATAAAATTTAAAAACATGCATAAGAGTTTTGGTTTGATTTAGTTTCTAATTCAAACACAAACTTTGAGAAATTAAATAAAGTAGTGATTTAAGAACACAGGAGCTCGGTTATGGAGGAAATGCAGAAAAGAGTTGGAATTTTAATACCAAACAAGAAAGAGAAACTTCAGGGAAGGACTCCAAACGTAAGGGAAAATATGAGCACCTCAAAAACCAGAAGAGTAGAGCAGGAGCTTGACTGCATAGATGGTCAGAGACATAGTGAGACATGCTAAAAGTCAAGCAAATTAAGCTTTATGAAAATTATTTAAAGATTCTCCTGTCTGAAGACAGTGAAAAGGCTGGCATTACATATTTAGAATGTTGAAATGAAACACTTGGCTAGAACTGAAGTGAAATTTTTTATCTTAGTTTTAGATTAGAAAAATATAGTAAGACATAGTAGAAAAGGCAGAAGGTCTTTGTATGTATTAGCACCTTCAAAGTGGAAGGAAAGTTCAGATCTCAATGTGCTTCTACCAGAACTGACTGTACCCGAATGCCCCTGGTACCTGACTGTACGCTTCTAACACTGGAACTTGAGTGGGAAAAGTGGTGCAGGTGGTTATAATCCTGTTGGATTTACCTCACCAGTTTATCATTTTTGGAAGGAACGTAAGTGGAAAAAAGTCATTAAGAATATAAGTGCAGGTGAGACACATAACAAAACACAAGGGACTTACATGTTTAGATGACTTCAGACTAATGCCATATTTTTACAGTGATTTTGTTGGGGGTATGGAGGCAAATACACTGCTCCTTGGAAAAGGTCTGGCTTCCAAATTCCCTTTCTTGGGATTTTTCCCAGTTGGTGCCTAGGTAAGAAATATGAGAAGGAAGGATAAAGCTGTATTAACTCATCTGGGGGCAGTGCTGAAACCATTTGCTACTTGAGTTAACCAGATCACCTCCTAAGTCATCTAATAGCAGCCTTATCTTTGAGAAAAGGTGCAGGATGGATTAAGTACTGGAGGACTGGAAAGGATAAATGTACCAGTTGTCAAAGCAGGGAGAGGAGTCAAGGAGAGAGAGTGATCATCTTAATATTGATGTGTCCCTCACAAAAAAAAAAGTTTATCAAACTGTTTTTATTTATCTGCAAGGTAATGAAGAGATGAGTAATTGCCAGCATGGGCTTATCAAGAACAAATAATGTCAAACTAGTTTAATTTCTGTCTATGATAAAACAGTTCACCCTGTAAATAGAAACAAAGCAGTAGCTGTCATGTATTTTGATTTTAATTTAAAGGCTTTAATAAGGCTGTCTTTTGTGACATTTTCATAAGTAATGCAGAGAAATTGGGTCTAGGAGAAACTAGTGTACAGAAAGTGCAAAATTGATTGGATTAATATCGCTGTTGATTAATTGTCAATGAATTGCTCTCAAAATTAAAAGGTATATTGAGCAGGTTTTCTTTAGAGACCTGCCTGGAGTCTGGTTCTTCTTTCTGTTTTTTAGCTAGTGGACTGGATGGTAAAGAGTAACTGGAGTCATTCTGCAGATGACACAAAACTGGGAAGGGACTGTGCTGTAGAACAAGATGACATTTCCGAATGATCTTGCAAAACTGGAAAAATAATCTGCAAATCAGTAGGTAAAATTCAGTTGAGATGAGAAGACATGACACTTATTCATGAATAAATCATTGCAGTCCTTCAGAAAAGGATTTGCATTTTTTTAATTTGATAGCACTATACTGTATCGAAAGGTAACCCTTCCTCTGGCATGTACAGATGGAATTGTAGCCAGTAAAATGAGGAAAGTCAATCTTATTCTTAATTAAGCGTTATCGGAGTCTCTGCTGGAACACTGTGTTCCACTTGGGGACTCACATTTCAAGGAAGACTTGGACCCCTTGGAGGCTGAACAAAGACGTCAGAGGTGATCAGAAGTGTAGGAAGCATCCCTTGGAGGAAGAGTAAACCATTTTCATTTGTTTAGCCTCCCAAGAGAAGACATAGGAGAGTGTGGTTTTCTAATGTGTAAAGGGCTGTTCCAGAAGAAATAAAGGAATAATCTCTTGTGTCAGTGGTGACCACAATACATAAAAAGGGTCCAAACAACCAAGAAAAACTCAAAGGAGATATTAGAGAAACCTTTCTAAATGTCAGATTGATTAAGTAATAAAGCAGATTGCCTGAGAAGGCGAAAGACATGCATAGCTATAGTTTTTCCCACTTGTGAGAATAGGGTATGTGGTGACCAACCCCCTCCCTTCCCTTCACCCTCTTGACAGGATGCGCACTGAACTGCTGATGAGGTACTTAATTTTGAAAAAGCGGTCAGCCTAGTGCTTAATTTTGAAAAAGCAGTTAGTCTGTGGTTTGTGGTTTGATTTTTTTGGATCACACCTGCAAGTAATTGCACGTAGGTAAAGTAACCTTTCTCTGTAAAAGCTCATCTTAGGGCAGAGCTAGAGGATGATCTCACCAGCTCAGTAGTATCCTCCCAACCAGGGATGCTTGACCGTATGACACTGCCAATTGCCTTAACTGCAATCATGAGTGTTATCTGTATTGTTATTGTTACTATCAACATTTTATATACCTTTATCCAGGAATATCTGAATAAAGTTAGATCTAACATAGCAGCTATTAGTGAATATATAGGCACTGAATAAAATGTACATTTCTTGATAATACTGATGTTTGGTTTAATTCTCTTCCTACTGGAGCCCAGTGGGTAGTTTTCTTTTATCTCCTATTTACAAGTATTATTCTGTGGACGTTGGTTTGGTATTGTATGTATACTCACTTTAAACAGTTGAGCAGAAGTAGAGTGGCCGAATCTAGGTGTTGAACCAAGGTTGTAACTGCTTCATCAGAAGATAACCCAGCCTCGATGAATAACCCAGCCTCAGCAGCCTGAACCTTTACCAACGCATAACCCCTTAGAGTAGTTGGCTTATGACAAGGTGGAAATGCATTGTTTTTTTTTAAATTTGTTTCCTTAACCTGTATTTTTCTAAAAGTTTCTGACTGAATGACTGCCTGGAACAGAATTATTCAAGTTGAGGCAAGATAACACCAGCAGTTATGTTTATGTGGCCCCCTGCTTGAATTCACCTTCTTTGAGGAGGAAAGTGAGGAAACCTTTTCTTCATTATAACAAGAGAGGGAAAAAAAAAGGTTGCTACAAACTGTAGAAATCTTATTTCTTTCAGGAAGGTTCTTATTCATATTGGCCAAACTGATAAACTCTTCTCTTGATTCAAACATAACATATTTGATTCAAGAGACATTTTCTTTTGAAATATCTTTTTAATGCTCTAGTAAGAATTTGAATTCTAGCAGTTGATATCTTCAGATTGGTTTTAGGTGATATATTTTTGTTTGTATAATCATAGCTTTCAGGCAGAAGTCTCTCCCTCACCTTTCTCTGATTTGAATTTGAGAGGGATCTCTTCAACATGGCGGTCAAGATTATTTTAGCCTTCTAACACTAACTTTACTTTCTCCATTTCTTCAAGGGTGGTCATCTATGTGCTCTTTTTGCTGTAATCTATATATACAGAAGACGACCTGTATAGCTTAATGAAAAATTCATTGCCATTTTATCTTTGACAAAAAGCTAAACAATGCGTTAGACTAAATTGTCCATTACACGTTTGTACGAGGCAGTGTAATTACATAAAAAGTAGCCTTAACAGTAAGAATAAAATTTATCATAGGATAGTGCTAATGTATTTATATGCAATGAGAGTAGGTTTAATTATAGTACATTTAAGATTGGTATGCCAAGGGCAATAAACTTTACAACAACATTCAAAAGTTTAATAAGCATGAAACATCATAAGAACAATGTAGACTAAACCTTCCTTGCATCCGAAAAGCTGAAATGCAAAGAAGTTTTTATTTATTGCCTCAGGTAAAAAAGTCTGTAGAAACAGATAAGTGATGACAAAGCTTTGATGTTAATAAACCCAAATGGAAGTCAAAAATCAAAGTGTGTAAATGGCTAGGTTATAAAAAGAAAGATGACAGAGTTATACCCTGTAATTAGGTGTAATTTGTGCTTTTGGCACAGCTATTTGTCCTGCATGAATGAGAGGTTGTCTCATGTTTTCTTGTCCCTGTATAATAGAATTGCAGTACGGGCACATCCCACTTCAAACCTCTATAGTTTTGGGTTTTTTTCCCAACAAGTAGTTGAAAGCATATTGATCCCCTCTTATGTGAGTAGTATAGTCGGTTTGCCCTTCCTAGTACTTGAAAATAGTCATAAGCTGAGTGTTTATAAAACACTTACAGCTAGAAACAAAGTAATAATTTTAGAAAAATGCAATCAAATCACAAAATGAGTTTCTACCTTGAGTATAAATCACACTTATATGTCATACAAGTGAATTATATAAAAACTAGAAAATTAATCATCCAATTAAATTATTTAATGAGTTGTTCTGTTTAGCAGCTGCATAATTGACTGTCTCATCCATATTTTAAACTTGTAGAACAAATTGCTATTAATTAAATAATTTAATTGATTCCTGTCTTTGTTTTATGGTATCTCTGCATGAGACATCAAATTTTCAGTGCTGAAACCTATTTTACAACCTTCTCTTTCTGCCATGCACTGTGAAAATTTGAAAGAAATCTTTTCTTCTACTTTCTGTGTAGCAAAGAAACTGAAAAAGTCTATTGATTGAGGGAAAGCCGCAGATTTTACTAATGGCTATATATCTGTACCTGTATCAGTTTTTAAACCTTCCTGTTTCAGAATAATTACTGTATTTTTAGACATGCTAAATTCTCTGTATCTTTATGAAATTACCACAAGGTTTGGTACTCATGTGTGATTTCAATCTCTCTGATGTGAAGTTCGCAGCTCTCATTTGGTGGGATGGGGAACACGCTTGCAGAGCACCTTTCAGTTAGCTGTGTTACATGCTTAAGGTTGTAAATCCGTGATATGCAGTGCAAGAATTGACTGCTCCAGGAGTGCAAAGCCACTTGCCAAAGCTTGTCTTTCTTTTATACATGAAAATGCATGGGAAAAAAAAAAAGAAAAATTAGTATGATCCTTTTTTATATTGACCTAAATATAGTTTTGCTTTGTTTTCAATGTCTCCTTTTTTGTTTGAAATTTGAGTCTGGCGTGTTCAGAAGTTCTCAAATTATTTCTGTGAATGCTGCAGCGTGGTTGCATGCAAGCATTCGCTGGTGGCGTGAGGTGGCCCTCCGCCTCCTGTGGATATCCTTCTGTCTTCTGGTACATCCTTGAAAGGGTGCGTGCTTGTACTGCAGGGCATAAATCTACCCCTTTCTTTCAAAGTGTCTTTGCAGTTCATGAAGCCTTTTTCATGAATTCTACCTGGAAGGACAAACTCCTTGGTGGGGAAAAGGGCTCTCTGATGACTGAGACATTTCCTTTCTGTTTGGGACATGGGGGCTGCAGTTTCCCTTCTGGGGGTCTGTGCTCATCCAAGGGTGAGGGATTCCTTCCTCCCACCCCAGTGTCACTCCTGACACTGTTATATGCCTCTCTTCCTCCTGGTGTTGTACCCCACTCCAGAACTGCTGTGGCTATATTGGGAAAAAGGATTTGGCAAGTCTGTAGCTTCTTCTGCTGTTAAAGGAATAATGATCTTGTTATAAAACCAGTTATGTATGTATTTCATTTCAGAGGTCACATTTTGGTAGCTAAAAAGGTTGGCTAAAATTTCTGGAAGCCTACGTGGGACATTACTTAAATAAAATTAAAAAAACCCCAAATCCTCAAACAGTATTACTTCAACTTCTGCCCATGCTGTCAGTACTTTAAAATATCCTCAGAAGATTGAAGTGAAAAGTCATAGTATATGAACAGGGTGCTACTGAAGTAACTTCAGCTCTTCTGTCAAGACTGAGTGGAATTCAGTGGAATCCCAAACCCCTGTGGGATGTGATCAGAGCAGAACTTTTGATAGAAATTCAATAACAGTCCAATGATTTAGTAGTTATAAAAGTAGATGCCTGTAGACAGGTTTTAGTTTTCCACATCACCACGGGATTTCTGCAGGCTTAAAACTTTAAGAAAAATTTAGAAAACCCTGTATGGTGTGTATGTTCAGAAAGTGCCAAAGATGCACGTTTTTATACCTTACCTGTAAAACTTCTCTGTCTTTTAAATGTGTTCTGATAATTATTGGGTTTATCTTTCTGATAAATGTGATATTGTTAGTGACGCATGGATGAATATTTCTTATATAATGTCAGAAGTTAGGAAATGCTGTTCTCCAGGAGAGTTCCCTAAGTGTGGTTCATGCTGATCAGTTACTTAAAGGCTTTTTGTTTTCCTCTTTTCGTCCCACTGAGATACACTTTTAAATTTTATCTGTAGCTTTTGAGCTGCATTTTCTAACTGCAGTGGAATAAAAAGATGTGACCTGTACTTCTCTCGTAAGTCAAGTGGCAGAGCCATGCTCCAAATGGCTCAGCTCTTTGTCTTTTCTCCTGCTGGCATTGTGAGTTAGGCTTTCCCAGACAGACTTGTTTAAATCTGTTTCTTGGGCCCAAATATCTGCTCACAATTGTTGCTGTTCTTGAAGTGCCGGCACTTGTTGAAAATTATCACAGTTTCAGTACTGCTGGCACTGTTCGCTCCTATCCAGATGACAACTCATGTTTAGTTAACAAAATCAATTCTAAGTTTTCTTAAGCCCACAGTCTATAGTCATAAAAGTGTATGTTAACTTAGGATCAGTCTTTCCCTTTGTGTTTCTGATCATTATTTGCTTTCTTCTTTTGCTTCCCCTTTCCCCCCAGTTAATTATAAACTTCTTTCATGACTCTCAACTTTCCAGATCTGTCAGAACGGAGGTTCTTGCTGGACTATCCCAAGCCAGGTTCAATTCCCACCTGAACCATCTCCCACACCAGCCAACAGGGGTGGGAATATGAGGCAGGCAGTACATGGACCTTCTCTGAGCCTAAGTAAAGCCATGATCCCTCTGGACAGGTTAGATAGATGGGCCGAGACCAACGGCATGAGGTTCAACAAGAAAAAAGTGCCGGGTCTTACACTTCGGCCACAACAACCCCATGCAGCGCTACAGGCTGGGGGAAGAGTGGTTAGAAAGCGGCCCAGAGGAAAGAGACCTGGGAGTGCTGATGGACAGCCGGCTGAACATGAGCCAGCAGTGTGCCCAGGTGGCCAAGAAGGCCAATGGCATCCTGGCCTCTATTAGGAATAGTGTAGCCAGCCGGTGTAGGGAAGTGATCGTCCCTCTGTACTCGGCACTGGTGAGGCCGCACCTTGAGTACTGTGTCCAGTTCTGGGCCCCGCACTTCAAGAAAGATGTTGAGGTGTTGGAGTGAGTCCAGAGGAGGGCGACCAAGCTGGTGAAGGGTCTGGAGGGTCTGACCTATGAGGAATGGCTGAGGGAGCTGGGGTTGTTTAGCCTGGAGAAGAGGAGGCTCAGAGGTGACCTTATTGCAGTCTACAACTACCTGAAGGGAGGTTATAGTGGAGTGAGAGTTGGCCTCTTCTCCCAGGCAATTAGCGATAGGACAAGAGGACACAGCCTCAAGCTTCGCCAGGGGAGGTTCAGGTTGGACATGAGGAAGAATTTCTTTTCAGAAAGGGTTATTAGACATTGGAATGGGCTGCCCAGGGAGGTGGTGGAGTCACCATCTCTGGATGTGTTTAAGAAAAGACTGGACATGGCACTTAGTGCCATGGTCTAGTTGACAGGGTGGTGTCAGGGCAACGGTTGGACTCGATGATCCCAGAGGTCTCTTTGAACCTGGTTGATTCTGTGATTCTGTGGTCATGTCAGCTGCCACCTTTGTGTCGAGACGGTCTGGTTTGCAGGACAGAAGTTCACGGAGTGTGGCTTCCTAGCCAGACATTGTTGCTCTGCAACTCTTCACGTCAAACCCAGCAAGTCTGTATGACTTTGGAGGAATGACTAATCACTTACTTGGTACTTGCAAGCAGTCTTACTGTAGAGAACTGGATTTTCCAGTCAATTTCACAAATTCATTATGTTGTGGGAAAAAATCTGAAAATTAGGTTTTCTGTCTGTTTGAGGTGAATGAGTTTGAGATTTCTCTCTAACTCCAATATATAAACCAGAACTTTTTTGCTTGCTTTTGATTGGAGCCGTTTCAAATTAAAGTGTAATTAATTTTGAATTAAGAGTTGTTTTCTTTCAAAAATGGGGGTGTGGAGTGGGAATTTAGAAGCATTCTTTAGTGTGACTTCTGCTGTTTGGAAAAAATGCTAGTATATACATCTGATATATAGGCAGTGTGATAGTAAAGTACTCTGTTAAAACTGATTCTTTCAATTGTCCTCTTATTCTGTTGAGGTGCTGCTACTTGTTGAGAACTGAGAAGATGCCTTAAGGTGAAGGGAGAATTGAACTCCGTGTGTGCAGAATTGTAGCTTTGCATAGAAACTCATGTGTTAATGTTTTTTTTTAAAAAAAAAAGTAAGATTAATCTAGACATGTGGTTACAAAGATTTTTTTGATAATGATTGGAAGAAATGTATGTAGATTAAAATGAGAGTAATGGATAAATTATCCTTTTTCAAATATTTAACTGTAATTATGTTAGATTTACAGATAGGAGAATATTTCTGCTTGTTCTCTCTCTGGAGTCTATATCAGTTCTGGAGTTCTTTGTCTCTTTTTGGTGGTCTGTTTTTTTTTGAGTCATTAACTTGATGGATGTCAAAGCCTTGCCTTGTGTTTAAAGTGTAATAACATCTTTATTAGACAATGCATGGGGATGTTATCATCTGGAAATGACGGAAGACAGATTTGTGTTCTTTAAAGTACTTTTGTTCCAATTGATAATGACTTCTGTTCTAAATAGTGCTTTCAGAGTGCGGTTAGGTCTGTGGTTGCAATCGTCATAGCAAATCAGTTCCCTCCAAAAGATGATTTATGCTGTAAATCAGACCTGCTTGGGTCATCATATCAAACAGATGGAGACTGCAG
Source organism: Nyctibius grandis (assembly GCF_013368605.1). NCBI lineage: Eukaryota > Metazoa > Chordata > Aves > Nyctibiiformes > Nyctibiidae > Nyctibius > Nyctibius grandis. Next base: position 106,723,576 of record NC_090659.1, read on the forward strand.
TCCCTGACCCAGTGTAAGGAACTAAGTTATTCTTTGCCAGGGAACCTTAATTGGTTCAGGCCCAAGAATGGGAGGTGTGTACTTGAGGAGACTAGCAAGAGTTGCAGAAGTGTGGTTGACTTACTAATTGTGACTCAGTAGTAACTTATTTTTACCACTTCAGATGGCTGTGCTTTTGATGAGTAAAATTTAATGTCTGATTAAATTCAAATTTTTGTTAGGATAATTTAATGTGTTTTTTCTTTTCACTTTATCTTCTTTTCTGTAATGCTATGTGTGCATTTGCATTACAGATTAAGTAGTAGAGAAAGTGCAGTAAAAGTTTATTTGAGTAAGGATGCATTTGATCCTCTTAAAGTTCTAGGTAGGAAGTTTTACAGTTGAGGTATAGTTTAGTTTTTCTTAAGTGTATTGATTTCAAAAAAATCAAAATTCTTGTTCTGGGGCAGATAAGAATTTTTGAAACTATCTAGCAATATAATTGAGAATTTTGTGTTATGTGAAGGATTCTTCCAAAACGTGTTTCAGTTTCTAAATTTTTTTAATAAAATTACAGATTTGGAATGAAATTGTGCAAAACCAAAATGTGATTTATTTCAGAACATTCATATACTGAAGTGTTCGAGTACTATATAAACAATTTAGCAAAATCAATATAGATACACACATGTATGTGTATGTATATATCTGTTGATGCTTCCACATCGAAACCTGCTGAAAAAAAAGGCAAGAAACTTCCGGTGGCATTTTTGCGTTGTCCCGGTAATATGCCTGCCATGGAGGAAGCACCTATGTAACTGAGGGTAGATGCGTGTGGTTGTCTTACCTCCTCCATCTCTGCCTTTTCTGTTGAGAATGTTAACAAAAGGGCTAGGTTTTCTTTGTTTAAATAAAAATCCTGTCCTGTTTTAGAAACATGAACTTTTGTATGAAAATTCTACCAGGTTTTTTTCAGTAGGCTGTAAGTTGGCTTTCTCATGCTTTGATGTCAGTGTTTTCTGTTTCCAGACTGTGACCCTGAATACAGTAAAACCATACTGATAATAGTCCTTTCAGAGAACTTTTTATTTGTTTTGGTTATGAGAAATTTTTTTTTCATCATTCCAGAAAGAAAGCACCTCTATTCATCTCTGTCATTTCACCTATTCCTGTAGTTTGGTAATTTATAGTTTCCAGTGTCTTTGGATAGAATCCTCGTGAGTTCTGAAGAGATTTTTGCATCTGAGGTCATGATATTTAGGTCTTCTTAAATTCAGCTTTGAGAATTAGCGTTTTACTGAGTTACTTGTATCTGACAGTATTAAGTAGGCCGTAAGTATTCTATTCTGCTTTTTAAAACAATAACAGATTTTGTCCCTATAAGTGGAAGTGAGAACAGCATTATATAATTGCTGTTGTTTTTAGCTCAAATTTCTGGAGTGCAGCACAAATAAAATCCTAGCTTTTCTGTGGCCATTGAAAGTGTCGAGGAAAACGTAACAACCTTGATGATTTCTGACAAACAAACGAGGGTTACTTATGGCAAGCCAGCATTGTTGAATTAGAAGCTATATTCCAAGCCTGCTTGTAAATCTTCACAAATCCTATCACAATGGAAGCCATGGAGTAACAAAAATATTGTGAAACAAATGCCTCCTGGGTGGCTAATTATTGGCATTCTTTCCTTTTTACTAAAAGGGAAGCTCTGTATCTTCCTTGTAAAATGCTGTCTGACTCGAGAGCAAGAATGCTTTAGGGTGGGGAGCTGGAATCTCTTCAGTGGCTTATTTGTGAGGGTTTTCTTATTTATGCTTTTATCAGAAAAAAAATAGTTCTTAAAAGGAACTGCGTTAAATCCTTGCTGTCACAAAAGGCTGTTAATACCTTGGCTTTCTCTATTAAAATATCATGTAAACAATTATTGCATTATTTGTGCTGGTTCATGGGTGTTGTTCCAGTTTGAAATAAATGTTGAATTCAGAAGAACAGTTAATACACAATCTTAATTTAACATTTTGTTTAGATGAACTAGTGGAGCGAGAGGGCTTTTCAATTTATTATACTCTCCTTTTAAGTGAATGCCAAAGCTTTTCTGCTGATTTGAAGTAAGAACTTATGATCATATTACTGTTTGTCATGCACTGTAGAGGTTGCAATTATTTCCTTTCTCTGAGCATTCCCGTATCAGCTTCATTATTAAAAGCTTTAGATACCATAATGTTAATTAGAAAATGACAGTGGTGTAATTGCTTTCTCATCTTCATGGAGAAGTGGCAGTTCACAGAGAAGGAAGGAATAAAAGGCCAATATATACCTTCCTATGACTGCCTGGAGGTGGTTCAAGTTATAGAAGCTTTTCAATGAGTGTCAAAAGTTAGAGCCTCAAAGTTGAGACAAATTTAGAAACATTATAGAAAATAAACTCCAGGAAGACTACATTTGAGGGAAGGAAAATAAGTTTCCCCAAATTATGCTTTTATATTGGCCATGGAAGTCACTAAACCCTTTCTCACTTATTTTCAGTTTAATAGGCCATCACTTATGTTCCATTAACTTCAGTCCTGTACAGAATCTGGGGAAAGATTGCTGTAAATGTGAACAATAACCATCTCTGGTGGTACCTTGATGGCCTGACTTTCTATTTTTGACTTCTTCAGTTGTGTTGTGCTTCCTAGCAGATCAGAAATTCATTATTGTGCATCTGTTCTTCCTTCTTTGTGAAAGCTGTCAGTCCAATATTTTGATTAGGGTTGTGATTTGGGGGAAGAGAGGATTTATTGTTAGGAAAGAGAGAATCTATTCTCTTCTGACCATGCTGCAAACAGGTTTTGTTACAGCATTTTCATGTCATGATTTTCCAGCCCCCTCTGGAGAAGTAAAGCAAAAAAGACAGAGATCCAGCATCTCTGACACTAGGGACGTGAAGGTTGTATGTGTGTCACATAGCTTTGGTACATATTCTCAGCTTTCAGGGAGCTTTTCGTTGTGTTACTTTTCTTAGTCCTAATGGTGAAGGGTAGAAGAGGTTTTTACTGCATGGTGACAAGTGTTTTTCTTGTTCCATGAATGTGCAATACTTGTCCTAAATCTGTTTTAAACAAAAAAAGAAAAACGTCATGTGTGTTACAAGAAAAGGTTAGTGACACAAGTCTGATCACATCACTGGCTTGTTCAAAACTGCACCAAGGGAAGAGAATTTAGTTGTAACTTCACAGAATGAGAGAGCTCGCCTCAGCAGCAGAAAGCTCTCATATAGCAACAAAAACCTATGGCAGAGAGCTATAAAAAATCCTACAATTCCTTACTTCCATATTTTTGGCATTAATGAAGAAACAGGTTTATAATTTAGAAGTAATAGAATAGTTTAATCAGAATATATAAACAAAAAAAACCCTCCTTAATTCAAACAGTGGCTTACAGTATTTATTTAAAAATCCACAATTAATTTACCATGTGTTCATTTTTTATGACTATTAGGATTATTTTTCTCTCTTCCCTTAATAATGTGTATCTATGTATATATGTGTATATATATTGAAATAAAAGCATTACTGCTTGTCCAAATGTATATATTGTAGCTAAGGTTGGTGCTTAGTAGTCTCAGAGCACTACTTCAAAATCAATCAGGCTTTTAATTTTTTTATACATTAATTAAAATGGAATAGATTCTCTGATCTGTAAGGAGGATAAATCCACTGACTTCATCTGAGTTTTCTGATTTACACTAGCTTCACCTGATTTACTAAAGAGAAAATTTGAGCAGAGACTAGATAGCAAAAAGTGGAAGAAGGCAGGTGGACAAAATGAAAATGTCCTACAGTCACTTTGAAGATCAAATATAAAAAAGCAGAAAGTTGAGTTGGGAAATCATGCTCCCTGACCTAACCTTGGAATGCAGAATATGGGGAAAATGCAAAAGTGGCCTAGGAATTTCTCTGGGCTATGTCATTTAGAGAGACCAATCTGTGTGTATGCACAGCGCATCATTTTTATACTTATTTTTCAAATGTGATAAAACAACTCGGCTAAGAAAGCAGGCTAAAAGACTTTTTTGAAAAAGAGATCTTCAAATTCGTGTTTGCTTAAGTTCTGGTTAAACTAACTGAGCATAAATACATCTGTAAATCTGAGCACAGATTTAAGTGTTTTGTAAAACAGAAAGAGACTTAAACAAGTTTTGCATCTGTTTAACTGTTCTGATCTGCTGTGATCTACTGAGTACTCTTACCGGTATTCCTGAGTCTAATAAAAACACGGTCTATTAGGTTAGAGATGTAGGGTCAAAGATGTTTGGCTTTAATGTCTTATGTTCTCTTCACAATCTGTAGCAGTAGGCTGCCTCTGTAGTATTAAAAAGCAGAAATGGAAACCTGGTGAAGTGTGTGGTATTCCTATAAACTGCTGCCCTCAACACTTCTCAACTAAATTATCATCATCAAACATTAGTATTTACAGAGCTAAGTTCAAAATAAGTTATTGAGTGAAAACAGAAGAATTGAATATCCATTTTCAGCTTCTTTGATATTTAAATCCTTTTCTAAAAGACAATTTAGGGAGCTGTGATTGCACACAAGCTTTAGAGTTGTTGGTGAAGCTTGGCGTGGGCAAACGGTCCTGCTGGATTGCTTGGAGAAACGGGGCGAAGGGTTGGCATGGAGGTGGGAGCACGTTCACAAGAAACTTGAAAAACTATAATAATTTGAAATACAGGTGAATTATACTATTTCGTCAAATATTAATCTGATAAAATGATACCCTGTATTGAATGTTCCCCCTCTCTGTCTGTATGTGTGTGTATATATACATATGTAAAATGCAGTACATGTGGTAGTGTGTATTGCGGGGGTACACACACACACACATACACATGAAAATCCCAAATTGGGTATGTGTTTTTTTTTCTTCCAATAATTAAAATTCACCCTTCTGAGTCCATTTCATCTCCTCCTTCCCCACCCGCCCCCAAGTATTTTCATGCTTCAGTATCACCAAATGAAATGTATCTGGTCCAAGAAAGGGCAAGTACTGAAACCAATGATGATTGCTTTGCAAAGGTAACATAACTGTCAAAAGTATTAATAATTTGTGGAGTATATCAGTTATTTATTTACTTTTGACCTTTGGAACTAAGAAATCGTGGTTGTTCTGAAGAAGCACATCTTTTTATTTTTAATGGTAGCATTTTCCAGACTCAATAGGAGCAAAAGCTCAGTTAGGAGCAAGAAATCTGGAATATTTTAGTAGAAGTAACTGATTCAAGTGGATACGTATTGCAAAATGTGGTAATTTCACTGCCTCCCAGTCGTCCTTGTAGCTGCTGTTGATCATTAAAATTTATAACGAATTTCACAGCTGCTGCTGCTGAGTTAACTAAGGTAATAGCCTGTGTTAAGCTGTAATTGGACTCTCCCTGTCATCTTCACTTGCAACAATTTGAATTCTGTTGAACATTATTGAACTTGTGACACCCTGTGGCAGTGCTGAGCCACTGCATGTTATGTGTTGCTGCAGAAGATGTATTTTGGACACCCTTTTTGTGGTAGAGCCTTCACTTTTCAAAACTAGAGTGACTGCAGAGTACTTTTGGTCTCCCAAATACAGACATTCCCCTCAGAGGCAAGAGTTGAAGTCATGCTTATTTTCAGCATCCTGCGTTGTACAAATAAACGGATTTGCTGGACTGAGCAAACACATTGTGTTTCGCCTGTCTAATTTTGAAACCGCCTCTTTGTCATTGATGTTTCTGAAACAGCCTTCTGTGTGGGTGTGCAGCGGCAGTCCAGGAAACAGTGAGGGCAAGCAATTATTTATGAAAGGCACAGTCTTCACTGAACTTTCTTTGTTTTGTCGTAAACCCTTGAAATTATCTTGTAATCAGCTGTTAGCAATAGTTGTTGTATTATCGACTCATCAAGGAAGGTAGCTAAGACAGACAGTGTTGTGTGGACTTGTAAATCATTATGCTTACAGCGCTCTTCGGGGATTCGTGAAAGAGATTGTTACAACCACTTACGCCGTGTGTTGGCAGGCGCTAGAGGATGGGTCCGTGTGGGCAACTGTTACCACATCTTGAAACACTCACCATAATGTCTGTACCTCTCCACTATAAAGAAGCGTTTCCCCACAAAACCATGTTTTGCTGAAGCAAGTTAGTTTGTGAAAGCATTGTAACTTCATCTGCTGATAACTGTTTACTGGTCATATAATGATTTTGCTTTATATTACACTCAATAGAAATGGGAATGGGGTGTGCTTTTAGTGCCGCCATGGTTAAATCCTGGTGTTCTGATACAACATGGTAAAATACTTGGCGTATTTTGCCAATAAATATTTAGCTTGGACAGAGGACAGATAAATTGTGAAATTTTATTTATGTATCTACATACACACAGATATGTATATACACCTATATGTGTGCTTTTGGGAGCTGGGGTGACAGTTGTGCCCCAGCACTTGTATGGGGCAAAATAAAATTGAATGGGCTTCTGAAGTCACAGATGCTTACAGTTTCCAGGTAGCTCCAGTGGCTTTGCTGATAGATAAGGTTACTCAATCTTTTTCTTTACAAGCCTGTTCCCAGTTGTTCACAAGTGTCAAAATGTAACTGCTCACTCCCTAATTCTCTGTGCCAGGAGACAGCCTTAGGCTGAGTTTTTTCTGAAGCTATTCAGTGAGGATGAAATGGAAGGTACAGGCACTTTTCAGGGAAGTGTCTTAGGTGCAGGAAACAGGAATGGGGCAGATTCAGATCAGGCGATGGAAGGATAAAACCGGCTGCTGAGGTGGTAGCTGCAGGGTTGGTAAAGGGATTAGCAAAGGGGAAACTGAACAGCTGAGGGACTGGGCAGTGGGGATGGGGCAGTAACTGGGGCAGGACAGTCTCTGCTGAGTCTGGGTTCTGGCAAGTCTGGTCTTGGTATGTTCCTTTGCTGTCTGTAGAATATTAGGTGCGGGATTTTATTCGCTTCAGTCAGTCAAGATAAGATCCTGTTGAATCTACCAATTACTCCCTCAGCTCAAACATGGAGGCATATACTGTGGTGAGAAGTAAGTGTGGTTACAGAGTGAAGATGGTGCTATATAACAGAAATTGGGGTTTTTTTGTGTATTTTAGAGTGCTGAAACAATTCAAAGAACTTTTAGAGTCATACCACTACATTATATATGTAAGAAGGAAGGCTAAGTTATGACTGAACCAGTAGTTATAATTAGAGACGGTTTTTTGAGTCCTTAATTTTGTTGCTTTAATATTTAACAAAGTGGACTATTTGAAAATAGTGCCTCTGGAAGGATAAAAAAGAGTTACAGTATAAAATGTAGTGAGTAGAAATGTGAAGTAGTCCAGATACTAGAAACTGAGGGCAAAGCTTGAATTAATTGTGGTGTTTTTTTTTTTTAAAAAAAAAAAAACAAACAACACAAAAAAAAAACACAAAAAAAATGTTGAAGTCTTTAGGAGAAGGTGACACTAAACAAAACATTCAGCACAATTCATGATCTTAGCTGTCATTTTCCCGGAGGGAAGTTGGGAAGCTCTGAGTGTTAAAGGATAAAGTCCTCTCTAAGGTGTATCTATGTACAAAGAAAAAAGAAGTTGCAAAGGTAGTTGCATTACATGAAAGATGGACCTAGAGGATCACTCCTTGTTTGAAAATTTGAACAATTAAATCGATAACAACAGTGCAAAGAATGAAGTAGGGAGTAGAATTCGTATAAAAAGAGAAGGAACTGGGTCTGAGTCACTTTACCTGTAAGAAGATGGATAGGCATCCAGGAGTGGCTGTCAGAGATTGGGACTGAGCTGTGGATTGACTTAGTGAAGGTTAGTGGCAGAAGGGTAATTTATGCATCATCAGTGTACCATGATATTTGAAGACACAATAGACAAGGAGTAGCTCAAGCATTTAACTAAAAAAGAGTAGAGGGACATGGTAATTCAATAGTGACAGAAGAGAAGGGTACACCTTGCCCATATTGGACAGACCTCACCAAGTGGGCTGCAGGCAGTAGCCTGCTCGCTAACTACAGCTAACATTGCAGATAGTGCTGAGCAAGACATCTCAAACTCAGGCTTTTCCAAGCTCCCCAACGTGACCTTTGCTTATAGAACAGCCGTTATATACATAGCTTTTTATTGATTTGTACCTTGTCCACCTATTGAGCTTTGCCAAAAATGTTAATACATCATTGATATGAAAATAATTGTGTGGTAAAAACAATGTTTAGGAACAAAGGCCACTTCACATGAAGATATAATTAAGAGTACCTTTTAGTTGGTTGCGTATCTTTGCTGCCTTTTGGGATATGATTTATATCTCCAAAGAGTAACCAGTCTATTAAAACCCACATTTATCTTTCAATAATACTTTGTTATGATAATTACATTCTGTTTCTAGTTTTGTCAGCTTAATGCTTTTTATTGAAGCATCACACTACAAACCTGTATTTTCCATGTGTTTGTACGCTGTTTTAGAGAAAAGACAATTTCAGGCTATGAACAGATCCTTGCATAAGAGAATCTAAATGTTCAAAGCAAGTGAGAAGACAGACTTCAGTTGTTAAATACTCTACTTACAAATCCTTTGTTCTGTTGTTAGCTGTGTTTGGTCACTACTCTTCCATTTGGTCTTTCCAGTTAGAGATCTGTGACCAGCTCCGTTAGGTTGTTGGTTCTCCTTGTTTCTAAGGCAAAAGCTGTAGGTTAGGCCTGCTACACTAAAAGAAGACTTTTGGGAGCCTCATTTGTTGCTTTTTCATCCTGACTGTAGATTGATTTAATTGTCTTTAATTGTCTTTAGGATTACGTTCATCTCATGAGCAGAGGAACATATTCTGTGCTAGGGATATATTCTTCATTACAGTGATGTTTTAATCTTACATGGTTAACACAATTGACAATCAGTTTTTCTGTTGACAAGTACAGAAAGATGAGAGGATTCTACCATTTTTCTTCCTAAATATAATTTTGCCTATGATAGTAGGTACTTACAAGTGCCTTAGCTGATGATGTAGCTGTTTTTTGTCCACTTTTTTCATGTGACATCTTGGTCATACAAGGTGTTCCTCAGATCTCATGAAAACGAAGGATGACTGAAAAGCAGTTGGTCTGAATGTAACGTTAAAATGTCAGTTAGACAAATAAAGTAAAAGGGTGGTTGGTACCTGCAGGGCAGATGGACGTGTTGACAAGGAGAGTGTTATTGGCCAGCTTTGAACAGAGAAGCGAGCAGTGAGTTACACCTGTGGTTAACACAACCATTGTAAGAGGATTGTAACAGTCTTAAAACCAGTGTTGATGTCAACATTGTTCTATTTAGTGTATAGTAAAATTATAAATTTTAGTTTGCAAGCTCACTTTCTGGAAATATTTTGTAAGTTATTTGAAGGTCAAGACTGAAAGGTCAGAGACGGAGGGGTTCTGGTTTGGGTTTTTTTGTTTTGAGAAATGGTCTGCTGGCAACTGGCTATTTCTGTTTTCATTTGTGTGAGTTTGTTCTGCTGTGCGTTGGTTAGTGGTTTTATTTTATGGTCTCCATGAAATAATTTTTTGCATCTGGTATGTGCTCATGTAGGAAATGCAAACTATGAATCTGTATTGGGAGGCATTTATAGTGATTATTGTGGAGACAGGGACAGTTAATTCGTGCAAGATCTTGTTCCCTTCCACAAACCACTGGAGATTTGCTACCGATAATCATAGAATCATAGAATCGTTTTGGCTGGAAAGGACCTTTAAGATCATCAAGTCCAGAAATATTTTTAGCATAATTCCTTTCTTGCTAACTCTGAAGATCTACCTTTTGTTTCCTGTCTGTTTAGGGAAGGTTAGGTTAAGTTGCAAGGCTTCTCTTACTGCTAAGATTGCTTTCCAATTAATCAGTATTGAACAAGATTACGGGCACTGATTCTGCTATTGTATAGTTTCAGGCATGAAGTAACCTCTAATAAAGATTTAAATACTGATAACTATGAATCTCAGAACAGGTGAATGTTGCTAACTGATATTTTGCTTTTTTCAGCTATCGAATTGTATTCGTGCTTATGGCTTTAGATGAAGTACTGATTTTTTTTAATTGCTTTGTAAATAGCTGTTAGAGTTGAGCTTTTCTGAAGCCTTTTGTGAGTGTCTAAAGATTAATAATCACAGAAATTTTTAAAAGAGTTAGCTGGCTTATTTCTAGCATGCTTTCTTTTGCAGATGGCTTTTGAAAGCACTCTGTATTTAAAACCCTAGCATGGACTTGGAGTGGCTTTGAAATAGTTTTCAACGTGGCAGAATAGAGAGAGTGTGACATGACTTCTTAATCTGTAGCTGGGGCCAAGGGTTCTTTTTACGTAATCCTGTCATTCTTACAATATGTTAATGCAATGGATGGAGTAACTGACCAGCGGTTGCAAAAAAAGTTTACAATAAACCAGTCCCCCAAAATTTGAGACTGTAATATACACGAAGTTGTTTTTAAGGAGCCTTATTATTAGTGAATTTAAATGCACTGTCCTGTTTTTTCTGTTATTGCTTCCTTTTTTTGTTACAGATGACAATTAGACTGACATTGTCTTAAAGGTGAAATATATATATATATATATAGCATTCATGTTCCTTACACTGGTTTTTACAACCTGGTAGCATAAACTGAGCCATCAACAGACTGTAAAATCAGAATACATATTTCTTTAAGTAGTGTGTTGCATCTGCTATTCTATCATAAACAAAACAAAAGACTTATTTTCTAATGTAATTGTGACTATAAGCTGAAATGTAAAATATTTAGTTTTACAAATTTGTACGTTGGCATTCGCTTTAGTTGTGTTTCCTAAACGTTTGGTTTGATATGAAAGTCTACACTGCAGTTTTCACCATACCTCAGTCGTGACTAACTTTAATAAACGTTTCTTTTGCCAGATCATTTCTGTGAATCTAAGTGAAGATCAGTATGTTGAAAATTGTCTAAAGAAAAGCAATCCACCTGAACCTTAAAAATCAGTTCTACAAAGGTGATGGAGTTTTTGCTTTTCCTTTAAAGATCAAACTTCCTGTAATAATTCCCATATAATCCCTGTGTAGTTAAATAGCACAGTAGTCATAACATGCTTGAAATGTATGCAAGGCATCAGCCCAAAAGTTTTAACTCTTAATAACAGAAGGATCAAAGGACTTCACTGACACAATTTTATTTTAAAATAAAACATGATACAGACATAAATGTTAGTCTGAGTAAAAGATTTTTATAGCATGCATTTTGGATATTTTATATTCTAGATGAAAACCAGTTCTCCTTATCTCAGCCACAGAAAAAAAATCTCACACACTTTCATGTCCTAAAACAAATGTTTCAGTTTGTTCACCATTTGATGGGTCTGTGCTGGAGAACGATGCTCCTGAGAAAAGAGGGACGATCTGTGACATGCAGCTTGTTTCCCTCTGTGCAAAAATAAAGTGTGTATGTTTGAAAATGTGCTTTGATGTGTTAAAAAAAATACTCTTAAGGGGGAGGGATCTTGTATGTTTTTAACTTGCCATGTAACTCAGAATAATTAAGTAAACTTCCTTTGAAAGTAACTATGTTGCTGTAGGGTACTGAAAATAATGGAAGTTACAATATCCCCTTAGTAATTTGAGCGAATCATAAAGACAGCTCAGTGGCTTTTTCCTGTACTGAAATTTGTCTTTAGAGAGCCAGTTGTGTGGGCTTACACAGTTGGCTTCTGGTCTTTAGATGACTCCTGCTAAGATGAACTGAATCACAAATCTACTTAAAGCAACTGACTTTAACCAGTGTCCTTTTTTGGTTCATTTTAACTGAGGTGCTACGTTTATAGGAAGTTTGCATCCACTTCTCACGAGCTGCTATTCTGAAATGTCGAATTATGAAATAGCTTCTGCTGTGGTGAGGTGGATTTTGCCCCGATTCTTATAGATTTTAAATTACTAGAAGGGTACCGCATCATTAAAGTAGACACACTTTCTTTTTCAAGCTAATGCAGTGTCAAGTTTACACTTTAATACTTAAATACTTCCTAGCAAACATTCTGAAAGCCAGCTTTCAATATTGAGGGTGGGAACTGATTCATCAGTGGAAATTCACTTTACTGTTGAGGACAAGCAGAATATTCTTTTCTCTTTTACAAAAGAATACATCTCATATGCAGTGTGATTAATTGTCAGGTTTTGTGGTTTAGTAAGTTTTTATTCTGCTAGAGCACAGTGTATTATTCTTATAAATAGTGGTAGTGTGTGAAAAGAGTCCTGACACTTCCCAGGTACAAAATTATTTGCAAGGAAGGGAGGAAAGGATGCGAATCACTTGGAGTTCTTTATTTGAAACGATACTGTGTTTTTTGATAAGTACAAGGAAACATTGTGGTGTCTGCCAGGAACACGAGTCTGATTTTTATTTTTATTTTTAAATTTTCCAATCTGGGTCTTTATCTGCCTGTCAATTTTCCTCTCATAGTGTGTTTGAAAAATAGCTATTATTCTTCACTCATACTTAACTTAGCTTCCTGTACTCTTCAGAGGCAGGGACACTGGTACATGTCCATCAGAACTAATTTTTTAGTAATTTTTTTCTGCTTGCAGGAGATTAAAAATGTGTTTGAGTTCATTCAGGGGAGTCACTGTGCCTGTGAGGTGTGCTGCTTCTCTGGCTCCTCTTCTCCCGAGCCCTTTTCGGCGCAGAGCCCCTCTCCCCCACCTCGGGCAGTTAGCCTCACACTTCTGCCCATCCTCGTTGCCTGCTTCCACGTAAGACCATCTCCTGCCTAACTCTGATCAAGGACTTGGAAAGCCGTAAGCGTGCAAGAGGAGTGACCTTTTCACCTCTTACAGTATCTCTTACTAACGGGATTAAAGCCTGGCTCAGTCAGTCCCTGGGAGGTTTTTCCCCCTTGTTTTATAAACAAAACATTCTGTCTTGGGTTGTTACAAGAATAACTTTTTATATTCGTGTTCACAAATTTAGGAGAAACTGCAAATGTCATGAGACCTTCAGTTATAGATGAGAAAGCCTTTTGGGCAACTAATTGCTTGGGAGGAATGGAATTAATAAAATAGAATAAATACGTTAAAGTGTTTCTGATGTGCAGTATTTGCCTGCATCTTCTGTGAACCACTGGTAGACTGGGATCAGTTTGCTCTCACGGGACAGGAGAGCAATCAAAGCGGGGCCTGCGGTGCTTGTAAAATCTGCTGTCCTGCCACAGCTGGAACCACCGGCACGAGGAAGTTGGGGTGAGCTCTCCTTTCCACATTTCCACGGGGCCCGCGGAGATGTGCTGCTCAAAATCAAACTCTTGTTTGCAAGGAATGCCTTCTTTACTGTGCCATTATGTGTGAAGTTCACTTACTCGAATTTTTAAAAAATTAATCTTTCAGGCAGGATATTACGCTGGTTTGATAGGTTTTTTAAAATCATTCAAATTTTAGTTAGTCAAACTATACAGTCATTTGGAGAGCAATTCACAGTTGGTGACTGGGCCCTTAGAAGCTGGTAAGAAGTGCTGGCTCTTTTGTAATGTAGCTCTTAGTAACGGAAACTAAATTAATCCAGAAAAATGTATTTTAATTTTCATTTTAATATTTAACATATAAGAGATACGAAAAGAGATTCTGTGTTTAGTGAAACAGATACATATAAATTTATCTTCTTTTCTCTTGAGCAAAGGGGTCCCAACATTGTATATTCCTGTTTTTCTAGTAGGTCAAAAAAAGGTGCAGCAACTTTTCCATAGTTAACAGAATCTAACACAGATAATGTGTTTTGTAATAGGGAAGTTGAGATAAAGCTTTAGAAAACACCACAGAGAAAACCCTACTTGGAGAAGTCAGATGGCAGGATAGGTCCCTTCATTTCCTAAGCAGGAAGACAGATAGAGAAAAAACTCAGCATAGCACAGGGTCTGGGCGTTTTAAAGGATTGTGCAGATAACGTGTAACATGAAACTGTTTCATTTGTATTCTCAGAGAATCACAGAATGTTAGGGATTGGAAGGGACCTCGAAAGATCATCTAGTCCAATCCCCCTGCCGGAGCAGGATTACCTAGACCATATCACACAGGAACGCGTCCAGGCGGGTTTTGAATGTCTCCAGAGAAGGAGACTCCACAACCTCTCTGGGCAGCCTGTTCCAGTGTTCGGTCACCCTCACCGTAAAGAAGTTTTTCCTCAAATTTAAGTGGAACCTCCTGTGTTCCAGCTTGCACCCATTGTCCCTTGTCCTGTCAAGGGATGTCACTGAGAAGAGCCTGACTCCATTCTCTTGACACTCGCCCTTTACATATTTATAAACATTTATAAACAGAGAAATCCAGAGGTAATCAAAACTGCTAACACAATGAGTTTTGTTAAATTTATTAGGAAAAAAGAATAAGAGCCCTTAAGACTGCTTTGAAGTTTTGCTTGCACACAATATAGCATCATGATAGCCATCAGGTGTAGCTGGGACAAAACGGACTTTGATCTTCTTGTCTTTCCAGAGCAGACCACCTTTTGAGGAAGGATCTCAGCTCTTCTAACTTAACAAATGCTCAGAGAAGGGATTAGCTTCAAATTTAGTTCCAGATTGTACTTTCTTATTTTGGACTTTGTGCATTGTAACTTGTCAGTTTTGTAATTGAAGACTTAGCTCTTTGCTACAATAAAATTTATGTTTTTCTGCTTTGGTTGCACAACAATTTAATAAAGACACTGTTCTTCGAGAAACGTAGTATATGACTGATGATGTAGCAGAATCTTTCTGGTAGAAAAGCTGAAATAGCTGCCTGACGTACTGTGTGTCCACTCTCAAAGTACTATATGCAAAACTCGGCAAAAATTCATATTCACATTCTCAGCACTCATGCTCAGGGTTGTATCTGTCACAGATGGTCTGTTGTTATGTTTCCTACCAGAGTGAGATTTCCCTTGTTGGCAGTGTGTGCAAAATGTTTGCTTCCCTTTTTGCCGCAATAAAATATTCAAGTAATGACCTGCCAGTGTCTTATAATACATACTCCACTACATGAAGGGTTCTCAACATTCGTACCAATGGAAACTCAGATACCAGTGGCCTTAGGAGGAGTTTCTGGCTTTGTGCTACTTCGTGGGCTTCCGCAGGAGGGACTTGTTGCTCCATCCCATCAGTATCGTACCCTTCAAATTCAGGACTACAAACTCATGCACCTGTATTTACCTTAATTTGTTGATGGGTGGTGGCTGCCAGTGTGAAAAAAGCTTCGCCTATGCACTTCAAATGGTCCAGCTACCACTTGTGCTGTACATCTGTCAGGCTGGGCCTGTGCTGAGGTAATTGAGTTAATTCAGCATGTAATGATACTACCTTGACACCAACAAATTTCAAATATATAGCTCACTATTTCTGTTAAAAGTCTCACTCCCTAGCACTGCCCTAAGTTGTAAGTGGATGCAGACAGAGAGGCTTGTCTTAGTACATCTCTTTCTGAAAATGCCACTTCTGGTAGCCGATCTTTATTTCCTCCTCAGCATGTTTCCTTTACCATAGTAGCTTCTTGCATCTTATATTGTGAGAGTTATCCGAGATTTATTTTCAAGTACTGATACCATTAGAGTCTGTAAAGTATTGTTTACTCCTCCAGATAAAGTTCTTTGAAATGAAGTTTGAAAGCTGTATTATCATGGCTTGTTAGTGTGTTCAAATAGTAGTATGTTTATTACATTTGAAGTAGCAATTTGTTGCAAAAGAGGTGATACAATACCATCTCTGTCTTTTCAGCTAAGAGGCAAAGCACCTCTTCCACAGATCGTGCAGAAACTCTATAGTATTAATTTCTATCTCCTATGACTGTGAAGAAAGTCTCCAAATATAAACATAAGCAATGCTCTGCTTATCTTTCATTTTTCTAGATTTTCTGAAACCATAAATCTGCAGGAATGGTTGTTCTTTTAGTCGTTTAAATGAAGTGCTGAATGCTGAAAGTACAAGTGTGGGTGATAACTATGTGGTTGCTGATCAAAGCGACTACAGAGAGTGCAAGTCCTGTAATGACTCAGGTGATTTTTTTTGTTATGAAGTCTCCAGGAGCCCCAGGCTTAATCATGCAAGATAATTGTACTTTGAACACATGTAAACTCACCTCGTGTTTTCCATTTTAACTTTTTTTTCAGATGCACCTAGTGGTTCATGAAAAGATAAGCAAAGGACTAGACTTGGTGATTTAAGAGGTCGTTTCCAGTCCTATATGTTCCTAATTTTTCTGTTTCTCTCCACTGTTACATTTCTCTTCTTTTTCTCCTTTTGCTAGAAATGCTTCAGATGAACTGGAGATCCCCCCTCACCTGTATCTTACTTAACCGTGCTCATTGGGTGTTTGGGGGGGTTTGGTTTTTTTAAGACAGAGATGTGCTTGCAAGTCATTATGCTAAACAAAGAAGGAGTTCCTCTTCAGTTTGTTACCCATTATAAAACATTAATTGGCTACAGAAAAGAATTTAAACACCAGAAGCATGTTAATCTTAGCTCTGTCCCTTGGGACTTTGGAGGACGGCGTGCTTTCTGCACTGTGCACAGTCTCTCAGGTTTTAAAATGGGAAAATGCATTGTCATTATCAAAGATGAACTAAAAAGGAAACAGAATATGCTATTCACAGTAATCATATAGTGTATCCTAATACATGTTCTCCAATGAAAAAACACTTATGTAGTAAGGATGCTTTGATGAAGTTGGGTATGCTTTTAGAGGCCTGGTAGAAGGCAATGTCCTGCTAAGTGAGGTGTTTCAAAGCCAGTTTTTTACTTTCAACAGCATCTTATTTAAAGCAGTTGATGCCTTACCAAATAAGCTGTAAGTGCATCTATTTTGATAGTGACATAGGTGTAACAGCAAAATGTTGTCACTGCATTTGCAGATACCATTGGAGCATTCTTGCTCGAGAGCTGGACCTGAAAAATCCCTTAAGTCAGTCATATGTGAAGCTTAAGATCTGTACAGCTACTTTGTTCATAGTTACAAAATCACAGTGTGAAACAGCGGGTACTACCCAGTATCTGCAGTTTGCATGGTTTCTACTACAGCTAAGACGGGGATAAGTCCTGTTGGACAGTGAGCGGTACCACTTGTCTGTCAGTGGGTCTCTTCCTTTCATTGCCTGCGTCCCTGGGGTGGTAGCTCTCAGCAGGGTGCAGGGATCTTGTGTACAATGCCAGGCTGTAATTGTGTCAGTCCACTGACACCTTCAAGTTTGGAAGGACAATCGTGCATATTCTGCGGAGATGTGTTTCTACAGTGGTATGATATGTCATGTTCACACTTCCAGCTACACAGTCAGAACTGAAACATTTAGTCATTTAGCACATTGCTTGGAGTTGCAGCTGATGGCCATGATAAAGAGTTGTGTTTACTCTGAGTTCCAGACAAATAGGGTAAAATAATGGAAATGAAGACAACTTTTTAGTCCAAGACATAGGGAATATTTATGAGCAAGCATCTGAGGGAAAACAGTTAAGCCAGAGAAGCTGTGGATGCCCCCTCCCGGGAAGTGTTCAAGGCCAGGTTGGATGGGGCTTTGAGCAGCCTGGTCTAGTGGAAGGTGTCCATGCCTGTGGCAGGGGGGTTGGAACTAGGTGATCTTTAAGGTCCCTTACAACCCAAACCATTCTGTGATTCTGTGAATTACAAAAGAGCGAATTACCTACTATTTAATTTTAAGAAAAAAAAATGTAGTGGTCAACATATAATTTTTCATTATTTATTTTAGACTGTTAGAAAATGTAGTATGTATATGACCTTAAAAATAATAATGAAAAAAAAAAACCCTTTCAGAAAAATCAAAACTCTCTGGTTTTCTCTGGATAATGAATGTAGGAGTTAATGCAAGATTTTCTCGTGGTTTTTGATAGCTTTGGAATTAGAAA
This sequence comes from Nyctibius grandis, assembly GCF_013368605.1. NCBI lineage: Eukaryota > Metazoa > Chordata > Aves > Nyctibiiformes > Nyctibiidae > Nyctibius > Nyctibius grandis. The sequence continues at coordinate 106,741,426 of NC_090659.1, forward strand.
AGTAGAGGACAACATTAATTCCTGATATAATTCCTTTGGGTTTTGACCAAATTTGTCCGTAATTGAGTAGTGCTTGCTTATAGGTTGCGTCCTCAATTTATGCTTCCAAATAGAAAAGCAAAACTAGTTTTTAATGCAGGAACAGGTTGGAATAGGCATTTCTCATTTTCTTCTCTGCCTGTAGAGCTACAGCTGCTGTGATTGCTGTGAGCCAGGTATTCTAGTCTTTTTCCTGAGTTATGTCAAGAAAGTGGTAGTACTTGTGATTTTTATTTTCCTCAACAAAGATTTCCTGCCTTCCCCAATAGCTGGAGTTATTCACGTGAGCCATAGGCTATGTATGTTGCTGCCGACTTCTGTGCTCTGTCCCATTTTTTACTACACCTAGTTAGCAAGGAGTTAAGTCAGACATAGATTTGTCATTATGATACTGAATGCTATGAGGAGACACACATCTTTCTCTACGGAAGCCAGGAGGAGTCTAAGGTAACAGAGTTCTCACTTTTTAGGCTGGATCTGGGAATGTCATGACCATGTAGAGAGTGATCTGTGTTCTGGGGTCTTTGAGCTTAGGACCTGTCTGTCATCACAGACATACCTTGCTTAAATATTGTGCAACATCCAAAGAGAAATTTAATCTAATCTCAAACTAATTAATTTCTCCTTGTTTGCTGCAGTGGCCAAAAAATGACTGGCTCTACCTCCTCTCCTTATACTTTGTTTTCTGAGAAATAAAATTATATCTAGCTTTCTCTAGTGAGGTTTCTGCCTCAGTATGGCTTTCAACTCCTTTTTGGGAATTCTTGCACTTTTATTTAACACCATAAGTAATTTTAAAAATGGCACTAATATAACACTTCAGTGCCCCTGCCAGAGTAAATGGTCTTTGCAGTTTGTAAACTGAGAGGGAGAGAAAAGGAGACGTTAACCAGTCATCTTCTGTGTTCATTGGTGTTCTGTATTGTAAAGGATGGTTGAACTTCTTCTGTTTGGAGATAACTTATACTTAATGGTTGCTAATATAACATTGATATGTTGTCTCATATTTAAAATAAAAAACCCAAAAAACTCTACTTGAAATTTTAAAAAAGGCAGGAGAAAACTGCTTCATTAAATATCAGACAATTGACAAGAATTACAGTCAGGTGGCTCAGATTCTGTAGCCTTAATGGATTTCTGGCAGAAAGCATAAGTAATAATTAAAGAAAAAACCTCTAAAGTAATTTTTTGCAGTCTGTTTAAGCACAGACTGCTATTTCAAATTTCTATAAATAAAAAGCAGAGCACATTTAATTTGGGAGTTGAAGATTACTATTCTGCAGCATTTCTGTAGCGTAGGTAGAACTAGCATGTTGCCAAACACTGATGCTCCATTGCATGCAGTCTTCAATGCTAATTCATATCCCACACCGTTTTTGTCAGCAAATCAGTACGAATTTGTATCAGGTTTTAGATTTAATTAGTATTTGTTCTTTTAAATTTTTTTTCTTGTAAATGCCACAGGAATGGCATCGCCGATATATCATTTATGGTTCTTTAAAACACATCTTTGATAGTCTCAAGTGTAAAACTACAACAGCGATATTGTGTTGTGAAAGAGGAATTAATGGCAAAGAACAGGGATTGGATGGAAGAAATCAGAGAAACCTGAAAGTTTATTAAAGCTTTCTCTCAGATGATAGAGTGGCGAGGAACGGGCACTGTAGCACTGGTAAAATGTTCCCTGACTTGATAGCCTGAAGAGTAGCAGGTGCTTCAATTTTGTTCTTTCACACTGGAAGAAAAGGGTGATTATATAGTGATGCTGGAGGCTTTCAGCTACTAGGTGAGTTCAGTAGACTTGCCCCTTGAGGTCGACGGTGGTAGAGCATCATTTAAAATGAGAGTTGTAAATCCACAAGCTTTGAAATGGAAATATTTGTTGCACTAATGCAATGCAAAGTTCTGCATCAAGCTTCCAGAGTTTAGAAATTCATGAGGAAGTGGCAATTTAGGACTTTCTTTAGAGGAGGAGCAAACATACAGAAAGACCAGGCTGTACGAGTGCTAGTAATTTATGTGATTTATCTGCCCTCCTCACATACACGAAGTTGGTCAATGTTCTGAGTTGCTCTTGGTGGGAGATGAGCAGAGACTCCTTTAACATTACATCAGTAGTATAATCAAGAAGAAAAATTAAAATCTTTTAAATATTACTAAAAATTGTCATATAACACACAGTGTTATTTTTTAAATTCTGATAGTTTTCTTACAACTAGAATCTGGAAACAGCTGTTGGGTGTATCTTAAATAGGTAGGGTTTGTGGATGTTTGGTGAACCTGGTTCCCGCCTCCATCTCAAGGGCTCACAAGAATAAGCCATGAATCTGTCACAGATCCCAGACAGAATATCGCTGACTATTCAAAACTGAATATTGAACTTCAGGTAAGTGTGATTTAAAGTGGCAGGATTACATTTGGGAATATAAAAGCAGTTTTTGTGGCAGTTTTTTTTCATGGCAGCTGTATGAAGCTGCTCAGAAGTGTGGAGTGTTCAAAGTAGTCCCAGCAGAGATGGATTATTGGAAAAATGCAAGCGAGGTGGGCAAAGCTGCCTGATAGATTGCAAAACCATATGATAAATTATACTGATCACATGCATATAAGTAATGTATATTTGTGCACAGAGATTTATCCTCCCCACCACCTTTTTTTTGTAGTAAAATTCAGAGCAGTGAATTAGGAATGATACAATCAGATGTAAAAGGATTTAGAACTGTTTAGGTGACTGGGCCAACAGCTGGCAAATGCGATTCACTGTGGAAAAATGTAAAATAATTAGTCTGGGAGCAAGAAACCAAAGGGAACGCAGCGTCTGCTGCAATGGAACAATCATTCAGCACGCTGACTAGGAAAGGATTTGAAGGTTATTGTGGAAAAATCATTGAAACCATGAGGCTTGTGCACAGCTGCAAGAAAGTAAGTTACTCGGTTGTATCAGAGGGATAAAATACAAAATAAGAGGCGATACGGTTACAGGAGTGTTAGGCTCCATCTGGAATACTGTATATAGTATTGGTCACTGTGCCACACAAGGAAGATATTGTCTGGGAAAGAGTGCGAAAGCAGTAACAAAGATAAGAATTCTATGTGTAAAGATTAGGGGAGATGACCAAGAAAAACAGATACATGTATCCTTTTCTCTGTACAAGATTAAAAACTAAGAGTAATTTTAAAAATGGGGAAATAGAAATGGACAACTTAGAACTGCATAGAAAGAGTGATAAGGATCTGGAATAAATTATTTCAGAAAGTGTGTTGGTATACAGCATGTACATAAATCCTATAGACTTTGTAAAGAGAATTAAAGGGAATGACAAACAGAGATATATCTGTGATTGAGTTTTTAACTTTGAAGGCAGGCACGTTAAGCTGTTTTCCCTTCCCTGCCCTCTTAAAGGTTCGTGACTTGGATGACCATAGTTTTCAGACTTACTACAGCTTGTAACTGGGAGGAGGGCAGAGTTTGTATCTATGAATTGTGCTTCTGTGTCTCCTAAGACTGTTTTTAAGTACATTGGGGAGCACCCAAATTCTTCACGCTGTGTATTAGAAAAAACATGTTCATTCTGCGTGTGCTTTTCTGTATTTCAGAGTCCCGCAACTAGAAGTTAAGGCAGTTTAGTGCCTCTGTAATGCCATTTCAGGATAATGATGCACTTATACAGTATGCCATAGGTTTGGAAATGTGTTTTAAAGAGGTTGCTGTTTTGTTAACCTTGGTTCTTCCATTAAAAAACTGGGGGGCGAGAAAGCCAAATGTATTAAAGAATACGGCATTCAGAGTTTATGTAAGTGGTAAAATTATAGTTAAGATGAGAAAATATGATAAAGCAATTAAACAAAATATTTTAAGTGATAAAACTCCCATTTTTCTCGGGATTCAGCACTTGGCTGGGTCGGATGCTTAGCTCTTTTTTTTTTTTCTTAATGCCTAACTAGCTGTTGCAGCAGCAGTAAGACAGCATGTGAATAATATAAGGGATAACTCCATAGACTTCAGTTCTGTGGAGAAAATTGCTCCACAGATTAGAATTTAGCTACGTGCGTCTTTGGATCTCCTCTGCCTTCTGGGTCCTTGCAAACGGGTCCTTGCTCTCAAGCAAGCTTGATGACCAAGAGGCAGCAAGCTCTGCCTCTTCCCTGCTTAGTCCTGAGGAAGATCTGTCCAAATGGCCATATCCATGCTGTTTTGCACTACTCTAACTACACTTAAAAACATCTCTGGGCAACAAGAATTTCCTACACGAAGACTTCTGGGAATGTGTTATTCTGTTCATGCTATTGCAGGCACAGTGCTGAATTAGAACTGCTTCTTTAAATAAAATTCCACTGGTGAGTGTGTCCTGATACCCCAGAGTGTAGTCAAAGCCTTGCAGGAGTTTACTATAAACTGTGTGACAGATCCCTACTACTTTACTCATCTGCATTTACATACCTTTAGATACCTAACTGAGGAACTTGGTCTGGAAGTCACTCTGGAATCAGTGGGAAGAAGCAGTCTCCTGCTGAGGATCTCTGCAGTTTAGATACCAAAAATGTATTCTATTATTAACACCCCTTCCAATTAGTGGTTGAATTCAGGAACAAATCTAAATCAAAGATATCTTTTAAAATGTTAATCTCAAATAATTAAATACAAGAAAACTTATTTGTCAACCACATTGCTTTTGACCCACTTTTGAAAGCAACATCACTTCAGATTGTTTCCAAGAGCTAGAGAAGAGTGGCATATATAATCATTAGACTCAGGTCTGAAGACCTTCAGATGTTACTTTAAAAACAGTTTGGCAATCATAAAACTGCTCTACCTGGATCAATGACATCAATGAAGTGTGAGAAAATAGATCAGTTTTGAGTAAAACCATGTATAGTTTAATTTGAAATGTGCAGCTGCAGTTTTGCAGAAAACAAAATATATAGCAAGCACAATGCTTTTATTCAGCTTAAAGTTCAAGCATTTTTTTCCAGCTATCAGCTTACAGCTTAAGATAATGGATTTTGGCAATGTGCAGAGCTATTAAGTAATGTTTATTAACATGGATAAGAAAGGACTTAAGAGGTGGCCTGTAAAAGAGAATTTTTAAAGGACTGATTAGTGGAATAAGAAATGGCATTTTCTCCTAGAAATAAAGTTTTATATCCCTGGATAGGTCATTAATGAAAAAGATTGTGGTGATATCATCTTATTATTTGGTACAGTTTGTGAAGTGATATGGAAACTGTACTTAAAGGAGGTTTTTTTCACCTCTGCTATGAGGCTGAAAAACTTATGTGTTAAACATCTATCCTGAAGAGAGAAATAATCAACTATATTTAAGTTTGCCTCTGTCACAAAACTAGTATATAATTTGACATGAACTTGACATTCCCAGGGTCTATTATCCATTGTGCAATTCTTCACAATAGGCAATAGATGTGTGAAGCTCCATGCTAAAAGTCATTAAAGTCACTAAAAGTTTGCATGGACTCAAGGAGATATTGGGTGAGTGCCAGAAAGTGATATAACCAAGGGCTGTTAAATACATAGAAACCACATCCAGCTCAGGATGTCCCTGAGCTCAAAATAGATTAATATTGAGAGAATATTTTTATTCCTTCCTAAGCATTTGCTTATGGCCAATGCTTGAATTGATGCAGACGCACTGCTATTAGATTTTAAGTAAAATATCTGACTCATTCAGATGCTCTAACCTTGCAGCCACAGACCATAAGGAAGGAGATAGGATGTTGGATGAGGTGGACCTTTGGTCTGACCCAGCCCAGTCATTCCTCCATTCTTCTGAGACCGTCTCTGACCAAATTCAGGAAGGCATTTAAATGTTTTCTAAATACTTTCAAGATAAGGCTAGACATATGCGTGAGTTAGCTCTGAGCATGAGCTTAAGCCCTACTGTATATGTGTGCATTTATTTGTGTTTCTGAATAGAAGTGCTTTTGAAATCTGTGTATCTGCTAACAGGTCACAAAATGGAGATATCCTGACAGGCAAGTTAAGGCTATGGAGCACTACACTGCAGTTAGAAGCAGGTTATCTGTGTAACTACTTTAAATGAATATTTTATAATGGAATAAGCTTTAATGTCATAGATATCCTCCAAAGATTTCCCCATTAAAAAAAATCTAAATATTACCGAGATTACCAACCAATTTTTATTTGGACTGACTTCTATTTTCACTCTATTTTTCATGAGCAATAAAATCTTAAGACGTGATGAAATCCAAGCTAGCTATGGATTTTATGCAACCCTGTATGTCTGTTTGCAGTAAGGGGTACCCTGGGACCCTCTTCTTCCTTGCAGATCTTCCCCAGAGGTCACCTGCCTAAATGCAGGTGCTGGCAAGGAGAGTTTGAGCTTGGCTGAGACCAGGCCCTAGATACAGACCTAAACAATGTGCATTTCTCTTTCATTGTCATTCAAAATGAACAAGGTGTTTCCTAAGCACAGCGACACCAACCCTGTAACTCGTTTCTACCCATCTTATTACTGGCTTCAGTGCTCATTTTTTTTCCCTCTGGAACTATTCAAGTTTGGTGGTTGCAGAATAAATAGCATCTCCCTGCAAATACAGGGCACCTGTGATCTTCTGACTTCAAGAAGCAGGAGTCTCAGATGGGCAGAGAATGGGGCAGTGGGGGGGACATGACACGACTAGGTATATCATCTCTTTTGCCTTTCTTCTTCCATTCAGTTGCCTGGCAAATGTGGCAGACCAGCAGATTTAACAGAATGAGCATCTCTGGCAGCTGGTCTCAAGCGTGTGTGATGATATTTGCCTCAAGTTTCTCTGCAAATTGAGACTGTATTTATTGAAGATCTTAATGGAGGAACGTTTGGCTTCCTATTTTAAATCTTAAAGAGCCGAATCTGTTGTGCAATGTGAGATTGAGCACCAGTTAGTCTTACCTCCCTTCTTTTTTTCCTTTCCAGTACGGACATGGTTGGGAAAACACGGAAAAAGAGTGGAGTGGAGAAATAAAATTACTTGAAGTGAGTTACACTGTAAAACCTTTGGCTAGCTGTTCTGTCTGTCCAAAATTAATTCCTCTCTTAGTAATAAGCCACTTAACAAAGGCCAGAGCTGGATTTGAAGAACCGTTGGGTGGTGTTGCTAATAACGTACTGATTGCATCGTCACATTTTAGTATTGTAAAAAAAGAAATAGCATTACTATATCAGATGCTGTAGATAAATGCATAATATCCCTATTTTTGAAATTAAGCCAATTCTGCATTTTTATGGTTGGTCCAACTAGCCCGGTCTTTGTTCTTAACCTGCTAGGCTCTTTCTCTGTCTGTCGTCGTGAAATTTTGTGGCAAATCGTGAATTAGCACATCAAAGTAATTCTCTCTGAAAATATATTCTGAAGAATTTCAGCAGTGTCTTGAATTAGAAAATACATTTATCATGGTAAACATTCTGTCTTCATTGGTTGTGTGAGTTATTTCCAACATAAGTTTTATAAGACTAAGAAATCAGTGAAAGAGTCGATTTTTACTTAATGCATGTTGGAATAGGTGTGCAGCTACAAATCCAGAATGAATCTGGTTTTTGTGGATGATGGTTAGTACTAGCTAGAAACCAAGTCATCAATTTGTGCTTTCAAATCATTAAATTATAGTGGTGGCTAGTGAATCTTCTCCAGCAGAGCAGGGGAAACTACTTGCATTATTTTTAGTTACTACTGTAAACATTTACAAATAGGCAGTCTGTCTTTGAAAAAATGGAGGCATGCCTGAGGTCTTAGGATGTCTGAGAAATTCTTTTTTATTATGAGAAAAAGGGTTGGACAAAGATAACATTAATTTGACTCAATCTGGGTTTTACACAATTTCATCCTTCTTGAATTAAATGCTGCAGTCGAACTATTTCACAAAAGAAGTCTGAGATAAAGATAATCTTAAAAACTTTGAAGAGGGGGAGAAGAAAGAGTTGCATCAGATGGAGTTCTGGACCTCCCAAAGAAATGTAATGTTTGTGCGAATAGCACAGTCTGCTTCCAAGAATATGGCAGTTTTGATAAATGAAGCAACACTGATAACCACCAAGGTCTTGAAAAAGAAAATCAGCAGATGCTTGATGACCTGCTTAAATGGTACTACCACCTCTACAAAAGCCATTTAAGGTGCAGCCAGGATGACTGAAAACAACTTTATCTCTGGTATGGAGGAATGTAGCACAGAGAAATGGATGACCTACCAGGTACAGGTTTTTGCTAGATTCATATGCTGCAGAGAAGAAAATTGTAGTGCTGTGTTGTGACCTTGCAGTCTCGCTGAAGGTGCAGCAGTGATGGGCTTTGAAGGGAGGACTGAGAAAACACACTTGAACTTTCATTATAGAAGGAAAGTTCAAAATTAGAGGGTGGAATTTATAAACACTAGTAAAAAATGAAGGGTCATTACAACTCTGCTGTAATCAGGAATACACTGGTTTTACACTCTGTAATGGCTCCAAATAAAATAAATATTTGTCAGTGTTACCTTATTCACAGCATTTCATATTGAATTCATTTTGACTTTCAGGATAACTGTTATTGAAACTGCTGAATGTAAAAGAGATATTTTTTAATTTCCCTGATGTAAATCTGATATCCTGGACAAGCATCTCCTTGATGCCTAATTTAGAGGTAGTGAGACATTTTCTCTTTGCAAATAAAGTGTGTGTGTACATTTAATTAATGCAAGCTTCTGTTACCTTCTGCTGGTGCCCTTAACTTTGTCTCACCTGTTCTGTTTTCTGTGGTTTTTTTTCTTAGAGGCTGTCAACAGCTGATTGTAAAAGCTCTGATCTACACAGCAATATGCTGGAACTTTTAAGATCATTTTTACCGATTTTGAGTGTGATGCATTTTGCAACCTATTGAAAACTTAAAATATTACACAAAACTTTGATTAAATAATACGTGCTTACTTCAAAGTAAATATGTCAATTTGAATAAGCAGAATTCTAGATTTCTGAATTCTTGTTTAAAATGTTTTAAATTTATTGTGAATGTTTTAGTTTTAGAAAAGAATGTTGATTAAAATGTTTAATTAGTAAATGGGAATACCAGAATTTGGATAAAACTTTAACTGTGGTTTCTCTTTTTTCTGGATAAGTGGCACAGCAGAACTGTCTTGGCTGTCTCTCTTCAGCCAGTGTTTCCATGCGGAATCTCTGTGTCAAATGAAAATGCTGTATAAGAAAAATTCTGCATAGGTAGAAAGTTTAAAAAAATAAGCAAGACTGGGAAAAATATGTCTGGTCATTGGAAAACACAGTGTGTTAGTTATAGTAATGACTCCTACAGAAAACAAATCATTTGTTTAGAAGTGAAGTCAGCAGCTTTATGGAGAAATAAATATAATTTTACAACTTAATTACAGTATAAACATTTCTTGTGGTTGCAATGCCTTTGTTGTTATTGTTATATTAATCTTACAGGACATATGGATGTTTGTTTCAGGTCCCTTCTGGGACCTGCTAAATCCTCTGAGCATAACTCTGACCCCTCTTCTAAAGAGCTTGACTTGTTAGCCATTTTTCATCTATGTGACTAAACCTTTAATAAATAATAAAAAAAAAAAAGAGTAAAGTATGGGAAGCTTTAAAGAGATTCTGTGTTCTTTCTTTTACATGTTGTTATTCTCTGATTAATTTACCATTGTGGAAGTTTTATCAAATAGTGTTAGTTCACTGTATTTGAAAGTGAAGAATTTCACACTTCCTGGCTGCTGTTGAATGCTTTGGGAGGTTTGGTGGTGGTAGTCTTTTTCTATGGCAACCTAATCAGTTAACTCCCCATCACTTACAGCACCTTTTTAAGTACCAGGCTCTCTTGAGAACTGAGAAAAGATCTTGGTGTAGCATAGGTAATAATGGGGTTTAAAATCTGATAGACCTTTTGTAAAGAGTGTATTGCGGCAGATTCAGCTAAGTATTGAGTTTTTAGTTTGCTTGCTTATGCAGAAGAACCTGGAGCATATCTGGCTTTTTTTCTCATTGTTTTTCTTTGCCATTTGCATGTGTCTTTAACTTGGAAAATTTTGCTATAAAAGGGCTGGAGAAAAGCATAGAAAACATGGGGGTTTTTTTTCCCTCAGGAAAGTTTCAGGCTTCTGGGGGAGCAGTAATGGGATTAGCTCTGTAACATTCACATTATCACAGAAGGGAATTCTGACTCTTTCTGAATACAGTTTTCCTGTCTTTCCAGCAGTCTGCCACATTTAGGACTATTATATATTTGTTCTTAAAGAATAATATTTTTTTTAAGTATTGCCTACTATTTGGGCTCTTCTTTATTTTAAACAGTGAATTTTTTTTTTTTATTTCAGAATATTTATACCAAGCACTTGTGTAGTTGCATGCCCTCTTCTATTTCATTGAGTTTTGGTTTTCTTAATTATTAAAAAAACAAACCACAAACTGTAAAATTCCTAATTCCTTTACCAGTAAATGTTTTTCAGTAGCTTTTCTGTGTAAAGCCATCATACCAATGTACAACTGGTATGTACACTGGTATGATGCACTGTGACTAGTGAAACTGTTAAATACAAGTGTGGATTAAAACAAGAGCCTTAAAGCACCACCTTGTTGATCTTGTGACCAAGGAAATCTCTCTTTCCATGAAGAATAAATTCAGGGCTCCTGTCTCAGGTGAGCGCCAGACAACAGAACTTTCTTCCAAGATTCACCGCATTTTTAAACTATCTTGAGGTTTTTTTTATGTCAGAGCCTTCAAAAGGAGAGACACTGAAATTTGGATAAATTCGTAACAACTACAAGTTTCTTTTAAAGTATTTGCAGGCTGACTAAATAGAAGCACTCATTTACAGAGACCAATGACTGCTAGCATATATGATACTTGCATATTTAAGATTGTCATCTTTTTTTTCAGTCTCTGAGAGTATAATATAAGCATTTTCATGCCTTTTGTAGGCATCTGGTTTGGTTTGGTTTGAGTTGCATTTTCTCTTCTATGCAGAAACATAGTTCGTAGTCCAGGAAGATTAAATCACAGGATGTTTCTACTTTGAGAGTGCTTGTCCTTGGTAGAGAAGTAGTTGTAAGTCCACAGGTTCTGCTGCTGCATGGTTGGTTTTGATCAGTGCTGTGTTAGTCTGGTCGACAACTGCAACACAGGTTGTATTTCTTGTAATGCAACCCCAGTGTTGTAATGAAAATTCCCTGGCAGGGCAAGTCCAAAGTACCCGGGTTAAAAATTAACAGGATTTGCATTTTAATGTGTGATTATATTTGGCAGATGTCATGTTTCAGTGAGTGATACGGAAATCTAAGGCTGTTCTGCGTCTGCTTTTATGAAAGGTACTGTGCCTTTAGCCACTGTTTAAAACATTTTGAATGTGCAAACATGTTAACAATAGTGCTTAAACAAGATGGGTATTCTGAAAGGTGTTTTGAAAACATGCAAGCGACAGTCTTCTCTGATGACAGGGAGGCAGTTTCCTTCACAGTGTTTCCCTTGAAGCGCATACATTGTCTGTAAATGCGCTGCCAGTGTACTGCCTTTTGGGGAATGCTTTTGGCATGTTATTGCAAATGTAGGGTGTAGAGCAGTGTGGGTAACCATTGCAAGAGGCACTTTGAAGTTGTTTTAAAAAGCTGGTAAGACCAATTCTGCTACACTTCTGGTATTCTTTTTTTTTTTAACTTTTCTCCTCCCATTACCACTAAACTCCCTACTATCTTAATTCCCATTCCGTTGTACTTACCACTTCTTGCTCAGCCCTTACACAGATTGTTAGCCATCTTCTTTCTAGTCTCTTTTATTCATACATAGGCATGCATATATTTAAATCTGCACAACCGTTAAATGCTAGCACAATAGATCTGTTTAATTATCAAAAAAAAATCTTGATAATTTAACCACTTTGGGTTTTTATTATGTAACTCTTGACTATCTTCTTACATAGTGCTACGTCAAATCTGTCTTCCTTATCCTCAGCTTTTCATCTCTTTAATTTTCTTTTGAACCTGTACTGTTTACTTTACCTATTGGAAACTCATCTCCCCTTTTTGTCATCTTCTCCCAGTCTTGGTTTCGGACGTGCATTCTCTTAGGTCCTTGTGCTTAGGTGAGGCTGCTACATCTACCATTAAACAGTTTTTCTCCTTTAATTCTTACTTATAAGCAGTGAGTCCTGAATTCATTTGCCTCCTGGTTCAGAACAAAAACTGATCTAGCATTCAACCACTTACTATTAAAGCCATTAACTTTTTTTCTTGTCTGTACAGTTGTTACAGGATCAAGCATTATGACTCTAAAATGCTTTTAAAGCTGTAAAGCATCGAGTAAATATATAGCACCGTGCAGTTGGTCTGAGTTGGACTGCAAAAATTCCCACAGTTTGAAGTTGCACTTCTCAAACTCAGACATATATAGTTCCATTTTTAAGGGTGTGCTGTTAAACTGAGCTATGTAATAAATGGATTATGACGTAGTTCAGAACAGATCAAGTGGAGCTACTATCTGAGTTACACAAACAAAGCAAGAAGCTATTTGAAAAGGGCATATGGTTTCCTTCTACAGCACAAGCACACGTAAGAGGTAAACTGTTATTAACTTAAAAAGTCTTAAAGATCTGCAAGCCCAGGGTAAGCAAAAAGCTCAGGTGGGTTAGAGCCTCTCTCAGCTCCTCCTGAGGTGTGCCGAGAGACACTCCATACATCATCTGAATTGAGCAGGGGGAGGAAAAATAAAGATATCATGGCATTTTAGAGGCAAATAGTTAAGCTCCATGTGTTGATTACACATTTGCACATAGCATCTTTCAAAAATATCTGTGTCTTCTTACCTTTAAAGATAAATGTATTTGTGTCTTCACATTTTAACTCCACTTTGATGTGCAGTGATTGACTGAAAAAGATCAATGAGAAGTAGGTACAACACATTTTTCACTTAAATCCACTGACTGTGAAATACAATAGCATTGTGGTGAGCTTTCCGAGAAAGCTGTATGAATGTGTTTCCTGGGCGCGTTGCCTTTGAGGTGTCTATGTGGTCCCACTGCCGCTCTGTATGTGTTTAGTACATCTGCACCAGTGTGTTGGAGCAGTGTGTCTGCCTCGGTAGGGGAATATGTAAGTAGGGCGGTGAGATAACTTGCAAGTTGAGGTGTAAATGTATGGTTTGTTAAATGATCTGGTTGCTCTGGCTTGTTAGAGCTTGGGCACCTTATCTGCCTTTGTTATATTCTGTTAGGGGAAATGTGTTAGTTTCCGACTTCTTTTTAAGTTTATGTTTAAAAAGTAGCTCTGCTAAGGCTGAAATTTCTAGAATTTAATAGTGAAATTTAAAAACCTTACAAACTGAGACTGTTTTCTGTATTATCCTTATATTTGGGTTAATTCTCCATTTGGTATGGGTTCTAGTAACAGTGGAAGATCTGCTCTGTGTGCACCAGTTTAGTCTGAACTCAGTGAAATACAGAATGGGAGAGAAAAGTTAAAGCCAAAACTGTCAAGGGTTTAGATGCAAATAAACTGTTCAGCTGCTGCTTCAAACGTAACCATCACTAATTAGTACTAGCACAGCAGAATTATCTGAGCATCTATTTGAAAGAAAGAAGGGGAGTGGCACCTGTTAGTGCAGAGAAAGGGCTTCATCTAATTTTGGAGTATTTATATTCAGCGGTGTTAAGAGTAGCCAGACATAAGGCTATTGCGTTCTCATTCTCCTCTTGTCCTTCGTTTAGCAGTCTGTTCTCTGTCTCACCATTAGCTCCTGAGAAGGTATTTTAATCTTTTGTCCATTTTGGGATTTCAAGGCTGTTAGAGCTTTTAGTAACTGTTTGTTTATTAAGTTTCACATTGCTAAACAGTCATTCAAATACTTACAACTTCTTTCCAAACAGCAATCAGTGTTGTTTTTCCTCTTCTTTCCTGGCTTACTCTATGTCCAGGCTTGCAGTTTGAACTGCAAGGCCAGAAAATATGATGTTGAAAAAAGTAATACAGATCAATTCACTTCATGAGAACATTTTGCTTCTGATCTTATGACTTTAACTTGATGTTGGTTTTGGTAACTGGTGTGTTGGATCAAGACTGAGTAATACATGGCTCACGTTCTTTGTTGTGAAAGCACAAACTACTTTTGCACATACTTACACAAGCTTTCTTAAATATTACAATCTTGAGCTTTCTCTAAGTCATGTATTTCTGTTAAGTGGATTCTCATCAAAACCCTTTTCCATCTATCAGTTATTGCATCATATGAAACTTTCAAACCTTGAGCTCCAAGCATTATCCTCTGTGCTTTCAGCTCGCATGCTGGGTATGTTAACACGTGCAGCAGGGTTTGAGGTGAAGTTACATTTTCTGTTATTTTGATCATTTCAAATTGGATTGAGTTGAAATTGAGATACAATAATGACACAAGTTAACTGCAAAGTTTTCATCAGTCTTACAGAAATTTGATATAGAGTTGCTAAATCCATCTGTAGATCCAGTGTGAATTAATGGATCCAAACCTAAGGCTCCCAGAGAGCCTGCTGGCACCAACTGGATTTTAATTACATCCCACACATTGGTTTAGTTATCCTTATAGCAGGTAAAATGAGTGGTGCAAGTTAACTCTTCCAGATCAGGGAAGAAAAAAGAGCATTCATCTTCTTTTCAGAGGCGGGGGGGGGGGGAAAGTTTTATAGCTTAATTTTTTTTCCAAGGGAAAAGGAAAGTGGAAGAATATGTATACATGATGGAGGAATGAAAGGATACAAAGAGGCAAAAAGAGTAGATTATATGGAAAGGAGTAGAGTGAAGAAAGGAAAAATTGTGTTGGGAAAAATTAACTGGAAAATGTAGACTATTTTATAAGCAGAAGAAATTAAGATGGAAAACATGAAAGTTGCAGGCACATGAAAACACCAAATTGTGCAAAAGGAGAAAAAGTAAAATGAATGAAAGTGGAAGACATAATTTTAAATTTAAGGGAGAGGTAAGTGTATATGCTTATTTTAAGTCATTTCTGACTCATAATCAGCTGCAAATATTTGGGTTTGTACACAAGTACTTATATTTTGAATGGATGGAGAATTTGCTTAGCAGTGTTACCAAAACCACATCACAGTGATCAGCAGTGTTACAAAAATCGCAGGTAAGGGTTATCAAGGCTTTATTTTTGTAACCCTTCATTTTTATTTAATGTATTTCTTTTAAAAAGTTCAAAGGTACAATAAGTATAAGGTTTTTACTTGACTTAAGCTTGCTGGTTTTCATACCAAAAAAATCAAAGCCAAAAATTGGAACACCATGAATTCTTTATTAGTATCCTAAATTAAGAGACTGATGAACATTCATTACATCAATCTGAAAATTAATTGTAAGAAGTAATGTTGTTGCCCTTAGGCATTTCTCTGTGCAGGAAGCCAAGAAGGAAACCATAGTCTTCAGTAATGCTTATAGACGCCAGTGGCTGGTCAGCTGCTGATCCCTTGCCATGTCGACTGCAGAGGAAAACACTTGCATCCTTCTAGAGCCCTTTTTATGTCATTCAATTCTAATTTACCATCAGCTATCACAGCTTTACCATGGACATTCTCAAATTGGTGTTGGAGACTTGACATAAAACCACAAAGGCAACTAAATTCCGAGTTAAAGCTGAAACTTCATTCTTAATTCACTCGGTTGTGTGGGGGTGCTGTGGAGCATGTGGGAACACCCATCGTTTGAAGCTCTGGTGGTACCCACACACAATAGAACAAGTTAAGGATGGAATTTCAGCCCGAGCCTTAGCGTTAATGCAGCATAACTCTTTGTGGTTTGATTTCTTCTTCTATGGCACTGTTAAAGACAAAAATAAGCCCAAGTCAATCTCAGAGTCATTTTAAATTACATTCACAAGAATCTTGTGAAAGCAATAGTGCTAGATTCTTCTCACCCATCACCTCTCAGTAGATTTGAATTTTTGTACCCTGCTTGCTTTGAGTTTGCACTGTTGGAAACTGCTGAGGTGTCAGATTAGATACGTCAATATCTGAAGTCCAGCCTTAAATATATAATTGTTTCCTACGGTCTACCTGTCTTTACTTGAAACTCATTTTGTGAAATAGAATTAAAAGAGGAAAACTCTGCTTTTTTTTTTGCCCTGTACATGCATTTTTATGAGCAAAATGAGCTTTGACAGTGTTTTTAGAAATGTCAGGAATGTCAGATCTTTTTTATATGAAGGACTCCTTGGATGACTCAGGAAAATGTACTTGGAAATTAGTCAGGACTTAAATGAAGCGGGAAGGATACTGAGAGAGAGAGCTTGCTCCCCTATGCATGCTTTAGTATGGTACTTTAAAAGATCAATCTTAATTTTAAGTGATTGAATCAGCCTTTTCTTCAAAATGTATTTTTTATTCAATCTTTAGTTAGGCATTTGGAATAGTGATTAGAATAGTTATTTGGTCATTTATCCCTTCTCAGAGCACATGAGAGTTATGCTTCTAATCTTTTTTCAAAACTCCATAGCGCTCTACTTCTTCCCGTGTATTTCCATCCTTTACCAACTGTCTTCGGTGCCAGTGGGTCCGGCATCCCTGCTTGCTGAAGACATGGAGAGATAGGTATTGGTGAAGAGAACAACGGTGAAGGAGGGGGATACAGCTTTTAAAAGAGCGTGTAAGCTGCTATTGTAGGCTTGTCTATATTTTACACTTAGCCACATGACATGGCCTGTACCTGCTTCAGGATGCCCGTGTCCACTTTTCTGAGACAGTAGATCTGCTTTTGCTCAAGATTAGGGACTGTCCTAAACCATAGTTTCAGGAATAACTTGATCACTGGCAATAGTAGTCCAGAAACAGCAAACAATTTGGTGGAAAGAAGTGATATAGTTAAAGCAAAGAGTTTGGTGATTATGCTCCAGAACACCTTCAGAAATTATTATTTTGATTTGGAGAATAATCATAGAATACCACGTTGGAAGGGACCTCAAGGATCATCTGGTCCAACCTTTCTTGGCAAAAGCATGGTCTAGACAAGAAGGCCCAGCACCCTGTCCAGCTGAGTCTTAAGTGTCCAATGTTGGGGAATCCACCACTTCCCTGGGGAGATTATTCCAGTGGCTGATTGTTCTCATTCTGAAAAATTTTCCTTTTGTGTCCAATTGGAATCTCTCCAACTAATCATAGTAAAGTGTTATGCTCATACTGTTTATTTAGGTTATGAGAGTGGTTTTGTGTGGTGAGATGGAGGAGAACTGAAGAAGTATGAGGGTCATAGCTGGTGATGTGGCTAACGAAAGTGTGATGACTGAAATTTGAGAATGATGTCACTCAAAGCTGAATTAAAGGCTGGCACTATGTTTAAGGAAGAAATTAAGAAGATTAAGAATACGATGATCAGTAGTGATCTTCAAAGGGCAAACATCCAGC
Source organism: Nyctibius grandis (assembly GCF_013368605.1). NCBI lineage: Eukaryota > Metazoa > Chordata > Aves > Nyctibiiformes > Nyctibiidae > Nyctibius > Nyctibius grandis. Next base: position 106,758,830 of record NC_090659.1, read on the forward strand.
TTCATTCAATTTAATAAAAATTGCAGAAATAATTGTATTGAATATTTTTGTCAAATTATAAGTGATATGGCTTACACCTGAAGAGTCATCACTTTTTCGACGTTGTTGCAACTTGAGTGTGAATTTCTAGTTTCTGATGCCAAAATGTAGCAGGGTCAAGTCCTTAATTGTTATTAAACCAATTTGACCAGTATTATTGTTGGTTTTGGAAAACATTGTGCGAAAGATGGCAATTAAAAGGCCTTACATCATCATGATGTGCTATTTAAGTATGTGGACACTGATGCTACCTGCCTTCACTCTGGACAGTAAGGATCTCCATATTCCTTACGCACTTTCTATTCTGGCTGAAGTATGTAACACCCCTCCCACCACCTCTTCTCCTCTGAGCACCACCCTCCAGTACGTTTGCCCAGATTTTCAGTCTCTCATGCAACAAAATTGTACAAACATGTTTGGTGGGAAGGAAGATCAACTTTTCTTGTGGTGCTCTATCCCCCCCTGCATCTTCTTAACTGTCTGTCCAGACAGCTAAAAAAAGTCCCTGTAGTTGCACTCCAGAACTGCCATTCTCGCCATTTCTTCTAAAGGGGGCCTGGATTAACCACGTTTAACGGAGGTGCTGATGGTGAAGCTGTATGAAGCTCCAGTGGAGAGCCCAGCTCAGTCATCTTGATAACTTCCGCATAGGTGCTGGCGGGTTACTTGTTAGGTCCCACTGAAGCTTTTTCTTCTCTGGATTGAAAAAGCCCAGTTCCCTCAGGTTCCAGATGTTCTCTATTAAAAAGGATCTTAATAAAATCTTTCAGATTATTTGTTTCCTTACGTTTTGTGCAGATTGCAGAGCTGCTTGGGGAAATTTCAGTCTTTATTCTCATAACTGTTGAGGGGGGTAAAACTTACTCAGTGTTTTTGCAATATTTTGATAGGCTTTTTATTTTGTCTGTACATGTTTCTATGCTAGACCTTCACTGAGGTCTGCCTTGTGCTCCTCCATAAATTAAAGTGCAAAATAATGGGATATGAGATAATTGCAAACATTTTGCTTGCATGCTATACTTCTGCACTCCTGATAATTGCACATTGGCTTTTTTTTTCCTTTAACGTTAACATACTTCGAGTATGCTGTAGAGACTGTCACCGCAACCATACTAAAACCTGGGGGGAAAGCAGAAATTAAAATACCTGTCATCATATAGATGGCACATCGGCTTTGTAGCTGGTATAACTTGTTTTACTGCTGTTGGAGTACCATGGATTTTCAGTCTGAGGGCCACACGCTGTTCAGAAGTAGTAAGCAGTTACACATGAGCAGCTGAGCTCTAGCGTAGCTCATGCTAGTGTCCAGAGGGGTCAGAGTGCTTTTAGCAGACGCTGAGCTTCTCATACAGTGACAGGACGTCAGGAATTTTGCAAAAGCTTTGAAAACAAAGTAGAAGATGGCACAGCTGATGCATTTCATCCCATAGGCTTTGCTTCACTCATTTGTGCTGGTATTTGAAGCTGATTTTCATAAGAAATGACCTGTGTTCCAGAGGCTGTTTTGCAAATCAGGGATGCTAGTTTCACAAAAAGAAAGGGGCTTGATGAATCTGTAGTCATGCGTTATTGTAATGCTGGTGGGAATACGTTCTCTTCCAAATAAAAGGTACTCTTCAGAGTCAATATATGAACTTGTGCTTACCTATTGCAGTTTAAATGGTGGATTACTGAAATTCAGTGCTTTGATAACAGTAACAAGTTTAGCTTTAGACAGAATTCAAACAAATACTACAATACTTAAGAAACTTGAAAATCCAGTTGGTTTGAAAATATTGTAGGATTAGCTCTTTACTTCTTGTCTAAACTTTTTTATTTTGTATTTGTGGAGAAAGATGGCTTTTCATTCCATAATTTTAGTTCGAGGACAACTGTGAAACAATTTTCCATTTTTTTTAAATTTGCTGTCAGGCAAAAATTGCTCATGTTTTAATGAGAAGGAGGTGATTTTAGTAAGAATGCTGCATGTTAATACCCAGCAACTGTGAACTGTTCATTGCTATCTTTCAGTTTAAAACTGTTCTCTCTCGTCCTATCACTACATACCCTTGTAAAGAGCCCCTCTCATTCTTCTCCTCTCGTAGGTGTTGCTCCACAACTTGATGATTAACCTCAGGAGTGGATCATTTGTATGGATGCAGAGCACATTTCAGCCTTTGCAGAGCCAGTCACTAACCTGGCAAAATACTATTTGGTATGTGGTCAGTTTAGTTTTTTGTGGAGTCAGCGAGCTGAATTTGGATCAGGAAGAGTCCAACAAGTAGCAGAGCTGGCAAACGCGAAGGTGCAGGACCATATGGCCAAGAGCAGGGGAGTGGGAAGCAAGGGCAGCCTTTGGTGACAGGAAGCCGTTAATTTGGCTCAACTGTGTTGTTAAGGCATGCTTTCAGTGAAGCCAAAAAATACTTTGAATGTCATATAAGCCTGTCATTCATTAAGACTGTGCCATAAAAGCTTTAATTCCTGGTCATCTCTTGTTGTAGCTACCCACGTAGTATAGAGGTTAATCAGGATTGGGTATAGGATTCTTTCTAATTACAGAGTTGGTCTACAAATGCAACCATCTTTCTGCATGGATTTTTTTTCTGTTTCAGAAGGAAGATGTCATTAATGCAGAAAGGGACGAAAGACTGTCTCTTCGGAAGCATCGCTTCATGCATTTTGCATCATTGGAATATGAAGGAGAATATTACATGACACCAAGAGATTTCTTGTTCTCAGTAATGTTTGATCAAGTTGAACGTAAGTTGTTTTCTCATCATTGTATTGTGAAGGAAAAGAAACTTGCAGGTCCCCTTAAAGGTGTAATTTGCAAATCACTGGGATAAGATCCTTTATCTGGCATAAATCGGCAGAAGCCAATTTATAAATGTTGTGCATATGGATTCTCACAGGCACCACCACCCTTTACACCAGTGAAGTGAGGCTGATGATTTAGAAATCTGGTGACTTGATGATGACATTATGTCTCTGCATAATTTGCATATCTGATCAGTGTGTACTTCTTCAATTACTTACGTGCCACAGCAAATAGTAGGACTGTAATATAATAGCATTCATACCATTTCTGGCCCCATGATCTGTCTATCCACTTCACCAGTAAGTACTCTGTGACCTTTTTTCTTAGAAGAGGCAGTGATGGGAGTTACTTAAATGAGTGTAATGAAGCATTGAGCTAAGCTCTAGGTTTCTGGTTTCAAATCTCCTCTGGTTTGTACAAAACCTAGTTAAGAACAAATCAAAATTGTATGCATGTTTTTTAAAAAGTATTTCTAAAAGTGTGCTTTCTGAGGAGAAGATAGGACCAGCGCACAAATAAAAAGTGCATAGGTTGTTGTCCTCCTTTCCTCCTCGTTTTCTGGCCTCATTAACTGTGCCTCATTCCTTAAGCTTCTTTTATCTGTCTTTGTTTCATCTTATGTTATTTCCATGTTACAGTAATTTTTTTTAAACAGTATATGTTTTTTCTTAAAAAATTTGGCTTTCTCAATAATTTTTTGCTTTAGAAAGGTTAAGTTCTCCAAGTTTCAGAGAGGGTTGTCACTCAGAGACCAAATACTCTGTTAGTATGTCATCTGAGGGAAAGAGGGGGAAATCCCAACTTCAATGATTGTTTGCTGCAGTCTGCACATACCGACCAGGGAGCATGTTGTCCAGCAAAAGCCATTCATAGCCTGGGATGCTCTGCCCAGCTAGCAGCGAATGTCCGAGTGACCTGGGGGTATGGAGCAGGAAATACAGAAAGAATTCAAGGTACTGTGGAAAGGCTTGAGAGACAGAGAGGAAGAAGGAGACCTGAACACACTGATTTGAGCCTGTGGGAAACCTGGGGCAGAACTGAGTTTGCTGAGCTGCTAGTGGTCAAAGAGTAGGACACAAGAATCTGTAATAAAAGAAGTTTTCTTTTGTCTGCCAAAAATCTATAGGTGATAAGGATACATGGCTTCGCTGCTGACACACGACTTCTAATATTATACAAAGCTGAATATAAATCCTTAGAAGGACTTTATGACCTTGAGAGTCATAGAGACTCTCAAAATAACTTTTTTTTTAACATATATGGCTAATGGAAAGAGTTTTTTCTCCTTCAAAACTTAGGTCATTCCGTTAAAAACCTAGAAGGGATTTTCTTCTCAATTTTCCAGCCTGAAACACTGAAAGACACTGAATACTGAAATTTTCAGTTTTGAAGGTGTGGTTTTCAGACAGTTGTCTGTGAAAGCAAGGTCAGAGAAATAAGTGTTTTTCAGTCTTAGCAGTTCATACATATTAATTGGTTACTCCAACTATAATAGTACACATGCAGTTTTTTTAATGAAGTGGTATGCGGGTAAGATTTATTTGTAACGCAGCCAAGTTAATTTCAGTTACTTTGCTCATATGAGTAGGAAACAGCGTTAAACAGAAAAGAAAAAATAATGACAAGAAAAAACACGTGAACAAAAAATATCTTTGCACTAACACATATTTAGCATTTCAAACTGAGGTCAGGTTTGCAGCCATAACATCATAGACAATTCATAGAAAAATGTTAATACTTGAATCTAATGCTCCTAAACGTTTTTTTAACCATCATTGTTGTGAGTTCTTTGGCCAGTCGCATAAACACAATGATAAGCAATTCTCTTCAAGTCATATTGCTTGGGATTTTAGGTTTTCTTAGAACTGCAAACAGACATAGCTTTTGTTGACAGAGAAATACGGTGGTGTAAATATTTGAAAGGCAGTGGTTTGTCTTCCTGGGAGGAAAATAAACAGACCTATCTCAAGTGTCTGTCCAGGTATATTCAGAGTAGATGAAGATGGTGAGCTTCATAGCAAAGCAGCAATTATGTTTAGAAACTTTCTGCTTATATCATAAAATTAATTCCCTTTCACCCTGAACAGTGGTTTTAGAAAGGAAACAGGCATGCCACCACTAATCCTAGAAAGTCCTTCGCTTACTGGCGTACTGAGGTGCAATTTTAAGATGTGATACTGCATACAAGTGGTGAGTCTTATAATGCTGAACTTAAAGCTATAATGATTTGTTTATTCTCTACTTATTTTTGATTAATTACTAACAAAAAAACTCTCGGAAAAATTTGAAGCACCCTGACAATAACCATTTACCTTCATAAATATTTGCTTACATTTGAATGGAGTTTGCCAATTGGTTGCTGTTTATAATCACATGGAAGGCTTAGCTCTCTCTGTAGGCTGTTCTGAAGTTTTGTTCTGCTGTCTTTTTTACAGATAGTAGGCAGGAACATATGGCCAGCCTCATAAGCAATTTAGCTGTGTACACCAAGAAGTATTGCTGATGTTGATCACAACATTCTGTTGCTTTATTCCTAATCAGAGATAAACACTCCCAAAGGGGCAAAAAGCAAGTGAAAAGAGAGAATGAGAAGCAGTTATGTGTTGGGAATAGAGGTCCTTGTCCAACAGCCTTGGGTTTTTTTGCTCAGTAGTGGTTGCCATTGGAGAATTACTTTGAAATCTCTTGTTGGTTTTTAAGCATAATTAAATTTAGAAGAAAGTAAATGTGGTGTTTTGTAAACTGGATGAGTAGTTGGGTTGTCGGTGCTATATCAAAAGTGCTGACATTAGAAAATGCTGAAATATTTTAGCTATGTCCAGATTGTCAAGTGAATTCCTGTACAGAGTTGGGTGGAATTTATTACTGAAGCAAAAATCTTAGGTGTGCTCTTTGACATGGTTGCAAAACATGCAATAAATTGTGATTTATTATAGAACACTTTCCCAGATAAGAAATCAGATGAACTGTAGTGCAAATACATCAGCTGTCATCCAGCCCAAGTGATCTTGAACCCTGCTTCATAGACCTTAGTTCACTAGTTCTGCTCATTTGTTTCCTGGTGCATGGGTTTCTCTGTTACTCTTTTTCTTTAAGGTAGGCCAAAAAATTGTGAAATCTTGGCATTCCTATTGATAAATCACACCTGCAAAGTTATTTGCTGTCACAGTGATAATGAAGAAAAGTACAGTCCTGCCATCTCAGGAGAATGAACTGATAACAAATGCAGAGTTTCCTGACAGACTTATTTTGTTTTGCATAATGACAAAGCAAAGAGCTCTATAAAGGAAGAAAGGCACCATCCCAAAAAAAAAAGTGCTTACTTTTAGATGCAGTTTTTCACGCTGGTTTACCTTTATCAATATTTGCCTAGTTCTATTACCATTAGTTATTTTATGGAAGGAAGCAGCCACTTCTTTATAAACAGTGACAAGCAGTAAATGAGATGTTGTAGCATTTGTGCCAGTACAAAACCCCTGGGACAATTAACGCAGTGCATACAAAACGCACTGCTGGGATTTTTTGATTCATGGCTATATGCCATGTAATCTTGTGTTAAAACAATGTTACCACAGGGATGTGTGGCAAACCATTGCAAAACCAGCAAGTTCTTCTGCGGGATGTTCATGTAAACTGCAATATCTGATGCAATGATAGTTTAGTGGAAAAGTGTTCTTTGTTACTCTCCTTATCATGATGTAAAAACTTCTCAATGTCTAGTAAGATCTCATAAAAGTAATACGAACTTGCTGTGTTGCATCAGAAATTCTAGCGTTTTTAAGATAACAGGTATAAGAAGGATAAAGCTCAGCTGACTTACACTGAATTTTCATTGCAATGCAGGATTATTTTTAAAAGACCCTTCCAGCTTCATGTAGAACTTGTATTTTAAACAGTTGTGCGTGCTTAGGCTCATACTCCAGATTATCCAACCAATATTGTGTTAGAGCTTCTCCGTGGAAATACCATGTCTGGTGTGCTGTTGTTGTAGAACATACAAGAAAATCTGTATTAAATTTTCAAAGGGACTACAGATACAAGAATCCTTCAGAAAATTAAGATTTTGCAGTACATTAAATCTGGACTGTGTTTATGTTAATTTTTTCTGGAGAAGATTATTCTATTCCAGAAATACCTTCCTCTTTCAAGCAGAAGACAAATGTTCAGGTTAGCTTGTCTGATAACAATTGATACCTGGTAAGTAAAGATATTGATCCTTTTGTATATACTCAGTCCAGATTTAATGTGTCATAGCAGCTTCACGTCCTGAACCACTCCTTTATCTGCAGTAAAACAGATTTTCCTGTGTTCTATAGCACCAGCATGCCAGAGGTGGTATTTCCACGGTAGAGTCCTACCTGTCAGCGAATATTAGTGTGTTTTAAGTTTGCTGGGAGAAGTTGTTTGAGTTGGTTAAGTTTTCTGTGAAAACGTGGTTGTCACAAGGTTGTGGTATGTTTGCAGGTTTGATAAGATGTGCATTATCACATTGCCACAGCCATCAGCATGGTCATGACTGTGAGTGAATTTGAGGAAAGGATACAGTGCCAGGCTGTGGTGGCTAGAAAATTGAGTTCTCCGTTGTCCTTAGCGGAGATTAGTGCTGGTGCAGTCAGTGGGGTTTGGAGAGCCAAGAGGGACCAGCCAGTAGATGGGCACTTCAGAACGAGCTGAAACAGTCTTTTTGTTTCTGGATCTTGAGTTCCTGCCTCTAGTGGGAGTTCAGCTGCCTATACTTCAGTGTCTTCATTTTGACCTGAATTTCATATACGATAACTAATCAGACTGATATGAACCATGCATGAGTGTCAGATCTAAAACCTAGGATTCAGAGTCAAAGACTTAAGATTTAAGCTTGTGTTAAGTGGTGAAGCTCCATATGGGAAGTAAGGATTGAAATGTTATACGGGGAGCTATTGCCATAGCTGGGAAGTGAATTCAATCCTCCTGAATTTCTAATGCGTTAACAAAGAGGTGGTTTTCTCTCTATCTCTGCATTTAGTATTTTTTAGCACTGATATGTTGCTGTTGCTCAAATCCTCTGAACACAGTAGAGAACTCTGCAAGCTGGGATATGCAGGACAGAGATGACCCCTTGCCCAGTGCTAGATGGAAGGTAAAGCGACGTGAAGGCAAATAAGCAGCATGATGGTTTAAGGTCATTATATGAATCTCTTTTGAGTTTTAGAAAAATGAAACTAAATCAGCCATTTCTAGCCAAAGCTTCTTAGTCATCGTTGTTTACTCATTTCTTAAAGTGGTGTTATGAGTGAAGGAAAGTAATGATTCTGTTGAGAGATCTGCACAGATAAGCAAAGATAAGCAGACTGCAGAGAATTTCTGCTTCTGTAACCAGCCCATACTGTGAATTTCTCATCTTCAGCTCTCGTTCATCACCCAATAGCATTAGGAAATCCTACCACAACCCTAAGAAAGTCTTTAAAGTAACATATTGTATGCATTTGGCCTTTTACCTTCCCTTAAGTGTCCAAATAGAACATTAAAATTTATGTTCTGCATAAAATATTAGATCATTTTGGATAAAATGTTGTATCTCAGCCAATTGTTGGTAAATAGGTAAGCTAAATAAGTTTTTTTATCCTTCTTTTCTCCTCAGCAATAGTATGTTTACACTGATAACTTGGTTACATAGGCTGTCTGATGCAACACCAATGATCTTCATGGGATTGGTTTATCTAATAATTAATTTGAAGGGAAATAGTTCTTTATCTAGAATCACAGAATCATTTTGGTTGGAAAAGACCTTTAAGTTCATCAAGTCCAACCGTTAACCTAGCACTGCCAAATCCACCACTAAACCATGTCCCTAAGCACCACATCTACACATCTTTTAAATACCTCCAAGGGTGGTGACTCAACCACTTCCCTGGGCAGCCTGTTCCAGTGCTTGACAACGCTTTTGGTTAAAGAAATTTTTCCTAATATCCGATCTAAATCTTCCCTCATGCAACTTGAGGCCATTTCCTCTTGTCCTGTCGCTTGTTACTTGGGAGATGCCATTGGCCTTCTTGGCCATGAGGGCACACTGCTGGCTCATGGTGAACTTGTCCACCAGGACTCCCAGGTCATTATCCACAGAGCTGCTTTCCAGCAGCTCAACCCCTAACCTGTACTGGTGCATGGGGTATTAATTACATTTGTATATTTGTGGTTATGTCTGTATGAGACAACAGTAGGGTTATAATAAGCTCGTGGCTTTGTTGTGATTAATTCTTATTTTTCCCTTTGTGGCATTGCTGACTAGTTGGAGAATGATGCAGAATCAGAGTTCTTACCTCGACTGACTGCAGTGCTTACTGATTAGGTAAAAACTTTGGCAAGATGTTATGTTTTGAAAATACTTTACTAGCTATTTAGCTTTCTGAAAAACAATTGTTAATGAGAAGATATATTGCAACTTCTCAATGAATGAAAGCAATTTTTTAAAACTCTGCACAAAAATAGTACCAATAATAAAAATGGTCAGGCTTCAGCAGAGTTGCGAGCAAGAGGCAAGTGGTCTCAACGCACATCTTGAAGGATTTAGTTATTTAAAGTGTGAAAGTTATTGGTTATTTAATGGCATCTGAATGGAAAACAGATTCCTGGAAATGAATGAAAATATATTGTGCGCATGCAGAATACTTGTAGTACAAGTAATGGAAAGATCTGGTTATTAATAACAGGAGTCTGCTTGTTGTATAAACATCAGCTGCCTTAGAATTTCAGAAGTCTTGCAACAGTTTCTGCTTTAGTCAAGTATTCCAGTTTTGTGACATGCTACTGCGATATTTAAAATACTTAACAGATAAGTCACTTTTTTTTAATACATATGAGCAAATTTCAAGAACTCATACAGTCATTCTTGTCTCTGAATATTTTTCGTATTTGTAAAGATTTTTTATTTTTGTAGAACACCACATGCTATTTCAACTGCATTTGTAACATAGTGTCGGCATACCACAGAAAATCTCTCTGGGATTTTTTCTGACACAGGTTCTGCATAGTTTTTGACAGATTACTTTGGTATTATTTTTTTAATAAATTCAGTGGAACTTAATCAGTTCTGAAACATCCTGCTTAACTGACAATTAAGTCTTAACAGATGTAGTGTGAAAATCAGACTCAATGAATTTTTATCACTCTTAAATGTATTTTAATTTCTTGCAACATATGTCCTTAACACAGACAGGTATTGGTTTGTACCTAAGAAGTACAATCTGTTTTTAAAATTCCTTGGGTTGCATGCAGATATTTAGAACTGATGGAGATCTGGCCGACCCTTGGTGGATGATAGCAGGTGCCAGGATTGCAGGTCAGGCTCCTGCCAAAATCTAGCATGCATTCTAGCCTCACATTTTTAGTTGCTTGTAACTCTTTCAGTGCTGATGGTTCTGTGCTTTTCCTTAGGGCAACGCTGAATTTTAATTATATTAGTCATATGATTTATCCTTTTTTGAGTAATCTTGATATAGACTGATTTTTTTTTTCCTGCATGTTCTCATAAGAAATGTTACGTTATGGTTTTTTTTTTAAATATCTGAGGTAGAACCATCGAGTATCAATCACTTTCCGTCTAGGCTATATTGGCAGGCAATATTGGTGCTTTGGTATATGAGAGGAGCTGTCCTTACTTGCCAAATGGCTGGGGTCTCCAGGGAGACCTTTGAGAAGTTCCACTGCTCCCTGTTTGGAAAACACTGGCATCAATTTCCTAAGGGAGAAACTACCCGCATTATGCTCTCTTTTTCGCTCCCCAGCCCTTCACCTGCAGTGGGTTATAGCACAGGTTGCGCTCAGTAGCCTTTCTCATCTACTGTGAAACAAAAGCAAATACCGAGCTCAAAGACTTTTTTCCATGTGTAAAACACACAAATTTCTCTTGTTAGAGCCACCTGCTTACAGAGGCAGTGCCCTCTCTTGGGCTTACCAGCTTCGTTACTACAGAGGAGAATACAGCCAAGAGCCAACTCTTGGTAATCAAATCAATCTTCCAATGTTTCCAGTCCATCAGAGCTGATGAGCACCTGGTCGTTCTGCTGCCTACATCTTTAGTTAAGTCTCTCTCCTCTCAGACCTTGAAAAGGCTTGTGCACTGAAAGCGTAAGGATTTTTCAGCCATAGCTAAAGGAAGAGACCACATTTTCCAACAAATCCTGCCTTGGTTCTTACCAGATTAAAGGTAGTTCAGCATCATTACTAGGTCCAAATGCATCCTAATTGGCCATTCTTGGGTTTTCTAGTTAATTTATCAGCATATAGAAAATGCCAGTATCCTGGGATTTCATTCACTAAGAGCTGTGATCCTACCTGGCTTAATAAAAATAAAAAAATGGGCTCGTTGTATGGAATTTGAATATAAAATATGGCCAAACCAGCTGCCATGTGAGTTTATCCAGACTATTTCAGCAGTCTTTCAGAAGAGCTGATGTTTGAAGTCTTCAGTATGATAGAGCTCATTTTCCCAAGTACTAGCCAACTTTTCCAGCCTTGAATTCATGTCCTTTGCGCCAATACCTCTGATACTGCTGGAACTACTGGGACAGTGGAGTCCTGCTGCTGCATTGGTATTGGCAAGCGCTAAGTCAGTCACATTTCCCACTGGAGAAACTGCCAGTTCCAGAGAACAGATGACTTTTGTCTTTTTTTGTTCCTCTCCAAATGTTTTTTGGTTTTATTTTTCCTGGGGAAGAGTGAGGTGTGTTTGTTCTTAACTGTGGACTGGATCCAAACAGTTGTGAGCCTGACAGAGCAGATTCTTATAATAGAGAATACTAAAATTAGTCATTTTGTCTCAAGTGGATGGACATCTGCTTTTCCATTGGAACTGCATTTATTTACTGTGCCTGACAACTTCTGAACAGTCACCCTCACCCTGACATAGCAATTATTTCTTCTCCGTGGATTTTTTGGTGATAGAGAATGTGAGAATTCACTTCTGTTTTGCTGTCACTTTTTTGGGAGAAAATATAAAACCTAATGTTCAAAAATGTAATCTGATTCTCTGGCTTTGTTCGAATTGGCAAAAGAGAGCAACTATTTAGCAGAAGAGAGTGACGGGTTTGTGATGTGTATGGTGGTAAAGGCAGTCTCTGCTGTTGAAAAAGTAAGAGGGGCTTTTAAACCTGTATGGTCAATTTAGAAGTACAGTGGGCAGCATAAAATGACTTTACTCTTTTACTAAAAGAAAGCCATCTATTGTTTGCTTTTCATTTGCACCCACTTTGAGAATTGTAAAAAGCCTACTTAAAATTTTATTCACATTTCAATTCAATCTCTTTCCTCTGCAGCTAAAATAAATGCTCATTTCAGGAGGACAGTCTCTATTCTTTATGTCCAGTACTGCTGTAAGGAGGAAAAAGGATATCTGCTTAGTTGTACCATTGCAAGAACACTTGTATTTATTACCACAACTCTCCTAAGTTAAAGTGTAGTGTCTTGTAATGTGTTTTTAAGGATCCTGTCTTCTGCTAGGGTGATACATAATGGCTTAGCACTTGTTTTTAGCATTTCATGGCTAAGTGTGTCAAAATTTATCATATATATTCTAAAATTCAGCTCCTATTTTAGCAGTTTAAAAACTTAAAATATAGACCTTTTATAAATTTTTCGTGCTCAATTTAAAATCATTTGTAACCACTTCTTATATTGGAAAATAGTGACACAGCATCTCCTCTGTTGCTTGAAAACTCTTCTGATATCCAACCTGAAATTAATCACTGTCTGTCTAAACCCACTTGCTCTTGTGCCAATATTTCCTATTACCCAAAATAGATTTTTTTTTTTTCTTTTGAATCTTAACCCCATGATGCATTATAGATAATTATATTACCTCTCAGCACTGTTCTTGTTAGATTAAGCAAACCCAAGCTTATTTTTGTCTCCTCTGGCTGGGTGAGGCCATGGGTTTCCACAGCTTCATGTAGGTATTTATTTTTTGCTTTATTCCATGCTTTTCTGAATTTGATTTCCTTTTATAAAGCCAGCTTCATTCCCTGGCTCACAGCACAATCCACTAGCAATCACTATGGCCTAGGGGATGGAACAAGGATTGAAGTCAGACACTTTTTAGATTAATACTGTTGCTGAAATGTCTGAATTGTCGAACTACAGCTTCAGTCAAGGAGAAAAATGGTACAAAGCAATGCTCACTAGAGCAAAACACTTAAACTCATTTAGCCTGTGCTTTACTCACAGTTACTACATGCAGAACAGCTTCCAGCACCATAGCTGCTTTGGTCCTCATGTGTCTGCTAGGCTGAGGGTAGTACAGTAGAGCAAATTATTTTCTGTGTTCTTAGGTGAAGAAAGTTTTAATGTAATCACAGAATCATGATTAAGACAAAGAAAAGCGAGAGAGATGGCAAAGAACATCCTTTTGAGAGGTTAAGGGCTTGATGCCCCCAAGTAATGTACACCTTTGCACAGGAACAGGAAAAACTGTTCGTTTTTTCAGTCCAAGATTGCTCTTGGAGGAGCAGTTAGTTTTGTCAGAGAAGCTGAGTATGGCAGGAAGGAGACTATGCAAGGATAATTAGAGGCAGTGGACACAGAAGCCCAGTGTACTGATGGCTGTTACAAGTTAAATGAGATTATGTTAGTGGGAATTTTAATGTGAAGGGTATTTTTGCTTTTAAATTTGTCTCCTCTATAATCTTTACTGAACAAATATTTCTGTCTTGACAGACCTTATACAGTGTTTCCTCTGGTGCTTAATAAGATGAGAAATCTTCAGAAAATCTGAATATAAAATTAAAGCCAGGGTAAAGCCAAATGTCTTTTTGAGGGTTGCTTCACCAAATTATTTGAATTCAGGGGAGAAAGCTTTTTTTCCTGGGGAAATAAGACAATTCTAGGAAAGAATAACTTCATTTTTTTGAAAGAGTCTATTGATCTTCTTTGTCTAGATTTTTTTTTCTTTCTGCCAAACTTTTTTCTTTAGAACGTGAGGAGTTTGAAGTCACAGGGTCAAGAGATGGCTTATCTTTGCTTCTCTTATTCAGTCTCCAAAGTTCACCCCTTAAAGCGGAGGAGGTGTTCTAGTTGGTGCACGAGACTTTCTTTTCTACTAGTAGGGAAGGCTGATGGACATTGTGTCAGTAACTTATTATTAAATGCACTATTGGCAGCATTTATTTTTTTCTAACTTGCAAATTAACCAAACCGTTTTGGCCACTGCAATAAGGCACGATTAACATCTGGTTTTAAGCTCGTCTATGATTTCTCTACTTCAGCTCTCTCTGATCTTTTTAGTGGAGTTCTCAGACTTTTAATGATCCTGCTCCTCTTTCCATTACCACCTTATTTTCTAAATAAAGATAACGTTTCAAATTAGGTTTATGTAACTTTTTTTATTCTGGTACTCTCAGAAACTAGGCAAAACTAGATTGCTCCAGTAGTCTTTTTGTGTAGCAAAAATAGGATAAAACTTTCTTAGCTTGTAATACAGGAGCATTCTGTTATCACTTACATACCCTTGGAGCTCCTGCTGTAGGAAAACTTCCCAAACATCTGTTAATTGCTATGTGACAGATGTTAATGATGTATAAACAAGTCAGATTCAGCAGGGGCTGTTACTGGTTTGCTCAGAGCTTCTGTATGTGCTAATAACAGAATGAGCTAATCTTAGAAGTCGAAAGAAACCTGGCTAATTTAAAGGTAAAAGCAAGAATGACATGGGCCATCAACTGAAGGAAAGCAAGTCAGCCACTGAAAGGAACTCTGGTTAAGCATGAGAAGGAAGAAGAAAAGCTAGAGATTGCAATAATGCCTGAACCTGGAGGGTTATGGAAATAATGAAGTAGGGTTGCCCAGAATCAGTAAAATGCCCAAAGCAGTAGACAGAGTCTTCTGTAGGAGGATTCCCAAACATGGTCATTAGAATGTCCTTATCTTCTCACAGTGGCCATTGGAAAAAGTAATGTCATCACTGGGGTCATCTGCATTAAAATGGCCTTCCTAAAATTTTCATGTAAGGTTGCACTTTACAGCCTTATAAAGGGAGAAGGTTGCTTCTGGAAAATCTGACATGGCAGGATCAGCTTAATTCAGCTCTGAATAGCAATTCCCTTTATCACTAGTCATCCATGTAATCTCCAGGAATCTAAAATATCTGAAGTTAAGTGCTACAGTGCAGCCCCTATGCCAAAAGTCTCTTCCCCTAAAATAGCACTTTTATTTTTTTTTTCTTTCCTTATGCTGATTCACTAATCACTAGTCGCAATTAGTTGCAATTATTGCAGTTGTGCTGAAAAAGAAAGTGATCCGTTACCTTCTGCTAGAATAGACATTTGGTAATTCAGTTTATCCTTTAATAAAACTAATTGCAAAATGGATATGTTTTTTTGATGAGTGTTTATTTACCCTTTTCTTTCAATAGATGTTGTCAGGAGAGTTTGGGAGGATGAGGAACAGATGGATGATATCACCAATTGCAAAAATACAAGTATCTTGAGTAAAACCGTAGAATATTAGCAAGTGGATCCAAAACAATCTTGTATACTCTTTTGTTTAGATTTGTCGTATGTGTTACAAGTTCCACTTACCCACATTCAACAAAGGTGGCAATTAATTTACTAAAGCTTTCCCAAATTTCTAGTAGAGGGCGATTTCATCCCTTTTGGTCCTCTTACACAAATATATTTGTGGTTTCTTCAAGAAAAGTCTGCTGCAAAGCAGAGGTGAATAGGAGCTAGAGCTGTAACTAGCCCAGGTCACCCCATGCAGTAACTGAACACCATCTAGTGGGTGTTCACTTTCATTCCTAAGAAGAATTTATATTGGTTCTTTTTTAATTTACAAATTAGTTGTTCTGTAAACTCAATAGCAATGCCCTCAGACATCTAGTCACTGTAAATTGCATGTTCATGAATGGGGCTTATGTTCTGGAAGATAAGCATAATAAGGTTCTGAATTTTTTTGGCATTTACCATGATCTGGACAGCAAGACAAAATGTCCCAGGCCTTGAGCTTAGACACAGAGCTCTCATTAATGAAATTACCAACATAGAATTGTTTCCTTTCAATAAAATGCCAAAATTTGCTGTTAAATCCAGTCCTTAGCGCTCTCATGTCTTGACAAATAAGGCAAAAATGCTGTCTCTTCCTTCATATGTCCTCAGGGGGAATTGAAGCCAAGATACAGTCTTCAACTGCGTAAGAATGTTGTTGCCTTTGGTATAAGCAAGGGGGGAAAATCCTAAAATTCCTACCAACTATTCTTGTATTTGGTGTTAGTGTAGGTTACAAAAGCACCTAAACTGATATATTCCTATTGCAAAGTTGGTCAGGTGACTGTATTAAATTAGAGAGATGTCTTGTATTCATAGCCCTTCTAGAAACAAATGTCTGCAGGCATATTCAAAACCCAACTGGACATGGTCTTGGGCAACCTGCCCTGACTGACTCTACTTTGAGCTTTTCCCAGTTGTCACTGTGAGAAGATAAGGACATTCTAATTACCACGGTGATCTCCAGAGCTCCATTCCAACTGCAGCTATTCTCTGAATGAGGCAGTTTCCCTTAACTATGGGGAAGCCCCACTTCATGTGTCTTCCCACAAGCTTCTCTGAAACTCCTGAGACCATCTTTCACAATCACCGAAAAGGTGCTGATTGTGCTATATTCCCTAGAATTGTTACCACTGGGAAGAAAATAAGAACAGGAAGGTGTTGGAAAGGATGCGTTTAGTCTGTGGAGGATGTAGGGCAGCCCTAAAGGAGTCAAATTCTAGACATTGATGGAAGGACAAGGCACTAGGAGAATGAAACAGGAGCAACGATTATCACCATCATTAGAATAGTGCAGCAATAGAAGTCAGGCATCCTGCTGATGAGATTTCCAGATTTCACAATAGCAGTGCAGAAGGATATCAGCCATCTCTCTCTTTTTTTTTTTCTTCCAAAGGTCTGACTAGGGATTGCTAGGATATGATGAATGAAAGTTTCCCAAACTGATACTTCTAGCAAAATTCCATTGTACTTGTCCAATCAGCTGTCACCTCTTGGAACATTTTTTGCAGTATTTCTAGGAACTTTTACTGCATGTTGCTGTAGTGGAAGTAAATTAATCTTTAAAAGAAAATTACTGTTTTAACAAAAAAGAAAGCATTAGTGATGGTGTAAATAATTTTGATATGTGGTAGGGTGAAACAGGGAAAAAAGTGAGCTACTATATAAACTGGATCTAAATAGCTTTTTATATTTACAGGACTCTTGAGAACCCACTCAATTTATGTGAAATGTCAGTGCTCCCGGTTACTTACCCACTGCAGTAATTTAAACTGGCTTGATGCACTAATATGTCAGCTATTTACTGCTTTGGACGCAAGTGCTATAAATGCCCTAGATCTGAACAGAATTATGGTAACAGCACTGCATTTTTCATGCTGATACCATGAATAACTTCAATTTTTTCAATAAATATTTCCCGTTTTAATTTTTGAATTATATCAAGTTATTACATTTTATTTTTTTTCTGTTCCACTATGAATAAGCAATATCAACAGTACTCTGAAGTTTGTACTTGGATGAACAAGTTTAAGAAAAAGCAAGCTATTTCATAAATAAAGCAGTTGAATTAATGTCACTATTATCTTCTGAACCCCAAACTACAGTTTAGTATTAATACTGTCTTTCGAATGTGTGAACGTGGTGTATTTGTGTGCACATAAACTGATGAGATAATGCACAAGCAAAAGCCTGTTGGGAGCAATAACACGAAGTAGATGACCCACATGGTCGTTTCTGGCCTTGTTATCTGTAATTCTTGCATGTTGGAGTGTTCATTACATCTCAAAGTGCAATAAATAAACCATACAGTTACTTCATATAATTTGACACAGTTTGATATGATTTGCAGTTTCTGCTTAGGGGATAAATTGCATCAAAGCGAGAAGGTGAAGAAGGTAGTCCTCTCTGACACATGTCCTCTTTTTCCTTATTCTGGGGTTAGTAAGGTAGCTTTATGTTCATGATAAATTCCCACACAAAGGATAAATTCTTCACCTGGCATCTCAGTTATGATTGCCAGCAAGTGAATCCAATCTGTAATAATCAACAGTCTTTAATATTCTTATGCTTAGTCTTTATTATATTTTTTTTACATTTTGTAAGATGCATGTGGAAGGTAACAGTTTGTCATGGTAGGGAAGATCTTCAGATATGTGGAAGAATACAAATTGTAAAGGAAGTGGCTGAATGAGATACGATAGGGATAGTTGCTACAGTGGTGATGGTGGCTTTATATTGAGCACATAAGCTTAAATCAAGACTTACACAGTGAGGTAAGAATCAATTTCTGGTGCTGTTAAGTGTTGACCTTTTCCTCCTTCATTTTGATCGTGGGACAATTAAATTGCACACATTTTCGTTCTGAATTCAAATTAATCTCTCCTTACAATTAAGATGCAATTTGCTCAAGTTGTGCATGCAGTTAGATTTTTAACTGTGTCATTTCGTTGTTGTTGTTCTTATCCTACTTTATTTGTTCTTCAAATTTTTGTTATTCTTATCTTCTCCAGCCGTAAAGTAGATTACGGAGCCCTTAGGCCAGGGATCATGACTTCTAGCACTGTCTAGTAGAGGAACAGGATTAAACCTCTAGTGCTACAAGATTTATCATAATGGTTTATCTTCATCTGTTGTTTAGTATTTTAACCTAGCATGTGCTCCAACACTGTAGTATTTTAAAAACTAGTCTTTGTTAGCAATAGGAGATGACAACAGAAAGCATAGTGATGCTACAGAAATCATCTCTTCTTTATTTCAGGGTAGGGCAAAGTTCATTAACTGAGTCTTCTTGAAGGCTTAGTCTAGCTTGTGCTAGATGAGACTGACTACCATCTCAAGCCTCATACTAGGAATTTTTCTTGAGTTGAGGCTCTGCCTGCCTGCTCTTTGTGGAAAGGCCATGGTTTTGTGCAGATTCAGGAGATACCATCCATCCCAAAAGTCTGAACTGAAGCATAATGTTCTCTGTAGGTTGGCAGGAGTCATTTTCCACCCTTCTGGTCTCAGAAACATGTTTTATGGATACAGCTCCTTCCAGGTCATCTTAATTGTCCTTTATCATACTTTATTGCTCCAATTATGCAGCCACTTTGCCTCTTGAACTGTAGTACACTTTGCCCTGCATCTGATTAAGTTCTTAATAAAACAGAGAATACATGCCCTTAGCGCTCCTAACATTGGGCTGATAGATAGGAGGGTGGAAAAAACAGATTACAGATATAACATATACAAAAAGCAGTCATGGTGTGAGGTATCTGGTTGCGTGCAGAAGGATTCATCTACTCAATTTAGATGTATAAAAGCTGAATGTCAGGTCAGAGCGAGTGATAGTAGCATCTCTTTAAAGTTAATTGAAGGAAAGAGGTAAGTTCAAGGCCCGTATTAGACACCTGTGTCAACCTGGAATAAATGCTCTTTTGCTGTGTCCGTTTCTCTCCCTTGACTACAGTGGGAGCCTGGGGTCATTAGTCAGGATGAGGTTTGTAGACAGACATAATATCTTTTATTAGACCAGCTGCTGTAAGTTGGAAAAATTAGACAGGCTTTTGGGCATATGAGCTCTTCTTCAGATCTGAAATAGGAGCAGCAGATTTCAAAGTTAATTATAAACCCTTTTCTGTGTATGTCCTTACACCATCATAGTTACAGCAAAGCACCATAGAGATCACTAACTCAGATTTAGGCATCTAATTTTTAGACATCTAAATGAAGCCAGAGGAACCAAGCACGATGTGCTTATTTGGGAGTTTGAGGCCTTGTATTTCACAGGACACATTTTTCCTCTGGATGCTGCCTCCAGTCCTGAGCTCAGAACCAACCCTGAGGGCCAGCATCCTCCTTGCCAGCGAGATGCTTGTCTGCGATTGCGCTCTCTGCTTGGCTTCCTGCTGCTTATGTGTTACACGTGAAGTCTTAAGGCGCATCTCATGCTCCTTCTGGAGCTGAGGGCTGCCGTTACACGCGTGCTCTGTGTGCAGGGAGCTGTCATGTTACAGGTCTAGTTAGCCCTTCCCAGTCTAGATGGCAGGTAGGCTTTTCTGGTGTTCTGGAAGAAATAACTTTCTGTATGCTGTATCTCACTGCAGTGTGTATGTTGTGGTAAGCTTGGGAGTTTGAACATATTCTCAGCTTTTCCTCTCTGCAGTTTGGATATGTTATTAGAAAGAGAGCAGACCTGTAAGCAAGTCGCTTTCCCTGGACAATACCTAAGGAAAAGTTGTCCCCTTGCTCTCCCTGCCGTCCCCACAGGCTGCTGCTGCAGGCCCAGTGAGGACTGAGCTGCTTGTGTGCTCCGTAGCGAGCACCACAAAATCTGCTTTTACCCAGATGCCTTTGGTTATTTTGGAACTCCTGGCATTGCCGGTAACTCAGTGCCACTGTCTCTTTAACAGGTTTTGAAAACTGGCTTATCTTAATTTTTCAGTCTGTTTCAGTTTCCTGAAAGACTCTGTCATCCTTTGATGTTTTCTCCCTACATCAGCATCCCACCCTTTTTACCCCAGGCTACCTTACTCGCAGAGAAACCTTCTGGTATTGACTGGCTCTGATGCAACTCCTCTTCTGAAATGGAGATTTGCCAGTGCTTGGCCTCGGCCCAGGACTGTATATTTCTCGTTTCCTCAGAGGAACGATTGCTCTAAATAAAGAAGGACAGATGCAAAGCTTGCTTTGTAAAGCATATCAGACACTTCTATTATTGCAAATTGCCTTTTCCACTGGGCATACTTGGGTTTTAATTCAGGTGGTTCAGTTCACTAATTTGTGTGATTGAAATGACTTTTATCAATTATCTTTCAATGGAGCAATGCACTAGTTCAGTAAAAGCTTTCTAGCTGAAGTGGATTCTTAATTCATTTAAATGGCATGCTCATTTATTATTCAGATATTGGTTTGCCAGGAGCTATCATAGGAATCTGACCACTTGGTTTGTCATGCTTTCAAAAAGCTTTCATTTTTTTTGCTCTCCTTGATTTATCTCCAGTATCACCAATACTTCAAAAGGAATCCATAAAGAAGTAATTACTGTCTTGAATTTTTGCCCTTTACATTATTGGTTTCATTAGTACTAAGTACTTTATAAATGCATAGCAGAGCTTTAAAGAGCCAAGAATGTAAATAACGCAGGTAAAAAAAGGACACCTAGTTGGAATAAGGTACTTGTCCAGTATCATTAAAAATATCTGAGAGAGAGCAGGGAATGAAATACAAACTATTGAATTTCAGTGATCTTCTATTTTAGGGTAATTTAAACAAAAATTTTAACGGGGTCTCCCCCAGCAAATCAACATACATAATTCTTATCTAACCCAGTTCGCCAGGGCGCTGGGGCAGGATTCTCAGAGTTCAGCTTGTGTGAAAGCTGGCAGCTAGGGCTTGCAGGGTGGGCTCTGCTGTAAAGGCCATAGCATGAGCTGTGCACGCTGGATTTGGGTTTTAAAGTGCCCTGATCCTCGGATTCGACTGTACTGAAATCCAGTCCAGCTTAAAAGGTTAGCTTCACTCATCATTTTGTGGAATCAGAGTTTGGTTGAATTGTAACATACTTAATGCTATTCTCTTCTTAATTTTTCAGGGGAAAAAAAATTGGTTTCCTAGTACCCCAGTATGACTTTGAACTTGCCAAGCTTCAGCAAAGATAGCAATGATTGCCATCTAAAATTAAAAAGGCCAGGTTGGATGGGGCTCTGAGCAACCTGGTCTGGTGGAAAGTGTCCCTGCCCATGGCAGGGGGGTTGGAACTAGATGATCTTTAAGATCCCTTCCAACCCAGACCATTCTATGATTCTATGAAAAAAATGGGGGGACAATTTTTTTTTTACTTGTTTATCAATGTGTCTATCTAAAATGGAGCTAAAAAGAGACCCTGGTCAAACCATCTCAGTGGCTTTGCTGATAAAATGGACAGGAGTTTGTTGTCCTCCTAGGAAAAGATTGCTATTTTATACTGTTCTCATTTGAAGTTAAGGCTGTGGAGGAAGATTGTTTCATAAATTAATTTTCATTTCCATATTACAAAAATAGAGCAATCTTGCAGACATGCAAAATTGTGCTTTCTTGCAGATAGTAGTAACTTCTCTACTTTTGCTTTGGCATTTGATTATTGTTGTTATAATGGTTGATCTTAGAGATTTTGTTCATTCTTTGGCCCTAAACGTCTTTTGTCAGATCTAAGCCTTTCTTTAGCTATGCAGGTGTAAATGGGTGTTACTGAGTGCAAGTGGGTACTTGTTTAATTCAGCCCTTTCCTAATGTTAATCCTAACATTGATGTCGGGTCCATTCTACATCTTAGTGTAAAAAAATGATAGATGATGGAAACACTTCTGTTGTAAGAAATGGATGTGACAAAATACCCAGGTTTGCCGAGGGCAAATTAAGGCTGACGTAGCTACTCTTGGCAGTGTTTTCTTAATTACAGTTGTCAGCTAACTTTCTTGGCTAACAGCACAGAATTTGTGTGCTCTTCTAAGTAGACTTGGTATTAATTCAACTTAAAAAGCTAAAATGTCTTTTTGTCCCCGAAAGGTGTGTCCGTACCTCGTTGTTGTTTCATAGATCCTCTATAGATGGTGAAAATTAGATGATAGCATCTGTAAAATATGTAGAGACCCTTGAAAATACTCATCATCCTTTAAGCCAGAATTCCATCACAGTCTTGGCAGGTCTGTAGGGGAAAAAAAATAAAAAGCTGTTTTTCTTCTCATTCATTCAAGTTCCAAACAATAAAAATTCCAAGTTTCTTTTTCTGATACCAAAGTAAGACTGTTACTACTGCAAACAAGTTTTCTAATGTGTCATTAATTTACCTATTAGTAAGAATCTATCAAGGCAAAAGAATAAAACTGCAGAAAAGTACATCGTACAGATCTTATTAGATGAAATAGTTCCTAATAATTATAACCATTGCCTCTGTTCCTCAGAGAGAGAGACTTAGATCATGATGTATTTGTAGTCATGTGTCAGGAATGACAGCACCAAGATTTAACTGATAGAAAGGAAGAGGCTTTTTTTTTTTTCACTGTCTGAGCTGGCTAGGAAAACTGTTCATACCTTTGCAGTGCATTTTCTGAAAAGAGGAGTTAACCTTCTTTTCCTAGTTATCGTAGACAAGGCTTTAAAAGACCTAGTTCCTCCGAGGGCTGCACATTTGATATGGTAGTGTGCGATACTAACAGAGCTTTCCTTGTTGGTGTTTAAAGGGATCTCGTTGTTAGGAAGTGAATAAATGGAAAGAACAAGCACCAATAGCTAAATTAGTATTCAAGGAATATTATGAGTGCTACAATAAAAGTAGCTAATGTTTCCAAGTGAAAACTAAGATTTGAGTCTTCACAGATGATTTTATATGGTGACAGTACCAACAGAATATAACTGGATTTAATTCTTAGAAAATATTCAAATAATAATTGGAGGAAACTCCTTCTACAGTTTAAATTATTACATTATTATAAGATTGTATTCTAATACTTTACACAAACAGCAATATGAAAAATAACACTAGTGTCCCAAATGTCAGGGTCTTTTAAAAAAATTCCTGGCCTACCAGTACACATGCTTGCTGACACCCTTATGCCATTTTCATTTGACTAGGTTATTAAATCTTTTGATTTGAAGCCCATTTGAGAAGAGCACCATTAAAAGGACCCACATTTATTACTCTGTTGTATTTACTACTTAGAAAAGTAGAGATATCTTTGTTTATCTCTCAATCTGTCACTTTCCCTCCTGCCTTTTTTCCTCTTTTATTGTAGCATCAGCCCCTTGTGCAGTCAGCCATGGCAGGGACTGACTCTCACCCACCTTGTTCTGCCCCTCACCACATCCTGGGGTGATGTGACTGTCTTTCTCCTCTTCTGCCACATAGCCATGGCTTCCTTTCCTCCGCTAGTCCTTTCACCCATGACAAGATTCCCCAGTCAAGGGATAGCATGAGCACCTCTGTATCATTGTTGTTACTGTCTTTTCATCTCTGAAACAGGTCACTCGGCACGTCAATATCTTAAATGTCCTCTGGAGGGTGACCATAGCTCAATGCAAGAGGGCAGATGTTCATGGCTGCCGCAGCCATTTGTTTGAGCTCCAGGCAGTTGCAGTTGTGACTGCGGGCCGGTGAAAAGAGGGTCCACATGTCTGCAACAGATTTTCCTTCCCTTTCCTAATTTTTATCACAGTAGGGCAATTCTCACTGAGGATATGTTCCATAAAACTGGGTAGCTGAAGTGTTTCAGAGTTACTGCGCTGAATACAACATGAAGAAGAGGAACACGGACTTCACCAAGTGTAGAGCCTCACCAGCTTGGCCAACTAGTGTCTCAGCTGTAGTTCTCAATGCTTTCACAGAATCACAGAATCAACCAGGTTGGAAGAGACCTCTGGGATCATCGAGTCCAACCGTTGCCCTGACACCACCATGTCAACTAGACCATGGCACTAAGTGCCATGTCCAGTCTTTTTTTAAACACATCCAGAGATGGTGACTCCACCACCTCCCTGGGCAGCCCATTCCAATGTCTAATAACCCTTTCTGAAAAAAAAATGCTTCCTAATGTCCAACCTGAACCTCCCCTGGCGAAGCCTGAGGCTGTGTCCTCTTGTCCTATTGCTAGTTGCCCGGGAGAAGAGGCCAACTCCCACTTCACTACAACCTCCCTTCAGGTAGTTGTAGACTGCAATAAGGTCACCTCTGAGCCTCCTCTTCTCCAGGCTAAACAACCCCAACTCCCTCAGCCGTTCCTCATAGGTCAGACCCTCCAGACCCTTCACCAGCTTGGTCACCCTCCTCTGGACTCGCTCCAACACCTCAACATCTTTCTTGAAGTGTGGGGCCCAGAACTGGACACAGTATTCAAGGTGTGGCCTCACCAGTGCCGAATACAGAGGGACGATCACTTCCCTAGACCGGCTGGCTACACTATTCCTAATAGAGGCCAGGATGCCATTGGCCTTCTTGGCCACCTGGGGCACACTGCTAGCTCGTGTTCAGCCAGCTGTCAATCAGCATCCCCAAGTCCCTTTCCTCTGGGCCGCTTTCTAACCACTCTTCCCCCAGCCTGTAGAGCTGCATGGGGTTGTTGTGGCCAAAGTGTAAGACCCGGCACTTGTTCTTGTTGAACCTCATGCCGTTGGTCTCAGCCCATCTATCTAACCTGTCCAAATCCCTCTGTAGGGCCTTCCTACCCTCCAGCAGACCGACACTCCCACCCAGCTTGGTGTCATCTGCAAATTTACTGAGGGTGCACTCAATCCCTACGTCTAGATCATCTATAAAGATATTGAACAGCACCGGCCCCAGAACTGAGCCCTGGGGAACACTGCTAGTGACCGGCTGCCAGTTGGACTTTGCCCCATTCACCACCACTCTCTGGGCTCAGCCATCCAGCCAGCTTTTAACCCATTTAAGAGTCCACCCATCCAAGCCCCAGGCAGCCAGTTTGTCTAGGAGGATGCTGTGGGAGACAGTGTCGAATGCCTTACTGAAGTCTAGATAGACTACATCCACAGCCCTGCCCTCATCTACTAAGCGGGTCACTTTGTCATAGAAGGAGACCAGGTTGGTCAAGCAGGACCTGCCTTTCATGAGTCCGTGTTGGCTGGCCCCGATGCCCTGATTGTCCTGCATGTGCCGTGTAATGGCACTAAGGATGATCTGTTCCATCACCTTGCCTGGCACCGAGGTCAGGCTGACAGGCCTGTAGTTCCCTGGATCATCCTTCCGACCCTTCTTGTAGATGGGGGTTGTATTTGCTAATTTCCAGTCAGCTGGAACTTCTCCAGTTAACCAGGACTGCCGGTAGAAAATCGAGAGTGTTTTGGCAAGTTCATTTGCCAGTTCCTTCATTACTCTGGGGTGAATCCCATCCGGGCCCATAGCCTTGTGGGTGTCCAGCTGGCACAGCAGGTCACTAACTGTCTCCTGCTGGATTACGGGAGGTTCACACAGCCCCCCATCCCTAACTTCAGGCTCTGGGGGCCGAGTCTCCTGAGGACAACCTGTCTTGACATAAAGACCGAGGCAAAGAAGGCATTGAGCACCTCTGCCTTTTCCTCATCCCCTGACACTACACTACCCTCCTCATTCAGCAAGTGGTGGAAGCTCTCCTTGACCCTCCTTTTGCTGTTAACATATTTGTAGAAACTTTTTTTGTTATCTTTGACCGTAGCAGCCAAATCAAGCTCTAATTGAGCTTTGGCCCTTCTAATCTTCTCCCTACATGACCTGGCAACGTGCCTATAGACCTCCCAAGTTACCCGACCCTTCTTCCAGAGCAAACAGGCTCTCTTTTTTTCCTTAAGTTCTAGCCTAAGTTCTCTGTTTAACCAGGCCGGTCTTTTTCCCCGACGGCTTGTCTTCCTACACACCGGGACAGCCTGCTTCTGAATATTTAGCAATTCCTTTTTAAAGCACGTCCAGCCTTCCTGGACTCCTTTGCCCTTCAGGACCGACTCCCAAGGGACTCTGTCCACCAACCTCTTAAACAGGCTAAAGTCTGCCTGGCAGAAATCTAAGGCAGAAGTTCTGCTCTTGCACCTCCTTACTTCCCCCACTATCGAAATTTCATGGTCACTATTCCCAAGACCGCCACCGACCCTCACATCTCCCACTAGTCCTTCTCTGTTCACAAACAACAGGTCAAGCAGGGCCCCTCCTCTAGTGGGCTCATTTACCACTTGCATGAGGAAGTTGTCCTCCGCACATTCGAGGAATCTCCTAGATTGCTTCCTCTCTGCCATGTTGTATTTCCAGCAGACATCTGGCAAGTTGAAGTCGCCCACGAGTACAAGGGCCGGCGACCAGGCGGCTCTTGACGGCCGCTTGTAAAACGCCTCGTCCACCTGCTCATCCTGGTTGGGTGGTCTATAACAGACTCCCACCGTAATGTCTGCCCTGCTGACCTTCCCCCTGATCTTTACCCATAGACATTCAACCTTGTCATCCTCATCATCTTCCTCCATTTCGACACAGTCCAAGCACTCCCTAACATACAACGCTACCCCACCGCCTCTCCTGCTTCGCCTGTCCCTCTTAAAGAGCTTATAGCCATCCATAGCAGCACTCCAGTCATGACAGTCATCCCACCACGTTTCTGTGACGGCAACCACATCATAACCTTCCTGCTGTACAGTGGATTCTAGCTTGCTTAGCTTCTTACCTTGCACAATTATTCATGCCTTTGCTGTTCTAGCTCGCAGAGCTCAGCTTGTCTCCCTTCATCATCCTCCTGGATGCTGGCAAAAGGCTACTGCCCAGTACACTGCTGTGGTAGCAGTTGCTGTCCCAGATGTGACGCTCTTGAGGCCACCAGGAGAAAGGAGTGAGTGGAGCTGCTGTTAACCAAATAAGAGTGCATGGCTGGCTTCAAAACAGACAACTACGGAGAGCATTTACAGAGAAAATAATTGCAGGATGATTTTCCCTTTTTTCTTTCAGCTACTGTTTGTCGCAGACCTACAGCCTGACTCATTCCCTCTTGTAAGGCTTCTCGCCATGTGGGTCTCCCAGAGCCGAAAGAGCTGCTGTAATTTAATTCCATGTTGAAATGCGTTGTACAGAGGAAGTGACATTTCAAAGCTGAGATCTGAATCACTTAATTTGCTAAAAAGCAAAATGCTCTGCAGCAGTGAACAGTGTTCAACTGTGGTGTGACATTGCACTGCTCAGGACTCAGCCTTGCTGGATATAGGGATTTTTACTTGCTCTCCTGGACTGTTCTTAGTCTGACTTCTTTTATCTCAAATGAGGCAAAGTAGAGGATTTCATACTTCCTTTGAGCTGGAAGGTATCTATCTGTGTAGCTTTATATATGAGTGTGTATGTGTGTAAATACATGTACACGCACAGCACAAAAATGTATTTGTCCACAGTAACAGGTGGTGCTGGCAACACCTGTTGCTGGGGTCACTCAACACTCCAGTATTAAAACCCTAATTTTAGTTTCTTATAACTTTTGTCAAACTTAAACATTTGGGTTGCAATGTTATGTGCCAGGTGTCTGCCTTAGGCTGATTTGGGGGAGAGGGGTGGAGAGAGGAATTTATCAGCAAAACTTTTACTGCCAGTTCAGGGAGCAGAGGCTAGGGCACTGGTTTGCCTGTGCTGAAAAATGAACTGTTGCTGGTTGAGATGTTCCAGCAGCTTCCCTCATCCAAAGACAGAAGTTGCCAGGGGAAACCCTCTTCAGCTGGGCATGTCTTTTGCCAGCCTCATGGAAATTTGCTGTTTTACTGAGAACGCACCTCTTTCTGGCTAAATAGTGGGCCTGTGAAAAATGCTTGGTAGAAGTTTGTTGACAGCTACCCACCAGGCTGCCTCCATCATGTCCGTTTCCAAACAGCAGTGCTGCGCTGGTGAACCTTCGGATGCAAGATGCCCGTGAAGCAGCAGAGTAAGCCTTGGAGCCTGAGCATGGAGGAAAGCAGGCTGCTTGCACGCAAGGGCATCATTCCTCAGAGCAAACGCAAACAGCTTGGCTTCTGCTTACAGAGCGTGAATAAATAGGAGGGAATGGCTGGCTGGTATCCAGAGGAGCTGGTGGTGAAGAAGGGAGCAATGGGCTGAGAGTGGTAAGAGTGAAGGACACAGGGTTTTAAGAACTGTATGAGGAGAAATGCTGAGGAGAGAGACCAGTGTGATAGGGCAGATAGGCAGAGAAGGGATGGAGCACAGCTCCTGCCGGCCCATGACAGCAGGATTTCTGTGGTCCCTGCCTAACCAGCTGAAACATTCCACTGAGAACACATCACAGCTCCTCAAATGGATGGTTTACACAGGAATGGAACCTATACTGCTGCCAGTGGCTCCCCTATTCGAGTGTATAGACTTGAACCTGCTAATAAACACTTAGGGGTTCATATGGTTTCATCTGATGCTGTTTCAGGAGACAGAGTTGTTCAGTTTACTTCTGCTTAATGGAAACATCAAGATTTTAATTCTTTTTTCTCTTTTTTAGTATTTCTTAGCTTTTGCATACTCAACCTACACTTGAAGGGTTATTACGTGTGCATGCCCATCCCTTTGTAAATACTACAGTTGTTTCTTACTGTATAATCTTGCTTTGGAATCTGTACTATGTTTGTAGCTCACAGTATGCAAAATCACACTAGTCAGTCAGTCATAGATACCGAAGCGGTCTGTGATTTCATCTAGGTTGCAAGAACATTTGAACAGACGGCTCGTATTATTTTAAAAAAATGTTGTCCTTTCTTGATCGTTGTGGGAATTAGAATCAAACTGCCTGCTGCAAAATACTCTGTTTCATATTACTTAGCATTTTCCCATAAAAATCTGAAGAAATACCACAGAATCTGATCAAAGCTTAAAGTCAGTTTGTTATTGAATGATGATGATTTTTTTTTTTATTGTAGGTAAAGCTTCAGCCAAGAAACTGACAAAAAAGGTAAGCAAAATGTTCCTTTCCTTCTTCAAAAGAACTTGCATTCTTTCTGTTACCCAGCTGAACAGATTTCTCTTTCAAACTGGCTTTATATTTTCTTGTTTATGTCTTCAAAGGAGGTAGATGCTGCACTACTATGTGTTGTGAAAGCTAAACCAGGACCGACCTTTTTTAGAGAGCTTGGTGATAAAGGTAATGAGCACTTTTGATACTGAAAAATACATCTTGCTTTTTATCTCATTGTATGGTATGAAATGAATGTATTTTTAAAGGTTTCACGGATTTGACATCATCCCCATCTAGCCAGTAGCCAGTTCCTTGGCAAATCTCTCAGTTATGCAAGAGAGAGTAAAGAGGCAGGACTGGGAATTGAAAGCCTTCTGAGGTGCAGGAGAAGACATGAAAGAAATCGGAAAGCCTAGTTGGAGAAGAGAAAGGGGCTAAAGGGATGACTTCAGCACAACATGGACTTTTAAGACTTCTTGTTAATAAGCTGATGTTCCACTATATGACTTAAATGCATGGAAACTAAGGATAAAAATAAAATTCGTATCTAGTTATGTAAAGTGGCAACACTGGTTCCAAGAGCAGCTGAACTTTTCTCCCTCTTCAGGAGCTCAGTGGCCCTTCACAGCACCAATGTGCTTTGGTTTCTTTTCACCCAGCATTTCCACCTTACATCAGGCTACCTAAAGAGAAAACTCTGAGAGCTGGGATATTGTTTGTATAACAACAGGGAGTTAAAGAACACCAAATAAAAACATCATTAGCATAAATTAATTGAAGGGAGAAAACAAACAAGAGGATCCAGGAAACTAAATAGATGAGTAATTAACCATTTCACCAGTAACAAAGACTGAAATCCCCAAACTAATGAGAAAGACCGACAGCGTCTATTCACAAACTTTCTGTATGGTAGAGTGCAGCCTGAATCCCTTATCCCGTGGACGTTTCTGGAAAATAAAGCTGCCTTTGCACTGCTGCAGTTCCTTGGCAGGCATGAGCCATGCACAGCAGATCCCCGGGCATGGCTGGCAGCTTGTGCCAAGAGAGCAGCCCTCAATCTCGGCCTGCAGTGTTTCGCCTCCCCTTTGGCCTCACCGCCTCTTCTGTGTGAGGTTCATTCCTTGCATCCTTGTGCAGATGTGGAGGGGTCTTCAGCTGGGTACCTTGCTTGTCAGTCCACTCCTGCAAGCTCCAGCATACCCCAGCAGCCCTGAAACATCTCTGAACAAGTTGAACAATTTTTTGCTATCTTAGGGAAAGCTGGATTTTGTATTGAATAGTCATTCCCTGCCTTTTCAGATTGCTAATCATCATGTGCTTTCCCAGGATTGGGTTTAAAGGATTCCCAGTCTTTAATTCTTGGATATTCTTTCTCTATCCCTACTTTTCTAGAGTCTTTCTTTTTCTAGTGGTTGACACTGCAAATCCCCAAAGCACTGTGCCTGGGAAAACTGAGAATCCACCAACACAAAGGGAAAACACAGTAAAGCAGCGCAGCCTCCTTTTATTGCACCTCTCCCAGCTGACTGCTTGGCAGAAAGTGGGCTCGGTGATACACTCAGCCTGGCATCTTTTGCATTCTGGCCAAGGCATTGATCTCCCCTTGCTTAGGACTGTGAGTCTGTATACTTTGTCCTTCAAAGGTCAGGTAGGAGTTCGAGGAGGAGGAGCTTTCGGTGCAGTCATCCATATATCTCCACAACACACGGAGTTTTTACAGTTTTTGGTCACGATGCCTCTTCAGTGACTTTGCTGACTTTGCTTTGAGTTGCATTATTATTACATTTTAAAAATGTAAATATTTATGTATTAAATACTGCTTTTATAAGTACTAGATTAATGAATCTACACCTGTTCCACTGTTTAGATGAGATTATTTTAATTACCTTCAAATTGTTATTTAAATGTCAAGTAGAGGGAAAACTGTCATCAGTCCAGTTCGTAAAACAGAATGCTAGGGAATTCTGCCTTCTAGTGGGCAGTTTTAAAATTCATGTCGTACATCGTGGGTATACTTATGATTTATTCAGCAATAAGAATATTGTACTGTCAGCATTTGCTATAAAGTTTGAGGGTAGAGATTTCCAGGGAGGTATAGGGAAGGTTCACTTAGCGTTATAAAATGACAGTATTTTGCCAATGCTAACTGCAAATACTTGGCTGCAAGTATGCTGAGTCATTCAACAGTACGTGAAGCTTTTCTCTTTTAAATTTTGCTTGGACAGGAATATAATTTTCTACGGTTTGGGTTTTTTTGTTTGTTTGTTTGTTGCATTGCATCTTTTAATTTGAGTAACTTTGTGATGATTACTGCAGAATAAAAAGAAAAGTACCAAAATATTTTATTTACTTTATGGATAAGGTAAATTGGCTATTCACTACAAGTAGTAAAAGGACAATGAAATTAAAAGAAGAATTTTTATGGAAATGAGTCCACAAGTTAAACAATCTTATCTCAAATTATTTTAGTATAATCAGTCTGCTAGAAAATGTCAGAGAGGCTGTAGGTTGCTTTAAGGCACTGAGACAGATTTTAAAGAACAATCAGGGTTTTTTTACATATTTTTATTATATTTAACTTTTTACCTATTTCACTCTAGTGATTTTTCAATCAGCTTACGATAAGATGATGAAAACAGTCTGTGTCTCGCCTCTACTGTTTCTTGCAAGGCTTTTCTTTACAGCCCTCTGCAATTCGAGTGAATAGAGCCATCATGCTTCTTCCTTGAGCCAATAAGCAGGGTGTTGTCTTTAAATTGGTCTTATCTTTACATCCTACCATCTTCATATAAATTTTGCAGATTCTTTCTGCAAAATTTTATAAGGTACAGTGTTCCCTGCCTACCCACATAGCTAAAACTCTCCAGGTGCTCAGCATTTTATATCTCAATTATTATGACCTTTTTTTTCACTGACTTTAACAAACATAATCTGCCATGTTAAGATCCTTTCAAATGCTTTGATACAGATGTTTTTCTTACATGGCTCCTTTGAGTGTGTCATCTCTTCTTTTGTATCCCCGGGCTCTCCTTGTTCTGTTTTTATCTATCATAAGCTGCTTGTCTTCACCTTCCAGGTCTTCCCTAGACTATCCCTGTGCAGCAGATCTCCAGACAGCCGAGAGGCAGGCTCTCACTTCTTCTTGGCCAGTGATGCTGGCCTTCATCACTTGCTGGTTAAATTTTCAGGCAGGGACCTTTGTGCTGATACCACTGCAGTCCACAACTGGGAGGTGTTTTCTATACAGAGCTGAAAAGTTACCTCCTTGTCTGTCTTTATATTCTTCCTTTACACATTCTTCTGCTATGACACACGCGAAACAGAATTAGGGAGCAGGAATCTTAATCACTGCCCATCACACTATTTGCTTGATTTCTTTTCCTCCCCTGTTTGTTTCTATCTGGTTTTTTAATCTTGTCTTATACTTAGGCATATAAGCTAAAAAAAATGGGTAGGAGTTATTTCTGTTTTGTTTCGAATTTGTAGAAATCCTGGACACTTAGTCTAGGAACATGATTCCAAGTTTTACAGCAATGCAAATAATAATTTACATTCTTGCAATGGCAGTAACCCTAAAACTTGTAAGCAAAACTAAATCTTTTGAGATTAAAGTATTTTTTATTTCCACAGTGTATTGTATGACTGTAGTACTGTGCTGATTTACACATGATGCATGCTGGATAATAGGGTGAATAGCCCTGTCTTGATGGAGAGGAAAACTGAGATACGGAACCAGAGTGCATTGGCAACAGGATCAGCATTAGACCTGTCTTTAGCTAAGACTTGTTCTCGGATTTACAGACTCTTGCATTCAGCAATTTAATATTTCTAAACTCTGGTACTTAAAACTTAGTGTT
This sequence comes from Nyctibius grandis, assembly GCF_013368605.1. Classification (NCBI taxonomy): domain Eukaryota; kingdom Metazoa; phylum Chordata; class Aves; order Nyctibiiformes; family Nyctibiidae; genus Nyctibius; species Nyctibius grandis. Next base: position 106,791,932 of record NC_090659.1, read on the forward strand.
AAGTCACTATCTGAGTTCAAATACAAATGCTGTTGGCTCTGCATAGTAATTTACCAGAAGTTAATTGTTTGTCACTGAAGCTTAAGTGGATTCCTTATCTATCAATTAACTAAATATAAATTATAAAAAATAGTTTATCTTTGCACAGATAGGCATGTTTGAACTTTATTATTTTAAGCAGCTTCAGCATTATACAACGTTTAGCTCACAAGTTAAAAGTAGCTCAGTTATTTTGAAATGATTTATAAAAAAGCCCTTTACGTTTTTTTCACCAAACATCATTGCGGGGCAGATGGTTCAGATTCTGTTGTTTAACCACCCTCGTTATGCACTCTCTATCTTTAGCTGGTATGCTCTATTTTGACGCTATCACATCTTTGTGTTTGTTCAGGTTTTTCACTTAAGGCGGTATTTCAAAGGAAAACACTGGAATTTTCCTTCAAAAGGGGGAAAATACTTCACCTTGTAGAAAGGACATGTTCCTATTTTAAAAAAAAAAAAAGAAGCGTCCTCTTGGCCCGCGGCCCAGCAGTACTATCAGCACAATCTAGCAGCTTGGCAGCTTTGCGTGTTGCCATGTTCCCCTTGAGAATTAGAGGGAAGCTATTCTCCGCCTTTGCGAGCCTGCCAAAGGATGGAGGACTTTGATCCTTCAGGGTAACGTTAGAGTAGTTCTCCTCCCAGGTACTAAATGTGACAAAGCGCATTTAATTTATTTGCCTTTTGTATAAACATTGAATGTTTTCAGTGAGAATCCAAAGATTTAGCGTAGGCCTTTTATTAATACCAAATAAACCTTACTTTCGTGATTAGATATGAACATTGATGAGTCTCTGGATAGGGAATTTTACCTTCAGAGCACTAAAAACAGCAGTAAAAAGTTTATTAAATAATAATGTGCCTTACTTTAATAACCTATTTAATACAATGTTAAACTACAATTTTTATATTTATAAGAGTTGATCTTTAAAGTCTTGCTATAAGTTTGGGGGGTCTTTTTGCAAGTAATTTTTTAACTCTTTTATTTCAGGGTTGATATCTTATGCAGAATACCTATTTTTGCTGACAATCCTTACGAGTAAGTATTACATATTTAAAATACGTATGTGTAAATATTCAGCTATTAGCAGCTTTCCAGGAACTTTTTCTGATATTTTTTAACTTCTAAATTTCTATGTTATAGTAAAATGTAAAGAACTATTGTATATAGAATGATAAGGCATTAATATAAATGGCTATAACTTTAATTGATTGCAATTTACTTCCATAATGTTATCATTGGTTCATAGCAGTACTTCAAAAATCATGATAATCCCTGCACCACAGGATCAGTAAAGTCTTTCAAGAGACTTTGATGGGAGATATTTGTTACAGGACCACATAATAAGGGGAAGAACAACAGTGGGGGAAGATAAATAATTGGTCTTCTGGTTAGTAATTTTAGGTATTTTGGACAATGAGACATTAACATTATACATGCACCAACATGCACTGGTATAAAAGCTGTTGTGGTGTCTGAAAGGTTGTTGCCTGTTATTCAAGTGTTCAGATATGCAATGGATGATACATGAACAGCAGACTTCTGCAGTGTCTTTTTGTTTGACTTTTTAATCCTTTTGGGTTTTTTTCTCTCTGTTCCTTTTAACTTTATTTCCTCCAAGTATTTTGCATATGTTTCTGCCCCTTCCTTTGCCTCCTTCCTTTTTCTCTATCAGACACTTTTTTATAAAACTTTTTTGTTTGGTACTTGCTTTATCTGCAAACAGCAGGCATTCTTTTTTTGTGCGTGGAAGTGATCTTGGATCTTCTGGGTTTCCTCACCCATACTTACTCTGTGCCATGCTGCCACCTCCCTGTGCTATTCTGATGAAGTGTAAGCGACGCTGAAAAATACCAAGATTTGAGATAAGATGTATGCAATGAGCATTACGCAGTGAGACCCATAGACTAGTAGTGAAGTAGTCCACATGCGTGTCCATGTAATAATTCACGTGCAGTCTTGTTTGACTGACTTACACAGGTCTAACGTTTTAAGCAAGGGGCAAAACCCAGCATACTAGATCTCATGGTATCAGTGGATGGGGAAAGGAGAGAAGGAAGCAGTCGTTCTTATCCCAGTGGACTGTAGATGCTCGACCCTCATCATTTCCATGGCTGTGAGGTCCATGGCAGGGGCTTAAACAAATTGACAAGTTTTCCTTGCTCTAGAAATCCACTCTGTCACAGTGTGGGAAGAACAAGTAGTGTTCAGTCCAGAGTCCAGTCTTCACGGACAATGACTGTCGGTACATACCTCTCACACAGTTTAGATAGGCCTTTTACAACTTAGGTAATTTCTCAACAGAACTGCATTGGTTCCTAGTAGGAGCTTCAACTAGTACACAATATTGCGTAGTATATATAAATTAATACAACCTATTTACCATAAAATGCACTGTTTCACCAGTAGTGACTGTCCAGTGCTACACACAACCTGAACATGAGTCATACCATGTGTTCAAATGCTTTTTAAAATCAGAAATAATATAAGAGTCTAGAACAGTTAGAAAGCTGATTTAAAAATATTTGTTGCAACTCAAAGAAGAGGGATATTTTTTTAAAAAAGAACAACCACATTATAACTTCAGAAGAATACCTTAATTAAAGTTGCAGAAATAGGTGCCAAAGATTCTGTTTGCTTAAAAAAATCTGTGGCAGCTGAAATTAAATTCATGCTGATTTATTGGCTGAAACAATTAGAAAATTGAAGCAGTATCAGAGCAAATCGTTCCGCTTCTCCAGACAATCAAGTAACATTATTTTTCACAGAATTTATATAGGAATGTATTGAACTGCAAAAACAAAGGCACCTTTTGATGCAGGATAAAAATGCAGTGCTAATGTTGCTGCTTTGGTTACACAGAGGATTATCATTCCGATCAGTTTGAAAGCAAATGTCAACAAGTGTTAGTGCCTCTGTCTTTGCCTAACAAGTATCCCATGTCCGTCAGCCTGCAGTTACACCACCAGTCTCTCTCACTGGTGAGAATTAATGTGAAATTTCTTAAAGCAGCCATTAATATTTAAATGATGTCTTCTAAGTCACCAACAGAGCAATAGGGAAACAGGAAAAGAGTCACCAGGTTTCCAGAGTCCTGGTTCCAGGACACTGCTAACCAGACCATGCTGCCTGTCATACAAAAGCACCATCTGTAACAACACTAAACTGAAAATGTAATTTTGCGGAGACAAAGGCTTTATTTTGTCCCCTGTGATCCCCTTTTCTCTTTTCTGTGTGCCTTGTATCATCGTTATCTTTTCTCTTCCAGTGCTGTGCTGAATTTCATTTCCAGCAATTGGTTATTGGAGCTTCTGGTGAAGGAGCTGAGGAGCTGAAATTGTCACCTTGACTCAAAGCTTCGTTTCAATTAGGCAGTCACACAAGTTGACAGCTTGGTCAACATAGCAGTGGTTGCAGGGGAAGCATCTAACTCTAACCTATACTCACAGTTAAGATGAAGCTCTTCTGTTCAGATTTTGGAATTTTGACTGATTCTAATTAAATACAAATATAGCTGAGGTAGTCTTTGAACTATGCTTATTTTACGAACACATACCTTTGGAGTTACATCATATCAGATAAGTATGTCATCTCTGAACAGTGTAAGCAGCTTTAGGTCCTATATTTTCAGTAACAGCTGTCTTATCTGAAAATTGCAACACAGATGGTATGAATTACTATTAAATACATCAATTACTTTTATTCTCTAAATATGTTATAGGATATATATCTTCTTGCTTTTGTACTAGTAACAGAAGTTTAGCGTGTGGCATTTCCATGGAAAGGAAGCCAGTTTTGATTCTTACAACTCAGTTGCTGGGGAAGTTGCTGTGCTATGCAGATTGCAACAGTTTTTATAAAATATCCCTGCATCACAAGGTCGCTCCACAGAGAACCTTAGCTGGCTGCTGAAGATGTAATTATTTCTAAAATGTAAAAATACTACTTTCTTTAACCATCTTGTTATAACTTAAAAGGAATGGAATATTTCTTTAACTTGTTCCCTTTGCAGAAAGATTCTCTAAAAAAAAGCAAGACTTAAAACTTTACAGGATGGAGCTGGAAGAATGTATTTCCAAAAGAAAAACTCTGAAGGCATTAGAGTTTAGAGATACTGCTTCACTGCCCTCATGAGTCCAGCATTGTTCTTGGAAACATTAAGATATTCTAGAGACGATAAGTCCATGGCTTTCATATTAATGCCTGACTTGACTGGGTTGTGAAGTTAAATCACCTGCTCCAGAAATTACTAGAATAAGTGCTTGCTACTGCAGTGAACTGTAACTACATTTCAGCAGCATGCTGCTCCTGTGTGGGCTTGCTAATGAGCAAGGCCACCTCCTGTAAGCAAAGTAAGATCAGGAAATTGTGGGAAAGAGCTCAAAACACACTGTGTTTTTATAGCACCTGCAAGACTCAGAACTCATTACATTTTTTGTGTTGAAAAGAAACATCCACTTGGTGAAGGAAATGCAGGGTAAAATTGTATAAAATTCCTGAAAAAATCAGCTTGATGGGAGTCATACAAAACATGCTTTTGTCCAAAAAGGCCAGAAAGAGTGGTTTATTACTTCTCAGTAACATTTGAGTACATTGTTTAGGCAGGGAGGAGAAGGGAAGAAAAAAAAAGTCCTGGGGCTAACACAGCGGGAGCAGGAGCCGAGAGAGCTGGCCACGATTACAAGATCAGTCTGTTTGCTAGGGAAGACTGCAAATACTGCCATACACTAATGCATACAAGAAGTACCTGAGGAGTACACTGGCTCTTTCACACAGTTTGGGTATAATTATTGGTTTCTCAAGGCACTTTCCAGTCTTGTCACCTGAAAAGGAGCTCTAATAAACAAGGCAGAGCTAGACTTCAGAAGTGACATGGGATTATGGAGACATCTGTAGAGAAAATCTAAGACCAGGACAGCAAGACATACACATTTTCACAGTCATTGGGATCAGATGGCCATTCATGGCTGTACTTAGGCACTACTGGCATTTCTTGCTTTGCCATTGCATTAATTATCCCTTGAAATGGTAGCAAAAAGGTGTTTAAAAGTTTGCTTATGTTGGAGGAGGTATATATGGTTTACTGGAAATATCATGCAAATGCATAATAATGGAGAATGGAACCATAGGTAATATTCCTTTTGCATTAAATATTTAAGTACTAGTGTATGTGTGTGTGTTTACAATAAAGTTCTTTTGCAATTTGTTGCAGAACCGCAGACTGGATTTCAGATTGCCTTTAAAATGTTGGATGCAGACGGCAATGAACAAGTTGAAAAGAAAGAATTCTTTAAGGTATGTGTATTTATATGCATATTACTTTTAAAGCATTTAAATAGTTTCATGGGTTATACTTGCTAAACGAAGATTCATTAAAATCAAGCCTGTTTTTTAGTCCAATCTATGATCACACACTTAGTAAAATACTTTATATGAAAGGAACACATGCCAAAGCACTGCTATAGACGTACTTCTTATATTTGAATCCACTTTTATAAATGCTACCTTTGACTTGCATCTAAAAATCTGTTACTGCGAAGGTAGGAGTTGGTGTACATCCCTTAATCCCATGAGCTAATTTAAATAATCATCTGGAAAACTCTTTTCTAAATATTTTGAATAATTTTTTAAATTCACTATCCTCTCATGGTTTTTATTAATTTTATTTGCTATTGCACAGGTTTTTTACCAATTCACACTTTGGAGAGTAACAGCCGTTTTCCCCGTATTTTGTGTAAAATATGGGAGACAAAGGCAGATAATTAAAAAACAAAATCTTGCTCTGATGTTTTAAAGAAGTATAGGCTTAATTATAAAGCTTATTCAACTTCTAAGTATTTAACAGGAGACCATTAACTAAATACTTCTTGTCAAAAGTCGAATGTAAAATTAACAAACAGTTTTTAATATATTCCTTCAGCTTAAGTCAGATCCTTCATTCATATTGGAGGTGACTAGAGAGACAATTCTGTAAGATGCTGAAGTGGCTACTACAATGCAAATTATTTTCTGTCGCTAGGATAAAGTTAAAGATGGTCATTAATGCAACAACTCTAGAGAACCATAAATCTAAAACTTAAAGATACACCTGTTGATAGAGAAATTAACAAAAATTTATTTACATGTACTTTCGTAGCCTTAAACTCCGAATTAATGATACAATAGCTGTTAGCATGTGTTTTGCACTGATAGCCATTTTTTCGGTGAATTGTCTCTTAGCAGGATTACAATTGATGAGTCGTAGTTAAATATATTTTAAAATATTTTAAATACTTTTCAACTTAGTAGTACTATTTGAAAATAATACTTCAAATTAGACCATTTCCCAAGACAATGTTCCCAGAAGCCCCTAACTGAGGCAGCAGATACCCTGCACTCGTTTGTTGCTACATAAAATCTTGTAAGCTTGAAGAATTTGCTCTGTCAAAATGTTATTCTGCTGATTAAAAAGAAATCAAATTCTAACTAAAGCCTTTATTTTTAACCTGCTAAACCTGGTACAATCCTAGTGAATTGTTATCAGAGTAACAGTGCCCTGATCACTGAAATATGTCTGCTATGGCTATATTGTTCATCTGCAAAACAGTATGTTACAGGGGAAAGTAAGTCCATGAACACAAGTGAACGTGTTCAGTCTGTAGTGCCTCTGCACCAAAATGCCGTGTTAGCAGTACTTCCTTTAAAGAGGTACTGTGTCAGTTAAGCAAATAAGGAGATTCTTGTAGAAATACAGCACAACTCTCTTTGGGAGATGTACAGTATGTCATATATTTAATATCCATTACCCATTTCAGGTAATTCTAATTGAATCAGCCTGTATGAACAACAAGGAAGTCATCAAAAGTAGAGGTGAAAACATTATATAAATCATTTAAAATAATTTGATTCCTGTAGAGGCAATCAAATTAAATGAAAAATATTATAGTTAGATTACGACTTTGCATTTCCTTTATGGGGTGTATTGATAAATTAATATAGAGTGGTAAAATAAACCCATATAAATTGCAATGTCAACTCACAAGAATCATTAAATTCAAAGAAGTCCCACAGGATGCAAGCTAGTCAAAAGAGGAGTTTTCTCACATGTCTATTTACTTAACATTTATAAGCAGTGACTATTTTAAAGCAAAACTTGATTTTTGTAGGTTAGGTTTAAAAATAAAACTTTTGGAATGTAAGAATCTGGAAAAATGTGTACATGAGTCTCTGTGTACTCTAGTCCTATATGCATCATAGAAAGCTTCTGTATATCTAATAAATCAATAAATTGTGTGGCTAATCTGTCACTTGTCCCAGTTGGCATCTCAGGAAAATACATCTGAACTATTCTATTCGTTATTTCCACACTATATTTGACAGTAATATCAGGAAAGGTATGTAAGGAAAGGGCAGTGGAAAAGAGGAACAAAGAAGCAGTAATTAGGAGGCAGTTACTGTAAGCAGAATGTGATGGGAAAAGAAATTTCAGTGCTACTTCGTTCTCTTGCTTTGTCACCTCTACTGATTAGACATCTATGTCTGTCTATGTTATCTGTTGATCTAGACTGTAAATTCTTTGAGGCAAGAACTTTGCTTTTTTTTGTTTGCAAGATGTCCATCATTCTTCGAATTGTGTATATCTCAACTCTTCATGTGTTACTGGATAAACAGGCACACGATGTGTCACATGAATCATTCAGAAAAGGAAGAAGGGTGACAAGCAGACTCTACAACCCAAGTCCTTAGTGCCTGCAGCACGTGATGGAGATAGACTGTTCAGGCCTGTATGGATCAGACACTGAAGGAGTGAGAGATGCAGGATTTCCCAGTAGATTCAGTGCTCTTCACTAACATAAATGAATGTTCAGGAAAGGAGATCTTGAATGCAATTCCATGTTTTGAAGGAAAGAGTTTATCTTGTCCTCCCTAGCCTTTCCATTTTTGTGCACATATTCCTTCTTTCCAGTAGGAGTTAAAAGTTGTCCCTTCCCAGGGACAGACTCTTGTTCTCTCTCCTCCCTACTTCTTTGTCTTCAAGCCAGTCTATTTTTAATTCCTGCTTCATCCATGTTTCAGTGGTAAACATTCACAATACAAGAGACATTTCAGTATTAGGGCCCAGAATCACAGCAATCTGTATTTTGAGGTGGGCATCCACCAGGTTTTGTTGCTTTGCCCTGCAGCTCCAGGGTGAAGAAGACGTGGTAGAAATGGCACATTCACAGATGTTAGCTGCCATCCTTTAGTCAGCCCCTGCCAGAGCGCCAAGAATTGTTTCTCAGAGCCATATTATCTGCATCTTTGTGAGGACAGTAAGATACTTCTGTGAACTCTGCACTTCCAAGGCATTCACATGAGACTTGGTGAGGGGGATTTCCAGACATGTGCACGTAATAACCCATGCACATTAGTCTGAGACCTCCCATCAAGAATAAGGCTACCAAAGATCCAAAATCCCCAGCAAGTAAGGAGTTTCCCTAACTCTGTCCTGATGAAAGATTTCTAAGTAAAATTAATGACAGTTCAAAACTATTGGGAATGGAGCTAGGGTAACTCTAGGCTTTCTAAATAGACTGTCTTTATACACTTGTCCTGAACAGCAGATGCAACAAAAAACTTGTAGAGATTCATCTAGGGCTGAATAAACCAGCTCGCGACACTGTCAGCAGTTGTGGTGGTTCGGTACAGAACACTGCAGTCCTAGAACATCCACAAGCACTAACTTCTTTTAAACAACTGGATGGTGCAAAATCACCTTTTTTTTTTTTTAAGACTAACGTAGCCTTTCTGCCAGCTCTTGTCTTCTTCAGAAAAGATTACTTCTTAATATGTCTTTAGTAAAGAGGCATCAGTTGTGCATAATAGGTCTCATTATCTTTGAATTAGCCATTAGTATCTTCCAGTGGTAAACACATAAAAATATTAAATACAGATAAATGTTACATGGAGTAGTTGAGTATTGGAGTCCATTTCTCGAGGGCAGAATTCTTCTCCCTCTGTGAGCAGTTGCTGCACTGTGCTGGAAAAAATCTGCAAACTACTGGAAATAGTTTCAAGCACTATAAGGATTTACATACAGTATAAGAAAACAATAAACTAAATCTTCCAGAACACTTGTGAGAAAAAATTATACTGTGTGTCTGTGTCCTTTAGTAGTCTCTGCAGATTTTTTTAAGAGTCATTTAAAAATAAAATCCAAAAGAAAAAAAATCTTATTTTCTCTTGTTTGGAAAGTATTTGCAGTTGTATTTCTTGTGTGTGAGCAAAAGATGGATTTTTCAGGTAAGAAAAAACATAATTTTTCAGTGGGAATATGGACAAGCAGTTGTGTTTTTATCCAGAGCTCTATATTGCTATTTTGCCATGAAGAAATTCGTAATGCTTTTACTGTACTAGTCAATTGTTTTGTAAGTGATCAAAAATAAAAAGAATTTGGAGAAACTTGGAAGAACTGGTACTGTTTAATTGTCTTGTTACGGTACTTATTTTGATAACTACTATCAAGGCGTACCATTTAAAAATAATAGTAGAAAATAACTGTCCTGAGGAGCTCAGAAACTGAGGCTATTAAAAAAAACAGAACAGGTGAATTAATCAAAATTTGAAGGCCAAGGGAAGACCTTTAGCAACACAAATAGTTTGCAGTTTTTTCCTACTCGCTGCTTACAAGCCCATTTTGCTTCTCTGAACAACATAACAAAAAAAGGAAAAAATAAAGCCCTAAGAAGAGATTTGAAAACCCCACAAACTAATGGCTACGCAAATTTGGTAATGGATTTTTTCCCCCAGTTTTAATGGGCAGGGTGAGGAATCACTCAGAAACGTTTGAGAAGCAAACCAGCAGCTTTGAAAACCCTGAGCTTTAAAAGCATCTTTCCTAAAGTCTCCAAATCCAGAGTCCTCGGTGTAAGTCCGTATCTATACCTGAAATGTAATAAGTCCCTTGTTCTTTCGTTTTTGCTGTCCTTTTGAGGATTCATGCAAATGCCTGTGAAAGGTAGGTATACCTTGTGTTATGTTAAATCACTCATTTTTGTGGCAGTGTTGACCTCCCAAGCTAAAATACAGTCAAAGAAACCTTGCAGCTGAGATATACTTGAGGTGCTGCAAATTAATGCACTTCCTGTATTACCTTAACGCTCTGCTTGGGACAGTGGAAGTTTTGTTTTTAAGTGTGAGTCATTTCAGTACTTCTGAAAGTCTTCTTGGCTAACACATTCAAGATTCATTTATTTGTGGGATGGAGGGGAAACTCAAAACCACATTCTGCTTAATGCTGGTTCTGACAATATTTTTGCTTATTTAATTAAATTATTCTTTGTTGTTAGTTGTATAGTACCTCATTTGAACGGGTATGTTTTTCGTGTCTAGAAGATCATGTCTGTAGCAGAACTATGTAAAGCTGCCTAGGAGGACAGCATGAAAATCACAGGATAATTTTTATTTCCCGATTGACCCTTGATGTTATACCCCTGAGTTTCAAAATCTTACAGAGTGAATGATGAGCTTCCAGTGCAAGAAAATCTCCTCTAAAAATACAGTAAGTGTTCTGTCAAGAGATGGATTCATATGCTCTGCTTGGCTATATTAACCACAGTAGATAAAGACATTCTTGGGAAAAACTATGTCAGAATAGCAAAATACCTGTACGTATGCAGATATCCTGTCATGACTAGAGAACCTTGCAGAAACGTAACGACTTTATAATTAAGAAAATGTGAAATTAATGCAAGTTTCTGAAAAAGGAGACTCTTGTAAAACGAAATTTGTAATTTACTTGTGTATTTTTCATGTTTTAACAAATACAGCTACAGAGAATCATTGGGAAGGAAGATGATTTGAAAACAGCTGGAGATGAAGCAGTATTTCGGGTATGAAATAGAGATACATTTTTCTTTACAAAAGCATTGTCATATTTCATGTGAACTTTGTTATTTTTTCAGAGTTTTTAGATAAGTGTGTAAGCATCAGTATTAGTGCTGTAATTAAATGAAAGTGCATGATTTGTCAACTACTTTCTAATTACGGAAGAAAAATGTCATTTCTGAATCTCCTGATGAAATGTATGCAATTAATGTATTTTATTACTGTGTGATCACTCCGTTATTTAGTTTCTGTAAGGCTCTGCTTCAAAGTAACTCTCTTCTATTTATGAAACACTCAGAAAAAACTCTGTATCACCATATGGGAAAAGATGGCTTTCCAAATAGAAATGGATACCTTAAACTTACCTAAGTGTTGCTGTTGCAGTGATATCAGCTTATTCTGAGATGGTTTGAAATGTGGGTGCTCTCATTGAGGTGACAAAGGCAAGGATTACTTTAGTTAAATCCACTTCCAGAAATAAATGGCTTAGATGCAGACCAGAAGAAGAAACGATCTTAGAGCATGATCTTCCAACTGGGTTAGAAGTTTCACTGGATTGCAAACCATTAGCAAATACAACTTGTCAGTGAAAGGAGCAGGCAAATTCCTGCTCTCTTCTGGCTGTTTTCCCCTGAATCCTGCCAGTGTAACCTACCTTCTTCCCCAACAGAGTCTTTGCTAGCTGCCATCTCTTCTTCAGTCTCTAGTTAGCACAGAGACAAGATATTCTGCAGCCTGGATGAGATTGAATGAGACTGAAAACAGAGAGAGGGAAGTCCTCAGCATACTGAAAACACCTCAGAAGCAGCTGATGAACTGGGGCGAAGGAGGGGGAGACTACAGATGGATTATCTCCAGCTATTACTATAAGGTGCTGCTTGCATCAGCAGCACTACTTCTGTGGTCTGCTTAAATTGGATAGTGTAGCTGGAAGATATTTTTCTCACCACAAACTTGCTTTCAGTTGTAAACTGAAAACAGGTAATGAGGCGTGGGACAGCGACTGCTCATGTTGGAAGCATTCAATAAGAAATTTATACAGGGCTCTGCTTTATAAAACCTATCATTCATCAGCAGTTTCTACGAAGAGTTGATTCAGCTCATGTTCTTTACTTTTTCACCTGCCCGGGGAAGAAATAGAAGTGGCAGTATTGCTAACACCTTTAATATTCACTAGGGATAAACAAAAACTGTGTTCTGATGCATAAAGGCTTTGCTCCCTTGATACGCATCCAGAGTTCAGTTAAAAATTGTTTGACTAACAACCGTCTCCTTTCTTGAATCTTTTCATCAGTCACCAGATTAAATAGCTAGGATTAATAGGGTTGTCTGCTCCTCAAAACCAATTTCAATTATGACTTAACTGCCATGACAGCGAAAGAAACAGGATCTTTATTCTGCATGAATGCACAGCTATAGTATAAAATTTCCAGAGAAACTTTGATACAGTTGGACAGGTTTAGTTATAAACACGTAAGCTTATTGGGAGTGAATTAAATACCTGAGCCTGAATGTCTCTATTTTGTTTTTTTATCGTGCTTCAAGTTTTGTTTTCAGAATTCTCCATTGAGAAATATCTGAAGTTATTGTCGCCAGAAAATATTATTTAATACAGTTTCTTAGCAGATTATAAATGGAATTATAGTCTGTTCAAAAGAAGAATTAAATAGCTTTGGGGAGTACAGCTATCTTGAAATTCTTCTGGTCTCTATATTTCTACTTGACAAAGTCCAAATTACCACTTTTCTTCTTATTTTTATTTTCTTTCCTGTCTCTGTGTCACACAAAAGTTATCTTTATAAGCAGTGAATCTGACTATTCAATGTAGTCAGTGCATATGTTTTTACCCCTTATTTAATAAATATGGCAATCATAGTATTACTTTCAAGCAAAGCAGATAAAGCATAAAAATATGGTTTTTAAAATGACTGTGTTCTTTGAAAGCTGAGATACTGCAACAGAAGTTTGGTGTTTGGGATAGTTCTTTATTCCACAACACTTTCACAATTTGTATATGAGTTTGCTGGTTTTTCAAAGTAATCCCAGTCTCTGATGCCAGATGGAAAATGTCACTGACTTATGAAAATAAGGTATAAACGCAACTTTATTTAACCACCAGGTAAATCCGGGTATGTTCCCTGTCCAGTGCATAGGCAGAGGTCCCAGTCATTCATTTACTGTATGGAGATACCACTTAATACTCATTGAGATACTGTATTAGGAAAAGAAAAAGCAGTTCATTTGCTGTGCTCGCAGGGTGCTTGTATCTCTGCCTCTTTTACTAAGACTTGGACTCACGTATCTCGTTCAAAATTTCATCACTTAATAATGGCCCATGAATGGGATTGCAGTGGACTTTGTTATCCAGGTAAATATATTTCAGTTGAGGGATTTTCTTTTTCTAATATTATAACTGATGCTGGAAGAAAAGCCAAAAAATCTGCCTGGCCTTAACCGGCCCAGTCTTTTGGGAAGTTCCTTGCTGACTTTTGCAGAGCGGGCAGTCTGATGTACTCGTAGCACAGGCATGCACGCAGTGAAGGAGAGATGCAGGCAGACTTACAAGACTGACACCCTGGTTCTTTCTAACTAGACTGGAGAAAATGGTGCAGAAGTCAAGAGAGGCAGTGACTATCTCACCTCACCCATCTTCCCATAGGCCAAAGGAAATGCTGCACCTGGCTTCCTAGCAAACTGTTCTGCTTCACATGAGCCATCCAGCTGAGCATTTGACCATGCTTCGTGCAAGAGGAGAGGCAGACTCCACGCCTGGAAGTGGTGGAGAGTGTGATAGGAAAGTGCATGAGCTAGGAGAGTTTGGCGCATTTTGAAAAAGGTGTTGCCCAGTAAACAGCAATAGTTGCTTTTGTATTAATACCCTGAGTTCCTTAAAAGGATATTCTAATAGAGAGGCATGCATTAGTGTTCTGGTAGTGAAAACAATGCTAATGGTTGCAGATATCTACTGTACAGCCCAGTCATCTAGATCAGGGACTTTGTTCTTGGGCCCTTCAATTTAGATTAATGAGTTATCAAGTAATTTCAACACCTCTAATTTAATATCCTTTGTGTATGGGCTAAATTTAGAAGTTAATTTTAGCTATTGTTAGGAAAGGAATGACAATACAGAATGTTCTATATTTATTCTTAAAATGGAATTCATGCTGGGAAATAATATGTGCATTGTCTCATTTCCAAGTGATTAAACATATGCTTCTGGATTCCATAGTGAACACATTTTCATACAAAGTATCTCATTTACATGTTTTTTTTAAAACATTTCACTAGTACTTGGGGACACAGCTATTAATCTCTTTTAAGCAGAAAACTGTTGAACTAAAATTCAGTCTGACTATAAGCAGTATACTTTTAGACCCACAAATGGATATTTTCCTATTGATCATGTATCAGTTGTTTTAACCTGTTTACTTTTCTTTCTTCATTATTCATTCACACATTTATCACCACTTAGCTGGTCAGCACAAAGTTTTACGCTTGGACCTTCAGACATCGCAGCATTGCAATGCATCTCCTCAGCCACAGAGATTGTGTGGGCCATCGTAACCTGCCCATCTACTCCCTAGAATTTCAAATTAATTTAAAGTTTTCTACCCATAGCTTCAAAGTCTGTAAAGCCCTGGGCCCAAGATAACTAAAGACTGCCTTAACTGAAGGGAGGAAGATGGTGGTTGACAGCTGTGCTCTTCTAGCGCAGTAATACTCTCTAATAGAGGTGCAGCGTACATGTACAGCACATTGAATTTTGCAAGAATCTAGTCCAACACTAAAATTAATATCCCTCCCCAAAAGAGTGTGTCATTAATCTTGTCACCTCTCAGTTCATATGGAATGCACATTTTTTTCTTGACCTGTCTTCTCCAACATGAATGTGTATGTTTTGTGTCACCAGATTAACATTGAATTCTGTTGAAAAGCTTTTTAGATACTTTAAACCACGGAGTACTGCAAGGTTCCTGCATGCTTTAAAGGAAGCTCTCCGGGCAGGTAAACCCCATAAAGAACCAAGCCATGTGGCATCAAAATATTAAGCTATTAAAAAACTTCTGGGTCATTGTTTACCTCACAGACCAGGAAATCATTTATTTTTCCACATGATCTCATGACTTTATAACCTCAAGAGTGTCAAAGAAACATGCTTTCTGACATCTTCTAGGTACCTGTTTTGCTAGTACATTGAATTTGGCTTGGATAGCAAAAGTCTCTCTCACAAGGAATTCATCTGTAATCCTGTTGTGGTCACAGTAGCATTGCTTTTCATTGCGCAGACGTGTGAGGCAAGCCTACCCTTTTAGTCTCTGCTACTTAACCTAGTCTGAAGCCCTTTAAATTACATGGCTAGAGAAGCCAGATAGTAGTGTGGGCTCCTGACAGGCCGGGGAAAACACACAATTTGGCTTTGCTCTAACAGCTCTAGTCCTTGATTCCAATAAGAATCTGGTCATAATCTCTGAAGGCTACTGAGTGCATTTGCTTGTAAAATTAATGGGAATAAGCTGGAAATGGTGCACATAAGCATACTCACTTCGCATTTTGTGGTAACTGGAACTTGGGACGGCAGCCTGAACGTGGACTACCTGGGGATGCGTTTGGACAGTGGGGTGGGGGAATTGGGCACGGTCTGTCAGGAGTCAGTTTTAGCACCAAGAGCAAGGAGGTTTACACACGCTGAGAATGGGTGTGCTCTGCCTTTGAGGTCAAGTCCACGTTAATCCAAAGAGTGTGCTTCACTGAACGTCATACCTCCTGAGGGGGGTCCTTCTTATAGATTCTCTACTTATTACAGAAATTAATAAAGTATCACGTGACAGGGAGGGAGGGCCTGAATTCTTGTGAAGGACTGTCCCCAACTTTGTATAGAAGCTGCTTTTCCCAGCTGCCAGCAGTGCACCACTCAGGCAGCCTCGGGCTTCGCAATGCAACAGTGCCATTCCCTGACTGCTTGACGCAGCAGGATTTGGTCCCTCTCAACCTGCTGGCAACAAGACTAGTTTCAACTTGTTCCTTTTCTTTTTGTAAAGTATCTCCTACAATGTCTGCTCCCAGAGTAGCTTCAGCCCACTTGGCTGGAAACCGTTTTTATTCTGTACCTCCTCATGAACCGATGCAGAACCGTGGGTGACGCACTGAAAGCTGAGGACGTCCGTGAAGTTACATCTTCTTCCTTGCTAAAGGCACTAACAGTACAGCATAGCAATTCCGTGGCATTAGTTGTCATTAGAAAACAACTAATCCCCGGGTAATGGGAATGCTAGATGTTGTTGAATGCTGAATATAAGCTGTTTATTGCTTAGAAAACACTCCATCAGATTTCTTCTCTGATACTGTCTGTTATATCCTCTGTAGTAAAAAATGTGCACAGTTTACTCTGTCTGTATCAGACCTGGTGTATTCATGAATCCTACCTCGTAAGAAAGTGGCTTTGCAAAACATTAAAAACTTTAGTATGGATTTACATGATTAAAGCTGATTAATCATAAAATGTTAGATTGTTCATTCTGGCACGTCTTCTTGAGGCTGTCTGGGCTTTGCCAAAAAAGTCTGCTTCTGGAGGTCTGGATCTCCTGGTCTCACTCGCTTGCCTGTTCACAGTTCTTTTGACTAGCTGTACCTGGCAGGATTAATTTCATAATGGATAGATCTTTTAAACCTTCTGCCCAGAACTGAGTTGTAGGATATATCCCAACATCTTGGAGACTCTCAAAATGACAGAAAGGTTGATGCTCCTGAGCAGTGTTTGAGGTTAGGCAGCTTAGACTGAAGTCTACATTGCCTCGAGGGATAGGAGCGTGGCATGATGAAGTGACTGACGTAGCAGCTGAAAAACAAGGAGTATTTCAGAGAAGTGGACTAGGAAAAATTTGTAAAGATTTAATCTTACCTTTGGAAAGATTTGGGACATCACTAGCAGACAGAAACTAAGATGATGTTCTCCTTGACCCTCCTCTCTTTTCTGCCCCTGTTCTTCATCTATTCACTCTCCTTCTATCTTAACCCAAAAAAATTTCAATCCAAAATATGTATTATTTTTACAGTTTCTATTGAAACAAGACATTGCAGAGCAAATACCATCTCCCAGGAAGCAAGTAAGAGAACAAGGAACATATTAGAGGTTTTAATCATGATGCATGCTTTCCAGTCATGCCTCAGGCAAATTCTGCAATGAAAGGTGGTAAGAATCTAGAGACAGTAAGTCTATTAACATTTCAGATGAGTTTTGAAAATCAGATAGGTACATTATTCAAAAATCCTGTCTCACTGTGTGATAAGTTTCTTCTCAGTGGCACTTGTTGCTGCTTGCTGCAATATCAGGTCCTAAATGTCAAAAGCTGAGTGGGGAGCTACAGGATTAGGTAGGTCTGTGCCCGTGACTCAGTGTTTGCAGCATCAGGCTTCTATGTTAACAGTCTGTGTAATGTAATAAGGAAATAAATGTTGTGTTATCTGATCTTGCTTAAAAAGGAATAATTGCATAATTCAGCAGTTCATGGTGCTTTTGAAAAACATACGAGGTGTTAACATTACTCTAGGAACATAAACTTATGTTTGTAATATGTACACACATTTTCATTGGTTCATATAGACTTGTGTGGCATCAGAGCTTGGTCTTTGGGATTCTTTGTGTGAACCAACAGACCCAGGAACATGTCTGAGCTCCCCAGTTGAGATAGATGTCCCTGCTCCATCCGTGCTTGTATCTCCACTCTGTGCCTCAGCTTTCTGTAAAGCACACAGCCTGAAAGGGTGCTGTGGTGTGCCCTCCTGGGGCTGAAGCCACCAGATACACCAGAATACAAACTTTCATTCAATTTAGATAGTAGCTGGGTGACTCAAAGCTACCAGTCTGGTCCTTTTTACAGCTCCAGGATTAGGTTACCATTTCATTCTCATTGCCAACAGAGACATTCCAAAAGTAAGTTATTGTTTTACCTAAGCTTAGGAGGGTGAGGTGTTGGAAATATTAACAGAGCTCTCATTATCTTCTGACAAAGATTTGTTATGTCGGTACTAATTTATACAGTTCAGCAGCAAAAGCTCCTAATGATTCTGTGGACAGAAAGGAATTATGTACTAACATGTACCTTAATTTAATAGCATTAACTCTAGGAAAAGCAATTTTTTGAAATTTTACCCTTAAGATGTAGTCTCTGTGGTCTCCTGTTGCATATTCTGTGTTAAAGAAATATGCTGTTTTGTAGTTTTAAAATACATTTAACTCCCACTAACATAGTATTTGGACATCTGCCAATTCCACTTTGGAATTTCAACTGATAAAGAGGGTAGCCAACAAGTAGGTGCATATTTGTTACAAATCCAGGGATAGGCTTTGTCATCTTAGATAAGATGAGAAGGGTATTGTTTGTACGTTGTCTTCTAGCTTATAACTAGAGAAACATGAAAAAAACTTTTTCTGTCACAGACTTAGTTTTTAAAAGGTCATTCTAAACCTCATTTTTCAGTTTGTTTTCAATACAACACTGATTTTAATATGGAGTAATTAAATTGGAAGCATTAAATTGTGTAATCATGAGTTCAGTTTTAAAAATTACGTCACCAAATTTATTTCTTGCATTTTTCAAGTCTCCTTTAAATAGCTAAGCAAAAAAAACCAAAAAGCAGATTAGAATCTTGCTGCAGTGAGAAATGTGTGGATTCTTCTCTGTTTCTTAGAAAACTGCATTCTGACATAAAGAGTTTGGTTTTGAATTTCACATAAGCATACATGAATGTTTGACTTCTGACTTTCAAAAAAGCATATACCAATGTTTATGCATCAGTCTTCACAGTAATCTGAAGTGTTTAAATTTTAGAAGGATGGATCGTGTGGGTATTTAAATATTCTTTGCCTGCAGTTAAGTTATGAAGTTCAATAAGCACAGTTTGCATATGACTTGATAAGTTTTTTCCTAGGTTCACTCATACATAACTCGTGTCACTGGCATTTAGTGAATTGTAGTTTGCAGTAGAAGCGAGGAACGTTACCTCTTTAACTATAAAATAACTGTGTCACATATGCAGTAAGCATGAAACACACAGTGGACTAATGGGACTTGTTATTGATGATGCTGAAAGCTAAATAACCATTAGTATTAAATCTTATGAATAGACTCTTGTCTTTCATCTTACCTCTTCAACCAGATAAAAGACACAGAGGCTATTTAGATGTCATAAGAATAGTTTGTTGAAATCCCTCCGGACTTACAAAAAAAAAAAAAAATCTCTCTTCATGTTGCTTAATGTTTTGTTGCGTTCAAAGAAATGCCAGTATGCTAGTGCTGAAAGAAGAACAGAAATCCAGCATTACGTGTGGTTTTAGGCTTGTTAAAGATGCTGTTGAGTTGAAATAATGTGCATCCTTCTTCTGCAGAAATCTCTTCGTCAGATTTAAAAAAAAACATAGAAAAGTCACTAACAGTGAAAATTTGCAAGAAGCCTTGTAAGACCATGTAGTAGAGCACTGTAAATGTTTGTATTTTTCTAGTTTTGTTTCTTAGACTATCATGAACATTTTTAAATGACTGTAACAAATTAGAAATATCTGACTAAAAACTTTTTTAAAGATCTTAACTTTATTTAAAGCCTGTGTTCACCTAAGCATAAAGGTTTTTAAAGATTTAACTAGCAACCTTCTCAGTTTTAAAAATAAAACACACCAAAAGTGGTTGCAGATTGTATTCATCTTTCATACAGAGTTTTTAGAAGCACAACATATAATACACTGTTACTAGCTGATGCAGAAGAATTATTCAGCTCTGAGATCCTGTGTGATAACTTTGGGAACAGTAATTAAATTGCAAGTATCTGTTGTGAAATTCTAGATCAAATAAATATACCCAGATTTGTGGTGAATAGATACTAATAATGATACAATGCATAATAATTAATCATACAGTTCTTTGTTTTATAGGGAGCAGAACTGGAAAGCTGTGGTGTTAATACCATGTTGCTGGTACATTTCTTTGGAAAAGAAGGAAAGGAAAAACTTCATTATTCTGAGTTTTTCAGGTATTTTTCCTCTTGGCAAGCCTAACAGCAGCCAGTCCTGTTCCTTCCCCCTCTACTTTGCACCAACACTGGCATTAATCTGACCCCACACTGAGCTGATTCAGAAAGTAAGCAGGTAACCAAGCAGGAGATTATCCATGATTTTGCATGATGAAATTGCTAGTTCAGCTCCTGGGGTCTGCTGTCTGTGGGAGGAGTTGAGCACCATGATGACTCCAAAGCAGCAATGGGCCTGGAGGCTGTGAGGGTTGAGACTACCATTCTTGGCAGCTGTGTGATGGCGTATCTTAAGACAATACGATTCATGAGTATTTTTCTTCTTCTTGATCAACTCACAAAAAAAATGACTGCTAATGAATTAAAAAAGCTTTTCTGAGCTGAGACACCCCCCTCCCCATTACAACTGTCATGGTAGGATACAGGCAACTTCTCTGCTTGCTTCAAATTCCAGCTTCTGTTAAAATTTTACCTGTGTGTTTTCCTTTACCCTTTGAACTACTTTTGCAATGGGACTACACAGATACTTCATGGAACTTATGTCAGAACTGAGAAGTCAGATGGCAACCACCACATCAGACTGAAACTGCAGGGGAATACCAAGTGGCCGTTGCTCCCAGAAATGTAGTGTTTCATCTACTTCACTGTAAGCTTTGCAAAATCAGAAGTCAAGGGAAAGTTCTAAGATTGATGTAGGGAATTGTTCAGTTTATATGTCATATACATGTACATATATGTCAGAAATCAGAGCAGGAAGTTCTGTTGTGGTTGCTTTTGACTTGAAAACCCAACCAGGTATCAGCTGTTAGTGTTTTAATTGAATGAGATTCTTTCTTCCAATGTTTATTTCAATCAGTAATGATGATCACCACCTACACGGCATCGCCATTTAACTGGTTAAAACCCTCTATTACTTGGGACATCAATTTCTCCTGTTAGTATGAACTCCAGACACATCTTCCTGTGTGAACTTGGGCCCAGAATCCAAATGCACAGTTTTTCTTTGAGGTAAATGGAAGTTAAGTGCCTAAATAGCCCTGTGAATCTTGACACACATCTTGTAGCACGACATCAAGAGAAGATAATCTACATCAGTATTACCTTTTCTACAAAAATAATCAGTCATTTACAGACTGCAAAAATAAATTGGGATAATATGTTTTACTTCAATTTATGTTCAGAAGCAGGGGAATCTGTGTTAGCCCTCTTAAAAATGAATGTTGTTGCAATCAGTAGAGGTTTGGGGAAAGTCAGAGTAGAAGAGTGGCAATTTTTCTAACACAAAAAAGTGTTCAGCTCTGCTGGCTCTGGCACACACCGGTCTTCAAATAAACAAAATTTCTCTTTTGAAGACCTCGACTCAATAAGAATCTTAGTAAGTAAAAGAAGTCCAGCTCCCTTTTCTATAAATACCATAGATCCTCTCAATGAAACAAAAGGCAGAGAACACCAGTAAAAGGTTGTGTTTGCATATACAGTGTAAACGGAAAAGCCTCAGGTTTTAGATAAATCCTACACTGACCCAACGAGGCATGACATTGATGAAGCTATGTATCTAGTACATTCAGAACGCGTAGGTTAAAGACCTTTGCCTACCACACAGATAGAGGCCTGTAATCAAAATCAAACTCCCACATCTTGCTCTTAAAATTTGTGGGATAAGTGTAAGGTTTAATGCAGGTAATTTTTTAACAGTGGCAGTTATGTTTTGTAGGGCTGGAATGTGCCTCTTTATCACTGTGTAGACACTCCATCTCAGTTGCAACATGACAGTGAAGTTTGTTTAACATGCAGAAAGGTGAACAAAAGGATCACTGTCTTTTTAACCTGTGTGAAGATATCATCTTTCACATGATTTTATTTGCAAGTAAATCAAGCACATCATTTCTGGGTTCCTATTGTTCAGAGAAAATGTGATTTCTATCTGATGGCCTCTCATAACATTTTACCTTATGCGGGAGGCTATTGTTGGCTGTTTGATCAAAGTTCCACGCTGTTTTTACAAGAGATGACTGATGAGCTGTACAGACATAGATCATTGTCAAGAGCAGAAAATAACGATGGCAAATGCTTTTATTATTTTCCAAGTTCTTGCCTGGAAAGCTTTTCCATTGATCAGTGTAGTACCTAGTAGAAAGTAGGAGTGATTAGGTTTGATTAGGACACACTAAAACTTGTCACATTAGTTAAATACACAGATACTGCTGTGCTGTAGAGTCCACTAAACTAAAAAAAAAAGGCAGGAATGCTTTCTTTGTGAAATTTCACTGTACTTACATGGGAATTCAGAAAGCTGAGACTAGTGTTCTCACCTCATTACTTACATATATTTTCCTCATGCTTCCTCCTTTTCAGTTTGGCTGACGTTAAAAAATCCTTTTGTAAGTGTGCAACCATCTGTATCTACATGTACACCAGTGATGTGCAACCCTTTTAGCCCACAGTCAAAACATTTAAAACATGTTGGACAGCCACAGTCAATAGATCGGGGCAATTAATTTGCCTTGTTCTCTTTTCTTTGCATTCAGATGGCACACAGAAAATGGAAACCGTCTACATCTCTTTGGGCAATGTGGAGCTGATGTAAGCCAGCTCTTGTGCTTCCCTTCCTACTGCCCCGAACACAGGAGACACACTGATTACAGGGAGGGAAGATGGTTAAGCGTGCTGTGCTCCGTCTGTCTCCACCTGGTGCATGGCTCTTTGGAAATCATAGGTAGGCGATACACACAAGGACAATCCTCAGGCTGCTTTTTACTGGACATAAGGAATGAGACCATGAAACAGAGAATCAGTTCACTTTACAACCTTTCTTGGGCTGCTGGGAGCATGAAAGTAAAGAAGTAACCTTTTCATAGGTATTTTGTGACACCAGTCAAGCTCTTTTCTCACTATCCTCCAGAACATAGTCAAAACAGCAACCAAAGCTGCTCCTTCTCATTCTCTGCTGAGCAGCGGTGGTGGACTCCCACTTAGTTCTGCAGGAACTGCTTGGAAGGAGTGGAAGCAATCCAGGAAGCACACCATCCTATGTCTGTCCCATAGTAACAAGGTGGTTTCAGAGATCTTAAGGCAGGACTCCAGGAACACACGTTCAGCTCCAGACTGCTGCAGGATTTCTTGCCAGTTGTACTGTCCTTAACATAAGGGCAATATGACAATTATTAATAATAATTCCACAGCTTCAAAAAGTGACAGCTTGGTTTCTCTGGCAAAAGTTAGGAAATTTAAATCTAAGTTATTCTGGAGTATGTTTATGTACCTCACTAGTAAAGATGGTGCCTCCTGGTCAAATGCAGCTGGAATCATCATTCTCCTGTATCAGTTTAAGAAAACATAGAACAATATGCAGCAAACCTAAAATCATGTAACAAAGAAGGATAAATTTAATACGAGAAGCTGTAACCAGGTGAGACTTTCTTCTCAGAAGACCTGAACAAATTTCTGTTTCAGATGACCACCACTCAGTTTTACAGCTCAACAATAATGTCATCTTCTAATACCAGGCCCCATTGTATAGAATGTCAGATTTCAAACATGAAGTCAGAAGTTCTTTGGGATTCCAGGCTTTTTTTTTCTTATGTATAACAGTTTCCCCTGGTTTTTGAGACATAAATAATTTTTGGTCTTTTCCTTCCAAAAAATGTTTAACTCGTGCTTTAATTTCCAGCTATATTGTATGTACTAGTTTTTATTCTGAGTAGAAAACTCTTTAGTTTTCTCGGTATAGCAAATATTTCTTCTTGACAGTCACTGTTTTTTTTCCCCTGAAAAAGTCCCTTACTGATCTTGTTTAAGTATGTCTAATCCCAAATAAAAGAGGAGACAGTAATTCACTCCCTAAACAGTTTACGACTGCTATTATTTTTTTCTGTAATCTGTCCCCAAGCAAGCTTAAATCTCTCACAATCTCCTTGAAGGAAAAAAAAAAAGAAAAAGTGCAGGATATGGAAAGAATATTCAAAAATCTTTCTGATTGTTGTGGTTTTTTCCTGGGATGGTTTACAAAAAAAAAGTACTTGCTGGTATGGTTAAACAATGGGCATCTTTTAATCGTATAAGGAAAATTAACATTTCAAATCCAGTTCATGGCATTTTCTTATCTGATTTGTTGCTTCCAAATTTCTCACCAGTTAATATGTTGCACCAAAAATACGCTTTAATCATAGTTTCTTTTTTATTTTCTGCTTTAGCTTGAAGGTCACAAATTGTATAACCATACACAAAACATGCCTTTTCCCTACCTGTCCTGTTTCTTTCCTTCAGTATTTTGAATTCCTTGGTACATTTCATTTGAAACCCTTCATTTAAGAAACCAGAATGATCTGGGCTGAACCACACTGCTAGTGCTGACAGTTGTCTGTTCTGTGTTTGTGCCAATACATGGATGCAGGATCTCTCTCAGGTAGTGTTGCCAACCAGTAGCGCTTTTGCTGTGATGGTAGCTTGTACGTTTTCAGTGATTTTCGTCTAGGGATTTGGAAGTGCTTTGCAGAAATAGCATATGATTGCTTCCTTATTTGTCTCTGTACCTACGCTTGTATCTATGTGTGTGTGTATGTATATAGGCCCCTAATACACATAGAGATTACATCTCATGCAACCAGGATCAGACAGGGAGGAAGTGGAGATGGGAACAAAATCTGGCTTCATGATTGTATATTCCTATCATAACTGAATCTGAATATTTCCCAAATATTTAGTAATGATGTTGAAAAGAATCTCTGTTTCCTCCTTTCCTATATACTTAGCAAAGGAATAGCTTCATTAGTTTCTACAGAATGCTTATAAATGAAAGTGAATAGTTTTGTTTGGTTTGGAAACATTGAGGACAGTAAATCAAAGGGGGTTTTGCTTGTAATTCTGAAAATGGTGAGATTGATTAACTGTCTTACCACTTGCAAAACTGATTTACAAGCATAGATCTAAATGTTCTCTAAAGGTTAATGGTCAAGCCCTTATTAGACTTTTCTATATTCTGTTTCGAAAGTCAGATTTGCAAAAAGGCAACCTTGCAGCTGGTTTTCAACAGTCCTTTGGTGCAGGGTTATCAAGTCTTCAGAAGGATTTCAGTGTCCGAAGGAGGAGCCGAAGCAGAGTACAAGTGCCAGGGGGGTATATCCACCACTATCTTTGTTGTTAAGTTTCCTTCCTATAAATCAGTGCAACATGAACTAGTCAATTCTCTATTAGCATGTTAAAGTTATACACAGACTTCCAGCTCAGGTCAAGAGGTATAGGAAGGAAAACTTTCCCTAACCTTTCCTTTTGTGTTTCATTCTACAGCTTTGTGTTCCTAGCACTTCATTGCAACATCTCAGGTTGGAGGGGGAATAGCTGCATTCCTGAGGTGTACCCACTTTTATTACATTTTCACTTCTATTAAAGCTGAGTTGCCAAAAAGTCTTGAGAGACTTCCTTTTTCTGTAGATCTGTAAAGCACATTACAAAATAAGAAATAAATCCTGATAAAGTTTCTGGATGTTCTTGTAACACGATAATGAATTTCGCCATTGGCCTTCAACGTGGGTGTTTTACAGAGTGTGGATGAAACAGGCTATCTTAAAGTACTGTCTGTTCCCAGCCTCTTCCCCGTCTTATAAATTTATGATTTACCTTTCCTTTTTGTTGTTTCGAAACTTAGGGCTTGCTTTTATTCTCAAGCTACTATAGCATAAGAGTATTCTCAGTGTAATTATATTTGAATTGTAGAGCACATCTACAATCAGAATCCTGTTCCCGTAGTTGAATTATGGCTCCCTTCAAAGTCCCCAGCCAAGCTTCCACTGACTTTGGGAGAGCAGGAATTTCATTCCTATGCTTGTTTTTCCTAATATCTGGAGAAATTTTTAAGGAATTTCCAGCTGAAACTCATCACACTGTGATCCAGAAGATACAAAAGCAAGTATCCCTAGTGGTGTCTTGGCATTTAAGTATCAAGTTCTCCTTCCTAACCAGAAAGTTATTTTTAATAACTTTCACTTAAAAAAAAACTTCATTAGGATTTTTAACTCACATCTGGGAATAAAGAGTGACCTAGAATGCTGATGCGATGATTCATAGTATTTTAATTTTTGTAATATGGGAGACCATTACATAAAAATTCTAAATTACACATTTCAGCTGCTGCTCCAAGTAGCATTTGGTACAGCAGGAAATCTTCCCACTCCGGCTTGCCAGGAGCAAGCCTACAAGTTGAAATGAAATGTCCATTTTTTTTTTTGTACCTAAATAAGTAATTCCCACTCCCCTTCCTAATCTACGTAGTGCAGCAAGGTGCACGGCTCTTGTGCCACAGGAAGGGTACAGTGTCATTGCCCCAAAGCAACTGGAGAAGGCAAGAACCCAGACGTGAGAAAAGGCAGTGGAAAACCCACAGTGGGGCTGGGGAAATACAAACCTTCATCAGTGTCCAGCTAGAAGAGGGTACAGAAGCAAGCACATGTCAAAAATGCCACAGCAAACTCTTCACTTTCGTCTTTGGCTTTGCTGCACCTTTCAGCTGGCTGACATGGGTGGCTAGGTGGGCCACCAGCTCCTTCCTCAGCATGTAGAAATGCTTGGTCTTTCAGCTGTCCTGCCTTTATTGGGTATGGCTAGAGGGCAGGTCACTGAGGGTTTTCTGCTTAAGGAAATGTAATATGTAGAAAAGATGGAAGAATATGTAGTTTGTCATCACCTGTGGCTACTGACCAGTACAGCAAATGACTGAGCGTTAGCCCCCCAAGATAACTAACTCATACTTTCAATAACAGATCTTAAGTCTGTTGCAAAATGTGTCCACCTTTCATAGATTAAAAGCCAAGAAAATAAAACACGTGGTGTCTCGTTTCTCTACATCCATATTTTAGGCATGTTTCTGAAAGTGACCTCATTTTCAGCAGCTGCTCCTCCCCCAGACCAGATGTTACATGGGTTGGAAACAACAGTCAAAGATGCAGTTACTGTTCTGCATAGTCTCTGCTGTGACTCCCAGCTAGGCACAAGCCACACATCCCAGATACCATCTATTCCTTGCCATTGATGGACACTCCCAAAATGCAGCCAGGTGGCCCTAGCCACTCTCTGCTGGACTGACTCCATGCCTGGTCTACATGCCCAGTCCATGCCATCCTCTCCCCCACAGCTTGACCTCCTTTCCCAGGATCCGGGGAGGCTCTTGCAGGCGGTGCAGCAGGACTGCTTCTGCCAGCCCACGCTGGCCGGTCTCCCCGGCACATGCTGGCTGCTGGGCCGGCCAGAGGCAGCAGTCACCTCATGAGTTACAAGGACAGGGGCTGTGTCTGAAAACTGAGGAGTGGTTTGCAAGCTGTGCAAATAAGCTCTCACTGGTCTGTAAGACAAGGGGTCTCCCCTTTACACTGGTGGCACAAACAGGTCCTTTGGTGTCTTATCCCCTTGTGAGAGGGAGAGTCAGGGCACTTGAAAGTGAGCCAGGTCTTAAGGTGGCCTATGGAGGAAGATACCTCTGTGTTTGACTGTGCTGTGGAATCCTTCTAACCCCCTTTACTGGACCAGAAAAATGCCCATATAAAATGTGGGAGCATATCATACCCCTCCTCAGTATTACCCTAGTAAAACTCTAGCCTGAAACTTAAAATCGCTTCCACTGTCAGGCTTTCATTTGCCTGCATGTCCTCAGCCATGAAGTATTTGTTGGTCCTTTATTGCATGTACAGCTCTAATTATGAGGGAAAGAATACAAGAGAGAGCTTACACTGCAACAGCAGTCTTCAGCTAACCCCTTATAGACTTCACAGAGCTTCAAGCTACTAATTGTCCAAGTGATCTCATTAAAGAACTAAAGATAGCTGTGTGGACTAAAATACCATAATTTCAGGGGAAAGAATTCAAACCCAGTGAGGCTGTGCAAACGCTGAAGATCAAACAAGCCTCTACTGCTACTTGCTACATAGACCCTTAGCTGTCCTCTTCTCCAACTAATTACTTTGTCCCAATATAGGAGTATTTCGTTCTCTCCTGTAAATAATTTTTGCAACTCAAAAAAGCACAGTTCTTTCGAAGTACTAAAGGGATTCTGGCAAGCATCACTATGGTTTTAGCCTTTATTTGTATTTTAAAATTATCACTTTTTGTATTGCCCCATTTCTGAAGTGGAAATTACCAAGTGGATCGCACAGTATTCTCTTTTACTTTCTCAAAATTCCTATCAGGCCAGAAGAACTGATAGTGGGTGGCCACGTAGACCAAACTGGGGAAATTCAAAGCTACAACTCTGCTTACAGTTCTCACTCTGTACCTGGGGGTTGTTACTTGCTTCTTATGCTATTTTTTTTCCTTGATGTTCACCCCTTCCTTTTTCAGACAGCTCTCTTTGTACCTTCCCTGCAACATAATTTTCTGTGCTCTTCCGAGCTCTGTACCTGTCAGTTGTAATCCTCTCTAATCCATCCTCTAGTGAGTGCAGAACTGATTTGCCAGACCCCTCTTTGCAGTTATAATCTTTGAGGGTTTTAGTCATATTTTCCTGTAGTGATGATTTCAAGTTTCCTTTTTTCTTTCAGCTTTGTGATTATTAGGGCCTCGTATTTCTAGGCACTTTCCAACCCTGTAATTCTTCTCTTATTAATATGAAATGTCATAAATCATGTGTCAGGCCTTTAGTTATCATGTCATTTTTCATTCATTCATTATAATACTGCCTTACTAATCATTTTGTCTTATTATCTGCACACTTTTAAACGGTAGTAAAATCTAGATGCCAAGTGTATCTGTAAAGTATCTTAGTAGCAGCAATCTATAAATGCAGACTTAGAGAGCTCCCTACTGGTGTCATTACTGAAATGCATCCATGGAAACAAATCTGCACACACAGGTAAAATTAAACCACTGACATTTTAAACAATGATGTCAATAGTATCTGTGATTAAGAGTTAGTGTCTACTGCATTTAGTAGCTAAGGTAGTAGTAGTGATACAGTGATGCAAGTATCAACTGTTGGATAATATCTGTTTACACAGATTCATGGAAAATCTGCAAACAGAAGTCCAAGAAATGGAATTCATAAAGTTTTCAAAGGGTTTGAACGTCATGAGAAAAGAAGACTTTGCAGAATGGTTACTGTACTTCACCGATGAGGAGAACAATGAAATTTACTGGCAGAATGTGAAAGACAGAATTGAGGCAGGAGAGGTGGGTACATAAAGCATGCTTTGTTTTGCCTCCTCATTTGTATGTACAGATTTTCGTTTGAATATGAGTATCTAATAACGTAACTAGTTTCTAAGTGAATTATTGCAGCTTTTGAATTTTAGGCAAATAAGAACAATGATAATTTGCCAACTGAGAAATATGAATATTGACGATGAGTAAGAAATCACACCTAAACACTAGGTCCCACCAGATTTACTGAAATAGATTTACTGGGAATTGAATGTATTATTCGTTATATATCATCTGAATTCTATGATACTCTAGAATATCAGTTTGGAAGAATTCAAGACTTTTTGCAAGTTTACAAACAACCTGGAAGACTTTTCTATTGCCATGCAGATGTTTACTGTAGCAAATCGTCCTGTTAAACGTGGTAAGTGCTGCACACCTTTCGTATGTATTTTTTCTAAAAAGAAAAAATGTGGTTTTGCTAGAGAATTAATGCAAATAAGTTATCCCAAAGTATCCCAAAGTATCCCAAAGTAGCACTAAGAAGTCCAAAATAGTATACTGCTCTTTATTCTGAATTAATTCTATTTCATGAAAAAATAATAATATAAAGTTCCCAAAATGTTTTGATTTGTAAGTTCTAATGCACTATCGTATGCTGAACCGCTCACAGCAAACTAAACCATAGAATCATAGAATGGTTTGGGCTCGAAGGGTCATCTAGTTCCAACCCCCCGCTGCCATGGGCAGGGAAATCTTTCACTAGTTGCTCAAAGCCCCATCCAGCCTGGCCTTGAACACTGCCAGGGAGGGGGCATCCACAGCTTCTCTGGGCAACCTCTGCCAGTGTTTCGTCACCCTCATCGTAAAAAGTTTCTTCCTTATGTCCAGTCTAAATCTGCTCTCTTTCAGTTTGAAACCATTTTACCTTGTCCTGTCAGTACAGGTCTTGGTAAAAAGTCTGTCTTCATCTTTCTTTTAAGCTCCCCTTATGCGTTGAAAGGCTGCAATAACGTCTGCTCAGAGCCTTCTCTTTTCCAGGCTGAACAACCCCAACTCTCTCAGCCTTTCATCACTGGAGAAGTGCTCCAGCCCTCTGATCATCTTTGTGGCCCTCCTCTGGACCCGCTCCAACAGCTCCTTGTCTTTACTGTACTGGGGACCCCAGAGCTGGACACAGTACTCCCAGTGGAGTATCACCAGAGC
Source organism: Nyctibius grandis (assembly GCF_013368605.1). Classification (NCBI taxonomy): domain Eukaryota; kingdom Metazoa; phylum Chordata; class Aves; order Nyctibiiformes; family Nyctibiidae; genus Nyctibius; species Nyctibius grandis. The sequence goes on from NC_090659.1 coordinate 106,822,167, forward strand.
TGGAGTAGAGGAGGAGAATCCCCTCCCTCGACCTGCTGGCCATGCTTCTTTTGGTGCAGCCCAGGGTACAACTGGCTTTCTGGGCTGCGAGCACACGTTGCCAGCTCATGCCCCATTTTTCATCCACCAGTACCCCCAAGTCCTTCTCCGTAGGGCTGCTACGAGTCCAGCCTAAATTCTAGATGTGGAAGGATTTATTGAAACAATACATGCTTCAGTAGCGGTTCATGGTAACAAAGCTTTTTCCCCACACTGAAACTAGTTTTCTGAGGAAACTAAACAATAGAAATATCTTCTTTTGCAGATTCTGTAGCGTCTTGCTGTGTTTTACTTGTGCCTCCGCACTGCTTTCTCCATGTGCTTATGTAGTGTTATGCAATCATAGCTATGAAAAACAAACAATGTAGTAAAGCGGTTTTTAAAATAGAGATTTGGAGGAAGGAAGTTGCTTTTTTCCCATATAGTAGAAATAGGAACAATGCAATGAAAGTTTCATGGACATGCAAATGCTTTTTGTTATAATCCTGAGGTTGTTACTTGTTATACTTGAAAGGCAGCTCTCATAAGTTCTTTGAAAATAGTAACCTAAAAAGTTCCTAAGGAAATTTGATGAGACATTAACATTCATTTAAATAAATATTTGATGGGCTTATGTGAAAAAGGTGAGAGAAATATGAGAAGACAGGAGGAGAATTCCGTATTCTTGAGAGAGAAATGTCAAGATTGTTTGAACCAAGGAAGGCCAAAACTGGGTGGGTTTACAGCTTGTGACTTTCATCACCAGTTAGTCCAGCCTTCAGGAAGAGTTTCGTTTCCACAGCCTCTCCGGGCGGCTGTTCTAGTGCTTAACCACTCTCCTCATGGAGACTTTTCTCTGTCAAACCCTTGCTGCAACTTACAAAGATTGTGTCTTACCTCCATGCACCTTTGAGAAAAATACGGCAGTCTCTTCTCTATAACCCCTTTTAGGTGGTTGAAGGCTGCAGCGAGATCCCCCCTTACACTTCTCCCCAGCTCCCTCAGCTTCTCTTCTTCCATCAAGTGCTCCAGTTCCCAGCTGGGCTCATGGCCCCTCCTCTGTCTGGTTTGACAACTTTCTTCTGTGCGGGGGAGACAGATTTTTATTTGGACGTGTACAGAGAGTAGAGAGGAAAGAGGATGAATTAACGATGAAATAGTAGTCATAAGTGAGATATGAGAGTTTATCTTACTTCTCTATTAAGTATCCCATTTTTAAGTGCCAAAGGATGATGAGGCCAACAGTTGGTGTTGACTCTGGTAATGTTTCCTTGTAAAAACTCATTCCTAACCAACAGGCAGTTGTGACTCTGTTTATGCAGTGAACCATACTGTGATCAAAAACAGTCAGCTCCTGACGTAACTCACGGATGTTACATGTATACATGTCTAATCCTTTCCTGAACCTAAGTTCTTTGTCTTGCTGTTTGCATGTGTGTACATGTGTGTATTCACACACGTGAATATTTATCTAAAATAAGAGAGTCCTTTAGTCCTTCCTTTTACTCTAGACTTTTATTTCTTTTAAGTTAGCCGCTTATCTTTTGTCTCTGATAAGGTGGCCCTTCTTGGTTTGAAGATTATTATGCTCCACCATTTTAGAAGATCTTTCTCTTTTTCTTCATGTTCTGTTCAAAGAAGTGCAGTGCCATCTCCGGATTTATGTTTAGCTTCGAGAGCTGAAACAGTTAACATCATTTTAAAGACAAAATTAAGACTCTACTATAAGCATCCCATATTTCCTGTCCTTTTCAAATTGTGGTGTATCCTTTTACAGAAGGATTTCCAACTTAATTATATTTAAACCAACTGTAAATTAATCAACTGCATTTATACAGGAATTGTTCAAAGAGGCAAAGTCAGGAGTGCTCTTTCCTCTACTAAGCTTCAGAACTAATCATATTTGTAGTGCTATTTATAAACAGCACTTGTTTATGAAAGCAGAACCACATTATTACCATAGTTATGACTTAGTTGGACAACTTGCTGTAATAATCTGTAGTATTGCTATACTTTAATAACCTCCAGTCCCTCCTTGAAATTCACGCTTCTGTGATGCCTTCAAAAATGCATCCAATTCATGTGTTGTGATTGTGCTTGCTATAATAAACAGTAATCATTTCACTCTTACGATCTGCTGTTTTATGGCAACCCCACACATTTCCTCATCTTCCTTGAGTCAAAACTACAAATTCTCTACACCACAAGACCAGAAGTGGGGACAGTAGGTGTTGTAATAGTAATGCACATGGTACTGTAAAGCGAGAAGGCCAAAAAGCTGAAGAGAAAAGTAGATCTCCAGAGAGGTATGACAGCTTTTTCTGCCATAAATCCTCACAAACTCTTCCAGCATAATATAAGAGAAGGTAGCCTACTTCCTTAAAAAACAGGACTACAGGTATATAAAGCCATGTGCTGTAAACAGTGCATTGAGTATTTGATGGTCTGTATTTCTACAGAGTTGCTGAGGGGATTGTTGGTTGAGGTGGAGCATATTGTAAAACACTCTTCTCTGAGGAGAAGAGTTTTCTTGCGGAATGAATTGGCATGAAACTGGTTTGAGATAAAAGGGTAGTATTTTTAATGAGACTGTAGTGAGGCAAATACTTACTTCCATATGCACAGGTAGAAGCCAAAAGTACATAAGTTTTCAGCACGCAGCTATTTCTAGCAAAAATTATCACTCTTACTGTTGCTTGAGAAGTAGTGCATTTCAAAAGTTTATCATACAGTTAATAAAGATTGTGTTATAAAAGATGAAGCAAGCTCAAAAATACATGAACTGAGACCTCCTAATAGTTTACTAGTTCACACGTCCCAAATTTTCCAGTTAGGATACCCATGAGACACTGCAAATTGTACAGAATCCTGCTATTTATGTGCTTTCCAATTTCTTTACAAGTTCACAGCCACTTATGACGTAATATTATGTCTTTACTAGCTGAGTTCAAGAGAGCAGTGAAGGTGGCAACAGGACAGGAGCTCTCAGATAACGTTTTGGATACCATCTTCAAGATTTTTGATCTAGATGGAGACGACTGCCTGAGCCACAGCGAGTTTCTTGGAGTCCTGAGGAACCGAATTCATCGAGGTTTGAGGGTAACAAGCTGACATCGTTGTTTTTAAATACCACGGATGATTGATTGCTACAACTGTCTCATTAACGCTTGTAGAAACAGAAGTAGAGATAGTGAATAGGAAGAAGTTATATTTTAAACTGAAGATTCCTTACTGCTTATGAATCTGGGAGGAGTGCTGCCACCAAGAACTTGTTATTATGCATGTGAACTATGGGAGCAGCAGCATCACATTACGTATTAAATTTACACAGTCTGTGAATAAGAGTCTTTTTTGTATAAATACTAAACATACTTTAACTTTATTAACAGGTACCGCAACAGCAAGGCATTCAAGGTTACTGGAAGTGTGTGAAAAGAGAAAGCATTAAAGGAGCCAAAGAATTGTGGAAGCAAACTGGGAAAAGTCCTTTTTAAAGCAGTCGATGTTCTTTTGCTATAAATGTTGTTATATAGGGGGGTTTGTCTGTCCTGTTTACGTAATAGCTGAATGAAAAATACTCTTTTTTTTAACTATAGTTAAACTTTAATTAACCCAGTTTCTAATGCAATACTTGTATATCATTCTAGTGCGATCAGTTTGGTTTACAGAACTGTTAGCACTTTTGACCTCCATACGGAAGTACTCTTGTTCTAGGGAATAGTGTTGTTTACTCCTCTGTGGAGTCTGACCCTGCGCTGCAGCATACAGGATATGTAGGATTTAATAGTGGCCACTGGCAGGAGCATTACAGCAATATCATCTCCTGTTGGAAGAGTGGACATCATCTCGGTTAGCCACTAACACAGCAGTTCTCTTTCCCTGGCAAGGACAGAGGTCCAAAAGGCGAAACCACTTGCACAGTCCATGCAAATCAAGTTATCCTAAATCAAAACGAAAATTCATGTGGTTTGTGCCCTCATTACTGTGAACTGCTTGTGTGCTAGTTCCTGGTGGATGACTCCACCAGATCCTGTGTGGATGTCTGGTTTGTCTACCTTCATGATGATAATATTAAACTGGAAATACAAGACTGTTGATACAGGCTTTAAAAGTTGTACATTGATCTATGAATGTGCATTGAGTCTCTCAGACCTCTTCAACAAATAGTATAAATGAGAAGCAAAAATCCTCATTCTATCATAAACAGCAGTAGCTACAATTTGAGTCATAACTATGTTGTTTTAATTGTATTGCAGAAGGTGAATGTGTAATAAATAGTTGCTTTATCTTAGTAAAGGTTGTGACGGGGAATGCTGCAGTATCTCAGGAATTCAAGGTTATAATAAGGAAGTGTTGGGGGGAAAATAAGTCCAAAGAAAAAGTAAATAAAAATGCTTATTATTCCAAAATGCTAAGTTAGACATAAGATCTTAAACAGTAAAACAAGGAATGCATCAAAATTAACATTTAGCAATTATAGATGAACACTTTTTAGCTGTAACATTGTGTGCATCTGTGTATACACAGGTGTGTGCATGTTGCATGTTTTTTGTTTCTTACAGCCTTAGGAGCCAGTAGTCCCAGGTCCAGATCAGTCTTCCTGGTTGGCCACTATATGTAGGAGATGGACTTATCTGTAAAGCTCTCAAGGTTCTTCCTCTTTGCCCCTCCCACTTGCCTGACTTGTCTCGGCTGGGGTGAAAGCTTAACCTTTCAAGACAGGTTCGTGATAATAGACTCAAAAGATGGACTGGGGACATGTCTCAAGAAAAACAAACAAGAAATCTCACTGCTCTGTGAGGAAGTATCCATCCCTTTTAAGCATGACACTAGCTATGTTACTCTCCAAGTTGTATGTAAGCTCAACAGAAGGTGTTTTGTTGTAATTTCTTTGGGGTTTGATGGGGGGAGCCTTGAGAAGAGGAGAACATTCCATGATAGATACATATCACAGCAGCCCTGACTCAGATGAGGGACAGGAGACACTGCATTAGGAAACCATAAAGATGCCACCTAAGGAGTACTGAGATTACAGAGAATGGATTTGGTATGTGAGTAGCTGCCAGGCAAGCTTATACTGAGGAGGAGTCCTCCTGCTCGAGCCTTGGCGTGGTGGTCTCAGGTAGGGTAATAGAGAAGCTAGCAAAGCAGCAGTGTGCTGCTCTGCCCTCCACAGCCTTCACTTGGAGCTTTAATTTAAATTGTGTTAAAGAGAAAACACTTGTATTCTTGTCATCTGTGGACTTGCACCCAGAGTCACCCACCAGAACAAGAGCGTGCCTATGTGTGCGTCCTGAGACCTATCTAGAACATCTGTCACCAGTGACCACCAAGGATCCCTCTACTTCCCCAGGAAACCATCAGAATGAAATAAAATGCAGTAAACGCCTCAGCCTCCCCGCCTCAAACTGAACTCATGCACTGCTCTGGGGGCAATGGGAAGTGAGATAGCTCAGTTACTTCGTGTGTTTGGAAGTTGCTTGCTGCTTCTGGTGATGGGAGCTACAAGAAAGAGATCGCTAATGGGAGCAAAGGTGGGGCAGTGGGACTGGCATCAAAGTACAGCAGCCATCTTCACATTACCAAATAGTAAGGACACAAGCAAGCAAGACACATCAATATCACAAGTGTGTGTTCACCCAAAGCGTTGCTCTGTTCCAGCTCTGCCTTTAATGAGGCTGCCTTTTACTTATTGCTGTTAATATTTTGGCAAATCATTTTTACTTTGGAATGGAGAGTATTCTTTAACATTTTACTCTGTGTAACGTTAATAGGTTTATGATGTTCTTTATTGCTTTTGTGGTTTCTTTTGTTTACCAATGACTTGCTTCCTACAAGCTGTTTGGTTTTCTTTTGGAAAAATCAATTCATTTAGCTTAAGTGTATCTAGAAGTTTAATTCCTCATTGCTCATTTGTATCTGGCTTTGTGCAATCAGCAGTATCTGCTTTTGGCACAAGTTACTAAAAATGGGATTTCAAGTTATGTTTTTTAGCAAAAGCTTTGGTGTCAAGTTCAGAGGAAAAAGAGAACAGATATGCTTATTTTTAAATGAACTTTGTCTCTATAGTAAAAAAAGAAATTAGATTATTGATTAGGAGTTAAAATACAGTTATGAAACATTTTCAGAAGTTATCCTGAAAGTACAGCCAGGAAGGAGCTCCTTTGAAGGCCAGGGAAGACTTGTCCATCAGCCTTGAAGAATCAGACTGTTTAATTTTATAGTCTGTTTGTCTTAACTAAAAGGCTTTACAAAATTGTCTTAAAATAATTTCTCATGTTCTCATTTCTCATAATCTTAGGTTGAAAGAGCTGTTTACGTAAGTCTTTAGATTGACCTTGTCTTTTAAGGAATCCATCGTAGTTTTAGCATTAGATGTTTTACTTCCTTTTCGTAGCTGTATAGTATTTGCAACCTATCTGTCAGCATTACTCAACACAATTTAGTTAGAAGTTGATGCCAGCTGCCAATCTATCAGTTAAACTTATCAATTATGACTTTTTAAATGTTAGGACCTCTTCCTCTGAACAGAAATTACAGAAAAACTAAATAAAATTAATTTTTTTTTTAAATCTCCAACATTGCGTCTGAATGTTATGTGGAATAAAGATGAATATATTGCACACTGCAGAAGTCTTAAAAAATTATTTAGCATATTTCAAAAGGATACACAAGGGTGAGTACAAGTCATTTATAGCATATAACTCCTTTACAGAATTTTAGCTGTATCCCCATAACAACAATTTTCACATTTCTTTCAGTTTTAGTTTAAGATAATTGTTTAAGAACATTTATTCTTCATTTCTAAAAGAAGCAAAGGCAAAAATGCAGTGTGATATACTAGAACTAAGAGAAATTAATTTTGGTGTCTCAATTTATGCAAGCCTCTTTCTAAACGCAAAACTCCCTCTGGAGTCAAACCAAGTTGGTGGGTTTTAACAAAATATGCAACAATGAGGAGTATGTATTCTGCATGTAAGAACTGAAAAAGAAAAGTTTTATCATGATGTTATATGGCTGCATCAAAAGCAAATCTCTGATATATTCCATCTCCTCCGGTGTATTGTCTCCTCTCAGCGTTCAGACAGGTCGCTGTGGATCATGCCTGGGAACAGGCCAGCGCCTGATCTGAACTCAGGTATTATCAGGATGTGTTGGCTTGTCTGTTGAACCAGGTACTATTAAAAGGGTGAACAATATGTCCATTCATAATTTCAATCTTTCAGTAGAGAATATATAAGTTTTTTATCATTTTAGGAATTATAAATGTTTTGTCTCTGGACTCCAAGGTGTCTCAGAGCTCCTGGAATTTTGGGTGTAGGTATCAGACCATGTCTTGGCTCTGAAGAGTTTACAGATTACACTTGAGTTATCTAGAAAGCAGAGATGGTAATAAGATAAACAAGCCAGGCCAGGATTGCAGTTTCATGGCAGTTAGTATGTCCAGTGTGTAAAACAAAAAAGGATCACTACCCAGTAAAAGGCTAGAATGGGAACAAACGCAGGTATTCAGAAGTATTTTAAAATCCAGGCATATTGACCGTACTTTGACTTAAGCATAGAAAAGGATTGGTAAATGTACATTGGAATTTTAGAATACAGCTTTCTTCTCATGCAGGAGTTCTCACGGGAGAGTGGAAGCATGTCTCGTGCCTTCAGATTTTATCATTCCTATAGAACAGTCACAGCTGGGTCAGGAAACTACTCCAATGCAGAAAAAACCTTCAGTCCTGAACAGAAAATATCTGTCCAAATGATGTGGTCATTATTAGTGAGATCCAAGTTGACTGAGCAACAGCTCCTGTAATGCAGCTGGTCACAAGGGGAGCATGGAGATGGAAGTAGTGGATGTGGACATATGCTGTTAGCCCCCAGCTGACCACAGAAACTCCTCCCAGAGAATCTGAAGCTCTCACCCAACAAGAAGTGGAAAGCCCTGTTTAGGACAGGAAACCTGAGAGGCTTGAGCATGCACAAAATTAATCATCAAACAAGTGTATATCTCTTCACTCTGCTGCTATTGGAAGGTTTCCTGCTGGCTTTGTTGATTAAACAATTCCTAGTTGGTTCAATAATACAAAAATTAGGCAACATGTGCAGAGACAGATTTCCTGTTAGGCTGATATTGGCTTAGTTAATAATGCTTTCAGTTCATTAACCAGAGTGCCCTAGCGCAGAGCTCTGCTCACTGTCCTCGGGAGCCGCGCTGATGCTCCTGCACACCAGCCTCTGCAGGGAAGCTGCTTAACAGTGCACCCACCTGCGTGGTTTGAGAAGGAACGCCTCATCCTGAAAAGCAAAAAGCCGTGTTTTTCCACAACCACGTACCCAATGTGAAGCTTGTCCTTTCCCCTTCTGCCCCTGGCTGAGGGTGGCCCGTCTTTCCACGTTGACCGGGTAGTGGAAGTAACATGCAAGGCAACAGGCTGTGGGAGCACGGATGCTGCACCTTGCAAAACGTGGGGTTTATGACACACAGATTTGAAAATTTGGGAGGAGGGATATTCTGTAGTTAATGTGGAGAAATGTGTGGGTGTTTTCTCATGTGATTTCAGACACCAGCTGGCTGCTCTGAAACATCTCTGGAGGACCCAGCCTTTCTCCATGAACTGCAAAGGGTGCACAGAAGATGAGCTTCACTGGACTAAACTTGTACTTTGTGAATGCTGCCTTTCTTCATCATCTTTAGCGGCCCCTGAATACAAGTAATTGCATTTGGACATTTTTTGTTAAATTGATGCACTATTTTATGTGACAGGTGCAACTCTTAGAGAGGAGCTGTTTTAAAACTTTTATGAATTTGGACCTAAAGGAAGTAGATTCTGAAATCAGAACCATCCAACGAGCAGTTTCCTGGAGAAAGGAACTACTACAGGGGTGTTGTACTGCAGTACTGTATGCCTCAGGTCCACTACTTTAGCTGCAGTTTGTCAGTTTTAATATTACCCCATGGAGCAACTAGTAGCTCTAAATCAGCACAAGAAAACCAATTGTTTTTAAGAGTTGTCAATGAAGTGTTTTAAAATTATGTTCATTTTTCATGGTACAGATTTTTTAAAATTATGTGGCATCTTACTGTGTTTTAATCTACTTTGAAATTGATACTATTAGAATGAGTGAACATACCTAAAAACATGTGCATCTCTTAAATAATGCACAGAAGGTAATTCCTAGAGCAACGGTAGCTGAGTCACAGGACAGATGATTACATTCACTGTTGAAAAGGAAGGATACCAAAATGTGATGTTTTGCCGCTGGTCTTCAGAAAAGGTGATTTCAAAAGAAAAGGTCCTAAAGTTAAAAAAAACAAAGCTCTTTTAAATGCTTTTAAAAGAAATTATAATTTAGGAGACATGAATATCACTGAACAAAAGGGCACTAGGAAAGCAAGGAATAAATCAATATGGCTGAAATTAAATTTTTCAACGTGCTGTTTGAGCAAAAGCGGGTCTTCACAATTTAGAAGTTTGACCTAACACAAAGAAGGGCAACTAATCACTCACAGTTGGTGTGTACAAGATTACATGAGCTGTACTGGAATGTGAAGAGCAAACACTTACACAATCTTCGTTGGTTTTATGAAACATGAAGCCTCCAAAAAATTGATTTGTCTGATATTACCAGGAGCAAATAAAGATTCCTAATGAGACAAATAATTGGTATTTTGCATCAGTCTCCATCTAAGAGGTTGTTAGGATGCTTCTGCCTGGGGATTGCATGTTCCTGGAATTTCAGAAGAGCTACTCTGAGAAGAAAAAACAAACAAAAGCAAAATGGAGATGAAATTTTTGTAGGTGATGAGGTCTAAATAATACAGAGAGAAATAATGAAGAACTGAAGTGTTTGCAGTGGCTTCCTCTAAGACACCTTTCCAAAAGCATAGCAAATGTTTGGTAGCTGTATTTTTAACTAAAAAAAAAAAAGTTGAAAGGGATGATACAGTAATTTACAGTGCAGTAAATTTTGCCACCTGTTCCTGGCAACCTGCATGAACTATTTATTGCAAACAGACCAACAAACATCTGGAAGACTGTGCAATAGACCCTAACCAGTGCTGAGGCTGCAAGGGGAAATGTTCCACTTCTCTCATGGAGTTCTTTCTGTGGCTAAAGCAGGTGGGCAGCCAGAAATGGAGGTGTGAAATGTGAAAATGGATAGGGGACACTTTTTTTCGCTATTCGACAGTTACGGGATCAGATGCAAGTGAGGTGAGCAGCCATTCCCATGACACGGCATTCTCAGTTGCTGTTTGGCTTCCCAGAGCCTGCTCCCAAGTGTCATCATTTGTCCCTCCCTACAAGCTGTGGTGCGGCTGTTTGAAGCCAAACAGGTGCTTGGTGATTTCTAGCAGAGCTTTTTTTCATCCTCCTTGGCACCCATTCAAGGACCTGGTTTCTGCTCAAGAAGTGCTTGTAGAGACGTCCCAGATGGCTTTGAGAAGTGGAAGATGTTAGTTCCTGCCAGCTGTGCCAAGAGGCTCCTCATGCAGCATAACTCCTTGGTGGGGGGCACTATCTGGGATGAATAGTCCCTCTGCCACCTCACAACCTTGATGTTGTCCTTGTTTAACTCAGTTTCACTTCAGTTCCTATCATAGAATCATAGAATCATAGAATCATAGAATGTTAGGGGTTGGAAGGGACCTCTGGAGATCCAATCCAACCCCTCTGCCAGAGCAGGACTAATCTAGGGCAGGTTACACAGGAACGCATCCAGATGGGTCTTGAAAGTCTTCAGAGAAGGAGACTCTACAACCTCTGGGGAGCTTGTTCCAGTGCTCTGTAACCCTTACGGTAAAGAAGTTCTTCCTCATGTTGAGGTTGAACTTCCTGTGCTCTAGCTTGCATCCATTGCCCCTTGTCCTATCGCAGGGCACAAGTGAAAAGAGGTTGCCCCTTTCCTCTTGACACCCAGCCCTCATATATTTATACACATTAATCAGATCCCCTCTCAGTCTTCTCTTCTCCAGACTAAAAAGCCCCAGGTCTCTCAACCTTTCCTCATAAGGCAGGTGTTCCAGTCCCTTAATCATCCTCATAGCCCTCTGTTGGACTCTCTCTGGTAGATCTCTGTCCCTCTTGAACTGGGGAGCCCAGAACTGAACGCAATACTCCAGGTGAGGTCTCACCAGGGTAGAGTAGAGGGGGAGGAGGACCTCCCTCGATGTGCTGGACACACTCTTCTTAATGCAACCCAGGATACCATTGGCCTTCTTGGCCACAAGGGCACATGGCTGTCCCATGGACAACTTGTTGTCCACCAGGACTCCAAGGTCCTTCTCCACGGAGCTGCTCTCTAGCAGATCGCCTCCTAACCTGTACTGGTACATCTTATTACTCCTCCCCAGGTGCAGGACTCTGCATTCTTGTTGAACCTCATTAGGTTCCTCTTTGTCCAGCTCTCCAGTCTGTCCAAATCACACTGAATGGCCGCACAGCCTTCAGGTGTATCAGCCAAACCTCCCAGCTTCATATCAACAGCAAACTTGCTGAGAAGACACTGTCCCTTCATCAAGGTCATTGATGAAGATGTTGAACAGGACTGGACCCAGCACTGATCCTTGGGGGTCTCCACTAGTTACAGGTCTCCAGCTGGACTTGGCACCATTGATTACCACTCTTTGGGCTCTACTGTGTAGCCAGTTCTTAATCCATCTCACTGTCTGGTCTTCTACCTCACACTTCCTGAGTTTGCTCATGAGGATGTTATGGGAAACTGTGTCAAACGCCTTGCTAAGGTCAAGGTAGACTACATCCACTGGTCTCCCTGCATCTACCCATTCAGTCACGACATCATAGAATGCTATGAGGTTAGTCAAGCATGATTTCCCCTTGGTAAATCCATGCTGACTACTCCTGATAACCTTCTTCTCTTCCATGTGCTTAGAGATTACCTCCAGAATGAGCTGCTCCATCATTTTTCCAGGGATAGAGGTGAGGCTGACTGGTCTGTAGTTTGCTGGATTTTCCTTCTTGCCTTTTTTGAAGGCTGGAGTGACATTGGCTTTCCTCCAGTCCTCAGGCACCTCTCCTGTTTGCCACGATCTTGCAAAAATGATGTAGAGCGGTAGAGCAACAACATCAGCCAGTTCTCTCAACACTCTTGGGTGCATCTCATCGGGGCCCATGGACTTGTGTGTATTCAATTTCCGTAACTGATCACTAACCCAGTCTTCACTGACTAGTGGAGAGTCTTCCCTCCTCCAGGCTTCCCCTCCTACATCCAGGGTCTGAAGACCACAAGGGCTGGCCTTAGGATTAAAGACCGAAGCATGGAATATCAGCATATCAGTATGGAAACACCGCACAGAAGTGTTACCGGACAATAACTGGTCAAAAATCATCCACCCCATCCTAGGTTCATGCAGCTGTCACTGGCTTTCTGTCTCATCCAACGCATCTGTCTGACCCAGAACAGAAATACTGGCCATGTCACGGCTTTCAGCTTTGCCAGCATCAAGACTCCTTCCAAACCGTGCTCGGTGGCTGTTCCTGCAGCTCAGTACTGGCACATGCTAAAAGGGGGTCATGCCAACATGCACATGGCCCTGCCGATAGCCCTGTGAGTGAAGCTGGAGTAAGCATCAGCAGGGAAGGCTGGGATAGGGAGGGTCATGTTGGATCACCTTCCCTAGCACGGTGAATCGTTTGTTAGTTAAGCCTATTTTTATTCACAGCTGTGCTTCTTAGTCTTCATGTTAGGAATTGTGCTTATTGTGAAGTGTCATGGGATTTTGTTAGGACAGTTGGTGGGAGCAGGGATGAGAGGAGGGTCAATGCACAGTAACAGCCAGCCACACACAGTACAAGCGTGGTAAAAGCTGTTTGCAGCTTTATTTCCCAGGTCCAGCTCCCTTCCCTTTAGATGGCAGGCTTGAGAGTACAGTGTTTATTCACTGCATACACTACTAAGAAACTAACACAGCCATTAAATGACTAAAAGCACACAACTGTAAAGCTAATTATCATTCTTAAAACTTGCAGATTACACCCAATGATTGCATTATAGTCCTAACCCCCTTGCTACCCCACTGCTCAGTATCAGAGTGCAAGCCGACCCCTCCACTCCACCCTCCCGGACCAAGTTGTTTGGGCAGAGAGCTGGTGGGGAGTCCAGCAGGGCTGCCCAAAGGGGGTTCCCCCCCGCTGTCCTGGTGGGTTCTCTGCAGGTCAGCAACCCTACAGCATGGAGGCATTCACACTGCTACTGTCAGAAGATCCCTCTCCATTTTTCTTACCTCTCCCCATTTTTTCTATGTCTGGAACCACTGTTTCAGTTGCAAGCAGTTGTGCTTGGTACAATAAATAGCCAGAGATACTGTTCAGTTGAAGGCCTCAGAGGTATTTTCCATGAAATTGGCAGTCCCTTTTGCCACATGCCACTTTTGGCTATCCCGGGTGGTTATTGTTGTCACTGCATCAGATAACCATCCCAAGTTTGTTACTGAATTACTTTGCACGGGATTCAAAATTCCTACCTCCCCCCACCCTCATCTTCCTGAGTTTAGCTGAGAGCATTTCAATATCAAATGAATTTAGGACTGTTAAGCGTCAGATGTGCTCATACCTTCTGTATTGTTTCCATGATGTTTGCTAGGCAGCCAGTATGCCAGGCAAGTTTTGCTGGGCAGGCAGTACAGAAAAGGCACACTCTGAATGTAGTCCCAAATAATTAATTTCTGACATTCCATATTTCATTCCATATTTCTGACATTCCTAATTTCATCCCATAATTTAAAGAATTAATACCAGGTTTTGTTTGGATATGCTCAGTGGCCCAAACTAACCTGCAGCACGTATAGGCTGATATAACTGCATCCCTCTAGTATCACTTTGGTTGCAAAGGTGCTATGCAGACTCCAGGCAACTTCTGCACCTGCCCCATATTGTGCTCCAACCCAAAAAAACAAATTTATTTGTTCCATTTTTTTGTTCATTCCACACCCCTTCAAAGGTAAAATTGGTTACTTCTGAGATGACTATTAACAAACATTAATTACTAGGACACTAAACATTTAAATCTGTTCCCACTGTCTGGAGGCTAAGTGTGAAAACTCGCTTGAGATCTTGGGGGAAAGCACACACCAGCAGCTGTTGCATGTTTTTACAGCTTTAACAAATAGAATGAAGATTAGAGGAGCTGGAATACTTCAACAATATCCCTGATGTACTAACCAGCACGTCAGCCCAAGATTTTCCTAGCTCGTGTTAAATCCAAACTGCTGTATCCTTATTAGTACTTCTCTAGAGACTAGTCCCCATAACCACAGTGTCATCCATGTAACCAGTCACTCCTCCCACACCTTCCAGCTCTCCATTAGGAATGGGCCAGACCAAGCTGCTCCACCAGCTCTCTCCCTTTCCTGTAATCCCTTTCTTTAACAGCCCTTGCATGACTATGCACAATTTTGGAACCCCCTTCCTCACCATCCTTCTCCCATGTTCTAGCATCCCCACACATTTACAGTGGATCCCAAACTGATCTCCACCTTCCAATGGTCCCTGGGCACATCTCCCCGCTCCACACTGGTTCTATATATGTCAAGATCAGAGGTCGCTGCTCCTTCCTCTGCTCTAACACCCCAATGAGCACCCATGCACACCCCACAGCCCTCCCCACAGAGGCAGCTGCTGCTCGGGCATTCGCCCGGCGCCTCCCCTCCCCAGTAGCCGTCAGAGGTTCACGGTCTCCTGAATTCCTCATCGCTCATCTTAGTATTTTTTTTCCATCACCTCATCAGCAGGTGAGCCCGTAATAATTGCCCCTGCCCTCTGTCGAGGCAGCCCTACCGCCGTCACCACCCACCGCGCCTCTTCACACACAGAAGGACTACGTGGTCCCGGAGCCCCGGTGCTGCCCACCCCCACCAGCCACCCCCCTTGCTGGTCCTTTCGAGGCACCCCTCTCCCCACGCCGCACTTCTGGGCTGTTACAGCCTTACCCCTCGCCCCATGGGTTTTAGCTTTTCGGCTGCTCCCGGGGCCGCAGCGTTCCCCCGCCGCCGCCGCAGCTGCCGGCACCGCAGGCCCGTCCCGCCTCAGCCCCGGGCCCCGCCGCTCCCTCCCGCCGCCGCCGCCAGGTGGCGCCAGAGCCCCGCGGGAGCCGCCGCCGCCAGGTGGCGCCAGAGCCCCGCGGGAGCCGCCGCCGCCGGGGCCGCCCTTGAGCGGGGGGAGCGCACCCAGCACCAGCACCCTCCCATTTTGAAGAGAAATGGGGGTTTTGTCACGCCACGGGCCGTGCCAGCCCCGGGATCCCAGGCGATAGTAATGCTACAGTAAGGCGAAGTATTTCAAGCATTAAAAATGTCCACGCTAAAGAGGATCAGCCCCGCAAAGCAGCGCCTGTGGCGACGCCTTTCAGGAAGGTCGTGGTGGTGCCCGCAGCTGTCAGGCATTAACTGAAGTTCAGAAAGCAGCGTAGTAAGTTATTTATAAATAAACATTGCTGCATCCAACAAGCTATTAGAGCCCTGTAAGTACAGGGACTTGGTGAGCAGGAGGAGGTAACAGCGCGGCAGGGCCCCGGGTCGGACTGCCCGGATCCGTCCCGGCGCCTTTGTGCCCAGGATGGCCGGCACCGACCCAGCGACCGCAAAAGAGCAACGCTGAGGTTTAAGATCCGTTTTTATGGCTGGAGGAGGATCCCGCTCGGAAACGGCCCCGCCGGTGCAGGGTGAAACCCCCACGACCGACCCCTCCTGTGTGAGGGGCACCCGCTCGCCTCTCTCCCGGCGGACGGCGGGAGGCAGCGGACGGCGGCGGGACGCTGAGGCGGGAAGGAGGCGGTGGCGGACGCCGGGGACGCCCCTCTCCCGCCCACTGCGGCCCGCCCAGAGCCTGCCCGCCCGCCCGGGGCCGGCTCCGCAGCGGCGGCCGTAGCCGTAGCCGCCGCCGCCCGTTGCAGCGCCGGTGCCTCCTGCGGCGGCCCGGCAGGGAAGATGGCGCCGTCCCACGTCCTGAAGTGTTGCCAGAAGGTGTTGGCTTGGGTGCCCGTGGCCTTCATCGCCCTGGTCGTGGCCTGGTCTTACTACGCCTACGTGGTGGAGCTGTGTGTGTGTGAGTGGACGGGGAGGGTCGCGGGCACCGGGAGCTGCTAGCCGGGCAGGGAGGACCCCTCAGTACCCGCCTTCTCCGGGGCCGCCTTCTCCCCTGCGCCCCGGCGGGGTTTCCTTTCCCTTCGCCCGCCTTAGGCTTTCCTTCAGACGGGCGAGAGGAGACACCCCCGCCCCCCAGGTGCTTCTTCCGGGGCCGGATTTACCTGTTGTGCCCCCGCCTCAGTGGCTCTCCCGGGGCCGCGGACGAGGACGGCGGGAGCCCGCCCTCAGACGCCTCATGGCGGCGGCGTCCCGGCCAGGGGTCGCCTGTGGAGAAGCGAGGGACGGGAATGGGGGAGAGGAGGCCCAGGCGGCGGGTCCGGGGCGCTTCGTTTGGGGGCAGGCCCCTCAGGAGGGTCCTTCAGGGAGCCGTGAGGGGCAGAGACCCCACGAGAGCTCCGGCAGCCCTCGGAGCTCTCGTGGGGTCTCTGCCCCTCATGTCTCCCCGTGAGAAGTTTCCCCTCTCTGTTTTTCTGTTGTTAATCCGTATACCTGATGTATCAAATAATTCCTTGACCACCTTTTGGGTGTAGTTATTCTATTCCCCCCCCATTAAGAAGCCCGGTGTCACTGAAGCATAATGAGGCTGAAAACATCCCGCTTAAGCGGGCAGGGGAAAGGATTTAGGGCTTATGGAGTTTTGTCAGGCTGCGTCAAGGCTTTCTGGACAAGGGCTCAGCATTATGTAAATCTGACTCGCAGACGGTGTCGGTCAGGATGATATTTACCCTTTTCTGTCTTCAGGAGGAAACTTCAGATCAGGAGGATGTTGGCTTTCTCCAGGCAGGGTAAATGGAGCAGCATGGTGATGCGCAGTGTTTGTCAGACTTGGTAAAACTTGGAAGCAGCGTAGGAAAACTAAGGAATGCGTTACAGAGCGTTTGACATGTTTAAGCAAGGAAGCTGAAATGAAAGAAAAAAACCTCACAGAACTATGAAGAACTATTTTAAGCTACATATAGGTCTACCCAGCATCTGTAGGTCCTTGTACTTCTTGAATTTGTGTAAAATGTGTGCTTTGATATCCCTAGCTAGAAATAAAAGGCTTGTGTATACTTTATATCTGGGCAAACTTTTAAAGGCATCCTTCTATTAGAAATTATCAGTTACTTTTTTTCTGCAGGACTTAGGTTTTTGGATAATTTTTCTGAATGCCCATGGTATTTCACAGCCTTTTGTGTTAGCCTTACATTTGTGGACTGGAACATAAACCACAGGCAAAAAGTTATTTGGACTTAAAATAGTAGAAACATAGTTGTAAAATAACACTTGTAGAGATACTATGTGAAATGTTGACATGAGAGAGTTGTAAATATGTCAGTGTATCCAAACTTGCCATGCTATGGTTTAGTAGTCTGTTTGTGTGAGAAAATAGTACTGGTTTTCTGGGAAAATCGTGCTTATAACTATAAACACTTGGAACCAAATTTTAGACAATCTTTAATCCTGGAGGTCTGGGGCATGGGTGGTTTTTACAGTAGTCCTGAGAGGTGCTGCGTGAGGTTATAGACTCACATTTTATAGGTGTGATGTCAAGGTTTTCTGTACCCATTACAGTCTGACTGGTATGACAAAAGGCAGATAGGGCTATATGTTTCTTCTCTTAAGCAAAGAACAAAAACTCAGAGATTAAGAGACTTGCCCAGGGTTGCACAGGTAATCTCTGGCTGAATTGGGAGCAGAACCTCGACCTCCCAAGTCCCAGCTCTGTGTCTTGATCACAGAGTGGGTCAGAACTGGGTGCTGGTGGATAATTTCTCCTTCGCAGGCATAGAGAAGCTGCAGAGAGCCCTTCAGAGTTCATTAGAGTTTCATTTGTGTGAAAATTATTGAAAGGGTTGGCTCCTATTTACGTGAGAACTTTCACATCTGTAAGTCTGGTTACTAGACATCTGGCACTCTTTGCTCACAAATCAGCTTTATTCTTAAAGTCTGCACATGCAGACTATTAAAAAAAAGTGGTCGTTTAATAAGAAAATTACTGATTTTTATTGCTGTCACTGAATTTTACAGTTGTTACCTGTCTAAATCATATTTTGTGACTGAGGATTTTATTTTTCTGTGAGTTTTTTCTGTTGTGGGTTTTGGTTTTTGGGGGTTTTTGTTTGGTTGGTTTTAACCTGTTGAATTTTTTTAAACTCTTGATAAAAGGTCATCTCATCAAGGGAGAGGAAAGGGGTTTTGTGTTTGGGTTTTTTTAATGTTTTTTTTTCACCCCTTTTTGTGCTTTTCTTTTACACTGCAGTTGAGTTCAAACCAGCATAGAGAGGATTTATAGTGAAATACAGGATTTTCTGTTTCTCTTGGCAGGTATATTTATTTACCTCCAGTGCTCCTTACGTTTTATTTTGGTTTGAGACTGCACTATGTACTGTGAAGAAGAACAAGGACGTGCCTTTAGCGCACTGCTAGTGAATGAGCTGACGCTGGTCTCTGCAGATGTTCACATACGGCAGGTGCAGAAGCAGGGCTCATGGCTTGTTGCACTTCTGTGGCTTTGGCAAAGGGCACAATATCCAGCTGATGTGTGCCTGGGTAAAGGAAAGACAAATGGAGGAAGGGAAGCTTTAGAAAAGAGGAGACACAATAGAAGATTTTGAGTAAATACTGAGAGTAAAAGAGAAATTGAAACCCCCCAGACACCAGTGTTTTTTCAAAGGTTATTCTTAAAGATTAGATTACTGTTAAGAAGTGAAGCTAACAAGGAAACAGGAAGAGAGAAAGCCTTCGTTTCCCCAACTATTTATTCTTTCTGTATTTTTTTCTCCTTGTAGTCCCTGCTTATGTATTAAAGGTTAACCATATATATTCAGTGAGTAGATCAAGTGGGAAGCCAAGCTTAATGTAGTATCATAAAATATTCCTAATAATCAAAGAAGAAGATGGTAAAGTTGGGGCTGCTTCTTTCATCACATCACCCTTTTCCTTTCAGTTTTGCTTCTCTGTGCTGCTTGCCCCACCCTCCTCTGCTGGGGTGCTCACATATTGCTCAATGTCTTGCTTTTGGTGTCTGATGGACTCAGTCTTACTCTGTAATTCACCGCTAGTATGTATTTACCTGGTTATTCTATAACCCTTAATTATGTTACATACTGGCTGTGAACACCGGAGGAGGACTGGTGTGGATAAGATGAAAGGAGATTCATGAGCGTGTCTATTGTTTTCCTCCCATGGAAACTGCCAGCATCCTTATGTCTCTCTGAAGCATTGCTGTTGTGTGCTGGTGAACACTGACTTATTTAGACCAGTATTGCTGGGTGGTTGTGATCCATCAGGTAAGTTAGCTGTTAAGTTAATTGGAAAGGTGAAAACAGGCATTTCTCACGAAACGTGTAGAAGTTGAGGGAATGTCGCAGAGTGGAAAAAATCTGTGAACACATGTTAACTGAAGGAACTGCAAAAGACTTGAGGCAACATCACATTCAGATTTTTTTTTAAATGTTTTGAAGTAGAAAAATGTGAATGAACACTTTCTTACTAGATTATTTCTTCTTTTCACACATAACTTGCCCAGAGCTTTGTTTGCAAGAAAGCACGTAGTAAAATAGCGTTTCAATAGTTTAAAAACATTTCATATGTTATTTCTTGTTATCCAAATATGTTTTGCTTTTAACATTGCTTTTGTAAACAATGGCTGTATTATGCTGTTAGTGAATTGGACTGATTGTGTCTGCTTACCACATCCCTCAGAAGCTCAGAAAGAGTGGAGCTCTCCTCTTGTGGTTCGTTTTCACTTATGGCTGACTTGTATCTTATTACCTATCCCAAATGTTTTTGTAGGTGATGGGCTGTAATACAGACTGGCTAGAGGATGGCCAGAAGACACTGTTTTGACACACATAGTAGGAGTTGGTGGGTGAAGCCAGCCTGTTTCCTACAGGCAACCCTTTTGCTAAAACACTAGCAGAATTTGATAGTGCAGTCTGCGCTGAGAAAAAGAGAAAGAAGTTAGCTTTGGTGGAGTTCTCTGCAGATCGTAACTAAGGTGTATTGGCTGGTTTTATTTAAAAAAAAAAAAAAAATCTTGTTCAGGTTAGGGTTTTACTTCTACAGTGAGAACTGTATGTTCTGAAAAGTGCAGTCCTGGCTTTTCTCTTAGGCTGAGAGCTGCAAGGAGAATGGCTTGTTTTATGGATTTACTAGTCTTGTAAATGTATGAGTATTTGCATGCCTCAAACTCTGCAAAGTATGGAAAAATGTGATTTTGAAAGCTACGGGAGTAACTAGTTGTGTGTTCTTTTCATAGCATCTACTTGCAGAAGGGTTTACTTTTTTTAAATACAGTGTAATGTCTGATGTGTCTAAAACCCTGGCAAACAAAGCCGTTTGTAATTTAGAATACGTTACTTCATGTTAATGGTACAAATTGAGCTCTTTACTGTTCAAGGAAACTGCAATAGCTCTTGTTAGTAGGTAGATAGCTCTGATTTCCTTAAAGCACAGTCCACATGAGAAGCACGTGGTGATGTGTTGTAATGCTTCCATTTGAAGAGTCTATCGCATAAACAGAGAGAAGGTAATTCCATCTGCCTCCTCCGGAAGAAATCCCTACTGAAAATGCTAATGCAGTAGCTATCAAGCAATGGCACGGTGATATTAACAGCAGTGTGTCAGTAACTTCTGATTTCAGACTACAGGAAAAGCTAAAGTATCAGCACTGAAGTACAACATTTGCAGGTTAAGCCCACAAAAAGCATTCCCGTAGGAAAAGAGAGTTACCCTTCAAGAAAAGGAACAGCAAATTAAACAGGTTAGATCATTAGTAACAGTTAACTATGTTTACGTGCCTCATGAATTTCAAAATAAAGAAACTGAACCGCTTTGGATACACTTACTTGTGTTGTGATTCAGCTCAAGCATGCATATCATCATCTTAAATGAGAACCTTTCCTGTTATTATAAATAAGTAGAATTCCTGTTGAGGTGGTCAGACTGGATGCAAATGTATTTGAAAACTAGATGCTCAGCTTGAACAGAAAGATTATCTATCTTCTTATATGGTGCTTTGCACTGTATTGGTCGTATTAGTTTATAAGGACGGGTGGGCATGTGCCCTTTATATGGCCTGAAATCTGCTCTCTTGGCAGTCCTCTAATGAAAAAATTATTCCACGAGCAACAGAACTAGTCAGCCTGGTTTCTTGGGGAGTTGTCTTGTGTCTGCTCTTCCTACTCTTCTGCCAGCAGAAGGACTCCATCCCTCTTCCCCCTCCGAGCCCTCTATCTGCAGTGCCCACCCCAGCCCTCTGTTTTCCCCCCTGTATCTGCTAAACCATTCCAGACAGTTCTGCAGTAGTTGGCATCTTTCCTTCATCTCTAGTTACCATCTGGTCAAAAAAGCAGCGTGGTGCGGTGGCCAGTTTGGTATTGCTTGGCTTGCCAGGGGGCTAGGCAGAAAATGAGCGCCTGAGCTCAGAGGAGCTATTTCCTAACGGGGAGTGTGGGCTTGTCTGTTCTACACATGCAACAGCTTTGGTGAAACTTACTGGCACATACTTAGTGCGAGAACTCCACCAAGCTTCAGAACTTAGCTGAAACTGGTCTATGGGCAGGATGGCTTTGGAGTAGAGGAGGGAAGGGGCTTAGGGAAAGCAGGGAGCTGGGGAGGTATCTGAGCCGAAGCAGGAACTTCGCTTGTGGTGTTACTCTTTTGTTGTAGCTATGACCAGTCACTGCTGCAGTGCTTCCTGATTGCATTCTAGATGTGGACTATAAAGCTTTTGTTCTTGATTTGAAAGGGCTGGGATAGTACGAGTATTTAAGATTATGAAAAATAACTTCTCTCAAATTTTTCTACTCTCAAATTTTTCTCTGGTAACAACAGTAGAAGCTTTCTGGATGCCTTTGGAGTTAGAACAGTGAACTAAAATGTCACTTTCATTTTTAATCTGGGATTTTACGTTACTTCATCGCTTACTAGTCTCCCCATTTTCCTACGCAATGCTATGGATAAAAGGACCAGAATTTCAAGTGTATGTTTTCAGTAGACATACAGGTGCATATTCTTCCTGTAACAGGACAAGAGTATCCATTTTTGTCTCATTAGTAGGTATGAAATTTAGTAGAAACATTTGAGAAGTAACTACAAGCATAAGATTAAGTGGTTATTAAGATGATTAGGGCTTTGTGTGAGCTGAATCTCCACCAAGGTGAATCAGGTATAAAAGGGATAATGAGACTGAAACAAATACATTTGTTCTTTTAGCCACTTCCCCAATATGATCTCCTTCTGCTGTCACTAAATTGTTTTCTGTGGAATGTGCTTAACTCCTCCTGTGCTGGGTCAAGAAAAAAAAACATGAGACTTTCTCCCCTCTTCTGCTTCCCACATCCCAATCCTCAGTGGAGTGCCTCCTATGTAACCTTTGACTGTCTTCTCTTATCTGTGCTAAAAATCAAGTTCCTCCTCTGCAGCATTTCAAGCCTCTGCTTTTCCTTTTTTCGAAAGACCAAATGGCTCATTCGTTCCTTACTCATGTTCCCTTTTGACTATTAAAATTGTCTTACAAGATTGTCAGAGAACTGGATCACAAGAACAGCATGCTCTGCCTTTGCAGTTTCTGCTGTGCTCTCTCTGATGCTATATATGGTGCAGCATTGTCTTAAATGCTTAAATTTTAATCATATGATTTACAGAGAGATTGAGTGAGGGTTTTACGTAGGGTTTTTTTTCTTTGTGGTATTTCAGTTGTGCAGTCTGATGTGTGTTTGTCTCCAGAGTGGGGAGTTCTTATGCATCTCTTGTGAAGCGCTAAGCAGGGAGATAGGCTAAAAAAAAGCAAAAACAGCTATTTGGGACAAAAAATTTTTAGAAGTGAAGTGTATTTCTACAATGCTGGGATTGGTGGTACCTGAAGGCTTTCACATCTGTGGGTTTGTGACATGCAGATTTACCCAAACTTGGCAAAGGAGCCCAAAACAGAGCAAAACTTGGTTTCTGTTCTGTTTTCAAAAATCCAATGTAATTAACGTGCTGGTCTCTTTTTTTACAGTATCTGGAAAAGGATGCAAGTTGTATATAGGATTTTTGTGAGGGTGTTTTGTGTGTGTACCTTTGTCAGTTTAATCTACTGCTCCTTAAGTTTCATGTTTGTTTTTTTTTTTTAAATAATTACATATTTTAAAAAGCTTGAGTTCAGCCTAGTAATTGCATACAGAGATATTACGTGCTGTGTTGCAGGGTACATACCTGCTGAGATAAAGCTAAAGCAGCAACTGGTGCAGAGGGTAGGCTTGAACTTTTTAATAATTCATAATTTAGACAAATTATTAATTTAGACAAAGGGAAGCTTAAAGACCACTGAGCACTAGATTCAGTCATTTTCTTTCTTTTGTGTGGCTTTTTTCTATTGACATTCTCAAACTTGTAAAGATCCTATGTTTCTCCCTACTTCCCACACTTGCAGAGCCATATGGGAAACCCTATTGCCAAGGAGCCATTAGAAGTGGAAATATCGATTTGTTTAATAGCAGCAATGACCGGTCTGGGAGAGCTGTTAGGCACATACAGGGCATCAGGAGCTGTGCTGCCTTGCCTCAGCTGCCTGCTTTTTTGATAGTCTCCTTTCCTATGGTGTGACAGTGCTCTCACTGCACGGCTTCTCTGGAGTCTTTAGGCAAGTGTCTGTACCTCCTGATCCCATCCCAATTTATGTTTCTGTGTAGCTTCTCAGGAGGCAGCAGGTTTAAGGGTCTGAGTCACCTCGTCGTAGATGTTGTAGATGTCTACATGTTTGTTGTAGATGTTTAGAAGTAATCACTTTCCTGATCTAACTTTCCATAACTCAGCATGGTTCCTGACTTTAATGTGTTAAACCAGGGGCAATAATTTCTTGTTCTTCACAAACCTTATTTCCCACCAGTGTACTGCACTCCATTACTTCACTTTCAAATGTAGATATTTTTGCAACTGTGTTACGATATGTGATATCCTAGGAACATGACAGCAAAAGTTACTTCTGTTAGTAGGTGTCATGCACGCATCAAACTCTACTTGTTTCTTGTTAGGCAGTTTGCCAGTCCTGCTGTGTTGTTACATCCAGTGCTTTGTCATGGGAGCCCTAATGCATCTCTGAGGTGTAGTAGGCAGCACTGTTTCTTCCCTTGGCACATGTTGCATTAGGATCTGTAGTATCTCAGCTGACCTTTTCACAGAGTCCTGAGTTAATGCTTTCCAATACGGGGTTAACTGTCAGCAGGCAAGTGAGCTCTGAGGATTTTATTTATTTATTTATAGTAAGCAATATTTACTGAATGAGAGCTATAGGATGATAGGCTGGGCTCTTTTGTATGCTTGCCTATCTGTTTACTCTGGAGTACTTCCTAAGTTTTAGTATATGTCTTCTGTAGTATCCAAAAATCCCTTTGCAGGGGCTCGTGCAGTCTTTGTGCTGTCACTTTTTCATATTCCTAAGTGGTCTGGTAGTTAAGTGAGACCTGGTGCTACAAAAGCATGTCCTTCTGATCTTGTCCTCTAGCCAAAACTTTCTGTCCTGTTACTCGTGATGTTTTTTCCCCTCTACAGCACCTGGATCTTTTGTTATGTTCCTGAGGAGTCACTGGTTATTTCTTCCTTTTTTGCAAAGAAACTAGAGGAAGTAGCTTTAGCTACAATCAAGGTTTGTCCCGAGATGTTTCAGTCCAAGTAAGGTTTAATGAGTGACATTTTGTTTTGCAAGAAGAACAAGCAGCAAAGCCTCCAGCATCAGAAGATGGCAGCATTTGTTATTAACCAACTGGATGAGCCATATATGGACAGATTCTCCAAATCGCCAGGAGGAGACTTTGAACCTTTATTTATTCCATAAATGTTTTAACAATAAAACAAAAATAACATATTTATTAATATTTACAAGTCCAGTACGTTGAAGACATGAATTCCCCACCATTAAACTTTCCCACAACTAATGGACATGTTTTTAAATGACATGTTTAAAAACACGCCGCCGGTCACTAGTGGTGTTCCCCAGGGCTCAGTTCTGGGGCCGGTGCTGTTCAATATCTTTAGAGATGATCTAGACGTAGGGATTGAGTGCACCCTCAGTAAATTTGCAGATGACACCAAGCTGGGTGGGAGTGTCAATCTGCTGGAGGGTAGGAAGGCCCTACAGAGGGATCTGGACAGGTTAGATAGATGGGCTGAGACCAACGGCATGAGGTTCAACAAGAACAAGTGCTGGGTCTTACACTTCGGCCACAACAACCCCATGCAGCGCTACAGGCTGGGGGAAGAGTGGTTAGAAAGCGGCCCAGAGGAAAGAGACCTGGGGGTGCTGATGGACAGCCGGCTGAACATGAGCCAGCAGTGTGCCCAGGTGGCCAAGAAGGCCAATGGCATCCTGGCCTCTATTAGGAATAGTGTAGCCAGCCGGTGTAGGGAAGTGATTGTCCCTCTGTACTCGGCACTGGTGAGGCCGCACCTTGAGTACTGTGTTCAGTTCTGGGCCCCGCACTTCAAGAAAGATGTTGAGGTGTTGGAGCGAGTCCAGAGGAGGGCGACCAAGCTGGTGAAGGGTCCGGAGGGTCTGACCTATGAGGAACGGCTGAGGGAGCTGGGGTTGTTTAGCCTGGAGAAGAGGAGGCTCAGAGGTGAACTTATTGCAGTCTACAACTACCTGAAGGGAGGTTGTAGTGAAGTGGGAGTTGGCCTCTTCTTCCAGGCAACTAGTGATAGGACAAGAGGGCACAGCCTCAAGCTTCACCAGGGGAGGTTCAGGTTGGACATGAGGAAGAATTTCTTTTCAGAAAGGGTTATTAGACATTGGAATGGGCTGCCCAGGGAAGTGATGGAGTCACCATCTCTGGATGTGTTTAAGAAAAGGCTGGACATGGCAGTGCCATGGTCTAGTTGACATGGTGGTGTCAGGGCAGTGGTTGGACTCGATGATCCCAAAGGTCTCTTCCAACCTGATTGATTCTGTGATTCTGTTTTTCAAAACAAAACTTACTTAAAGGCCTCTATTCAAAAGCTTGGCTTACTGATATCTTGATGGGAGTTCATGTAAATTACATTACTGGCTGCTGTGTTGTTAATTTGTTGCTGGCAGAAAATCAGCTCTTCTCATTGTAGGTAGTTCCATATTTAATTTTAGGTGGCAAATACCAATCAACCCTGACCAACATTACAAAAAAATTGAACTTAAAACTTTATTTGAGGAATCCAGTGACCTAATGCATGAGAGGAGGTCAGCTTGCTGGGCAGTTTGATTTCTCCCATTACCTGATGGACTTGGCAGCAGCAAAATCCTTTTCTCAGAAAACAAGAGTGCTTAATGCTTTGTCATGAGATTTACAAGGAGATTTTTATCCACAGAGTTTTGCAAGGAGATTTTATCCTAATATTTGAGGAAATGCTTGTTGTAAGCAGGGCCAGTAAGTAAGGAGACAAGTGATTTTGGAAGAGTCCAAAGCCAACTGCAAAGAAAGGTGCCTGATTAACAAAGCGGATCCCTACTGTCTGATGACAGGTCTTACCACTGGGCGATGGCTCGTGTCTGCAGGTCACAGCAGCTATGTCTGGGATTTTTGTTCCCCGTGAATTGACACCTCTGCTCTCTTGCTGTCATATCTCACAGCTGTGTGGAATAGCTAAATAAAGACTGTTGCTCTGTTTTCCTCTGTCTAGAGTAGAAGTAAATGGATTTGCTAGTAGTATCCAGAGCTATAAGACACTCAGCTTTGAGTGATCTTAATAGTCAAGGCAGGCACTGACTGGCAGTCACAACTGCAAATTGGTGAAGAGTGTTCTTTTTTCAAAAAGAAACGGTAACTCCTTAATTACCTGAAAAATTCTGTTATGAGAATGAATTTATGTTGTTTTTCAGTTGGGTGGGGTTTTTTGTTTGTTTTGGGTTTTGACTTTAAATATCTTGATGGTTTCTAGTGTTACCTGCAGAACACCTAATCTTGTGCAGAGTGTGTAAGACAACTCTGTACAACATATGATACTGGCACTCTGTCAACACCAGCTGATTGTCCTGTTTGTCTTTCCTATCTCTTGCAAGTGTCCTAGTAGTGTCTTAACTACAGAACCACTGGAGTTACTCCTAACACAAAAAGCCCTTTCACATATCCAGATACTTGAGTGTAGTGTTACTATGAGCTTGATTTGGCCAGCCTGAGTGTAAATACCCCTCCTTCAAATGTGAATGTAATTAATTAGTGGTGTGGACATAAGCTAGCTCCACTCAGATGCTTCTGAGTTTCCATGCCTTTCTGCCGATGCTCACTGACTCGTGCAAGTAAGAGCTCTCTTTGTCTTTCAAGAAGAAACCAGGCTTTCTTTTGGCTGTGTCTGATAGCTTAAAGGCAATATTGGAAACAATTTATGTGCAGCACTTCCAAACTACTGAGCGATAAAGCTGTTATTGTTATGATAAAGTAGAATTTTTGGGAAAGAGCTGAATGAAGAAAGTCCAATAATTCAAGTAAGCAGCTGAGGAAAGTGTGTAGAAGTAATGCTAGGGTTTAAAATCCATCAAAATGCAAATAGAATGAGCAGTGGCAATAGTGATTAAATAGCTGAAGAAAATCAAGTTACATGAGGTTTCTTCAGGCCGTTATGGTAAATTGAAAGTGAATAGTGCTTCTCAGGGAATAGAGTTTTTCAGGGACAACCGCCCTGCTACGTTGCTGCAGCTGAATGCTAACTTCATATGCAGAAAAAGCCTTTAGTTACTTGGGTAGATATGTCTCAATACATTATGGTTCTTAGTGAGGACACAAGTGTGGGACTGTGAGGTTAAGGCCTGGCAACACTTCCTCCTGCATGCTAACCAAGTGTAACTCTTGGTTTTGAAATAATTTTAAACATGCAGGCACCTTCGGTGAGAAGACCATTAGGAGACCTTTGGTATAACTTTCAAGAATATTTTGTAGAGGCAGAGGAAAGGAGCCATCTGTAGGATTTTGCAGGTTCCAGAAGTCAGCTGCCTTTGTAGCTGTGGTTTTGAACTGTGAAAGTGGTAGCACAGAATTTACTGTTCCCAGAATATACAGCAGAAATCTTTTCAGTTGTCATAGCTTAATTCATCGCTAAATGTAACTCAGTACCCAAGGGAGTATCTTGCATTGATTATGCTAATTTCTGCTGTAGCCCTGTTTGTATTTATGCATGTACTTTCTGCATTGAGGCTGAAAAGACCTTGGCTAAATAAAAAACTCCTTTACTATTGCGATAAGAGAATATTTTCTGGGCAGCAAGCCTCTGGCTGTTCTAAATTACTTGTTATAGTTAAAGAATTGTGTTAATATTATTTTAACCATACAACAAATCGTAATGATGGCCGGTAACAAATAACAAAAAAGGTCTGCAGTGCAGCTTGAACTGCCTTATTTGAAATATTAATTCATTTTACATGTCCCTGTGACAATGCTTCTTTGAATCCTGTAGCAATGGGCACGGTGATCATGAGCGCAGAAAATCTAGTGGCCATAAACAACAGAGCATCCACCTTGCAGCAAGGTGTCTCTTCCCTGGCTGCATTTTCTTCCTCCTTTCTCCTCCCACCCCAGATTTCTCCCACACACACACTCTCTGCAGTGCCTTTGAAGGCATCATCTTGTGATCACTTGAAGTCACAAAGTAGCTCACTGAAGTGATGTTGCTGTGCTCTGTGTGTGTGAGAAGTTTGGGCTCTAGCTCATGTGCTTGTGGAAATGGCTGCACTGCTTTAAGGCATCGGCGGCCCTGGCAGGGTTTCTTTTCCCCTCGTGACTGACTGTGTGTAACCCAGGACAGCAAGAGGCCATTTGCTACTGTTTGCCTTTCATCAGTGCAATTCCCTGCTGTTTGTGGTCACTCAAACTTGCCTTCATCAGTAGCTCAAACCTGACCTGAAGTGTCTGGGAAGGCAAGTGCTTGCTTTTGCTATATTTGTCTGCCATAGAGGAGCGGGTAGATGATTTGGAGGGGTAAGTTCATGCCCCCCTGCTGCAAGAGTTGCCCACCATAGGTCGTGCCTCTGAGACAAGCATTGTGTTAGACCTGGGCGATGGTGCACCCATGCGGCAGACCAGCCCCAGGCAGTGCTACCGCTGGGGCACGCAGCATGGCAATGCATGCTTCTTCATGCCGGCACAGCACGAAGGCCTGTGGAGCCACCTCTCCTGCCTCACCATTCTATAAAATTTACTTTCTGCATTACCTAGCAGTGCATTGGGGGGAAACCTGTCTCCTATTCCTGGAGATCTGGAGTAAAAAAATACATCAATCTAGCACCATATGAAGATAAAACAACTCTAGGTTCGTATGGCTCAAATTTCTGCAGGGGGCATTCATTCCAGCTGGTGGCAAGTCTTGTGTGCAATTCCTGGGCCCCCATAGCCTTTTGGCATGGACCTGGCAGCATCTTCCTGCATTGGCTTTTGGCTACATAATGCTCTTAACTCAGTCGTCTTGAGTAATTAGTCTAAAAACTCCCTGCTGCATAGGGAGGAAAGCACCTAGTGGGTGATTGCCAGTCAGGAAATAAGAAATAGCTCAGTGTGGAAAGGTCACAGAATTATGGCTTTTAGAGAACAGTGGAGAGGTGCTAAGGTCTTCATGCTCTGGCGCTGCCCTGTAACAGAAGTCAAATGAGTATTTGCTCAAGGAAATTCACTCATTGTCTGTCCCACTTGTGTCAGTAAGTAATGGTTCTACCATCTTCTTGTGAGTGATGAAGGTCTGCATTTGCAAACGGGAATTATGTTACCATAAATCTAAGTTATACTTTCAATTAAATGCCATTCTCTGAACAAATGAAAAACCTGGGATCATGTTGGTGGTTCTTGCCTTTGCAGACAGGGTAGTGCCTGTGAGGAGTTTCTGTTGAGCTTCAGTACTGGTAACTTCTGGAAATACATATGTGTGTGTGCGCGCACGTATATATATTTTTTAACCGTTTTCTTTAAAAAATGAGAAAAGGCTGTACATTTGGTGAAGGGATGCAATTGCACGTTTATCATTCTTTCTTCCCACCCATGAGGAATGTCAGCCAAAATGTGAATGTTACTCCTGAGATTTGTGGAAAGGCTGTAATACCCAAAGTATGACTCCTGCTAGGAGCCATCATGGGAGGGGACACGGGGAAATAAACATAGCACATCAGTAATAAGATCAGTTCTTTTCCTTTTGTATACTTCTACATTAGCTGCATTGAATTTCTTGCTCTGCAAAGAGCATTTCTGGCTTTGATTGGAATATGCCTTTTAGGGGAGTAGGCAGATGTGGTGTGTGGGTTTTGTAGAGTGGTGGGATTTTTTTCTTCCAGGGTTGAAGGCAAATATGTCTTCTTTTAGCATGCCTCTTGCAAGGTCTTGTAAGATCATTCCACCTCTTTGCCTCAGAATGGAGAGATTTGGCTTTTTCCTATTATGCAGTGATTTGGAAGGTGCTTGAACACTTCACAGCAATTCTGAAAATAAGCCTGAAACTGAAAGCGATCAGCTTCGTAAACATACTTGTTCTTCCAAGATGTTCTGGGAGGTTTCCTTGAAGCAGCTTTAAAAATTCTCCAAAGCTTTCTGAAATTTGTACCTCTGTCAGTTCATACTCCAAGAAGAATGTTTCCAACAAATGACATTTTCCCCCTAGTCTCATTTGTTATACAACTAATGATATCCCTATGTCTGCAGGATTGTTTCCTGTGATAATTTATAGGCTTCCATGTCTTTCATTCTTGTGACATAGGTGAGATGAAAGATAACAGACAACAATGTAAGGAAGAGTATCTAGGAGGTGCAACAAACAACTGGGGTCATGAACAAAAAAGTGTCTTTGCTGCCAGGGGTGATGCTAAGTGTCTAAATCAAAAATAAGACAACTTTTGCCTCTGTTAAAGTCAAACCTGGAATTTCTGCTTGTCCTCTAAGCTGACCAAGTTAAAAAGTACATTTGAATCCAGCCTAATAAAGGTTGTATTGTGTATTTTGGAGGTAGTATTCTGTAGAAAGTGAAACCACATACGTAGTTTTGTGTGCTTCGTGTTGCAGTGTCCCCAAAGCGTCAGGAGGTCCAGTGTGTAAGCTGCTCAGTGGTGCGGGACCAGCTAGTGGAGTGTATTGGGCCTGTACGTCCCTGGACAAGCTGCTGCAGCAGCACGAAGTTCAGTGTAGGCCCATTTACCTCTCTTCACAGGCAGGCTTTGCTGAGCTCCTTCCTTCAGCTGATTTTAGAAACCCTGAGGTAGCCAGGGTAAAGCTCTGCGCCGCAGTCAGATGGGACTTGTTCACTTCATTTGACTTGCTCAGTGGTGTAACGCTGAGACGCTGAATCCTGGGAAATTATGAGGCCGTTGTGGAAACTCACTGTGTGCGCGTGAGTGCCTGCTTCTGAGCTCTTTGCAGTGAAGTGAAGTGCAGCTTTCACTGTCTACTCATATTTTTTTATCCTTCCCTAGCAATATCTTGCTAGAACTTAATAAGTCTTCTTGAGAAACCAGAAACTTAATATTAAGAAGCCAATCCTAAGAATATTTTTGCCTTTACTTTTCCTTTTGTACCTGAGCAATAGACGGGGATATATATTAAAATCCTCAAAAGAACAGCTGTTTTACAATGCTTATGTTTCTGAAATACAGACAGGTTTGTGTTGACTGCAGTGCTGAAGGCACTAACTTATGCTGATGCATCTATCTGGTGTATAGTGCTGTTGCATCCTGAGGTTAATATATAAATCACGTGCAGTGCTTACTTTGTTCAAAAAAAATCAATAAGCAAAAAGGCAGCGCTGCTTTTTCCCCAATCCCACCCCCACAAACAAGAAACCATGGTTTAGAAATGTTTACATTAAATTGGTATTAATTTAGCAGGAGCTGACAGCAATATCTAAGTAGTTAGAAGGAGCAGAGGAGAAAAGCAATAGAGAGCTAAGCTTGTAACTTAAACTACAGGCCAGGGCTGGAGGGACACAATAGTAATGTTGTGTTCTGTGAGTTTTTTTGGGGTTTTTTTCCCTGAACCAGAGTTCAAAAGCTAGAATTGATTTCTTGATGGTATAAAGCTGCTTGTTACATTGCCAGCCTAGCAATTACTTAAAGGTCTGGTTTATGTAAATATTAAATATTAACTTATTTAAAGGACGACTTCGCTTTGTAGTATAAAGATCCTGTAAAACTCTTGATTTGCCATTTGCTGAGTGAATCTGGGACAAGTAGTAGGATTGCTGTTTATTTAATCTATTTGACAATGGGATTAACAACAGTGAAAGGGATAGAAACAGAAAAAACTTGCACGAGCTTCTGAGGCGGAAGAGAACTGGCCATCTTTTATTTTTATTTCATTTGAGGATGATAAGACAGGATAAAAATCACAAGTGTTTCAGTGTTGGCTTTTATCTCAAACTGCCAGAGTTTGCCAAACTAAAACTGTTCTGCACAATCTAATAACTGCATTCTGACCTAAGGGACCTAGGTACAGAAGAGAGAATTATCTTCCTGGTGCTGTGAAGCTTTAATTAATTTTTATGAAGTTTATTTAGGGATCTTTTTGATGAAGTCTCACAGGTGATAAAATCTTAAGCTTTTTTCCTGCATGTAAAGACTGTTCATTATTTTGAGTCTTCACATATCAAATTTGGTTCACAATTAGAGCAGAAATGAGGCTACGAATTATGGAGTGCTTTAACCAGATTTACTTACAAAAAAATTTCCTGTAGTTTTATAGATACCAATGTTCTCCCATCCCATTAGAGGATATTTAAGAACTTTTTAATATTTCTTGTCTCGGGAAATACATGTTTGTCCAGCTGTGTGCAAAGGTGTTTACTTAAGATACATGAGGAGCCAAAGACAAAGCTTAATCTAAAGTACTTTTAGTATTTTTTTGAAGTTGAGCAAACAACCCTACTCAGCAGGCTTGTTGTAGTTTTCACCTTTTTAATAATTTTACCTTCTCCTTGTGCTGTTGAAAAAATTTTAACTGGAGAAGTAACACATGAATAAAACTTCAAGCAAAAACACTCATAGGATTTGCTTTAAAAATGATGCGACTTCTGTAGCATGCAGTGGAGTAGTACTGACACTGTATCATGACGCAGCTGGACCTGTTCTTGTATTTACATGCATACTTTGCAGGTAATCTTGTGCTTCAGGTCTGTTTTTCTGTGTGGGTTGTGTCCCTGTTTCAGACAGAAACATGGGAAGAGGATGTGCAAGTACGCATAACTAATGTGAAATGAAGCTGTTATATAGGATTGACCTCCTTTAGTTTGAAGCCAGCCTTGTTCTGTTCTAAATGGTAATTTCTTCCTTCTTTAGGTGGAAGGAACCGGAACCTTTTCCATTAACTTCGTAGAAGCTTCCATGGACAGATAGAGGGTGCTGAGTGGATATTTTAAGGAGGGGGGGAGGGGGAGGGAGAGAAAAAGCCGCATCTGAACAAAAAGGGGTCATCTATACATTGAGATATTACCTCATTATGTCTCTTGTTGGCTATAAAAAGAGGCATGGTTGCATAATATAGTTGCAGACCCTTTTACTATAGATATCTGCAGTTAAGTGAGACACGTGCCGCCTCTGTGACCAAAGTAACCCTTCACAAGGAAGTCTGCAATGCATACAAGCCCTGCAGATTTAAGACTCTAATGTGCATCAGGAAAAAGATCTGTTGAACTGGCACACAGGCTAATGACTGCAGAAACGTCAGAGCTGAGAGAGAGGAGACAATGTGGAGTGAGGTGAACTGCAGTAAGCAGGGTGTGCTCTGTTAACCTTTTGCTGGTGCTGATGACCAGAAGCTTAAATTTGCTGTATAAGATGAAGAGTTGGGAAAAGATCCTTTTCTCATTGAATTTCAGGAATTCAGTGTCTAAGGAAGAGATCCAGCAAGGGGAGTGATATGAACAAAGCAACTCAATAAGTACAGCAGCTGTCTGTTCAGCTTCTTACCTGAACTGATGAATGAAGTGTGAAGGTTTTGGAGAAGCCTGAGAGCAGGAGGATGTACTACTGGTCAGGCAGTATACAAGGTAGATTTAAACAATAGAATTTGCTGTTGGGATAAAAGGAGGTGAGGATGTAGGAGAGAAGGAAGTGGAGAGATTTTAACTATGCCTGAAGAATTCAGGTCGGGGGGGGGGAAAAGTCAAAAATAGCATGTGATGGGAAAAGAGAAGTGGTGGGAAAAAACTAAGAGAGGGAAGTAGGTTACATGTGACAGTTTCACAGGGACTTCTGTAAGAGCTTCTTTTATTTCATTTTCTGTTTTCCAGCAGTACACCTGTTGGCCTGGTCGTTGACAAGCCTCAGAAAACGTTGCTAGGTGCATATCTGAAGGGGAACGTGCATAAATTATGGTCTAATTAATGTCTGTGAAAAGGGGTGTGCTCTCTTGGCTAGTGCAGGGAACTGGATCTCTTCAGCTCTTGCACTGCCTCACCAAGCCTCAAGGGCTGGCAGGAGGAATGCTAACTCCTGTTTTACCCAAGGCGGGTAGGGAGGCTCTACTAACACCTGAAGTACATTTTGGAACAAGTGAGCTATCTCATATATCTCACTTCTAGACAAAATTGTGATGCAATACAGTTTTGCTTACCATATATCTTTTTTTCTCTTCCAGTTACTATTTCTTCAACTGCAGAAAAAGGTAATATTTTTTTTATTTTTTTGAAGATGTGATAGTTTTGTTGCATGCAAGTCTTAAGGGACATAGAATTTATGTGTACTCCTTTATGTGTAATCTCTGTGTAGGGAGTAGATTAGTGCTAAGAAACAAGGTAAATATTGTGAGGTTGAGTCTGTTTAGCTTCTAGTACCACAAGCTTGGGATGATGACAAGACCTGTGAGTAACGCAGTATAACTTAGGTTTGCAAATATTTTTAAATGGGTACCTTCTGAGAACAGAAAAAGGAGAAGAGAGAAGGATCTGCAGCAGATCCATAAGTCCACTTTCTGCTTATTCCTGAACATGTCTTGTGACCTGAAAAACTTCTGGAAGAGGAAGAATTGTTGTGCTACTTCTTGCTATTTTCCAAACAGCATACTAAATTCCTCGGAACTCCGTTCTTCAGGACTGGTTAGAACTGTGCAAAACACAACCATTTCAAAGGTGACTGTACATTGTAATTTAGAATTTTCAGGTCAAGTGGTTTAGGCCTTGTTTTGACAAACTTTACTTCATCGTAGAATCATAGAATGGTTTGGGTTGGAAGGGACCTTAAAGATCATCTAGTTCCAACCCCCCTGCCACAGGCAGGGACACCTTCCACTAGACCAGGTTGCTCAAAGCCCCATCCAACCTGGCCTTGAACACTGCCAGGGAGGGGGCATCCACAACTTCTCTGGGCAACCTATGCCAGTGTCTCACCACCCTCACAGTAAAGAATTTCTTCCTAATTTCTTCGCAACCCTGGACTTCAGGAGGGCCAACTTTGGCCTTTTCAGGCAATTGCTAGGGGATATCCCATGGGACAGGGTACTAGAAGGTAAGGGGGCCCAAGATAGTTGGTTAGCATTCAAGGACTGCTTCTTCCGAGCTCAAGACCAGAGCATCCCAACAAGTAGGAAGTCAAGGAAGGGTACCAGGAGACCTGCATGGTTAAACAGGGAACTGCTGGGCAAACTCAAGTGGAAGAGGAGGGTGTACAGATCATGGAAGGAGGGGCTGGCCACTTGGGAGGAATATAAGTCTGTTGTCAGAGGATGTAGGGAGGCAACTAGGAAAGCTAAGGCCTCCTTGGAATTAAACCTTGCAAGAGAGGTCAAGGACAACAGAAAGGGCTTCTTCAAATACATTGCAGGTAAAGCCAACACTAGAGGCAATGTAGGCCCACTGATGAATGAGGTGGGGGCCCTGGAGACAGAGGATAAAAAGAAGGCGGAGTTACTGAATGCCTTCTTTGCCTCTGTCTATACTGTTGGAGGCTGTCCTGAGGAGCCCCAGACCCCTGAGGCCCCAGAAGAAGTCAGGACAGAGGAGGAATCTGTCTTGGTAGATGAGGGCTGGGTCAGGGACCAATTAGGCAATCTGGACGTCCATAAATCCATGGGCCCTGATGGGATGCACCCGCGGGTGCTGAGGGAGCTGGTGGAAGTCATTGCTAGGCCACTCTCCATCATCTTTACTAAGTCGTGGGGAACGGGAGAGGTGCCTGAGGACTGGAGGAAAGCGAATGTCACTCCAGTCTTCAAAAAGGGCAAGAAGGAGGACCCAGGTAACTATAGACCGGTCAGCCTCACCTCCATCCCAGGAAAGGTGATGGAACAACTTGTCCTTGGTGCTGTCTCTAGGCACATCAAGGATAGGGGGATCATTAGGGGCACTCAGCATGGCTTCACCAAGGGGAAGTCATGCTTAACCAACTTGATAGCCTTTTATGAGGATGTAACCCGGTGGATAGATGATGGTAAAGCTGTGGATGTGGTCTATCTCGATTTCAGTAAAGCGTTTGACACGGTCTCCCACAGCATCCTCGCAGCTAAACTGAGGAAGTGTGGTCTGATCGGGTAGTGAGGTGGATTGTGAACTGGCTGAAGGAAAGAAGCCAGAGAGTGGTGGTCAATAGGACAGAGTCCAGTTGGAGGCCTGTGTCTAGCGGAGTCCCTCAAGGGTCGGTACTGGGACCAGTACTATTCAATATATTCATTAATGACTTGGATGAGGGAATAGAGTGCACTGTCAGCAAGTTCGCTGATGACACAAAATTGGGAGGAGTGGCTGACACACCGGAAGGCTGCGCAGCCATTCAGAAAGACCTGGACAGGCTGGAGAGTTGGGCGGGGAGAAATTTAATGAAGTATAACAAGGGCAAGTGTAGAGTCCTGCATCTGGGCAAGGACAACCCCATGTACCAGTACAAGTTGGGGGCAGACCTGTTGGAGAGCAGCATAGGGGAAAGGGACCTGGGGGTCCTCGTGGACAGCAGGATGACCATGAGCCAGCAGTGTGCCCTTGTGGCCAAGAAGGCCAATGGCATCCTGGGGTGTATTAGAAGGGGTGTGGTCAGCAGGTCAAGAGAGGTTCTCCTCCCCCTCTACTCTGCCCTGGTGAGGCCGCATCTGTAATATTGTGTCCAGTTCTGGGCCCCTCAGTTCAAGAAGGACAGGGAACTGCTAGAGAGAGTCCAGCGCAGAGCCACGAAGATGATTAAGGGAGTGGAACATCTCCCTTATGAGGAGAGGCTGAGGGAGCTGGGTCTCTTTAGCTTGGAGAAGAGGAGACTGAGGGGTGACCTCATTAATGTTTATAAATATGGAAAGGGCAAGTGTCATGAGGATAGAGCCAGGCTCTTCTCAGTGACATCCCTTGACAGGACAAGGGGCAATGGGTGCAAGCTGGAACACAGGAGGTTCCACATAAATATGAGGAAAAACTTCTTTACGGTGAGGGTGACCAAACACTGGAACAGGCTGCCCAGAGAGGTTGTGGAGTCTCCTTCTCTGGAGACATTCAACACCCGCCTGGACGCGTTCCTGTGTGATATGGTCTAGGCAATCCTGCCCCGGCAGGGGGATTGGACTAGATGATCTTTCGAGGTCCCTTCCAATCCCTAACATTCTGTGATTCTGTGAATATCTCATCTAAAACTACTCTCTTTCAATTTAAAACCATTCCCCTTCGTCCTGTCACTACATGCCGTTGTAAAAAGTCCCTCTCCCGCTTTCCTGTAGACGCCCTTCAGGTACTGGAAGGCTGCTATGAGGTCTCCCCGGAGCCTTCTCTTCTCCAGGCTGAAGAGCCCCAGCTCTCTCAGCCTTTCTTCATAGGAGAGTGCTCCAGCCCTCTGATCATCTTGGTGGCTTTTCTCTGGACTCACTCCAACAAGGACTCCATGTCCTTCTTATATTGGGGGCCCCAGAGCTGAATGCAGTACTCCATGTGGGATCTCATGAGAGAGGGATAGAGGGGCAGAATTACCTCCCTCGACCTGCTGGCCACGCTGCTTTTGATGCAGCCCAGGATATGGTTGGCCTTCTGGGCTGCAAGCGCACGTTTGCTGGCTCATGTTGAGCTTCTCGTCAACCATCACCCTCAAGTCCTTCTCCTCAGGGCTGCTCTCAATCCATTCTCCGCCCAGCCTGTATTTGTGCTTGGGATCGCCCACACCCCTGTTACTTAAGTCTTTGTATTGGCTTTGGCAAGTATATGGCACAGTGGGTAGTACTTACAGAGATGCAAAATGACAAAAAAAAAATTACAACTTTTGTTTTGTTTTTTGTTCGGTTTAGAAATACGAATGATTGATGGGATATTTGTTTGGGAGTTCATTCCATCTTATGGGGGGACATGAGTGGTAGATTAAGCATAGATTTGCATTTTGACTATCCACTGACGGCTGTCTTCAGAGTGTGAGACCCCTGGTAAAAGGCTCTCATCTCGGAAATATTTTTGCAGAAGAGCATAGAATTTTGAGCTAATCTAGCAGTTTTCTTCCTGGTGGGGAAAATCCAGGAGAACACTGTGAAAGGAAGGAACTTTTATGGAATCTGTCCTCTTTCATCTTCTAATGAAGAAGTGAAAGAGTGGGAAAACCTCCAAAATAAACTGTAAGCCATTCAAGATGGGAGCTGTGTCTTAATCCTGGATTTTCACATCACATTGCACAGCTGGGCTTCACCTAGACTTCACAAAATTCTGCAGATTGCTGCTGTGCTTTACTGTTGACCTGTATATGAATAAGTATTACTTCCTAGTTTCTTCCAGAAAGGCAAGATTCATGTCTCGGTTAAGGAAA
Source organism: Nyctibius grandis (assembly GCF_013368605.1). Classification (NCBI taxonomy): domain Eukaryota; kingdom Metazoa; phylum Chordata; class Aves; order Nyctibiiformes; family Nyctibiidae; genus Nyctibius; species Nyctibius grandis. The sequence continues at coordinate 106,860,929 of NC_090659.1, forward strand.
CCTGGCAGAAGTTAAGGAAGCCTTTCATTTGAAATGAAAGCTATCATAAGTTTTATAAAGTTCTTATAAGCTAACTCACAATAGCCAAGAAATAACATCAGAAGAGTCAAAAGACCAAAGTACCAGTGACATTGCTGCATAAATCAATAATGTGCATCTTAGCAAATACATTTTGCTCCATATTTCAATGTACTGTGTTCAAATCCTTTTACTCCAGTACTTAATTACAACTTTTGATTAAATTAGTGGCGATTTCTTCACCCCATTAAGGCTAATTTTTTCTTTGCTCATATTCTTTTCTAGCTTTGTATCCATTAGGACAGGGGAATAAAGTCAACTCTGAATCTCTCTTAAAAATATAATGTACTTCTGTTATATATTATGACTTCCCTGTAATCTGACTCTGTATTGGGAGTAGTGTTAAGAATGATTCAGAAAAGGATGTTAAGGGCAAATCTTAGAGGGCTTGGCATATTTTAGGAAGATGCTAAGAGCATTTCTTAAGACATTGTCCTCTGAGGGCATAAATTATGGTCTAGTAAGCATCAGTGCCTTTAAAGACTTCACTGGGTCACAGCATGGCACCAAGAATCCTGGATTCCCTTAGCTTAGCCAGGACTTCCTCATGACTCTGAGTCTGGCTAAACTGGCAGATATTGAGGTTTGAGGGTTTTGACATATTTTCCATCTAGCTTGTAATTACAAGAAAATGAGCTGAATAGGAATGAAGCTGGTTTATATTTGTACTAGAAACTGACGCAAGATGCTTCAGGGAGTAGTCTGCAGAGGAGATACTGCTACCCGAAACAGTGGGTAGATGGACTGCCAAAGTAAAGCCATCAAAAATGGCCTTCCCTCCCTCTCATTTCTTGGGGAGCACCGACAGGACAGAAGCCTGTAATCGCAGCAGGAATGGCAGCACAGGAGTGGGAAAAGAGGTATGAATTTATTCAGTGCAGGGCCAGTATGGACGGCCAATTGCAGGCTCTAGACTGGGTGGTGCCCGTCACTGGAACAGCTGTGAAAGCCTTGCTCTTCCTTGAGTTGCCCCAGTTTGGCTGCCAAGGACAGGCCCTTGGCTTTTAATGATGGTGACAGATTGCAAAACCTTGGTTATTGCAAGAGTGCAAGACCACTTTAACAGCTGCCTCTTTCTAGTAAATACTGGTAGCACTGGCACAGATCTGTACCCTTGCTGCAGCCAGCCTTGGTGCCTCTTACTCTGTGTCTTGTTGGGGCATTTACATCCTCTGACAAGACTCTGAGGTTCAGCTCTTTGAAGTATTGTGTGTGCACTGAAAATAATTCTTCCAAAGAATTTGAATTCTGGACGTGATTTTTATGGACAGAATGGAACTGTTTACTGTGTAAGTTAGTTTTGCTGTGCTGTGCTCTCCCCTGTATCTCATTTCCTCTTTCCTTCTGTTCAAATCCTCTCACCCTCTTCTCCCCCAGAGCTCTGATCTGTGCAGCTGATGCCACTCCAATTTTGTGTCTTTCTCCTCTTTTCCAAACTGTTTTCTTGTGCTTTAATTGCTTAACCACATTATGTTTGAATGTGTATAGTATGTTTTTAATCAGATAATTTCTAATTGTGCAGTGCCTAGTACAGTGATACATGAGTTCTTTCCTATCAGGATGACAATTTTAGGATGACTTCAGAAAAAGGTTTTGCTTCTTGCATTTTCAGTCAGCTCCACAGCTGAAAATTTGCCAAATCTGTCTATAAGGTTGGAGGAGTCAGAGGCAAAGGTAGAAAGAATAATTCTCTGAAGAAAGCTAAAATACAGTTTGTTTGGTTTTTTTACTGCAACAAGCAATGAAAATCCTGAAAGATTATAAATTAAGACCACATCTTCTGGGACTGTCCACAAGCATTTTCTGAGCTGTTGAAAGTTCCCGAAGTTTCGAGCCTGTTCTGCCATACATGAAGTATGTCATATGGCTTCTTAAAGGACTCTCTTTCTGTGCATGGAAAAGTAGGTCAAGTTTCCTTCTTCCTGCAACTGAAGATAATGTGAGTGAAGATAATGTAAATATTTAGTATGATTTATTTTCTAAGGCTTCCTATTCTGGCACAACTGATCTGTTTCCTCTTGACAAGTGGTAAAAGAAGCTGTTAGAGGAAACAAGATTGGAAGAAGCTTACTGGGTCATAAGGTCTGGGTCTCTGGTCTTTAAGGCAACCATATCACACAGACCCATTCATAAATTGATTGAGCTCCCTACTAAAGCCACCTACATTTTGTTCCCACTGTGACTATAATAGCAGGACTCTTCCAGATTATATTCCTGTGATGATTTGAAAGAAGATACTCAAAAAATTTTTAATACACAGCTAGCTATCATCTTGGAGTGCAGTCCTCTGCAAACCCCTGGTTTGGAGTTTTTGCTGTCATTGATGACCAGTGCCTTCTACAATGGCACAATACTGTGCTGTTTCTATTAGAAGTAGAAATTAAATTGAATTCTGCAGGTCCATTATCAAATACTTTACTCTAATCTGGAATGGAATTGTAGCATCTTCTTTATCCAGAAAGGTTAGTCATTTTACATGCCACAGGTGAAGCAGTGTTCAGTTCTGGGTTGTTTTTTTTGTTTGGTTTGGTTTGCTTTTTTCCCTTCAAAGTCTGTTTTGGAATTGTACAAAAAAGCATATTATTTCCTTGAGGAATAGCAACCATCACATTTGGTGATTTTTAAATTTATTTATTTATTCTTAAGTGAGTCGTCCTAGAGTGCTATGCCTACCCAGGGAAGAGGGTTTAATATAACTTAATTTTATGAGGTGATTCATAGTGTAGTAGTTTAGCCCTCATCAAAGATCAGAGATTTTATTTCTTGTTCTTTTCAGCTATATTCACCGAACTCTCATTTGTGTTTTATTGCAGTTGTCTACCTTGTGGTTTTTCATCTGTCATTTGTCATGTTTGTATGGTCCTATTGGAAGACAATTTTCACATCTCCTGCATCCCCCTCTAATGAGGTAAATATAACATAAGAAAACTGTCAATGCCTTTTTTATAAATAGCTGAACTGTCTTCAGTGATGAAACTTGTTCACAATACTGCGTGATTCACCTTGCCCTTCTCATTATCTAAAATAGAACAGCATGACAGTGTATCATGAATGAAAATTATCAAATTACTCTTAAAATACTGGATACTTTGTGGAATGACATTTCCTCATACGAAATGTGCTTTCAGTTCATCACAAGTTTGACAGTCATGTACAGTGCTTTGCTATGAATTAGCTTGCATGAAACCTGGAATTTTTAAAATTGGTAAATCAAATACAGTGACAATATTTTTACATTTCCATTTTAGGCAGTTTTGACCTTTGGGTAAGAAAAATTAGTAATGCAATGTGTACTCATAACCTGGAGGAATGAACCACTTAGTAGTAAGTCAAGGGTTAAGGTTTAGTGACAATTAAGAAGTAAATACATAAAGGAGCTTTACATAATGGCAAAAGAATGCATGATGACTGTAAGAAGTTTTGTTTTGAAAAAGAGCAGTATTAATTGCAATAAGCCTGAGATGGATTACCTTGTTTTCTATTTTCTCTAAGATGTGTGTATGTAAGGATTAAATACCGGCACCAAATTTAAAATACTTCCCTTCCTTGGTTTTATAAAGCTTTTAAGTTCGCTAAACTGTTTGAGGTTTTGGCTGCTCTATGGGGATTGAATTTTTACTCTATTTTTGGCAAGACCAGCTTTCAGTGCTAATGTCAACCTTAAACGTTTTTGAAAAGAGTTAAAACCATGCTTGTAAGGAAAAGCAAACACTGCTATGCAGTGCTTAATTATGGCTTAGAGATCTGTATCTTAGAAAGCTACAGAATATGAAGTGAAAAAAGCTAAAGACTATTCTGCTGTTTAGCTAAGCAAAAGAGTAGTACAGAATTGTTAAACCTAAAAATTCAAAGGGACGTGTCTTCAGGGTGGTCGGTTTCGTCTTTATGTGGGATAGTTCTGCAGGAAAATGATAAAGTTAAGCAGGTTAGCGAATTGAAATGTGGTTGGAACCTTGTTATTCCAGGTTTTGTAAAGCTATATGAACTAGAGCTTTTCATAAAGCTAATGCTAGTAACTTTTACTGTCTGCTTGAATTCTTCAATAATAGAACACTTCTTCTGACAGTACTTATCCTGTAGTTACAGTAATGTTGTAGCAAGCTTTTTATATTCAGTGAGTGAAAGGGATGGTTTGGGCATATGGCATGTAATGAGTATTTCCTACATCAAGTGTGGGGGTAGATCAGATTTAATACAATTTTCTTCTACAGCTAGCTTTAAAAAGAAAAAAAACCCACAACAACAAACAAAAAAAAAAAACCACAAACCAAAAAACCCACAAAACCCAACTAAACAAAAAAACCCACCACCACTTTTTCTGTCTCTGGGCAAGTCCCTTCTGTTCATGTACCAGTGAGTAATTTATGCTGGTTTTACTTAAAAACAAAACCTGACTTCAGAATCTCCCCATTGTATGACAGTGTAAACGTATATATTTTTAGTCATTCAAATTAGCTATTCTTGCAAAACAAACAGCATCCTGTGATCCTACTATTGAACTAAAAAAAGATTCTGCAGCTGCTGTTGTCTTAGTGTAATCCCTGTACATTTGTCATAAGAAAGAACAATCAACATTACACAAGATCCAGAAAGAGGAAGGAAACAAAGGGACTCTTTCTGTTTTCAATAAGAACTGCTGGAACCTCATTGTAAATTCTGTTAGCTATGTGGTAACTGGCAACTTTTGATGTCTTTGAACATATCCTGCCATTGTTCAAGAGACTGTGGTCTCATGGCCCTTATTAGTTTCTGAAATTAGAACAGAAATATAGCTCTTCGGAAAACCAAAATCCTATCCAGGATTTTTGAAGTAATATTATGATGATACTTGGACAAATTAAGAGAGTTTTAAACCTTGTGATTTCATTCCAGACATTAATGGTTTGCCATAGAAATGTCATCTAGAAGTAGTATTTCATGTTTAATGTCACATCTGCTCGATTGCAGGTCATGGAGGCAGGTATTTGGTCACTCACAAAGGGCAGTAGGGAGGAAGGCATATTGCACTGCTGTTTGCTGGCATGATGCTTCATATCTGTCTTAAACTTTTGAAGTGAGCATCTCCAGTTTTCATATTTGAGAAAATATCTAGCTTAGAGACAGATATTAAAAAATGAGGTCAAACTCTTGGTGATGACTGAAATGTTAAACTTTAATTTCACTCTTTGCATAGATTGATCTTAGTTTCTGATTATTTAAAAGGAGATCATGCTTCATGTTTCACCCTTGAATGGTGAGTAGACTCAATAACTGGGATGATACTATATGTAGCAGGAGACTTAACTAGATTCTGTGAGATATGAGGCAACTTATTTGCATTCTGGTTTAGGAAATAACGCAGAGAAATTGCAGCAAGGACTTACTGCTTCCTCCTTTCTGTAAGTGGAGTCTTCATTGTTGCTTGCCAACCGACTGTAATCCAAAAGAGGAAAAAGTACAGGATGAGAGCAAAATCCATGTGAACTAATTATATACATGTTCTTGGTAGGAAAATATGGTCATATTAAACCACACTACGCCAATTTTTGTTCCAGTTGCACACACAGCATTTTCCACTCACTACCATGAATACTTTGTCTGTGTGTGCTCATAAAAAGGGCTCTTGTAGTCCAGGCGGGAAGCTCAGAGTTTAAAAGTGCTTCGGAACAGAAAAATACCAAAGGAAATAGTGAGCCCCCACCTCTGCAGGGGCTTGTCAGCACACTCGGTTTTGTGGGACTTGATGGTAAAGCTCATAATTTCAGTGGATACCAAAGTAAGTGTTTCGCAAGTGAGTAAAAGCTCTCCAGGTTCTTCTGGTAAAGCTTTACATTTCAGTGAGGCTTCAACAGGAATGCTCCTCATGCTTTACTGTGAACTGTAACTCTCTCTCAAAGTGTACAGGCTTTGCTGAAGTTGCTTTCAATACAACTGATTTTGAGACTAGCGCTGACTACTCCCAAGTAAAACTTCCAGTCTTTCAAGTTCTGTGCTGAAGCCATGAAGCTCCCTGCTCCCTTTTTTCCTCCTCCTCTGGCTTGTACCCCTCTATAAGTCAGAGAGAGGAAGTGGGATAAGAGAACTTTAGTGCCCTGTAGCAGCAAAGGACTGTTGCACCTTCCTCTTGTTTACAGATAACTTAAATTTACACTCACCAGGAATTAAAGGAAAGGTTGCGCCTTCTTAAAACTCCCCAGAGTCTCTGCCTGCCTTTGTGTTGAAGGGAAACTGCTATAGATAATGGATTAGAGAGAAATATTTTTTTTCTTTAAAATATGCCCAGGACTGTCATGGAGTTTTAAGGTTCTGTAATTCCTGTAGCATTCTTTTTTTCTTTATGTGGGTTTTTTTGGGTCAGTGGGCGAGGGTTGTCCAAAGACATAGGATTAAGATACATAGGGTCTTTTCCTTGGAGCTTGACTAGAACACAAAGTAATAATTAATCTCTGCCCTTCATTCTATTTTTTCCCTCCCTCCTAGTTCTGCTTGTCAAAAGCTGATAAAGAACAGTATGAAAAAGAAGAGAGACCAGAATCCCAGCAGGAGATTTTGAGAAGAGCTGCTAAAGACTTGCCTATCTATACAACAACAGCATCGAGAGGTGACATATAAAGATAATTCTGTGCTCCTGAAGCTGTTAGTTTAATTCAGTGAAAGTCATTTGATGTCATTGAATGAGCAATCTATTAACTACATATTGCAAAAGCCGTGACCTTGTTTTGTTATTTGTTTGGGCTGTTTTTCCACCAGGAGAAACTAGAGTCCTTTGTCTGGGGATCTCAACATGTAGCCAGTATTTGGAATTTAAAATTTAAAAAAAAAAAATCCTCTTCTAGCAAGCAGACAGATGACAACATTTATCTCCAATTGTGGCTATAAAAAATAAACAGAGCAAAGAAATATAGCTTAATACAGCTAGAAATAGAGAAAATTAAACTTTTTACTCCATTTTATAATCATTTATATCCCACTTTAAACTTCTTTTTCTGAACTGTATCATTTCAGCAGGAGGAGAAACATCATACTTAAGGCTAGAATTTAAGAACGAATAAATTCGTTCCAATGTGGGATTCAGTACAAAGCTAGTTACGGGCTATTTCTGTATTTGCCTTTAATACATATAGGCATTTTTATTCTAACTTATATATGAATGTTCTGTGAAACTGCTGTCTTATGCATATGTATATTCTTTATATATATATATATATATATCTGTTTCTCTTTCGTGAAACTAGCAACCCTGTAGAGTTTTCCAAAAACATAAACTACTCAGAATAACTGTTACCAAAGTTTACTGTGACTTTCTAAATAAAGTCTAAGGACACCTGGCTCTTTTGAATACAAGCCTCCCTTTCAGGGAATCCCAGTCTTAAGTTCCTGGAGTGGTCTGGGAAGCTCTTGCCAGCTCTTAGCAGTTCTGCTTAGTTGTAGGTGTTGGCTTTCCTCCTCCTTTCAAACTGCCTGTGCTGGTGTCTTATTTCCATTGAGAAGAGCCTGACGGCTTGTTTAAAAATATCCAGGAAAGATGAGGAAGAGCTAATTTACTGAACAGTCTGCTAGATCGCTGTTTGCTGAGGAGGATAGAGAAAGCTAATGCAGAAAGCTGGCTTGCTGAAAGAATGTAGTTTCACTATGGGATGCCTGAGTACCCTGTCCAGAAGTGAAAGAAAGCAAACGATAGGCGATCAGTGCCAGAGGATGAAGGATGGGAAGACTGGGGAGCCAAAAAGTAAATGGAAATGGACTCAGTACTGTAGTAATAGATGAAAGTGTTTTAAATACTTTCATATGTTACATTTCTTAGAGAACTCAAAAGTGCGTATCATATGAGTAGGCACGTGAAGGTCTGTGAGAACAGGTGTGGCAGGGGAGGGCAGGAGGCTCTTTAGGATTCAGTTCATGTTAAGGGGGAAAACCTTTGTAGAATTAAATGAGTTCTAATGACTTTACCCTTGCCACTTGAATGCAGCAATCAGATACTGTGATCGATGCCAGCTAATCAAACCTGACCGCTGCCACCACTGTTCTGCATGTGACATGTAAGTTACTGAATCTGAAATGATGGATTTTCTCCCTTCTGCTGTCATCACTTTAGTGTGTTCATGTCTTCAGTGTGTCAGCCCTTGCATAACAGCAGGTTTTACTATTTGTTCCTGTCTTAGACCCTCAGTACCTGGATTTCATGAAAGAGCAAAGTTCCTCCTGTTGGTGCAATATTATTATTGCAGCCCCATTGTCCAAAGTGGCAGAACTTTTTAGGAAACCTGCTTGTAGCTTTGTAAAACTGTGTTTATATTTAAAAAAAAAAAAAAAAAAAAATATTTTAAAATCAGCAATTGGAAGTAAGGAAAGGTGGGTCTGAGATACCAGCACCAGCAAATGCTTATTATAGAACTCTTTTATTGTATCTTGTTTCTGCAGCCTTGAAAGAGATGTGTGCTACTAATAACGCTAAAAATCTTTATCTTAAAGATTGACAGTGCGATTACATGCCTTAACCATTTCAAAGATGTCACTGCTATTCCCTAGCCTCATTCTGAATCATCAGAGAAGTCTGTAAGGGCACTGAAGACTGAGGCTACGAGTGAGACTTCAGTAGGCTGAGCTTGAGGAAGTGTAGTTAACTGAAGAAGCTAATACGCATCTTTTGCCTAAAATAAAATTTATTAGCAAATACAGTGAATTGTCTGTGTGTCTGAAATGTCTAGTATCTGTCCTTATTCTAAAACAGGATGAAAATGGCATGTGGACTATTCAAATTACTGCTGCACTGCTCTTTTCCTCAATTAGCTTTAAAAAACAAACAAGCAAGTAGCAAACAAAAAAAGGTAGCAAAAATAGCCCTAAGGTAGACTTAATTGAAGTGAGTGCTAGGCTAACATACCTTATCCACACAACTCTGAAGGGTCCTTTGGATTTGTTTTCTCTCAGTGTGCACATAAAACTAGTGTGGCTTAATGAACTATTACATGCTGTTGCTCAGTAATGCTCCCCATGTTAATTTAAGACACTCTCTTCATAACTCTTCTGAATCTCACTTGGTCCTTTTGGGTGGAAGGATGGCTGCTATAATACGGAGAATTGGCGTGATTGAGAAGGACTTGAAAAAGATACAGTGGGGCAAAATACTTAAACAAACAAACAAAAAAAACCAAACCACAAACCTGAACCCGTAGAAGCTAAAAGTGTGTGTCTTAGAAACATAATGTATTTTTTGCTTTAACTTACTGGAAATTATCTCTTTCAGATGCGTACTAAAAATGGACCACCACTGTCCATGGTAAGTTTATAAAAACAAAAAAAAAAAATCAGTATAATAATGATGAATTAGATCCTACATGATGAATTAGATGCTGCTTCAAAAATACAAATTTGAAGTAAAACTTGATTTTCACAGAACTTCTTGAGGCTTTAATATGTGAAAATAAATCTTGTTCCTAGTGTATGTTGCAATATAGAGTTGCAGGCCCAGTAGCTCAAATCATGCAGCTTCTCCTTATACAGAGAAACCCTGGTGTTAACAAGACCTATGAGAAATGGCATTTCTTTCTTTTGCTTAGTTTGGTATTGTTACCAGGAGAGGAGACACCTGCTACACTGTGAAAATCAGTTCTTGATTCTAGATGATACGTAAGACCCACTCAGACAGTTACTCTTCAGCAGTTTGTATTCACTGGTAGTCAGTAAAAATATTATCTGCTGTGACTATAAAAGTAGTGCAATCAGTAGTTGACTTGAAGGTGGTTTTTGTAACCAAAGCAACATCCACTGAAACTGATGGAGGGTCTGGTATTGTCTTCCATGATGACTGCAGCTAGTTCATAGTGTGTGAGACGCTTCCTTTACGGACTGTATGTATCATACACTTTGCCAGCTCATGTCCTGTCCTGTAGAACTTTGTGGGGGGCAAAATTTGTGAGGGGCCCAGATCATTTGGCCTGAGGAAAGAGACTTCGTTCAAAATGATGGCTTAACATGCTCCTGAAACACTAGTGCCGGACTGTTTTGGACATACCACTGACATCAACCACGTTATGCTCTGCAAAAGCTGAATGTATTAGTTTTTATTTTATTTTTTGTATACCGTAGTAACCTCTTTCTCTCTCCCCTCCTTCTAGGGTGAATAATTGTGTGGGATTTTCTAACTACAAATTCTTCCTCCTGTTTTTAATGTATTCCTTACTGTACTGTCTGTTTGTTGCTGCTACAGTCTTGCAGTACTTCATAAAGTTTTGGACAGTAAGTTCTAAGGCTTTTTTGTTGTTGTTTTTCATTTGTTTAATCTTGCATGTGTTATTGGAGGCTGCATCAGCATATTACCACTCACCATTTACTCTGTTCCATAGTTCGTTACCATTAACAGCATCAATTGAAGTGACTGAAGCAGGAAAACCTTCTGAATATTAATGAATTAAATGTATTACACTGCCCAGGATGACTAATTGTGGGAAGAGGTTCTGATGAGGGCGCTGTGCAATTTCTCTGCTCCATCAAAATTGAGTGGCACAGCTCAGGTTTTTTTGAGACTATTGGATATAGATATGTAGATATAGAAAGAACTGGCTATATCAAACGATGACATATATATATGTATATACACACATGTATATATAAAAATACTGACAAACGTGAAATACAAATAACAATTTTGTATCTTCCTAGACTTGTTTAGAGGTAATCTACTACCAGATAAGGCCAATTAATTTCTTGGGAACTGACCGAGCTGTGTTTTAGAGTCTCTGCATAGGCATGTCTGAACTTCATACTAGTGGCTTTTATTGATCAGATATGGGTAGAATGCTAAGATAAGTACAGTATTAATGATATATATCTTCCTTGCAACTATTACCAGTTGTCAAATGATCAAAACAAATACAGGCATCTAGCTACAGACTAACATTTACGTGAAGGGCAAGCATCCTTGTATGTCAGTGTTATATTCCACCTATCAGTTTTGTTCCAGTCACGTTCCAGGCTGAACAGAGTATCTTCTGGTGGTGTTCCCTTTCATCTCCAAAACCTTGTGCTGTGCGTTCCTGTCTCTAGACAGAAGAGCTAGCATCAGAATTCTCTTAATCAGTTTCCATTAACTAGCGTGGGAAAAATCACTGTACGTGGCTGGCTCTCTATCACATCTTTATGAGTAAATAATGGCACATATTTCTTAGACACTAGTTGCTGTCAGAGTAGCTGGGAAAAGCAGTCATTATCTGTAGCTGTAGAAATAATCTTTACTGGAGGAAAAAGATGTTTCCATGTCAGAGTAGGAGAATCTTGATCATATATTCAGAATAGCTATACTTTGAGACAGTTGGCATTAGACAGGTAAGATAAATGGTGCAAAAAGTACCTATGGGTCTGATCTTCCAAAGTACTATGTTTCTCTTATTCTGTCAGTTCTGTGTAGCAGCCTGTCACTAGAGAGCAAGGAACTACGTGGGAACTGAGCTGTCAGTATTGTGTGAGATGAAAGCCATAAATGTATTTATCAGTCATAGCTGTGGCTTGACAGTGTCTCAAATGAAATGGTCTGATTCTACTGTTCAGTCTTGCTTGACTGTAAATAGTTAGATTTTTAATTTGTGAATGTGCCACTCCCAAACATCTGCCTGGCTGCTTCCAGTGATTTGTGTGCAATTTCTAATGAAACTGTAGATGCGCTCTTACGTATTTACCAGTCAGTGCTTGAGCAAAGAAAAATCAATTTGCTTTGTCACCTCACTTCATAAGTGTTAGTGCAACAAAAGTCTGCAGTATGTCTGACCACAATGAACACCTAATACCAACGTTTGCAGCAAGCCTCCTCCAAAGCCCATCAGACATGATACTGAACTGGACCCTTGAGCAGAGGAAGTAAACTTTTTTTTTTTTTTAAATGATTTAGTTGTTTAAAACGCTTCCTGCAAGAATGGGATACTTCTGAAATGTGACAACAGGCAATGTAGTTCTGTGCTTGTACCTGTTGCTTTCATTTCCGGTTAATTCCAAGACAGAATCTGGTGATGCCATGATCTTATCATTAGAGTAGGTCTCTGACTCACTTTACTTATATTCAGTCACTCATTCCACAAAGCTAATATTCCTCTGATCTTATAATAGCCCGATTAAAGTAGACTTCCAGAAAGAAGTGGCAGCACCATAATCATGTAGGCTTGCAAAATTTAGTATGTCTCTAGTATGTAAGCCTTTAGGCAAATGCTGTTGACTGCAGAATAGAGTCCTGGAAGCTTCTCTTTACATATGTATCCAGGTCAGAGTGGAGTACTGCTGACGTGCTGTCTGTAGACTGCTTCAGTATATTGCTAACGCTCAGCTTTGTCTGCTATAGCATCAGACAGATTCCTGTTCTGACACTTTCTGTTGAGGCTCTCTAGATGTTGTTTTTTCCCCCCAAAGGTTGACTACTGGAAATATTATAGTATACCTTCAGAAGGTAGTGTTTCTTTTTTGCTTCTTCATAGATGTTTTTCAGAGAAAGTGTTCAACAAGCTTCTGTATGTATCCAGTGTTGGGATGGAAGATGAACTGCTTCTTGGGGAGTGTAGCCTGGGTCACTTCAGAACTTGTAGTAATGAGCCTGTGAAGGTGTATGTGCTAACTACACAAGTTTTGGCAATCCATTGGTTTGCACTGTTGATAATACTTGCATAGAGACATGACACACATTTGCAAATACTTGCAAACATTGTGAGACACGCACACCTACCTACCTCTTCTGTTGAAGAAAGTCTTCGTGTTTCCCACTTGCGTATGCCAGACTTTTACATAGCATCTTTCATGATTCTGCAGAAGTGCTGAAGAAAGATCTTGATACTGTTCATACAGTGGTGGAACAACCACACTGGCTGTAAATGTTTACCACAGACTCACACACTGATGCAGATGTTAAAATGTGTTTTGTAGATCAAGAGAACGTGAATGACTCCCTTTTTTTATACTCATAACTACTTTTCCTATACTCATGACATTTTTATTTCTACCTAGGAAGTTGTTAAAGATGAGCAGATAAAACCTCAGTTTAAGCAAATGTATTTGACACAAACACCAGCACTGGCTGAACGCCCAGTCTTTGATGCCTTGTTTACATAGTACGTGGTGGTACTCTCATTCTTGCTGCAACCCTCCCCCTTGAAACCTGTATATTTTCCAGCTCTTTTCAGTGTCTTTCATTGTCCTCCAAATTATTTTGGCAATCCTGAGTATAGCTAATTCAAGGAGGCGATATGTGTTCTGGGTAGATGGCACATGCTTCTGTAAAACTTTGGTTGTATTAACAAAACAAACAAAATAAAAAGTGAACAAACAAAAAAACCCCACCAACCAAAAAAAACCCTAAAAAAAACCACCAAAAAAAAAAAGCGAGCAATTCCAGATCCTTAGTTAGAACTCATTCCTCTTGCATATACATATAGGGACATATACCAGATCTTCTGAGTTTTTTCTAGATTTAAGCTAGACCTAGCTACTAAAAGATGAGAAATGAGTCAAGCTCTGCCAGCACTTTTTTTGTTGTGGGTTTTGTTTGGGGGGTTTTGTGACCTGATATATGCTCAAATGACTCTCTGCTTGTGAAGGAGTTTGTAGAGGAGTCTTTAGAATAGAGACTGGCTTCAGTCTATTACGTGTGCTAAGTAGCCCAAATTTTAGTGTGCAAATTGCTTCCCTTTGTAAGCTCTGCAGCTCTCTTACCTGCAGGTCTCTGCTTCTGTGCTGCTACTGAGCGTAATGATTTTAAATAACTAATATCTGAAGTTTCATTCTCTCTTCATATGCTGTGGCATGTGGACTGCTGCTAGAACACTACTGTGAATAAGCTTGTTATACGCACTCAAAGCCCGGAGCTTCTCTGCAGAAAGGAACTGGCCTTTTTTGAAAGATGCTTCAGTTCTGCAACTGTCATTCAAGAACTTAAAACCAGTGGCTGAAACTGGGTAGTCAGAAGAGGTAAATGCTCCCTGGGGGTCATACAGAATCACAGAATCAACCAGGTTGGAAGAGACCTCAGGGATCATCGAGTCCAACCATTGCCCTTGCACCACCCTGTCAACTAGACCATGGCACTAAGTGCCATGTCCAGTCTTTTCTTAAACACATCCAGAGATGGTGACTCCACCACCTCCCTGGGCAGCCCATTCCAATGTTTAATAACCCTTTCTGAAAAGAAATTCTTCCTCATGTCCAACCTGAACCTCCCCTGGTGAAGCTTGAGGCTGTGTCCTCTTGTCCTATCTCTAGTTGCCCGGGCGAAGAGGCCGACTCCCACTTCACTACAACCTCCCTTCAGGTAGCTGTAGACTGCGATAAGGTCACCCCTGAGCCTCCTCTTCTCCAGGCTAAACAACCCCAGCTCCCTCAGCCGTTCCTCGTAGGTCAGACCCTCCAGACCCTTCACCAGCTTGGTCGCCCTCCTCTGGACTCGCTCCAACACCTCAACATCTTTCTTGAAGTGCGGGGCCCAGAAATGAGCACAGTACTCAAGGTGCGGCCTCACCAGTGCCGAGTACAGAGGGACGATCACTTCCAGAGACCAGCTGGCTACACTCTTCCTAATAGAGGCCAGGATGCCATTGGCCTTCTTGGCTACCTGGGCACACTGCTGGCTCATGTTTAGCCAGCTGTCGATCAGCGCCCCCAGGTCTCTTTCCTCTGGGCCGCTTTCTAACCATTCTTCCCCCAGCTTGTAGAGCTGCATGGGGTTGTTGTGGCCAAAGTGTAAGACCCGGCACTTGTTCTTGTTGAACCTCATGCCGTTGGTCTCGGCCCATCTATCTAACCTGTCCAGATCCCTCTGTAGGGCCTTCCTACCCTCCAGCAGATCGACACTCCCACCCAGCTTGGTGTCATCTGCAAATTTGCTGAGGGTGCACTCAATCCCTACGTCTAGATCATCTATAAAGCTATTGAACAGCACCGGCCCCAGAACTGAGCCCTGGGGAACACTGCTAGTGACCGGCCGCCAGTTGGACTTTGCCCCATTCACCACCACTCTCTGGGCTCGGCCATCCAGCCAGGTTTTAACCCATTTAAGAGTCCACCCATCCAAGCCCTGGGCAGCCAGTTTGTCCAGGAGGATGCTGTGGGAGACAGTGTCGAATGCCTTACTGAAGTCTAGATAGACTACATCCACAGCCCTGCCCTCATCTACTAAGCGGGTCACTTTGTCATAGAAGGAGAACAGGTTGGTCAAGCAGGACCTGCCTTTCATGAATCCATGTTGGCTGGCCCCGATGCCCCAATTGTCCTGCATGTGCCGTGTAATGGCACTCAGGATGATCTGTCATGCAGATTAATCACACATAATTAAAAAAATTCTTCTCCAGGTTATAGAGCTACTGTTTTAGGAAGATGCAACTGAAATAAACTTGTATTTTCTGGCCCACAGAAAACACAGAGTAAGCTGCTACTGCTGCTGCTCTTTGAGTTTCAAAATCAGCTGGCCTGAGAATTCTTTATAGAGAGCTATTTTGTTTAAATATGCAATTCCAAGAGAGTCATAGAAATAGAAGTTACAAAAATTAATTAGGAAACTGGGGAGCACTGCAGTGTGCTCTGAGGTAGGTAAAGTCATTGTAGCTTTAACGTGAAGCTTAGGAGTAAGCAGCAATTGGAGTATGTATTTTGCTAGCCTCGATTTTGAGGGATCACAACCACAAGATATCCCTACAGCAGGGGGGAGAGGGACTGTTGCACAAATTGTCTAAGCAAAACTGCTTCCAGAAAAACAGCAGTAAATAAGGAAATGGAACTTAGACAGCAGTTCAGAGAGCTGGACTCTGCTATCATTTGCTTACTCTAGCATGATCTAATGGTAGCCAGCATTTTTCAAAATGCTGTATGTATCTGCTTGACTCCAAGGTAAAAGCTTGGGCTCTCCCTAGGCTTTCTGCACAGATTAATGTAACTTAAAAGCCATATATCTTGCCTACAACAGATTTCTTAAGTGCTAGCATCTTAGCTAAGATGGCTAATACCACTCTTTAGGTATAAAGTTAGGAATTTAAAAGCTAATTTAAACTAAGCTTTCCTGTTTCTTGCTTTATTTTCTTGAGTACTGGTTCAATTTCACATGTTACGCTAAAGATACATCCCACAAACAAATCTCAATATTGAAGGATATTGGGAAGAAGAAAAACTGTACTGATGTGTTATGGGTTCTTTTTTAAACATAGAAAATTGTGCAAAGAATGGCAAATTATTTTTTATGGTTTTGACTGAAACTACGTCTAATGGTAATAGATATGTTCTCAAGTCAGAAAGATTTTTTTAATTTATAAAGCATTGCTTTATAGCTCTGGAGTATTCTCAACTTTTCAAACCTTTATGAATGGCTTCATCATACAGAATATTCACCTTACTTTTGATGGAAACAACTAGCAAAGAATGCAGCTGGTGTAGTCATGCTGTTCAAGCTGAGGAACCACCTGAGAGTGATCCAGCCACAATCTGAATAGCAATACTTCTATGCTTCAGTAGAAAATTTCATGCCTTGTAAGTCAGTAGTATGCTTAGGTACTCTCCCCTCTGTTCTCTCGGACGATGGTGGCTGAGGCTGCTGATGGGCATTGGAACTCGGCACGTCTGAGAGCACATGTGCGCACCAACCATTTCTTTCTTAATGAAGCCTGTGCTGTTTTCAAACACTTCGTCTTAACATAATACTAGTGTTTAATAAATTGTCTTTGTTTGCGCAAAGCTTTGCCGCAGGAATGATGCAGAGAATTGTCCAAAGGTAAAATCCAATATTGCTGTAATTATTTAAATACTGTTCCTACTATAATTTTTCTAATACAGTCATTTGTGGTAGCTAGTTACACCATCACAGAAGGAAGGAGACTTGTAATCTGTTGCCTGTGAATATAGGTAGTGTACAGGGGTATAGATATACCTATGTGCACTTGATCTTAAGTGAAATGTGGTTTAGTTTAACAAAAAATCAGCCTTAGATAAGTGGGTATACTGAATGAGCTAATGGAAAAAGTAATGGCAATAATGCAAACTAAACAGCTGAATAAAAATAGCCTCTGCTTTCATAGTGCTGGTAAAGGTCAGCTACTTAAAAGTACTGTGATTTTGAGGATATAGAACTAGAATAGTATTGTTACAAATCCCATTGGCCTCTTGAAAGTGCAAGCCTAAAAATAGCTGGGGTTGGGGGTGGAATAGACTATCCGATATAGGTGGGAGGTTATTTTTTATATGGTGGTTGTACTGAAATTGTTGTTTTTCATGTGATCATCTGGTGAATCACTTCTGCCTGGTCAGACATGGCAAATTTGTTTTGCTAAGTACATGCTGGTTGTTGCCTAAACTTTAGAGATCGTAAAAAATTGGAGAGCTGTCCCAGGTCTTGTCTAGGAGTTGTTCAGTCTTGGAAACACAGTGTGACAGCCGTTTCCCTTTTACGTTCCTTACACCGGTTCAGAAGTAGGTTCAGTATTATTACCTTGCCAGGAAAGGGTTTGGAAGTTTTTGTTCTATTTTCTTCCCTTCAAAGAAAGTGATTTTGGACATGTTTTCCCTGGGTCTCTTTGTGTGTGGCTGCACAGTTAACATTTTTTAGTATAGGAATTTCTTTTTATTTGCCCCCTACTGTGCATTTAAAAGACTAACCCATGATTATACACAGTGCTGTCAAACAGATGAACATACCCATTCATGCAACTAAACTCAGATGGAAGGTGTACCCATCAGCTTTAAATGCTGTTATACACCAGTTTAATGTGACATGGAAGGAAAGCCGGGCTTGTGGTTTTTTTCTTTGTAAAAAGTGAGGTGAAAGACCTACAGCAGAATGGGTGTGGCAGAAAAGGTTTAGAGATAATACTGCATTAGTTGCTAAAAAGTGTTAATGTAGTAATCTCTTTCTCTCTTTCTCCCCAGAATGAATTGCCAGATACCCATGCCCCCCATGCAAAATTCCACGTACTGTTCCTGTTCTTTGTGGCAGCCATGTTCTTCATCAGCATACTGTCACTCTTCAGCTACCACTGCTGGCTAGTTGGCAAAAACAGGTCAACCATAGGTCAGTTAATTGGAATATGGAACTGTTCCTTGTCCAGAAAACCAACAAGTCAATGAGAATGTGAGGCCTACAGGATATGCCATCACGTATAAATGGAATTTTAAAATATTGTGCAATAAGAAGCATATTTGGTGAAAGTAATTAAAGGTGAAACATACAGGGAAATGAAGCATGTATAGGGGTCCTCTGCTAGAGCCATGCATGTGGATTTGTGATGAATATTAATTTCTTTTGTTTCTATTTTTGAGATCTCTGAAGCACTATGCATTTTTGTTTTGTTTTTATATAGTGTTAAGTATGTAACACAATTGCTACTTCCCAGTAACCCTGTTGTTATAATACTTTGAGCAGCTGGGTGGCCCCAACCAAGGTGAAGGCTTTACTGTGTATGAACATACTACATTTTGAACCAGATCCAAAAGAGTATTCTTAAATCCTGTGAAACAAAATGGATCTCGCTATTAGGAAGTAGCTTGTAAAAGCAATGCAGTAAAAATGGAAACACTGGTGCACATTTCCTAAATAATAAAAGAGATCCTCATAATTTCTATGCCTCAATAGAAATGGCTGGATGGTCGCACTCAAAGGGTTACGGTCAACGGCTCAATGTCCAAGTGGACACCAGTGACGAGTGGCGCTCCTCAGGGGTCAGTATTAGGACCGGTCCTGTTTAACATCTTTGTCGGCGACATGGTCAGTGGGATTGAATGCGCCCTCAGCAAGTTTGCTGAAGACACCAAGCTGTGTGATGTGGTCGACACGCTGGAGGGAAGGGATGCCATCCAGAGGGACCTTGACAGGCTTGAGAGCTGGGCCTATGCAAACCGCATGAAGTTCAACAAGGCCAAGTACAAGGTCCTGCATGTGGGTCGGGGCAATCCCAAGCACAAATACAGGCTGGGTGGAGAATGGATTGAGAGCAGCCCTGAGGAGAAGGACTTGGGGGTGATGGTTGACGAGAAGCTCAACATGAGCCGGCAGTGCGTACTTGCAGCTCAGAAGGCCAACCGTATCCTGGGCTGCATTAAAAGCAGCGTGGCCAGCAGGTCGAGGGAGGTGATACTGCCCCTTTACTCCCTCTCATGAGACCCCACCTGGAGTACTGCGTTCAGCTCTGGGGCCCCCAACATAAGGAGGACATGGAGCTGTTGGAATGAGTCCAGAGGAGGGCCACGAAGATGATCGGAGGGCTGGAGCACCTCTCCTGTGAAGAGAGGCTGAGAGAGTTGGGGCTCTTCAGCCTGGAGAAGAGAAGGCTCCGGGGAGACCTTATAGCAGCTTTCCAGTACCTGAAGGGGGCCTACAGGAAAGCGGAAAAGGGGCTTTTTACAAGGACAAGTAGTGACAGGACGAGGGGGAATGGTTTTAAAGTGAAAGAGGGTAGATTTAGATTAGATATTAGGAAGAAATTCTTTACTGTGAGGGTGGTGAGACATTGGAACATGTTGCCCAGAGAAGTTGTGGATGCCCCCTCCCTGGCAGTGTTCAAGGCCAAGTTGGATGGGGCTTTGAGCAACCTGGTCTAGTGGAAGGTGTCCCTGCCTGTGGCAGGGAGGTTGGAACTAGATGATCTTTAAGGTCCCTTCCAACCCAAACCATTCTATGATTCTGTGATTCTAAATGTTTTAAATGGCATTGACGAGCATAAGCAAGTTACGTGCATTACTTAAAATACCTGAAGTTCTTGCTAAAGCATTTTTGAAAGTGCTTTATGCAGGGTGGGGGGGACAGGGACTGATGGGTATTTCCACAACTGAATAAGTCAAGATCTTATACCTTTCAATGGAAGCTTAAATTTCTGTCCTCAAAATTAAGTGGATTGATTGAAAGTGAAATAATCTTCAGGTTGCTAGAATTTTGATGGAGGAAAAGGAATTTTTTTGATTGCTTGGAAGGAGGATTGTTTGAGTCCTTTTCCTTTTGACATATCTACAGCTAAGCAATATTCACAGTCTCTTTTTTTAGCTTTGAAGAAAATGTTAGCATGTTCCTTGCCCAAAAGTCAGTGGTCGTAATTGGCAACACAGTCAGTACTTATTTACTTTCTGGATCATGATTGTAAAAAGACAAGCTGTTGGATGGGGAGAGCAATGAGTCCTCTCTGTTCTTGGCCAAGAGCGTAACTTGACTGACTAGAAAAATGGTGGAGGTTTGCTATAGTTTGTGGTATGTCTGTGTTTCTAATGTAATAGATCTTCCCTTTCTCTGATACCACGGGATGCTCTTAATTCAACTTCAGACCTTGACAGAAGTAGAAAAAACTATCCTGTATGGGTTTCGGTCCAGTAGTGCTTATCGTAAATTGCTTCTAGAAGAGGAAGTCTTCTGCTCAAAGAAGGCTTCACAGGCCAAAGAGAGAGCTAGCCATCAATGAACAAGGGATGTGGTATCTTTGGCATGCTGATGGTACTTAGCTCTGTCTCAGACCCTATGTTAAATGTAAAGAGAGGAAGATGACTGTTCTGCTTACATGAACTTTCTTACCTTTATATTTTTATCATTAACCCTGTGGTGGTTTTTTTTATGCTCTCTGATTATTTGAGGTGACTTTTTTTGTCTTTCCATAATGCACATCAGATTGTCGCAGCTTGCCTGACACTGTTTCCACAATAGAGAAGTTTGAGTCTGTTTATTCATCTTCCCTGACTCCTTATCGCTCTAGAGATATTGTATGTTTTTCTTTTACAGAAACATTCCGTGCGCCCACATTTCGAAATGGCCCTGATAAAAATGGCTTTTCTCTTGGATGCAGCAAAAATCTGAGGGAGGTTTTTGGAGATGAAAAGAAGTACTGGCTACTCCCTATCTTTACCAGGTATTCAGTCTGAATGGGAATGAATTGGAGAATACATTGATTCTATGACTTTCACCTTGCTTCCCCTTTTCCTATAAAACAAAGCACAACTGAAAAGGCAACTTTTGTCAATCCTGCATGATGAATATTGGTGTAGGTAAAATATGCAGGAGAAAACTGAGCAAACTCTGTATAGGGTTTTCAGTCAAAGACAAGGGCCTCATTGACAAGGGCCTTCTAAATATGGAAGTCTGGAAAGCTTTGAGTAGTGTATTTCAAAAATTGTACACCCTTTGGTGGTAGTATTAGTGTCTATAGAACAGAAATCAGCAACTCGGAGGAGATCCAAATGCATGAACTTCATCTGCATCGAAACAGCATCAGTTTAAAAACACCCCCTCTTACCCCTGAAAAAACTTGACAGCTTTCCTCTTGCTGCAGATGACAGTTTCAGTATTGAAAGCTGCCTGAGAAAGTGCATGTAAATAAGCAGCAATGCAAAAAAAAATCTGATACTATGCAAAATACTGGTTTTAAAACTTCAGCTGAGCCAGTGCTAGGGAGTTGCAGACAAGCGTCAGCGAAGCTTAATGAAGCAAGACTGACCTGCTGCCCACTTCCACCACTCCAGAAAGTCAGCAGAACAAAGTAGGTGCCGTGTTTCAACACTGCTTTTCGGGGGTTGTGTATCAGTTTAAAATGTTGGTGAACCCATTTGTGAAGCTGAGGTCTGGTAGCAAACAGCAGAGGTGATAACAAGATCTTAAGTTGCTCAGCTACTTGCTCAACTGCTATGACTTTTCATGGGATTAAAAAAGACAGAAGCTATATGGTAGATGGATCAGTCTGTTTTGCCACCACATTTTATCCTGATTAAACTTGCTTTAAAAGAAGGCTTAGCTAACCTTAGATTGATGGGCAGAGGGGACAACATGGCCACCAGAATATTATTAACGCAGCAGCAGAATTCTGGGGTTATAAGTACCAGATAGTCTGACTACCTGTGCACAGTGGTTTGGGGGAAGACTAGAGCTACAGTCTACAGAAATACAGTGATGTTTCTGAAATACGTAGACCAGTGCTGTGCTCAGCAATCCCTACTGAGTGATAGGGTGAGAATCATTTGAGCTCCAATATTTAATTAACTGATCATCTGGCTTAGTGGTAGAACTGCCTTGCTCAAGTGTGGAGTTCAACACTGCAGTCAGTAATTGATTCAAGCCTGTAGCATTTGCCTTTTGCATGCATACTTGTTCAGTTAATTTAAGTCAACTACAAACGGTGATTTGAATCTTTCTGGTTTAGTTTGGGCGACGGGTGTAATTTTCCAACTCGTTTGGTGATTATGGATCCAGAGCAACTTACTGTCTCAAGCCAAAATGAACCTGCCAAAAGGTAACTATAGCATTTAAGATACTGATGTTGTACTGTTCTGTATTTCATCTGGAGAAAAAACTGTTTGAAAATTATTTTTTTAATTTTTTATACTTCTTATCATCTTCAGAGTGAGTTTGTAAGTCTTCAGAGAAGGACAGAATGGATCAAGACTAAAAAATGGTGTTGCTTGATGCAGAAAGTCTGTTTCTTGGTTTTGACCTATAACAGAGGATATGGCTCTAAGGAAACAGTAATACAGAAAGTAAGAAAGAGAGCTTACGGCTCTTAACAGCAATCAAAAAAGTCCTAGGGAAGACTGAATAATGGTCCATGGAAAAAAAGTTTAAAGTATTTTTTGGGATGAGAGAAAAGCAAGGTATTATACGTATTTCACCTCCTCCAGCATCCTTAAACAAGGGATGCTGAGACACAGTTTGCAGGAGAGGTAGATCACTGTGGCTATTGCTGGTTTTTAGCACTGGAGGAGTTTTAGCTCATTACTTGTTATCCCTCCAAATTTGCATGTTTCATATCTTCAGTGTATTTTCAGGAAGCCTGCTTTATATTCAAAGACACGGGAGTATGTTAAACATCTGGGAGTGTTTACATTTACCGTTTAGAAGTCTTCTGTTATAGTTTGGTGAATTTGTAGCTGAAGGTTGTTGTCAACAGCAGTCACCTGAGTTATCAGGCATATGGGGGGTTCAAAAGCAACACTGAGAAGTTGTTGCTTCCAGTGCAACATAACCTGTGGAATTTACACAAGAGCAGGACCTTTCTGCAAACAGCGGAGTATCCTTTTGGATTAGGAAGATGTTCAGCAGAAAGCCCTAGCATTTACTGATGGGATAAGATGGCATTATGTTGTTCTTCCAGACAGTACTGGTTAGGTTTTCCTTTTAACTGTGTGGCAGTAGCACTGTTGTTAGTATACCATTTCTTGTTTATCAGGCTGTGCTTTTTTTTTCCATTAGAATTGTGAATGGCCTATGTCAGGTAAGGGTTTAGACTGATG
The DNA here is from genome assembly GCF_013368605.1 of Nyctibius grandis. Lineage (NCBI taxonomy): Eukaryota > Metazoa > Chordata > Aves > Nyctibiiformes > Nyctibiidae > Nyctibius > Nyctibius grandis. The sequence goes on from NC_090659.1 coordinate 106,884,194, forward strand.
ACTGGAATAAGCCTATGGAAGAATTAGGGTTGGAAGCAGGGGGCCATTTTCAGCTGGCAGTGTAGGGTTTTTTGTTTGCTTTGCTCTTAAGTAACTTCACTACTCTAGAAATGTCTGAAATAAGCAGCTACTGCTATTACAGAATTCCTGTTGACTTTGCTTACTTCTCAGCTCTGGAGCCAATCAGTCCTTTCCTCCTCGACCACTCAGTGAATCACAAAATCGATTGCTAGCCAGCGACAGTCAGTGGGTAGAAAGTGGCCCTGAAGAGGAAAATGTTAAATCAGGTAGCCAGCACCATAACATTTCTGATGATTCTATGGTTTTGTTTGTGGTGGGTTTTTCTTTTTTTTTTTTTTGTTTTGTTTTGTTTTGTTTTAAGGCTAAAAGGTTCTTAGGAAGTGGTTGGAGTCAAGTAAAAGAAAATTTGTTCTGTAGAATCAAGTCAGCATGTTCATGAGTTAAGGCTAACTTGTGTCTCATGCTCTGATCCAAACTAAGTTATTACACTAAGGTAATAGATAATTCTCACTTTTTAACTTCCTGTTCTGAGATTTTTGGATCTCTTTATATTTGATTAGGGGGAGGAAAATATTTTTTTAAAATAGGCACAACACGATAAATATGCTTTCTGGTTTTAAGTCTTTGCTATTCTGCAAATCTGCGAAAAGACATAATTGAGATTCTCTCACATTTTAGGTGCAAAAAAGCATATTATAGTTTCGTTGGAAAGCTGATCTCAGCTTACTACTAACCAACCATCTCAATGAGAAACAGGTAAGACCAACATAATTGATTGCTCTTTCTGTATACGTATGAGTAAATGAAAATGGACATCTTGAAGTTAAAAGTCACTAGTTACGGAATGCAGAGGAGTCCTCTGATGTTGGATGAGTAACAGAAAAGTCTAAATAAAACTCACTCAGAATGGCTGTCCAGAAGACAAGAATGGGAGTAATGCTGTAGTGCAGGAAACAGGCGCTGGCTAGATCTGAGATGAGTCAGAGTAATCCTGTAATTTAGATTGAAGTGGGTAGTGCTGGATTTGTTACCTGACCACGGAAAAGAATCCAATCTGCTGAACAGGCAATTTCAAGATGAAGTCCTGTCTCAAGGAAGCGATGTTCTTAAAGACAGTTAAGGAGCTGTTCCTTTTCTTAATCATATATTGGTGGGCCATGCTCTGTTCTGATACTTTACAAAGCTGTCTGTGCACAAGGAATGAAGGTCAATAGATAAATATAGGTGTCTGCATGCGGACTGCTTTGACACACTTGGGATTGACAGTGATCTTTTATGTAAGAGCTCAGCACGCACTTTGCATTTAGGAAATACAGTGAGTGCTGCTGCCTATATGAAAACTTCCCTTCGTGTATTTCCAGTGACTAAATTAGACTTCTCTTAACTTCATACTCTGGTGAGTTTATAAGCTCCCATTTAACTTTTTTCTCTCTGGAAGAGACGCAAATCTTACATGGACAGCTAGGAACTGTAGATGCTGAGGGCTTAGTCATTCACCCCCTCTGCCTTTTTCTTCCCCACCCCTCAAAAAAAAAAGGGAGACAGAACTTGCGAGGGATTCCCATTTTCTTTGGGAAGAAAACACAGTATTTGAGTTTTGTGAGCTCAGTAATTTTCGGATCACTTAATTTTTTTAATTTTAAATAAGCCTTCTGATCTAGAACCATTGTTTTGGTGGTGTTTGGGGATTTTTTTTTGTTTTCAAGAAAAAAAATCTGTCTAAGAGGTCTTTGTGGGGAATGGTGTGATGCTTGGACTGATGTTGGTCTTACTGCTCAGTGTGAACTCGTACGAAACCAAAATTAGACTAGTTAGTGGTACTTCTGAAAAACCTGCTCACCCATGAGAACCCACCAATGAAGAAATTTCCCTTTGCAACTTTTCTTCCCACTTTATGTAAATATGCAAATGAATGTCCCAAGCAAGGGACTCCTTTCAGCCTCTAGCTATATGAAAACTAATTTGATGTAAACAGGTTACTAAGGCTTTTCTATTCTTCATAGAAAGGAATAGATATCTTCTGAGAGCAGTTCATCCCAGCAGCCTTTTATAGGGTATTATAGAAGTATCTTAATCTTTCTTTCCACTGACCTAGAGAGGGAGCATAGGTGACTGGCTTAGGCTAGACAATTAACTGGTAATAGTTTGGGACAAATTTTCTTTCTATCCTCCCTCTCTTCCTAAATTCAGGCCAAATCTAATAAAGGAAGATTGTGTACTTTGTGTCGCGCTTGCCCAAACTGCTGTAGTTTTAAAAGCTGTGTACATAAATAATGTATAATTGCACCCAATGCAAAAGCATTTTGGGATGTGTTATCTCAAATAATGGTTAACTCAGTAGCACAATGTTTCAGCCATTCTGAGTTCAGTTGGATTTGGTCAGTTTCTGTAGGCCAAGGTGGTTAATTCCAGTCCCCCTGCAAGTGTAAGCAACTATGCAACAGCTGTGAGATCCAACATCTGTTCCATGCACTTTCGTATACCCTGTAACAGCTTGATACTTGTATTTTTCAATTTTATGCCTATAACATGCAGCAGAAGCAGTCAAAGTTATGGCGGGCAAGTAAAATTCCCAGATTATTTGAGAGAAAAGAGCATGATTTGTGAAAGAAGGCCAGTCTCCCAGCTTCACCTAGGAAAATATAACTTCTGTCCCCATAGCTGTCAATTTAATTCAAAATGAATGAGCAATTCTTGCTAATCCAGGATCCAAGAGACTTTAGCCACAGGCCAGTGGTGATGGACTGGCGTTTGTAGTGCAGATGATCTTCTAAAACATAAGAGGTTTAAAACAAAAAGAAAACAAAACAAACCACACCTCCCAGAAGGCTAATTACGAGGTGAAGTTACCTTAACTGCTGTCCTGAATCAGGAGTCTGTAAATTACATGTTACCTAGCTGCATTCTTGTAATGCGCTATGATCTGTTTTTTCAAAGCTAATGGTAGAAGTCCAGTAATTACCTTTTTTGTTTCACTAGGTTTCTGCAACACATTTTGTGCTTGAATATTACTTAATTTTGTTTGGAAGAAGTTGATCAGGAAAAAATGGAACATGAACATTTTGGGAAGAGACAAGAAATTCAAGTTTCTGCACAGTACAATGGATTCTTGTAAGCACTATTGCAGAGCAGGGAAGTTAAGACAGATGCCTTAAGATTCTTAATGTGCATTTATGCAACACTGAATTATATACTGCTACCAAAGGGCCAAATCCTGAAGTGCCCTGCTTGGATGCACAAGGTCCAGAGTGGGAACTATGCATTTCTGTTACGCTGCAGTGGTGGGGGTAGATTGCAGAGACTCCTACCTCCTCACAGGCAAACTTCACACCTTAGGCACTGCAAAAGTCACTTCCATAGCAGGTCTCCAGGTTACAGTAAGAAAGAAAAAAGGAAAAGGAAAAAAAAAAAAAAAGAAGAGGGGGTAAAAAAGAAAACAATGAACAGAGAGCATGGCCGGTGAGTCTGAAGTGTGACTATACGTAGTTCAAACAGCGGGTGATGGGGAAGGGACTGGATGATGTGTTTTCCCCTCTTCGTATTAATCAGTCTGCCCCATGATCATAGCTCTCCAATTCTTTCAGGACTAAGGATTCCTTCTACTAGCTGTGCTTTGGAGCAAGGCAATGCCAACAACGTAAAAGCCTTTTACTTGGGTGTTGCTTTTTTGCTATAGGATTGAGCCCCCTCATCATTTTAACTTGATTTATTTAACTCTATCAAGAACAGAGCTCAAAGAAGCAAACTCATTTTTTAGTTGAAAAAAATGTGGATTATTACTTTCCAACAATTGTCTATCAGCATACAAAGAAAAGCCAGTCCAAAAAGTTGTTACATTTTCTGTTAATGTCTGCAGTGTTCTGTATAAGACAGTATCAAAATGGTAAAGTACCCCTGAGAAAAAAGTTATGGCAGTTGTGTGTTGTTAGAAAATGGAACTGGAAGAGTACTGCTTTTCTATGGGACTCTTGATGGTTTATAAATACTGTTTTATACTTTTCTTTTATCTTTTTAATAAAGGCACAAGTTTTTATTGGTTCTAAAGTTCCATTTAAACAAATATCTAGTACTTATGAGAAAATTAGCGTTAGATTATACATCTGTGTTAACACACTGAAAATGTGTATGCTTTAGTCTGCCACTTTCAAGTCCAGTTTAAGTGATGTTGAAATTGCTAAAGATTGAATGCTTTGTGCAGTGATGTACCTGTTCACAAAAGGCAAAATGTGTTTCCTATGTGAGGAATAAAGTCCATCCTAAGCTCAAGACTGACAGCAAACAACATGGGTTTTTTTCCCCTCACTCCTCTTTGGGTGGTATTGGAATTTTGCGCCTGGAAAAGGTAACAAATACTATTTTCCTGTCTGTAACTTTTCTGATGTTCAGCTGATGCTGATTACACACAGACATGAGCCCTTTTGATACAGACTGAAGTAGTAGCTGAGTTGATGATCTGGAAGAAAAGAACCGGTTTGGTTTGTCTCCCAGACAGATTGCTACTTAAGTCAAATATGCTTATGATGGAGACACTAAGGTATCAAGTATACTGTAAGGTTTAAAACAAGTATTTTTTGTCTTTGGAAAGAATAAATTTTTCTTAAATATTAATCCTCTAGAACAAGAACACTTTGAGAACCTATGAACTTGATTTGGTCACTGTTGGATGTTCTTGAGACAGAAGTAATGGTCCAAAACTTGCATGTTTTATGAAAGTTGCAGAATGTTTCTTAAACTTTGTACAAGAAATTTTGCGTTTTCTAATTTCAAATCTTACAAAAACATTTGCTACACATAAATCTGAAAGGTTTAGCTTTTTTTTCTCAAATGTCAAGTGAGAAGTGCTCATCTGAATGTAAGCTCTCTGCAGTACTGCACCAGCAGAATTTCTTGGGGAAGATAACAGAGACAGAAGACTGCCAGTTCAAATGGCTCGTTCTGAGTGCCAAAATCTGCAGGCCCAAACACTGGTGGAACTGTACTGGAGGGCCTGGGACATCTGGCTTTTACTGCATCAGTGTATTGCAGCTCAGATAACACATGCACAGTCATCATCTAGCAGAACTGTAAGCAAAATCTATGTCCCTAATATGGTAAATATCACTGATTCGGCAATATGGTCTGTGCTCCCTCCACCCCCCAAAGTGCTCAGTATACCACCATATGAATGTATATGTACTGTAGGCTAACATCAGTATGGCTTGTTTGATTTCTTAAGTCAGGATAGTTAATCTACAGGAAAAACTGCAAGCGAACAGACTGGGCTTAACTCTATGTGTGTTCTCTAGCAAGTGCTGGTCTTCTGAAACCAGTTCTTTGTATATCTGATGGACATTTTTGTGGCTTTTCATGAAGAGCTGATGTTTCTGACATCTTTATGCAGATCACAGATTTTGTCCCAGATTTTTCTCATGTTTCAGATGAGAAAAGGAGGAGAGCAGTGTGCTTAGGATACTCTTGAGGCCAGGGTTACTGTTGGTGTAAAAGCAGGCATTACTGAAGAGTCCCTTTGACAACTACAAATCATAGTAAAATGATTCAAATATGATTCTTCCAAATTCACCCCCCCCAAACCACACCCCTTCCCCTTGCCCCCCCCCCTCCCCCGAACTGGATACTAAGAGAAACCCCAGACTAACACAAAGGAGTGAGTTAGTTAAGTTCTCTAAGGGAATTGCATTGGTGAACTCTAAGGGCACACCAGTGAGTGGGATTGAGGGGTCAGGTTTTCCTGGCAGGCCCTGGCTGCAGAGGAGGTGTCACGTCTGAGGTGGCAGGGCGATGTCTTCTGCTCTGTCTTTCCGAGTTACAGCTTCCTAACCATAAGCAAGGGCACTCTGTGCTATATCAAAGAGTAGGATAGGCAAAATGAGGGAGCAAGCCAGGAATTAAGAAGTTGGTGAGGACAAACAGCTGTGTGGCCGTTGAGTTGCAAGCAGAGGTAGGTATCACTGCCAGCAGAGGCAGGGGGGCTGTAGGGCTGCTCGAGGAAATAGGTCCTTTTGGCCCATGCATGGAAGAGCTGAAAACTTCCAGGGAATGCATCAAGAAGAGCAGCCCGACCTGTTCAGGAGGCCAGAAGGGAGATTGATCCCAAGAAAACAACTGTTTGGGGTGCTGGGTCATGTTGTACATGCTGGTTTTGTGCTTTAACTTACTCTGTATCAGCAAGTCTTGAAAATACCTAGATTGTCAATAAAAATAACAGCCCTTAAGCTTTTAGATCTATCAACGTAATTACTATTGCAAGCCATAAATAGCATTGTAGTTACTGTAAGGTAGTTGGCATTGGCTGCAATTAGAAACTATGCTTTAGTAATCCTTACTGCTTTTTTCTTTAAAAAAAAAAAATCCACGTACACACACGAGTCATGCAGGCAAAATGACATTAAACTCCTCAGTGTGAGGATGGAAGCCTGATGTAGGGCAAGATTACAGTCTGATTTCTCGAGATTTCTGAAATGTCTTAAGATGATAAGCCTGTCCCTGTGAAGATGAGGCAGGGAAATCCATAAATAGAAAATACTTAAAACTCACAGCTAATACTGTTTTTTTCTTATGACGATTTATTCACAGACTGTACAACATACAATTACTGCCCCTACCAAAGGCATGTTACGGGAAGAGGGCAGGAAGAGGTGTAGGTTTGTGTCATAGTTCACTTCCTACAGTGTTATCTGGAGATTGCAGTGTCACAAGTTCGATGCATCATAGCCTTTGATTGAAAACTTCCACTTTAAATATTCAGAGGGTTATTTTAAAGGGAGTTCGGACACTTATTTTTAGTGATTTGAGTAGAAATTATGGTAACTTTTTGTTAAAGCTGCCCCTTGAGTGTGGAATTCACAGGTACCAAGCTACTTTTGGTATGCTGTTCTTCGAAACTGGTCCTGTTCTCCAGAATGCTAAATGCCTACAGCTTTCAGGTACTGTTTCTTCCCTAGTTTGATCTTGTGTGGCTCTTCTGTATTGTAAATAATCATTTAGGGTTTGGAGGTTTTGGTTAAGAAGTTCAATATCATTCGATATCCACTCAAAGAACTTTTTGATCTATCATCTGAAGTGTGGTCCGGTTGTAGCTCACCAGAGCCCCAAGAGGAGGGGGGAAAATAAAGCAGCGTTAGCAGCAGCATTAGCATCTGGCAGATTTACCAAGAGATGCATTGACTCTGACACAAATTAACCAGTTCTGCCTAGATCTGGAACAATGACTGACGACTGTATTTACTACAAAAGAAAAAAATAAAACCAAAAAACAACTTTGAGCTTCATAGTATATGTTCTCTGAGGACACAGTCGAAAATTGTACGTAACTGGGGGATTCAGGTATACATACAGAGGCTCCAAATAGCGGCTACTGTAACTGTAAGTGCAGATCAAGAACACATCTTTCACAGTACCTAAAAAATAGCTAAGTATGCAACATCAGAGGCTCTTCTATCCCTAAATAGCACCAAAGAAAGCAGCTGCATATAAAGTGATTTGTTATAATACTGAACACATTAACTACACTCATTTCTAGCAATTTATTTTGTATAGAGAGACAGCTTTTTATATGCATTTTTCTTAATTACGTAACTGTCGTGAAAAGTAATGAAGCTGCAAGTTGTAGTTAGTTTTAATGCTGATTAAAAATGGTGTTTGGCTGTTCGTTTTCTGCAGCAGTTACTTGAATCTTGTTTCCATTAGGTAGCGAAGTCTGATAATGTTTACAGGAGTGCTTGCTTTGTTTGGGGGTTTCCCCATCTTTCTTCCCACCCCCTGCCCCAAGACAGAGCGAATATGCTCAGCAGTCAAGCAGATATGTTGGGGATGAAGCGCTGGGATCAACTTCGTTGGCACCAAAGCATTAATGGTGACAGGCAGATTCCCTTCCATTTACATTGCCTAGCTGACAACTTACATGCTTGGCGTGTTCCTCTCATTTTTCCCATCCTTTAACCTGTTGCTATTAATCAGCTTTATTGTGAAAAACAGAAATCTTTCTGAACGGCAATTTACAATCATAAAGATATTGCAGGAAGAGGCAGCGTTCCTACTGTTAAGTCTGCCCCCTTTCCCTGTCCCCTTTTTAACTTAAAGGAATTAAACATCCCTGGATTATCTCTACAATTATTTTTGTATTTGCCAGCAAGGCAAATGTGTCATCACCATTTGCACTAATCACAATGTCCCAGCTGTTCTACTTCCACATAGTTACTTTTAATTGTGCTGCCTAAACTTGTAATGAGCTGTATTTAAGTTTGAGGTGAAGTGTAAAAGATATATGTAATAAGAACACATTTATTGTATTTTTTTGTATGTTACAGATAGGACTAGTCCTATGCACAAAGAAAACATGTTGCCATTTATAGTTTAATACTTGAAGTAACTTTTTAAAATGGGCTTTTATAAATGAATTATATATAAAATCACATTGCTTTGCCTGGAAGTTCTTTCATGTTTTAATTTTATTGTGCAATCTCCCCATATGTATACTTTAAGCCATTTATAACCATTGAAAGTGCATTCAGGATTTTGTACATCAGTGTTCAGACCTGTTCATACTTCTCTGAAGTATAATTCATGTTTAAATAAAAAAGTTGTACTGCTTTAGGCCTCTTTTCCAAAGTCATAAAATACTAATGGATTTGACACTTGAATTTATCAGTGAATGCAACATCAACTTAATAAAAGTATGTGAAAGATCTGAAAATTGCTTAGCTGTAGCATGTGTGTATTGGATCTGTGAGAAGAACTGCCTACCTGGGAAATGTTTTGTAACTGTTCCACAGCTTTTACCCGCCAGCTGCAACAAACCTAAGATTACACTCACTCTTGATATCTTCCAGGTCACTTGGTCTTGAGAGGAGAAATAAAACAGCTCTTGACTTGTGGCTGACTATATTCCTTCAGGACACTAAACATGACTGACAGATACCAGGTTGCCACTCAAACAGGAATCAGCTGTGTTCCCTTTACATCAGAAATAATCTCTGTAAGAGAGGGCAGTAACACCCAAGTTGACACCGATGTGACAATGACACTGGCATTTAAATTCAACAATTCTTTTGAGAAAGTTTAAAAAAACTGGAACAATTTACAATCATCCATGAGTTACAGCCTCATACACCTAACTTCGTAATTCTAGTTCATCTCAGTCCTTGCGTGCCTGATGAAGTGAGCGCTGTGTAAGTGGTGTCAGTTGTGTCTTGAGTACTAATGTTATACAGAAGCACCCCTCCAGAAGGCAGAGTGCCCAGTAAGAGCCATCTGGTCAGTACCCGCAGATAATCCCTTTCAACAGAGCACGTGTGCTCTCCTAGCTTTCAAAAGGAAATGAGTGAAGCTACACATCTAGTTCAATTCATCATCACTGCACTTGGTAACGCACACTGTTTAATGCCAAGCCCCTGAAGAACAGAAAGCAGGCAGATGGTAGAGAGACACAGAAAGAACGGTTTTTCTGAAGAGACAATAACAAAACATACGCTGTTCTGTAGGACTACTTTTAATGTAAGATTTTGTAAACTATAGCAAAGCCTCATTTGTCATCTACCCTTATACTGAATTACAAAACTACCGTAACAGGTACGACAGCAGATCCTGTGGCAGTGCATAATACGTGCCAAATATAAATACACCACATTATTCAAGACGTCCACTTTTTCGACACATTTAAGTGGTTTAAATGATCGCTGATATATCTATGTTCAGGGAACTTAGCTTTCACCAGGCTTTTGAAAGCTTCCCATCTTGCACGTCTCTCTTCTGTGTTATGTTTGTACTCCTGCTCCCGTGTCAGGTAAGGTCGACTTAACCAATATTCATTCTCAGCTTCAATTTCCAACCTTCGGATCATTGCTTGCTTCATTGAAAGGGTAACCACTCTTGGTCGCCTGTATTTTCCAATCCATTGTTTTCCAGGAATCCTCTTTCGGAGTAATACTGTTGTTAAAAACATTATGCCTCAAGATCTAAACAAAAATACATACTCATTACCTTAGGGACAAAAATTTAAAATTTAACAAGAAAAATGAAAAATCTGCACACGCTTACTCCACTGCCTTTTAACTGGCTGTCTGAAGTTTGAAGTTCAGAACCTGATACTCACAACCCACCATTACGTACAGTAGACAGTACAGTGACAGACGTATTGGAAACTTAAGACCAGAAAAGGAAAAGAAAAATCTTTATTTAGCTAAAGAGTTTACTCAGTTATCCTTACATTGAGATTACAGCATGTGCTCTGTAAATTATTTATGAAAAATCCAGTCCCAAATACTGCTAAACAAAAGATTCACTTCATGCATTCCTTCTTCAAACAGCTAACTGCATTGCTGAAACAGGGAGTATTTCTAGGTCTATCTTCTAGATCTAGATCTGGCCTTTCCTCAGTATTAAGTTTTGAACTACAATCTCTCCATAAACTTATTAGTATACAATTACCTAGTCTTGCATTTTAACTATGGGAAATCTGGTCTGTAGAGGAAAACAATATCCTGTATTAGACCAATCAGCCTATGTAGAAAGAACAAATGCAGTTTCCGACACAATGCACAGGTATAACAAAGAGGCAAGAAGGGCCAAGCTATGCTTAGATTTGACACAGATGCTCTTCATTAACCTGTTAGTCCTAAACATGCCTAACTCCTAGGTCTCTCATTACACAGTATTTTCATCAACTACCAAGTCAGCCAGGCACTGTAACACAGCACAAACTACTGCTGAGAAAAGCCACCCCACCCATTCCCATGGCGCAACTGCATGCTCATATCCCACTCTGACCCAGTTTAGAGATGAAGCTGTGGGGCTTCGCGGGCGCATGGCTACCTCAGTCTCCGGTTCCCCTCCCGGCAGGAGAGGGCAAGGCAGAGCTGCCCGTCTCCACGGCAGTGCCGGCTGCTCGCCCTCAGACCTGCACCCGCAGCCTCGACCGGGAATGAAGCCGGCATACGACGCTGCACAGCTGCCCACTGGGGCCCTCCAGTGCCGCAGGAACCACCGGGACCGCTGGGCATTCGCCAGCTCCAGGCGCGTTTCGGCCCGCGCGGCGGAGCACTGCTGCCTGGGGAGAAGGATCCCTGCCCGTTCCCCACCGGGGTTATCTCCCGCTTCAGGGCTAGGCCAGCCCGAGCGCGACCAGAGCAACCCGCCAAGAAACACCCCGCGCTTGGGGCGAAAATGCACCGTGAGAGATCACAGCAGCGCTCCGAGCCCTGTAATTAATGGGCTTGGCCCCTCCTCTCCGTCCTCACTCACCGGCTCCGGTGCCGGCTCCAACCCCCACGGCGGGAAGCAAGATGGCGGCGGGCGGCCCTTCTCGCGAGAGCTCGCGGCGGGCGGGCGGGGCCTAGCGGCGCCAATGGGGCGCGCGCTGCCCGCCGTTCGAAGCTGGCGGCGGGCGGTAACCGTCCCCCTCAGGCAGCGCGCGGCGCGGCCCGGCTAACCTCAGAGCCGCTCCTGGCGCGCAGCTCTGCTCCCAGGCAGCCGTTAACGGTCTTTCGCGTGGTCTGAGGCTAGTCGGGGGAAGGGGGGCTCAGGCGGCCCTCGCCGGGTGGTGCTGGCTCTGTCCCTCGGGCACTTCCCTTCCCCGCCGGCGATGGACTTGTCGAGGGACTTCTTCGGTAAGCTGCGCGCCCTCGCCCTCACGCTGGAGAAGGAGGCGAGGCAGCTGGAGCGGGCCCTATGCAGAGAGGACACGGGTAAGCTCAGGCTTCGCCTCGTCTTCCCGGGGCGGCCGAGTCCGCCGGGGCCTCTCCCGCTCGTCGGGCCGCAGCCCGGCTCCGGCTTGCGTGTCCGTCCCACCGTCCCACTCCACGGCAGCAAGACCCTGAGTCCGAGAGGTGATCTGGAGAGTTGCTCCCGATGACTCGTGGTGATGGGTGTCACACCTGGACGTTGGGGCTGACTGCTCTGCTGGGATAGCCCGCGGCGGGTGAGGGCCGCGGTTGTTTCTCAGGAATCCTCCATTGGGGTTCCCGCCTGCCATTGTGCCCCTGTGTTCCTCTGGGCATGTGGAGATGGGCCTTTGGTGGGCTGTGGCTCCGGGCACGAGCCTGGGAGTAGCTCGGCAGGGTATTATTTGGGCTCCCCCTGTTACCATTCTCTCTGAGCTCCTTTGTGGGTGCGTAGGCGAGCTTTTATCACCGGGAAAAACAGAGTGAAATGGGAACCACATTCTTGCTTTTACTCCTTTTCATGGATTGAGACAGGAAAACGTATTTGCAGGGCTTGTTCTCTCTCTGCAGAGATAGCTCAAGCTTCTAATTGGATTTAACTCTGTCCTATGTCTTGTCATATAGTAGGTGTTGAGGTATGATTTTCAGTGGTGTCTATATCACTTTTTTCGATTTTTATTTATTTCAAGTTCAAGCTCTTTAAGGATAAGAATTTAGCATAAATAATCTTTGAAGCCCAGGGACCTACCTATTATACCAACATCTGCTATATGTTAATTTTTACACTATTAGCTGCAACAGTAAAATGGAAGCCTGCACAAGTTTCTCTGTGTAGTTTAATGTACTGTGCAAATTGCAGTCTCATGCTGTGCAAGGTACACAATATGAACTAGTTTCTCTTTGGTTTTCTCCATCTTCACTCTCTTTCTCTAACATATGACTTCAACATCTCTAACGATCATCAGATTACATTCTGATGTAGAATGTACTTGCACGCTAAAAAACTAATACCCCTTTTTTCTTTCCAAACCCTTTTACGTGACCATGCATATCAAAGACTATGAAGATGAATCTCCAATGAGAGTCTTACATGACCTCCATTGTGAAATCAGGACTCTGAAGGTAACATCTTAACTCGCTTCCTTCTTGAAAAATGGGGGTGTTCCATAAACTTATGGTTCTTTTTTGATCATTAAGCCACAATACAACTTTGTTAGTCAGCAGTTCTGACCCTTATATTTATTCATTTACCTCGAAGTCCTCCGAATGGCTGTGGATGTCGGGGTAGTGCCCAAAAACTCTTGGGTGACTTATAGTAGATTTAGCAGTGTTTATTAGTTTGCAGTTGCTGTTGTCGCTCAGATCAGCGGGGGGCAAAGGTAACAGGGAAGTTGTAGCTGTGCCAGGGCGTAGGTATAGGGGAGAAGGATTCAGGAGCAGCAGCTCCCTAGAGAAGAGGTATGCTTGTTTGTGTTCAACGACTAGTGCTTAGAATAAAGCAAATCTTCACAGAAGTTTCAGTACCTTCAGCTATTTGGTTAAACTTGTGAAGAATGTTCTTTATTTCTTAAATAGAAGTAGGAAAAATGGGCTATAGAACTAAGCAAGTGTAGAAATAATTGAGAAGTTAACTAGGATATAAACTTGAGGTTTACCATCTGCTCTGCACGAATTCTTTGTACATAGGGAGTGAAAGTCCACACTAATTGCTGTTATCTCATTTTTAGGGAGTAAAAGCATATATTTTTGAGAGGTTACCAGTAAGTAGTTATCATACTGTGAGCTGTCATCTTAGTTTAACTTTTAGAAGGTTTTTCTACACTAGTGCCCTATACATTCCTGATATTTTGTAACCTAGTTTTCAGATATAGGTAAGACCTAAATTTGCTGCTTATCCTTATCTGAATTGAAGTTCAATGCTTATTCACAAAACATTTAATGTGTAAACAACTACCATATGCTGATTTGAAAACCAATATTTCTACGTTTCCCTCTGCCCCCAAAGGAAGATGTTAATGCCAATCTTGGTAAGACTTGCTCTGAAAAACAAGCAATTCATAACTTTATGAAGGCAAGTGAAATATTGATGCAAGGAAATGCAGCAGATCTTGGAAAAATAAGAGAGCTGTTCCAGAAATATGGCTACAAAACACATGTCAAAGACGCTACAGGTAATATTTCTTGGCAATACAGTATGTGAAAACAAATGTAATTTTCTAAAATGTTTCTCTTTAGCTACGTGTATATTTCTATTAATTAAGAGATCAAGTACATCTGTCTTATGTACTTTATAATAATATCCAGAGAGTAAAAGATTCTGTTGTGATTGGTGCCATAAGAATAAACCAAAGTACAAAACCTTAGAGTTAGATCTCCTGGCATGCTTCTAAGTTAGTGCATGGGGTTTTTTTCTCCACCAATAGTTATATTCTGAAAACATGTTAGCAAACTTGTTTTGATAACCCAGAGAATTATGCTGCTTCAGCTTCTCATGCGTGGGAAACTATTGCAGATGCATCTAAATTAATTCTTGTTCACACAGAATCACAGGATCAGTCAGGTTGGAAGAGACCTTTGGGATCATCGAGTCCAACCATTGCCCTGACACCACCATGTCAACTAGACCATGGCACTAAGTGCCATGTCCAGTCTTTTCTTAAACACATCCAGAGATGGTGACTCCACCACCTCCCTGGGCAGCCCATTCCAATGTCTAATAACCCTTTCTGAGAAGAAATTCTTCCTAATGTCCAACCTGAACCTCCCCTGGTGAAGCTTGAGGCCATGTCCTCTTGTCCTATCACTAGTTGCCTGGGAGAAGAGGCTGACTCCCACTTCACTACAACCTTCAAGAAAGATGTTAAGGTGTTGGAGCGAGTCCAGAGGAGGGCGACCAAGCTGGTGAAGGGTCTGGAGGGTCTGACCTACGAGGAACGGCTGAGGGAGCTGGGGGTTGTTTAGCCTGGAGAAGAGGAGGCTCAGAGGTGACCTTATTGCCGTCTACAACTACCTGAAGGGAGGTTGTAGTGGAGTGGGAGTTGGTCTCTTCTTCGGACAACCAGCACCAGAACAAGAGGACACAGTCTCAGGCTGCACCAGGGGAGGTTCAGGTTGGATATTAGGAAGAAATTCTTTTCAGAAAGGGTTATTAGACATTGGAATGGGCTGCCCAGGTAGGTGGTGGAGTCACCATCTCTGGATGTGTTTAAGAAAAGACTGGACATGGCACCTAGTGCCATAGTCTAGTTGACAAGGTGGTGTCAGGCAACGGTTGGACTCGATGATCCCTGAGGTCTCTTCCAACCTGGTTGATTCTGTGAACCTCCCTTCAGGTAGTTGTAGACTGCAATAAGGTCACCTCTGAGCCTTCTCCAGGCTAAACAACCCCAACTCCCTCAGCCGTTCCTCATAGGTCAGACCCTCCAGACCCTTCACCAGCTTGGTCGCCCTCCTCTGGACTCGCTCCAACACCTCAACATCTTTCTTGAAGTGCGGGGCCCAGAACTGGACACAGTACTCAAGATGCGGCCTCACCAGTGCCGAATACAGAGGGACGATCACTTCCCGAGACCGGCTGGCTACACTCTTCCTAATAGAGGCCAGGATGCCATTGGCCTTCTTGGCCACCTGGGCACACTGCTGGCTCATGTTTAGCTGGCTGTCAATCAGCATCCCCAAGTCCCTTTCCTCTGGGCCGCTCTCTAACCACTCTTCCCCCAGCCTGTAGAGCTGCATGGGGTTGTTTTGGCTGAAGTGTAAGACCCGGCACTTGTTCTTGTTGAACCTCATGCCGTTGGTCTCGGCCCATCTATCTAACCTGTCCAGATCCCTCTGTAGGGCCTTCCTACCCTCCAGCAGATCGACACTGCCACCCAGCTTGGTGTCATCTGCAAATTTACTGAGGGTGCACTCAATCCCTACGTCTAGATCATCTATAAAGATATTGAACAGCACCGGCTCCAGAACTGAGCCCTGGGGAACACTGCTAGTGACCGGCCGCCAGTTGGACTTTGCCCCATTCACCACCACTCTCTGGGCTCGGCCATCCAGCCAGGTTTTAACCCATTTAAGAGTCCACCCATCCAAGCCCTGGGCAGCCAGTTTGTCCAGGAGGATGCTGTGGGAGACAGTGTCGAATGCCTTACTGAAGTCTAGATAGACTACATCCACAGCCCTGCCCTCATCTACTAAGCGGGTCACTTTGTCATAGAAGGAGAACAGGTTGGTCAAGCAGGACCTGCCTTTCATGAATCCATGTTGGCTGGCCCCGATGCCCCAATTGTCCTGCATGTGCCGTGTAATGGCACTAAGGATGATCTGTTCCATCACCTTGCCTGGCACCGAGGTCAGGCTGACAGGCCTATAGTTCCCTGGATCATCCTTCCGACCCGTCTTGTAGATGGGGGTTGTATTTGCTAATTTCCAGTCAGCTGGAACTTCTCCAGTTAACCAGGACTGCCGGTAGATAATCGAGAGTGGTTTGGCAAGTTCATTTGCCAGTTCCTTCATTACTCTGGGGTGAATCCCATCCAGGCCCATAGCCTTGTGGGTGTCCAACTGGCACAGCAGGTCACTAACTGTCTCCTCCTTGGATTACGGGGGGTTCACACAGCCCCCTGTCCCTAACTTCAGGCTCTGGGGGCCGAGTCTCCTGAGGACAACCAGTCTTGACATTAAAGACCGAGGCAAAGAAGGCATTGAGCACCTCTGCCTTTTCCTCATCCCCTGACACTACACTACCCTCCTCATTCAGCAAGTGGTGGAGGCTCTCCTTGACCCTCCTTTTGCTGTTAATGTATTTGTAGAAACTTTTTTTGTTATCTTTGACTGTAGCAGCCAAATCGAGCTCTAATTGAGCTTTGGCCCTTCTAATCTTCTCCCTACACGACCTGGCAACATCCCTATAGACCTCCCAAGTTACCCGACCCTTCTTCCAGAGCAAATAAGCTCTCTTTTTTTCCTTAAGTTCTAGCCTAAGTTCTCTGTTTAACCAGACTGGTCTTTTTCCCCGACGGCTTGTCTTCCTACACACCGGGACAGCCTGCTCCTGAATATTTAGCAATTCCTTTTTAAAGCACGTCCAGCCTTCCTGGACTCCTTTGCCCTTCAGGACCGACTCCCAAGGGACTCTGTCCACCAACCTCTTAAACAGGCTAAAGTCTGCCCGGCAGAAATCTAAGGCAGAAGTTCTGCTCTTGCCCCTCCTTACTTCCCCCACTATCGAAAACTCTAACATTTCATGGTCGCTACTCCCAAGACGGCCACCGACCCTCACATCTCCCACTAGTCCTTCTCTGTTCACAAACAACAGGTCAAGCAGGGCCCCTCCTCTAGTGGGCTCATTTACCACTTGCATGAGGAAGTTGTCCTCCACACATTCGAGGAATCTCCTAGATTGCTTCCTCTCTGCCATGTTGTATTTCCAGCAGACATCCGGCAAGTTGAAGTTGCCCACGAGTACAAGGGCCGGCGACCAGGCGGCTTCTGACAGCCACTTGTAAAATGCTTTGTCCGCCTGCTCATCCTGGTTGGGTGGTCTATAACAGACTCCCACCGTAATGTCCGCCCTGCCGACCTTCCCCCTGATCTTTACCCATAGACATTCAACCTTGTCATCCTCATCATCTTCCTCAATTCCGACACAGTCCAAGCACTCCCTAACATACAGCGCTACCCCACCGCCTCTCCTGCTT
This sequence comes from Nyctibius grandis, assembly GCF_013368605.1. Taxonomy (NCBI): domain Eukaryota; kingdom Metazoa; phylum Chordata; class Aves; order Nyctibiiformes; family Nyctibiidae; genus Nyctibius; species Nyctibius grandis. The sequence continues at coordinate 106,901,565 of NC_090659.1, forward strand.
CGCCTGTCCCTCTTAAAGAGCTTATAGCCATCCATAGCAGCACTCCAGTCATGACAGTCATCCCACCACGATTCTGTGATGGCAACCACATCATAACCTTCCTGCTGTACAGTGGCTTCTAGCTCTTCCTGTTTGTTGCCCATACTGTGTGCATTGGTGTAAACGCACTTCAGCTGGGCTAATGGTCTTGCCCCCCACGCAGGCCTGTCACCCCTAGGTTCATTTGTGGTTGCCCTGGTCTTATCCCCCTCCCCCATCAAACCTAGTTTAAAGACTTCTTGATCAGCCCTGCCAACTTCTGGGCCATAACCCTTTTCCCCTTCTGACTCAGCTGTTCCCATCCAGCATAAGCAGGCCCGGTGCCATGAAAGCCACCCCGTGGTCAAAGAACCCAAAATCCCACCTACGGCACCAGTCTCTTAGCCACGTATTAATCTGTTGTATTTTCATAGCCCTTTCCCTATTTTCATCTAACACTGAAGGAATTGAAGAGTATATCACCTGCATACCTACCCCCTTCACCAAACGCCTCAGGGCCCTGAAGTCCCTTTTGATTACCCTGGGACTTCTGCCTTCAATCTCATCCCCACGCACCTGGAATACTAGTAGTGGGTAGTAGTCAGAGGGCCTCACCAGTTCAGGAAGCCTCCTGGCAACATCCCTTACTGCCCCAGGGAGGCAGCAGACTTCCCTGTGAGCTGGGTCTGGCCTGCATATGCGGCCCTCTGTTCCCCTTAGCAGGGAGTCACCTATAACAATTACTCTTCTTTTCTCCTTTTTGGAGCTGGTTGCAACCCTCCTACTTGGTTGCTTCTGTTTACATAGCCCCTTAGAAGGTCTTTCACCTAGATTCATGTCTTCCTGACGCTCAGGAAGATGCTCAGGCTCCAGCGCCTCATATGCGATGAATCTATTAACTTAAATCACCCATAGAGAAAATCTTAAAATAATGTGCTCCGTAGCACAAATGGGACAACAGATGCACCTACAGGGATTAGAAGACACATGGCAATCTATGAAGCAGTAGTAGCTTGATGATTGGAGCGGGGGAGATCCTTAATCCAGTCAGAAAGTGCACATGCACCTGTGTGAAAAATCCAGATATGCTAAATGAGTTCAAAATACTGCGATTTTCAGTACTACACACACCCCTTTTGGTATCAAGGGCTCAATCAATCATCAAGAAGCCTTTGGCAAGGCATACCTTAACCTTCCCCTGAACATTATCCAGTCATTACACAAAACAAAATTGTGGTCATGGACCATATTCACCTCTGAGTTCAGCTACTACAGCTGTTTTACAAAGATATGGCCGAAGGTTCTGATTTTATAGTACCTTCCTTCCTATCCTCTCTCTCCTTTAAAGAAGACTCCAAACAGCTACAAAGTTAATTTTTGAGATGTATTTTTAAGCTAAGTGGATCTGAATACATAATACCAATTCACATAAAAAGGTATTTTTAATGCCTCTACCATATTATTTTAAATAGCTTTTTTTTTTCCCCTTGCTTCTCGCATCATGCAGAAATTCACAAATATTTTGGGATGTTTCAGTTTATCTAACTACAGAAATGTACAAATTACATGCTCGCTTATTTCTGCAGTGGACTCGTATTATCTAAAAAGCGACTCTCTTCCATGAGTTTTTAGTTGCTGCTTCGTAACCTTTCTTCAATACTGTTTGTCTGAAGAATGACCATTCTAGTACTGTGTGCAGCCTTTGCTCTTTCCCCAAAAACATTTGCTGTTCTATACAAATTTTTTTTTCATTGTTATTTCTGTTGTACATTTTTAGTGAATTTCCACTCTTGCTCTAAATAAAAATAAATAAATATATTTAAGATTAGCACTTCCTGCCTGCTCCATGCAGGGAGGTGAATTCTATTAAAAATGCACTTGTGTAAAAATCTTTCAATTTCATTTTTCCTAGAAATTATATTTACCAATAGAGTGAAATTCAGTAAATGTGTGACCTATACTATAAATATATCTTCTTGGTATGAGCTTTTGATATCTGATGTAGCTTCAGGTTCAATGCTTTAAAATGAAAGAGGAAATCTATTTTTTACAATAATAAATAAAAAATTTTGAATATCGGGGGGAATTCTCAATTTGTTTTATGAACTCTTAAAACAGAAATTTCTGACGTATATTTTTTTTAATTACTTTTCTCAAACAGAAGAGGAGGGAGAAGAAGTTAACAGTGATTCGACGGCGTCTGTCCAGAATAAATCTGATGAAGAAAAAGCAGATGATGTACCTCATCTTCCTGCTTCTACTGAGAAGCCACGGGTGCCCAAAGACCCACTGCGTAACCCCCAGCTTTCTGATTTTGGTCTTTCACAATATGCTTTCTCCAGGCCTTGGAGTGCAGTGAAAGGACAACATGCAAGAAATGCACATCAAGAAAATTCAAAGAACAGGACTCCTCTGATAACACAGACCCCCTGTTCTTTGCCTAAAACACCAAAATGTATGCTGAAGATGGACGATTATGAGTGTGTAACACCGAAACTTGAACACTTTGGCATTAGTGAACATACCATGTGTATGAATGAAGATTATACGATGTCACTTATTCGTAAAACTGCTCAGACAAGCAAGAAGTGAGTAAATTACTTGAGTTCAGATTGGTTTTCTACTGAATTTTCTGTAGTTTCTTCTTGCTGTACTAATGTCTTGCTGCTGTTGCCCTTCCCTTTTTCTTCAAGCAGGTGATATGTTATTATCTACCAGCTGGTTATTCCTGTGTCTTTATTCAACTTTCTACATGTCTTTTCATGTACCCTTTGCAGCGCCAAATGCTGCCAAGAAACACATCTCTGATATAGTCCTTCCCTTGACTGCACCATGATAAGTCTTCCATACACAGTCTATTTACAAAGGGAAAGTGCACAGTATATCTGTGATCTTTTGCTTTCCTTTAACCTTGGATTTGGATTTGAGGACGTGTTGTCTACAGTAAATATTACACAACCAATTTAAAAGTTTCAAAAACTTTAGGAGTATAGACCCAGAAAAAACAGCGCATTCAGTAAAATGCCTCACTGCAGAAACAGGGTATTCTCTCTTATGTTATCCAGCCCCACCTTACAAAGTTAGCTCTTTTTGCTCCAGTCTTCTTTTGAAAAGACATCTCCAGATTTTCACTGTTCTAATTAAAATGAAAGAAAACAATTTGCAGCAGTGAGGTGTGGAACACCTTAGCAACAGAAGTATTTTTCTATACTTCTAAGGTAATGCGAAGGTAGTTAGATCATGTTTTTACAGTTAGTATTAGCAACACATTCAATTTTTAAAGCTGACAGTATTTAAAAGAAACTCGCTGTTCTGCAGCTAAATATTTGTTATTTAGAGAAATTGTTCAAAAAACTAGAACCATATTCAAAATAAGTAGTGGAAATAATTCAGCTTTTTTTTTTTTAAATCCCTGATATTTGCAATATAGGCACGGGTGTGAAGTTCTTCAGAACCACGCCAGCTTAAGTGACTGTGTCCCCCAAAGATCCAGTTTACTGCAATGGTTAAATTTTGAGGGTTTTTTTGATTTTAAAATTACTGGGGGGAAAAGTGAAAGTGAAAAGATACATTTTCTTTTAAAATAGCTTTGGGATGTCTCCTTTTGCATAGTTATGTAAATACTATAATGTCTATAAAGCTTTATAGTATTTGAACTGTAATAAAAGGAAAACTGTTACTGAATCCTGAAAGATACTAATTCAAAAATCATTCCCTCTCAAATAATATTTTGAAAATAATTTCAGCTTATCGCACAATTTAAGTTCTTTTGCTATCTATAACTTTCTGTGGTTTCATACTGCTTTTCCTATTTAATGAGAATTGTTTTAAATCTGATCTTTGGCTTTAATTATGGCTGTAATTTATAAGTGTATACATCCACAAATGTAGATTTTATTTCTGTGGCTTCTAGTGAAACGATTAGACAGTCCACTAGTGATACTTATATATAATACCAAAAAAAAAAAATCACACTAGCAGTCTTATGTGCCCCTAATGATAATATTAAAATTCTGTATAGAATTAATTACAGCATGATTGCTCTTTAACACATCATCATTATTAATGACCAAAACAGATGGACACACACTAATTGTGACTAAAGTTAAAGCTGCATATGGATTCAGAATTAGTGGCATATGTGAGAGGTCATGACATTAAGTCATTAGAGTTAAAATGTTGTTTAATTGTCTTTTAGCTTTTTGTTTTGTTTATTTTGTATCATTAAGTTAGAGTTAGCTTGCAGTTTGATCAGAAAGGTTGAAACGATTAAACAGCTTGTTACCTCAAAAAAGCACTAATCTCACCTCTGAGTGAGAAGGCTCAGCATGTTAAATGGGCAGAACACTAAGCCAGCAAATTTTAAAAAAATATTAATAAAAGAGAGATATTTTTTCACTGGCTAATGGGCAGAATCTCTTCCCTGAGTATCAGATAATCAAAACAAACCACTAGTACAAATGAAGTAGCCTTATACTTGTAGTTTCCAGGTACAAAGATGGGTAATAATTCTGACTTTCTGGGAGACAGCCCTGCCCTTTCATATCCCTTGCTTGTGCCAGCCAGGTCTTGTACCTAGGTGAAATCTGTCTAGCAGCTGTGCATTAGGTGAAAACCACTTCACAAATTCATCTCAAAGTTCTTAAAAATAGTAAACCTCAACTCCTCCAACTTTGTTTTTCAGGTTTTCGGTTTTGAAGCAGGTGAAAAGAACAATATACTTCGGTGCACCTACTACAAAACTGAAACCAAAAGTAATTAGGAAAGAAAAAAAAAAAAGGAAAGTGTCTGAACAAAAGTGTTTATCATTATACTTGTTCTTTTCCATTGTAAAAACTAAAAATCATATGGTTTTGGGTATCTATAATACTTCCATGGCAAAACTGACTTGAAAAATTGCTTTTTTTTACTCAAAATTTGAGATGTGTTCATCTAAGTAAAATATACTGCCTCAAATTGATTTTTTTTTTTTTTTTAAGCTTAGGCTTTTTGTAGAGAAGCTCTAGATCTGATTCTCATAGTTAAGATAAATATTTAAAATCATTTTCTTATAGACACACTTCTGTGTAGCATTTAGGTAAGCTTCCACTTTTTGTCTGGTATTGTCTCTTAACTGCCTATACCCTTTACCCACTAGAATATCTTGGATATGAAAAAATAATTTTTAAAATTTCAGTTTCTAGTTTTGTGGAATTGATATTAAATGGCTTTTCACTCTGAAGTCAGCTAGTGATTCGCATAATCTTATTCAAACTTAAAAATTGAATTAAAAATCTTTTAATGTTCACAATAATGTTAGTAGGTTAAGAGCCAAAAAGATTTCCTCTTGTTGTTTAGCATTTTGTAGGCAACAGGCAATTCAAAATAAAATAGACTGTACCCCTAACATAGAATTGTTATCTGGGACATCTATTTGTCATCTGGGACAAAGGAAGTTGATGCTACCCTGGACACCTTTTTTTTGTTTGTTTCATTTTGGGTTTTTAAATGCCTTGGATTGAAATCTCAGTGCATTTGATAATTTGTGAATGGACTGAACATTTTCATGCTACAAATTGCTGCAGTAGAATCATAGATGAAAAAGCAATGAAAAAATCACCTTTGAGGAAATGAATTTTTGATGTGCATATTGATGAACAAATACTAGAAAAGTGATCAGGTTGACAATATTCCTTTAATTGTGATTTCTTCATACTACTTGAGAGCTAATTGAGGGGTTTGGTTTTCAGGTTGGTTAAAAAAGGTGATCATGAAGTGAATGTACCAGAAATGACACCCAGGGAAATCATGGTTACTCCTGGGCCAAAACCAAAAGTGATAGCTGAGAATGGTAAGTTAAAAAAACGTGAAATAAATATACATATGCATTTTTTATCTAATGCATGTCTAAATACATTGTAAACATATGGTAAACTTTTAAACTGTGTTTCTTGTCACATATAGTTAATTCAGGCCCAGTCATTGTATGAGTTTAGAAAATGTTGGTGGCTTCTATGGGAAAGTTTCTTACTTCAGTATAAATCTTTGCTCATTCTTCTACTCATATCCATCTAGAATTATGCAGAGGGATCCATCATTTTGTAACTGCAACTTATCCTTATTTGAAATGAAAATTATATTTTACCAACTTAGCCTTTTTTTTTTCCTGAGAATACCCGTTAGATCTGTTTAAAGATAGGAAAGAAACTGCTTTGAAAGAGGCTAACGGGACAGTAACTTAGATCTTTCAAGAGCAGTGCTAAAACTTCTTTGAGAGGAGATGCAAGATGTTCTCCTGAAAATGTGTGAAGATCTTGAGACAAACAGTGACAACTGAATAAATGAGAAGCTAACGCAGTGTTGATTTAAGTTGGGCTTTTTCAGTTATTCAGTAGTGGGGCTAGATTTATCACTTTTTTTTTTGTATTTGCTGCTTTTATGGAATTCTATAATTTGGATGGTTCTTCATACTAAAAATATCAGCTAGAATGATACAGGTGTTTTAGAATATGCAGATCTATGAAAAGCAAATAGACTTGGAAAACTAAACTCTGGGGCACTGGAACTGATAATATTTATGTATATGTGTTCTGGGGCACTGGAACTGATAATATTTATGTATATGTGTGTGTGTATATTTCTATTCTTATTCCCCACCCCTTAATTTCAGCACCTGACTGGATGGCTTCTCCTATGGTACTTGTGTTCTGTACTCCTAAAGTGAAAATCCCTTCCAGAACAAATAGCACAGTATTATTGAAGACACCAGAGACAAATGGACTGCCTCTTCCCAGTCATACAGAAACACCACAGTTTCCCAATTTTGAAACAAGATGGCTAAAAACAGAAGCTAAGGTAGTAAACAGCAATTATGTACATTTTCACACACTTTTTACCGTAAGCATTTTTTCAAATGTCGATTTGGGATTCTTTTCCAATACTACTTCTTTCTTATGTCATTGTAGAAGATCTTTCTAATGGTAATTTTGTAAAAACATTTATTAAATACTTTACCTAAGATGAGTAAATTAACTGAAGGCATTTAATACCTCTTTTGCAGCAGGTAAAGCAGGGGGAAAAGATTGAGTCGGTGACAAAGAACGATGCAACAGATAAACAATACATAGAAGATAGCATTCCTTTTTCTGTGAGCTCTGATGAGTATCTTAAACATTTTGGAGACCCTTCTCCTCCCAAAATAAAGCACTATGACCAGTTACTCAATACTCCACCACCTCCAGAAATAACAAGGATACCAGATGATGTTCTACAGGTTAGCTAATAAACTTTTTTTCCCTAAATAGTTTTAATATCAAAATAGTAAAATTAAAAGGGCTTAGTTCTATCAAATTTTGTTCTTCAAAAACAAAGAGTTCTCTGCTACTTATTAAAAATTTATAAACTGTAATCCTGTTTTGAGTTCTTAGATAATTCTTTTTATTCCCTTTTAATGTTTCCTGTAGATTCTGTCCAAATATAATCATAAAGAAGACTCTTCTAAAGCCAAGGAAATGGAGACCAAGGCAGGAAATACTATGAGATATGAAAGTGATTTCAGTGATTACTGCAACAAAGAGAACAGGTATGATTAAATTTTACAAATTTGGTTAAGTAATTTAATTTGGAGGAGCTACAAAGATGCTTTAATGCATTTAGAAATTCATGCAGCTGCTTGCTCTTCAGCTACCAAAATAGCTCTTGTTGCTGTGACTAAATAACTGTTCTTTGGCATGGTATCTGACTGCCTTTATTGTTAAGAACAAATATTATAACTGATCCTGTGTTTGAACCCTCCCAACTTAAAAAAAAAAAATGAAGGTAGAGTTTTATTGGGTTTTACTGTATATTTTGCTTCATGGCAATCAAAGCACCAGTGAATGCGTTCTGAGTAAATTTAGGCAAGAAAACTAAGGAATTGGAGAAAACCATGTAAGTAACATGACACATTTCATGGTCGTTTTGGAAAAGACTGAGTTCTTTAAAATGCAAAGCCACCTGATGAACAATATGTGAGATTAAATTAGTCTACAATAAGTATGAGTAATCTTTGAACAATGGAATAATAGCTTTAAAAAGAACTCAATCGATTTGAATAGAAAGAAGTTTTTGTGACAACTTGATCAAGCGTAGATATTCCTGATTCAGTGTAATGTGTATTACACTTGTTGATTATCTGGTAAACTTGGGGTCAGTACAGATTATTTAGGTAAGAGGTACAAGGAACATGTGTGGAGTCAGATAATAATCACAACCACCCAGAATGAGACTGATAAAAGTATCTCAATATACTTGGAGTTGGAATCCATTTGAGTAATCAAATAGAGCAAAGCTCTTACTTTAGCTGACCCTTCTTTTTTTCTTGTCAAGATAATTTAAAAAAAAGTTTTCCATGTTTGCATCTTCTGCTCATTCAAAATATGATTGCGATAGTAAGTTCATGAGCTCTTCTGGATATATTTGCAGAGGATATCCTGGATTTTTCAAGCCAAATGTCTGAAATCAAGTTGAAGACCATGCTGAGACTGTTCCACATTCATGGATCTTGTCACTGAATCATAACGAGCTCAAAAAGCAAAAGAAAATACTGGTGGGAGGAAAGAGCCATACAAAGGAAAAGCTTTTTTAATGGAGAAAGTTTGATGTGGATAAACTTGTTTTAACTAACAACTTGTGCTTAATTTTTTATTGAAATTATTGGCAAAATACATTAAGGGTTTTTAAATATATATATATATGCTTCAAAGAGGACTGGGGTCATGGTCACTCACAGTATGAGGTAGTACTGCAGTTGTTTCACCCGATTCTTGTGTTTGTTGTGTATGCTTGCGTTGGCAGTAGGCCATAGAGAAATGTAGTTTGGTTGCAATAAAGGGAAAGTCCAGTATATTGCCCCGGAAAGTGGTAATCTCTGGCCATTCTGGTGACACTGTACATCTTTCCACGGCTGAGTTTGAAGTGTAGTACTTCAACAGTATCTGGTATGTTCAACAGAAAGAAGTCTTTTTTTACGTGAAGAGTAACTCCTGCTTTACTGTTTAAAGCACTTCTATGCTGTTAGTCTAGCTATCTGATGGACAGGTATTATGCTGCTGCTTCTTATTATAGTTTTCTTACACGGACATCGTATTAGGTGCTATACATCTGTTTTTCTTTTGACAGTCTAACCTCTGTAGCCCCAAAAGGTGGCTCTGGCTTGAATATGAATTATTTGAAAATATATTGTGCAATTGGTACTGCTTATAAATCTTAGCTGCTGGAAAGATTTGCTGGCAGGCATGTAGGTGACTGCTTACTCTCCTGCGCTGCTGCCATGTGCGTTCTGTCAGTGGTGCTGTCACTTTTAAACATGTACATCTATCCCTGTAACAGCTGACCAAACTTAAGTTCTCAGAGCCATTGGGCACTTTTCTGGTATCTGGTAGTCGTAGTAATTGGGATTTTTTTCCACATTTTTTCCACTTTTGTCCACAAGCGACCCCAACTACATATCCTTGTTTGAAGACAGTTTGCCATTTCCAGTGTCAGCTATTCCTCTGACTGACTCCAGGACTGCTCTTACCACTGTATGTAGTCTTCCCATTAATGACTAAAATTCTGTCATTTATATGAGGGCAGGTGTGCAACACATGAGAAGGGAGAGACTGTCCCAGCAGATGGGGAGAAGTGTATGTTTTCTGAACTTGCTGAACACAGCTCCACGTTTTTTTTTTAAAGTCCTCGGGATATGCAAACCTTTGGAGATGTTGGAAGTATTTCTCCAGTTGCTTAGATGGACTTACCCTGGCTAAAACCTAGCAAGTAAAGGAGCCTTTTCCTGCTATTCCAGTCATTCTCCAGGATATGTACATCAAAATAACTGGAGAAGCTGATTTTCTACTAGTTCTGGCTGGAGCACACTGTCATTTTTCTATGCTAGCTTCTATTTCAAAATATGTATGTATTATTATGTGTCAGTCTTTGAGCTTGATCAACACTTTTGAATACTAGATAAATTCTCAGATGCCTGGTGGCTGCTTGGAAAACTAATCATCTGCTTCTATAAAAGCATTTACTTGTTTTACCCGACTCCTGCTTCCAGCATCTTCACAGACTAAAACCACGTAACAGGCTGGATGCTAGTCATGGAATTTCATGGTCTTAAAAAGGTACAAAGTATTCTGCTGCAGAGCAAGACTTTCACCCAGACAGGTTTACCAGCACAAAGCAGGAGGGGTTTCACAGCCTGCGTTCTCCCTCCACAGTTCCTCATGGCTACTTTCTTGCCCTGAAGCAATCAAGATATTCTGAAAGACTCCATTTAATCAAATGGAACAAGCAGCACTACTGTCCTGGACCTGCTCTATTCCTGCCCCACCCCTTCAACTAATGAAATTCCCAAAAGGGCTTACAAATGTCTTTTCCCTAAACTTGAGAACAACCCTGTGCTCTGCTGTCCTTGCCTTTATTAAGGAACTGCAGAGTTGTACGTTGGAGTGCTGGGGTTCTCGCTCTGAGCCTCTTGCATAATTTTTCTTGCCTGTTAAACAATGTTTTCTGCTACATTTCATAGCTATTTCATTAACTAATATGAAAGGGATTCAATTAATATTTTGACACAAATTATCTTCAAGATAACAGTTGAAATCTTAAAATCTTTTTGTCTAATCAAGCTATTATGATGCTGGCAAGGGACTTTTTGGAATCTAGAAGTTTTACTAGTTAGTTTTGTTTTTCTTGCCTGCAGTATTACCCTAATACAAGTAATATTGCTGTTTGTATTTATGTTCTTCTTTATAGCAGGACCATTGCTCTGAGGTGGATATAATCAAAGCAGGAAAACAAAAACTAGTTTTAGTTTGTTGTGCTTTACCTTTGAAAACCTTTTAGGTTTCAGTAAGGCCTAAGCAGTAGTTTGGGTATTGGGGGTGGGAGAGGGAAAAGTTGGTAGAAGTAAAAGCATAAGCAGTGTCGGAAACTGATCTGTATTCAAAATCAGCTGGGAAGGGGGTGGAAAGTTTTGTGGTTTGCTTTGTCTTTGTTTTTTTCCTACTCAGTTCCCTCACACATCGGCTGTGTGGCCATCTGATAAACTGCACTGGAACAACCACGGGTGTAGCCATGGGGCTGGAGGAGGTTCAGACTCCCCTTAAACCAGCATTGCTGCTGAAGAAAGGCTTGCCCCGCTGTGCACTGAAGTAATGTGACACGTCAGAGTGGGAATAATACAAAAGAACTTAAAAGTTGGAGGTTGGTTTGTTGTGGGATGAATGTGATCACATCATTGGCCTGTCAGAAATGTGGGTTGGATAAACAGTAGCTAAATAAGTAGCAAACGCAGCAGTTCTGTAAGGAACAGTCCTCACCTGAAAACGGGGAGTTGACTCGGGCTGCGGTTCTGTGTTGTGCTTAATCCAGTTTACTGGGGGCTCCTGCCACTAGAGTCTGTGTCACCACGTTCTTGTGCACAGAACGTAGAGGTCCCGCAGTTTTATGATGGATTCCTTCCTGGTCCTGTTTTATCTGGAATAGAGTTAATTTTCCTCCTAGTAGCTGTACCAGTCCTGTGTTTGGGGATTTAGTATGAGAATATGCTGAATTGGATAACACACTGATGGTTTAGGTTGTTGGTAAGCTCCAAGTCAAGGACTTTTCTGTTTCTCATGCCCTGCCAGCGAGAAGGCTGGGGGTGCACAAGGAGCTGGGAGGGGGGCAGCGCTGGGAACAGCTGACCCCAACTGGCCTGAGGGCTATTCCATACAATATAGCATCATGCTCAGCATATAAATGGGGGGAGTTGGCTTGGGGGGAGTTGGCTGGGGGGGGGGCAATCACTGCTCGGGAACAGGCTGGGCATGGGGTCAGCAGGTGGTGAGCAATTGCCTGTGCATCACTCATTCCATATATTCTTTTATTATTACTATTTTCTCTTTTTACTGTCCTGTTAAACTGTCTTTATCTCAACCCATTAATTTTATTTTTTTTCAGTTCTCCTCCCCATCCCACCTGGGGTGGGGACTGAGTGGTATCTGCATGGTGATTAGTTTGCCGGATGGGGTTAAACCACGATAGTCCTTTTGGCACCCAGTGCAGGGCTTGAAGGGTTGCGATAACGACAGGTCTGCCAGAGCGTGTTAAATCAAATTTGTTAGCAAGCATTCATTATATTAGTTTAATAGTCGTTGGTCCATAATGTTGTTTATTTGTTCTCAGAGTTGTGTTATGGAATACCTGACTTGCAGTATATACTGTTTATTGATATTTATGTGCTGTTTATCACCTCTGGGAGTTGGGTTAAGGCTATCACTTTGCTAAAAAAAGGACTGTCATGGTTTAAACCCCGGGGGCAACTAAGCACCACGCAGCTACTCGGCTCACTTATCCCCACCCTGTCCCTGCTGGGACGGGGAGAATTGAAAAAAAAGTAAAATTAATGGGTTGAGATAAAGACAGTTTAACAGGACAGTAAAGGAAGAGAAAATAGTAATAATAAAAGAATATACGGAATGAGTGATGCACAGTGCAATTGCTCACCAGTTGCTGACCCATGCCCAGCCCATCCCCGAGCAGCAATCGCCACCCCCCCAGCCATCTCCCCCAGTTTATGTGCTGAGCATGATGCTATACAGTATGGAACAGCCCTTGGGTCAGTTGGGGTCATCTGTCCCTGCGGTGCCCCCTCCCAGCTCCTTGTGCACCCCCAGCCTTCTCGCTGGCAGGGCATGAGAAACTGAAAGGTCCTTGACTTGGTGCTTAGCGACAGCTAAACCATCAGTGTGTTATCAATCAGCATTATTCTCATACTAAATCCCAAACACAGTACTGTACCAGCTACTAGGAGGAAAATTAACTCTATTCCAGATAAAACCAGGACACTTCCATCTGCTGAGCCACTGAAAGACTAATTAATTTTGTTTTGTTTTCTAGCTTATCCTCCCTAACAGTAGTCTCAAACTCAGCTTCTGCCTGTGTGATCACTAGATCAGACATAAGGGAAGGATGAGAGCAGGATCGCATCTTCTAGCAGTAGCCTGCAGCCAGAAAAGATTGAACCCAGCAAAAAATTGCACTTCAATATTTAGGGACATCTGGGAAGCAACCAAAAAAGCATAGCCTTTAGTTTTCCTTCATTTGCTGTGGTTCTTACTCAAACAAATGAAAAAAAGATTATATCAAATGTTAGGGTTTCTTATCTTAGGAATATTTTGTCTGAGGTTAAATTACAAATTTAGGTCTTGCAGTGAAATTAAACTTCCCAGATGGCTGTCAAATGGATAAATGACACACATCGCTTTTAGTGCCTTCTGTTGTGATTTTATTGATGTTTTTATAAATCACTGGAGCAATAGCTGCAGTCCAGGCTTCCTTGGTTATTTAAAGCATCGTGGATGCTTTAAGTGGTCTGTAAGATGTGGTATTTGCTTTGTTCCCTGTTGTCATTTTTCAGATGTTCCTGTACTCATGGTGGTTACATGTGCTCCATCAATAGCTGCAGCTGATGTTGGAGCTGCCTTGTATTCTGGGAGTACCTTATTTCCCCGTGGGACAGTAATACAGAGCTTGTGGCATTTATAAGGAGCAATGCCAACATCCAGTGGCCGCACTATGGAATCGCACGTACACCAGTCCACAGGAATGCAACTTTCTACTAAGAAGACATCAGTCAATGCTGGCTCAATTGTCCATCAACTTAAACGTGAAACCTCACACTGTTCTTACAGAACTACCCATGTTTACAAAGGGGCAGCTGACATCATGGTAGGGAGCTGACCAGGTCTGTGAATCTCTTTTGTCTTGCTTAATTCAAGTTGAAGGGTTTTAAAAAATAAATAGCACAAACGTGTCCACACAGGAAATGGTCTGCGGAAGAAGATGCTGTGCTACATGGATACTTCTCCTGGGGAGAGACTGAGCAAAGGATAGTTTGCAGGATGCCCAGCAGGAAGGTGTTCAAATACTTTCGTAATTCCTAGCTGAAAGCCCTGCAGTTACACTCCCTAATGATTGGTTACACAATTGTTGTAACCCCAGCTATGGCCTGGCTGCATGGTCCCACCTTTCCTCTCCCCCAGCTGCAGGTCCCACACGTCGGTTGTGTCACTGCTGTTGTGGCTGCACGGGAAGCCATTCCTGCTTGCCCAGCCTCCACGAACTAATTGTTGTTTTCCAAAGCTACATTGCGCACAGACTCTGCGTGCTGACCCACGTCACTGCTCACCTGCAAACGGGTGTTCAGGCCAGAGAAGGGAGAGGCAGGGGCAGTGGGAGCCGGGACCCCCTCCTTCACTGTCAGTCTAGGCTGCACGGGGAACCGTACCCTGTCGGTCGGGCTGCTTTGGTAACATTTCCTGAGGCTGTTGTTCCATGAGCAATCCCATGGCAGCTAAGCAATTCCTCTTCTTCACCACCCATCACCCCTTCCCCTTCCCTGGGACAACTGCTTGGGTGGTTGTGCATGAATTGCACTGGAGAGGACACAGCTGCTCTGACAAACCTCACCCTTGGAAGAGGGCTCTGTAGGTGCACGGTGGTGTGGCTTGTCCCTGGCCACGTAGGCTGTTGTGATGTGGTGCTGGTGGGACCATGTTTCAAACCTTTAGTGCTTTTATACGCATGTGCTTCCCTTCTCCCTTGCAAGCATACGCCTCCTGCACTCCAGTGCAGTTCTTACACCAAAGGCAGCCGGAGCAGGGCACGTTGCCAGCAGGCCCCGGGCTAGGCAAGGGCTGCAGGACAATGCACAGCCCCACCTAAGCAGGCAGGTAGAGAGGGGTGTTGGTGCGGGGCTGCTGCATGCCTGGTGCTGTTCTTCAAATGCTTTACCTGGAACCACTGTTGGGGCTCTACCCTCCTGTCCTCTGAAGCCTGGGTATGTGCTTCATGGCTTTCAGCTAGGAGACCTCAGCAGAAGACTAGAAGGGTCAGCTATGCTTGCTCCTATCTCTTGCTCAGCAATGGAGTGCTGGCAGGTCTTCTCTCAAACATGCCCAGAGGACTCATGGAAAGGAATACTTGGATTCAAACAGCATACACAGTGGGGTTGTCTGGGCCAGGTGCAGTTTCAGGCCTCTGTTAAAGACCCCAAGTCTCTTCAAGCCTGAAGACACTTAAGTCATGTTTGCCTGAATCATGGGGTGGGGAATTCATGCCTCAGCCAGCACTAAGAGGCGCTCACCCAGAGGTGCCCTCGCAGCTGTCACTTGCAGCGTTCACTGGAAGTTCTTGCTGAGTGTTGAAGAGGCCAAGTGAGTTTTTGAGCCAGAATGTCTCTGCTTGAGCCTGTTAGTTCTGTGAGACTGGAAATACCCCAGGGAGGGTCGTGAACACCATGGCCCCTCTGAGCTCAGCCCTTAACCATTTTTCATCTCCAGTGCCTTGCCCTGATACACCAGCCAGGCACCTCCTCCTCATTACCGACAGGTCTTTGTGGCCAGCCACAGTGCCTGCTGTGCATGACACAACTTGGGTGTTTTACCATTCACATTCCTCAGGGTCCTGTTCTGTTGGAGGAACTGATGGGTTTTTTTTAGCCCAGCTGATCTGCTGTAATGTCTAGACGCGAGGGCTGAGACAAGAGCAGCAGGCAAGTGGATCACTTCGCTTTTGGCAGTTTGTGTCTTAGCTGTCGTGTGACTTACAGCGCTGTTCTTGACCACGACCGTAGCTGTTGTCATTCATTTGCTGTGACACAACAGGATTTCTGAGACCTCATTTTTCCATGCTTTCCATCGCAAGCGTGAGAACTTGCTGATAACGCTTAATGTTTTCCTGCTGCATCACGGTTGTTTCTGCTTTTGACCAGAGCTGTAAAGCAAAACTTCAGCCTCAACAATGGCTCCAGTTAGACAGTAAATGTGGTGCGGGAGCAAGGAGCGTGTCTGATGCAGCCCAGGTTATTGACAGGGTGTGTGAGAGTTGTCCTCACTTGTTAACGAGGGAGGGCATTAACCCAGATCACAGTTCCTCCACCAGAGAAACAGGCAGAACTTTTATAAGGGTCGTGCTGCCATTGCAGGGAAGGAAATAGCTGCTCTCCTGAGGCTGTAGCCTCTGTTCCTCTACAGACATACATACGTGTGTACATACACATGCATGACCCTGGAGCGGAGGGGTGGTGATATCAGAGGGGGACTGAAAACAGAGCCTTTAGTTTAAGGCTTGCACATGCCAAAGAGGAATCTTTTCCCCCCCATGTTAAATGAAAGCCTGGCTAACAATCAACAGCAGCAATATTTCTGTAAGGTATAACAAGGTAATGGTGGGGGGTTTCTTGGTGTGAAAAAAAAAAAAGCATTTTTGAGACACCTTTTTTTTTATTTATTAAATTGAAAAAAGCCTTGGTTTAGGTGGATAAAATAAGGAAAAAAAAAATCTAGTTCTAAGAACCCAGTTTGCTTGGCAAGGCAGAGCAGAGTCCTTTGGGACAAACCAAACCTGGACAGGCAGGACGGGCACACCAGAAGGAACACGGAAACAAGCCACATCTATGGGAGCAGAGCAGCCTGCAGCAGCTGCTACTGAGGGTAAGAAAGAGAAATGAGGGGAAGGTGCCTGGGTGTTGTGGCTGGGTCGGTGGGACTGTGCTGCACCCCCCAGGCAGGGTGTGGGGCACTTCTCCTGGCCCTGCTGGGGAGCTCAGCTCAGCCACTCAGGGCTGCGGCCAGAGGGGCCGGGGATCGCAGGGGCTGGTGACCTGCACCAGTGGCTCAGGTGTTTGTCACTGGTTTAAGGCAGAGAAAAACAGCCCCTCTGAGGAAGGACAGGGATGAGGTGAGGCCTGGAGCATCACCTGCCAGGGGAGGAGTAGGTATGGTATCCCTGGAGTGCCCTGGGCAGGAGGCCAGAGCTGCCTGCTGGCTGGGTGCTGTGCCTGCGGTTTACCTCTAAGAAATTACACAGTCGGGAAACCTTTTTTTTGGAAACAGTCATCTTAATTCTTTGTTTTATGGAGCTAGGAGATAAAGTAGGGGTGGCTGCTGGTAAAAGTGGAGATGTGAAAGTGAGAGTTGTGTCTGCTAGGGCTTTAAGCATCCAAAAGGAAAAAGGAAAGCACATGCCCTCACTGGGCCACCTCTCCCCTTCCAGCAGCAAAGCCAAGCCCCCTCCCAGAGCAGCCGAGTCACAGACATGGGCTCACTTGCTGCTGTTGCCTTATGTATTGACTACATTTACTTCTGAGAATTAGCCTTAAATGCAATTAAAGGAAAAAAACAGGACACAAAAATGAGGAAATGCCCATATTCCTGTGTACCTCTAATGGCAGGTGTGTCCTTGCCTCTGGTGGAGGTCATGCAATTCTGTAATTACACCCTGGTTACTGCAGGAATCACCTCACTCATTTCGCAGTGTGGATGGTGCCCTGTGGCAAGCAGGCCACTTAGAAGCAGTCTTCCCTTTTCTGTCTGTCCAGGTCTATAAGGTGCTAAAAACCAGATGGCTGATCAGATGGTCATGACCCAGCACGCAGGCAGACAGGTCCCAAGCCTGACCAAACCTGCCCCTGGTAACACAGAAGTCACTGAGCTTACAACACGTGGGCTCCCCACAGCAGCAGTATCGTGGAGAGCCTCTCTCTCATACCAGAGGTAGCTGCCTTCACCCTGGCAAAACATCCCACCCATTCCCTCCTCTGGCCCCGCTAGACCAGCTCCATTGCCGCTCACAGTGCTTTACAAAGCAGCATTTATATTGCCTTTTCCTGAGCTCTTTTTTAAAAAGGGTGGGGAACACTTTTCAGTCTTAGGGGAAAAAGTGACTTGGATGCAGGTGATTCTGCAAATGAGGGTCATTCATGAAGGCTGAAATCACAACTCCCTAACTTAGAAGCCAGAGAAAGGGGACAGAAGAGGGTGAACCAGGGGCAGAACTGAACCTAAAATCCCTCAGGCTATACTGCACCAAGGGACTCCTAGGGAAAAAAAAAATACACAAATCACAGCTCATGAAAGGCATGCCTTGTCCTCAGCTGACAGGAACACTTCAGTCTTAGCCTCTGCTCTGCTAAGGCCTTAAGTAAGGAAGGTGAAGGCCCTAAGGAGCAGCTATGGCTTCTACTGCTGCTGCTCTCGCCTTTCTCTCAGCACACAAGGGCACAACATGCAGAAAACAAGCACCTGGCTCCCTCCGGACCAGCTGGATGCTTGGGGTCACTGGCAGCAGCACACAGCCCCGGGGACAGCTGGGGCCTGCTGCACAAGCACAGGCACCTGCGTGTCTCAAGATCTCCCCCTGCAATGACAGCAGAAACTGGCAAGCACTGAGCTATGGGAAGCCCCAGGCCCCATCCTGTGGTATTGCACTGATTTGCTGGGAGATGGGTCACCCCTTCTTTCTCCTGCTCCTTGAGAAGGTACCAGGCAGCATCAGCTGCTTCCCAGAGAGCAGCATCTACCACACAGACCAGCCCTTCCACTTTCCCCAAGGACAACTGAGACCCCTTAGCTACCCCTTAGCACATAATATATTAGTACAGTAGTAGATGTATGTAATTCATAAATAAACAATTTCGTGGGCACACGCTCAAAAATTTTTTACTGATGGGGTGTGCAATCAAAAAAAGTTTGGAGACCACTGTCCTAAGAAAAGCATGACCTTCCATCCAAGACAGCTGTATACCTGCTGTTTTTAAAGACAACACTAGGTCCTTCAGAACTCGAGTAAGGATGATGTGTAAGTGTGCTGAACCACATCTTCCTCCGGTAAGGCCAGTATGCTGGTGTCACCAACACCACTCCCAGTCCATGGATTGGCACCATCTTGGCACGAGATGGAGCAGCCCCTGGAAGCCGCATGGTTTGCCCTCGCTCCCCTGCAGAGGACAGGCAGCCTTGCACAGCTCATCTCTGACTCTCCCTCTCAGCATATCTATGTCAGCAGGGAGCGCACCACTGAGCTTGCCTGCCTTCGGCTACACCCCTCCCGTGCTCATCCTCCAAAATCCAGCCAGCAGCGCTCTGAGAAATCCTACTGTACAAGGAATCCCCATGAGGCCACCTGCCTCTACTCAACAAGCCCAGAAGCTATCAGGTAAAGGCTTTGGCTCTCCTTTCAATTTCAACTCCTGCTTAAAAGCCAACTCTCACACTTCTCTGCAGAAATCCACTTCAAAAAAAAGCCCAAAAAACAACAAAAAACCCAACCACCACCACACTATCAAAAAGATTAATCACGTCGATCTTTATTCCAAACAAGGAGAACTACAGAACACCTGTAATCCTCCTGGTCATATTTCATGGAAATCTTGAAACGCAGGACATGCTGACGTTACTGTTTGAACTATGACACTCAGGGATAGAATGATGGCACTGCTAAAGGTAAGTGTTTCTTCTAAACAAATAAACTAAAAGTTAAGGTTTAAACATTTAAAACTTTCATTTCTGACGCTCAGCTTTGCCTTCAGGTGTTCCTGCTTAGCAACAAAAGCAAAAAAATAAGCCTGCTTTAGAACAGCAAGTAGGAATAAACAGAAGATGTAACCATACAAAGCAGTAATCATTCAGTACGGCCTCATGCGGCTCCGATGGGGGCGGTGCAACGATTCGGAGGAGTGATTGCTATATCCAAGTAGTCTCCTATCTGGAATTTCTGAGACTGCAATGTCATGGAATCATCTGTGCCTTTCCTGCCCGACATGGTACTGCCGATCTCCTTCACCCTGCGCGTGGGAGAGAAAAGGCAAGGTAATTATCAGAGGCAAATCTCTCTGGGTGTGCAAAGCAGGAACTGTATCAGCTCACGACCACCTTCCCGTGCCATCCTCTGCACTGCATTTAGCTACGTACACAGGGATGCTGGGGTTTTTTTTCCCCTCCAGTACCAGGTGCACCAAGAAAAGCTACACCAAATCCTCTTCTGATGGAGTAGAATGGTGGGGGAACCTTCTACCATATCAAGTTAAATACTAGAGAGAACCCCTTGCCCCCTTTCCATACACACACAGAACAACACCCTGCAGATATATCCTCTGGTTGCTAACAAAGGACAGCTCACACAGTTTTGGAAAACGGACATCCGCAACAAGATCACTGAAAAATTCAAATGCATTCTCAGACACAAGCCCTACCACACCTTGCAGCACCAGAAACAAAGCTTTCTGCCAAGCTGTAGGTCCGTGCTCTGGTCGGTTGCCAAAGCAGCAACCAAAGCCTTCGAGCACACAGGTTCATTGTTTTGGGAACACGTTAACAACAATGGTCACCAAGCTCAATTTAGCATTTGTAGTGGTCGTCATATAGTCTGTTATTAAGAACTTCCCAATTTCGATTTGTGGGTTCTGAACTTGAAAAATAACTTACTGCCCCAGTGCAGGAAGTCTTCTATTAACCCGGAGAAGAAATGCCATTTACCTATAGCCAGGCCTCTTGAGATCTGTAAAAACAATTGCAAAGTTGAAGTGCGTGCCCTTCTTCCGTGCTTCTGGGTAGACTTCTTTCACTAAGCTGGTCAGCTCTTTCAGAGTTGCATCCATCCTAGATTAAACAAACAAACCAAAGCGGTTCATGCTCTCAAAAGCAACAACAATTAAAAAACCTTCCCCAAACCCATTTAAGGTGGAATCAATATATTGCTACAACTCAACCGTACATTTCCTTCCCTTTGCATACTTTCTGGCAATACCTGAAGAGGAGTAAGATCTTACATTTTGGCTACATAGTGAGCCATTGATTTCAGAACTCCACGGCATTCCAAATGATACATTTGGTCTAACAAACAAGTGACAATAAGTTGCTCTTGTTATTAATTATAACACCTGGGAGAATTCACCCCTTACTGTACTCTGGAGACTGTATGGTCTAGTGCAAATGCTGTTCGAGCTGTAGTAGCTTCTGATTTACTGCGGTATTAGACAAGTCTCTTCACCTATGTGAACATTTCAGCATCTGCTTTTCTATGTCTCTCAAAAGAATAATAATTTAAACAGCAGGGAACTTTTTTTCTTAAATACACTTATACGATGAACACCATAAGTGTTTCCTCATCTAAGTCGGTATCTATGTTAAAATAGCTTATTGAATACTAGAGGAAATGTAGAAATAAAAGAAAAAAAAAAGAGGAATAGTTTTCCATTTCCATCAATATTTCCATTTCTGCCCTAATAGATAGCACTCCTCCTTTTCCTAGCCTTCAACCAGGCCAGGCCCAAAGCTCATTTCTAGAAGTTCAAGAACAAAAAGACTCAATCATCAGAACTAAAGCGGCTCTTATTATACAGACTGTACACTCACTCCAAGCTTCCAGCAACCAAGGAGCAGTGTGTTGACAGACAATGCCCATTCTGACTTCTGCAGATGGCAAACAGCTCAGACACCATCAATAGCCTGGACCAAGTCCATAAATCCCATTAAGAAGTAAATTAGAACTGCATGTTTGCTAGCCACAAAAATGGATTTATTCAACATGCAATATACAAGTTATAACCCTAGCAGACACCCTGAAGGAAAAACAAGATTTAAGAAGTAGCATAATTCACTTTCAAAAGCATTCTTCAAAATACCATAAACAAAAACCAATGTGTTTGCAATGCAGACTAAAGCAGTTCTCTAAACTAAATCTGAAAGCAATAAAAAGCAGCTCTGTTAAAGCACTGCTACCTGACCAGACAAAAAGAAACGCATTACTCCACTCTCAAGAGGCTCCGACTTAAAACCAACACACCATTCACACAACAGTTCAACCTTTCTGGGACAACTACTTCTACTAAAAAAACAGGGCTGTTAGAAGAAAATTTAAGCATCAGTTAAAGGAGAACCTCTGTGCTGAATAGATTCGTTGAGATCACAGAGATCTCAACGAGATCACAGATCTTATCACAGAGATAACCAAAGACACACCACAACACAAGTCTCTGATTACGTGTATCGGTAACTGGGCAATTCGGCCGCAGTGAGTTTCAGTGTGCAGCGATCAGCTCTTACTGAAGTTGTGCTTCCACAGACGCCACGTCTTAAGCCGCCACGGCTACAGGCAGAAGCGCTGTTTGTCAGTGGCAGCTGCCTTCCCCCGCGGAGCTGCCACCGCGGCGGAGCACACAACCGCCCCCACGAAAACCTCCCCACGCTCCCTGCTTTACACAGGGCCTACCGAACTCCCTCTGCAGCTGACTATCAGGCAAGGAGTTCAAGCCAGGCAAGCTCCGCACACTGCCCGGAGCCGCCCCCGCAGGGCCCCCCTCGCCTCCGAGCCAGGCGGAGGGGCCCGGGCCGCCGCCGCGCACTCACCAGGTGTAGATCTGCAGCTCGCTGGAGGGCACGTTCCCGCGGGAGACCTCGTCCATGCGGTGGTGCCGCCCGTTGTTGGTTGGTGAAGACACGAAGCAGCAGCGGGCACGTCTGCGGGGCGAGGCGGCGATGAGGGGCCGCGGGGCGGGCGATGAGGGGGCCGCGGGGCGGCGATGAGGGGGCCGCGGGGCGGCGATGAGGGGGCCGCGGGGCGGCGATGAGGGGCCGCTCACCACCCCCAAGGCCCGCCCCCCTCTCCCGGCCCAAGGCCTCGCGGCGCCGCCATACCCTCCCCCCCACCCACCGGTGCCCGCCCCGCCGCGCCCGAGAGCGCCGTCGGAGGACGCACGGCACCACCCCCGACACCTTTTCCCGGTCGATCGGTTTCTCCGGCTCCTTCTTAATCTCCTCCTGCGTGACGCGCGACTCCACCGCCATCTTGCCCCACCGCGCACACAACGGCGTCCCGGATGTTCCGCCGGGCGCCTCAGATCTCGCGAGAAAGAGGGGAAGGGGGGCGGTGACGGCCGCGGCGGGGCGGGGCTGGATGCGGCGCAGGCCCTGGGTGAGGGCGGGGAGGGGAGTGCGCAGCGCGGGGGGCGTGTGAGGGCGGTGGGAGCGGGGAGGGAGCGCGGAAGGAGCGCGGAAGGAGCGCGGAAGGAGCGCGGCTTCACAGTATCACAGAATGTTAGGGATTGGAAGGGACCTCGAAAGATCATCTAGTCCAATCCCCCTGCCGGAGCAGGATTACCTAGACCATATCACACAGGAACGCGTCCAGGCGGGTGTTGAATGTCTCCAGAGAAGGAGACTCCACAACCTCTCTGGGGCAGCCTGTTCCAGTGTTCGGTCACCCTCACCATAAAGAAGTTTTTCCTCATATTTATGTGGAACCTCCTGTGTTCCAGCTTGCACCCATTGCCCCTTGTCCTGTCAAGGGATGTCACTGAGAAGAGCCTGGCTCCATCTTCATGACACTTGCCCTTTACATATTTATAAACATTAATGAGGTCACCCCTCAGTCTCCTCTTCTCTAAGCTAAAGAGACCCAGCTCCCTCAGCCTCTCCTCATAAGGGAGATGTTCCACTCCCTTAATCATCTTCGTGGCTCTGCGCTGGACTCTCTCTAGCACTTCCCTCTCCTTCTTGAACTGAGGGGCCCAGAACTGGACACAATATTACAGATGCGGCCTCACCAGGGCAGAGTAGAGGGGGAGGAGAACCTCTCTCGACCTGCTAACCACACCCCTTCTAATACACCCCAGGATGCCATTGGCCTTCTTGGCCACAAGGGCACACTGCTGGCTCATGGTCATCCTGTTGTCCACTAGGACCCCTAGGTCCCTTTCCCCTACGCTGCTCTCCAACAGGTCTGCCCCCAACTTGTACTGGTACATGGGGTTGTTCTTGCCCAGATGCAGGACTCTACACTTGCCCTTGTTATATTTCATTAAATTTCTCCCCGCCCAACTCTCCAGCCTGTCCAGGTCCCTCTGAATGGCTGCGCAGCCTTCCGGTGTGTCAGCCACTCCTCCCAGTTTGGTGTCGTCAGCGAACTTGCTGACAGTGCACTCTATTCCCTCATCCAAGTCATTAATGAATATATTGAATAGTACTGGTCCCAGTACCGACCCTTGAGGGACTCCGCTAGACACAGGCCTCCAACTGGACTCTGTCCCATTGACCACCACTCTCTGGCTTCTTTCCTTCAGGCCAGTTCACAATCCACCTCACTACCCGATCATCCAGACCACACTTCCTCAGTTTAGCTGCGAGGATGCTGTGGGAGACCGTGTCAAACGCTTTACTGAAATCGAGATAGACCACATCCACAGCTTTACCATCATCTGTCCACTGGGTTACGTCCTCATAAAAGTCTATCAAGTTGGTTAAGCATGACTTCCCCTTGGTGAAGCCATGCTGAGTGCCCCTAATGATCCCCCTATCCTTGATGTGCCTAGAGACAGCACCAAGGACAAGTTGTTCCATCACCTTTCCGGGGATGGAGGTGAGGCTGACCGGTCTATAGTTACCCGGGTCCTCCTTCTTGCCCTTTTGAAGACTGGAGTGACATTCGCTTTCCTCCAGTCCTCAGGCACCTCTCCCGTTGCCCACGACTTAGCAAAGATGATGGAGAGTGGCCTAGCAATGACTTCCGCCAGCTCCCTCAGCACCCGCGGGTGCATCCCATCAGGGCCCATGGATTTATGGACATCCAGATTGCTTAATTGGTCCCTGACCCAGCCCTCATCTGCCAAGACAGATTCCTCCTCTATCCTGACTTCTTCTGGAGCCTCAGGGGTCCGGGGCTCCTCAGGACAGCCTCCAGCAGTATAGACAGAGGCAAAGAAGGCATTCAGTAACTCTGTCTTCTTTTTATCCTCTCTCTCCAGGGCCCCCACCTCATTCATCAGTGGGCCTACATTGCCTCTAGTGTTGGTTTTACCTGCAATGTATTTGAAGAAGCCCTTTCTGCTGTCCTTGACCTCTCTTGCAAGGTTTAATTCCAAGGAGGCCTTAGCTTTCCTAGTTGCCTCCCTACATCCTCTGACAACAGACTTATATTCCTCCCAAGTGGCCAGCCCCTCCTTCCATGATCTGTACACCCTCTTCTTCCACTTGAGTTTGCCCAGCAGTTCCCTGTTTAACCATGCAGGTCTCCTGGTATCCTTCCTTGACTTCCTACCTGCTGGGATGCTCTGATCTTGAGCTCGGAAGAAGCAGTCCTTGAATGCTAACCAACTATCTTGGGCCCCCTTACCTTCTAGTACCCTGTCCCATGGGATTTCCCCTAGCAATTGCTTGAAAAAGGCCAAAAGTTGGCCCTCCTGAAGTCCAAGGTTGTGATTCTGCTAGCTATTCTGTTCCTGCCACATGAGATCCTGAACTCTGCCATCTCGTGGTCACTACAACCAAGGCTGCCCTCAACCTTCACCTCTTCAACCAGACCCTCCTTGTTAGTGAGGATAAGATCCAGCAGCGCTCCTCTCCTAGTTGCCTCATCCACCATTTGCATCAGAAAGTTATCATCAATGCACTGGAGGAACCTCCTGGACTGAGGCTGGCTGCTGAGTAGGCCTCCAGCAAATATCAGGGTAGTTGAAATCCCCCACGACAACCAGACCCTGTAATTGCGAGACTGCTCTCAGCTGCCTGTGGAAGGCCTCATCACCCTCCTCATCCTGATCCGGTGGCCTGTAATAGACACCCACAACAGTATCACCCCTGCCAGCCTGCCCCTTAATTCGCACCCACAAACTCTCAACTCGCTCCTGATCCGCCCCTGGACAGAACTCAATACATTCTAGCAGCTCACTCACATAAAGAGCAACTCCACCACCTCTCCTTAGCGGCCTGTCTTTCCTGAAGAGGACATAGCCATCCATGACCACATTCCAGTCATGCGAGGTGTCCCACCAAGTCTCTGTAATTGCCACTAGATCATAGCCCCCCGACCGAACACGGATTTCTAACTCCTCCTGTTTATTCCCCATGCTGCGTGCATTGGTGTACAGGCATTTCAGGGAGCGAGCTGAGCACACCGATTCACCCCAGGGGGATGGGAGGCCTCCTGGTCTGCCTCAACACTAGAGCGTTGCCCCAGTGGTGCAAGCCCAGCTACTACCCCATCCCCCTTCGAATCTAGTTAAAGCTCTCCGAATGAGCCCTGCTAATTCCTGTCCCAGAACCCTTTTGCCCCTACGACATAAACCTTTCCCATGTATTTCCCCGTGGGGTACCGCCGGCTGGAGCCCGGGAGCGGGGCTGGGCGAGCGGCCACAGGGCGAAGGAGTGGTTGGCAGGAGGGGAGGAGACGCGGCCGCGGGCTGTCCCACCGCCGCGGGCTGCAGCCGTGCGGGCCCGCCGCCGTCGTCGAGGCCTGAGGGGGAAGGGGGTCGGCGCTGCCCGGGAGTGGCCCTTAGCCTGCCGCCCGCGGGAGGGGTGGCGGTTCCCGGCGTCCTGGCGGCTTGGCTCCGCGGCCTGCCCGCGCATCGCCACCGAGCGGCAACCTGCGAGAGCGGTGCAGCTGGCTGTTGCTCCTGGGAGGCCAGGCAGTGCAGCCACGGGCTGCACCACACTGGCTTGGGGGCCCCGTTCTAGCCGGGGCTCCGCTAGGCCTGACTGCTACGTTATCCCGGGGCAGCGTCAACAGGACTTTACGTGATTCCTCCTAAAACCTGTGAACGTAGAATCACAGAATCGTTTTCGTTGGAAAATACCTTTAACATCAGGGATAGAGTCACTGTGGGGAGTCTGATTTGGCAGGAGGCAGGGTGTGCTGCCATAGGCTTCTCTCCATGTTCTGCTCAGTGTTGTGCTCACATACTCTGTGAATCATTGCCTGTGTTTTCTGATTCTTAGAAAAGCTTTCAATAAGCTACTGATACTGATGCTTCTTGGAAAAAGCCACTTCTTTCTATATGGAGACTGATTTAAACAGATGTCTAACATAGGTAAATAATATAATCAACCACTGTAACTAGCAGTAGATTAAAGTAAATGAGAAAGAGGTAAATTATATTTAGAGTTAACTTCCCTTAATATTACATTCAGGAAACATCCAATGCATACGCTTTCCATTTATGGTCTTGTTTTTCCAAGAATAGAATCTTGTATTAGGTTAAATTTGAGTCTGTGGTAGTGTCTTACTAAATAAGTAGGAGAGAGATCTCTCTCTGATGTGATAACTGGTTTTAAATGTTGAGAGTTGTTTGTTATTCCTATTAGAATCAGTAGCTGTTCATTTGCTTTCACAGAATTTGCACTTAGATTATTTCCTCAAATTATGTGAATTTATTTCTCATTTCAAGAGTAAACCAAATTAAATTCTGTAAAATGATGCAGAAATGTATGTTCTTGAAGGTGCAAAATAAGAGACTCATAGAATTGCTGAGGCTGGAAGGGAGCTCTGGAGAAGACTGCCTCATCCAAACCCCTGCTCAAAGCAGGGTCAGCAAGGGCCGATTGCTCAGGGCCAGGTCCGGGTGGGTTTCGAGTATGTCCAAGGATGGAGACGTCTCTGGGCAGCTTGCGCCAGTGCTCAGTCACCCTCACAGTTTAAAAAAAAAAAAAAAAAAAAAAGTTGGTTTATTTTTCTTCATATATTTAAATTAAATTTCTGGTATTTCAGAAATGTGCCCTGTGCAGCTTCTCCTGTCACTGAGCACTGCTGAGAAACCTGGCTCTGTCTTCTTTACTCCCTCCTGTCAAATAGACAGTGATAGGAGCCATCTCTCTCAAGGCAGAACAGTCCCAGCTCTCTCAGTGTGTCCTCATATGACAGATGCTCCCATCCCTTTACCATCCCATTAAGCTATATTTGATGCTGTGTTATCATAGTGTTCCTATACTGCTCATACAATTTTCTGTTGATGCTTGCAGCAGAGTACAGCACAGAACCATGTACCACTGAAGCTGTGTCTCCAGGTCCCCATTCTGCAATGTGCTTCTCTGAGTAAGGAGATCCAGGGTGAATTTACATCTGTGCTGGGTTGCTTTCTCAAGTATAAGTATAGTATCAGAGAGAAATAAATACAATAAATTCTGCACCATGAAAAAAGTATCTGCTGTTGAAATACCTGTGCTCTAAGGGTGATGTAGTTTGATTTCACGTTTCCAAACACCATAGATGTATCTTTCCAATGTATTATTTATCTTTAAAATATGTAGGGCAAAAAAAATAGAAAAATATATTCACTTGAGATTTCTGTGTACATCATAAAGAAGAAGATTTATGAGTCCATAACAACAAAAGCTCTTGCAGTTCACCTCTGATATAGCCAACAGCATTTAGTTTAAAATGTTGATTTATGGCACACCTAATACAAGACAAGAGAAACCAACAACCTATTAGAGTTCACCCTCAGCTTTTATTAACTTCCTTTTGTGGTAGCCTGGATAGTATTGTATAGTTTTTAATCTATATTAAGTTATAGCATATCATCATTTTATTACCAAAGGGAGTGACTCAGCCTTGCCACCATTTGCGGGATTTGATTTCCCAGACAACAATACAGTTTATTACACTGTTAAAATTCATTCTGTCTGCGCTGATAATACATGCTTTGGGCTCAGTATGTGAACCGCCATTTCCAAAACAAGGGAATTTATGTCTAGGATCAGGTATCATAAAGGAACAGCTGTAACAAATAAAGCACAGTTCTGTTATGAATCTAAGTAGTTCCTTCTGCTAGGACTTTTTGAGTGCTCTATTTATGTGAAAAATGACCTAGTGTGCTTGAGTTTTAAGTAAATTCAGGCATGACTTAATTTATTATTCATTAACTGTATTAACAATCACAATTTATTTTCAGTCTAAAATCTTAGATTCTTATGTTACATATTTGGAGGAGAAAGTTGGATATTATTTGGAAATGAAAATGCAGTTATGTGATCTGTGGTCTGTGATCTGTAACCCGGACTGTGGGATGCAGGTTTTACTGGGGACGGTGCTGTCTGGTTAAACAAGGCATGACACAGTAAACTGGATTCCCACTGGTTTCTGCTGAGGTCCCACATGTACCTGAGTTAGTCTAACAGCTTGCTCTTGCCGAAGGAGGGGGGTTTAGCTCCCCGCTGCCTGTCCTTACTCTCAGCCATGTGAGGGTTTTTTCCCTCCCTTCTGCCAGGTGTGGCCCTCACTAGGTGCTCCCAAGAATAGGTTAAATTCCCTAATTTAAGATGAAAGTATCCAGTTGGGGGTTGGTTTTCTGTCGGTTTGTTGCATTTTATACTTTCTAAATTGATTCCGTGATTGCTAGACCTGGTGCAAGAAGAGCGGTGGAAGTGCGTGCCCAGGAGCAGGTAGGAGATGGAGGAGAGAATAGGAATGGAATAGGGTCTGTCCCTTTAGTGGCAGTGAGACAGTTAATGGCTTCACCCCGCCCCCCCCCTTCACATTTTCTTAGGTTTTGGGGGCTGAGGGGTCCCCTGTACTTGTCAGGGACACTGTGTCCTGTGCAAACTCACCCTAGTGTATGCTGTAGAGAAAATGAAAGCTCCTCACTGCGGTAGTGAGGCAGAGTAGGACTCTACATACAAGCAAGTCTCTAGCCTTCATTGTTGTAAAGGAGATAGATACCCAAAATATGAATCAAACACTTTCAGATATGAATGCCTGTAGAGAACTGAGACAAGTGGTCTCAGAAGTGTGAATTGCCTCCTTAAGAATTGTTAACACAGGTTCCTATTTCAGTGGTTGTTTAAATAGTGAACTTTTAATTGTTTATTGGGGCATCTAGGAAAGCTATGAATGAGAGGGCATGTTGGTACCATTAAGATATTGGGACTGGGCAAAGCTGCCACAGCCATTTAGAGAAGAGCGTGTTGGCCTGTGAAACAATTTATCATAAGTAAATTGTGATTGAAAGGGGAAAAACAAAAGGAGCAGTTGATGTGGGGTGACTTAAAGCTTTCTAGGCAGAACAGAGAAGATGATAGTAAACAAAAACTGTCCTTGGGAA
The DNA here is from genome assembly GCF_013368605.1 of Nyctibius grandis. NCBI lineage: Eukaryota > Metazoa > Chordata > Aves > Nyctibiiformes > Nyctibiidae > Nyctibius > Nyctibius grandis. The sequence continues at coordinate 106,931,218 of NC_090659.1, forward strand.
GATACAGAAAGGAATGGCACAGCTGGGCTATGGGATATCAACCATTGAGGTAAACCTCCAAAAAACTAGAAAAATTGTAACAGATGACCAGAACAAGGAACTCTGAACATTTCAGACTTGTGAGTACATTGAATCTCAGTTCAAAGAAGCTGAATTAGTCTCACCCTTTGCAGCATGCTGTTTTCAGGTTCCCAGGGCTCCCAGGACTTCCAGCTTACGGGCTGCATTTGCGAGTTCTTACGAACCAGGACTACATACCACTCCTTCATTTTACATGGTTGTATGTGTATCCCATAAATCATGTTTGATAGAGGACTTGGTCTTTACCTTGATTGTGGAAGGTTCAACTACCCTGTTCTGGCAACAGCACAGTCGTCTTTCAAACATCTTTACAATCAGCCTAGTGAGCAAAGTCTCAAATTGGATGGAGCTGCTACTGCAAACCAACTTTAACTGGTGGTGTAAGAACACCATCATGTTTTCTTTGCAAAGATGATTGCGGGTATTTCCTACATGTTGTGTCACGGTAACGTGACAGATCCAGTTTATGTTCCGAATGCTTCATGTGCAGTAGATTTCGCTACAGTCCTTTAATTTCCTGTATTTTGTACCAAAGTTAGTATGGATTTCAAGAAGGCTGTAGTGCTCCTAGAAAATAATGCTGTTTTCACTAAAGCTTCAGTTCTTGTTCATTTGGGATCACAAAAAATGCAGCGTAACTGTTGGGCTTCTGTGGTCCTGTTCAACTTGCACGTGAGGCAGCAGGCGAACGAGTCAGCGTGGTGAAGGCTGGCAGGAGGGGGCTGTTAGTTTGCGATGTATAAAAGGGTTCTGTCGCTGTGTATGTAAAGCACGCGGAGACCCCCAGGCAGTATCTTAATTCAGGAGCACCAAGACTTGACTGCCTGGGAGGAATCTGTATTTGTGTCTGGATTACATGTATGTTTTCTTCTTCTTTCTAAAGTCATCAGGAGGACCGTAAGTTAATAAAAATGCTTTGAAGATGATTTACCATTATACAATATTGCAAAATTGTTATTTCACTGTTAACGTGACAGCAGCAGCGATCAGTCTGCACAGCCTTGCGCACGCTCCAGGACCCCGGTGTCGTGTGTGAGGCAGAGCCATGGCGTGCCTTGTAAACAAGCCTCCTCATACTGGCCAGTGTAAGACCTTGTTTAAGGTTGTTTGTGATATGGCCAAATGTTGTAATTCTGCCATTCGGATGGAACTTTTCCACATCAGGTGTTTCCTGAAAGAGCACCCTCAGTATGCTTTTTTTTTTTCAGTTTCAGAAAAAGTGTTTCTGAGAATAATATTGGGCAGATGAGTGTTATCACGCATATTTCTATTTTTTTTTATTCATTTTAAATACCTACAGCAATTTGTCTGAAAACCTGCAGCATCCACACATTTTCACAGAATCACAGAATCAATCAGGTTGGAAGAGACCTCAGGGATCATCGAGTCCAACCATTGCCCTGACACCACCATGTCAACTAGACCATGGCACTAAGTGCCATGTCCAGTCTTTTCTTAAACACATCCAGAGATGGTGACTCCACCACCTCCCTGGGCAGCCCATTCCAATGTCTAATAACCCTTTCTGAGAAGAAATTCTTCCTAATGTCCAACCTGAACCTCCCCTGGTGAAGCTTGAGGCTGTGCCCTCTTGTCCTATCGCTAGTTGCCCGGGCAAAGAGGCCGACTCCCACTTCACTACAACCTCCCTTCAGGTAGTTGTAGACTGCAATAAGGTCACCCCTGAGCCTCCTCTTCTCCAGGCTAAACAACCCCAGCTCCCTCAGCCGTTCCTCATAGGTCAGACCCTCCAGACCCTTCACCAGCTTGGTCGCCCTCCTCTGGACTCGCTCCAACACCTCAACATCTTTCTTGAAGTGCGGGGCCCAGAACTGGACACAGTATTCAAGGTGCGGCCTCACCAGTGCCGAGTAGAGAGGGACGATCACTCCCCTAGACCGGCTGGCTACACTCTTCCTAATAGAGGCCAGGATGCCGTTGGCCTTCTTGGCCACCTGGGCACACTGCTGGCTCATGTTTAGCCGGCTGTCCATCAGCACCCCCAGGTCTCTTTCCTCTGGGCCCCTTTCTAGCCACTCTTCCCCCAGCCTGTAGCGCTGCATGGGGTTGTTGTGGCCGAAGTGTAAGACCTGGCACTTGTTCTTGTTGAACCTCATGCTGTTGGTCTCGGCCCATCTATCTAACCTGTCCAAATCCCTCTGTAGGGCCTTCCTACCCTCCAGCAGAGCGACACTCCCACCCAGCTTGGTGTCATCTGCAAATTTGCTGAGGGTGCACTCAATCCCTACGTCTAGATCATCTCTAAAGATATTGAACAGCACCGGCCCCAGAACAGAACTGAGCCCTGGGGAACACCGCTAGTGACCGACCGCCAGCTGGACTTTGCCCCATTCACTACCACTCTCTGGGCTTGGCCATCCAGCCAGTTTTTAACCCATTGAAGAGTCCACAATGGGACTTTTTGAGAAAGAAACACGATTTGGCAGAGATGTTTACTCCTGTGTCATAAATGTTCTCATAAAGCAAATATATTTGACTGGACTATAATATTTTTTAAAAAATGTGATTTATCCATACTAAATTTATCCAAACTAAATTGTACCTGATGGATCAGGATGTGCGAGGGATTCAGAGGGATGTCCACAGTGCTCCTGTGCTCTGCAACAGGCCTGGCCATGGGAACTGGGAACAGTGGGGCTCTTCATTTTTTTCCTTAGAGCACTGCTCCCTGCAGTGGGCACCGATAAGGGACACAGGATGTGACCCTGCCCGTGTCCCCTGAGCGGTGTGAGGAAGGAGCTGGAGAGCAGCTCCACAGCACTTCAGGCCGACCCAGTGCAAAACTGTTTGCAATCTAAATCAACAGGAGAGTATGTGTTATGCAAGAGAGGTGCAGCAAAAATTGTAACGACTGCTTGAATTTCACCTGGAAAAGACCAGAACAAACTGGAACTTGTAATTGTCAGCAGAGGAAGACAGAATTCGGTTTCAAGTAAAGAAAAAGTAAGTCCTGGTCTGTCACGTAGAGTTATTTTCTTCTCTATACAAATACACGTGAAGGTGTGATGGTGAGATGTACTAAATATTCTATTGATTTCTCCTGGTGGGGCAGTAGACTCAGTTACAAAATATAAAATTAAGGAAGAAATGTTGCCAGAATCTAAACCTGGATTTCATTAAAACGTGTTGTCATTTCTCTATAAAATACATCTGCTACAATGTTCCAGAAATTTTAGACACACAATAGAGTAATAAACTGCTTTTATAACTTGGGTTATACTCTACCATAGATTCTGGATTTCCCCCCTACTGTTTGTATTAAATTACCTCAGTACAGAAATGTTCGTACACTGTAAGGAAGGAATAACTGGGTTGTCATTGCAATAAGTGGAAATTTTAAAAACTCTGTACGAGACGTGTATTATAGAGAGGACATCAGAAGGTTGTCAGCCTGTAATTCACTGCCACTAGCTAGGTTGGCAGCATTGGCCCCTGCCTATGCGCCTTTGTAGCTCTGTTTCCCAGTTTTCCTTCACTGGAGCAGCTCCACTGCTGACAGCAGCAGTGGGAGACCTGGTGTGAAGGTTACTTTCATCGCTGGTGCTTTTCCCAGTTGCGGGTATTGCTGCCACCAGTTTGCTGTGGAAACACGGAGGCTGCCTGACCTGCAGCCCCTGCGCTGGCTGCTCTGAGGGCAACAGCACTATCCTCCAAACACCCTGCATGGCAAAGCCAGTGTGTCCCCTTGCAACATCATTGTCTGGAAGATGTGTCCTTAATATTGTCTTCTATGTTTCCTGTGTAGACAAATCCCTTCCGTGGCTGCTTCCTGGATTAATGTGATCCCGCCCTTGAGCACAACACAGAAGTCTGAGAAGGGGCTGAGTATCTCCTTCAAATAGACACAGTCCTGCTCATGCTTTCGTGGGAACATTTCCATGAATAAGCGTTAACAGATTAGGCTGATGGTTATTCCAGTATCTTCCCCCTAGTATCTGTTCTTTTCCCTTCCCATAGAAGAATAACATTAAAGGACCCAAGCTACTTCTCCTAAAGCAGGAAATTCCAAGAGCTCTGACTAAGTATACAAAAGTACATATATTTTATGTGCAGCTCCCTGGCTATGCTGCTCTTCACCTTGTCACACATCTCTAGAAGTTTCCAGTCTGTGGCATACACAGTTCCTGTTGAAAATAGTAGATGGATAAAGATGGATCCCGCACACTCAGAACAGATACTTGCTTCTCTGTTTTCTGCCCCAGGATGATGGATCTTAACACAAAGAATCTCCTCGTGTCTGTGGCATTTCACACCAATTCTTTAATGACAATTGAACTGTTGATAAATAAATCCTCTCTTGTCAGCCACAGCAAGAGTTGGCTTTGTTCTGGGGCTCAGAGCCCCATAGAAGGTTTATGAGAGCACTGCCATATCCTTCAGAACAAAGGTTGATGTCATGTAAGCCATTACATGTATCCTGCCTCCAGAAGCATTATCATAAAGAGTCAAGCAAAACTCTCCTCTAAAGTAAGTAGTTCCACGTGTCAAGCCTTGTCAAGCACAAAGCAAGGCCTCAGCACGTCAAGACACCCCAGCTACATCACAGAAATATCTTTTGTGGCTCAACATGCAGGTCAGAAAACACAATTCTGTAACTTTTTTTATTTTTCCTGAGTGGCCACTTATGACCAAAATGTTCTGGCTGCCATAAATTACCTGCAACATTTTGAATAGTGCAATATAAAACCAAATTATTTTCTGAATGCTATGTCGTATGTATTGCAATTTAAATTTAAAGAAAGGAAATGTCCATCACTGGGAACTTACAATATGTGAATTTTGAGCCCAGAATGAATTCTGACAGCTTGGTTACCATAAGCTCCTCAGAGACACAGTGCTTAGTGGAAACACTGACATAATCTTAACGATAGCGGTGGGAATAGTGCCAGTAAAACTGAATGTCCTGTAGGCATAACGTAAGGCAGAAGCACTTTGGCTCCCCAGATCACAATAGCTTTGAAAGAAAAGTTGATAGAAAATTTGTGTGTGCCTATTCCTTTGACCAAGAAAGAAGAATCTCTGTACGTACTGGTGACTATTGTTATCAGCTATATTACATTCCATTTTGCACATGGCAAAAGGTGCTGGGGAAATTTAAAGGAGTTTTTGTTGCAAATCTATGGTCTTGCTGCAGAGCAACAGAGGCACGTTGGGGTTATAGATGAGCCATCATAGTGGCATGGGCAGAGGTGCACACTGCAGCCAGGGTGCTAGTGGGAAGAGGTCACTGCTTTTACATTTCTTGCTGTTCCTTACCACAGCACTGCCCTTACCGTCTCTGTCAGCTCTCTTGGCAGGGCTGGTCAGGATGAGATCTCTGCAGACTTATTACAATGAAACAGGTTAGCAAAGACTTTGTACTTAGATGGTTTGCAATAATCTCGTTGCTCTTGCCTAGAATGGGCAAGGAAGGGTTTACACAAGTAGCTGTGCTGGCACATCAGTGGGCCAGAGAGGATGGTGATAAAGGGCATCCTCTTGCAGTGGTTCAGCTGGAGTCAGAAAATGACATCTGTCCATAAGATGGTGTCGTGGACAAGATGTATGATGTGACATTTTATGTGACAGCGTGACAGACTGTGACATTTCGGATTGCAGTGAGCAGTGCTCTTTTTTGGGTTCACATGATGTTTAAGAAAGTGCAGCACTCCAAAAAATAAGTGCGTGCCTCACAGAATTGCTGGGGGGAGATTCTTGCAAATGAAGAAAGGGGAAGGAAAGAAAGAAACTATTTAAAAAGAAGTGGATTGAAAAAAAAAAGACCTTAGGTTGACACTACTTCACAGTCAGCTTTATGCTTTGTTACCCCTGTTACAAAGGGAAGAATAATTCAGATTCATTCCTATAAAATTTTAGGGCATAGAAGAGCAAGAGAAATGGCTCTTCTACACCTCTTAGATTAGGTCTGTTCAATATGAAACAAGATAAAATATGCTTCAGTGTTTTATTTGGGCTTGAGGAATGCAAAGGCGTAATAATTACCAGCTGATACACCAATTTAATGCAGGTGTTCAGATTTTTAAAAGACCATTATCATTTAATGTGAACATAATCATTTAATTTAATCTTTAAAAAAGAGATCTCAGATTTTTCAATGAAACAAATACTAGAAAAAGAGACACCTTTATATGAAAGGAGGCTAAACTCTCAAATACAAGAATTGCTGAATTCTTATGTACAAATTTTGATGTATGGGCCAGATCTTAAAAACAGCAGCCTGGCTGCTGTTAACTTGTTTCAGACTTGGGTCTGGCTTCGCCCAAGCCAATATGGAGCTACTGATCAAACATGCTTCAGCCAGTAACATAAAGGAGATTCAGAAAGGATTTTAGCAAAGACCAAAGATGAAATGATAAACTGCAAAGTTAATTAATTGGCTTCTGATTAGAAACCATGAAGACTTGTCAGAATGAGGTTCATGTGTGTTCCTCCATCTTGGGCCACAAATGAAGAAGGAAGATTTGTGTACTTGTGTTAACATAGCTTGTAGTTCTTTGAACTACAGCCAGCAGATGCAAATGATTTGGCTTACAAAGACATTACACATTTTTCATGATTTTATGTTTAGATGGCAGATGAAATCTTTGGTCATTTATGGAGAAATTCTCACTCCATTTGCACTCAGGGATGCCCGGATTTAGATGAACACTTTTTCATCCCACATCCTTTGAGCACTTTTTCTTAAGTTGGTAATTTTTGGTGGTGTCAGTGGTGGAAGGCCACCGAGAATGGGCTGTGTAGCTGCTTGTGAGGGCACTGAAGCTTATGCTCCTCCTGCTCGCTGCGGGGTGTGAGTTGTACAGCTCCTTTAGCTCTGCACACACTGATTGCTGACAGCTGAACTGCAGGAGATATATTAGTTTCTTCAGTCCTAGTTTCTTGCTGGGACTGCAATCCCATGATCCCGGCCAGGATTAGGGCTGTGAGTGGCTTTATCAGGGACAAGTTGGCAGAGAGAATAGATGGTAAAAGGTACTTGAAAGCAGATGGTCTTTGGTAGGTTTGAAAAATGCCAGGTGCAAGCGTTATTGGTCCTACCTGTGTGTCCCTGATGGAGCATGAGCAAGGCTGCAGGGACACTGCTGAAATGTGGGAAATTATACTTTGTTCACGCTGTTTCCTGGGCCAGCCAGGAGCGAAGCCAAAGCTATAACAAACAGCAATACGGTCTTTTACTTATATCATAATTTTGAAAGAATGACTCCCAGAAAAGATGAATCCTGCTTTCCCGTCTGTAACAATGCATATTTAATCCCAAACTACCTTTTTTTACTTCAACCTATAAAAAAGCCCTCTGACTTCTTGGGGAGGAGTGTGCAGAATGCCAGGCGCTCTGCTTGACGGACGTGTGAAAACCTTTGCTCACTGGAGCGCCATAGCAGAAGAGGAGTGAGACGGGCATGGCGCAGGAAACGTGGCTGTGGCAGGTCCCTGGGGAGTTTGCTAAGTGGCACCAAGGTATGCGCCTGTCCTGCCGCACCAGCACAGCCATAGGGGACAAACTGGGACGTTAAACTCCCCTCACTGAATACACTGTTCAGCTCCTGCGCTGTCCTCATTCAAGTAAATAACATGTTTTCTCCCTGAAATTATTTTGCATTTCCCTGAAGGGCTCTTAAAATATCCGCGACACAAAGCACAAAGGAAAAACTGCTGGAATTTGGTCCTGCTGAGGGTAAGGTAACAATATGAAGGATATGAGGCAAGGTACCATTTCATTGTGCTTTACTAGCACTTGTAATTTACATCTCATCGCTTTCAAGGCCTCTGCTGGTAGTATTTCCTTCTTCTAAGAATAGAGCTTAAAGGTATTTAAAGAATTCTAGTTGTCGTGCAGTTAATAGCATAACACTTTGTTCTGAGTAAAAAGATTTGCTTGTTTTGAGCAGTAACAGTATTTTGCATGTAAAAAAAGGGGAATGGGGAATGTTTTATTGCCAGCACTTTTCCTTACAGGGGGATGAATCACTTACATTCTTGGCAACCAAGCTCGAAATCACAAGAATGCTCAGTTTGATCAACTTCCTTCAAAACGCTAAGCTCAAAGCAAAAAGGAAAAAAAGAGAGAAAGAAACTTGGATGGGCTTGGATGCGGAAGACATTACAAGATGGACATCCAAGCAGGAAGACAATAAATCTAGTGTACAAATTGTTTTGCCCAGAGCAAGTCGCTGACTTGCTGTTACAGGAGGGTCCAGTCTAAATTAAGAGAATACTGGAAGGGAAAAAAAAAGCAAGGAGGAAAAGAACCACAGAAAAGAAAGAAAACCCTGCCAATCTGGCAGACATGGCAGACATGAGTTTATTTGCTAACAAAACAATGTGAATTTTCAAGAAAAATTACCAACCTTCCCTTCAGAATGGAAGATTGTGCTGAGAAACAAAACATGAGAATATGGTTAATTTAGGCATGAGGAAACTGCCCGTGTCCAGGCTGTGGTTTCACACGACACATGGCAGAGGGGGAATGAAGAAGCTGGCCAGGCATCCCTGCTGCTACTGTGCCACCTGGGCCACGGTCTTCAGCACAGCACTGGTCTAAGGCACATTTGGCCCTGCTGCTCACTTCTCCTCAGAGACAGTCAGATGGCAGCTTCAGTCAGACCAGCTCAACTGCTTGTTGGCTGAAGTAAAAACAACCCAAGCAAAATCTTTTCTAAGTCGTGGACAACGGGAGAGGTGCCTGAGGACTGGAGGAAAGCGAATGTCACTCCAGTCTTCAAAAAGGGCAAGAAGGAGGACCCGGGTAATATAGACCGGTCAGCCTCACCTCCATCCCCGGAAAGGTGATGAAACAACTTGTTCTTGGTGCTGTCTCTAGGCACATCAAGGATAGGGGGATAATTAGGGGCACTCAGCATGGCTTCACCAAGGAGAAGTCATGCTTAACCAACTTGATAGCCTTTCATGAGGACGTAACCCGGTGGATAGATGATGGTAAAGCTGTGGATGTGGTCTATCTCGATTTCAGTAAAGCGTTTGACACGGTCTCCCACAGCATCCTCGCAGCTAAACTGAGGAAGTGTGGTCTGGATGATCGGCTAGTGAGGTGGATTGTGAACTGGCTGAAGGAAAGAAGCCAGAGAGTGGTGGTCAATGGGACAGAGTCCAGTTGGAGGTCTGTGTCTAGCGGAGTCCCTCAAGGGTCGGTACTGGGACCAGTACTATTCAATATATTCATTAATGACTTGGATGAGGGAATAGAGTGCACTGTCAGCAAGTTCGCTGACGACACAAAACTGGGAGGAGTGGCTGACACACCGGAAGGCTGCGCAGCCATTCAGAGAGACCTGGACAGGCTGGAGAGTTGGGCGGGGAGAAATTTAATGAAATATAACAAGGGCAAGTGTAGAGTCCTGCATCTGGGCAAGAACAACCCCATGTACCAGTACAAGTTGGGGGCAGACCTGTTGGAGAGCAGCGTAGGGGAAAGGGACCTGGGGGTCCTAGTGGACAACAGGATGACCATGAGCCAGCAGTGTGCCCTTGTGGCCAAGAAGGCCAATGGCATCATGGGTTGTATTAGAAGGGGTGTGGTTAGCAGGTCAAGAGAGGTTCTCCTCCCCCTCTACTCTGCCCTGGTGAGGCCGCATCTGGAATATTGTGTCCAGTTCTGGGCCCCTCAGTTCAAGAAGGACAGGGAAGTGCTAGAGAGAGTCCACTGCAGAGCCACAAAGATGATTAAGGGAGTGGAACATCTCCCTTATGAGGAGAGGCTGAGGGAGCTGGGTCTCTTTAGCTTAGAGAAGAGGAGACTGAGGGGTGACCTCATTAATGTTTATAAATATGTAAAGGGCAAGTGTCATGAAGATGGAGCCAGGCTCTTCTCAGTGACATCCCTTGACAGGACAAGGGGCAATGGGTGCAAGCTGGAACACAGGAGGTTCCACTTAAATATGAGGAAAAACTTCTTTACGGTGAGGGTAACCGAACACTGGAACAGGCTGCCCAGAGAGGTTGTGGAGTCTCCTTCTCTGGAGACATTCAAAACCCGCCTGGACGCGTTCCTGTGTGATATGGTCTAGGTAATCCTGCTCTGGCAGGGGGATTGGACTAGATGATCTTTCGAGGTCCCTTCCAATCCCTAACATTCTGTGTGATTCTGTGATTCTGTGATTCTGTGAAAATGCAAAACATTATTTAGTGTGGAATTCCGCTTTTTCTAGGTCAGGTTGTAGGTCACCCTGTGGTCATGCAAACAGCTGTGCCTTAGTATAAAAGCATGACTGTGAGGAGTGGTGGAAGACAAGGAGGGAAGTACAGCTCCCCAAAATTACATATTCCTTCTGTGTATTGAGATACAAAGTGGTAGCTTTTGATTTCCCCCCACTGTTCACCCCAGTGCTCTGCCACCCCACACCTGCAGTGCAGCACTGGGGCTGCAGCACGGCATAGGGCAGCAGTACCTCAGGTTGCTTAAGATACGCGTGAGTGTGTCATGCCCTGCAGCCAGCATAGGGCTGCTGTGCTTCTGTCCAGGGTGTCCCCCCAAAATATACGTTCACTTAGTGAGCCTAATGTGGGGGAAAAATAATAATTGGGGAAGAATGAGAAGGTAGAGGCCCAGGAGGGCTGGACCAGGCCACAAAGGATGACTGCGACTCGAAGCAGGACCCAAGATAACTGCAGCAATGTCGGTGTCTAATACCCTGGACATCGCACAGTTGCTGTTGTGTGTCTTCAGGATCATCGTTTCAGAGTGTTGCCTGCTTCTGTCATGTCCTCCAGTGCCCATGCAGTAAATCCAGTACCACCTCTCTGATTCTGTAATCGGAGGTGTTGCTTATATGTAGTAAATCCCACATTTTTGGGACACTGTGAATTTACTGTGTATTCACCAAGCAACTGCATGCCCTCCATAGAATAAGATCAGTGCTTCCTGGACTGGTTTCCTGCACACAGATTGAACAATGGGTCAGCACAGGTCCTGGGGATATGTCCAGGTTTTCCACATGTGTAGCCTTCCTATCCAAGCTACGGTACAGACAATCCTCAAAAATCTGTGCAGGCAATTTTTCTGGGCAGAAAAAGAAAACACCTAGCAAATCCGGACACAGGGTAGCCTCAAGTCAGAGCCTCCAACACGACATGAAACACAGCACCAAGCTGCCAAGGAGAAATGGGCGGAATCTTTGCACTGTAGTTTTTAAGACTAGACAAAAATCTGCCATAGTGAAGAGGGACAGCCTAAACTAGATCCTTCCCAGCCTTACATTCCTGTGATTCCCTGTAAGGAAGGACTTGTTTGACTCTCCCCAGCTCAAAGAATGGCAAGCACAGTCTGTTCTCTGCTCTGCAACCTGCTCTCTCTTTCTCCAGCCTCTGTCTGGGACCAGCATGAAACCCAGGACAGACACAGCTCTCAATCCAACAGTGCTGGGCACTGAGAAAAGGGAGATTTGTATGCAATGAGTCTGCATATTCATGCATGAGAGAAATAGTGATGGCTATGGTGTTCTCTCATAGTAATGCAGAGCAAGACGGAAATGTGATGAAGGTTTTTTTCAGGATTAAAATAAGCAGAACAAGAACCAGTTGTTGTTTTGGGGAAAAGGAAAGCAGTTACTGTCAAAACGTTTCACCGACTCAGCAAAAATGCCAAGCTGGCCCTGCCTGCAGCACACATGGACTTCAAAGGGCTTATCTTGAATAAGGATTAGTGGGAGCCAGATCGCTGCTTCCTACGTGGATTCAGCTGAAGTTAAATGGTATGCAAGGCTGTACCCCAAGGGTGTGTTTTCCTCCTGATGCCAGCCAAGCTGCTGACACCTCTGCCTGTAAGTTTGTGGGATCAGTCTTGCTTTAGCTGCATACACCCAGGGGGAGCTCAGTTCTGACCCAGCACCAGGAAGAGTGGGTCACACTCTCACAACCGGTCACTTCAGGAGTGCTGCTCTGCAGCAGGGAAGGCTGCGAAACAAAGGGTCAGGCCCCGGCTCCAGCGGTGAGCCGGCTGCTCAGGAGGGGCGTGTGGTTCTCAAACAGGATGCAGGCTGAATAACCCTCCATTCCTGAAGAGGGTGGTCCCCGAAGGTCAGGGCTGCCTTCAATGGTGTGGCAGTGTGAGAGGAAACTGCCTCAGAGGGCGCTTTCATAATGCTTGGACTATGAATAAATCCAGCCTGTTGTACTCTGGGTTCCCAAGTGTTGGTCATCAAAAATGTGAATAGGAGAATAAGGTTAGGAAAAGAAAAATTCTCCAGCTGAACTTTCATTACAGGATGAATAGGGGTCCTCCACCGCCCGCCCTGCTTTGATTTCAGACAAAGGGCTTTGCGTCCCATGTAGGAGTTCTCTTTGCTGCCTGGGAGGAACACACGACTGTAGGTGATACAAACCTGGTAGGGCCCAGCTCACAGAATCACAGAATAACAGAATGCCTGAGCTTGGAAGGGACCTCTTGAGGTGATCTAGTGCAAACCCCTGCTCAAGCAGGGTCAGCTAAAGCAGATTACCCAGGACCATGTCCAATCAGATTTTGCATATCTCCACAGATGAAGGCTCCACAGCCTCTCTGGGCAACCTATTCCAGCTCTGAATGGACAGGCGATGACCAGAGACCTGATGTCAGTATAGATCATTCTGGCACTTTCCACCTTCACGGTAAATTATTAAATAGAAGTACAACCTTAATAAATGTACTTGATACTCACTCACTGACTCTGGCTCTCGTGAGGCTGGGTATAACGATGTGGGCTAAGGCTGATCCATACCTTACTCAGTTGCATAATTATGAAGAAAAGACAGTCAAAGGGACAGTTGGGCACTACATGGGATTAATACACTGTGGCCCCATGGGAACGCTCCTGGTTCAGGACTGAAGCGACCGTTACCCCAGTCAATGCTGTGCTAATTTAGTGGAAGGAGTGTCAAGGGTCTCTGAACCTGTTACAACAATAAATCCAGAGAAATGATGGAGCTTTTTCATGCTTTAAGACACAAAGAGTTTTCTGGGAATATTTGTCCCTTGAGCTCCAGAAGGTGAGGGGACAGACAGGGTCGTGCTTTCTGTTCCCATGCTTCTGAGCCAGCACTTTGCCTTGACCGTCACTGTTACCAGGGCAGTTTCTCAGTTCTGGCAGGAGATCTTACCTGAAAAACTTAACTGAGGCACATTTAGGCTATCCAAGGCAGTTTTATATTGCTCAAGATAAAGTCACTGAAATGTTTTAATTAACGAGCAAACACAGTCTGTCGCTTTCCTCTGTGTGATGCACAGAAATCTGTCTGCTTCCTCCCCTAGTACAGTACACCATGTCTAAGCCACTGGCTACTATAATTACAACAAGGTAAGCATTTATACGGCACTGTAAAGGTGAGCTGAGTGCTTTGCCAATACAAAACACTAATCTCATTCCCAAAGAATTCAGAGTCAAATACGGTCAAGAAAAAACACTAAGCAATTGTCTTGAGAGAAAAAATGGATCTTGCAGAGACTGAGAATCACTGGGGTAGGAGGTCTGAAGGACACATCTGGAGAGGGGAAGTCCTGGGGCTGAGTGACTGGATGCCACTGAGAAACACTGGGGTTTCTTTTCTAATCTGTCATGGACCTCATAGGTGACCTTTAGGAGTCAAGGAATCTGTGCACAAGTTCTCCTCCCTGTAGAACTGTTATTACTTTAACTCATGCAGCTACTAAAATAAAGATAAGCTACAGAAGAGAGGCTGGGAGGTGACAAGAGGTATTGTGGCAGGAGAGCATCGGGAGGCACACAGGAAGAAAGGAAATGGGAAAAGGAGATAAAACCTCTGAAGAGTGAGGAGGCAGGGAGCCAATGACGAGATTAAGAAACACGATGGTATCCTTCAAGGGTGAGGGAGGAGAATGCAGATTAACAACCTTTTGGTCAGGCTGAAGGGAGAACAGAAGAGCCTGAAGAGTAGCTGTTGGCAGATTACAGTAGCTGAAGCAAGTAATGGCCAGAGCACAGAGAAGAATTGTAGTCATGGTGATAGAAAAGCAAGGGCCACTTCAAGAAGATACTGAGACAGAAACTAAAAGCTTCAGATTAGGCCTTTAATGAGAGATTGGTTACATGAAATAAAGCAAAAAAAGAGAAAAAAACTCCCTAAACCCAGAAAAAAATAGAGGAGGTACTGAAAGCAGATTTAGAGAGAACTGATACTTTTATAATGAAAAAAAAGTTTGTTTGAGGCAGAATGAATATGTAATAGCAGCAAGGATCTCAGGATAAGAAATTAAAAAACCTGCAGGGGTATGAAATTGGACAGTCATGGACAGAATAGAAAATCATTTCCCCACTAGCGAGGTGCAGGCAGAAATGATTGGGTGCGTTGGGGAGGAGGGTGGAACTATCAGCACTGCCGTGTTTCAGGGGCCACCAGACAAACAACTCCCAACTACACCAGTACCGCCATTTGGTGTCACCTGCTCTGTGCACTCACCTCCTCTCATTTGCCGAGATGAGGATTTACCATGATGTTTCAAATGGACACGAAGTGAAGAACAGAATAACTGTGAAATTCCGAGTGGCCAAGAAAACACTCACTGCACACAAACATGGTCTTTGCTTGCATTTCACAACATTGCACAAGGCTTCTTAAAATGTAACTTCTAAATCTGCACACCCATATCGCTATGTACACAGGGGATGGCTAAACAGATCTGGTGTGCATAGGAGTTCATGGCACAGCCTGAGCCTCCCCTCTTGCTGCATACACACCAAGGGTTTGCTATTGCGGAGACCGTTACAGCGTTTAGAGTTATATGCGATTATATGAGAAGTGGTAAATAGATGGAAGAGCAATTAGACTGGTTTTGTTAGGCTAAAGGGAGTACAAAGGAGCATGGAGAGTAACTGTAACTAAATTACAGTACCTGAAGCAAGAAATGGCCAGGGCACAGAGAAGATTTGTAGTCATGGTGATAGAAAAGTGAGGGCCACTTCAGGTGTTTTTCATGCTGTCATGAGATGCTGCCTTAAAACAATTTGTTGTGACTTCTGTGTCACTATTCACTTTGATTTACAGGATAATAATATTTCCATTCATGTGTTTGTCACATTTCAAGACTTACAGAAGACTTTACTCATTTAAGTTACCAACTCAGGATGGTGATTCTCTTTATAACCAAATTCTGTATTTTAACTATTTGCAAATCACGTACTATCCAACCTGCAGTTTTAGTGACTGGTGATGAATAAAAGCTACCCCTGACATTCAGAGCCCTTTTTCTTTAGTCATAGAGTTGAGATTTTATGAGCTCTAGCACAGTACGCAAAGGTAACATACAGCGGAGACTGAAAGAAAATAGCTAAAAATTGTAAGTATGTTTAGGACTGCTGTGGAGCCTTTTAGACAAGTGAGTGTGTATTCCTGAAGTGAGCTAAAAGCAGTGGCTGGTGTGGGAAGAAAGTTCCAAATAGATGTAGGTTGAAAGACTGTGTGGAAGACCAGGAGACACGTGGTGATAATGATAGTCATCAAACGGGAACACGCGGTGGTGAAGCATTTTTAGAGTGGAAAGTCTTTCAGTTGGGATGCTGTTTTCATGTTATATTATTCCATGATGATATTCTAGTAGAGTATTATGGTCAGTTGGGGATTTTTCACAGTCTCCTACGGAGGGGTCTCTCAGAATTTTCCCCCAACAACTTTTCAGGAGCTGTAATCCTGAACCCGATTTCCATAAAACTTTATCTTGAAAATGGACGTGTGGCACATACGGATTATGAGTCCCAGCATGCGATTTTCAGTTTCTTTTGCAAAGGCCAGGCGATAGTTACCGCCATCCTTCCATCCTGCTTGTGATTATACCAACTGATCTGTAGGATTCAGGCCAAGTTATTTTATTCATGCAAGTCACTTACCTTACAGACAATAGTAAATACCTTCTCTGAGTTTTCTGCTGTCCTTTGCTGATAAAGCTATGTAAACAAGTGCAAAGCACACAGTATCTCAGCTCCCAGAGTACACAGAGGTGTGACTGTAGTTTTTCCTCTACGCAGTATCTTTTTCTCTCCCCCAAGAAAATACGTGAGGTTTGTTGACTGGAGCTTCTGCTGCAGCTTTGAGATGCCTTGCCAAGTTGTATGTTATCCTACTTCCTTCCTGCAGGCAATCCAAACAGGGGAGGCTCCCCTGGAGCCCTGCCCCTCACAACTGCACCACACAACTGCTCAGCTCTCAGGCCCTCTTTTACAGCTCCAGAAATGTGGTGGCTGAGTGCTGGGCTCAGCAGGACCTCCGAGAATGTGCCACTGCTGTGGGCAGACCTTGAACAGGAGAGCGCTGCAACCCCACTGTGCTCTGAGCTGAGGTGATGCTGTGGGCCAGTGGCTGCCGCCTCGCCCCACTGCTCGGCGCCGTCTTGCAGATGTGGCAGGTATGCCAACATAAGGCCAGCTCAGTTGGCACAGTCACCATGAAAAGGCAGTTTATTTAGGAAAACGAGACGGAGCAATACGCTTACAGCAGCACTGGAAAATTACTGTGTCAAAGAGAGGCTAAACAGCGAGGACCTAAATCTCTGCAGACTACCTAGGGCAAGACCTAAATCTTACAAGTTTCCCCTAGAGCTTTGTGTCCAGGCAATAGCCTGGAAACGAGAAATTGGACATCCCCTCTGACTCTTCATGTTTTGCCTCCTTTTTAAATTTTTTTTACTGACAGTATGATCTAGTTGCTGATCATGATTCAGGAGATGAGGATTCTGATCCTGGCTTTGCCGTTGAATTGCTGTGTTCCTTGTGAACATTCATGCAGTTTGACTTCCAAGTTTTATATTGGCTCACCCTTTTTTCCTTGTGCGTTACTGATGTCAGTTGCAATCTGTCTAGTTTTCTTCCTCTGCACTATGTGTCTTTTCCTTATCCGTGGTTGTACTTCCTTGCCCATCTGTACTATTATTTTAATGGTCTTTGAATATACATTAATAGTACTTCTGAACACATGCCAGTGCCCATTTTTCTGTCCCATCCCTTCCTTTACTCTGTTCCGTGTCCAGTTTTCTCTCAGAATTTAATCAGTTTAAATTTGTTGCTGTTATTTTATTTTTTCCGTTTGAGCTGATTTAGTCATACTAACAAGGCTTATAGGGAAAGATCCAAGTCTTGTTGAAAGATCTGATCCAAAGCTCATTACCACGGTCACTATTTTTTTGATAATCTTCCAACTACACTTCCCTGCTTTTACAGACTCTGGCAGATCCAACAACATCTCAGAAGAGGAATGGTTTCCTCTGAGTCTCACATCTAGCCCAAACCACAGATTATGTTGGGAACCCAAAATGTGTTCAAATGATATCTAATCTGACATTTCCTTGTCCTTTTCTGAAGTATCGCTTTTCCTTGTATTGCTTTTGATAAGGCAGCCTATTAAAAGTGCTAACTTCTGACTCAATTCTACCCTTTAGCTGGGAGAGAACCGTTTATATGTCTGTAAGCCAAGATGGTTATAGCCTGTCTAGTTTTATTTTCCAAGGATACTGGACTGACAGCATCGCTGTTGAAATCCTTTGTTAGCACATTTATTCTCTCTAGCCATACCTTCTTGTCCTAAGGAAGGACAAGAAGGATCTTGATAAGTTTCTAAGATGCGGACACCTCAAGGCTTTCTGAAATGGTCTTGTTTTTTTTCTCTGAGAAGGGTTAGGAGTAATTGTGGTAAAATGCCTGTGACTCAGTCTGGTTGGCAACCAAATGGACGTGGGTTCCTAACGAACCCTGAGGACATGAGCTGTGTGCATCCCCCCTGCTGTGACTGCTGCATCTGCGTGACATTTTGTCTCCCTGTTGGCAATTACCTATCAGGTTTCTCTGGTGAGGTGTCTAGTCGGTAGGTTTCTAGTGGTGCTTTTGGGGAGTGTGACGTTTAGCTTTAGTGGCCAGGCATTACCTGCAAGCAGGTCACTAACTGAGAGTACTCATTTTCAATAAAGTTTTGTTCACTGCTATTTTGGGCTTCATTTGAGTAGATTGCGGTCTCTGTCACATGAGTCATTTTTGTCTCTTCTTCCAGGGTCTTATCTAAAAAATCTCAGATTTCCCCTATGTATGAGCTACTCAATGGACAAAGCATGTGTCATTCTATACTGACATAATAACTTATTTCTATATTCTCAGTGAAATGAGACACCATTTTTTCTGCTTTCCAGATTTCAGATTTTCCATAAACCAAATATATCACAGGAAACAGGAGATTTCTTCTCCTGCACTCAAAGTTGGTAGCAGAAAACAACAAAACACTGGATTCGGGTTATCAGTTCGAACATATTAAAGACATCCTTTCCTTGATAAACTCACTTCAAAATATGTGTCGGTTATTGTAGAGATGACAATTTATATTTCTTAGCAACCAACGGTTTTTAAATTAACAGATCAGTCTAATGCAAAATGCAATTTTGATAGATACTTTAAAAAATATATGATTTTCTCACGGGTAGAGCTACACAGGACTTTAATGCCAGTCCTTCTAAAGAGGTACAGTAAATTACCAGAGAAACTAACATGTATTTCTGTTAAATTAATGCTAAATTATGACACTGGGCTTTGAGGCATCAGTTTAACTTAATGATAGCTCACAGAAGGAGCTATTCATCCAGAGATTTCCTAGTCTTTCCCAGATGTGGGAATCATTCCTCTTTCCTTACAGCCAGGGAAGCTGAGGTGGAGAAGTGAAATGATTGGCTGACAGTCCCCAAGTTGGACAGGGAATGGAGAAAAGCTGATCTATGCTATCTTTGGCTCAACAGACCTGGCTACCACCCCCTCTTCCAAGTCAACATGAAATGTTCTAGTAGATCATTGCCCTTCCAGAGCCTCAGCTGGTCTCTTACGATTGCAGAATGCCCTTGCACTGGTGTGTGTACATGTGTGTGCAGGGCAGGGGGCAGTTTGTAGTCTCCATAGGCTACACCTGTGGCTCGTTCCTCCCCATGCGCTCCAGTGCTCCTTCCCCATCCTGCACTCCTCTAGGAGTTTCCTAGTCCCAAACCCTCACCTCCATACCAGCGGATCTGGGAATTCCTTTGTGTTTTCTTCTCCAGAGTACTGGAGAAGAAAAGTGCCTCATTTGTTCCCTCAGGGTAGGTGTTCCTCACAGCTCCCTCAATTTTTTTCCTCCCCACACAGGCATTTTGGGAAGCTGCCCTTGTCCTCACCAGTTCCAGAGTCCCTCATTTTCTGCACCAAGCCAAGGGCTTTGAATGTGCACCTCTTTTGAATGTGTTCCTCCCACACCTTTTCTTTCTGTCTGGAGGGTGAATCACTCAGGGCGTCTGTGGCAGGAAGGGCAGAGCTGTGTGGGGGGGTATTGTTATGCTGGGAGATGCTAACAGCCACTGTGCCAGGCCTTTGATGGAAAGATAATTACAGGCCAGATTGATGGTTGCTGGATGCCCTCACCAGATGCCAGGGCTTCACGTGTCCTGCATTACCTCCTTCTTATTTTCTCCAGGATCAGAAGGGCACTGCCTATGGATGCCTAAAAACATTTCCTAAAATTGTGGAACTGCTTGGGTGTGATGCTGTAAAGCCGTCTGCATTGCATCTGCACAGAGTGATGCCATCAAGCTGATTGCAGGAACTTGAAAATTTGGCCAATTCATTCCCAAACGGAGAGCACAACTGGCTTGCACTGGTGAAATTCCACACAAAGTCACGACATTCCTGCAGTCCTCTTGGGCGCTGCCTGGGCTCCAGCTGCAGTCAATGATTGACACGAAGTGTGGGGCTGGGGGCAGAGTACATAGGAACATGGGTCCTTGTGAAATTCAGTGGTTTGAGCCTTCTGTGTGAGGGCTGTAAAGGCAGTCTGAGCATCCAGAATGCCTTACCCAGTTAATGTGAGCCTGGGTTCATGTTTCTCTGCCGAACTGAGGCAGTTTCCCAGTCAGATTTGTCCTATTTCACCTACTTTGTGCTGAAATCAAATGTAGGCTCTTATGTTCGCTACACCTTTGCCACCCCAAAAGAATGCTGTGATAGATCTCATAGACATAGTCCTGACAAAAAAAGCATATCTAAACCATAGTTAGAATTTGATTAGAGTTTATTTTTTTCACCCACCCAATTATTGAAGCAATGAGCCTAACTCTGACTGCCACAAATGTAATTTTGCATTGTGGTTAAACATAGACATTATACTTACATATAGGTTGTGTTGTCTGTACTGTGCTGAAGGACTCAGAACTCCTGTTTCGAACTGGTTTTGCATTGGTGATTTGGGAAGAATGATTCCCCAGTATCATTTTGCGAAGAAAATCAATATACTAAAACAAGAACATTCCAGTGATGTTTACCTAAGTCTTTTTTTCCTTGCACATCATTCATTTTTTGTCACAGTGGTTTGTTCTAGACATGTTGTCCTATTGAAGGATGTCACTGTCAGCAAATTCTTTGTGTCTGTGTGCTTATACACACGTACGTTCACATGTTCATAATCATTTCACATGTGTGTTCCTCTTTTTGAAAAAAGACTAGCAGAGAACTAGACATTGCTGATGGTACTCTTGCTTTACTTTTCTTTTTCATGTTTCCTGAATGGGTTCAAGCTTTTATTGGCTACCAGTACTATGTAAAGAAAAAGTTCATCCACCCACATCACAATTATTTGGTTGCTAGGGGTAATTTTAGCAGCACAATTTGGTAATTGGTTCCAAATACAATAGTGTAGAAAGAGTCACACTGTGGCTCAGCTAACGGTGAAACAAGAGTACAGGGAGGTGTACAAGGATGAGGCGACTCACAGCATTAGATGTGAGGAGATGGAGCTGCACAGAGCTCCTGCTTCCCTCGCTGTCTTAGGTGGGTGGAAGGAGAAAGAACGTGAAATGGTGGAGCCATGGTCCCTCCCACCGTACCCACACAGTGGGGCAGACAGCTGTTCGGGCAAGTTGGGAGGTGAGTGCTGTAATCACCATAGATCCAGCAGAGTCACTCACCGAAGCGGAGCCGTGAATTAACACACTGACCCTTACTCATGGTAGATTATTATCTCATGGTCTAGTCTGTGAACGGATTTGCTCATACAGACAAATTGTACTGTTCTTTTTATGTAGCATCTTTCCTTCTGGAGTTACCTTACTGTGTAGAAGATAGTTGGGAGGAAATACTTGACTGATACACAGTAATCTCCAAAAATTTAGAGAGATCAAATCATGTTTTAACTGAGTTGTTGTGTCATGCTACAACCCAACTGAATCCCATTTCCTTAGTATTTTTGAGGAACATTATTTCTAATAGTTTGAGTTTCTAAAGGCTAAAAGCAGAAATAGCCTAAGTCTCCTCATCTGTGGTGGACCAGCCAAAAACAGGAACTTTCTAGAGAGCAGATTCAAGCCATCTCTCCTGTACCTGCTGCTTTGCTGGTGGGAATTCAAATCCAGCAACTCTGTGCAAATGCATGAAATTCAGAAAGTGCAGCTGGCTGGAACCAGGAGGTGAAATAGTGCAGCTGAGTTTCATTCCCAGATGGATTGGAATGCAAAAGGAAAACAAACAGTTCCAAAGGAGAAAAATAAATTAAAAGATCTGTTTTACCTAGATTTAAGAATGTGGATGACAACCAAATCTTACGAAAGAGCATATTAGCACAGAGTAAGCAATTTTTATCTTGATGCTGTTCCTTTAAACCAGCCTGAACTCTGTTGGGAAAAGGTCTCAAGCCATTGAGCAATCTCTGGTTTGGGCAATCATGTTGCTATGCTTCATCGGTTAAGCACAGCAGTAATTCAGAAAATGAAGCCATGCTGCATCTGTCATATCATTTAAAATTTACTTCAGTTTTGCAGGTATTTGAAGATTGCAAAATGAACCACATTAGCCTGCGATATTCTGCCAGCGTTGGAATCTGCTCTGAACCTAATGGGTTTCTTTAGCTCCTCACAGTCAGAGGTTTCCTCCCCCTCTCGCAATATATTCCAGTCAATGACACTATTGAAATTCCGACAGTAATTTATATACGGTAACTGGCTGCCCTCAGATGAGACACTAAACAACTTCTGTGCACCAGGCTGCATTTTTCTCATGAAATGTAGCACTCTACCGGCAGTCACTTCTCCTCCCAAACCAGTATCATTTATAAGCACTATTAACAGTCTGCATGGAAGGTATTAAAAAAAAAAAAAAAGGATGATGATAAACAAGCTCAGAGAAATATCCTTAGATAGGACTGTCCATGAGTAATATTATTTACAAAAATAGTCCCCATGGCTTGGAAAAGGCTGTAAATATAGCTCCCATCCTGGAAAGACAGTTGTGCATAGACTTCTCTTTATACGTGCTCTCAGACCTGTTGAAGACACTGGGACTAGTTGCATGATTAAAGATAACCACGTGTCTTAAGCGTCTGCAGAACTGACATTCTCCCTGCACACCATCGAAAACCTTTCCTTGCCAAATGGAGCGCCTCTACAATGAGCGCCTCCCAGCTTTGCAACAGGAGTTCAAGAATTCTGAAGTTTTGTTTCAGGACTGCAGGCTTCTTCCATGTTAATAATCTGAAGATATATCCATATATATAGGAAAGCTTACTTTCTTATTGATTTTACTCTGTACTAGTATTCCCTGGTTATGGCTAGTGTGTATCTGTCATGCTGAGGGGTCAGACCCAGCCTCCCAGATCCAAACATTGCGGTATTTGGGTGTGGGGGGATTATTTCTCGTTGATAATTGTCTTTATTGAAGACCACAGAGATACCTAAATGCAGAATATTTCAGCTTTCATGAAAAACAGGCTCAGATCCCGGCAGCTCCATCCATAACAAGGTCAAACACGAGCTTTGCATCCAAAAATACTTGAGTAGCTTGAGTCTTCATTTTTGATCCAGCTGTGTATTCCCTGGCTGCCTCCGGCACCTCATAGCCCCCTTGACATGATAAAATACATGAAAAATAAGTATAGAATCATAGAATGGTTTGGGCCAGAATGGACCCTGAAGATCATTTAGTTCCAACCCCCCTGCCATGGGGAGGGACACCTTTCCCCTAAACTAGGTTGCTCAAAGCCCCATCCAACCTGGCCTTGAACACCGCCAGGGAGGGGGCATCCACAGCTTCTCTGGGCAACCTGTGCCAGTGTCTCACCACCCTCACAGTCAAGAATTTCTTTCTAAGTAACCCCCCCTCAAAAAAAAAGCAAACCAGAAACTAAAAGAAAAAAGCCCAAATAGGCGTTGATAGTCCTGCCAATTTGTGTGTGTGTGGTTTTAGTTCAGCGTGGAAGGAATAATAATAAAAGGTTGTCACCACAAAACTCACACTTAAAATGAGTTTGGGGCATCCAGCAAGTGGATGGGCACCTCCAAGCTGGCCTCCCTCAACCCTTTTCACCTCAACAAGCAGAGGCAGTGTCATTCCTTCACCACTTCAGCCACCCCTCTCCCCCAAAACCCAGCCGAGGGGGGGGTTGTGAAGTGGGGTGGTTTTTCTGAGGGGAAAAGAGTGCCACAGCTGCTTGTAAACCTATGGGGACCGGAGGGCGGAGGGCGACCGCCTCCCCTCCGCCCTCCGGTGCCCTCAGGGTGCCACAGCCCTCAACGGCCCTTCCCGCCCTGCCGCCCTAGAAGCCCCTCCCCCCGCTGGTATGCGCGGGGAGGGGGGAGGGAGTGGAATGACGCGGGCGCCGCGGGTCACGTGACGCGAATGGAATGCCAACAATGTAGCGAATGTCCCGACTGCGCCCCGCACTCGGCGCCCGGGACGGCCGAGGGGAAGCATGGACCCCGGCGCGCGTCGTCGGGGTCGCCGCCGCCGCCGTTGAGCTTTTCCGTGACGGCCCCCCCGGTAGGCTGAGCGGCGGCGCTGGGCGCCCCGAAGAGGTGAGCGAAGGGAAGGGTAGGGTAGGGTAGGGTAGGGTAGGGTAGGGTAGGGTAGGGTAGGGTCGGGTAGGGTAGGGTAGGGTAGGGGGGCGGGGGGGTGCGGCGCCGCGGTTTCCCCTCAACATGGGGTGCGAGCGACTCCCCCCCTCCGCCGCCAACCGCCGCGCTCTGAGGGGAAAGTGGTGTGGAGAAGAGGGGGCCGAGAAGGCGGGTCAGTCCTTGAGCGGAGTGAGCGCCCCGTGTGTGTGTGTCCCCTCTCCGGGGCAGCCTCGGCGCCCTGCCCGCACCGTTCGACATTTTCCGGACACCCGTGTGACAGCCCAGCCACCGCGGGGGCGTTGGAGGGTCCCGCCCGCCTGAGGCCTCTGCCTCACGGTTCCCCCCTCCCACCGTGGGGACCGGCTCCTCTGGGTGCCCCAGCAGGCCTGAGCTGCTGGTAAATGGCCGGAGTTTATTTTGGGAGCTTTCTGCCTGCGAAAGGGGTGGGTTTGGGGCTGAGGGAGAAGGGGTTGGGGCGCCCGCGTTTCCCGGGGGTACTCCCGGCCGGCACGGGGGTTGGAGGCGACGAGCCGGGGCCAGACTCCGCCGGGGGGGTGTTTCTGGAGGTGAGGGCCGGCGGGAGCCGAGCGGGGACATCCAGAGCCCGCGAGGTCCCATCTGTCTGTGGCGGGGGCTCTGCTGTTCCCAGTCAGTTGAAGGTCACTGCCAAAATTCAGCACTTCGCCACCCTCTCTCCTGCCTCGTGAGTTGTGTGCGTGTTGAAATATCCCCTTCCCCGGCAAAGGCACTCGCGCAAATGACGCAAAAAAAGGCTTATTTGGAGTGTCCAGGCTCTGCGGTCAATTACTGGTCTGCTGCGGACGGGGAAGGTGAGCTGTTTCCCACAGCGCTGGATTGGGGCAGTGCTTATGGTTGGCAGTGGGACGCAGGCAGAGTTAGTTTTGGACAGTTTTGTTAGCAGGACGAAGGAGAGAAGGAATGATTTTGGGAAAATCCTCACTTCCGTTCTTTTCACTTTCACCGTGTGTCCACTTATAAAGGGGAGCACGGTTTGTATAATAATGAAATGCCTGAAACGCTCCCCCCCCCCCCCCCCACCCGCCCCCGACAGTCGTAGACCTCTAGTACAAAGTGGACAGTCCCTACTTCCATAAATCTGTGATCCAAAAACCCCAAGCAAATACCCGTACATTGAGAGAGGGAAGGCAATTGTAGCAGTTTCCTAAAACTTTACTCCTTCCTTCTGCAGTGATTGCTAGTTCAGCTCACCATAGTGCTTGCACAGTTGTAGACGGGAACAACTTGCCAGCTCGGGGTTTGGGACTTAGGTCTCAAAACACGACTCAGCTTTAGTTTCTTGCCTGTGTCCCAGCTCCACAGAGCCACTAGCACAAGCAGCCTGTTGGTGAATGAAGAAACAGGAGAGTGAGTAGCTAGTGCTTCTGCGACAACAGACATCAGCATATAATTTCCATGTGGTTGGTTGGTTGCTGCCAGAGAAGCTATTGATGTTTCTCAAATGAAGAAAAATAATCAGTTATTCAAAAATTGTTCTAACTTGATGCAATTAAAGTAATGCTGCACTTATTTGAAATACTATATCTTCAGGATGATGGGCAAGCTTGTAATTAGTGTAGAACATATAACATTTTGGAAAAAAAACTTAGGATTGTTTAGAATGGCTTGAAGCTCAAAAATAATTCTGAAAAATCATTTCTCATGATGGCAGGAAGGTTATTGATACATTCAGGCTGTAGGCAAGGTGCAGTTAGAAGAATTTGGTGTTCTCCAAATCCAGATGTGCAGTCAGAAATGCTTAGACAGAATTAGACACACTACACATCTTTTTAAGTATACAACTGTTTTATTTTTTGCTAAAGATGCAAATCGGGAAGATTTTGAAAAGCAGGCAGCTTGTCCTTTTTAAATCATCTGTAATATTTAATGTTCCGATTTCTTGGCTTATCTTATGTATTTAGTTAAAAAACCCTTCTGCAAAATATGAAACACATTTGCAGTTAGTTAGTGTGCAGTTCTTATTCATACTGTCTAAACGATCAGCATTTCTTTCTGATTTAGCAGTATTGTAAATGTAAGCTGAGGAAGTTGCCAGCTGGCTTGACCTAGCATTATTAGACTCAAGCTCAGGCTAGAGGTCACAAAAGTTCTTTATGTGAAGCATGTGTGTAAGTGGGAAAGCAGTCCTTTGCTGTGAAAAGGTGGGGGGATTGCAAGCTCTTCCAGCGTGTCCCAGGCCTGAGGATTGGCACAGGGACTGAAAAGGAAGAACAACACAGATTCCTAAACCCAGCCATATGGTGCCTGCTGCTGTGAGGAAAAGACAGACAGTTATATACCAATTAATTCTCTGTATCTTTAAGCACTAGCTAGTTATGATGTAATACTAAAAATGCTGCAATACTATTGTTTTTTTTAACAAGGCTATGTATTATCTTTTGCTATAGTTTAAGTAGAAAAAAAACCCTGTTCTTGGGATCCTTGCTTTTGTCTCCACTGCGAACAATGAACACTTGATCTGTTATTGACTAATAGCGGATTTGTTGTTTGTGGAAATATCAAAAGCTAGATGAACAGCTTTGACACTTCCCTTAAAACAAGTGACAAACCCTTTCTAATGTGCATGTGGGCATTTATGTCACTCTTAGTCCTCTATAAATTAGAGCTGCAGGATATCCCTAGAGAGTGCAGAGTGGAGGAGCTCAAGACCTTGAATACATTATAGGTGTCTTTTAGTTAACTGAGCATTTAAATCTTAGCAAAAGAAGTTGATGTGGGTTAATCTCAAGTGATTAATCTGTGCTCCTGCATTTCAAAGTGGTGAAACATCATAAAAGAGTCTGGGGTCTGACTTCACTGTTGCTTTTCAGTCCTTGGTTGTAGAGGAAAGCTTGAAGTGGACTCTGAACTCATGAGGAAGTGGTGAATGTGTCCAGATCTTCTTGGCCTTCACAGGAGTAAGCTGTTTGCTTGGCAGTGAGAAGTGATGGTAAATGTATGGAAATGGTTGTTTTGTCGGGAAATACTATAGCTATCACAGGAAAAATTGTCGCAGTGAGTTGAGTTTTAGTATGATAATGTGAAAATAAAGAACAGTACTTTCTGGAGAAACTTTCCAATGATTAAATGTGCTGTGAACAGAAGTGAAGCTCCTTTTTAAAAAAAAAAAAATCCAGTTGACTTCTGAGTGACCGAGAGGAACACAGAGTGTGTTACCGTCTTCTGTATTTGTGATTTGAAAGCCACTGAACAAAATTCTAACCTTCCTGACAAAGTGGCTTGAGCAGCATTCAGGAGTCACTTTGCAAGTGCTAATAGCAGCAGCAGAAGCAAACTTGCGTAAGCAGCATCAATAGCAAGATGACATTTCTGATTAAGCTGTCTTTTTAATCCTCTTCTGAATGCACCATTATTTAATGTTTCTATTATGGTAATGCCACGAAGACTTAGTTAAGGTAGGATTCCTGTTGTAACTTCATGCTGCACGGAGATCACAAGTTGCACAGTAGCTCAGCTGTGCTGCATAGTTGTTCTTTGCTGCATGTCCGAAGAGGTGCATAAAGCTCTCTCAAAGTCTTTTTTCTGTGTTGGGATGCCAACTCTGCCTCTTCTGCTGTTACTGAGTAGCTCCATCTACCCCTCTTTTCCCTTTCTTCCCTATAAGGCACATACACTTTTTTTTTCCCCCCCTCCTTCCAGTTCTGGGAGAATTCTTAGCTTCAGGCTTCGCTGAGATATTTATGTGGAAAGGCAAAATATCTTGTCTTTCTGTTATTCACTTTGTTATTGAAATACTAGAAGTTGCTATGGTTAGAGTCATCAATATTTCCATTATAAATCTTTCTCATAAACTTCTGAAACTGAGCTCAGCTAGTGTAAAACAAACAGAATCTTAAGTGGGGGAGAACATTTCATGAGCATACTCTTCCCTAATTATGAAATAGGATAGTCTTGTCCAGGATTTGGTTATGCAATTGGGTGGGAAACTTGCAGCAGTTAGATACTGTAAAATTCTTAAATGTTGTAGGTTTTAAGGGTTTTATTTGAAAATGAAACTTTAAAGAAAATGAATTATTTATTGATTATGTTGAGAAAGCCTTTTGGAATCCTATTCTTGAAAACGGATAAAGTGAAAAACATTAAAGGGGATCCAGCTGTGACAGCTTAATAGGTCAAACTGATTCACTTTCACTTGATTAATTGTCATGTTGTCCCTTCAGAGGCATTTACAATATCAACTTAATTGCATGTACTTTCTGTTTTCTTTTGTTTCAGACACTGTCAGTCTGCAAAATGATGATTCCAAGGATTTTCATTTTCTGTAGGAAACGTGAAGATCGTGAGCTGAAGTAAAAAGTTGGCAGAAATTTCTTGAAAATTTTGCCTTTTCTTTTTCTCTTCGAAGGATTATGTTTACAAGAAGTTGATACCATCAAGCAACACTTTTTCAAAGTACAGTAATTTAAAAAAACTAAGAATAAAGCTGTATTTATGCTCAGAGAAAACTGGATTAACAATGAGGCCAAAGACTTTTCCTGCTACGACATATTCTGGAAACAGCAGACAAAGGTTACAAGAGATTCGAGAAGGTTTAAAGCAACCATCCAAATCTTCAGGTCAGGGAATACCTATTGGACCAGGCAGTGAAACTTCTCTGGACCCTAAGATTTTAATAGGGAAGGATGCTGCAAGGCAGCAGCAGATGAGACAAACGCCTAAGTTTGGACCGTATCAGAAAGCTCTGCGAGAAATTAGGTATTCTTTGCTGCCTTTTGCTAATGAGTCGAGCAGTACAGCAGCTGTTGAAGTAAATAGGCAGATGCTCCAGGAACTGGTGAATGCAGGTTGCGATCAGGTACGTATGAGTTTGGAGGGGGGATTGTCACTGCCTTCAAAACGAGTTTATACTCAGGACTGAAGAAAGGATTTTGGTGGAAGTTATCAAGCTTGCCAGTTGGCAAAATTTACCGATTCTTCTGGCAGTTGTGTTGCTGTATGACTAGCAGAGTAGATGGACTTGCTGTTGAGAGATGTGCCTAGTGTGGGGTTAGTTCATGTTAGACGGTCATGTTGACCTCTAGGATTCTCTTATGATTTCCCCAGTTGATGTATAAGGCTGAACAGGGTAGCTTGTCTTTTTTTTTTTTTTTTTTTTTTTTCCCCCCTCAATACTGAAACAAACCTTAGCTATGAGTATTAGGGTGGAATTTTGTCTAGCACATCTGAACTCACTTCACTGTTGGAAGCAACTAAAAGAAATGACAGAGACAGTATTTGGTCTTTGAAGAAGATCACTTGCTGTTTGCTGGAAGCTGGTGGAACTGGCTGGATGTTCAGCAAGCAGCAGTGGCTGCCTGCACACCTTTTCTTCCTCACCTTCTCTGCTTCTATCAAGAGGTGGTAGCCCTGTCTCAGGTGAGGGACTTGGCACAGAGATGCTTGCTTTTGTCATTCTGAGATTGACGCTAGAATGTATTCGTAATTCAGAGACTGCTCACCTGGTGCAGAACATGATCTTTTTGTGTTGAGCTGCATTCATCTTGCATGTGCTTCCAGTGTTGGCATTGACTTTTACCTCTGTCCAGGAATAGTGCAAAATTTTGCTTTTTAGTGATGAAGTGCTATTTTGGGTTCAGATTCTGATTGTTGTAGAAACAACTTTTTTTCCCGTGTGATTGAATGGCAGTTGTTGACAAGCTGAAACATTTCCATTTATAGTCCTTGATATAAATTGGAGAGATTTAAAACCGAAGCGCTTTCAGTGGCATTTCCTTGGTTTCAAAACTTAACCTCCATTCACTCGTGGCAAAGTGTGAGTCTCTTGGCTCTCCTAGACTATATTCTGAATCTGTATAACAAAACTAACATCAGGCAATATTATGAACAGTCTGCATTTCTCTAGAGCTACATAGACATTAATTAGTGCTGTTTCTCTTCCAAAGATACTATGCTATGTGAGATAATCAGAGCTAGAGTAGGTTGCAGATCCAATGAGAAGTGCTGCAGTACAACTAAACACTTCCTAGTCCAGTGAACCAAGATGCTGTACTGAATTATTTAACTGGAGGAACCAAGGGTTTTCTCTGATCTTAAGCATGAAAACAACAGTGTTTTGTAGAACTCTACCCTCTAAATTTCCCTGGCTGTTTAGGATGAGAACACTCCGTGTGTGTCTGAGCTAAGGTTAAATGAGCACAGCTGGATTCTGGATTGGAAATGTGCCTTTGGTAAGTTACATGGACAAATCGTTCACACACAGAACAGGCTTGTTGGACTGAAATCTTGGAAAGTACTTTGAGCACACTGCAGCACAGAAATGTTAAGCCAATGTATAAAACAGAAATACCTGAGCACCTG
The DNA here is from genome assembly GCF_013368605.1 of Nyctibius grandis. Taxonomy (NCBI): domain Eukaryota; kingdom Metazoa; phylum Chordata; class Aves; order Nyctibiiformes; family Nyctibiidae; genus Nyctibius; species Nyctibius grandis. Next base: position 106,961,477 of record NC_090659.1, read on the forward strand.
TTAAAATGTCTTGGTATTAAAGGCAGTGTAATGCACTATATGTGTAAAGTTTTTAATATCTTTAGCTATTTTGACTTCAGTGTTCATATGATGGTATTGCTTCTTACAGAGCACAGAGAATGAGCCCAGTTCTGAGTCTGATGTGGAGATGTTTGCTACCTCCTTAAATTTGGCTGCACATTTTTGGTTGGGTTTTGTTTTTCCTCATTGGTCATGATCATTCCATCCTCACATTTAGCTTTTCTCCCTAGCAGTGACTTGTTGCCTGGAGACAGCATTATTGGACCTATCCCTTAGGTGTGTTTGGCGTTCAAACCTAGGCATAAGCAGGATCACGTCTGACCAGAGTCCAGATAGGGGTTCCAAAACTGGAGTCTTGTGGCTAAAAGTGCTGCGTTTCCTAATGTGGGTCCAGGCCATATGAAGGTTGGCTGTCCTGGAGGGTTGTGAATGAAAGGAGCTTCTTGGGGTGGTGTGAATGGTGTCTGCCCCTGGGGATGGCACAGTGTAAGGTGACAGACTTGATCACTACCTCTAGATTCTTCCTTTCTTCCTGGTGCCTGAGCTGTTCTGAATTGAATGCTGAACTGCTTCAGAGCATAAAGTGTAGTAAATCAGCCATTCCAAGCTACCCTGTCCCTGATCGTGAATCAAAGCCTTTAAATCCCTACCGCATGGCCATCTTCAGTAGTCATTTAGGCAACTAATAGATCTCTGATTTAACAGAGAAGTGAAGTCAGCTTTGGTTTCTTTGGGGGTAGTTTTGTTTACCTCTGGATCCAGTGCTAGTGTGAAGTTGGTAAATGGGCATTGAAGCCCCTGCCAAATGCCAGGAGCAAACGTTTAGACGTTAAGGATTTCAGTCCATGAGTAGCTGATGGTCTGCTTGAGCCTTCCTTACAGCAAGCCTGCAGAGTACAAGATCTTACACCTCCTGATCCTGCTTTGTGGTACACTAATCAGCTGTTCAGTGGCTGCAAGGGTCCTGAATTTGGCTGTTGGAGCTGTTCAACGGCTGCAAGGGTCCTGAATTTGGCTGTTTGTCGTGAGAAGCTGTAACCATGGTCGTTCTAGGAAGTTGCAAAGAGTGACTGGATGGCTATAACATTATTTGGTTTGATCTTACATGGACTCCATTTTCACGTTGGATTTGGGCTGATGCTTTTTGGTCATCTAGATGGAACACTGGAAAGTAATCCTAACCTTGTGGCTAATCTGGTGGACACCATGCAGGGATCGGGATTCTTCTGTGTGTTTATTGGGCCACAGTAAGGATTTTTGGAAGGGTGAAGGGGAGCAGTGACAATTAAGAAGGAAAAAGTATAAATTTTAGAGGCTGGGGAAAGGATGCTTCTATTTATTGCTTTTACTAGCTCTACTCATCTAGCGTTATCTGTAGCATGGTTGGATTTTAACAACAACCATTTTACGTACTACAAGAGATGTTGCCTATTAGGTAATATAAAGGTAGGGTTTGTAGCTCCCTGTTGTGCCTAAGTGACTCTAAGTTTGAAGATGAAATTGAAATTGGTTTAATAAGATGTTATGATGTTTCCTTTTTATTTAATTACTTTATTCTTGCTCTATGAAAGACCCACACAGACAGGAAATTGGTAATAAGCTGGCTGGTAAACTTAACAAGTATGTAAAATGCAGTGTAATTCGTGAAGTAAATACAAAGTTCTTGTATCTTTCAATTACAGTCATCATAGGTGTTACATGTGAAAACTTTTTTTTTAAATTGATTAGGAAGTTGCCAGTGTCCTTTTAAGTGAGCCACGTTCTTTCACAAAGATTTCTTTTCAGCCATTGTGTAGCTTATGATTTTGTAGGGAATCTGGCCCCCAAGACTTAGTGGGGACTTTGCTGTTGACCTGAAAGAAGCCAGGATTACACACTTTTTTTTTTTTAAGAGATACAAAACAAAATTACACACATAATTAGTCATAATTCTCAAACAAATGGAATAACTTGTCTGTTGTTTGTTTAAGTCATCTTTTCAACAGTAATTATTTAGCAAGTTTAGATCAAAAATAATTAGTGCAGCATAAATTGTTTTGAAACTTGTAGAACATGATTGCAAAAGGCTGGACCTTTTTTGTTACAAAAGCTTGAAGCCAAAAGCACTGCTGATAATACTGTTCTTTAGTAAATATAACTCCTTGGGCTTGGAAGGGTGACTTGCGGTCACTGCAGAGGGACAAGAGAATGGAGTGTCTGTCCTTCGGGCTGCTAAACCGCTGGGATCACCTGGGGCAACTGGATGGCGTTTCGGGTGTGGTGGTAAATGCTGCTGCTGTTGTGGATTGAATTTTTCTAATGAATAGATGCAATTGAGCATATGATCAGTGACATTCCAGCAACCTGAATGGGCTGTACTGTACTTACTGTACTTCTTTAGAGCATAAACAGCCACTGACATTGTAATTTAGAGTGGGCTGCAGCAGTTTTAGATGAACTGTGGAATGTTACACACTTGTCACTTCTTTCCCTGCCCCCCCAGCAAACTTCTTTGAGCAGGAGTTCCTTTTCTGGGTGAAGATTTCTAGACATAGTTTGTTTGGGCAGCTGTTTTTAAGAAAAAATGGTGGTTTAGGGTTTTTTACAGGCTATGTACCTCCAGTAACATTTGTCATATACTACACACTGAATAACTGTGAATATGTGAAGCAGGGAAGTCCTTATGCTTCATTTTTTCCAGAGGCTTTTATAAATATCTCTGTAATAAAGCATGTACACCTCACCTGTGCCAATATCAGAACATTCCAAAGGGGAAGGTCTGTCCTTTGGACATTAATTATAGTGTCTTTCAAGGAACTGGAATGGTGGGTATTGTAATGTGTTGAAGAATATCAAGCTAACCATCTTGTAATTTGTATTACACTGAGTTAAAGGAATTCACTTCTACAAAGTGGGGTGCTTTTGGGTTTGGTTGGTTTGTTTGTTTTTTTTTTTTCATTCTCCTTGCATTCCAGGACTCTTTTGATCTCTTCGTCATGGCAGACATCCTTTTTATTTAACCCATTTGGCAAAGATTCTACCCTGATCTGGGAACTACTGCTTGATTTTGGGAAAAATTGACAATGGGGAATACAATGTTCATCTCAATTTGAAAAAATATTTGCAGTTCTTTAAGTGAGGGAAATTCTGCTATGCCAAATAGAGCTTGGGCAGAAAAGTCCTTTTTATGTTTTGCGTGTGGAGTTAGTATTCTGTTTTTTCTTTTCTATATAGGTTTTAGGTCATGCTTGTTCACGTATAATCCATGTGCCATCTAGCAGCGTGTTTTACTGAGCAGTATGACTTTTCATCCTGTTGTTGGAGTGATGAGAAGAAGCAGATACAATGCAAAGTTTTGTTTTCGTAACAGACAGTGCATGGCTGGAGTTTTGCTTGTAGTAAAATACCTGTTGCGATGTATTTGTTAAGAGGACAAGTCTAAAAAGACAATTTGCCTTCAGGGTGAAGGGCAGCAAATTTTGTAATAGCCCTGAGCAAATGCAGGAATTAATTTCATAATATTGGCCTGTCCTGTAACAAAATTCTCTCTTCTGCTTGGGTAAACTTTACCTGTGTTAAGAGTTCTGCTTGCCCAGCTGTTTACCAAAGTCTCCAGGATGAACATCTTAGTCATCTTCTGGGTGGTTTGGGTCCAGATAGTTTTGTTAATGAAAAATGACTGAAGAATGAGCTGTTATAAGATTGCGTAGGTTATTCTGTGGGACATATGTTAAAGGTGGCAAGAGTCATTACAAGCTATGTTACAAGTCAGGAGGAAATAAGTATTCTTGGGTTACAGGGAGAAAAAAGAGGCCTTCAAATGAGGACACTCGCTGCTGAATGCAGGAGAAGGATTTTATTTTAGCAACCAAAGTAGATTTGATAATTCAGGCCAACAGTCTCTTGTGTGTTCGTTTGCCTCCCTCATTTGAAGGTAAGTTGTTCACTCTCTTCTCTTTGCTAGCTGTGTTGAGAGCTTGTTTTGTAACCTTTTCCTATACTTTTTTCTTTTCTCCCTAACCTCCCTTTTTGGTTTCAACCTTTTTCTAATTTCTGAGAAGTTTTCAATATCATCCAGTGTTCTTCCATCAAGGCATGTAAGGCAATGTGTTTTCCCACCAATACACCTGAAGTTAGCCCCTTAAGTCACTTCAGTTTTTAGCTGCTTCAGGAAAAAAAAGTAGGTCATAGCTTTCCAGAGGCTGAAAGCAAGACATGAGGACTGTTCTTGAGCCGATACCTGCTGACATCTCTCTCTTCTATCCTGTTTCTCTTGTCTCCAGTCTTCCTATGTTGCTGTCTCTTCTTGATGACATGGTCTTAGTGAATGTACTTAAATCTTCTGTGTCATGACACAGTTTCTGCAATATATTTGGGAAAGTGCTCTTGGATTTGTTCTGTGTGAGTGTGGCTTAAAGTATGCTCTTGTCCTGCAGAAAAAAGAAAAAGAATTCTGTCTTTTCCCTTGCGTTTTCCCAGTGGTAGAAATACTCCTTGGCAGTAGTAGGTAATTGCATGTGCTCCTTCACATGGCAAGATGTGGCTTCTTGGCAGCTGGGCAATAATATGGCACTGAACAGGACTGCAGTGTGTTTTAAACTGTGGTCTTTATTCTTGTTAGTCTTCTTTGGCAAACTGTAGAATAAATTGCATCTTGGTAGTAGGATTATGTTTGGAATGACAGAACGCTAATCAGATGCCAGACTTCAACTGTAGATAACTGTGAATCTTGAGTTATGTTAAACTAATGCTTCCCTATAATCATTCTAGAAGCTTGGGAGTTAATATAGAAGTCTAAAATTTTATATTGCTGTAATAGGGTGCAGGATTAACTTGCATCGGGTACTTAGATTGTATTTATTAAAATTTAATTGCCAGGAGAAGGTTGAGCTATGGATTTTTTTTTTTTTTCAAATAAAAAAGGAAATGGCTTCATCACAGTCACTAAAAATTCTGCATAAGCATTAACTTCAGTCTCTGAATAAAAAAGCCCTTGTGACCAAAAGTGAAGATTGCCATTATTATAACAGGAAGTTGGTATCACAATAGTAGTAGGGTGTAACTGTTCCTCTTGCATGTTTTTGTTGTTCTCAGCCTAAATCTCTGCTGTTCTTTTCTGTTTGAGAGGAACCAATGTGATTTTATACTGAGACTGAAAAATAGCATCTCTGCATGCAGGGTGTGTGGGGTGTTTTTTTGGTTCTGTTTGTGTTTTTTTTTTTTCTCAAAAAAATGGAATGACACATTTAAACTTAGATTTCAGTAGAAGGACTGGATACAAGGCTTTTGCATGCTGCAGTCCTTAGAGGTAATCCAAGATGTGCATTTAGAATTCATTTGATTCAACCTAGGAATGCTTTTCTGATAGTTGCTAAACTAAATAAAAGCTTATGTTAAATCTGCTAATTGAGTATCAGTAGAATGCAAATAAAAGTCCGTGACTACTTCTCATGTCATATACAGGTATGTGCCATACTTGTGTGGAGTGATTTTTTTTTTTATCGTTTCTTTTCGTAAAGCATGGCCAAATATACATAGAGAACTTAAAATGGCAGTCCTTTTTCCTCACTTTTTTTTCTTGCTGTACCCACAGGAAAAATTATTTTGCAGACATTTTGAAATTAGTTGATCAGCAGAACTGAAACTAAGTTAACAGGAAGAAAAAAAAAATGGGGAATTTCATCTGTACGCTGTGTAGAAATACTAATACTGTCACCAGGTACGTGAGTTTATAGTAATTTAAATTACAAGAGTGTAGCCAGGCATTCAATTGCATAATATAATCTGATAAACTGAAAGGAACTAAACTGCTTTTTCTTCCATTTTACTTATAAAATATCATTGCCAGATTCTGTCATACTTGCCCAAGGGCAGAATAAAGTTAATCTGACTGCATTTTCTGAAAGCATGGTAGTATTACAATTGTGTGTCTGTTTTCTGGAAGTGTTTAAGTTACTGGCTGAATTCTTACCAGGCCACTGTTGGAAGGAGAAATAGTGACCAGCATGGTCATGCCCAGGAGGTCGGGACTGAGGATCACACTGCTGTTGCTCTGAAGGTTAATGGTTATGTGCTACAAAATGGCAGTAGAAGTGCTTTTTGGTTGTGAGGTTGATAATGTCACTCTCAAGCAGACCACAGCTTGTTGGTGCTCCCTTGGGCACAGCGTTCAAATTCTGCTCAGCAGCTGCGTGTGGTGTTGGTGACTCCTGTAGCATGTCCATGTCCTGTGTGTGTTGTCTGTGTATCCCCACCAATTTACCACAAATCAGGCTCCAGTGCATACAGTCTTTGCTCCTTGGGTACTGGCTGTCTTTGTGACTTGCAAATGCGTGTATGCAATGCTATCTAAAATAGATGAGGAGAGACATGAAAGAGACCTTCAAGTCAAGTTTTCTTGGTGATGGCAGCTGCTGTTTTTCTCATTTATTGAGTATGACCGTTAATTCCCCACCACTGCCTCTTTTTTTTTTTTTTTTTTTTTAAAAATCTCTCTTAATGAACAGCTGGGCAGGTCCAGATTTTCCTTTATTTGACTTAGGAAAGAATTCTGGCTGGATTGCAAGCTGTCTCACTATGGATATAGCTACTCTAGAATAGATGTTTTACAATCAAGTACTGCTGGAACAAATGCAGTTCATGCTAGTAAAATCAAGGAGGGACAGATAGTCTGTCTGTTTGCTTAAAGCTACGGATGTTTGTGTTAATTTGGGCCTTATATAAGTCATGTGAAATACATTCCACTTTTGTCACTCTGCTTGTGTTCATAACCTAATTGTGAGTGTAGCTTAGATCTAGCATTTTTATGTTGCTTGGTGCTGAGGCTTAGAGTGGAAAATGCTGGTCCTTATTTCCAGGTTTTCATCATTGCCTAGCTTTTTGGAAGAAAATAAAATTAAATTTTAAAATGCCTCTGATTACCAAAATAGAGGCTGAAGTTGCTGTGGCATTGTGGTCTTTCACGTTATCCTACCCTAGCAGCAGGAGACTTGAATTGTCCAGACTTGACAGGGATTCCAATTTCCCACCTTCAGAAGATGCTTAAATAAAAGCTTGGTGAAAGTCATCCAGTCAAACTCTTGCTGTCTGCCTGCTCTACACAGCTGCTGCTGGTCACCCAAAATACTGTTGCTGATGGAATATTTTTGACTTCATGTTACTTGGTAGCTGATGTGTGTTTGCTGATAACATGTGGCTTCTGCTGAGGTCATTCTGTCTGCTCTGATCTTGATGGGGTCATTCAGCTATGGTTGCTGCACAGCAAAACTGGTTTTCTTCTTGGTTTTCTTCAGGTCTTGTCCTGCCACCTGGACTGTCAGTGGCAGTTCACGAGAAACTTCTTGTGTACCAGTTGACATGTAGAAATTAGGTTTCACCCAAGAGATGCGTGTGTGCATATATGTATTATGACGACTGCAGTGTTTGCATGGTACCAGCTGTTTGCGAAGAACTTAATCCATAGGATTTGGTACTGCACTGAAGATTTCTTTTTCAGTCTAAGTAAACAAGATTCTTCCCTGCAGTGTAAGAGATGGATTTTTCCTGATGAGAAACTTGTGCTCTTCATTTTAACTGAATCCAAGCAATTAAAAATATTTCTCCAGGGAGGCAAAAGATGAAGCGAACAGGAGAGGATATGAAAAGACTTTAAAAATAATTATTTCTAGGTCAGTTAATTTTCAGAAGGCTGAAGCCAAAGAACGCTGTGTACCCATAACTTTGTGAATCAGGTAACAGCTATGGCAGGGACAGCCTGTGAAAATAACGATGTTCTGTGCTGCTTTGTCTTTAATTGTCATTAGTGTATGTGTGCTTATGTGAAACTGTTACTGCAACACGTATTGTCTTCTATGCATTTAGAGAACTATAAATGCAATATAAATGGTAAAATGTTGAGATTTAAATGTAGATTGCTTGAATGACCAAGCATTTTGCAACTGTTTTCGGTATCCTTCGTTACTCTAATCCATGATTTATACATTACTCATATTATCCAAAGCATGCAAAGATGCAGTGTATTACTCCTCACATACATAAAATGCTAGAAAGAAGACTGCTGATACTAGGTGATAATATAGTTAAGTTCTAGCCCTTCAAAGACATTTACTTCAGTAGGACAACTAGCATTGTAAAATTACTCCTGTGTAAATCATTATATGGTTAGGTTTGGATTTTATCCACCATTTATGAATCCGTTGGATATGGGTTATTTCAAAACAGAAAAAAAATGTCAGCACAGACTCAAGAGATCATTGTTGCTGCTCTGCAGCTTCCTTCTCTCCCTGTTCATTTTGTTCTTCCCCTGTATCAACTCTTAAATATCTTCAAGGCTATTCAAGTCTCTGCCTTCCTTTACCTGTTGTCCTATTGCATTATTTTTTCTGCTCCGTTGGTTTGAATGACTAATATTCAACACCTCCTACATGTGCCTCTGAATACCTTAAGTGAATTGATTTTTTTTTTTTTATAATTGCAAACTATTAAGAACTCTTTTATAGACTTCAACCTTATTTTTTAGATTTGATGTGACATCCTAAAGAATTATAGATGCAACTGTAATGTGACTTTGACAGCACACCCCATATATTTTCACTTCTGCATCTTTTCTTCCATTCAATGTCAGGACTCCATAGTCTGTGCTTAAAGTAGCCACATGTCCCACTTAGGCTTTTCTTCCAGCTTTGCCACAGTCACTGTGTTCATTTCACATTCCTGCCAGATGTCAGCCTGATAAAGATGCATAAAATCTAACTTAATCAATGTAACTGGAACCTTGGAAATACTAATATGTGCAGGGTATCTTGATTTACAAAAAAAAACCCCAAAAAATCTATGGCTGTCCCAATTAAAAATATAAAAAGTTGTGGCCATATGACAGCGGTCTTCGAAGCAAGGCAAATCCACTTCATATAGGACTGGTTTTGTCCTGGCTCCAAACAAGTGCAGAATAATTTTCTCCAGAGATATGCATTCCACTTTGCTGGAGCCTGTTTTTTCTGATTGTCCAGTACAGTTTCTTGATTGTGCTTTTAGATGATCCCCTGATTGCCTAGGTAATGTGTGCCCAGACATGGTAGCGACCATCTGGCTGTGTGCTGGAGTGGGGCAGAATTCCTCTTTTTCTTTCAAGTACTCCAGCAGTTGTTATGCTAGAAACCCATTTCCATCTCCTTTCTGTGATCATTTCTTGCACCTTGGTCATCCCTCATTCTGAAAATCTTTTAATTATGTTCTCTAATGCAAGCACTGAGTTCATTGAGTGCTTTCTTGAAGGTGTTTTATGAAGAACCTGTGAAACGTGTGGTGTTGCAGTCATGCGAATGGTGGAGAAAAGATGTTGGTGCAGTGCCCAACAGTGCAATTGAAGACCTAGAGCCTAGGAGTTTACAAGCGAGCAAAAGTCATCAGTCTCTGCCAGGGCACGTGGTACGCCAGCTCCCCATACTACAAAAGCAGGCCCTCACTGGGAAGTGCCAGCAAATTCAAAAGCAAGCCACAAGAATTTTCATTTGCGTTGGTGTGCCTCCCCCTGCCCCCCATCTCTCTGTTTACTGAGAAGTGAACCTTCAGGGTTTTTAGCCACATGAAAGTAACCTAGAAAAAGTATTTTTCAGTACTACTTCGGTGCTGTAAAACCTTCTGTAACAAATCAGTTCCACTTTTTCAGGAACTTCCCTGTGGTTCATAAGCGTCAGAAACTGCTGGAGGTTGAGAACTTGCTGTTGCAGGCCCTGCTGTACACTTACGCAGAAATGGGTGCTCAGATTTACTGCCAGGGAGAAGCTGTTGCTTCCAGAGCCTGGAACACCTCTGCTCAGGAGGTCTGTGACAGAGCTCCTGTGTTGGAGGCAGAGCTGCCCTCTCTCAGATTTCTGGGAAGGTCAGAACGTCCTGCTATGAGTTCAGCACCTCCAGAATGTTATTTTGGGGCAAATAGCAGCGCTAGATGTTTAACAGGATTCCTTGTTTTTTCGCAAAGAGCCATTTTCTTTCTCTTGCCTCGTGAAGGAGGGTTTGTGCTCCCAAGTTCACCACTATCTACTGGAGTTTGAACTTAGTCATCACCCTGCCCTATATGGGCCAAACAACAGCAGCTGTGGCATTAGCACAGCATCTTGGGGAGGCCACTTCTCTTACTTTCAGGTATGCATAAAATTACCTTTTCTTCCTCTCTCCCATTACCTTGAAATAAGACCATTGCCCAGCACTAGACAAAACCCTGAGTCAAACTAGCAGGGCACCATCAACCCTCCTTGCACACAAAGTTTTAAGTCCATGAATTTGGGGAAAACCCTGCCACTAGACCACAGATCTGGTTTGTTTTGCCACTTTCACATAGTAGTTTTGTGGTTTCCCAATCTGGGAAGAGGCTCAATGGAACTAATTTTTACTTCCCCCCGTTCCTCCCCCTTTTTTTTGACTCTCAGATTGTAGTGGCTAATGGATAGAGGAGGTTTTACTGCTGAGGTTTAAATTCTGACAGGGAAGTGATAACTGACAGTCATGAGGGCAAATAGGAAGCATAACAAGGATGAAGCCCCTGCTAAAAAGCAGGAACTGAATGTGTGAGCAGAGAGGTAATGTTTGGCATTTACTTGGGGAGGAGGGCAATCAAGTCACAGAGCTGGAAGTGCTGAATTCAGCTATTAGTAGCAAACTGGTTGTTTTAACTGGAGGAACATTAGTGCTAATGAAATATCTGCCTTGAAAATTGGACGTAGTTTTTGAGGATGAAAATCCTAACGATGCACACCGAAGTGCTGTTTTGGTCTCTCAGCCCCCAAGCTGCCTGCAGGACTGAAGCCAGTGCGTGTTCAGTGAGGTCTCATGCTCGGGCATTAGGAAAGTCCTTTTCTTCAGCTTGGCAGTGTGGAAGAAACAGCAGCCTGAGCCAGAGCTGCTCCCTGCACACCAGAAAGCAGCATGGTGTTCCCAGCAGTGCCCCCCAACAGTGAGTGCCTGCTGCTTGCTCTAGCTGGCAGGCACTGCAGAGCAGGAGAGGCGTCTTCCCCACCTTCTCAGCCTATTGAATTTAAAAGCTCCAGGTTGCCTTGCTTTCCTCTTCCCCACTTACCTCTTTTCAGTGTTTTTTTTTGTGTGTTTACTGTCTAAAGTCATGCTTAGCCCCTCATCCGGCCCACATGCTCTGTTCACAGGGCTTAATTGCTTTTTTTTTTACTTGTAGGTAACGCCCTCCTCTATTCTAAATGCCTGGCTTCTTATTGCAATGGCTGTTCTTGCTTTTGGGAAAATAAAGGATTTGCTTTTCATGTAAAAATAGCTTTATTATTTCCATACGTGAGTAGCAATCGGGACAGGCATATTTCCAGGTCAGCCTGGAGATGGGGTTGGATAGTGAAACCCTCTGTTCCAAAAATGGGCTGGAACTGGCAACAGTTCTTGATGTGCTGAGCAAAGCTAACTGGCTTGGAGAGAAGTGGGATACCTTTTTTGGGTGCACGTGCAACATGCTGGTATTCTTCTCCGATGGAGGGGAGCCAAGCATTGACATATTGAGCACTTTACTCTGTTAAGTACTTAGGTTAGTTTTACAGTTTTCTCATAATCATGTTCTTTTGGTAATTGTTGGCATGAGTTTTGAATAAAAGAATACAAAGGAAAGTTTCTTAGGGCATAGTCTATAACTACAAGTGCTTAGAGTATCTGAGTAGAAGGGATGTTTGCAGGAGCAGTCTGTATTATTCCACAAGATTGTGCTCAGTTGGGTACTGAGTAAATAAACAGTAAATGTGCAAATCTTGGATAATGTTGCTCTATGCTTGTTTAGATAGTTCAGCTGTACTTTGGATTTTGTTCTCGATGGTAGCTGTCTTGTGAATCTTCTGGGTTATTGCCGTGTATTTCTAGATTTATATGAACATGATGTGGATCTTTTTCATCTTCATATTTTGCTAGTTCATGTTTTTACTTCCTTCAGGCATATTTTAGAGGTCTCTTTAAGGCTTTTAAAAACTAGTCAGCTTGAATTTTCCCTTTATCTTCACAAAAGTCACTACAGAAGAAAAAAGCACAGAAGGGGAATTACAGGCAGCATTAAAAATGTTCCTTCAGAACAGAAAAGCAGATTTAACATGAATTAAAAACTCAGCTCTGTTTCAGAGTTGCAAAAGCTCTTTTATTCACCAGAGAACTGTTACAGCTAGTCATTTTTGGCATAGTATCGGTCAGGGAAGCGTGACAAAGTGCAGTGGAATGCACTGAGCTGCAATCCATCTTGTAGTGGTATATGACTTTAGTGTATGGAGCATTGCAGGAAGTGCTGGGGGGGGTGGGGAGGCCTTTTCATTTCATCAGCTACTGATTAAGAGTGTTCTTCCTCAGACCCCACCTACAACAACAGAGGGTCCCTTGGATGCGTGGGTCAGAAGACAAAACAGGAAGAGCCTGCACAATCTGAGTGTCTGGTAGAACTTGGCTCTGTTCTCTGATCACTGTTGTGGAGAATGTGGTGAGATGAGAAAGCTGGGAAGAGTAGTGTGTGGGGGATTGCAGATCAGCTGTGCTTATCTAGACTGGGACGGTATCCCCAGCCCCACCATGCTGGAAGACAAAGATTCTTGGGCTGAAATTCTGTCCTCATTGAAACCAGCAGTAAAATTCCTACTGATTTCATCAAGCCAGAGCTTTGCTGCTTGTTTTGAGCAGTAAAAGAGTCCTCCTGTTCCACCAGTACATACACACGCTAAGTCCATTTACTTAGACTTAGGTTTTGGCACAGATTGTGACCTTAAATGGAAATTTGTTCAAATACACTTAATATTGGTAGCTTGGCTTTCAGATTACATGGATGGTTAAACCCAGCTATATGTGATAATAACCAGTTAAGATATTCCTGTAACTTGAAGCGTACCTGGTATTTTCCATCTTTCTTCTCTAAATTATGGCATTGGTGTCCAGAGTTTTCCAAGCATTTGTAGTGACATTATAAGAAAACGTGGTGGTACCTTTCCTGGCAGAACAGGGTCTTTGGCCTCTGACCTGCGTGTTAGAAATTGGGAAAAGCTTGGTGTGGTATGAATCGTGTTACCAGTGTAAATTGCTAACAAGAGTTTTACTGTTCATCTCGGGTTTCACATTTGCATTGCTCCATTACAGCGACAGCCTCAAGTTGTGCCAGGGGAGATTTAGATTGGATATCAGGAAAAATTTCTACACTGAAAGGGTTATCAAACATTGGAACAGGCTGCCTAGGGAAGTGGTGGGGTCACCATCCCTGGAGGTCTTTAAAAGACGTGTAGATGTTGTGCTTAGGGACATGGTTTAGTGGTGGACTTGGTAGTGTTAGGTTAATGGTTGGACTTGTTGATCTTAAAGGTCCTTTCCAACCAAAACGATTCTATGGTTCTGTGGTTCTATGGATAATCAAATACAAATCCACTGTTATATTGGCATTTCAGTAAAGCTATGTGGTGCAATATCATCACAACAAATGAGGTCTCTACCCAGAAGACATTACAACCTGAATTGCTGTTCCTAGGGTGGGGATGTAGGAAGGTTGCAGCACAGAGAAGATAAAAGAATAATGATATTTAGTGTCTTTATTGTTCACATAGATATCTCTGTCATTCTTACTGTCTTCTTACTTAATGTTCTTCAAGAGGAGAGCTTGAGGTTGTATTGCAAATGTGGGTAAATGTTCAGAGCAGGAGTAAATGAGTAGTCAGCTGGTGGGATGTCCCAGCCCATACACTTCAGGTTAGAAAGAATGCAGAAATTGCTTGGCACGTAGATTGCTTAGAGGGGAGCATTGTTATACTCATTGAAAACTCATTGGCAGTTGTGGTGTAGATCCTATTTAAGATGTAGGCTGTCAGATTATTACAGGCTAGAGTACTTCTGCTCTAGATTCTTAGCTCTAGCCTTCTGCAGAGACGAGCCGAAAGTTGAAAACTATTAAAATTGATACACAAGAATCATTATAGTCATTCAAGTATATGCAACTACTATGACTATACTACTGTTTTCTTTGCATGGCAGTACTTCGGATAGTTCCAACATCTCAGGTATTGTGTGTCCTGGAACATAAATCCTACAAATTTGAGTTGTGAAAAAAAATTGCCTAAAATCTGGTTTTCATACATAATTCTACACGTGTATATATATAGACACATACTTCTAAGCTTGCTTATCATTGGCCTCTGTGGTTAGTCTCTGAAGGTGGTGGCAGATACTGGAAAGCTTGATTAAAAATAATTAATCATAATGTCAACAATTTTAAGAGCTGATGGATGCCTTGGAGAAAAGGAATAGACAGTTGCAATGCTTGTTACAGGAAGTGAATGTTGACCTTGGAAGCAGACTGTCTTCTTGAAAACTGCTGTTCAGGAATCATTGCATCTGCAGTTCTACGTCTCACAGCATTATCCAAGGCAGTGTGCACACAGACAGGAGCCCAAGTAAGATGCACACACGGTAGAAGTGTGGAAAGAGTGTTTCTCTGGAGCTGTAGAAATTACCCCGAGACGACCTCTTGGAGCTTACCGGTGTAGCGTGAACTCGGTCACCAAATTACAGGGACCGTCTCCATGTGTCATTACCATGGAGGCTTAGCTTTGTTTTGGGCTTGGCATGCTCAGAGTATGAACACAGATCTTCTCGTGAACCTGCAATGACATCTGTTTAACAGTACTTGGCAACACACACAGGTTAGAAACCAGGAGTACTGTCTCCACCCCATTCTTGTAGGGGAAATTTAGTAACTTGGAACTTGATTGCCTAACCAGACATATATCCTTACCTTTGGCAGCTTTGTAGAACAGGTGCATAAAAACTATATTTTCTTACTTCATCCAGAAACTGAGACGTTCACCAGTGCACTGCTGTACATTGTTGAGTCTTAGTTTCTGAGATGCTGTATTATGAAGCCTCCCTTTCATGCCATGTAGCATTGTGCTTGTTTGCTAGTGTTATCCTGTCAAAGCACTGACCAGGTTTCATTCTGCATCTGAAATAGTTGAGAAGAATTTTGCCCAGTGTGATTTTGCTGTAGACCTCACTTTTAAGAATGTTTTCTCAAAGAAGAAAAGTGATTACTGGTCTCTTATTGGTTTCTTAATATTTTGCACCCTTAAAGATCTCAGAAGAAACATTGCTGTCTTTGAATAGTATTCGTGCAACTGAGCAAGTGCTGTAATAATAATAGTAATGATGTTAATAATGAAGCCTGAAAAACAATTGTCAGTTGTTCTCCTATCAAGTAACATGGGTTGAGAGCATTGAAAACAACAGTTTTCTAAAAGTCTGAATAAAGGCTTGAAGGAGGGAGGCGAGGAACATCAGTGCAGTGCCAAGATTACTGGGAACTAGTAAGTAAATGTGTCAACACTGAGTGACTTGATCAAGGGAATGGTTTCTTTATCTGCTTGAGCCTTCTCAGTCTTCCTCCTCAGACTTCAACTGTGGAGGAAGGATAAGTAGAATCATGTCCTCTGGTCCGCTTTCCTCCCTCTCCTTTGTTTCAGTCTAATCAAGTTCAGAGTTCTTTAGAGTTCAAAATACTGTATTTTCCAAGAAATACAGTTGTTATGGAATAGGTCCAATGTCTTCTAGAGTCAGTGTTAACAGGGTTTTTATTGGCTTGATACAGTGAGATTTTTTTTCTTCCTCCTGTGGTTTAAAATTACTTGTCTAACATGTTGATTTATAGCCTGTCATGTAAGACTGTTTCCCCTTGGCTATATCTTTTTAAGATGATCAGATGTATTTCTGAAAAATGTCGTGTTGTTGCTTTGAAATATTAGGTGATAACTGCACAAGTAAGAGAGGAATTAGCCTGTTAAACCTAGTATGACACCAACACACAAAATACTGCAATTAAAAACTTTCTTAAGGCAGCATAGAGAGAAAAAAAAAAAAAAGAAAAACCTTATGGACTGAGATATCACAAGCATATCTCATTCGCCTGGGAGGTTTGTAGGTTGGTGTGAAGGAAGGAGAGGAGAATCCTGGGCTGGGGCTCCAGGAGAGCAGCTTTCAGTGATGCTGCCAGAGCTGCCCGTCTTCCCGCTCATTCCTCCCTGGTTCATTCCTGCAAGCTGTGCCAGCACAGTGTTTGCAGAGCTGAGTGGTGACTGATAGGGAACTGATCCAGGTTAAAAATAACTTTTTGGGGATGGTGGGAGGGACACGAGCACAATTGGGGGATATGGCAGGGGAGCACAGAAAGGAGCAGAGAAGTTTAGAGCTGTCTTGGCTGTCAACCACCATCGGAGGAAATGCCGAGAGAAAGCTCAGCGTGCGCTCATGTGCTCTCCTTCCAGCTGTGCTCCAGAGATGGCCATCTGCTCAGTGCTGTCTCTTACTCCTCCTCTCACCCAGGTCTTACTGCCCCAGCTGAGCTGCTGCTGGAGTTAACCCTAGCCTGCTTGGGTCAAAATAAGCTGAGTTAGCTTCAACAGCTAATCATAGGTCTGTGCTAACCCAGCTGTCTCTGGCAGCAAGCAGACCCCAGCGTGGATGGGCAAGAGAGAAGCAGGTGATACTTCCGGCACAGGGAGCAGTGACAGGCAGCCAGGGACAAGGTGAAGTAGTTTTCTGCTGACACACTTGCAGCTGGAAGATAATACGTGAATACTGAGTTATGAGTGCTGGAAGTAGTGATATGGTTGTTTTTCATGTTGCTGCAGCTGATTTCATTGATGGCTAATGGCAGGTTTGTGAGGAGATACTAATGTTATGGGGATGAGGATATTGAGGAGGATCTTGCAAGAGGATTTCTTTTCTTACAACCACCTGAAATACCTGTCACAGCCTTTGCACATAAATGGAGTGGAGTGAGAAAGATGCTGCTTCAGTACTGTGTGTCTTGACTGTTAAACTGTACCACTTGACTGGTAGCCAACAGAAATAATGTTGAGGTGAACTGAGTAAAGATACTGCCAAGGAAATACCAGATAAAAAAAAAAAAGACAATTTAAGAGATATATTGTGAAAACCTAGAAAGAAATGGTTTTATACTTTCAAAAGACACTGTTGAAAATACACAATAAAAGCAAAGCCAGATGACTGTATTCCTTTCAGATGTTGTGTTCAATATTATCTAATATTTCTCCCCCTGCTCTTCTGTGTTGAAATGGACTTGGGTGCCTGCTTACAAGGTTCCTCTAGGACCGATCAAAGTGTGTGTTAGAAACTGGCTTTATTTTTTTTTTAATTTTTTTTTTAAAACACTTCTCTGTCCTCACTGAGCACAGAAAAGGAGTGGTCGTGTGAAGCATTACCATGGAGCAGAAGCAATCTTTCATTTTCTTCCTGCTTCTGGTCAGTTTTGGGGACCTCAGTGGGCATTTCTCCCTCCCCCAGTAGCTCCCCAGCTGAGGAAGATGCAGCTGCTCTCTTGGGGGAATTGTTTACCTCTCTGTGGAATCTTGTCCTGGTCAGCTATGTGCTAAGAATGTGAATAATTTTGCTGCGGCTGCTTTACATGTAAAAAGACTGACCTTAAGATATTTTATCCAGCTGGGGTTTTTTCTCTCTTTCTTTTTTTGCCTCTAGCACTGGTAGAGTTGAGAGTTTTATCTTGTAACTGCAGAAAGCTGCAGTGACTAGCAATTGTATAAAGCGTTTAGTACAAAGGGGTATTTTTGTAGTCTTAAAAATCATTAAGTGTCAGTCAGTGGTGTTCAGCAATTCTTACTTTTGGACCTGTAGTTGTACATGTGTATTTGATAGAGTTAATGAAACTAAGCGCTGCATGGAGACTTCTGGAAAATGTCTAATGAGATCCCTAGTGCTGTAGAGTTTGAGTACATTGTATTTCAAGGTCGAGCAAATTGATTTTAAAATGTTAAAGCTGAATGCCTTTTTTATATTTTTGAATGAGAATTTTAAAAAAAGAAAGATAGCATTACAATTAGTACATAAAATTTGAAAGTGCCAACAAATTTTTAAAAAATAGTATTGTCTGTAAAAGTTCTACATCTTCCTACTCTTTGAACAATAAATATGCCAAGTTGTCTTGCCCAGCATACTTGCATTCTGCGTGTGTGTGTATGTGTCTGTACTGAAAAATATTAGGAATCTCAAGATAAAACCCAGATGTTTCTTCAGTCACGTGAGACGTGCTGCGTTGGACTGTGATGCTGAGAGAGAAGTAGCGAGCATTTGTCTCACAATGGAGCTATATTTCTTGGATATATTTTTTTTTTTTCTTTTTGACTGTGTATTACTGCTTGATGTTGGTTGGGGTCCCATTGTGGTATAAATCCTCAAAGGAGAGAACAGTCCAGTGGTAATGCATTCCAACCAGATATCCTGGAGGTTTTATAGTTCTATTAAAGTACTCCCCAAAGAAAAATTAAGGGAACAAAACTCCCCTAAACTTTTAACGGCCATATCAGGAATACGCTTGAACCTTCTTTGGAAAATTATGTTAGTATTTGACCTTGAATATGAATGGGCAACTTAATTTTACTGTCTTTACTTAAATTTTTCTTGCCTCGGAGAAGAGGTTTTAAAACAACACTTGTAAGTTCTAGTGGTTTAAAACTGAAAAAAAAAAACCATATAAAGTTACAAGAAAAGGAGGGGAGAGGAGTATCACTCTTTAAATGTTAAAATCTTATGAAATATAAGAAAACTTGTAATGCTTTAAGAAGGCAGCACTCAGTAAAAATTACAGAGGCACCATTAACAGGAATAGATGTAAAATTCAAATTGTAGAGTTGGATATGGAGAAATGCAATAAACAGTACTAAAACATTGCAAATTTGCAGCACCGTGTGACTTTTTGGGGAACAGCTGACTTTGGCAGCGCAAAAAGTTCTTCCAGTCTTTGACACAATTCTTTTCTGTGCTTTGAGGCTTTATTCCTGGACAACAAACCTCATAACTCACCTTGCTGAATCTGAATACCCAGTTTACACGTCCCTTGTATCCACTTTGGTTAAGAAATCATTTGCAAGCTCTGAATATTTGTGAAAATCCTCTTTTATACATAACTCAGTATGTATGTATCTTTATAGTAGAAGGAAGAGCAATGGGAAGCACTCATCTTAGTGTCTGTGGCCACTGAAAAGAAATGCTTTGATACACAAATAGCATTATTGTAAATGTAATGCCAGCCAAATACATTTTTGGCTAATGCATGAGCAATAAAATTAGCAAACACATCACTTGCTGCTAACGAAGAGGAATAAGCTCATCATGAAACCTTCACTGAACTGCTATTCTATCCAGCTTGATTTACTTGCCCTGATAGAGTAAGAAACTGCTGTCTCAAAAAAAATAAGTGGGGGGATGTGGGCGCTAGTAGGAAGGAGTCATGCTATCCTCCTGACAGCTCAGTATGAGTTGCATTGGTAAGCCTCGGAGCCCGCCCAGTGTTGGGCTCGGCGTGAAAAGGGAATGGCATGTTTGGTAACACCTCTAGTTATTAAAAAATGTGAACAGAAACCTGGAGGGAGTTTTCAGTGAATATTACAGGAAGATGATGATGCTTCTTGGTTTGGGACAACTCATTTGCTTATACTTGGATTTTTTTTCTAATTTCCCTCTGTTTCTCTTTCTTCAGAGTTCAAAAGCTGTTGTAGGATGTTATGTTACCTTTGTAATACTAAAAATATTGATGAATAGTGTAGTGGCTTGCCTTGGCTTGGCTTGTGGGAACAGGAGAGACTCTTAAGCCTCACTACTTAATGCAAGGCATATGGGTGAGGCACTGTGTGACAAAGTACAGGTCACCGCAGTGGCTACCAGTCAGGAGGGACAGGAGTGAACTGGAGCTGAGGCTGAACCTGCCACGGGCTGTGTCCAGAAGGTGAGATGTTCCCTGATCCTATGACTAAAGTGAGGGGATTTCAGGGAAGTAAAATAGCACCTTTAGAAAGGAGCTATGTACACACTTGCATGTATGTGCATTCCCACATGCATGAAGTAAGCAAAGCTCTTCCATGCTGCTCTGTGATATAAACCTGCCAATGCAGTAATTTATAAATGATGTTTATATAACATAATTTGGCCTCAGTATAAAACATCTGAATTAACACGTAATAGTGCTCCTGGTTTGAGTTTCCCCTGCTCCAGTGCTGAGGAAAGATTAGGAGAGATTTGTACAACTTCCTATCTGTTGATGCACCCGCCGTGGGTCATTTGGTTAGACTGAACTCTAAATAGTTTAAATAGCTCTCCAGTGAGCAGACTTAAAGAGTGATGAGGAACGGTTATGGCTGTATATACAATTGCTTGTTCTGTTTTAAATTAGAAATCCTTTTTAGAATAGGATTCTTCCCTTGTGTTTGTGCAGAAGGCTTCAGGTGCCATCAGAGTAGAAAGGATTTTGTGTGGCTAGGAGATACCTCGACCAGTGAAGACACACAAATACACACTTTCCCCTCTCCTTTATTTTACCATGAATGCAAACCTGGCCTGTGAATTTTGGTATATAGATAGTCCTGGAGTACTGTATGTGTTCAAAACTGAATGCTGTGTGCTCACTCCTTACACCTCTGTTCTGATGTGGCATCTGAAGCAAAGTGTGTGTTTTCCAGAATGGGGACTTTCTGTACTCAAGGAGGTATTACTGCTGCCTATTACTGTTGGCCAAGTTTGATTGCTAAGTCAGGAGCCTGTGCTCCTTCAAAAGTTGGGGGAAAGAATGGGTACCTTCAGAAAAGGGCATAGAGTCTCTGAAGTAGGCAGCAAGTCACTGCATATCTTGGGTGCTAACAGTGTCACTCTGCACCAAATACCTAGGGAAACTAGGCTTCTACCATCAGCTCTTCAGCCACAGATGTGCTTTTTCCAAGGCCAGGGAGGACAGGGAGAACAGGCTCTTTGTCATTGTTCCTCAGGTCTATCCATTAAGCTGCCTCCATGATGGGGCTGTCTGCACTCTGCTCCTCTTCCTCTCATGCATGTGTCCTGGTTGGGACAGAGCAGCTCAACTCTGTTCTTGCTTCCTAGCCTACTTGGAAGAAAGGGAAAAAAAAAGTGGTATTCATGATGGCTTTTGAGTATTTTCGCTCCCTTTCCGTTATTGTTGTTAATGCTATGGGTCTCTCTCCTTGCCTGTTTGTAATTGTTCTTTCATGACACTTGAGCTTCATGCAGAGGGCAGGTTTGTTGATTGGGACAGGACCCCTTCCAGTTTCCTGCAGGCATTCCCCTTTCCAAATCCTATCCAGAGTGCCTGACGTGCTTCCAGAAATACTATAATAAATGTGTATATAAATATATGTAATGAAATTACTTGTCTGACTGGCGACACAAATAAGAGCCTTACTTCTTCATGAAAGAAAGTGTCATGTCTTTTTTAATACACTGCTTACAAAGGGCTCACAGGCTTACTTGAAATTAGATTAATTTGAACAAGATCACATACACAGAAGTGCACACACTATAGAATATCTACATGTATGTCTGTACATACACACACATACTCTCTGAGACATCAACAGGAGTTGTCTGATTAAATGTTCTGATTGGATTTGAAAATTGACCTTGCAGTGCATGTGTGTTTTTTCTTTAAACAGATTGCATCTCCTGAATAGTTCATCAGAGCTTCTTGAAGTGTTTACATACATGCTCTTTGTCTGGAGATGCCTTGTTACAAATAATCCCTTCATTTTACAAGCATTTGTTTGGAAATATGTTGAGCAGCCATGCTTGGTTTATTTCCAAATGTCTTCATTTTAGGACCTTGGATTGGCTTGTAGCCTGAAGTTCGTATCTCTCCTTTTCATGCAAAGAGCCATATTTGAACAACTCGTGGAACATGAGGACTGTAGTGTAAAATGGCAGGCACCCTCCGTGAAACACCGATGCCCAAACACAGTGTGTCTTGCAAGGAGCTGCGGCAGGGGAATGTACTGTAGGAGTTCAGTTAAAAGAACAAAAAAGAAGTTATATGCTGCTACTTGATATAAATTGCATAGTTTAAAAAAGTATTTTGATGTAACTGGTGCCTTTTGAGACAGCTGCTAAGGAGCTATGTCATATTTCCAGTTACTGTTCTCAGCCCTTGTTTTTTTCCTCTCTTGCCCTTCCCAAGTTGGTAAAGGTGTTACGGTAGTTGTTCTTTATAAGTACCCTGATGCTAAGTCTATAGAGTATTTTTTTTTTTTCTTGTGGAAGAACTTAAATAGCTTCCATTAATCATGAACTTAAGGAAAAGCAGCTGGGAAAAAACAGTAGAGAAGTGTCATGATGGCCCTTTTATTTTTAGGTTTTTGTGATACTTCTGAAAGAAAGAACTTTGTATTAGCTAGGGCTAGTAAAATACAAAAACTAACATGATAAATTTCAAATGTTGGTTTCATTTGTCTGGTTCATTTGTTTTCTTTTTAATCATCCAGAGCTATTTTAAATCTGAAAAGGTACTGGAAACATTTAGAACAGCTATAATCTTGATCATCAAAAGAAGCTTCTCAGTCTTCAATTACTTTTGTTTTATTTTGCCTCATTCCTTCCATAGCTACAGGAAATATGCCATGTCCTGTGGCTTAGAGGATTAAGGTAGTCTTGTTTCAGTGTTCGTTTGTGGTGGTAGCGATACGAGGGTTTTTATCCTGGGACCCAGGAGAATTGCCACTTTGGACCTCCGACATCTTTTTGCTTACTACTCCAAGTTGAATATTTTTCGCTGGACTTAATTACCTTACTTTAATAATAAGTTGTCATACTGCCATAAACACAACAATAGCAGGACCTCGTCGTACCCGATGCTGCACAAACACAGAATAATAAAGACGCCTACCTTCTGTAGGTGAGTGTAAAAGAGTTTGAAGGCAAGCAGAATGAGTGGTGGCATAGCAGCGAATGTTGTGTTAGTTTGGGGTTTTTTTTTCCCCTCTGATAAAACGTTTACTAGAGCATTGTATCGTTCCCAGAATCCTCCCTCTATCTTTTGGGCATAGTCCCTTCATTAGTTCTTCAAATAACCCTTGGAAATATTATATAAAAACCTTCTGGTTAAAGTTGTTCCTTACCTGTAATTCCCCATTTCTAATTTACAGTTCAAGGGGTTTTTTTTTCATATGTTTATATGATTTAACTTAGCAAGTCTTACACTTCATCGCCTATATTCCGTATTCTTTTTCTTTCTGTCCCAACTTCATCTACTACGGGGTGTCCCTTCTGCTTATTTTTTCCATTAATAAGTCTGGTATTGGGGGGAAAAAAAAAAGGGAAGGAAGCACTCTGATAATGTGAAGCGGGAATGCACAGTCAGTGCAAAGCAGGGCTGGAGCATCCGACCAAAATAATGGATGACCTTAAGGGCTGGAGTGCTACCAGAACTGAAAATAAATTCAGGAGCACAAAGGGTAGAAATGCTGCAAGCAAGGACTAAAAGCCAGGATTAGAGCCCCAAACTCAAACTTCCTCTGCTGAAATCAACAAAGAAAAGGAGTGACTTTACCACAAGGATAACTTTTCCACTGCTGTTTGCCTGTCATCAAGAACGATGTGTGCAGCTTTTATGAAAACCATGTCCCAGTCTGATCTTTCTTGATACAGAGGTGGGCTACTACAGCGATAAAGAGGATGAAGAGCCTGTTTTACAAGAGAAAACTAAAAGAATGTGGTTTGTTTAGCCCAGGGGGCCAAGCTGCAAGCATCCCTTAGGATGAAGGGGGCTCCTCTGTAGGTAACAGCAGAGCTGCTGAAGTTAAAAGACAATCAAAACTAAAGGCAGAGGGAATAAACTGACCCTGCGTAATTTAGGCTGAAAGTAAGAGGGAGGTTTATCACCATCAAAGCAGTATAGCTTTGGAGGCGCTTTGTGACAGGAGCAGTGGGGTCAGAAAACTCTTACCTAGCCATGGGGTAGATCTCCGTTAGTGTCTGAATGGGTTACACAGTTTATGAAAGGACTAAGTGATCCTGCAGAAAACAAATGGGCACTTAGTAGATTTCTGCCAGTGCTGATTTCCTCCTGCTTTTTGGATACACTAAAACTGAAGAGCGCTAACGATTCTTAGGATAGCTTCTTAATTATGTGACTAGAATATTTTAATCAAGGTTATAGTTAGGCATGAGAATTTGTGGGCAAAATTTAGCCCCTGGTGTTAGCCACCTGAAAACAGGCAAAGCAAAAGTACAAAATCGGATGACGCATCCAACTAGAGAATAATTACAGACAGAGAATATTACAAAATAAGATTCTCTGTTCTGTGGGGCTGCAGCAATCCTGACAGCATATTTTACACATTGTTTCCTGAATTTCTTTGGTTTTGCATGTTTAAAATCATGAATGAAAATCCATACAATGGTGGGCTATCGCAGAACGGTTCGTAATCAGTTCTGGATCATCTCTTCTGGCATGAGCTTTAGTTTTTTCCCTTCCGCAGGGAACCTGTATCTGTTTCCTGCATCTGTCACCCATCCTTCTTTGTGAATGGAAAGCAAGTAATTAATTTTTTTTGTTGTTAGCAATTACCCTTGCCAAATCTTGGAGGACCTATTATCTACTTCAGACACAATGTTCTTGGGAAAAAGTCTTACTTATTGTAACCTCTTGTGCAATCTTCACTTGGATGATAAATACATCTTGGCAACTAGGAGCTTTCTGAATGAAAAATGTTGCTGGACAACCCTGTAGTACAGCAAGAACGCAAGCCTCTGCCAGTGCTGGTGGAATACAGCCAGGCAGGAGGGTAAAAGGGGGAAAGCCTTTCACATTGCCTACAGAGTAGAGAGTGAGATGAAGTCTGTATATGCACACATCCAAATATCTATTTACCATCAAACAAGGATTTTCTCTGTCGAGCATCAGAGCTCAAAGGTGGCCTTCCTTCTAGCAAAGTCTTGAAATCTCTTGGAAAGCTGTCTTCTACCAGCGCGAGACTGGGGAAATAACGGAGAGTATGTTGACCCTGCGGCTGTCTGGTTTGGGTAGCCCACTGTAGGAACTAGCTGGGAAACACCCCCCTCCCCATTTTTTTCTTTGAACCCACAAATTTGGGATCCTGCAGAGTTGCCTCAGTCTGCTTCGTAGTTCGTGGCCTGACTTTGGTTTTCCATTAGATCTCTCTAGAACCACAGCTGACCACTGAAACCTCATTTTAATACTGCAGCTGTAACATTAATTACAAAATTGTTAGAGTTAATTGTAAAAGCAAGTTTTCCCCTTGTAGCTTTTCACCTTTACCTTCTCTGATTTATTTTTTTCACCAACAGCTAATGATGTCTGGAAGCAAAAAGGTGCATAAAAGCCCTGCATGGAGAGATGTTTGAATCCTCCAAAGGGAATACACAGAATGCAAAGAATGAGCTGGGGCTGGGACCGCTCTGTTCCCTTGTGGTTTATGTGCGCGCTGCCAGTGGCTTGTGTTTCTCCGTGCAGCCTGACAGCTGGCTGTGGGGTTAGCAGAACGCAGCCAGCAGCCAGGTTTCTCAAACCATACTGTGGCTGACAGCGTTTGGCCTGGTGAAAAGGAAACGATACGAAGCGGAGGGCCTGATGCAGTGTACCTTACAGTTAATGGAAATCTTTGTCGACCTCGGGGAGCTGGATTTGATCCTATGCCTACTTGAACGTTTTGGCATTGGATACGGCTCTGAGCGGATTTTTTTTTTTCATGTCTCATTTCTGGTCTTTTTTCCCTTCTCTTTCTAAAATGTACTTACCTTAGAGTGGCGTAAAATCAAGACAGCTCTATCTGTGTCAGTGTAGCTGTGCACTTCTGTCCTTGTCCAGTGTCTGTCCTCTTGTTTCCTCAGCCTTTCTAGTCTCTACAGTATCAGTCTGCAAGATTTTGGCATTGGTTTCTCTCCTTCTTGAGCCGTTCTGCTGCTTCTCACAAACACCCTCCATCTCACTTAAGCCTCTGCTCTCCAACAAGTGTAATTACTGACACTGCTTAATCTATCTTCTGCCCTTCTTCCCATCCTTCATAACAGTCCTTATATCAATTTCTAGCAATTACAGTCCAGGTTCTGGCTGCTGCCACCAGTGTGGAGCCAGCTTTCCCTTCAGAAGTCTTCTGGAGGCCAGCCCTTCGCTGCCTCGTCCCAGCCATGCTCCCTCACTCAACAGAGCTCATTGCTTCATTGCATATAGGAAGGAGAGGGCCACCATGCCGCATCAGCCATCGTCTGCCTCTGGCACAGTGAACACCTTGTCACCCATCCCTAATGAAAAGGTGCTGGAATGAGTGGAGCCCTCTTCATGTGGCTGCCAGAGATGAGAGAGCTGTGGGCATGGAGGATGTCAATGGGAAAAACAACACAGAGGAGGCCAAAGGCCAGCTCTAACAGTGCTGAAGCTTCTTGTTACCCTCCACTCTCCTGGCTTATCGCATGCCCCCCCGAGGGATTTGTCTCCTGGGTGGAGAATTATGATTATATGTGATCTGCCTCTGAGAAAAGCCTTCTCCTTTTGTATATGGAAGGTTTTTTTTTTTCCTTGGTCGCCGTCCGTTTGCTTGGAGATGATGCGAGGCTTTTGAGAACAAGCATCAGAAACTGGGGTTATATGTCTCTCAAGATAGCTATGGGGGAAAGGGCCAAAGCTATGGGATGGCGTACAAGGGAATCGCAGGTGTTCTTTTGAACCACAAAAAAGCTTACTTCGTTTTTTCCAGCAGTAATGTAAATGCTAAGCAAACAGGGTATGTGACGAGCAAACCCTTTGGAGGGTGGGAGCTGACCTAATGAAAGATGAGATGTGGTGACTGAAGCACAGGGCTGCTGCTGCACTGGAGAACAGGGGGTGAGCTTACCTGTGACACATGGCCAGTCCCAAGCTCTTGCTGGCCCTTTTAGGTTATCGTACAGTCCACAGTGAAATATATTGGACTTTTCCCCTCCCATTATTCCCACTAAGGTTTAAATATGAGTCCTCTAACATCTCTGCTGAATGTAGAACATGCAGCTTCAAATAGACCAGTGTCATTTTTACTCTGCTTTTCTGACATAGGCAATGGCAAAAGAGAACAGTAGTGCCACAGTATGTCAGGAGGAAGGATTGTTTTCAGAGATGATACCACAATGCTGGAGATAAAAAACTTAACCTATTTTAGCCCCTTTGAACTGTATACAGCCAACACAGCTAAGAGAGGGAGAAGTGGATTATATGGGCTGTTAAGATAATTGTTTACCAAGCATTTATTCTCTTGGTACTCCGTTGCAGACAAAACCAAAAAAAAACCCAACATCCAAGCCAGCCCAAATGTGTGTATGGAGCACGTTTGATTTAGGAAACTTTAAGATTTGTAATCTAAGGCTAGATCCAGCTGGTGTAAATGGGCAGAGTGGGTTAGCAGCCCTGTGGAAGGGGGCTGTAAGGCCCAGAGTCCCTGGATGATGAGAATGCTGAGCACTAGAATGTGAATTTGCTAATACTTTAGAAACGTATCCAGAAGAAGAAGAAAGAAAGAGAGGAAAAAAACATTGTGGGAAATTCTTTCCTTCATACATAATAGTTTTCTGTTGATTTAAAATTGCCCTTAGTAATGTGTTGATGCCAATGAAATATTTCAGCTATAGGAAATGTGAAACCAACTACTGCCTTTCTATGAATTATGAGTCATAAATTGTATGAAAAATATTCAAACTTGCTATAGCTATTCCCCAAGCAGAACCTCTGAGTAATGGAGAAAATGCTGCCATTTTGGGGGGAGCGGGAGGGGACTGAGCTAAGCGAAACAAAATGCCAAGTGCCAGTGTGTGGCTCTGTGCTAAGTGTGAATTAATGTCATCTGAGATGATCCTCCCTTGCTAAGTAAACAATTAGTGAGTATGTTACATGTACTTGCTGTTCAGTTGAGCAAAGTTGCTCTTTGCTCCAGGTGATACAGGAAAGGGACATACGTGTTGGGGCTACCTGACTGCTAGCCAGTTGCGCATAACTCCCCCACAGGAGAGCAGCGCGCTTGTGCCAACCCAGCCGCCACATCTGCAGTTGGTAAGCCAAGCCAAGAAGGCACAAACTCCGTCTGATTCAGCGCTCAGTGGGCAGGTTGCGATGACAGAATTCCCCTAAAAATGGCAGTAAAGTGGCAAGATAATAGGATACTGACATTTGCAGGCAAGTCCTTGATGGTGACATTCATTTCATCCAACTTTAGCCACCAGAGAGCTAGGAGTCCAATTCAAATTAGTCCTCTAATCTTCTGTCACCAAAGGTCAGTTTATCTCCTGTTATATCTTTTTTATGAGTTGCCTTTTGGAGGTGATTATAGAAAGGTTCTCAGCAACTACTTTCGACTAAGTATCTAACTTTTTGATGGCTGAAGTTCAGCGATGTGAATTCAACATTAAAGCTCCGGATTTCAGTCTCTCCATCGTTTCAGAAAAGACCACGCAGCCTTGCAAGGATTTGTGAATTTTGCATTGCAACCAGAGACTAGAGTCATTGTTGAAAGGTATTCTGTATACCTGAGCTATAGGTAAATGTATAAACAAACTCCAGAAGAATGTGACTTTCTGGCTGTAGAGCAGGGAATGCTAACCATGGTTGTGTTGTAGCTGTTTAACTACAATATTCATATTTACCCCAGTTTTAGTTTTCAGATTGTGTGTCTGGCACCCATATTAACTTCTCAGTGATGAGTGTGTGCCCAATAAAATACAGGTAAAAAGACTAACAATGTGAAATGCAGTTTGATGTGCATTTCAAAACATCAAATGCAGTTTGATGTGCATTTTCCAAACAGATAGTGAATGATATCGCAGGTGTACTGAAAACAGCAATCTTTCTTCCCCATTGGCTCTGGTGGGGCCAGGATTCGCTCAGCAGAAATCAGTCCCTGCCTAATTAGCTTCTTGTGGCATCTGTGAAACCTTAAAGCTTTTACTGTATTCAGGTGTGACTAAGAGACATGCTCTCAAATACCAAAAGCTAAATATTTCATTCTGTTTCACCCTATGTCAAACTATGCTGCCTTTTCCAGACCTGATTCAAAGTTTATTTTAAGGAGTCTTAAACTACACGTTTCAATTTGTTGCTTCTTTAATTATCAGAGTCTAGGTAGGTTTTGGTTTTGTTATTTTCTTCTTTTAATTTTTGAGTTGTATAAGGCATGCAAATGTTTTCAAAATATGAGACCATTTGGCTTCAGGCAGCTGTGATCTGGTGTGAATTATAAAATGTTTCTATAAATGTAAGAATGCTTACTGCTATCTACCCTGCAGTGCAGTGCTTGGGTTTTGTTTCAATGTGATTCAATTCTTGTTTGCTTTATACAGGAGATGGCTGTCCGAGCACTGAAGCAGACGGGTAGCAGAAGTATTGAAGCGGCTCTGGAGTATATCAGCAAGATGAGCTACTTGGATCCTAGAAATGAACAGATAGTACGTGTAATTAAGCAGACCTCACCAGGTAAGCATGAACTTTTTTAAAAATTGTGGTCTTCTTTCTTGCAGTAAGCTATTTTTTTAAAGTAGAGTTGTTGCTGTTGAGAAGTAGTGGATTGGCAGTATTCAGTAGTACTCTTGTGGGAGACAGTGATGTGAACATGGTCCTGCAAGGTGAGCTGGGCTGGAAGCTGAACACAACTCACCTGATTTGCAAGAACACATTCATAGTTCACCTTCTTAAACACAAAGCTATTTATCCTTCAGTGCAAATCACCTCAATCTTCTCAAATTTATCACAAAGTAAAAGCTTGTGCTTAGGTAATTGCTGTGGAGTTGTGAGATAGCTCACTTCCCAGGAATTCATTCATGCTAACATGCTTGTAAGTACACTGCAGAAATAGCTTGGGCCAAGATAACAGAAGTTTTTCCACTCATCCCTGCTAGTCTGCTTCAGTTCTGTTTCATGTAAATTAGCAAATGGGAGGATTTGGGCCCTGCACATGCCTCATCAGCAAACATTGGACCACAGGTGACAAAAGGCCTAGCAAGAGTTGTTTCTATTCAAGTATTAGCACTTAGAGTACTGCAGCACGCTTTTGATCTGTGATCAGGATACACTCTGGTTTCGATAGAGTTTGTTACTTCTATCTTGTTTCAGTTTCAAAAATTGGTCAAGCAGACAAATAACCATCCTCTGACTGGCTGAACCTGTGTAATCAGTGTTACATGCTGCAGCGGGGTTAGTGGATAAAGGGTTGAGCAGATTGGAGAGCTGTTGTCAGGGGCCTGTTTCGTTGGACAAGGAACTTCTCTTGTGTCAGTGGCAACATTTAGACTTAAAAGGTCTTGTCCGTGTTGGACTAGTTGAAGCTAACAAATCCATTCAATCAATCTGATTACAGTAGTACAGACCTCTAAGTGTGGTCATAAGTTGAGTTTACTGAGTGCAAGTGATTTCCACATGACAAATTTCTCCTCTTGGCCACCTCAGCAGCACCTTCCTTCTTGCCTCTTGATCAAATTGAAAATCTGTGTTGGGAAAGGTGTTCAGTTTGGGGTAGTTGATAGAGAGGCATGTCCAGAGATGAGGAAAGCTGAGGAAGAGAAAGCCCATTCAGTTTGCAAAGAGAAATCTCTGGACAGGAAGGAGGTCTTCAGTAAAGCCACTTCTTTCCTGGGGGACCCTGAGGGTAGCCGCATAGAGGGAGGATGGAAAAGGGGAAGGACCTCATTTTCCAGGTGGTCACTCTCAGGAATGGATCTTCAAATGTGATGAAAAAGGGTGCATGGTTCTGCCCTTTCTATCAGTGTTAGACTTCCTGTTATATTATTTGAGGAAATTCTGGAAAACCCTAAGAGAATAATTCCTGGAGTGTTACCCTGCAGGATGACCATCTGACAGACAACATAGTACTGGCCAGTTTGCTATTTGGAGAGCTCTGTCCTAATACATGCACAAATGTGGCCTCAACTGAGCCTTAAGGAGAATTTAAAATAACTTTGACAGAATTACTGAACTGTGTTTTGCTTTATACTATAAAGGCTTTATTCCTTAAAGTGAGAGAATAGCCCCAGTCCTAAAGAGCATACATTTCCTCTGAAAGGGTTGCAAAATCTTTCCAGGCTAACATTTTAATTACTCAGTTGCCTTTTATTTGCATTCATTTTTGCTTTCTTAACATTCCAATGTATGCAGCTGTTTTGAATACTTAACCTTTCGAGCTGAAGATCCACCTTTAGTTTTAGGATACACAGAATGTAAAACTTAAATATCATTCAATTGCTGCTTGCCTGCCTGAGGTGCCACAAAATCGTACTAATTTGTTTGGTACAGTATTATTTGTGCTAGGGTAGCATAGGTCTCCTCTAGTTGATTAGGAAGCATGTAATGCTACTTGGGAACTTCTCATTTGCATTTTGAGAATTTAAATCTTCTGGTTTTGAATTCTGTATATTGGTGTATGGTAACAGATTTTCACGTTATTCATTTCTGCCCTGCTTTAACTCCAGTAGTAAAGCTAACAAGAGTTTCAACATCCTGGCAAGACTCAAATAAAACTTACCAGATATTACTGTGGGACAGAGAGCTATGTATAAAAACAGGTGGTCCCATGAGTATAGTTGATTAATCTTCAGAATACACTCTGATCTAAAACCTTCACAGGCAAGAGATGGTCATAGCAGTTACCATGTTGGATAGGAATGTATGAAAAAAAAAAATAATCTGCAACTACCACGTTTAGTGTCTTCACAAATACAAATATTCCTCCGTCAGACCAGAAAAAACTTAGTGGTATACAAATCTAGGAGGTGGACATTATATCTCTCTTGACATCAGCAAGATTCCTTGCACAGCTGAAGTATGCGTCCCAAAGGAGGACAATTATTGCTGCTACTTTCTTTCATGGCCTCTGACAGGGAAAAACAAAGTCAGTTTGCCCCAGAGGCTCAGCATGAATCCTACTGACAGAGACGGCAAATGGGTCTTATGGCTGCCTCCCACCTCCAGGCCAGAGTAGCCACTTCTTAGGACGTTTTGGATTGCCACAGCCTCATCAGTGCATCCCACTGTGTCCCAACAGATGATGTATCAAGGAGTGCTGTTATAAGTACAACCGTGGTAAGCACGACCTTGTGTTATCGTAGGAAAAAGAGCTGCCAATTATAGATTTCACTTTAAAGAACATGTTATTTGTCCATCTTGATTCCATTTCAAAACATTGCATTGTCTATGAAAGTGTAATTAGTATGGGGGCAGCCTCTTCAGTGTGCAGAGATGATGCATAGACCTGTCTTAATAACATGTACACCCTTGCGTGTGTGTGTATAGCAGGGCTTGTGTGTATGCAGGTGAGGAATCTGGCCCAGCTGGGACACGCTGTAATAGAAATAATCGGAAGAGCTTGCAGTCCAGTGGTCAAGCCTGTTAGCGCAATGTGACTATTCTTGTGGACCTTGTGAACTCAAGATTTTAAAAGGAAATTGTTCAGGCATATGTGGGCCGAGTCCTGTGATTTGTGAAAGCCAAAGAACCAGAGGGGGAACAAAAAACCAGCAACAGCACAGAGTCTCCCCTTGTCTTTTTAGCATAGCCAGTGCTTTATACACCTGCGATTTGTCCTCAGATCAAAGAACCAAAGAAAAGTGCCATTGACGCTTCCAGTGTAGGAATGCTGCTATCTTGTCTCTGCCCATTCTTCAAGCTAAGATTAACATGTTGACACCCTGAAAGATTTGTGTTCTAAACAGATGGAAGATGAGTAATGTGAGGGGATACTCTGTGTCCAACACATTGGAAAGAATACAGGACAAACTGTATGATGCCTTTGTTGCAAATGAAAGAGAGGGAAACAAGGATTTTTGAGAATGATGGAACAGAGAGATGTACGCAGATCCCCAGCGTGAGCAGTGAGCTCACTGTACAGAAGATGTGGACTATGTGATGACCTACTAGCTTATAGTAATGTTGACTTTAAGTTGTATTGGCAGTCCTTCTGGGAGTTTTTTTTCTCCCATTGGTGCTATACTTAACCCCCTGCTCTGTAGCTTCCTCCTGTCTGTGAGTAATGACTGGTAATACTCGTCCAGCTTTAAAAACCAGGCTGTAGAGTAATCTGATGATTTCATAGTTAAGGAATTTGTGCTTCTATTTTCATGATTTGGTAGAACTCCCTGATGATTCCTGGCATGAGCAGCGTTGTGGGCCGGTAGCTCGTTATCAGCAGTAATCCTTGGCACCTATAACTTTAAATGTTCAGAGTGCTTAATTTAGATTTTGGAAGGTGTTTTTATAACACATACTCCCTATGCAGGGTGCATGTGTGTGTGTATATGTCTGTATGTATAGATGGATGAGTAATGCAAAGTAATTGGTTCACCTGAATTGTTTCCTAACATTCTTCTGTGTTCTTTTTATGAAGGAAAGGGTATTGTGCCAAATAATGTAACCCGCAGGCCAAGCTTCGAAGGATCAAATGAATCTTTTCCGTCCTACCATCAGATCGGTAATGCAGCCTATGAAGGGACAGGCTTTGGAGCAGAAGGTGCAAATATGCTTACTGAAGTTCCAAGGCCATACATGGACTATTTAATCTCTGCTTCACAGTCTACAGCTATGAATGCTCCTGTACAGCGACCCTCTGGAGTAGGCACTCACAGCACACCAGCAAGCCATCAACAGAAAACATACCCTGCAAATATCGAGTCTTCTGTGATTAGTTATCCAGTGGCTAATCACAGCAGTCAAGCTTTGCAGCTGCAGGCATCCCATGGCTCCAATGGCCAACATTACAGTAGGCAGCACATGATGGTGCAGGGCGAACCTATGGGGTATGGTGTTCAGCGGAGTCCATCCTTCCAAAACAAGATGCAGCAGGAGGGAGGGTACACCAATCTCCCAAATAAAGGGGCAGTTGTTCAGAACAATTCTGGTCATGCATTTCAGCAGGCACCATCAAGCCTGTATATATCACATTCTCATCACAAACAGACAAGTCCTTCTTCTCATCAAATGCATGTGATATCCAGAGGTCCAGCCTTTGCTAATGATTTTTCAGACAGTCCACCCCAAAATCTATTAACTCCATCTAGAAACAGTCTAAATATGGACCTCTTTGACATGAATAATCCTCAAGTTCAGCAGTGGCAGACAGCAACACCATCACGCCGAGATTCTTTACAAAATCCAGGAATAGAAACATCTCCACGGCAACACATATCCTTCAGACCTGATGCCACCGTGCCAAGCAGAACAAACTCCTTTAACAACCACCAGCAACAGCCACAAGTGACAGTGTCTATAAGACAAGTTCCTCCAGGAAAGCCTGATCCTTCAATTACATCTCCAAATACAATCACAGCAGTCACATCTGCTCATATTCTCCAGCCAGTGAAGAGCATGCGAGTGATGAGACCTGAGCCTCAGACTGCAGTGGGACCTTCCCATCCTGGTTGGTTACCTGCGCAGGCACCGGCTGTGGATGGCTTGGAGATCATGGAGCAGCATGTACCACCTGTTGGAGCAGCTAATGCCTATCAACTAGATGTGGATTACGGTAACCAGGAACTGCGGTGTCCACCACCACCGTATCCCAAGCATTTGTTACTTCCTGGTAGCTCAGAGCAGTTTGATATCAACTGCTTATGCATGGGCGTAGAGCAGACCCTCCGTGTTGTCCCCAATTCAACGTGCAATAAGGCTGAGGAGAACAGTGAGCGAAATGACAAAAGCAGCAAGAACACTAAAGCTGAAAAACCAAGCAAGGATAAAAAGCAGATTCAGACGTCTCCAGTGCCTGTGCGAAAAAATGGCAAAGACGAGGAAAAGCGAGAATCCCGAATAAAGAGCTACTCACCTTTTGCCTTCAAGTTCTACATGGAGCAACATGTAGAAAATGTCATAAAGACCTACCAGCAGAAAATTAACAGAAGATTACAATTGGAGCAAGAAATGGCTAAAGTAATTCTCCTTGTTTTGTTATAATAAAATAATGGGGTCAAATTGATTATTACTGGTTTTAATCAGTCAAAAAATTTATAACAGCAGACTCCACTGGAGGTAGCTGGAATCCAACACCTCCCTATACCAGACTGTTTTTACTTAGAAACCTGGATGCAGGTCTGGGAGGCTGTTTGAAAAACCTGAGATGTGAAATAATATATCTTCATACCAGAAAAGTAAGATGAAGCAAAACCCCTCATAATAGGAAGGTATTAGGTTTGCTTAGGCAAGAACTCGGAAGCCAGGTTTGAGGCTGAGATAACCCTGGCAATATTTTGGCAGCTCTTGCAAAACTCTGAAAAAGGTGTTCTCTTTGCTCCAGTTCTTCCTCCCTGTTCCATGATAGCCACTCATTCGCCAAAGCCGTGGTTCAACTTGGCAGTGTATTCACTCTGCCATATTTTCAGATGAATATGTAATACTTGACTGGAACTTGTCTGTTTAACACATGTAAGTAATAATATCGTGCAAGTAATCATATCCAGGCCAGCTTGAACTGATCTTGCTGGAACTTGTTCTAGAAGCAGGTCTCAGGGAGGTGCACTGTTTCAGTGAGAGAGCTTCTTTCACACCTAATTGTAGCTCTCAAACCTAAGCTGATTCACTGCTGCTTAAAACAAAGTGCCAAGTTCTGATGGTTGTTCTGGCAGTTTTGTTTTTAATTTTTAAATGTGGAAGAGGTTTTTTTTTTCCCAGGCATGACTAGAATATGACTAGTCTACTTTTGTATTTAAGGATAAACTCTAAGGAAAGCTATTATTAACACATAATGGATAATAATTAACTACCTGATCTTCCCAGGCACAGTCAGTTTCCAGAGCCAATTAATTTGATGCTCACATCACTCTGGAAAACTCAGCGGTTTGTTTGTTGAGGTTAAAATTAAATGAATATGCTTCTAAAATCTCTTGAAAGGTCAGCATTTTAGTGACAGTTAATAGTTTGTCCTCACTACAAGTACAGATTGTGTTGCATTGCTTGGATTTAGTTAATATTTTCCTGAGATTGAGATAGGGAATGATCTCTAGAGGAGTGAAACAGCAGCTAATTGCATTAGTTCTTCTCTTCTGACTCTTGAGCTTTCCCTCACTTTGTAACTCAGAGATAATTCAGCTATAAACAAGAACAACTCCTTCCCCTAGCAACCTCATCACTGGCTGGAGTAATACACTGTGAACTCAGGACATTTTGGCTATCAAATTCATCCTACCTGTTCTGCAAGTTTCTGCGGACCTCCTCCATCCTGTATTCACAGAGATTTCATTTTTATTCCATGGGGATCTCACTGCATAGTCTGCCTGCCCACGTTCATCTTTAAAGACACAGACTACAGATGTGAAATTAAATCAATCTAAGCAGCACCTCTGTGGGCTTATGCTTGGGTGTCTAGCCTGCTAATCAGTCAGCTTCAACTCCGTCCACCCTCCTCCCCGTTGCCCCTTCCCACCAGGCACTAATCTTCCTCTCAGAGTGCTTCAGTTGAGGCCAGTTAATTCAGGATTCTGGAATTGGGGTATGCAGAAAGAAAGGGGCATGCTGCATAGGATGAGTTCTCAGAGGATCCTGGGGATCGGCCCAGGGGTTTCTGCTGGTGGAGGCCACCAGTGGCCCTCAGAAGAGGGGCAGGCACCAAAGTTGGCAGTGTGTAGGCTCTGTCTTGAAGGGTGAGGAAAGTCTGTTTGGATACTGCATCTTCTCCCTTTCTCGGGAGGTCTCTCCCTGCAGCCATGTGAAGTGTTACTTGTAGTTACTTGGAGGCTGTCTGGGGACAGGAGGTGGACAAGCCAGCTTTTTTACAGCTTAGGTGTAAAGGGGAAATAATAAATTTAGAGGGGAAATAGCACCAGGGTCTGGGCTGCAGTGGCTGGGGGGAGGCCAGAGCTGAGGGTTATATGCATGTATTTTGGGAGGGAAAAGGGAGAAATTTATAGGACAGATGGTCAGGAGATCTACAGCCTTTGAAGGCGGAGGCTGTATATGGCAGAGGAAGAAAAACAGTTTCTAAAGAAGGTGGTTCCCAAGGTGCTTGGGAATGTGTAGGTCAAAACCAGCTTCTTAATTACAACACAAAACCCAGCAGTTAAACAGCACTCAAGATAGGAACT
The DNA here is from genome assembly GCF_013368605.1 of Nyctibius grandis. Taxonomy (NCBI): domain Eukaryota; kingdom Metazoa; phylum Chordata; class Aves; order Nyctibiiformes; family Nyctibiidae; genus Nyctibius; species Nyctibius grandis. The sequence goes on from NC_090659.1 coordinate 106,998,341, forward strand.
GTTAATGTGAGTTGCCCTGGAGAACCATTCATGAACAAAGTGGACTGCTGCATCTAGATTTACCTTTCAGTTTAAGTTAAGGTGTACTGCAGTGCACATACATATAGTGGAGTGCAATGGCAAAGGCACACTTGAAAGGTGCAAACTAAATCCCATGATCAGGTTTGTTACTTCATATTCCCCTCTGTGACAGTATTGCCCCATGCCTCTTCATTCAGTCAAATGAGAAAGAGACCAATCTCAGATATAGCAAATTCAGGTAACAAGTTAGGGCACAGTTAATTTGCTGGTATTTCGGAAATACCTCAGCACACAGGCAAGAGAGTATACCTCTCATGATTACATCTTCTCTGGTTCTTGGTTAATTTTTCTGAGAAATGCATTTTGGGAATGCTAGTTGTTTGTTCTCTTGCTATGAATGTAACAGTACTAGCTCTTGTGGTTTGCTTTCCTTTGTAAAGGCTGGCCTTTGTGAAGCAGAACAGGAACAAATGAGGAAGATTCTCTACCAGAAGGAGTCTAACTACAACAGACTTAAAAGGGCCAAAATGGACAAATCTATGTTTGTGAAAATCAAGACTCTGGGTATTGGTGCATTTGGAGAAGTATGCCTGGCCTGCAAAGTGGATACCCATGCCCTGTATGCCATGAAGACTCTGCGAAAGAAAGATGTGCTGAACAGGAACCAGGTGGCTCATGTCAAAGCGGAGAGGGACATACTTGCTGAGGCAGACAATGAGTGGGTGGTTAAACTGTATTATTCCTTCCAAGACAAAGAGAACTTGTACTTTGTGATGGACTACATCCCTGGTGGGGATATGATGAGTCTACTGATTCGAATGGAGGTCTTTCCAGAGTGTCTGGCTAGATTTTATATTGCAGAGCTCACTTTGGCTATAGAGAGTGTGCACAAAATGGGATTTATTCATCGAGACATCAAGCCTGACAACATTCTGATAGACCTTGATGGGCACATCAAACTGACTGACTTTGGACTGTGTACTGGATTCAGGTGGACTCACAATTCAAAATACTATCAGAAAGGTAGTGTTCTTAGGCTTTATTTGTGATGGTATTGCATTATTATTTTGAAACAAACAGATACCTCTTGGCAGAAATGCCAGCTCAGAAAACAGGTGTGTACATTGACAAAGGGTCGATGACAATATGATGCGTCTGTCTCTAACTCATTCGATTAGTTTGTTTCCAGTCCTTTGTTTCCAATACCGTTTAAATCCCTATCAGTAATCTGGCTGGCCACTGCAGTACCAGCAATTTTTCAGTTTATACTTATTTGGAGGGTCTCTTTTGATGATGAAATAATTTAATCACAGATTTAAAGTAGTCCGCGCACTTCCTGTGTGTGCCATTGAGGAGTGTTGGTGTCTGTTGGCAAAAAGGTCCTAAACAATTGGTCTAGCTAATCTAAATATATTTGTGTGTGCCCTGTGGGAGCATGCTTCCTTGCACTGAGACAGAAGACATTTTGCTGGTTGTGGAAAACCAGTTGGGAAGGGGAGGGCACAAGGAAATGTTTAAAGGTTTAAAAGGTTTAAAGTTTAAATGCTGTTCTTCTGTGAGAATAGAAGATGGCACAACTAGATCTAGATAACTACTTTTTGTGTGTTGTGTTTAATGACCATGAATATAAACTTTCTCTTCCTTTTGAAAGGGAGCCATATCAGACAAGACAGCATGGAGCCCAGTGATCTTTGGGATGATGTGTCCAATTGTAGATGTGGAGATAGGCTGAAGACATTGGAACAAAGAGCTAAGAAGCAACATCAGAGATGTCTAGCCCACTCGTTAGTTGGAACCCCTAATTATATTGCTCCTGAAGTCCTGCTTCGGAAAGGTAGATAACCTGTATTTTTCTCTTGTTTAAGTGAACATCAATGCTTTGAAATACTTTTTTTTTGCCTTAAATAAGCTTGCTACTTTGGAAGATTGTCAGTCTGAAGGCCACAAACACTTAGCTCAGATTAAGGAGAACACATTTCTCTACATGCTCCGCTGTTTAGCATCACATTGCTGACATTGATGGTGGTCATACTTTGTGCGTCTGTGTATATCTACACTCTGAGGCCTTTGAATGAGACTGCTAATAAATGTGTCAGATGATGCTGGCAGTGATATATTCAAGTATAACGCAGATTATTGGTACTCATGGAGTTACAACTATGACCGCTAGTAAGTTTACATAGACCAGTGAGTAGCCACCTGGGGGTTCTGAATCACTAATTCAGACGAGCCACTTAAATATGGATGATGTAAACTTGTGGAAACATGTCCTCCAGATTCCCAAACAGAATCTTGGGGAAACCCAACAAAAAGTCTTCCACAGTTTACACTGGACACCCTGCATTCAAAAGCTTGGCTTGAGGAATTTAGGCAGTACTTGGTGGCTATCCATGCAGAACAGACATGGTCACTGTAGTAAGGAGATGAGATGCTCAAAGTTGTCTGCAAGTCAGATCCTAAGCCTGATCTTTTTCAAGTTGAAAGATTTCACATTGGACCCTACATCATGTGATGACACAAATCTCCACTGAAATCAGTGTTTAAATCCTCCATTCCTTTTTCAGAGATCTCAAACATATACCTCTTTTGTCTTGTCACAGCAATTAAGTGATTGAAATTGTTTTTCTCCTTGGAACTTGCTCAAAAAGTCATCTGTGATTTTCTTCTGTCTCTAAAGCCAGGCTGTGTCTTTCAGCAGCTTTTCAAGCTCGTGGTATCACCTCCACTGAACCTAGGGGGGACATCAGTCACTAAACCTTTTTGTTATTCTTTGAGGTCCAGTTTCTGCTGTGTGATGATGTAGTTGTGGGACAGGGCATGAAAAAAAACTTAATTCTTTCTAATTATACGATTTCACCACTCACTTTTGCTGAGAATGAAATTTATTCAGAAAGATTCACAGACAACAGGATTAGATCTTTACTGATAGCAGTAGAATTCAGGTCAGCAAGCAGAAGCGACTTTGTGATGAAGGTGGATTGGGAGTCCTTTGTTTTTAGGTCACAAATTGTTTGTCTGAGAAAAGACAGAAATCTGTGCTGTATGTTTTGATACTTAATTGCAAGTAGCTCTATACACATTCTCCTTGGTTGGTGGAGGACAACCTTGTGACTTGCCTTTCAGGATACACTCAGCTCTGTGACTGGTGGAGTGTTGGTGTGATCCTCTTTGAGATGTTAGTGGGACAGCCTCCTTTTCTGGCTCCTACACCCACAGAAACCCAACTGAAGGTAAGTTGAAGCAAAGGTCCAGTCTGTGGTAGCAAAATTTTAACCTTTTCCCTTCCCTTCTCCTCCATGCATACCTATCCCCTCTTGTTTTACTAGAGAAAGGAGCACTGGCTGCCAAAGCCTGATTTTTAAACAGTTCTATGCAGGGACAAATCCTTTCCCAATCAGTAAAGATAGTATCAGACTAGAACCGACTTGTCCAACTGCATAGATAGTTAATAGTTTTATGAGTCTTCTCAGCACAAGTTCATCCATCTAAATTCCTTAAAGTGTCTATCAGATTTGAGTACGCTGATACACCAGTGATAATTACAATTGGCAGTGCAAGTGTTTCAAAGTCAAGCAAAGAGTATTTTTTTATTACAAAGGATGTATCTCATGACCACTTTTCCTAGTTTACATTTTGGAGATGAAATTAAGTAATTCCTTGAAGTCATTCTATGAAGTCATGTGTAAACTGAGTATGTTCTCAGATAGAACTATGGGAGCATTCAGGAAGGAATTTGCCTTTTTTTAAAATGGAATTGCTCCTTTCGTCGGCTCTCTGACAATGTTTCTTGATTCATTAAAGTAATTATTAACAGCCAATGCAATCTAATCATTGGGTTCTTGAACCTCTAAAATAACTATACAGACCGTGAGTTGACTAGTTATGTGTATACTTCTGTACAGTTAATGTTGACAATCAGAAGGATTCTGTTTCCAGGATTAGAAGCTGTTTAATACCATTCTTACTTCCAGGTGATAAATTGGGAAAGCACACTGCACATTCCCTCACAGATCAAGCTAAGCCCTGAGGCAACTGATCTCATCACAAAGCTCTGCTGTGCTGCTGAGGACAGGCTTGGAAGAAATGGAGCAGATGATATTAAAGCCCATTCTTTCTTTCACTCTATGGACTTCTCTACCGATATTCGTAGACAGCCAGCTCCCTATGTTCCAAAGATCAGCCATCCAATGGACACTTCAAATTTTGATCCAGTTGAAGAGGAAAGTCCTTGGAATGATGCTAGTGGTGACAGCACCAGGACATGGGATCCACTAGCCTCTTCCAATAGCAAACACACAGAACATGCTTTTTACGAGTTTACTTTCCGAAGGTTCTTCGATGACAACGGGTATCCGTTCAGGTATCCCAAACCTTCTGGAATGGAAGGTGGCCAGTCTGAGAAATCTGATGTAGAAGACAAAGGTGTGGTGGATCAGACTGGAGCTTGTCAGCCTGTATATGTGTAAATTATTGTATAGAGAACTCCAGGTAAGACTAATCTCAAATCCAGTAGGGCCTTTAACTGATCCTTTAGGAGCTGATCCTGCAGCCTTTGTTCAGGTGTAACTTCAGCTGAGGCTGGAGTCATCCTGGGGAGTCAGAAGCTTGCAGGGACAGGTCCTAAAAATGGCACTCTTGTAAGTTCAGGTCAGTTTTACTGTAAATAACTTTGTTGATAATTACACTTGAAATCCTGGTCTTCACCAAAATCTGCAAGGCCAGCAGTCTGTCATTTCTAGGCCTATTTTTATTTGAGGTCAGCATCCCCCTACTCAGATTAACATTTACAGACTTCTGCAACTGTCAGCATTATTTTTTAAATTAATAAAGAGCACTTATATTTTGTTTATAGCAGGGGTTTTTTTCCTACTAAATTATAGGGATTAACTTTGACAAATCATGCTGCTGTTCTTCTTTTCTACATTTTTATTTTATCCATAGCACTTATTTCACATTTAGGAAGATGCATAAAGCTGAAGAACATGTGATGAAAGGTCTCTGTGCAATAATGTAAGAAAGAAAAAAAAAAAAGAAAAACAGAAAAAGAAAACTGCTCTCTAATTTTCTAAATTTACTGATGCCATTGTATTCGCACCATGATTTTTGTTTATTATATGTATTTTACGCATTTCAAAATTGTGACATAACCTTAAAGCTGCTTTATTTCCTTCTACTTATTGGAGTGTAATAGAAAGTGTGAGCAAGTGACAATTTGGGTGTGATTTCATTGTCTAGTGTGTGAAGAATGTTGCATGAGCAGTGTTTTTCTATTTGAGATGGCCTTTTCTTGCCATTCACAGGCAGGTCCTGTGGATCCATTTTTACTAAGGGTCTAAAATTAGACCATTTTAAACCGTGTGTTGATAATGTATTGTGTGGGTGGTTTCCTCTTATGATTGTATCCAACATTAATTTTGTAAAACAGATTGCAAAGGTTATAACTGAATAGTGATTTTGTGGTCTGATGTAATAGATCATTTTAGTAAACATGCATCATTGGCACACACGTTTCCCCACAAAGGATCAATAGCAAGACTGTTAATACAAAGCTGATTTGTGGCAAAAGTCTAGGTCAGGCTTATTCACGTAGTGTGCAGCACAGTGTTCATTGTTTAATACTAGACGCAGAGCACCAACACTAACATATGTAGCTCAGCGTCTTCAAATCAGAATGTCTCAGGCTGTGCTCCCGTAACACATCGAGATCCTAACTGCGATGAGGCTGATGTTGAGCGCGTGCAGCCCCACTGACATCTATGGAACCTGGAGGTATGTGGCTTTTCCAGACATCACATCCCTACACGTGACTGGCTGTGTATCTGTTTAGGATCCTGATGTTTTAGGCACTGACATCTGAAAACGGCATTGTTCGTAGGTCATTCTGTCCTGTTGTCTATAGATAAAAATGTTGCTGTGGTGGAGCACAATAGTGCTGCATTTCTGTCAAATTATAGGCATACTTTGAAATATCAGTTCTTAACTATGTTAAAATATGCATTTTTTTCTTATATGTATAAGTGAGAATTGTTCAAGGTGATATCAGAATACTAAAGATAATTAAGCCATACATATTTGCATATATATTATATATAACTAAATAAGTAAAGACACACAAAAATCCTTAATTCAGATTAGTGTAACAGTCCTATTTAAAGTGATTGACATAATAACATTTGAGGAAAACACTCCTTTAATGTGTTTTTGCTTTATTTTATTTTTAAATCTGGAGCTTCATTATTTTTTCCGTATATTATTCCACATATTATTCCTTAATGTTTTAGCATATCCTATCCATTGTTTAGATATCTAAGCGACAACATATAAATTCATCAGCCTAAACTAAACAAAAATGATTGTGTATTTGTTTACATTTGTATGAAAGGAATGTTCTGAGGTATGCAGTGCTTGTGTTGTGACAGTTCATGTAAGATTCAGTATTACTGCTTTTTTATATAGTAATGCCATTTTTTGTTATTTACATCTATCTGACATTCTTTCATGTGGTAGGTTCTTTCTCAGGAACTCAATTTAACTGTTATTTATTGATATATCATTGCCTTTGAAAGCTTCTACTGGCACAATTTATTAAAAATCTGAATCAAAATCTAAAATGCGTTATGTGTTCTTGGAAAGGATAATTTCTGCCTATTTTAAGGCAGAATTTTTAATGAGTTTGTTTTTGTGATGTTAGTGATGGGTTTGAGGTATGAACATGAGATCCAAATCTCCCCTCTCCTGCAGCATTTAATGTGGGCTGTCTGGGTACATTAAGACAATTTCTTCTGACCTCATGGCTCTTGAGAATGAGGGGCAGGATTCCCAGGTAAAACTTGCTTTGGTGTGACCCCATCAGTAGGCGGCATAAAATTCAGCATGGTCACTTTCTCTGCAGTGGTGGCTCTGCCAGAGCAACCACGACCACTGTGCTTGCCCCTTGGGCTGCTGCCTCTGATGGATTTTTAAAACGCAAATAATTCATCTGCAAATACAGAATCTTTGCAACTAAGCAAAACAAGGGAACCTAGCCCAGAAGGAAACAGGTGCTTCCACAATGAATATATTACTTATTTGAAATCTAGGCTGCAGGGATCAGAAGCCAACTCCCCTTTCACTTAAAGTAAGAACTGATTTGGAAAACAAATCTTTTCCAGCTTATCGGGTGCTGTCTTTAGAAAGCTCACAGCTTTCTCAGACGTTTCAGGGGTAAACAGAAACTTGGAGTAAATGTCATGAAATTTGGACAAGTAAACAATATGCCATATATTGGGACTGTCTTTAAGCATTCTTGGTTCTGCTGAACTTCCTGCAAAAAGCATCTAATATCTTCTTAAAAGAAGTTATATCAATTCAATGTTTGTTTAAAAAAACCCTTCTTCCTTTAAAACAACCAAAAAACAAAAAAAACCCCTTAGATATATTTATTCCTGACTGAAAGAAAGGAGTTTATTAATTCGGAAGTAGTGTTCTTGGTTAAGGCCACAGGTGACACTGGAGATGTAATCCTATCTTCACGAAGTCAATGCTGAACCTGCTGCTGATCTCGGTGAGACAGGAATTTCATTCCTGGGTTTCAGCAAGGACACGTATGCGCAGTGACACCACTGTATGTGCGTACACAAGTCTCAGTAATCGCTGTTCCAGAATGGCAGCTTTATAATGCAAGGGTGCTGGTGGCACAGGAACAGGAAGGGCCTCCGCAACCTCTAATACTTGTATTCTGCAGTGCGGCCAGATTTGCCAAGAAGCAGCAACGATTCTTGATAAGCAAATTATTCCTAGTTGGATGCAAAAGAGCTACCAGCAGAAGTTATAACCAGGTACCTAGCTTGAATAACATGAAAGCTAAGTGAGGAGGAGAAGCATTTGACTTTTAAATGGAAATGGAAGAATGAGATTAACTATGCAGGAAGCAGGCGATAGCCTGGAACCTGATGGAAAATCAGTCTCATAAGAAAATTCTTTCCATGTAATTTTTGAGGTATGAAATAACTGCCTTAAAAGCTTTCCTAGAGAAACTGCAGGGAGAAGAGGAATTTAGAACATAAAATTTGGTTCCATCCCAAAATACAGAAACATTGGCAGAAAATGGCAACTGTTAGTAAAATTATTACTGGAATTAAAAATACTGAATATTTCCCACATGAAATAATCTCAGGCGTAGATAATATAGAAATAGCAACCGTTAAAACATAAAAAAAAAAAAGTGTAAAAATGTTTTTCGTGGCAGAAATCTGCTGCAGCAAGAACATGGAAGTTGTGCCTTCCTCTGGTTTCTGTTCCTGAGCAGTGAATGAGCAGTGAGCAGCACTTAGTAAAAATGGAGTCCTGGGCTCGTTCTTACGGATCAGATCCTCAGTTTATTTTGGTAAAGCTGTGGTCACCTTCTGCACATGAAACAGTAGCTCCAAGCCCTGCAGAAGAAACTGCAGTCTGGTGACATGGACAATTTAAATTCAAAGGGACTGACAGATTCACTGACTTGTCAGCTCTCGTGGTTTGGAAGGTGCTTTTACTTCAGTTCTGCAAGATGAAAAATACCTGTGCCTGCATCTGTTACTTTTTAGACAGTGAAGAAAATGGGGCTTCATGAAGCAGGCCTTGTGTGATCTTAAGTATTTCTTAACTTTAGTGGAGCTTAAAAAAACAGCAGAGTGTAAGGCACACCTCGTCTCCTGGGCTTGGACCTGGGATCCTCATGACCCGGGAAAGCCCCAGGCATTTGGCCCCCTTGGCTGTTGTAAGAAAAGGGGGAATTGGATGCATGAGGGGTACACGTGGGTGAGGGGAAATAGCTGATCACGTCAGCTCACAAGTGGCAACCAGAAAACAGACTTTAAAGATGGTCCCACCTTGCTGCAGTGTGCAGTGGTTACCCCGTGGGGGTGTATGTGGTGAGGACCACATTTATGTTGGCACCTCCTGTTTGTCTTACACTTTTTGGGAGCACACAATATCCTCCTCAGAGGGTCCTGCTGGGCAGGAGGGAGCCTGGCACACGTGGTCATGTAGCGAGCCAGACCCACAGCTTTGGGTCATGCTGTACGGGGAAGGAAGAGGCTGCGTTGCTGCCCAGCTCCCCCACCGCCTCCATCCCTGGGCTGCTTTAAAGGAGAGCAGAGCAATAGCTCAGCCAAGTGCCGTGAAGGAGCTCACCATGTCCCATGAAATGATTACCATAGATTATAAGTTTTCCCCCTAAACTCCTGACTGTGCTTCTGAAGGCTGCATCAGCTGTCCCATACACAGGCTTGTCATAAGTAATAGCTTTTCTTTTTTTCCTACTTGTATGCTGTTGGGTAGCTATGGGTGAGTTTTTTTCTTTTCTTTTTTCAGGGCAACAGTTGGCTGTACAACTCTGCTTCTTTGAAAAGGGAGCACTGACAGCTTTCTATGGCCAGAGGGGAAATTGGGCTAGAAAGGAGAAGGATCTGCGGTCACTCGGTCACTCGGTAATGTGGCAAGTCTGATGGGACCTCTTTAGTAATGCAAAGTCTGAAAACAAAATCACCACTCCTGAGGGCAGTAGCTCAGCCTCTCTTTGTGGTAGCCTCGTGGTCTGATGAGTTATTGTGTCTTTTTGACAATTGCTTTCCCTAGCATTGGTCATCCTTGGCCTTAACAGCAACAGTAAGCTCGGCTCAATAACTGCCTGTGCCTTTTGCTGGTCTGATGACAATTTCAGAGTAGTTAATTTCAGTAAAAAGATACCTGATTGTGCTGAATAATACAACCATCAAAAACGAAAGCGAGGAGCACACATTTACTTTTTATGTGTCTAACTTTGCTACTGAGACCTTGTCACAAGGGCAAACGTTCATAAGCACATTCCTATGAAAGGCTCAGTTGTCCAATACCTTACAGGTATGTTCACCAGCTATTCATAGTGTTAGGTTTTAGCTCAACATCGGGGAATTGGTAAGAGGTTGTTTGGTTTGGTTTGGTTTGGTTTGGTTTGGTTTGGTTTGGTTTGGTTTGGTTTGGTTTGGTTTCCTAGACATGACATCTAGCAGATAAGAAAGGTAAAAATTCAGGACTGATTTATAGGATAACAGCTTCAAAAGCATCTGTGTAGAGTGTGGTTTAACCTGATGTTATGATGAAACTCCAACAGGAGGAGGGGGTTTTTTAAAGGAGGAACTCACTCGGGTGGAAACAGGAGACTGCAGATACCCAAACCGAACAAGGAGTGACAGAAACTGCAGTGGGTATCGAGGCTGGCTTTACAGCTGCATTTGCTTTGGATGGCACCAGGGGTGGATACAGAATACAGAATCAACCAGGTTGGAAGAGACCTCAGGGATCATCGAGTCCAACCGTTGCCCTGACACCACCCTGTCAACTAGACCATGGCACTGAGTGCCATGTCCAGTCTTTTCTTAAACACATCCAGAGATGGTGACTCCACCACCTCCCTGGGCAGCCCATTCCAATGTCTAATAACCCTTTCTGAAAAGAAATTCTTCCTCATGTCCAACCTGAACCTCCCCTGGCGAAGCTTGAGGCTGTGTCCTCTTGTCCTATCGCTAGTTGCCTGGGAGAAGAGGCCAACTCCCACTTCACTACAACCTCCCTTCAGGTAGTTGTAGACTGCAATAAGGTCACCTCTGAGCTTCCTCTTCTCCAGGCTAAACAACCCCAGCTCCCTCAGCCGTTCCTCGTAGGTCAGACCCTCCAGACCCTTCACCAGCTTGGTCGCCCTCCTCTGGACTCGCTCCAACACCTCAACATCTTTCTTGAAGTGCAGGGCCCAGAACTGGACACAGTACTCAAGGTGCGGCCTCACCAGTGCCGAGTACAGAGGGACGATCACTTCCCGAGACCGGCTGGCTACACTATTCCTAATAGAGGCCAGGATGCCATTGGCCTTCTTGGCCACCTGGGCACACTGCTGGCTCATGTTTAGCCGGCTGTCCATCAGCACCCCCAGGTCTCTTTCCTCTGGGCCACTTTCTAACCACTCTTCCCCCAGCCTGTAGCACTGCATGGGGTTGTTGTGGCCGAAGTGTAAGACCCAGCACTTGTTCTTCTTGAACCTCATGCTGTTGGTCTCGGCCCATCTATCTAACCTGTCCAGATCCCTCTGTAGGGCCTTCCTACCCTCCAGCAGATCGACACTCCCACCCAGCTTGGTGTCATCTGCAAATAATAACTTGGTGTCATCTGGATAAACAATAGGACCATAGAAATGCCAGTTGGAAGGTCCCTTCCAACGTCTGGAGATCCATGGTCTGCCCTCCCACTCACCATGGGCCCACGGCCAGCCTTGGGTCTGGTCAGCCAGCGCTTTGTCCAGTGAAAGCCTCTGGGGATGGCACCTCCTCCCCCAGGACAAGGGGCTGAGGCTGAGCGGAGCAGGAGATGGCTGGCGACAGCCACATCTGCTGCTTTCCAAGCCCTTCAGAGAAGCCTGGCTGTTTGGGATTGCCCAGTGGTTGTTCTTGGCATTGTGGCACTGCACAAAAGCCTCATATTGCCATTAAGCGTTGTACTGTGGCTGTAGGATTGCACGGAGAGGCAGTGTCCAGCCAAAAGACCTTGAAAGAAAGTATGGCTAAAGGGCTGCATGAAGGATTACGAAGTTGTTGAGATGGTGATGCACAGATATCTCAGCTACATCCCCAGCCTTTGCCCACCACTGAACAGAGCCATGCACAGCCAGAATACAAGTCTCACCTGATAGGGATCCTTTTCAGAAAATGTGCACCCACATAACTGTAGATAAGTGGGTTGACTGCCAGAGACCGGATGCCATTTCACAGATGGAAGTGCCAGATGAATGGCAGAACACTGGGAGGGATGATGATCATCTGCTGCAAGCCTTGTGGGACAGCCGTGGCATGTCACCAGGGGGAGTAATGCCTTTTCCATAGTCAACGTCTCAATGTACGCCCTGTCCTGGCTGTACAGTAGGACTGTAACACTGACACAAGTCAGTGCTCTGCCCCCCAAATGCTTAACACTGGAGGAATTATCTAAATAAAAGTATCTCCCAGAAGAAAGTCATCTTTCCATTCCCAGGGATCGGGTGGGGACAGACTGTTTCCCTCAGGGAACTCTATTTGTGTCACTGAAGACCAAGTCACTGGGCAGAAAGAGGCGAATTCAAATCCATAGTGTTTTTTTTTTCCCAAAGAAAATGCTTCTCATAGGAAAATACTGGTTTGACAAAATGGAAATATTTTGGGGGAACTTACTGGTGTGTTTACAATCATACTTCCAAAAAAATGATAAAAATATTTTTTTTAAAAAAAAAAACCCAAAGCAAAAAAAGTAATAAAAAGGCCAAGGGCTTGTATTGTATATAACGCGTTATATTCAAAATTTTAAAAATAAAAATGAACTGCTGTGACATTTTGATGTTTCCAGAACAGATTTTGGAAATATAATTTCTTGGAAATTTCCAACTGTGCATTCCAATTTAGGCCTAAAGGATTTTTTTTTAACATTCAATTTCCCACATAACAGGCCCTGCCAATTTAAACTAGCTCTAAAAATAACAAAAGAGGTCAAACAAATCCAAGTAATATCTGGAACTAAAATGAGCTTAATTGACAGCCTCATCTCGTGTGTAGCTCTCATAGAGGTGAGCACAGCACACGGAGTGCCTGGCAGATGTCAGGCTGAGCACGGCACACGATGCCCACAGGAAACAACGTCCTGGGGCATCTCCACCTTTCCTGTCCCCACAAACTGTTGCTGTTTTCCAGGGGGGCCTCCTGGTGTTCCTTGGCTGAAAACAAAGCCCACATAATCATGGCAGCCAAGAGCAATCCGTGCCATATGTAGCTCCCTAGCCAAAGCCAATTCCATGTTCCTAACAGTCTTGCGCTTGGCCCTGGTAATTAATACAGTCACGACCTTGAAGCCTAATTACTCAAAGTCGCAGTAAATGAAGAATCTCAAGCAGGTTGGAGGCAACGTACTAGAGGCAGTCTGCTGAGCGACCGCGATTGCAGTGCCTCCATGTCTACAGGGCTTTTATTCTTGTGTTCGGTTTCTATTAAATTGAGTACTTCAAAATCTCCTATATAGGGTGATAAACTTGGTGGCAAGCTGCAAAATTATAATTGCTCGGTGTGGAGATTGCTTGGAGGGATTTTTAACATCTGGTTCAGGAATCAGCTGCTTTAGTAAGTGGTTTTACCAAAGCAGAGTAAATGGCTTCCAGCACATTCCTGCTTTGGTTCCTGCTCCACCTCAGCCATAAGACAGCTTGAGGTGACCTTACACTGCCCTAGGCAGCCCAGTCTGAATTGACACGGGAGGTTGGACTAGAGACCTGCCGGGTCCCTTCCAACCCGGAGGAGTCTGTGGCTCTGGGCCAAGGATAGCCAGGACCTGCTGGAGGCTCCCCTGGCCTTCCCCTGGTGGAAGTCCCAGCAGCACCAAAAAGGACCATTAAATAAGATGGAAAATAGTTTATCCTCTTTTCTAGCAGCTGAGAGCCAGCAGGGAAAATGAAGCACGGCTGTACCTGTCAAGAAGAAGAAAACAGTGATGATTAGTGGGCTTAGGAGTAACTTTGTGGTTCCCAGCTAAAGAGTCGTCGTGGTGCTGTACAGACAGGCCAGCCCCAGCGACGGCTGCTGGAGCTCATGGAACAGGGAGGAAACTTTCCAAAACAGATTGCAGATCTCTCCTTTATTCTGCTCTTTTCTAATACATTGAAATTCACTTCACAGCTAAAGCACTGTCTTAAATTAAATGATTAACATCTTCACTCATATAAAGCTTCCTCATCCCTTTATTATGAATTTAAATGTTACTTTGCATTTTCTGAGTGTCAACATACATAATCAGGCTTGACTTCCTTTTGAGAAATATCAACAAAACAACAGCTTCTGCTGTCAGGCTCTGGCACGGTTCCCAGTTATTGAGCTACTTGAAACAACATTTGTCATTGCTAAAACCCAGTTTTTAATATAACATGAAATAGCCCATAGAAGCTTAACTGCTGCCCTCTTTTGGGTAGGAGAATTACTGCTCATCCCTGTTGAGATACTCAACCACCAACAGATACCGAATTATCTCAGCGCTGTGAGCACAGTGATGGAATGGTTTTGTACACAGCATTATTACCCTTTAATACCCTAAATTCCACATGCTGTTTGTACCTTCCTTTGCAATTAACAGTGGCTTGCCTATGAAGGACTTCTGCAGTCAGTGACAGTTTCTGTGTCTCCCTGTTCTTCTTTACAGTTCCTGTGGGCACTGAACAACTCCGTGCTGCAGGACTCTGTGGATCACAAGCTCATATTGTTGGCATGAATTTTAATTGCTTACAGAATACCAGGTAGAATAGTGTAGGTTTATCCAGTCTCCGTAGCCTGATTTTCAGATGGCTTTCTCTTGCGCTGGGAAGCCCACAGTTAATATGCACTTATATTAACATGAACATATTGTGCTTCTACTAAGACCCTTTCCCCTAGTGTCTTATTTATTTTTAAAGCGAGTAACAGCAGTTAAGTGGTCCCAAGGGGGATACCAGAATCTGTCAGACCAGATACTGGTAAATGTCCCAAGACAAAAGCAGTAGAAATGTAGAGGCAGAGAAGGATGTTTAAAGCCGAGGGGAAAGATTAAAGAACACCTGCGCCTTTGCAAATCAACTTCTAGTTTATTTTTAAATCCTGGGATATGAGTCAAAGGTGAAACATTTCCCTTTGAGTCCCTGCACAGGGCAGCTGTAGCTGATCCATCCCCGTGAGAAGCAGCAAGAGGTGGCCAGTATGGAACCAGTGGAGATCTTTGGGGACGCCTGTCCCTGGGTGGCATGCTTTGCTTCCTCTTTCACGCTTGCTGTCAGTGGACAAAAGGTGAAATGAGGCGAGATGCAAGTTCAGAAAATGTGTCGTCCTGTGATCCTTCCAGTCTGCCTTTGGCTTCAGCTTCACTTTTATCACTGAGGTTAAGCAGAGGAGATGCAAAGGCTTGTCACTCAGATTATTTTCCCTTCTCCATCACAGCCGCCCCTATAACAGACCCTTGAGCAGTGAGTTGAAAGATGGATGTTTCATGTGTCATATATTTGAAAGGAGCTGAATCCCTTTTCCTAAAAGGTGCTTACATGCATCTGATTTCTTAGTTGCCTCTTGCCATCATGTAGACAGCTCTGACAACTCTCAGGTTGCTGCACAGATGCCACAAAAGCCCCTCCTAAGTCCAAATCCCATGGGGTCCCTGAATTCATGGGACAAAGATGCTCAAACACCAAAACTTGCCCCACTCCTTACAAGATGCTGAGGGTCCTTCTGCAATCCAGTGCCAGGTTGGCACAAAATGAAATTCTCAACCTAGACAAGGAAGTTCTTAGCTGACCATCAGAGCCCATTTTGTTAGACGTGTTCTGGGTATCTCTAAGAAAAAGGGTGGCTAACTGTGTCTTGCTCATTAGGGTACTGGATTGGGGCGTAGGGTGAAGTTTCTGCTTCAGAGCAAGATTTTTCTGTTTCTTTCGTCCATATCTGAAGGCAGATGTTACTGTATAGTCTGTACTAATTTATATGGATTTTTTGCAAGAGATTTTTGGGTAAGTGTATGTATTCATCTTTTAAAGGAGTGTCTTATCAACTGGAATTAGAGTCGGTCCCTCTTTAGCTTAATACTGCTATTTATACAAGATAAAACATCTTTAACATGTAAAATCAAGAGAGCTTCCATGATATGACAGCCAGTGGTCTGATGAGATGGACTGTCACAAGAGGGATAAGAGAAACTTCTGGCTCCAGGAGAGGCAGAGATCCAACCTGAGCCCTCCTCCTACCGCCACCCATGAGGCCACTGACTACACTCAAGCGAAAGCAGCTTCCTGTTTGTTCACAGGTGAGACAGCTGGGCTTTGTGTGTCTGCTGTCCAAGAACAGATGCAGATCTCTGACCAGGGGTACCAGAAGAGTGACAAAAGCATTGTTCTTTTTCTCTGTATTAGGCTTGGCTGTCTCAGGTGGCTCCCTCGACAAAAGACTGTATTTATTATAAGCTTCTAATAAGATACTCAGCTCACCCTAAAAATTATTCATGGGACCTGGCTATGTAATTTAAGGCTATAGAAGATAAGTGACACCACAAGTTCAGGCACTGATGTCCCTTTTGTTGATCTACTCTCGGCGATCTTTAAGGCTGAGATCTAGATGTCCTCAGCAACCGCTGATGCTAATGAAAGCTGAGAGCACCCCATGATCTCACTAGAATAAGCGCTAATCTTAATAACTGCTGATCTAAATATTCCTACTCCAGCAGCCAAGCAGAGGAAAAGCACTCTGGAAATTCAATTCAATCTCTCAGGATGAGCATCCCATGTGTGGCCTCGTCCCTGCTGCTGGGCCATCTCCTCACAGAACATCTCAGCCACCACCTTTGAGGGACTTGCTGATATGGTACTAAAATCTCATCCTATATGCGATCATTTTAGAGATCTAGTCTTCACATAACTGCAACCAAGTTAACTGTGTAAAGAATTTACATTAGTGATGTTTATCACCTCATGAACTGGGCAGAGAGTACTCAGTGTTTAGAGTAGTCACCGTGGAGTCCAAGGGTAATCACTTCCCACAGGCGTCATACGTTGGGAAAGCATTTTGTAGTGTAACATATAATGATAATAACTCCCAGTCCCTGTAAGAAACAGAAGCCAACGGTCAGCGTTTCCATGCAGCGGTCAACCCCGTGCGAGCTGCGGTTGGTAGGGGCCATCTTGTGGTAAGGCGCTCATACAGTCATCTTAAAATGGTCCATGAGGTGATGAAGTTAGGTTAAAGAAAATAATTTCAGCCTCCCCTGATCTTTTTGTATTACTGACAGTATTTCAGGAGCCTGAAAACAAAGACGACTGACTATGTAATAAGCATTTGCATTAAACGCAGATTGGGCAAGGGCCTACGAATGCTGCCGAGTAACAGTCAGGCCCCAGCAACAGGCTGAGCTGGACTGCAAAGAAAAACGGATTTCATCTTTTCACAGAATCACAGAATGTTAGGGATTGGAAGGGACCTCGAAAGATCATCTAGTCCAATCCCCCTGCCGGAGCAGGATTGCCTAGACCATATCACACAGGAACGCGTCCAGGCGGGTTTTGAATGTCTCCAGAGAAGGAGACTCCACAACCTCTCTGGGCAGCCTGTTCCAGTGCTCAGTCACCCTCACTGTAAAGAAGTTTTTCCTCATATTTCTGTGGAACCTCCTGTGTTCCAGCTTGCACCCATTGCCCCTTGTCCTGTCAAGGGTTGTCACTGAGAAGAGCCTCGCTCCATCCTCATGACACTTGCCCTTTCCATATTTATAAACATTAATGAGGTCACCCCTCAGTCTCCTCTTCTCCAAGCTAAAGAGACCCAGCTCCCTCAGCCTCTCCTCATAATGGAGATGTTCCACTCCCTTAATCATCTTCGTGGCTCTGCGCTGGACTCTCTCTAGCAGTTCCCTGTCCTTCTTGAACTGAGGGGCCCAGAACTGGACACAATATTCCAGATGCGGCCTCACCAGGGCAGAGTAGAGGGGGAGGAGAACCTCTCTCGACCTGCTGACCACACCCCTTCTAATACACCCCAGGATGCCATTGGCCTTCTTGGCCACAAGGGCACATTGCTGGCTCATGGTCATCCTGCTGTCCACTAGGACCCCCAGTTCCCTTTCCCCTACGCTGCTCTCCAACAGGTCTGCCCCCAACTTGTACTCATACATGGGGTTGTTCTTGCCCAGATGCAGGACTCTACACTTGCCCTTGTGTCCTGGTTTGGCCTAAACCAGGCCGATTTTCCTTGTTATATTTCATTAAATTTCTCCCCGCCCAACTCTCCAGCCTGTCTAGGTCCCTCTGAATGGCTGCGCAGCCTTCCGGCGCATCAGCCACTCCTCCCAGTTTGGTGTCGTCAGCGAACTTGCTGACAGTGCACTCTATTCCCTCATCCAAGTCATTAATGAATATATTGAATAGTACTGGTCCCAGTACCGACCCTTGAGGGACTCCGCTAGACACAGGCCTCCAACTGGACTCTGTCCCATTGACCACCACTCTCTGGCTTCTTTCCTTCAGCCAGTTCACAATCCACCTCACTACCCGATCATCCAGACCACACTTCCTCAGTTTAGCTGCGAGGATGCTGTGGGAGACCGTGTCAAACGCTTTACTGAAATCGAGATAGACCATATCCACAGCTTTACCATCATCTATCTACCGGGTTACGTCCTCATAAAAGGCTGTCAAGTTGGTTAAGCATGACTTCCCCTTGGTGAAGCCATGCTGAGTGCCCCTAATGATCCCCCTATCCTTGATGTGCCTAGAGACAGCACCAAGGACAAGTTGTTCCATCACCTTTCCTGGGATGGAGGTGAGGCTGACAGGTCTATAGTTACCCGGGTCCTCCTTCTTGCCCTTTTTGAAGACTGGAGTGACATTCGCTTTCCTCCAGTCCTCAGGCACCTCTCCCGTTGCCCACGACTTAGCAAAGATGATGGAGAGTGGCCTAGCAATGACTTCCGCCAGCTCCCTCAGCACCCGCGGGTGCATCCCATCAGGGCCCATGGATTTATGGACGTCCAGATTGCTTAATTGGTCCCTGACCCAGCCCTCATCTACCAAGACAGATTCCTCCTCTATCCTGACTTCTTCTGGGGCCTCAGGGGTCCGGGGCTCCTCAGGACAGCCTCCAGCAGTATAGACAGAGGCAAAGAAGGCATTCAGTAACTCCGCCTTCTTTTTATCCTCTGTCTCCAGGGCCCCCACCTCATTCATCAGTGGGCCTACATTGCCTCTAGTGTTGGCTTTACCTGCAATGTATTTGAAGAAGCCCTTTCTGTTGTCCTTGCCCTCTCTTGCAAGGTTTAATTCCAAGGAGGCCTTAGCTTTCCTAGTTGCCTCCCTACATCCTCTGACAACAGACTTATATTCCTCCCAAGTGGCCAGCCCCTCCTTCCATGATCTGTACACCCTCTTCTTCCACTTGAGTTTGCCCAGCAGTTCCCTGTTTAACCATGCAGGTCTCCTGGTACCCTTCCTTGACTTCCTACTTGTTGGGATGCTCTGGTCTTGAGCTCGGAAGAAGCAGTCCTTGAATGCTAACCAACTATCTTGGGCCCCCTTACCTTCTAGTACCCTGTCCCATGGGATTTTTTCATGTAGATTTTAGAAACTTCTCAGGTTTTAAATTTAATTGCCTAGCAGTTTTGAAAACAATGTCCAGGAATACTTTTAAAAATAAATACCATAGTTATGATGACTCCACAGAAATGGTAGAACAAAACTATAACAAATTTGTGACATACAGGCTACTGCAGTCGGGGCCATCATCTTCATGCTGGAGCACAGTATCTCAGGCTGTCATATGGCCAGTCGAGGAAGTGAAAATAGTGGTGTCAGACCTGAATAACCTTTGAAACTGTGATGGAGATGCTCTGCTGCTGCGTATTTTGGACAAAGCACAAGGACACATGCAGCTCGGCTTCCTTTGCAGCAGAACCAAGACAATTGTCACCTCAACAGGTGCTTAAAGCAAAGTTACACTGTTTTGTAAACAGCAGTAAACTGATTGTCTTCTGGAATTTTCCAAATATTAAACAGTAAGAAGAGTTCTTTTTTCCTTTAATTTATGGATTTTTGCTAGTGACGCCTTGAAATTGAACTACATTATGTATTACTCATATATTGTTCTCATTATAGGCTAGATCATTACTTACACCTTAATTAATATCGATGTCTAACAAGTGGCACTTACCTATCTGGTTTTTAATAGTCATTTTTCAGAAAAGCATCTGTTCATAGAGCTGACTGTACGGTAATCCTGTGCTTCAAATAACTGGCAACAGCAAAATATCTGAAGAATAGTTCCAGTACAAAAAAAAAAAGGAAAAAGACAGCTGGAAAGAGCATCTTATCTTCATGCCAGAGAAACTGGATCAATCACAGTGTTACTCTGGGGACTACTGTTGCTTGATAGGTCAGCCCTAACCTGCTCTTTCCCAGTCTGGACCCCAGTTTAGGGGTGATTGTCCCCAGCTAACTCCCTTTCCATCTGTGATCATGTAACAGGACAGACTGATGTTGGGGAGCAGCTCACCTGCATCAGGCGAGGAGGAGTGTGCACGGGAGCATTGCTCAGCTCAGACTGGAGAAGACAATTTTCCTTTCACCTTTCGTTGTGCTAGAGTGGCTGTTCTGCCTCCCTCTGTTGTTGCAAATACAGCACCCCTGGAGTAAGTACAGCAATGCCTTAGACGGAAAGACAACACAAAGAAAGAAAGGATGGGATTCAGATGTAGGCAGCTGGTGTTCTCTTAGGCAGCTTCAGATAGTCCATGGACAAGTTTACCAGCAGTGTCTGGATACAGTCCTGAGTTAAACAGGTCACAGAGGCTGAACCGTACTGTGGTTTCTAGAAGAGAATCCTCCAGTCGAGGATGCCATTGATTAGCTTGCATGGCTGCTACCAGCATGGGAGGGAGCATTTTGCCAAAACTGCTTCATGAATAGAGAGAAGGTGGATCCCAGAGTGGGATCCCATCCTGCCCCTGGGATCCCACCTCTCTCTGAACAGTCTCATAGCGTTTCATGAGAAACTGCCTCCAGCAATGACAGCTGTTGAAGGGATCCCTCCGGCGCTCCTTGTGCTCCATCCTGCCTCTCCCTGCTCACTCTTGTCATTTGCCACAGCATCATACAGTGCAGCTGCCACCTCCCCGAACACCCTCGGGGTGTCAGACAGCAGTGGCCTGTCTCATTTCATGAGTGCTATCTTGACCAAAATATTTGGAGTAGAGAAGCTAGATGCACTCCCTCTAAATAAAGGTGGGTTTAGTCGCAGGATTGGCTGAAAAAAAAAAGAAATTGCCTGTTCTCAAACAAAAGTTAATGCAGTTGCCATCGTTATTCCAAGACTTCAACAACACTGAGGAAAGATGACGGATACGTATAGCTATGTTGGAGTTGGTACACTGGCCCCCAGTGCATTTCCTGCCAATTTGGTAATAACTGCTTCCTGGCTAATAAACACAGTCTCAGAGTTTATTTTGCTTAATCACCTTGGCCTTCCGCTTCAGAGTTCGTCCAGCCCAAAACAATGCTATTGCATTTTTTTTTTTAGACATATCCTGATGTCAGAGCTACAGCCAGCAAAGGAACAGGACGGAGGACATTGCACTGCTGGATCTCAGCAAAGGGATCTGCTGCTAGTGGCTTTGCCTGAACTGCCTGAAATGTTCCTGCGTTGGATCCTACAGACCTCCTATTGCCCATTGTGTTGTGTTTCTTCCCCTTTTTCAGTGTATTAGCACCAATACATGTTTTACTTAGATTACTCGGGATGGGTTATTCCTAAATGCTGCTGCTGACAGTAAGTTGGTAGCAAATGAAACAAGTTCTGTACTAACAACTTTGAAGAATGGAGGGAGTCAGAACAGCAGCAATAGAATAAACCAAACACAGTCATGATCTGACTGCTGTCACACCTACTGTCCCAACATCCTGACAGAAAATCTCCTTCAGCATTTTTTTCAACATGCAAGTCCTTTGAATGCCAAATAGAAACAAACCAAACTGAACTCAACATAATACCTTCTTGTTACACATGTGGCGGTTCTCCCTCCTTCACTCACACAAGTCACATTTGGATGATACCATTTCCTCTCTTTAAGACAAGGTAAAGGACAGATTGTAGTCAGTATTTCTGTGCAGAAAAAGGCACTTACAAGGCTTAGAAATGTCTGGCTCCACTGCATCTTACTGTGCCACCCTGAAACTTGACCCCTCTGGCCTCTTGAGCAATTGGAGTCTGAGGGAAGCCATCCGCTGACTAAATAATCAATAATACTATCTTTGAGGTTAATGAAACTGTTTCTCTCAGTTCTAGTCATTTAGGCAGACTGTTTACTCTGATGCTCACTTTCACATGACACATTATATAGAATTACTGAAAACTGTGCTGACAGATGCTTCAGCTAATAATGTGAAGCAGTCAGGTGATTTGCACAGGGAAAACTTCTGCTTATGAAGATGAGTAATCCAACAAATAATCTTGTTTTCTTAAGATAAAATCCTAATTGGGAATATTTTCCTGATGGCAAATTATCAATAAATTTTTTTTGCTTTTTAAAGTAAAAGTTTTAAAATAGACTGTCAGAGCAGTTACAAATGATGTGTGGAGACTGATTATAAATTAGCATTGCTGCCTTCATTTCTCCAAAGCAGGACGCTTACCTACTATTTTTGATTGTATAGGACAATTACTCTCAATATTTAAATTTGACATTGGTTTTTTACTCACCAAGTTTTTTTTTATTAAGGATTAAGATGGTTTTAAATGTGTAATTTTTTCATATATTAAATTCATACAGTAAATTCATAATCAAGCATGCTTCTAAGGGTAATGCCCTCCAAATCCCCAAACCAAACCCAATCCAATCCCTGAGGAGTAAGAGTGATTCTGTCAATCCCATGGTATTTGGAAAGCAAATTTTTAAATGTGTAACATACAAAATGTATCTCTATTGTCATGCTTACAAATACCTTAGGGGCGGGTGTCAAGAGGATGGGGCCAGACTCTTCTCAGTGGTGCCCAGTGACAGGACAAGGGGCAACGGGCACAAGCTGAAACATGGGAAGTTCCCTCTGAAAACAAGGAAAAACTTCTTTACTTTGAGGGTGGCAGAGCACTGGAACAGGCTGCCCAGGGAGGCTGTGAAGTCTCCTTCTCTGGAGATATTCAAAACCCGCCTGGACACGACCCTGTGCAATGTGCTCTGGGGGAACCTGCTTTGGCAGGGGGCTGGACTAGATGAACTCCAGAGGTCCCTTCCAACCCCAACCATTCTGTGATTCTGTGATAATATTGTTATTGTTCTTTCCTTGATGGGTAGCATTTTGGAGGGCAGGCTAGGCTACTAATTAGGCTGCTGGGCTACCACAGCTGTGATTTGACATTCAGCAACTGTACTATCTGAGTACATAGTAGGTGCTCACTCTTTTTCCTCACCGCTTGACTTTTCAGCCCCATGTCAGCCTCTTCCCAGTATAGATGTTTGTGTGACCATGGGACTTTATGGATTGGGGAATTAATCTTGCTGAAAAACAAACCAGGAGAAATGCTAGATTTTTTTTTTTTCAGTTAGGAAAGCTGCCCAGCACCAGTCACTGCGCAGCCTCACCAGTGCTTACGCCAGAACAGCGCAGGAGGCAGCAGAGAGGAAGCAATGACAGGATCAAAACGTTGCTTGTTGGATTCGTGTAGGTGAGGCTTGCGTACCTAATGGCAAGCCCACTGAAGCTGAGCTTGACAGTGCTGCTGCTCCCCGCCGCCCCTGTGATGCCCACTCGATTGTAATTGTGCAACTGGGCAGCAAACTTACAGTAGAGAGTTTGGCCAAAAAATAACCCAATGAAACTGGTGCTGCTAATTTTAGCTGGATTGATTTTCTGAACCACTTCAGTGCATGGTGACATAGATAGCCATGCCGGCATGGTGAAGGAGCACAGGGAGCTGGGGGGGGCTGGAAGGCCAGGGTAGGACAGGCAGGGTGGGGACTGCCTGAAATGTCCCTCTTGCTGAAAAACGTCAGTGTAGCCGTAACGAGCCTAGCTCTGTCACTGCAGGAAAATTCATGGGTGCAGTCTGGCCTGTCATGAGTCATCATTCTCCACGTTACTGTTTTTGGTTTGGAACAGATCACACACTGATTTCAGGTCATCAGCTTTCACCTCTGATCCTACCCTGTGCACAGGCTTCTGTGGGAATTACGCCTGGAATAGGCTCTGAGGTTTTGCGCACATGAGACCAGCGGCTCACCAAGAAAAAAGATTGTTTCACAAATTAAAAATGATGGTTTATTCACAAAATGTGTGCAAGCAAGCTGCAATTTTAACAGACCTAGTTTGGGAAGCTGTGTTCACAGCAAATTTCAGCTGTTTACTACAAATACTCCTTTGAGAAGTTAATACTCAAGGCTGCTTATCTAAGAGAGATTCATAGAATGGTTTGGGTTGGAAGGGACCTTAAAGATCATCTAGTTCCAACTCCCCTGCCATGGGCAGGGACACCTTTCCTCTAGACCAGGTTGCTCAAAGCCCCACCCAACCTGGCCTTGAACACTGCCAGGGAGGGGGCACCCACAGCTTCTCTGGGCAACCTGTTCCAGTATCTCACCACCCTCACAGTAAAGAATTTCTTCCTAATATCTAATCTAAATCTATCCTCTTTCAGTTTAAAACCATTCCCCCTAGTCCTATCACTACATGCCCTTGTAAAAAAGTCCCTCTCCTGTAGGCCCCCTTCAGGTACTGGAAGGCTGCTAGAAGGTCTCCCCAGAGCCTTTTCTTCTCCAGGCTGAACAGCCCCAACTCTCTCAGCCTCTTTTCATAGGAGAGGTGCTCCAGCCCTCTCATCATCTTCGTGGCCCTCCTCTGGACTCGCTCCAACAGCTCCATGCCCTTCTTATGTTGGAGACCCCAGAGCTGGACGCAGTACTCCAGGTGGGGTCTCACGAGAGCAGAGTAGAGGGGCAGAATCACCTCCCTCAACCTGCTGGCCACGCTGCTTTTGATGCAGCCCAGGATGCGATTGGCTTTTTGGGGTGTGAGCGCACATTGTCGTCTCATGTTTAGCTTTTCATCAACCATCACCCCCAAGTCCTTCTCCTCAGGGCTTCTCTCAATCCATTCTTTGCCCAGCCTGTATTTGTGCTTGGGATTGCCCAGATCCATGTATTAAAAAAATTTTTAAAAAATCTGTGGAATATCTCCACGTGGCACCTTTCATCCAGTTCCATATCCTCTCCCAAATTTTTCATTTTTGATGGAGGCGAAAAGAGCAAAATGAGAGGAGGCATTTTTGAGGTGCTGCACTAATAACAGGAAAACAGGAAATGTATTTGCACACAGACTATGACATAGCACAACTCTAAGCAAGTTTCTGAGGACAAAATTTTAAGAAACACAAAAGGATTAACTATGTGCAAGGACAGTAGAAGTTCACAAGTGCTGTTGTATATTTCTATACCCAAAAGTTAATACTAAAATGTCTTCTGTCTTTGGAAAGGACAGCTTATTCCAGGTCTGTCTTCAACCATTAAAGATGTGGATGGCACACACTGAGGACATAAGAGCCCGTATCTGCCAGCTGTTCATCTGCTTCCACCTTCCTCTTCAGCATTTCATTCTCATTACCTCCGGATGTAAGGTATAATATTAGATCTATATAAGGTCTAATCCAGAATGGGAATGCTTATGCACTTATGCATATGAAAACCCAAAAAAACTACAGAGTCAAACCATTATTTTATTCCAGATTAAATTTTCTGGAGTTCAAAAAAAGTTGTTCCATTGTCCCACAGAAAATTATTAGTTAACCTAGAGATGCTTAAGATTGATAGTTTCCATTCTAGCACAGAGAAAACTAGAATGGATTGTACTGGAAAGAAAATGGGAGGAGAGGATCCTGACTGAAAGCTTCTAGAGCCATAAAGAGCAAACCATTAATAAATTTCCTCCCATTTTCTTGTCAGTGGCAGCTTACAGTAGCCATGAAGTAGGTCTTGTGTCTCAGCAGTGGAGTAAGCGTACCCTAGCTGGGCTGATCAAAGGGGTGAAGAGCACCTGAAACATATGAATGGCAAGCAAGCAGTAGCAGTCACCCAGGATTGTCTGGCAAATTACTGACTGGAATAAGGTGAGATATCTATGGGAAGAACTGTGATCTTGCAATACCCCCCTGGAAAACCAGAAAGAAGCTGAGACATTTGTCCATCGACCTCCCAGAAGTAGAACACCAAGTCTGGGGGACCAAAGAAAAACCTAACCTAGGAAATACAGCTTGAAAGACCAATCCCCTAATTCCCCCATGCTGACATACCAGAGGCAGAGTGGCAGTAAAAGAATTTGCTGACCAGTTTCTTCAGCTAAAGTCACAGAGTTTGCCACCAAGGTACCCACTTGCTATACCCTGCCAGATCTCAAACCAGAGAAAGCAAAGCAAGATCTGGGCTCTCAGCTGCTGATGGAGGGGCTGGCTCAGGAGTCTCAGAGAGTTCCCACTAGGAAGGGCTGGGTAAATAAATGGGGGTTGGGTGCATAAATGGGATGGGGATATAACTTTGGAAAGAGTGGTTAATCTAAAATTTTCTGTACAGTTGCTTGAGACTTCCAAGGCCCTCCTGCAAGATGGAGAAAAATGGAATTCCTGTTCTGAATTTATTAGAAGGATTAGGAACTTCTCTATAGTTGTTTATATAAATTGCCCTACGCAGAGCTGATTCTAGCACTGACAAGCTGCAGTGAAGTCCCTGAGGGGCTGATGATGAAAAATAGAGATGGTATTTCTGCCACGTAGGCTGCATTGCAAAGGGGCATGTCGAGGGGTGGAAAGCCTATAAATAGACCCAATTTTAATACTTTTACAAATGGCTTGAGAACAAAAAGTAGAGCACGTTAATGAAATCTGCAAGTAGTATTCAGGCACATTCCATAGAAGATTATTAAAAGTACTGTAAAAGGAAAAACTAAATTACTTTGATGCATGGAATAATAGAAATGGCATGAAGTTTTTTACTGTCAGACTTCTGGGATTAACGCCCTAAAATTCTTGCTGTAACGTATGTATGCGTATCAGGTGATTTTGGGATAACTAAGCCACTAAAATGATGCAGATGTGAAACTAGTGGAGGTAATTTTACAACCTTGGTCTATGCGTTTCCAACAGAGCTACAGAAAAAGCAATGCCCTTGTAAAGTGTAATCTTGAGTATCACCATTCTGGTGGACATTTTTTGAGACAGATCAACTTGTGTTGGAACAGGAGAAGCACTATTTATTAAAAGGAACTGATCTATGGGAAGAAAACTCTTCTAATTCTATATGAACTCGCAAAATGAAGAATAAGGCAACACACCTTTCTAAATATACCTAGAATAAACATGAGGAAGGAAGAAAATCTAATTGGGATAAAGAACAACAGCCAGCAAGCCAGCAGCAAATAGAGTGAAAGTAAATAAGCTGGAAGTCAGAAGGATTTACAGCTCTGAAAAGTCAAACTCTGGAATAGCTGTTCAATAAGAGATGTGAGGACAAGAAACTTAATTCACCTTAAACACTATTAGCTTATGCATGGCTGCACAGGACTCTGCGATGTGAGGGGCTTAAACAGTAAGGCACTTCTGATTTATCCTGTTCCTCTCATAGATGATATACAACTTTTTTGCCTGGTTGACTTCATTAGGCTGTCATAGATCTGGTCATACCAACTATCCAGATGAACAATGCTAAGCTCTGATAAGGCTAGCAAATGTTTGGCCTATCTGGTATAACTGCAGTTGCTAAAGGATCTTTCTAATGTCTCAACACACCAGGAACATTAATACTAACTTTTAAAATAAACCAGTCAAATCCACCTCAGACGAACAAGAAGAGTTCATTTGGAACAGTGCAGTGTCGCAGTGTGTTGCAGGAGGCAGTAGGGAGGTGCAAAATCGAGGCGAGACTTGCATTGGTTCAAAATGACGGTGACAGTGCTTATCCACCCTGGAAACATGGCAGGTAAATGTCATGCCCACAGTTCATACTAACCCATCACCCAGGAATCTCCTTCTAAGGCACACTGTTATGTTCCCTCCGTACAACTCAAGGAAGGGGAGCAAGAAATCCTTTGAAAATCCTCGTATATTCCGGAAGTGCCAAAAGCTGAAAAATCTCCTCATCTTTAGGATAAGCTCGGATAAGCATTGTACTCTGTCATTTGGTTTTCAGGGAGCTTGTGCAAGCTACAGACCCAAGCTGAAGCTGCAGATTGGTGATATGTAATGACCATTCTGCCTGTGTCCCCCACAGCTATTAGAGAATCTGTAACTGGCAGAGCAGTTGCTTTCTACTACTTGTCTCTTCCGTATGTGGAACAGAAATACAGAGAAACTAAATGATGAGTACTGTTCAGTATTTCTGCTGTGACTTCAGAAGTTAACCACCTTTAGATAGCCTATGTCCAACTAACTACTGGACCTTTCTTTGTTGCAATTGATTTCTTTACACGGCACGTGCCTATGGCAATTGTACAGAGGACAGATCAGCTGAGTTATTAGCTTGCTTTCCCCTGACTGCCTTCAAAATAGGAAATGGATAGATGATGAACCAACTTGGCAAGTACTCCATGGTATTTCTGCAGCCAGGAGGAAAAATTTAGGGCAAAAGTTCTCAGCTTGTGTCAGAGGTGCTTAGGGGAAAACTCCAAAGTAGTATAGCAGCGCTCCTGAATACTACAAGTAAAACAAGTGCATGTGTATTTATGTTTTAAACTGCAAAGGCTTCCTTGGCACCTTCTTCCATGAGCTAGCACGGATGTTTCACCTGCCAGTTTCTCCAAACCCCACTCGTTTGTACCTATATAACACATGGGGAGAGTCAGACATCCAGATGAGTCCCATGAATTCCCCTAGCACTAAGACAGTAAGTCTTACCTAAGGGTCTTGCTGAGGACTTCCGCTTAGGTCCTTGCTTTTTATGGTGGACCAGTGAGAACTTGGCTGTTACTTATAAGCTACTGAGAGGAAGGAAAAGCCACCTCCTTAGCAAATAGCCTCGGGAATAAACTATTAAGAGCAGGAAACCCTTTGCAGGCATCTTTAGAGCAGGGCCAGAACAGAACAATTTCAGAGGAGACACTAAAGTGTCAGTACTGTAGCCCATGCTAATCAAAAGAATGACTTAATCTTGAGTGAATGACACTTAAATGAAAAAAGTAAGTGTCTAGAGACAGTAGCCTAAAATACACTGGTGCTGCATTGATCCCTTTCGGGTTGGCAAGTTTGCCTTCACTACAGTCTTGAGATGAAAGAGGAAGTAAGCTGGCAATCAGAGTTGGCATTTTGTGTGCTTGAACACAGATATCTGCTGGGTGAAGATTTTTAAGTGTTTGTTACAGACAGGATGAAACAGGATACCTTAAACTATCATCCTACCATTTAGTGTACCAGTGAAATGTTCCTGAATACCACAGAAGACCATGGTAGAGGCAGCACAGAGGCTGTGTGAAGGAAAGCACACATTTTCCAAATACTTAGTGTAAGTTACTGCTGATAAACTTCCAAGGGTGAATCATAAGCAACATGTTCTGGTCAATGAGTCATAAATCCTAAAGATAATTTTGAAGGTCAAAATAGCTAAACTTAGTGACTGTTATGTTCAGCTCCCTCTTTCTCAGTACACTGAAGTGCTAAATGACACGGCGGTTGCTAGACAAGCAGAGCCAGGAAGAAACGGAACATAAGCAGATACAAAAACAAATACAGCATGTTTTCTGTAAAACAATTAACACACTCACTTGTTTTAAACAATGCTTATGCTCTTACTATTTCAGCTTCAAACACAGGAATAAGTGTCACAAGATGCCAAAAGCCTAGTTCTAGTAACACTGTCCACCTAAGCTACATCTTTTTCTTCTATCGAAATTTTGCCTCCTGGTGTCAACCTTATCTACCCCAATATAATGCCTTGCTTGTGAAAGCGTGAGGCGTGTGCCTCAATTCTTGGGCGGAACATTAGTTTAATAAATACTGAGTGAGACTCAGTCATCTGTGTGTCTGACATCCTCCTGAATTCCCCTTCTGCCGGATCCTGAGGGAGTGAACCAGAGCCACTGTTGTGGCAACTCGATTGCTGCTCTGAGTGTGCCATGACTGCTCCCAGCCACTGTCACTGTCCACTACTCTGACAGTGTCACAGGTGCTGCAAACACACAGCCACAAAATGCACCAGTTCTCTATAATCTCATTCTTATCCCTTGTATCTCCATCTGTGTACCACTGGTGGTTATGGTTCACACCTTCTTACCAATAAGACCCTGTCTTACAATGTGGAGGTTGCTCACTTAAATACCCAATATTTTACCTCTTCCCAGTTAACCTCACTTAAGACACACTCCATTCCTAGTCAAACTCCATTCTTAACAGAACTAAGAACTTTAAATTAATTACTTGAATGACTGATCTAGCTTTGCAGCATTGTGTACTGTTGCTTTGTAAGAAATAAACTGAAGACCCAATGTTTAATTCAGAGTGTGAACACCCTGAAGGAACACTTCTTCAGATACCAAGTAAGTTTATTTTTAATTACTCCAATGAAGCTCTCATTGTCTTTACTTGCAGTTGTAGATCTTCAGTGCTGCCACAAATAGATCCCAGAAATCAAGCCAAGCCCTGCAAAATAAGACAGACAACAAAAATACGAAGCCTAGTTTAAGCTACTCACAAGAGCAACGCAAGAATGGGCAGGCAGACAGGTACTCTCCCAGAATTCCTAGAATCAGGTTAATCATTTTCATTCATCCTGCACTTCCTCAACAAGAAAGGTAAGGTTCCTCCTACGGACATGCTGCTTCTACCACAGACCTTTGATTTAGAGTTGGATCTTAATTTATTAACGAAAAAGACTTTGGGGGTAACGGGAAGAGTACCATTCTCTGCATCCTGAAGGAAAGCAGGAGTAAGGGACAAGTGGATGGTGACTGCAGAGACTTCAGCGAGAAGCAAAAGCTGTGAGGGGCCAGAGTATGCACTGGAGGATGAGACATGTGCTGTCCAGCCACGTATGAAAGCTGTGAGGGAAAGGATTGTTCTGAGATCCTCCGTGAACATTAAGATGAATTGTCATTGAGAAGGGAAATCTGCAGGCTACATTTGCTTTATCAAATCAAGTATGTATAAGCCTTCTCAGTTTATTAGTTCAAACGTGGCCAAAGACAAACTGATTATCAGGTATAGGAAGAGACACTTTCCAGTCAAAATTTTGCTCTTTCTCAAACTTTAAACTCATTTTCAAAAAAAAAAAAAAGAAACTTTCTGCAAAAGCCTCAATTCAATCTTTCAACTTTATTTTTCCCCAGCTTTGTTCTCAGAAATGACTACCATTTAGCACAAGTGTACATATTCTCTAAGCTTGTAACAGATACCTTGCACAGAAACTTCTGTTCCCGAAATTTTAAACTTTGCCCAACTTCACAGGCAATTGAGAACTGGGCTCATAATGGGAAGTAATGACCAACAGCACTGGGCGGTGCTACCAGACTTGCTTACAATTATTTGGCAGAAGCTTTTGCTCAAGAGGGGAACAGTGACTTATGTGTCTGTGTAACCTGACTGAGGCCATTTGTACAGAAATCTAGCCAAAGTGTCTGAAGGAATTAAGCAGAATTGTTTGAAGTGACCCTGTCAAGTAGTTCAGACTGGTGGGAGATCTCCTGTGTCACTGGAGTTGAGCACCACAACTAAAACAGCTAGTACCGGAGCCACTACTCTGAACAGACTTCTGCTAGGTGCTGGTGAAAAGCCACCAATAAATCAGAAAGTATTGCAGGAATTTATTGCAGAATTTATTTGCAATTTATTTGCATAATTTATTGCAGGATTTGTTGCAGAAAGCCAGCCAGATGTTAGGAAAAAGGTGCCTGGGAAAGGAAGCAAACTGGACGTCCTGGCCAGAGAAATGAGCTCTACTGAAAAAATAAGTGTAGGCTATGTGGGAAGAGATCTCCTGAACTCACTTGGGAAACAGGATGGAAACAGTCTTAAGAACACCAGGAAATCATGAATAGGAAATAAATCAAGATGTACGTCCTGATAGGAGAGGATGGTTTCAAAAGCTTCTACCTAACCAATGATGAAAGATTAATTCCTCCCAAGCTTGCCACTTGCAAGCTTGCAATTGTCATTGCACTTTCATACTAGTGATCCACTTCCCTACTGACTTTGATTTCCTTATCTGGTCTTAGTGCTCCGTCACTTCTATTTCCTTACCTTAGACTTTGTCAGATACTCCTGACTACAACAGACCTTTCGTAGTGCTGCTGTGTGTGTGCATAGGACTGTCTTAACACATATTTAAAACAAAGCAAAAAAACTAATTAATGACTGTTTTACTACCAACTGTTGGCTCATTTTCCTTAACATTTTAATCTTTAGCCAAAACTAGCGCTAGTTGTATGTTTTCAGCTGTGGAAGAAAGCAAGCTAGAGAGGGGCTGCTAGAACAGGTAGCACACGCTCCACTACCAACACCACTCTTTTTGGCAGTGAGTCCAAGAGCTTTGAACTATTTTAAAAGAGTATTAACACCACAGAAGAGGGAAGCATTAAGGAAGAATGTGATGCCTCTTTTTTAGCCAACAGCAGAAATAGCTTCAGCATTCACTCTGACAAGATAAATGAACAATCAGCTTTTCTAAGGCTAGCCAAGGGAACATTAAGATTGTAATACAGCTGAGAGAAAATGTGAGTACTTGAACATGTTCATTTTTACTGCAGATACTACTCCACTCAGTCCTTCCACTGGAAATGAGGGCAAGATGCACCTGATGATGACATGGTAAAATGCAAGACTTTGCACATGTTGTACACATTTGTGAAAAAACAGTGGATTTAATGAATGTGCTACTTTTGAAGTATGCTCAAATAGACAGACAACTTCAGGGGGAGAAGGGAAAGAAGCAGACTGATCAAACCACTATGCCTATTCAGGGAACTGACGGGTGGATCAGCAGGTGTCATACCCTACCTGAGATGGAATAACCACCACAGCAGTATAGATGGAGGACTGACCGAAAAAGGAATCTGGAAGTCCTGGTGGACTGTGTCATGGACAACATGAGCAGGGCCACTCCATGAGGGCAGATAAGCTGGGAACTGAGGCTGACCACAGGACAGGGAGCGCAGTGCCCTCACCAACCAGAGTGCAGCCCCACAGGATTCGGGCAGGGCTGGGTTGGTGACAGGTCTTTTTGAGAGTCTAAGACAAGGCGAGATAATGAGTTAGGTCCAAGGTCCAGTGTCCAGCCACAAAGTCCAGCCAGGAACAGCAGAAGACTGAGTCAGAGACAAGGTCCACGCAGGAGAAAGGGTTGCAGAGAAGGCTATATACTACATAGGTCCATCCAGGAAGGCCAACTGATAAGCCAAGACAACAGGAGACAGGACTTGGCACAGGTAGACCTACAGTACTTCACATGCTAAAGTCCCAGGCGAGGGTGTCAAGGCAATTAAAGCCCAGTTGTGCACTTTACTTGGCCGTGACAGATAGATACCAAGCTAAACATAAGTGAGCAGAACGCCACAGCAGTGAGCAAGGCTACCTCTATAAAGACATACTAGGTTGTTTTTACAGGCATGAAGCCAGTAGATCAAGAGAATTACTAGCCCCCTTTACTCAGCACTTGTTAGATCACATCTGGAAAACCACATCACACTTAGGGCCCCCCAGTATGAGAAAGAAGTTGACAAATTGCAGTGAGTGCAGCTGAGGGCAATCAAGATGGTGAGGGAGTGGGAGCAGATGCCCTGTGAGGAGAGGCTGAGGGAACCGCGTTCAGTCAGAAGGCTTGACGGGGAACCCAAGAGGTTCCTTCCAGTACCTGAGATTATCACGAAAATGGAGCAAAACTCTCTACTGAGGTGCACGGCAGCAGGATGAGAGGCAACAGTCATATGGGGAGGTTCCAATTCAAGGGGAAAAAAAACCTCCATCTTTTACATGGCTCTATTGCTACTTCTAATCTGTCTAGTAGTGAGCACTGCCATGCCCCCTTCAGCACTGAAAGCTGCCATTTCTTGGGAGAAAAATATTTCTATTCTTCTTTTGAATAGGAAAGATGTATTTCTTGCTGTCATCCCATTTCCTTGATCCTTTCTTCTCCCTTTGGCTATTACATCGTATCACCTGCATGGGAACATTGCACATTTACACTCAATTTATGTGAACAGCCTGCGAGCATTCAAGACTCGTATCAGCCTGCTCAGTTAGCTGGTATGTTCCAAACTTTGCATAAATTCAGCATTAGAGGTCAGCTAATGTCTTCTCAAGGTTGGGAGACACATGGTTGGAAACACCTGACTGCTGTTACGAATGGTCTATCGGGATCTGGGGAACAAAATAGCCGATGCTGCTCAGTGGTCTGCACTGAGAGGGA
Source organism: Nyctibius grandis (assembly GCF_013368605.1). Taxonomy (NCBI): domain Eukaryota; kingdom Metazoa; phylum Chordata; class Aves; order Nyctibiiformes; family Nyctibiidae; genus Nyctibius; species Nyctibius grandis. The sequence goes on from NC_090659.1 coordinate 107,032,283, forward strand.
AGGAGATCTAGCCTGGTTCTATGCACTGAGTACTCCTGGGCAGTTGCAGACCTTCCAATTTAGTTTCATCTGAAGGTATCAAAGCTCCCAGGTCTGCTCCAGTGTGCACACTTAAGTGGAAACCATCACATTTGTTTAAAAGGCAAACTCCTGAACCAAAATGAAACGCCACGGAAGGCGCAATCCAAGAGTCCTTTCTCTCCTACAGGTGTAGGATGTCCTCTCCAGCATATTTTTCAGAGGTGATGCTGTCTTGTAACTCACATTCAATAGCGTGAAGTAGCTCCAGATGGAGTTACATGGAAAAACTGCGTTTTAGATCAGTTTTAAACTTTGGCTGTTTTTTTTTCTCTGCCACAAAGCAGTTCCATTTGGAAACACGCTGGGCACCTTCTCCACTCCCCACCGCTTTCTAAGCTATATTTTAAAAGCCAGTCCTTCTCGTCCCACTAAAAACCCGCAAGCACCGCTAAGCACGAGGGACCGCCCGCAGCCAGCGCCCGCGCTCCCCCTCACGCCCGAGTCCAGCGGGACGCGCTGGGAAACGCGGCTGAACCGGGCAGCGCCTGAACAAGGCTCCCGCCCCGGTCTCGCCCTGCCCTCCCGACGCTACCAGCGTTCCCTGACCCGGCCCGGGAGGCCTTGCAGCGCTCCCCCGCCCACATGCGGGCCCCGACAGGTGCGGCGGCCTCGAACCGGCGGCGGGAGGGCGGTGACGGGCCCCGCCCCGGGGCTCCGCGGGTCCCGCTGCGTGCGCCGGGCCCGCCCCGGAGGCGGGCGGTGGGGAGGAAGGTGCGCGGTGCTGGGCTGGGGGCTGTCTCCGGCGGCGCCCTGCGGCCCCCCTGGCTGGCGGCCGGCGGCCGGTGGTCACGCTGCGGCGCCGCCGCCGCTTCGCCTCCGCGCCGGGGCCGGGCCGGGCCGGGCCGGACCGAGCCGCGCCCGGGATTGGCTGCGCGGCCGCCTCGTCCCAGAATGCAGCGCATGGCGCGTCATTGAAGAGAGACCATGATGGCGGCGGCCGCGGCGGCGGGGGGGGCCCCCGAGGTGATCGCCCAGCTGGAGAACGCGGCCAAAGTGCTGATGGTGAGGCGGGCGGCGACGCGCGCCGCGCCCGGAGTGGCGCCTCGCTGCGGGGGCGCCCGCGCCGCCCCCCGTCCCCTTCCCCTTCCCGCCTTCGCTCCCGCCGCCCGCGGAGCCTCCCGCCGCCCTCGCCCCTCAGGCTCGGGGCACAGCCCGCCGGGGCGCGGCGCCTCCTCCGCTCCCTCCCCGCCTCCTCCCGCTCCCCGGCCGGCCTTTCCCTCCGCGGGCGGCCGCCGCCGCACCAGCTTGTCCCTGTCACCCCGCCGCCGATCTCGGCCCCCGCCGCGCACGCCGCGCCGGTCCTCCATGTGCTGCCCCGCTCTCCGCCGCGCCGGGCAGGCTGCCGGCACACCGGCGGGGTGACCCGTGCCGTCCCCCCACGGCCCGAGCCCGGTTGCGGGGTCCGGGGTCCCCGGGCGGCTCCCGCGGCAGTGGCGGGGGCGGCGGGAGGTCGTGCCCGGTCCCCGGCCCAGCGGGGGCAGTGGGTCAGCGCGGCAGCGTGGAGGCGACCTGAGAAGTGCTGCGGCGGGCGGGCTGCGTTTCCAGAGTTTTCCTTCCCGCGGCGGAGCAGGGAGCAGCCGGAGGCTCGCGGGGCCGCTGCGCTGAAGCAAAACGCTTCGTGCTGCTTCGCGCCCCGATCTTTTCGGTGCCGGTTAGCTGTTCGTGCTGGCTGGGAGCTTGTGGTGTGTTACTTCCATGATTGCGTGGAGAAGAAAGTCCCCACGGCGACGATCAGGACTGTGGTGCAGCTAAATGGCTGTAGTGACTGTTGGCGTTAAAGCATCCCAGTCGCGCATCCTCGTAAAAGTTTTTTGTTCCTTTGAATGGAAAGCTGTATATTGGCCTGTGTCACTTACGGGTCTTACTTGCAGATCTTCTAAAAATGGCTAGCTTAAAGCTTTCCCTACAACATTTATCTTACCAAAATGTGATTCCAACAGAAATAAAGTTTGTAAGTTGTTGATATTAAAGGGATTTCAAAAGAACCAAGCAAATAGTAGGAAAGTTTGCCTGGTATCAGTAGTTGATCAGTGATGAGAGCCTGAATGACTGTAAGTTTAATGTCTAGCTGAAGGGGCCTGACTATAAAGTGACAGGCAATTAGCTTTACTCGCAGGTGTCCTCATCAAAATATGCGTGCATTACTACTTGTAACGCCTGAAAAATGTTGACTGTGTTTCCAAACAGGAAGGTAAAGGCAGATAGCTTAGCAACGAGCACTAATCCTTTTATAAAAAAAACTTCTCAAAGTATGCGAACAGCGATGTGTTTTAAGCTTTGAGTTGCTTTTGATTCATGTGTGCCTTTGCCAAACATAACTGCATAGATTGTTGGACAGTCTCATAATGTCCGTGTATCCCAGTTTTAAAAAATTACCAGAAGTGTTTGCGTAGGGGAAATACGTAATAAGTATTATTATGAGACAGAACACGTGTGTGGAAGGAAGCTGGCGGTTAGGTAGTTTTCAGTAGCAAACTGATAGCACGTGGAGTGGCATGTCCAAAGTTTTGCATCTGTGCTAGAAAACTTAATGTTACTTGTGTTGGCATAGTTTCCCTAGCCTAGCCCTGCTGCCACAGAGAGGGAAACACAACTTAATGTGGAGTTTAAGTAAATAAAAACGTTAATATGGTGAAAAGATGCAAGCCTTTCATGGTAATGTTTGTGCTTCTGTTGAAGAACAGGTGCTAAACTTGCTGGTAAAACTAAGCCTCAGGTGTGCATGCGGTTGTTAGGATCCCTGTTGAATATCTAGCTTCCTTTCTCCCTCCAGGCTCTGACAGTATGAAAGCTGGCTTGTTGCGGTCATTAGTTTTTTCTTGTTCTTTTTTCTTTTCCACAGCTGCCCTTGGAAGTCTGATAGACAACACTGGACTGACAAGAATTAGTTAGGTGGCTCTTCCTGAGGAAGCCACATAAAACAGAGGTAGTTACTGAAGCTATCTGTGAGGCTAAGGACCCAGAACCAGGCTTTAAGCTGGTTTGGCTCTAGAAGAGCTGTGAAAACTGCTTAGGGTTATTGCTCTGTGTTTTTTCTTAAAAATCATTAGGTCTCTGGAGTGACAAAGGAGAGAGGAGGAGTGCAGCTCGCTGGGTGTGCTGCTTTACAAAGGTGGATGTGAGACCCCAGAGACTGAAAGGGTTGTGTGCTCTGCTCCTGTTCTTTCTCACTAGCAACTGTGGAAAAACAAGGGCTGAATCATGTTTCAGGACTGCACATGGACAGTGATGATCTTAGTTTAATTTGCCAGAGGACTGCGCTGTTTGGTAAAATCTGGTAAAAGGTCTACTTGGGGATGAGTGCAAGAAGTGACTGTGTGTGGTAGCTGGGAGGTGTGAACTGATCAAGCAAACTGGTGGTATCCCTTAGAAGGGTGTTTATGTAAAAATCTGGGGACTTGAGGGAAGGTGGTGAACCTGGTGCTACTAATGGAGGTCATGAGTAGAGGTTGGCACCTCGAAGTGGAGCCATGCCTGAGGCGATGGGAGAGGGCAGAGCTGTGAATCGTCTGACAGTAGATGGCAGCAAGTTTTAACTGGGCGGGGAGTGGTGGAGGGATTCTGCGAGGTTTTCAAGTGGCAGCTGAGGCAGTAGCAATCCGTGCAAAATACAGTTGGCTGGGGAGGGATCAAAGGTGGTGTAATGTGTCTGAGGATGGAGCAGGGAGCGGTGGTGGTTTATGTGATACTTGTCGTGGATTTCAAACTGAAATACTGAGCCTTGGGGGAGAATAATGGACTAGAGGAATTCAGACGTGCTAATAAAACAACTTGAATGTGTTTAACTAACTTTCCTTGAGGGTAAGTATGGATTACCATGAGCTCGCTCAATCTTTGATAAGTATTTTCATAGTTCTCTTTTTTTTATTGCTCTGGATTAGTTGAGTTTTCCCTTGGAAAACTACTTTTTATGTGTCAGGTAAGGGATATATTAGTTCTGATCTCATAAATTGCCGATCTTTATGGACTTTGCAAACCATGGCGTGCAGTGTGTGAAAACTAGGAAGATTAAATCTGTTCTCTTACCAAGCTCCTCTGCAGCTGTATAGAAATGCTTTTCCTTTGTTACCGATAACGCCTTTCAACAGGTTCTAGGTAGCCCATGTTCAACAGGCTTAGTTTGGAAAATGATTGAAATTCGGTATAAGTTGAAGAGTTGTTATCAAAGATGAAGCTTGAGTTGTCATTAGCTGCCAAATTTGACTTTGAATGCTGGTCCTGTGACAGTTTTCTTTGATGTGTGTAAGAGTACTCGCTGTGTTAAGAAGTGTGCACTTTTTGTGTATGTAACTCTTTTTGAACAAATCTAATGGTGTTTACTTGAAGTAAGGTCCCCATAGTGCCTTGTAACTTAAAATGTAAAATTCAGTGCCATAGGCTGATCTACACCTTTGACCTATGTGACTTTGGCTTGGTGAAGACCATACACCAGCATCTCTACGAACTGAAAGAATTTACTGCTCCTCCATCTCCAACTGGCATGGCATTCCCTAACTAAATGTATATGGTTCCTATCTATTATGTTCTGTTTAGCTCAGGTGGTAGTTAATGCCGAATATAATTAGTATCAGTTAAGCACTGTTTTTTATAACTGTCTTCATGGATGAGAGAAGATGTAGGTTGTATTATTAAGGAAAGAAATGCAAATATCATCCCATAGGGATGAAGTAGGAAGCATGTGTAAGACTGTTCAGTTATAGCTGGGAGTTTATTAAAGCAAGTTGACATTTTTTTAGCATATGTTGTTCTGTGACACCTAAATCTAAATTCACAGGTTATAGCTTGTTACCCCCTGCCCCCCTCCAAAAAAGGGTGCTCTTGTTCCTACCTGCAGCTCCCCTTTCTCCTTTGTGACCCTGTGCTGAACATATTAATATTGCTGAGATGACATAGGAATTGAACAAGGGAATGGATTTCTGTCAGGTTAGCAAGATGAATTGGCCGTCTGTGCAGCCATGTAAGTTGCAGAGCTAGCACAGGGGGGCTGAAATTAGATTGTTGGAAGTGTGCAGGGCTGATCTGCCTCTATTAGCAGTGGTGAGCTGTCAGGTTGGCTCAAGTGTATCATATACCTTCACTGTACAATTTACTTGCTAACTCAGGCTGTCTTGATATTAGAAATGCCAGACTTTTCTCAGAGGTGCGCAGTGAATAGACAAGTTTCATAAAGGGAAATTCCAGCTGGAGAGAAGGCAAAAAAAAAATCACAGTAAGTGTGGTTGGTGAAAGCAGTGGAGCAGGCTACCTGGAGAGGCTGTGGGATCTCCTGTCTTTGGAGATATTTAAAACTTGACTGAACAAGGCCCTGAGCAACCTGATCTAACTTTGAAAGGAGTTCTGTTTTGGGCAGGGGATTGAGCGAAGTGAAGTCCAGAGGTTCCTGTCATCCAAAGCTGTTCTACGTGGTATGGGTCTGGGTAGCATTAACAGGTTCAAGAAGAGTTGAGCAAAGGCTTTTGCAGGAGAATTCCCTTCTTTAGAAGTTTGTAAATATTCTTGTTTCACTGTAGTCTGTTTTGGGGGTGGTGGGGGATTCACGCATTACTGTCTTCTTGGGGTGCTACTTAGTTTGTGGCTTATCCTGCCCTTCTGAGGGAGGTTTCAGGCTAAAGTTGGGTAGTCTGACACTGGTCATACAAACTTCTATTTCAGATGTTGAAATAAGCTTATAGAATAAGAGCATAAGGGAGCACATTAGTATCCTTAAAATCCAAGAACGAATTGTTTATATCATCTACCCTGACAATTTGTATGGTTGGCTTTTTTTTTACCTGCCTTTCTTGGAATTCAGGACCATGACAGTCCTCCTTCCAGGAGGAAGTTCAGTTTCTCATTGCAGCCTGTGTTCATTGAGGGGCAGTTTTTCAGACTGTGAAGCATGACTAACAGTAAGGGTGAAAGGAAGAGATGGACTAGCTCTGATTTTGTTATGGCAGGTTACCTGTTGGAAGAAATCAGACAAATGAATCATTCCAATGCTGAGAAGATTTGCTGAAGTCCTCCAAATCATCGCCCATCAAAACAAGCTGGGTGTGTGTTATATTATGGCTGGATTAGACCAAACATCTGAGTTCTGTTTGCAGTCATGGCCTCTAGCTGCTGCTTTAGAGAAAGGATCTAAAAACTAAGGATAATCCTTTCACTAGTATACATTTTACCTTATTTGAATTAGCAATTTCAAGAGCTCAAGGTAGCATCTTTGCGTTTAGTGATTGTTGATCAACTTTTCTTTCATGAATGTGTCCAGTTGTTTCTGGAATGCATTTATATTTTTTATTTTCTTAGTTTTTATATTATACTTGTCTGGTAGTAATGGGTTTCACCGGTGCTTTTAGAAAAAAAAAACAACATTGTGTTATTTGAGAGAAGCCTACTGTATTATCATTTCATTCATTCTTGAATTGTGAGAAATACCCGATCATTGTTCTGATTTTTCTTCTACGGTATCCCTTGTGATTTTTATAGCTCTCTATCATATTGCATCCTCCAGCCATCTGCTAGCTGAACTGAAGGGTCTTGTCAGTTCTTCATGTGGGAGATTCCCCATACATCTAATCATCCCTGTACTCCTCTGTAGATTTTTAGATTGACAATACCATTTTTGAGATGGACTAACCAGAAATGCATTCTTTTGTGATATGGGTATGTGAGGATTTTAGATGGTTGTACATTTTTGGTATTTTTCTGTGTTCATTTCATGATAGTACTTAACACTGTGCTTTTCTTTATTACTTCAGAGCAGCAAGGTGATGTTTTCAGAGGACTATGCCCAAGCAGTCCGGATCTTTTTCTGGAGCAGTACTAAATTACTTAGAGTCCATCATGTGTATGTATAGTTTTTCCTTCTTTTGCTTAAGAACTGGTATGGTTGGTGCATTTTACAGGCACACGGTTCAGATTACATCTTGGAAGATAAGTATGTGCAGTGCACGGCATGCTAATGAAACTTACCCGGGAGCTGAGAACAAATGTGCACGGAGCATACCCGAAGCACACGGTACTAAGGGTGAGGAGTTGAGAATAGGCATATGAGGATTCATACAGATTCTGGTATCTTTGAAAAGCAAACATAGCATCTGATGAAATGAAAATCTAGTGAAATGGGATTCTTCGAGTTTATTTCCCCTGGTTGTTTCACAGAGGGAGTATTCATCTTTGAATCAATATGATGTTTCACACTCATTTAACATGTCACTTTTGCATTGGCATATTTCTATATTTTGTTCCGAGTCATCAATGAAAATACTGTGTGTCTGCTTGTAGATTCATCCACTGGGGAGCTTCACTATTCCGTACCTCCATCTGGATAATTCTTCAGACACTACCTACTGCTGTCTTCCCTTTAACCTGCTTCCTAAGAGTCTTATTGTTGTTATGCTAATCTGTGTTCATTAGTTAATTAACAGCTTTCCGTATGAAAGGGTGGAAGAAATCCTCTTGGTTATTAAGTTGAGCTGATGCTGTCACAAGCAGCTAAGTAATATATTCCTTTTAATAAATTTTGACACTGTTTGGATACTAAAAGGTCTGTCTGGATTAGGTATACGTAAGATCTCCACTTCTGTGTCCTGGATTGATTTAGGGGTGGAATTTTGGATTTTGATGATCATGTGCTTTTCCATTTTACCAGGGGAAAATTTATTCTTCGTCTCAATCTCATTTCCTGCTTTCCAGGTTTCCTTTGCTTCCACAGAGCAAAAGAAAATGGAACTCATGCCTGTGTTGGGGCAGTGACCTGGTAAAGGGAATGCAGTAACATTTGGAGCAATTTTGATGCGTAGTGGGGTGTATGAGTGGCATAAAACCACGTAAGTACTGGGAGATGCAGCATAGAAGGGAGGGTGTCAGATCTGAGCTGTAGGAGACATTGATGCAGGTCTTCAGTTCTTTTTCATCCCTTTAAAGTCTGTGTAAAATATCCTGTTGAATAGGGAGTAGTTGTTCGAATAGGGAGTTTAAGAAATGGGGGAAAGCTGACAGGAGGATATATTTTAAACATTCCCTCTTCTTTCCCTTCCCTGCATCCCAAAAAGGAAAACCCCGAACTTGCCTGCGTCTGAGACTTAACGACGAGTGGCAGCTGTACAGTGCTGCCTTTGGCTCTACCAAAACATAGTATGGTAGCGCACCCACGTGAGTGGCTTCATGGGTGAAGTGGATGCAAGAGGAAGAGTTTTTTTTAATTCTGGTAATTTTTACTAGGTTGCATTATAAACAATTTTGCTACCTTGACTGAGATGAAAAAGCTTGCCTATGCTCCTAAAAGAAACTTTGGTCAAATTATGCTGTTAAACCACTTAAGAAGTAGCAGATATAATTCTCTTTATCTTCAGATGAAGACTGTTTTGTTTTTTTTTTTCTAATGGAAAATACACTTAAAGTTATTTGCATTAATATAGGAGCAAGTGATGAAGTTTTTGTTGCTTTGTTACTCTAGAAGTCAGATAAGTTGGTTTAGTGGTGCCTACCAAATTCAAAATTTACAGAACTATAAAAGTGGATGTAAAGAAAGCCTAAAGATATGTCATGGTTTGTGCTGAAATGGTGAATTCCAGTATTTATCTTCATGCAGTCCAGCTGTGTTACGTGCAGCTGTACAAAATGGTACAGGCACAGCTGTAGTAGTGTTGAAAGTAAGCCTTATGCCAGGGTCTCTTGAAGGCTTTGTATAATTAATTTGTGGCTGTGAAATCAATGAAGTGCATAAAGGTGTTTTGTCATGGAATTTTACTGTTTATGATGGTGGTCCCTGGGATTTCAAAATGCTTGGCCAAAGTGACGAACATCTGGAGTCCCAGACTTGTAAGCATGACGCAGACATAGGCTATGTTTTCACAGAAGCCTAAACCAGCCTAACAGTGAGCGGCTGTGAAAGCTATTACTTGTCTTTTTGCTGGATGGATTATCTGCTAGTTTAGTGAGCTGCACTGGCTTATGGAAGGACCTGCCAGTTGCCAAAGCTAGCACAAGATAATGTTAATAATGTGCGTCTACGAGTGGAGAGGAATTAGCATGGTTGGAAGGAGAGGAGGAGGGTCTTCATCGCTGCATTGCCTCTCTGGGAACCACACAGCCTTGGAGTTCTGGAGAGGCAGCCCCTGTTAACTACTGCTAACAGACAAGGATTCTGTTGTGACAATGGAAAAGAATACCAGCATCCTTCACGAATGCGTTTGGAAATCTGTTTGTGGGAAGAGCTGCAGAAAAGTTACATATTTGTCTTTTTGTGTACTTTACTGAAGTGTTCTGTTTTCTTGGTAAGAGTGGACTGTAATGCTTAGAGTGGTGGTGTTTTGAGGGGGGGTTGCTGTAGTATGGCATTAAGGCTGTACAGGAATGGGTGCTATATTCCTTGACTTTATTTTTCCAGTTTTTCAGAAATGGGTAACTTGATAGCTTTCAAGACACCAAGAGGTGGTTGAGCCATGTTCAATCAGTTCTGCAGGCTGCTTTGGAAGGACCTCGAATTCGACTCTCTTGCATCACAAATACATACCCTGGCCGCTGAGGTTTTTGCTCCAATAACAGGTGAAGGAAAGCAGAGGCAGTTCGTAGAATTCAGAAAACAGGTTGCAGCATTGTTAACACAGAGTCTGAAAATTCAGTAGTTGAGTGTACTCCAGAGGCTGGTGCACTGGCTTGAGCCACAGGGCATCTGTGGCTCTGGGACTTAAGCATCGGTTTGTACAGAGATCAACGGTGCAATTGGATGACAACCAACATTGAGTTATACCATCCTTTATTATTATAAAACAATATTCCAACTATTGTTAATTGTGGCATTAGTGATGATGTGCACAGAGTATCAAAGCTAACACAACAGCAGAAACAATTGTACAAACACAAACCATACTGGCTCATTTACGTACTCGTCGATGAGCTACTGCAGAACTACCACCTTTCTGTCTTGTGGCAGCACAAGAGAAGTCATACCTCCATGCTCGGCCTGGCTGGGGACAGGGGAGGGTTCCCACGCTGGTGATGTGGGGGCAAGTGGGGTCCTTTCTGGACCAGGATCTACATATGTAGCTTCTCTGCCTTGGGCATGCAGCAAAGGTAGGGTCCTCTTCTCTTGTTGCTGATTTTGTCTGTCTCTGCAAATAGGTGGTGTTCAGAGTTTTGGAATGAACTTACCCAAACTTGATCTGCTGCAGCTTAGGCTTGTATCGGTGGTTTTGGCATCACATGGGCCCTTCAGTCAGTTCCTCATTCATCTTGCCATGACTTTACCCAGGCCTTGTTGGTGGACCCTGTCTGCCTGCTCTGGGTTTCACCTTACAGCTCCGTAGTTTCCTCTTATGTTACACTCCTCATCTTAAAGCTACATTTTACACACTTGTCACTGGTAGATTTCATGAGGACTCCTCCACAGCATCTGTAGGTATATATGTGTATACAGTAACTGGAGATCCCCAAAGGGGAGACTGGATCTGTGTGTCTGTTGCAACAAGATTGCAGCCCTGGGGGGAAAAAAATATGTTCTTCCTTGCAGCTACAGATGCTGGTTTGATACTAGGTGCCTTAAAGCTGAGTTTGTGTGGTTTTAAAGCAGTGGCTGAAAAGTATTGCTTTAAAACTTCACTGACCTTGTGTGCAAACAGAGCTTTGTGTGTTTTCTGGACTGACCATAGTTGTTTGTTTTGGGTTTTTTTTTAAGGTCTTAACCATTTGCATTTAGCTTAGCTTTATCATCTCTTCAGTCACTGACTTCTACTATTTGTTTTGCTAACAATGTTGCTGCTGTTTGACTTTTCTGTCAACTGTGCTTTTTTGGTAGCTTCCCAGGTGGCTGAAGTCTTGCATCTTTACTGTGAAAATGTGTGAATAGGTTTACAAAACACGTACACTCCCCTCATGAATAGGGCTTTCCTTACCTGTCAACAACAACAAGAGCCCAACCCAAAAAACAAACATGCTTCTTCCTGAGAGAATTAGGGAGGTTTAGGTGCAAAGCCTTTATTTTGTGAGGTTGTTTTAAGTGGAATTAAGAACAGATGTTGGATAACTTCAGGATAATGAATTGTTTAGTGGGGTATATATAAATATGAAATTCTAATATCAAGAGAAATGACAATATTGTTTCTGGAGCTATTCTCCTGTTCATGTTACAATAACATTCCCTCTAACAGCACTAAGAATAAAATACATAATTATGACCATGTTTCTTCACAATCATTTTTCTGTAAGTATGTGGAGGCCTGTGACTGTTCAGAGCTTGGGACAGCTAATTTATGCAGGTTCTTAGTGTGAGCTCAGGCACTTAACTTTAAGGGAGTCTTAAAAATTGCCTCTTTAAACAAAATCCCAAAATATATGTACATGGAATAAAAAAATAGTTTGCTTCGTGAAAGAAATGCTTTTTAGAAGAGGTTCTCTCAAAATATGTATTGTGTGTCTGCTCCTTTGTATTTTGGAGGGTGAATACAGAGATGTAACTTCTTTGGTAACGTGGTTCAGGCTGTATCTGCAAGAGCAGAGCAAATTAGTGAAACAAGATAAAAGTAAATGATATCCTACCATCTCAAGAATGTACAATTCTAGATATATTTTTGCCATTTCCCAGTAATGGGCAAAATGTTAAGGAAAGGAGCTTTTTCTGGGTGTTCAGTGAAAGTCCAGAATTTTTCCTGGTTTTGAGTGAAAGAAAAAAAATCGCTTTACAAAATCATTTTCAGTTTTGCAGTTCCTCTTGGCTTCTTTATCCTGCAGGCTGGCTTAGGTGATGAGCTTCCTCCTCTGGCCTCTATTCTGTTGCTCTTTTTTTGCTAAATCTTGATTTCATGTTCCCTGTAGTTACACTTCTGTTTGCTTACAGGATTTAGGTATTGTGTTTTTTGTGTATTTTACATGTGTCTGTCTGTAAGTTTCCATTAATGTGCTAACAGCACAAAGCCGTTAATAAAGGTAGGTGTTTTAGGCTGTGCCATTTTGAAAGTACACTAATCCAAAGGAGTTTTCCATGTCAAATTTAGATAAACTTTGAAAACTAAAAAAAATTTCTTATCTCACTTTTAATCAACTCCTTCCAAATACCTATGCTGGGACAAAATGGTTTTGAAATTTTAGCCAGATTGATGGAGGAGTAAGTGCTAAAACCTGAATTTTGGCAGGGAAGCTGGCTGCCCTGTGTGCCTGCCTTTCTTCATTAGCTTGGTGAGAGGAAACACTTTTGTGGTAGGAGGCGAAGCCTAAAACTCTCAGAAACTAAAATGCATCATTATCTCAGTTTAAAAACTGGCTGGATGGCCGAGCCCAGAGAGTGGTGGTGAATGGGGCAAAGTCCAACTGGCGGCCGGTCCCTAGCGGTGTTCCCCAGGGCTCAGTTCTGGGGCCGGTGCTGTTCAATATCTTTATAGATGATCTAGACGTAGGGATTGAGTGCACCCTCAGTAAATTTGCAGATGACACCAAGCTGGGTGGGAGTGTCAATCTGCTGGAGGGTAGGAAGGCCCTACAGAGGGATCTGGACAGGTTAGATAGATGGGCCAAGACCAACGGCATGAGGTTCAAGAAGAACAAGTGCTGGGTCTTACACTTCGGCCACAACAACCCCATGCAGCTCTACAGGCTGAGGGAAGAGTGGTTAGAAAGCGGCCCAGAGGAAAGAGACCTGGGGGTGCTGATGGACAGCCGGCTAAACATGAGCCAGCAGTGTGCCCAGGTGGCCAAGAAGGCCAATGGCATCCTGGCCTCTATTAGGAATAGTGTAGCCAGCCAGTCTAGGGAAGTGATCGTCCCTCTGTACTCAGCACTGGTGAGGCCACACCTTGAGTACTGTGTCCAGTTCTGGGCCCGGCACTTCAAGAAAGATGTTGAGGTGTTGGAGCGAGTCCAGAGGAGGGCGACCAAGCTGGTGAAGGGTCTGGAGGGTCTGTCCTACGAGGAACGGCTGAGGGAGCTGGGGTCGTTTAGCCTGGAGAAGAGGAGGCTCCGAGGTGACCTTATTGCAGTCTACAACTACCTGAAGGGAGGTTGTAGTGAAGTGGGAGTTGGCCTCTTCTCCCAGGCAACTAGCGATAGGACAAGAGGACACAGCCTCAAGCTTTGCCAGGGGAGGTTCAGGTTGGACATGAGGAAGAATTTCTTCTCAGAAAGGGTTATTAGACATTGGAATGGGCTGCCCAGGGAGGTGGTGGAGTCACCATCTCTGGATGTGTTTAAGAAAAGACTGGACATGGCACTTAGTGCCATGGTCTAGTTGACAGGGTGGTGTCAGGGCAACGGTTGGATTCGATGATCCCTGAGGTCTCTTCCAACCTGGTTGATTTTGTGATTCTGTGATGACTTTCAACTTCTGTGTTGGGGGATGTTGTGTGGGGCGGATGGGGTGTTAGCTGTGTGATGTTCTGTTACCCCTGTGATGTCCTACTCCATCTGCATGTGCTTACTGCAGAAGGCTACCTGTAAGTAAAGACAGTGCCACCCCTGCGACAATGGGTGGTTATAGCTGTAGTTTCAGCAAGTTTAATTTGAAATTGGACAACAGGAAAAAATAGATACTACCAGATACTTTTTCACATAGGGGTAATATTAAAGTTTCTCTTGCATCGGAGAACAGTTGCTGACAATATTTGTTGTACACTGAGCCTGATAAATATGTTATGTATCACCTACATCTCAATTTGTGAGCTTTGGAAAATGAGTATGGCCATTACCAGAATTATTATGATCCACTGTCTAGTAGAAGAGGGGTCACAGCGGCGTTTCCTTGACTTAAAACTTTGTCTTGAAATTAACTATCACAGTCCTGGCTTTTCTTGTAAGCTGTGCCTGTGCTGTCTCATAGATACAGAAATGGACAATACCGAGATGAGCTACTTGAATCTTGTGATCGAGTTGCGATTGTGATTTTAGGGGCTGTGGATGGGCTAGGGTCCTAATCTCTTGCTGGAGAGCCAGGACATGTCGCGGGGATAGTCCAGCCTGCAGTGGAGGCTGCAGTGTGTGTTGATGCTGAGACTCCTCTCCTTCCCACCCTCTAAGATAACAGACTCGGGGCCTGAACTTGAGACCCATTTATCTTCCATGCCTCCTTGGGGGGGAAAGAGAGAAGCACTTGTAGTTGGTAGGAGCCAAGGGAAAAGTTGGTTCGCTTCCACCAACCCTTCTCCTCCCTGCTGCAGGATGAGGAGGCCAAGTTCACTCCAGCTCCAGGAGGACCATCAGAGGAAGGAAGCAGGAGAGCAGGACTAGAGGCTAGTGCAAGTGCATTTATAGTAAGGGCACTTTATGACTTTTTGTATCCTTTAGTAACATGCATTTTTAGGGTTCCTGTGCTGCTGTAGTAGTGATGTTTCATTCCTGCTGAAGTCAAAGCAAGCTGATTTTATTTGTTAACATTAAATGGTTTGAAAAGTTTTGGAACAGTGAGGTTTTCCGTAACTGTTCTGTGTAGTTATGATGTTTTTCGTATCTTTGTCCTTCTCTTCTGTACTGAGTCGCACTTGTTCTGTCTTGACTGAGCTTTCTATGGTCTGCATAGGTGACTTCTTGTTGCTTTGTAGGATCTTACTGACTTCAAGGGACTGTGCATGGATTTGCCCATCACCGTCAGCCAGGTGTTTTACAGAAATTACTTTGGTGAACAGAACTGCCTGTCAGACCTTGCTTGTACTTTGAAAGGTTAGGACAGCGAATGTGGAGATTAGGAAATAACGTTTTATTTAAAGGGTCTGAACTGTAACCTCGTGTCGGCATTCATCCTCTGGCTGTCCACAGCCAGACTACCGTAAGCTAAATATCCATTATAGGACATTTCTCAGATTTGTCTGTTGTCAGTATGCTTAAACCGATGTCCTGACTGCAGTTACGGAGGAAACAGTAACAAATAGGTATAAAGCATACACATAATTTTCTGAAGCGTTTTGTCTTCACTGCTGTGTTACACTGTATCCTGGTTTTCATTCCCTACACTTACAGAAGTGAAAGACTAATTTAAAGTTTACACTGAATTTTCTTGGAACCAATTTGAAACATTTTTTTGACTCAGAGATGATAAAGAAAGTGTTAAGATTTAAAAAGAAAACCAGATCTTCATCATAGTGTATGTAAGGTCTGTGATAATTGTGTGTGCTGCTATTGTGATTACTTTATATGAGTGTCTGTGAGTTTGGTCTAGCATTGACAAATTTAAACTTGTGACTCTTGGGATATGCAGAATTTCCTATGCAGAATTCACTAATTTTCCCAAATTCTGCTGTCGCAGTCCTCCATGGGGTGAATGGAGTCTGCGCTGATCCTGTTCACCTGATGCTTCCAGAAGGTTGGCATGAGTAAATGTACTGCTAGTTTAGTTGAATTTGTGGATTTTCTTGTCGAGCAATGTGCACAGTGGTCAGAAAAGAGAAAGTCCTAAATGAATCCTGTGAGGAGACCAACAACAGTCAGAGCTGATCATGGATGAACAGCTCACGGAGATACATAGACCAGCTACAGACATCTGTTTGTCAGTGTCCTACCACAGCTAGCTGAGGGCTACGCCTTCATCATCCTCGATTCTTTTTGCTTGCTCCTCTGTGGTCCTGCTTCCTTGAACAAAGACTCCACTCCACCTTCCTCCCTTTTGCCTTTTTGTCTTGGAGAGGAGGTCTTATCTCAGAAAACATCTTGATATTGATGATAATGATTTACTTTGGCTCTCTAGTCAATTAATGTGTATTATAATATCTTATATAAGACCATTTCAAAACTGAGAATAGATCTTATCACAAACCACAATTTATCTCGCTTTTCTTGCAAAAGACTTAATAAAGTACTTCAGCTCCAAAATACAAACCAAAATCTGATATGAGGAAAAAAAGGCTTTTTTTTTTTTCCCCCTATTGTTAAATCTCTGCATGAAAGCAAGACATGAGTGAGCAGATGTGTAGGAGGTAATTCCTCCAGCAGTCACGCATTTGTTCCAAATATATGCTGAAAATACTGGGCACTCTGGGGTTTAAATAATTCAAATCATAATTACTTTTGGGAAAGATTTTTTTAAATCAAAGTTTTTGTTCAGAAAGTCTTAAATCTCTACCACGTTGTCTCTGTTGCAGGTCTGTTTGGAAGCCATCTATTGCATGTTGCTTACCAATCTTCAAAAATAATCCTGAGTATCTTTTAAATTGTAAGATGAGTTACTGCTATAATTTAAATTATTATTCCAAAAAGCAAGTGCAAAGGAAGTAATTTGAACATAGTTGAAGTTGTTTATTGTACTGGCTAGGTTTGCTCTAGTGACTTAGCTATTACTCAAGGCTCTGACAGTCGTGTAACGACAGATCTGAATTGGACAGCAGAAGCTGCTATCGATACCAGTTGTCTAAGCTGCCTTCTGGCCTGGTGCCCAAGGCAGGAACGTCTGATCCACTTGTGAAGCAGTTGCTGAACGCTGTAGAGCTGGAGGGTAGGAAGGCCCTACAGAGGGATCTGGACAGGTTAGATAGATGGGCCGAGACCAACGGCATGAGGTTCAACAAGAACAAGTGCCGGGTCTTACACTTCGGCCACAACAACCCCATGCAGCACTACAGGCTGGGGGAAGAGTGGTTAGAAAGCGGCCCGGTGGAAAGAGACCCGGGGGTGCTGATGGACAGCCGGCTAAACATGAGCCAGCAGTGTGCCCAGGTGGCCAAGAAGGCCAATGGCATCCTGGCCTCTATTAGGAATGGTGTAGCCAGCCGGTCTAGGGAAGTGATCGTCCCTCTGTACTCGGCACTGGTGAGGCCGCATCTTGAGTACTGTGTCCAGTTCTGGGCCCTGCACTTCAAGAAAGATGTTGAGGTGTTGGAGCGAGTCCAGAGGAGGGCGACCAAGCTGGTGAAGGGTCTGGAGGGTCTGACCTACGAGGAATGGCTGAGGGAGCTGGTGTTGTTTAGCCTGGAGAAGAGGAGGCTCCGAGGTGACCTTATTGCAGTCTACAACTACCTGAAGGGAGGTTGTAGTGGAGTGGGAGTTGGCCTCTTCTCCCGGGCAACTAGCGATAGGACAAGAGGACATAGCCTCAAGCTTTGCCAGGGGAGGTTCAGGTTGGACATGAGGAAGAATTTCTTTTCAGAAAGGGTTATTAGACATTGGAATGGGCTGCCCAGGGAGGTGGTGGAGTCACCATCTCTGGATGTGTTTAAGAAAAGACTGGACATGGCACTTAGTGCCATGGTCTAGTTGACAGGGTGGTGTCAGGGCAACGGTTGGATTCGATGATCCCTGAGGTCTCTTCCAACCTGGTTGATTCTGTGATTCTGTGATCTTCATGTAGCCTGACTTGTTGGCTGGTGGCATCCGCTTCATGAGCGGATCAGACATCTCTGTGTTGTGTCAGTGTCTGCTGGGGAAGTAGGATGAATAGCTGAGAACGAAAGTGTGTCTAATCATCCAGCTGTCTGTCTGACTCCTGTATTTGATCTCTTTTGTTGGCTGTTTTAATAAGGCAAGCGACAGTTACTGAATGTGCTATGATATGCTGTAGGAAAAAGCTTATTTAAAACACTTGAAAAATGTTACTGGTAAAGCTGGGATGGAAAGTCATGGCTTGACAGCAGAAGTCAGGGTAATGCAGTCTTGGGGCGTGTTGCTTGACGTGACTTTGGTAGAGTTAAACTTGGAATCTCCTTTCCAAGAATCTCATTATTTTGTATAACTCACCTGTATAGCAGAACTGTGCTGGGGAGTAATTCTCTTAAGGTATTTTTTGTTACTTAAGATACAGAAATCTGTTTTTAGGGGGTTTTGAGTATCTTAGTAGAAGAGCGCAGTAAGTTAAAATGTCATGACTTCTGATTATTTAGGTATGTTGCAGCTATAACAATTGCTTACATGGATAGAACAATATATTTAGCTGTCCTAAATCCAGTATGTGCACTAGTTAAAAATTACTGCTTGCCCTTGTGTTTCATTATGTTTTTTCTTTTTTTTTTCCCCTCTTTCTCCTTCTATTTTTGCCCATACTCCTCAGCTATGTTATCACTATCGCATGGTGTTCCCCTGCACATGCTTCTCGGTTTCACTCATGATCTTCCCCATTTGCATATGCCTCACTGTTACTTGGCTTCCCTGCCTGCTGGGACATGTTGGCGAGCCATCTGGGCTCCCTTTATTCCTCGCTTCTCTGAGCATGTCTTGCCTGATGGTGGCTGTCAGCAAGGTCCAGACCCAGTGGTGCCATTGCCGTCTGTGGTGGCTTTTGCTTATCCTTGTATATTGATAGAGATTCAGTTTCTTATTCTTGTCTCTGTTAGGCTTCCAGGCTCTCTGCAGCACATAGTCTAGACACCATTCTGAAGAACAGCTAATGTGTTTAATTGGTTTTTCATAAGCCGATAACCACAGACCAGAGGTCAGGAACAGTTTTATTTTACCTCTTGACTGCAGGGAAGGCAAGATTCCCCTACGTATGTGGGGAAGCTCAGTTTAGAGAGTTTGTGGCGAATTTTATGAAGTCACACTTCAGTAGAAATCACAGATTTTTATTTCTACCCTTGTCAAGTTTGTAATGTGCTTTACTTGCAGACATAAACATTGCCTTTGGCAAGAAAGTTCCTTCTTGGCTTTAGTTGTAGCAGATACAAGCAATTTGATCTTTTTTTTTTTTTAAACCCAAGAAAATTCTCTTAGTAGGCATGTTTGCCTTTCCATAATCCTACTAGTGTTTAGGCTGTACTGTTCATTGGGGACCTTTTCTGTAGGTGGGAATACTGTGGGTGTCAGCTTAAAACACTGTAGTGCACTCTCTCTGTGTTCTCTTTAAGCAGGAAAGTCTGGAGGAGTGTGTGACTGTTCTTTGTGACATGATAATTTGCAGATTTCCCTCAGTGTAATTGTAGAAAAACTCTGAATTCAGTTGTGTTCCGTGCTGTCTTGCCATAGCAAAAGCCTGTGAAAAATCTAGCAAAATTTTCTGTCTGCAAGGAATGAATACTGTTCATCCCATCCTTAATTATGCTTATACAAGGTCATGGGCAGGATTTTTCTTAGCAAAAGTATGATGCAGAGATAACAGTGCAAACTGGTTAACTAAATCATACTTAAATAAAAAAACTATTCTGTTGTTGATTTTAATAATAATATTGTCACTTGAATGTTAGAAGTTGTTAACTTTAGGATGCTGTCACTGTCCACAAGTGACTGATAAGTAATATTCTCTGGCATCTAAAATCATTAAGAAAATAATGTCACTTCTAGCATATGATCAAAAAATTTTGTATGTCTATGATAATCAACATGAAACTGTCTGAACAGAATCACTTTGGGGGGGATTTAATACTTTTTTTTTTTAAAAGCAAAAAGTGTTTTCAGAAATAAGGGGAAGGAGCTAAAAAAAGCAGACACCACTTCAAATGTGGGTGTGATGTTACTTCTTCAGCCTGTTACTGGCAAATACATGGTGACTTCAGCTTTAGTCTTATGAAGAGGGCATCTGATACTTGCAACCCATTTGCTACCTTTCTCATGTCTCTGTACCTTCATTGCTTGGCATTCTCCATCATGACAAGTCGTAATTTATATATATATTTTTTTTAAAGGTATGTTACTGAGGTAGGAAATGCTTGTACTAAGCATGTGGTTCTGAATACATATGTGTAGCTTCAGGTCCTCTAACTGCATCTAAATATTTCTTCTATTTAAAACAAAACAAACCCTCCCAGGTCCCTTATTTTTACCCCTTATTTTTTCCACGGTACTTTTACCAGATGTTTCCTAGGCATAGAATCATCTGGTTTTGGTTGGAAGGGACCTTTGAAGATCATCTAGTTCCTACCCCCCTGCCACAGGCAGGGACACCTTCCACTAGACCAGGTTGCTCAAAGCCCCATCCAACCTGGCCTTGAACACTGCCAGGGAGGGGGCAGCCACAGCTTCTCTGGGCAACCTGTGCCAGTGTCTCAAGTCAAGTGTATATTTTCCAAATGACAGCTGGTCTAACCCTTTGTCGTATCTAGTTCTCTTCTGTTCCGAATGTCATTATGAATTAATATTTTAAATTATTTTTAATATCTGTTTGTGTTAATCAGTTTCTGCCTAGGTAATGTATGCCAAATTTTTAGCCTTTTTAATAATTTCCAGTTGTGCTGTCCTTTCTTGCAGCATCAGTGAATAATATATCATATAAATTGATGGTACACATCACGGGAGGAGCAGAGAAAAAGATGATCAAAGTTAGAAATGAGAAATCTGTGTTATATAAGGAAGAAACAAAGATGGGTTATTTTGGAGAGGAAAAAAGTAAGTGGCAATATAGAAACCTATGGAACTAAATGGTGGTGCTTTTTCAGGTGCTCTTCTTTGTCTTCCCATAGTACAGAAGGATGGTTGCGGGCAGTGAGAATGGGAAAGCTGGTTAAAAACCTACCAGTACTCTCCTGGCTGTGGAGGACCTTGTGTGGTTTGGAGGGTTTGGTGTTGTTAATTTGGTGCATTTGTGACTTCTGCATCTTTCAGATCGGTGGATTGCTTATACTGAGGTTGCTAAAGGTAGACAGTTGTTATGAACAATGTTGGGGCACCCACTGTTTTGTTAGCAGGGAGAAGGGCACTGGAGCTTCATCTGTGATATGGTTTCTCGTAACATCCTTGGGGGAGGATTTAAAGGGAGTGTGCCGACCTCAAACTCATTGAGGAGAAGCTTGTATTTCTGATGGAAAGCTGAATCCAGTTTTGTTTTTATCAGGTTCCACACTGGAAAGAAAAAGTAATTGCATGGAAGTTATATTTAGGTGGGTTTTTGTAAAGTATCTGGTCTAATAGTCAAGGAAGGCAAAACCTGATTTGGGATTAGTTTTACACGACAGTTCCCATCCTTCCAAAATAATTGTCTCATTGCTGTAACTCCCATTTAAGCTGAGATAGGTTATCTCCTGAGAGTGGGCTGATTTTACTGGGTTTTTTTAAATATACAAAAAGTGAAAAATCGGTGATATGTGAGTCTGTGAAAGGAAACTATTAACAATCTAATCAAGGATATAAAACCCTAATCTATCTCTCTTCCTACCATTGAAGATCACTGCCCAACTTTTGAAAGGCTTGCCTGCGTCTGAGGTGCAGACTGAGGGACTTGGCTCTTGGCAGAACTGATCTTTATGTGCAGAAGGAGCTGTAGTCATTCCCTGTCCATTCAGTCTTCATAAAGAAAGTTGCAGCATGCTTACACTACACCAGAAAAATGTGTTTGTACCTATGGTTTGGACAGCTTTTCTGTTTGGCTGCTCTGTGCCAACATGTTCCTTCAAACTGCATCTGTCTGCCTGTATCCCAAAAGATTGGAAAGGTGCTGACTGCTGAGGGCTCAGTCCTGTATTTATCATAATATAGAGAACCTCAGTCTCCATTTCTTCTTTTTCTTTTTTTTCCCCAGTCCTCTTTTTTGACTGTGAGGTATTAAAGGTGTTTCCGACTTTTGACTTCACAGACTATTTTATCCTTAAGTTAGTGTTTCTGCTCTTTTCGAAAAGATTTTTCTCCACTGACTCGTTTACTGTTGATGGCTTGAGGAGAATCATCACAATTATTTGTGTTCTTCTAAGAAGAGTGAGAAGGGAAGCAAAGACCTTGGCTTTCCCATGCTTTTTCCTTGAGCAGAAAAACCACAGTAAAGGTTTTTCACAACCACACAGAGAAAGCATGTGATTTCTGTAAGCATGTGCAGGATTGAAATCTAACATATACTTATTGGCTTTGTTGGAATTTTGTTATCAAATACCCTACCTTAATTTCTCTCTCTCTGTGCTTGTTTTGTTTTGTTCAGACTAGTGATAGCAGGACATAATGAAGTAGAGCAAACTATGTTTCTTTTTTTTTTATAAACTGGTTGACATGAAAGGGAAGGAATTATATTACTTTATTAGAAGTTGTCCAGGCTTTCAGATAAGTTTAGTGGTCCTGAAAGTATTGGCACTAGTCTGCCAGAGTCTTGTCTTTTTTCAGTTTCTCTTTCCCTTATGTGAACAATCACGATTTGAGTCAGTAGTAGTGTTGGATCTGATCAGTAGACGGTGCTGTTGCTGTTCTGTATCCACACAGCCTTGGTAGCTGAAAGGATGTAATTTTATTTATAATACTATGTTATATATGAACACTAGTCTTTATGGGGCAGTATCTTGCTATGCTAAAACCAGAAGGGTGATCCTTGTCCTGGAGAACTTTTTGTAGGTAACTTGTAAGACAAAAGAGAGAGCAGATGGGTGTTAGTGGTAACATCAGGCAGTACAGAAAGGAAAGCGGTGTAGCTGGCAATAGTTTCAACATGCCAAAAGAGTCTGATCATTACCACACTGGTTTTTAGTTGCCTGTAAGCTGGATAGTAGAGAAGAGATTGAAGGAGATGATTAGAAAGAAAAAAATGACCATGTAGGTATTTTGGGGGGACCTTCCAAGCGCGATGGGTGCTTGTGGTACGTTTCTAACCCTGTTGTGCCGAGTGGATGCTAGGCACCAGCTTCCAGGGCTGTCGGGCTTACCTGAGCCAGTGTTCTTGTAATGTGAAATTCGTACACAGAATATGTATATGCTGGACTTTCCTTTAATGCCCTAAATCAGCTGGACTTTACTTTCAGTGTACAGAGACCCAGTGTTTGAATGCAGTGAAGGCAGCAGACTGCGAGCTTTATGCTCCCTCTCGTGGCTTATATAGGGCAGTGTAAAGCGTACCTGTTACACTTGTCTGTTGTGGACAGTTTTGAGAGTCTTAAGTGCATAATGTATTATTAAATTATTGTAATTTAAAAAATTAATACAGGAATATGATGTGCCATATGCCTTTTCAAGGTACTAAAGGCCTTCTATAATCAGACTTCAGAGAAGTAGAGGAGTTAAAATCATGTAAAGTTAGAGGTCTCTTTTCTATGTATTGTAAGCATAAGGGGGTATTTCCCATAAAACTTTAATTCTGTCTTTTTTTAATGGTGCCATAATTTGCTGCTGATATTCCTGAAAGTGCCCTTAAGTATTACAGAACACTGAAAATAGGTATGATCTCTATACAACAAACTCAAATATGCTTTGTTAATTGCAAAATTAATTCAAGATGAGGTAGCCCCGATTTGCTGCTTTTCTCTTCTTGCTCTAAGAATGTGAATATAAATGACTCCAGACTTGCAAAATGTTATGCTTTGTCATACCCAAAGGATTCCTTCTAACTCGGCTGTAATTAGTGAGGCTTCATGAGACTGCAGAGCTGTGAGCTGCAAGGTCAGTACTGCTGAAAGGGCAACGTCACTCCACTCCTTTTCTCCCCATCATTGCACTGGCTCTAGCACTTGTCTGACTTCTTGATGCTTATTAAAGTAATGAAAGTGTTCATTCCCATTGGCTCCCCCCACCTTTTTTTTGCTAGTTGATAGAGTGGATAGTGCAAGGAGGTGACAAGACCATGCAGGTGACAGCAAGAAAGGAGTGGGACCTCTCCTTTTGGTAGCAGAGAGTTATTAAAATAAGTCGCCTGTCTCAAGAAATTTGATTCTTAGTTCTCACGGAACTTCATTGACCTGTGTGTTCCTTGAGACTTCAGAGTATTCCCATGGCATTGCACAGCAACAGAGGCTGTAGATTAAATGCACTTTAAATGATAATTGTGCTGAAAAAACCAGCCTGTGTCACCAGCCATTATGTCCTGTGCTGTGCTGGCACAGGCTTCTGTGCTGGCTTATGATGAACCAGGCTGGGAGACTGATCCAGATGAAAACAACCTGCCTTTTGTGGGATGGTTTTCGGTGATGACTTCCCCAATCTGAGTGTTTGCAGAAATGCTTGCCCATACAATGAGAAAAAAGTGGGGACTGCTTTTTTGTTTGGTTGTTGGGTTTATTTGCAATAGCACTGACTGAAGTGCATGTCACGCTGTGGCTGTATAGGTCATTCCTGTGTTTTTGATAACCTGCTCCAAATACTCTTCTGGCATTCAGTACAGCTGGCTCTGTTGCAGTGAAGGTATCACACAGAATCACAGAAGGTAGCTAGAGTCCACACAGAGAAGTACTGTCCTCCAGCCTGCAGAAAGCATGAGTGGTTGGGAACAGCTCCTGCTGATGGCTGGCTGCATGCAGGAGAGTTGAGGTTTTATCACAGAAGCATCACGTGCCCCAATTCAGTGAGACTGCTTCTTTACAAGTTTAAATTTGCTTAAAAAGTTATTAAAAGTTTGGGTTTCTGCGTTGGGTTGGAGTTTGCTGAAGCTCAATCTCCTGGAAGGATTTGAATACTGCCGTGGAGCTTACTTCTGTGTCAGTTGTTCAGCAGTGTGTAATGCTCCAAATATCCAAAAGCTTTTCTGTGGGCACATCTATGTGCAGCCTGCTGACTTAGACCCTGAGATGCTGTTCTGAGCACGTGGAAGACAGACTTAAACTGAAGGCACGCTGCCGTCTACGTGGGTGCTCAACCTAACGCGTGCTGCCTCCTGCCCAGAAGGGCATATGGACACACGCTGTGATTTGTCCTCAGAGCTGGTGAGGTTGAGCTGTCCTCTATACATTCAAGTCACTGTCCAGGGAGGTCCTGCCCGAACTGGCTGTAGCAAAGCAGATTTGTGAAGGGACAGAGCATTTATTCTGCATCCACAAGGCTTTTTGGCAGCTACCTTCGTACACTTCTTTTTTTTGCTCCCTTCCCAAGGCTTTCATAATATCTGCACGAGAAGAGTTGTGAGAGTTAGAAATTTGCTGTGTAAGGAGCACTGCTGTTTATTGGGACCCCCTTGATCCCAGGATCAGCAGCCTGCTTCCCTTGGCTTCATGTAGTCAGATTACTGAGGAAATGATTGAGGAGCAGCAGCTTTAATCTGTGGTGGTGTTAGCTTGTATTTGAATCTTCTGTTGCCTTTGTTTTGTCAAGGATGAATGAATTCAATCAGATTTTATATATTTTATTTACTGGAATATATTTTTCTTAAGTTAAATACCTTGGTCTTTATGCTAAGGTCTTTGTGCTTTTATTCCCAAAGCAGCAGGTATAAATCAAAACCAAAAGGTACATGGCACACACTTTCTTTCAGATTGCCGGGGACAGGACTCGAATTTGGAGTTTGGAAATTCAGCTGAAGTTCAATAACCTCCTCTGTCACCTTGGCCCGGCTCCGTAGTTTGTATGCAATCTTTCTACGCGTGCACGTTCCTTTCCCAAGGGTGCATCTGTTCAGCTTAGACTGCCTTGTGGTATCAGTCCCCTGTAAGAGTATTTCGTGCTGTGTGCTTGTTTAGATAAATCCCAAATAGCAGAAACTGGAGAATATTAATGGCAGAAGCAGAGGGCAGCGTGGTGTTGTGAGCTGATGTTGTCTGCAGGGTTGTTTTTGCCTCATGGGGCAGCGAGGGGGATCTCAGGGTTGCCCAATGAGGTGAGGCTGCAATGCAGGCGGTTAGCTCTCATCTGTGCTCCGTAGGCCAATATCCCACCTCGCAATGGTCCAGGTTACCACATAGTTTCATGCCTTACCTATAGTTGATTTTCAGGTAGAAGCCAGTGTGGAGCTGGCTTTCAGCAGTGGTGGAGCAGCAGGTGCTACCTGAGCCATTAAGGTGCCCACAATGTAAGGGGCTGGGTATATAAGGGGCTGGGTGTAGGCAGCTGGGGAACCACTGTAGCCATCCCCAAACAAGCTGACCCCTCTCTCAAATTCAAGCCCTCACTCAGTCTTTAAGATGTCAACTTTAACGTGAAACACTAGAGGGTGGTATGTTACTGCTGATACTTTATTTTGGAACATATGCATAGTCAGGATTTTTTAATCCCTTGGATTTATTATACAATTCAATCTTTTAAAACAAATGTAGAACTAAAGAAAAAATAGTGCTTTGTTTCTGTGACTGTGAGTGTTTCTGGCAGTGTTTAGTGGTGTGCAATGATACTTTCGGTTTGAGCAGAAAAAAGATCGGGTTGAATTTAGATCTGACTTTTTCTTCAGAAGTGTCATTAGGAACACAATACTTAGAATTATTCACTTGCTGCCTGATGTCTCAATATTCACTTATGTGCACACGATATAAACTACACAGTGGTATATAAGAGGAGGCCATGACTGAAAAAGAACAGGCAGTTTTACCAAGAGGTACTTGGTTTTGATGTTTAACAAGATAAATAAGTTCATGATATTGCTCATGTATTTTTACAACTTGGAACGGTTTTTAGTACTTGGATAACTTTTTTTTTCCTTTTCTTTCAGGCACCACCTTCCATGGTCAATAATGAACAACGCCAACATGCCGAGCACATATTCTTATCATTTAGAAAATCAAAATCACCATTTGCTGTTTGCAAACACATTTTGGGTAAGTTTTTAATAAAGGAAGTTAAGCCTGTACCTGTTTTTATAACTGGAACTGTGCTGTTCTTCTGCAGCTTGGAATACAAACATTAGTTTTGATTTTGATGAGGGGTAGTTTTTGGTGGAGGGTGAAGCCCGTTTCTACCCTTTGGTTTTGTTTTTGGCAGCTTTAAAGCTTAAGGTGCAACTTCATGTAGCTAAGTTCCTAAACTGATTTAAAAGATTGAAGTTTCCTCTGCTACATGATTATTGTAATACTGTCTAATCTGTGGAGCTTGTAGAACTGCCAGTAGTGTGATTGCCTGGTGCTTCCCATTAAATCAATCAGCAATACAATTTTATATAGCTTTGCTAGATTTTGCATTGATGCTGAACTTTTCCATGGTGAGAGTTTTTCAGGTTGAATATCTTAGTAAGTTGCTGTTAACAGCCCAACTGTTGTGTAAAAAAAAAAAAAAAAAAAAGAAGTTAGAAAAGTTTCTGTCCACCTGGTAGAAGCAAGAGAGTATTGATTCAAAGTTTTGTGGGATTATATCTGTGGAGAAAGGCAAGAGATTGGTAGGTATTGTCTTTTCTCAGAAATTTATTGGGTTTTAATGGAAATGATGTACATGTGATTGTGTTACAAGTCTTTAAAAACAAATCTGTTTTTACAGGCGCTATAGAGAGTTATTAGAGTTTGGCAGCTAAATAATCTGAAAATTGCAGGAGCAGTAAGCATGTAAGATTCCTGCTCAGCACCACTGTACTGACCAGATGGGAGTGTTGGAGGCAGGTGAGGGTAGTTTCAGCGAAAGCTGACTCTGAAACCCGGTGAGGAAAACCTGGAAATTTGTGGAAAAGAACATATGCCAAAAACCCAAAAAGCAACTTTTCTTTCAAAGAATTTGCCAGAATAAACAGAGAAATATTAGAATTATGTTTAAAATATTATTTTCATACTTCATTCATTCCACAGTATTTTTTTAAGCGTTATTTCTAAATTTACTGGATTAGAGAAGTACAGTTCATTAATATTGTGATGTCAATATTGCAGGCCTACTACTGTGTCGTTAAATTATACTGTGATGTACAGAGCAGGGTGTCGTTCCTTTCCTACACCCACTTTCCAACCAAAATATTTTTCTACAAATGAGTTTCTTCTGGATTTAGTATATTATATTAGTACTTCATCTGGCCCTGAAGACTGTAACCACACTTTTTGCTTTATGGGTCAGCAAAACTGATGCTTTTTATTTTGACATTGTTTTTTTGAGATTTTAAGTGGGCAAAAGAACATACTTAATTAACTTTGTTTGCAGAACATTTTGATCTCTCGTAAGTGATGTATTTGTCACTGCTCAGAAGTAAATAATGGAAATTTATGTAATACCTACTATATGTGCTAAGGGATACATCACTGCATCTTAAAGAAGGGAATACAATTTAGCATTAATAATTCGATATCACTGCAGACATAATTATTTTTTCCTTCTGAAATGTGGCTAGTTGGAAGGAATGTGATCCTGATTTTAACACCTTTTGGATGTCTAGAAATATTACATCCTTAAACTGCTCATGTGCTATCACCATTGAGAAACCAGCATGTTTCCACATGGGTTGGGTTTTTCCTGGCAGTGGCTTTTCCAGTAGGCAGTTGTGATGCTGAGACCTGGAACTGAGGGATTTCTCCCAAAACATTGTGCTTCTTGAGTAAGTGTTTGTACAGTCTGGACAGAAAGAACAGCTGGTTTAACACTTGGGAGGTGAGAAGGGAGAGGTAGAGATTATGAAATCAGGAACTGAGGAGGGAAACAAGCTGTTCTTAATGAAGAATAAAAGTGTACTGAAGGGATATGTGCAGGTAAGGATGGGCAGGAACCAGAGGATCAGAGTAGATAGGTTTAAAAAGAAACAGAAAAAAATGGTCAAGACAGGAATTGGAAGAGAGATGGAGAGAGATAACAAGGATGTTGATGGCATTCATGGAAAGAAAAGTGTATGAGTGATACAGGGAGAGGAACAGATATGATGAGCATAAGGAAAAGGGGAACAGCCAATACCATACAGTTTCTTTAGAAACCTGGAGTTGAACCCAGGAATCATGAGGCTTTATGTTCTTCTGCTGTAAGCTTATAGCTCTTAAAATGTACTAGCAGAACTTGTCCTGTCTTTCTGTAGTAACTTCATGTAGAGGATAATGGTGCTCTGACTAGTTATAAGCTTACAGCGAGTGCTGGACGTCTGTGCTGTTAATGATTGCACTTGTGCATCTGCTGTACTTGATGCAAAGGAGAAATTCCATCCTCTTTTTTTTAATAGCATTCTCTTTTTGTGTGAGCTTTGTACAGTTTGAAAAGCCAAAGACCCAGAAGTTAGAAAATGCCAGAATTAAAGTTCCCATGCAGGAATAATTTGGTTTATTTTTATGTGTGTATTAAACATACACATTAATCTTTTAAGTGGTTACTTAGTTTTCCAAATTAAGCTAAGCAGATTTAAAGGTGGTTTATTTTGATTTAAGCATGTTTACCTGTGTATGGTTTAGATTTGGAGCCTGATTAAAATTTTTAGCAGATTTTTTTAATTAAAGATTTTTAAAAAGCCTACTTAATTTTTTAATTAAAGAATTAAAAAAAATTTTAAAAGCCTCCTTAAAAAAATTTTAGCAAATTAGCTGGTATCTTGGATATAGAACTTGCATATAAAGGAAATGTATATTACAAACTTGTGTGTGTATGGTCAGGGGAAGAAGGTTTGTTTTGTAGTCATTTAAAGCCCATCATCTCGTGACTGAAGCTTTCTCAAACAAAACCAGGTTTTCTAGTCCTGGCAGGTCGCTCACCATAGCTCAAACTCCACTTCTTGTTTGGGAATTTTATTTCACCATTTCATATTTTATGCTTTTGTCAGCTGTGGCTATACCTTTTCTAAATGTTCCTTCTGTGTTTTCTACAGAGCTCAGAATGTTTTGAAACTGGCTACTAAGATAATACCTGTTATTTCTAAGTTAAAATTTTTAAAAGCAAAGAGACAACAACAACAAAATTCTCTGTAGCTGTCTATTGTCATATAAATTAAATTCAATTTCTGGGATTTCTCTTTAAATTATACTGTGTAGTCATCCAAACTGTCACCTTTTTCTAGTTTCTTTAGCACATCTATATACAAAGCAATTAGATATTCAGATAATAAGGGCTAATGATTCCTACACTTTGGTAGGAAGTTGTGTTTTGATTACCTGAAGATAAATATGGAAGCTTGAACATAATGTAGAAAACCTTAAATACACCAGTCTGTAAAACTTTTGCTTTGATAGTTAAACACAAATGTTATCTTTAGATGTAAGTGGACTTGATTCTGTTTACCATCCATAAAATAAATGTAGTTTTATGCACTGCTGGTTCCAAAGACAAGCACCTGAATGGTAGAGGAATCTTCAGTTCTGGCATGCCGGTCAAATTATTGCTATCATAAAGTATTGGGACTAAATCTGTCTTTTTTTTGGTTGTTGTTCCACAGTTGTATTAGCATTCTTATTCCTGATCTTTGCCCCAGTCTCCTCCCGCAGCCAACTTTTCTTCCTCTGAGTCTCTGACTCAAATAATATTGGACAATTTGATAATCGGGTTGTTGATTTATTCCCCCCCGGTTTTGAGGTGTAAATTCTTTTTCTGATTTCATAGCAATAAAATTCCATTTAATAATAACTTAAATAATAGTAAATTACATTATTTTTTTTCTTAGAAATACATAGGAGATAAATACATGTATGCCTTCTGATACTCTAATTGTCTTTGTTTTTCCCCACAGAAACTAGTAAAGTGGACTATGTCCTTTTTCAAGCTGCTACGGCAATAATGGAGGCAGTTGTAAGAGAATGGATTCTCTTGGAAAAAACTAGCATTGAATCACTGCGAACATTCCTTCTAACCTATGTCTTACAAAGGCCTAAGTAAGTATAAAAAAAACCCCTCTGAACATGTAGGAGTCTGCATAAAGTCTGGGTGATCCTTTTGTTTCCGAGGGTAGTGGTAGAAGGCCATTTCAACAATAATTTATCTTCCATTCTTAACACTTAGTTGACTTCTGTGGAGCTGTCAGCTTTCCCTTATGAATTCACACACAAAGTTTGAAAAAGAAATAAGTTAAAAATTTTATTGAGCATTGATGTTCAAAATTATTTGCAAATGTATTTTTGCCATATTGTTTACAGCCTTCAAAAGTACGTTCGGGAGCAGATTCTATTAGCGGTAGCGGTGATAGTGAAACGGGGATCATTAGACAAATCAATCGACTGCAAAAGCATTTTTCATGAAGTCAGCCAGCTGATCAGCAGCGGTAACCCCACTGTAGTAAGTATTTTATCTTTTTCTTAAAATTTAAGCAATCTGTATCAGCAGCGTAAGTTACCTACTTAGTGACTATAAAATCTTCTGTACTTCTCTTATCTAGAAATTAAAATTAGTAGTTAAGTTGATAGCCATTTAAGCAATCATTTACCGAGTCTGAGATTTTTGAATAAGAATGTTTTGGGACTAGTAATAATATGTGTGGTTCTTCGGTACACCATATTTTTCAGGAAATAGGTTTCTCTGAATAGCCACTTTAAGTGCCACGGGGTTGTTTTTTTTATTTCTCTGAGTTTGTTTAATGAAACAGCATGATCTAAAATGGATTTTCCATTAGCTGGCAGGTTCTCTAAACACCCTGTTCCCCTTCCATCTGTGCAGTGCTGCACCCTCCTGTGACTCAGCTGTCGGAATAGGCTACCCAGCAAGAGGCATAGGCTTCTGCTGTTCTCTGGGAGACGGGTAGGTGGAGAGAAAGGGGTGCGAGTAAGTAAAACGTGGAATGGAAATACAAAACTTACTCTAGATTTAATGTCATACTCCTAGGGGTGTTACCTTCCATACTGAGCTCAAAGTGGAAACAAGGTGTCCAATATCTATCTATGCATTTAGTGAAATTCCGTTTGCTATGCCAGGAGATAAGTTTAGAATAGGTCATAATAGAGGCATGTAACTAGAGATTAAAGAGAGGTGATTTTTCTCCTACCAAATGCAAACTGAAGATTATGTGGATTCCATGCTGTAAGTTTTAACTGAAGCTTTTCTCTAACAAAACAAACCTTGAGGGAACTGACTGGTAACACTGAGCGTTTAGAGCAGCAGTTGTGCTAGATGTGAGCAACAAGTGTTTAACTCTGAAAATTTAATCAAAGTGTACTAGAAGTAATGCAGCTCATGTCATGGTCCTAAAAATAGTGTATCACCTCCGAGCACAAATGATATCCCTCCAGGGTATGGAAATTTCAGTTACACTTCTAAACCTTAATTTCACTGTTATTTAGCTTAAGAAGAACATTTCAGCCTTTTTGGTTGTGCGTAATTTGGATAGAAATGGGTATTTGTTAGGAGAATGATGCTGAGTTCATGCTTTTTTTCCAGGTAACATAGCCGTGTTATTAAAGTGGAGTTACAACTGAGGTTTCAAGTTTTATGCATGCTGGTGTGAATGCGTATGTAGTTTATATGATCTTTCCATAAAGATACAAAAGTGGATGTCTCTGAACTAACTCTTGCACAGTCCAACTTCTACAGTTATATTCTGTGCATGCAGTAATACACAGACATCCTACACTGACCACAGCATACAGCACGCTAAGACTGCCTGCTCTAAGTATATCATCCCGGGCTTGCTGCAGAACAGAGCGTGTTGCAGAGGAGCTCTGGCTGGGGAAAGGGGCAATATTTCACTCTCCTCTTCTCCAAGTTGCACTCGCTGCCACTGTACAGAGACCAAGTTTGGCTCAGCTTTTCATTTCCCTTTGTCCACATCCCTTCACAAGTATTACTTTCTCCATAGTTTTTCCGAAGTATTTGTGCTGAAGTTTTAAGAATGGTATTGAAAATGTCTTGAGTATATAATGATGTTTTCTATTCTGGTGTGCTGATATGACTTACTAGCAAAAAATGACACGTGATGCTGCTGGAACAACTTTTCTGTAAGGAGCAGTATATGTTTCTTAGTCTTTGGCAAGCTGGTTATGAACACATGCTCCCCATGTATGTGTGAGGTTTTATATTATAAAATAGTTCTCATTCATAAAAATGTTCCTGTAATCTTCTGAGACTTTGCTGCAAGAGAAACTCTGGTACTGGCACAGCTTCACGTGACCTAGGACTCGGCATACACAGTAATAAGCAGCAGTAAAATTGTGTATTAGCACAGTACCTGCCACAGCTGAGCTCTGAGTAGGTTCAAGGCATGCCTCTTGTATAAATATATAATAACTTTGAAAGGTTGTATGAAATAATTCATACAATGAATTATCTACCTCTTTTCAAATATGGGTGGATGTTGTTACTTCTGTGTCTGTAGTGTTTGGCCATGCCCATCAGGCCATGTGGAACCATGGTGGCGCAGCTGCCTCACTGTTGTGTGAAGTCTCAGCGGAGGGTGCTTCAGGGTATGGTATGAAGCTAAGGGAGTGGTCCTGGTTTCAAGATCCAAGATGCACAGTCAGGACAGTGCCATGCAGTGTCACAGGTGCTTCTGCACTTCACTGGGGATGTGTTTATATAGTTATTTATAAAAACAGACCTCCATCCAAGTCAGGGAGGAGGCTAGGATATGGGTGTTGGGAGAGATCAGCAGATGTTTTCCAGCCCTCTGCGTCTTCCTGACTTCTTCCACTTTTTTAACATGTCTTTCCTGTGATATGATATGTGCTTTTGCCTCCAGCCTTGTACACTCCCATTTCAGAAGTCTGTCATACCTTTGTGATTCCCAATTCTCTATTTGGTTCCTTTCTTGTGTCCTTCCCAGACTTCTGCTTCATGTTTCTTCTGAACTACTGCCCACTCACTTGTGTCCTCCTACCTGAGGTTCACTCCGGCAGCTGAGAAATAACACACGGAGCCAGCAGCAAGTCACTTCATATTTAAAAGTGTTTAAAGCTCTCAAACGTGGCTCTTAGCTGTTGATAACTGCTTTCTACAGCAGATTGTAATTGAGAGAAAGTCCTTTCGTAAAATGCGAAGTGGTCTCTTGCCTGCTTCCTGCTTGCTTTCTCCTCTCGGCTGGCTCTGAAGCTTCCTCGCCCTTCTTTATCTTACAAGAATAAAGTAGGTACTTAATCTTTTTCATTCCCCGCAACCCTTCACCCAGTTTCTGCCAGACATCTGTACTAGTTTTGTGTTTGTTAGCCACTCCTGCTCCATGGAATCTTTGGGACTTTGCAGTAACATGTCAGGGTCAAGTCCTGAAGGTGGATGTAATAAGGACAGCAGTGAATGTAGTAGGTACTGTCTTTTACATGTGTCCTTTTGCAGGATTTGGCATGCTTAATACATTACTTCTCGAGTATTAGTTACATCCATTTCTAAAGATAGTTTTATTTTGAGGATGCAACTTGAAGGTATGTTGAGTAATGTGGCAAACTGACATGGGAGCAAGACTGATGGATGAACTGTTGAGAATGAAAAACAAAAAGGAGTTTGGAAGGAAGGAGAGGAATAGTGATGAGAGGAAGGAAGTGGGCAGGAGATGGAAAAGATCTCTTAATAGTGGAGTGTGGTGTACATGTTAAGGAAATAACAGGGCCCTAAGGAGAGGTAATACTACAGGGATAGGAAGGATGCATGGTTAGAGCCAGGGTTTGAACCTGGAGTGTTGACTGCTGCTGCTGCTTCTCTGCAGTATTGACCTTTATGGATCTCGTGGAAGAAACCTCTGTCTGAGAAGGGAAAGCAGACTACAGAGGTCTGGCTGCCTATTAATTTATAAATGAGTTTAGGTAGTAATCCTCTGGGAGGACAAGGATTAGCTTAGGAGTTCCTGGTTTTTTTTTTTTTTATCCTGGCTCCTCCTGTAACATAGATACAAGACATCCTCCTGCTCATGAAGGAGAGTCTGTAATCTCCCTCCAGTAGCAATTTCAGGATCTCTTAAAAATCTTCACCTCTGGGGGACAGAGCTTCTGGCAGTAGACACAGTATCATGGGCCAATCTTAAAATGCTAAATACATGTTTTCTATCACTGATTTCAAGGTTTTGTAGAATCGTGTGGGCCAAGTTCTTCTCAACTATAAATGCCTTCAATTTCTTGGCCTTTTCTTTTTGTGTTAGGATATTCTGCTTTTGCATAGCTGAAGGATTTTGTCTGTCCTTCATGCCTGCCAGAAGGACAGGAATCCTGGCAGCTAAGGTGACTGATTCCCAGGAAGAGGAACTGGTCTGCATGTGAACACAATCAGATGGACTTCGTTTAAAACTGGACTAGGATATGGGTCATACCTGGATTTATTCCAGAATATGGGTACGCAGATGCAGAGGGGGTCCAACTGCTGTAGATCTGACACAGGTCTGGGAAGCAACAGAAACTGTGTTTAAGATCTACAGTGCATGTAGTAGAATGTATTCTAATATAAAGCTCCATACCTGAAGCCTAAATTTTACTGTGTGTGCAAGAAGACTTGTCAAGACTTACCGGAGGAGCTCTGGGATCCTTCTCTTAAAAATCTGTAAATTTCTTAGTCTGTTTCCCAGTGTTCATGGTTGGGCTAGAGAGGAGATTCAGATGCTTCAGGTTACCTAAAACTGCTCAGGAATGTGCTGTGGATGGATCTCCTGTGAACAGTGGGAAATATTAATAAGCAGAACTCTAGGCATTCATCTTCATTGAAATTAATCTACCCATAATAATGGCTGCATAGATAAGTAGTTACATTTATTTAGCATTTATGGTTCTTATTTCTGTTTTTTAAGAAGGATTTTACTTCTGGATCCCTGTCTAGCTGTTGCTGTCATGTGGTAGGGTAGGAGTTGGAGAGGCTTTCATGACTTTTATATTTTGACAAAAATGTATACCCCTCTACCCTCAGCTGTATCTTCTGGTCTAATAAAATTATTACTTTGTCCTATGAACCTTATTGCACTTGAGACATGTTGAGTATAAAAAAACAGATGGTGCACCAGGATATTTAAGCTGTTTCCTTCACGCTGACAAGTGCTCTATAAAGGCCTAAGTTAGTGTGGTAAAGATAGGTTTTGGAATTTTAGGGTTCCAGAAACTACTCCAAATATGAGGTTAAAACTCAGTAATAGAAATGTAAGAGAACTTTAAAGCATAAGTATTTTTTTAGTAGTTGTATTAACCACAGTGCCTTTTAAAGTTTTCAGATTTTTCTTTTGAAAGAAAGCCTACTCTACCAGAGGTGCAGTAGACCAACACTCCATCTTAGTTGCTTAATAACTTTAATATTAGAAATTGATAGCTCCCAGTATTGTCATTTACAATAGAGCTACAGTTTCAAAGACTGGGCTGGGAAGTGAGGAGACATGATCCAGAGGACAGATGTGTGCCCCCTCAATTCTGCCATCTCATGAGATGTGCACATGTAGAGGCCCTCACCTGTAGACCTCAGAGACTCACTGGGAAAAAGGAACGATGCCTTTCCATGTGTTATACCTATAATTCTTTTATTACTGTGGTGACACACAAATAAACAGGCTTGAGGGGAAAAGCTGCTTTAAGAAGTTTATTGACCCTAGCTGCTCAGTCTTTAGTCCCGCTTCCTCTCAGAGGTATTGCCCTTCTGAATATATATGTTCAGTAGTAAACCGTATCTGTGTGGGAGTCTGCTTCAAAACAACCAGCCTCTTCCTTTCTAACCCTTTTTTTTAAGATCTCTTTTTTCTTCTTTAGCAGATCTGCTTTGGAGCACATCCATGTCATGTAGATCATTTGGCATATCTGGCAGTATGACAGGCAGAGGCAGGCAAGAAGGACCAGGAAAAGTGGGGGGAGAAGGGACCCCCTGCCCACCAAAGAGCACTTGCCAGGATGATGTATATTTAAAGCTGGGTGATACTGATGGCGAGCTGCATGGCTAGTCTTACTATTCATTATTTTGAATTTAATTAAAAGTCTTGGATTTGTTCATGCAACTACTGTAGGAGTGAAGATTCAACTGGTGCCTTTCAGACAAGAACCTGGAGAAGGATATGTTACCTCTAGATAAATGGTTTTCAGGCGTCCAGTTTTTTTTTGCTGAGGTTACTTTTTTTTATCTCCTCCTGATTTCTGCTTCACAACTTCGCCTGTCCCCAGAGAAACAAAGAAAAGCATGTTTTGCACCCTAAGCTCGAGTAAACTCTGCCTGGACCTCTTCTGCTATTAGTAGAGGCTGCTACTTCCCTTTTCTCTTTGGCCAAAGCCTGCATGCTTCACATGCCACAAGATCATCTTCCTGTGGCCCCTAGTGATTCGCAGAGGAATTGGTTTTCTCTTTCTCAACTCAACCTTGGTGATTTCCCTTGCTTGGTTTGCCCCCAAGGAAGGGAAGCAGGGTCTCACCCCTTGTGCCGCTCTAGGTGTGGTGTGTTAACCTGGTGCTGCTCGTCTGTCTTTGCACGGTGGCAGAGGGGGAATGGGAGGAAAGGGATGCAATGCCCAGCCAGTCCCTTACTGCTGACAGCACAGAACTGCAGCTGTGGGTCCTATTCCTATCATCCTGTCCCTGCTCTACAGCTTTTTTCCACCAGTTGGCTCATTTTGGAAGGAACAAACAGATAAAATCACAGAATCACAGAATGTTAGGGATTGGAAGGGACCTCGAAAGATCATCTAGTCCAATCCCCCTGCCGGAGCAGGATTACCTAGACCATATCACACAGGAACGCGTCCAGGCGGGTTTTGAATGTCTCCAGAGAAGGAGACTCCACAACCTCTCTGGACAGCCTGTTCCAGTGCTCAGTCACCCTCACCGTAAAGAAGTTTTTCCTCATATTTATGTGGAACCTCCTGTGTTCCAGCTTGCACCCATTGCCCCTTGTCCTGTCAAGGGATGTCACTGAGAAGAGCCTGGCTCCATCCTCATGACACTTGCCCTTTCCATATTTATAAACATTAATGAGGTCACCCCTCAGTCTCCTCTTCTCCAAGCTAAAGAGACCCAGCTCCCTCAGCCTCTCCTCATAAGGGAGATGTTCCACTCCCTTAATCATCTTCGTGGCTCTGCACTGGACTCTCTCTAGCAGTTCCCTGTCCTTCTTGAACTGAGGGGCCCAGAACTGGACACAATATTCCAGATGTGGCCTCACCAGGGCAGAGTAGAGGGGGAGTCGAACCTCTCTTGACCTGCTAACCACACCCCTTCTAATACACCCCAGGATGCCATTGGCCTTCTTGGCCACAAGGGCACACTGCTGGCTCGTGGTCATCCTGCTGTCCACTAGGACCCCCAGGTCCCTTTCCCCTACGCTGGTCTCCAACAGGTCTGCCCCCAACTTGTACTGGTACATGGGGTTGTTCTTGCCCAGATGCAGGACTCTACACTTGCCCTTGTTATATTTCATTAAATTTCTCCCCGCCCAACTCTCCAGCCTGTCCAGGTCTCTCTGAATGGCTGCGCAGCCTTCTGGTGTGTCAGCCACTCCTCCCAGTTTTGTGTCATCAGCGAACTTGCTGACAGTGCACTCTATTCCCTCATCCAAGTCATTAATGAATATATTGAATAGTACTGGTCCCAGTACCGACCCTTGAGGGACTCCGCTAGACACAGGCCTCCAACTGGACTCTGTCCCATTGACCACCACTCTCTGGCTTCTTTCCTTCAGCCAGTTCACAATCCACCTCACTACCCGATCATCCAGACCACACTTCCTCAGTTTAGCTGCGAGGATGCTGTGGGAGACTGTGTCAAACGCTTTACTGAAATTGAGATAGACCACATCCACAGCTTTACCATCATCTATCCACCAGTGGGTTCTTCCTGGTGCTTGCTTATGTTTCTTCAGAATGTATTCTAGTTTTCTTTGGTTGGGAACTACTACTTCAGCTCCTGGGTTCCCCCCCTTAGCAATACTCAGAAGTTGAAAAGCTGAAGTGGCCCCAGTTACTCTTTGTAAATAATGGTATTTCTTTTGGTCCTGGGGCCATCCTGTTAACCTTTCCATTTGAGTTGCAGCTTACATTCTGGAGATCTAGATACTCTGAAAATGTTAGCAAATACAGCTGTGCTTATTCAAGGAAGTTAGGGAAGAAGTATATTACCGTCTTTATAAAGGAAGCCTTCCTTTAAAAAATTTATTTGTTAAAATTGCTTTTGACACATTTTCACTGCAGAATTTTATCACCTAGGAGCAGCACAGCAAACTCTACCTCTGATAGATTTACTCTTTGATTCTTCCTGCTCTTGTGCAAGTTAAAATGAGCTGGTTTAGGGATATTATTAGGTGCTTCTTGTGGCTCCCCTGTGGTTTCAGTTACAGAGTTTACATTATACAGATGGAGACAAGAAGTCCTCTAAATGCATATTCAGGCTGGCAACGATCTAACATAACAGGGTAGATGTTATGATTTGCTCTGTTCAGGTGAGACCTTTATTCTTTTAAATATACTTACTCATTTTTCTGTAGGTATAAATGACACTTGCAGAAGGTGGGAGGAGATTGCTTGATAGTTTAGGTTTTGTAGTAAAATTAATGATTTAATCAAGCCTCTAACAACTTAGCTGTCTCTCTGCTCCGAGTTTCAGAACATAGGAAACATTTTTGATGTTGTAGTTCATTCTGCTTTGTCTGTTGGCTTTTCTGCCTTGGAGCTGGTGTACCACATGTCCATTTTTTTCCTAAGCTGTATTTGAACTCTTCTTCCTTTCAGATGCTTTGTAACCTAACTACCCTCAAATGAAGCAGTTCACTTATTCCATGAGCAGTCCAGGCACAAGTGTGAAATCCCTTCAAACATTATGGCTTTAACTTTTGTTATAGGCACATTCCATTTGAAGGAATAAATTGCATTTACCTTCTGCATCTGAGTTTTATGAATTATATATAAATGTTGTTTACTGTTAAAATGGTGCATGATCTTTCTGTAGTGTCTGTGGGTTTTTTTTTCAGAGTAATTTAAAAAGAAAACCGCTAAAACGATGTTACTACTGGGTGTCTGATTGCCAAGTTAATCTCTTATCACAAGTCCCATTGATCTTCTGTTTGAGCAGCTGAGAGTCTATTTTATGTGTAGCGATCTTTCATAAAGTTTATTCCTGGTAATAAAGCTAACTGGGGTGAGTGCCAAGCTATTCTCAGAGGCAGTCTGCTCTCAACAAGAGAAGTATTTTATTTTGTTAGATGGGGTTATTGTTTGGGTATGTACTTGTGGCAGAACTAGTGAAATTGCTAGCGAGTGAGTCAAACTGGGTTCAGAGGTGTACTCTTACTGGTATGAAGTTAATGGCATTACTGTGCAATAGCCATTCAGATCTGACTTTTAATATGATGCCCAGAATCACGTGCATTTTCTACTTATTACTGTATGGTGTTATTAAGTTGGATTGTTAATCCCTCCTGTGGCATGTCAAAAAACTTTAAAAAAGCCACGCTACAAAACAACAAAAAAGCCCTCCACCCTAGAATTTTACATATATTAAGTGCATTCAATTTTATTATGTGTAAGAGGAAGTAATTGTGTTTCACAGAGCACAACTGTATTGGTTTATCTGAAATTATGTTGTTTTTCAGATTTTTGAAATCTTTCTTCTAATAGCCTGCATTTGTGTTGAGGTACTTAAAGTGTCTTCATACCAAACATACATGTAAATTAAAAAAAAAAGTATTTAAAAATATTACTAGTTAACTTTCAGTAGTTACTTCTCATAAAGTAAAATTTCACTTTTAGTAAAGTTTACTTAAGCTTTATTGCAGAGTTTCTGAAGTATTACTGTGTATTCAGAAGAGTTCGATAGGTGGCAGGGCACATGTTATTTTATGCTAATTATTTTGTTAATATTCCTATGAAAATGGCAACCTTACTGCTATGCAGAACAATCTATATAAATTCCTGTAGTCTTACGGCAGTTTTGGGAAGCGGTGGTGGTTTTGTGTGGAGCTCTATGCAAATGCTTGACATTGCAAGGCAGGTTACAGGTCTTGATCTGTTCCTCTGCTCTTGTCTGTGAGATAAACTCCTGGGGGTTGGCACCTACCTTCTAGGAAACCCATCTCAAGCAATCTCCTCTCAGCCTGTTGCTGCAGTAAATTTTAAATTACTGGCCATTATCTTATGTTTGGTCTTCTCCTGCTTTGGTGACCTGGATGTATGGGTGTACTTACAGTTCCTCATGGATGCAAGGGGTAAGCGCAGATGCAGAGAGTGACAGGAGGGCATGGACGTGCCTGTAGTGCACACAGTGCCCTTGGGATGGTGAGGGAATGGGGCAGGATTTGCACCCCAGGTATGGAAAAACCAAGGTGAAGGAGTTGGCAGGCTGCTGGGAATTCAGTGGGAGGGAGGAGAGCGGAGGGGTGCAGCGTGCCCTGGTGTTCACTGTGGGCTAGGCTGCTGGAGGGAATAGAGTGTGTAAATCTCTAGTAATGTCACGCTTCTCCTTTCATGCTCAAAGCAGGTACTGGTGTCAGAACTACCTGAAATAGCTCTTTCTGAATTTCGGGGGGCAGGTCACTGCTCAAGCTGCTTTGTCAGGCTCTTAGCAGATTCAGTTAGCCTAGCTGCATCCATTGCTCTTTACATCTTTAATGAGATTTCTGTACCATCAATCATAGAATTTAATCTTCCTTTTAAATTTCTCCTTGAAATCAGGAGAAAAGCACACAAAAAAATCTGGAACACAACTTTTCTCATGCAATAGCACATTACTATCCGAACAGAAAGGATAAATACCATATAAGCAAGCTGGAGAAAATGGAAGGAGAAAGTGTCAGTTATTTCAGCTAATATTAACTATTTGTAATCATGGTGGGAACAAACTTTCTTTTCCTATTGCTCCTTACCGGTTGTTCGAACTTACTGATTTATTTTCCAGTAACTGGCAACCGACTGCAAGTGATGGGTAGTCTGCATCACCGCCCTGCTTGTCCTGTGGTGGTCTGGGTGGTGGCTTGGTGTGCAGATCTTTGCATGATGATTTAGCTAAAGCTTAACTTTAGCCAGCTTAGCTTTAGCCAGGCTGTTGTATTATTGTAGTCATTAATACCACATGGTAATCGTGGTATGTTGTAGAGCATCGACCTGTACAGATTTGTAATTGTAACTAATGATATCCTTACATCATGGCTTCTCCAAGCTGAAAAGTATCAGTAGTTCAAGCATAAAAGAAAAGCCTAAAATTTAAAGTACTTAACCTTGTGAGACTTCTGCATCTCCTGGCACGTAATGAAACTGGGTAGTGTTCTCTGCCAACTTTGCTTTATTCCTTTAAAAACATGTATTCTTCTCTAAAGCATTGTTCTACAGCCAAACTTTGGGTTTTTTTTTTAGTTTGTTTTTTTTTTTTTCCCCCCAGATTAATTCTTTTCATATAGAACTCTTAATGTTGGATTTAAAACTCAGTGTTAGCCTACACTATTTTTTTTATATTGTATCAAATCTAGATTTCCTCTAAAAAAAAAAAAAGTATTTATTGTGTAAATAGCTTACACAGAAATTTGGAAAGAAAATACTGAAATGTTTGAGCTAACTAGAAATATTTCTAAGTCCAGCATAGAACTGACAAAATAGCACTTTTGCTGGAGTAGTTCAAAGTGCGATGCTCGTTTTCACTGGCTA
This sequence comes from Nyctibius grandis, assembly GCF_013368605.1. Taxonomy (NCBI): domain Eukaryota; kingdom Metazoa; phylum Chordata; class Aves; order Nyctibiiformes; family Nyctibiidae; genus Nyctibius; species Nyctibius grandis. The sequence goes on from NC_090659.1 coordinate 107,074,150, forward strand.
AACGTTGCTTTTATCATACGTGACATGCAACAGAGGTGACTGTGTGTGAGAGACAGTCCATTTGAAATAAATAGTTATTTCTTTAAAATGGGAAAGCTTAGATTTAGCAACTGAGCAGCAATATGCTGGTCTATTGTACAGCTTTATTATACAGTAGAAGAGAAAACCCATGTATTATCATGAAGCCACTATGATCTGTCTGGGACTTATTTAGCAAGTAAGAATGTTAATTTAGTGTATACCGGCTAAGATAACTAGTTGTCTGGGGGGTCAAGGTACTGACTTCAGAGGCATTTCTGAACAAAGATGTTGCAGTTGGTGCGTGGATGGCACTGGTCTCAGCTGTTGTATGAGCTTGCATAAATAGTATCATCTCCACTTTAATCTTTCGGGTGTTCAGAGGTAGTGTGCATATTTCTGTTTAACCCCTGGACACTTGCTGGCATGCATGACCCTTTAACAATTCCTATCCCTCTGTCCATCCCTGGCACCTTGGCTCCAAACAGTCTGGGAGGATAGCCAGTAATTTTGAAGTTTTTTGTTAAGAACGTCTCTTTAACAAAAAATGTTTTCATTTCATCAGTACACTGTTTCTGTTGTGCTTGTTACAGTAGTGTGTGGCACACTTCTGAAGTACTTCTTGCATCTCCACTGTACAATATTTACTCCCCTTTGTGTGTAACGATCAGTTAAAAAAAAAATATTAAAACTGGTGATAATGGTTACTGGACTTTGGCATCAGGAAAAAAAAGCTTTTTTTTTATTTCAAAAAACAGCAACAAAAGCTGGAGCAGTGTGTTTCTTAAAGGAAAGTTGGCTTTTAAGTTGTGTTTTAGGATAAGCATTTAATTTACCTTAAATTTTGAGAATGAAAAAGATATTTAAACCTTTAGTCTTCATTGATCTGTTTCTCCAAAATTAATGTGCCTTTTTCTCACCAATTTTTATATCGCTTCAGAAACATCATTCTAATAGAATAGTTTTAGAGGTTCATTCTGAGGCTTGTGGATGTTGTGCTTTGGAGGGAAGTATCCAAAAGCTTTCAAGTGTCAGAGCTTTCAGCTTATTCCTCTCCTTTTTTCTTGATGGGGGGAGAGGGCAAAGGTGTAGTAGATGGTGTGTTGCAGGTGCTGGTTTTGACTAGCCTTTATCACTTTTGGTGGTATATATTTAAGCATGATCAAATACCAACACGGTAAGTGTAGCAAATGTAAAGAAGGGCCAAAAAAAACTTCAGAGTGACCTGAACTATTAGATCAATAGAAATAAGTGGAAACTGAATCTTCCACAAAACTAATACCTGTAGAGCCCCGTGCACAGGGAGAAAAAATAAGCAGCAAGGCTGGGAAATGGATTGCCATAAGCTTGTTTCTGTTTTGTAGTGATGATCGTACAGACGCTAGCTTTTATGTTGCTCAAATACTTGAATTTCTTCTGTAGGGATGGAGCCTGGATGATTCCAGAGATGATTCACCCAAAGATCTATACTCTTGAAAGTTTGAGTTGTTCTATTTTGTGTTAGAAGACTGCAATAGTAGTCATAGAAATATGCTGAAATGGACAATGTAGGTGGTATTACGTTACTGAACATCTTTTAGTTATATTATTCCCCCTCATTTTTTTTATAGCAAACTTTGGCCTGTTCCATTTTAACGGCGTTGTTGAGCGAGTTCTCAAGTTCAAGTAAAACCAGCAACATTGGACTAAGCATGGAGTTCCATGGTAACTGTAAACGTATCTTTCAGGTAAACTAGTTCTGCATCAATGTATGCTACCTGTCTTTCTAAAATTGAAACACTGAGAAGCAGAAGTACTTTCTTGTGCCAGGTGCATTCAGTTACAGTGTGTGCCTAACAACATTTAATAGGACAAATATTATATTATGAATGCAGATATTGGCTACTTCAGGAAAGCTGATAACGTATTTTTTAAAAACTTGTATCAAAAAGGTGCTATCCCTTTTAGCCCATTTTATGAATGCAGAGCTACAGATCTTTATGCGGTTGGACTCTTTAATTCCTTGGCTACCAATTGCAAACAAAACGAATACTCTGTGGAACAATGATAGTCTTAAATATAGCTTTGGTTTAAAGCCAAGGAGAGCCATGTATTTAAAAATATTATTGCAGATGGTGTAGTCTGGTTGTCTCAGATGTATTGTTTGGCCAGGCAGAAATGTTTTTGTGAAGGCATTGCTTTAAACTGGCTGTTGTAGAACAACTTACCAACTTTTTTCATGCCAAAGACCAACCCTCTCCTCCACCAGTTGTTAAAAACATATTGTTACGTTTTTCTTTTAATGACTAGCATTTATGAGAAGATCTTTTTTCTTACTCTTTACAAACACAATTCATTAATTTTGGCAAAAGAGTGTTGGGGGGGTTCTGACTGACAACTTCGGAATATTTTCTGTATTTTTATGAAAAATTGGGTGAAAACAGAAAATTCTTTTCTCTTTAGAAAAGTATTTCTTTTTAATCAACATTTTAATTAATGACTGAGAGACTCTATTAATATATTGTGTTCGTCCTGACTATAGGAGGACAATCTGCGGCAGATCTTCATGCTCACAGTAGAGGTACTTCAGGAATTCAGCAGACGTGAAAACCTCAATGCTCAGATGTCTTCAGTGTTTCAGCGTTATCTTGCACTAGCCAATCAGGTCTTAAGCTGGAACTTCCTTCCTCCAAATTATATCCTTTTAATGTCAGGCCCTTTATTTCATCTGACTTGGGTCACTTCTACCACGTGCTACGTAAAGTCTTTGTGAGGAGAGGAAAATGTAAAACTTACAAGCCTTATATTTAGTCCTTGATTTATGTTTTCTTCCATTAGTGCTCTTGGTCATCCCTGTGCTTGCTAACAGAAGCTGCTGTTGCTCTTCATTAAAGTTTTAAAGTATTTCATATAAAAGGCAAAACTCGTTCAGCAGAGCAGCCCCAAGCGGCGGGTTGATGGTCTGTCTGGTTGGTGCAGGGGAGAGGAAAAGTGTGATATGCTGCTTCAGTGCAGAACCAAATGGTGAAAAGGTCTAAGCTCCATTGAATTTTTATGTGGAGATCTGATCTGTCCTACTTTTCTCCCTCAGAGGAAGTGGCAGGTAAATGCCCCATTATCTAGGAATGTGCCTGCTCAGCCAACTCCTCATAAAAGAGCATGGTCATATACTAGAACATAAAATAGGTTCTCTTTGGTCTCAATAGAAAGTATTTACTAGCTGAGAGAAGAAATGGCATCTCCTTTTTTTGGCAATATGCAGGTACCGTTGCTTGCATTTTGACTTCTTTGTGACGTGTGCTGATTATGAAAGTCCAGAGAAAGGTGGAGACGGGAAGTAGAGGAGGAAATGGGAATCAGAAAGAGTCTTAGTGAGGGAGAAAAGAAAAAAGATACAAAAATGCTCAGCGCAAAAAATGGGCTAGAAGGATATTGTAGAAATAATCAATCACATTCTCTATTTAATAGAGGGTTAAGACAGCACTTGCAGTAAAACATTACAATGCCTCCTTTAATAGTTAGGCTGTCTTTAAGATGCTCGGCACACTTTCCAAGAGCCAAATTTTTCAGCTGGTTTATAAACTTTTTGAAACCTTTTGAAATTGCTACCAAGTTATACATACTGCAGGAATCTGGATGTTGCCTTCAAATCCACTGTAAAGGATTTTATTTGCTTTCTGGGTTTGATAGTCAGAAGGCAATTATCTGTGTGTTTCTGTTCTTTGCTTCTGTTCATTACGCAGTGGGCAGCAAAAGTGAAATTTATTTGAAACTGGATATTCCTTGGTTCACATCTTTAAAGCAGAATACCAGTTACGTTGTCTTTATGGAAGGTGGCACAGATTAAAAGTAAATATATCACTCCTTTTAATCAGTGAAGTGATTTGGCAGGGGTCCAGAGAGGAATTTAGTGCATGTGTCTACAAGACTGAGACTAGAGTTAAATTATTGTATCTTACAAAAATTCCGTCTGAATTTTAGTCTTGCTCTGTGTGAACCTCTGATGTAGTCCCAAACACTGATGTTGTTACATTTTGAAAGTGAAGGCTCTAGTTCTTCATGAGGTCTTTATCCTAGGCTACGGTTTGCAGTGGTGGAGCTAGATATATACAAGCAAGATGTGAAGTCCTGGGAATTCCAGCTTTCATTTATAACTCTATATAATATGAAGTGATTTATTCTTAGGTGCTGGTGAATAAGTGTTAATTGAAATAGCTAAGCAAGCCATACTGCTGCTTAAGGTTAACAGCGTTTTCTGCTACTTGGTCTACTTGAGATACTACAGCTGTTAAACAAATTTGGGCCACTTCTGGAGTTCAGATGGACCTTTAGCCTGAACCACCACAAGCACTCTTAAATGGCTGTATTTCAACTCTTTTCATAACTTCTGCTCCACTTGATACCATATTTTTGTTTTCTACCATTGGACATTTCATTTTGCTGTAAGAATTACAGCATCAGCTTGGTCTCCCTCCTCTATGCAGCAACTTGTTTTCACAGAAGTTGGAATGGCTTTAATCATCCTTGAGAAATGCGAGTCTTATGTGATAAAGATTCAGTAAGTGTTGGGGTTTCAGCACCACGTTGGTTATGTTATGGCATAAATCTCTCTTCCTTAAGAAGACTGTTTTAAAAGTAACTTGATTGTCGGCTCATGGGCAGTGAAACTTAACTTGGCTGCAGTTTCTAAGTAGGTAGCACGTTACATAAGAACATAAGAATTGCTGTGTTGATTGATCAGTTGGTAACCTTTTGGTATCCTCTTTCCAAATCTTGACAGTATGTGTGCCGTAGTGTTGGGCATAAATTTAATACTCGAAGCATAGAGTAAAACAATCCATTGTATCCACAGATATATCTTTTTTTCCTTTAGTTGGTATTTCCTTTGACAAGGTAGTATTGATTCTCAGTGTTCCCTGCAACATAACAGTAATCTGTAGTATTTGTATATAGTCTTTAGCAAGATTCTTGTATCTCCAAAAAAAGGAAGTAGCAGAAATGTGCATTAACTCTACGGTGACCATCGCCAAGAGGCACATTATTTAAATCACTAAGTTGTGAGAATTACGTCAAAACATATAACTTCTTAAGAGTTCTTGTGCTGTTACAGGATAATTGATATGTGTTGCACTGTTAAATGGACAGTGCTGGCACCAGTTATAACAGAAGAGTTGTAGTAAGTCTGTATAGTCTATTGCTAGCAAGAAGAGCTGGCATGAAAGATGCGTTCTGGAATAGCCATCTCATTGGAGCAATGAAAGAAGAGAGGCTGGGACCTACCTGCTTTGAAGTTGGAACTCAATAATTTTTGAGCATCTTAAAACGTAGTGCCTGCAGGAAGGGCACAGCGTGATTACTCAGGAGGCCTCCTTTCAGTCATGTGCAGTTTCTTCCATTTCATTTTCTAACACACAGGCTATCATCTATCGTTATTTTTATGTACTTCCTCAAGGTATTAGTTCACCTGGTGTTGGCAGATGCTTCAGAGGTTTTTTGCAGTACTGTTGGAAATGACAATAACATAGGATTCCTATTTTGCACTAAGAGTGTATGGCAGTCTCTTGTGGCACGTTGGCTTATGTTTTCAGTTTCTGTTTTCAGTGCTGTTACAGCACTGTTAAGTATTGTTTACTGAGATAGAACTAGTTTTAACTGCATCTTTTCTTAAATTAATGTTTTGACTAATTAAGGAAGTGGAGGTGATCAGTACTAAGAGGTACAGCCCTTTCCTTTACAAGAATGCCTTCAAGGATCTCACTCCTAGTCCATTGTGAGTGTCCAAAATCTCCAGGTAAGGAGATGAATTGTTGCAGGACTTTAATGCACGTTGACATGGACATATAATATGTCCTATGGATGGAGGATGTGATTATAATTTATATTCTGTTACCTCCAGAGATGTTTCTCACTTCTTCTTAACTTTGGGATTTATCTGTTCTTGGCAGCCACCTTCTAATGGACTTTGGATGAATGTACTCAAATGGAGAAGTTCTTAAACAGAACATAAGATTTTTGTCCAGCTGTCTCCCATCTACAAAAAGGTGTCTATTGTCTGTCATTAGGAGCTGTCATAGAACTGCTTATCCCTTATTTGTTAACATATATATGAGCTTTAGTTCTCGTTTTGGATTTGGTGCCTCTGCTTGCTTGGAGGCAAGCTGGCAAATTTTCAAGTGAATGTAGAATAGAGGATTGGATTTAAAATACTGGTTACGTAAACCTAATGGTTATTTCCATTTTTTTTTTCCTCATTGTTTTCCAACAATCCACTAATGTGCATTGTTGCTGTTCCGTTGAAATTAGTGGTGTGACGGCAATTGTGTGAACTGACTGAAGCTTTTGTGTGATCTGAATGCTTTTTTTTTGACTGTGTGTGTTCCTCGGCCACACAGTTAAAGGAACAAAGCTCTTCGTATCTCGGTTTTGAAAATGTCTTTTAAACCTCAAGCCAGAATGAGACACCTTTCTGGGAGATCCTGTGAACCATACAGTTCTGCAGACTTTCAAGATTTGAACTCTGTCCAACCCAGATTGGTAGCATCTGTTATGCATAATGGAAGTGCATGAAAAACACATAGGAGACTCGGCACTGGCATGGCTACACTGCTAGCGGCTCCGGAACTGCCCAGTTTTAAAATTAGCTTGGGTCTTCCTATGCTTCCTACGCCTGTTGCTGCAATCTGAGTCCAGTGTCTCCAACACAAAGTAGTTGTTTCACTCTCATGACAGTTAAGAATACTTGTGTTTAATCATTAAATATTTAAGCATACATTTCTTCTCCTGAATGCTGGATATGTTTGCTGAGAGTGCAAGTTATACAAAGGTTCTTGAAGCATTTCTCCATAGGGGGCAGCAAGCCTCTGCATCAGTTTTAGACAGTTGCTCCTAGATTCATCCCATGTGCTTGGCTGATTAGCTAGCAAGCTAGAGAAAGTCTTAAAAATCCACATATAATCAGTGTATTAGTATTATAACCTGAGTGGCGGATTTCCAAGCAGCTACCATTCTAATGCAGTTTTTTATTTGTAAAATATCAGTGTAAGACTGACACAAAGTTCTCTAGAAATGTTCCAAACAACAAAGGTAAAGTGATTAAATTAACTTTTAAGAAAGATATTCGGGCCTTAGCACTTCAGGAGTTTTCCCTCTGTTTCTGAGTTGTTCTTCACTCCTGTGGACAAATTTGTGAATGAGGGTCTGGCAGAAGAAATCTCAGCTTTGGTCTTTGAGTTCCTAATTTACTGCTTTGTGGAAGGGCGAGCCTTGCTTCTCTTAAGAGAAAGACTGTGGGATCCATTCTCAGATAATAGAGTTTGTGGGAAGTCCTGAAGTGAAATGTTATAATTCCTCATGGCTGCCTTAGGATATGAAATATTTCGATACTCATCCTCACCTATGAGTCCCTTCCTGGGACAGAGGCAGAGTGTGAGGAAAACTACACATTTGTTTATATTTTATTTTCTTTTTTTACTATATTCCTCCAAGAAGCATATAAAACTTCAAATTTATCTTTTTTTTTTTTTTTTTTTTTTTTTACAAATTACAATTTTAAAATTACAAATATATAATTTTAAAAAAGATTACTCTCTTTCTCCAGCTCATGAAACAAAACCAAGCATAACACTAATGGCTACATACATAAATTTAGGCAAAGATAAAAGAAAATCTGTCTTACATGTTATGGTCTTGTCCTCTATGCACTAATTAGTGAACATATGAGCCTTATCATACATGAAGGCTCTAGTTATATTCTTATGCTTTTCAGTGTGCTTGAGACATGTTACTGAATAATCTGTTCCAATTCAAGCAGAAGTTTCTGGTCTCTGTAGGAGTTGGTGTCATAAGTCTTGTGAACTGGGTGGAACACTGCTGTGCTTCTGGTAGCTGTTTCTTAGCTTGGATTTCTATGTCATTCAAAGTGAACTGTAATGAGAGTTACTCATTCTTCAGTAGAATTGGGAATGTTACAAACATTTGTATTTATTACCAGAATTGGTTTACAATTGTTTTTCGTTTAAAAAAAAAACCCAAACACCAAATTAAAAAAAAAAACCAAACAAACCCTCTAGGATGTCATAGTAGACTGATCTATGCTTGTCATAAATCTGTGTTATAGCTTGAGTGCTACAAAAAAGTGTTGTACTAGTTCTGTACTTTTTGTTTCCTCATAAGTTTTGAGAAGTAAATTAATTTTTGATTATGAAGACAGCATTTGTCCTGTGTACACCAGCGTACTAGATAATTTAGTGCCTTTTTTTTTAGGTTTGGCATAACTGCGCTGCTGCTAATAAGACCGAACCATAGCACAGAATAAATTGAGGTATTTCACAGCAGCAAGCATCTCCACAGCCAACTTAAGTTAATGTTTGCCTACATCTAATACATGATGGAAAATGGGTGTAAGATCTCCATGATAGGTGCAGGCATAATCTGTATTGTTCAGTGAACAGATATTTTACCCACAAATCTGCTATTGTCACATATGTCATCAGTCCATTAGTGCGAGAAACAGTACTAAAAATAACAGGATAGGGCTGCTAAATGCTAAGGCTTGTTAAAATAGTGAGAGCAAACTGGCCCTTCTTTCATTCCACATGAAAAGTGTTATGTTGCTGGTCCCCTCTGTAGACTCAACCTAGTGAAGAGCAAATTGATTTTCAGAGATCGATAATGTGTCTATGATCATCTTCTGATACTGATGTATTTCCAAGCCAATCTTTTATTGGAGAGTTACAATGAAGGCCACTCTTGTTAATAAACTATTTTAAAATACTGTTTGTTCTAAAACATTTCAAATGAAAGAAAGATAGTTTAATGTGACAGATCTGATAAAATTAGTCTTAATTTGTAATATTACTCCTGATAAAGGATGCTTGCATGTGATAATTTCACATTCCCCCCCCCCCCCGCCTTTTTTTTTTTAATCTGGGAGAACTGAAGCATTTGTGATCACTTAAATGACATTTGTATTTCAGATGGAAGTAAAACAGACAATTCTGTCATTTTTAGTTTTTCCCCATCTGAAATAATGTAGACCTGGTATGGTTTAACGCACACTGATAATTTTGAAAAAGGTGAAACTGGTTTTGTTTTGTATTAATGTGAAAATCCTTGATTGTTCTTATGCATTATAATGTGCTGACAACAGTTCTGGACATGTACTACCAACGAAAGTCTGCTTGGCGTTGTGCCGTGGAAAAAGTAGCTTTTTTGGAATGTAGTACTGCATGGTGTTGTTAGGAATTCCTGTTTTTGAAAGAACTTGGAAGACAAGTGTAAATAAACTAAAATTGTGCATCCTGCTTTGTGCCCCAATCCTTCACATTAAGCTAGATGTTTGCTTTATAATTGTTCTCTTAAACAAAACCCATAAAAAGTTAAGGGGTCTGCTTTCTTGAATGATACCATTGTGAAATTTATTTTCTTCTAGACATATAAGGACTTTCTGGTACAAGTTTTTTATAATACCTGATGACTTATAGTACAAAACTTAATACAGTTCATTATGAATAAGTGAATTACATGCAGCTGAGCATGCTATTGCTTATTCTGATGGTTGGGTTAGAAAGAGATCAGAGAGGATACTGAAGGGTTTTAAAAAGACAAATGAAAACCTAAGTTGCTGAGTTAAAGCTGTTTTACTACTACTTGGATTCAAGGGTGTCACAGAAGGAAGCACTTTCAAAAATCTTTGATAAACATTCTTCTGTGTGATCAGATGGACAAAAATGTGACCTGCTTGTTTAAATGTTTTTGCTCATGTCTCTCTTTTTTCTGTACTAGAGCATTTGCAGAACTTTGTAAATTAAGTTATTCCAAAACACGTGCTAAGAACTGAAATGAGTGCAGCAAAATCATGGCTTCACGGTGGGCGCATTTTTCATGCACGTCTCTTACAAACGTATTTAGTATGACGATGCCCTGTGGTGCCTTATGCTTTTGTTCTTCGCAGTGTGATTAAAAAATGTAGATTAATGCAGGGCTAACATATCTGCATTCTGTGACACATATTTGGCTATTTAGAAAAGTAGGATATAGATTTCAATGAGCTATCTTTAGCTATCATAAGGCTTTTTTTAAAAGCTGCCAGGAAAATTTTTTAGAAAATGATTTCCTATTTTGCATGAATTTTAACACCTGTTAATTGCGGTTGCTTTTTTCCCTTCTCGCCGTGTCACATTAGACACCCTGGTTATCAAAGTGATCATATCACTATGGTATGTCTCATAATTATGATCAAACTGTTATCTAACATTCCTGGAGCATTCTTTTTTTCAATACTTAATACCTTTTATTCCTTGGCCTCATGCATGAATTATGCTGTGTATGTGAAGAGGCTTAAAGTTTGTTTCCATTACATTCTTTCTGAATGGATCCTGTTGTATCTAGGATTTTTTTAAAGCCAAGTAGGAATGTTATTGTTGACCTTGACACCAGATAACTGGGCAGACATTATATAGCTATGTTTGAATCCTCACAAAATGTGATGCTAAAGCCAACAGAATCCTGGCGTGAGACCCTCCTGGACAGCAGAGTTATGGAGCTTTTCTTTACAGTAAGTTTCTTTCTTCAACTTTCATAGTCCAGACCACAGGGAAAGCAGCTCCTTCCTGTTCTAAAACTGTATTGTTGGACTCTTCCTTTTGCATCAGGTAGGACTGATTCTGTTAACTTCAGCTTGCTTTTCAAAGCAAACAGAAGTATTGTATTTTTCCTAGGTTACTGAATATGTATTTTGCCTATAAATTGCTTCACATTGATGACCATTAACAAAAGAAAAAGGTGTATAGTTATCTAAACTTTTATACATTTAATACTTCTGGACATGAACTCATCGAACGAAACCAAGCATGATGAGTAGTAGCAGAGTATATCTTTCAGATAAGGTGTAATGGCTTTCAAAAAAAGATCAAATGAACAGTATGCGTTTGCTGATCTTAAAGCATTTGCTCAACAGAACAGCTGAAAATAAGCAATTCTAGCCAGTTTCAGCATATGGAATTCTGCATCTCTTTCCTCTCACAAAGTAAATCCGAACAAGTTAAAATAGATTAAGTTAGGAGGGATGGGAAAGAGGTAGAGTTAGGAGAAGGGGATGTAATACTCGATTTCTATCATGTGAAAAACCCCATGATATTAAAACTGGATAAAACTAGTATTTTTTTCTTTCTACAACTGTTGGGAGAAGTTCGTAGTCATTGCTTAGCTGGGAGTTACTGCAGCAGCAACATATACTGGCTTATAAATGAATTTACTATTCTATTTTATCTTATGTTACATCTCTTGGGACCTGAGAATTCAGCATTCTCAGGCTATTTCCATTTTTGCAAAGCAGAGAAATAATGTGCTCAAAACTTGGACAAAATTGTTATTAGACAAAGTAAATATAACTCTCCAGTGCTGCTTGAGAGTGGTCTGATATGTGTTTGGGTACGTGTCCTTACTTTATAGGATTTTTTTGATAAATTAGATTTTTTAAAAAAATTTTTTTTTACTGCAAGTTTATCTGTTCCAGCAGTTTTGAAAAGGTGAAAAAATCACTGGTAGAACTCTTAGCAGCTACACACAATCTGAACAGCTGTCTAGACTATCCAGACAGTTGCTACTGTCAGCTGTGAACCTCCACATGCAAATAACTTTTTGGCTTACATGTTAACCCTTCCTCATGTAATAGTATGAAGTTGTCAGAGTTAGATATCTTTTTCTTTGATTGGTTTACAATTACTTATTCATGATAACAATAATGTTTTGAATAACATGCAGAATTGTTTTAATACATTTGCATTTTACTTAATAGTAACCAAAACATGCCTGTATTTGATTATTTTTGCATGAATGCTAGCCAGGGGAGCATGCTTTCAGTTTTGGTTTTAGATTCCTAATTTGCAATGGTTGAGGCTTGTAGTATTAGTTTGCTATTTGAAGTAATGTAAGTGAATGATAGTAATTTATATTCGTTTATCTGATCTGAGAAATTTTAATAACCTTGCAAAAGTTGGCGGGACTGCCATGTTAGAGAGCCTTCAGTTCTAATCTCAGCCTAGTGTGGGATGTATGTTAGGAGGGGTATTTCTGTCACAGGGTTTGTTTCTCCTGCTAGTTTGATCTTTCAGAGATTAACTGTGCAGCTAATCCAACGAGTTATGAGTTGGGTGAAGTTGCAACTATAACGCCACAGAGAAATGGTTAGTGTTTTAACTGTACTTTTATGTATAATATTGCTGAAATAATTTAACTAAATTTGCTTCTGGGTGAAAAAGCTACCCTATACTTATTTATTCAGTAAATCTTATGTGAAAAAATAGGAGGCATGAGCCTAAGAAAATTCTTTAAATACATACTTGACAATTAAAATAAGTATGTGAGAATACAATTACTGAAATATTAAGATTTGAATCTAGAAAGTCTCACCAGCAGAAGTAACAACGTAATAGTTTGCAGAAATGCTGGAAGATCGCTGTTGGCCTCGTATAATGTAAGGGTGTTGCCAAGGAAGTGATGCATTCATTTTTGTATGTGTCTTCAGTGTTTACCTCTGCTAAAGAAGCATCTATATAATCTTGATTGAACTTGTTGACTAACTTTAGCAAGACTGCGTAGCCTAGGCATACTTAGCATAATAGAGATGACTGTCATTATTGCTGTTTTTAGAAGGAGCTCTATGTCTGACTGGCTAGCATCTGTTTCTCTCTTTAGGACATAACATTCAGTAGACAGTTCAATTTTCAACATGTAGGTGAGACTTAACTAAATGTTAGTTTCAGTGAGTTGAATCAAGGCTTGCCATTTTGTGATCTGAATTGTGATCTTGACATTTACTATGGTTTAGAGGGTTGTAGAAACCCTTGTATTTCAGACTGAATGGAAGTTATAGTAAGCTTTTTTTGGTGTGTGCTCTTTTGGCTTGAGAGCCATGTGACTGTTGTAAGAACACCCTATTTTCCATGTATTATTAAGTATCTCACTTCCTGAAAGGTACATCGAAAAATCAGAGAAGATACAGATATGGCCCAAGATTCATTGCAGTGTCTGGCACAGCTGGCGTCTTTGCACGGGCCAGTCTTTCCCGATGAAGGTTCGCAAGTTGATTACCTGGCACACTTCATTGAGGGATTACTGAATACTATCAATGGGTATGTATGCCTGCTCTCTAAATTTAGATGGCATCTTTTAATCTTTAGTTTGGTGTAACGTATCTGTGTGGAAAACTGGTATGGCTTGCTTATTTCTGGGTATAATTTGTGTGTACTGTTGGATTACTGAAATTAAGAAAAGGCAGTTCAAAGTAGGTGGTGCTTAAGTAATATGAAATGTATTTATTGAGTGAAAATGTTTCAACAAAATTAATTCACTTATAGCATTTTTCTTAATGGCAAAAAACTAACTGCTATTTCTATGTATAGAATTGAAATAGAAGACTCTGAAGCAGTGGGAATTTCCAGTATTATCAGCAACCTGATAACTGTATTTCCTCGCAATATTTTAACTGCCATTCCAAATGAACTTTTTTCTTCATTTGTTAACTGCCTCGCACATCTCACTTGTTCTTTTGGAAGAAGTGCTGCCTTGGAAGAAGTGGTAAGTATCTGCTCTCAAATAGTAGGTAGTCTTTTTTTTGTTTCTCTCTATTTGTGATAAGCATAAGCAACATGAGAATTTGGCTGTTTTATTAATAACTGTTGTGAATTCAATGGTGGTGTTCTAGATACTTCTGAAATCACATCTGAGAGGATTTTCTTTTTGTTTCAAACAACATAAGGAACACAATTACACACTGTGTGCATCTTTCAGACTTTGGTTTGATTTAAAGCACTTGTTTAATTTTAAAAAGAATGGATTCATTTAAAAATATTAAAGTCTTTAAATATTGCTGACTTAGTTTTGTAGGACTTCTCTGAAAACTGTTATAGATAATGAACGGGCTACAGTCCTGAACACTTAAAATGACTACTTGAACATATGGACAGACTGAAACTTAACTGCTGTCAGGAGTTCTGAGTCAGGAACTTCTGTTTTAAGTGAATGTAGCTGTTAAGATCTGTTGTTAACCCCATACTTCTAAGCTGTTCAAATCATCCCTTCGTTGTTGACATAGTTCAAATGGTAATTCTGTGTACAAATCTAGCACAGAAATTCAGAGGATTTTTTTCTGTTTATTTACTTCTTTCAAACTTTGGTTGTAATGTTAAAGAGCAGTTGGGATAGTCTAAGTCTTCTGCTTCTAAAAATTGCATTAAAAATAAACTTCCAAGGAGACCTAGTTTAAGGAAAAAAGCCCGTAGGAATTAAGGTGAGTAATCGTGCACATGAGCTATTTATGTGCAGTAGCTATTGATTTAAAATGAGACTATCAAGATATTAGCCAATATTTCCCAGTTGCCATTAAAAAGTATGAGTTTTTACCGGTTTTGCTATAACAACTGGGCTTAATTACCTGAGTTTGAAAATAATTATAGAAGTATTTAATTATAAATTTGGTGGACATGTTTCTTTCCAGAAATCACAGGTGTGTTAATTAGCATTCATTGCAGAGCATTAGATCATGTCTTTGCTGCAAGGTTAAAATGTATTACACTTGGCCTAGCTCTCACTTAAACTTTCAAGTGTGTTCATGTCTTAATCAAAAAAATAGTGATTAAATTTAGAATCTAAAATACAGCTACTTTTCAAATCTTATTGGTCAAAACTTGCCCTGATTTTGGGATTTTCTAGTAGAACATTGAACATATGTTCTGGTGCTCACCAGCACATTTAGGAATGCTCCTGAAGCCTTTATAGAAAAGATGCATCAAAACCATAGGCACCTATCATTAATTTAAAAGGGACTAAAGGGATGTTGTTTCCTCAGTTAGCCTCTTGTTATGCGAGACCTAGAATATGCAACCATGTTTAATGAAAACAGTGCTCAACATAACGCCATTCAAAACACTTTATCCCTCAGCAAAAGCTTACAGTAGCTTGTACCACAATCTGGTACAAAGTTTGTTTTGGAAATGACTGGCCAGTTATGCCTAGTAAACTGTGTCTGCCTACACTTATATAATCCCATAGGTTTTGCTGGAGAAAGTCTTTTCAGTATTAAACTTAAATGTTCTCAGATTCAGCAACATCAGAAAGAGAGAATGCAAGATTTTTTTGTTTTAAGAGAGAGTTTTCTCACTGTCCTTGAATCTTCAAATCATTCTGTGGGAAGACAAACATTACACTTTCACCCCTTCCATTCTGTCATAGCTCTTACAGATATCTCAACTTCACACTGTTTCTCTGATTCCAGGATGAAACAGAATTCTGCGGTGATAGGCCTTCAAAAAAATAATTCTTATACCTTAGCAGTGTGTCAGCAATAAGGCATGCTACCGAGACATTTAAGTTATTGCTGACTTAATCCAGATGGCGTAACAATACTGTGTGCTGATCCTGTAGAAACTTTGCATATACTTTGCATCCCTGAAAAAATCTTTTGACTTAGGAATGTCCCAGCCATGGTTAATGTGTTCCCTGAACTTCTTGCTTAGACTGCTTGTAGTGACACCTTCTGTGAGCTCATGTGCTGTCTGTAATTAAGAGCTTTTGATAGATAAAATACATGCAGTGTGCTTGGGCTCAGTAGAATCCTCAGATAATATTCCTGGAACTTTTCAGAAATCTGAAGTGCAGCAGAGCGCAGGCAGGCGTGCTCCTTAAGCTTTGCTGGTCAGAAAAGCCATTTTCCCCATATTTCTGCCACTTCATATTGCAAGCAGAACGTCTGATGTGAACATTGCAGAAACCCTGTCAGGCACAAGGAATCTATTTAGCTGAAGACCTGTTGTGGAAACTGTCAAAATTGGGAAGTCCTGAACCATAATATGCAAACCACTTCAAAGCTGCTAATACTGATTTTTAGCCAAGGGCAAAAACCCCACAATCCAAACATCATGTTCAAATGCTGTTTTACATTAACCTGCCTGTTGGGGTTGGGGAGATTGGCTGAAGGAAGTTGAAACGTTTGGCTGAACAGCTACACTGGTGGAGGGTGGTAAGCTTCAGCGATGCTGGGGGTTAGTTTATGGTGCAAGTTGGAACAGTAATTTCTTCCTTTAACAGCACTGGGTCTGAGAGAAGGCACTTGTCCACAGCTGTGCTTTGCCTTGCTCAATGCTTAGTGCTTATGCAGCAGTAGAAATTAAATAGTCCATCTGAATTAGTGAAGATTATGAACAGGATGTCGGATGAAAAGTCAAATAGAAATTATATCAAACGCTTATTTTTCTCAAAATGAATCTTTATGTACTGTTCCTGTTTCATGATATTTTTTTAAAATATCATGTGATGGGAGATAACATTCTGAGCTTGGTCCTCTCTGCTGTGCTTCCAACTCTTTCCAGCATGTTGCTGCTTGACAAATTTTAGAAGTGCTCTTTCTTCCAAGGGTCAGAAGACTGAAGGCAGAAGTACCAATTTTCTTTTTGTTTCCCATACTACGGAAATTAAGCATCTTTGCTTTGACTTTACTGGTTGTATCTTGCCTCCCCTGAAGATCTGAGTTCTGAACTGGGCTCTGCCATTGCTTCTGTTGGATCCACGAGAACAATTCAGCTCCCCAGTGTATAGCATGTCACTTAGTTTACCTGTATGACATCTTTGGTAGCCCAGTTGTAGCTAATCTGAAATAAGGATTGGGAATTTTTAGTAAGGTTCCTTTGTGACCAGATTTGTTCTATATGGATAAACTCTTTCTGCTGTTTGGACACACACTTTATGGAGGCACTTATTAATCCTAACTTCCTTATGAGAATACCATAAAGTATTAAAAACTTTGTTTTCGTGGCATTAACTTCTGGATTACCTTCTCAAATAAATTAATTGGATAGATTTGAGTTCTTTTGTTCATAAAAAGACATGTCTGTTTATTGGTTTATGCTCTGGATTCTTATAAATTATTAACAGTTATATGTAAGTTATATATGTAAATATATTACACACACATCTCAGAATATTTCGGGATTGAATGACTGTCTATGAATTCATGTGTCCCTTAGCCAAGTTTTAAAAAGACACGTTGTGGTGTCCATCCTATATTTGTGGCTTATGTTAGCGTTGAATACAATTTTGCCTCTCTCCTTGTCATCTTCTGCTTTTGTTTTCACACTTCCTATATTTTACCTTCTGTAAATATGACCAATTTGCAGTTATAAAATGGTGCTGTGAAGCTATCTTGAAATGCTTCCAATGTGATATCAGTTTTCCCTCTTAATCAGTCATCCAGCCAGTGTTTTCTTTTCCTTGCCTGTTCATCCAGCCGTGTTTGTAACTTCACTGAAAGTCAGGAATTCTTCTGTCTGGAGCATGATTAAGGCCTTAATATCTCTTTGTTTCATCAAGGAATCATTTTACTAAGCTCTGCTATCTCAAAGTAACTTTTGTGAGCGATCTGTTGGTTAAAACTTGAGAAGACTTCTTAGAGGAAAGAAATGTCCTGCTTTAGCAGCATGTTTATCCATACAGTCACACTTTAAATTATTTAAAGTTGGATATATTTACTAAAGTTCAATTTTTGCATCAGATCAAAAAGTTGATAGGTACATTAAAAATACTTTTAAAAAGAAATGACCTCTTTCCTATTTGGGTTCTTCAGTTTGCCTGTAACCCAGGACTTTGTTTTTCAGATATGTTATTTTCTTTTGCAACTTTTGTACTACGTGGAAACACGTAGGAATAACTAAAGACATGAAGCATCAGTTAAAATGCACTAAGCAATTGGAGGTGCAGGCTTATGCTGTGGAATTCCACTTTTTTTTGGTCTGTTCATAGAATGAGAAGTTGTGTATCATCAAAACTGGCTACCTGTAGTAAGGTTTCTTGAACACACGCAATCTTACAATGATTTCCTCTGGAACAGAGAATTGTCATCTTTTCTCTCTCTTTATTTCAGAAACAGTGGACTAGAAGCAAATCTATATGCACATGTTCTATATTTGTCTATTTAATTAAAAAGAAATGGCTCAGTTCTTTGTTCTTACTAATAAGAGCTGAGAAGCTTAGCATCTTTGGCGTAAAAGCTCAGTAGCTCCTGTATGTAGGTAATTATGCATTAAAGGCTTAATTTAAGGCTCCTGGTTTTGAACATCAGATGAAGAGAAACAGCTAAATACTTTGACAGTTTTTTAAAGCCTAGCAAGCATGAAAGCTGCAATGACATTTTCAATGCGTTGCTTCAGTTCGTTCTGGTATTTTCTTGGCTATCCTTAGATGGGTTTTGTGACTGATTTTTTTAAAAAATTTTTTCAACATTAGAATTTTTCAACATTTCAACATCTATTAAATAATAATGGATGTAAATACGTTGTTCTGGTTTAGTTTAGGAATAAGATTTTTGTTTTGTTTCTTTCATCTCTTACAGCTTGACAAAGATGACATGGTATATATGGAAGCATATGATAAGTTGCTGGAATCTTGGCTTACTTTGGTACAAGATGACAAACATTTCCATAAAGGTTTCTTTACCCAACATGCTGTTCAGGTCTTTAATTCCTACATTCAGTGCCATCTAGCTGCTCCTGATGGTACAAGGAATTTGGTAAGCCCTCATTCTAGTAGTTCTTGGTGATGATATATAGTAACTAGCCCATGTCTTTTGGTGTGTACTATATTATGTAGCTCAAGGGAGCTAGTATGGAATTACTATTTGTGACTTTGGAAATGAAAAATTTGCTGAATTTGTTAGTCAGTGGTAATTTTCCAGTCTGTTTCTCTCATTCTGAAGAGGAAATAAAGGAATACAAAGTTGGAAATCACTTTAAAAACAAACAAACAAAAAAAAAAACCACAGAAAAAAGTAAACCTGTTACTCAAACCAACGTGCATCTTACTGTTCTTTCCACAGCTGCAATGACTAAACTTTTGACCATCCTTCTCTGGACTAGGATCCTAGTTAAAATACCCAGTGAAATTGGAAGCCTTTTATATGGTTGTTACCTCCCATACATTGACTCCAAGTATACTTTTGAAGTATAATTGACATGCATAAATATCTGAAAAAAAAAAAAAGGTAGAATGACTATGCTCAGACTAGAAGAAACTTGCAATATTATGTGGTTCTTTTGGATAAAATGAATTCCCAGTTGAATTTTTGAGGTGACTTATGGAGAAAACCTAAAAGTACCTCAAGGATCTCTTGAACCTTTCAGAAAGCAGATTAGTCTCTTTGCCAGGAGTCTGGATCGTGCTGAAATAGACTCTCATACAGAAAGTTGGATGTAGATGTTGGATGAATTAATTATTGCATAGATTCGATTGAATAACTGTATAAAATCTCTCTTTCATTTGATGCTGTGCAATGATCTCCCGAGATACTTCATTCTGAAAAGCACCATATAAAACTTAATTCTGCTATCTCAATATGTAACAGATGGTAATAACAGTGCCTAAACAAAGAGAAATATTTCACAAGAGAACTTTGAATTCATATCAGGCGGTCTTGACATAACTTGTATACACAGGTTAATTCATGTCATTCTGTGAGATAAGTCATTTATCCCATGGGTAACCTTTTAAAAGCCACAGCTGGCATTTTAGAATGCTTCTTGTTCAATATCAAAGCAGTAACAGGAACTTTCAGTCTCTGCTTTGAAAGCAGAGGCTCACCCTTCAGTAAACAGCTGCAACTTTGAAGTTGCCAAAAGAGAATGATTTGCTGGGTTACATAAAGAAAAGATGGGTTAAAAGCACTTTGGATAAGGAATTGTGTGTGGATTCAGTTTTCCAGAGCCTTTATAGAAACAAAGCAGACTGATAGCTTTCTCTGTCACTTGTATTTTACTTTGTTAGTTTTTGTTAAAAACATTTTTGTTAAAAACATCATGTTAAAAAACATCGATAGTTAGTTTCTAAATAACATGGTTCATCTCTTCAAGGAGTAAGGTCTGATTATTATTTAAGTAGTTTTATAATGCAGACAAGATAAGCTCTGAGACATCAAACAGTGCAACTTCTGCATCAGCAAAACATAGAACTGATGGTGATGATTAGTAGTCTTCTCGTTTCCTGAGGTTATAGCATTTACTTTTTAAAGCTTTTTCCCTTCGAATAACAGATTATGGAAAATCTTTAATGAAAGAGATGATTTTCATTTCATCATGAAAAATACTACCTGTTACGTGATTTATGTAAGATCTCAGACAACTGAGAACAATATCTTTGACTAATGAACAGGGGAAAGCATGGAAGTTCCGGTATTTAAAATGGTACTTGATCTGCTACATATGTGATTTGAAATGCAAATACACTTCCGCAATCTTCTGACCGCTAGGTTTGCAGACCAGCTCTGTGAGCCAGAGTCATTCAGTACCTTATATCATGCTTCCAGCAGTTGGATGTTCGACAGAGCTGATTTGTATACCCTGTGATGTAAAGAAGCTGTTTTGCTATTGTCCAGCCTGTGCTTATCCTATTAATAACAAGTATCTATTTTCATAACTCTTATCCTTGACTGTTTTTGCAAACTGAATCTTTTGACTTGAGAGCTCTATTGGAATCGGTAGCAAATATATAATTAACTGAATGTGGCATTTTGCTAATGTGTTTGTGAAATGCTGATTTTAAAACAACATGAAGCCATGTTTACTCCTCTGTTTAACTCTTCTGTGTCCAATTTAGCACAAGTCTGTTGTTCATCTGTGTAAAACACTGAAAGAAAAAGCCAAAATAATGTAGAAAATTGTGGTGATGATATAATTTGACAAGCATAACACTAACTGGTTGCTTCTAATTTTGTTGAAATAACCAAAGACTGCCAATGGTGTGGCTTCTCGGGAAGAAGAAGAAATAAGTGAACTGCAGGAAGATGATAGAGACCAGTTCTGTGACCAGTTGGCCAGCGTAGGCATGCTGGGGAGAATTGCTGCAGAACACTGTATACCTCTTCTTACAAGGTACAAAAAAAAATAGTCATGAATGCAAATCAACAAAGCCATCACATATGAAAAGCCTGACTTTGCCAAAACAATTTGAAAACAGTGACATTATTTTATTGTTATTTGTTCACAGTTTATTAGAAGACCGAGTAACAAGGCTCCATGGTCAGTTGCAAAGACATCAGCAGCAGTTACTTGCCTCACCAGCATCAGGCTCAATTGACAATAAAGTGCTTGATGACCTGTATGAGGATATTCATTGGCTTATTTTAGTCACAGGTTAGTGAACAGCTTTAAATAGTATTTATTCTGGTATTGCAGCTGGAACACCTCAGGAAAAAAAATACCTGTATATCAACTACTCTTAATTGACTATAAATTTTATCCCTTATGATGCTTTCATCTTACATACACTACTCTCAAAGTCTTTGTTTTACTTTCATCTGCCTTGAGCAACATGAACGTTATCTTTAAAAGATTGATGAAATCTTTACGTGAGGTAATGTCCTTTGGAAATTCCCGTAACTAATTTTGTTACAGATTTTTTAAGATGTGTTATCAGTCAACCTATTCAAGAAATTAGTCTGTTCATGATATCAGTTGTATTGTCTGGAGGCATATGACTTTATAAGGGAATCAACATGAGGTCAGGATAACGGTATTACTCAGTGGTGGCAAATAATCAAGTAAGTTCCAGAATACCTCAGTGCTGATGGTCCATGTCCTGGCATTTTGTTATGTTTCAGGGAACTTGAATTTAGAACCTTTTTGGTTTTGATTTTTAGATGGAACTATCTTACATCTATTTGCAAAACATAATAACAACTAAGACGGTGTCTGTACTTTGTTAGGAGAAACGTGTACTTTAAGAAATATTTTTTGGGATCTTTTTGAACATCTGATGTTTTAGTCACTCTCAGATGTTGACATGAATGTATTTATAGTATTTTTGAATCACTGTGGGATGGAGTTTGTAGCTCACAGAAAGTTATGAGATCAGACATTGAAAACTACGTCTAAAGCTGGAATTGGTATTAATTATCTGGACACCAGAATATTGTATAAAAACCCATGCTTCACCTGATCTGCAGCTGCTATGCAAGGAAAACTTTATTGTAGCACATGTACTTGGTGTCTGAAAGCCTGTGACAGATTTGAAATGTTAGCAGAACAGAAGTCCCAAATGAGATGGACTTGGTGAGGAAGATGTAAAATCAAGGCACTTTTTATCACATAACAGAAGAAGAAAAAAAAGGCAAAAAAATGTTGTTTTCGGGTTTTTTTTTCCCCTCAATACTTGAATTGACTGTAGTACTTTTACACGAAGCAAATCTTATATGTTCTTTTATTTGCTTTTTAATTTGGTGGTTTCTTTTCCAGTCTTGGTTTCTTGTCACTTGAGGTTCTTATCTACTGAATGGCTTTAAGGACTCTAAAGCCTTAAAATATGTTACACATATTTGAACAGTGCTAGTCAGGGTTTGTACAAACATTTAATTCTGGTGTGATGTCTGCAGTTAAGCCAATGGATTCTCTAATCAAAAAGCTGTAAGTTAACCTAGGGCAGAAAGTTGTGATCACTCTTTCTTTTTTAATATAAGGCTACCTCTTGGCTAATGATACTCAGGGAGAGACTCCACTAATACCTCCAGAGGTAATGGAATATTCCATTAAACATTCAGCTGAGGTTGATATCAATACAACACTTCAGATTCTGGGATCTCCAGGAGAAAAGGCCTCTTCCATCCCAGGGTACAACAGAACTGATTCTGTAATTAGGTAAGGATTCATCTCCTGCTATTAAGTATGTTAAAGGCTTTTTCAGAGAAAAAAAGTGAGAATGTGACTGGACTTCTGTGAATTTGAAAAGTGAAAAAGCAATATGTAAACACTGAACATTGGAAAAGAAATGTTTCTTTTAACTAGTATTAAAGTAAGGACAAATAATTTATAACAATGGTTTTATAACAAGCATGTTAAGGCAATGCTGTAAAAGCGATTAAGAAAAGACAGAAAAGATGAAGTGATTTTTTCTTTTTTTTTTTAGGATAAAGAAAGGCAGGGTAAATACAGATTATATTTCAAGTCAAGGTGATCCAGGGGAGGACTGAGAAGAAAAATGAGAGTAAGACATCAAACCAGATCAAACTGAGTCAGGATGGGAGGGCTGAAGTGACTAGAATGACCTAATAGTCTTAACAGAGGACATGAGCCAAAGTCTTGGAAATAAACAGAAATATTTTTATATCTTTACTGAAAACTCACCTTTGATCTATTTGTTACAGAAAATCCTTAAAATTACTTAAATTACTAAAAAGTTGGTAGATCAAAGTCTTTAGATAATATACTGTATACTCTGTAATTCATTCAGCACATATACAGCTTAAGCAAATGCCTTCCAGAGTGTCAGTGAGCTTGTCTACTTTGAACATGAGTTACTGCCCAAGCTTGGCAGTAGCAGCAAAATTGGTCCTCAGTGCGGGAGGAATTGTTGTCACTTATGTACACATATCACTGTTAGCCTAGAAAAGGAGCAGGCGAGGGGATTTCCGTTCTCTTTTTGCAAGAAGGCTGATGCCCACAAAGGACTCCTCAGTTTGAATCCTCACACTTCAGAAGATTGCATTCCACTTTTAATTGACATGGAAGATTAGTTGTTGCATACTTAACGTTTTCTTCTTCTGGAAGAGGCTAGGAAAAATGGATCTTCATTAGCAATGATGCACCTAACGTTTAGAAGTTTGAATACTGCTCATCAACACTTACAAATACCTTAGGAGTGGGTGTCAAGAGGAGGGGGCCAGACTCTTCTCAGTGGTGCCCAGTGACAGGACAAGGGGCAATGGGCACAAGCTGAAACATGGGAAGTTCCATCTGAATATGAGGAGGAACTTCTTTACTTTGAGGGTGACAGAGCACTGGGACAGGCTGTCCAGGGAGGTTGCAGAGTCTCCTTCTCTGGAGATATTCAAAACCCGCATGTGCAACATGCTCTAGGTGAACCTGCTTTGGCAGGGGGTTGGACTAGATGATCTCCAGAGGTCCCTTCCAACCCTTAACCATACTGTGATTCATTGATACTATTGGCAGCTTCAAGAAGTGGCCACCAAACAGGATTTCTTGATGCAGGGTCTGAGTGGTGGTGGAATAAAATCAGATATAAATAAAGAGAGATTTGAGGCGCTCTGGCAATATCTCTGAAACGTCTTCAAGAAATAGGTCACTGTCAACTCCTAAATTCCTTGTGCACTATCACATTCTTACCAAATTTAATTGATATACTACAAAAGCTAATATTTAATGTAGTTTTATGGACTGATTGTATTAATGCAATCACCTGGTGATCTGCTATTTCAGACTGTTTCTCTGCAGTAAAGAAAAAGAGAGAAATAACCGGTCATTTCTGTATTTGTTCTTTAGTATGCATCACACTGCAAAAGCTGCACAATTAGGACCCACTTGGTCACTAAGCTTGGTGGTGCAAGGAAGGGAGAGTCAGTTTTTCAAAAAAGCTTTTCAAGTACTCCAAGGAGTAGCCCGTTTGTCTTTGTTCCCTCGGTGTCTGTCAGAATGCTTGTGAGGATTCATTGTTGCAGTAATCTTGGTGTCAAAGATAACCACCTTTTAATGCATATTTTGACCTTTTGGAGGATACTTGCCAGTCTGTCCTGTCTCTCTCTCTCCTTGCATTTAAAGCAATAATAAATTCAGGTGCGTTTTGCTTCATTAGAATTAAACTACTTTGTGTTATCCTGTTCCTTCTGTCATATTTAATGAAAAATGTAAGTGTTTGGTAGTTGCATTGCTTCTTCAAAAACCAGTCTCGGCATTCTCATTGTATTTTAAATCTGCAGGTTGTTATCTGCTATTTTAAGAGTGTCAGAAGTAGAATCTAGAGCAATAAGGGCAAATCTCACACACCTCCTGAGCCCCCAGATGGGCAAAGATATTGTATGGTTCCTCAAGCGCTGGGCAAAGACTTACCTCCTAGTAGATGAAAAGCTGTATGACCAGGTAAGCATATAACTTTTATGAATTAATTGGTGAGTATTAGCAATAATATTACCCTGTGAATTCTGATGTCAGTGTAGCTATTCTAAAGTGCAGTGATAAAGCATTTTTAATGTTAAATGCGTTGTGGTTTATTTTGGAATTTGTTTGAAAGTTGATGTTTTCTTCAAGTTTTTAAAAGCAGAAATATAAGTTGTTAGGGGACCCTTCTTGCACATTTTGGTGCAAATGTGATATTTTTTTTTTTTTTTTTTTTGGTAGCCATTGCCATAGCAGAATAGCCTAGCGCGCACTCAGGCTGCATAGTGGGTGAAACTCACTGACTACAGCAATTTTATAAGCTACTTCTCACTATCCATCAGATCTTACAGTTCATCTCTAATACAGTGGTTGCCCTTAGTGGATGTTTAAGTGAGTAACCTGGTCATGATTCAGAATTAGATATTTAACACCATCACAAAGTAGTATACATTAGCTAATGTCATGCTACTTTCTCTCCTTTCCCCGTCCTCATATGTTCTCATTGTATGTATCATGATTCAATGGTACGTTCTTTGTAAAGGGCAACTTCTTATTGTGTTTGGACAGCACTAATCATGATTGGACCTTGATCCTGATTTTGCTTATCAAACTAACTGTAATCCAGCTAGCTGACGGAGGCCACTCATCCTGAGGAGGTCCTGTTGGCTCTAACTCACGAGAAGGAAGCCTCCTCCCATTTATTTCCACAATTGAAGCAACTAAGAATACTAACACTTCAGGAGGCCCCTACTTAACAAAAATAGGTGTACCATAGACTAGTAAATATTTGGAACCATATTATTCAGCTTGTACTTACAGCAGAGCTAAAAATTTGTACAGGTACCAGTTGGGGAGGAATTGGAGAGCATGTAAGGAGGAGATTCATGTGAGAAGCAACGTGAAGAAACAAAATAGAGCGTATAGGAAATGAACATGCTTAGTTTGTGTTAACATGTGAAAGTGATTGAAACCTCTATTTAAACCTTATGCTCAGTCATGTATATATCATGAGTTTTAAAATTAAAATTGTTAGTGGTGTGCTGACAGGAAGCCCCTGCACAATTATTACAAAATCCTTGGATTTCATTCTTCAGAAACTTTTTTTAAAAGTAGGAGAACAGGCAATTTCAAGGAAGCATATTTTAATGTGCCAGGACCAGAATCTGACATCTTTTAGGAAAGATGTATAGATTGAAGGAACAGTCTGCAGAAAGCAGATGCAGAAAAATTGCAATGAAAATGAGTTTTTACAAGATTCTATCTAGATCAACAGCTAAGTTTGTTTCTAATAATTTTTATCACTGAATTTTGAGGAATTTCATCATAAATTTATGGAAACACTTTTGGGAGATGATTTTGGGATCTTGTAATTTTTAAAGCGTTAAAAGCTAGACATACTCAAACCTGATTTTGTAATGAGGTTGAAACTTTTCTTTGTTTTTGGTGTTGTGCTTAAAATTGCAAGATAAATTTGGCAAAGATTTTTGTATTACAGGTATTCTTTGCCTTTGTCTGTGTGACATTTGTGTATTTTAAGTAGGGAAGAAGTGACAGCCTGAAAAGAATTTGCTGACAATGATTACCATACACTTTGGGGTTCTGGCTTCTGTAAAACTCACTCATTTTAATGCTTTTCTTATAGATAAGTCTGCCATTTAGTACAGCATTTGGTGCTGATACAGAGGGTTCCCAGTGGATTGTGGGTTACCTTTTAGAAAAAGTGATCAGTAACCTGGCAGTGTGGAGTTCAGAGCAGGACCTTGCAAATGATACTGTACAACTGCTAGTAACATTAGTGGAAAGGAGAGAGCGGTAAGTTGCTATACCTCTGGAAGTCAAAAAATTTCTTTTGCTTCCTTTAAATTTTTTTGGCCAAAGTAATCCAGATAATAGGGCACTTCATATTCATGTCTCTGTAAGTCAAATTACTTTAGTAACATACTATAAATGGAAAAAAAAATTGTCTGACAAAGTGAGGAGTGAGACCTGTGTTTGACAAAGCATAACTTAATTTTTATTATTGTTTAGAAGTGCACTCTCCTTCCCTTACCTTTGTGCCTCACTCTTTAAACAGTGAGAAAAGAAAACTCTCCTGGTCTCCACTCTTACTGCAAGGAGTTTTGCATTGTTGTTTATTTTTGTTGAAGAAACTCTTCTGGATTAAGAGTTGAGATACTGGCTAAGCCAGTATAAAATGTGTTTTGAAAACATTTAAAAAATTTTTTTAAAATCCAGGATTTGGCAGATTCAGACAAATTTCAGAGTTTTCTTTGGTATTACAAACTGTGAAGCAGGAAATTCTTGAATGTTTTACTTCTGTGAATTGACATGCGATTAAACATGCAATCATGCATTCAGTCTGCTGAAAGACTGTTTTGAAGTTTGAGGATTTAAGCACTTGAGGAATTTTCTTTTTAAAAAAAATTAAAACCCACAGGAGCTAGTTTTGGAATAAACTGCTTATTTTATCATGACATAATGAGACTAAGCTTTTAATCCATGCAATATGTCTATTAACTCTCTGTGTGTGTATGTGTGTTAAACTAAAGCACTTTCCTGCTTTTCTCCTGTATGAATTGAGCTATTTTCAGAGTATATACTTCAGAAATCTTAGAGGTGAGGCATTAATAAATGAAAGTCAAAAGGCGATTTAGCCTTACAATAAAGGAATTTAAAAAAAAAAAAATCTTCTCGCCACTGCTAGCAACCTGATGTGCTTTGTTCATACAATTTTGTGAAGTCTTTTCTTTAATTAAACTGGTTTTTCCCTCTTTTAGGGCAAACTTAGTTATTCAGTGTGAAAACTGGTGGAATTTAGCTAAACAATTTGCAAGGCGAAGCCCTCCTCTTCACTATTTGTCCAGTTCTGTGCAGAGAACACTAATGAAAGCTTTAGTTTTAGGAGGTTTTGCTCATATGGATACGGAAACAAAGCAACAGTACTGGACAGAGGTAAGCTATTTTGATTCTTCTCTTACCTCCATTATAGTAAGTAGTACAAACAAGTTAGTTTAAGGAATTTTATGGTGACACAAAATGAACTTGTATATAATATTTTGATTTTTGAACATTGAATATTGATAATTTTTTAAATTATTCTCCCTTTGAAGGTCAATAGTTGTATGGCACCCATGAGCTGCCAAAAACTGTATCTAAAACATCACAACCTAATCAGAAACACTTAATAATTACCTGGAGAATTCATGAAGCAGCCAGTATAGCAGTATGCTTGAAAGAGACTATTACAAAAGGTTAAGAAGTTTCCTTGGAAATGTGTAATTTATTCCTTTTATTTTAACTTGGTGGTGTTATGAATTATTTAATTATTCACTTAATGATAATGACAGTAAGTTAAAAGCTAATGTGAAACATAATGAAGAGCCTTGACCAGCTTTTTGTGCCCTGGCTCCATGAAAGCTCAGACATTTAATACCAGAAAGGTTCGTGCTAGAAAGTAGCTGAAACGTGGTCAGGAAGCACTGCATGAGTTTGTTAAGCATTGGCCTTCTGAGAGAAACTTGCTTTTATTAGCAAAGCTATGAAATTAGTGATTGAAGGTAAGACTATAATGCACCTGGAAGTAATTGGGAAAAACATTTAGCTATTTTTATGCAAGTTTCTAAATAGGTTCCAAACACAGCTGATTACAAAAGAGATTGCGCTATTGAGAATCATAACATGACAAATATAATTGTGAATATGAATCTTAAATGATGCTTTCATTGATGCTTTCATTGAAGAACTGTAACAATTTTTTGCCCCCTAATACTGAATGGAAGAGAATCAAATACTGTGAGCCAGAGAAAGTCATTGTCATTTGTTTATAACACTACAAAATAACATAAAATATTTGTGGACGTGCTCATTTTGAAGCCAGCCTGCAGGTGATGATAGATAACGAGAATCACTAATGACTACCACTTCAGCTTCTGTTAATGTGACAGATAATAACATAACTGACCCGTTGGAAACTGGAAGTGATTGATTCTTGTACTGCCATGCCAAAAGCAACCCATGACCTTGATAAGTTACTTAAACCTCACATCTCATATAAGAGTATGCTTATCTTAATGTGACTTTTCTAAAAAATTTCAAGGTTCTTCAGCCACTTCAGCAGCGGTTCTTGAATGTGATAAACCAAGAAAACTTTCAGCAGATCTGTCAGGAGGAGGAAGTGAAACAGGAAATCACTGCTACACTAGAAGCACTCTGTGGCATTGCTGAGGCTACCCAGATTGATAACGTAGCAATTCTCTTCAATTTCCTAATGGACTTCCTTAATAATTGCATTGGTTTAATGGAAGTATACAAAAACACACCAGAGACTGTTAATCTCATAATAGAAGTCTTTGTTGAAGTTGCACATAAACAAATTTGCTATCTTGGAGAGGTAAATACAACCAGAAGGGGAAGGAGGGGAGGAGTGTGTGCGTGTGTGTGCACGCGTGCATGTGTACATGTGTATACAGTGCTGTCCCTTAAACAAAATGAAGTGTAGTGATTTTTAGATTCTATAGAGAAAGAAATGCTATATGGTCACATCTGTTTGATAAAAACATACACTTGGCAAAGATTAAAAGCAGGACATCTAGACTGTTCTTATACCTGTAAACTTATCCACAGTCCGTCACTAGTCTAACTCTATGCCTGGGTGGCAAAAGAGTGCAGACCATGTTGAGTACTTTCTTTAACCATATCCAACTTCTCTGAAGGCTAGTCTAGGAGAATTGCAGCACTGTTTTATGTGACAAATGCATACCATAGAGGCACTGCCTTGGTCCTAAACAAGGCATTAATAGATACCAGGAAGGTAACAGGTAAAATGAGTCAGTGCAGTACACTTACATCTTTGCACTCTTGGCTAATCTTGCTTTTGCATCTAGAGGAGTTCCTGCCTGTTCCAAACTGGGTATGCATAAACAGTGTATTGTGGCTCTGAGTTTCGATAGCTGAAGTGAGTCCCCAAGGGATTTTGTTGGTAATCTAGTTCGAGAGATTAGTGAGATGTGTCAGCCTGTCCCAAG
The DNA here is from genome assembly GCF_013368605.1 of Nyctibius grandis. Taxonomy (NCBI): domain Eukaryota; kingdom Metazoa; phylum Chordata; class Aves; order Nyctibiiformes; family Nyctibiidae; genus Nyctibius; species Nyctibius grandis. The sequence continues at coordinate 107,104,097 of NC_090659.1, forward strand.
CCACTCTTGTCTTTTTTTTTTTTTTTTAAGACTGAGGAACTGATAAAAGTAATATTCTGCTGGTTCAATCAGTAGCATCTTGATATATGGCTGTAAGTGCTCTTATTGTTTAAGGTGGCTGTTTCCTTGATGATTTTGTGTGCAGTTGTTACAAAAAGTGGATGTAATGGAAATTAAAATCTTGAGGTATCAGCAACCAAGTAATGCCATCTTAAAACAAAGTGTGTCACTTTTAGCACGTGGAATTTTTCTTATTATCTAACATTGTTTTGTAGGCCAAAGCCATGAACTTGTATGAGGCCTGCCTAACTCTGCTTCAGGTGTATTCTAAGAATAATCTAGGTCGACAACGGATAGATGTTACAGCAGAAGAAGACCAGTACCAGGATCTCCTACTTATTATGGAGCTTCTCACTAATCTTCTATCAAAAGAATTCATAGATTTCAGTGATACAGGTATGAAGGAATTGGTAATTGCTGAACCATAACTTTTGTTATAAACTGTGAAAACCATTGTGGGGCATGTGTTCAAGCCAGGTAAAGTGAAAACTGAAGTTCAGGCTTGATTAGATCAGGATATGGAAATTACTATTTAATGTGCCAGTAGCAAAGGAAGGGCTTTTCACAGTATTCTAGCATCTGAAATTATTATCGCTCTCATAAAATAAATAGGACATGTATGAAACGGCTTGAAATCTGAATGTTGCGAGTCTGAACATGTAGTAGCAGCAGTTTTATAACAAAAAAACCCATAGAGAAGTCAGAATAGTAAATTACTGCAAGAGGACTGATGGATTATCTTAGTACAAGATCCAGCTTTTGTGAAATGCTGAGCTCATTAAAGTTCTGCCATGTTTGAGAGTTTTCTGTATTCCTCATTCACAGAATATGCTTTATGGTATGTGGGTATAGTTAAGGGTTCTTTTTTGTATCCCAGCCTGTTACTTCTGTGTGTTTGCCACTTAAAATTGCAGTAGTCCTGAATATGATCTGCCAGTTCTAGCTCAGCTGTGCTGCATTGCTTTTGAATAAGCTGAAACACATTTGCATGATCCAGATCTTACCACGTCCTATACAGTTTGCACAGAAAACATGCTCAGTAATAAACTGAATCTGCCTAGGTGGTTTTGATGTTGTTCGTTGCTTTTCTGAGGTACATCTTGAAAGACAGAACCTTGTACTCCGAAATTCAGTGCATCAGTCTAGTTTTCTGTCATGCATGCACAATGCAAATACAGAACCAGATTTAGACTTTGTCCATTGAATGGACAGCTCAGTGCCATGTAACGTGTTCTCTTTGAGGTCAGACATTGGATGTTAGTTGCATGGAAAACACTGTAAAATATTTACCATGAAACTAAGGAATGTGAATACTACCTAAATGTAACGCCCAGAGATCAAATGTATTGAAAGTTACCTGCACACTGTTGCTGACTCAATGCAGGAATTATAAAAGTAAGGTCACTGCCAGTTGATGGGAAATGTAGGTCTTACCTGTAACTGGAGAAAACATGGCAACATCTAAACTACAGAATTTTCTGCATTAACTCTCCTGTTTTTTTTTCTCCTTGTGTTTATAAAATATATATAAACATATGTAAATATATAATATATATATAAAGTACAAAAATGCAGTAATATTTTGCTCACTATCTGTTCATGTGTGCAGGCATGAAGCAGCTATCACTGGAAACAAATGCAATGTTCTGTAAAGGAAGGGAGCCCTCAGTATCTGAAGTGTTCTGTTTTAGCACACCATCTGGTACATATGATTATGAAATGCTTAGTCCTAATGAATATAAATATAGAGTGATGTGGCAGCCTTCACTCACTAAGTTTCTATTTTAATACAATGCCTCATGGTTTTGTTTGGGGAGAGGGAAATAGTCCTATTTTTAAAAATTTCTTTATAATAAAGAAATGGGACTCTTCCTTCAATATGTTTAATCTTCCTTTTATACAAAATATTTTTTGTCTTTTCTACAGATGAAGTATTTAGAGGACATGAGCCTGGACAAGCTGCAAACAGATCCGTATCAGCAGCAGATGTTGTCTTATATGGGGTTAATCTAGTTCTGCCTCTAATGTCCCAGGATCTGCTGAAGGTAAGTATATTTTTACACATAGCTGCTAGAACATGAAAGCTTTATAGTAATGAGTTCCCAGAATTCATTCCTATATGCATTCCACCTCTATAAGTTGAATTTTCTAGGCTTTCTAAAATGTAAATAACTGTTCTGTAGTTCTAGGTACTGTTTGAAAAGAAATATTGTAAGCTGAGAAAACATATATTTGAAGGGCCTAAACAAAAACTTTTTTCTTCTAAAAGTGAGTCCGTGCAGGTCAACAATTAACCAAACCTGGAATGTGGCTTGTAGAATCCTTCTTTTGATAGTGTCAGAATTGTGATAGGAAGCATAAACAGTGATACTAGTTTAAAAAAAAAACAAAAACAAAAAACAAAAAACAAAACAAAACAACAAAAAAACCCCACAACATTAAATCTGGGAGCAAGTAGTAACTCTTTAATTATTTTCAGAACACAACTGGCTTTCATATCATAGACATCAGCAGCTTGTCAGTAGAACAGTAAAATACGAAACAACGGAATGACAGTATTTCATTGGGTTGCACTGCGTCAATGTTTTGCTTTGATTCAGGGAAACACTTCTGAAGTGTATCTCAGTTGTCCCCTCTTAACATGCTTTCTCATCTGGTAGCGCTTGCTGAGCGTGAGAGCTACATCCATTTTAGTTGGAACTCAGTCCAAGGATGTACCCTAGGAGCCCCTCTATTGTGCTCCAAACGCTCGTGAGTCTTCTAACCCACAGGACTAGACCTGCTCATGTCTGAAGTAAAACTCCTTGCATTTGTATAGAGCAGGTACCAGACTCCCACCATCAACTGTTTAGCTTTAGCAATGTTTTCTTATTGTACTGCAGTGTTTGCTAATAAAGTTGTAGCCATTCTAATGACTCTGAAGTTGTCTACTAAAATTGTCTTTTCTTCTTCAGTGGAAAGCATAAGTCCTGTCTCTTTGTACAGATGGAAATTATGTCAGAATAGAATTATGTGATTGATTCTAAAATTACCATTTTTTTCTTTTGACAGTTTCCATCCCTCTGTAATCAATATTACAAATTGATCACTTTCATCTGTGAGATATTCCCTGAGAAAATTCCACAACTTCCAGAGGACCTCTTTAAGAGCCTGATGTACTCACTGGAGTTAGGGATGTCATCGTATCCTTTATAGAGCTTGGGAGTGTTTAAAAATCTGAGTTCCTTTTATAAGGACCTGGTAAAAATCTGGAGTTTTTTTCTTAGCATTTTTTTCCTTTTCTATCAATACCTATATCTATAAGTGTATATCGGTAATTGACTCTCTGCTCTCTGGTGATTGAGAGTTTCACTGTAGTGTCCATTGAGATTCTAGTATTAGCTGAATTTCCTCTGACTTGTGTTGCTTGAACGCAGCCTTTAAGTGGTTTAGCTTGTAAGTTTTTTCTGGCAGTCATTCCTGCCTCCTCCATTACTTCATTTCAGAGTGTGTAACTTCATAAGCCTTCAGCTGGTATCCCAAAGCCATTCCTGAATTAGTTTCTCAGCTGGTAATACAAAACACTGCTGCTGTTCTACTGGGCCGGCTCCAGAGCATTTCCTGTCAGGGTGCCAATGGGCTCTCCCTCTCATAATGGGAGTACCATTTTCACTAATCTGTGGCACGTGTCAGAAACAGATGAGCTTGACCATAAGGGACTCTTACTGAAAATGTTATGTCAGAGAGGGTTATGTTACCTTAGGGCGTGTAGCTAATAAAAGAAAGCAACAAAGCTGGAATTCTTTTTTTCCCCTTTTTTTATTTTTTTAAATTTTTTTTTTTATTAACAGCTTTATAGTAAAAAGAATCTTGGAACATACAACCATTTAAAATATTTTCTGGTGACACAGCTGGGAAGTTTTCCCACAATTTAATTGAAATCTGACTTTGCTTCTTTAACACCCATTACCAGCATGAGTTCAGAGGTTTGCCAGCTCTGTCTGGAGGCTGTAACACCACTAGCAGAACAGTGTGCAAAAGCACAAGAAACAGATTCAACCCTTTTTCTAGCAACAAGGCACTTTCTTAAGGTAAGGCATCTGCGTTTTGTGTTACTTTGGTTTTATGCATGCAGGTAGCATCGAGAGGCCAAACAGTGGTCATATCTGACCGGGTTAATCAGGATCACACATATAGTAAGAAACAGCCTGTTACCTAAAAAACTGGCAGTTTAGGAAGAAAGAGATCATGAAGGATTGGAGACATTTGACTAGAGTACAAAAGAGGATGGAGGTGTAGAGGGAGGAAACTACTTACTGCTAATCAACAAAAGACCTGAGCCTCTCAGAATGCAATTTGTATTTATCCATGCTCTGCACACGAGCTCTAGAATGAACCTGATTGACAATTTTAGCAGTTTCATTTACTGTGAAAACTGTGAAATAACTTCCAGAATTGTGTGGACTGGAGGCTGGGTAGAGTACTAAAACAAGAGGCAGAAAAAAGAGCGTAGTTGGGAACTAGAAAGAAAATGCTGTTGTTTATTCAATGTATCCAATGAATTGTGCTTTTTCTTAATCCAATATCATATTTAGTACTTTTCCTTTTAGGATCATCACTCTATCTCATCAAATTTTGGAGTGACCTGGTAGCAACCAGGTTCCTCCTAACTGGGAACAAAGTAATTGTGGAATTTGTGTGCTTGTCTTCTGATTTTGTAAAGACTTCAGTTTTCCTTAAGACATCTTTTCCTACCAAACTGACATTCAAACTTCTGGGGGGTTGTTCATTGAAAGCGTACGTCAGCCAAGCTGAGAGAATGAGAAACACCTTAAGTAATTTCATTTGTCTTTATATTTCTTCCGAGTTAACATGGCTTTCTGCCTTTTCTCTAAATTTCCACTTAAAATTATGATGCTGTTCTTACTTATCTGTTCCCTGTTTGGCTTTCTGTGAGCTGTAGGAGTCTCCAAAACTTGAGGAAAAAGTTCCTGGTTTTATTCTGGAAGAGCAAAGGCTTTTTTCATTATTTCTCTGGCATATCTGCAGCTTTTGGAGAAAAATACAAGAGATGCCATTTCTCTGTGAAGAACATGTATAAATCAACAACAGGTTTCAGTGCTTTGAGATGTGAATTTGTGCTGTTAAGCCAAGACTCAACTTCTAAAAGAACGTGTCTTTCCAATTACTGATACTTAAATTAAAAAAAAAAAAAGCAACACCACAAACAACAACCTTGGATGTTTGTAATTACATGTTCATTATTGTTATCAGAAGTGAAGATGAGGTTCAGCAGCAAATGTTGGTGTAAGTAGAAAGTTAAGTTTACACTTCCCTAACTACTTCTGTTTTGTGATTTCAGATGGTCTTTGATATGCTGGTACTTCAGAAGCACAATACAGAAATGACAACTGCAGCAGGTGAAGCATTCTACACATTAGTGTGTTTGCATCAGGTATGGCATTTAGACACTTACACCCTGAAAACCAGTCATTTGTTAAAGGAGAGTGGTTAGTTACTGTGCATCTGGCAACTCAGAATTGTTCAGGTTAGAAGGGAGCCTCAGGAGGTCTATAGTCCAACCTCTTGCTCAAAATGGGGTCAACACTGATCCTCCAAGATGGATATTCGAAAGCCTCTCTGAATGGCCTGTTGAATGCTGTATTATCCTTATAATTCATGTCCTTTCAGCACCTGCCAGACAGTCTTGGCCCACCACTGGACTCATTCAAGTTCACCAATATCCTTCTTGTGTTAAGGAGTCCAAAACTGGACACAGTATTCCATGTTTAATCTAACAAGTGCTGTGTAAAGACAAATAATAAATACAGCCCAGTATGCTGCTAGTGTTCCTTGCTGACAAGGCACACTGCTGACTTGCTTAGCCTGCTGTCCACCAGGACCTTCAGGTCCTTTATTCAGCAGAACTGTTCCCCAGCCTGTCAATTCCCAGTCTGTATAGTTGCAGGGGGTTAGTCTGTTTCAGCTGCAGGACTTTGGGTTTGTCGTTGTTGAATTTCATGAAGTTCCTGCCAGTTCATTCCTCCAGCCTGACTAGGTGTCTCTGTATGTCAGTCCTGCCCTTGAATGCACTGGCTGCACTCCCCAGTTTGGTTTCATCCACGGGCTTGAGGAGAGTGCATTTCCTCTCCTCCTCCAGGTCACTGACTAAAATATTTAACAGGACAAGGCCCAGATGAGAGCTCTCAGTGCCACTTGTAACCAGCTTCCAGGTAGAATATGAGCCATTAGCCACAATCCTTTAGAGGCTGATGATACAGGTGTGTTTTCACCCATGTAATAGTCCACCCATCTAGACAATAACTTCCCAGCTTGGTTACAAGGATGCTGTGCAAGACTGCTAAAGACTTGCTAGCATCAGGCATCCACTGCTTTCCGCTTATCCATAGATGTAGTCATTTCATCACAGAAGAGAGTCAGGTTGGTGAAGCATGATTTACCCTTGGTAAATCCACGCTGGCTGTTCTCAATCCCTTTCTCTTTCACGTGCCCAGAGATAGCTTCCAGGAGTACTTGCTTCATGATTTTCTTAGTAGTTCAAAGATGATAGAGAACTTCAAGAGTAGTTCAAAGATGATAGAGCAGCCTTGTAACAACATGAGCCAGCTTTCTGAACCCTTGGATGGATTCTGTCAGGTCTCATGAGCTTGTATGCATCAAGATTTCTCAAGAGATTCCTGGATTGATCCTCTTCCCTACTGGTAGTTCCTCTCCTGCTTGAATGCTGTCTGTAGTCATAAAGGTCTGGGAAAACCTGTCAGTGAAGACCAAGGCAAAGAAAGCACTGCGTATGTCAGCCTTATCTTTTGTCTGTTATCACTAGATCACCTGCTCCATTCAGCAGCAGGACCCATGTTTTCCCTGTTCCTTCCTTTACTGTTAATGTACTGGTAGAAGCTGCTCTTGTTGTCCCTTGCCAAATTGAGCTTTAGCTGAACGTTGCTTTTCTGTCATTGTTCTTGTCCAGACAATGTTTCTGTTTTCCTCCTTTGTATCTGTCCCTGCTTGTATCATCTCCTGCATGTGTCCTCTTTGCACTGAAGTTCAGTCATGAATGACCTGCTTAGCTGGGACAGTGTCCTGACGTGTTTATATTGTATTCCTCACTATCTGGACAGGCCATTCTTGTGCTTGGAAGAGGTTGTCCTTAAAGACCTGTCAGCTCTCCTGACATCCTTTTGTCTTCAGAGCTCTCTCCCACAGGATCCCACCCACCAGTCTCCTGAATAAGCTGAAATCTGCTCTTGTGGTGTCCAGGGTCTGTACTTGGCTGCTCTCTTTCCTCACTCTCCCAAGGATCCTGAACTCTACTATTTCATGATCACTGTAGCCCAGGCTGCCATTAATTACCATATCCCTGACCAGCTCTTCCTAGCTGTGAGTAGCAGATGCAATTTCACGCCTGGGTGGCCCATCTGGCATTGAGCAAATGTCAGGGAGATACTCTTGCAAGTCTGATCTGGAAACCTCCTCAAGTTGCTTGAAGATGACTTGGTCCACTACTTACCCTGTTTTGGTGATTTGTAACAAGCTCCCACCATGTTATCTTTACCGACCTCTGCTGATCATGACCCATAAGCACTCAGCTAGGTTGTTGCCCAGTGCATAGAAAAGCATCCTTACTTTGAGCTGCTGTTTCACATAAATGGCAATGTGTCACATAAACTCTTCTGACCTCTTCTTCCCTAAAGACCTCTAAAGAGCCTCCATCTGTCCATCGGAGCACTCCAGTCATGCCATGTGTCCCACCACATCTCAGTGCCTGCAGTGATGTTGCAGCTCTGCATTTGTACATGGAGCTCTAGCTCTTCTTGTTTGTTTTCAAAGCTGAATGCATTTCTGCACAGACATTTGAGGTTGGCCTGCTTTCAGCCTGTTTCATCCTTCCTGATAAGCGCTCTTAAACCTGTCACACTTCCTTGCGTTCTTACTGCTCTTGGTCTCTGTCTCCTCACTTATCTATGAGCCGTTATCCCCATCCCTCAACGTGCCTTTAAAAGCCATTCCTGTCAAGTTGGCAAGCCTTCTGACAGGAGGCTGACAGTGCCTTCTGCAAAAGTGTTCCTAAGCCATTTTGTCATATGAATCCTCTCTCTTGTTAGCAGCCCTCATCGCTTAAAGAGGGACTAATGATCATGTAAGATAAAAAGACCCTGTGACACCAGCCATAGTTGCAACTTCATGGTGTGTCTACCCCCACCCAAGCCCTTCACCAGTAGAGTTGAGGGGACTGCCATTCTGGCTCCCGTGTCCTTCACGCTTGCTCCCAGGGCTCAGTAGTCACTCTGGACTTGCTCCAACTCTGTCTTGGCAGTGTCCTTTTAGTCACGTTTAACATGTTTCTTTGTCTTCTGTTTCTGTCCAAGTAAGCATGAGAATAAGTGGGAAACTCTTCGAAAGGAATCTAAGCTGTCTGTCCCGGGGAGGGGAATCTAGAGAAGGGAAGACCTGTGGGAGGCAGGGTTGGTAGTGCGTGCCGAACACAGGGCAGGCGTAAAGAAAGAGAAGTGGGCTTTGCAGGAGTAAGCCTATGCTGAGTAAGAGCCAGAAGACACTTTGAAGGGTGTGCCTTAAAGTTTTCTTCTCACTCTGCACTGCAGAGTACTGTACCTAGCTCTAAACGTTTCTTTAGCTGTACTAAAAAAACCTGGTCTGACTGAAGGACTTTGTCTGGTTTAGAGGTAGGTGAGAGGCTGCAGGTCCACAGTCGCTTGTGGTATCTTAGGCAGTGAAACTGGATAACGGGTGGAGAGATACTGATAGTTTTCTGTCACAGCCTTGATTCTGGATTTTGTCCTGATGAGAGAAGTTGTATACATTGTATCTTTTTTTAAAAAAAAGAAGTTAATAAGTTTCTTTTTATTTAACAGGCTGAATATTCAGAGCTAGTTGAAACATTGCTATCAACTCAACAAGACCCAGTAATTTACCAGCGGTTAGCAGATGCCTTCAACAAGCTTACTGCAAGCAGCACTCCTCCTACACTGGACCGTAAGCAGAAGATGGCCTTCTTAAAGAGTTTAGAAGAATTTATGGCAAATGTTGGTGGACTTCTCTGTGTAAAATAAACAACAAAACTCTATGCCTAATTTAGACCCTTTCTGCAAAATGCACTGAGAAATGCTGAACGCTGACTAAATCTTGTACCTGTCTCTGGGTTCTTTACAGCCATCTCAGATTCTAGAGAGCCTGGAAGTTTGAACATAACACAATGGAATATGAGAGGTCAACTTTGAATCAGCTTCTGCTATTATGTGTTAGCTGCAATCTGTCATACTTGTGTGTGGGAGAGAATGAACAGAAAATTTTAATTTCATTTTTTTCCATATAAGTGCAAACAGATACGGGCACAATGAAAAATAAATGCAGTGCCTTTCCCCCCGCACTGGTTTAAGATATGAGTGGCCAGATAAACGTACAGATTTCTTTTCTACTCAAAATCATGTTAGAGTGTGATGCAGATACATATAAAGCTCTAAACAGTTTAGCTGATTTTAAGCTTTATTTTTCCTCTCTTAAAGTTTGAGTTTGTGTTCCAATGGGGAAGAAAAACCAAATGGTGTTTTAACTTGTGTTTAGTTCTGTTTTTCTACATCAACCTGACATTGCATATGTAATGCAATGCAAGTTTTTACATTATGTTCTGCTGCCTAAAGTTCAGAAAAAAAAAAAGGTGTATATTTTTGTTCCCCTAAAATGAACTTTAGGAACTGTAGCCATTTCATTGCCTTAATTTAAAAGGAAAAAAAAAAAGCTCATATACTTTAGATAAGAAATTTAAGGCAAGATTTGACTCTTCAGAGTTGGTTTAGGATGTTGGCATTAAGCTGCTGTGTACCTGTTGCAGCCCTTTGTGTTGACGTGTCATTTTGGAATGAGTGTCTAACGCAAGGTTCATGTGTAGTTTTACTTTCAGTATCTGTTTTGGTTCATACCCCGGTTGCACGCAACTGCAATGTATTTCTACACTGAACTGTTTGCTTAAGCAATAAGAACTCAAAAGGTGTAAATTACTGGCAAACCTTTTAAAGTTGGGGCATTAGCTAAAACAATTATGCTAGAACAGGGCTGTCAAACCCTTTTACTCAAGGGCCACATTTGTTTGACTCGAGTCAAGAAAGGTAATTGGGATGTGTAGGGCTGTGGGGGATTTTTGATTTTGCTGAATCTAGCTCCACTTCTGCAGAACCCTCCCAGCTGCTCTGCTCTTGCTTGGTTTTTATATCAGCACTTTAGCTATTACGACAGCAGAATATAGTGCCCTGAGTATAGTGGACCAACAAGGGAGAGCAGCGCACAAATACAAAAGCAAGGCCTGCTTTGTCTCCAGTTGTGAGCCAGAGAAAAATGAAGCAAACACAAGTGCTGCATGTCTAGTAAGATTTTGATTTTTGTGGAAATACCTGGAGGCAGAAGTGGGCCCTTTTGTTTAAGACCTCTGCTAGATTATGCTGTTGAATATTTCCCGTGTGTTTTTAAAATTTATATAAAATGTGCAGTATACACCTTTACATGGCTATGTATAGCATCATGTTTGCAACTCTGTGCCATTCTTCAGCTATTCATCTCAAAATTAGTCACAATAGCCAGAATTTTTAAAAGACATAAATCTAATACTGTGCTATACGTGATCTAAGTTTTTTTATTTTTTAGTTAAATCCATACCTGTCTCAAGCATGGATCCACAAGGCCAAAAATGCCATCTCTTCATTATACTTTTCTCTTTTAATTTATGTGAAAACTGGGCTAGTGCAGATTTACACATAAAAAAGTAACCATAAAACTTTTTAGATAATGTACCTTCCCAGCTAGTATTTTATTTCTAAGATAATTTACATAGTATTTTAGAACAGGGGTATTGTGCTCAGTTTTTTCTTGAAACTCTAATGCTTTTCTTTAAAAGATTTCTCGACTGTGCACTTGCACAAAAGATAATGGTCCTGGGAGATTCCTCTGTTTTTAAACTGTTCTGATGGCTGATTTTTTAAATTTGTCGATGGCTTTTGCTATGTTTTTGAAACTGCTTCTGGAGTTTCTCTGAGTTTGTACATCGGATAGGGCAGCAGTTCTGAAACCTCATTTTGTTCAGATGAAGGGTGTTAAAGCCTGGGAACATAAGCAGCAGTAGGAGCTGCTAGTTTGCCATGATGTGCTCGATGTCAAATATCTAGGCCGAAGTCTTCAAAGAGATCATAGCAAATACCTTCATATTTTTTGAATCTGACTGAATAACTGATACACTCAGTCATTTCTTTTATAACTAGCTCTGTCACTGTCATTTTTTAATCCTAAAGATGGCTCGATATTTAAAAATATTTATTAACTTTAGAATTTTGAAATCCTCTTGCATATTGTGATTGATGAATGGGAGCACAAACTGAGTTAGTAGTCAGGACAAAGTAATATGTGTACCCATTACTTTTCTTATCAGGCCCACTGTGTTGTAACAAGCAGAGACGCACAGCATCTTTTGACTATTAAGACTTGCTAAAGTATGAACGCTTACTTTCAAAGACTAATTTTGAAGGTTGCTTAAAACTTTCCTTTCCCCTTCATTTAAAATTAATATTACATGTTAAAGGGAAACTGTCCTAGTGAGGTTTTTTTTGTAATTTTCCTGCTTGATGTTACGCTAGACAACATTCTGCCTTTCTTGTTTCTTTATTTTTCTTCCATTGTCGTATATTCAACAGAGGTCTTTCCATGCCATTTTATGTTTCTTTTAGAGCAAATGCTAAGATGTCTCTGCTTAGTGACATCCATGAAATTGTTCCAAAACGTTCTGGAAATAAGTTTTATTAGTTCATACTCCTGCTGGCTAGGTGGCTGCTTCTACCTAAGCTATTTGGCTTCTATATCCCTTTTAAAAAAAAAAAAAAAAAAAAAAAATCCTTCAGTGATCTTCTACACATCCAGTTGCTGTAAGTCTAGATGCAAAAGCTCATTCAAGTCCATAGCAAAGACTTACAGACTGGTTTTAGTGAACAGTGAGAGTTGGCTCCACATAAGTGTGCTGAAATTTTAATAGCATCACTGCATTGATTTTCCATTCACTGTGCAAAGTGAATAATGGTTGTAAAAATGCACCTGTTTTTTGAAGGAGGAAAAAAAAAGGCAACTCAAAATGAATTCTAAATGCTGCATGTTATAATTGTAACAAATATATTTCTCTAGACTTTTTTTGCTAAAACAGATTATTGCTCCAGTGTTTTCATTCTGAGACTAGAAATCAAGTAGCTGCTTTCCCATTTTGCCAGCTCCTTCCCCATTGTAATAGCTGGTTCTAATGCTGGCATAATAATTTTCTGTTGTTCAACCCATAATTTTCAGTGCTGGAAAGCATGATCGTCTAGTTGGGTCATGAAATTCAAGACCTTCTTGAAAGCACAGATACATACGGACAGGGAGAAGTGGATTACTACTACATGAAACTTCCACTTTCATGTGCATTTATGCCTTAATTATCTTCCCCGAATTACCACCGGAATCTGCTATTTATTGCCCGGAGGTTTGTGTTTCACTGTTTAGTGATAAAGGGCTCACCGTTTTCCTCAGGAACGAGAAACTTCTTTTCTCAGCGTGTCCAAATCCTACTAGTTGAAAGAGAGTGGTTTGAATCAGAGTCATCTCTTTGATAGTGCATAGCGCTCACTAAAGCCCCAGTGTTTACCTGGGTAAATCCCTTTATATCTAAGCCATGTATTTCTAGAAAATAAGCTTGCTCAGAGCAGTCAGTTGCCCATTTAAAATCTAACTCTTTGAAAGGTTAAAAGCAAATTCTAATTTGTGATCTGTAAAACTATTCAAAAATAGAAATTGCAGCATTTCTCTGGTAAAATACTGGTAAAGTAATTTCAGTTTCAGTTAAATAATTACATAAGAAGGGGTGTTTTTTATGGAAGTAGCTTGATGAATATAAGCGCAGGAGTAGGAGCCAGGCTCCTCTGATTTTGTATCAGTTTTTCCACTGGATCCTCTGTGGCCGTTGGCAAGGTGCTGGGACTGTGTTGTTAAAATAGCGATAATACCTACCTACCTCACAGGGATGTTGTGAGGATTAGCTTATGCCTATAAAATACATTGAGGATCGGAGATGCTATGTAAATATTAATATTTTCATTTTAGTTTTGTGAGGTGTAAGATTTACTGTCATGAAAACAGGAGATTTTCATAATTATAAAGCCCAGTAGAGGCAGCAGTGGTGCAGTATTCCCTAAGGCTGGTCCACTGCAGTACACTAATGCTTGCTGTAAATTGTTGTTATTTCAATTACAGCCAGTTGAAATTGTGGCGGCTTCTTAAATAAGATCAGATTCCCCACCCGTGTGCCTCGGTTCTGGTCTAAATAGTGAGAGAACAGCTGCTAGTTATTCAGGCTTTGGTGCCTCTACTTGTGACAAGTGCCACTTGTGGTGGTAGGGTTTTTGGTTTGGTTTGGTTTTGGTTTTGGTTTTTTACACCTTTCTGCAAGGAACAAACACCACTCCTTTCTCCCATATCTGTTCCAGTCATTCAGTATAACTAAAGCCTAATGATACCAATTAAAATTTAAAGAGCCAGTCCCGCCCCTCCTGTAAATTTGCTTTTAATATGAGTAGATTGTGCCCTCTTTGCAGTAAATGAGATTAATGCTTTCTAGCACTAATCAGGAAGCAAATAATGAAGTGTGATTTACTCCAGAGCCTTAAGCTCTCGGCTGTCTTACAAAACTCTTTATTCAATATGAGATTTCTCGGGGCCTTAGCAACTGAGAAGTAAGATGTCCCTGGCTTTCCCTTCTCCCCAGTGAATTAAACTAGATTCTGCTTTTCCATTTCTTCCCTTTCCCTGTCCTGCTTTTCCTGTCTTTTTAAGACATGCTTCTAAAAGATTTGGAAGACCCCTCCAACCTCAAGGGAAAGATACTACCCATCTGATTTTTTCCAGTCTATTACAGCTTGATACTTGAAATGGTTGAAATCTTTTCTAATAGCATTCCCCAGCACATTTCAATCTCCCATTGAACCATTCTAGAGCTTATAATTACGAAAAAAAGAGATTATCCTCTTTTATTTGTTCCCTTTGTGCAAAATAAGGAACCTCCATGCAGTGAACATGCAGTTTTAAGGCAATAAATGCTAGTACTGCTGTTGGTCAAGTGTGTAAATATTTTAAATGTATAATTCAGTACTATCTTGAGTTTATATACTAAAAACGCAGGGATTGAAGTGCTAGTTGATTTCAAGTATTGTTTTACCTGTACAGTTGAAGATATGAAGTTACATAGAAATATTTCACAATTTGTTGCAGTAAGACTTGGGAAATGGCTGTGTAATCAAGCCTTATCACAACTGAATTTTCAATTTTGAAATGAACACTTTCTGTATTTTTAAGATCCATAAGCAGGAGGAGGATAAAATTGTTTTCCACTAAAGACTTTTATTATTTTGTTTTGGCCATGTGTGATTTGTGTGTATTCTTGTTTAATATTTTTCTAAAATCTCACCTGTGTTGAATCCCTGAAACAGCATTTGTTATACCTCCTTATGGTAGCAACAAAAATAGGAATGTTATGAAACTTTGGGCTACACATTGTGCTCTTTGGCTACTGTGAGTGCGCAGTAATTCAGTTAAAGTTGATGGGGCAAATTTAATTTACATCAGCACTTAAGGCATGAGTTTGTCCATCAACAGAAAAAAAAAATGTGATTAGGTGTGCGACAGGAGTATCTCACACTGGACTACAATTACCAGAAGTAGCTGTGAATATATAATCAAATTAATCTTTTTCCCCATCCTTAAAAAAAAAGTTTAATGATGACTTTTCAGGTCACTGTTATTGGTGGTGTTTGTCTATCCAGAAGGAATACTGATTTCTGAGTCTTGAATTTTTTTTGTGTAGATTCAATCTAAACAGTTTCTGGTGGTATCTGGCACGGAAATGTTCTCCAAGGTCATAATCTGTTCCCATGTAAGGGACATCCAACAGTATGTTACTTCATCTATATCCGAAAAGTTCAGTTAAAGGCAGCAGTTCCTAATGTGCTAGAATACAATTACATTTGTATAAACTACAGCTATTTTCTGTTGTTCCCCTCTTAATTTCATGCACTCACATATTTAAAAAAACAAAATAAATGAAAAAGCTTCACAAATCCTGAAAGTAAAACTACGCGACAATTATGGTGGTGGCAGCTTGCTATACATCGTGGCTGTGTGTATCACTAGAATTTTACTGGTTTCAGAAGTAAAATTATTGCAATTATATATTTATATTGGCGTGGTGTAGTTCAGTGAGCATTTTGGTGAAGGACAGAAACATTTAAGGTAATTTTGAGGAAATCCCTGAAAGCAGCTGGTAAGATTAACAGCAGCAGCATATCCAAGAGCCTTTCATGTAGAAAATGGAACTATTCTGCTTTACCTTAAATATGAGGTCTGGAATAAACTTGAATGATTTGGGTACAAAGCCTTTATTCACACTTGTTTGTGTTAAGTGTATGCAAAACCCATCAATTTTGCCATTATGAAACTTATATTTGCTTCAGTCATGAGTGGTGGAGTTGGTGGTGGTTTTTTTCCTTCACTGATTTGCCCTGTATTATAAGCAGAAAGGTAGGAAAGCTCAGCCTTCCAGGTGGAATTTGTCTGGCAGATCAACCAAGGAGGAGGTCATACATGAACTGGAAGAGGGGAGGAGGGGGAAAAGAAAGTAAAATGTTTACAACCTTATGTGAAGAAAAAAAATAAAGCAAGCTACTGTGTAAGAAGAAATCCATAATACAAGTTTTATTGCATAACTGGGTAACCCGTGTCATCCTGACAAGGGTTAGTAAAAGCCTGCCCTTTCATCAACGCATTTTTGGGGGAAAAGAGGAAGTGCTATTTTGGAATTGTGTGAAATGCGGTACTACTGGTGTGAGTTTTGTTAATTAAATAATAAAATCTTCTTTATTTTGGGAAACATTCCAGACAAATCGACATCTCGGAAGAGAACGCTGAAGTTAAAGTTACCCACTGTGACTGATACATAACTCGTCGTTCGTTTTTCTCCTGTCTATATTTGGATCTCATGGAACAACTGTTTTCACTTCACACCTATCAGACATTACCAGGTGTGATTTTTCTGACACTGTGTTGCCTTTGCAAGTTGGAGTCAGGCAGAGCTTCGGGTGTGATGTCCTTCCCTTTTCCTTCCCCTCTGGGTCTGGCCCACTATTCATGGTTGCGAAGGCGTGAATGTTTGATTTGCTTTCACTTACTGCTTTGGATGATGCAGTTTGGGTTTGTGGCATAGTCAGACCGCTTCAAGTCTCTGTGTTTGGTGTTTACTGAATGAAAGTCATCACTAGACTCCAACACAAGTATTGATTTGAAAGCCTCATTCATAACTTGGTTTAATAAGTTGTCAGGACATTTGCTTTAATTTTAGAACTGCACCGATACTTCTAATGGTCTTTTGTTCATTCAAATGATTGTTGTAACTCGGGAAAAAAAAACCCAAAGCCAAAACCCCACCACCACACTGTGGAGCCTTTAAGGAAGATCACTGATGTCCTCACACAAGAGCAACACTACTCTGGGGAAGGCTTACATTCTTCTGCAACTTTAAGGAAGGACTGTTCTTCTGAAGTACTTTTTGCCTGCTTTTAGGCTGTTATGCACTTTCATGATTTCTTAACAAACTACTGTTAAAAATGTACTGTAACATGGATTTTGATAAGCGCACATGTATTTAAACAATTCACTCAACCTCAGGAAAGCTGGAAAAATCGGATACCTGTTTTGTATCTTGATTGAAATGTTTGTTACCTACATCCCTTAAGATGGCCAGATAATGTCTAGATCCTGTGAGTGTAACTATTTAAGATACCAGTATAGTCTGTAAAAGGAGGACAGTGTAATTTTACTGTAGGGACTGAGAAAATGGTGTCCTTCTCTTATTTTTCTTAGAGGTATATACAGTCTGAATCGGAGTTTCAAAAGCAAACAACAGTGATAAACCCCACTTACTGTTCAGGAAAAAAAATGGTTTTTTCTTAACACTAGCTTATTTCTATTTTCTTTCTTCTCCTTAAAAAGTGTGTGTGAAATAAGTGCAGAGGTATGTGTAGGAAAAACTGTAAAGTCTGCTGCTGTACATAATGTTTGCTACTTGACTGCATTTTCTGTTTCACTTTAATTTTACTGGTTTTGCTAAATATATTTTATATATTTTCCTTCCTGCTTCTTGTGATGGCAGAGTGATTACATCTTTGGGGGGAAAAATCAAAAACAACCCTGAGAAGGCTCTGGCCAGAAAATTCCATCAAGTTTGTATGTTAGCATGTATCTCAGGGCATTTTTTTGAGAAAATATAAATCAGGGGCAATATGGCATAGTAAAATCAATGGGGATATTAGAACATACGAAGGTGGGGATACTGGTAATTCTTTTTGCGTTTTTTTTTTTTAAAAATTACTTCTAAAATCCATTAAAAATATCAATACCACTAGGTGGTATTAAGTGACTAGTGGTCACTGAAGTAAAAGGTTTTTCAATCTGAAGACACTAGGCCCTCTTTGTGGTCCCTGAATTACTTCCCAGGGATCCACAAAGCCTGGCAAAATAGAAGTCACTGTGATCATGTATCCCTGTAATATTGCTAAGAAGATTTGCATCTCCAATACAGAAAGAGTCGGGAGTCCATAAACTGAGGATGAAAACTTACCACTGTACTTGAATTCAGAGAGCGACGGCAAGCTTTTTAAAAGGCTGGCTGATCATCTGTCCTACCGCGTGACCCAAGGTCTCGGGAAGCTGGGATGCACCTGGCCTGCAGAGCTACCCCGTGGGGCTCTAACAAAGTTTTATCCCACATCTATAGGAGAACAACTCCGTATTGAAAGAAAAAGTGCAGTAAGCCTCTCTTACAGCGATGAGGTGTTGCAGGTTGTTCTGCAAGTAGAGTATGTTGGGGGGAGAAAAGCTATTAAGAAATTATTAGACTTAATGGCAATGGCAGAGATTCTACAATTGGAATTTAATAATCTGTTTTCATATTAGTTAAAACTGATGATACTTTTTCTTATGGCTATGGCTTGTGTTACAGCAACAGGACTCAAAAGTATAGACTTTCATTGATAAAGAAAAAATACAATAGGCTATAAAATAAAAACTTAAACACCAAAACACAAAAGCCTTACGAGTAACAAGTTCCTATTACTTTCCAGGGCAGAACTCTGTTTTTAAAAGCACTGTTTCATGCTCTGTTCCTGATCTGGTCCGACATAGAGTACTGGCAAATGTATTAGTAAAGTAGCAGTGGTCTATGTCGTCAGGTTCCAGTTTTAGAGGCACCAGCCTCACTGCTGTGTTTCAGCGAAAAACATGGGTCTGTCAGCAAAAGGATAGGGGAGAGAGGTTAACTAGAAATACCTTTCTGCAAAAAAAAAGATCAGGAAACAATAAAACCTGATTATTACTAAGAAATTTCTAGCAGGGTGCACTTTACAAGTGTTCACCTATTTTGTGGTTGGTTTGCCCTCACCTCCCAAAGAAATTGTATTGCAAGATGTAACCTGTTTTCCTTCCCACAGGGTCACTCCAGCTCCTCCTGAGCTTTCCTTCTAGAACCATCTTGTAATGCGGATTCAAGCAAGGTCTTGAGCTGTCTGTTTGCTGCCAAGTAGTATCTGGTATCATAACCTAAACAGTGTCACCCTGCCTGCCCCCACAAGCCCCCGCACAGCCCTGTGCCCTTACATGATCTCTGTAACCCTCCTGGTGAGAAGGAATCGCTTGTCACAGCAAGGACTGTTGCTCTAGGAAATCTGGACTGAGAGTATGTGTCTGCCCAGTCTCCTCTATCCTTTCATTATTTTTCATGTAAAATGCTTTACAAACATGCATGAAATGCATGAATGCAAACACGTGTTCTACTTCTTTGTAGAATCTAAACCAGATTTCTACTGCACTCAGTAGTGTTATGCAGGTGTCAGATAACTGTCACTTTTCAGCAATGCAGGAAAATTTTTTTTTTTTTATTTGTTCATTTTAAATTACAACAGTGGTGGTAACATGAATGGATAGAGGTGCCCCCTACGTAGGATAATCCTTTTTTCGCAAGACCTTTCGAAGAAGCCAGAGGGGGTAATGCACTGAATGCCAGATCCAGACTATTTGCAATTCATTTAAAAACAAATGGAAAAGCCCACAATCCTCTACTGTCATGCAAAGCCTTGTTTCTAAACGGAAGAGAGAGGGAGGTAAAAAGTATAGAGACGCGAAGGAAAAATTGGCCTATCCCCACATCCTGCTCTGGCAAGAATATTCTATTCCTGCTGCCTACATAAGCTGTGCTGCAAAAATACTTCATCAGAATTTAGTATTTCTGTATTCCAAAGAAATAGTTCTGTGCTTCTTGTAGGTGTGCTGTGCTGAGCCCGGGACTTTTTGTTCAGCTCCAGTGAAGTGCCACAGATAAAGATTCAACAGGTTGTAGGTAAAATAGCAGTTTCTTAATCAACTCGTTGCTGATAGAAACATCTAGCTCTGGAGGATGTGAGGGGAGTCTGCTGTTGGGTTAATGATAAACAATCTGATGGGCCACCTTCTGTGAGCTGGTTTATAGGAGAGTCACTGAACAACAGAAAGACAATGTTATGAAAATGCTGTTTACAAATTATCAGGGCGAGACCAGCCTCTATAAAGAAGGAATGAAAAAAAAGAAATGGGTGAGAAAGTTGTTAAGATTTTGTTTTGGGCAGCATGAGATGACAAGAAGTGCCAGACAAGCGTGTTGTGCCTGCACAACATGAGGAACAGGGGAATGGGAAGTTTCTATTCCTGAAGGGAAAGATGCAGTCAATTAATTGAAACAAGGAATGTAGTTTAAAACTTGCTGTCTTTTGAAACTAAGAAGCAGCCCGACTATGCAAGAAAGGGAGCTCGTTCCTCTCCTATGAAGACAGGCTCGTAGTTGAAGTTGGGGCTCTTCAGCCTGGACAAGAGAAGGCTCCAGGGAGACCTTCTAGCTGCCTTCCAGTACCTGAAGGGGGCCTATAAGAAAGCAGGAGAGGGGCTTTTTACAAGGGCATGTAGTGATAGGATGAGGAGGAATGGTTTTAAACTGAAAGAGGGTAGATTTAGATTAGATATTAGGAAGAATGATGGAACATTCAGATGAGGAACAGCAGCCCGGGGGGCTGGGCTGGCGCTGCAGGCCGGAGCTCGCGGCTTTTCAGCGCTCGGCATCGAGCTCGAGACACCTCCGTGACTCCTCAGTCTGACACGACTGGCTACTGTGGGTGTCCAACGTGAGGTATGTCCCGCCCAAGACTTCAGCTGAGCCTTTCTGCAGGTCGCTCTCAAGCCTCCCGGACTACCGCAGCTAACGAAGGCTCCCCCCGCTGCCGGCGGAGCAGCGCCCCGGCAGCCCCCTCCAGCGGCGGCGCCCCAGGCCAGGCGCCTTCGGCCGCGGCTCGGCGGACACCAGCCAGGGCGTGTCGGCGGTCGGGAGGGGCACGAGGGGAGGATGGGGCCACCGCGGCGGGGGTGGGGGCAAGCGGGGCGCCCCGCGCCCGCCGCCGGTACGGGCGGACGGCGCCGCCTCAGCCCGGCCGCCCTGTCAGCGGGGACCGGCGGGAGCGGGAGGCGGGGCAACTCCCGGCCCCGCCCCGCCCACGGCCGTGTGGTGGCCGTTCCAGCCAATGGCTGAGCAGCCGCTGGGCTCACCGCCCCGCCCCTCCCGGCCGAAGTCCCCGGCAGGGGGCGCGCGCCCCTTGGCCGGCAGCGCTGCGCGCGGCGCTGGGGAGGGGAGGGGAGGGGCGGGGAGGAGAGGGGCGGAGCGGGGGAGGTCCGCGTGCGCGGAGGGATCTGCGGGCCGGTGAGTGAGGCGAGAGGCGGGCTGAGGTTTGGAGGGGTGCGAACCTCCGCCCGCGTGCCCCTCCGCCCGCCTTACGTGTCCGTGAGGGCAGGCGGCGCTCCCCTCCCCGGGGGCGGCGGGGCCGGGCCATGCTCTGCCCGCGGCCCGGGCCTCCCGCAGCGGGGGGGCCGCGCCGGATGCGCGCGGGGGGCATTTGCGGGCCGGGCCGGGGCGGCCTTTAGCGCCCCAGGCCCGGGGGAGGCGCGGGGGTGTCGCCCCCGGCGGCGGGGACGCGCCGCTCCCAGCTCGGCAGGGCCCGCTGAGGCGGGGGGCGGGCGCCTCAGCCCCGGCAGCGTTGGGGCGGCGCGGAGCCGGCGGGCTGCTGTCTGCTCCCCGCCGCGCTGGGGTAGCTGGCGGCGGCGGAGAGAGCTGGTGGGCGGCGGGGGTCGCTTCCCCGGGGCGTGCTGGCCAGGCTCAGCCTTCGCACCGGGAGGGGCGCGGGGTTACGTGCCTGGAGCAGCGGGCGCTCAAAGAATTAAATACAAGAGGGAACAGGAAAACGAGGCCGCCTTCAGACACTGTCCGTGTGTCGTCGTTCACGTGTAGGAGGGTAGCGGCCGTTCCGAGTCCGGCCTGCTCTGCCTCTCTGTGCTGATTGAAAAGGATGAGAATTGGGCTAGAATACATCACACTTGCCTTCTCCTTCAAGTAGCCACCTGGCCTCCAGACCTTCCTTTTTGAATCCAATGCAGTTTCTACGCATTCAGTAATCCTCTGAGAGTTTCTCTTCTGTAAACTTTTCTGCGTCACTTTGAAGCACTATGAACTCCGTCACCGACAGGGATTCTGTAGCTCAGCAACACCTTGTGTCAGCAGCCAGCTCCTTTTGCTTTTTTTTGAACCAGGCTCTTGCAGCCCACACTTGTCTTGGAAAACCGCAATTGATCTCTGCCCATGGTTCATGCCACTGATGGTTACAGGCTCTGTCATACCCCTGCTCAGCTAATCTGCCTCGTACTCATTCCCCTGCAAAAGCTGTTCTAGTCTTTGGATGTCTCACTACCCTTCTTGAACCTTTCCTAGTTTAAGTATTTTCTCTGCTTTTTGTTGAGATGAGGGGACCAGAACTGCTGTTTAGTTTTGTTCTGTATGTGCTGGTACCTTGGAGCTCTTGGTAGATCCTTTTATATTTCTTTGTAAATTCTACTTAATCATGTTCTCATCAGACACCATTGCCCGTCAGGCAGGAGACTTCAAGATAATGATACGTGATTATCCAAAACCGTCATATTAGTGTTTGGTGGCAGCCAGAAAAAACACATAAAATGTTAGATTTTTCTAGAAAAAGAAATAGACTGTAACAGAAAACGTCATAAAATGGCAGCATAAATGTGTGATTACCCATATCTTAGATATTGTGTAGAGTTCTAGTCGCCTCATCTCAAAAAAACCCTGTATATTAGAAGCATTTAACAAGGATGAGCAAATGCATGGAAAGACTTTTGTCAGCTAGGCAGTGGCGTGGACTAAGACTGTTCAGGCTAGAAAAGAGCCAATTTGTGGAGTGAGGGAAGGGGGTGTCTGTGAAATGACAGGTGGAGTGGCGTGGGGAGAGTGCGTATGGGCTCTGCCATTTGCTTTCTCTTCTAGTATACGAAGTAGTTGCGTCACGTGAAGCGAGTAGCCATGTTCACAGCAAGAAGAGGTAGTTATTCATAAAAGAAAACTTCTTACCAGCTGACATTATAGATTAAAAAACTTTATGTGAATTTAATGGATACTGGACAAGTGTCTCTAAGAGAACTACAGTCATAGAATAAATCACTTTAGATGCAGAAACAACTCCCTTAGTGGAAAATGGTTAAAGTCTGGGAGAATATAGAGTGGGGAGGTATCACATATACTTGCCTTATCTTGCTCCTTCTGAGACAGCTGCTTTCGGCTGCCTTCAAGATAGGAAAATGACCAGTATTAACCCTTCAGGACAGAAGAATGACCAGTATCAACCCTTGATCTGAACTAGTACAGCTTTCCTCTTGAACCATTTGCCATGGGCGTTAACAAAATGTTCTCCAGACTTAATCCTGAAATGGAGCTGTTCTCAGATCCGTGACAGGTGAGCTGCTCCTGGTCCACAAGTCCTGCCTTGTCCCTCTTTCCCTACTCCACAAAACCGTTCGTGGAGAAGGACCTTGGAGTCCTGGTGGACAACAAGTTATCCATGAGACAGCAATGTGCCCTTGTGGCCAAGAAGGCCAATGGTATCCTGGGGTGCATTAAGAAGAGTGTGTCCAGCACATCAAGGGAGGTCCTCCTCCCCCCTCTACTCTACCCTGGTGAGACCTCACCTGGAGTATTGCGTTCAGTTCTGGGCTCCCCAGTTCAAGAGGGACAGAGATCTACTGGAGAGAGTCCAATGGAGGGCTACGAGGATGATTAAGGGACTGGAACACCTGCCTTATGAGGAAAGGTTGAGAGACCTGGGGCTTTTTAGTCTGGAGAAGAGAAGACTGAGAGGGGATCTGATTAATGTGTATAAATATATGAGGGCTGGGTGTCAAGAGGAAAGGGGCAACCTCTTTTCACTTGTGCCCTGCGATAGGACAAGGGGCAATGGATGCAAGCTAGAGCACAGGAAGTTCAACCTCAACATGAGGAAGAACTTCTTTACCGTAAGGGTTACAGAGCACTGGAACAAGCTCCCCAGAGAGGTTGTGGAGTTCCCTTCTCTGGAGACTTTCAAGACCCGTCTGGATGTGTTCCTGTGTAACCTGCCCTAGATTGGTCCTGCTCTGGCAGGGGGGTTGGACTTGATGATCTCCAGAGGTCCCTTCCAACCCCTAACATTCTATGATTCTATGATTAGGACATAAGAAAACTGCTTCAGGTTCACGTGAGGTTTGTCAGTTCTGCTTTTCTGCGCAGATGGGCCAGCTGGAGCCTCAGGGACCTTATAAAGTGTAAAGGTTCCCTAAGCGCCAGAGGCACTGTGGATTTCTCTGCTTCCTCCCATCCTCCCCCAAAACTTTCAGGGCTTTTTCTGGACTTCAGCAGTGAACTTTCCGGGAGGGGTACAGAGGGGCTTTCAAACAGAGGAACTTTCTACTCCCTTGAAGCAGAAGGAATTTACAAGTCTTGTTGACATAAACTCACTTGCTTTGATAGTTTTCTGATGTAATTCTTGGGCATGAAAATGTCTTCCTGCTGATGACCTAAGTCAGTATATGTAGACAATATATGCATGTTCAGAAAAATACCTTGAATTTTGAAGGTGTTCTTAATAGATGTACATAATATTTCTACCATATGTTCTGAGTTACCTGTCCCTGGAACCTCACAGTTAATTACTGCTTGGTTCCTAAGGCTTTCATTTACAAACGGAAAGGAAGACTATTAAAAAATCAACTAAAAAACATTTATAGAAAAAAGATGTCTGTGACTGTATGCCTTTTTATCTGCTGAAACAATAGGTACTGCTTCATCAGCAATTTTATCAGTGAGGGTTTCATTTCATGGGCGTAGATTTAGTCCTTGCAAATGCCTGTATGGCCTCACTGAACATAAAATCAAAATTTCTACTTTTGACTTAACAACTGCAAGTTTGCATCTGTTTCAGTTTCTTAGTGTCAAAGCATAGGTGTGTCCTTGCCTAGGGGATAATAGCAAACCAGATTACTACATGGATGATGCACTTCATAAAAAAGAAAGTTGTGACATGAGGAGTGATTTTAAACTTGTAACATCTGTCCTAATGAAAAAAGTTCTTGTGTAGGACCTAAAATGGATTGTAGCATTGCATATTGTTAGAGCATTGTTGCTGGAAACCATATTATCTGTGTGAACTTGCAGTCATTTTTATAGTAAATACCTTAAATAATACATCATTTAATAATGTAAGTAATTTTAAAGCATTTATGTTTTATTCAACAAAAAAAAATAGGGACAAAATTAGCCATTTTGTTTTTACTAAGTAGCTTGGCTCCAGAATTCTCCTCTTGCGTGAGGCTGATGGATAAGTGGGTCTTGAGGCTCTGCAGGATTCCCTATTCACCCAGCCCGGCCTGAGAAGCCACCAAGTCCATACTCTGGAAAAGCCAAGAGCTTCAGTTCTTATCACACATAGGTGCGTACCGCGTCAGTGGAATGGCAGAGTAGTTATTGTAGTGAATACTGATGGGTTATCTCACAGGGGCGGGTGAACGGTGCCGTTTTTCCAGCAAGTAGGAGACACTGTGCTTGAGGAAATGTTTTGAAAGCTCTGCAAGGGCGAGGAGCGCGGAGGGGAGGCTGAAAGGGGAGGAGACTGCGAATTCTGGAGTTGTCGTTGTAATGCAGGGAATGGGGAGAAGGAAAACCGTGAGCAGCCATACTTCAAATTGTACTTAACTTTGAGGTTGCAGACAGTGCAGATGGCATGTGGTTCTCTTGGTGACCTCTGTACAGCGGCAGGCGTACGCCCCTTTCCAGTTCTGTTAAAGTCATTGCTCAGGTACTAGTTCTTAGATCAGATGCAGAGATGGTGGGTTTCTTGAGAGAAGAACCCTTTTGCAGATTTGTCCAGTACTTTTCACATGCCAGGTTCCTATTTTTGTCACCTTCGTTCCAGGAGGTGTCACTGTCTCTTGGAGGACACCAGTGCTGCAGCTTTCCCTCTGGGCAGATGCTGCTCAGCTGCCGGGGGTGCGCAGGGTTCAGTGATGCTGTGCAGCATAACCCCGTTCAAGAGTTTTCTGAAAAAGGTTGTACTTTTCCATTAGTATATACCATGTTGTCCTGGTTTGGCCCAAACCAGGCCAATTAGTCTTAGAGAAACCAAGGTCACTGCTAAATTCCTCACTGCTTATGAGTGAAGAGCCGAAGGGGGGTCGCACCTGCAGGGAGGAGCAGACAGGGCAGGTGGCCCAGAATTGACCAACAAGGTATTCCATCCCACACACGTCATTCTCACTTTCCTATTTATCACTAACCCACTGCCTCCTGGGGGTGGGGCCCAGGAGGGAGGGGCCCTCCTGTCTTCCACTGATTGGTACCAGCTTTGCCAATTCTCCAGTTAAAAGCCTGCAGGTGTGATGGCAGGGGGAGCTACTGCATTTTCCCCTCTGCCCGTGCTGGGGGGAGCTACTGCATTTTCCCATCTGCCTGTGCTGGGGGGAGCAACTCTGCCTGAGGAGGATTTCCAAGCTCTCAGTCTTGGTTTTGTATATGTATATATTTGTATATATTTGATTATTTCTATTGTTATTGTTATTATACTCTTTTTCATTACTATAGTTTATTAAAACTGTTTTAACTTTCCAACCCATAAGTCTCTCTCCCTTTTCCCTTTCCCTTGGTGGGGGGAGAGGGTTAACAGAGAGCATCTGCCACCTGGTTAATAGCCGGCCCAGCTTTAAACTGTGACAGATTCATTGGTGCCCAACGTGGGGCTCGAGAGAAGCTCCAACAGGTTGCTCTGATAAGTTGAATCTTGGCTCTGGTGGGAAGAGACCCGGAGAGCTCAGCTGAGAGAGTATCAGATTTCTTCCTTTGAGATTTACAAGGGGTTGGAAATTAAAATAGACAGTGAAGATGGTGATGTCATTTTTGAATGCTGTGTTATCTCATCTTTTTATAGAGTTTCTTTCACAGTTGAGTATTGCAATGATGCCTTACCTGCCATGGGCACTGTGTTATTGCTTGCTTCTTATGAATGTTTACATGCAGTTTAGCAGTGGGCGCTGGTCGAAATGTATTGTTTTGGTTTGGGGTTTGATACTGATTTATGCTGTGATAAACTGGGCAGTTAATATTCCGATCTCTTATCTCTATGACGCAATCATGGGCAGCTTTAATCGCGAATCAGTAGCAGCGACTTCATCTCCACGCTCCAGGCGTCCTTTAGCTGATTCTGTTAATGATTACACTTCCAGTTTTACTTTGGGAAATAGTACCTTCTCCTTTTCTGCCAAGCTGATTCCACTAGATTTTGCGAAATTAGGATGGTGCTGTCTACGTGGCATGTTTTTATTTTTGGTTGTCCTGAATGTGTTTCTGATGTGGGATAAGACTAAATATCGGTGCAGGGACAGTTGCAGGTGTTATGCAGCCACCTCAGATCCTACAGTGTGTACTGCCGCTACAGCCACTAAACCCACTGAAACCTTGGCAGCCTGAACCACAGCTGCTACACCCCCCACGACAGCCACTGCATCTACTCAGACCCCAGCATCTATCGAATCTGTACCAATTGCTCCTGTAACCAGGAAGAAATACCAAAAGAAATCAGCTAGTAAAGTGAAGGATGATGACTCAGAGCCTTCTAAGGCAGAGCCATCATATGACCCAGGTGAGCGCCCTTCTCAGGCAGAGTTAGGGCCTGACACAGATGGGGGTTTCCTCGATCGTCCTTTTAAAGCAGACCCATCACAGAAGAAAGGTCCTTCTAAAGCAGAACTATCACAAGAGGACTCAGACGTAGAGATAACCTACCACTCTTTATCCCTGAAGGACCTGAGAAATATAAGGAAAGACTTCAGCCGTTATGACAGTGAGCCTATTATTACCTGGTTGCTCCGATGCTGGGATAATGGGGCAGACAGCATGCAATTAGATGGCAGAGAAGCCAGACAGTTGGGATCCCTGTCCAGAGATGGTGGTATTGATAAGGCGCTCGCAAGAAAGTCAAACACTATCAGTCTCTGGAGGCGACTCTTGTCAGCTGTAAAGAGCAGGTATCCCTATAAAGATGATGTTATGAGCCACCTAAGCAAATGGACCACTACAGAAAAAGGTATTAACTACCTTAGAGAACTGGCTGTGCAAGAGATCATTTATAGACACCCACGGGACATTGTAGATCCTGTAGATCCTGATGAAGTGGAATGCAACCGATCCATGTTCCGGAAGGTTGTGAAGAATGCTCCACTGACACATACCCATACATTGTCAATATTAGTATGGGGAGAAGATGACATGGCACGACCTAGTGTGGGCGAAATGGCTAACTGTATGCGACAGTATGGAAGATAGTATTTCTTCCCCACTGCAGACCCGCATCTCGGCTGTGGAAAAACTGACTAAGGAAAACAAGGACTCATTTAAACAACTGTCAGACAAACTGTCCAGGATCGAGAATAAACTTGACTCTCTACCTACACAGGCGCGCGTTGCAGCTGTTAAGAGAAAATGTTCTCCTACAGGACCAGCTCAAAGGAAATGGAACACATCACGAGGTATCCTGTGGTTTGCCCTGCGTGGTTATGGGGAGGACATGAACAGATGGCATGGACAACCTACCAGTACCCTACAGGCACGAGTACGTGAGTTGCAAGCTAAAAGAAATACCAGAGAGAATTTTTCTAGAAGGATGGCTGCTCCAGTTACCAGTGAGCAGGACCGCAGCCAGGGTAGATGGGCCTCAAATTCCTTTTTCCCAAGTGTGAATAGGAGAAATGAAGGTCCAGTCCCTGTGAGCAGCACGAATCCATTTCTTAATTGAGGTGACACGTGCTGAAGAAGCCCCACCATATAATGAACTACCAGAGGATGAGAAGCAGTATGCCCTGTTCACCGATGGATCCTGCAGTCTTGTAGGAAAGCATCAGAAGTGGAAAGCTGCTGTATGGAGTCCTATACGACGAGTCACGGAAGCCACAGAAGGACAAGGTGAATCAAGTCAATTCACAGAGTTAAAAGCCATCGAGCTGGCTTTAGACATTGCTGAACGAGAAAAGTGGCCAAGGCTGTATCTTTATACTGACTCATGGATGGTGGCAAATGCCTTGTGGGGGTGGTTAAAGCAGTGGAAGCGAAGCAACTGGCAGCGCAAAGGTAAACCTATTTGGGCTGCTGAACTGTGGCAAGATATTGCTGCTCGGCTAGAGAAACTAGTCGTGAAGGT
Source organism: Nyctibius grandis (assembly GCF_013368605.1). NCBI lineage: Eukaryota > Metazoa > Chordata > Aves > Nyctibiiformes > Nyctibiidae > Nyctibius > Nyctibius grandis. The sequence goes on from NC_090659.1 coordinate 107,132,860, forward strand.
ACGTCATGTAGATGCTCACGTACCTAAAAGTCGGGCAACTGAGGAACATCGAAACAACCAACAAGCGGATCAAGCTGCTAAAGTGTTCCAAATAGATTTGGACTGGGAACATAAAGGTGAACTATTTTTAGCTCGGTGGGCTCATGACACTTCAGGTCATCAAGGGAGAGAGATGCAACATACAGATGGGCTCGTGACCGAGGGGTGGACTTAACCATGGACTCTATTGCACAGGTTATCCATGACTGTGAAACATGCGCCGCAATTAAGCAAGCCAAACGGTTAAAACCTCTGTGGTATGGGGGGCGGTGGCTGAAATATAAATATGGGGAGGCCTGGCAAATTGACTACATCACACTCCCTCAGACCCGCCAGGGTAAACGCTATGTGCTTACCATGGTGGAGGCGACCACCGGATGGTTGGAAACATACTCTGTGCCCCATGCCACTGCCCGGAACACTATTCTGGGCCTTGAAAAGCAAATCTTGTGGCGACATGGCACGCCAGAGAGAATTGAGTCAGACAATGGGACTCATTTCAAAAACAGTCTCATAGACAACTGGGCCAAAGAGCATGGCATCGAATGGGTATATCACATCCCCTATCATGCACCAGCCTCTGGGAAAATTGAACGGTATAATGGGCTGTTAAAAACTACCCTAAAAGCAATGGGGGGTGGAACTTTTAAAAACTGGGATAAACATTTGGCACAAGCTACCTGGTTAGTTAACACCAGGGGATCTATCAACCGAGCTGGCCCTGCTCAGTCAGACCTTCTACATACAGTAGAAGGAGATAAAGTTCCTGTGGTGCATGAAAGGAATCTATTGGGAAAAACTGTCTGGATTCTTCCTGCAACGGGCAAAGGTAAACCCATTCGTGGGATTGCTTTTGCTCAGGGACCTGGATGTACTTGGTGGGTGATGTTGCAAGATGGTGAAGTCCGATGTGTCCCTGAAGGTGATCTGATTCTGGGTGAGACTACTTAATTCTGAACTGTATGCTGTTACTGCATAAGTGTCTTTCAGGTTAAGACAGTGCTGATGAGACGGGAGCTAGCTTCATCAAGTGGCATCCAATAACCTCCTTGAGTCTGACATCTTTAACCTGCAACCCGTGGGCACGAACCATGACGAAAGAGAGACTGCTAGCCAGAGAGACTGCTGAGAGACTGCTAACCAGATGGAAACCCACAATCCTGAACCAAATGAACTTAATGAACTTTTTGTATAGAGATGAATCATAAACTAGTGATATGTGTATATATATATTTGAAAATGAAAAGGTAGTGGTGATCTGAGTATGACGTGAATGGTATGGAATAAGGGGTGGAATGTCCTGGTTTGGCCCAAACCAGGCCAATTAGTCTTAGAGAAACCAAGGTCACTGCTAAATTCCTCACTGCTTATGAGTGAAGAGCCGAAGGGGGGTCGCACCTGCAGGGAGGAGCAGACAGGGCAGGTGGCCCAGAATTGACCAACAAGGTATTCCATCCCATACACATCATTCTCACTTTCCTATTTATCACTAACCCACTGCCTCCTGGAGGTGGGGCCCAGGAGGGAGGGGCCCTCCTGTCTTCCACTGATTGGTACCAGCTTTGCCAATTCTCCAGTTAAAAGCCTGCAGGTGTGATGGCAGGGGGAGCTACTGCATTTTCCCATCTGCCTGTGCTGGGGGGAGCAACTCTGCCTGAGGAGGATTTCCAAGCTCTCGATCTTGGTTTTGTATATATTTGCATATATTTGATTATTTCTACTATTATTATACTCTTTTTCATTACTATAGTTTATTAAAACTGTTTTAACTTTCCAACCCATAAGTCTCTCTCCCTTTTCCCTTTCCCTTTCCCTTCAGGTGGAGGGGGGAGGGTTAACAGAGAGCATCTGCCACAGGTTTAATAGCCGGCCCAGCTTTAAACCGTGACACATGTCTTTTTGATATGAGTTATGTCCATGTTCTTAGGCACAAAATACACAAGTTTTTGGTCAAGTAGTGTTATCTTAGAAAAACATCTTCTTGAGCTTCTTGCCTGCTTTTGTTTGTAGAAAGTTTCTGGCCTTCTGAGTGTCTTCGTCTAGCCTGCACCAGGGCTAAATGATAAGCAGTTGTTTTCTCACCCAATGTCCCTTCCCCGACCAAGGAAGGGAATTGGGAAAAGGAGGGAGACTTGTGGGTTAAAGTTAAACAGATTTAATAAAATGAAACCAGTATCAATGATAATACAAAACAAAAAAGGTGTACGGATTCAGGAAATCAAGAACTGTAATGACAACTTCCCTGTAAGAACGCAAGCCAAATCTGTGTTGTACAAAGAGGGAACAGTGTTGCTGCTGTTCTTGAATTCTCTCTGGAGTCATGTTATTTCCAATCTGCCTCTCACTGGTTTAAGAGCTCCCATGTAGAGGGAATATATTTTCTCTTGTTAGGAGGTTTTCCTAGTTAGCTGTTGGACTTAAGTCTGCAGTGTTGGTGGAGGTTGTTTCACCTCAGCAGAGTATGCCATTATTAAAATCGTTCACCATTGAAAAGGGTTGATTTAATTATTTTTTTTCCTTCTGGTTGACGTCTAGAAAAATGGATGATGATGATGATGACATTCCCCAGCTTTCATCCCATGCGTTGGCTGCCCTCCAGGAGTTCTATTTGGAACAGCAGCAGAGAGAGGGCATGAGGACCTCCCAAGGGTTTGATCAATATTCCGTGGGCTCAATAGAAGAAGACTGGGTAAGAAACTAAATTTCTGTGAATGAAGCACAGTTAGAGGAATATCCTTTACTGTGTTTCCTTTGTGGATGCATAATGAAATGAAATTAAAAAGGGGAACACTCAAAATGTTCCTAGAGTGGTAAAATCAAACTATTCATGGACAGTAACGCAGTAGGGATATTTGCTTTAATATTAAATCTGGGCATAGTTTTCTGTTCTCCATGTGTGTGGGGGGCGGTACAAAGTGAAATTACCTGAAGAGAGGGAATAAACCTGCTGACAGAAGCAGCTGTCCCTTCTGGAAATTTTTAACTCCAGCCTGGCATGTGAAGGTAGTGAAGATTCTTCCCTGAGTTTGAGACAAACAGTGTAACAAGATCAAGTGATCTTTCCTTTCACATCATACTTCTTTCTGTGTTTTATTTCTTTGGTTTTGTGGATGGCTGCCTTGCTTTTTTTTTCTTCTGACAGACTGATTTTATATTTGTCTCTGGGTTGGATTTTTTTTTTTGGCTCTTCCTTTTTCTGATTTCTTCTGGTTTAGTATTTTCATCCTTTATTTCCTTCTATACTGTCATTTTTCAAGTTCCTTTTTTCTCTTCTGCCAAAGTAACTCAAGAGCACATAAATATGGTGCATTTGCACTTTGGATTTGAACTAATGTTGTCAGTGATTTTGCATTACTTGGTTTTCCTGATACTGCAGTAAATGCTTTGGAAACACACAGCGTAAGCTACCTGCTGCTTGTCGCTGGATTACAGCAGTAGAAAGGCTGTCAGGATAATAGTCACCTTTCCAGCTTTACTGTTTGTGAACTGAGGAGTTGCTATGGATTTTGGTTTTCTTCAGATATCACTCACCACACCTACATCGCACAGTCAGAGATTTGATGTTGTTTGTAATCATACGTTCTCTTTCTCAGCAACTGAGCCAGTTTTGGTACAGTGACGAAACTGCATCGTGCCTGGCTAATGAGGCGGTTGTGGCAGCTGGGAAAGGTGGCAGGTAGGTTTTAATAATTACATTGTAGATTTAACATGTCTTTTCTGTAAATATTTCATTTCTACTACGTAGACCAAGCATGCCGTTCAATTCATTACTCAATGTACTTCGTCTTTGTTCAAATGTGATATTGCAGAAATGCTTTGCTGTTGTTTAATTAATAGTTCATACTGATCTTGCCATTTAGCATTTCATTGAAGGTTGTAGGCTCTGCCTTGTAAAAGTTTACTACGAATCTTTTTAATTTTTGAGAAATACAAAGAGCTCCAGGGCATATTAATGACTTGTAATTCTTTTTTCATACAACGTTTCTGTAGAACAGATGTGAAAACTTGGTTTTCTTCCTATCGCTGTTCTGAAACAAGATTTTCTCTGTAGTTAAGCTTAAGGTCTTTGTGCAGCATGGAGGTTGAATAGGTAATTGCTTTAATACTTGAAACTCTGTTATTAAAGTAATTATTGGTTAAAGTGGAGGAAGAATAACTTGCATTTTTGGGACTAATGCTTAAAATGTTTGCCCAAAGCAGCTCTGAGGACTGCAGTAGGGGATTTTTTTGTTGTTGTTGCCTTTTAAATTAATATGCTAAGTTATTGTCTCTTTTTCAGGATAGCATGTGTCAGTGCACCAAGTGTGTACCAGAAACTGAAAGAACAGGATGGTAAAGATTTTTCAGTGTGTATACTGGAGTACGACAGAAGATTTTCTGTATATGGAAAAGAATTTATCTTCTATGATTACAACCACCCTTTGAACTTACCTGAACATCTCCTGCCACACAGTTTTGACATCGTAATAGCAGATCCACCCTACCTGTCTGAGGAATGTCTTCAAAAAACTGCAGAGACCATCAAATACTTAACAAAAGGAAAGATTCTGCTTTGTACAGGTATAATTAATAAAAATATTAGGTCACCATTAAGCATCTTTTTCTCTCTCTGAAAAGAAAAACTTACTCAAGTGAGAAAAATACTAACTCAGTAATACTAATTTATCATTAATTCAAGGAGGAATAGGTATCCTAGGCTTTTTATTGGAATACTTTAGTTCAGCCTTTATTTTAAACTGAAGGCCTGTGTTTTTTAATAGTTAAAGTTAGTACTTTTTTCATATGGCATTAAGAGTTTTACTAAATTTTTGAAGAATTGTAAGATCTTTCTGAGAAGTTCCAGAAATATTTTTTTTCTTGTAAAAGGGCCACTCTCTATAATTGTAATGATTGAATTCTCGGTATGACAAACATAGGTGCAACTTATTGTTAATGCCTTATTGAATAACCTTACAAATTTGTGATTTCCTAAACATGTCAGTAGCTGCAGGATTTCAGCTGCCACATACTAGCCAGCATCTCAGGTGAGCTAAGTAGGAAGAATGACAAATCAGTTGGAATGGCCTTTGCTCAGTAAAGTGGGATGGTTTTGGCTAAGTCTTGAAAAGAAAAACAGTCAGTCACCTTTTTTTTTTTTTTTGTATTACCTGTCCTTACTGCTAAACATAGAAATTGTAATGTGAATGAATGTATGAGGGGATCCTGCTGCTGTGATTCAAGTAAGGAGATCCTAGGCACTGAAATGCAGCAGGAGGAATTAGAAACCAGTGCTAAGAGCAGTGAAACTGGAAAACTTACCAGCTGTACTTGCAGGGCCTTCTTTATGAAGATGCACTTGCTGGTTTAAAAAGTGATGAGTCAGATGCCTTAGTCATGGTGTTTCTTAAACTGTAATCTTAGTACAAGACATCTGAAGACATCAGGGAAACTTCTGCAAAAAAACCCCAAAGGACAAAAACCCTCTATACATAAAATTGGGGGGAAGTCAACCAAGCAGGCAAACTAAAGAAAAAATAAAATAATATATGGCCATAGAAAGCCTACTTCTTTGTTTAATTGCACATGGCAGTCGTGTGCAAGGATGGTTCTCAGAATTTTTTTCCCTAAAATGGATAGGTGGTCCTTCAGTTTACAAAGCTTGAGAAATACTGCTCAAGGAAGGGATTTCTCCGTGTGTAGCTGTAAATATCACACTGCGGTTTATTTAAGCAGAAGAGTATATGTAATCTGTGTGCATTTCCCATGGCTCCCTACCATGTAATTTCTTTGGCACGTAGCAAGAAGATTGAGTCCAAGTTCCTGTTTGCTATAAAAGGGGCACTGATCTTACCCTGTGCCTACTTTTATGAAAGTTCTTGGACATTCATTTCCTTGGGGCATCTTCCATTCTTTCAGATTTATTTTAAATTTCCCAATAGATTCAGTTGTTAAAGAGCGCTGACAGTAGCTGCTTTAAGCCTTGCTTCCTTAAAAAAAGGAAGGCTCTATGTATATGCATTTGGGAGGAGCTATTAAAAAAGCCCAAACATGCTGTTACTGTTCTTCCTCATCAAATACTAATTATTTTTGCTGCAGGTGCAATCATGGAGGAACAGGCAGCAAAGCATCTTGGTGTGAAGATATGCAAGTTTATTCCAAAACACTCTCGAAATTTAGCCAATGAATTTCGATGTTACGTGAACTATGCTTCTGGACTGGACTGATTCTCGTAAGATCTACAGCTTCTTCAGTCAAGCTCCTTTCTGTTTTTTATCAGTGACTCCACATTTCCCCATGCTGAAATGTTCAGCTCCAAGTACTGTTTTCTGGGCTAGCTTTAATCAACACGGTGTGACAGCCTCTGTCTTTTAAATGTGTAAGCATTTGCAGTTACTGTGTTTTGTATCTCACCTATTAGGTAAATGGGGACCAAACAATGCAGGTGCTGGATAATGGGAATTTCTCTGTTAAGAGTTTCATTCTAACTGGTAGTTTTTACCATTCAAGGACTCTTCAGTGACCTCTCTGAAGTGATTTTAGCTGGTTGGCTTGTAACAATGCCCAGGTGCTTGCCTCACAAACATCAGAATCGTCATTGCATCAGAACTGATGAGCTGGTAGCTACTGGATGGTTGAAAGAGCACGAGTAGTGGTCTCATTTCAGTCTTGAGAGATGCTCCCTTAGCAAAAGGATTGAGAGATATTTGTTCTGAACATGTCACGTGTTTTCAGATCCAGTATCCAGCAGGCTGATGTTTTTATAAAGGGTAACTAGAAGAGAAAATAGGTCTCCTTCTGGGGAGGCCTCTCCAGTTGCTTTTAATAATAATCAGAACTACCTACCAGTTGCCAAGTAAGATAAGACCTACTATCCACTATTGTTGCCAGACTGGCTTTTTAAAAACGTGTGGTTATTGTTTCACCTCTTCTCTAAAGCCTTGTCACAAACCAGAATTTCTTTTTTGTAAAAGATAAGATCTGTTTTGTCATCACTTACCACATATAAACTTGTGTATGTATGCTGTACTAGAGAAAAATAATGTAAGTTAAACGTCTCTTTGCAGGAGTACAGTGCATTTATTTTGCGATGTTCATGTGTTCGAGCAACAGAAAGTCATGAGCTTTTAAAAAAACACACAACTAGGCTCTTCTACTCAACTGCTTAAGCTAATCTCCAGAGGTGGCATAAACCTGATGTCTCCTTGAAAAAAGCACAATAAGGAATTCCCCATTAGAGAGAGCTTTAATTATGAATCCTATACATTAGTAAGGCCAAGTCACCTGAAATACGAAGTAATTACTGGATAAAAATGCAGCACATGAGCCAGTCCTTGCATTACTGCTTCAGACTGTGTTCATGGGTTCTCGCTTGGAATTACTGTTGGTTATGAGTTACTTCTGTAGTACGGTGACCCACACATGTTAGTCTGTTATATCTTGAATCATAATGGATCTGATTAAATATAGTGCCTGCTTTTTAATAGATTTCAATATCAAGCTAAAGATCATTTACAGTATGTCAAGTTTGTAGTTACAAGAACAGGCCTTTTTTTCCAATTGCCCAGTTCCACAGCAGCAGAGCAGTAGCATAGAAGCATCTTAGAAATCGTTGAATCTTAAGGGCCACTGAGGTATAACATAATGTATTGATAAACTCCCACTGTTTCTAATAGACAAATGTTAAATCTTATATACAAGGTTTGGGCTATATTTCAATCAATTTCAGTCAAAACAGATGCTATATTAGAAAAACTTTGCTTTGGGATAGTAGAGATATTTGTTAACTGGGAATTTTTAAAGCCAGTTTGAACTAACCTTTTGACTACACTACTAACGTCTTTTTGGGTGAAAGCTGGTTCATAAATTCCAAGGCATTCAACAGTTTTATCAGCTATAAATATACTGTACAAAACAGAAATACTTGTCTTTATATGCCATATTACATTATATATTGTGTAAAAGGCTAACAGAAATGCTGCGTCTGCAAAATGAAGCACCTAAAATGAAGTATTAAGAAATTTATTTTGTGGTGGCGATAAACCTAATCAAGCTTGAGAGACAAGACTTTTAAGAAGGTAGAGATAATGTTTCTGTGCCTTTCTTCTGTTTGGATGCAGATTTTCCCATCTGGTGGAGTAAACAAATGAGCAGGAATAACGCAGATGGACTATAATCCTCTCTCTGCTCAGAGAATCGAGCTTCCTGAGCTGGACACAACACTGGTTCATAAATACCCGTCCAAGCCACTGTTGCTCTCTTCCCCACTTCCCAAGAGATCTGCTCACTTCCTAAAGTGTTTTCCCCTCACGTTTTTTATCTGCTGCTTCCTCCCCACTCTCCCCCCATATAGTGTTCCTGAGTTTCATGATACCAGTTTCCTTGCTCTTTCACGTACCTTGGTTTCTATCAGACTGGTAATAGGTATTGTTAAAAGGAGAAAAGTGCAGCAGAGGAAAAGCTCGCAGGGAGAATGGAGACCGGGCTCTTTGATAGTCTTTCTGAGCCCATGGCCAATACAGTTTTGCCTTTCAAACCAGAAGCCATCCTTGCTGCTGAGCCCAATAAAGCCAGAATCGCCCCCTCCCGCCAATGACTGCCCACCGGTGACACAGCTGGGTTTAGCTGTTGTCCAGGAGGCTACGCCATTGCTTTTATGTGGCCAGTTTCAAAATAAGAAAGCAAACCAGCATGTTAAGTGCATAGCTGTTGGCACAGATCTGTGCTTCACAATTGTAAACTGTTTTATGTTTATTACCTCAATGTCTTGCACACCAAGCAGATGGACACAATGAAGTAACTCCTGAAACTTTATTTTTAACTACGTAGAGACTTCAAGTGGGACAGGTATGATTGCCAGAAGGGATGATATGCATCCCCCTGCCACCCACCTAAACTAAAAAGTGCTGTTCAAATACAAGCTTCACCTATGTTGCTGCTTTGCTATTAATTCCTTCAGTTGTCTGCTTAATTTTGCTAAATATGTGTTGTTGGGCTCTCTGTATCAGAATTAAAATACAACTTCGCTAACTTCATCAGAGACCTTTCTTAAAATAATAAAAGTACACCAGTTATACCAAGAAATTCAGTTCACTCAGAAAGTAACTGCTACTTCTTGCATGTAGGTCAGACGGCTTTGAAAAGAGGCACTGTGAAGACGTATGATTATGAAACTGAGGGTACATGTAAACCTTTGTGGATGCACTCAACAGAGCAGCCCATTGTCCACCAGCTTCCCTTTTAAAAGCCTGGGGAGTGCAGGCAGCTGCCCAAGCAGAGCCTGACTAGTGGTATTCAGAGGAGGTAAACTATTTTTGTCATACGTGTTTACAAGGAAGTAGCTGTGTTTCTGAGAAGGCTGCAAGTCACAAAGATTTGTAGTGAATTTGTACTTTGTGCCATCGCAGTGACTTTAAGAAATATTACAGGACAGCAAAATCTCTTTTTTTTCTGTAATAGGATTATGAAAAAAACCCTCAGCGTCAAGTAGTGACTGGCTTGCTTTGTTGTGGCTGTCTCATGGATGGACTTTCTATTGGAACAGGCTGTGGTGAAGTGTTACCATCATCCTCCTTTTCCACTGGCATTTATGACTGCAGAGACATATGTTCTACAGCCTCTTGGCTGCAGTAACAGGCACTGTGCAGCAGCAGGACATCTCAATGCCCTGCTGTCAATTTGAATGTGACACTTGGCAGAGGAAATATGGGGTCTTGTGCACAGGCTGACGGCTGTAGGTGGAGGAGAATATACCACAGCTGTCAGCACCTACCCCCAGATGACAAAAGAAACCTTTCTAGAAGCTCTGTTGCATGAAGTACAAGGTACTGCTTCCATTAAGATCCAATCTGCACTTCCCATGAAAAACGGTGTTGCTCTCAGCTTAGTTAGCCCATCTCTGTACCACACAATTGCCTTCAACTCTCCGGCTGTGCCCCTCTGTAGCAGAGCAAGTGCGAAACGTCTCTGATGGCTGGTTTTGTCACTCTGCCTCGGTTACCTGCAGGGTGCAGCCCCGGTGCTGTGCAGTGAGGTGGGAACCGGGGCGGCTGGGTTCAGATTGCAGAAGCCCCTCATCAGCCTGTGTCACAGCTGTGCTGCTGCTCTGGTCCACTCATGTTTTGCAGCCTCCTTAGATGGGAGTACAGCAGACACAAGTGGTACTTCATGCTACTACTCAGCAAAACATGTAGGATTGACTAGATCTCCCTCATGTGCCCTAGTCCATGTAGTTATGGCTGTTCCCCAGTCCCAGCAAGATTAATGGGTGTTTATACTTTCTGAGCACATCACAGCCTTTTTCCCTTTTCCCCTTGCTGTGGGCGATTTCATGTTTACTTGCAGCTGTAGACCTCCACCTACACCTCCATGGAATGACTGGCTAGCAAACCAAAACTAGCATCTCAGGCTTTTCTCAGCCTTCCTGCATGATACAAATTTTCCAACCTATTATCTTAAGTGATACTACAGAGAATAAAATAATCTCTTTACCAAGGATATTGTTCTGTATTTTGTGGCTCCTAATGTATTCCAGGGACAACCTCACTGAAGGAAAAGATTTTCCTGGCACAACAAAAATTTTCTCAAATCAGCCGCAGCTGCCAGATAGTTTCAGCTTTGAATTGTTCGCATTTATTGGGCTTGGAGTTGGTTCAATGAGGCATTTCATGTCTGCCTTGTGTCAACAGTTTGTGAGCCTTGAAGTAACTCCAATGAATCCCCCCTCCTCCCACGTGAATTAAAGGCACGGCTGCAGCAGCTGTAAGCAGAGGGCTAGAAGCTGGAAAATGTCGCACCACAGTTGAAGTGAAACTGATACAACTCCATGATGTGATGATCTCTTTTAAAAAAAAAAAAAAGCCAAACAAACACAAACTACATTTAATACTCAACCTCTTCCACAAGTAATGTGGAGTGGGTTTATATATGGAAGGATATTTTGACGGTTAACAAATGTTTGTGTAGCTAATAGTTCTTGATGTTAAGTATTAACAAACAGTTGTCCACTAACAAATTATTATCAAACAGTTGCTCACGCTAAAACATAAACACAGCTTTTAAGAGACACCTAACTGGAAAGCTGGATTGGGAAGCAAACTGGCTCAGCTAAAAACTCTGTCACAGAAGGGGGTGAGGACTAAAAAAGGAAAATGGGCTTCAGAGTAAGATAACATGAAAGGAAGGAAAAAGAAAATGGGCTTCAGAGTAAGATAACATAAGCATAGGAAGCCTTCTGCACTTGTTGCAGTATGATGAGGACGTCGCCAACATACATCATCTATTGCTCCATTGAGGTTTTACAGTTCTCTAACACTTTCCTTTCAGCCATCCAATTCCTGAAGCTGCTAAAGCATGTTTTTCTGGTTGGCGAAACCAATTGTGTTCCATTGACCTGATCTTAGCCTGCAACTCCCAGGAATTCCCAGAACATTAGTTACTTGGAAAACCTCGAACTGACTCCGTAATTTATGCCTGCAGGACAAGAGTGTTGCAACAAAGAGTGAGACGTTTTTTTCTCCACATCATGCAAATAAATGCATGTGCTCCAGTAACTAATTTGTTGCAGGCAAATTTGTATAACAAAAACATGTGGGCAGGCAGATGAGTTTTGCTGGAGGGCCATGCTTAGCCAGAGCTTTAGCTGGTGGCCTTTCTGGGTAGTTACTAAATGTTAAGGGCTGTGTGGTTTGGGATTTTTTTTTTTTTGTGTGTGTTTTTTTTTTTTTTTTGTTATTGGGGGATTTTACTGCCTTGTACTGTGAAGACTTTGCTTTCTATGCTGTGGAGTCTGAAGGTCCAACTTCACCCTGTCTGACATGTGTGTATGGAGAAAAAAAAACCCCACACTTTAATAGTGAAACCGTAAGAGGTTAGACTGCTGAAGCAACATCTAATGCAGTGTTTCTCCAGTTTTGTGGGTCTGCTTCCCTTTTGAGCCCCTCTGTCTTTGATTACCATTTCCCTCTTCTCAGAGGGTGAGAAGTTCTTCCACATTAGGAGGAAGGAAAAGTGGATGTAACTGCTGCAAGTATTTAGTCTCCAGGGAACAGGTAACTCCCTTTAATTGCTGGCAGCAGCTATGCAATTAGCTGTTCTCTGAGTAGTATAAACTCTTTATGACCTTCTTTGAACACTCCTTTGAGAACCCCCTTGAGATAGAAGCATCACAATTTGAGGAAACACAGATCTGAAGACAAGCAGAATTGTGGAAAAGCATCTGCACAATACGGTTATAAGCATCAATCTGACATTGTGGTGGGAATCTTTTATTGGTTTTGGGAGTTCTTAAAGTTGTTTTAGGCTTTGTAAGAAGCTATACAGATTGCACTATAAAAATACTGTTATACTAGACTGAGTCATAAACAGCACAGTCAATAATTATGCACCAAGACAAGAAGCCGTCATATGATTTTCATTCTCCATTTAACTTGTTCATTCTGTTTAGCTCATAGTCTTTCCATTCTTCATCCAATGACCCTCCAAATGAGCATGTTTGTGTAGTGTAGGGACTTTCTCTGCTATGGATTAAGCCAGATTTTGAGATTCTTGATGTAGCAAATACATTGCTGCATATGATATTTATTCTTTTTTGTAATGATATTGGAGTCATGATCCTTCAACTGTACTCTCTGCTGCACATTCAGAGATTTATCAACTTTGATGATTGTGGCCCTCTGAGGAGTTATGTTTGTGCAAGGTATGCCTGGTTATTCCTCGTTATCATTCACTAGACTGAGCCAGCCTTCAGTTCCTGGTTCTGGAAATGGAAGTTTTTGTGTATCCAGGGTTTGTCATTAGGGCTTGCCATTAAGTTCCTGTAAGCTGCAAACCTGGAAGGCTGCTCTTCCACTGACTAGCATCTTTTGCAGGTGATGATTGTCTGTTACATGTAGCACAGGGAAAAATGAGTAACACTAATTGTATAAATCAGTTGGATTTAACAAGTTTGGGCTGGCTGGGACTCACCCAACGACCTCTGTAGCATCTAAAAGTTAAGGCCTAGCCTGTTTACTCATCTGCAGTGTACCTGAGATGAAGCCTACCCTTTGTACTTATTTTTTTTAATGGGGAATCTCCTCTCCTAACATGGAAAAGATCTTGTCCTTTCAACTGTACAGAATACAGTTCTGTCACAAGAACAGTTAAGTGGTTAATGGTGAATGAAATCTAATAGTGAATTCTTGGGACCCAAACTGTGTCTTTTCTGATATTTTCTGTGCAAGCAGACTTAGTCCACATCAGAAAAGTCCACTGCAGTTTTACAATATTCTAGCATGCTTTTTCTCAACAATTTTGTACCCTTAGCTGTTTGGCAAGTTTAAAAGTAGCGAACTCGTAGAATATTGTTTCATGAATGACTCAATCTCAGCAAAGATTTCCTTGCTGTAGTGTATAAATAGCCAAAGATGTAACAGCCAAGAACGCTGCTTGGAGTTGAGATATGCAATATAAAGGAAGGCTCTCCCAGCCTGAGAAATTACCCTTTTAACTGCTGATTTGGCACATGTACAGCAGCTACTTGATTTTTATATAAGGGTATTTAATAGTAGAGTGTAAGAGACTCCTTAAAAATATCTACAACCAGTAGTCTGCTATAGTAATAGCTAGCATGTCTTACAGTTGCGTCACCTTCTAAAATTTACTGTGAATAAGCCAGGATAAAATGTTCTGCTCTAAGGGAAAAAAAAAAAGTTCTTAATATGAATTGTCATCTCTAATGATCGGAGTGACTGGAAAAAACTTTCCATCTTATAACTGAAATAACTGTAAGTAGAAAAACAGGGTAAGTCAATGCGTTTGCTGCTGTGGTGCAGTTTCCTGAGGTGGTGAAATGATGATGTGAAGCCAATACTGTAACACGACTCTTTATATATTCTTCATTCTGATGAAGGCTTGTTCTGGCTTACCAGCAACTTCATTTCTTGCTTATCTATGCTGGAATTTACGCTTTCGGCCTGTTTTTCTTGCTCAGGTACACAAGTGCAGCCCACTGGGATAGTGACGTAATCTTCGGTGTAGACGTAACGGCCCCCAGCACACGACGACGTGCGACGGAGGATGACTGTTGGCATGTACACGGGGGTGCTGCGGAAGTGAAAATTCTCCTCGCCAAAGATCCCCATGAGGCAGCCTTTGCACAGACAGTATGCTTCAGGAATGTATTTAGGATATCTTGTGGGATCATACGAAATTCTATAGAGAAGCAAATAATAAAGATTCATTATTATCTCTAAAAATAGATACATTCATCTGGAAAACATTATTATAATGTGAGTTGACCATAAACATTTATATAATGTTTTTGTTTTCTTTGCCAGGAAAAGAGCTGTAGCTGTTGCTGTCTGGCTTCTTACTTGTGAAAACTTAGAGAACTGATCAGGTCCTATAGTGCACACTGAAGTATGAAGTGACTGGCTTTCTAAAATGTGAGATTCAAGAGTTTAAACAGCATTAAGTTTTGCATTTTGGACTGAATGGGTAAATAGAGCATGAAAAAGGACATTTGGGCATTTCCAAACTTTTGATCTGCCTTGAGTTCTTCAAAAATTGGTACAAATCCTTGTTAACATTATTATTGTTGAAGTTATGACATGATGTTTTAAAATTTTATAATTTAAATAGAATTAAATTCTACTATTATTGCTGCAATAGTTTTTGCTCCCTAGTATACTTGGGATTATAAAGGTGCCTTCCTCTTGGAAGCAGAACTCCATATTTCTTTCTCTAATTCACCTCTACTGTCTCTTCCTCTAATCAGAGTAGAGTAACATTTGCATGCACACACTGAGATAAGCTGCAAAGTCAATGTTTTTTTCTGCCCTCTCCTGCTACATTTTGAAGTAAAGCATTGCCCCAAAGCTTCAAGAGTATAGCCTCTATTTTTTGTTGTCTTACAGTCTGTTGTTTGACTCTTTCTTTTTGCTTATTAATGCCCTGTCTCAGGAAATTCCTGATCAGCAGGAGCTGGAAAGCTTGTCACCTAAGTACAGCTTGGACCAACAAAGTCCACGTTCCAACATTCCTCTCTGGATGTTGTTGGATGCAGAAACAAAGATGTGATGCTATGGTCTCAAGTCACACAAATCCTGGCTGACCTATAGCCATTGTTTTTAGCAAAGAGAGTAAAAGCTGATAAAGTCTGCTTGTTTTTTGAAATAAAAGACTAAGTACACAGCGGGGTACGTGTACTGGAGCGTGTAGCCACGCTGCTTATTGTGGTGGTGATGTATTTGTTGTTCTTTACCCACTTTTCCTGGTCATACTGGAAGTAATTGCTGGGCATGTCTGGTAACTTGTACATTTTACAACCGTGTGTCATTATTCTAGAAAAGATGTTTGCACCTCCAGAAAAAGAGGGTTTTTTAATATGTTTAACTCCTGTGCCAGCTGTCCTCTTTGTACCTGTAAGCTTCCTCCAGACCACCTTCTGCTCTCACACTGTTACAAAACTAGCCCTGCTTCAGCAATGGTTGCACTGTCCAGCTGGAGAAGAGGTATGACCACTCTTTGGCTGGAGAAGTGTTCAGCCCAGAAGCATCACCAGCCACCTCTCGGTGCTCCTCCGGCAGAGCCTGTCCCCTCTTTGGGAGGATGCTGACCCCAGGGTATGTTATCAGAAGCACTTACCCACCTGTCAGCTAACAGAAACCCCTTTTCTGCCCTTCCCCCTGGTCCTCCTCTCACACAGTAGACGGTTACAACACAGTGCACAGCAGAAGTATCCTACAGTCTGTTACTGGCCCACAGAGAGCAGGAAGACACACTGGGAGGTCACCTAGTCCAAATGCCTCCAGGAGACAAGCTCAGATGTATTTGCCTGTGTTTGTCCAGCCTGTTCTTAAAAACCTCCAGAGGAGATCCCTAGCCTGCCCAGAGGCTGTTGCAGTATTTCACTGCCTCCTGACTTGGTAAGTTTTCCTAACAGTGAAGCAGAGCATTTTTTTTCTTGCAAACTAAATCAGTCTTTTCCCATGTTTGGAAGGGAAATTACAGCAGCTCAGGCTAAAAAACTGAGCAACAGTCAAAGATTTGATATGAAAGAGAATGTTCAAGCCCGTAATGTTTACTGTGATGTGAAGTGCTACAAAAACAGTAAAAATTATTGCACTGGGTTTTAAATAATCCTCTACTTGGGATCAGGATAGACCACCACACAGATGAAGGGGGGCAACTAAATAAGAAAAATGAATAAATTAAATACCCATCACCAATATAATTGTTTATGGAGTGATACAAACTGAGTATACAATGCCCCCCTTCCCACAGCAGTTCTCAAAATAGCCCATTTTGAAAAACAATGGACTTAAAAGTGATTCCTAAATTGTGTTTCCCAGAACCCATCAGGGTTTGTACCACTTCCTTTGGTATCAAAGCATTAGCCTTTTATCTTTTCAGGTGGCCTCTGAGATGAGAAGATGTTTCAGCTGTGGCAGAGGCCGCGTAAGTCGGCCTTGAGCTGTGATTACAGTCACTTCTAGTCAACAAAATCTGCACTTGCCAAAACAGGCAGTCTGGCTCTCCCTCTTGCCTCCGCCCCTGGGTTGATGCTAATGTTCTTCTGGTCGCAGGATGGCTCAGGGAGTTCATCCAACTGAAAAGTAACCTCATCAAAAGCTGGATTTTGGTCCTTCAACTGTCTTGCCACATATACACAGAGCCCTATACAAACAAGCCAGCGTAAACAAGCAGCTGTAGTCGGGGGCAGAAGGGAGCTGCCCTTTTCAAGAGAAGCAACACCAGTTTATCAGGTTAAAACAAATCTGGAATGACAGCTTTCGTCAAACACAAACTTGATTATTCTATCATAAAAGATACTTTTGTTTTTTGCACTGGCCATATAATCTGGATGCTTTGTCTTTTTAAGGAATTTGTTTTCCTCACAGAAAAATCTGACCAGTTCTTTCATAGCCAGACATGTGTGATGTCGCCGATATTTTTTGCAAAGCTTCTCTGTCCCATTTATACTTGCTTACTTTCCCCAGGAAATACCTTCATGTTACAGGATCTCACACCAACGTTAAATAAAATGTCTGGTAGCCAGCAGAAGAGAAGAAAGTGGAATACAGGCTTTTCTCCCGTGATACATTCCCATTTCAAACTCGTGTGAATAATTTCAGTGGTGGATTGTTAAACACACCATATGTCAAGTCATTGGTATTTCCTCTACTGTATTATCTCTAGCACCTGGTTTATGATGTTACTGAAAAGCATGAACATGCTTCTGGATGCAAACATAAGAGTTTTCACTAATAACAAGAGAACACTGTCACTGGAACCATGGTCTACAACAAGCTTCCCCTCCGAATTCCCATGGGGCAAAAGTCAGGTATAAATGAGGGCTTTTTGGAAGGATGGTGTGGTTTTCTACTTTCTACAGAAAAATCTCTTGTATTGCTAAGTTTGCTGTAGATGCCTCTACTCCATCGTGTGAGGATTGGAAGGAATCAGACAGGATCCAAACCCAAAGATGGATCCAAATTATAGATGTGGTTTACACATCCAGACCATAACTTTAAGGCTGAAGACTCTATGGAATGCCTCCTCAAATCAAAAGCTGAACTCAAATGTCACTAAACTTTGGAGCCATATCCAAGGTTCAGCATCTTCAGCTCAAACCTGTTAAGAAAGGCTGTATAACTAAAGCCTCATTTCCATCTTTCTAGGCAACCCAGTCTGATTTGGGTCTGAACTGCTAACAACCACCAGTAACCTAGCTGTATAAATGCAGCTGGGTGACCTGCTGCTTCTGTTTTCACATATTGAACATAATCACTCCATGCATGTTAATGACCACAGCCTCAGCTGCTGCAGTTTGATGCATCTCCATTACTCCAAGCACTACAAGTCATGTTTTTATGTCTTCTCCTAGAACAGGGCAAATATGTCTGATCAGGTTAATTAACTTGATAAAACACATATTCCAAGTTCCCACTGACTCCTTCCTGTAAGTAGTGAAAGATGCACCTAATTGGGGTGGACACAACAGAAGCAGCTGGGAAGAGTGGTGGAGAACCAGAGAATTGCAACTTTCCACTGGCACCCAAGTGTCCCCTGCACCCTTGTGTCATTTGGTCTGGCCACTGCCACAGACTGGACAGCCCAGCCATTTCGATGAGGGTTGCCCTTGTCCCGTGAACTCGGGTTACTGGTAGTAGGCTAACTCCGCCTAGCCAGTGCTCCTGATTTACAAATGTCAGGAGCATGCCGGGCTGCCGTGTTTCGATCTGCTGGAACAAGCAGCAGGTTTGTACTGAACTGGAACTGCTAATGAAGTGTGACATTCTAGACTGCTTTTCCTGACGACGCTGCGAGTGCTTTGAGAGCTCCCAGTGAAAAACAGACTTCCTGCCGTTTATGTACTAAGCCTGGAAACTCAAAAGAAAAGTTTGTCAGACGTAAAACTCTTGCAAAGACTTAATCTGTCTTGTCCTGGACTGCTACTTTCATATGTAGTATTTTTAATAATATTATCACTTCGTAGTTTCCAAGCTTCTAAATCCAGTGGGTCAGATGCTGTGCTGGGGTAGGCAGATATAGCTGACTCTTCAGAAAACCTCTGTTAGCACTGTTACGCTAACAGCTGGATGTTATCAGAAGTCTAATAAGCAGATCATCATCCCTTTACTTCACACTCTGAAATACTTACAGGATTAAGAGCTAACAACTTTTTTTTTCCCCTCTTGGCAAGACATTTGTTTCTCTATAGCAGGTGTTCCTTTGTTCACATTATGCTTAGTTTGTTTTATACATAGGCAGTAAGTACAGTGCTTGCATAAAACAGCCTAGTGCTGATTTTCTGAAGAGTTGTATAAACATGTACTCAAATAATTACTCAAATATTACTTTTATTAAGATTTTATGTAGATGAGCACTAAACCAAGGAAGCTTATAAACTGAAACTTGTTTTTTGAAAAGCAGAAAAAACCAAGATGGGCAATGTTTGAAAGAGGGACAAGCTAACATGAGATTTCATGATCAGATCAACCTCTGACAATAAAAGTTAAATCTCTCTTTTACTCAACATTGATTCCTAGGGACCCAGTACTAGAAAGGATGCTGAGAAATTTTGCTGATTATTTCACCTTACTGTACAACAGTAAATAATCTTCCACAAAAATCATTACCTTTATGCAGACTGAAAGAATTGCTTTGTTATTTTTCTAGCAATTTGGATACAAAACAAAAAAAAGGCAATCTCAGCCTCTGCAAATCCATGGCTCTAAACCCATCTCTCAATCCAGAAGTGAACCCTTAGTAACTAATACAGGATTAGGCCTCAGAGATAGACACAGAAGCCATGAGATTTGGAAATTCAGGAACAGGAATGATTTCCTGAATACACATAAAGATTTTTTGCTAAATTCATGTAGAAGTGTGTTTGCAGAAAACTCTGAAGATACTCCTATAAACTAGCTATGAATGCTGTTATAACCTTAAGACAACAGAGAATAAAAATAAAGCTGATGGGTAACAGCTGATTAACGAATGGCACCTGTGCTCTGCGGCACCATGAATGGAATCACAAATCAATGCTACCTGTAAACCTGCCCTTAACTTCAGTGGGATCAAATTTTTAAACCATTACTCTGAGCTTAACGATCAGACCCTGCAAACGTTTAGACATGCATTTAAAATTAACCCCTTTTTTAAGGCTCTTGTCTGTGAGCAACTTGTGTTTGCATCTCTGGAGCTGAGCTTGCATTGGTAAAGATTCACCATGCTTATGGCTTCTTTAAATTATAACCACCAGCACTCATCCTGTGCTGTCAGCAGTGATCTGTAGGTGGTAAGACAAACCCTAGCACTAATTCTCGTGAAGCAACTGTGAACCATAGCAATAGCCAAGGACCACGGCCCTTGACAGTACCTCCTTGTACAAGCAGACTTTCTGGATTTCATCAACTGTCCATGTAATAACACTAAAAATGACAAGCAACTCCTGGATAGATGTCACAAATTGGCACACAGTCAGCCTGATGATTTCACAGCCTGATGACTTCACGGCAGAGCTTCTGCTGCTGGCTCTATTTTTTTTAAAAAAATGGGTAATTCTTAGACCAACTTCCAGAAATGCGAGCAAATCCACTTTGCCCAAGACTTCACTCCACTCAACTGACTTCAGGGAATTCTGCTGTCTCTTTATAGCTCTGCAGGGTGAAGAGCAATTTAGGTGATTAAACTTTGTCCCCTGAGTTATATACAGATCTTCTGTGACCATCAGGATGGAATTTCAGTATCAGACAGATGAACTAATATTCTTCCCCTAACTTGTGCCTCAAATACCAACTGTTGGTAGCTGCCAGCAGCAGGATCTAGGACCAGATGGATCTCTGGTGCAATCCATGTGCAAGTCCTGTATCTCTGGGTTATAGCAAGCTAACACAATGTAAGTCTTGATTTTTGTATAACCAAATTAAAGACCAAGTAGTAGAAAACAAACAGTAATCACAGAACAGAGACAAGGAAAGAAGCCACACAAGGATTATCTGTACTTTGAGCCAATCAAACCTAACTCTTCCACAGTAAATACAATGACAAACTTGTATATATGCAATGCCATAGGATGAATGTTACAGACAGATCTCTAAGTAATATATTTGATTCTTTCTCACAAATGCTGATACGAAAAAATTTCAGTTGACTTGAACTGAACAGTCATGTGAGCAGAAGAACTACAAGAAGCAGTGTTAAACAGCTGGGAACAGGTGCCTAGGGAGATACGTAGGGGAAGGGATGTAAAGCCAGACTTAATATCTTTATTATTAATGACCTGGAATAGGGAGTATAAACAGTATGTTAATGAAATCCACAGATGGTAACAATGGGAGCTGCTGCAACACCAATGAAGACAGAGAAACAGCATGAGATATATCAGACATTAAAATGCAGGTCAAAAAGAAAAAAGACCCCTTGTGCACAGAGCAGAAATCAATTGCACTGTAACTCTTCAGGGACAGAAGAGAAGTTGGCGAGCAGGATGTCTGTGAGACACACTGAAACGCGGCAGGAATCTTGATTCAAGTTTTAAATAGTCAAATTCATGCTTTGAGGGTGTCCTACCAGGGTGTACAAGAGGGGGCTGCCTACAGTGAATTCATTTCTGGGCATTCACTGCTAGAACAACTCCAGTGATTCAAAGGCAGTTCAGGAGGCAGCAACGAATCTTGGCAAGATGAGTGAAGGGGAGCAACTCATGAGGAAAGATTGAAAGAATTAAATGTCAGTAGGCTTGTCAAGAAAGTTCTGTGTTACAGGAGAAAGCTGTATGCAGTTTTTCAGCATAACACACCTGCCATGGAGAAGAAATTGTTGGGATCATATAAGTGGAATTGGTTAACCGTTGACAAGACGTAATGTGCCATTACTTGGGATCTTTAAGGGAGAGTTGCGTGTCCTTCTTAAAGATACGCAGTAGCTCTAAAGGGATTTGGGAGCTTGCTTCCAGTGTAGCCCGGCGAACACCACAGATCAGACCAGATCTTCATAATGCTTTATCTGTCTTCAAAATCTGTTAAATAGCAGGTTGTGATAGCAAATGCACATTACTGTTCATAATGAGCAATTTTATATTTTACACTTTCATTACACATGTTGTAATGTCTCTTGCTGTCTCATTGCACGTTAATGATACAGTAAAAATGGGATCAAGAAAAAAAGCTGTAAATGAGATCTGTTAACTAGACAGTGTACTCAGGCCTCCGCACCCTAGAGAAACAGTTTTTCCCCTAAACATAATTTTAGATTCTGCCTTTGACAGTGTAATACTTTTTTTTTTTCACTAGCTTTTAAAATGTCTAGATTGAAGGTGTCATCAGGTTACTTGTATGTGAATGGTTAGTGATCTGTTTGAAAATATTTTCATGAAAAGTACAGTGGATTTAGTTTCTTAATAAACTTTTTGTAAGCTTGGCCACAATTAACAGCTGGTTCTCTGTTAAAGAAGTAAGCCCATACCAAGCTCCAACTGAAAATAAATACCTGCCCAACGAGATGTGAGCATGGAAGGCACTGTTTTCAGACCAGGAGAACAATTTTCTGATAGCACTAGTATTTGTCAAAACCAACGTAAAAAATACCTGAGCCTAATAGTAGGTGTTCCGTTCATCATACTTGCTTTTTGCACACTTAGGTAGCTTAAAAAATCCTCAGTCTGCTTACAGAAAATGTATTAATAAAAATACTATTTCTAAAAATACTTCATTTATTAAAGTCTTATTGAGAAAATAAACCATTTTTCTCTCAGTAGGATTACTTCTTAAACTAAAAGCAGGCAAAAACCATGCCACAAAATAAATGTTTATTGGAGATCACTAACAAGGAGGTATTTAAGTTTGCTGAATACACAGTAACTGCATCAAGCTATATACGAAGGATAATGTACAGAAAGTAGCAAGAAAGTCAATTCCTTTTAAGTTTGTGCATGTTTTAGCTTCCTGCTGTCTGTAGTCTCTTTACTGAAAGATGAAAACAGAGAACCCAATTCTGTCAGTCTTATCCAGACAAAACTTCCAGAAGACTTGATAATGAGACTGTGATCACACGTTGGTTTTAGTGTTCTAGATCAGTGGTTTCCAAGCTTTTCCAGTGTTCCCTACAGAGGTGCAGACCCTTGTTTTGTGTATTAACCAGCCTAACAACAGATTTACTTTACTTATTTTTATGCCCCCTTAAAAATAGTCTGTCAGCCCCTGTTCTGCCTCAGGGGAGAGGGGTTTGCAAAGCATAGGTTGAAAACACCGATGTAGAAAATTGCAGTACTCGTTCCTTGCCTACGCTCCTACAGCAAATTGGAGAGCAAGCCCTTGGGAGTGATTGTAGCGGAGTATGTGAAGATACGGCTCTGCTGGTGTGTAACCAGAACACACGCTGCACTCTGATGTATTTTAGAAACCAGCACAGTGTCTGGAGTCACATCTCAGGGAAAGCACCTGAGCTCCTTCGAGTCTGTTACAAAGTCAGGAGGGGCTTCCTTGGTGGTGGTCCCTTGCTGAGGGTCCTCTGAGTGGTGTGAACTTCACATAGGACAATTTGCCGAAGTGACTTTTTGAGGCGTGGTCTGTGCTCCCGGGGGAGGTGGGGGGGTTGTGGGAGCTCCATCTCACAGCTTGCTCCACCTCATTCATTTTTCATTTCTCTTTCTGCCCATTAGACATATTGCTCACACAAGCTGTTTTTACATATTTACCTTATAGCTGCCTATTTAGACGTCTACTTTAACGCCTTTCCGTCAGGCTGCTGCTGGGTGCAGCAGTCATCCCTCAGCACCAGCCTGAGGGCACTGCGCGGGCAAAGGCTGTGAAGCCCCCGGGCAGGCGCGGCACAGGGGGGTCCCGCACAGGGGAACCGGTTCTCCTCAGCCCGCCGGCACCCCGCCACCGCTTCGCCCCTTGGCGCGGCTGGAGCCCGCCCCGTCCCCCGGTGCCCCGCAGTCACCTGTAGGCCCACGGCGAGGCGCTGCGCAGGTTGACAGGGAGCCGGAACCTCTTGTCGGCAGCGGGCCGGCCCCCGGCGGGGCAGCTGGCGTTGTGGTGGCGGCCCGGCGGCTCGGGCTGCAGGGTGTGGTGGAAGGCGCTGAGCATGCCCGCTGCCAGCCGCCCGTACAGCTGCTCCAGCAGCTCCTCGGGCCGCTCGCCGCAGGTCCGGGTCCGCGCCGGCCGCTTGGGCGCCTTGACGGCCTCCGAGCACAGCGGGAGCAGCGCCGCGCACAGCAGCGCCGCCAGCGCCGCCCGCACCTGCAACGACGCCGCCGTCAGCGGGGCTGGGACCGGGCGCGCCCCCCGCCCCCACCCGCCGCGCCCCGGAGCCCCCGGCCCGGAGGTCGGGGCGCTGCCCCCGGGCCGCCCTGCCCCGTCCCCGGCCCGCAGCCCCTTACCCTGCCTCGCTGCATGGCGGTCGGGCTGCTCGAGGAAGCCGAGGAGAGCAGCGGGCTGCGGAGCCGCGCCGTGCCACTGGCTCTCTCAGCGGAGGAGCTGTTGGAAAAGTGCCCCGCTCCTCACTGCATCTCCCCTGGCCTCGCATGCCAGGAACATTTTAGGCGCCTCACGGAGGAGGCGAGCGCTCAGCGCCGGGAGCCGGCCGGTCCCGCACTCGGCGCGGCCCCGCCATCCCGTCCCCCCGGCCACCGGGGCAGCCCCGCAGGCACGGACGGGCTCGCTCCGCCAGCAGCCGCCGTCCTGCTTCCCTCAGCCCGGTCGTAGCAGCCCCGCGGGGCCACCCGCCCGGCTCTCCCCGCAGGCCTGGGGGGTGTCAGGGCCCCTCGCGGGCTGCGGGCGCCCCTTCCCCTCCTCTGCTCTGTCAGGAGCCCAGCGCTCCCTCCCACGACATTTTGTACCTGCGGTCAGCGGCAGCCACCACCTCTGTGGCATGGACGTGAGCCAGGCTCTCCTCAAGCCTGCTGGGCCTCTGCGCCTCGAGTGGGACCCACTGAGCCTCGAGTGGGACCCGCTGGGCCAGGGCACAAGATTGAGGCAGAGCCAGGACGGTTTTGGCCTGGTAGGAGCCAAGGTGTCAAGGCTGATGACAAAAAATGTGGAGATTTCTGGCTGAAAACAGCACAACTCTGGCTATGTAACGGCAGCTGGGGAAGGGATTGCTGCAGTCCGGACTCTTGCAATCACTTTGGAGCAATTGGCACTGTCCCTTGTAGGGGCTTGGGATCTCCAACATGCCTCGCTCCAGGGAGCACCTCTGGTTTGTTTCTCCAGAAACAGCCCTGCTGTGTAGATCCTCCAACAGACACTGGTGTGGTTGAAGTCCCGCATGAGGACCGAAGTGGGTGAATATGAGGCTGCGTCGAGCTGTCTGTAGAAGGCCGCATCCACGCGTTCTTGCTGCTGAGGTGGCCTACAGCACACACCCACCACAATGTCACTGTCTGCTGAGTAAAAAGGAAACCCACATCAGAAGGCAAGAAACTTGCATTGTACATATCTAAATGAGATTGAGGTGAGTCTCACTTCTAATTACTTCTCCGTCCATTCTGTGCTGGTTTACTGGTACTTTTAACAGACACACAATGCGATCTATTCAGGGTCTCTGGCACAACCCACAAAAATGAGCATCTGTAGTACTCTGAGTCACATAAGATAAGTCATAAAAGATAAGTCATAAAAGATGTGGTCCAGTGAAATGTTTTCCACTAAAAACAGCCTTTAAAATTTGAATCAAATGTTTGGTGCACTATGATTAAGCCCTGCAAGTCTATTGAGGCATTTAGTATAAGGATAGTTAAATATGAAAATATTAATCAGGAATAAGGGAAAATAGGTTCGTAAGTCATACCAGGACTGTGAAACCCCAGCATGGTACCACAGAAATACAAGACATCAGCTTCACAGAGCGTGCTGGAATCGAAACAGAATGACCCAGCATTCGTAATGTGATGAAGTGACTTGATTTCATAGTTTCTGAAAAGTGATTGAGTTGAGGCAAACTATGATTTTTAGTGGTTTGGTACCTTATGCATCACAGGTCAGTATCACTTATGAGTGGTATCTTATCTTGAACTGTATGGGATTTGAATCAGGTTTCGACTCTGAGGAAGGATTTTTTCAAATTGAATTAAAAAACTCTCCTTTGCAGATGTATCCTCAGGCGACAGACTGGGGCAGGGCAGCTGCCCGTGTAGCCCAGTCCAGTCTAACCCCCTGAGCACTATGCTGCACCTGGCCTAGCGTTACTTCAGCACCAAGTGGTATGTGTGGCAACATGGCTAGTATTTATCATGACAGATGTGTTACTCTTCCTCTGATCCTATGATCATAGAATCGTTTTGGTTGGAAAGGACCTTTAAGATCATCAAGTCCAACTGTTAACCTAATACTGCTGAGTCCACCACAAAACCATGTCCCTAAATGCCACATCTGCACATCTTTTAAATACCTCCAGGGATGGTGACTCCACCACTTCCCTGGGCAGCCTGTTCCAGTGTTTGATAACCCTTTCGGTGAAGAAATTTTTCCTAATATCCAATCTAAACCTCCCCTTGCACAACTTGAGGCCATTTCCTCCTGTCCTATCACTTGTTACTTGGGAGAAGAGGCCAACACCTGCCTCGGTACAACCTCCTTTCAGGTAGTTGTAGAGAGCGATAAAGTCTCCCCTCAGCCTCCTTTTCTCCAGGCTAAACCACCCCAGTTCCCTCAGCCTTTCCTCGTAAGACTTGTGCTCCAGACCCTTCACCAGCTTCGTTGCCCTTCTTCGGACTCGCTCCAGCAATAAGACTGATAAACCGGTATCTTTTCTCAGCACTTTCTGAATAGCATGAGGATGTCACCCTTGACTTCTGTGCACTTCCTTTTTATGTACTGACATTTCTGGGAGAGGTCTGTCTCAGAAAATCAGAGCAGAAGGAGAGGAAACAACGGCACAGATATTAAGTTGCCAGTGTGTTTAAGGCTTCGAGTTTCATCTAGACAACTTTTTAATTCTCTATGTTAGTTTAATAGTATTATTTGATTAGCAATCTCATTGTTTCAAATAATAATAATAACCATAGAAGGGCTGCAAATGAGATTCCATTACACTGGAATTGAAAGAGTGCTATGCCAGCTCTGATGGCATAGGCTATCCCAGAGACATCTGAATCATAAAAAATTGGCTTATATACTTCAGCAAAACACAGATTCTACCATGACTTTGAGAAGTTACTAAGATATTATTAAAGTACCAGTATCATTTTCATTGATTTATAATTTTCTGAGAATTTGAGGGTTTTTAAAAAATCTATATAATGAAATATTAGAAAAAATATTTGGTAATAAAAAGGCTGTCCTGGATTTGATGCAATATATAATAATATTTCAATCAATAAATTCAGAATAGCAGCCATATGCACCTTTATGTGAATCTATAGGGAATTCCACAGCCATTTTCTAAGAGGAAACAGACAAGGTAGTGAGGTGTTTTCCGTTGATGGCCTCAGGTGAAAATTCCCAGCGACAGTGCGCAGAACATCCCACCCATAGCCTTGACAACAGCTGACCCGGTGTCAAGGTCCGTATGGAGTCCACAGACTGCATCCTGCCTCATCCTGCTGGCCGAAGGACATGATTCTTGGCTCTTCGTAGTGCCGCTGAGCCGCCATTTTGTAAAACATGACCCACTGGTTTTCAGATGCTCTGTGGTTGGCTCATGGCTATTTCTTGACACCAGCCACTCCTTCCTGTCAGCCCTAGAAGGGCCTCAGAGCAGGAGGTCCCCTCCCACAACATGCACAGGGGCCACCATGTTGTTTCAGATGCCATTTTATGGCAAGTAGTTGCCATGAAAACATGGCCCACGTTTTCATCCTGGCCTGTGGCTGGCTGGCAGGACCAGCCACCCCTTACAGCTTTCCCAGCAATATGTGTCAACAGGAAGCCCTTGCCAACTGCATACATGGAGATTGCCGTTGTTGATGATGTCATACCCTGTGTTTCATACTGTTTCCAACTGTGATCGGACAGTTGTCATGTTTGGAAACCATCATACCCTACTGGTGGACTTGGCAGTGCTAGGTTAATGGTTGGACTGGATGATCTTAAAAGTCCTTTCCAACCAAAGCGATTCCATGATTCTATGATGTCAGAGCACCCCGTGATTGGCTCCCCGTTTCCTCTATGTCAGTAAGTGTTCCTGTATAATATACAGATTTCTAGAGAGAGATTTCTATACATATGTATGGACAAGTTTCCCCAAAAAGACCACACAAACAAGAACCAGCCAATGGGTTTGTGAATCAGAAAACTTTATTTTGAGAGAAATTTCACACAGGGGTGGGTAGTGCAGATGTCCCCTCATCCACAGCTGTGGGGAGCTTCAAGCTGCCTGTGACACCGTGCTGCAGTCCTGACTGTGGCTGTAAAAGACAGGGCAATATCAACAAACGGAGGAGCCACCCTCCATCGCCAAGGGCAACCCCTGCCTTACTGCCCAGGGCTCTCCCAGTCCCACATCTCCCAGGCAGCCAGGAGACACCCACACCCAGGCTGGCTGTGTCACCAACCCCATGGTGACATGGGCCACCACCAGCCTGCTGCCCACCATGACATGGCCAGTACATCACTGGGGTTGGTGCCAGAAGGTGGTGTCATTTTTGATTCCTTATCTTTATGTCAGTGTCCTTGTAGAAAGTAACAAATCTCTCTGGCAGAGTGGCTGAGGACACGAGTACGCCATGGTCTGGTCATGTCCTCGTCTGAGCCTCCAGTCCTACAAGACAAAGGAGGAACAGCCACCATCTGTCGTGCCACGGGCAACCCCTGCCCCCTGCCTGGGCCCAGCTCTCGGAAGGGCAGCAGTCCTCCCCTCCCCTCCCTGCCCTCTCGCCTCAGTCCTTGCTCACCCCCCTGCTTGCCTATGGTCTAGGCCAGTTCACTGCACAGCCCTTTTTATACCTGTCCTGGGTGG
The DNA here is from genome assembly GCF_013368605.1 of Nyctibius grandis. Classification (NCBI taxonomy): domain Eukaryota; kingdom Metazoa; phylum Chordata; class Aves; order Nyctibiiformes; family Nyctibiidae; genus Nyctibius; species Nyctibius grandis. Next base: position 107,161,264 of record NC_090659.1, read on the forward strand.
CCATGTCACCAACCTGCTGTGACATGGACACCACCAACATTCTGCTTGCTGTGACACAGCCACCACATCACTGGGGAGAGCCAGGGCTGATGGAAGGGCCAGCCCTCAGCTGGCTGGGGGAAAAGGACTGTCGCTCTTCTGCCTTGCTCAAACACAGTGGGATGGACTAACCCTATAGCTCAGGCCCATGGGGAGGATGGCTGACACAGGGAGCCCACTGTCAACCCTGTCTGTGTGGGGACAGCCTCTTGCCCAGGGCTGTGGTCACCTCATGGCCACACACCACCCCGTTCCATCCCATCCCACCTCGCCTTGGCCACCTCCTTGCTGTCAGGACCAGATGGAAGAAGGTAGAGCTCAGCACAAGGGTGCAGACAAATAAATGTGGTGTCTAAACACTGGGGAGCAATTCAGGTGTTTAACATATTTATCTAGTGCCTCTTTGGCTGTCTTAAAGCCTAATATCCTGCAAGCCTGCAGGGAACTGGCAGGTGGGACACTGGACCTGCGATCAGCCATGTGGGTCTCAGACACTCCATGACCTCCCAAATGCCACTGGATATTTGTCTGTTAGGAACTGAACACTCTCTGCACAGAGTAATTCAAGCGCTTAAGGTTGGGTCTGGAGTGCATTTCAGATACTCTAGGGTATCTGGCCTGATCCCCTTTAAATGTATTCCTACATTTAGACTTCTAAATTTGGCTGTAAACAATGTGTGGCTGACAGGTACTATGAGAGACTTGATTCTGTGCCCTGGTGGTTGCAATCATCTGAACTGTTTCAGAACTGTGTCAGAATGGGATGAACCCGCTCCTAGAACTGCTGGTTTTCTTGTGTACTTTACCACTAAAGATGACCCTTTGTTTTTCTAAATAGAGCACTTCATCTCACAGGTTCTAATTATGTGAATGGATATTGAATCGCTTATTGTAGAATTCTTATCTTTTAGTAAATCCTGAAAACAGTGACCACAGAAATACATGTCACAGCACTGTAGCAACAACATAGCTTGATGTGGTATCTCATAGGAAAGAAATACTAATTTATGTTAAAACACGACAGATTTCAGCCCCTAACACTCACACTTTCGTACATACAAACACCAAGAGGCATATAGGTAGTCCACCGAGCAGTCAGACACTGACATCTGTATCCAGGGTCTATCCAGGATTGCTTGCAATGACATGGAGGACAAGGGGCACCGGTTTTTGAGCCTAATCCCTACACTTAACTGGGTGCCGGTTTTGGATGCATCTCATTGTACCCATCAGGACCTGACAGTGATTAATCTCTCGTTCCTGTTCCACCTCTGTGAGTCAAAGTCTCTGCTTCAGATCTGGTTGTCCTGAGAAACTGAAGGTAGATGTGTGCTAGGGTCTTGAGGACCTGCTACTCTAGATGTCAGCAACACATGCTATTTTTATAGCCCTCCTCCTGCTGGTATTTTGCATCCTTGTGTTCACATTTCCTTACCATTCATATCAGTATAAACATTTTTATTAGTGTTCTATATCCTTAGAAGTTTCCTGGGCTTCTGTTTTCTAATACATTGTAGGGACTTTTGTACCTGCTGGCAAAAAACAACAGCCACTTTTCATGATTCATATGTGTTCTTCTCGGTAGTCTCCCAAGCTTCTGGTGTTGCCCTTTAGTATTTTAACAATATATTGTTGTAAACTTTCCACTTCCCTGGCCCAGAATTATAAATGAAGACAACAGTTCACCTTCTTCTGTGCAATCATTTAATCTATGAATCCCCGGAAAGGTGATGGAACAACTTGTTCTTGGTGCTGTCTCTAGGCACATCAAGGATAGGGGGATCATTAGGGGCACTCAGCATGGCTTCACCAACGGGAAGTCATGCTCAAGCAACTTGATAGCCTTTTATGAGGATGTTACCCGGTGGATAGATGGTGGTAAAGCTGTGGATGTGGTCTATCTCGATTTCAGTAAAGCGTTTGACATGGTCTCCCACAGCATCCTCGCAGCTAAACTGGGGAAGTGTGGTCTGGATGATCGGGTAGTGAGGTGGATTGTGAACTGGCTGAAGGAAAGAAGCCAGAGAGTGGTGGTCAATGGGACAGAGTCCAGTTGGAGGCCTGTGTCTAGTGGAGTCCCGCAAGGGTCGGTTCTGGGACCAGTTCTATTCAATATATTCATTAATGACTTGGATGAGGGATTAGAGTGCGCTGTCAGCAAGTTCACTGATGACACAAAACTGGGAGGAGGGGCTGACGCGCCGGAAGGCTGCGCAGCCATTCAGAGAGACCTGGACAGGCTGGAGAGTTGGGCAGGGAGAAATTTAATGAAATATAACAAGGGCAAGTGTAGAGTCCTGCATCTGGGCAAGAACAACCCCATGTACCAGTACAAGTTGGGGGCAGACCTGTTGGAGACCAGCATAGGGGAAAGGGACCTGGGGGTCCTAGTGGACAGCAGGATGACCATGAGCCAGCAGTGTGCCCTTGTGGCCAAGAAGGCCAATGGCATCCTGGGGTGTATTAGAAGGGCTGTGGTCAGCAGGTCGAGAGAGGTTCTCCTCCCCCTCTACTCTGCCCTGGTGAGGCCGCATCTGGAGTATTGTGTCCAGTTCTGGGCCCCTCAGTTCAAGAAGGACAGGGAACTGCTAGAGAGAGTCCAGCGCAGAGCCACGAAGATGATTAAGGGAGTGGAACATCTCCCTTATGAGGAGAGGCTGAGGGAGCTGGGTCTCTTTAGCTTGGAGAAGAGGAGACTGAGGGGTGACCTCATTAATGTTTATAAATATGTAAAGGGCAAGTGTCATGAGGATGGAGCCAGGCTCTTCTCAGTGACATCCCTTGACAGGACAAGGGGCAATGGGTGCAAGCTGGAACACAGGAGGTTCCACTTAAATTTGAGGAAAAACTTCTTTACGGTGAGGGTGACTGAACACTGGAACAGGCTGCCCAGAGAGGTTGTGGAGTCTCCTTCTCTGGAGACATTCAAAACCTGCCTGGACGCGTTCCTGTGTGATATGGTCTAGGCAATCCTGCCCCGGCAGGGGGATTGGACTAGATCTTTCGAGGTCCCTTCCAATCCCTAACATTCTGTGATTCTGTGATTCTGTGATCCTGATATGATCCAATCATCTTCACATTCTATTTTATTGGATTCTGGTGAGCTTCATGGTGTGCCTTACCATTCCTTATCCTCCCTTATTCACCTTACATTATCCCTTTTTAACCAAAACAGGCGGGAAAAGTTTCAGAGGAAGGCGGAGGGAAACTTGGCACTGATAGGAAAGACAGAAGGAAATCTACTGAGTAATGGAAAAAGGATTTCTTTCACTTTTACATAATAATCTAAATGTTCTTTCTGGGGGGTTGTCATGTGGCATTCAAAAGAAAACTGAGCTGTGCAAGAATAAGACAGACTTTTTTTAGTAAGTTCATGTTAATAAGAAGAACATTTTCTGCCCAGTTCCATCAGTGTGTTTCATCCAGTGTTAAACACTGAAATGTACAAAAACTACACAAGGTTTGTATCTTCAGTCTTACATTGTTACTAACAGTTGGAGAAAACATATGTCATAGCAGGAGATGGAGTCTCTTTTGCATGATGAAACCTGAATAAATGTTTCTGCTTGAATTTCTGGGATCAAGGTAGAATTATTTAGCTCATGCAGTGTTTCCACTCCTGTGGTTTCTGAGACCTGTCTCAGGACTGAGGGTGTCCTCCATGGCAGCAGGGAATGCAACTCACATTGCACCTGAGCTAATGCCAACCAAGCTAGCTCCAGGACAGGGGCAGGGTCATCACATCAACACAGCACAATAATCATGTATAACCCAGATAATTATTTTAGACACAGCACCCCACTAGCACGGCCACACTTCCTTTGAGGCCCAAGCTGCCTGAATCATGCAGGTGTGTTCATCTACCAATAGCCTGAGGCCTTCTCTCCTGAACGGATTCCAGTTATATTAGCCCCCATCAGGGATCACTCTCCAGCCTTGAGTCCAGGTGAGATGTCACATCTTGTGTTCCCCCCCACAGAATGTCTCACACAGCAGAAGGAGGAGGCTGCACCTAAGCTGCTTATGAAGAATGGTTCCTGGCCCAGGCTAACCTTTGGATCATGCAAGGGAATTGTCTGGGAGATGATTGCTAATAGTCATGGGCCAAAACTGTACCTGGGAGTGTGCTACTGGTCTTACAATATGGATGGTTATACATCAGCTCCTCTGCTCTGGGCCTGCCCTGGCTATGTTGCAATTCTAGTAGAGACGCAGCCATAGTTAACATAGTTTTGAAGGAGTTGAACCTGGGCTAAATAATTTTGACTGTGAGCAGGATTTATTATTTCAGTGTTGGAGCTGGATCACATGGCTTTCTGTCAGCTCAGAACAAGCTCAACTGTGCTTGCAAAATAATATGCAAACACATCATAACCCAGAGCATTATATAATCAGATCCTCATGCTATAGGAAACAACATGTTCCAGAAGATCCCGTGAGTTTGTGCAGGACTGGAACAAAAGTGCAGTTCTTTGTTTGTAAAACACAGAATTTTACATAATGTACAGCTAGGCATCTGGGCAAACCAAACCAAGAAACTGCTGCTGATCAAAATCTGATGTCCATAGGAGTGTTTCTACAGACTAAGTCTGCCTGTAAACCATATTCCAGATTATTAGCGATTCATACCACTTTATCATGGACACGTCTATGCGATTGCAATGTCTGATGAGATGCTCTACTCAAATGGTTTTGTGTTAGACCATGACAGTATCTTGCCTATCTTCTTTGCACTGTTTCACAGGTTCATCTGTAGTCCCTGCAATGGTCCCAAATACTTTCTCCCCGTGATTAGTCAGATACCTGATTAGTCAGATACCTGATTAGTTCAGATACCTGAACAAGTGCCGGGTCTTACACTTCGGCCACAACAACCCCATGCAGCTCTACAGGCTGGGGGAAGCAGTGGTTAGAAAGCGGCCCGGTGGAAAGAGACCTGGGGGTGCTGATCGACAGCCGGCTAAACATGAGCCAGCAGTGTGCCCAGGTGGCCAAGAAGGCCAATGGCATCCTGGCCTCTATTAGGAATAGTGTAGCCAGCCGGTCTAGGGAAGTGATCGTCCCTCTCTACTCGGCAGTGGTGAGGCCGCATCTTGAGTACTGTGTTCAGTTCTGGGCCCCGCACTTCAAGAAAGATGTTGAGGTGTTGGAGCGAGTCCAGAGGAGGGCGACCAAGCTGGTGAAGGGTCTGGAGGGTCTGACCTACGAGGAACGGCTGAGGGAGCTGGGGTTGTTTAGCCTGGAGAAGAGGAGGCTCCGAGGTGACCTTATTGCAGTCTACACCTACCTGAAGGGAGGTTGTAGTGAAGTGGGAGTTGGCCTCTTCTCCCGGGCAACTAGCGATAGGACAAGAGGACACAGCCTCAAGCTTCGCCAGGGGAGGTTGAGGTTGGACATGAGGAAGAATTTCTTTTCAGAAAGGGTTATTAGACATTGGAATGGGCTGCCCAGGGAGGTGGTGGAGTCACCATCTCTGGATGTGTTTAAGAAAAGACTGGACATGGCACTTAGTGCCATGCTCTAGTTGACAGGGTGGTGTAGGGGCAGCGGTTGGACTCGATGATCCCTGAGGTCTCTTCCAACCTGGTTGATTCTGTGATTCTGTGATACCTCATTCCACTGCAGTCTGTAGCTGGAAACGCTCCCTCCTGCCTGGCACATTGCATCCTGGAGGTCCAGGTCGTTTAAGACTGCAAGCCTGACAGAAAAGAACTACGATGATATCCAGGAATACATCATCCCATAACCAGAGCAGTAGATACAGCAGCACTGAAGAATGGGCAAGAGAAATCTGGGTCCCAAGTGTGACTGTAAGGTTAAATCATCTGCCTGTGCCCTTCTCCTAGAATTGTTCAGCAAGATTGCGTTTCAGTCTCCCCTCCTTTGTCTTTCTGACTGGCGTTTCATTGACAATACTAAAAATATACACTGCTGTATTGTGTGTCAGTGCCAAGGTTTTGGCAGTGGTGGGGCTGTAGGGGTAGCCTTGGTGAAGAGAGGTCAGGGCTGCCCAGTGCCAGAGACAGCAAGTCCCTGCCAGCTCTACAATGGACCCAGAATATACCCCGCTGGCAACAGTACACAGACTCTGCGTTCACAGGTGTGCACTGTCTTTGGACTACTGTGAAGGAGTGGAAAAAAAGTAAAATGGTAAAGTCTGCAGTGAAACTGGGGATTCACCAGAGCCAGAGGAGGCAACATATTTCTGTATTTCTCATTCTAAAAGATGCAGAAGGTCTCCTCAGCTGAGTTGAACAGTCAAAAAGCCAAAGACTGCTCTGGCTTGGCACGTTAGCATTGCAGTGTGGTATCCAAGTTCTTTAGCCACATAAGCCATCCATTCTTTCCCTTTCTGACCCTACCTGCAGCAAAGGTCATCTTTTTTTCCTTTCTGTCCTGCTGCTAAGTGAGAACTGCAGCACAGGTGAGAGATTTGCAGAAATAAGACAGGTGGCATCCACTTCCTTCTCACACTTTTTTCCATTCTCTAGAAGGATCAGGCCCCAGAGCTTACCATGTCTTTTTTCTTTGGTGAGCTCCTCAGGATGTGCCATAGACCACACTGAATGCGCTCTGGTTATACTACCAAGCGGAAGCCGTTGCAGTCGAGACAGACAGAGTGCTGCACCAGTATCGTGGAAAACACGTTACATGTAAAGCAGTTCATTAACTGTACCATAAAACCCACAAGATCACATTCCTGCAACAGTGCCATTGAAGAAGTGTGACTTCAGACCACTTGCAGAGACATCTTACGAGACCAGGCAGATGTTTTTAATACCTGAAAAAAACATTCCATGAAGATATGAAGGGAACTTTCCAGTGCCACTAGTCAGGAAACGGTCTAAGCACCAACACTGAGAACGAGCACTGGAAATTTTAGAAGACCGAATCCTTGCATTTAAAAGTGTAATAACCAAGGTCTAACTATTAAATCAAACTCATACCAATGTTTTAAAAACAAGTTCCTGCCACCTTAGTGTACTAGTTTTGCAAGTATTTGTTAGGAAATTCTGAACACCTGACTAATATTTTAATGTCCATAAAGTTATATAAATCAGGAACCCCATGTTCCTATTTAACATGTCTCAATGACTTCAGATCAAATTTGTTCAGTTCATATGCAAAACGATGACTTCTGTAACTAACATCTTTGCACTTACTCAACCCAGGCTGTAAAAAGCTACCTCTGTGTAGTCAGTGCCACAATCCCCAACATAAGATTCAAAAGCTGACATCTAATTAGCAATTCTGAACAAACTAGATTGAAATCCTGCCCACTCTGACCATTTGAAATAAAAACCCCTCATCTTTGTAATTGCAAAAATACCCAGGAGATTGCCAAGAGCAACCCCAGCATTACTTTTAAAAAAATCAATTGTAAAAGACACTGCAACTTCAGATCCATGTTTTTAATATACGATACCATATATCCATGGTATTTCACAAATATTTTATCAAAATCCACTATAAAGTCATCATGGATGAATTTTTTTTGCTAAAAGTTTTAAAAGGAGTAAAAATTATGAGTGGACCATATGCTATTCTGGAAGCAAATCCTCTCCTAGTTCTTCATCAGCGAAGTCATCTTCCTCAGCTCTTTTTCTTGCTGCAGTTTTTGGTCTTTCTGCTTGTGGGCCAAGTGGATCTACGTAGTAGGCATCTAGGGTTTAAATAAATACATTTGAAACAGTTTCTTGCAAGTAATTTTAGCTTTGTTTCAAACATAGACAATCAAACACAAGAGTGGCGTTTAGCATTACGCATCTGTAAGGCGTCTTTGAAATGCAGACCAGAAGGAGCATATGAACACTGAAGGAGAGCAAGATACCACATTTGGGAAGCAAGGCATGGCACAAGAGGAAATTACCTGAGTGCTAGTGATGGAAGCGTTTTTCCCCTTCTTTTTTAAAAATAAATTTATCTTTATTTTATTATAGTGATTGAGTGACATAAAGACTTCGGAAAAGTGCATGGAACAGGAAGACTGATGAGTTGGTTAAGGAAGGGCATTTTAGGAACCATATCCCACATGGATTTGGGATTTTAAACCCTGTTGAAAATTCAATCTTAGTGAAGAACTTATGACTGCAGAACCACAAGAATTGACTAAAGGATATAGCAGACAGATATCAAAAGTAATAAATATTTACATGGGCCACATTTCTTAACATTTACAATTACTTTATACTGAGCTCTGAACAACGAAGCTAAAGCCATTCTTCACATTTATTTCATGGTGAAAAGTGTTTTCCTAATTGTCTAATTATACATGCTCTTCCAAGAACTTATTTTTTCCATCTACCCTCTCTTTGAGGGCCAGGAAAATAAGAAGGTATAAGATGCCCACTTGCCTATTTCTTTACTGCTGCTGCTTTCATAGGGTTCACTTGTTCCAGGCAAAGCTTTTAGTTTGGCACTCAGTCTTTCCCCTTTGGTACCACCACTATCTGCACAGGGGAAAAAAAAGTTGAAGACAAATAACATGCTGCTATGTTCTGTGAAAACATGATACAAGAACAACATAAATTCAGCTACTATCTGTCAAACAAGATTTGGATGAAACCATCTTTTCATGATGGATACAGTACTCATTTGTAAGAGTGGTCATTAAAACACAATGGACACTGTGTCCACACGTGTGCGTTTTAAGAAAAAAAATATATACAGCTTGAAGTAAACACATTCAAATATTTCTGCTTCAAATGCTGACATTTCAGTTGCTTATAAATTACAGTCACATTTTGGGAGTTAAAATAAGCATGATAAATATAAACACTGTCACAATGTATATGGACATTTCATATGTCTGTCCTTACTAATATATTAGTATGATCCACCTGCTGAATGCTGTCAAGGTTAAATACAACACTAACTTTGCTTTTAATTAGAAGAGTATACTTGGCACATGCTTTCTACATGGCAGGCAGGCACAGTCCATGTATACAGACCATCCTGGCCCTTCATCTTGCTGTAAACACTGTGCTGGCAGCTCAGTTTGCAGCAGGGCCCCAAGGAATGTGTCGGCCCCAAGGGCTGCCTCGTGCCCAGACGAAGTCAGATTAACATTCTCTTGCCACAGCAGTATTCCAGACACTTTAAATATTCTGTTCGCCTCTGAATCTCTTTTTCACATTCATGGAAAGCTTTCAATCTTGTCTGCTACAACAAATTTTTATGCAATTTTTTTCTCCTAGGAGAAAACATTTCATGTTTGGCTTGGTATATTTACAAGGCAGGACATGCCATGCAGCCAAATACAAACATGCTCATTCACAGTATGAAACAATGCTGTTATTAAAAGTCCTCCGTCTGTAAGGAGGAAAAATGGGTTTCATTCAGCAAACATTAATTACAAAGTCTGGAGATGGTGACACATTTCCATTGTCTTATTTACTATAAATGTTCTTTTTATAAATATTGTTACTATTTTAAAAAAAAAATCTTCCACAAAGATGACAAACCTTTATTTCTCTACAAGTACTACTGCAGACTTCAGGTTTACTCAGCCCTGAATTGGAAGACAATGTATCTGCTCCAAGAAAGATCTAATGCATACAGTCACATGTCAAACAGTTAATGTGTTTACAAGATTACCACTGAAATTTCAAAGCAAGGAAAATCTGTTTTAATGCATATCGACTTCTCTTGGATCAATTCTCACTGACAGGTTCCATGGCAGAAGTGAATGCTTAACGAAGGATTTGAAGAAACTGAAAGAAATCAGCAGGTTTGATTGGGGGTCTCAACCAACGGGCTGTGAAATTACAAAAGGGCCGCCTCCTGATTTCAGTGGGCTTTGGACAGGCCTGCGCAACAAGGAGGTGAGTGCTGAGCTTCAAAAATGGTGTGGATGAAAACTTTTTGAGGATAGTTTAGAGGAGAATATAAAATGTTTACCAGGGAGAGAAAGAGTAGGATAGGAGTAGGCACAGAGTCTTGTGCAGTGGAAAACAAGTAATTTACAAAATAATGAAGAAAGTTGGAAGAAGAAGCGAGGAGATGCAAAGATAGGAATGATACAGCAGAAACTGCACTAGGGGAAGATCGAACTAGTCAGAGCAACTCCATAGGTTTAATTGGTTGGTTCCAGAAAGGAAGAACTGGGTGTAATGAAAATAAAAGAGGAAGAAGATGGTGTATCAAAGGTTTTCAACTGTGAAGGAGGAAAACAAAGGGGGTTTAGTGATACTGCAGAGGAAGGTGAAAGATTTTATATTAACTAAAAGAAGAAAAAAAAAAAAGGATGGTAGGCAAACCAAAATGTCTCAGATAAACTAATACCCACAAGTTGCCTGTGTATCTTACTGCCCTAAAACAAACAATTGAAAACAGAAGCTTTCTTGGACATCCTAGGACCCTTAGGTTTTATTAGGGCTACATCCAAGAAGCGAGTGAAGCAGTAAGTCCAAAAGTTGAAGCCAAATTTCCCCCCCTTTTCTCTCCCCATCCAGTGGATGCCCAACCCTTTAAGTATCTAAACCTCACCAACTGCCCCCCCTGCATAGCTTTGAAATTCCTTAAGCACTTATTGCTGTGATTGAGTTGCCCCAAATGGCCATCCTGAGCAGCAAGATACCTGCAGGATGTTCAGCCTTCAACCTTGGTGCCTATGAACCAATAGAGTCAATGGAATTGTGAGTGCTGCTACGCTTTTCACACAAATGTAGCCTTTTTGGCTTCAGACTTGATTCAGTTGCCCAAACACATTATTTACTGCCAGTTTAATGAACAGAACCAGCTCACCAAAGGGTCAGATTAACGCTAGAAATAGTGCAGGGGAAGCAGCAAGATCATATGACCATGAATGGGAAAGAAAAGAAGTGCCGAGGCAGCGTGTGGACTGTTCCTTCCAGAAGCAGCAAGTTATTCGATCAGTACATCCCACCTTGACTAAATGCATGCTGGAAAAAACTATGAAGACCAAGTGTCTATGGACACAGTGTCCTCTTAAGCTTAAGCAATAAGAACATGTGGATGCGTTACTAGATTGGATTAAAGATCTATCTAAACTGGCTTACTGTCCATACAAAAGAACAAGATGCTTAGGGAAAAGCATTGTAAGTAGAGCAAGTATATACAGTAGCTCTCCAAGAATAATTTCGAAGCCTCCAACAATTTGTAATCAAACGTGTGTTTGGGGGAGGGGGCGGCTCTTCATATTTAATAATGGATTGATGGATTTCTTCTCCAAGAACTTGTTCAGTCCCCCCTTGAGCTCCTGTGAAATTTCTGATATGTTTAAAACTAACCCAATGAAAACTTTTTCTCAAGTGGATCAGCAAAGTAATGCAGCTCACCTTACCTCTATACAACCATTATATCTACAGCAAGAGTGAAGGGAACGTTAACATCTCTTTTGGCAGCAGCCTACAATTAGTTTAAATTAAGCTAATATGCAAAACCACATCAAGTTTCCATGGACTGCACTATGCTCTGAGCATACCTAAAAATGTGGAAGTAGAGCATCTTTCATTTTAAAGTACAGCTGGAAAAGAATGGGAGGTGGTTGACACCATCTACCTTACATGTAGATGTCAGACAGCAGCTCAGGAAGACAGAGGTCTGGCTTCAATGCCTTCCTTCACCTGAGGGAGTTCAAATCCACAGATCCATCTTTCAGGAGGAGTGTCCTAGTTGTTGAGCCATTTGGGGTAAGGTTTTTCTTGACACTCTGCCATGGGATACAGTATTTGGCTGCTAATATGGCAGCTATTAAAAATTCTGCTGACCATATAACAAGATCTGCCAGAAGTTTAAATCTCATCTTGAAATTACTTTTTGTAGTTCTGTTTGCAGATAAATCATCTATATGTTTTTATTCAGTATCTATACGTTTTTATTCAGTATCTATACGTAAAGAATTTGGCCAATGTTAAGGAATATAAGCTTGCAATGTAGACTTCAGGATTTTGGTATCCTACAGTGAAGAGAACTTCAGGGGAGGAATTGTTTTTAAAGCATTTTATCACAGACATGCATACTTTTTGGAGGTGAGTTTTACAGTTTCTACTCACCCGTTCCCTGCCCACCCCCATCCCCCCCCCCCGCCTCCAATCCAGGAAAAAGATTTTATACACATTCTAGCTTTTGGATTATGGGAATGAAACTAACTTTCACTAAAGTAATACACAGAAGAAAACAAAGCTAACATTGGGACAAAGGATAATAATAAAAACTCTGGATGAAAAGCTTTTTTTGTAGTTTTTCTCTACTAATAGTACAGCTTTGAGTGTTAACATCTGTCTGATTGCACCTGCAATCAAAGGATTACAGGTCGACATTTCTCAAACTGCAAATTAATTCTATATCTGCATTACTCTAGTAACTGTAGAAACATATGCTCCTAATTAAATAAAGTTTTTGAATAATGGAAGACCACTGCTGAATTAAATTGCTCTCTGCATGTAAGGAAACCTTCATGCAATTAATACATGCTCCTTATTTATTTACTTACTGTGCTTTTATTTAAAAAGTATGTTATTACTGTAGTTCACATGGAGGCCTGTCCCAGTGTACTCACTCTGGGTTGATAATGTGGACACATAGACATAAACTGACTGCAGGAACATGGCTCCAGATTTCGGTTGAAAAAATAACTGATTAAGCAGAGTTGGTCAAGATGTTTTTAAAATCTGATTTATAAATATATTTACTCTATAAAATGATTATACTTGAGACTTGGATTATCATGCTGACATTATCTTCCCCTCACAGTCTGTGTTCAATTGCCTTAACTGGGAACTATGCATATAAAGACACAAATAATATACTCTGCATGCTGATATCTTTTACAGTGCATTCCTTCCCCTCATCGGTTTAAAAGTCATGCCCATAATGTTATATTTAAGATATGTAGATTATTGTATTATAAATATGATATAGTTATGTATTATAACATATACTTATACATATATACATATATATACATATACAATATACTTATACATACTATACTGATATACTCACAGTATTGTAAGTTTTGTTCATTCAGATTTGTTCAATTTCCTACAAAAACTAATTTGAACTAATTCCTCCACATACAATTTCGAGGAAAAAAGAATCAAAGTATAAAACTTAGTTTTTAAAAAAAGATTAAGTTTATATGCCAGAATAATGAAAAAAGCAACATACTGCAAAAGTAATCCTATTTTGGAATAATCCCATTTTATGCAGTGATATCTAGCAAAAAAGATTCTAAATCTTTTTAAGTGTTTCTGTACTTCCTACTTAGCAACATACCTGTGTATGTATCACTTCAACCCATAAAATACACACTATTTATATTTATTCTTTAAAGGACTCTCACTAGTTGCTATTACAGTGATGAGACTATGGCAATAGAAATTCCTCCAATATCACAAAGGACATAAGTTAGAATTTTTAGTACCATTTTACTCACCAGGAAAAGATATCAAAGGGTAAGGTTGTTTGGTAATCTGCCTCCTCTGTAAAATGTTTACGTAAAAAAATGCATAGTGGGCTAAAGTTTTTAAAGACTGCACTAAATCCAGAATGTGTTTAAATACAGCTCTGCATATCTTTTGTATTTGGGATGAAGACACCATCTTTGGAGAAGAGAGGGCTTTGGTTTGGTTTGACCAAAGAGAACAGTAAGTTCAGCATAGCAAGCAGAATATTACATTAAAACAGAAATGGCATGGGAAGCAGATGCAATTTTTAAGTCCACTGCAGTTCATCTTGATATGAAATTCTGTTGAATGAAAATTGTTTATGGTGTGTCAGTTCAGCTAACTCCTTAGGTGAGTTCAGATACAGAAAACAGATTAAGATGTTCTCTTTGCTCAGATATTTTCCCTGTCTGTTTATTAAAAAAACCCCTTTCTTTTTGTACACACAGCCAATGGAACCATCCCACAATGATTTGTAATTAATGACGCATCAACAGGCACACAAAACCTGGAAAATATAAGTGATTGTGAAGTCCTGGCTGCAGAGTAACAGGAGAATCTCTTGCCTCTATCACAGTCAAGGTTATTTGGGATGCTTATAGCCCTAACATCTATAATGTGCTTCCATATTACATGAGGAGATTCCTATGGGCTGGTAAAAGGTGTTTGAATATGGGATGTTTGTTTGGGATGGACAAACCCATTTCTCCACTGACATCATCACAGGTGAAATGAAAAAGGGAAAAGACACATAAATTATTCTTGTGTGGTTTCCTTCCCAAATTCATCTGGACAGGCTCAGGTAACAAGGAGAATGCGAAGTGCTCAGCCTTTCGTCTTCTGAATTCAACACTGCTGCTTTGGGCTCCTGTCTGAGACTGCGTGGCTCCTCTCAGCCAGTACACAACTTCCTTCTCATCCAGTACACAACTCCCCATTCAGAGAGCTGGGTAAATGCAGAGACCAAGTGTAAACACTGCTTATGGTAATGTATTCCTTAAAGTCATACTTTCCCTTATCTATGAAAGGCCTTATGCTATTGAACTGTAAAAATCTCTTAGGGTAGTGAAAACCACAATGCCCTAACTTCCAAATTCTGGATGTTACTATCAAATCTCTGCAAAACACAAAGAAGTGAGTATGAAAACAAGAAAAGATTATTGGAAAGGAAATTTTTGAGAACTGCCTAAACTCAGATGTACTGTTAGTGCCCTTCAGGGTTTTGGTTTGTTTTTTTTATCCCCCCCTTCTTTTTTTTCTCCTTTTTTAAATTAAAAAGGAGAATTTTAAGGGAGTATACCAATGCCACCTGCTTCCAACATGAATCAAAAAGATTGAAAACATAATTCTGATATTTGTGGGGAGAAGAAAATTTCACTTTTTATAATACGAGTGAACAAATGTGTTCAGTTTTGGGTAGGCATTTTAGATTTAATGCTTATTCTTTTCACAAAACAAGAGCAGACTTTAACTGACACTGATACAGATGTCTGTCATTCTTCTTGGTCTCCCTTTTTCCATTCTGTCTACCATTCATGCATACACTAATCATATTCTTCAAATTATACTTTGGTGCATCTCATGCACCTCCTGTTTTAATTTATATTGGCAAAGTAGTAGGTGTCCTATGAAGTACAAACCCTGCTGACTTAGTTCTCTTTCCTCTTAGCTTCCTCTTTAAAAGCAATTTTTGACCATATTTCCTAAAACAATGAAGCATGAATTATTAATACTCCTAATATAAATAACTATATAGGGACAAAATACTTGGGGGGAAAAAAAAATCCGTTAGGAATGCCAGCAAGTATGGGGACAGTGAGCTAGGAAGAGGAAAGAAAGAAAACATGCATCATACCTAAAATATTTCGAATGCATACACACTTCATTTAGCTAGTAAGTACTTTAATTTAGCGAGTAAGTACTAAACTAAGGAGGATTCCATGCTTCACTGGGTTCAGTAATGATGGCAAATCCCTCATACAGTGTAGGAAAATGATCCCTTTTGGTCTTGGCAACACCACTGGAAAAGATTATTCTTAAAATGTATACAAATGTTTCTTTTTTTTTTATTTTGAAGTCATTGATTTATCAAAAGTGTACTAAGATTGTGAAATAAAATAACCCATGTTTATATTTCATATGTCTCTTCACACAGGCCAGGTACAGAAATTTCTTACACTGCAAAATACAGACTCATAAACCAGGTGGATAATGCCAAACATTGGACAAAATAATGTTTGGGTCTTCATGTTTCTCTCAGTCATCCTCAGTAAAAGGTAGACAAACTACAACATAGTCCTAACATCTGTTGCTGTGAGTGTGCAGTGTTTTCGCTGATAAGGTTCCCCAGAGTCGACATGACTAGTTAAAAAATGCGTAATGCCTTTGACTTCTCCTAAAAATATATATAAGTAGTACATCTCACCACAACTTTTAATTAGGAATCCCAGCAGAAAGTTAACTCTAGGCTCAATACAGGACCTTCTTTGTACTTCTGCTTGTTTGCTGAGTAATTTTTCAGAAAGGTTGTATCTTTGGCACTGAATTTGTATAATGGCGACTTCTTGAACATGCTCTTATACAGACTAGTTCCCAAACTCTGTTTTTTTTCCATTCTTTCATGAATTCGACATAATATCTTGAGGAATAATTAAAAATTATTGATAGGACAAATTCTAGGTCATTCTGACCCTCTTTACCCTCCTATCTTCTTTATGTTAGCATCCTAAATGTCTGCATTTGCTTTTCTCCCATTACTCTGGTTACGGGGGGAAGGACTAATGCCTTGGAATTACTAGAGCTTGCAGTCAAAGTTCCTTATGTGTTCAACTTTGGAAGGGAAAGGATTTTTTTTTATTATTATTTTTTAATTTTTAGAAAAAGACAACTTTCAACAGATATTTCTGTCTTTAAAAGAAGTATTGACAAACTGGTAGTTTGGGGGATTAATGTTGCCTTAGCATCTTTCCAGCTTGGTCATGATTTATATCCTCTTTGGCTAAATTACTGGCTCAGTCTCTCCCGATAACATGCCCCTTTTCCACTAATGAGGGTAGGGATAATTACAAAATAGAGCTGTAAGAAAAGAGACCCTTTGTGCCATTTGCCTGTATGCCTGATGCAACGTTTTGCACAGCTGTAAATACCCTTGCCTGCTACCAGTGTTGTTCTTCATTTCTATTTATTATAAGCCAAAGTGGATCTCCACTTTGACAGAAAACAGGGACCGATGCTGTCTCATGCTGCTGTTTTGCTGGCACCTCCAGCTGGCTGCCTGATCATAGGGCTTATGTAACAAAGGAGAGTCCAGAAATGTTTCCATCCCTCTCTGTTACCAAAATAAGGAATTTCACCCCAAGAATTACTTTGGCCTGAGGCCCAGAACAGGTAAAACTCAGTCCTAGGTGAATGGTGTTTTTTCTACATATCAAGAAATGATTTAAAAGCTTCTCTAGTAAAATTACCGAGCTGAAAAAGGAATGAGTCTCTCTCAAGCATCCAACACTCATTCCTAACCCTTAGAGAACACAGGAGAGCAGTCTTCATAAATGTAACAGCATTCTAAGGCGATCCTAAGATTACACAGAATCACAGAATCACAGAATCACAGAATGTTAGGGATTGGAAGGGACCTCGAAAGATCATCTAGTCCAATCCCCCTGCCGGAGCAGGATTGCCTAGACCATATCACACAGGAACGCGTCCAGGTGGGTTTTGAATGTCTCCAGAGAAGGAGACTCCACAACCTCTCTGGGCAGCCTGTTCCAGTGTTCAGTCACCCTCACCGTAAAGAAGTTTTTCCTCAAATTTAAGTGGAACCTCCTGTGTTCCAGCTTGCACCCATTGCCCCTTGTCCTGTCAAGGGATGTCACTGAGAAGAGCCTGGCTCCATCCTCTTGACACTTGCCCTTTACATATTTATAAACATTAATGAGGTCACTCCTCAGTCTCCTCTTCTCTAAGCTAAAGAGACCCAGCTCCCTCAGCCTCTCCTCATAAGGGAGATGTTCCACTCCCTTAATCATCTTCGTGGCTCTGCGCTGGACTCTCTCTAGCAGTTCCCTGTCCTTCTTGAACTGAGGGGCCCAGAACTGGACACAATATTCCAGATGCGGCCTCACCAGGGCAGAGTAGAGGGGGAGGAGAACCTCTCTTGACCTGCTAACCACCCCACTTCTAATACACCCCAGGATGCCATTGGCCTTCTTGGCCACAAGGGCACACTGCTGGCTCATGGTCATCCTGTTGTCCACTAGGACCCCCAGGTCCCTTTCCCCTATGCTGGTCTCCAACAGGTCTGCCCCCAACTTGTACTGGTACATGGGGTTGTTCTTGCCCAGATGCAGGACTCTACACTTGCCCTTGTTATATTTCATTAAATTTCTCCCCGCCCAACTCTCCAGCCTGTCCAGGTCTCTCTGAATGGCTGCGCAGCCTTCCGGCGCATCAGCCACTCCTCCCAGTTTTGTGTCATCAGTGAACTGGCTGACAGCGCACTCTAATCCCTCATCCAAGTCATTAATGAATATATTGAATAGAACTGGTCCCAGAACCGACCCTTGCGGGACTCCACTAGACACAGACATCCAACTGGACTCTGTCCCATTGACCACCACTCTCTGGCTTCTTTCCTTCAGCCAGTTCACAATCCACCTCACTACCCGATCATCCAGACCACACTTCCTCAGTTTAGCTGCGAGGATGCTGTGGGAGACAATGTCAAACGCTTTACTGAAATCGAGATAGACCACATCCACAGCTTTACCACCATCTATCTACCGGGTAACATCCTCATAAAAGGCTATCAAGTTGCTTGAGCATGACTTCCCCTTGGTGAAGCCATGCTGAGTGCCCCTAATGATCCCCCTATCCTTGATGTGCCTAGAGACAGCACCAAGAACAAGTTGCTCCATCACCTTTCCGGGGATGGAGGTGAGGCTGACCGGTCTATAGTTACCCGGGTCCTCCTTCTTGCCCTTTTTGAAGACTGGAGTGACATTCGCTTTCCTCCAGTCCTCAGGCACCTCTCCCGTTGCCCACGACTTAGTAAAGATGATGGAGAGTGGCCTAGCAATGACTTCCACCAGCTCCCTCAGCACCCGCGGGTGCATCCCATCAGGGCCCATGGATTTAGGGACGTCCAGGTTGCTTAATTGGTCCCTGACCCAGCCCTCATCAACCAAGACAGATTCCTCCTCTATCCTGACTTCTTCTGAGGCCTCAGGGGTCCGGGGCTCCTCAGGACAGCCTCCAACAGTATAGACAGAGGCAAAGAAGGCATTCAGTAACTCCGCCTTCTTTTTATCCTCTGTCTCCAGGACCCCCACCTAATTCATCAGTGGGCCTACATTGCCTCTAGTGTTGGCTTTACCTGCAATGTATTTGAAGAAGCCCTTTCTGTTGTCCTTGACCTCTCTTGCAAGGTTTAATTCCAAGGAGGCCTTAGCTTTCCTAGTTGCCTCCCTACATCCTCTGACAACAGACTTATATTCCTCCCAAGTGGCCAGCCCCTCCTTCCACGATCTGTACACCCTCTTCTTCCACTTGAGTTTGCCCAGCAGTTCCCTGTTCAACCATGCAGGTCTCCTGGTACCCTTCCTTGACTTCCTACCTGCTGGGATGCTCTGATCTTGAGCTCGGAAGAAGCAGTCCTTGAATGCTAACCAACTATCTTGGGCCCCCTTACCTTCTAGTACCCTGTCCCATGGGATTTCCCCTAGCAATTGCTTGAAAAGGCCAAAGTTGGCCCTCCTGAAGTCCAGGGCTGTGATTCTGCTAGCTATTCTGTTCCTGCCACATGAGATCCTGAACTCTACCATCTCATGGTCGCTACAACCAAGGCTGCCCTCAACCTTCACCTCTTCAACCAGACCCTCCTTGTTAGTGAGGATAAGATCCAGCAGCGCTCCTCTCCTAGTTGCCTCATCCACCATTTGCATCAGAAAGTTATCATCAATGCACTGGAGGAACCTCCTGGACTGGGGATGGCTGGCTGAGTAGGCCTCCCAGCAAATATCAGGGTAGTTGAAATCCCCCTCAACAACCAGGCCCTGTAATTGCGAGACTGCTCTCAGCTGCCTGTAGAAGGCCTCATCACCCTCCTCATCCTGATCTGGTGGCCTGTAATAGACACCCACAACAGTATCACCCCTGCCAGCCTGCACCTTAATTCGCACCCACAAACTCTCAACTCGCTCCTGATCCACCCCTGGACAGAACTCAATACATTCTAGCTGCTCACTCACATAAAGAGCAACTCCACCACCTCTCCTTAGCGGCCTGTCTTTCCTGAACAAGACATAGCCATCCATGACCACATTCCAGTCATGCGAGGCGTCCCACCAAGTCTCTGTAATTGCCACTAGATCATAGCCCCCCGACCGAACACGGATTTCCAACTCCTCCTGTTTATTCCCCATGCTGCGTGCATTGGTGTACAGGCATTTCAGGGAGCGAGCTGGGCACACCGATTTCACCCCAGGGGGAACACTAGTAATTACACTAGTAATTTCGATGACTTTTCATGACCCTACAGAATTGGATAAATATAGTAAAGCATCTGCTATGTAGGTGGAGAAATAAAATTACCAAATAAGAAAAAAAATTCCATAAACTATTTCTCTTGTAAGAGGAAGGGAAGAGAGGCAAGAATTCATAGGGGATATCTTTTTATGAGACCCACTGATATTAAGATAAACCAAATGCAGAATACAAAGAAACCATTTCATATTTGGGTCAAAATGTTTTTTTTTCCAGGTGGCTGAACTAGTCTGAAGTCTGCTAGTTTCCTTAGAGCAGCAGCGGGGAACAGTTAGGTTTAACATTACTAACATTTCATGGGTTTAATAATGGGAGGGAAAAATCATTAGCTCTGCAATATGCAGACTGCCTAGTGCAGAAAAGACAAAGCAGGCCAGTTTCCAGACTTACATTGCTAGAGTTTTACATTCAGCATTGTAAATCTACAGGAGCAGAGAGACTTAGTAGTCAGAGAGCAAGCTTTCCTCTTTGGAAGACTCTAGTACTTCAACTCTGCTACACTGCCAAAAGTGGAAGAAGGAGCTCAAAGACAGTACGAGTGTCTTCTCCTTATTATGGAGTTGGTTGCACAAAATAGCCTCTTGAACTTGTAACGAACACCTAATGTAACAGACTAGATGGTGGGCACAAAATTCCCTTTTCTCCTGTTTTTCATGGCTTGCGTGTTCTGTTTTGTTATAACAAATGATTCCTTATAGTAAATATTCCTAAGTTAATGGGATAAAAATGTTCAAGTCCACAGTACTGAAAAGAAGCGGAAATTCAGCTTTAGGAATCTTAGACCAAATCCATGATACTATACTGGTTGAGGTTTCATAGAGCAATGGGATAATCAAAGAGTATGAAACAAAATTTGTGAGGGACTTGCACATTACTCAATGCATATTTCTGTGCATTTCAGAATGTAAGGAGGTTTTACAAACCCTTTAAGAAAAACTGTTTCCTTTAGGATCCTGACAAATCTGATATTTAAGCAGAGGCGTTAAGTACTTACCACCACCAGCATTTCCTTCTCTGCGGCTGCGTGCACTGCCGTCTCTGCCAGATTTAATGCGCTGGAGAACAGTTAAAAAGGTTTGAAAAGAACAGAACAAAAGCTCCATTTAGTAATATACATTAGAGATAATTATTGAAAACTCAGATTATTAATAAAACAGTAGAGGGACATTAAACTAGGCTTACCATACTGTAACTAATAAACCTTGTTTTTTCAATGCACAAAATTGTCCTTAAAATCAGTGTTAAATCCAATGTTTACATAAAACAAGAGTTCTATGAAATTCAAACAGAATATCTCAATAACTTATTTTTCTTCAGATAAAATTTATACAAGGAATGTGCATAAAAATAGTTCAGATGTACCTTTGTAAAGTACAGCTGAAAAAACAGGCAATGTAGCCCTCCTTGCATGAGTTCAAAGTAGCCTCTGCCTATTAACGTCTTGTAAATCCCACAAGCGTTTTATTATTGTAAAGATTCAAGGGGGGGGAAGTAGGGAAATCTATAAAAAGAACTATTCACCCCATAGATCTTAAATTTTGAATACTTGGCACAGCACTGTACTTTACAGCAAAATTTAATTTGCTGTTGAGTGTTAAATGCAAGATAAAGGTGAAGGTAAATATTTTAAAAGCTGCGTTTAAAAAGTCAGCTCTCTTGCACTGAGGAAGGTACCATAAACATCTTCCAGCTGTGTTTTTTTTAGTGTTATTTGAAAACTTTAACAGTTTATCAAAGCAATACCTCTGTATCACATGGCAGACTTGGCTTCTCCTGGCAAAACAGTGAAATTCTCATGCACGTATCTTGTCAATTACAAGAAGGCACATCTCAGTGAGGGACTTTTTGATGGGTAGGTACAAAAACTTGGTGTTTAAAGCACTCAGCTGTTAATAAAGTAATCTTTGCATCTCATTTCAAAATATGACTTCAGGATCTGATTAAAACATATGTGCACACTACCTAACCATGTCTTCAAGTTAATTACTGTAGCTTCTTCACTCATTTTTCACCAGAAAAATATCATGGAGTCTGACAAAATTGGAATGACACAGAAGTGAAAGAACTTTCAAGATTCGTGCCAACAGAAAAAGGAAGAACCCTTAAATCAAAACTCACAGGAGTCAGACAGGAAAGCAGTGAGCCTAGTGTGAAACCAGGAATGGTCTTGGAGCAATACAGTCTGGGACCAGAATTTCTCATACTTTTTATTTATTTTGGGAAATCCTCAAGTCTAAAACATGTTCTCTGAATTCTGGATTAAATATCCCATTCACAGTCCAGTGAAGTAACACAGATCAGTCCTTCAGGAAGCATGTTCAGACTCTCCAAATGTTGAAAGACTGACAACAAGTCTGCAGTGGAAGCTCAGCTCCTGGCTGCCAGAGGGAAGTGGTCCCTATACGATAGTGCCCTCATGGCATTTACATCCTAGGACTTTACTCCCCAAATATTACAGAAGTACTACAGCTTAAGCATATGACTAATTCCTGTAAAGTTCCAAGTGAGTAGTTTGTAAGTCCTCCCATACTAAAAGCAGACATTTAAAATAGGTCCAGTGATTTCCACCCTAAAAATGCCTATTTCTCTCCCATGACTGCAAAAGAAATTTAGGATGATTAGTCCAGATGTGGACTTACCAGCCTGAAGGTAAAGGCAGTAAGTCCCCCACAGTTTGCACCTATCATCACTGCTTCACACCACACCCAATCAGTCCCTCATTTTCAGTCATTAAGCTCACTTAACGGAAATAAATAGTAATGTGTGTATACATCAGTGCCAAGAAGGTTGTGTGAACTTTTACACTGTTACCTTTCTTTTTTAAACTGAAAGATGAAAAAGGAATATTAATGCAGTAAAAAAAAAAAAAAAAGAAAAAACCAACATATGAAGGTTATAGTAAAAATCCAATGCTGTGAGAGGCAGGGAGAAAAATATCTACAGGGAATGAACCCCACAGATGTTCCCAGATTCTTGGCTGGAAGTATTTAACAACTTGTCCAGATTTGAGAACCGAGTGAAATAAGTACTCCAGAATATTTATTTTGGTATCAACTCCATGTGGATATACTTATTTTGGAAAAATAATGCCAGAACAGCAAATTTTGATAAATTTCTACAGGAAGACAAAGTCTGCGTGCAGACTTTGAAAAGTAGGTATATTACACTAGCATTTATCTATTTTCTCTTTACTGGGTGCAATCAAGAAATCACGGGTTAGTCTGAAATTAGAAGCAGGAACTGAACTATATCTTGTATTGCTAAATGAAACCAGTGTTGCTATTGGAAACTTAGGTGGTGAAATATTAAAATTTGATAATTTTAGAACTTGAAAGTATAGTTTATGACTATATGCTCATGGATGACAGAAGGAATTTCTTAGGACAAAAATACCTAGTAATTTCCAAATCCAGATGGTAGACATAAGACTAAAAAACCACACACACACAAAGCAACCAAGCAAACAAAAAAAAATCCCCAAACCCAAAAGCAGGGGATGTGAACCCAGATGTAATACCGATAGCAAAGAGGAACTGCAGGGCTATTGTTTGCAGGACAGCACTGATGTTGAGATTCTGTCACAGAAAGATACTCAACTTCTAATACAAGACAGCAGCATACTAAATCGCAGTGCTTCTGTAACATCTTTTTTTTTCTTAGTGTCTTTGTTCCTTTACATCTACAATGATGCTGATTTTTAAGAAAACTGGGTCAGTGGGTTCCTTAGGGAACAGAAAAAGTTGTTCCTTTCCTTGAGAAGACACTGAACCTGGGAGGCTGCAGAGTGTGGCAGAAAAGAGATCCAGAAGAGGGAGATGGGAACATATCCCTGCATGACAAGCAGCTGCAAGAAGGAGCAGTTGCGTACTAGGAACCACAGGGGCAGAATTTTGCTGCCATTCAGAAAATCACTGCGCTTACTCCAACAGGCTGGAAGCATGGGCCTGCCTGCAGGGATGAAGCTGACAGAGCTGACTAGAAACTTGTTTTATTTCTATTGGTGGTGGTGGTTTGCGGGGGCAGAGGGAGGGTGTTTTGTTTTGGGTTTCTTTGGGGTTTTTAAACCTAGTGCATTTCAGTTTTCTCTGTTTAAAAGAAAATTGGCTTAGTTTAAATTATAACACGATCAGGCTTATTTTTATTTAAAAGTCTGTTTTCTTTTCTAGGGAACACGCTATAGGAAAATGTTTAGGCAGATTTACCTTAAAGCTTTGACTAGAAGTGCCATCATAGATACCTATTCTTCCCTTTGCTCTGCTCTGGTGAGACTTCACCTGGAGTACTGCATCCAGGTCTGGGGTCCTCAATACAAGAAAGATGATGGGCCTGTTAGAGCGAGTCCAGAGGAGGGCCATGAAGATGATCAGAGGGCTGGAGCACCTCTCCTATGAAGACAGGCTGAGAGAGCTGGGGCTGTTCAGCCTGGAGAAGAGAAGGCTCTGGGGAGACCTTATTGCAGCCTTTGAATATTTAAAGGGGGCTTATAAGAAAGATGTGGACAAACTTTTTACCAAGGCCTGTAATGAGAGCACAAGGAGCAGCTGTTTTAAACCCCAAGAGGGTAGACTTAGATTGGACATAAGGAAAAAAATTTTTATTATGAGAGTTGTGAGACAGTGGAACAGATTGCCCAGAGAAGCTGTGGCTGCCCCCTCCCTGGCAGTGTTCAAGGCCAGGTTGGATGGGGCTTTGAGCAACCTGGTCTAGTGAAAGATGTCCCTGCCTGTGGCAGGTGGGTTGGAACTAAATGATCTTTAAAGGTCCCTTCCAACCCAAACCATTCTATGATTCTGCTTTGCAAGGTTAGTTTTGTGACAGGATAGTCACCAGGCTCTTAAACAGGAATACTTAAATGTAATACACGGAGTGAGTTTTCCATGTGATGGCTGAATTACGATCCCTTTTAAAGTCCAGTCTAAAACAACTATGCAATAACTTGTGCTACCATGCATCTGTACTGGATTCCATTGATATCTTTGTCATTCAGGTACTACTCAATGAAGTCCCTTAACACAATGTAGTCAGAATGAAAAAAACCACCATAATTTAAACGTAATTTCACAGAATCACACAGAATCAACCAGGTTGGAAGAGACCTCAGGGATCATCGAGTCCAACCATTGCCCTTACACCACCATGTCAACTAGACCATGGCACTAAGTGCCATGTCCAGTCTTTTCTTAAACACATCCAGAGATGGTGACTCCACCACCTCCCTGGGCAGCCCATTCCAATGTCTAATAACCCTTTCTGTAAAGAAATTCTTCCTGATGTCCAACCTGAACCTCCCCTGGCGAAGCTTGAGGCTGTGCCCTCTTGTCCTATCGCTAGTTGCCCGGGAGAAGAGGCCAACTCCCACTTCACTACAACCTCCCTTCAGGTAGTTGTAGACTGCAATAAGGTCACCTTGGAGCCTCCTCTTCTCCAGGCTAAACAATGCCAGCTCCCTCAGCCGTTCCTCGTAGGACAGACCCTCCAGACCCTTCACCAGCTTGGTCGCCCTCCTCTGGACTCACTCCAACACCTCAACACTGTATTACTAAAGTCTTAAATAACCTAGAGGACTAAATCTTTTCAATATTTTACTGGTAGCTTTTTCCCCACCAGAAAGTATGGAAATGTGTTCAGGAAAGCTCAGGCTTCCAACATGAAATAAACAGGAAGAGATGTGACAACATTTTTTTTTAACATATTCAAACATCAACTTTTCTTAAAGGAAAAAGTGTTTTCCATAGAATCCTCAACATTTGCAGAGTTATGGTACATAATTAACACCTTTAGTGTAAAAAATGCTGGAATTATATGCAAGAAAATAAACAACCTCTCCATCTCCACAGACCTCTCTCTCACCAACTATGAAACAATCCAGTTTTAACTGGTTTCACCTCTGAGCTTTCCTGAGTAAAGCACTGAGGTTTTGCAAGTTGTTGTAAAGAACTATGTATATCACTGACATTGAATGGATATTCCCTAGAAACTAAGCAAAGCCTGTTTAACACACTTCAGAGAGATCTCTTAATTATGAGTTTTGCAGAACAGGAACATTATATCTGTTTTGCTCACTGATACCATTATGGAGGAGACATGGAGGAACATTAGCCCCACTACATTTGTGGACTGCTTTCTTTTGTCCATTTTTCCGAGTGCTTTAAATTTTACTTTTACTGAAATCCAAACCAATACACTTCAACTAGCCCTGCAAACTAAGCTTGTAGCACAAATTTGCAACCAGCGTTTCCCATTGTGAGTTTCATTTTTAGAATGTCCTAGTGTACATGTGCATACTCGGACTCTCCTGAATTGAAGTAGAAGTGAAGTAACTAAGGATGCATTTACACATTATCTGACATCAAAAGGGAGCCAGTAAGTGTTACTAGGAGGATAGTAAATTAGGTAAGACTTAAGGTGTCCTAATGTGACTATGTAGCTCTGAGGCAATTAACTGGACAGAAAGAGCAAGCTCAAATACTTTGCAGCTCAACAGCACAGATAACGCTTTCCAAACAATAAGATTATTTTAATTTTAAAATCTTACTTTATCACAGGAATAGCAAGAAAACGATGCACGTGCGCGCACACACACACAGACACACTCACTCCTCTGAATAGAACACAAGTTGTTATCTCAGACCTTTCACAGCCTGTAGCTTTTCCATGGAAATTCTTTTTCAGTTTAAAAATTGGCACTAACATGAAGGATTTACTTCTACCTATGTAATCTGTCAATGTTGCAGCTTTGTATATAGCAAAGAGTTCTATCACATGGACAAATTCTTAGGCTCTCCTTCTCTCCCTATAGTTGCATTATTACTTGGCTCATAAATACACTTCACACAGTCTGGCAAATAAGTAGGAAAGACAACATTCCAGAGACATTGAATTATGCGGGTGGCTCCAGCATTCCCATCACATCCACATAACCCATTTTTCACTAGTATTTAAAATCACAGAAAATCCAGTGCTCAAAAACCATTCAGACAGATATAAGGCTGATTGGTAATATAAAACTAAAAACCCAAAACCGCAAAACATAAGCCTCTCTAAACCAGGAAGTTAATATACAATTTATCTTCAAGTATCATAAACACTATTTTAGCTTCACCTATGCATGTAGTTATACTGTATAATCACAGAAAGAAACAAGCTTACCTGCTCTCTTATTTCTTTTAATTTTTCCACTTTCTTGAGCTTTGTTGTATATTCCTGGACTTCTTTCAGCCCCATATCTGTGCAGAGACGAACTAAAAATCGGAGGCCTAATTGAAAAGCAAAACATTGTTAATAAAAGGCTTGCAAGCAGGTCAAACTAGCAGAACTGGACATACAGAACAGCAAACAATGCAAATAACTAGGAATACAAGGCGACTCTAGTGCAGTATCACTATGCAAATTGTGATATTTTGCAAATAATTCAACATTTTCTGTGATGCTTTGTCTATATACACAAACAGTACAAATACCATTCATACACGTGGAAGGCACAAGACACACTAACTCATCTGGCTCAGAACTCTTGACGGTTGCAAAATATTTTGGAAACTGGAAAGCGTAAAGATGATACTAAGTCATTACTGAGGAGAGACTATATCAGTAGCATTTTGTTGAAAACAATTTTACAAATGCCAAGTGGATCAGAATGGTTTGTTTTTTCTGTTGCTGTGGTTGAGTTTTTTAAAGATTAGTAATTATAGAATAAAAAAAAACCCAACAAACCATCGAAGATTGACTATAACTGTATGATGGAACCAAAAGAACCCCTAAAAAGAGTCTCCTGAGACACTACACCAAACTCTGAAAACATTGTTGCTATTCCTATGTGTTTGTCAACATCCCTGTGAAAGAACTGCCTCTGAAGCAGAAACAAGCATGACATGATCCATTACCCTCCTGTCTGGTTTCACAAATACATTGTTTTCTTTCTGTGCTAAGTTAGTTTTCTGCTGTTTAGGGAGCTGTACTTGTTCACTGAGGGATCAGACAAGCATCAAAACGGGCATAACGAAGACAGCTGGGAGCACGTGGCAAGGGAGGGGTGAGTGAAGAACCTTTGTTTCACCAGCAGAAAACTTTTAAATCAGTTAAATTGTCCTAACTCATGCCTCCAGTTTGTAATTTGTAGAAACTACATTCAGAAAAATATTAGCATTCTAAAAGGTTTACTAAATACTCTACCCCTCTGAAATATGTGTGACCAATATGAACATGACATTTTGCTTGTAACTGTGAGGAGTCATCGTATTGAATTTCGCTTCTACAACAGAGCTGTAAGATTCCTCTTTTAAAAAGCAGTACCTTTATTAAAGCAGAAAGAGATAATTTTATTTTAAAATACAGTGAATGTTCTTCAGACATAGTATTTAAAAGCACAGGCTTGTTGGTGACAACCTCATATTTTGGAATTAGTGAGGCACAGTGTGGAATGTAAGAGGATGTTTTCACATTTAGAAAGTATGTACAAGAAAGAACTCAACCAATCCGCTACCATTAAAGTTTATTTTCATCTCTCTTCTTCAGCATTACCCTAATATTTCTTAAATCATGCTTCAGTGTTGTCACAAAAAACATGCAGCATTAGCATGAATATATTTACATATGAAAAATACCTCATACAATTACTAACACACATATACAATGTAACAAAGTTTCCTTTGATAGTTGTATCACTCAATGAAACAACTTACATTCAACATTTTCCGGGAATTTTCTGTGAATGACTTTGTATTTCTCTAGAGCTTTCTGGTAGTTACCTGCAAACAAAACAAACATCTCCTATCCACATATCCCAACATAAAAAAGAATATCTGATAAGAAATTGATACAGTTTAACATCACTTCATCTTTTTAGTTTGAGTACATCATTTAATATTGTAAGACCAAATTTGATAAAACCAAACTCAACATTCTTTAATTACTGATAGTAAAAATTAAAATAATCTGAAAACAGCTCAAACTACTCTGTAAATAACAGAATTAGTGAAGAGAAGCTTCCTGATTTTTGCCCTTTTTGACCTGCCTCTAGGACTCCATTGTTCTATGACACATCTACTAGACAAGCTGTATCAAGCACTCCAGGGCTTTTCTGAGGCTGCAAATGTATGGATTGGTCAGAGAGAAATGTGTAACAGCTGAGCTCTGCCTACCCTTCCTTCTCTCAGGATACTAATTGTGTGTCTCTCCTTTGCCCAGATCTGGTAGCAAAGTAACTATTCTTTAAGACTTTTGCCTTCAATTTTGGCTCAGCTTGATTATTTTGGAAAGGACTGATAGACCCTGTGAATCTAAAACCTCATATCCATAAAATTTCTGACAAGAAAGTTTGTTGAGCCATCACTATTTTTGTTTTCCTAGTGCAAGGTAGAGATCAAACTGACCTGCTATGTGTTAACGTGATAATCTGGGAATTTTGCCAATGAATCATAAATTATCTAAAAAGCTGCCAAAACCATTGCGTTTCTTTGCTGGGAAAACAGTTAATCTGTCTAGTTTTGGCTGGTGCTGACTGTTCTTAATTCACTGACTTCCCCAGGTCCTGTTCCTTTTCTCACTGTTGTGTTAAATGACTGAGCAGAGTGAGAAAATGCACTGATTTATTACAGAAGTCTGTTCTGCAAAGTTCTAGAGAAGCATAAAGGAGAGTGACAAAATGGGATAGCAGGAAAGAAGAGTATCATTTACATCATCAAGTGTCTTGAATGGATTTTAAGTGATGAAAAAAACAGAAAGATTAGTCTCTTTCCATTTTGCTTACTGGTGTATTATATTCCCAGTAAGAAAATACAGCACATTAAGACTGTCTTTTGTTTGTGTAATGCAAACACTATTTTAATATCAAAAAATTATACCTGCTGTTAAAAAGGAATGGGAATTAAGCAACTTTAAAATCTAATTACTTATTTTAGATCAGATGGTATATATTTAAAACTCCTTCAGATCATTTATGCTATACTATCTTCTTTATTTTACTTATTTAACAGCATAAGGAGTGTTGCATGTGTAAGTCAGTGCAGGCACACTTCCTGGACTTAAAAGTCATTTTTTATTACCTATACACAGAAAATTCATAACAAAATAATATGTAACTGAATTTTCAAATAAACTTTAGGACCAGTACTCACATCAGGCAGAAAAGATCAAAAAAAAAAATCAAAACATCAATCAAAACAAAACAAATCATAGAATGACAGAATGGTTTGGGTTGAAAGGCACCCTAAAGGTCATCTAGTACCAACCCCCCCTGCCACGGGCAGGGACACCTTCCACTAGACCAGGTTGCTCAAAGCCCCATCCAACCCGTCCTTGAACTCTGCCACGGAGGGGGCATCCACAGCTTCTCTGGGCAACTTGTTCCACTGTCTCAACACCCTCATCATAAAAAATTTCTTCCTTATGTCCAATCTACATCTACCCTCTTTCAGTTTAAAACCATTGCCCCTTGTCCTGGCACTACTGGCCCTAGTAAAAAGTCTCTCTCCATTTTACAAGCCCCCTTTGCATATTCTCCAAGCTTCTCTTCTCCAGGCTGAACAAGCCCAAATAATTACAAAAAATGTTACAAACTTCCAACCAATTACAAAAAAGTTACAACTTACCACTTCTCCTGTAGCAACTGGCAACCATCAGCTGCCACTTCACTTGTGTTGGTCTGCATATAAATAAAATCAAATTATGCACACTGACAAACAACGAATAAGAAAAATAATCTGCATAGCATTGGTCAAGACCTACTATTAAACTACTCTTAAAATTTTTCACCTAGCATTTTGCCTTCCTAGGAAGAATTTAGCCTGCTCAGTTCACACACAGGTTACCCCTGCGTCGTGATCCTGTGTTCAGGCCTCGATGTCATTCATTTGTAGTCCTATGTTATAGTCTTCCTCCTGCTCACGATTCCGTGCACCAGACACAATTAGTAGACCTGACATGTGAACAACTAATCTTTGTCTGAGGTACAGAACCACACAATGGGGGAGAACAAAATGCTACAGTGTGTTCTGAGGAAGTCCCACCAGTAAGGTCCCACGCACGCCCAAGGGTCCCCTTCCAGGAAGCACACTCCCCACTTAAGCTTTGAACTCTGGCTTCTGCTCTGTGTCATCACCTCAATGCCCTAACTACCTGTCCTTCTCTTTTTAGAACAGAATGGTGATAGATACAGTCAGAGAAAATATTGGAGATGTTTGAGCATGTGCAACGAACTGTTGGACTCTTTCCTCATTCTTATGAAGATAATGTGAAAATTACAGGTAAGCCAAACCACTTTTCACATGCGGCTTACAATTCAACGGTAGCATATCCCAAAGGCACTGTACGCTAACATTTTCAGAATAGTTTTGTACTTATTCTCTTCAATTTTTCCTTCCAGTCACAGAACAGACCATTTTTAACTCTAAATAGTTTGCCTGGTAGTTCCCAAACAAGCTTATGAAAAGACAGCTCCTTCACCTTTCTTAGTTTCAGCTGAGTATGTCTCCTGCAAACAACAGAGGCAGCTAAGCAGACACCGTAATAAAGTTTATTACACTGTTCAGTATGAAAATTCTAGAGAGAATAAATTGCCAGCAGCCATCATTAGCTGCACAACTCCTTTCATTAGTGATAGATTTGGGCATGATGGTAAAATGTAAAATAATGAAAAACTGTTTCTTGATTCATTGCCTAACATGTTATCTTAAAATACAATTTAAAATGTAATTATTGTGGTTAAAACACTGAATGCACTAAACAATGTTAAACTAAAAAATGCTGGTCATGGTTAAAATAAAGTTATAATTTTAAAATGTAACTTTGTTTACAATTAGTAGCAATTTATAACCCAACATTCATATTTATCAATTGGCATATCTAGACTCTATTTTTAATACCAAATAAACACTGAAACATCTATGTTCTGTTATCTACTATTAACAATCTCATCCCACAGAGAAATAATTATGTTGTATTACAGATAGATTACAATTACAAATAATAATACCCCGATTTTCGTAAGTTCTGTACAATTCACATACTTCATGTTTCATGCATGGACTGAGTGCAACATGAAGCATGAAATAGTTAGATCTTTGCCAAAACAAGATTATGAAATAATTCTTTTTAGTTTCAGCTTTTTCTTTCCAAAGTTTCTAAAAAGGCCATGAATGCCAGCATATGCAATCTCATAGCTTGATTAAAATACAATTTTTTAAGGTGGCCAGTATTTATACTGAAAAGAACACTGGCAAACCTGTGAACTGTGATTTCTGTGAACTGTCTCCTGTGTATTTTCATCTAATCTACATCTCTGTTTCTTTATAAGTATACTACAATTTGAGTGAAGTCTATGTTTTTCTATTTATTTTTCTTTCAATTTTTAATCCTTATTTAAACCTCAGATTTTCTCTTCTATAATTAATGTCTACTCTAACTCAACCCCTTTCAAAAACAGAATTAGTGTTTTTTACTAAATTCTAATAACCTATTCGCAGTATAATATTTCCTTGAATAATGTACAAATTCTTGTTCACATGCTGTCCTGTTCATGCACGTCATTCAGATTCACAGAACAAAAAGAATGTCAAATTTTAGATCATCACAAGACAAGCAATAACTGAGGTTTTGCTGAGCCTCATTTTTGTTAGGTTTCCCAAAACACAAAAGAGAAATTCACACTTGGAGTGAATTTTAGTTGTATGAATTTTAGTTGGTCTATTAACACAAAATTCTTCATAAACACATAGACAAATATTTGTTTCCACATAAAAAGACCGTATGTATGTCTTTTTAGAATTCTATTTGAACTCTGGATTACAGATTTAAATTTGACCAAATTTTTGTTTATTAACCATTTGTCTGGTAAGCTTCCTTTCTGATCTAAAATAAAATATATGGCCTATATACTTTCTTAAGTGCATCATATTCTGCTAAATGACAATTTCAGCAATTAAGTTGCTGAACTAAACTCAATATATTTCAAATATCTCTAGCAGGATCAATTTGATCTGTCAACTTATTTTCACTGACCATTGGTAATTCTGCACTGCACATTTTTGCTTACTTCTACATCTTATTTGTAATAGCCTTTTTATGGGAGCAGAAGTTATGTGAAACGTAGAAATGAGGCAAGAACTGCTAAAAGATGCATTTATCTAAACCATCAAATCCTCACTGCATGATAAAATAAGAGAAAGGAAATATTTCACATAAAGCCACAGAGAAGGAGGTCTTGGTGGCTTAGGAGAGCTGTTCCCCACTTCATAGCTGTGTTTGATGGAAGAGGATAGAGGAGGGAGATTCTAATACATAATACTATCTTGGACCCAGTGGAGGATCTTACTTAACATTGAAATTGCACAGTAAGAGCAAAAACACACTGTAAACAAACAGAAAGTTGAGAAAATTAAATAATATCCCAAATATTCTTAACTCTGGTACTTATACTATTAAAGTTATCCAACTAATTTATCTCTATGTATACTTATGGATGTCTAATCACAAAGTATTTGAGTAGGCATAAAATAATAATTACTCACAGGATAAGTGCTGCTCTTTCAAAGTACTCAATGGCTTTTTCACAAAACTGGGTGTCAATGTAATAGGCTCCAAGCCATTCAATGACCTCAATGTTTGAAGGGAAATACCGGTATGACTGACAAAATAGGAAAGGCGAAAGAAACAAAATTTTAGCGATAAGCAACATCTTTATGTTACTTCTGGAATATCTTACTCAAGTGTTTAATTCTCCAGATGCCAAAAACATGTAATACATGAATGGAAGTAGTGTGCTATACTAAGTAATCCTGGGAAAAAAAAAAAGGCATGCCAAGCTTTCTAATTACAGAATGCC
The DNA here is from genome assembly GCF_013368605.1 of Nyctibius grandis. Classification (NCBI taxonomy): domain Eukaryota; kingdom Metazoa; phylum Chordata; class Aves; order Nyctibiiformes; family Nyctibiidae; genus Nyctibius; species Nyctibius grandis. The sequence continues at coordinate 107,195,074 of NC_090659.1, forward strand.
TTTTAGAAGTTACCTGAGATAAGTCTGTCATATTTTCCATCTAGCCTTACTTAAGTATTATTTTAAATAGTTGGCAACAGCAAAAATGTTTACTTAGATCATGTCTGCATGTGAATAAGTTACCTAAAATGTTAAGCAATACTAACTAATACATGTAAAATTCCACACTCAAATCAGTCTGCTGGAAAACTCACCTAAAAGCATTCTTTTCTATAAAATATATATGTATGTAAGTAACATTTTCAGCTTTTTATAAATTCCCACTGAAATATGCAGCAAAATTATCATCAAGCACAACTCCACGGGTATTGAGATTGCAACAGAGACTTTGGTCATCGTTGCTTTACACAGATAAAAAACCCTGCAGACTGCAGCAAAGCACCTTCCTGTCTTATTCCTGTTTCTAAAACAGACGAATCTCTACAAACTACAGCCAGTGCTACAGCTGGTTTGAAATAAGAAAGGATGCCTATCTTTAGGCAACTGTGTATACATAATAGGTAGCTGTACCGTTCAAATATATATAAACTTACATATATAAACACAAACACATTATATATATCTCTCCATATCCATTATACAGATATAGCTTCCAATCAACACAGTCATGTTACACACCTTTAAAATTACATTTATTATATCCATTTTTTTATTTTGTCTCAGACTATATTTTAAATTAATATTTTTAGTGGTCAATGTAAATAATGACCATACGAAAAACGAAAGTCTGAGGTCAAATACCATGTAGAAACACAGACTATGTGTTTCCTTAGGATCTGACTACAAAAATTAGATTTTGTCAGCTCTCTCCCCCAAAATCTTTTTCTTTTTTGGTTGTCATTTTTAAAAGTTTAAGTGAATCAATTGTTAATTTTATATAGGAACCTATGACAAAATTTTCTTTCATTACGAGGAAGTGCATTCCAAAAGCGATAAAGAGCAAGTACCTCATAGTAATAATGAAAAGCTTGGGATTTATCACCTTCATTATCATATAATTTCCCTAGCTTTGAAAGCACATGTGGATCAGTTGGTACTACACTGATCAACTGCAGGAGCCACTCTATGGCTTGATTAGGATCTTCCATAATCTCATATCTGAGTTTTCTTCAGTCAAGGACTGATGCCGATGATATCTTGATTTACTCAGAATTCTGCTACTTTACATGATGTAATCCATATCCTGGACAGATATGCCAGTCACTGTAGTGTGGAGATACATTGGGATTTTTTACACATCCTTTTCATAATTTCATTTGCATCAGAAAGTATTTTTGTTACCCTGAAGAAAGAGAAATATTCAGAGGCTTTGGCTGCTCTTTCACCTTAAAAACACTTTGGGCTCAACAGAACTTTGAGCTTGGTTCTCCTCTCTCTGTCACTAGTTTTACTTTGACTTCCTCATTTATAAGAATGAAGTGTGTGAACCAGGTGATTTATTTGTAGCCTTTACAACTTGGTTAGTTTTTCATGATACATCATTTTGTCCTAACGTAAGTGATCAGGTAAAACTGCTATCCTCAAGAACAGACTTTTGCCTGCAGTGAGATTTTCTGCTGTATGTCTAAGAAGCACAACACTGACAGTGTATGATTCTGGTCCGGAGGAGAGAGGCAGCTTTATCTGTAATTAGGCCTGCAGTGTGCTCTCCCCTCCTCAGTCACCCCGAGGAGCACAATGGCCCAGACCTCTGCAGCAATGTGAGCTGGAGCTACTGCCAGCATGTTTTTTCGGTTTCTGCTGCACCCTGCCCTTCATGGAAAAAGCTTGTGAGCATTGGCAGAAAGTAGTTTTACATAGTAGTGGAGCAGAGAAATTCTCCCCCAGGTGGGAACTGGGAGTTGTAAGGCCATTTATGCTGTTGTGAAGGGGCTATGGAAGGAATAGACATCACAGCCCTTTTGTATTTTTTGAGGTTATTTATTTTACTGACTAAAATATATTTTTACTGCCTTTACTATTCTTAAAAGTGTAGTATAGCAACTGGAATCTGTTCTGCCTTGGGGAGGATTTTATTGCAGTTTGCACATCCTCAGAAGCATTGTTAAAGAAATTCATATTGTAGAGTATCACTGGTGATGTGCAAAGCCAACCTCTCCTCTCCTCAGCTTTTCAATCTTTTGAGCTTTTGCAGTGCTGGGAGACAATTATTTTCTTACACACACACTAACTAATCTGAAAACAGCTTTCAGAACAGAAAGTCACTTTCATTAACTAGACTATTTTTTTCCTTAAAGGTTTTACTCAATACTGCTTATATCTGCCACATCATTTTCATAATAAAAATCAGCAGCATTTTAAATATTCCAGGACACACTTTAGTACTGAGTGTAAATGTATTCCCTCCAATGAGAACAGTCTTAGTGTATTTCTTCACTTGCTTCACTGGAAATGTCCAAGAAGGCTGTAAATTCTGTTCTCATTTTTACAAACATTAGAGAATGAATCTATGCATGATCATCCCAATTATAACAGACACTACAGTAAATTTCTAAGTTGTCTAAATTTCATGTTGTGACATGATCGAAACACGTATTTCAGATTAAATGAGTTTACTAAAACCACCATCCCTTATCATAACCCAGAAAAAGATACATGTTTGCTATCTGGTAAAGGACTTGGGCACTATTTCGAAGGATTGCATGGAGTTTCAGAAAACAATCCAAAGCTTCATCTACTCTGTTTAATTTCTTGTATGTTAAACCTAAAAAATAAAAGTTACATTATTAATGCAATGAGAAAAAGATGACTTTAGCATATTAACTGACAGAATAACCAAGAAAAATGAAATGGGAACACAGCACTCAGAGGCAGTGTAACTGCCTTGACATTGACGGACTCCATTCTCGAGACCCATGCTTATAATTCTTACCAGCTAGTATGACTTACCAAACAGACAAACGCAAGGAACACAAACCTAATCAAAGACCAAGAACATATGTAACCTCACTTTTTGAACAATGAATGAGGGAAAGGGAGGGCTTTTAGAGGGGAATGACTCTGATGGCTTAATAATGCTAAAACTGGTATATTTTTAGTAAATAGTAGAAATTTTTGTCTTCAAAGTGACTTAATTATCTGCAATTATTAGTTCATGTTGTTAACACTTGTATTTTTTTTGCAGAACAGATAGGAAGTACAAATTAGTACCTGGCGATAACAGAAATTACTGAATAAAGTAATAATAATTAGTATGTATTTCTGTACAAGAAAACTTTGAAAGCCAGATTCTCAGAAACACTAGTGTTACCTTTAGACAAAAGCTAAATCACAAAAGCACCTTTGGCTTACCAAGATTATAAAGTGCTTCAGTGCACGAGGAATCATTCCTGAGAGCTTCCTTATAAAACTCAGCTGCTTTTTCATAGTCTCCGTTTGCAAAAACAGTATTTCCTTTGTTAGTTAGAGCTGCTGGATTGTACCTATCAGAATTTACAGCTAAATCTGCATAGTTAGTTGCTTGTGCCAATTCATTCTCCTACATGAACAAAACAAACATTGTATTAGTCATTTGTCAGTTAATTTTCTTGCAGCTGTGGCTTCTTACAGTTAATATAGTGGAATTTCAAAAGACTGAGGATGAAAAAAACAATACATTCTTTAGTCCTAAAATATTCCTTACGTATTTGCATAAGGCAGATCATCTCTTTCAAGTTTCAGAGAACTTAACACTTGAGACATGTTTTGCTACTCTGTCCCATTCAGCCTAGAAGTTTTCTTTGTCACGACAAAGCAGTATTTCTTTAAAAAATGAAAATAAACCCCCATATATTTACAAACTTCATGCACAAACACACCTGCCTAAGCTACATACTTCACATGTCCCTGAAGTTCAGCCAGGGTCTTCAGGACCTGAGTTTGAAATGCAGCTGCTGAGCTTCTGCACAGATCACGCTGCAGGCAAATCTTCTGTGGCCTGGAGCTCAATCTCACTCTTCCTCCCAGCAACAGGATACAAAGGAAATGTTCCAAACTTCAACTACAGCCAAGAACGGGTGTTCCAGAATAACTCCTTTAACACGTAGTTTCTTATTGTTTACAGAGATTATTTAGACCGATACAAAAATTTATATAAGGATACATAAGTTGCTACAAAAACTGCAGTTCTTAACTGTTTTTGTTGAAGCAAACACTTACCAAATAATAAAGGAATGAAAGGTTTGTTGCAGCTGCACTCTTTACTCTGCTATCCTTTTTTTCAAACATTTTTAAAGTCTCCAGTGCCTAGAAGTAATTTGGAAACAACTTACTTCCCATTGAAGCAAACTTATACCAAAATTCTTTCAGAAAGTATTGATAAGCTTCACAGTAACAGCTAAAATTATCAACTCATATACTCACATACATGATAATTACTAGAGCTTGTAACACACACTCATAAGCATGTTCACACAGAAGTATATCTGTATTATACATAATATTAATCTTGGTCACAAAATTTCAGTAGTATTGGCTATTTATTACTTCTTCAAAATTTAGTTTAGATATGGCTACCTTGAAGTACACAGATATCTGACAATTCTATACATACAAAACACAAGTTTATATGATTTGCTTTTAATCTAGTCAATTAATTAAAATTCTCATACCTATTTTTCCAGTTCCTTAAGTGAACACAAAAGGATTGACATTAAAATTCTTACTAAAAAGCTAAAAAAGTATACACTATATAAAAAAAAATGCAAGACAATGTAGGATTGGATTTCAACTTGCAGTTGTTTTGTGTAATAAGAAGATGACACCCATCTATGTTTAGGAAGTACTCAAACGTGAAGACTGAGGCCAGAAGATTTTTTTTTTTAATCTTTTGCATAGAAACTAAATCTCATAAACTTCAAAATAAAGAAGTTTATGGACGAATATAAACAAATTTATAGCTAATAAACTATCAAAGAAACTTTGAAATAAAAGGCAGCTTTTTTTTCATTGACTATGTGATAACATTTGTAACTGCAGACTAAATTATTAAGAAAATCTGGCTGCTTTACACTAAATATTGATATTAACTACACAAACTGTTACAATTTCACAGCAAGCTCAGTTCTGTCATCTGTTACAACACAGATGTGGCAACCTCAATTTAGCCATCAACATTAGCAATTCAAAAGTTTCCTTCTTCCTTTACAGGAAACCTATAAGCTGCTGTTTACATATCAAAGTGAATGCATGATACTGTATGTGGAATGCCAAAACAAACATAAAAGAAACAAGTTTTAATTGACTGTCATACACACTGTTTTTACAGTCACTTTACACAAAACACGACTGTACTAATGACGTGTAAAATGACAAAGTATATACAGCTAGATGTAGTTCATTGGTTTAATCAACTACATTCCACCCAAGAACTATGAACTACTGAAGATCATAATATTCTCCTAATAATAGAAAACTCTCTGAAGAAATACACCAATTTCAATGAGAAAAGCATTTCAAAAGTTAGGCTCTAGATTTTGTGGTCTCTGAAATGTAAGACTTCAACTATGATAATTTTAGACTTTTATACATTTGTGACTTTCTCCAAAAAGGGAGTGGTCCCAAATATTTACAGATGTAACAGCACTATATCCGAGGTACTCTACTCTTAAGCAAAGACTTGCTTCTTTGAGTAAAAGCTGTGCATTTCTTACAATGGAATTAATTTTTAGCGAACTTAAGAGCTATATAGTTTAAAGTCACTTTCTGAAAAGCCATTTCCCATTGTAGCCAATTTGTTTACCTTTGCTTTTACTGCTAAATGGCACCTTTGACAATAAAAATTAGAGTGGAAGTGATCTCTTTTTCATGTGTAATGAAAAGTTCATAGGACTCTCAAGTCTGTTCACTTACTGGTAAGTTATGTTGCAGGTCTCTTGAACCATTTCAACAGTTATGAGCCCTAGGACGAAAATCCACAGCAACAGTGCTTTTGCCCTTGCAAAGTAGAAATGCTCTTACTGTATCATCAGCTAAATTTATATATTATTAATCGCAACAATAATGATTACTTAGATTCAACAATAAAACACAGATCGTCCATCTTTGTGACATGTTTCCAATGGATGTAAATTATTTGCTTACAGAAGTTAAACTTCAAAGCAGCTTGCCTGACCCAAGCAGGGTCTGCCAGAGGTGTTAAGGAGTTGCACGGCTAACCTGCAGAATTTTGTTTTTAAATGAATTTTCAAAGTTTTTCTTTGAAATTAAGAAAACATTCAAAGTATCAAATACACAAAACCCCTTACTAATAAAATACAATCTAGACATATTATGGTAATTTCCACTCTGAATTTATTTTATTTTTGTTGGTAGGACTGTTTTAAAATAACATATTCATTATGATGAGCACACAGTTAAGCCCATTATAGTTACAGCAGAAATCTATTTTAGTTCTTTTTTTTCTGAAACTCAATAAAACTTTCAGCCTTGAAACTGAATATTTCAAGAAGTTTCCATTCTTGTTCTTCAGCCAAAGGTGTGTTGAGCAGGTGGTGAGTTATTAAGTATATGAACAATAGACAGATAGGATGAATGTAAGTGGCAGCTGCAGTTTTGTTAGAACAAAAAAAAGACTCTCTGCAATCACCATTCTGCAGTCCCACTCTACTATTAAGTAGTTCCAGTGCAGGTTAAAGGTCTTCTCTCACATAATCAAAATAAAAAGAGCATCTTCTCTACTTAATCCTAACTTCCAACACCCTTCCCTCTCCCTCCATTGGAGTACTCCACAGAAACATCACCAACAATCTCTGTGTCTCATTTTACCTCTGAGAATTGAAATTATTTTTAACCTACACTGGATACTAACTAGAAATTGCAAAAAATTAGCATAAAAATAGTAAATTCTTGAGATCATATGATTGTTGACCTACCTCTAACACTCTCACCCTCCAAAAGCTATCACCAATAAAGCTACTAGATTTGCTCAGAATTTTCCGAATTCTCAAAATGCTTCCTGATCTCAGAAAAGCTATCGGTCAGACATGCAGTATAATAAAGGATAGCTCTCTCGCTGTATCTGCAGGGAAGGAGAAGAGGGCAGGAGAGACAGAAGGAGCAAGAGCTGCTCAGGAAATCAGAAGAGCTTAAATATGAGAAGTGGGCTAAAGTTAAGCATGTGGCCCTGTGTGCATCCCTCCAAGCTACGGGAAGGTGAAGGACCTTAGAAGATGACAGAGGTACTCAGCTCAGCTGTAATTTTGCTCCGTATGATCTCTCATACTTCTTCCCGCTCATGTAAACCCAGAGTTTGCTATATTGCGTCTTATTTATTCAGCATTCCTATCATTGAATGTACTGAACAGTGCATGTTAGAAGGAAATTGAGCAAATCCTGTCAGATAACTGGGTTTCTTTTTGTTCAGATGAAGCTGTTTTTCAACTGCTCACATTTCAAACCAAGCCTTTTTTCGCAGGCAAAGAAAAGATCACATGACAATTTTGACAAAAAACTGGTATTAAATTGTCCCGCAACCTGTAAAAATTTGATTAAGAGAAAAAAAATGCATTTGTCTTGAAACAAAACACTGTAAGACAGGTGCACATTCACTTAGATAATACCAAAAACTTAGACGTGGTAAGCTGTGGTATTAATTTATACACCTACACTGGCAATTTATATGCATAGGAATGGAAAGCTACAGTTAACAGCCTGCTGTACTTATTAGCAAGAGATTGGTGATGATGCCATGAAGGCAGTTCAGCATGAAATTCATTGGCAGGAATTTGTCTTAACTATTGACTGGACAGTCAGTTGCAGAAAGAGATCTTACCTGCATAAACACACATAAATAATTTCAACACAGCCAAAAGTTACTTCACGTGTATATTTAAAAATAAAACAAAATAATGAAAAGGGAACATGGAATAATATGCATGATAAAAACTGTAAAATCACAAAGATTTTGGTAGGTCTGTCTTCTGAACTTCTGCCAGTTAATGAATTTTGAGCAATGAGCTGTACTTTTACTTGGAAGTACCAATACTGTATCTTTTCTATGACCTTCCTCATTGGCTAATATACACCGTGGCTTAAACTGCTATAATCTCTTTTCAGTAATGGTGATTCATCCTAGCGCTCTGTGCCCTCCAGGGGGGCAATCTTTTAGAAGAGATGCAGAACCACCCAAGCTCCTGAGCAGATGCTTAATATAATTCCAGTTTGTATTTCAATGGAAGGACAGGAGGGCTGACTGAAGTTCAAGGTCAGATTATAGTATAGAATGCTGTAGTACAGGGAACAGTGAGAATACCATAACACAAACAGTAACGATACATATGAAGTACATCTGCCTATATTTTGGTATTACAGTCAACGTAACGGAGAGAAAGATTCACCTCATACTAATGAAAACATCTCCACGTTGGTTAGCAACATGCTTTCTACGCTCTCTTCACTGTACTGACCACAGTTCATTAACTGTAATGACGGCTTGGACACTCAGTGAAGATAACTAAATTTAGGTTTCTTACATTTTGAAATGAACTTCATTCACTGCAACTTCTGTGGCAAAAATTTCGTTTAGATAAAACTCATCTCTTGTCAGTATTTTATAGTTATTGTACTGAGCAGCATCAATATAATTATTATGTTTGCGTAAATCATTCTTTACCTTGCTGAAAAATACCTGTGGCTAAGAAAGATAACTTTGCCAATACAGTATTAAAAAGTAGTAATGTGAAAAGTTACTGTACCTGGTTAAAATCCTGCTGCCTCAAGTAAGTAGTGGCTTTATTTATTTCCAGGTCATTGGCCAACTCCACATAGTGGGAAGCTTTTACTACTTCAACACACCTGTAACAGAAATAAAGCCATAAAGATAAACCAAATGCACCTGTACAAATGCCACTTCCAGTTATATAATTTTCCAGCGAATTCACTTTCCAAAATGAGTTGTTCTTAGCTATTCTTTCTTTACAGAGGCAAAGAGCACTTTGATTAAAAATATTTGAATAAACATTTTATTCTCATAACCTACCTTATTACTACTATCTCTGCTCTCTTTTTTTAGTCAGCTGCCTAAATATCACGTTATCACTGAGTGATACTTGATGTCAGATATTGACTAAGATCATTTTTCAAACCATCATCTTCAGATACGTTCTATCAGCTGATTTTTCAGACCTTATCTCCTGTTGCATATACTACCAAACCCATAAACAGGCTTAGTGAACAAAGACAGAGATTGCAGATTGTGTCCCTGAGCTACATAATAGTCATAATAATAAACCTCTTTCTGACTGTCCCCCTGTTACTTTTGGCTTAGAGTCTACTGCAAAATAGGACAGAACAGAACACAGCAGACAGTTCAGCTGTTCATTCACAGACGCCATCTTCCAGGGTTTGATGTGGTGTACTTTAAAATTGCCTAATCATTTGAAGCAAGACCTTTATTTATTGTATGCATATACTGTTCTCTCAAACTGTCTGGAATTAAGCACACTAAATGAACAACTCTGTGGGACGTTTCTTTAATCCTTTCCACCTTGTTTTTTTAAGTGGTGGAAAGCCTTTTTCTTTTCTCCTAATAATCGGCTAATTTGCCAACAAAAGGTTATCGGTGTGCTCAACTTGTTCCCTGAAATGCCTGTACACCAATGCACGCAGCATGGGGAACAAACAGGAGGAGTTAGAAATCCGTGTTCGGTCGGGGGGCTACGATCTAGTGGCAATTACAGAAACTTGGTGGGACAACTCGCATGACTGGAATGTGGTCATGGATGGCTATGTCCTGTTCAGGAAAAACAGGCCACTAAGGAGAGGTGGTGGAGTTGCTCTTTATGTGAGTGAGCAGCTAGAATGTATTGAGTTCTGTCCAGGGGCGGATCAGGAGCAAGTTGAGAGTTTGTGGGTACGAATTAAGGGGCAGGCTGGCAGGGGTGATACTGCTGTGGGTGTCTATTACAGGTCACCAGATCAGGATGAGGAGCTTGACGAGGCCTTCTACAGGCAACTGAGATCAGTCTCTCAATTACAGGGCCTGGTTGTCATGGGGGACTTCAACTGCCCTGCTATTTGCTGGAAGGCCTACTCAGCCAGCCATCCTCAGTCCAGGAGGTTCCTCCAGTGCATTGATGATAACTTTCTGATGCAAATGGTGGATGAGCCAACTAGGAGAGGAGCGCTGCTGGATCTTATCCTCACTAACAAGGAGGGTCTGGTTGAAGTGGTGAAGGTTGAGGGCAGCCTTGGTTGTAGCGACCATGAGATGGTAGAGTTCAGGATCTCATGTGGCAGGAACAGAATAGCTAGCAGAATCACAACCCTGGACTTCAGGAGGGCCAACTTTGGCCTTTTCAAGCAATTGCTAGGGGAAATCCCATGGGACAGGGTACTAGAAGGTAAGGGGGCCCAAGATAGTTGGTTAGCATTCAAGGACTGCTTCTTCCGAGCTCAAGATCAGAGCATCCCAGCAGGTAGGAAGTCAAGGAAGGGTACCAGGAGACCTGCATGGTTAAACAGGGAACTGCTGGGCAAACTCAAGTGGAAGAAGAGGGTGTACAGATCATGGAAGGAGGCGCTGGCCACTTGGGAGGAATATAAGTCTGTTGTCAGAGGATGTAGGGAGGCAACTAGGAAAGCTAAGGCCTCCTTGGAATTAAACCTTGCAAGAGAGGTCAAGGACAACAGAAAGGGCTTCTTCAAATACATTGCAGGTAAAGCCAACACTAGAGGCAATGTAGGCCCATTGATGAATGAGGTGGGGGACCTGGAGACAGAGGATAAAAAGAAGGTGGAGTTACTGAATGCCTTCTTTGCCTCTGTCTATACTGCTGGAGGCTGTCCTGAGGAGCCCCGGACCCCTGAGGCCCCAGAGGAAGTCAGGATAGGGGAGGAGTCTGTCTTGGTTGATGAGGGCTGGGTCAGGGACCAATTAAGCAACCTGGACGTCCCTAAATCCATGGGCCCTGATGGGATGCACCTGCAGGTGCTGCGGGAGCTGGTGGAAGTCATTGCTAGGCCACTCTCCATCATCTTTACTAAGTCGTGGGGAACGGGAGAGGTGCCTGAGGACTGGAGGAAAGCGAATGTCACTCCAGTCTTCAAAAAGGGCAAGAAGGAGGACCCGGGTAACTATAGACCTGTCAGCCTCACCTCCATCCCCAGAAAGGTGATGGAACAACTTGTCCTTGGTGCTGTCTCTAGGCACATCAAGGATAGGGGGATCATTAGGGGCACTCAGCATGGCTTCACCAAGGGGAAGTCATGCTTAACCAACTTGATAGCCTTTTATGAGGACGTAACCCGGTGGATAGATGATGGTAAAGCTGTGGATGTGGTCTATCTCGATTTCAGTAAAGCGTTTGACACGGTCTCCCACAGCATCCTCGCAGCTAAACTGAGGAAGTGTGGTCTGGATGATCGCGTAGTGAGGTGGATTGTGAACTGGCTGAAGGAAAGAAGCCAGAGAGTGGTGGTCAATGGGACAGAGTCCAGTTGGAGGCCTGTGTCTAGTGGAGTCCCTCAAGGGTCGGTACTGGGACCAGTACTATTCAATATATTCATTAATGACTTGGATGAGGGAATAGAGTGCACTGTCAGCAAGTTCGCTGATGACACCAAACTGGGAGGAGTGGCTGACACATGAGAAGGCTGGGCAGCCATTCAGAGAGACCTAGACAGGCTGGAGAGTTGGGCGGGGAGAAATTTAATGAAATATAACAAGGGCAAGTGTAGAGTCCTGCATCTGGGCAAGAACAACCCCATGTAGCAGTACAAGTTGGGGACAGACCTGTTGGAGAGCAGCACAGGGGAAAGGGACCTGGGGGTCCTAGTGGACAACAGGATGACCATGAGCCAGCAATGTGCCCTTGTGGCCAAGAAGGCCAATGGCATCCTGGGCTGTATTAGAAGGGGTGTGGTTAGCAGGTTAAGAGAGGTTCTCCTCCCCCTCTGCTCTGCCCTGGTGAGGCCGCATCTGGAATATTGTGTCCAGTTCTGGGCCCCTCAGTTCAAGAAGGACAGGGAACTGCTAGAGAGAGTCCAGCGCAGAGCCACGAAGATGATTAAGGGAGTGGAACATCTCCCTTATGAGGAGAGGCTGAGGGAGCTGGGTCTCTTTAGCTTGGAGAAGAGGAGACTGAGGAGTGACCTCATTAATGTTTATAAATATGTAAAGGGCAAGTGTCATGAGGATGGAGCCAGGCTCTTCTCAGTGACATCCCTTGACAGGACAAGGGGCAATGGGTGCAAGCTGGAACACAGGAGGTTCCACAGAAATATGAGGAAAAACTTCTTTACAGTGAGGGCGACTGAACACTGGAACAGGCTGCCCAGAGAGGTTGTGGAGTCTCCTTCTCTGGAGACATTCAAAACCCGCCTGGACGCGTTCCTGTGTGATATGATCTAGGTAATCCTGCTCCAGCAGGGGGACTGGACTAGATGATCTTTCAAGGTCCCTTCCAATCCCTAACACTCTGTGATACTGTTAATTTAACAAACTGCTGCTATAATTGGGTTGGCACATGGACAGTCTCTATACAAAGTATACAAATTCCTTGTGGTGTTGGAGGAAAAATTATACTGAAAAAAACAGCAATTTCTGTAAGGACATCTGTAATAAAAGAAAGGTCAAAACCCAGTTTTCAGCTGTTACTGTTAACATGTTTTAACCATAAAATTCATTGAGATCTAACTATCAAACTGTCTTACGACAGAATAGTCCCAAGATTATGTCACATTTTAAGTAAGAAGTTATGAAATCCAAAGATTATTTGTCCCCACCTTATTTCTGGAAATAAAATTAATCTGATCAAAAGCACATTTAATACTTAGAGGACTCATAACAAAGCGTAGTAGTTGGAAAACTAAGCTCAAACTGCTGGTTAAACTTCTTCACTGAGCTTGAATACCTCAGCCTAGAAGAACAGAGAGTAAATCTGTCCTGATATACACAAAACAATCCCACACATCTCACCAGAAGGTGTTTAATTAGCCAGAACAGATATGAAAGAGTATTTTACTTCATGACAAATGTCTTGTGGATAGCACTAAGGAAATTGAATACCTGACAACCTTTCCCAGTTTTCTTGAATAAAAAACAAGACACAGAGCAAATAAATCTGACTTACTCATGCTAGCAAGTTGGAAAGCATCAAGCTAATTTTCACAAGACGTACTGTTAAAGTTCTGATAAATCAGAATGACAAAAGTAGGGAAATTGTAAGATTATAATGATTATTAAACCACCGAACACCACCTTGTGGACTCTAGCAGATTAAACATGTCTGTGTGAGAGTATTTCATGTTAGTATAAACAGCTTTATTAGTAAATTATAATTATAGGACCTGCAAAACTTGAAAATAATCCTAACTGGCCAAAAAAAAAAACACGTAAAGGAAAGTTCACTTTCCCCATCAGACTCCCTTCACTTCCCAACCACTGAACCTATCTCTTAGTAACGGTGTGGCTGCAGATACAAAGCATTCATTTGCATACATGTTATTTTCCAATAACTCTATTAAAAATACTAAAAATATCACAGTACGTCCTTATAATAGAAAACTAAAAACTAGTTAAAAATACATCTTGAAAAATTATACTAATCATTTTTATACTGCCCTTATAGGAAGTGTGTCTGTTTTGTTTTGTTTTAAAGAGAAGAGTATTCTGCTGTAAAAAATACCACAGAAAGCAAAAGCTAATCTGTAAATTGAAAAATAAAGTGGATACAAAAGTAAAAAAGGTATCACTGTATACACTTGTATAAATATTTAAGAAACAGTAGATTAAGTTCACATTTATAAACAAGTTTATAAATAAAATGCAAATAAACCTTTCCAATAATATTTAGATTCCATTGTTTTATATAATGACTCTATGGAGTAATGAAAACTTCTTAGGCAGCCCACATCTTCATTATGCTATCTTCAAACTTACAGTAAAGAGTAGCAATCATTACCTTCTGTTGAGACTTTTAAAAGTTCTTGAATTTTCAAATTCAATTGACATTTAAGCTCTTTCTGTGCTAATACAGAACAGTTCAAAATGTACAATTAACAGCTGAGTTTCAATGATATAATGAAATTAATTTTTAACACAGACTAGACTCTAATGCTTTGTTTTGTACTTCTCCAGAGCATCACGGAGGCAAACTGAAAACAGCTTGAGATGTGCAACAAACTGTGTTTCCCAGGCTGTTCATGTTTGTGAATCTGGTTTCATAATCAGCATGAGAGATAGGCATATAGTTTAGACAAAAAGAAGCCCCGCTTGACTCTCACCAGTCATAGCCCACTGCAAAAGATGTCTCAATTACTGGTGCAATGAGTTTAGCAGCTGTCATTATGTATTCCTCTGCCATGGATTTCCTAAGGAAAAAAAAAAACCAACACAAAACCCAACACATAAACATGTGATAATTTGAAAAACTTGTATATAAAAAATAACCAAATCTTGTTCTTGCTTGTTCCTGCACTCAGGACAATCTTAGAGATCAATCTAACCAGTCCCCTGCTACTGCTACTGTCCTATATCTTGATAAAGCTCTCAGTTTTTTCTGTTTTCCCTTCACTGCACACTGTAGTTGTATTTAAAAAAAAAAAACAATGCTGCAAGTTTTAAGCAGTGTAACCTATAGCAATTGGGGTGCAGTGCACTAAACTGAGTGATCCAACCGGTTCTTCCAAGCGTGCTCTTTCCTAAGAATTATGAGGATGCTTTTATAACAAGAGCTGTGGACATGTGAGAAGACTGATAATACTTTCAGGAGCTAAAATCCATAGCATCACAGTCAAGAAAGAATAGATTCCACCATTACCTCTCACGTTCTATTTGTCTTAAGCTGTCATTTTTAATGGCTTCAATGAGTAGATTTGTATGTGGATCATCCTGGAGGGGGACAAAACAACTGCAAATTATGCCAGTGTACATGCATTTTAAATATTTTATAGACAATATAAACATAAATTGATGTAAATTATATAGTCTATAATGTCAGTTACTTACTTTTCCCATTTCAAAAAGCTAACTTCAGTTTAAAGGAGTTTTCTAATCACAAAATCTGAAATTTGGCATTACAACTACTTTAATCCTGTTTTTCTGCTCACATATGTGGTCATAGCTCACATTAGGGTTGTTAATAGGTGTAGTTAATGTCATGTGTATCAGACTGGGAAGGCTGCAAATCACCGTGAGAATACTCACATGCTTAAAAATAAGAGCATGCTTAAGCATTTGCTGAACTGCAGTGGTATTCAGCGGATGAGGACTCGTGCTACCTTCTCCTTACAATATGATCATCTTGCGGTTTCTATCACACATCTCTATTAGTTCTAAAAGAACTAATGCAGGTACGATGGGCAGCCACTCCTTCTTCATTTATTGGGGACAGATGACAGATTTATACAAAATAAACACCAGAAGGAAACTTTATGATCTTTTCTCTCACCTCTTCATAACAAAATACAGAACTTGGAATGCCTGTTAAAACTATAGCTTTCCTATCGTTAGAAAGAAATTCTACAGTCTAAAGCTTTTCTTCCAATGAATGATCTTATATAGTCTTCAATTAATTCAAGTGTTTAACGACCCTGTTACATAATTTCTAATACAAGAAATATTAGTGTCTCAATTATATATAAAAAGATATAGAAGAAATTATATACATATTAATCAATAAATATAAACAAATATATATGCTTCATCTATTGAATTTTACTTGCTTATGTTAGGACAATAGCAAGCAACAGCTACTCTTAAGCTGCAAATAGTTTGAAGACTAATTATATCTTTGATCTTTAGGACTGAAAATGGCAGCTTTGTATCACCAAAAAAAAGATTGCTAAGGGAATGTAAAGGGCTTGCCTTGATCTTTCTATAGAGGACCTTTCTCAGAGGTACCCTAAACCTATTAATTACTTTTTCCTGTCTTTAACATCACGAGCTGCTGGTTTCATGGTACAAAGGAAGTTCCATTTCCAACAAAGTCCAATAAACTAAACTAAGCATACGTAAATTTTAGTAGAATTTTCTTCTGTAAAATAACACTACAGTATTACAAGTTTTATTAGCAGTCATTTGAGATAACTTGCATTAACTTACTCATTGCTCTGCTCCCTTTATTTTAGCTTATAGATATTTTATTAAAATTTTATATAAAGGAGGCAAAGCAGTAAGTGAGCTATGTAAGTCAGCCCAGATGAATTTCAACAAAATCGTTAGGAAGACAATTGTGTCGTGTGGATTTTATGTACATTGTGTCTTCTGAGGAAAGAAGGATTTGAATGTTCTCAGGGTTATTTTACACTTCTGAGCAGTACTGCCACACTAAGTTCATGCTGGTAAAAAGAAGGTTATTTTAGATACATAAATACATATGGATTTACATATTCAGTATAGTCCCGGCATTCAATGTCTCTCCCCCTTTCTCCTGATTTACCATATAAAGACACAGTTTGTTTTGCTCAAACTTACATTTGGTGAAATGTATTTGTCATCATAATCCACTTCCAAGGGAACTGCAATCAGTTTTTGGAACGCTTTTTTCATTTGCTCTCTGTTTCCAATTGCAAAATAACATACGATCAAGTTGAAGCCTGCCTTCAGGTTTGGGGACATGCTCATTATATGCTCAAATGAAGAAATGGCATCAACGTATTGGCCAGTTTTAATAAATGCAACTCCAATATTTTGCATTATTTTAATCCTAAGGAAAGAAATCAGAATTAGGTTATATTTTTAACTATCAAATGATACTGTATCCAAAACTTGTATTTCAGAACTATGCCTACTAGCAGAAACTCACCTCATCTCTTTGTGGGCACTAGGAATCTGGTCTAGAGCCATACGGTAGAATTTGATAGCTTTGGAATAGTTCCGTTGTTTTAAATATATATTTCCCATATTCACCTTCAGTCTACCTATCAAAAGAAGTCAATGAGTGACAGCCTTTTAAAGCATAGTTACAGCATTTTTAAATTGTTTCAAAGTGACAGAGTAGAACAACTTCTTAATAAATTTGTCTTCATTATAGGGTATCAGTGGCCCTTTAAAGAAGCACTGCACAGAACAGCCTTCTGTGAATCTTCACTCAGAAGGAGATGAAGTAGTAACGAAACCTAGAAAAGACCTATCAGTGTAAGATGTATTCTGATTCTGACTGTGAATTGAGGGATGAGGTAGAGATTATTTGTAGCGCTCTCCAGGAAGACGGCTGCAAATAAGCATCTCTGAGAAAAGTGCACTGTAGAAGTCTCAAAGATGTGCAAAACACTAAAAGAAGCTTTCAGAAGGGGAAAGCTGAGTCAAAAGAGAAAAAATTATTATTAGAGCAGACACTATAGTCTGTGCTGCATGAGATCATGATATATTTGGCTTTATGTTTAGCTTAGACAGAAAATACTTCATCAGCTTGAGAGTCAAACCACACTAAGTTATACCAAGTCAGAGATTATGAGTATCTATCATCCACTCTGACTGGCAGACATGAGGGCTGAGTTCTCCGTAAGTCAACACCATGCAGGTGAAGTCCTTATTTTGAACACTTGACTACTAATTTTAATCCACTTTGGAATATACCCTACCTCCATTGCTGAACATCTTATTCTTCACTATAACTTGGTAAGTATTCAGAGCTTCAGCATACATTTCATTAGCAGCATACTGACTGGCCAGATTGAAAAGAACCTATAGAAAAATGGAATTATAGGTACAAGAAAATAATGTTTTTCTCTCAACATGAATTCGTAATACATAATTCCAAATTCATTTACCTTGGAAGTACTGCTTTTACCAGTTTTAATCTTCCCATCTTTAATGTTCCTTTGTTCTTGTACATTGACATAGAGAAAACAAGTTTCAAATCTACTTATTCTAGGTAATTATTTTATTTTTGTACTTAAATAAATACCGTTAAAAGTCATGCTAAGTGGGCCTTAGACCCAAGTAAACACAATGTTATGATGCAAGGGTATTAAAAAACATTCATACAAGATAATTCTTACAAACTGTGTATAATTTATAACTCACAACATGTGGAAAGTGGTCCTACTACCTGTGGTCAGTCAGTTTATGAAGAGAGAATTTTTCCAAACTGCTGTTTCAGAACAGAAGTTCTGTTGGTGTCAGGTAAAATAGTTCCACATTTTTTCCCCAGCTTTACTCTGACCTTCACCATAAAATAACTCACTAGGTCTGCCTAACTCAATGGATTCATTGTCAATAATTTTCTCTACAGCACTACCTGGAATACAACTTTAAACTCCCCCTAAGTATTTTTATTTATATTGTACCCTTTCTTTAAAAAAAATCTACTATTAATTTGAAAACCAGAATGTAAATCTAGAAACCTGCTTTAAGATTCAGGATTTAGGAATACTAATACATCCTATTTCATGTAATATATTCTCTGTCACTTTATGGTTCAAGTTAAAGGCAGTGTCTGATCTCTCCTGTTCTCTTGGCATGTTACATTTTCTAGACTATTTATTTATGAAGTACAGCGTTTACACCTTTTATATTTTGATATGCACATTTTGTATGTGAGTAGGTAGCTGGAATAGAGGCTCATGGGCATCCTTCTTCACTTAATGTTGACTATGTGGTTTCTCTGGTACTTGAGATCGCAAGGGAATAGACTCAATGATATAAATGGATCTTTGCAATCCAGTGTTACGTTTTTAACTTCAAGAAGTCATTCAAATTATCTTCATAAACTTCCTCTGCTCCCAAATGTAGACTGTATCTGATCTGGTACACATTCAGCAAACACTGAAACGTCTCTTTAGGAGGTTTGCTACCAACACCTTTCACTCATTGAAGATTTCTAAGCACTTACTGAGTAAGTGAGGTCTAAGTTGATGTTTTCTGGAGTAGCAATTTGTTCACGTTGTCTCACCAATACTCTTTCCTTTCTTCCAGCCTCTTTTGCTTTTTCCAGAGCCTTAAATAAAATACCAGAATTTAGCAATCTCTTGAATCTTACTAACCCAAGATGGCAAAAATACATTTAAAACAAGTATGAAAAGAATATACTCATGTCCATTTTCTTTAGATGCACAGACTGTACCCAATGCCTGAAAAGCAGCAATATAACCGACAGAAAAGTGTTAATTAGCAATAAGCAGACATACAGTTGTCTAAGTCTGCTTAGCTGTATAATTTTAGAGAAGTATAGTCACACACATATATATGCCATAATCACTTACGACCCTAGAAGATTATTCTACTTGTATTAATTACAGAAAGTGCACATAAATGTTTTAAAAAAAAAAAGGGACAAAAGGAAAAAGAGGGAGCGTTTAGGCTTGGCATGTTTCCTTAGTTGCAGAATCCCAGTGCAGGAAGGTGTTGGAAGGAAGAAAGTGAAGGCAGTAAGTAAATGCGTATGTTACACAAATGTATGCTGTACATACACATTGACTAATTCTGGATGCTGATAAATTGCTTCCCTTTTTTATCTATCCAGAAGTGGTATTTCACATGTACATTCACAATTTGGGTAACTCCAAAATTACTTGGAATAATGATAATCTTCTGCAAATTGGTGTTAAGACCCTTCATGCAAGTAATGCTGCAGGTCTACAAGTGCCATTAGCAGTCCTGTATGCCTCTGCAAGAGCACAATGGTTAAAAAAGTACTAGCTAGCACTCAAGGTAGCTATCTGGCAGCTAGCAGTGAAGGAAGCACTTCTCAAGATATAGTTTGATTCTTAGTCCTTATGATAGAAGACAAATCCAACTTGGCTGTTTTATAGATAATGAGTTGGCAACTTTGATGACTTCTGCAGGAAAACGGATATTCTGCTGGACTTGTCAGAAACTCACACAAACATCCGAGAGGACCCTCAGAATGGCCTGGTATAATCTACATAAGAAACAACCCTATGACATCAAGAAATAAAGAACATTCTTGGGCATACATGCAAGAGGCTCAAGAAAAATTAACAAAACAGGTTGGCTCATCTCCAAGTGAAGGTAAAATTCAGACATTATAGCAAAAATAGATTAGGATAGGTCTGTAAGGATACTTATCCTAAATGAACATAATAAATGGATAGATTCTTTCACACTTTGATCAGAAGCTAGCAGCATCAGAAAAAAAAAGTTCTATTACAAAAGGGCAACATAAGAGGATCTTTGTCAGCTTGAAGGATGGACCCATCCAGTCTAAACACCAGACTTAAGTCCCACTTTAGAACTCAGTTTCACTGTTAGAAGCCTTCTTGTTAACTCCTCAAGGAAGTAAACTCCCCAGTGTGGACTTCTAGGTGAAGATAAGCTAAGCGAAAACCCTCTCTCCAAAGGAGCTATCAGGCTATTAGCTCAACAGATAATCCAGAAATCATTGGAAAGGAGTATAACTGAGGTAGATCAGAATTCCACATGGTTGTCCTAGTAGACACAAGCATAAAGGCAGTCCTCACACAGTACACTATCAGAACTGTCTAGGCTGACCTACCACAATCAAGATGATCAATGTCTAATCTTGTCTTAGTTTGATCAGGATCACTGGAATTGCTGCACAAACTGAAGAAAGGCATATACCAGGCTTTTTAAACCAGAGAAACAAGAATGCATTCAGAGAGCTGAGACAGCTTTTTTCTCAAAACCAATTGATACAATGCTTCTTTGTGGTAGACAAAAAGATATCGGATATTACCCATCCTGAAAGAAAGTCCTCAAGGCAACTGAAATCTTCCAGTCATAGTCTAATACGATAAATGTCCTGTTCCATATTTGAAAATATTCATGCTACACGAGACATAAAATAATTGACAAGAAAAGTACACTCTTGCTGTACTAGTTCCAAAGGTAAACTGCTGTCTTAAAGAGAGGAGAAAACCTTGAACCAAGTATGCTTCTTAATGAAACACTGGATATTTCTCTACAAACAAAGGGCAGTTCCTGCCACTGTAGCATGAAATATCTCACCTACAGGAGGCCTGAAACATGCAAATAAAGGATTATCACTTAAGAAATCCACCAAATATAGATAAGATTGTAAGGACCCAATGTATCTCATTAATTCTAACAGTTGAGCCTGCTCTGCCTCCAGTAGTTTAGGAGCTGGAGCTGGCTAGTCCAAAGCATATGGAATAAAACATAAGCCTGGTCCTGCGAAGAAAGAGTTAGAGGCTATTTGACACACCAGAACCCGAGGCTAATGTGCTTTATTGTCACGGTCCTATGAAGGATACTGGTGTTTGCGCTTTAGGGTTTGCTTACCTTGGAAGGTCCCTTTGTCTGAAGGACTGAAACAAGATGAAATAGTTCATCTTGATGCTGACCCCTTATGGTGCAACAAAAGCAATATAGTGTCTACCATATGCTATAGCACCAAACAACCCCTGACATGGAAGGGTACTGAGGAGGTGGCTTAAGTCAGATTGAGCCTGGTGCTGAGTACCAGTCCTGGATGAAAATTACATTATCCAAAAAGCCCAAGCAACATCAAGGAAATGGAACGTCACTCAGACAAGATCCTTACACATTTGAGGATCAAATGCTGCAAAGATGTCAATTACAAGCTTGGTATTTAAGAAGGATCACCCACTCCCACACAGTCCATAGGTTAGACTGGGCAAGTTGGTGCCAGTACGACTCATTGATCAGACCCATTTGAAGAGCCCAAATCCAGAAAAATTACCAATTTCAAGTCTCCACAGCTGTTGACAATACAGCTTTCTTCAACCAGTTCATTCACTTTTTTTTCCAACTGCCTAATCTTCTCTTCTGAACTAAAATAAAAATAACAATAAAAGGATTAACACTAGTAACATAACTGCAAACACTAAGCTTTTACACAGGATATTCTCAATAAAACAACACAGTGATGTATTACATGTCACAACTAACTGGTTTTCCATCAAAGAAAATATGTGAAACTATGCCCAGAGAAGATCCTCCAAAGACATCACATTCACACTTTTGATTTGAGAACAGAGACCTAAGAAAACATAAATCCTCTTATGAGAACAAGGCAGACACGCAAATTTCATGGACCCAATTTGTTCAGGAGAAGTAATGACAGAACAAACAGATGGGCTGGTAAAACTTTTGAATCAAACCCCTAGTGAAATGAAATATTTTATTAAGAGCCATTAACTGAACCTTTATTTGCATAGGTAACTTTACAGTATAGCTTGCAAATGCAGATTTTAATAAACAGTTGTTATTAATCTAGATTTTTTCCTCAGTTAAATAACCAAATATTTCAGTAGGATTCCCTACTCTTATATAGCTACATTTAAGGAATAAACTTCTGTATTGAAAAGCTCAATGACTTCTTCTCAGTGAACTCCCCAACATTCACACCAGCCTGTAAAGCTTTCACAAACTCAGTTTTACCTCAAGTGCTAAGGTCAAAGTCAACAGGGAAAAACAGCAGGCAAAATTCCCCTAAGTTCTTCCCAGAGAGCTGCATGATTCATGGTGTTCCTTGCCTGTCACACACTCTTCCATAATCCTCCTCAATTCTATACAAGCATCACAGAACTTGTGTGGCAACAACTACATCCAGGTTGCTGAGCTACAGTCAGAACCAGGAATCACTGAAATCAAGACATTCCTGAAAGTTGGTGCAACTGCTCTGGCAAGTCAGCTAAGCACATGCATAAATGTTTGTGGCATTATTCCACAGAGTTAAGAGTTCAGCCCCTCAAGGTTTCGTAACTGCCTGGATGTTTTTAAACTCTACCCGTGGTTGTTTTTTTGTTGCTGTTAATGCTTTGAAATAATTTAATGCAAAACTGAACAAACCTGTCTGAACTTTTCATTTCCAGAGGTGGAGCAGGACCTCTTGCTTGGCCAAGAGGATCAAATGAAGAACCTGAAAAATCAACAGAGCACTGAAAATTGTAAAATACCATCTCCCTCTGGCAGCTGGTGATTTCTACAAACCATACCTCTCATCGCTGTCTTAGTGTAACCGGCAGCATGCACTGCTGTCATTGGTCGAGCAACCCCATCCTTAAATAAAAAAGAAGACATATTAAAATAACCTTCCTAAAAAATAGACTGTGGACAGTACAGACATCAGTTACATATTACAAAACCTCTAATAGAAAAATCAGTTGTTACCACCTCAGTATTTAATATTTTTTAAAATGTTTTTATTTCTCAAATATTATACATCGTATAATATGGGTTTGTTCAGCCTTGAGAAAAGAAGGCTTAGGGGAGACCTTATCACCATGTTCCAGTATTTAAAGGGTGGCTACAAAGAAGATGGAGACTCCCTTTTTACAAGGAATCACATGGAAAAGATACGGGGTAACGGGTACAAGTTAATCCTGGGGAGATTCGAATCGGACACAAAAGGAAAATTTTTCAGAATGAGAACAATCAGCCATTGGAATAATCTCCCCAAGGAAGTGGTGGATTCCCCAACACTGGACACTTTTAAGATTCGTCTGGACAGGGTGCTGGGCCTTTTTGTCTAGAGTGTGCTTTTGTCAAGAAAGGTTGGGCCAGATAGTCCTTGAGGTCCCTCCCAACCTGGTATTCTATGATTCTCTGATAACTGTCTACAAAGTAGAGGAGCAAACACTACTGATAAACTGTAACTGACACAAAGAAACACTTCCTACTTTGTGTAAATTTGATACGTATTCAAAATACTTAATTTCAAACATCTTTTTAGAAAATTCTTAAGAATTGTTGGTCTTGAGATCTGTAATGTACTCTAGCTTACAGTCACACTGTTTCAGAATTCAGTTGCTTTTTTAATTTTTACTGACAATAAAAAGAATCCTATGAGATCATGGATCAGAATGTTTTACTTTATCTAAACCAAGAAAGGCACAAAATAAACTACATTTTTTTTTGTATTTGCAACTTATTACCAGACAATGGCTACCCAACACAAGAATGTATGACCCCACTCCATGCCAGCTTATTAAACTTTCCTGTCAGGACACTGAGTGCACTAATAAACTTTAATGGCCCTGACCAGGCTCACCTGGGGCCTCCAGCCACACGCCCTACCCATGAGTCCAGGAGCTTTATCTAACCTCAACCCTGGTCCCTCAGCCCCTGCCTGAGCTTTGTTGGAGGACTACTGGTTTCCACATCAGCCACAGCTATGCCTAGCCACAGCGTCCCTTGATCCAGATTTCAACCTGTGGACTGACCTCCTGGATTGATCTTAGCCTTGACATGTCACTATGGACCTGGGCAGTGATCGTTGGTCCTAATCCTCACCTATGCATTGACTTTTTGGCTTGGCCTTGGACCTGGCTCATCACCATGATATTGCCTTATGTTCTGGACTTTTGGTTGGACATGGCCACCATTTCTGGGTGGATCCTACTGGCCTTGCTCAGGTATTGTGGGACTGGGTCCTGGCTGGTGAGGTCCCTGCACTGCTGGCCATGCGACTTCCCTATAGGCTCCTGGCTTGCATTCCCTTACAGAGCAGCCCTACTCTTGATGCTCCCTGATAATTCCTGTTTCCCACCTGGGCTGACATGAAAGAATATAGTGGCTATAGATCTATTTAACATTAAGTCAATATACTTAAGGGTGGTGGTGGGAAAGTCATTGCTAAATTGCAGCAGATTCTTATTAGAGTATAAGTACGTAAGAAAAACATGAAAACCAGAATCCACCTCCCTCCTATTTCAATGAAAAATTATTCATTGCATGTCAGTAAGTGTTAAAAAGCACTACACTGGTATTGCTTCCAAGCCTGTGCTCAAATAAAATACTCATCACAACCCTCAGGCTTTCTGACAGTAGTATTTTCAAAAAAGGACAAATTAAAACAGTGTAATAATTTGTGTTATTTCAATGTACCTTTAAATACTTGTATCAAACCCAAACACTTATCAGGAAAATTCATTCTTCCAAATCAATATAAAATGTAAATATTTAAACTTTTACCTGTATAGCTCCTGTCATTGGTCTTCCCATAGATGAAGTTAAAGTTGACTTTGCCTACAAAAATGAGTAAGTTGTTTGAAACTAGCATTCACAAAGCATTAGAGGGCTATGTACAGTCTTTTCAACACCGAGTTTTAAGAGTTGATCTAACTCTCACATAAGTTCATAGCAAAATTCCCATTTATGTTATTCATATGCAATACACTGCCAGTGCCTGGCAGACTTAAAAGAAGTTGAACACTTCAGTTAGCACAAATTCACAGTATTGTTTTTTATGTACTTGAATATTTCTGTCAGACCTTTTAAAAAAAATTACATAGAAATTCATCTGAGGCAGCAGCACTCTCCATTATTAAATTCTTGAAATTACTACCTTTAAATTGTACAAGTAATTTACACTAAATACTTCAGTAAGATTCTGAGTACAGCTGGCAAGAGATAGGGGCAGATTTTAAGTCATACTTTCATGAAGACTTATTTTACAATAAACAGAGATATACTTTGAAACTGCCAATGGATATCTTTTCCATTAGGTGACATGCCACATACTGTCCTTATGTAGTAATGTAAAAAATGTAAAGAAATAAATGTGAAATATTTAGTAGTAAGTGCTAAAGGTTGCTACAAATATACAATAGAAACAGACAAAAATAAAGGGTTTCAGGCCATGAAAAAGTATTCCCCTAATTCCCACTCAGAGGCCTACGTCTTACTCTTTTACCCACTATCCATCACTCACTATGACTGTTTTTTGTTTTTTTCTGCTAAGGCTGAATCTACATTATCAAGGACTGTAGTGTAGGAGAAGCAAACCTGCAGAGCGAAACAGGTAGTACTGTGGACTGGACAATGCTTTGGAGGTTTCTAGCTCTACTAATGCAGATAAACATTTCAGTCTTTATTATTCTTAGGAAGTGCCTTTTTGTGCACTCTTTTAGCAAGACAGCTTTCCCTGTGACAGCGTGGCACTACATTAAACATCTGCAAATACAACTGCTAAGAAAAAGCAGTCTCAAAAGGAGGTCACAGAAGCTTCAGAGTAAAGGCTGTATTTCAATGACATACTATAATCCATGTGTTCTTGAAATTGTTACCTAGATAACTTGCATAAGAGATCTAAAGCAACGTGATCTCCCTTCTTTATTTGTCATAAAACTTACAGGAACTTTAAGAGGACTGTCTTTTCAAATTTGACTGAGACAGGCTAACAGGTTGAAGATTTATTGGGCTAAGGGGACAGTGGATGTATCACTAGTGCATAACTTCTGTTTCCATCGCAAAGCAGGTTAAAGCGTTAGTTATTTAAGAGTTACAATGGGTTAAGTAAACCAAAGAATATAAACAACTTTTTCTGATTGAACTAGAGGTGATATGAAAGCCCATATTTTTTGGTAAATACCTTGTTTTCATTAAGAATACAATAGAACGAAAACGTACCCCAAATCCAGTAGCTAAAGGTCTTGAAGCTGATGTACCAGCAATTTTGGCTGTCACCTGGGTGGGAAAAAAAAACCAACAAACTAAAAAACAACCCAACCCCCTCCCCACCAATTAACAATGATATATGTTAATTATCAGTCTTTCTATATAGTTTCTATAGTGAATTCATAGCAATAATGCTTCAATTGTTGAAGTACTCTCATTGTAAAACCAGTCTATTCTAGCAAAGAAGTAACATTAATCAGACAGTTTCAGCTTTTCTTTAGACATATAGTATGTACTTCTAAAGTCCAGGTGCCAACTTCATATTTAGTTTTGAAAACTGATGCAAGATTAAGTCACAGCTAAATGAAAGTAAGAAAATTAATGTAAATTACATGAATATGGAGAAAAAAATGATCAGTACAGTAACACACGGTTTTCTAAATCACACTGTCTAGTATGTATCTCAACCTTGTATGTCAGGGAGAGTAATTCTATGTGTAGAACATTAAACAAAGTCCTTTCAGAATATATAATTTTGCTCTTTAACGCGGTTTTATCTCTTTTTATCAAACAAGAATACATGTTTCCAACCAAGGTTCCTTCCTCAACTCCAGAACTTAATGGAACTTGTGCTCTGCTAATTCTTTTACTTATTTTTCATATAAGTAACTAAGTCTGTATCTTCATGTTAGCAGTAGGCAAAAAAAGACAAGAGATTCCCAAGATAAGTTTGTACCAGTGCCAAAATTAGAGCTAGGGCTCTAGAGAAGATCTATACTATTGCAACGTATTTTAAAAGGTACTTACAGGGGGTCTTCTACCATGACTTGTTCTTACTGCCTGTTGAAAAGCTACATCATTTTCTAAATCCTAGAAAAGATAAAATATCAACCCTTTTGAAACCACAACACCCAAAGCCACAATTCCAGAACCTTATGACTACTGAAAGCAGATAGGTAAAAAAACAATTCTTCTTCCAAAAATACTTGACTTGAAGATAATTGAATGACAGGTTTTTACCACCAATAAATAATGATTATATTATTTGGTCTATCTTTTTGGCATTTTAGATTAGGAAATGTAAAAACTCATTATTCTCTTAGAAATAAAAACACACTGAGGAAGCAGATCTTCAGTGATAAAATATAACATGAAATTTTACTTCCATCCAAAAGCTTACTACTAGCACTGTTTCTAAATTTTAACATTAATGCCTGTCACACTGATACGTTAAGGTATCTCACGTCACTGAGGTCACGCTGCAACTCCCGTGACTTTGGCATTGGGATTTCACACAAGATGCCAAGTCTTGCAACACTGGCCCTGCTTTGAGCAGGGTAGTGGGTTTGGACCAAACGACCTCCTTGTTGTTCCAATTCCACTACACCAGCAGTTACCAGAAAGTGGTCTGCAGGGTTACCATAGGTCATCCCAGGTGATCTACCAATTGGACAGAGACCTGCAGGGCTCCATTCCACTGTTACCTTCTTCAGCTGCAGCACAGTAAGAGACCAATGGCCTATTGACCAATAAGTAGCCTCTTTTGTCAGAAAACTTGCTGCTGCACACTGTCTGGGAAACATCATATTGAATATGCCTGAATATGAATATGACGTTCAAATAACAAGGATTTTATACTTCATAAATTCTAACCATTAAAGCATATTAGATCTGCTATGAAACGCACATGAGTATTTTGTTGGAATAGAAAACTGTAAAAAAAAAAAAACTATTCAAAAAGCTCCTCGTGAAACTTTTATGTATTTCTTGCTAAATAAAGAAAATTTCACTTCAAAGCAGTAGTACACTTGCATATTACTGTACCCACATGTTCTTATCTTGTACTTAGAAGTTAAAATCCTACCTATGGGAAAGGTGGGAAACAGTAAATATTTTTACCTCTGTGTCAAACGTGGGATTATAATCATTGTAGCCAGAATAAAGATCATCTTCATCAGCCTCAGGAGCCAGATGTACATTTTGCATCATTTTTCTGTGAAACATTTAATATGCCAAATATTATCTCCGTAGTTTTTAATATATATCTATTTTTAAAAATGTAAAATATAAATCGTAATAAGGTTTATAAGTTCAAAAGAGCTCCAATTTCATTTTAGTTTTTAATTGCTGCCTTTGAAATGAAAAATAAGCTTTGATTAGTCATAAAACCTAGGGTTCACCTATAAATTATATTAAATGGCACAATTTCATAGAATTAAGATTTTTTTGGTATTTATACCACTCATTAAAATTGCTTTAAAGGTATTTATCATTAAAGCTAACTGAACATAACAAGTATTACTTTTAGAATGGTATCTTTATGTTCTCAGATAATTCAGATTTAAGATAATTCTCTCTTATTCTAAAGTTTGCTTTTTTTTATTAGGCCAAACCATAGTAGT
This sequence comes from Nyctibius grandis, assembly GCF_013368605.1. Taxonomy (NCBI): domain Eukaryota; kingdom Metazoa; phylum Chordata; class Aves; order Nyctibiiformes; family Nyctibiidae; genus Nyctibius; species Nyctibius grandis. The sequence goes on from NC_090659.1 coordinate 107,223,703, forward strand.
CAGTCTAATGAAAGGTATCTCGTCTAGCTAAAAATCTTCCTTCCTTCCTGTGTCCTTATATCAACATAGCCACAGCTATTCTCTGTGTGCAACATTCTTCATATAATTTTGCCATTTCAATTCAAGCAATTTTGAAAAACTAAAATTAAAGAAGCCTGGGTTCCAATGTCTTTCTTCACAAACACTTTATTGTCTAATGTGGCTGCGGTCACCTTGTGCTCCTTCCCTCAGTGAGGATACAGCAAGGTCTCTCTTGGCCTGGCTACCTATTTTGATAAAAGTCTTACGAAGGTAACATTTGATTTCAGCTGTCACATGAAACACACGCACTTCAGCAAGTGAGCCTTAGCCAGGACGAGGTGCTGCACACCCACTGCGGGCCGGTTCCCCTTCAGCAGCAGGATGCTCCCCGCTGCTTCCCACTTGGCTGGGGCCTCCTTTAAGGCGGCCCAAGGCCGAATCGCTCTTTCTTGCGTGTTTCCTCAGTCAACGCCCGAAGCGGGGGTGTGTGTGCGGCGGCAATGTGCCCTAGAGCGGCTCAGCCGCGGCAGGCCGGCGAGAGGCTCAGGGAACCAGCGCGACGGTGCCAACGCCCCCCTACCCCGACACGGCGGACACGGCCTGCTCTCCGGTGGCCTGCTTTCTGGTCGCCCGCAGCCCACTCCCCCTGCCCCGAGCGCGGCGGAGGTGGCAGGAGCCGGCACGGGCAGCGTTTCCAGGCGGGACGCCGGCGGACGCGGTCCCGTAATGGCCCACGCCTGGTCGGTAACGGGGGCAGCGGAACAGGGCGCAGGCGCGGCTGGTGCCGAGGCTGCGCGCGGGGCCGGCGCATGCGCGGAGCAGCTGCCGAAGCCTTTGCCCCGCTGTGGGCGTCGCTTGCGGTGAGGGGCTGTGCCCGCGGCAAATGGCGGCGCAAGAGGAGGGCGGGCGTCTGTCTGTGTTCCTCGCGTAGTTCATCCCTTCGGCTGTCAGAACTGCCGGCTCGCCCGCCGCCCCTCTGCTTCCTGCCAGGGTCGGCTTGGGAGTGCTTAGTCTTGGGGTTAAAAAAAAGGAAGCCGACCCTCATCTCGTTTCCTCAAATTAAACAGCAAGAGAATTTTGCCCTCCAAAATGCATAACTGCAGGGAGGAACCCCCACAAATCCAAAAATTTCCGTGACCATCTTTTAGATGGGAAACTACTGCTCTGAACTCTTCTGGACAGATTTTTCAAGTGGATAAGTTGACCACTGAGCTAGAGCTAAACATGAACTAAATTTGACCTCCTGCATGTTCTAGGACTTAATCTGAATTAATCCTGCAAGCATTTAAACATACACTTAATTTCCTGTGTTAGGTTATGCGTATGTCCAAGATGGGAGCCTGGGTGCTAAGGAATAAAAGTTGTGTCACATGATGGACGTACAAACACTTTTCTTCCCCTTATGCTTTCCTCCTCTTCTGGAAGAGGAACACACAACTAGTGTGAAGGCTGGCAGACTCGTCAGACTGCCTACGTTTAGTCCACGGGATAAGGAAAACATGAATGGAGACAAGATCTGTTGTCTGCTAGACACTGCTTTGCTGTGTGCGAATAAAAGTCTGTGACGTGGATAATATTTACTGACTTCAAAAGGAAAATTATTAGGATAAATGAGTTAGCGTTTCTGAAACATTAAATACAGAGCAATTAAAATTCAGAACGGGATAAATTCCAGACTTCTCTATAATGGGGAATTTAGGATTACAGGATCATAGAATAATTCAGTCTGGAAGGGACCTCAGGACATCTCTCCCATCCTTATACATAGTTTAAATTTCTTTGTGTCTTTTCCCAAGAGTAAAGCCAACCTGCTGCCATTTTATGGTGAAAATCGGTATTTTATGCTATAGATTTGCTATCATGAGAGAACAGCAAATCTACTGTGGTAAATGGCTTCTTGCATAGCAGTCAAACCTTGCGCTCGAACACGTGTCCCATACCTGAGAGCACCTCATCGCAGGGCATGCCTTCAGCATGTTTCGCGAGCTCCAGGCTATTGCTGGCCCGTGCCCTGTGGAGTGTGGTAGGCTCCACCAGCAGGCACAGCTCTCAGGTGGCAGCCGGCACCTCCAGGCAGAGACCTCATCACAGTCACCGATCATGCCCAGGGTGCTCAGCCACACCATTTCTTCCAGTGAGCTGAGAAGTCTGCTCTCAAAACTGAAAGACTCAATTAAAAAAGTTGGTAAAGCTTCCCATCTGCCATAGTCTCTAAAACTAAATAAAAAATTAAAGGCTCTAATATCTTAGAAAAACATGATTCCTACTACCATTTTTACTACTTTTTCTTTGTTGGTATTTTGGAAACCCTGACAAGTGTCAGCTGATGTGCCCACAAGCAAATCATTGCAGTCTGGGGAAAGTTTTCCATGCCTAAATGGGAAACAGAACAGAGCAGGGATCTCTGAACATGCCTACAGTATTTTTGAGAGAGAAAATACTTTACGAGACCAACTGTAACCTACCCCTACTGCCTTATGCTAATGGCATAAGAAAGCTGCAAAGACAATATACAGTGCAGAGTCAGTCAGAACACCCCTTTTACGGTCAGGGTTTGTGAGCATTACACAATGTCAGGGCTTTCTGCTGCTCACCTTCTTTCAGCCTCAAAGTCCTTTCTGAAGAGATAAGGCACAGAGGGTATGAGTGAAAGGTCTTTCTACCCTGGCTCCCAACATGAGAAACAAAGATAACATAAAGAGGTATTAAGGCATTATCACTTCTTGCTTTAACCTCTTCTTGTTCCGTGCATGAACCACTTTCACACAGGAACTTCAGACTTGAGACCTTTGGATGTGAGAATCTTAGGTATAAAGATTCTGGAATACAAGTATTTTGCAGGATAACAGAGTTAAGGCGGCAAAATTTTTCAGGTGAGTTACTTGCCACAAATGGCGAAATTCAGCATAAGAAACACATATACATTTCTAGCCCCCCTTTCCTGCCTGTGAGTGCTCCTCCTATATAATTGAGCCTATGGTTATTAGATTTTTCTGATTGTCCCCAGACACATTCCTATGTACCTGAGCAGCAGGTACATTCTGTGACAAGAGCCCTAGCCCTGCTACCCACCTTGTCCACATCGGGGACCTGGGCATACTGGTGACCAGCATGGTCTGATGTTTCAGCCCAGTTATCTGGGGCAGTGGAAAGAAGGCACCGTGATAAGGAGGCAGCGCATCTATCTTGTAAATGCAACAGTGCCGAGGCCCCACTGGAATCTGACCATGTGCATATTATCAAACTTTCTGCTGGAGCGTGCGCCAGGGACCAGGAGCTTGGGAACATGCCCTGCCCAGCTCCTTAGGCCTCTCAGTCCAGCTACTACTTCTGATGTCCTCATAACAACATGAGAGTCTCAACAGACTTTATGTTTCTAAAAGCTATGTCAATTTACAGTTTGTTTTTTTTTCTGGTGCTATGAAGTACAAATAGACCTTAATGCATGAAGATTTAACACAACCCCCCAAAATCTCAGGATCCTTTGTGGCAACACGGGACCTTACTCATGGATTGTGATTATAAGACATCTTCCTACAAGATCATGCTACAGGGAGAATGCCATATGATGTCATTGTCTTTACTGGTTTTGGCTAAATCCGGGGACAACCTGGAATGTGAAGCTGCCAAAAAAAAAAAGTAGTAAATTTAGTATACAGCCCAAGGAATGTTGTATGCTGTGAATTCCTGATCATTTTAAGTTGGATTAAGCCAGCACTGTCACTAAATGAAGTTGTCCCATTCTTTTCCCACCTTCTGATTTTCATTCCTGCCCCGGATCAGTCTGCTGACTGGCATTGAGTTAGATGCTTGTGCAGCTGAAGCAAACTGCAGATCTGATTAGGTTTTCATTCAGTTACCTTTCAAGACATCAAGTACCCGATGCAGTAAATTCAGTGAAAATCTATGGCAGATTAAGGGACCATGAAGCTATGCTCTTAAAGAGTATGAATTTCTTTGCCTTTCAATACATGGTGTATCTGTTTTTTTGTAGCGGTAACATTGCAAATAAGGACTCAGACAAACTGTTCCAGGACCTTCTAACTCGGGTTCAGGGGTTACTGGACAGCATCTCCCTGTTACAATCACTGTTAGCATGTACCTTACCCTTGCTCTGACAGTTTAACTGTTCATCTGATCAGCCACTAATTGGTGTTTTTAGAAAACGGTCTGAATTGAAATAGTAATTCTCCCATTATAATATTTAAAAAGCAATTTTCTAGCATTGAATTCTGGGCTGACCAGGTGTTCAGAAGTTTTCTGCTGTCATGCGGAGACCCTTCAGCTAGCTTGACTGCCACAAACAGTGAAGCTGCATTTACCTACTTACACCTCTGGGAACTAATGGATCTTGTCAGCATACCTCTAAAAACTAGTGAAGGAAAAGAAAATACAGAATGCATTTAAAATTAAAGCCCTTCTAATACTTAACCTTTCAAAATACTTTCTTTTTTTTTGTTGACAATTTAAGAGTTGAATGGTAATTGGACTTAATGGTAACTAAATTAATTTTAAATATAATTAAAAATTAAAAAATGAAAGCCTCAGATCATGCTCTTCCTATACGTGAAAATTCAAACGTCAACTGTTTAGTATTTTGCTGACTAGTCTGTTACAGCCTTGATAATCTGGGCTCGTTTATCTCATCAACAGATACATATTGCGTGTTACTTGCCTCTGTTATGAAGTGTATGAACAGTATGGGTGTTAGAGTCTTTATATATTAGCTCATTATTTCTGTGCTGTTAAAAACACACCTCTATAGCACTTTTTAACATAAAGTTCTTCCAGTTAATGTTTCCTAACATAGAAACAGTAAGTTAAAGAAGTGTTTTGTCTCTTGTAGGAGCTTCAAAAATCAATTTTATATTTGTGATCTCTGAGCTGGTGTGCATAAACATGTATAATTACATTAAGAGAATTCAAGTTAGAAAATAAAGTTTCTAGAGCTACTCTTGATGCAGTGATAAGTACAAGGATCAGAATGTTTTCAGGGTTAGGGTCTTAATGAGGAATTAATTAGGTAAAAATATAGAGTTATATTGAAAGTTTTAAAAGAGCTATTTCGGAACAGTTCTAAAGGCAGAAAATATTCAGTATAGTTATGCTTTAAACATCAATTTACTATATAGTCTGTATGTAGTAAAGCAATAAATCAATTTACATACAAGTTCCAAGCAAGCTGAATGGAAGAACCTCATTATGAATAACACATATATTATGAATAATGTGTATGTTGTAGTTCGGGTTTAAAAGACATTTGCAAGAGGAAAATTATCTTGTTAACAGGTATTTTTACTATTAAAGGATGTAGTTCCATCTAGCTTTGCTGAATCATGTTTTTGTAATATCTATTTTACTACTATTTAGTTTTATATTCCTGCAGATACCTTCTTTAAGAATCAGCATTTTAGCAATATTGGTAGTATTTGCATCAGATTATTTGCAGTGTGAAACACCACCTAAATTAACTGCATGAAATAATAGCCATAATTAAAATTGTACTTTTAATTGTAGCATAATTTTAATATAATCACTAGTTATAATTACAGTAGGCAAACCGTTAGTTAGAACTCTATAGAATAGGAATAAAGTTATTAAATTAAAGCTATCATTTTAAGGCATTATGTTTTCTGAACCATTAGGATCATAGTAGCAATGTACTATAGTCCATTACAAAAGAAAGGTACTTTCTGGCTGCTCTGGTGAGCAAGTAATGTATTTAACCAGTCTAATACTTAACAAATGTGAACTATGCCTCTGTTTTCATCCCATGCCAAAAGCTCAGGCTAGGACACTGTGTTTTAGAAGCATGCAATTCCTTTATTTTCTGCAAGGGGGAAATTCATATCGCTTTCCTATTTCACCTCACTGTGGCTCACAGCAAATGCTAATTATTTCCCCTTGTTTGTTCCAAGACTGTTTTATACCGTCCTGCTCCTCCCCTGCAAGTAAACCCACCTCTTCTCCACAGCCAATAGCAGATTTCAGCTCCTCACGTGGGGCAGCAGAGGAGCATGCTCAATAGAAAGAGACTAAAAACATGGAGGGATCAACTTTGCAGCTTCCAACACAAGTCAAGTCTGCTCCTACTGCTGTTGGACTTAGAAGAAAGAATATATATACACTGGTGAGTGCATATTTGTTCCACTTGGGCCTCTGCTGCTGCCAGTACAAGCCCTACTTTTCATTCCCTAATGGAGCCCAGGACTTTTCACCATATTAATTGTTACAGGTTTTTGATGTTTCAGGGCTTAGCGTACCTTCTGTCCTTCCCATGTGAACTGCAGGACAGGGAGAAAAATCTTATTTGTGGAGGCTGCAAATACTGGGCCTAAAATTTCTCATGCTATTACACAAAAAATGGAACTTTGTGGGTTTTTTTTAAATCATATTTTCTTCCCTTGACTTACACTCTGAGAATTTAATTCTTTATATTTTCCTTTCTTCTTGCAAACTTCTTTCTTTCTCCACTTTTGATCTGTTCAGTTTGGACTTATCAGTGTGTCTGGTCACCAAACCAATTTGGCTGCTGTCATCCCCTAATCAAATAACTAATGCAGAGCTATGTGGCTTTGTCACTAACATATTCATGATAATAATATAGTTTAGATTTCATTGCCAAGAAATTAAGACCTCTTGTTTTGTTCACCACCAAGAACTTAAATGCCCTGTTATTACTATTATCACAACTGGTTAGCTCTCAAACTGCTTTAGTAACACCTCCTGAACGGTTTAACTGAGCTTTTAATTCTGCTGAAGCCATTTGTCTGTCTGTAACGACTTTTGTCTCTAATAGTCCATTACTTAAGACAACTTAAGGTATAAATACATATCTCAGGAGGTCAAAGAATATTAAAATAACTGTTAAGTACTTCCAAATGGGAATGATGGTGAACTTGTTCTGAAAACCATGTTTCCAAAGCCCAGGAGACATTAGTTTTATGTTCTAGGAACTTTTTTTTTTTCTTTGAAGTAAAAACTTGAGTACACAAAATAAGTATACATTGATTGCTTCAGTTACGCTTTAGCTAGACAAAGGACTTTGTAACACGTGCTGAGTCATGCCATTTTGAATTAGTCTTCAAAGGAGCAAAATTGGTACTTGCTGAAATCATAAAACAATGCTTTCTACGCCAGCCTACGCAAGCTCTGAGCAGCAGAACTGGCACGGCATCCCGCACCCTTCTGTCCCATTTAGTTCCTTAAATTTTCCTGTGGCCCAGTTATGACCACTTTGCTCCACCGGCATTTCCCAGCTACTGGTGTGTCTCTGGTTACATGGGTGGTGTTAAGGTCGGGAAGTCATAGAGATACTATTTTGGTTTTGCACCTGCTGTCAGATGAGTGGTCTTTGTGAAGCCTTTAGGAATTTACACTTTTGAGATCTCTGTCTCCTTGTTGAACATGGTTGGAATTACAAAGCGCTAATGAGGGAGGCAATGTACAAAGTGATTATGTAGGTCTTTTATTTTTTGTCTTGGAAACTAGAAGTGATAGCCAAACAAAGGTTCACTGAACTTCGTCAGCAACTTTGAAAAGTTTGTTCTGGGAACAAATGTATTAATTCTCAACTTATTTTTTTTCAGAAAGCCAGAAACACAAGAAAACTTGCAAGAATTTCTCAGCTATATTAAGAGTATAGTAATATAATCTTTGATAACAGGTAAGCATTTAAAATGTTAACCTTTGTTTCTTTTCAGGAATATCCAGCATGATTACAGAGCAATATGCAGTTGAGTAGGAACTACACAGAATTAGAAAAAATGAGTAATGCAGGATGCCAACAGGAACAGTAGATATTGTAGAGCAGCTTAAAGAATTATGTTGACATTGTAATGTCATATTTTTGCACAATTTTAAGGTTTTTGTACAAAACCAAGGATGGCAAAAATATATTTTAAATTCAGAATTCAAGAAGAAAATATTTTTAGGAATAATAAGGCCTTGCTTAATGTGAAAAAAGTATGGAATTAGTTTCAAATTTTAATTGTACTTTGGAATTCATTTGTGCCCTTGTCAAAAAATAGAGAGCAATGGGGTTTGATGTATTCTAGTACCGTCTCTGGCCAAGGTGTGATGGGATCTTTGCATCCTCAACGATGGCAGTGCATCCCAAGGCCCAGCCTCTCACAAGTGTTTCAGGTTCATTGGAGCTCACCTGGGGGCACCTGAACACCTTTAATTATGTGGCCATAGAGGTCTACCCTTTTTAACGGTAGGGTAGAACCTTGGCCTTTACCCAGATCTTGGCCTTGTCCCACCCCACAGTGGGTATGACAGGTAGGCCTCTGTCCTGGCAAAGGCTGACCTCCTGCCCCAAGTGACCATCCTCGCCTGCTACCTCTTGGTGCAGCCTGAGGGTGGGCATGCGGGGCCTGCCTTTCCCCGCGGGCCCAAGCAGCGCTGCCGGTCATCGAGTTCGTGGTGGAGACCGTGCTGATCCTGTGAGAGAAGATGTCGTGGCCTGTGGGAGGATGGGGCAGGGAAGGAGGCGAGCTGTGCTCGGCCCAGGTGAGAGCCGTGGGTAGGTGAGGGGGGACGGGGAGACCTCTCCGCCTCCGTGCCGGTGCGGGGCAGGGCAGGCCACCAGCAGCGTGTGCGCGGCGGGACCCCCCGCGGCCGGCCGCTGCCCGCACCGCCTCTGGGCGGGCCCTTTCCGCGTCGGGGAAGCGGCTGCTGAGGGGCGCGGCGCGGAGCCAATCGGAGCGCTCGTAGCAGGAGCCAATGGGGGCGGCTGTGACATGGCGGGAGTCCGTGGGTGGGGGGCGGCGGGCAGTGAGGCAGAGGTGGCGCGAGCGACGTGGAACCGGCTCCTCGTCCCGCACCGCCCGGCCCCGGAGGCATGGAGGCCTCGCAGGTTGCGGTCATCGGCAGGTAACGTCTTTCCCGCGTCCCGGGGAGGAGGTGCCAGCCCGGCTCGGCCGCGGGCCCCTGGGAGCGGATGCCCGGGGACGCGCGAAGGGGCTGGGGCGCTGTGCAGGCGGGGTCCGGCGTGCGGGGCAGGGGGTGCTCGGCCTCAGCGCGGCAGGTGAGGCGCTGCCTCCGCTGGCCCTGCCCTTGCAGGCGTCGGGTGCCGCAGCGAGGTGCTAACCCGGGGCAGTCGGTGGGCTTCGGCGTGTGGAGCCTGCGCGGGGGAAAGCAGGGCTGGGGCAGGGAACAACGCGAGGGAGGTCTGGGCAGCTGCGGGTCTGTGCCGCTGCTGGAGTGCGGGGACCCGGGGGCAATGCACCTGTTTGGCTCATTAGAAAGAGTGGCTTTGCTTAAGTCCTTCACAGCTCTGTGCTACTTTAAAAAAAACAACCCAAAACAAACAGCAAACATCCACAGCGTTTCTACTCGAAGTAAGTCATCCTTTAGGTTTGAGAGGCTGCTGCCCTTTGTCGTTGCAGTGTTTTCTGGGTGTGTAAGTGCAACAAGAGTGGAGAAATGTGAGCACAGCTCCAAGATCCTGTTTGTCAACTATGTCAAGAAACTCCTAGGTTTCTGTCAGGTACTCCTGCAGTCATACTTTCTTGCTGCAAGAGACAGCAGTATTTCATCCTCTTCTCGAGCTAAAACCAAAGTTAGTTATTTGAACAATACTCTGATCAGGAGAGAAAAAGCCTGCCAGACAGTGACAGCACCCTACCCACTGCTGTAACTCCGCACTACAAACGTGGGCTGCAACAAGCTTTATCAGCAGGACCACTTGAGGTCTTGGGACACGTGTCTGGGTGCTGTCATGTGACGGTGACAAAGCTGACTTTTACCGGTGGCACTCGAGCAACCTTTCTTCACCGTAGGTGTGTGGAGGGTGGGGAGAGATGGACTTACTTTGTACACTCTGTAGTTCAAAAGAAAAGCAAACCCTACAATTCTAAAAACCTGTATTGACAAAAAAATATTTTTTTTTCTTCTATTTCAAAAACTGGTTTCAGGAAACTTCATTTAAAAGTGCAGTTTGAGAGAGATGATGCTAATTTATAAAGATTCTGGTAGCTCAGATATGCTTCTTTAAGTGATCCAAATGCTTTTATTTTATAAATACTTGTTCCCCAGAAGGCTACAGTAGCTACCGAACCTTGACCCATACCTTACCTTTTCCATAAGTGTGCTTGTTCTGTAGTTTGCCTGGGAACTTCTGGGGTCTAGGCTTACTACAGTGAAGTTGTGTGTCGTTTTTTTTTTTGTTTTAAATGGTACACTTTGAGTGAGAACTTAGTGTCAACAACACTAAATGCAAAGTTTCACTTTTTTTTGTGTCCATGTTATTTCCACTGATTCCTGCTGTTTCCTGAAACTTCCTGGCTTGTTACCCCTACCTTTTTTTTTTTTTAATATTTAAACCAAAGGCTGAACATGTTCCTATTTTCTCTTCCTCCTTTTCTTATGTGGCCTGTTGCTTTATCTCTGACTCTTACTCCCGTTTTAATTCTTTATTGATGCCCTAGTGGCCTTGCATTTTCCAGTTGCCAGAAGTTACTTAAGTTTAATGCTACAAATACAGTGATCTCGGAAATGACAGGAAATGCATGTAATTATCAAAACCCTCACTGTAACAGTCATGGGTATGGAGTTCTGCTCTTGTCTCTGTTGTGGAGATTTTTTGTGATCTCGGGTTATTTAAGCTTAGCTACACTGTTCCTAGTGCTTCCATTTGAAGAGGCTGATGCTTGCTATAAATCTACTTAAAGTTAAAACCTACATTGCTCTAAGAGATGTGATAAAATTGTCAGTTACTGCAGGTTTCCTCTATGTATTTCTCAGTAATGTGACCTCACCAAAAGATGTAGGCAGACTGTTCCTGCGTGCCTCCAGCATGGTAGGGTGCTTCATCTAAAATAAGGGTAGTGCTAGAGGTCAGTAGGTGGAAAAACAGTATCAAACCCATCTTGTTTGTTGGTTGTGGGTTTTGTGGTTTTTTTTTTCTTTTCTTTTCACATGCTTATGGTACTTCCTGAATTGTAGGGGACGTATGAATTTAGTAGCTGGGTCTCAGGTTTTCTGATAGTCTCTGAGCAGGATCCTGAACTCTTGGACCAATGGGCTGGTATCTGTCATTAGACTGCGAACTGAACAGATAAGTTTTAAAATAATAATAAAAAAGTCTATTTAATGTAATTCCATGAACCAAACCCAGGTTAAGATTGCAGCTGACAAAACTGTTGGTATGTGTCCAGTGTCCCAAAGTGGTGGTTCCTACTGGTTTCAGTTCTGCTGTCCTTTTTCTGTTTTGTCTTTTTCTTCCTCATTATCTTTCTCCCAGCTCTGAGAAGCTTTTACACAGCTAGCAAAGGATATTTCTCTGTTAGATTTGTTTCTTATCAATATGTAACCAATCTTTTCATCAAATATTGATGAGTCCAAGGTCTGTTTTCATTCTTGCAATGCTTGTCAGACTCCCTTCCCCTAAATAAATGCTTCTTTATTAATTGGCTGATATTTATTTTCTTTTCAGTGGACTCATTGGTTGCAGCTGGGCCATGGTGTTTGCTGCTGGAGGCTTCCAAGTGAAACTTTATGATATTGCACAACAACAGCTAACAACTGCACTGGAAAACATTCGGTAGGTCACCTGACTTGAAATGACCGGGATTGTAATGAAACTGTGGGATTTCTGTAATTATGAATGGATACCCACATCTTATTATTTAAGGGAAGATAGGTTTTAAGCTTGGAAGAAGGCTTTAACTTAGAAGTATGGGTCCTGTTAAGATCAGAAGAACTGTGCTCCCAAATCTCTCAGTGACACTTCTGAAGAGCACTTTAATTCTTAAGCAATGATTTAAGAGCTTAAGTTTAGATCCAAATTCTAGAAACTGTTTACCATGATTAGGTTATCTATAGGGTAGGCTTAAAATACATGAACATAAGATACTTTTTTTGTGTAGAAAGACATCAAAGACTTTCAAAATGGAAGTAGGTTAATATGGATTGCTGAGGATCCCTGCTGCGATTATTAGTATCTTATAACTAGACTTTTTAAAATTCTTTAAACTAATATTTTTTGAGTCCTAGAAGAACAGATTATTAGTTCCACTGAAGATGCAACTACTGATCTGTTATAGTAGAGGCTGGGAAGCATATTTAGAAGGAGCAAATCTGAGAGTGTGAACACAAGAACAGTCACACTGGTTCAGGCCAACAATCCTTCAGACCTTTACTTTTGCCCTGTGGCACTACGGCTAAAGCCACATGCTTTTGGTACATGACAGAGAGCTACAAGTTCAAGTCCTGCCTGTCTGCTCCCCTCCTCCAACCTTCAGTGCCTCGAAGTTGCTTGTGTGTTCAGTAATTCTAACTAGATTTCTTCTGAGTATTTCTCTAACCTGCCCTTGAACCAGTGTAAATCCTTTTGCAGCCTCCTTGCCAAAGGACTTTGTGTTCTGCAGGTTTACTTTTCGCTGCGTGAAGAGCTAGTCCCTTTTGTTTGTTTTCAGCCTGGCTCCTCAGTTGCTTTGTTTGGCCCCTAGTTCTTATATTAGAAGGGACAGTGGCTGGTTGGTTCTATTCACCCTCTTCTTGCTGGACCTGAAATATAGCTTTTTATATGCATTTGAGAGAGAGAGTGCTTTTATAGAGTAGTTCTGTACACAGTCTTGTGTTGCTGTATCAGCATTTAATTCTGAAGTTCAGGTTGCTTCATAATCAGCATCAACCTAAATGCGTCAGCCCTCCCTTCTTGATGCCTTGGAGTAGAGCATGTCAGCTACTGTGTGTCAGCCGTTAAGGGGAGTAAGTTGCACCTAAAAAAGGGTTGTGATGTGTTGCATCCTGATTGTTTTCTGTAACAAGGCTTACAGCAAGGAAGAGTGACTTCAGGAGCACGTTGTAGGTCCGTCGTTGGAGTTTGGAAGTTAAACAGTATGTGATGTCTAGCGAGATTTGCTAAAAAAGGCTTGATAATGAAAGAGGGGGAAAATCTGTCTCCTACAATTTTTTTTTAACTTCCCCAGACCTCTATTTCCAGGTAGATGTTAGTCAGACTATCATCTCTGTTGCAACACCTAGATGATAGACACTTCTGATTTTTTTTTTTATTTTTTTATTTTTTTTTCCCAGAACTGCTGTCATAGCAGTAGCCATTATGAGATTCTGAATTATTGCAGGAAGGAGTCTTGCAGTCTACATTAGTGAAGACAGCATTGGTGCCTAATTTTTTTCTTTTCCTATTAGGAAATAAGGACATTAGCCTTCCAAGGTTTTCAGCTTAGAAAAGCGAGGCATAAATCGTGGGCAACGGGAGAGGTGCCTGAGGACTGGAGGAAAGCGAATGTCACTCCAGTCTTCAAAAAGGGCAAGAAGGAGGACCCGGGTAACTATAGACCGGTCAGCCTCACCTCCATCCCCGGAAAGGTGATGGAACAACTTGTTCTTGGTGCTGTCTCTAGGCACATCAAGGATAGGGGGATCATTAGGGGCACTCAGCATGGCTTCACCAAGGGGAAGTCATGCTTAACCAACTTGATAGCCTTTTATGAGGACATAACCCGGTGGATAGATGATGGTAAAGCTGTGGATGTGGTCTATCTTGATTTCAGTAAAGCGTTTGACACTGTCTCCCACAGCATCCTCGAAGCTAAACTGAGGAAGTGTGGTCTGGATGATCGGGTAGTGAGGTGGATTGTGAACTGGCTGAAGGAAAGAAGCCAGAGAGTGGTGGTCAATGGGATAGAGTCCAGTTTGAGGCCTGTGTCTAGCAGAGTCCCTCAAGGGTCGGTACTGGGACCAGCACTATTCAATATATTCATTAATGACTTGGATGAGGGAATAGAGTGCACTGTCAGCAAGTTCGCTGATGACACCAAACTGGGAGGAGTGGCTGACACAACGGAAGGCTGCGCAGCCATTCAGAGAGACCTGGACAGGCTGGAGAGTTGGGCGGGGAGAAACTTAATGAAATATAACAAGGGCGAGTGTAGAGTCCTGCATCTGGGCAAGAACAACCCCATGTAGCAGTACAAGTTGGGGACAGACCTGTTGGAGAGCAGCACAGGGGAAAGGGACCTGGGGGTCCTAGTGGACAGCAGGATGACCATGAGCCAGCAGTGTGCCCTTGTGGCCAAGAAGGCCAATGGCATCCTGGGGTGTATTAGAAGGGGTGTGGTTAGTAGGTCGAGAGAGGTTCTCCTCCCCCTCTACTCTGCCCTGGTGAGGCCGCATCTGGAATATTGTGTCCAGTTCTGGGCCCCTCAGTTCAAGAAGGACAGGGAACTGCTAGAGAGAGTCCAGCGCAGAGCCACGAAGATGATTAAGGGAGTGGAACATCTCCCTTATGAGGAGAGGCTGAGGGAGCTGGGTCTCTTTAGCTTAGAGAAGAGGAGACTGAGGGGTGACCTCATTAATGTTTATAAATATGTAAAGGGCAAGTGTCATGAGGATGGAGCCAGGCTCTTCTCAGTGACATCCCTTGACAGGACAAGGGGCAATGGGTGCAAGTTGGAACACAGGAGGTTCCACATAAATATGAGGAAAAACGTCTTTATGGTGAGGGTAACTGAACACTGGAACAGGCTTCCCAGAGAGGTTGTGGAGTCTCCTTCTCTGGAGACATTCAAAACCCGCCTGGACGCATTCCTGTGTGATATGATCTAGGTAATCCTGCTCCGGCAGGGGGATTGGACTAGATGATCTTTCGAGGTCCCTTCCAATCCCTAACATTCTGTGATTCTGTGATTCTGTGATTCTGTGATTCTGTGATTCTGTGATTCTGTGATTCTGTGATTCTGTGATTCTGTGATTCTGTGATTCTGTGATTCGGTACAGTGCTGTTTGGGTGTGTCTGTACTGTCCTGTGCCTGCATGTGCTGCCCTGTAGGAGTTCAAGGCAGGTTTTGCCTTTTACGTAAGGTGTTCTTAACTCACCTTATAATTAACTTGTGTATCTTGGCTGTTGGAACATCCTAGTTAAAAAGTCTAGTTTCAGGACAACATAGTTTTTGTGACAAGAACACAAGCTATGCGGTTTCTTCAACCAGTATTTTAATGATTATATCTATCAAAATATGGTCAAACTTGAACTTCTTTGCACTGATTTCATAGCACACAACCTGCAGTAAATCCCTTTGAGTTACTGATACGATACTTGTGTAAGAGCTGGAGCTTGAGTAGGTAATGAGGGCTCATGGGAGAGAGCAGCAGAGGAATGCCCATTGGAGCTGACAAAGCCAGCTGGTGGCTACTTCTCTGGACTTGCTGGGATTTGCTTTCCTTTGTCTCTCCAAATTGCTGGTACTTTTAGGGAAGTTTTTAGGCTTAGGGTTTTTTGGGTTTTTTTTGTTTGTTTGTTTTAGTATTGAAAAGTATTTGTTCTGTTCTAGTCTGCAGTCCATGAACTTTTAGTATGTGGAGCTACTCTGCATATTAAGGAGAAACTGGAGTGTACAGATAACTGGAGTTTCCCTTTTCTAAACAAAGAAAAGGTGGGATTTGAGTAGTAAACAACAGTCACTTTACTTCTAAAAGGAGCAGAAATGATACTTAAGTATTAACTATTATGTGATTGCCTGTTAGTACATTAACTTAGAACTTGTTCTGAATTTATATAAGCTGTATTGCATCTCAGAGTCATTAACTTAATGAATTTGACTCTCACAAAACAGTAGGTGGGCAACAGGTGTGCGTGGTCCTGCAAGAGAACTGGAATGAATCTGGGATGGACCTACGATGATCATGAGAGCCTGCATGTATCTGTATGGAAAATATGAAGTGTACTCTGTAAATTTATTCAAAACACTTGGTTATGGAAAAAAAATAAGATTAAAGTGTGGAATTTCCATCTACTGAAACAAGTGGAAATATGTATCAGGTTGCCACAGTATCAATAGACCAGATAAAGAAAGAAAAGGAGGGTATGTTTACTAAGGCCTAACATGGTGTGATGGATTTACTACCTATCTACCTGTTGGCAGACACGTGGCAGTCAGTGCCCTGACGCACCAAACGGCCGCACATTGGATTGAACTGGGTGTACCAGTGGCGTTGTTAACCAGTGTCTGCTCTAATGGAACAACCTTTTGTTCGGTTGAAGAAACAAACTCCTGAACAGCCACGCTTGACCTACTGAATGCATGCTGTAGTAACCTGCCTTGGAAGATGTAACTTTTCCTATCCAGTATGCTTTCTTCAGAGTCAGTGTGGTTCTGGTTTGAATGCAAGATTGCTAAACTTTAAAATAATGAGAATTAAAAAAACAAGCAGTACCCTATTCTTGAAAGTAATCCCAAAACATATGATGCAGAAATGCTGTAGTGCATGCCCCCCAAAAAACCTTTGTGATTCTTATAATGTGTAAACTTTTTTCAAATAGTTGCTGTGCTACTGTTCTAAACATAATTATGCTGCTGATAAAGACTGATTAATTACAGTGGAATTGGTGTATTTTTTCCCCCATGTAACCGGTTCATGTTTTATATAGAACAGTTTTTGCACATATAATGAAAGACTATTGCAAGGGGAAAAAGCTTAGTTGACTCTGAAGAGGACACTAAAACTTGGATATTTGCACATGCATTCTGTGATTCTTTCTGGAAGTAGATGCTGGTTAAATATGGTATTTACTTAAACACAAAACTGAATTTCCTCCAGGACATAGGAGCAGGTAACAGTTTTTAATATATAAAAAACAGTTGTCTGCATGAAGGCTATAGCTAACTTCAGAAAAAAAAATTGTAGAGTATCTCAGGAAGTAGTCTGTGCTAAAATATAAAGACAAGATTATTTTTAAAACTACATTATTATATTCAACTGCACTAAACAGTAAATTTGTACTGGAAGCTCTTTTCTATCTTCTGGTCCTTCCTGTCTTCTCTTAGGCCAAGTAGAAAAATTTCTCTAGGTCAGGTTGAAGTTGACTCTGTGAAGCGGTAGTTGTATCTAGGGATATGGGCACATAACATTACTATTGCTACTTTTATTAGATAGATAGAAGTGAAATGCAATACTAGTATCAAAACATGCAAATATTTGGTTGGAAGGGAAGCAGCTTTGACCCCCTCTTTATTACAGAATTGGGATCATCCCCCTTAAATTAATTAAAATGAAAAGAAATTATTAGTGAGTTCTGTTCTTCTACAGAACTCTGCCTTCTGAAAGCTGATGTATGGTGCTAAGGTTGCATGGTACTGAATCATAGAACGGTTTGGGTTGGAAGGGACCTTAAAGATCATCTAGTTCCAACCCCCCTGCCACAGTCAGGGATACCTTTCCTATAGACCAGGCCTCATCCAGCCTGGCCTTAAACACTGACAGGGAGGGGGCAGCCACAACTTCTCTACGCAACCTGTTCCAGTGTCTCACCACCCTCACAGTAAAGAATTTCTTCCTAAGATCTAATCTAAATCTACCCTCTTTCAGTTTAAAACCATTCCCCCTCATCCTATCACTACTTGTCCTTGTAAAAAGCCCCTCTCCTGCTTTCTTGTAGGCCCCCTTCAGATACTGGAAGGCTGCTAGAAGGTCTCCCTGGAGCCTTCTCTTCTCCAGGCTGAACAACCCCAACTCTCTCAGCCTCTCTTCATAGGAGAGGTACTCCAGCCCTCTGATCATCTTCGTGGCCCTCCTCTGGACTTGCTCCAACAGCTCCATATCCTTCTTATGTTGGGGGCCCCAGAGCTGGACGCAGTACTCCAGGTGGGGTCTTACAAGAGCGGAGTAGAGGAGCAGAATCACCTCCCTCGACCTGCTGGCCATGCTGCTTTTGATGCAGCCCAGGATACGGTTGGCCTTCTGGGCTGCAAGCATGCACTGCCGGCTCATGTTGATCTTCTCATCAACCATCACCCCCAAGTCCTTCTCCTCAGGGCTGCTCTCAGTCCATTCTCCACCCGTCCTGTATTTGTGCTTGGGATTGCCCTGACCCATGTGCAGGACCTTGCACTTGGCCTTGTTGAACTTCATGCGGTTCACACAGGCCCAGCTCTGAAGCCTGTCAAGGTCCCTCTGAATGGCATCCCTTCCCTCCAGCGTGTCGACCACATCACACAGCTTGGTGTCTTTGGCAAACTTGCTGAGGGCGCACTCAATCCCACTGTCCATGTCACCGACAAAGATATTAAACAGGACCGGTCCCGATACAGACCCCCGAGGAACGCCAATCGTCACTGGTCTCCACTTGGACATTGAGCCGTTGACCGTAAGTCTTTGAGTGCGACCATCCAGCCAATTCTTTATCCACCGACTGGTCCATCCGTCAAGTCCATGTCTCTGCAATTTAGAGACAAGGATGTCGTGCGGGACAGTGTTAAAAGCTTTGCACAAGTCCAGGTAGATGACATCAGTCACTCTTCCCTTATCCACCAGTGCTGTAACCCTGTCATAGAAGGCCACCATATTTGTCAGGCACGATTTGCCCTCAGTGAAGCCATGTTGGCAGTCACCAATCAGCTCCTTGATTTCCGTGTGCCTCAGTATAGTTTCCAAGAGGATCTGCTCCGTGATCTTGCCAGGCACAGAGGTGAGACTGACTGGCCTGTAGTTCCCCGGGTCTTCCTTTTTTCCCTTCTTGAAGATGGGGGTTATGTTTCCCCTTTTCCAGTCAGTGGGAACTTCACCAGACTGCCACGACTTCTCAAAAATGATGGACAGCGGCTTAGCAACTTCATCCACCAGTTCCCTCGGGACCCATGGATGCACCTCATTAGGTCCCATGGACTTGTGCACCTTCAGGTTCGTTAGATGGTCTCGAAGCTGATCTTCTCCTACAGTGGGCGGTTCTTCATCCTTCCAGTCCCTGCCTCTGCCTTCTGTGACTTGGGTGGTGAGGCTAGAGCACTTGCCAGTGAAGACTGAGGCAAAAAAGTCGTTGAGTACCTCAGCTTTCTCCATATCTTGGGTAACCAGGTCTCCTGTTTCCTTCAGGAGAGGGCCCACATTTTCACTAGTCTTCCTTTTATCACTGGCGTACCTATAGAAGCATTTCTTGTTGCCCTTGACATCCCTGGCCAGATTTAATTCTATCAGGGCTTTAGTTTTCCTAACCTGGTCCCTGGCTTCTTGGACAATTTCCCTGGTGCCCTCTTATGCTTTGTCTGTATAAAAAGGGGAACAGCTTGCTGGATTGGTTTTATAGCATGAGAAGTACACTGATGCAGGCTTTGCTTTCTTTTCCTAGCCTGTGGCATGTTCCATGGCTGTGTGGTTAGATACTTTGCCAAGGTGGCTTCCTCTTCCAGTCTCTGTTCTATATTGCACCGCTACTGTGTTTGTATCAAAGCCAAAATGCAGCTTGGCTTAGGTCTTCCTTGATAGCTTTATATATCTACTTTGAGGGGACAATTTCTAAGTAGACAATTCTTTTCAAAGTATATTTTGATGTTGAGTGCCTGACGCTAGCACATCAAGGTTGTGCTAAATCATAGGCTTGATTCTACCTTTCAATTTTACCTCTGCCCGCCCCTTCCCCCTGAAGAGTGCAATTAACTAGCGAGGGAAAATTGCTTCATTTGCAGAATTAACTAGAGAACTTGTTAATAGGCTTTGGAAGGGGATAGATTCTGTCTTTCCAAAGGTTCTGCCTGGCCATTCTGTAGTTGAAAATGTCTCCAAAGGGACATGATGCCTTTTTACCTCATTCCTGCGTGTCAGCCAGTCCCCTGGGCAGCTAGAATATATGATTTAAATAAAACTGATTTTTGCAATTACAAAGGCCTTGTTTTGAGAACAGTTGTGGTGTTGACATTTGCCTGGTAGGCAGAAGTAACAGGTTGTCCAGCAAGCTGGTGAAATCTCCATCCCTGAAGGCTTTCAAGGCTTGGCTACACAAAACCAAGACTAACTAATCTGGTGTTAGCAATATTTCTGCTGCAGGTGCAAGCTGGACTGGAGACTTCCCAGGGCCCCTTTTAGCCAGTGTGTGTGTGACTGTGGGAGATGCAGGTTTCAGGCTGTGTCTGCATGGTCAGAAGCAGGGATGTGAACTGTGGGTCTCTGTTGTAGGTAGGCCTACTTTGGTTTTGGTGGGAATTTCCATGTTGAACCTAAACTTCAACAAAATAAAAAAAATAATAACCATAGAAAATACTTCCTAGCAGGAAGGTTTCCCAGCATAAACTTGTCAGTTCTGATGCCAAGATGCCAAAAGGATTTTGAGAAACCTAACAAGTGAACTTATTTAGCTCTCTAGATTTGGAGACAGTATTGGAACTGATCTTCTGAGGGTAAGAATTAACTTGTAAGGAATTGCAGACCCTGCTCAGACTCAGAAATATCGGCAAGTTTGTGTTTACCATGGAAAAACATAGTGACCATAACTGCTTTTTACTGTTAAAGAGTGTTTGCTCTTGTTGCAGCATCCAGTTTGTATAATGACAGTATAGACATCCTGACAGTGCCATGGCTGGAAAACAGTTTGTTTTTCTGTTACAGTTTGTGTCCTAAACTTTAGGAGACCTCAGAACTTTGATTGGCTTTTGTGCGTCACCATGCTCTGAAGCTGCCTCCCGGCTCCTCTGTAGTCCTTTGCTTTGTGCCTCTTCAAAACTGTGTCAAAGGTGGATGTGCAACTGTCCCTCTTTAATATACTGCCATTGCTATGGATGAAGTGCATTTGACAGCTCTGGATCTATATTGTCTGGACAGAAACATACATACTGTTGTGGTCCAGCTTGTACTGCTGTTTCAGGAAGACTTAATGTGTAATAGCTTTTGCATGATGATGTGCTGTGTGCTTAGCTTTAGTCTGGGGAAAGCAGGAAGAGGGAAAGTGGTTGCTGACGCTTTCAGATGGTCAATTGCAACTCAGTATTGCAGCTTACTATTCAGCTGTTTTACATGTGGACGGTGAGCTGGTCCCATTGTCAGGGGCTTTCAGTTGCCTACTTGGTCTGTTGTGTCTCAGGCTAGATACATGGGACCTGGTAATGTTTTGTTTTGGTTTTTTTTTTGCCATGTCAACTATTCTCTCATTTATCAGACGGCACTAATAGTGGTCTGGTGCCATGACTGGTTAGTGGCCCTAGTCTTTGACAATGGTGGTCGCCTGAACTTGTGAAGAATAATATTGGTGTTGTCTTTTCTTCCCTCCTTTCTCCTTGCTGGCTGGGGCAGTAAGTTTGTGATTAAGTAGTCTTGAATCTTGCAAGTATTTGCTTGTTGCAACAATGTGTGCTGAATACTGTGACTGCCCAATAGTAGCTATGGATAAAGGTGAGGCAGTGGGGTGTGAACAAGATGGGTTTACTGTTAGCATCACTTGCAAGGTCCTTCTGTAAAGACTTTTAAAGTAGGAGTTGTAACCAAGAGCATTCCAGGCAGCGTATGCGATCAGGAGTGTTACTATAGATTGGGTGCCTTATCTTGAAGCAAATAAGGGCTCAGTTCCCAGAGTAGTGTTGACTTGGGCAGTCAGGTACAACAGTAAAACTCTGGAGGTAGACAAAGTGTGTGCTCTAAAAGGAAGTAGTATTTTCTTATGGATGTGAATTCTTCATTCTTTGAAGACCTTACAGGTATTGAGTCAAATTCTTCAAGCTGTGGACACAATACAGTTGCAGAGTGACGTCCTGTGGTGCGTGCTACGGACATGGCTGCAGTGACCTCAGTTAGTGGTCATCCTCAGGGAGGATCACCCTGAAGTCTAGGCTGCCTTGAATAAAAAGCCATGCAGTAAGGGTCAGTGGTGCACTGTACAAACCGCTCTGGTTTGTGCCCTGATGTATGAGAAGTATCAGGGGAAGGTCCCTTCCTTTGCCCACACTTTTGTGGCAGTCTGATACCCCAGGGGAATATAAAGTGGGTTTAGCATTTGGAAGACTTAAAATTCATTTGTGGAACAAAACAACCAAAATGTCAATAAATATACTGGTGAATGGGCCCAAAGAAGAAAATTTCCTGGGAAGGAAGCCCAAAATGTAAGTAATGCACATATTGCTTATTCCATGCTTTAAATAACCATACTAATTTAAATAAATGGCTAACGTGAAGATTGGTGATGTTAACAGAAAGATTTTTGTTTAGGGGGAAAAAAAACAGTCCAACCTTAAGTTGCAAAGGATGAAGGTGGTGGTTTTGCGGGTTAATTAAGAAATTATGTTCTTGATGCACAGTGTAGTGTGTAATGGCTTATGACAGAGAAGTAGAAATGACAGGATGGTCGTCACTGGCAGAGAAGGAAAGGTGTGGAACCAGAGACAGGTACTGCAAACTTCTGTAAGAGCTTGTGGAAGAAAAATAAAAGCCAATTCTTTTAGTCTGTGACCCTAGCATTTCTGAATCCCTCAGTTACCAATCATGGACTGGCATGTGTAGTATTGCACAGAAGGTGAACAAGAACTTCACCCTCTTCTTCAAAGAAGGAACAAATTCTGTTGTGGTCTCTTCAAACTTAAATTTTGCTATTTTAATAGCAATATACAGCCTATGAGCAAGAGTATGCTGGATTTGAGCAAGAGCTCCCGGGCAACAAACTTCTGATGAATGGATAGTTAAGACCTTTTGAATTATTGATTCCTTGTCAATTATTGGTTCCTTATCTCGCCTCACAAGGTGTGAAGGAGCCAGAAGTTTGGATACTTTAGCTTAGGTGCACCTGTTTCTTTACAGATGAAGCACTAGCACCTTTAGTGCGCTTAGAAGCCTTAAGTCTTCGATGGAACTTCTGCCTAGCAAGCTGTGGTGTACCCTGGCAGCTTGGAAAATGGAGCTGAAGCTTCCTGTTTCCTATCCCTTGCCATGCAGATTGCTCAAGAGGGAGAAGTCTGCTGCTTTCCAGCCATCCATTTTCTATGTCATTAAGAAACCAAATGGGGAACTCTTCCAGACACTTGATGGATTTCCTGCTGATTTCTGTGACTTTGCCTGGGGGGGGTGTGTGTGTTTGAGCACATTTTGGGGTTTTGTTTTTTGTTTTTTTTTTTTTTTCTTCCTTGAAGCACTCTTAAACAAAACTTACTAAAAGGAATTTCTGGCTAGTTTAGCGTTGGGTAGGAAAGGTCTAGGTTTTTGAGCCTAAATCCATATTTGAGAAGAGAGGCAGAAAGCTAGTAATGGAACTCTTTTCATCAGTTTTGGACTGTATAAACTGGTAGAAATACTAATTTTAATGCCAAGTCTAAGGGGTGCCTGGGAAGCAAACCGGACAGACCTGAGCAGTGTCTAAAAAGTGTATGACATGTGGCTTCCTTTTCCGCTAAGAATTAAAATGGAACCTTTTCAAAGCTCATGTCCAATGTAAACAGAATGCAATGCCTAGCTGTTTACCCAGGCATCCTCTGCCTAAAAGAGTCAAAAATCATTGTCCATGATCATCTCTGACAAAAATAAAGAGAAAGTGTTAGAACTTGCAGTACAGAAATGATTATCTGGAGTTAATTGCTGAAGTAGCTCATTGAAGAGGAGAAAGTTAATGCTTGTAGGAGTTAGTGCTGTGTGTGTATGCACGTGGATATTTGTTGTTGTTGGTTTTGTTCTTCCCAGTCCAAAATAGGGGCGCATATTCTGGTTTGGAAGGTGCGCTGTCACCTTTACATGGCTTCAAAGAGAGCCTCTGTTGACATGTTACCTACTCCCAAGTTACTGGAAATACTTTGATTTAATGTACAAAGTCCACGGTGATCTGAAAGTATATGTTTTTTTTGACTGTTGCGCTAAACCAGGAGCAGAACTGCTCTGTGCATTTTTGGCTACCGCTAAGTGGCCACCGAGTGTTCTTTACCTTGATTTTTAGTGGAATTGCTCCCAGAAATAAGGTATTGCGGCTCTGGGTTGGTGTCAGAAAGAAGCTGTTTTGTTTCCTGGTAAACAAGTGTTCTCTTTTCCACTACTCAGCGTGGAAGAAAGGACATCAGAGTAACTTGCAGAGCAGCACGTGTTTATGACCTCTTAATAAAGCCACAATAAAACTAGTAGAGCCTATATTTGCTGTATTTTCTTGGACACAACACAACTACATGGATGTTGCAAGTAAAATTCCGATTCTTTGGAAGTTAATGGTAGATTTAGTGAGCCAGTTCAAGCTAAAGATCTGAGGGCTCAGTGAATCTCTGCTGAGGTGTGCCTTGCTTCTGTATAGTTAAGTAGGAACTGGATTGTCTTTAAATAAATCCCTGCAAGCTTTCATCTTTGGTGACTTCAGAATACTGTGGTCTAAATGTCTCATTCTGAGCTATATTCTCTTGAGGGGGGAAAAATAGGTACTTCCATTATAAAACAAGATGGATTGCATACTTGGATGCCTAAAAAAGATCAGATGAATGCACCTGAAACACTTCGTTCTCCCTTCTCTAAAAGAGAGCTGGAGATGATTGTCTCAGATGTGCATGTTGACAGGGTAGGTGAGATGAATCCCTCTCATTTTGTTTAGGAAAATCTGGAGGAGGAAGCTTAATGTTTTTATTTGACCTATGGACTCAATACTTGTTGACAGGAAAGAGCTCTAAATAAAAGGATGGTTTGACAAAGTTCGAGTGCATTATCCCTTGTTGCTCAGTAGGTGGTCTGAAAGGAGTAGAGAGAAAAAGAGGCAGTATGATCTACATCCCTCTTCCTTTTCAATTACTTTAAAATGCTACTTGAAAAATATAGATGACGCTTCCCACAACTTCATAAAGCAACTGAGAGCTGGGGTCCAGTTGCTCCCTGTCTGGGGTGTTTAGGATTGCTGGTGGCTGCAGTGGTGTCAGTGGCAGAGGGTAAGGAAATGCTGCCCCAGGGTGTAAGTGCTGGAGCTGGACTGGAGAAGCTGCCTGGGGCTGATGTTATCCCAACCCTGTGGCTGGCTGCCTGTCCTGCTTCCTAAGGACTTAGGATGGTGTCTGTCTCTGGTTGCTGTAGATTGTGATAAACATATGGGATCCCATCTCCTATGAGGTCTCTAGATACAAGAATAAATCAGTGTTACTGTCTGGGTACATGGAGGGGCCTGGGCAGGTGTATTAAGGACTGAGGTGTGGCTGGGAGTGGAGATCATTTGGGCTTATATAAATAAGTTCTACCCATTTAACATATACTGTCCTGTAAAGCCCCTAATGAAGACTGCCCCAGTGCCACAGTCACTTAGGAAACACATGATGGATCACTGGTTATTTCTGTGTTCAGTTGTATGATTTGTGTAGTACAAAAATACTTTTTCCAGGCTGTACAGCTTCTCTGTTGCTACAGCTTTCCCACCCTCCAACTGGGTGGCAAGTGCCATTTATTTCTCATGTAAAAAAGGAATTCAAAAAGAAGCCAGTGCTTCAGAACTAGATTGGTAGGGAGAAGAAAGGATTATTTTTTTTTTCCTGCTGCTAATCATTAGCTCAATTTCCTCCTTTCTTCAGGATGAGCAATTTTTGCTGAATAATAACCAATGGCTCAGAGGAGTTCTGGCTTGAGGTAACTGACAGATTTAACCATGATAATGGCTACATCAAATAGCTTTAAGTTGATTGTGATCAGATAGTTTAATCCCACTTAATTTCTGTGGAAATTGCTCTTCTAACTGACTTTTAACAGTTTTGAAAATTACTTGCTTGCTCTGGACGTTCAGAGTTTCAGACTGTAGAGACTTTTTCCAAGGTGGCATGTCCAGCCCCAGCAATAGTGTGTACTTGAACATTCATTTCAAGCTCTGGCCACTCAATTTAGTAACTAATTGAATTTTTTGGCACTTGCTCTGTAGTCATTACCTATGTAGTGGTATGGGTTTTTTAGGAAGGACTCCTGGCTGTATGGAATGTATTTATTTATTTCTATAGAGTTAAACAGTGTTCCTACAGGGAAGCTTCATAACAAAACAGCTGTTGTTTGTAAAACTAGATGAAGTATGTTAAAGGGGCCTCTCTTCCTATTAGAAAAACTTGCTGATCCTGCACCAGTGAAAACAGGTTTGAGGTGGTGACAAGCTTGCGTCTAGGAGTGGATCTTGGAGGTGTCTGTGCTTGAAGAGAAGAAAAAAATATTATAAGACGGGGGAGCAAAGAGAAATGTCTGAAATGAACCTTTATATTTTTGACTATAAATATATGCAGTGGCATGGCAAATAGCAGAGTACTACTGGTTTGTTAAGAAACTTTTTAAAAAATCAATGGTGGCTTAACAATGATAAAGTACTTAAATGTGTATATCTTGTTTCTGTCAGCAAACAAATGAAAGAGCTGGAGGAGTCGGGATTCCTGAAAGGAGCTTTGAGTGCAGAGCAGCAGTTGGCTCTCATTAGCATCTGTACAGACCTGAAGGCAGCAGTAGAGGGTGCTACTTTCATTCAGGTAAGCAAGTATTTGACAACTAGCAAACAAATTTAGAAAGATGATCAAGAGCTGTGCTGTGCAGTCGATGCGCAATGGAGAGTTCGACATCCTGACCACATAAGGATGGTTGTGCTTGTTAAAGTTCTTTCTAGCCTAGTACTTGACATGGGAGATGATGCCTCTTTGCAGGATTTCCCTACTCGAGAGTCATTGCAAGTTTCTTTTAGGTTATGTTGGAAGAGGCTGGTGGCTGGCTAAGCCAAGAGAGAATTGCTGACCTCCATATGTAACAAAGACTGTACCTGTGTCCTGGTTTCATGGGATAAAATTTATAGAATCAAGTTTCTGTTAGATTTTGTTTCAGTTTGTGGCCAGCCATGGTGATAAGGCCATGAGCATTCTGTAGCAGTTAAACCCAGGGCAGCTGACCCAGGCTGGCCCACAGGTGTATCCTATATCATTAACATCAAGTTCACTACAAGAGGCAAAGCTTGCTGGGGAGGAGCAGGGCTCTTTTTGCTCTCCTCTCTTTTATCCTACCTCTTTTTCATTCTCAATGATTACCATTCCTGGAGCAATTTGCCAGCGCTATGTAGCTAAGTATAATTTTGTGTGTTTTGTATTATCATTGATATTGGTTTCTTTATTTTATTAAATCTGTTTAACTTTAACCCACAAGTCTCCCTCCTTTTCCAAATTCCCGTCCTCGGTTGGGGAAGGGACATTGGGTAAGAGAGCAGCTGTTACTGTTTAGCGCCAGGTATGGGCTAAACGAAGACAACCAATTAAAAAGACAAATGTGAGGGGATGGGGGGCAGAAGATTCTTGGGGGATAAATTATCTCTTAGGGAACACCACATGTTCTAGGGACCACTATGCCCAGGGATGACTTCTGTCTGACTGTGAGGGAACACTGGAGCCAAAAGCAGCTATCTGACAGTGCTAAGATTATTAAGAACAGGGTTGATATAGAGGGCTGGAATCTGTTCTGCTAAGTAAAATTGGGATGGGGAACAAGCTGTATTACTAAACATGATAGCCTGTGGCTGCGTAACTATTTGTATGCTTATTGGCATGAGCATAGTTCAGGGAACAGCTGAATCAGGGACCATTTCTGGGATAAAGTATGAATGAGTTTGGATTGGACTTGGCATCTTCTGCTTTGCATAGTCCCCCAGTATTATTCCAGTATTGTACCATTAACTGTCTCTACACATATGTGTGCTGCACCCAAGAGATGACAATTTATACTGTTTCAGGCTGTAAATCCCACAGTCTACTTAGCTGCAGCACATCCCTAATAATAAATTGAATTAAAAGGAGACAGATTTGCAGAACCTTTTCTTTTTCCCAAGTTGGTGAGGTGGAGGGGGAGAGAGTCGGAGGCAGAGCAAAACCTCACACAGGAGTCAAGGTGTGAATGTACTATAGATTCTTACAGTGGTATACTATTTTGTGTTCACTTCCTTTTCTACAGATCATGAAACTGTATACTGTTAGCCCAGTATCTTACTCCTTCATCAGTAATGAGCTCAGAGCTTGTCAGTTCGTATTATTGTTTTCACATATGTATCACCTACTTCTGCTGAGTTTAATCTGCAAGTTTATTGTCTAGTTATTCAATCCTGTAAAGTCCTTCCACAAATGTTTGTAGTTGTAATGATGATGACTGACTTAATTTTATGAGCTAACTTTCAGGGTATGAATGGATGTAACAAAGGGCACAGATGCCTTTGAAAGAGCACTGGTCAGCATCTTCCACTGAGTAAGAACTGACTTACTGTCCCTTTACCAGTTACTGTCCACGAAAGGACCTTTTATCTCACATGTGACCAGTTGACTTCCTTGAAAGATTTTACTGGTTTTTTGTTGCAAGACTTCTTGGGCATTCGCACCGACTGCATCAGCTACATGACTCCTCTGCCTGTTCTTGCTGCTTCTTTTAGAGAATTCTACTAGGTCTGTGAATCGGGACTCCCCTCTGAAAAAAGTTGCTTTGATTCTTCTCCGTTTATGTAATACTCATTCAGTGCTACCCTTTTCTCTTAACTTGCTTGTTGAGATCTTTCCTGAAGTTCCTTTAAAAGTTGCATCATGCTTGCCACTCTTCTGCTCTTTGGTACCAAAATAGTGTACATTCAGTTTTGTTTCAAGTGAGCAGTTGTATATCACTGTTACTGTGTGGGATATCCAAACCGTATGAAAACATGTCCTAGTACCTTGGTTCTGGTTCCCCTTTCCTCTGTTCTATGACTTGAGACAGACCCTGGGAGTCCCCAAGACTAAGACTTCAGTCATCTTCAAGGATTAGAAGGAGAAACAGAACAGTTGCAAAGAAATCGCTGTTCTGTGTGTGTTTTCCAGATGATCATCATTCTGTACTCTGAACATCTCTTGGTCCTGTGCATTCTTCTTCTCCATGTATTTTGGAAAAGGGGGATTTTTTTAATTATTCCTCTTGTAAATTGTATGTGTGGGGGAAGGTGTCCCCTTTGTTTAGTCTTATTTTGACAAATTAACAGCCTACATGGCCACGTTCATTTTGGTACTGCCTCAACTTTGTGAAGGCTGCCTTGTTTCTAGTAGACTCTCCTAGTTCCGCCTGTTTTCTTTTGCTCTTTCAAGTGTTTCTTACTACCTCGTATGTCCATATGGTATCTTTACTTTCTCTGTATGCTACCTGTAAAGACCTGATCCTTCTTACTGCCAACTTTGCATCTCCTTAGTATCCTCACTTTTATTGTAGTAGTTTCTTTTGAAGCTAAGCACAGCTGTGATGGAGTTCTTGGCTCTTGTTACTCCTACAGAGATGTTGAATCTTGGTATGCTATTGTTCCTCTTAGAGAGGCTCTTCAGCAGTAGGATTTTTGAACAAGGTCCTGCATGCTATTTCAGATTAAATCAGGGGCTGCATCATCCATCCCTGCTATCATTAGCTGATCTACGAAACAGGCATTGGGCAAATGTTGCAGAATCAAAGTAATTTTGAGCTGGAAGGGACCTGTGGAAGTCATCTGGTCCAACCTGCTGCAGGACCAGCTCACATCAGCATGCTCAGGATTTGTGCGGTAGAGTTTTGAATGTCTCTAAAGATAAACACTTCTGGTCTCTTTGGGTGACTTGTTACAACATTTGATTACCCTTATTATTAAACTTCTTTTCTAATATCTAATTGGAATTTCACTTCTAGTCTCTTGCCCCTCGTCCTACCACCATGAACCTCAGAAGAACCTGGCTTCTCTGTATGTTCCCTTCAGATAGCTGAAGACAGTGTTGTTGTGTTGATAGTCTCTGAATAGCAACAATCTACCTGGGGTAATTCAAGCTTCCTGGTACTATTTCATGTTCCCTTAACCCTTTTGATGTCTCTTAACATGTAGTCATTAATCATATAAATAAAAAAAAAAATGAAGTAACTGCAGTATGCCTATAAGTAACAAATTGTATGTGTGAAACACTGTTGGTGGTATTCATATCAGCTCAACAGTTTCAAACCATAGCATCAAATTTTTGTTTGATACAAAATGCTAACAAATACACAATGTAAGAGGGCAAATTATTTGAACTAGTCCTTAATTTGCTCTTGGAAGGGGAGTGGAACAGATATAAGAGAATCTTAATTCTAGGCTCACAGCCTTATTTCAGCAATGAACAGACTGCTTTCTGGCTGAACTGTATTAAACTTCAGAAACGTTGCCTAGTGCAGCTTTGAACCTGGAAGGACAAAGTGGACTAGTTGTAACTCATGAGTGCAAGTGTCCTGACTTTTAGTTACTTAAAAAATAAAACATCAGTTGCATTAATATTAGTTGAATATAGAGGACTCTGTTTTCTTGCTTAATGATACAGCCTACTGATTAACTTGTTAGAAGACTTCCATGAGAATTGCATTTCTTTACCCTAGATTTCAGTTGGTTAAATCTTAACTTCTTTTCAAATTTTGCCTTTGTAGAGTAAGTCCACTTCAAGCTTTAAAAATTTCCTTGATGTTTGCACTCCTTGAATGAATTCTGCAGACAGTTGCCTTCTATGTTGTTTTCGTGGGACATAAAACAAATGGGATGAAGCAGTGAAAAAGCAGAGCTGCTTAAATTACATTAGTGAAGATATAATAGTGAAAAAGATGCAAGAAATAATGAGAAAATTCATAACAGTAATGTCACGAACCTTTAAAAACAAGGTATGCCTTGATGCATATTATTTTATATATTCCATCTCCTGAGCACTTTTATGAAGTAACTTGTCTTGATTAGTGTGCTTTGCATCAACTTCAGAAGCCAACAGTCTGGTTTTTGCTCTAAAACTGAGTATTCACCCTGTTTCACTTCTTGGAGCTTTTCTGTGCTACTTAGAGTAAGTGCATAACCTATAGCATTTAGGTGAATGTGCACTGCAAGCCTCTTGCATCACTAAAAGCTTTAATTCTGAAATAACATTTCCATTAGCCGAAAACTCCATGGAGACAAATTAATGGATGCATTTGTATTGTAATGTCCTTGGCATGGGACACTCATGGGCGAGGTAAATGTTTCTTAATATTGTGCTCTTAACTTTTCCTGTGTAAATATATGATGACTTTTGTCTTTTGTCCTTATGTGACTATTGGGCACTGAACTTGTTAGTACGCCTTTCACTATTAAAAACAGATTTGAGTGGATGTGTGTCTAGTTCCTAAATAATGCAAGCTCAATAGAAAGCAGTGCAGAACTCTCTTACCGCACTGCTAGTAAAATGAAACAATATCTTTTTAAATGCTTTGCTTTGGAACAATTTACTAACAGAATAATAAAGTTTACTAGCTTTCAGAGGAGGATAAGATGACTAAGTAAGATCTTACTCTTGACACTTGAGCTGCTGTGTACACTGGTGAGTTGTGAGGCCTGGCCAGGCTGGTTGAAGGTGGGCATGGAGGGTGGCTGAGAGGTGATCTTCAAACCTGTCAGTTGTGCTGTGGCATGGGACAAAGCAAGACTAGCAAGGGGGTGAAATAAAGCTTGTAACTTATACCTTGTGGTCTGAGGTATTTCTCGTATTTCCTTTTAAAGGAACTATCTCTAAAACCCTTAGAACAGTGTCTTTATTTTTTTTTTTTCCCTTCTTTAAAAAGAGAGGGTGTACTCCCCCCTCCCCCTACCCCCAATACACCTGCACACACTTTTGAACTGCTGGTAACAACACTAATAGATCTTCAGCCTGGTCTCTTTTAGATCTTCCTGACTCTTTGTCTCTCTGTTAGACATATTTAGAAAAAGAGTGTTACCAGCTTAAGCACAGCTTTCAAAAAGTCTGGTGGTGCCTCAGAATGGGAAACCAGCATTGACTTGGGAGCCTTGACAGTAGGAGTGTCATGTCTCCTGTCATAAAAAAATTGTCTTTGATTGTCTGCTACCAGTTTCTGCCACTAGCTCTTGTTTTACTTTCCTGATGGCTTTCAAGAACCATTTTACTTCTGGGGATGAGGGAATATCTGCAGACAGCAATGGGTGAAAATGTCTTCAGCTGCCCTGAGCTCATAGGATAGACAACCATCTTGGTTTGGAAGGTGCGTTAATGATGTACGTCTGTAAATATGAAGCTGCTGGAAGGCAGAGTGTGCAAGCATTGCAGTAACATGGCTTCTGGACTGGTCACTGGTCAGCTCTGAGCACTGGACAGACAACGTGAGTCATTTATTCTCAGCTGGGTAAATATAAGCTTAGGCCTGTATTACCAACTTATCTTAAACATAGACGTGAGGCACCAGAAGTTATGTTTTGGCTTCTAGGGAGCTGGTTTTAAGCATGTGACTCGCTGTCTTTGTAGAGGTTTTGAGAAAACTCTTTTCCTCATTTTAGGGTTTGAAACAGTCTGATCTCAAAGACTTGCTGTAGAATACTTTATTAGGTCAGTGTTTGAATTGAACTGAAAGACTATGTTTGGGTAAACAGCTTGCATGTGTCACTGCTGTGATGGTGCTGCTGAATGGACTTTTGTCCTTCCAAACTTTCTAACATTCACTCCCCATCTATCCTGCGCATGTAACAATTGGTGTTGTCTACCATTACAAATTTCACAGAATCAACCAGGTTGGAAGAGACCTCAGGGATCATCGAGTCCAGCCGCTGCCCCTACACCACCCTGTCAACTAGACCATGGCACTAAGTGCCATGTCCAGTCTTTTCTTAAACACATCCAGAGATGGTGACTCCACCACCTCCCTGGGCAGCCCATTCCAATGTCTAATAACCCCTTCTGTAAAGAAATTCTTCCTCATGTCCAACCTGAACCTCCCCTGGCGAAGCTTGAGGCTGTGTCCTCTTGTCCTATCGCTAGTTGCCTGGGAGAAGAGGCCAACTCCCACTCCGCTGCAACCTCCCTTCAGGTAGTTGTAGACGGCAATAAGGTCACCTCTGAGCCTCCTCTTCTCCAGGCTAAACAACCCCAGCTCCCTCAGCCGTTCCTCGTAGCTCAGACCCTCCAGACCCTTCACCAGCTTGGTCGCCCTCCTCTGGACTCGCTCCAACACCTCAACATCTTTCTTGAAGTGCGGGGCCCAGAACTGAACACAGTACTCAAGGTGCGGCCTCACCAGTGCCGAGTAGAGAGGGACGATCACTTCCCTAGACCGGCTGGCTACACTATTCCTAAGAGAGGCCAGGATGCCATTGGCCTTCTTGGCCACCTGGGCACACTGCTGGCTCATGTTTAGCCGGCTGTCGATCAGCACCCCCAGGTCTCTTTCCGCCGGGCCGCTTTCTAACCACTCTTCCCCCAGTCTGTAGAGCTGCATGGTGTTGTTGTGGCCAAAGTGTAAGACCCGGCACTTGTTCTTGTTGAACCTCATGCCGTTGGTCTCGGCCCATCTATCTAACCTGTCCAAATCCCTCTGAAGGGCCTTCCTACCCTCCAGCATATTGACACTGCCACCCAGCTTGGTGTCATCTGCAAATTTGCTGAGGGTGCACTCAATCCCTGCGTCTAGATCATCTATAAAGATATTGAACAGCACCGGCCCCAGAACTGAGCCCTGGGGAACACCGCCAGTGACCGGCCGCCAGTTGGACTTTGCCCCATTCACCACCACTCTCTGAGATCGGCCATCCAGCCAGTTTTTAACCCATTTAAGAGTCCACACATCCAAGCCCCAGGCAGCCAGTTTGTCCAGGAGGATGCTGTGGGAGACAGTGTCGAATGCCTTACTGAAGTCTAGATAGACTACATCCACAGCCCTGCCCTCATCTACTAAGCGGGTCACTTTGTCATAGAAGGAGACCAGGTTGGTCGAGCAGGACCTGCCTTTCATAAATCCGTGTTGAATCCATGTTGGCTGGCCCTGATGCCCCGATTGTCCTGCATGTGCTGTGTAATGGCACTCAGGATGATCTGTTCCATCACCTTGCCTGGCACCGAGGTCAGGCTGACAGGCCTATAGTTCCCTGGATCGTCCTTCCGACCCTTCTTGTAGATGGGCGTTACGTTTGCTAATTTCCAGTCAGCTGGAACTTCTCCAGTTAACCAGGACTGCCGGTAGATAACAGAGAGTGGTTTGGCAAGTTCATTTGCCAGTTCCTTCATTACTCTGGGGTGAATCCCATCCGGGCCCATAGCCTTGTGGGTGTCCAACTGGCACAGCAGGTCACTAACCATCTCCTCCTGGATCCTGGGAGGTTCACACAGCCCCCCGTCCCTAACTTCAGGCTCTGGGGGCCGAGTCTCCTGAGGCCAACCGGTCTTGACATTAAAGACCGAGGCAAAGAAGGCATTGAGCACCTCTGCCTTTTCCTCATCCCCTGACACTACACTACCCTCCTCATTCAGCAAGTGGTGGAGGCTCTCCTTGACTCTCCTTTTGCTGTTGATGTATTTGTAGAAGCTTTTTTTGTTGTCTTTGACTGTAGCAGCCAAATCGAGCTCTAATTGAGCTTTGGCCCTTCTAATCTTCTCCCTAAACGACCTGGCCACGTCCCTATAGACCTCCCAAGTTACCCGACCCTTCTTCCAGAGCAAGTAGGCTCTCTTTTTTTCCTTAAGTTCTAGTCTAAGTTCTCTGTTTAACCAGGTCCGTCTTTTTCCCTGACAGCTTGCCTTCCTACAGACTGGGACAGCCTGCTCCTGAATATTTAACAATTCCCTTTTGAAGCATGTCCAGCCTTCCTGGACTCCTTTGCCCTCCAGGACCGATTCCCAAGGGACTCTGTCCACCAGCCTCTTAAACAGCTAAAGTCAGCCCGCCGGAAATCTAAGGCAGGAGTTCTACTCTTGCCCCTCCTTACTTCCCCCACTATCGAAAACATTTCATGGTCGCTATTCCCAAGATGGCCACCGACCCTCACATCTCCCACTAGTCCTTCACTGTTCACAAACAACAGGTCAAGCAGGGCCCCTCCTCTACTGGGCTCATTTACCACTTGCATGAGGAAGTTGTCCTCCACACATTCTAGGAATATGGCTTTGATCCCTGTTACAGGAGGTACTCATTGCCATAACTGTCATCCTGCCCAGCAGTTAATCTTGCTCTTCAGGGTCTCTTTCAGTGCTCCTTGGTCTCTTTTCTAGGGCTGTATTGTATTTCCATTGCCTTTCCTAGATCGCTTCCCCTATTTTTCAGTGTGGATGGGATCACAGTAGAAGAAAATGGAGAAGATCTGATCCTTTGAGAAAGGATGTGGGGAGGAGGATGTCAGTCAACCTGTTTGAGATCTTATTGCCCTTCCCTAAGGGAACAAAAAGGATTTTCATCTCTTCTGTAGCAGCCTGATCAGCTTGTCTGTCCTTTCAGAGTTATGTAGGACACATGGACATCATGGAAAAAGATGATGGCGTGATACTGACACTAGATGAAGCAAAACTTGCCTTCATTTTTTGTATGTGTGTTAAAAAACAAACCAAACAAAAAAACCCACACAATCCCCCCCAAACTCTCCCAAATCTGCAAGTTTGACTCTGATTTTAGAAAATGTAATTCTGAAAACCTGCTTTGTATTTTGTACTAAAGTTTCAACAGACATTAGTAACTCAGTCATTTATTCTGAGCAGTATAAAATGGCAGTAACTTGATATTTTTATTGCTCCAGTTCCTTAACAGGGTATGTTTCTGAACTGTAGGAAAGTACAAAATGTTTCCATCTAAATGCTGGATTTCACCTCGCCAAAGTGTTATTTACTTGTAACAGTATCAGGTGGTAGACAGTCTTTCATGTCACTCAAGAGCTAGAGATTTAAGAAGCATCAGATTTCCCACTGGTATGAACTCATAAATTCAAGACAACTAAGAAGTTATCACTTCTTAGATTTTAAGTGAGTTATAGCCCTAAATTCTTTTTTTTTTTTTTTTTTAATTAGATTAGCCTGAAAGTGCGGGTATTTTAACTGATGCTTTTACAACTGCTCTGTAATAAGCTTACTCATCTACTGTCCTTTAGTTGATGGTTTTGAATTCTATTAAAGGTTTTCTGAATATGAATTTAGCACTGTTCTGAAAGCCAGGCACCTGTAGATTTGCTGTAAGATACTTTTATAACTGTATTTTAAATGGAAATTTAAACAAGTTCACACCCTATGAATCAGAGTTAAACTCGTATGGGCGTCATCCTACTCGCTCTAGTCCTCTACTCCTCAGCAGAACAGTGTATGAAAGGACCCCACCTTTATCAGAAGATTCACCTTTACCTTTGCTGACCTACCAGCTACAGACTTATCCTAAATCAGGCCAGAAGGGACTTCAGAGGTTACTTAGTCCAACCCCTGCCCCAAGGCAGGATCAGTCATGCGTAGACAACTCTGTCAAAAATGGGTTGACCTGTTCTTAAAGATCCTCGTGTGATGTGATTCCTTCTCCTCCCCTGTGTTAAGCATTTTAGCATTCAGTGCATACCTACCCCATAGAAAGTCTGTTACTGAAGCCCCAGGATATGAGCATATGTGGCCATGCCTTTCTGTTTTATTTATGTTTTTTTATAATTGTGTTAAATGGTGATAATGTGGCCCCATCATTAACAAGTTGCCAATATGTTTTTCAGTTAAAGGAGCTGCTGTCCTTGTCCTGCTTTTTTACCCTTGGTTTATAGGATTCCAGTTCTTGTTCAGGTTCAAAATAAAGTCTTGGTTGCCAAGGTTGTGTGGCTTGTTTTGAGCTAACTAGAGTTGTTTCACATCTTAAGGAGTCTTTTGTCACCAAACATTTTTGTTAACAATCTGGTATTTGGACATGTGCTTGAAATCATCTTGGAGGAAGTTGCATACCCAGGTATGTGGAATGAATATCTGCAGGGGGAAAAGGGGCAAACAACCTGATGAGCTTCTGTTCCGTTGTGTGTATCACATGTGGTTTGGGTTCCTGCATCACCTCTAAGGGTTACAGGTCAGGTCCCACTTAACCTTGCCTCCCTGCTGTAGTGCACAGTCATGTTGCTCCCACTGGTTTCCCCGTGACCCTGGCTGCTGGGGGCTCGCGTTCTAGTCATGCTCTAACATAATTATGTCAATTATCAGAGTCTATGCTGTTAGTTGTTTTTGTGGGGTTTTTTTGTGATTTTGTTTGGTTTTTTTTCCTTTGAATCTTCCTTATGTTAACTGATCAAAGTGCTGACACCAGAGTGAAAGGTGTGCAGTAGCCTGGGGACTCCTTCAGTAACAGCTGTGTGTACATGTTCCTGTGCTGCATCCCAAACCCATACAGCCGTGTGCAAGAGTGTGTGTCTCCTGCCCAGCTGCTGTCCCTGCCTTTACATTCAGATGAGAGTAATAACACATTCTAAAAGGAGACTGAAGTAAATATGTTTTCTTCCCACCATCTTTGCAGTTTGAAATGATACATTTTTATTTGGCATCTTGTCTTAATATCCTGGTGTACTGGTATGTCCACATACTGTCCATCTTTAAAGTGTGTCAGAATAAGCATCTAAAACTACTTTGCCACTTTTGGAGAGAGCATGATGGAAAAGTCCAAAATACTTGCAGTCAAGTATTTACATTTGAAATATGTAATAATTTTGAATTTTGTGAAGTTACCAAACCTATTGAACGCATGAAAAATTTTAGAAAGAAGCTCTGATTTCCTTAAGAGAAAGTGCATCTTCACCCTTCCAGGACAGAAATACAGACCTAACTCCTGCAGGAGAAGACCAAACTAGCATGTCAATACAGAAGCCTAAATAGAAATAATAATAATTAGAACTGAAATACTAATGATAGTAGTGAGCATTTTAAACACTATTTTGCTTAAAATATAATTTGAATTTGATATGGATTCTATAAAACAGTGGTAATGACAGAAACACAGCAGTCCTTATGCATCCGCAAGTGGAGCAAATAGATGCAGTCTTGCTTTGATAACTCCCGTAACCTCAACTTTGACAGTAGTATTGAAGGGAACGGAATTGGTTGTAAAATTGCAGGGTTTAATTTGCAGAGAGATTATTTTAGCATGTGTACTTTTTCTTTCTGAAGTCAACTAGGTTTTTACAAGAATCTTTTCGTTATTATTTAGATATGGTAAAATTATATGGAATAGTTGTATTTGACTGTACAGTTGCTAGCTATAGTAATAATGCTTTGAAATCTGTTTCACTTAATTAAATTTCCAAGTCTTCTTTTCAGGTTCTTTTAATGTCTGTCTTTATACAGATAACCTGAATGCTGTTTAAAATCCACAGGTCCTTGCTTTATGTAGGTTTATGTTAATCAGGCTTTGTTTTAGAAATACAGCGTTCTAAAATGACTTGGTAGATTGAAAATAAAACAAGTATGCCTGAAGTCTTTTCTGGGAAGTTCTTTTTCTAGTGGATTATAGCTACAGAAGATAATGAAAGTGTTTGTATAAATGGATTAAGCACTAAAACTTTCAAAAAAGCTGCTTTTCTGAGATTCAGAATTCTGTCTCTTAATCCTCTGAAGATCTTCATATTCCCACAAAAAGCTGGACATAATGTGGTTCCTGTTGCAGGAGTGCTGACAGTCTGGGTCCAGCTTGTGAGATAGTTTGGTGCTCTGAAAGCTGCTGCTATGTCTTCATTCTACGAGAGCAGAGGATTGCTGTCACTTGACTCTGGGAACTGTTCTACAGAAGTGCCTCAAAATTGTCAGCTAAATTGCAGCACTGAAAAGCTGAGACCACTTAAAATGCTGTAATTATATGTGTATAAATAGAGGAACAGAGCCAGGATTTGTGGCATGTTTGGAGATTCTCACTTAACTGCAGAAGTTGAAGAGAGTCCTTGTAGCAATCAAAGTAGTTAAGGCTTCTAAACAGTTTACCTGCTACTTGAAGCCCTCAGTTGTGGTTAGGGCAAGGGCTACAAGGCACTCTTGCTGTAGCACCTGCAGCATGGCAGTGAAGTACAGCTGTTGGGGATTAGGTGGTGCAAAACGAAGGTAGGAGAGGAATAGCTGCCTATAGTGTTCATTACATGCTGTGAGCTAGCACCCACAGAGCTCTGCCTCTGTTTGAATGAGGAACCAGTTGAGAGCTCATGGGTCAGGGTTAACAGGCCCACCAATGTGAAAGACATTGTGGTAGGCGCCTGCTACATACCACCTGATCAGGAAGAAAAGGCCTTCTTCAGACAACTGGAAGAAGCTTTACATTCATAGGCCCTCATCTTCATGGCGGGGCTTCAACTACATCGGTATCTACTGGAGGGGACAGCACAGAAGAGCACAAAAAATTTGGGAGGATTCTGGAATGCATTCGTGATAACTTTGTGATGCAGGTGGTTGGGGAGCAGAAGAGGAGATATGCTGTGCTGGACCTCATACTTACAAACAAGGAAGAACTGGTTGGAGATGTGAAGGTTGGGGGGAAGCCTTGGCTACAGTGACTATGAGATGGTGGAGCTGAGGGTCCTCAGAGGAGAAGGAAGACAAAAAGTGGGATCACAGCCCTTGCCTTCAAGGGAGACAACTGTGGCCTGTTTAGGCCAAAATCTGCTTGGAAGAATCCCATGGCATGGGATGCAGTCCTGGAATGAAGAGGAGTCTAGAAGAGCCGGTCTAGGAGATCTCAAGATTGATCTGTCTGCACTTGCAGGAATTTACATTATCATGAATCTTCATATTAAGATTGCTAGGGAAGAAATATTTTCTTGATTATGTTTTGAATATGCAGCAGCCAGAATCTAATCAGGAGGTGGGAACTCATCATTGTGCAACTGTGGCTTTGACTTCTTTATTCAGCAATTCCTTATTCTTGGTGACTACCATCAGACTCCATACTTGCTATAGAGAGGGCTCGATGCTGGTCCCTGTGACAGCATCTCCAGATGCTCTTACAGAAAGTAGTTTGCTTGTTGCTGAATGGTTGCTAATCTTTGACCTTCTCCAAACCACTTTAGATCTTTGGCTTTCATCCTATACTGCCATGCTTGTATAGGACAATACCACTTATTTTAGGACCATACCACTGTGTTGCAGTGCTTTACTTCAGGCTATGCTTTGTTTCTTTCACCTCCCAGTGCTAATAAATCCATGGCCTTGGCAGCGATTCCCATTGCTAGTGTAAGGAGAGGATATTGTGCAAGATGGTGTTTTGGGGAGTGTTTGCCTAGAAGGTGGTACAGATGAGTTGCTACCTTGGCATATCTGAGAATGGATAGGAAGAACCTGGGTAGATGCCAATATTTAAATACAGGTAAATGAAGTTGTGCACTTAGATGAGTGTGGACGTGTGTGAGAGCGCAGATGGTGGATAGCATGATGGGAAAGGCCTGTACAAAACCACAGACACTGCATTTAAACAGATAAAACTCCCTTGCTTTCCATGTACAGCTATTCAAGGGGTTGTGTCATGTGAGTGCGGCTTTCTAATTAGGGGCAACTAGACCTCAGTCACCTTGTCTGGGTACCAGTGTTGCCTGCTAGGGAGAGTCTAGTATGTGTTTATCTTTGAATAGTTTTTCAAGAGTTCATAGGCTGGTAAAGTAGCTGCTATGTGTTCTCTGAAGATTTGTTTGAATAGTGTAATACCTGTTACCTTTAAGCCTTTAATTCAATACAGCTCTTCAAGGAGGTGGGTTTTAAAAATTAACAACTGTCATGTTCTGATCAGGCTGTTAAAGATACCTAATAAAGTTCAAATTGGAAGTCAGATTAGTAACAACCTTGTTCAGGTGCTCAGACCTTGGAATAAAGAGGTACTGTTCACTGCAAAACTGAGAAGTGTGATCCCCTCTACAAAAAGGGCACAGAAATATACAGTGTCACTTAAAATGCGTAGAGGTGTGTGCTAACCTTTTTGCAGTGATTCTTTGAGAGAGACTGTGGTAGCTTTAAAACCGTATCTTATCTGCTTACTGTTTGATCTTCTCTTTCTCAGGGTAAACAGAATAGCTTCAGACCTCTCCAGGCTCCATAACTGACAGCAAGTGAGGTTCCTGCTTAATGGATTGTTTAGAGCTTAATTTTCCCCCTGTTCTTCAGGGAATTGGTGTCTCTAAGAAAATAATTGCATGCTTGATGAGGACAGAAACTTTATTGCAGTGGTCCAACAATCTGAATACAATTGTGACACTATGCGAGAAACTTCAAGCAAATGGCTCATTCAGAAACCTTACGTAACCGTGGCAGGTTTGAGTTTCCAGCAGATTTGAGTTTGCCTTTTTGATTATCATCTGATGTGAGAGGAGGCTTCGAGTTTCAAGTTCACAATAAACCTATTCAGAGCAACTCTTTTATTAGCTTGAACAGTATCTGCAGAGTTCTCTTCATCTTTGGCTTTGCTAAAAGAAACTATTTAAACTTAACCAGCAAACAGGGATCCTGGAATTACAAGCAGAGTATCGTTTTGATTTGATAAGGCAGTCTGTTACTTTGTGCTCTATCCGGAGTTCTTAAATGCCCCTATTTCTCTCTTCTGCATCGCAGAACTTTTAGTACTGTTCCGTGCAACTTGCGTATTTTTTAAGACTTCAGATTACTTTTAACCCATTTACTGGGTTAAAAACTCTGGCCCTGGGCATATCTGCCACAGAGTCTGTCTGAAGCTGCAGGTATTAAATGTAAATTTTGCATTATATTAAACGTGAATTTTGCATTATATTAAATGTATAGTCTTTTTCCCTACCCTCATGTGCAGTTCAGCATAACAGGGAGGACAGAATGAAGTACTGACAGGTGGGAGAAGGTTAGCATTGGAAAAGAGCAGGTACTTTCTGTGTGTGTTAAGGGGGGAAACCTGAGGTTTTGAAAGTTTGGGATCATGTTTGGATTTTTTTAAACCTTTCCAAAAAACCCAGAAAACCAGCTGGCTTTGTTCCCCTGTTTTCTTGTAGACTGAAGTCTTTCCAGTTGATTGTGGGACCCACTGTAGTTATTCTCCCATGTCCCTGTTGCTCCCAGACTGGTAGACTTCTGCATGCTCTCCTTCAGGCAGTTCCTGGGGATAACTTTGAAATTCTAGTGACTGTAGATTGTGGCTCGTCTCATACGTGTGAAATTTCATACAACACTACAGAGCTGAACATGCTGAGTAGTTTGGAAGAAGTTCTGATAGCGTGCACTCTACTTCAGAAATCTTTCTCAGAGTTGAAGTGAATGGAGATATTTAAGCTTTTTAAGTGTGAGGGTCAGAGAGGTGTTTCAGTGCAGGTTCCAGAACTGTTCCTTAGAATCTCTGCCATGGTTCTGGAGTTTTGTAAGTTTGTCTTTTTGAGATACACCTATTCATTTCCATCTTGTCTGAGAGAGAATACTGACTTCTAACATGTGAGATTCTCTTAAAAAAAATGGAGACCAGTTCTTATTCCTCCATACTGTGTTATCTCTGTGCGTGAGGTAGAAGTCTATATTTTAGACAAAGCAGAATCATTTGTTTTATGTTAAATCTGTTGTGTGTGGTGGTCCATCTTCTGCTGTAGAGAAACTATTGGGCTTTCCATTTCTTTATGTGTGGGAAGGTATTTTTGTGTTATGGCTTACTGCTATATCTAGGCTGATTAAAATAGATGCTTTGTGCTGAGTTCCTAGGTGTCAAGGTGGGATCAGTGAAGTCTGAAATATATGGATAAATACTATTGAATCAGAAGACTTCTAATACTGATTTTTTTGTTGTTTTTTTATTCCAGGAATGTACTCCAGAGAACTTGGAACTGAAAAAGAAGATTTTCAGTCAGTTAGATCTTATTGTTGGTGACAATGTTATCTTGAGCAGCTCAACCTCTTGTCTCTTACCCAGCAAATTGTTCACTGGCCTTAAACATGTTAAGCAGTGTATTGTGTCACATCCTGTAAGTATGATGGCATGTTTTGTTTTTGTAGTAGTAGTAGTAGTACAGGTGTTTAACTAAACTGCATCCCAAACTCTTCCCTACAGACTGAGAGATACAGAAGGGTATTTGGAGTGCTTGTGTGCCATCATTAGTGTGCCGGGGCCTGACTTATTAGAAAAGCTTTAGTTTGGTCATTCTGTGAGCAGCAGCATCATCTACTAAAATGAGAGGATGTGCGCATGTTTCATACTGTTGGCTCAAGATACGTTCTGTGTAAGCTGTTGTGCTCATATTGTTGTGTGTAACTCAAACTACTGGCTCTCAAAATGTAGGAATTCCGTGTTTTGAAGACAAACCTATAAAATTCCCTACTTTCTTCTTATGGCATCATTAGTCTTTTCTAGTATCCTTTTTCAGCTCCTGCTGGGTAACAGTAAGGATCCAAAGAGTGAGCTGCATATGCTTGTCAGGTAATGTCAATGAAGGATGGAAGCTTTTGACTCTGGTTTCTTCAGACTTCTGATGCAGAAGCAGTATACTTGAAGAGGAAAATCAGGTGGATGAAATGGAACAAATTGTACTTGGAGCTGAATTTGCATGCTTTTTGACCAGCTGGGACAGGGCAGTGATGCAGAAATGATGTGACTAGAGGTGGCAGCAGAACCTCAAAATGCTGAAGGGCACCTGTGAGCTTTTGTAGAGGTCTATGTGGGGCTGCCAAACAGCAGTTTATCACATTTCTCCTCAGCATGGAAGAGCACTTTGTCTTGATCCCTGGGATTCTTACTGCTTCTGTTTTCCACTACTCAATAGCTAAGAATTTGTCAGCCTAATGTCTGGTGTTTGACAGATCAGTTAAGAGGACTGCTGTTCTGAAGGTTTGCAGTATCTGGAGAAAGGTACTGCTCTGCTGTCTGCAATTTGGTAATTACATATTGTCTCTCCAGGGCA
Source organism: Nyctibius grandis (assembly GCF_013368605.1). Classification (NCBI taxonomy): domain Eukaryota; kingdom Metazoa; phylum Chordata; class Aves; order Nyctibiiformes; family Nyctibiidae; genus Nyctibius; species Nyctibius grandis. The sequence goes on from NC_090659.1 coordinate 107,267,003, forward strand.
TCCCTCAGGGTGTAAAATAAATGTCAGTTCCCTGGGCACGCTCAAGAGTGGCCATATGAACACAAAAATACAGCACAACTTTACTGTAATGTCTCTACAGCTACCTGTAGCCTGATGCTACAGTATCAAAGCGTTTAGTCAGTCACCTTCTGACACCCCTCCACCACTACCATTGTGCCTTGGGGTGACTGGGAAGCAAAAGGAACAAAAGGATTGGTGTCTTTCTGTATAAGTAGTTTTCATCCCCTTTTAATTAAAAAAAAAAAAAAAAAAAAGTCAAACTTAAAGTATGAATCTGTGCCTAATTTAGCCTTCCTCCAGTCTAAAATTCTGTAGTTCCTTATCTCGTATTTTCTGGGTTATAACTTTCTGTAGTGCAAGTGAAGAGATAATGTCTCTTCTAGACTTCCGTAATAAGTAACTATAGCTATGATTTTTTTTTTTTTTTAACCGGTTCCTTGACTTCTGCCTGTTCTCTGTTTGTCAGTCTTTGATTTTACATTACTCTTTCTTACTGTTTTCCCAAGTTGGTCTGTACCAGTGGAATTATTTAGTCTGAGCTGCAGTCTTTAAAGGAGCCACTTCTGAAACTAGGTTTTATCAGATCTGGAAAGATAGCTAGTCCCTGCATAAATATTTTCTAGGTTGCTGTTGTAAGGATATATGTATTTTTCTAAAGCAAATACTCTGGAGTGCCGTAAAATGTCTAATTGTTCTGAAATGGCTTTGCAATCCAGATGAGACTATTTTCTTAGTAATCTCAGCTTCACTCAAAGGGGAGTGTACTGGAGAAGCTGTGAGCCAGTGTATTCTTCCAGGAGCCTTTCTGCATCTGTTATATCGGGAAATATGCTTGCTTTGTAGTAGTTGTTGGCTTTTGGTGTTTTTTGGTTTTAACCATGGCCTTGAGCATGGCCTTAACCTAACATCTTGAACACACGACAGTAGGACATGGGGAATGATGGCTGCAGGAGGCAAGCAGCTCTGAAAGACACTGTGAAACAAGAAGTGTGGAATTTGATATACTAGAAAAATTAAAAGCTAAAGTTGTAAAGTGTCTGGCACTGGTGAGTGTATTGAGGAGAAATTAAATGAAATGCTCAAAGGGCAGAAGGAACTTATCCCTTTGCTTAACATAGCAATAGGTTCAGTAATTAGAAAAAATAAATGAAATCTCATAGCACAGGTGTATGATAGAAATGCATGCACTACTTGCAGGTACAGCTGTTCTCTGCAAGCAGTTTCAGGCAGTGTATCATCAGAGGTTTTCTACGGAGCAGTTAATTTCTCGTGTACTGTATGTGCGTGCTGTGTCACACAGCTAGAAATATGGAGCTAGAGGAGGCTGTGTGCCATCGAGTGAGGTTCTTTGCCGTACAGGAAACCATGCAATCAAATCACCTTAAAAATGTATTAAGCTCTGTTAGATTTTTTTTTTTTTAACTCCACTACTCCTGTTGGAAGTTGTTCATGTCTTCTAATTTTTGTTCCAATCTTATTAACAATCCATTAAAATTAATTTGATGTTTGTTGGCAGTTTTTGGGTAGCTTAATTCTTTCTCTGTGTTTACTTTGTCGTATCCTTTCTTAGCTTTTGTTTTGTTAGGCTGAGTAAGGTGAGCTCTTCTGCTCCCTGAAGAAAGGCTTTGCATTCCCTTTCTCATTTTTAGAAACCTTCCCCCACCCCCAATTTCATCCACATTTTACCACTTTTAGTTTTTACCAAAATCTGTTATCTCACTCCTAAAAAATTGTCTTCCTAAGTCTCCTCAGTGTGCTCATGAACACACCCGTATACTCCCTGTGCCAAGTTCATGAAATAAAATATTTCAATAAGATGACTGTCAACACTGATCTTGGAAGAAATTTATAATAGCCTCAGTCTCTCTCAACAGTTAAGTTTTCCTCTTCCTGAGCAGAACCTGTGATATACTTAAGGGTTAGAAAAGCCTTCAGAGAACTTCTTGGTGCTTGCAGTGTTTTGGATCTTGCTAAATTGCCTGGCACCACACCTGTGATGGTGTCCATCATGGTGTTCTCAGCATTGGTGGTGGCACTGCCAAAGAGACTGATGTGAGAAAGGTCATATTGAAACATAAGGCACTTTAAAGAGAATGAAGTGTGTTACATTAGTAGTTAGAGCAGATGCAACTTACATCAGGTTATATGTTGGTCACACCCTACAATAAAAGGAACTGTAAGTACTGAAAAGAAAGACCATGCAGAGAGGAAAAACTGCTTGCACCTTGCTGTGACTAAATCTTGTACTTGTGTTTATGTGAGCACAGTTAAGAGCAGTTGACTATAAGGGAGCATGGTGAAAGCATCAGCACTTAATTACCATCCTTTAAATGTCCATGTTATTTCTGTTAGTAATTTATGATATGTTAGCTCCTTCTGTTGTCTGGAAACTAGACCGAGAGCTGAGTTTAACATCTTAAGAATATGGCTGAAGGACTGCTGCTTTTGGAAAGAACATGCAGGCAGTGTTACTGCCTGTAACACAATGACCTGAAGAACTTTTAGCTGTTTCTAGGATATTCTTTAGAATTTTTTGTTTATTACTTCAAAAATACATTACACAAAGGTCTTGACTTGATAAGAAGTTACATTTGGGAAGAGTCAGGGAGAGGTAATTTTTTTTTTTTACAGTAGGTACAGTGTTTGAAGGTAACCTGTTCTGCAACTTTATTGAAGTATGTTTTATGTGATATCTGTTACTATGTTTAGCATATATTTACAGGCTTGGGCCAGTAGCAGCTTATCTGTTAAGTGTTGCATCTTACAGGTGGTGTTTAATAATAATTTTGTTATAAAGTTCCAAATATCTAAAAGGAAATGCCTTGCTTCATTTGGAAAGACAGGTGGTGGCCATATGTTGTACAACAACAAACAGCCTGAATATTGAGAAACCATCGGTTACTCAAGTCAGTATAAAGTCTTCTAGTACTGTTTGAGTGCTATCATCTTTAGTGTAGCTCCATGAACTTTGCTGGGGTTAAACAGAGTTAGATTTAATGCAAGATTGATTGTTTTTAATTTGAATTAATACACCAGCTTTTCTTGGATTGGTGAAGTTTTTCAGGGTCTGAACATCAGGCTTACTGTGTTCACTGGAAAATGTCCATGCTAGTAGCAAGCTATAACGATGCTTTATATTAACTTGTTCTGTTAATCTGTTGATGTTGACATTCTTTTGTGTTTCTTCTTGAGGTAAATCCACCTTACTTTGTGCCGTTGGTTGAAATTGTTCCTCATCCAGAAACAGATTCTTCTACTACAGAGAGAACATACGCCCTGATGAAGAAGATTGGTCAATCTCCTGTCAAACTTAACAGAGAAATTGAGGGGTTTGTTCTGAATCGGCTCCAGTATGCAGTGATAAGTGAAGCCTGGAGACTTGTGGGTGTATGTATATGTTTTTTTTCTGATTTCTACACACACACACTGCCAGTTTGTAGATGTGACAAGCAAGACTGGATATTTAAATTTCCTATAAATTTGTGTCATCTTTGTTTAAAATCTCCCTTATGAACATGAAATATATATTAACATGTAAATTAAAAACAGCAAGAAGTGATGTCAGTTATAAATAGCAAAGACTGACGAAAACAAAGTCATACGATCATAGCAACTATCCTTTATTCTGCTTTCTTTTCAGAATACTTTCATTTTAAGGACAATCAAAAGAGCAATCTTAAAAGCACAGAATTCAAAATACTGATTTTTCTTTTTTTCTAGGTTGTCTCAACATTTCCTGTTAATTTCTGAATGTTGCTGGCCTACTGTACAATGGTTCTGAAAATAATATTTTAAATGGTTTTCTCTTTGGCCGTTCAGGAATTGCACTCATAGGTTCAACAGTTATTTGATACTTGTAGGTAAAGACAGATCTCTCCTCCTACCCATTCAGACTTGTAGCTGAGAATCACTTGTTTGTGCCCCTTCAGCTTTTCCCACAGTTACCTGTTCTGTGCTGCAAAGTCTGATCTTTCATCAGGAAGAGCTGCGTTACAAGTCTATTGCTATTCTGTTGAGAAGGATTCAGCTGGGCTTGAGTAGGGCATACATTTTTGTCATGGAGAGTGTTTTGATTTTTTGAGCTGTTTAAAATAACCATGTATGCAAATGTAGGTAAAGATCTTAAAACTAAGGTAATGTTATCATATCATAAACAAAGCAACTCTTTTTCCAAAGTAGTATCTAAACATAGTTGCTGAACTGATTTTGCTTACCTCTCGTTAGCTTCCACTAGCAATACAATACAACATGAAGGAGGTGGTGAATAATAATAAGTAAATCAATTTTGTTAGGAAGGAACTGATCTTCTACTGGAGATGTTTATTTAAAGTAAAACAGTTTCTGTTATTAAAAAAGTTAATACAAATTCTTAAGTATATTATAAGAAAAATCCCTTCAGAAAGCTGTAATCATGTTGAAAGACAGGGTAGAATGGATAGTAAGCTCTAAATTGTTTTTTAAACCCCAATAACCCCAGATGAAAAAAAGATTTTTAGAATAAAAATGTAAAAATGACTACTAAAAAATGTGAACAAGGAAGGTAAGTTCATGGTGAAAAAGCTAACTGAACTGCAGTGTTCATTGTTAAGGAGGTTCCCACACCTTGAAGGGAAGGGATCTGATGTAGAAGTAGAACAAGTCATGCTAAGAACAAGATTTTTGAAGCAGGAAAGAGTACATGACTAATGGCAGACTGTGAAGGAGAAATGGAACTTATCCGAGAATCCCAGAACGCAAATATGAAGTTGATGAAATACTGATTTTATTACCTTTTTACACACCAACTAGTTATAATACTGCAGAAACAGAAGTTGGTACTTAGGTGTCGAGTTCTTTTAAAAGAGTTCAAAGCATTGTCGGGAAACTGTGGACCAGTACGTCTGATAATGTATAGGCATATCAATACAATACCCTTCATCAGCACAGGTATCCAGGGAAGTAATGCCTCAAAAATACAGCAGGATTCTCTCATATCTCTGAGAGGCATAAACTGAATTGTGGAAGTCACTGCTATAGAAACCTAGGATGCTAAAAATATGAATGGGTTCAGGGAACATTTAGACACACTCATGTTAGAGGAAAATCATGCAGAAGCAACCTTCAGCTGTCGAAGTCTCAAAGACTGGACTGCTGGGAGCTGAGGCAATGTATTTCATTGAAAGCATCACTCTGTATTTGGTCTTTGGTTATGGAAAGAGCGTAAGAACACTTCATGGACCTACTATTGGAAAAGAGGTGTTGATTTGAGGTGAACCTCTAGTATGAACCTGTATGGAGGCTTTTTGTGTGTGTGGTGGTATATGAATAGTAACAAAATAGTGCTTGAAGCACTGACAGGTAATGAAAGTCGCTTTTATTGTGCATCATCAAAGTTTCCAAGTTTTTGTATAATTTTACTGCATTTCAGGCAAATACGCATTTAAACTGTAACAACTTTGATGTCTGTATTTCCATTCCAAAAGCCTGTACAAATACCAGCTATCAAAGGTGTATAGTTTCAGCTGTGTGACTTCAGGCTACACACTGCCTTTGATGGGATGAGAATCACTGCAGATAGGTGAGAGCTGCAGGCCTGGGGCAGTTTCTGTGTTTCTACTGTTGTGCTGCCAGCTTAGCAATTTCTATTGCAAGTCATGTTCTTTTGGTGTTTCCACTTTCAAAGTGGGGGAAAAATACTTCTTGCTTCTGATTAAGTCACTTTTCAGTCCTTATTGTTGAAAACATCAGCATCCCCTACTCTCAGTCTTTGAGAGACTCCTAAAAATCAAGTTTCACTCACATTGATTCCTTCTGTAACAAAAGTGTTCCTTACCCTAAGAAGCACCGGGGGTGGAAGATAAACTATGATATTAGCAGGAGGGACATATTAATAAAGCATTCTTGTCCAAAATGACCACACTGTTAATCCTTTTGTGGTTAGATATGTAAATGGCATGTATTGGATGAGGCAATCCAAGTCAGCTTGGATGCAGAACACAGACTTTCTTATGAAATTACTTATGAACACTGTGGTATTTTGTTGCTAATAATTGTATATTGCTTTTTACTATTGTGAAAGAACAATGAGACAGAACCATAAAACGTAATTTCAACGTTACTTGTCTCATTAGTGGTTATAAAGGTCTGAACAAGTATTTTTATATGCCTGCAGTTACATGTTGTAAATGGATCAGTGATCCTATTTCTATTACAAGTTTTCTTTAATTTTAACACGGTGAGTGCTTGAGAAAAATCTGTGGTGTGGCTGGAGGACTGTTCTATTTGCACTGCAGTGCATCAGTTCTTTACCACATAATAAGGACATAAATATTCTGCATATAAACACTACATGTGAACCAGGAGCGAAACGTAGCAGCAGTCTCAAAGTGTTTTGAAGCTACTTGAAATGATCTTAAATCAGTCCCTTTATGTAAACATCTATCTGTTTTCTTGAGGACTTTGCTGAGATGCAAGTTTGAAAGTTCTCATCTATGTCCTCACCTCATAAATATTTCTAGTAATGCCAGGGGAGTGATCTTATACACGCACACGTGTGCACATACTCTTTTATCGAAGTCCAAGTTCAGACATCTTTGCATGGACAGTTTTTTGGTTTTTTTTTTGGTCCGTTGAGCTTATTTTATTCAAGAAAATACTGGAAGCTTCTCCAATAGAAGTATTAATGTACTGTTAAAAAAGGCGTTGGTAGTAGGACAGACATGCAGGTACAGCTGTACTAACAACATTTATCTGGAAAACTTTGTCACAAATGGACTGAGCAGCTTGCAGGATATGTTTTAGTTCCCAAATGTAGCTCGGCAACTGACGACCTGCCAGTCTGTCTCTTTAGCAGTGCTGTGTTGGGATGGGTGATGGTTGAGGCATGGGACAGGGATCATATGATGAAAGAAGGGCTCTGATACAGAGCATGAACAGGAACGTGGGGCTGTATAGAGATTAATGTGGTAAATATAGCTACTTTCTGGATGATGCGTGGGGCTCACCAACTTCTGCCCTCTGGGTCCAAGAGTAGGAGAAGCTATAACAGCCAGAAATCTGAGGTGAGGCCCTGCCAGCAGGTTGGGTTCAGGCTCAGATTCCACATGCAAATTGCATGTGGGCATGGATGCTGGAGCAGAGAGAGCATAATTCAGGGCAAAGTGATGAAAGTATCAATGAGAAACCTGGGTATTGGGATATACTTTGTCTTTGCCAAAGGTGCAGGGGTTCCCACGGGCATACGCAGGGAGACTGGGATTTTGAAGCTGGGCACAAAATGAATGCTGTGAATGCAGGGCTGGACCAAATGCGGGAGTGGAAAGTACAGTTAAGGTGGTGAAAAATTAGGAGGCCTGAAGGTTGAGATCCCTATTTGTAGGAAAGTAGGAGAATGAAAACTTATCTGGAGACATACAGTTGGGTGCTGAGGACTTTGGCCAAGTGGATAATTAGGAATGCAGATTTAAGGATGCAGAAGTTTGGCTTTACAAGAACTTAGAAGCAAAGACCATAGATTCATTTATGGGCCTAAAAGAAGTGATTCAAGCAAGTGCTCTCCTTTGAGGCAAGACTACTACAATGAGATGTTTCATTTTGGATCCAAGTTAGTATTTTGTGTGACAAGATGTCTTTTTGAACATTGTTTTTACTTGCAAGTCACGAGCACTTGGGCAATGCAGGTGTTTGTGGCAGGAACTTTTTGTGTCAGTTATCTCTGTCTCCCCATACTCCATGTTTATTCCATGAAAAAGCAGATACTGGGAACACTCCAGTCTGTCTCTTTAAGGTCATGTATCTGAGAACTTTCTGTAGGACCACACAGAGTGTGTGAGACTGACGTTCTTGTAGGTTTCTTATTTATGTTTTTTATTCTTAGGTCTCTTGTAGAAGTGTTGCAAAGCTGATTATGATGCAAGTAAAAGAAGTATTGTGAGATGCTGAGGTTGAAGATCCTCTCTTCTCAACCCTAAATTTTGATATTACAAGTTTAGAACCATTAGAATAATCTGTAGCCAGTAATAGGAAAAATATCTCAAACCGCTTTCTCTGTTATTCCCTGTTACCATTTATCTACTTCCTCGTGCCTCCATTGATAGTGGTCACTGGTATATCCAATTTGGTCATAACTCCTTGGATCAGAGACTTACTGCCTGTATTTGCCTGGGAAGCACTCTGTGCACTGCTGACACTGCCACTTCTATGCTCTTACCAGTACCAATGCATTCTAGAGTAGCTTGGGATTATGCTGCAAAAGAGTGTTAGTTAAATAGCTTGACTTTGTCTTGTTCTGAAGGTAGAATTTTGTTGACTTCATCTAGAAAATAACAACCAAACAGTTTCACCAATTCTTTAGATCAGAAGTCTCAAACCTTGCTCTGAATATCTAGGACTGTCCTTTTACTGTGGATTGCTGAGTGGAAGCTCATCTTGGTGAAATATTTTTCTAAGCATCTCCTGGAATTTGCAAGGAGGTCATGAAATACAGCAGCAGAGATAATGAAGTGAACATGGCAGTTTTTCAGCCCTTATCTGATTTAGGAGTTTCAGCTGCGTTTAAGAACCTGCTAAAACTATTTTGCATGATGGGTTGTATGATAAGTATCTTAAAGAATCTCTGTTTTCCTCTGTATAAGTTTTTGTTACTGTCTTAATGTATTTTTTCTTTAGAAGTGGATTTTCTTTTAGGTTATAGTCATTGTAAAAGACAAGAATGGGCAGCTCTGCCATTTTTGTTAGTCTTTTGGAAAATAAATGGACATACAGCCAAACCATGACTGTTTTAGTTTGTTTTCACAGCAATCAGATGCATTGGCTTCAGTCCCTAATTTATGTACCTCTCCCTTCTCAGGTGACTAGCTTGGCAGTCCTTAAATGCTGGCAAGACTTTTAAAATTCCAAATTCCTTGTTATTAGTAATTGTATTATAGAGGACTTTTCCAAAAGATCAAAGATAAGGTACAGGGTCAAATATCTAGTTACAGTGCCCCATAAAAGGGGGATATCATAAAAGGAAGTTTAAAGGGCCAGGGAGAAAAATGGTGTTGATACTAAGTGTTTCTTACAGGGTGAGGTGAGGTGCCATGGAAGAAGAAAGATAAAGGCCAGCAAAGTAAGGAGGTATGAAGTGTGTAGGACAACAGGTTTCTCAAACATGATGAAATGGAAAGAAATAGAGCTGGTAGAGGAATCCAGGAGAAAAGTAATGTGCTCAAAATGACAGGACTGGGAAAAGATCAGGCGTGGATGGAAGGGACTTGATTGAATTGATAGTGAGGAGAATGGTGTAACAAGTGCTGCTGAGAGAGAATGCATATATTAGTGGCAATCAGCAAAAAAAATACTGGATTTGAGAGGTACAGAGGATGAAGTGGCAAATTTGGAGACAGAAAGTGTGTAGTCCTGGAGGGAGTGGACTCCAAAATAACTCTATAGACAGACTGGAGTAGGAGAACATGATGAATTGGTAGCATGAGAAAAAGTAAGATAGTTTTTTTTTAGCCATGCCACATTTAATATGATTACAAACCAAGTCGGTGACAGCAGTTGCGATGTGGGTGTGACTCACAGATGTAAAGGCTGTTGATTAAAACCAAGCAGGCTGGGTCAGGGCCTAAAGGTGGAGACTGCAGAACCACCACAGGTTTTGGAAATGAGAAAAGGGTCCATGCATAGTGAGAAGCACTAATAAAATACCAAAGGAGCATTAGGACAATACTGTGGCATCACAGGAGGTTAAAATCTCCAGGAAGGTGAGATCGTGGTATATAAATGGTGTCATAAGAAGTGTGGAGGATTCTGAGCTAGTGTAGATCTTGAAGTTTGACTGGCCATTGGGGTCACTGTGGATTTTAATGGAATTTATTTTAAATTAAGATCTTAATTCTGTAGCTGTGAAAGCTTCTGGTGAACTCTAACACACTTCTTCCCTCTGACAAGTGCTCAAAGGGAAGGCTTACAAAGAAGGGGTTACCCAGGATGCAGAGGATGAAAAATCCCCTTGGTAAGATTGTTTCACACCTAGACTTAATGAAACTGAGTTGGGACTCTTTGTTGTTTACTTCTTAGCATAAACACTGATCCTTGTGGAAGACACCTGGCTGACCTTGCACCCACCCTGCTGAATCATTCCACCAACTTATGAACTCCTTAACATCAGTGGAAGCAGGGTTATTCCCTAGGGGAAGATGGTCTAACTTGTTTCTCATTATGTGTTTTTAATTTCTGAAGAGAAAAAGTAAAAGGCTTTTCTTTAAGAGGGTATATGTGACAAGGAGAAACTGAGAATAATATATCCCTCAACTGAAGGGATCTGTCATGTTTTCGTTCTGGTAGCAGCAGTTTTTGCCTTTTAGCAGCTGTAACTGTAAAATTGCAGCTATAGTCAAAAGGCCAAGAGCAAAGCACTCATTTCATGATTCTGAGGACACCTGGTCTTCAAATGTCAGTACTGAAGCTGAGGACTACGGTATCAAAAGAAATCAATCAGTTTTTAATTTGAAAATTAATTTGCAATGATTCTGAAGTGTTTCAAGGGCTTGTTAACTCTTTAATGTTATGTTTACAGTTTTTAACTGCTGCTGTGGTTTAAATGCTTGTCTGGAACCTGTGGTTAATCTTTTGTCCACAAATCCATGTCAAACGGGGTGGGAGGGAGGGGAGGGGAGGGAATCACTCATCAAGCACAGGTTTACCAGCATAACTCATTGTTTGGATGAAGCACTCCCAACAGAAGAGCGCTTTTGTTGACTTCGCTGATCTGGTTCAGAGAAGTTGTGTTGCCATGTCAGGGAAAAAACTTTCACAGAACATATGGTGCCTGCGTTAGTTACACTGACACTGGTCTGTAATCTGAATGCTGTCTGAGGTGGTTTTTTAGTCCTGTCTTTATGCAGACCTTCCCGTCTGCCTCTAGACAAGTTACTTTACCATGCCTATGCCGTATCTTTAAGTTGAAGAAAATAGTGCTTCCTTATCACTGCCATTTTATGTCTAATTAAATTGTTACCAGAGCCGTGTGTTCCATACATATGGTGGGTAGATCTTTATCACAGAATCACAGAATCACAGAATGTTAGGGATTGGAAGGGACCTCAAAAGATCATCTAGTCCAATCCCCCTGCCGGAGCAGGATTGCCTAGACCATATCACACAGGAACGCGTCCAGGCGGGTTTTGAATGTCTCCAGAGAAGGAGGCTCCACAACCTCTCTGGGCAGCCTGTTCCAGTGTTCGGTCACCCTCACTGTAAAGAAGTTTTTCCTCATATTTCTGTGGAACCTCCTGTGTTCCAGCTTGCACCCATTGCCCCTCGTCCTGTCAAGGGATGTCACTGAGAAGAGCCTGGCTCCATCCTCATGACACTTGCCCTTTCCATATTTATAAACATTAATGAGGTCACCCCTCAGTCTCCTCTTCTCTAAGCTAAAGAGACCCAGCTCCCTCAGCCTCTCCTCATAAGGGAGATGTTCCACTCCCTTAATCATCTTCGTGGCTCTGTGCTGGACTCTCTCTAGCAGTTCCCTGTCCTTCCTGAACTGAGGGGCCCAGAACTGGACACAATATTCCAGATGCGGCCTCACCAGGGCAGAGTAGAGGGGGAGGAGAACCTCTCTTAACCTGCTAACCACCCCCCTTCTAATACACCCCAGGATGCCATTGGCCTTCTTGGCCACAAGGGCACACTGCTGGCTCATGGTCATCCTGCTGTCCACTAGGACCCCCAGTTCCCTTTCCCCTATGCTGGTCTCCAACAGGTCTGCCCCCAACTTGTACTGGTACATGGGGTTGTTCTTGCCCAGATGCAGGACTCTCCACTTGCCCTTGTTATATTTCATTAAATTTCTCCCCGCCCAACTCTCCAGCCTGTCCAGGTCTCTCTGAATGGCTGCCCAGCCTTCCGGTGTGTCAGCCACTCCTCCCAGTTTGGTGTCATCAGCGAACTTGCTGACAGTGCACTCTATTCCCTCATCCAAGTCATTAATGAATATATTGAATAGTACTGGTCCCAGTACCGACCCTTGCGGGACTCCACTAGACACAGGCCTCCAACTGGACTCTGTCCCATTGACCACCACTCTCTGGCTTCTTTCCTTCAGCCAGTTCACAATCCACCTCACTACCCGATCATCCAGACCACACTTCCTCAGTTTAGCTGCGAGGATGCTGTGGGAGACCGTGTCAAACGCTTTACTGAAATCGAGATAGACCACATCCACAGCTTTACCATCATCTATCCACTGGGTTATGTCCTCATAAAAGGCTATGAAGTTGGTTAAGCATGACTTCCCCTTGGTGAAGCCATGCTGAGTGCCCCTAATGATCCCCCTATCCTTGACGTGCCTAGAGACAGCACCAAGGACAAGTTGTTCCATCACCTTTCTGGTGATGGAGGTGAGGCTGACCGGTCTATAGTTACCCGGGTCCTCCTTCTTGCCCTTTTTGAAGACTGGAGTGACATTCGCTTTCCTCCAGTCCTCAGGCACCTCTCCCGTTCCCCACGACTTAGTAAAGATGATGGAGAGTGGCCTAGCAATGACTTCCGCCAGCTCCCTCAGCACCCGCGGGTGCATCCCATCAGGGCCCATGGATTTATGGACGTCCAGATTGCTTAATTGGTCCCTGACCCAGCCCTCATCAACCAAGACAGACTCCTCCTCTATCCTGACTTCCTCTGGGGCCTCAGGGGTCCGGGGCTCCTCAGGACAGCCTCCAGCAGTATAGACAGAGGCAAAGAAGGCATTCAGTAACTCCGCCTTCTTTTTATCCTCTGTCTCCAGGTCCCCCACCTCATTCATCAGTGGGCCTACATTGCCTCTAGTGTTGGCTTTACCTGCAATGTATTTGAAGAAGCCCTTTCTGTTGTCCTTGCCCTCTCTTGCAAGGTTTAATTCCAAGGAGGCCTTAGCTTTCCTAGTTGCCTCCCTACATCCTCTGACAACAGACTTATATTCCTCCCAAGTGGCCAGCCCCTCCTTCCACGATCTGTACACCCTCTTCTTCCACTTGAGTTTGCCCAGCAGTTCCCTGTTTAACCATGCAGGTCTCCTGGTACCCTTCCTTGACTTCCTACCTGCTGGGATGCTCTGATCTTGAGCTCGGAAGAAGCAGTCCTTGAATGCTAACCAACTATCTTGGGCCCCCTTACCTTCTAGTACCCTGTCCCATGGGATTTCCCCTAGCAATTGCTTGAAAAGGCCAAAGTTGGCCCTCCTGAAGTCCAGGGTTGTGATTCTGCTAGCTATTCTGTTCCTGCCACGTGAGATCCTGAACTCTACCATCTCATGGTCGCTACAACCAAGGCTGCCCTCAACCTTCACCTCTTCAACCAGACCCTCCTTGTTAGTGAGGATAAGATCCAGCAGCGCTGCTCTCCTAGTTGGCTCATCCACCATTTGCATCAGAAAGTTATCATCAATGCACTGGAGACATAATAATAATTATGTCTTGTTTCCTTTTCAAGATACAGTTCAAAAGCCACCTGCAATAAGGATTCAGCCAGGCTTATTTTTGATAGGAGCAATGCCTGCTAACAGATTGAGACTTGAGATTGAGTCTTATAAAAGGCTCTAAGCCTGAGATGATGAAACTTGATGTCTGTGGCTACCTATAGAAGTTACGTTGGTCCTTACCTTATAACTTTAAAAGAAAGTAACAGTGGATGATGTAATTGATGAACGTAGGAAGACACTGTGGGTGGGATTCAGCTCGCTTAAGATGGGATTTCTACGATGTAGACATTGACATCTAAGGTCCTTAGTCATCTTTCAGTCAATGAGGAGAATAGACCCTTTTAGGACACAACTCATCTTACCTGCTCTAGATGCCTGCTTTAGGATGCTGATTTCCTTTTTCTCCCTAGTGATTGTAAAGAGAGTCTAGATGTCTAGCTCAGATGTCAATGTCTACAGCAGGTCAGGAGAGCTGTCCTGCATGCCCATAACTCTATCACTGTGTGATACAAAGGAGCACTCAGGGCCCTGCAAGAGGGGAATTTAACAGAAAAAGACGTACCATTGCCCAAGCAGATGAGTATACCTACTTGTATTCTGCAGCTCAAAGGGGCTTGTGGAGAAAGAGGCACTGAGTGGGAACAGCACCTCAAGGTAGGGTGAGAAGGCAAATTAGAAGCAGTTCAGCATCTCTTCCACCTTCTTAACCAGAAGGAAATGTTTTTGTGTCTCTGGGAATAAAGAGGACAAGTTCTTGAAACCAAGCTTTATCTGATGGAAGTGATTAGAACAGGTCTTAATTAATTCCTGTCTTTCTAGTAGGTGAAAAACAACCTCGTATAATATTTATTATTCTTCTCAAGTAAGTCTGTTAAGGTAATGAACTGTAACTCTCTCTTTTTTTACAAGCCTTTGTGTGCTTGCCCTAACCTGATGGGGGTGTTGGCTTTCTTGTAAGTGCTACCATGTGGGTGGAACAGCAGTGCTCAGCTTTTAACAGGAGAAATGCTTCATTTTGCATGCTCCATATCCTGACAGCTCTGAGATGTGAGGCTGGCAATGAACTCGAGAACCTGGGCAGGTTGAGGCTGGGTAGGTTGAATGTCCAATGAGTTTTGTGGGAGGGAGTGGCAGCTACATTGCCTGTGTGTTTGGTCCCAGGCTTTTTTGCAGGTGGCCTCAGGAGTAGTACCCACTACTGCACCCCTGTTCTGCCAACTGTGTCTCTGCCAAAAAATCCAGAACTAAGAGAATATGAAGGGAGGTGTAAGATTTAGCCAAAACTCCTATATTTAAAAGGGCTGGTGTAGTACTTGGATTTGATATAAACTGTTTTGGTCATGTGCTATTAAGAGTGTCACGTTTGCTCTGTGTTCTTTGATGCTCAGTTTCTGAGAAAAAAGTATATTGGTTAACATAAACAGCTCAATTTAGTTTTAGTACATGAATTATTCTAAATAATAAGTATCAGGCAAACTAGTGTGTGCAAATAGTATATATTGTATGAAAAAAAGTGTATTAATTTATAAATTTAAAAATAAGATACTGTCAAAATGTATCAAAGTATATTTGGATTATGAAGTACAGCAATCTTAGAGATGTGAATGAGCGTTTATACTGAACCATAGGAAGGCTTGCATAATAGATGGACATTTCCGGCAAACGGTTGTGTTTCTGTTTGCAAGCTAACTGCTATTTCTAACCTTAGTTTTTATTACTTCTTAAATTTTTTAGTTATATACAAAAAGCAGGCAAACCTAACGTTCACAAATCTTCCTTCCTGTTCTATTTTTGCTACTTAGGAAGGAGTAATATCTCCTGCTGATCTAGACCTTGTGATGTCTGATGGATTGGGAATGCGATACGCATTTATTGGACCTCTGGAAACCATGCATCTTAATGCAGAAGGTATGTCGTTTAAAATGATATGAGTATGAAGGGAAGGCTTACGTTGCACAAGACAAACCAGGTTAGGATTGCTGCAACTATGACTTGCCTCTCTCTTTACTGTAATGATAAGTAAAGGAAAATTTATTTAAAACTTGAGGTCGGATGGAAGGAAGTGGATATTTATCCGGTTGTAAGTGATCAGATGAAAGATGACAAATCATTGAAACACTAGCTGTGAACTTCTTTTTTTCCGAGATTTGTCCCAGTGCTTTGCACGCATTGCTGTACCCATAGTTCAGGACTGTCTGAGTGTCAGGAAAAGAAAGTATTGAAAAAGTTCATCTGATAATCCAGTGTCAGCAGAAACTCACTTTCTGTAGATGAGTGCTTCCCCTGAATTCGTAGAAAAGGCTATCACTGGAGCTGACTTGCTTTAAACTGGCTTAAATCCTGAGTGAAGTAAAATTGCTTCTGTCCACAAAATACTGTGCATACAAAGTTGACTTGACAAAGCAGTCAAGTAACAGTTGAACATCTGACTTGCATAATCAAGACAGATTTTTAGATTATTTTGGAGTAGTATACATGAATCTCAGCTAAATAAAAAGTGAATTGCATAACATGAAATAAAAATCATAGATCAGGTTTACAAAGGTTTGAGCAATGAATTTAACAAAACACAAAAACTTCAAGAAGTGAAGATCAACTGAATACACTTTTAGCTGTTTATATTATGAGCTGTGTCTTTATTCTGCTTTCATATGGTCCCTGACATGGTAGGCCCCTGGTCCATTACAAGATCTTTTAGGCACTGCTGCAATGCCTAATAATACAATAGTAAAATAAAAATAAGAAACCAAGATCATAAAGTAGCAGTGCACAATTAGAAGTGTTGTTTTATGTCTACTAGTTGGTTAGTTATTTGGCAGAGACTTAAGTCTCTTAAGGCTGACTAAGCAATTTTGACATGAATGTGGAATTGTGGATCCTGCACCAGAGTCTTTCAGCTTGTCAGTTTGGTTGTATATCTGTAAATTAAATGTCACAAAGTGTTTGCTTTTGTGCATTGTTAGGTAAACAACATCCATTCTCTAAATAGAGGCACCTTCCTAAAGGTTTCCCTCTTCTGATCTATTAATATCTGGCACTTTCCAGTCCTCTCTAGTGACTTCCTTGATATAAACCATATACATTCTTTACATAGGATAGAACAGATGCACATAGTACTAGCCTTAAGCACAGCAATCTACCTGGAGTCTTGCAGGCCAGGGTTGTCCAGTCCTGCCCACACCACTCCACTAAACTGGCATGCCATCCTCTGCAGGAACCGTCCATGCACAGGGTCTTCTGTCAGAGTAACATGCTGAACTGCCTCTACTAAAACATAGAATCATTTTGGTTGGAAAGGACCTTTAAGATCATTGAGTCCAACCATTAACCTAGCACTGCCAAGTCCACCACTAAACCATGTCCCTAAGCACCACATCTACATGTCTTTTGAATACCTCCAGGGATGGTGACTCCACCACTTCCCTGGGCAGCCTGTTCCGGTGCTTCACAACCCTTTTGGTGAAGAAATTTTTCCTGATATCCAATCTAAACCTCCCCTGGCAGAACTTGAGGCCGTTTCCACTTGTTACCTGGGAGAAGAGACTAACACCCGCCTCGCTACAACCTCCTTTCAGGTGGTTGTAGAGAGCAAGAAGGTCTCCCCTCAGCCTCCTTTTCTCCATCCTAAACAACCCCAGTTTCCTCAGCTGTTCCTCATAAGATTTGTGCTATCATAAAACCAAAACAATATGCTTGTTAATACCAAAAAATTTTTAATCCGTTTTAGAGATCAAATCGTACTTATGAATCCTTTTTTTAATCCATGTTTTAGACTCCTTAATTCTAAAGCAATGTTTACTTGAGATGAATGGAATCGCGTAAGTCATCTGGGTTGGTTTTGATGCTCTTCCTGGAGTGCCCTTTGGCATTTAATGTTCCATCATGATCCAGCTTAGCTTCCTTCCTCCCATCAGGAAGTAGTCATTGCTACAAAAACACTTCTGAAATTTCCCATTTTAAACCAGTTTTAGGTAACATGTGCAAATGGTAGGTTGCTTATTCATGGCAGAGATTATCCAGCTTCTAGATTTAATGCTACCTTCTGTTAGGAATTTTAGTATTCCAGATCAGAGGAAGAAAAATTATGAAATATAATCCAAGAGACTGATAAACTGGAAGAGTAGTATTGTGGTAGGCTTGCAAAATACAAAACCAAAATATACCTGTAGAGTTATTTTAACATTATATAATATTCTCAATTAAAAATAACTCTAAAATAACATAATTAGGACACTTGTGGACTGGGCCACTCACACAAAAGCACCTTGTTGGCTTTTTCTGTAACTTGGATCATGAGAAGTATTGCTTCACTCCCAGTCTTGCACATGCATTGTCTCTGAGTCTAGAGCTGCTCCTGTTTATGTGCTAGCAGGCTGACTCAGGCTGTTGCTTTCATCAGGGACAGTTTAAATCAAAATTGCTGATGTCAGGACACATGATGGCTTATGTTCATAGTTCTGTACCAGTGCCAACTTCTCTTTGGTTGCCCAGTATTTCTTCACATAATACGGCGTTGTATGGACCTCCTCTTGATTGCCCAGGACAACCCACTCTGATGCATTGTACTAATAGTGTGTATTTTTTATCAGTGGAGAAAAATGGAGGTAGAGATAGGAAACCCCCTCTGTCCTGTTTGTTAGCCTGTCTAGCAGCTTCACCAAGTTCACAGCAGCTGCCTTTCTTTACAGCTATAAGATATTAAATACCCACAATCTTAAACTCTCTGTTAATCAGTGAGGAAGGATGGTGGGCATGGAGGAAGCATGCGAGAGAAAAATAGTGTTGTTTGTGGGAGATCCTGGAAGATGGACAAGTCTGGGGTTTTTTTTTGTTTTTTGGGGTTTTTTTTGGGTTGTTTGTGTTTTTTTTTTTTTAAGAGTGATGTGATATTTCTGTTCGGTTTTGAATAAAGAATATTATTCCAACGATTTTTTTCTGACATCAGTGTTCTTCCCCTGTGGGATGCGTACACCAAGATCCTCCCGTGAACTTCCTATGTGCTAATGCCAGGTTTTCCCCATGTTAGTTCTTATGTCCTTTCCTCCATATTCATAAATGATCATATCAAAAGCTATTATCCAGGCTATTTTAGATTACCAGTTAATCCATGCATGAACATAAGGAATTTTGAATATATGACAGTGAGCCAACAGCCTTGAACATGGAATAAAATAACAGCGTCAAGTCGCTAAAAGGAGCAGAAGCAGCAACAGCAATTTGAGAACTGAATTGCAACAGACAGGAAGGAAACACCTTAGGGGGGAAAAAAAAAGCACATCCAAATTGTGTAATACTGCAATGTTGGTTGTTGGTTTCAGTAAATAAAATTAATGTTTATTTCAGTTTCAGTAAGCTCTGTCTTTTGAGTCTGTCATCTTATGATTTGATGTGGCCACATCACAACAAATGCTGTTCAATTCTTTTACAAGGAACATCAATAGAGTTCACTAAGAGTCATTTTACCCATTTTCTCATCGTGGGATTACGTTAGCAGACACAATGTCCCTCCTATATGTGCACCTGGCTGTCTGTGAATATGCTGAAGATGGTCCAGCCTCAGTAAGATTGTATCTCCTCAATCTCTTGTTTCTTGAACTGTCAGCTCCTTTTAAGCCCTTGCAAATCATCTGTAAAACCAGAGTCTAGACTATCATATGCTGTGTTTTAAATGTTTGCAGCAAAAGCTCTTCATATATATTTCACAGTTGGTTGTCGTAGATCAGTTACTTTATTAGTGGGTTATTTAGTGAGCTATAATTGGAATTTAATCTTGATCTAAACTGCTAATACTAGCAGAAGAGCTGGATAGGAGGAGGTCGAAGGATCTTTGTTGCTATTTTCTTTCCTGCATTTATAAAAACACCATTCCAGGATCATATTCTACCTCACTGTGGTATTCATTCAGGTGACTACAGGAGTTGTGTGGAAATTGGGGCTGGTGTGGTCCCTATAATATAAGTGCAAAAATACGGTAAGCTAGGAATGAGTCTTAATGGTCAAAATGGAAACTATGTTAAGGCACATGGAAAATGAGGTGATTGGTGACAGCAAACACCAATCACCTAGGCTTCACTAAGGGCAAATCGTGCCTGACAAATATGGCCTTCTATGACAGGGTTACAACACTGGTCAATAAGGGAAGAGTGACTGATGTCATCTACCTGGAAATGTGCAAAGCATTTAACACTGTCCCGCACGACATCCTTGTCTCTAAATTGGAGAGTTGTGGACTTGACGAATGGACCACTCAGTGGACAAGGACTTGTCTGGATGGTCGAACTCAAAGAGTTGCGGTCAAGGGCTCGATGTCCAAGTGGAGACCAGTGATGAGTGGCGTTCCTCAGGGGCTGGTGTTGGGACCAGGGCTGTTTAACATCTTTGTCGGCGACATGGTCAGTGGGATTGAGTGCGCCCTCAGCAAGTTTGCAGATGACACGAAGCTGTGTGGTGCGGTCAACACGCTGGAGGGAAGGGATGCCATCCAGAGGGACCTTGACAAGCTTGAGAGCTGGGCCTGTGCAAACTGCATGAAGTTCAACAAGGCTAAGTGCAAGGGTCCTGCATGTGGGTCGGGGCAATCCCAAGCACAAATACAGGCTGGGTGGAGAATGGATTGAGAGCAGCCCTGAGGAGAAGGACTTGGGAGTGATGGTTGACGAGAAGCTCAACATGAGCTGGCAGTGCATGCTTGCAGCCCAGAAGGCCAACCGTATCCTGGGCTGCATCAAAAGCAACATGGCCAGCTTTTGAGGTGATTCTGCCCCTCTACTCTGCTCTCATGAGACGCCACCTGGAGTACTGCATTCAGCTCTGAGGCCTCCACCATAAGAAGGACATGGAGTTGTTGGAGCGAGTCCAGAGGAGGGCCACGACGATGATCAGAGGGCTGGAGCACCTCTCCTATGAAGACAGGCTGAGAGAGTTGGGGTTGTTCAGCCTGGAGAAGTCTCTGGGGAGACCTTCTAGCAGCCTTCCAGTACCTGAAGGGAGCTTACAGGAAAGCAGGAGAGGGACTTTTTACAAGGGTATGAAGTGATAGGACACGGAGTAATGCTTTTAAACTGAAAGAGGGTAGATTTAGATTAGATTTTAGGAAGAAATTCTTTCCTGTGAGGGTGGTGAGACACTGGCACAGGTTGCCCAGAGAAGCTGTGGGTGCCCCCTCCCTGGCAGTGTTCAAGGCCAGGTTGGATGGGGCTTTGATCAACCTGGTCTAGTGGAAGGTGTCCCTGCCTATGGCAGGGGCATTGGAACTAGATGATCTTTAAGGTCCTTTTGAACCCAAACCGTTCTATCATTCTTTGATTCTATGAAAATTGTGTTTTTCTTACTGAAGGTGGGAATGCTTGCTTGTCTTAGAAGTACCTGCCAGATGAATTGGTTTTGGATGATAGGAGCAGAATGACTGTGCTGTATAAAAAGCACAAAACATGAAAAGGAAAGAGGAGGGGAATCATAAGCCATAGTTCAAAAGAAGGAAATTTTTCTTCTCTGGCTAGGCAAAAACATAGCCAAGCATGTTTTTGGTTGAAGCTGGCTGGTTCAAAAGCAGAGATTTTCATTGCTATGGCTGCTGCTTTAGTGCTGCCGTAGAGGGAGCAAACCAAGCTTTAACCTAGTTCAGGAGCTTTTGTACCACAAGCTAGTAAGCAGAAGGTGTGAGAATCTCTAAGTTAAGGTAGTAAAATCTAAGAAAAGGAAGATTGCCTCCGTTTCTGTACAACCCACGTGTTATGTTTTAGGATAATAAAGTATCTCAACTTAATTCAGGAATACTTGTCAGAGGGTATTACTGAGATGAAATATCACAGTGGTACATAATCATACAAAACCCTCTTCTTTCATGAACCCACCAGTTATTTCGTACATGTTTACACACATTCAATTCACTTCCCCATAGGCTGAAGAAAGCAGTTTATTGTCCTTGTAAAACTGC
Organism: Nyctibius grandis; assembly: GCF_013368605.1. Lineage (NCBI taxonomy): Eukaryota > Metazoa > Chordata > Aves > Nyctibiiformes > Nyctibiidae > Nyctibius > Nyctibius grandis. The sequence continues at coordinate 107,288,386 of NC_090659.1, forward strand.
TGTTTGCCTCTATGCAGCTGCAGGGCTTTTCTGTGTGAAAAAGCTTGTGTGCAGTAAGCAAAGGTGTGAATTTTTCAGCATACTGGCTGCTGTGCACCAGTTTCCTTCTATGGACTCTTAGGTGTAAAGGGGTTCCCTCCACCTTCTGAAAGGTGTCCTAAAGAACACATCTTGGTGCATCCTTCTCCCTTGTGCTAAGCAAAGAATGTGTGTGGTCACCAAGTGGCTCAGACTGAGGAATTCATCCCAGGTTTGATGATATTAGCTCAGTTTAATTCCTTGATCCAGTTCACAGCAGTCCTGCACAAATATTTGTGCATTGCTGTTGAGATGGTAACACAGGGACAGTGGGAACAAAACTTTTTGGTGCCATCCCTGTCTTAGGGTTGTTGAAAGTAGTCGTGCAGCTACAGTCTCAGTGAATTCATATGGGAATTAATGTAGAGTAGCAAGTGTCGTGTGAATTCACACCCTAACTAACAGCATGCATCTGTGTTCAGACTCACCCTTGATGAAGATAGGATTACATTTAGAAAGTTTTCCTTGGAGCTGTAATGTCTAGATATGTAATCCCTCTATCAGCAAAACAAAGAGGTTGGGACTTTTTTTTCTCTGACATAACCCAAACATGACAGATTCCTCCATGTCATTCCTGAAATATGCCCCTTCTTTTCTGTTCTCATCCATACTCTTCTTCAGTATTACCAAGTGCAGCAGTCTCTTCTTAGATTTTACCTGCTAAAATCAACCCCACCCCCATCTTTTCAAATTGTTGATGCTGTTATATCAGTGGCTTGGCCATCTTTCCTACTCTTTTTGAGTCATTACAGTATCTTATGCTGCTCATCAGGTTCAAAGTCATCAAGTTAATACTCAGTATCGTGAGGCACCTTCTGTCTTTGACGCGTTCCCTGTCCTTGCCAGTAACACTGGCTCCTGTCTCTTGTTTTCTCTCACAAATACCTCAGTGCCTTCCTTGTTTTGCCGGATGTGTGGTGTCCTTGCCAGACTGGTTTACCAAGTTTGCTTGCTTGAATCCTTCAGCCCTCATGCCTGTTGTCTTTCTTACGGAGAGGAAGGAATGAGACTTAGTATGGAAGACGCTAAGATACTTGAAGATGCTTACGTTCTATAATGCATGAACATACTACATTTTATACTGGCGTGTTTTCCATTCTTTTTTCTTACTAATTCTGTCACCTTTATGTTTATGTGAAGAGGTCTTCTCGGGCAGTGAAGCATTTTATGCATGCTTCTAAGCTAAATATCTGTCCTGAGTTCCTTTTCCTTCATCAATGCCCTGTTCATCTTGATGATGCAACGAGAGGCTTTTTACTCATACCCGTGTTTGCACCACACCAGTGCAAGTCCCTCAGGTAAGGACCTGCAAACCCGAAGTGTAGTTATGTGAACAAATTCTTGTGGGACAGTTCATTAACTATTTTGGAAACTTCTTGGACTCTCATTGAAGCTAAAAAAGCAGCAGCTTATTCTTCCTTTGTTGGTGGTATAAAGAGCCTTGCATTTCCTAGATACATATGGGCAGCTGAAAAGCCTTGAATCAATGACCTCATCTAGCTTGTGATAACGTGTTCCTGTAACTAACTATACAAGTCAGAAATGCTGAGTGGGTTTCAGACTTTGAAGGAAGATGGAGTATTCCCCTTTTCACGTCTATAATCCTGTTTCCACTACTCTCTTAGAACATTTTGTTACTCATTCCTCTTCTTCCACTTTCTGCCATAGTTGTAAACACATGGTGGAAGGAAGATTCAGGGGTCTCTTACCTACCTTCCCTGGAGGTATTTCTGTTCTGTGTTCATGGTTCTCAAGTCCCTGCTGCAACATCTGCCTTCTCCCACAGCCCCTTCCCTCCAACATTGATAAGGTGAGTGCGCAGGGAAGATGGAGGTTTAGACAGGGAACCAACAAACCACATAGAGAAGAGAAAGCTATCGTCATTCCTGTGCTGCGAGTTGATTCCCCTCTTTCTCTGTCCTGGATGCATCTTGTGTCATTCTTTTTCTCTAGTTGGAGATAGTGGGGCGCAGTGTGGGCACAGCAACTGGATGCAAGAAGAGATGTTGATTGTTTTTAACAGTCCAGTTTGCCATCTTGTTCCTGTTTCTCCAGCTCCCAGGTGCTGCCCTGTCTGTCTCACACTGTTTACAGATGCTAATTCTTCCAGTTTAAGCTGCTCCCTGGGCAGTATCAACAAGGATTAAAGTTAAAGGGATTCTGTGATACTTGTTTTCCATCTTCTTGTCCCTATGCTCCAGTCAAGTGCTCTTCTCATCCACCTTTGCAATAGCCCTGACCTTTGAACCAAAGGACTCCTAAGTCTAAAGGCCTGGAGTCAAATATTTGCCAATTTTGAGTTTGCAGTTGAAAAGCAAAGTGATTTTTCCAGCAATATTCCCCATTGCTCAAGTGCCTTCTTGAAGCTGGCAGCATAGGGTTGATCTTGATTACTGAAACCAAGTTAAAGATTGTACTGATCTCCACTGACATTTCACCCTGGGAGTGCTGTCTTGAGTTAGCTATTTTGAAATTATTATTTTTTTTAATCTTTGAGTGAGACCATGTGTATATTCTGACTTTTGGTGTATTTCCTTCACTTGAGACTCAAGATTTTTCAGTGTCCACCCCCTGCTTGGCATGCAGCGTACATGCCTGCATGTTACCATTTCAGCCACAGTGTTTTGAGATCAACTATACTAATGCTGCTGCTCTTCTCTAGACCCATAAGTTTTTTGTTTTACGTTTTCCTATTTAGCTTACTTTGCATAAGGCTTCTTTTCATTCATACACTGCATGCAGTGAGTGAATTGTATTAACCCAACCTGTGTTTGGCCTGTCTGTTGCATTGGTGAGCTACACCCACCCAGAAATTGTTCTGATTCATTCAAGCTGTAGGTGAGCTGCCAGTAGGAGCTCAATTTCCAGGACTAGCTGGTTGAGTGAGCTTTGAAGGCCATCTCCAGCTCAGGAGTTCACATTCACCAGGTAAATGGATCAGCCACATCCAAGCATTCATCTTTCCCAAGATGCTAATGTTATCTCTTTATATTGAGGCTCGTGAAAAAGATTCCTGGCACACAGTCTTCTCTTCTACCTTCTTCAGACTGTACCAGAATCAAAACTACTCAGACCTATGGTATTATTACACAAGCTTACCAGGTGGTTGAGCAGTTTCCCTTGACTTTTGGAAAAGTACCAAACCCAAACTATTCGGCACTGGTTTAGGTGTCATAGACCTGTGTCAGCTGGATAAGCACCAGAATAACTGGTAACTGACACTGCTCTGTTTACCATTCCTTCTGTCCCCAATTGCTCATGCGCATTTGCCAATTGCTCATGTTCACATAGTTCTACATTCTTCGGCCTCAGTCATTTCTACTTCTACTGGGAACTTTCTATGATGTCGCATGATGTGGGGGCCAGCTTTTTGCTCAGACTCCTCACTGCTAGAAGAAAAAGCTCACGTTAGCAAGGTGAAATGTAAATATCATCATCCTGTGGTTGGTGTGTGAGTCTCATCCAGAATTGTCGTGGGTTCCCAAGGTTGCTCATGTGGATAGCATATCCTCTGTAGGTTGATCTGGTTTGGCTTCAGGTGCCAAAGTTTGTGAGCCCAGCTGTTAAGATGTAACAGGCAGGCACTTATGCTAATGATAGGGTATGGTTACTAAACCCTGATAACCAGTGGTCCTTTCCAGAATGTTCATGAAGGTGGATAGTCTCTGCACTACCACTGCACCAGTACACCACAGTGAAGTGGTAGTATCATATCACAGCCTGTTCCACATCCCACAGTAATGTTTCTCTTCCTGAATCTCACTTCCTGCCAGCGATATTTTGGAGCCCACTAGGCAATTTGAAGGTTTTTGTCTGTGTGTCAATCAAGAAAATTGAGCAAAATACTAAATTTCCATATAATTAGAGCACCAGTATACCTGGATGACCAGCTGACCTCCCTTTTTGTGCTGGAGAAGGCCAGAACATGCCAGAGCGTGTTCTAGGAATAGATGTGCTGCATGGGTAGAAAACACAAGGAAACAAGCTGACGAAATGCTGATTGGCACACTCTTGGCACCAAATACGGGTTCAAGCTACTTAACAAGGCTGCTGTTTTTCTCAGAGCCTCCTTCCTTCTGATACTGGAGAATATTTCTAGTCCATTTTTAACAGAGCTGAATACTCTCAAATCTTTCTGCGTTGCTCTCATGCAATGGACTTGTTCTCCAGTTCTGTCCTTTCAGTTGTTTGTGTGATGGTCATCATGACTTCAGAGTGCTAATTCCTTAAAGGAAATTTAATACTTCCTTGAGCATCTGTCCTTTGAAAGTTCTTCTGTCTTTGGTCAAGAAACAAGAGTGTTCTCCATACTCTTACTGACCTCAGAGGCCTTTTGGAAAATCTGTACTTCAGTGATTTCAGGCATGTTGAGCAGTATAGGTGTTGTAGTTTATGAAACATAGTTGCCAGTAGTCAGAGGTTTCCATTCCTTCATTCACCTTCAACTTCAACCATTTAAGGTTAGACAGGTGTGACTTGTACGGTATTGATATCATATAGTATTGCATTCAAGGGAACTGTCTACAAGCTGTTCAGGAAAGAGACTGCTTAATGACTCTTGACCTGAGTTGCACTCTTTTGTTTGGTAGTCAGGCCACCACACTTAATTTCCTGCATTTTGTGGTTGGATAAGACAACGAGCAGTTCAGGTTCATGCTTCTCGATCTGTACGATCTCCTGAGTCTTCATGAAAGAGTTGGTGACTGTAGGTGCTTGCCTTTGTCTTCTGCAGCTTTCTCCTCTTAGCTTTGATAATTAGCTAATAAAAAGAGAGTTAAGGGTGCAAATTCTTCAGTCTCTATGATTCTCAGGAAAGGGAGATTATCACAAGCTTTTAGAGGATATCCAGAACTTCCCTTCTCTAGATCCAGGGTCTTCATCAGGATAATAACATTCTTACTCCTGTCAGCTTGCTTACTGCCAGACAAGCATTGCTCATTTACTGTTGTGGTGCAGCTCATGACTTCGTGATTGATGTATAGTGGGAAAGGCTGCCTTACCCATTTGTGATCATGTGGTAGTTAATAGCACTAAAAAGTCTACTAGATGTATATGTCTGGCTAAATGACTGATTTCTCTTTTTGGTACATTTACCATTCCAGTTCCTCTCTAGAGCCTCAACAGTAATTTTTTTGAGATTCCTGCTGGAGCTGATGGAAGCTGGACCTTTCCCTAATTCAGCCAAGGTCTACTTTTGTTCTCTTCCCCCCTCTACTCTGCCCTGGTGAGGCCGCATCTGGAATATTGTGTCCAGTTCTGGGCCCCTCAGTTCAAGAAGGACAGGGAACTGCTAGAGAGAGTCCAGCGCAGAGCCACGAAGATGATTAAGGGAGTGGAACATCTCCCTTATGAGGAGAGGCTGAGGGAGCTGGGTCTCTTTAGCTTAGAGAGGAGGAGACTGAGGGGTGACCTCATCAATGTTTTTAAATATGTAAAGGGCAAGTGTCATGAGGATGGAGCCAGGCTCTTCTCAGTGACATCCCTTGACAGGACAAGGGGCAATGGGTGCAAGCTGGAACACAGGAGGTTCCACAGAAATATGAGGAAAAACTTCTTTACGGTGAGGGTGACCGAACACTGGAACAGGCTTCCCAGAGAGGTTGTGGAGTCTCCTTCTCTGGAGACATTCAAAACCTGCCTGGACGCGTTCCTGTGTGATATGATCTAGGTAATCCTGCTCCAGCAGGGGGATTGGACTAGATGATCCTTCGAGGTCCCTTCCAATCCCTAACATTCTGTGATTCTGTGATACTTGACTGCCATTTTACCCATTATTACCAGCTAGCTTCTGGTAGAGAACTTCTCGGGTTCTCTGACCACATGTTTTTTAAGATGTTCACGGCAGGGTCAGCTCTGAGGTCAGACCAAGATGCTCAGGGTTTCATCCAGTCTTGAAAACCCTCAGAGATGGAGACTGCACAACCTCTGTGGGCAACCTGTGCTAGTGCTTGAGTATCCAGTCTGAACCTCTTGTTTCAAATTGTGCCTATTGTCTCATGTCCTCCTGCCATGCAACAACTGTAAAGAGCCTGGCTCTGTCTGCTGAATGACCTCCCCATAGGCACTGGGGAGCTGCTGTTAGGTCCCCCTCAAAGCCATTTCTGCTATAGGCTGAACAAGACCAGCTCCCCCAGCCTCTTCTCACAGGGCAAGTGCTCCAGCCCCCACCATTTTGGTGGCCTCTGCTGAAGTTGCCCCAGTTTGTCAACATCTTTCTTGTATTGGGGGACCCCAAACTGAATGCAATATTCTGTATGCAGTCTAATGAGTGCCGAGTAAAGGGGATTAATCGCTTCCTTCAATCTACTGGCTGTGCTGTTAACACAGCCCAGGATGCTGTTGGCCCTCTTTGCTGCCAGGGCACACTGTTGGCTCACGCTCAGCTTGCTGCCTACCATGACCAGGAGTTCGTGGGGTTCACGGGCCTGTGTTGTTGCAAGGAGCTTTTCCTGCTGTGGTGCAGGATCTTGCATTTGTCCTTGTTAAATTTTTTAAGGTTTTGTATTGGCTCATTCCTCCAGCCTGTCTAAGGGGAGCCCTGCCCTCCAATGTATCGGCTGGTCCATCCCCCCTACCTCCCACCCCTGCCCGATTTGGTATAATTCACAAACTTCATGAGCAAATGCTGTTAAGCAGTACAGGTCTCAGGACAGATTGCTGTGGTACTCCACTTTTACTGGCCTTCAGATAGAGTATATCCCATTAACCACTACCTCTGAGCCTGAGTATCCAACCCATTTTTTGTCCATTTAATTGTCAAAGCATGCAGACTTTGAGACAGAATATCATAGGAGACAGTCAAATGCCCTTCTAAAGTTGAGGTAAATGATATCCACTACTTTTCTATTTTCCACAAATCCAGTGATTTTATCATAGAAGGCAACAAGGTTGGTCAGACATGATTTACACCATGGTGTACCCATTGGTGACTACATGCTGACTGTCACAATCACTTTCTTCTTATTCCTGTGCCCAGGAATTTGTTTCAAGGGGACTTGCTCTTTGATTTTCTCAGGGACAGAAGTGAGATTGATTGGCCTGTAGTACCCTGGATTTTTCTTTTGACTTTGTCTGAAGATGGGTGCAGTATTTGCCTTCAGTCATCTGGGGTTCTCAAATGCTGAGACTAATGCATTGACTGGCATGATGTTTTAAAATACGATAGAAAGCAGCCTTGCAAGGGCATGGGCCATTTCGCTTATATCCTTGGATACAGTCTGTCTCGTCCCATGGCCTCAGGTGGGTCTGAGTTCTTGCAGATCGTCACTGACTGGATTGTCGTCTGCTGCTGATTGCTCCTCTCCTCCTTGAACCCTGCCTCTAAGCACAGAGGCATAGGAGACCTTGTCAATGAAGACTGAAGCAAAGCAAGCAATAAGTAACTCCGCTTTACCTGTTTCTCCTGTCACTAAATCACCTACCCATTCAGCAACAGACCCACACTTTTCTTGTTCAGCCTTCTATCACTAATGTAACAGTAGAAGCCCTTCTTGTTGCCCTTGACATCCTTGCAAGTCTTAACTGGAGCCGAGCTTTGGCTTTCCTGACACCATCCCTACATAACTGGGCAGTGTTTTTAAATTTCTCCTTTACAACCTGTCCTTGCTTCCACCTCCTGTATGCTGCCTTTCTGCACTGGAGCTCATCCAAGCCAATCTCTTGATACGTCTGCTTGTCTTCCTGAATATCAGGATGAACTGTCCCTGCCCTTAGAGGATGCTGTCCTTTACTGGCCTCTCCACTGATGCTGACACACAGGCTCTCACCGAGCCAGTCACCCATCCCATAGAACAGCTCCGTACATCTGGGCTACTCCTTTACAGAGGTAGCACACCCCCTCGTTGTCTTCCCTGTCTGTCTTTCCTGAAGTATCTGTCCACTGCAGCACTCCAGTTGTGCAAGCCATCCCACCCCACCTCAGTTGCTCCAACAGTGCTGTATTTGCGTGACCACATGTGGAGCTCTCATTTCCCCTGCTTGTTGCCCAGGCTGCATGCATTTGTGTACATACCCTAAAGGTGGACTCCTTCTGCCTTTTTTTTATTCTCTTGAGGTTTCTCTCGTACTTGTTACCCTGTACTGTTTTTCTTTCCACCCCCGTACACCCCTTTGTAACATGACTACAGGTTGTAATCTCACTTTTCCAGTGTTCCTATTATAAAGCTTTTCTCACCAGATTGGCCAGGTTTTTGGCAAAAAGACTCTTTTTTCCCCACTTTGTCAAGTGGATCCCGTCTCCGCCTACCAGTGCTCAATGCTCAAATTGGGTCCTGTGGTCATAAAAGCCTGTTGCTAACCCCAGTTGCAATACACGGTGTTCATCTGCAAGATCCATCTGTTCCTCCTTAAGCCTTTCTCCTTCACTGGAGGCTGTCTGGGTCTCCATGCCTTTGACCCTTTCCCCCTGAGCCATGTTGCTCTTCATACACTCCAGGTCAATAAATAAAAATAATAACAGGAATGGTTGAACTGGTAGGACACATACCAAACAGGAGGAGAAGAGAGGTGAGAGCACTCTCCCTGCAGACACTGGTCAGGGAAGCTTTCTGGTCTCAAGTAACAAAGCACGAGTACATCCATGGTTGTGTACTACACTCCTCACATAGCATTGCCTGCTGGTGTGTAACATTAATTGGTTTGGCAATGAAGGTATGTCCTAAATGATTTTTCCATGAACCTTAATGGAAATGTGGTGGAGAGAATCCATTTTTCCTTGATGACAATTAGGTGCCTAAAGCATAAGAGTGCACCTTTTTTTTGGACTCTGGTTTAAGACAGTGCTTAAGCATAGGCAGCCTTACTGAACTTAAGTAGGAATATCATCTGTTGAAATTTAATTTTTCACTCATATTTTTAGGTATTTCAAATTATTGCGAAAGATACCGTGAAGGTATGAGACTTGTTTTGAACACCTTTGGACCAGTTCCAGAATTTTCAGGTGAAATTGAGCGGAAAATCTGTCAGGTAAGTACAGAGTTGATAAATGCAGTGACATTCAGAACAAAGAACATTAGCTTTTATTTTAACATTTGTACCATTTCAGTTTACAGTTAGGGGTATCTGTAGTCTGTATTTCTTGTGCGAATGTGTCCTTTGAACAAAAAAAGATCAGTACAGAATAATACAGTGCGTATAAGTCCCTTTTCAAAGCACTTTGAAGTTCGTCAAGGGAAAGAGATCTAGCAGGTGAGTAACATTATTACTAGACAGAAGAGTCAACTGCTAACAGCTATGGGTTATTGACATTAAATCCTCCACAGTATTTCTTACCACTTCTGTCCTGTGTCCTCTACCATAACATGCACAGCTCCAAGCTTCCTTTCCTACATGACTTTTCTCCTTGTGTCTTCCTCCTACTCCATCTTCCTGCATCAACCCTGTAGCTTTTTTCTTCTGAGTGTTCTTGTTTTTGTATACTTTACAAACTAGAGCTCCAGTCTGTAACGTGTGCAAATACACATTTAAGTTAAGCATATGAGCAGTCCGGTAAGGTTACCTGCATGTTTAAAGATAAGATCTGTTTAAGTGCTGTGCTGGATTGGGACCCAGTTTGTCTATTAACATTTCTAAGCCCGCGATTTGTTTATACTCACTATATAGGCTGTTCTATATGCTCATAGGAATTAACTGAAGATTTGTTATTTCCTAACTCTGCCTTTTCATAGTTGCCTTTTCTAATGCTTCACTAAAGAACACACGTCTGTGTTGAATCGTTCTTGATTAGCTGTCAGATTAATTCCATATATGGAAGCTTCCTGTCTGGAAGACAGCATTTTTGTTCCTATTTTTTTTTGTTCCTATTTATACAATTTCAACATCAGCTATGTTAAAAAGGAAAAAGATTCTTTTATGCTTAAACAACATAGTCTGCTTATAATAACAATCAATAATAATTGTGGAGTTATTCTGATTAGAAGTTTTTGATTAGTATGAAACATTTTAGGTTTCTTTATGGAAAGCTGGATTCCACTTCAACATCTGTCTCTGTGTCTATTATCTTTGGTCTTCAATGCCAAAGATGGGCTTGCAAGAATCCTCTTTAAGAGTAAATCATTAAACTTTTCTTATCTTACTCCTCTGTCCCCCACCTTGATTTTTTCTGGAGTGACTGCAACTTGCCAATCATTGGTAGCAGGTCCAGGTTTTACCCAGTTTCTCAACACTTGCCTTTTAAACCTAAGACCTCAGGAGCTATTTTGGCAAAGATCACCTTGTGATCTCTACCTGCACTCTCAAAACAGGTTTTTTTCTTTGAAAGAAAACCTCTTACAATATACTAGCTGGCCAGAGGTTACTACCTCTTGTTCACCTTTCAGTGATACATTTAGCTGGCATTTCTAAGACGACTTGGATTATGCACTCATAAATACTTTTTTCCCCATTTTGTTTTAAATACAATTTTTGCATGCTAACTTGTTCAGACTTCTACCTTTGTGTCCTCAAATAATGCTGTACTTTCTCTCCCCCGTATTCCAAGAAACAACAAAAATTGTGATTCTGGGTTTGTTATGTGTCCTCTCCTATTTTTCGATTGTAACTGGCACTCCCAAGACAAAATGTTTTTAATAAACATGGTATCCCTCATTACATTTATTAGGAGCCAGAAGAGAGATCACAGCTTTAAACACACACACACAGGAATTTGGTTCAGAGCTCATTTCAGCTATATAAATAGCCAGGTTGCCTCCTTCCTATTTAATAAAAGGTTATTATCAAAGAGACGAGACAGTGGCTGTGAGGGGCAAACCAAGGGACGAGGCTGCTGCTTTGATGTTTCTGTAGGCACCTTCATTGCCACATTCGGGCCAGCCTTCTGCAAGTGGGAGCACTTTTCTTCTCGTACAGATGATTAGCTCATTTCCAGTAAACCATGTAAAGAATTAGTGGCCTATTGCTTGTGGTAGACTAAATGGTTACTTGGTCTGATGCAGGAAAAGCAGGAAAACAATGCTGGTGAGAAACTTTTTACTCAGAACCTGAGAGTTAATCATCTTAAATTTTCTGTTCCAGGCAATGTCTGAAAAAATTCCAGTTGTTCCAAAAGTCCTGGATGCCAGGAGAAAATGGAGAGATGAATGTCTTACTGGTCTTGCTAAACTGAAAAAAGAAATGAAGTCTGACTGAGGTGCACCTTGTCTAAAAGGAGAGAGCAAATGAAGAGCAGATCTTCATAAAAAGGGGAAATTTTTTGTCATGGATGAGACTGAATGTGCAACCAATGATATGCACAACTGAAGAGACCAACAAAACATTTGGTCCAAATTTGTCATGATGTAATTCATCAATAACTGGAAAGAGTTATTAAAAAGTTCAGTTAAAATTTATCAAATTATTATATATACACATTAGATGTGTAAGCATTAAGTAGCTTTAGCAATATTAATATTGTGCAATGCTGGAACACAGTCATGTTTTAAATAATGCATTTTTCAGCTTGCTTAGGAATTCAGCACTTGAACAATATTTGCTTATGCAGGGATCTGAAATAGGCAAACATCAGCTGTTTGTCACTGGAGAAAATAAGCCCTCACCCACCAATCACTGCAACAACGAGGTTAATTTGTAAAGCACTGACTGTAGATATGAGAAGGTTGTGTTGAGCAAAGAGGAGATTCACTGGCTGGTGAGCTGAGACCTCAATAGCAGTAAGGGTCACTTTAACTTAGCTCTGTAACTGTTCCACAATGTAGGGGAAAGAATTACTCCTCCTTTCCCTCCCTTTGGCACTTCTGTACCTGTGTGATGATCTAAATGTGAGTAAATAGAGCAGAATTCCTCCCTCATACCCTGCCCCTGGTTCTGTAAGACTTACCAGAAACCTACTCGGTCTTTAAGACCATGCACTTGATACCCCATGGCTTTGCCTCTAGCTTAAGTCAGATGTTTGATGCTGGCCATTGGCATTGCTGCGTAAATATGTGCCCCATTTTAAGACTTGTCTATGAGAAATATGAGATTTTGATTTTATAGCTAGTTTGGGAGACAGTAAGGTGTAGTGAATCGGTCTGGACTCTCTCCCAGGCTACTCCATGATTGAGTGATCCTGGGAAGCCAGTTCACCTCTCTGTTGCCATGTCTATTTTGTACATTATCTAAAGCAAGGAGAGCTGTTTTAGGACTTGGGTAGCTGAAAGGACCCCAAGTATCTGCTATTTTGCTCCCCTACAGAGGGAAAGATGCAGTGGCTTAGATTTATGCTTCACTGCTGCCCTTCCTACAGGAGACACAGCATCTGTGTAAGGACAGAGTATACACCTGGAAGTAGTAACATCTTCAGTTGCTGCAGTGGCGTGTTTCAGTCCGCAGCAGGCAAAGTGTATGTAAAATGATTATATGTACCCTGTAATAGAGTTGGACTTTGATCTGAGCTGGAACCTTGGGTCATTATTGTTATGCAGATAGTAAGGGTAACCTGAAACAGTGCATTGCACCCACACGGCTCGAGTTAAGCGTTTCTGAATTTGTGCTAACTGGTCATGTAGCTTCGGTCAGAGCACAGATGCAGGTGTTAAGCTGTCATTTTGCTAATGCTCAGCTCAGGGGCATTTCAAATCTTGTTTTTTTACAGAGGGTGCAGCACACAAACAGGTTATTGAAACTTAATTAGTTGCCATTTTGAGCTGAACAGCAGAAATGTCTGTGTAAACATACCAATACCACTTATTTCTGCTTAGGTCACAGTAAAAGAGACCCAAGATAAATCGTATCACTTGACATAAGTGGTGGGCCAAGAACACACCCCTGGATGTGGAACATGGGGTGGGAGGCATAATGCAGAGGTTGTCCTGTGCTCCTTTATAAATCAGTGGAGAAAAAGGGGAATTTGTAAGCTCAATTTATTTTATCCCAATATAGATCTAAAATTGTCAGGTTTCTGCTGTTGCTTTTTATTGCCGCAGCAACTGGCTCAACCTGCATTTAGAGATCTGAAGTTGGGGAGGTCAGTCCTCGCTCCTGTTGCCTTATTAAGCAATAGTAAAGGAGTTATGGGGCTGATTTCCTCACTTTAGGTATGGTTTTGTATTGCAGACAAGGCCATAGAAGGTTCCAATTACTTTGAGGATTAGACCTGTTTTGCTATGAGCATATAACATTGTCATAACTAATTAGCTTGCCTTGCTTCTGTTTGTTCTGAGATATTTTAAAACGCAATCATGTCATCAAATATTTGCCTCCATCTTTATTATTGGCTTATGAATAAAATATTTTAATGAGGAAGGTATTAACTTCTGTGCTCCAGTGTGATATTTTAGTGGTAGCACTACATAATATGTCTTTAGAAACCAGTGCCCTGGTAAAATAATTTGTGGAAGTCAGTGGGAGTAAACAGACAAGAAATAATGTGCACTCTCTTATAGTTCATGTGTTGGCGACCAGTTGCTGCAGACGTGGGACTCTGCCCTGAGGGAATGGCTTTCTGTGGGGGGAAAAGCACTCTGGAGAGTGCCAGAGCACTTCTGTGCGGTGAGCAGCTCCTCCGCAGGGTCTGGCATACAGCAATGCTCGCCTTGGAGCACCAGTTCCCACTCAGGTTCACAGCTGCAAGTTGTGGGGGAGAAGCTTGACGAAAAATGTATTTTAGGTTAGGATTTGACACTGTGGTGGGTTGACCCTGGCTGGACGCCACATGCCCACCAAAGCCGCTCTGTCACTCCCCTCCTTAGCTGGACAGGGGAGAGAAAATATAACGAAAGGCTTGTGGGTTGATATAAGGACAGGGAGAGATCACTCACCAATTACCATCACAGGCAAAACAGACTCGACTTGGGGAAATTATTTTCATTTATTACCAACCAAATCAGAGAAGGGTAACAAGAAATAAAACCAAATCTTAAAACACCTTCCCCCCACCCCTCCCTTCTTCCTGGGTTCAACTTCACTCCTGATTTTCTCTGCCTCCTCCCCCCAGGCAGCGAAGGGGGACGGGGAATGGTCAGTTCGTCACACGTTGTCTCTGCTGCTCCTTCCTCCTCAGGGGGAGGACTCCTTGTACTCTCCCCTGCTCCAGCATGGGGTCCCTCCCATGGAAGACAGTCCCCCACAAACTTCTCCAACTTGGGTCCTTCCCATGACTGCTCCAGCGTGGGTGCTTCCACAGGGTGCAGTCCTTCAGGAACAGACTGCTCCAGTGTGGGTCCCCCACGGGGGTCACAAGTCCTGCCAGCAAACCTGCCCCAATGTGGGCTCCTCTCTCCATGGGGCAACAGGTCCTGCCAGAAGCCTGCTCCAGCGTGGTCTTCCCACGGGTCACAGCCTCCTTTGGGCATCCACCGGCTCCAGCATGGGGTCCTCCATGGGCTGCAGGTGGATATCTGCTCCACCATGGACCTCCATGGGCTGCAGGGGGACAGTCTGCCTCACCATGGTCTTCACCACGGGCTGCAGGGGAATCTCTGCTCCAGTGCCTGGAGCACCTCCTCCCCCTTTTTCTTCACTGACCTTGGTGTCTGCAGAGTTGTTTCTCTCACATATTCTCACTCCTCTCTCTGACTGCAATTGCTCAGGGTTTGTTTTTCCCCTTCTTAACTATGTTATCACAGAGGTGTACCACCATCGCTGATGGGGTTTGGCCTTGGCCAGCAGTGGATCCATCTTGGAGCTGGCTGGCATTGGCTCTATCAGACATGGGGGAAGCTTCAGCACCTTTTCACAGAAGCCACCCCTGTAGCTTCCCCCGCTACCAAAATCTTGCCACGCAAACCCAATACAAAAGCACACAAAATTACTAATTGGTAAATGCAACAACTACTGGAAAGCATTAGGAAAAGGCAGCTAGAAGAATGAGATGGGCTGTCCTCATCCCAGGGACCTGTACCCCATTCACAATTAATCCCCTTTATTCATCAGTCATTAGACTGTGTCTGAATCCTTCAACCAGCTTGTTGCTCCCTGGTACAAGAAATATTGGACAAATGGTAGGGGAGGCCCCCGAGATGGGGAGGCTGGAGCACTGGTCCTGCAAGGAGAGGCTGGGGGAGCTGGGCTTGTCCAGCCTGGAGCAGAGACAGATTCAGGAGGACCTACCAGCAGACCCCAGTGCCTGTGGGGAAGTCATCGAGGAGACAGAGCCAGGCTCTCTAAATTGGGGCTGGATAAGAAGATAAGAGACAATGGACATAGTTTGAAACACGAGTTTCAGCCTGGATGTAAGGAGACATGTTTTCCCCCATGAGGATAGTCAGGCAGAGGCACAGGTTGTCCACAGAGGTGGTGCAGTCTCCATCCTTGGAGGCTTTCAAGTCCTGACTGGATGAAGCCCTGAGTGGCCTGGTTTGACCTCAGAGCTGAGCCTGCTGTGAGCAGGAGGTTCCACCAGAGACCTCCTGTGCTCCCTCCCAGCCTGCATTAGCCTGATTCCAAGTTTTCTTTGATTTTTGGCCTATTTTGTATCAGAAATGTTGCTCTGGCTTAAGTCAATTAACTCCAAAGACTGTGTATAGATCAGTTCAAATTGTCACATACGTTGAGAGGACTTTTTAACCTAAGTCATAAATGAAATTTAGGATGGTGTGAAAGGTTATAAATAAACCTGCATTCAGGTTTTTCCATGCATTTTCCTGGGCAGATTAATATAATATCATTAAATTGTCACAACCTTTCACATATCAAGAATTCCTTCCAGGAAAGTCTGAGCCACCAAAAATCCCATGTTGGTACCCAGGGGCCATCCCTCCTGGTGATGGATAAATGCTCCATTCACCTTGTCCAGCATCTCCACTGCTCGGGGCTGCTGGCAGGAGCCGGGTTTGCAGGGAGGGGAGGGATCCCTGCTCTCTCCCCCCAATCCTCTCTCCCTTTTCATTTTTTCCTTTACCTTTCCCTCTTGGTTCTCAGCTTCTCATAAAGGTCCATCACCAACCTCTTCCAGGGTATTTAGCTGACAGTTTGGACAGAACTGCTAATAGGTTTGCTGATTGGACAGTGAAGAATCCCTTCTGGGGAGCAACTTGTCAGAGCTGAACAAAGATGCAAATCGCAATTCAGATGAATTAATTGATTTAATTATTTCCTTCAAATTTGTCTTACTTGTTTTATCCCATTACTTTTTTTTCCTCAAATGCAATAGACTTCTTGGGATACATTCCACCCGGTATTTTACGACGACTCTTTTGGAATTAGCACCAGCAGTCCTATAAAGCTGCAGAACTACCACAGATATGGTAAAATATTTATTTTGTCTGATTGTCAGCAGAAGAAGCAATAGTTGCTTGAATGTTCAAGCAACTATTTTATGGTAAACTATGAGATATTTTGGAACAATTTATCTTGTGGTTTCTTTTTTACAGAATTGCATATTTTAAAATCCTGTATTATTTTTAATCAAGTTACACCTATAGAATGTTCTAAATCCCTATCTTTGTTACACTGTGGTTTTCTCTGTTTTACCAATTTGATACTTATTGTTTTAGAATAGAATAGAATAGAATAGAATAGAATAGAATAGAATAGAATAGAATAGAATAGAATGGTTTGGGTTGCAAGGGACCTTAAAGATCATCTAGTTCCAACCCCCCCTGCCACAGGCAGGGACACCTTTCCTCTAGACCAGCCTCATCCAACCTGGCCTTAAACACTGCCAGGGAGGGGGCAGCCACAACTTCTCTGGGCAACCTGTTCTAGTGTCTCACCACACTCACAATAAAGAATTTCTTCCTAATATCTAATCTAAATCTACCCTCTTTCAGTTTATGATGTGTACTTTACTATTAGTTACTGCTGTTTATTGGAAGCAGAGTCCAATGTGTTCATACCAAAGCCTTTGATTTAATGCTATTGGATCACGTGTAAGGTAAGGAAGAAAGGGCAGATGATGCAGGGAAATACTCACCCACTTCCCTAAGGGAAGTCCAGTATCTGAGTTTCCTACATCTCTGAGTATAACGGAAGTAGTTTGCAGCTTGCAAAGCAGCCATATGAATTTACTTTCCCTATTCTGTAGTTATTCTTCTGTTGAGTCATGATAATAGTTTGAACATTAAAGTGTGAGTATTTTCTGATTGCCACATTATCTAATTGGAATGGTATTAAGAAATTGTGTTGTCCTATCTATACCATCTTTTAGGCAAAAATCAACTGTGCTTCATTAGGGAAGCAGGATAGTGCTTGTGGTGCTTGTTATAAAAATGGGAAAAATCATTTTGAGACAAAATTATGTTATTGTCAGCCTCAGTTTTTCAAAAGAAAGATGAGATAGATACACTGCCGGTGCCGATGTGGCTACGCGTCAGGATTGCATTGCCATAGTGTGGAGTTACAAAAAGGTCTTTGAGAACATGTAACTGTGGTACCATTGCAGAGACGGAGATACGGGGGACAGGAGACCTCCATGAGAAGAGGAGCCCGGCAGATGTGAACCTGGCAATTAGTGTAAGTGTCAGTAGGGAAAACAAATGGTCTTTTGCTTTCAACAGCCTACCAGGCCCAAAGGGAACGTTTCACAAATTAATTTGGATCTAGTTAGAGTAAACAAGTGTAAATGAATAGGTTTGCTCTAGCTGCCTGCTCATCTACTGCCATTCCCCCAAGCTCCAGTCATGGTGGCAGGGTAGCCCCTGCTCACCCATGCCTCCCGTTTTTCATGTGTATGTGTGTGTGCTATTGCAAATCAGTCAAAGTGAGTGGAAAGACAAAAACTGACCCCAGGGGAAAACTCATGTTTGATTTGGTAAGGTTCATATCCAGCCAACAGCCAAGGATTTCTTTCCATTCTTCTCTGTGATTTCAGAAAGAAGAAGGATTCCTCCCTTCAGCGCGTTATTCGGAGGTAAGTGGTGATGCAGCTTAGAGCACACCGTGTAGAGTTACCCATTGACTGGTATTTCTTACAGTTCATTTTTCAGGCAGAACTTTCTTCTCACAGAACCACAGAATGGTTGGGGTTGGAAGGGACCTCTGGAGATCATCTAGTCCAACCCCCTGCCAAAGCAGGTTCCCCCAGAGCATGTTGCACAGGGTCATGTCCAGGTGGGTTTTGAATATCTCCAGAGAAGGAGACTCCACAACCTCCCTGGGCAGCCTCTCTGGACAGAGCCAGTGCTCTGTCACCCTCAAAGTACAGAACTTTTTTCTCATATTTAGATGGAACTTCCCATGTTTCAGTTTGTGCCCATTGCCCCTTGTCCTGTCACTGGGTACCACTGAGAAGAGTCTCCTCTCTTGAGATTTTTCTTTTATTGTACAACTTTAATTGGAAGAGTCATTTGACCATTGAATACAAGCTAATATTCATATATGAATAACGATAAATACTGATTTTTATAATAAGGAATAGCAGGGAGATAGATAGGAGCTTAAATCTGGTGTATTCATTTGAATGTGTACATTTAATCATAAAAAAGCAATATTCAAATGGCAAGATTTAGGTGCATATCTTAATACTCACGGAGGCTTAAATATTACTTACAGCATGTGCTGGGAGCACACCAGTAGCAAAGTATTACTCACCACTATGTCCATACAAAGCTATCCATTGGGAAGAGTGAGTACCTGCATCCTCCAGTGCTGCGTGTGATGCCGTAAGGCACAGAGCCGTGGCTACACAGACCTCTCGCTTCTTTTATAAACGGGAGGTCGGAAAAGAAACTAGCGATTTAAATAGCAAATGCTTGTCATATCAATAGTTTCATAAGAACTGGGGAAAAAAATGCTAGAGTGCCCTTTGGAGGCAAAGCAGGGCAACCTTGAATGTTTGACCCCCAGAATTTGCTCTGAAGCTCCGGTTTGCAGTTGCTGATACGTGGTTGTGAAACGCTCTGAGGATGGTTTCAGCTGGCTCCAACTGCAAGCCAGCTGCAAGCGAAGCCATGACCAAATGCAGCTGGACTAGCAGTTGTTTGTATACAGCTCATCAGGTCCCATGTCCTCCTGGCTGTGAGGAAAAGCCTGCACCACCCCTATGGGAGCAGAGCGAATTTCAAGGAGAGCTGTTGGAAAGGGCAGTTTCCACCAAATTCAGTGGACTTTTGACATACATCAAACTGCTTTGTTTTCTAGTTTGCTAGAAAACAGCATGAATTATTCTCTTAATGTATATTCAAAGAAATGCTCCATGGGGTTGCACATCCCTCAGCGTTGTCCCTTCTCTCTCTGACGATTTTTGTTACTTCAGCGAGGATGGATTGCCCATCACCAAACACTGAAATGGAGGGATGCTTGGAACAAAATGGCACTTAGTGTGCATGGGATTTCTTCTTGGACCCGAGTATGAAATGGAGATTTTTAACGCATGGCTTTGTAGACTTCTTCCAGCTACTTGGATTCCAGACTTGTATTTGCAAGAAACAGAGATATATAAGATGCAGAATCATCCAGAAACTTGTTTTCCTTTATCTATGAATAAAATGTAGTCTAACATGGAAAGGTCAAGAGCCCATACTTGCATATGGATATAGGAAAGCTTTGTGCAGAAGCTGAGCTTACTTTTTTAAAAGATTCTATAAAATAGAGCTGTAACTTTGCCCTAAATTGGATGTTTGATCTGTTTAGCTAAAGCCTAGATGATGACTACTATTGTAGTATTAATGTACTGCCCAAGGCCTCCATGAGGGTCCAACACCTCTGTGTTGGCACAACAAGCGGACATGTTTTCCAACAGAAAACATTAAAAAGCCTCTGTAATGTAAAACATTGTGAAAACCTTCCTTTGCATTAGTGATGTGTTTACATTTTAACATCAGGTCTTGCACTAATTTTTCCAGTATGGTAACAGTACATACTTTCCATATGATGCCATGTTAGCTTGTTCTTGGTTGGCTTTAACTGGTAATACTCCTAAGGAATGCAATGGAGGCATTTTTTTGCAGCCCAGGGAGAAAGTGATGAAGCTGGAAACTGTCACTCTGGTATTACTGAAGAAATGAGGTTGTCATTTCTAGGTCTAGAACTACATGATCTTTAAGGTCCCTTCCAACCCAAACCATTCTATAATTTAGCCAGGAATTCCCAGGAACTGCCTTGATTTAACTGGTTCTTCTGAAAGAGAAATCTTTTTTGTGTGTGTTTTTTTTTCCTTGTCTTGCCCAATAATCATTTATACATAAATTAAAACTGGCATTACCAGTGGAAATGGTTTACCATTGCCTTGTACTTCAATCCAGCAGCTGCCAAAGTGAAAACCTTGGCAATTTCCACGTAGCGCAGATGAGTTCATAATGTGTGCATTGCTCCTGCACGCAGCAGCAGCAGCACTTGTATAGCAAAGCTACTGGTCAGCTTTACTCCCAGCTGTGTTGCTGTGGAGCTTGTATTTTCTTTTTAAACTTTACGTAAAAACTTAATGGGGTGCAATCTGTCTACTGACTTGTTAGCAGTAATACAGAAAGAGTTTCTGTGCACTTAAAAACAAATTACTGGAATTATTGCTGTAGCACACAGGTGGCAGACCAAGAAGTGCAGCGATTTCCACATTCCACAGCACCTTCCGACCACAAAACCAGATTTTTCTGATATTACTCAGCAGTGTCATTTCATACCCATGCAGTAAAGGAAAGACGTAATTGTGCCCTTTCAAACATATGGGGCAGTGGAAATAGGGAATTGCGTAACCGGGCAATTTAACCGAATGGGCAGTGCCTGTGCTTGATCCGTATCATACAGAAGCTTATGGAGTAGCATGAAGTAGCATTGTGTAATTCTGTAAACCAGAAATGTTTCTTGCATTTGCTTTTGGTTTTCCTTTTTCAGGAAGAAAAGTTAATTACAAACATCATCTCCCCCCATCAAAATCTGTATCAGTGCATAGTAAAAGGTGATTACAGAAGTCTGATCGATTATTAAAGTCTGCATATAGCTTCAGTTGCTGAAAGAGACAACATCATACTTCTCTAGACTGTTGTTTACAAAACAAAAGCTATTAAAAATAAGGCTTTGAGAGCAAAAAAAAAATATAAAATACAAATTTTCTAACAAGATGCAGGTATTATTTATATTACTACAAATAAAAGCATATTTCATTAAGTAATAACCCGAGCTTATGTTTTAATCTGATCTTAGTATCTGAACAGTTTATTAGCAGGAAAACCATTAGATAGGGTTTAATGCAATCTTATTTAATCATCAGCAAAAGTGAGATATGTGTTTGTTAGTATTGCCCGGGTACACCATATGAACAGTGCTTACTGTGTCTGCATAGAGCTTTTGGTTTCAAGTCTCTTCTTATAAAAATTACAGTCCAGACTCCTCTGCAGAGTGCTCCCTCGGGAGAGCGCTGCCCTACCAACTCATCACACTTACTGCCATAAAACTGGCCGTGACAACCGTCCACACAGCGGTCGCTGACTGTATCCTCAGGTAATGATTGCCATGTCCACCCTGTTAGCAATCCCATCTCCATGCATATGCACAGCAAAAGAAAGTGTGATTTCCAGCTGCCACCTCTCCTGTCATCTGCTGATGAGTGCCTTGTGTGGACCTTCCTCTGATTCCCAGCTCCTGGCCATGCTGGTGCAGGTCTGTAAATCAGCAATGTGGGCAGCCTTGCCCACGGTCCTGGGTTTTTCTCCATTTTTTAGCCCCGATGGGTCCGTGTTGGCATCCTGCCCAGCTTGCTGCACTGTTTCAGTAGGAAAGGAGTTTTGGCTGTAATGTTTAAATAGGCCAGTCTGCCCAGCCCAGCTCATAGGAAGCCCAGCCACAGCCTGTAGTGTAGCTAGAAACGGACGTTAATAGTTCCTCCTCATTCACCTGTCTTCCAGCCTATATTCACCTATAAAATAATTTTTTTCCTTCCAAAATAATTTACCTGCAAAAGTTCAGTGAAGTCCCTCTGCCCTAGCACTGTGCTGGTCCAGGCCCTCTGTTCCATGATCTCTGCTGCAGCTTGTCTGATTTTCCCCAATGCAGGTCACTGCCAGCTGCCACCCATCTGATGGCATTATTTCCATGTGAGGAAAGCTTGAGAACTTGCCATGAGACAAATATTCATCTTATCAGCAGCTTGTGGCTCTTTTGCCAAGATGTGTGTAGTTGTAGGACCTTCTTCAGGTAGTCAAATCAAAGGCTCAGAAACCTATATTATCATAATTAAAAGGCAGAGGTGATCACTACTGGATGTTAGAACCTACAAGAAGGGCTTGAATATGACCATGGTCATGATTTATGAGTAATATGGCATAAACAACAGAGATAATTTGGAAGCTGCCTAATTAAGGCAGTGTTGAGAGACTTCTAGAACCAAGACCAGAACTGAATAAAGCTCAGCTACCATGGGAAGATTGGTATGTTTATCATTAAGTCCATAGCTGTCTCTTACTTTTAGTGACACTCAGTGAGCTTATTTTCAATGGTGGCACTGGAACTGCATTACTGTGGTTGCTTCTCATAACTCCTCCTTTTTGGGTACATTTCCTCAAGAAGGTTCTCTGAGGGAAGCAAGACCTTGTATTTTCTAGCCCTTTTTTAATATATGATCATTTGCATGATATCCAAGCTCATGTAGCCATATGGTTATATATTGCACTTTGTTATATTTCTTCTTTTTCCTTTTTTTTTAAACCTTCCATTGAATTGTCCATTTGCCATTTACCACCCACCTCTGTTTCCACGTTAGTCTCTTCTGATTACCTTTTTATTTATTATTGATGTTTCTCAGCTGCTCAGAGGATCATCTTTAATTTCAAAACCACCCATGTGGATTAATTGCTACCCAGATGTTGTACCAACCTCCCACTCCAGCCTCTACAGGCAAGCTGAGTTTGTGGCGACTACTGATTATTTTCGCTCAATAGATGGGATCCAAATACCAGCCTCTGGACATCTAGACCCTGCTTGATCATGGTTGACATCTCAAGGGCCTGTTTTGGTTGCTCCTCAGTAGCACGTTGTAGTTCCCCAGGCACAGCCCAGCTGCCCATTGGCAGCAACTCTGACTCACGTTCCTCATGGGAGAGCGCCGGGTGCTGCTGGCAGTGGAGAGCCAAATGCAGATTTTTCCTAGTCTTCTCTGTTGACAGGGGTGTTTGGCTTCTCCGATTTAATCTCATTATATGTTCCAAGATGAAGCTGCTCCCTGTTTTATAGCTGACTCAGTATTTATCTGTCGACTCAGTGCCTGCTGAGATCATTCGTGATCCACTGCTCTGTGAGCCTTAAAGTTATTGGCTGAAGGCCCTTTTAAACCACAGGGGTTTTATATTTGGACCTAGAAGGCACAGGGTGATAGAAGCAGGACCCTGGTGGCAAGGGTGGTCCCTGTAATGGGGGACATTATGTCCCTTTTCTAGGCTTCCAGGGCAGCTCTTCTCCCACCTGCCGCCCCCAGCTCCCATTAGTTGCCTTTTCAACTCCTGGGCGGCAGAGACCCCACCGCAGGCGGCATGCGTGGTGGATGTATCAGGCTGCTGCGCGTTGCCCTCACTTTTATCACCCTTACTGGTGCACCTTCTCTGAGCCCCTGTTCCCTCCAGCTCTCACTTCATATTCTTTCTTTATATTCTCCAGCCATGACATATATTTTTGCTGGTTTCTAGGCCTGTTTGGCAAATACTGTCCTTCCAACCATGGTTTTCTCAGGGAGTCCTTGCTCTTTTTATTACTTGAACTATTATTTACACATGGTTTTTGTGGCATATCCTACAGTTTCCCTGAAGAAAACTAATTTTACCAGATTTGTGACATCTGTTCCTCCTTTTTATTCCTTTTGTGGTGAAATTATGAAATGCTTAATATATGCTTCTATTTCATAGAATCATAGAATGGTTTGGGTTGGAAGGGACCTTAAAGATCATCTAGTTCCAACACCCCTGCCATGGGCAGGGACACCTTCCACTAGACCAGGTTGATCAAAGCCCCATCCAACCTGGCCTTGAACACTGCCAGGGAGGGGGCATCCACAGCTTCTCTGGGCAACCTGTGCCAGTGTCTCACCACCCTCACAGTAAAGAATTTCTTCCTAATATCTAATCTAAATCTACCCTCTTTCAGTTTAAAACTGTTCCCCCCTCGTCCTATCACTCCATGCCCTTGTAAAAAATCCCTCTCCTGCTTTCCTGTAGGCCCCTGTCAGGTACTGGAACGCTGCTAGAAGGTCTCCCCAGAGTCTTCTCTTCTCCAGGCTGAACAACCCCTATTCTTTCAGCCTGTCTTCATAGGAGAGGTGCTCCAGCCCTCTGATCATCTTCTTGGTCCTTCTCTGGACTTGCTCCAAGAGCTCCATGTCCTTCTTATATTGGGGCCCCCACAGCTGGACGCAGTACTCCAGGTGGGATCTCACGAAAGTGGAGTAAAGGGGCAGAATCACTTCCATCGACCTGCTGGCCACTCTGCTTTTGATGCAGCCCAGGATACGGTTGGCCTTCTGGGCTGCAAGCACGCACTGCCAGCTCATGTTGAGCTTCTCGTCAACCATCACCCCCAAGTCCTTCTCCTCAGGGCTGCTCTCAATCCATTCTCCACCCAGCCTGTATTTGTGCTTGGGATTGCCCCAGCCCACATGCAGGACCTTGCACTTGGCCTTGTTGAACTTCGTGTGGTTCACACAGGCCCAGCTCTGAAGCTTGTCAAGGTCCCTCTGGATGGCATCCCTTCCCTCCAGCGTGTCGACCGCACTACACAGCTTGGTGTCGTCGGCAAACTTGCTGAGGGCGCACTCAATCCCACTGTCCATGTCGCCGACAAAGATGTTAAACAACGCTGGTCCCTATACCGACCCCTGAGGAACGCCAGTCGTCACTGGCATCCACTTGGACATCGAGCCGTTGACCGCAACTTTTTGAATCACTGCTTTTGTGAGTCTTTTTCTTGGTCTGGATATGGAACCAGCTACAGTCACACAAACTCCATCCTTGGTCAAAATACCCAGCTCGGGGAAAACCACAGTAGCTGGGTGGAGAAAGTATAGTCTCCACAACTAAATTGCAAGCTGGCTTAATTAACGCAGATTTATTAGGGAGAATTTTATGACAGTATGTTTTCACCTTTGGCAATAATCTAATAGGCAGCACGGCAGATAGCACAGGACTGAATAACACCCTGAGTGCAGCCCAGGACAGAGGGAGGCTGCACTAGGACATCCTCAGGATCGTGCCAGCATCTCCTTCACTGCACAGGACGATGGGCAACAGTCCTGGCCCACTCTCATTGTTTCTTTCTGCCATTTATTCATACACAGTGTGCTTTCTCCTGGCAGACTTCTTTTCATTTATACCCTCATCTAGTTCCTGCCCTGCTACCCTATCTTTTGCTTTTTTTTTAATCCATGCCTGTTTGGGGGTCCCTTACAATCTCCCTAATTTTTCAGCTGCCCACTCACTGCCCAACTCCATCTTTGCATTGGTGTTTTTTCCCCCAGTGCAGCTCTCCGTGGAGGCCAGCAGCCATCTGGGTCATCCACCCTCCCAGGGGAAGGGGGTTGGAGATGGCAGAGGGAACTTCTGCGAGGGCTGCACAGGAGCCTGGTCTGAGGGTGACACCTTGGCAGAGGTTGTTTACTCAAGCCACAGTCTCAGCCCTGAGCCTGCAAGATAGAAAATCCTGACTGGAGACCAAACCCCTGTCACCCTAAGACAGCGATAAGCCAAGCAGATTTATTACCTGCTGCTCATACTTCCACATCTCCTCCTTCTAATGCCCATAATTTTGGCTGGCAGTTATTTTAACTGTCCACTTGGTCATGAGCTTTGCTCTTTTTTAGGGGCATGGAAACCATCTTCACATATTTATCTACACTCTTGGGCTCACTGCTTATGAAATAAGTTAAAAAATATTTTTCAAGCTTTTACAAGATTGTACAAAGTTCATCCTAGGTGAAAATACAAGCATCAAGAGAGTTTGATCCACAGGTTAGTTTTTTAAAAAAAGTCTTCCTAAGTGTAAGTTAAGCAACTGAACAAGCTATTTAGAGCAGTTGCAAAGGTCTTGGAGTTCTTTTAGGAGAGGTTAGATACAATCTCTTGGAGATGATGCAGATATAGTCAGTACAAATAAGAAATCCTTCATCCCTATAAACATGCAAATTAAAAACAATTAAAATATACAACATTGTGTAATGCTTACTATAAGCATACACCCAATGATCATGCAGCCAATTAGTTTATCTAACGAAGAGACCAGGAGGAAAACCAAGAAAAAGGTGGGGTGACACTTGATGATAATAAGTAAAGGCTAGCTCTGAGAAGGTGGTTTCCAAAGCAATATTTTGGGAGCATTTCAGGTCATTGTAAGAAAAAAAGAGCTTACTGTAAATAAGACAAATATTCAAGGAAGCAATCCAAGATAGAGTGGTGGTGGGCATCACAGAAAGGCGTAAGCAAACATGATAAACCTATGGAAGCAATACAATAAAATCGTTCCCGGAAATGTATGAATAAGCCAGGGCTGCTGAGACGTCACCATTGCAGAAAACAATGAAGAAATCACCAAGAGTGGATACTCAGACCTTTTAGAAAGAGGAAGTCATGAAGGAAATGGGAAATAAAGTCAAGACACAGGAATGTATGCCAATAACTCTAGTCATAAGGGAACAAATGCTGTGAAGGTGCAGGGAGTGTGGAAGGAGCACTCGGATGAAGGAACAAACTGTATAGTCCATCCCAACACAAGCACTGGCGTGTTGAAAAAATAACCAGGGAACCTATCAGGAGGGATCCGTGTCAACACTGAGGCTGTGTCAGACAAAGGAACAGAAGACGGAAACAGCTCCAGAGCAGGACATGGCTGTACAACTAGTGGGAAAAGGCCACTGAAACGTCAGAAAAGATCTCCAAAACCAGGCAGAGTGCAAAGAGGTACCAGCCGGCAGGTTTTACTGTGCTTTCCTGATTTTGTGGAGGGTCACCTCAATGCTCCCTTAGGGATACGATGGGAGTCAGTATTGAAAGAAGCCTTGGTGAAAGTAGCTGTTGGAGGATTCACATCAGTTTAGAGGCAGCAGTGAGCAAGGAAGAGCCAGTCAACCCCAACAGACAGGGAGGGAGCTGGGGATGCCATGGACTGGTCGCACTCATTCCTTGCAGGAGGCATCTGCTTCAGGATGCAGCACCTTACAGGGAAAGCAATAAATCATACAGGCACTCAAATGACATGGTCATTAAAAAAACTATGTGATTGCAGTTTTCCAAGAATTAGCAAACCTTTAGACCACTGTTTGTGGTCAAGTGCTAATGGCAGACAAGGAGTTGTGAAGCTCCTGTGCTTGTCACCATTTTTGTGAGCAAAGATTTGGCATTTTGGGGCTGGGAGAGATATTCCTGTGGAAGATCTGAACGCTGTTCCTTGGTTACTGCAGGTAACACAGCATAAATAGGAGTCATATTTAAATTAGTGACAATGCTCTCCATCGCCCTGCAAATATTGTTTCTGCCAGCTTGGATTTACACCCTCTCATCTCCAAGGTCTCCGTCTAAGGCAAAGGGCAAAATGTTGCCATGCAGCAGCAAGGCTTAATAAAGAACAGGTAGATGCCATGTTCGCAGGAGGTGGACTCTGCACCACTAATGCCTCCATGGATGACGGCAAACAAAGATGTGGCTCAGCCACCCGTATTGAACAGACACTCGTATGTGGAATGATTCTTTGAACCTTTCTTTGGTGTCAAAGTGCAAATGTGTCCGATCCTGTGTGCAACAGGTCCGTGGGTGCTACTCCACAGAGTAAGGATGGCTGCAGCAGGCAGAAGGCTGGGTGAATGAGAGATCTAAGTTTGAAAAAGCCCCACAGATTAAAAGAATTGATTGTAAGACAAATAAAGAGAGTATGCTGTGAGATAAAGGTACATAATGAAAAGGTACAGCTGAAAAGATTATAGAGGTGATACGTAAAGAATGTCCTGAATTAATCACTTCCTTTGTGTAAGTATTTATGTTTTGCGAATCATTATCACTTAGGAACCTACGCTGTCCTTTTTATTTTTTACAGACTTAAACTGTTTCCTGGGGGTATTATCTCTGTCTGGCTCAGCAAAATTAAAACAGTGTCTCATTTAACATTGTCTGTAAGTAGATGGAAATAGTTGGCTCCAGATGTGTTATGAATTGTGCTTAGAGAATTAACATGGTTTAGATCATAGAAAGTGGGGCATGCTCGGTGTTCAACACTTTCTTATAGAGCAGTAATCCGTGTTCAGCTTTACGGATCTTATCAAATGCTTGTTCGAGCCAAGTTATGACTCTTGCCAAGAATACTTAATGCCCCGATTCAGGCGACAAAATGTAAACCAGGAGGGGACCTGTCAGGATCGCTGGGTCCCCCCTCTGCACTGAGGCACCCCCCACCTGCCAGGGAGCCCTGCCGGACCCCCACCTGCCAGCACCCTCGGCGCAGGGAAACATCACGGGGAGTTTCGTCTAAGGACTCCTGGAAAACCTCCCTGGACAGGGACTCTCCAGCCTCTCCCCATGCTCCACGCCTTGTACATCTTGGAAATGTTCCCTAGTAGCCAGTCAAAGCACTCTTTGTGGGAGAATGAAAACTGATTTCTTCATGTCTTTGTCTCCGCAGATAATATAAAATAATCGTCTCCTTAAGAAGCTTTATGCATTAGATGATTGTTTCCATATTTGTTCCTGATATTATTTTTTTGGACTAAATGAGCCATGTTTCCCAGTTTTTGCTTTTGAATCCCTTGCTTTATATTTCTCCTGACTCTTGTGTTCCTTGCATGCTCCTCACTTTGCCCAGATCTGCAAGAGCCGTGTCCAGACCAGGACCCAGCACTCCAGTTAATTCATTCAAAGACCTTAGCGTATATTAAATCACATCGAATTGATGCTCGCTTCTGTGTTAGAGGAGTGAAGACAACACTTGTCTTCTCCCAGTCCTTCTCAGACCGATTTGCTGCCGTGCCAGGGTGACCCACACTGGGCTTGGTGGTAATCCCAGCCGAACACTGGAGCACGCGGACCTCCCGCCCAGGCTGCCTGCACCTATTGCCCTTGCTCTTGCACGCTGTTATTTTCAGCCCTGTCTAGATGAGCAGAGAGCGAATGGGTGGAGGGCAGGGAGTGGATGACAAGTGGCTTTGTTGTCCTTCTCCTCCCTGAAATCTGCTGCCCGGCACTTGTGGCTGACACGGAAGGAAGCCCGGGCTGGGCTGTGAGTCACCCTCCGCTCCCGCTCCCTCCCGGAGCCGGGAGCTGTGTACTCCCTGCCGGCTGCAAGCTACGGCCAAGGCCTCGGCCCCATGCTTGCATGGTAAAAATCCTCCCTCAGTGCACGTATGCACCACCATCACACAAACACGGCCCCATTTGGAGCAACGCTCTTCCCATTTTTCTGGCGAATGAGCCCCGCAACTCCTCCGTGTCCCCGCTGTCAGCAGACACCTGCTGCCACCCCGCTGCATGGCCCAAGCACAGCCTTGTGGTGAAGAATTTCAGCATTAAAAATGGGTCAATAACTCTGAAGAAAAACAGCAATCTTCTCATGACGTTGTAATACTTGGTGGAGAGCTGAGATAGTACAGGTCTGCAGTATGGGCATTTACAAACCCACAGAAAGCAACCGTTCCTTTCCTGATTAATAGCAAGGAAAGCTTAAACACGCTATGTTATTTTACTGACAGCTGCATTAACGCCAGAGGTACAGAGCCAAAGGTAGAGGTGAACTGGGGAATTAAGCATTGGATAGCTTCCAAGTGTTAAAAACAACATATCTATGGCCATAGCATTCCACCGGGAGTTCCCTTTAACGCCTGAGCCTCTCAAACCCACAAGCTGTCCACTGGAGGATGCTCTCCACCGGTGCCTCTCTATGCTCCAGCTGTGTGTGGGGAAGATGGACCCTGCTTGGGCTGCGCTGGAGGAGCCATGCGATCGGAAAGCGGGCGCGCACACCCTGGCACCGCTCCAGCACTGCCAGCTCAGAGGCGTCAAACAGTCAGGAGCCTGGCGTAGAAATCATGCAAGTTTTTATTGTAAAGAACACTTTTTATTAGTTATTAGGTTTTTTTAATTAGTTCTTTTTATTAGAGCAGCTGGCTACTTTAAGATGACTTTTTTCTATCCACAATCTGCAGGATTATAAATGTACTGTGGGAGCTGGTTTTGATTTGACAGCTTCTGATAGCCTGTGTTGTTTGCAGAGATTTTCACATACTCCACGTGACCCAAGCAGCTGTAGCTTTTCAAAGAGGGCATCTGTCATCAGCCGACAGTTGTAAAATCCTGCAAACCTATGAACAGCACTGCACGGCCGTGCCTTGGCCTTTGCTTGGCATATGTAAATAATTTTAAGATGGTTCTGTGCTGTGCAAGAAGTGGCAGTTCTCATGCTGCAGTGATATTTTCTGGTTATTGCTTTCCTATGCAAAATCTAAACCCTCCCCATGTGTGAATCATAGAATCATAAAATCATAGAATCATAGAATGGTTTGGGTTGGAAGGGACCTTAAAGATCATCTAGTTCCAACCCCCCCTGCCACGGGCAGGGACACCTTCCACTAGACCAGGTTGCTCAAAGCCCCATCCAACCTGGCCTTGAACACTGCCAGGGAGGGAACATCCACAGCTTCTCTGGGCAACCTGTTCCAATGTCTCACCACCCTCATAGTAAAGAATTTCTTCCTAATATCTAATCTAAATCTACCCTCTTTCAGTTTAAAACCATTACCCCTCGTCCTATCACTCCATGCCCTTGTAAAAAGTCCCTCTCCCGCTTTCCTGTAGGCCCCCTTCAGGTACTGGAACGCTGCTAGAAGGTCTCCCTGGAGCCTTCTCTTCTCCAGGCTGAAGAGCCCCAACTCTCTTAGCCTGTCTTCATAGGAGAGGTGCTCCAGCCCTCTGATCATCTTTGTGGCCTTCCTCTGGACTCACTCCAACAGCTCCATGTCCTTCTTATGGTGGAGGCCCCAGAGCTGAACGCAGTACTCCAGGTGGGGTCTCACGAGAGCGGAGTAAAGGGGCAGAATCACTTCCCTCGACCTGCTGGCCACGCTGTTTTTGATGCAGCCCAGGATACGGTTGGCCTTCTGGGCTGCAAGCACACATTGCCAGCTCATGTTGAGCTTCTCGTCAACCATCACCCCCAAGTCCTTCTCCTCAGGACTGCTCTCAATCCATTCTCCGCTCATCCTGTATTTGTGCTTGGGATTGCCCCGACCCACATGCAGGACCTTGCACTTGGCCTTGTTGAACTTCATGTGGTTCACACGGGCCCACTTCTCAAGCCTGTGTGAAGGGGAGGAGAGAATCCCTCTCAGCATCTCTGAGGGAGTGGAGGCTTTTCTCACCCTGCCCTCTGCTCCAGCAAGAAGTGGATCTTCTCTCCCACGCACTGGCACTGTGGGGACCCCCCGGGGTGACACGTAGCAAAGCTGCCCTGGTGCTATCTAGGCCAGTCTGGCACCATTAGTCATCCACTCTTCCCATACCTCATTGCCTGCACTCTGAACAGACATGTTTGACTGCCTTTATGTAAATCCCCCCGAAAGGGCTGGCTGGTGCCGGGGGGCAGCCACCACACCCGCCGCCTGCCACCACATGCCACCCTGGCGCCCATTGGGGACCTTGTGCTCTGATTGATTGACTTTTAAGCCTGCCAAGAAAAGGCAGAGGTGCCCATGAGTTAGGTGCAGGAGGACCTCCTGCAATGGTGCCAGCCCTGAACCGAAAAGCCCACCTGGAGCAAAAGCCCTGGTCCTGGCTGGTAGGGCTGACCCTATCCTCCCGCCTTCCTGGCTGGGGCCACACCGTCAGGATAGAGGGTCGCCATCAATTTTTGTGTCGGAGGGGGTGTGGGGGGCTCAGCCCCCTCCTGGCCCCCCAGACCTCAGGCTCTGCCCCATCTCAAGCCAACAGAGCTGGTGGTTTTTTAACAACCCTGAGGGATTTGGTTTGGTCTAATCCCCTGTGCAGCCAGCAAGCAAGTTCTTATCTTGACTTAACCTACAGGTAGAACGACTCTGGTCACGCTGCTGGCATATTTCAGGGGTTTATGTCCACACCCCTGTGGCGTACACGCTCCAGTATCCCTCAGGTAGTCTTTCATCATTGGTTATGCTTCAAGCCTCTGCAATTAGATGTGGTTGCCTGAGCAACAGGGAGAAATATTTACCAAAATGAAATTTAGAGGGGAAAATGGGGAAGAAAGAAAGAAGGGAGGAAAAAAGAACTGAAAATGGGAACTAAACACTATTTGAAGTATGCACTGATGTTTGGTAGAAAATGAACTGGTTTTGCTTTTGCACGTTGGCAGTTCTATATGTGAAGATGTGTCTCATGCAATATATTCTTCACCTTCCAGTTTGCACGGTAATTTGTTTTTTAAGGTATTTGTTTCTTTCCTCTCCCACACGTTTAGCTCCTGCTAATGCTGAGGGAGGTTGTTGGTGAGGACCTAAAGAGAACGTGGATTGTGATGAGCTGGGGATGTTAGAAGTCCAGTTCTGGGTAACATTTCTGCATTTTTACTGTTCTTCAGTAAAAATCCAGTAATTCTTTCCCAGAGTTTCCTCTTATGGGATGTTGTCTTGGCTATGATCCACAGAGGATGACCAAGATCTGGGTACAGATTGCTGAGCAGAAGGGTTACGATACACTGAGATACCCCTGTGTGCAGGTGACCAACTGCAAATACCATTCACGTGCAGAAGCAGCCCATTAAGCTGAGGAACAGCCCTTCCTCAGGACCCTTTAGTCAGGACCTTTTAGTCCTTGTATGTGAAAACAAGACCTTGCTACTCCTGCAGCCATGACTTTGGGCAGAGCAGCTCAGTGACCTCGTGGTCTCCTACCAGACTCGTTGGGGACAGCTGATGACATCATCTATCCATCTAGTGTCCTAATGGGAGATAGGGGAGACAATAGAGAAGCTGCTATAAACAACAGCTTAGTAGACCATCACCATCTATAGCCATCTCTCCCTGTGCTGCCATGAGGATAGCTGCTCCTGGGGACTGGCAGATGCTTTGTGCTTGCCTCTCCCTATGGCTGGTCCCCTCCACACCCTGCTACTTCCTTCCCCACTCCTGGTTTTCAGGAGGTGTTTTGTTGTACCTGGCAGTGGAGTTGGGTGGCATAAACCCCGCTGCAGTCTCCTGCAACCATACAACTCAGGGTAGGGCTGACAGCGACAGAATTCATAATCACATTTTTCTTGTAGATAGGGAACAAAGAAGAAGAAAGAGTGACAAAGCCTGAATGGTCTTGTGGAGAAGATGACCTTAGGACACAGGTTTGTGGGTCACAGGCCTGTCTCCAGTCCTGACAGCTGCTTGACATTAGGGCACTCAGGTTGCCTTCTCCATGCTCTGGCGTTCCTCACCTCTAAAAAAGGAAATTTCTGCTTTCCTGATGTCAGATTCAGCTGATTAATCACTGTGGGCTTCTCTGAGCTCCGGAAATGGAAAGTTGCACCAAAACTCAGTGTTGTTGCTGCTGGTACTGTCCACAGCCCTGTGGGATTCAAATGGGATTTCTGCTCTCTGCAGAAGTTGCTCATCTGGCTCTTCTGGATGCACCTTGACTTGTGACTGCCATCTCAGCACTTAATGAAAGGGTTAATGGACATCTCCTCCTCCTCCTCCCTGATCAGCCCAGTGGTAATGGAAGCCTGGACCCTTCAGGGAGGGAGCGCATGAATGGATTTCATCACGGATCTCCTTTACAACACTAAAACGCATTCCTCAAATCATGCTGTTTCTTTGTGAATATCTGATGTGGCACAGGTTATAGAGACATCTTTGTGGACATGGAAAGTGTTAAAAAGTACCTACTTATTGTGTTGCAAAGGCCATGCATTGCAAACTTGGGAAAGTATGTTAGGCAGCACAATTTTGCCTTAAGCAATAAGTAAGATGTGGAATTGCTTCTTAAAATTAGTATCCCATGCGTGTTAGGATTTGTTTTTTCATTAAGTTCCTTTGCTACCTCCTCAGACTGTGTACGTCTGACATGTATTATTATTCTTTCAATTACTGCACATTTTCTACAGGTCTGCAGGGATGAGGGTCCTCTGTATTAGTTTTTTACCCTGGGAGATTGCGATCTACAGGACAAGAGCTGTCAAGAACTGTGAGCGCCCCAGAGCAGTCTGAAAGCATGTAGGTACATGCTCATCGGCACCACCAGCCCCCAGCCAGCCAATGCCAAGGTGAAAGCGTTATCCTGACTTTGCAAAGGGAGAAGAGGTCGAATCAAGGTGAGACTTAAGTAGCTTATGTAAAGTTTTCCTTCTTAAGACTCCTGCCTCATGCCAGAGGGTCCCCCAAGGAAAAGCCCTGGGGAACACTTGTTCTCTGGGGTTAGGCTGGCAAACTGAGCAGGGAAGCCAAGCAGATGTGTGATTTCCCAGAAGGGTTTGGAAAACCTACACATTCACAAGGGGGTTGATGGGTGGGAGGTGGTATGTGTCATGACAAATCCACAAAGGCATGCAAAACACAAGCTGGTCTGATTCCCTGTCCTCCATGAGCTTTACTATATGCTGATGAGATGGACTTGGAGGCACAGTGCTTAGCACAGAGAGGGCTTGAGAGCCCTCAGAGATGGGGGAAATTCTGATGGTTCAGAGTTTGGGCTTAATTTGGATTGTATCCACTTCAGAAAGGCTGTTTTCAGGACAAATATTTATAAAAATTAGAAGAAAAGTAAAATAGAATAGACTCCTTGAGGGGATAGCAGAAGTGTAAGGGTAGGTCTTGGACACTGTTTGACAGAGCAAGACTCCAGGTAGCAAATCAGCAAGATGAGAAAATACTTTCTAACCCTGTTCAGCTTGTGGCACAGTCCAGAGGTCACACAGGCTTTGGAGAGACACCAATTTCAGCCCTGTCACTGACCCAGCAATTGCCTGTGTAAGCCATGGCTCTGTGTCCCAGGAGAAGGCAGGATTTCTCCTGGAGGCGAGACCTTCAAGCAGTCACAGCAGCCCGAGTCTTGGGCAGCTGGATAAGGCTGGACTTGGGAGGGTATGGGCCATGCTGGGAAACACCACAGAAGCACCTGGACAAACTGAAACCCTCTGGACTTCTGTGCCTCACAGCTCTCCTTCCTGCTTGCATTCGGGATGTGGATTTTATGCACGGGACTCATCTCTCATAAAGGCAGGGAAAGAGCAATTATTTACCTCTGCCTTGTTCTCTGCTTTTGTTAATTTACTATATAATTTTGTTTTACAGGTAGGCAGTGACTTTTATTTTCTTATTGGTGCAGTTATTTTACTGTTGAAGAATGGGCAGAGTTGTATAAGAAGTACCAGGTAAAGAAGGAGGACCTGATGCTCGAGGACGTGATGCTCAAGGCCCTGGTGGTGGAAAACGTACTGGAATAGAGAGAACTCCTCTGCTCACATAAAATACAGGAGGCTTTAACAAAAAAAGTATTGGGTTTCTCTTTTTAAAATTCAGAATTTACTAGAGTCTCTTGAACCAAGAAAAATGCATCCATGGGAAGGGAGTGCCAGTAATAACAGGCCTGCACTCATATCCAGTGGTAAAAGAGAAACAAGCACCAGTTTCCCCTGAGGGAAGAGGGATTCTGGAAGTTAAACAGAAATGTTTATGGTTGTGAAGAGTTTAAAGGCTTCCTAGACACCCTGGTTTCCCTCTCATATCCTGACCACCTTGGGGTAATGCATCAGCCCTGTGGCACAGGGAAACAGCCCATCAAAGAGCTTGCTTTCTGCAGCTCCATCTTCTGCAGGGAGACCGAGGAAACACCAGAACAGGGAGGTAGGTAGGCGTGGATGGATCCTGCCCTCCAAAATTCCCGGTGGGGATTATTTACATGTTCTGTTTTGTGCAGGAGACTGCTGATTTCTCAAGAGCTGAAGCCTTGGCCTGCCCTAGTTGAAAACAACTACTGTTACGGGATTTGCTTTGTTAAATTTAAGGCAACTCACAAAAAACTGACGCAGTCCAACTTCGATGTGAATCATCCTTTACACACTGATCAACCCTCCCGTTCTCATTTCTGCATTTGAACTATTTTGTTAAACTTGCATTTAAGACCTTTCTGTAATGTGACTTTTGGCTTGACACCAAATATAAATAATTATCCGGTTCTAATCACAACTATATTCTATGATCAATCCTCCTGCAAATGTGCCATGTAATCTACACATGCAGCAATCCTAAATTAAAAGATAACATCAAAATCTGAGTCACTTCTTCTACACATTATTAGTGTCCATTTTGGTTAAGCCGGCGATGGTTGCCAATCCCATTTCATACCTGCCCTTCCCTTTTTTCTAGTCTTTCTCTCCTCCTGGCAGAGGACCACATACATGACCAGAGCAGAGTCTAACATGTCTTTGTGTCTGCCTCTCACTTGGCTTTCATTTGGATTTTGTCTCATGTCTTATGTCAGGGATACTCTGATGGCCCCATTCAGTTGATGGTCCCCCCTCTCACCCATCTCTCTAGTCCTGGCTGAGATGAGTGGACAAAAATCTTGTACAGAGAAGTTGAACTCAATAGTCCAAAACAAATTTCCTGGCTCTGTTTTCACTGGGTGGAGAAAAATCTACAACCAAAGCAAATCTGGTTTCATGGCTAAGAGGCAAATCTTTCCTCCCCTGCACCCATGGTTGATCCTAGACGTGGTGGAAGGCAAACAGTTTTGCTGCACAAGGCGAGGGAAGGAAGAGCAGGAGGAAGTTTCCAAAGGGCCACCTCACTTCTTTGCTCTACACAGCAAGGCAGGAAGACCCTGTGCTGGGAGGACAGCTGTGAGACTGGAGGTTTGCAACCATAGGAGATTGTGGCCAGGTGCTGTTATCTCCAACCCTGCAAACTGCTGAGTGCTAGAATTGCAAAGATGTTAGCCAGTGCATACTACAAAGGGGATGACTGGTGGACAAAGTAAGCAGGAGCCCATTCATCGCTGGGCTGAAGGTTGGGATAAACGGGAACAGTCCTTCCTTGGGAGGCAAACTGGTTTGCTGGATGACGAAGAAAGAGCTTCTCCTGTAGCCTAAACGTGTCTAGCACAGACTCAATGGGGACCTTTAAGTGTCATGAGACAACAAGGCTTCCCACAGCCTGAGTCAGCTCGGTGATCCCCACACTGCAGATGATTACCACACAGACATGCTCCCAAAGCAGCAGAAAAAAAATTGGAGATTGCATCCCTCAGGAGCCACGGGTGCTCCACAGGCCTTCCTGCTGCTCCAGAAAATAACATCACCATGTCAAACCAGGAAGACCAGAGGGTGTGACTGCCCTGCATTGCCCAACCTCTGCCCACTCAGCCGATGTCTGCTTGGCCATGCTGGCGGAGAAGAGAGGAGAGGAGCTGAGAGGGCTGGCTGTGCAGTGGCTCAGGGGGACCATGTTGGCATGTTAGCCCGTGGTTACTTAAGAGCAGCTGTGGCCTACGGTGGTTTTTGATGGGTGGGCTGTCCCCAGGTGTAATCCTGAATTCAGTGTCTGATGGGAGACACTGGCTAAGCAGAGACCATCCCGTTCTACTGAGCAGGCATTAGATAAAAGGCACTCACTGGCCACTGAAAATGAATAGTGATGGCTGAATGAAAACTCTTAGATAATACTAATGGGCTCAGCAGACAGGCCAGAAAGATGCTAATAGTCACTGGCTGATCTCAGCACCCTCTCTCTGACAGTAGCCCACATGCTTCAGGGGATAGGAAATCCCCATGGGATTTCTGTAATGGCCTCCTGCAGGGCGAGGCATATATTTCTTACCTCTTCAGCTGGGAACTCATTTAGGCCATGAAGTATGAGTTGTACCTGGCTGAGCTGAAGAGAGGCTATGATTTTAACTGGGACTATTCTGACAAGATGATTGGCTCATCCACCTGGGGATCCTGGCACTGGAGGAGAGAGTATCTCTGTGGCTGTTATTGATGGGGACTGAGGATCATCGCAGAGAGATGAGAGCCGGGAAGATCCCTTCCTCCTTTCTCTTCCTGCAGGGCCTGGCAGCCCAACTTAGTCATTCGCTCCTGAGAGGAAGAGGGGAGGTCTGTCAAGACCTTAATTAGTCACTCCATCTGCATACCTTAAGTCTTTCTAAAGTTAGGCAAGTGCTGGGGACAACAGTGTTTGAGCTGGAAAATGCTGCTAGCTTTCTGCTCAGCCTGTACCTATGTTGCAGTCCAGTTTACTCAGCTTGCGTAAGGAGTGTTTTCTTAAAGCATTTTGCTTTTGAGATGCTTCTGTGAACAGTGCTGGGAATGGCTCCTGTTCAAATCCAGTAGCTGACATAGCAAAATCTTGCACTCGATTGGTGCAAATCATTAATTCAAAGTCACAATCCATTTGGAGTAACTCATGGAAACCCATTATTATCTTGCCACTGCTTGTTGAGCTGCTTAGATAATCAAAATGCTTGTGAGAACAGGCAAAAACACTTTGCTCTTGGCCTAAGAGGAATAAAGAGCAGTGACATGTCCCAAGTGAGATGCAGCAAGATGTGTGGGAGGAGAGAAAGAGGACTTGAGAGGATAAGAGCCATGAAACCTCCCGGAGCCTCGGTAACATGGACCTCATCATGGTTAAACCCAACACACTCTTGAAATGCTCTTACCTGCTCTCTCATTTCATTGGTAAGGTGCAAGGGAGGTAAGGGAGGAATGTAATGTGAAATTTATTTCTTTTTAATAGCTAGTAAGGCAAAAGCCCTCGCCATGTTTTGGAAGCCCAGCACTCCTTAAGACAGAGACAACATAGGAGGCCTGGCCCAGCTGTCTGGGAAGTGCTGGGAAACTCCAGGAGAGCCTGCTCCTGTTTTCATCCTGGAAGTCTGGGAACGGGCAACAAATTAATGGGGAATGTTTCCTTTAAGTCATGAGGAAAAAATGTGAATTACTGCTGAGGTTTCCATTCTGCACCACTACGGAGCCATTTTTCTACCCTGGCCAAAGATGTTAAGGAATATTTGGCGTATGAGGACAGCAGTGACTTTGTGCATTTCCATCACATGGGCTTGAGACTGATGACATTTACTGATTTAGGGTTTGATTCTGCAAGCATGTAAGTAGGTGAATACCTGCTTATCCAAATTGTCCCTCTGAATGACTTTGTGGACGTATGAAAACGTCCATGTCAGACCCTCATAGCCCCAGGGGCATCAGGAAAATGCCTGCCTGGAGTTCTGAAGACTGACATTAGTGACACTTCCAATAGGAAGCTAAATAACGACATTTCTTAGATATGATCATTTACAAAGTGAAAATGTCAATGTAATAGATGCTATTTGAAGCTATTTTCTTATGACTAATTATACATCTGGAAGTGACTATGCAGCTGCAGTTACCAACTGATGAGGCAAAGTCAGAGGCACATAAATACACTCATCCTTTTTGCCAATAGAAAGCATGGCCTTTCACAGCTGAAACATATAGAAAAGTATAAAACACATATGAAAGCAGTGACACTGTGTAATTATGCAGTTTCTATACAAAGCCGTGGAAGAAGAGAGCAAAGCATTTGAAGGAGCTAAGTCATTTGGGAACTTTACAGCTAATTCATTGTGGCTCGCTCTTTGCATTTCATAAGCTCCCGCACACATTGTGTCTCTAAGGCTAAATTCTGCAGGCCCTTATCAGCTCAAATTTAAGGGTTAATTTATAGAGCCTCTGTCCTTCAGAATACAGTTCATTGTTCTTCACACAGCTGCATAAAACATTGTAAACACTTAATAGCAAATAATGTTGGAGTAGGAAAAAAAAAGGCAAATCTTCAGAGGAAGACCAGGTTTTTTGTGGTATGCCTGGATCCTGTGAAAGTAAAGTAGCTGAATTAGAGGGTTATACATATTTACTCTGACTGACTGAGCCAGTAAGGAAAATGGACAGTTTGTGTATTTATATAGCTCTATATTTATATACTCTTTCCCAAAGTAATTTATATACAGTCTTTCCCATTTCACTGTCTGTCAAATGGAGCAGACAGATACAAATCATTAAACACCTTTGCCCAAACTCTGCTGTTATCTATATCCAGCAGCATTCACTCATCTCTTCCAGACATAGACTGCATGTGGCTTCTTGGCTTTTGCTGTTTGGGGGGGGATATGTGTGTGTGTGTGAGGAATGTGAGATCAAGCTAATTTAAACTTCTATGACCTACAAAGAACACCCTGACCTAACCCCTGAAGTGTTGCCTCTGGGAGATGCCCCCAGTGAGGCCCCTCTTGCTCCTTGGAGGCTGGCCTTCTTTCGGAAGAGTCTAACAATACTTTCCAAATTAGGGGTATTCAACCACCCCTGCCCAGAGTCAGAGAAGACCATTATCAGCATGATTTGACAGGAAAATTTTCAACTCAAGAACATACTGTGGTGGCATGCACAGATGGTATTGTTAGTATGCACGGGAGGAACTGGGCTTTTTATTAATATGTGTATCTAAGGAAGTGTGTGTAGGATTTGGCCTTTTCAGATCGCTGTACTAATGTTAACTAAGGGTTGGCATGTTAGTATGTATCCTGTGTTTATAAAAATCATCTGGCATAGACATTACTAAGGAATAGTGATTACTAAGGAAAGACAGGAGGATGCTGTGGTAGAAAGGGAAGTTGTTGGTGAAAAGGGCTGTTGCTGCCGCTGCTTACATGAGGGGAGCTCCCACAGCTCTGGAGAGATGAGGTGAAGCCATGCACCCACCCAGCGATCCTGACTCCCATTAGGGCAATACAGAGAAATGTCTTGTCCTTCACCAGGGTCCTGTAATCTGAAATGAAGAGGAAGGAAAACTACACAATGAAGACAGAGGAAGAGAGAAAAGTCTTCAGATTTCCACATGTGTGGAAAAAAGATCTCAGCTACCTCCCAGTGCATAACCAGTACTGCCTTTCAGTGGTATCATGGAGAATATCTCACAATGAACCATGCAGGAAAGCAGCACCCCATGCCCAGGTCCATGCTCCAGGTACTGTGCTTGCATGCTATGGAAGGTGGCACAACCGTTCCAGGTGACAGGGTGACGTCTCTGAGCTACACACCACCGACGTGAAAGGGAAGAACCAGGTCACCATGCAGCAGGCAACAACTCCTCCCTGCATGCAAGTGCATCAAAATGGTTACACATGATTTTTTGTTTCTCAGTTTGAGATAAAAGCATTTGCATAAATAATCTTGTAAAACTCCAGGTTTTTTGTCTCTGTCCTTGTCTTTATTAGACCGTATTGACACCACAATAATGACATCAATGGTGACAATGAAAACTTCTGGTTACCCTTCAGTGAAGTGACTTGCACAGATTTAGCTTCATTTGCAATTTCTGAAGGAAGTGCAGAGGGCTTGATATCAGTGTTTTCCCAAATTGCAGAAGTCTCTGAAATGCAGGGTGGAGATGAAAAAGGGAACAACCTAAAGGCTGTCATTAACGTTTTAGAAAAGAACAAAATACTTCACACCAAATAAAGGTAAAAGGTCATAAATACTTTCTTTATGTTAACCATCTATGCAGCTATTGTTCTTGCCACAGGGGTGCTTTGCAAATACAAATGGAAAGGCTGGTTGTACATTGAAGGGCAGTGCTCCACACTTATGGAAAGCCGCGAGCATCCATATTTTGCATGTATCAGCTCAATGAATGGAACCACGATCAGGAAGATGCCTTATCAAATGCAGAAGATGGAAGATGTCAAGAAGAGCCCGACACTCGCTAATTCTAGAACTAGTTTTATTGTTACTTTAATTACCATCAATGAAGAATGAAGAGTCTGTGGCCCAGTCCTGTTCCCATAACATTTCATGAGAGGTTTGGCACCAGCTTTCATGAGAACAGGGCTGGGTGTCATACCTTCATATACTAGTAATGGGAGAGGGATTGCCAGTATCTGTACCATCTGTAAAGTCAGATCAAGTTTGCAAAGCAAGCAAATGAGCTGAAGCCAACAATAGGAGGACCTGCAAAGATTAATTCAAAGGGGGTCGCTTACTTACAGGAGCGAACAGATGTTAGAGCAGCGGGAATATGACTGTGTTGCATTAACTAGGGTATACAGAAGTTGTCTATCCTGCCCTGCCTACCGTGCCGGGTCTCCCTTAGAGAACTGTGCTCAGGTTCATGAGCCTGTAAGAAAAAGAAACAAACTGAAATGAATTTGTAGCTGAAGGAAACACAGTTTTTTGGTGAAAAGAAAACTTGTGTGGCTGATTTTAAAAAACCCAAACACCCAGCTCTCCCAAAGCATCTTCCAAGGTTCTTAGGTATTTGAAATCAACGGAGTCTGGCATCTGAAAACCAGAGGGGGCTGACCAAAAATGCTCTAGGAATACAAATGGCTTTTACATTCATGAAAAGCAATGCAGAAACAGGTTAATTCACTGCAAGTGAAACTGAAGACCATCATCCATGTAGTGTCCCTTAAAGGCTGGAGAGGAAGAGAGAGGTGTCTGTGTAGACAATGAGATCCTCTCTTCAAGAAAATATTGACACATTAGTGAAAAAGAGAGAACCAGAGGAAGGAGGGGCAACACACCCTGGATCTGTTCCCAGGAATACAGAAGCCAGCTGTCAGTTGGCCACTGAGTGATGGGGATTACTCTGGACAGACAAGCAATCCTTCCTGGACTTCCTTCCAAGGCACCTGACAACACAAGAAAAAAATGGGTAAATATAGAGAGTGAGGATGGGCCAGAAAGAATGACAGGGCCTGGTCAATGCAAAGCCAGGAGGGATATATGCTCACACAAAATGTTGTGCATACTGGACTGACAGCACAGGTAGAGCTGACTTCTTCTGTACACACTGAACTGAAGCCTGGGCTCATGCTGATCATTAACATAAATGCAGACTTACAACTTGACAGACCTACTTTGAGAAACAGTAATTCTCTACTTGCAGAAGTGCACGTCTGCTCCTAGCATCGACATCAGATGGATAGTGGAGCAGAACAGCAGAGAAAAAGAG
The DNA here is from genome assembly GCF_013368605.1 of Nyctibius grandis. Lineage (NCBI taxonomy): Eukaryota > Metazoa > Chordata > Aves > Nyctibiiformes > Nyctibiidae > Nyctibius > Nyctibius grandis. The sequence goes on from NC_090659.1 coordinate 107,331,212, forward strand.
GCCAAGATATACCTATACCTCATTTTTCTGCTGAGTGGAGACAAAGGGACATGCAGAGGGGTAAGCCAAGGAGATCTGGGGAGACTGGGGAATGAAGTGAGAGCCAGAGAATGGAGGGACAGAGAGAAACCTGAACCATCATGAGAACATTTTCAGTGAAAACAAAAGGCTAGAGTATAAGCTAAGGAGCAATCAGAGTGGACACAGAAATCTCAAAGGAATTGAATGGATTCAGGGCAGGGAAGGAAGAAAGAAGAGCCAAGAGCCTCGATGACGCTAGGTAACATGCAACAAGGGGAGAGGCTTCTGGATGATACCTTAAAGGAAGGGAAAACTGAGTACAGGCAGTGGAAATGAAGGAAAAATGAGAGCACTAGACAAGTGCTGCTGCCTGTGTAGGATTGCTAGGCAGAACAGAAGAAAATAATCCCACTACAGAAGGGCAATCTGGGACACATGAAGCAAGTGAAGTGTGAAGCCTTTGGGGGAGCTCAGGAGCAGCTTTAGAGGAATTGCAGCAGGGTGGGTTACTCTGGGATACAGCGGGGAGAGCTCTGGGAGGAAAACTGGAGGCAGGCCCAGGGCTAAAGATGGGGAAAAGCAGAGGAGATGGAAGAGGAGGATTAGAGGATGAGTGAGAGGAGCTCCTTGGGTTGGGGAAGAGCTACAGGAACAGAATGGAGAAGCAGGAAGGGAACAGAGGATGTGGCTAAAGGAAGTCAGAGAGCAGCTCCCAGGAGAAGAGCAGGTTGGTACAGGGGAAGGAGCAGAGGTAGACAGCATGGGTTAGGAACCATGAGCCGTGCTGGCAGTCGGCAGCAGGAGCTTGCTTGTTCAGCAAGTCAGGCGGCAATTAATTAAATCAAGTCAGGCAGCAATCAGTCAGTTAAATCAGGTAACAATGACTCAATTAAGGGGGAACAATGAACTTATTACATCAAACCAGGGAACAATGAACTAATTAAATCAGCCTTCATGTGTCCAGCCGGAGCCTGGGCTAGGTGCCACCAGAGCAGGGGACTCTCGCTGCAGCTGCCTGCTCCAGGAGAAACATCACAACAGTGACTGTGCATCGCTGCTGACAGCCCTTCTTGTCCCCCTTCACCCAGAGTGAAGCAGGACACGGCAGACTACAGCCGGTCTGCTGAAACATTTGTAATAAACCAGAGGGGTGGGGAGATGGAAACTGTCAACTTCCAAATTAGCAATAGCATTGCAGAAATTACTGGGCTGCCTAAGGATGGAGAAAGCTCTGCCTTTCAAATCAAATTGATGCTGGACATCCAGAGCTGTCAGCTTAAGAAAGTAATTGAGAGGCTTTGATGGGGGCCTGACGATGATTTAGTCTACCCTGCCTAGCATGCAGGAGAGGTACACTTTCCAAAGGTGTCCTGGAAGAGCACAGCTATGTGCTAAAACAGCTGCCTATGTCCCTTTTGAGGTAAAAAGTGTAAATTATATGGATTGGGGTGAGTCAAGCTGGTCATGTACTGGCAGTGCTGGGAACCATTTTCATCCCCTTTTGTTGGTCCCCCATATCATTTGGGGTTGGGGTGTTTTTTTTGGTTCTCTCATGTTCCTTCTTCTGTCTCCACAAGCAGGGAACATCACTGAGATCGCCAAGTCACCTTAGCAGAAAAGCATCTGGTATGTTTCTCTTGGGATATTTCATGAATATCAGTTAACTGAAAATAAAAAAGGCAAGGTCTCATTGATGAGGACAACCTGAGGTCAAAAAGATAAGGGAGACAGCCATCTGCCCCATTATTCAAGGAGAGTGCAATCCTAATTGTTCTGCAAGAGCACCTGTAAGGCCCTTGCAGGTGAGAAAAAGTACTGCTTGTCATAGCAGGACAAATGCTTGAGGAGCTGTAATGGTTAATAAACAGCAATATTACATGGGCAACATTTATCATACTACACATTGTCATTAAAGTAATTATACTGAAAAGGAAGTGATTCTTTGGGTGTCATTTCTGGCTAGATGAGGTCCCGGGATTTGCCGAGAGCGTGTAAATCAGGGCCAACACAATCCCTGTGGGAACGCTGGCCAGCAAATTAAACTGAAAATAAAAGCTGAAGAACAACAGCATCCTGAGCAGCATACAAGGATGGGGCTTGATCTGAGACTTTGTATATAGTTTCAGTACCACAGGTATGCCTCTTGTCCCCTAATAAATGTGCCACACGAGAGCATGCACTTTGACACAGCTTCATGCTGAGGGACTGGACTCAATTTTCTTTTTCCCCCTCAGAACGGCTAAATAGACAGAAGGCAAAAAGAGTCTAATTAGAGATGTGAAGGTTTGGAAAGGAACCAGAAATTTTCAGGAAGAAAAACCTCCCGCTTCCAGTCTTCATCACAATGTTTGAGCAGCTGTCTGCCAAGGGGAAGTGGAAAAGAAACTTCCTGGTGTTTTTTTTTTCTCCTTTTTTATCCCTTCTGAATAATAAGAAGACTGAGAAGTTGGATTTGTTTTGCACAAATCTTCAGTCTAATGAAATATATGAAAATGAGGTTAAAATTGTAGTCAAAAGTTCTAGTAATCTCTGACTCTGGTTTATTAGAGCTGTCAGGAGGAAAACGACCTATGTCAGTATTTTAAAAAGGGTGCTCATGACGTAAATGCTCTTAAAGCATAGTCAGCCTTGCCTGTGATTATGACCTTATAGATGATGATATGCACTACCAAAGAGACTGGCCTTGTCCTAAAGTTAGGCTTTATACCTAAAGCCATTCTTGGTCCTCAATATTATGTTGTGACAACTATCTCTATTTATTTTCCCAAAAATATATCTACAAAGATGGCTTTTTTGTGTCTGCATTATCATACAAGGCATCTAGTGACACAGAATTTCTGAACCTTGTAACTTTAATTTTCCTCTTTGTTTATATGTCAATGATAGGTAGTTTCTATGTTTATCCGCCCCTTTCTTCTCGCTTTTTGCTTAAAAATTATGTCAACAAACAAAATATACTCATGCACATTATAGTGCACAGCTGCAGCTGTTACAGGAAGAGGGGTTGTCATAATTCAAAAGTAATCAATTTACATGCATTTATTTCACAGGTTTATCAAACAGTACCTCATATACTGGCTAAATAATACACAGAACATTAATACACAGAACATTCCTCATCTGTAAAGGAATAAGTAAAATTTAGCTCTGATTACTAAGTAGTCAATTATTAAATATATTTCATTTTTCCCCATAATTAAAGAGAAAATCCTGGAATTAAAACTAGGAAATGCTTTTTCTGTTCCTTAAATTTCCAGCACTGACACATCTCTCATTCTTTCTATGCAGTGTCCCTTGCATCATCACATAATCAAAGAGCATGCTGATGTTACCAGGTCAGAGAAGTAGCATTCAACAGATGAGAGAGGAAAAAATTACCCAGCAGAGGAGAACCTGGCCCCTTGGTCCCCACCAGCCATTCACCCAGTGCTCCCCATCATGGTTCCAGCTAAAGAACAGCCAGTTCAACATTGTCTCAATTTTGAAATAGACATCATCACTAAAGACTTTTTCTTTGCTGCCAGAACTGGGTGTTTCTGCCTTGGGATAAACATCAGGTGTTGGCCTCCAACTGTAATACCCTCCTGAGGGCAGTGCAGTGAAGATCTGATGCAAGGCAGCTTGGAGAGGCCCACGCTGTACCCCTGCCCACGGCTCATCTCCTTCAGGTCATTTCACAGTGAGACCCACAGGATCTTGTCTCCACTATTTTTTCATAATACTTTTCTTACTGTAAAAAGCCCACTTTTTGGCAGCAAACACAGCGTTGAAATACTGGGCAAAACTTAAAATCCTCTACTGCAGCTAAATATACCCAAGGTTTAAAGTATTTTGACCTTGGAATGACAGGGATGAGACACATTTCACTTTTTCAAGGCCACTGAATCAAGCTGGAAAGTGACAGGAGAGGGAACAACACATGAGTTCCAGATGTCTCTTCTAAAGCATTTCTTACATTAGGAGATGGGCTTCCCCTTTTGCAAAGTGCAGACGTGTGGCCAGGTCCAGAGCCTCCTCCCTTCCTCATACATGCCATACACATGAACCTTGAACGTCATCTGACACACAACTCCCACAGAAGTCAGCAAACCCAGGAAGACTCAGGCCTCAGGTATTTATTGCTTGTCTAGCTCAGCATAGCATCGTATCCCTTGGGCCTGGTCCTACAGTTGCTGCAGCGAACTGACTCCAGCTGCATCAAGTGTTGGGTCCCCCATGGATGCGGTATAACTACTGAATGGTCTGAGATAAGAGCTGACCCTGCTTTGACCAGGAGGTTGGACTAGAGGCCTCCTTAGATCCCTTCTGATATGAATCTTCCTATGGTCCTAACATGCAGGTTCCATGGATCTAAGTGCAAGGGTAAGAAGGGGTGGTAGAGGAAAGACAAGCACCACAGAGACAGAGGCTAATGTTTAAACAACAGCTGATGGCAACTTCTTATCTTTCAAGCATAAGATTGAGTTGCTTGTGCTAGAAATTTCTACCTCTTCTTCCTGAGCATGAGATCAATGAAACCATTGACTTTTGCAGAAGATTTTCCCTGGGATTATTTTTATTCTAGGAAGTGGAAATAAAGGGCAGAAGAATTAAACTGGAAATCATTTATCATTTGAGCTCTTATACTGGTACTCTAAACAAGCACAAACACATGCATTTTTCACCCAAAGCCTGAGCAAACATACTATTGTTGTTGCAGTTGTGCTGTACTTTTTCTCTGGAAATTTAGTTAAAAAGATTAGAAACTGTTTATTTAGTTTCATGTGCATGTGTGCAAGACAGAGAATGCAGTTTTGGGCAGGGATTTTTCAGCCCAAAGTAAATTGTTTCCTCAGCAACCGTATTCTGTGGAAACGGAAAACTTTCCAAAATAGGTCTTGGCACTGACAGATATCTGCAGTTCCGTGAAAGCCTGCGAGTTTGCAGGGCACTGCTGTAGCATTTCATTCGCACTTGAAAATAAACCTCAAAAAGCCAGAAACTACTGGCTCTTCCTTCGGTGTCTGGCCAGGAATTCCTTAACGATTTTCAGGAGAAAAGGTTTTCTTTTCTCAAGGCCCTTTTAAATACCTGGATTTGACAAGATGGAAACGTGACCCTGTTATCTTAAACAGATATGCGTTTCCTCTAAAAAAACCCCACACATCTGCCGTTATCTTTATTTCCCTTCCCCTCACGCTCTCCCCCCTGCAACCTCAAACCAGCCCCAGGGCGGTGGGAAGCGGCCGGGGGGCGGCCACACAAGCCCTCCCGCGCCCTCTCCCAGGCTTAGCTCAGCCATCCCACCCTTCATTTGGGCTGTTTTCACCTCACGTTCAAAGCCCTGCTCTCTACACACCCCCTTTCCCCAGGGCACGGCGGTGGGGATGGGTGCCTGGCTCCACCCCGGGCTCCCCACCTCCTCCGCGGGCGGGAGGCGGGCGGGAGGCGGGTTAAAAACGGCGGCAGGTGAGCGGGGAGGGACCTTAAAGCTCCGAGGCGGCAAGACTGGGATGGGCCGTTTCTCAGGTACTGCTAGACCTGCACTGAGTCCCACCGCCTACCCGGTGCCTGGTCCTAGGAGCTACCGGCGGGGCCTGTCTCTCCCTGCGGCTGTGGGCATTGCTGAGGCAGGTGAGGGGCGCGCGGCGCGGCGGCAGTGGGGCAGGGCTGGGCCGGGCCGGTGGCTGAGGAGGAGGCGGTCGTTACCGCGCGTCCTCCATGAGGCGAGGGCGGGGGGGGCCCGCCAGGGCTGGCCGGGCCCGCCGTCCCCGTGTGCTGCTGCCGCCACGCTTGTTGCGCCCTAACGTGGGCCCAGGGCCCTCTGCAGCGGAGCCGGGAGCTCTGGTAGTGCCGCGGAAAGGGAGCGGGGGCTGCCCTCGGAGGTGGGCTGGGCCGGCGGAGGGGCGCCGTGTGCGCTGCCCTGCTCTGCCTGGCAGGATTCACCCCCCGCTCGGCCTGGGAGCTCTCGGTTTCGCTTCCCGAGGTTAAGCGTGAGGGGGAGTGCTTGAACCCCGCGACCGGTTTTAATTGGGAATACTCTTGTCGTTGTTAATTATCCATTTAGCTCCTAACAGTCTCTCTTTTTAATTCATTTTTTCCTAACAGTAAGTGCGTTATGTGAAGCGCCCGACCAGCTAAAACACCAAGCAAAATAAAGGCTTCTGCAATTACAGGTAATTTGTGACACACCTACAGATGTTCAGAGCACTGCATGAAGGTAAACAGCTTGCATCAGTAAAACTGATAGGTCCTGTGAGCGTCTGATCACACACTGGAAACATTCCTCAGAATTACAGGGGGAATAGGAAACGAGAGGTGTGAGTCAGAAATAAATGTGTTTCTCGGTATTAGGGCTGGATAAGATCGCATGAGGAATGAGTACTCAAGCCCTTAAATAAAATGCAAAGGACATGTTGGAGTAAGGGCAGGAGTGCTCGCTTAGCTCCCGGCGGTAGCTGGTAGCTGGCCATGTTCCTGTGGCATGCTGGGCATGGCTGGTTTTCCCATCATTGGACTTCCCTAGGCTGGGCGTTACTTTTTCACTCTCTTGTGTTGAAGAACGTCTCTCTCTCCACCCCCCACCCCACCCCTGCCCCCCAGTAGGATAATTAATTTCTTTGTCTTGTGCTCCATTGGTTTTTACTATGTAGACTGGAAATACTTTTAAGAGAACAGACAAAGGGCTGAAAGAGGGAAGTCATTTTGTCTTAAGAATGCTCTTTTAAACCCAGTTTTTGTGACTTTGATCGCTAATGAGATTTTACTGGCTGTGGCCTGTGTGAAATGATGTGAGGGTTTGGGCCCAGATTCTGTTTGGGATTACCATGATGTACATGTGTGCACTGAGTCAAGAGCAGAATAAAATATATTTTCATCCTTGATTGTTAAAAAGTTACGTATGTTTTCTGGTATCTCTTGCTCTCCACTGTTCAGCCTGGAAACCCTGCTTGCCAGATATTTACCTTGAAGAGCCCCAGAGGAAAGGCAGCAGGCAGAAGGATGTGCATGTGATTGTGTTAGGTTTAGCTTAGAGGACAAGGCAATGGTGGGCCAAGCCTCAGCCTGGAAGGAGGCAACTCTGTGTGTCAACTAGGCATTGCAGTGTAGTTTTCCAGGTGGGATTTCCAACATGTTTGCAGGGCCATGAGGTTACATCTCTACTGTATGTGTCAGGGTTTCTGGGAGACTTCAGTCCCCAGAACTGTAAGTCTCATAATTAGTAGAACTATGTATCACAAAGCTTAAAAATGGAACAATAAAAAGCCATGGATTAAAATATTTCTCTGGAGGAGCTAATTCTGTCCTGACAGGGCTAGTTCTCTCAACTTTCTGAAGCTTGAGCCTCTGGCTGTGTTGCTGTTTTGCATCCCTTGAAGCATAACCCAGGTAGATTACTTGGTCAACCTCATTTATTTTGAGCAAAAAGTAACTGTACAGGAAAAAAGGTATAGCAGACTATCTCAGTAGCTGGAAAAATAGCAGCACTTTGAGACAGGTGTACAAGTTCTTAGTAAAAGAAGATGCTTTACAAGTTGATTCTTTGTTATTCATGTGAACAGTTACAATGAAATCAGCGGTCCCAGAAACTGCATGAAACCGGAGCATTGATTGAATCTTTGTTTTTTCTTCTGACATTTTTTCCTTGTTCTGTTCCTCACTGCTTTTAATTGTTTTTTAATGATGACTGATGAGTTATCTGAAAGGAGAACTGTGTCTGTTGCCTGGCTAAACACCAGTTTGCGTAAGGAAAAACTTGAAGTGATGATATATGAGGAGAGCTAACATGCTATCAAAACAGAAGGAATGTGGAAAAAGAGAAACACATCTCCTATTAGTTGATAAAAGAAAGCTGAAAACGAATTCTATTCCTTATCTCATAAAAATGTTTCTTCCTGTAATAGATTCTTTTAAAAAGGAAAAGGTTGCTTTTGTCTTTACTTTTGATGAAAGAAATGATAATGAAATACACATTCAAGGAAAAGCTGCACTGCAGTATAAAATCTTAGTGTTTATAAATTTAATTAGTATTTCCAAAAGGGTGCAAGTTCTGTCTGTGTGAAAGAGACAGTGACTTGCCAATTTTGTAGGAAATGTTACATTGAAGTTGGAGTGGGCAGATTAGTGGAGGGGGTGTAGACATTTGCCTAGGTCTAGGGGGAAGGAAATAGGAATTAAATAACAGAGGAAAAAAAAAAAAGAAATTAATTTAAAAGTTGCTCTTTTCATGACTGGGAGCAGGGCACAGTGTGTATAAAACTTTCTTCAAAAATACAGGAATAGGACACTTACATCTGTGAAGATATAGTCCTCAGGAATTTGGCTTTCTTTCAAAGCAAGAAATTTAAAGCACACTTTGACAGAAAAGTTCACAGGGGGAAATGGCTGAGAGGGGCCACATTCTAATAGGACTTGTGCTGTCTTGTTATGCCTTCAAGTGTGACTGACACTTCTGATTTCCTATTTTTCCACAAGTGGAGTGAATTTTGTGCAGAGATGTTCTGGAGGATGGTAATCCTCCATTTGCAGTTGTAGGCTTTTAAAGTAGCTATGGCTATTTCCAGACGTACTTGGAAAATGACTTAAAACTCATGTAGGGGCATGAATATGGGACAGTCATAAGGAGGTCATCGTGGGTAGAACTGAACCCTTAATGCTGTTGATATTTAGCTAGCATACTTTTTTTTTGACATTTAACTACATACATATTGGGTCCTAATCTGTTGTGTTAAAGGCTATCTCTGGGTTTCACAGGGGGTTTAATAAGAGCAAAGAATGCCTCCTGCTTTCATAAACTTGAGTAGAAGAAAAGTACAATGCTTGCAGTGTTCAGACCTGCAACTGGCAGAGGTTTCCTGTTCCTGATTAGTCTTTGCCTATTCTTGTGTCAAATCAGATACACTGTAATCCCTCTGTCATGGCTCTTCTGTTCTCCAGTTCCCACTCTGAGCTGGAGATAGGTGTTCAGAACAAAGTTTTAAGAGCTACTAGAGAGAATTGCGAAGTCTTTTGATTGTTAGACTGCTCTTCATTCAACTTTTTAGGAAAGAAGTAGTTATTTCAGTGTTCCAGCTGCATGCTCCTTGAAGTTTTTAATACACCACTGTAAAATTAAAATAGCTGGAAGCTGCCTATGATAATGAAATTAAAGGATTTTAGTTGCCAAAGTCTCGAGTTCAAAGCTGCATCTTCTTATAGCTTGAACTCTGCATTAAAGCTATAGCAATGTAGGGAGCTATATCCTTTTTCAGGTAGGAGGAGTATCCTGGATGACTGAATTCAAGCTCTGTACTTCCAACTTTGAACTGGTACTTATCTGTCTTGGTCCACTGATAACAAAGTACGAGTCTGTGAAGCCTATAATTGTAGTGGAGCATTTCAGAACAGCCTGGTGAGATGGTGAGATTGTTATCCTCAGTTTAATGTCTGGGAAACTTTGAGGCATGGGGCAGGTTGACAAATTAGGTAGGAAGCCTGAGAGAATTAGCAAGTAATTGCTGTAGCCTGTATGCCAGCCTTTCTTGGTGAAATAAAAGGTTGCTGTCTTTGGAAGACGTTAATTGGTATTTATGAGAAGCTTCCTTGGTTCAGTCCTGGCAATGCTGCTTTTCTTGTGGTACAGCACCAAAACTAACTGAGCAATAGGAATAACAAAATCGACACACTAGCAATTAAGTGCTTACTGTTTTGCTTAGCAATAAACTAGACCCCAGGTTGGCAGGGTGAAGGTATACTGATAAAACTGCTTAAATCCAGATTTGTGTGTTCTTCAAATGTGGGTATGAAACAGCATATACAGCTCTAAGACACCTTGATGCTGATTATCAGCCCGTATATGAGCTAGTGCTCCCAGCATAACTGTTTAGATCAAGACCTGAAGGGAAACTATCAGCAGCGCCTTTGAATGCACGCTGGACCTTGACATACAGCAATACTTCTTGTGTGAAGTTGGGCCATAAAATAAGGGTCATAAAATAATTTTGGTAATGATCTTGGATCTGATGCGGTTTAGATGTTCTGAAGTTTTTCTATGGCAAAAATTCTGCATTAGAATTGCCACTCTCAGGCATCTGAGTTATCTTTGTCCTCAGCTGGGGGCGGGGGGCGGAGGGAGGGACACTCTGGACCAGTGGTTTTTTGCTTAAAGATTATCTTGGTTAATGCATTCCCACATGGGATAAAGTGACTTTTGTCTTGGCAGACTGCGGATCTTGTATCAGTATCTGGAGGCACTCCTGAAAGTGGTGGAGTGTCACACTGGACCGGTAACTCTTGGTACACCCTACACTAAAATTCTGATAGGAGCAGAGGCATTGTGAACACCCTCTACCTTTCCGTGTAATTCCAGTAGAATAAGTAAATTGGTAGCCAATTTCTAGCTGTGGGGAGAAGGGTATATCTTACTCTGAATTTATGTGTAGTTTAGCATACTTTGGACCCCTTCTTGACTGGGACTCCTAGACGTTCCTATAGCATAAGCAAATATTGTAACACTTGCTAATGACTACTTTTTTTGCTTGATAATATCCTATAGCAACAAGTGCCATGCTGTGTATGTGAAAGGAATGTATCTTCTGTTTTTACCTTCACCGTATTCTAGTTGTGGTTTGCTGAAGCTGTGGATTTAACCGTTGACTAATGATTTCCCAGTTTAACAGTCTTTAGCAGATGCTTTTTTGACTCTGTTAACAAGCTGTACTCATAAACACAGGAGCTCAATGATAATTGTCCTCAGTGTTGTGAATTGCAGGGATTTTAGCTGGGTGTATGCACCGTGCTGTGATTGTGGTTCAATGTAGGCTTACTGAAGCTAGCTTTAAAGTAGAAGCCATGGCAGCACAGAGCTCAAAACAACACTGCCCAAAAGCTGGAGAACTACAGAAATAGTTCAGCTGTAGTTCTTTTCTTGCTGCTGTCTAGCCTACTAGTAGGGGAAAAAAAACCCACAACAAACAAAATAACAAAAAAAGTCCCACCAAAGCCAAACCCAAAACAAAACACCTGCTTATGTGCCTCTCTACGTGTTATGTGACCATATAGAACCATTTCCCTCATAACTAACTTTTCAGTGGGCCATGGTGATCTTTTATGATTGTTTTTAACTCCTACTGTAACAGCCATATAGTATTGTGATCCTTGATTGTTGAAATGGAACAGTAGGTTCAGCTGGCAGCAGAACACAGATCTATGCTGAGGCTTGGAAAGGCTTGTTTTCATGCCCAGTTACGTGTTTGTTTTTTTTTTTAGGGAAGATTTAGCACTTAAAGATAATACCCTGCCATGTTACAGGGGTTCTAAATGCTCAGTTATTCAACCTCATTGACTTCAGCTATCTTCTGTTCTTCGCAGCTTCTTCCTTTATAACTAGTCCATATCCTCATTCCTGCTTTATTTTTTCCCCCCAAAATTCACTTAAGCTTTCATGTCTCTAACTTATTCTTGTACTGTGCTGTACTTCTGAGACCAGCGAAGCAGGCAAGTCCTTGACTGTCTACATGCTGTTATTTCTGTAGGCATTTAGCTGGATTTGCTCACGTAGAAATAGTATTTGGACTGGCTCTATGAAAATAAGAGTTATGACCCATTAAAGGGAAGTAGCTTTCCAGCTTGCTTCTCTTCTGGTCAGCAAGATGGTTAATATTTTACTTGCTAGTAAAAAGGTCTTAAAAGCAAGTATCTGGAAGAAAGATGACCTATAATGATGAATCAACATCCTAGCTTTTGAGTAAGTTAGGAGTAAATGAACTATCACATCAGTACAGATAGCCCAAAACTGACGTTTAGCTGGAGCGATCTGCGCTGATGTCTTAATAGTTGGAAGGGCCATACTTGCTTAACTTAAATTCTGCTTGGTTCACTGTGTCTGTTTATTGGAGAGGGGTGGGCACTTCATCAGTCTTTGAAATGCCTTTGTTAGATCCTCTAAATTGCATTGAGAGCTGTTTAAAGCCAGCTAGTAGGAAACACTAGGGCCAAAGTATTTGGATGGAATTCAGTCTGCCTAAATATGGCCCTACAATCTTAACTTTGCCACCCTTCAGAAAGAAGATACTGAGACATTACTAGTACCTGATCAGTGCCTGTATCAGTCTCTGAAGTATCCCAGAAGTCATGTGACTTTCCACCAGCATAAAAACAAGCCTGAGAGGCCATGAGGGTACAGCAAGAAGGGACAAAGGTTGGTGACTAGCTTGGCAAGCAGCAGGAAGAATAGGGGATGGTGGCAGGAGGAGCTGAAGAGGAAATTGGAGGATTTGGAAAGATAAGGGGGAGGGTTTGGGCAGTTGTGAAAGACAAAGGCATTGTTGGGAAGGAAAGGAAATGTCACTAGGAGGCTCAGGGCGAAAGGTCACCTCTCCAAAGTGTGGTGGCTTTTTCTGCATTTTTCAAGGTACAGACATGCTTTTTCTAGAATTGAAGCACCATGTTTTGGCTTAGTGAGCACAATATATTCTCAAAGCAGATGGAGCAAGTCGGATGAAGAGTATAGTTTCATGATGTATTGTCCTCAGCCATAAATCTTTGGCAACCCCTCTTCCCACTGACTGCTCATTCTTACCCATGCTTTGCAATTTGCAGCCTGTTTTTTAAATGAAGTTGTGCTTTTTGGATGCTTTGTGGGTCTGTGCTGTAAAGCAGACTGGTGAAATGGATTGGGTTTAAAAAAGAACAAAATATACTAGTACTGGGAATAACTTTTGAACAAACCACCTGGTTTATAATGCACACCCACAAAGTTGCAGGAGATGGAGAACTGCAGTGTGGCCTCAGGAGCAAACAGTGGTGGGGAGCATCTTGAGCTGACTTTGCCACCGAAGACAAGGTACTCTTTAACTACACCCTGAGGGACTCTTATTTTGAATCCCCTTCTGCACAGGGAGACAGGAAGGAGTGATTGCATGTGGAAGCAAATCCTTGTGAAGTTATGGGAACAGAAAGGCAGCGCTATAGGTGTACAGTGAGAGGTGAAGCATAAGAAACAGGGCTTATGAGGAAGGCATACGCAGGTTCCACTTCTCAGCCTTTCACACTGTAAGGAGATGGCTCACTGGCGGGGAGAAGAAGGAACAATGACTGAGAGAAGAAATGCAAGGAGTCTGGTGGAATTAAAGGATGGGTGAATGATGTAATACCACAGTTTACATGGTGCCAGTCTTCTGCCAGGATTTATAGTCAGGTGTGTGTAAGTGTTTCTAGTCATAATGCTTAGCTGTAGTGTCATTTTATAAGTACTGTAATTGCAATATGTGTGTAATAGTAACAGAGGACACTAATAAAGTTGTAACTGTTCCTCTATTTAACATACAATTATCTCCAAAGCAAATCCTGAAAGAAAGGCTGGTCTGAGTGATGAAAAGTCGGATGGCAAAAAAAGTGGTGGAAACAAATATTTGAAAATCTGGCTAATATGTTTTGTAAGTATTTCTGGTGTTAAAGGTCTTTCCTGTTCCCTCATAGGGTTGGTTGCTAACCTAGAAAGACTTTCTCTATATCTGTATGCTAATGAAAAAAACCCACTTTCTTCTTGGAAAAACAACCTAGCAGAATAGGAAGGCAATTCTGCTTCCAGGACTGTTTTCAGACAGATACAGAGGTAATAGCCCACATAGATTCTGCATCCTGAAGGAGGGCCAGGAAAGGTAAGGTTCTCTCCAAGTGGAAGAAAGTCTTGGGCCCCCACCTTGGTTTTCACCTCCTGAAGGATAACCCCACACAGTCAACCAGCATGATCTGAGGGAAATGTAGTTTAGGGAACCAGTGAAGGGAGGTTACACTTACATTCCAGTAACTCAAGAAAAAAACAAAAACAAAAACAAAAAAAACCCACAAAAAACCTTGCACTTGTATAACAATTAAATGTCCTCATTTTCCCTGAGCTGTAGTGTACTTTGACTGATGCCCTGTATTATTGTATGTGACTTACTGATTATATATAATTCTGCTGTAAAGCAGAAAGGTTTTTGACATTACTTGGAATGGGAGTGTGATGCGGAAGACAGCTACAAAGAAATGTCTTCATTTACTTCCTTGTGCAATGTGACCCAACTCAGAGTTAGAAAAATCTTTAAAATTCTGTCACGTGATGGATATGGTGGCCTTTGTGCCAGTGGCTGCTCTTCTCTAGAAACCTTGAAAATGTGATTTTGCTTATTAGTGCCTTGTGCTGTAAATGCCAAAGAAACAGTCTATGAGATGCAAACAAATTAACAAAGCTGAGAAATAAAAACCTCCATGAGGAATTTCAGAGCAAAGAAATCTGTGAGCACTTTTGGAGGGTCCTGGCTGATAGGCACCAGAAATGCTTGTTTTTTGCATTCAGAGTAGCTTACAAACTAACTTTCTGTACATCCGTCTGAAGTGGAGGGGTGAGGGAGGTAGGCTGAAATGCTTCTGAATGCTGTGAAAGGCTGTTTGTGGAAGCTGAGCAAACCCAGACAATTGTGATGTTCCTGGGGAGGTATGTGGGAGACAAAGGTGAAATTCTTTGATTCATTACAGTCTTAGTACTTTGAAACTCACCTACTGGAAACGATATGCTTCTGTTGAAAAGTCTCTGAGCTACTGCTGGCCTGTCTGAACTCTTCAAGTGTTGACTTTAGCACTCTTCCAGCTCCTGAAATGTCTCCCCTATTCTAGGAGTAATGCAGTCTGTGTTACCAGGGGAAAATATCATCTGACAAGCATTGACAAAGAAGGAGTCTTTGTCTAGTTACCCTAGGCTCTCTTTGTAGTTAGTGGAGAGAAATGCAATTTTGGGATGAATCTTTAAGCACTGACTTTAAACATCCAACTAGAGATGGATAATGAACAAGACTTCACCTTTCTTGTCTCAAGCTATTGTGGAATTTGCTTCAACTAACAATACAGAGCCCTACGGTCACAGTTTTAAAATTTGTGATGCTGGTTATCCAGACCTGCTCGTGGAAGATGCAGAGCATCAACAGCAGTTCCTCGAGGTCTTTATTGCTGGAATGTACTCATGAAAATGTTGTTTACATGCTAAGAATTGGCCAATTTGACTTAATTTATATAGGAATTCTAGCTAACGCTTTATTTTTTTTAACATGATACCTACCTTACTTTTGGCTGATGTCAAAATGGCTGATGGCTCTTCTTTTGTTACCATTATCAAACTACTAGAAGTTGTAGCTTTTAATTTAAGGCAGTTTTCATCAATTTCCCCTGTCTGCTTTCCTTCTTATGAGGCTAATAGCTGTTTTCAGTTGGCAAATACACCTAGAAGTCAAATGAATGTGATACTATGTGTATAATCAAGTAATGAAATACTACCTGCTGATATGTGATTAGATTATTTATGACTGCTTATAGGTAAGCCCACTGTCAACAAAATGTAACCACAGCTAATGGATGTGCTTCAATTATATGATATTGCCTTTATTTTATACCACATGCTTGATGGTATTTATTTCCCATCTTGATTAATCTTAGTTTTCTTTGTCTTCTTTTAGGTCAGACGATTAAAACAAGACAATGGATTGGGGAGCTCTGCATACCATTTTAGGAGGTGTAAATAAGCACTCCACCAGCATCGGGAAGATATGGCTCACAGTCCTGTTCATCTTCCGTATCATGATCCTGGTTGTGGCTGCAGAGAGAGTCTGGGGAGATGAACAAGATGACTTTATTTGCAACACACTGCAACCTGGTTGCAAGAATGTTTGCTATGATCACTTTTTCCCCATCTCTCACATCAGACTCTGGGCCCTGCAGCTGATCTTTGTTTCCACACCTGCTTTGCTGGTGGCCATGCATGTAGCTTACAGGAGGCACGAGAAGAAGAGGCAGTTCAGAAAAGGAGACCAGAAATGTGAATATAAGGACATTGAAGAAATCAGAAAACAGAGGTTTCGTATTGAGGGCTCCTTGTGGTGGACGTACACCAGCAGCATCTTCTTCAGACTGGTCTTTGAAGCAGTCTTCATGTATGCGTTTTATTTCATGTACGATGGGTTCCGAATGCCTCGCTTAATGAAGTGTAATGCTTGGCCCTGCCCCAACACAGTAGACTGCTTTGTTTCTCGACCTACTGAAAAGACAGTGTTTACTGTTTTCATGATTGCTGTGTCCAGCATTTGCATTCTTTTAAATGTGGCCGAATTATGTTACTTACTGACAAAATTTTTCCTCAGAAGGTCTAGAAAAGCTGCAAATCCAAAACATCACCCCAACCATGAGAATAAGGAAGAAACCAAACAAAATGAAATGAATGAGTTAATATCTGATAGCTGTCAGAACACAGTTATAGGATTTTCAAGTAGCTAAAGTGGTGTCAATGCTGGTATTCACTCTTTTTGGAGTGAATGTTCTTTGTTTAAAGGCTGCAAATGAAATTTGTTATATGAAACAATTTAAGTTGTGTGAGACTTTGATATGTAGTGTCAGGTGTCAACTACGCATATCTGAAAAAGGTCAGGGCAGCCTAAACATGTGAAAATTGCTTGAGGATTAAATAGGAAAACATATCTTCCTATGAGTACCCTTACAAGCTGACTATGACAAGTGGGAAAACCACTAATAGCTTCATGCTGACACAGCTCCTGAAAACTACATGCATCAGCAATAAGAACAAAATTCTTTCCAAGCTAGATATTCTAGTATTACAAGATGTTTTGTAATAGTGATAGTTTTTACTTGTGAACGGACAATTAAAATATTTTTCTAAAAATCTAAGATTCTGTGTTACTTAAGGTGTTCTAGTATACAACTGACTGTGTTTTGTTTCTTAACCAGGCATCTGCAGATGAACCCGGTAATGCCATATTCATAGGGAGGAGATAGTGATAGGCGACATCTTTACAGCTTTGAAAGCGCTGCTTGAGTCTGGACAGGTAGTTTGAGACACTTGCATACACTCTGGCTGTGGGGGAAGTTGTACGAAAGCCCAGCACATGTAGTGTGGATAACTGAGGTAGTGAGGTCCTAAGTGCAAAGTCATGCCTAAAACCAGCATGACAATATAGATACAGCCTAAGTAGACTTGCTTTTAAACATCTAGCAGACCTGGTAATCTTATCGTTCTTTTAATTGCATACTATAAGTTTTATAGCAACATCAATAACTTTATGTAAATGTTTATTTCTCATGTATTAGCTGTATTTGTTTCTTTATGCTATATCACATCATGGAACTTTTTTTGGTTTTGATTTGTTTGCTTTTTTTGTGGTAGACTGATGGTGCTGCTATGAAACTAGGGGCTCTTTGGTTTGAAGGACATGGAAAAGTGTCACTGGAAACAGAACAAGTCGTCTGAATAAAAGGCAAACACTTTAACCTTTCTCAATGAAGTAAGAGTCTATGTGAATGTTTATGAGATCTTAAGCAGGACAAGTGCTTATGAAAAACTGTTTTCAAGCAGAGACTTTACATCTGAAGTGTACGTAGCCCATACACATCCCTCATTCCAAGCCAGAGCACTGACACCTCCATTCTGTTGTCCATACTCTAATGGAGGTACACACATAACTCTTGAGTGCGGGGCAGTGTGTGCTTCTGGGAGGGGTATGCTGTTGAACATGGGATCCTGAAGGTCAAAGAGGTGGGTCTAGTACAAGACCTTAGCTATAGTGTCTTGTGTGTGTTTCTTGTTTGGATCACATCTCACCACAATAACAATGTCATGGACACACTGACCTTGGCAGAGTTGCTCTTTTTTTTTTTTTTTTTTTTCACACCAGTGCAAATGGATTAGCCTCATTGTTTTTGTATCACACTTTTTCTTACAGGTGCCAGCACAGCTTTGTGTGTGTCCATGCTGTAAGTGGGTTTGGGTTGGTTGGTTGCTTCATGTGTGACTGGTAGAACCCTAACAGGATGCAAACACAAGCAACAGGAGAGAGAAAATGCCTAGAGTCAGCTCTGGCCCTGCATGAGGGCCTGAGCTGAGCCCTGTCATTTATCTGTTCTCTTCTGCTGGCAAACTCCTGATCTTTCCTGCCTTTGCAGCACATTTTCTTTTTTAATTGCTGTTGTGAAAAGAAATTGCTGCTAGTCTTCTGAACAGGTCTACCAGCAAGCTCAAGGAAAAAATATACACAAAACTGTGTATTAGTGTGCTTATATTGTTCTCTCTGCAGACAAAATACAAGCAGAAGTGAAAAGCACTACAAGAGTTTCCATTTGTAGGTGCTGTTCCTGGTGGCCTCATCATGGCTCCCTCTTCAGGCTCCACGTCCTGCTATGGCAGTGGCTTAAACCTTTACTTAATGGTGCTGCTCTCTTAGGGCCAGGAAGGTGGGTGTTCAGGCTGTACCTGACCAGATCACCCCCCCCAGTCTGCCTATGGGCAAAGAGCGAGGGCTCAGGCCTCATGTGCTGGTCCCAGGGTGTGGAGACACAGCTACTTCTGTTCCAGACTGGTGTTTCATGGAACAACTCAAGCTATGGACTTTCATCTGGGGCATGCTGTGAATTGCATACCATATAGGGAATATGAATGGAGAGCAGTTAATGATTATGCCTGATCATGTCTCACCCCTTTTAGTGATCAAATTGAAATAGCCCTATACTGAAAGTCCATAAACCTGGAAAACACCTTAGGGAAGGTATGTTTTCCCCAAATGGAGGAGGGGTAGTTTTTCTTGGTCTATGATAAAGTGCAGGCCTGCTAAACCCCAAAGGGGGATATGACAATAGCTCTCTATATGGTATTTCCATTTCCTGCTTACAAGTTTTCAAACAGTGCTTTTTATTCCACCAATTGGATTTTTCTAGAAGATCAGTTCCATGTCTGTTGTTATTTTAAGCATGGATAAGTGCGCAGAGCTTAAATGAAGAAATTGTGCGTACGTGGTCCTTTGTGCGCCGGCACAGCTCTGTGCGTGGCCGTGCTGTAAATGGGTTTGGGTCGGTTGGACATGTCCTGTGTGGTAGCAGGACCTGGTAAGGTGCAGTCAAGCAACACTGCCCTGCTGCTGGGGTGTCCTGGCAGCCAGATGGGTCAGCAACAAGTGTGCCAGTCCCTGTCCAACCCACACCAAGGGCAGCTGTAAATCACAGAGCCAGAGCTTGTCCAAGGCTTCACTGGTGCTAAGTCATTGACTCAGCAGAGAAGACCAGTTGTGACTGAGATGTGTTTGGCTGCGATGTTTCTCATCACGCTATGTACAACCCTAATTACGGACACTCTCCTTTATCTGAAACATCCCCTGACTTCTGTTACTACCAAGGAAAAGTCCCTGATGGTTTCAGTACCCTCTTTAAATAATTCCTCATCTTCCGTTGTGTTAGGCTGAAGTAGATGGCATCATGAGGAGATGGCAGCTTTCAGTGTCTTGTTTCTCCAAGTCACCTTCCCACTGCCTGCTGTATCCTGTGGCCTGAGCAGGGGAGGCAGCTGTGTTTGGTGGGGTGGTAACTAACCCTTTCTGCAGGGAAAAGCTGAGCTGCTTTGCTTGGTTTCAGACCTTCTCCTGCATTTTTGCAAGCTGGCTGAGGCTGGCTGGAGCTGCTCTGAACTGCAGAGCACACCTGCTCCCAGCCCTTCTCTGTGCCTGCTCCCACTCCTGCCTCATAACCATCCCCTGGGGAAGAGGGTCTCCCCCCCAAATCTCTGACCCACTGGTGAACAACCGTTTGTACTGTACTGGCACCGCCATCACCCTATGGTAGTTCAGCCAGTTTCTCTGATGGCAGCTGGCTTAATTGTCCCTGCCCATCCCTGCTGCGTCTCCCCACCCTGTGATTTCCCCTTTGTTATGCCTGGGGCAGAGATTGCTTAAATTGGCAGTGGTGCCAAACCATTAATCAGAGCCTCTGGAAAAGCTCTCTTGCATATTCCCCGCGCTCCCTCCCACCCCTCTGTCTTGCTTTCCTATCAAACAGGCAGGAGCCCTGGCCACGTACAGGCGCAGCAGCGGCGTCTGCCGGACTCTGTTCCCATTATACATGACAGCCCTTGACTCCAGCCCCACTGCATGCCCTCCTCCATCCCTCTCTCTTCTTCTCAGCCCAGCCCCCCCTGCAACTTTGGCTTTTTTCTTCCATTGACCTAAGCCCTTCCCAGCAACCCTGCATGCCAAAGCGCAAAAAGCAAATGCGACCAGTTGCTGGATGGTTTGAACCCACTCTCCTCCTTTGGCACAGTTGGGCTGCCTACCCTACCCCACCCCACCCCACGTACTGCAGCTGAGAGCTCTTTGCTGCCAGGTCAGAGTGGGTTCGGCTCCCCCAGCCCCTCAGCTGAGCAGAGGCTCTACTGGTGCATGCTGTGCTGGCCCAGCGCCTCACCTACCCTTGCCCTGCGATGGCGTGCTGAAAGCACCGCCACAGCCAACACGAGGCAGACCTCTGCTCCTAATTGCTTGGTGTGTTTTTGTATTACCACTGTTACCTCTATTTGCCTTACTGAACCAAGGCTTTATTACAGTGCTCCTGAAATAAATCTATTTCATAGAATCATAGAATAGTTTGGCTTGGAAGGGACCTTTAAAGGTTATGTAGTCCAACCCCCCTGCAATGAGCAGAGACATCTTCAACTGGATCAGGTTGCTCAGAGCCCCGTCCAACCTGACCTTGAGTGTTTCCAGGGATGGGGCAACTACCACCTCTCACTGTTCCAGTGTTTCACCACCCTCGTAAAATATTTCTTCCTTGTATCTTGTCTAAATCTACCCTCTTTTAGTTTAAAACCCCTTGTCCTATCTCAACAAGCCTTACTAAAAAGTTTGTTCACATCTTTCTTACAGGCCCCCTTCAGGTACTGGAAGGCTGCTAGAAGGTCTCCCTGGAATCTTCTCTTCTCCAGGCTGAACAGCCCCAACTCTCTCAGCCTTTCTTCATAGGAGAGGTGCTCCAGCCCTCTGATCATTTTAGTGGCCCTCCTCTGGACTTGCTCCAACAGCTCCATGTCTTTCCTGTGCTGAGGGCTCCAGAGATGGACACAGTACTGCAGGTGGGCTCTCATGAGAGCAGAGTAGAGAGGCAGTATCACCTCCCTCGACCTGCTGGCCACGCTGCTTTTGATGCAGCCCAGGATACGGTTGGTGTTTTGGGCTGTGAGCGCACATTGCCAGCTCATGTCCAGCTTTTCATCCACCAGTACCCCCAAGTCCTTCTCCTCAGGGCTGCTCTCAATTCCTTCATCCCCCAGCCTGTGTTGATTCTGGGGGTTGCCCTGACCCATGTGCAGGACCTTGCACTTGGCCTTGTTGAACCTCATGAGGTTCATACGGGCCCACTTCTCAAGCTTGTTCAGGTTCCTCTGGATGGCATCCCATCCCTCAGGCATGTCAACTGTACCACTCAGCTTGGTGTCATCTGCAAACTTGCTGAGGGTGCACTTGATCCCACTGTCCATGTAATTGATGAAGATATTAAACAGTACTGGTCCCAATATGAACCCCTGATGGACACCACTTGTCACTGATCTTCATCTGGACATGGAGCCATTGACCACTACCCTCTGGATGTGACCATCCAACCAATTCCTCATCCACCGAACAGTCTACCGATCAAATCCATATTTCTCCAATTTAGAGAGAAGGATATTGTGGGGGACTGTGTCAAAGGCCTTGAAGAAGTCCAGATAGATGACATCCATAGCTCTTCCCTTGTCCACTGATGTAATCACTCCATCACTGAAGGCCGCTAGGTTGGTCAGGCAGGACTTGCCCTTGGTGAAGCCATGCTGGCTGTCTTGAATCACCTCTCTGTCCTCTATGTGCCTTAGCATAGCTTCTAGGAGGATCTGTTCCATGATCTTCCCAGGCACAGAGGTGAGGCTGATAGGTCAGTAGTTCCCAGGATCCTCCTTTCTACACTTCTGAAAAAAATGGGTGCAATTTCTGTTCTTCATAAAGTAGCATGCACTGCCTTGCTGGCTCTTCCCATTGCCACTGCGGTGACCGTGGCACGGCAAGATGAGGAGATGCCCAGCAGCCAGCCTGGGAGAAGAGTCCCTGTTGTTTATATCTGAGTAATGATCACTCACAGCTCAACTTCTAGCTTATAGACTAGGTTTATTGATTTGTAGCAAAAGGAGTAGCTGGGGACTTGGGTTAAGAGCGATTATGCTGCTGCTTCTCTTCATTACCTGATGCTCGCTGAGCTGCTCTTGCCATGGCGGAGAGGCAGAGGGGCAGGCATTTAAGAGTTCTCCATGCACATTTTGAGTTGTTTGGTGTGCGATCATCATGGACAAATTTCTGCTGTGCTCTCAGAGAGCATGCCCTCTGAAGCCAGAGGGACTATTGGATCTGAGATCCTACACCATAATGGCCACTGCTTTCCTCAGGTGGGCCCGTGGGCAGAGACCATCTCCACCTCAGCAAACTTTGTCATAGGGACTTTGCACCACTGATTGCAATGAGAGCACGACCATTGTAGCAACCTTTCCCCTGCCAGAGGCAGCGCCTGTGCCCACCTCCCTGCACAGCCCTGTATTGCCAGGCTTGTATTTCTCAGGTTAGGCATGTAAAGGTGAGTGGCCTCCTTCTCAGCTTCCACAGAAGCCAAAAATTGGCCAGCTTCACCAAATAAAATGGGGGTGGGGTGCAAATAACACTTCTGTAATTTCCCACCTACTTGGCCCTGCACCCTTGATGCTAGTTGTGGAGTGTGAGTGCTTCTCCAGTGTGCCTGCACAGCTGGGTGGCTCGGGTGGGTTATTCTGCACAGGAGTGCCCAACACTTTGTCTGACACACAGAGCAATGGGGCAGGTGTGTCCGTGGGAGGAGGAGACAGGGAGAGGTTCTTGCAGAGCCTTGACTCAGCCGTCAAGTCCTAGCAAGGGCCCCAGTCAGCACCCTGCTGCATCCCTGCCAAGAGGCACATAGACATGCTGCTCCCTGCGTCTTGTCACCACCCGGCTACCACCTGCCTGTGCCGCTGGGTCACCCGTCTGTGCCAGAATTTCTACTTGAGCCTCCCCCCACCCGTTGATGCTGTGAAAAATCACACTGGCACTTTCTGCAAGCTTGCAGATGTTTCAGGGCTGGATCCAAAGCTTCTCACTGTCACTCAGCAAATCCCTGTTGATTCCAGCAGGCTTGGGCCAGGCCCGTAGGAAGGGTGGAGCTCCTTAAAAACGCTGCAATACCACTCAGCTACTCTCTGCATGGCCCTTTGGCAACATCAGGTCCCATTTCACACAGTGGCTGTTACCTGCTCACAGCAGATCTGCAAACTGGGTAAATAATTCCCCACTTGGGCCATTCCCACCCACCGCAGGCAGCAATGCTGCCCCAGTGCCGTGCTGACATGCAGTCATGCTGTCACAACCATTTTAGCTGTTTCCAGTGATTTGCTGGTGGCCGCAGAAGAGAGTTTATTACTTAGAGAAGGAGGGGGAGAGCTCCCTGAAACGGTTTGGTTCTTAACAAATCTGAGGGCCTTTTTTCTCTGCTGGCTTGGATGTTGGGTAGCCGTTTACTTGTGTACCAGCCCATGAATCAGAGGAGCTTGGGGCAGCAAGATCAGCAAAGCAGGAAGGTTTTACACCCTGCTGGCTCACAACCTGCCAGG
Organism: Nyctibius grandis; assembly: GCF_013368605.1. Lineage (NCBI taxonomy): Eukaryota > Metazoa > Chordata > Aves > Nyctibiiformes > Nyctibiidae > Nyctibius > Nyctibius grandis. The sequence continues at coordinate 107,354,694 of NC_090659.1, forward strand.
ACTCCCAGTCCATGGGAATTAGATCGAATCTGCCACTCCTTCAGACCGAGGGGCAGAGCTGCTTATGCTCTTACCTCTGCAGAGTTGCATGGTGCAGCCTCTCTATATTATCAAAACCATAGTGGAATCCTGGCTAACCTAGTTCACCTGGTATCTTCCACCACCACCCCCTTGTTATCTTTTACGTGATGTACTTCTCAGGGCAGAGACCCATCTCAGTCATGTCTTGGGGACATCTGGGAAATTTAGGCAATTATTAAATAACAAGGACAACAACATCATATAAAGCATGACGATGACCTCAAGAAAGAATCAGACTGCGTCCTTTGATGCCACTTAGGGTATAAGAAAAGCCTGGAAAGAAAAGCAGCTGGTGAACTCTGTGGCCCAGGTAAAATTCCCTGGAGCTGAAGTTCGCAACAGTGAGACCCGGACCAACTCTTGCAGCTTTTAGCCAGACCTTGGTGACACAGGAGGGAGAATTTAATTCTGTTGTTAGGGCTGATGGCTTGGGTTTAATCAAAACATCTCCCACGTAGGCACACAGTATGTGTTCAGTTGGGGATAATAAAAACCAGTTTAAAAGCATCCAACAGAGCTTTAATAGGCTGTCTGAAAGAAATGCCACTCTCATGGTTACTCATTTTCCGGTTTCTTATCTAGTCAAAATTTAACTAATTTGTCAGTCCCTGCAAAGTTTCCCAGTGCAGGTAAGGCTTGAGCAGCGAGCAGGAGCACTCATGTCTTAAACACCGCAGCTGCCCGGATGGGGCTGGACCTGGCTCCACCCTTGTGGTTCCTCGGCCAAAGGGAGGAATAATAATAATAATAATAATAGTTAGTATTAACACAGAATAAATGCAGCAAAAATTAGAACTCCCAGCAAATGCTTTAAGCTCTGGGTTGAAGATTCAGGTTTATTTTGGCATTCCTGATAATTACTCATGTTCAAAGGGATATTTTCACCAGAAGAGGCTGATAGAAGACAAAGTCATCAGATTATGAGAGAGAATTAGTTGAATATCAGAGAAGAATTAAGGCACTTTGGGGAAAGATCATTTTAGCAGTCACACAATGGTAGGTGAAAAATAAAATGTACTTCAAGGAAAAATTTGAACTTCTCATCCAACTCTCTGGTTTCCAGTGGCCTGAACTGCTTCAGGAGCGAGGGAGCTGGCCAGGCTGGCAGAGATGATAGAGAAAAAAATCCCCAAAATATTTAGATGTATAAAGAAGGAAATTAATAACGAAACCGATAATTATATCACCCAATCGTGCTGGCAGGTGGGGGACAGGTTCAACTCTAAGAATAACTTTTTCTCTTGTCACAGACATACGAAACTGATAACCTGGAACCATGCTGACTGTGTAATATTTCACAGGAACTAGGGATAACTGCATAACTCAGGTTTCCCTCCTCACAGCCAAGGGGGATAACCTTGATCCCAAGATTGTTTTTGTGTTTCTCCACTGCTTATTGCAAAACATAAAGTCATGCTGGGGCTTCCTCCAAAGGGAGAGCCTGACCTGCCAAACTGCCACCCACACTTTCTCCCTCTGGCATTTCCCCTCTTCTTCCCCACACCGAGGTGGGGTTGATGTGAGGGGAGGCCCCTTCTCCACCCCACTGGCCTCTCCAGCAAAATCAAAAAGAGGAGCTGTGGGTGAACTTGCAGGTCATAGTGGAAGGCACCCGGTGAATTTAAGTGCCTGGAGGGATGGGTGGCAGCTGGGTGGGGGTTTTCTTTATTGCAGCTCTGAACTGAACGTAGGTGTCTGACCTTTATTTAAATCCTGTCAAGTACCTAAATAGTGTCTTGGAACTCGTCCCAAAACCTATCTAACCCCTTTATCACTGTGTAGGAAAACCTTGATTAGCAAACAAAGGTTTTGGCAGTCAAAGACATCCTCCAGGTACTCACAAACGCAAGGGAGCTCTTCAGACCCACCACTGCCTCTGGAGACTGACCCAAAGGACGATACAGCAGCAGGTCCCCAGGCCCGAATGGTCTTGTGACATCACCTGGTTCACACATGATTCACCAGCTTAATTAAATCCTCAGCAAGCTAACACTCACTCTTGTTTGTTTTTTTTTTTTAACAGTTCTGGTGTTATACAGCCTCCTTCACCATAGAGCTGGGAGGCATTATCCAATTGACCACTGAAAAATTCATCACTGAAGAATAACCACCTATTAAACATGATTAAAAACCAGCAGCAAATGCATTTTTTCTTAATGGATCTGTTAGGAAGAAATGTTACTTTTTTCCACGTACACAAACCAAGAAAAAAATGTAAATATCAGAAATGAGAGGTCACACAGCCCAATCTGCAAATCTGAAGCAGAATCAAATTCACCTGGGTCATACCTGAGGTGTCTTTCACATGGCGTGCTTGAAAGATAAGGGCTATCTGGTTTTGCTTGGGCTTTTTCTATAGCAGAAAGTTTGTGTGGATTAATGAAAATAATTTTATGTTTATCTTGATAAATTCCTGGAAAAATCCTCTGGTAGATATGCTTCAATTAGTCTAAAGCTTGTATGCATTATTTTACCTTAATTTGGTAAGCCATCAATCAGTGCTGCTAAACCAATTTAAACACTGGATAAACTCTCAGCAGTAGCCAAGCCCAGCAACACTGGGCTGGATATGTGTCATTTTCAGGATTAACTATCACTTTTGGAGAGAAGTTCTTCAATTCTCAACTCCTGAAAACAAGCCATGCTCAGGAGGTTACTTTTCTACTTGTGTGGACACACATAACGTGGTTCCTCAGGACACACATCAGTGAGGCACCCCTGAGAGCTTTCCCCCTCGGCCCCCATCATAGCTGCAGGGTGCCCTCAGGAAACCCCATCCCTTCTGCACCACAAATGTATGGTCATGAAGAAGGAGCCACCAATGTCCCCAAAGGATTTCATCAGCATGCTGCAGACATGCCTGCGTGTGTTTGGGCATGATCTGGCACCTCACAAAATGTCTCCTTTCCTAATGGAGCTGGCTGGATAGTTGTCTATCCCTCTGGGTACATCTGTCACTCAACAAGGAGGAGTCCTAGACCTGCATTTCCTTTAGACTGCAGGGTTCAATCCCACATGTCTCCTTCAATCCCACATCTCTATCAATCTCTCATCTCTCCTTCCCAAGGTTGGTGGCCAGGTGTGGAGGCAGGGAAGGAAAAAGGGGCACTCTTCACTACTGTGGGACACTGCACAGAAGGACAAAGAGCATGCAAGATGGGTCTTGACTCATCTGGTGGTTAAGATTGGCTGCTAGGAAAGCATAATGCTACTTCTGAGTCATATTTACAGCCTTTTATTCAGTGTTTTCATTTAGCTTTAATGTAAAATACATAAATAATCCTGGGAGCAGAGACTCCAGAGCTTCCTCTCCTTTTCCAGCTGAGTCCTCTAGTCCTTAGGGAAAATTCTCCCACAAAATATATCATTCCCTCCCCATGTCCTTTTGTCCTGCTGTCTTTTGTTCCACTCTGCCCAGCTGAATACATTCTGAGGGAGAGGTGGAGACCAACATCAGCCTGGGCTAACCTACGGCCTGGTGGTTATGGCGTTGTGTGGGAAGTTGGAGATAGAGGTTTGAGTCCTATCAAGTCAAGCAAAACAAGAATCTCCAAATCTTGGGTGAGTTTCAGAAAACCTAAGGATGTTTCTACATTGGCATTTTAACCAGGGATAAGAATGTTGCTGAAGTGAATCTCCAGATTACCTCCACTCTGGTGTTTTGGTTCACACTGAGGAATCAGCCTTGGTCTCTTTTGGATTGAGCAACACTGGAAAACTCTCTCCTGGAGCACAGTCCCTATGCTCCAGCTGCCCCAGCAGTCGGTCCACGGGGACTGGCCTGAAGCAAACCCTCTAGATATGTATGTGGCGTGACCGCTGGATCCTCAGCACCAGCTGTTTCTACAGACTGTTCTTGCTGGGCTGCAGTGGTTGCTAATGTCTGTAGCCAGAGCCTATGTCTGTAAATGTCATATTGCAATGTTGTGCACTGTAATCATAGAATCATAGAATGGTTTGGGTTGGAAGGGACCTTAAAGATCATCTAGTTCCAACCCCCTCTGCCACGGGCAGGGACACCTTCCACTAGACCAGGTTGCTCAAAGCCCCATCCAACCTGGCCTTGAACACTGCCAGGGAAGGGGCACCCACAACTTCTCTGGGCAACCTGTGCCAGTATCTCACCACCCTCACAGTAAAGAATTTCTTTCTAAGATCTAATCTAAATCTACCCTCTTTCAGTTTAAAAACATTCTCCCTTGTCCTATTACTACTTGCCCTTGTAAAAAGTCCCTCTCCCGCTTTCCTGTAGGCCCCCTTCAGGTACTGGAAGGCTGCTAGAAGGTCTCCCTGGAGCCTTCTCTTCTCCAGGCTGAACAGCCCCATCTCTCTCAGCCTCTCTTCATAGGAGAGATGCTCCAGCCCTCTCATAATCTTTGTGGCCCTCCTCTGAACTCGCTCCAACAGCTCCATGCCCTTCTTATGTTGGGGGCCCCAGAGCTGGACACAATACTCCAGGTGGGGTCTCATGAGAGTGGAGTAAAGGGGCAGAATCACCTCCCTTGACCTGCTGGCCACGCTGCTTTTGATGCAGCCCAGGATACGGTCAGCCTTCTGGGCTGCAAGTGCACACTGCCAGCTCATGTTGAGCTTCTCGTCAACCATCACCACGAAGTCCTTCTCCTCAGGGCTGCTCTCAATCCATTCTCCGCCCATCCTGTATTTGTGCTTGGGATTGCCCCGATCCACATGCAGGACCTTGCACTTGGCCTTGTTGAACTTCATGCGGTTTGCACAGGCCAGCTCTGAAGCCTGTCAGGGTCCCTCTGAATGGCATTCCTTCCCTCCAGCGTGTCGACCGCACCACACAGCTTGGTGTCGTCGGCAAACTGGCTGAGGGCGCACTCAATCCCACTGTCCATGTAATATGGTGCAATGTACTGCAATGTAATGGAATGTAGGCTTAGCCAAAAGTTATATGATAAATGAGGCAGGTGTGAAAAAAGAGAGGATCCTTGATGTGAGATTCTGCATTTTACATTAAATCATCAGCACCAGCAGCTACCCGTAGAAGAAAACAAACTGCTCAGCTTTTGGTAGGAATATCTGTGGGAGTGTCTTCCTTGCCAAAGGAGCGGCTTCTGGGCTCCACATCCAAAAGGATGGTCTAACCTCAGGAGAGAGAGGTGAGAGCACACCCCCCCCACTGGCACAGCTCACAAGCCCTCCCTATCTGTCCTGGGGTGTGGTATAGAAATGTAATGCCTACCAGAAAGTGATGGATTTCAGAAATCTGGCCAGTAGCTTCTAGGGCTTATTGGAGAGTATTTAGGCAATTTTCCCCATATCTTCCTTTGCTCTCTGGAATTTCAAAGGGAGCACAAGTTGTTTTATTCCTGAAGCCAGACTGTGGCCACAACTCTGTCATAGCACATATCAAATGAGCTAAAGGAAAAAGAAAAATTAATTTAGCTGGTTTTATTGATCTTGCTGTGATTTTTGCATCAGTAGGCAGTGCCATTACACTAGTGAGTAGTGCTGGAAGTCTACTGAGTGCCATAGGAAAGAAAAAAGAGGTGCAAATCCAATTAAGCAGGCCAACTGGAGCTAAAAGGTCATGAACAAGCTTGGTTTTTATGCTAGCATTTCGTGTCTCTGAAGTTATAGACATACATGTGCATTTTGCTGATTTGCAGGCAAAATTTCTGTTCCCAGGATGTACAATAGGCTACACAACAACGTAACATGTCTTGACACAAGGAGGAATGACCTCACCTGAGATTGTGGGTTGCAGTTTGGAAATAAACTGTTTCAACAGCAATTGCAATCCCTGATGGGAACTGGAAACTCTGCACGTTCTGATCTTGCCTGGAATTTCCTTATAGCTTCACATAAATGCTGTCGATCAGAATAATTTCCAGTAGATTCTATCTCTTCTGAAATAATAGAAACTACTGTGATTGATTTATGAGCACCCTTGCCTGACACTCTACCCCTAACAATAAAATACCTAGCAGTAAAACATCTTGGGTGGTTTAGGCCTGATTTATTTTACATTTTTTCCACAAGCTAGACATGTACAGAGTTGCTGTAAGGTTGTTTTAATCCCATTTTTCTGTTGTGCACAAAAAGCTCCTTGTACAACTCAGGCCATCAGCCAGCCTGTATCATGCAAATACCAGTAGTGCCACTGTGTCCCCCACGCCAGTCTTAAGAGGTGAGTCCCACTTTGATGCCTCCTGCCCGTGCCTGGTCTCCTTTTGGTTTTGAACCCCACAATCTGTGGGTCACCAAGACCTGAAATTCGCCTCTCTCTTCCCCTCCTCTCCATTTGCTCTGACAGCCCAGTATATTTGGGAAATGGCCTTTTCCTGCTTTTTTACTTTTGCAAAAAAAGCAGGCATCACTATGTGCCAAGACAGCCCAACACCCAGTTGCCCTGTGCTGCCTTGACCAGCAAAGACATCCCAGTCCTTCCCAGTGCCATGCTGGGAAGGGGCTGCACACACAGGTGGGGACAAGAGAGAAATTGAGGTGTAGGCAGCCAAGGGACTGCGAGCCTGGGTCTGCCACTGGCATCAGACAGAGCAGCATGGGACAAAAGTGAATCTGCCAAAAGGGCTGGTAGTTACTCTGGGGCTCTCTTGGAGAGCATCCTAGCACAGCTATGGTCTCCCTCTCAGCAGCTGTGGACAGCCTGTGTGACACACCAGGGTGTACGTGGTTGTGCTGGGGAGCAGGGACATGGGAGGGTGCAGGACAGAGCTACGGGCAAGTGTGGCTGTGGGCTGAGCCAAGAGGGGGTCTGGTAAGGAATTCCCAGCTAACATAACACTGCATGCGCTCAATGTGTGGGGTTTGGGCATTTCCCCTTGAAGGTGCCCCAAATCCCTCCATCCTCTCTTTCAAAATGTTACCCTTTTATGTAGTCAGGTAACAAAGGAATAGATTTTTTTTTGCCCATAGTCAATTTATTCTGCCACCCACCCACCATTTACTCATTAAAAACTCAGTTCATACAGGAACCACTTAGCAGCAGGCACATTTTGGTGCTGAGAAAGAACCTTGAATAAGAGGGAGCAGCAACCTGTCAGAAATTTATTTCTTAACAAATGACGTACTGACCCATTAAAATACGCCAGCAAGTCACCAAGTACCTGCTTAGCTGGAGCCCTTGACTATTAGCAGTAAGTATTGAGAGTACGCGGGTAATGCAAACATTGCAAAAGACAGTGGTTTTCTTGGCAGTTCACCTTTCCCTTCCTGAAGCAAATCCCTTTATGGTGTACTTGAATAAAGTGGAGAGCAGAGGCAGAAACATTCCTGACCCAAGGGGGTTCATTTTTCTTTCTCTTGGGGTGCTGGTTGAAAAGAATATTTCTTGTCTCTGCCTGGAGTTTTTGTAAACCTGAATGCATACATTGCTTAGGAGTGGCATCCTAATCTCAGTGACATTTCTGAGGAGATGCTGTGTGGCTCTTTGTCATTTCTTGGCATGATGGCTCTATTTCTTCTGTGTCTACAAGATCTCTTCCCACAGATCTCTGCAATGGGCTCTGCTGACAATTCTGCGATTAGCAGCATGATGACAAGCAAGGTGGAGAGATGTTGGCACCAGGAATATTACCTTCCCTGGGGCTCCACCACCCTTTGGAGCCAGAAATCAAGGACTCCTTCCTCATATTAATTTAGCAGTAATTACTGCTCCACTCCTGAATGATCTGGTCCCTTTGGCTTGGTCCAAGTCCAGCTGATTCATTCTAAGTGTAGACTCGATAACCTCCTGAGCTCCTTTCCCTAGTTCTGTGCAGCTCAAATGCACCTGCAGCTGCACAGAAATCCTGGAGAAATCTTTCAGGGAACATCCTGGCAGTTTGCAGCTTATCTTTTCCTTTCAAATCACCCAATACAACTATCTCCCCAAAGAGCTTGGAAGTCACCTTCCACTGTCCAAGTCAGGCCCAGGAAACAGCCTTTCTTATCTCTGGGAGTGTTCTGCACACCAGGGACTCCTTGGTCCTCAACAAAAAGAAACATAGAAGTGAGACAAGTTCTCTGTTTTTCCAGCCTGTGGCAGCTGCTGACGAAAAGACTGGGGAGAGTGACAGGGCTGAAAAGACACTGTCCTTTAGGCAAGGAAAATGGGCTTAGGAAAGTCAGGACTGGGAAGCACAAATGTAAAGTTCATAAGGATATCAGGGAGAGCCTAAAATAGCAGACAGACACTTCAGAATACCAGGGGAAGAGTTCCAGGGATTTCTTCACCTGCATCCTTTGTACCCCAAGGATATTGCCATGTTCAAAGTGTTCTCCACCTCTTCTTGCACAAAGCGGGAAGAGCCAACATCCTTATCCCTTTCCAACCTGTTATAGACAAAGGCTATGAAACTTCGATGAATACAAAACAACAACCACTTCACCCTTCCCGTGGCTGTTCACAATGATTTATACTGTCATAAATTACCAACCCTTTTCATGAACCACTGGTTCAGTCCCTAGCTGTTATCTCCAATTGTAGACCAAATTTACCAGTGAGGGTCGTAAAACATAAGCATCAATCATTACCTAGCCCTTAAATATTAAAAGTCCATCTATTTATGCTGAACATTTGTTTATCACCTGTAGAAATGCAGGAAAGGAACGTAGCAAAACCAGAAGAATTTGGGCATGAAAAGGTCACACTTACTGGCCCATGTCCATTTTAGTCAACTGCAGAAGAATTATTTTAGTAACATTTCTTTTGGATTTTTTTTAACTCATGTTAGCAAGGTATCTAATATTTCCCCTGTTTTTACTCGTGTGTGCGTTTATCAGGTTTTACATGTCAAATACACTACCCGAAACTTGTGCTACTAGCCTGGGGTTTCAATATGTCATAGAACTCAGGAGAGTCCTTGAGTGCTCCTAAGCAGCAATACCGTGCTGTAGCCCAGCCCCACCTCCCCCAAACCCCAGCGAAGCAGGATCTGCCTTCCTCTGACAAAGGCAGCTGCCCTCAGCTCAACAGCATTTCTGTGTACTTTGCTATTTGTTTTTGTGCCTGGTTGTTTCAGGTCAGCAGAATCATTCCAGCAAGCTGACTTCACTCCCTGCTCTGCTGGTAACATTCCCTCTTAGGTATGAGGTAGTGTATAGATCATCACTGGTATCTTTTCAAGTTTGTGGAACATCAATGAGTAGACGGTATCTGAATCCTTCCTTAATGCTGTTTGGCGTCCAACACAGACATTGATGAACAGTAGCTGTCACTCAAAAAGCACTACTCCCAAAGAGGAGGAGTGGATCTGGGCAGATACTACTACTTCATCTATTTTGTGTTCTTTGAAGTGTGCGTGGCTTGTAGATTCCCAGTGCAACCTCTGTTACTTTGTGTGGCAGGTTGCCATTGACCTTCCCAGTACATGTATGAACTGGGAATATACCCTTTTTCATTATATACTCAGCGGCTCTTGGCCAAACAGGTCTTCCTGAGGACTACTTCAGCTTCCTTTATTATTTCCTGTACAATGCAGAGCCTCACAGTCTTGCATAATTTCTGTTGACTTTCCAGCTCCAAATTGTTGCCCATTGACTAACAGCAGTCAAGCTCGAGCATGCAGCTGCCTCCTTGGTTTTCTGTCATGACAGGAGCTCTCCTGATTTTGTCTCTGCACAGGGGCACTAGTGCCAGCTTTGCGTGTAGCTTTATGTGCTTCAGTGCCCAAGGCTCTGCAGGTGCTGTAGATTTTCCCCAATCAGCATCACTATCTCTCCCTGTCACGCTGTGCTCTTTTTTAATCTGCTCCACTGAGTACAGATGGCCGCCAAAAGCCAGCAGATTTTGAGCATTCTCCAAATTATGTGCATAACCCCCTTGCAGAGTACTAAATTATCTCAGTGGTGATGAAGCCCTCGTTCTTGAACACCCACAAATAAAGAACTGCTTGGCTTTGACATGTGAAGGAGTCATCTGATGCGATGAGTGACAGGTGCTGAAGTAGTTGAACTGCCAGGAAAAGAAGTCTAAAAATGGGGAATGCAGAAAAACTAGGGAATGAAAAAACAAACAGTGGGCTTTTGAGAATTTGACTTGTCCTAATTTCCTGGGACACTGCCCAGATGCATCCCTTATGGCTTCACAAGCATGTTCCCAGGGGCATTGCTCCAGTGAGTAGCACTGGACATGGGGATGGCACCCAAAGGGCCCTGGGGTTGCAGCTGACTGAGAGCACCACACAGACACATGAGCTCCAGGTTACAGCTGTGATCCAGAACAGATCTGTTGGTGGAACATGTTGGTGTGGGCTTTACTGTAGCTTCTGCCCGGAAAGTGCTTTGTAATAGCCAATGCTTTGCCTTTTTTTTTTTTAACAGCATGAGATTTTAACTTCATCTCCTTAGTTCCTCATGACTGTCCCTTCCCAAACCCAGTTCAACTCCTTTATCTCTGATTAGCTTAGCAAAAGGAAATGTTTCCCATTATATATTTGCATTTAAGAAATGACTTGGTTAATATGATGCATACATAGGTGCAACCAGGTCGTTACTGAATCATCCTATCCTTGTTTTGAATCTGATTCAGGACTTGCACTTGAGACCTCAGCAAACTCTGCTGGATTAGTCACGTAGTCAGTGATTTGAATATTGACAAAAGGAAAAAGAGAATGTACTTTATTTGGATTGAATTAAAACAATGCAAAACATGTGAGTCCAGACCACCTTCCTTGGAGGAATCATAGATCATTCTCAGATGCTGCCTGCTCTCCCCTCCATTCCCCTTGAGCTCCTGTCACTGAGTGCAACGACTCACAGCAGAACTTTTAATTCCAACGCTCCCCTCCCACATCTTCCTCTTCCCTCTGTGGGGTGTATAGGATCTGTCCTCCCACTGTTGGCATCTAGCCTCTCCTTAGGCTTCACTGACACTATGCTGTGTACTTTGCAGTCTTTATGGCTGTTCCATCAATACTGCCTTTAGCAATTTCTCTCCCCAGGCTCCAGCATTTGCCATCAATTTCTCTCATTGGCTTCTTCCCATTGCTATCTGTGAATAAGTAAACTAATGTGGGTTTCTTCTGTGCTCTGTGTGCTCCAAGAGATACAGAAGAACAAAACCTCCTCAGATAAGCATCAAAGATTAAAGTGTTCTTTGCAAACCTGAGAAAACTTTGCCTGGACTCTAATAGTGCATTTAAAAATATGTAATATGCATGACAAAGGGTGGGAATTAGTGAAAAGTAAGGTCTGCCCCTAGCTCTAGCCTGTACCCTACACCCCTCTCCTTTGGGGAGAGGTTATTTCTGAGGGACAGTGGAAATCACCCTCACAAAAGCAAAGAAAACGACGACCCTCCTTTATAAACCCTCCTGTCTGTCGGTGCCTGGCCCTATGGTGCATCTTCATGATACAGCTGTTGGTAAAATGGGACCCTCTCTATGAGAAGGTATCATGCCACCTCTCTTACGTGAGACTCTGCTACCCTCTCCCAAAATGTTTTTTTTTGAGCAACAGAGAGGAAATATGGGTCCTACCCATCAACTGTGTTTCACCCATGAAGGGGTTTGAGCCTCTGTGCACAAGCAGGGCCAGGGCCTGAATTACTTGGGGCAGTGGAGACCCCGTGAGCTGCAAGGCCAGCCAGGGCAAGCAAGGTGGGCCAGCCAGGTGCCCACCATGAGGGAACAGGAGGCAGCCCTGTGAAGGTGTCTCAGGAGCTGCAGAACTTTGACAAAGGACCTGGGAATTTGAGGGAATCATACTAATCTGTTCAACTTAGGGAGAAAAGGCAAACAGCCACTAACAGAGTGAATTCTGGTTGTCACAGGGGGGAGCTAGGAAGGGCAGCTAGGAACAATTTAAAGTGTCACTTTAAGTGTCACTTTAGAGTGTCACACTGTTGGTTTTGTTGATTTTTTTTTTTTTATGGATGGATGAAATGATGAAACCTGTTTAACCTCCTTGCTATACTGCACAGCCAAGATTTCACCAACAGAAAAGACAGGGCCCACTCTGTTTTATGGAGTAACTCTGACGAGTAATTTTGAGGAACAATTTGGTAGAAGACAGCTTTAACTCATGGAAGTAAGCTAGGTGCTCTGTCCCTCTCCAAAAGCTTCCTGAATTGTTTGAACGTAAAAAAGGTTGTGATGTCTTCTGCACTGGCTTCTTTTTTCAGTGGTCTTAAGTTTTGTCTGACAGAGAAGCTTTTGGAGACTGTAAGGATTACAGGATCAATGCCTGTGGCCAGAGAAGTGACACTGACCTGCAACAACACTGATATAAACCAGTATCTTTACAGCCCTTACATTAAGTTGGGTATAAAAAGCACATTGAGTGCTGTTTTCACACTCAGATCAGCCTCATGTTCTCTGATCTTCCTCCTACAGCACTTAACCACAGTGGTAATTTTATCAAATTAACATTTTACTGTTAAAAAAGCTGAAAGATGATGAAGTAGCAAACAAAGTATTTATGTCAAACAATAAAAGTCTGTTGTTTGTAAATAAAATGTTCCTTGAAGATGACACACGAGCCCATTTCTTTTGCTCAGGGAGGGAGGAGGCAGAGTGCACCAAACACGGTGGCTGTGTAAGCTTTAAGAATTCAGTGTTGTGTAGTAGACATGGAAGCTACAGCTTTATGGATTTGAGCTCCTAAGACCATGTATTTGTATTAGCCAGTCCTTGCCAGCAACACTTCAGGCACTGTGCTATAAAAGGCAAAGGCTTATTTTCAAAAGGCTCGGAGGGCAATTAAAGTGAACATTAAAATAATGGCTGGGTGCCTATTTGAGACACTAATACGTGTGTAAAGATATCGAAGGAGACAAAATGATTTGCTCAATGGTATGGTATTTTTGGTCTTAGTATGACTAAAATGAGTATTTGAAAAGTAAATGCAGAGACAAACTGCTTACACATGCTGAATTGAACTGGGAAGGTGCTTTTATTGCTGATGTTGGTGAAAAAATGTCAGGTGTAACATGTTTAGCTCAGCCTCAAAGAAATGAAAACTATTTCCAAAGTCCGATCTGAGTCAATAGCTGCATTTCCAGTTGATTAACAACAGTTGTGCATGACAAGTAGCAAGTAAGCTGCTAGGTGTTGAGCCTCATTTTAAGCAAAAATCATGAATAAGGAGGTTGCTACACATAGGAATTAGCAAAAATCAAAATGCTTGTGAATAGCACGTTATAAAAGTGATGCTTCGTGGTAGTCAAAACTAAACCTGACCATGAGGAACAGCAGATGATCTTATCTAGTGAGTGTACTGGGTAATAAAATGGCAAATGAACCTCAGTGTCTGCTGATGCAAACTAATACACAGTGAGAAAATTAATCCAAAGTACACCTACTCAAGTATACAGGCATATACGTACATACCCCAGAAGGTACTGTTCTAGTTTCTAGAAACGTTTAGGAAAGAATCTTGGAGTGACCTTGAAAAAGTCAACTCATTGCTTTGAGGTGTCTGAAAAATGAGAACAAGTTAATAGGAACTACTAGAAAATTATGTAGAATGCAACAGAAAGCACTGCTCTGTGCAGATATCAACTGTGCAGGTACTTGGACTGCTCTTGTAAAAAAGGCACAAAAAGTTGTGATGGGGATAATAAACATAGATAACAGCTCATGCATGGCACAGGTGCAACAAATGAGGCCTTTCAGCACAGAATAAAAAGGATGGAGAAAGGATGTGACAGAAGTTTATGCACTCACGGAGAAGATGAACATGGAAAGACAATTAGCTATTACTCCCAACAGTAAGGACTCTGGAGTGTTCCATGAAATTATATAAGAGCAGATTTTCAGTAAATGAAATACATTTTTTTTTCACCACGCATAATTAAGCTATTGAGTTAATTACTCCAGGATCTCGTGGACATTGAGAAATATCTATGGGATAAATATTAAATATTGATATAATCCAGAAACAGGTGACATCAAAACGTGGTTAGACAAAACAGAGAGTGAAGCAAGGGCTATTAGAAGTGTAGATCCAGACAGAGCCTCTGGAAGTGCCTGGGGGCCGTTGAATGAAGAGATGCAGACACAGTCTTTGTAAACCTGTAAGACATTACTGGAAGATGATGCCAAGATTTCTGCTATCTTGAAATAAGCTAAAACCTGTTTCTGTGTTGAGAAAGTTACATCAGTATTTATTTTCCTATGTTTATGAAGCTTTTATTTTCACATTACTTTACAATCCACAAGAATCAATGTTTTGTGCATATATACACACTTTGTAACATTCATCGCCTTCAGTGCTACCAGAATAACCCTTCCTTACAGCTGAACCCTTACTGATGCCAGAGTGGTTAATATGTGGCTCTCGCCCCTCCTGCCAACTAGCCAGGTGTTCAGTAAGGTGTAGGCAATAAGCCTGCACCCCCAGATTTGCGCTCTGTCAGAATTCCTTGCCAGGATTCCCCTCTCCTTCCCAAAGAAAGCATTACATGCTTCCTCACATGTACAAGCAAGCAAAGAAAAAGGAAGGAAAGTAAAGGTAGGACTCAGCTTTACCATAGATTTTTTTGGGTTGTAAATGGAAACCTCTGTGGCAGGACTGAGCCACACAAGCTGTGGATTTCTTTCAAGCATTTACATTTACCACTATCAAACTTGGGTGTTATTTTATAAAACACAGTTGATTCTTCCAGACATTTCTTCTTAGATTATTTAAATATCTTACGTATCTGACTTCATTTTCTAAACCTCTGAGAGCACAACGAAACTGACATTGCCATTTTGCAGATACACACGCAAGTTTTAGTTTCTTGTAATTGTTAACTATACAAATTACTAGATCAAGCTTAAATTTTATTTAAATCCCTACTGATGAAAGCCTTTCTACTTCCAGACACACCTCAGAAAACCAAGCTCAGTACTAAGTGCAACACACAGGACAGATCTTCACTTCAATATACAGAAACACACACACCATTTTCAGCAGTACTTTATATACTTGGACAAGTTTTTATTATCTCACAAGTCATACCCATAGCATTTCACCACCTTCTAGCTTTTCTGCATGCCCTCTTTAACACCGCATTCTTTACTGGTAGGATTTTTGGTCACAGTGTTTCAAAAAGCAAAGACTCTTTACTGTGTTGTAATCAAGCGTCATTTCATAGAAGTCATTCTTGGTTGGATGCTTTGGGTGAAGTGCAGACTCTGTGAGGCAGACCTGCGCCTGTCAGCAACACTGGGTATACTTTACAATCCAAGCCCAAGGTAAGGGCTGTAGTGCTGATCCAACTAATTCATGCCTGGCTGGCCATGGCCTCCATCCTCAGAAGCTTTCCTTAAAGGTGGGGTTTAAAGGACACTACAACTAGAAGAGACCTTTTTTATTTTATTATTGTCAACAACAGAGCTCAAGCTCCAGAAAAATAACACCTGGTGACTTTTGACATGACAAGTAACTCTTCTTTGATTCATTCTTTATCCTTTCTGCTAGATTTGTTTTTGCCATCCAGAGGGACCTTGACAGGCTTGAGAGCTGGGCCTGTGCAAACTGCATGAAGTTCAACAAGGCCAAGTGCAATGTCCTGCATGTGTATCGGGGCAATCCCAAGCACAAATACAGGACGGGTGGAGAATGGATTGAGAGCAGCCCTGAGGAGAAGGACTTGGGGGTGATGGTTGACGAGAAGCTCAACATGAGCTGGCAGTGTGTGCTTGCAGCCCAGAAGGCCAACCGTATCCTGGGCTGCATCAAAAGCAGCGTGGCCAGCAGATCGAGGGAGGTGATTCTGCTCCTCTACTCCGCTCTTGTGAGACCCCACCTGGAGTACTGCATTCAGCTCTGGGGCCCCCAACATAAGAAGGACATGGAGCTGTTGGAGCGAGTTCAGAGGAGGGCCACGACGATGATCAGAGGGCTGGAGCATCTCTCCTATGAAGAGAGGCTGAGAGAGATGGGGCTGTTCAGCCTGGAGAAGAGAAGGTTCCAGGGAGACCTTCTAGCAGCCTTCCAGTACCTGAAGGGGGCCTACAGGAAAGCGGAAGAGGGGACTTTTTACAAGGGCATGTAGTGATAGAACGAGTGGTAATGGTTTTAAACTGAAAGAGGGTAGATTTAGATTAGATCTTAGAAAGAAATTCTTTACTGTGAGGGTGGTGAGACACTGGCACAGGTTGCCCAGAGAAGTTGTGGCTGCCCCCTCCTTGGCAGCATTTAAGGCCAGATTGGACAAGGCTTTGAGCAACCTGGTGTAGTGGAAGGTGTCCCTGCCTGTGGCAGGGGGTTTGGAACTAGATGATCTTTAAGGTCCCTTCCAACCCAAACCATTCTATGATTCTATGATTTTCTCTCACAAAAACAACTTTAGCCCCCTGCCCCCACACAGTATCAGTGAAATCAAGGTTGTGCACAGTAGTGAGGATATCAGAAAGGTTTCTTACAGCTGTAAGAAAGTCCACAAGATTTCAAAGGCAAAACAACTGTAAGTCTTACTTCTATCCTGCCCTTAGCTGCATGTTGTCCCTGTTATCCCTACATCTGGCTACCAAGATCTTTCAATTTGTTAGTATCAAATTGGCAGTTAGCTTATCTGTTCCTTATCTTCCAACCTCAAGCCAGCTAAGAAGGTCTCTGAGGTTTCTTTCTCCAGCCCTGCCTCACCCTACAGAAAGCCTCTGGGAGCTGCATTTTATCTGACCGTTGTCCAAATTGGCCCATGGCGCCAATTTCCTCAGGCTGCCACGTCACTGGGGAAGTTTCGGAGGGACCCACAGGACTGGATTTCCCTCTGGGGACACATTTTCTGCGAACACTTGGGAATCAATCCCGGCGCAGGGCCGCACTTGCAGGGTACCGAGCCCGCTCTGCCCGGTGCTTGTCCCTTGGCAGGGCTCTGTGCACGGACGTCCCGGACGAACCCGAGGTTGATCCCCGCGGGGGGCACCGAGGGCTGTTGGGGCCCCGCTCCGTCCCCAGCAGCTCCCACCCCGCGTGGGGTCAGGCTGGCGGCCCCGCTGGCATGGTGGAGCCCAGAGCCGGCGGCCCCAGCTCAGCCCCCCGGTCCCGCCCCGCCGCGGGACGGGCGCCCCGCGGGCGCCGCGGGACGGGCGCCCCACACCCGGCCCCGGCCCCGCCCCGGGCTCCCCGCCGCCTCCGCGGGCGGCCTGAGGAGCCCGCCGCAGGCAGAGGCGGGCGGGGGGCGGGTTAAAAGCGGCGGCAGGTGAACGGGGAGGGACCTTAAAGCTCCGGGACGACAGGGCTGGGACTCGCCGCTCCGCGGGCACCGCCGGACCCGGGAGCGGAGCAGCGCAGCGCGCCGGTCGCGCCCCGGGTGCTCTGCCGAGCCGTGCCAGGTGAGGGTCCGGAGCGGCTCCCGTGTGCTAGAGCGATGGGGTCGGGGTTAGGCTGTGCGCCCCCCGAGCGGGTCGGGATCCGTGTAGTGTGCCGGAGCGGGGCCCGGGCTGGGGACGTCCCGGCGGGGCTGGGAGTGGGGCGGCCGCAGGCAGCGGAGAGGGGCGCTGCCAGGCCGGGGTAGTCACGCCGCGCCGCCGTCCCCCGGCTGCCTGCGCGGACCTGCCGTCTGCCCCCAGCCCCGGGACTGGCCGAGGCACCGGGGCTGCGGGTCGGGACGGCCCGGCGCTGGCGGCACTCTGCCCGGGCACTCCCGCAGCGCAGCCGGTGCCGGGAGGAGCCGTCGGGCATCAAAGCCAAAACTGGCGCTGGCAAACGGGTGTCTGCTGACGGGAGCCGATTGCCATCGGCCGTGGCGTTTCCCGCTGCAGAAGGCTCGCTGCGGGCTCCGTGTCCGCCCCAGCGCTCCGGCCGCGCTGGAGCTCAGCGGGAGCAAAGCTGGGCGCGGAGGGAGGGAGGGACAGGCTGGGAGCTGCCCAAGGCGTCCAGCTCGTACCACACGGTGGGGGTTTCGAGTGTCTTGGTTGGCAGGGTGGGCGTCCCGGCAGATTCACTCAGTCCCCACAGCCAATTTCGGTGTTTCTGTAGTGGCAAATGAGCAGGGAGAAATGTTTTTTCCCTCTAAACTTGCAGCACTGGTTCAGAACTGCAGTGTGAGCCTGCACTTGGAGCCCAGGCTGTTCATCCCACTGGGATATACACTTCAAATACTTTCCTTCAGTCCCAATTAGCCCCTTGTGAAGTTCGTTGACTTTATTTTAATGACTATGCAACAGACATGAGGAAATTCTTAACAGAAAGATGCAGGTATCTAATCATAGCCTAGAGTTTAGGTCAATGTAAAGAGTTGCATAAAATGCTGCCAGTTTCAGCAGGGACAAAACATGAGAAGTCTGAGGAATTCCAGCCACCTTCTCAAAGCTTTTTTTTTTGTCTTACCCAATTTCACCTTTCCTCATCATGGTAAATCTGACCTCTCCCTCTTGCCTCAAGGCTTGTCTGTACAAGCTAGGCCCTTGTACCAAGGCTGTGTGTTGGGGCACGTTAGTCCTTTAGTTGTGTTGTAACTGCACCAGGGTAGAAAAGTTTTTTGGTTTTTTTCTTCCTCTGTTATGTGAGAATGAGAGATTTTGAAAACTTTGACCAGTGTGGTGTTGCAAGGTACCATGCTCTGCCTGTAGAACACAGCCTGCACCAAGAGGAGATGGAGCTCTTATTCACAGCCACTGTGGCTCTCCCACACAGCAAGGTTGAGCCATAGCCTTGAAAGATGAAGGACCAGCTATGCAAATTCCCAGCTCTGGTTTCAAACTGTTTTGTCCGATCCAGGGATAGTTTCCAAATGGCTGCGATCAGTGAAAGCTGAGCCCTGAGACCAAATTCTGACTTCAGCAAAACTTAGATTTAACTTTCAAGGGAGCAAAGAGTGTGGATTTTATTTTTAAAGAGCAGGAGGAAAGCTGAAATGGAGCTTCTCTGAAGTTTGACCTCCTGTTTATTCTGCTGGGGTGTGATAGCATCTAGAAAATCAACATAAACTCTTTAGCTGAGGGCTTTTTTTCCTCTCAACTCTATGGCTCTGCTTGTCTCCTTTTTGGATGAGATGAGATAGCAATGAATGTGGAAGGGCAGGCTCTGAGGTGTCTTCCTTTGCCTGTTGATTTGTGCTGTATATGCATGCAGCCCTGACAGAGCTGGCTTGAGGCTTCTCTGCAGTGTTGGCAAAATCAAATGCTGTACTTCTGAGATGATGGGCCATGCTTGAGCTACAGCAGAAAGCCTTGGAGGGCTGCTGGAGGTGTCTGGGTGCAGTGAGGGCTTCTGCTGAAGAAGGCCGAGTAGTACTTACCTCCGAGGCAAAGAAACCACCAGCCCAGCCTTCTAGGGCGGTGGCATTGGCAAAGAAATCCTGTGAAAACTACTAGAGAAATCTCTGCTTTGTTTAGATGTGGCCTTAACTCATGCAGTGATAGTGATTTCTATTGCTTTGGGAAATACACTGAGAGGCAAAACACGGATGAGAGTCAACCACAGAAAGGGAGGATGCATGGAGAAAATGTATTTGAAGATGTAACTTATTTCTTGCCCAAAGCCTTGTTGAGAACTATATCAAGGTATGCTTCTCCCATCATAAATGCATGGAAGGAGAGAGCTTAATAAGCTGTTTGAATCCATAAACAGATGGGTGACATTAATGAAAGTGACTTGCATTTGCCTATGACTCTTGAGTGAGTACTAGGAAGTCCTCTTGTTCATAGAAGGTCTGGAGCTGATTTTTCGCCCTTTGAAAAGTGACCATTTGGTGTATTATGTCATCCTGCAGGTAAAAGGACACAGAAAAGAAGATGGACTGGGGAACTCTGCAGGCTGTTTTAGGAGGCGTAAATAAGCACTCCACCAGCATCGGGAAGATATGGCTCACAGTCCTGTTCATCTTCCGTATCATGATCCTGGTTGTGGCTGCAGAGAGAGTCTGGGGAGATGAACAACAAGATTTTGTCTGCAACACACTCCAGCCTGGGTGCAGAAATGTTTGCTATGATCACTTTTTCCCCATCTCTCACATCAGACTCTGGGCCCTGCAGCTGATCTTTGTTTCCACACCTGCGCTACTGGTGGCCATGCATGTAGCTTACACCAGGCACGAGAAGAAAAGGCGGTTCAGAAATGGTGAGAAAATCGATATTGAAGAGTTGAAAAATGAAAAGATTCACATTCGGGGCCCCCTGTGGTGGACGTACACCAGCAGCATCTTCTTCAGGATCGTCTTTGAAGCAGTCTTCATGTACGTGTTCTATTACATGTACGACGGGTACCAGATGCCTCGCCTGGTGAAGTGTGATGCATGGCCCTGCCCCAACATAGTGGATTGTTTTGTGTCTCGGCCCACTGAGAAAACCACATTTACTATTTTCATGCTTGCTGTGTCTGGGATCTGCATGGTGTTGAATCTGGCTGAGTTGTGTTACCTAGTGATAAAAATTTGCATGAAAGAACCCAGGAAAACAACGGTTTTAAAATAATTCCCCAGTTTCAGGATTTCCTAGCTCCCCGTTTCCCTCAAACTTTCTTAGGTGTCAGAAAACAATCAGCAATATTTTCACACTCAATGAAAAGGATAAAAATGAATGTTCATTCATGTTTTAAAAATGATGGCCTCCCTGGGAAGCTGCCACTGAGGCAGAGTTTAAAGGTCATGAGCTAATTCAGTATTCCTGCATCCACAAACAGGGAGAGCAGCCTTCTGGCAGCAGCTTTTCCAAGTATGCCTACTGCTGGGATCCTGTTGTTGGGACAGAGTCACTTGTCAAAAAGTAGGAGTGGAAAGGCCCAGAGAAGGCTCTAGTGCCCAAAGGAGAGCCAGGAATCACAAACACACTGTGCAGGCTTCAGAGGCGAGCCAATAACAAAGGGCTTTGGTCAAAAGTGGGGTGAAGGGTTTTTGGGGGGGACTTATGGCTTGTGAAAAGGCAGAAGACAGGGAGGTGATTGTGTTTATAGCAGGTGTCCTGTTCTCTCTCTAAGTATCCTGGGGAGCAAGGAAAGGGCCTAGGAACACAGGTACTCTCTGGCAATGCATGCTATCAGCTCTGCTGGGCACCAGCAGTGGTTTTTATCTTTTTATCTCCTCACCTGCACTGAGGAGCATCTACTACAGGGTTGGGGGTGGCCAGGCTCAACTGCTTGTTGAGCAGTGGTTTTTATCTTTTTATCTCCTCACCTGCACTGAGGAGCATCTACTACAGGGTTGGGGGTGGCCAGGCTCAACTGCTTGTGGATGTCATTAGGTCACTGCTGCCTCCCTCCACTCACAGGGGCTGCAGCAGTTTGGTTTTTCATTCTCTTGGTCAGGTGAAAAAAAGGATTGTCACCTTTGAGAAGATGGGGGCAGTGCAACTGTCTTCCTCTTCTCTTGTTCTCCCCCAGCACTTTGTGAAGAATCTCAGTACAATAGATTTTATTCGATGAAGAGACTGTGCCTCCTTCATCTGTGTATCTTTAAAAGTTTTTTCAGTAAAAGCCAAGAAAAATTGCCTTATTTCATTCTGTTTGTTATCCAGAATAAGTGCTTCAACTTACAGCATGATACGCAGTAGACATTGCACTTACCAGTGCTCCTTCCATCAGTCCCTTTTTCCTATCTAACCTGCACAGCTTTTCTTCATAAAACCTTCTCCCTATCTGAGGTACCTTTCAAGTGAGTCCATCAAACCACTCCCAATCTCTCTGACATTCCACATTGTGAGACTGAATCACCCTTCCTCTTCTTAGACTAGGTCTAGCAGGAATTACAGACAGCTTGCAGAGCTAAAATAGTAAAGGGACCTGATCAGAAATGAGGAGGAACTTGATATTTTTCTTAAAGTTCACATTGCTGAGCTGTGAATTGTATATTACTAACTTGAAGAACTATGTGGGTCAGTCTCATCTTGTCTCTCTATAGTCTCAAAACGTGTTTTATGCCTGTCATAGGCAGCTACACCAGCACTTACAGCAACACAATTTATCTCCCAAGTGCCTGCCCATTGAACCCACTTCTAGAAAGTGGCTATTTCTCCTTAGCTTTAATAGCCGGCTTTTCCCCAAAATGAATGAGCACTATCTTAGCTTCTCTATTTGCATCCATCTCTTACTGTACATTTAAGTTTATCACTGTTGGAGTAAACAAAGCTGCATGAATTAGGACCCATGACCCCTCACTGTGCACTGGAAGTGGAGCATAAGCAGGCTCCCATTGCTTGTGAGCTACATCCACTGTTAAAACTTGACTGCAGATGGAAATCTGCCATCTAAGAGGGGAGCAAGAAAACCGTAAAAACACCATCCTCAGAAGCATGAACAAAAAGATGGAAAGTCATTAATAATGAGCTGAATTGAAAACCTGGACTCTGAAAACATCCTTAATTCAACTCTAAAGAACAAAGCTTGGCACATATCAGGTTTGTGCTTGGTAAAGTTCCTGCATTGTTCATGTACGAGTACGAAGAGAACAAACTATCTACACTCCCAGTGCTCTAGTATTACATGTCTTTGTAACAACAGTTTTGTTTTGTTTTTTTTTTTAAATTCTAAATAAAGCACTCTTGTGGTGTCTGTTTTCTGTATTACTTGTATGTGATGTGTATTACCTAACATGTCTAGTGAAAATCTGTTCATCCTGGTGGAAAATGTATGCACTAATACTACATTTAATAGCCAAGGGCTACTGTAAGGATTTTAGCCTTCTGCTGCAGGTTGTTTTTTCTGTTGATTACATTGCCTGTTATCTTGCAGACTTTGTGAGTTGACAGTGGAAGGTCGCATATGTGACCCCTACTAGAAATCAAATGTGCTGCCTAAGTCAGCCTTGTGCTAGCAGAACCACAACTGGAAAAGGCTGGTGATAAATAGCCTAACCAGCTCCATAGGGGAGAGAGTTTGTTTCCCAGCCTGCCTTTGAATTTAACTAGAACTTGGCATGAGACACACCAAAACTAGTAAAACTCACACTATGATGTTATCTTCAACTAGCAGTTTGGCAAACAGATTATCACACAGGGAAAAAAGATAGAAATAGGGAGAGTGTCTGGAAGTGGCTAAGAGAGGGCTTTGATCTAGATCTGCAGCACCAGGCGATAATAGCTCTACCAGGACATATTTACGGTGTCTGAGATTTATTTTCTATATATATTAAATTTGACTAAACAGCTGCTTTATGGGGAAAAAAAATTCAGATACTTCATAGGAACATAGGAATTGCACCTGTTTCTACATATGCTACGTTGCATGGTTGACCTCCTACAAATGGATTTCATACAGATTAAAATACAATGCTGCGTTGGAACTGGGTGTGTGCCTTCCTGCAATACACTAGAAGTGTCTATGTTTTTGACACTTGGTTCCTAGGCTCTTCTCAGAATGAATGCTGCAAGAATGTTGAAAACTGAAGTACCAAATCTGAAGTCATGACTGTAAAAGAGGCTGATTCCTCACTGTCCGGTGTCCAGTGTAGCCAGGACATGAAGTGTCATGTAATATGGTATCAGAACGGGGAAGTGTAGGAGTGGGACTGGCCAGAATCATACCTTGATTGAAATCACCAGGAGAAATAACCATTGACTTCATCAAGCTAAACTTGCATCCAAAACCTTGAAACCAAAGCTACAAACATGTTTGTCAGAAGGGTGTGGGGGGAAGCAAACTTCACTATGAACTCATAGACCCAGCTAGAGAAAAAAACCCTAACTCCCGCAGGAGAAAGGCTGATTTAAAAGGAAATCAGAAGTATAAATCTGTATTTATGACTTCTGGATATACAGGTACCTTTATTAAAGGTTTTCTTAGACAAAAATAAAAAAAATCCTTCAGTTGTTTTACAGTTATCATGAGCCAATGTACTGTGTTATTTCCTATCTGACAGCAAGAATATAAAAGACAAATGATATAGTCCATACAGAGAGGAGCACTCCTGTACCATGGAGGTTCAATTCAAAACAGCAACACTGTTAAAAGTTGCTTTGTTTTGTAAAAAGTTTACTGCAGCAAATCAGCAACAGCTAAGAGCACTTTACTACAAACTGAACTTGGTGAAATTGAAATCTCCTTTTTTTTCCCTAATCATAATTCCCTCCCCTGCAACTAAGGTGTTTTATGAGGCAACAAAATCACACTCAAATAATTGCACTGTATTTTGTGGTCACCTGTTTTCACGTTCAGGACAGCCACTACCCTGGGTGTTAATTATAGGTTTCTTTGCGTTTTCACCATCTTATTATATATACAGTCATTTGAACCTGTTTGTAGACAGTGGCAAGAATAATTGTAACTATCTGAGGCTTAATGAGCTAAGACTAATGGTAATGATCTTCAAGACAGTTCAGGAGATACATATACTTTTTTCCCATCTGACCAGCCCAGCTTGTCATTGTCATTTTCTTGTACAGAATAAATTTCTCTTCTGTAAAGCTGTCCCAGCTCTGACCTGGGTATTTTCTCTGTAAGCCTTCCTAGCCACCAAAAAAACCTCTTTATATCGGCAGGCCCAGCTGAGGAAATACGACACATCTCTGACTTTCCACCTTTGAGAAGACAGCTTGCCCCTGCTGTTGTTGGTCCCCCAGTACTGCCATAGAATTCACCCTCAGAATTGGCCACAGAATTGCACATACCTTCTCCCTTTTTCTGCCCATTAAATCACTGCCACTGACTCAACAATTATTTTACATCTGCCTGCTCTATGCTCAATCCATTGTATTTGAATAAGCCATCTACTAAAAAATATCTCCTCCAAGAATACCACCAGGTAGCCATATGCTTGCATAAGCCTTTCCGGTAAATGAGTGATATGGTATCAATATGACATAGAGTTTAGGGAAATAGGTTTTCAGTGAACTGAAAGAGAACTTATACAGTTGAGCTATGAATCACTGCCGGTTGTAGATGAACGTTTTGAACATCAGTGTATATTCCACATGCTCCTGAGAACCAGCATTTCACTCACAGCCTGCCACAGTACCCAGGGTAATAAATACTGTAGTGTGTGAATGCAGTCACACTGGTCTGAAGCAGGTGGCACTTTTCAGTGGACAAGCTCTGCTGGGCAGGCTCACTTGCTTAAGCAAGGTGTATCTTCTCTGCTCTTTTGGCAATTATGGTAATATATGCTTGTCAGCTGGGAAAGGCAATAGCAGTCTTAAAACTGTTTATGTCAGGATAATGAAAATTGGTTTAAAAGTGTTTTGCAGATCATTTTCTACTGAGGTTCAATCTTTAAGACAACACATAAAAATTCCTCCCACACCTCTAAGTGATCCACACATTTGCAGGAATGCTGCACCTTCTTTTGATGGGGTGACTGGAAAACTTGCTATCTGTTTGATATCCAACTATCAACATTTTTTTTTGTCACAAGACTTCTTTCACTTGATTTGAAAGTAGTATAGCAGTCCTCGTACACAGAGTCAACCCTGAATCTCATTCTTTCTTGATTTTCCCCAACTGCAAGATAAAGGTGACAACTGTGTCATGCTCATAGGGAGCAGAACAGTTTAACCAAGTATTGCTTGCTAAGATAATTCCAACAGGTGCCAGAAAAAAATATTTTATAATTATTGTGTGGTAAAGATTTCAAACCTATTGAATGTTGCATCATTAATGTAATAGCTGCTTATGGTTAGTCATGTCCCTACCCTAGGTGTTGCATCCTTTCCAAGGACTGAGTGTTTAATATACAGTTTAGCTTCCACAATCTCTCCAGCACAAATAAACAAAACCAATCTGTATGCTTACCCACACACATGTGCAGACAGACACAGAGGAACAAACTGACTAAATCATTATCTCACTGTTATCTGATAGAAGACTGAGACATTGCAACATGCATTTGTCAGGAATAATTTCTGCCTATGCCCTGATAAAAGTGTTTGTGTATAGCAGTAAAATAGTTATTAATGACTCATTGTCAGAGTGTAAGGATCCACCAAATGGGATAAACTGTGCACAGCTGGGAGGAGCTGCAGGTAGATGGGAAGATAGGCATAGAATTCAATAAGATCCTTATCACCAGGAGAAATGGTTTAACAAAAAGAGTTTGAGAAGTTAGGAAGGACTAAATGCTACTATTGCGAAACACTAAGCACTTGCAGAACTGTAGGATGGAGACCTGTTCTGAAGCAAAGATCAGTTTTGTAAAGAAGAGCTGGAGTCTGTAGTAGCTCATCAGCGGAACAGGAGTCCATAACATTGTTGTCTTGGAAAAATAGCATACTGGTATGCATTAAAGGTTTGTCAAAAATAGGATGTTTGAAATAATGTTCCCACTCTTCTTAACACCTGAAATTCCTTATCTGGACCCTACTTTGGGGCACTCACTGCCCAAAAAGCCCGTTTACCAGCTGGAGAAATCCAGGAGTCAGGAATAATAAACGACCAAATGTCTAAAACACAGAACCTGTGAGGAAAGCCTGAAAGAAATGAGTTGGCCTGGAAAAGTCTGAGGAAAGACCCAACAGCACTCTTCAAATATGTAAAAGATTGTGGCAAAGAAGATGAAGATGTTGCTTTTTACATCCACTGGTAATAGGACAAGAAATAATAGGCTTAAGTTGCAATGAGATGTAGGCTAGTCACCGTAAAACTTCTCTGTGAAGAGGCCTAAGCATTTTGTTGGATGACAGACTTTCCATCACTGAAGACTGTTAAATGGCAACTCAGTCCTACATCTGTTGAGGTAGAAGACTGCTCTAGGACAGAGGGAACTTCTAAAATCTGTGAGGAAGGGGACTCCAACTGAAAGAGTCAGTTGTACAGGTTCCTTTTGCTGAGCCAAAGCTCAGCTGCTGAATCGAAATCTTTTTCATATAAGTGCATGTCTGCTTGTCAGTGCAGGGTCTATGCAGCATGATCTCTGTCAGCATGGTTCCTTTGGGCTTTTAGCAATTGTAATAATACATTTTTGCGCTATAATAAATTCCACCTGACAAAGAATATGAGGTGGCATTGTAAGTAAGTAAGTAATTAATATTAATGAAGTTGGTGATGGAATTTTTTTTTTCCACTCAGCACAGTGGGTAAAAAAGCTCCTTCTGCTTTGGTTTTGTGTATTACAAAACAGACATTCCTCCCAACAGGAGAAAGGCTGAAACCCAGATTAATTTTCAGTTTTGCTGCCCAGTTGACTATATATGCAAACATTGGTGGAGTTCACTGAAGCCTGGTCTGCATCCAAAAGAAATTTCACAGCGACAGCATGTCATTTTTTGTTACGGGTTTCTTTTATTTCAAAGCCAGACCATCACGTTATGCAGCAGTTTGAATTTTATAGAGAAATTTTCCTATATGTGAGCTTGTTTTTCTATTTCAAAGGAAGATACCTATTGCTGTTCCTTTCTGTGGATGGTAGCCAGTAGTTGAGGTCTTTACAAATTCGTCATGCATGCCAGCAAGGTATATTCCCGGTAAAACATGCTGTATTTGCTCTTATCCTGAACAGAATGAAAAAGATCATCCTTGTTTAGGAGCTTTGATTGTGGTTTGGCACTATGACTTGTTCGCTGGTAGTACTAGTTTGAGGTATGAACACTGATGTCATCCCTTCCTGCTCATTCTTATCCTGCCTGTGTCTCTCTCCCACCCCCTTCAACACAGTGCCTCCTTTCCAGGACCTTTACCGTGCCAGCCCAGTTGTTTGCACAGCTGCGCTCAGCGCTGGATTGGCCGACTGTTGTAGCTGGTGAAAAAACCAATGTTTTGCTTTGCTGGATTGTTTTTTAGCTGGATCAATTCCTTGATCTGGCTTACAGGGAGGTCACGTGAACCTTTATGCTGACATGACTGTGGGGCAGTAGGCCATGGCGTTGGGCAAGAAGAGCTGCAGGGAGTGAGTGAAAGGGGCGGAGGGAATGGCAACATGTTAAGTTGTATTTGCTGCTACACACACTGTAATTTCAAACCACAGCCTCTGGCTGTGTTTTTATAAGTGACTGCTACTAGAAAGGCAAAAGTCTTACTGCCTTTTCCCTCCTTTGCTGCTGTACCCTTCCCCGCTCTCCGCTCTTCTCTGCTGGCCCTGCTTCTCACCTACTGGCCATCTTCTCCCTTGCTCCAACACAATCTCTCAACCTTTGTGTGAGTTGATCTAACTCACTAACTCAGCAGAGAACTATTTGAACTCTGCATTTTGATCTGTTTTCTGCTTAGTTAGCTTTCTGCCAGGCTTGTGGCAGGCATGGATGTATTTCATATATTAGTATTTTTATTTCTTCATATTTCCGCCAGTAGTGTGGAAAAAAAGCATCACACCATGATGGACTGATAAAAAGCATAATTTCTCTTAGGATTCTGTATGTCCTGTGTCTTTCTTTTTTTGATTCTTCCTCCTAACAGATGCCTGGCTTGTACAGTTATAGTTCTTCTTCTGCTACATCTCACATAGAGCTTTTGCTTCCATGAAGAAGACCTGAAAGCATCTCACTGCTACATAATCCCAGAGCAGCCTGTTTTTTTTGTTGTATTAGGACATTTCCCACTGTTTCCAAATTATTTTTGTGAGGACACCTGTTCTGGTGGGTAAAACACCAGCTCAGGATCTCAGTGCCATTCTCAGAACCGTATAACCTAGGACGAGTCATTAAGTCTTCCTGTGCCTCCATTCCTACAAACTAGAAGTCACAATAACTCTTCCTACAAACTAGAAATAAGAATAATTCTTCCTGTCAACAGTTCTTAGTTGTTAATATGCTGTGTTCTCTGATGTACTTGTCAGTAGTGTCTAACAGAACAGAACACTAATCACTAATTGGGACAATAATAATAATGAGATTAAACTACTACTTCAGTCTTTTTATTACCATTTTATTTATTAGTTACTTAGTTCTAAAGTCTTTCGATTCATTCATGTAGAAAATAACTAGAGTAGATTTTAATCATTGCTTCAAGCTGTGCCTCCTGAGGTAGGAGTACCCTTTCTCAGCATTTAAATATCTTTAGTGCCACCTTCTGTAGCGCAGCGGCATGTCAAGGGCAATTCTTTTTATTGACGTACCATGCAGTGCCTCAACAAGCTGAACTGAAGGCATGTGTAGCTCTTGTTTTAGGCTGACTGTGTGGACAGAACTGCTACCAGCACTGCCAAGCCGTGTACCACTTTGGCGTGGCTTGTTGATGACTAATGGTACACAGCGCAATTTAGGGGTCTTTCTGCTGCACTGTGTTTGGATGCGCAGTTATGGTAAGAGTGATCGTCTTCTGTACTTCAAAATAGATGCTTAAATTAGAAATGGCATGGGGTAAAATACTGTTTTGGATCAATACTGATCTGCAAAACGTCCATTATTCTTGCTGAGCAGCAGCTCAGGTTCAGACGAAGATCACGATATATCTCCTTAACTTGCGAGGTCTTTTTATCATTTCATAAAGCTTGGTGTCTATTTTTGATCTTCTTTCTTTGTACCTTGCCATACGAACCTGATTCTTCTGATCTGAAAAATACCTGCCTGGCTGTTCTGTCTCCACACTTCCTGGTTTCACTTTGTTTCTGCGCCAGCCAAATCATATACTGCTAAAGATCTATCTATGCGTGGAATAGGGGTTCTCACCTGTGTAGGGGCTTGGATGGAAGACAAGAAGTGGTACTAAAGAAGATAATTAAAGGAAGGCTGAAAATTATGTAAATATGCAATTTAATGTAAAAACTTAAATGTCGCCTTAAGTTTTATGTTGCTGTCTAGCGTTAATGACAATGGAGGGAACCCTTTAATCATAATTTGGATTTGGAGCACACTAAAGTGTCATCTGGCCACTGGCAGTGCTGTGCACATTAAAGGTAAGTGTCAGTGAGAAAGCTCTTTCATGGGAATCCCTCTGTCAGAAAGTCCACATGAAGAGACACTTTTTAACACCATTGTTTAAATCTGAGCATATCTTAATTCAGAATAAATTCCTCAGGGAGACAAGCCCTGCTTTTTCTATTTCTCCCTTATATGGCTTCATAACCTCCTGTTCTAGTGTGTGACTAACAAACAGCCCTCCATATCTCCTCAACATACTTTCATGCTTGGGCTTTCACCAGGTTGTAATTGGTCCTTTATTTTTAAAGCTGCTCCCTTCAAGTTGACCCCGGGCATTTTGCATCCTTGCCTGTCTCACTTTGTACAAATGTCCCAGAGGGTTTTGTCAACAGTCCAAACCTCTTCTGTAAGAACCCAGAAGGGTTCTTGGAAAGGACATTGTTAGCTGATGGGTGTAGTCACATGGTAGGCAGGCACTGCATCAGTCATCCCCATTCAAAACGTATTGAATTCTATCTTAAAAACATTCTGTGGCAGTACCGAAAGGCAGCTGTAGAACCTCACTGCTCTCCTGAGTTAGAATATTTTTCTTACAGAAAGGTGTCAAGGCCAGTTTATACAGATGGTGCAAAATGTCACCTGAAACCTTCCGGAGACTTTAAAAAGCAATCATGGAAACACCCAGTGCTTCATCCTATGAAACCTTTTGGACAGATGGTTGGAAATGAGAGATCTCTCTCTACCTCTCCCTAAAATCAAGCCTCCTGCCCTTCAGCTGACCTGATGAGCTGAGGGACTTCACCACATGAAAGAATTTATAGTGTCAGGAGTTACTGGGGCTGCTGGGATTCCCTCCTGTACCGTAACATGGCCCCTCAAGCCCCACTGCTTCAGGATCCACACTGTGATACTACTACATTTACAATCATGGCAACACTGTGTTTCAGATATATCACCCATCTCTGAATAGTCGTTTGTCCTTGTGCCACCACTAGTGCTTAGGTCAACAGAGGTCTTCCTCCCTCCTGTTTTCAGCTGAAAGATGCATAGGGAGCAACCAAGTATTGCAAGGGTACAAGAACATGGGGATGGTCTGTTTCAGTTTGTCACTACTCCTCTGCTACACACAGCTCCTCAAAGCATCTCAATTTTTTTTTTTTATGGTATTTCTGCTGAACAGAGCAACAGAGAGACTTGGGAATGACCTGGTGTGGTTAAGTTTTCAGCTCTCTGACTGTAGAGTAGCTATCAACAGAAACTCATGTTATTGCTGAAGAGTTGTTGAGTTGTCATGCTAGTTTAAGTCATTCTAATGTTTTCCTTCCTCATGGCAACACTAAAGAACAGACAAAAGCCTAACCAAGATATAGATGATGGCAATATTTTTGAGTACTGATGCTGAAAATATCAAGAGCCACCTTTAAATCATTGTTTTGAAAATAATTGCAACTGATCTGGTTATTCAAATGGTCTGTGCACAGCAGCTTGACAGTTAATCTTGACTGAGGAAAGTCTGTGGGAAAAAACCTTTTAAAAAAAAATATCCATACCATAATGCCTTCTTTTCCTAACATAGGCTCAGTCCCAGGTATAGACTCTCAGACTTTGAAGACCCAGGCTTGTCATTTATAAAATATGATGTGTCTTGAAATACTGCAAGAAGTTGATGCAATGCTGCCTTCACTCTGAAAACTGAAGGATCTGTCTTAGACTAGACTAGACTAGACTAGACTAGACTAGAATCAAATGGTTTTGATTGGAAAGGACCTTTAAGATTATCAAGTCCAACCGTTAACCTAGCACTGCCAAGTCCACCACTAATCCGTGTCCCTAAGCACCACATCTACGCATCTTTTAAATACCTCCAGGGATGGTGACTCAACCACTTCCCTGGGCAGCCTATTCCACTGCTTGATAACCCTTCCAGTGAAGAAATGTTTCCTGATATCCAGTCTAAACCTCCCCTTGGCACAACTTGAGGCCGTTTCCTCTCATCCTATCACTTGTTGCTTGGGAGAATAGACTGACATCCACCTCGCTACAACCTCCTTTCAGGTAGTTGTAGACAGCAATAAGGTCTCCCCTCAGCCTCCTTTTCACCAGACTAAACCACCCCAGTTCCCTCAGCCTTTCCTCATAAGACTTGTTCTCCAGACCCTTCACCAGCTTCATTGCCCTTCTTTGGACTCACTCCAGCACCTCGATGTCTTTCTTGTAGTGAGGGGCCCAAAACTGAACAGAGTATTCGAGATGCGGCCTCACCAGTGCTGAGTACAGGGGGACGATCACTTCCCTGGTCCTGCTGGCCACACTATTGCTGATACAAGCCAGGATGCTGTTGGCCTTCTTGGCCACCTGGGCACACTGCTGGCTCATATTCAGCTGGCCATCGATCAACACCCTCAGGTCCTTTTCCACCAGGCAGCTTTCCAGCTGCTCTTCCCCAAGCCTGTAGCAGTGTGTGGGGTCTTGACCGAAGAGCTGTAGCCACTGCCTGTGAAGCACCCCGGTTCGCGGGGCTGGCAGCCCTTTGGGGTTCTTCACACAGGACACGCAGGCAGCAGCAGCAGCAAAGTTTACCTCCTCTCAGGAAAAAAACCCTCCTTTCTGCGAAGAACTTTCTCTTGTTTGGGTTTTTTTTTTTTTTCAAATTATGCTTTAAGGTATACCTAACGCCTCATGGACCAAAGTGGGACTCTCCCGTTCGAGGTTCACGGGCAGCAAGGACTCCGTATGGCAGCTCCGCGCTGAAGCCAGCCGGCTCCGCCGGGCCGGTACGAGCCCGCCACCGGGCGGCGCGCGCGGCCGCCACTGGGCGGCGCTGCTCCGCCCTGCGAGGGTGTGAGTGAGTGAGAGAGAGGCCGGGCCACCGGCGGGACGCGCGTCCCGCACGGCAGCCCCGCGGCGGGCGGGGGCCACCTGGGCCCTGATCCCTCTTCCACGGCCGTCAAGGTGCGGCAGACAGTGCCGGCAGCCGTGCCCCGGCTACCAAGCGCCCCCCGGGCGGTCGGGGCCGCCGTTTCTGAGGGGGAGAAGGAGTCGAGGGCGAAAGGGGCGAGCGCAGGTGGCGGCTCCCGCCGCGCTGCCTTCGAGCGGAGCCCTGCGGGGCGGGCGGGAAGCCCAGCGGGGAGGGGTTTCTTATGCTTTTATCCTCTCGGAGGAAGAAGCTGTTTATTTCTCAGGAAATCCCACCCTGGTCCGTGAGGGAGGATGGATTGTCTGCACAGTGACAACGTTTTAAAACCCAGGGAGAGAAGGACAAACACCCCGGCCGCTCCGCTCGGAGCTTCCAGGGCGAGGAGACGGGGCTACCGGCTCGCCCCGCAGCCCCTCGGAAGGGGCTGCGTGTGAAGCCGGCGGCTCTGCCGCTGTGGGAGGCGGGCAAGGGGAGGGGAGAGAGGGAGGGACGGGTGCCCGGTGCTTACGGGGGAGGCCGTCAGAGGTCCCCTGCTAGAGGCGGGCCGTGGGCAGCCGGCCGCCCCAGGGGCGCGTTGCCAGCCGAGGCAGCAGGTAGGGCGCTGGGCACCGGCCTCCCGGCGCGTCCCGCCCCACCCCTGCACCCCCTTCCGCCGCTTTTTTCCATAGCCCGGGCAAAGTTTGGGGACTTCTTTTCCCCCAAATTAAATGAGCTATGAGCTAACACTGTCTGGACTCTTCTGAGCGAGTTAAGCTTTTGCTACTTAAAATAGCCTTGCACCCGCAAAGCGTAAGTAGAGCGACCCTGGGCTGTGCCGCTCGGCACACGGCGAGGGCAGGGGCCCGCAGCCCGGGAGGGGGCTCCGCCGGACGGGCCGTGGCCGCGGGCGGACTTGGAGCCTGCGGTGGGGGCGGGAGGCGGGGGCCTGCTTGGGGCCTCTGCCCGTTTGCCGAGCCCCTCGGCCCTGGGCCGGGCGCCAGGGAAGGGCAGGGCGAGGCCGGCTTCTGCGCATCGTGCTGAGGAGGAATAGTAGAAAGAGCCTTACGGCTTTAAATACCTCCGTGAGGGACCATGGTGTGAGTGGCCGCTCTTCCTGCCCCACCGAGGAAATCGTCTGCAGGCAGCGGCGCTCGCAAATGGCACTGATAACTGAGCCTGGCATGGCAGGGAAAAGTGTCCAAACCTCACAAAATGCCTCAGAAAATGCAGTGGAGGGGGAAGCAGCACGTATCGTTTGTGTCCGGGATTGTTGTGGCCGTTGCCCACCCAAGTGTGCATGTGTAGGGGCATGTAATTTCTTCCTTAAGGGTTACTGCTAACATTTGAACATTGATGTGCATTTCAAGCCAGTTTTACATTGGGAGTAAAGTTAAATCCTAAATACAAAGCAGAGCAAGAATTGCTTTCACCCTTGTAAGTGGTGCCACATGGAATGATGGAGTTCACAAGTGTAACCCAAGATGGTTCTGTGGTTTCTTGAGGTGAGGTCTGAGTTACCTGTCCCTTACAAATACTTTGTCCTGGTTGCAGGGAGAACAGCTAGGTGGCCTCCCTGCATTGACCGCGCTTTTACCTCACTGGTCCCATCTGTGGTCTGAGAGTTTCCAAAAACATGTCAGTTACTTGTACACATAGGACTTACAAGGGATGCAAAGTATTTGAGATGAATATTCTTTGGACTTCTTTGGAAGATGTTTATAGCTTGATGAGGCAAAAGTTTGCCAATGTTATAAGCAAGAAAACTTGCTTCATTTGTTTTTTTTTTTTCCTGTAGGCAAAAAGAGTATCAGAAAAGTATTTGGGTTCATCCCTGACTCACTGAAGAAATCACATAAGCCTAGGATGTTATTAGGAATTCTGAGTGTGTGTTAGGTCTTTAAGACACTGGCATAGATATGAAGAAGGAATTGAACTGAGTAGCCAGAGCTAGTAGAGTTTCCCTTTAAGGGAAATTTAATAGGAAAATCCTACTGGAACATTTTAGAATTAAACTAGAAAAATATTTAAGTGGTTTCCATAAGACAAAAATGTACTTTAAGAAGTTTGAACAGGGTGTATAGCACCGTCTCCCTTGCAGTTACTCTAACTTGCCTGAAGTCCCCTCAAACTGATACCTGTCTGTTGGGGTAACTGCTTCTCTGAAGTAAAAAAGGGTCTTGAGTCTTTGAACGCCCGAAAGGCTCATCTTTCCTTTGTATATCTGGGGCGGGGGGCGGGACACTCCTTACTGTGCAGTTTTTAGATCTGTGTGGCTGATCGTATGTGGGCACCTGACAAATCTGTCTCATTCACGCTTCACTCACTCGGGATGTAGGGACTGTTGCCCTCATGTTTGACGGCTATTCCGTAGTCCCCTGGTAGCTCCACACCCTTCACACCTTTCAGAGTTTTATTGGTAAGTCACTGTCTTTTAATTCCAATGTAGAGCTCTAAGATGGCATTTGAGTATTCTGGGGGAGAAAAGGGTTTACTTTTTGTTCCTGTTTTTCTCCTGCAAGTAGCAAATGGGAGGAAAGGTTTGTTATGCTCAGTAACAGAGGAGTTTAACAGGTGGGGTGTAGCTCTCCTCCTGCGCTCAGCCCTGCCCTCCTTGCGCTTTTCCTTTTCTTAGGCCAAACTTTCACTCAGAGGCCACGTGAAGTCAAGTAGAAGTCAAGAGAAGTTTTGCCTGGGATTTAAGGAAGAGGCTCCATAGCAATAAAGTAAGTTTAAGGTAATAACAAGATCATTTAAGGGATTAATTTTTAAAGTGTTTTAAAGTGTTTAAAATGCAATGAAAGTGATAATAGATGTGTCTGAAAGTATGATGCTGTCAGCAAGAAGAAAGGTATTTTTCGAGTCCTCAGTTAAACAAGTTTATAAAGCGAATTATAAAACCTCAACCATTGTATTTCATATGTATGTACATGACCAAATGCTATTAGGTTTCAGTGGAAGTTATAGTAGCTCATTCTGACCCTCCACATCTGCCAGTTTGTCTGGAATGACATGGTCATGCTGCAGACTTTGTGACTACTTTTAAGGGTTTTAAATTAGCAAAGTTAAAAACCTGGTAGTAATGGAGATGCCTGATTGTTTAGTTTAAAAACAAAGGAAATATTGCAAGTTGTTTTCTCTTTTAACAGCTTTTTTTTTTTTCTCATACTGGTTTGTAAAATCTAGATAATTTTGAAGATAAAAACCTAAATCCCAAGATTTTAGACTGTCACAAGAAAAGAAAGAAAATGTGGACTGAATTTAAGAAGTTGTATTTGGAGAAGGACGTTAGGTTTCTAAATAACTGCTGAGGGACATTTTTTAGATAGACCAGTATAATAAAATCATAAATACACCAGGTGTCATAATCTGGTAATGTATGTAACATAGCTGTGTAGTTATTTATGTGTATGTATGTGTGTGTATGTGTATATAAATACATAAACATACATGTGTATGAGTAAAATTATAAATAAAACTATTCTATGATTCTATGAAAATTATAAATAATTAAAATATCGTATTTCACACACTTAATACATAGTGATGAACCTCTTTGATGACATCATCAGAAATAGAAATAATAACTGGCAAGTTTATAGATGCCAGATGATAATTATTTCTCTCCTGTACAGGGATATATAAGACATCACAGCTTTTAAAATTTATTCTCTCTCTTGCTCGTTCTCTTTGTCACACACACACACCGTCCACAAAGTGTATTTGTGCTTGTACTAAACTTAGTAATTAATGGCACAACATTGATTTTTAAACAGAATGCCATGCCAGTTTTTATGAACTGCACATTTTTCAATATTTGTCTCAGAGGAATGATTTTCCAAGTGACGCAAACAATATATGACTCCCAGTTCTTATTAAAGTCCTTGCTTTTCATACCATTGAATTGGATTGCTTTCTGAGACAGATTCTTTGTCATTCCCTAGCGGGTATTTCTGCTTGAATGTCATGAAATACAGATAAAGATGTTTCATTTCTTAATCTGCATTTTTTCCAAGCCTAGATAGAAATAAGGTCTCCCTTCACAATCCATATGTAAAATTAGGGCTTAACAATTGCCTAGCTCTGTATTTCAGCAGCGCTGGAAGTAGTACTGTACAGCTGAAGTTTATGTAATACTACAAAAGCAAGCTTGGAATTGTTCTCAGCTAAAATACTGAGTTGTGGTTGTTCAAATTTAGGTTTAGGTATTTTATTGTTGAACTTAATGGTGACAACTCAAATAATATTCTGTGAGCCCTCCATTTTTGTTTGATGTAATTTAATTTGTATTTGTATCAAGGCACCCTTTTAAAATTGCTGATGTGATTTTTGGATGAGTTACATTGGGTTTAAGAATTACTCACTGGAGAACGTATTGACATTGAAGAAAGATATGGGACCTGGATTTCTGAGAACCCTCCAGCCAGTGGAGATACGTATCTTTGCATTGCCCTTGGAAATTATGTCCTTCCTGTGTTTATGTATTATGGGTAATACACATTTGTAGTGAAGGCAATGATTGCTGCAATTCGTACTACGATGAACACTGAGGTTTTCCATCTCTGTACTGTTAAGATGCTGTGAAGTATCTGCTCACTCCTTAAACACTTTTTCTTTGTGTACAGGATGAATTTTCAGACTCTGATATGCAGAAATAAATCTTTTAATTAATGTAAGCATTAGAATAGCTTTTTAAAGTGTATCCTTTGAGAAAAGCATTTTGTCATGTCTTTGGAGTCCTGAATTATCTGAGCCTGGCAATTGTTGGCCTGTAGTAAAAAGAAAAAAACATCTTCAGTAGTATTAGTGAATGGAGAATGATTGAGAATAAATTAGATGGTATTACTTGTCATATTTATTTTTTACAATTGTTGTTTTTCTTCTTCACTAATGACTAGATAATTCTTCAGAATCCTACTTTCATTGAGTCAACATCACCTATTGATCTCAGTAAGAGATACACTACAGTGTGCCTATAGGGGAAAAAAAAGATTGCTACCTCTGTTCACCTTACAGTGCAGGGGTTATAATTTTTCATGAGGGTAGATCGACTTAATTTTTTGAAACAATAGAAGGTAGTATCTGTCTTTATGAAGAACAATGTGCCATTGAAAATGGACCATAATTAATGAATTAAAGAAGATTTAATGTGCTAACTTTTGCTGATTAAAGCACTTTCTGTTACAAATATTAGTAACAAAAGAACAAACGGTAACTTTGACTACTTGTTATCTGAGCTGCCTATTTTGCTTGATCAGGATAGAAAACAAAGAGTGAGGCAGAGAGAACTGAACTGAGAGGCACAGAATAATGCAAAGGATAGCAGAGAAATTAAATACTGGATTTAGGGTTACGCTAAACTTCTTTAATCCATCAAATATCACATTATTCACTTTTCTGTTCCTGCATAACAATCTTTACTACTCAAAATGAGAACATTCCCAAACAACAGTTTAGTTGTGTCTGAAGATGGAACTAAACTGAGTATATCTTCAAATGATTTTGAGTAAAAAAAGATACAAAATTAATTATTTATTCCCTGAAAAATTAATACTTCTTAAGGTTAAAATTCACCATCCAAAATATTGTAAACCTCATAAAATTAAGTTTGAGGGTTAAATTTTAAAATCACATAAACATATTAAATTAGGATGATAAAAATAACTATTTTAAGAGGGGAAAAATACACTCCTTAAAAAGAATCTGAATATATTTCAAAAAAAAATAAAAAATGTTTTAGGACCAGGGACATGACTACACAAAATTGGTATTTCATTGTTAATATCGTCATTTGCAGTTTATCGTGCTATGCTGGAAAAAGAATTCAGTTATATTAAAGGGAATGTGTTTTCGTAGAATATCAAAGTTTTATTTTTTTAGGGGGAGTTTTTGTTGAATTAACTTTGTGGGGATAAAAGTGAGTTACTACTCCAGGATTTATAGAAATGCAAAATACTTATGGGTGTGTTGTTGCTTTTTGTGTGAAAGTATACTATTCTGCAGTTACAGGCATTTCATTGCCTCGTAGTAAAATCAAGTTACAAAAAATGTAACTGAAAGAACTTTTATTTCTTTAATTACCTTAACTAAAAGCCTGAAAGAAGTTCAGTACACACTTTGGAAATGCTTCCTCTGGAAAAACAGTAACATCATTGTTGGAAATCACAGTAAATATAATACTGAGAACAGTACATTTTCTCAGTGGTAAATTCCTACCTGTAATGATGAACGCCTTTTCTTCTTGGGAATCGTAAGACACATGGTTATTTGGTCAAGAAGTATTAGTATAAAAATAAGAGAGTAAAGCATAATTTATTTGTATTTATAAAATATTCTGAGATTTTTAAATGAGGATAATCAGTCTTTTCTGATAGTGTTTTTTTGCATGCAAATTGTTATATCGGAATTATAATTATGATCTAAGTATTTCTGAAAGGATTGAAGTTAGCTGAAAGTAAAGTTTTGTATTTTGTTTTCAGTTTCATGTTGACATATAAAATATAGAAGTGTGTTCATTAGGGGAATGAAATGTACTTCTTACACATATTCCAATATTCTTACATATATTCCAATTAGGAACAGGCCAAGGATAACAGAAGTGATACCAGCAGATAATAGCTTGTTTCTCAATTGAAGGCAGCTTGTGAAGAATCTGATCTTAAAAAAAATCTTGTAGTTTAAGCCTTTCCAAATCAGAAGTTGTGTCATTGCCTAGAATGGGACATGGGAATCCCATCAGACATGAAATGGTGGAAACTACTGAGAATATATACCAGTTTTTTATCATAGAAGTAAGGTCATAGGATATAATTTTATTTTTCCAAGAAAATTTCTGTGCACAGTTGCTGAAATGTCCTTGAGTTTTTTGGTTTCTTTAAAATAATGTTGCAGTACATGTGGTTCAGTAGCACCAACAGGCAGGACAGTAGGGGAAATGGCATAGAAAGCTTTCTACCATTCCTCTCAGAATTTCTAATCCTTCCCAATATTTCAAGTTGTTCATATAATTCTCTCTTTTTAGAAATAAACAAACTCAATCATGAGTAGGCTTTGAGAAGATGCTCGTTGGTGGTGTACACATTTCAAAATTAAACTGTAAATTCCATAGGTTTTGAGTAAGTATTTTTCTGTGTTTGTATAGTATGAAAATAGCAGGGACCTGGGAAATTACTAACGTCCTGAGTGCTGGAGTGAATAAGTCCTGAAAACAATAAAATGATTAGAGTTAGGCAAACTGTATCACACTCTGATACAAGTGCAGTCACATTAATAGTAGGAATATTCTGTTTAATTGAACTGATTGCCATCTGTTCTCTCCTAAAAATAGGCAAGAACAGTTAGAGGCATCTCAGGTGGAGGGAACAGAGAAATAATGTTTTTAAAATATTTAAATCTTGTAGAAATTCTGGTTGTGAATCTTTCTTGCCTGTCATTGCGTATAGATGCTTAAACCTGTATCGGCTAGGTGAAAGCGCTAAACATCCCACTTCTGTGCTCACCAAAACCCATGGCTGCATGGTCCCAGCGTTAGGTAGTTCTTAACATAGGTGTGCAATATTCTGCAAAAGGAAGTGCATGTAAGAAATGTCATTTGTTGAGGATCAAACTGTTCTGCCCCGGCATTGTGTAATTATAAGATTTTTTTAACATTGCTCTAATTGCTCTAATGTTCTTATTGTAGGTTAGAAATCTGAAACAATGGGTGACTGGAGCTTCCTGGGGAGACTGTTAGAGAATGCGCAGGAGCACTCCACGGTTATTGGCAAGGTTTGGCTGACGGTACTGTTTATCTTCAGGATACTGGTACTGGGGGCTGCTGCTGAGGAGGTCTGGGGAGACGAGCAGTCAGACTTTACATGCAACACTCAGCAACCTGGTTGCGAAAATGTTTGCTATGACAAAGCCTTCCCCATTTCTCACATCCGCTTCTGGGTGCTGCAGATCATTTTTGTCTCCACTCCAACCCTCATCTACTTGGGCCATGTGCTGCACATTGTACGCATGGAGGAGAAGAGGAAAGAGAAAGAAGAGCTGAAAAAGAAGGGAAGCGTCAAAGAGAGCAACCACCCAGGAGCAGCAGCATCTGGTGGTGGTGGTGGAGGAGGCAGCAATAACGTCAAGGATCCTCTTGGCAAAAAGGGGAAGGAGAAGCTCCCGATCCGTGATGAACGAGGTAGAATCCGTATGGGAGGTGCCCTGCTCCGTACCTATGTCTTCAACATCATTTTCAAGACACTGTTTGAGGTGGGCTTCATTGTGGGCCAGTACTTCCTATATGGCTTCGAGCTAAAGCCAGTCTACCAGTGCAGCCGCTCACCTTGCCCACACACTGTGGACTGCTTC
This sequence comes from Nyctibius grandis, assembly GCF_013368605.1. NCBI lineage: Eukaryota > Metazoa > Chordata > Aves > Nyctibiiformes > Nyctibiidae > Nyctibius > Nyctibius grandis. Next base: position 107,395,572 of record NC_090659.1, read on the forward strand.
ATCTCAAGGCCCACTGAGAAGACCATCTTCATCATCTTCATGTTGGTGGTGGCCTCTGTCTCCCTGCTGCTGAACATGCTTGAGATATATCACTTGGGGTGGAAGAAGCTTAAGCAGGGCATGACAAGCCGGTACAGCCTTGAGATGCCTGTCGCAACAATGACACCAGTCATGGTGATAGGGGAGTCCAAACCTGTTGCCCTGCCACCACCAGCACCACCCGTGGAGGTAACACCTGCTGCACCCCCGCCTGTTCAGCCTGACACCCGTGCTGTCACACCGCTGCTGGCTCCGGTGACCATGGCACCATGCTATCCTCCAGCTGCTCCAAGACCACGGCCCCCCTCCAAAACGCCCCCCGTAGTCAGCTATCCTGTTGCTCCACCAGTTCCTGAGGAGAGGCGCCGTGCTGTGACTCCCACGCCCATCTCCACTCCCGTCACCATCCCAACCCCCATCCCGAGCCCCATTCCGACCCCCATCCCCACACCCGTCCCCACGCCCATCCCCACGCCCATCCCCACACCCGTCCCCACACCCGTCCCCACACCCATCCCCACGCCCATCCCCACTCCTGTCCCCACGCCCACACCCACACCCACGCCAGCCGTCATCAACTACTTCAACGGCAACAGCCATGCCCTGGCAGCCGAGCAGAACTGGGTCAACATGGCAAATGAGCAGCAGCGGAAGGCGCCCTCCAGCTCGGCAGGCTCATCTACCCCCAGCAGTGTCCGGCCTCCCCTTCCCGAGCAGGAAGAGCCACTGGAGCAGCTACTCCCACCCCCAGCTGAGCCGCCTGTGGCTGCGGCCAACAGCGGCAGCAGCACCAGCCTGAGTGGGGCAAGCGGCAGCAAGTGGGATGTGGAGGTTGAGGAGGAGCTGTCAGAGGAACGGCCCATCTCAGCTGCCTGCACTACCGTGGAGATGCATGAGCCACCGCTGCACGTAGACACACGGCGCTTGAGCAGGGCCAGTAAGTCAAGCAGCTGCAGAGCCAGGTCAGACGACCTGGCCGTGTAGCACGGTCGCCTCTGCTCAGAGGAGCAGGCAGTGGAAGGCGGAGTGGGCAGGGATGCTGCCCAGGGAGGCCAGGCCTGGCGTGGGTGGGAAGGCCTGGGTTTCAAACTTTGACGCTTGCTGTTTTTGCACTCTGTGAGTTGTAGTGGGGAAAAATATCAACATTTTCTAATAGGTCAGGGGTGGCCGAAGCGCAGCCTGTGGGCCAGGGGACCGATCCCGCTTTCCTTCATGTCCATGGCAGATCTCCTAAGGGTGGCTGTAGGGGAGGCCTGCACAGGTACCAGGTGGTGATGGTAGCTGGTCGTGTGCCCTGAGGCTGACTTTCATCGGAGAAAAATGTTAATATCCCTAGTGCTCATGTGCTTGGCCATCATATCCCTCTTGCCCTTGCCCTCACTTCCAGCCTTTTTCACATAAGCTCTGCGTGAGCAGATGCGATGACTTACTTTCTTCCTCTTAGATCTTATGTAGCCCTATGGCAAACATCAGGGTGGCATATTGCCTATTGGCACCTGTCATCTCTACGGACCAACTTGCCATATTAAAGGTGACTCAGCCTCTTCCACATAACGTGACTTAATGAAGCCTTTGTGCTCATAGCAAATCGCCAATGTGGTCCTTGGCCGGGCAAAGTTTAGGTAACCCCTGTATTAGATTTTTGAGGTTCATCTTTCTATCATTTTTTTTTTTAACTCTTGACCTGTTAGGAAGTGTTCAGTTTGACCTTCTATCCAGTGTTTGCTGACCATGATCACACCATGTTTTTAAGCCCACAAATATGTTTGAGCATGTTTGATTATAATTTTAGATGACTTCTGAAATTGCTTAGAGGAGGACAGGAAATTAAACCACACCTCAGAAATTATTACGCAGAACAATTTCTCTTCAGAAAGCAAGGATTATGATTTCAATACATTGTGGCCCCATACGTTGCCCGTGGACAAACAATAGGATAAAGTACAGCTCTGCATCTTAGACTATTAGATATCAGCTTAAGTTTGTTGGAAAAATGCTTTTTAGAAGTAAACTTGAGTGCATATTTTAAAGTATTTGAACATTTTAAGAATAATTTTGATCTGTAGGTTTAAAGCTACTTGACTGTTTATTTAACAATTTTAGTTTGATCTTTGATCTTACAAGAAAATGTGAGGGGAAAGAAACTTACTAATGGTAAAATTCCCAAAGCAGCATTATTTCCTGTTGTGTTCTACCCTTTAACAACAATCTGTGGTGTCTTACAGGTCAGTAAAAACAGATTTAGACAATGTTGTATTGCAGACGAGGTGGCTAAAATATCTGGGCAACATGCAGTGGCTGAAGGGCCTCTTCTGATCCCACTGAAGTCACTTGCAGAATTTCCATTCAATTTAACAAGGAGCAAGATTTGGGGATGGATCTTGCAGGCCTTATTCAAGCAAAACTAACATTCACATGGAGTTTTGGGAGCCAGAAGGAATGTAGATTTGGGGCCTCAGATAAAGACACTAAAATCTTGCTTTTGAAAATTTTGTGTTTCCCTTAAAAACGGGTGGACAAAACTACTGAGTATTTTTTTCTAAGGTACAGCTTTCCTTAAAATTGGATCTGGCCTTCATGCCTTTGTAACAAGTACTCTCACAGACATTAGTCATAATTTTGAATGCCCGATAAGGCTTGGGAGAGTTTAGGCACAAAAGGAATGCAGCATTAGGCCCAACTTCTGTTCTAAGCAAAATCCAAAAGAACTGAAGCTGGGAATCAGTCCTATTGCTGCTATAAGTTGAAAGTACTGTAACTGGAGAAGAGCAGTCAAACACACTGAGACAGCCCTTTGCATCTTCAAATATTTGGCCTAGCAGTGCAGTCCTTACTCAGGCAAAGCAGGGTCACTCTGTAGCAAATAGCTACAATTGCCAGTTATCTCTGCTGTTAAATGTTTTCCTGAATGTGTTTATTTTATGCAACAGTTAAAATATATTCCCACGATCCGAGATGAAACATTTATTTTTACTGCTTTCTGAGTAGACACAAAGAGTTTCTCATGTTTAGAGGCACTGTTCTGCAACCCTTGGGCATGTTGTCTCGTGACTTCCTTGACCTGCTTGTGGTGAACCAGGTGAAGAGAAGTCTTCCTGCTGCCACTGATCTTGGGGCAGACACTGCATTAAAAGCCAATGTACAGTAGTACAATAAAGATATTTACTATGAGGTGTTCAGCTTCAGGCATGCTCTTGTGAATTTTCTGTTATAAGCCATAAAAACCCTTTCTGTAAGAAAGCTAAAAGCTAAATTCTGCTTTCTGTTGTATCCGTGCAACTATGCTGAACTTAGACTAAAGTTGATAAAGTTGCCTAGATGTAAACAAAGGCAGAGTTTAATGCTCAGAAGTTTTAGATTTGCTAGCATTGATAGCAGCAGTTCTGTAAGTTTTGCTAAATGCCAAGTAATTATATTGCTCAAATAATGCAATATGCATCTCTGTATTTTAGTACATCAAAATTCATGGGCTATACTTTCTTTTATGCTTCTGAAAAATGAAGTCAAAGTCTCTCTGGAATGTGTTTATATAAACCCACCTGGAATATTTGCTTTTTTATATCAATGCCTGAGAGCAAACCTGACTTGTTGTTTGATGGAGCTCTGAATCTTGCAGTCCTTACTTTAGTACAGCCCTCACAGAGTGTGTCCTGCAGGACTGCATCCATATTGTATATAAAAAATAATAACAGAGATAGGTTAATTTAGGATCAACTGATACCTAGTCTGCCCTTTTGAAGTTAATGTGTGGGGTTAGACCTGCAGAGAGTTCAGGTGCTTTTGTGGAATATATGGTATTTTCAGGCAGAGTAACTACTGGAAAGCTGTAAAAGATCATTTTTCCTGTTAGGTGAAGCTTGGGGGAAGAAATGTAACTCTATTGCAACCCCTAAGAGAAATCAGACAGAGCAGCCTCCTCATCCAAGCAGTGCTGGTCTCAGAAAGCAAAGCTAGAACTCACAGGTTGTGTTTTTAAGATCAGCTTAAGTTTCATCACATAACTGTACAGCATCAAGCTTCTTGGATACCTGCAGTTTCATTTGGAGTCCAGTAACTGCTTCTTCATTTAGGCCCAGGTGACTGTTTTGGCAGAACTCCCCCTTAGTGCTTACAGCTGCTTCTAGTTGCTGCATCACATCTGGAATCAGATTTGTTGAAAAAAAAATCTTACTGGTGTGGCCGATTTTGAGTACTTTAATTAATCTTTACTCGTGAATGATCACTGAATTCAACATGCTATGAGCAAAGCATAACTATGCAGACTTCTATAGTTCTAGAAAAATATGCACAAACACCAACTAACTTGCAGAACAGAGTCTGTTGGCAAAAATAATCTGCTAATTTCCGAGTCTCTTACTTTTTCACATTTTAATTCCAAAGAGGGAACCGGTAGCAAATGCTACTTTGATTTAGCCTGGTCTTATGGCTGTTCAAGCCACAATCCTGAAAGGTCTTACACACATCCCTAACATGAAACCAGTAGGTAAGTTATTGCAAAAGCAGAAGTCAGAACAGAATCATGCCTGATATTAAGCAAACTGAAAAAAAAAACCACTCGTCTTTGCTCTTTGAGTAGAATGATTGTGGGAAAATTGTTCTCTCTTACTTGAAGTTAAAAAAATGCTAAGGTAAACTATGGAAAAGAAAAGGAGAAAACTGAAAAAAGGTACTCCTTGAACAAGTTTCCAGGTGTATGACGTGCTACTCTTTTTGCAGTAAGTCAGCTCACTGGTACTAGTTAACCCTGCTTAGAGCATAGGGGGTTGGGCTAGATGACTTCCAGAGGTCCCTTCCAATCCCAATGAAACAGATTTTCCAAATCACTGATTTCATTAGTACATTTTTCATAATAGTTTTACAAAGATATAATAAAAATATATCTGCGTTGCACATAAATACATATTTTCTTGGCCATGGGCACAGTTGATCTCTTTCCTATCACTGGGCTTTTTTAATTAGTGCAGCTGTCATTTAATAGAAAAGAAAATGAAGTATAGACAATTGAAAAGCCCACGTTTCTTCTCTTTGATTGAATGAAGACAGCCTGCTAGAACCTTCCCTTTATCAAAGTGGAATATTTTATCTATGAAAATCAATCTCTTGTTTTTTTGTAGATAAAAAAGTGCTCCTTGAATTTGTTGGTCCATGCTGGCATTGAAAAATCATAGCTTCTTGAAAATAGATAGCATGCACTGAAAAAGCAGATGAACAATGTTCTTTTTCTGGTATAATTTGGAAGCCAGTTGTGTGCAAAGTGGTACCAGGGATTGATTTGGCTCAGTATATTTGTCGTTCATAAAGGCACGTAGAGCTAATTAACTGTCTGACATTTTGTAGCTCTTGATATTATTTTCTGAATAAATTCATAAGTGTAGGATCAGTGAAATAATTAAGGCAAGCTTTAAAAATCAGATCAGTACTTAGGTCCTTTTTATGTTAGTCATGGGACCACCTCCTCAGCTGATCCAAACTGTTGTATTCCACTGAGTTCACGTGGGTGACAACAGTCTGCAGAAGCAGAGCGTTGACCCCCCAGGTCTTTTTGTTTAATACAGACACTAACACCATGGATTTGAACAGGCTGGGTTTGTTTTTTTTTTTAATTCCAAACGGTTTTGTTTCATTTACTTTGATTTTTCTTGTGAAAAGTGTGCTCTTTTAATTTTGATTTTCTGAAGTTTACATTCAGTTTTTGATTTCAGATTGCACATTTGGATGAAATAAACTGTTTTCTAAGTTTACATTTGTATAAGAAGTAAAAGAATGACTCTGCCAATATGTTAAACTTAAGAGAGAAATGTCTTACTATAACACAGGAACTCTTCAGACATAAGGCAGTACCATTAAAGACAATTTAACCTGATCACTGATCTATAATATCACTTTTCTCTGTATGTTTAAAATACGGGAGATGGATATATAGGGAGCACACTGTGGAAAAAGGTACTTTTCATCACAAACTCAATTATTACCAAATAAATTAAGGTTCATTATTATTGATATGCCTTCTTATGTGTTTAGAGGTTCAATGAGAAAAGCTAGTTGTGACATATGTCCTTTAAGAGCTAAACTTACAGCCTGGTTTAAAATTCCGAACAAAATGCTTGTGGAGAAACACTGCACTGTTACACTGTAGAAGATTTTACCAAAGATAAATGTTTTGCTTTCTAGCCAAAAATATGGTTCTGAGCCTGCAAATACAATTTCATGCAAGATATTTTCACTCTTGCAAATCAGACCATTGAAGGTGATGGGACTATTTGCATAAGCAAAAACCACCATGTGAAAAAGAAATTGTAGAGTTGCATTTTAAGTTTGTTGTAAGATGCCAATCAAATTCCAGAAGTTTCAGTCCTTGAAGAGTTATGCAAGATATGTGAACATATTTAAGATGGAGAATATATTCCTATTCCCACTGACACTGTTTCTCACAGTTAAAGGGTTGTAAAGCATAAGAAAGCTTACTCAGAGCTTTCTTGTTGCTTGCTAGGTGTTTGTCTTTTACATGACAGAGTCTGACAACAAACATAACGAGTTTTCTGGGCTGTCAGGAACTTGTAATAACAATAAAACCAGCTAAAAAACAGTTAAAAGTGCTGTCTTCAAAGAAGTGCCTTGTGTATTAAATTCTGTAAGAAACAAGTTGATGTAAATGTTAATTTACCTCATATGTTTACAAAATCGTGACTAAATAAACTTTTTGTACCACAGCATTGTCTCTTTTCAATTAAATTTTCATGGCTGTGTAGATGGTATTTTAAAATACTAACATGACGGAACAGTTAACCGAAGTCAGTTAGCTCTCTCCCTTTATTCTCTTACACTGCTGCTTCCCTTCTTGATATGAAGTGCTCACTCAGTTGCATCTGTTGCAAAACTGGATGTTGAACCCATCTCCATGCAGTCTTCTGGTGGCTTCAAAGGAAGTTCACAATCCAGAAGACACGTGTGATCAAGACCCACTCCAGCTGGTGCAAGGGGTGAGATGCTGACCCCCTTGCAATCAGTGAGGTCTCCCTCTGCCTTCCGCTGAATGCAGCTTTCATCCTCGGGTCTTATTTTGGCATACAGGAGTCACTGTTCTGCTCATGCTGTGTCATGTGGTGGTAATAGTGACTCCCAGCTTTTCCCTCCGTGCTGACTCACTAACTTTGATTTATCCATCTAGCTGATGTGTCTAATGAAACTGTTACCTGTAAATGCACAAAGGATTTTAGTGCAGGAAAAAGGTGTCCTTACTGGGGATAATGCGGAGTACCCGCTGCATTTGAAATTTGCTGATTTGCCCCTGATAGGCAAAGTTCACAGTTTAGCTCACAGAAGTGTATCCCAATTCTGTACTGAAGATGTACAATGTACTAAAGGCGAGTTACTCTAAAAGTATTGTATAGTCCTGTGAAGAGACCACGTCCAGGATTCCAAGAAGTTTAACTTGTGAAAAGCACCAATGTGAGCAAGGCTAAGTGACTCTTGCAAAAGTGTTAAAATAAGCGTGAAGGTTTCATAAAACTTTATTTCATATGCAGCACTTATATCGACCTGGCAGGGCATGATAGTTTTTGTCCTGTAGTACCGAGTGTTTGTCTCTCTTGTATTAGTAGTCAAGTGTATTTTTTTGGTGCATCCTGTGCTCAGGCAATGCTCTTTCTGCTTTACATGATGTATCTGTATGATAAACCAGATTATTCACTGTCTTTGAAGACTAGGCAGGGGTAAAGCAAGCTGACAGGAGTATAATATGCATAGTAGTAAGATGATGCTTAGCAGTGATAAGCTAAGGAAGAAAGTGAATAAAGCGATACGGTAATACCAGCTGTATTGCTAAAGGTAACTCACTTGCCTCTGACCAAGAGCACTTTTTTCTGCAAATATATATGGCCAGAATATGTTGCATGCTTTCTGTTTAGCTGCATGTTTCATCGCGAAGTTCCACAATGTTGTCGGTTGGAGAACGGACAGTCAGAGTACTCACAAGAGAGCCGAGAGCATCAGCTGGTGCAGACACAGCTGTACGCTGGGCTCTCCCTCCCTTGGGACGCAGAGCCACGCTGCTGTCACCTTGCAGCCACTGTCTCCTAAAGAATTCCTGGCTGGAGTATGAGATATGAATGTTGCTACTCTTGATCTCTGAAGGCCTGTGTGTTGGAGTGGATACTTTTTGCTGCCACATTGAGCAAGACAGCTTGATATGAACTTGTGGAGGAAAGGTGAAAGGTGTGCCCTGCTCATCCACAGCTGTGTCAGGGCACAGTGAAGATTCCTGATGGGAATGGGAAGAGGTGTGCTGGGGCGAGCTCTCTAACCTTCTCCAGTAAATCTCCTCTTTACAGTTGTGCTGAAAGCCAAATGAGGATCACCCCACACACCCCTGTACTGCTGCTGTTGTCCCCAGGGCATTGGCAGAGGAACAATCAGCTGGGCTTTAGCAAGCATTTTCACTGTGACTGCACTAAGAATGGGATTTAACTAACTTCATCAGTGCTTTCCCACTCTGTAACAGGAATAGAAATGAAGGCAATACACATTGTGTCCCAAGGAAACCGATGTCAGATGGTCAGGTCTTAGTAGGGCTGACATTTTGACCATTTTTGGTAACTGGATGTGTATCAGGTCTAACAGTCTTTGTGTCTATTTTCAGCTGACAGTAAAGTAAGCAGATGCTTATCCAGAATGACAAAACTGAAGAGAGAGCCTTCTCATAAAGATGGCCTAGGAAGAATGTGTTATTCTTGGGAGTGTCATAGTCCAGGAAAACAGGGTGTTTGAGGAAATACACATTTTAGCACTTACAGGTACGTGATATTATGCCAGAATTACAGGTAACTTTAAGTACTGTTACCACATTAGTAGAACAGTTGGATTGCACCACCTGTTCATCGTTGTATAAATTTTTTTCATTTTCAGAAAGAAATTAGTGGTACATAGCAACAAAATGTCTGTCATGGGTGGTTACCTCCTTTTTTTTCTTGTGGTAGGTGATCTGTGTATCTTTGTGTCATTAGCAGTAGTACAGGGTCTATCAATCAGAACTATTTTTAGTATCTAGAGGACGATCTTCAATGTGTGAGCTTTCACCATACCTTGTTTTTAAGGGTGACCCTCAACACATTTCTACAAATGTGGTTAAGGTGTCTGGTGCTGCAGAGAGTGGGGATGAGCAGACTAAAACCAAGGTCATGAAGAGCTGCCTGAGCTCACTGTGTTTGTCTGCATCACTAACGTAGCCAACTCCAACTTATGTGTGGTGAGTGCCTTTTGTCAGCCAAATCTCTGTCATTTTAGTGCTTGTCTCCTGAGAAAAAAACTATCAAATGAATACCTGTAGTTCTTTGTCCTCATTATTTATTTGTCTCGTGAAAGCATGATGAAATATATTAGAATGTCCAGACCTTTGCCTTTCTAAATAGTGTGAGACATGTCTTTTTAAAGAGTTCCTTTGCTATCCAGAGAATGTTTTTGAACATACAAAGACTTAACAAGTTCAAACTCTCAAAAAGACAAGACATTTTTCTGTGGGATACCTTTTTCCTGTATTTGCACAAGATCCACCAAAGTCAGTGAATAGATGGAGTAAAGTGAAATAAAACCTTACTTTCCACATGAGAATAGGGGTTGTATACTCCTCAATTAAATGAAAACTAAAAAGGAAAGGAAGAGCAAAGTTATCAGCTGTCGTATATATCACTTCCCAGTTTGGGAAAATTAAACTTTCTAAAGATTTTGGCTTTAAGGAATGTTGTGGTCTTCTGAGCAGAGACTTAAGGGATAATTATGGTTGAACTATCCAGCCCCACAGAGGAACCTACTGTTTGCTTTGCATGGCTTATGTAGCGGGGTTTGCTATGTAAATTCTGCACAAAATGCAGCAGTAAGCAGCTGAGGATGGTTTACCTCAGCAAGCTCATTCATGTTTGGATTATGGCTACTCTGAGGGGAAAGTACCTTCTTCATTATGAGCAGTGGAAGACGAGGAAAGGCAGAGTCATCGAGTTAAGAGCAGTTACATTTCTCTCCAGTTCTCTGTTGAGGTGTTTAATGCTGAATTGTACCAGGTCTCTAAAACAGAGATAGCTTTCATATCCCCATGCACCATCCCTCCTTTCTGTCTCTGCTCTGTAAGAGGGATTTAAATTTTTCTTTTTCTTTAAGTCATAAAGTTGTTTCTGTCTTTCAGACTGCCAGTACACTCTTTAGTGCCTGGTACACGTCTCTAAACAGTCCTGTGGCTGAAATTTGAATACAGTAAAAACAACAAAATCAGACAACAGAATGAGCAGTCAGGACTGACAGCAGCAGTTAAACTTATTTATGTTAACCACATTTAAGTGTGGCTTAAGTTTTGTCATGAATAGCTGTTGCAGTGCTGAATGTGATTTGTCGTAACTGATTTATGACTGTGAAGCTCTACTCATCATTGTTACATGCAACAGAAGTGCTCACACATGGTTTGTTCAAACATAACATTGATTTTTTTGTAAACCACACCAACTATTTTCTTGAGAAGACAGTCACTGTTGGCATGACCTGGACAGAACTGAGAAAAACCTGCAGCAAAGCCAGCCTAGCCAGGGTACCAGAAACACACATGGCTTTGCAGCATCCTGGAGTCTTTTAAACTCTCTACTCAAAGTAGTAAAGCCCAATGCTTTGAGAGCAAAATTATTGTCCAAGAGTCTACAAAATAATGCCGGCATTTACATTTACCTGTGAATGTGGCTGTACTAGTGACTGCAGTGGTTTGGGATTTTGCAGCATGGAGAAGGATGCAGTCTGCACCAGCCTCTTGCTGTGGCCTGCATGAGAAATACGAGTCTAAGTTTTGGGATGTATTTTTGAACACTCTGGTCTTCATGGTTTACGCATGAGTGGACCCTTTTTTCAGTGTATCTGTGGCTGTAGGTAATGTTGCAAGTGCCTGCCTGTTGGCTGCCTCCCTGCCATTCTCCTCACAGCAAGCAATATCAGTCCTTCAGAGCAGTTTGGTAGCACAGGCTGCTCCCGATTCATTCAAGCTGTGTGGCTTAATTAAGGTTCAGAACTTACTTAAGACTAGGAAGAAATTCTTGTCTTCCTGTGTAAGATAAAACCATAAAATGTGCCTCAGTGTTTCTTGCATTGTCCATCTTTTTGTGTCACTTCCCCACTATGGAAACCCAAATGTCTGGTTGTTCCAGTTAGCACAGTCCTCTGTGGTGTGCTGCAATCGTAGCTTCTGGCCACAGTGCACCCAACATTTCTTCAAAGAAAAAATATCTGATCAGTCCCAACAACACTAGAAATTTCACAGAGTTTTGATCCTCTAGGGCTGAAAAATAACAAGCAGGATTGCTGCCCACTCATGACGCTGTTTTTATCAAGCAGGATCAACAAGAGTCCCTATTTGTCATTCATGTGTTTATAGAATAACTAAAATAGCAAGCGAATCTTTCCAAGCCTGTAAAAAATCATGTACCAGTATGTCTATTCCTGTAGAAATAGCAGTTTGCTTGAACAAGTGCATTTTGAACTGGGAAAAGCCTTTGCACACTGCACGCAGCTCAGTGAGTTTTGTTTCATGTGGAGCTGAAGTTTCTGAATGAAGTGAAAGGAGGCAAGCTGGAGACAAAACCAGTTGTGAGAAGACAACTGAAGGCAAACTCCATTCATATTTTAGGGCTACAGAACTAGAGACTAGAGCTAAACCCAGTAAATGGCCATTTTTTATTTTCCTTTATTATTTTTTGCCTTTAAAAGAAAAGCGTTGGATGTAAAATGGTCACTAATAGTTGAATATTCACCACGGTCCTCAACAGGGAACAAATTGTTAGCGACGAATGGAATGACCTGTAGGCTCATTGCTGACTATTAGTTTCCCTCACATGGCTTTGTTCTGCCATCGATTACTTTTTAAAAGCTGCTTTCTCTTACAGAAAGATTATAGGCCTTAGAAAAATGCTTTCAGGGAGAGGACTGTCCCTGCTTCTGTTGGCCTAGTCTGTGAAAGAAGAGCTCATCATTGCAAAATCATAGTTGCAACTCAGGTGAGCTGACATTCAGAATTTCTGTTTCCCAAGGGATCCTGAGATTTCAAATCGGAATGCGATATATATTCACATATTCTTCATGAAACCAAGCCTGAGAAATTTCCTCTCAAACATTTTGCATTAGAAAACATCCAGATGGTAATTTTGGAAGCAACGTGTCATTCTGGAATTTAGTTCTTTTTTCTATTTTATGTTATTTTGCGACATAAATTATCTTGCGACACATGAAGAATAGCTCTGCCTCATGCAACATCAAGCCAAGCAAAGTGGATGTGGTGACGATGAGGTGATTTCTGAGCTGTTCCCTTTAGGCACCTAAATTCCATGTAGCGTTGTGTTTTAGACACCTAGTTGTTATTTTGAATCTTACTTGTTCATCTTTGAGTTCCAAGCTTTCATACCCAGAACGCCGAAGTGCCATCTCTGTAGATGAGCCAGATGGGAAAATAATCCCATTGCTGTCCTGTAAAACGGAGAGAGTATGGACTGCTTGCCATCCGTGCATAATGGAAAAGCTTAAACGTATTTGCTTAGATGTTGAAATCTGTTACAGCTAAAGCCGTGACCTAACTTTCTAACAAAGTTTTGTGTACGCTCTGAATTCCTTTTCCCTACAGTGCTATAGCAAGTCATGCATGACACTGAAATGTGCATTACAAGTTTTTTGGTGTATAGGAGAAGTGCAGTGATCTGCATGTAATTTGGGCAGCTGTCTTTATTTTCAGCTGAAAGAATTCTCTCAGTTGCAACAACGTAAATCCAGTCTAACTCCACCACACTGGTGTAACACAGATAAGACTTTCTTTGTGTTTAAATGACTGCAGTGAACAAGATCAACTGCAGAAAGAATAGTTCTTTTTTAAAGGAAGATCTGCAACTTTAGTACATAATGGGCCAAATTAATCTCCACTGTAAGTACACTCATTTCTGTGGTGCTGCAGCAGGAATGAATTTAGCCCAAAGCAACTTTATAATAACTCATATATAAGCATGCACAACTAAATGTATTACACTTTAAACAAACTCAGCATTGTCTGGAGCACAGTTGGTCTGCTGAACCTCTGAAGCTAGGAACCAGCCATTGTGTGTTGAGTTTGTTTAGACAGTACCATTTTTGTTCAATTGGCTACATCCGTGGTATTTTAGTGACAGCAGAAATATTCCCTCTAGCTACAACTGATAGCTGTCAGACACAATTTTTATTCTAGGACGCGTATGCCTTAACTCTTTTCTGCACTTTGAAATAAAATTACAACCAAATATAGAGAAATAGTTTCACCAATTTGTTTCACCAATTCTGAATGTTTGAGCTTAACTCTTTGAGTTACCTCTTTAATTCAAAAGGGGTTGAAATGCTCTTACAGAAGAGACTTCATAAGTAATAGAAGGAGTCGAAGAGTGTGAAAACTAAACCAAATCAGATCCAGAAAGAAATAACTCAGCTTTATATAAGTTAATGTAACATTATTTTTTTGCTGGTTTCAGGCTTGATTTCTTTATAGTTTTCAGTTATAAATGTTACAAGTGATACCAGCCGTTGCTACACCGCTGAGTCCCTCAGCCTACAGTGAATGCAGTTCATTTGGAGCTCACTGTTTGTTCAGACTCCCAGAGGAACACACGGGCTGGGTGTTTTAGGCAATCACTATCTGTAAGAGTTGCATAAATGCCTTTTGCATTTTCATGTTTTTGTGTAAGGAGAGGAGATAAAAAAGTATCATGAAATCATAGAAATGCTGGCTGAAGGGGAGCTCTAGACCTCTAATCCAACCTCCCACTCAAAGTGGGTCTATCCCAAAAACTAGATCTAGTCAGCCAGGTCTCTGTCTAGCCAAGTCTTGAATACGTCCAAGGATGGTGATACCACGAGCCCTATCCTGTGTAGTTTTCTTAATGTCCACTCTGAATGTCCCAAGCCACAGCCTCTGGCTGTTGCCACTTTTTACACTATCACCTGCCATGACCAAGAAGAGTTTGGCTTTATTGTGTTTGTAACTCTCTTACGGGTAGTTTTAGACTCCTATTACATCCTCCCTTAGCCTTCTCTTCACCAGAGTAAATAAGCTCATCTCCCACAACCTCTCTTTGGGGCTCCAGGCCCCTGACCATCTTTACTGACCATTGCTGGACCCTCTCCAGTTTCTCCACATTCCTCTTGAAGTGAGGGCCATAAAACTGGACACACTGCTCCAGGTATGGCCTCACTGGTGCTGAGTAAAATCAAGCAAGTTGACCTCATTTTCCTCCTTGAGAAGACGATTCCCAGGACAGCTGCAGCGTGACAGTGAGCAGTCAGAGAGGTATGCAGTTAGCTCTCTGCTGGGACAGGAGTGAGATTTCTCATTCACAGGTAGATTTGAAGTTTCCCTTTAAGAAAATTCAGCAGCAAGAAGAGATCAAACACAAGTGAACCCAGAAGACAGAAAACTGAAAGCATTGCAAAGTATATTAGAATAATAGAATCATAGAGTGGTTGGGGTTGGAAAGGACCTAAAAGATCGTCTAGTTCCAACACTCCTGCCATGGGCAGGGATACCTTCCACTAGACCAGGTTGCTCAAAGCCCCATCCACCTGACCTTGAACACTGCCAGGGAGGGGGCATCCACAGCTTCTCTGGGCAACCTGTGCCAGTGTCTCACCACCCTCACAGTAAAGAATTTCTTCCTAACATCTCATCTAAATCTACCCTCTTTCAGTTTAAAACTGTTCCCTCTCATCCTATCACTCCATGCCCTTGTAAAAAGTAAATATTCTGGAAGAACTGGGCAACAAATGCTCCTGTGCAAGACCAAGTTAGCTTTTCTAGTTTTTTGTTATCATGGCTAGGGCCAGATTTGAACCTATTTGGGCTGTTCCTAGCAAGAATCTTTGCACTTAGAAGAATATCATCTTCTACGTTGTGCATTGTCTATCAAATGTCCTGTATCTGCTCTAGGGTTTATTGAATGTGTGTGGTGGTCAGATACCCAGTTTTCACCTTGACAAATGCAGAGATTCACGTCTGGCTGAAGAGCAGACTATGACAATGTGAGGTCAAGTCCAGACCTGGCAATTCTTCTTTTGGTTTGATGGGATGAGGACAGAGGAGGTAGCTGAAGAGGTTTCAGCAGACCAAGAGTGATTTCCATTTTTTCTTATTTGGCCACTCTTAGGAAGAGTAAGGGCACACTTATCACTTTGGATATTTATAGGGTTTCCTACAGCTACATGGTTTATAAATAACTAGGGATCTCAGGGCAGCTTTCAATAGTGGAGAGAAAGGAAATTCAGCCTTTCTCAGAGTTTAAAAAGCTGCTGCTTGTGATGCTTTTCCTATGATTAGATCTCCAGCCACAGTGTCAGTGGTTCAGCAGAGCTGTCCAGGCAATTTGCTCACACACCTTTTTTTTTTTTTTTTTTAACACAATTAACTTTCGGGTTCTTTTCAGCATTCTGGGACAATCTTGCCTGAGGGGTAGTCTCACCTTTGCAATGTCAGGCAATATTGTCTTGCAATTTTCAACCCTGCTTGCAGTGAGATTAATGGCCTCACTGAACTGACATGTGTGAACTGAGCTGCATCCAGCCTCTGGCATGACTGCCAGTCTCCTGTACAGCTGCTGTGACAGCCTGGAGTTTAGGCAGGAATTAAAGTGCTGATCATTCTTGGGAGCTCTCAGCAATATTCTCCCACATGTTTGGAGCTTGGCTAGGCAGTGGCCGGGGTTCGCTAAAGAGGATCTGTACTTTGGGAAGACTCTCTTCAATGAAAAGGACCCCACTGGCAGGGTCAGAGACAACATGCCATAGAGCCTGGGGGACTTCTCTTAGTGACTGCAATTTTTAATCAGGTAGAAATCCATTAAGGAATCCAGCCAGGAGATCTCTTGCTGTCCAGAGATCCTGGGAAGCTCTGATATTGCTGGCCGTGGCGGTCAGGGTTAGTTGGTTGTTCACCTGAGGAAATGTCAGAGCCTTCTGGACTCTTTAGCCTTGGTGCTGGCTCTGGGTGCTGGCATTGGCAGTGTAGGCATTGAGGCTGTTGGGCAAGCACAGTGTCCTTGATCTGTAAGGAGAGCAAGAGATCCTGGGGTGACAGGCACTGTGACTGTCATGGCAGAGCATTGCCTTTGCATTGCTAATTTTTTTTCCCTTAGTGTCTTTACTCCTTCGCATCCTAGAGTGAGATGTAAAACCCCATCCCCATCTCAACCAGCTGCTGTCAGCACTGTGGCTGAGGGACCTCTTACCTCTCATGCTGGGGGCAGGTCAGTGCCCTGCAGGGACTATATCCATGATGGGTCTCAGGTAAATGCCAGCAGAATCAGGGAGGCTCTGTTGTGGAAAGTGTACAATCTGGTGGCAGTGATCAGGATGTGTACTTTGAACAGCATGGCCAAAGAGTGATGGCCTTCTCCTGACCCTGTGCTTGGTGCTGCGTTGGTTGCTATTGATACTGTGCTGCTGGAGGTGCCCCGGAAACCAGATGCTGGAAGTTGGCATTTTGTTGGCACTGGTGTCTGCAGTGACTTTCTGCTCAATATCAGTCCTTTGTGAAAAGTCTGAGGTGAAGTGCAAAGAGGTGATGTTTGAACCACCATGCTGAGTATTAGGGAGGAAAATCCTCCTAAGGAAGAGAGGGAGGATATCGAAGGTTGTCTGGAACCAACTTCCAGAAGGACTGGAGTCCAGTGTGTTGGTACAAAGTACCTCATCCCCAGTTAGGGAATTTGTAGGCAGTCCCTGGAACACTGACAGTGGGAGCTATGTTGATATAGATGTGGGATCTACATAAGTGCTTAAGAATTCATTATTAAATGTAATGTTCAGAAAAAGGAAGCTTATTTTTCAGTCTTGGCCTCTAAACTCATTAATTCTAAATTTAACCAGACCACATGCCATGCAGCTGATCCTCATTTAAGAGAAGCAACCAGTGCTGGACTGAGATTCTGGATGAGGCTGCTGGGGAGCCCTTAGAGGATCACATCTGAGGATGTTACCAGCCCACTCAGTCCCCCCAGAGGCAGAGGTCACTGCCTCCTGGCCACCTGAGAACAGCTGAAAATGTCACACTGCCAGATTTCTTTAGAAACCTTATCTAGGCTATTCTCTTTGACTCTTGTGTAACTCTGTGCTTCTTTCTCCTCGCTTTCCTGTCCACGCATGCTCTGCAGTCCCATCCCTTTACAATTCCTGCCCCGCCTCCTGCTTTTCTACCTTCACCTTAACAGCACAGAGCTAGCCCCACATCCCCATCCTTCTCTATTTATGGTGGCAACTACCATAGCCATTACCCTGTTTCTGTCCTTTCCACCTGACCCTCATCCTCACTCTTTTGTGATGTGTCCATCTCTTCCCTCCCTTCTCCTGCTGTCTCCAGGACACCCATTTCATCTCTAGAAATGTCACTGCCAGCTGCAAGATTCCCCTGTGCTGCTCATTGTAACTCCTCGTTCTTCCATATAAACATCTCACTCAACAATTTCCATGAGTCTTTTGGCTCACTTCTCAAACTATCCTTTCATCAGACTTCTTTTTTTCACAAGGATCTTACCAGCCCCTGCAGAATACAGCCTAACTTCCCCCATTCCCCAGCTCACATTTCTTCTTCCCCTACTCAATGACTGTCAGAGGTGTAGTTTGTCTGCTGCTCTCTCCTAATAACTACATTTGCCCAAATGGTCCCCTATACTCTCTTGCCCCATTTCTTATTCTTCCTCACACCCACTCCATCTCAGCCTGTTCTTCTTTCTTACTCCCTTTGCCTATCTTCAAGCTCTTTCCCTGCGCGCAACAGGCTTTAGCGCATTCCAGCCTATAAAAAAAGGAAAACCTTTGGGTCTCCCCTTGGATGTCTGTCACCCACCTTCCTGTATCTTGAAGTTCAATCACCGTAGTTCAGGATTTGTGCCCGTAATTCCTTTTTTTCTCTTCCACTCTTGCCTCCCTCTACTCTGTCTTCCTTCTTTACTGCTAGCTCACCACACATACCAAACTGCGTTTAATACTTTCTGCCTGGCCAAAGCTCAGAGTTGGTGCTTCACACTTACTCTTCAGCCCCTCAGGAGCCATGCTTTTCTTGAAATTTTGTCCTCATTTCTTTCTGAAGTTCTTTTGTCTTCTCCTTTTCCTCTGCTTACCTTGCTAATCAGTCTTCTGTGTATCCTTTCAAGGAGTCATAGAATCATAGAATTGTTTTGGTTGGAAAGGACCTTTAAGATCATCGAGTCCAACCATTAACCTAACACTACCAAGTCCATCACTAAACTATATCCCTAAGCACCACATCTACATGTCTTTTACTTGCCTCCAGGGATGGTGACTCCACCACTTTCCTGGGCAGCCTATTCCAATGCTTGATAACCCTTTCAGTGAAGAAATTTTTCCTGATACCCAGTCTAAACCTCCCCTGGTGCAACTTGAGGCCGTTTCCTCTCGTCCTATTGCTTGTTACCTGGGAGGAGAGACTAGCACCCTCCTTGCTACAACCTCCTTTCAGGTAGTTGTAGACAGCAATAAGGTCTCCCCTCAGCTTCCTTTTCTCCAGACTAAACAACTCCAGTTCCCTCAGCTGCTCCTCATAAGACTTGTTCTCCAGACCCTTCACCAGCTTCGTTGCCCTTCTTTGGACTCACTCCAGCACCTCGATGTCTTTCTTGTAGTGAGGGGCCCAAAACTGAACAGAGTATTCGAGATGCAGCCTCACCAGTGCTGAGTACAGGGGGACGAGGGGATCGAGTGCACCCTCAGTAAGTTCACAGATGAAACCAAGTTGAGCGGGAGTGTTGATCTGCTTGAGGGTAGGCAGGCTTTGCAGAGGGATCTCGACTGGGCCGAAAGGGCCGAGGCCAACTGTTTGAGGTTCAACAAGGCCAAGGGTCGGGTCCTGCACTTGGGGCACAACAACCCCATGCAATGCTACAGGCTTGGGGAAGAGCGACTCGAAAGCTGCCTGGCAGAAAAGGACCTTGGGCCGTTGATCAATGGCTGGCTGAATATCACAGAATCACAGAATGTTAGGGATTGGAAGGGACCTCGAAAGATCATCTAGTCCAATCCCCCTGCCGGAGCAGGATTACCTAGATCATATCACACTGGAACGCGTCCAGGCGGGTTTTGAATGTCTCCAGAGAAGGAGACTCCACAACCTCTCTGGGCAGCCTGTTCCAGTGTTCGGTCACCCTCACTGTAAAGAAGTTTTTCCTCATATTTATGTGGAACCTCCTGTGTTCCAGCTTGCACCCATTGCCCCTTGTCCTGTCAATGGATGTCACTGAGAAGAGCCTGGCTCCATCCTCATGACACTTGCCCTTTACATATTTATAAACATTAATGAGGTCACCCCTCAGTCTCCTCTTCTCCAAGCTAAAGAGACCCAGCTCCCTCCCTGGAATATGTGCCAGAAGTCTGCCCAGGTGGCCAGACACCCAACAACATCCTGGCTTGTATCAGAAATAGTGTGGCCAGCAGGACAAGGGAAGTGATCATCCATCTCATTTCTTTTGCAACTCTTTGTAGGAGTTTCATGGGTCCCTTTTCTTAGTGTCCCACTCTTCTTTACAGACCGTGGCTTTTGGGGAAACTCCTTACAAACTTAACTATCATCTCCTTGAGGCTATCACGCATTCCCAGAGGAATTTCCAAGCTAAAATCTCAGCCTGTCAGATACATCATTTGAAGACGATCATCGGTTCCAGCTCAGCATAGCCAAAAGACAGACTATGACCTTCACTTCCAAACATTTTAAATTACTAAACACTACCATATACTTGGTCACTTATGGGCATTATCTAGGTGTCATTTTCTATGGAAATTTCTCTATACATTCTTACAACTGGGCCCTGCCTACACTGTGGGCCATGCCTACACTATGGGTAATACAAAGACTGCTAAGGGTTTTTCTGGATGATATTTCTAATATAAGACCTGTGTGGAGTGGTGTTGTGTTAGTGCTGATCCTCTAAGGTTTCTGTGCCATCTTGTAGGATATTGTTACTGGTGCTACCCCTATGCTCAGAGTCTGCTTGAGCTTGGCTTCCTGCAGCTGACATTGTTGAGCCATGTCATGTCCTGGCATCAGCCAGTCCACATCCTAATCAGTCCTGGGCACCTCCTCAGGCACTATCAGACAGTGTGCGGAGCAGATTAACCACCTGGGGAAGAGTGAACCAAATCACAGGAGCAGCTCACCAGAGATGGTCTTCTCAAGACCTTGGAGGCCATCAGTGGGACATATGCTTCAGAAAGGACTCTGAAGGTATCACTACCTATGCCAGATGCTGGTGCCTATACATTATAATGATTATAGCTACCTGACACGCGGGAGTACTGTGCATGTTCCTGGGTCTTGCTCACCCGGGTAGGTTGGCAGCATCAGCCCTCTAACAAAGGTTAAGCAACTTCTTCTGCTGACTGAGTTGCCGAAAGTCAGACCCTGTGAAGGCCCAGCAAGGAGTTTTCAGGATAATGAGTGTTTCCATGTTCTGGTGAAAGTCAGTATTGAGTTCTACATCTGAATCATCTCCAGCTTCTCAAAATCCCTGCTTTTAAATCTGTTCATCAACAGCTAAATATGAGTTACTTACAAAATTGAGAGACCAGTTTCACTTAGGACCAGGTGCTACTCAGCTTTTTTTCTAAAACTAGCCATCATGTAAATGTGCCTACATATTGATTTAGCTTAACGCTACTGTGAACCATCCCTTAGCCCAATTTTAAGCAGAGTTTCATAGGTGATTTCTTAAGACACACTTAAAATATAGCTTAAAAGATAACAGTCTTAAAAGATGCAAACTTGAAAGGTGCTTGGGTTGCACTCTCTAAGGTCAGTCATGAAAAATGAAGCAGGCATGTGCATATTAAGTATCTCACAGATAAACACACATCATGAAGAGATCCAGATGTAGAAACCTACTTGGTTCTGGGACAGCTTCCAAGGATAAACAGGGAGGTCTGCCTGTAAAAATAAAATTTTTTTTCCTCATAGGTTGGTTAGTATCACCCAGACATGGCAGGCTGAAAGTGTATTTTGTCCTCTTTGTTGCTCAGAAATATTTTTTTTCCTTGAATGAAATGTTCCATCAAGCATTGATTCCTTGAGTTGACTCCTGTTCTGGTTCTGGTCCCCAAGTTATTTGATTTAATGCTCTCGGGCATCTCTGCACTTTGCTGCAGTCAACAGTGTTGACACATCCCCACATACTGGAATCTGCTCACTTCAGGATGCTTATCTGGCTGCAGCAGGAGCCCACTCACACTGAGATCCTGTGCAACAGTGTCTCTGGCCAGATTTTCTGATAACTGTATGGTGGGTCTTTCTGCATTTCCCCCCCCCAAGAGCAGCTGATCATGGAGCAGGTCAGTGGGTATCTTACTGCCTGCCTGGGCCAAAAAGGGCATGCTCATAGAATACATCCACACTTGACTTACTTACAAATATTTTGTACTAGAAAAATAACAAATGAGTACCTGTGATATGCCAAGAGGGCTTGCTCACATTTCTTTCCAGCTACTGGCCAACAGTGATAACTTGTGGCTGCAGAGAGTCCCAGCCAGGCTCCTCACCAGGAATGTTCCTCTTTGACGTTGCAGACAAAGCCCTTTATTGTGCATCGTCACCAGCACTTGGCTAGCTGGCTGGTCTTTTGGCCAGCAGTGGTCAATTGAATTTTTTGAGCTCTGCTTCTCAGGCTAAGATGCCTAATTTTTACATGTAAGAAACTAAGACAAAATCCTGTCTATCGATGTCAAAGCTGCAACTTGTTGGCTGTCCTTACATATGCACCAAACATGGATAACCCTGAAGAGGAGAGCTGAAGAGTTAAATCTAAAATGTAGAGTAGTCACCAAGCAACTACTTTCCCTTCTGTATACAGTGCTGTGTTATCATTGTGCCGCTCAGAGATAGGCGTGAATGACACAGTGAAGTGGGCCCGGGAGGCGTAATCAGCTTCATGTCCCTTACTTCTGCAAGCTTGGCTGGTCTGTTTAGAAGAATAACTGCAAAGCACAGGACACCAAGCCAGAAAAGCACATTCTGAATATCAAAAATCCAACTGATCTGTTGACTTGACTGAACATTTTTCTGTATCTCTGGGTTCATGTCAGAAAGGCGAGGAATTGCGAACCGACTGTGTATGTCAGCCTGGTGTTTCTGAGGAGGGCTAGCTGGCTGGAGCAACCTTTTCTAAAAATGACCTCCTGCCAAGACTGGGTTCACACAGCAGACAAGCTTTGGCACTCACTGCCCTTCTTCTGAACTAAGTGTAGTAGCTTACTTTTACACTGACTCTTCTCCAAAATGATCCTCCAGTATTTTAGTGCATTCTCTTTATTCTCAGTGTTAATCCAACAGCTATGAAACCTCACTTATCTTAGCAAAGCCTTTGCATTAACCTTGAGAAAGTCCTGTCACTGCCCAATACCTCCCTTTCCCCATCTGCAAAAGGGGACCATGACTTGCATCTGCTTTAAGAGGTGCTTTCACATCTGCAGATGAGAAGCTTTATGTTGCACAGAGATACTTTCAGCCACTGGAAAGGAGGCAAATTTTTAAGAACAGACTTTAGTAATTTCTACAAGCTTTTGTGTATATGCAAATATACAACAGTTAAAATTCAGCAAGCATGATTTAGCAAATTGTATATGATGGGTAAAATACAAGTCTTGTGGAAAACAACCTATGAAAAAATTATTTTTTTTCTAATCATAACACCGCTGATTCTATATATCACTTCATCCTTTACTACAGCTCTAAAAATCTCTGCCATGTTTCTACAGCTTCACTAACTAGCTAAGGACATTTCAAACTGTCCCATATAGTTCCATGACAATTACCATAGCTGTCTTTCATCTGAATTATGTGCCAACAAGTCCCTAAGATACAAGAGTAATTTTAGAGGGAAGCCCCAAACCAAGAAAGAATTTGAAGACCTGCAATGAGCAATAGATGTTCAGTGTAACACGGAACTCACCAAAGAATGACTGATGGGGATGTAAACAGTGTCCCATGGGGAAATGAGCTGAAAGAGGCAAATTCTGTACATCTCCAGGCTCATTTTGCTCATCATGAGAAGGCAACTGCCATGTGTTCCTGGTTATCTGTGTTAATGGGTTTTTCATGCACTGGAAAACAACAAGAAACTTCCCACATTTTGAAATATTACATTTTGTGGGATCCATCAAGCAGTGAGATTTTATTTTTGAGGAAGCTCCATGTCTGTGGTTAAAACAAAGTGCAATGTCTTCATGAAACTGGGACAACTAACAGAAACAAAAGGAGCTTACGGTCATGTCTCAGAAGGCTACAGCTGAAAGCGTATTGCAGGATCAAGACAACAATTTTTATAATGACATTTTATTGATTCTGCATTCCTAGGTTGTCTTTTAGATCCTACTAACTCTACCCCAGAATCTTTCAGTGAAAGATGTCTACCTAAGGTTGGTTTCAGAAGGCAATTATATAGATGGCAGTCTGTTTTTTGGAAGATGTCAGGAAGTGGAGAGCAAGTGCTTTTGAATAGGCTTGGACATGAACTAGACCTTGGACAGGATGGCACTGGGACTGGCAGGACTGGGAGGAGCCTCTGGGCTGTGGACATGACTCCATTCAGCCTGCAGCAACAGAAATCATAGAATCATTTTGGTTGGAAAGGACCTTTAAGGTCATCGATCATTGAAATGGTGCCCAGCAGTTCTTTCGACTCCTGTGCAGATGTTGACACACTGAAAGCCACTGTCACAAGAGACAACTTGCTGACAGAGCTAGTGATGAGGTCAAGCACCGAAAGTGCACCAGCACTTAGTCCTTCACTCTTTCTCCTCCATTATGCCAGCACTTGAGATCCCACTTGAGATCCTAGTGTGGATGGAATAGGGTGCTTCTGATCTGTTGAAGAAGAGGACTTCAGTATCATCAAATTGCTGTTCCCCATAGACAGTAGCTTTCAGGTTTGACAGAAAACTTGAGAGAAAATGGTTAACACAAAGAAAGAGCTGAAATGCTTTCAGCATCTTATTAGGAAATCAATTTGGTGTTGGATTCAGATAGTAAAATATCACGTTTCCTTTGATACTGTGCCACACAGAGAGGGTTGGAGATGATTTCTTCCAGAATAAACCATCAGTAGATGCTGCACAGATATGACATTGGTGTGCTGCAGCTACAGGCCAATGATAAAGATAAGACACTAGAATACAAAGAGATGTTCAGGGATGAAGGATGGATGATGCAAAGGCTGAGAGATGCAAAGATACTGAGAGATGCAATGACGTAAAGACAGAACCAATTACAAGCTGGATGTCAGCACATGAGATATGGAGGTTATGTTGTGGCTACTGACCAGAAAAGAAGCTGTTGCTTTCAGCTTTATTTTGAGAGAAAATGAAAAGTTATTCGAGTGAGATAAAAAGTAGGATGCTGTATCATTTTATCATTTACATACTCAAATCTCAATTAACATTACTGTGTTTTACTGACATTGGCCTCATGCAGGTTGTAAAATAAATGTCTAAAACTGGTAGAGGCAAAGCAGACAATGTCATTAGGACAATTAACTCAGGCTGCCCTGGCACTTCGAACTGATTTACTTAAACATCAACACCACCATTTTTTGTTCATAGACCTTACACAGGATATTTGCTTCCAATAAGATACCCTAGGATGGAACAAGTTATTGCTGTCTTAGACACAATAAATGACAAACAAAAGAAAATCACAATCCCTTATGTTTTTTTGAGAAAATAGACAGGATCCCTTTTTTCTAAACTGCTGGTATTTTTCAATTTCTCAGTTGCTTTTTTTTTTCCTATACACTCTGTAATGACAACCCCCAAACAAACCCCTAAAATCCTTTTTGCTTGAAGAAGCGTATGAGGCCATACACAGCTATTGTAGGGTTTCTGTGTGTCCACCCCCGCACCGGCCTGGGTGGAGGCACTTCAACAATCCCCATTCGGAAAATGACGACTCCTGTGGTCAGAAAGGAGAGTCAGGATACTGTTAGGAGGCAACTGCACCTCCAGCCCTGCCATGCTCAACGTTTTTTCAATTTAATCTTCTCAGTAGCTTTTGCAGTCTTACTGATCCATCCTCTCAGAGTTTATATTGTTGATACCACTGAATCTGCTTTGCCAGGAATTGAAAAACCAGAGAAAAAGTTCATTTGCTAGTATTTGGGCTTGTGTTAAATTTGCTAGAATTTTAATTTGTGTAAAATTACCAATATTTTACAGAACCAAGAGAGCCAGATAATTTCAGGAAGCATTCATTTAGTGTGAAATGATTCAACATGGCAAAAATGTGATGCAAACTTCCTGCTCTTGATTCTCCTTTCATAAATTGTCTGCATAAGAACCGTGTATTTGAAAATCCATGTGTCTGCAAGGTCAGTCTAAAATGATACCCCCACACAGGATGCTCCCTTATGGGACGTTTCAAAACAGGATATAACCACAAGGAAGGCATATATGCTGAACACTGTCCCAGCAGTGCATGTTGAACAGCTGCGTTGGCAGACATTGGTGTATTATCTTTAAAATGGAAAACAACTTTCCAGTTTATGGGTTTGATCCAGAAGTCTTGAAGGCTTCCTCACATTTCTACAAGCTTGGGATCAAACTGAAAAATTATATCCTAAAAGAATGAAACTGCTTTTAAAATACAGCCAAAAGATGTATTTCCACACTCTGATTTCTACTTCTATTATTTATATTCTGATGCTTTACATTTATTCATATTGCCAATAAAATAAATAATGATTCTGAATTTCAGAAGAGCCTGCCTGCTGGAGACCTGAACAAGTTTTCTTCTTCTGGGAAAAATAGTTAATTCTGTCTAGTTTTGATCCTACCTGGCTTTTCTGTGTGCACAAACCAGAAGTCTGTGTTGTTCATCTTTTCACACCTCAGAAATAGTCATGGATCTATGTGATATTTAAGTTTATGTGTGCCTGTAGTCCCACACAGGCTGCCTAGAATCCTACTTTTCTCAGAAACTTGCAAGGAACAACAATAGCCCCTTTCCTGGAAGTTTTGTGTGCTCTACTCCTCCCACCCTACAGAGCTGATAACCCCTGCTATGACTTCTGAAAGGCTCACTCAGAAGTTCAAGGACAGTTGACAGTAAAGCCCAGAGCAGTTCATCAAATGCAGAGGATGCCTGGACCAGGGAATGGCTATTAGCTTTCTAAAGGCCCAGCTACAATAGACAAACCTATCTTGGAGCACAAACATATAAAAGGTTAGTCCTCATGTCACATCTCTTACTCCCACACCCCATTTTCCCATGTAAAGGGCAGAACACATCTCATCCAGCACCGGTTGCCCAAGCGCTGCACAGTTGGTCCGTCCCATTCAAGCAGGCTCATCCAGTAGGCAATGGGAAGACAATGGTATTTCGAGACAGTGGTTTATCCTCAGTCCTCTGATTCCCCAGTGCATGACAAACTCTTTATTTCTCCCATGTTTTCCTCTGGCAAGTGCCTTCCTAACCCAGGGCAGAGGTGTCAGGGATGCCCCAGGGCTGGTGAGCCATGAGCAGGAAACCCACCCAGCTCCCAGCACAAGGGTGTAGGACCTCAGTGTCCATTAGGAGAAATAAAACACTTTTCCGAGCAATCCTTTTCTAAGGGCATATTTGTCTAATAAATTGTCTAATAAATAATTCACTTTTCTGACATGCTTGTTTGCTTTTTGTCATACAGCGACCACAGTTTTAGTGCTTTGCTTTAGTTGTAAGGCTTTACAGGCATCCTTCCTGCCATTTAAACCGTTCATACTGCTTTTGTTAATTTCTGTTTTATGAAGGTCAGAGGTTGAAAAGACACTGATATCACATAATATCCACACTCAGTATCAGCAGAATAGAGTTGCCAAGAGCAAACCAGCTGGATGTGAAGGCCGTGGTCGCTGTATGGACATACTTGTGAAGTTACCTACAGAGCAATGAGAGTTTTTTCTCTGAGAAGAGTGTGCTGATGCAAGAAGATGCCAACACTGAATAATCAAGCCAGGCATTTCTGGTTTCCCAGGGAGTATCTGCGTTTGTAAATTTCTACTCACATGAAAAACATAATTCTTGCTCTTGAGGAGGTAACAAGGATAAATAGCCAGGTGTCCTCTGACATTTCTCTTCCTCCATCTTCAGAGGGCAACACCTTACCTTGAACATTAATTCTCCTAGGAGCTTTGAAGGAAGACAATGTCATATGCTGGTTACCCAATGAAGAACAAACTGTTATTGTACTCTGAATGAACTTTGAGTTGCTTAGGGATTTTTTTTCTATTGCTGACAATTGGTCCTTCTAACGCTGTGCTACAGTCCCAGCCTAAAGTCTTTCCAGCATGCTTTTCCTTGACTGATCTTCCCTTTACCTCCTTCAGTCCTTTTCATCTTTGTACTTTTAAACACAAAAAATTTTCATGTTGAACATTTAGATGGGGCACTGTATTGCAATGTTCTACCAGTATTGTCTTTAGTTCAGCAGTAAATCATGCAGCTCCAGATTATGGGAAACCATGGACATGATTTCTGATAACACACAGTAGTATTCCTTTCTTATTGACCTTAATTTCCCTTTCCTACTAGCAGAGCTGTGTGAAAATGTTTCTGATCCAAAGGCAACATTTTGAACTCCTGTTGCTGTTGCCACTACAAGGGAGATAGATAGAAACAAATAAAGCAGAGAAAATACTGTGGGCATAGCAGTCAGCAGCTGCATTCTTCATTTCACCTAAGATTTTTGCAGTCCTGCCCCTCAAGTGCAGAACCATAAAATCATAGAATGGTTTGGGTTGGAAAGGACCTTAAAGATCATCTAGTTCCAAACCCCACTGCCATGGGCAGGGACATCTTCCTTTCGACCAGGTTGCTCAAACCCTTATCCAGCCTGGCCTTAAACACTGCCAGGGAGGGAGCATCCACAGCTTCTCTGGGCAACCTGTTCCTGTGTCTCACCACCCTCACAGTAAAGAATTTCTTCCTAATGTCTAATCTAAATCTACCCTCTTTCAGTTTAAAACCATCCCCCCTCATCCTATCGCTACTTGCCCTTGTAAAAAGCCCCTCTCCTGCTTTCCTGTAGGACCCCTTCAGGTACTGGAACGCTCCTAGAACGTCTCCCTGGAGCCTTCTCTTCTCCAGGCTGTACCACCCCAACTCTCTCAGCCTGTCTTCATAGGAGAGATGCTCCAGCCCTCTGATCATCTTCGTGGCCCTCCTCTGGACTCGCTCCAACAGCTCCATGTCCTTCTTATGTTGGGGGCCCCAGAGCTGAATGCAGTACTCCAGGTGGGGTCTCACAAGAGCGGAGTAGAGGGGCAGAATCTCCTTCCTTGACCTGCTGGCCATGCTTCTTTTGGTGCAGCCCAGGATACAGTTGGCCTTCTGGGCTGCAAGCACACACTGCTGGCTCATGTTGAGCTTCTCGTCAACTATCACCCCCAAGTCCTTCTTCTCAGGGCTGCTCTCAATCCATTCTCCACCCATCCTGTATTTGTGCTTGGGATTGCCTCGGCCCACATGCAGGACATTGCATTTGGTCTTGTTGAACTCTGTGCGGTTCGCAAGGGCCCACTTCTCAAGCCTGTCAAGGTCCTTCCGGATGGCATCCCTTCCTTCCAGCGTGTCAACCGCACCACACAGCTTGGTGTCTTTGGCAAACTTGCTGAGGGCGCACTCAATCCCACTGTTCATGACTCCAACAAAGATGTTAAACAGCCCTGGTCCCAATACCGCCCCCTGAGGAACGCCACTCGTCACTGGTGTCCACTTGGACATCAAGATGTAGACCGCAACTCTTTGAGTGCAACCATCCAGCCAATCCTTATCCACCGAGTGGTCCATCCGTCAAGTTCGTGTTTCTGCAATTTAGAACATTGCGTCATGCTCTTGCCAGGTATTCAGAGACTGAAATAACAGTAGAAAGAAATGGCTTTTTCACATCGAGAAAAAGCCTGTATGAAAAAGGCAAGTGATACGTAGCTGCTGTGTGAATCGTATTTCCTGCCTGCAGTCACCTGTCAGGGCTATAGAAAATGATTTTCTGACATGCAGCCAGGTCCGTGTCCATCTTCTCCAGTAACTCCTGTTTCACCATGGACATCGGCACTTCCCTGTCTCCAGGGAAGACAGTATTTGCCTTGGATTTCAGAGATTTCATATGCTAACCTGATGTAATGACTTCCTCAGTGAATTTTGGCACACATGTGAATGTTAATGAGATGCAAACTTTGTAGATATACACTTAAAAGAATTTGATTGTAGTCAGCATAAGAGACATCCTGCATCAAGAACTTAGGGGAGATTTTTCCATGCATAAAGAGCATAAGAATGATTTTATGGTTGAGGAACTAGAGAAAGACTAAGACCCAGGTTTTGGCTCCAGCTTTGCTGCAGACTTCCTGCCCGACCTGGGCTGAGTCATTCGCTCTTTCACTGCTTGTTGTTTGGAAATGTGCAGTTACCCTTTTTTCTTTCTTTCTCACTCTCCTGATTTCTTGGATCGGAAAAACCTTGACGTTATAAATCTCTTCTTATGCATTTGTAAAGCTTTAACATGACTGGACACTGAGGTGCAGCTGTATTACTCCTAATTACTTTATATTTCAATTCACTTGACAAGGAAGTCAGCACTGCAGAATGCCCAGTCATACACTGGTTTAGTTTGATTTATTTATAGCCGTTCACTAGACCTGGAATAGTGGCAGTCAGCAGCAGAAAGTAGGTAAGAAGAAAGAGATATTTTTCTGAGGATGTCAGCCCACCTTGTCTGCTGCAAGAAAAAGATCTTAGCTTCAAAGGGAAGTCACGCTTGACCAGCTTGACAAACTTCTATAATGAAATGAGTGGCTTGCTGGAAGGGGGAGCAGAGCAGTGAATATTGTCTACCCAGACTTCAGTGCATTTTTTTGACACTGTCTCCCGTAAGTATGTGCTGGATGAGCAGACAGTGAGGTGGATTGAAAACTGCATGAATGGCTGGGCCCAGGGAGTGGTGATCAGTGGGACAAAGTCTAGCTGGAGGCTGGTAACAGGTGGTATAACCCAGAAGTCAATATTGGGGCCTATCCTGTTTAATGTCTTCATTAATGATCTGAATGATGGGACAGAGTATACTCTCAGCAAGTTTGCAGAGGATACAAAACTGGGAGGAGTGGCTGATACACCAGAGGGTCATGCTGCCATCCAGAGGGACCTCAACAGGCTGGAGAAATGGGCTGACAGGAACTTCATGAAGTTCAACAAAGAGGAGTGCAAAGTTCTGCACCTGGGGAGGAACAACCCCCCATGCACAAGTATATACTGGGGGCCAGCCAGCTGGAAAGCAGCTTGGCAGAAAAGGACCTGGTGGAGCATGGTTGGTGGACATGAGCCAGCAATGTGCCCTTGTGGCAAAGGCGGCCAATGGCATCCTGAGCTGCATTAGGCAAAGTATTGCCAGCTGGTCAAGGGAGAGGACCCTCCCCCTCTACTCAGCACCAGTGAGGCCACACCTGGAGTGCTGTGTCCAGTTCCAGGCTCTTCAGTACAAGAGAGACATGGACATACTGGAGGGAGTCCAACAAAAGGCCACAAAGATGATCAAGGAACTGGAGCATCTCTCCTGTGAGGAAAGGCTGAGAGAGCTGGGACTGTTCAGCCTGGGGAAGAGGATTTTATCAGGGGATTTTATCAACATGTATAAATACCTGAAAGGAAGGTGCGAAGAGGATGGAACCAGAGTCTTCACAGTGGTGCCCAGGGACAGGATAAGAGGCAACTGGCACAAACTGAAACACAGGAGGTTCCCTCTGAACACCAGGAAACATTTTCTTGCTGTGAGGGTGATGGAGCACTGGCACAGTTTGCCCAGGGAGGTCGTGGAGTCTCTGTCACAGGAGATATTCAGAAGCTGTCTGGACATAGTTTTGGGCAACAGGCTCTAGGTGGCCCTGCTTGAGGAGGGGTTTGAACTGGGTGACCTCTGGAGGTCCTTTCCAACCTCAACACTTCTGTGACTCTCTGAAAGACTATGAGACAGAGCAAACTCTGGCAATGTTTATATCATCTATCAGCAAAGATCCTGTGACAAACAAAGCCAGACAATTGTAGGCAGAGCTTGCCTTCAAAAACCAGAAATGTGGTCACATGCGAAGAAAGGGCCTGTGCAGGAATGGCGACGTGCTCTTATTTATGAGCTTGCAGTTCTGGAAATGGAAGAAACTCCTACACTCTGTCACTGCAGTGTTGTTCCCCATAAGACATTCTGCCATGGTGTACCTCTTCCAAATTTACATTTCCCAGTTCGTGTACTTTCTAAAACATTTCTTGCAAAACTATTTTACAACCCAAGTCATGAAGATTTTTTGCCACTTTTTGTCTAAATCAATGCATTTCAAATCTGTGAAACCAACAGTGTCCTGTTGCTGATGTTCTAATGATACACAGGGCCGTGGGGAGCGGTTTACAGCCTGTCTCCAGGACGTCAGTGACATATAGCTTTATAGTAATATTCAGTTAAAATTTGATGATTAGGGAGCAGGGTGACGAGATGAGCAGTGCAGCTTCCTGCTCCAGAAAGCTGAGCAATCAGAGCTGTTGTGCAGTGCGGAGGGGAGGCATGACAGTCTGGTTTGGGTTGGCAGAAGGCAGTGGAAAGCGTGGCAATTCCTTTGTGCTTCCAACCAGGATTTCCAAGCAATTTAAAAGGCCACCCAGAGAGAATGTGTCCACAGTTTTATTATCAAACAAGTTTACCTGGCTGCTAACAACTTGATTTAAGTGAGTGCTTCCCATGGATATTCTCACTAGCCCCTGCCAGAAGTTAGTGCCCTTTCCTAGTTCTGTGAATTAAACTAGATAAGAAATCGGTGTGCTTAGCTCGCTCCCTGAAATGCCTGTACACCAATGCACGCAGCATGGGTAATAAACAAGAGGAGTTAGAAATCCGTGTTCGGTCGGGGGGCTATGATCTAGTGGCAATCACAGAGACTTGGTGGGACGCCTCGCATGACTGGAATGTGGTCATGGATGGCTATGTCTTGTTCAGGAAAGACAGGCCGCTAAGGAGAGGTGGTGGAGTTGCTCTTTATGTGAGTGAGCAGCTAGAATGTATTGAGTTCTGTCCAGGGGCGGATCAGGAGCGAGTTGAGAGTTTGTGGGTGCGAATTAAGGGGCAGGCTGGCAGGGGTGATACTGTTGTGGGTGTCTATTACAGGCCACCGGATCAGGATGAGGAGGGTGATGAGGCCTTCTACAGGCAGCTGAGAGCAGTCTCGCAATTACAGGGTCTGGTTGTCATGGGGGATTTCAACTACCCTGATATTTGCTGGGAGGCCTACTCAGCCAGCCAGACTCAGTCCAGGAGGTTCCTCCAGTGCATTGATGATAACTTTCTGATGCAAATGGTGGATGAGCCAACTAGGAGAGGAGCGCTGCTGGATCTTATCCTCACTAACAAGGAGGGTCTGGTTGAAGAGGTGAAGGTTGAGGGCAGCCTTGGTTGTAGTGACCATGAGATGGTAGAGTTCAGGATCTCATGTGGCAGGAACAGAATAGCTAGCAGAATCACAACCCTGGACTTCAGTAGGGCCAACTTTGGCCTTTTCAAGCAATTGCTAGGGGAAATCCCATGGGACAGGGTACTAGAAGGTAAGGGGGCCCAAGATAGTTGGTTAGCATTCAAGGACTGCTTCTTCCGAGCTCAAGATCAGAGCATCCCAACAAGTAGGAAGTCAAGGAAGGGTACCAGGAGACCTGCATGGTTAAACAGGGAACTGCTGGGCAAACTCAAGTGGAAGAAGAGGGTGTACAGATCATGGAAGGAGGGGCTGGCCACTTGGGAGGAATATAAGTCTGTTGTCAGAGGATGTAGGGAGGCAACTAGGAAAGCTAAGGCCTCCTTGGAATTAAACCTTGCAAGAGAGGTCAAGGACAACAGAAAGGGCTTCTTCAAATACATTGCAGGTAAAACCAACACCAGAGGCAATGTAGGCCCACTGATGAATGAGGTGGGGGCCCTGGAGACAGAGGATAAAAAGAAGGCGGTGTTACTGAATGCCTTCTTTGCCTCTGTCTATACTGCTGGAGGCTGTCCTGAGGAGCCCCGGACCCCTGAGGCCCCAGAAGAAGTCAGGATAGAGGAGGAATCTGTCTTGGTTGACAGTTAAGCAACCTGGACGTCCATAAATCCATGGGCCCTGATGGGATGCACCCGCGGGTGCTGAGGGAGCTGGCAGAAGTCATTGCTAGGCCACTCTCCATCATCTTTACTAAGTGGTGGGCAACGGGAGAGGTGCCTGAGGACTGGAGGAAAGCGAATGTCACTCCAGTCTTCAAAAAGGGCAAGAAGGAGAACCCGGGTAACTATAGACCGGTCAGCCTCACCTCCATCCCCAGAAAGGTGATGGAACAACTTGTTCTTGATGCTATCTCTAGGCACATCAAGGATAGGGGGATCGTTAGGGGCACTCAGCATGGCTTCACCAAGGGGAAGTCATGCTCAACCAACTTGATAGCCTTTTATGAGGATGTAACCCGGTGGATAGATGATGGTAAAGCAGTGGATGTAGTTTCACACTGATTTCAGTAAAGCGTTTGACACGGTCTCCCACAGCATCCTCGCAGCTAAACTGAGGAAGTGTGGTCTGGATGATCGGGTAGTGAGGTGGATTGTGAACTGGCTGAAGGAAAGAAGCCAGAGAGTGGTGGTCAATGGGACAGAGTCCAGTTGGAGGCCTGTGTCTAGCGGAGTCCCTCAAGGGTCGGTACTGGGACCAGTACTATTCAATATATTCATTAATGACTTGGATGAGGGATTAGAGTGCACTGTCAGCAAGTTCGCTGATGACACCAAACTGGGAGGAGTGGCTGACGCGCCGGAAGGTTGCGCAGCCATTCAGAGAGACCTGGACAGGCTGGAGAGTTGGGCGGGGAGAAATTTAATGAAATATAACAAGGGCAAGTGTAGAGTCCTGCATCTGGGCAAGAACAACCCCATGTACCAGTACAAGTTGGGGGCAGACCTGTTGGAGACCAGCGTAGGGGAAAGGGACCTGGGGGTCCTAGTGGACAACAGGATGACCATGAGCCAGCAGTGTGCCCTTGTGGCCAAGAAGGCCAATGGCATCCTGGGGTGTATTAGAAGGGGTGTGGTTAGTAGGTCGAGAGAGGTTCTCCTCCCCCTCTACTCTGCCCTGGTGAGGCCGCATCTGGAATATTGTGTCCAGTTCTGGGCCCCTCAGTTCAAGAAGGACAGGGAACTGCTAGAGAGAGTCCAGCGCAGAGCCACAAAGATGATTAAGGGAGTGGAACATCTCCCTTATGAGGAGAGGCTGAGGGAGCTGGGTCTCTTTAGCTTGGAGAAGAGGAGACTGAGGGGTGACCTCATTAATGTTTATAAGTATGTAAAGGGCAAGTGTCATGAGGATGGAGCCAGGCTCTTCTCAGTGACATCCCTTGACAGGACAAGGGGCAATGGGTGCAAGCTGGAACACAGGAGGTTCCACTTAAATATGAGGAAAAACTTCTTTACGGTGAGGGTGACTGAACACTGGAACAGGCTGCCCAGAGAGGTTGTGGAGTCTCCTTCTCTGGAGACATTCAAAACCCGCCTGGACGCGTTCCTGTGTGATATGGTCTAGGCAATCCTGCCCCGGCAGGGGGATTGGACTAGATGATCTTTCGAGGTCCCTTCCAATCCCTAACATTCTGTGATTCTGTGATTATGTGAAATGAATTAGTCATATAAGGCAGAATATATTCAACAAGTCAACTCTAGCATCTGAGGCAACAGGGGTGGCTGGGCAGACTGCCCCCCCACATTGGTGACAGTGTTGTAACCACAATTTCCAAGTGATGATATGGCACTGGAATGTCTCACCACACACTTTCCTTTCAGGTACAATACTTTCTGACTGTCTTGAACACTAGAAATATTTTGTGTTATATGTAACAGAGTTGAAGTTATATGGGCAGAGTTGAAGATGTGTCAAAACTGACAGTAGTATTTTCAGACTTTTCCTCCTACATTTTGGAATAAAACAAAGTCTATAGCCTAAGAAAATTAGAATTAACTAACCACTAGAAATAATTTTAGAACAGAACTGGAGTTGAACCTTTTGTATGTCCATATTTAATAACACATCTTGAATTCACTGTTTAAATTTTGCAAATTTTTTTAGCATCATAACCAAGTTTATTTTTCACTTGAGCTTGGAGATGAAGGTGCATACTGATTGTACATCCCCCTTTTCAGGGGATGAATCCTCATGCCCTGAAAAGACACTTGTTCTAACTGAAACCATCTGGAAATACTTGCACTTATTTTAACTTCAGTTTTAACTAGTTATCTAAAAGGATCACACTGTACTTGCTTAAACAAAACATTTAAAAATGCAGTTGTCATCCATTCTATTCCTCCTGCAGCTGAACACTTTGTTGTTTTATAATAAATGGTGACATTAGTTCATATCATGTGATTAAAAAGGATTCATCACACATTAGAGCCCGTAATCGCAGCCTATAGTCTGATTTTAACATTTCTCAGTGGCATATCCTACTTGACCCTGCTTACTGCAGCACTTCTATTATGCTGTCTAAATGGACAAGAGGATTGAACAGAAACAAAAATGCAGGGGTGAACATTGCTTTCACACTCACAGCTATGTGTTCAGTACTGTTATAGCTCTAGATGAATAGAAGAAATCTGGAGTCTGGCCAACACCGCTCGATAGAAATCTCCATCTTAAAAACAAAAAAAAAGTCCTGATGTGTTTAAAATAAACTGAACAACTAAACCAGTGAGCAAGAACCTTCTTTCACAGAAGTATAGGACACCACTCAAGACAACTTGATTTAATACCGTATCAGCTTCATACTTAATGCACTACCACGGTTTAGTGGTGGTTATTTTCTTTCTTGGCATGCTGGTAATATATGATGAGGATAAATATCAAAAGGTCGAAGGCTACTGATTAGATCTTTCTGTCTAGGTTTGTAATAAGTAACCAGTGTTGATGCATCGCTTAGGAAAGAAATCAAGCTATAACAGAGCAAAAGCGCACCTTCACGGTTCAACTTGGTTACACACAGTTTGCTGATAACATCATTAAAATAGTCCTCAGATCTGTATTGAGTGACGCAAACAGCCAAAACAGATCTTCCTTCTTTTAGCTCTTTCTTTTTTCTGCTCTTTCTTTTCAGAGACATGTATATCAAAACAATGTGAAAGTAGAAGGTAGCGAGGTGCTGCCTGAAGCTGAGCAAAACAAGGTTTGCTAGAGCTGAGCTGCTGGGCGGTTTGTGACACGGGCTCTTGGTGCTGGCGGAGGGGCAGGAAGGCTGCCGCCAGCGTCGGGGTCTTGGGGGACACGAGTAGGGCAGACAGCCCTGCCGCAGGCGAGGAAGGAGGGCTTCGCACCCAGCCCGCAGGGCTCCGGCACACCATGCGCTGCTGCCACAGCCTGTTTCTCTTGTGTTTTGCCCCAAGAGCTTCCAGGTGGAAATATGCTGAGGAAGCCCAAGCTCAAAAGAGAGCCCAGCTTGAGGTTTACCCTGGACATTCGGGTTTCTCTGCTACTTACACTTAGTTATCATTATTCATCATTACTCATTTAACTCCTAACCAGTCTTAATATTTGCACCCATCAGTTTTTTTTACTGTTGCCCTCTTTTACTCACTAAAAAAAAGCCTATCTAGAAGCCTGCATTGCCCTTTTTACATTGCCATAGTTTTTGCTTGTTTTTGCCCTTGTGGCCTGTCTGACGGGGTGACCTGCTGACAAAATTGAAGGAGCAGACTGTGAGTACAATTATCGGGCACCTGATGTCCACACTGCCTCATTACAGGCTCTGCCACCCACTTCTCCACGGCAAACCTGCTCGAGACAGGGCTGGCTCGGACCAATGTGGGCACTATCTTCCTGGTGCCTCAGGACTGGGGATTTGGTCTAGGATTTATTTTATTTAGCAGTTTTAGGATAGCCTTAGAGAGTCGCAGGTCTGAATGAAAGCTGTTGGGTGGGTGCATGGTGTGGTCGGGGTGAGGCAGAAAATGTCCCTCTGCTCTCGTAACCCTGCCTCTGGGCCCCAAGCACAGCCGCGTGCATGTTTCTGAGTTACACCTCTGGATAACCCAATTTAACTCATCTTCTGAACCGAACCTTCTCCACCTTTCCTGAAATCCAGATGCACAATGATGGCCAGTGTCCACCCAACGGCAGTCTCCCTTCCTGAGAAAAAAAAATCCCAATTGATCTGAATCACAGCACCTCTGTTTCTTCATTTTAAAGCCCTACTCCACAGTGCTTATTGCTCCTCTCTCAGTTGCTTACATTTTTTTCTGGGATGAAGAGACAGTCTGCTCCAGTGGCCTCTTTTTTGCTTTGCAAAAATCAAGCTAGACTCAGGCTTTCCCCAAATCTCTCATAGCCCTCAAAAAATTACATGTACAAACTCCTGTGCACAGAAAAAACACATGGGACATCCCACAGTCCAAAGTATTTCACATCTCCACTGAGGGACTTTGCTCAGATTTTCAAAATGAAACAAAATCTTCCCTGCTCATTTTGCAGAGGCTGGTTATCCTGGCTGGACCTTTTTTTCATGTTGTTTAACATATTTTTCATTATATCTTCTAAAGTCCAGGTTTCAGGGCTGCCTTACAGTGGATCTCTTTTATTCTTCCATTGTGGCTGATGAATGATATCCTGCCCTTTCCATAGTTTTCACGGTCCTATTGCATCTCAGCTCTCCTCCTACCTGGGTCCAGCCCCATGGGCATCAGTCGGCTGCTGTCCCCTTTTGCTTGCACTTAATGCTGCAGAGCTCTGACAGGTGAATAGATTTTGGTGTCACAATTGGTGTGACCATTCCTGCAGCTGTCGGATGCTCCCTCCCCATGGGAAAGGAGCCCTTTCTCATCTCCTGCCCACCAAAACCAGACCCTTTTGCTGGCTACCACAGAGATCCTCCATTTTTTCCAGAATCCATCACCCGCTGATGATATTTCACCATTGAATCAGCATTTACTCAGCAAAAGTAAGAGTTAAATAGTTAAATAATTATTTCAAGCAGTATCTAAGTACTTATGTGGCAGTATTTACTGTAGCATCCAACTGCATCCAACCTCCTCATACCCTGTAGCACCCAGGCAAGGAAGGGAAATTTCACTACTTTTGTTTTCCAGCTGTGGGTTGCCCACAGCCATCGAGAAAAGCTGTGGTGCAAGCACCTCAGGACACCCAAGTTCATGTGGGCTGTGAAAATACCCAGGTGTGATATGGGTATTAACATGGAAATATTCCTCTAACACCCCTCCATGACAGCTTCTTGATTGTGACAGGTCAGGATATTGCATATTTACATCTATTACATCTAGAAAAATAACTAAATGAGATAAAAGAAACTGAGACCCTGAGATTTATTTGGGTCATTTAAGCACATTTGGGATGGGATTCAACTCACCTAAGTTTAGATGGGAGTAAATCTGAGTTCCCTTAGAGTCCATGGTGAGAGACAGGCACTTCTGCAGTGTGATTCATCTGATTTGCTTCAGACATCCGCACTGGGATTTGCACAACAGAGATCTGTGCCCCAAAACTGCCTGTTCTCTTACTGAATTTGGAGGAAGATGAGGGGGTGAGCGGCAATGGAGATCCCAGCATCATAGAGGGGACTTCCCCACTCACAGCTCTTTGCTGATGCTCTCTCAACAGAGATGGCTACTGATGTGCTGGTGATTTAAAACACAGTGATGCTCAACCTCTCCCACTCCAAGAGTCGCCACAGTGTCGTGTTCTAGTATAAAAAGCCGCAGTGATTTTTCTGTGTATCTTCAAGTCACAAAAGGTATCCGTTATCCAAGTATCTGCCATCTGAGGCCACAGGAAGCCTGGAGCAGGCGAGGCTGGACCCACAGGGTGGCTGCCAGCCGGCAGCAGAGCACCAGCTTTTAGAGTAATTTCTTCCTTTCATTCCTTTGGAATTATTTTCTTTAGATTTATTTCTTCAGCTTTCAATGCTATGGTCGCCATAGCAGTGCTGGGTAAGCAACCCCAGTTCTGCCACCAGCCAGAGACCCCACTCCCTCCCCAGCCTCCCCCACATCCTTTTTCCCTGGTGAGTGGTTTGGGTGGCCCCAGACCACACCGTTCCTCGCTGCCACTGCCATGGGTCACCCGGCGCTCTCATCTTCAGTTTGGAGTTAGAGACTCCATCATAACCTCTTCCTGTACTTTTTTGTCTGAAAGACCCTATTCCTCAGTTGTGTTGGCTGTCTGTGGGGCTTAAGCAGAGATGATTGAAGGCCACAAACACCACATACCTCCAAGATAGATCCCAGCAGCGTGCACTTTCTTTTTATTGCGAGAAAGCTCCTCTTTCCTGATGAAAAGCATTCACAGCCAAGACATGCTATCCATAAAATGCAGAAAGAAATGCAGCTAAGGCTTCCTTTGGCCTGTAGACATTACCTGCTCTGGGTCCCAGATCTGTGGGCACGGTCAGTTTAGGCCAGCGATTTCTCTTTGCAAGAGTGCAATCGCTTTGTGCGTGAAGGAGGATGTGGCGATACTGTGTATGGGTCATCCCAAATCACCTCTGAGTGTTTCCCAAAACTGCCACAAAAAAAACCTGTGATCACCGTCCAAACCTATCCACAGCGTGGTGCTCCCATATATGCTCCTGTGTACACGTTGCTCCCATATATGTGGTGCGTAGTTCTCAGCATGGTGCTCCCATATATGCTCCTGTGTACACGTTGCTCCCATATATGTGGTGCGTAGTTCTCAGCATGGTGCTCCTGTGTACATGGTGCATGGTCCGGGGCTTGGATGGATGGACTCTTCAATGGGTAAAAAACTGGTTGGATGGCCGAGCCCAGAGAGTGGTGGTGAATGGGGCAAAGTCCAACTGGCGGCCGGTCACTAGCGGTGTTTCCCAGGCTCAGTTCTGGGGCCGGTGCTGTTCAATATCTTTAGAGATGATCTAGATGTAGGGATTGAGCACACCCTCAGTAAATTTGCAGATGACACCAAGCTGGATGGGAGTGTTGATTTGCTGGAGGGTAGGAAGGCCCTACAGAGGGATCTGGACAGGTTAGATAGATGGGCCGAGACCAACGGCATGAGGTTCAACAAGAACAAGTGCTGCATCTTACACTTTGGCCACAACAACCCCATGCAGCGCTACAGGCTGAGGGAAGAGTGGTTAGAAAGCGGCCCGGTGGAAAGAGACCTGGGGGTGCTGATCGACAGCCGGCTGAACACGAGCTAGCAGTGTGCCCAGGTGGCCAAGAAGGCCAATGGCATCCTGGCCTCTCTTAGGAATAGTGTAGCCAGCCGGTCTAGGGAAGTGATCGTCCCTCTGTACTCGGCACTGGTGAGGCCGCACCTTGAGTACTGTGTCCAGTTCTGGGCCCCGCACTTCAAGAAAGACGTTGAGGTGTTGGAGTGAGTCCAGAGGAGGGCGACCAAGCTGGTGAAGGGTCTGGAGGGTCTGACCTATGAGGAACGGCTGAGGGAGCTGGGGTTGTTTAGCCTGGAGAAGAGGAGGCTCCGAGGTGACCTTATTGCTGTCTTACAACTACCTGAAGGGAGGTTGCAGTGAAGTGGGAGTCGGCCTCTTCTCCCAGGCAACTAGCGATAGGACAAGAGGACACAGCCTCAGGCTTCGCCAGGGGAGGTTCAGGTTGGACATTAGGAAGAATTTCTTTTCAGAAAGGGTTATTAGACATTGGAATGGGCTGCCCAGGGAGGTGGTGGAGTCACCATCTCTGGATGTGTTTAAGAAAAGACTGGACATGGCACTTAGTGCCATGATCTAGTTGACAAGGTGGTGCCAGGGCAACGGTTGGACTCGATGATCCCTGAGGTCTCTTCCAACCTGGTTGATTCTGTGATTCTGATTCTGTGATTCTGTCCTCAGCGTGGTGCTCTTGTGTACATGGCGCATGGTCCTCAGCGTGGTGCTGTTGTGTACATGGTGCATGGTCCTCAGCGTGATGCTCTTGTGTACTTGGTCCATGGTCCTCAGCATGGTGCTCCTGCATGTGTGGCACGTGGTCCTCAGTGTGGTGCTTCTCCATACGTGGCACATCGTCCTCAGCATGGTGCTCCTGTGTCATGTGTGCACATGAAGAGAGCTCGTTGCCTGTGTGGCCGCTCACGAAGGAGGTGTCAGGAAAATTGCGGTAACTTTCATGTGAAGTGAAAGAGCACTCCCATTAGGCCACAACTTTTCCCGTCTCGGACCCAGCCACCTCTCCCAGTCCACCAGGACTTGGTGCTGTCCCCCAATACCTCCCCTTCCATGCTGAGGGAGTCAGCTGAATCATTGCTGCCCAGGTCAGTCCTCCTCCAGGACAGGTACCCACATGCCCCATGGCTGAGGGTGGCTGTGGGTCTCCTGCAGCACTCTGCTGCCTTGCTTTCTTTCTCTGTGGTCTGTTAAATAGCAAAGAAAAATATGCAGCTTAAAATTCCCCCCCCTTTCTGACTGCTTTATAATCACTTTTTGTTTTTTTTAATTTGTCTGGTTAAAGAATCATAGAATCATTTTGGTTGGAAAGGACCTTTAGGATCATTGAGTCCAAATGTCGGCTCTGTCTCGTCCTGCTTTATTGTAGCACATCTGTATGCTTGGAAACCAGCAGCACCAACACAGAAGTTTAGGAAAAGAAGAGAGTTGAAACTAGATTACTGTTTCCCCCCTCATTCTTAAATAAAATTGATTTTTTTGAAATCTTTTGCTTGTTAAGAGAACTATGTAATTAACATATCTCATTTCAATTTAATATGAAACTCTCTGAGGCCTGCATTGTTCATGTTCCTGAGTTTTCACAGAGTTAACAAAAATGTGGTTACATCGAGCTTTCATTGTACGTAGTGTCAGTTAAGCGCTGCGGGCTTTGTTAGGCGCTGGCTGCGCGCGCGCCCACGTGACCGTCTCAGACATCTCACACAATGGCATAAAAAGGTTCTCGTCTTGTCAGCAACACCAAATTTGGTGAAAAAAAGAAAGAAAAAATTTCAAACAATTGTCTTCTGTTGCTAGATCATATATTTTAGTAGATAGCTCCAATGTATCATTTATCTTATAATGCAACTAATAAAACATACAATTAATACAATATTAATTTAGGTGCTGACAGCATCACATATTATTTAAAGAACTGATTTTGATTGTCTAAATTCTTACTTTAAAATAGATTTATCACCAATTGCCATGGAATTGTGTAATTCTGAAATTTTCCCAATCTATTCTTGGTCATGTTACAAGCATGGGGTTACAGCACTGGTGGATAGGGGAGGAGCAACTGATGTCATCTACCTGGACTTGTGCAAAGCATTTGACACTGTCCTGCACGACATCCTTGTCTCTAAATTGCAGAGACATGGACTTGACGATGGATAAAGAATTGGCTGGATGGTCGCACTCAAAGGGTTACGGTCAACGGCTCAATAACCAAGTGGACACCAGTGACGAGTTGTTCCTCAGGGGTCGGTATTGGGACTGGTCCTGTTTAACATCTTTGTCGGAGTCATGGACAGTGGGATTGAGT
This sequence comes from Nyctibius grandis, assembly GCF_013368605.1. Lineage (NCBI taxonomy): Eukaryota > Metazoa > Chordata > Aves > Nyctibiiformes > Nyctibiidae > Nyctibius > Nyctibius grandis. The sequence continues at coordinate 107,438,153 of NC_090659.1, forward strand.
GCACCCTCAGCAAGTTTACCAAAGACACCAAGCTGTGTGATGCGGTCGATACGCTGGAGGGAAGGGATGCCATCCAGAGGGACCTTGACAGGCTTCAGAGCTGGGCCTGTGTGAACTGCATGAAGTTCAACAAGGCCAAGTGCAAGGCCCTGCATGTGAGCTGGGACAATCCCAAGCACAAATACAGGCTGGGCGGAGAATGGATTGAGAGCAGCCCTGAGGAGAAGGACTTGGGGGTGACGGTTGATGAGAAGCTCAACATGAGCCAGCAGTGCGTACTTGCAGCCCAGAAGGCCAACCGTATCCTGGGCTGCATCAAAAACAGTGTGGCCAGCAGGTCAAGGGAGGAGATTCTGCCCCTTTACTCCACTTCCGTGAGATCCCACCTGGAGTACTGCATCCAGCTCTGGGGCCCCCAACATAAGAAGGACATGGAGCTGTTGGAGCGAGTCCAGAGGAGGGCCACGAAGATGATCAGAGGGCTGGAGCACTTCTCCTATGAAAAGAGACTGAGAGAGGTGGGGCTCCAGGGAGACGTTCTAGGAGCGTTCCAGTACCTGAAGGGGGCCTACAGGAAAGCAGGAGAGGGACTTTTTACAAGGGAAGTAGTGATAGGATGAGGGGTAATGGTTTTAAACTGAAAAAGGGTAGATTTAGATTAGACATTAGGAAGAAATTCTTTACTGTGAGGGTGGTGAGACACAGGAACAGGTTGCCCAGAGAAGCTGTGGCTGTCCCCTCCCTGGCAGTGTTCAAGGCCAGGTTGGATGAGGGTTTGAGCAACCTGGTCGAAAGGAAGGTGTCCCTGCGCGTGGCAGGGGGGTCAGAACTAGATGATCTTTAAGGTCCCTTCCAACCCAAACCATTGTATGAGTCTATGTTTTTTGTCTCACCGAGAAACGCGTAAGGGCTGCCCTGCGATCTGCCTTCCCTCACATACCACAAGCTATTTTGCCTGGCACTGCCAGTGAGATTCCTGTTTAGCCAAAATATCTTTTACAACACTTGGAAGATTGGTTGAACAGCTGAAAACTATGTTGAAAATTAATACAAATGATGGAGTAGCATTATATATAAGGTACTTGCCTGCTGACACATATTATTTCTTATGTGAAGATGACTGTTGAACTACTTCTGACCCAAGACATGTGGAAGTCAAATCTGGCAGACACTACAGTAACATATCCTAAATGGAGTTAATGTTCCCATTTAGAGAAAAAATCTAACTGATTTAAGTCTTATTGTGACTGAGAAATATAATCACCATAATATGTCCATGGAGCTGTGTCCAAGCTCATGGAAACCAATGTCACCACTTTCCCTTCCTGCAGCCACCACTGGATCAGGACATTCTGGTGGCGGGTGGTACAGCTGCTATGAGCTGAGCTTCTTGCAAAGGTTAAAATACACATAGTAATTTTGCATTAAACAAATACTGTTTGATACTGGGGGCTTTGTAATTATTATGCAAAATGCTTAGTACTAAAAGAATATTTTCTGTTAAAAGAAAAAAGTTATTTGTCCCAGGTGTGTTATAGGTGCTCAGAGATTGCTAGTGAACATGATCCCAGTGGGAGAAACTGCTTGTATGGCAATTTTCTATTGTGCCTTTCCTCGGGCTTATGTGTACAGTCACCACAAGGTTCTCTTGTAACCAGCAAACGAGCAGTACCATGGCAGGAACAGACCTCGGTTTCCTCTGGCTTGGAAATGATTCCTAACTTGCCAAATAACCAAAGCCAATTTGAGGATTTTGCACTGTAGTTCAAGTAAAAGCTCCTTTCTCCTCCCTTGTGAAATACTTTCTTTCGCCAGGTTTCCAGTGCTTGCATCACATGTTTGGTCACCAGCAGAAGGGAGGGACCTGTTTTATATTCCCAGCATTCATGGTTCTTACTGTCGGGGCCAAAGGAGGGTTGTCTCTTGCACTATTCCTGCTAGTGGAGGTGAGGATTTGCCCTTACAAACACACAGTGGTGAAGCTGGCAGGTGGGTGGGTGACATGGAGTTTGGCCCCTCCCAAGAGAAGCTGTTTGGTGGTGGCCTGTGCTCGTAGCAACATGCTGCAAGTAACATGGAACTTCCTGAAATCACTGACTTGGTGCAGAAAGGCTTGTGGTTTGATGTGTGGGTTTGGTGGGTTGGTCTGGGCAGGTTTAGAGGAGTTTCATATGCCTGGACGAACATGTGCAAAGAAACTGGAGCAGCCCCACAATCTGCCAGGCAGTCACGAAAGAGGAGACTATTTGGCAAAATAGTTTTGGCTAGCAACCGCTTAACAGACCGCTTCTCTCATGAGCTCAGGGTGAAGTCTTGGAGTTGAGAAAACATGCTCAGGTCCCTGCTCTGTGGCAGCGACCTTGGCCAGGAAAAGGTGTTGAGAGTTTCTGTCCTACCTCCTTTCCACTTTGGCCACCCAGCGTTATGCCATGCAGTAAAGTTGGTGGCAAAAATCCCTGATACACCAGTCAGCAACTGGTCTAGTCCTAAAGGGCACATCCAGGTGCATCTCCGTTCGGGCAGCAGTCAGCAGCCAGTCAATTCGCTTTCAGGCCACATGGGTCTGCTGCAAGGACGGACCTTCTCCAGCAGACTGAGCTCCACTCAAAATCTGCCAAAGCTGTCATGTTTTGCCATAAACAGGCAATGAGTCTCTAGGCCAGACAGAAAGCGTAAAATGAGCACAGCTGGGGGCCAAAGCACTAACATAAAGGAGGAGAAACCTGTACTTTCTTCCCTGTCGTGGCCACCACTTACATGTTATATTCAGTACTGGTTTCACATACAAATTCCATAAGCCTTAAATCAGTTGTGTAACAATTTTTAAAAGTTTAGGTATTTCTTTGGTTTGTTGGCTATTGGGTTCACACCACTGAAAAGTCACGCAGATGCCTTCTCACAGAGGCTATTTCTGACCAGCACAGTTCCAAGGAGTGATGTACACATACAGGCTTAAACTACCATGGAAACAACTCTAAAATGAGATTCCTCACTTGATGAAGGATGCACTTGTACTTCATGCATCAAACATCAAGCAGCTGATGTAGGACTTCCTTTTTTTCTATGATGTCGCAAATCACCTGCAGGAAAAAAAAAAAAAAAAATTCCTCTTTCAAGATCAGCATTCCTTAGACAGGCTTCATCCCATTCACATAAGACATATCTCAGTTTGGGATGAGCGTAAAGGGCTGCCTTCTAAAAACATCATAAACATGATTATATTTTAACCAATGCCACATATCAGCTGAAGAAATCTACTGGCTCTTATCCCTGCTAGAGGTATAGTTTAAGCTAAATAGCTGCAAGACAGCAGCGCCTTTGGTGTTTCTACTGAAGAGGAGAAGGTGGGGAGTTTGGGTGGCCTGGCGGGCAGCAGAACATCTCCAGAAGCATGCAGGGGGCAAAATAACAATCACGACTATGTTCAACAAACTTTGACCAGAAAAAACAGCCCAAGTTCTCCACCTGAAAGACCTGCCACGTGCTGATCAGAAACATGCCAAGAGCCGTAACTGTTTCTGATGTGGCCTCTTGTCACATATTCCTTGCTCTGACCTCAGGAGTTTCCTTCTGAGGGAATCAGTCTTAGTGAGACTCTGATAGCAAATGCGCATGCATGTGTGTCTGCCATTGGGTGAGACATGCCCTCACAATGGTATTTGTCACTTGGTACCTCCATAGGAAATCAGCTTTCACTCAGGGTCTCTGTATGACCAGACCCAGTTGTTCTTGGGCTGAAAATGATTAATGAAAAGATTAGTTTCCTGTGCTTGATCTCCCTTCCTGTACCAAAGAAAGGTTTTTCTCAGAAGTTGAAATACTGTGCCAATGAAAACATTGGATTTTCTTGAATTTGACCCAATTAGTTTGGTATCTTGCTGGGCATCCTGGGGTAGGCCCTCCCTTTTAACCCTGGCAATTTTTGTATTGCCTTTCTTAACCACAGACAGAGAAACAGACCTTTTAGAGAGTCCAAACCATAACTTGTTACAGTCATGGTCTCAATTTGCAGAGCCAGTAAATCTTCTTCGAAGGCCTTCACTACTGTGTTAGTTACCTCCCTGAAACAAGAAGCTTGGATCTATTAATTCCTTTAGCAGTAGTTCAGCAAAGTGATTGTCATGAACTATTGAGCTATAAATGCTCATCTTCAAAATCTTTTCAAAGAAAAAGCTCTGTAAGGCAGTCTGAGCCCTTAAAGGATTCCTAGCACCCTCCTCAGTACCTGCATTTCCTGTAAGATACAGTTTGGGAAAGTGATTTCCCCTGTAAGTTAAGAATCATAGAAAAAGAGGTTGTAGCAGAGTTTCCAGAGCTGCAAACGAGACAGCTTATGTTAAATTCCCTATCCCTCACATGTACTCCTCAGATCTGCCAGGAACACCGCAGCTGGGGGAGCTGGTAGGCTTCTGCTGGAGATGTAGACACCAGAAGAGGAGTTCTCAGGCGTGGCTACCCACTGTAGGAGACATTCATAAAAACATTTTTCTTCCATTATTTTGCTCTTTTAACATTAGGATACAACTCTCATGTGCACCACGATGTGAGTGAGAAATCACAGCAGGTTCTGGATGGATATACCTCTAGGCTCTGCTGTCATAAAACATCAAAACCCTGCCAGGATCCATATGCCCCAGGACTGCAAAGGTAAGGCAGAGCACCTTCTGCAGTCGATACATATAGGAGAGCAACACATCTACGCTATGGCTCGCTGTCTTCATCTCCCAGCCTGAATGATCCATTAATATCTGGGGCATCTTGACATGAATCCAGACTACTGCCCAAATGCACCCCCGAGGATTTTGGAAGAAGGTCTCACACTACTCCCCTCCCAGCCCTGGGGGCTCACGTGATCCCCACCACACGCCTTGCAAGATTTGTGATGAGGTGAGTCTCCAGGAGGTTGCTTCCACCACGGGAACTCTGCGGGCAGGGCACAGAGGTCACCCTGTGGCACCAGGGTGGAGCTGCCACTGCGTCGCCCCTTGCAAATGGGGATCTTTTCGAGAAGGACATGGGAATTATTCCATTAGTGAGAAGGAACTAATGGACAGGAGCAGCCAAACACAAGAGCAGGCTGGAGAGGCATTTCCCAGGACAGGCACCTCCATGGCCGCCAGCAGCACAGCTCCTCAGCTCCTGGCCTCCTCCACCAGACCAAATGCAGCCCCCATCGGTGCACCTCTAGCCCATGGTAGCAGTGAGGATGCCACTGTCACTGAAAAATCTTTTTCCTCCTGGTAACAATCATCTCAGAAGAAGACAGCAGCACAAGACAGCTTCCTCTCTACTCAGGAACCTCCTTCTCTGTGCCGGGAACAGCTGTGTCTTTGGGAAGGCAGAACACAAAACAACTCACAGATGGTCTTATTTCTCTGAGGCCCTTTTGCTCGCCTGTTTCTCCCTGTACTGCAGAAATCTGTCCCAGGAGGACAGACTGGAGGAGCAGAAGGAGCTGGGATACTTGCTTAAAAATACAGGGGAGAGTTTTCACTTTCTTGCTTTTAAAGGAAAAAATCTATACCTTGTTTCTGTGATTGCTCTCCCGATGCAAGCACATCCACCCTTACCCATAAGACAGCACTGCTCCCCCCTGAAATCACATCCCAATGGGTTTCTGTGGAATAAGAAAACACACCGTGAAGGGAGCATTGCTCGTCTTGTTGATTTTGAATTCTTTTGCTTGATAGTTCATAGTAACATCCCTTGTTATTCACTTCCTCCCTACTGAGCTTAAACAGTCCAAATTGTTCAGTCTTTCTCCTAGAAAATCCTTTTCACATCTTTGCTAGGCTCTGATCAGTAGAAAGTTCAATAATTGCAGCACAAAGGCTGGTCCCTTGTTAAACAGACTGCAGAGCTACCACGGAATTTTATAGGATTCTCTCTTATTCTGGCAACGTGCTGAAACTTAACTCACCTAAGCTATTGCCTGTGGTTATGGGGATTTAGTTGATGTGAGGAGTTACTTGCTGCTCTGGACCTCCTCCTCCTTCCCTTCCTGGGATTCTCCAGTTGAAGCTGAAGAAGAAACCACATTATTTTGCAGTGAGACACCAATAACACATACAAGAATGTCCTCCCTTAGGGGTGAGCACACTTTTTTTTTTTAATACATGTGAAAATACATGTTTGACATCACCTCAGGGGACAGGTGGGATTTTATTGTAAGAAATACTTTTTGCCTGAAGGTCTGCAGACATGACTGCTTCAGTGTAATGTGGTCATCTCTCTGGATGAACAGTCATACATATATAAATACATAGTGCAATCTATAGATACTTCTTTGAAGTATATCACTTCAAGTACATCGGCTATAGGAGCCGTCCAAGATACAAGAACATGTGTATGAACAAGACTGTACATTGCAAAAGACGCCTGGACGCCTGTCCTCCAACCAACCTGAACTGAATGGACATGCTGGTAGAGCATTCAAATTATTTCCTTCTCTGTTCCCTCAGCAGACATTGAGCCCAAAGACTGCTCTTCCTCCTCCTCCCTTTCAAAACTTGTCTTTTTTTTCTTATTTTTTAAAACTTCACCTTTAATCCCAATAAGGTCACTGATACAGCGAGAACTCATCAGAGGAAAAAAATAAAGGTTTATTGCTTGAGTTAATGGCATTCGGACTGTAAATCTTTCGATATTTATCCTTTTGATTACTACCATAGAGTTGTTATGTACTAATGTGGATGTCAAGTCTGGGGCTAGAGAAAAGACAAATAGAATATGTTTTTAGATGTAATGAGTAGGAGAGACTTTGGGGATTATTTTTTTTCCAGAGGTACTGAGGCTGCTGATTTTGCAATGATGGTGAGCTCCCTGCTTTGCCTTAGTGACACAGCTTTATCCTGAGCCGAAAAGCTTCCTCTTCACTTCCAAGTAGGGTATTTAAAAAATTATTAATTAAAGACTAGAAATGCAAATACTACACTTATATTACCTTGCATAATGCACGCTGAAACCAGAAATCATCATCTTCACGACTGCAGGAAGCACGCTGCTTACTCAGCAAACGTACTAAGAAATAAAATCATATTTCATATTTTAAACCAGTAAAGCACTTTTAGTGTTTTGGCACAAATGAAATGTCAGCAGTTTAAATTACACAGATGACAAGGATGTTCCTGTTCATTTCCCAGAAAGGACACAGAGGTTTTAGGCTTAATGAACCAGAATTTTAGTGTAGAACAAAGTATCTAGGCACATTGTACTTGAGACAACCTGCTAATGCTTTGAACACTTCCCTCCCCTGTGACTGTGAACCAGGAACAATTATTTAAATAAATAAATCAATAAATACATAAATAAAAGAAGATGCTGTTAATAAACGTAACTCTCCTTGTACTGGGGAGAAGACCCATCCTTGAGGAGTTCTTCTGAGAGAAACCAAAACAGCCTGCTTGTGTTTGGGAAGAAACAGCCACCAAAGCATTTTTTTTGTTTTTTTGGGGGGTTTGTTTTTTTTTTGTTGTTGGTTTGTTTGTTTTTGTTTGGTTTTTGTTTTTGTTTTGTTTTGTTTTGTTTTTTAAGTGTACAAACTCAAACTCAGGAAACAGCCATAGCTCGAAGAAGAAGTAGCTGGTTTAATGCTAGGTTTTGTTCCTTCCAGACCTCTCAAGTCCAAACTGCCGGCTCCCCTGCTCAGCACCAGCAGGCCTTGCCTTCCAAACCTTTCACCTCCTGCAAAGCTGTAAGCACCAGGTGAGGGAGGGACACGCAATTTCAGCATCTGCCCTTCCGTCAAATTCTCACCATTTTGGGTCAAGGCAGGTAAAACCAGTAAAATAAAGATTTACACTTAGGGAACAATTCTGGGAAGCTTTCAGCACTCACATCAGGAGGGAAGACAGCAGCTTTGCTGCTGCCTTGACATTGCCCCCTGCCCCAAGGCAGGGTGGCAGCCAGAAACGTCCCTCACCAAATGCCACATGCCACTTCTCCGAGAAATGCCACATTGCAGAGAAAGCAAAACTCAGGTATGTTCAAGTCCCATTCATACTCACATCCTTGGAGTTTGAAAAATTACTTGAATGAGAAATCAAAGTTGAGCTTGATCTTCTCATTTTCTTTCTCTGTTTGTTTTTTGTGAACATCTGCAGAAATTGTTCTGCTCAGATGTGTTTCCAGGACTGACACCAGCACTGGTTTGCCTGGGTAAAACCATGCTTTGTGAAGGAAGCAACAGAGTCTGGGCAGCTTTTCCCAGCTATGATAAATAAGATGGCTACCCTGTGGCTCCTTGCCCATAGCCAGCTCTCACATTCTCCTGCCAGCAATAGAGGAAACGACTGACGGTGTCCTTGAAGGATTTTTCCAAGGACTCTGCTCTCTTCAGAGATTTCCTCCTTTCATTTCACAAAAAAAAGAAAACAAACAAACAAAGGACACTGGAGGTAGAAAAAACATTCGATTAAACAATTAATTGAACTGATCATGTATACTGGTACCTGGGACACATACAGTCATTTAACTGCATCCTTCCCTACTCAAATTATGCACTTGCAAATGTGCCGTGACTGCTCTATCAGTGGCTTTACTCCATAAAGACAACTATTTCTTGGGTGAGGAAATAAAAATATTTCCCAGATATATGTATTTGAAAACACCAACACACCAATATCCTGAAAATACAACTAGCCTTTTAAGTATAACCTCATTTCCACATCCACTGAGAGCTTACAGCAGTTGCCGGGTGAAATCCTTCGAGTCAGGCTATGCGGATAGTTGGAACAGGTGACAGAAGCTCGGAAGGGATCATCAGAGAGTATGAATTAAACCTGCACCCCTAAACCCCGTTAGTTGTTCAAAACGGGTATAATCGATCTTTTCTGTCCCTTCGCCTTGTGCATTTGCTCACTCCCCTTGCCCACCAATACCAGCTTGTCTAGTCACCATCATGTCTTTCTCTGCGCCTCCCCCGCCCCGAAGCCCCTGAGGCCCCAGAAGAAGTCAGGATAGAGGAGGAATCTGTCTTGGTTGATGAGGGCTGGGTCAGGGACCAATTAAGCAACCTGGACGTCCATAAATCCATGGGCCCTGATGGGATGCACCCGCGGGTGCTGAGGGAGCTGGCGGAAGTCATTGCTAGGCCACTCTCCATCATCTTTGCTAAGTCGTGGGCAATGGGAGAGGTGCCTGAGGACTGGAGGAAAGCGAATGTCACTCGTCTTCAAAAAGGGCAAGAAGGAGGACCCGGGTAACTATAGACCGGTCAGCCTCACCTCCATCCCCGGAAAGGTGATGGAACAACTTGTTCTTGATGCTATCTCTAGGCACATCAAGGATAGGGGGATCGTTAGGGGCACTCAGCATGGCTTCACCAAGGGGAAGTCATGCTTAACCAACTTGATAGCCTTTTATGAGGATGTTACCCGGTGGATAGATGATGGTAAAGCTGTGGATGTGGTCTATCTCGATTTCAGTAAAGCGTTTGACACGGTCTCCCACAGCATCCTCGCAGCTAAACTGGGGAAGTGTGGTCTGGATGATCGGCTAGTGAGGTGGATTGTGAACTGGCTGAAGGAAAGAAGCCAGAGAGTAGTGGTCAGTGGGACAGAGTCCAGTTGGAGGCCTGTGTCTAGCGGAGTCCCTCAAGGGTCGGTACTGGGACCAGTACTATTCACTATATTCATTAATGACTTGGATGAGGGATTAGAGTGCACTGTCAGCAAGTTCGCTGATGACACCAAACTGGGAGGAGTGGCTGACACAACGGAAGGCTGCGCAGCCATTCAGAGAGACCTGGACAGGCTGGAGAGTTGGGCGGGGAGAAATTTAATGAAATATAACAAGGGCAAGTGTAGAGTCCTGCATCTGGGCAAGAACAACCCCGTGTATGGGTACAAGTTGGGGGCAGACCTGTTGGAGACCAGCGTAGGGGAAAGGGAACTGGGGGTCCTAGTGGACAACAGGATGACCATGAGCCAGCAGTGTGCCCTTGTGGCCAAGAAGGCCAATGGCATCCTGGGCTGTATTAGAAGGGGTGTGGTTAGTAGGTCGAGAGAGGTTCTCCTCCCCCTCTACTCTGCCCTGGTGAGGCCGCATCTGGAATATTGTGTCCAGTTCTGGGCCCCTCAGTTCAAGAAGGACAGGGAACTGCTAGAGAGAGTCCAGCGCAGAGCCACGAAGATGATTAAGGGAGTGGAACATCTCCCTTATGAGGAGAGGCTGAGGGAGCTGGGTCTCTTTAGCTTGGAGAAGAGGAGACTGAGGGGTGACCTCATCAATGTTTATAAATATGTAAAGGGCAAGTGTCAAGAGGATGGAGCCAGGCTCTTCTCAGTGACATCCCTTGACAGGACAAGGGGCAATGGGTGCAAGCTGGAACACAGGAGGTTCCACTTAAATTTGAGGAAAAACTTCTTTACGGTGAGGGTGACTGAACACTGGAACAGGCTGCCCAGAGAGGCTGTGGAGTCTCCTTCTCTGGAGACATTCAAAACCCGCCTGGACGCATTCCTGTGTGATATGGTCTAGGCAATCCTGCCCCGGCAGGGGGATTGGACTAGATGATCTTTCGAGGTCCCTTCCAATCCCTAACATTCTGTGATTCTGTGATTCTGTGAAGCTCTTTACCACGCTAGTGTCTCACTCAAATCCTTTCTGGTATTTTGCCTGGGAGAACTGGGCTGGGGAGAGGGGAGGCTTTTGTAAAGGTAACGTTAAGGTGCAATTATGCCTTATTAAGGGATAAGGAAGAGGTTCCTTCCCTGCCCAAGACTTATTTCGCACCCAATCGTGAACTTGGCTCGTGTTGCAGTCAAGTGTTTTCCATCATAGACCAACAGCAAGAAACTCTGAAGTAACCGGGACCTCCCTGACAGCAAAGGAACGAGCCTGAGAGACTCCCCGTGCGCAGGGCAGTTCCTGCCCTGCCTGCGGGCAGGAGAGGGGAAGCGCTGCCCACCAGCGCCCACAGCGATCCGGGGCCCTGCCAAGGCAGAGCCGCTGGCCAGAGGCTGCCAGCTCTGACCAGAGTGGTACAACGAGCAGGCACTAATCCCCACATCATCTCCGTACGTCTGCGAGATGCCTGCTGAGCTCGTGGGTGTCCAAAGAGATAGCCAATTAGTGTTACAGACACTAACACCAGACGAAGCCCTGAAGTACATGCCCCATTACATGCTGCTTTCAAGCATCCACGCTGTGGCTCATGTGCTGAGGCTTTCAGGTTTCAACATTTCAAATTAAAAAGCTGCTAAAGGTTTATTTCTGACTTGAGAAATGGGAAATTGCTCCGCTTAACCAAGCCCCTGGAGACAGCATGTCCTGCACTGCAGCCACAGTCCACACCCTCGGGAAACACACACAAACCCTACAGCTTCACTCTAACCCTAAACAAAGGGTAACTCAAACTTCAGTGCTTCCAAACCATCATTAGCATTTGCTGTTACAACCCAGAGACTCTTTGACGATGATCTAACTATGAAGATCTAACACCCCTCTTAAATCTCAATAACTTTGTGGCCCTAAACGCTTTGAATTTCAGTTTCACTGCGAGTCCCCACAGTCCTCAGTGCAAGAGGAATCAAAAAGCTCCCACTCCACTTACTCGGCATCATACTCAGTCCTACACATAACGTGTATCACATAACGCACAACATGAGTGCAATGGACTGAAAAGTGAACGTTCACAAAAAATGGAAATGCAAATATTTAACTGCCCTTCCTAACAGTAACAGACAAAAACAGGAAGGTGAGTGTTAGAACAGGAACAAACTTTTATATACTAAAAAAGGACAGTGAAAATGGAAATGGGGTGAGTGCCTACCACCACTCATGCTTTTTTCTCTTCCATCCCACACATCTCCTCCTTTTGGGACTACAAGCTCTCCTGTTTTCCCACTTATTCACACAGCCTCTCACAGGACAAAGTCATAGATACTAAGAAAACAAATCTTGCTGCATTAGAGTCACACTGTGAGCGTTTGAAAGCCAATTAACATTGTACATGTTGAAATTAGTCCACAACCACAACCTTTTGTTCAATAAAAATTAACTGTCATAGTTTATGCTTAGTTCAGTAATAATAAAAAAACCTGCATGTTCCTCATACTCTCATAATGACTGCACAGTATTATTTATAGAAAAAAATATGACTAACAAAGCAAATTTCTTTTCTGAAAATTGCATGAATTTTTCATTATTTCCCACACTGAGCTATATTTTCTATGTAAATTGCCTACTGTCATCTAATTTCCTTAGGATCTTAAGGCTACTATTTCACTTGTGAATTGTTCAAAACTAGACCACAAACTGCAGAGATGCAGAGCACGTGCTGGCATGATTTGAGAAGTCAGGAAAATCCTGCCTGGACTGGGCTGCGTGGCCGGCACCATCTGCAACCTGCACATAACTCCTTGACACCAACCTGATTCTAGTCCAGCTGCTGACAGTTCTTACAAATTAAAGAAAAAAAGTATTTGCCCTGAACTCCTAATTATTACAAAACTGCATGTGTCTGTATTTTCCAGAACTAAGGCCTTTTATTGCATTTTGTATCACCATTCAAATTTAGGAATAAACCACGTACATTGAGCCATGAGGCATTCTTGACTGCAATATCTCAGAAGTTTACAACGTTCGATCCAAACACACTAAACACTTGAAAAACATAATTACTGGTGATAGAATAGCTCCATCTTCTGGAATAAAAGTTATTTTCTTGACAAGCATCTTTATATTTCCAACACGGATCTATGTGTAAAAATTTCTATTTCAAAACCTAGCTTGAATATTTTTACTAATACGGAAGGTGAATCTTGGGAAAAAAATGGGAGAAATTTAGGATAATGTGATTTCTGATAAACTTCAGGGATCATTCATTATTTTCTAATGACATTGAAAACGCACGCCCGTTGTACAGCATGCCATATTAAAAACTGACCTTATTATTTAAGAAATAGCTGTAATTGGACTTTGAGAACAAGAATTTAAACTCTGTTTAAGACAAAACACTCAGCACACACATACTGAACTTTAGTCCTGATTTAGGGTACTTTAAGCTTCACGTTAAAAGTTTGTAGTGTTACAAAAGCGTGCTTGTGGTTAAACACCGCCCTAAACAGGGAGTGATTAAAGCCCCTGCTGAAGTACTTGAAGTCTGAACTATAGAGAAGGGGCTACAAGTGATCCTTACTGCTATTTATAAAAAATATGAAAAGTGTGTTTAAATGAAATACTTGAAGTTAAGCACATGATGCATTTTAGGCAGGTAATTAGTAACGATGATTCCCATACATAAAATTTAACTTATGGTCAAGTCAAGTGTTCAACTGGAGAGGCCAGAACAAAACCATGACTACAATTTCCAATTTTATCACTTTTATGTATCATTGGCACATTCTATGTTTGTTGCTTGAAAAAAAACAAGCGTTAACGAACTAAGTTCTTACGTACTTACTCACAAAGGGAAAAGAACATTGAAGGTGTTAGTGACCTACTAACCGGTGCTGCGTAGTATTTCTTGATTTCACAGGAAGCGTAGAGCCACCAAAAAAAGATGAAAAATTAAACATGTACATCTCCATTTACTTTTGAAGTAGCAGTGTATCTAAAGTTAACACAAACTCACGGACACATGAGAATAGCAGAAATTTAAAACTTGTTTAACAAAACAAAGCAACTGAAGCTTTATTTTTCTATATAGAAAGAGGTGTCTCTATGTGCATTCTTTTAAGCTAAGGAAAATGAAAAAGCCATGCAGCCCTTGAAGAAATAAATCCTAAGGTGGTAATATATATACACAGGAAGTTTCCCCTTTAGTAGATGATTCCTCTCAACAGATGCTTAACGTCATTTAGGAGAGACAAATTTATGACTACTTTATAGTAGAGTACTCTACTACATTTTTTTCAATACAATAGCAAAACCATTGCGTGAATCACCATATTGCTCACATCAGTTAAACAAGAGCAAGTAACAAAACCTAAGCAGCTGAACGTATATCTGGAAATCAGACTCCTTATGCAAAGTAAGCACAATGAAAGGATATAGAACAAATGAAAGGACTTTTCTTCAAAAAAGTTATCTTTCCACTTTCTGCAACTTCACTTCTCATATGGCTTTTGAATGGAGGCATTAAGTTAAAAGAATTTTCCCACCCATAGTCAAGTATCGACTGTCTTTAAATACAGCAACGCAAGAACAAACAAAAGTTAAAAATTTAGCATACCATATTACTTTACGTAATACAGCACTAAAATCCCTTTTGCTAAGGCTACAAAGGACAGATTTACAGTAATATGAGGTACTGGCATTTATGGTTGGAAGAGTAAAGGAGGAGAAGAATTATATAGCATTGTCATCAGACATGTCTTCTCTCTTTTTTCCTTTTTTCTTTTTGAGGGGTTTTTGGTTTTGGTTTCGTTTTTTACAAACGTTTTTTACATGTCTTGATGACCACATGCTTTAAGCTTATATTCATTTATTTATACATATATATTTTATTTGTAGGGGCAATTGAGAGAGAGTCACAAATAAGGAAAGGACACTAAGGTTTTAATAAGGGCAACAAAAAAAATGTTTTCACCAGAATAGATTCACATTACAGTACACCAATATTGACAGCATTCTCTTTTGTCTATTTTTGGTACATAAGATGGAATCTTTCTACATAACCTTATAAGGCTTCAGTAACTAAAAAGTAAAAAACCTATTAGTTTACAATTTATTTAAAAATTCTGAAAGACACAGCAAGTTCTAAACTTTAGTAGTGCTACCCATACACAACCATCTGGTTTAAGAACCCATTAAAAGAGCTTCCTTTCAAGGGAGCTTCCAACAGCAGAGTTGTGCAATATGGATGTCTCTTAACTACAAGGGGCAAAAAAAATATTACACATGGCACACATTCTCATTCATATTTTGCAATGTAAAAAGTTACAAACATACCTAATCAAATAAATAATAATAAAAAAAAACCTGAAATGTGTTTGTTATGTATCCTAAAACCATTACGCAGAATAATGGAAACTTTCACTCAGACTATTTACATGGTAATACCCAGGTGAGGGTACACACTGCTACAAAACTCATAAAACAAAGGGTAAACTTGAAATGTTTTCCATAGTAAAGGTCTAGCAGCATGACTATATCTAATGCTGTTTGTTTTCTTGACGGTTTTTGGAAGTTTGTTTTAATCTATGTCTTCATCCAGTTCATAATTGTCTTTATCATAAATATCTTTTACTAAAAGAACCCGTACGAGCATATTTTCCAAAGTGTTGCGGTCCAGTGACGTGGCCGTGTACCAGATGGGACTCTCCACAGAGACAGAGCACTCTGGCTGCAGATAGAACATGTCTGTCCTCTGATTCAGATTCTGTGGGCTACAAGGGGGAAAACATGGGGGGTTAGAAAAACAGCCTCACAGGACAAAACAGTACATTAGCACTTCTGATATCCTCTGTAAACAAAACTCAAACCCTACTTAGGCAAGTTACAAAAAGAAGATTAATGTGGAGAAATGCGGCCTTGTTCATAGGAGAAGCCGTGCTGGGTCTGGCCCAAGCCCGGCCAGTCCCGTGTCCTCAGAGCACCCAAAGGCAGATGTCTGGGACCCAGCAAGCATACGGGACACCACAGACTCTTCCAGCTTTCAAAAATGTGCAGCTCCAAGAATTGCTAAACCAGAAAGTACTTTCTATCTATGTAGGAACCCCCGGTCAATGGATTTGCAAAGAGGCCCAACACTGACACCAGTAATTGCTCACACCACAGCCTGATCACACAGAATCAATCAGGTTGGAAGAGACCTCTGGGATCATCGAGTCCAACCACTGCCCTGACACCACCCTGTCAACTAGACCATGGCACTAAGTGCCATGTCCAGTCTTTTCTTAAACACATCCAGAGATGGTGACTCCACCACCTCCCTGAGCAGCCCATTCCAATGTCTAATAACCCTTTCTGAAAAGAAATTCTTCCTAATGTCCAACCTGAACCTCCCCTGGCGAAGCTTGAGGCTGTGTCCTCTTGTCCTATTGCTAGTTGCCTGGGAGAACAGGCCGACTCCCACTTCACTGCAACCTCCCTTCAGGTAGTTGTAGACTGCAATAAGGTCACCTCGGAGCCTCCTCTTCTCCAGGCTAAACAACACCAGCTCCCTCAGCCCTTCCTCGTAAGTCAGACCCTCCAGACCCTTCACCAGCTTGGTCGCCCTCCTCTGGACTCGCTCCAACACCTCAACGTCTTTCTTGAAGCGCGGGGCCCAGAACTGGACACAGTATTCAAGGTGCGGCCTCACCAGTGCCGAGTACAGAGGGACGATCACTTCCCTAGACCAGCTGGCTACACTATTCCTAAGAGAGGCCAGGATGCCATTGGCCTTCTTGGCCACCTGGGCACACTGCTGGCTCATGTTTAGCTGGCTGTCGATCAGCACCCCCAGGTCTCTTTCCGCCGGGCCGCTTTCTAACCACTCTTCCCCCAGCCTGTAGCGCTGCATGGGGTTGTTGTGGCTGAAGTGTAAGACCTGGCACTTGTTCTTGTTGAACCTCATGCTGTTGGTCTCGGCCCATCTATCTCTGGGCAGCTATCTCTGAACATAGCGCCTGGTGTTCCCTTGGAAGTCAAGGATGGTAGTTCTGAGAGATGCACAGAAATAGAACAAGCTAAAATTCCTCCTATTTTACTTAAAGGGTTGGTCACTATAAGTCTTAAAATCCTTTAATTCCTGACCTGCTGCACTTCGGAGTTCATACACATGCTTGATGCAGCTCAGACATATCCTGTAAGCCACTAGAGAAGACCCCTCAAGGAAATTCTAGCATTTTGTCCACTTAGGCAAGTCTCAGAAAATAATTTTCAATTCTGCGTGTACAAATGCTCACTCATGCTCCCTCCTTCATAAATACTGCAGACTTCAGAGGTCAACTGTATTTCATGTTTGTTTGGTAAAATTTCTTATTTCTACCAGCTGGTCTTCCCAAACTAGCTGATAAAGTTTCAGGTGTTGCTCTTTGCCTGCTGGGGTGAATGTTGGCTTGTTCTGCTCTCACATAAATCAGATTAAGAGTCAGATAAGAAGCCAAAATATGATGGTTTAAAATATTCTAATAATGTAAATATTTTAACCCCCTTCCTCCTTTTTTATAAGCCAATATTTTTATAGGAACAAGCAATCACATAGTGCTCATAGCTGTGAATAAGAGGATCCTGAAATTTCAGCTGCAACTGTCCACTGATCACCAAGTATATTTCAAATAGCTGGCATTACCTTAAATTTTGCATTAGCTTTTAAAGTGTTAAATATAGTGTGAAGGCAAAAAAAACAACCCTGCAACAATCAGAATTAACTGAGTTTATGAAAAACAGGTGCTTGCAGCAACAGACCACAAGTTATTCTTTACATGTTTCTCTCTGTAACATCACATACTTGCTCTTCTGCCTACATTGTAGCTAAGCTCTTTCTTCACTTTTAAGAATAAGATGCTGTTTCCTAACGCATGTTGGGTCTCACACTTCATTTGATTTATTGTGTTGTATACACAATGTGATTTTATTTCTTTGGTATCACTTGCCTGTATTTCACTTAGAGTTGCACAATTAAAATCAGCCGCTTGAATGGCTGTTCCAATTAAAGCAAAGTATTTCCCATGAAATCCTGTTTTCAAACTCTTCCAAAATGCTTGGCTGCTAATTTTTTTTTTCTTAAGAGTTGCCTAAGCTTTTCTTTGTAATGTATTACTTTCTGTGCAGATTGGAAGGAAACAAGCTATTTCTAAATGCTGCGTTACTGTCAGCAGTATTTTTTTCTATACAAATATTTTAAACATGCTTTCAAACTAGGCATCTCAAAAGCATCTACATTTCAAATCCCTGATAACTTAACATTAAGCAAATCCATTGTCTCAATTCAATTCTTACTGAAAAGACAGGGACCTCACAAACTAAACCCTCAGCAGAAAAACCTACCAGATCCCTTGCTGGTAATCCTCTGCAGAGATAGTTGGTGTTTCCTGGTAAGAAAACTGAATCACACTGTCCTTCCCAGATGGAGTCCTTGACAATCAACATTGAAGTATTCTGCTGCTCCCACACACTTTCTGCACATCTTGTCCAGATACAGAACCGGAGATTTCAATGCTTTCATTTAGCTGTTTTTCAGAAGATCTCAATCCATTCCCTTTGCTTGAGCATATTTCATGTTGCATCGAAACATCTCCCTTTTGCACCTGGTCTACCCTAGACCACTTCTGTATTAGAATCATAGAATCATAGAACGGTTTGGGTTGGAAGGGACCTTAAAGATCATCTAGTTCCAACCCCCCTGCCACAGGCAGGGACACCTTTCCACTAGACCAGGTTGCTCAAAGCCCCATCCAACCTGGCCTTGAACACTGCCAGGGAGGGGGCATCCACAGCTTCTCTGGGCAACCTGTGCCAGTGTCTCACCACCCTCACAGTCAAGAATTTCTTCCTAATATCTAATCTAAATCTACCCTCTTTCAGTTTAAAACCATTGCCCCTTGTCCTGTCACTACTTGCCCTCGTAAAAAGCTTCTCTCCCGCTTTCCTGTAGGCCCCCTTCTACGCTAAGAGGTCTCCCCGGAGCCTTCTCTTCTCCAGGCTGAAGAGCCCCAACTCTCTCAGCCTGTCCTCGTAGAAGAGGTGCTCCAGCCCTCTGATCATCTTCGTGGCCCTCCTCTGGACTCACTCCAACAGCTCCATATCCTTCTTATGTTGGGGGCGCCAGAGTTGAACGCAGTACTCCAGGTGGGGTCTCACGAGAGTGGAGTAAAGGGGCAGAACCGCCCTGTATTACCCTGTATCATACTTACCTTTTAGACAGATAGCACTCAAACATCTTCACAGGGCATCTAGCTGGATTAGACGTGTTTTCAATTTGTTCAAATACTGGTTCATCATCTTCATGTTTCCTTTTTCCAGTAGTAATTTTATCTTTAAGAAGAAAATCAACAACATCTAAGTCATAGTTTGAAGTTATTTTACATTTTTCCGTAAACATCCCTGAGTGGGCAATGCAATGCAGTCACCACAACTATGCATATCTGCAAACTGGGAACTCAACCTACGGCCACAAGAAAGTCGCAGCATTTAGCATGGAGACCAGTGGGCTCAAAGCGATCATTTAATGCAGAGACCCTGTAGTCTCCACAGACCACACACTCCAATTAAACATCCAGGAGCCAAGAGCTGCTAAACTTTACGCAAAGGCGGATCTCTGGCTCCTGACAAGGTGCCCAGATGTCCCTCAGAGGAGCGCAATGTGGATGCTCCTGCAATACTCATTTTGGAACTGCCATAGTACCTTCACTATCAGCTCTACACAGGGAAGACACTTGGTATCGAAGACAAGCTTTGCTTTCCATTGTTAGAGGATTTTTTTTCCACTGTCTAAAAACAGTGCCAAAAGAAAGTCTTAAGTGTTGCTCCACTGTTTTCAGGCCAAAATATTTAGTGTTAAAGTAGAACAAAGTATTCAGAAGAGCAACCGGTGAATGTGATCCTAGCTGTTTAATCCTCCAAAGGTAATCTTCTTCAACTCGAGAGAATATTGATCCTTCAAAAAAAGAATATTAGAGAGAATACAACAGATTAGCCCATAAACTGTGCAGGTGCAAAAGAATCAAGTTTCTGTTTACTGTAAAATTTAACAAAATGCTTATGACAGAAGCCTCTAATAAGCCTATTTAATTATATGTCCACAACCCCAAAACCGCCTCCTAAAGACACACTCACTGTTCCAGGAAGAGACAGTCAATGGGAAACATCAGTATAGGCAATTTCACATACCACACTTTTCTATTTAATTACAACAGCATTGCTTACATGTGGTTCCCTCATGTTATTACATGAAAACAAATGTTCAAGGGGCTAATCTTAATCTCTCCATAAAAAGTATATTTTTGAGTTCATTTTATTCTGCGCAGGCAAGGCCTCCAAATAGCCATACCTTCTTCTTTCTTCTTGCTAATGGATACCTCACTTGGAAAGCATGCCTGGACCATATCAGGGTACAGGGAGGGCCCTATACAGAGGCTCTCCAGAGCTATACAGAGAAAAGCCAGTAGCAGGAAGAGAGAGGAAAGGGGTTGGTAAGCACAAACCCTCACTCAAGGGAGGACTGTGAGAAAGGTGGTAGAATAGTGGATTCTGCAGTTCAGCACCAACATCGATCTGCTGGGGAAAATTCCTGTTTTTTCCATGAACTGACGATCCTCCTGAGCTGAAGGCCCATAGCAGAGTCCTCCCAATCCAGCTGAGAAAGACTACGATACATAGCTGGTCAGCCCTACCCACCCACACATAGCCCCTGCGCGCGCCTGCCTGCTTCCCATCTGGGAAAAAAATGGGCAAAAAAAATTCAGCGCAACTTTCTCTCCTAGAAAAGGATAGTCAATTTAAGATTAACAGGTGGTGGCAAAAATCAGCTCTTGCAGCATGGATAACCAAGAAACAAGACAATAAGAACAGGTACATTCTTAATTGAACTCTTAGATGAGATCGTTAAAATTTTTAATCAATTACTATCACAATGCATAAAATGTATATATCTACATGCTTAAGAATATAGAACGATTAAGAGATGAAAAACATACATGACCAAAAAGAAAATTACCATCTGGAAGTATGCTTGGTTGCCAGCTTCTAAGGATTTTATTTAATTCCTGTTCAAATGTCTGGTAGATTGGATCAATAAATATGTTGTCTTTTCGATTACTTCCATATAAATACTACAGAAAAGAGAGAGACAGACAATACTTACAATTCCAGATTAGAACAAATCCTGTGCTACAGGGTTCTTTTTCAGTACAATGCTTGCACTTTTATGAAAAAACAGTATCTAAAAATAAAGCAATGACACTTTTCCAATACTTAGCAGTTAAAAGTTACCTCCAGTATAACTTATGTTGTAAATTTCTAACTGGATATGAATCATGGGTTAATTACAACTCTAACATTTTTCTCTAAAATTTCTTGTGTGCAACACTGTATCAGTGAATGGGGAGTCATTTAAAAAAAACCCCTCAACTAATTTATCTTTTCTTCCACCTAGGTCTTCAAAGAAAAAAAAACATTTAGCAAGAACGTGCCATTTTAAATGTGAACTCTAGACACTGACAAAAGCATCTTCAACACAGAAGTGGGAGCAAAAAAAAGCCCATATATTTGTAGTAATGATATGCAGCAGTGCAAGAAAAATGATGGGACGGTGCAAGGCGCCTGCCTATTCTGCAATCTAATTATCTTGACCCCCTGGACCTTACAGACAAACTCTTTTGAACCTTTACTGGCCTTTAGAATTAATGGCTACGGGCTATACTAGTATTTGACATTATCCTCTCTTGAGACATTTCTGAGAAACAGAGGATTGGCTTCTTAAATTTTCCACTTCGGTGTTATCTTTGCGTGAACAAGCCTGTTGTTAGTGAACACAATAAAGCTGACAGGCACAAAAAATGTACTGACTTCTGGAAATGGCATCTATTTCTGTACACATACTTGAAATAACATTAAACTCTGCACTCATTTATACTAGGCGGATCAGCATATCTTGACTTCTTTATCTTTGCACTTAGTTTTATACGGAAAAATGAATGAATACATTTCCTGGAAGTCTCCAACACATCATCTTCATTTAGATAACTATTTTACACGATATATTTAACTAATTCTTCAAAGCACAATATTCCCCAAAATGTGCTTGTTTCTACATATATCAGTTTTGATTTTATAAAGCAATTCTAAATCAGACAATACAACTTACTATAAGCTTCATGGGGTCTGACCCTCTGTTCCCTGGTACATTTTTCCTCCATGAATTTTCTTTTTCTCTGATTTGCATTAAACACTCACACTGAACGCTGGCAGTGAAACCAAAAATCAGACTGAAAACTGGTTTAAAACCAATTCCCAGATAAGCCTGTGAGAACATAACTAAAAATATTTGTTTCCTGGTTCAGAATAAGCATTTGGCTAAATGCTGACATCCCCAGTAGAAATCTGTGAAGCACCCTGGACCATTAGCACCGCAGGGTCTACAGAAGAATGATGCCATGTTGCAGTCTCCCCTGCTACACAATACCCAATGAACATCTGCAAACCTTCATTTCCACACCATAACACTGTGCGCTCTGCTGCTCTACAAACTCCAGAGGACGCAGGATTAGCATAAGCAGTTTCCATCTGAGATGAGCTCTACTGAAACCGCAGTGAACAGGAAGGAACCAGACATGCCTCTGAGTCCTACATTGGAGAACAGGCTGAATCACTGCCCACAGCACCTTCACACAAACATCTGTCAAGCTCCATCAGCCTGAATTTTGCCCAAGCAACGCCATTATTACATGTGCAAAAAAACCCCCAAACCCCCAATCTGTACTGGGACAAAGAAAGAAGGGCACAAGGCAGAATCACAGAATCACAGAATGTTAGGGATTGGAAGGGACCTCGAAAGATCATCTAGTCCAATCCCCCTGCCGGGGCAGGATTGCCTAGACCATATCACACAGGAACGCGTCCAGGCGGGTTTTGAATGTCTCCAGAGAAGGAGACTCCACAGCCTCTCTGGGCAGCCTGTTCCAGTGTTCAGTCACCCTCACCGTAAAGAAGTTTTTCCTCAAATTTAAGTGGAACCTCCTGTGTTCCAGCTTGCACCCATTGCCCCTTGTCCTGTCAAGGGATGTCACTGAGAAGAGCCTGGCTCCATCCTCTTGACACTTGCCCTTTACATATTTATAAACATTGATGAGGTCACCCCTCAGTCTCCTCTTCTCCAAGCTAAAGAGACCCAGCTCCCTCAGCCTCTCCTCATAAGGGAGATGTTCCACTCCCTTAATCATCTTCGTGGCTCTGCGCTGGACTCTCTCTAGCAGTTCCCTGTCCTTCTTGAACTGAGGGGCCCAGAACTGGACACAATACTCCAGGCAGCAGGGGAGCGAGGCAGGCAGGCTAACACCTTCTTCTATATGAACCCTCTCCACTAGATGCCTGCCTGACCATGCAACAACCTTTACTTTTAAGTGTAAT
Organism: Nyctibius grandis; assembly: GCF_013368605.1. Classification (NCBI taxonomy): domain Eukaryota; kingdom Metazoa; phylum Chordata; class Aves; order Nyctibiiformes; family Nyctibiidae; genus Nyctibius; species Nyctibius grandis. The sequence goes on from NC_090659.1 coordinate 107,461,151, forward strand.
TTTTTTTCAGGATCAGTACTTCAGATTTATCAAAACCATTATTGAACCATTTCTGGCTGGAAGCAAAACAATTTCAGCTGCAAATGAACTAAACTGAGAAAATGTACCATTTGACTCAGGGACCAGTTTGCTGGAACAGATTTTCCAAGTCCTTCCTTTAAGAAAAACAGTTATTTTACAAAGTCAAAAAAACAACTTAAGACTTGAAGACACCTGAGCACTTCCCCTGTGCTCAAACCATATTACACCCATGAGGAAAAGCTCCAACCTGAGCCTGTACTTAGCCACAGTGAGTGCAGTAATGCTGGTGGAGGGGGAAAGTGCTCTTTTTCTAGCCTATGGCTTCCACGTTCTCTTCCTTTGAAGAGAACCTTACTCTAAGTTAGCAAAATATTGATGATCTTTGGCACAACTTTATCCTTAAATGGCATAATTTAATCTCCTCTGAGCCTCCTCTGAGTTAAACCAGTAACTTTTATGCAGTAGCAGACAAATTATTCTCCTTCAGGAGTACCCACATCGGGGTTGTGAGACGGAAAGAAAGACTAAGAAAATAGTAGAAGGCAATAGAGTTTTGTTGCACATTGCGACAACTACGTGGCATTTAGTGCATCACTAACTTGTTTAAATCTGTTTCTTCAGAAGGGTAACACATGTCCATAAACACAGAATTTGCCCCTAGCACACAGATGTCGGCTGCAGCCCATGACAGCTCACATGCTTACATGTGTGTGTCCCTCACTTGCTGTCTCTGTCTTTGTGAAATGCAAACGCCTCAGAACAGGGCACAACTGGGCCAATGAAATGAGGCTGTTAACATCACCTGAATTAAATACTGGACATTAAGTATAAGCAATAATTACAGTACAATGACCACAAGTTGTTCCTCTAATGTTCCAGTGTTGTGTATGTGTATTACGGCTCATGATAATTGTGTTGTGCCACACAAACTTTGGTTTTGATGAGCTAAAAAAAAAAAAAATAAAGTTTTATACATATCTAGCTTTCACAGTAGAAAAAACAGACAATGTCAAAGGTACAGAGAAAGGTGGAAAAAGGAAAAAATATTAGTTGAGTTCCATTTTATAAACACATACCTCACTCTGTGTATTGTTTATCAGCTTAATGAATATTTTCAATTCAACAGAAAGATACAGAGAGACAGTATATCATGCAAGTGCAGAAGCAGAAAGCTAGCTGAGTTTGAAACATGCCTTGTTGCAATATCGACTAAAACGCCAAACAATGAATGCTCGCTTCTCAAATTTCAACCATTAGGTAAAGATATCAACTACCTCCTTAATTTTGCATACTCACAATACAGAAAAATTAGTGGAGGCACTATTTATTTTAAAAAGACTTTGATTTAAAAATTTGTTATTTGATTCAAGTCCTCTGCCTGAAGTATGAAACAGTTTAAGCAGGATTGCAAAGCCTGTGAACAGCTTGCTTTCCACATCATATGCATTTTTTATTGCCTTTTAGCTTGAATGAAATTTTCTGTGTTCTCAGCTCTGAACACTGCTTATTTTATCTATGATTTGCCTTATGTACTATAAATTAAGACATCCTCTGCTTAAAAGATAAGCTGTTGAATAGCTTTTCTGATTATCTAGTGATATGTTATTGCCTTCACATACAACACATCTAAACTGACTTCCTTTATCTTTGAAATACAATGTAATTACAATTTGGGGGCAGGGTGTGTGTATAAGACAGTCGCTATAGCAGAGTTTCCTGCACTCTACAAAATAGCCTGACTGCCCACAGTCTGCAATATTCAGTAAATTAGACTCCCCCAAAAAGACACTTCAAATAGCTTGTTTCCACTATATGCTAAATAACTGAATTCATAAAACATTTACAAATCATGCCTTGTTTCATTCTGTTTTTACATTAAGCCATCTTTAGCAAACAAAATGAAGCCCAGCATCTGAAAAAACGATGTCATTTTACACTGCAAATTCCTTGCTTTAACCCAGCAAGAAGCTTAAAATTATTACAATATACCAGTTTGCATTTGAGTTTTCAGGATGGGTTTGCAAACTCATTTTCTATATAGACAGCCTTCTACAACGTGATTTGGACAGCAGCCTCTCTGTGTTCCAGTTCATAGCCATTATATTAAGAATAGCCCCTAGCCAATAAATCCACATTATCTCCATTCTTCCACTGAAATGGGTTACAGTCAAATCAGCATCTCCGCTTCCCATCTCTACAGCCTCTACTAACCTCCTGTATCCCAAGACACAGATAATAGATGCTGTCAGGTGCATAGTTCTCTCCATTTGGCCTTCGAATTTCATTGACAAAATGTGTCAACCCATAGTTTAACTCTGCTGAAGTATGTGATAATAGATCTTCCTTTAATTTCACAGACTTTGCTGTAAAATAGAGAAAAGATGCTACATTATACAACAGAATTATTACATGGTGAGCGTGGGATGGGGTATTTTTGGACTGGAAAGCGGGAAACTGGCTTGATGTCCTCTCCACTAACCAATGAACGAGTTTAAATGTACAAAGTACTTCAAATGTTAGGTCTGTATTAAAATAAACCAGGCTACCAGCGTAAAGTGTAGTTAATCAAAGGCAGTATCACCCACTAATGAATGTACTGTCATGCACAGCTGAGGGTGACACAGAAGTGGCCCAAGATGCTGAAGTGAAGACAGTGCTGTAGAGGGAGACCTTCGGGGAAAACGGCCGTTTCCAAAGATCCAACAGCATAACGCAAGGGTGCTAAGACGTGTGTGGCAGCTGAAGAAGAGCAGGAATAGCAGTGATCCCCCTTTTCCCTCACAGTACAAACGTACACACAGTGGAGCATTGCAGAACGAGCAGCAAGGCTCCATAGCCAGGTAATGCCAGCTTCAGATGAAGAGCTCTTTCCAGGACAAAGAGTAGGATGCCCTTCCATTGCGATTTAGAAGTCCGGAAAAGGTGTGAACCCCAAGGCAAGTTAGAATATGAGGAAAACCAGGATGCAAACAAAAAATCAAAACGGTCACAGAAAGTCAGAAAAGCCAGGAAGGTGCTGTCCTGGCCTGCATGAGAAGAGTGAGACCCAGCATTCTGAACCATGTACGGAAAACTAGGGCGGGGGGGTTGGGGGGGGGGAAGAGTTGGCAACTTTGTAGTAAAATAATCCCAGTCATTGTGAGAACATTAGGGACATGTGAAAACTTCTATTGAAAATTCCAGCTGAAAATCAGATGAGTGCAGCAATTCTCCCTACCAAATAAGAATCTGGATGCCAGATTTTTGGAAATACTTACTTGATTTCAGTTCTTCTAATTCTGGAAGCTCTTCATCTAAATACAGAGACTTTACCCAGTGCTTCCAGGCATTTACACCATAGGCGTATTTGAATGGGAAGCTACACTCTGAGTTTTCAGAGCTGTCATCGTGAGACTGGTATTCTGACACTGCTCTCCTCTTCACCCCCTGCCATTGAAACACAGTGGTCAGCACCAACAACACAGAAGCTGAGCAGAATGAACGAGGCCAAATCACAAACTGAAGGTTCGGCATAAAGACAGACATGCTTCATTCAGTAGGTAGGTTCTGTGTTGAACACACTTCTAAGGACTTAAGCTGACAGACGTTTCTAAGTTGCCTTTCAAACTGGTTCCTAACACAGAATAATTTTTGATAATGGAATTCCTGTATTGGTTATATCATATTAAGCAACAAACACACGATGCACCAAATAATTCAGTGTATTTATAGGAGTTCATTGTGTTAATGAGCAGGATGTTAAAGATGCTACAAATCTATGTCAGAAGGTCAACTTTTAGGCTCAACTGAACCCATCAATGGAAAAGCCAGCACTGGCCTCAAATTAAAGCATGTCTAGGAGTAGATATGTGGAAAATGTCCAGCAGATAATACCGACTGCTTAGACTCCAAATTTAAAACTAGAAAGCCAAATTTATTCTTAGAAAGTTTTATTAGAAGTTGGCTTTTTTTTTTTTTTAAAGCTGCAATATCTACAGCAGTTATTGCAACAAAACCATTTCAGCTTTGTGCCAGGCACCAGAAAGTCTATTTCCTGTTAGTTTTCTTCTAAATAAAAGAATATGGCTAATTTATTTGCAATGTCTAAACTAACATTTTTGACTGAAAATAAAACCTGGGAAAATCACAAGCAAATAATTTTTAACTATTTTATACAGGAGATGCTATAACTCCCATTATAAGCCATGGTAACGCCAACATTCTTCCGTTCTACTATCAAATTAAACCAAGAGAGCTTTGTTCAAAGTAAAAGGTAGAAAAGCATTACTAAGAGTACAGTATATACACACTAGCATATTACATCAACAGTTCTACCAATGTGAAGTAAAAAATGGGATCAGAATTTAGAAATCACACTCCTATTAAATCCAACAGTTAACTGTAACAGACATCAGACTGAAATAGTTTTATTAACTTAAAAAAACCCACCAAAAACCTGGCGTATTTTTGCCCACTTAAATTTTTTGTCCCCCCCCTTTTTTTTTTTAATAGCACGACAAAATTACCTTCTTTTTGGATCGAGGCCTTGGCTGTTCCTCGTATTCTTCCCCAAAAACAGGAGGTAACAAAAACTCATTTTCTGTATCAAGCTCCTCAGTTGCTGGAAATACATTAACAGAAACTTATTTCTAAACATCTTTTGAATAATATTGGTTTGAAAAAAAAAAAATGAACTATACCAGTGTGTATTAACATAAGGGGTCCGCAAAAGCACACATATAATCATTACCAAAGACTGGATTTCAGTAAGATTAAATAAACCTATTCTTATTTTGAAAGTAAGGCAAAGCTATCAAAATGTTTATTTCTAAAGAATTTGTAAGGGACACAATGCTCAACATTTTCAAGCACTATCTCAAGTCACTAAGGCAGCATTTCTTACTATGGACCTTTCCACAATTTTTCCTGCCTAGGCACTCCCTGGTATTAGGAAGTTTAAGTTACAGTGAGAATGAGCAGCTATGAGTGGAAAAAATACAAATTAACTTACTACATGCACTTTTGTTCATGTATGTCCATCATTTCTACTCATGTTTTGTATTATATATAGCACATTATACTGGGTTAAAAACATTAAGAATCAGAATGTAAACTCTTTCAGAGAAACTGGTTCTGGTTTTAGTCTACATTTATAAAAGTGGTGGAGGTCTAGCTCATTATGGATATTACAGTAATTTCACTAAACAGATATATGGTAATATGTCAAAGTACTAATTAACATTTCAGAGGTAGGATGAAGGACTATTTCAGGCAACAACGTGGAATGAGACAACATATGAATGGATTTAATGTTTCAAATTTCACCTTCATTTACTTTACTGAACATGGTTCATTTAGCCATCAAACAATGTCTTCATTCAAAACTGAATGCTCTGCTGATAGTTAGTCTGAGTTCACCACCTTACTACTCAAGACACCATTCAAACTGGTCCAGATGAAATAGCACTCACATGCAAAGATTTCAGAACTTTGTTCCAGACTGAACTCCAGTCCTTCGCGTGCTATCACAAAGAATCTCATCTCAGAAGCACTTCAGTGTAATCCATATCTATTAAAAACTGCCATTATTTACTATTCCACTTTGACCATCTTTTTCTTCCATGGTTTTTCTTGTGTATCAAGCCTCACTTATAAAGAGGGTTAAAAATCTAGCATGCATCTGGCTAATAAATTTCTTAAGACTAAGGTCAGACTAACCCCTAGACTTGATCTTTAAATTAGACATACAGCAAACTGAGAAACCCAGTCTGGGCATCTAGTGCTGATATCTATGGCACAAGGCAAAAGGAGACTTTCAACATCAGATATAGAAGCTATCCAGGGGAGGTATGAGAGTTGTATGTCTAAGAGAAGCTATGTCAAGAGAGACACTAGCTACAGCCAGGAGCTTTCTTGGATCTTGGATTGATTAGGACATAGTACAAGGAAACAGACACTGTTGCCTGCATTCTGTAGAGTGTTAGAAATTGTAATACATAAACCCAAGACCTTCTTTCAAGAAAGGTCTCAAAGTAGTGATTTTCCTGCTAATTCAAATAACACTACCTTTTTCAACTACAGGTATGGACATCAACAAGATACCAAAAGGTAACACGAGTGATGTGCAGCATACCAGCTTGCAATTTTCTAACAAACTTGAGTGGGAAATTTGCTCTTTTGTCATTTCTGCTCTAAAACACCATTTCCCATGGAAATACCTGGTGACTGAAAAATGCATTCATTATTGTTTTCCATGACACATGCCATCTGAGTCTTTAAGCTTTCAAAATAGCTTTCTAAATCCATGTCCAAAACCAAGTGATGCAGCCAAGTTAATTTGAGAAAGGTTAATTCCCCTTTTTCTTCGCATTCTGTTTCAAATACTGTATTTAGAAAGATGGAGGAACTATTTCAGAAGTCCCCAGTCTTGCAAAGACATAGCAAAGTTTTACCTAACAGTCAACTGGATCTTGCAATCAAATAAAGCTCCTCTGAAAGTGGGATGAAACAAAGTACAATGGTTGCCCATGATGTCTATTTCACAATATTTATTAAAACAACAGAAAAAATACCTCTTGGAAAGTCTATTTCGATATCAAGGTCTGGTTCATATGGAACATCAGGCAAGCTTGTCCGAGCCTCTGTTTCTGAGTTTAATAGATTCGACTCAACTATCACACCTGTTAAAAAAAAAAAAAAAAAAAAAAGAAAAAACTTGTTATTTTAATCAACACATGGATTAGTCAAAACAGGGCAGATTTAGAACATTAGAAGCTGCGTAGTTCTAAAGTTGCTTGTTCTGCTCTTCGCCATCCCAGGTTTCATTGTTCTTGGGATCTCAGATTTACTTCTCCAATCTGATTTCCTTCAAACAGAAAAGACACTTCCTAGCCCATCTGTCCTTCTTCATTAAGATGAGTCAGCAAAGCACGGATGTAGAAAGTCAAATAGTGGTGAATCTGGATCATATCAACCAATCAGAGAACTCAAACAAGCTTGACAAACCTATCTGTTTTTCTACATGATTCTGCCTGCAACAGAACAGACTTTCAAGTCTGTGAAAGAGATCCTACACAAGCAAACAAGGCAGGCAGAGAGAAACAAAAGCTTGACCTCTTTCCAGCTCCTGGAAAAGACAGATTTCTCCAAATTCTCTGCAAACGAGGAAGCTCTGATCCCATACTTCTACTCACTCAGCTAGCTGTACTTAGCAACAGAGAGCAAGGAACTGCAAATGACAACCTTGCAGCACTACCAGAAATGTCCAGCTTTAGTGGGGGAATGGCAACAGTTTGGAAAAAAATAAGCCTCCTGGGACTGCAGCACCGTTGGCCTCCTATACACCAGGCCCAAAGCATAAGTTCATGTCATTTGTCAACATCCTTTGAGACATCCGTTGAAAGAGCTTGAGAAAACCCCAAAATTTCACCTGAGTCATGGAAAAAACCTCAAAATCTAGTTTTTGGAAGAGAAGGCAAATTCTCCTGGGAATATACAGAAGACACTTGAGGATTTGGCAGGCAGAGCCAGGAAAGAGCGGCAAAGAGATATGTGCACTGTGAAAATATCATTACGGGATATGCGAGATTTTTTGATCTTCAGTTGTAAAGCTGTCGCAGATAGTTCTCTCCTTTAAGGTGAGCTGGTGGGATGACAAGCTATTTCAGCATTACAACTCCAATGATCTATCAGCTGATACATTACTACCTTCAGAGAGATGGTACTTGCAGGTCAGGACCAATCAAGCGAAAGCATCGTTAGGTCACCTGGTTTTGTTGACCACTGTTCCACTTGTGAAATGTGTATGTCTCTTAGTTTTAACAGTCTCCACTCCCCCACGCCCAACATAAAATGTGCCTAGTAATGTGTTACTACAAAGAGATCAGACCCCTGTCATATCCCACCTAGTTTAGAGAAAGTTGCGTTCACACCTGTAAGACACAGCTACGGAGATCACTTTCCCTAAACTTTTGACTTGAGTTTTTCTGGGAGAAAGAATGGATTGGTTTTGGCTTGGTTTGAGTTACACTGAGAAGAAAACATGTGCATGCGATCCTGGGTGACTGCTTGCCATCGGCAGGGAGCTGGTGCAAGCAAAGGGAATGCCTGTGTTTTTAAAGATGAAGGTCTGGTACAGCACACCGAAGTCGCACAACAGACTTCAGAAAGTTTTCTGTATTTCAAATGTGCTAAAATGATCTTTAAAAATATTTAAATAATTAAGATTTTAACTTAATGTAAGAACTCAATTATAGCACTGTTGTACTCAAAGAATCTTTCCCTAAAATAAAAAACAACAGCCTTTCTCTTGATTCACACACACCCACATATACACCCCAGCACTCCAAAGAGTCAAAAACTCGGCAGGAAACTCACTGGCCACATCAGAAGCTTCAGCTTTTCCATCATGTTCAGGTACCATCCCTGACAAGTTCAGTAGCTTGGTTTCCAGAGGATTTGAGGGCACTTCTCCCCTCAGCTCTTCTATTGCTGCAAGGATTTTCTCACTGCTATCCAGAGTAGTGGGCAACAAGACTGGAACTGGCACCTATGCAGGTGAGAGACAGGGAGAAAGGGATCATTAGAAAAGAAAAAATGGTGCAAACAAAGCATCAACAGCAGTCAACATGGAAACAAACTCTACCCCCCTCTTCTAAAAGACACAGTTAATACAGATTAGAAACATATCACTTCAGGACAGGCTAACAAAAAATGCTGTCAGGTTAAAAAATTCAATATAAACAATTGAGAACAGAAGGGAAAGCAGGAAAGGACACAAAAAAAAATTAAATATGACAAAATATAGAGGGTCAAAGTAAGAACAGAAGGGACTTTGGAGCTTCAAACCTGTCCGACTATAAATTCACACTAACAGTTTGGACAGATCAGCATCTTGTTTTAGTGGCTTGCTTGTGAAATATGAAATTTTAGGAATTCAGGGTTTTTTTTCCACCACTTGGATGAGATTTGGTACATAAGTGATAACAAATTTAACTTACGTTATCTTCTTTTGCTGGCACAAGGTTCATTTTTTTTTTGCTTTTCTTCCTTCCTTTATCCCATTCTGCCACCCATCCCCAACACAATCTTTCAGTTTCCCCATTACCAGAACGAATATTCCTGTTTAATGCTTATTGAGCAAACTCAAAAGTATCACTCAGAATTGTTCCAAAAAAGTTCAACAGCACATGATTTTCACACTGAAAGCAGGCAGATAGGTCCTAAATAACAACCAGGAAATTAAGTGCCACGGTCAGATTTCTAGTGCTTTTTCAATAAATAGTGCCATAGCATCCTGCAGTCCTTCAGATGGACCAGAATGAGAACAGTCAATCATACAAAGTGGTCCCACACATGCATGTGAATGGATGCCAATTTAAAAATGAAGCTGAAGTCTCACTTACAGGAACAGGAACCGTTGTAGGAACAGGAACATTTTGACTGTACATGTTCATAGGCACCGGAACATAGACAGGTACAGGAATAGGCACTGGGACATACTCTTTTTTCCAATCATCTTCTATTAAAAGAAAAAAGAAAAAGGCAAACACTGCCAGGTACTTAAATACATTTTACACCTGCAGTTTAGGGAAAAAAATCAGAATATTTGCAATATGTTCTAAGACAGTAACAGTTAAATAAAAATCTGCAATGAAGAAATGAGTAGTTCCAGTTCAGTTCAATAGTTACCTGTCTGACAAGATTTTGTCTGCATATGAGGTTTACAGTATGTGGCTTTTGTCATTGTCAAAGGCTTGCAAAGAACTGCCTTGTTCTTCATTTCTCTGTTAGGCGTTGGAGAAGGTGGTGGTGCTGAGCCCTACAGACAAGCAAATAAAAGAGAACATGCTGTTACATCACACTGATTTCAACAGAAGGTTTTGATACTTTTCATATATGAGATACTGAAAAGGAAGCTCACAACAGCACCACACAACAGCATCAACTATTATTCTTTAACTGCAAGCTATTCTACATCTCTAGTAATGAGCTGCTGCCACTACCAGGAATGTAACATAGTTGTATTTTGCTCAGTCAGGGCTAGCACTTTGATTAACAACTTCTGGCTCATTTTCCTTTTCTTTTTTTTTTTTTTTTTTTTTTTTAAGATACTCTTCAGATATTCTTTTTTACATTCTTGTTTACATTAAAGTGCAATTTAAGCTATTTTATAACTTAAAAAATAATTTTAGCTGTAAAAAGTATTCACTATAAGTGGCCCAAGGTTGAACCTTCTTGAACTATGCTATAATCCAAAGATCACATTTTAAAAAAAAATTATTTCTAGATAAAATATTATCTCGAACCAATTTTTTAATACCTAATGTATGAACTTGGGGCTCCCCCTGCTGGCTCTACAACAGTGACAGCAAATACTTGGGACCATCACCATCACGTCATGCTCAAACTGCACCCTTACAGTCAACAGGTAAAAACCCTCTTGTTCCAGACATGGTTTTTGTCCCCTAGCACCTGTTTTAGAACCTGATTTAAGAAACAAACTGTCACTTTTATTTGGTCATATGTAGTAAGACTAGTCCCACGTACCCTTTTAAAAATGAAAGGAAAGTCAAGTCATAAGAACAGCAATAGACTTTATTTAACAGGCGTACATTTAATAAAATATTTTAAAAATGTTGTATCACATAGAGCTTTTACAAGATCTTTAAAAATTTATGGCCTGAATTAACATCATGAAACATAAAATACTAGATGTTTTGAACATGATAGTTTAGCTTGTCTGATGTCACTAGTTACCTAAGCAATCTTATTTTCTGTGTTTTTTATCAATATATTTTATAATGCCATCAAAATACTTTTACTTAAATCTAAGATTTACCTTACAGAAGACTATTTTCGTTTAAAAGGTGAGCTAACGGAAAAAAATATTATTAATCATACTTTTGACAAGCTGACAAAAATTGAAACTCAAGATAAAGGCTGCTGCTCCACTGACGATCCCCACGCTCCCAGACAGCAATCCTGCAACAGGTTACGCTTCCCTACTCTGTTACCTGCAGTAAAGTCAATCAGACCGTGAGCACCAACTATTCTACTCTTGGGAATTATAATTTAAGATCTGAAGCTTTATATTTTCAGCCTCTGAAAGCTGAGATACAACCTTAATATTCTAATCAACCAGTGAAATTTCTCTTCCTGTCTCTACACTCAATAAAATACACCTAATCAGTCTAAACATGTGAATAAGTCACACATAGATGGTGGATTAACTTTAAGCAACACGTTCCTGCACTATAGATGTAAAACACATGGCTGATGATTGGTTTCCCAGAAAACATTGAAAAGACAATATAAACATTTAAAAATTTAATTTCAACTACTGATGTGAAAAGACTAAAAAAACTCCATAAATTTAGCTTAGTATCATTCAAAGATACTGATTTTTTGTTTATTAATAGCATCCCTTTAAGCCACCCGGATTTCACATTTTAAATACATCTCATTATGTTATATATATGTTAAAATATTTGTACTTACTGTTATTTTTGTTCGGGGGGTTTGACAGCCCTGATCTAAAAAAATGTAAGAAACATTTTTAGAAATTTTTTTTCTGGTTTTCAGAATCAAAACAAATTTCAGTAAGCAACTCAGACAACATCTATTATCAGGGCAACATTAAATTAACAGCACTTGATCAGTACTGTATGGCAGGTGAGAACTGCACACAAGACTTCTCATTCGTAGGCACCTCACTACTCCGGCACTGAACCTTACACAAAGGCAAACACTACGTCAGTGCTCCATCCAGATGTGAATATAGCTTTTTGCAGAAGAGCAAATTCCAAAATGTTCAAATACAAAAATGGCCATACAAAGAAGTTGTGTTGTTATAATTACATTAATTAAAAAGCTGGTTTATTTGAACTTTGCCTGACTTGCCATTTAAACCACATAAACATGCATTCAGCCCCTCCATCAGCAAATTTACACAGTACCTATTGCCAACAGGAAAAAAAAAAGTGCAATGTATTCCACTTATCTAGATACTTTCATTCCATTCTCATTTAGTTTCCATTCATTTATTTTCTTTTAATTCCATTTAATTTTCTTTCTTTTTCATTCCTAGTGCATTTATCTGCTCTCTGTGACCAAAACACATTTTGAAAAGAAGTGTTTCCACAAAGCAAGTAATAACGAACCGGAGCACAATTAAAGAGGAAAACATTTTCTGTCCCCATTATGATACAACACTAAAATTAACCTAAAAAAAAGATTCGTTTTTTTAGAAAGTTATTACAAAACTGTTTGATTACCTGACAATGTTTCAGCTCCTGAAAAAGCAATAAAATAAGGTGCTAAGATAAAAAATAGCAAGAAGATCAATGTCGTCTCTGATGATAAACTAAAAAAGGGTAATCTCTAACGCAGTTTATTACAACAAATAAATAATTCACGCAGCTTTAAATTTTTCATTTAAAGGAAGCATCTTGTTTGCCGTTTAGCAGCCATAAAGCAGCACATACCATAGTGTAAGTTCTCAGGTCCTTTCTGGGTTGCCAGATTTGGTTCGTTTTGTTGACAGTAGAAGCGGAGCAAACAGTGCTGATCACAGAAGTGCTTCATCTCGCCACGCCACTGCACCTTCTCTTTGAGAGCTCCTTGAGACTTACAACAGTCACATCGTGCAGCCTTAATGCAAAGGAAGATTTGGACATTTTTAAACAAGCCTTGGAAAAAAATTATTTCTACATTTTAAAAGCTTACGTTTTTTAAGAGTACTGAAGGATCATTACCGCTACACAGTTAAGTCTCACTCATGCAGGCTCTATGATAGTTACGCTGCCTTCTCACCTGTGTATACAGGCACATCTGTCACTTTATTTTCAATTGTTTGCTGGGGGTTAACACCCAGAATGAGTCTGCTTTGTTTCGCTAAGCCTTTAAAACTTGCTCATTTCTAGACAGTCAACAAAAAAATGAATTTTATACATCAATTTTAATTAATTCCATTGAAGCATTCTGCAAAACAAGAGCAGAAAGTGACTGAGACTCCTTAATGACCCTCTTGAATCAAGGACAAGTAAAGTTTGTTTTTACCCCCCTAAAGTTTGGTGTTGTTTTTGTTTTAAGTCACAAACAGAATCACTTCTCCAGGTATCAAATCAGAGCCCTTTAGTGTAAATAACTTTTATATTTCCATTATTTTAGTAGTTTGACAACAAGTTTAGATTCCAATTATTTAGTTCATCAGTTTCTCTAGGATTTATAAACAATAGCTCTCAAACTAAAGAGGTTTCCACAAAATCTAGCTAGCACCTAACCTGAAACTCAAAACTTTGTTCTTCTGTATCCCTACCTAAACATTTAAGTAATGTATTTCACCAGCCTACATGACAATTTCATGATGCATCACTAAGACAGACATTGTTTTTCTCCAAAATAGATTCCACTGAATTTAATCAGCCATGCTGTAAATTATCTGAACAGTGGTAGACAAAGTTTCAGATCTTCAAGTAAGCAAAGAATTGTTGGCACTACTGCTCCCCTTGATACTGCTTGCAACCTCCATCCTAGAGCAGTCGTTAAAAAAAGAAAAGCTTTATGGATGCTCAGGAATGCAAAACAAGTCAACCTAATAGTATAGCCAGGAGAGGAATAGGGAAGTTATGATAATATGCAACATAAAACATTAGTACGTAAAACCATACGCAACATTGCAGTTATGCTCTGATGGCTAAAAAAAAAAAAGTCCAACTGTAGTTCTTGCAACTCCAAAAAAGTATGAACAGGCCCATTAGTTCAAATTTAAAGAGTAATTAAATGTTGAGGTCCTTCTCTGTACTTGAACGGTCCAGCACCATAGAATCATAGAACGGTTTGGGTTGGAAGGGACCTTAAAGATCAGCAAATTCCAACCCCTCTGCCACAGGCAGGGACACCTTCCACTAGACCAGGTTGCTCCAAGCCCCACCCAACCTGGCCTTGAACACTGCCAGGGAGGGGGCATCCACAGCTTCTCTGGGCAACCTGTTCCAGTGTCTCACCACCCTCACAGTAAAGAATTTCTTCCTAATATCTAATCTAAATCTACCCTCATCCTCTGGCAATATAAGAAAATCAGCTCTCAGTTGTAATTTTCTGATATTTAAGAGGATATAGAGAGAGATTCAATTCTAACAGTACAACCAGCTTTCAGTTGAGAGCAATCAAAGCTGTGGCTTCAGGATCACCTCACATAAGCGCCAGGTGCCCCTGGAAGGGCAGGTACTTCTTTCCCCCTTGCTCTGTGCAGGTGTCAGCAGCAGTGCTTTCGCACCTGTAGGGTACACAAGGTGAGAGACCTCACAGCACTGCATTACCCCTGTCCTCCCTCAGTTTTTGTTACATTTGTCACTTCGACTTTCTGCTGATGCTGATCCGGTTCATTTTGCAGCAGAGATGTTCTCAGTAGGACAAAAGAGCAAGTAAGTTGCGTTCTTGGAAGGGAGTGTGGAAGAAGATGAAGTTGTGGAGTGTTGCCAAAATAGCCTAGATTTATCAGTTCAGGGAAACTGTGAATTCACACCTTTAATGCAAACGCATCTTCCAAAGCCATCAAAAGGCTGAAATACCAGTAGAAAAAAAAAATATGTATAATTCACTCAAATTTTAATTCTCAAGCCCACCTAACACTGATTAAGAATGACAGCTGACCCATGTACAGAAAAGCCCATGTATTCTGACCTGCTGCACACTGCTTCACTACCAAAGCACCACTTTCTACTCAGGGTTCTTTTTCCTTCAAATAAAAATGTGACACATCTTGTCAAATGCAGCAACTACAGCCTTCCTGCAACTGTTTTCTCCCTCCTCGTTCTGCTCTTCTATTTAGGCATTTGAGTAAGTGTATTATTGTCTCTCCTGGGCTGCTAAGGTATTTAGGTGAAAAAAATTTGGTTTGCTTCTACATGGAAATTACTATTCCTTAGCAAGCCCAAGATTGCTTTATAAGGATGCTTCACTTCTCATCTCTACATTTGCTGCACCATAATTCTACTATTTCCATATCATGTTTGCAGTCAATACTATACACCCTTCCATGCACTAAAGTTTCCTCCTACCTGCTTGCTCTCCCCACTTCCCTGACCATGAAATTCACTGAAAGCAAAAGTATGAATTAACAATTTTCTGCTTCTCCTTCCTTCCCCTTTCCATTTGTTTTCATTTGGGATACTGGCATTCTATTTTAACTGAATCTCCAAAATACCCGCCTTCAAGTCTGCTCTATCTCTGTGTTTCCAAAAAGTCCATCTATCCTCTCTGTGCTCCAACTGCACGCAACTCCTTTGCCACTCGTGACTGCTTTTTGGTCCAATTCTTTTCCCAGGTCCAACTTCAACATGTTCAAATGGGCATGGTGATTAGTAAAAATCACTAATGTTTGCCCCAAACTTGGCTTAAAACAGAGTTTTCACATTTGGGGCTTTTATTTGAATTTTTAATCCTACAATGACCTATTCCTAAGTGTTGTCCAATGGTTTGGACCGGTATTAAATTGACCTAATCTTAGCTGTCTATTCTGAGTTCAATCCGCAATAAAAAAAGAAGCAAGAGATGTTTGCAGAGAGTGAGTGATTATAAGAGAAAGGAGATGAACTGTTCTGAAACAGTACCTACTTGAAATTGAGATGCCTAACTATACAATGGCTAAATTTGGACAAGAGAAATTCCACAAGGTTGTCCTCCCGCCTTTATCATTTAGATTAATGCTGGCTCCATTGTTTCGAATTTTACCACTGCTGACAATCATTGCTATCTGAGCTCACCAGCCACAATAATTTTTCTATGCCTCAGACTGCAGTTCCCCACCTCCTACTCAGTCTTTGCTGAAGACACCTGACCTCCACTGAATACACAGTCATCACCATACATGCTCACTCCAATCAATACTCCACTGTAGCCTTGAATGACCTGTAAGCGCACTTCAGCTGTAGTATTTTCAGCAATGTTTCACAATGTAAATTTAAAGAAACAGATTTCTGTGCTGTTCTCGGAACTGTATACTCTTTTCCAAGGTACTTTCAATGCTCTAGTACAAGTAACATCAGATGATTGAAACTGTCAAACATCAGGCTACTAAAATAATTTTATTAGAAATTTCCCAGGCATTTTTCAGATTATCATCCAAACCATGACATGCAATTGAAGTTTACAGGAGGAGCTCTAATAACTCAGGAAGCTAACCTCAAGACACCAAAAATTTTACCTCTCTTCTTAGAGGTGCTTGGACATCACACAGTAGAAATTTCCTCAAAACTTGGCACCAGCTGGTAACTGTAGCTGTCACCCAACAGATGATCAAGACTGAACTGTTCTTTTACATTTCAATCCCTCATATTAGGTTTGAAGAACAATTCTAGATAAGTCTGATGTGCTTCTAATACTTCTAAATAAGTCTCTCATGCTTCTACCACTGCTACCTTCTTCTGGCTTTCTGAGAAGAGAATTTTGGCATTCAGGGAAGCTCTCCCATAATACTTAATTATTTTTAAAAGTTAAGATGTTTCCCAGATAATACTCTACATGAGAAAGATGTGTCCATAAAAAAAAAATAGACAAAGAAGATGGAGACAAACACTTGTTTAATGAACACAATGCTCGTGTTAAAACATTACTAGGTTATTACTACTTATTACTCTTCATGTATACATTCATTGAAACTCCAAAATAACACTGGACATTGCATAAATGAGACAAAGCTCATACACATGTAACTATTCTCTTAAGAAGCTAACAGACTAAACAGCAAATGAAGTACAAATTCAGGAAGGGGTCTGTATCTATTCTCTCTTCCTATATTTTGATCATTATCTCTATATGGCTAGATAAGAACATCAGTTAACAATGCACTACCAAGTCTAAGATATTTGGAGTGACTTTTATAAAAGAGAGAGAAGTTACCAGCAAGGATGTAAAGAAAAAAAAAGACAATTTTAGCAAAACACACAACTTCCCAAAACCTCTTATATGTCTTCCCCATGTAATAAATCCCAAACTTTTATAACTAGAACTGAATTAGGCACAGGCTTTAAGAAGTATTTGAAAAAAAATGACAACAATTCCACATCATGTAACACTAGTTCCACTAGCAAGCCTAAGATTTAAAAAGTAAAAATATCTAACACTTCAGTATCATCAAAAGTATCAAAAGTCCCTAGTCACCAGCAAGCCTGTTTAGATTAAATTGCCTTCTCATGGTGTCATGTCTAACTTTCCTGTACCACAGTACCAACAGCATTTCTTAAGCAGATTTCATGGGTCAATTAAGTTGGCCACGAATGAGAAGGATAAGTCAGAAGAGAAGTCAGAGTTTTCAAGTGGTTCTCAAACCTCAGAGTACAAAGTTCCATAGAAGTTTATGTACATGTAACTAGTTTGGTATGCACACCCCGAGACTAGATTCTTTGCTGAATCACCAAGAGATTTTTAAAGCATACTAAAGCTTTATTAAGTTCTCTATCAGAAGGCACTTTTTACGTAGGGATAAATTTCACCCCATATCCCAAGTTTTAAGGCATATAGATTAAATACTATTGTATGAAGTCAACATTTTAGTAAGTTTAAGAACTTTGCAGCCAAGCTTCGTCACCCTATTTTCACATGAGACAGAAGAAACACCTTCTGGTCTTCAGTAGTTTTCTTTCAGGGATGTCAAACAGGACCCTATGTACATTATTCAAAATAAAGACTTCACAATGTTTAGCTATAACATTTCTGAAACCAGCCATTCCAAAATATCAGATATGTCTTCAGATTCGTTTCTTTTATGGTAGGTAGATCATCTTGAATTACAGGACTTGTATCTAGCCCTCTAACATTTCAAGCTTTTTATTGCCTTCCAGGCTGTGTACAGAGTTTTGGTAAGGTGATGGAATTTTGTACTGTCTTTTTTGCAATTGCATCCACAAGTGTAGTTCTTGTTTTGATATTATCAGTGTAGTTTTCCAGGATGTTCACACCAGAGATCAAATATTTCATCCATGGTACTAATTGCAGGTTAAACCCAGTCCAATTTCACCTTTATTTCTTTCAAAAATATGAAACCAAAAAAACCTCTTAACATGAACTCTTTGCTGGTTGTGCTTCACAACGTAGTTAGGCTTCCAGAGATTTAGAAATAGATGCCATCTGTTTGATTTAAACTTTTATTAGAATTCCATTTGGTCTTGCTTTTCCCTTTGGCATCCTTTCCATGGGGAAATATTGAACAATCAAAGCCTCTGCAGTTCAAACTGTGGGAAAGGGAAAAGGCAAAAAAGGAGGCAGAAACAGGAACAAGAAAAACTCTGCTAACCTAGTTTATCGTCAGTCAACTCAAGGTATCATCCAGCTGCTATTAACAGTGTTTTCAACATTCTGAATACACATTTAAGAAGTTTTGAAAATAAAAACATGGCATCAATTGAGGAGAAAAAATTGGAATTGTAAAGTAACAAACATACATAGTAGTTTCTTGTTTTTCTGTAACTCAAGACTTCCTCGCCAAATGAACTAATAAAATCAGGTGGTAGAAATGCTGCTCTAAGATCTAAGAATACTCAAATGATGAAATTAATACATTTGCTTATCATGTAGCAAATGCTTTGCTGAAGTAAGCCATATTTGCTGCACAGTCCTTGAGATATCCTCACACGTGCATTTTTGGTTTTTTTAACTGTGGAGCTCTCGTCAAAAATTCTGAGTTACTTGCCTTGTAGTACCAGTCCTGAAATTTTTTACAGCACTCTTCACTGCAGAAATCTCTCACTACACCATCAAGTTCCTTAGTTGCTCCCTTTTTGCACAGCTGTGAGCAGTAATTACAAGTAACACATCTCAGTCCTAACCGTCTTGCAAAGTCTTGTTTATATAGCAGCTTGCAGCCTGGAAACAGATTTTAAACATTAGGAACAAAGTAATTTTTACAGAGAGATATCACAGTTAAGAGTTAAATATTGAAAATTAAATGAATACAAGAAACAGCTAACAACTGGGGCTTCACACAAATTCAGGTTGCATAATAGACTGTATTTCAAGACATTTTTACCTAAATACTTTTCCTGCACAGCTCTATGGTTTCATGTGATGTCTGCATCTTTTTCAAAACACTACACTTGAATCTGTGCTTATCAAATCCCTGAATAAACAGTCAGAAAAAATACATAATTTTCTTTTCATATAGACCCATGCAAAAGCATTGACTTGGAATGACATTGCTCAGTTACACATCCTCAGAATGCTAGATATCCAGACAATGACGAGCAGAAATTTTAAGCTAGACAACACTATCCACTAAAACGATACCTATCTTCCAGGATCAACTTATTTCTATTACTACTTTCTTTCATATTAATACAGCAAACCACTTAAGTCAACTCATTAATTTTTAAGAACACTAATAGGTACAAGATGACCTAAGAACTGAGGAGTTTCTTAAAAAAATTTAACTGTAAGGTAAGCAATGATCAGTACTGAGAATAATTATGCAATGATAGGAGTTTACATATGAAATTTGTGTAGGATTTGTATGCAATGAATCTTTTTTCTTTTCACATCAGGTGGGTTTTTTTTTTGAGTTTGCTATGCAGTCATAATTTCAAGGTTGCCATAATGAGAGCTATATTTGTCAATAATCTGATCCTCTCTCAAGCAAATTAGAAAAGACATTCTAATGTATTAAATGCATTAAAAGATGAATACTGTAGCTATTATACAGGCTATTTTAAGAATATAATGTATTTAAACTACCTCAAACCTAGTGTCTATTCAGCTGATGTCTAAATCATATACCATATAACTCTGTAATTGTGCTAATTTTACAGAAGAGAACAGTATGAGAAGATTAAGTAATTGTCTATATTAAACACTGAAGGGACAAGATAACATCTACACAGACCTTTAATCTAAGGTATTGCACCTGTTTTTATGATCTCCCAAATATGACAGTACCACCAAGACCAGAACTCAAGCCTTCCAAGTGCCCACTCTTCTAGGGCATACAGCCTAACACAAACAGACTTCTGTACTTCTGGTAAGTTATGAAACTCAGTATGGAACATACATGCTGCACTTCCTCTGGCATACGGAGTATAAAAATACTATAACTGTAATGTATTCAGTAATTTCAATTAAGTGACTTGTACTGTTCTCTATTAGGGTAGAATTTAATATGTGTGAAACTGAGATACTATTTTAAAATCACTAAAAGCACAGGAATGCAAGTGAAAGCTGCAGCAGACAGCATCTTCCAAAAACAAGTTTTAACTTGCAATGCTACAAGCTTTGCTAACAAATTAAATTTGCTAGCAATGTCAAAACAAGACAGTTATAGACTATCATACAAATAAGACACTCTAGGTAATAAATGAGTTTTTAAAAAAATGTTTTTTTAGTTATATATCTGATTCTTTAATAACAGAATAAAGAAAATTACTAACACAAAAAACAAGCAGTGCAGATGGAAAGTCCCAAATCAAGCAATCATCCTTACAGTTCAGCTAATTCAGATATCAAATACACTGCTCTGAAGGAAATAATAATCCTGAAGATAGCAGTGTGTGCAAGCTATTAGTTAAAAGTACCCATTAAAGCACTGAAAATTTCTTGGCAGTATTTCTTCCTGCTGGCTGTATCTCGGGGCATCAGATTCTTTCCACTTCCTCACAATTCCAGAGATAGCTCAGCACCACAATATGTTCTCCTCTTCAGCTGTGCCTTAGAAGAGCCATTCAATACTGCATCAACCTTTCAAGACTACAGATTAGTAGAAGTACTCTACTACCAATCAGGTAAGCTATGTGCACCTGGCTAAATAGTCTACAAAAAGGAACGGACAAAGTTGACATTCTTCTGAGCTGCTAAACTATAGGGAGTAAAATTGAAGAAGATACTGCTGTTACATTAAAAAAAGTTACCGTTAAGAAATTTTTCATTCTGCAGTCAAATATATCCCACATCTCTGTGACTCATGGAACAGAGATATTTTGTATATATACTAGCTCCTCTAGCTCCTTCCTTTCTCCTCCCCCCTACTCCCATCCAGTTACTCCATTTCTACTTGTTCTTAAATATTTTCAAGTTGATTATTCTTTCAGGTTAATAAGAAGCATCTTTATAAGCTTTCGCCTTATTGTGGTCATAATCTCAGCACCTTAAATTGTCATCACCCCTTATCTGCAACAGCCAATGCTGTCTTCACTTAAAGAACTGTCTCAAACCTCTTTGAAGACCCAACAGTGGAATTAACATCGAATGCCAACTTGACAAGGACCACTGTAGTCGAACAATGCACAGGGTTTCACTTTATATTCTTTACCATGTTAGAAATTAGCTCTCAATGAACTAAAAATCTCAAGATTCAGCACAACCTGTACTCAAATTAAAAATTAAATGACGTTACTTTAACAGCATGAATGTTCTCTCTCTATAGACAGAGAGAAGATAAACATAATATAGACAGAGAGAAGATAAACATAATCTCTTCCTCAGCATAGTTCTCTCTTTCGACCTTTTCAACTACAAGAATGCTGCCAGAGGTATCAAAGTCCAGCTTAACAAGTTAAAATTTTCAAGTCATTCCAGAAGATATACATCCAACATGTACTAACTGGAAACTACACCTCCACAACCAGCCTCTCCCACTTATGGAACACCACAAGAACCAACCCTCCAGCTCCTCCGTGTGCATTTGTCTGGAAGACGCGGATCTGTGCTTTCCTTCAGCATAGCCAAGAGCCTTCACTTGGTGCTTCTGCAGCGAGGGAGACTGTTAAGTATATTGTAAGGAATTTTTCTGATTCGAATATGCTGTCTTTTTTACCTTAACTCATTTTTAGCAGCAGAAAAGTATCTTTGAGCTTTTACAGTAACAAAATTTGTTTGGAATAGTCATCTGCAGCTCAAAGATTTAATACCAGACTACTAAATAAGACGACGTGGCCCGAACAACTGCACTGTGCCAATCAAGAGTTCTCTAATGAAAACCGCCGTGGCTCAAACTCATGACAGGGACATCCCATCGTAACTTTCATCCATTACAGTCAAAGCAGATTGTATTCTCCCAGAATAATTCAAGCACTTCAAAATCCCTCTAAAGTTGACTTCTATTTTTCTACTAACGTGATTTGTGGGAAAGGAATACCTTCCCTCAGAAACAACATGACTCTTGCAATTGTGAAAGGGCATTTTTATGGATCATACATTGTACAGTATTTAAGACATGTTTTGCTTTTCATTTGTCCCTTTTTGCCAGGATATTTCAACTCCTAACCAAATAAACCTTCAAAAGAAAGCCACAAGGAAGCTGATATTTCAGGTTAGAATTTATCTTAGAGGGTCACTGCCAAAGGAAGTGGTCAGAAGCAAAACAAAACTGTCAAACATGGTAGGCTAAAGCTGAAAAGGCACCATAGCAAGCACAAGTTATTTTAACATGGTAGGCCACTGAGAGAGCTGCAAAGAGGGAGATAACAGTCCTGTGAAGCACAAACCCGATAACTATTTTGCATAATAAAAATGTTCTGTTACAAGCTATGTGATAGGAAATTTTACATATACTAAACATCAATTTTTTTTCCTATAACTACATTCTATACTACTTACCAATCCTTGATAGCTTTATGAGGTCCTACTGCAAAGTAGCATGCAGTTGGGAAGTTGTAATTATGCCACAAAATTTTTCATAAAAATGGGTGCTTTACTACTGTCTTCAAAAATTTCTGTAAGCTAGCTGAAATTCTGTACATTTTATTTTTAAAGGTGTACCAGTGACTCTAAAGAGACAGTTGCTAACATAAACTATAAAAAAAGCTATGTTTACACAGCTTCTGTAGCTCTCACGTTTAACAATAATGAAACCAAGCATCGGGAACGAAAAGGTTCGAGCAGGCTTGATGGCAACACCCTTCGCCCAGGGGAACGGAGCAGCTTGGTGTGGCAGGGCCACGGTACCAATCTTTCCTCAGTGCAGTTCTCCACCTACCAGAGAAGCCCAGCAACCATAACCAAGACTTAGCAACACTTCATATCAAACATCTGTTTTGAAGCCAGTTTGTTAATGTTTCTAGTAACAACAGAAATTGCTATAAATTTCAGGTAATATCTTAATCAGTTGTGAAACGTTCATATGTAAGCACTTGTATAAAGTTTAACACTCATGTTCAGGCTATTCCCAATATCTGTATTGTTTTCATATAAATCTAAACATTAATCAACTAAACATTTAATAGTATACTTTACTGAACAAACCACTGTGCAACAGTGGTTGGAAAAATGCCACTCTAAAATCCTCAATGCTTCAACTAAACTTACATCTTGCCTAGACATACTCAGTTCTGAAATCACTTAATTTCCTAAATTTCTTTTTTCCTCGTCAGCTCTACAGTATTTCAAAAGGGGTTATCTCTACTTAGATGAAACATGAGAATTCTTTACACTGAGAATCCATAATTCCCAGCAGCTTATTAGCATACTATCAAGATGATAGTACAGTTGCTAGTGTCATAGCTGTCCTTTATCTGTATTATCATTTGAAAGAAACTCTCAAGCATCAGATAATGGAGTTACTCCACAGCTTACTGACCTTCTCCTTCCAAGAAGCAGGCTACTGGATATGAATCAGTGTTATTAAATTTCACGTTATAAAATTATTACAAAGCCTGTGTTATATAAATCATAACACTTAGTTCTATTGAAAAGATTAATTAAATGCAAAATAAGTCTATAAGTAAAAGTTTATAATCATAAAATAGTTCCATTGCTGGATTGCCAAAGACTGATTTGTTGTCCTGGAACCTCAGAAAGGATATATATTAAAAAACCCCAAAACTCAGTAACTTGAAGATTTCCTCAGGATTAAAAACTTGCACAGCCTATCCTCAGTTGTCACTCATGCAACTACACATACATAAAAAAATCCACAAGCAACTTGTATATGCTAAAGCAAGAACATCAAATACACATCTTATTTAATTTAGGTACTGGTATTTTGAAATGAGGCATTCTAGTGGCAAAAGACCAGGATGGTTTAATTTCCAAACCCTCAGCACCAGGGGACTAGATTAAACTCTTTCAACTAGTCCATTCAGGTTGTTCATCCTCCACATAGCATCCAAGTTTTGGACAGAAACAGAAAAAGCAAACTGTACTCCACAAAAGAATTAATAACCATCTTCAGCACAAATGATAGGTCAAGTTCTAATTACCCCTTACTGCCATGGAAGTTTCGCCTGGTCACTGCACATATTTTCAAGTATCTCAAGAGAAACATATAAAGAAACAGAGTTGGAATGAAACTGCACAGAAATATTGATCCCAGAGACTTTAATGTGGGTGCCAGGGTTTGAGTGTGAATATATACATATGTACACGTGTAAAAAAACCTCCAGTATGAAGAACATGAGCAGAGAAATGACGACATCTTAGTACTCCGGCTAGGCAGGCATAAGCAGTCAAGGGGTATTTGTGGTTGATCTTATGTATGCTTTCCCAGCAGTTTGCTTGAAGATGAACAAATAAGCACTCTTGCAGAAATTTCAATACCTGTTTAACTTCTGTTGATTTTATCTAGGAGCCTTCTTTTATAAATATACACCTGAAATTTTCCAGTATTTTCCCCTGAGAGTTCAATTTCTTCCAAAAATGCCAATAACTTTTGTGACTGAGCACCTTAGGTTATTTCTTCTCAAATTGTAATACATTGTCTTCTGGTGAAGAATAATTGCATGCTCAGCAAAATAACCTATGTTGGTGAAGTTTCTTGAACACTTTGCAATATCAAAACCAGCATGGCCTCCATATGCAACAAGTTTATTTGGTTCATCTACTAGTTTTTCTACTTTACAAACAGTTGAACATACTTCTGGAAAAAGGCTATGACATCAATGCAAAACTGGTGGTGTTTGGGTACCTGGAAAACGGGGAAATCTATCGCCTCTCATGATGGAACTTCTATTTGCTGACCTCCACTCAGTCCATCTAAAGACCTGACCCTCTCCTCCCCACGTCAGATGTAAACACTGTTAACTCTTGGATTCCACTATTTCTGCAGCAATCAATGACAATCATTGGTTTTCCTTTAAAATACAGGGCCTGTGTTGTTTCTGCAGAGCTTCTGTCCAGGTCAGCAATTTATTTTCATCGGGTAACACGAACAGCTTTCTTCCTATGCATCACAAATTAGACCTAAGCTATAGCTAGCAGATGTGTGCCGTATTTATTCAAGTTACTTTCTACTCGATGGTGCTTTTGACTACCTTCTCTCTATTACTCAGTGGTTCAGATTATCACAGTAAGCCAATAAACTTTGTTTTAACAGTAACATTTGGCATATTCATCCTCATAAAGATCATTTTTGCTCTTATGATGGCAGCCCAACACATGCAATCTCAGGACCCACACTAAGACATCTGCCAATGGACTCCCCCCGTTTAGTAACTGTATTCATGCAGAAGAGAGTGTTTCTATTTCTTTCTTTTCTCAAATTTTCCAATAGAAAATACAAGTCCTCACTTATTTCAAGCCTCCTCATACAGAAATACATCTACGGAAGCAGTAATATGGCATAGCTTGCATTATGAATCTTACTGATTTCGTTGTGACAGCCACCAGGCTTTAAAATGAGGGAGTAGTAAGAACTCACATTAATACCAGCATATACTGTAATTTCCAGGCCAAAACCAGTTTGCTCTTGTCTTTGAACATATTCTGTGGAATTGTTTATTCACAGAAACAATTTCGAGCTAGATGTTATTGAGCACTGCAATGATACACTGTAAAACTGGACCTTGCTTTGTCCTTTTTTCCTCTCCAGCTGTCACTTTGCAGTCCAGAACACAAAAATAAAGTAATGATGGCAAAGAAACCTGAGCCACCACACTCCACTCATCGGAAAAAGATTGCAGAGTCCAGAGCTATAAGGGAACAGCACGGAGGGAAGGCTGCCCTCCAGCCCCGCACTCCACCCCTCTCCAGATTAACAGGATCCTGTTACAAGTACATTGGCACACCTGCTGTTTAATCTACTTGAAAGCAGAGAATCTTCAGCAAGGCTTACCAAATGATAGTGAAAGTGTTATTACTATAACTAAAGACAAAAATATTCACTATATCCTCCAGAGATAAGTCATCCAAACTGGTAGTCAAACTTCTAAGACGAGGATTAAATACCAGTATCCCAGAAGTGGAAAGGACAGGTTCTTGTTAAGACTGTATCGTGCTGTTTCTATTAAAACAATCAATATTTTAATGCAACTTAAAAGAATCCTATGCCCACATACCTCATTTTTATTTTGTTTTCTTTTTGAAAGGAAAATTATGACAGTAACTAACATACATCAACAGGCATCATTCAAGTTATTACTTGACTAACTACCCTAAGCCAACGTAGAAAGAATTTCCACTGTCGTATTAAATTTTGAAAATACTAATCAAAGAGAAAGCTTGGTATTCCTCAATGCAGTTAGTGTTGGTATAGGCTCTGCTGCATAAATTTCAAAAAAAGAATTCATGTATATAGTTTTTGTGCGTATGTGTATGTATTTATACACACATACACTCTCAAATAGTGTTGCTCACTCTTCCTTAACCTGGAGTAAGTAGTGAAAAACTCAACAAAAGACCATAAAAGCGGCTCAGATAAATTAACAGGTACATGCACTAATAATAACAGGTACACGCACTTCATTAATAATAATGAAGAAACTTCTGTTTCAGCCTCAGGTACAACAGAATGAGTTGTTACCTTAAATTTTAACATTAAATATTAACATAGTAAGTCAACTGCAGTAAAACTACAATGATCAATGCCTTAGAAAAAAAACACATACATACATACCTTCACTACAAAATGGTCTTTTGATGCCAGAGAAATTCACCGTCTCATGCAGTGTTTTCTCCTCTTGACAGTATTCACAGTATGTAACTATGCAGTGCAGTTTCTTATAATCATCAGAACACGCTCTGCTGCAGAACTGATACACTTTGTTCTAAATGCAAAGTTGCAAAGCATCACGAATAGGGTTAATGGATAAAATCTTAAGATCTGGAGAGTGCAACTTTAAATAATAGTTTGCCATTAAGACACAACTTTAATATGCAAAGTAAACAGAAGTACAAACACACAATTAGGGTATGACTTCTAATGCTAAAAATTAACAACTCTCACTCAAGCTGACAGCGAGTGCTACAAATACTCATAATTTCATATGAAAATGATAAACAGAAAACATGCCTATCAATCTTAGCATATCCTCCTCACATACTTCTCTCAGTTCATAGAGAAGTGTAACAATGGTCTATCACATCTACAGTAATGCAATAACTGAGGATGAAAGCAGATTTCAAACTTGCAGCTGATGTGAGAAATTAAATTTTTCTTTAAATTCCACAGATGCTTTTTTATTTGTTATTTATGAACAAAGACTTCTGCTTTTATCCATACTAAAGTTAAATGATATTCTATAGAACCAGGTAGATTTTATTAACTTAATTTTTTAAGCTTCAATACCTTATAAAATAGCTACCTAGAAAAACTGTATTGGAGTTACAGGTTCTAAACACTTCATCATTCTAAAAATAACACCAAAAATCCCCTTACCTCCCATTCCAGTACTTCTGGCTTTGAACAAAAAGAACTTTTGCAATAACTACATTTCAACTGAATATCACTGGGAGAGACAAACTGACCATTTGTTGAAGACTGCACACTGAGAGTCTGAAAAACATAAATATATATGCACATCACCAAAAAAGAAAGTTACTTTTAAAATGTTTTTTTTTAATTAAGCCTATAGTATTTGAGAATTCGACAGTTTAAAAATAAACACAGGAACATTTCTGGCAAAAGCACAGCAGGTTAGTCTTTTCCTTTAATTCCTCTTTCCTTGTCATCTTAGGTTTTCCAATATTGAATCTTTACTCTTGCTTCCAGCGTAATTACCTTAGGTTTGCATTTCTTTTACCTTACCGTACACCTTTCTAATGCCTGTTACTCAAAAGTAATGTATAAATGCCAAAAAAAACAGTCTCCCAAAACTGAACACCTGTTAATCACAAAATACTTATTTTCAGATACATACATTTCACAGCTTGTCTTATTTTGGTCACAGAAGTTCAGACAAAAACCTACAAACAAGTATTTTCAAATCCAAACCTCACCAAGGCAGATTATCAACCCCTTAATGAAGCATACCACTTGAAAATACAAACACTAAAGTAAAAGGCCTTCAGTGAGAAACACTGCATCTATTCAGATTAAGAGAACACTAGCTCGCCCCTAAGCAATTAAGGGGTTTCAGATTGAGAAAAATACTACAGATTGCATGTGTAGGTATGAGAATTTAGTTTTGTAACTAAATAATTCACTTAATGTATTTCTGAGACCATCAGTAGATAGAGAATTCAATTTTACAGCATCTGTAGTCTTCCAGTAGGTCTTAACGCCTACAGAACATAGCCTTTTACACGTTCCCTAGATCAAGCAACAACTATTGGAGTATTATGCATGCAATGTTCGAGACAAAATTTGAACCAGTAGTGATCACAGTCACTTGAAGAATCCAGAGCACAAATTTCTTACATCCATCTTCTCAACAAACTTTCCCACACTGTTTCCAACAAGACAAATATATTTAAAGATGGCAAGTTCTCCTCAGACAGATTTGTTACTACCTCTCCAACTCAAAACAGTGAAAACATAAAACATTTCTGTTACAGGATACTTTGCTTTGGACTGTCATGTTACTAAGGGTTCACCTACACCAAAAAAAACCTATAAAAAATAATTGTAATGAGGCTGATTACTGATATAAGCCCTCACATAAGCAGACCGGTACTGCTAAGTGCTAGCTAATATCAGTATCATTTTATGCAGATGCACTAATTCTGTATCAGGAGTTTGCAGGCATTAAGTAGTCATGCATATTTCCCAATCACGGACAGGACCTGAGAATGAAATGCCACATACTGCAGAAAAGGTGCCACCTTTATCCCAATGGTCCATTGTCCCATAACAACTTTAACACAGTCTGATGCCCACATACAGTACTGTCATGTCCCTCCCACTATATCCAGCAAATGTCCCTGTGGTTGAGAGAGGTTTGCTAGGCTTTGGCTGCTCTAAATAGGTAGCTGAAGGCTTGTACTAACATGGGAGCCACAAAGGCGTTTTAAGTTCAAGGTCCAATCCGTACATTTTCTGCATTTGCAGGTCTCCTCACAAAGCAAACACCATGCTCAACACGTGCTGCCATATGGGTTACATAAACATAGTGAAAGTCCTAGAAGTTCTGGTTGAAAACAAAAAGAAATCAAGAAGAAAGTATATCCATCACTCCCAGTTCAAGAATGAAGGAAGTGTTAAAGAACTAGTAGATGTGACAACCTGTACAGAAACACTGAAGACAGAGGGAGAAATGAAGATGAAATACATTAAGTGCTCATCAAATGAAAAGCAACTGTGGTTTCTGATGTCTGAAAATACCTTTAAATATGGGAACAGAACACCCTATTGTGAGGGCTACAAGGTAAAAGCAGAACGTTTTTTTGTTGTTTTCTGATGTATGGCACTGTTAGCTTCTTTTATTTCTTTTCCCAACTGTTTGTTGTGGTAGAAATTCAGGCCCTACATAGTCCGGGGGCTGGTAATTGAACAATAACAAAAGCTAGAGATGTGAGAACAACGGAGTTTGAGACTGTTTAAAATTAAAACTTGTTTTAAAGAGTATTTACATCTACCTGTAGATAAAAAAAATCTGAATTAAGCATTACTACTTCTAAAACAAATCCAACGTTTTCCTAAGGTCAACTAAATATTTTCCCACAGAAATCAGTACAGAACTGAATTCATATTACTGAAAGCTCTAAACCAGACAGAACATGGTTGTAAAACCAACAATTAATCACAACATGATTTTGTATGTCTCCTTAAAGTTTCTGCTTAGAATTAAAGACTGCTTCTGTATAGTGCTTCAATGAGTCAAGATGACATGCACATAGTACTCTCATTATCTTGCTTTGCCTCTAACTTACAAGAAGCTCAGAATAGAGAATATCTTCAGGAATTATTTGGGAGCATTATTACACACAAAGAATAAAGCAGCAAAAAGTTCATAAATTCATTAAAGTCTTTCACAGGTCACCCAGAACAGCAAGGTTTTATCAATGTTGTGCTTTATTAAATATATCTTTTAAATCCTATATATATATGTGCTCTTTTGAATATCTTAAATTCAATCAAAAAATAGTTATGTTTAATCTGACTTTTCTTGAGCCTGTCCTGAACAAGCGCATGGGAAGTGCCAAGCAAAGCGAAAAATCATTGTAAAGCCCTTTTCAGCCTTCAATGCAACAACCTCAAACTGCTCTAAGCTGCAAATTACTAATGAACAGTAGGCAGACACAACCTAGGACTCTTCTCAGCAGATCAGCGTAGTAGCACAGCTTCTAGCCTGCTCCTGCACCATGGCATAAGCAATAGAGGGGTTATCCTTGCCCACAGCAACACAAAATCAAACTGTGGAAACATTTCTGTACATCATAGAATTGTTTTGGTTGGAAAGGACCTTTAAGATCATCAAGTCCAACAGTTAACCTAACACTTGCCAAGTCCACCACTAAACCATGTCCCTAAGCACCACATATACTCATCTTTTAAATACTTCCAGGGACAGTGACTCAACCACTTCCCTGGGCAGCCTCTTCCAATGTTTGATGACACTTTTGGCGAAGAAATTTTTCCTGATATCCCACCTAAACTTTCCTTGGCACAACCTGAGGCCGTTTCCTCTCGTCCTCTTGCTTGTTACCTGGGAGAAGAGACTAATACCTTCCTTGCTACAACCTCCTTTCATGTAAATGTAGAGAGCGATAAAGTTTCCCCTCAGCCTCCTTTTCTCCAGGCTAAACAACCCCAGTTCCCTCAGCCACTCTTCATAAGACTTGTTCTCCAGACCCTTCACCAGCTTCGTTGCCCTTCTTCGGACTCACTCCAGCACCTCGATGTCTTTCTTGTAGTGAGGGGAAGGGCTACCAGGCAGCTGGACTGTGGTCAGTTTTTTCCTAGTTGAGAAAAAAATAACTTTGAAAGAATCAAGTCGTTCTTAACGAACAAGAGAAGCAAATACGTACGAGGAATCTTTTACATATGGTCACCCACTAGGACAGTTCCACAAGCAGAATCAAGGGCACTAATTTAAACAGGCAAGGAACCAAATACTCCCCTTACACTCATGCACACACAGACCTTCAGCCTCAGCATGGAAGCCTCAAGTATTTTTATTATGATCAAATTTGGCAAAGTATTTGTGTGACAAGCATGCCAAGCTTCCTCCACGCTTCCCACTGCAACACACTCCTTTTTTTAGATATATGTATGTGTGCGAGAAAGAGATGCAAGGTATATAACAAAAAACACTTACAGACACCACAATGATGGTGAAAGAGAAGACAACATTAGTGAATGACAAGAGTGAGTAACCTGCCAAAAAACAGTGTACTTCTAATTCTTAAACATACTGGTCCTACAACTCTCCAGATACATCCATAAATTGAAAAAAAAAATCAAATGTTTAGCACAAATTTTCTGAAAATTTTGCATAGACTCATGTTTTGCAAGATAGCTTGTACTTTAAGTCACTTACACAATTACTAACTTTGGAAAGACACTTGTACTACAGCCTCCATGTTCACAATAAATAAATTAGCACTTTATTTTTCTTTAAAAGACAAGTTCAGAGCAAGATCTTCAACTGACCCAGTAAAGGTACCAATAGCAAAACTAGCTTAAAACAATACAACTTTGAACAGTTCTGTCCTTAATTCTGCAATAACATCCTCCAAGACAGAGCGTGAAAGAAGACAAGATACAGTCACACTACTCTACCACCAACTACCAAATAAAAATCACATCAAGCAGGCTATCCTCCCTCTTTTACCCTCTTTCTTAGAAGGATGAATGCACTTGCAAACTGTCTGCACAAAGGAGAACATAGATATGGACATAAGTTGCACAACAAGCAGCTCAACTGAATCTTTCAAATATTTTAATACATTAAAACAACAGTTAGCTAGAAACAAAAATGTTATTCTTAAGATAAAATGACAATCAAGCCTATAGTACTGTGAACAAATTGGGAATTTAAATATTGCAATCCATTTGTAAACCAAAAGGACTAAAATTTTTGCAGAAGGGAGACACAGATGTGAAACAGCAGTTACTCTGTTCTGAGAAGGGTAACCCCCGACAAAGAAAAATGTATAGGAAGAACAGGCAAAGTAAGAAAAAGGGATAAATATAATGCCAGAAAATTAAAACAAGAGTTATCTGCATTAGTAAACAGTGAAAAATATAGAGCACCACAGTAAATTAGCCATTTTTTCAAAAGATCATTGCAGAAAGCATTGCAATTGACCAAACAGATTAAACCATTTTCTCAGTTTAGGTTCAATCCCTTATGTGTCACTTACGATATAAAAAAGCCTCAAGGGAACACTTACAGTCCAATGCTCACATTTTGATATACTATCCTTTCTATCTAAATACTAAATGAACGGAACAAAGAAGCCATTCTCATACAATCAACTCTTATGTAGTGGTGAACACATTTTATTCTTCTAGACAGTGAATATATAAAAACTATCAAAAGCTAGAATCCGTCAGAGATATTTGAGCAAAATAACTGTAAGCAAGTGACCACCTACCCATTCCTGGTCTTTACTGACAACTCACAAACTGTATGGCTGCTCTAATTAAACTCCACTACAACTTTAAAGAGACAGATCTACATGTAGCACTGGAAATGCAACAGAAAAACCAGCAAGGTCTCAGGAATATCAGAAACCCACAACCAGCATCAACCAATCTGGCAGTTATATTCAATAAAGTTGCTTGATGCTGACTTATCTGCAAATCCAAGAAGGATTTTATTTTTCTCACTCAAATAGCAGAAAGGTTTTGTTCTGAGAGCTCTTGGGGCTGCAATCAATTGTAAAACCATGTAGAATAAAATAGATGCCAAATGAGTTTGCAAGAACTATTACAGATTTGTCATTACATACTAACAATCTGCACCTATTTTGTTAATCAGTTCCACTGACAGACATCTACTAAATTGGTTAGGATGGAAGCACAGAACAGGGCTACATGACGGAGGTCCTATCCAGGGTATATTAAGGAAACAATTAAGAGATTGATTTGCTTTCCAGTTGACAGAAGACAGCAAAGTTTAATGAGAAGTGGGAAAACCTCATAGGGGTGTAACTGTTCAACAACATATGAGAAGGCAATTATCTATTATACAGTGCACATCTGGGAAAACTGTTTTTACATGCAAAAATTGAAACATTCTTTAAAAATGTTTTTTGATCAGCTAGAGATTAATCACTACAACATATTTTACATATGCTTTAACCTTAAGTCATATTAAAAATATGACATTTTCAGCAAGCATAGCAGCCTCTTCCAGTGTGCTTATCATTAGGCTTGCAACACTCCAGTTTCTGGACATTAAACTGCTAGTTTCATCCATAAACATTCTAATGGCTTAGGTTCTAACCTTTTATTTCAGAGACAGTCACTATTCCCCATGACACACCTTTGTTAGTACAATATTCAACATGAGAATTTTGTTACTGTATTTAGTATAAAAGAGATTAAACTTGTTGATCTTCAATGCAAAACAGCAAGGCTCATCTCCATAAAGAGGCTGGGGTGGTAAAAATGAGTAGTGATAGTGCTTTGCATTTTCTTAGGGTATCAAGGAGAAATGGGTTGTTATTATCTGATTTTATAAGTTTAAGATAGCAGCTAGTGTTATCATTATGAAATAGTACTTTGATCAAAGAAAATTGTTATGAGCCAGAAGCATCTGCTATGTTAATTATAACTCATAAACATGTATATACAAGCAAGTTAGTTTAATATGCAAATACTCAACACAAACACACAAATATTTAGGGAGGAAAAGATTTAACACAACAGCTAACCTGAAATTTAGCTACACAACTGGAACTGCAAAAGTTGTACAGTTTTCCATCAGGCATTGTGGCTTGATATTGAGGTAAAGAGTTTCGTTTACAAAAGTGGCAAATAATTCCCATACCTAAAAGAAAAACGTAGTTTACAAACAAAATAAACACAAAATAGTAGCGCAAAAAAAAAAATACTGGATTACAGGTCAGCTCTTTGCACCATTTCCATGTAAAAGCTAAGATTTGTCTGTTTTCCAGTCAGCTTCTACAAGTCAAAAAAAAACAAAAGAAACTGCAGAGGTTCTGCTCAATTCTTCCATTAAAGATCAGCATTAAATATGAAATTGCATGACCTTCTATAAAATTCACTAAAGCATTTTCAACTTTGAGTTTGCTGAATTGAGATCTATGCCTGCTTTGCATCTTTTGCACATTTTGAGTTATTTACCAGTTCCTTTCACCTAGATTAAAAATTTTACCTAGAGAATATCCATATACATTATAACTACCTCCATCCTCCTCCAATTGTCGCTTGAGGAGATAAAACGGGGTGGGGTTGGATCACAGACAAGAGAATATTAATTCACATGCACACAAACTGCATTATCATTCTGTGACACATCAGAGCACATTACATTTGAATATTTTTTTTCCCAGGAAGCCTTAAGACAGTTGAAAACTGTTTCCAACATCAAGCAAAAAGGCCAGTGGGGAAAACGACCCCTCATGGGTTCATTTACTAGTGTTGAATATAAGATGATATTTTTCTTTTTTTTTTTCTTTTTTTGTAAAAAAAAAAAGTTTAAAAACCTATAAAGTCACACCTGTATAGATTAATTCTAAAACAAAACAACCCACCCCCAGTGTTCAAACTCAAAAAAAAAAAGCCTACTCTTATCAGTGATGAAAATCCATCATCCTTTTCACTTACTTTGTGATTTTGCATATTTTGATTTGTTTGTGTTCATGCATGCAGTTGAGCAGTATGGCTCCATATATCCATTAGGTCCTATGCACTGAGTCATGTCAAAAAACCTGCACTGAGCTCTGCAGCCAGTACAAGATGTTAATTTGCCATATTTCTAAAACATAAAACAAAGCAAAACAATGCATTAGTTAAAACTATGTTTGGCTTTTGGTTTTAAATTATGGTATAACAAACACAGGGAAAAACTTATTTACTTACTTCTGCAATTTGCTCCCCCATCAGAACCTTCCTATAGTAACTAACTCTAATGACCATCCTCTCAAGAGCATTCGGTGCTATGCTTGGGTCTCTTACTCCTGGGGGGAAGCTGGCTAAAACTAAACTTCTGCGTACAGACAAAAACCAAACACACACCCCTCAAAAAACCCCAACTAAACAAACAAACAAAAAAATCCCAGACCCCACCATGTGCAAACTGTGAACTGTGGTAAGAGTATACAGCAAGTTGTGCTGAGCTGGAGAGTTTGAAACAGCTCTGTTCCTCTTTCCTTGTTGATGGGACAATGGTTGTAAAAGAAACAGGACTCTGGCACAGCAAAGATAAATAATGGTGCTAAACTTTGAAAAAAAACTGTACACTGCAAATGGTAACATCCTTAGTATTATCAAGTACGAGTCAGGCGTAGCAGTTTCTTGGTAACAGCACACTGTTGGGAGAACCTCTAACTTCTCAACTCTCTCCTAATTCCAGTCCTCCAGGCAGGAGAAACACACTGCAGAGTTCCTACGCTCCTCATTGGATCCAATAAGGAACTGTGACTCCATGAACCTCATAACAGATTCAATTTTGACATCTCTCAACACAGCAGTTCTATAAAAAGCACTGAAAAGTCACACCAAACAAATACTAATGACAATCAACACACAAAATCAATAGTTCTGATCTGCTACATGTACTACATACTTCAGCATTAGGCAAATAACTCAAGCACCATAAAGCAAGTTTCAGAAAAAAATGTCTAGACACCCTTCCTGCCCATAGAAATAGTATTATGGTTTTGACAGTGATCACAGAGAATTCCTCATTTGAACAGCACTGAGTCTCCTATTAGACACAGTCTCCTTATTGAGCATTAGAAAATACCCTATTGACACTTGGGCACTTAAGATTTCTTCCCTTCTGCTGAGGAATGATTTTGGCACTACCTCTCCCCTCTTTCCCTCTGCTCAAGGACTGAAAGGGGGAGGAAAGGCAAAGCATGTTTCATAGGTGCTTCACTTTGTTCAGAGTAACAGAAGCTTCGGTGGGTATCTTTGCTCTTCCTGTCTTTAACTACCTACATTTGAGAACTAGCTAAATCCAGTCTTAGATACAGAGAATAAACTTATGGTTTTATCACTTGTATCATCTTCCCTATATTAAAAACATGTACATGAAAACATACAAATACACATGCCTCTGCCGTAAACTGGATGTAGCACCTTGCAGAGACCAGTGAAATTTCAAAATACCGCACAACTTCACAATTTCCACCTGCTGCTCTCGTGAAACCTTTCCTGTGGACTGCCTCCAAAAAAGAGTATGTGTCAAGGTATCAAGCTCCTACCTAGGAGGAGGGTACTTCATACAACTCCAGGATCCTTCCTTCCCATCTTACTTCATTTTTTTTCTGTTTGCCTTTAAAAATTTTACCCAGCACCTAATAATCCTTCTAATCAGCCACAATATTGACAAAATTCACACTAAGTACCAAGACTAAACCACAGCAATTATACTGCTCTATGACTTGAAGCTATTCTGCCAATACACATTCACCTCCTCTGACAGGCTAACAGACCAAAGCAGGGCATCAAGAACACTTGAAGTTATATTACCAGTGAGAATACAGGAGATCACAATTTACAAAGGACTTTTTGCAACAGGCTTAAGAGACAACCATCAAAAAATCTGCATGTGCAAATAGCCTTGGTATCGCTAGAACAAACCAAAATGTACATCTAGAAGCACTGACACAAATATGCTGACAAACAGCCTAACAAAGAGCATTCAGGAGTATAATCGGAAAACAGTGCACAGGTAAGGGAAGCTTCCACAAGTTCTAGATCCAAAAGAAAAAGGAAAAAAAAAAAAATCAAACTGAGGCCATGATGACTTCAAGATACAGCAAGATGAAAATATAGGTTATATTAAGTTATAGTAAGCTGATCACAGCATAATCACAAAAGATTCACTGTGTCAACAAGACTACCTGTTTCAACAAAAATCCCTTGAAAGCAGAAATAGCTTTTGCTAACCAGCATCTTGAACACCTCATTATTTAACTGACGCCAAGAAAGGATCAGGCACACAAAGTACAGTGCAGCAGCACATCCATCACTTCTGAATTTCAAACGTCCTTATAATACTGGAGTTGTTTACTGATTTCACCTTAGATCTTTCAGACTTAGAAGCAACAAGAAGAATCTTTATAAATATCTAGTAATAACCTAGAAAACCTAGATCTAAATTATCAAGACTACAAAGAACACGAATTTCCAAAAAAAAAAAAAAAAAAAAAAATGTATCAAGGCTGCAGAAGATTCTGCGGATCGGAACAAAAGCATAACAGCAAAGCTCTGACTTTATTCTTGTCACAGCAACTAAAAAGAGTCTTTGAGCATTTCTGCATTATTAGAAGTTTAAGCATGTTTTTACACAAATGAAGGAGAAAGGACCTGGTGAAGAAAATAAAAATTAAAAGGCCCAAAACCTCTTCAAATTTATTGCTCCCAAAACTTCTTAATCATCATCTCCTTCAAGTTGAACATTTTTCCTGCATTTTTATTACTCTTGCCAGCACTCCCCAAAGTTTAAATATTAAAACCATTCAAAAACCAAGGAGTACAACACTATAAAAAAAAATTAAAGCATATCTGAAAGTATTCATCAATCAGTATTATAGGAGGTGTTTCAAACATTTTTTTTAATAGTCTAACACAAAGTCTTCCTCCATTGACAACATCAACAGAGAACCTCGTACTGTACTATGCCATGTTTTTAGATAGTCGTATGCAAACCAAGAATTTTCTCTTGTTCTTAAGTGTTAAATTTCCAGATGAGACTCTCTCGTCCCAAGGTTCTCAGGTAGCTTACATTTCTGCTCTCACATTCATCACAACATGTTATCTTTCATCTCTAAGAATCTACAGTATTAATTTCATTCTGTAGAAAAATTAACATCTGAGAATCCTTTCCCTAGAAGCACCCGTCTAGCTGGAATAAATAAATAGAATAGTCACTAAAACTAAGGAGAACTACAGCTATATATCAGGTTGAAGAGCATTCTTATGAGGTAAGGATTTTTGGCCTAGGAAGAAGATAACTTAAGATCATGACAGAACCAAAAATGGTATAATGTGGGGCACTGTGGATCAACTGTTCATTGTCTTTTCTAATATTAACAACGATGAGAAATCACATGAATATCAACAGAAGTAGTTTCAAGACAATCAACAGGAGGCAGCTCTTCACAGAACAGCAGGGCAGCAGAACTTCTTACTGCTTATATGTGTTCACAAGGAGACAGGACAAGCACTTATTAAAGAGATTCACTAAAAATAGCATACGAGAACATTGCATGAAGTTCAAGAGTTCCCCTGACCTCTACAGAGTCAGAAGCTAAGAGAATGCTCAGGGGAAAATATTCTAAGCACCTGCCCTGTTCTTACTCTTCCTTGCATGCCCACTTACGTACACACTGCAGGAGTTTCTATCCCTGATCTGAACCAGAACAGTTGTTCTTATCTTCTTTCTACAGAATATTTTTCTTTTAAATTGAGTATTTTAACCATCCTCAAGGAAAAGTGGATGTTCAAAAAAGAAATTAAGAAAAATGTAAAGCTGTCACTGTTGTTGGTATTTCATGGTGAGGAGACAAAAAAGAACTTCACTGGTAGAGAGAAAAACAGAACAAAGAGTACGAAAATCTTCATTACTGACTCTGTAAAGAGGGAACAAAAAAAAAATACAAAACTT
Source organism: Nyctibius grandis (assembly GCF_013368605.1). Classification (NCBI taxonomy): domain Eukaryota; kingdom Metazoa; phylum Chordata; class Aves; order Nyctibiiformes; family Nyctibiidae; genus Nyctibius; species Nyctibius grandis. The sequence goes on from NC_090659.1 coordinate 107,500,039, forward strand.
CCCAACTCTTTATTTCAAACATCACTGCTTCATTCTTTGTTTCAGAAGTATAGAATCACAGAACCATATAGATTGGAGGGGACCTCCAGAGGTTAAGTGCAACCTCCTGCTCAAAGCAGGTCCAGGACTGGTTGCTCAAGATCTTGACCAGTCAAATCCAAGCATCTCTGAGGATCAGCATTCCAAAATCTCTCTGGGGGATTTCACCACCCTCACAGAAAAGAAGTTTTTCCTTCTATCTAAATCAAATTTCCCCTTGTTTTAAAGTTGTGTCTGTTGCCTCTTGTCCTTCCACTGTGCACTTCTTAGGAGAGTCCAACTTTGTCTGATCCCCCTTTAGCCTTCTCAAGGTTGAACAAACTAAGGTTTGTCTGTCCTCCTATGTCATGTGCACCAGCTCTCTAAACATCTTGGTAGCTCTCCACTGAACTTGCATCAGTATGTCAATGCCTTTTGTCCTGTGGAATCCAAAACCAGACAGTGCTCCCGGTGCAGTCTCAGAAGCATGGGGAGGCAGGGCACGGAAATCATTCTCTTGACCTGCTGGCTACACTCTTACTAATACACCAATAGGTTGCCCAGAGAGGCTGTGGAGTCTCCATCCCATTCAAAACTCAAGTGGATATGGTCCTGGATGACCTGCTCCAGGTGACCCTGCTTGAGCAGGAAGGTGGACAAGATGACCTCCAGAGGTCCCTTCCAAACTCAAGCATTCTCCTTCCAAACTCAAGCATTCTGTGATACAATCCAGGACACAGTTGGTCATCTTTGCTGCAAGGGCACACTGCTAACTCCCGTTCAACTTGTTGTCCACCAAGACACCCAAGTCTTTTTCTCCAAATCTGCTTTCTTATCTTCCATTCCAGATGAAGTAGTGGCTTCATCTTGCACTCCCCATGATACTTCAATGGTAGGCAGAAGTGATTATAGGCAAAAACCTGCACATTCAAACTAGTCTCAGTTTCAAGTTCCCTTCAAAGATGGAATTAACTCAGAACCAATCCACAAGAGAAAGTATCAAGCATTTTCCTTCCATACGCTTCTAGCAAATTCAAATCTACAGTGTCCTACAAAAATATATGCAAGTTTAAGGACTGCAATTGTACGGAAAATTTTAAGTAAAAACACTGCTATCAAATTAGTAGAGAAAATTGTATCTATTAGATTACTAAGTACAAAAAGAAATCAAGTTAAGCCAGAGGCAAAATTTCTAGAGAATACTGTCCCAGTGCCCTCTGAGGGGAAGCTTGATGCAAAGTAGTCTGACTACACCTCTCCCTCACTACTCCACTTAGATTCTGCATTGAGGTGACCTAATTCTAGCTAGATCCCATTGCATATTTGACCTCTTCCAAAGCATAAAGTCTAACGTAAATGCAGAAGTCTGAATATTCTTCCGTTCTTATTATATTTGATTCTAAACTAATTCATTCTTTCATGACTTGTTTGTATACCCTATTAGAGACTTAATCGTAGAAATCAGGTCTGCTTCGTGACAGGCATCTCATGATAGATAACTGAGAAAAGACATATTATAAAACACTTCATGCGATTCAAAAATTCTTATGAGTTACTAGATCTATATACATTTCAAATCTTCATTCTGTCCACTAGGACAGTGTTGAACTCAAACTGGCAACTACAAAAGTGGCTATCAAGATGCTAGATGAAACAGATGAATGGGATATATTCCAGAAATACAAGTATTGTTGCAATAGAAATAAAAATTCCTCGAAATAAGAGAAAATTCGCTTTGAGGGTTTCTGAGGAATTTTTATTCTTGCCATTATTAGCAACAGTTATTTTAGAAGGAATCTTGTCTTCCTTTACATCTTACTGAAAGGATCATGAAAGCTGAAGCCTAGAGCCCTTCTTGCAAACATCCTACTAAGAAGATCAAGCCCCAAAATAAACAGACCAATACTGTAATCTCACGGTATTTTACACGTAAGCCTCACTTCTGTTTGCAACCGAAGCTAATGAAAGTCTCTGTTCTTGAACTTTCTGGCTGCTAGAGTATTTCAATAAAGCTATTAATGCCTTGCATCTAGGCACCTGTGCTACAGACTTTTATTCTTGACTGAAAAAAAGCAGTATGGTCTGCTTCATGTGCTTTCAGAAGGACAGAGAGCAGGATGAAGAACATGCCTGCAGTGTAAGAAAGCATTCTTGCTACAACTTCTCCCATGCAACGGCCAGTCGATCAAGAACACCAGAATACCATCTGATTGCTACAACACTATGTAACAGCCCAAAGATTTGTTTCCAGTTGAAGGAAATGCTTTGCCGTTAAACTCATACGGTCCATGGTAAAACTGACTGGTACATACTTCTCAATCCAGGCAAACTTCTCTCTGGTAGCTCTACAGAGTAACAGTTTCGGATCAGAAATAAGCTACATACCACGAAAGCTTCTAGAAAAGAATATTCTGGGATAGAAACACAGACAACCTGTGTTCAAAAGAAAGGTAAAGGAGAAAGAAGACAGAAATTTTCTGTAAGTAGAAAAGCAGAGATATTCACTACATGGAATTCTGTGATAACAGAGATCCATTAGTAAGGCAATCAAGAAAACAGCAGCTAAACTACTTCAGATTTATTTGAAAGAAGGATGGTCCGGATGGATCCAGAAGCAACACGCAGGTCTAAGAAAAGAACCAGATGTCAGCAGAATCTGTAACAGCAAAGAAAGAAGAAACCGTATTATTTATTCAGTCTTTTGAAATACTGCACCCAAATCATCTCTCCCCCAAGAATAACAACTGTAAACTCTTCCCTGCTCCAAAAAAAGATATTAAGATGAATACCTCAGAAGCATTTGCCCAAGTCTAAAGAGCAAACGCTGAATAACTGCTTTTGTGGCCCTTGAACACAAAGTAATTTGTGTTTACGTTCCATCAGCTGAACTCTGCAAACAGCCACAGCAATAACTTGGCCAGTAACTTCTCTTTGGCATCTCCAACTGCCAGTGCTCCCTCTTTTTGCCAGTTTTGTTCCTGCTCTCAAGACACTTGCCTTCAAGAAAAGCAGAGCTGAAAATCCCTTCTTCGCCTGCCTCAAAAAGCAAGTTACTTCTACATGAACTGTATGTTTCAGCTGTTTCTGTTTTGCCTTTTCTCCCTCTTCCCCTCAATCCTGTCCAATTATTCCAGGTAGAGCAGTGAACAGATGTAGTTGTATCCATCCTAACTGAGACACCTAGCCACATCGCCTCCTCGCTTCCTCTTCCTAAGAATTTCCTGTTCTCCCATACAGATCACACCTCACAATTTTGACTGCCATAAGTACTTTTCTTCAGAAATACAAAGCTGTTTTAACATCTCTAATGTACCGATCTCACTTTATCTTCTGAACTATCGACAAAGTAACATCCTGAACACTTATTATGAATGATATTCAGGTGCCTAAGGAAGCTGATTATACAGTTTTTATTGAAAAGCAGCACATTCTACAGCTGAAGACAGACATTTGAAGCAGAAATGGCAAAATAAATGGTTCCAGAAACAGAAGTCAATAAAAGGTAGAAGAAAACATAGAACAGATTAGTTTCTAGGAAGATTTGATTTGCATCAGAGACACAAGAAACTGGAGGCATAAATACCAAGAGGCCTGAAAAAAAACCCCACACCACTAAGCAGGAAGGAAATAATCAATTGATTATTTCTTGGTTGGTAAAGATTTCTGTCATTTAGCCATGGTAGACAGGGTAAAAAGCATCCAGCTATCTCCATTTGTAGAAGTGTACATAGTATCAAACGTCAGTATTATCAGAGATAACTTAATACCAAACTAAGTATTACCTGAAGTGAGGTAGAAGTGGTTTACCATATGAGGAAGAGACTCCACTATTAAACCACAGTTTGAACTGGCTGAAGCCACAGAACTTCTCTTTAAAAGTGACCAGAAATTAAAAAAAAAATATATATATTGAAAAGTCAGTATTTCTAATATTTCAGTGTAAAGGGGCTGTTCAACTCTCACACTTACTGGTTTGTCAATGATATTTACTCTTGAAACATACACTTGGAAACAAGAGTTTACAAAGCAGTAACAACGGCAAGAAGCAGCAGATTTTGTAGTCCTGTCTTAGTAGTACAGAAGCACAGAAAAAGAACAGACACTGCGTGGGGCAAGACAAAGCTGAAAACCCTAGATGCTTCCACTGAAGTACTACGTGACAAGACATTTAGCATAGCATTCAGTGAGATTTAACCAGTAGATAACAATACATTTTGTGAGACTAAATACTAACTCTACACAAGCAATGAATCATAAGTTGCAGAACTAACATGCATATTATTGTATACAGTGAAAGCTCCTAAACCCTTGCACACAGATAAAGCAGATGAAATGAGTTTTAAGAGTTTCACAAAAGCAGTCGTTTGGCAAGGAGCAGAATTTGAAACAAGGGAGCACAACTGCCTAGGCTGGGTTTTTTCTATCGCTTGTAAGTTAATAGCTTGAAGGGATGGCATAGTCCGGTTAGTCTTGAAGTATGTTCAGTAGCAAGTCTTCATCTAATCAAGGAAGTCAATCCAATGCACTTTTATTCAGTACTGAAGGAAAATTTTCACTACATGAAGAGACACTGCAAGCATCCTCTCCAACTAGGAAAATACTAATTTGTCTTGCATTCACCTGGTACTCCCTTCATTCCAAAGCTACTGAGAAGCCTATGAAGAAATAGCTAGAGCTCCTTCCTCCCTTTCTGACAGCACATGAAGACCATCACTTTTAAGAAGCACCTAAAGCAAGTGAATCCCAGGTCATATTCTAACAAGAAGAATTTTAGTTAAGGAAACAAAGCAAAAAAAAGGAACATTTTAAACTAGTAAAGCATTAAATGCTTTCATGGCAGAATCAAGAGCACTGTGAACTGATCACACCAGTAAGCAAAGCAGTTAAAAGACTGTTTTAAAAAGTAGACACAGACTCAGATTTATCTCAGTTGAACAGATGAAAATTAAAAGGTATGGTTGGTTGCACAAGCCAAGTCACAGAATTCACCTGTTCCTTAGACCAAGGTTGTCGAGCCTGTACCCAAATCCAGCAAACCAGGACACAAACAACACTGCAACTGCCTTGAAAAGGAAGTCGACTAATTTTTTAAAAACAGAAAACATGCAACAGTATCAGAAACAGAAACATGAAACAACATATATGCTTTTGGTTAATGTATCTTCATGGCAGGCATATTTGGGGTCTGTTTCAATTTGTTGCATAGATAGTAATTTTTAAATGAATCACTAAAGTAATTTTCCAAATTGTTAAGTTCTCATTTTAATTATATGAAATGCCTACTAAAGAATTTCACCATTTGCACAATTACACAGACAATTTAGCCACCTCCTCGTCAGATATGATTTCATTCTCTTCTAGCGTTTGTTTTGTTTAGCGTCATTCTTTAAGTCCCTCTTGCCTCACCATGCGTGAAGAGTTTAAACCTCAATGCAACAGGTAAACAATTTACAATCTAGTAGTAGTAGTCTTCTTCAGGTTTAAAAACATAACCACTTCAAATAAGGGGTTTGTTTTGACATTTTATCTAAATTGTCACCGTGATTTTATTTTTGGAAGAAGGATTTTATTGTTGTTTTCTCTTTTTTAAAAAGGCTTGACTTGCACTTAGCTGTCTTCATGAATGGCTGTTGTGTTATCAGAAAATTAACATGCTCTTGCATATAACCACAGGGATCATTAGTTAGGCTATGTCTATTTAATTTTTTTAATTCTTACACAATTTATTAATCTATTTATTTTTTCATATCTTTTTTAATATGAAAGAAACCTAAGCTCTGTAATTACTTCAGTTTTAGGTAAGAAAGAACAGCCATTACCTCTCAGACAAGCAAACCACAGGATGTGATATTCAAGATCATCTGTGTCTCAGTTTTAAAGCAGGTTCTTAAACTGGTATGTAGAAAGCTAAGTGCATCTATCACCTTGAAAGGTGACTTCGACACTTCAGAAAAAATCTTCTCCCCATCCCAGGAATAACACTGTTTCTTACTCCCACCAACAGTCTAAAGCAGAGGAAAGAAACTGTTTGTAGCCGATGGATTATTTGCACTCCGAATGTGGCCACTGCAAGAGCTACAGTAATTTTTATTACACACGATTTTAATTTTTTCACTCCAGGAAAAAAAAATGTCCATGATAAGTTATTGAAAATTAATTGTTCAAATCAGTGTAATATTTATTAAAAAAAATAGGGATGAAGTATATAGATTGGTACAAGTAGTAAGAATCAGTTTCCATTTATTACTACTACAAATGTATAGCATATTGATAGGTCTATGACATTCACAATATAAACTGCTTAATACAAAGCTCATATCATTAAGACCTATGTATTTTACAACTAAGAAAACATTTGCTAGAACTGTTATGGGACACACAATAATCAGTTGTACAACACAACACTGTAATCAAGTGATACATAAACTTTGCCTATATTATTGACTCCATTAAGTTTATTTCAGTATGTAATAGCAACTCTTCCATATTCTCTCCTTCACGAGTTCCCCTTTAAAAGCAAGATCTAATAAAAAATTTCCAAGAAAACATTGTTACGACTGAACAAAGCAACCTACAATTTACCAATTGTGGCCCAATGAGTTGCCAGTAACATTTTCCAAAGTCTAAATTCCTTTCTTAAAAACAGAATTCCTTGAAAGCATTCAGTTCAAAAAACCTTAATGCAAATGGAAGTTCAAACCTAAATAAAACCTGCTAGACAACTAAACATTCTCAAATAATTGTATCCTGAGCAACTCTGACACACCTACAACATACTCTAAAAACTCCTAATTTTATCGTTTGAGTTTCTCTTAATATCAAAAATACCCCAAAACCCCCACACTCCAGGAACATTTGAATCCTACCAGTTAAGAATTACACTTAATTGCCACTCCAAACCAGATGCACGTGAACACTCAAATTAAGCTTCTCACAGACTATTACAGTTCTCCAGTACCAAATATTTCCACAAAAGAACTAAGAACTTGCTTGAATAAAGTCTGCTGCCAGATCTGAATGCACCAAAACAATGTATCTCAATTTTAAAGGTTCTCTTAAGGATCCTCACAATAATGCACAATTCCCAATGCTACTTGTGAAGATTCCTGGTACTGCAAACTGTTCCTCCTCCCCAAATCAAACCAGAACATACAACTTGCTACCCATATCCTTCTTATTCTCAAATACATATCTAAACACAAAATACAACAATATCTGAACAAATGGAGTACAGTCTGTAATGAGGGTTAAGTACAGATTTATCATTCGACCTCTCAAAATTCCACGTTCATCTCACAATTCCATGAGCAGTGCATATTATACTGGTTGTGTGGGAATGTCTCAAGTTCAAATTGCCTTTTTGTTTCTTCGAGAGACAGTATTCAACGTTTCTTCAAGTCTTTCCATGGCTTCTGGGCATGCCTATGTTTTTAGTATCTTGCAAACCTATCCTGTCCCTTTTGGTATAGCTGTGACAAAAGAATAATGCTTATGTTACGTTTTCAGTTACGCTGTTAAAATATGCACTTTTCCAGATTTGCTGTTTGCACATTGCATATACACAAGAACAGCCATCCCCAAAAGCATCAAAACTGAATGTCCAAAGAGAAAATACAAACATATATGATGTAACATTTAAGAACTTAAAAACATTCACCACTGCAGTCCCTTTTCTCTTGGATCGTTGGTTTCTTAAAAATGGAAAGAGATGAAGAAAGAATCCAAAGCAATGTGCAGCAATGTGGCCACTCATATATTCAAGTGTGAACTTCAAAATCAGATAAAGACATTTCTTGCTAGTAAAACAGTACTTTGATATTTCATAACACTACCCCATAAACTCAGAGCAGAATGTATCAAGCAAAAAAAAAAAACAAAAAACACCCAAACCAAAAAAAACCCCAACAAACCCGAGAAGAAAAAAAATCCCCAAATTGCATATCCTCCCCAAAAATATTTAATAGTTCAGAGCTATCCTATTATACCATAAATACTGTGATTAACGTTTAAACCTTCCAGCCAGCATTAGCAACGGTTCAGAGCTAAGCTGGCTTTGTAATATGTAAATGACATCTGCATCAGATTTCTTGATTTGGAATTATTTTTAACCACAACAATTATTACTATCTTAACAGTCTTAAGAATAAATAAAAACCAAACCAAGTAAAGAAAACAAAAGCCCAAAACTCAACACATGGAAGGATGAAAGTAACAAATTTTGAAATCCTATGCTCTACAGTGATGGAGATTAGTCATAGTACAGGTACACAGCCAACGCACAACCAGTTATAGCATTCTCCCAGAGATGTCCAATCTGTATGCTCTGCACATTTTTGAATGTTTCTGTTGCATACAAGTGAGCTTTTGCATCTAAAAAAAGAACGTTACTTAAAAACCAGTAAGCCTGTGTGTTGGGCTTACTATTAATATACTCGTAAGTTATACACCCATTAGAAAGAAATAGAAATTATTAACAGAAAGTTTAATTTCAATGATATTTTCATTAATAACAAATAGGTACTGCTACTACAGCAACATCAAAAAAATGCCAGTAGTAAAAGGTCCATTCCAGCTAGTTTGCCCTCACTGGCATTAATTTCATTTTTAGGAGTCATTGTTACTTAAGACTTCTAATGAGAAGTAAAGCCATGTTATGAATAACAGGATAAATTTAAAGAGTAGTAATGTTTATTTAATTTTAATTTATAGGTAAAGAAGTAATTACCTGCTTGTATTCACCAATGCAGTTCTGACAGCAGAATCTTTTCTGCTGACCATCAATAGTAAGAATATTGTTTCCAGCTCCTTTACTGGGCAAATACTCCCCGCAATGCTCACAGCAATTCATTATTAAACCATTTGCCATCCTGTATCTATTGAAGCAATGGTCACTGCACAGCTTATGAGTCATATTTTTAAAGCTAACTTCATGACGAATCTAAAAAAAAAAAAAGTATTCTATCACCACACAAGCACAAAGTTGCCTGAAACTACTAGACAAGCCAGAAGTCTAACATTCAAGTACAATAACTAAAACCAGATGATACCAGCTCACTATTTAAGAACAGAGATGCTTAAAATGACCATGAAATACAGAAACAGAAACTGGTGTTTGTTGTCTCCAAAGTTCTAGAAAAAAATCTTGGACCATTGCTCTTGTAGCCTAGAAGCAAAGATCACAGGGAAGGATGTAATAATTGCACATTAGAGCAGAAGGTCAATGTATGCAATTTTATAAAAGACTCAATTTGCAGGCTAACAATGTGGCATATAAAAACTGACCAGGCACATAGGCTGTGTAAAGTAATGGCCTGAACTATGGTGGGCCCAGTAATGGCATCAAGAATAAATTAATACATTAATGAGAATTTAAAGTTATGCATATTCTACATATCTCTAAAAATATTTGCATAATCTTCCAAAACATACAGTAAAAAAGTAAATAATACAGTCAATCGACTTTTTATCAACAGCAATTTTTCTATGTGGAAGATCTGGGTTATAATTACAGATTTTATGCCTAATAAAATTGTTGACAGTAGCTACAAGATATCAGCAAAAGGCACTTCAAGTTTCTGAAACAAAAATCAAATATTAACCTCTTTGAAGTCTTTCTTCAACTGCTCTTCATGAATATTAAGCCTGCGTATCTTAATATCTTACTGCATATGAAAATACTGAATCAAATTTTAAATTTCCTTATTTTCAGTTCTCTTATTTCAGAATATGTTATGAATATTGTCATTATTGATAAAGATAAGAGAAAGAACAGCCAACCCGACCTCAGTTAGTTTACCACAGATAGTGCATCTTGATTTATTCAAAACTCCTTTTGAGGGATTCTGTTTATCTTCATAGAAGGATAAACATGATGTACTGCAAAACTCCTGGAAAGACTCACTTGAATCAACTTGAGCAACAATGGTACCTTTCATTGTTGTTATATCTCTGAAAGACAAAAAAAACCCTCTAATGGGCTTGTGTATAAATACATATATCTATATTTAAACAAGAACACTTCTCGTAAGATTCATTCTTCCTTTTCATGCTTACGTTTCAAACCAGTTTTGTGGGTGTACAGTTGTTAGTCACATGTCAAACACTAAGTTTAATAATATTTTTACAACTACTATAAGTACTGCAAGTACAGTGTCTTTCCTGTGTAAAAACCTATTTTTTTTTTGTTTGGATTGGGATTATTTTTTTCCCATCACATTATTCTAGAACTAAGTGATGTTAATGCACCATTAGGTACCAGTTGGGGCAAACTCAATTTTACACAAAAAATTAACACAGCAAATTTAAACTAGCCCTTTTGCAACTTTACACAAAAGTTAGACTTAAGTTTCATATGAAATATTCAGATTTATAGTAGAAGGCAATAAGTGGTCTTTATTTGTGTATAACTCCACCATTACCAGTATTAATCTCAGGATATTATGAGAGGGAGAAGGTTGTTTTCTCATAAAAATACAATGAAAAAGCTTAAAACTCTACCACAAACTTGCACAGAAGTTTTAACTTTTTTAAAATTTTAAATAATTCCATCATTACTTTATAAAGTTCCAAAGCAACTGAACAGTTCATGCAGTTGCCTATGAAACTGCACCAATTTAATGCATTAAACTAGACAAGCTACGATCCATAAAATTAATTTGAAATAGAACAAACCTTCTTGCAACCAAACTGACTTGCACTGTTTTTCACTCAACTTAATTCTAAACTTCCTTGATCTTCAACTGTATGCTGCACGTCCTGCAAACTTAGCAAAGTCGCTAACACCATGCTTGCCAGTGCCACTTCGTAATCGGGTCTCCCAAACTTCTACGATCATTTCTAAGGCATTTTCACTCTTAATCCCAAACTATCACATACCATAAATTAGAAGCAGTAAGGAGACGAAATAAAAGCCTCCCCCTTTGCTCTGTAAGCAAAAAAACTATTATTGACATACAGGAAACGCTATTGGGCAGAATAAACAAAAAAAAAAAGACTGGGCTCATCTGGGTCTCCACTGACATCACGATGGATCACCATGAGGCATGGAAAAGACATGCCTCAGACACTCACAGCTAGAAGCTCTAGAAATAGGATGAGTGGAAAACATTGAAAAAATGCTGTATGCTTCCCTAGACAGACTCCCTTGAAAATAAATTTGTACAGCCCCTGGATATTAACACTTGCAAGCTTGCCTTCTTCCATCAAAGGGAAGTCAGGAGATTTTGGCTTGCCCTTTGGCAAGCTAGTAAGGATTTGTGTTGGGGAGCTTTATCACTTCTGTCTGCAAAACAAAGGCAGAGCTCCTGCCCTGAGGAGCTTATAGCTTCCAGTTGGATTCCACCAGGACTTATAAACACTATTAGCTTGTATCAAAGCATGTATTAACTTGTATCAAAGGACACAAGTGCGAAGTCAAAAAGAAAAGTGGTTTACAATAAAATACGTACGAATTCTGACTTTTCAGATGGGGTTATACAATTTTTTAAAAAAGTTACTGTAGGCTTCACTTTTTCCACTTGAAGTCATTTACGTATTTAAAGATAAATCTGAGCATTACCTCCGAAAGTCTGACCTGACCTATGACATATCAACTATTATCATCTATCCAACCTACATTCAAGATCTCCTGGATTTTGCTAGAGTTCCCTTATCCTTTCACTGAACTGCAATCTGACAATATTATGCCTGCTTTCGTAGGAAAAGAACACAGAAGCAAGCGTGAAGCAAAGAGTACATGGTTTGCTACCACTAGGTAGCAAAAATTTGGCAATAAAGGAAAAAAAGAGGCTGGATAAGATTGGGCTTCACAATGAAGCCATGCCACAGAGGAAAAATTTCATGCGTATACTGCCTTCTACTTAACTGTTACTGAGTAAGCAACTGCACACTATTGGAAGAGCGAAGACCAACATTACCCCAAAAATTGTCAAAGGTGACTTCGCAGAGGTTCTCTAGAAACCAAATACACTAAACAAACTGTTCTGAGTAACCCCAAAAGCTAGAAATAAGGTATTTTCCTCATCATTCAAAAATAAAGCCTTTTCATTTAGGGTAGTTTTGTATGTAGCCTCTTACAATGCAGATAAGTATCCCCAAAGTTGCAAGAGAGCACAGATTTAGCCATGAGTTTTCAAGATTTCAGTCATAAATAAAAAGATTAGATTATCTTCATCTTTATATATAATACAGCTAGCTGAATATGGTCACCAGATTAGTTCTAAAAAAAATAGGGTATAAACACGTACAAGCCAACAGAAAGAGTATAGAGTGCTTTTAACTAGCTCTGTAGAGGGCAAGAGTAGAGAGAATCTGAGCTTTTACATGTATTTTTAAAAAGCTAAAAATATGTGAAATCTGCTAGGTTTCCAGTGTACCAAGGTATGAATACACAGGATAGCAATACTTCCTGGTTTATTTTAACCGAGTCTCAAGGAAAAAAAAAAAGATACATCTGAATACAAGCAACTAACCCACCACACTGCATACTGAAGTAAAACTTTTTCACTAGTTTAAATCTGCGGTTGAGCAAAGACCACCCTCTCCAAAACATACTTAACGAAGGCAGCCTTTACTGCAAGCCTTCTTTACTTCAGTAAGAATTCATCATTTAACCAGGCTCACTGCAGGGTGTACGGGATTGAGATTCTACTGAAAAAATAATAAAAAGTGCAAGTATCTCAGTAATCAGTACACTGAAAGAAAAACATAGGACAGCTATTTTGTACATCTAACTACAATAGTACAATTACAGAAGACTTCTCTTTGGCAATTTTACGTTTGGGAAATATTGAAAAATTACAAGTCAAACCTATCCAATAATTTAGAATAAGCCACTTCTAGGTATGCTTGTTACTCCCTCTTTACTGCCCACTTAAGATATCTTCAGCTTCAAAAGTTGCCATAGTTGCCCCTAACTACAGGGAAAGTCTAAGGCCACTCCTCTCCCCACATTGCCAGCAGTGGAAGAGCTCCCAAATTCTTCCAGCTTTTTGCAAGTATCAGTTTCTCCTTCCTTTAAAGCCTCTTGATTTTATATCTTCATCTGTCAAAATGAACGCTTTCTATATAACGCAAGGTCCACTTCTTTTCATAAAGGTCTTTAGATATAAATAATGTATCTTGTCACAGCATATATTATAGCTTGGACACCTTGTCCTTAAAAAAAAAAATCTGTAATTTTTAGTGTACTGGCTTTCACAGAAACAAATCTGCCATACTCTGAATTCAAAAGCTGGTAGACTTTTTGTTACAGAAGACACAGTGAATTCAACATTTCCAAACAACATTAAAGTGACACTACGTAAAGTACTTACATAGCCAGATTTTGTATCATTAACAGAGCAATTCTCATACATGCATAGGAATCTCAAGTATTACTGGATTTAGCTGCTAATATGAAACAAAATTAAAAAATCTCTTACTTTCTGCACATAACGCAAAGTTTCTTTGGAGTGGGTTTGTGTGAGAAAGATGAGAGGCAGGCCGTAGAACAAAAAAGGTGAGCTGATCCTTTTCGCTGATATGCAGTCTGTCCCTTTTGTAAAGGCTTTTTGCAGTTTGCACATGTGACTTTAACCTGTTTAGAAGGCTGCTGCTGAGCAGAAGGCTGGAAAATCTGTTTAGGAAGTGATGCTACAGGTGACAAGGAATCCACACCTGGTTGCTTCTGATTCCTAGGGAAGGAAGCTGACTGGGATATCCAAGAATCTTCAAGACAAAAACCAACCAAACAAACATAAAAGGAAGTGAACAGACATGTACATACATGTAGAGAATTTTCACAGATACATAATCATAAATTTTTCTGTTGGAACTGACAATTAACAGAAGAAAGATGGTATTTTAGAAATCCAGGTTTAAAGTAAAGTGCTGTTTGATGGTACCACTCTCCACTGCTACAAAGCTTCAGAACATGAACAAATTTCAGGATGGTCCCATCCTACATCTAGTGACAAGTTTCACAGACCTCAATTCACTTGCACTGGGTTTGCAAACTGGCAATTTTATCTTCAGACAAACAAAACTGCAATTATGAACTGCAATAAAAAACAAGAGAGACCAACAGAGAACACAGGATTTCAAAACTAAGGTTTGAGATATGAACTCCACAAATTTATAAGAACATGAAATCTTAGATTTTCATTCGTTATTTTGTTCTAAAGCTTTAACAAGCATCACGTGTCCAGTCTCAGTGATAAACCCTACAGCTGGGGTTCCCCATACTAGTTTCCTAGTCTAGCCTGCAGCCAGAGAACTGTACTGCAGTTAGAGCGAAGCACAGCAGCTCTACTTTCAGGATCTGCATCTATGTCATTGATTCCTCTTAAGTGTTCCTGTTTTTCTCAATAACCTTTTCAATGCAACAAATACTACTTAAAATGCAAACAGGCAAAGTCATGAGAGTTCCAAGTCTTCCTCAGTAGAGATCAATGAACCTAGAAAATAATATTTCTTTAAGTTCTGGAAGTACACAAATCCATGCCCCTGCATTCCAGACTCCACTAGTCTTCCATCTGTATTTTTGGACAACAGACTACTACGGACAAAGTCATCTTTGCCCAATCTTTTGTAGCATAACATGCTAAACACTAACTTGCCTAACAAGAACTTAAGTAGAACTTTTTCTTCAACAGAAATACATCTAGAAAGATCACTTGCTTCTGTTAAATTACATAATCAGTATCTTGGTTTGGTGCAGAACATATATTCCGGGGAAAAAAAACATCCCCCAATAAAATGTAATTTCTAGGCTTTTCTCTGGAAATTAAGCTTTCATTTTAAATAATTATCACCAGAATTTAGGAATGTTGAGCTTCTCAAGAATGCCAAGAATGATATATTACTTAAGCATGAATTAAAACCAGAATACGAACTTCTTTCCATTATAAAACATTTACACACATTTTCAACAGTATGTGTCAGCTATCCCAAATACTGTCACAACACTTGGGACTTACCTTTCAAGCTTTTTATTCCCAGCATCTAGAATAGTACTTCACTGTTACTTATTGAATAGTAAACACCTGCATAAATATTACTTTATTTGGTAGCACTTGTGCTACTACTTTTAAGAGTAAACACAGCATTTACTGTAACTAAATAAAAATACTAAAGCCTTGAATGTCTTAGTGCAGGAACTCAGTGTATTCCTGGGGTGTTATTACAACTAGTATTAACATTTGAATATAAGACAGACAAATTTAAATTCTGTAACTTTAGATAACAAAAACCTTAACCTATAGACTTCAGCAACTGCTCATACCTTATTCTTAAGGGACATTATCTTGGTCCATAATCATTCATTAAACAGAAGGCACACTCTGCTCGTACTATTTTCTGAAGACCTCTTTCCCCAGGAGGGTTTTATTAACAAAATATTCTACTGCATAGTTTTAAAACTGATTTTAGGGACAAGGTTCCAAGAACTCTTGTTGCAGCAACAAACAACATACACTCCTTAGCAAGTAGAAGATAATTTTCTGGTGTGACTCTGTAGCTGTCAAGGATGTCCTATTTCTCAGACATGTAAGACAAGTTGGAAATTTACCCATTGTAATGCTTGAGGGTAACCAGAAGATCTGGAACAAAGAGGTGAGGAGAAGAGGGAAACCATTAAAGAAGTTTACCTTTGAAGGCGTGAGTATCCATACTGACAAACTAAGATATGTAACCACAGTCCTTAAAGGTAAAATTCACTTGAGTGCCCTCTTCAAACTTTTCTCTACTATTACATCTACTATCTCAGATATATTTATATCCTGGTAGCACCTTAACATCTCAAAATATTTTGAGATTCTCCTCTTTTCTCATAGGTTTCAAGAGGCAGCACATCGTAGCTTATCACAAATGCGTAGCATGTGCAGCAAAGTTACATGTGCTTTTAATTCCAGTAGCGCTCAACCGACACTCACGAAAACTTGAGTTTCCTAGGCTCATTTGGGTTTAAAATTTCTACCATGACTTCCTAGTACCTCATTAAGGTTATTTCAGTATTTCCTTAGTATCTTAAGGCTTCAGACAGCCTCCCTTAATCAACATTTTGTTGCATTTCTCCTTCCACAAACATACCACAAGAACACCTAAAGATCTAGACACTGACATCCTTGTCTCTAAATTGAAGAGACATGGACTTGACGGATGGACCACTCGGTGGATAAAGAATTGGCTGGATGGTCGCACTCAAAGAATTACGGTCAACGGCTCAATATCCAAGTGGACACCAGTGACGAGTGGCGTTCCTCAGGGGTTGGTATTGGGACCGGTCCTGTTTAACATCTTTGTTGGCGACATGGTCAGTGGGATTGAGTGCGCCCTCAGCAAGTTTGCCCACGACACCAAGCTGTGCGGTGTGGTCGACACGCTGGAGGGAAGGGATGCCATCCAGAAGGACCTTGACAGGCTTGAGAGCTGGGCCTGTGCAAACCGCATGAAGTTCAACAAGGCCAAGTGCAAGGTCCTGCATGTGGGTCAGGGCAATCCCAAGCACAAATACAGGATGGGCGGAGAATGGATTGAGAGCAGCTCTGAGGAGAAGGACTTCGGGGTGATAGTTGATGAGAAGATCAACATGAGCCGGCAGTGCATGCTTGCAGCCCAGAAGGCCAACCGTATCCTGGGCTGCATCAAAAGAAGCGTGGCCAGCAGGTCAAGGGAGGTGATTCTGCCCCTTTACTCCACTCTCATGAGACCCCACCTGGAGTACTGCGTTCAGCTCTGGGGCCCCCAACATAAGAAGGACATGGAGCTGTTGGAGCAAGTCCAGAGGAGGGCCACAAAGATGATCAGAGGGCTGGAGCATCTCTCCTATGAAGACAGGCTGAAAGAATTGGGGCTCTTCAGCCTGGAGAAGAGAGAAGGCTCCGGGGAGACCTCATAGCAGCCTTCCAGTACCTGAAGGGGGCCTACAGGAAAGCGGAAGAGGGGCTTTTTACAAGGACAAGTAGTGACAGGATGAAGGGGAATGGTTTTAAACAGAGAGGGTAGATTTAGATTAGATCTTAGGAAGAAATTCTTGACTGTGAGGGTAGTGAGACACTGGAACAGGTTGCCCAGAGAAGTTGTGGCTGCCCCCTCCCTGGCTGTGTTTAAGGTCAGGTTGGACAAGGCTTTGAGCAACCTGGTGTAGAGGAAAGGTGTCCCTGCCTGTGGCAGGGGGGTTTGAACTAGATGATCTTTAAGGTCCCTTCCAATCCAAACCATTCTCTGATTCTATGATCTTCTTGCCTTCCCTTTTTTCGCTTTCACTTCTTCCACATCACATCTTCATAGACATTCATTTTTACATTGTGTCTTTTCTTCACATCTCACTCTTTGACCATGTTACCTCCTCCACTTTATAGTCTCTACAATGGACCTGTGAAATCTGTTTTTCATGTCCTTGATCTGAGAAGGTGTATCACACTTTCTTAGTTGATTCCTTATGAGTTTCCATGCCTCACTGCCCTTATGTCTTCAGCCTTCAGGTTCCTATCTGCAGTTCTTTAATGGCCAAGTTTATGAGACTGTACAGTTTCATGTTCAATTTCCTCTTATTATAATGGCTGTTCAGAGCGTTCCCATTCTTTCTTACCCATTCCTGCTCTAAAGTGCTATAAAATTATTCCTTACCCTTGTTTGCACCAATACATTTATCTGTGGAACCATCTTGCAAAAATGGCTCAATGAAATGACGTCTTTTAAAAAAAGCTGAAATAAACCTGTAACAGCACAACTTGGGGCAGAGGTGGGGAGGAAGACTAATGAAGTTTTACAGATGTATACAGCTGTTGAAACATATTCAGTTACATCTGCATTAATAAGCTGGTTCAGATCAGGGCAATTCTGAACTGCATCCTCAATTTACTAGGCATTGGTTCTGTTTTTGGAGGAGTTTTGATGCACAAAAACTAGATTCCATTCAGAGAAACAAAACCTAAGTTTCAGTCCAAAAGCACCTGAAACTCATCTACATGGACGTCTGTTCATCTGCCTGGACTTCTCCAAGACCTTTGATATGGTTCCCCACAACATTCTTGCTGCTAAATTGGAGACATACAGATTTGATGGATAAGGAACTGGCTGGATGGTTGTGTCCAAAGAATTACAGTTAATGGCTCAACATCCAAGTGGAAACCAGTAACAGGCTGTGCCCCTCAAGGGTCTGTACTGGGACTGATACAATTTAATATCTTCATCAATGACACAGTGGTATTTAGTGCACTCTCAGCAAGTTTACAGATAACACTAAGCTGAGTGGTGCAGTTGATAAGCTAGAGGGAAGGGATGCCATCCAGAGGGACCTTGATAGGCTTGAGGAATGGGCCCACATGAACCTCATGAAGTTCAACAAGGCCAAGAGCAAGGTCTTTCACCTGGGTCAGGGCAGTCCTCAATATGAACCCAAACTGGGGGATGAATGGATTGAAAGCAGCTCTGCCGAGAAGGACTTGGGGATACTGGTAGACAAAAAATCGGACATTAGCTGGCAATGTGCGCTTGAAGCCCAGAAAGCCAATCGTATCCTGGGCTGCATTTAAAGAAGCATGACCAGCAGATCAAGGGAGGCGATTCTGCCCCTCTAATCTGCTCTGGTGAGACCTTACCTGCAGTACTGCGTCCAGCTCTGGGGTCCTCAGTACAAGATAGACATGGGCCTGTTAGAGCAGGTCCAGAAGAGGGCCACCAAAAAATGATGGAAGGGTGGAACACCTTCTCTGTGAAGAAAGGCAAAGAGAGTTGGGGTTTTTCAGCCTGGAGAACAGAAGACTCTGGGGAGACCTTATTGCGGCCTTTCAATATATAAAGGAGGCTTATAAGAAAGACAGAGAGATACTTTTTACAGAGACCTGTAGTGACAGGGCAAGAGGCAACGGTTTTAAACTGAAAAAGATTGTAGATTTAGATTGGACATGGAAGAATAATTTTTTTTATGATGAAGGCTGCAAGACACTGGAACAGGTTGCCCAGAGAAGCTGTGCATGCCCCACCACTGGAAGTGTTCAAGGTCAGGTTGGATGGGGCTTTGAGCCACCTGGTCTAGTGGAAGGTGTCCCTGCCCATGGCAGGGGGGTTGGACTAGGTGATCTTTAAAGGTCTCTTCCAACCCAAACCATTTTATCAAACGTACTCCAGTTCTTATTGGAGACATTAGAGAATCACAGAATGGTTAAGGGTTGGAAGGGACCTCTGCAGATCATCTAGTCCAACCCCCTGCCAAAGCAGGTGCACCTAGAGCTTGTTGCACAGGGACACGTCCAGGCGGGTTTTGAATATCTCCAGAGAAGGAGACTCTACAACCTCCCTGGGCAGCCTGTTCCAGTGCTCTGTCACCTTCAAAGTAAACAAGTTCCTCCTCACATTCAGATGGAACTTCCCATGTTTCAGCTTGTGCCCATTGCCCCTTGTCCTGTCACTGGGCACCACTGAGAAGAGTCTGGCCCCCTCCTCTTGACACCCACCCCTAAGGTATTTGTAAGTATTGATAAAGTCCCTCTCAGTCTTCTCCAGGCTGAACAGACCCAGCTCTCTCAGCCTCTCCTCATAAGAGAGATGCTCCAGTCCTCTGATCATCTCTGTAGCCCTTCGCTGGACTATCTCCAGTAATTCCTTATCTTTCTTGAACTGGGGGGCCCAGAACTGGACACAGTACTCCAGATGTGGCCTCACCAGGGCCGTGTAGAGGGGTAGGATAACCTCCCTTGACCTGTTGGCCACACTCTTCCTAATGCACCCCAGGATACCATTGGCCTTCCTGGCCACAAGGGCACATTGCTGGCTCATGGTGAACTTCTTGTCCACCAGAACACCCAGGTCCTTCCCTGCAGAGCTGCTCTACAGTACATCAGCCCCCAACCTGTACCGGTGCATGGGGTTATTCCTCCCAAGGTGCAGGACTCTACACTTGCCTTTGTTGAACTTCATGAGGTTCCTCTCTGCCAAGCTCTCCAGCCTGTCCAGGTCTCACTGAATGGCAGCACAGCCTTCTGGTGTATCGGCCACCCCTCCCAGTTTTGTGTCATCATTAGGTTCTGAATTAATGTGTTGGACAGAAGTTTCGCTGTTATGCACCTACTGCTTCCCACACATTGGAGGCACTTAGCCAAGGGGAATAGACTAACACTGATCCAGAAGATATCTTCCAAACAACATATAGAATCATAGAATCATTTAGGTTGCAAAAGACCTTTAAGATCATAGAACAGAATCATCACAGAATGGTTTCAGTTGGAAGGGACCTTAAAGATCATCTAGTTCCGACCTCCCTGCCACAGGCAGGGACACCTTTCCTCTAGACCAGGTTGCGTCAAGTCCTGAAGCAAAGTTCTGACGTTCAGCAAATGCTAACTAGGAAATCCTTCAAGAAAGCTGTGGTATCTGAAAACCAAGTTTGCTATCCAACTTCTTACATCCTATTTCTGAACTGTAAGCAGTGTTTTTCAATCTGTTATCTCAAAATTGTATAAATCAAAGCAGTGGTTTTCAATCCATTATCTTGAAAATTGTATAAATCAAAGCATTTTTATGATCAGTAGGCTTAAATTGACGGAACAGGAGTCTCCACCTCCATTGGAAATATTTTAGAAAACTGGAATCAGAAAAGATGAATCTATCCTTAGCAATCTTATGACTGGAATTGTGTAGAATATATTAAACATATTTAAGATCAAATGCTTCTTGTCATATTATCAAATTTTCTAACAAGCAGGGTTAGCTTCTACTGACAAGATTTTCTAGAAGAAAAGGAGGCAACTTCCAGGGAAAAAGAACAAAATTGAAACTAGTATCTTAAAAACCTTTCCTTTACATCTTTGTAAGTACAAAAATCTGTAAATGATCCACACCTACCATGTTTCAGGCTTTTTCTTGTGTAAAAGCCATTTCCACTATAGTGTCTTCCTTCCTTCCTCCTCTTGTTGTTTCTTCTCATGTTCTTTGCCATTTTTCTAATTCCTCTCCCGTTTGGTATTCTTCTCCTTCCCTTTTACCCGTGGCAGCCCTTCCTGCACCCTTTTGAACCTACTGCTCCTTATTTTTCACATACAAAGACCACAGCCATAAAAAAGTCCTATATATGTACAATCTTGAAACGCATCTCTCATATCCACTTGTAAACTTATTTTTTCCTCCCTTCTGAGTGAGTCGTCTTCATCAAGTCCCTGAAAGGACTCTCAGCTGCTACCCCTGTCTCTGAACTCAATCTGTTTCAATACTGCTATGGTCCCAGCCTATCAGACTTCATACCAGCAAAATTCTGGTGTGTCTTTGTTGATCACACCAAAAATAAAAGTTCAGTAGTTGAAGGCAAACCACATGATGATTTTCTTAAGATGTGCTTTCCCCAAGGAAAAAAAAAAGGCACTACTTTAAGGTAACAAATGCTTTAAGTTCTCATCCATGACTACCTGACCATCTGTGATAACACAATAATCATGTCTAATAATCCCATATCTAAGGGATCAGCTACCAACAGTGGGAATATTGGCTTTAAAAGATTACAAAGGGAATTTCTAAATCATTCAGTTGAGACATCCAGACTATAAAAACTTCCCAGCTTTCAGCTTCAGAAGTCAAATTTTGAAATCAGTTTCAAGTTTAACACAAAAAACCCACACCCTAACATCTGACTTAAAGGTTAGCTTCATACTGCCATTTCCATAATACAATATGAAAGGTATTAATAATTTTGCAAAAGTACATTTGGTAATACATGACCAAATTGAAGAACTGTGCTATTTAAATATTAGTTGAAAAACAGACTAAAAAAAAAAATCCATGTGTTTTAATCAGCATATGAGCAAGTTAAGAAATTGTGCACTAACAAGGGTCTACTGCACCTAGATTGTACTTGTTTTAAATCTTCCCTTTGAAATCACCCTAACTAGTCTGAAGTTAAACCTGTAGCAAAAGTTGCAATTTGGCTTTTTCCTCCATTTCTAGCCTAACAGGGCAGCAGAGTATCAGTATATGCTGGAACTTGGAAGGTTTTAAATTGCTTAGGTGAAAGCTTAAATTCTGTAGAACAGCAATTCCAGAAGACCATTCACGGCTGCTCCATTTGTTTTTTAGCAATACTTGTTTACTTGCTAAATCAGGAGACAACATACTGCTGTTTACACAGAGATACAGAACAAAACCAGCCAATTCAAAATAGTTAATATTGTATGATATAAATACATATTATCACAGACTACTAAATAGCAATTATAAAGCACGTAAAACTTACTGCAGGAATATGCGAGTCCACAAGTTAACTTGGACCCTGTTTTGTTAAGCATCGTAAATACCGATAATTGCTCAGTATGCAGTGAACTATGACAGCTAGCTATTACAACTTAACATCAGACTTTCAAATTCAGGTTTTTTGCATGTCAAATTATATTTAGATGACAAGATAACAGATCAGTAAAATACTATAACTTTGATGCATTATACTAGTCATAGAACTACACAAAAAGGTAAAAAAGTTATAGATACACTAATTTCTATTTGTGTCAATTAAAGGTGTACACTTAAGTCATAAAGAAAGCTTTGCTTTAGATACAAAAACTTGTGTCTCAAAATGTCTGAAGGTATCACTAACTCCTAAACTGGGATAGTTTACCTACCTAACACATTATGTCATTGAGCATATTTTATTCTGGAGTCACAGATAAGGTTGTGATGAGGATGAGGAGAAACAAGATCTTCCACATGTATTAAGCTAAAAAACTAAGCAGTACCGCTGCCAAAAATATTTTAATCACACATTCTATTATTTATTTTCAGCTTTTAAGGAAATGTTCAGAATTACAACTTACCAGGATTATGATGAGTCACAGATTCTCCATTTTGAAATACATCTCCAGCCACATTCACTCTACCAGGATTGAAAGGTCCTACACCAGTCTTGGTCTGTGAAGTCAAAGATGGGGTGTATGTTTGCATGTTAACACCAAAATTACTTGACTGCAGTCCGTTAGATACATCTCCCAAGTTGACATTCTGCAGTGATGTTACATGTGTAATCATTAAGTTCATGTCACGCCCTTCAGCATTTTCTAAATGACCATCACTCACAGAGCTCATAGCACCTGTTTCTAATGTAGTAACATTAGCAATCTGAATTTCAGAGTCTGGTTCTGTGGTTATACCACTATTACCTATTCCTGAATTTACCTTACTTCTTGAAAAACTGGAAGATGAGAATTCCATATCGTTGGTTCTATTTTTACACTCTGGAAGTCTTCGTTCATTAAAACTGGAAGCATTCTTCTCTTGTCCTTGATTTGTTTCAATGTCTTCTTCATCATCAATAACAATAGTTTCACTTATACTCCCCTTTTGAGAATTTAAGTCTTTTAGAGGAGGAAGCATTTTGCAATCACTCCCTTGAAGTTCTTCATTTTTTGATGATGTAAATGCAGTGTTCCTTTGATCTGCTATCAGTGATGTAGAATTCTGTGCAGGTTGTATAGGTTCAATAAAAACTACATCATCGTCATCTTCTATAGGTGAGTTTTGGAATTTATTAGGTCTAGAAACTAAAGAACTTTGTGGACCTCCAAATGTATTTCCTACATTTGCAAGTCCTGCTGCCATGGTGGGATTCCCTAGCAGACCAGGAGTATGTTCAGATAATTCTAATCCTCCCAGAGGACTTGTGTCCATTCCAGATCTGCTATTTAAAGAAAAACATAAACAAGAAAACACACATCCAACTTCAGAGTAAGATATAACTTTCCAATAACAGTTCTTAAAAGTAACTAAAGAACTAATAGTTCCAGGTTTTACTTTTTCTTCCTGATATCATGTAAAGAAAAATCAGTTTCTCTACGCTCTTCTTTGAATGTCTTAACATTCATTTAACTTTCTAATCCTCTACTAGCAAAAAAAAATGCTGCCAATACCAACATTTCCCACACAACAGCAACACATCATTAGGTTTAGCGATACATACATGTATACACAGAAAATAGAATTTTTGACGGTATTTATTATATGATCCTTATTTCTCAGTCCCTTTCCCACCCACATATGCACACAATGATCCTGTAACACTGCTTTTGCTAGACTGCAAAGCAAGATCAAAAGTTAGACATGGAGAAAGAAAATTTGAATTCCTATTAAATTTCATTCCTATTAGAAATGTTAGTTTCAATATCAAGAAATGTATACAATAAAAGACTGAAGCACATATCCAAGTGCTTAGAAAAAAAAAAAACAAACGCAAGTCCATTTTGCATATTAATAACTTTTACATTCAACTGATTTTGCCCAAACCCCACACTGTCAAAGGTCCCAATATAACTGGAACACAGAACTAAGCAAAAGGGATATGGAACTGCTGCACATGACAGGAATAGATAAGTTGTTGAGTAGCGGAAGGTGGACAGCAACCTCTCATTTCTAGCCACTACCAGAAGCAGCTCATTTGAGGTCCTGACTTCCTACCTCATGTTCCACTGCAGCTTTCAACAACTTTATCTTTTTTTCTTTTTAACAGCAAGTAATGCTTCTTCAGGCTCCTTCCCAACAGCTACTTTGTCTGGGGGTTTCTGTTTACTTTTAGTAATTGTTCAGTTTGGGGAATCTGTTGTTTATAATTGTCAATTCTACAATTAATTAAAAAATTATAAAAGGCAACCTGGATATATGATGTCTGTACCTGTAATTCTAAATCGGTATATAACTGGTGCTAAAGGACCTGAGATCTCTCTAAAAAAAAAAAAATCCATACTAAAAATCAGTAAATTAAATTGATCTTGATATATTCAAAAAGAAAAATAGATATAATTACACGATAATTTGGGTATGTCTTGGAGTACACACTAATATGTGGCATCACTGAGCTTTTGTGAAAGGCTAGAAGTAGCTTTCTGGGCTTTTTTATAAATCCTTTATAAAGGAAGGTAAATATAGGAAGCAGAAATATCCTGCTCATCAATACTTACCCATCCAGAAATCCACTGCAATCTGTTTACCTTAATAAGTTGCTCCAAGAGCTTTTATTTTCTTTCCTGTGGGGAACCTGCTGCTCTTGTATCAACTTGCTGCCCTCCGCAAAAGCAGAGTGTTCTGAAACAGGGTTAAAACAAACATTAGATATCCAAAAGTTTCTTCATCTCAAACCTTTTCTACCAACTGTGTCATTAAACTGACTTCCTTCTAAACTTACAGTTTAAGTTAAAACCTGACTTTTAGCACTATCATCCTACAATGTTAAGAGAGAGAATGGCAATCTATACAATCATTGCTGTGAGTAAAGCAGCAACAGTACTGTTTATTCTAGATTTTCCACTCTGTCACATCACATTTCCAGAATCCTTTGTTTTATGCTTTATAGAGAGATGGAAAAAATATCATGTTTGATAAGAGACAGACAGACATAACTGCAATTAAGTAATCAAACACTAGAATTAAGGAGTTTATCTGTAATAGAATATTTAAAAAATGGTTCAAGTAAACTGAGCTATTGAGAAAAGAAACGTTAACAGTTACATTTCTTTGCTTTTAATCGTGTCAACCTCCTTGATGCTTGTAGCAGAATTTACTATGATAAAATTACAATGTAGCAAAAGCAAAATTACAGGCTTACAATGCAATATAAACCTTACATTGTTAATAATTTTCAAATTGTATATATGCACTGCAGTGATAATTAGCACAGGTTCAGGCATCCATAGCTTATATTATCACATGATCGTTCACAAGAGACTTAAAATGTTCAAAGTTCAAGCCTGTATTTATTCTTCAGGTTTTATAACAGTCATTAGGTTTCTCAGACTTGGTAGCATTTTTAAAATAGAGAGTATCTACTTGTGTAGTTACGTACTGTTTGAGGACAGCCCTTAAAATCCCCAGACAGTAAAGAGGCCAGAGGAATAAAGCTCAAATATTCTTCTACACATTTACAACATTATTCAGGTCCTCTTGTCCATTAACTGAGTGGGAGCAGGGTGGGGACCAAACAGCAAAGCTGTGAACCAGATTAATCCTAGAAGAGAGGCAACCACCTTTTAATTCCTTCATATGTTAGCCTTACGGCCAAATGCCATTATGTAATAGCATTTGAACTGCAATAAAGGTAACATTCAATTGGAATGAAAGAGGTTTTCTTACAAAAAAAAAGTGTACTATCAATGCAGTTGGCTTGTACCTCCCTGGAAATCAGTCAGTTACACTGAAGATTAATATAAACCAATATTTTCTTTCACCTATCTTATTTTTCCCTCTAGGGCTGAATAATTCAAAGTTAGGCTTCCCCTCATCTCAGCTTTTGCTGAAAAGAAGTCATTCAGTTCGCTGATTCTTAAAGTTTCCCAGGTTTATTCCATGTATTTTCTTTCTCTACAAGGAGAAAAGCATCACAAGCACATAAAGCTTTTAATAAAGTTTTAAATATACCTGAACAGATGGGAGCAAAGAAGAAATGAGACTATACCAAGACTATACCTCAGGCCTGACTCAAACCTTTGCTGTTCCTATTTTTACAGTTCCTTAGTAGAAAGACAAACTTGGGCAGTATTACAGTACATGTACATAATATGTAGCAAAGGTAAGACCCAAAACCTATCTCTTTGCCTAAATATATTTATTTTTTGACAAAGGCTCTTAAAAAGGTTTTAATGACCTGTATCATTAGGTATGACATAAAAATAAGAAAAGTTTATGTGCTTAACTGTTAGTGCACAGTCATAAGTAAGATCTGCATGTATTTCCTCACAAATACCAGCTCCTACCTCTGCAAGACTCAGCAACAAAATTACCCCAAAAAATCAGAATTTTTTTCCCCATAAATTTACAAAATGAGGTAGCTTGTTTTCTAAAAATGCTAGTACCAAGGAGAAACACAAAAACCACATAGGCAATGTCACAGTCAGTATTTCTAAATGAACAACTAAAAGGAACAACCTACAGAGTGAAAATAATAGGTTTAGAATGCAAAACTAGGAAAAACCTCACACCTCACAACTGGTAACAGCAAAAGATGCTTAACAATAGAAACACAATTGCTAGAAACCTGTAAGATTGATTAGACTGATCACTGGATGAATTGTTGAGACTTCGAAAAAAAACCCAACAAAACACAAGCTGGTGAGACCTAGCCTGCAGAAAATGCATGTTCAATACTGCTGCAGAATGAGCTCAAGGCTTTGTGGTAGTGCATAGGCACCAAAATTACAGCTGGACGGGAACAGAAGCACTACCAATATACAACAGCTCTTCCTGAATCAGCCTTCTTGTGTCCTCCTTTTAAATTAGGCTACATCAGTCATCTATAAAAGTCTTCATGATGAAATAAATTACAATCCCATGGCTACATTCAAGACTTAATTGCTGGAAGAAATGCAGGCATTTCTCTGGACAGATGGCAAATACTACAGCTTTTAAGACAGCTTCATAGGCAAGCCTTAACTCCATAGCTGAATGATTATAGAGTTTTATAGTTACCATGAATGGCAGAAATTGTGGTGGGGTGTGTGTCTACCTAAAAAAAACCCAAAACAATTCCACTTTAACAAAAGTAGAAATTGGAATTTAAAAGCCTTTGCTAAGTGCCATTAATAACACCTGGGATGTAGATGACAGAAGAGCACGGTCATGGTTACGTACACTTGGAGCAAAGCCACAAAAATCAAAAGGAGTCACTGAAATCCAGCCAAAACTACACTTCCACCAATACAGCGCACTTTAAACTTGAAACAGTCATGTACAAATGCTTCCATATAAAGGCTAGAAGCCTAAAAATAAAAAAGGAAAACTTGAAAGACTGCTTTTGAGAGAATACATAACTGAGACATCTTAAAGAGTGCATGGATGAACAAAATTCAGGAGACAGTATTATACTAGAGATAAAAACATAGGAACAAGAGCAGTGTGATTGATTTGTCCCAGTGAAGGAATACTACTTTCTGCTAGCAAAGCATAGTATCCTAACTAAATTATTTACCTCAACAGGTGCTGTGCTACATTTAAATTCCATATCCAAACTAGAAGAAATAGTGTATTAATGGTATGCTATCAATCACTTCCACTCAATGGTGACAGCACATGTGAGATAAGGGGAACAAGATAGACTGCAATATAATAACTGAAAACTTCAACTACTGTTGTGCAGACTAGGGAAAGAGGGCAGACCAGAACCAAACCAAACCAACAAAAAACCCCACCACTGAATGATGGAGACAAGTTCTTACAACACAGCCAACTGTAACCATCTAGAAGATTAACAGGAGGAAAACCAACTCCTGATCTAATTCTGAGCCATGCAACATAGTTCAAGATGTAATTATCCAATAGCACTCCAGAAGAGCATATTCAAACTCCCAGGGAAATTACAAAAAAAAAAAAATATTCCCTTACTTCAACATTTAACTTCAAAAAGGAGAACAACATAAGCGTGAGAAACCCAGTTAAAAGGAAACGAAACGAAGCAGCTAGAAGAACAAAAAGCTTCTTGAGAGCATGAAGGCCATATTTAAAACATCACAATATTAAGTATATAACCAATCTACAAAGACCCCAGAAAACCATTAAGACTACTACCAGGAAGTCTCTGAGCTAAAAAGATGCTGAATTGTACTAAGGGGAAGTTTCATATACATTTATTCTTTACCTTTTACTAGGCGTGGTTCAAGACAGGCTACGAGCCATGTCAGAGCAAAGGTTTGTCCAAAACGCCCATTCTTGCCAATTTCACAAACAGAAAAATTTTCCCAAAGAAAAAGAGTACTCAAGAAGCCTGAACCACAGCAGAAAACATGTAATAAATTCTTTGCATTGATGTTCAGTCAGGAAAAGATCAGGGAAGATCACATCTACGCTCTCTTTCTAGGGGTCAAGTCAGAGGAAAAATGTCGTATCAAAGTGCTAATTGAAGAGGATTTTAGAACAAATCACTAGGGCCACATGGCATTCACTTAAGATGTCCAAAGACAGTCAGCAATTTTATATTTCAGTATCTGTAACCAATTACTCATGCAGAAGGTGATAACAATTACCCAAATAATTACAGACTACAGTCCTAACTCCATCACTAAACAGACTGATAGAAACTACAGTGGAATAAATATACAAATGAAAAAATAATACATGGGGAAAGAATGAACATGGATTTTGCAAAGAAAAGGTAATGCCTCACAGGACTCCCGGAGAGATCTTTTGAAGGGCTGACCACTTGTTGACCAACCCTGATTAAACTGGTGATATACAGCACTTAAGACTTCCAAAAGGCATTCAAACATGTTCCTCACTAAAGACTGCAGTGGAAATTACCTATAACAAAGATTTGAGAAAGTGTTCTCTGGGGGATTTGTAATTATTTAAAGAGAAAAATATCATGTGTTGTTTACTGTTATCACAGTAAGGATAAGTTACCAGGTGGTTCCAAAATAAAATTATATAGGTCAATGTACATAAATCAACCATAAGTCACAGCGACTACCAAAGTGAGAGTCTCCTAATCATACAAAATTATTCACAGCAGCTAAAAACAGAAACTGGCTGTAAAGAACTACAGGAGGACATCACAGTGCTGAACGCTCAGACAGTATGGTAGGCAAAATCACTAGTGATAAAGGCAATGTAATGACCAGGGAGAAAAGGGTAACTGCATACATAGCAATTCCTCTAAAGTGGAAGTCTAAGATCCAAGTTGCAACTCTCTCACATCAAATCTACTCAATCATCAATGACCGAAGAGAAAAAACAATACAGAAGAATCAAGAACCAATACAGAAGACATTTGTCACTGCATAAGCAAGATGTTGGTGAACTATGTTTTTTATCGTGAGATGTTCAGGTCACCCCCTTTTCATAGAAAGGGAAAAACAGATGAGTTACGTGAACAATTTATATTAAAGGAAAAGTCATCTTGTTGGAAAAGAAAGATAACTCAAGGAAGATGATAAATGTGCAAAAAAAAAAAAGATAGAGAGCTATGCCCCTTGTCTTACAACACACAAACAAATAGGCTCCCAATGAAATAATCAAGTAGCTTTAATAATCTATTGTGCAGGAAAACATTTTCTTTTCTTCATAATTGTGAGAGTCAGTGCTGTAGAAGGCTACAGAGGCCAGAAATGCAACCAGTTCAAATAAGGATTGGGCAGACATGAAAACAAATGCACTGATGACTGTTAAACACAGTGGTCCAAAGGTAACCCTAGTCCTTAGCCAGTCAGCTGCTGAAAACCAGAATACACCTGCAGAAAAATCATGCTATAACTGCCAAGTTTCTATTCCTAGACATCACTGTTGCAAACAGGTTACTAACTTGTCTGCTAACCATGCTATAACTGCCAAGTTTCTATTCCTAGACATCACTGTTGCAAACAGGTTACTAACTTGTCTGCTAACCTAGTAGAGCAATTAATCTATCATAGTAGAGGAATAATAATATTCTTATATGCAGAAGAAATGTCATTAGCCTCATGGAAGCTTTACCCACTTACCCAAAATCTGAATTTTGGCCTATGGCTGTCAGGCTGACTTCAGCTGGGGGATGGGTGTCAACATTTAGGCAAAATAATCAGGTATGAGACTAATTGGAATACATCTCGATGTTCTGTGAGGCTACATGGTTGCAATGATCAGTTCCTGACCCTGACAGTTCTTTGACCACAACATCATCTAATGCCTTAATTCATCTACTTCCAAGAGTTCTTATCCTTCCTTATTACAGACACTTTTTATCACTTGACTTTTTTTAAGTCTGATGATCAAAAACTCAGTCTATTGTAAAGACTGCACACAGCTATCAAGAAGCTGTTTCTCTAGCTTAACAGTATGCTGTAACATCTTGCTACAACTCACGAATGTTCACTCCCTACACAACCAGATGCAACCTACGTACCATGGCTTTCTTAGGGTATGAACCATCAACCAAACCCCAGTGGCTGACGGAATGTACACCACAGTTCACCCCAAAAGCAAAGTAAACCACTCCAATTAAAAACACCTTTAAGTAGCTGCAACTGAAGCAATCTAACAGACCAACTATGCCCACTCATAAGGGCTGAAAAATACTAGAAATGCAGAATCCTTCCTGTGGGTTATCTAGTCATCAACGCTAGCATTTTATGCTCAGATATCCCTCAGATATGTGGTGGCTCTGATTTACTGTCGACTTTTACATCTCTGACTTTAACAAAAGTTTTAACCCTTCTGAATATCCACGTAGTTACTAGGTTCACAGACTCATTTTGTTAGGCTATCATGTGGCACAGCTGTTTCTGCAACCACACACATAACCAGACAAAAGTTGATCCAGCTGACAGACTTTCCTGCTGTAATCCTTTCTAGCCAGACCAGTTCCCCAAAACAAAAATCTCTGTGCAACAACACTAACAGCTGTGCCTGAACGTAACAAGGTTGGTGCCACAGCTCTGAACTTCAGTGTAGAGATCATTTTAGCAGATAGGATAGTAATGACAAGCCAATAGTCACAGGCTGAACTACACTACCCTGACAGCAAATACTGTGGAAAATGCTCCAAATTGCACATGCTAACTGACAACGAAGCAAGCAGCGACAGACTGAATATTAACACACATGTATATCCACTGGTCACAATCAGTAGGGTATCTGAAACTTGTAAGACTTTAAGTATACCTAACATACTACATTAGGGTCGCAGACACAACTATTTAATCAGTTGACCAGCTTCATACATAAATCATGCTAGTGAGTTCAACATAAATACTTGCATACTTCGAGCTAAACTCAAGTGCAAGTATTCACAACACCAAAGCAAAACAAGGGTCTTTCTTAAAATGTTATACAAGTTAATTATAAATATTAACCAAGAGTCTGAATAACAATTAACACTAACCCATCAATCTATTTATATTGCTGGTTTTTTTCAGAACACAGGTAAGAGCTTTCAGGAACAGGAAAAGTTTAGGTCCACAGATCTAATCTATCCATTGTCTGAGTACCATCACTACAAAAGCCTGAGATCTCATTACTTCAGCCTAGAGACACTACTCCAGAATTTATTTTCCAGTAGGTTTAGAGCTGCTTCAAATTTCATTCTTTCCCTGGATTTTCAAATCAGTTGCACAGATTGAAGAAATTACCTTACTAAAAGTCATTACGTAGCACTCAAAATGTGTTCGTCACACAGATTTCAGGAAGTTTAAGAGAAAAGTATACACACACAAAGACCTGTACTCCAGCAAAGACAGCATCTAAGAACAGTAAAAAGGCAAGATCTACATAGTGAAAGAAGTATTTTGAAGCAGTTGAGTCAGTAAGTTTTTGTGTTATTCAAAATAGAAACTATTTACACACAAACTAAAGCTTACTGAAAACACGCAAACTTCGGTATCTCCTGATCATTTTAACTGCGCTACAGCCACCAGTGTCACACATGAATGCTGACATCCGGTTTCTAACTGATGTGTCCAGGAACATTTGATACCTTTACTTAACATAACCTATTCCTTCAGTCTTCCTACTCAACCAGTGCTAAGAATTGCTCTCCTGCATGAACAGAATCAAAATTCAGGGTTAATCTGAAACTTGATTCTATTCAAGGTCAATCTTGAATGCAAGCATGTCCACACCAAGCACCTATCGTTTTCAAGACTACTCATAGGGGAATAAGCAGCACTTAGCATAGCAATTCATGTCAAATCAAAATCATAATGTTGACTAACTATATACAAGTTTTAGGGCAGCCACACTGACATGTATCCGCCCCTTATATATACATTTTCAATGTATTTCATGGCTGTTTAATCATGAAAAGGTACTGATCAGCAAGAATACAGTACCACTTCTAGCCTTAGAAGTCATTATATGTAATGTGCAGACAGTAAATTTTATCCCTCTACTACTTAAGCAGCAATGTTCTGCTTCGGGATATCCTTTATTATAAATGAAATAGAAAGGTGAAACAAGACATAAGAATCAAAGGACCCACAGAAGAAGTTATATCTAAATGCTTATCTATTACTTATATCCAAATGCATATCTATTTCCAGGAAAGTAGGTAACACTAAACCACAGCAAGAGACTTGAAAGATGACCTAAGTGGAAAGGGAGCAGTACAGTAACAGTAGAGAAACACTATGCTAAAGATATGAAAATAGGAAAAGGGCAAGTAAAACACTGAAAAGTAAAAAGAAATAGTAGAAAGTGGCCTTAATACAGCATGCAAAGAGGCTAAATTGTCATTTGACATATCTTAATTTTAAAAAACGTAACACTTTAGTAGGAAAAAAATACATACCGAATGGCTAGATCAGAAACAGAGCTGAGAATAGTAAAATTATTTAGATTCTATGATTCTATGTCTGGACTGGGCAATGGAATATAGGGCACTGATAAATGTCAGTGGGTCACAGCACACGTTTCAAAAACAAGCCTTACTCTTGCTCCACAGGGACCAATGAAGATTAATTGAGAATTCAAATTCATGAAGTCCCTAGCTTTTGCTAGCATTCAAGAAATCGAATTGAGATAGCAATACACAAAATGTAGAATCCTTTTTAAACAGCATTTAATTATTACAGGTTCTAGGAAGCGGGGTTGGAAGTACTCCATTAACAGACGTATTACAGCAAATGCTACAAATTTAGCACAGATACTAATGAGAAAAGGCTCTATAACTAAGCATATATTCTATTTCTCTCTCACAAGAGGTACAGTTGCATTGAGTATATGTCTGATACAACTGTATCATGATTAGTGACTATGCTAATCTGTAAGCACCTAATACACACAAGTAGCATGCAATCTTTCAAATTTGTAAAGTTACAAGAAATTCGGGGTGCAGCCAATCATGTATAAACCAATCAAATCTGAAAAAAAAAAACCAACCCAGAGACAGGAAAGAGGAAGAGAAATCTCAAATGCAAGCGGATGAGATCTACTAGATCTAATGCATTCTGTAGAACTACATGTTCAGTAACAGACCAATTTTTTAATTACAGTAATGCTGATTCCATTAAGAAGTTAACCTTCCCTCTAAAATACACTTTTTTTAAAAGTCAGTATATGTAAGGTAATTTTAAGAAGCAGTTTTTAAACAGTATTTCATGCATTTATATTTTATTAATAATTTTACCCAAACTGCACAAGTTCTTATTTTTATGTTATGAGGGGTAAAAGAGTATTCAAATTAACTTACAGTAAAGCACTGCATATCAATGGAGAGCATCCTACTGATCACCAAATGATATCAGACTTAGCTTAAACACTGCAAGTTTAATAGAATAGCTGATGTTGGACAGGACCTCTGGATATCACCTTATCAAATCCACCCCAGCTCAGAGCATTGACAAATTAGAAATGAGATCCATCTTTGAAGTTAAGTCAGGTTGTTAGGGTCATATCCAATAGAGTTTTGAATATCTATAAGGATATAGATAGATACAGGTCTAGCCTCTCTGGACACCTTCTACCAGTGTTTACCTTAGCTATTGAGAATTTCCCTTGCAGCAATTTTTTCCCAATACCTGCCATCCAATCAATGTGCATCTCTGAGAAGAGCCTGGCTTCATCTTCTTTGTACCTTCCCATTAATTAGTTGAATACAGGAGTAACATGTCCCTCCAGCCTTCTCTTTAGACTGAACACACTCATCCCTCTCAGCTTTTCCCTTCCTACGTGTTCCAGCTCCCTAAGCATTTGGTGGCCCTCCACTGGGCTCACTCCAGTATATCAGTATCTTTACGATAACAGGGTCTACCCAAAACTGGACTAAACACTGTAGATATGGTCTCCCAAGTATCAAACAGTGGGGAACAATCACTTTCCTCAAACTGCTGGCTACAGTCTTGCTTAACTCAGCCCAGTATGCCGTTTGCTTTCAGCCCTGCAAGAGTGCATTATTCATGTTCAACTTGCTGTCTACCAGGACTATGCAAAGCTGCTTTCTATCCTGACACTGCCCAGCCTGTACCATTCCCATAAATTTCGGAAATGAAGACATTTTACTGATTGTCAACAAGGACTTTTAATGTTATTCTTCGTTAGTGATCCCTCTTCGTTTTTTTTTTAATTTTTGTTTTAAACTAGCCTGCAGACTACACTCATATCTGTACAGCCTGTGAAACAAGTAATTCTGCATGGATAACTAGTAACTGTCATGCCTAATGGCACCTAGTTTCTCAATGCCTGATTGCACAGATCTTTTTTACTAATGCTTTTAAAATCCTTTCTTTTTATTTTTGCATGTGCTTAGAAAGAAGAAAAACTGTCACGCCATAGTTCATAATGAACAAGAAGTTTGTAGATAGACCATTTTCCTTGTCTTTAACAATAACTAACATCAGCTAGTAGTCTCAGCCAGATTTTTTCTTCCCTGAGAAATACCTAAGTGTCGGCTAACAACCTAGTATTTTTGGCCCAGTATGGACAAGCTTCTTCAACACAATTTACCTGCAGTGATTAGCATTCAATGCATCTAGTAACTCAGAACAAGGAAAACTGAATTTAAGAGAGTACGTTAATACTCTAGAATCATAGAGTCGTGTTGGTTAGAAAGGATCTTTAAGACCATCAAGTCCAACTGTTAACCTAACACTACCAAGTCCACTGCTAAACCATGTCCCTGGGCATCACATCTATACATTTTTAAAATATCTCCAGGGAAGGTACATGCTGACCAAGTAAACTGCCAATGGAAGTACAGTATAACAAAGGAAAGAAAATCTTACCATAAACAAAATGGGATAAAAAAGGAGGGGGAAGAAAAGAAAAAAATAAGCACAAAACAGTTCAAGTTCTATGCTGAGGTAAGGTTGACGGGAAATGGGATCCAAGGGAAGAATGGATACGGTCAGCAAGGCAAGTATGATGGGTCTTCACAGC
Source organism: Nyctibius grandis (assembly GCF_013368605.1). NCBI lineage: Eukaryota > Metazoa > Chordata > Aves > Nyctibiiformes > Nyctibiidae > Nyctibius > Nyctibius grandis. The sequence goes on from NC_090659.1 coordinate 107,535,835, forward strand.
TGCACTTGCCGGCTGGCTGCAAGTTACATTATGCAGCCTAGACACCAATTTATTAAACTAGTTTTAACAAGTAAGAGGTAGCTTAATTTTTTAAACAACAAGATGCATATTGTATTTGCTAAGGCTGCAGTTCCACAACAATAAACCACATCCAGACTAGGACAGGACTACTGTGGTTTTGAATTCCCACTCTTCTCTCCCACTTTCTCCAGCACAACTCTTTCTCCCAAGCTGTTTACGGGTTCTAACAGCCAGTCCGCCATGGGAGCTAACGTGGTAGAAAGCTGAAATACAAAAAACAGAGCAAACACCCAACACCTACACAGCTCTCCCAAGAAAAAAATCTCATTGTGGTCATTCATGGAGCTAAAGTGTCTCCCAGAAAAAGAAACAGAAAAGGCCAGTGTTGGTACAAAGAAGAGAAGACAATGACAACCCTAAGTTATGCTGGTTTAAATGGTCAAGCAACCAAGCACACATGCTTATTAGAATTTAACCCCATGAAAAATACACTATATAGCATTTGTTCTAAGCCAGTATTTTGTCATTCGAGTCCAAATCTGCAACTGGAATAAAGACCTACAGAACATAAAGTGTATTCTAAGCCTAAAAAAAAAAAAAAAAGGCCAAACCAGAAAACAATTTAACTTTGCTAGTGGGAAGCTTTTAAAATCCTCTTTAAACTTTTGCCTAAAAAGAAGAAAGTGATGCCTCAATAAGTTAGTCCAACTCTTAGTTAACCCAACTCTTAGGTATTCTACCTGCTGAAAGGCTACACACTGTTTCCTGTCTGAATTTGTGTTGCTTAGGCAATAATCACCACTCAGAAATTAAGCCTTTAACATTGGTGGTGGGTGGGGGGTGTGGTAAAAGCACCCTATTATCTAATATGTTATTGGGTGCATAGTCTCTCCTAGACCAGGATTAAATCACACTCTGATCTATTCTCTTAATTGAGGAATAGACTGAGTTTCTGAAGTCTGTTAATAGAAAGCATGTTTTCCACTCCTTCTTAAGTCATTCTTGTAAGTCTTCTCCGAACTCTCCAATTCTTTTTAATTATTAAAAAATGCTGGACTTAGTTCAGATCATAATTGCTGTACTATACACAATATTAGTCAGACTATCAGTATTTCTATTTGTTAATTCTTTTAATAGAAGTATTCATAATGATGGCGAAACACAGTGACAACGGCAACAATTCCAAGATAAATCCAACATTTGTGTCTGGTAAAAAAACCAACCAATCAACCTTTTTTATTATATGTATTACAGAGAACTTCTTACCTGGCCTTTCTAGATACTACTTGGCTTCTTTAATGAGACAACATCTACTACAACAAAACCTCATCTTCTGAATGAATTTTCTTCAAAAATAACATAACTACCACTGCTACCACAAGCAAAACAAAATAAACAACCCACCCCCAAACCCATGCACACGTAAATACTAGCTATTAATTCAAAAGACGTCTGGTAAATTCTTCCAACTTAGTAAGAATTCTTAAACATATATAGGCTGGTATATTAACCATCAATTCTTGCTCAATCAAAATGATGAAATTATTTCAGGTATAACAGAACACTAGGTCGTGTTCCCCTTTCCACACACACTTACACATTTAAAAAAAAAAAAAAAAAAAAGAGAAAAAGACGACACCGATACCACACCCATACACTGCACCTCTTATCACAGGCTCCTAGGAGCCAAAGTTACAGACCACATTATGCTAGCCACTGTACAAGCACGGAATAAGACTGTTCAAAGAGCAAATAACCTAAACATAAGGGACAACAGATGGAGAGAGACAAAAAGGAGAATACAAGGAAACAGCACCACCATAAACAACAGTTAGAATTAGTTCTTGTTCCAAGGATGGTGTGTTTGAGTCTCAAGGTGACAGGAAAGGTGGTGGTTTGGTTTTGCTTTTAGTAGGTTTTGTTTCCCGAAGTTACCTTTTCTTGCATTACCAGGTTGCAATTGTTCTAAAGTGTGCACACATGGGACTTCTCCAAGCATGAGGAGCATCATGGAGAATGAACAAAAGTGTTAAATTGCCCATGATGTCACTTTCTAAACAGCACTTAAAGTCTCATTAACAGTAACAAAAAAAAAAAAAAGTAGATAATGCCCTTCACAGCTAAACCCCAACTTCATATTAAAGGCAAGTAACCTTTTACTTTTACAACCATAAAATATAAGATGCAGTAAGACCAGAGAAGTCAAAGTAGAAGACAAGGAAAGCACTCTTGTTCAGGATTCTGAATCCGTATCAACGAAGCAGGATCATTTTTACCACAGCCGTAAGAAAAACTGTTACCACAAGATACAGAGATCAAAGGCAAGGTATGAGATTTAGTCATGTGATTTAGTAACACAACTAAATAATGAACACTTAATTGTTTATTAACAATTAAGAGATAGGTTACTGCGTGGAAGAAATCTGCGGTCTGTTAGAAAAGTAGCATGTGCTGTGTCTAAAACAAGGGTTAGATTATGGGCTTAAACCAAAGATCTCATGACAATGCTGTCCACAACTGACAGGCAGCACAGAGTTTTGGGAAAGAAGGATTCCCTTTGCAACAGTAGCTTGAGTTAAAGGTCAGATACCCACAAAGAGATGTCAAAAGCACACACAGATTTAGCTGGTACAGAAGGCAGCAAGTCTGGAAGAGAAAAGACTTGAAGGTCATCCATACAGAGGTGATAGCTGAGTTTATGAATGAGATTAACAAAATAACTTTTAGAGAAATTTGATGTAGTACTAGGGGTAAATGCCAAACTGGAGAGGTCTTATAGGGATCTAAAGAAAAGGAACTCCAGAAAGTAGTAAGGTTTTCACCAAAGTTAAACTTTCAAGGAGAGGGAAAAAGAAAAAAATAAAAGATAGCTGCATCATAAGTGGGCTTTTGTTTAAAGTTCAGTACAGTTACATTGCACAGAAGAGCCTAAAGGAACATAAGATGCCAATATGCTTCCAATAAAAGTCTACAGAAGGAAAACAAACCATGTTTTGAAGAGTGAGTATGAGCCATAACAAGCCTAAATTAGAAAACTATGAACATAGTTTATCTATGGGATATGCCAAATTTTACCATCTTCTTCCAAAGCCATCTTTCACAACAAAAAAACTGAGAAAACTGCATGTAGAAACCAATACAAACTCTTCCATAATGCCACTCTACTCTCCTAATGATCCACTTTCTTTGCCAGCCCCACAAGAGTTAGATTGGTGAGCTATGGTGCAAGTACCTAAGTAGTTGTTGTCCTATCAGTTTGTTAACAGCGTGTGTGACCAAGTGTACATCACTACTTTGCACAATCTATTAAACAGGGGAAAAGGTGGAATTAAGATGACATCCCGGTTAGCACGTGTCAAGTATTAAAACTCATGAGTAGGGACTATGCCTTAATAGATTAGGTACACAAATTTATAGAATCCTAGAATTCTTTTGGTTGGAAAAGACTTTTAAGATCATCAAGTCATTAACCTAGCACTGCCAATAATTTAAATTTAGGTATTATGGCTTTTAGCAGTTGCAGTGATACAAACTGAAGGACTCTGATAGTCTTAAGGAAAAAAGTTTATGAACCTTAATGTACAGTTAAGTACAGAGTACCTAATTCATTTATTTTAGGTAAAGCAGTAACATACTAACGGTTAAGTATTTTAGAGATCTAAAACTATCATTTCTGCAGAACAGCAATGCATGATTAAGTAGTGTCATCTCAGACAAACTTTAACAAAGCACACAAAAAAACACCACAATCCTTTTGTGCTACTAACATTCAGTATGGTTGCGGAGAGCACTGGTAATGCCTGAGTACACTTCAAACCATTACAGCAGCTGCTCTGTTCGGAGCATTGAACGCTTGCTTCTGCACCCCTGCCTTAGTGACCAATCCCTGCCACCCCCATCAGATTATTCTCCAACGGCTGATGGTGAAAGGAGCAGAGAAGGAAGTTATGGTGAAGGTAGCTCCAAAAAGCTTGGGAAACACAGAGAAAGATGGAGTGCTTAAGCATTAGGACAAACTTACAAAGCATAAATACCCTTTAAACACAGAGCAGTTTGAAAAATACATTAGTAGCAATCATGTCACTAGCGACTCTCCACTGACCACAAAACTGCATCATCTCTGTTAATTTCAATTATGTTGGACTAATAAAATCTGAATTTGTCATCTGTATTATAACCATTGATTGAAATAACGTTGTTCTGATGGCAAACTGGAGTAAGAAAACAACTTTCATCACTGACATGTCCAATCCACAAGATACTTCAGGTGAAGGACATACCACGCAACTGCATTTCAAAATTCTCACGCTGCTCCCTTCTACCTAAAATTGCTCTTAGAAGTACAAAATACTATCTGACAAACTTACAAATCTTGGTTCAAAACAAAGAGTTATGGAGAAGATCATTCGTATACCAAGTTAGCATGTACTGCCAGCCATATTTGCCAGCAGCATGTAGGGTAGGCTACAAGTATGGAAGAAAAGCTAAGTTTCATCTGAACTCTAATCTCTCAGAAATCCTCCTGGAGCATTCACCTAGTAAAATTAAATCACTGAAACAAAGTTGCAAAAAGTTTTAATAAAGTTAAAAAGAAGTTGCAAAAAAAAAAGTGCTTTCAACTGCTGAGTTAAACTCAACAATTTCAGCAGATGACAAAACTCCTGTAGCATACCGGGCTTTAAGAGCCTTATGAGGCAAGTATTACCTCAAACTTCTCAGAGGGGACAGCTTACTAGTCTTTTGAGCTCTTCTGAACTTCAAATTTCAATCCCTTTCCACAGCTAGGTTGAGTTCATTGTTATTTGTGATGTACACAGCTTCTGGAAAAAAAGAAATAGTTCTCCATGAACAATGAATTTTCCATTAGTAACAGTACTTAATATAAATTCTTCACAGAAGTCCTCATTCTGCTTTTGTTGCAGAGTGTATCAGTTGGTTGCAAACTCTGATACAAGATGACAGAACTTCAGTAATTCTGTATTTAGTCCTCAAAACCAAAATGAAAGCTACTGTAACAATGCAAGACTATTCATGATGCTGCTGGACAAAAAAAAAAACAAAACACAAACACCAGCAAAAATCTGAAAGAGTTGGTACCAGTTTTATCCTACATCCCTCCATATACTTGAACAAGCTCTGTAGAAGACAAAGAAACTTGCTTTCACTTTTTCGCTGGCATTTGTACATTCTTGCTGATGCAAATCCCTCTTAGCATGTTATTCCAGGGTAAGCAACAGTAGAATGCAATCATATATTTGGGGTCAAAGAGGATTAATAACAATAATCAAGCAAATTTATTAGCTACTCTAATTAAGACAATCTTTTATTAAAACAAGTTATTTAGTTTAACTACTTAATAATGTCCCATCATCACCTTCATTTCACAAATTGTAGCTGAGGAGTTTGGTTCCTAGAGCTGACCTTGCAGTAATAAACACCGAATACATTCCCTCACACAACAGCATGGCTTATCACGTGCAATAGAAGACAGTTTTTACCTTCAGTCACGTGCTAGAGAAAAGGCTGTACCACCACCACCACAGTTGGAGGAGGACAACGTGCCATCTAGCAGGATGCTTTTGTGCAAGGCGTTAGTGTAATTCACAAACCAGCTGGCAACTGCTTATTGAGGTTTACTGAATCTTAGCTATACAGCTGTTCTTGGCAATATTCTCATCTTTTCATAGGCAGCCACACAAAGCTGCAATAATTTTTTCAAACCAGCTCCAGTACACAACATCCTTTTTCACTCTGTTCCAACACAACAGCCTCCCTCCTTCCAAAGTAGTATTGGCCTTGAACACTCTTAGAAGTAACTTTTTTAACATGAAGAACCAACAGAAAAAGCAGAACAACTGTTAAGTCTGGAATGTATAATGAATTAGAAGTTATATGGTAGCCTTACATCTGAGACACAGTAAGAGTTAAAAAATTACAATTAAAATTTTAAAATTACAGTATTAAGTCAAGGTTTAGAACAGAGCACTTTATTAATGATAACAGGCCATACAAACTCTTAGTGTCTTTCATGAGGTTGGTAATTTTAGAAGCTCAGAATAAATCCAAATCTGATGCTTTCCTACTAACCAGTGAGGTTTTAGATGGAACCACTTATTCTTTATATATGTAAACCACCAAAAAGCAACAAAGAAAGTTGCAAGCTATGCAAATCTGGGAAGTCTACTATGTAGAATGGCAAGGAAGGAAAAAAAAGAAAAAAAATTTCAAGATACAAGTGGTGGGGAAGACTACAAGACCTGAAACTCCCCTGTAACCAAGTGAAGAACCCAGAGCGCAAGACAGGCGCTGCCTTTTTGTTTTGTTCTCTGGCTGCACGCTACCCACAGGCGGGCCGGGGCCGGAGCTGGCGGCGCTGTTGGTGACAGGCTCTAGCAGCAGCAGCCTGCTGCAGCAGCCCAACTCCAGAGCTCCTACCACCTCTCCCCATATGCACACCGCCCGACTTTCTCCTTCGCTGCACTACTTTGCGATTTCAGATTCCCCCCCGTGCAGCAAGAAAAACCCCATCATTACAAGGGGCACAAACTAAAGTCAAATTACACCCCAACCCTACAGACATGGATTGGTAATCAGCCTCTCCTCAGCCATCGTACCACCCAAAAGAGATCACAATCTGCTTTGAAAATCCCACACAGATGAAACATCAAAAATGCTCACTATTAAGAAGCTGTAAGTTTACCCAGTGACCTCCAGCTTTTTGGGGAAGGGGCAAAGCAGATGGCTCAGAAGCCCCACCAAGACGCATAAACTGCCAATGGCACCCAACAAAATCACCCAAGCAAATTCACGGGCGTGAAGAACCAGTCTGAACGCACAAAGGAGACACGTTGGAGTACGCTCCACAAAATTGCTGCGTTATTTCAAACCTCTCCTTCCTCTTCTTAGCTTCAAGATATGCAGGACATGGGATTGGAGAAAGGGGAAAAAAATTTAAAGATGGCTGAAGGTGTCTCGCCACCGATTTTAACACACGCTGTAGAACTCTAGAGGGCACCCGAAATATGCCCTCCCCCTCCCTCCTGAGCCGGGTAACGTGAGCAGCGGCAGCAGCCCGTCGTCTGCTTGCCGGAGTTGGTACTGCAGGAGCGATGTCTGCAGCAGCAGCGCCCACCCCGAGGAGGAGCCGCCTCACAGCCATTACCGGGGCTTCGCCCCAGGGCAGCAGCTGCTGGACCCAGGAATTTCCCCACCCAACGCTGGAGGCCCCTCCTTCTACCCCTGCCCCCGGAGAATATGGGGGGGTGGGTCAAGGCCTCCCGAAGCAGGTCTAGCAGAGGCAGAAACAGGCACATAAATAGCACTCACAATGGAGCTCCCTCTCCTCGTTGGTCTCTGCCAAGGCTGCACCAAACTGGGCTGGAGCCTAAGGGAAAGACATGGGGTTAACACGGGGCAGCGAGGAGCAGGCAGCGCCCCCAAGCAGCCCTTCCCTTGCCTGGCCAGGGCAGGTACCGCCTGCATCACCCACCACTTCCCTTTAATCCCAATCCTATAAATAAATAAATAATTGAAAATTGCCCTCCCCGGGGGCGCTGGGGTACTCCTCAAGCACACCCACGTCGCCTGCCCGCGCTGAAGGAGGGGGGACAAGGAGCCGCCCCGGGCGCAGCTGCACCGGGGGCTGCTCCGCGGGAGCGGCGGGGGCAAAGGCAGCGGCAGCACCCACGGCGGAGAGCAAATATTACCTGCGAACTTGCCTAAGCAGCCCTGAACCGGCGCCCCGGCGGGTCGCAGGACCCTCAGCGGCAGCGCCTCGGCGCCGGGCGAGCGCTTCGGACCCCCGCACGCTTCGGCGGCAGTTGCCCCCGGTCTCGGGTTTGCCCCCCTGCAGTCGGCCAGCAGCACTGCCGCCTCCTGTCCGCCATTAGAGAGACCCAGCCAAACAATACGGGACGGGAGCAGCGACGGCGGCAGGATCCGCGGAGCGCCGGGCAGGGCAGGGGAGGGAGGCAGCCGCGGAGAGCGGGGGTGGCGAGGGTGGTGGGTGGGGGAGGCACCGGGGCAGAACAACAGCCAAGGGCCCGGCGAGGAAGGGAGGGAGGGAGTTAAAATAGGAGGCGCTAAAACAGACTCGGCCCTTCCCCCAAATGCCCCTGCCCCCCCCCTCAGGGCTGCCCCTGAGCGCCCCCCATTTACCCCCGTCGCCCACCTCCGGGCCACGATGCTTATCCGCAGGGCTGCCCTCGGTGCTGCCCGCGCCCCCTTCACCGCCCCCAGAGGTGGCGGCGCGGCAGCGACAACGACACCGTGGGGTACTTAGCCCGGGTAGCTCGGAGGCACGGCGGCTGCTCTCCCATCCCCGCCCTGGGGGCAGTTCCGCGCCGCCAACCGCCCGCCAGCCCGCCCCTGAGCCGCAGCACCCCCACCTTACCCGGCTCCCCACCGCTCGCCGGCACGGACCCCCCCCCCCCGCGGGCGACGCACGCACTCTGCGCTACTCCTCCGGCGTCTCAACTCTAACTCGGTCCAGTCCCGGGCGAAGCGCAGCTGCTAGCGAAGGGGAGGAGGAACCGGGCCAAGCGAGCTCCGGGGAGATCCGCCTCCCTGCCCCGCCATTGGCTCCCCCCAGAGGGCGGGCTCTCGCGCTGGGCTAGCGGAGTGGGTGGGCCGCCCATCCATCAGAGCCGCCCGCAGCCCGTTGACCCTATAAACTGCCAATCTTCCTCCTGGCCATGCCTGGGGTTTTTCCCACTTTGATCCATTAGGTTTGAGGAACCCGGATCGTTGCCCACGGGCTCATTGCCCGCGCCTGAGGGCTGCGCTCGCGCTCTCCGCGCGGCTCTTTGACAGTAGCAACTTGCAGAAGTTTGCGCTGCCGCCGGGCCGGGCAGGGCCGGCCGCGCTCCGCTGGCGGGGAGGTTGCGCTGCCCATCGCAGCCTTGCGCTCGGTCTCTGTGGGCGCCAGAGCCCCGGCCGTGGGGCGCGGGTTCACCTCTCCCTCTCCGCCCCTCGCCGCCCAGCGATAGAGCTGGCAGGGCTCCTCCGTGGCCCCCCGAGAGGTCCCACCCAGCTCCTTCCCCCAGCAGGGCTTGGAACCTGGGGCCATTTCCATAACGGATAGAGTGTGGAGAATGGAAGCGCTCCCACAGGGGAAAGGGAGAGAGCGCACGTATCCCAGCGAGGGCACTTCCCCCCGCAGCCTGCCCCGCCGAGCAGCGCCTCCTCCCCGCCCTCGCCCTAGAACGCCCTCCTGCCCCCACCCCCCGCGGGGGAGGGCGCCATGTCAGCCGCCGACATGGCTCCTGGAGGAGCTGCTGGTGGTAGTGGTGGTGGTAGCAGTAGCAGTGGTGGCGTCCTCCATTTTGTCGGAAGCTGCTGCAGGGAGCTTGGGACCAATTCGAACCAACGTGAGGCGCAGCGGGGCGTCCATTTGAAGCGCCTCTGCCCGGCTCCCCGCGGGAAGAGGGGCTGGGTGCCCCCCGGCAGTGCCGCGGGGTGGGGAGGAGCGCTGAGGGCGGCCAAGCGCCGGGAGCCAAGCTCTCCGCCCGCTCTCCGCCAAAATGGAGGATGCGCACTTCCCTTGCGCGGCTCCTTCCCCCCGCGCTGGCCATGGCACTTACGCCCGCTCCTTCGAGGACCTGGGGAGCTCAGCCTCCCGTCTTGCGCGCTGGTCCCGCTCTGCCCCATTTACTCGTCCTCCTCTGCCCAGAAGAGGGAGAGAGAGAGAGCGAGCAAATACCGGCCCTGCCTCCTCCAGACGGTACCCATCCGTGTCCACCACGCAGAGCGGTGTCCCCTGGAGAGAGCCTCTGGCGTGCGCCAGGAGCCGGGTTCAAGCCGCTGGCGCCATTTCCAGCCGGGAGCCTCCCGCGGGAGCAGCCTTGCTCTTGGGCGGCGCAGAAGTCACTGAAGGGCTGGTTCCTTCCTCCATCACCCTTGATGTGTTGGTTAATAATTATCATGTGTGGGAGAGACCAGAAAATTTCTATCTATCTTCTATTGTCACAACAATACATATAATTTCTTCCTAACTGTCCCCCTGGGAGATACAGGCTTCAGTCAACTACTCAAGGCAAAAACTTCTCCAACACTGTTACTGTATATTGTTGATGGGAATTAATGTGGGGTTTTTTTCCCACCATCCTAGGCATCAGATGGAGCTTGAAAGGGCTACTTGGTGTGAGGGGAGAGAGTTACCTCACAGCTGGTGGCAGCTTGGACTGCTATTGCTTACACCTGAAAGAAAGAGGTGAGTTGATGGCAAAACAGCTCTAACACAAACACTGCCAAGAAGGAAAGTGCCATGGAGAGGAATCACCACTTGTTTTGAAGGTCTCCTTAAAGTTGCTCTGTAAATTCATAAACTTCATTCTACAGCATCACACTGTCCAGCTAACTGTGTTCATAGTAACCAGACAGCTGTTGAAACTTCAACACTGAATCTCATATGCTCTGTTGGGTCAGCTGGCTCCTGACCATTGCCATTATTAGCCTCTAATATCTTCTAGATTGGTAAAAGTCAAAACCACGTTTATGTCATCCTCCACATTACATATTTTCCAATTTTTCCAGTCGCACATCTCAGGAGGTTGTCATTTGTTCTACAACAGTGCTTATCCATAAACTTTTAAGTTCTGATGAAATCCAGAAAGAAATTCAAGAGGACTTAAGCACCTGTTTGAGATCTTTGATGCATCCAGAGATGGATGGTAGAAAATGAGTGGTTTTCTAATTCAGAACATGTTAAGTGAAACCTATCACTATTACTAGTCATTGAAGAAGTAACCAAAGAGCACCCTCCTCTTACCACTGCCCTAGCAATAGACATTACCTAACAATTTTATCTAGGACTTTTATGTAGTGAGGTAGCAATAGACCATTTTCATTAATGTTTTAGATTATACAGTTCAAATATAAATTGTAATGGTTTTGCTTGCAATTTTGGAACTGTACTGAAATGTATTTATACACAGAAGTCTGTAACTCCAGAGAACCCTTGTCCCCCTATAGACATGTAACTCTATTTTTTAATTCATATGTTCAACTGTAGACAAAAATAATTAAATACACCATGATTTTTCCATTATTTTTTCAACTGACATCAGGAGAAAGGAGGAAAATATTCAGACACCTATGTAAATTCATCTTCATCTGTAAAACCATGTATAATTTAATTATTTTTAAGAATAATCCAGATCGAGTAATTCTTTTTTATGGTTTGAAAGAGTTCTTATTGGCTCAAACACTAAGCAGTAAAATCTCTTCATGAACACCAGAGATCTGAAATGGATGTATTTATAGGCTCTACACCATTGCTTTCATGGACAGGCCTGATGTCAGCAACTTCACTAAAAAATGTCAAATGTATTGACTGGCAGTAAATAAATTCAACAAAGCTGAACCAACAGTATGCTCAATGACTTACAAGAAGAGTGACACCCTTCTATCTGTCATGGAGTAAAATTGTCTCAAAAAGCAGTCAACTCTATTTGAACTGAGAAGGAGTAATCTGATATATTTTAGAGTTTTCATTTGAGTGGGAATCTTAAGAACACTACCAAGCCAACTTTCAAGCAATGCATAGTGAATTGTAGGAACAGAATGAACATAGTTTAAAGCTACCTCCTGCTACTAGCAATATTTATCTATGATAAAGAATAGTGGCATTTGTTCCAGAATTAGAAGCAAACATATTCTGTTGACTGAGGGACTTCTTCAGCCTGAACATTGTTTAGGTTTACATCAATCTAATTGTCCAGGTGTCTAGAATGCAGTTCTGAGGAATGAAGAGGAAATACTGGAACAAGATGTCTTTCACTTCTTCATAAATGTAACACTTGGAAAGTAGTGGTTCATGCAACCCTTTAAAACACAGTTTATTACAACTGATTTGAAGATGGGCTTGGAAAAAAATTGTGTTTGGAATGCAGATAAGACATGTTTATAGAAATGTCTGTGTGTTTCCACCACATGTGGAAGTGAAAATGGAACCTAATCCTTCATAAAATATGTGACCCGAAAATTTCTTTCATGTCATTGTTGGGTTCTGTACTGCCCTGCCCCACAAACCTTGTAACCTCTGCCTTACACAGTTTTGTTTATCCTCTTTATCATTATTTTCTCCACTTTCTTCCCCTACCATTTCTGCCAGTATTTCTCTTTCTTTTCTGTCCTTAATTTCACTTCTTTGTCTATTTAGCCTCAATCCCCTTTTCCCTCACAAAGAAGAAAGATGTAGACAAACTGTATTTGTAGACAGAACGTGTCGTGTTTTCGTGGTCATGGCATGATGGAATTCTGGTCTACTAGTTCAACACAGTCAACTAGTACAACACATCTTTGAGATATAGTAGTGGAAGGAAAAAGATTTAAAAAAAAACCCAAACCAAACAAAAAAAGTAGAATCTTAAACCACCTATGATCAGTAACACCTTGATCATTTTGGTTTTATTCTATAATATTCCCTCTATTGGTATTCCGATTTTTGAGTTTCATTAGGCATTGCAGCTATTCTTTATAGACTAAAGCTCTTAATGAAGAGATACCATATGTGTGTATATGTTTATGTGCAGTAGTATATAACAGACTCCATACTATAAAAAAATTGAAAAAAATTGCTTTCTACAAAACATTACGTGTGGTTTTCAGTATTGTTGTTGAGCTACATATACTTTTCATAACATTATAAACAAATCAATATTTATCTATAAATAAATAGCATTCAGCTGTTTAATTTGCAGTTTATTTAACCAAAAGTGATCTTTCAAAAGGTCAAATAATGAGGCAATATACACTATCCTATAAGATTTCTATTCATGGGATGATATAATATGTCTTCAAATTACCTTTATGCCACATCCCGTATTTCAGTTTTGAAAAAGTAAATAACTTACGTTCTAAACTGGGCAACCTCCTCACAGAAGACATTCCAATACAGCAAAGGCTAAGAATATAATACCCAATAAAGTGTTATTCTGAAATAACTTGCAGTGAGTTTACAATAATAAACACAATTTTTACTTGCAAAATAGATTTTATTAGTTTTTAAAGATTTGAGGGTTTTAGTTGGATAAAGTTCTTCACTTTATGGAGAAGAAATGACAGTGCAAAACAGAATATAGGACCTTAAGACTGGAAGAGACTTCCTAGGTTACTGAGTCCAGTTTCTTGCTATTACAGGAAACTGTGTCATATAATCCCTTCCAGAAACTTTTCAAGCTCCATCTTAATGGTAGTTTGATATGTTTACCCCCTACTCCTGTTGCAAATCTGTTCCAGAACTTCATTGTTTTGGTGGTTAGAAACCGTCTTCTAATTTCCAGACTAAATTTATTCAAGAACCCATTTGTTTTTGTGCCAGTATTCCTCCTTTGGCTTTAATAGCTCTTCTCCCTCCCTGGTGTTTACCCCGATATATTTATAGACAGTAATCATATTCCCTCTCAGCCTTCCTTTTGCTAGACTAAACAAAGATCTTTTAGTCTCTTCTTGCTCAACAGATCTTCATTCCTCTGGTCATTTTACTAGCTTTTATTGCCACCTGTCCCAGTCTGAACTCATCTATCTTGAATGTGGGTTCAAATTTCCATGATATTCCATTTTAAATTTAATTACTACGTTATACAGTACATTAATATTTCCGTATCTCCATGAAATAGCACAGTCTTGGGTGCACAGTTCCCTTTTTGCACAACTACATTAGATAACCACCATCTATTCTAGTAGTACTTATGTTCTTTTCTACCCCACTCATTTACTGGGAAAGTTCTCTGTTAACAGCAAAATTTTTATTAGCCTCCAAGTGCATGACCTTGCATTTTGTATTATAGCAGTTTGGTTTGTTTCCAATAGTTCAATCATCAAGGTCATTCATTGTTTTTTCATATGACATCCCACTGCAGCTGTGTTGGTGATGCTGCCTAATTTTGTGAAACCAGCCAATGCAATAAGCTTATTTTCTCTTCTTTGTCAAACAATAAGATCAATCGCAAGAGAAATCTACTAGCAGACACTCTCCAATTTGACGCTCTCCTGTTCGGTACTACCTGCTGCCATTTCCCTCATTCTGCTCCAGAAAATATCATCTTATCTCTGTGCTTCTCGATCTGTAGCAAAGCTTTTTTGCTACTCAGTCACTCCCTGAAAGCTCTCTACTTATTCTCAGTTATACGTTTTATGCACTGTGTTAGCACCTGCCGCCTTGAAGAAACAGCAAATAGTTTCCATTTCAAACTTCTGACCTCCTCAGTTCAGTTGACTTGATTAACTAGGTCCCCTAGTTTACCAAAATTTGGAATCAAGAGGCTTAGATACAGACCTGATTTTGTTTTCTTTCCATGCAATTTACACCAAATCAACTTTAGGATAATTTTCTACAACTAGCTTTTTTATACTGTCCTCAAACTGTAAGTCCAAGTGTAAAATAGCATCATTTCATGTTGGTTTAGTGACATTTTGCTGAGAAAAGCTGTCAGCTATGACATTCAGCTATACTTGGGGCCCTGCCACCATTAATAACATTTGTTCTCCAACCTACTAAACCAATTAAGGAATAAAAAAAGCAAATAACTTTTTGCCACCTTAGTGAGTCAAAGTGACTTATGTGTCAGACAGGTACCGAAGCTCCCACAAAGAGAGCACTGAAGAACACACAGCCTGAAGGAGGACAGAATGACTCCATTTCAACAGGAGGGAGTTGTTGCATGAACCTAGCTTCTCATCTTACCATAACCTATCTTTGGAGTGGCATCTGTGTACGTATTTGTATACATAAAGAAAATTCCTTATTCTTTCTAAATCAAATTTCTTTCCAGATTTTCATTAGTGGATCTTAAAAACTATTTGATCACAAATATTAATCAAGTACTAAATTTAGTACATCAAACCTTTTCTGGTCTCCGCCTAAACAAGGTCTTCCTACGTATAGGTTGAAGATCTCCTTCTGTAGGGTCTGTAAGAATAGGGTTGAAAGAAAGGGCTTCAGTATACAGGAACCTTCAACTCTATTTCTTTCCATTATATCTGGCATATGGTATTCCTTTATTTTCCTGGTATTTCTCATACTGAGGAGCTTGAATAAGATCAGGCTCTATGAAGTTTAGTGTGTGGTTTCACCACAGACAAGTTGCTGCATGATAAAGCTGCTGCCAAAAGTAGCAGTCCTGTCCTCTCCTCAATGACTGGCTATGAATTTCTCTGTCACCTTTCTATGCTGACATGAACATTCATGTGGCTAAAAATTGGCCAGTTTTCGGTTGGACCACGTTGATCTTGCTGCATGTGCAATCGGGTGAGTGATTGTGCCAGATAAGCGGATGCAGTGGGAAGCACAGAGGAACAATGTATATCCCATTTGTGAAACCACACTACTAGCCTGCATAAATCAAAGTGATGCTACATATATGAAAAGGAATGAGTAGTTTTTGACTAGTGATCTGCCTTCTGCTTTATTTCAGTAAGATCCACAACGTAGTTCTTCATTGGTTATTAGCATTGTTTAGAGCTGCCTGAGAGAAAAAAACCTGCAAAATATGCAATTGTGAAGTGAATTCTATTTCATAAGGCTTAAAATTGGTCAGTTTTAAAAACATTCTTTAAGAAATTTCTTCTAGAAAATTTAATTTAAAAAACAAATTATTAAAAAAACATAAGAAGATTCCCTTACTGCAAATCACAGAATCACAGAATGTTAGGGATTGGAAGGGACCTCGAAAGATCATCTAGTCCAATCCCCCTGCCGGAGCAGGATTACCTAGACCATATCACACAGGAACGTGTCCAGGTGGGTTTTGAATGTCTCCAGAGAAGGAGACTCCACAACCTCTCTGGGCAGCCTGTTCCAGTGTTCAGTTACCCTCACCGTAAAGAAGTTTTTCCTCATATTTATGTGTAAGCTCCTGTGTTCCACCTTGCACCCGTTGCCCCTTGTCCTGTCAATGGATGTCACTGAGAATCACTGTGATGATAGTTTTGACGATATTTTGACACATACTTCGTAGACAAAACCTGGAAAAAATGGTAATTTTTTGCAAAACTTCCTCATATTCAGAGCAAAGCAATTTTTTCTCCAGTTTCATTCAAAGTGCCTGAGCTTGTTCTAGCGATGAACAGGGTTGCTTTTTTAGGCAACTTGTCCTTTCCTGTTGATTGAGGACTGTGCCATGGTCATCAGTACTTTCAGATTAGATTAATGCATTGCTGTTTTATATGCTAAAAGGCCATTTGGAAAAATTAGTTAGGGCAGGACACAGTTAGGAAATTTACTACAGGATCTTTCCACCACGGCTTCATTGAACTATGAGGTGGATGGGAGAGTATGCTAAACAGCACAGTCCCTCCCTTGCCATGAGACTCAAAATATGTGCTGCACAGAGCCTTGCAAATGGAAAGGATCCAACCCTGCTTTGCACAAAGTCAAGATTGTGTGATGGGACTCTCATAAGACTCCTTACTGACCTTACCATTTCTTCCTTTAGAGTGACTGCAAAATGAGACTTTCACTTCTGTCCAGAAAACTAAAATTCTTGTTCTTTAAACAACTGTCATCATATTGCAGCCTCTTTTCCACATACCCCAAATTTTTCTTCCTTGTTCGTTACATTAACCAGTGCTTGATCCTGATGTTCAGTCCCCTCACTGATGCACACCCACATCCCACCCAATTCTGAATCTGTTGTGGTCTTCTCTTTACTTCTGTGGTCCTCCAAAGGTCCATCATTCGTTTTTAACTTTCTAGTGTCTCTTAAGGTACCTTCCCTTCAATCTCTTACTCTAACTCTAAAACTATAATCTTCTTTCACAAACATTTCTTCATTTTGTTCTAAACCATGCATTATAAATAAATGTTATACATGAAAAAGTAATTGAAGCAATAACAAGGTTACAAAGACAAATGCTTACAGGTTAGGAAATGCAACATTCCCCACATGCCCATGCAACTTCAGTTCAGGTCTGAAAAGTCAACTGTGAAAATCACAGCCAATTCATGACATGGCTTTTGAGAAATGACTCCCATCTTCTCCACTCGCTGGAGCTGCTATCTCCTATCCTTGAGTCTCACTGCCTATGTTCAGCTCAACAGGTAGCTTCCCCTCCCACTTTGTCAGCTTATGCTGACTCAGACTCAAAAATCGCCACCCTGTGGTCCCACCTTCAGACGTGCTCCTATGCTTTCCACCCCTTGAACTAGTTATTAATAGGCAATGCACATTGGAGCGTATGCATTATGTCATATTCTCAAATTGCACTAATACTCCTTTTTCTTATCACCTCTGTCTCATTCAGCAAATAAGGTGAATGACATTCATGAATACCCTTCAATATTTTGTTTTATCCCCATGTTAGGGTATTCAGTTCATGCTTGTTTTAAGAAACACCATTCCATGCTCTATATAATTTTCCTTGGCATGATGTAATCCTGGATGTGTGTATATACTGGGGGACAAGAGCCTGGAGTGCAAGCACAACCCTGGAGAAAGGGATCTGGGTGTTTTGGTTGATGGTAAGCTCCATATGAGTCAATAATGTGCCCTGGCTGCCAAAAGGGCCAGCCGTATCCCTGGGTGCATTAGGCACAGTATAGCTGATTGTGATTGTCCCACTATACTCAGCATTGGTGTGGCCTCACCCTGACTACTGTGTGCAGTTTTGGGCTCCACAAGATAAGAAAGATATAAAAATATTAGAATGTGTCCAAAGGAGGGCAACAAAGATGGGGAAGGGACTAGAGGGCATGACTTACGAGGAGCAGCTGAGGATACTAGGTTTCACAGAATCACAGAATCACAGAATGTTAGGGATTGGAAGGGACCTCGAAAGATCATCTAGTCCAATCCCCCAAATCTAAGTTTGTTCAGCTTAGAGAAGAGGAGACTGAGAGGTGACCTCATTGCTGTCTACAACTTCATAGAATCATAAAATTGTTTTGGTTGGAAAGGACCTTTAAGATCATCAAGTCAACCGTTAACCTAGCACTGCCAAGTCCACCACTAAACCTTGTCCCTAAGCACCACATCTACATGTCTTTTACATACCTCCAGGGGTGGTGACTCCACCACTTCCCTGGGCAGCCTGTTCCAATGTTTGATAACCCTTTCCGTGAAGAAATTTTTCCTGATATCCAATCTAAACCTCCCCTGGCGCAACTTGAGGGCGTTTCCGCTCATCCTATTGCTTGTTACTTGGGGGAAGAGACCAACACCCACCTTGCTACAACCTCCATTCAGGTAGTTGTAGACAGCAATAAGGTCTCCCCTCAGCTTCCTTTTCTCCAGGCTAAACAACCCCAGTTCCCTCAGCCACTCCTCATAAGACTTGTGCTCTAGACCCTTCACCAGCTTTGTTGCCCTTCTTTGGACTTGCTCCAGCACTTCAGTGTCTTTCTTGTAGTGAGGGGCCCAAAACTGAACACAGTATTTGAGGTGCGGCCTCACCAGTGCTGAGTACAGGGGGATGATCACTTCCCTAGTCCTGCTGGCCACACTGTTTCTGATACAAGCCAGGATGCTGCTGGCCTTCTTGGCCACCTGGGCATACTGCTAGCTCTGATCTCTCTGGTGTCTGTTGATAGGACATAAGGCAATGGCTTAAAGCTGCGTCAGTTTAAGTTCAGATTGGATATTAGGAAAATGTTCTTCACTGAGAGGGTGGTCAAGCACTGGAACAAGCTCCCAGGGAAGTGATCATGGCCCCAAGCCTGTCAGCGTTCAAGAAGCATTTGGACAACGCTCTTAAGATACATGGTTTAATTTTTAGGTTGCCCTGTGTGGAGTCAGGAGCTGGACCCAATGATCCTTGTGGGTCCCTTCCAGCTCAGTATATTCTATGATTCTATGATTCTTTTGACACCTATCACTGGCAGATGACAGCTTCAGAAACATTAGTCCATTTATCCTCATTTTATACACAGAGAACTAAGGTACAATTATATTAGCGTCAAAAATATGTGTTATTTTGTCTGCCTGTTTTGGATGGCTACGTTTGTCAAGGATACAGAATTTATTTTTACACTTCACTTGGCAATCACATCTGACATCAACTTTGCTTGCAGTTGAGAAGTCTCCAGAGCATGAGGCTGGGTACCTAGGAAGTGAAAAATACGTATCTCTCATCGCCTATCCCAAATCTGAATTAAATGAGTTTCAGCCTCACGCAGGATTAACTGAAATGAGACAAGGAGAGAATCCAGTTGTTCAGGAGATACTCTTCTGTCCAAAACACACAGCCAGCTTTTTCTTCTTGAAATCTGCTGCCTCAGTCACTGCACTGTGTAGCTTTTGTACTAGATGAGAAAATGGTCATACAAACAACAGGCTACTTCATGACTTCATACTCTGTACGCTAGGTATCCTATGTACTGAAGGAAGGAATGGCCTGTGGTAAAAATAGTAAGTGATCTCATAATAAAAGACTGTATCATAGTACATATATTCCAGGAGTTTGAATTAAGTTTTCACAAGCAGCTTGAGTTCGAGTGCTCTCTACTTTTTGAATGTTTTAGTCTTTGTAATCTTGACACTCTCCAAATTACTTTTAGGAGCTACCTACCTAAAAGGCAATCTAGAAAAATAACCATCAGAAATTCTATCTTGTTGAAGCAAATTGATGTCCCTGGGGCTCATCCAAAAAGTTCAAAACTCTGGAGTTTACAGAACAAATTCTGGTGATATGAGCCAATAGCAAATAAAGCAGGAGAAAACTATCCTCTGTGAATTCTGTACAGCTCAATCATCAGGGAGAGATAAACGAATATTTTATGTTGTCTCTTTAGCAGCTAACTCGGGAATCCTGGATCCTAATCTCCATTCAAAAGGACCATGCATTCCCTTTTCTTCCCCATTACTACCTGCCCTGCAGCGTGTGTCTCAGTCTTTCATTTTTTCACACACGTCCTAACTTCCAGTCTGAAGATGCACATCCTGGCACATCTGAGGCTTATATCCTAGTCCCCTGTCTCTTTGAAACCTTGTTCCAGCTCCCATCCTTTCCTTATCTCAGTAATCATTCAATCCCCTCAAGCATATCTTCTCACATTTCTGTATTCCAGCACCGCTTCCCTGCTCTCAGTTCTTGGCATTACAGCAAGCTGTTCAGGAACAATTACAGACTTTGCACCTCAGACTGGAACGTATCAGTATGGATGGAATCTAAGAATTTATCAATCACAAGCTAACTTGTGCAAACAGAGCATTTTCAGGCTTACAGGAACATAGAAACATAAAAGCAGTCAAATCAAAAGTCTGTTTAGCCCAGGATCCCGTCTCTCGCAGTGACCAATGGTGGACGTCTAGAGAAAAGCAGAAGACAGCAATAGTGTGATACCTCCCCAAATATTCTCTCAGCCTCCAGCTTATAACTTTTCCAAATGTAGGTTAGTGGATAAGAAATCAGGAAGGAGAGAGGTGGGAAACAACAGGTTGCATATATTACCATGGATCATAGTTGTTAAATACTTAAGTTTCAAGATTTCTTTTGGAACAAATAGGAGATATTTATGGATTTCTATGGGCTCTGCCCCATGGCTTTTGGACAGTGTAGTTAAACTCATGTCGTGCTTTAAAGATTCAGGATTTCAAGATACCTAACATTGACCATATTATCAAAACAACCGCAACCAGCCCAAAGTCATTGTTATGCTAGAGAACAGATGACCCACTGAGGCAGGTGGCTTGTTTCTCTCTTCAGAAGTAAGATACCAGTTAATTGCTAGACAAGGAAGAGGTAGAGCTTTGATGTAACATGTGAGAGAGGAAACTTAGAACTAAATAACCTACAGGAGAAAGCTTCATCTGAACTTAAAATATACTTTATTATAAATCCCTCTACAACAAAGCCAAATGCCATAAATTTTAACTCTCTGCAGTTTATAGACCTTTAATTTAATGGGAAAGTGTCAACAGATACATTTTACTGTTTGAAAAAATAGAGTATTTGACTATTTCTAGTTATGTTGTTAAAACAGAAGTAAAAGTGTGGAACCGAAGTAAAAGTATGTAGACATCTGTGAGGAAAGATCCTAGGCTGGAAACTTTGCTCTACAAAGTTACTTTTCAACACACACAATTTAAAATGGCTAGAGATAATTCGTGGAAAATCCCCATTATGAAAAGCTCTCCATCAGCAGACAACTAGGGAATTGGAGAGCAGGAATTCATGTCAGCATATAATTCATGCAATCTGGGAGTGGGAAAGAAATGAGTATCAGAGTTTTCTTACACTATACCTGATGGGTTACTGATAATAGCAGCACTTATGATGGCATAATTTAGAGAAACTCTTGCTTTAACTTCTGTGGGGACCCAAAAGTAAGAGATGAGAAGTCATTTTCCACTGGGTGCAGGAGCAGCACATAACACCATGTGATCCAGTAAGACATTTATAAAATGTGATTGGGGGTCTTCCTTGTTTTCTGAATATAAGCCAGATAATTAACACAATTAATCTGTAAGGGCATGTCACTCACATAGAATGATATAATAATTCAGTAAGAGACTGCAAGGAAGAAATAGGCATTTTAATATTTCTATGTGCACGCTCATGAGTTGGGAAGAAATTTTACCATCTTTAAGAGTCCAGGTGCTCTATCCTAGCCAGTGCTAACTGGGTCACAGTGAAATGAGATCCTTCAGCAGTCTTGTGGGCAAGAGGACCATTATAATCCTTAAATGTATAAAGAACAAAATATTAAGAGGTTGTAGGGAAGTTATATTACAACTGTATTTGGCAAAGTTGTGGACTACTACTGAAGTACATGGTCCAAAACATTAAAAAATAGACAAAACAAGTGAGAATAACTAAGAGAGTGAAAAAATGGACTTAACGTTCTGGTTTTCGTCTCACAAAACTGCACTACTTTGTAAATGGTACAGTATTTCTACACGTACTTTTCTCTCACCATAGACTGTTGTCCTGGTTTTGCAGGGATAAAATTTATAGAATCAATTTTCTGTTACATTTTCTTTCAGTTACGGCCAGCCGTGGTATGGTGATCAAGGCCATCAGCAGTTAAATCCAGGGCAGCTAACCCAGGCTGGACGTCAGGTTCACTATAAATGGGAAAGCTTGCTGGCAAAGGGTGGGGCTCTTTCCACTTCCTCTTCCATTTTAATCCACAAGTCCCCATCCTTTTCCCAATTCCCTTCCTCAGCAGGGGAGGGGTCTTGGGTGATAGAACAACTGGTTATTGTTTAGCCCTGGGTGTGGGCTAAATGGAGACAACTGTTTAGGGTAGCCTTGATGCTTAGTTATTCTAAATGCCGAACTTTTGGATGTCTGAAGAGAACAAAGCCAATCTGTAGTGAGAGACACCATTGTACTGAGAAGCTCAGGTGACTTTAGCTTTGTACAAATCTTAACTTTATTTAGGATTTCTCCCATGGGAAACTTATATTTGGTAGTACCAGAGCTCCTTGTTTATTGCTTAGATGTTGAAGTCAGACATACTAGAACAAAGGAAAGGCACATGCTGCACTGGAACTACTTATCGAGCTTTGGTATGGATTTTTCATCACTACAAATGTTTTAAGCACAGTTATATTTCTTTTCCCTAAAAGTTATAATATAACTCATGTCAGAATTAATTCTGAGAGAGTCTTTTGTTCTATGTTAATTAGGCAGCCAAGGGTCTATTCTAGAATCAATCAGGACAGGGCACACAACAGCCCTCCCTGGGTTTCCAGTCAGTGAAGCCATCCTGGATATCCTTTTGTCATTATGACGTGCGGAAAACAGACTCCACAACCAGCAGGGTTGTAAAGTAGGTATGTTTATTCAGCGCTGGGCAGCACGGGGGGTAGTCCCACCAAAATTGTGCGCGCCTTCGCGGTAATTCAGCTTGTATTTATGTAGCAAAGTGTTACATATTAATCATTTCAAGGACGCCTATACATATTCATGACTTTCCCCGAGAAGGCGGTCTTTATTACAATAAGTTCCTCCTGGTGGTCGTGGGCCGGGGTCTTGGGGATGAAGGCCATATGTCTTCCTCACTGTGCACTTCTCACCTTTTCTTCTTGCACAGGCGTGGTAACATCATGGCTCAAACCGCAAGACCAGTTCTCGATGAGTTTTGTATAACCTTAATGTTCTGCAACTTGTTCTATTGAGATATGCTTAGGCAGTTAATTTACGCATCAGGCTGATAAGATAAAGAATTAAAGAATTCCTCAACCCCTAGGACAGCTCACAGGCAAAGAATTTCTCAACCCCCAGATCAAATAGCAAGTAAAAAAAAAGGAAAAGGAGTTATGTCCCTTATCAATTAATAGGGCCCAGGTAATTTAACTAGAATCAAGAACTAGAAGAAAAATGTCCTGTGACACTTAAACTACCTGTGGCCTAATCAGTTTGTGAGAGAGGAAGACTGATGAGTTTATTTAGATGTGATTTTCTATATAAGTAGATGGCACATCAAGAAACTGGAGAGAAAGGAATTCAGAATGTAGAACTGCTAGAGAAGAGTTACCATCACTTTCTTGTTATTCTGCTCTAAAAGAAATACAAAATTGTTTGTATATTCCTCAGAATATGTATCTTTTTATTTCTTTGGAAATAAGTGGGATTGCATCAAGAAATAATTGACTTTATTATCACTTTTTCTTCTGAAGGAAACAAATCAACACCCAAAGTTGTTGCGAAAGCCACTGAAACTAAACAGGTATTGCATTTTCCACTAAACAGCTTTTTGTTGTTTTTGTTTGTAGCAATTACTTATTTTGGTAACAGATCTTTTCAAGGGTGATTAAATTCTAAGATAAGCATAGCAGGAAAAACTTGTGGTTGATTTACAAAGAACAGTTAATAATAGTTGACCAGTTATTTCTCCTGAATTGGGTTGCATTTCTTAATTCTGATTTCCCTCTAGCAACAAACAGCAAGGGGCTTAATTTTCTTCACATTTACCTAGATGCAAACTTGGATAGATATTTTAAATTAACAATTATATTGTTGTCAACTTCTATATTTGCTAGAGAAAATAATCTGATTCAGACATTTTTGTGTGGATTAATGGGTGCATTCAGAATTTGTGCAGTTCTATATAAAGTCTGTCACTGCTGGAAATATCTTCATCACAATAAATGTATAAATCCAATATGATGCTTTCAGAATTAAAATGAAACTATTTTACTAGAAGTAAAAGCAGTGAGGTAAACCGGAATTTGGATGGTAAAAATGAAATTAAAAGCAAACCTTTCATTTCTATATTGTAAGATGTGTACTTTTATAGTAAACATTTCTGAGTACATAGAGTAAAAGTTGGAAGTGTTTTAATTTTCTTTCTTTTACTGAGTCAGAGGAGGGTTCAGAAGCTTCACAGAATTTCTACCTCTCCCAATTCCCTCAGTTCTAGAAACTCTAAACCAGATGTTTCTTTGGGCATTGATCACTTTTAAATTTCAGACTAAATGTGACTCATGTCAATAAAAAAATATAGAGATGCTGCAGCATTTTTCTGTTTTAGCATTCTCACCTTCTAGTTATCACTTAGAAGTTGGTGTATTGAATATTCCCAGGTATATACCAGCTGAGGTAGTGGTTGTCTTGTACATTTGACATTGGCCCAGGGAACCATGATTACGCTTCTTTGCTATGAAATGAAGGAATAATGTACTATTTGATAGTAAGTGATTGAGGAATATTCAACTATATTCATAATTTAAAAAAAAGACTCCAGAGAAAAACAGAATGAGCTAACCTTTTAGAAAAAAATCACTATGAATTTTTCTGCGTAGCACAGGACTTTTAAACACAGGAATGCAATATTGCTTGAATATGGAGCAAAGCTAATCCAGCATATTTTGCATTATAGAGAAAGAAACATAAAAGTTGAATGCTTGAAGAGTTCTCATTTTATATGCAAGGTTAATAATACTGTCTTGAGATCAACCCTCTTTGCCTAAAATACTGCATGTATCTTCCTTATTAGCTGTTGACAAATGTTATTCCAAGATGAGTCTAGGCCAAGCCAATGGATACTGAAAGCATTTATAAGTAGCATTTTGAAATTAAAACACTTAAAACCATAGATGTCTTAACAGCTGAGAATATTTGCACCTACTATTTCTCAACAAGCAAGAGACCATGCAAAACAGGCCACAGCAAAACCCACAGGTTTTAATTGTAAACGAAGAATATGCTGAATTCAAGAAGCCAGAACTGTCAAAGGATTTACAAAATTAAGTATTCAAGTCAAGAGTATGTTCACTGACAAAGCTAAAAAGAACCAAAGAAAGTTCTAATGTGTGCAGAGGGCTGGGGTGATCTGGTTGAAAACAAGTGCCACTACTGGAGTGGGAGGGGAAACAATACAGGACGAGAAAGCAGATCTCAAGAATATCAGTAAGGACTTGAGCAAAAGTCAGGAGCGTGATTACAACTGAAATGCAAAGAACAGCAAAGAATCCCAGTGCATGTGAAATGTATGGGGTAGATCTCCTTTAAATACAGGGGGCAAAGCTCTGGGGTCAGCTTCTAGCTTGTCTGCTTGTCAAGACTTGCTATGATCAGCTACAGAGCTATTAGCCCAGAAAGTGAGTCCCAGAGCAACCTGACTGCAGGACACAGCAGGATAAAATCCTTAACGCATTGATGCTACTTGGATTTCTCAGTGGCACAAGTGAGAAATGGCACCTCTCAGCTCCAAAATATATTTTGCAGCTGAGTATGGTATTAGAGCGAACAGAGCAAAGGATTTAAAAAAAAACGCAAAGTAGAAGTTCCACTGTGGACTGTGGCAATACCACTGATAAAGATTAATTCCAGCAATGAAAAACTCTCTTTAGACATTTTGACTATATAGTGTGATTTGTTTAGGTTTGTTTCTGGGAATTTTAATCATTGCAGCAGCTCCATTACCTAACACTGGGACAGAAATGCTAAATTCAAATGAAACATTATACAGCAGAGAAAAACGGAGTTAGTCTTAGCAGACCAAAGTTTTATTAGTGTCATTAAATTTTTGTAATCTGAAATGGTCCTTTCATGTCATAGTATATATTTGCATATAACTTGTCATCCTCCTCTGGAGACAAGATAAGCAGTATTTTTAAATATCTTAAGATGATACTGAAGGCTTGTGTATTTTAACTCTAAACCTCTTACCTCTGTAGAACACAACCATGTATGCGTTGATAAGAAGTTCTGAGAACCGGAAAAATACCACCAGTATTGATATGGAAAGCAACTTACTTCACCTATAGTTAACATCTACAAATTTTAGTTTTCAGGGTTGGAGACAACTCCTATGTTGAGTGGTAGCTGAATCCAGGTGCCCTCTTTTATCCATCACATGATAAAAAGAGTGCATGTCAGCAGGGGTGCTAATGTGGGACTAGGAGGGAAGCTAGGAGGGATGTGACTTGGACCTTCTAACCCAGTTTGTCATCGAAAAAAGGAATACCTGGAATGGCAGATGTCCAATTAAAGAAACAAATTATGGTTTTGGACACTTGCTGATAAAGATACTCTGCTGGTCATTACTTTTTATTTCTGTAATGTGGACTTCTCACATTTGCCGTCAGTGATGGCAGGTGAGACTATCAAGATACACAACTAGAAGCAGCTCATCTTGTTGTGTATGGCATAAACTGAATCCTGTGGAAACAATGAGATGCAAGATGAAATCAAAAGTGTGCTAGTGCTGGCTAATATGTATGGCATTATAATGAGAAAAAGGACTTGCGTAAGTGAAGAATTTATTCCATCTTTATTTGCTTAAAATTACAGTTTAGAATATACCAAAGATAGCGTGAAGCACCAGAACAGTTATTACTGGGAAACTTACGTTCTTCCTCAGAAAGTTACCACTGGGAGTGGTAGAAATGACAGTCATCGTTACAGACATAGTGTAGTATCTTCTTCAAATAAAAAGAAATGAGAAAGTCAAGGAGAATGACAACCACAACACATGCAAAAGAAACTGTCTTGCACCTTTGGGAACGGCTAATTACTCCGTAGCAGTCTGTGCACACCAAGTGATCAGAAGGGGTCAGCATGTGACAGTATGCCATACCAGCTCTTTTTAGAACATCAAACATATTCTGGCACTTTTCAGATACTGATTGGAGAATGAATAATTAATTCCATTTCAACTACTGTGCTGTATCTTTAGGTGCAAAAGGAGCCTAAAATAGTCTTAAGTATTCTATGCAAAGAACTGGAAATAGTGAAAGTAATAAGGCTCATGAACAAGAATTCCCTGAACAGACGATAAGTGACAATGGCTCAGTTCACATACGAAGAGTTCCAGCTGCTTTTTGAGGAAATGGTATCAAAGTGACACATCAGCCTCTTACCCTCCTGCCATGAATGGATTAGTGAAATGATTCATTCAGCCATTTGAGAAAGCAATCTGTGCTCCATTCCTGCATGGTATTAAGATAGCTAGCTCAAGCTAGTTAACAACACAATAATCTTCTGTCTGTAGAAACACACTCTAGCACTATTGTTTATAGGACTTAATTTAAGACCTCACCAGGATGTCCTAATCCTTAATCTACAGACGGATATTGAAAATAAATATTATGACTGAATAGTCACAGCTAAAGACATCTGAGCAAGCAGTTTTCCTGTTAAAAAAAAAAAAAAAAGAGATTTCTTAGGCAATTTGGAAAAGTGGAGTAATTAGGACAGAGACTGGTCCTCTGCTTCACTAGGCTGAAATCTCATAGAACTAATTATGTTGTGGGGAAGACATGGAATGCTAAGGCTGAAAGGGATCTCTCAGGGTCATGTAGTCCATCGCTTTAGCCCAATGCAAAATTAATTATGTCTTTATCATTCCTGACCTACTCGTTAAAACTTTAGTTACCTTGTTTTTAAACAACCTCTACAACCTCATGAATTTTATTCCAACACAACACCTTCAACATTCGGAAGTTTTCCTAACATCCAATTTCAATCTTTCTTGCTTTTTCAGAACAAATATTGAGGGCTGGAGCAACTCTTCTATGAAGACAGGCTGAGAGAGTTGAGGTTGTACAGCCTGAAGAAGAGGAGGCTCCGGGGAGACCTTCTAGCAGCTTTCCAGTACCTGATGGGGGCCTACAGGAAAGCTGGAGAGGGTCTTTTTACAAGGGCATGTAGTGATAGGACGAGGGGTAATGGTTTTAAACTGAAAGAGGGTAGATTTAGATTAGATCTTAGGAAGAAATTCTTTACTGTGAGGGTGGTGAGACACTGGAACAGATTGCCCAGAGATGTTGTGGATGCCCCCTCCCTGAAATGTTCAAGACCCGGTTGGATGGGTCTTTGAGAAATCTGATGTAGCGGAAGGTGTCCCTGCCCATGGCAGGGGTGTTGGAACTGTGTGATCTTTAAGGTCCCTTCCAACCCAAACCATTCTATGATACCCAGACTATATCCCTTATTTCTTCCAGACCATATTTTCTGCAGCTCTAGTCATTCCTTTGATTTTCTCTGGACACTTGCTAGTTGAATCATAACATTGTTGAAGGCCCAGAATGGGACACAGTATTACAGTTGAAGAGTCTCCAGTGCCATATAATGTGGGATTATTTGCTCTGTCTTGTAGACTGTATTCCTGTTTATCCACCCCACTACTGGTGGTTTTTTTCTAACACCATTTTATGTTGGTAATACACTAGGAGTCCCACATCTTTCTTTGTAGAACAGTCATCTGAGAACTCAATTGTTCTCCATCCCGCATTTGATTATTTTTGCCCAAAGGTAACATCTTGCACTTTTCCCTGTGGAGTTATATCTTTTTTTTTCTCTAAGTTATTTCTCTGATTTACTCTTTTGAATTCTAATTCTGACTAAACATAGATAAATTCTCTCCCATTTTTGTGTCATCTGCAAAGCTGGGTTTTCTAATTATCTACTCAGGTACCTTTTGAAATAGTGAACAATACTGGACCCTGCCCCTGCAGGGCTCCAGTCAATACACTCTCCACTCCTCCACTTGGGCAGAGAACAATCAATGACGACACTATTAGTACAGTTTTGCATTACAGTAATTTCATCTAGGTCATGTTTCTCTAGGTTATTTATTAGCTTTTCACATATAGGAATATCAAAACCATGGCTAAAGTCAGTATAGAAAACATTGACTCGTTCTTCATCTATAAGACCCATTAACCTGACGTAGAAAACAATTAAACAAGCTTGTTATGATTTGCTTTATGCTGGCTGTAACTTTTTTTCTTTCTGATTCTTATAAGTAGTTTGTTCCAACATTTTTACAGGAAAAAGCATCAGGCTGATTGATTGATTTAGAATACCCTGATTTCTCTTTTCCCCGCTTTTAAAAGTACGATGTCTTCCCTTTTCTAATCTCATTACTTTTCACAGTTTGTCAAAGATAGCTGCTAACTACTTCACTCAGCACTTTACTATCCTAGAGTGAGGTTTCTCAGGTTCAGACAATTTGAGAATATACAATTCAAAGTGTTTTCTAATCTGTTCTTTCTTATTCGAGGCAGAGTACTTACTCCTTTAACTATGGCATTGTGCTACCATCTGAATGCAGCTGACCTTGGTGGTGGAAGCTGATGCAAAGTTAGATCTGTTGATAACTTTCTTATGTATTGATCAGTGGGTCAATGTTTTTCTTGATATTTGTGTTATTGCTAATGTAGTTAAATATATATATGTACTATCCCTTGATGGTCTTAGTTCACTGCCTCCCTTTTTGTTTTTATTTTTTGTGTGTCTTGGACTCTCCAATTTTTTTATCTCTATACTTATGCTATATTTTTTATGTCTTCCTTGGTAATTTGACCTATTTTGCACTTTCTCTGTGTTTCCTTGTTGTTTAAGAAGAATGAAGAAGTCATGCTTTAACCAAGTTGATCTCTTTGTACATTCACTGTCTTTCCTACACAATGGAACAGTTCAGCTTGTCTCCAGTTCCTGATTGCTCTTATTTTCCTAAAGATCCTGAATTCCTGTTTCCTAGTCCCTCCTTCCTAGGCGTTCTCCAGACTTCCAATTTTCAAACAGTTCATCAGTTGGTTAAAAACTTATATTGTAGAAGCTTCCTTCAGGGTGTTTTCTCCTGCTGCATCAAAAAGCTTTCATCAGAGCATAGTGGGACCTTACTGGACAGTCTGTGTCCCACTGTGTTCTTTTCCCAACAAATAATAATCTACATTAATCTAATTAATAATCTACATTACTATCAAATGGTTGCCCACAAGTAGTTACAACTTTTGGTTTACTGATGTGTAATAGGTTCCCACAGTGGTAACACCCATACATATTTCCTTTATTTTTTGTCAAAATATCTTCAGCAGAAGATGTCCCTCTACCATCTGCAGCACATAGCAAAGATAAGTCTTTACTTATTTCCTTATCTGTCCTTCTACCACAGGTTTTACCCCATTAGTAATCTAGTTCTCTGAAAAATATTACAATCTGTTACACCAGTTTGATCATAACTTTCACTGGGTTAAGAACTGGCTGCATGGCCAGGCCCAGAGAGTGGTGGTGAACGGTACCACATCCAGTTGGCGTCCAGTCACTAGTGGTGTCCCCCAGGGTTTAGTACTGGGCCCAGTCCTGTTTAATATCTTTATTGATGATCTGGATAAGGGTATCGAGTGCACCCTCAGTAAATTCAAGGACAACACTAAGTTGGGTGGGAGTGTTGATCTGCCTGAGGGTAGGAAGGCCCTGCAGAGTGATCTGGACAGGTCAGATAGATGGGCCAAGACCAATGGTATGAAGTTCAACAAGGCCAAGTGCCAGGTCCTACACTTTGGCCATAACAAACCCATACAGCGCTACAGGCTGGGGGAAGAGTGGTTGGAAAGCGGCCCGGGGGAAAAGGACCTGGGGGTACTGGTGAACAACCAGCTGAACATGAGCCAGCAGTGTGCCCAGGTGGTCAAGAAGGCCAACAGCATCCTGGCTTGTATCAGGAATAGTGTAGCCAGCAGGACTAGGGTAGTAATTGTCCCCCTGTATTCAGCACTGGTGAGGCCACACCTCGAGTACTGTGTCCAGTTCTGGGCCCCTCACTACAAGAAAGACTTTGAGGTGCTGGAGAGAGTCCAGAGGAGGGCAACAAAGCTGGTGAAAGATTTAAAGGGTATGTCCTATGAGGAGCATCTGAGGGAACTGGGGATTGTTTAGCGTGAAGAAAAGGAGGCTGAGGGGAGACCTTATCACTCTCTACAACTACCTGAAAGGAGGTTGTAGTGGGGTGGGGGTTGGCCTCTTCTCCCAGGCAACTAGCAACAGAACTAGAGGACATAGCCTCAAGCTGTGCCAGGGGAGGTTCAGGTTAGACATTAGGAAAAATTTCTTCACAGAAAGGGTTATTAGACATTGGAATGGGCTACCCAGGGAGGTGGTGGAGTCACCATCCCTGGAGGTGTTTAAGGAAAGACTAGATGTGGCACTTAGTGCCATGGTCTAGTTGACACAGTGGTGTTAGGTCAAAGGTTGGACTCGATGATCCCAGAGGTCTCTTCCAACCTAGTTGATTCTGCGATTCTGTGACTCGTGTATTAAGACTTCCAGGTCTTTAAACACAGTCATTTAGAACTCATTTGTATTTAAGTGGAGGCATGAGGGAAGGGGATGTTCATCTTCTAAGCATCAGGTGAAGACTGAAGATTCATGACTGCTCATAGTAACTGTGAACACTCAGGGCTTCCAGTTATTTTAAGGTATCCTCATCATCCTCTAAGTTTCTATCCTGGAAAGACCCAGAGGCTTCCTTACTCTTTCTTATTCCACAGTGGGGATCAGTAAGTTCTCAGCCTAGAAGACCTGTCTGACAAATCCCAGTTATACTATCCATACATTTTTGGGGCATCTTCTCCTAGCCCTTGAAGTAGTCTATGGACTCAAGTATATCATGACATGGGGTTCCCATTAGCTTTGCTGTGGCTACTCTACCGGAGTAGTGGTGGCTGGTGGTAGGAGTTGCCTTCCTCACCATCCTGGCAAGAACAGTGGCACAGACTTGCCACTTACCTACTCCCACACAGCCCTCAGGGGATGACTACTCTTGGGAACAATGAAGTGACCGGACAGGAATCCCCATCTCCCTTCAGAGAAGAAGCAGGAGCAGGAAGAGGTATGCATAGATAGTACTTCTCTCGAGCCAAGCTATGCACATGTCTGTGTGTGAAAGAAGCTATCTGTGAATTCTTTTGTCTGTTCAGAGTTCTTTCACTAAGTGGTAGTTGCCACTCACACTTCTTATTTAGGCTAGGATATTAAACATCCTCAATCACTCATACCTAATTTATGACTGCAGTATTTCCTTCACAACCACAAGACTGGAAATTTGCATTTTAAGTTTTAAATACAAGTCAGAGATTTTTATTTAAGTACATTGTTCCAGGAGGTAGACAGCAGGCGCTGGGATATAATATCTATGCTTTAATCCAATGCTACATAAAGTTAGCTCTCAATGTCCTAGAAAAACTCTACTAATATTCAGATCAGGTAGATTTTCTGTCATGTTATTTGATAGGCTAAGAATAAGATAGTAAGATAGGCATTGAATAAGCAACTGTATTTTCAAAAGTGACACCTGATAGTTCCTAATGAACTTACTGGTAGCTGTTGATTACCATTGCCCAAAATCAAACTATGTATTTAGAAAATGAAATATGGACAGAAGATACTAATTTTAGATTTCCATTAGAAAACTGACAAATTTTATGGGTCTATAATGTAACTGTACAATCAGCTTACATCATACCAAAAAACTTCTCCTGCATCCTGAGATTAAACAATGGCCTTTCCATCTGACACATTCTACTGTGAGAATGAAAATTTACTTGAAAACATCCCTATTTAAGTAATTTTCACAGTGCACTAGCTCAGAATTATTCTTGTTCATAATCTTTATACAGTGCAGCTGAAATTGTTACTGAGTTGCTTTAATAAAAAAAAAAAAAGAGATCCTGTAGTTGGTTTCTGAAGACATGCTTCCTCTGCATGATGATTGATGGGAACAGACCATAAGGCCATAGTTTCACAAGGCTGTCAATGTCTTTTAGGAAATCTAGTAGTATTGGAGCAAAAACATTGCAGCCACGTGATGCAAAGTCCTGAGCTTATACAACAAATATATGTAAACAATGTGAAAGTTAACTCTGTCCTAGAGGATTTTATATTGGATCAGGTATTATCTCAGCAAGCTACTTTTGACTTCTTGCTGAATCAAGCATCTTTTATCCTCATATAGACAGTATGAAAAAGGATAGCCACCATAAGAGAGGCATAAACACTGTATCAAGTGCTCTGGTAGTGTGATGGAAATGCAGTCCTATATTCATGCTTGATCTAGATTAAATCTGTACTTGAAAGGTGATCCAGCATGTACAAATTTGGAACCAGGTCCTAAGGCTTCTCCTGGTCGGGAGAAATATTCCAGTAAATGACCAGGATGCTTATTGCACTCATCATAATTATGTGTAGTTTTACTTAGTTACAACCTCTGTTCAAAACATCCCATTCATTATTTTTGCAGGAGTTTTAAGAGTAGAAGGCAAGGTAAGAAATAGATCCTGTTGAACTAGTGGATCCTAAGATCCAGATCCTACAAGGTATTTGGCTGTCAGACTATAGTGGCTATAGTTCTATATAACTTGAATATTTTGGGTTGAAGAAATTTTAAAACATATATCAGTGTTGCACACCATAAGGAATTTTTCAGCATCTGGAATTCAGAACTAGTCTGTCCAAGTTTTCAAGTCAAACACTTTTTGAAATAAAACAATATAGGACTAAAGACAGAATTTAGATGGAACTTAATTGTGCTGACAACAGTTCTACAACTGTAGCAGTACAGTTTCTATAGGTAAGATTGAACTAATTGAGTTGCATATTTAACTACGGTAAAAAACAATGTATTTAGTGAAATAATCATGAAATTGGGAGACATGTCCCAGCTTTGGCTGAGTAAGTGGAGATTTAATATCCTGCCACTTAACAGTCAATTAAGTAACCACAGTTACTTTTTACTTTACAGTTACTCCCAGTCAGTCTCTGGGAGGTGAGTAGAAGTGAATTTGTAATTGTAACTAAGAAGAAATGTGTGACTTTAAAAACCACATTGTGTCTAACACCTGATATTTGGGATAGTAGGTACGTATACCAGAGCGTCTTTGTGGGTAGACAGTTTTGTAACCAGTTCCCAAACAGATCTGCACAGATCTTTAAAACTGCTGAATGCAAAGGCAGAACACGCACTCGTATAAAAATGTCAACTGGTAGCAGCTCTAGCCTCCAAGAGTGGCAGCTAAGCAGGCTGATGGATGTTCTTCCTTCATCATTATTTCACTGTGTAGCACAACTAGCTGAGTGTGTAGTGATGATCTCTGAACCGCTTTTCACTGTAAGTCCTGCCATTCTACATCAAATAACTTTGCATATCAAGAAGTATCTATGTAATCTGTGAAGGTACTTCTTCACTGAGACTTCATTCAAGCTTGATTTCTCTGTGTCATTCATCCATTCATTTAAGCTACCTGGAGAGCAAGTTTTGCAGTTCTGTCTCTTTCTACAAGTTTAGAGGAAGAATATTAGTTGCCTTTGATGGCCTTACTGCACTCCTCTGTATGACGTGCGCCTTTTCCACACTTCTACAATGTGCTTGGTTTTCCTTTTTGTACTGTTTGCTCCTCTGATCCTCAAACATTTCTGTTGGAAGAAGTAAGAGATTCATACCAGAATATGGAATATGTATCTTTAATTCTTGATTAACCAAAACTTCTATCACACTGTCAAAATTATTTGCATCTGAGGATGCTGGGATAGGCTTCCCTGAAGTGATTTTGAAATACACAAAGAATGTTTTATAACAGTAAATACAGTGCTTCTCACAGGCAGCTCTTCTCTAGGTTAAACCTTCACACTGTCTGGATGGACTGCGGTCTGCGCTCGCAGATTTATGTGTATTTTTCAAATACAGTATAACCTATTTTGCACAGTACGGTCTTCTAAAAGTTCACTTGGCAAGAAACAGTTCTTACTAAGTATAAAGTGTGAAATCTGGCAATAAAATTTTAAATAAAACCCACCATTTTTCAGCTTACATCCTGGCAACTACTGTGTTACTAAAAAGTAGCAATTTCTAGTCAGTATTATGTGTAGCGGTGTAAGAGGGTGTAACTGAATGCTCATCCTTCTGCATTTATTAGTATAAATTTTTCTTAAATAAGTTATAAGATCTTAGAATGCAATCTTCAGTACTTGTGTGTATTGGTAACAGATAATCCCAATGGTATAATGATTTACTTAATGTGATGTTTTACATTGCAGTATCACTTAAGAGTATCAGTCCTGCCATGTTAATGACTTTATAAACATCTTAATACCTGTTCCAAAGTATTTACATTTTAAGTATGTTCAGTTTAACTCTATACAGTCTTAATGTACTAATTAATATTGGGCTTAAAATGAGTTCCATGAGATCAATCAGTATCTGCTGTAAAATATATTGAAATTATAGTTTTAAATGAAAATAAATTATAGAAATTGTATAAAAGAAAGTGTGTATATTCACATAATATCTGACTCAGACTTCAGAAAGAAGCAATTAGTTGAGGATATATAAATCTACCCAAAATGTTCCCCTTAGCTTCCCCAACATACACATTGCTTTTCTCCTCTACTCTCAGAATTAGCTTGAGGCAATCTTAAAAACAAAAGATAGCATAAAGTTCCCATTAGCTGTTTGGATAAATATTTCTAAGGAACATTTAATATATTTCTTTTTCAGACTTTTTAAAAATCAGTTTGTCCTATAATGATTTTTCGCAGATAGCTTGGGCATAATGATCACAAAATGACAGAGTTTTCGATTCTTGGGGAGGTAAGGAAGGGGGTCAGCAGAACTGCTACCTTGGACTTCCAGAGGGCAGACTTTAGCCTGTTTAGGAGCCTGGTTGACAGAGTCCCTTGGGAGGCAGTCCTGAAGGGCAAAGGAGTCCAGGAAGGCTGGACACTCTTCAAGAAGAAAATCTTCAAGGCACAGGAGCAGGCCATCCCCATGTGCCGGAAGACAAGCTGGGGGGGAAGAAGACCAGCCTGGCTGAACAGAGAGCTTTGGCTGGAACTTGGGAAAAAAAGAGAGTTTATGAGCTTTGGAAGAAGGGGCAGGCAACTCAAGAGGACTACAAAGATGTTGTGAGGCTATGGAGGAAAAAATTAGAAGGGCCAAAGCCCAACTAGAACTTAATCTGGCTACTGCTGTAAAAGACAATAAAAAATGTTTCTATAAATACACTGGCAACAAAAAGAGGACTAAGGAGAATCTCCATCCTTTACTGGATGCAGGAGGAAACATGGTGACAAAGGATGAGGAAAAGGCTGAGGTGCTTAATGCCTTCTTTGCCTCAGTCTTTCTTTAGTAGTAAGACAAGTTGTTCTCTGGGTACCCAGCCCCCTGAGCTGGAGGACAGGGACAGGGAGCAAAATGAATCCCCCATAATCCAGGGGGAAATGGTTAGTGACCTGCTACGCCACTAGACATACACAAGTCTATGAAGCCCGATAGGATCCACCCAAGGGTACTGAGAGAGCTGGCAGAAGTGCTCACCAAGCCACTTCCCATCATTTATCAGCAGTCCTGGCTAACCAGGGTGGTCCCAGGTGACTGGAGGTTAGCAAATGTGATGCCCATCTACAAGAAGGGCTGCAAGGAGGATCTGGGGAACTACAGGCCTGTCAGTCTGACTTCGGTGCCAAGGAAGGTTATGGAGCAGATCATCTTGAGTGCTATCATGGGGCACATACAGGACAACCAGGCAATCAGGCCCAGTCAGCATGGGTTTATGAAAGACAGGTCCTGCTTGACTAACCTGATCTCCTTCTATGACAAGATGACCCACTTACTGGATGAGGGAAAGGCTGCGTATGTTGTTTACCTGGACTTTAGTAAAGCCTTTGACACCGTCTCCCACAGCATTCTCCTGGAGAAACTGGCTGTTTGTAGCTTGGACGGGCATACGCTTCACTGGGTAAAAAACTGGCTGCATGGCTGGGCCCTAAGAGTTGCCATGAATGGAGTTAAATCCAGCTGGCGGCCGGTCACAAGTGGTGTCCCCCAGGGGTCAGTATTGGGGCCAGTTATCTTTAATATCTTTATCAATGATCTGGATGAGGGGATCGAGTGCACCCTCAGGAAGTTCGCAGACGACACCAAGTTGGGCAGGAGTGTTGATCTGCTACAGGGTAGGAAGGCTCTGCAGAGGGATCTCGACAGGCTGGATCAATGGGCCAAGGCCAACTGTATGAGGTTCAACAAGGCTGAGTGCCAGGTCCTGCACTTGGGTCACAACGACCCCATGCAACGCTACAGGCTTGGGGAAGAGTGGCTGGAAAGCTGCCTGGCGGAAAAGGACCTGAGGGTGTTGATCGATGGCCAGCTGAATATGAGCAGTGTGCCCAGGTGGCCAAGAAGGCCAGCAGCATCCTGGCTTGTATCAGAAATAGTGTGGCCAGCAGGACTAGGGAAGTGATCGTCCCCCTGTACTCGGCACTGGTGAGGCCGCACCTCAAATACTATGTTCAGTTTTGGGCCCCTCACTACAAGAAAGACATTGAGGTGCTGGAGAGAGTCCAAAGAAGGACAACGAAGCTGGTGGTGAAGGGTCTAGAGCACAAGAGGAGTGGCTGAGGGAACTGGGGTTGTTTAGCCTGGAGAAAAGGAGGCTGAGGGGAGACCTTATTGCTCTCTACATCTACGTGAAAGGAGGTTGTAGTGAGGTGTTGGTCTCTTCTCCCAAGTAACAAACAATATGATGAGAGGAAAGGGCCTCAAGTTGCGCCAAGGGAGGCTTAGATTGGATATCAGGAAAAATTTCTTCATGGAAAGGGTTATCAAACATTGGAACAGGCTGCCCAGGGAAGTGGTGGAGTCACCATCCCTGGAGGTATGTAAAAGACATGTAGATGTGGTGCTTAGGGACATGGTTTAGCAGTGGAGTTGGTAGTGCTAGGTTAACAGTTGGACTTGATGATCTTAAAGGTCTTTTCCAACCAAAATGATTCTATGATTCTATATTTTTTTATCTATCCCTTACTTCAAAACATCACCCCAAATAGTCTCATTACCTAAAAGCTAATTAAATAGTGAACATATAGCACATTAGAATTTATATTGTCTTTGAAACTTTAGAAATTTGAATTGCTTGTATTATCTTCTACTTTTAAAATCACCGTGCAATTTATGGAAGCATTTCAACAAGTAAGTCTATGAATGCAAGCCCTTCTCTTGCGTCAGATCAGTCAGTGGAATCTAGAAACTGTAGCAGTTGAAAGTCCAGATTGCAAGTGCCTTTATTTATTAAAGCTTGATAATATGCTTTCCTTTAAAAATTGTTCTGATGAGTCTCACTTTAAAAAAAGGGTACTTCCAAAAGGTGTCATTAAATGTATAAAAACAAATTACTTGTTTCATCCTTCTACATCTGACTTCCAAGATGCACTGAATATACCTACAACTGCATTGTGAAAGCGAGTCCAAAACTGCTGTCAAAATGCCATTCCCTTGTGGGGATGATACCACATTTGAAGCTGTACCTGAAGCATTTTTGCCATCCTCCCCAGACCCAACAGATGTACCAGAGCAGGCTGGTCTGGGCAGTGCTGCCAGCAGGACACTGGCTCACCAGGCACCTGGTCTTACAGCCATGTCCACCACCTCTTTTTCAGAACAACATACCTACAGCCGCTGAGATACCAGGTATAACAAGGCAGCGATGGATGGGCAAGGATGACTACAACACCTCTGTTGAGGATGTGGTGAACATTCCCCATAAGAAAGGTTAAATGGAAAAAGAAACAGTAAAATGACATTATTGTCTTTCAAATGTATTGCCTATTGGGGAAGTATCTTGTAAGAGTAAATACACATTGGGGAATCCCGGCCAAGCCACCACCAAGGTAAGTGATGCTCAGTCCCGTGGGCAGAGAGGATCCCGTGTTGGGAGACAGCACTCAGCCCTGACGTTTCCAGGCATGAACATATGTATCAGTGTAGAGTCAACTTATTTACTATATATGAAAAATAGAGAATATACTTCTGAAGATTTCGGTGCTCTCTTCTGGAGTACAAAGTCAGTTATAGGATTGTATAAATCAGTTACTTAGCCTGGAAGTTAAAATTGATTGTATCTAAAGTTTTCTATACTGTGTATAAGCTTACTCTCCTAAATTTTGTCCTAATAGGGAAACAAGGTGGATCTTTCAGATTCCTACACTGTTGAAAACCACTGGGACCTCAAGCACCGCATCCTTTCAGTGTTATACTCGAGGGTGTTCTTAATTGATGACCATTTCCCCGTATTCCCAAACCCAAAGGTTCACTCTCCTCAGAAGCTGAAGCTGCAGAGCACTCCACATCAAGCGCCCTCTTTAAAAATGGTGGCCAGTTCGCATAGTTCTCAATGGGAGTGAAGCTGCCATCGCCCTCAGGCCTCCATTTCGAGAGAGGTGGCAGCTTTGTGGCTGGCGGGTGTGCTGGGCCTCCAGGGGTGGCTGGAGCCAGGGCCGTGGGGTGGTGAGCTCAGCTCAGCGGGAAGAATGGCATGGGGCTGAAAAACGGCAGAAAAAAGCACATCAGCCTGTGGTCTCAGCCACATTGGGAAGAATGGGAGGCACTGGCATTGTGGAAGGGATCAATTATTCATGAGGTTCCTCACAGGCGGCTTCATTTGCCAGCCTCTGCTGACAGATAAGCCTCCAGCTACAGGGAAAAAAAAGTAATAATTAAAAAAGGAATTAGACCAGCAGTGCTAAATAAGTATTTTGAAAGACAACCTATGGTAGCACATTTACTAAAAAGATGGTAAGAGATTAGAATAAGAAATGTGCAATGCTATGCAAGGCTATATGGATGTAGAATAAAGGAGAGAATTAACATATGCATAAAAAAAAATGTGTGTTTTGTAGCATACACAGAGTAACTGCATGAAAGGAATTCACACTTCGAAAACCAAACTGGCCACTTATGGCAAGTGCAGCTAGATCTGTTGCTGTTTGCATAGCCCAGCTCCTTCTCCAAGGTCTTTCTGCTGCCCACGCTAGTACCCCCAATTTTTGTCCTGATTGCAGCATGTTTTCCTTTTATCAGTGTTAATCCTTCTGTCTTTTATGGGAACATTCACTGCTCTCTGGGGTGGAGGTTACCAGTGTACAGCCCATGACAGAGATAATAGCTTCAGCCCTCAATGTTTTTCGGTATTTTGACCAACTGTCTCCTCATCCTCCAAGCACTCTGTCTCGGGCGTCTCCCACTAACAGCAGAAACACAGAGAAGCCAGGGTGGTGTTGCCATACTGTTAGATGAGGGCTTTCATCCTTTCAGTGCACTTGCTCTGCAGGTTGGCACATGCTGGTTCCCTGCATTGGTCATTCACCTTCTTTCTTGTTTCCTTCCACGTCAGGGCAGATTATGTTACACTTGATTTTCTATCATCTGTGTTCTAGACTTGGTCTTATCTATCTTGATAGGTGGGCTAGATGTCACTGTTCTCCAGTTATTTTCCATTTTGTCCCTATTTTTGACCTGTATCTATAGTTCCCTCCTAAGATTCATATGGCAAGGCAGCTTGGAAGGATGCCTTTTGCCACTCTTCAATGTAACAAAGTGATCATTGAACTCACCAAATGCTTAACTGTGTGTAATAACATCAGGTCTTTGTCTCTGATTATAGCAGAGAGTCTCCTTTGCCTTATCTTCTCTTATTCAAACATACTCTTCAAGGTTCTTTTGCTGTTCTTATTGAAAGTAGAGAATATGTTCTCTAGTCAGTCGACTGGTTACCAAATCAAAGCTAATGTTTAGTCCCTGAAAGGATGCATCTTGATGGTTCAAAATTGCCTAACAGCACTCCAGTTCTCCACTTAACTTTTGATATTCAGTCTTGCAGCTGTCTTTATGGCCAATTTTTCCTGTGCTCAAATCCTATTCAGTGCAAAACCATTTAAATTCTGCTGCAATGCATGGTAGCACCTTGCCTGAGTGTGGCCACCAGCCAGGTTTAGGTGATATAGTCCAGGACCAGATAACATAAAGATTCCACCTGGTCATGTGAGAAAGCAAAAGTAAAAATAAACACAAGGAGATGATTATTTCTTAATTTCTTTTGAGCCATGACAAATATTGAGAAAGAAAAGTTTTTTTGCCACAGAGAGCTCAGGCAAAAGTCACCAAGTTATTGGCAGCCAAATAAAGCAACCTTCTCTCACTAGACCTATTTTCCATTCACAGGCTCAGAGATAGCAGTATCCCTTCACACCTGGACCCCAGCCAGTCTAGTCTCCCTCCCCACCGAGTTGGCCTCTCCATTTTAGGGCTTCACTGAATTCTGACATGTCTTAGAAAGTGTGTGCACATGTCTGAGGAGGCTCTCCTCACTGCGTTCTGCATCTCTCCTCACTGTGTTCTGCATCACATTCTCAACGTAGTGTGTCAGGATTGGGGTAGTTTGAGAACAAATATCTCCAGTGTTCTGGTCACAGTTCTCCCTTGAGTATCCACCAAATAAGTTCATCTGCAAAAAGCTGAATTAGTAACTTTTTGTGACCGTATAGTTCCATTTGGTTTGACTATGTCCAAAGGAATTGGACACAGGATATTGGACATTGCAGGACCCTGGAATGTCACTGGGCTCCAGAGGTGCTTCTGGATCATGACTGCTTTTTTCAAGCTTCACACGATTGCCCATACACACTAAACGAGGCATCCATCCCTAGCTAGGCTCAGGCACGTGTGCGTCCCACTGTGAAATGCTGTGGGTTGTTGGTTTTGCATGTGGGCTGCTTTGTACATTGTACATGGGAATGCAGGTTGCATGGAGGATGCCTCTTTGTGAGGCATCAGATGATCACGTGAGCTGATTTGTATAGGGGTATCTGGCTTTAATTTTTTTTTTCTTTACTGTCCCATTCCTACAAGCAGCACATTCAGTCCTTTGCCTGATTAAAAAAAAAATGACCACAGCATCCCAATTTTTCTCGGAATTGGAACACCTAATGAACATCGCTTGCTTTGGGGATTTGTCCTGCTGATGTTTCTGCCATAGGATAACTGGGATTCTGTGTGTGATAATACACTCTTAATCTTGGGAATTAATACTTGAAGAGTTCCTTTCATGTGAGGATTCAGAGTGCTTAAAAGTTAATTCATATTCCATTACATTACCCTTGTGAAGAAAGTAAACATTTCCCCTAGTGCAGAAACTGAGCTATTAAGAAGATCAAGACTTTGTAGACTGTATGTACCATAGACACCTATCTAAAAATAGCTGTATTTTTGAAGGTAGTAAGTACTTATGGCTTCCACTGATTTTAGCCTCCAGCTTTTGTCACCTGCTTTTGAAGATACTGACTTAAATAAATTGCCCTGGGTCACAGGATAATGTGTTAAATGTGTTCACAGGAAGTATCTCCCTTTGCTTGGTCTGATGTTCAAACAGAAACCCTACTTTAACTCCCTTTCCAGTCTTTAAAACTAAAGATTTAGTCTTATCTAGCA
This sequence comes from Nyctibius grandis, assembly GCF_013368605.1. Classification (NCBI taxonomy): domain Eukaryota; kingdom Metazoa; phylum Chordata; class Aves; order Nyctibiiformes; family Nyctibiidae; genus Nyctibius; species Nyctibius grandis. The sequence continues at coordinate 107,578,283 of NC_090659.1, forward strand.
GCTGGCAAAATGCAATGTTATGTCTTAAATCTCTGTATGAGACAGTACAATTCCTAACAGATTTCTTCATTGCTGGGCAACGAAGCAGTCTTGCTATGCTACAGATTTAACCAGTGACTTGCAGTAACTGTCATACAGTGTAAGCAGCACCACGAGGACCTGTGGGAGCAGTTTATTCTACCCTGTAACTAATCAGTCCACTGGTGCAGGGAAGCGCTCAGGGCAACAATTCTCTGCTGGTAGGCTTAAATGGGATCCCAACAGAAGTAGGTGCAGGTGGCTACGGGAGGGTTGTCTTTCAGTGCAAGAGGTTTTCTTTGAGACCAGGCTATCACTGCAAGGCTGCCTGACCTGCAGGCATGTAGAGTGGTTTATTGTATTTGTTGAATGAGCTAAACTGCCCTTTCATTTATTTTGGGACTAAAGCTTGCTCGGGAGATTAACTGGGGAGCCTGTGGCCTTCTTTATTCTGGTCTGGAAAGAGATAAAATGGACTATACTGGACTACTACATGGAATATAACTTTGGGAAAAAAAGTGGATCTACATTCAATGTTTTCATTAGGCTAAAAGTTTATGGTTAATTTTACTATCACGATTCAGTGTGTTACATTTCTCAGCTGCCTGCCTGGTAGCTGAGCTACCTCCTTGCCAAGATAACTTTACCTTAATCCCAAGAAGAGCTGGGAGCAAGAAATATGTGCTCATATCTAATTTGCTCCAGTTCAGCCTACTATTTTAGCTCAAGTCCACTTTGGTAAGCAGTGTACCGGAAAGCTGGCAAGACTTGGAAGAGAGATGGCTGACACAGGGATAGAAAAGTTTTAAACTGCAGCAGGATCTGCTAGGCTTCCTCCTCAAATTCCTGAAGTGTGGTTGTTACAGGGACAGACTCTTTGTCATGCTCACACAGATGAATACCTCTAAATTCCAGATATTTAAGGAGATAGTACTTTAGGGAGTGTTTTTTCCCTCCCCTCTAACAGATGCTGTTTGAGACTAGGATGAAATGTGGTTCTACATTTATTGGTTACATTTATTTGCTATCAACACTGCCTTAAACAACCCTCCACTTGCTCCTCTTCTCCCTCTCCCTTTATTGTTTTAGCTGGATTCGTTCCCCCATCCCATTCACATGTGACTGTATAAGCAGCTGAGTAATGTGTTAAACTGCAGTAAGAAATAAGACAGGGACAGTAAGAAATGTCAGGGGAAAGAATGGAGCAGAGGCTCTGCAGACCAGTGTAAGCGGTGCTGCTGGGCACAGTCATACTCACAAGACTTAGATTCTGAGAGTTTTGCAAAAATAATACAAATATATAAAATGTTGAAAATCTATGTGCGGTATAATTTTAGACATACACCTGAATTAACAAATATTGAATAGCAACTCCAGCAAGTTGAAAACAGCTTAATACCACATTACATACCATGGAATGAGACTTAATTTTCTGACATAGATTTTAATTTAGCAACTTTGAGATTACATATCTTGCATTATTTTTGTTGATATTTTTTTTTTACAGTAAAAATGTATATTTGCTACCTACATCTACTTCCTAGAGAGGTCAGCACTTTTCTCTTAAACATTTGGCATCAACTACCTGTCATAGAGTACGATGAACTAGATGGGCTTTGAGGTTTCTTTATTATGGCAGTTTCTGAATTCCCATGTGCTTCACTACAGACAAACCACATCACATCTTAAAAATAATTTTAAAAAAATTGAAATTAACTATTAAGAAATGTGTCAAAACAGTGTTTCAATTCACCTAATTTGTTCGTTATTTCATAAATTTGATTAGGGAAAATTTTTAAGTTATTGACTTTTCAGGATGGTAAAATATTTTGACCTGTAGAAAATGCTCAAAGATTACAAATACTATTTCTTGTCTAGCTGTAAGAGTGCTTAATAAATTTGAGTGGAATCAAAGAGGTTTAGGTAAAAGTATTAGATAAATTACTGAAAATTGAGTTCACATATTCCTAATTCAGTTTAAACTCCTTCTTTTGCCAAACACAAAACCGAATCCTAGACCCAGAAGGCAAAAATAAAGACCATAGAGAAATGTCTCATGTTCTCCAAATCAGAGTCACTGTCTATTGCAAGAGTTCTTAAATTGTTCAGATTACAGAACATATTCAGCCCCAGTGGCATTGTGGAAGAGTAAGTCAATTCACAGAGAAATATTCTTATGCCCCAATTTGAAAGGAAAATCAAAAGAAGAAATTACTGTACAAAGATGAATTGTGTAAGAAAATGTACAGAAGACATTAGCTTAATGAGAGAAGATACAAATAACCAAATGCAAGAAATATATTTTCCTACAGCTTGTAAGAGAGATGATTTCGAGTAAAAGACAAACAACCATTGGCCATCTACCACATCCTACTGGTCATCAAGTGAATCGTCCCTTGAATGAAAGGAAGCCTTTAAAAGCCACACAGTTCTCTTGGCAGTGTTATTGGCTCTTTAGACTTTAAATTATCCTGTTAAAAGCCTTTCATGGAATAGGTAAATTCTTTCATCACTTCCACAATGGCTGAATATTGAGAAGTTATTTTATAAGTATCTGTACATTTCACTACAGGTTGTATGAGTTAAAACCAGTATTTCACCGCCTTGTTTTAGTAAGATGCTTAGCAGAGAATATCTGATTTATATAACACTAACTCTTCCATTTATGTATTTCACAGTGAAAATATCTGCTTTAGAGACAGGGTTAAATATGTACTCTTCTGAATTTTGTCATACTAATAGGTTTACACAAAAAACATAAGGCTACCAAACTTTATAGGTCACTTTACTTCTAATGGTTGCATGTTTAGGCAACCAAACTCTGAACAAGTGCTTAGTTATGCAACCCTGTAGGAGACAATGATATATGTAATAAATATTCAAAACCATGTGCAATTACTTATACAGAACTATTTTTCAAGGATTCTTTGTCTAGATTATAGTATTATAGAATCATAGAATGGTTTGGGTTGGAAGGGACCTTAAAGATCATCTAGTTCCAACCCCCCTGCCACAGGCAGGGACACCTTTCCTCTTGACCAGGTTGCTCAAAGCCTCATCCAACCTGGCCTTAAACACTGCCAGGGAGGGGGCAGCCACAACTTCTCTAGGCAACCTGTTCCAGTGTCTCACCACGCTCACAGTCAAGAATTTCTTCCTAAAATCTAATCTAAATCTACCCTCTTTCAGTTTAAAACCATTCTCCCTTGTCCTGTCACTACTTGCCCTTGTAAAAAGCCCCACTCCCGCTTTCCTGTAGGACCCCTTCAGGTACTGGAAGGCTGCTATGAGGTCTCCCTGGAGCCTTCTCTTCTCCAGGCTGAAGACCCCCAACTCTCTCAGCCTCTCTTCATAGGAGAGGTGCTCCAGCCCTCTGATCATCTTCGTGGCCCTCCTCTGGACTCGCTCCAACAGCTCCATGTCCTTCTTATGTTGGAGGCCCCAGAGCTGGACGCAGTACTCCAGGTGGGGTCTCACGAGAGCGGAGTAAAGGGACAGAATCACCTCCCTTGACCTGCTGGCCACGCTGCTTGTGATGCAGCCCAGGATACGGTTGGCCTTCTGGGCTGCAAGCACGCACTGCCGGCTCATGTTGAGCTTCTCGTCAACCATCACCCCCAAGTCCTTCTCCTCAGGGCTGCTCTCTTGTAAGATTCTCTTACAAGATTCAAGATGTCAGTATCACAATCTAGAACATTCTAGATACTGGAGCTTTTGGGGGATTGTGTGAACAGTATCTCCTATCAATGGACTTTCAGAGGTCAAGTCTCTATCAGGGAGAGGTAAACTAATGAAGTTTAGTCTAGAGTTACATCTGAACTAGAATTCTTTACCTTGTACACAGGTTTGGAACTCAGCAACTGTTTTAGGTAATATTAATAACGATTATAAAATGCAGTATTGTTGCCAAATAATTTTCATAGAAAAAATGTATTTTCTTTGTTATCCTCAAATGCAAAAAGCATCACTACGAAGACGTCATAAACAAAGAAACTCCCAGCTATGCTTGAAAGGGAACTTTTCCAGGGTTGTTTCTTCACCTGATGGCACTGCCCTTGTTTCCAGGTGATAGCAAGGCATGCTTGTCCCCTGCTCTGTCAGGATGCAGTCATTCCTCGGTACCCAAGCCATCCAGGCTTCAGCCTCCACTGCTCATTCTAAACCAAAAATGACAAAAGGTAAAGTTCTATAATGGTTGAAACTGAAACACATCAACTCTTTTGTCATTTTGCCTTCTCCCTGCTGTTGGCCACTTACACACTGCTCACCTTTGTCTTGGGTCAGGTGCTTGTCAGACCCCTCTTTGAGCTGATTAATTCACTAACACAGCAGAAAATTGATTCAGCAGAAAAGTGTCAAGTTTCCTGTTGATTAGTGAGCTAACTGGATCATGGAAAGGTCTGCTGAGCATGCAAGGCAGCACAAGGAGGGGGACACTCTATGACCAAAGGTGAGGGGAAAGTAAGGAAGAGAGAAGCAGTAGAGGAAGGAAGGGAGTGTTTACTCCCCCATTTTGGTGACAATGAACTATTAGATCAGCTCAGTTGCTTGTGGAAATGTATCTTAAGCATACTGTGAGAGTTGTTACTAGATCACCATATGTACAGACTATGAATCCATCACTTTAATAAGGGAAACAGTTCATAGGGAGCTCATTCAAACTCCAGCTTCTTTCTTGCCTGCTAATGCAGTGAAATCTCTTGCTCAAAATTGTTAGGGCAATAGAAAAGCACTGAAAAGAATTGCCCACTATCCCCAAAAGAGTCTCCACAAAAAGAAACGGAGATAGCCAGTGCATGGAACGCCCTTACCTCCGTATCAATGATGTAATTGCCAGGCATGTCTCCTGCTTATCTAGCATTTGAGAATTAGATGTTAACAGCATCTTCTGCCTGTCCTGTGTTTCCAGCTATGCTAAGTTTCACACATTTGCTGTGATACTCTCATAACTGTCTTTTGGACCAACAGCTATTTATCACATCTTCTCAGTGTGATGCCACAGCCTTCTCCTACTCTGTGAACCCATGCTCCAGATGTGGCGGGTCAACACTTCCCTACTAGCTGGCTATGGATGGCTATGTCCTGTTCAGGAAAGACAGGCCAGTAAGGAGAGGTGGTGGAGTTGCTCTTTATGTGAGTGAGCAGCTAGAATGTGTTGAGTTCTATCCAGGGGTGGATCAGGAGCGAGTTGAGAGTTTGTGGGTACAAATTAAGGGGCAGGCTGGCATGGGTGATACTGTTGTGGGTGTCAGGCCACCAGATCAGGATGAGGAGGTTGATGAGGCCTTCTACAGGCAACTGAGAGTAGTCTCACAATTACAGGCCCTGGTTGTCGTGGGGGACTTCAACTACCCTGATATTTGCTGGGAGGCCTACTCAGCCAGCCAGCCTCAGTCCAGGAGGTTCCTCCAGTGCATTGATGATAACTTTCTGATGCAAATGGTGGATGAGCCAACTAGGAGAGGAGCGCTGCTGGATCTTATTCTCACTAACAAGGAGGGTCTGGTTGAAGTGGTGAAGGTTGAGGGCAGCCTTGGTTGTAGTGACCATGAGATGGTGGAATTCAGGATCTCATGTGGCAGAAACAGAATAGCTAGCAGAATTGCAACCCTGGACTTGAGGAGGGCCAACTTTGGCCTTTTCAAGCAATTGCTAGGGGAAATCCCATGGGACAGGGTACTAGAAGGTAAGGGGGCCCAAGATAGTTGGTTAGCATTCAAGGACTGCTTCTTCCGAGCTCAAGATCAGAGCATCCCAGCAGGTAGGAAGTCAAGGAAGGGTACCAGGAGACCTGCATGGTTAAACAGGGAACTGCTGGGCAAACTCAAGTGGAAGAAGAGGGTGTACAGATCATGGAAGGTGGGGCTGGCCACTTGGGAGGAATATAAGTCTGTTGTCAGAGGATGTAGGGAGGCAACTAGGAAAGCTAAGGCTTCCTTGGAATTAAACCTTGCAAGAGAGGTCAAGGACAACAGAAAGGGCTTCTTCAAATACATTGCAGGTAAAGCCAACGCTAGAGGCAATGTAGGCCCACTGATGAATGAGGTGGGAGCCCTGGAGACAGAGGATAAAAAGAAGGCGGAGTTACTGAATGCCTTCTTTGCCTCTGTCTATACTGCTGGAGGCTGTCCTGAGGAGCCCCGGACCCCTGAGGCCCCAGAGGAAGTCAGGGTAGAGGAGGAATCTGTCTTGGTAGATGAGGCCTGGGTCAGGGACCAATTAAGCAATCTGGACGTCCATAAATCCATGGGCCCTGATGGGATGCACCTGCAGGTGCTGCGGGAGCTGGCAGAAGTCATTGCTAGGCCGCTCTCCATCATCTTTGCTAAGTCGTGGGCAATGGGAGAGGTGCCTGAGGACTGGAGGAAAGCAAATGTCACTCCAGTCTTCAAAAAGGGCAAGAAGGAGGACCCGGGTAACTATAGACCGGTCAGTCTCACCTCCATCCCTGGGAAGGTGATGGAACAACTTGTCCTTGGTGCTGTCTCTAGGCACATCAAGGATAGGAGGATCATTAGGGGCAGTCAACATGGCTTCACCAAGGGGCAGTCATGCTTAACCAACTTGATAGCTTTTTATGAGGACATAACGCGGGGATAGATGATGGCAAAGCAGTGGATGTGGTCTATCTTGATTTCAGTAAAGTGTTTGACACAGTCTCCTCGCAGCTAAACTGAGGAAGTGTGGTCTGGATGATCGGGTAGTGAGGTGGATTGTGAACTGGCTGAAGGAAAGAAGCCAGAGAGTGGTGGTCAATGGGACAAAGTCCAGTTGGAGGCCTGTATCTAGTGGAGTCCCTCAAGGGTCGGTACTGGGACCAGTACTATTCAATATATTCATTAATGACTTGGATGAGGGAATAGAGTGCACTGTCAGCAAGTTCGCTGATGACACAAAACTGGGAGGAGTGGCTGACACACCGGAAGGCTGCGCAGCCACTCAGAGGGACCTAGACAGGCTGGAGAGTTGGGCGGGGAGAAACTTAATGAAATATAACAAGGGCAAGTGTAGAGTCCTGCATCTGGGCAAGAATAACCCCATGTATGAGTACAAGTTGGGGGCAGACCTGTTGGAGACCAGCATAGGGGAAAGGGACCTGGGGGTCCTAGTGGACAACAGAATGACCATGAGCCAGCAGTGTGCCCTTGTGGCCAAGAAGGCCAATGGCATCCTGGGCTGTATTAGAAGGGGTGCGGTTAGCAGGTCGAGAGAGGTTCTCCTCCCCCTCTACTCTGCCCTGGTGAGGCCGCATCTGGAGTATTGTGTCCAGTTCTGGGCCCCTCAGTTCAAGAAGGACAGGGAAGTGCTAGAGAGAGTCCACTGCAGAGCCACGAAGATGATTAAGGGAGTGGAACATCTCCCTTATGAGGAGAGGCTGAGGGAGCTGGGTCTCTTTAGCTTGGAGGAGACTGAGGGGTGACCTCATTAATGTTTATAAATATGTAAAGGGCAAGTGTCATGAGGATGGAGCCAGGCTCTTCTCAGTGACATCCCTTGACAGGACAAGGGGCAATGGGTGCAAGCTGGAACACAGGAGGTTCCACATAAATATGAGGAAAAACTTCTTTATGGTGAGGGTAACTGAACTCTGAAACAGGCTGCCCAGAGAGGTTGTGGAGTCTCCTTCTCTGGAGACATTCAAAACCCACCTGGACGTGTTCCTGTGTGATATGGTCTAGGCAATCCTGCCCCGGCAGGGGGATTGGACTAGATGATCTTTCGCGGTCCCTTCCAATCCCTAACATTCTGTGATTCTGTGATTCTGTGATACTACCTGTACGTAAATTCACTATGGAGCAGAGGAGAGGTGTTAGCTCTGCATCAGGATCTGTGCTGCTTAATGGGGTTCATCCTCAAGAGTTGGTAGCCTACTCATCTTCAAGACAGTGCTCTTCCCTTACTCATATGGTCTGAACAACAAATTCTTCCTGCATATCATAAATGGTGTCACAAGTACTGAGGAAGAAAATACCTGATGGGTGTGGGGTTTAGTATTTTTAAGTACTGACTACTGTATCAATGGCATGGCTCAATTTTGAGAGATTGCGCTGCAAAGGTTGTTTCCATGACCTTAGTGGGTGGCTATTTGGACAGTAGTTGCTCTGTAGAGGCCATAACCACAGACAGACTGATGGTGAATACTCTTCATGGTGCAGAAAGTATGGGATGAAGAATAGCAGGCGGTTTTGTGGTTTGGTAGTGCAATTTTCATCAGCTCATACCAGGGTTTAAGTCTCAGAGAGTGGTTAAAGTTTGTCTGCGCACCATGTGTCATGATAGGACTTCAGAGGAAGAGTGAGGCTTCCTGGGGCCAGAGAAATACAAATATGCCCAGTGGGAAGTGCAAAGGGGAAGGCCTATGGGGACTGTGGGATATTTTGGTTGGGCTAATTGCCCAGTTTGGTGGTAAATTGCGACTGCCCAAGTGTGTGTTAAACTGCTCGGAAAAGAATGGCTTGAATAAAACATGTTTGTGGCACTGCTTTCTTTCAGGGCTAGGAGCTCAGCCTTTCTGGGTCTCTCCCTGTCACTTTAACTGTTCCACACAAATGGCTTCTTCTTCCTAACCTAGTCCCAGGGACTGTCAGGAAGCTCAACTGCCTGATGTGCTGACAGCACACCAAATGGTTGTTTAGAGAAAAATTAAGGGCTGAATATATTTGGGGAATGCTTCCTTAAGGCTTTAACTTCCCGCTTGCCTTAATAGTTAACTGTCAGTCCTCTACAGAATAGGCAAAGACAGTATGCTGAAAAATATGCAAAATGAAGTGCATTGTATGCATTTGTTATATTAGTGGGGAAAGTAGCTTTGGAAAAGTTAGGTAACTCTTGTTGAGCCTAAATGTCCATCTGACAAGTACATTTTCATAAACAAATATATTTTCATATATTTTCAGTCCTTGTTTCATAGAATCATAGAATCATAGAATGGTTTGGGTTGGAAGGGACCTTAAAGATCATCTAGTTCCAACCGCCCTGCCAACCCTTCCTGGAGACCAGTGTTTTAAAGAATAATACTGACTTCTCATACTTGGATAATTCTGGTTTTCATTCATGTAAAAAATATATTAATATTGCATGCATATAGGTGACTACTAACCATATTAGTTTAGGTTTTACAGATTATCTCATAAATGTGATTCTTATACATTTCACTCCATGCAAAAACAATGAATGTATTGTGTTGAATTATGCTACTATTGAGGAGAACAGAGAAAGGAGGCCTGCCCACCAGGTTTAAAAATAGAAAATCCAAGTCATCCTGTTCATCTGGGACCAGAGAGATAATTTATTGTACGTTTTCCATCTTTATTTTCACTTGATTTATTCTATTAAAGTTCTAGTGATAATTCCAGTATTTGTCACCAGATGGCACTGCGATGACATTATCTTGTAACCCACTCTTAATGCCCGAGTAGTAGCATAATGAGGTCATCCTCAGATAATTACCAAGTATGCATCACTTCTTCAGATTGCATTAAGCACTTCTTTATCCACACCGTTATTTTTATACCATCAGGCTTGCTGGCACAGCTATGACAGCTAGTGTTTTTAATATTCTTAGCCAATTTAACTTTGTAAGAAAAGCTCATTAGAGGAGACCAAAACCTACCCTAAGCTTAATTTGTCCAGATATTGCCATTAGTAATACTGCAGGCAAACACTGTCTTTAATGGTGAGAGATGAAGAGCAGCAGCAGCTCCCACCTCTGCCAGGTCACGCACAGCATTGTGCCGCCGTTCCCTGGCCCTGCACTTCTGAATAGGATCCCAACCTCAGGCCATCAACCCCTGCCTAAAGCATTCCCTACTTTTTCAGTGCAGAACTTCATGCTTTCCCTTGTTTCTCTCCTCCTCCCAAATGGAGCATCCCCCTCCATGCCCTAAGTTACCCCTCAGTTCTAGTGCTCCCATACATTCTGTCATGATCTTCCACTGTAACTTGAGTTACGAGTACTGAGCCTAACCGTGACTCGTTGCAGATTCTAGGAAGTAAAAAGAAATAAACCTGGGAGTCCAGAGACATGTTGAGCAGTAAGCCACAATTACCTCTGTTGAGAAGCCGACTTTAGCACTAATACAGCTGTCACCACTGGAGTGCTGTTATCCAAGCAATCACTTTGAAGTTCTTCAAGGGTAAATACAAATAGTTTGGGATTTTTATTTGCAGATCAAGATGTATGGCATTTACAAGCTTGCATCATAAAAAGCTCTCATGACTTTCTTTCAGAGGTCTGATGCCTCCCTGATTTTCAGCAGGATCCTGATATTTCGTAGGGAAGGAATGCTGCAATACAGAAAATTAAAAGCTAGAACTGTTGCTTCTGACTGTGTCTCATATGGCACATGGCTGGATGGTGTGTGTTTTGAATATACACTCAAATCTCTTAATAACGTTAACACTTTAGCATACACCAAACAGAACCTTTCTCTGTAGCAGACAAAATGAAAAATATTGGTGATTCTCACAATTCTGCTGCTGTTTTCTGCCACTAAAATGTTCTTGTCCTCAAGGGAATGGTGATTGTACTACAGACAGTCGTGCATATACAGAATATTGTATTTTTGCTAATAAATTTAAATACACAACAATTTGCAAGATCATAATCCAAGGCTATACACGAGTCAGAAAAGGGAGTCTGGTAGTACATGTAAAGGCAGTATATTACTAATACAATAAGTTGTGACCTTTTTAAGGTCTTAAAATAAATTCTAGGCCAAACCAAACTTTGTTAGTACAAAATTAGGGTTGTTTGTTGTGGCCTTTTGAGTGCCAAGTTGAGTAAATTCAGGCTTCCAAAAAAACCACTTCAGAATTACAGAGTGAAAGCAAATTACTGTGCAGTCATAACTATTATTCCCCCACTTTTCTGAAATTACTTTAATGTAGTTCAGCTGCATTCAAAATATTAAATACCAAACTTACGGAGAGTGGCTGGAACAGTCTAGCAGAACTCCTCCCGTGATACGAGTTGCAATTAGTAAATCGAAAAAATTTAGGTGGATGTTTATAACAGAAGGAGGTTTAAATTTTTGTAAAGGTTTTCAGAGGTTTAAATCTGGGTTCAGTTCAGTGCCCTACACCCACAAGTCTGCTTCAGAAACAGGTGGGCTGATAAAGTAATACATGCTGTCTGGGAGCTCATGTTTTCTCCAGATCCTAGTACAAGCTCAGAGATAGGAGGAAAGGGACTGAGATCTTTCTTGTGCCTCAAATGGAAAAACAAGACAGAGGAACTTAAAATATTCCTCAATGCACAGGGAAATCTCTGAGCAATAGATTCATGCCTGTTGTAGAATTAACTTTTTCTTGACTATCATGCTTGATGTTGCTTTTTCAAATGAACAGTACATGCCATGTACTAGCTGAAGTAACAATTAACCACATGAGATTGTCTGGACTTTTTCAGTGCTATAGTTGTTTTAATAAAACAAATAATACAGTTATTTTCTCCTGAAGTCTTGCTCTGTTGTCTAGGAGTTCCCCTGCATGATGCAAAGCTACATGAGCACCTGAAGCACAGAGGCCACTATGGTAATGAGCCAAGAATGGATTTGATGGGTGGACTGTTCAATGGATGAGGAATTGGTTGGATGGATGCATCCAGAGGGTAGTGGTCAATGGCTCAATGTCCAGATGGAGATTGGTGACAAGTGCTGTCCCCCAGGGGTCCGTATTGGGACCAGTACTGTTTAATATCTTCATCAGTGACATAGACAGTGGGATTGAGTGCACCCTCAGCGAGTTTGCAGACAACACCAAGCTGTTTGGTGCAGCTGACATGCCTGAGGGACAGGATGCCATCCAGAGGGACCTGGACAAGCTTGAGAAGTGGGCCCGTATGAACCTCATGAGGTTCAACAAGGCCAAGTGCAAGGTCCTGCACATGGGCTGGGGTAACCCCCAGTGTCAATACAGGCTGGGGGATGAAGGGATTGAGAGCAGCCCTGTGGAGAATTTGGGAATACTGGTGGATGAAAAGCTGGACATGAGCTGACAATGTGCACTTGCAGCCCAGAAAGCCAACAGTATCCTGGGCTGCATCAAAACAAGTGTGACCAGCAGGTCAAGGGAGGTGATTCTGCCCCTCTACTCCACTCTCATGAGACCCCACCTGCAGTCCTGCGTCCAGCTCTGGAGTCCTCAACACAGGAAAGACACGGACCTGTTAGAGCAGGTCCAGAGGAGGGCCACTAAAATGATGAGGGCTGGAGCACCTCTCCTATGGAGACAGGCTGGGAGAGTTGGGGTTGTTCAGACTGGAGAAGAGAAGGCTCTGGGGAGACCTTATTGCAGCCTTTCAATACTTAAAGGGGCTTACAAGAAAGATGGGGACAAACTTTTTAGCAGGGCCTATTGCGATAGGACAAGGGGTAATGGTTTTAAATTAAGAGGGTAGATTCAGACTAGATATAAGGAAGAAACTTTTTACAGTGAGGGTGGTGAAACACTGGAATAGGTTGCCCAGAGAGGTGGTAGATGCCCCATCCCTGGGAACATTCAAGGTCAGGTTGGACGGGGCTTTGAGCAACCTGATCTAATTGAAGATACCCCTGCCCTGTGCAGGGGGGTTGGACTAGATGACCTTTAAGGGTCCCTTCTAAATCAAACTATTCTATAATTCTATCACCAGGCTTTCTATGAGGCCCCAGGCAGACTGATGAGCTCGTTGTCTGAGAAACCATGTGCCAGTTGAATTTATTGGTTGAAGCACACAGATCAAACCAAGCAACCGGGCATCTGGCAGGTGAGGAGGAGACGAAACCATAGTCTTGTGCTGCAGGTGAGACACACGTAGCCTTAGCTACCAGAAGGGGTGCCCAAGGAAGGAAACGTTCGACTTCACACCTCTCTGAAGAAAGTCATCTCCTTTATAATGAAAGCTGTTGCCCTGTAAGAAATTGTTCTGCGAGCAGCAGATGTAACAAGGCCTCTCCACTCAGATTTGTCTCCCACATGTAACTCCACATGTGAACGTGTTTCCTGCGCTGCCTGCGGGTCCTCCCCGGTCTCCTGTGCCATCCCGCAGCGCTCGGCCGTTCCTTCCCCGGGGCTGTTGCCCTGCAGCCGCCTCAGCAGCCCTCGAGTTATGAGAGCGGAGCTCCCTCTCCCGCAACGACCAGACACCCCCGCGGGGCATCGCCCCTGCCTGCCTTTCCCTCAGGGGACACCGCAGCAGGGGGTTCCGCCTGGGGACGGACTGTCGCGGAGCTCGCAGGATCCGAACGCTCCTGACACTGCTCCAATCCAGTATGGTTGCGTTTGCGGCTGCTCCCCGTGCGCACGGGTCAGGCACCGAGGGAGCCGAGGTAGCAAAGAGCGGCAGGGCACTTTCTGGGCGGGTTATCGATCCTCTCGGGCAGCGCAGCCCGCTGGTACGCATCTGTCTCTACAGACGCACAGGCCTGAGGCAGGTCCGCCTGCACGCCGCAGCTGAAGGGGAGCAACGGTGCCTGAGGGCGTGCAGGATGCCGTGGGCGGCCCCCTCCCGCCTTACCACCGCCGCGCAGGACGGCGCATGCGCGGGCCCCTTAGGAGCAGGAGCAGTGGCGGGGAGGGCAGCGCGGGCGGTGGGCGGGGCCTCCCTCAGGGACGTTACAACTCGTCGAGGTTGGCGGCGGCGCCATTTTGAATTGGCTGAGGGTCGGAGGCGGTGGTTGCTGAACCGGGCTCTGCGTCCCCCGAGAACACCGACGGGAAAGGAACGAGGTCCGAATATGGCAGCGAATAGGAACTTGAAGCAAGTACGGATCGAGAATAGCTCCCCAGCGGCGCCGCTGGGCATGGTGGGGGGTGGTGGCGGCGGCGGCGGCGGCAACCTGAAGGGATTGCGAGGCCTGGAAGCGGAGAGTGAGGCAGCGGCGGCCATGGCGCTGGTGCCGAGCAAAGAAGGTGGAGATGAAGAGCAGGAGGTTGGGTTCACCATCGATATCAAAAGCTTTCTCAAACCTGGTGAGAAGAGCTACACGCAACGCTGCCGGCTGTTCGTGGGGAATCTGCCTACTGATATCACCGAGGAGGATTTCAAACGCCTCTTCGAGCGCTATGGGGAGCCGAGCGAGGTCTTCATCAATCGGGACCGCGGCTTTGGCTTCATTCGCCTGGTGAGGATTCGCGCGAGGCTTTGTGGCTGCCCCGTAACCCAGGGGCTGCCTTTGCAAGCGGGAGACTTCTGTCCCTTGCTCACCGCCCCCCCTCCCGCCTTTCCTTGTCGGGCGCCTGTAATAAAAGACAGTAGCTGCCCCTCATTCTCTCCTCCTCCTTACTGCTGCTCACGCAGTTCCCTCGGCTTCCTCTTCCTCCTCCCCCCTCCCCTGTTTGCCTCCATACGTACGAGCCGGAGGCCTGCATTGTGAGCAGCCTTCCCAGCCCCTCGCGTTGAGGTTCCCACCCCACAACGCGGTACTGCGCTGGTTTCAGGGCCCCTCCACCAGTTACCGTTTACGTGCTGCTACCATGGGTACTCCTGCGGCCTGTTCTGTAGTGAATGGAAGATGTGGTTGCGCGATCTGCGTTGTTCGTGTAATACTTGCATAAAGTCTTTCCTTATTTAACTGGGAGAATTTATCATACTTTAGGACTAGAAAAATCCTTCTTGTGCAGAAGTAAATTTCACCCTGTACAGTTCATTATGAGTATAGGTTTGGTCTGTGAAAACACAGTTAATTTTAAAGACTGGACAGGATTCTTTCGAAATACCACTGCTCACACATCGTGAAAACAGAACATGTAATCTCAAAATTGCAAACAAATGGTACCTTGGGTTGTTTAAATTAGTTGTGTTCAGATAAGACTAGATTTTTAGGACTAACACATTTTTCGGTCAAATATGCTCAAGTAAGCATGCAAAAAAATCTGAAAAACTTGTGATACTGTATTTAAATGTGAATTTAATGTGCAGGATTAGTTTTCATAACTGCCACGTCTAGAATGCACTGATTTATATCATTCTGGGAATAACTTTAGAGTGCTTTGGGTGTCTAGTTACTATTTTTCCATATATTTCACTGGTTAGGATTTTTTTCTTTTTGGTTGACATCTTAAAGATAAGTGCTTGTGGCATTCTGCCATACATCTTTTATCCTGAGAATCCCCCACCCTGAAATAGCAGTTTTCTGGAGGAAGTGCGATATATTTACATGTCATTACTCAGTTTTGTGTGTGATATAGATTAGATATAGCTTTCTATCTGAACTTCTCTTTTCCGTTATGTTTAGGGAATATGTTATTTTTATAAGTCTACCTAGTCAGTTGAACTGTGGAGAAAATGGCTGTGATCTAAAGAATAATTTCTTTAAATATAAGGGATTGCAGACATTAGACTCAGTGAAAATCTCTGAAAAGGAAAAAAAGACAGTTATTGATGCAGACTGTTTCATGGATGTGGGTGCAGAAAACCCGTAAATGTGAGAAGAATGATTGCATGAGCAAAGAAGATAATTTTATCATTTGTTGATGAAATTCGGATTGGACATCTATTGAGAGTTCATCCAACAGTGGTAATGAGCAAGTGTGATATCTTCACTTATTTAGAAACAAAAAACCCCAGATGAAAACCCAAAACACCTTAGATCTTGTAGTTTAATCTTTGAAAATACTGTTTCCTACCAGATGGAGCTAGGGAAGCTGAATAGAAACATCTGAAGTAAGTAAATGTGAAAAAGTATCAAGTTTTCTACTCTGCGGAAGGCCTTTACACAGCAGCACAAATGTATCCATCATACTGAGAATTAAAGTCCTCTAAAGTGCAACAAAATTTTTCACTTTTGTTTTTTGGAATAAATCATAGGGGATGACAAATGCATATTTTTTTTCAATCAGTGGACAGGAACTTTGGGGTTTTTTTTGGGGAACAAAAAAAAGTTGAACATCCCTGATGCTAATGTGCTCAAGGAAAAAAAACTGCTACTTTTGTGGGGGGGAGGGAACAACAAAAGTGATATCTGTTGTCTTTGGAAATAAAATATATAAAATATTTTATATCTTGAAAAAGGAATCTAGGACACTGGCTGAAATAGCAAAGGCAGAACTTGACGGTACTATTTTGAAGAGCAGACCACTTCGCATTCGATTTGCTACGCATGGAGCTGCCCTAACGGTCAAGAATCTTTCACCTGTGGTTTCTAATGAGCTGCTGGAACAAGCATTCTCTCAATTTGGGCCAGTGGAAAGAGCTGTTGTTGTAGTAGATGATCGTGGCAGAGCTACAGGAAAAGGTTTCGTAGAGTTTGCTGCAAAACCTCCAGCACGGAAAGCTCTAGAAAGATGCAGTGATGGGGCATTCTTGCTAACAACGTAAGTTCACAGGCTTTTGTTTGAATTTGTGTGAGTATATATTTCTTATGTTAAAGTCGACTGCATTCATGAGTATTCACTAGTTCTTACTTTATTTTCAAATTATGAATGCCATGAGGTAAGAGATTAAGGTGTTTTACATGAATACCGCAAATACTCCTGTTGTTTTTTTGTTTTTTTGTGAGGAAGACCATCTTTTTCTGCTTACTGTTTATAAGACTTGTAATTACCATATGAGGGTCTGATAGCAACATTGTGCTTTTCCTTGTCTATATGCAATATTACTTTTCCTTCTCTGTATAGTGGGGGCTTTATCTAGTGACACTTTGTTTTCATTGATTGCACTCTTCCTGATCCCAGTAACAACGTGAGAAAATATTACTGTGTTTCGTAGCAAAACAATGCACTACATTGCTCATATTTCTGTGAACTCAGGAAAGTCTGTCTGCATTTATTTCTATCCCAAAAGTTTTATTTGTGGCTTGAAAGGCCAGAAGTACTTTTTTTTTTTTCCTTGAAAATGAAGACTTAGATTCTGCAGAGGTTTATGGCAACGATCTGCGGAAAACTTTCTATTTCAAGGGCAAGCAAGCTTGCAAATTACTGTACTCTTGCATCTCTTATTTCTGCACTTGCTGAAGAGGGTTGTTAACTGCTGTGCTTTAACACATTCACTAGTGACATTTTAAAATGCTTTCTTAAAGGCTGTGTGAAATGATAGATATTAAGGATTTATTTTTATTTTTCTGATTCTCATTTGGGAAAATAAGGCTGTGGTTCCACAGCATGGAAACTCACTGCCATCAAATTGGGGAAGTTGTAGTTCTTTTTCTCTTCCTGCCCTGGCTGTGCTGTTGATCTTTTATCTGCTTGAGAACTTTCTGATACTTCCATAAGCCACTTGTGCTTGCTAAAACAACAGAAAATTATTCAGCTGGTTTTGTTGGATTCATTTTTGGTTGTTTAAGCATGTGAAGGTGCTTGCTAACATGGGTGCTATGAACATGAGGTTCAGCAGAGGATAAGGCAGGAGAAAATGTTGCCAGGAGGAGATTGCAGGTGGGGAAAGGGTCTGGAACTCCTTTCTCGCAATACTCTAATATTTGTGCCACTGAGCTGACCTAGTGGCTACGTAGTAAATTCAATCTGCGTATGTCTTTAGTGTTATCACTAGGTGCCAGCAATTTGTTCTTATCCCCTGGGTTTTCTGAGCATTAGTATTTGAATAGAAGTACATTGAGCCAAACCAGGGAACTAATCCAGTTCAGTGTTATGTGAATGCTATTCTTGGCATGAGCGATGTGGCAGGGAAAAAATAAGCTGGGATATGAGGGAGGGTGTTCTTGTTTTACCAGCTGGATAGATTTGTTGGATTGAAATGACCATCTAACCATGGGCTGAGTGAATAAAAAGCACTTGATCTTTGGCTTGCTTAGGTGGCTGATGTGTTCCCTAATGTGCAGTTGCAAGGATAATTAGCAGGAATCTGCTGCCATGATACTTTTGCTTCACAATCTAAAATTTTACTTTTTTAGCTGAAAACTCTTTGCCTGATCAGAATAAAATCTTTCAATTCATGGACTAAGTATATTGAAACTAGGCATTTGAAATGTGAATTTAGAGATTTAAAATTGGTTTAAATCATAAACTTGTTAACACCACAGTTCAGTTGCATTTAAATAACACAACTGCCAGCAATTGCCATACAGATAACATCAGACGAAACAGTTGCTGAGTTGTGCTCTGTGATTCTAGACTTCATCTTTTTAATCTATACTCTGTGCCCAAAGATTTATTTTTCAGCTGTCCATGTTGTTAAAATATATTGGGTTTTTTTTCTGCGAAAAGATCTGCAAAGTGAAATAAAGGTGTGGACACAATAAATAAGCGCTGGCATTTTGAAAATAGTCTCTAGCTCTTTTCTAACTGCTTGAGGTTGCATATTATAGGCGGTGCTCCTGAGACTGGTGTAGAGAGCTTTTTACACGATTCAGGATCCTCATACTGCTATCCTTGTCAGTACTGGCTAATACATGCCAGTAATCTGATTACTTCAGATAATGAGAATTCAAGGAAGATATTTTCAAAGATAAATTAGAGTTCTGATTTGTGAGGGTATGGTTGTTCGAATAATGGGTTTTAAATAACTTAAACAGAAATGTTTCTCTAATTATGACTGGAATATTAATGCCAAATTATCAAGCTGTTTTTAATTGTAGAGTAACTTTCAAAAGTAACCTTTAATATTCTATGGAAATATGAATAGGTGTGGTACTCTGTTTTGAGTTTGTTTGGTGCTTTTGCAATGTAATTGTGGCTCCCATGTTGCCTCACTGATGAGAACAAAAGGTAGTTCCTTCCTAAATATTTTGTAACTGTAGATGATATTGAGATTTTTTTAAAAATCTTTAAATACTTCATAGCAAACAACTACATAAGTATATTGTGATTTCTAGGTGAAATAGAGGGTTTTGGGTGTAGAAACAATTATTTTCAAAGATAATTTTAAAAATCAGGGTTCATTGGAATTTTACAATTTAAAAAGGATTTGCAAGACACAGGAATTATAGATAACATGTTAGCTTTCTGGAGTGTTTCCTCAAAATACTAAAATAACTTTAACTGCTTCATTTATGATTCAGTTATTCAATTAAAACTGTCTTCCAGAACACCTCGACCTGTTGTTGTAGAACCAATGGAGCAATTTGATGATGAAGACGGACTCCCAGAGAAGTTAATGCAAAAAACACAACAGTATCACAAGTAAGTTGTGTTTAGCTTTATTTTACAAAACATGATTTATGTTACTTACTTAGCTTGGTAAATATAAGCTTATCTTTATTTTTAAGTTTGTGTAACAGAAAGTAGTATTTTGCATGTTGTGCTGTTTTGTGTCAAAGGATTAAATAGGACATTGCCAAGATTTCCTAATCATAGTAAAATTCAGGCTTGACTTCTTGGTTTAACATTCTGTGCATTTACTGAAGTGGGTAGGTTCCTGTCCTACACTGTCCTACAGTTGGAGCTTGTGGCCAGCCAAGCTATGGTCTCTTATGGATTAGAGGTGTGGTCTAATCCTGCAGAGATTTGTATACCCACAAATTTTTTGTTTCTCTAAATAGGCCATTAACTGTTTGTAACATCAGTGGAGTGTAAATCTTTGCAACTTCCACTGTTCAGATAAAACTTTGAGCATGATATGAGAAAGTGAGTCTTGATCATGAGGTGTAAGAGAAGTCACCTAATCTGATAATATTAATTTTTAATGTTGAAATTTAGTTGCCATTTAGAAATCATGTTGCTTGAAGCTAAAATGCTTATTCTGGTAAGGCTGTAAAATACCACTTTTTAAAAATATGTCACTGTTAGTTACAACATTAGTGTTAGAATATGAAATAAAATGTTGGCACCTGTTAATGATTAGAAATTCTGGCTAATATTCTGAGGTGTCTGTTAAGCTTTGATATTTATTTAAATAACTGGTTTTATGAATTGAGTGCTTGCTTTAAAAGGCTGAACACAGTTAATCTAGTGTTGCAGTTTAGTATTTTGTACCAATGTAGATATGAATTTTTTATCTTAAAATTATATAATTTGAACAGATCTTTATTTGGACAATTTCTCTTATCACATTACTTGTCTTAACAGCTGAATTAAGCTTTGACTGGTTTAGAATGTAGTCATCTGATGGGTTGATTTAAAGTCAGATGTACACTTCAAGTGATTGTTTATAAATTCTTTGGCCGTTACAGCTGTTGTTCTAAATGTATCCTTCTGTGCATTTTAACGGCAAAATTTTTATTAGGGAAAGAGAACAGCCGCCACGTTTTGCTCAGCCTGGAACATTTGAGTTTGAGTATGCTTCACGGTGGAAGGCTCTTGATGAGATGGAAAAGCAACAGCGTGAACAGGTTGACAGGAACATTAGAGAAGCCAAAGAGAAACTAGAGGCAGAAATGGAAGCAGCTAGACATGAGCATCAGCTGATGCTGATGAGGCAAGGTAAAGTCATATAAACTACTAGTATTAAATTTGTTTTGTCACAGATTTTCTTTGTGTAGCATATCAAGCTGTATGTTGAACTTGGAGATTTTGCCAGATGCTGTTTAATTAAATACATTGAACTGAGAAAAAAGAAGTGATATTACTCCTTACATGTATTCCTTTGTGATTTGCAGAGATGGGTTAAGAAATTAAGAAAGGAGTCATTGTCTAGGTCTGTTTTCTTCACTTAAATTTGTCTAGTGTAAGTAGTTTATGTAAAGAAATTGAATGACAGCTTCACACATCAGTAAAATTATTTTCCATTTTTGGTGTTATTTATGGTAATAGATAGGACTAAGTACTGTTTGTGGGCCATATGCAGGAAAAAAATTAAAAAAATGATAGCTCGTACTTCTTTTGGCTGTTCTGTGCACCTCTGATACGCTTTTAAATGTTCCAGTAGCTAATTTTACTTTTTTTTTCCATTTGAAACCCAGCTGAGAAGTCTGATGTGTGCATAGTATTATATGTATGTAACAACTCAAAATAACTCACAGTTGCTGTGAATTTCAGTCGTTCCTGAAATTTTAAGCTCATGTATTCCTCTTGTAATTGCTTGGACATCTTGTCTTCTGCTAGCGTTGCAGAGGAAAAAGTCCTCCAGCAATTGCTTTCAGTCCTTGTCTTTAAGAATGGAGCTGGGTGGAGCTTGTGTTTCTTGGGCAGAGAGGACAGCAGCAGGGCAAGTACCTGGTTCTTCCTGCCTGTTAGCCTCTCCCCAAAACACATTTTTCCCAAAATGGTGTGGACATGCAATCACTGCTTTCCAGTTCAGAACTGTTGAACTACCACTTGATTTTAGTTCCCTCTGTATGACTGCTAAATTGCAAGACTTGAGTGGATGAAGTTTAAATATATTACAAATCTGTCAGAAAGGATTTCAAGGATTGTTGCATGAATGAAATGGTGAAGTATTTTTTTTTTTAATCTTAATTTAAGGGAGATCATGGCTACCTAAAAATTCTTGTCCCTAAGAGAATTAGATCATAGGACAGTACAATAACTAGCTTGATAGGCTGAATAAGAGGGCCTTGTCATTTTAAAGGGATTTTAACTTCTTGAGATTCTAAGTTGTGGACGCATTTCAAAACTGAAACCCATGAAACTCATACAAGCTTTCTGCTGCAATTATTTGGTTTTACTGAACGCTTACTCTTAAGAAAGGACATTTTTGTTGACGGTACGCCTTCCCTATGTGAGACTGGTTTATCCTTCTGCTGACTTGAATGACATGTTGAAAATATCTGTATGAGCTGGATGAGAGCATTCCCTAGGTTGGTGGAATTAAAGCACCTAAATGCTTGAATATATTGAATGTAAACACAGAGTCTTTTAAAGTCTGTTTGAAAACATTTTTGTAACTGGAAAAGAAATTAAAAGGAGCATATTTCATTTTTATATAGTATTCTTAAAACTACTGCAACTGAAAGTTGTCATTAGGAAAAAGTTTACTCTAGCCTATTTTTTCTAAAGAGGCGTGCTTGCTTTTAGTGTGAAACCATACTGTTTATGTAAGATCTTTTACTGAAAAACAGAGCGTAATACAGTAAAAAATTGTTTTGAAATGCCAAATAGTTATTGAAACACCTGAAATGACAACTGTCAAGTTGTTTCTTGGTTTATTTTCCAAGCAAAAAATGTTAAAGCATTTGGTTTGCATGTAAGCATATATATATATCTTACAGGTGAGGAATGTGAATGTTAATGTGGTATAACAGCAGTGTGTATAATACACAATACAGTCCCCCCTTTTCAATTAGACACATTTTTTATTTTGTGTATATGTGTGACTGATATTAGTAAAGATGGTTCAGTGCTGAAAATACAGGCTGGATGAATTTACCATTAACTGACCATTAATATTTGACAGTGCTGATGATCCAGTTCTAGAACTTATACTCTCTAATTTTTTTTAGAATTTATCCACCTGTTGCCTGTACTTGACAGCAAGGTTAGGGATTACTTTTTCCTAAATTGTCATGCCTTAATCATGTTTTAAACTGAGACAAGAAGACAGTGGCCTTTTTATTAAGATAGAAAAGGTCTTGCTGGTAAAATGTGGGAGAAGAGCTTAGGTATGTTTTATGGATGTTAGGGTTTCTTTTAAGGACACTGTGAAGGAAAAACTATTCCTGTTTTGAATATCTATTAAGCTCCACTTTTATATGTAAAGGGAAAAGAATTACTCCTCCTGTTGAAGAGCCACTAGAATGTGAATGTTTTCGGTGCTAATATTCCAGTGAGGAAACATGCTTTTTGTTATTGTGGGAAGAGGGATTTTCTCTTCCCCATTTGGTTAACAGGGCACTTCTCTTTGGTACCAAATAACTTGGAATTTTGTTCAGATTATTAGATTTCTTCTTATGCACCTGCAGATGTTTAATTTGCCAAACTCTAGTGGTTAGTAAACATTCCTTCTGTTTTAATCTCATAGACTCTTCAGCTTCAGTGTTTATGAAAATAAGGTGTTTTTTTCTGTTGTATTTATTTTCAGACGTTACTTGCTTCTAAATCTTGCTGATCCGAACAGTGTCTCTGGGTATAAGTTCAGACCATGCCAAGAATATTAATCATACTAATGAGACTGCATCACAGAGTTTTTAGGAAAGATGCAACGAAACTTTTGAGGCATCCAAACCTAGAATTAATATTTTTGTATACCCGATGCATAAACCACAGATTTAAAGGTGTGTTGAAAGAGCTATTCTGAAATATGCAATACAGTATATTAATTGTCAGGAGCTAAAAAGCCGATAGGAAGTGTGAGCTTACCAGAGTCCACGTACTCCTGCAGGTGAAGGTTTTATGGAAATCGCTTTATTAAGAGCTGGTAGGACTTCAACATTTTGGCTTAAGTACTCAGGTTTTCATGGTGTGGTATTAATACTGAAGGTAGACTTCATTCTTTTGATATGTGTGATTTTTCACTTTTAAGTGTCATGTTTTGACAGATTGAGTCGGAAGTAATTTGTAAAGCAGAATACATGTTTCCATGTGTAAGTAAATTGGCATGATGTTTCTGATCTACATATTGGTGGTATGCTTCAGACTTTTGTAAATATACCCTCATAATGGTGGTTAAATAGTTTATGAAAATACTAGAAAATGTTTCTGAGTTTAACCAGAAGCTTCATTCTTTATCAGTTATATGGCAGCTGGGCATTTGTTCTCCATTTTTAGAACCTGAAAAATCAGCGTAGAACAGCATAGAACAACTTAAAAATCTTTTTGAACATGCTATTCCTGTTTCTTGAATTAACTTCTGAGGTGAGAGTACATGTTCACCTTCTGCCCTTTGCTCTGCAGAAGGCTGAGGATAAAATGACGGCCTTGCGCTTTTTTAAGCACAGGAAAGTGCAGAAGCTAATAATAATGCTTTCTGTCTTTTTTTTTTTCTTTCACAGCTGCTTTAGTGCAGGTTTTTTCTATTCAGTGAGAGGGCCTACGTCCAACATACGTCAGTCCAGAATTACCATCAGTGCAGATCTTTTAATATGAATGGCTCTGTGCACAGCCTGAACTTCTAGATCTGTATTTTCATCTGTCTAGTAAGGCTTTGTGCTAATATTTTGCCATTGTCAAATGGTACTGGATCATAAATTGGTGTGTTGAACTTGAAAATATAACAATTTCAAGGAAGGCAGTAATCAGAACTATGCTGTGGAAAAAAAATTAAGAGGACACTGGGAAAAGTAGGACTCTGCATCTTAAGAATAAAGGGAAGTAAATGATAAATTTGTAGCAATTGGTGATAGAGAGAAAGTAGGCAATCCTGTGCCAGTGTATTAACAGAAGAAAAAGAGAATGCTACATAAATTAGGAAGAATAAAGAACTGGCAAGGAAACACATTTCTCACAGTGGACAATATTGAGCATGGAGTGGGTCAGTTCTTGATCTCATTGATACCTTGAAACAACCTAAAGGTTATTTTTGAAAGGAAA
Source organism: Nyctibius grandis (assembly GCF_013368605.1). NCBI lineage: Eukaryota > Metazoa > Chordata > Aves > Nyctibiiformes > Nyctibiidae > Nyctibius > Nyctibius grandis. Next base: position 107,602,583 of record NC_090659.1, read on the forward strand.
AAGTGCACTTGTACTCTGAAATGATCTAAAGGTTATTAAAAAAAAGAAGTGCTTGTGGCACGCTCCGAGTGTCAGGATAACAGTGGCCAAGCCTTCTATGGCAAGCACAGCTGGAAAGAAGCAGCCCTCAGACTTTGTGATTTGGGTGAATCTTCAATGTAATAATATTCTATTGAAGTGTGAAATGTGTTAACTTTGCAGCAGAGATTGGAAAAGCAAGCCTGCAAAGTGTGCTTGAGAAAGGACTTCTAATGTCAATAAGGATGCCGTGAGAGTAAAAATTTGATAATCTTCTTTGTTAGAAAACAAATACATGATTTTTTGATGAAATGTACTGGTCATTGTAGTTGTGTTTGGATTTTAAAGTCAAAGGTTGAGTTGTAATAATATATACTGATGCAAGTTTGAGGAAAGTTATTTGCATAGCTAGAAAGATGCTTTAATTAGTGTAGTGAAAAAATGCTTAGAAAAACGTGTGGAGTAGTTGAACTAAAGCATAAAAGGCATTTAATAGATGGTATAGTGGAATGTTCTTCGTGGTGTCTATAAATAATGTCATGTGGCCCATATCCTGTGAAGAGAGAAAGGCAAAAAAATGCTTTCTAACAAAAGGTAGAATTAATATTCATTGAAGAAATCATAAATTTCCAGGCAGAAATTAATAATGTAACTGGTCAGAAACTAGTACAGCGAAATTAATTACTATTAGTTGTGCCCTGCTTTTTAAGAGGATTTTAAGTGCTTTTTACGAGGATATGGCCATTCCTTTCTGGTAGTGTGAAGATTACTCATTTGTAAGTTGCTGTAAGCAGTCATGTGATAAATCTTCATGGAGGCTCAGATTACATGCAGGTGAAGTTCATATCACTTTTTCCAGATGTGTGCCATGCAGTGGTCCTCAATAGGTAGCGGAGAGTATAAGCTCATATATATTGTACTAGTTTTCTTGCTAGTGTGACTTCAGCAGTATACAGCATTGTGAGAAAATCGATGCCTTCCCCTAAATGTAAAACCAGGATGTGATTTAAGAAATTGAGAGGTTTTTCTCCTTTTCTTTGTTTGAGGACTTCAGATTTCTGTTTCCATAACCTGCTGTGGAGGCTTTGCCAGTCCTGTGCCTTTCTGTGTTTCTGTGAGCCGTGGATCCAGTGTGTTTTTCATATATTAGACTTAGCTTGGTGGGAAGAAACTATTAAATGCATTGAGAAATTGCTTAAGAATTGAATGTTAGAATTGTAGTCTGACAGTAATAGCAATTTACTGTATTGCCACATCATTGATTGGCAGCTTTTATCTTTATTACATTTTTAATCCTGTTAGATCTCATGCGACGTCAAGAAGAATTGAGGCGTTTGGAAGAACTTCGAAATCAAGAACTTCAAAAGCGCAAGCAGATACAACTGAGGTATTTTGTCTTCTACTGTGCAAAGGTGTGGCATGCAGCTGCTGTAGGCCTGCGTGAATTTAGATACTCTAGCTTGTAGAGCTTGCTTTTGACATCAAATAAAAATGTTTCTACTGCTAAAGAGTTGCTTTTCAAAAGCATAATGTGTGATGTTTCTGTTAATGTTCTTGAACAGAAAAGTGACCACTTATGCTAATACAAAAGAATGGTTTCAAGTATTACTTAATTTTTTCATTTATTTCAGCTCTGCTAGTTCTGTTGTAAATTTCTGAGCTTTCTAAATAGTGTGGAAATGTCTTAACATATTTTTTTTTGTTTCGTATTTATTTTAACCTTGTGACTTAGGCATAGCTGTAACAGAGCTGTAATAGATACGAACATGCTTCTAAGATTTATGGGCAGGTGATATGTCTGTGGAATAGTAGCATTGCAAATTTATAGTCTGACATGAGATTTTTGGGGGTATTTTCACTTGATATTCTGGTATGTTGCAAACAATTGTTACTTCATACAAGACCTCATTCATACAAATACTTGTTTTCATGCCTCTGCTAAAATTTAAGAAAATAGACAGAGTATCATCATGTTGTTTGAGTTTTTATGTTAAATATCACAAGAAATGTAGATGAGAAAAAAGAACAAAACACAAACACCTCACAGAGTTAAAAATGTGTCAGTTGACAGTATTGGAATGTTTTAATCCATAGTGACTTGTTAAGGATTGGAGTATTTTAACCTGCTTACCAATATGTAGCCAGAAGAACAGGTATAGAATGTATTGGTATTGTAATTACCTGTATTCCAGTTAAAAAAAAATACTTCAATAATATTCAAACTCATCAGGTGGAGTAGATTAATGCCTTACACTATATAAAAAATTAAATCTTAGATCTTGTCCCCTGAGACTGAGTACAAGCCTGAACAGGTCAAGAGTCTAAATTGACATAGTTTTTGAAAAATATTCTAGACATGAAGAAGAACATCGACGTCGTGAAGAAGAGATGCTACGTCAGAGGGAACAGGAGGAATTGCGACGACAGCAGGAGGGAGGATTTAAGCCAAATTTCATGGACAATGTAAGTAAAATTCTATGGTGAAAGTCCAAATTGTAAAAGGATTTTTTTAATTGTAGTATTTTTATATGTTAGCTATCGAGCTGCCGCCTTCTTGTTTACTGTTTTTCCCTTCAGTATTCCATCGTTCTCACGTGCGGAATGGTACAAATTTAGCAGTGTAGTTGTTCTCTTGTACGATAGCATCACTGTTATTTTTCCTACAAGCTAGTGATGTAACACTTCAGTTAAGTGAAGGTGTTCAGGTAATAATTTGCCTTTTTTATTTGGGAAATGAATTTTTCCAATAAAATAATATAATTTTTCGAAGGGGGAGGTCATGCGAATAAATGATGTTTGCATGAGGAAGTGCCCTAGTTTGACTGAAGGCTAAAATTTTTAAACAGTTCAGGCTGTTAAGCTTGTTTGAATTGCTTGTTTTGGCTTATGCTTAACTTATTAAGAATAACATACTTCAGAAACAAAACGAGCAGTGTAAACTTCATGTGGAGCCTAAAATCACTCTCCCCTTTGACCCTACTGTAAAACTAGATGAGGAAAGCCTCAAACTCTTTACTAAAGGAGAGTGAATATAAAGGTCGGAAAAATATTGTCCTCTGCTATAATTTCTACATTATTTATATTAGTAATTTAGGTGTATTCTGCCCCTGAAGACTCATCTTGCAGGACGAGCAAAATGGTGGTATCAGAGGAGTCAGCTTCTAAATTTTTGTGATGATCTATTTTGATCAAGGGTATGATTTTTTTTTCTACCAACCAAAGCAGTTAAATGAACGCAACCTGTATTGTGAATGCTTTAGTTTCATGCAAGAGGGATACCTTTTTCTGTTACAGCTATTCTTAGTGAGGAAGCAATAAATAAGCGATACACACAATGCTCTTTTACATTAGTATAACAACTATAGTCTGCAGAGGAGGGAGTTTTGCTCCCCTTTACAGGTACAACTTGATACATAAATCAAAAATAAACTGCTGGTTTCTCAGCTACTTTCTGATTTCGTATTTTGTGGAAGAAATACCTGGTTTACATTCTCTACTGTAATGTTTTCTATAGGGTTGAGAAGAATATATTATGCGTTTTCTGAGACATCCTAAGAGAAGTTAGAAAATAAGTTTTCCTGTTCTCAGCAGGACATCTTTTTTCCCCATCCTCTGCACCTTAGTATTTTTAGTAAGGATGTGGGGAGGAAGCAGAATTGTTCCTTTGATGTTACTAACAGCTGTCAGTTGATTTTGCTGATTGTGTTTTGAGAAACTTGAAGCACAAAATAATCATTTATTTTCATATGTGCTCACACTGTAAAAGAAAACTGCTTTCAGCATGTCTTTTCTTTGGGGTAATAAAGATCAGGAATTCAAAACTCATAATGTCCTTTAGTGTGTTCCCACATATTATTACACAAACTTTGTGAAATAGCAGATAACAATTGTCTGATGTAATTAAGAAATAGCACTTACTGATTGTGACTTTTGTAGTGCCAAATACGAAATTTCATTTCACCTTAATATCTTCACGTAGGATCTTTTGGGGTGGCCTGACTTTCTGACCCTATAAGCCACCTGTCAAAATCCTCCTGTGGCTGATCTGTGAGACCCATGCTTCTTTCTGCAGAGAGCTGCAGGAAGGGGAAGCTGGGGAGCCAGCCCACAGGCGTGAGATTGCAGTAGCTCCCTCAGATTCCATTGCTGTTCAGAAATTGTGGCCTATACCCTGCAGCTTGGGGTGCTGAGAAAACTAGACAATGTTGGCCATGGCAACCTCTGCTGTTTTTTTTGCAATTGTCTTGAGATAATGTTACTTAGCCTCTGTGCTTGAATTGCTTCCTACAGTTTGGCCATCCTCATGCTTATCTGCATTTTAAGTTCTGAAGTCTGTGTGAATAGAAACCGTTCAAGTTGATGTGCTGGACATGGCAAAAATGTAGCGTAAGAAGGGAAGAGGAATGGTTCAAATGGAAAGCACTTCAATCACTATGCGTAATTTTTGCGACTTTTATACGATGACTTTTTTTGGGGGGAAGGGTGAAGGTGCTTTGCTTCCAAATGCTTTGGAAGAGTGTAGCTTTCCCACTGAGCTGCGTGACTGGAATTGTGTGTTCATCTGGAACTAATTAATACACTGCCAGACTGTATAGATGTAGCTGTGCAGTGACAACCCTACCAAAAGGGTTAGCAGTTATATAAAGGAATATACAGTACAGGTGGTGTTTTCTTAATATCATGTGAACTTGGAAGTGGCATATACAATAATTTAAAAAAAATGTTTTCTCTAGTCTTCAGACTATTCTTTACCATTCTGGTCATGTGTTGAATTACGTTTTCTGCTATCCTTTGAACGTTAAAAAGAAGAAGAATGGAAACAAAATTCGAAGTGGTGTATTTACTTTCTTTAGCAACTCCTTTCTAATAAGGGCAGCTGTGTAACTCTAAAGCATGGCCTGTAATTTTATAGGTGTTCATTATAACGTCTTCAGATAACTATACTTAAGTTGTATAATGTGAATGGGAGTTTGAAAAAGTCTTTGCATTTTGCAGCAGAGTTGAGTTGTAAACCATTTCTAGAGGTTGCAAAATGATACATCAAATCTTTTTTCAATTTAGTAGAATTTCTTACACAACTAAATATTTTAATTTATTCTTACTAATACTTGTTTACTTGTGAACAGACTCCATCTGGTAATTACTTCTAGTCTTGGATTACTATTGTACATACACTGAAAAAAGCTATTCTCTGTTTTAAGGGTTTAAAAGTTGCCTCTTGGTGAAAATTGCATTTATGATACTGGAGGATAGTTTTTACCATATCAGGTCTTGATAAACTCTTTTGGCATAATCCTTATAACATATTGAAGTCTTCTGCCAACCATGTATTTAGAAGGAAAATAATAATTGTTTCTAATCCTTGTTTTTGTTTCTTAAAAGCTTTGAAAAGTAAGCTTACTTCACTTATATCCTATCCCTTTTTACTGTTCAGTATAAAAGGAGGACATAAATGGTAAGTGCAATGACAATGAGAACTGGAACCTCTCATATAAATCTGCAGTATTAGGTTTTTCCGTTTAAAGTTTCTTTCTGTATCTTTTCCGTAACTTGTTAAACTTTGATTTTTCAGTATGACTACTTTTGAAAAACATCTTGTAATCAAGTTTAATGCAGTTACCGGTTACTCGGTTTAGTTAGAGATGATAAAAATATTTTCTGTGTGGGGATTTCTCTTCCTGAAGCATTCTTGTTCATGGTGGTATACGTTAAAAATTTGGTTGCATTGATTGTTAATCTAATGGCAGCCTGGTGATACCTGAACAGTTTATTAGTCTAGTTGTGAGATCTCTAGCAGATAAGTTACTGATAAACACTTTCGTATTCGTTAGGGTTTTCCCCTTGCTTCCTAAAAGTCTGTTAGTTGAAATCTGCTCTTACAGCTTAATATAGATGCATACTAATTTCATGACAGCTTAAACAGGAAACTTGTTTTCCTGTAATATTTCGCTATTTTTTATTTTGCATACATATTTCTTGCTAAATGAAGAACTTGGTGATGGTGATCAGAAGCAGTATTCTATTTTTCAGCAGCACAAATATTTAAAAAAAAATAATACTTCTAAGTGCTAGTAATACATTAATTATTCAAACTATGCGATGGTTACTATCCTGTTATGAAGTCTTATGTAGATACACATTGTTAAATCTCCATCAGAGCCTTTTTACCAAATAATTTCAGTTCCAGGAACTTTTATTTGTGTCACCAACTTCGAAGAGTGAAGAGAGTGATTTGGATTTAGTGTATTAAAAAGTTTTCATGTGTCTACAAAAGAGACCAAAATATCTGGGAGTTAGAGTCTTAGTTTTATGGTGCATGGATTTAATTCTGTAGTAACACTGCAAAATAGTGTCAGTTGGGTATTGTACTTAATGAAACAATAGCTGTGATACTGGCCTACAGTTTACACTTCTTACTGATGGTTTAAAGGAGGAGTTGAGATTTTTAGGTGTCCTTGTCCTCTTCCTTCAAGGAAACTCCTCCTTTTTCAAGTGTAACTTGCATATGTAAGGAACTGTTTCTTGTGAGTTCATCAGTTTCAGCTTTTGAATGCTTACTGTTCTTTCTTGAAAGACTGTATATTACTTAACTTTTTTTTATCTCCTAGTCCTTTCAATAATTTCAATAATTGTTTTGCTTTCCTTTAGTTTTTCTTACACAGATGCTCTGCTGCTCAAGTATGTTGTGTAAGTATCAGCATAAAGTGGCAGCCAGTAAAGCAATGGAGGTTGCCTCAGCAGCAGAGATTGTAGTAGACTTGAGTCAAAAACTGTAAGACAGATGAGAGCAAGGGAGTAAAAAAGCACATCCCAAAACAACAACAAAGTTCATAGTTTCAGGAATGTCAGAAACTTGATTGAAAAAAACCTGTTTAGTCTTAGTTCTAAGAGTTTTGTCCTTCTTTTCTTTGGAGTGGTTTATAAATGTGGCTTCCTATTTCTTTATTATTTTGAACCTACTGTGGTATATCTTATCCCTCACTTCTGCATCCACTTGCAAGTTATGTAGTAGACGTTTTTGAAAGAAGGCTATCAGTTAGATTTCCGTGGACTTCAGTAATTCAGGAATAGTTTTTTTTGCAATTCTTGGCTCTTAAGTGAATAGAGCTGCATTTTTTTTTCTGTCTTCTGATTCCATTATTCTCAAAAGCCCCAGTTATGTAAGAAGTTTGAATTTTCACCCAATGCAGAATTGTTTCCTACCTTACTCAAAACTAAACTAAGCTAAGGCGGATTTCCAGTAGTCAGTAAATTAATAAAAATTTCCAAGAATCTTTTCAAATTTGGTCTGTTTTCTCCTAATAATAAATTTTGTTTATGTAAGTACACTTGACAGCCTAGTGTACTTAATGAAGCTGATGGTGGTGAAGTTTTGTGACGTATGAGTATAGTCTCTGTTTCTTAACAAACTGGTATGAAGCTAAGCTGCTTTATAAAAGCTCTTTTGTAGACTTTGGTTGGGAGAGATGAATTACCTCCTTACTGCAATCCAGCATACGTACTCACGGAAGAAGTAAATCGTTCGTTTGACATCTTGAAAGCCTTTTAAGGTAAAACTAGCTTGGAGAAAGGCAGCTCATTAAACTGAAAAAAAAAAGCCCACCAACCTGACAAAACATTTCTGCTTTCTTGGCAATGGTTTTACTTCAGTGATCAAGTTTCTTCCTATGCATAAAGCAACATAGGCTACGCCTTTGAGCAAGCAGTTTATAAATATGCAGTATGTGTTTTTTTGGGTGGTCTTAGTTTTGGCAGTAGCACTAAATTTTTTTTATTTTTGCAAGATTGCAGTGATATGTATCAGTAGACAGATGCTTAAATCTTGCATTTCTTCTGTTCCTGAAACAGTGTTTTAGATGCTAAATTTGGTGCTTCAGGCAAGAATAATATAATAATTCCTTAACAGGTCTTAAAATATTCACGTTGTATTATTTTCAGAAACTAAATAAATTATTTTCAGCTCTTAATTACACTGCCAGATATGAAAACTGTTTTAACTGTCATATCTGCTTTTAGTATGAAAAGACATTGCATAAAAATCAATGCAGAACTTCAGCCATCTTTTTGTATCATGTTACGTGTTTATATACATAAACAAGCTATTTGTCAAATGAGATGCTTTTTGGTTGGAAGTATTTATTTCATGACCATTTTAGGATGGTTCATAATTGACTTTCTAGATTATGTTTTTATGTATGTCAAGGATGCTACTAAGGTAATTTTTCAGTAATGAAGCAAATAGTCATTACAATTTCACATTTAATTTATAACTTTATATTTCAGTGGTTGTGAACTATGAATATTTAGGGTAGTGTGATATATTTTCCTTGTGTTAAGTTATGTTATAGATATTTAGGAGACTAAAATATTTTAGTTTGTTTCCATAATCTTCTAATGTTTGCACAAAATGCTTTAGAACGTGATAATATTTACTTCATGTGAACTTGCAAACAGAACAAGTGACCATAAGTAATTTGTGTCCCTTAATGTGTTGTCAAAAGTGCATAAATCTCCAGTATGAATTCAGGTGTTGCAGGACTACTTGTAAGCATTCCCAGGTTTGTTGTCTTCTGCAGTAATTGATAAGGAATTTTTTTGTCTGTGTTTAGATTGTCTGTTTTTGTTTATAACTTAATTTTTTTTCAGTAAGACTAATGGATCAAGAAACTAAAAGAACACTTTTCTAAAGATACTTCATATGCAATGGCAAAATGACGTCAGTCTTTGCCAGTCTTGGTGTTTCATGAGGCCTCAGATTTAGCAGATGCCATTTGTGTTCAATTATTAATGGAAAGACTTCAAATGCATCTAGTGTGCTTCTTTATAGAATACTCCATTTGCATACTTAGCTTCTATTTCATGGATTTTACAGATAAAAATGAAAAAAATCTATTAAAGAGTAGATGAAGTAAGTCTATATTCCATATTTTTAATATAATTTCTGAAAATTGTTACTGCTCACAAGTTAAAAAAAATCTGCTTACCTAAATTCCTCAAATACTGAGTTCTTCAATTTTCCATCTTCTGACAACTAAGAATGAGGCTTTTATAAATACTTTAGAAAAATCCTATGTTAATGTAATTGTTTGATAAATGCCCTGCATATTTTGAAGAAGCTAAAATTAATGTTTGCCTTAATAATTTTCATTTTTTCTTCCTCAGCTACTGGAGTTAAGTTTGACTTGGAGTTTGTACACGTATTTACCCAGACTAAGAAGAAATTAACTTTCTGTTTCAGTTGTCGACTTGGTACCTGTTTTGTACTTATCCACCTGTCTAAATCCTGAGATCTTATGTGGTGGCATTGAGACTTGCAGCCAAAATAAGTTCCTCTGCTTAGAAAAGTTTGTCTCTATTCAAAGGATCTGTGTTTAAAGAAAGAATGAAACACACAAGAAGCAATAAGTCAGTCTGTAGAAATAGTATTTTTGATGTGAGGAATCCTGTTAATGGATATGTTGCTTAGTGTGAGGAAAGCTTATTTATAGATCTGGTTTCTCTCTCAAGAGGCAGTGCCTTCTGAGTAGTTTTTTCCTTAGTGCGAGCAGTAAGCTTCTGACCTTTTGCTCTCACAGAGTGGAAAATTTTAATAGTGGTAATGCAGTAAACTGAGATACAGAAATTAACTTGTCTTAGTGAGGTTGCCTGTCTTTTGATACCAGGCTGAATGCTACTTTTTAATTAAAATATTTAGGGTTTTTCTCATGAATACTTCACAAGCCTCCTTTCTGTAGTGTAGGCATCAGGTAGGTTTATCTCATTACCAGATCTAATAGCTTGTTTTGGGTTATTAAATCTTCCATGAGGAATATGGAATTTAAGTCTGACATTTCTGTCTTCCATCACATCTTTCTTTAGGTTCCACTTTAATTTTCCAGAGATTATGAGTTATTGTTAGATGAATTAGCATTTTTACTAAGTATTGTTTTGTGGAAAAAGAGATGAGTTTCTGCAGAGCTGTTTTGGAACTGTTCAGATAAGGAGTTTAATAGCTTGATTAATAGAAACTAACATTTAAAGAGTCAAATTTATTTAAGGTTTACCATTTAAAGATGTTTTTCACAAACAACATCATTTCCTACAGTGGCTAATGGCTTACTAATTTAGAGTTAACGTTGTGTAGGATGAAAGAGTATTTGTATTATTGTGTATGACTTGAAGCACACTGCTTTTACTAGTGTTGTTGAATGCAGTTTTGTTGATATACTTGTGGCAGGTGAGCTAGTGTCTTTTCTAAATGTGTTAATACAAAAGATCTAAAAAGGACAATATAATGTCAAAATTAGGTTCTTCACGCTTTGTTTCTCCTATGTATATAGTGCTGGTTTTCATAATCCTTTTAAAATTTGATTTATGGAGTCCTTTTTTTTTGTTCCCCCTTGCCTTTTCTGAATTATTAAACTTTTGCTTATCTATAGGGGAACTCGTATGTTCTTTAGGTAAGAACATACCTGTCCCTGTTCATTGTGATTTCCATTGTGACCCTAACATGATTCTGACCTTTGGGTCTATAGTACATAAATAAAATACTAGTTTTTGTTAGATATCTTTTGATGAAAGCAGACACTGTAGCTTAAGAGTTACTGTGTGTGGACTTGGGTCAGGGGATTTAACTAGAAAACAATTTTTCTAAATCCTTTTGGATTTGTTCAGATGACCAGTTTCTTAAACTTTTGATTAAAATACTAGAATTGCCTGGTACAATGTAAATTGTTTTCCTCAGTCAGAACTCTGTTTATTAAATGGTAAGTGTTGTTCTTCATTCAAATCTACATCATCTTACTCCTGTTTCACAGTAAATGACCTCCAGGTTGTATAAAAGTACTAGCTGGAAAACTGAAGAGCTGGAAAACTGTGGAGTCTGGTTTCATGCCAGGAAGTTTCACTGATGCTTCTTTATTCGTGTTTTGTATGTTTTAAGTGCTGTATGTGTGGACAGGCCAGATGTTGAGGACATCTTAAACATTGAACTATTCTCATTGTAAGCAACATTCATAACATGTATAAAAGACTGCATATGTATGTTAGAAGTTTCTTCTACAGGACCTCTTTGTAGCCATGAAAATACACTTCGATCTTGGTTTAAAACTTTGGCTTTCAACTTCCTTTTGGCAAATACTTGCATATTCTAATCACTTGGTAACTCAGATCAGTTACGGGATAGCAACTACAGTTGGGCTTTTTTTTGTTACAATTTAGTCAGCATATATAATATCAACTTGGTGAGGAAAAATTGTTAATACAATTGTCTGGAAAAGTCATTTAGTGTACTATGACTATAACTAGTGCTGCTTTTAAAGTGTTTTTTAGTTGATTTTGCAATGTTGTATTTGAAATTCCAATTAAGAAGTAGTTAGATTTTTACATAAATGCTTCATGATAGAGGATATTCTTGGCTGATTAATTTTTCTTCTAAGTAAACATTGGTGACTTTCACTTCATCTCATCCTTGGTCTTGCAGTTGGGGAAAATTGTTGTTTTGAATCAGTCCAGTGTTCACTCTTTTTTGAGTATTTGCCTAGATTTGCTTCATGTGCATGGAAAACAACATTTGGGAAATCTAAAATACAGCATTGTTTTATAATACCCAATTTTCAGTTAAATATTTTAGTGTATTTCTGCATGATGGTACAGTTAGCCCAGACTGTTACCAGTTGAACAGCCCTTCAACTCCACACCCACCAGGGTGAATTGTGGAGTACATTTTAAATTAAATCATTTGCAACTTGTTCTGTGAAAGTAAGGTATCCTCCATGCTTCTGTCGTTGTCTGTTTTGATACTTTAATTCTAAGCTGCAGCATAAAATTCTCTTAATATGCCTCTGAAGATGTGAACATATTGTGAATGTAATGTGATTATATTACATGTATCAATTGTGAACTTGGAGATATGGTGAATATTGCTTTCAGGAAGTAGTTTTGTAGGTAAGTAAACAGTTAAGTGCCTCTAAATTGATTACAAATGAAAAAAATGTTTGCGCTGTTTTCAGCTGTTGAACTGTATTTAATTTATGTTTTTAATTTCGTTACTGCCATTCAAAAAATGAAACTAACAGAATGGGGAAAAGTGTTTTTATATATTGGTTCAATGGACCTAAAGTGGCTCTTAACTCTAGTGAAGCTGAATTAATTGACAGAATGTTGTAATGAAGTTGCAATCAAGAGAGTAAATATATAGATATCTTCCTTTTTTTTTAAAGGATTTCCAGATCTCTTAAAGTGGTTACCTTCTCTAAGCACCTTTGTCTTGTGAAAAATTATTTCTGAATTTTACCTTAAAATATTTGAGAAGCACAATTTTACCTTCCTGGTGAATGTTAGTTGTTAGATCAAGGGGAAATTTTGACAGACTATCTCTGTTCCTGTTTGCTCTCAAATGGTCAACAGTGATGGCGTTGGAAGAAAGAAATCTGTCTTTGCAGTTATACCCTCAGAGAATGCTTCATCTGTATAATTATAGACAGTGAAGGGTCGTGGTAGGATTTTCCTTTACGTGAACAGATGACGTAAAGATGATTGAATAGAGGCATGGAATTAAAGTCTTTGGATTTTATTCCTACCTACTGATTATATACAGTTTGTTTGGGGCCAGATTTTGCCATCTGTATACATGAAATTTTGGCTAGCGACTAACATTTTCCACAGATTGTGAAAAAATGAGGAACTATAGTTAACTTGCCTTTTTAGTCAGTTTTATTCTGTAGGTGTTGTATGTACAGTATTTTACTGTATTACAAAAAATAGAAATGGGAGAGATGGAACAAAACCTTGGGAAGTAATGATATAGCAATGCAGTATTTTAAATGCAGTATTAAAATGCAGAGGAGCAGCAAGTAACTACAAGACTAATGAAGAGCAGAAAAGACAGATCTCAATATGGAGTAAAGTTCTGTAATCAGCAGAGTAGGTTCTACTGTAAAAGTTTAATGTCTAAGGTCACTATACAAAGACATTCAGAAAATTCTCTATAGGCACGTAGACAACTTCTGTAGTAGTGATGGCCACTTTTTAATATTGAAGATGGTTGAATTATCTCTGCATCCAGATCAGTGACTGAATTCTCAGTTGTCTCCATGATAAAGTGTCTATTCATGAATGTCTTTCCAAAAAAAAAAAAAAAAAAGTTTATACTACTATCTTTTCTGGCTCAGTAAGTGTTCTTTTGTTCACTTGTTCTGAGATGAAAGCCAGTAATGATTATTCACATTTTTTCACATAATTTTGAATTTCATTTGTCTTTTCTAGTTCATTTACCTTATTCCTATAGTTCAGAGCAGTGGCTATTTTCTGCTTCTTGTGACATACAAGTGAGAAAATACCTCCATTGTGTAACAGTTGCAAGTATTTTGGACTGTTTTCCTAATCTAGTTTACTTTCTACCCCAAACTTAAATTTTGAAAAAAAAAATCAATTTTTGGCAGTATTTTAACGGTTTGCTGAGAGTGACTCTTTACTGCAGATGGGTTTCACTCTAACGTATTAGCCATTTTCAGTTGACTTTTTCTTGAAACAACTTCAACCAGCTCTTAACTTGCCTTCCTGCATCAGTATTTTTCTACAAGATTTTTTTGGTTTTCCTTTTGCTAATTTTGAAGTAGTGGCTGGAACAAGCCCAGTGTGCCATATGGAGGTTGATGAATAGCAGGAGTGTTCGGGAATCTTTTGTGTTGTGAAAAATAAATTACTTTCCTCTTTCAATGGTGGTGTTTTGGTCCACGTTTTATAAAAAGAAAATAAGTTTTTTTGATCCCCTTTTACTTTTTGATATATGTACTCAGTGTTCTGCAGGATGTCACAGGTTGCTCTATTAGAGGTGGAATTAGCTAGAACATTTTGCATTTAAAAAAAAAATCAACTGAGAGAGACACCTGAAATCTAAGTAAAATCTGGTAGATAAGATAATGGTTCTTCTGCATTATAAACGAAAGAACATGCGGACTGCTGCCTCTTACAAACAGCAGTTGTATTTGGAAAGTATGAAATAAAATTTTTCTTTGCCAAGATGCAAGAACAGCAAGTATATTAATGTATTCAGCTGTCCTTTAACTTAGGTTTTGAGAAAAACTTAAAATCTTACAAGACCTGTTGAAACTAGTCTTAAGAAAAAAGATTACTTGCAGCAATATCTTTCGAGATAATAGCAATGGAAGGATTGTTCATTCTTGAATGTTTTCACTACTTGTAATCAGATTACATTAATAAGACTTTGCAGCTGCTATAGATGACAGTCTTTTTGAGTGATAACAGGTACAATGAGATTTACGTTATAGTGTTAGGTAAAAGTATGTTGCAGTTTCTGGGATCTTTCAGTTTCCTTGATGCTCACAAATTTGAGGGGCCACCAGGCGGTCTGTGGGCTTACCTCTTTTAGAGTAGCCTAGTGGCTGTCTCTTCTGTATTAAATAGTGGTTTCTTTCAGGGGATTATTAAATGTTGCTGCTCAGTGAGATATCCCCTAAATGTCTTTGTAATTTGAGTAATATTAGTGCAATTAAACTGCTTGCTTTTCCAAAACTGTCAGTGCAGAGCAGACTTAAACATCATGTGAGGATTGATATGTTGAAAGGAAGTCAGCTTTTCTTCAGATCCAGCTGTAGGAGGGTGACTTAAAACAAACATACTGGGAGGATCTGAGTTATTTAACACTCTCCCAAAAAAAACCCAACAAGGTGCATGTTTTGGAAAGCAGAAGCTAGTGTTTTACCTGAACAGTGGAGGATCTTAAACTGTCTTCCATCTTGTAAAGATCAGAAATGGCTAGTATTAAAATAAAGATGAATTTAAGAGAATATGTAACTTTCTTTTTGAAATCAGTTTCTTCTAAATCTGTAAGATAGAAGTGGTGAGCGTGTGTGTGTTCTTTCCACACATGAAACTGCAGTCCATTTCTATCTTTTCCAGTGTTAATGTGTGTTAGATGATGCACTGATAAGCTTTTCAGTACTTAATGAAGTTGTATAATGGAGTACTGTTGTACCCAATTCTTTGATTCTGTGTGAAATACACTAGTATATGTTACAAGGTATATTGAGTGACATTTTCAATATACTATGTTAGCTGTCCTGCACATTAATATAGATTTAGTATTATTTTTTATTACAATAGATCTGTGATGCTAAAGCACTGTTCGAGGTAAATTTTTTTGTTGTTTTTAAAGAATAACTTCAGCTTAGAGTAGTAAATATTTTTGGCTTGTTTTAACTGCGTTTTTGTCTGTGGGGTTCAGATGCTGAGGACTACCCTCGGCAACTGAGTGCTCTCCAAAAGATGTAGAAGGGAAATGAAGGAAGGCCACACAGAAGTTGAAGACCTTTCTTGTTTGTTCCCAAAACAAAAAGCAGAGAACAAAGATCCTAGTGCATGGAGGTTTTTCTCAAATACATTCTTACACTTTTGCTGGTAATTAGTTTTAAAAGAAATTCCCCTATCTTGATAATATTGATACTTCCTTTACAATATTGTTGAAATGGTGGCAATATTTAAGAAATGCACTAGACTAATAATAAATCTTTTTTCCATAAGGCAAATAATTTTTTGCCAGCAGCTATAATTATTACTGTTACTACCATTATGAATGTTTTTCCAACTTGTAGCGTTCACTGGAATATATATATCTGCATATATTTCATGCAGTGTGTATTCCTGTTTTTGCTGATGTGATAGGTTTTTTAATGTATAGGGTTTTTTTTAGTGGTGTAACTTAGTGAGTCACCTCCATCAGCTCTGTTCATGACTTGAGTCACCAAGGAAGAAATTGGCTTTAACTGTCTGCTCTAGCCCTGTTAGAATGTTTTTCTTGAAGACCAAGTCCTGTTGACAGCTATTAAACCTAATGAAAATTATTTTCATTAGACTTCCTATTTAAAAATAAGGCTATGTAATTTCCTGTATGCTACCTGTTTTACAGCTACATTTACTACAGTTGTTATGTATTTGCTTATGTAGTTTTGTGTGAGGTAAGAGAGCTTACTTTTTTTCAAACTCCTGGGTGGGAGCTGTCATTCAGTTCATAGAATTCTTGAGTAGTTTAGGCTGGAAGAGATCTCTGGAATCATCTTGTGTGATGCCCAGCTCAGAGGAGGGATTAGCTCTGGATTTAGGTTGCAGTTCTCAGGAACACACAGAAATCTTGCATTTTGAAAGATCAGTATTTTTCATTTAAAATTACTTAGCATTACTGCATATGATGGAATAAAATTAACTATTTTGGGATATTGTAACTTTTGGATCTTACATATAGATCTTAATTGATGGATAAATCAAAGAGGGAGAGGTGACAAGAGGGATTACTTTTAACTCCTCGCTGGCAGCTTAACTTCCAGTGAGCTAGTCATTGGTTTGAAGTAGTAGAATATTCTGAGGAAAAGACGAATAATGCACAATCAAAAGTATCCCCCAAATTCCAATTTTGAGTGCCAAACTAGTGATTTTAACCACTTGTATGATGTATGCCTTTAAAATATAGGTGTCTTGCAGTAAATTACAATTTTGTGTAAGGTTTAAGGGACTTACACCTCGTAAATTACAATTTTGTGTAAGGTTTAAGGGACTTACACCTTGTTGAGAGGCCTTTGGAAATAATTTTTCTTTACCTAGAATGAACTTAATGAAATAAACCACTCTAGAAGGGAGTAATGAATTGTAGTAAGAGGTACAGAAATGTCTTACCTATTTTGACAAATTTCAAGTCTGCTAGCGAGTAGAATTCTGTTTCCATGTTAATGAAAACAGTTGAGAATCAGCAGCACTGTGAATTACATTTTGTTCTACACACACAAATTAGAAAAAGTACCAATTAAGTTGCTGATTTTAATGTGCAAGTGTAAGTTTATGAGGTAAGTGTTCTTTTTTTTTGATAAGGGATTTTTTTTTATGCCGTGTCTTAGTGTTATTTTGGCCACCATTCCTTAGCTGAAAGGTGAGTTAATAGTCCTGTGTTAATTGGGAAGTGCATCTCCTTGCCACAAGCATTTGAAGAAAACTGTATGATCTAATGTCTTAATATTTCTGTTATTTTGCTTTTTGCTTTTCTAAAAAACTTCAGGCCGTATTTATTCCATACCATATGTTTTTTGACAGTTTTGTTACCAGGAATATTACATCATTTGGAGACAAGATTTTTAATTATCTTCGGGCCGCTGCAATTGTAAGGCCTGTTTCCAGGGAAAAAAGTAGTATTGTTTTGTCAGTTAAAAAAACAGTTTTATAACTACTTAATTTTTGTTTTCAATATGAGAAGGGAGTTGCATCTGATACATTCTCCTGTATCAATCCTTAGGTGTCTTCTGTTTACAGTTAGTTTCATGGTTCTATAGAGTGGATTTAAAAATATATATTTTAAAAAAAAACCCCAGAAGAATCATCTTGGCAGTTCTCTGTATACTTAGACTACTGGTATCAATGGTGATTGACGTGTAAGAACGTTGCATGTAATACACCTCGAATGCTGAAGAAATCTTGTTTCAAATACTTGTAAAAAGGGGAGAATCCATACTATATTACAATACGTAATCTGAAAACTGGGTGTATTCAATGTTTTTGTGTAGATCTGCTTTTTATAGTTGACATGCAAAGGAGTTGGAATTGTGAGCAAATCTCATTTTTAATGCTTGTGTCTAAAATAATTAGCAAGTATAATGCTATAGTAGCCATCATAGCATTTTTCCTAAAAGCAAATTAATCGGATGAATCAGATCTTCTTGAGGTTTGTTTGCATTAGTGAGTTCTGAAGTATTTTACAAGAATGCTGCAACGGAAGTAATTTGGAAAGCTTTCTTTTGAGTTGTGTAAAGAATTATCCTTTTACAACAAGATATTATTCTTTGCTTGCTTCCCTTTTTTTTTTTTTTTAAATTTTCCCAAAGCTTCACTTACACTTTACTACACATCCTTTGTCTTATGGCTTTCTTTTCCCCTTATAATTGTCTGTCATCCATTTTTCTTGTTCTCTTCCAGTTTAAGTTGTTTTCCCAGGTACCGAGTGACTTCAGAGGTTCTTAATTAATTGCCTCCCTACATATTTCTCTAGTAAAAGTTTAGCCCTTCTCTCTGGCTGCTCAATTTTAACTCCCTGTTATGGGTAGTTAAGGGTGGCTTCAGGGAAGGGGTTGAAGCAGGCTACTCCTCAACAGAAGAATGGGCAGTCGCATAGTGAGGAAAATCAGCTCTGAGAAGATAACGCTATCATTGTTATGTTCTGCACAGGGTTTGAGTATCCAAGAATGAAGCTCTCAGGTGGGCTGGAATATCAACCAGCACTGGTTCGGCTGTCGTAACTGCCTGTTGGTATTCCTTTCTCTATCCTATTTTGGGCAAAACCCATGGAATAGTTGACATAACTTACCTGCAATAACTTGTTCATGCTCACATAGTAAATAGCTGTCTAGAACGTGATGTGTGGGGGATAGGACTGAACTTTTATTATCATCTGGACTCCTGCAAATACAGGTTTTGGCAAATTATCTAAGTACATGTTTTTATAGCTAATATGTCAAGCATTTAATTACATTAATGATATATGCTGTGAGTTAACATTTGAAATTGAGTATTTTCTCTGACAGGGAATTTACGTTAAATTTGCTAATTCCATGTTAACCATGTAGAAGAATTTCCTCATGCTGAAAATTCAAAAGAACATGAGGAGTTGTGAATGTGCAACAGTAGAAATAATAATTCTTCTAGGCATGTGGATAGATTAACAGGCAGCAGAGATCATAAGGCACATTTATGGATCTTGAGTCTATAGCTGAAATGTTTTTTGTATGGTAATAATTCAACACCAAAGTTAAAGCTACAAAATGGCAAGTAATTACTTCATGTTTTTTGTTACAAAGGTTAGACTAGACTAAAAAGTAAAAAATGCAGGTTCTGCTCCTTTTTTTTTTGTTGTACTTATTGTTAACTAAAGACTGGTAGCATTTCAAGTTGAGAAGACACAGGGTTTTATTGCTAGGAGGAAGTGTAGTGTGCTTTTTAAAAGTGTATGTTATAGCTTGCCAATGCTTCTATCCTTTGCAAAGAAAATGAGTTAAGTTCTAGTAACTGGTACAGCTTTATAGCTCTCTAACATCCTTATGTAGCTGATATTATACTTGGCCCTGCCTTATATGACACATTTCACATTTAAAAAAAATGAGATGTAAGTAAGTTACTTGCAGTAACTGAAAATCTGTTACTTTCCCTTGTAGCTGAAGAGTATCTCACAGCTGTCTGTGGCATGTCCTGTTTTCACAGACACACGTACGCACGCATGCGTGCATGCACAGTCTGATTGATGTAAACTGGCAGCCACGATGTTTTTGTACCTTGCTGGGCTAGGGATTGACATTAGGGATGATATACCACTTTTCCTTCTGCTTCTTCATGTCAGGGCTGAGGTGTAAAAGCAGACTAATATCAACCAGGTTGTATGCTGATTTTGTGACTAACTCATTGCTGTCAATTTGTGGATGTGATTGATCTTAATAGGACTGCTAATTTTACTTAAAATGTCAGTTGACATTACTGTGAAAGGTCTGACAAAGTAGTTGCATGTTCTGTTATAAAGGTTTAACGTGGGTTCTAGAGTCAGAAGAAGGGCTCCTTCTTAGTGTTGATTGATGGCCTTTCATAGCTGGACCTTAAAACTGCCTGTGTCTTTTAGTTACGAGGCCTTACTTCTCCTCTCCACACTTAAGCCATATTATTTTGAAAATAGTGTATGATCTTCTTATGTTAAGTTCATTTTCTAGGTTAATACGAGTTACTAGAAACAAAGTTATTAACCTGAGAGCCTTTTGTCATGTATCTTACGACAATTTCCCATACCAGGATATTTTTACAAAACTGTTGACTCTGTTCTTTCAAATATTGGTGTCTACTGCTGTAAGTGTGTGAAGATAAAAGACTCATGTTTGCATCTCAAACACGATTGAATGAAAAGGAGTTTTGTGAAGCTGTAAAAATACTATGAATGTATTTTGATTTGATTAGTATTTCGGTTTAAAAGTTTCTTTTAGCAAGAATGATTCAGTTGCCTAGTATGTGCAATTGTTTTCAAAGTGCATCTGAACTTAAACTCTTAAATCATAAATGGAATGGTTTTCAGAATCAGGTAAATTTTTTTGCATATGCTTGATCTCAGCACATGTGTGTTCACTCAAGAGTGGAATATACGTTAACTTTCTTGCAGATAATTCATGAGAAAAAAAATCTTGATATAAGTTTCATTAGTTTTCATTTTGAACTGTGAATTTGTTTCTGTTTCATCCTTTTGATGTGAACAGTAATACTAAAATCCCTTGGAATTACCTGTGCTAGGTGTACTTTGGTTTCCCTTAAGTGATGATTTTTGCCACTTTGGGTGCTATCTTTCTTTCACAGCAGGCCGTGGTTCATGATCAGTAATGTCAGAACTTTTCTGCTGGTGGATGACTGAGCATCAATTGAATCTGTATCAATTTGGCATGTTATTTGTCTGTTTAGTATAAATGCATGTTATATAGCTTATGTTGATAGTACATTTCTATGCTGTTTTCAAAAGGATGGTCAGTATCTGAACTGACATAGCAATAGCATGGTATAATTTATCAAAAAAAAGTACCACTACCAAGTTAAAGTCAAAATGATTTGAACAAATACAAACTGGCAGATTGAGTTTGTATACCATAATATAACACATCAGAGCTTGGTTTCCAATCAACACAAGCATTTTTGAGTCGTGAAGCCAGATTGACTGTATTATTGAACCACGGCCTTTAGGCAATACTGTAATAAGGCCTCTTTATTTACAGTCAAAATGTAGATATACTGCTGCTTATTAATGAAAAACACTGTGTGAAGGTGGATTCATTTGCAGTTGATCACATAACTATTTGGAAACTTTAGACTGCTGCATCTGATAAATTAAACTTGTGATATTTAACCTGTAGCATTACGCAAAAATGTACAGCATTGCTATATTGAACTAATTTAATTTGATTTTATAAAAACAGGGGAGTATAATTAGCTTTATTCCTTGTACATTTTTGTAATCAATGGAAACTTTTGAAACTTGAAAATTTTTTATTTTCGTGGAGTAAATGGGAATGTTTTAAGTTCTAAGAATGACAGGTTGACCATGAAAACTATGTTTACTTTCAGAGAGAACAGGAAATGAGAATGGGTGATATGGGTCCTCGTGGAGCAATAAACATGGGAGGTAGGGATCTGAAGGAAAAAGGCTTCTGTAATGTAAAATTTCTTTTTCTTTGGGACTGTACATGTTACTCAAGCACTATTAATTAGTGACAGCTACTGGTAAAAAGGAGTAAATAGTATTAGGAAATTAAAAAAATCTCACATATTTTGCTTCCAAACAACTGTTTTTTTTTCCCCAACGTGTATCCTTATTTTATTGTTTTGACTATCTGTGAGAGAAAAATACGATGTGCGAGTTAAGAGAAACAAAAAGGCAGGGAAAGGTGATGCTCTACAAATTATCTGATACAAAAGAGGAATTTTCTGTTCAGAAAGTATTTGGCATACTTTTGGAAGCACTACCTATTCAGAGAAGTTGGGACTGTAATTGCATACAGTAAAATGATGTAGAGCTTAAAATTGGTAAGTTCTTGTTGATTTACCTAACAAAAGATTAATGGATAATGTAGTTGGTGTTCTACTATTTTTTTGCGAGTTTGTATTTGCAAATATTCTCAGTTCTTAAAATATTGTCACTGCTAAAAACTGTTACTGTGAAGTCTGGAAGAGTGCATTCTTAATAATTAGTGCTTGCTCTGTATGCGCAGACTGAAACAGCTTGGAATCCTTCTTGACCAGAATATCTGCTTTTAAACAAGACTGAAACTTAGAATATTTCTTAAAAAAAAAAAATTATGCTAAACTGTATTAACTGTCAATATATGTGTCTTGGAAGCTTTCTGATGTTCATTTAAAATAATATGATAATTTAAAGAAAAGTTAATACTATTTTTGCGTATTTTAAATTTGAAAGTACGTACAAAACTTAATAAATGTTGTTGCTTGACGTTTTGAGTAATGTGAATTTGTAGACTAACGAATCTGCTTGGTCCAGATTTTAAAAGACATTATTCACCATTTCCTTGCATTTATTAATTGGGACACATTTATAGCTGCAAAACAGAAATAGGCTGCTTCTTTCAGTGAAGATAAAGAGCTTTAAAAAATAATTCTAAAGGAAGACATTGTGAAGTTATTTACAAATAATAAGCTGAAGTGTAAATTGTGACTTTTTTTTTTTTATAGTTGTACTTTTCCATATTATTGCCGTCTACTTGAAAATATCATTTAATTGGGAGACTTTGTAAATATTGATACTGTGGAAACAACTAATGCCAGTTGTCCATATCCACAAGATACACATTTAGAATCTGAATGTAAAAAGTGCATTTCTAGCAATCAGTTCACAGCCCTTTTCTTGTCAGGTTTTAATGCTTAACAGTGATGTTCATCAAAGTCTTGCTTTGTGAGCTTTGTGCTATGACTTTTAGTTTTAAAGTTGATACAAATGCTTTCAGAAATAAATGTGTAGTTCCAAAAGAAGTTATAGTAACAGTTAAGTACTGTTTTAAAAAGAGAAAAATATTCGTAGCTAATAGGTAAAGATAGTGTTTGTTTCCATAGTATCTGGATTTTAGGTTAGCTCACTGTAGAGATGTTTTTTTCTTCAGCCTATTAACAACCCCACCACTCAACAAAAAAAAAACCCCAATCTCAAAAACCTGCAGTAGATGTTTAAATCGTAGACCTTTCATTGTCGATCTTAAGCATCCTTTCTTAACATTTCTGTTGGAATTATAACTTTATTTTTAACTGGCCTTTACCTGTGCCATTTGTGACTTCATCATGTGAGACAGTGGGGAGCTGAAGTACCTTCAGTAATGGAAAACCTGCATGATAACGTTATTAGAAAGCAAGGTGCCTTTGTGACGGATTTAATTAGGGTTCGGCTGACTTGTGCAGGAACACTTGTTTTTACATTGTTTTCTGCAGCAAACAAGCACTTAACTGGACCTGTAATGCTAGGTGCAGCTGATAAACTTTTCAATATGGGAAAAAAGAATTCTTTTTTTGAAACTGTCTCTGCATTGATGAGGATTATTGACTGACCTTGGCATGTGCAGTTTGGACACTTAAGAGTGTTACTTTTTCAGCCCTCCGGAAAAAGACATTTTTTTAGTGTCTGCATTGTGGCATGAGCACTGATGACTGCTTTCCATCTGTTGCTGAACCTGGTCCAGTGAATTAACTAACATCAGTGTCCCACCACGAAGAATGGGCAATCAAGTGGTTAGCTTTAAGGGGTCTGCTTTGGAGCTAGGAGGACCTCTGAGGTATAGCTAAAATGCCATAGTGGCCTCTTGCTGAAACTGTGCAAGGCCCCACTCTCTCCTTGCATTACACTTCCCAGCTGTCCTCCTGTCAGAGCTGACTCTGCCTGAAACTGGCTTAATAATATAGAGGTTTAATAGTATATGTCACTATATATACGTCACCCTGGAAGCAATATGAGTGCATTTGTATGATACAGAGGGTAAGAATTTTGTAGTTGAAGGATAAGCAAATGCTACCTGAGTGTGGCCAGCTGGCCAAGTTTAATTAGGCTGTAAGCAAACCAGTAACAGATAATTCAGCATTGACTGCTTTTAGTTAATGGCACTACTACCAGCACTGAGCACTGCCATCATGATAGTCCTGCAGAGTACTTCTAGCTTCTGAAAATAAAGGTTACTCCTTATATTGGCAGCTTAGACTTCTCAGTTTCCTTCCATATTTAGTCACTGAATGAATGACACTAAAAACCAGTTTTAGGGCATATTCAACTGTAATTCTCTTGAATTGTAGCACAATCTTCTACCTGCTACATGAACTGATCATGCTTGTGGGTAGGTAAGAAGCATCCAACTTGTGCATACCTTTGCTTTGGCTCAGTGTCATAGGGAGAGGTCTTCGCAGATTCTCATTACTAAGCTCAAATGAGTTCTGCTTTCCGAAATTACAGGATTTTTCTCTATTACTTCTAATAAACCTGTGTAGCACTTGACAGGTGCTGCTGTTTTGCATGGGTTATTTTTGCTAAGTAGCTTGCAGTTGGCATAATATATATGTGATCAAGCCCAGGTCTGCAATTGTAGCAGCAATATCCTGGGTGCAGTGGTTTCACTGACTGCTGTGATATGTATACTCAGGGCAGGTAATAAAGATGCAAGTTTGCAGATAGTCGTAGTACTGTATCTGTGCTAAATGGCCTGCTTACAATGATGTACATTTATATATTCATTACTAAAAAAGTTACAGCTGTGATGGGCGGTGAGAGGTTGATTTTTTTGAAATCACAAGTTTATTAGTCTAGCAACATGTCAGATTTCTTGATACTCTTGTATGTTGTCATGACTTAAAACATAGGCTAGATTCCAAAGGCATGTCGTCTTCCATTATCAAATTTTGGAAGCACACTTTTGGCTGAAAAGGGTGGATTTATCATTATGGGGGGACAAAACCCACATCACTACCAGTCTTAAAGTTGATGATATGTCATAATAGCAGATGTAAATCATATATATATAATTACACTTTTTTCTTTTTATAACAACTTGAGAAAATATATATATATTTATAAATATGTAAAGGGCAAGTGTCATGAGGATGGAGCCAGGCTCTTCTCAGTGACATCCCTTGACAGGACAAGGGGCAATGGGTGCAAGCTGGAACACAGGAGGTTCCACATAAATATGAGGAAAAACTTCTTTACGGTGAGGGTGACCGAACAGTGGAACAGGCTGCCCAGAGAGGTTGTGGAGTCTCCTTCTCTGGAGACATTCAAAACCCGCCTGGACGCATTCCTGTGTGATATGGTCTAGGCAATCCTGCTCCGGCAGGGGGATTGGACTAGATGATCTTTCGAGGTCCCTTCCAATCCCTAACATTCTGTGATACTGTGAAAATGTTATGAACTGTTGAGTATGTTAGCGGGTACTGGCAGAGTGGTGTTTCCTAGCTCAATATTGTAGCCAAATGATTTCCTCAAAAGATGTCTTTAAGCTTTTCTTCTGCCTCTTACTGTGAATCAGAATTTTGGAGGAGACTGTCATGTCACTTCAGTTCTGTTAGAACTTCCCTTAGTTTTCTGGTTCTTTTACTATAATAAATTACATTTAAATGCAAGATTTATTCATGCCATATTACAAATAATTTATTATAAAGTTGAGTACCATCTTTGGTGTTGCTTTTAGACGTTAGACTAATACACTGTAACACTATATACAACTAACATAATACTGGTAGAACAGTTCTTGCAAATGTCTATTTAATATGTTATGATCCCTAAAGAGCCAAGTTGCCTTATAGCTGCCAGTTACTGCAAAATCACTTGAGATTTTTGCTAATTTGTGGTGTATATACTGCATATATATGCTATATGAACACTTCACTTCCTGCACAGAAACCGTACAGCTATATTTAGCTGTGAAGTTCAGGATTCTCAAATACAAGAGGCAGATTATGTAATGCAAAATAAAAGAGATTAATGCAGATCTGTTTAAAAGCAGATGATTGAGATAAATGTACAGTCTCAAAGAATAATTTTTTTTTATTTCAAGTATTGGAAGTCTTGTACATTTGGCTTTTTAAATATTGTAAAATGCTTGTTTATTCTTGTAAAATTCAGATAGGACAGCTCTAAGTATAGATTGTTTTGCATAGA
This sequence comes from Nyctibius grandis, assembly GCF_013368605.1. Classification (NCBI taxonomy): domain Eukaryota; kingdom Metazoa; phylum Chordata; class Aves; order Nyctibiiformes; family Nyctibiidae; genus Nyctibius; species Nyctibius grandis. Next base: position 107,628,300 of record NC_090659.1, read on the forward strand.
TGCGTTTAGCCCAGCACCTGCTGGTAACCAAGGCCCTCCTCCAATGATGGGTATGAATATGAACAACAGAGGAACTTTACCTGGCCCTGCAATGGGTCCTGGTCCTTCCATGGGACCAGAAGGAGCTGCAAATATGGGAACACCAATGATGCCAGATAATGGAACAGTGGTAACGTATCACAAATTTAATTACTTTGAATAGCTGTCATGTCTCATGGCCCAGTTTTGTTACCAAAGATATTTTCACACTGAGTAAGAACACGTTACATGTTTTGAATCTGTTAAAAGTAATTGATGATATTCTGCAAATAATTTACAACACAGAAGGGAAATCTTTATTTGATGTTACTGTGAAAGTCCTACTTCCCTTAGGAATGGGGTGAGTTCTTTGATCAGTAATCAGACTTTCAATTGAGATTAGAATATACAGCACTTGTGGCAAAACTTTGCACGTATGACCTGTCATGAAAAACTCAATGATAGAAGGAAATCACTTCTTTGAAATGAAGAAGGAACAACATACCAGAGTAATCTGTAAATTTAGGCATTTGCTGGTTTTTTTCTTTTGTGAAACTAAATTCTATATGTTAGCTTGCTGGGGTTTTTGATGAACACTTAAATGTTGGAAGCTATGTAGTGTGAAGATATCTTTGTGTAAACTATTTAGTTTTTTTAAAGTGAATTTAGTGGTTTTGGTATTTCCTTTCTAACAGTGTTGAAAGCATGAGATTATGACAGTAACACTTAGAAAATAAGTATGCCAACAGCTGTTAAGGGTAACTGTCATATCAACACAGGGAAAATAATGCTACCCAGTTGTCGAGGGTGGTAGGGAATGTCTTTATACATCAGGAATTTTTTATCAAGAGCAGATATGCCATTGGGATGCAGATAAAGCACTAGCCGTTTTTTGCTCTGTTCTCATAGGCAGTCACTTTTCCTAGCTGTAATGTCTTATGTAGAGAAACAACTATATAATATTTAATCTGATTTTTACATATTTTTAGGTATTATTCTGTAAATAGATATTTGGGATGTTCTAGTGGTGGTGTGATGTAAATGAGTGTATAGTATAAATAGCTGATTCCATTATAGTTTTGTTGGAACACAGAAGCATTTTGTAGCTGTATGTTTTTATATATGCCTTCTCAACAGTATCTGTCTGCGATTGAGCAATCTGTATAATGAAGTTTGGACAAAATCCTTTGTTCCTTAGAGGAAAATGAGATTTTGATTGAGCACAAAGTACATCATGAGTCTGGTCTTTACCAATTAAAGGAGAGGATCTCACTTCACATCATGGGAGCCAGCTCATTTTTTCAGTTGTGTCATTTCTCACAAAGCGTAGGGATGCTTTTCACAAAATACTGTTTTCAAGGATGCTTTTGCTGGACACCAGTGTGTTACTGTTCACCTCTGGAACATTCCCTTGCGATTATATGGACACTGAAAAAGAGTTGTAAGGAAAAGAACATGGTATCGTAAGTCATGGTATCTATGTCAAACTGTTGTTTTTCTACAAGAAGTCATTCCAGGTATGGAAATGTAGGGAATATATTGACAGTTCAAAGAGAAAGTTTTTAATTTTTTTTTTTTTTTTTTTTACTTCTACATGCTACTGAAGGACAAATTAGATGCTCTTTTTTCCGCCCCCCCCCCCCATTCATTTTGGACTTTCGAGGTTTTTAATTTGGGAGACAGGTTCCTACAGAAAAGCATAGCCTTATTGTATTTTTGCTACTGTTGGAAAAATGCTTTGAGGGCTGTCTACTAAAACATTGTAAGTGTTAATTTCAGTTTCTACTGAGAGAAATTGAGAGTATGCTTTATAGACCAGAAATACAGTTTTTGGGTTTTTTTAAATTGGATGTTTTCCTGAAGTCTTTTAGGGGAAGGTTGGAGCAATCTTCTGCAGTCTTTTGAAACATAGATTATCTTTGAACCCCCCCATACTTTATTGTAGGTAGTTAATTACTGCAATTTTCTCGTTAGCTGGAGTGAGAGGAGTCCTTGTTGAAAAGAGGACTTGACTTTTTGTCCAAAAGTCAAATGGGAAAAATTATCAGGAGTATGTGATAAGCTATTTGTTGAAATTCATATCCATTGCTAACCAGCTGGCATGATTTAAAGATAATTTTAAAACAATTTTTAACCAGTGCTGCAGATTTTAAGGTACTTTGGGGCAGTAGTAGATCTTTATGCAGCTGTTGAAGTAACTTTTCTTATTCAATATAAAATTCTAAACAACGCACATATATACAACCATGACTTAAGTTACATAGATTTTTTTCTATATAGATACAATGCTGTTTTAAAATAATATATATATATATGAATTAGCAGACTTTAGAACTGTTGAGCTCTGCTGCTGTTACTGGAGTTAGACTTCCAGAAGAATTCTTCTCTGGTTCAGACATACCAATAAAGAGCTAGTCTCAAATGTTCTTGTTGAACGCTGAATACCTGGGCAGTTAATGTAGATCTCTGTACAGAAGGAGTTTCTTCTGAAAGCATAACTGTCCTCAGCATGTGAATTATGATTATTTCAAGATCTGATTGTACCATGTATCTATGCTTTTACTGGTTTATGTTATGTTGAGTTAATGTTTTAAATTTCATCATGTGGGGTTCTTTTTCTAAACACTTGCATAAATACTGAACTGTAAGTGCTCAGATGCATGTTTTCTGTTTTAGGTCTTAATTGCTATAGCCAAATCTGTGTAAGGGCATATTCCTTTATTAGGCACGGAACTAAGGAAAATAAATGTGGAACATTAACTGGATTTTAATCTTATATTGATATTTCAGGTTAAGCTTTAGATATATATCAAATTTTTTTAACCTAAACATAGTCCAGTTATGCATTTTGTGACTAGTTGCATCAGTTTATTTGGACTGGATTTTAAATCTAACTAAAGATTCCTGAAGTTCCATATGAAAGGCTGACTCCAGGTAGTATGGACTGAAATGCACTTTATCCACAGATATGTGGGTATGTAAGTCTTCAGGTTATATTGCTATTAAAATAATAAACCTACAGTCTCTAGAAATACAAAAGCTGATTTTTTTTTTTTGCTAGTTTGACCATGTTTCTGTGTCTAATTTATTTAAGGGAGAAGCATTGTAGTTGGTATGTAAGGCAGAATAGGGCTCAGGTATAAAATTGTTGTTTGCTGTCTCTTCTGTTACATAGAGAATATGTATTGCTTCAGATGAAGGATGAAGTTACATTCAGCACCAGAGTTGGTCTTAATACTTAAGTTTTTAATTTTTAATTCACTTTGCAAAGTTGGAGCATAGCATTAGCACTCTTTAATTTCCAGCTCTCTTTTTCCATAATAACTAATTGAATTGCTCCTTTCTTCCCTCTATGTGTGATCCTGATTCTGCTGGACTATCTGCTGAACTTCATGACAACATCACTTGTGGTTTTTGTTGTAACTCACATTTGGCATGTTCCAAATGGACTTGTATTAGCATAATGAGAGATTCCCTCAAGGAGGTCCATCACAGATGGGTTCACCTCTGGTTAGTAGAACGGGCTCTGAAACTCCTCAGCCGCCAATGAGTGGTGTAGGTGCCGTGAGTGGTGGACCTGGTGGCTTTGGTAGAGGAAACCCAGGGGGCAACTTTGAAGGACCTAACAAGCGTCGCAGATACTAAAACTTATTTCATTCCTTACTGTTTAGAAATTCCAGTAAAAATATACAGTGATATGCCTTTATAATTTTAGCTGTTATCTGGAAACGGTTTTATTGTTATTGTAGTCTTTAAAACAGTTTCTTTTGTAAAACTTTTTTTGTATTCAGTCATAGGCTTTGTAGTATAGAGCAGAAATGATGCGGATCGTTATGTAAGGCAATGTGTTTGTGACTAGCAAAATACAATGTGTGACTATGCTGTAAAACGTGCGGTTAACTGATTACAATAAAATACAAAAATCACTTGAAAGCATTTTGGGAATGTTATTACTAATACTGGATGAGAATAATTTTATGGTTAATTTATAAGTGGCATCATTTTCATTCTTATGTAGTATCTACTATGTGTCAAGAAAGTTCCATTCTTAATAGTGAATCTGTTTAGCTAAACTGCATGTTGCAGTACATACTATGAATGATTTATATCACAACTGCTTTTGTTTGTTTTGACTTGTGAAGAGCATCAAATTTTTACAAAGTGTTCTCAAGGTTACTGTGTCCTTGTATCTCAGTCTCCCTTTGCAAACTTAGTCACAATAGGCTTATCAACAGTGTATATCTGTTACTCGAAGTATTGGAAAAGTTAACTGGGGGGGGGTGGTGAACTTTGGAAAAGGAATCTGCATGTATGCTTTATTCATAACAGTATGAATGAATATACCTAAACCATACTTCTACAGAAGAAAAATTACTGTGATATCCTTGCGTTCTACTGATCGTTAACGTATCTTGCCATTGCAAGGAAGGAGACATTTGTGCAAGCTGGTTTAAAGCCTTCCACTGTGTAATGCATCATTATAAGTATACATTTCCCACAATGGCTGGTTTGAATAGAAACAAGTGTTATCAACGATGAACTGTTTAATTAGGGGGCAAATACGTGTTTTCCAGTTAAAATAAATGTTCACTTATAGTAGAGTAATATGCATTTAGAGGGATTGCATGAGTATTCTTGATAAATGTTTTACAGAACGATGTATTTGAAAAATACCCATTTCCAACACAACTCAGGCTAACTTGCTGATTGAGTCTTAAGATGAAACTGATGATAAAGCTATTGGGAAGTTTATTATGATTCAGATTTTGTCAGTCATGGAAGATGATGGAAAAGACCTATTGGTTCTATTCCTGTAATGGCAAGAAAATAGGGATATTTTTGGTTACTAGTGCTTTTTTCCTGTGCAAAATAGTTGTAAAATATTAGTGTTCTGTTTTTATCAGTTCACTCACATTTTCAGAAATAGAAATTACTAAAATTTATCTGCATGAGTAGTGATACTAAATTGATTAAAAACTGATTTGAGATAACATGGTGCTATAATTATATCAGAATGGTATGTACGTAGCTCAAAGCATGGGATGCAAGAAGCAGAGCGTGTATGTTTTAATATAGCAGTGATGGTCTTGGTGAATTGAATTGTGAGCAAATGGGTAACAAAATTGCGGCATTGCTGACACTTTGGAAGTACACTATTTAAGTTGCTGGTGTTATATGGCTTAAGACAGAGATTGTTTTCATACAGTTCAGGAGTTATCACATGTGTAGATCCTCAGTTGTGACATCAGTAACTACTGAGAGTTTTCCTCTGGACTGTCTTTAATGTTGCCATTTGTTGCTCAACTTGAGGTACATGGCACACTTTATAGTTTGTAATGCGATAGTGAGTTAGGTTTAAAGTCTGAAATACTCTTTCCCCTACTTGATAATATGTATCACATTACAGCACTCATTGTTCTGAAAAAACCCCGCAACTAGTTTTACTTAACACACTATTCTTAAAACTCAGCCTTTGGGAAAATCGCTGTTTTTTCACTAGGTGTAAACTAGTGTTTGCATATAGCAACTACTTAAGCTCTCTGCTTTGGTGTACTGTATTCAGTTGAAAATGCAGTTTACATCAGTGTCTAGTAAGGTGTCTAGATTACTTTTGTCTTATCTTTTCTGCCCTTGTACATGGTGCTTTTTATGGGGATTGAGAAAGTACTGGTGTGAGTTAGTAATTCTAAAATGTAAAGCTGTAAGGGGAACATGTTTTAAATATAACTTGAACTAGACTCAAGAGATTTGTTCAGTTTTTCAAAGAAAATGTCTGTGTCATTTGGGCCTTTTGGCTAACTCCTGTATATTTGTTTAGATATGTACACCATCATCCTTCTAGTATCTGTTTCAGAAATACATTAAACATAACAAATCTGCGAAAAGTGGTTCATCCTTTCCTTGCCAGCCTCATACTATTTTAAGTGCATGTTTGTTGCACTGCATTTTTGCTAGCAAGCAGAGGTATGTATGTATTTGAAAGTTATTGTAGATTTTAATTAGTATTAGTGATTTTTCATTCCACAGTTGTGAGCTACCCTTCCTGTAAAACCCTGGCTTGGATGGCTCTGCTGCATGGTAGCAGTGGGTTTCTCTCCTGTCCTTATTGCAGAAAATCATCTAATCTCTTTTTAAATATCCATGAACCAAGCCTTTAAGTCTTAAAAAATAAATACTGAAATGTTGAATTTGGGCAAACTTCAAAGATTCCATGAAGAATTCCTTTTGTAGCTGATGACAGTCTGCCAAATTCTGCTCTTAATAAAAGCTTTCTTAGGGCTGCCTGGCCATGGTGATTGTATACAGCTCAACAGTAAAGGCAGTGATTTTCATTTTGCCATATGGTAGTAACTGACTCTAGCTATATGGTAAACACATAATTTTGTTAGAAAAGGAATGGTCCCAATTTGGTTCCTAAAAATGTTATGTAGATGTGGCCAAGCAGCGTTTTTGCTTGAAGGTACTGCCCATGTGCTGGAAGTGGTTAATTTTTCTTGTTCCTCATCTGACCGATCAGTTTATCATTTTTTCTGTGTACACATGCACTGAAGTTTTTAACCGTCTTTGGTCCGTTTGACTAGAAAGCACAGTGAAGTCCTGACTCTTTCTGCTGTATCCTGTGGTAAAACAAATGAGCTTGGAAAGGATATGAAGTTGACAACTACAATGCACTTACTTTTGGTTGTACTTACTGAGTTTATACATTGTTCCTGAAATTTCAGTCTAAACAGCTTAATTTTCACGTGAGATACAATTTTAAAACTTAAAGATAGCAAAGCTTTACTATTCCATTTAAGTAAAACACACCACCACCAGAATCCAGCTTGTCTAACTGCATTTGCATTTATCACCTCAGTCATTTGAAGGGGACCTATTTGGCACTTAAAAAAAGAAAATTCATTCTGGTTGTGAGTTAATTTCTTTGTGGTTCTGCCCAGTGTGCTCATTAGATAAAGCACATTGATAACTTGGGAAGCTTGGTGGCGATTCAGATACACTTAACTGTATTTATTTCCTAAGAAAAATACGTACTTACTTAAAAATTACTATGGATTACCTAGAAAAAAAATTCCTGACCTTAAGTTGTTTTATTGTCTGCATCTATTTTATCTACTGGACATAAAGATAAGATAAACTGGAGAGTCTTATTAGAACAAAAGGTTAACATAGGCAGCAAGGAGACAATATTAACTAAATGTTATGTTAATTTAATTTTAACCATAATCTGATAGGATTTTATAGTATACATTCTGTGAGGAGCATTCTGATCTAAAGTATACCATCATATTTTAAAATGTAATTCCAAACTCATTTTTCCCCTTTTCCACTTTTGATTTCACTTTTCTTTTAACTTGAAAAATAGATTAATCGGTAATTACAAATTCTTTTAAAATGTAGTAAATACAAATACATTGACTTTTATGACGTACTGATGGATAAACAGTCACAATCTGCCTCGAGATAATTTGGCTCAAAAATGCTGAAATAACTGATCTAAAAGAAAATTCCCAAGAGAAAACCAAAGCCCTTTAGGCCTTTTGAAGGGAGAATATGCTTTGAGGTGAGCTGTTCAGAAAATGAGTGGTGTGCTCTGATGGCATGTAGCTCATTTTACTTAAGCATGTTGTGGAAACTAATTTTTTGGCATGCTTCTTAATATATAAGTTATTGTATAACAAGTTGGATCATAATTCTTCCCTTCTCAGTGAAGACAAGTCAAAATAAACTGTAATTAAACTATTAAAATGGCAGGGAAGTCTGGGTAGCAACTGATGGGGTCAGTTTACATTGGACTGCAAATGTGAACAGATTCTCCATCCCATTCCTGAGCCTTGGAGTGGTGTGTATCCATAGGTGGTCTTACAGAGTCTGCAGCCAGCATCTCTTGTTAGCTGGTGCTTCGGGCCAAGACTGGGGACTTGAGAGAGCACATATTTCAAATGCAATTTAATTGTCTTCTCAGGAGCCCTGAATTTATTAATTTGTGCACTGTGCTAGCATTAAGATGCAGAACCATCTTGGGATTTGGTGCTTTCCTTGGGCTGTTAGGTCACTTCTAGCATGAGGGAATATCAGTCCAAACTTCCCTGATTCTTGAATAGTTGAGGAGGGAGTGAGTGTGGCCTGTGGAAAATATTGAGGTTGGACATAACTCGTTTAGATTATTGGCCATTCAGTGCTAGTGTAGAGGCAAATGTTGGGCTGTATTATGCCAAGAGCATTTGTTTTCTTAAAAATCCATTCAATGAAATGTGAGAACTTAATAACAATAGAGGGGTTGACTAAAAGCTTGCAATACTTAATGTCAGGTATAATTTTTCCAATTGGATTGGCTTTTTGTTGCCTTTTGGGATATACCATAAAATATAGTCTTAGTAGGTGGTCTTGCCGATTTGGAGTTTTGCTGTTGTGAAGAAATCTGTTTTGTTAATAGTTTTGGGTTTTTTCCTGTAAAATATTTTAAAAGCTGCAGATGTTTCAGGTTTATTTTCACAGTAATCCATGAAATACTGAAGTTTATCAAAATCAATTTATCTATGTCTAAAATGTAGGTTATAGAATAGATAAACGGAACATTACATTTTCATGAAAACAACACTTTTGATGATCTTAAATGCATGGAAACAAGCCCTCAATGTGTTCGTTTTCAATGGGATAGATTTAGTAGGTCTTTTCCATCTTGAACTTCCTTAAGCTACTATGAAAATTAAAAATTGGAGGGATTCATATTAATGACTTCAGCCTGACTTCTAAAAGTAGTAGGAGATGGGTTTCTTCAGGAAAGCAGTTTAGAACAGCAGCCATTTTTTCCTAATTGAAGGAAGTATTCAGAAAAGTTTAAGTTCAGCGATAAGCATAGCATACTTACAGGTAAAACCATTTTTAAAAACTGCTTTCATATCATAATTATTTTCTACCCAGATCACATGAAAAAAAATATTTGTAAACATGGGTAAAAACTTACTGATTTGTATGTAGTCCCTCGAATAGAGGACAAAATGCTCATAATAAGAGGTATGAGATTCAAAAGGAACTTAACTGTGTTACTGCATACACCTGTTGATAAGGTTTTTCCATTTGTTTTGGTAAATGGTTTGTCTAGAGCTTCTATTGTTCCTAGTTTTACTAGTGTGCTTTTATATCTTAATTTCTGTAGAGTAAAGCATAGCTGTATAATTTGATTGAATTTACATACTAACTGTATGTGGGACATTAAGTGCTTGACTTGAAAGAAGCGCAGTGAGAATAAAGATATTGCTCTTGCCTTGAATTTCTCGGTAAAAAAAAATGCATAGAACCTTGAACAGGAATAAGTGTGAAGTCCTATATGTAAATTGAAAAAAGGTGGGGGGAGGGGGAATAAAGTGACATAATAAAAATGGGAGAAATGTGGTTTAATTTTATATCCACAGCAGATTCATAAAAATTACTTCAAAGCTTTTTATACGTGAAAACTACAAACTAACTAATTTCAAATGGAAAAGATTGAAATACCAGTTACATTGTCTTCGATTATTTAAACTTTGAACTTAGTGTTGTGCAGGTGGCCAAGGAATATCAGAAAAACTGAAATGAATTAATGTTCTAAAAAAATTTTAATGTTCATGGGACAGAGGGTGGGGTCACTGCAGTTCTAGATGTTCCCTCTGAGTTGTTGTTATGAAGTTGTTCTGTAGGACTTGGTTTTTGTGGCTGAATACAGCAACTGTATACAGCGTACACGCCTCATGTTGTCGTAAGTATGGTACAGCTGATTTTAAGATTGTTAGCCTCTCATCAAACCAGAGAAAATCCAGTCTTACACCTATGTGTCATAGCCAGAGGAGCACCAAACAGAAGACGGAAGATGGTGTAAAGGAAAACAAAATAGTGAATATTTATTAGCAAATATGGGATAGGATTAAGGTATTTTCATTAGTTTTTGCCTTAATTTCACTGTAATCAATTTTTTATTTATGTGAAAGGGAAGGTAATTTTATTCACAATGAATATTTGAAAGAAAAAACAAATACCGAACCAAAACATCCCTCCTAAAAAAACCCCACCAAACAAAACAAAAAAACCCAATGCCTAACCCCTCCCAAGCACAACAGGTTTTCCCTCTTTACGTAACCACATATACTTAAGCAAGGTGGAAAACCACATACACTTCAGCAAGTTGGAAGAGGAAAAGTATAGTAAATCTAAAAAGATGTAAAAACCACAAGGATTTATTGTAATTCTTTTTGCAGCTGTTTGCTCTTGGTGTTTTGGGCATTTTAATGTGTTTCTTTTTTTTAACAGCTCCATTACTGTTCATTACTTACTATAAAAGGATTTATTCTGCAGTTCTATTACTAACCTTTAAGTATTTTTATCTAGTGTAAAACTGCAGGAAAAAACCCTGCATAAACCAGCTATCGCAGTACTGTAGAACGCAGTCTTTGAACTGCCAGCTGGAAGCAGTCTTTCAAGCTGCTTGCAAATGTTTTAAATACTTGTATGCTAATAGGAAATTTGAAATCTTTGTGTGCAGATTTAAAATAATAATTCAATACATGCATTGCTGCAGGTAGGAATAGCCCTTTGCCCTCCTTGCTGCTTGGTCCTGCTTCCCGCCTGCTTTGTGCCACCCTTGCATCTCTATGCCCGTGCAGTGAGCAGGGTAAAAGAAATCCAGTAAAAATTATCAGTTATGCTCATGTCAGTGTGGAAGGAAGGAACAGCAAGGAATGGGCAGTAGAGCAAGACTCTTCATAACTGCGCAGACATAGCTTAGTTTGTGCTGTCTCTACATGCCACATAGAAAGTGTTGGTTTTTATATGTTCTCACTAAGTGAGTTTGGATGAGTTTTCCGTACTTCTAAGAAATGTAGGTAAGAAATATGTTGAGGGCTTTAGATGTCTGAATAGCATGGTTATGTTTTACATTCTTAGTGACAGTTGGCCCAAGAGGGCAAGTATTTGAAGTAATGAAGAAACAAACATACACAAAAATGCTGAGCCAAATTATCTGAGCTTCGTCTGTCTGTTCACTTTCTGCAGTTGCCAAGAAGGTTACATGCAAGCCAGTAAAATATGGAAAATAGTGTTCTTCACGATTTCTCCAGGAACGATGATATACACAGTTGCTTTAGAGAAGCAAGAGTATTCACATGTGCTTTTTCTTGGAAGAAAATATGTAAACTGCAATTACAAAGATGGGAAATACTGTCTTGTAAAATCCAACGTTCTTCATTCTTTGATACAATAGCACTGCGGTGTTCCATATATTAAGTTGCACTTTTAAGGGACAGAGCGTGTGAGAGGTAAGCTGCAGCTCCAGTTTTAATCAACTTCAAATCAAAAGCCTTTTCCAGAAATGACAGAAGTAAAACTTTAGTAATTAAACAGTAGATCATCTTCAGTTCTGTTCCAGTGTGGAACATTGTGCTTCTAGAACTTCCAGCATTGTATCAGTAGCGGTTCCTCATCTGACATTTTCAGAACCAGAGCTGTGCCAAATAACACAAATAAAGTTTCTGCCTTAGTGTGTGAAGAATGCAATTCATTACATTTCAAAAACTGAATGTTCGGAGTTTTGAAAGAAAAAGTAAGAACTAATTGTCATATATTGAATTACTGGTTTAAAAGTGAAAATTATGTCAACTTGGCATTTGGGATGGCTATGCTTTTAGAACCGTTTTGATATATGTGCCAGTTTACTGTTGCCATGTTACACTTTGTGTAGTTTGAATATCACGTAATGCATGTTCAGCGTCATCCTTGCATCACAGTTGTGTACAGTTTCATATTTTATTCACACTGCTGAATGCAAATGTAGAAGGGGGTACTAGAGCATTTGTTTAGTATTATTTAACTTGTTTAGGAGGGTTTTTCATTGCTAAGCTTGCTTTCTGTTTTGTGTTCACTCTGCATGTTTTGTGCAAAATACGTTTTTTCTGTTGCATATGGGGAAAAAGTAGCAAGTCATGAAAATGTGTTTACTAGGAAAGTAAACAGAAGTCCTGGATGCCTCTTACTGCTTCTAAAATGATAGCTGGCTCAGGAGAATAAAATCACTTGGTGTACTTTCATGCATGATTACATCTAGATTTTTTCCTGCTTACGGCCCACTTCAATATTTATGTTAAAGATTAAAAAAATTGTGAGTTTAGTTTCCATAGATAATCTGGTTTTAATCAGAAGCATGTGTACAAGTGAGTAACTTAGTCACAAATGACTTGATGTTTGCTCTGAATAGTACTGTAACTCCCCAAGTTGTATTAAACATAAAAAAAAATTAGTTTGAGTTTCATAATTTTTGAAGTGAAACTTTAAAAACTGTATTGAGTGAGAGTAAGCCAGTCCACTGCAGGGTGGGGAAAGGTGCAAATCTGTGGAGAAATCATGTTCTTGTTCTGAGTTGCATTACGTTACCAGGCATGCATTTCTTACTCTTTAAATTGGGATCATTTTGCGAAGCTGTTTGTTATAAAGACTTAAAAAGAAATAGAATTTGTCTTATTTTACCCAATTATAAGTATTAATTCATTGTTAGCATCTTAAAAATAGAATTGGTTATATTAGATACATGTACTTTACTGGAGATGATGGGGCATGTAGAGATGATGGGGCACGTAGTATGGATATCAGAAATAGGATAATCCAAGCGATGGTAGTTACCGAAGACTGATAATATGTTGTGCCTTTAAGCCTAGTTGGATAAAAGCTGATCTTGAGCATTATTTTTACTACCTTTGAAATGAAGTCGTTAATATATCTTTTTCTTCTTCTAGTTAACCATAAACCTGAGTTTCCTAGGTGTCTGATATTTTTGGGAAATAAATACTGATTTTAAAACCCTGTGCCCAGAACCTTGATACTACATTTGCATTTCTGCATGATTGCTGTAGTAGTCACAGAAGTGCTCACAGGTTTGAAAATGTTCATCTAGATTTTTGGGGAAGGGTAAGGGATTGATTATTGTATGTCGCTTAATTCTTGAGGCCTCAGGTGGGAAAACTGGTAACGTAGAATCTTCTTCATATTATTGTTAAAAAAAAAAAAAGCAAATTGTTAAAAAATCTGTTATCTTCAAAACTGCCCAGTATCGAGGAAGCTGAATGGTGTATCTTTAAAGAAGGTGGGAAAACTTTATTTTATTGGAGTTCTCACATATTTATGAAGTATTTGAGCTCTAAATCTTTCACTGATCTGACATTGAGGACATTGTGACTCAACCCTAACCTTCCGTTAATATTATGGTGAAAATTCTGGAAGCTTCTGCAAAGCTTTAGAAGTGATATGAGTATGTAATGTGACATACTGACTATAGGACTGGGCCAAATCATTCATCTTTGAAGTTTGTCACTGGCCTGCTCTGGGTATCCTTATCCATTCCATTTAGGACTTCGTTTCCAATTCTGTATTCCAGGTTTTCTTTTATTGTAAAAGGCTTTAACTTTTCCTGATTATATGGAAGATAGGAGTTGTATCAAACCTTATTTGGGGGTTGTAGTACTGAACTTGCTGGAAATGAGTTAAAGGAAAGAATCAGATGTCAGACGCACAGTAAAAACAGTTCTTTATATGATTTGGCAAGTCATTACATACCTCTCCATATGTGTTTTGTTAGTATATGAAATATCATGCATGTATTCTTAACCTGTTGTGTCATTAAAAAGGATTTATGGCTCTTCCTGAGGGTAGAAAAAAAAAGAGTTCATTCTGGATTAATGTAATTTTAAAGTTTCTTTTTTGTGCAAATTAATACACAATAATTAAGTGACAGAATACATGTGAACTTAAAAAAATAGGTAGGTACCCTTTCTTGACTTATGGTTGTGTGGAAATACTAATATGGAAAAGTAACAGTAGATTAAATGCCCTTCATGGGTTTGCAGATGGGGGATATAGTAATGTGGAAAAGCATGAAGATGTGGTTTGACCTCATCTTTCAGTTTGTTTCTTCTAAAAATTTGGAAGCTACCATAGAATTAAAAACCCCAAATATGACTCTTGGTAAGTTGTTCCAGAGTTCTACTATAAATGAAACTAGTTCAATGTAAACATGCAAATAAAATACATGCTTTAATGGACAAAGTAAATCTGAAAGCCTGTGTTTCATTAAGGTATAGAGAAGAGTACTGTTATTGGCTATATGTTCTCATATTTTCAGTTTTTGTCTACATAACCTTAAAGGAACAGAGGCGGAACTTAATGGCATGCAGAGAAAGGCTAAAAGGCTAAGTATACAAGACAAAATTGCACTGGGAAAGGACTGAAGCTCAAATATGTATAACTTAATATACCAGTGCTTCAACAGAGGACTTCTGTCATGAGTTTAGAGAGCTCCTGCTTAAAAACAAATGCTACCCAAACCTGATCCTTCTCTTATTGCAGGAAAATGTCATCTTTGCCTTGATTGTAACAAAACAAGAATAGGACCATCAGGATTTAAGTTTATGAAGAACATAATTATCTTGCCACAGTGATAAATCTGAGTAGTTGAACAGTCAGCACCTGAGGTAGCTTGTTTGCTGATAGGGTACATGTACAGCTGCGTGACTGTCATAGCCTTTCCAGGACTCTGAATATGGTAGTGTCTTCAGTTGTTTCACCAGTTGCTTCACCTGCCTCAGTTAATGAAGTTCCTTTATGGCTACAAGGATGCTTTTCAAAGTCTTCATCTCTTCTGCTTAGCAAATTTCGGTCGCAGAGTGGCAGCTACTGCAGTTGAGGGTGGTATAGTCATGGAGCACTTAAGTCAGCATTTGCTCTTGCCAGCCACAGTTGTCTTAGTTTACACCTTTTGAGTCCTTGCAGTGCGCTTCCAAATGTTAGTTTTCATGAATTATAAATGTGGTATTCTCAATGAGGTATTGATCTGAGCTAGCTTGAGTAGAGACTTAAGAAATGTTATATAGAAATTTTCCAAAAGTGCAAGCCAGTTACTTCTACTGTCAACGACACAAATTCCTTTGATAATTCAAGGTATGTTACAGAAAATTAACCGATTGGATGATTATTTCAGTCCGATTCCCTAATTTTGTAATAAAGATGCGAAGACCTGTTTCTACCTCCAGGTACTGAGGTTCATCTTTAAACTATTTGGATATCTGCATTTATTTTATTTTGCACAGTGTGGTGTAAACTAGAATCGCTCAAAATTTATGCATAAATATACCCTGTCAGAGCATACTCAGCAATCAGGTGCTGATCAGATGCAAGATTTTGCAGAGCTCAGAATGAAAGTAAGTTGACTGAAACTTGTTAAATAAGATGGAAATAAAGTTACGAGAAGGCAAGAACAAGGTGGAACAGAATAAGAGAGCAAACTGTGAGCTCTTTGAAGATGGTCTGTAAAAAGTAGCGGAAGAATCTGGTAACAGGTAAATGTTCTGTTAAGTTTTCAAAGAAATTGATGTATCAGTATGCAGAACTTCGGTTTGAAATGCGGACTTTGTTGGAGAAGCTGCTGCTTGCTTATGTGGAGTTTCTTTTTCAAGACATAGCAAATAATGCTGGTAGTGTGTTAGAATGGACATCTTTTCCTTGTGTATGTCAAAAGTCACAAAGAGGTAACTGAAGTAACAACTTTTGTGTTCTAGTCTGTGTTCATAACCATTTTCTCATTGATGTGTTGATATTTACAAATTTGTCACCTGACGTAATTTTGATAACTTCTTTTTATAACATTTTTAATGTGAGAATTGTAGTATGAGCTTCCATCTTGAAATCTTTAATTGAACCATGATGAAAAATAGTGCCAACAAGCAGTCTCTCTGATTGGAAATATTTTAGTCTTTAATATGATGCCAGCTGACTGCCTTTATATGTAAGATGATAACAAAAGGAAGTTCCCTGTGTCTTACCATGTGGTCTTGGCTTAGTCCTGTGCAAACATGGTTCCATCATTAAGGCCTTTGTACTTTGTTGTTCTCAAGCGAAGAAAGTTGTAGCCAACTGGATTGTCTTTTAAGGGGGGTAGATGGTAGAAGGGTTAATTTTAATAGTATTTCTAACATATGCTGAGATGCCTGATAGTTACTCTGTTACTCGAAGTGGAAATTATTCATGGTATTGTGCTTTTCAGTCCTCTTCGTTACATGTTAGCAGGTGCTTCCTTAGCTCTGCCTATATGAGAGCTGAGGCATAATGCTTTTTTAAATGTTTTGATATTCACTCATAAAGCTATTTCACTTTGGGTAGGAACAATAACTTTATCTTACAGGTAGTAGCCACTTCTACTAAAATATAAGTAAAATGTATTAGAAAGTTGAGATAAATCTTAGTGCAGCATCAGCAATATGTCCAATTGTGCAAGTAAAGGACAAAATGCCAAGTTTGAGTCCCAGTTCACCAGACGATGAAGCTTGTACAACAGTAGCACATAGAGAATCTCCGCTCTTCAGTTTTATGTGGTTGAGTTCACTGCATACTCTGCCTTAAAAATTTTCACAGGTTCCTTGGTGGTGTTATGCACAACTTTTAGCCCGGGTCTGAATAGTAATCTGCTTAGACTGGCCAAGTGCAGGCTGGGTTTCTTGCAAGGACTAGTTATATCATATAGAAATATCTGTAAATGCATTCATCTCTGCAAAACACAAGTTTTCATGAGAAATGGTACCTTTATTCAACATTGCTTTGTGGTTTTTTTCTTAAACAGGTAAGTCTATGTCAGTGGACCAATATGCAATAGAGCATTTGCAGGATACCCTGCAGTTTATTAATGCTGTTCTGTTGTCTTTGTCTTGAAATACAGATTACATTTCCTGTGTATTTCAAATCTAATATAAGATTTTCTTTTTTCTACCAAATATGGCTTTATTATGGTGGAAGCTAGGAGCTCTGGTGTTCTGTATTTGTCATGAAGTAATTGGAGATAAAAATTGTCACCCAGCAGAGTTAGCACAGGAGGGAAATTAATTGCACAATGAATTACCAGATTTTTTGACAGGACCAGAGGCAGTGGGCACAAATTGAAACACAGGAGGCTGTGTTTGAACGTCAGGGAACACATTTGTAATGTGAGGGTGACAGAGCACTGGCACAGATTGCCCAGGGATACCAAGCCTCTGCTCAAGGTGGCCCTGCTTGAGCAGGGGGGGTTGGACCAGATGATCTCTAGAGGTCCCTTCCAACATGAACCCTTCAGTGATTCTGTCATCTAAATAAAGCTTTGACTTTATTGAACTTTATATGAATTAACATTAAAACCCTATTGCATGCTTAAGTATTTGACTGCTTCCTTACTAGGTTTCATTTCAATATAGATATATGTATTGCTTGGCATTGTTAAATTTTACATTTTCAAATGAAGCACTTCAGAGATGAAAGCTCTTTGAGTGCGTCTTGAGTTGTTGCTCTTTATAAGGACCGTGTGACCAGAGCTTGCCCTGGCCTTTCCCCCAGCACAGTCTTATGGCTTCAGAGATTGTAGCCCCACAAAGATAATCAGTTCTGCTGTCATTATTTTCGAAGAGGAGGTTAGGACACGGGCCTAACTTGGCACCTGCTGCAAAAATGACAGGTAAGGAATCCTACAGGAGGGAATGGGGAGCGTTGTGTGAAGTTGTGTAAAGCAGCGTTGCTAACGCTTCTGAAGTAAATGTGCTGTGGTTTGGTGAGTGTCACAGTTCCTTAGGAATGCTGGGTTTTTAAATTAGAGAAAGTGGTATTCTGCACAATCTAGGAAGTTTCCTTTGAAACTAGATCCCCCCATAGTTTTTGGAAGATCCAAAATGTCCTCAAACTAGTGAGGTCATCACATCTCAACTATATATAAGTATTTTTCTGTAATATAAAGTTTATGCTGATACTCTGTAGTCTTAAATCTGAGAATACTGACTCTTAGGCTTTGCCTATACACATTTTTTCTGCTTTAAAACAATTTAAAAATTATTTTGAAATCAGACTAAATCTATATGAATAAATCTATGCCTATTTAAATGTCTCTAAAATTTTCTTAGTGGTTCTTTCATCTCAGATTGCATAATTGTAAACCTGTTTGCACAATGTGTAGCACAATGATATCCTGACTTCTGTTAAAGTAGTAGAGCAATAGTGATACTACTTTATGCTGCCTGTGCTGGTTTAACTATATCTCGTTTACGGCAGACTTTTCTAAATCTGTTTCAAACTCTGTATGTAAACAAGCCATAAGTTTCTGTGATAGTTGAACTCACTCAGAATTTGTAGAACCTGAGGTAAAACAAGCTCGTGAAATTTTAACTGTAACTTCAATGCTGAGTGCTGCAAGGGTTTCAGATGCTTTTGATCTGTCAGGTTTCTTAAGCTTTCTTTGTTGATTGGTGAAGTCACATCTATACGTCATTATTTCTAGGTGAAAGAGATGATGAGGGTTAAAGGTTATTCCCTTGCTCCTTCAACAGTTTTGTACTTCTTAGCTGTTCAAGATAAGGTAAAGTATCACAGAATGCTCAGGAACTTCGCATCCATGTAACAGGGCATGGGAGTTCGGAATGGAGAAAATGATCATGTTACTTGGATTTTTTTCCAAGCTGCTCAGCATGAACACAGTCATTGAAAGTAGAAATCTGAACACCTGAAGACATTTCTGCTGCATTAATGACAACGTACGTAGAATGGATAATTATGAAAATCACTGATCAGACACAGCTAGTCTGGTGCTGCAGATTCCTCAACTTGATATGGGAATGTTAGTGAGCAGTGTAGGGGAGGGGGCTGTATTCAAAAATATGGGATTGAGTTGCTGTATCTTATAGGATTATTTTAATGACTTTGACTACAGCCTGACAGTTCACAGAATTTTGCAAAAATGTATATATTGATATATAAAATATATATTAAAATATAACACTTTAATTATACTGTGTGATAGAAGCCTGAGTGATGTTAAGAAGTTAAAGACTTCTTTCCCTTCTGCTGATCAAACCCAAACTTCTTTGAAATCTTTTTTATAAAAGAAAATGGATCTTCCTTTTGTGTTAAATGCATGGTCTTACATATAGGCATGTAATGACTCACAATTTTTTTTTAAATTTACAAAGTATTTATAAATTTCAGTGTCTTCAAGTTCAGACCTTACTTAAGCTACACAGATGAAATCTTTGTCCTTTCTGTTTAAATCTTTTCAGACCTGCTCATCATTCCCCAAATACTGAAGAAATAGTTTAACTTCAATATTAGTGAAGTTTTGCAACCCAAGCAAAACAGAAAAATAAGTGTCCCTGACTCGTAGTAGGTGTCACTGGTACGGGTTTGTTACCTGGCCAGTAGTAACTGCCACCGTTTTTCTTTTTTGAAATCTGATTCCAGAAGAGGAGTATCGCTACATCCACATTCCTTATTCTGTGTAAGATGCTAACGTCAGATGCCCAATACCTTATAAATTGAAAATTGTGAAATAGATGTCTCATCAAGGAAACTGAATGCCTTGCTGGCTCAGTTCAAGTAGTATTTGCCTTTTTGTTTCTAGGAACTTGATTTTATTTTTGAGCCTTAATTTGGTAATGTTCACTTTTTCCCTTAAATACTTCTTTGCTTCTAGCTGTCTGCAAGTATGTGCTCTTAAGGAGAGAATTTGGGGAATATAAGATTGGGAAAGGTTATGTTGCAGTTTGCCTCCTGCACGCGCTGGCAGCCATGCAATGATGCCCAGGTGACAATTGATTTACTACTCTCTGGTGGTTTTATTGTTGCAAATGTGTGCTTTTGTCCTCAGCAGGGGCTACTCATGATTCAGGTGAGCAGCTTTGGCCAGACTTGAGTAAAAACTAAGAGAAGAATGGGGAGGAAAAGATTGCTTGACCATTTAAAAATGTATAGCACTGGATCTTCTGTTAGTACATCAGCAGCCAACATTGTTATCTGTTACCTTTTGATAGGTGAGCCTGAACAAATGCAAACATGAACACAGCTCTGCGGATCATCTCGGGTTCCCTTTGGAAACCCCAAATAAATGGCCACAAGGGATTGTGTTCTCCTGAGAACAGCTCGGCATTGGAGTTCTTCCTTTCTGTGTCATGGATAGTGGCTCTGCTACTCTCAAAGCGATACCTCTGCCTGCTGGTGCAGAATGTCCTGTGGTCCACTTCAGTGGAAGGCAGAATTTACCTGTGCTGCCGTTCAGTGTTGCTAGGTAATTTTTAAAGTAGACATAAAATAAAGGGGGAAATGGAGGGAAATATAGGGGGGAAGCTCTTTGTTGCAGTAGCCACCAAAAATCCTGTCAATTTTTTTTTTTAAAAAAAAAGCAACCTGTCCTGTCAGTCGAGGCAGTGAAGCTGCACAGCGTCAGTGTGCAAGGCAATCGTAAAACGTCCTGCAGTGTTGTGGATTGTCACGGCTGTTTCTGCTTGGTGTGCTGCTGCGGCGGCTTGGGGCTTGTCTCACACAGCCATTCTGTGTGGGAAAGACAGTAGTGGGGAGTACTCTGTAAAGCTGAATATGCGTTACCTGAGGTTGTACTGAGGAGCTGGTTTTCAATTTCCCTTGATAATGGCACAATATGTGCACAGTATCAGTCAGTTTGTGCATGATGCATCTGTTCTCTTCAGAACAGGCATGTTTATCATGCTGTTAGCCTTTTAGAATATTTCAGATCCATTTTGCTCGGCATCATACCCACTTTGAGCTTTAATTTAAAGAAAAGCTTTATCATATGAATGAAGGTGATTCAGAGTCTGTTACTTTGAAAATAACTATTTGCTGTGTTCCTGCTCACTCTTGGAAATCCATTTTTTCAGCACTAGCTGCTAGGATACGTTTGGGTCTAACAAAGTAATTACTGTAATCATAAACAGTAGGGTCTATATAGGGTAGAGAGGTTGGAATGATCTTAATTTCTTGTAGAGAGTGAATCCTGAAGAAATAGTGCAGAGGCAGAGACATACTGTTTAAAAAAAAAAAAAAAACAACCCATGCTATATAATCACTGTGTAAGTATTTGAGTTATGGTAAATGATTAATTTGCAACGCTACCATATGCTCTTACTGGTTAGTTTTAGGCATTGTCTTTAAAAACATACCAGATTTATTTGGCTACAGTTTTGTCACTATTATCTATTAGTTGCCAAGAATCTGGCTTCCTGCTTTCTCTTCAGTAAATCTGGGTGGCCAAGAAAGAGAAGGTAATATACACTGACTGTTACAGAAACTGGAGAGACTTTTAGCCTTTTGGAGGTCCTAGCCTTGCTGTTTGTAGATAGGGGAGAAAAGGAAGAAAAGCCTCATTATTATGTTTTTTTTTTCATAATGTTAAAATACAGACCAAAAGGTGGGCAGTTCGTAAGTGCACCTTCCCTTCAAGATGGGCACATACTTGTCAATAGCTGTGTTAGTTTCACCATGTGGAGGTGATGTCCCAGGACACTAATATTTGTCCAGATGACAATTCCAGCCTGGTCCCTGAGGCTGACAGTCATCACTGCAGCCCTTATTGTATTTGACCTGCTAAATGATTTTAATACTAGCACTTGCAAAATTACAGCTCTGGTTATAACGGGTTAGTGGGCTGTGCTTTGTCGTACCTGCTTTAGGAAGAGAGTACCATCTAGCTGAATGTCTGTGTTATGGAACAGATAACAGAACTTCTGAAACTGGATATATAGCAAACTGCAGCATGAGGGGAAAGGATGAAAAGAAAGCAAATGGGAGAACTGATGAATTAACAGCACTTCTAATAGGACTCTGACATTAAATTTTGCCAACTTTGAAATCTTATTTATTCTGAACTGCTGGCCTTTTTTCAGCTGTATCTGATAAGGTAAATGTTACCTTTATTTTAAATGTTTGTAGTTGTGTGCTGTAATTTGCACAGTCAATTCTGAGTTGCTTTTTGGGGCTGTTCCTGAAGTGAAGCTAGCCTGAAAGGTACAACCTGTGTGTGGCTTTCCAAAGTAATTCTTCCTGTAACAAATACTTTGCAGGGTGTGATAAGTTTTCTGATCATCAAGCAGGACCTCAAGATGTTGGTAAATTGTTTAAAGAAGTCTTTATCTGAGCACACAGAGTTCTTCATCCCCTTGCGCTGCTGTAATCGGGGGCTTTCCAGGCAGTCTTCCTCTCTGCAGGCATTTCTGTAGGGCTCCTTGGCTCTGCAACATGTTTCTATGTCTGCTTCCCCAGCCTGAGCAATGCATTATGTTAAACCTATCAAACGTTGCAGTACTTGGGTGTTATCTTAAATCGGAGGTATTTGTGGGGAAGAGGTGATGTTAATTGGGGGAGGGAGGAGGGAATGTGTGCATCTGGGTGAGAGCTGTTCTGAAGCCTGAATGGCTGGGGCAGGGAGCTGTTGAATTTAAACCCTTTGGATCATTCATTATTTTGTGTGTGGACTCTGGAAGAAGACACACAGAGTTCAAGGTAGATACCCTCATTAACACTTTTGGTTATTATTTAGGCCTTTTTGAATATAATTACAATAACTTTAATTATGAATTAATTAATGTAGTAGGAATAAAATTATACTCTGACTTGCTGTTTGTTCTTCCAACTGCACTTAACTGCAAATGCAAGCAGATGTACTGCAGAAGTTTTAAAATGACGAAAGTCTTAAACTTTTGCATCAATTTCTGATGCTTTTAGTATTAAAATGTATTTTAATGAGACTTGTATGCAGGTCTGTTCGGAGATGTTATAATGTAGGACATTTTACTCCAGTTCAGTTGTATTATTTTCATATACAGCTTTGCCCCTTCTAAGCATCCATTACATGTCTGTACCACAGCAGGCTGTGGAGCTGGGAGGAGACTCTTTCTGCTTCCAGACTCTCAGTCCATCTACAGTGAGAGCAGTTAGTTCTCAAATTTCATTAATAACTCTGTGTTGTGTGCAGGGATCCTAATTACTGTGGTGGCAATAAAATGAGAAGGATGAAACGTCATTTTGGCCACATGCATTAGCAGGCCTAGAAGACGACAGTGTTGTGTTTGATGTGTGTGTTTTAAAAACCCTTCAAGGAGAAATGACTCAGGGCTCTTTGGAGCAGAACTGCACTTAGTCTACTCCAAGCAGAAGTCTGAAAATCTAGGAACTTGTTAATATTCTTTGAACAGCTGTTCTTTTTTAACTGCTGAGGTAGTAAAATTAAATTTAAAATCTTTAGAGAAATCTGTGTAGTAACAGTGGTAAGAATGGGTAGAGAATAAATGGATTTCTTTTCCTGGTAATGTGAAGTTTTATTATGGTTTATTTCTCCATATTATACTTACGGGTATTTGAAAAGAGAAACTACTGTATTTTTCTAGTTTGTTTTGAAGTGTCACAGTTATTTACTGTCTCTTTATTTTTTAGGTTATTATTAAAATCTTAAAATGCAGATGAAGACTGGCTTGTGCAGAATCCTTCTGCTATCTTATGCATACAAAAGGGAGTCCTAAACCAAGTTTTAATAACAGGTATGTATGAGGATATTTGGCTTTATGCAGCAATTACTGAAATAAGGAGCCCTCTTTTTGTTCACATTTGTGATTTAATGTATTTTTGCTTCTACACTTCAACTAATACTTACTTTCAGATAATGTAATTCCTTGCATAATTCCTGTCACATGTTAACATGTTTTTAAAGGACTTGGAAGTATGTGTACACAGCCTCTTGCAGACAGCTCAAAATCTGGCTAGCCATAATGTGTCTTACATCCAAAAACCATAGTGCCACATTAATATGATGCCGTGTCCGAGCTGCTGGATGTTAGTGGTACATTGCACTCAGAATCTAGTTTGTACGATTAACATGGTAGTTTTTGATTCTGAACAGTCCTCAGCGTTAGCCAGTAGGCTTTGGTCTAGAAGGCTGTGTCCGTGTACCCTGTAAAACCTGGAGTAGAGTTCAGTTTGCCTACACACAGGTATGTAGCGTCATCTACCCTGGGTGTTGGAAGCATCTCTGTGAGACTGACAGGGAAGTTCTAAAGGGAGATTTATGCAGCTTGGTTTGGTAGTTCTGATAGTTCTGGAATTCCAAAGTGTCAGTTGCTTTTATAAAGTAAAAATAATTTTAAACACTGATGGGATTTGACTGAGATGTGCAAGAGGAATTTGGGTTAGTTGTCCTCTGTGTGTGTTTGGCCTAGTACACATACTCAGAGCTGTCTCTATAGTTGTTTTAACAGTAAACAGAGAACTAGATATATATAAAGAACAAGGCATATTGAGCTGTTTATTAATGACATGTGAAAGATGTCCCTGCCCATGGCAGGGGGGTTGGACTAGATGATCTTCAAAGGTCCCTTCCAACCCAAACCATTCTGTGATTCTCTAGTAGCAGTCCATATGATTTATTGCTAATTGGAGGGGTCCTTTTACTGATTTCCAAGTCAGCTGGTAACTAAGTGTGGGAAGTAAGCAGTAAAACTTCAGAGAGTAGCATGGGAATTATAAACACGATGGGGTTCTTTGTCACTGTGTAAAAAGCATGGGAAAGGCAACACGAGAGAAGAGATCTTTCTGCAGTCATACATCTCAAACTGTACTGTGAGTTATAACGAATACTGAAAAATTGCCTATGAGGTCTTTGATTCCCGAGACTGAAATCATTCAAACTTTCTACCCAAGACAGGCAGAATCCTATTATACTCTCCACAGAAGCTCTGTCTCCTTTTTTTCTACCTTTTACTCTCTACCTGCTATGCCTTGTTGCATCTTTCACTTAGGTAGCACTGCTTTGTAAAGGATTTTTCCTAAAGGAAAATTTTTCTCTGTGGATGCTTCAGATGAAGAGTTGGAGCCCTGCGCCCCTCCCTAGTGTTCAGGTCACCCTGGTAACGCACTACATGCCAGAGAGCGAGGCAGTTACCCTTGCTACTCCTCAGCCCTGCAGTGCTAACTCCCATCTCACCTCTGCAGCTGAAATTGGGGCAGGCTTTTCACAGAATCCCAGAATCTCTGAGGCTGGAAGGGCACTGTGGAGATTGCATAATCCAGCACCCTGCTCAGAGCAGGATGTCAGGTAGAGCAGGTTGTCCTGGACCATCTCCATTTGGGTTTGGTCTCCAAAGAATGGAGACCTCACCACCTCTCTGGGCAACCCGTACCAGTGCTTGGTCACCCTTGCAGTACAAGTTTCCTGATGTTCTCCTGTGTTTCAGTTTGTGCCCCTTGCCTCTGGTCCTGTCCCTGGGCACCACTGGGAAGACTCCGGCTCTGTCATCTTTATACCCGCTCATTAGATGTTTATAAATATTTATAAGATTTTGCCCCGCCTTCTCCAGGCTGAACAGTCCCAGCTCTCTCAGCCTTTCATAACATGAAAGATGGTAGAGTCCCTCAGTCGTCTTCCGTTCCGTTCACTGAACTCAATCCAGTATGTCCACGTCTCTTGTACTGGGGAGCCCAACACAGGACACAACACTCCAGATGTCTCACTGGGGCTGAGTAGAGGGGAAGGATCACCTCCTTCCATCTGATGGCAACTTTTTTTGTAAGGCAGTGCAGGATGCCATTGTCCGCCTTTGTGGCCAGGTCACATTCTTTGCTCATGGTGGCTTTTGGACTTGGTGTTCACCAAGACCCCCAGGTCTTTACCTGCAAAGCTGCTTTCCAGCCAGTTGGCCTCCAGCCTGTCATGGTGCCTGGGATTACGCCTCCCTAAGTGCAGGATTTGACATTTCCCTGTTGAATTTCATGAGATCCTGTGGGCCCGTTTCTCCAGCCTGCCGAGGTCTCTCTGGATGGCAGTGCAGTCCTCTGCCTTATCAGCCGCTCCTCTCATCTTTCTATCACCTCCAAACTTGCTGAGGGTGTGCTCTGTCCCATCATCCAGGTTGTAAATGAAGATGTGGAAAAGGACTGGCCCCAGCACTGATTCCTGGGATGTTCTGCTACTTACTGGCCTCCAACTGGACTTTGTGCTGTTGATCACAACCTTCTGGGCGTGGCTGTTCAGCCACTTTTCAGTCTGCCATATTGTCCACTTATTGAGCCTGTACTTTATCTGCTTTTCAATGAAGATACTATAGCAGACAGTGTCAAAAGCCCCCATGAAGTCAAGGTAGACAGCATCCACTGCTCTCCCCATGTCCACTGGACTGGTCCCTCATCATGGCAGGCTGTCACGTTAGGATCCTTAAGGATTTGCAGATGGCCCCTTTGTAAATCCATGCTGACTCCTCCCAGTTACCTGCTTGTCCTTCTTGGTCTGGAAATGGTTTCCAGGAGTCCATTACCTTCCCAGGGCGTGTCGTTCCCTGGGTTCTCCTTCCTTCCCTTCCTGAAGACTGGAGTGACACTTGCTTTCCTCTGGTCCTCGCACACCTCTCCCTGTTGCTGTGCCCTTTCAGCAACAGAGAGCAGCCTGGCAATGCCAGCAGCCAGTTCCCTTGGCACTTGTGGCAACTTCCCATCAGGCCCAACGCACATAACTTGGGTCCCACTGAAGTGTTCCCTAACCTGGACCCTGGTACCTGTTCGCTGTTGAAGGGCGGCGGGGCTGAGGAGGTGGGAAAACTGATACACGCCTTGTTTTGTGGTTTTGCCTTGCCCTTTACTAAGGAGTTCCCTGTTATCTTCTAGTTGTAGTAAAATCACAATAAAATCATAATATAAAAATAATCACACAATAAAGCGTAAGATACACCAGGCTATGGAAACAAGCAAGCTACAAGCATTTACTCACAAAATCTAAGAGACAGTACAGTTAAAACTTCATCAGAAAAGTAGTAGTAACAGAAAAAACACTTGCTTAATTTTTTCAAAGTTTGACTCAAATGAGATTTTTTTCTCCAGCTGACATTTTGTCTTGACCATGTAGCTGTTGGGAGTCCAGCCTTCGTGCTTGTCCTTACGTATCAGACTGCCCCTGTGCAAAGGAGACGTGTGGGAGCCTTGGCGTTTGGCAGGTTTCCCAGGCGCCTCAGAATTTTTCTGTCCTCAACTTACAGTTTCCTTCCTGTGAAGGGAAGAGTGGATGGCCAAGGTTCCTTGGAGATACAAGTGTTTCTTTGACGGGCTAAATAATGACTCCTTGTGTCAGTGGAGTGATAAAATCCTTCCGTTCTCTTTCCCCATTATTTGTGTGCACACACTTCAGATTGCAATGTGAACCTGGCTGACAAAGCCTAATGGCCTAATTAAATTGTGTTAAAAATTGTGTTAATTGAAGATTAGATAAAAATGTGAGTGGATTGCATTGTATTTGGGGCAGAGTGTGCAAAAGCAAACTGCGAAAAAGTTGCAAGAGACTCTGGGAGAGCGAGCCAAATTAGTCACATAAAGAAAGTTATGGCTGCTGAGTTGGATCTTCCTTGCAGTATTGCAGAGGTGAGAGCTGGCCTGGGGGTGTCACCGCGTTCCCTTCTTCAACGTGGAAATAAATTTCATACAGTTGTCATACCAGAAAATGCACTGGGCTCCGATTTAATCTGTGGTGAGGTCAGAATGTCCCGTCAGGCTGCCTGCTGCTGGGCTTCCTGCGCAGGGGTAGAGAATTCCAGGTAACCTCTTGGAAGGGCTCCCTGGGAAAGCGGTTACCACTTCCCAGCTCTTTATCCAGTTGCTCATGCCTTGCTCTGTAGTTTGCTATTTGAGTCTTGTAGTTGGCTGTACTCTGATTACAAAGTACTTTTTCAAGGAAGTTACCACTTCAGTGTCTTGTAACTCCTCAGCCTGAATTGTATTTATTTCCTGAAAATGTTCTCCATTGCATTAGGCTTCTGTACAGCCTCAGAACTGAAGGTGGCTTTCTGCAATACCGTGACCATGTGCGAAATGTTGCTCTTCAAGCTGGAATTACAAGGACCATCAGGGGTGAGAATAAAATCGTGTTGTCACTAGTTAGAGCACTTAACAGTGGTGGTGACTTTTGTGATGGAATCAGTTTCCTTTGTGCTCAGTTATCAGTCTCTTTGTATGATTTTCATGCTAAACACGTGCTCTTTTTTCTTGGGCTCTGTGCTCTTGGGCACAAGAGTAATGCTGTTATCCAATAACATAGTAATTAAATCCATGGAGAGGGATGAATTCATCACTCTCGCTTAAGCTGTATTTTGCTTGCAGACAGGTCTGCCCTGTGAGGCCTGAGGGAATAGGGCCGTTTGAAATGGTGGGAAGAGGACCAGCGTGGGGGTGGTGTGTTCCCACCAGCACCCTGGATCGGAAAAGGCCCACCAGAAGAACCTGACTACGCTGCTTGCGATGTTCGAGATGCCTCTTCGTGTACGAGGAGACGAGTTACGTTACGCTCTTCAGCCTCTGGCAGAGAAGGTGGGGCCCAGTGTTAAGCAAAGTCGAGCATTTCATTATAAAGCTGACATTGGCCAACTGATCCATGTAACTCCAGCCTTGGCTCCCTTTTTATCTAGGCTGTGCCAGCAGCAGATTTTCTTTCCAGATCTCCAGTACTAGCGTGGGGAAATGGTGTTGATAAAAGGATTAAGTTTGTATATGCTACAACAGGAATCAGAGTAAATGATAACATTAAAAGACTGCTCCTTGGTTAGATGATTGATTTTAGACTAAAAAAAATGCCTTTAAATAATTAAGAAAATATTTTTCAAGCACTAAAATATGTGACAAAAGATAGGACAGTGGTGGGTTTTATATTTAAAGAAAAAACAAGAGCGTGGATTGTGTTTAAGTTGCAGTAGAGTTTAAAGGAGCTCAGAAGTATTAGTTACCTAGAGAAAATTGTATGAGCCAGCAACAGCTGAAAAGGCCTTGTATGAGCCAGCAACAGCTGAAAAGGCCTGGAAGGAAACGTTAACCAAGGGGGAGACTGAAGCTGCAGTCAGATTTCACTGTCCGCGCAGTTAAGCAGCCCAGTAAAAAGATCAAAAACCAGGAGTGAAATCAGTACTGAAAAATGAATTTTGATGCGATGACATTTAACATGGCACTGTAATAGATCACCAGGGTTCTTTCAGGGTTTCTGTATCTATTAGAAAACTGTTTCAAATTAATCAATGAATAATAGGATGTTTATTTTCCATTTTCTGAAATCAACAAGGCAGTGAACACGAACCAAGGCCTGACAGGAACCTCACCGAGTTCAGTAAAGGCAAATGCAAAGTCCTGCAGTGGGAACTGAATAACTTGATGCAGTTGTGCAGCCAGGGCACAGACTGCTTGTGAAGCAGCTTTGTAGAGGCTGATCTGGGAGCCCTGAGAGACAACTGAAGATGAAGGTGGCCAACCCCGTCCTGGGCTCCATCAGAAGAGCACAGCTGAGCCGGGGCAAGGAAAGCAATCTCTCCTCTCTGTTCAGCGTTTCTGAGACTGCAGCTGCAGCGCTGTGAGCAGTGCTGGGCTCCTGCAGACAAGATACATGTGGGAACCAGCCCAGTGGAGGCCACGAAGGTGACCAGGAGGTTAGAGCACAAGAGCCATGGGGGATAGGCAGCTGGGGGTGTTCAGTCTGGAAAACAGGAGGTTGGGGGTGGGGGGCGGGAGGAAACGGGGCTAGAAAAGATGGAGCCAGGCTCATCTTAGAGGTGGCACAGTAATGAGGAAGTCTTGTGGCATTTTCAGTGTATGTAAGTGTTGCATCATACCACTAATAAAAATAGTATCTTGCTGTACTTAATTGGCATCTCCACCATGTGGAAGCAGTGGGAGTTCCTGGTACCCCTTCTGTTCTGGGAAGGGTGAATGCAGGGCAGCCTGTGGTGGGGGGGTCATGTGGGGCAATGGTCATGTGCGGTTTAGGAATCTTTATCCTACTGTTCACAGAAATATGAACTGACAGATGCAGGGAAGCAAGGGAAATGTCAAATGTGTGCACAGCTCCCATGCAAACTTTCCCAGACAGGATGTCACAACCGGCTTGGTAAAGCCTTTTAAAAAAAATACGCATGTAAGCCTGGCCTTTGCAGGCTGGGGCCCTGGCTGTCACTGAGGCAGGGACAGCAGCTTTACCCCCATGACAGGGATGAGTGTGTTCAGTGTAAGATGTGCAACTGCTGTAACAGGCCTAACTAGGCTTTTCTTCCCCAAATTCATATTCCCTCAACTTGTCTATGGAAAGTCCATACAAGCAGCAGCTCCAGGGAATGAGACTTCTTGTCAAAACATGAAGGTTTGTGATACAGGGTCAGGATCTCACCACATGGGTAATATGGGCCTCCAGCTCTGGCTGAAAACGTGACTGCTGCTGGAATGAAGCCAGTTTTGGAGCAGTCAGTGGTCTCCCTGGGGGTGGTGACAATGTTGTCAGTCCCATACACATGGTTTGGGTTGTCTTGGAGCTGTGCCTGCCAGCGTTTTAAGGGGCATGCACATGAGAGGAGCTAGGCCATGTTAAGGTCTGACCCATCTACTACAACTCAGTCTGTGCCAATAGTAACTAACCACAGAGGAGTTCCTTACAGTTCAAATTGCATAGGAAGTATTAAAAGAAATTCTTGAGAAAAAGTTCAATTGTAGCTGTCCTGCACAACAGCTGAGACTTCACTGTAGAGAAACAGTTCACGTGAGACCAAAAAGAACCATCTACTGCCTGGTCCCTTCCTCCTGGCTGTTGTACTTGAGGTGTTTGAGATTTTTTTTTTTTTTGAGCCCCTTTTCTAACCTTAATTTTTACTGCTGCCTCAGTCCTCAAATTTGTGTTCCTTGCTGTCTTTTGTCTGCTTTTAGTATGTTTTGCCTAACCCTGTCTTTGCCTTTCACACAAACATTTTTAAGATGGGCTTGGAATCTGAAAAATATTTTCCCCATTTGTGGCATACAGCAAAGCTGAGCAGTTTTAAAGTGCCAGAATTCAGTGATGGGCGTGCAGTGCATGCCCACGGGCCCCAGTAGCTTACACAGATGGGGCCATTCGAGTTCTCTTGCATTCTTAAAAGGTACGGCTCCATTTCAGCTCCACCTTACAGAGGGAGACGCCAGGAAAACAGAAGACCTCGCCTGATGCATTCCTATAGCTGGGCTGCCTCGGCTCCTGTCCTACTGCCACTGCTCTGAAGGGCTGACCTAAAGGAACAAGATTTTACACTGGCTGTTCTCCAGTACTGTAGGGAAGGCAAACGGCAATAACAGAACTGTGGCAGGTACAGGCAGAGCATTTTAGGCCAGCCCTCAGGCACTGTGAGCAATCCTAGCTGGCTGAGATGGCAGCTGCACTCTGTGCTACCTCTCTCTTCTCTATGTCGAAACAGCTTTCTCCCATCCAGACTGACTGATCAAAAACATCTCATTTTTTGAAAAATGGGTACAGAAAGCACAGAGGACAAATGACAAGCAGCTTCCGTATCTGTGCCAGAAGCCAGGAACACACATACGGGTGTTGCAGCAGTGAAAGACAATGAATCCAACCCTCAGAACACTTTATTGCCATCACAGTGTATAGTAACTGCAGCTGCTCAGCCGTACTGCCAGAAACTGAGCACATACTCAAAAGGTATTTCTCCACAGTGCCTAAAGAAGCGTTCTTTAGTGTAGCTACTTGCTCTTTGTCCACCAAAACCTTTTTCTTAGCAATTGGATAAAAACCATATAATATAATCAGACAAAAACCAGCTTCAAACATCTTTTTATATGCCTTTTATGCGTCTTCAGTAGGGATTTTGAATTCATGTTGCCAACTACAAGAGAAAGATTGCTGCAAAATCCATCCCTCAATAAAAGCATCAGGAACCCAAATTCTACTCCCATGTCCTATGAAACTCCTCCCTCTCTCCCAAATGCCTCAAGGGACAAAACCAAAACCCACAAACCCCCAAACAAAACGAACCCCCAAAATCAACAGCCTTTGATAAACTACTTGCTACATAGAATTACCAGACATTCTTAGGTTAGACTGTACAACAGTTTCTAAATAGCAACTATATTATATGGACATTTGTTCAAAACCCTTTTGTCCCCACCTTAAACATCTTGGAATATTCACACTGACATGTGCTGTACAGAGCTTACCACACACGCACTGTGCTGTGAAGTGTACAATGCAGGAGTAACTGAGGAGGGGGTGGCCACGTACATGAAAACTGTCACTCCAGCATCAGGCAACACTTATCCCCTTTCCAACACAATCCCCTTTCCTTCCTCCTCTTCCATGGTTAAGCAGAGTGACTAAAAAGCCATACAGCTACACAAAGTCCATGTGCAGGTAGTGACATACCTGATCCTCAGCCAGTGCTTTTCATGCATTTCAGGTGGTCACACAGCAAAATGAGGTATCTATCATCTAACACGTTTCAGAGAGGTGGAGGTACCAAGTCTGTTCACAACCCACGCTTGTGACCAGCTCATCAATACTGTTTGTTTGCAAAAAAGAAAGAGGCAACTATTCTAAATCAAACCAGAAACAAGTAGTTGTATGTCATGTTGCTGTCCTAGTTCTATATAGGTTAATGTGACATTCCACAAAACTGAAAGTGTCTTTTGTTACTCATTTGGCATCTCTTAAATATGAAAGTTTTCAACTTTTAAGAACCAAAAGTTAAAAACTGGTTAATTGAACTTTATATTAAAAAGTCACAGTTAAAAGGATACTGAACACATCTGCACCATTTTGATGGTGAGCACTTAAATACATTAAGAATTTCTCTACAATAGTTTTGCTAATAACAGAGGCACGTAGTGGCATGTAAACTACACGTGGCAACCAGAACAGCAAAGGCACCATCTGGATTTTTTTTTTTTTTTTTTTTTAGTTTGAGATGGTTAATTTACAAAGAAAAATATTCTACACTTCATGCAGAAGTATTACATTTGTATTTTACAGCAGAGGACCATTACAGAACTGCTGTCATCTGCTAAAATGGGTCACTTTTAAATAAAAAATAAAAAAAAAAAAAAAAAAAAAAAAAGATAGCAGCTCTTTGCACTGAGGAACTGAGTTTCTGAATTAAAGGACAATACATGTTCTCCTCTGTCAGGCCGAGAACATCTGAAATCCTCTATGTATCTTCTTGCCTACAAAAAGCCTTGCCTGCACATTTAAGGTAGTTACAAGTTTTCTAGTTTGCTATTTTCACCCTACATTTGTTTTCCCAGATGTCACTTGACTAAGAACTGAGAAGTTAAGATGTCCATAAAACTGTATCATCAGTTGCTTCTCCAACACAAAAGTAGTTTCAGAACACTGACATAACTGGGAATCTGACTGCGATCCTCTATGAATGGAGCCCCTTTGGATGTCTCTGTTCATACCTGCAGACGTAACCGGGTTTGCTCACAGGGGATCACTATAAGCATAAGTGCCTTCTCACTGGGAGACAGCAGCAGGAACAGTTTCAAACCAGAACACAGCCCTCAGCAATTCAAAGTTAAATCTAATGCAGTGACTTCGAAGTGTAATTTTTGCCCATGGCTCCAAGAATATGACAGTTCTGCATTTTACATAGAAACATTACAGTCAGAGTAAGTAGAAAATTTTAGTTTACAAATGGAAAAGATCTTTCTATTAAAAAAGACATTTCACGTAGTTACCTTAAATAGTTCTTATATGCACCGTTCCACATTGTGGAAAAGCTGAAATATGCAGTCTGGACTCCACAAGTTAAAGAAAAACAGAATTATATGTATTGGCACAAATACTTACATCTACATCTGTACAAAGTAAAAAAATCTGACAACCCTGTCCCACCAGCGCAGTGAATTCAACTGCTTTCCAACACACTCTTTCCTATGGGACTGCCAACAAGGGACAGTGAGATGGCAACTTAGTCTTAAAGGAGTGTGGTGCCAAAAAGTTCCAAACTGCTTTGTCAGTCTCTAAACAGAGGAAATCAGAAGTATATCCAAAGAAGTGTCAGTCCCCTCAACAGGCTCGCAGCTGTGAGGTCACTGCAGCTGCACGCGGTATGCGCCTATCAGCAGCTTTACCTGTAAAAGCAAACAAAGGTTTCACATAAAGATTGTTCACATGTAACCACCGTATTACACACTTCTTTTATTAAAGAAAAGCATGAGCAAAAGCATACATTGCTAGTGACTAAGAAAGAAGAACTTGCAAGCTGTGTTCAATAAAATCAGTTTCCAGCAGCCCTGTTGAAATAGGGATGGCTTGTAAAAGGACTCGAGTAGAATACTACTGCATTAGGTGGTGGTTAAACAAGTTAGCCCCAAATCTGAACTAGACATACACATACACTTCCATCTGAATAGGAGTTCAATTTTGTCCTTTAAAAAAAGGCACAATAAAACATTTAAGAGTATATGTTTTATATCTGAAGATCTAGAAAATTTACTGTTGCATCTTCCAAGGATAAAAATAAATGCTATCAGAACATGATCTGTTATTCATCTTGCAACATGTAGTGGGACTACTGCCCAAACCACCTGGAAAATACAACAGATGACACAGGCTATTTAAAAGCAGACTGCATGTCCTAGTAAATACTTCCAAGTTCTTCTAAACACGAACACAAAAACATCTGTATGCAAAAAAATAACTGACGCTCCATGTATCTGTTAGTCATTAAATTCACAATATAGAGGGGGAAAACGTTTAGCTGTAACATTACTTTATCCTGGTGCATGAATTATTCTGACTGCAGCATAAAGGCATTTAATTATGACAGAACTAACGGCCTAGGCAATGTCACAGGATGGAACTGTAACTGATGGGAACTGGGATGAAGGGGCCGTGGCAAGTCCTTAGTGTTACATTTGCAACATACAACTCTGAAGCATGTAGGCTACGGAGGAGTTATTGTACAACAAATTAACATATTTAATTGTGAGAGCATTTTGTACCTTGGCAGTAGGAGCTTCTGCCAACCGTATAAAAAGCTTGTTAAGGCCTGCAGTAGGGCTGAAGGAATAAATAAAGTGACTATCCTAAAAGGAAAGAGAAAACGGACAAAGTTAATGGCAGGATATGGCTGAAAGTGCTATGCAAGTGGACTAACAGAACACAACATTTTAACTAGGCATTTTTTGAGAGAAAGTTGGTTCTTTACTGCAAAGAACCTTTGGTGCAACCACAGAGAAAACAGGACGACTTTGAAAAAGCGTGCATAGGGATGCACTTAATAGATTCCAAAAAAATAATCAAAAATTGGAAATTAACCATTAGAAGTAGGAGGTGGGTTGTTAAAACAAGACAAAGGAGTTATATTTAAGAACTTGGGTCAAAAATTTGAGAGGCTAGGTGAATTCGAGAAGTGAAACAGCTTTCAATTCAGGATTCCCACCTGCCTGCTCAAACCCTCAGTTCTGACATCACAGAATCACAGAAGGGTTGAGGTTGGAAAGGACCTCTGGAGGTCATCTGGTCCAAGCCCCTGCTCAAGCAGGGGCACCTAGAAGCAGGTTGTCCAGCACTGTGTCCCTGCCTTTTAAGGCATAAATTTTAATGGATTCTAGCATATGCAAGGTTCGTAGTTTTCTCTATATACACAGAAGAATTAAGTTTTATTAAAAAAACCTATTGTGATAAAAAAATGCTTCATCACAATACTCAAAATCCAAATTAAGACATTAAGATTTCCCAGGCTGCTCCATAAAGACTTTACAGAGCAGTTTTACTGTCAACCAGTTATATGAAAAGATTTACCAAAAATACAGGGAGCTGGAATTTGTCGTTTAAAACCACAGCTTGTACACTGCATGGTCCACAGAGCCGGGCAATAACATCTTTACCAAAGAAATTTGCATGGAAAACAAAGAGAAGAATTCCAGACCCTGAAAGGAAAGGCAAATCAGTCACACGAATTTGTAATGAGATCTATTATTTAGAACAACTGCACATACTGTACATTTGAATATAGTTAGGTACAAATAGATATATAAATATTATATAGTATATATTAAACACCAATGGTGTATCAAAGCAAGATGCAGAAATCCAATCCCCCAAGCCAGTGGATCCCAGCACAGAACACAACTGACTTGGTTACTAAGTTAAGGTCTTGGCAGCAGAAATACTTGTATGTGGCTATTAGAAAAGAAAGCAAAACAGATACAGCAGCCCTCGGTACAGTTCACCTCTGTGGTTTTAGGTTTACCTAAAGAGACCTAAAGAGAGTTATGGAATTTAATGTGGTTTGGGTTGTCTGTTCTCTTGTAGGGACAAGTGAGCCCAGTCAATTCTAGATCTTCATGAACTGCACTGAAATCCAATAAGCAACAATCTTTAATACTCACAAATGCCTCATTTTAATACATAAACTTATATAAGGTTTCTTAATTCTGTAAAGGATACCTATAATCAAGAACTGGAAGACTTATATTACAACTCCTAACAACCAGAAAACGGGGCAGACACAACCACTTTCAATCTTAGTTTAAATAGTATTTCAGTCCCATTAATGTATTGTTTCAGGAAAAATCAGTATCAATAGATATTTCCCTGATACACTCAAAAGGAGAACAAAAACTACTCAACTAAGCCAAGCACCAGACATTAGTATCTGGATTCCTGAAAGAATGAAGAACCATTCCCAAATATCTTGGGAATTTGATTCCCAGCTTTTTCAAAGGGTCTATGGGCAAAACAGAGTTGACTGATGCCAGCTTCTTTTCTGCAGTATCTCCCGACTGCATTTGTACCATGACAGTGCTGTGACTATGCTCTGAGACTCCTGTGTGTTAGGTACTGTCTACAAAAGAATAGATATTCTAAATATGCTCTTAGATTAAGTTTTTTAAAAAATATTAATTCTAAGGTAAAGCACTCCTTTCCTAGAACACCTGTCACTTAGCTAATGTAACCCTCACAAGCTAACATAACCCATGAACAGAAGCTGCATATACGGCAATAAAAAAAAAAAACTCTTAAAAGGATACACACAAACCCCAACAATGCATCAAAACATCGCTGCTCTCCCTACATTCCATACCCAGAGCACCCTTTATGTAAGGTACTGCAATATAATAAGTCATACAAAAATAATTTCTCAGAGCACATACTTTAAGACACATACAAGGCAGTTCTTTAACACACTGTTCTACCTTTTTTTTTTTTTAAAAAAAAACAAATAAATTGAAACACAACCCCCCCACAAAAAAGCAGCCCCCTACCTTCTGGCACATTCTGGGGTGGTTTATAGTGAAAATCCGTAGAGAAGTCTGGCCCTTCACAGAGACGATGACACGCAATTGGAAAGACTGGCTCCAGCAAAGCAAGACGAGCTTCAAAATAATCCCTAATGGCATCTTCTGCTACTCTTGAGAGCCTAAAAGACCAAACAAGTGAGGCCTGTACTTCACATAGCAAAATTACTTTACCAGACAGACTTAATGACAGCTGATGCAAACAAGGATTCCAAATTACCCTTCTGGATTCCTGATTTTCAGGAGCAAATGCCTTCATCACTAGCACTTATGCATAGATAGACCCCAAGTCCCAATACCTTGTTAATAAAACACTTTATCAATGATCTGTTTGTGAAATTCATCTATCGGGTCCACAAAAATAAAAAGCTGAGACAAATGCACTGCATCAGATTAAAAAAAAAGAAATACAACTAGTCACATATTTTGAAGGATCTTTATGTAGAAAGATGTCCCTGAAGCATCAACAAGTACCTAGTGGGTAAACAGAACCATACAACCACTTCCCCACCGTGGCTGATTTATCAACTTGACTACAAGTACAATGTAAAAATAAATAAGTCGTATAATTTTTCTGGCCATACTAGTGGAAAAATGCAGTTTCCAATTAACTCTACTAAAACACAGTGAAAAAGTAGCAACGCTACGACTGAATAGCCAAAGTGGGGGTTTTGTTTGGATTTTGGGGTGGGGGGTTAATTTAAGCAAGCAGCCTAGCTTGAAGAGAGAGATCACGTGAACCAACAGCATTTGGCACTTGTACGAGCAGGTTACTAAGTAGTCCTCTTCAGAAAGCTTTTTTGACACAAATGGGTTTTAAACGCTTGTGCAAGGCAAAGGTCCCGACTCGCTCAGCTCTACAGCTTCCTGAGCTGTTATTCAGAGCACGCTTCCCCTCCACGCTAGCTGGGATTACCATCTGCAGAATCTAAACCTTAAGTGACTGGAAAGAAACCACAAGAATTACCATACCCAAGCAAACCCAGAAGCCCATCCAGCCTCGCTGCCAGATGCTAGACAAAGCTGTATTAAATATGGGAAATTAAACAGTTGTCTTTTTTTGGTACACTGTCCTAGTTTCCAGCAATCTAATTTAGAGAGATCCAAAACTAGAGGCTGCAGCCAAATCGTACCTCTCCTTGGATTTACTTAATCCCTTCTAAAACCCCATGCATTTGTGACCACAGCATTCTGCAACACAGAGTGAGACCCATAATTTAGTTTTTTACTGTGCAAAAATATTCCTCCATTTCAAATTTATCACTAAATCATTTAACAGGATGGCCTGTAGAACCTGCCTCATGGCTTTGGGTTATTTTTTATTGTTGTTTTCTGATTTCATTTTCAATTTTGACCTTTTAATCTGTCCCAAGATGACATGTATCACCTCACAGAAGCTACTCCGTATTCTTGATCATCTTTACTTTTCCTTATCGCTTCATCTGTTTTTGAAACAATGTAACTGGAAGGGCATGCACTATTTAAGGCATTCAGACACCATGGATTTACATTTTATTTTCAGCTCCACTACTACTATACTATCTTCCTTTTTGTCTGACAAGAAGCAGTGAACTGGTAGTTTCAGCTAATGAGTCTAGAAGCTTCCTCAACTGGCAAGAGCTGTGTTACTCCTTGTATAATTCACATTACTACAGTAATACCCCAAGGACATCACTTTACATTTATCAATACTTAATTACAACTGCCATTTCACCGGCAAAATTACATGTTCAATGAATTTTGGAAGATCTTATTTAGATTAGCCAAAACTGAAGGTGGCAGATTTTAAATAGGAAACAAACTTGAAAAGGCATTGAACAGTGAATGAGTGACAGTGTTTCAATACCCTGAACAGCAGGTACCCAATCGCTTTATCTGCGTGCTTGCTGTTGCCTTCAAAACCTTAACTCATAAGTCATCATCTCCTTCCCTGAGGAAGGACCATCATACTCCCTTTATCCACTTCAGCTGCTCCTGTTCACTTTAACAAGTTTTCTATATTTGAAAAATTATTATTAGTTTTTATGCTTTTAGCACTTTTTTTTCCAGCTAGCCTGCTGTAAGAAGAAAGCACTCCTTATAGCTTCTGTTTGCTAAGGACAGAAGTTAGATGCAGTGATATACAACACCACAGACAAGATTTACAGTGCATCAAAAATACTGGCATCACAATACTTTCCTCCCAGTACGAAACTGGATCAGAACACTTTAGTTCTGCAAAAATCACAGAATGGTTATCAGAAGCACAAAGTCCATTTGGAAGCCAGACTACCGGTGTACCCCTGGGGTCAATACTGGGTCCAGTCCTGTTTAACATCTTCTTTAATGACTTGGATGATGGGGCAGAGTGTACCCTCAGCA
This sequence comes from Nyctibius grandis, assembly GCF_013368605.1. NCBI lineage: Eukaryota > Metazoa > Chordata > Aves > Nyctibiiformes > Nyctibiidae > Nyctibius > Nyctibius grandis. The sequence goes on from NC_090659.1 coordinate 107,667,561, forward strand.
AATATGCAGATGACACCAAACTGGGAGGAGTGGCTGATACACCAGGGGGTCATGCTGCCATCCAGAGGGACCTCAACAGGCTGGAGAAATGGGCTGACAGGAACTTCATGAAGTTCAACAAAAAGAAGTGCAAAGTCCTGCACCTGGGAAGGAACAACCCCAGGCACCAGGACATGCTGGGAGTCACCCAGCTGGAAAGCAGCTTGGCAGAAAAGGACCTGGTGGACACCAGGCTGAACATGAGCCAGCAATGTGCCCTTGTGGCAAAGGCGGCCAATGGCATCCTGAGCTGCATTAGGCAAAGTATTGCCAGCTGGTCAAGGGAGGGGACCCTTCCCCTCTACTCAGCACCAGTGAGGCCACACCTGGAGTGCTGTGTCCAGTGTGGGGCTCCTCAGTACAAGAGAGACATGGACATACTGGAGAGAGTCCAATGAAGGGCCACAAAGCTGATGAAGGGACTGGAGCATCTCTCCTGTGAGGGAAGGCTGAGAGAGCTGGGATTGTTCAGCCCAGAGAAGAGAAGGAGAAGAGAAGGCTCAGGGCGATGTCATCAATGTGTATATATCAATAAACACCTGAAGGGAGGATGCAAAGATGATGGAGCCAGGCTCTTTTCAGTGGTGCCAAATGACTGGACAGGGGCCTATGAGCACAAACTGAAATGCAGGAGGTTCCCTCTGAACATCAGGAAACATATTTTTACTGTGAGGGTGATGGAGCACAGGCACAGGTTGCCCAGAGAGGTTATGAGGTCTCCATTCTTGGAGAATCTCAAAAGCTATCTGGACAGGGTCCTTAGCAACTGGCTCTAGGTGGCCCTGCTTGAGGAGGGTGTTGGACAAGATGACCTCCAGAGGTCCCTTCCAACCTCAACCATTCTATGTTGCTGTGATTCTGTACTTTCATAACTGAGTTCCTTTAGAATTCATAGGCAAATACAACTTTGCCCTGGAATTGTATTTATTTGTATTTTACTGGTTTGCACTAAAACATTTTTCACCTGACATTTCACTTTACAAATGTTCCACAGATTTTTCTGCCTTAGAGAAGGGCTCCCTAACCTCCACTGGGATCACTGCTGCAATGATCATATGGGAGTGTTTGCTTATAGATCTTACTTTTTAGACTTATATGCTTAAATTTAGTATTTAATAAGGTTCTAAAAGACAGAGCACTAATAACTATTTAAAATGGAATTAGAATAGTGGTAATACTACAGCACGTATCAGTGACCATTACAAGGCAGTTTCTGTCAAGGTAGACTTGGGATGTTAGCTGATGGGAAACACAAGAGATCAGAGACAGAAAACAGCCAGGGCTTTCTAAACACTAAACTAGAAGAGAGTGAGCTTTGACTACAAACTACTTGATAGATTGTCTTATATAGATAAATCATTAGGATAAAATCATCGTAAAACAATAAAAGGATCTTGCACGGAGACTGTTCTTCCAGCACTAACCAGCTTGCTCCTTCTCTTTGTGTTTGTCTCCATTTAGCATCCATATTCATCAGCTCAGAATATTTTTACATGACCATGTGAAATGATCGCTTCCTATACCACATACACTGCACTGCTCTTCATTCTGTTGCACTATGAAGATTTTTATTGTCATCATTTACCGACATGAAAACTTTATCCCTGGCACTCTCAGCTCACAGCTGACATTTAGGGGTCCAACAACACCCTAACTATCTGCACTGACTTTTCATGGTGTTTTTCTTTGGCGTTCTTTTGTTTCTAAATTTTTTAATGTTTTTAGCACTGTATTTTATTTGGGATGCCTTAATAAGAGTTTACATTCAACTATCAGCACTTATACACTTTTTAGTTTTCTCAATTGCTGTATTTCTAGTTCAAGGGATCTTTTACTTCTAGTAATTCCCTTTTCCTCCTTTCCATCTTTTTACTCAGCATTTAAGCAAGTGTCTGCTAATTCTGTTAGCTCTCATCATTTTCATTTCACATGATTTATTAGCTTTCTGCCCAAAGCAAAATTGTTTTCTTTCCTGCAATTTCCCCCTCTTCCCTTTGACTTAAACCAAAATTATGACATGCCCAGCATTGCAAACTTTACCAGAACAAGCTTCAAAGCACAGTTTACTCACGTTTCCAAATGACTCTTGAGCTGCTCATACACCAGTACGTTATTACACAGTTTAGCAAAATGCAGCGCACTGTTCTGATGCTTTGACAAAATGTTACAGTCTGCTCCGCTTTCAATCATAAGCCGCACTATATCAGAATTCCCTCTTTTACAAGCCTGTGCAAAAAGTGAGAAGATGGAAGGATGGACAAAAATGACAAATCCCCCATTAGAACACAACATAACACTGAAGCAAGCAGAACTGCAGAAATGAATTATTAAAATCCCAAATTAGTTACAATTCAGAAAACAAGTTTAGGTATTTGCGAATGCTAGCACAACTTGAAACTCATGATCACACTCCATAAACATTTTATCTTTACCCAGGCAACACTACACACATGATCCCACAGAAGCAGCACCACTCAGGGTTACCAAATGGACTTACGAGGGGGGGAAAAAAAAAAAAGATAACCCCCAAAAGTTCTGTGAGAACATCTAATCTGCTGGAGTTCAGTAACTGTAAACTTTTGTGCAATTGTTTACCTGAATAAATGGGCTTCTGCAGAAGTATTCAGAATGACTAAAGTGACACTTGGAAGTGTCCGTTTCTACGAATCTCAGTTCAAATGGTACTTCAGGTGTGCAGTAAATTAACAGAATTTGCCCCAAATTGATATTTAGCTATGTTAGACAGTCACTGTTATCAACTGCCCAAGTGTCTAAGGCCGTTCAATGTCACAGCAAGAATTTCAGGACATGTCAACCGCAGACTCGACAGAAATACAGGAAAGTCTAAAGAAAGCTTTACTTTGAAGAATGCAAACACAAGCTCTTGGTCACTTGTTTTCAAACACTTCACTCAAGATGAATTAGGGAAAGGCCCAAGAGATACACCTTTCTATCTTCATGAAGCCTTTCAGAAGTTAACTTCTGAAATTTGTCTCAGGTCTGAACTTTCATCTGTCCTTTCAATCCATAATCTTCCACAAGTAATTACCCGCGCCCCCCCCCCCCAAAAATCACACACCACCTCAGAGAAAGGAATTAAGTTCCAAGACTTTCTTCCTCTCTTTTATAAAGTATGATCCAACTCCTAAGGTTAAATAGAAGTGACTTGATAAACATATTTATATGTATCCATGCATGGCTAAACTTGTGCCAGTTAAGTTACGGGAAATGAAGACCCTATTCTTTGTATCTGCACAGCAAAACAAATAACCAGAATAAGTCACTGCAGGCTGCCAATTAGAAAGAATGTACAGTTGTGCATTAAATACCTTTAAAAACAACAAAGGTCAAAACTGAGGTGCATGGAGGTAACCAAATTATTAAGAGATTCTGGACTGAAGTGGCTGAGGAAGCCACAAGCGTGTTATCATTTTCTTTACCAAAAATGTAAATACCCACACTTGTTAAGATAGAAGAGAAACAATACCACATTGTCTTGCACAGAAAAGCTTTTGTAATCTCTTCTGCAAACAAATTGCCTTAAACAGCCTATATATAAATACAGTTTATCAGGAAGGGGGACTTTGGTGAAATTATTTGATATAAACCAAAAAAATAATTAAAAGGAACACAGGGTATTCTCAGGGTCTTAGAATTTTCCCATTTCAAAAAAATGAAAAAAAAAAAATTTTCCTTTGTTATGAGGGGAGTAAAGGTGCAGAACAGGCAGTGGGAAGGAGACTGCAAATCAGTTATTTTATTTCTGGCCTACAATGAAACGACAAAAGTCAATCACAGAAACACCGAAGTGAAAGATTCTCCTTTCTGGAATTTTTCTCTTCCTGCTGACAACCAGATTATCTCAGTTTTAAGACTATATCCACATTTCTTTGAGCCAAACAATGCAAGAGGACGATGAGCCACATTTAGCAATGTATGCTGAGGGCATCTGCATTTATTGATTAGATAAAACAGTACGTTAAAAAAAAATGGATTAAAACACTGCCTAGAATAACTAAGAGTAGTATTTGTATTTCAAATATAGTACATGTTCCCTAAATCAACTCTACAAATATGCTTTCATGTTTTATTAGTTTGCCAAAAGCATTTACTGTTAAACAGCGTCAGGACAAACATAGAATTTACCTTCATTAAGGCAGTTTCACCGCTGCTCTGCTGCACATTCACATATGCCCCAGCTTCCAGAAGAATAGCTACTGTTGTTAGAAAATTCTGAAAAAAAATCAAAACCACAAGACAAATAAGTAGAAAATATTCTGGTTTTGTTTCAGAATATAAAGTCATGTTTACTTAAAATCCATCAGTAAAATCCAAAGCAAGAGGCATGACAATTAACACTGTTCTCTCCCATGGCTAATAAAGAGCAATTGAGGCTCAGGTAAGTAGATAGCCATGAGTATTTACAATTGTTACTTTTTTCTAATCTGGCAATAGTGAACACCACACAAAGAAAACTGTATGTTTGCGTTAATCACCAAACTGGAATCAAGCTCCCTTTGGCCTTATATCTACTGTACATGGGAAAACACATTAACCAACTTGGAATAAAACAGTGCATCCAAGAAACATCCTCTACCTTACTAGTCTACGGTCTTAGTTTGAGGAGAGCTTGCCACTGTCTCCATCTCCCAACAAAGAGTAAACCCTGCTTAATCGGAGATTTGCTCTCAAAGTCTCCCCAGTTTGGATCCTGTGTAGCCAGAGATCATAACAAGCAATTCTAACACAAGAACTTCAGCCTCACAACAGACAAATTCAGAGATACCCTTGGCCTCCGCTTTCCCTCTAGGTAGCCCTATGACATTCTCTACTCAGTGTAGGGTTTTTGATCAGGATTTATTTACACTACAATAACCACAGCTGCTGAAATTATGCAGTTAAGATATCCCTTCTATATCCCACTAACTACTTTTTACGCAGCATCCAAGGGAAAAAAATTGTGTACCACTTTTAAACATAAGTAGAAGAGCAAAGAACCACTAATACGATAATAACCAAGCCAACCTTTTCAGCTGCATGTATCAATGCAGTTGTTCCATTTTTCTGTCTACCATTAACTTTAGCTCCTTTCCTGATTAGGACACGGAGAAGGTCATCATGCCCACCAGCAGCAGCAAGCATTACTAGGGTCATTCCACTTGAGTCCTGCAACAAGAATCATTGCCATTAAAAAAAAAAACAAAAACAAAGTTTAAGATAAATCAAAGTCACAAGACAAAAACTGCAAGTGTGTCAACAGGTTTCACAGAGATTCCCCTCCCTGGCAGAAGAATTCACACATACGTGGCTGCCAGATACTGACAAACTATCACCTCCCACTTCTCTTGTCCACACGCCTCACACTCTGAGCTCTGTAATCTGCAAAACCCTAACATAATGAGGACCAGAACAAAAAGGAGGAAAACCAGAATGAGCCAGGAAGAAAGGCAGCAAGGTATCTGAGGGTGGGGAAGACAGCAAGACAGTGGAAAAAGAAATTAGCAGCCACTGGAGGAAAAGCACAATGGCTCAAGTCAGCTGCTACCACAACGCTGCTTTTGGATTTTATCAGAGTATGAGGAGACTTCTGTGAGTGGCCTGTCTCCTCACTTATTCTTGCATTTTTCACCAGACACTACAATTCAAAGAACATGTACTTGCCTTAATAGCTCATTTGGCATCTTTTCTACTACGTTACAGATGTCTTAGCATAATGTACAATTCTCAAAATGCTGCATAATACAACTACACAAGATCACCAGTGAAAATACTGATACTAGGGATTTTAATCCTCAAAACCAGAACTATAGCACTACTTAAAAGGAAAACAGATCCTTGAAAGAAAAACCAGTAAGAACACAGCTGATGAACTGGCAGAAAAATAATTATTCATGGAGTGAAGTGGTCCCAGTTTGTCAAGTAGAACATTCAAATTTTTTTTTTCAGGTATAGATTTTCTACATAGTTTAGCCACTTGACCTGATGGGTATTATCATTCCTGATACCATGTAAACTTCTAAATTTAATATTCAGTTACATCCAGTGGGCAAATCTGTTGCAAATCCAGCTATTGGGATGCTTCTATCAAACTCTTCTTCCAAAGAAAAAATGAAGTTTGATAGAAGTAATGGATAACAAATATTGAAGCCTCAAATTCTATACTCCCTTTTCTCAACTTTTGCTTTTTTTTTTTCCAAGGTGAGACTAGCAAGAGGGGAAAATTCTTCAAACAATCCAAATTTGACCTCTTCCCTCCTGCCTCCACCCCACCCCCCTCCAATACTTCTATTGCAGAAATTTTACCTCTTGATCCAGATTATATTCCTCGTTTGAAGAAAGTGCCATCTTTACTGTCATATAATCGCCACTTTTAACAGCATCCCTCAGGAGAGCTAGAAAATAAATTCAATGCAGTTACAGTATAGTTCACTTTGAAACGCCAACTAAGAAATGTCCCCTCCTCCCAACAACTACTCACTACTCGATATCGGTTCTGTTGACACATGATTCTCATCTTCTCCATCAAGATGCTTCTGAAAGTCTTCTAGTGTCAGCCATTCTAACTGCATGTCCATACCCAAGCTCAAGACTTGTTGCTTGCCATCTATCATGTATTTGATTTTATGGAAGAAAAAAAACACATAAAATAAGTAGCAAGTAACTTATCAATTTCCAAACCATTTGTGGCTTGCCATTGCTTCAATGATCAGCAGCTTAACATGCTACTACTTTTCATTCAAATAGACTCTGGAAGTCAGCATGGAATGGTTCCAAGCAACGAAGGCTATGTTCCAAATGGACATAAAATGCTTTTACTTGAAACAAACTGTTTATTTGTTGCAATAAGTGATTAAGAGATGGTGAACACTCCGTTACTGTAATAGCAGAAACACACTGAAAAGTTACCAGTGAGTTTCAGAAGAAAACATCATTTCAGCCTCCTGGGGAGACAAGAATTGGAGCACTAAAAGATGCAAGCAGGAGTGGAGAAAATATTAACTGCCAGCACTCAGCTTTCCTCTGTGTTTGTTTCTACTGCTCACCAGAGTTCTCCATTCAACAAATATCCACTACTTTTTGATCACCTTTTGCAGTAATGTAAGTCCGTGTGTCTGTTTCATCTCTTATGTTCCTCCTTTCCTTGCACACCTTGGTGTCTTTTGATTTTAATTCTTCTACGAATTTAAATTCTAGTGAAGATTCTTCTCTCTTGCAGTTATTCTCAGAATATTCACTTTTTTCTTCTGAAGCTACATTAAACAAGCCAAGTGCACTTTTCATGTCCTTAAAGCCTAGAATATTAAGACAGTTACCAAGAGTGACTACTCGAGCCACTGAAGACTATTACATAACAAAGTGAGTGACCAGAGTCCATTTAAAAAAGGCCTGATCTCTTTCCGTCAGTTAAATCACTGCTGAAGTGTAAGAGCAAGCTTAACAACATAAGCCAAAAATCAGGGAGAGCTAGTTCACCTCCAGCTACCCTGACAAGTCTGAGTTCTGGCTGCTTTCAACACGGTACCATCTTCTTTTTAAGAATGTAGTTTAGAATTATGTGTAAATTACTACTTTGAAAATACAGTTCAGTATCTGTGATGAACAGACGGACACGTGCTGTATAAGGAATAATAATCATTCTGTTTGTTACTACTTTTCTGCAGCATTGTAAGTATCTACACTACTTTCAATGAAAGATGTTTCTCTAGCAACAGCTATTTGAAGCATCATAGCTCCTCCTATATCCATTCATGATTACTAAAGCTGGAGTTACCTAAGTTTTCCTCAGTTCATCCTCATCAGAGTAGTGAGGGAACTTATCCTGAAAAAAATCACACAGAATTTTACTGAGATCAAGAGTGGTACCATCAGTACGCCATTATACTATTAAGAATAGAAATAAAACCTCGACATTTACATTCTACACCATAGAATGTATTGAGTTCTGTCCAGGGGCGGATCAGGAGCGAGTTGAGAGTTTGTGGGTGCGAATTAAGGGGCAGGCTGGCAGGGGTGATACTGTTGTGGGTGTCTATTACAGGCCACCGGATCAGGATGAGGAGGGTGATGAGGCCTTCTACAGGCAGCTGAGAGCAGTCTCGCAATTACAGGGCCTGGTTGTTGTGGGGGATTTCAACTACCCTGATATTTGCTGGGAGGCCTACTCAGCCAGCCATCCTCAGTCCAGGAGGTTCCTCCAGTGCATTGATGATAACTTTCTGATGCAAATGGTGGATGAGCCAACTAGGAGAGGAGCGCTGCTGGATCTTATCCTCACTAACAAGGAGGGTCTGGTTGAAGAGGTAAAGGTTGAGGGCAGCCTTGGTTGTAGTGACCATGAGATGGTAGAGTTCAGGATCTCATGTGGCAGGAACAGAATAGCTAGCAGAATCACAACCCTGGACTTGAGGAGGGCCAACTTTGGCCTTTTCAAGCAATTGCTAGGGGAAATCCCATGGGACAGGGTACTAGAAGGTAAGGGGGCCCAAGATAGTTGGTTAGCATTCAAGGACTGCTTCTTCCGAGCTCAAGATCAGAGCATCCCAGCAGGTAGGAAGTCAAGGAAGGGTACCAGGAGACCTGCATGGTTAAACAGGGAACTGCTGGGCAAACTCAAGTGGAAGAAGAGGGTGTACAGATCGTGGAAGGAGGGGCTGGCCACTTGGGAGGAATATAAGTCTGTTGTCAGAGGATGTAGGGAGGCAACGAGGAAAGCTAAGGCCTCCTTGGAATTAAACCTTGCAAGAGAGGTCAAGGACAACAGAAAGGGCTTCTTCAAATACATTGCAGGTAAAGCCAACACTAGAGGCAATGTAGGCCCACTGATGAATGAGGTGGGTGCCCTGGAGACAGAGGATAAAAAGAAGGTGGAGTTACTGAATGCCTTCTTTGCCTCTGTCTATACTGTTGGAGGCTGTCCTGAGGAGCCCCGGAACCCTGAGGCCCCAGAAGAAGTCAGGATAGAGGAGGAATCTGTCTTGGTAGATGAGGGCTGGGTCAGGGACCAATTAAGCAATCTGGACATCCATAAATCCATGGGCCCTGATGGGATGCACCCGCGGGTGCTGAGGGAGCTGGCGGAAGTCATTGCTAGGCCACTCTCGATCATCTTTGCTAAGTCGTGGGCAACGGGAGAGGTGCCTGAGGACTGGAGGAAAGAGAATGTCACTCCAGTCTTCAAAAAGGGCAAGAAGGAGGACCCGGGTAACTATAGACCGGTCAGCCTCACCTCCATCCCCGGAAAGGTGATGGAACAACTTGTCCTTGGTGCTGTCTCTAGGCACATCAAGGATAGGGGGATCATTAGGGGCACTCAGCATGGCTTCACCAAGGGGAAGTCATGCTTAACCAACTTGATAGCCTTTTATGAGGACGTAACCAGGTGGATAGATGGTGGTAAAGCTGTGGATGTGGTCTATCTCGATTTCAGTAAAGCGTTTGACACGGTCTCCCACAGCATCCTCGCAGCTAAACTGAGGAAGTGTGGTCTGGATGATCGGCTAGTGAGGTGGATTGTGAACTGGCTGAAGGAAAGAAGCCAGAGAGTGGTGGTCAATGGGACAGAGTCCAGTTGGAGGCCTGTGTCTAGCGGAGTCCCTCAAGGGTCGGTACTGGGACCAGTACTATTCAATATATTCATTAATGACTTGGATGAGGGAATAGAGTGCACTGTCAGCAAGTTCGCTGACGACACCAAACTGGGAGGAGTGGCTGACACACCAGAAGGCTGCGCAGCCATTCAGAGGGACCTGGACAGGCTGGAGAGTTGGGCGGGGAGAAATTTAATGAAATATAACAAGGGCAAGTGTAGAGTCCTGCATCTGGGCAAGAACAAACCCATGTACCAGTACAAGTTGGGGGCAGACCTGTTGGAGACCAGCGTAGGGGAAAGGGACCTGGGGGTCCTAGTGGACAACAGGATGACCATGAGCCAGCAGTGTGCCCTTGTGGCCAAGAAGGCCAATGGCATCCTGGGCTGTATTAGAAGGGGTGCGGTTAGCAGGTCAAGAGAGGTTCTCCTCCCCCTCTACTCTGCCCTGGTGAGGCCGCATCTGGAATAACGTGTCCAGTTCTGGGCCCCTCAGTTCAAGAAGGACAGGGAACTGCTAGAGAGAGTCCAGCGCAGAGCCACCAAGATGATTAAGGGAGTGGAACATCTCCCTTATGAGGAGAGGCTGAGGGAGCTGGGTCTCTTTAGCTTGGAGGAGACTGAGGGGTGACCTCATTAATGTTTATAAATATGGAAAGGGCAAGTGTCATGAGGATGGAGCCAGGCTCTTCTCAGTGACATCCCTTGACAGGACAAGGGGCAATGGGTGCAAGTTGGAACACAGGAGGTTCCACATAAATATGAGGAAAAACTTCTTTACGGTGAGGGTAACTGAACACTGGAACAGGCTGCCCAGAGAGGTTGTGGCGTCTCCTTCTCTGGAGACATTGTAAACCCACCTGGGCGCATTCCTGTGTGATATGGTCTAGGCAATCCTGCCCCGGTAGGGGGATTGGACTAGATGATCTTTCGAGGTCCCTTCCAATCCCTAACATTCTGTGATTCTGTGATTCTGTGATTTTTCTTCATGTATCAAATCATCCAGTTCTGGTGATACTTTAAGGGTTGTATAAAATAACTGATCATTGTGGCTAAAGCAAGAGGCAAGATATTTGTCTGATGGGAACTTCTAATAGTTTTTCTAAACATAGGAAGTGTGTATTCATAGCATCATCAGAACACTTCTGGAAATAGCCAATAGTTGGATGAATTCCTCTAAAAAAAGATTACTGTTACACACCACAAAAGCACAGTTGACAATATTAAATGAAAAAGGGCAAAATGTTGACTTGACTACAAAAACGTTAAAAGATTTCTATTCACTTCCATGCTTCATACATGAAAGTACATACAGCATTCTCATGAAGCATGTATTAACAAAGCTATTAAACAGCAGACTTGCTTCCTAAAACAAAAGAAGTCCTGGTATGTATTACAAAACTATACAGTATCTGCTCTTGTAGTAATAAGAGGAAAATGTCCTGAAAGATCTTTCCCTTCTCTCTTTTAAGCAGTTAGCACTTACTTTTTAGGCCCTTTTGTTCTCTTCTGCTTTTCTCTTCTTTTTCAGACTCTTCTTTTTGAGTTTTTTCTTTTGTTTCAGTTTTCTTTACTTCTTTCTCCTGATATTGAGAACAAAGATCAAATTAAAAGTGGTAGATAAAAAGTGGAAAATAAACTCCTTTCACCATGCAGAAGTAAAATACATTTAAAATTAATGCTACTGAAACCTGTATATAACTGAAGAAAAGGGGAAGTCGAAGGCGCGGCTCTTGGGTGCTGGGCGACGGTCCCAGAGTAACGACGCAATCCCAATATGAGTATGGAAGTTCTCCGTTTAATGAATATACGTACAGGATATATATAGACTCTAAGCAGAGAGCACGCTGATCACGCACCAAAGCCCGTGTTTCCATTGGTAAAGCCTTGCTGTCCACGCGTACTAGTAGCATATACGATTGGTCTATAATTTTAGATACACGGAGCGATGAGCACCCCCTCCCCTTTTCCTGTTTCTCTTATCTGTTTGTTACAACTGCCAAGTCCTTGTTTTGTTGCATTTTTGCAGCGTTCAAGGAGAGTCCAAGGTGACTCGCTCCGGGCCTAACTCTTGCTCAGAGCCTGGATTGCTCAGACTGCTCAGAAGCATGAAATCATGCCCCCTCTCACTTAACCAAGCCTCCACATATAACAGACTTGCGGACATTCCCAAGAAATGAATTAAACAGGTGAATCAGGAGTTAAGTCTGTGAAGGCTTCTTCCGTAAGAGAAGAAGTGTTATTTCCAAAATAACTTCAATTCAGATTTTTACTGCATCCCAGTCATGCAAGGTGTATTATGGCACAAGGTGCAGATAAGCCAAAACCAGCATTTTGAATGAAATTCAAAATTATGAACTTTTCATTTGTTACAAATACTGAACCGAAATAGAATGTAATTATTTCAAAGTATTTAACACCCTTGTAGCATCATATTCAAAGTAGTTGTGATAGCACTGACTTGAATCTTAACTGAGAAAACTTGACGTATACAGAAGGTTCCAAGTTTTCCACTTTACACATACAGAACGTGATGGCAACAGTCATTTGTGAAAAACAGACACTCAGAAAAATCCACCCAAACCCACCATATCCACACAGAAGATTGAGCTTAGCAATATCCAATATCACAGAATAAATTTGTGGTAGATGTAGACATATAATCAGATTCACCAAAATAGAATTCAACTGCCTCCACCAAAGGCTGCTGTTCTCCTCCTGTAATCGCCCCTCTCCATTAGCCAGCAAATTCCAAACTGCGCAGTAGGTGGGACAAGGCTCCTTGGCATGGCTTTGTATCAGCTCCTGACACTAACCTGGCACATGGAACAGCACTGGCTTTCTGAAAAACTGCCCCAGAAGAAGTCCCCACCAGAACTACAGACTGAATTTATCATTAAATGCTACCATTTCTTTGACATAGGAAAAACTTCAATCAAAACAGATGAACTTGGTGTATCACAATGTGCTATCAGGGCTGAGACATTTAATCGCCTTTCTCATCCCCCACCAAACCCTCAGCTTCTGATCACTGACATGATTAATTAGTAGCACAGACAACTGTTAATCCCAGCAGATGCCCAATATTTAGGAGGAGACTTATAATTTACTAAAGGGAATACCAGGTATCTGCTACACAGAGGGACTGTTAAAATCAGTAATCCTGAATTCTATTCCAGATTTCCAATACTGATCAGATGCACAACGTACACTGCACATTTATTTTTGGAGGTAAACTGAACAGAAAGAATGGTTCAGCATGCAAACTGACTCCAAACAGAGAATACTGTATTATAAATTGACATGACAGTGTTCTGTAATGAGAGCCACATAAGGAAATACAGGTAGCTGAAACATATGCAATGATTTTATTTGAAAAGAATAATCTGCTTGGGCCAACAATTTAATGGCACCAAAAAACCTCCAGAAGTCTCCACCAAACCCACCCATATAAGAAGTCCACAGCTGCTCTGGAGAATAACTAACCAGTCAGAGAGAACACTGTTTAAGCCTCCTAGACTAAAAAAAGCAAAGAGCAGAATGCCTTCCTTGCTTCCTCGGTACCTTCGAGCATGACCGTGAGAAAGGCACACAGACAACTTACTGAGAGTGCTGGCTGAAGAGCCATAAGCAAACCAACTTTCATCTGCTGTTCATTTCTTCATGTTTGGGGTGACAGGATTTTTATACTACTGGTAAATAAAAGAGAATTCCAAAGATTTATCTGATTGTCATCACTGATATCTCTCTCATGAATGCTATAGCCTCGAACTGCAAGAAAATACTTCAGTAATAAAGGGCCGTACCATTTCAGTTAATTAAATAAATTTTTGAAACTGGGCTATGCCTCATAGTAATTGCTTAACCTTGTTTACAAGAGCTTTCACCACTAAGCTCCTGCAACACCACTATTTTGTGTGGCTGTACTCTGAGATTATGCCACTTAATTCTCTACTCCAAAAATCAACTTCCTTATGTTTAAGGTGGCCTACTCCATACATACAACAATCTTAAGCAGAGGACCACAGCCAGACCTACAGAAGAAACTTGCCACCATGGAATTATGGCCTCAGAAGAAGTGGGATATAATCCAGTAAGCAGCAAGGTGTTTTGGCTGCAATCCTGTTACAAATCAGAAAGGGGTTTCTCTGAGCAGCCGAAGTTTTACGAAGTGCAAACTGTATTAGAATAGTCTGAAGCAGCTGAATGAAATTATATTCTCAGAAACATTCCAGAAATATTGGGGGTTTTTTTCCATTTTTTTTTCTTTTACCTTTATCATCTTGCTTGTCTTAAAACACTACTGTATTAAATAAGGAAAAATAAATAGTCCAGTATTTGCTTAGCTCTTTTCTTAAAACAGGTACAGCATTTGTAATTAATATGAAACCATGTCATGAAACTAAGCATCTTCTATAAGCAGACCAGGAATTCTAATAAGACAAGCCAGCTGTACAGTTATCTGGGAGACCTGGGTTTAGAAGTGATTTCAGCATTCCAATTCTCAGGCAGGTGCTAACGCATGTAAGGTGTAATGGAATGGCTGGCTTTTGAGAGACATCAAGTGTGTGTTTTAGCTCAAAAGCTCACTTCATTGTGCAGTGTTGAACGCGCAGTTGCTCAAGACTGAATGTCTTACTCCACAAGCAGAAAAAAAAATCAAACTGAGGCAACTGTTGAAGGCAGGGGGAACAAAGCTGAAAATGACATCGTGCTTTGGAGGAACGGTAAATTTCATTCTTATTTACAGAATCACAGAACCAACCAGGTTGGAAGAGACCTCAGGGGTCATCGAGTCCAACCGTTGCCCTGACACCACCCTGTCAACTAGACCATGGCACTAAGTGCCATGTCCAGTCTTTTCTTAAACACATCCAGAGATGGTGACTCCACCACCTCCCTGGGTAGCCCACTCCAACACCTAACGACCCTTTCTGTGAAGAAATTCTTCCTAATGTCCAACCTGAACCTCCCCTGGCGAAGCTTGAGGCTATATCCTCTTGTCCTATCACTAGCTGCCCGGGAGAAGAGGCCAACTCCCACTTCACTACAACCTCCCTTCAGGTAGTTGTAGACTGCAATAAGGTCACCTCCGAGCCTCCTCTTCTCCAGGCTAAACAACCCCAGCTCCCTCAGCCGTTCCTCGTAGGTCAGACCCTCCAGACCCTTCACCAGCTTGGTCGCCCTCCTCTGGACTCGCTCCAACACCCAACATCTTTCTTGAAGTGCGGGGCCCAGAACTGGACACAGTACTCAAGATGCGGCCTCACCAGTGCCCAGTACAGAGGGACGATCACTTCCCTAGACCGGCTGGCTACACTATTCCTAAGAGAGGCCAGGATGCCATTGGCCTTCTTGGCCACCTGGGCACACTGCTGGCTCATGTTTAGCCGGCTGTCCATCAGCACCCCCAGGTCTCTTTCCGCCGGGCCGCTTTCTAACCACTCTTCCCCCAGCCTGTAGAGCTGCATGGGGTTGTTGTGGCCCAAGTGTAAGACCCAGCACTTGTTCTTGTTGAACCTCATGTCGTTGGTCTCGGCCCATCTATCCAACCTGTCCAGATCCCTCTGTAGGGCCTTCCTACCCTCCAGCAGATCGACACTCCCACCCAGCTTGGTGTCATCTGCAAATTTACTGAGGGCGCACTCAATCCCTACATCTAGATCATCTATAAAGATATTGAACAGCACCGGCCCCAGAACTGAGCCCTGGGGAACACCGCTAGTGACCGGCTGCCAGTTGGACTTTGCCCCATTCACCACCACTCTCTGGGCTCGGCCATCCAGCCAGTTTTTAACCCATCGAAGAGTCCACCCATCCAAGCCCTGGGCAGCCAGTTTGTCTAGGAGGATGCTGTGGGAGACAGTGTCGAATGCCTTACTGAAGTCTAGATAGACTACATCCACAGCCCTGCCCTCATCTACTAAGCAGGTCACTTGGTCATAGAAGGAGACCAGGTTGGTCAAGCAGGACCTGCCTTTCATGAATCCATGTTGGCTGGCCCCGATGCCCCGATTGTCCTGCATGTGCATGTGCCATGTAATGCAGGACAATGCAATTACTTAGAATGTAATTCTAAGTAAGTACACATAACAAACAGGAGAAATTCATACTTTCACATTTAAAGACACTCTTCTCTCCTAAAGCATTCCCTCCTTTATAGTGTTCAGAATCCACGAAGTTTTCAGTCTCTCCTATACATTGTGCAGTGGGCCTTCCTTTAGCTTCATCTAGCTTATTAACTTTCCCATTTGTATTTTTCTCTTCACCATCATGAACAGTAGCCTTTTGAGATGTCTGTACCTCAAAGATGTTTGATTTAATCCCCGCTCCCCACCCCAATGCCTTAACATTGCTTACCTCCCCAGCTGAATCAGTGGACTTGCACCCTCTTTCATCAGCACTCGGTTTCAAACCCTTCTGCACTGGTGAAGGAGCAGGTGACACTTTCTCCAACTCTACTGGTACCATTTTTACTTTTTCTTGACCTTTTTGCTTTTTGTGCATGCTTTTCTTCTCTAAACAGCTATCCTGACTTTCCACTTTTCCACCCTCCTCTTTACAATCTTCAGCTTTCTGAATTTTTTTCTTCTTTCTTTTAACCTTAACATCAATACTATCATCTTCATTACTTGCTGATCCATCAAGATGCCTATCAGCAATGGAATCTTTTTCAGCAATTTCTTGTTCCAGTCGCTCTTCTCCACTTATTATCCTTTGCTTCTCGTCTTTATTTTCAGAATTTACGCCTGAATTTTCATTATCACTTCCTTGAGAAAATACATTGTCTAGAGTACTGGATTCTGAGTCAAACTGAACATCTCCATGCTTCTCCTTCCATGATTTTTTATTTTCTTTAGAATCTTCTTTAGGTTTTATTTTTAAATATTTAACGTCTCCCTTCTTTTTCTTGATTTCTTTAATATCGTCTTTCCTTTGCTTTTTTGGGTCCTTAGAATCCTCCTTGGTTTCTAAAGTCCTTTTTTTTGGTTTTGAATCTGAAACCAAAGTATCTGAGGAATTTTCACATTCTGTTCTGGGTTTTTCTTTGAGTTTTGCAGATTTTGACTTTTTCTTCTTCAGATCATCTGGACTTTTATCCTCTCCATCTTTTGACTTCTTCTTTTTCTTCTTTAGTGAAACATCGTCTTTAGTTTCACTTTGCCAGTCACTGTCAGATTCTGCTTCAAATACATCATCGTTTAGAGATAGTTTCTAAAAGGTAGTGGAAAAAAAAGAAAATATTTCTTTCCCCATTAAACGGTTATCACTTTGGTGTAAACTATACAAAAACAGTAGTGGTGGCGCTTGGGAAAAGTAAATTTTTAAACACTTTAATCTTTTTATCACTGCAAACATCATTCCTCATTGCCAAACTGTAAAATTTATAAATACAATTATAGCTCACTTACTTCAATTACATTACTAAGTGCTTGGATGAGAATCAATACATAAATGAGTCAAGTAAACCGATCAGACATCCAAGAACCAGATTCCAGAACAGAACTAAATCTGAACTATTTTACATCAAAAACAATCTGATTTTGTAAAATTTACCTATGTTTCCCAGAAGCATGGTACCAGTTTTCAAAAAAGATTCTTATGCTTCATTTTCAAACTGAGCAGTTACAAAAGAACAGAAAAAGCCATATGCTGCCTTCTTGCAATGAATTTTTCTGTATCCCTATCTTGCCAAATTTAATGGTTAACATGCAAAAATTCATCAATCTGCTACACAAAACAGGAGGGTGAATTGAGCAGCGCCCAGCTTCACTGACAAGACAATATGCATGTGGGTAGGGAAAGGGGCTTGCTTACGTTGTCAAAAATACGCTTGAATGACCATACATCGTTTATATAGTCCCATTAAAAACTGAAATGAAGTTCAGATGGATTTAGAGTCTACAAGCAAACTTGTCAACTAACAAAAAAATCCCTAAGCAGAAAGCAGCAACAATATTCAGATTCACATGAAACAAAACACTTTTAAGATCAAACAGATTCTTTACGTCTTCTTAACTCCACATCCTAAATGTCTTCCCTTCTCCCTTCCCTCCCTAGGAGGGCCTAGATAGGGAACAAGTCTTCAGTGTAAGATACTGGAAGACGAAACACACCTGTATGTCTTTTTTAGCAGGTTTAGGCTTACTGTCCACAATTTTTTTTCTGAATTCAAGCAGCACTTCTTTGCAGTCTTCCAAGTGAACCTCTGGTTCCCAGGTATCATCATCAGAGGTATATCCTTTCCACCGTACTTTGTAGAGGGTCTTACCCTGTAAGAAAAAACCCCAACATTTAACACAATACAGCATCGTATTGCATCCCCTACCCAATGCTGACATAAGAATTCCCAGAATTATTTCCATCTGCATCACATACTGAACTAAGTGGGCTGTAAACCGTTTCAGTAGTTGGGAGTGGTTTTCTCAGAAATATTTGTAATATCTAAAATTTGTTCAGAACCACAGCTACAATGTACAAATCATAAATTCCCCATCATTTTACTCAAGTGAATTTTCTAACTGTTAGGAAACTTATTTTTTTAAAGTTTTAATATTTCTTCTATAAAAGTTTCAAGCTTGAACTCCTTCTTTGTGCTGAAGAAATGGATGTAAAACCTTAAGATTTATAATGCATTAACTTCATTCATCTAGTTTCATATTGGAATTTATAACTTATGTTAGATTTGTAATCTATGCCACTTCTGATAAACTGAAATACCAACAATCAGAAAAAAAAAAACAAACCATGAATGGGAGCAAGTTAAACCTAGACAAAATCTGAGTGTGTGCATCTCAATTGAGTTAGTTACAAAGATTTTGGTAAAAGATGAAAGCCCTAGACCAATTGTTTCAACAGTATTTAACTTCACCGTAGGATGAAATTGCACCCTTTAGTCTCTATCTTGTTTTTTCACTAAATTAGAAAGTCTTTTACCATAAAAAAAAAAAAAAGCAAGCTTTCCACCAAATTATCTCTTGCCTTTCTCCTAAATAAATAAAGTACTCTGAATCCTTATGTTTCTCAAGATGGACTCCTCTTCTTGAGAGGCAGCTTATTAGCTTGAACTCAGCGTGCTGCTGATATAGCCAGACAAGTGGCAAACTCAGGGCCTCCTGCACCAAGCTTAACTGAAAGCAGAGACGTCCTATGAAATCAATGTGGTCACCTTTATTAATTAAACCTGCAGTCTCTTTAAACAAATGTATGACAAAAGCTAGCACCAAACTTAAGAAAATCCACTGTCCATATAAAAAAGCTAATAATGAATACCAGGCAACAGAGCCATTCCTGAACTTTTTTCTAAATAAAAAAGTATTAGCAAACGTACTAAGGAAAGCACCTTTGGAGAGGCAAAATAGTATCTCTTTCTTTCGCAAACAGATTGATAATGCTCTGACAGATCCTACACAAGCCTGGAGAACAAAAGCTTCAAAAGAACTGCCATCTGACACTTACTACTAAATGTAGTGATATCCATAGATCCACATTTCTTTCCTGAGCACTGTTAACCTTTTACCAAGTATATATACATGCCACTGAACTCTAGCAATCAACTGCTTACAATCTTCTGTATTTTGCTTCACAGACATATAAATAAATAGCCTATATTCAGATACAGTAGTGTAATAAGTCTCCCCTTATAATGTAGCTTAACCATATACTCTGGATTCAGGAATTAGTTTTCAAAATCATGTTCACCTCCCTCTCTGTCTTTCTCCTAATGGGGTTTTCTCATGAAATAAGCGACTAGTAACTTTCTTATTACAGTCACAGAATACTTGAGGTTACAAGGGATCTCCAGAACTAACAAGTAAAATGCCCTGCTCAAAGCAGGAGCAACTAGATCAGGCTGCTCAGAAATCTGCCGAGTCAAGTTGCATCTATTCAGATTTCCCTGTGTTTCAGCTTGTATCCACTGCCTCTCCCATTCTTTCACTGTGCACCTCTGAGACGGATCCCACTCTGTCCTCTCTACACCCTCCCATTAAGTAGATATAGATACCGCTATGATCACTCTTGATTCTTCTCTTCTTATGGCAGAGCAAACCTAGCTCTGTCAGCCTTCTGTGCTCCAGCTCCCTAAACTGTCTTCATAACCCTTCACTCCAGTAT
This sequence comes from Nyctibius grandis, assembly GCF_013368605.1. Lineage (NCBI taxonomy): Eukaryota > Metazoa > Chordata > Aves > Nyctibiiformes > Nyctibiidae > Nyctibius > Nyctibius grandis. The sequence continues at coordinate 107,687,302 of NC_090659.1, forward strand.
GTCCACGTCTCTTCCACCCGGGGGAGCTCAGAACTCAAAACTCCACATGCATCTCAGCAGTGTTGAAAAGAGAGGAAGCATCATCTTCTTCTATCTGCTGGCTACAGTCTTGGATGCTGTTGGCATTCTTTGCTGCAAGAACTGCTGAATCATGTTCAACTTAGTCGTCTGTGGGGACTCCCAGCTCCTTTCCCACAAATCTGCTTCCTAGCCTGCTGGCCTCTAACCTGGCTGGTTGTTAGCCATCGGGAAGAAAACTCATCCACACAAAGCAGATAAGCAGGGACTTCTTTATTTCAGCGCTGGGGTCAGGGGGGATAGCTCCACCATACGTGTCCAACCAAACATTAAAATCCATCAGTTTTTATATACTTCTTCTGTAGAGTCATTATTACATAAGCTCTTTTACATAAAAATGCATAGTATGCTTGCTCTTAAATTTAACCTTTACAACAATTGGTTCTGTTTATTATAACCTTAACAATATTCTTATTCTAAAACAATCATTGGTTAGTTCTCTACTGATTGGAAACCATCCCTGATATTTAAATCAGGATAGGAAGGGTAAGGGGGTTTCCAAGCAGCATAACTGGTGCCCATGATGGTTACCTTAGTTTCTTAAACAAAAAATAGAAAACTCCAGTAACTTCTTCCTCATGAGGTTTCTCTGGTTACCTATGTCAAACCTAACTGTGCCTATGGTTACGTGTTTCAAACTTAACAGTGCCTATATCACAGAATCACAGAATGTTAGGGATTGGAAGGGACCTCGAAAGATCATCTAGTCCAATCCCCCTGCCAGAGCAGGATTACCTAGATCATAGCACACAGAAACCCGCCTGGACGTGTTCTGAATGTCTCCAGAGAAGGAGACTCCACAACCTCTCTGGGCAGCCTGTTCCAGTGTTCGGTTACCCTCACTGTAAAGAAGTTTTTCCTCATATTTATGTGGAACCTCCTGTGTTCCAGCTTGCACCCGTTGCCCTTTGTCCTCTCAATGGATGTCACTGAGAAGAGCCTGGCTCCATCCTCATGACACTTGCCCTTTACATATTTATAAACATTAATGAGGTCACCCCTCAGTCTCCTCTTCTCTAAGCTAAAGAGACCCAGCTCCCTCAGCCTCTCCTCATAAGGGAGATGTTCCACTCCCTTAATCATCTTCGTGGCTCTGCGCTGGACTCTCTCCAGCAGTTCCCTGTCCTTCTTGAACTGATATATATATGATATATATGATCAAATCTTGATTATTTTATCAGAATATTTGCAACATGGTGGTACAGGGTTATGCCGTTTCAGATGCAGGACTCCAGTTAGCTGCAAAATTACTGTTACACCCTTGTAACTGGTACAAAATGAGCTAGAAGTCCTTTTTTAATTAACTGAGAAAGCTGGATAAAATAATGTCTAATGCAAATGTAAGACTATTTGGCTGTTGAATGATTCTACACCCAGTGCATAGTGATACAAAAATGCATCTGAAGTGAAGACAGGGTCATCATACTAAAGATGATAATACACAGCCTTACACTCACACGTCAACATTATTTTACTCAACATTGTTATTTCTTTCTTCTGTATCACTTACAAATAATAGAACACTTCCAACCATTTTTATGCTGCTGTACTTCTATGAGAACTAGTGATGGGCTAGAAACAACTGCTATGGAAAGGGGTATCGCCATGTCATTACAGAGCAGAGTTAAGGTTACCCATTTCCACTGGGGAATGTCACAATGTGCACTGGAGCCTGTTGTTTTAGAAGAATTTTAGTGAGTATGAAAGGCTTTCTAGATAGAGGTGAGAGGAAATATTTTCAAACTTTTACTGCTTGTTCTCTTAGGTAGGACATGTTAATATTTCATCTACCAGCAGGTCTAACTCCCCAGCCCAACCCCATCCCAGGAGTACTGTCTCTCTCATGCTACCACTACTACCAGCTCCAGCAACATCAAGACTGCGAATGACAAGAGCTCCTCTGTGCGATGCTTTCCCACTTCTGCAACTGTGACACAGGAACACACTGACTGGCCTTACACTGTGCGGGACAGTGGCCGACTCAGTGTATCTCCTTGGACTTTGTATCAGACTCGGGAATCTGAAAGCTAGGAACCACTAGTCTAAAGCAGACTACATAAAATATACTACATTGATGATAACTTTCTGATGCAAATGGTGGATGAGCCAACTAGGAGAGGAGCGCTGCTGAATCTTATCCTCACTAACAAGGAGGGTCTGGTTGAAGAGGTGAAGGTTGAGGGCAGCCTTGGTTGTAGCGACCATGAGATGGTAGAGTTCAGGATCTCATGTGGCAGGAACAGAATAGCTAGCAGAATCACAACCCTGGACTTGAGGAGGGCCAACTTTGGCCTTTTCAAGCAATTGCTAGGGGAAATCCCATGGGACAGGGTACTAGAAGGTAAGGGGGCCCAAGATAGTTGGTTAGCGTTCAAGGACTGCTTCTTCCGAGCTCAAGATCAGAGCATCCCAGCAGGTAGGAAGTCAAGGAAGGGTACCAGGAGACCTGCATGGTTGAACAGGGAACTGCTGGGCAAACTCAAGTGGAAGAAGAAGGTGTACAGATCGTGGAAGGAGGGGCTGGCCACTTGGGAGGAATATAAGTCTGTTGTCAGAGGATGTAGGGAGGCAACTAGGAAAGCTAAGGCCTCCTTGGAATTAAACCTGGCAAGAGAGGTCAAGGACAACAGAAAGGGCTTCTTCAAATACATTGCAGCTAAAACCCACACTAGAGGCAATGTAGGCCCACTGATGAATGAGGTGGGGGACCTGGAGACAGAGGATAAAAAGAAGGCGGAGTTACTGAATGCCTTCTTTGCCTCTGTCTATACTGTTGGAGGCTGTCCTGAGGAGCCCTGGACCCCTGCGGCCTCAGAAGAAGTCAGGATAGAGGAGGAATCTGTCTTGGTTGATGAGGGCTGGGTCAGGGACCAATTAAGCAACCTGGACGTCCATAAATCCATGGGCCCTGATGGGATGCACCCGCGGGTGCTGAGGGAGCTGGCGGAAGTCATTGCTAGGCCACTCTCCATCATCTTTGCTAAGTCGTGGGCAACGGGAGAGGTGCCTGAGGACTGGAGGAAAGCGAATGTCACTCCAGTCTTCAAAAAGGGCAGGAAGGAGGACCCGGGTAACTATAGACCGGTCAGCCTCACCTCCATCCCCGGAAAGGTGATGGAGCAACTTGTCCTTGGTGCTGTCTCTAGGCACATCAAGGATAGGGGGATCATTAGGGGCACTCAGCATGGCTTCACCAAGGGGAAGTCTTGCTCAACCAACTTGATAGCCTTTTATGAGGATGTAACCCGGTAGATAGATGATGGTAAAGCTGTGGATGTGGTCTATCTCGATTTCAGTAAAGCGTTTGACACGGTCTCCCACAGCATCCTCGCAGCTAAACTGGGGAAGTGTGGTCTGGATGATCGGGTAGTGAGGTGGATTGTAAACTGGCTGAAGGAAAGAAGCCAGAGAGTAGTGGTCAGCGGGACAGAGTCCAGTTGGAGGTCTGTGTCTAGCGGAGTTCCGCAAGGGTCGGTTCTGGGACCAGTTCTATTCAATATATTCATTAATGACTTGGATGAGGGATTAGAGTGCGCTGTCAGCAAGTTCGCTGATGACACAAAACTGGGAGGAGTGGCTGAGATGCCGGAAGGCTGCGCAGCCATTCAGAGAGACCTGGACAGGCTGGAGAGTTGGGCGGGGAGAAATTTAATGAAATATAACAAGGGCAAGTGTAGAGTCCTGCATCTGGGCAAGAACAACCCCATGTACCAGTACAAGTTGGGGACAGAGCTGTTGGAGACCAGCGTAGGAGAAAGGGACCTGGGGGTCCTAGTGGACAACAGGATGACCATGAGCCAGCAGTGTGCCCTTGTGGCCAAGAAGGCCAATGGCATCCTGGGGTGTATTAGAAGGGGTGTGGTCAGCAGGTAGAGAGAGGTTCTCCTCCCCCTCTACTCTGCCCTGGTGAGGCCGCATCTGGAGTATTGTGTCCAGTTCTGGGCCCCTCAGTTCAAGAAGGACAGGGAACTGCTAGAGAGAGTCCAGCGCAGAGCCACCAAGATGATTAAGGGAGTGGAACATCTCCCTTATGAGGAGAGGCTGAGGGAGCTGGGTCTCTTTAGCTTAGAGAAGAGGAGACTGAGGGGTGACCTCATTAATGTTTATAAATATGTAAAGGGCAAGTGTCATGAGGATGGAGCCAGGCTCTTCTCAGTGACATCCCTTGACAGGACAAGGGGCAATGGGTGCAAGCTGGAGCACAGGAGGTTCCACTTAAATTTGAGGAAAAACTTCTTTACGGTGAGGGTAACTGAACACTGGAACAGGCTGCCCAGAGAGGTTGTGGAGTCTCCTTCTCTGGAGACATTCAAAACCCGCCTGGACGCGTTCCTGTGTGATATGGTCTAGGCAATCCTGCTCCGGCAGGGGGATTGGACTAGATGATCTTTCGAGGTCCCTTCCAATCCCTAACATTCTGTGATTCTGTGATACATGAATGTAACACACAGCTTTTTTCAGCCATTTCGGAAGTTAAGACCGGGTGTGAGTATCTGCCTTGCCCTGTTTTTCTGAGGCACAGGAGCATGGCCCCCCTTTAAGAGGAACGGAAGGGTGACCTGATGCAATTAGAGCCCATGCTACAAAGCCACAACCAACACATAGCAGGAAAGGCACATGCATACATTAAAGCTAATTGCACTGACCCAGCCTGGAAACCTGAAGTGCATACAGCTCAGAACCTGCTGCAGAATGGGCTGCTTGGAGAAGGATGACAGAAAGAGGGGGTGTAAGACACCTTTTTACCAGCACATACTAATGACATTTTTAAGAGATGGCACTCGATGTATGCTGGTACTCTTTAGAAGAGTGTGGAATGGTATGTATTACTCCCTTGCCCTGCTTAAAATACAGATTTTAGGTCCCATTGCTGAGAGGGGAAGAAAAAAAGGGGTCCTCTTGTTTTCAAGCCTCACACATTATTTTGATCAGCACTTCATACAGGCAAAGCTATAAATACTGTATTACCTCAAAAGCATAACATTCTTAAGCCATCAAGATATTTCAAACTAATCATGACAGCATCACAAATATATAAGAAATTCTTGATCTAAAGGTTCTCCAACCTAAGGGTTTCAAAACCCTGACGTTTTACACTAACCAGGCAGAATTCCATACTATCACGTACCTGACTGAAGCCTAAAATAAACCCCATAAATTAGTTAAAATAAACAATTTTCAGACACAAAATAGTTAAAAAAAAAAAAACACCTTTGTTCATTATTTTTTGTATTTGAGGTTTAGGAAATTTAGAATAACTTCAACCAGTCTAGGCTGCTTTCAAACAAAGAAGAGAAGGTACAGTACTTCTGTCTAAACAAAGCAATGATCACTACAGCTAGTTATTTTAATTGGAAGAAGTCTCTATTATTTTAGAAGATCTTCACGCATTTTCTAAGCCAGTAAACACAGCCTCAGTAAATATACCTTGAAACCACCTCCAAGTTCTCCACTGTATTCAATCCTGCCCATTTCTGCACTCAAACACTTTACATCAAAACACTACTTGCAGCTCAGACGCAAGAGCAAAGAGCAGTTTAACAACGCGGGCAAAAAAAAATTAGTAAAGAGAGTCCAGATTTAGTCTCTTTAGTCAAACCTGTAAGATACAAAAAGCTTGCTTGCAAAGCATGCACCACGTGTTTTAAATTACAATTATAACGGAAGCACTATTTTCGCATGGTTCTCGCCCAACTATAAAAGAACCGCGCAGAACAACCTGCCCGCATAGGTGCCCGCACAGAAAGCGAGGGAAGAGCAAGGGACAACCGAGCGCGCTCAGGCCCACCCTGCTGCCGGCGCACGGTTCACCACCGCTCCCGGCTCCCGCGCACCTCCGCGGGGAGCAGGGCGAAACCCGAGCCCAGCGCAGCCGCCGGGCCCGCTCAGGGGACAGCAGGCCGCCCGCCACCGCGCGGCGCAGCAGCCTCCCTGAGGGACCCACCGTACCAACGGGGGGGCCCCGCCGCAGCCCCAGGAGAGCGACCGGGGGCGCCGCGCACTCACCCCCTCGGTCTTTACGTCAAGGATCTTCTCCACCTCGAACACGTCCTCCTCCTCCTCGCTCTCGCCGCCGCCGGCATCCCCGCCGGCTGCCGCCGCCGCGCCCGCCGCCTTGCCAGCCCTGCCGCCGTCTTCCTCCCCATCCTCCTCATCCTCTGCCGCGGCCGCCGTCTCCTCCTCTTCCTCCGTCCCCTCCAGCCTGGCCGCCGCCGCCTCAGCCCCGCTCCCGGCCGCCGCCGCCATTTTGGGCCGAATTTCAAACGACGACGGCGAGAATCGGCTGCGACATCCACCGCCGGCCCAGGAGGGAGCCACGCGGCCGCCGCAGCCAATCGGCGCCCCGCTAGCCCGTGACGCACAGGGGCGGGGCCCCGAGCGCAGAGGCCTCCGTGCCCTCAGCGCGGCGACCCGCGGCAGCCAATGGGTGGGGGCGGCAGCGAGCGGCCCGGCCACCCGCCGGGCCCGCCCTGTGAAGGCGGTGGCCCCGCTCGCCTCGGGGCGGGCTGTCCTCCACCCGATACCCGCCGCAAAGCTTGGCGGCGCGAGCGGGGAGCCCGGTGCCGTCTCGCTGCGGCCGCCCGCCGGTGCTGGCCGTCGCGGGTGTTGGCACTAGGGCTGCCGGGAGTCCCGCTTCTGTCGGCGGGGGGGAATGGGGTTTCTCACTAGGAAAAAGAACCCTTTTAAATTTCATAGTATTTTGCACGTTAAAATACGTGCCTATAGGCAAGCACAAGCTTTTTTTATGTAACGTGCAGGAGGAAAAAAAGACAATATTGTGAGAAAAAGCAAATAAACCACACCCCGTTTGTCTGTTTAACTGCCTTTGCTAAGGCCAGAGCGTTAATGTCTTGTATCTCAGAAACGGCTTCTTAAACAATAGACATCACTCAAGTGAAACTCAGGCTTTAGTGTGAATGTATACTTTTTGTACATACCCGTACGGGATGTATTGTTGCAACAGTGAAAAAAACAAAATACTTGAATAATTAACTGCAGTGAAGGAAAAAATAAATTTATTTCTTTTATTCATATTTTTGCCAGCACTTACTTTCTAAAGTAATTCTAGTAATTGACCATACAAAGACTTAACAGCAGATTTAGAAGCTAATTAATCATTGTCTACATTAAGGAGTCTTTCTAGTTCTTAAGAAACTCATATCCTAGCTCTAGACAGTGTAGTACAAATCTTTCTTTTGTGTTATTTACTAAAAAGAGCCAGTATCTTACACACATGAAAAGAAGGATTCAGAACATTGTAGAAAGAAAAAGGACCTCAGGATATCCCTCTTACACTTGACCTTGTAGAGGAGGTTGCTGTAATCTACTCCATCCTTGGCAGATGTTTAAATTCTCATGAAAACATCCATGAGATTCCAGAGTCTTCCTTAGTAACCTCTTACAACACTTCTCTATTACTGCTAGGGAGCATTCTCTGTTTGCAAGGGCAGTATAACACGTTACCTATGGTGGCTGTGGAATCTCCTGCTTCTGAATATTTTCAATGTTTGGACAAACAAGTGTAGAGCATGTTCTGTGCACACTGGATCTCACCTCAGTGCAAGCAAACAAAGTCTCTAACTACGTTTCCTTGGATCACAAAGTACCAAAGTGTGATTCAGTGCAGCTCCTTAATTTAGAAGAGGTAATGTGTTCATTTAAACACCTGTGAAAAGCCCATTAAATGAAAATAAATCACTTTTAGTCTGGTTTTGTTATTAGGTTTCAGTGTTTGCCTGTATAAAATAAAACTAATCAGTAAGTTTTGCGTCAGAATAAAATCAGACTACAGAGTAACAGCAGGAAAAAAAGAGACAACTCATTCCTCCTAACAAAACTGACCCATGTATTCACAAATTGACCTATGATCAAGAAGAAAAGCAGTGCAGGAGAAAAATAACTGTTCTGCTGTTTGCATTTCAAGGCACACTGTAGGAAGTACAAAAGCATCCAATTGCCAACACTGATCTGTTACGAAGACATTTATTCTTTGTTTATCACATTCTTGTATCTGTCAAAACATCTCCTGCCATACTTAACTGAATTAACTTTCTTTACTGTGCCATTAAAGAAGTACATAAGATTTTAGAAGAAATCAAAACAAAGATATTATAAAAGTACTTTTATAATGTCCAATGAACCAGAGAGATTAATGTAAAAAGAAATACTAAGGTATTTTTAACAGAGTTACAGATAAGTAAAATACTACATATACGTAAAGTCAAGATTTACTAACTGTAAGACCCTTTATTTCCACACCTTTTAAGTCTGTGACTATGATAATTATTATTTAGTAATAATATAAGATCAAATGTCCTCCATTTAAACATTTTATGTAAAACTGCAAGGCAAGATAACTCTGCTATTATCTTAAAGAATTATGTGATTATATATTTTAAGTAGAAAGAGAATTGATGTTAGATTGACTTGATACCCAATATCTTCTTGGTGGCAGAATCCCAGTCTTTCCCAAGTTCAAGTCGATAGCAAATAGATGGAAATCGCCTCTCAACTCTTCTTACCCACTCCACTGCTTTCTTGATCAACTCAAAAGCCCAATGAACACCACTGTGTGTAGAAATGAAGTTTTATTACAATAACATCTTGTAAATCCACCAAAGGAGCAAGAAGAAAATTTCTTCTTCTAATGATAATTATTTGAAAGAGAAAATTTTCTATAGTACGATGATCCAGCCTATATAAAATATCATCTGATCCGCAGAAAACATCATCATCTGAGCTGCCCTGTCTTTTCAGAATCTTCCACATGGGAAGTATGTAGACTCATAATCGTGACTTGCATTTATTTGCACTATTCCGATCACCGCAGTGAAGCCCTATGCATTAGTGCCATAAAGGCAAACTTGACTCCTCCTTTGTACGTTCACATACGTTAGAATTGCTTTCATCCAGCAGTCAATGCAATTTTATTTGTATTCCTGACTAGAGTAGCCAAAATTATACAACCAATTTTTCCCTCTGTCAAGGAGTTTCAAAAGAGGGAGGCAGATTTCCAGGGCTCTCCTGACTGTTTCTTTATCCTGTTCCTACATGCCCTGTAAAGTATGAAGTGTGTAAAGCTTCCCATTTTGGCACAAGGAAATCTGTTGGTGGCTGGGACAATCCAGATTCACTGGAGGCCTACTCCTTCATGCTTCTTTTAAGACCTTTGTCATTCCTCTATACCAAAAAACTTTCCAGCTGATAATTGTTCACTTCACCCCCAAAGAAAGGGAATTTCCAGACACAGGGATCCTATATTCAAAAGATCGTAGAGCACTGGGACATACAGAAGTGAGGGGGGCGGGGTTCAGAATGAGCCAGCACCAGCATTCCCCACAGCTAAAGAAAAGGGTGGAAGTTGGGGTGTGAAGAATCATCTGCTCTTATAATTTCAAAAGTCTTGTCTAGAATTTTTTATGGTGTATTCTTGTGAAGAACACCAAGCCATAAACATAACCCTAAAAAAGGGTGCAGGACAACAGGCACAAGTTACATAAAGGAAAAGTCCGGTAGAATTTTTTTCCTAATTTCTAAAATAAGTGATATTAAACACTGGAAAAGGTTGCCCTTAAAAAAGCTGAGGTCGACGAATCTCCATACTTAATTAAAACTCAGCTGGGCAAGATCCTGAACAACTTATTCAACATCTGACTTGGCTCTGCTTTAAGGAAGAGATGACCTCCAGAGGTCATACCCAACCTGAATTATTCAGTGATTCTAATAAGTATAAAATATCTTTTACTACTTTCTATGCTTCTCAATTTTTGTATCATATTTTCCAAAGTATTCCTTCCTCCATCCACCCTCTTAAAAGAAACCATGTGCCACCAATGTGGGGCAAAGTCCAACTGGTGGCCAGTCACTAGTGGTGTTCCCCAGGGCTCAGTTCTGGGGCCGGTGCTGTTCAATATCTTTATAGATGATCTAGACGTAGGGATTGAGTGCACCCTCAGTAAATTTGCAGATGACACCAAGCTGGGTGGGAGTGTCGATCTGCTGGAGGGTAGGAAGGCCCTACAGAGGGATCTGGACAGGTTAGATAGATGGGCCGAGACCAACGACATGAGGTTCAACAAGAACAAGTGCCGGGTCTTACACTTCAGCCACAACAACCCCATGCAGCTCTACAGGCTGGGGGAAGAGTGGTTAGAAAGCGGCCTGGCAGAAAGAGACCTGGGGGTGCTGATGGACAGCCGGCTAAACATGAGCCAGCAGTGTGCCCAGGTGGCCAAGAAGGCCAATGGCATCCTGGCCTCTCTTAGGAATAGTGTAGCCAGCCGGTCTAGGGAAGTGATCGTCCCTCTGTACTCGGCACTGGTGAAGCTGCACCTTGAATACTGTGTCCAGTTCTGGGCCCCGCACTTCAAGAAAGATGTTGAGGTGTTGGAGCAAGTCCAGAGGAGGGCGACCAAGCTGGTGAAGGGTCTGGAGGGTCTGACTTATGAGGAACGGCTGAGGGAGTTGGGGTTGTTTAGCCTGGAGAAGAGGAGGCTCAGAGGTGACCTTATTGCAGTCTACAACTACCTGAAGGGAGGTTGTAGTGGAGTGGGAGTTGGCCTCTTCTCCCAGGCAACTAGCGATAGGACAAGAGGACACAGCCTCAAGCTTTGCCACGGGAGGTTCAGGTTGGACATTAGGAAGAATTTTTCAGAAAGGGTCATTGACATTGGAACGGGCTGCCCAGGGAGGTGGTGGAGTCACCATCTCTGGATGTGTTTAAGAAAAGACTGGACATGGCACTTAGTGCCATGGTCTAGTTGACATGGTGGTGTCAGGGCAATGGTTGGACTCGATGATCCCAGAAGTCTCTTCCAACCTGATTGATTCTGTGATTCTGTGATTCTGTGAATATGAGTAATACCTTCCATTCCCTTTTCTACAGCCGTATCCTGTAGTATAGTCATTGACTCTCCATAATGAAATTAATCCTCTGTGTGTTGAGGTTTATATTACTACCTTAAATTATAAGATTTTCTTTAAAAGCACACCTTGAATTAGACGAATCATCCAGTTTCATCAGTGTTTTGAAAACTATCCCTTTCAATTCCTTTGTGCAGCGTATGAACTGTAGCACAAGAAGAATGGCAATCAACTGCAGTAGCTTTTCTTTTCCATTTGGGCCTAAGGAAGAAAAGGGAAGCGGTTGAAATGATTACTATTGAAGTGATTTCTTGACAACAGAAAAGGTACTTTCTGCAAAGTACTCCATATCACTTTAAAACATCTATTGTCCCAATGCTATTCAATTGTTTCACTATACAATCACTACTATCAAAAGTATTCACATTAGTGATTTGACAAACATGCTCCTGGCTTTCAAACTTGAACTTGATAATGCTTTGTTGGGATTTCTGCAGTTTGTGTTTGCTTGGGTTCTAATCTACTTTGATTTTAATACATGCAATAATGGGAAACTTGTAAGATTTTTGTCCTTTGATGAAGCATTGCACCCTCTAATAACTTCATAAAGAAGGAATTGCCTTTTTTTCCCCCGAAGTTTACTGCTCAGCTGCCAGCAAAGAGCACTAATTGACAGAAACAGCAGAGTGTGTATAGGCAGAGTGCATACTGAATGCTGCAGACAGTGTGTGGGGAAGAATTATATAAATATTATTCATATTATTTGAAATGTGAAAAGCAGAAGTGATCTCTGCCTGTCTCCTAGGAAAGACTTCCCTTTTTCCTTTAGTAGGTATTAATATAGCAGATACAATAATTGAGATAAAAGAGCCTCTATTGCTACTCCAACTATCTCACATCCTCCACAATTTTCCCCAGGAAATGTGCTTAGCAGGACACTATATTGTGAGAGAAGTTGAGAAGAAACTGTATTATTAAAATCAGGCACTTTTGAAAACTTTAAGTTAAGGGATCCATTTAAATTCTGAGCATGTCTTATTGAGAGTTCCACTAGACATATACAGTAATAACACATAAAGATAGGAAATATTATACAATGTACTGTTTTTAATGACAGAACAGTATTTACCAAGTGACTGAATGCCTTTTCTAATAAGGAAATTGTTAATTAAATGATCAACATCAAATTTCAAGATTTTTCCCAACCGCAGACTGAGATTCCAATAGCCATCCTATGGAATAAACAAAGATATGAATAAGCCAAAGACTCAGGACACTGAAAATGTATTTGGCAAGAACAAAATAGACATAGGAGAATTACTTTAAATATTTTTTAAAAAGCTTACACAAACACAAAACCTGAAATCCACATAATCAATTAAGGTGATTCAAATATTAAACTTCAAAAGCCTTTGATATACCATCAAATGTCTGTAATTGACCTGGAATGTTGTAGTTAGCCTACTGTGTAAAAACCCTTAAACAGTAAGAACAAAGTAATTTCGAAATCACTCCCATGTAAAGCATGCACAATGACAACAGGAGCCTTTTCAAATTTATTTCAAACAAATTCGTTCCAAAAATTATTTTTAAAGGTGCTAAAAAATAAGCATTCCTCTTACTCAAGAGAAACAATAAAGGATCCCTCTCCTCTGCTGAGAATGCAGAGTCTCTATGAAATTATTAAGCTTACTATATATGTTGTTAAATGCAGTATTAACAAAACAAATCCTATTTTATCTGACTTTCCTTGCCAAAAATTAGACAACTCTCATGATTAAAATTATCTGCCAAATGGTTTGCTACCCTCAGGTCAGGTGGAAGACAGGCTCTCAACAGGATGTTCAAGTACTTATTCTTGAATATTAAATACTTTTGAAACTCCACCTGTCCTTGCAGCTTTAAGTCTTAGAAAACTAACTGTAGACACAAATTTATAACCATTAGTTTAAGGTAATTTAGAAGATAATATATGATTTTAAATGGATGTTTAGACAGTAATTATCCAAATTACGAGAAAGTGAAAATCTGTAGAATAGTAAGTTTAATTAGTGTAAAAAACTGAGAGAAACTTTTCTTTTTAAAATTCAACAACTGGCAATTCTGCTGAAAAAGAAGAAATCTTGAACTGCACTTCGGGAGTTAATTCCCACAAGAGTCAATCACAAGACTACTACTCTAATCCCCACTGCATCCATGTGGCATACGGTAATGGTTCAAGGTTTAGAAATAATTTGCTAAAAGTGTCCTGTCAAAAATATAGTAAAAATATGTATCTCTTCTTAATGCTGTGGCTGGCTATTCTTTACTACTTTCACATACAAACTTCATACATAAAATAAAGTTAATTACACACAGAACGAAGCCATGCTTTAAAAAACAGCAAGAGTCACAAGGATGCAAATACTAGGTGGACTCTGCTGCACAAAGGAACATGAAGTTGGGGCACCTGAAAAACTTTTTGAATCTAGTGTACAGAGTGTACTCCCAGCAAAAGGGAATTCAACATACCAGCACGCAGAATGGCCACTCTCTGCCAATAAATGACAGGAGTCTCCACTGAGGGTATCCCATGGCGGCTTCTTCACTTAGATCATGTAATACTCTTGAAAACCTCCTTCTGTTTATTACTTAACAGATGTTGACTGTGTGACCCATAATATCTGATTGTTGATCACAACCTCACCCTTTAAAGCTGGTAAGTGCACCAAACTGGCGATGGGTTATGTGGAACAGGGACCTCTCCTACCAAAACCAACAAAGCTAAACATTACCCGCTCTGACTCCTACCTGAGGGTTCTTGGACAGTAGAGTTTCATTTAGTTTCCCTAGCAATTGGTCTGACTGTCCCAGGGAAGTTTCTGCTGCAACATCTCTCAGGCCAATCCTCTAAAACCCAGCTACTTATTATTTTCTTGCATAATGTGCATTATTTGCATCCACTTCTTCCGCTTAGCTTCCCGTATATGTTTTTATACTTGTCTCAGGAAGTCCCCAAGCTGCAAACTGATGGAGGCTGTAAAAAGGTTCTGGAGGTGTATTACAACTGTTGGCCCTGGTTTTATACTGTTCCTTACATACCCATTGCTGAGTTCCCCACGAAAGCAATAAAACATACCATGACTGATGTCATCATACATTTGTAAAATCTGTTTATAAACATTTTATAAATGTATTTTACTTTATCTCAGGACAGGATTAAAGTAAAAATATTTTTTCCTTCTACCTATATTTTATTTTTAAGTAATGCACAGATAGACTGTGGGTACTGTACCTGATTTTGGAGTGCAAAAACTTCTTTCCAGTTTACAGAAGTCAGCTCAATTCTCTGTTGAATCTTTTCTTTCTCTGTTCTTATTGATTGTTCCTGGAGAGGATAATATTAACTAAGAATCTTACTACTATTACCCACACAGCTACTACATCACGATAAAAAGTAATTGCATTTAAAAGTTTAAAAACCACTCCTCTTTTTAAAAAGAAACCTCTTTTTCTAGTTGAAAAAGGTTCATTCTCTCCCACTTAGGAAAGCATTTGCACAAACATGAGCTACAGCTGGAGAAAGTTCCTGTTTAGCAAAATTACAAGGAATGAAATAATTTCAGAGTGAGACATTTTTTCTCTTTTTAATCAAAACTGTATGTCTTCCTGTATTATGCACATTATCATTTGTATGTTTAAAATGAAAATAAAAATGCCTTGTTTAAAATAAAAATTTCTTACCCTGTTCTACCTTACACTGGGCAAATCCAGAGTAAAATTTGACTTTGGAGATTTTATCACCATTTGTTGACTCTGATTTTATACTGTCTTAAGCATGACGGATGGCCCATGAAAGGAACAAAAAATAGCATGACTTTGATGTCATCATGCTCTTTATAAAATCAGTTTATAAAGCAAAGAAAACAAAATTATTTGCAAAATGTTTATCTCAGGGCACGGCTGAAGATAATTTTTCCTTCTACTCATATCTTATTTTTAGGTAATGCATGAATAGAGGATGGATACTACACCTGATTTTGGAGCTCAGGAATTTCATTCCTATTTACCGAACTGAACGGAAGACTTCTTTGCTTAATCCTTGGTATTGGCATAAAACAACAAGATTGTTCCTGAACAAACAGACTAGTGTTCATTAAGAATCTTATTCCACCACCATTACCCATATAGCTACTACTTCATGATACAAAGTAATTCCATTTAAAAGTCAGCTATTAGAGTAGTAAGGAAAAAGTAGCAGAATTCAGAGTATAAGATTTATCACTTTGAAAAAGAGTAACTAAAAACCAACCAAACAAAAAGAATGCTTTCTGCATTTCAGGTTCCGATTTCTTGCACTGAAAGCAGCCTCATTACCAGCCTTATCATGTTCTTTTTTGGCTGTACATCCATGAACCTTGAAATGCAAATGTTTAAGGCAGCTTTCATTAGCTGAATGCCGCTTGGATTTCAACATGACATGTGTAGCGTCTTATATATAGAAAACTAGTGATGGAAGACTTACCACCGAAGACTTACCACAACCTTAAACTCCTCAGTAAGTCCTTCCTCAGGAACCGTAACATCACGGTGACGTACTGCCTTTTTCTTACGCTTTGACTGTGGCAATGCTGCTCTTCTATTAGCTTGAAAAACATGAAATTTGAGAACACCTTGGTTTTCAACATTAGTCTTTTCAGAATTTGTGCTTGTAGGGGTAGGTAAACCAAACAATCCAGAACACTGCATCGGAGCAACACCAGAGCAAGAAGAATAAACTTGTTTCATGCCTTGCATCGATTGTTGAAAAAAACAGGCAGGGAGAGGAGGAGCGGGTTCGGTAACATCCACACAAACATCTGATTTTGTAAGTGCAGGTGTCTGAAGTGGTTTTTGTTGAGCCAGATCAATTCCTCCTCCTGGCTTAGGTTTAAAGCCAAATAACGAGAAAGGTTCAGCAACTTCCAGCAGATGAAGGCCATATGGTGAAGGTGACCTTGTTCCAGATGATCCCTCCTTTGTGATATCTCTATCAAAACTGAAATCTGATTTGAGACTGCAAATACTACTGTCAAGTTCAGAAACATTTACAAAGCCCTGCACCATGTTTTCTGGTGAGATGCTCTTTTGACTAACAGGAACTTCTTCAGGTTGAAATTGGACGCTTTCAGGTTCACCTTTCTCACTTATGTAATCAGCTGAATAAAAATCACCTACTACTGGGGAACATGCCTGTTTAGTAAAATGACAAGGAAACAAAATAATATCAGAATTAGTAAGATACTTTTCTCTTTTTAATCAAAAAAGTATTTCTTCTTATATTGTGTGCAGTATCATTATACTGTCGTTCGTATGTTCAGAATGAAAGTAATAATCAGTTAAACTAAAAATTTCTTACCCTCTTCTACCTTACACTGGGCAAATTCAGAGGAAAATTTGACATTGACAAAATATAAGCAGAGAGGTATTTTACATTATTAAGATAAAAATTATTAATATAATTATGATTATGAGCCAAGGAAGTTCCACTGTACAATACTATTGTACATACACAGAAGATAGATCTACACAAAGTGAAGCGTGGATCCTGCTTGCGCTGCAATTCTGGCACATGTACCAGCTGAGGTCCAGTATAGCCCAGGCTCACCATACAAGCTAGTGAGCCTGGGCTATACTGCCACCATACACCAATGCAGATGTTTGGTACTCTTCTGCCTAGGAATTCTTGGGCCAAAGGATCAGGAAAACGGCTTTATATGAGTTGCCCTAAGTTACAGAACACACACCCAGATACCATTCTAACTAGCTCACAATCTTAATACATTACAGACTACAGGCTGAGATGATGCTCCCAAGTTGTCTTAAAATGCACATCATGGTCATGCACAACACAATTTAATAGACAAATAATGATCTTCTTGAGTCCCATACACAACTGGGAGATGTAAAGCTTTAATCTCTTAAGACTTTACGGGCTGACAGTGTTATACCTGCTGGCTAACTGATGCAGGCATCTCTTGTAGTTTCCAAAGCCAAAAGAGAGCTACTAGAACTAGCAAGCATCCAATTTCACTAGTTCAAGTTTCTCTCATTGCTCTGTCCTCATCCCAGAGATTGTCCCACTGTGTGCTAGCAACATGTCCTCTTCTTCCAGTCACACTTATCCCCATTCCCAGTAGTGTCTCTGCTTTGGCTGTACCTCTCTGCTAGTGGAGGTTAGTTATGGATAAATACCTTGATTTTCCTTGAAACTCCCCCCTCTCTCCCCCAGTTTCTTAGAGCTGAATTTAAGGTTTCACCTACACTAGCATATTCTTATGAGAGAACGCTCTAACAGGTGTTAGTTTCTTCTGGAAGGGAGAAGTCTGTGTTATCACATTGTCTCTCAAAACTTCTGCTGCACTTATTATATTTTTAAGTGTACTTTATTTTTGGGACAGGTTCCTCCAAATTTTTGTGTTTATAGTAAAATTCCACACAGTACTTGTGTGGCATTAATTATATTCAAAATAATTAAAACTTTAACAGATTTCATGAAGAATTACTATCTGGTTACACATACAATACAGCACCACAACTGGATAATATACCAAAAGTGTTAGCAATAAGTACATATATTCAATGTAGGTACCAGGTCAAAGGCAACTTCTTCTGAAAAAAACCAGCCAGATTCCATTGACTTTTGGTCCCAGTCCATGTAAGGTAAAAAATCTACATCTTCTTGAGCTGTAATTTCCAGGATGTTTGGAGCATCAGCAGAACAAGTTTCATTAGCATCCTAAATTAAAATGCATCACAGTTACGAACTTGAAAATTCTCTGGCATTATAAAGATAGTGCACTTTTCTTTGTGAGTTTGAAATGTGTTGAAAACAGGGAATAAGCAGATAACGCAGCACATTAAAAATAGTCAGTATATACAAAAAAACCAGTAAATATAACTTCACATTTTTTACTACATTGAGGGACAATGTATTGTCAGATAAAGGTGGACAGTATATATTTGTATGTATAATTTGTTCAAATCCACATAATTGAAATAAAATCCAAATCTTGTGCAGTTCTTTTTGTGAGAATCCTATTGTTACCCTTTAAAGGAAAGCAAACATAAGCATGATTATAGACGTGCTTAAAATACATTGCATTCTGCAAAATCATGTTAAGAAGACAAATTACATAGCATAATACAGTGCCAAGCTGAATGGGCTAATCTGGGTATTTCTGCATGGTACTGCATTGTGTTGTGTAGGTGCTTTTGCCTTAAGGCGTCTGTAATGTTTTGTTCCACTGGGTCAAAAAAGTCATCTTAGACTAGAAATGAGATTAAAGCTATTACATTTACAGACATAATTCAAACATAACATTCTCGAAGTCTGTTTCCTGAGATGCATCATATTGACAAGGGGAAACTGAACCTTTGCAAAAACAGATATATAAAAATCAGAATGACACATAATAATCTGTTGATACCCTTTGTAAACAACTAGTTCATGAAATCACACGTGTTCCCTTGGTAATCTGCAACATATTTTTTCTTCTGAATATTGCTTCTATTATGTACAAGATGGAATATTGAGGTGCATTACAGAAAGATATTGTAATTGAATCAGCTGAGTTATCTTATTTTGAAAAGTAGTCCTTGACCTGGGAATTTCTAATAACTTCATAGCATTGCATTTTATAGTTACTTTTTAATCAGATGCTTTTTGGAATGCATGTCTGTCTTTTGATCTTGCAAATGAATTGCACATGTTGGGAGCTGTTACTCAGGAAAGCAATATTTCCAGAAAAATCTAACTCTTGTAATGTACATATGCTACTGGTATTGTTTTTTTCATAATAATGTCCAGGTAGACAATATCCACTGCTGTCCCCTCGTCTACCACATCAGTCATTTCATCTTCAAAGTTTATCAAGTTGGTCAAGCATGACTTCCCCATGGTGAATCCATGTTGGCTACTTCTGATGACTTTCTTATCCTTCATGTGCCTAGAAATGGTTTCCAGGACTAGCTGCTCTACCACCTTCCCAGGGATCAAGGTGAGGCTGACCAGCCTGTAGTTCCCTGGGTCCTCCTTGACCTTCCTGAACATAGGAGTGACACTTCCTTTCCTCCAGTCTTCAGGCAATTCTCCCAATTGTCACGATCATTCAAAGATTTTTGAGAGTGGTCTTGCAAGCTCCCTCAGCACTTGTCGGTGCATCCCACCAGGGCCCATGGGCTTAACATATGTCCAGTTTCCTTACGTATTCCTTGACCCGATCCTCTTCCACCAAGGGTACCTCTTCCTTGCTCTAAACTTCCCTCCTGGTCTCTGGGGCCTTGAATTTCCAAAAGTTGGTCTTGCTAGTAAAGACTGAGGCAAGAAAGGCGTTCACTACCTCAGCCTTTTCCATGTCCTGTGTCATCAGTTCTCCCGCCCCATTCAGCAGCAGGCCCACATTTTCCCTAGTCTTCCTTTTGCCACTTACGTACATACAGAAGCCCTTCATGTTGTCTTTGACATCCCTTTCCAGTTTCAACTCCATGTGGACTTTGGCTTTCCTAACGATGTCTCTGCATGTTCAGATAGTTTCTCCATATTCCTTCCAGGTTACCTGTCCCTGCTTCCACTGTCACTAAACTTCTGTTTTATGTTTGAGTTTTTCCAGGAGTTCCCTGTCCATCCATGTTCATGCCAGCCCTCCTGGCATTTTTGCCTGACTTCCTGTTCATTGGGATAGAGTGCTCTTGAGCTTGGAGGAGGTGGTCCTTGAATCTGAAACAGTGACTACAGGTAACGCCTATAATCAGTGCTGAGAAAAAGACCTCTTGAGAAAATTAATCTGAACTATTTTAGGTATTTAACTTCAGGATGAGATGAATCAAGCTCTAGAAATATCTATTTATTTCCATTGACCATGAGAGGAAGGCAAACGTGACTGATTTATTGCTAAATATACACAGATGTATTTGGTCAGATGAATTCCCATTCTCTGTGCCCCATCTTAATGCAACTGATATCACCTTGCTTGTCATGACACAGCTTTCCATTTGAAAACTCTTCTTACTGACCCTTGAATTTCAAGGTTGTCATTTATATGTATTTCTTTCCATTTGCTGCAAAGCTTTTGTTTCTCCTACCATTGTTCTAATACTGAAAACAAATGGAAAAGTTCCATAGTTTACTGCAACATTAAAGAGAGATTTTTCAAGTTTTGCTTTCCGTGTGACTTCCACCTGACCCAGACTCCCCTAGAATTACTTTTACCAATAGGAAACCCATTACTTCAGCAATCCACAGCTAGAGTGGCCAGTTTGCTATAGTTTGGCAACCTTACTTTTTATGAGAAAGGGTTCTGTGGCTTATGCAGCAAGGATTGAAGAGTACTCTTCATCTGGCCTTGTCCTATGACCTGTCTGGCTCCCCCAGCACTATCAGGAATTACAAACCCTTGTAACAAATCACAACAGGAACACACAGACTGACAAACTTTGATTGTAAAGTAAGGACAAGCAATATAAGAGACAGAAAAGGAAATAACTTGCTATATTGCAGAAGAAACCAAAATAATGACAAAAATCATAGTTTTAGTTCTATTGTAAAAGAATAATCATTTTTCAGCAAAAGGAAGACTGGTTTTGACACATACAAGGTTACAGAATTTAGAGTCTTTGACAGAGAAGCTAATGGGAGCAAGCTATTATATAGAAAACATACCCTTTTCTCAACCGCAACAAAGCTTGTAAACTGGCTTATAATTGAGTTCTCCAAGCTGAGGTGAATAATCATGTTTTTCAAGACTTGTTTCTTCATCTAGATTTTTAAGTATTAACAAATGGAACAGGAACAAAACAACACAATGAGCTAAAAGAGACATTGATGTCAACACTGAACACGTACCTATAAACACACTTCTGCATTCTGAATAGGGACATGTAAAAGGAAGAGCTCATGCGAATGTACTGGCCTGCGTGTCTGCCTACTCCCTTCTAACTTTCTCTGCTCCCTCACTCAACTTTGGGCAGGGATATGCATTTCTTCTAGTTAGACTTCTTTTATTTCTAGCCTTCTTCTAGTGTAAGAAGCAGCTGTATTTTATAAAAAGAATTAGTCTAAAGTCTCAAATAGACCAAGATGGCAATATGGTAAGTTTCTGACTAGCTAAAAGCTGGTTTTTTTAACCCATCATCAGATCATTAAGTCTGTCTACCTGTAAAACACAGGTCATTATCTTCCACCATATCCTATACAAATGCTATGGACTTTTGCTGGACTAATACGTATTGATCTTCACGAAACTAAAATGTTATATGTCACAGGAAAAGAATCACCAATGGCCTACAATGACAGGGTATAGATTAGGAAAAATATGCACACATTATGACAACAGAGGACATTCTTATAATGAGGAAGAAAAGACTGTCCCAACATTTTTCAAAATCTTATCTGGAAGGATATTAGTATATGGGGACTTTAACCTTAAAATGGTATTAGGATTGCAACCTTCTAGTTATGTTTAACAAAGCAAGAAAACCTCTATTCCACTGAAATATTTGCTATTTAGCATTTTAAATATATACTTTTTATTTCAGATTATCAAACCTCATGTTCTATTTCATTCTGATGAAGAATCCCATCTTCATAGTCATTAATGAAAGCTCTTGCTGCAAGTTTGTGCAGCACCTAGAAAGAAAACAAAACTGATGATAAGAGACCAGGGACGACTTTTTTTTTTTTTTTTTTAATTCTTCCTTTCATTTATGAGGTCCAGATTCAGGCAATTAGCTTCCATATTTACACAGAATCTCATTCTCTAAGGAAGGGTCAAGCTAATTTTCACTTTGAAAAGCAATCACAACCTGCACCTAAGGTACATTTTTATGCCACTTAATTTCAGCAAACTAAAAAATACCCAGGTCTACTTGTTGCACACATTCTCTGTAGAGTGAAGAGTGAGGAAACAAAGCAAGCACAAAAACAAGCAGAAAGACTTCACCAGGCAATTAATCCCAGCTTGAAACAGCTAACTAAAACAGGTAGGAACAATACCCCTTCTGGACATACACATTTTTCTCCAGTGACTGTAAACAGAGCCTGGACAACTACGTCAGATTTAAACAGCAAAATGAGTCTAGAGTGTTCAACTTTAAAAAAATCATTACGTCTACCATAATCAAGTAAATTTTGACCTGAGGCGTTGTACGCAGAAAAGAGAAACACTGAACTGTACTAACCAGAAATTACTTTTTTGAACTAAACCAGTCTTTCATAGAAAGGAAAAACAATTTTGGTCTCTTCAATATGTTAAAGCTAACAAAGAGAGGGAGCTTTGTGGGGGCAATGTGGTAAAGTTCAGCTGTATTCCAGTTCCAATTGCCAAAACATTCCCACTGGCTCATTTTTGGAAGAATACGATAGATGCCAGAGAGCCACTTCTGAAGAAAACCTCTTAAGCAAATAGTTACTTTTTGAGCTAAGGTAAATTGGCAAAAGAAACAGGTAGGAATTCTCAGAGTTCATCTAAAGCATCAAGAATTAATAATTTGTTTCTAATTTTGACCCTGTTTTTTATCATTTTGCCATTTCAGTTTACACCTTTCAAAACTTTCTTTTTTTTTAACTGCACCTGGAATTTGTAGTACAGGTATTTTTATAAAAGCAAAAACTCCTTATGTCAAGCAAATACATTGCTTCTCCTTGCCGATTTTATTTGCATGGAGAAGGGCACGTCCCTGGAAACCAACTGTCCTTATGGTAACCAACACAACCAACATGTCCATGGAGACCAACCCATGATAGTAGCTTTCAAAGCAGATTACACTAAATAGGAACAAAATTATTTCTATTTGAAAACAAATCAGCTTCTCGTAGTGGGGAAGGGGTGACAGTCATATCAGAATTATTATGGAAGGCTGACTATTCTTTTGATTTTTCAAGTGTAGATATCTGTTAGATTTAAGAGACGGTTCTTTTTAGCTTGTTTTCCTTTTCAAGATGGGTGCAGTGCGTTCCTCTGCATAAAGACTCCTCACTTCATTGTTACTGAAGCAGAGGGAAAGGCTAGTAACACTTTACTGTTTCTTTTTCCATACATGTCTAGAGATGACAGACTAGCGATGAGATGTTCCACATAGGAACAATTTACAACATGAAAGAGAATGCTGCAGCAGCTTCTTCACAGAGGTCATCTGAAGAACAGCTAACCCAAGGATAAAGCTAGAGCCCAAACAGGCTGCCAAAATAGGCAGCAGCACTTCCTATTCTGAGAAGCTTAAGTTTTGTGTTAGAAAGCACAGAGAAAGGTGACACTTCTATGTAAAACAGTTTCCCTTTAAAAGTCTGAAAATTGAAGGTCTGTGTTAAAACATCAGAAGCAAAAACAAAAGAACAAGAGCTGCTGAAAACAGCTGTTTCAATTCCTTCAGAAAAGCATGAAGCAGCACATAGTTGTTTAAAGCAGCTTGGCTCACTATGGCATGTACAAATAATGTTGGCCAAACTCACTGTTCCTGTCGTCTTCTGTAGTTCAGTAGTTGACACCACGGTCTGTAGTTCTTGGTCATTTATTACTGCTCTTAAGGTGGCCTAAAAGGAAAAAAAATACTGTTTCCTTCTCTCTCACGCTATGTTACCAGCACACATGAATTCTGTTCTGTCTCCCAAATATAACTCAAATCTGTAAGTCTTTGCATATCTAGGTTTATCCCCTTACAACAAGGGGACAGTCACAAGTAAAGGAATCCTGTATTTATCAAAGCATAATGATAGAAACATTAAACTAGGTAACTTTTTTCTCTCTACTTCTTAGAGGAAAGACTAATAATGACAATTAAATAGTAACTTAATTATATTTAGCAATTAAAAAGAAGCTAAGTGCATGCTGCATAGAGGATATATAATACAATACATGTCCTTTATGATTGTTTTACATGTGAATTTCTATCCAGTAGTGCATGTGTATTCCAGTCTTTACCTGAGTACAGTGAGGGATGAATCCATAGACAAGAAGCCTCTCATTGCTAAATAAAGACTGTATTTGAGCAGGAGCCTGCATTGGCTCTGGTGCACCTGTATCAAACTGTTGCCATTTAACAGAAACTGAACTGCATCCTGGAGAACGTATTCTAGATACCTGGCTCTGTATCTGTGTAAAGAAGCAAAACAAAGTAGCTCTGTTTGTTAGTAGGCTTTCAAAGGAAAACTTGATCTCTCAATAGAAAATAACATATTTCCCACATGAATGGAACTAATTTCTTTTTTTAACAACTAAAACAAGCCACATACTATTACTGGTAAAAATGAGTCTAATATTTGGAGGTAGTAAGGAGAATCACTCAGCCATTACTGTACTGGCTTCTGGAATAATGATACTCCTTTTGATAGCTGAAATTTGAGAGTAAAGTTTCTATTCATCAGGGTTGCCAAACAGGCTAGGGAATATGGCCTGCTACACTTAGCACCATCTCCTATGTGTGAACTCTGAGATCTGCAAACAGTTCTGCACATCTCCATGGCCTGCTCTGGATAGTTCTGCATGTATCACTCAAATGACAGCCAGAATAGCAAGAGAAGAAATCTATGCTTTCATCCATTCCCCCAGGAAAAAATATGCCAGATACTACCCTTGCTGCAGCACCTTCTCTGCTGTCACTGTTCCAGAGGGACTAGACTCAAGGCATAGGATAGTGCTCTAGACTATATGTATAACTATATAGGGAAACTGAAAAGCACTGCACATGGGGTCCTAGATTGCCTGAAACTTTTAGATGGATTAACAGTCCAAGTTACAGAATACAATTGCTACAGGCCTCATCACTATAGCAAGGACAATGTTGTAGATGGACTGTGACCTATGACAGAAGTAAAGCCACGTTTTTCCATTCAGGGACAATTATTTATATAGTTTGACATTTCTTAAAACTTCTTCCAAGTTGGTGTTATTGCACTTACCAAGAAAAGTACAGGAGCTCTCTCAAAAAGAGTAGAAAAAATAAAATAAGTAATGGCTTCCTTGTTTTCTTTTACACATTCAGTGACCAAGTGGAATGAGAAGGTAGGGCAACTACAGTGCCAAATTCCCTCCCTTATCAAAGAACTGAGGGTTCTCTACAGCCCTCATATCCCTTCCTATAGCACACGTGTTCCTGCTGAAAATAAGGCACCTTTGCAATACTCAAACTAAATACTTCTCTTTCTCACTTAGTATCAATTTATATATAAAAATACAAGAAGGCTAATAGACAAGCATCTCTCCTTCCACCTTCTATCAAATGTTTCTTGAACTACCTTATTGTAATAGCGAAGCTACGTGATCCCATGAAAAGTAGTAATTCCCATTTTGAGAAACTGAAGATATGCAGTATCAGATATTGATATATCAGACAATGATCACATACTGAATATATTCAAGATTTATAAATGTACCTTTGCCTCCCAGTTACACTTTGATTTCGGTTCAAAGTATTCAAACGCTCCAGCACCATATTGGGACAAAGATCTCAGCATGTGCTGATTTGCTGTGGAACTAACAAAAAAATTCTGTATGTAATTAGTAAATTGTTCATCTGATACTATTTCTAAATATTTTGGTTTTAATTAGTACTGCAAGATTTCTGAATCTGTATCTTTTAAATTCTATCCCTTTTTCAGGGGACAGGCCAACTGAAAGCAACTGAGCCAATGAGTGTGCTGCTTTATTAGAGATTTCCTAGCATTTGAGGAAATTACATGGTACATGAGTTTTTACATGTCACAGTACAGAGCTGTGCAGAGAAATTAACGGAGGTTCAAACACCAATACGACTGCATCAAAATGATCCTGATCTTGAACTAATGAACCTTAATCTCAGCAGAGCTATTTAGTATGGACACAGCTATCTTGCAGCTAAGTCCAGTGTCAGCTAGGGAATGTTACTGTCTGAACAACATGGATATAACCAATAAGGTAACACTTACTAGCCTGACAGAACAGCAGGCTCTGCTCACCAACAGTTTGACTACTGTGAAGCTATTTCATAGGTATATATCCAAATGAGAGCTTTATATAGGATTAAAGGAGAACAATTAAGCAGATGAGAACTCTTTTGGGTGAGAAATAGCACAGTATGTCTCGAATCTTTGTTGGACAGAAAGCAGACTCTTTCCTCAACAGGACCATACCACTGTCTTAGTGACCTAGTGAATCATCACCAAAATCCTTCAAGGAAAAGCTAAATAGTACAATTGTATCTATCCTAAGAACACATAACATCTTGGGTTTAAAGTTTACTGCTCTTTTAAAAGTCTTTTTATGGATTTTGCTGCCTTGTACAACTCTGTAAAGTACAAATCTTGCACTATTTAGAAACATTGTTTTCATTTACCTGCAGAGAATTATCACAGATAAAACAGATGTCATATTCTTTATTAATTCAGCCTTCTCGAAAACACTCTCTTTGTCTATACAAGACTATGAACCAGAGTGAACTTGTCTTTTACACCTCTTCACCATTATTACTTTACCAATGTAACACATTAAATACAGATCCTGCCTACTGAAAGCAGATTGTTGCATAGTAGCACATTAATGTTAGTGGTCTAGCGGAACCATTAAAAGCCATGCCCTCTCAGACTACCAGCACTGAGGTAATCCATTGCCAGGCCTGGTTCCATCATACCAATAACAAATAATCAATGAATGTAAATATACTGAACATGAACATAACAGGAATGTAAATATATTGAAAATGGCATCACTGTGCTGCTAATGGACACATAC
The DNA here is from genome assembly GCF_013368605.1 of Nyctibius grandis. Lineage (NCBI taxonomy): Eukaryota > Metazoa > Chordata > Aves > Nyctibiiformes > Nyctibiidae > Nyctibius > Nyctibius grandis. The sequence continues at coordinate 107,713,962 of NC_090659.1, forward strand.
CATCTGTTCTTTATTGTGTGTTGATGCAAATTCTATTATAATCATAACGTATGATTACTCTGGAAGAGCACCAAGATGTCTGGTACGGGGCCTGAAGGGTGTGCTTGCCCAGTGCTGGGAGAGGGCCCACAGCTGTGAGATCAGGGGAATGTTGCAGGAGCTATGGTGAAGGTGTCATTAAAAAAAACAGTCCTAGAGGAACATGACTCTCACCACTGGTCTTTATTTTGATGTATCCTTGCCAACTCTCCCAGGATATGGTAAGAACCTAACACCTCCCTGACCCTTTCCCATTTATGCCTCGCAACCTGAAACAAGTAACTGTAACCCATTTTTTTTTAAAAAAGTCAATTCAGTCATGTATGTATCTTCCTAGTATGTTGTTACTGAAAACAGTCAAACTTCATTGCAGTGAGTTTCAGTGAGGTTTCTCTGATCGTTGAGAAGTCTAGTGCTTACTTTGTCTTTAAGTAATTATCTTACAAAACAAATGGAAATTAAATAATACAATTATACAACTATTGCACTATTAAAATGAGACTATACCAAAACATGAAATGCAAAGTTTCAAAACATTGATTTTTTTTTTTTCCAATTCTATTCTTAAATAGTATAGTTGTTATAATGAACAAAGATACGAATAGGTAAGAGTACCTGGACATGGAATCAAAGGTATTGTAAGCATGTTAACCTTTGAAATTCCCCACAGATTTTCCATTCCGTTATTAAAGGTAGGCAAACATTTCTGCATTTAATCTAAACATACATATATATTTAAGACAGCACACTCAGGCATCTGACAGTTCTCAACTCATTAACCTCTCACTTCAAATAAATTATCAGTGATTTTAAACAAATGCGATTGCTAGCTGACTTTGTACTTACCCAACACCACATGTAAATAACCTTGTATGTCGGACATTATCTTTCACAATCTGGAAGGTCACACTCTCATTCTGAATGTGTCCATCTGATATAAGAAGAATGTTACGGTGTCCTTGAGAAGGAAATAGCAGACTTAAGTAACGTAAGGACTTCCATAAATCAGTGTTTCCCAGTGTTGCGGTAGCAGACTGAAAAGTAAAGTATTAAAATTTTAGTTTGAATTTAATTTATTCTTTCCTAAAATAACATATAATATATCATTTAATCTTTATTTCATTATACATGACTCCTGGTTTCCAAATATAAATAATTAATTCTTAAGTTTTAGTTGTTCCAGCTATTCTATACTTACTACTAAAGATAGAGTGTAAGGTCCATCTAGTCCTGTATCTTCTCTGGCTTAGGCAAAAGGCACAGAGAAAATAGATAAGAAAAATGATGAATTCTACTCCCACATTGTTTTCAGAGCTTTCAGTAATCAGTGGTTTGGGGACTTCTGGAGTTTTCATCCAGACTATTGCATCTAAAAGCTATTTACAGCTCGCTCTTTTAATTTGCCTAACCCACTTTCTGAACTGAATTACACTTTAGCCTCAACATCAAGCAGGTAAGAAGTTTCGCTATTTATTATACATGAAAAGGACTGTTTGGTTTTTGTTTTAAATCCACTGATTGCTCATTTTGCTAGGTGTCCTGTGATCATAGAATCATAGAATGTTAGGGGTTGGAAGGGACCTCTGGAGATCATCGAGTCCAACCCCCCTGCCAGAGCAGGACTAATCTAGGGCAGGTTACACAGGAACGCATCCAGACGGGTCTTGAAAGTCTCCAGAGAAGAAGACTCCACAACCTCTCTGGGGAGCCTGTTCCAGTGCTCTGTAACCCTTACGGTAAAGAAGTTCTTCCTCATGTTGAGGTTGAACTTCCTGTGCTCTAGCTTGCATCCATTGCCCCTTGTCCTATCGCAGGGCACAAGTGAAAAGAGGTTGCCCCTTTCCTCTTGACACCCAGCCCTCATATATTTATACACATTAATCAGATCCCCTCTCAGTCTTCTCTTCTCCAGACTAAAAAGCCCCAGGTCTCTCAGCCTTTCCCCATAAGGCAGATGTTCCAGTCCCTTAATCATCCTTGTAGGTCTCTGTTGGACTCTCTCCAGTAGATCTCTGTCCCTCTTGAACTGGGGAGCCCAGAACTGAACGCAATAGTCCAGGTGAGGTCTCACCAGGGTAAAGTAGAGGGGGAGGAGGACCTCCCTCAATCTGCTGGACACACTCTTCTTAATGCAACCCAGGATACCATTGGCCTTCTTGGCCACAAGGACACATTGCTGTCCCATGGATAACTTGTTGTCCACTAGGACTCCAAGGTCCTTCTCCACGGAGCTGCTCTCTAGCAGATCGCCTCCTAACCTGTACTGGTACATCTTATTACTCCTCCCCAGGTGCAGGACTCTGCACTTATTCTTGTTGAACCTCATTATGTTCCTCTTTGCCCAGCTCTCCAGTCTGTCCAAATCAAGCTGAATGGCCGCACAGCCTTCAGGTGTATCAGCCAAACCTCCCAGCTTCACATCATCAGCAAACTTGCTGAGAAGACACTCTGTCCCTTCATCAAGGTCGTTGATGAAGATGTTGAACAGGACTGGACCCAGCACTGATCCTTGGGGGACTCCACTAGTTACAGGTCTCCAGCTGGACTTGGCACCATTGATTACCACTCTTTGGGCTCTATTGTGTAGCCAGCTCTTAATCCATCTCACTGTCTGGTCTTCTACCTCACACTCGCTGAGCTTGCTCACGAGGATGTTATGAGAAACTGTGCCAAACGCCTTGCTAAGGTCAAGGTAGACTACATCCACTGGTCTCCCTGCATCTATCCATTCAGTCACGATATCATAGAATGCTATCAGGTTAGTCAAGCATGATTTCCCCTTGGTAAATCCATGCTGACTACTCCTGATAACCTTCTTCTCTTCCATGTGATCCTCAACAGGTGGGAAACAGCAAGTAACCATCCCTATTCCCCTTTTCCTCTATCCTGGAAAAGAGATTACTGTGTAAGGATTCAAGAGACGTAAAAAAAAAATTAGGATGAGTCCTCTCCTTGTACAGCAGGTCTTCCATATATCTGGCCATCTTTGTTTTCTGTCTCTCTAGCTCTTCTCTTTGAGATGGAGTGACCAGAAGCGCATACAGTATTCAGATGCCATGGCGATACAGATTTATACAGCTACCTAAGTGTTTACCTTTCTGACAGCTGCTGAACACTAGGCTACCATTTAAAAAGGACTATTCACAATGGCTCCAGCATCTCTTTTCTGGGTGAAGCCCAACTTTGTACAGGTACAGTTAGTGTTGTTGTCCCCTTTGCATTACTCTGCATTGATCACCATTTGCATCTTACCATCCCATTTTCAAGACATCCTTTATATTCTTATTTATGCATTATGCTAGCATCAAGGAGCTTTAGTTACAGATGAGAAGCCTACTTCTGGCACTGACAAGATATGGTACTAACCAAAACCTGCTGTCCTAAGTAGCCTACATCTGATCTTTTGGTGCCAAAAGCATTTTCCTTTTCACTGACAGTCCTTTGGCCTAAGTGCTGCCTTCACTTACAAATTATAGATTTCCAGAAGGAAGTCAATCATTTCCTCTCTTCCTGCTGTGAGCAGGCAATGAGAGGTATGAAACCCCAAAAGATAAACCTAGGGGGAAACACTGAAAAATGTCCTAACACTGATAGCTACTCAGCTTCAAAATAACAACCTAAGCAATCGCTTAAACCAAACTGGAATAAATATTCAGGTGTGGCTGTGCTTGTTACTAGGAAAAATAGACTTCAAATACACTAAATTACAGAAAAATCTTAGAAGCTGGCCTAAAGAAAAAGAAAAACAGAGGAAAAGTTGCATAACAGAGTTTTGCAATGATAAGCATCCCATACAAAGAAGCGTTCTTTTGAATACAACCAGACCGATTTACTTACTGTAATAACCTCCTTCAGTGATGCCAAATCATTTATGATGTTCAGTGAAAAAGGAGAAAATTCTGTGAAATCTGTTAATAAAGATTGATATTAAGAGTATTAATATATTAAGCATGTAGCAACAATATGGAAACACAAGTTTAAGTTTTATGACTGGAATATCAGAGTAGAAATATTCCATACTGCTACATGTCCCTGGCTGCAGTGTATTATGCTGGTTTGATAATAAAGATGTGCATAAAATTATGCCATGATGTGACGGACAGAGTTTGTATGCCTTAAACAACTTGTTTGACAACTCTGGCTGGAGGAGGGTATGTGTACTACAGAGGCCTGCAAGTCTGGCAAGAGATAAGGGACTTGGGAACAGAACAATACCCCTGCTGTGCCTTAATTGTTGTGATTTACAACTCTGGCTGGAGGAAGAGATAAGTCCTGCAGAGGCTGGATGGTATCTTTTCCTTGGGGCCAGCCTACATGTGCAACAACTTTGCAAGGCATCAACCACGCTTGTGTAGAAGCGGGGTCATACAGCGGACACCACAACTAGGGGATCACGACCACCAGACACCCCTTGGGGGACCACCGACTCATTTCGAGAACAATCTAAGACTACAAAGCGCAGGCGTTCCAATTAGCATGAGAAGCGAGCAGAGGAGGGGACACAAGAGGGATGTTACCACCCTCTCCTATCTCGCATGCAAATGACCTAAAGTATTTAGACCTTCTCACTTGGGATGCTGGTGCTCGCTCCTGCCCACCCACCACCTGAGGACCGATCCTGCAAGCGATTTACCGGAGGAGCAACTCTGCAAGCAATTTACCAACTCTACAGACAACTTACATCGCTGGATCCAAGGGTGGTGATCTCTCTTTTCCTCTCTCTCATAGTCTCTATCCTCTTTCTCTTTTTCTTTTTCCTTTTCTCTCTTTTCTCAATGCCTTTAGAAACCCAAGACACTAACAACCATGCAACTTTCCCTGTATTAATAAATTGTTCTTAATTTCATACCAGTTATTTGGTGTCGTTTCACCTTAATTTACTCCAAGGGATTTATGAACTAGTTGCGACCAGGTCGTAACACATGACAAGAAGGTAAAAGGTGGCTCTCAGATGAAAAGGAAACAGAGAAACTCACTTGTGCCAAACTTGACTACATTCATTCTTTGTCTGAAATAACATAGTTCCAAAACACGTAAAGCAATCTGCTTTGCTTGGTGTAGAGCTGAACCTGCCATAGAATTCGAGCAATCTAATAAAATAATAATTTCACTGGACAGATGCTCTTCTTCAAATGCTGTTTCAAACTCTGGTTGGAATACAAGCATGCAAGCCTACAGAGGGAGAAACAAAATCATCAGCCCAGTGGACAAATACTATTTCATTAGAAGTGTACTCAAGCATCTTCATTTTTCTTATTATGGAATGAGATCAAATATAGCCAAATTTCAAAGTTTTAACAAATATAAGTCATTTACTCCTAATGCCTGAAAAGTGCAACTTCCCTGTCCTTTACCTATATCCCAGGTCTCATATGAAAAACTGAAAAAGGAATTTTGTGGTTTCATGTTCCTGTCTGATTCACTCTTCTGCAAACAGCACTGGATTCTTTTCTACAAGTTAAAAAAATAAAAAAATCACAGATATCATATTTGACAATCATCACTGCCACCATCAGTTTGTGAGAAGTACTAGAATTAAAAAAAATATGCAAACTAGAAGTGCGTACTGTCCTTGCTATGAATGGGGTTGTTTAGTCTGGAGAAAAGGAGGCTCAGGGGAGACCTTATAGCTGCCTACAACTACCTGAAAGGAGGTTGTAGCGAGGTGGGTGTTGGTCTCTTCTCCCAGGTAACAAGCGATAGGACAAGAGGAAACGGCCTCAAGTTGCACCAGGGGAGGTTTAGATTGGATATCAGGAAAAATTTCTTCACCAAAAGGGTTATTAAGTATTGGAACAGGCTGCCCAGGGAAGTGGTGGAGTCACTATCCCTGGAGGTATTTAAAAGACATGTAGATGTGGTGCTTAGGGATATGGTTTAGTGGTGGACTCGGCAGTACTGGGTTAATGGTTGGACTTGATGATCTTAAAGGTCCTTTCCAACCAAAACAACTCTATGATTCTATAAAAAACAAAGGCTTTCAAAAGCGGAACAATTAAATGCTTGAAGGAGAGAAAGTGTTTCCAATAGGGAAGGAACGGTTTGCAGTTTGGAAACACAAATAGGAATCCCTTTCTTTCTCCTTTCCTTGGGGTAATATCAGTATTATTGCAGTTATCAGAAAGAAATCCCTAAACTAATATATTTAAAATAAGTAACTCTAATTAAAAGGAAGAAAAACAGAAGACATCATTATCAGAAAGAAAACAATCTTATCTGTCATTTTACTTATTTTAATAAATTTCAACATTAGATTGACAGATTGGTAACACCAAGAATTTACATTTCACCTCTGCAGCATTTTATCTTATTTAAGAAAAAAAAAAAAAAAAATATAAATAGGAGCTGAAAATAACTAAACGTGCCAGGGACTTCACAAAAAATGTAGGAGAATGAAACAGCTTCTGGTAACCTGGAATCACATATTTTAAGTTTTAAATGTATTTCTCAGGCAAGGAGTTACTGTGGGTGAACTGATCCTTACTTTTCTACCTAACCTTTTATTAATGTTTTCCAGTGGTGATAATGAGCTCTTCTGTGACATAGCCACAGCTGGATTCTGCTTCTGGGTGATCCGGAGTGCTAGAACTGCTAGCTATGTCTTTTTCACTTATTAGTGAAAAAGATTCAACTGCCTTCGAGAATAATCACTGCAGCAGTAATAACTACAACAGAATGCAAAATCTTCTAGGAAGGCTAGATGCCTTAAAATAAAAACACTGACAGATTCTATAAACATTTGTGTGTAAGTTTTAAATACAGTCCTACAAATTTCATGACTTAAAATTTTACTTAATTTTTATTAGTATAGTGATTGCATGACTCTGAAGCTACTTAATTCCAGCTTCAGCCATGACTTATTTGTTCAATTCCACTGCTGCAAATGCAATATCTGTATCAAACACTGTAGTCACATTTCTATGAAATACAACCAGCAGCGTAACACTTAGAAAAAAATGTTTTAACAGAAATGATCGGACACTGTATTGAAACATTTACTCTCTTACCAGGCAAAGGATAAAACAAAAGCAACAAGATTCTATGCAGCTGAAAAGAAAACTCATTTCTAGAGAATATTCAGCTTAATAAAACAGATCAAATTGACCACTGTCCACGGTGTGAAATTTTTCTTTATTTTTTACCCATTAAAACTAAACCGTTCCTGTTTATTATGTTTTATCATATTCAGTATTACCTCATGCACAGTACAAGTTATGCAGTACCTCACTCATTTTGTTGGGATGCTTCTCTACCCACATTCGAGGTAGGTAGACCTGAGAAATCCAGATATCTAGACCAAAGCCACTAACATCCAAGGAGCTGTTCTCCACAGTCTTAATTACAGCCTTGCAGTCTGTTTTCTAGAAGAGGAGAAAAACAGGCATTTAAATATTTATTTAATAACAATACAGTAAATATTATTTACTTTGGGAGAACAGGGAATGATGACAGCAGATTTAATAGGAGTAGTCCCAAACCTTTTTGCCAAAGAGGTTATAGAAAGTTTACAAGCTACAGTCTCTATTTACATATTACATTCTTCAAAATATCCTTCACTTTCCTAAATGTATTTTTAAATAAGAAGACAATCAAAACAGAAAGGCTTCAAGCACAACAGAAATTTTCATCTGAGACAAAGAGGGCCAAGCTGTTTGCAGAATGAAAGTGCACAAAGCCAGACAGATCTGGCACATGCGTTATCTAGGATAAAAGTTCCATTTTAAATACACAGCAGAACTGCCAAGGCAGAGATATAGTTACAGTGAAATTAATTTACCTTTATTTTCAGTTCATGTGTCCAACTATGTATGCGTTCAATACTAGATGGCATCTCAATAGACATATCCAAGGAAAATCCACTAAATAAAGAGAAAAGAAAAAAAAACCTGAATGGCACTCCAGGGAAGATGATGTTCAATCTGCATACCATGACACCTCCATGAGAAGGAGATATGTTTCCTGTCCTTTTTAATTCTTTGGATGAAAGTGGAGAATACTGAACCACTTAGACAAGTTTTTGTCCCTAGGACATTCAAAGAATAACTATGCTGATTCACTACAGCTATTCATAGTTTAAAATGTTAGAAGAGATCAAGAGGCCATTTGATGTGATCTCCTCTGTAACACATTACATAACATTTTAGCCAATTATCTCTTTATTTACCTTAATGTTTTATTTCCTAAAGCTAAGCTTCATAACAGACAACCAAACTGGATTTCAGAGAAGGCAAGTTCATCATTTTCCATGGCTAACTGTTCCAAACCTCACTGCTAAAACTGCATGTCTTTTTTTCTTATTCAGCTTTAATTTCCAGTCTTTGCTTCTTAGTTTATTTCTGTAACATTAAAAAGCAATTTGATAGGTGCAATCATACAATATAAGATACCTAAAAGACGCAAGATACCATACAACATCATGGAATCACCTCCCAGTTTGTAGACAGAGGTCAATATGTGCGTCACACAGAATCACAGAATCACAGAATGTTAGGGATTGGAAGGGACCTCGAAAGATCATCTAGTCCAATCCCCCTGCCGGGGCAGGATTGCCTAGACCATATCACACAGGAACGCGTCCAGGCGGGTTTTGAATGTCTCCAGAGAAGGAGACTCCACAACCTCTCTGGGCAGCCTGTTCCAGTGTTCAGTCACCCTTACAGTAAAGAAATTTTTCCTCAAATTTAAGTGGAACCTCCTGTGCTCCAGCTTGCACCCATTGCCCCTTGTCCTGTCAAGGGATGTCACTGAGAAGAGCCTGGCTCCATCCTCTTGACACTTGCCCTTTACATATTTATAAACATTAATGAGGTCACCCCTCAGTCTCCTCTTCTCTAAGCTAAAGAGACCCAGCTCCCTCAGCCTCTCCTCATAAGGGAGATGTTCCACTCCCTTAATCATCTTCGTGGCTCTGCGCTGGACTCTCTCAAGCAGTTCCCTGTCCTTCTTGAACTGAGGGGCCCAGAACTGGACACAATACTCCAGATGCGGCCTCACCAGGGCAGAGTAGAGGGGGAGGAGAACCTCTCTCGACCTGCTGACCACACCCCTTCTAATACACCCCAGGATGCCATTGGCCTTCTTGGCCACAAGGGCACACTGCTGGCTCATGGTCATCCTGTTGTCCACTAGGACCCCCAGGTCCCTTTCCCCTACGCTGGTCTCCAACAGGTCTGCCCCCAACTTGTACTGGTACATGGGGTTGTTCTTGCCCAGATGCAGGACTCTACACTTGCCCTTGTTATATTTCATTAAATTTCTCCCCGCCCAACTCTCCAGCCTGTCCAGGTCTCTCTGAATGGCTGCGCAGCCTTCCGGCATCTAAGCCACTCCTCCCAGTTTTGTGTCATCAGCGAACTTGCTGACAGCGCACTCTAATCCCTCATCCACGTCATTAATGAATATATTGAATAGAACTGGTCCCAGAACCGACCCTTGCGGAACTCCGCTAGACACAGACCTCCAACTGGACTCTGTCCCATTGATCACCACTCTCTGGCTTCTTTCCTTCAGCCAGTTTACAATCCACCTCACTACCCGATCATCCAGACCACACTTCCCCAGTTTAGCTGCGAGGATGCTGTGGGAGACCGTGTCAAACACTTTACTGAAATCGAGACAGACCACATCCACAGCTTTACCATCATCTATCCACCGGGTAACATCCTCATAAAAGGCTATCAAGTTGGTTGAGCAAGACTTCCCCTTGGTGAAGCCATGCTGAGTGCCCCTAATGATCCCCCTATCCTTGATGTGCCTAGAGACAGCACCAAGGACAAGTTGCTCCATCACCTTTCCAGGGATGGAGGTGAGGCTGACCGGTCTATAGTTACCCGGGTCCTCCTTCCTGCCCTTTTTGAAGACTGGAGTGACATTCGCTTTCCTCCAGTCCTCAGGCACCTCTCCCGTTGCCCACGACTTAGCAAAGATGATGGAGAGTGGCCTAGCAATGACTTCCGCCAGCTCCCTCAGCACCCGCGGGTGCATCCCATCAGGGCCCATGGATTTATGGACGTCCAGGTTGCTTAATTGGTCCCTGACCCAGCCCTCATCAACCAAGACAGATTCCTCCTCTATCCTGACTTCTTCTGAGGCCGCAGGGGTCCAGGGCTCCTCAGGACAGCCTCCAACAGTATAGACAGAGGCAAAGAAGGCATTCAGTAACTCCACCTTCTTTTTATACTCTGTCTCCAGGACCCCCACCTCATTCATCAGTGGGCCTACATTGCCTCTAGTGTTGGCTTTACCTGCAATGTATTTGAAGAAGCCCTTCCTGTTGTCCTTGACCTCTCTTGCAAGGTTTAATTCCAAGGAGGCCTTAGCTTTCCTAGTTGCCTCCCTACATCCTCTGACAACAGACTTATATTCCTCCCAAGTGGCCAGCCCCTCCTTCCACGATCTGTACACCTTCTTCTTCCACTTGAGTTTGCCCAGCAGTTCCCTGTTCAACCATGCAGGTCTCCTGGTACCCTTCCTTGACTTCCTACCTGTTGGGATGCTCTGATCTTGAGCTCGGAAGAAGCAGTCCTTGAATGCTAACCAACTATCTTGGGCCCCCTTACCTTCTAGTACCCTGTCCCATGGGATTTCCCCTAGCAATTGCTTGAAAAGGCCAAAGTTGGCCCTCCTCAAGTCCAGGGTTGTGATTCTGCTAGCTATTCTGTTCCTGCCACATGAGATCCTGAACTCTACCATCTCATGGTCACTACAACCAAGGCTGCCCTCAACCTTCACCTCTTCAACCAGACCCTCCTTGTTAGTGAGGATCAGATCCAGCAGCGCTCCTCTCCTAGTTGGCTCATCCACCATTTGCATCAGAAAGTTATCATCAATGCACTGGAGGAACCTCCTGGACTGAGGATGGCTGGCTGAGTAGGCCTCCCAGCAAATATCAGGGTAGTTGAAATCCCCCACAACAACCAGGCCCTGTAATTGCGAGACTGCTCTCAGCTGCCTGTAGAAGGCCTCATCACCCTCCTCATCCTGATCCAGTGGCCTGTAATAGACACCCACAACAGTATCACCCCTGCCAGCCTGCCCCTTAATTCGCACCCACAAACTCTCAACTCGCTCCTGATCTGCCTCTGGACAGAACTCAATACATTCTAGCTGCTCACTCACATAAAGAGCAACTCCACCACCTCTCCTTAGCGGCCTGTCTTTCCTGAACAGGACATAGCCATCCATGACCACATTCCAGTCATGCGAGGCATCCCACCAAGTCTCTGTAATTGCCACTAGATCATAGCCCCCCGACCGAACACGGATTTCTAACTCCTCCTGCTTATTCCCCATGCTGCGTGCATTGGTGTACAGGCATTTCAGGGAGCGAGCTGGGCACACCGATTTCATCCCTGATTCACCCCCTGATTTCACCCCAGGGGGATGGGAGGCCTCCTGGTCTACCTCAACACTAGAGCGTTGCTCCAGTGGTGCAAGACCAGCTACCACCCCATCCCCCTTCGAATCTAGTTTAAAGCTCTCCGAATGAGCCCTGCTAATTCCTGTCCCAGAACCCTTTTGCCCCTACGACATAAATCTTTCCCATGTATCACTGTCACGCCTGTTGTCTTATAAAACCAGCCATTATCAAAGAACCCAAAGCCCTGCCTGTAGCACCAGTCTCGTAGCCAGGCGTTAATAGAGAGAATCCTACTATTCCATCCCACGTCATCACCTGAAAATGGAAGGAGGGAGGAGAAAACAACTTGTGCCCCAGACTCTTTCACCAACCGTCCTAGGGCCTTGTAGTCTTTCTTCATCCCCCTCAGACTACGGGATGCAATGTGTCCTTGAGGCTGGTTTTTTTTATTGTTGGGTTTTGGGTTTTTTATGTTTTGATTTGCTTTTTAGTTTCTTAAAGTCTTCAGACTGGCATTTTGCCAATTTCAGTCAGTCTTGCCTGACAAAGTAAAATAATCTTCTCTCTTCGCTACTTCTTGGTTTGTATATTTTGGGATTGCATTAGCCATTTTGCCACAGTATCACCATGGTTGTTCATGAGTAATAAACCCTGGGTTACTGGTAGTTGCTGTATTCCAGGATATCATCTCCCAAGATGCAGATGAGTAGGGTTGCAATCACTTCATCTACGTGTAGCCTTGGATTTGTCAGTCTTACAGCATTTTTGTTGCATGGGTCCATTTTAATAAATATTCTTGACTATTCTGAGTCCTAACCTCAGTTATTATTAATGTACTATGAATCTGTGTATCCTCTGCATATCATATGAGCAATTATTTTCTATTTACAGCTACATCTCCATTATCCTTAAGATGCTTGTGGATAAAACATGCAATACATATGCACAGCCTCAAAGTATATGCAGAGAGAACCAGACTGCAGCCAGAAAAATTTATGTTACTAATATAATAATAATTTGCAGCTAACTTGGATGTCTTTGTGCTGCTCCCTCTAGAACCTGAAGCTAGAAAGAGTGAAATAGAGATACTTGATCTCCATCCTCACACAATAAATATTAAGTGTCTTCCAATTTTTATTCATATTTTCTAGTTGAATTTTCCGTTAACATTAAAAATTAAATTGTATTATCATTTTACATACCTCTTCTACAACTGGATGTGTAGTGTATGAACTTGTTAATTTATTCCTGACATATGGCAGAAGTAGCATCAAATCTTTAGCCGATCAGTACAATATTTCTACTGAACAGTAGTAAATGTACTGAATAAAAGCAAATTAATAATAGGAAACACTATGCCAAGATTAAATATAACTTTAGAATATTATAACAGATGTGATTTTGTGCCTGCTTTTCTGCAGGCAGAACAGAGAAGAAACTAGGACATGCTCACGAAAAGCACTTTTCATGGTTTTTAATATGGAAATATGAATAGCATTAAGTTTTGACACATTTACTGCTACTACTACCTGCATTGCTTGTTATTCTGATAGAGAATGGCCATATGCAGAGATGTTACTGGGAATAAAATTATAATACTCAGTTTCCAAGAAGTCTTACTTTACCAGCAACAGCACAGTTTCAGACAACTGTAAATTTTTATTCAAAATGCAAATGCAAAGAAAGGCTTTGCATATTAAGTGCAGCAATATTGAAAAAAATTAAGATCATGGTATCATTAAGCTTTGTGACTTGGGAATTTTTATATAATCCTTAATAACAGAAATGTTTCTGAAACAAAAGGAAGTATTTAGTAAGGAAAAGACTGTAATAATTAAAAGTTATTCTCCTATGACATTACCTATCTAAGCATAACAACAGATTAGAGCGAAAGGTGAAATTAAACTTGATAATGCAACTTACCATCAAATGTTCCCTATAAATAGAAAAACTTTAAATTAAATGTTTTAACTTAATCATTTAATGTTTTGACAAAATAAAGCAGATATTAATATTAATGAAAGCAACTTACTTTTTCTGTGGTTTTCCTTGTTTAACACAAACCTTTTTTACTGTATCCTACAAAGAAAAAAATTTTTTTAACTGCACCAGTTATGAAATATTTGTATGTCATTCCTGACACTTTTATCGCCCTGGAGCTCCTTTCTCTTATTGTATCACTAAGGTGGGATTGCACGGAATCCTCTTTACTTCATTTAATCATATAGCTTTGTTAGATCATAGCAGCTAAAATTCACTGAACTTCAGAAGTCAGTATCATACAGCTCTGAAGCAGAAGGCGTGATGGTTGAACAGTCAGACATACGATACAGCTATACAATCGCACAGGCACTAGGACTGCAAGGACCATCTCTGGCTCTTTGCCAGCATTTAAATACAGAGATGACCTCCCCTCCCACCTGGAGAATTCAGGAGCCACCAAGGGCATCCAAAGAAACAGACGGGCCACCTTGTCCCTGAAACAGAGAAGGATAATAGCAGAGTGATCAGCAGATGCTCGGCGGCTGCTTCATGATGGAGATAACACAATGTCTTTGCAAGCCAAAGGAGGAACAGCAGCACAGAAACAGCAGATAACTCAAAATATGAGACCTAACATGTACCAATCCAAGTCAACTTTCTGAGGCCTGCAGGAGCAAATACATCCTCAGGGATAGTTAGAGTTTTTCTACCAATCACAGCATTCCTAAGTGTTTGTTCACATTGCTTTATGACAAGGATGGTTACAATTATCTTCTAACGAAAGAGCAGAAATGAAAAGAAGAACAATCATAAACTTACTGAAGCCTCTTGTGTGACTACAATCCCCTAGGCATGCAACTTTTGCTTCAAAACAAGAAGATGCTATTTTAAGGTTGCATTTTAACGAACCTGCGTGTTTTCATTTAATGCTTTGTCCTGTTGCCATGGCGACAGAGAAGCAGGCATATGAAAGGTGATACAACCATGCTGAAAATTCAGTTCAGTGATGTAAGTGATTTTGATCACAACTGTAGAATTTGGAGGTAAGTTTCCAACACTTATTACAAAAATATCCTAAAAAACAAAAAACACAACCTAGCTTTAATGACACCATTAAAGCCTATATTTTCCAAAACAATAATTTAATTGGTGTTTAGGCACACTGAAATCAAATGCTAACACAGAAACTACTATTTGGTTTTGGTGAAGTGTAAGGAAAAAAGGCACTATGATATGAAATGTCAAACTTTCAATAATTCCTTAATTTCTCGCAAAAACTGATCAATAGTAACTGAACAAATCAATCTTTTACAAAAAAAAGGAAACCACCAGAAAGAGAAATATCTGTTTTATGTAAGCCATAGCAGATATTTAAAGAAACAATCGTTATTTTTCAAAATGATCAAATGTATGGTCCAAATAAGTTCTAGCAAAAAGGAGTTTCCCAACAGAGACAGGATTCAGCAAAGAATCTGTAATTGGACAACTGCAAAATTTTCAACTAGGTACTAAACCACGATATTCAACATACCGGTGCATCCTGGTCCATTAGATAAGCGCCATCACCCTGACTGATAGCTTTCCGATATTCCGTATGTGCTTGTTTCTTTTCTTTAACCTATGAAAGATTGTTCCAAAATAAGTCATTTCATCCATCTCTATGGACAGAAAACTTAAATCAATATTCTCTTAAATGACATGACTACCTTGAAATCCAGTCAAGTGGTAACAACAAAGGACAGGAGAGAAACCAAAATTAGTGTTGCACATCTTCATTACTAATTAAGTGCTTTCAGATCCTGAGATTGAAGGACCTACATCAAAGGCAAAGTACAATAACGTTTTACCTCTCCAATGACGTGTTTTCCATTGATAAAAGCTTCAAATCCACAAACAGCAGCTTTATCATCCAAAGGAAAGACATACTTAGCTTCAATTGGTTTGCTGCTTTGATTGGTGTAGGTCTGAAACATTACTACCTGAAATGAATATTATTTTGCGTAACTATAATGTTAAAATGGGATTAAAACATCAGTACTTTAAATGTAACAGCATAACTGCTTTGCACCGCAAAACGTCAATCGGTATGCCACAACTGGAACGTCTATTTGTACCTTAGAAATGAAGGTGTAACATTCATCAGTGCTTGACACATAGATATCTCCAGAAACATACAAGGAGCTGTAGAACTTTTAATCTCTAAATCATTAATCAAACCTCTTCCAGGAGAAGAGTAAACCATGACCTTCTAAAGGTTATCCAATACACTGGCAGAGCTGGAGCTGTCAAGCTATTGCCTACAAAAGAAGTCACCACTGCAATATGTCTATAATAGTTTCAAGCCAGTAAGGTCTAAACAAGAAGGAAGAGTACACCTCCACAAAAAAATGATCTATTTTTACAAGGTACTAAAAGGGATGTTTGGAAAAGCCTATGTTACTTCTATATGTATAGTATCCATCTTCTAATGACAGAATTTCTGTCTCTCAGGTGGCAGATTGCATCTGACTTTCCTCTCACACCTGCTCTTCTGTTTACTACCCATGTGCCGTAACAAAACTCTAGCAATTCCTCATTCCCCTTTGCTGCTATTCTTATTGTCCCTGGTCATCTGATCATTTCTGGTTTATGCTCTGTACCTCAGCCTTACAGACTGTTTTCTGCTTTGATGGACTGGGTCATAGAACAGGTGCCACTGGATAGTAATTCATTCCATAGGAAACCAGACAAAAAACAGAACAAAAGCAAAACCAAACAAAAAAAAAACCCCGACAATCCCTCACGAAAAGAACAGTTGTTCAAAGGAATCAGAGTGATCAGACAACAGTTGTGTGTGTCAGAGTAGTTTAAGCACAGACTCATTTGCAGACAATTCTTTTGAACCCTTTCCCCTCCTGTTTTCCTCTGTTTTCTTTTTTAAGGCTTTAGCAACAACATATAAAAAACATTATTTACTTTTATGAAACTACTTTGTCACTGGAAACCCCTGAATACAGATTCTTGTGGAGAGACACACACGTGATGGAACTCAGTGAAGCCACAGCTTTTAGCATGATCGAGACTGCTTCAGGCAGGATGCAGTTGAAGAGGGAAGAGATTGTGGAATTATGCCCAGGACTGGAAAAGACCTGTGACTTGACAGAATTTGTTCTTAGGACATATGTACTAAAAAACAAGGTGGGCCCTTATTTTAGCTTGCTTAGCTAACTTTTATTAGCTAATTTTCAGGTTAGAATAGCAAGTTCTTTTGTATTGATTGATAGTTTACTTGTGACAGCTAATTTAGGTTGTCTAACCAAAGTCAAAACCAAAACACAAATACATTTCCATAAACCTTTAATCATCCTAGGTATTTCTTACTGGTTTATAATTCAGCTGGCAAACACATTGCCAAGAAGGTCTTTTAAAGGGAACAGAATGCGTACACCACTGCAGAAAGTTTCTCTACAATGGTGACGTGATTACGCATAGGCAGAAAACAGACTTAAAAATAAAGCCAAGACTTTCACTGTCCAAAGAGTTTTCTGGCATTTGTTTGACTATACATCTCTAAGGATAAAAACTGTTTCCACTCAGTTTCAGCACTTTACTTAATTTAGAGATTGAATTGCCTTTTTTTTTTTTGCAATTAACTAAATCCTAAATAACATTTTGGCTAAAACACTACTTAACAAATGGATTAATTTTTCATGGCTGAGTTACGGAAAATGACAATAAATAGCATACTCTACCTGTGCTACAAAGTCTATGGTCCTCGCCTTGATATAAACACCTTCCAGAGGGACAGGATTTCCCAATCTGTCCTGAAGACCAGTTTTTACAGGATTCGAAAGATTTGTATTTGGTAATGCATAGTCTAAACAAAGAATTTACGAAAGATTAAAAAGATATTTTTTGAAATATACATTCAGGAAAGATGATTGAAACTAATTCTATATCAATGGCCCATGTTTATTTATGCAATTCACAACACAAAAGTAACACAGTTTCTGTTATGAATGCTTCAGTTGTATTGCTGAGCTGCAGGCTGTCTGTCTAAGGGATCATGAGTTCATGATAGCTCTTCAAGATATTAAAAGGTCTTTGTTTAGAACCTTGCATTTGAATTATTTAAAGACCATCTGATGATTTATGCAAAAGTGCTTCCTGTGCTTCTCTTGAAACACACTGTGACATGAGGAGTTGCAACTGTCGTTGGTAATTATGCCTATAGGAAATCTGTTAAACAGATGCTACACAGATGCCACATGGTAATCACTAATTTGGTAACATCCGCAAATAAACTACAAATTATTTTTTATTATGTTATCTTCATACAACTACTCTAAAAAGGGTTCTGATAAGTATTTAGGAAACTCTGGAAGCAAGCCAATATACAAACAGAAAACATTTCTTACTCTCATGCTGTAAGTGACATTGTGACTCTGGCTCATTGTTATTTTGCTCCAGTTCCACTCCAACTGCAGGCTGAAATGGTTTTATTTCATCTTCAGCAAGGCCGAACTTAACAACATATCTAATTTTAACCTGACAGGTTTCATACACAACAAACTCATCATCCTGGTAGAAACAAAGAAAGGTTAACAAACAATAAAAACAAAGCTGTAGATAACCTCTAAAACAATGCAAATTAAGAGGCGAACCTAAATGACACATTGTTTTGGAAAAATAATAAGAATCTGACACCTTTTATTTTCACTCCCCTAATCTCCCTGTACCACTACCACTTGCATCTCTTATCTTCTTACTTTGTATTTTCCACAGTCTTTATCTTTCGTCTTCTCCATAAAGCATAATCATTCCTCAAAATAACTAAGAAAAAAAAAGTAAAAAACTGGTAGATATCTAGAGCGCAACTGTATCTGTTAGTGTGCCACTACAGCTATCATCCCTGCCTTAGAGTATCAACCTATAAAGACAGGGATTTTTATCAGCAGATTCATTTACAAAACAATGAACCTTCCAAGGTACTGATTTCTTATTCCATCCAAGTAGAGTATCGCTTCCAAATAACAATTTAAATATCATAGACCAGATATTTATACAATGTTATAATAAAATATATTTACATCTTTCTTTGAAGTATTGTTTTCTTGCAAGAATTCTTTACAAATAGCAACTTAGAGGCTTAGAAGTTTTATATGCACTTTACAGGCTGCAAGACAGACAAAACTGATTTTACGCATTACTGTCTAGTGATTTAGTGTCTGAACTGAAATGCAGATTACATTCATTCTGTTACCTATCAGTGGTACAATAAATCCAAAATTTGGTGCCTTTTCAAGTGCCCAATACTGCAGGATCAGTACCTCAAAGTATGAAGAGATGTCTGCTGTTTTACGGACTCCATGCACACTGTCATAACCTGATGGTGCACCATTTAATGAATAATCTCGTTCATACAAATCTAAGCAGGATCCAAGTGCCACATCACAAACTGCCAGGAGCCGGGTTCCATCCATTTCACTGGGTGAAGAATACTTAATACTGGCACTATATGTAAAGAAAGATCATACACGTTTTATTAAAATTCATATTAATGTAAACATCATAGGAGTTTAAGGATACACAAGTAGTTCTAAACAGATGGACAGGAATAAGCTTTATAAATAAATTACCTTAAAAGTATTAAGCATTATATCTACTTCATTTGAAAAGTAAAAAGAATAGACAAAGGATAAAGAGAGATTGTCGTTATTCAGACCTAACAGAATCACTGAAGTAAATGCCACTGCCCAGATTCCCAATGTCAGTTCTTTCCAGGCCATGATCTTCAACAACCACTTTTGGCATTAGGAGTCCTCTAGAGAAAAAGAAGGTCACACAATGAATGAAGTACAAAATACTTTTGCATATAGCATGTGGGCTAATAAACAGTGTGCAATTACGAACCACAGAGGATTAAAACAAAATACACTTTACAGAAACCATCCATAGACACTCAAGGAAAAGAAAGTCTATTCATTAAAAAAAAAAATCCAAAAGTCATATTAATCACAAAGACATTGATTACACAAGCAATAAAGACTGTTAGCTTTTCTCCATTTAGCAGAAAAACAAAACATTTTCCAGATTCATTGACAAGCATTCAAAATAATTTTTTGGTTATTATGTGAGTAGTCCTACATTTCTAGCGAGCATGCTGTATTCAGTGTCAAAAAGCTGCATGAAATTTTTGTATCTAAGAAAAAGAAAGCCTGAGTTTTAAAGGTAGATGCTGGGGAATGGATACTTGGAATCATTTCCAATGTTTCTCTACACTGTTTCCACTGTAGAGATGCCATCCTTAGACTGTTCATGAGACATTTGATTTACTACTGATTGATGCCCACAGAAAACATTTTATATAAAAATAATATAAAAAGACACAATATTTAAATAAGTTCAACAGTTATGTAACTTACAATTAAAATCTGCAGTATGAGGAAAACAGAGTGCCAATATGACTTTTGAGGTATTTTAATTCTGATGGTGTTATGTATCAGATACGTTTTTAAAAATACCCTTAAATTTTCAGTGGCTGGTATTCTCTACATACATGCTATCATGAGGATTTAAATACACCAGGCTGCTAGAGGTTATATTATTTTAGCACTATTACCATGCCTGAGTGAATCCATGGTATTCAGTCATAGAACTAGTAATTAGGTTAAATATAATGCAAAAGAGCTCCATAAAAATAAATAACTTTAGAAGTCAAACTATATTTAAGAATATAGTTAAGTCTGATTCAATGTCACAAAAAAGGCAATGTAAATTTTTACCTGGACAGAATTCCCATGAAGTTGCGCACAGATGATGCATGGAATAAGGATCGAATGTTTCCAAGACTGCTCAGAAATTCTGCTGTTTCACTTAATCTGCCAACCCTATACACTTGTAAAATTCTCACTGGACAGTCACTGCAAGAAATTTGAAACCATCTTTCAGATCTTGTGACTTAGAAAGTGCATTTAAGATAAATACACTTTTAAAAGACAAAGTCTTATTCTAAATCTCAAAGTAACGTTCAACTTTTTTTTTTGTTAGTAATCTGGGTGGCAATTATTGAAGAAAAAAATAGCCTAAGAGAACAATCACCAGAGATATTAAAAACTTAATGACTAAGTTCAAGACCTATTTAAACATTTAGGGAGAGATAGAAAATGTGTTTTCATGTTTAAAGTCATATGAAATGATCTTATTTGACATTTTGGGATCTAAATTCAAAGATGTGACATACAAAACCCCATATAACTCTATGCAGCTCAGAGTCTATAGGCATACAAATTACTGCCATCAAAATTATCTTGTACTAAAAATTCTTTTACTGAGAATACTCAAGAGACCTCACTGTCTTGGCTGAACTACAAACATCTTTGCATCACAGTTCAGGCTATCTGGAGGTAGCAACTCCCAATTAAGAAATACTTCCCAATTAAGAAATACACTTGAGAGGAGGAAAACTTGGGTTGCAGTCACACCTCCAGCTATTGTGTAAAGGTCTGAGTGGAGAACAGTGTGCTCACCAGCTTCCCTCTGCTTAAGCAGTCTGCTGTGTACACATATTCGGAATATACTTCCTCAGACGACAGAGTCTGGACTAAGGACTGAGCTGCTTAACGGTGTGAAGATAGTGATACCCTATGAAATACCCAGAAGATAATTTTAGGATTCTAGGATTCCTAACTGTCACACAGTGAGGAACCTCTGGATTTACAAAGCAACTGGGAAGAGGACTTAAGGATCACAGTTTTACATTTAGATACCGAAAGGAGGTAGTACCTGGAAAGTAAAAGCACTAAGACCCATTTACAAATCAAACCTTTATTTATGCTTTCAAGATTCAATGAGCTTCAGTCAAGTTTTGAGTTCCTAAATGCTAAAATAATATTGGTAAATAGGACCTAGCCTCTTTGTAATTTTGAACATTTTACTCAAACTGTGCTATTTCTTTTGTTGAGGATTAGAGATATATTATGTCCTAATTTATGAAGATGCTATATGAACTTTTTTATATGAAGAGTTTTCTTGGTTTGGTTTGTTTTCTTGTGTGGGCTCGTTGTGTGTTTTTGTTGCTTTTTGTTGTTGGTGGTTTTTTTTTTTTTTAAGAACTTCACTTAGACCCTGATCCTTCAGCATGCTTCTACTGCAGTTGAAGTTTTTTTAAATTGTTTTTAATTAAAAACTTAAGATTGCAAATGCAGAGACTGAAAGGGACTAAATATGCTCCAATTCTTGCAATGTCATTATGCTTATCTATCGTGTAAGAGTACAGTACAAGTTTTTTGGGAAAATCCTGTGCTTATAATTAGTTAGTTTATGAATTATTATATAGGCTCTAACATAGATAACTGCCATCTACAAAGAGCAGTCCCATGGGTTCAGGTAACACCAAATTCCCCAAAACTTTACTCAATTGTTTCTATCACAAAGAACTACAAGGTAGAACTGAGTGACAAACTATTGTTCTATTAATTTGAAATTACTTAAAAAATTAGACAAAATGTCAAGTGAAAGTCAACTACTGAACTTTGCTGAAGAGAAACAGAAGTTTGCGTGTTCCAAGCACAGTACTCCTTCCATACTTGACCAATATATATTTGGGTATAACTACTTTGTAACCAGTAGTTGCTGGTTACTAAGGTTTAGACCTTAGCTGCTTTAAATATGCTTTTAGCATATTTACTTAGTAAAAACAAACTTGAAGTGACTATATATGTGTAATTGAAGCCCACTTCATTCTTCCCTGTATTAATGATCCAACCATTGATTATTCCATTTCTAGAACCATCTTCTTTTTAATTTATCTATATTTACCCATTTTTTAATTTTACTAATCAAAAGAGACAGGGTGCCCAGTTAGAAGCCAATGTCAAGAACACTACATAGAATTATCGGCAAACCTGCAGAAGAACTTCCCAGAAATACATCTTTTTCACACAACTGAGAGCTAACTAGAAAGGGACAGCTAGTTCCGTACATAATCAAAAGATGACCAGGTATTCCCTCCCACCCCCATCAAGTTTATTCACACAGAAAATAATTATTTGTTTTAACTCAGCAGAACCCAAAATTTTACTTTCATGTTTACTTTCCAGTTATTTTACAAAAAGCCTGGAAATAAATACTGAGAAGCAGAGTAAACAAGCCTAGACACCATAAATCTTATTTTAATAGCTGCTATAAATAGACCTGTTGGAGAGCAGCGTAGGGGAAAGGGACCTGGGGGTCCTAGTGGACAGCAGGATGACCATGAGCCAGCAGTGTGCCCTTGTGGCCAAGAAGGCCAATGGCATCCTGGGGTGTATTAGAAGGGGTGTGGTCAGCAGGTCGAGAGAGGTTCTCCTCCCCCTCTACTCTGCCCTGGTGAGGCCGCATCTGGAGTATTGTGTCCAGTTCTGGGCCCCTCAGTTCAAGAAGGACAGGGAACTGCTTGAGAGAGTCCAGCGCAGAGCCACGAAGATGATTAAGGGAGTGGAACATCTCCCTTATGAGGAGAGGCTGAGGGAGCTGGGTCTCTTTAGCTTGGAGAAGAGGAGACTGAGGGGTGACCTCATTAATGTTTTTAAATATGTAAAGGGCAAGTGTCAAGAGGATGGAGCCAGGCTCTTCTCAGTGACATCCCTTGACAGGACAAGGGGCAATGGGTGCAAGCTGGAGCACAGGAGGTTCCACATAAATATGAGGAAAAACTTCTTTACGGTGAGGGTGACTGAACACTGGAACAGGCTGCCCAGAGAGGTTGTGGAGTCTCCTTCTCTGGAGACATTCAAAACCCGCCTGGACGCGTTCCTGTGTGATATGGTCTAGGCAATCCTGCCCCGGCAGGGGGATTGGACCAGATGATCTTTCGAGGTCCCTTCCAATCCCTAACATTCTGTGATTCTGTGATTCTGTGACAGTTTTTCACAATTAAAAAAAAAACACCAAAATTGAATAATATTAACAGAAACTGATAATTCAGTCCTCTTTAGAGGTATTTTGTGCCCTATACCTCAAATGTTACTGGAATCATTGCATAACTATTAAACACTCACTTGTAATTGTTTTCTAACACTTGTTGTTCAACATTGAGAAATTCATAACTCGTTGAGTCAAGAGCTTCAATCTTGCACCTCAGAGCCCGATATTTGGCCAAAGATGATGGGTTTGGGCATGACATATTTGTTTCACGTATATTAAGCAAGTCTCTGATTAGCTAGAAAATACAGACAAAAATTTATGAATACTTGATACATTTTAATTAAGGAAACATGCAAACCAGGCTGAATTATATAAAGTTACAGTGTAGCACCAATGAAATGGAACACTCAGAAGAACATTTCCACTTGTTAGATGCAGTTTGGAACAAGAGCAAACAGCTGTAGAATGCCATGAAAAGAATTCAGAAAAAAACGTATATGAGAAATAGTGTTAAACTGCTTCTGTACAACTCCAAAATAAGCTTTCGATGGAGCCTGCTCAGAGCAGCTCCACAAACCAGTATTTGTGCTTGGTTACCATTTTGATTTTGCTTATGAGGCAATCCTTACTTGTTAGAGTCTGTCATACTGTCCCTGACATCACTATCCAGCTAGGGCAGTAGCACAAGGCACCCATGTAATTTCCTCAGAGCAGGAGAAAGAAGGACATCTAACTTCGAAAAGATTGTACAATTCACTAAGCCACGGGAAAGCTTTGTGAGACATAAGAATTTTTTTATATTAGAAATATCAAAAGGTTTTAATTATCAAAAGATTTACAGGTTTAAAGGCATTATTAACATTTGTTCTTTTAGAACAGTAAGGAGCCTCCTTACCTCTCCCTCCTTTATATTTTGTAGCTTACAAAGGACTGACTTCTGGGTATCCTTTGTCAATAGCAAGAGGTATCTCTGTCAGAATCTACAGAATTTACATTATAATTGCAATACGAGGAGGAAATTTGAGTTTGCTCTGTAGTTACAAGGGTGATGTAGCTGTCAGAGCCCTGACTGCTTCTTGCCTCTCCAGAGGGCCTGGCTGCTTCTGCTCAGGGACAGATTTAACAGTGCAGCTCGGAGCATTGACAGACAGCTGTGAGAAGACTCAGCAGATTCCTGCCCCTCCTTTGCTCAAGAGATGCCTTCGAGCTTAGGCTCTTGCTCTTGGTCTCTCGGCTGAGCTATGTTGCCCATATGCCTGCATCCAGCCTCCAGCCTCCCACCTCCCTGGTTCTGACCCAGATCCTGGGGACTCGAGTTCACGGTTTGACCTTGGACCTGCCAGACAAGTCATAATGAGGAGGCAGTGGTCTTCCTCGCTTTTACCCCCAGCCCCATCCACCTGCCCTTATGGAGCAGCCAGCCCTTGCTGCTGGGTGCAAGGGCTACATCTGTGTGCACACTCAGCACACCCCATCAGCATTTCCCCCCGGCAGGCTGAGAATTTCCCAGGTAGTTTCTGCAAAGATGAGACAATGGACTGACTTGAAGCAGAGTAACTGAACTCCTAGCCAGCTTAAAAATGAAGGAATTGACTAAGTAACGCAGGAGCTGAGGGGGAGCTATGGGGGAGAGAGGTCCTTGGAGATTCCCCTAGGCAGGTCAGCTGTGCTTAGACCAACTGAAAGATGTTATCTGTGTAGATGTGCTGACTAACTTCTTGCACTAACAACCCAAGCAGCACAGGGAAGTCCCCCAAGCAGTTTGTGCTGTAGAAGTAGAAACAGACCAAGCTGTACACAGATTGGTAATTTTAAATAATCTCTAGAAACTGTTCCTGCATATGCAGGAAAAAAAAGGGTATAAAGAACAGTCTTTGCATATAGTTAAAATAGCTTAGATATATTTTGAATATAGTTTAAGACAATCAATAGAAACTGATTATGTATATGCTGGAGTAGTTGCTAGGGTCAGCTGGATGATAACAACCGTTCTGTGATTCTCATTTGATCCATCTGAAGATGGCATCACAACAATGATTGCAATGGAAACTCCTGTCACCATTTGGACAGCAACTGGTCTTCCTGTTCAACACACTGAATTCCCCCCACCAGTGTTACTCTATTCATAAGATTCCAATAAATTATTTTTTTAAACTGACAGCCTGTGACTAGCTGTGCAAAGTATCCTGTCAATTTATCTAGTGATCATGTTCAAAACTGGTGTAGCGCAGTACAGATCAGGGCTGACTAACAATCTGGAAAAGTTACCTGACACAGGTCCTGTTTTCTAGATAACAGCTTTTTGGAAACTTTATAGTCTATTTCAGTTTTGTGACGTATAACTTGATAGAATTCCATCATCATCTCTTGTAGCGCCACCTCGCCAGCTCCCTCATCCAGTGCACTCTTTACTTGGAGTAAAATACCTTCTGCTTTGCTCACCTTTAAAAGAAGAGATTATTAAACTGAAAGCTATTGCAAAATTGCAGAAAGAGCGCAAAGCAATAAGTACTGAAAATGGATCATTTAATTCCACACTGAAATAAAACTTTAACTCTTGTTAGTGCAATATCCACAAAATATTTTCTTGCATCTAGGATATGAAAACAGTATTTAAAAGTTGGGTATTATCCTGCCCTTATACTGGGCTACTTGAAAAGTACCTCAAGCAGAGCTAAGAGACAGTAAAATAACCTCCCTGAAACAAAACAGAATATGCATCAATCAGATTGAAAGATTATGTTCCTTAACATCTTGTACATTCATATTGTTAGCTTTAATGCATTGATGAAGTAACAGGAAGTAGAGGATAATAAATTTCTTAATAAATGTCTAAGTGCATTAGTTCATCCTAAAATATATAAAGCAGAGTAGAAGTCCTATTTATAAAGTGCAACCTACGGATGATATGAAAGTAATGATTAATTTTAGACAGTCTGTCCAGACAGAGAGGACATAGATTTGCTTGTATCTGTATATTCCTTCTCAACTGGAAGTTTTTCATGGAATACTCTTACATTATTTTGTCTTCTCAAGGCAAGAGGAAAAAGGCAAAATGCCTTTTAATTCACATGAACAGGCAACAGCTAGTAAAATGCTGACATAGAAGCTGCATAGTAATGTCTTACTGCAGTTCAATATTGATCCAAGACTAGTCTCTGTCTCACAAATGCCTTTGGGAGAAAAACAAAGGGTTAATCTAACTGAACAGCAACCCAGTTCTTAATTATTGTCTTTCAATACAAATGCCATTTCTCTTGAAAATTAATTATAAATGGGAAGAGTTAGTGAAAACAGTTTTATCATATTCTTACAGATAAATGCATTGAGATACAGAATCTTTTAGGTCTATGGTTCAGCTCTAGCAAAAGCTACCAATGATTGAATATTATTTATCAAATATTTATCAAATTTCACCTACCTGAAATATGTTAGGAATCCTAATATCTAAACAATTGCACCTCATAAAAAGTATTTACCACAAACAGCATTTCCTTATGTCTTTGCTGATTTATGCAGTGCACTCACTACTGTCTCTGAGTACATGTATACAATATTACTAATGAACTACTTACTCACCAGAACCTACATAAATGTATATTATTTCCACATCAAAAACTGAAATGAATATTCTTCTACCATACATCAATTGAAGAGTATCAAAAGTGAGTTTCATGTAATAAGATTAGGGTGAACTCATTCCAGAATTGGGGACCTTCTACTGGCAAAGCTCTTCCAATTTAAAACCAACATAATCTTCAGGTAATTTTGCCTTCAGTGATAACAGAGATGAACAAAACTCTCATCTTAAACAGCCATTTTGTTGGCTGTTTGTTAAATAATATGAACTTAAGTTACATGAATAAACATTATCCTCTTAAATGTCTAGGGAGCAGAGCAAAAGAACTGAGGTATGGGGGAAAGTGGGATTAAATGAGCCATAGACTTAACAAAGGGGTGGATAGGCAGTTACTCTTAATAACAGCTGTAATAACCAAAGGCCTTAAAGAGCAACTGTGTGTTAATTACATGTGTCATCTGATAACACAGATAGGACCATAATTAAAACTATTTTTCCATTACGACAGAATGGGTGACTGAAGTATGGTTGAAACTGGCAGGAGACAGTAACCTGCTATTATGCACTGCTTTCTATGACTGTCTTATGTGACTTGGCTTATCTCATGCAAGGGATCCTCCCACGAGAATTGTGTAAATTGCTATAAAATGGAAAAGACAGCCATCTGCCCTAAGGAATACAGCATGGTTTTAGTGTCATAATTCTAAAGCAAAATTTGAGATAAAGATTTCTGAAGCATGGATTTGTTGAAGTGTGGGAGTATCAAATGTGTAATTACCAATCCCAATCTGAAACACAACATATATGTTTGCTGGGAAAAAAATACTTCTAACAGCATTTATGTATTCATCCTCAGAGAGTAACAAGAATTAACTTACATCATTTAGGCTTATGTTGTTTACTGATTCAAGTAGTAAACTATCCAGGTGGCCAATAGCTTCTGCCCAGATCAATTCCACAAAATCACTAACTTCCTGACTTATAGCACTTGAATGGATGGCTTCTTCTAGAAGTAACTGTAGTAAAATAAACACAATTCAGTGAAAATACAAAGACGGAAGTCATGGCAGTGAAGTTCTTACAGAGATAAACAGTTCTATTCCCATAAACAATACAGCGTGCAATGCTCATTCATGCTGAGTATAATTTCTTCAGTCCCATCAAACTGAAGAGAAGGTTTGCTTTTGTAAATTCTTTCAAGTGGAGAGCATGGCAGGCCGGATGGCCGTGACCTCTCTTGAAAACCGAGACGTAAAGTCTTGGAGAAGACAGAAGTTGATTTGCTTGATATCTTTATCAGTACATTGTACTATCAGGTACATGGGCATAACAGCCTGCAGACCCCAGCCATTCCCTTTTTTGCATAGCTGGTAAAAGAACAGATGTTTCAAAATGGCCAGTGTTTTGTAACATCTCTAACCGATGACACTAGATCTCTAGTTCAGAAAGCTCTGGTGGGAGAGACATTATTCCTGTGAAAATAAAAAACTGGAGCAGCAAAGCTACAGGAGAATAGAGAGGCCATGAAAATCAGTGCAATTCATACATCAGAAAGAGTTGTGAAAACAGATTTTCTCATGTTCTTCCGAGGAACATTGTTAAAGCATTTACTTGAGTTTTTTGTCACTGTTCTACAACTCCAGAAGCTGCCGTTAAACTTGAGGCCATTAAACAGTTCACGCACAAGTTTGGACATTCTACATTACTTGTTTATATGGCATCAACCACACAGCTTCTGAGATCACTAGAGGACATATGTGGGCCTTTCAGCACTGCTGGATATAATTATGTGCCAGCTGTGTTCTATAATAGAAGCTAACCATGGTGGAAGAGAGAAGTAGATGAAGTACAGTGAGAATGTAAATGGTGGAAAAAATTTCTGTCACACTACAACCATTTTAAATACCAGTAAAACATAGTCTGAAGAGTACTTTAGGGAGCAGAATCCAACTGCTATTGCCATTGGGGGGAGTCCTGTTACTGATTCCAATACGCTCTACATCAAGCCTTTGATATCTATATAGTGTGCAGAATAATTCTGACAATCAAAGCCATACATGACACAACATTTCTGTTTGCTACATTAGCACATCACTTTTTAGGTATCAAATTAGTTGATAATGCATCTACTGAGGAAAAAAAACCTATAATGAATATGACTACATTTACTTTTAACATGTTTTAGTACTTGGAACATTCACTTAATACTCAGAAAAAAAAGTTTCAAAACATTTACATACAAACAGTTTCCCTTAACCTATGGCTGTATCACTGTAATCTAGACGTTTACCACACTCAGAAAAAACGGAAAACTAAAACAAATCATTAAGCACAGAAAAGTGTAAACATGCAAGTTGTACAAGCCTTTTGCAATTTTGTAGAAGCTAAAGATTCTGCTTCTGGTGGAAAAGTTTCTCTGAGCAGGAAATCCTGGCTCTTCAGGTCTGCAATAAAAGTCTCGTACTTTTCTCTTATTTCTTCAGCAATATTAGTTACAAATTGTTTATTATTCTGTAAATTGAAAGAGTAAAGTTAGTCAAAGAAGAGACTTGAAGAATCAATTTTACCAGACAGTCCTCTAACAGATGACTTAACTTCTGGGTTGTGTCTGGGACACAAAGAACAAGCACAGGGCTCGATATACAAATCCCACAGTGGCAAGATAGGTTCATTTAAATGTGTGGTGGAATAACTTGCTCTATCAATTGAACTATAAAAAATTAATCCCTGATGCAGCTCCTTTGACTTGAACCTAATGTTGCTACGATGACACAGACTGCAAGTGCTAAATCAGAGTGCATACGTGACTTGTATGCTGAGAAATGCATTTAGGCTGCCCTCACGACAAGCTTTGCTGTCTCTCAATAGTATGTCCAGAATATCACTTGCTATAGCATTTCAGCATTTAAACATGTCATTATACAGTTTAGATATTGCCAGGAAAATATACGTGAGTATGAGGCAGGTGCATCCAGGACCATGTTGTGTTGCTGCCAAGTCCCAAAACAGTTCTTTTGAGCAAGTTGTAAGCTAATACACAGAGGAGCCAACTATAAATCAAACTTTTTATGATAAAGTTTAACAGAATGACCTCCTATTATCTGTATCTAAGGATTAGCCTGCAAATAAGAATGAAAAGCATCTGAAGCGTTCTGGGACAGGTACGTTCAATGTACCTAAAGAAACAAACACGCAACGTCAATGAGTGGTTCATACCTTTGTTCCATTTGAGGCACTGAAGTTTGCATATAGTCGAAACAGAAACTTGTAATGCTCTTGGGAACACTGTAATTCAGTAACGACAAAATCTTTGCTTCCCTTGGAGTTAATCTAAATGGAGAGATAAACAAATCCCCCCAATCCCCAATTTATTGCTTAAGTATGTTTAATTCACATGATATTGCGCCAAGTACTTCCCCTTGTCCTACTTATTTTTTCACCCTATGTAGAACCACACTCTATGACTGGCTAAGAAAAGAAACAGAATTGTTCATTATTTGTGTCATAGTAACAAGCAGAAGCTCCTCTCAGGGCTTCACTGTACTGATTGCTGTACGTTTCCATCATTTTTGTGTTTTGAAAGATTTTTAATAAAAAAGTTTAAAATTCAAATTAGAGTTAACATGTAAGAGCCATGAAAACGTATATCTTGTCAGAAGGAAACTTACTATTCTACTGCAATACTTTGGTGAGAACACTACAGTGATGATAGAAAAGTTTTATTTGGTAGAATTAGACTGCAATGAAAGACAGAAAGCATTAAAGTACTTTTCAATACTCCTCTCTGCATTGCAGTACATGATAACATAAAAGAGTTACTGTTGATGTGTATAAAACTGTAAACCTTTTATTCATCTACTGATCCTCCTACATTCTCTCACAATAACAGAAGGGCTTACTTTTTCAAGGACACTGTATTTTGCAACTTCAAAATCTTGGGGAAAAAAAGGATCATCTTCATCATTTTCACTGTAAAATATGGAATGGAATAAGAGTAATTAAAATCACATATGCCCAGTAAATACTGTACTGTAATAGGCTGCAACACCATACTAAAGTAAGAACTAATATAAGAAAATAAATCTATTTTTCAGCAGCAAAGTAACAACAAAAAAAGTTTTGAGAAATGAAATCCCACCCGGACAAGCTGCTGCACTAACAGGCCGAATGTCTAGTGTGAACCTGAAGATGAAGACTAGATTTCAAACTTAATTCTTTAGAAAAACTATGGAAGCAACACAATAAATTTATTTTCAATGCCCAGTTACATGTTAATTTTTGAATAGCTTGGTCAGCTACCTGTGCTGTCTGAGGCTAATTCCTCCTTTATTCCTGACTTTCACATTAGGAGATATATATGTAGTCACATCCTTCAGCATCAGGACTTTTAGACCAAGTGTAACTTCTAGTACATTCCCACAGAGTAACTAAATACCTACCCTATGACTGAACAGCAGTCTCTAAAAGTGAAAGCTGCATTTTATTAATAGATTTAAGAGTGTTGGAGCTGGTTTTGTTCCTTTAACTCAATAATTAGAAACAGTTAGAACAATACCACTTCCCTATCAACTAAGAGCAGTCTCAGTTATTTTCAGCTCTCCCAAGAATTCTCATGAGAGAAAGAGATGCACAGCACTTCTAAAAACAACGAATCAGACTGGATTGCAAAAACCCATGTGAACCAAGAAAAGAAAAAAATTGTGATGATAAACAGAGCTGCAATCAGAAAATCATAAAGCTTGAGCCACACTAATGCCTGCTGAGTTGGTGAAAGCTTTGCATGTATTAGGGAGCTGGACTGTAAGTGCACACTGAAATGGGAAAAAAATAAAAAGAAGCCATTATAAAGTCATACACACAGAATACAGAAAATGAAGAAAGAATAATTTCCCAACAGATTGGGAAGTGTGTTTTTTGGGGGTTTTTCTTGGTTTTTTTTTTTCAATTTCAGAAATATCAACATAGATGTATCAAAATATATCTTTAATTTAACTTTATTTTACCTAACAATCCCCACTTTAGACTCAATTCTTCTCTCACTGTCTTCAATAACAGTAAGGTTGGAATCATCATTTTCCTTTTTCTTTGTGGCATTTTTATTTTCAGCAGATGACAGGTCTTCCACATCTGCAATCAAAACATTTATTTACTTGGTATACTATCTGGTTTCTCTAATTTAACTTATGAATATTTAATAAAAACAATACTACTACTTAATATCCATAAATATTTTATGTGTTGAAACAAGTTAACAGCTTGTAAGGTCACATTTTATTCAGCCATATAACTGGCAGGATACAGAGCCAAGTATTGAAGGGCAAGTGCCCCAACTGCCTCACTGCTAGAATCAGTACCTCCCCGGGCTATGCAGTGTTTATTCCGTCCAGGCACTTCACCACCCTGACTTCTGTGTCAGGAAGGGGAAAAAGAATTAGGGCACGTAGCTGAGAGCTCTGACCACAGAGCCTGAGAACTGTTCCTCCATGGCTCACGTTGGGTTTGGGGGGTTTTGGTTGGTTGGCCTTTTTTTTTTAAGTTGTATAGATATAGTGCATGAACACAGTTTTGCTTCTAGCTTAAAACTGTTTAAGGATTGCTACTGAATGGATCTACCCAGCTTCAGCCATGCATGCCCCCAGCCTCTGCTGTGCAAAACCAGATTTGTCTAACAGACTCAGTAACACAGCAAACGTACAAATGCAGGGGTCCTGATTCTTATTCTTCTGTATAGTTCTGAAAATCGTACTGATTCATGACATGAGAATGTTCATAAAATAAAATGTATTATGTCAAAAGTAATTACTTTAAAAAATACTTAAAGGAAAGACTAGCACCTGGCAAAATCAAAGAAATGCAAAAGTAAAAAGAAATAAAAAATGTAGTTACTAGGAAGAAAAAAAGAGAATTAAAACACTAATAACTTTCAGGATTATAATTTTTTGCTGACTGCACTCATTAAATACAATTATCTCTCTCATCTCTTTTTCACGTTCTTTGGCTTGTCTCACAGCATTAAAATGAACATTTGTCTTTTCTCCTTCTACACAGAGTTAGAGTCGTTTGCATCTGAACCCTATTGGAATGTTTGAAGTTCTTCTATTTTAATTTTGTTGCATAATATTTCTAGCCCATGTGAACCTGTTCTCTAGCTATCTTATTTTCTCGTAATTTTGACTTCAAAACATAACATCCTCCTCATACAAAGGCACTGAAAACCCACTGCATTCTGTTGAAATTAACTAAAACTTCCAGGTTACTGTCATTTTTTTTTCCACTGGATTCAAATAAAGACAGTCATTGGAGTAGCTTTTTTATTATTTTTAATATTTTATCACATTTCCAACTTGAAGTCTTATTTGAAGTTTCATTACAAGAAAAAAAAAACAATTGAAAAACTCCACAGAATGGAACTAATATTTCTTTTCATAAAAATATTAATATTTCTTTTCATAAAAATACTAATATTTCTTTTCATAAAAATTGCCAGTTTGCATGGTTGCTGGTTTCTTAAAAGCTGATTCTAAATATTCATCTTTTAAAACATTCTCTCCCAAGGTAACTGATAGATGAATAAACTACGTCAAATATACCTACCCTGTCTGTCTGGCCTTTGGTCAGAAGTGTCGTTTTGTGATTTGTTAACCTTATATGCATCGATCTGTAAAAGCTTCCTCTTTTCAACTGATTTCCAAACGAAATCTGCACATAAAACAGGGAGCTGATACTTCTGAATATTTTTTAGATCACGACAGCTGAGGACGTCAGCAGTATCCACAAGAACATGTGTAGTCTGAAAGACAGGTTACAATTACAGTTGCTATGCACATGTAACCACAATATTAATCCAAATACTGTTTAATTGCAATTCATACTGATACAATCCTAGAGTCTTAAGGAAGCATTTAAAAACAGACAAGCCTTTTGGATCATATTGCAATTGAAACATCTAATTTAGAAACATGGTACCTCTGCACTTCATCCATAGACAGCAGAGAGAGCAGGACTCACTCAGGTGACAGTTCAGCTCAACTAAAATACGGGTATCTTCAGAGTGTGTCCACTTTCCTACAGTAACTATGAAGATATGAAGGTGACCAGGTGCCTAATGTTCTGTAGAGCTTTTAGCAGCGTATAGGAGGTCCAAGAATGGGCCAAGTTCTGTTGTGGCCAACATGGTACAAACACAAAGCTATTTGGGGTAGTGATAAAAAAAAAAAAAAAGCGGGGCAGAACGCTGAATAATCCTAATATGCTTTGGTATTATAAAGCTTATAAAGAATCACACACTGTTTTACTGGAATCATATATATGCTGAAAGTTAAAACTTTCTGCATATTTAGGACAAAATAAAAACATCTAGAGAAGTCAAATCAAATAAAACGGTCATAAGTAAGAGGCAGCGGATTTTGCACCTCTAACAGTTAACATTAAACACAAAAGAACTGATGGACACAGATAAATGAAAGTTTATTACAACAGAATGAAATTAGATCTACTTTACTCAGAAACAAGACGATAAATGCATGTACTTTTTTTTTGTCACATATAACAAAAACACAGCTTTAAAAAACAAGAGCTCTTCCCTGATAGAGAAGCAAGAGCCCAGATCTGTTGAGGTTCTTTTAATCATAGCGTAACTTCTGAAGCTTGGGTAAGATTTATCCTGAACAGGTTGGCCATTTGTTAGCTGTTCTCAGCATCCTAGAGCTCACAAAATTTAGGTATTGAAACATCTCTCTTCCCACTGTATTTATAAAGACGATGCAAAATACAGATTTCAATTAATACATATTTGTACTGCATAAACTCTTAGTTCATTTGCTGTTTTCAATAATTATTTTTTTTCAGCAAAGCTTTTTTTAAAGCAGCAATTTCCTTGATTTTTTTTCCCCAAATCATATCTGGAGATCAGCAGTTTGTGTGTCAACACATCTTGGAAGATCCTGAATCTACAGCACAAAGAAATCTGTCACATCTTTGGAATACTCTTGCTAGACCTTGATATGTTATTCTTCAATTCTGCACTTTCTCTCCTAAACATATGTGCATTGTCAGAGTCACCAGGAAACTGCTGGGCTCTGAACAAGACGATAATGTACCTGCAATATTCCTTTTCTTCACACATGCCTTTCTTTTTCCTTCAATGTCAACATCTTATATTATGCATAATTTAAACTGCAGACTCTTGAGGACGACATACACAATTTTTGCTGTTTGTAAAATGACAATCACCTATAAGAGCTATGTATAACAGCAGAATTTAAAGTAACTCACTCGATGTTATATTAGGAAATGTTACATAAGACTGAGAGGGAGAAATGAACTCACCTAATCATACTCTTCTCAAAATTAAAAAACTGTATATAGAGAAACCAAAATTTGAAATCATAATACAACATATTACCTTCTCCCCAAGGTGGATTAGAAGTAAGCACTCTTAATATGACAATATTTATGAGCTTGCTGTAATTGCTAGCTATGGGAAGGAGGAAATAAATGTCACTTTCGAGGGGCAGAAGTAACAAGGTATTATGCCTTCACTATTAAGTTAGGTAATGTTAGATAATTCCCTGTCCCTGGCATGTGAATACTTATATTGTTAAGGCATTAGCATGTTCCTCGGCACACTTCAAGCTTCTGCCAACTCACATCGTCAGTTTCCAGGCACAGTTTGGGAGACAGAACATCTCCATGAGCATTCCCATTAGGCAGTTTGGATATGAACACTCAGTCCTGAGGACCAAGAGGGTTCACTAGTGTAGGTGTGGGCCAAGCCGTGCCAGCTGGCCACAGGCCCTGCGAGCACTCCTAGGCATGTAATGTACCAGTATAGATGCAACCCACTGATTTCATTGCTGTGCATATCACGCAAACAGGCTCCTTGATTTATCCATGCTTCATATTCAACATTTATTTAAATACAGCTTTTTTATTTTTAATATAAAACCTGCAATATCACAGACTTCTAACTCTACAACGATCTCTTCCTCACTCTGTAATCAAATGCTTGCATTAACAATAACATAACCAAAACCCAGTTCAGTGATGCATCTCCTTATTCAAAGTTTCCACTCTGACGATGAGAGAAGAAAAACAGCATGGCAATTTTATACAGGAAAAAAACCTCCCTGGTTCTTTCGTGGAGGGAGAATATTACTCTTGATTTTTTATGTGACATTTCAGCACTACAGAGCTAGATGCATTAAAAAAGTAAACGGAATATTTCCGTTTAAATATTGAACAGAGGCATAATCTCTACAGTTCTTATTTCTCTACATGTGGCAAGATTAAAGCTTTACAACACTTCCACCACTTGGTATTTTCCTACTGAGATCTCAGAAATAAATCTGGAACTTACCTTGTGATTAAGCACAAAATTAACTACTCCACCATTTTCTTTTATGGATGCTTTCAGCCTGCTCTTCTCCTGAATGGGCAAGTATTTAAGCTTAACAAAGAACACACAGTCTGCAAAGATTGCCATTGCCCTCCTGTTAAAAGAGAAAAGAAATTTTTTTCTTTTTTAGCTAAGAAAACTTTCATTCCCACTATCCACCTAAGTAGTCTCTCACCAAATATATTCTTTGCAACTCTAACAAGTTCCAAAACAGATCCCATTTTATTAGCATAGTAGTCAAATCAACTCAGAACATCTCTTAATCAGTTTTATTCATTTTTTTTTAAATTATGTGGATAATTTAGTGTGAACTACGTTTTCAGTGAAGTCATGGCTTGAACTAACCGCCAAACTCTTGTCTTGATCTCTTGCTGCTAATACCCACTGTTAGTGATGTGGAATTATCTTAATTTAAACTGGAACGACGTCTCTTTCAGTTCCCCTTTCATACCACACCATTATAAAATAACTCTCTTTTTCAAGAATGTAAACTGTTTTTCATGTTTCCACTCACTGATTTATAATCTGTAAATATTAAAAAAAAAAATCCCACAACATTTAAAACAACTTTGGAAAACTGATCCAGATTAAACCCAACACAGCAACTCGCCCCACTCCCCCGCAGCAACAACAACAACAACAAAACGCCAAAAAACAAGAGGTTAGTTTTAATCCAGATCTGTTTTCTGATTGAAATCACCCTCTGGCCTACAGCAAAGATTTACAAAAAGGAGTAGCGTAGCAGTGGAAATGATGGAGAGGTAGGGAAGAGATCAAAGTAGGGGGACTGCTTCTCTTCTCAGCAGTGACAACCTAAATTGTCTGTAAAACAACTTGAATGAAAATTGGCTGCAAGTCATTTGTCAAACTACGCTGAGAGGCTGGGAAAGTTTTAAACAGGAGTAGAATTTACAACAACAAAATATAAAGGCAGTGTCTGGTTTAAGTGATTAAAATGTATCATCAATGTATATTTGTTTTCCTGAATGCCTGTAAGGGTAAAGTTATTTTAAAAACTGATGAGAATGATAATTATATTGTCAATGAGAACACTATACAGAGCACTGAGCAATTTATATAGCATACGAGCTCCTCAGCATGTCATGGGCTTTCTAGGGTTTCAGAGCCCTTCAGTGGTAAATGAGTGTTAAGTGCAAGCTAGAGGGCCTTATGACTGGGTAGGCTCAGACAGAAGCCAAAACCAATGTCCCCACAAAGCTTATGTGAAGCACAGCACCCAGTTTAGCTCTCTCTGAAAGGCATTCAGAGGGTACACCTCAAAACCACTCTGAGAACGTAATCAACATAAGGCAGCTCTTGACAACCAAAAGATTTGGATTAAAATTGCATCACTGCTCCAAGCCAAACTGCTAATGCAGACACACTGCTAACGCTACAGTAACTAGCATAAAGAGAACATATGTTTGTAAAACAAAATATTCAGGTCATAAATTCTTTTTACCAATAATTCTTTGGAACCCAGTACACCATGTCCATATCTCATCCAGAGGGTCAGTATCAGTGTCACTGGTAAAGACTTTGTTTTTACTCTGTTTGTATTTCTGGAAAAGCTACTTGATGATGTAAATTTTCCCGAGTGACTTAAGGCCAAATCATTTTATTTGTGAGATAACTGTGATACCAGACGGTTCAAGTTAGCAACAGTTTAGCAAGAGTAGGCCTCAGAGTAGGCTCTAAAGGCTTGCTCTGTGTTACCTTTGTACAGAACAAACTTTCCTGTCAATAATCTTCCTTTTAGCTAAGAATAATATAGAATAATAATAATAGGTTCTGAAGTATCTACATGTTTTGTAGATAAAGTTTGTTTATGGGATTGATAACAAGGTTCTAGTAAACAAAGATTCATGCTGTTTATGCTTACTCTTAGATAAACAAAGGTCTCTGCTAATTATATAAGGCCAAAAGACAAAACAAAACTGTAAAGAACAACTTTGTGATGTCTAAATTAATTTGATTCATAAACTCTTGTGTCAGAGGAGAGAGAAGTCCAAAACGGTATCTTCTTCTCGGGAACACATGTACTTGTAAACAAGAAGGTCTCAACCACACTTGTGCACAAGCACCATTTAAGGGGGATTGGGACCACCAGCGACCCCCAGAGACCACCCAAGACCCCTTCCCCAATTTAATACGCATGTGTAAAGCCATTACGTAATGCATTACATAATGTGTTATGTATAAGTTATTTTTTTAATTGGGTGGGTTTTTCCCTTGGAATTGTATATAAGGGGCAAGCTTTTGTTCTTAGATGTGCATGCTAGGAGGAGAGATCCCC
This sequence comes from Nyctibius grandis, assembly GCF_013368605.1. Taxonomy (NCBI): domain Eukaryota; kingdom Metazoa; phylum Chordata; class Aves; order Nyctibiiformes; family Nyctibiidae; genus Nyctibius; species Nyctibius grandis. The sequence goes on from NC_090659.1 coordinate 107,752,501, forward strand.
CATGCACCCAGCGCTGCAATAAACCAACGTCGGCTTTCTAAACTATCATTTGGTTTGGAGAGTTTTCTTGGTTACTATTTTCTGGTAACAACTGGACAAAACTGACACTCTAGAATACTTGGCATCTCCAAATTCATCCTGGACTCACAGGATGAGGCAGAACAAATAAGAAACTGCTTGTTTGAAAGTAAAGATAATAAACTGCTTGTTTGAAAGTAAAGATAATGTGAACGGAAAGCAGTTATTGTGCCAGCCAAAAATGTCTGGTATTAAATGCCTTCTCTCTTGGGGAGGCCATTTGGAGCAAAAATGACCTTTCTCCAACTTAATGAGAGCTCCCACATAGACTGCAAATTCTGATTAAGCTTCTATCCTCCTACTTCTATAAACAACACCTACATTAAAGACTGCAAAAAGGAAAGCAGGCACTGTTTCAACTACTTGTGTTTATTTACCACTTCCCATTTTTCTGTACTATGTATGTGCAAATGAGGAAACATTTATTAGAACAGTTTCTTTACTAGTTTCTTAGGACTAAAACCAAAGAATTTAATTACCCAGTAGGTTCTTCAGTCTTAAAAATTAGTATTGGTCAAATTGCACCAAAGCCCTTAAAAGGTCAACAAAACCTTTATATTAACCCTGCAGAAAGATTCCACTGTAGTATGGAGAATAAACCAAAATACAGTAACAACACAGAGGAAATATTTAAGGGCACTGACAACAGCACTTCACAATCTAATATAAGATTATTTATCAAGGCCCAAGTCCAGAACAGACAATTAGGATAAGGTTTCAGATTAAAAAAAAAAACAACCCCATATAAGCCTGAGGTAATTTTAGCATGAGATTTAGAGTATGTTACCTATACTACATTTAAGGAATGTGTTTATTTTCTTACTCTATGGCCTATTCGATTTTCAATGTATGCAAGTAAAGCTGTTCTTCAGTGCAGTAAAAAAGGAATCAGATGGCCAGCTACTGTGGAATAACTTAAACTATTAGCTAACTATAAGTAGTTAGTCAAGGAGAGAGAGCAACATAATTCATTTGAATTCGGGGTTTCATGAAAATCTGGAAAATCAACACTATCAGACACAATTTCGTACATGTCTGTATAATTTTATCTCAGAAAGGTAATCTATAGGAAGGGCCCAAACCATCTATCGCACTGTACATGTGAGAGAACTGGCAACTCTGTAATGGTAATATGTGCATTTAGGTCAGACAGACAGCAGATCACATGAGGTCATTATATACCTATATTTTGTGGCTCGTTTTTGTTTTTTTATGGCATTAGCAGTGCTTTTGGCATAAAAGTACTCTCTGCTCATACAAAAAAACAACTCTCCATATTTTAACTAAGAGGTTTTCACAAGATACTATGTTATCTGAGGTGATAAAAACCTTTTATGATGCAGCCTTGTTATAACTTGGCTCTGTGGGAAACTGTACCTTTAAGAAGCTCTACTTTGTGGTATAAAGTCTTATTTTAAGCTGTTTTATTTTGAATCTTGTCACAAACAAGACAGATTAATTTGAGGCATACATAAGGGCAAACATGCTGCTGTCAAAGGCTTCCTTTAATGACTGTAGTATAGATCTGGGCACTGCCTCCCTCGTCATTAGAGCTCTGTGCATTCTGGATACTGCTGAAGTATCCCCAAAAGTTGTTTCCTCAGGAAATAATGAACTCCATTTGCATAGCCAAAACAAAAAGTTTATTAGAAGGCAATGAAATACATAGAACCAATTGCAAGCATCAGCCCTACCTATACATCCATATCTCATCTGGAAAACACCAGAAGCAACTGAAATTGGTATCTACATCTGTGCAAAACTCCACAAAAGTATTTTATATTGGATTTGCTTATGAAAATCAAGCTGCTAAGAACTGAGAAAAAAATTCTTGCAAGAACTGATCTGTAAATAAACCGTAGGTCAACCAGTAAGCAGAGAGGAATGTGCTAAGTGACTCATTTCCTCCAAGTCTGTCTGCAAAGACACTCCCCTTCTCTGTTCCCAGCAAAGGAGGTATTAAATGACCACTGATCCCACTCCTCTCATTAGATTTTGAGGGAGCCAAATCGTTTACACTCACCTGCTCAGGCAGCTGCCCTCCCTGAAGGATATTCCTGCTTCCCCAACAGCATGAGGTACAACTGGAGAGCCTGGGTGTTGTAGGTGGGAAGGGCTAGGACATGCTCATACCTCCACGTAAAATGCCTACAGGGACAGCAACCCAGTCAAATAAATAAACCAAGCAAAGTGCAGTCTGCTGCACAGTAAGGAGCACTAACCCTCACTGCGCTTCGGAGGAGGAAATTGTCACTGTTAAAGCACGAGTGAACTTTGGAATACCTGACAAAGAGCAGAAAATTGTGTTAAAACCTGTTCAAAGTCTGTCCCCAGTAGTTTTTCTCTCCCTTGAGTGAAGATTTTATTCTCTTTCATTGTTGATGAATGCTACCACTGAATAGTAGCCTCTCTTCCCCCGTTTCCCTAGAGAACCAAACGTCTCAAGGACTTTTAAGTGTGTTTGGCTTCACTCTTTTTTGAATGGCAGAATTTCCAAAATTCAAAATCAGAATAGAAAACTATTGTATTTAATCTGTGTGTTGCAAATTAATTAACTGCTGATAAACACTTTTATAACTGGAATACTGTGTTGTTGCAGCACCAGATAAGGAAGTTATGGAAAGTGGAACTGGTGACAATTATCACTGGTTTATTTCTTACAATCTTAATTTATGTAGTGGAGATCCATAAGGCCCCAATAGCCTGAGGAGCATTTTCACACAAGCACATGAGCTTGTACTTCATGTCAAACCCCAAATTCAACACCATCATTAGGAATGGATTATATTTTTAGCACAGAGAGGGAGCCAAAAATAATTTTTTATTGTCCAACAACAGACCGTGAATAATCTGTAGTCCTGTAAGGCCCTCACTGTGCAGGTAAACTGAAAACAAACCCCTACTGTATTTTGCTACTAAGGATGTCAAAGGGACTAAATGTGATGCTGTGCTTTAAAAATGCAGAACCCAGTCTGAGGACAGTAACACAGACAACACATTTATAACTGACAAAACCAAAGTGCAGGAAAGATGATGGAAAGTTTAGCAGAAAGAGCCCTGTGGAACTATAGAAAGTAACCGAGGAAATTAAAAGTAGTGGTAGGCAACCGAAAGGGCTGCCCTGGGTTTGTACAACCTAGGGCTCGGGTTCGTACCTGCCCACAACAGTTGCAAAACCAGGTCACAGCCTGCGACGTACCACAGGTTTTTGGAGAGTGACACTCTGCCACTTACTGAAGTTTAAGGGGAACACTAATTTCGCTCAGTAAGACAGAGCATGCCTGAAGCACAAAACGTCAGAAAGCCAGGAAATGCTTTTTACCCATTTATCTCTCCGTTCCTCCCTTACTGCAGCTATTTAAAGATTAAAAGGAAATAAGTAACCGCAATAAAAGCCCACTAAAAGTCCAAAGCCTCACCCCTGCAGAAAACCCCACGCCCCGAAAGGCTCGCGGAGAGCTCCCTAGACAGGAATCCCCTCACCGCCGTGCCGGACGGCCGCTGGAGCGCCCTGCGCCGATCGGGCCTTCCGCCGCCTCGGGAGCGGCGCTGCCCCAACACACACCCCGCCCTCACAGGGCCACCAGCGGCGACGCAGGAAGGACCCGGGAGCCGCCTCCACCCGCGGGCCGTCCTCGGGAGCGAGGGGCAGGCCCACCTGCCTGGAAGAAACCCCTCCACGTCGATCCCCGCCGCTTCTTCCCGCCGCTAACAGCCCCGAGCAGGAAGCGGGGCAGCGGCGACTGCGGGTGCCTTGCTGCACTGTTGATGCCCATCAACGGCCTTTTCGCCGCTGAGGCCCTGGGGAGCTGTAGTTCGCCCGCCGAAGCGCCGCCTCGCAGCTCGGCGGGGACGGCGGCGGCTTGGGACTACAACTCCCAGCACGCCCCGCGCCGGGGTGGCGCCGGGAGCCTGTGCGATGGCGGCAGGTTTGTAAGGGAGGAGAGGGGCGGCGGCTGGAGCGCAGAGTTGCCTGAGGAGCGGCGCCGGTGCTGCCGCCCCGGTACCTGTGAGGGGCCGCGGGTCGGAGCTGTCGCGGTGCGGGTGCTTCGGGGCCGGGGAGCGGCGGGAGCTGGTGGCGCGCTTGGGCCGCCGTCCGTGGGGGCGTCGCGGTGCCGTGGGCTGGGGTGGTGTCCGTGAGGGGAGGGAGGGGGGCGCCGGGCCTGACCCCTCGGCTTGGCTGAGGAGCGTGGCTGTGCTCGTCTCCCCACCGGCGACGTCTGGGGGGATCCCTTCGTCCCTCCTCGCCTTCCCGGGACAGGTCAGCTTCAGCCCTGCCAGCTCTTTTGGTTGGCACGCAGGTGCTGCTGCCCTTAGGCTTTAAGGGAAGCTTTAAATTGGCGGGCTGCCTCGAAAGGGTCTCCAACAGGTGACAGGAAAAATAGCGTGTGAACCCTAGGCTTGAATTTGCCTGTGCAGGAATCTTTACCTCGCTGAGAAACTTCCAGTGGTGTCTCAAAACAGAAGGCTGTTGAAAAACATTTTCCTGAGGGAATTTAGCTGTTTCACCTAGTCACAGTTTCAAACTTAGTTGAAAGCTTAAGCCCTTTTACAGCGGCAAAATTAAGTGAGAGCTGGCATGAACTGATCTCTTGGGAACAAGGAAGCTTTAAGAAGTTGTTATTTCCTGATCAGCAGGGCTGTTGAGCCTGGGCTGCTGTGGTTGTCTGTCCTTTGTCCCCTGGCCCCCTCTTTCCTCTGTGTTCCCCGTGACGCACCCTATGCACAGGCAGAGAGTTAATTGCCCTGGGACTAGTTTGAGGGAGCAGGGCTGAGTGGTCAGGCTCTTGCTGCCATATCGTCATCGGCAGCAGTTTTGTCTCTTTTTTGTTCCGAAGTGAGGAAATCTCCTTGGGTCTCCTATCAGCCTGAATTCATTAGTGTTTTATGACACTTGTAGGAATTTGGTTATCACTGAAACTTTTGCGGTCTTCAAACTTTTTGTTGGATGGATTTAAGAAAAGAAGCTGGTTGGGAGGAAGAAGCTAACAAGCAGCATGGTTGTAGAGTTACCATGAGAAACTAAGGAAGACACAAACATGATAAGTGCTGCATTGAAATATGTGCAGTAAAATGTATTTAGATGGACATATTTGAAACTTTGCATTAATATGAAGGTCCTGTGCAGGAAGTCTCTCTTTCAACACCTCAAATCACCTCTCCTCTTTTGTTGCAGGTACTTTAAAAAAAGTGTGAATCCCTCTGTGTATTACTGAAGAGAATACTATACACAGCTTTGTAATATTTGAGATAATATTAGCTGCACTCAAATCATAAGATTAAAAGTTAGATTGTTTTGACTTCCTGCACAGAAAGTGTTTGTTGCTAGTTGTCTAAATTGTTTCTATTGCCTACCGAAAAGTAGATTGTGACTTATTTTTGTAAGTACACTAGGTTTTTTATAAGAGAGAAACTTCACTGGGAATCTGTTATTGTAGATTTCTTATTTTGTTTCTGCTTATTTCTAGGTGCTAAAAGTGGGTAACCATCCATACCAAATACCTGGAAATTTGAAAGTTTTACTATCCTAACACTACATAACATAATATTGTTACGTTAATGCTATATCAGCAAATAAATTGGAATACAATTTACAAGATGCCAACTGTTGAAGATCTGAGTAGTGAACAAAACTTCATTGCACGTTGGATGTCCGATAGTTCCCGTGCTGGAGTCTTATTAGATCCTAGTTTTACTGGTTTGAAAATCAACAAAGAAAACTTGTTATCTGGACCTGAAAATATCACAGCTTTCCCTGCTGAAGTGTTGCATCTTTCAGACAGCTGTTCTGTAAGTGATGACTGCTTGTGTGAAAAGTCTGGCAGCTCTTGTACACTTCAGCAATATTCCACTGAAACATCTTTTCCAGCAGCAGCATATCACATAGAAGCCTCTAAACCAGACTTTGTCCATGGTGAAGTGAATGGTCGGAATAAATCTGATCACAGCGATCCACTCTTACAAAAGCTTGAACAGGTAAAACTTCTGGAATTCCTTGATGTACGTCAATTAAGATATATTTTGTTCCTGCATATGATTTGTCATACCTGGAAGTAAGCAAACTATCTGCAATGTATAGAACATAGCAAGCTTAAAGAGCAAGTCCTAAGTCACAGCTACATGTGCATAAAAGTTGGTGTCCTCCTCATGATGTGTAGTTATGGAGAGTCTGACTTCTGTTGTTTCCACCTGGCACGGGTTCCAGTTTAAAATTAAATTGCATTCAGTGGCAGTTTACTTGTTCTCAAAATCTTCTTACCTGGAAAAGTGCACACAGTGTTACAATGTTCTGTTGTTTCTTCTCTTGGAAGTTGTGGAAATGGGGTGCTGGTCATTACAGTGGTAGTACTTCACTGCAGATATTCATGACATGGTGAAGCTGAATGTTCTTGTATCTATAGCAACATCTCCTATTAGTTCTCCAAGTAGGTATGTACACCCATATACCTGGTTTTCTTTAGATCAAGAGAAATGTTAGTGTTGAGTGTGATGAAGTATCCAAGACATCAGCACAAAAAGGCCTGGAATTACAATGCTGCAATGTTATTAAATGTTTTTTCCAATGCAAGCATGTCAGTTAATCCACTGTAATTGGCTACATGTTCTCTTGTAGCTCTTCCCAATTATTAGATATAAATTGTATTAGCTGAAAATGTTCATAGGCACTTCAATAGATCTTACTGTTGAGGATTAAGAACTTGCTCACCTCCTTGTCCACTCTGCTAGCAGCTACCTCAGCACAAATCCCTATTGTCTGTTCACTTAAGTGAAGAGAGGGAGAGAGAGTGTGTGTGTGTGTGTGTCTAGAGTAGAATTCCACAAGTTATCTGGTGCTATAAAAGTTTTCTCCTGAATTTTACATGATAGGAAAGTATTTATTAACTACTTCAATATTGTCAGCAGTATCAAACAGTGGCTAAATGACAGATATCAGCTGGTTTAACGGTATCTTAAGAGGAATTATTAAGTCTCCTGTCTTAGAATGTTATTGACGATATAATGTATTATAAAAAAATAAATTTGATGCTTCTAGTGGTGAATGTGGGTTTAGATGTAGGAGTTTTTTTCAGTTTGGTTTTCTGAGGATATTGTTATCAGAACAGATAGAAGTATGATTTCTTTAATAAATGAAGAGGCTGGAGATGAGACTTAGGTGATCTTTGGATCTTGATCATTAGCTCACAGTTTCTACTTGCATAGTGCCTTCTGTTTTCACTGGAATTTTAAGGAACTACAAGGGGAATTCAAGGGGATTTTTCCTTACCTGTTGGATGACAGGTGTGGTCCAATTGTTGATCTGTGGAAGGATTTAATCAGGCCTCCTGTCTTTCCTTTGAAGGAGCTGGAACTAGCACATGTGTATGTATTGGAGATACAGAGATGGATAGGGAGGCCCACCACCCATTGCTGTGGTTTAGTAGGGTACAGAATGCCCTGCCTTTATATGGTCCTTGAGGGTGGTCTTGAGGCAGGGCCAGGGACTTCTGCTACACAAGAAAATGAAGACTGGATTACTGAATTTAATCAATATTTTAATTATTTTTTTCAGGCAGCTTCATGAGTCTTAATGTTCTCCAATGCTCTTTTTCCCCTCTCTTGCTCCTTTGTATCAGTACTGTTCACTGTAACTGAGATCTTGGAGAGAGGGGAAAAAAAAAACCCACTACACTTTTTCTAAAGCTTTAATTATTATGAAGTATTTCACATTTTAATAAAAACACAGCATAATAGAAGTTAAAGTTAAAAGAGCAGAATTTGAATGTTTTTCCCATGCAGTAGAAATGAGTGTTCTGATTCTTATTGTTTGCAGATTGCTCAATTAAAGACTAGTGGAACTGTTAATTGGGCAAACTGGAAATGGCATGTGCATTAACAGATAGCAAAATTCTTAATTTCCTTCATGTTACGCTTACCTAATGGAACATCTTTAAAACAAGAAATAGCCATTGTCTTGATGACACTAATCCTGTGGTATCTTCTAAGTAAACCTAGCCACTAATACATTTATTTTTTTGTTTGAAAAGCTGAAGGAATTGCAACAACAGAAACAGGAACAGCTAAAGAAACAACAGATGGAACAACTTCAAAGGCTAATGGAAGAGCAGCAGAAGCTACTTAGCATGGTATCTGGCCAGACAGCAGCTCTTGGTAAGTTGAGAAAGAAAGCGTATGATGTACTTGGAGTAAACTGAAGAATTTAATTTCATTTTCCAGTTGAACTCTGAAAGTGTATTTGGTGTTCCTCATCTTAAGACTACTTGATTGGTCAAAGATAAATGCTGCATCGCTTCAGTGCCTGAAAGTTGAGTCCTACCAAAGAAGGAATACCATCCAGTTTTTATAAAATGCCAACTGTAATTGTAACTTGATCAATATGTGCTATGATGGGAGCCCTTGTTTCAAAGAACATATTTTAAATATAAAAGACAGTGTAAAACAGTTGCTTTCCTTTCTGATTAGCTGTTCCTCAGAATACTTGTGATTGCTTTAAGCTGTCAGTGTATCCAAATGAAGTGGTCCCTCCTTGTTTGTGTTCACGCAGCATAAGTTCAGGTGATGAACTGAACTAGACTGGGGAGCTGATCTGTACTGAAAAACAAACACCTGTAACCTGCATCAGTTTTCCAGTCTTGTTTGCTGTGTGCAGAGGGAGGGGACAGCACTGGGCTGGAAAAAGCTTTTAGAGTTGAGCAGGGGTATTTTCTCCTGTTGGCAGTATCAGTCCAACCTGACTTACTTAAATTATCTTTCTTTCACCCTGCCTACCTGAGAAAATGAATTTAGGGCTTAGCCTTAGGAGAACAAAATCCAGATTGCCTAATCACTTATTCTTCATCAGTAACATAAGGATGGAGGCTGGGTGATCAATCTTGCCCTTCAGTGCCATTTCTTTTCTCCTGTGAAACAGTGGTGTTGTAATACAAATACAATGACACAGCCATTTTTTTTTCTTTTAATTTCAAGGCTATAGTCCAATGGCTGAAAGTCAAAAGCTAAGACCTGGGCATTCAGCATGCTTGACAACTTTATACCAGTTGCCATCATCTGGGTGTAAGAATCACTTTGAAGACAGAGCTTGTGTTCCGATTGTTTCTCCACACACACAAGACAGTCATTTTTTACAAAAGTTAAACAACAAAGAATGCACCTCATCTTTGAAGAGCAGTCTTTCAGGAGTGTCTGCCTGTGAGAAACAAGGTCTGGGTGTGCCTCTGAAAACGCAGAATTGTTTGAAAAATGAGGAAGACAAATATATTACAAGTTAGTCATTTATAGAAATATAACTTGGTGTGTGGTGCGGTTTTTTTTCCCCTTGTTATTGACCGTAATTTTCTACTACTTATTGTGAAAATTTTATACAAGTGTTGGTTTACTTGATTTGTTGGTTGGTTTACTGACAGCTTACAGACCTCAGAGTGTTCCTGTTGATTTCCATGTGAGTTTTGTTAAAAGTGGAATGAGGAAAAAATCAAGTTCTTCTGTCTCTATGAAATGCTTGTCTGTTTTAGGAAAAAAATATAATCTTTACTGCTGAAGCTTGTATATGATGAAGACTAGGAAAATGGCAAATAATGACAGCTATTGGATAGCTGAATTGTTTGGGCTGAACTGTACCCACATTTTCACGTGGCAAATGGAAAATAACAATCTATCCAGGGATACAGAATGTCTTCAGACCAGCTCTGTTGTGAGGATTAGTAACTGTACTGGAATTAGGAGTCAAGATGGGTTGGCAAAAAGATCCCATCATATGACTAAAAATTATTAGTACATGAGAAGCAATGCACTGGAGTTCTTTATCTTCTCAGTTTTACCATTGGCACCAGCATGACTACTATGCTGCTATGACTGGAATAGTGATTTTGGTTTTAATCTAGCAATTTCATAAGGTTGCTGAAAACCTATAGAGGTTTTGGGGAAAAATACGGTTTGAGATTGCATTTCATCATACCTCATACCAGCTTTAAAGCTTTTAATCAGAGGGCTTGGTCTAAAAGAATGTGAAAGGATAAATTGATCTTAATTTACACATATATACAGGGGAACCAGAATCTTGATAAGAGAGCTGTTAAGTACAGCAGACATCCAAATTTTTTCAGTTATTTTATTTTGAAGCCATAAATTAACAATAGCAAAGAAGATGAACAATCAGAATGGGTTATTTGGGGTCTGTGGAAAATTTTTAATGCATAATTTGATGTTACTTTAACAAGAAAGCTCAGATTCAAATAAGAATTAATTTGGGGAAATCTTAGGACTATTTTCTGTAGGAATTCAGACTACATTACCATGAAGCTCCTTTCTGGTTTTAATCTGACCTGAATGGTGCTGAAATTATGAGCTGAAGACTGATTTGTTGTTGGGGAGGAAAAAAAATTTCTATTAATTTTGTAGGAAAAAGCAAGTGTCCAGAAGAAAAGATGGAAATATTAATGGAGAGTGAAGATCCTCACATTGATCCTTTATGTGTGGAAAGTGCAGATCTCTCTGAAAATTCCAGCGGAGGAAAACATTTGTGGACTAATACAGAGGAAAGGTAATTCAGACCCTTATTATGCAGTTTTTATCAAATAGATAACATGAGTTTGAATTCTGTTCTCATTGAAAGAGTCTGATATTCTCAATTTGTGTAGCTTTCTCAGCCAAGGATTCCATTTTGCTAGGTTCTGTGGAGACGTAGTAAGAGAGGCTCTAGCTTGAAATTGCTTATGCTGTGAAAGATGTGATGTTGTGTATTGGCTGAAGAGATGTATGCAACCTGGGGTAATGATAGTTTAGAAGCATGTTTTAGTATAGGCTTAGTATATAAGCAGTTGTAATTACTGTTTCCAATTTGATTTATTACAACCTCCTATCCACTGTTATGTGGCAAAAGTAGTTATGTGAAGGAGGAGTGCAAGGCTGTGACTTTTTAGTTTATTGCCAGGAGTTACGTTTGTTTAAACATCTGTATATGGCTAAGAAGTAATAATAGTGCTTGTGGCAGAAGCCTTCTCATGTATGGTAAAAGCTTTGTTTATGGAGTTGATAGAGTAAAAGTAGTGGTTGGCATTGTTCTAAAGCTCTGCCTTGTCTGCTGGGTCATCGCAAAAGCAAGAAATACTTGTTCCAGGTTTCTTCACAAAGTTCTAGACCCACATGCTTTATGTTATTTTAGGCCCAACAGCTGTGGACAAGAGAATTATAGCCCATCTTTTGCCTCAATGGAGAAATCCAGAATTAAAGTGAAATTATGCTCTTTAGGGTTCACATAATTTGTAGCTCATAGTAACATGATTTTCTGTACCTAGCTTGTGTCTTTTGAATATTTAATAGCAAGATTTTCACAAGTGCAGCTTCAGTGACAGTCACCTTAATGGAAAGGTTTTATTTTTGCCATATGCAATCTAAACTCAGTTCATCAACTTTTACAGGCATCAGAAGTCTGAGTTCTTTCAATCATTTTCCAGTGGAGCAGAATGACACAGAAGTCTCAATGTCATGAAAAGTAAAAACATATGATTATAGAATAGAAGGACCGTTTAGGTTGGAAAAGACCTTTAAGATCATCGAGTCCAACTGTTAACCCAGCACTGCCAAGTCCACCACTAAACCATGTCTCTAAGCACCACATCTACACGTCTTTTAAATACCTCCAGGGATGGTGACTCCACCACTTCCCTGGGCAGCTTGTTCCAATGCTTGACAACCCTTTCAGTGAATAAATTTTTCCTGATATCCAATCTAAACCTCCCCTGGCACAACTTGAAGCTGTTCCTCTTGTCCCATCATTTGTTACTTCAGAGAAGAGACCAACACCTACCTCACTACAACCTCCTTTCAGGTAGTTGTAGAGAGCAATAAATGCATTATAATGCATTTCTCAGATTAACTTTGGCACTTAATGACCAAAGTACCTCATAATTTTTCATCTTTTATGTAATTACACCATAGGTCTTTGAATAGGAGTGACATTAAACACAAGTTATTTTATATAGAAATGTAAGACTTGATTTTTTTTTTTTTTTTTTTTTTTAAAATTACACTAGACCTATTAAAGGTGCGATTCAGGAGAAGAAACAGACTTTTGAAGAATTCCTGGAAGAACAGATACAACTAGAAGAGCAGCGTCTGGAGCAAAACCAGAAGTTACAGGTTATTTATTTTTTTTTTAACTTTATTGTTCTTTATATATTGTGCCAAGATGCGATAGGTGCTTCAGAAATGTACAAGGAAGATTCTAGCATCAAAAGCTAACACTGAATGCAATATTCACATTCTTAAAAATAAAACAATAAGCCCCAAATATGTAACTTAAGATGTCTTTAGAAACCCAGTAGAAATGTACTATCTAAATTCCTACTCATATGTGGGGTTTATTTGAAGAAATCTTTTGAACTGTGTTAAGGGGCTTTTTAACATTTTGCATTTTATTTTTCCATGCCCCTTTTCAGGAGACAAATGGATCAGCCATTCAAAAACCAGTGATCAAACGACCCTTCCTGAAAAGAGGAGAAGGCTTAACAAGATTCACTAATGCCAAATCTCAAATTACAAAACTTGGAGAAAATACCTCAAAACTTCAACAAAGGGCTTCAGATGACAGAAATGTTATTAAAGTGGACAGATCACAAATGCAGAAGACAAATATGCCTCCTGGAAAACAACTGGTTTCTGAGAACCCTTTTGCACCATGTAAAAAATATAACCACCTTGATAAAGCAAAACATTGTCCTATTCAGAAGACCCTGGTACTCAGGAATCACAATGGAAAAAATATCTTGCCATTAGAAATGAGAATACAACCAGGAAAAAATCACGATGGACAAATGAGAGATTCTTTCCCATCAGAAATTAACAACAAAATAGAAAATAAAGAGAACGTAGTAGAATTAGCTAAGTCTAACACTGGCAAAATTGGAAACAAATTACCTGGCACAGAAAAGCCTCGGTTGTCTCATGAAGTGGACAGTGACTTTTCTAATTCTAAATGTCTTATAAGTCAACCTGTAAAAGATCCAGAACTGTCTTTTGAAGTTTCATTTCAGAATAAGCTGGAAAACTGGGAAAAGGAAAAAGAAAAAGAGAATCTAGAATTAGATGAATTTTTGTTTCTAGAACAAGCTGCAGATGAAATCTCTTTCTCAAGTAATTCCTCATTTGTGCAAAGGATCTTAGATCAAGATCAGCAAACTTTAAAAGGCCGCAGAATGTCTTCTACCCCTATCAAGGCAAAACAGCAGCAACTAAAGGCGCTGGCTGTTGAACTTATAAATAAGAGAAATAAAAAGGCAGACTGTATGACACAGGGAAATATAAATGATAGAGCAGTTATGGATACAATCTCAAATTCAGGAACAGCTTTTAGAATGAAGGATCTATTGAGTAAAACGGACAGTGTAGTATGTTCAGCTACTTCCATGACAGCAGCTCCTGCTTTAAAAAGTAATCAATGGATTGGAAATGAAGATAAGGGTGAGGGCAATGGTGATACTACTACAGATTCTGAGAGTGAATTTGAGACCACATTAAAGCATGAAAATGAAGATGCTAAGACATCCTTTATAAGCCATAGAGAAAGGGATCCAGCATTTTTTGATTATGGAGGTTCTGTTACAGACATTGACAAAGAAAGCAAAAATGGAGAAGCTGACCTTGGCTTGTCAGACAAAGATTGCAGTGCACTGTCAAAGCAAAAGATTAGAAAAGCTTCAGACCATCAGAGAAGCATGTCTTGTATAAGTAGGAGTAAGTTTGAGTTTGATGATGAAAGGACATGGAGTGATCTTGATGAAAATTATGTTAACAGTGATTTACCTGAAAAATATACTCAAATACCTTTACAGACAGATTTTTCCAGTAAGAATGATACAACCATCCCAGATAAAGCAATAAAGAGAAAAGTTGCCTCAAAGAGGGGAGATGAAATGTCCAAAGAGTCTGCAGTGGACAGTGATTCAAATGGACCTCCTGTATCAAACCTGATGATGAAACTGTTTCCTTCACTGAAACCAAAACAGAAGGCAGGCTGTCATTCAGAGTGTGAAATCAGATCAAATGTGGAACAGGAGCCAGGAGGTGAGAACTGGTAGGAAATGTTGAAGAGGACATATATTACAAGTCTTTCCTTCTAATGCTTAGACTGCAACCTGACATTACATCAAAGGGCATAAGTACAAGAGTTCTGCTTCAGGGAATGGCCCTATTCTCACCTTTCATCTCTCCTGGTTGCATGTCTGATGTCAGCTCTAACAATTACGCAGCTTGCGGAATGAGTACGATCAATGAAAACTTCAGTTATTTTTATTTTTTTTCCTGGGGGCTAGTTTTCTGTCAGACCAGCTCACTGAACTAACTTGATCTGGAGCTGCTTGATCACTGTTTCCAAATCAAGGAAAGGGTCAAAGGCATGCCAAAAGTGAAGTGGTACCTCCCTTTCCAGCAACAGTGTGCATTTACACCACAGTAGGGTAATGCTTGTTCCTCTTATAAAAAATATGGGGGCGGCAGCCCTGTCTGTTATTTTCTGGCAGTAATACAGTATCTAGAGAATTCACATGGAATATGGGAAACATGGATTCATTTTTCTGCTTTGCCCAAGTAGATTTCGACCATATGGTTACAGTCTGGAGAAGAACTCCCTCTAAAAGCTCCTGTTGAAGCTGTTGCACTATGTGAGATCCTTAAAAATGCAGTTGTTCAGTGAAAGCATGATGGTATAGCCTAGCATTTAAATATCTTCTCTGTAAGGTGGTGAGATCTTGGTTTCAAACTCTGCTCCAATGAATATTTAGGATTTCGTTTAGGTTTTCATGAGAAGTTCATATGAAAGCTGCTACTTCTGCTTATTGTCTTCTGGAGAATTGATTTTGTAGGGTTGCCTAAAGATGCCTGCTAGATGTTGTTTGCAGGAAGAGGGGTAAGATTGTTTTACTGAATCTCAGAGCGTTTAAGGGTGAGTAAGGCAACTACCCACACTGCAACATCAGTATTGAGGCTCTTCTCTTGCACACTTGGAAGCAGACTCTTAAAACCCTGGGAGTGTCAAGTGGTGAATGAGCAGGAAACTGGGATAGCAAAAAAGCCCACACATCCTGTTATTGGCCTCTGCAATAGATTTCACATCAGTGATGGGTGTGAGCAGACTTTGTGAATAAAACTTGGAAAAACTTACAACCACAAGTTTTCCTGTTTGATGCTTGGCCCTTAGACCTTCATTTGATTTCTTTAGCTTGATGTGAAGTCCTTCACATTCCAATTCCTAATATACATTTCGTTCTACAAAGATGAGAGATATACTCAATATTTGAGCTACTTGAGTGAATAGTGCAGAGTGCTTTAAAATGTCACTTCTATATTATTTGAATAGTAGAATTCTTTTGCCATACTACTACTATCTCTAAAATAGTATAATTTTTTTTTAACTTGTCTGTGATAATTGTTTACTTTAGTCTTATGGATGCTGCTTAGATAACTTGCATCTGGCTGTTCTTTGACAGGAAACACTGTTCCATCCCAGGTACTGAGAGAGAGACTCGCCGAATTGGAAACTGAAATAGAGAGATTCAGAGCTGAAAACACAACTCTAACTAAACTCCGTGAAGAAAGAGAGCGTGCCTTGGCAAATATCAGGTAATTTTTAATTGACCCATTTTGGTGCATTTACTTACATAGTATCTTCTAGGCTATCATAATGTCCAGTTACCAACAGCACAGGTGAATGATTGATGTGTTTCAAGTTACAGTGGAGACATAGGTCAAGAAACTGGTTGTTGCTCTATGTATATATTATACTGTAATTACTACTCAACACACAAATCATAATATTAAGAACCCCTGCTAGTTTAGTATGGTATCCTTAAAGGCTATACTTGGGAGAATTTGTTCTGACTGGTAACACAGTCCTAAATTGGTCTTGCAAAACTGATCTTCATGCTAACATGATTGATGCTTTTCCTTTGGGTTGGATGCTTGTGTGTATGAACTGAGAATATTTTCATTTGAACTGGGGGATTTATAAGTGACATATAGAGCAGAACAATTATCTCTGGTGACTTAAATGTGGCACACCTATTCCTATCAAAGTAACTTTTGTTTTGTTTGGAAACAGCATCGTGTTGTTGGCTAATGTTTAATTTGTGACCTCCTGCTGTTAGATTCTTTTCCCCAGTGCTTTTGGGGGAATGGTGTTCTACAGCTTTAAAGAATGTTGGAAGATTTTAGCCAAAACTTTGTTAAATTCAGGCTAACTTTTGTGACTGGAAGGTATAAAAATAGAAACTGTTGGACTTTGAACACTAGCTGTGTGACAATTCTTACTCCTTAAATAAGTAACACCATTTATAGGTCTATCTTCCTGGGAGTAACAAATGCTGAACTGGAATCAATGACCACAAAATTCCATCTTCATTTTCTTCCTTAAAATCCATATTTAAAGTAGTTTTGGGCTAAAACAACAACTTTGTTTCATAATTATAGGAAAGAAATTGCAGACTTTCAACAGCAGAAAGCCCAAGAACTGGCTGAAATAGAAGAATATAAAAAAAAGGAAATGAAAAAACTGCAAAAGGAGCGTAAAGTTTTTGAAAAATATACCACAGAAGCTAGAGCAATTCCAGATAAAAAAGAACGTGATGAAATTCAGGTATAAAAATATATTATTCTTCTAGTCCACAAAGGAGCACTTAAATTCATTTAAAGGCAGTCAAGAACTAAATTCTCACTTAATTGAAAGGTTGCGAGTGATGTCAACATGGGAACTGTTGGTAGACATGGCCTAATTGAGGAACGACAGTCTTCACAATGTTGTTTGATGGTTTTAAGGCAAAAACCCCTGATAAGTAAATCTTTTTGTCACATTTCCATTCTAAAAACTGCTCATGACTATGGTCTTCAACTTTGATACAAAATTACTGTAGTTAATAGTAAGTTGTAAGTTTTTATTCGTGGTAGTGGATCAAAATGGAAACTAGAACTGTACTTGAGTTTTATTCTGTCTATAACTGTTGTACAGTAAATGTAGTAATCTACAATTTTCAAAGTTACATTTTTTTATTACTTACTTGTAGGTCTTCAGTATCAGAGATGTAAGAAACAGGATCTGTTTGTTCCTTCATTGTCAGGATGTATGGTACACGAGATGTACAGACAAGTCATATTAAACATCACACATGGATTTCCCTCCTCCTTCCCTACAAATTTTCCTTACATAACTTCAACAAATTGAAGTAACATTTGCTAACCTGGCCAGGCAGATTCATGTGTGTTTTATGTGATTGTGTCCTCCCTATTTTCCCATGCCAAGATTTTTGAAGAGTCCTCTCAAGGGTAGCCTTAAAGATTTCATGTTTCTGTCTCAAGTGTATTTGTACTGGCCAATTTGTGAGGTGTAAAGGATGTCAAGAGGGCAATAAAGACACTTCCTGTGATTGAAGTTGAGCTATAAAGTTGGTAGTCTAAAGTAAATAATATTTCTTTCAGGGAAGAAAACTATTACCTTTCACACTCTGTCCCATTAAGCTGATCTTATTTTTTCTTTTGCCACTCTTGTGCTTTTTTTTGTGTATTTCTATAAGAACATTAAAATCTTTTAATATATTAAAAAATTAAAGCTCTTTAATTTATAAATGTGCATTTTTCCAAGGCTTTAAAACAGCAGATTGCAGACTTACAGGAAGATTTAAAACGAAAAGAGGCAAAATGGTCAACCACCCATCGACGCCTGAAAGATCAAATAGAAGCTTTAGTAAATGAGAATATGGAGCTAAAAGAGGAAGTCAAAATTATGGAGAGGTTTCGTCTAGAAGCCTGGAAGAAAGTAGAAGCTGCTGGAAGCAAGAGGAAAATAGAAAATTCTGGAATGACTCTAAAAAGAGCAGAATCTGTAAGTTATTAATCTTGGTGTTTTAAATTCATCTATGTGAATACTTTGAGTTTTGGATCATAAATTTGCAATCCAATAGCTACAACCTAGATGTTTACTTTTAATTTACTAATCTTGAGACACCAGTAGTGATGATGGACACAGAATTTTGTTAATGTCACATTCTCTCCAAATGTGAATGTTCACATTGTGCAACGTCCATTCTGTTGAGGAACTCATCTTAGAAATGCAAAATGATGTAACTAGAAGAGAAAAATCATAGATGGGATCTAACCTGTGAACCTCTGTGCCTTAAGGATCAGCCAGGCAAACCAGGCAGTTCACTGTTGTCTAAAGCAGTTATATTTAGTTTTGAAACAGTAACTATTATTCTGGATTGCTTGCACCAAATCAGCATTCTGCAGTTGTTGGTAGAGAGGCAGCAGACAGGGGAAGAGGTCCAAAGTATAGCTTAGCCTACATCGCACAAGCCCTTCTGCTGAATAAATCTCAAAAATGTATAGTTTGTGCAGAAAGTTTCCAGTAAACTTCATGTCACATGGTGTGTAAATTTTGTTGCCACTGTATGAAGGTATGAATGTCATGTAAACCACAAATAACTAACTTTCTTTTAGTGTCTGCCAAACAGAGGCCCAAAAAGTCAAACTGCATCTCTGCCTCTTCCAGTACAGAAGTGCAGCAAGATAAATGGCAAAAGTTATTCACAGGCAAAAGGTATAAATGTTTGTCTAATCAGAGAATTCTGTTAACTCTTTAAAAGAAAATTAATGTGGATTTTTGCTTTTCTTAAAACGAGTGCATCACCACTGCAAAAGTAGATAGAGAACAGTTGTAATGGACTTGAGCATATGGATAAATACCTCCCAGGGTAAGATTCTGGAGAAAGCTGTGATGAGACCATTCTGGTTTTCTGGTCATGTTTGGTGCTGTGGGGCGTACTAGAAGCTGCATTCTGTAATCCGGAATGGCATTCATCGTTGATGTTCTCCAAGCCACGGTGTTAATAGCATCGGAACTGCTGTGTCTCTTCAGAACCTTCTGGTATCAGGATCTGTAATCACATGGGCAATGCTGTAGCAAGTGTTCCTTGTTCCCAGTTAGGAGCACATGCTGTTGGCAGCTATACCCCTTCCTAATGAATAATCACATCTGGAAAGGAACTGGAGGGTACTTTTTTGACACCTCTGACAGCTCAAACAACAAACAGTTATGTTTGTTGATAACAGTGAATGTTGATAACAATGTTATCTGTTAGGGGACTACGTTCCAGAACTGAAGCCCTTGCTGGTTTTATTTTGGTAATCTTTCTGGCATGCTAGGAGAGACATGGGAAAAGTCTGCCAATCAGCTCCTGTTAAAAGGTTACCTCAGTCTGCCTTTATTCATTATAAGGCATAATGAATAATGTTGTCTAGATCCCTAGGGGGGAAAAAAATCCTTTGTAGATCTACAGAAATGAGAGAGAAAGTGCAAGTATTATGCTTGTTGCAGTGATTTTTCAGTTGCACATGAAGCAATGACATACCTGAGGGAGCTGGCTTATGCTGATTCTTTCCACAAATACAGTGCTTTCAGTTTCTACTGCGCTTAAATGTAGGTGTCCTGTACAACTTGACCTCATATGTAATTATAACTCTTAAACTGTACTTTAATTTTACTGTCCAAATTAACTTCATTACATGTATCTGGGTAGGAAAGCTTTCTGCAACACCCACATCAGCACCTGCTAGTGACAGAAGCAACTCTGAGACAATGATGGCACTAGAAGATTCTTCTAGGACTTTTATGGTAGTAAGTCCTGTATCTTGATTTGATTTTTAAGGAGGGAGGGGAAACCCAAAATAAAACAATAGTTACTTATACTTAAATGAGTATCTGGAGGGTGACTGGTGAAGCTGTTGACTTAACTGCTATGTTCTTCAACTGCAATTTTATTGTCATAACAGAAAATGGTTGTGTAGTAGTCAATGCAGAATGTTTAACCTGTGTCTAGTAGTTGCAACATTCTTTGGCTGAGGAAAGAAATGAATAATAATCTCCTGCTCCCTTGAATTTTGCAAAATGTTTTACCTTTTGAGGGAGGGAAAAAAGATGGATGTTTATATGCTCCGTGTAGGGTAACCGTGCAAGAATCTTGTAAATAGGTGAATTAATTCTTAGATTAATTGCTGTAGGTAGCATTCAGGTTTTATGAAACTTCAACTGTTTCATACCTTGATATGGATCACTTAAGGCAGTTGAGCACCATGCTACGACACACCACCGAATTCCACTTTAGTCCAGACTACAGCTGACCACAGACAACCAATTATTGCCGATTCTCAGTCTGTCTTACCACTTCAATTATACTCGGAGTTGCGTAAAACCCAGATTATGTTTGTGACTTCCTATACTTGTTTTCCTCACCTGATCCTCCTTGTTTCCTACAATACCTGTCAGCCTAGGAAAAAAACATTTATAAAGACAAAGCTCGATTGGAGTTTATGCTTGTCATTTCAGGACACCTCCCCTAATGAAGCTCATGGGTCACTACCATCTGGACCTGCGTATACAGACAGTGAAGAGATACAGAGAGAAACTGCTTATCCTGATGGAAAGGTAAATGAGAGCTCGCCACTCTGAAATTCCACAAGACCGCTGTTCTGAAAGAGGAGCGAGTATGAGTGTGATGGCTCAATACTGACCTCTGTAACCTATTCATTAGGTTCAAAAGGTTTTGAAAAATGGCTGTCACCTCATATTTTTCCCCAATGGGACATGGAAAAAAGTGGGTTCTGATGGGAAGACCGTAACTATAACCTTCTTCAATGGGGATGTGAAGCAGGTTATGCCTGATCAAACAGTGGTAGGTATCCTACATCTTCTACACTTTTCTATAAATACTTATGTGCGCATGTGTACACACACATAAAATTTCTCACTAGTTACGTTAAGTCTGAACTGTGTTCTGCAGATTTATTATTATGCTGATGCTAAGACTACACATACTACATACTCTGATGGCTTAGAGGTCTTGCAGTTTTCAAACGGACAAATAGGTAAAGAAATCATCCCACCCAAACAACCCTCAGAATTGCTGCCCATATGTACACCTGTATTTATGCAATAAGCATATTGTCTCAAATGCATTTCAGAGAAGCATTATCCTGATGGCAAGAAAGAAATAACCTTCCCTGATCAAACTATTAAAAATTTATTTACGGATGGGCAAGAAGAAACTGTCTTTCCAGATGGTACTATTGTTCGTATTCAGCGGTAAGTGTTACCTTTTCAGGTACCCCTGAGCCTGTTGATGGGAACGGAGCAGTTGGGACTTACTGTTAGAGGGAGTATATGGTGGCAGTTCCATTTCTAGAAGCTTACATTTGAATATACTGTACTGTGAATGTGTATTTACTGTCTGAAATGTGGATTTTTTTTGTAGCTTGGAGGAGACTTAAAGACTGAATGCCTGTATTTTTTCATACCCTAACCTGAAAGATTTTTCAGATTTGTGCATACTTCTAGAGAATATGTGAGGACCTAGCTGGTGTGGCAAGCAGGTCTGACTGACAGCTGATAACTGATTATCAGCTCAAAACATTATATTTTAAACTTTTCTTGGACTGTTGCAGCAATAGATTTAGGGCAGAGAAAGTGTGGTAGAGGCTCTCAAGTATAAAGAAGTTATGTCAGTTTTGCACAAACAGGTTTTTGAGTACCAGCCAGCTGGGATGATATTTAACAAAACAGGCTTTTCACAAATACTGTATTTTTTTAAATTCTTTCTTCACTTAGGCTTGCATATTTAATGTTTGTTCTGAGATTAAGCTTAAGCCTATGTATAGTCCCTTATAATGTTTGTTTGTTTGTTTTTTTTAAATACTTATATACATTTATTTAATGCAGAGATGGAAGCAAAACTATAGAGTTCAATAATGGCCAGAGAGAACTACACACATCACAGTTCAAGAGACGGGAGTACCCAGATGGTACTGTTAAGACTGTGTATGTGAATGGACAGCAGGAAACAAAGTATGTCTCTGGGAGAGTAAGAGTGAAGGACAAGGATGGTAATATTATCATGGACACCAAGTTGTAGGTAGTGTCAAAGCTGGTGAAGTGTTAGCATATCAGCAAAAATAATGTACATTCCTGTAAACAAGAAGCAAAACCCCTTTAAGCTTTTTGTGTATATATTGTTTATATTTTTTCTGAAATAAATTTATTTTTCAGTGGGTGTTACTACATCAGAGCTTTTTTCATTTTTTTCCCATTTCTACTTCTAAGCAGCACTTTATCTGTTCAGTATTCTGTCATGTGTGGTTTAAAGGGTGTTTTTGAAATCATCTGTCAGTGAAAATTTATCAAACAGCTGTAGATTGCCTGATTTTAGACATCTAAGAAAAGATTCCTCAATCCAAGGTAAAAACTTGTGCTGTTGGAACCCCTGCTCTGGTGAAATACGGCAGGTGGCCAGATATGAGTCTGGGTATCAGTTTACTTATTGCTTGACTTACAGAATCACAGAAGGGACCTCGAAAGATCATCTAGTCCAATATACTACACTAGTACAATAAAGAGACATCCAAAGAAACCTTACACACTACACCAGTAAAAGAAAACAAGCTTTCAGATGCATCCTGAACAAGCTCCTGTTTATTCCAACACTTTCAAATGAACACTGCAGCTCCAGGAGTAGGAAGGAGGTGCAAGGACACCCAAAACACATCCATCTCCTCATGACTGAAAATAGAAAACACTGCAGCAATGCAAACATGTTCCAGAACAAAGATAGTAACACTCCCCCACCCGCAACCGTTCACTCCCGCTTCCAGACTCTGATACGGGAGAATTCTGTCACCAACAATGCCTGAAACATAAACAAGAGTTACATCACAGTAATAAAACTATCAGCTTCCCTCCAAGTCATCTAACAAGATACTACAACAAGTGTACCCAGCATCATCTTTTTATCTATTTCTTTTCTTTACTACTATAATTCCATCTACTCTTATGAAAAGGATATCACAGAACAATAGTTAAGGCTCTAAGGTCAAAAGAGACTGAGATGTGAATATATAGTTTCACTATTTCAAGAATCAAAAGTGTTGGGAACATTAGAAGAGTGCTTATTAAATGGGAGGGAAAATCACTACTTAACACAGAACTGGCCAAGAAATTTGAAAATCCAAGTCTTCAGTATTCTCTGTATACAACACATACTGTAAAGCTTTTCATTTAAAATATTCCATGTTTGACTGGATGTATGGATATCCATATGTTATCATGGATCTGTCTGAGAACCACTGGCATTGGACGTTGAGATCAAATGCTGAAAATAATGAAAAAAACCCACAATTTTGATTGTCTGAATAGAGTACACTGCCACACCTTATTCAGTTACAAGCAGCAAAAGCTCTTCATGTTATATTGCCTTAAGGCTCTTTGTTTCAGTACCTGTTCTTAAAGCTGTACTGTGGGCTTCAGTAATGTTTATGTAAAGAAATTTAATTTTTTAAACAGCATTTTTATGAAAAGAGCGGAAGTGTGGACAGAAGGGATTTTTTTTTTAAAAAATAAATTCTAGTTGTCAACATTACTGACAGTTTAGTCTTTGCTTAAAGCTTCTGGAATCATACCTTCGCAACGGTATGAATTTGTAGTTCATATTCACTGTACTTACATGTCACTCATCCAAATCTGCAAGTCCCATTTCTACCAGTTTCATATGAACTGGATTTTCATCATCTTCATACAAAGAAATGGTGATGTCTGGTGAAAGAGCCTGAAAACCAGAAGTTGACAGAGTTTTGACAGTAACAGATGTAAATCTCAAGCTAACCCATAGTAAAAGTTACTTTACTGGCTATACTCACTGCCTAAATGGAACTGTGATTATACAAAGAATATTTCTGTTTTTAAGTAAACTGTTTTTAAAATAACAGGAATGCTCAGAAACTTTTTGAATGCAGGATTAAGAAGAGCGCCACGTGATTTTCCTTCTTTATCATCATTCCTTCATGGTAAATGGTTCATAGCCTTAAATTATGAGGGTTCACAGTAAAACAAATACTCAGAAATTATACTCAGTGTACTAGTAAGAATTATAGGCTGAGCAAGAACTAGGGGGGAAAAAAAAAAAAAAAAAAAAAAAGAGAAAGCGTTTCTCACAAGCATGGAAGCAGAGAGCTGTTTCCCTTCAACGCACTCCATCAGAGCCCACAGTGCTTCCATACTCCATTCTGGGGAATAAGGAATTCTTTTCATGTCATCGCCATACACAGCAGGTTTAAAACCAGCCAACAGAGCTCGTACTGCCCGAACAGGATACTTCAGCAGATGATAAGGTATGCAACTCAATCTAAAACAAAAATGAAAAATGTCTGCCTGCAACAATCCACCTGTCAAGCTAAACAGTCAGTATGGACAGAAGGACATAAGGATAAGCTTAATGGTTTGTGCAGCAGATTCACGGTGTGGCAACTGGGATCAGAGCTCTACAACAACATGCCAGTGTCAGACTGAACAATGCATCAGGTAGGGCTAGGCCCTCTGAAGGACTCCAGCACAGTAACTACCAAGAAGCAGGCTGGTATCATACAGACCCCTCAGGCTGCCAGGCACACTGGCTCCCCACGACAATGCCTGGGGAGGAGTCTCAAGTGCCTAATACAGATTTGAGTACAGGAATCCAAGCGCAAGACATCACAATGCAGGCTCCAAATCTGGTGCATCTGGAAAATGACATAGACCTTTGTGGTCCAAAGTGCTTCATGCCTGGATGTGCTCTAGACATGCTAATAGAAATAGGTACCTTGGTTTTATATTATAATCTCCCTGTTCTTCTGTCTTTCTATCCCAGAAGCAAGGGAATGGGGAAGCAGAGCAGGAAGTGCAACCCTGAAATACAACACACACTCTCTCCCATGACCCTAATGGTCCATGAAGCAGGAAATCTGTTCAAATCCCCATTTTGCCTCATCTTCAGCAAGGACCCGTAGATCCCCCAATGAGCTCAAGAGCAAGGCAATGTGAAAGTATATATATAACGGGACAGTGCTTCAAGAGAAAAAATTCAGATGAGCTTAGGGGACCCTAAAAGCCTGGGGTGTTCAAGACGCTGAGCTGACATCTGTGTGTCAGCACAGGAGCAGTTCCTAGAGCGGCTCAGCACCAGGCCGAACAGGGATTTGAACTTCCTGTTTCCACAGGAGCAGAGCGGGGCGTGTCCCACTCAGATACTCCCTTATCTTATTCCCCAGCTGTCTTCTGTGCAGACTGCAGTCGCACAGGATCAGAGGATTTATTTGTGCACCTGGAGGGCTCAGTCCCTATTTTGTGTAAGCTTACTGGGTGCAAAAGCAGATTAGAAGCCTGAGCCTACTTCACAGGTTAAGTAACCTGAATATGATGGAGAAATCTGATATTATAATAATGGCATTCTCAGAACCACCTGAGAAAGAGAAGTAAGTGTGCAACCCTATACCCTGCTGATAGACATTAACCAGCCAACCAACTTTCTCTCCAACTGAAATCTAATGCTATATTATTATAAATAATAATAGCTATAGTTATATAAAAATAAATAATAATAAATGTAAAAATACATACACTTATCAGTACATATTTTATAAGTGTGTACATACACACACACACATAGACATTTTACATGCATTTTTTTTCTTACATATTTACCTGCTTGTTGGGACAACTGAAAAATTACCATAGTCAACAAACTGAACCAGGATCTTATGAGGGTCAAATTCATCAACGGAGAGAAGCTTTGCTCTATACCATAAACCATCCTGGTATTGTACAAGGCAAGGCATTTCTGTAAAAAGAAAAAAAAAAAATCCACAAAACACCCCAAAATATACTGAGAGTGCAGTACAAACTAAACTTGAAAATACGTTTTACTTTGTGACCGAGATTAAGTTTTTTCTTCTCTAATTCATGCTACTATTTTGTTCTATGCATCCTCCAGTTCTCTCTGAAGTCCAATTCACAATCATTAGTACGTAATTTAAGTCAAGTTTCTCTACCTCACATGGCAATGATGAGAATTAACAGAAAATTGCTTGGTAAAGATAGTGATCCAAACTTTTTAACGTTTAAACTTTTCAACTTAGACTCATTTGCACATTTTAATTAGCAAATAGATCAGTCTGTAAGAGAACAGACAATAGTCTGGAGGACACAAGGCAGATGCTGCCTAAAATCTCAACCAGAATTTTCCTAGTTTGTAGAACCAAGTACTAGCAATAACTGGTTTCTTCACAAAGTTCTAGACCCACATGCTTTATGTTATTTTAGGCCCAACAGCTGTGGACAAGAGAATTATAGCCCATCTTTTGCCTCAATGGAGAAATCCAGAATTAAAGTGAAATTATGCTCTTTAGGGTTCACATAATTTGTAGCTCATAGTAACACGATTTTCTGTACCTAACTTGTGTCTTTTGAATATTTAATAGCAAGATTTTCACAAGTGCAGCTTCAGTGACAGTCACCTTAATGGAAAGGTTTTATTTTTGCCATATGCAATCTAAACTCAGTTCATCAACTTTTACAGGCATCAGAAGTCTGAGTTCTTTCAATCATTTTCCAGTGGAGCAGAATGACACAGAAGTCTCAATGTCATGAAAAGTAAAAACATATGATTATAGAATAGAAGAACCATTTAGGTTGGAAAAGACCTTTAAGATCATCGAGTCCAACCGTTAACCTACCCCTGCCAAGGCCACCACTAAACCATGTCTCTAAGCACCACATCAACACGTCTTTTAAATACCTCCAGGGATGGTGACTCCACCACTTCCCTGGGCAGCCTGTTCCGATGCTTGACAACCCTTTCGTTCAAGAATTTTTTCCTAATATCCAACCTAAACCTCCTCTGGTGCAACCTGAGGCCGTTTCCTCTCGTCCTGTCACTTGTTACTCGGAAGAAGAGACCAACATCTGCCTCGTTACAACCTCCTTTCAGGTAGCTGTAGAGCGCAATAAGGTCTCCCCTCAGCCCCCTTTTTTCACACTCCCGATTATAGTGTATCATATGAGTATAGTGCAGTGTTACTCCTTACTCTCCAAAAGTTTTATTTAAAGATACATAGAAATATAATTATTTCTATTCTTCAGAAATAATTTCACGCTTTTTGTACATCCACATAAAACAACAGGGAAAATAAACACGCTAATATACCTGTTTGGAACTGTGTTAGAAGAGGAAGAGACTCCACACTTTTATTGCACCATTTCAGGGCTTCATCAAGGCTCCCCAACTCCGAGTCACAGTTGGCATCTCCCTCTGTGGCAGACTGCTTCATAAGGTTCTTAGAAGGATCAAGGCAAATATACACCTAATCAAAGAAAAGGCTCTCATATCACAATTTTTGCAGACAACTTAGAACCTTCTAATTCCATCAGTGATCAAGGATTACTAGAAGATTACTTGTTCTCATCTTTGAAAGGTTCAGCACATCCTGGCTCCCCTTTCTTCTTTCCTCAATTTATGAATAATTTCATATTTCCACAGTTTTTTTTTCCAAAAGCAGAAGAGAGTCATGATTTATTAACACCACATTTCAATGTTAAGAAGTTAGGAATGAAAGGAACGCACATACTAGAGAATATACCCATATAAGATTTCACAGCTGTGTCTTAGGATTCCTCCCTCCTGCTACTTGGTAAATAATCTCACTTCATAATATTAAACCAAAATTAATTTTAAAGTTAATGAAAGAAGAACTTCTGAAATGGTATTTTGTTTGCTATGCAAAGACAATCCATTCACTTAATTTATAACTGGATCATCAGTATAATGCTGTAGGTCAAGGGAATGTAAGTTTGAACAACATGCACAGGCGAATTAAAATCTATGTAACAGCTTCTAACTGAAATGCCTTTTTTTTTTTTTTAAACAGAGCCATTTCAGAACATTACGATATTTTACTGATAGTCCAAACAAATTAAATAGTAGGTTATTATTTTTTCTAAACTCAGCATTATAATTCACTAACCAGGAAGAAAATGAATTTTAGTTTTCTAATTTGTACACAACATAATCAAGCCACAAGTCCATCATGCAACTGCTACTTAAATCTACAGAAGTTCAGAGCAGGGTCTGCTGTTTACAATTATATACCATGTTCAAAAGCAAGAGTAATTTGCACAAAATGAACCAAAAAATATTCATTCTAGTGTTTCTCCTGTAAAAGAGGAAGCAGAATACACCATTTAAGAAAAGCCCTTTTCTATGATACCCAAACACTTCCATCTTGTATTTAGTCAAAACAGCTGTATATGTACAGTATACGGTTTTTTTTGAAGATGTGTATACTCAAGTGAATTAGTGGGGTGAATTTATATTAGTCCATGATGCTATATTTAAAGCAATCACTTCAGTACTATAAAACCTGTTATTTGATTTACAGATTTACCAAAACAACGAACACAAGCACTTCAGTATAAATCAATCCACTTGGAAGATCTCTTCTGTTAGATTTTGTAACACGATCGGCTTCTCACTGCCTCCCGTTCTCCTATTTCATCCTTCAACATTCAAAGTCCACACAGGAATCTTTTATTCAATCAATGAACATTACATTTTGCCTTTTGCGTGGGAGACTACTAGAGGGAAGCTGTGTGGGTTTACACAAAAATCAATGATCAATCATCGACCAAAGGCAGTAAAATACAACTGTAACAGTCAGAAAATGTTCACATTACTGTACAATGTTCCAGTAATTTAATTTTTGGAGAATAAAGAAAAGATAAAATCATTATTGTTCTGCCAAGTTAAAATCCAATGACCTATTTTCTACTTATACAAATTAAGTACCAGACTTAGAGAATTTTAGAGAATTATTGCTCTGCCTTCACCCAAGAGGGTATTTCAAGTAAGATTCATTCAGGTAGCTGCACTGCACAACCATCTGTATCAATAACTCAGTAGCATTTTGCTACCTTACTAATACTTTTTAATATTATCTACAATTGTTAGCCCTGATTTCCTTTTCACCAGCATGATATGACTGCAACACTTCCCCTCTGCAACATATATGAGATATTTACAAAACGTACCTCCTTAGGGGACACCAAATGGGTAACTCTGACAGGAAAGGTATCGCCTGGATTCGGTAGCAGTGGCAACGTGTATGAAAGTGAAACAGGAACTTCTCCTTGAAGTAGTTCCTAGACCAAGACAGACTTCAGTCAAGCATCATATTTAGTAACAAAATGCAAACGAGCATTGGTATGATTTCTGGTTCAAAGGAGTTCTCTAATAATGTAAACAGTGTATCCTTGATGAAAAAAATATTAAACAACATTTGCTTTCAATACTTACTAGGTTTTTACAAAAGCTTTAGCTAAAACAGAACAGAACAGAACTGCAATGCAGTTAAATACAAAAATAGCCTGTATAAGACATTTTGAACTGATTTTGGTTCAGGTGGTTGGAAATAGTTTGTAGTCAACTGCTGCAGAAAAAGTAATTCTAAAAATTATTGTTAGTTAAGCCTGGGCTCATAATGAAGAGATTAAAAACTTGTCTGTCCATTGAAGCAAGGTCATAGCCCCCCATGCCTGAATATATAAGCACAAGAGCACCTGGCTACTTGGTCTGACTCACACTGGTAGCGAAACAAACAAAAAACAAAGAAAAAAAACCCCTCATCTCCCAAAAAGCCGAATCAAAAAATACCACAGTATAATGGTGTTGTATATGTAGGTAAGCATGCAAGTGTGTATATGTGTATACACACGAACACACATATATGTACCTAGAATGAGATTCACTGCTGTGAGCTCACCACACTTGGGGTTCTGGTGTACTCTCCGATATCCTACTGCCTACTAGGGAATTTTATGGCTAATGACTAAACTAGGATTGTCATATGGTAACGAAGACCAGCTCCTAACCTCACCTGTGCAGCTCAACAGAGCTGCATCCCAAAGACAATACACTCTACAGCAAAACACGGGTGTAGTGGGCTCTACATAAGCAGCTTATTACCACTATTAACAGAATTACAACACTCACAAAAACAGAATACAGCCTTTATCAGATTATGACCTGAAAACACAGATTTGAAGCAATGAAATAAAGTTATAAAACTATAAAATAATAAAATATATAATGGCTATAGGTTATATAATAATAGTATCCTTTGGTCAATGCAGTGTTTCAGTTGGCTTGTGAGGGTGGCTGCTTAGCCTCTACAGCTAAACCCAGAGCTGATTAAGTTCAAACGTTCTCAGAGCTGCACGCCTCCTATTTCTGCTATTCCCGAGGTTCCACTCCTCGAACCAGCTCAACCTCTGGACGCCTTGCTCCTTCTCTGGTCCACAACTGAACACCTCTGATAGTAATTTTCTTACAAATTGTTCTGAACCACCTGTTCCTGGAATGGATCTGCTTAACGCTGTATTTCTTGCTGAAGGCATTCCAGGCTTTCTGAATGCGTCTTGCTTACAACCTTCTTACACATCTTTATTTTTGTTTTCCAAATTTCATTTTTGCTTTAAGGGTACAATCTCATTTATACGTATTTAGTTTGCTGAAAGTTGTGTGTCACGTGCTGACTTTAAGAAAATGCAACAAGAGATGGATTTACAATTAGGTTTTCCATGGTTACTCAGTTCTAACAGACACTGAGAGACTTTCCTAACTGCATCACAACCCACTGGCACACATGCCAAGACTTACTTACATGAGCAGTGACAGCAGTGTACTCTGTATTGTAAAATTATTTTCTGAAGCAGAGACTCATGTCAGAAAGAAAAATACATTGGCAGGCTTAAACAGAATTAAGAGAAAAATGCAACAACAAAGCCTTAGCAATTTAAATAAACTCAATCCTAAGATTTCAAGGAAAAAAAATACAGAGAAATTACTTCTCAAACTTTTTTGTTAAGACAATGAAGTTTGGTGAAAATTTCAACATCAGATGAATATCCCAGACACCTGGAATGAAGAACCTAAGTAATTCCCTTAGAAATCACTAGGTTTATGTTGAAATACTTGATTAAATTTACTTTTGAATATCTCCATCCTTGGATATATTTCTGCGATTAACTAAGCCCTTCAAGTAATAAAAATATGACCTACTCCTACCCTTTTAAGTTTCAGAGAAACACAAAAACTAATTGGACTTCAAACAGAAATGCAAAAATCTCTTTTCAGTACAGAGTCCAAGAACAAACTCTTGGCAATTCGGTATTCCATGCAGTCTTACCAACACATCATATCTACGCTTGTTATGCTACAAAGCTGTGTATTTACTCTTACTGCTGTTTACATCACAAAACTGTAGAGAAATATAAAAAGAACAACAAGCAACTGAGTAATCTTTTTAATGTCAGAATAACAACAGCAAAAGACGCACACACGCACACAAATCTCACCAGCTCTGGTATGTCCTGACAATCTTCAACAACACAGTACTTCTGGTAAACCACGAAGGAAGAAAGCGACATTCCACCAAAATACAAGTTGATGGACAATTTGCCCCATGGGTTATCTGGTAATTCCTACGTCACAAGACAAAATAAGATTATAACAGTAATAGCGTGACTGAGGTTTCAGAAATAGTGACCAGGAAATCAAAACCTGTCCTTCCTAGATGCACTAAACTCATTCATCAAAGATACAAAACCAGTAAGGATGGCTATTAACACAACTCATGACACAAATGTGTCTCTCTCTGGAATGGCAGCACCGACTACTCAGTCTAACACTGAAACATTATCCCATGTTTGCTCACTCAACAATAAACGCTTCTCTTTCACAATTTATCATTAGAAATTAAACTATCCGGAATTGCAGGTTTTCAGACAATACAGATTATGTGTTTCCCTATAATGTTAATATATTAATTTAAGCATGTCTATACTTAATTATGCCAAATTTTAATAACTTAAAATTGAATTTAGAAGAAATTATGCTATTGGTAGGTAGGTTGCTTGTCAGAATGACAACACAAACAGGACCAAAAAATATTAATACCTCTAAAGGACACATTTAAGGCCTGAAAACTATAATAAAGGTAAAGTTATAGGAGAAATAACTTTAGCTTTGGATTTTGTTTTGTCTCAGAAATAAATTTGCTGCTATACTCCTTCACCTATTATTCTTAACACAAGTTAAAAGAGAAAAAAAAAGGGAACAAAAAGTAAGCCTCATTCCACACCTATGAATAAATTAAGCTACCTGAACATGTATTTCAACCTCTTCATTTTCAAGTAGTCCTCGAAGGCAATCTACTGCATCCTGCTGCCAAGAACTTCCAACCTAGTTGGTGAAAAGCAAGAAACCCCCACACATTAAGATGCTGACAAGTAATACTCTTACTATTCTTAACATAGTAAGACAAAAATACATGCCTATCATTCAAAAACTTATCATTATATTATTATAATATAATGAAACACGCATCATTAGTTTGATTTGTCTACAACAGTTTAAACATTAACTGCTATTTGGTACACTAAAACCTACTGTGTGACAAAGCCGACCAGCAATTTTCAGATCTTGAGGTGGCTTAGAAAGAGGTGCTGCTTGCCAAATCTAACCTTTACTATATACATAATAATGTATGTGTGCACAATTACTCAAAGCATAACCCAAAGATACAGAATTACACTCGAAGATAACTTAACAGACAACAGAAAACACAGGATACTTTAAATACTTCTTTTATTCCCTTAAATATCTGTTTGCCTCCCAAACTATAGGCTTATAAGCCTGTCTTTCTTAATCTATCAGTTGAACTGCTTCCAGCAAGGAAAAGTTTTCCTTTAAAAATAATGTTAAAAGTAACCTAGTCATTTCAGTAATTCACATTTACTAAATGCACCATTCAAATATGAATAAGATGTGATGATACATGAAGACGTTATTTACGTATCACTTACCAATAAAAACCCCTAAAACAATTCACTTGTATTAGTTTAGCCTAACGGATTGTTTCGTACACAGCTAAGTTCAGAATGATAGAAACGCTTTTGCAGGACTTGAAGATTTACAATTTTCTGGCCATTTTGCATTAAGAAATCCAGGCCTTACTTGTTGCTGCTATTGCAAAATGAACTACCACCTCGCAGTATCAACCTGCCAACTACTGCAGTGTCCTGTCTCACGAAGATTTCATTCCAATGACAGCTGCTTTTGAAGTGTGGTCAATTCATAAAGCAATCTGGAATTTCCTGATGAAATGCTGCCTTGCTGAAACGATTCTCATCAGCTATTCTCTGAATAGCTATTCTCTGAAATAGCTGATGTAGGCAAGAAAAAATACCAGCAACTAGTGTCAGCTTTTGTATAACTGAACAGGGTATCGGTTTGAGTAACTACCTATTAAAACGTCTTCAAATTTATCATTACTCACTGGTACTGTCTTGTAGAGCTGACACGGTATGCAAAATGGAGGAATATCAGTATACAATGTAGTTGGATACAGATGACACTGAGGAATCCTCTCTATACAACCACAGTCTATGTACTGTACCTATATGAAAATAAAAGCTTTCCTGAAATAAATCCTGGGGTTTTTAAGTCAAGTTTAATAAGAGAAAGCATTCATTTACAGCATTCATTTTTCTGGAGGAAAAAAAGAATGGTTTGCTGATAAGTAGGTGATGTGACAAAGTGGCAATGAAGGAAAGGATTAAAAAACTGGTATGGCAGATGAGAAGTTCAGCTTCTAAACTTGTAAGAGATCCTACCTTTTGTGTAATAACCTACAGCAGTTTAAAATTGAAAGAAATAAAAAATTTGTGAAGTAGGATAGTGTCAGACTTGCAAATCTACATTCAAAAAGCAGGAGCAGACTCAAGAGTTGCTCTTTACTTGTGCAGCATAAAGAATTCAAAACAAACAGCCAGCCACTACTTTTTGGGTGGGGACAGGGTGGGGGGAAGGTAAACCTAAATATTTTCAAAGCATTCCATATACGGTAACAACAAAAAAAGAAGAAAAAACCTAAAAGGGATTACTTACAGGTGATCAAGGGTAGCTTTTTACTTAAGAACATTTATCATTACCAGGAAAACTATGGGAAAAATTGTGACAACTGAAATAGGCAGATAGAATTAATCTTTAAAATAAATGTAAAAATCAGGACACTTATCACACTTTCAAGCAGAACAAACAACTGGATAGTCAGGTCAACTGAATGAAAAAAGGTGTGATCACAAATTTATTTTAGAGGATTAGATTATTTGCCTTTTTTTTAACATACATGTGCACATGTTCACACACACACACGACATATAATCAAACCTACCTGGACAGTACTACCACCGAGTCCTACAACTTTACCTCGATACCACATGGTATCTGATCCTCTTACAACACAAGCTTCTCCCTTTTTCCAGAAGTAGGGTTCCAGAAGACCAAGGCATTTGAAGTTACTTTGTATTTCAGTCATCAATTTCTTTAGTTCAATTTCTGGCAGGGGGAGGGGGGAATTAAAAAAAAAATTCAAAACAGCCTATAACATATTAAGGCAAATTATTTCAATCACTAAAACCCAGCAGATTCAGATGAAGACATGTATAAACATAAAATACATGCGCTGCTCCAAAAAATATTTTCCAACATTGATACAATATGTATGTTTGACATCTAGTATATACAAACAAGTTACTACTTAAAACAAAAAGAAAACTGCATTTCGAATTGTGAAGCCATTAGTAATTCTGGATTCTAATGTCAGAGAAGAAGGGTCTATACATTTTGCAACTGACACCTTGGCAGCAGTAATAGAAGACCCTCTCCGTGAACAAGATGACAGATTCCCTGAGACAGTGGTAGTACACCATGAAACGACACAAAACAGGTGTCCAGAAGACCCTTTTCTGCTATAGGTACAGTCTACAGCAACAGCCGCAAGAAGAATACAGTCTTGGGCAAATGGGGTTACTGCACTTTGAATTTCAAAATTCTATTATATGATCTAATAGTTAAATCATAGAATCATAGAATGGCTTGGGTTGGAAGGGACCTTAAAGATCATCTAGTTCCAACCCGCCTGCCATGAGCAGGGACACCTTCCAAATGTATTTGTATAATAAAAAAAAAAAAATTCTCATATGGAAACATTTCTCATATATTATGGTACTGCAGACTGATACTGCATCTGTCAGATGAAAATGTACCTCTTTCAAATAGTACAAACAGAAAATATTAAGAGGTACAGAATCTATCACAGTACAAATAAAGAGCCCAAGGAAACTGGGTACTGAGCTCACACTGAAGGAAAAAATCCAGTAATATCTGAGAACCAGGCTAACTTCCAAGAATCTTTAGGACTGTATCTTTATTATTAGTAGTAAAATGTATCACAATCTCAGCATTATAAAATAAAGCACTTGCTGCTTTACCTAATACTGCCTAGAGAAGAGAGGCAAGTAACCTGCTGTCCGAGCCCTGGGATTTTGGGGTTTCCTGGGGCGTGGCAGGACAGAAGAGCTGATTTGGATGGGTTTGGGGACAGGGCGGTCGCTGCTGGGGATGTGGGTTTCCTGCAACGGGAGTTCTCCCCACCGTGGCGGAGCAGGGGGTGCAGGGGCACGCAGCCCTCGCCCCCCAGGCCAAAGGCCTCGTCACCCCCCCAGCAGCAATCCTCCCCCACGGGAACCTTCCAGAACTGTGTTCTGATACAGAACATGTACACTAGAACATATTTCTGGTATATTCTGATACACCAAAGCTATATCGATTCATAGACATAAATGTATTTTCTTCTGTAATCTTACCAAATGATTTTGGTATTATATAAATAGTTCCATCATG
Source organism: Nyctibius grandis (assembly GCF_013368605.1). Lineage (NCBI taxonomy): Eukaryota > Metazoa > Chordata > Aves > Nyctibiiformes > Nyctibiidae > Nyctibius > Nyctibius grandis. Next base: position 107,788,215 of record NC_090659.1, read on the forward strand.
TCCAATGCAGCTTACTACAGCCTGAAAAATTTTTGCTTCTGGTATAACTGGGGATTTATATATTTCATCCACTCCTGAATGAAGCAGTGCCTTAGATGTTTTGCATGGTTTTTGTTCACTCTCCACAACAGTGATGTTTTCCTCTGGAGCAGCGCTGGGTTTTGCACATGCAGTTTCTGAATTACAACCACCGAGTCCTGTGTTCTCTTGCTCTAAACGTACTTTAAGATGTTCTTCGGAGACTGAGCAAGCCACATCAGCTTTATCAACTCTATCAGATTCAATCAAATCACATCAACATATTAACTGACAAAGAACTTGAAAAGTGCAAAAGAATAAAATAGAAGTAAAAAAACAAACACACAAAAATGGAAAATACTTGTTAAAATAGTGTCAAACATCTCATCTACCAACTTAAGAGAACTGAAATGTGCAACAGATACAATTAATAATGTTATACTCAGATAAGTTCACTAAAGATGGAGTTCTGTTGCTACATAGGCTGTAGAGGACAATCCAACTTTTTGTTTTACTTATTAGCTTATCATGATGTGAATATGAGAGTATGAAAGAATATAAAGAAAAGTATTCAAACCTTCTGTTTCTTAAAGCCAAACCCTTTTTAATAAGATGCTCCGAAATATCAATCAATTGTCCTGTTTCATCTTTGCAAAGAATTTTCACAGGCAATGCACAACCCACATCACTTTCCTGGAAAAAATGAGAGAGCTGGACAACATATTGCAATACGCATTTCTTCCAAACCACAGGCACATTTTTCATTTTACTGTTACCGACTGCAAATCAGACATCGTTGAACAACTGATGCCCACATCAGAAGACACAAAATTTATTTAATTCATGTCACAGTTCCTATCATCTTACCAACTGTTCTAAACATGACATTAAAAAAAAAGTACCAGAATAAAACCTTGCTTCTTCCCTTAGCTGTTTTATTAAAATGAACTGCCAAACACTTGTTCTCCTCCAGCAGGAGCTTTAAACCCATTCATAAATAACTGCACTCATCAGTGCTTTTATTTCCAGACAGACTGTAAAACCTCACTGGCAGCTGCCAACAGACACTAAACAAATCAAGCCCTCATAATAATTCCATTTTTTTTTACCAGTGGAAGAAATCAATCACTAATGATGTACAGCATTAGACCCATTCTTTCAGTTTCCAAGGCTTGAAAACTAATATAGTAGTTGCTGAAATTATTCTCATCAAGAACATGAGCATCTTGCTCATCTGTCCATAAAAGCTGTCAGCATCCCATGATCCCAAAGATGTAAATATTATTCCTCAGTAATTAAATATATCTAAGACTGTGATCTTTCCACACGGGGTAGCCAAACTGCTCTAATGTTCCAGTGAATAATGAAAATAAAGCAAAAAAAAAAAAAAAAGGTATCTTTTTCCCTACAGCAAACAACAATCCAAGCAAGTTCCATTCAGGACTTTTTGAAGAGTGAAAATATTCAGAAAAAAATTACATTAACAGACAACCTGACAGAAATTTTACAAATACTGCTTGTTTTGGTTACAAACCTGTATGATTATTTTCACTTGTGCCCCGCTTAGGTAATAGGATAAACATTCACAGGCTGTTGCTGTCCACTGCGTGCTTCCACCTGTTGGTCTAACACAGAACAAATTATAACCTCCTTTAGTACAAGAGAAGTTGCCATCTCCTGAGCTTAACCACAAACCCTTCCTTTTACTGAGTTCTGATTTTTTTTTGAAACTGCCTGTAATGTCAGGGAGAAAAGACAAATCTCCATTACAGTCAACAGTAAAAAGAAATGGTTATTCATCTCTGGATCTATATGACAGGAAGAATTCAAAAATATAACCCCAAAACTTCAAAACTGACAAGGATCATGAGTTCCAGGAGTATGACACCTGTCTTAACAGGACAAAGGAAAATCCATACTTCATCTGCAAATTTGGCTTTTTATATTCATTCAGGGAATGGGTATTACAAACATGATTAATTTTTCTTCAGAGTATAGACAGAACACAAAGGCACAGGAGAAGACCCCGGTTCTCTCTTTTACGGTCTAGAAAAGAGAGATCTCCCGGGCATTTTCATGAGATCTAATTAATCTCAAATTCTGAGCCAAGAAAAAAAGCATTCAGTGAAATAAGAAAAACCTCTATCATCTGTCCAGTATTTTATAATTAATCCCATAAATATTCTTTCTTTCAATAGCATGGTTTCTGCTTTACTGGTGTGTAACAAAACCCTTAGAAAAAAAACCCTTTGTAAAACAAATCACAGCTGCCATCCCATTTCTTTATTCAACAAGCAAACCACATCCAAGTCTCAGATGATCGGTTCTAACACAGGAAAGTATTAAGTTATGTCATAGGTTTCTAATACTGCTGCTCAGTATTAAGGAAAGCCTACCTTATATCTGTCAAGGAACATTCTATTGCTAACGTCCTAATTATCTTCATATTTTCCTCAAGTTTTCTTAGACAGCTGACATCCACTGTTTTTTCAGCTCCAGAATCATAAAGTATTACCTGTTACAGACAAGAAACACAATGAAACAGAACAAAAAAAACCCCTCTGAGGGTTATCTGTGACGAATGATAATTCAAAGCATGCCTGAATAGGTAAACAAAATTCAAACAAATAGTACCAGGATTCAAGGAATGGCCTTTGCAGTGAGTACTCCATCACACAACACAAATGACTACCGCAGCGTACCGAGAGTACAAAATGCACAAATATGCTCAAAGGAGGTTAAACAACTTCACAGAGGCTGTTACTTGAATAAGAAAATTCCTTTTTCTGTGCATCAGTTATGTTGGTGCATTTAAATTTGTAAACCTAGAAACGCTGATATAGCTCCCCTCCACCCCTTGCTTTTTATTCTGACATGGTTAAAAAGCTGTTTGAGGGCTCTTAGCCTTAGAAAGCAGATAATGCAAACCAGAAATATAGAAAGTCCCATTTCTGCTTCCTACTAGCAAGACCCACGGGCATAATCTGATGATCGTGGAGAGAACCAATGGTAATCCAGTCCTGGATTATTTGTATGATTAAAGAGCCACTCTTACTTTTGAGGTAAGTAGTTATCTATTCATGAAATGCCTCTTCTGACGCTCCTTACTCTTTTTTTTTCAAATAAGTGCAACACAACATATGTTTAAAGCATCACTGTGGAAGATGATACAAATACAAGGCACAGTGCATCACCATCAGTTTAGGGTTCAGGCAACAGCATGACTACATGTGTTCCGGTGGTGCTGCTTGCAGTTCAACTGGCTCCATCTTTTAGCAAGGATCATTAAGTTTGAATTAATGTGACCCTCAGGTTCACACAGCTTCTGGAATATAAGCTGAACTGTTAGGCACTAGCTTGCGAATCTGTGCTATGTTGCAAAGTATACTGTAAACATATCCAAAGTGAACCTCATGAGCCTTCCTCAACTACCAGGTTCCCTGCTAAAGGCATCTGAGCTTTGATGAGACAGTAATTTTATTTGAAGTGATGTACAATGTTTAACTTAAACTCTTGACAAAAGCAAAAGGCTGTATGAGAAAATATTAACACAGAAGTAAGAAGCTAAGATTTGACATTAATCAACGTTAACAACTTTAGAAATAAAAGTATGAACGCTCTTATGATAACAGGTTTACCTTTGCACTTGTTTCAGAGATAATCCTGCTTATTTGACCTCTTTGCCACTGTTTCAAATCACGTACATAAACAGCACAGTGCATGCTACTTTCCCACTTCACACACTGTGGCTGGGATTCTTTGTAGATAGTAGCCATCTTCTCCTGTAAACTAATATTCAAAAAACACTTTTCTAGTGGTAAAATTTTATCCAGTAAATAAAGGTTTTCTTAGTCCATTACTGCTTAACTAGTAACCGTTTCACAGGGACATAGTATTGTAGTTTTTCTTCCTTCATGACGTGTTAGAAATACATGAAACTGAGCTTCAAAACATATGCAATCTGATTAAAATTCTGTAAAACTATAATGTTTTCTTAAACAATGGCATTAATCTGAGTGATCTTGTCTGTTCTGTATAGCACTATTTGTAAGATGCACTATTTTCTCTTGACAACTTGCAAGCGTGGTACTCATTTAGTGTCATAACTAGTTCAATGGGACTCTAGGTAGCTACGTGCAAGAAGGTAAAAAGATGAAAGAAAAGAGAAATAAGAGGCAGAAAAACAACTTAGCTAAGACATTTAACCGTCTTCAAACAGTACGCACTATTACCTAAATGTTACCTACGTATCTACTAAAGGAAGGTTGATACACTATGTGTAGAAACTGCCTTCAAACTTTCCTAACAGCATATTAGAATCATGTTGAAATAAATAACTTGATTGAAGTTCTATGACTTAGGATACCGGTATTATTCATCAAGATTGCTAACGAAGGAATGGGGAGGAAAAAAGAAAGAGCAGAAAGATTAATCTTTCTGGACAGTGTGGCATTGATCAGGCCCCAATACTTACGACATTAAAACTGATTCGAAATAGCAGTTAGATCATGTACTTAATTTGGAATCATAAATATTTAATAAACCACAACATAGTGCCAATCTGTCTTCTGTTTCTATACTTTCCTCAACAAAGCAAGATAAGTCAACAGCATTCAAGAGAGTACCCAGTGCCAAATGCAGCCCTAATCAGAGTTTGTTCTAACTATACTTCACCAGTTTGTAATAAGAATGCCTTTACCCAAGAAAAGTTCTTTGAATTTTAGTACCTTTTCAGTAGACTTTCTGATGACAGAGACTGTATAAAAATTTTACTAGGAGACACAACATGACTAATTCTCACTTGTAGCTCTTCCTTAGCAAGTAATTTGAAATCTCCTTCATCTACAGGTTCCATGTCTATAGGATTTAAAGCTTCTGAGGTTTCAGGAATTTCTTCTAGAGGAACATCCCATATTTCATTGGGCCTTACAGCAATACTTTCAGTGTACCTGTAAAGAGCATGAAGTAATTAGAATGGGAAGTTTAAACACATTTTAAACAAAGTGAAAAACAGCTCAATAATCACAGTTCAACATGACAGGAATCATTCAATATGAAGAAGAGTGAAGAGTAACAAATAACTTAGAAAAGCAGAAAAAAATCCCAACTAGAGACAAAGACATCTCTAAATGCTACTTCTGAAACACTCATGATAGTAACTTATTTTTACTCTCCTTCAGAAGGTATCCTTGCACAGTCTACTGACAGGTGAAAGCACTACCCAATATAGGCTGCCAGCAGAAAAGCAAGCCTGAGCCAAATGGGCTGCTGAACATTGATGTTTGTATCTGGCTTAAAAGACATCAAAATACTAATATTATGCTTCTGGAAATCAATGTTGCCTCTGAGTGGAAGCTGCAACGTTCAACTTCTAAGATGTCTAAATATTCCTTGAGAAGTAAAGAATATTAACATTAGTGAAACATTTACCTTTCTAGCATTCCCCAAGGATACAAATACAACACAATTGATGCTAGCACTTCTTAAGCAGAGTACTGAATGAACTATGGTCACAATACCTTGATGAAAACTTGTTTAAATTGTGTGAACTGGATAGAATAACGCCCAACAGCAATGAAGAGTTGGCTGGTACGTATTTTGAGCTACAGCCCAGCTTAGTCTGTGTGAACTGTGCCAACTAGAGATGTAAGAGATTACAGCACAAAAAAACCCCTGTTAACGCAAAAGAACTGGCTTCTTGTAAACATCACTGACTAAAAGGGACAGCAAGCATGAGTTTAACTGTTGGCCATTTCTGGGCCTCCAGGAAGAAACTCTTTTCTGTTTTCAGAGATCTACCACCTGTCTTTTCCTTCACAGGAAGGAAACAAACTGCTCTGTCAGAGAGAAAACTCCATAAAGTATTGAATCATCTACTACATACGGCTACACAATTATTTATGCAAACCTTCCTGATGCAGGTATTTGGAAACTGCTGGGTAAAACAGCTAACTTGTAGAACCAGGGAAGAAGCGAACACCATAGCTCATAAATATGCTTACCTTGCATACAACTAGCCTGAACTATGAAATGGGCAGAGGCGATCTGCCACAGAGAGTCCTCCCAAGTGACATACATGTTACATGTGTTACAACCCCCTCCCTAGTAACTCCAGTATAGCATTATCATTGCAGATCGATCAGAATAAACAATCAATTTGGAATGAACTTCAGACTCCAACGTTTCTCCCTGGAATTCTGTATGGACAACTTCCTATACCAACGCAAGTGGAAGGTTACTGATGTTTGCTTGTCAGCAAGTCAGCTTCAATGGAGCACTGTGCTCTCCTGCTTATATTGTCTTGTACTAGTTCAGAGCAGGCCTGGGTATCCCTCAACAGCATTAAGCCTGGAAAAGTAATCATCACCCAAATGTAATTCTAAATGACCTAAAGTAGGTTTAAATTATTGACCAGTCTCTTGCCTTTTTGCAGATATCTATCTTCACAAATGGGAAATTCAGTCAGAAAGTGTGATAAATGAGCTCTGGAAGGCTACAGACCTATTTGCACTGAGGGCCAAAGCCTCCACAAAACAACCCCCTTGCTCCCCCCCAAACAGAAACATCATTCCAACTAAAAGACATGGTGCACTGGGTATAAATGGTAAGGTGTTGGTAGCTGGTGAGAGGGACTGCAGAGGTGACTTCTGAGGAAGGAGGCTAAGTGCTGTCCCATGGTGGACACAGCCTGTTTCAGCCGTCTCTGCAACAGACCCTCCACAGGACATAGAATCATAGATTCGTTTTGGTTGGAAAGGACCTTTAAGAAAGATCATCGAGTCCAATCGTTAACCTAGCACTGCCAAGTCCATCACTAAACCACATCCCTAAGCATCACATCTACTTGTCTTTTAAATACCTCCAGGGGTGGTGACAAAACCACTTCCCTGGGCAGCCTGTTCCAATGCTTCATAACTCTTAGGGTGAAGAAATTTTTCTTGATACCCAATCTAAACCTGCCCCAGCACAACTCGAGGCCATTTCCTCTCATCTTGTCACTTGTTACCTGGGAGAAGAGACTAACACCCTCCTTTCAGGTAGTTGTAGGCAACGATAAGGTCTTCCCTGAGCCTCCTTTTCTCCAGGCTAAACAACCCCAGTTCCCTCAGCCACTCCTCATCAGACTTGTTCTCCAGACCCTTCACCAGCTTTGTTGCCCTTCTTTGGACTCTCTCCAGCATTTCAATGTCTTTCTTTTACGGAGGGGCCCAAAACCGAACACAGTATTCAAGGTGCAGCCTCATCAGTGCCGAGCACAGGGGGACAATCACTTCCCTAGTCTTGCTGGCCACACTATTTCTGATACAAACCAGGATGCTGTTGGTCTTCTTGGCCACCTGGACACATAGTCAGCCAGCCATCGATCAACACACCCAGGTCCTTTTCTGCCAAGCAGCTTTCCAGCCACTCTTCCCCAAGCCTGTAGCATTGCATGGGGTTGTTCTGCCCCAACTGCAGGACCCTTGGCAACACTTGGCCTTGTTGAATGCTGAGCCCTTCAGTGAAGCTGGTGGCACCTCTAATTTAATGAAGGGCAGAAAATGCCAGAAAGAGAGAGAAGAGAACAGAAGAGAAATAACATAGGGAACATCAAAGTTAGAAGACTAGAAGGTGTTTTGTGGGGGAAGAGGCACCCTCCTGAAGGGACTGAGGCCTGTGGAGGGCCCATGCTGGAGCACAGGAAGAAAATAGCTAGAAGGAAGGAGCAGCAGGGAGAAATTGCTCTGTCCTAACTCCAACGCCCTGCACTGCTCACTGCCTCACTGAAGGGACTAAGTGTCACTGGAATGTAGGAGGGGGAGGAGGGTAGGTGCTATAAACGTTTGTCTTTTGTGTCCCAATGCCTGAATCAGTAATAAATAGTTATGCTGATTAGTAATAAATTAAGGTAAATTAAGTATGTTTTGCCCACAACAATACTTGGTAAGCAATTTCCCTGTCTTTATTTTGACACAGGAGTTTTCTTGCTCCTGTTTATTCTATTTTCTTCCAAGTCCAACTAAAGAAGGGGGAGTGAGCAAGTGACCAAAAAATACACATTAGTAAAGTTATCAGTGTTACACAGCAACTTCTATTAAAGTAACATATCCACTGATTTGCAGGCCACAAGCAGATATGTAAGTATAGCTGCAACACAACAAAATGCCCTACTGACAGTGACAAAATTCGGCTGTTCAGGTTTAAATAAAGCTGCTTAACTTTACAAAAATCTTATTAAAAATTGTGACAAGAAAAGTGTTACTAGGGTTTAGTTATATTTCTGAGCTAAGAGATGAAAATACACTTACTTGCTTCCTCCTGAAAAAAGCTAATTCAGGAGTTCCCCTTTGGAATCAAAACTTTATATTTAATAATCTTTTAGTTTTCATCAGTATTCAAAAATTATTAAATAATAATTATTGATTTGCATTAATACAGCCCATGGAATATCTTTTTTTAAAAGCCAACAAATTAAATGCAGCAGTGTTATCTCCTTGTCAGCCTCGTCTCCCCCAGCAGGCTCCCCAACTCTTCTATCTATCTGTTGCTGTCATAGCTGGTTATCTGAGTATTTGTTTTCTAATAACAGACCTTCCAAAGAGATGACTTACCTTAGGTGCAGGTTAAACACACAAATGTGGTATTTCTTTCCTTAATACAAGGGAATGGGAACCTTAATGATAACCAGTTTGGGAAGATTTGGCACTTAAGCACATTGCAAGTATGATGCAAACACTTCATCTCCAACTTTTGAATCAATTTCAATAAATTATATTAGTCACGATTTAGTTTGAGAATTCAACTATGTCAAACTGCAGAATTACACCCTCTAACTTACATCAGTTGATGAATGTGATTTGTAATGAATTTATCACAAATGTGTTAAATTCCAGCCACTGGAGGTGACGTACTAAAGCCAGTAATTTTGTTACACAAATTCAGTATTTCTAAATACTTTTAAGTTATGCACAGTGTATTTACCCAGGTATGTAGGATGCTAGGTCTTCTTTAACTAGCTGGCAATTAATACTAAAGCTTCTTCCATGAACAGCAGAGGAGTCAAAGAGTTCAATAGATAAGATGTTGTTATCTAAAATTTCTGTGAATAATATAAACATAATTAGTGCCAATCAATGACAGTATAAAGACTATTTATGGTTTTGGAGACGTGGCAAATGGTACTAAGAGACAGAATTCTGTAAAATTACATTTGACTTATAAAATAATTGATTCTGAACATCAACAATATGTAGAGTCTTAGCTTTGCACGTATCCATAAAATTAACTTAAAATACACCAACAATTACAAAATCTTTTTGTACAAAGAAACCAAATGCTACACGTCATTTCATTTGTTAGATGGGTTCCAAACCACCATTCCACTGGTGTTGGATAACTAGCTGCATATTAATAATAAATGATATTGAAAAAAAATCCTACTGAGGCCTATATAGGTTATCTGAATTTTTTTTTTTTCAATGTTTTAGAGCAGCAGTGATCACGCTCCCAGCTACCAATAAAGTCAGGAAGAGTCAAGGATAGCTAGTACTTTTGGAAACAAGTCCATCTTAATAAACCAGGATGTTTATATCATGTAATGCTGGTGTGACCCATAAGAGGAGACACAAACAGAGCTTTGGTCAGAAGTTGTATCTGTTATGTCTCCTTCACTTAGTTCATATTTAGATATTCTCACTCCAGGCTACCTGTCGCAAGTATGAACATCAGCATTTCAAATAAATACTATTTAAAATATGAAAGTGCATGCTTCTACATATGAGTTAATTTAATGTTTTTTAAATATAAATTAATACACTCTTGATAACTTACTAACAACTGAACACAGCATAAGTTTATCTTCAGTCATTTCTTCAAATCTCTCCTTGGCTTCTCTGTTCCACTCATTTGCCCCTTTATAAGGCTCAATGCAAGCCAGCCTGCACCTGATTGCCTAAAGAATAACTCAAATTATGTATCTACCATCACATATCAAGACCATCTCATTACAGCCAAATCACAGCCTTTGGTTTGCACTCATGCAGGACAGCAAGACAGCATGAGCTTGTCTTCTGGTTCCACATTATCATTATTTAAGACGATCCCACCTCCCTGCCAGCAGCTGAGCATGAACCTCAAATTCAGACACATTCTTGCTGAAATAGAAAGAGCTTACTTCTCCTTGCCTCCCTTTATTAGGACATTTGAAAATGAAGGAATGTAAAAATTAATTCGGCTTACTATGGAGTAAAAGAAGGTATCTGAATTAAACACGCACACACACACACAATGTATATACACCTCCTCACTGCAAGGTAACATTAGATTTCATTCAAAACTGAGTGACATAAAAAAAAAAAAAATCAAGAGTTTTCAATGTGCACCCAAAACATATTAAATAAGTCACATCATAAACCCCTGTAAAAAGGAACTTGCTTAACATTTGATTTACTTGAGAATGTTAACAACTGTCTCTTTCCCCTTCTATCCATTGAGATTCTATTAATTTTGAGTACTTAATCCAGGCAAGCACTAATTTACCTTTTCTGGAAAGCTCAGAAACTCCTTTTTCACTTTCCGTATGTCTTTAAGAGTTAATTTAGCAACATTGCCATAGTCAACATATTTTACCATAACTTCCTGATGACTTGGCAGCCCTTCAAGAAAAACAACCCAAGTTATTAAAAAAAAAAATGAGTACCTGATACAGGTTAAAGCACCAGAATTTCAGAGCAAAATCCACATTTAGACCATATAATCAAAGAATACCACATTTTCAAATGTTCTATAGCCCAATTCAAAAACTGTATTCTTTAAGAGCCAGCTCTTTCGCATTCCTGAAATGACAGAGTTAGCATTTTGGTCCCCTTACATCTAACCACTTCATGAGACACTGGCACATTAAATACATGCCAAGTAGACGTGTCAGCAGACAGGCATGCTACTCTGCCTATACAGGTAACACAGAGGTCAGCACCAGTACATCCCCCATCCCCTTCGGAATTACTATGGGGAATATTAAACCATACTAGATAGACTCACAGGCTGGCTAGAATAGACAAATCTATTGTTCAAACTGTAATAGTAAGTGAAACATTAATTAAAATAATTATATGATAGAATTTCAATACAATATAGAAAATTAAGTATACCGCTTCTCTTTATGTAAAAAAAAAAAATGTATAAAACACTCCATTAATAGCAGAAGAATGTAACATGAATTAGTACTACTGACTTTGTGAACCTACCTGTCAGTATAAGAATGCCTAGTAAAAATAATGGCTGTTACTATTCATATCCAGTGTGTGACACTGTTCTAGCACCGCATCTGATTTTGCAACCTAGCATTAGAGTGAACGGATCAATACTTCACCTATAATCCGTGCTCTGTACCAATTCCCGTCCTGTTTTGCAACACAGGCTTGGCCTTCAACTGGGCAAACAATTTCCAAGTTTTTCCCATACTCATGTTTATATGCATCCTGAATTTTCTTTGGAAGAGCTAAAGAATCCAGGCTTTCTCTCTAAAATAAGAAAAACAAAACATACATACACATCAGATGTTCTTATTTTTTTAAATGGTATTTTTGCTCTTTTAGGGGACATTTTTTTCTAGTAGTATACTTCCTAGTCTTCCACCCTGCCCCCCAAATTAAACAGTGGTTATGAACATGTAAAATGAACTGGAGAGCCTAACAACTGTTGAATATTGCCCTGTTCAATCACCACTCTAAAGAGTAAAACGCTATATACCCACATAGGAATTAACCATGTAACAAAACTGACAAAAAAATGTTAACTTTCTGGAATTCTAAGAATACCTGGAATTAATCTAGGATTAATCTAGTATTGTAGGAATTAATCTAACCTATTAATTCCAGGAATGCTAGAACTGGTAACAAGTGATGGAAGTTAATGGAAATTGTAGGTTATTTAATGTGGACTACAAGTAGCTCAACATTAAAATGATTGTTCAGAGTTTTACTTAAATAGACCTTATTTCTAAACTTACCAACTGGAGATAGAAATCACTTGGACTATTAATGTGACAAACTACAACAGAGACGACTTCTCTTTCTTGTGGAATCTTAGGTGGACTATACTGCAAGATGGTATTAGTTTCTAACTGACTGGGAAGCTGTGATCGAAACCTAAGGTAAACAAAATGAAATTTTGAATAAATTCTGTCAAAATTAAGTGAGAAGGAGCCCTCTTATACTCAAATGTCAAGCTTCCCATGGAAAACACAAAATAGTCTTATAAAAATGACTTGATTCGTGTTTGTATGAATAGCTTGAACTTTCCTTCTTGCAGTTGGTGCAGCCAATTCTCTCCAATGCTTCTCCTGTCACAAATGTCACATTATGATGAATGATATACGGCAGCTGGCTCCTAAAAATATTCTGTCATTTGGGATGCAGTAGCATACATTTTAATTATTAAAAAAAATAAAGTCACTATAGCGGATTTCCTTTTCCTCTCTTATGAGAAAAAGGAATTACCTGAAGAACACAGATGCAGTAAAAAATTACCTCCCACTGTTCTCACCACCATAGCTAGTTATGCTCAAATACAAACAAAGATCTTTCTCTGTGTGCAGCAAAATGAACTATAATTTCCTACAGATTTGCATGCCATACCCCTGTACCCAAACAACAAAATGCTCATGTTCTCTGTCTCCTGCCTCTTCCACTGCTCCCTCCAAAGCAGCTCTCCTCTGTCCTAATGCCAACATCAAGCTCTGCCTTGTGCCCTTATCATTGTTTCTCCTATTCGCTGTGCTATATGCGTCACGTCATGTGGTCGGTTCGGATGTGCTAACTAGCCTGTCACTGCCTACCAGCCAAGGTAAACAGACACAAGGCTGATTTCTGTATGTTTTTCTGTCCATGGTAGACACTAAGGGCTTCTCCTTTCACCCCCGTGTTATTCAAACTTGTACGGAAATTTAAATTTTGCCATTTTCTAAAATAAAGTTCATTATCCAAATATAGCCCTGAACAGTGCAAATGAGTACGCCTCAGTGCTTATTAGTGAAGCTGAAAAAAGCAAATCAACAGATATTGCTGAAGATTAATACATCACACATTAATATATCAAACACTGCAAAAACAACTTGGTTGGTAAACTTCATTTTATAAGTATTATGCTGTTATCATTTATGGTGTAAGAGTATAAACTAAAGGAAAACACATACCTTGCCAAGTCTAAATAAACTAATGCATCCCTGAGAGACACTGGCATGTTATTGCTTATTTTATTAAATGGAGGTTTTTTCAAATCCACAATGAGAACACCATCCTCTTCTCTAAATATGGTCATTAAAACAACTTTGTTATTTACCATTCCTAAAAATTTTGTCTTTGCTTCCTCTCCCCAACCTTCACTCTGTGTTAGGAAGAAATAAAAAGTTAATGAAGATGTCAGAGAATGTAAAACAAAAAATACAAATAGTAATTAAAAATAAAATAAAATAAAATAAAATAAAATAAAATAAAATAAAATAAAATAAAAGACAAGCAAGGCAGGCAGCACAGATGCATCTGAACAGATGAAATACTGAACACACTGTTAGATTGTCTAGTCCATAGCCAGGACAGCACTAAACAGTATTCTTCTATGATGGATTTATAACTGTTTTCAACTGTATGAAACTGAGTCAGATCACAGGGCTGCAGTTTCCACCATGTTTCTTTTAAAGATTCTTCTGATAGATAAACCAGAATTGTCATACACCATTTCATCTCATTACTTACGTTTCTGCTCACCCAACTGGTTTGAAAGTTTATTCTTCTCTTTTTGTGTCTTTATACAAACGTACAGCATAGTTTGGTCAATTTACACATTCCTCCTCTCCACAACATTCTTCTTGATATTTTACCTACCTTGAAAAACCTGCCTGAATTTATTTCTCTTGGATCAAGTTAATGCATTTCTCATTTGATACTGCAAATCTGTGCTTCTTCAGTGTGAAAAAAAATGGAAGCACATACAAGGAAAGCATTTTACCCACACCTGCGAAAATTGTTCCAGATCTTTCCTATTAAAGCTATTTCAGGCAACATCAGACTGGTAAAAAAGCTCAAAACCAACCAGCAGTTATACTGTCAGAAATGCACAGCTGCACTGGACATAGTTCATTCCCATGTGAATGTTGCAAAAATAAAGGAAGCCTAATAAATAAGTGAAGAAAATAATGCTGCAATGTATGTCTTTTTCTACGGGAATAAAGGCTGACAGTACTTTATTGTTGTTATACTGAAAGAGAACAAAAAACATTTTTCAATATGTGGCAAAAAATTTTAAGTAACAAAGGACAATCCCCGAAAAGATTCTCTCAAAAATTCTGAAGCCATTTCTTCTCTGTTTGGATTATTTTTGAAAGTAACTGCTTGCATAAAGTTATCAGACAGACACAGAATAAGAGTATCAGTTCTGTAATTTCTTTGTAAATTTGACAAAAGAACATGTCTGGAGTAAGAGTAGTGAGATTTAAACCTGAAATATGCATTTGTAAACCCAGAGGCTTTTTAAGACAGACTGCTATAAGCTCTCGTTTCCTTTCCAATGAAAGCAATGCAACCCATCTTCTTACAAAAGAAGATTTAACTTTTTTTAAAAAATAAAATACACCCTGTATTCCTCTTGATCTTCCTTCTGTTTATACTGAAATAAGATAAGTTTAAATTATGTATTTAAGTTCTTTAATATAAATCTTAGGAAGAAAAAAAATCTCCTGAAATAATACAAACTGCTTTTACTTACTGCATTTTTAGGAACAACATCCTTCAAAGAACACCGCACTGCTAAAGGAGGAACAGCTGCAAGTTCTGCCTCAATATGCTGATCAGGTTTCCTTATAAACAAACAAATGTCATCTGTTTCAATAGTTTGCAGAGGAGCAGGTTCAGGCCTTTCAGCAGGAACATATCTATTGTCAAGGGGAATAACAGCAGTACTAGCTTAAAAAAAAAAGCAAAAAAACCTCAACACCAAAAAACCCCCCAAACAAACCCCAGACTTAAAATAAAGTCATTATTGCAATAACTGGCATAATGTCATGTCACTGATACGAAACCAGCAAGTCTCAATGAAATGCATCTTTTTTTTTTTTTTTTAAACATGGAGGATTCACATGTTCTCTTTTGCAATGCAAGTCTAAGTTAAACATTTTAACGTGTGAAGGCTTGTACACTTGTGTACTTGCATACACTGCCACTTTTCCTGTGGGAAATATGTACATACAGAACATTAGCGTCATTTGAATATCTGGTTATCTGCTTGTGTGAAGCTGATGGAGGACTTGTTTCTTAGTAGAGATCCTCTTAAGTAACAACAGTCAAGGACAACAATTGCAGACAAAAACCTCTCTCTGTAAACATACCCTGAGAAAATTAGAACCGCAGAGCTCCCAAAATCAATCAGGAATACTTCCAGCAGTGCAATATCACAAACTTTGTATCTTACTGGACCACAAGGCTTCCTCTCATGTTTACTTTTTAGGGGAATTAGTTCAGTGATAGTTCCACGGCACCACACTCCAGTTTCATTACTCTTAATAAAAGTTCTAGCACCTATATGGAAGTAAATCAAAAAAAGAAAGACTGAATTCAGTATTTGAAGATATTTCAAACTGGAAGTATTACAGTTCTGCATAATGTTCCATTGTTGCCTATCTTCCACATAGGTAGTAAGAGCGCTACTGCTAAAATAAAGACACAAAGACATTAAAAACCTTGTCTCAATATCCACCAGAAGTTTTCTTCCCACATTCATTTACACAATGGCTGTAAGGCTAGGAAGTGTTTGGCTTGTATTAAGAAGTAATTTCTGGCAAACTTTCTATGCCTCTTAGTAAAGTGGTAAAAAAACACTGAAGTTGAGGGCTATTACATACTTTTTATCGGTTTTGTAAACACCTCCTAGAAGTGAGTACCATTGTCAACATGTGGGCTAGAAAATAATTTCAATGATTTAGCAATGCATTATTTCATTTTTACTTCCAGAATGGTTTCTGTCCAGTTAGTGAACTTCAAAAAAAAATCATCTATGCACTGGAAGGGAATGTTGCTTGCATGAGAAAAAGCTGACTTACTGAACTAATGAAAGAACTAGGCTAGTCATTAAAATCAGTATACTGAAAAAGAACTATCAGTTAACAATTACTACCTAATACTGGAAAACATTAAGTTTACAGCCAGGTGTTTCAACTGCTGGTTACTCTAAGCACTCAATTTGTTGAGGCTGAGAAGAACTGCAGTCTTTTTTACTTCTACCATTTTCATTTGTATGATTTAATAAAAGTCTACTTTACCAAACAATGCGTACAAATGTTTCCCAAAAAGCCTTAATTGTAGATTCCAGAACATATAAGGACTGCTTTACTATGTAACGGGAGTGGGGAGGGAAGAATATTATCCTAAGGAAGACATACTGCAATACAGTATTTTAAGCTAATGTAGACCTTTAGAAATTAGTAATTTACCTAGTTCCAAAATATCTGAAGGCAACAGATACGAACTCCTTTCACAACAAAATTTTTTCAATTTCTTCTCCAAAACCCCTGCTTCTTTCATCTGGGAGTATCTCTGAATATAGAAGTGGCATGGATTTATAACATGGCTTACAAACACTAGTTCTGTTGAACCTGAGTAAGACACAAAACAGATTATCAAACACTCTCCAAGTGACTCCAACCAATGTGATTGGACATGTGATTAGGTTTATGTTGCATTAACCATAAAGTACCTCAAATAGCTTTTAATCTGACAAGTCTGCTCGCACTCCTTTCAAAGTAGTTACCATGTTTGCTTTCCGATTAAATCTGCTCTTTTGTACTTAAGCTACCCTGCAAAACAAAAGGCTGGCTGACTGCTTACAAAGTGGTCGTCTGAATTTAAGCAGATAATTCTAAATTGGTATTCCCTCTATTTAGCAGAGGAATAGGAAGCTTTTAGAAAGCAAATTAGAGAGATTAAGACTCCTATCTCTAAGAACAGGTATGCTAAGCACTTTTGTATAGTTGTTCAGTGATACTGCATGAAGATCAAGGAATGGCCTAAAGCTAGTGAAGAGATGACCCTATATAAGAGTACTTCTGACTAAGCATCCAAATCCTTTGTACTGCAGGTACCTCCCTTGATTTGGGATCCAAAACACAGGTTTCTCTTTCTGAAGCTACTCACCAAAGGTGGTGGATGGGTCAGAAGGTTTTAGAAGCCCAGCAACTCAATTCCTACAGGAGTATTTTACACCACAAAACTTCCTGCAAGGAGCGGATAGCATCATCTAGATCCAATGCCACCTGCATGACTGATCAGGGCATAGCAGACAGATTTGCAGCATCCTAGAGCACTGCCATCTCTGTGCCCATCTCTGAACTACAACCGATTGTGGGCAAAAGATTGTACAAAGCATTCGGCATTTGAATCATTCCAAACATGTACGCAGGGTTGTGCTTGGAAGTTTAGGAAATGCAGTGTCCAGAACAGATGCAAGATTACTCTTGGGTATTTCTAGTGGACAAGATGGTATCTCAGTAAAGTCTGAATGACTTGAAAGATTTCAGCTATAGGTACATTAACTCCCCTGCATCACCCCTGTTCACCATCTCCAATGATGTGATGAGTCAGCTAGCTTGCCTTAAGTAGGTCAGGAAAAGCATATATTAACAGCCACTTCACTAGATCAGTGGAGGCTGATACTTCCAGCCAAAAACATTAACAGGAGCTGGGCCAGTAGTGGACCACTAGAGCCAGATGGATCCAGAAGAGATGTCTTTAAGCTGTTTGAGAATGTTCCTTAAACTAAATGCAAACAAAAAAATCCCAACAAACCACAGCTGCCTGAAAAGGATTTGAAAAATTTATCACACATTATTCATCTGATAACTAACCCTACTAGCAGGAGAGAATGAAGAACTCGCTATATCTAACTTCAAATTATGCTTCCTATAATCCAAAAAGATCCAGTATCGCACAAAATACATATTTTAGCATATTGCTGATAAGAACAATCACATCAAGTAACTCTATGATCACTTCATCTCTTAGGTCTTGTTCTCCAAGTGTACATGTGAGAGAAACTCAAGTGTCTGGAAAGGCTCAAATATCACAAAACTGTGATAGTGTGAGGTGTTTGTCTTTCCAGGCAAATTCTTTGATGTTTAATAAAGGGTGAGCACACACTACACTAACTTCAGTATGAGCATTACGAGAATTTCTCTGCTAACTACTTATTTCCACAGAATTTGTTATGGACTTAAAATGACCAAATTCCCTTATATTCTGTCAAGTCGCATTAAGACCAGCTAGTGAATTCACAAGTCATTGGACAGGAAATTGTCAGGGGAGAGCACATTTATGTGACTCTAAGGTTAAAAAAAACCAACAAAAACAACAAAAAACCCCAAACAAAACAAAAAAATGCAATTTCCGTAATCTTTTTTCTTTGCTAATATTGTGTCCTAGATTAAAGCACATCTTTTTGCAGCAGTATTTTCAACATTTGCTTCTTCTTCTGTCAACTTCTTAGGTCAGCTTCTTTCTTTCCCAGTACTGTGATCTCTACTCTTCAACTTTTATTACCATTTACACTCAACAATGAACAAAGCTCAAAGCACCGCATGAATCGTGTCTACAGAATTTTTGAACAAAATTATTTCCTCAAATTACTCTCAGTTTTGTACATTTATCTGTTCACTCCTAATTCAGAAAACAAAACATGGATGGAGGGAAAACAAGACAACAGTTCAAAATTCAGTAAATAAACTACTGACCTAAGAAATAGGTCCCACTGTTCACAGCAAGCACTGTTATCATTATGTCAAATATCTGTCAGGTGTTGAGAAACACTGCCAATGTGGAGTTTCTGAAAGTTGCTTGGGGCTTCCTATATTGCATCTTCCACCTAAGTGGTTTTATAGCACATCTTAAGACAGTATAGTCTTTACATTAGCAAGGACAGCAGACCAGGGAGTGTTTTTGCAGAGCAAAACTGCTGGTGCTAAGAATGACATTTGCACTGTAAGCACCTCCCAGACTAGCTTTAACTGGAAGGAAGTCAATTCACGTGCCCCAAGTCTGCTCTTACATGTGAGCAAACACTTGCTAACTAGGGACGGTCAGGAGATCTCGTTCCTAGTACATTCCTGATCCCAGCTAGAATGCTAACATATGTGTTCAAGCCTCCAACAAATTCCAGTGTCTGCACTGTTTAGAGGATAGGTCCCTTCTAGTAAACAAAACCATTTACCAGATAGGAAAACCACTAACCAGGTTTGCATTGAAAAGGTGTTTCCTTCTTGAAGAGTTTCTTCCTCTGTTCATCAGCACGATATTCTGTGGGAAACTCTGTTTATTGTTTTAGGAGAAATGTTTAATGAATTAGGTTGGTTAAGTACTTATACATATGCAGTAAAGCAGCAAACACAGTAAAGAGAAATTACATGTATTTTAAGGGTACTGGAAAGGCAAAAATTCTTCCATTTGATGTGACTGGAACAGATGCACACACAGTGACTATGTGCACATGGCCATCTCACATGCCAATTCCAAGATTACAAAACTATCACTTAGACTGAAGA
This sequence comes from Nyctibius grandis, assembly GCF_013368605.1. Lineage (NCBI taxonomy): Eukaryota > Metazoa > Chordata > Aves > Nyctibiiformes > Nyctibiidae > Nyctibius > Nyctibius grandis. The sequence continues at coordinate 107,807,794 of NC_090659.1, forward strand.
CATGCAAAACTCATGTAAGACTGCAGTTTGAAGGAATTTTGTTCTGACAAGGGTTTTGTGAAGTCCACTGGTATTCTGGAACATGCTATTTTAGACAGTAGTGCCCAAACTCTGAAATTTATTTCACGTTGATCACAGCTATATACTACCACAATTACTCTCACGTACCATCCCTATGCTCTCCCTCATCCTCCCCAAGCATTACTAATCATAGGGATTTTCTAGGTATGCTGTGGACATAGAACACTCTGAAGTTAAGCACCTTAACTATACTGTGGGATGCATCTATCTATTCCCCCTCTATTATCTAAACGGAATCTCCATGTTCCAACTTATTCCTAAGGCCTTCAGCCTTATCCCTGAGCACCCCCTGGACACCAGCTTGGTAGGCTCTGCTGGACTCCAGTACAATAGTGACTTTCAGTACTGTCACGTCCAAAACTGGATACAGCACTCCAGATTCAGTCTCACAAGAGCCTAACAGAGGGAAAGGATCACTTCCTGGACCTGTTAGCTACACTCTTACTAATACAGTCCAGGGAAAACCTGACAAGCTGAAGAATGTAATTGTTATTGCCAGTTAACATAGGACAATTCCCTGGGAGAAGATTCAGGAAGCCAAGGGAACTGCCAGAAAAGCATCCTCCAGGAGCCAATGTCAGAAACTCTTGAGGGGGACTGTAATAACTAAGAGTCAAAGAGAATCATCCAGGCAGATGCAGGAACTTATGACCCCTCTTTGAGAAAGTTTTCACTAAGCTAAGCTGAAGGAGCACAAAAAAGAAACAATGTTAGCTCAAAGGAAGATAAAGTAAAATACAGACATAGTTAGAGAATTCATGTGAGCTAACTACAAACACACAACATAATACAAAACACATAAATAACATCATGCTCAAGAATGCAACATTGAAAACATCAGATATTAAGAAACTTACTTTCCATGTCATCTTCAAATATTGCTTCTATTATGACATCAGGGCTGGATGGAGATTTGGGTAGAGCAGGAATACTCTGATAATGTATCATAGGAAATGTTTCTTGTACTTGAGTATTCTTCACTTCTTTGTGAACACCATGTTTATTTGCAAGAGCCTTTATTTTACTTTCTCTGCTAAGTGCTGGAAACGTATTCTCTACAGATGATTGAGTATCGCAACCTGGCATTTCTTCGTCATCAAGGATAACAGTGTGTCGTCCATTATCTTCACTATATTTGGGAAAACATTTATTTGGAGACAAATTAATATAATCCAGTCTGTTTTCAGAAAAGCACATGAGTCAAAGTAGAGGTTTTATTAAAAATGTATCACTATGTTAAGAAAACACCTCATAAGAGGTGGTTATTTCGAAATAAACTGTGTTATGTTTTTGAATATCAAGACAACAAAAACAGTAACATCATTCCTGAAACTTAAAAAGGACTGGCACAGAAATGGCACATATTCTTGGGCACAGCTCAGTAGAAGCGCTACCCTTGCTTAAATGATCAGAGACCACAGGTACAAATACAAACTATTTGAAAAAAATGTTAATAATGTGATAGATAGTTCATGCTAAAAACAAAAGGCATGTCAGATGCTTTTGTACTAACAGTTACTCTTCACTGTAATCTGAAGGATTTTCAAATACTACAGTATGCAATAAGCCTTTTTTAACATAACCAGTGCTAACTACAACATCAACTCCATTCCATTTTCTCAAGTTTTTGACAAAGACGGTGGGAGAAAAGTAAGTAAAGGGGACTAATAAAATAAAAGTAATTGTAATTTTAAAAATAAAATTCAGGTTTTTTTCTGTTTCAAGTTCATCTTAAGTAATTTCTTTTGGCATTTGACACAATCAGTACTTAGACTGTGAAGTGGAAATACTATAAATTTCAGTATTTGCTGTTGATTTTAGAGATATATTTACACTTATATGAAGTAATTTTCATATACTGAATTGATGAACATCTCTATTACATGTACTACGAATGTGTAGACATGGTGCTTAGGGACATGGTTTAGTGGTGGACCTGGCAGTGTTAGCTTTATAGTTGGACTCTTATGATCTTAAAGGTCTTTTCCAACTTAAATGATTCTATGATTCTATGATTGTATCATTAAGTGCCAGCCAAAACTGAAAAAATACACAGCATAAAAAAATCTTGACAACTTAAGTGATACAGTGAAATACAGTTGGGTGAAACACAAGTAAAACTGACATGTCAGAACCAGAACTGACATGTCAGTAATCCAGAAACACTAACTGGATTAACTGCAATGATGATTGAAATACCAGCATTTGAAGTTTTGCTTTGTTTCATTATACTCATAGAAACCCACAAGCATATACAGATTTGATTTTCTTTTTAAATTTAATCTCCAATATATATTTAACCATTAGAAAAACAGGTAAGTTACTGTACCTATCCTCTTTAGTAAAAAAATACTTACTGCCCTGCTGTTCCCCATTCAATCTTGCCCAGATTTTCTAACAAAGATATAATCTCATCAGTGTTAAGGAAGAATCTCGAGAGAAGAAACATTACAGAAGGTGAACATGAATACCTAAATCACTCTGACAGTTTGCGATGTACAGTATTTTTCAGCACAATATTCATGGAGGGACAAAATAAGAGATTAATTACCTACTTCAGTTTCATTTTTCCACTCCTCTTAACAACAGATTTGGTTGCTCCTTTATCTTAACATTCATACTTAAAAACTCTCTTGCCTTTTGCTTTCTCTCTCCTGCACAGAGTACTCCAACATTCACTGAGTTTTCACACCTATACCCAGTTTAGTTCAATAAATTATTCTACATGGAGAAAAACAATTCTCCAACAATTCTGAAGAACAAAACCATAGCTGAAGTCCAAAAGATATATTCTTTTTGTTGTTTATTGTTACACTAATAAACAGCTGTTTCCTTTACTGATTAAAGCTAGCAAAATCTTTTCAGTACTTTTAGAGTTACACTAACAGAACTGTAAATATAACTTCATTCAATCAAATCCTTAGCTTTGCTGTCCAGTTATAATGAACAATTTGTGAAAACTGAAATGTAAGCAGTATTCAACAGCCAATCTTTTCTTCTCCCCACTGTCCCTTCAGGAACATATCCACCCTTCATTCTACAGTATTTTATGTCTACAGAATGTGCCTCAACTCCTATGCACCTCCTTGTGATTTTTTCACCTTTGGTGTTATTTTGGAGTGGCACCAGCATGCGAGGCCTTTATACTCATCCTTCATCAGATCTCTTTTTTTCCCGTTTTGTTCAAGTTCTTAAAAGGTCTTCCAATGCAAACAAATTTGATTTTGTCATGTTTTAGCCTTCTTCTAAGTTGGGAGAGTTTGCCATTTTGCATTTAAATAGGCTTCTCTGAAATTCTCATTCACCACTGACACTATCTTCAAAATAGGCCCTACCTATCAAGTCACTAAGTTCACTAAAATATGATTGTAAAGATTCCTTTAGCCATATTCTAATGACTCAACTAACGTATGATAGGAGTTGTCATAATTTTTGTCAAGCATTGGAACTGGCTGCCCAGGGAAATGGTTGAGTCACCATCCCTGGAGGCATCTGGCTGAGAGAGTTGGGGCTGTTCAGTCTGGAGAAGAGTAGGTTCTGGGGAGACATTATTGCGGCCTTTCAATACTTAAAGGGGGCTTATAAGAAAGATGGGGACAGACTTTTTAATAGGGCCTGTAGTGATGGGACAAGGGGTAATGGTTTTAAACTAAAGGAAGGTAGATTCAGAGTAGATACAAGGAAGAAGTTTTTTACGATGAGGATGGTGAAACACTGGAATAGGTTGCCCAAAGAGGTGGTAGATGCCCCATCCCTGGAAACATTCAAGATCAGGCTGGACGGGGCTCTGAGAAACCTGATCTAATTGAAGATGTCCCTGCTCATTTCAGGATGGTTGGACTGGATGATCTTTAAAGGTCCCTTCCAACCCAAAACCATTCTATGAGTTTCAATCACATGTAGATATGGCACTTAGGGACATGGTTTAGCAGTGGACTTGGCAGTGTTAGATTAACAGTTGGACTTGTTGATCTTAAGGGTCTTTTCCAACCTAAATGAGTCTATGATAATTTTTCACAAGTCGCATGCAAGTAATCCATTTGAGCTTCATCTCTCTGCGCCAGTCAGAATCTGAGGGCACATAACCACTCTACCCCTGAGAGTGGTTCCATGTCCTGAAATATAATGGGATCCCCAAGATGTTCCAACCTAACATGATCTTCATTCTGTCCCTCCTTCATCGATCCCAAACATGGCCTTCATACACTAGGATTACAGTACTCTGACCTTATGACCAAGCTGCACAGGGTCAGTTGTACCAGAGCTATGACACATCTTCTTGCCCATTTTTGATATAAAAATCATATTTTTCACTTCCAAAGAGGGCAACATGGTAACTGGGATTTTCCACAAATTTCTTCTTAGACATCAGTGCCCCAAAAAGCACTGAAGCCTTTCCTGAAGGTGACAAATTGATTCATTTTTTAAAAAAAATAATTAAGCCATTATTTCCTCAATTTATTTCTACTTACAAGAGAAGGACAGGAAGTTTAGAAGTGGCAGAATTCTGTCAAGAATTTTTAAAAAGCATATACATTTGTTTACATAGCAGCAAATTATATGTGCTTTCTCCCTGATGCCTCAGATGAAGGCTACTGTGCATTGTTAGTGGTGAGTTTATATACATCTGAACTAGTAGCTTTTCAGTAAAACACAAGTGAAGCAGCTTGATTTCTGCTGTTTAACTGTTATATGAACAGTTTTTGGAATTAAGATAACCAGTGCATCCATTTACCTCCCAATATACCTCCCACTCCAGTCACTTACCTTGGAGATATTTTTTCCTTCAAACTATTCACTCTTGAGAGCTCAGCCTCAACTGGCAACTTTAAATTATAAATAACCTGAAATTAAGAAGTACAGTCTTAGCTTCTGTTACAGAAAAAGTAGATGATACAGGCACCTATTATATACAACATGACAAAGCCAGAGTATAACTTCTTTAATTTTACAGAAGAAAAATCCTAGAGTTTACTCATTAACAACCAATAGCCAATTCTCAATTCTGTCTTCTTCCATTGCTAAGACCTAATGGGTGGGGATTTTGTAATGTTAGCATGTAAACAGAAGCAGGAGTCAGATCTTCCTTTTGTATGAACAACTACTGAGAAGATGACTTCTAAGTAAGAAGGCAGGCCTATGGGATGACAGTGATAGGTGCCAGCTCCCAAAAGTCACACTAGGCAAGATGGAGGCAAATGACAGAAAAAAGGAGGGATCAGATGAGAAAGACTAAGTTCCTTCACATGAGAAGTGACAACTGGATGCAGGGCACATGACAGTCTAAAAATTACAGTACTTCAAAGAATGACGAGACCAGTTATTAATTTTTTTCTCAACACAAGGATTACAAAGGCTCTAAATGAAATAACTGGGTAGCACATTTAGAAAGAACAGAGGGAACTATTTTATATACACCTCATTTCAAACATTAAAATGTGTAACTCTCTGCCACTGCATATGAATACATACATATAATGTACATATGTACACATACACACTGCCACAAGCATTATGAAGACATTCAAGGCAGTGTTACACAAGCTTATGACACCATGAGGTCATGTTTACTCAGTGTAATGACCCTGATGTATCCTACAGATTATAAAATCCTTAACCTTCAACTTCCTATACTCACTAAATGCCCAGGTTCTTAGATTCTTTCTCCAACTATCTTTTCCTCTCTGTTGTCAGAGACAGGAGTCCTCACAGGATGGACCTTTGGTCTGATACAGCAGGTAGCTTGTGTTTCTATGAACAGCAGATATCATGGGGAAGAAGAATGGAAGTAAAGGTCTGGGACCAACAGGATCAAGAGGACGTGGCTATTAATCCTGGAGCAGAGGGTTCAGTGAGAAGGTTGGAGAGCTCTGGAATGGGAGAGGCTTGAGAGACTTCTAAAGTGCTGAAAACACTGCCCTTTCACTGATCAGTACCATGTCACAGTTTTCCTGTCCTCCCCCTCCATTTGCTGTTTCAGATAGCAAGCTCTTCAAGGCAAGGACCATCTTTTTTGTCTCACATCAGTTACCAGACCCTACTTTGTGACCAAGACCAAATATAAACTCTGTGTGTGTGTCTGTGTGTGCGTAAGAACACATTACTGCAAAAATCTCAATATTGAAGCCAGCAAACTGAAAGACGAATCAGAAACTTTCAATTCAAATTTGAATGTATTCATTAAAAATTCACACTGCAAGAATGTAACTACCTGAGAGAGATCACAATAGGTTCTTACAGCAGATGTAATTTTTAATTCCTTTGCAATCCTAATGGCATCAATCAAGCACTTTTTCTTCTCTTCAATGACCTCCTTAGCTTTTGCAATATCAGCACTGTAGTTGTTGACGCTCTTCACTAATTCTGCACACAACTTCCTTTTCCTGTATTAAAAATATTACTTTTCAGAATTTAATAAGCACTCAGCTCTACAGATTCAAACTTCAACCGTAACACACAATTGTCAGTTATACCACAATACGAAGTGGATACATCTCACACAGAAATATCATTTTCCTCAGTGAAAAGTGGAAAGCATGGAAAACCCACTTAATAATTGGAGGAACCACAACAGTCAAGAGTTCACACTGAAAAGCCACTTCGTTCGGAGAAACATTTTTTTATTAAATGTTTAAAGCACTCTTCCATTCAAGCCTCCTGGTACTTCCATATATATCCAACTGAAAACTAAATAGTTGGATTTTACAATTCAGTCTATTAAGATATCATATTCCCCTCCCAGAGGCTCTTCTGGAATCCTAAGCTTTGACACTCCTCCCCCCCTTAAATCTGAAGATACAAGTATTTTTGAAAATGAAGAAATAAAGCGTCCTTGGGCTTCTATCAGCTTGAAAACTTGCAGAAAGTCAATTTTTTAAAAGTTGTTCTTGCTGTTAAACTGATCAGCCACTAATGACAGTATGAAAAAACCCTCATAATTGAGCTATTTCAGAAAACTAACATCATTAAGAGTATTCTAAGTTTTTTCTTTTTTTTAAAGGGCAGAGGCTGCATACACTAGCGTTTTCCAACCATGCAAACCATCTCCAAGATGCCACTATGAAAGGGCAAAATTATTGCACAAAAATTAAAGACAGGTATTATGAAATACTGTTACAAGGAAGACTGTAATTTTATTTAGAATTCTTTTATCTGAATTAGAAACAACTTCTTGATAAAAACAACTTGCTCCCACCATCCTACCAATCAGATTACTACCTTGACAGGAGAGAACTAGTAAGTTCATCAAACGTTCTATCTGCAGTTTCTGCAACTTTGTCTCCTTCCTGCTTCACTTTCAGTTCCAAGTATTTCAGCATCTATTTCATTCAGTATTGAACAAACATGCATTTATTATTTCATTATTCATTATTGTTTTTTCATTATTCTCACATTACTTATCTTTTTTTTTTTTAAATTCAGAACAGAAGCAATGAACAGTAAGACAGCGATCAATACTCCAGTAGAAAGAATGACACTAAACCACACAGTGATTGGTATAAAAAAAAGAAAGAAAAAAGGCAAATCAGAGTGTGACTACATGATACAATGTAGGAAAAGTTATAGCTCATTAGTCCCTTTGTTTTCTCTAACTTCTAGTCAGCTCACACTGTCTGGATCCTCATGTCAACTGTTTAGGTCTATGAGGCAAGAAACACTGCTTTGGCAGTTATCAGCCTTTGTTGAAAAGCTGTTGAAAGACCACAGTTGTACGCGTGAGTTATTATGTTAAAGCTGCTGAAATGCTAGGTTTTTACAAGATGCTATTAGTATATGAATTAGTTATTTAACATAACTTTGCTTAACTGACAGCTCAGCCGCTGCACTGAAACGTTAGAAACGGCACGGAAAACAGGTTTTAAGGACACTTCAGGCCCCACTTACTAGAATGAATTTGTTTTAAGCTTTTGGATCATTAAACACTTCTATGCCTGGGTATCTTGTAAATAAAGGCAGAGACAGAACTGCAGGCTTTTCCACAGCACATTTAATAAGAGTTAAAATTTTAACTAAAATAAATATCATTGATGAAGTTCATAGGTTACTCATTAAAACCTGTTAACAGCATTATTCAGTATTTCAGGATTCTTCCTATATACTGTGCATAAAAATGCATTACTTGATTCACATTTTGCATATTGTGTCTGTTAAAATTATTACTTCTGTTGCCCATATAATTTCTTTTCCACCTTTAAATACAGAAAGAGGCACATGAAAACAAGAAAGTTAGCATAGTTATAGTGCAAAAACAAATGCTGAATTTTACCCTGATTCAAGGAAACACAAGCTTAGTACTTAAAGACTGGCTTATATATGGTTCTGCTAAATATATGGATTGACGTAGTAACTTTAAATTATGCACAGGCTCATGTACTCCTTTACAGACTCCTCCTGTAGTCTGTAAACTCCAGACTATAGTCTGGAGTCTGAAGCCGTATATTCACAGAAACAGCACAAACAGTTGAAGGACGAGAGGTGTCAAAATGAAGGCAGTAAAAGCATGTTTAAATAGCATGTTAATGTGTGACTACTCATAACAAACAGCTTCAATCAAGGACAGGATTTAATATTTCATTATTTATTTAACTTATTTTCACCCACCTCCTCTGCATCATGTAAGTGGCTGAGATTACAAATAGCCGTGCACAAAACTTCATCGATATCTTCCATAGTTTCATGGTCCTGGGGAAAGATTTGCCAATGAATATAAAGTTGCTTGTATGACTTGAAGACAAGATGGGCTATACTCATTTGCCATTTTGACAGAGAGGCACTTGATGTGGGTGACTGATGAACTGTGTAAGGCTCTGAGCAGCTGTATAGCTGAAAATAGGCCAAAATACTTAGCTCACCTCAATTACACTGAGAACATTTATATTGCAGTATTTCTGAAACATGGATTCTACATTTTTTTGTTTGTTAAATACATTGGCACACACACATACACACAAAAACCAAGTGAAAAGATAGTACATGAGGAAAAGCAAAATAAAGTTACTAATACAGAGGAAAGAAAACATGCAAGATTGAAGAATGGGAAGACTGCAGTCTAGAAAAAATAAAATATTTAGGAATGTCATTTGGGGAAAACCAACAAAATTTAAAAACGTAATAAGCTCCCACTGTTCTGTTGATGCAAGAAAAGACAATAAAATACTTGTGTATGAATTAGCACAGAAGCAAATGTACATACAGAGATGTCTTATTTTGTCACTGGCACTACTAAAGCTGGTGTTAAGAGTACTGGTATTTTGCTAAAAGCAAAATGAGAATATCATCAGCTGGGGATGCCCCAGAAAGTCAGGGATGGTGCTGTGTAAGGCTGTCGCTATCAGGCAACCAGTTCACCTTGCCAAAATGCAACTTAATTAACATCTCCAATTTCCAAAGGGTTCCTCACTAGTGTTAAGGAGAACAAACACAAGCTTAGAGTTCAAAACCTGAAATAGTTCTGCCTCTGACCAGACATTGGTAAAAGTGAAAGTAAGTGCTGCCCACAGTCTGTGAGAGACCTATTAGTCACTCACATCATTATGGAGTTTTAATATTAAAGATGTTTGTTGTCACCTTCGCCTCTAGAACTACTTTCCAATTAATGTATTTGCACATCTCAGACCAATTATGTCTTCCTAGGAGCAGAAAAAGGGAAGAAAATCCTCCTCCTATTATGACTTGGACGTTAACTGCGCTAGGAATACTTCCCTGTGACAACTATGCCCACGCTATTTTGAGCGGATGCAAGGAGACATCATAGGTAAAAATGTCACAGAACTACATTGCTCCCTCTGTACTTCGTGGTTTTCATTATGATAAATGATGCAGTAATAAAAATCCTTCTAAAACATAAAAGACATGGATATACTCATTCAGTGAAGTAAGAAATTATACTGTCAAAGATCTAGGAATCACCAACCACAAAATAAAGGAGTCTGAAAAAAATTTAAGAAACAAAAGCAGCCGTTAGACTAGGATCTCAATAAATGCGGGTTTTCACATGAGCTCATTCTCAACACGTTTCTCCAATAAAAGAAGATATTCTGTCAACAGAAGAAGTGACTACCATCAAAATATTACTTATGACCTCAAACTCAAGACACTTCAAAGATAACCTCAGGCTACTTCCTTTAATATTTTGTCAACAGTAATATACTGAAGTTTAAGATAACATGATATGGCTTTATTTCAAATAGACTTTTAAAAAAAAGGTTCAGAAAAGAAAACCATTTTCAAACTTTAATGGGCACTATAACAAAACTACCTAAGAAGCCAAGACAGACATTTGCAAGTTACGATTCTTTCAAGGTAACTGTACAGGACAATCTCCGTAGAAGAAAACAGAACAGGCAAAGGATGTATCATTCATTTACGTTTTATTCTGTCATTTCAAAATATCCACAACATTAGTTCACCTGCCCTAAAACTTCACAAACCTCAATCAGAAAGATCAGGTTAGAAAACTTAATAGAATGTTTCAAGACACAGCCATTTGTCCAACAACCTTGTTGCCCTGAATGACTACTTTAAAGGTTGTGTTGCATGAGCCTTGCAGCTGTCTCAAATTTAAAAAGAAACAAAAAAGCCCCAACCCAAATATTGTGAAGCCTCAGGCGTTTTTTTTGAAAAAGCTCAATTCAGAATACATAGTTCCATAGCCAGCTGAATACACTAGCGCTCCTCAGCTATGATCTGGCTGGGTTTGAGCTGCATTCATTCTGTCAAGTTATTTTATTAGCTGTACATCAATTCTATGATAAGATGGAAGAGCAGCACATAACTATTAAGCTTGGAAGTTTTTGTGTTTTAAGAAGTGCAGTATTAACTATGCATATACAAAAATAATAAGTGAGAATATAAGGAAATTCCATATTAACACACCATGTCTGCAGACATAGCTAGAGCTGGTTCGTCCCTCAGCCCACAAGTTGAACAAACTGGGTGCTGAACATTTTTCTTTTCAGTATTGTGACTGAAGAGCCTACAAAACAAAACTTTATTTAAATGTGTAGTTTTTTTCCTTAAAACATCAAACTTCCCACAAATACTTTAGATACAATTTGAGTATTTCAAAATCTGTCATTAAATACATATACACATTTTTAAAACATATACCTATTTTTAAAACAGTAAAATTCACAGAATCGTTAAGGTTGGAAGGGACCTCTGGAGATCATCTAGTCCAACTCCCTGCCAAAGCAGGTTCCCCTAGAGCATGTTTACAGGGTCTTGTCCAGGCGGGTTTTGAACAACTCCAGAGAAGGAGACTCCACAACCTCCCTGGTCAGCCTGTTCCAGTGCTCTGTCACCCTCAAAGTAAAGAAGTTTTTCCTCATAATTCACACTATGATATCCTACAGATACCTCCTAAAAAAGTGTCCTTTCTGCTAGCATCATCTCAAAATTCATCTGCAGTAACTATTTTTCATCTGACAATTTTGGCAAGGCTGAACAAAACCTTAGTAGGTGGTAGCTATTTTTATCCTTAATGAGAGTGAAGTGCATCACTATTAACATTCCAGGATTCATTTTTCATTTGTTGCCCAATTATTTTCCCTAAGATATCCCATCAGAAATTGATAAGGCAGTTAAAATCTTTAGAATACATGACAGATTATACTAAAACCATCCACTGAGAACCTGTTAGGAAGGCTTTTAAATTCCATTGTATGGTCACGCACCCCTGCTCTTCTGGAACTAAACAGCTGTCAAGACTCCCACAAAAAAAGTCTGCATAAATCAACCTAACTAGTGGAAGGAAGCACTGTGTTTTCTTCCTGTGCTTGGTTTGTTGTTTCTGATGGACTGTGAGAGGACTTGGAGAACACTGCTGCAGAGACTGACAGCCATACGTGAAATCTTGAGTTTGTATTTTACTTTGGGCAAGGTTAGCGATGCACGTTACATGCACCAATTTCAGAAGATAAATTTCCTATACCTCCCTTACAGAACAGATCTGTATAGAACAGATGCCTTATGTAACACATCTGTAAGAATTATCTGGGTCTATTCTCATTTGTATCAACGTGAATCTCCACCGCAATGGCAGTGGGGGGTGAAGACACCCACTTTAAGACTTCCTTCAAGTTCACGCAGGCTAGATAAATAAGTAAGTTAATGTAATTTAGATATGACAATACCACAGAACATTGCTGGCATCTAATCTTCATAGCTGTGACTGGTTATCTAAGCAGAAGGTCTAGTGGGAGCAGCAGGGGGGTGGGGGGATGGAGGCACTTCAGTGACACAGTCCTTCCCACCACAGCCTGGTATTTCAGCAGTTCTCTACTGTCCCTCTGAACCCTTACCAGGGAGTTACCCCAGTGTTTAAAATTTCCAGTTCCAAACATTTTCAAATCAAACCAATTTGCTTCTTGTTGCCTTTCAACAAAATGTTATTTGTACTCAAGTGTCAAGCAAGTTGTGTTCCCACAGTACTAGAGACCTATACTGAGAACACATCAGAAAGTTTAAAGAACACATCAAAGAAAAATAAAAGAAAAATCAGCCCAAGAAAAGCAGCTGGAAATGCTTGCTCAGTCAAGTCCTCCCCCAGCCTGGCATCCTAACACATAAAAAGCATTGAGTTAATAAAGGTTTACCTTGGTAGCCTTTGTGAATTGCCACTGCACAGCCCAAGTTTAAAATCAGTTTTGGTCTAAATTCAGAGGGAAAAAGGAAAGCAAATTCAAATACAGGGTTAAATCCAAGTCCCAGTAGAAAACATGCTATACGCCCGTTTTGACCTTCAATATCCACCTCCCTCCCCCCTGCCATTTCAATGAGACCAAGCTTCAAAGCAAGTGCTATTGAATTGAGCAACCAGAGGTGTAAGAAAACAGCTTCCAAGCCGAAGTTCTGTAGCCATCAGCATATCTTTGTGGTAAATGAGAAGTTCCTAGTCAAAGGAATGCTGATTTCCTGTTTGCTCTTAGTATTTTTCCCTGCTATTATGCAAAACTTCTAACATATTGCATTAGTGAACCTGATTACAACTTATTTTCTCAATAAAGTTTAATGACAGGGCTTAATTCCAAAGACTTATCTGTATTTTGCAATAAAGGCTAAATCTGAATTTCATCTTGGAAAAAACAGAATGGCCACATCCTATCTTTTGCATAAATTAAAAATTAAAAAAAGCACTTAATGTTTGTCCAAAATATTGATTTCTGTGAAACAAATGGCATTATTATGTTGTAACACAGAAAAGATTCACAAGCAGAGAATTTTTTTTTTTTTTAAGATGCAGAAACAGGAATATATTCGTAAGTTACACACTACAGTTGTTTCTTAAAAAAATCTTTTAAGTTCTTTTATTTGGGAGCTGACCGGGAAAGTTTTTGGTGGTTTTTTTTTTTAATTTTTTAATTTTTTTTTAAAGTACACATGCACCAGTTGCTTTCTTGCACATTATGTGCAGACGAGAGGGTGGAATGGAATTGGCAACATGGGGCACTAATGAGAACTGTAAACTAAGCTTTCCTAAAACCAGACTTTGGACATCGGATGCACACTACATTGCACAATAAGAAATGCTAGCAAAGACGTGCTGGGCAGCAGGTGGTTATAAAGTGCAGGTCCTTAACTCAGAGGGGACCTGAGCTCGCTTTAATCACTTTCAATGAAAATGCAAAAGATCCTGTAATATCACTATTTCAGATCACCACCGTAACTACTGAACAGAAAGCTTTAGACCAACTTACTTCTGTAGAAAAGAAACCAAGTAAGTCAGTGTCTTCATCCTTCACATCATCACACAACGCTGTAAAAGCAAGCACAGGAAACACTCGACTGAAAATGTTGTTAACTGGAGGGCATCTTAATCAATGAGACAAACAGGACTATGTGGTCACTGGAGTAGTCTTCTACACCAAATCACTTAGGTTGGAAAAGACCTTTAAGATCGAGTGCAGCCATTAACCTAGCATTGCCAAGTCCACCACTAAACCATGTCCCTAAGCACCACATCTACACATCTTTTAAATACCTCCAGGGATGGTGACTCCACCACTTCCCTGGGCAGCCTGTTCCAGTGCTTCATAACCCTTTCTGTGGAGAAACTTTTCCTGATATCCAGTCTAAACCTCCCCTGGCACAAGTTGAGGCCGTTTCCTCTCGTCCTATCACCTGTTACTTGGGAGAAGAGACTGACACCCTCCTCGCTACAACCTCCTTTCAGGTAGTTGTAGAGAGCGATAAGGTCTCCTCTCCTCAGCCTCTTTTTCTCCAGACTAACCAACCCCAGTTCCCTCAGCTGCTCCTCATAAGACTTGTGCTCTAGACCCTTCACCAGCTTTGTTGCCCTTCTTTGGACTCTCTCCAGCACCTTGATGTCTTTCTTATAGTGAGGGTCCCAAAACTGAACACAGTATTTGAGGTGCGGCCTCACCAGTGCCAAGTACAGGGGGATGATCACTTCCCTAGTCCTGCTACTTCCCTAGTCCTGCTGGCCACACTATTTCTGATACAAGCCAGGATGCTGTTGGCCTTCTTGGCCACCTGGGCACATTGGCAGTTCATACACAGTATTCATCAAGTCAACAGGAATTTGGACATCAACTTTTGTAATGACAGAATTTGAAAACTAGGAACAGAAGTCCGGATAAATAGATATGGAAGTTATCTTGGAATTACAAAAACTTACTTGCATTTAATGATTAGTGTATTATCTGCATGATTAGCTATATTAGGTTGCTACTACATTCAGGAGAGGATAAACACATGAAAGGGAAGGCAAAAGAAAACATACATTCAAAATGTGTACCTATAGTACAGGAAAAAGAATTGTTTTATAAAGCGTCTGTAAATACTATGTACTCAACACAATTTTATAACTCTTGGAAAAAAGATAGTCAAGCAGAAAGTCCCAGCAAAATGAGGTCTCTTTTAAAACAAACTCTTCAGAAGCTTTGTCAAGAAAAACAGCAAGAAGGGAAAAGAAAAGTATTGGTAATTCTTACTGAGTACTGGAAATATAGTAAATAAACAATTTGTTAATCAAATCTGGCAGCCCATCTATTGCCTTTAACAGATCATATAAAATATAAATTAACAGTGAATACTGCACACCACAGAATTGCTGAAAATAAAAGTTAAGGTCCAAAAGCCTTACCTTTCATACTCAGAGCTTTTGACATATGACACAAAACACTTTTTCTCTGATTTGGTTCTGTAAAATCCTCTTCTAGTATCTCAAGACATTGCCTTCAGAAGTAAAAGTAAAGGTTTAAGATCATTAGGGATATCAACCAAACATGAATTCTAACTTCCAGCTCTCTTAGAGCTAGCCTGCCAGCTTTTTACCAAATGACATTATGTAGAAGAAGCTGCAGGTAATAAAACACACATCACGCACACAAAAATTTTGTTACTCTCTTTTAACTGGAGAATAAGCAATTTACCTCTATGATACTGAATTCATCATCCATAAAGGTGCTAGAGCTTTTAGCTATGCAGAACCAGCATTCAAGGTAACGAGAACTAGCATTAATGGACTGTTATATAATGGATTTTAATCACATTCATTCTATAGTTATTTAACTAATAGTATATCGAATAGATCAACAGTGATTTATTTACTTCTAAAATATACATACAGATCAATAGGAGATATTGGTAGCCCAATAACTCAGTATTTGACAACATCCCAAGATGCATTTAAAAAGTTTTTCTTCCCCAAACCTCCAAATGCTAAAACTTTCCACAAACTGTTTTACGCACATACATAACACATAAAAATGGACTCACTTGCAACACTGCAGAATACAAACATTATTTTCTAAATTTCCTCAATACTATTTCCTGATAATTACACTAACAGAACTTAAGAATAATAAAGCCACTAGAGTAACCTCAAAATTCACGTACCTTATAGCCTTCATCTTCCTTCTGTTAAGCTCTTCATTACCGTCATCCACCAAGGGGAACTCTTTCTTTCTGCTTATGATGGTGCCTGACTTAAAAAAAAAAAAAGTGACACATTCCCTACAATATACACATTTCATCACTTGAGCAAACACTACAGGTTACTTACATCACTTGGCAAAGAGTAAAATGAAAAAGACACAAAATTCACATAAAACATACACCTATTTTTTTCTTTGAAAAGCAAATCTTTTAAATGCAGCACAACACTGGCCTGTTTTGCACTGCCCAGCTACTCCACTAGATACGCTACTCCAGCCCTAACGTGACCGCTACCAGACACAGCAGGAGACACCACTACTGGTCTTCAGACCTCCCTCCTGATCATACATCCTCAAGATAATTATTTCTCTTTCCCGCAGTATCTCAATACTGCAGGTTCACACTCCGTTTGCGATCTGCTCGGACTCCTTTCCTTAAGCCCCGCTATCTACCCATTTGTTTTCCCTTCTGTATTTGCTTGTACGCAGCATCTTCACCTCCCCCCCTTTTTTTTTCCTTCCCCTACTCGACAGGAGAGGTGCTCTTTCCTCCCAGCCCACTCCCAGAGCGCCGCTGCCGGTACCGGTGCCGGTGCCACGAGGCCGCCGGTGAAGCGGCGGCAGCATGAACCTACCGAGACCGCCCGGGACCGGACCCACCTCAGACCGAACGAACTACGAGGACTCTGCCACGCGCCACAACGGCCGCCCCAACCACCAATCACCGAGCGCTTCGTCGGCTCGTGTTCCCATCGCAGCCAATCACGGCGAGGGGGGAGGGGTGAGGGTGGTGGTTTCTGCAGCCCGCGCGGGCGGCCTTCGCCACCATGTTGGTGCCGTGAGGCGGGAGGGGCTGCAGCGAGCGGCGGGGCGCTGCCTCGGCTGAGCCCTGCCCGCCCCCGGCGCAAAGCAGAGGTCCTGCTTTGAAGATGGGGCGGTTCCTGGCCTGGAAGCCGTTAATTCCATGCTTTGGGGTTGCTTTATACAACATGCATTCGCATTAGTTGCAGTACAAGTTAAGAGATGTTTTTGCGGTGTTTTACCGCTCCTGTTTTGGCTGTCATAAATGTAGCATGATACTCCTCAGATTTCTGTTTAAATCACGACTAGTAAAATACAGTTAAATTTTAAAATTTAAAAACACACTGATTTTACCCTGCAACATATAGACATTTGCCAAATCATGAACTAGGCCAGCTTTCCAAGAGGGAACTGAAATTCTTATTTCTCCTTGACATTAATTAAAGAGACTCAAGTTAGACACTGGTTCTATGGCACATTAACATTGCCCCACCTTCAGCTACCCCATGCTCCACAGCCAACAAATTAGGCATCTTTCTGTCCAATAAGAGCTAATCCACCTTCTCCTGTGTAAATACCAGTTGTCTTTTCTCTCAGATTCTCCAACCAGTTTTTGCAATGAAGTTAAAATCTCAGGAATTTTCTCAGCTTGTATTTAGCTTTGGAAATTGCTTCCTCTGTTTCAAAGGTGAGGAAAGGCTTGTGCACCCAAAATTTTGTCTTGATCTTCTGTATCCTATGTTAATTCCCACTTAAAAATTAACTCTTATAAACACTACTTAAGAACAAAGCGAATAATGGCTGAGGGGTAAAATGTAGGGTGGGTGATGGCAGACCTGTTGTGGATGTAGCAGAGAAAGGGAAATGGTAGGAAGGATTGCCTTGGTTAGAGGTCTGAACGCAATTTTAAACCAGCAGCGTACAAAGTTGTCTAAAAAATAGCCTAACTAGCTCTTTGATGAGAAGCCTAATTAGGCCAAATTAGCTCTTTGGTGAGAAGACGGCTCATCCTTGCTTTTATTTCAGCTTAACTCCATTTAATATATAAGTGAACAATAGCAACAAATACTCATAATTTTCTGCTTGTGAATTTGTAAAAACGTACACAGCTACAGATTCAGTTCTCTATGCCTTTACAAAAAATTATAAAAGATATATATGTTATGTATGATGCATATATTACGTTTGTTTGTAGCTCTGCCAGCCTATACATGACAGAATAAACATGCACCCCTTCAGTTTTGCGCTCCTACCACTCTGAAAATCTGAACACAAAACCAGCAACTTCGTTTATTTTTCCTGAAAAGACAACAGTAATTTCCCAGAAAAGAAGAAACACCTTCTGTCTGTGCCATTCGCTATCTAGAGAACATTACTGATGTTTCATAACTGTATACGGTAGTGTTTAAAATGCGGGTGATGTACAAGGCGGCGTTTCCAAGGTGGGTGACCACAAGATGGCGGCATGGAATCACCCTGGGCGGGCTCGCTCGGCCTGCCGGCTTCTGCTCCCACCAGTGGGATCTCGGCCACCTCACTAGCTTTGTCTGTGATAGAAAGTACACGGTACTAGAAAGATAATACCGAACAGACTGTTGTCGTTGGTGTGAACACTGTAGTTGTATTTAAAAATTATAGTCAAATACATATATATATTGTTTAGATCATCTTTCCAGCCAGGAACATGTAGCAGTTGTTATTTCTTCAAATGCATTCTCCTTTCTCATCGTCTGTATCTTGCCCTTTCTCAGCAAGACTTTCTGCTTTCAAAATCTGGTGACTAAATGCCCTAAAACTCGCTAGTGTCTGGTTTTTTTGGTTTTTTTTTTGTGTTTTTTTTGGTGTTTTTTTGTTTTGTTTGTTTGTTTGTTTGTTTGTTTTTCTGTTTGTTTGTTTGTTTGGGGTTTTTTTGTCATTTAGATAAGAGATTCTGCAAATGTCTGTCTTGGTAATTTGGTACGTAATCGCTGTTGGATTTTTTTCTGTGGTATGACCATGTGATTACATGGTAAGTAGAAAAATAGTTTTCTCCTAAACGTTATGTGAGGGGCTGCAAGTGTGTTTAGAGAAGAAAGGTGACCTTGCTGTGTTACTGCAGACAGGGCCAAATGCAATGATTCAGAAAAGTTTGTAGATAGGGGATGTGCAGGTGTATAGGAAGTATGATTTCATCAATGAAATGCTAATTGCGTAGCATTGACAACTGAATTATCTGGTTTCTAACGTTTACACGAGATAGACAAGTAATCTCAAAACGGTGTGGTGGTCTGACAGAGATACTGATACCTGAGGGAACTATTCTACTTAACCTCAACTCCTCACTCACATTCTGGCTCAAAATATTTATAATTATCTTTCTGAAGTATCCCAGGTTTAGGTTACTTATACTACAAAAGGGATCAGACTTTTCAAGATCATCAGGGGTTTTGTTAGACAGTATGTACATGTTAGGGATTTCTAGAATTACCCAATATGCATAATTTCTGCTCTAACACTACAGTTCATATTTTCTTTAGTGAAGTTTCTATTATTATAAGTAGTTAATTTTCACAACTGTAGTAGCTGGCAACAGTCATTCAAATAAAAGTTATTGCTTACTCATCTTCAGTTAATATCTTGCTTTTATCACTGATTTTTATGACCAGTTAAGGTTGGTCTAAACCCGTGCTGTTGCTGAAAGCGTAGGTCTTGCATTTTTCTGGTCCCATGTGTGTGGTTCACCCTCCCCTTGTGTTACCTCTAGTGTTTCTGGAGCCACACTGTGAGCTGGATCTATAGTTTGCTGTTGGGTAACCATTTAGTTCCCTCATAATTCGTACCGAGCGCCTTGAATCCTTGCATTTAACAATGCAGTCAGTGGCTGTTCTTACATGAGCGTGTCCTCATAGTAGTGGTTACTGGGTGCTTATATTCAGTAGCTATGATTTGTGTAATTTTCTACTAATGAATTAATTGCAAAGTATGCCAGATACTTTTTCTCACCCACCCTGTTGGTTAAAATGAACAAACTATCAGTAAATATAATGGTGGACATTTTGTTCCTAGGTATTTCTATGGCATTGGTGCTGAACTCACAATACTTTCTTTTCTCTACAGAATCTTTTTTCTGTCTGAAGCACAGTGTAAAAAATTTGCGGAGTCTCTTGAGGTGTATTAATAGTAAAAATATGACATGAAAATTCATAGATATAAAAGCATTTAATTTAAAATGTTATTGTGATTTTTATGACACCATTAATGCTTGAATCAAGCTTTCATCCTTTAAAATTCCTCTTATAAGCTTTTTAATGTGAGCATAACACAGTACTTTTTGTTTAAATTCCATCTCTTTTTAGTATGTAGGGAAATAGCAGCCAGAGGTTGGATTGTGAGTTAGCCTTGCCCATTGTGCATCATCTCTTCTTGTATCCTTAGAGATTACATATGAAAAATGCGCTGAAGGGAGATTTGGCTCATGACCTGCATTGAGACTTGGTATGCAAAGGCTCTAGGTAGCCAGAATGCCTCATCTGAAATGGACAGAGAAGACATTTCTTCTCTCAGTTCTCCTTTGGGGTCTTTCTGAGTCAACAGCTATGAACTGTATGCCATGAGCGATGCTGAGATAAATGCAGTTATCTGGTCCATGATAAAGAGTACTCCCAACAAATCGTCTTCTTTTATTAAGAACCAAATTTATTAGAAAATTTGTTGGAATCACCTATGCAAGATGAAAGTGAAAAGATCAGCAGTATTCTTTCAGTGCCTGTACATGAAGTTTCAGGAGTTCAAGATGCAAATATAAAATGAGATTCCCCTCACAGCAGATTGTTGAAAAGATGATTTAGCATGTGTGTCTGCATAAGCATCTCAGCATCCCACTGGGCTGCTCAGCTTTGGTGTCTCTTACTGGACCTCTCTGTAAGACAAAACCACTATCCGCTTTGTCTTCTATAACCAATATATAGAAAATAGATGATTTCTTAAGAAGACATTTAAAGGATTTGCTAGTTAGAATTCTTCATAATGCATTGAAATTGGGGATTGATGAAGGGAGAGTATGGATTATTCCTACGGTTAATAAGGCTTTGTCTGATGGTTATAAGCTTGGATATTGAAACTGATGAAATGACAGTTTAGTACCATAATCCTCCACTAACTCCTTGTATGACCTTGAGCTAGTTAGTTACTTGGTCATCAATTCCCATTGGCTATTTTGGTTGTTTTGTGATGTTTTGTCCAAAACTGTAGACAATAGAGTTGGACAGCTACTAGGGGTTGTAATACCCATGAGGAATATCACATACCTTTGGTTCTGAATTCTGTTGCTTTACCAATAAAAGTGATGTTGTTTTAGATGAACAGGATTACCGCCCCATGGCACACCCATTCCAATCCCTGGCATTGTAATTACTATCAAATTAATTCTGACTATTCTAGGAAAGACTTTTAAGTATTTTACTAGAAGGTACTCTATGTCTTAAGGTTTTTATGTTATTCATATGTAAAGAAAAAGCAATGGCATCAATGACAAATGGAGAATCTGAATTTAGAGAGACTGCTAAGCAAGTGGGGCATATTCTCAGGACAGTGAGTATTTTACTTTTAAATCTATCACACTCTACAGAAGGTAGAATATTAAAAATGCAAGCAACACAATGTTTGTGGTCCCAGAGAAAGCTATGATTGTATGCCTTTTGTACCTACTCTTCCCAGAAATGATCTTTGTATTGTTTATTTTTTGGGTGCACATCTGCTATTTCAGAAAGTGTAAAGTGTTGCTGCTATGTATACAGCATATGAGGATTAATACACCCAGAGCTTTTGCTGAATCCAAAAAAAAAATCTATATTTTAAGTTTCACTTCCTTTTGAAATACAAGAAAATATCATGAACAGAAAGTCTTTTTGTTTACCTTGGCTGGTATAGCTGACTGCTTCATCTTTCATGTACTTATCTATCTTTCTGATTTTTTCTGGAAGAATGATTGAAATATGTGGTTAATAACTTTTATTGGTGAAAAAGCTATTTTTTAGTACATTCATGTAATGCTGAGAATAAAATTGAGGTTGATAATCAAATATAAGGAAAAATTACTCCATATCACTTACAGGAGCATATACTTTTGTTCTTTGAATTTGAAGGTAGAGATAAAAATCACTGTGAATGATTAGAAATATGCAGAGATTTCTGTAGGAAAAGGCTTACATGACCTATAACCCTTAGGATGGATGTTGCTGAAGAACATAGTATATGAGAGAGTTTTCCTTAAGAACATGGACAGGTGTGGTTGTTAATTCCTTCTAACATAAGAATCAGAGGGCACCTGTTGAAATGATAAAATGACAGACAAATTAAGCAAGAAGTACTTTTGAAAACAATCCATAATTTAAGAGTAAAAATTACTTCCTACAGAATTATAAATGTATTAAAATATGATCAGTCAATTTTATGGTCCATGAATTAGACCAGAAGAACTGTTAAAAAGGATGATGCACACATGATCTATTATAGCTCTGTTAGTCTCTAGATGCTCATAGCAAGAGAGTCTACTAAGGGAAGCAACATTCCACGCTGGCTTATTTTTATATGTTTGCTCTAAACATGCACTTATGGCCACAGTAAGAGATAAGGCCTCTTCTCTCAAATTGTCTCCTGGTATGGACATGTATATTTTTGCTTTTATTTCCATGCAAATAGATTCTGACCCCAAGAATCTAATAGAAGTCTAATACAAAGTTACTATTATAGAATAATACTGTGATATAGTGCCTCTCTTTTTAGAGAACTAAATGCAACCATGGCACAAGATGATTCAATATACATACAATAAAATTTTTACACACATATACTTATTTCAGCTGTGTGAATAGTTTTTCATACATGGTTTAAATCCATTTATGATACAACTGACTAAGTAGTTACACATCATCTATTTGATAACATCACTGAAATACATTTTGAGGTTTAGTGTATTCCCTGGTTGGGAAAACATCCCAATTAGCATTTTGGCTGTTACATTAACTTTAGTGAAGATGACAGTGTTTGAGTTGAGAATGGGAAAAACATTCTTTCACATGAATATATAATCCTTCCAATAAAGACTGATGCCTTGCTGATGAAATGCAATGGGGAATCTTGAAGAGCAGTTAAAGCATAGGCTTACATTTAATATGATAGGCATTCTGGCACCTTATTTAATTCAGATAAGAGCTTGTTTGTGAATATTTATAATGTCTCAAGTTTGTATCATTTCAGAGAATATTTAATGAATATTTCTGACATGTATTAATCAAGGGACAAAAAACTTGAGCATTTCCAAGTGTCTGTTTGTCTTCTGTGAAGAAACGGCTTTGCTGGATCTTATCTCCATGTTGCTTTATCCATTTCCTCAGTCACACTTGTCAGGCTGAAATAATGTGTGGAAGGTCTTCCCTGTAAATCACATATATTCCAGGAATCACTGGAGTTCTAAATGGAAAATGTGAAACCTGTTCTTCTAAACTGAGCAACATACACAGCCAGATTGGAGCGGTAGAGCAGCGGCTGGAACAAGGAGAAAAACAAATCCAAACTTTTCCAGCAGACTTCAATTAAATTAATGGAAAATACTAGGATAGAATCAGAAATGCTAGAAATTCCCCAGAGTATATTTCCTTGTATTTACAAAGGGGAGCTCAGTCACATTCCAGGCAAAGTTGATCAGTTCATCCCTGGCCAGTTGTTTTCAGTCTTTCCAAGCAGGTCATAGGTCCAAGAGTCTTGGACACATGTTTAGAAACCCAAATCAAGTTGTTCGTATCCTAGAGTTGCTAATGAGTCCAGGAAAGAGCCTACAGGTTGGTTTGGAAGTGTACGTTGTTGGTGGGTTTTTTTGTTTGGTTGTTTGGTTGGTTTTTTTTGTCGAGCTTTTAAAAAACCATCCATGTCAGATGGGGTTCTGTATGGAGTTTGCAGTTGAGGAATGTCATTAAGTAGGAGAGGTTGGTTCAGCAGCTTCTGCATGTGGACTTGAAGGGAGATTACTTGAGAATGTAGAAGAAAAGAGCTATGGTGTTTGTGAAAGTGTAGGTGGGAAGAAAAGACTTAAGGAGAGAAGCTTGATAAACAGTGTATTCATCCCTGCCCAAAATACTGTACTGAAAATTTGACCTGGTTTTATTTACCTTGTTTTTTGTTTTCTGCTGATGTAGCAGTAGAAGCTCTTCTTAGGACTGATAAGAGCCCCTAAGTTTTAGTAATTCTTGAGGCTAATAAGAGCATAGTATTTTCCAGGTTTCTTGTAGTATTATTGAAAGGTACAGCTTCAAAAGCAGTTCCAAAGCTTATACAGAATACTGTTAAGGTATGTTGCTCTCCATTATAACAGTTATCTCAGTGAGGTTGGGAAGAAGTGAAGATGTCAAAACAGCAATATGACTTCACTGTATTCTTCCTGGAAGATTGTCAAAGACATCACAAGAAACGGTTTGAAAACATGTTGTGTCTGGCTAACTTATTCTTCTTCCTCCTGTCACTCAGCTGACACCCTCTAAAGAAAGCCAGGGCCAGAAGAATTCTGAGCAGAAATGACCATGAAGAATAACGTTTTCCAGATGGGTCTGGTTCCCTGCAAACACTCCATGAGCACAGTTTCAGCCCTTGTTTAGCCCTACTTGTGAATCAGCTGACTTGCCTAACCATTGCTTGTGAATAAACTGACAAGAATGACATGGGACCCAGAGACGTAGAGAATACCAGCTCTCTGCTACTTGTGATGAAGAACTATCATGTCTGCAACCATAAGAGGCATTTGCTAGGTCACCTCAAGGGTCAGTTTATAAGCATGTGGATTCCTAGATCTTTGAAACCTGGACGTGATTCATCTGACCACCCTCTTGTAATTAGTGAAGAGTAACAGGCACTTTTCAAATACCAGTCGTTGCATTCTCAGGGAGGTGTTTAAAGCAAAACAGATGAATCACACTTAGAAGTGCCTATTTTTCTGCATTGACCATAAAGGGAACTTAGAAAGACTAGCTGAGATTGAGACATCTAATTACAACCTCTCAGTGAGATGAATCTCGCCCAAATGATTTTGCTATTTAATAATGTGTCTGGAAGAGTTTTCTCTCCATCCTGTACAAGTTCTCTTGCATTCTGTCCATGCACGTCGGGATTTATTAATGCTTTCAAGCACAACTGAGGGAAGACCAAATTGCAATTGTTTACTACAAGTGAAACTTTGAAGAAGTGTGCAGAAGTGCCAAGGGTGCCCGAAATCTCAGTCCCTAGGAAAAATCCAAAGATTTCATTTTATGTTCATCTAGCAACAGACTTTTCAAAGTTGAATTAATTCAACCCAAACGATAAAATAATCTGACCACAGAGAACACATTTGTAGGGTATCTTTCTTTTAGCAAAGTACCTAAAAGTGTATTTTTCATGCTGCTGTACTGAAGAGTCTGTCCCCATGCTCCTGAAGTCATGTGTTTTTATTTGCGCTGATGGCAGGCTTCAGCATTGTCAATTCTGTATGAAAATTTACTGAACATTATCTTTTGAAAGATTCACATAATATCTTACTTATTTTAAAAAACAAAAGGAATTGTGATGCTATTACTGGTTTCTCTCCATGCAGTTTAAATCTAGGGCCTACATCGCAACTTTATCTGCAAATTGCCGTAAATTGAATGAATATAACTGCAGATCTAGAGGCATTCAATTAAATTAATAACATTAACTGATATTACATGTTAGCCTTTTGCTAGTTTTTGCAAAGATGGTACAAATTAGTTCAGTCAGCTTGGCTTTTTATTTATTTCCTTTGTTTTATTCTAATTTCTGTTTGTAATTGTTACTGTAATTAATTGATAAAGTTTTATGGCAAACAATAAAAAGCTATTGACAAGAAAAACTTGTGTTTTTCTAATAAGATACAGCATTTGCTTCCTGATGATTCAAGTGGCAGGTTATGTAAACATTCCTATTTCTGATCCTTCTAAGGCTTTTGTCTCCTGTCTATTAAGTATTTTGTGGGGGAAAACATGATCATCAAATCGGCAATCTGCCCAGGATTTCAGAATGGCATGAAAATAAATAATTACACATGATGAAAACATTTAGGATATTACATTGCAATCATTTCATACCACTGGCAGACGAATTTCAGGAAGAAAAACAACATTACATAAAGTCTAGTGGTACAGTAAACAAGGGGATTTAAAGACTGATGGATATTGCTATCTGTTCCCTCCCTAGGATAAAGTATCAACTGTAATACTTTAAAATTAGAGGGGGGGTTTCGTTTTTTTTTTGTTCACAACAGAGAATTCTGCAGGTGGCTGATAATAAATAAGACGACTTTGGCAGTCTGTAATAGCTCTTATTGGAAAGAGTAAACTAGAGGGAAGGGAGGACCTAATTTCACAGGCAGATTTCCCTCCAAGATCACCTGAATTTGTAATCATCTTACCTCGGTCACCTATCTAATCATTAGGAGGAACAGGAGAAGGAACTGGCCTGAATAATACAGTGTCTTTGTAATATTCATAATTCCCTCTGGAATCCAAATGTAGCTGATACTCCCTTTTATTTATTTCTTTTATCCTTGCTCTGACTATAATGCTAATACTAATCTGAGCTTCTGCCCAGAAGGAAAGTTTGAGTTACATGCTGCATCAAAGGAGGAAATGAAAATAATCATGAAACGACAAGGTGACCTAATTTAATGTAATTAATCTCCTATGTTAAAAATAGCTTATACATGTCTGGTTTTCAGAAGTGCTACACTTCCAGAAGGCTAGTAGAAGACAGTGGCATTAGCACTTTCATAAAACAATTCCTAAGCCCATATGGACGTGGGAACAGAAGCTTTTGACAGCTCTCATGGAGCTATATATGTTTCTATACTTTTAAATATTTATCTTGCCCTCTGATCTCGTAAACTGGATCTGCTTAATAAACAAAGCAACTTGAAGACCTCTTTAAAGAAAGTTCAAGAGGTATTGTTACGTCCTTGGTTTTTGTCATGTCTTGTGCTTGAAACCTTTGAAGTAAGGAGTGCCACTTCCATGTATCTTCTTCCAGTGTGAACCTGCTTTTTTATCAAAGGAGTCCCTTATGGCTTCTCCCATTTGGGAAACTATGTGATCACTGCATACTACTGAATGAGTGATACAAGGTCTGTGATGCCCATTGATCTTAGCCTGAATTAGTGGGAGTTTGGGACAGAGAAGGTAGAGTGACTGAACACACTTTGTCTTTGAAAGAAACAGAGGAACTGCCTCATCAGTCAGGAGTCATGCAAAAAGCAGGTAATTCATACGGAGAAGTTGTTTGCACTGATTTGTGACAGACACGTGAGGACGTACAGGTTTTATTTACAGGGATGGCTCTTGCAGGCCTTATCTTCAACAATAGCATAGAAGATAGTAGATATTATACACTATGTTCATGCAAAGTGATATGGTTAGATTCACTTCAAACACAGGCAGGAGGTCTTCGGGGGTTTGGCGCTTAATCCTGATATAGATTTCTGGGAAAGACAAAGGCTTTGCTGTACAGAAGTCACACATCCCCACCTGCCTTTGCCAGATCTCCTCTGTGACTGCTAACCCGCCTGTTCTCTGAGTGGCAGCCTTTTTTGGACTTTGTTAGGAGGGAAGGCTGTGTCCCAAGGCCATTAGTGCCACTTTCTTCTATCAGACATTGCACTGTGGATGTCCTCAACAAA
The DNA here is from genome assembly GCF_013368605.1 of Nyctibius grandis. NCBI lineage: Eukaryota > Metazoa > Chordata > Aves > Nyctibiiformes > Nyctibiidae > Nyctibius > Nyctibius grandis. The sequence goes on from NC_090659.1 coordinate 107,835,268, forward strand.
GATGTAAACTGGGCCTGTGTATGTTCTATCAAAGGATTTTGAAATTATGTACTCACAAGGTAAATCAGAGTCTAACGGTATGTTATTGTGAACAAGGCAAGTGTCGTCTGAAAGATACTTCATGTTCTTTTTCTGTTTGGCAGGCCTCACTGCTCTATTATGCCAGTTCTGGGGAAGCACATCAAGAAAAAGTTGGTCTAGTTGGACAGAGTCCCAGGGAAAGCAGCCAGACTTGTCAGGGGACAGGAAAGCACAGTCAATGTAAAGAAAATTAAGGAACGTGACTAACAGTGAGATGGGTTGTCTTGGAATATATAAAAGGTATCAGAAAGGAAGAAGTCAATAGACTGCCCTCCACGTTCACTGAAGAAGGAACAGAAGTTCCTTCCGGGAGCTTTAGCTAAACAGTTTGGACTTCAGCTGCAGCAAAGACTAGTTAGGTTAAAAACTATGGAATAGCATTCAAATGTTCAGGAGAGATAAGCACTTAATGAGATAACTGATATTTGAAACTACTGCACACCTTAAGAATATATTAAAAAAACCATCTCAGGAACAATATTTGACCCTGGCTTAGAGTAAGGTGTTGGACCATGACCGTATAATGCTCCTTCTCTACATATTGCCCATGGTTTTATGGTAACTACCTACAATATTGACTTTGAAAAGGTAAAAACTCGAAGCACCAGTTTATAAGAGTAGCTATACTCGTTTTTGCTGGGATAGAGTTAAATTTCTTCGTAGTAGCTAGCATGGGGCTATGGTTTGGATTTGTGCTGGAAATACTGGGGATGTTTTAGTTACTGCTGAGCAGTGCTTACACAGTGTCAAGGCCTTTTCTGCTCCTCACACTGCCCCACCAGTGAGTGGGCTGGGGGTGCACAAGAAGTTGGTAGGGGACACAGCTGGGACAGCTGACCTCAACTGACTAAAGGGATGTCCCAGACCATATGGCATGGTGCTCAGTAATAAAACTAGGGGAAGGTTGGCAGGGGGGCCACTTCTCGGGGACTGGCTGGGCATCGATTGGTTGGCGTTGAGCAATTGTTTTCATTTGCATCACTTGTCTTCCTTGGGTTTTATTTGTCTCTCTGTTATTTTTTCCTCTTTTCCTTACAATATTATTATTATTATTATTGTTGTTGTTCTTGTTCTTGTTGTTCTTGTTATTATTATTATTATTATTTCCTTTTAATTATTAAACTCTTTTTATCTCAACCCACGAGTTTTCTCACTTTTACCCTTCTGATTCTCTCCCCCATCCTGCTGTGGAGGGAGAGAGTGAGCATCAGTGTGGTGCTTAGTTGCTGGCTGGGGTTAAACCATGATGATAGCCTTACAGGATCAGACCAAAGGTTGAACTAAGCCACTAAATCAGCATGACCAAGTACCTCTCTGGAGTGCCTGTATGCTAGTAGATGCTGCATGGGGAGTAAACAGGAGGAGTTACAGGTCTGCATGCATGTAGCTACAGGGTTACAATCTCTCTGTGATCACAGCAGCATGGTAGGATAGCTGCAGTGGATTGGATCCAAGCTGGGAGGACAAGGAGAGGGAGTACAAGAATGTGATGGACATACTGGAACAAGTCCATGAAGGACCATGGAGATGATTAAGGGCTTGGAGCATCTTCCATATGAGGAGAGGCTTAGAGAGCTGTGACTGTTTATCCTGGAGAAGACTCAGGGGTTCTTACCGGTGTTCGTAAATACCTGGTGGGAGGGAGCAAAGAAGATGGAGCCAGAGGCTTCTCAGTGGTATCCACTGACAGGAAAAGAGGCAATGTGCACAAATGGAAAAATGGGGAATTCTGTTTGAACATAAGAAAAAGCTTTCTTACTGTAAATGTGGTCAAACACTGGAAAAGGTTGCCCAGAGAGGCTGTGGAGTCTCCCTCCTTGAAGATATTCAAAACCCAGCTGTGAACAACCTGTTCTAGGTGACCCTGCTTTGAGCAGGGGTGTTGGAGTAGATGATTTCCAGAGGTCCCTTCAAATCTTAGTGAATCTGGAATTCTATCAAGCGGTGGTAAATAGTGGCTGTGTAGAGAAATAGTAGAGGTACGAATTGCTTCTGCCTCTGGTTTGTCCTTCTAGCTTCTGGAGTCAGTAGGTTAAATACTAATCATGTTTAATAGTCATTGATAGATCTTCTCTGCATAAATATGTTTAATTATGTTAAACAGGCCAGTGAATTCCCCAAAGCACAAAGCTCTTAGCCATTGGTATTGGTAGAAAGGTTGCATGCGGATCAGAGGGAGAACGTGACTTTCTGTGATAACTAAAACTTAGGTTCTTATGACATATTCAGTGCATTTTGTTTACATTTGCAATGCACTAAGAAAATCTGGTCCGCTCTAGGCTCCTGCTGCATTTTGTTCACTTTCATCTCTCTGTTCCTTCTTTCCCTTTCCTGTCTTTGAAAGGCGCCTGTCTTTTTTTTGTAACATTTGCTAGAACGTAAGGAAAAAAAGAGAGCCTATTTGCTCTGGAAGAAGGGTCGGGTAACTTGGGAGGTCTATAGGGATGTTGCCAGGTCATGTAGGGAGAAGATTAGAAGGGCCAAAGCTCAATTAGAGTTTGATTTGGCTGCTACAGTTAAAGATAACAAAAAAAGTTTCTACAAATACATCAACAGCAAAAGGAGGGTCAAGGAGAGCCTCCACCACTTGCTGAATGAGGAGGGTAGTGTAATGTCAGGGGATGAGGAAAAGGCAGAGGTGCTCAATGCCTTCTTTGCCTCGGTCTTTAATGTCAAGACTGGTTGTCCTCAGGAAACTCGGCCCCCAGAGCCTGAAGTTAGGGACGGGGAGCTGTGTGAACCCCCCGTAATCCAGGAGGAGATGGTTAGTGACCTGCCATGCCAGTTGGACACCCACAAGGCTATGGGCCCGGATGGGATTCACCCCAGAGTAACGAAGGAACTGGCAAATGAACTTGCCAAAACACTCTCTATTATCTACCGGCAGTCCTGGTTAACTGGAGAAGTTCCAGCTGACTGGAAATTAGCAAATGTAACGCCCATCTACAAGAAGGGTCGGAAGGATGATCCAGGGAACTATAGGCCTGTCAGCCTGACCTCGGTGCCAGGCAAGGTGATGGAACAGATCATCCTGAGTGCCATTACACGGCACATGCAGGCCAGTCGGGGCATCGGGGCCAGCCAACATGGATTCATGAAAGGCAGGTCCTGCTTGACCAACCTGGTCTCCTTCTATGACAAAGTGACCCGCTTAGTAGATGAGGGCAGGGCTGTGGATGTAGTCTATCTAGACTTCAGTAAGGCATTCGACACTGTCTCCCACAGTATCCTCCTAGACAAGGTAGCTGCCCGGGACTTGGATGGGTGGACTCTTCAATGGGTATTATGACCTGGTCGCAACTAGTTCATAAATCCCTTGGAGTAAATTAAGGTGAAACGACACCAAATAACTGGTATCAAATTAAGAACAATTTATTAATACAGGGAAAGTTGCATGGTTGTAAGTGTCTTGGGTTTCTAAAGGCATTGAGAAAAGAGAGAAAAGGAAAAAGAGAAAGAGAAAGAGGATAGAGACTATGAGAGAGAGAGAAAGAGATATCACCACCCTTGGATCCAGCGATGTAAGTTGTCTGTAGTGTTGGTAAATTGCTTGCAGAGTTGCTCCTTAGGTAAATCGCTTGCAGGATCGGTCCTCAGGTGGTGGGCGGGCAGGAGCGAGCACCAGCATCCCAAGTGAGAAGGTCTAAATGCTTTAGGTCATTTGCATGCAAGATAGGAGAGGGTGGTAACATCCCTCTTGTGTCCCCTCCTCTGCTCACTTCCCATGCTAATTGGGATGCCTGCACTTTGTAGTCTTAGATTGTTCTCAAAATGAGTCGGTGGTCCCCCAAGGGGTGTCTGGTGGTCGTGATTCCCCCTAGTTGTGGTGTCCGCTGTATGACCCCGCTTCTGCACAAGTGTGGCTGATGCCTTGCAAAGTTGTTGCACATGTAGGCTGGCCCCAAGGAAAAGATACCATCCAGCCTCTGCAGGACTTATCTCTTCCTCCAGCCAGAGCTGTAAATCACAAAAATTAAGGCACAGCAGGGGTATTGTTCTGTTCCCAAGGCCCTTATCTCTTGCCAGACTTGCAGGCCTCTGTAGTACACATACCCTCCTCCAGCCAGAGTTGTCAAACAAGTTGTTTAAGGCATACAAACTCCGTCAGTCACAACGGGTTAAAAACTGGCTGGATGGCCAAGCCCAGAGAGTGGTGGTGAATGGGGCAAAGTCCAACTGGTGGCCGGTCACTAGCGGTGTCCTCCAGGGCTCAGTTCTGGGGCCGGTGCTGTTCAATATCTTTATAGATGATCTAGACGTAGGGATTGAGTGCACCCTCAGTAAATTTGCAGATGACACCAAGCTGGGTGGGAGTGTCGATCTGCTGGAGGGTAGGAAGGCCCTACAGAGGGATCTGGACAGGTTAGATAGATGGGCTGAGACCAACGGCATGAGGTTCAACAAGAACAAGTGCCGGGTCTTACACTTGGGCCACAACAACCCCATGCAGCTCTACAGGCTGGGGGAAGAGTGGTTAGAAAGCGGCCCGGTGGAAAGAGACCTTGGGGTGCTGATCGACAGCTGGCTAAACATGAGCCAGCAGTGTGCCCAGGTGGCCAAGAAGGCCAATGGCATCCTGGCCTCTATTAAGAATAGTGTAGCCAGCCGGTCTAGGGAAGTGATCGTCCCTCTGTACTCGGCACTGGTGAGGCCGCACCTTGAATACTGTGTCCAGTTCTGGGCCCTGCACTTCAAGAAAGATGTTGGGGTGTTGGAGTGAGTCCAGAGGAGGGCGACCAAGCTGGTGATTCTGTGATTCTATGGTGCAACTCTCATCTCCTAACTGAGCTATGTTCACTCCAGTGCCTACCCTATCTGAACCACTAATACAACTGCTTCTTGATGAGATGATAGTTTTGATTCCAGATGACTTTTATGTACTTTAAAGCAGATAATCCAGCAAAGGGGGACTTATGATTGTGTACTTGGGTAGATAATGTTGGATGAACTTGCCTCATGCTTGAAAGGGTCTCTGCAAGCATGAGAGAGGCTAACTCATGAAAAAATGTCATAGGTGGATTTCTAGAGACCTTTATGTATCTATATCTATGGCTATGTAAATATATTGTGCCATCTCACACATTTGAAAGCCTTTCTGTAAAGCCATGTGAATTTAAAAGAATACAATGCAAGAATACTTTCTAAAGTAAAGTTTCTCATCTGACAAATTACACAAATTTTTTTTTCATTCAAGTTTGCAGACACACGAGTTTGTCAGAGCTACATGTGTATGAATGTATTTATTTATGTATTATTTAATTACACCTTTGAAAAGGTACTTAAAGGAAAGATGCTGTTATGGGAGTATGGGGGAGAATCAAGCAGGGATCTAAAATTTAAGTGCTCCCTTATTATTCCTTTTTCTTGTACTACAGGTTCTGAATCTAATAACGTGATGTGCAAAGACAAACAGAGATAAGGAGCCAGAGATTGTGTTAGCTTCACTAAGAGGTTTTGCATGTGTACCAAAAAGTTATATGACAGATGGTCTTAGCAGTATAGCTCCTCTAACTGTCCGTGTGCCCATATCTGTCTGATATTTTCAACCAAGTATTCTGAGCAAAAAGGCTAAAGTTTCTGGACTGATTGTGCTGAAGGGTATGCATCAATATTTTGGGAGTTGATCCTTTCTTTTAGGTTTGCTCTTTTCATTTTCTGCTTACCGGTTTGTAAATGTCCTTCTGCAACTCTAGTTCAAATTTTCAGGGTCATTTACAAAGGTACCAAACACCAGGGAGAGAGTCAGTTTTTGTTTAAATCTGAGAAAAGCCCCAGACATTGTACTGTCTGAAATATTAGAGAACGGCTGAGTTGATTTCTTCCTGAGATATAATCATCGTTACAACTGTTACAATGCCCAAGTTATCATACTTCGGGACATGTTCCCCACAGAAATTATTATTGGGTCTCTGCTATATTCCTCTTTTTTTTTTTATTTTTTAATTTTTTATTATACAATTCTGTTAATGTAAGTGAAGTCAAACTGGTATAAAACTGGTGTGAGGGAATGGAAGACCAGATCTCCTCTGAGTGCACTGATATGTTGTGACTGGAGTACTCTGTTCTGACATTTAGAGAAGATAATGTAACTGTGAAAATGTCATGTTCATTGTCAAGATCTGAATGTCAACATCCTTTGACCTCAGAGTCCTTTAAAGATTGGTGACTATAAAAGAAGCAGTTGTGTTTTCCTTTCCCGTTTGTCTTCTGAGCAGAGTTTCTGCTGCTTTGGGAACAGCACTGACATTTATTTGAGAACTTAGTGGCAGGCACAAAATCACATCCTGAAAACAAACATATAGAAGCTTGTTGAGACATGCTGGCAGCTAGATGCTTTCAACTGTGCTGCTTTTCAGATTTCTGTACGCAGATGTTTTGTAGAAAACGGGTGTCATGAAAGAGATGTGAGAAATATGGATAATACTGACTTCTTAATGCTCGTGAAATTCTTGACTTCTGATAGAGTCTGCTCTGAGCCTAGGCAGGAGTGAATGTGAGAAAGATGATGAGTTCTTTATATGGTAGCTTGTCTGGCAAGTGACTGACTTGCACAACCTCTAGAAAAACTGCTGTATTGCAAATGCTAATTCAGTCTGTGACCTTTGCATAATAAGAACACTGATAACAGTTTTTCCAATGGTGCACTCATTAATAAAGTGTAGGGAATGGGACTGGTATGATGGGTTTGAGGCAGATAGAATTAGTATCTTTAATCATCTCTTCTGGATGACTGAACTGCTTCACACACATTTGTCTTGGAGGTATGGGCTGGAATTATACATCAGATATCCAAGTAAAGATTAATATGCTTTTCAAGATGATGCTAGATACCTTTCTACCTGGCCTGACATCTGAGAAGCCACAGGTGCTGAAGTCTAACACAGATAGGGTATACTTAGCAGGGTATCCAGTTTCATGTGAGGATGAAGAGTTATGCCTTATAGAATGTTTTCTAGAGTTCTGTCCAGTTTTAGAAGTCACTGGCAACAAAGTCCACTTAGAGCAGAGACCCCACCTGGAGTACTGCATTCAGCTCTGGGGCCCCCAACATAAGAAGGACATGGAGCTGTTGGAGCGAGTCCAGAGGAGGGCCACGAAGATGATCAGAGGGCTGGAGCACCTCTCCTATGAAGAGAGTCTGAGAGAGTTGGGGCTCTTCAGCCTGGAGAAGAGAAGGTTCCAGGGAGACCTTATAGCAGCCTTCCAGTACCTGAAGGAGGCCTACAGGAAAGTGGAAAAGGGGCTTTTTACAAGGACAAGTAGTGACAGGACGAGGGGGAATGGTTTTAAACTGACAGAGGGTAGATTTAGATTAGATATTAGGAAGAAATTCTTGACTATGAGGGTGGTGAGACACTGGAACAGGTTGCCCAGAGAAGCTGTGGCTGCCCCCTCCCTGGCAGTGTTCAAGGCCAGGTTGGATGAGGCTTTGAGCAACCTGGTCTAGTGGAAAGGTGTCCCTGCCTGTGGCAGGGGGGTTGGAACTAGATGATCTTTAAGGTCCCTTCCAACCCAAACCATTCTATGATTCTATGATTCTATGAATTAATTACTTTTCACTGAAGTGTTCTGCCAATGATCTGCTGATTTGTGCCGAATCTTCCCATCAAGAAGCAGAATATTGACTCTGTGTTCACCTGGCAAGGAAGCCTCTCTGCTGGTGGGAATGATGCTGGCATCCTTACCAGGAAAAAGGTGGACATATTCCTACAGGAATGTGGGAGAGCATGTATTTAGGCAGGACTTAGAAGCATTAGTGGTATATTAGTACTATATATACTGTGCACAACAGAATCCTTCGCTGGCTGAGTTAACCTAGAGGGGAGCATTGGGCCATGCAAGGTTTGAGAAGGATCCAAAAAATAAGGCAGTAAATGAAGGAAACACATTCTGTGATCATCATACGCAATTACCCTTTATTTAGATGAGAATGAGGCCATCACTAGAGGCATCATAAATCCCACTGGTATCATAGAAATAGCCCAAGGAAGTAAATATTAATCTGTAAAGCACTGAAGAGGCCATTTATTCCAACTGTGTAAATGTGTGAGAAGGCTGAACTCAGCCACATTGCTTTTGTTAAAAGACATTTGATGCTGTTTTTGAAATGTGAATCCGAGATCCTTGGTAGAGAGTTCTCTGGTCTCATAGTCACTTCATTTCTTACTTTGCTACAGACTTATTTTGATGTATCTTTAGTGGTACAAGGCTTTACAGTCACTCAGATGTTTTCTGGAAGCGGTTAGTTTTAGACCGAAATTAAGTTCAGGAGTGGATTGAGTAATTATCTGAGGCAGGGAATGTTGATAGTGATCTCTTTGTTGACAATACAGAAAGGTGTAATTATTATTTTTGGAATTCATTTAGATACTGTCAATTTGTTGCCAATGTGGTATATACAGTATGTTTTGATGAAATAAATGACATCATGGACACATATTAAAAATATGTATTACCTGTCAACCCTCTAAAGACTGAAATGCAGCCTGTAATGAGGAAAAAGGTCCAAAGTAAAGAACAAAGGACTGCTCAAGGGATTTCAGATGACGTGGAATTTGCTCTGAATTTCTCCGAGTAACACCTATTACTTCAGCTTCATGTTTCAATTACCTGTAAGAGAGAGAGAAGCAATATTGCTGAAAATCTGTATTTTTTGAAATAAAACTGCCAAAAAGTAAAAAGACTAGAATGATGAACAGGAGGCCTGTTTTCTACTAACCGTGTTGGTTATGTGCTCCCATGGTCTCCTTTGAACGCCAGATCCAAAACACCCAGGCTTGCCCTTCAGCCTGTGTATACACCCTTCAGCCAGTGTGTATGTATGGCACATCCCCTTGCTCTATGTGACAGACAGAGTTTGTATGCCTTAAACAACTTGTTTGACAACTCTGGCTGGAGGAGGGTATGTGTACTACAGAGGCCTGCAAGTCTGGCAAGAGATAAGGGCCTTGGGAACAGAACAATACCCCTGCTGTGCCTTAATTTTTGTGATTTACAGCTCTGGCTGGAGGAAGAGATAAGTCCTGCAGAGGCTGGATGGTATCTTTTCCTTGGGGCCAGCCTACATGTGCAACAACTTTGCAAGGCATCAGCCACACTTGTGCAGAAGCGGGGTCATACAGCAGACACCACAACTAGGGGGAATCACGACCACCAGACACCCCTTGGGGGACCACCGACTCATTTTGAGAACAATCTAAGACTACAAAGTGCAGGCATCCCAATTAGCATGAGAAGCGAGCAGAGGAGGGGAGACAAGAGGGATGTTACCACCCTCTCCTATCTTGCATGCAAATGACCTAAAGTATTTAGACCTTCTCACTTGGGATGCTGGTGCTCGCTCCTGCCCGCCCACCACCTGAGGACCGATCCTGCAAGCGATTTACCTGAGGAGCAACTCTGCAAGCAACTTACCAACACTACAGACAACTTACATCGCTGGATCCAAGGGTGGTGATATCTCTTTCTCTCTCTCTCATAGTCTCTATCCTCTTTCTCTTTTCCCTTTTCCTTCTCTCTCTTTTGATAGCATCTTTAGAAACCCAAGACACTTACAACCATGCAACTTTCCCTGTATTAATAAATTGTTCTTAATTTGATACCAGTTATTTGGTGTCGTTTCACCTTAATTTACTCCAAGGGATTTATGAACTAGTTGTGACCAGGTCGTAACACTCTGATACCACAGTGGGATATCTGAGGTGGAGTAGCCACAGGGCCCAAATGTGCCTAGCGACTAGCCAAGTCGGAGCCCAGCGTGGTGCCAGCACATTTGGATAGCCTTTGCCGGTACTGTGTGTATTTAGATCAAGTAGTTTGGTGTTTCAGCTTCTACCTTTTATATATATATATATTCATCATCAGACAGCAAAAGTTGTCCCAGCCAGCTACTGCATTGCAACGAGGCACCAGCATCAGCCTCTCCCCATGTACATATATGAACGTGGGGACAGCATGCCAGGAAGAGGAGCCAGAGGAGCTGTCTCCCTCGGAACACAAAGCGTTCTCATGCTTCCCCATTGCTGCAGCCCTGCCTCTTCTTCTGCTACCTGAGCTATATTTCCAGATGCTACTGAAGGAAAGAATAGGGCATGGCCCCATGTCACCCACCCAGCCCAGTGTGAGGTCCCAGTCTTGGCCTGGCACCACCTGTTGTGGTGTGTAAGTACTCTGCAGGAATGTGGTACAGTGTGCTCTGCCCTGCTACGAGTCATCCTTGGGGATGGACAGCACAGGAGTCAGTCCACTTCCTCTCATTGCCGCTAACAATACTAAACCCCAAATGTCCTTTCCTGGGTCCATTTACATTCACACTTGGGTTTCTGTGTTGAAAGGAGAGAAAAAGCCCAGCCTGGGTGTGCTTCAGATCAACACCTTGGAGAGATGGGAGCTCATGTTACTCCTGGCATGGTGTTCTTGAGGGGAAGGGAACTAATAAGGTTTTTTTGGGCAGCTAGTCAGATGTATACTTGAAGAAAAAAACACCAAGACCCTCCAAATCAAAGACTTCGTACCTCTAAAGCCAGCTACCCATAGGTGCAGTCCTGAGAGGCCTTTGGGACTCGCATCTTGCAACTAGTGCCTGGGCAACAGTGGCAGCCAGGAAGAGGGCCAGACTCCTCGGGGAGGATTTGGGGATGCTGTTTCATGTTGAAGTGTTGCATTTATAGGGTGGTGACCTTCCTTTTTCTGTCTCAGTTGGCTGAACTGCCAGGGTAGACGCTCCTCTGTCCAGATTTCGGCAAGCAGCTTTTTGGTCATATCTGTGCTTAATGAAGTCTATAAGAGGATCCTGAAGGGTCTGAGATTGAGGGTGGCAGCCTCCCCTCCATGGGGCAGCCTTTGCAAGGGGACTGACAGATGTATCTAAAAGCTGAAAGAAAAGATCAGGAAATCAAGAAAAACAGCTGGCCATTTAAATTTTTTATATACTTACTGCTGGCAGCCACACTTTCCTTCTCTCATTAAATGTATTTAAATTCTCCCTAGCATGACCATCAGGACATAAACCAGTCCTTCCTCCAGTGCAACTTTCAGGCAACAGCATTTCTCACAGATAGCCTCTAGTAAGTATGTAGCACCCACTGGTTCTTCAGCACATTTCTCATGAAGACTTTTCTGAAACGTTTAGGGTAATAGAAGCTGGAAGGCTCTCTTAACCCTAGCAGCAGACTCCCTTCTCCCTCGAGAAAGTCTGTTGCTGTTAACTTCATCTGAAAGCACTGGTCTCTGCAGCACCTCTGTGGTGCTCTTGTGGTCCTCTCTGTCCTGATGCTTCTCTGAAACATTTAGTGGGAGCATCTCCCTGTCTAGTTAGGGTCCTGGCAGCCTGTACAGTGAATCTATATGAATCAGATTTTTGTGTGCTTATTTGGTGGTAAAGGGGAGATGTATTTAGTCACCCCCTATTCTTGCATCTTCTGCTTAAGTTTTACTTGTGGCATCCCAAAGTGTCGAATTAAGATACTGCTTTGCATTAGAGAGAAACAAGAGAAAATCATACAGTTCATTATGAAACATTTGAAGTGTATTTAGGAGAAATCACACTGTTCAGAATGAGACCACCTGATTATTTGTGAAATAATAGATTATACTGTGTTCCAAGGGACTGAGTGGATATAACGATCAGATTGCAGCTCTGGTACATGGTGTGCTGAAAAACACTTGCTCTTACTTCATTTCTTCTAAAGCAATTGGAGTCCTTCCTCCGCTTGTATCTACAGGCCTCTGGCTTTTTTCAAGAAGGGCCATTCCCATTTATTCAAAAGGGGATTTTGCCTAATTTAAGATTGCAATTTCAGGGCGGGTGTTTATAATTCTCACAGATGTCTTTACCACACACAGGGACTGGAAATTACAGCGACGCAACCTCTGGGAAATGACATGAGCTATATTAACTATAGAAAAATGTCTCTTAGGAATTAAACAGTAGGAAAAAAAACAGTGAGAAACTACTGTCGGGAGCAAATGTGAACTAGCATGAAAACAAATAGTGTCATGCATCTTCCTTTCTAAATTCTACTATTTCGTTTGTTCAAGCTTGTATATGCACAAAAAGGTCTGCTAGGTTAAAAGGATTTGTGGTAAGACTGAAATGACTATCTCTCAGTCACTAGAACTGGAAGTGTTCCTGTTACACTGCTGACTGGATTTGAAGTATTATGTTACAATAGTAAGAAGAACAAATTGTCTTAGATGGATAAACTGGAAGATATGAGAGAATAAAAATAACATTCATCAGACCATAGTAGGTCCATGAAGCCCTGCTAACGCTAAGAGGGGTCAACAGCAGACACTTAGGTAAGAATGGAAGAAATGAGCAGCATTTTAGTCATGCTTTTTCCTACCAATTTGGTATGGAGGAGAAAGAACTTCCCGTAGTATTGAAGACATAGTTGCCTGCACTGCGATTTGTGAGACTTTTTGTCTTCTGGTACTTTTAAAATAATGGTTTGTGTTGCATACAAGTTTATTGAGTTATTTCATGGCATTACCGCATGGCCTCATTCCTGAATGGCAATTGCCAGCTCAGAGCCCACCATCATAAACATGCAATTACAATTTTCCTTCTCTGTATCATTTTAGGTTTACCTGCACCAAACTTGGTCTGCCGTTTTCTCTCTCAGTCATTTATTGATAAGACCCTTCTGCATTTCTGCAGTCAGCTGGCCTCTCTATTACCTTGCACAGCTTGGCATTGTTAACAAATGTTGACAACCCTTATGCATATTATCTGTCTCTTTATAGATATGGTAAACAGTGTGGCCTCAAGCAGAGATTCATAGTGAACTCCCACAACATGAAAACAGAGTAAGTATTCTTACCCTTTGTTTTCTAGCCGTTTAGCCATATGAGGAGCTTTCCTCTTGTCCATTTTATAAAACCATAGAATCATAGAATCATTTAGGTTAGAAAAGACCTTTAAGATCATCAAGTCCAAGTGTTAACCTAGCATTGCCAAGTCCACCACTAAACCATGTCCCTAAGCACCACATCTACACATGTTTTAGATACCTCCAGGGATAGTGACTCCACCACTTCCCTGGGCAGCCTGTTCCAATGCTTGATAACCCTTTCTGTGAAAAATTTTTTCCTGATATCCAATCTAAACCTTCCCTGGCACAACTTGAGGCTGTTTACTCTCATCCTATCATTTGTTACTTGGGAGAAGAGGCCAACACCCACCTTGCTACAGCCTCTTTTCAGGTAGTTGTAGACAGCAATAAGGTCTCCCCTGAGCCTCCTTTTTCTCCAGACTAACCAACCCCAGTTCCCTCAGCTGCTCCTCATAAGACTTGCACTCTAGACCTTTCATCAACTTCGTTGCCCCTCTTTGGACTCGCTCCAGCACCTCAATGTCTTTCTTGTAGTGAGGGGCCCAAAACTGAACATAGTATTCGAGGTGTGGCCTCACCAGTGCCAAGTACAAGGGGATGATCACTTCCCTAGTCCTGCTGGCCACACTATTTCTGATACAAGCCAGGATGCTGTTGGCCTTCTTGGCCACCTGGGCACACTGCTGGCTCATATTCAGCTGGCCATTGATCAACACACCCAGGTCCTTTTCCACCAGGCAGCTTTCCAGCCACTCTTCCCCCAGCCTGTAGTGGTGCATGGGGTTGTTGTGCCCCAAGTTCAGGACCCGACACTTGGCCTTGTTGAATCTCATACAGTTGGCCTTGGCCCATTGATCCAGCCTGTCCAGATCCCTCTGCAGAGCTTTCCTACCCTGTAGCAGATCGACACTCCCGCCCAACTTGGTGTTGTCTGTGAACTTCCTGAGGGTGCACTCAATCCCCTCATCCAGATCATTGATAAAGATATTAAAGAGAACTGGCCCGAATACCCTTGGGGGCCCTGGGGAGCACCACTTGTGACTGGCTGCCAACTGGATTTCACTCCATTCACGACAACTCTTAGGGCCTGGCCATCCAGCCAGTTTTTTACCCAGAGAAGTATATGCCCATCCAAGCCATGAGCAGCCAGTTTCTCCAGGAGAATGCTGTGGGAGACGGTGTCAAAGGCTTTACTAAAGTCCAGGTAAACAACATCCACAGCCTTTCTGTCATCCAATAAGCGGGTCACCTTGTCATAGAAGGAGATCAGGTTAGTCAAGCAGGACCTGCCTTTCATAAACCCATGCTGATTGGGCCTGATTGCCTGGTTGTCCTGTATGTGCCCCATGATAGCACTCAAGATGATCTGCTCCATAATCTTCCCTGGCACTGAGGTCAGACTGACAGGCCTGTCGATCCCGGGACCCTCCTTCCGGCCCTTCTTGTAGATGGGCGTCACATTCGCTAACCTGCAGTCCCATGGGACCTCCCCGGTTAGCCAGGACTGCTGATAAATGATGGAAAGTGACTTGGTGAACACTTCCACCAGCTCTTTTTTTAGTTTGCTTCTTTAAGAGCCTCTCACAGTAAGCCCTGCCAGATGTGTTTTGGAAATGAAAGTAGATTATATCAAATGCATCTTCTTTGTCCATATGTTTTTTAAAAGTATATATAATCAGAGAATTCCAGGAGATTTGTGGTGATTGACCTCTGTGAAAGCTGTGTTGATCTTCCCCACTTTGTACTTGCTAATGCTATTCCTTAGAGGAGTCGCTAACAATTTCCCCAGTGTAGATGTTGAGGTTATTTGCTTATAGTTTCTCAGTTCTCTTTTGAAAGCCTTTGTAAAATCTGTTGCCACTTTTCTGGTTGTAAGGCAGTTTTAAGGGGTTTAGTGGTTTGGCTTTTTTATCCTTGAGAGTACCTTTAGAAATCATGAGTTCCTACCAACTTGTCCCATCCAGTTGTTGCCGCTCTTTCTTTTTTTCACTCCATAACTACTTCTACTGAGACCTTGAGTTGAAACAGATCTTCCATGTACTTACCACAAAAAAGTGTCCTGATAGGTATCAGCGTCTCCTCTTTTTTTTTTCCCCCCAGCAAATGCAGTTACAAAATACACTTAGTTTTATTGCTATGGCTTCATTTTTTTTTGAGCTTGTCTGTTGCAGCTTCATCATCTGTTGTCTCTGCAAGGTCTCTGATATATTTCTTGCTCTTACTGTGTTTGAAAATTTATGATGTTTTTATTCCTTACCATGTTTCAATTCCGGTTATTTGGCTGCTTCTCTCTACTTACCTGAACTCTGACAAAATTTTCATCACAAGAAATGCCATTTGTGGAAATGTCTGGATTTGATTCTTTGCTCATTTACAACAGGTCAAGCTAAGAACAATGCTAAAATCAGTAGAGTTAATCAGTGATCTCATTAAAGGAAAAGAAGAGTTAGAAACCTTGAATTTGCCAAAGCATTTCTGTGTCCTCTAGATCCAAGAAACCCACATCTGTTGGTCTAGTAACCCCAGGATGTGGTTTTACCTCAGTCTCCAATAAATAAATAATGTAGATACCTAAAATTTCATCCTAATGCCCTTTTTGATCCCCATTCAGAGCATAACAAATATCTGACACGTTCAAGGCTACAGTGCAAGACTTGTTTCTCTAAGAATTTGTACCCAAATGCTTACTTGCCCCCCTGCCCCCAAAGGCAAGTGAGGGGATGACTCGCCCTTTGGCAAAGAAACTATGATCCAAATACTCACTTATACCAACCAGAGTCCAATCAATTCTGTTGTTCTAGACACACAGTTTTAGGAAAAATCTGCTTTTTAGCTTTTGAGTGTCTTGTTTTTCACTAAGGTCATCTGGATGACTTCCAAAATACAGGGTACAAAATTATTAGAAGCATTTGAAATTTTAGGCTTGTAATTCTTGCTTTCAGCTAGAGGAATACTGGAAAGAATAATGTTACTGAAAACACTAACATATCCTGATACATCACGTAATATACATAGCGAAATGTCTTCTTATTCTTCAGTCAATACCATCATTTCAGGCTTTGCCTTTGTATGGCCCACCCACAAACATGATACTGAACTGGCTAATCTAGTTTGAAAGGCTGAGGCACCCATTCTTTGTTATAAGCTTTTACTGCAAGCCCAGCAATTGGACAGAGTATATTAAAATATCAAAACAGAAAGATTTGAGGAACTTTTTTGTTCCCTATCTCACCTTTCAGACCTCTGGCACTGTTTCTTCTGTTCTGGATCACAGATTAAATCATTTAAATGAGGAAAATGTGAGAATATAATATATGCTGTGTGGATATAAGCAGAATTCAGAAATAAAATTTATTAAACTTCTCAGACCCTAATTTATCACTTGCAAAATTTACAATTAGTGAGGCAAAACAAGCAAAATTGTTCCTCTTTTAACAAAGAGTGAAAGCAGATTGCTTTTGAGCAGGCTGGTTTCCCAGGTTGTCTCAAATAGGTGACAGTGAGCTTTGATGTTTGAACTACAGTGAAGGAAATAAAAAGAAATCCTCTCCCCCCTCAATTTTTAAAACTTATTTAGGAAAATTTTCTGCCTCCACACTATAGAAAGAAAGTGTGTGTAACTGAGAGAAAAGTAGAGGATATCTGTCATACGGTTTTATTAAAATATAATATCATAATATCAATTGGTAGGAACAATAACTGTCATACATAATTGTACTAATGTGATATCTGCTTGTAAGATACATTGCCTTTGATTAAATTCTGCAGAATTACATGCTTATGAAAGATGCAGAAAGGGATGTATTTAATCTCAGTCCCAAGGAGATGCATCTTTGCTGCTTTGCATGGGTGTTTTGGAGATGCATTATCTCAGCTGTATACCTAGTCAGGCTTTGTTTCCACTTGCTTCTCTGATTCTTCTTCACCAAAATACAAAGGAGGCCTTTCCTGTTTCCTTTATTTAGCTGACAATTACAGGAATATCTCCTTCTCTGAAGGAATCTGTGACCTTGGGCTGTGTAGCTTGCTGGAGTCTTGTCTTTATGCAGCAGAAGTCCCATTATATTTTCTCACTAAGCAGAAGAACTGTTAAATCAGAAGTACTCAGAACAGTTCATGGTGGGTGAGTAGGTTCGCACTATGGAAAAGAAAGATCTCATTACTAGTGTAGCTCAACAGTAGAACCTTGTTTAGAAGTACTGGAGAAGTAACTGCAGAGCCACATTTTCTTACTAACTTTGCCAAAGAGGGAAGGGCTACAGCTTTCCTTTCTCTGAATGTCACCTATGTAATACAGAATAGTCAAAATGTCTCTGAAGTAAGCAACAACTGAGATACGTATAACACAGGTCATCCTAAATGGTCACGATATGAACAAATGCTTTGTGGGAATGAGAACTGTTAGATTACAGAATCACTTCTGAAAGGAAGGAGGAGGAACACTAGGACCTGCAACATTGACAACTGGCAGGCTATAAAACGTACTGAAACTGTAAATAAGAAAATGTGAGTACAACCATGTAGTTATAAGGAGACAGACTTTGTTGCCCAGTTAGTGTTCTTCCTCTCTGACTTCAGTGATTCTTGCCTAAGTTATTATTCTTCCTGTTATTCATGACCTCACGATTTGTTCAGAAACTGAAAATAGGTCACATCAAGACAGAGGATGAGGAGAAATTGATGGCAATATGAGGACGAGATTTTTTTTAAAAAGTGGGTGAAACTTGCTCCAGTCTCATTCGACTCTTAGCAGATGGCAATGCACTCTCATTCTTGGCAAATGATTTTAACAGGCTCTCTGAGCAAATGCATATGGGGGCGGAAGTTATGATGCAGTTCTAAAGTAGAAAAATCACTTATAACTCAAGCTTTTTACATCTTAAGCTATTATGAGCAGCTGTGAAAACACATATTTATTTTGACTATTTGCCTTAGCTTCAAAATTTGTAGTTGGTATGAGAAATCACAGGGTGTTCCCTTTCTGTTTCCTTTTTAAAGCATTTTTGTGCAAGGCTTCTTTACACCTGTGGATTCCAGAGCTATAAGTAATGCAATAAAAATCTGATGCAAATCACACTGACATGAGCAAGTGGCTTTCCATGGGCTTTATAGGGCTTTCTGATGGACCTTCTCTAGCTTTGGATCAAGCCTGTTGCTTTACTGTTTTCATGTCTACATGAAAAACTTTGCCTATTTTAAGGGTCTCGTTTAGACCATGAGGCAGGAGTTATCTCACTTTCAGGCTCTGACATGCCTGAGTCAAAGTTGCACATCTGCAACTTTGCAGAGTTGCAACTCTGTCTACTGGGGTTTATACTGGAGTAGAAATGACAGCATGAAGGGCCTAATGTCTCGATTGAAATGGATTTTAGGAAGATGCTGAGCTCTTGGACTGGGCTGCTTTGAGCATGCACCACAGGGTGCCAAAAGAACTTGGGGTCCCACCCATTCAACTGGGGAGTTTTGGCAGTGATAGACTAGAGCTTTCTGACTTGGTGCTTGGGTTTGGAGACACAAGCTTCCTCCATGATCCCAGTGTGAGCACTTCTGCATCTTGCTATTTTTGTATTTCCCTCACACAGTCTACCATCTGCTTCACCCCCTTTGTTTAGCAACTGAAGGAAAGAGTTGTTCTAAAATCTGAAGTGGGACTGTAGAGTGATTCATGACCAGGTATAACAGGAATAGCTCATTCCTAACTCATTTGAGAGTTTGTTGAAATTTTGAGAGCACTTTTCCAGAAAGTACATCAACCTGAAAATTCAGATCAAAAGAAATTCATACCATAAAAACAAAGGAAATGCAGATTAAAATTTAATGCTGAGTAGTTCCAGGTAACTGACTTCATCACCTACGAATGGAAAAGGGAAAGTTGTCTTCTGCCAGTATTTCCTGGGACCTTACAGGTAGCTCCATAGAGTGAAATAGATGGGCCTGCTTGGAAACACTTGCTGTTGCTGGAGTGATTGACCCTCCCAGTGGTATGGAGTTTCCCACTGAGTGCTCAACAACTGCAGGCTTCACTCTGGTTTTCTGGTCCCTTTCATGAGGAGAGAGATCTCTCTTTTGAAGAGAGAAACACACTCTGG
Source organism: Nyctibius grandis (assembly GCF_013368605.1). Lineage (NCBI taxonomy): Eukaryota > Metazoa > Chordata > Aves > Nyctibiiformes > Nyctibiidae > Nyctibius > Nyctibius grandis. The sequence goes on from NC_090659.1 coordinate 107,854,274, forward strand.
TATCCATGGCTATGAGATGCTAATCTCCCTAATTATAAACCACTGTGAATTACTGTGTACATTTTGCCATTCAATAGGAGAGAGTTTATATTGCTTAGCTATGGCTGCTGAGATTAAATCTTCTCTGGACAGTGACTCTAAGGGACTCCGAGGAGGGTTGATTATATCCAAACTGTGCTTACTTTAAGCTCATTAACTTACAATTAAAATTATATCTGTGAAGCTTGTTGAAAAATTAAATTGCTTTTAAGGTTGCTGTGGGCTGTTTTGAAATAATTAAGTTTTGTTTTGTAGGATATAGTATCTAGTTTGAAGTAATCATGTGTTTTAAAATCACTGAAAATTAGTTTGGCAAGTCTTTTCTTCATCAGTAGTGAAATAGCTTCATGTGCATCAGAAGGACTATTTTTTGTGTTTATATTAAATTGTGAAGGTCAACTAATCCACTCTGTTACATCAGTTTTATTCCAGAGAAAGTCTAGAATGAGAGAGTAACCTTTTCATTAAGAAGTTCTTTCTTCAGCACTATTTGTGGTATGCTGAATCCCTGCTTGGTCTTGATTGTGCCTCTCAAGTTTTCCTTGAGGCTTCATAGAGGTGTTTCATAGATCAGCATTAGCTTGTATCTTCTTAGGAATGAGATAGGTACAAAAAGTGGAGAAAGGTTTAAGGTGCAAAAGCAAGCACTTGTATTTAGTAAAAAACTGGAGTACTTGCCTATTATTTTCTTTAAAACTCTTCCATTCAATTTACAGAGTAGATGCAAAATGAATTGAAGTTGAAATGTTCTGTCTTTCAGTCATAATTCTGAAATATTCTGTCTTTCAGTCATAATTTAGGTCACAATTTTAGGCACCTTGATTTCAGAGAGCAGGGTGGTAGGGGCCCAGATTACAGTTCTTCCTTACACCTTTCCCATGTGCACTTCCCACTTGCTTTGGGAGAAGGTTGAGACAGGAACCGAAGGAGTCTTCTCCCACAGAGAAGGGCCTTCATGTTGGTTAAGACTTCCACACCTTATAGGATGACCCCCCTACTCAGGAGGTGTGGAGATTGTCTCCAACATGGATTTTTCTCTGATCTGATCTTAAAGGCATTTGCCTGCAACATGAGATCGGTGAATTCACAGCTGGAGGGGCTTACATGTCAGTTGTCTTGTTCTTTAGTAGTGCTCTAATTTCTTTGTCTGTTTGTTAAAAAAAAATGCCCACAACCTCTTGATTTGCTGTCTTCTTTTCCTTCACTCACCCCCTTCATTGCTCTCCTCTCTCTCACCATCAGTGTCTGACCCTGAATAAGGGTGTTGGAGTCTAAATTGTAGTCGAAGTTGGCAGCCATGGAGAAGGTCTGAGCGAGGTGCAGATGTCTGCTGGTGTGCCTGGTCTTTGATGTGACTGACTTCTGCTCTCTTTTTGTTTGATGTTTGGAAAGGCCATGTTATGCAGAGTGGTGCCTAGGATTCTTACAAAATCCATGGTAAAATGAAACGCCTCACTTACCTGCCTATGATCTCTCTTAGACTATATCTTGACCTTTCCATTTACTATATGGAAAGCTTTACCCAGTGGTGGCAACTTTTTGGGGGTCTGAAGACCAGCTTATTAAAAAAATCAACTTTCCTATGAGTAGAGGTGCTAGTGTGACTAGCTGGTAATATAGGGACTTAATGTGATGTCTACTGTTGCAGATCTGTAGGAAGCATCATAATACTATACCTGAATGTGGCTGCTTTGAGAGTTACATGTGTCACACTCATTTACTCTGTAAGACATTGACTTGTATTGCATTTTATCTAATTCTTAAATGAGAACAACTTTTCAGAGAGATACATTGATTCAAAAAAGTTTACATTGTCAATGGTAAAAATTTCATGTGCAAGAATTTCTAGGCTCTTAGAAATTAATTTTTGATGTTGACACTTGGTGTTTTACATTGAAGAGTTTATACATCTTCGCCATCTGTACATTTTTTATAGCCAAATGGACAAAATACTGAATTTATAATACTTTAAATTCAGTTTTATCAGGATTCATGATGAGCTGGATCGTTCTAATATTTTTTCTAGTGTTCTTGTTTGTTTGTTTTTTCAAATAAAAAAATTATTAAACTTCTAATGAAATAATTGCATTGAAAAAATTACTTTATGCCTCCATTTTCCATAATTACTGTCAGCACTGTTGTGAAAATGCTCTCTTCTTATCAAAGTAGCTTTAGCAATAGGAAACATTTTAATTTTTCAAATGTAATCCTTGAAAATTGTTTCTCTTGAAACTCAAGCATACTTTGCACATTTTTTTCATGATCTTGAAATAGATAGTGTTTTGAGATCAAGATTAAAATTAGCAAAACACATGAAGCCTGTGGGCTACTGTTGATGATAACACAGTTATGGATAATTCTGGCCAGTGGAGGCTAACCATAATGTTACCTCTTCCAAAGTCTGAATAAAGTACTGAAACAGTTGCATATGACTAAGTTGTCCCATACTTTTATTCCTCAACATCACTGAATACTATGAACTCCCTGTTCCAGAAGTATCTTAACCTAGTGATTTTCAGTGCTTGCAAAACAGTTCCCTTTATATTTTCTTTACAATTTTCACTTATTTGTTATTTTTTACAATTTTTGGTCTTAAGTGTTTTGTTTTATCTGAACTGCTTCATGTGTGGCAGTGAAATGCCACATGAATGCCCAGTTACTTTTGCGTAAGGGTGAGAGTCCACAAGAATCTCAGATTTGCTTCACCATTTGTTATGAAATACGTGGGTTTTGATGTAACAAAATCAATTTCAGGAATTAATTCCATAAACACATTTGCTTTTGTTGTTCATGGAGCTTAGTTATTCTTTTAATACAATATGATATGGATATTAACTGTAATTGTCAATATTGTCTCAAAACTCTTTCATTTAAACAAAGTGAAAAGTATTTCTCTTTGCCCAAATTATCGTTCAGCAGATTTGTAATATCATATCGGAGTGGGCTCATTCCTTTTTAGCTGTATCCCGCTCCATATTTTGATGCATTCGATACTGTTTAACCTAAATCTTCAGGAATGACATAACAGAAGACAATATGGTTTCTTTTATGCAGTCCTTGTCAGATAGGACCTTTCCATATTGAACAACAGAACATGCCACCTAATAATTTATTAAATAGTAAGGTTGGGTTTAGTCCTTGTTGATGTGCATCCAATTAAAGTGGACTAGGAGCTTTGGAGAGAATTACAAGTCAATTAAAAAAAATAACTCATCCTTCTTCTAAAAATACTCTAATGACACATTACTTCAGTCAAACGTTATTTCCTAAGCATGCTGCTCAAATAATAAGAGTTCTTCTTTCTTCTACTTTGAAAACGAATTTTTTGTGATGCCTTTCAAAATGGCATTTAACAATATACAGTCTACAAAATATTTTATTTTTAATAATGCTTTGCTCTTTTGTTCAATCACTACATGCTTGAGTATCTATCATTTTTGAAAACATCTACCAGCACTTGGTTTTACTTTTTTACCTCTAGGCTTCACCATCATGAATCCAAACAACTTAAAGGTCATGGTGTATGTATATAACACTCCACAATTTTTAACCTTCTCTTTAGGTTCTTTTAACTGCATTAATCAATTTACTTTTCCAGAATTTAAGAAATAAAATTAATTGTTTCGAAAGAGTCAATCAGCTTGGTCCTGAAGTGGGATGCAAGTATGGCTTGGCACTAACTGGCACACAGAAATAACTTCTGGGTTATGCCATTCCACCAGAGTCTTCATTCCTTCCCTTCAAAAAGTTTGCATGCAAGGAAGCTTTGTATGGGTTTGGTATGAAATAAATCCTTTTATAATAAGAAGTGCTGTAGACATTATTACTGGTGCCCACTCAAATCTCTTTCAGTGCCAGTGGTGCTAGTGTTTCATTACTACTGGCCTAGATGTCTGCCACAGAAGGTGAGAGTCCTTGGGCTTTTGTAGTACTAAAGTGAGGTGTCTGAAGGATAGGTACAGAAGCTTCCCTGTTCTCTCCAGTTTCTTCTACTTCTAGATGTCTCATATTCTTTATAGCACATTTGGTTCTTTTCCATTTAATTTCTGATGATGTTCATCCCATCTTTTGAACACTTCTCATCTCTATGCTTTAGATGTTATTCTAGGTCTACAGTCCTCTTGCCCAACCATCGTTACCTCTCAAAATAAACTCTCCAGATCATTTAAATAGAACATTTTTAATAACTTATTGTATTTTTTATTTGTTGATCTTCACAAAACTGAAGTCTTCAAGTAAGTATGAAGAGATAAATCAAAATGCAAATAAATACATATTGATTAAATGACAGTTCTTGGGGATAAATATATCGTACTGAGCTTGCAAATAATTATCCTACAAGTTTTTGAGGTGTTACATTGGTGTAATTCTAGCTAAATTCCTCTACTTTAAATAGTGAATGATGTAAATCTAACTAACCAGCACCAGGAGTTCCTCAGAGCTGATGTCACCAAGGGACTTTCAATAATTTCAGAGGGAAGACATTTGTAAGCTGAGAAAACATTTTTATTATGTTTATTTTTGGGATTAAGATAAATAGACCTATTATCCCAAAGCCTGTTTAAAAATGTAGTTGCACAGCATTAAGACAAAACTGAAGGGAACTTCTGTGAAGTAAAAGAAACTCCAAATGCATTCATGTCCAAAGACAAATTTGGGTCTGATACCTGAAGCACAACTCCCTTGGACTGTTTTCTGTGATGGCAGAAGAACATCTTTTATTCTTACACCTTAAAGTACACAGATGGCCTGTGTCAATGCAATCACCCTTCTTGCTTAGCAGATAAGAGAACAGATGATGGAAATTAAATTAGAAATACGAAAGTGCTAAGTAAGAAAGTGCTAGAGAGAGTTCTGTTCATTCCTCTCACCTCCAAGTCTGCAGCAGCCTCTGCTTACAAAATGGGGAGGCCTGTGGTCTGCAGGATCACAAGGGGTGGCCACCAGAGGGGCTGGAGGCTATGAAAAGGCAAGCTGGAAGGCACTGACTTCCAAGACACCTTAATGTGATAAACAGGAAGAAGAGGATAGTCTTCAAAAGTGCAGTAATAGAAATGAAAAAAAGAAGGGGGGAAGGGCCAAAAATACAAAGTGCAGGACCGTGTAGTTAGGAAGTAATAGAAAAGCATCTTCTACAGTAATGTAGGAATTCATCACTAAGAAAGACCTGACCAGAAATAAAGAGCTGAGTTATTAAGAGCTGTATGTAATTAGGAACAATCATGGGACCAGTATGAGCAACAACTGTGTTACAGATGTGAAATACACAAATATGTTCCCATGATGAACAAGGCAAGACGTTTCCATTGGATATAATGTCATCAACAAGTACTCCCCCGGAGTGTTGCGCTCTGCTCTGGCTGTGAATGCTCAAGGAAGAGTTAATTGCAGAGGAGCAGATAAAGGGAAGGGTAGTTTGCATGATGGAGAGAATAGAAAGGATCTTCTCTGAGGGAGATAAAAAAAGCTTGGTTTCTTCTAGTGAGCTGAAGTTAGCAAGTGGACATTATTGCTCTCTATAATTTAACTGAAGGTGGCAGAAAGGAGGGAAGGGAAGAAAATGAAAGGGCGACATAGACAGGATTATTTAAACAGTATTGACAATTTTGGCACAAGACCTAGTCTTGCCTTGAAAACTCTCAGTTGCACAGACAAAATATTATTTTGCTGGAAATAGGATCCTTCAGGCAGTAATTCGGTTTTGTAATAATGGCAGAGTAGATGCCACAGAAGAGCAGGAAAGGATGGGCACCAGGAGACCTCAGGGGAGGTGCTGAAGTCCTGTGGTGGGTCAGGGGGAGGCTGGGAAGGTGAAGGAGGGCTGGCCACTTCTTGTGGGGCTGTGGGAGATAGGGCTGAAAAAAGTATTAGGGGAAGATTTCAGTCAGATAATAGGCCAGTGTCTCTCTAGGGGGCACTGGTTAAGTTGGGCGACTGGGAGGGCTAGTCATGGCTTGACAGGGAACTTTGGATGTGAGTAGGGTGATGGGAGACATCAATTCCTGTGTGCTGTGGAAGGCTTTGGGTGTAGACGGGGAGTTTTTTACTGTTTTCCTCCTGTGCTCTGCAGGAGAAAGGAAAACCTTAGCCCACCTCACTACTAAGGTTCAACTAACCTTCTCCTATCTCTTCAGCTGCCTACCTACTCCCTATCCTTCTGGAAGAATACATTTAAGTGGAAAATGAGAAGAATATTTTTGCCATCACAGAAGGGAGGGTCTGGAACAAGAACAGTGGAGACAAAATATGTAACAAATGTAAAGGTGAAACTTGTTCACTTCATGAAGGTCTTTACGGAATATTTACTGCAGAGCAAGACCCAGTGACCTTCGACATCCTTTCTAGTCCTGTATTTCTATGAAAAAAAATACTCTTAAGTTCTGTCTTCTGTTGCCTTGAATAAAAGCTTTATACTAAAAGAAACAAGGCAATGAAAGCACTGCTAATGTCTATACACATCAGTGGTTTCTACAGAAAAATCACAAGACATGGGCATCCAAAGGGGTGCCCTGGAAATAAAACGCTTTTATGAGAATATCTGACCTACTCTGTGACCCTCACTTCTATCTTGCTTTACTACAGATCTGACTTATAGCCTACTGGTCCCCTTCTATATAAGTTTAAGCAGGAATAGAGGAGCAAAACTGAACAAAGTGATACTACCTTGAACTAGGTTTTCTGTTCATAATGTAGCAAAGGATTGAAGGGCCAGCCTTCACCAAATCACTTCTGCTTTTCACCAGATCACTCTAAAATATCACTATGATTTTATTCCCTTTCAGATGAAGAGATATTGAAAAAAAACCTTTAAATTCAAATCTCTGTCATTTTCATTACACAAAAGCTACGAAGTGCTGAGAGTGTAGGGTGATTTTGTCCATGAAGGTAAATATTAACAGCATGAAACTGAACAACAATTATCAGTCAAGTCTGTCATCTTTATCTGCATCATTAAAGAAAATGGTTTTTGTCAGAAAGAAAGCTTTGGCTGAGTGGTCATGATTAAAGCTTTTGCCTTGTATTCTGATGAACAGCTACCCTGAATTTTCAAGAGACAGCTCTTTTCTCCTGTCAGACATAGTTCTTCCAGAAACAAGAAATATGCTTTGAGTATATATTGTGGAGGGAGGTCAGCTGTGATGTGAAATAGCAAACCCCGCTAATGCCGGACTTGCCTTCCCTCTGCCATGCCAAAAATAGAGGTTTATCATCTGCAACCAGAAAAGACTCTTAGAAAGAGGCTTTCAGGTTGTTTTCATAAAGAGGCCTTCTCCCATTCCCCAGTAAGAAGTCCCACCCCATTTAAAGTACCTGCCTAAGTGTAGATTAAACATCTTATATGAAAGAAGAGCAAAAGCTGCGATGGGTGTTGAAGCATTCAGTGCTTCCTAAGCCAGAAAGCTTTCCACAAGGCAATTGGTGTTGGCAAGGAGTGTAACCTCCACCCCGAAGCCATTCCTTGCACAGTTAAACAAGCTGTTGGACTCTTTTCCAAGCAGCATATAAGGTTTCACTTGGAAAGAGAAAATTAAGGTCAATCCATCAAGACCATGAGCAATCAATACTGGATTTTGCAGCAGGGAGATGGGCTGGGTGGTTACAGTGCAGTAATCCAACCCACAAACCTTGCACAGCTGAAGTCAACAGAATTTTTTTTATTTTGCTTTTTTAAAATGAAGAGGGAGAATAAAGGTCATGTGGAAATCCCAGCTCTTCCTTCTTGTTTATGAATGCAATCAATATATCTGCTTTAAATTAAGGAACCAGTCCTTCCTTTCTACTGTCAAGGATTAATGTCAGCATTAATGAGGCCAAGCTTCTCTTTGGAAAAGAAATTCTCTCCCAGATCAACAACTGAGATGTGAATCAAACCCATGAGTACTTTGAACTCTAGTGACATTCTTTGCCTTTCTTTCTTTGAACACTGGAGAAAACAATCTGATTATGTGCTAGTCATCAAGGAACAGATATTCAGATGAAAATAGAGATGCTGTGTGGCCAGTATGGGACTGGTTTTCAAAAGGGTAGAGCATCCATAGCACAGATTCAGGTCAATGTGAAACAGTAATGCTCGACAGCTGTCGATCCAAGTTATTTTAAACTTAGCATCTATCTACATGAATGAAGTTCACGAAGACTAGTGGTTAGTTTGAAAATAGGTATGCTGGTGATTTTCCCACATACAGATTGAACATAATAAAGTATTTGAAATGCCAGAAGCAATTTAGTCAGTCTAGCATTGTAGTGGTTCTTTCTCCCTGTCTTCTTTATTTTTGCTGTTTTCTCACTCTCATGGGCACATTGTGTATTCATTCCCCATGAGAAAAATATAAGCATGAGGGCAGTGCCATGCAGCTATTTTTGCTTTCAAGGTGTCTTTGTACACATTAGCAGGGGACATACTGAGTACTTGTTTAAGTGTACAGGTCAGCATAACACCTGTATACACTCACATGACAACTGCCAGCCCTGTACAGGATTTTTTCTGCTAAACAGTAGAGTTTAAATTTATAACACTAAAGGAAAAATTACAGCATACAACACAAGCAGCATCCAGCATGCAGGGGTGATACATGAAGATTAGCCTTTGAACGAGAAAGGCAACCACCTTCTGTTTTCTCACATTGCAAAGAGCACAGCAAGAGGATGGAGGTAGGTGCTCCCCTGTCCTGCCCAAAGTGTTTAGAGTAAACAAGCCTGGGAGAGCAGCTTGTGCAGCTATATGACAGGGTCCACTCCTGTATGTGGGTAGACAGTAAGAACAAAAAGATACCTATTTGTTTTCATGGCTGCAAAAGTGCTAAAATGCAGCCATGAAAACATGCTTTAGCTTTTTGGACAGCAAAGACCATTGCAAAGAGCTTCCTATTACAGAATCACAGAATGTTCACAGAATCACAGAATGTTAGGGATTGGAAGGGACCTCGAAAGATCATCTAGTCCAATCCCCCTGCCGGGGCAGGATTGCCTAGACCATATCACACAGGAACACGTCCAGGCGGGTTTTGAATGTCTCCAGAGAAGGAGACTCCACAACCTCTCTGGGCAGCCTGTTCCAGTGTTCGGTCACCCTTACAGTAAAGAAGTTTTTCCTCATATTTAAGTGGAACCTCCTGTGTTCCAGCTTGCACCCATTGCTCCTTGTCCTGTCAAGGGATGTCACTGAGAAGAGCCTGGCTCCATCCTCTTGACACTTGCCCTTTACATATTTATAAACATTGATGAGGTCACCCCTCAGTCTCCTCTTCTCCAAGCTAAAGAGACCCAGCTCCCTCAGCCTCTCCTCATAAGGGAGATGTTCCACTCCCTTAATCATCTTCGTGGCTCTGCGCTGGACTCTCTCTAGCAGTTCCCTGTCCTTCTTGAACTGAGGGGCCCAGAACTGGACACAATATTCCAGATGCGGCCTCACCAGGGCAGAGTAGAGGGGGAGGAGAACCTCTCTCGACCTGCTAACCACACCCCTTCTAATACACCCCAGGATGCCATTGGCCTTCTTGGCCACAAGGGCACACTGCTGGCTCATGGTCATCCTGTTGTCCACTAGGACCCAGGTCCCTTTCCCCTACGCTGCTCTCCAACAGCTCTGCCCCTAACTTGTACTGGTACATGGGTTTGTTCTTGCCCAGATGCAGGACTCTACACTTGCCCTTGTTATATTTCATTAAATTTCTCCCCGCCCAACTCTCCAGCCTGTCCAGGTCTCTCTGAATGGCTGCGCAGCCTTCCGGCGCGTCAGCCACTCCTCCCAGTTTTGTGTCATCAGCGAACTTGCTGACAGTGCACTCTAATCCCTCATCCAAGTCATTAATGAATATATTGAATAGAACTGGTCCCAGAACCGACCCTTGCGGGACTCCGCTAGACACAGGCCTCCAACTGGACTCTGTCCCATTGACCACCACTCTCTGGCTTCTTTCCTTCAGCCAGTTCACAATCCACCTCACTACCCGATCATCCAGACCACACTTCCCCAGTTTAGCTGCGAGGATGCTGTGGGAGACCGTGTCAAACACTTTACTGAAATCGAGATAGACCACATCCACAGCTTTACCACCATCTATCCACAGGGTAACATCCTCATAAAAGGCTATCAAGTTGGTTGAGCATGACTTCCCCTTGGTGAAGCCATGCTGAGTGCCCCTAATGATCCCCCTATCCTTGATGTGCCTAGAGACAGCATCAAGAACAAGTTGCTCCATCACCTTTCCGGGGATGGAGGTGAGACTGACCGGCCTATAGTTACCCGGGTTCTCCTTCCTGCCCTTTTTGAAGACTGGAGTGACATTCGCTTTCCTCCAGTCCTCAGGCACCTCTCCCGTTGCCCACGACTTAGCAAAGATGATGGAGAGTGGCCTAGCAATGACTTCCGCCAGCTCCCTCAGCACCCGCGGGTGCATCCCATCAGGGCCCATGGATTTATGGACGTCCAGGTTGCTTAATTGGTCCCTGACCCAGCCCTCATCAACCAAGACCGATTCCTCCTCTATCCTGACTTCTTCTGAGGCCTCAGGGGTCCGGGGCTCCTCAGGACAGCCTCCAACAGTATAGACAGAGGCAAAGAAGGCATTCAGTAACTCTGCCTTCTTGTTATCCTCTGTCTCCAGGACCCCCACCTCATTCATCAGTGGGCCTACATTGCCTCTAGTGTTGGTTTTACCTGCAATGTATTTGAAGAAGCCCTTTCTGTTGTCCTTGACCTCTCTTGCAAGGTTTAATTCCAAGGAGGCCTTAGCTTTCCTCGTTGCCTCCCTACATCCTCTGACAACAGACTTATATTCCTCCCAAGTGGCCAGCCCCTCCTTCCATGATCTGTACACCCTCTTCTTCCACTTGAGTTTGCCCAGCAGTTCCCTGTTCCACCGTGCAGGTCTCCTGGTACCCTTCCTTGACTTCCTACCTGTTGGGATGCTCTGATCTTGAGCTCGGAAGAAGCAGTCCTTGAATGCTAACCAACTATCTTGGGCCCCCTTACCTTCTAGTACCCTGTCCCATGGGATTTCCCCTAGCAATTGCTTGAAAAGGCCAAAGTTGGCCCTCCTGAAGTTCAGGGTTGTGATTCTGCTAGCTATTCTGTTCCTGCCACATGAGATCCTGAACTCTACCATCTCATGGTCACTACAACCAAGGCTGCCCTCAACCTTCACCTCTTCAACCAGACCCTCCTTGTTAGTGAGGGTAAGATCCAGCAGCGCTCCTCTCCTAGTTGCCTCATCCACCATTTGCATCAGAAAGTTATCATCAATGCACTGGAGGAACCTCCTGGACTGAGGATGGCTGGCTGAGTAGGCCTCCCAGCAAATATCAGGGTAGTTGAAATCCCCCACAACAACCAGGCCCTGTAATTGCGAGACTGCTCTCAGCTGCCTGTAGAAGGCCTCATCACCCTCCTCATCCTGATCCAGTGGCCTGTAATAGACACCCACAACAGTATCACCCCTGCCAGCCTGCCCCTTAATTCGCACCCACAAACTCTCAACTCGCTCCTGATCCGCCCCTGGACAGAACTCAATACATTCTAGCTGCTCACTCACATAAAGAGCAACTCCACCACCTCTCCTTAGCGGCCTGTCTTTCCTGAACAGGACATAGCCATCCATGACCACATTCCAGTCATGCGAGGCATCCCACCAAGTCTCTGTAATTGCCACTAGATCATAGCCCCCTGACCGAACACGGATTTCCAACTCCTCCTGTTTATTCCCCATGCTGCGTGCATTGGTGTACAGGCATTTCAGGGAGCGAGCTGGGCACACCGATTTCACCCCAGGGTGATGGGAGGCCTCCTGGTCTACCTCAACACTAGAGCGTTGCCCCAGTGGTGCAAGCCCAGCTACTACCCCATCCCCCTTCGAATCTAGTTTAAAGCTCTCCGAATGAGCCCTGCTAATTCCTGTCCCAGAACCCTTTTGCCCCTACGACATAAACCTTTCCCATGTATCACTGTCACGCCTGCTGTCTTATAAAACCAGCCATTATCAAAGAAGCCAAAGCCCTGCCTGTAGCACCAGTCTCGTAGCCAGGCGTTAATAGAGAGAATCCTACTATTCCATCCCACGTCATCACCTGAAAATGGAAAGAGGGAGGAGAAAACAACTTGTGCCCCAGACTCTTTCACCAACCGTCCTAGGGCCTTGTAGTCTTTCTTCATCCCCTTCAGACTGCGGGATGCAGCTTCTTCCCCACCTGTCTGGAAGATCAGCAGGGGGTAGTAGTCTGTGGCCTTCACCAGGTTGGGGAGTTGCCTGGTGATATCCCTGATTCGGGCTCCAGGCAGGCTGCAGACCTCCTTGTGATGGGGATCAGCTCTGCATATTGGGCCCTCAGATCCCTTTAGGAAGGAGTCTCCAACCACTAAAACTCTTCTCTTCTTCCTTGTGGAGGAGGTAGCTATACGCCTGTGAGGTTTTTCTGACAGTGGTGGGACCTCTGATATAGGTTGCCTCTCCACCACATCCCCAGATGTTACATCAGTTACACCAGATCTTCTCATAAACCTTGCTCTCAGTTTGTGCTCTTCACTGTGGTCATGAGAAATTAGTGTGGAGCACCACCGGAGCCACAGCTGCAGGCCAGCGCTGTGGACTGATTTTTCATACTCTGGGAACATATCTGATTTTTCATACTCTGGGAACATATCTGCACCTGAAGTTCAGCCACTGGGATGGCTATCCTGGTGCAAAGTCTTCGTGCAGACACAATTTACAATACAAGTCATTCAGTGGTAGCCTGGACAATGCTTACCTGAGAGAATTGCATGGGCAGAGTTACACCAGTGGCCGATGTGCCTCCAGACAAGAGGTGGGTTACAGACAGGAGTGACCTCCATTCACGGAGCTGCCAGCTTTCAAAACACAGGTTTTGTGCTGGCTGGGACATCTGCAGTGTGTGGTTCCTGCACATTGCAAATTAATGCCCCATCAGACAGCATTAGCCTCTTTCATCTCAACAAATGTAGATATCTGTGGTTATGATGAAGCAATCACGTGGCAAAACCTGTGTTGTGTCCCCAATCCCACCCCCCGCTGATCCTGCGATCCCCGAGGAACCGTGCCCCCATCTCAGCTGGCAGCCTTCCAGGCGCTGGGTGCCCTGCTTTCTAGGGCCGCGGCTGCTCTCACACAATTCTGCGTAGGCATCTTTATCTGGCACAGTGTGCTTTGAAGCTCTTTTTACATTAACTTGCACCACGCTCCCTCAATCAGCAGCGCGCGAGACAAAGAAACATATGGGCCTTTATTGTTGTGATTACTGTAATGATGATTACCCAGGGAAAAAGGGAAGATAGTTAAGAGCAAAATCTAAGAGCAAAATCTAAATGATGAGTTTCTTATATTAACATGCCATTCTAATCAAGTAATCTGGTTTAAGTAATTACATTATGATTACTCAGAAGGTATTCATTTTAAGATCCAGAAATCTAAATTTGTGTAAGGCCAAAGCCCTGTAGCATCTGTGTTATTACTGCAATGCATATGTCATTGTCTGGACTAGATATGGGAAGACTTTTTCTAGAACATTTGCTTTGCAGTGAAAGTAGGTTTCTTTACTATGGATAAATAACTTAAATCAATCCCTTCTTCTAAATTAAGAATTTTCCTTTCCTCTTTTGAGATTTTAAAGACAGATGTATTTAAATGTCGATGGTAAATTTCTCTGATTTCTTCTGTGTTAAAAGGAAGACAGGAACAACTTCTATATAAATGTGCAACAGTTAATGAAAATCAGTATTTTGCCTAATGGACCGATATCTATGTAAATCATAAAGATTAGCTAAGGAATTTTCCTTTGATGCTTAAATGATATGTAACATTGCACAACAGCTGAATAAATCTATTTTAGTGTTGCTTTGCTGTTTTTGAAATAACTATTTACTAGCAGTTTGTTATGCATTTCTAATGACAGATGTAGTAAATTTAGACTGTTTTGCTCTGTTACTATGTCATCTAATTAGTTTAAGCATACGTCAAAGCGCAGAACACACAGTTAGTAGTAGACTCAAAATACACTTCCAGGTTCACAGCTGCATAATGAACTTCATTTATTGCTGCAAAAATGCATGTGTGGTTCATCTGCCTTTACCAGTTTATGTTAGGATTATTTGAAACGTTGTTTCCCTTTAATTTTGCTCTGCTTCATCTGAAGCCTTGTTCTCAAGTATGTCCAGCCAGCTTGACCTGCTGAGAGCTTCAGGGCAGCCCTCATTCCGAGTGAAACACCTTTCAAGAAGTGTTTAGTAAGACATAAGGTCAGACCTTTTCCCTTGCTTGTATGCAGAGGCTCTTCCCTAGCCGTTGTCCTTCTGACTGTGATCCTCTGTAGTGGCAGCCTCCAAGAATACCTGCATCTATTTGCCTCTTTAGTCTCCAGTTCTTTGCTGGTCTTTTTTACTTCTCTCAGTCTCTGCTATTTTTCCCCGTAGCTGTGTATTTACTTTTCTAAAGCCTTTTGGACACAATTTACATATAAAATGTTAGACAAAATAGACCATATTGTATGAAGTTTGGGCTTACTCTGCATCCACAGCTGGTAGTAATAGAAAAACTGAAACATTATCAAGTTGATTGTGATACTGCTTGAAAAAAGAGCTGTGATTTCATATAGACTCTCCTTTTTTTTTTTTAACAGAAAGCTCTAACATGTCTTTCTGTGCAATTTCATTAAAAAAGCACATGCTTCAGTTTTGTTTGGCAGGAAACAATGGGCACTAACAGCCCAGTGACCAGCATTTGGCAAGTACCATGTCCAGAACACATATTTGCTGGGTAAACAAGCTATATGGAGTTAGGAAACTGCTGATTTGATGGTGCAAAGACTGTGAATATCTTCTCATGTAGAAAGCATGTGGTGCCTTTCTCATAAACCCTACAGGTAGAGTATGTGTCATTCTTTAATGCTGCTATGGGGAAAATTGCAAAATGGAAAAAATACTAATAAGCTTTTCCAGACGGCAGTATAAAAACATTATTGCTTCTGCTACTATGTCTGCTATTTATTAAATCTCCTGTTACCCAAGCATGGCTTAACTCTATCATGTTTCCCTCAGTTCAGTTTTGATGGAAATGCCTGGGACAGAAATATGGAGAAGGTCTTCTGGTGAAGGTAGCTTAAGAGTATACTTCAGTTTCATAATTTTGTATTAAAGTGCTAGGGTTTTTTTAGGCAGTCTATCTGGTTCTGAGATTTGGAACTAATTTTTTTAGTTTCAGTCTAATTCCTGTATTTGCTATTCTTCCAATTTTGACATCAACTATTTAGAAGGGAAGGGAAGGCCACAAAACATCAAGATATGGAGACACTTTTAAAGTCATGGTTTAGCTGAACTGTTAGGCCCAAGTCTTTTGTTGGTGTGACAACAGGTGATGCCATCATGTATGCTGTGAGACAGCAGTGCATAAATGCTCTCGAGGACAGTTTCTCAATGCTCAGTCAGGGGTAAGTCAGGGACTGTAAGGGAAAGGGCACTTTCCCTGAGAAGTCACATTGGAAACCATTTCAGAAGAAAGACTGATGCCAAGGAGGTGCCCAGTGAGGGGTTCAAGAGCAAGCAGAGGCCCCCAGGCAGTCTGTAGGCTGGATCCAGCCTGCAGGAGGAATCATCGCCATTGCCAGAAGCCTGCAGTCTCCTGCCAGTTTTCCCAGTAGCCCCTCAGCCACATCTTCTCTAGTACCTGGAAGTATATTCACTATATGACCTGCCCTGCTGCATGGTAGGTCCACATGCACATCCATATTAAGGGCCCTGAACATATTACAACTGTAAATAGTGGCCTAACTGTGATAATGATTGCTCCTGTAACAAGACACTGACCCAGACCAGTACTATCCAGAGAAGGGGCATCAGTTTGCTGGAAACTATATGAATCAAATTAATTGTTGGGGAAAGTCAGTAAAATCCTATAGAGACATTTTGGATTCACACCAAGGAATTAAGCTTGAGTTGTTATGTTTATTTCTAGAGCCCTTTTATCCCTGGGAGAAGGATTTGCTTGACAGATATTGGAATGGGAGCAGCTAAACAAGTGCTAAATATGTAGTAACTGAGTACTGTTGCAGAAGTTGAGCTTAAAATCAGAGTTACCATTTTGCCATGCAAGAGACTTATAAGGTGGGTAGCCTAAGAGACCGGCTACAGTTTGCTGTTGTGGACTCTTCTGCTAAGTGGATTCTTCATCAAGAAGAAAGTGTTGTGAAGGCTCTGAGGAGTCAAAAACTAGTGCCATGAAGCTCCTCAGGAGGAATGAAGTTGTTGCTCGCACTGCACAGAATCACAGAATCAATCAGGTTGGAAGAGACCTCTGGGATCATCGAGTCCAAACATTGCCCTGACACCACCATGTCAACTAGACCAGCCTTTTTTTAAACACATCCAGAGATGGTGACTCCACCACCTCCCTGGGCAGCCCATTCCAATGTCTAATGATCCCTTCTGAGAAGAAATGCTTGCTAATGTCTAACCTGAAACTCTCCTGGTGAAGCTTGAGGCTATGTCCTCTTGTCCTTTCGCTAGTTGCCTGGGAGAAGAGGCCGACTCTCACTCCGGCTGAAGTGAATAGGATCACTGAGGAAGGATTTCTGGCCAGAAAAAAGGCATTTGCCTGTAGGTGTTGAAGTCTTACAATCTGCGAGAACAATTTTTGAAGACTGCAAAGAGAATCCGCCTAATTTGGAGTACCTCTGTTACACACTAGTTGAAACGATATCCTGAGCAAAGTTTGCATATTTTTCTCCCCTCTGGTATCAGTGAATACATGTCATTACAAAAACTGCCTGGAATTCTTTTCCCCAGATTTATGGGGCTTTGTTATTCCCAAGGATGTGCTGATGATATGTGTATTTGGCATTAATGATTTTGAATTGAGTCATTACTGAGCCTGGGAGCTGGCTCATCTGCGTGTTGCTGGCTTGCTTGCTCTTACACGTAATGAATTGCTGGGTCGGATTGTGAGAGAGTTTCTGGGAGAACAGCTTCTGGGAAATCTAGTCCTTGATCTGTTCCAGGGCAGATGAATGTCTGCCATTTCTAACAACCCTCTTTCCTTAGTGGCTTGAAATCTGTTTGCTCCTAGGCCAGTTAATTGCCTCCTGTTGTCTCCTGCTTGCAGCAGTCCCATAATCCCCTGAGATAGCAATCAGATGGTGTAGTAATGGCATGTCTAATACAGAGGGGGTAGATATTGATATCTAGCAATCTATTAATTAAAGAGTTAAGGGAGAAAAGAGTGATAGCTTTTATTTGCTGAGGGAGAAGGAAATTAAACTGTGAATGATGTGTGGCATTTGTGTCCATACACATAAAAGAAGCTGGAAGCAAGTGATGACCCACTGCTGAGCAGTCTGAATTAGTCCTACTTCAGCTGAAACGGTAAAAAACTTTAAAGAGACATTGTTAAGGCTGAAGATGAAAATGCCCCCTTCATCCTATTTCTCAGCAAAAATACCTGGGTTAGAGAGGGAGCTAAGTGAGGCTGGCTGTGTCTGTGAAGTACAGACAATTTTCCTACTCACCGCTCAGAGATGCAGGTTACAAGCTGCTTTGGGGTGGGACCCTGGCAATGTTGGGTGGACTCTGACATTTTCTTGGTTTGCTTGCTCAGAAAAACTAAGCCTGTTTAACATTTTCTTGAAAGCTCTGACTGTAGAGACCTCACAGTCTTCTCAGCTGTCCTCGTCCAGTGCCTTGCTATGCCCATACATATGAAGTTTCTTCCAGCTTTCTGTTCTGGATTCCCAGTGATGACTGTTTCTTCACGTACAGTGCCCAAACCTGGACATGGTGCTCTAATCAAAGTCTCACCAAAACTCTTGATATATTGAAAATTACAGTTCTTGTGACTTGCAAGATACTCCCTTACTTAGACTTGCTAGTAGGATTTTTATCTTTTCTATAGCAACATGATTTTTTTTCACTCAGCTACACCTTGATCTCAGATGGTGATGCCATCCACCTCCCTGTTTCTCTTCCTGTATTTATGCCGTTGATTATTCTAGGTAGAGTATAGCACCCTGAACTTATTAATCTTGAGCTGCAGTCTCATTTTTCCAGCTTTTTTTACAGCTTTTCACTGTCACTTTGAATCCTAATCCTGTTCTCCAACATATGTGCAGTCCCTCGTAGAAGTGTGATCCTGCGATTTAACAGGCACATTCTCTCCTGGATATCCAAATAGTTACTAAAATACCAAACAGAACTGAATAACTGAAACAACTATGCAGAAAATCACTTCAAATGTTCTCAGTGTCGAGAACGAAATATTCATAGCTACACCCTGTGAATCTTTATGCAACAACATCCATGTTGACCATGTTCACTCGGTTACTTCTGGGAATGTCATGAGAGACTGGAAAAGGCTTTCTGGAAGTCAAGATAGAAAGACATCTGTTACTTCTTCCTTACCAACAATGCCTGTTACACTATGGTAGAAGGAAGTTAAAAGAACATAATTATAATGATAATCAAATTATTTTTTACTTGTTCTGGTGTATGAAGCTTAATATAATATTTGAACCAGCTAAGTAAGAAAGTGCAAGTGCTTTTGCAGAAATTAGCAACAACATGTTTCAAGAAAAAAAGATAGTAAAATATACAAATAATCATAACCTTCCTTTAAATGGACAATTTGTTGTTGACTATTCTTTCTTAAAATCCTACATGATATGCAGTGAAAGCTGCAGCATAGCCAATTGGTTGAGTTAATTTTTCTGTGGCCTTGAATGGTTTAGGAGTTGAGTACAACCTTCACTTTGACCAAGGACACCAGGCATGGCAAGCTGGTTCACTGGCAGAAGTGGTATGATGATGCCTGCAGAACTGGTTGTTGCCCCTAATGGAGGAAGCCAGACTGCCTTGTTCTTATTTTCCCTGCCCTTACCATGCAGTGGCAGTCAAACCCTTACATCTATAAAGAGGCAGTGCTAGCAACATGCATCCAGCTCTGACGATGGCAAAGACACCAGCAGGAAGAACTTGCCCACAGCCGTGTTCCCAGACAGCCTGGAGTCCTGGCAAAAAAGACATCCAGGCTGCTACCACAGGGACTTGTTGGAGGAGAAGGAAGCCAGGCTTTCTTCATGGTGCAGAACTGCTGTTCCCTTGTGTGACGCAGCTGACTCTCTCTTGGAAAAGGCTGGCATACTTAGACAATGGGGGTGACAGTCCCAACCTCTGTGCAAGACTTTGTTATTTGGGAAAATGGAATTATATATGTCATAGTTTTTTTTTAGCCATTTGATAATGCCAGAAGTTCTTCAAACTATTTGAACACCTGTGTCTCACTTTCTTGGAAATGACTTTGTATTTCTTAATAAGCAGAATGCTGAATTTTTAGATGTTGGTTATGAGGACTTACATGGGATTAAGAGCGACCTATGTTTTTACAGAAACCCTTAAATCAAAATTTATGATTGAACAGCCTAAACCTGTGGCAGCCTAATGTATTTTGTTTCCCTTTTGTCTAGTCTCAGTCTAGATTCAGTATGATTCCATATATTAATCATATTTCTAAGTTTCCGTAAAATACATAGTTAATTTTCATGTTTGTCTGGAATATAATGTCCAGTGTTTGAAAAGACTACACATTTATATGCTTTATTTGCATTTCAAATTGAAAAGAACATATCTCCCTCTGTGGGTTAGTGATTTGCTAATATGCAGTCGAACATTGGAGTTATATTTAGCTGATTCTGTGAAGTGTTCAGCACATGATGTCTCCAACCAGCTAACCCCAGGGGTATTTTCAAAGCTGGGAAGTCCTGATAGTGGCATTGTGGCAGACAGGTTGAAAATCTTTCTTGAGTTGAAGATTATGAAATCCTTGTGAGGGGAAGGGTTTGGATCCAAATAACTCTCTAAGTTTGGCCTGGGATCTAAAAGCCAGCTCTTCCTCTGTGGAAGCAATCTGAGAACATAATAGAAATAAGATCCTCATTCATTTGGTCACAAAGCCTACAAAAACACTAAAGAGAATATGGAGGAAACACACTGAGCTGCCTGTCCAAACTCTTGTGTGTATTTTCATGTGATGCTTCTGTAAACGTCAGTGTAAGTTATGATCCTAAATTTCTACTGCTATGAAAGTTTCATTCCTTCTCTATGAGAATCAGAACTCATGAGGTCCATAAGCAGATTAATGACACTGCAATAACATATATACCAAGAGCCTCATTTGAATTCCCGATAGCCTTGCACAGCACTGGGAGCTGGAACGGGATTTGCAAAGAAGACATGAAGGATGTGTGCTTTAGGACCTTTTCTGAGTTATAGATACCTGTTACACGGGCCTTTTTGGGAAATTTACTGATCTGCGCTCTTCAAAACATTTTATGGATAGGGAGAAACTTTCATATGGGGACAGGTTATAGAGACAGATGACCAGTTTCTGCATCATTTTGCTATGCATAATTTCATTTAGCATCAAAGAAGAGGCATTACCTGCAAGACAGAATGCATTTTGGCCCAACATTTGTAGTGTTAGGAAAATATTAAGAGATACAAGAATGACAAACTTGTAAACTAAAGGGCAGCAATGGTTGAACATCTATGCACTACAAAACTGCTGGCTGATGGAAGAGACTGAGCTGTGGTCCACACTGCCATGTGGTGTACAGATGTATGAGGCTGTCCTACCACACTTCCCTACCCACACAGTGCTGGGGTGGGAGGCTAAAAAGTCCATGCTTACCCCATTGCACCTTGTCCCACTCTGAGAGTGTGGGGGGCCCTATGGAGGGTTTCATGGTCTCTTGCCTTGCCAGATGTGCTTCATCACCGTGGCAGGCAGGGACTGATGGTGGTCCTTATGTGGACTGGGCTGTTCTAGCTCCTGCACTGCTAAAACTGGAGACCATGTCTTGCCCAGCACATAGGTTTTTCTCAGACTCATCTGCTTTGCACCTTTGTACCTATAGCAGCCTTCCAGTACCTGAAGGGGGCCTACAGGAAAGCGGGAGAGGGACTTTTTACAAGGGCAAGTAGTGATAGGACAAGGGGGAATGGTTTTAAACCGAAAGAGGGTAGATATAGATATTAGGAAGGATAATTAGATATTTAGATATTAGGAAGGAATTCTTTACTGTGAGGGTGGTGAGACACTAGAACAGGTTGCCCAGAGAAGCTGTGGATGCCCCCTCTCTGGCAGTGTTCAAGGCCAGGTTGGATGGGTCTTTGAGCCACCTGGTCTAGTGGAAGGTGTCCGTGTCCATGGCAGGGGGGTTGGAACTAGATGATCTTTAAGGTCCCTTCCAACCCAAACCATTCTATGATTCTATGAAAAGTGAAACACTGCAAAATACTCATCATGTTGCATAATGTGGCCCAACTTATGGAAACAGAAGTTGTAGCACAAGGGAAAATGGCAGATGGGTGTGCTTTGGGTAAATGCATACTCATCTCTGCTTAAAATGGATTAAGTAAATTTTCTGTTATCACAGCTACCTTGGCTGCTGGAGTAAAACAGAATATTGATTCTTTCTAGTTAGGACAACATATCTGGCTACTTTTTTAGTATTATGAAGTGATCTCATGACGTGTTAAGTGAAACAAAATACTAGAGCCCATACCATGGTTAAGGGTCAGTGTCAGCAAACAGAGAACTAGGGCTAAAGGAGACGGGTTGGACATCCCTACAGAAACATGCAAGACCAGCAGGTTTTGTGCAGCTTTCTGTGCCTGTGCCTCCCTCCCCAGGTCTGGCACAGGGTGAATCTGTGCAATGTGGAGTTGCTGGTGGAAGAGGACAGTGACATGGCTCCTCATGACACACCAGTGTGATATTAATAGCAGGAAAAGGGAGGTGAGGTCAAAGATGAGGAAGAAGAAATGCAATAATCCTTTTCCATACCAATCTGTCTGGTCCCTTGCAATGGGTGTAAACTAACACGCTGCTGTGAACCTGCTGTTAAGTTGTCTGGGTTTGCCCTCCGTGCCTTCACAAGATATTGGGAAGTTGCTAATGAAGTTTGTGCTAGTGAGCTGATGTGTTTGTTCTAGTAAACGCTTTCTATTTTTAAATTATAACTAGAATACATAAAACACTGATACATGTTAATCCCAAAGAAATGAATTTAAAGACAATGTTATTTTGTTAGAGCCAAGTACTTTGATTGAACTGGTATACTTAGTTCTTCAAAGACAGTCACTCTGAGTATGGCTTTATTTGCGGGAAGATTGGTGTTCTGCCATGGTCTTGGGTACAGGGAGGCTCAGTCACAAACATAAAAAGATTATCTGTTTCTATAAACCTTCTTTCTTGTTTAGCTATTGAGGTCATTGCAGATAGATGACTGTGCTATGGCCCTCAACAGAAAGAATTACTTCTGAGACAGGGTAACTAAAAATAGACAAAAGGTGAAAATAGTAGAAAATAAGAAGTATTTATAGGGAATGACATGTGACATGACTTTTTATCTAATTTTAATTTCCCACAGACATTAAATCAGCTATTTTTTTTTTGCTTTTTGCCATATCTATTTTTTGAAGAAGACAAAACTTTCAGAAGTAATTGAAATTAAGAGGTTTGGAAAGCTTGCAAACCAGAAAGCAAGCTGTTTTTGACTTGCTTTCATATGTCCACATGGCTGCCTAGAAAGCAGCAGCAGCTGGACAGACAGAGAGACAGTTTGTGAGACACAGAAACACAGAAAGTCAGACTTGCCTTTGGAGGAGCGGAAACCAGCTGCCCCCATGGACTTCAGAGTTGCAAACACCAAGCATGTTTCTTTTTGATGTGATTAATGGCACATTCTTTCAATGTGCTCCATGAACTGGTCAAGAATTGGCAAGTGATAAAATGTTATTCAGTGGCTTATCCGAGCCACTGCCAAAATGTGTGACTGTTAATGCAAGGCGGTCCTTGAGATAAATACCTAAGTGCTGCTCGGGAGGACTTGAGTGTTGCTTCCTCATCAACTTTGACTTTTCAGAATAAGCTGCCAGCGTGGTCCTTGCTGTGGCCTCACTCAAGCTATGACGGCAGTGCTCTGCAGGATGATCTCTGCCTCTTTCCAGATGCTTTATTAGAATTATCTGGGACAAGGAAACCGCCTGAGCACTGGCTGTCATTGCTACCGTCCTGCCGGCCTCGCTAGGTGCTTATCTGTACCATGGCAGCAGTAATGCTGTCTCTGTTGCTTTCAACCTCTTCGTATTCTTGCTGTGCTTTCTTTTGATTTTCTGACACATGCTGTCACTTAGTAATAATAAAGCTGTCAGTGGTATCAACAGCTGATCTTTTAATATGGGATCAAGAAGTCTGACAAGAGCAGAGGGGATGCCAGATTTCTAGAGGCAGGTTAATTTATTCAAAGTACTCTGAAAATTGTTTCTGTTCCTGTTATATGAAGATGATGCCCAGCAAGGCCAGTGCTTGCAAGATGGGACGCAGGCTGCAGAAGGATTCAGCGTGCAGGAATTCTGTTAAGTAAATGATTTGTCTACGAGCCAAGCTAATAGCTGAAAGCTGTTTGCTAAATATCCTGAGGCAGATCCTGTAGGAATAAGTTGGAATTGCTATTTATTTGAATAGGCTATGAATCAAATTTTCAATTCCTGATCTGTAGTCCTAGGTGGTCTCAGCAAATAGATAAGCTGTTTCAGAAGAGCCCGGCTCAGCGGCAGGTTTTCCCGGGAAGTCTCATTTCCAGAGGATCTTGAGTGCTGCTTTGTGCTGAAGCATACAACAGTGCTTGTTTTAATAAATATTTTTCAGATCTGATACAAGCAGATTTGTTAGTCAGCAATCTCCAGGAAACAGTTCACTGGAGATTATTATTTTGCTTCAGCACATTAGAACTGTAGCTGTAATTTCTTCTTTTTTTTTTTTTTAAGTTATCAGCGATTCTAAGTCTCTTTTTTGTGTTCAGCAAACACATACAGCACCTAGTTTACAGAGGGGAGAGTTCATCGCTTTCTGAAAGGGAGGCATCTTTAAGAGGCCTTAAAACTAGATATGTCCAAAATGAGGCATTCAAATCCACTAGTCACTTAAAATATCTCAAAAAGCATGCTTATGAGATGCCACACAACTGGAAAACGTTTTATGTGTCATTGGAAGATTAACGGGATTTTTCCTGAGACTGGATTGCAATCATTAGAAATATAAAGTAATGATCTGTAATTTGCAGAAGAAGACCCAAGTAGCCCTCACTGATATTTTAACATCACTTTGCTGAGTTTCATTTGTCACCAAGGAGGGCAAACACAGTGGACAGCAGTGGCTTTCAACTGAAATGAAAGGCAAAACATAGATTACATTTTTAAAGACAGTATATTTTATTTCTGTAAAATTTTTTGGAGCCAAGAGGGTACAAGAGAGCAATAATAATATGGAAAATGAGGCCATCCACAAGCAAATTAAATTGGATGAGTCAAAAAAAAATGTTAGTAATCTTTATGCTTCAATGCATAGGCCAGTCACAGCCTATAGGACGACTCAGTATTTCATCATTCTGTTTCCTCTGAAGCATCAGGTAATTAATTAAATTGGACTGATTTGTTCCACTGTGTCAATCTCTATGTTCATGTGGCAGATAAAGACTGTGCATAGCAAATCACGCATTTAAAAATCAACATGACAATTTAAAATAAATTATTTTCACCTTTTAGCCTCTTCTACCCTCTTGTGACTCTCTGAATATCATTTTAAACAATGTCATGCGCTTCCCAGGATTTTCTCCATGATCGAGGCCTTCCAAGACATGTTTCAGTGTCTTGGCTAAGGTCAGCTGCAAGATGTGCAGTGTCTCAGGAGCGCGGCTGGAGATCAGGCGTTGCGGCAGCACTGGTGAATCTGGCTTCAGCTCTGCTCATCCTGACCTTTCTTCATGCTATATCTTAACAAGGCAGAATGACTGCTTGTTTCTGATTCCTCCTGGTGCCTTTTGACATTCAGAGGACTGTGGGTAGGGTACGCAGCAGCATGGCTCAGGCTGTGCTGTCTGACCCTGTACATTTCTCAGTATGCTTTTCCCGTCTACCCACCATACTGCTACACATGTCCTAACTCTTATCCCACCAAATCCCAGATGACATCTTTTTGCATGCCTGCTGGCAGGGACATGGTTATTTTTGTTCTGTTTACAACAGTGAACAGTTATGCTTTTGATTATGCTTTTTTTTGAGGATATTCACAATTAGTTTCTTTTCACTGTAGGTATTCCTTGGGCTGAAAGCAAAGTTAAATCATTAGTATGAGGAGACGATGCAGATCCGTGCCCTTGTATCCTCTTCTACCAGAGGTAATGCTCCAGCTGGTAATGCACCTTCTCTCAGAGGCCTGACATCAGTTTACTTCTCTGACCATATTAGTTCAGTTTTAGAGAACCAGAGTTGCTCCTGGTCTGACAAACCATTTATTTCATAAATCCGGTAACTTCTGACTGATCACAGTGTGGTACTGGAAGCTGACAGCTTCCTCTCTGCAATCTTTCTGCTTCTGCTGTCAAAACCTCATTATGTGTAATCCATAGAACGATACCAATGTTTTTTCCATGAGAGAGAGAGTTACAGAGGAGTTTAAAAAAACCCCCAAACCACCAGAAGCTCAGGTTTTCAAAGGTGATTTACAAATATATAATCTAAGTCTTCCTGAAAAGTCTATAAAGGTCTAGGACCTCTAAAGGTCTACGACTTTGACATTTGACTGATACTTCTGAAAACTGCGTGCATCATGACAATAAGGGAATATGACCTGACAGTCTCTTGCTATTAGCAATATTTTTTGCATTGTGGTCAGCAATATTTTTTTTTAAGAACTGATAGATGGCAGTGCCTGAGGAAGAACAAGTCTTCTCAACAAACATGAAGAAGATCACTGAAGTCCCATAGTCAAATAATCATGGAAGGCAATAATATTGTCAGTTAAATAAGGTGTTAAAGGGTTTTAACTGGTAGATACTGCAAATTTAACATCAGTAATGTGTTGTTGAAAGCACACATATTAAGATCTACTAAATTAAGCGGTAATTCCCAAGGCTATGAAGTTGTGGTGACACATTTGGCTTCTCCTGATGATATCCAGAGACTAGGACAAAACAAGCGTTTCAGAAGAGATGGAGAGAAGCAGACAGAGGTGGAGCTTCTGCGAATGGATGTTTAGTTTGCTTCTCCAAGATCAGACTTCTGTGCCATATATGAGCAAAGTGCTATTAAAAAAAAGTAATCTCTAATTACAGTAACTTATTAAACGTCAATGAAAAATTATGCTTTATTTAACTACTCCTATGAAGTTTATACTGCATTCATTCAAGGTAATTTTCCTATCATCTCCTTGATCTGGGAAAAGATCTCTCCGAAATTGCAGGATAGTTAATCTGAAAGAGGAGCGATCAAAGCATTCCTTTTAATTGCTTTAAATGGACATGAGGAAACAATGAAGTCTGTTTCTCCTCTTCTTTCTTCTTTTAATCTTTCATTTTAAGGATTTCTGTACAGTTTTCCATCACGTATGATCTTGCAAATCCAGTTCATAATTATATTAATTGCTAGCAATCATTATGAGGAAAATACACCTCTGTATTGCACACATACTGTTGGGTTCATCTCCACTATCATCTAGCCATCTGAAAGGTATGATCTAGTTTAAGCTAGTCATCAAGACTTTCGCTTTCTCTTTCTCTTCTGGAGAGATGTGGGCACCTCCAAGGAGTGAATCATCCCATTGTAAGACAAGTCTTTGATTTTACTTGGTCTCATTTTTTCTTCAGCTTTCCACAAAAGGTAATTGCACTTCATCAGATGTATCAGGTGGGTTGTCTCAGGAGAGCTCCTACTTCAAAATGCAGGAGGCTGTGGTAGGACCATGGACCCCATTTTCCTGGGATCCTAAATCAGAGTCTGCTTTTGGAGCAAAACAGATGAACTGTTGGGAATGTAAACAGATTTCTAGCTGGTTTCCACTGGAACAGAACTGAAATCCAGCCATCTTTAGGGATTTTTTCATTTCAATAGACTGACAAAATCTAAAGAAAATTGCTCTATCATCGGGACTTTTTTATCTGCAGCTTTAAAGTCATGAATGGATTGGAATTTGGGAGATTTGGATGCAGTTTCCAGCTTTGTGGCTGTGAGGCTGGATGACTAATGTCACCTCTGTGTTTTGTTGATGCTTCTGTTCTTCATCTGTTTTGTCCTCTCTTTGGCGATTTCCACTGTGCTTGCATGAGGTACCATCACAGTAAAATCAGTACTAATACACATTTATTAAGCCAGTCTGCTGCAATGTTGTATCATTTGTTATGCAGGCTGATAAATACTTCTCCATTTCACACTTAATCAAGTATTCATTTAAAATAAACTTCAGTGTAATTCAATACATTATTTCTTCATTAAAGAAAAGCTATCCTTTTTATCCTATCACCATTACTGTTGTCTGAACGCTTAGACTAAACTTGCTTTTCCTACAGTAACATGGGCATTTGTGTGAGCAACATTACAATACCTAGTGGTCATTATGCATCCTCTATAGATTGAAAATATAGCCAAACCCTACAGCCACAGCGGGTGCTGGTGAGGTAAGTGGAACTGTATCTATCCCGTAGCAGCAGTTAAAGAATTAACCTGGTGGCCAGCTGGCTGGAAAGCAGCTTGGCTGAGAAACCGCCTGAACATGGACCTGAGCAACCTGCTGTAAGTGACCCTGCTTTGAGCAGGGGCTTGGACTAGGTGATCTACAGAGGCCCCTTCCAACCTCAGCTGTCTGTGATTCTGTGACTATTAGGATCTCATCCACTAGAAATACAGTAGAAAAATGGTATATAAGCATTATTATATGGTTATTATGTTCACCTCTGGGTGTTTTACCTAAACCTAGGCGTAAGAATCCAAAAGTATCTGCCCACCTTGGTTTTAGTTCAGTAACGCTGTAAAAGAATACTTTTCAGAAGAGGACGTTTGGAGGTTTTTGAGGCTAAGGCTCAATAACAACGTAAAGTGGACATGCAGAAGAAATGAAGCCTAATTATTTATCTGTAGTTAATATTGTCTGCTCCCATTAAGCCTGTGAAGCAAATAAAAGCCCAATTAGAGGTGGAATTCCCCTGCTACAGGAGAAGCCATTAAACATAACCTCTAACTGTAAGAACTGATGCCAGTGTTAGCACAGAGCCTCAGAGATAATAATTATTATGAATTATTTTTCTTACATTTCACTTGCCTTGTACATGATCACTTCACTAAAATAGGTAATTCTCTTTTCTCACGCATGGATCTCACTGCTTTTTCCTTCTTCTCCACACTGGAATAATTCTACTACTAATGTGGGTTCACTCTTTGTGCTACATATACAAAAGGAAAGATAGGCTCCCTTTCTGAACATTGAGCAGTACTCATGAAACTGTTATTTCCTTAAACTTCAAAAGATATTTAATTTCTTTTCAGGAGTCAAAAACCTGCGCTTTGTTCCATATGTGCAGCTCTTACTGAAGTGATGGGTCTTTCAGTCACATAAAATTTAGCCCAAGGTATATTCTGCCAACAGGAGATGACATGTCTTTTCATTTTCAGAGTAACATGCAGCCTGTTGCAAGATGAAATACTTCTGAGACTTTTTTTTGAATGAAGAAAGGATATATTTTAAATTCTGTTCATCACTGGACTTATGCATTCCTTACATCCCATTTAGGCTCTCAAATAAACTTAAAGAATGAGTAGGGTTTGAACAGCTTTGGGCACAAGGGTAAATTTCATGCAGTCTGGCTGTCCTCCAGCTCAGCTTTGTCCCTGGATCATTCCTGTGCACAAGCAGAAGTGATTTCTCTTCATGCCTTTATGAGAATCCTCCCTGTTAATATCATTACCTGCCTCATAGGTGAGGATGTGCCCTTTTGACACCGACTTTGTTCATGCTCCTTTAATGCTCTGTGTAAAAAGGTATGTATCTGCATATATATTTTATAACTTCAAAACTGCAAGACAGACCCATAGTTCTGTTGGAAAGTTAAAGAAGGTAAAACTAATGATGTTACCAGCAATTTCTGTGGTCTGATCCAACACATTTCTCTTTGAAAGTGTCTCCGCCCTCTTGGAGAGCCCTGTGGACAGCAGGGACTTTTAATGTCCACATTTCTTATGGACTGAATCAAAAAACACAGCATGAATGATCCAGAAAACTCCTGGGCTGGGTCTTTCAAACTCTCATGTACAATTTAGCCAGATATGCTTAAATAAATGCTTAACTTTAGTAACTGCTGATTGACATTGTCACTTGCTGCTCTTGAAATGAAAGTATTTTGTCATCATTTGATATCAATACATATTTTTCCTCAGTGAAGAACATTTATTGAACACTTTTGCCTACTTTTTGTAATTGCCCAAGACTAACATTTATATATGGTACAAGAATTTAATTGTCTTTAAAGTTTGTGTTATATGTGAGATACTTAAAACCCAGCATATTATTCAGAAGCTCACAGAAGTGTCTTTGTGTCTTTGCCTTCCTTTTTAATTTTCTTAAATTTCCGGTTTTTAATATGTTATTATTAAAACACTTACTGTGTTATTTGCAGTGCGACCATTATTCCTGCTCTACTTTCTCTTTAAGCCAGGCTGATTTACTAACCAGGCGAGCCTTATTTTTCATTAGGGCATTGTGGCCATTTGGGCACCTGGGAAAGTGTTCTAAACTCCTCTCCATGGTCATTCATGTCTTTCTACTTAAATTCATTCTCCTAACCAATTTAGTGCATAACAATCTTTGTGAAACCTGCCCTTTCAAGATGCCAAGTTTAGTGGTCAAGACATTTGCTATAAGAACTGTAATCAATTCACAATTGCTTTTTCTGGAGCAGCCACTCCAATTGGAGCAACATTTTCTATAATCAACTTTATTTTCTGTGACAAGATGAAGCCTAATATGGATTTTTTCCCACATTTTGCATGAGTTAGTTAGGAAAGTGAGATACATATTTTTAGAAATCTTATGCATCACTTAGTACTGGCAGCATAAAAAATTGAGCACATGTCACTCAAATCAAAGGGACTATCAGAACACTTTTATTCCCACTGTATGAATTATAATATTTTTTTAAGGAGCTACTATGTAGCAGATATCAGCTACTGTCCTCTTACATATGTTTTATACAGTAGAATACAAATTTCTAATTGAAACCTATTTGCTTCTGAGCCATCAGACCTACAAGGACAGGTAGTGCCATTTTTTGACACAAAGGGTGGAATTTATGTGACCAAATGTAACACTGACTCTGTAGATGTTTGCGTCTGCTCTAGTTATCACCATGTTGCCTCCTTTTGTAGTGAGTGAACAGGCACATATATGCCACACTCTTTGCATCAGAAATCTGAAGTGGGTCAGAGGAATCATGCTTTAAAGGCAGCTGTGTCTCTGCCCTCTGCCACTGAAGGAGTTGAATTCGGCTGAGAGGAATTTCACCTAAAGCATCATTGCCTGTTTGGAGAGTAAAGTCCATCCCACCAAACCATGTCAGGTTTTTGTTTATAATGCAGATGCTTACCATGGAAATGCACTGGTATAATGAGCCATACCAGGAGGGATTTTTGCTGCTTTAACTTTACCAAGACAGCTGAAGCACTAATTTCTGTGCACGCGCTGAAGATTTGGCAAGTTGTACTTCAGCACATGATGAAGTCCAGACTTCTCCCAACACTGTAACTAACTACATCAGCATGGCCTGGTATTTACTGGAGTTTCAGTTACTAGAGTTTTAGGCTACGTCTTCACTCCTAAATAAAACGAGCCTTTGCTTTTGAAGATGTTAATGAACAAGGCCAGTCTATCATCATGCAGGTGAATCCTCAGCCCCTACGCTTCTTTCTGGGGAAAGGGCTCTTTCTAACTAAAATTAATTAACTAACTCTATTTGAAATTTCTGTAAAGAGAAGTCAGTTTGCAGTTTGTATTGGTTAATCAGGTTGAGACAGAGAGTTAGCCTCTTCCAATTATCTTCCATGGTAAAGACAATTGTTTCATTAGGAGGAGGTCCCTGTGTGCAGCTGGTTTGCAGAGGAGAGGGCTGAGTGGGATGTGTCTGCTTTCTCCACTAGAAAAGGTAACAAGCAGATGTCACTGTCATCAGGAAAAACAACGCTGTGTATATAAGGTGTCAATAATCTGTATTACTGACACAAAATCCTTGCAGATTAACAGATATGTGATCTCTCATTTCCACGGGCTTTATAGTCAACAGTTGATGAGCATCATAGGGTTTGAAAGGGTCCCGAAGTCTGTATCTTGACTTCCTATTATTAAGAGGTTTTGAGTGAGGTTCCCTTCTCTGTATCAGAGTAAATCTACTAAATCTGCCCAGAGACACACAGTACGTTTTATACAATGCTCTATTTGGTGTGGTTAAAAACTGTGCTTGTTTTCCTACCTGTTACTTTCCTTTTGCTGAATTGGCTATCCAAACGTACAAGGCTGTGATTTTACTTCCTGAGTTGCTCCAGCCTTTCCTGTACTCAAAGGGCATTTTCTTTTCCTAATCCTTTTGTGTGTGGTGCTTTTCAATGCATTGCATAGTTATCTGTAGTGTTCACTCTTCAAAGCACACAAGTCTGGTGAAAAATCCCTGCTGTTAATTGTTAAAAACAAAGTTACAGCTAGTCTTAATATTTCAACTTCCCATATTGGCTGTTACCAGACAATAAAATCCCTCTTGTTCCTTTCACCTGCTCTAACAAAGTGGGTTTTCATGCAACACCCAGAGGGGTAAATCGGTTAGACTTGCCTTCCAAAATCCGCAGCTCTGTAGGTGGATCCTTTCTAAAGACTTTGATCTTTGTGGAGTAGTGCTATGAGATGGCACAGTCTGTTCCTTACAGACTATCTGAGGTAACAAATAATTCAAATAGAGCTCAGGGCCTAATCTGTACCCACTTTCCAAATCCCACTGAAATCAATGGGGCTGCTGACTGGAGGAAAGTTTGCTTCCTTTGGCAGACTGTGGTGGCTTTGAATTGATGAAGGGTCGCCTCTTCCGGACTAAATTTCTCCATACTCCTTTACCATGCTCCTAGTCTCTGTTTCCAGCTGGCTTCTCCTGATCTGGATCCTTGTACGGTATTCCTCATGCCCTGTGCTGTAATTGCTGCCTTATTTCTTTTTCCTTCTCTCCAGCTCCTTCTTGCCTCATAATTTGAATTTTCTTGCTGGAGCCCTTGCTGGGATGGTCAGTCAGATACCTGCATCTCCTTGCCTTGTGCAAGGAGCCTGACCGATAACGGAGCTGGGAGAGCCACATTGTGCAACTGCGATGCAGAGATGGTGTTGAGGGGGGGACAAGGAGGGACTGAAGCGAATGACACATCCACGCTGTGAGAATGTGACTTATAAAATTGGACCCAGCAGGTAAATGTTGCACTTGGCAGCTCAGCATATACCCTGAAGAAGAGCGCGGCACTGTGCTGTTCAGGAAGAGCCAAGAAGGGCAAAGCCTTCATCGCTCTGCTGGCTTGTATCTACTGAATTGTACTGGAGTACATTTTGTTGATAAAGAGAAGTTATCTTTATCTGCTTTCATGGTCAGTTTGGCAGCAACTGCTAGTATTGTCTCAAGAAACCCGTGAAGATTGAATCACAAATTTGTTGTGGATGAGTAATAACTTACTAATATCTAGTTCTTATGTAATTTTGTTTCTTCTTAGGTTGAAAGTGTTTTACCGGAATGGTCACTTAAATCCATTGACAGAGAAGAGCTCCAAGCACTGGGGGGTGAAAGTGACTTCTGTTGAGGCCCTCCCAAGCGTCCCAGAGAAACCCACATCTCTGGGCTCTCAGCCCAGCGTCCCACTCGCATTGCTCTCCCTTACAGCTCATCTTTATTTAGCTGGCAATCTTAGCAGATCTTTTTACATTTTCTTGTACACTACTATAAATACTGGGCTTTTTCTTACGTTTTCTTTACTGTTGCCTGTGCTGCTTTGGAGTCCAATTAAAACAGATTTGAAAGTGACTTCTTGTGGCTTTCTAGATCGTTGTCATCACCCCCTGCCTTCCCAAACAGGGAACTGAAGGAAACGGCTTTAGATGCCCTATTCTTAGCAGCTATTGAAAAACGTCAGGAGCACCACCGAGCTATGATAACAGACTTCTTACACCAGCCCACACACGGAGAAATTTTCAGTACTGTGATTTCTGTAAGATTATAGCTGTTTAAGCAAATATCTCAGCTGGTATGAAACTAACCTGGCCTGTGCAAAATGACATTTAACAAAGGTAATAGCTGCAGCTCTAACTGTGGTAATATTGCAGCTGAAAGCCTTCATTTTCCTGGAACTAAGGCTGATGCTGGACAGATAAGTTAATAACCTTTCCTCACATAAACAAGGAACCTATTCTTAATGCAAGTGTATTTGTATTTTACCAGTACTTGGATTTAAAAATATTGACAGTGTTTCATAAATATAACATTAATGCTCATGCCATTGCCACTGACATAGGCAAGGCATAGTAAGAAAAGCAATTATTTGTTTCCTTGATGAATTCACCTTTGGGGTGGAGCTCTCCTGTTGTAACTAGTGCTTCACAGTTTAAGATCGGAAGTAAAAATAAGGATACTGCAGGTATACGTAGGGAGGATCTGAGGTGGATAATTACACTGATTTGAGCTTGTAATCAACCAAACATTACCTTGCCTTGCATTCTTTGCTATGCTGTGCTGTGCTATACTGATTTCTCAACAGCACCGCACCTCCTAGGAGTGGATTCTTTTTCATGACTAACATGTAATACGCTTTTTCTGTTCCTTTCAGTTGAAGAAAGTTTTCCAGGTGGTGGTCTAATGTTGAATGTCTAAAGAAGATATACCCATATGCATGGATGTGGCTCTTTTTGGAGGAGACAGGGTCAAAGAAATGTGCTCTGCCCTGACAGCAGCAGGCAGAGAGGCTGGGAACTGTCTTTAATTTCAATGCAAGTGCACCTCAATGTGTAGTGCTGTCTCCTGAAAAAGCTTGTTTTCTTTTTTTTTCCTGTACAGAGAAGTTTTTATTCTTACCTTAGCAATTTTTATTGTGTTGCAGACATGAAGTGTCAGCTGGAGACTTCATCCAGAAGTAGGTGCAGGCTGCAGTGTGCCTTAGAGACCTGCCTGGGATCTTGATTTCAGATGTATTCCTCAGGTGAAGCCTATGAGAGGCAGTGTAGGAGAGTGAGGATAGCTGGATTTGTTACTTAGAGCTAGTGTGGCTGAGGTTATCTCAGATGTGAAGCTTGTGTGCTAACTGGAATCTTCCAAGTCCTGAAAGAGTCACATCCAATGTATTGTTTATTTAACATAGCTCATTAACAATATTGCTGATATTGTTACTATTATATCACAATCCAACAAGGAGGTAACAAAGCTGTGGAAGCCAGCGGCCAGACCGTAGCTTGCAGGGAATGGAATCTTCTAGCCAACCACAGAAAATAAAGTGATTTGGGGTCTCTAACACCTTCTTGTTTTCAGAAAATCAAGTTTTCATTTCTTGCAGCACAATATGATCATATTAAGTTTCTGGAAAATTAAGAGTGGAATATATTTTAACTTTGGCAAGGAATTTACTATTGATATCACATGATTTTCACTGTAGAAACTGGAAAAAATATTAACTGGATGGAACAAAAATATTTAACAATCATCCTTATATTTCATCATGAAAATACTCTATATGTATCAAATAACTTTGCTACTTGGGTGGAGGTAAACAACTGCTTAAAAGAAGTGTCAGTAGAAACCACAAATCCAGAACAGCATCCATGCCATTCTTCTCAGTACAAGCATTTTCAGTGCATGGTAGGACTGGAGAATTTGGCACAGCCTTTGTGTATGTGGAAGAGCATATGTGGAAACACGCTGCAGAGGGCAAAGCAGCACACTTCAGCTCACTTTAAAGACTGCATTTCCAATTACTGCAGCGAGTTCAACCCTTGGAGATGAAAATATTGCTGATGCAGTGCTCAGAATTGTTTCCTCTGAAAGATGAAAGGCAACGTTCAGGTTTGGGAGATTTCTTGAATTAGCTTAAGGATTTTTGAAAGCTGAAATTATGAAACTCCAAAAGGCTCTGCAGCAGTTAGATCAAATTCAGTCGTCTTGATAAAACTCAGCATCTAACTGAGAGGGACAGATAGTAGAAATGGAAATGTTTTGCTACGATGAATTAATCTATCAGATTGTCTTCTTGACTGTAGCAGAGTTTTCTAAGTGCTTTTGTCCAACTGTATAATCAGCGCTTCAAGAGAAAGATCTTCCATAAGTTTCTCTGACATGCTATTCCAGTGTAATGAGCTTTCCAGTTAGTTAATACTTGCTAAAGTTCAGGCTTCATTTTTCTTTCCAAATCCATATGGTGATAATCCTAGCTTTATGACCTACAGCCCAAGCATACTGAGAACTTCAGGGCTATTAATAGAGCTGGTCAAAATGCAGAATTCCTGTCTGTGGGCTTTTTCTCACCGTGGTACTTGTCTCTGTTCTGAGCTTGGAACTGCAGAAGTTCTGAACATACCTTATATACATAACGTAAAATAAAATATTAAATTCATTTTATATTGTTTTGAAATATCTTATTTTTTGTCTGTAAATCACATGATTTCCCCTTCATGTTTTAATGAAACCGTGCCATACTCTGAATGAGAAAAAAGGATAAGCACTGCGTAATATCAAGAGGTGCAACTGTTTTTAGGATTGTTGTCTTGGATCATTTTCCTCTATATTGAAAACATTTGATCCTAGCAGAGGATAGGGTGCTAAATGAACGAGATTTCATGAACAAATTTGATTTCTTCAAAACATTTTTTTCTGGGAGAAGCCTGTCCCACAAGGTTTTGACTAGAACTTGTCGCAACCAGAAGTAGTATTCAGATCTCTCCACTAAGCACAGCAAGTTTAACCTGGCAGGCCAGAGAAATGGTATCCAGGTTTCTTCACCAGAAACTGCAGATTTGAAGACAGTTCAGAAGCACTGTTTCTGCACATATTTTTCTGTCTGTAGTTCTGAATCTGTAGGTAATCATAGTAGAAAATTGAAGCTCTGATTCCTCTCTGATTTACAGTGCTGCTAATCAGGAATAGCTTCACTGAAATCAATGCAGTTATAAACAGAAGTGATTGGTGAAGTGAGGTCTGGGTCTTTAAAGCCAGCAGCTAAGTTAACTTACAAGGGTGCAATAATATCCTGAGCAATGAATTAGCAAAGGAGGTAGACCATGGCTTGGGGTGACGAAGGATGCACAGGTCTGGTATCTATCTCTGTGAAAGGCTGCTGGGGATGATGGAGGTGTAAGAGTCTATTTCAGCTGAAATGAAAGTTCTGTTACATAGAATTTCAGTAATTTATATATTCTATAGTGTATATATGAATAGATAATCTCTTCTTCTCAGATATCTTCTGTTATGTTGAAAGCACATAGTTCATCCCTCTTTACTAAATTCCAGTAGGTTAAACAATCTGCTAACATTGTCTCTAGAGTGTCTGATTACAATAAAAACCTGTTTGGTCCAGATAGGTGACCAAAGAGAGAATCATTTCCAGTTCACCAGCTAACATATTAGTCCACATTTTAAAATCCATGATGAAATATGGGATGGGCAGAATGAACACCACCTCTCTCACATCTTTGCTTTCTGCTGTCTGAGAGATACCAACTGATGATCAGTGTAGCGGCTCAGGAGTTGTATAATCTGTCTATGAAGTGAGAGAAACAGCATCAGTGTCCAAGTACTGATACATGCTCTTTACAGATTTTTAAAATTGCAAAGAAAATTACCAGTATCTGGAGACTTCCTCACTGGCCTAATAATATCTTTGTAGTTACATTCATATTAAAGGGAGAAGGGAGTATCACAGTCATTCCTGTGAGAAGAGAACCCAGTCTGCCTCCCACTGCATTTAGTGACATTTTCACAATGGATGTCAGTAAGACTAGGATTGACACCCATCGTCATTTGTATGGAAAACATCTACCTGTGAGGCCAGATTGATATAGTGTGTAATAAATTCCCCAAGTCCCCTTTTAATTAATGAGAAGTCCAACATTCATATGGAGATAATTGTATGTAACACATTATTTGTATTCCATTAAATTAGACTGAGCCATTTTCATCTGAGAACAGGTTCCAAACATCTGCTTCTAGGAAGCATTATTATTGCTTGTTTGTACGGGACTATGTGCCAGGTGCTTTACCAGCAGATAGGAGCCAAGCTCCAAAAAGCTTGCAAACTAGATAGCCTGCTTGAGAACTAAGGGGGATTAAGGTGAATGAAAGACATCAGTGCTGTTGAGACGAAGAGTTTCCCTTGATCCCATCAGATCTCTGATTTTTGCAGTGGTAGTAAAAAACCTCTTTGTTGAATATATACAGCCCCTACACAGGCTGAAGAATGCCAGGAGTATCCTCATCCAAATTTAGCCACTTGAAGGAGAATCTAAGCCCATTTGGTCTCCTCTAATCACTGGAGAGTGACAGGCACTTCCAGGGGATGATTCATTCTGTCCTGAAATGGAGGAGGAAGGATACATTCAGGCTCCTTCTCTCGTCTTCTCTCTCCAGTAGCATAGTGGGATCCTAATGGCCAGCTTAGACTAGAGGCCTTAATGTTCATATGGCTGAAGCTGGACAAAACGAGTCCTACCCTGAAACCTCACCCTGCAAGCACTTGTCTTTCTCTGTCCGGTGGCTGCCGTGTGTGCTTGAAACGACTCTGCTACTCCAAATCAGAGGCTGGAAGAGGTCCCACTGGGGATGACCGGCAGATCCCATGTCCAAGCACACACCACTTGTACTGCTGAGATTCTGTTCACTGGCTCCACACATGCTTTGCATGGTGCTGACATGCTCAACCTAGCAGGAGAGGGAGGTCCTGGAGAGGGGTTTGTTTTGCATCGTGCTTCCAGCAGTATGGATCTCTGGAGCCTCCTGTGTCTCTGTGGGCAGCTGCCTCTGACACATCTAACATGTGAGTTTCTCCCTGAGCATGAACAGCTAGTGGAAGTGTGCCTCTGGCATCCACTGGCAGCAGCACAGAGGAAACACAGCTCTCACTTCACCATGACATATGGCAGAAAATATCACGTGGTGAGAACATTAGAAAAAACGCATTGGGGACAAAACAGATATGAAAGAAACATGTGGGAGTACAGCCATACTCTAGTATGAAAGAGGATTTTAGATGTAACACAGGACAGGCACCCAAATCAAAAACATATGGGATGCATAGCCTGAGAACGCAGGTAGCCACCCCTGCAGGAGCTGAGCCTGGAGAAGGCTCTTGCTGGAGCCAGGTGAACCTTATTGTTGTGTTGTGAACAGGCAATGCGAGGTATGGCCCATCCATTTGGGCTCAGGTGCTGATGGTGTGCGCTTTTGTCAAGTTGACAGATGACAACAAGTTGGGGGACGTCTTGATTTGCTGGCAGTGGAAGGGGTGTAATTCAGAGGGACCTAGTCAGGCTTGAGGAATAGACTGACAGAAACTTCACGAAATTCAGGAATAACTAGTGCCAAGTCCTGCCCCATGGATGGAAGAGCCTTGTGCAGCAACACATGCTGGGACCAACTGCCTGGGAGCAGCTCTGGGGGAAAGGCCCTGAGGGTCCCAGTGGGCAGTGAGAGGGACATGGGCCAGCAGTGAGTCCTGGCAACAATAATGGCCAACATCAGCCTGGGTTGTATGAACAGGAACAGAGCCAGAGGTCAAGGGGGGTCATAATTGCCCTCCACTCAGTACTGATTAGACCACATCTGCCCACTGATACAGGACAGACACCAATCAACCAGATGGAGTTCAGGGGAGGCCCCTGAGATGGTGGGGCTGGACCACTGGCCCTGCGAGGAGAGGCTGGGGGAGCTGGGCATATTCAGTCTGGAGCAGAGATGGCTTGAGGGGGACGGATCTTACAGAAGTCCTCAGTGCCCATGGGGAGATCATTGAGGAGATGGTGCAGGGTGGAAGAATATGAGGCAACAGGCTTAAGTTGACAGAAGAGACGCTCACCCTGAAACAATTTTTCCCCATGAGGACAGTGCTACAGGCTGGGGGAAGAGTGGTTGGAAAGCGGCCCTGTGGAAAAGTACCTGGGGGTATTGGTGGACAGCCGGCTGAACATGAGCCAGCAGTGTGCCCAGGCGGCCA
Source organism: Nyctibius grandis (assembly GCF_013368605.1). Taxonomy (NCBI): domain Eukaryota; kingdom Metazoa; phylum Chordata; class Aves; order Nyctibiiformes; family Nyctibiidae; genus Nyctibius; species Nyctibius grandis. The sequence goes on from NC_090659.1 coordinate 107,893,398, forward strand.
AGAAGGCCAACAGCATCTTGGTGTGTATCAGGAACAGTGTGGCCAGCAGGAGTGGGGAAGCAATTGTCCCCCTGTACTTGGCACTGGTGAGGCTGCACCTCGAATACTGTGTCCAGTTCTGGGCCCCTCACTACAAGAAAGACTTTGAGGTGCTGGAGCGAGTCCAGAGGAGGGTGACCAAGCTGGTGAAGGATCTAGAGGGTATGTCCTATGAGGAGTGGCTGGGGGAACTGGGATTGTTTAGCCTGGAGAAAAGGAGGCTGAGGGGAGACCTTATCGCTCTCTACAACTACCTGAAAGGAGGTTGTAGCGAGGTGGGGGTTGGCCTCTTCTCCCAGGCAACTAGCAACAGGACTAGAGGACATAGCCTCAAGCTGTGCCAGGGGACGTTCAGGTTAGACATTAGGAAAAATTTCTTCACAGAAAGGGTTATTAGACATTGGAATGGGCTACCCAGGGAGGTGCTGGAGTCACCATCCCTGCAGGTGTTTAAGAGAAGACTAGATGTGGCACTCAGTGCTGTGGTCTAGTTGACACAGTGGTGTTATGTCAAAGGTTGGACTTGATGACCCCAGAGGTCTCTTCCAACCTAGCTGATTGTGTGATCCTGTGATTCTGTGACAGTGAGGCAGAGGTATAGGTTGCCCAGAGAGGCTGTCCAGTCTCTGTTCTTGAATGATTTCAAGACCCAGCTGGATGAAGCCCTGAGCAATCTGGTCTGACCTCAGAGCTGGCCTGCTGTGAGCAGGACGTTGGAGCAGAGACCTCCTGAGGCCCCTCCCAGCCTGAGCTACCCTGTGACCCTGTGATCATGCTCTGTCAGACTCGCTGGCTGAGTGGCTGATGAACACAGAGACATGGACTGTCCCCCATGAATCACCAGCAGACCGCATGCAGGCTGCCCAGGATGGACGTGTGTGTCTGACTGAGACTCGGGACGTTTGTGTGGGGCATCAGGGGACTGATGTCCATGTGCACTGCAGGTATCTTCCTGTAAAGGACAGGTTCCCAGCTAGAAGGTGACTTCGGTTGGTCCAATTAAATGGTTGAATATTTGAAGCAAAACTGAGTAAGACCAAATGCTGTTAGGGGAAGCCTTTGTTCTGCCGACACACAGGGAGAGAAGAGCATTCCTTGAGTTCATCTCAAACTTCAGGTAAAAGTGACTAAGGCCACTCTCTTCAGTAAGAATAATCATGTGTTTGAGGTATTGTATGAACAATACAGCACTTTGCTGTTTGTTGCCTGAAAACCTGGTGATTTTATAGCCAACTCAGCTTTCTCCCTGTGGAGCTGCAGTGACCTGCTGAGGTTCATTCCTGATTAACACCACAGTTGGTGAGAGGGAAATGAAACCTTTCATATAAAAGTTTGCTAATCCTGTATTTCTAAATATGCTAACCACCCCATTAGGGAAGCTCAAAGACATGACACAACCCAAATTAAGGGTGATCGTTAAAAATCTGCTGTTATTATAGAATCATAGAATCTTTTTGGCTGGAAAGGACCTTTAAAATCACTTGAGTACAACCATTAACCTAGCACTGCCAAGTCCCCTCTAAACCTTGTCTGTAAGCACCACATCTACACGTCTTTTAAATACCTCCAGGGATGGTGATTCCACCACTTCCCTGGGCAGCCTGTTCCACTGCTTGACAATCCTTTAGGTGAAGAAATTTTTCCTGATATCCAGTCTAAGCTTCCCCTGACCCATCAGCACATCCCATGCACTGACCGTGGCCATCTGTAGCTCCTCTTGTTCTGCCGGCCAGGGCAATGCTCTCACGTGCTTGATTAACCACATCATGCATTAGCCTTTCCACCAGGCCACCTCTCTGCTGAGAGGACAATTTCCCTCCTATATCCTCAGCTTCTATATCCACGTCTGTAGAAATCCTGAGGAAGGAGATTTGACCTTTAAAGGTTATTGTTGTGCAAGGAACATACACACTTTTTTGTAAAACATGAAAAGCCAGAGGAGCTTGAAGTTCCTTTTCAGGAACAAGTCAGTAATATTTTGCTGCATTTGATTCAAATACAAAAGACCATTTTTCTCACATCTTGTCTGACATATACCTTGGCAGTTTTCTTGGAGTCTGTTGCTATAACACATGGCAAATATCAAACAGGTAACTGTGGGACAGGAGCAGTGGAGGGCCAGTACATCATTTTTCAAAGTCTGTTTTCTGCCAAGGACTAGTAATGCTCGTGTCTGAAGTCAGTGTGGTGATGGGGCTGATGGCAGAAGTAGCTATACATTGGTGGCAGAAAACACTTTCGAGTGGGATTTCAAAACCAGGCTTCAGCTCAGCATAACATCCAGAGAGAGCCTACAGATCTGGCTGAGAAAGACCTTTAGTTCATGGGTCCATTTAGGCCTTACTCTCTAACATGAATTCTAGATGTTGCTTTTTCTGTAGGTAATACATGGAGGTGGGCACAGTCCAGGCTTATGTGAAGAGGGGTCAGCAGCTGCATGTTGCCACTGTGTCACGTAGGAGGACACATAAGCCAGGCCAGGCAGTGCTAATGGAGAAGAGAAAAGTTGCATAGTTTACAGAGAAGAAATTTAGTTCTTTCTGAATTCTTTATCCTGAAAACTTAAGGTTCAACAAAAAGGTTCAAACCCAGTGTGTTATGAAAAGTAGCTATGACAATTGTTAGGGTGATGGTGAGTGAAGGCTGAATCATGCTGAATGAGATGACTAATTAATTTTTCTATAACCTTTTTCTATCCATTGTATTTTTTTACTACTAGATTCCAGTATCTTTGTCTTTTTGTTTTGTTTTGTTTTGTACAGAGCCCAGCCCAGCACATAACTAGTGCTCCAATGACCTAGGATGAACTGGTGATTACTGGTTTTGCTGCTGTAACTCAGAATATCATCTCATATCTGTACTCATGTTCTGTGCAGATTTGCACAACAAGGTTCCCATTTCTGAGTTTTTTTTCAAGGAACAGGGCTTCAGCATTTCACCTGAAATGAAAATTTGCCAAAATTTCCATTCAGGGGCTATTAAGATATTTTATTTCAAAAGTATCACTTTGATTCATTTTGGTTTGCCTTTAATACTGCCATTCAATATTAGACACAGAACAGCTTATTTAACATTAAATGCTCTGTACTGTATAACCTGTCATTAGCTCACTGTTTTATTGCAGTAAATAATCAAACTGAAATGCATCAAAACAACTCACTTTGAAGAAGAAAACTGACGCATGGTCACAGTGAAGTGCTTGCCTTTGTCTAAACAAAGCCTGCAGCCATTTTTCTGTTCTTCATGGGAATGGACATATTTCATTGAAATGCCCTATTTCCAGGTGCAGTTTTCAGCAGAAAACAATCTAAAAACAATAATAAATGTTTTGAGCAGCTCCTTATGAAATATTAATGACCTTGCTGACATGTACAGTAGCAACCTGGGTTAAAAAGACAGCTGGTACACACCATTTAAAAGGTCCAGCCTTATGCAGAACTGAAATAAGAGACCACACACTGTCGTAAGAGTGATGGGTTTATCTAGTCCCATGCTGGGAGATGGTATTCTGAGTTAGGCAGTGAAACACCGACGAAGTGCTGTGCGCACTGACTAACAATGGGTTCATAGTCCTGATCAGTAGTTTCTGATCTAAAAATCCATCTTCTTTGTCCTGATCTGTCCCAGAGGCAAACATAAACCTTCCCTGCACCCACAGAGAAATTAAATGAGAAGAGATATTTTAAAAGATTCCAGTCTAGACTTAAATAAAATGTAAGACATCAAGTGGAATAAAGAGTGCTGGAGAAATCAAATTGAACCCCTGCTTGAAGGCAAAACATGTTTGCCAGCTCAGGCTGGGGCTGAGAGTTTCTCCCTGTGACACAGCTTTGCACAGCAGTCTGGGTGCATTACATGACATGTTTTTACTCCTCCTGATGCCAGAAGCAGACAGCTGAACCAGATGAACCCCAGGCCTTTTTTTTTGGTACATCAATTTCCATGTAAGCAAGTAATTTGAAAAACAGTACTTTATCTTTTTAGGGCTCCCTAGTTAATAAAATAATTTCCTCTTCATGATGTACTTCAGTATTTCATCGAAAGGGTATTTTTCTCCAGAAGTATAAATGTACAAATGCTGACAACTCTGTCTTTGTGACTGTCCCTGCTATAATACAACTATGATTAAGAGGTTGTTAAATTATTTTAATGTTTATTTATGCTTTCTGTCAATCCCCTCTGGTCTGCATCTTTAGCCCATTCTTTTCTGTGTTCGAGCTAATCCTAGATGACCTAATTTGAACACACGACATCAGTTATTATCTCTATTTTGGTGACTCGCAATAGCCTTTCTATGGCCACATACATTGAATTTTGTACCTTTGTAAAGAATTGTTCATGGTGGAAGTTGTTTGGTGCAATGGGAGGAGTGGCTGATACACCAGAAGGCTGGGCTGCCATTCAGCGAGACCTGGACAGGCTGGAGAGCTGGGCAGAGAGGAACCTAATGAAGTTCAACAAAGGCAAGTGTAGGGTCCTGCACCTACGGAGGAATAGCCCCATGCACCAGTACAGGCTGGGGGTTGACCTACTAGAAAGCAGCTCTGGGGAGAAAGACCTGGGAGTTCTGGTGGACAACAAGCTCACCATGAACCAACGTGACCTTGTGGCCAAGAAGGCAAAAGGTATCCTGGGGTGCATTAGAAAGAAAGTGGCCAGCAGGTCAAGGGAAGTTGTCCTCCCCCTCTACACTGCCCTAGTGAGGCAACACCTGGAGTACTGTGTCCAGTTCTGGGCCCCTCAGTTCAAGAAAGACAAGGAACTACTAGAGAGAGTCCAGCAGAGGGCTACAAAGATGATCAGAGGACTGGAGCATCTCTCTTATGAGGAGAGGCTGAGGGAGCTGGGTCTGTTTAGCCTGGAGAAGAGAAGACTGAGAGGGGATTTTATCAACATTTACAAATACCTTAAGGGCGGGTGTCAAGAGGATGCGGCCAGACTATTCTCAGTGCTTGCCAGTGACAGGACAAGGGGCAATGGACACAAATTGAAACATGGGAAGTTCCATCTCAATACGAGGACAAGCTTCTTTACTTTGAAGGTGACAGAGCACTGGAACAGGCTACCCAGGGAGGCTGTGGAGTCTCCTTCTCTGGAGATATTCAAAACCTGCCTGGACATGACTCTGTGCAACGTGCTCTAGGTGAACCTGCTTTGGCAGGGGGTTGGACTAGATGATCTCCAGAGGTCCCTTCCAGCCCCAACCATTCTGTGATTCTGTGTGAAATTCTGAATTAGGATGGACAGTAAATTTTATTTCTGGCCTTAAAATCAATGAAGCACCTCATATGCAGCTGGCATTTCATCAGTTATCGCTGACCTTCCGTCCTCTGTTCATGTTCTGTAGCTGTTGCTCTGCTGAATTATTCTGGATTTCCCCTGCCACTCAAATGTAGACTTAAAATTGAATTACTGTGGTTCTCTCTCAGTCCTCTTCTCTTCTTATACCCTGTAATGGGGCACCAAGTCAGACAAAGCTTTGAAGTGAATTTGCATAGATGTTTTCCATAAGGTAAGCACTGCATACAAACCAGCTAGGACTTACCAACTCAAATGACTGGCTGATCTCCCCATATGCAGGTTTCTTTTCATTTGCTTCCACTTATGCATTTGTCTCTTTTTTTTTTCAGTGTTCCTCCCTTAACTCTGCAAGTTTACCAGATGCTAAAAGCCTAGCCCCCCTCCTCCTCCTCCTTCCACCCACAGCCAGCCTACAGCTGGGCTATCCACAGCTCCTCTCTTATTTACCTGTGAGAAATGCATGGGACTCTGCTTACCTGCTAAGTGACAGGAAGATTTTCAGAGTAGGATCCATTGTGTGTCAAGTGTAATAAAATACTATAAAGTTGCAACAAAAATTGCAAAGATTTAATCATACTGAATTTAAATTCAGCATCCTATCCCACTGGCACATTTATATTCTTGGGACCGGTTCCAGAGATCTTTGCAAATAACTTAAGATTTTTGATGGAATATAGGTTATGGTTTAAGTATTGGCTTTCCAGATGACATTAAGAAGGTGCTAATTGTCAATCTTTTTCATGTCTGAGCAGAATAGAAGAAACGTGTCACTATCTTTGTCAGATCTGCTACTTACAAGTGTGCTCCCCGAAAATGTTTCTACACCACCACTATGAAGCCCAGCAGCACTTATTGAGAACTTGCATGATAAAAGGTAGGAATAGGTTTTGTATTTTTCTGCTTTCCTTGGTAATTTTGGAACAAAACTCTTCAGCTTTCTGTCTATGCAACTTCTAGATGCTAAAATTTATTATAAACCCAACTGATGCTGACACCTTTTTCATTCAGCTCTTACAAGTAGAAAGGTTACATTTGCATGAAAGTACATTTGCATTTTCCTATTTACAGAACAAATATAACTATATACAAAGCAGAAATAAAAATGCCTTGTTGGTTATTAACCTCTTCCATATGTGATATGCGAAGCTTTAACATATATGGAGTTGCTTTTAATGGGATTCTTACAATTAAAGCTCTGTGGAATGCTTGAAAAACATGAAGGTAGATATGTAGAAACACGGGCTGGAGCATACCTAACAGCAGAGTAAGAGTAAAAAAAGGCACTTGTTTTTCACATTTTTTAAAACGTTATTTGCCGTTCTGTCTGTAGGATTCCGGATCTGACTCTTAAATCTCAGCAGTGGAGCTCTAGTGTGGAGTTCAGTTGATTAAACTTGGGTGCCTATTGCTGATTTAGGTGCCCCGGGGTATCCAAGAGAGTTGCATGGGGCTGGCAGATATTACAGAGGACCTGTGAAAGACCCTTGTCTTCTGGGATAGCTGCTGGAGGTGAGATACTTAAGAGCAGCTCAAGATACTTTTCTGTAGGCAAAAGTCAAGCCCCTGGTCAATAGTCAGTGGAATCCAGATAACTATGTAGGTCCCTATCTATTTTATGGTGAGATGAATCTCTCTCTGGCCTCCTTGACTGACCTGATTACATCTCCACTGACAACAAAGGGAGCAGAGATACCTAGTGCGCATGGAGGCATCTAAATTTAGCCGTGCTAGTCTGTGAGCTGAATCCTACCTGATGAGTTCAAAACACAGCTGTGCCAGGACTGGCTTATTGAGATTTCCATTGTCAGGTTTCACCAGCCAGCACTGGAATGTCTGTATTTGATGTATGATTTTAGCCAGAGCAACAAGCGAAAAGTGTACCGTGGGTCTCTACTAACTGCTGTTGATCCCTCATTTGTTCTCAGCTGGGATGTGGCTGCTGCTGTTTGCTCTTTATTCTGACAATTCACAGATAATTGTCTGTCTTCTTCCTCTCTCTCTCCCCATGCATTCAGACACATCCCTCCAAAAATCCTCTCTTTGGCTCTATTCCCCGCCCCCATATACATAAATGTATGGTATTTGTTTTAATTTTATGCATTATATGTTACTAATTATCGGGTGCTCATATTGATTTGGGCTGTTGCTTACCACCCCTAGCAAAGTGATATCCAACATTTTAAAATACCATTGGGATGTCAGGGGAAGATGCTGGCTGTCAAAGAGCAGGTTTGCTAAAGAAAAGTGCAGCATCTGACAGAGCTCTGCGGAGACCATTAATCCACATCCATTTTACTATAAGCTTCTTATTTCAAAACACGCACTGTTCAGAGGAACACTAGGACAGATGGAGAAGAAAGGCTAGAAAAGCCTGGGGTATTTACTGTAGTGCTGTAGACACAGCCTCCTACCTGCTGATATTGCTGTCGCTCTAAATGTATTTTTCAGGTTAGTGTTTGTTAAACAAAAACAGAGGCTCTTTTATTTAGCAGCTCATTCCGTGGAGCTTTTTGTTCGCAAGGTCTAAGGATGCTGTTGATGTCCTGGGCAGCATTTTCTCTGCCTTGCAGGAAATTGCTCTAATGTAAAAGGTTGGGTACAAGCTATTCCAGAGATCGTAATAGCTGTCGTGCTGGCTCACACAGGCACAGCACTATCACTGTAATAGTCTTGAAAGCTTCTTAATAGGTAGTGCCGGCCAAATTCAAATGTGTTAGATCTCCCTGCATTATCATTACAGAACACTCTGCCATCAAAAAGTTGGTTGGAACAAGTGAGAATGGGATCAAAATACCACATTCCATGCATTTATGGTCTGTCAGATATTTTTTTAACTTTATACAAAATAGTTCCCCTTTAATGTCATCTATGGCCATGAATATTGCAGATTTCATGCAGATTTATGAAGGCTTGATTCATTTCTATATACCTCAACTTCTTCTCATCTGCTAATGTGAGGAGGGAATTGTGTTTGTGTACACAGACTCTGCACAGCATATGGTCTACAGCCAGCAGCAGATAACACCTCCCAGCTGTTGTATCCTCCAGCACTGCTCCCACAGTCTATTTCAGAGTCTATTTCCCATAAAGCTCATTCATAAAGGGGTGAAAAACCTGGGTGTTTGCAATAGATGCAGCAGTAGGTAGCAAGATTTAAAAAAACCCTCTGTAACATAACACACAAGTAGTTGTGTGTCAGTACCCTCTGTTACACTGGTGTGAATCTGGAGAAACTTTGTTGACCTCAGTAGCATGTATTTTAACCTTAATCCTGATTAGGGATAACAGGAAGAACTGTGTGTTTGGTGCTGGATTTGGAACTTGAAAAACAGGGTCCTTAGTCCACTGTGAGCAGCAGAGGCAGATTACCTTTTTCCTCCCCTCCCTTGTCCAGCGTAACCCAGTTTTGACCTCTGTGAAAGGTGAGAGCATGGGTCAGTTCTCCAGTTTCTACCTCTTTTCCCAGTTCACAGTAACAGCTACCAGTAACCAGGGTGACTGTTTCTCTGCTTCATGCCTGTAGCAGCTGAAAAACAAAGTGAAGCCGTGACACAATTTGTCATGTCTTACTGCCTGGTCATCGCATCATAGCAAGTTGCAGTCGCTACAGATCAGATTCAAAGTGGTGACTCGAAATAGTGTTTTCTTCTCTGGTATCTTCCTTCCAAGATCTAGCACATGATGTTATGTGTCATTTATAGGTTCAGCAAAACAAGTTTGCCCTTCTTGTTTATAAGGCTTTTAACGGTCGCCAGGGGTTGGGTAAATCTGCTGGCGTCCCACGTTCTGCAGCTGCCTATTATGACTAACTCAAGTTTGGTATGGCTCTTGCTGGCTTCCTTTGTGCAGTACTTTGTTTAAATTGGAGAGTTATATTACTTCTTACTGGCATAAGTTTACATCTTCAGAATGCCATACGTTGGCTGAGACTAATCCAATTTATGCCTTGCTGACAGGAATATGGGAGGGACTGTCACTTGCTAGTCTCAGTATGAAATGTGATTTCATGCTGACTCTCCCCCAAAAATGCAAAGCCAAGCAAGAGTGTTACAGAATGGAGACATTTTAAAGATCATGACAGTTGGGAAAGTTTTGCGTTTCGCTCAGCCTTTTTCAGACTTTGATGGTTTTGCTGTCCTTACAATCGTAGTCCACCCTTGTTGATTTATCATTCTTGTTGGATTTAACTCTCTAGGATATAACATTTCCAAGCTTGGAGACCCTGTATGCTTTAATTGAAGGAGATTCAGCATGTTGTGACACTGGAGTAGACTACTGAGAGATAGTAGCCTACTGAGACACTACTGAGATGACCTCCATCTTCTTTACATCCTCCTGTTGGATACTTATACACACTGATAAGGTCCCTTGAGCATTCTCTTCTCCAGGCTGCACAGTGCCTAGTTGTCCACAACAAAGTGGACAACTTGTTCACCAGGTCACTGCCCACCAGGACCCTGAGGTCCTCTTCTGACAAGTTGCCTTCCAGTCAATGGACCTTCAGTCAGTACCGATGCCTGGAGTTATTAGTCCCCAGGTACAGGACTTTGCATTTCCCTTTGTTGAACTTTATGAGATTCCTGCTTGCCCATTTCTCCAGCCTGTCAAGGTCTCTTTGAATGGCAGTGCAACCATCTGGTGCATCCCCAACTCCTCCCAGTTTCATATCATCTGCAAACTTGCTTAGGGTGCACTCCGTGCCATCATCCAGGTTATTAATGAAGCTGTTAAACAATGTTGGCCCCAGTATCAGTCCTTGGTGTACATAGTTACTGGCCTCCAGCTGGTCTTCATGCTTCTGATCATACCCCCTTAGAGTCCAGTAGGCCAGTCAGTTTTCAATCCACTTCACAGTCCACTTCTGTTGTCCATAATTCATCAGTTTGTCTACAAGGATGTTATGGGAGACAGCACTGAATGCCTTGCTGAAGTCAAGATAAACAACACCCACTGCTCTCCCCTTTTCTACTGAGCCAGTCATCTTCTCGTAGAAGGTATAGACCTAGGCACTGTTCCCTACATTGTGTGGGTGCAGACCCTCCTAGCTTTTTAAGTGTACATCCTCTAGATATTAAATAAGAAAATTAAGAAGGAACAGATCCAAATTATCTTAAAAAACCCTGAAGGCAAATGAGTTCTCTTTGCAAAATGAGGGGGTGAGTTTTAATGTCTACATTTCTCTTCATTTCTTGGGTGTTATTGGAACAGATACAAGAAAGCCCAAATGTCTGGGCTTTTTTTTTTTTTTTGTGTGTGGCATATTACAAAGACAGAGCTGAAGTTCAGTTTTGTGTAAGGGGTTTTACTAGAGAATTAGGAGAACAGATTTTTTTCTCCTACATTTTCAGTCCAAGAGCAGAAATTACGAGAAAGCTCACAAAAAAAGCTGTTTGGTGGGATTTCTGGGACATCATTGAGAACAAATTAAACCAGAGGTGTTTAGGAGAAGATTTGCAGTTTTAGAAGATTTTTTTCCTATTTGAACTGAGCCTAAATTATCTTCCTACTTTTTCCTAATACCAAAGTATAGGCAGGAGAGATTATTTTCCTCTGGGAGTTCCATGTTATGATAGAAAAGGATGTAATGGTTCCTTTTATTTTCTAGCATCTTACAGGACTGTAAAATCACATCTAAATTGAGAAAGTAGCTCAGTTTCTGAAAGAGGAAACTGGTGCAACTGCCAATTTTTAATCCACCAGTGCGACAAGCCAACAAAAGCTTTCCATAAAAATTCCTTTCATATTTACATTTATTGAATTGAGTATATTCAACCATGGACATACCATCTCCCTCCCTAGAAGTCTGTATGAGAGGAAATCAATTTACTTGTATTAGAATGAGGCTGGATTTGCAATATGAAGAGCTTGTGCAGCTGGAGACTAATTTTTCTTAAAACAGTTAATTTCACAATAATTTCTGAGATTCCATTTTGCATGTGGTTTGAGACAGTGTGTTAGAGTGCTTTGGAGCTTAGAGAGCAATTACTTTTGACACACTACAGAATGAATAGTGTACCCATTGAAATATAAAATCATGCTCTGTTTGAAAGCATACTTGGCCCATGATTCTTAAAAATACCAATATGTTACTATGTGTTACGTGAAGTTTGAAAATTATTGTTATATTGCCCCTACCATTTAAGGAATGTTTCTTGCTTTTAAAGTACAAATAAGAATTACAGAGCTTTGAAACAACAATTTTACTAGTCTTGACAGTAGCCTAAGGAGGGCACAGAGACAAAAGTCAGAGTCTCTTGACCTTTATAACCATTTCTGGTTGTGATAGAGCCAGTGCGGTTGTTTTTGATTCAGAAGACCACAGGATGCTCTCAGTTCACAAACTCCCCTCTGACTGCTGGATACATTATGTGTACAAGGAAGCCATGGCCTTCCAGTGTTTTCAGGCTGAAGCGAGATCAGCATAATGTTGTATAATGATCAAAACTCTGTTTTGTACATTGAAAGTCCAAAAATTACGTTTCTGTGAAACACAGAATCTACTGCAATTTATTGATAATTGTTTCCTGAAGTATTGCCAAGGATCACTTAAAAATGGACCAAATCCTGAAATTTTCCTTCCATCTGAAGTCATCCCATAGCAGGATCTACTTCAATTAATTTAGAGAATTTATTTTTTGTATCAGGGTTTGGAAATTAGATTTGAATTTGACAAAAATAATGAAATACAGTGCATCCTTTCATGCAAGGGGCTCATGGATAAAATCAGACCTATATTTTGAAGAAATTATGAAGTTAGGATTTAAGTTGTTTGATTCACCAAAAAGGAAAAATTTTATAATAAAATACTTGGAAAAAACAATGGAAGAGGACTAAGTTGAAGGTACTGTTTTTATAAGCCTTAGGCTTTTCCTGCCGTGTGCTTGGAACTGATGGAGTACAAGACTTAGGCAAACAAATCTAAGTAGCTCAGGATCTGACATGTGGATTAGGAAAAACACGAGGCTAGACATACAGGCATTATTAAGAAATTTACAGCGTTGGGTACAGATAGGGACAGTCTCAGATAATATAGAGTCTAAAACTTGGCACTTCTGAAGTCCTGGAATCAAGTTTGCCTGGGAGTCTGTGCTGCCAGAGGTTCTGGTCCCTGCGGTAGGCATTGTTGGAAGTCAGCATGATTTTTTAACGATGTTTTTAGTAAGAAGACACCAAATATTATTTAACAGAAACTTACAGATTGTACGTAGGGCACAGACAGGATTTAATCTGCTGCAGTTAACTGCTTGCATTGCCGCAATGCTGTAAACAGTCTCTGGTTATCTGACTTCACTCTTGGCATACCGATGCACACCCCAGTCACTGGGAATGTCAAAACAGATCATCCTCCTGCTGCTGCTAGCCTTTGACCGAGGAGGTGAAGGGGACCTGCCACGGACAGGGACCTCTCCTGTCAGACAGAGGAAAGCAGCTCTGGCCTCATCCTGTGGACAGTGATGGCACACACCAGATCACTGCAAGACACACCAGGTCATTGCAAGGCGGCTTACCTTTCCTGGGAGGATCTCAAAGAGATTTGGTGAAGGTGGCTGTTGCTGCTCTTGTGCCGCACAGGCTGCAGAGCTGCACTGTGAAGGGGAATGAAATAGTGAGCAGGTGGTCTGAAAGTGTGTCCTTCAGCTATCCCACCTTCTCTGGAGACTTCAGGGACTGGATTTGAGAAAACATTGCTTAATTAGCTCATCAGACTCCCTGAACCTGGAAGTAATCGGGTTTTAATTCACTTTTCATAATATGCTTTGTTTTTATGAACCCTGTGTGGAGCATTCACTATGTAAATAAATTATATTTTCACTTTTTCCTCTTCTCCCCACACTGGGCTCTTTTAATACTCACTTGGCTTGTATCTTAGAAGGAAACAATCACAAACGGGAAAGACCAGAGCTCTTTAGTTTAAACAAATCCCTTATTCTGGAGCTGAAAATTTAGTTTAGTCTCAGCAAAATAACAAGCATATTCAGTCATTGGATGCATTTTTATTAATATATTAAAAAGCTTATTAAATCATTACTGCCTGGCTGCCTTATTGTCTAAAGGCTGTCTAAAGATACAAGGCTAACTCAATAATATAGCAGTCAGTATCTACAGTTGGACTTAAGCGGAATTTGAGGTACATCTCCAGGGAGCAGCAAATACTGTGCAGAGCTGCCTCAGCTAATGATGATTGAGAAGGTTTGGCTATTGATTGCAGCAACCAATGCCCTTGACAAGTTAGACTCGGTCCTGGTGAAGGACTGTGCCTGACAGGCAACCTTGTGATCCTAAAGTACATTGACCAAAACATTTCTCTCATGTCTCTAAGTCATTGCCCCATTGGATTTAGCTTTATATCTAAAGTTAACTGCTTCATGCTCTCTACTCCCTTGCTGGCATTTCCAGCCCCTGTTGTGAAAATGGCACCTACTCCCCATGTCTACCCCTCTGGCATGACAGCTCTCATGCTAGCCTAACCCCCTCCATGCCAGCACACCAGCCGAGGACGACAGTGTCCCAGGTGCAAGCCATGTCCTCCCTCCTTGCTGTGAGCAGGAATGTCCTGGTGACTGCAGATGGAGTTGTACCTCCAGCTATGGGACTCATGGCCAGACGTCAAAAAGCTTCACTGCAGTGTATAGACTCTTTGGGGACCTGAGAGTTACCCTTGAGGGCCTGCCTCTTGGGACAGGTATCCCGTACTCTGTTTGTTTTGATTTGCAGGTAGCCTTTGTATCTGATTCACTCTGGTGGTGTTTCAGTTTTAGGGTATAAAAGTCCATCCAGCCCTTTGCTCTCAGTCAGAGGGATTTAGAGCCTTTAGACTGCCTTACCCTGGTCTATAGGGGATGCCTACACAAGTGCTGCTAAATTCTCTCCAGGAGTAGGTTCAACTAATGCAGGTCTTGGAAGGACATCCAGCCTCCATGTGCAAACCACCCAGCAGAGACTGCTTGTTAGCCTTTAGCTAGATGTGACTGAAATGTCCTTTTTCTGCCCCCTCTGGAGCTAGGATCTCAACCAGTGACATTTCAAAAAAAGTGTTTTAGTCCCTCGACTACTGGACAAAGCTTTGCTGTTCTGAGAGCTTAGTCAATATTGTATCAGACTATTAAATATCCGCTGCGTGAGAGACAGCCTCGTGTTCAGAGTACTCACCTGGCAAATCCAACAAATATTTGAGTATTTTGCACACAAAGTGGAAGACTTTCAAGAGTAGAAAGAGAGAAAAAACCCTTGCAGAATTTCTTAAACTCCCTGGGGAATGTGGCAGGCAGTAAGCCAGACCCCTGCTCTGAACATGGTGCTAGGGATGAGGTTTGAATTTGAGGCTAACGCTGCACCCAGCCCCTTCCATCTCCTCAGTACCCTACTGGGTTTGAATCTCTACATTCATTAAAAATGACCCAAACCAAAATTAAGCAACTTGTTTCCGGTCAAATAAAATGCTTCATTCAAATCACATGGATTTGTACTGATTTTTTTTTTAAATGGCGTCTTAGCTTTTACAGGACTTTCCTCCCACCCCCAGTTCATTTATTAAATCAAACCATCAGTTGCTCACACAGCTGTACTTTTGCTTCAGGTTTGCTAGTGCACAGCTTTCACTGTTATTGCTGAGTAACACCACAGGGTAAAGCTGGCAGTCGGCTACGTGTTTATCCTTGTGATGCATAGGGGAAAGGCTAAGCTTCTGCTGCAGGATGCATTCAGGCTACAGGGATGGAGGACAAAACAGGATATTGCTCTCTTGCCTTCAGTTGGTTACGTGTCCAGTTTCCCCCTGGGCTCTCAGATGTTGCCTCTCAAATATTCTGCACTGTGGATGGGCCTCAAATGCTTCCCTTTTTTCAGTGACTGTGTGACAGATGGAGGGTGCCAAAAGAGCCTTACAGTAGACATGCTCTCCATTTTTACATGCTCCAATGCATGCAAAAAAAGAGAGTGCAGGATTAAAATGCTTTATAACGATGGACACTTGTGTTGTTATCATGATCATGTACCTTAAAGATTTGTGTACCAGGAGCGATGTTAAGAAGGGATTAAGATCATAAGGTTAAACACTGGGAAATTAGGAAACATCAGCATAAATGTTATTTGAGCAATCTTTACCCATCTTCTCTGCCTGTACAGTATTACAGTATTGACTTACATTAAATAAAAAGAAACTAAATAAAATAGAATCTGTGATTCTATGATTCTAAATACTGCTTCATTTTGTATATTTTCACAAAACCCTGAGGAGCAGAAATTCCCTCCTGTGGCACAGTGTCTTGCACAGTTTACCAACCACACGTCTCCGAGGGAGGAGGTAGGAATCTGTTGCTGACCTCCTTGCAAGAGGAGCCCAGGTGCTGGAAGGGAAGGAGCCTCAGGATTCACCCCTGGTTTTACACTGGGACCACAGCGCTGGGTGCTGGGCAGCCAGATTGTACTCCAGCTGTGGTAGAAATGATCTCTTTCACCCTGCTTTTTGAGTGGCACCCATGGCAGAGTGGCCTGTGGTGGGCGCTGGGGTGATTGCAGAGGATGTCCTGCTCAGCCTAGGCAGCCTTACATAAGCTTACGGCAAATCTGGAGCTTCAGGGGAGTTTAGCTGCTCAGTTCTGCCAAAGTGAACAGTGATTTTCAGAGGCCCCAGACTCCATCGACTGTGAGAGGTTTTTTTAGTGTAAGCGCAGGGCAACCCCCTTTCCAAACATCAAGGGTCTGCTCCAAGATAGGAGAACACTAAAGCTCCGATGTGAAACATTTTAATATGGGGGTGGGGGGGAAGTTCCTTAGCCTCTTTTTAAACATCATGTTTTGTCTGGGAGTTTCCAAAGGAAACTCAGGATAGGAAGATTCAGGCTGGGTGAAAAAAAGTTGGACAAAGTCATCATCAACTGAAAATAAGACCTTGAAAAAGCAAATCTGAGGCTATTTGTAACTGCATCTGTTGCTGTCTGTGCTGCCTGTCAAAACCAGAGCCTGTTTCACCCACCTGTGCTCCTGAGAATTTATGTGTGAGGTGATCATGGACCAGTTTTGCAGTCAGATGGAAATGCAGCTGCTTGTGAGGTGGTTGCAGCACTGGGCACCGCAACATCTCAGATCAGGGAAGGAAGACAGATATATTCATCTAGTCTATCTTTAGAGTAAATTTCAAGCAGGCAGAAGTTAAATATTTAACAGGAATGTAGCCAGGATTCCAGCCCTCTGTGTAAAACAAGTACAATCAACTTAAAATGCTGAGAGTGTTTTTTACTTCTCTTCTCATATTTTGTTCAAAACTATTAAAATGTATTGGAGAAAATAATACAAACTTGTAAAAATCTTTATTGTAAGAACGGAAAATCTCATAACAGCAGTAACTGAGACAATACTTTTGACTTATCACATTTCTGAGATAATTAAGCCAAATATTCAAACAGTATATATGTCTCCAGGCAAATACTTAATCAACTGCTTTTTTGCTGTTGCTGTAAGGGTAGTTATTTATGGTAATTTGCCAGTGATGAGTGGAAAGCAATGCTTCTAATCTTCATTATCCTTCGCTGTTCTTCTGGGCATGCTGAACTGCGGATAGCACGCTGTGGTATATTAATCGTGTGAAGGCATCTATGGTCACTGTTCTCACTGATGCTAATGGAGACAACGTACATTCATAAATCCTGCAAGCTTCCAGATGACAGCATGCTTGATAACTAGCAGATCTGGCTAGAAAATATCAAGAAATATACAATTATTGTCCTGATTTGCTTCAGGCTCAAGGTTGCCTGGAGAACTCATGTGAGCTGAAGATGCTTTGGTAAGTATAACCAAATTATGGAGTACATATGGCAAGTGATTTCTGTGCATGGTTCAAATTCCACAATAGCAAGCCCTCTCCAATGAAAGGCTAAAATCCCAACCTGACACCCCATCCCAAAGGTATTCTTTGTGAGACAGGCAATGGAAGAGCAATGGGGACAGTCAGATCTCCCTGGCAGCTGGGCCAGTGACTGCCAGGAGATTACAGCAGATCCTTGCCATGAGCTCACCTATATGTAAACTCATACACACCTTTCCTATGCTGCCAAATATGCTCACAGGAGGTAAGGATTGAATGCTAATCTCAATAGTGATTTGAGTGATTGCCCTTGCAACCCAAAGAAGGTTAAAAAAGGGATGAAGACAAGCTTAGACAGACCCAGGTGCAAGCAGAGCATTGACACCCTGCAGCCTTGACCCTGAGCCCTGAGGCTGAAAGGAGATTTAATAGTATCAGATCCATTGCACACAGGTTGTCTAGGTAATTTCACAAGTTCATAGACATACTGGTGAGAAGGGACCCCAGGAGGCCTCCACTCCAGACTCCCACTCAAAGTGGTGCTATCAATAACACTAGATCAAGTTGACTGCAGCTTTGTCTAGCAAAGTCTGGTAAACCTCCAAATATGGGGATTCCCACTCTCCCAGTATCTGGTTGCAGTTTTGCACTACCCTCCGGGTGGATGAGTTTTTCGTAATGCTCAGCCTGAACTTGCCAAGCTACAACCTGTGACCTTATCCCTTGTTAGACATCTATCACCAGCAAGAAGAGTTTGTCCATCCTCTTTGCAACTCCTCCTTCAAGTAGTTGTAGGCTGCTGTTAGATCCCTCTCTTAGTCTCCCCTCTATTAGGCAAAGCAAGCCCAAAGTCCTCAACCTTTCTTTGTAGGCCACGAGCTCTAGCTCCCTTGATCATCTTGGTAGCACTGTAATGGACCCTCTGCAGTTTTGCAATATCCTTCTTTAACTAGGAGCCCAAAATTTGTCAAAATGCAAGAAGTCTAATGCACTGGTTTTACTGCAGAGGATTTACTGACACATTGGAATCTGGGAGAGTGTTCATGCAACACGAAATCCGATTTTATTGTGTTTGTGATGAAGAAGCACTCTGTGCATGTGCATAGTCATTGTGCATGGAGGTAGATACTGCTTGTGGCCTTCTAGGTTAGGACGGTCCTGAAGCACAGTCTCAGCAGATGCCTGAGCCTCTAGAGCATCCTGGAGAATGGGAATGGAGCTTGATTAAACAAAAGTGCATTGAGTGTAGTTTACAACTGACATACAGGAGCTGGCTGCATTACTGTGAAACCCACTGATTAGCAAAAGTTTTAAGATTTCCTTTTCTTCAAGAAGATAAGCAGATCAGCAAATACCTTTCATTCAAGCACTAAACAGTATCTTTATAACAATCCTTTCTAAAGTCTGTAAGTTTTGTACAACTAAGCCTGATTAACTTCTTAAATATATAGGTTTTTTTATGCTATATGTTATAACAAAAAAATGTGATCCAAAGTTATCTTTGGAAAGAAAATAATTCTGCTGTGATTGCAAAGAGGGTTGAAAAGAATTGTTTTAAATGTATGTATTAATTAGCATTTCTGTATCACTCATCCTTCAACATCCAAACCTTTGGAGTCCTGAAATGATTTTCTGGAACTTGGACAGATATGGTAAGAAGAAGGTATTTTCATCATTTGATCCCAAGGCCAAGTTCTTCAGTGCTGCTGAAAATGCAGTTTTCTTGGCACAAATAAAGACATTTTCTTTGAACAAAATTAGGATTTTTTGGCATACTCCAGCTGGCAGCTTTCAGAAACTTTACACCATCTGAGGAAAAAAAATGAAATGGGAAAGGAAAACTGAGGCATCTGATACCATGTATGGACTTTGCTTATGGGCTTTATTTGGAGGATGCTGGACTTCTCCCCCAGCTCCATTGCACAGTCCATGTGTTACTCATACTGAACCTATTTGTTAAGGCCAGATGTGACTAGGGGCAGCTCTGTACTTTTCCAGCGGCCCACCTGCATATGTCCATCTCTCCACCTGCCAAGACACTGCTGTGGGATACAAAAAAGCAGTCATGCACTACACCGTGTGATTCATGGGTTTTGGGTAGTTCTGTCATCTCTGTGGCATACTATTCTTTCCTCATGATGCAAACTGTGGCCAGAGCATGTATGTGCACTGCAGACAACTTTCCGGTGGAATTCATTCAAGCAAAGCTGGAAGTCTGAGAGTTGGCTGGATCTAAAGTTCATTATATGAGCTCCCTTTGCAGCCATGGGACAGTAACAGGCACTTTTGGAGGGCGACTCACCCTCCCTGTTTTGTAGGCTTGTGCCTGTTACCCCTGACTGAGTCCCAAGGGAGCATCACTAGCTCTCTAAGGCTGACAGCTGAGCGACATGGCTCAGCTGAGGTCCACTGGACCTCGCTTCTGGGGATTAAATTGAAATAGCATTCTCTTACAATTCAGTACTCTGTCAAGGGTAAGAAGTCATGGCTGTTTCTTTGTACACTTTTTCACAAAGCAGTCTGGCTTTTTCCCTTATTCCTCCTACATCCAGGCACAGGCTTAGTTTTGACAGGTTAGAGACCGGAGCCAAACAATTGTGGGTGACAATCAATAGGGATTATTGTTGAGGGTACAGTCGTAAAACTGTATCACTAGGAAGAAAAAATAGAGGCTATAGACATTAAAATTAATGTTTATGAAATGTCTGCCAAAAAATAATTTATTAGACAAGTAACACTGGTCCAGTTTTCCTGATAATTCTTTCTGTATACCATCCGGCATTCCTTCACTTACGGTTGTGATATATCACTTATTTCTTTAAAACTATTCCAGCAAATATGAAGATCATATTAAGTCCTAACAGGACCTCTGGGACACAAGACACTGTCTAAATACTTTGAATATATTCATCTTTAAAAACATAAAATAAATCATGAACTAATCAGATTCCTCATTGAAACTTGCCTGTAAACCATACGTATTTTTGAATGCAGGTTTCCAAAATGTCTTCCTTATCACACCAACCTTTTCCAGTGATTCTTTTCTAAACTTAGAGATGCAGCAACAAATCAAGCCTAGTAATTGTATTTCTAAAATGCAGGAAAAAAAATCCTTAGAATGTTAAAACTATAAGCATACAACATCAGACGTGTTTTATTACCTGTGCATATTTGTAATAGGCAAAGTGATACAGCTAAAGAATATTAATAGAAGAAGAAAAAAACCTCGATATCATTCACACATCTGGAGAATCAATTTTTCTTTCGACCAATGATGTAATTTTCCTAGTACAAAGTGTTGAGGGGGGCCAAGGGGTAACGCAATAACTCATCTCATAGTCTTTATAATTTTTCAGTGGTCTGGTTTGTAAGATTTGTAATTGTTTTTGCTGTACGTGTGCCTGAAATAGACACAAAAGCACATTTTAGGAAAGAAAAACAGCAACAACTCTTGGAATTTCAGAGGTTTCAGGTGGAAGCATTCGAGCAACTGTGCCTGGCTCAGTTTGCCTGGGCAGCAACAGTCCCAGCCACTTTGGCAGGGCTTCAGGTGCAAGTGTGCCGCCCTACATGTGTCCCAATGAGTCAGGGAGAGGGACTGAGTAGGACACACTGTTCAGTGAAGATATAGCATGAGAATATAGAAGATGTGGGGCCTCTAGAAGGTAACATGATTATTAAAAAAGAAATGTCCTGTTCATCCTGCCTCCATCCCTAAACCCACCAGCATACATCTTCATGCAAAAAGCTAACAAAGCCTTCCAACAGAAAACGTGTGTAGCTCAACAGAAAGTGTAAGACGACTATGAAAGGGAAAAGACTAGAATTTAGAGCATAGAAAGATTACCCAAAGGAGGGAACAGAGCACCCATAAAACATGGCAGGTCAAGTGTAAACAGAAAAATAAGAGAGCTACAGAAGCATTGAAGTATGCCTTGCAAAGGGGGATAAAAAAAAGCTCTTTAAGTATCTATCTCAAAAGCAGGAATACAGTAAGGAAACTGCTAGAACCACTTGATGACCAACATGTAAAAGGGACACTCACAGATGATGAAGCCAGAGTAGCAAAGATCAGTGAATTCTTTGCATCAGTCACAGAATCACAGAATCAATCAGGTTGGAAGAGACCTCTGGGATCATTGAGTCCAACCGCTGCCCTGACACCACCCTGTCAACTAGACCATGGCACTAAGTGCCATGTCCAGTCTTTTCTTAAACACATCCAGAGATGGTGACTCCACCACCTCCCTGGACAGCCCATTCCAATGTCTAATAACCCTTTCTGTAAAGAAATTCTTCCTGATGTCCAACCTGAACCTCCCCTGGCGAAGCTTGAGGCTGTGTCCTCTTGTCCTATCGCTAGTTGCCTGGGAGAAGAGGCCAACTCCCACTTCACTACAACCTCCCTTCAGGTAGTTGTAGACTGCAATAAGGTCACCTCCGAGCCTCCTCTTCTCCAGGCTAAACAACCCCAGCTCCCTCAGCCGTTCCTCGTAGGTCAGACCCTCCAGACCCTTCACCAGCTTGGTCGCCCTCCTCTGGACTCGCTCCAACACCTCAACATCTTTCTTGAAGTGCGGGGCCCAGAACTGAACACAGTACTCAAGATGCGGCCTCACCAGTGCCGAGTACAGAGGGACGATCACTTCCCTAGACTGGCTGGCTACACTATTCTTAATAGAGGCCAGGATGCCATTGGCCTTCTTGGCCACCTGGGCACACTGTTGGCTCATGTTTAGCCGGCTGTTGATCAGCACCCCCAGGTCTCTTTCCGCCGGACCGCTTTCTAACCACTCTTCCCCCAGCCTGTAGAGCTGCATGGGGTTGTTGTGGCTGAAGTGTAAGACCCGGCACTTGTTCTTGTTGAACCTCATGCTGTTAGTCTCGGCCCATCTATCTAACCTGTCCAAATCCCTCTGAAGGGCCTTCCTACCCTCCAGCAGATCGACACTCCCACCCAGCTTGGTGTCATCTGCAAATTTACTGAGGGTGCACTCAATATTCACCATGGAGGACCTTGAGCAGATTCTTTGGCAAATAAGTCAGAAGAGCTAGATCAGGTTGAGACGAAGATACAGAGTGTAGCAGTCTAAACGAGTAAGCTACGTGCTAACAAGTCATGAGAACAGGATGGCATTGATTTGGGAGCGCTGAAGAGCTCCTATACAAAATTAGGGGGCTGTGGGCCAAGGTGTGTGAGTTGTCATTACAAACGGCTGCTGTGCTAGAGATCTTGTGGATTTCCAGTGAAACTCCTATCCACAAAAGGGCTCCAAAAAGGGGACTATCAGTCAGTGACTCTGACTCGGGCCCTGGTAAGATAGCAAATTCTAATGCAGAACAGGATCATTGAACAAATGGGTTAGCATGATTTCTTGTGAGAAACTTGACAGAGCCTCTCTGAAGAGGTAAACACCTGATGGTGTTCTGGGAGGGTGGTAGGAAGCATGTGGATAAAGGGTGCACTCATACTTGGGTATACCAAATGTGGATTTGCAAAAAGCTTCTGATAAAGTTCCACACCAAAGGCTGTGAAAGAAGTTATGTTGCTATGGGATTGGAGAAAGGTCCTATTTTGGACTGAAAGCTGGTTGATGGGTTGGAAGCAAACTATAAGTCTTAATGGTCTCTTTCTAGGATGGAAAAGAGTCAGCAGTAGGGCGCTCCAGGGATCACTGCTGAGGCAGGTTTTATTCTGCATCTTCACCTGTGACTTAGTGAAAGAAATGTGCAGTGAAATGTCCAACTTTGCAGATGACATGTAAGTCTTTTGAATGAAATGAAAAATTGATGGTGAAAAATTATAGAAAGACTTCACAAAACTGGGTTAACTAAAAGAAGGCAGAAAAGCTTTGGTATACATAAGTTTGAGGTAACTTACCTAAGGTGAAATAATTCAAACATACATGGATGATGCTGGACTTGGAAATGGTGGTTACAAGGTGGGCAACAGAACTTGGAGTCCTCATGGGCAGTTCTCCAAAATTATTGTCTCAGTGTTTAGTGGTACACAAAAAAACCCAACAAATCGGAAGAGTACTACTGCTCTCAAAGTACTACTACTTTTTAGGAAGAGTATTGAGAAAAAGACACTATTTTGCCACTATAGAAAATCTTAGTGCATCCACACTGTGAAAAACCTCTGCAGTTCTGGTCTCTGCATCTGAAGAAAGACATGATGGAGTTAGAAGTACAGGGAAGGGCAACTAAAACAGGCAAAAGAGCAAAAGAGACCAAAAGATTGGGACTGGTCAATTTGGAGGGAGGGCGGCTGTGAGGAGATACAGTCAGGGTACAGTTTCATAAAGGCAGCGGATAAGAATAATTTATTAGTCAAATTCCATAATTACTCGGGGGTCTTATTGAAACTAGTAGGAAATGGGCTTAAAACAGGTCTTGTTTTAGATTCTAAATATCAAGATTTTTCAAAACGAGAAAGTACTTCTTTAGAAGTGGGTGGCAATTTTTTTGACTTTGTTGCCCCAGGAGGTTGTGAAGCTACTTAACCAGAGCAGATTCAAATAGGAATTAGGCAGATTAACAGATAACAGGCTCAAAACAACAACTGTACCCTTTGACATCCCTCATCCAGCTTAAGGATTGATAGCAGATGATGGAAAAGTATGATGGGAAAGTCTCACAGAAAGTGGCCAGGTTTCTGTGCTCTTGAAATAGCTTCTCCTATTGCCGTTGTTGTGGCCAGGTTCTGCTCTTGTCCATGTCCCTTTATAAAATACAGGTATTTTTATTTATTAAGATTTAGTCTTACTATAAAACTCTTAGTAATGTTTATCATCCCTAGAAAAAGTCAGAGCTCTGCAAAAGAAATACTGTTTGTTAAAAATATCCGTGTTTCCAATCTCACCCAGGAGCTGAGGGTTATGTGGGGGTGTGTGAGCCAACACAGGCAGGATGAAGGAACAGCCACAAAACCACGGATAAAATGCAAAGAGCAAATTTATACCCGTTACCTCGCAAACCGGGGAATCTCCGAAGCAGCACCCAGGGCAAAGGCATGCAAGCGGGGACACAGGCACCGCAGAGCTCAGTTCCTGCTAGAGAGAGAGAGAGAGATTCTGGGCCTGCTGCTTTCGCCTGTATATTAGGGGTCTTGCAGGCCGTAGTTTTCCACTGTGCTTTGATCTTTCTCACAGCAGGGCAGGAATCTCAGGCATGAACAATTAGGTGCCCCTGAGTCTCATCACAGGCCTGTGTTATCTGAATGCAGATGTTCTACTTGTCCAGTACACAAGACTAAACAACAGTTACTAGTATGATATATGTGTTTTTCGACACCCCAGGTGCAAGTCACTTGAGCGTGTTTACAATCCTCCTCGCCAATCTTCCGTTATATTCCCACAGGGGGAGAGTTTATTTTTTAATGAAAGGAGGCATGACAACCACATAGAAATTAGCGCAAGCCAAAAAAGGGGGAAACCTGGGGCAGATCTAACTATTCCTCAGGTACAAGTCTAAGACCTGAAGCCCATGGTGAAAATGGCAATGCAGACTGCATGCCAGCTTCATAACATGTCAGCTGTGATTACAGCTGTCACACAGCCGATGGAGCAAATATCCTTCAGTGTTTTGTGCTGACAAAAACGTTTCTCTACCAGGACTTTGTCCTGACAAGACAACCAAACCCAACCAAAAAGGAGGTTTTGCTTTGTCTCTCCTGTGTCCTTTCCTTCCGTGGCCTGGCTTTGTCTCTGCTGGGTCCTGTGGAGCCCGTGCCCTGCCCTGTCCTGGTACCCCTCTGTCCCAGGTACCCATCGGGGTAGAGCACTTCCAGGCAGCTTGTGGGAATACCTGTGGAGATCAGGCTAATGACTGGAAAGTGTCTTGTACAAGTGTAAGCCAGAGATATTGTTCTCATCACCTGGACCTCTGCTATGGGCTGTGAGCTGGTGGCTCCTGCATCAGCCACCTGTCTGCCCCCTCTCCCTCTCCTCAACCTGTCCACCTCAACAGACACTCTTCAAGGCATGATTTGTCTTCATCTGCACAAGTCCCAAAGCTGACCTGGCACCTACCTCCCACAAACTTACCTGCTAGGTGTTTTAAATTTCGTCGTTGGTACTTGCTTCTGCCATTAAGTGCGTTTTTGGAAATCTTGCCTTAAAACACATTTTGAAGTTCAAGATTTTTTCAACTTGTTGTTCCCATGGGATTTCTCCTATCCCAGGTGTTCTCTGACTTCTACTGGAAGAGGGATTGATGATTGGACTAATCACTGGATGGTGTCACTTAATGTAATGGTGTTGAGAACCAGATGTTATTTGCACACACCTATGCACTTTCAATGCTGCATGTGCAGCATTAATGTATGAAAGTTGTTCATATAGACTTTTCCCAGTCTTCCCGACTCAGCATGGATTGTGTCATTCAGCTCTGCTGGAAACCTCTAACTATTGGTATTAGATGATTTTCATATAGAGAAAAATGCAGGCACTAGTGGCTTGATCTGAGTTCTTCCACAGTGTCTCTGTGGGTGTTTCTGTCTGTGAGGCTGTTCCTTGCTACACATAAACATTTGCTGGGCAAAATGGGGTCACATGGATTTACAGTAGATAAACATGTGCCTTTGAATATGCTGATTTTATTTATATGTTATAGTTTCCTCTTTTTGTTTTTTTCATATCTTGATCTGAGGCTTATTAAATTGCTATTAGAAAACACTACATGGCAAACATTATCATCTTTATTACTCTGTGTCCAAGATGCTTTAATGATGAAGAAGGAAGAAATGAAGAAAATTAAATGAAGACATTCTGTTAAAATGAGCTGCTTATTTGCTATAAACATCCATATGCTGTTGGGAGACCTGGTAAAACTACCTAGAAAACTACTAGGAACCCAGAAGAATGTTGGAATGTGTTTTCCTCATAGGAGACACCCCTCTTGTCTTGAAGACTCCTAAAATCCTGACAGAACAGAAAACCGTGCTTGACAGTTCCTATTTTGGGAATTAAGAGAGATGGAGATGGTTTGCTGGGTTAGAAGTTGCAGCAAGAAGAAGGTGCAGAAGGTGTTAAGGCAGAGCCTGGCTTATCTTCACAGCAACAGAGGCTGTTTGTAAAATCACACTATCAGCACCAGCATACAGACAACTTAGAGGAGTTTCTAATATTCTGGGAAAAAAACCCACCTTTAATTCATGTCCAGAAGGAGTTGCTCTACTGCTGATGTAAAAGCTGGAGTTTGCTGTCTTTGGGACGGAAATTGTGATGAAGGGCCCTGTGGGTCCGTGTCTTCATCTTCACAAGGATTTTATGAGAGCCTGCTGATTCTTGCAGATGCTCCAGAAATACTGATGGGAGAATATCTCTGCAGTCTGCTTGGCTCTGTGTCATCTCTGAGCAACTCATGGGAACTATGGCTCAGAGGACCATGCTGAGTTCCTGATGGTTCAGACTCTCTTCTTAAATGTCTAGAGGCAGACTCTGTCTTTAGGTTGCTGAGATGCTTGTGAACAAATGTGTAGAGTTGATCCTGCCAGGCACTGAACACTCTGGATTGAGTCAGCAACGAATGTAAGCACAGAACTGGTTCCTTTGACAAAATTATTGAAGTGTTTAAACCCACAATCAGACCCTTTTCTGGACTAAGCCAATGTACCCTGCTTTGGGCATTCCCCACCCAAAGATCCTACATGAAATATCAGTGCCCATAACAAGCATGGTGGTTTTGCTGGTCCAGCATATATGGAGGGAGATTTGTAAGAGATGGGGGTGGATCTGTGGTATTGGGGTGGGGGGATCAGATGTGAATTCTAGGTCCTCATAAGCTTGAGGGGGGAATGAATTGAGAGCTCTTCTCAAGAGAGGTCAAGTTGCTGGGCTGTAATCACCTTAGCAGGGCATCCTCCACAGCCAGGAGCCCATGAGAAATTAGCTTGTCATTAGGGCACCCGGCAGAGGGGCAGGTCCCAGGGGCATAGGCCAGGTGTTTCTGATCACTTGTTACAGCCTATGCACCTTGCTCGAGGAGAAGGTACCAAAGTGCTATCCTGGATCTCATCCTTCATCCTTCTGCATGTCCAGGATGAGCAGCGCAAGTCATTTTAGGAAGAGCTTTCATCTGGTCCTTTTCTGAGACAAGCAGTAGCAGCAATTCTCATGGTACACTGAAGTCCTCTGCCTATCAGTTGGGACATTTTCCCTTCACCATGAAAGTGCTAATTAACTTAAAGTAGGTGGGAGAGTCGCCTCACTGAGAGCAGTGTGTCCTCAGTGGCAGGTATGTGCCAGGCTGGGGCAGGACCAGCCTCTGTCAGCTTCCCTGACATGTTCCAGTGGTAGGAGCTGGATGTTGCCCAAGCAGGCCTTTCCCAGCCCTCCCTCGCCTATTCTGCCAAGGAGTGGAATGCCACGTCCCCTTCCAGGGTTGTGTCAACCCCCCCAAACTGCCATACATCTCACTTGAACGCCTTTCAATCTGCTGTCCTAAAAGTTTAATAAAGGTAATGACAGTTGTCTGCCCCAGGCCATCCCTGTAAGCCAGCAAGGAGTGCTCTGATCTTGTTGTATCGCGTTGTAAATTGCCTACATATCTCTCAGATTTTGTTAGTTTATTTGTTTCAGTTTTCCTCTGCAGCTCTCAGCTAGTGCCGGACGAGGGAGACCGGATCAGACCAGATCGACCATGGATTTGAGCCAGCATGGCAAATCTGGAACAATTTCTCTCTCTTTTTTTTTTATTTTGCAATGCAGCAGCAGCAAGTTAGATTTTGAGCCAGCACCTCACAGTCCCTTGTGACTATCACAGATATAAAACTCATGTGATGTTGCTTGGTAACACTCAAATGTAAGTACTGTACATGTCACAAGGGCTGCACTGTATTTAATCAAAAGTAACAAATACTATATAAACACACCAAATTCGGGGGCATCTGCTATTAATTCAACAGAGCAAGGGTAATAGCGCTACTCATAAATTTGAAATTCTCTACATATTAAATAGGAATTGCTGACAACATAGCACTTACCTTACAATCTAAAAGCAGGGAAAAATATGATTCACTGGCCATTGATAAATCAAAGAAATTAAACCTATGGAGTAAACCCAAGAAACAGTGAAGGCAGTCTGTCAGAATCAAACAAAACAGCATCCAAATTAACCCGGCGAAGATCCAGACTCAGGCTATAGCCACAGATCAAAACATTCCTCTGCATATAAACATCCTGCCATGGGGGCTGATCAACATCTCACATTAGTAATACTATATTCCCTGGGAAGGGCTTTCAAGGCACACATCAGCACAAAAGATGTGAAGTTCAAAGCCAACAATAAGAAAACAATTAGAAACAGACATCTCCTACTCAAGGACTCCACCAAGAATGGCAAGCTTTTTTATTAGCACAATAATCCCTGCAGTGGCAAAGGAGAGCACTTAGAGAAGTCAGAGAAGAGACAAAATAGTCTGCAAAAATTAGAATAACAACATACTAGTGGACAATATTTTATATGTGCAGAGTGGGAAACAAAAACCAGAGGAAGGATAACACAGCAGTAAATAAATAAAAATATTCAGGCTTTAAACTCCCCCAAAATAGGCTTCAGTTTATCTTATTTATTTTTATATTGCTCCTAGCCCAAAACTGGAACACTTCACAGTCTTGAATGTATTTATGAACATGAAACCTCTCTGATAAAGGGATTATCCCTATTTTACATGCAGTGAAATGAGATCTTACACAAGCATCCTGTGAGGAAGCAGTGAGCTGAATCTGTCCTTTTCAGCGTGAGGCCAGTCTTGGACCACGCGTCCTTTCTTTACTGTATTTTTCTCTAATCTCATATCATCATGCAGTATATGTGCATTTTAGTAGATAAAACAGATGTATAAGGCTGTCCTATTCCATCAGGAAAACCTGTTCTTTCTGCTGTGTCTGTTTGTGTTATGAACTAGTCTGCATCTGCACGTACACTTCAGGAGCTCCTTTCCACTTCAGTGAAGCTTCACTTCACTCCTTTCCACTTCAGGAAGCAAGCACCCAGGCTTGCTTCAGCTCCCAGCTTTTTGCTGCAGCTGTTAGAGAAAACATCCCATCATTACTGCGATGGCGCTAATCACAAAGTGTTAAAATAAACATTACTTTTTACATTAAAATAAAACTATGCAATGGCTGTGCTGCTGGATCATGTCCTTTGGTCTTTCCTCTCTCTGTTTTCTGACAACTGCTCCATCAAGGGCTTTACCTGCGCCATCCCAGAATTGCCTCTGTTACTGCTGTTGCTGCAGATACTTGAAGCCACTCTGGAATTAGCTTGTCTTTCCCAGTATTTACTGTTCTTGTGATTTTTTTGTTTCCTTCACAAATGCAATCTCGGTCAATTGACACTGAGGAACCACCAAGGACAGATGTTTGCTTAGAGGTTTCCTGTGCAGTAATACAATCCAGGAAGAGACATGAGGCCACTGAAGATGGCTTAACCGCAGGTGAGACCTTCCTGTCAAGGAGCCCCCCAAAGACTGGTTGCAGTGGGACATGTTTGCCCCACCTGAGCAGCAGCCCTGGGATCCCCCCTAGTAGTGCTTTTGCTGAAATGCAGCACCCACAGCACTTCTTTTAGATAGGGAAGGCAATTAATTGGGAAGGTTTATTCGGGGATGATCAATCATCGCCAAATGTTCCGTGTCTTTCCTATCAGCACTTTGATGTACTGTGTCATGAAAATGTTGGAGAACTTTGGCTAAGATCCAATAGCAGATCTTTACTGTTCAAAACTATTTCTTCAGAAATATTAAACAAGAAGAAACCAAGGTAGAGGAGGAGGCATTTATACCAGAGGAGTGAATCCCTGCAGTGTTTTCCCTGTGTGAACACTGTCCGTTGCTGATGGCCAGGGTTACCTGCCACTCTCGTCTCCCGTGTTCAGCAGTCTGAGAGGAAAGGAAAGAATAGGTGTGGGAGGACCATGCTGCCCTTCATTTCACACCATAAGCTTTTTCTTAATTTCATTTGAGAAAACATAAATCTCCCTGGAGTGGGCTGTCAGCATGAGCTGGTTTGGGGAGGGGGGTTATAGAGAGATTGCCTTGGGGTAAAATCAACCTCCCCCTCCTGATTTGCTCAAATCTTTGGCAGCCCCTAGGAACATAAACCAAGTAATTTTGTAACTGTGACTTATTAAAAACAAGTTATAGAGAAAAAAAGAACAAGTTTTAAAAGTGAATAGGAGTGGTGATGAATTCCAGACCTGGTTCTGAGCGGCAGGTGGTTCATGGGAACCTTCCGAGGAGCTGCACTCAGGATGGTGCCCCAAGGAGGGGCTCTGCAGTCGTATCTGTTAGCAACAATTTTTCCAGCAATTCTCTGAGGTTGTGAAATAAATATAGGCTCCAATAAAATAGATGGTGCTTGTATTTAATGATGACTGTACTCACAAAGAGCTTGCATTGTGTCAAGAGGGCCATAAGGTGAACAAAGAAAGTGAAACGTAACCTGAAGAATATTATGCAGCTATGAAGCTACATTTGGATCAATTAAATAGTTGAGGAGAGGAAAAAAATCAGTGCAGGTCCTCCACTCTGGGATATAACTGTGAATGCATTACTCTTAAATCCTCCAAAGACATATGCCAAGCAAATTCCCATATAGAAACATAGAATCATAGAATCATTTTGGTTGGAAAGGACCTTTAAGATCATTGAGTCCAACCGTTAACCCAGCACTGCCAAGGCCACCACTAAACCATGTCCCTAAGCACCACATCTACTCTTCTTTTAAATACCTCCAGGGATGGTGACTCCACCACTTCCCTGGGCAGCCTGTTCCAATGCTTGACAATGCTTTTGGTGAAGAAATTTTTCCTGATATTCAATCTAAACCTAATATGGGCATTTCCATATTTTACTGCCCTCAAAACGAAGCCTATTTAATGAACTCAGTCAATTCTAAGGCAAGATTTTTTTTCCAGGGACCCTATATCCAAGAAAATCAGCCCGCTATAACTTCCAAATACAAAGCACAGACGTCAGCTCCGGCTGCAGGTCGTGGGTTCATTCCCAGGGTTACCTGAGATGCTGGTTTCTGCACAAAGGTTGGGTGCTTCACCTGCTCTTCTGTGAATTAGTGGCCTATGAAAGGAACAGTGAATTTGGGATGTTGTGAATGAAGTATGTTTAGATAACAGTGCTAACCAGCATGATCCCCTTATGACACAAATATTTAGACAAAGTCTGATCTGCTAAACGCTATTTCTGTTAAGAGGAAAAAATGATCCTACTATGAGGTTTTAATGTTGAACCATTCTGTTTACTTTTTGAGACTAATGAAGCTCTGTTCCCCCAAATCAATTAGCAATTAGCCATTTCTTTGCTCTGAGTTTCAAGCCTCTGCCTTAGAGGTCCCCCTTTTAGCTTGTTCTGGGACCTATAACCTTCCACCTTTTTATCACATTGTCATAAACTTTCCGGAAAAATAGCCAGTGTAATTTCTTCATTAACATGTCATTTTGGTTTAGAGAGTTGTGCTACATGAACCACTGTTATTTCAGCTATTTCAGTTCATAATGGAGCGTAACAGTTTTTGATGGTATCATGAGTGGGTGTCAGCAGTTTGTACCCCATCCATAACAATGATTCGCTAGAAATGGCTGAAATAACTATAATGAATTAGCCGTAAACTTTGTCATTAGACAAGGTGGATGTGCAGGGGCACTAACGCCAGAAGCAGCACTGCAGCAATCACAGAAGTCCATCACTCCATCACAAATGACAGCAATACCTGATTAAGCAAAACCGGTGAAATATTTTGGAAGCTGCCTCAAGAGAAGCCCAATTCCAAGCCCCACTACCCACAGACTTCTATTGTTAAGAGTTCAACTGGGATGAAGGGTCAAGTGTTACAGATGGTCCTCTTTTGTTTCATACCAGGGTATAAATAAAATTTTAAAAATTGAGGCAGTGATAATTTTGTTGGTTTCTACCTTAGAACTTTGTCCAAATGCAGTATATCTTATTTTTAAGTTACTTGGATTATTCTGTAATTATTTTGCCAGTGATCCTCAGTTCGCTTCTAATTTATAGAGCTGCTCCTGAGTGTTGGGATCATGGAGACAATAAAATGGAAGCGTTAGTCGTCTTTTTGACTATGACCTCTCATTTTCATCAAAGAGAAATTAAACTCTAAGGAAACTCATAATTCTTTCACAGCCATTTTCAGATGCTGTGTCTTCTTCAATGTTTTCAGTTGGAATAATGATTCTTTAAGAGAAGGCCCAATCTGTTTGTGTCTCGTGGGATTTTAAACGGACACCTTGAAGAAACTGCTATGAATCGCAGTGCCCCAGCCAGCACAGGGGAGCAGCAGGTCTACCAGCCAGGAGAACGCTACTGTGAGACACACTGCCCGGGACTGAGAACATGCTGTGTGGCTCCTGGGGAGCTGCAGCAGACTGCCTGGGGCTGTAACTCTTTATTTCAACTGTAACAAATGAAATGTAAAATTCCCCTTTGCAAGGAAGCCCTTATAACTCAGGTCTGGTTTATTCACTTGATGCTAAACTGCTCTGAAGGATCAGTGCCTTATTGCTATGTAGAGCAGAGGAGGTCAGTGTGAAGGTCATGCCTGGTTCGCAAGGCTGTGTGATGGGCTTCATTGGGACCCACTAGCGACAGAGGCTCACACACGTGTCACTGAAGCATTGGCATGACATGTGTCTACCAAGGGCATTGCCATCTCTGTGGGAGTGCTAACTGTGGGGCCAACTATGTTCACATATTGTTGGGAATTTAAAAGCAGATCATGCCCAAGGCAAGGTTCACCCCTGCAATAAGCATCAGAAAGAGTCTTGAATTTGCAACAAAGACAGAGCTTTTGACTGGAAAAGCTTGTAGTGGGCAGGCCTCTTCCAAACCTTTGGAGCAAGCCCTTTTCCAGGTTCCCTCCAAGCTGCTCACAAGCTCTGGCACCTATGTCCGTGTATACGCCTGTGCAGCAGGCAGGAGCACGTGCTAGAGGCTACCCCTAGAGCAGTGCCATAAGTATTCTTGAAGAAATGGTAAATAAGGGAATAGTAGAGGCCTCGCAAATGGAGACAGGAGAATAGAACCTGGGAGAGGATGCAGAAAGGAAAACAGGGTCATTGACATGGAAAAAAAATGGTTTGGAGACAAAAGCATGAAGATCAGAGGGAGCTGGAAGAAGAGAGAGTGTGAGTCTGCTATGTGAAGCGATGGGGAGCTGGGGAAAGGCACAGACAGGCTCAGCATCTTTGTAACGCACAGTAGTAAAGAAAGCCTGGCTATGTGTCTCCTAGTAAATTAAACAGGCCAGGGAACATCCCTGAGCATGGCAACTTGACTGTCTGCTCTAGCCCTAGCTGTTTATCGGGGGTAGTTTGCAAATGGCTACAGTTTTGGAGGCTAAGAGATCTACCTGTAGGTCAACCTTGGGCCAGCTGGCCTGGCCTTCAAAGGACAGTCTTAGGTGCATTTCATTGACCAGTACAGATACAGACCTTTTCAGATTATGTGTCATCTTAAGAGGTCCTGGGCATGACTGAAGCGCCTGCAGAGGCATAAAGAGTTGTCCTGCTTCATTGGACAGACAACGTAGAGTCTAGTGTCAGAGCTCCCGTGACATGGGTTGGGTTGGTCTCTGTAACATGAAGCCAGGTCTCATGGAGCAGGCAACGAAGCCCTAGTCAGAGCATGCACAGCAGTTCTGGTCCTTGCTGCCTTTGCAGAGTGCTACCCGGTGTGTCTGCAGTAGATGCAGCATCAAAATGATTGGCTCAGGGATTTCTGCAAAGAACAAGTCCTGGTCCAAAGGACTTAGATTTTACTGTTTAGAATAGGTTGAAGAAGTCATGTTGGAAGACAGAGGGACAAAGGCTGCAAGAGGATGGATGAGATAATCAAAGCCCAACATAAAGGTGTGTTCAGAGAGATGAGGGCAGCCTTGGAAGCACCTGGAGCCACTGAAGCATATGCAGAGGAACCATCAAATATGCTGAAGGCTCAGTGAGGTGAGAACAAGAATGCAAAGCTCACCAAAGTCCTTGGAGGTGACCAGCCTCAATCGCACTATGCTGACAAATGTAGTAATTTAGGGGATCCAGGAAAGCGCTGGTAAAAGCACTAGGGGGACAGGTCTGGAAAAGCTTACAGATACAGGGAAGGGAGAAGGTAGGGAGTTCACTGCATATGCTTTCTAGTGGAAAGAGAGGTCGTCAGAGGGATTTTGAGGAACAATGAAAAGATGCAAGAAAAAATTTGTCTGATGATGTTGAAGACGGAAGGCTTTCTCTGTAACAGCAGTTATCTGAAATGGCAGTGTGCTACTGCAGAAACTATTCTGTCCCTATAGTAACATGTAACCATTTGTTTATCCCTCCCCTCCTTCCTTCCTTCCTTTCTTCCTTCCTCCCTTCCTCCCTTCCTCCCTTCCTCCCTTCCCTCCTTCCCTCCTTCCCTGCTTCCCTCCAAACTCGTACAAACTGGAACACTGCAGGTCTAAGGCAAGCAGATGGTTTGCAGGCAGAAAGAGATGTTCAAGCTGCCTGGCCCAGAGGCATCACTACACATCTATTCAGACCAGGGTCTATTTTGGGCTTGGCCCCCTCCTTGGCACAGTCGTGAGCTCCTCTTGTGACTCTGCCAAACCGTGGGCTGAGTCTCCTTTTTTTGACAGAACTGGCACATGTTGTTCTTCATTCACAATCTGTTATTTAGAGTCATTTTTACAGCAAATAGCCAAAGGAAACAACATTTTATTGCATAACAAGACAGCCCAGAAATAGTGAAAAGATTGTGAGAAACGCATTATCAGGAATGAAATCAATCATTAAAAAAAGAGGTTTGAGAGCAGGTTAGCTTGTGCCTTTGTGCTATTTTTATGGCTCCTACTATTGCATTGTCAGGTCCTGGCATAGCACCGTGTCTGGAGCTCCAGCCTGTGCTGCTGACTGCAAAATAAGCACTCTCTTTGGAATGTTTTTCTCATTTTGTGAAGCATCTTTCCCTAAAGAAAATCAATGAACAAGTGACCCAGACAGTCAGGTTCACTCACTCCAGAGGTGCTACAAAGCCTGGGATGCCAAGACCTGGCCTGGCTGTGCCTGACCCTTGCTGCTTCCACCATGCATTCAAACACTGATTAAATGGAGAGGGAACAACCCCACCTTGCCCCAGCCTCCAAGCAAAGTGTGCAGGTGAGGGGTCCTCTCTAAGAAAGGCACCTGCCATACTGCCAGCTATGAACAAGCCATGGCCACTCAACTGCTGAGACCTCTATTTCCAGCATTGAGCTCTCCAGCAGCCCTGATCAAAATGCAAACATCGCTTCCACGTTCTTGAACACATGCCATCAGTGGTATCTGAAGTGGTTACATCTCTCCTGTCAATCTGCATTGCTCCCACATGTCTGTCCTCTAAGTGCCTTCTTGCAATGACAGCTTTTCCTAGAAGGGTAGTCATGGAGCAGACCGGTCATCCTGTGATCTCCAGGGCTGTGCCTGTGCTAGCACATGGGACATGCCCGGTGCTGGCACTGAGGCCAACACTGAAGCAACAGTATGTTTGCACCTAGATGGCTTATTGGGAATGCCTTATGAACTGTGTCCAGCGACTGGTTGGGGTGGATTAGCTGTTCTGCTCCAAAACAGTGCTGGGAATGTGCTATCAACTTAACAGGGTAGACATTCTGGGGATGTTCCCAGGCACTCACCAGGCTGTCTAGCCAAGTGAAAGACATGGGTGCACAATGTTCTCCCTGAGTAACAGGTTAATTGGCTCCTCTGAAGTTGTGTAGGGCCAAGGCTCCAGGTCTATCAGAGCAGATCGACTGCAGTTTTCCTAGTCTTGGCCATCCTGAACTTTTGCCTCTCAGGAAACCAAAGGTGTCTACAATGAAAGTAAGAACAGGCAGAAGGAGAGAGAACATTTTCCCTCCCTGTCTCATTCCTACCTGCAGACTTTATTCTGCAAAAGAGAGCAGTGCTGGCATGGTGAAAGGGATCTTTTTCTTGGGAGGTTGTGTGGATGGATGGATCAATGAATGGATGGAGAGCAAGACAAAGACCAAGTCAGAAAGAATAGTTACAAAATATTTAAAGGCTGTAAATACAAACATAAAACAAAGATAAAGATAAGGAAAAGGCTGTCTTTCTAAGACTGTTTTTTTTATATAGCCACCACAAGGCATACAGCAACACCTTCTGAATGTAGGGACCCCCACCCTAGTCTCAGCAGCTCTGGCGTGGCTCCTCTGAGGTCCCACAGAGAAATGCCCACTTCCAGCAACTGCCCTGTGTGTGGCATCCAGAGCAAGCACTGCACATTTTCATTTGCTTGAGTTGGCTAACAGACAGAAACTGCTTTGCAGGAGTCTCTCCAACTGGGTTTCATGCCTACCTCTGTTAGGGGCGTATTTGGTCTTGGTGCCTGTGTAAAGCATGGCCTGCAAGCGTCCAAGATGACCTTTGGGGCCTGGCACGTAATGCTCCTGGGCTTTGTAGGCTGGCTCAATCTTGTCATACACAGCCAGGAGTTTCCTCTCACCGCTCTGTAGCAGCCACCAACATGCTCAGTTTGCCCAGTCTGTCTTATGGGAGGCATCTTCCTACCTGGTAACCCCCTTCTAACCACAGACCCCAGGTAACTTCCAGCTATAAACATGTAAACCAGTATTAAATAGGAGCAACTGCCCTTAAAGTCATGGGAGCCATTTCACATGTAACAGCAATTATTTTTAACCTGAAACTTAGCTTGCTTATCCTTATATGCCCATAAATGTTGTTCTTTGTAAATGCAGACATAAGCAAGTACTGGTTTTATACAGGCCTCTTTAACACATACATCAAAAGAACTAAAATTAAGGGCATGCTTTCACCTTCATGTGTTTTGTGGGAAAGACTAACATAAAATGGAGTACTTTGCAATGAGCACTGCACAGGTCAAACGTAGCATGTTTTTTTACAAACTGACCTTGGCTAGACTAGAGTTTTTAAGAAGGTTTCAAATCTCAATGAACTGAAGAATTGCAAAGACAGCTGGAGAAATTTTAGCCTCTAATTTTCCCTAGAAGTCTCCTTGCTAGGAATTCAAAGTTCACGATTTTGCCCATGGACAGAGTGATGTATGTGGGAATTCATGTTGCGTACGCTCTAGTTCATTAAGAGAGTAATAAAATGTAAATCTTTCTGCAGTCATAAAAAAATACTTCTCACCTGAATCACCACTGTAGAAGGTTGTGAATGTTTGAGCCGAATTATACTTGAAATATAAAATGTTATTAAATCAAAATAATTTTCAACCATGTTTGACATGTACACCAATACATCAGCCTTACTGTGTATGTTACAAATTTCATCCATATATTTTCTTTACCTCTCTTTCTTCTCTTTTGATTTCTATTGTTAATTATTAAAACCCACAAAATCTAAGAAAGTAGAAACAAATGTTTTCATTTCTTGGGACATTGCTTACTTACCTGCAGTTCTCCCACAGCAGAAGGAATACACACTCCTTGTTTTCTCTGTCTTGTGGCTCTTATCTTTGAACGGCCAGGCTGTGTTTCCTTGTGGCTGCAGGGAACCACGTGCCACCCTCCTTTCCTTTCTAGCAGTTATGCAAAAATTTAATTGGTGGTACCAGGACTATTCCAACAGACAAGTGCTAGCCAGCATAATTTGTACATGCCAATCTACAGAAAATGTCCTGTGCTCAGTAGCTGGATTAAACTGAACTCTCCTCATATAAGAAGTTATTCAATGATAAAATAAATTAATGACCTTATTTTCTAACTTCAGATATTGCAATTATTGCTTCTGTGAAACTACTCCAAACTGATAAAATAAATTTTAAAACGTTTTTACTTGCTTAACTTCAAATTCTGCATACATTTCTTTCTGGAAATCTTGCCAGGTAAATCTCTTCTTTGGGTGTTTTTCTTTGTTACTAACTTATAAACTGCAGAAAGTAAGACAGTGTATCTAAATGTTAACTTAACCTTAAATCTAGGCTCCCACATGACATTAGAATAGTTATTTCTGTGGAGAAAAATAATATAGAAACATAGGAAAGAAGAAAAAAATCACCATAATGACTAACTCCATGCTTGTGCAATTAAAAAAAAACAAACCAAGAGAAGGTAGAGCATAAAATGCACCTGTTTGCAGCAGAAGCTGTCCCATATCTCAGCAATCCTGCCCATGACGGTTCAGAGCCTTGCAGTCTTCCACTGAAGCAGTGCCATGCTGGTGGGCTACCATAATGGTACAAAGCATCCCCATGTTGCCACCAAGTAGCCCATGGTCAGAAGCAGACCAAGCTTTCTGTAGCTGACATGAACTACCATTGGTGTAAGTAACTCACAGCTGAGCTTTTCCCCAAACCCAAGAACCTGCCAGTGCTTCAGACAGATGGTCTGAAATGGGAGTACCCGAACCTGCCTGGTCCTTTGCAGCAGGCTGCATCCGGGCTCCCACGGCCTCCAGACTGTGGAGATCTTGTGAGCAGGGACAACACATCATGGCCCCGCTTTGGGGCCTAGCCAATTTTACGTAAAATTGGCATTTTAGTGAGGGGTTGGGCAGAGATTGCCCCCTTGCTGAGCTCTTCCTCTGTCTTCCTTGGTGGCACTTGAAGTGACTTGCACAATCTAGATCACAAGCAAGACAAGGTGAAGATGAGCACCAGCTAGAAAGGTAGCCAGGAAGAGAAGCAAAAGCAGCAAGCAGGAGGGCCTGGCTGTGGTTCAGGATCTGGGGAGAAGGTGAGGATGGTGGTAGCAGCAAAGGCAGACTAAGATAATGGTAAGGATGCCTGGCTTTGGTCAGTGCTGCTTTGAGGCAGGGCTTTTTCCTGGGGGAGCAAGGAAAGAGCTCTTCCCCTGCCAGAGCTTTTGGCCAGAAAACTCCCCCACCTGACAGAGAAGGCAGTAGCTTCCATGCTGGCACTGGGGCTAGATGTGGCAGCGGGCAATCAGGTGCCACTCTTCTGCCAGACATACTTCTTTGCACAACAGCAACACATCAGAGCAGAAGTATGCCCAGATGCCTACAAGTCAAGGCCAGAGCATCTACTTGTTTATCTCAAACCCTGGATGTTTTTACTCCTTCTTCAAGCATACATGACCACATCCACATCTTCCAGTGCATGCAGGCATTCTGCACTCCTGCTTCGTACATTGCTCTACAGAAATATCAGAACTGGCATTGCTGCGTGTACATCCCAGACAGAGCTGCTGTGCCTTATTGTTGTGCACCGAGGTGCTGTGCTTGGAAAAGACTGGGATGTGAGAAAAAAAAGGCATTGGCTGAATCCTGCAAACATCCCACTAATCATTCACAAGGCTGCCTGGCAAAAACCCATTAACAGCCTATAGTCTAATAAAAAAGGCGATTACATCTGTCTCTGTGCACAAGAGACAGTAAGAAGATACAAGATGCATTTTGGTTTACAAAAGATAAAGATCTTACATTTTGTCTTTTGTCCTAGGAGATGCTTGGTCTTTGCCTTGGTCCCAAAATGGTAATGGCTTAGCTGATGCTTTCAGGCAGGTCCTCTTTCACCCCAAGACTGGATTGCTGTTCTCACACCTCTGCATTCTCTAATGAATTTTGTTGGTTTTTTTATGAACATGTTTCGCAAGTGCCATCATGCTGGGTCTTAGCGTGTGTCTGAGCATGCAGTGTAACAGCCACAGCGAAGCTGAACAAGCAGCTTGGCAGCGAAACAGTGTCCCTAGGACTGTGTGCAACAGGCATCCCTGAAAGAATGGGAATGAACCTCATATTGGGTGAATGGGAAAGTATTCAATTGCTGGGAAACAAGCTGAATTTAACAAATGAAAATTGCTCCTTCGTTTGGATAGCACAGGCTGCCAGCTTTTCTCAGTATCTGCATGACAAGTCCTGCACCCAACATCTGACATGCCACATGTTTCCCAGTTTCTTGACTTTCACTCCAGCTTTTGAGTGTGCTTCTTGGAGCCATCACTGTTTTTTTCTGGCTCCTGCCTGGAGTTTCCCTTTGGTTTGAGAGGTGGATGCCTTTTCCAAACCTACTGCCACCGACAGCTGATGAAAGTTGAGCCTCTCTCAGACAAGCATTACTAGTAGCTTCCATTTCTTATTGCTGCTATAGCAGGAGGTGAGGGTCTTGCATCAACTGCAGAGTCGTCTCTTAAGTTGTCTGAAATGTCTCAGCCCTCCTGAACTGTGCTCAAGTTAAAACCTTGCACTTAAGATGTTCATGCAGAATGAAGCTCTTGGAAAAATATGTCAAAGGCATAAACCAATATTTTTTCCTACATCTTTTCCATGCATTTTCCTTCAGTGTAGTGCTTCATCTATCTCCTCATACAATCTGCTGTAGATTAACATTGGAATGGGAAGTTGTGTAACTTATTTTCTAACAGAGAAAAAAGCAACTTGCTTACATTGGCACTTGACATATCAATGTGCATATCATCCAGGGAAAATGTCAACAGTTGGGACCTGCAGTTTCATCAGAGGGAATGAAATTAAAGTGAGCAAATGTAATTGTAGCTAATTTCCATTCTCTGGAAGAACATTCTATTGAACGTTGTTGTAGGCAAAAAAATAGCTTAAACTGTGAACGCTAACAGGCAGCAGATCATTGGGTATGTGTGTGTGGATGTGTGACTGTCTAAAATTGAACTTTTGAATGCTGAAGCTAAAACTTGTTACTTGCTAGCTGTGACTGGGATGGTCTGCTTGCGAATTTCAATAATACATGAGCTAAAGAAAAGCAGCACAACCTGAATACTCCCGTTGATAAAGAGCCATGAGACAGAGTCACCAGGTAGGAGGCTGACCATATGCCGGGCTTCTGCACACGGACCATTTAGGTTAAGAAAACAGGGGGCTTGGGGTTCGGGAAGGAAGATCTGGTCCCAAAAAAAGAAAGGTCCCAGTCAAGAAGTGATCTCAGAAAGAAAAACACCAGAGGGAAGATCCTGGAAGTGGGAAAAGGTCCTGGAGATCAGGGAGATGAATGCCAGGGGTGCCCAGGGACCTTGACTGCTGATGCCCAAGGCCGGTAGTGGGGAGCAGCGGCACAGCAGGACCTGGCCCAGCTTTCT
Organism: Nyctibius grandis; assembly: GCF_013368605.1. NCBI lineage: Eukaryota > Metazoa > Chordata > Aves > Nyctibiiformes > Nyctibiidae > Nyctibius > Nyctibius grandis. The sequence goes on from NC_090659.1 coordinate 107,934,600, forward strand.
GCCTGAGCATCCCAGAGCAGCCATGACCTACCTGCTGGAGGGACGTGGAGGCCTGGGGGAAGCAGGGAAGCGAGTGCGGGAGATAATGACAGAGGGCAAGAGCTCGAGTCCTGTCAGCTCTTAAATGAACCTCAGTACCCACATCCACTATGTGGTGTTATTTACTATGTCTCACTCCTGACAAAGCTGTAATTAAACCTTCAGCAAAGCGGAGAGACGACTCTATAGATGAGTAACGCAAGGAGGTTTTATTTAAACAGGCATCTGTGGAACAGAAAGGGCAGAATGCCTGACTGGACATTTTCTTTTATAAATAAATTTTGGGTTTTTTTGAAATGGGAAACAGTTGGCCCAACAGCTGCCAGTTATTTGACTGCATAAGATTTGCAAAGTGGGATGAGCATATTTGGAATACATTTTTTGCTACACTATTAAAAATATGTTGGCAGGGGAAGAGACACTTAAAACTACTTTTTAAAAGTGTACAGATTTTATTTTCTATATCTGAAAATGTTCTTATCCTGAAAGAGTCCTGTCTGAATCTGAAGCAAATAAAGGCAAGGCAAAGAATGATAATTCCATGTCAAACAAAATGTAGGTGTGTGAAATGCAGTTTCCTTCTGACAGGTCAGAGAAAGTGAGGTGCTCCCACAAAATGAGGCACTGCTCTTTTTTTCTGACCAGCTTTGCAGTCAAAGCGTGTCTAGAGTTTGGAAAAGTTTATTACTCATCAGTTCCGCATTGACAAGACTTGGGACAACCATGTAAGAAGGTACATAAGCCATGTAAGAAGATATTCTATGCCTCAGAAAACTCACAAACGTAAAAAAGGTGACCAGAGTAGCTAGCCACAGCGAGCAGGAAGGATGCTGGCAATGATACAATCATGGATGGCATGGTGAATGGCACTTGCATCTCCCAGATAAGTGCATTTCTTAACTAAGTGTTCCAGAACATCGTTCCCAAGGTGGATTGATAGTGCCTAAAGCTGTACATACACTATGAAAAGGAAGAGGCTGGGAAAAAGGGGTGAGTACCAGCCCATATTTAGCGCACACACAGGCATGGTACTAACCTGTGACACTAGAGCTGTCCCCAACAATGTTTGGTGGCTCCTGGTAAGCACCTGGGACATGCTCACCCTGTGCTGCCTGAGGATCAGCTCAGCTAGAAGCTGTGAGACTGAGGAGATGGAGGGTTGTGCAAATGCAAACCTCTGGCAACACAAAGTACAAGCCCAGCAACCCACCCAGTGCACACCAGCTCTGCCACCCGGAGCTGGCAGGAGCCACTGGGAAAGGTTTCACTACAGTTCATAATAAATAAACATGAAGAAGTTCTCTGAGCTTGTGCCAATATTTGCCTTGTGCTGCATTACAGCATCTGTGCAAACCCCTGACGCCTCAGCAGTGGTGAGCACAGCATCACTGAAGTTCGGAAGGTATCTGCAGAGGGATGCACTCCTGCACTGCTCTTCCCACCGATGCTTTTTGTCTCTGAGACGTGCTGAGGGGCCTTGGAGGGAGTTATTGGGGCAACTGTGAAGGGAGGTTTGTACAGCCCAGGTCAAATCTGAGTAACGCACAACAGCTCCTGCTTACAGTGTCTGGTCCAGGCCTTCCTTTCGATGTAGCTGAGTGGACAGACAGCAGAATAATTGCTTTAAAGACTGGTTATTATCGCCGTGTTTAACTATTCGCTTGATTTTTTTTTTTTTTAGTTCTCCTCTTTACACCAGAGGGTTTGTGTCTGTAAGTGAGGAAAACGAGATCTGAGCACCGGAAAGTTCAGTTAAACTTTCCCAGGTTTCAAGGTGGCTCAAACTGGTGTTTTATTAGTGACCCCAGAAATCTGCACTTTTCCCTTTCTGCTGTTGATCAGAGAGGTTGGAAAGAAGCGTTACTCAAAGCAAAGATCTTGTTTTCATCTTTATATGTGACTTACACTTGTCACTCCTGATTTTCGGATGGTGAAGTTCATCCACTCCCCACGTGCTGGAAGCCCCGAGACACCCCCAGGAAGCTCCAGCTCAGCGGCGATGAGCTTAGGAATTTTTCCATTTTGGTCAGTATTTTCTCCTTTTTCCTCCTCCATCATTTCCCACGGCAAGGCTTATACCAGACACAAAGAGCAACTACTTCTCAAATAACTCAACCTCATAGAAGGAGGTGAGCTGTCATTTATTTTTTATCCTGCTCAAATAACTCATAATCTGAATGACTAATTTACCCTGTGCTTGGAGAAAGACAGGAAATATCAGGGGAATGCAAATAAGCGACAGATTTTGCAAAGCCAACCTTCAGGCAGGCAAGCTTTCTCCATTTAAATTGATGTCCTGTCCCCCTTCTCATCTCACTCCCTATGTCCAGTGAACCCAGAGTTTCTCTATAGCCGCAAAATGTTTTTCCACTGCTGGAAAACAAGCCCTGTGTGTTGTGCTTCTCCTTAAAGCACTGTTTAAATGCTACGGGACTGGTGCCCAGGGTCTGTCCTGGCCCTCTGGTTTCCACTGTCCCGGTGCAGGGGAGCCCTAGTGACTCTGCCAGGCATGTGCTCTCAGGGGCTTGGGAAATGTGCATTGCTCACACAGAGGGATCCTGCAAATCTGCTGCTACCCATGGACACTTTAATAAGCTGGATGAATGGCTGATTAAAGCCTTGCCCAGCCCTGCTGGAGGCTGGGCTTGTCACTCTGCTCCGGTGGTGCCTTGGCTGAAGGAAAATGCCTCCTGCAGCTCCATGGGGAGCCCCGGCGCGATCCGCCCTGTGAAGGTGTCCTGAAATGTCAGCAGGGAAATGAGCAATGATTTTTCTGGCACTACAAAGCCAGTTCTGCGTGTACAACCTCGTATCACAGCAGGACGGGGCAGATGATAGACAGGGCTGGTGGGAAAAGCTATTTTCTCCTGAAGCTCTTGAGGCCAGGGAAAGCTCATGTCACTGCAGCCAGCTGGTCATGCCAGCTCCTCAGATAAAAATCAGCTCCCTGATTGTGGGCTTTGAATAGCCCTTAAAAGGCATCGCAAGATGCAAGAAGATTAAGGTTCTTCATAGCTTTCACTTGCTCGGAAAGCTCTTGGAGCAAGGAATTTTCTCTCTTTCATAAGCTGTCCAGCATCCACAGTGGTATAACATCTTCCCAGCAAGCAAATGCACAGAGTATCTTGCAGTCGTTCCTTCTAACAAACCCCACTGTATGTCTTCACAACCAGTATCTGCCCTGAAGGCAAGATCTTGTTCCCTTTTGCACCTTGAGCTCAAAATTAACTCCCTTCTCGCTGCTGGCTCTACAGAGTGTATTGTCCTGGTAGTGATACTGGCTTTCTCTTTATGCAGTTACATACTAGAGCAACTCCTGGATTCAGTGGTTCAACCTAAATTAACTTCCACTTTAGTGAGAGAAAAGTTGCCCCTTCATTTTTGAAAATGCTGCATCTATTTCTTGGTTTGGCACTGCATACGGTACTTAATGTTATCAGTCATTCTACCTATCCACCAACTGTATCTAGGTGTGCACATACACACATGTGCATGTATCCAAGTGAGAGGCATTTAACCCCGTGCTTTTACTCGCATACCCGTGCATGAGTAAAGCCCTGTGAGCATCCTTCCCTCCTCGCTGCCCCTCCCTCAGCAAGCAGGGAGGGTCATTCCCAGACCCCTTGGCCATGCCACATGGTAATGCGGTAACAAAGTGAGGATTTTGCTCCGAACAAAGACTCATTTTCTGGAGGCTGTCCCCATGCCCTGTGGCCAGTGACCAGGGGCCAGCCCAGAGGGGGACATGCTCTGTGATGCCTCTGAGGATGCCGTGGGTGAAAGGTGACGGGGTGGGATACCCATCACGGGCACAGAGGTTTGTCCTTCACAGGGAGACTCTGGCTGTGAGAGTTACTTGCACATATGTGTTTTAACTACAGCTGGCACTTCTAACTGATGGTAACATCTGCTAACAAGTCACAGCTTTTGTGGCTGGTGCAATGGGGGGCAATCCCAGTGTAACACTTCAAGGCAGTTTCTGCCAGGATCTAGTTCTGCTTTAACACCCAAAAGAATAAATTGTTTTTTTTAATATTGAAACAAAATATGGTTCCTATTTACACATGCAGGTGCAGTTCTTTCGAGGCTTTAAACTATGCTGAAATGGGAAGGAAGTTGGTGCCTGAACTGACAGCTATGTCAATGTGAAAACTGTGATTATGAAGATTGCTGGAGGTGGACTCAGAGTTTGAGCATAGTCTACCTGCTCCTTAAGAGTAACAACAGACACTCCTTCCCAGAAAGATAGCATCTAAACTCACAATAGCAGATTTTTTCCCTACAACAGTTCTTCCCTTGACAAAGCAAAATGAATTAGAACCAAAATCCCACCACAATGTCCACCCTGCCCCTGTGCTCTGCTGTTGAATATGTTGTAGCATACGTCTCTGATGTCCTCTAAGAGCATTAGGACATGATTATTTTCAGCAGGGCTGAATCCTTAATCAGAAAAAGAGAGCACACCACAGTGGCTGTTGGCTTAATGAGAGGGACAGAGCCAGAAACAGACTGGAAAAAGGCAAATGTCACTCCTGTCTTCATGAAGGGCAAGGAGGAGGCTGCAGGCGACTGCAGGCTGGTCAGCCTCGCTACAGCTGCTGGGAAAATTATGGAGCAAATCTTCCTGTAAGCCATGTCCAGCATGTGAAGGAGAAGAAGGTGATGAGGATCCAGCCCCACTGGGCTTACCAAGAGCAAATGGTGTCTGACCAAACTGATTGCTTTTTACAATGAGATCTCTGTGGTCAAGAGGGAGTTGTCAGAGAGATCTCAGCAGCTTGGAGACATGGACTATCAGAGCCTTCATAAAGTTCAGCAAAGACAAATGCACAGTCTCATAACTGTGAAGGAATAATCCTCTATCACAGTGCAGGCTGAGGGTCCACTGGTTGGAAAGCAGCTTTGCAGAGAAGGACCTGGGGATCCTGTGGACAAGCAGTTGCCCTTGCAGCAAAGAAGTTCAATGGTACCCTGGGCTGCACTGGACAAAGTGGTGCCAGCAGGTTGAGGAAAGTGATCCTTCCCCTCTGTTCATCCCTGGTGAGACACATCTGGAGCACTGGGTCCAGTTCTGGGCTCCCCAGTACAAGAGATCCAGGGACATATGTGAGTGAGTCCAGAAGATGCTACCAAGCTGGTAGGGGACTGGAGCACATGGCTATGAGGAGATGCTGAGGGAGTTGGCCTTGTTCAGCCATCAGATGAGAAACCTGAGGGGGACCTAACTGCATCATTAGCTACTTAGTGGGGTTATAGAGAAGATGGAGCTGGACTTTTCTTGAAGGTGCACAGAGAAAGGCAAGAGGCAATAGAGACAAGTTGCAACACGGGTAATCCTGATTCTGCATAAGAAGAAATTCTTCTGAGCAAGGCTGAGGAGGAGAACGGGGGCCCAGAGAAGCATCTCCATCCTCGAGGATGTTCAAAACTCATCTGTGCAATCTGCTCTAACTTTCAAGTTGACCTTGGTTTGAGCAGGCAGTAGTGGATGAAGGCAAGATTTCTTCCAGCAAAGGGGAAAAAAAGTTTCAAGATTTTACCAGGAAGATACTATAGCAAATGGTTCCTATCATTCATCGCCTGGAGTGCTAATGATTTCACTGGTAATTTTGTCTGTCTCCATCTTCCCAGCAATGCAGAAATTGTGAGGGGTTTGTTGTGGTTCACTTGGCAAATGTTGCCAACAGAAAGCAGAGTATAATGCTGTGACTACGTTACATGGAGTTTCCTGGTTAGCTGTCAATCCTGCTTTGTTTTTAAGGCAAATTCCATTTCTTGAAAACATGTTCTGTTATTTAGTTTTCTTTCCCCACCTGAGTGAGGTGACACAGGTTCCTATGGAGTTTTACATTATGTCTGTTGTCACTAATGGCCAAAAATCAAATAACACGAAAGGAAGGATTGTTTCTGCTCTGCGTTCGGCTTGATCTCTGTTTGCCTCAGCAGTAGAAATCGGTTGGGATAACTAATGTATGCAGGAAGGATACATGCACCCAGTCCGGCGACTTCACACACGTCTGACACAACGGGTTGCCAGATTTGTCCCTGCATTCAAGGAGTGACTTGGTGATGCTGGCTTTGAAAACAGACTTTGAAAACATGGATCTAGCTCTGGTACAACTTGAAAAATCCCATCTTTCAGGGACATGTGTACTGATGTCAAGTCTGCTCAACATCAGTGCGGGGGTGTGAACGCAGCTGCGAAGCCTGTCATCATGAGCCGGGGATGTGTACCCAGAGTGTGACGGAGAGCCGGGGAGCGGACCTCCTTCTCTGCTGCTGCAGCAACATTTCTGCACTACTGGGGCTTGCTGCCAGCATGCTCTCAGCTGTCACCTCCCTGCCTCCTGCCCTCATCTCCAAAATTAAATTGACGAATCACCAAAACTAAACATATGCAGCCTGACTTGCTTGTATGGAAATAATTAAGCATCTGGATGAAGGAGTGCATTAACTCTCTGATGTCCAGGGGGGTCTGTAGGTCCATCTCCTGAAGATGAGAATTTCCTGGGAACCTTTGGGAGAGTGCAGTAGTGCTGGGTTCCAACCCACAGGGCTCGAGCAGGGCTAGACCCTGGGCCATTAGTTAACCCAATACATCATTTTATTTGAGTAACAGCTGAACATAGTCTTGGTTTCTCATTGCACCCTGGCCAAATCAACTTTCAAGAAAGGCCAATTTCCCAAAGCTGAAAATATTTATGAGGAAATTTGACTGTGAGGAAAACTGACCCAGACAAATGTGAGCAATGATTGGAAGTTAAGACCATGTTACTATGTGTTCTAAACCCATGATCCCACAAACACATTAGACACCTACAGAGGTAGGTTAAAAAAGCAAGGTGGTGTAGAAAGGAAGAGAAAGAGAGAATAAATAAGGAAGGATGTAAGTAGATCTACCTAGTTTAGACATCTGACTGTAGGCAAATAACAGAAAAAGCTTCCCTTGGGAAACTCTTGAATCAACCTATTTCTCACTTCTGACTGGGGGAGACAGTATAGGCACCTTCTCCAGGAGGGTTTGTTGATTCACTGCAAACCAGGGGCCCCAGCAAGGCAGCCAGCTGGCTCTCACCACGGAAGAAACAGTAAATGGTTAGGAGGGAGGTTATAGCAGTGAAGATATAAGCAATGAGGAGAAAAACAAGAGAAGCAAAGGGAACCAGTGAATAATTGGTGTCCAGTAAGGACAACAAGGCAGATGCCCTCCTGAAGTTCCTTCCTACCTGAGTGGTCCTGTCATCCTATAATCTTTAATTTAAAAACCCTCTGGGGAGGACCTCAGTGTGGTACTAGACAACTGAAACACATGATCAATAACAACACAGACAGAATGCACATGCGTAATAAACACGTCTGTGCTTCATTTAGATGATATTTAATGTTAGGTAGTGATAAGGAGTTATTTTCTATCCAGCAGTAACTGAAAGGGATGTTAAACAGTAACTGCTAACCAATTAAAAATCACTGATCAGTATAGCTTATCTCCAAACCATTGTCTGAGGTCCACTGGCACTGGGAGAGCGGATGTTACCCTTTAATAAATCTTGGACACCAAGGCAGGTTCCAGAATATGGCCAGAAGGATGAGGCTGTAGTGGTGTTTGAAAGGGGGAAATAAACACCTGCAGTAAGACAGGTTTGCTAACACCATGTACCTCTTGCACAAAATGATGGAATACCTGCCTCCTCCTTGCAGTCTCCAGCCACACAGTAAGGAATACAGAAATCCCAGGGAAAATCACACAGACAAAATAATTTCTGTCCAACATCATTAGCCCTATAAGTCACCCAGGAGCTGTCCTCTTACTTAGCAAAACAAGGGTGTAAGAAATGGCTTCAGTTTTCTTTGAATGATATGTAATGGATCCAAGGAGATTTATAACTATTTCAATCCTTTTCTTCTAGGATACCACTTTAAGCACAGGCCATCACACAATACGATGATACTATAATCATATAATTATGATTATAAAATAATGTTGATTTCACTTGTATTTGTTAATACCTATTATTCTGTACTGGTCGTGCCACATTAGCTCAAATGGCCCAAGCTCTGTATTTTGGGGAGTGTTCTTTCCTGGATGCCCCTGGTACTAACTTCTTCCCAAACAGATGTTGCATCAGTTGTTGTGTACGTGTGTGTTTTCCGTGCGTTTGTATATTTGGATCCTATTTTGTACTTTGTGTCCATTTTTAGAAAGTAAATATACTGTTTAATCCAAACATTTCCAATGTCTCAACAGAGACATTTTAATAGTGATTTGAACAATTTTCTCAAGAGAAAGAACAGTGTTGAGGCTGTTTTATGTTAAAGCTTCCAAACACAGTTGTTTAACTTCTTTTAAGTGTCAGAAATTTATTCTTTAAATAAAGGAGAGCTACAAGACCCTTATGGGGGCTAGACAAGTACTTAAGTGTACTGTTTAATTTTCACCTGTTTCCATTACGCGTATGGTAAGGAATCCGTGCAGGCTTTCCAGTAGCTGTGGTTTATGTCTTGCGGTGCCACATACTGGTACAACACGGGTGCGAAGCCTTCAGATTGCAAAGGAGTTACTGTGATGTTTTCTAGAGAGAAGGATGACGTGTCTTGTAAATGATGGCATGTACTTAAACACCGCAACAGTGCCTTTCAGATATCCTCAGCAGGTGGCCTGATAGCAGGCTGCTAACAAAAGAAAAAGCAGAAAGTGCCTTTAAAGAACATGTATTTGGGTCTGGCTGACCTCTGTGCAGAAGCAACTGTTATTCCCTGCCCTGTGCTCTCTCTCCCAGGGCTGCAGAAGGATGCTGCAGCCTTCTCATGGGTTATGGGTAACCCCTTGGAGTTGTTTGATGTCCTCCAGTTTGTAATGGGCCCTCAGGTGTTGCTTCAGGAGCTGGAGCAGGTAAGACCACAGCTTATGATGGGGACAGAGTTTTCTGGACCTCGCCGACACACTACTTAACACTACTTAGCCTCAAGGCTGGGCGAAGTTCACAAAATCGCTCTATGCACCATTCAGTCCCAGAAGCTGTGGGACATGGGAGTGCTCTGGGGAGGCAGAGATACAAGATGGACCTTCCTGAAAATCTGAAAATGCAGGTGTTCAGGGACTTGCTGGGACACCACCAGGAACAATTCCCTCCCTGGCTGCCCCACCAACAGCAAAGGGGTAGGGAAGACATCTACAGAGGAAGTCTAAAGTGATTAAACACCTAATTTCAGGTGTCCAAATTAAGTGCTTAAACGTGGGTGAGATGACTCTTGGCAAGGATATCCTTACTGCAAAATGCAAGGAGTTAGCTATATTTTGCTAGCAGATGTAAAGAACATTTTGACAATAAACCCCATCGGAAGCAACAGTTTCCTGTACCGCAGCTTTCTGCGGGTTCTCATGCTTTTATTCTTGTTGAGAAATGTCATCCTTCACATGCAGCCCCATGGAGTTACCTGAAATCATTTTGTTGACATCAGCCTGAGTAGGTGTATTATTTCCCCATGTGGAAACTGCAGTGAAATAAAAGGATGTTTGTATCTCCTGACTCTGCCGATACCCTCTCTGAGACATGCACCAGCCTTGGAAGATCCACATACCATTTGATTTTGCATTGCCATGTTATCAGTGAGTTTTCTCTGGCTTTGGAAAACTCGTACTGATTCTGATTCCTGCATCCACCCTGCTGCTGCTGGGGTCTGTGGGCAGGAGACATACGATCCTGGAGAAGGGGCTACTGGCTGCGTGTTCACCATACCATCATCTGCCTGATACAGACCAAAACCTCTTGACTTCTGTAGCACGTTACAAACTCATTCTCCCCAGTCCTGCCCCTCAAGAATGGGGGCAATGAGAGATTCTAATTTTTTTTTCCTCTTTTTCTTTCAATCTGTCCAGTCTTGCCCATGATAGGTTATTTTAAGAACACAGTTCTGGCAAACAGTAAATTTGCCAGATAGTATGCCCCCACATCATCCTGTAATTAAGTATAAAGTTAAACTGAATTCACTAGAGGGTTTCACTTGGAAAAATATTTTTCTGGTTAGGACTTCTGTAATCAGAGGGCAAGATGCCATACTTCCTTCATCCCAGGACTCACCACATTCCTCCAAAATACACGAAGTCTATATTTAGTGACCCCCTGCAGCCTGAGAGATTTGAGCCCTGCCCAAAGGCAGCTGTCTGCAAAGTGCAAAGTATGGGACATTGAGGGTGACCTGAGATGATGTGTTCACGCTTGGTGTGGACCATATTTGTCCAACGCCAGGAGCAGAAGACCAAAAGCCCATCTCTCCTCTGAGCACCCCGCTCCGACATGGAGACTTCCGGGAGCTCTGAGGCGGGTTGGTGGGATGGGGCGCTCCCCCTGCTCAGACACCCTGTGGCCATGGCTCCTCGTGAGGAGTGGGAGCCCTTCACCTCAAGCCATAGCCTCGACTTCCCTGAGAGAGGGGCTGCCACGCTTGGCAAGATGTTTGTCTCTCTGAACACGTTATTTGCAGAGCCCTACCTTGCCTCTGCCAGCTGGCTGCATGGTGGAGGGGTTTCAGAGTTACCTCGCTGCAGCCAGGGTGTTACTCTTGCGCATTCACTCATCAGCCCAAGCAGGAGAGGCAGAAGCAGGGGAAGATGCATCCCTAACCAAGGTGGGAAGGGCCATAAAAACACAAGTGGTGAGGAGCAGAGGAGCAGCACTGGTGGCCCTCAACCCCTCAGTGCATGACAAGTGATGGGCAGGTGGGACTTCACTACTGGTCTTGGTTTTAAAGAAGCTTTCTCCCACTTACGCATGTGTCAGGGCTGCTTTATTTAATTGCTGACAGTGGCTCAGGGGCAGGCAGCAGCTCTGGCTCAGGGTGGGCTCCTGGCTCCTGACAGCCTGTTTGGTACCTCCTGTACCTTACTTCTCTGTCCCCTCACCACTGCCCTGCGCGGCTGAGCTGCCTGCAGAAAGCAGGAGGGAGGGTGCAGGGCAGCCTCCAAGCAGCAGCCGCACGATGCCCTGCTCAGCTGGGATGCACAGGGAAAGCTGGCAGAGCTGCGCTTCCTTAGCACCCTTCTTGGAGAAAAACTGCTCTCCAATCACCCGGCAAGGTTTAATGGGCAAAGCGATGACACCCATACGAAAAATAGCCACTGGGATTACAGCGAGGTAAGCGTGGCTGGCTGCAGCAGGTCACTTCTCACACCTGTGTGACACTGCTGACTTTAATGGAGAGCCCTCTGATTTATAGCCGTGTTGGTGGAACGAGAATCAGAGCTAATATGTCTTTAGTTCTTCCGCTTGGTCTGCATGCGGTGTAATCAGCGTGAGCCGCTGAAGTCAGTGCAGCTGAACCTCAGGCTGAGATGACCCACAGCTCGCCGCTGGTAAGTATCAGTTGTTATAAGTCTTTCTATGGAAACTGATTTTACCCCCTCAACTCCCTACCCTGTTCCAAAAATACTCAAGAAAATATAAAACCTAAGGTGCTGGAATGGCAAAAAAATCTGCAAGTAAAAAAAAAATATGAATAACTACCAGCTCTTCCAAGAGCTTTGGCTCACCCACAGCTGTCACCACCAAAAGAGAAGGCTTTAAACCAAACATCTTCAGCAAAACCCTCACACAGAACTGACCTAAGCAAGTGGCATAAACCCCAAAGGAACTTGCCTAAAAGAAGCAAAACTCCAGCTCTAATAATCACGTGAGCTTTTCATAAGCAATTTAAAAAATGTTCCCTTTCCTTCGTTTTGTGAAGATGATGAGCTATAAAGCTCGCTGCTGCAGTAATTACTGAAAGATGGCCTATTATATTTTTGTCTGATATAAAACAACACACAGGAACAGGGTGAAGGTGATGGAGTCACCCACAGTTGGCCGCAAACATATCTCGTGTTGAACAAAGGAAGACTTGGAGGTCCAGCAGCATCCTTTGCCTGCGGTCCATGGGGACGAGTGGTTGCCAGAATGCCAAACAGTAAAAGAGCTCATTTCTCCCATGCTATAACATAAACAGGAGCGCACGGGGCTCTAGGAGCTGAGAAATTGTCCAGGACCACACATTTTCCGTGTGCTAGATGACCCATAAGCCCCTTTGAGTGAAAACAAACATCAAGGTAGATGTGTTCTCAGAAGAAAAGAGTCAAGGAAGGAAGCACAGAATGCCAAGGAATGGCCTTTCCTAACATTTTGGTTATGATTTTTAGGTTTATTAAATCAAACAGTGTCCTACTGCAGGCTCGCTTCGTTCCCACTGTGCCCCCGTCATGTGCATGTCATTAAAACTTACCAAGCAAAGATAAAGCCTGATGCCGAGGAGCTGTTTTAGCATGTGTTTGATGTAACCATATCCCTGGGAATGCCTCTCCCTTTAGATCAAAGTTCTGCCTTGACCTGCCGAGGTGAATAATGAGGGGCAGGGAAGTATTTTTAACTCCACGGCAGGAGCTGTAGGCGCATCCCAGACGGGAGATGTGGGGTAGCATTGGCACCGGTCTATAAAAGGGATGCTGAAACAGCCTGGCCTTGAGCTTGTGGGGCTGGGGGCAGTGACCTGGCTCTGCAGGACCCCACTCAGCCCACTCCCCAGACAGGGACACTGCTGCAAGGAATGGGAAGGGGATGTTAATTTTCAGACGGGGGGTTGATGCGAGGCCAAAGTCAGAGGGCACTGGGGAGGAGATGTACACGCTTTCCCCCACAGAGGTTGTGGTGTAGGGTCCCGGCTCCACCGCTGGTTGGGAATCAGCCACCCATGCAGCTGGTAGTCAACAGTGACCCACTCCTGGCACAGCAAAAACAGGGACCTAAAAGCCAAACTTCCAATTTTGTATTTAAACATCTGAATATGTGACAGAAAAGCTGCTTTGGAGTTGCCTGTTACTCAGCATCCCAGATTTAAGTGCTGTTAGTATGAATTATGAAATTAGTGTGAATTTAAGGGTCTAATTCTTGGCATTCAAGTTATGAAAATCTAAGTTTTTGATCTAATCCATCATGGAGAATTCTCCTTTTCAGCCTTTGCCAGCTTTTTTTCCCAATGTGGCTACATCTGAGCAACATCATAGATTTTAATTTCTGAGACACTTTTGGGGGCTAAATGTTACTTGCTGTTAATATGGAACTGAAATGCTAAGAGCATTTTTAACCAAATATTACGAATAGGAAAAGAGAAAATGGGGAGTGGGGGGGAGAGAGAGTGGAGAAATGGCAGCTTTAACAAAGCAAAAATGGAAACAGAGGAGTATATATAGTTTGTACTGTACTTATTATTAATTGGACAAATCAAACGAAATGCAGACCTGCTTTCCAAGGAGCCCACTGTGTGAGTCTCAGAGCACTCACAAGTACGTGCGTTTCTCATCCCCCAACATCCTGGAGATTTGGGGATCGGTTGATTTACGGCCACTGACTCAAGAGAATTCTCTTTCATGGGCTTCATGTCAGTAATACGGGTAGCACTAAATTCAGTCTAGTCATAAATCCTGTGCTGGTAATTCAGTTATAAGTGATGATGCTTTGTCAGCACTGTCTGCACATGCTCCTCGGCAGGGCCAGCACGGTCCCCACACACCCCTGCACCTCCAGCCCTGGCTGCCCTTTCCATCCTCACTCCTATGCAAAAGCAAGGGTCCTGGGGAGGGACCCTGGCCCACCGGAGCAGGGAGGACACTGCTGTGCTCATGACTGAGCTATGTTTTTATAGAATCATGGAATAGTTTGGGTTGGAAGGGACATTTAAAGGTCATCTAGTCCAACCCCCCTGCACTGAGCAGGGACATCTGCAACTAGATCAGGTTGCTCAGAGCCCCATCCAACCTGACCTTGAATGTTTCCAGGGATGGGGCATCTACCACCTCTCTGGGCAACCTATTCCAGTGTTTCACCACCCTTATCGTAAAAATTTTGAATGTTTCAAGCAGCTTTGCAGGAAACAGTGATGTAAAACGGGACTAAGCAACAGGGGCTCCTTCAGATGCCCAGTCTCTGACAAAGGTGTCTCATCTAACGTTAGCCACAAAATGCACATCTCATGCCTCCTGCTCTGCTGTGGTCGGTGTGGTGCTGCAGGGTCCCACGCATCCCACCTGCCTGAGGCAGAGAGGAGCTGCTCTCAGGAGGTGCTTTGCTCCCTCCAGCACTAGATGGTTAGCTTGGAAATTTATCTTTAAATTTATTACCTTAATATTAATTAATTAATTAAAGTTACCTTTACTAAAGAGGCAGCTGACTTTCTGACGGTTCATGTTAGGTGAGACAATTCTCTCCCTTGCTGTGTTTAGCTCAGACAAGGATGCCGCAAGCCCTAAAGAATTAATATCTACAGTAAGCTAAGAATGAGGGGTTCCAAGACAACAACCACTGCAAAAATTTTAAGCACAGTCACACAAAGAAACCAAGCCATAAATAGAGCGGCAGACTTTCCCATTAGTGGTTGGGGATAATCTTTCTTTTTGTCTTTAAAAAAAAAATGAAAGACCAACACACAACAAATTTTTTCTCTTTGATGAGATGTGAGATTACATTCCTTTTAACTTCAAATTTTATGATAAGCTGTCATGGCAAAGGGGTGATGAATCTTCTGCGTACAAACTATTCCCAGCTGTTGGTAAAACCGTGGTCTCCGGCGGCTTGCCCTGGCTGAATGCTGTACACAGTCTGTGCAGTCAGATTTAGAGGAAAGGAGCTGCTGCTTTTTTCCAACTCGAGGGGCCTGTTTTACTAATGGGCACACAGAGACTAACCAAATTTAACCTAATCTACCAGTTTTCTGGAGCTGAGTTGGGGTTCACCTAATTTTTAAGTCTTAATAGTTCACTTTTAATAGTTCACGTATTTCTTTGAAAATTCTTCCTTCATGTTTTTCTTTGAAGTTGCATGAGTACAACCAAAGTTATGCTCTGCACCCCTCGCTCCTGGGGGCTGCTGCTGTTTCCTGGGGGTCACACAAGAGATGGGTTTTGTAGCCCCTTGCTTGATGCAACTGATGGAGGAGTGGGATGACTTTTCTCATCACACTCCTCTGTTGCTGGGCCTTGGTGGAGGAGCTGTGACGGGTGAGACAGAGCAGTGACACAACTGCAGACAATAGGCAGTGCTGGCTGGCCAGTTTTCCAGGGTCTGATGTGGAGAGAAAGAGTATATTGCTGACACCCTACCAAAACTTGCACTTCTGTCTGCTCTCAAACAGGGCAGTGCCGACAAACACCATGATTTCTTTGCACAGAAAAAGCTTCTCAGGCTGAAAGGATATCCATGTCCACAGGGGACAGGACAAGAAGTCCTGCTGCCTTGGAAGGCATCAGGGACAGTTTGGGCTAGATGCATAGGATCAGTTTCTAACGGCATGTGCAGTGAGCAGTTGAGAGGCTGCCTGGGGAGGCACCGGCTTGTCCATTGCTGGAAATTTTTAATTAAACAGGTCAGAGGAATATATTTGGAACAGTGGTTGCTCTCTGTTGTGGTTTAACCCTGGCTGGCAACTAAGCACCACACAGCCACTCGCTCACTCCCCTCCGGTGGGATGGAGGAGAGAATCGGAAGGGTAAAAGTGAGAAAACTTGTGGGCTGAGATAAAGACAGTTTAACAGGTAAAGCGAAAGCTGCGTGTGCAAGCAAAGCAAAACAAGGAATTCATTCACCACTTCCCATCGGCAGGCAGGTGTTCAGCCATCTCCGGGAAAGCAGGGCTCCATCACACGAAACGGTTACTTGGGAAGCCAAACGCCACCACTTTGAACATTCCCCCCTTCCTTCTTCTTCCCCCAGGTTTATATGCTGAGCATGACACCATATGGTCTGGGACATCCCTTTGGTCAGTTGGGGTCAGCTGTTCCGGCTGTGTCCCCTCCTGACTCCTTGTGCACCCCAGCCCACTCTCTGGTGGGGCGGTGTGAGGAGAAAAAAAGGCCTTGATTATGTGTAAGCACTGCTCAGCAATAATGAAAACATCCCTGTGTTATCAACACTGTTTCCCACACAAATCCAAAACGTCACCCCACATGAGATACTATGAAGAAAATTAACTCTGTCCCAGCCAAAACCAGCACACTCTCCGAGGGCAGTGGGACAGACTAGCAGGGAGCAGAGACCACAGATGACCAGAAAATATCTCTCTCTAAAATACATCACAGATAAAATACATCCAGAAAACAATGTTTTTAGGGTCACTGATGCATCTTTCTTCTCCACTGAGGCCATTGCAGTTGAAGGTAATAAGTATGTCTACCTAAGTAAATGAGTATGCTTGATTTTATTAAGAATTGCAGAACTGGGAGGACAACATGAGACATAAGGGGCTGTAGTGTCTTCAGTTTAACTCCTCCCTTAAATTGCACCAGAACACATTTATGCTGTCAACACACACAAAAAAAACTGTATTATTTATTGCTCTTTGGGTCTCTCTGCCCACAGTGACACCACATTTCTTTTCCACCCTTTTGGAGTGATACTCTCTTCAGTTTTAGTTCTGAAGTTCTGCTGGTCACAGCTATTTTTCCAGACTGTCCAGGCTTTTCACATATGTCTATACGCAGGTCACATGCATTTCAATGACTCAAGGCTTGCCTCCCAAGGAATTACTGCTGGAGACATTTATTTTAAAATAATAGAAGGCTGAAATTCTGCAAAATATATTAGACTAATGCATAGTACTGCCATGGGCTGATTCCTCCCATCAGTGGGAAACCAAAGCAGGCTGTATGCTGAAATTTCTACACTATTTTTTTAATATTTTTGAACAGCAATCATATTTACAAAACACCTTTTGCTTGCAGTTCATTAACAGAAAGAAAGATACACGTGTTGTGAGCTAATTGTGTATCCTGACCACTCTGTAGTGGGCCTGACATCTCCATCATCGGGTGCTGGAGACCTTTCACTTCTCCATTTAGATAAATGCTTTCTGACAAGGGAAATCTGGTCAATGTGTCAGAAATGCATCCCCTGGGTCTCTTCTGAGGAACAGTGGCAGAGTGGGGAGTCCAAAGTACATCTAAGTGATTGCTGCCTACTGAAATGTATTCAGGGCTCTCCGGTCTGGAAAAGAGGTTAGACATGTCATGAGAACAAACTGTTCAGTTCTTACCAAGCTTTTCGCCAGGTCAGTAATAATATAAAAACTCTGTCATACTGTATATGACCTTATCTAGCCAACCTGCCGAGGCATATGTGCTGTGCTTATCACCCTCGTGTTAGAGTGCTTCGGCTCGGAAAATAATTGTGGTGGTGTCACCAGGAGAGCCTTGGAGTACAGGGCAGGATATATTGGAAGAGACAGTATGTTTTATTAGACCAACAGACTGAGCTGACACAATGTGGACAGCCCACCCCTGGCTCAGAGCAGAAAGGGGGCTGGGCTCTTTCCATTTCTTCTCTTGGTGACATCCTCTGCTCTCCTGGATACTTTTTTTGTGAGTGTCTGGCAGATTAATATAGTCAGACTAAACCCCAAACAGTCATTCCAGACCTGCATCAGCTCCTTCTGCTGTGCCAGTCCTAAGGCCAGCTCTGGTTTTCTCAAGGCTTGTTTTCTCCAACTATGGCCATCCATCTAAAGGTGGTACTAGCTCTCCCTTCTTATGCCCCAGTGGGGGAAAGCCACTTCAGGCCAGAGAGCAAACCAGGGCATAGAGAGAAATGGGAAATTAAAGTCACAATATACAGCAATATTCTGTTCAGTGGCTTGACCTGGTACACTGTGATTTTGTCCCCTGCCTCAACTTGCAGAGCTCTTGACCTTGCAGATAGCAGCAGACAGCTCCTTACAACCTCGCAGAGGCTAACCTCACCGGTGGGTAAAGTCGGGGTTTACTGGAGGGCTCAGTGCAGCCCAAGCAGGGTCCCTGCTGGGTTCGTCAGCCCACGCTGCAGAATTGGCTCCGGAGCATGCAGGGCTCTGGGGCAAACCCTGCCATGCACCCGCGTGCTCCCAGGTGGAGGGCAGCCCTGTGTGGGCTCCAGGGTGTGCCGCTGGCTGGTGCCTTCCCAGAGGGGTGGGAAGGGCACAGATGTCCTGTCCCACATGTCCCTGAGGGAGCTGGCTCCTGTCTGCAGGCAGCAGTAACAGCACAGGGTCTCCATGAGTCATCCCACCAAGCACCCAGATCTGTGGGAGCTCGCACTGGGAGTAATAGATGGATTTATTTCAGTAACCAGGTTGTGCAAGCAATTCCTCTAAGGCTTCCTCTTCTTTTATTCTTGTCAGTTTTCAGAGTGCTTATTTTTTCTCTCTCAGCTGTTCCTTAGACTTTATCTGCATAGTTTCTCTTACTGATTCAGACAGCGGTGCTAGGATGAGCTACCTGGAGATCAGCAGGAGCTTTCATTTTGCTACAGATGTGTTCATGTAAACATAATAACAAAACACAGTGGTGTAGTATAGTGTAGTGCAGGTACACTTCTATGCAGAGAAGATGTCACCTAATCCTTCAGCCCCAGCTAGTCTCTGCCAGCACAGCTATGTAAGATAGTCTTACCCCAGCCTGATGGAGCTGAGGTAGTAATGACAATTCCCATACAGCCTGTGAAGGCAGGGTGGTGCTTTCATGAGGATAGATTATTTATCTGGGTAGAACAGGTAGCAAAGACGAGAGAGTACAGGTCCACCTGCTGTAGGTGCAGCATGTACGCTGCTAGCAGTGCACTAGCAGGGTGTTTTTTACACTGGCCTGGCCAGAAAGTGATTCCCTTTGAATTAATTTGCTTGCAGCACTACGAAGTTACAGTTCTTCCAGAAATACTGTCCTGAGCTCACACGCCCCAGGTGCAATGACGGAGAAATATCTGTGGGACCATGCTAGCACCCATTGCCTGGGGAGCAGCATCCAACCCAAAGTCTGGGAGGCTCCAGCATGGCACATACACCTCTGCGAGCAGCAGAAGTTACTGGAAGAACTCTGTTTCCTATGTAAATGCATATGAAATGTCATACATGTGTGTATCTGATGGCAATACCTTTATTTACTCCAGTGGGTACTGCATGCCTCACTGGTTCCTGTTATTATTCCCTTAGAGGTCTAAGTTCTGTTCATCAGTGTTTTAGGCCAGCAAAATGTTTGTTTTTCTGTTTCTTTATCCAGTTTGTCTATTTTTTTAAGCATCTGTTTCCCAAATGTACCCCACTTGTTCTGCACTGGGAACTGGCTCAAAACTAGGTAGGAGGTTTGATAGATATATTATATCCAGAACTCTAATTTCAGAAAAAAAATCAAATAGAGGCTTGAAGGTGTGGGCTGCCTCTAATCAAAACAGTGTTTAGATGAGATACAGCCAAATTCTGATGGTGCCCATATCTGGAAGAGGAAGGATGGCTCTGGTGAAGCTCTGGGAGCTGTGAAAGATGGGTTCACTTCCCTCTTGCACATGGGTTTTGTAACCTTAGAAGGATGCTTTGCCTCAGTTTCCCCGTCTTTACAGCAAACGCTGGGTGGGTCTTAACATCAAACATTCATTGCCCAGATACTGCAAGACTTTGTTCATCATTGCTGGCAAAGTACTTGGAGTAGAAGGTGCTCCAGGCATGCTGTCACGGTTTAAAGCTGGGCCAGCTATTAACCAGGTGGCAGATGCTCTCTGTTAACCCTCTCCCCCCCCCCCCAAGGGAAAGGGAAAGGGAAAAGGGAGAGAGACTTATGGGTTGGAAAGTTAAAACAGTTTTAATAAACTATAATAATGAAAAAGAGTATAATAACAATAATAATAGAAATAATCAAATATATACAAATATATACAAAGCCAAGACTGAGAGCTTGGAAATCCTCCTCAGGCAGAGTTGCTCCCCCCAGCACAGGCAGAGGGGAAAATGCAATAGCTCCACCCAGCACGGGCAGAGGGCAAAATGCAAAAGCTCCACTGCCATCACACCTGCAGGCTTTTAACTGGAGATTTGGCAAAGCTGGTACCAATCAGTGGGAGACAGGAGGGCCCCTCCCTCCTGGGCCCCACCTCCAGGAGGCAGTGGGTTAGTGATAAACAGGAAAGTGAGAATGACATGTATGGGATGGAATATCTCGTTGGTCAATTCTGGGCCACCTGCCCTGTCTGCTCCTCCCTGCAGGTGCGACCCCCCTTCGGCTCTTCACTCGTAAGCAGTGAGGAATTTAGCAGTGACCTTGGTTTCTCTAAGACTAATTGGCCTGGTTTGGGCCAAACCAGGACATTCCACCCCTTATTCCATACCATTCACGTCATACTCAGATCACCACTACCTTTTCATTTTCAAATATATATATACATATCACTAGTTTATGATTCTTCTCTATACAAAAAGTTCATTAAGTTCATTTGGTTCAGGATTGTGGGTTTCCATCTGGCTAGCAGTCTCTCAGCAGTCTCTCTGGCTAGCAGTCTCTCTTTCGTCATGGTTCGTGCCCACGGGTTGCAGGTTAAAGATGTCAGACTCGAGGAGGTTACTGGACGCCTCTTGATGAAGCTAGTTCTGGTCTCATCACCCCTGTCTTAACCTGAAAGACACTTATGCAGCAACGACATACAGTTCTGACTTAAGTAGTCTCACCCAGAATCAGATCACCTTCAGGGACACATCGGACTTCACCATCTTGCAACATCACCCACCAAGTACATCCAGGTCCCTGAGCAAAAGCAATCCCACGAATGGGTTTACCTTTGCCCGTTACAGGAAGAATCCAGACAGTTTTTCCCAATAGATTCCTTTCATGCACCACCGGGACTTTATCTCCTTCTACTGTATGTAGAAGGTCTGACTGAGCAGGGCCAGCTCAATTGATAGATCCCCTGGTGTTAACTAACCAGGTAGCTTGTGCCAGATGTTTATCCCAGTTTTTAAAGGTTCCGCCCCCCATTGCTTTCAGGGTAGTTTTTAACAGCCCATTATACCGTTCAATTTTCCCAGAGGCTGGTGCATGATAGGGGATGCGATATACCCATTCGATGCCATGCTCTTTGGCCCAGTTGTCTATGAGACTGTTTTTGAAATGAGTCCCGTTGTCCAACTCAATTCTCTCTGGTGTGCCGTGTCGCCACAAGATTTGCTTTTCGAGGCCCAGGATAGTGTTCCGGGCAGTGGCATGGGGCACAGAGTATGTTTCCAACCATCCGGTGGTCGCCTCCACCATGGTAAGCACATAGCGTTTACCCTGGCGGGTTTGAGGGAGTGTGATATAGTCAATTTGCCAGGCCTCCCCATATTTATATTTCAACCACCGCCCCCCATACCACAAAGGTTTTAACCGTTTGGCTTGCTTAATTGCGGCGCATGTTTCACAATCATGGATAACCTGTGCAATAGAGTCCATGGTTAAGTCCACCCCTCGGTCACGAGCCCATCTGTATGTTGCATCTCTCCCTTGATGACCTGAAGTGTCATGAGCCCACCGAGCTAAAAATAGATCACCTTTGTGTTCCCAGTCCAAATCTATTTGGAACACTTTAGCAGCTTGATCCGCTTGTTGGTTGTTTCGATGTTCCTCAGTTGCCCGACTTTTAGGTACGTGAGCATCTACGTGACGTACCTTCACAACTAGTTTCTCTAGCTGAGCAGCAATATCTTGCCACAGTTCAGCAGCCCAAATAGGTTTACCTTTGCGCTGCCAGTTGCTTCGCTTCCACTGCTTTAACCACCCCCACAAGGCATTTGCTACCATCCATGAGTCAGTATAAAGATACAGCCTTGGCCACTTTTCTCGTTTAGCAATGTCTAAAGCCAGCTGGATGGCTTTTACTTCTGCAAATTGACTTGATTCACCTTGTCCTTCTGTGGCTTCTGTGACTCGTCGTATAGGACTCCATACAGCAGCTTTCCACTTCCGATGCTTTCCTACAAGACGGCAGGATCCATCGGTGAACAGCGCATACTGCTTCTCATCCTCTGGTAGTTCATTATATGGTGGGGCTTCTTCAGCACGTGTCACCTCCTTTTCTGGTGGCATTCCGAAGTCTTTGCCTTCTGGCCAGTCCATGATTACTTCTAAGATTCCTGGGCGATTAGGGTTTCCTATTCGAGCCCTCTGCGTAATTAATGCAATCCATTTACTCCACGTCGCATCAGTTGCATGATGGGTAGTGGGAACCTTACCCTTGAACATCCAGCCTAGTACTGGTAGTCGAGGTGCTAGGAGAAGTTGTGCTTCAGTACCAATTACCTCTGAAGCAGCTCTAACTCCTTCATATGCTGCCAGTATCTCTTTTTCAGTTGGAGTGTAATTGGCCTCGGAGCCCTTGTATCCTCGACTCCAAAATCCTAGGGGTCGACCTCGAGTCTCCCCTGGCACTTTCTGCCAGAGGCTCCAGGTAGGACCATTGTCCCCAGCTGCGGTGTAGAGCACATTTTTAACATCTTGTCCCGTACGGACTGGTCCAAGGGCTACTGCATGCACAATCTCTTGTTTAATCTGTTCAAAAGCCTGTCGTTGTTCAGGGCCCCACTGAAAATCATTCTTCTTTCTGGTCACTTGATAAAGAGGGCGTACAATCTGGCTGTAATCTGGAATATGCATTCTCCAGAAACCCACAACACCTAAGAAGGCTTGTGTTTCCTTTTTGTTAGTTGGTGCGGACATTGCTGTTATTTTGTTGATCACCTCTATCGGGATCTGGCGACGCCCATCTTGCCATTTAATCCCTAAAAACTGGATCTCCCGGGCAGGTCCCTTGACCTTGCCCCTTTTTATGGCAAAACCAGCTTTCAGAAGAATTTGGATTATTTTCTCCCCTTTGTCAAAAACTTCTGCTGCTGTATCACCCCACACAATGATGTCATCAATGTATTGCAAATGTTCTGGAGCTCCACCCTTTTCTAGTGCAGTCTGGATCAGTCCATGGCAAATAGTAGGACTGTGTTTCCACCCCTGGGGCAGTCGATTCCAGGTGTACTGGATACCTCTCCAGGTAAAAGCAAACTGTGGCCTGCACTTTGGTGCCAAAGGAATAGAGAAAAAGGCATTAGCAATGTCTATGGTGGCGTACCACTTGGCTGCCTTTGACTCCAGTTCGTATTGAAGTTCTAGCATGTCTGGCACAGCAGCACTCAGCGGTGGCGTAACTTCATTTAGGCCACGATAGTCCACAGTTAATCTCCATTCTCCATCAGACTTTCGCACTGGCCATATAGGACTATTAAAGGGTGAGCGAGTCTTGGTAATCACTCCTTGATTTTCTAATTGTCTAATCAGTTTATGAATGGGGATCAGGGAGTCTCGATTGGTGCGATATTGTCGTCGGTGCACCGTGGTAGTAGCAATTGGCACCTGTTGTTCTTCAACCTTCAGCAACCCCACAACAGAAGGATCTTCTGAGAGGCCAGGCAAGGTAGACAGCTGTTTAATGTCCTCAGTCTCTACAGCTGCTATACCAAAGGCCCATCTGTACCCTTTTGGGTCCTTAAAATACCCTCTCTTGAGGTAGTCTATGCCAAGGATGCACGGAGCATCTGGGCCAGTCACAATGGGGTGCTTTTTCCATTCATTTTTAGTTAGGCTCACTTCGGCCTCCAATACAGATAACACTTGAGATCCTCCTGTTACTCCTGAAATGCTGATAGATTCTGCCCCTTTATGATCCGATGGCATTAGGGTGCACTGTGCACCAGTGTCTACCAGGGCTCGATACCTTTGTGGTTTTAATGTGCCAGGCCATCGAATCCACACAGTCCAATAAATCCGGTTGTCCCTCTCCTCCACCTGGCTGGAGGCAGGGCCCCCCTAATTAAGAAATGGATTCATGCTGCTCACAGGGACTGGACCTTCATTTCTCCTATTCACACTTGGGAAAAAGTGATTTGAGGCCCATCTCCCCTGACTGGGGTCCTGCTCACTGGTAACTGGAGCAGCCATCCTCCTAGAAAAATTCTCTCTGGTATTTCTTTTAGCTTGCAACTCACGTACTCGTGCCTGTAGGGTACTGGTAGGTTGTCCATGCCATCTGCTCATGTCCTCCCCATAACCACGCAGGGCAAACCACAGGATACCTCGTGATGTGTTCCTTTTCCTTTGAGCTGGTCCTGTAGGAGAACGTTTTCTCTTAACAGCTGCAACGCGCGCCTGTGTAGGTAGAGAGTCAAGTTTATTCTCGATCATGGACAGTTTGTCTGACAGTTGTTTAAATGAGTCCTTGTTCTCCTTAGTCAGTTTTTCCACAGCCGAGATGCGTGCCTGCAGTGGGGAAGAAATACTATCTTCATACTGTCGCATACAGTTAGCCATTTCGCCCACACTAGATCGTGCCATAGCATCTTCTCCCCATACTAATATTGACAATGTATGGGTATATGTCGGTGGAGCATTCTTCACAACCTTCCGGAACATGGATCGGTTGCATTCCACTTCATCAGGATCTACAGGATCTACAATGTCCCGTGGGTGTCTATAAATGATCTCTTGCACAGCCAGTTCTCTAAGGTAGTTAATACCTTTTTCTATAGTGGTCCATTTGCTTAGGTGGCTCATAACATCATCTTTATAGGGATACCTGCTCTTTACAGCTGACAAGAGTCGCCTCCAGAGACTGACAGTGTTTGACTTTCTTGCGAGCGCTTTATCAATACCACCATCTCTGGACAGGGATCCCAACTGTCTGGCTTCTCTGCCATCCAATTGCATGCTGTCTGCCCCATTATCCCAGCATCGGAGCAACCAGGTAATAATAGGTTCACTGTCATAACGGCTGAAGTCTTTCCTTATATTTCTCAGGTCCTTCAGGGATAAGGAGTGGTAGGTTATCTCTACGTCCGAGTCCTCTTGTGATAGTTCTGCTTTAGAAGGGCCTTTCTTCTGTGATGGGTCTGCTTTAAAAGGACAATCAAGGGAACCCCCATCTGTGTCGGGCCCTAACTCTGCCTGAGAAGGGCCCTCACCTGGGTCATATGATGGCTCTGTCTTAGAAGGCTCTGAGTCATCATCCTTCTCTTCACGAGCTGATTTCTTTTGGTATTTCTTCCTGGTTACAGGAGCAATTGGTACAGATTCGATAGATGCTGGGGTCTGAGTAGATGCAGTGGCTGTCGTGGGAGTGCTGAGAGTCTGAGTAGCTGCAGTGGCCATCTTGGGGGGTGTAGCAGCTGTGGTACAGGCTGCCAAGGTTTCAGTGGGTTGAGTGGCTGTAGCAGCCGTACACACTGTAGGATCTGAGGTGGCTGCATAACACCTACAACTGTCCCTGCACCGATATTTAATCTTATCCCACATCAGAAACACATTCAGGACAACCAAAAATAAAAACATGCCACCTAGACAGCACCATCCTAATTTCGCAAAATCTAGTGGAATCAGCTTGGCAGAAAAGGAGAAGGTACTATTTCCCAAAGTAAAACTGGAAGTGTAATCATTAACAGAATCAGCTAAAGGGCGCCTGGAGCGTGCAGATGAAGTTGCTGCTACTGATTCGCGATTAAAGCTGCCCATCATTGTGTCATAGAGATAAGAGATCGGAATATTAACTGCCCAGTTTATCACAGCATAAATCAGTATCAAACCCCATACCAAAATAATACATTTCGACCAGCGCCCACTGCTAAACTGCATGTAAACATTCATAAGAAGCAAGCAATAACACAGTGCCCACGGCAGGTAAGGCATCATTGCAATACTCAATTGTGAAAGAAACTCCATAAAAAGATGAGATAACACAGCATTCAAAAATGACATCACCATCTTCACTATCTGTTTTAACTTTCCAACCCCTCGTAAATCTCAAAGGAAGAAATCTGATATTCTCTCAGCTGAGCTCTCTGGGTCTCCTCCCACCAGAGCCAGGATTCAACTTATCAGAGCAACCTGTTGGAGCTTCTCTCGAGCCCCACGTTGGGCGCCAATAAATCTGTCACGGTTTAAAGCTGGGCCAGCTATTAACCAGGTGGCAGATGCTCTCTGTTAACCCTCTCCCCCCCCCCCCAAGGGAAAGGGAAAGGGAAAAGGGAGAGAGACTTATGGGTTGGAAAGTTAAAACAGTTTTAATAAACTATAATAATGAAAAAGAGTATAATAACAATAATAATAGAAATAATCAAATATATACAAATATATACAAAGCCAAGACTGAGAGCTTGGAAATCCTCCTCAGGCAGAGTTGCTCCCCCCAGCACAGGCAGAGGGGAAAATGCAATAGCTCCACCCAGCACGGGCAGAGGGCAAAATGCAAAAGCTCCACTGCCATCACACCTGCAGGCTTTTAACTGGAGATTTGGCAAAGCTGGTACCAATCAGTGGGAGACAGGAGGGCCCCTCCCTCCTGGGCCCCACCTCCAGGAGGCAGTGGGTTAGTGATAAACAGGAAAGTGAGAATGACATGTATGGGATGGAATATCTCGTTGGTCAATTCTGGGCCACCTGCCCTGTCTGCTCCTCCCTGCAGGTGCGACCCCCCTTCGGCTCTTCACTCGTAAGCAGTGAGGAATTTAGCAGTGACCTTGGTTTCTCTAAGACTAATTGGCCTGGTTTGGGCCAAACCAGGACACATGCACAGGAATATCTTTACGTCGGCCAATGTTTTAGGCAGAGAACATAAACTGCACCACCCTTGGTACAACCCCTAGTGTACGTCAAGTCCTCCTGCTTCCACTTCCACATTGCTGCAGCCAGGCATGCCAAGATGGAGTGCAATTCTTTACGGACTGCCAAAGAAACAAATTATTACACACTACAAAACGAAACTGGCATTTTAAATCTAAAACACATTACATCAGCATTACATGTGGAACCAGATACCAGCAAATCACATGCCACCTCATAAATATTCAGGCTGGTGGGGCAAAAGAAATGAGAGGTGGATTGCTAGCCAACAACACTCCCTGGGGTCTACTGCTTCGTAAAAGGCATTTAAGCAATACGACGAGTGTACGTACAGTCCACTCTGAATAACCCACGAGGAGCTGACTCTATAGCACTTGCAGGTTTGCTTGGAAGGCTGTAAGAGGCAGCCTTTTTGCATCAGAGCATTGGGGTAGGGGTGTGTGTCCAGCACAAAGGCCACAGGAGGGGACAAAGGCCAAGAAGCCAGTGGCAGGAACAGGAGTAATATAAAGAGCAAAGTCATTTGGCTTGAAATCCCAGAGGAGCGCGTTGCTGTTCAGCATCACACTGCTGACCTGCCCGTACGCATGGAAGTGTGTGAAAGCGCCTGTTTGCTACCCCTTCCCTAGAGCATCCTTCAGAGAACAGAGGGGCTGCTCAGCTTGTCCCAAAAAGCAACACCTCTGGTACATGCCGGAGGAGGATGGGGCTTCACGTTTGCCTTGCCAAGAGCCCAGGAAACTCATGCACAAGTTGGAAGTTGTGGTTTAGTTTCTTGGAATCAGCCCTCAGTGCAATGCCCACCCCCCCCCAAGCAACTCCTAGATATTTGAAAACTAACCTCAATAAACTTAGCATTCAATTAAAATGAAGTTCACCAATTTTTCTTTCTTTTTGATGGCATTGGAAACATTTTAATTTTCAGAGAAAGAACTCATTCAAACTCCAAAATAGCTTGGTACATTAAAAATGTGTTTCTCCCATTATGTCTCTGCGCAGCCTCTGTGAGAAACTCTATTTAAATCCCATTTATATAATTCTAAGAATGTTAGACTATTCTGCTCTTAACATCCCTCCATCCTTAATTTATTATGGGTTCACCAAATATTTGTCCTTTCTTTCTGAATGTAAAAAGGATATGGATTCAGACAAGTCTTATGTATAACTTGATGCTAAGCTTATGGGAAATTTGGAAATCGCACTTATTATAAGGCACTTAAGAACTGCTCCTAAGGGTGGTGTAGGGGGTTCTTCCAGCATTTCTGTAATAACCTGTATGCTGGAAGCTATATGCTGTAGCAATAACTGTTTCCTGATTTTTATGCTTTGCTTGTAAAGGACCATTCCTCAAAGTCAGAGAAGACAAATAGAAATAGCAGAGTGCTCAGGAGAGAGAGGATGAATTAGGGTTTTCTTTACTCCTGCAAGATCTCTATCGATCTGCTGCCGCAAGCCGTGGAAGGGAACGATCCCCCTTCGATGCTCCTAGACACCAGAGAGGTATGGACAATGTGTGTGCGCCCATGGGAAGAGGGCGAGAGAGGCAGCGTGCTGCAGCTGGGGACCTCGCTGCAGAGCCCTGGCAGAGCTGTGTCACAGCCATGGTACTCCCACACCGGTTTTGGCTCCAAAGGGGAAGGCAGGAAAGCTTTGAGGGAGCTTTCCAGTGAACAGAGCTGTGTAGCCTCTGCAGCCCGACATCCTCGCACTGGGTTGATGCTGCGTTTCTGGCAGCTTGGATGTTGGATGGCAAGTGGACCTGGGCAAAAGTGTGGTTGGAACTAAAATTATAAGCCAGAATAAACGTTTGGTTTCACCTTGAATGACCTTGCTGGGATTTTACAGACACTTCTGTTGTCTCTGTGGCTAGAGGACAAGGACTGGCGGTGCCTGATTCTGTAGTGGTGGGCAGGAGACCCCTGTATGAAGCCAGGTTCTGCTTGGGTAGGACTTTTATGTGGGTTTGAGGGACATGCCCATCTGCTTGGGTAGGACCTTTATGTGGGTTTGAGGGACATGCTTATCTGTAGAGTTAAATAAACAGCATACACAGCTGTATTGTGGGGCTGCAGGGGAAGCCAAGGTGGAGACAATCCTCCTGGCATTGCCCACAAAACAAGTTCCCCAGGGGCTAATCACCAGGAAGGGGCTGTAGCACACAGCAGAAGATGCCTCAGCTGGAAACACTGGAAACATGATGGGTGGCTGTGGTGGCCCAGAAGGGACCACTGCTGGCCCTGGGCTGGGATGTGCTGCACGTTTGCCATCTCCTGCACAGCCATGGCCAGGAGAAGAGCAGGTTTCATTTAACTTCTTATAAACAGCAAATTTCCAACTGTAACGATTATCTGGAAAACGTGACCCGCGAAGGGTCAAACACCAGAAGGCGGGGAACAAGAACCCGTTATTCACAACTTTTACGATATTTAGAGCCAGGCCGTGGCTGGGCGGCAGAGCCGCGGTGTTTGGACAGCTGGGGCTGGGAGCAGGGTGCGGGACAGCTCGCACCCCCTGGGCACCCAGCCACCCCTGGCCCTGGGAGGCTTCTGCCCACTGCAACAGCCGCCTCTCCCTCTCCCTTTCTAGAAGTGCACGCTCATTAGTAATTAATAAATAAGGTCATTAAGATGCACAGCAACAAATGACAGAAAAGTAAGCAATGAACTCACTACTAGAAATCATAGCGAGGCAAAAAATTAAGCTCTTCTCATTTACGTTTTACCTTTCAGTTTACATTTACTTGGCTCACAAGTGCGGGAAGGGTCTCTGTCCTCTTCCCACCTCCTGATATCATTTTCCCCTCTGCTGCAACTATACAACAAACCTCTGAAGAGGGAGAGTGATTGTAAATACAAAGAGGCAATAGACAGCTGCCAAGAGACAGCGAGTTGTGAGAATGCACAAACTGGGGGATGGGGGGGAGGCAAAGAATATCAGACTTTTACTTCTGCCTTGTTTTCACTTATACTGAGCTACGGTTTTATTTGTAGCAAGGGACAGTAAGTAATTTCCAGGCAGAGACGTGGTAATTTTTAAATTGACAATGCCATTGAGAGTTCTCAGTTGTGTTTCTAATATATACATTTAGTATAAATGAAGAGAATGGAGGTGACTCTTTTAAAAACGTGGCTTTTTGCTGTTCCCACAGACCTCTAGCTTTTATCCTTTTCCCCACAGATTGAAGGACAGAGTTAGTGTAGTATTTTCCCCTCTCCGCTGGTAGAACAGACAAAAGCTGAAAAATGAAATTTATTTTAAGAAAAATACTAAATGGAATGGAATAATACGTAGTAAATTGTGATCACCTTTAACAAGCACAGAGAGGATTACAGAGGTTAATAAGGACATATTTTAGAGTGTCTGCTTCTCCTGAGCTTCACTTGCAGTCAGTTAGCCAGTGCAAACGTTGATTAATTCGAGTGGGAAGAGCATGGCCTATTATGATTGCAGACAATTAGAATAAGCAACAGGAGAAATGCAAGAAACAACAAGACAGATGCCATGTCACAATGGTTCTGTTTACCCTACTTTTTTATTACTTCCTCTTGCCAGCACTTTCCAGCATTTATTTTAGGCCACATCTATAAACTGCTTATCTGTGGTTTAGACCAAGGCTTTCTCCTTTTCCCTGCCCGTGGGCACTCGGAGGCTGCTCAGTTCAGGTAGGCTGTGAGCGTATGATTTTTGGGGGCTTCCCAAGGTATCGCCTACTTGCTTGGATACCGAAGCTGACAAGCCACAGCTAGCTGGTCCTGGCTGCACCGGTGTTAAATCGCTGCAACCAAACATTGAGCACATCTCAGCCTGTCTCTGCCTAGGGGGTAGGAGGATATTTGGTGAGAGGAGCTGCAACCCAGAAGTGTCCTTCCTACATGGGCAGATTTGGGTGAAGCCGCCTGCAACGTCCATACCATGGCACATAACTCGTTGGGGATGGGAAGCACCCATGTGAGAGTGGGTGATCCCCACCAGCACCATGGTGCTGACAAGGCTGTTGGCAGCTCAAGCCAGGACCTGGGTAATCCTGCCCTCAGCTGGCCCAAAGGTGGGGTGATGGACAGGGATAATGTCTTGGAAAATATTCCACTTGCAACAGGGGCAGCAAAGCTTGCATGGCACTCGGGAAACATTTCTGCGTTACCGATGGTGCTAAGTGAGCACACAACTGAAGGCGGGTGCCTGCACACTGTCACTAGGGAAGCTGTAATTCATTATCCTGAGTATAAACATCATATAATGTAAAGGGGCACCATCAGTCTACCCCTCCATACACACATACACATGCACACGGTCTCTGTTCAGCGAGGCTGTTTATTTCCAGTGACTTCTTAAACAGAGTGTGTCTCTGTGAAAATCTGGGTGCAGGATGCAGCTGTGGCTTCATGCTATGGCCGAGCCAGTGCAACCTGATGGCAAGAGGGACAGCTTGATCCCCTCGCCTTATCCCAGCCTGTTTCTTGCTGCAGGAGAGGGGAACAAGGAGGAGCGGAGGAGAAGGACTGTTGGGCTATTAACAGCTGCTAGGTTTTCTATTTAAGCATATCCACAGCTTAGTAACACAGCAAGGTGGGTGCTAGTAGAAATAAAGTCCACCTCTGTCTGGGCAAAATTTACTTCAATACTTATAATATTTCCATTTGGCAGTGGTGACATCACACATACCTAGTATGGAAAATGTGCTTTTTTCCCCAAATGATTCCATTGCACGTTGGTTCGTGGACTGCCTGACCAATTAATGCTGGTGGGAAAAGACGGCAAGTTTCACTCAGAACCTCCTTCTTTTTTAAGCCGCTACTAGATTCTTAACAAAAAAGTCTCTAGAAGCACATCTGACATTGAATTGTCACTGCTCCAAGGGACCCACCTACCTCTATCAAAGACTTAAATTGTTCAGATCTCCTTCAAGATTTGTTTTTAATCATAGAATCATAGAATGGTTTGGGTTGGAAGGGACGTCTAAAGGTCATCTAGTCCAACGCCCCTGCAAAAAGGAATCTTCAACTAGATCAGGTTGCTCAGAGCCGCATCCAACCTGACCTTGAATGTTTCCAGGGATGAGAGATCTACAACCTTTCTGGTGTATTTTTCACACAAGGTTTTCTTGCAGAGGATGACACAAGCACAGGGCGAGCCGTTCTCTGGACATCCCTGCCTGAAGTACAGGGGACTTGCCTTTTCCTTGTCAGATAGAACAATTTAAGTGCATGTTAGTTTGAGGTATGGGATCCTAATTAGATCTTGATCTTGGGGATGGGTTGTGCCCGTTAGCCAGGTCCAGGAACTTGCATCTCCTGTTCCTGGAGATTAATATACTAATAGGCACAATTCTTCTAAATTACAGAATGTTTATTAGTCGTTTTGCCTGTTTTCTTTTAATAAAAAGAGTTTTAAAAGTACAAGATACTGATCTAGTGATACATTGCCACTGACTCCAGTGGGGAAAATGGAGTACCTGGGGTTTGGCAGCTTCAACACATGTTTTACAGGTGTAAAGGCTTCTCAGAAGTGATGATGCCAACTACCTGACTTAGAAGGTTTTCACTCTTTCTTCATGAAGTGATGTGGCTGCTTGTCACCTCCATGTCTCAGTGCACCAGACACTGTCACATTTTTCATGGTAGAACTGGGTGTTTCACATTGGGATGGGTACAAGACAACCTTCAAAATGAACTCCAGCAATGTGTGATTCACCCCGAAACATCTCATCGTGAAATGAATGATGAGGAACTTCTGGTGCGAAAGATCTCTCCTAGTGATGGCATGTTGCCTAGAAAGAGCACAATTTCCAAAACCGTTGTGGACCTTAAAACTCCAGAGTGCTGATGTTCCTCAGAGATGCAAACTTAATCACAAATGTGATAGTCCTTGCTTCTTCTGTTCATTTAGCTTCAACATTGACCTTCACTTAAGAACAGGAGACCAGATGTACTAAGGGGTAAACATTTTAATTCAGAGTGGACTACTCAGGGAAGAGCCGTGATTTTGAAATCCTGTCATTTGGTTAATGCTGCAGTAAATTATGAGCTAATATCCTTTGTTAAAGACCAATTCATCACCAAGAAAAATGAATCAAAAGGAATTTAAACTTTTATGCTAATTTTCAAATCCCAGTTGGGTTGTGCTATTCCAAAATCAGTATGTTGCTTAGCTCCAGAGCTGGATGAAGACACTTGGGGAATGGCTTTTTGGAGCTGGCTGCTTTGAGTGTTTTAAAACTTTCAGATTCAATTCTTTGTAATTTTGGTAGCCAAGAAGCAGTCATGCTTCAAATTGTGGTAATTTGTCTGAATCTGAAAGCACAACAACAAGCATTCTAGATATAACACACCGATTCCCCAAAATCGTCACATTTTATTTCAGAAAAGCCTTATCAATAAGCATACCTGTTATTGAGTCACAATTCTCAGCTCCAGAAATGAGTTCAAAGCATCATTAATTAGCCTTGTTTTGATAAGAATGAGTCAAGTTTTCATAGTGGGACATTGTACCTTTTCAGCTCAATCATCTGGAGACCGATGGTGCCTGAACGAGTGGCAGTCTATGACAGATGGATTTCCCTCCTTGCAGCTTCCAAACTTGTGTCTAATAGTTGTTTCTGCAAATTGCGTCCCCTCATATTTCCATTCATCCCATGTCTCATCCTGGCCTACCAGAGGGTGTCTCAGTTTCTGTGGCTTCTGTTTTCTTCAGTAGCTTCTCAACACCCACATCAAGGTTCATGATGTAACTCTTCAAGGTTGCACAAGAGACCTCCAAACATGCTCTGTGATTGCTGGAATATTCCTAATTATCTGTGAAAGACAGGGCTTGGGCCTGAGATCCTATGGGGACAAGTTAGATTGTTAGTTTCTAGGATTATTTTAACAAATCAGTCCACAATCTTTAAATTAAGACTACCAGTGTCGAAGTATGTACTTCATACATTTGCTGATATGCAACGCTGTCATTTCCTTAGTGAACCAGACCACCTCCGAAACCCTCAATGGGCATGAACATGTCAAACAGACTTTGGACCTTAAATATTTTGAAGGATACTGGTATACTTGGTTAATGGGCAGTGATATGGCAAAGCAGAAAGATCCTGAGGACTAGTCAAAATCAGCTATCTACTTAGTAAATGCACAGCCCTTTCCCTGCTGATTGCATTTGGTGACTGCTTTTGGGTAAGTGGCACGCCTCCCTGTCTGGCTGCCCAGCACGTTGGGTGGTGTGGGAAAGAGGGAGGTCCTGCGAGGCCAGGATGGAGCCATTGGAAGAGAGACCAGTGTCTCTTTCTTGCCCAATTTCATCTCTCTAAAGTAGGTGTCCAGAGGCTGCCTTCGCCTTGGGCCAGTACAGTACTGTAGGAGCTGCTTAGGGCTGCACAGCTACAGTCATACCAGTGCAGATGTGGTTTTGTTATCTTGTTCTTATTATACTGGTTTTGGCTGCTGGGTATTCGGGACTGCTGTGGAAGATAAGTGTTATGATCTATCTCGCGTTCTCCTTGCTTAGCTTGTCAGCTGGCACAGTGCAAATCGGTTGAATATTGAGCTGAGTGGTCTCCGCTCAGGCCAATAGTTGCTTTACCCATCCATGGACAGAGGTCCACTAGGCAGGATCATTTTTCTTATGTCCTATGACATTTATGACATTTGTGTGACATTCTTATGTCCTATGGCATTTTTGACATTTTCTTATGTCCTGTGACTTGTATTCCTTTTGCCTCTGTACAAGGCTGCTTAGCTCTCTTGGTCTGCATTTCCCTCCGAACTACCAGAGTACCTGCGAGTAGCCTGACTACCAGAAGAGACAGATCACTGCAAAGTTGATGAATACAAGGTATGACCAAAGGATTTGATTTAGCCTGCTTATCACAGTGACTTCTACTTTGGGGCTTACTTTAGATGTGACTCATGTTGTACCTGTACTTGCAAAAAGCCTGCCTGGAAAATGTTTTGATAGGGTATCTGTCTCAAGTAATTGGCTGATTTCTGTTAACGCTGTATCCTGTGAGTGCCAGCTGACCTTTGCAAACACAGTTCAGAGCAGGTGGAGAGGTAAAAGAGAACTCTTGATTACTTTTGCCAGAGCTGCAATACATGATACCAGCTGACACAAAACTACCACTCTGCCTGACCAGCTCCATGTTGTGCTTCTCCTTGTGAGGACACCTTGTGCTATGGAAACACAGCCTTTCACGAGGTGGGCGTTTTGGCAGTTAACAATGCTTGATTAACATGAGACACTATGTAATTAATTATAAGCCTCAAATTAAATGTCTGGGAAATTGATTCATGACAGAAGCTGAGGCTAAATGAAGGTTATCAGGGTTATGGGTGCTGATCTGCAGTGGAAACTGTTCAGCACAGGCAGTTGGAAATCAGCTTGGTGTGTGAGATCCAAACACAGCACTTCTCAAATCAAAATGGTTTCCAGATGAACATAACTGAAATTTCAAAATGTGATGATGAAGGTGATCTGCAAGCTGTTATCACTGGTGTCCAGCGAACTGAGCTGCTGAGAAATGCTGATTGGTGCTGCATACAGATCTGATGCCCTGACCTTCAGTAATCTTCATCATCCTATTTTACAATCTCAGTTGGCGTTTCACAGCTCCTTCAACCTAATGAAAAAATTGTAAGCTGTGAATGGTTGATTGCAGGCAGCACACCCAAGGGGCACCATGCTGCTCGCTGCAGGGCATGGCCGCTGGCCATCCGCTTGTACCCTTTCTGGGCAGGTTCTTCTTTCGCAAGTGTCTGAATTTAATAAAGGAAAGCGGGAGAATAGAATACCTGGTCTGATAGTTGGTAACCCTCTGGCCATCCAGAAAATGATGAGGAGTTGAAAGCAGTTCAATAAGCAGATCTCACCACACAGTGTGTCTGCATGGCTGGAAGACTACTTTTATTTTCCATAACCATTTCCCTCAAGTGTCCCCAGCCTTCCAATATCTCAGTTGTTTAGGAATCATAACATGCAAGTTGCTTGGGTAACCAAAATCTGCCCAACCCCCTATATCCAGCTGCCTGGGAGACTCCATGTTCCAGGATGTAGATCAGTCCTGGAAAGAAACCTTGGCCAGATGTGGCATGGCTTCCCTGTCACAGGCTCCAGCAAGGTGCTCGCAGTGAGCTGAGCCGTGCACACAGACCGCTTGTGCCTCAACGCGAGGAGGAGACTCACATTGTGGTTTCTGGCCAGAGTGAGTCTATGGGACAGCAGCATTTAACATTTGCACTCCTGCACACCACAAAAAATCATGCTGGCTGTTTCCAAACGGTCATGTGCGCACAGCATGAAGGTCTCCCTCTCCTGGTAGCACTGTCACTTTGTCTTTTGTTTAGGTTGATGGCTGGTGAGCACCTCCCCTACAGAGAAGAATAAGCAGGACCTGCCCAGCTTTCTGAAATGCCTCCTGGGGAGCAGCTGATATGTGCATCCCATCAGCTCAATCCACTGACATTTCTGCAGGGTGCTGGCTTTGGTCACAGTTTCTTTTTACTCATGTTTTTGAATCCATTTAAGTTTTTAAACCCGTAAGTGGGATTTTCAGTCTGGACTCTGGATGCTGTGCTAAGGAGGCGTGCTCAAGGTGGAATTGAACTATTGCAGCACTCATTGATTGGAGGGATTGATACTCTTGACAATATTTGGTATCCTTTCACCATTTAAAATTACTTAAGTCTCTGCTACAGGCATTAGGAGATATGTCTTTGGAGACACTGAAGACTAAACCAGCTACACCAACAAGCTATATCTACTACATAAGTAATCATATTCTGGAAGGGGACAGGAGACAACCTAGCAGATTTTCTCCCATGAGGCCACTGCTCCCTCCCTCTGGAAGTTTCATTACAGCTCAGAAGAACCTGAAGGAAAGGACCCTCACTGCGCTGCTGCCCGGCCCCTCTGCTTGTGGTGGTTTCAAGGGATGTGGAGTTTTGCCTGTCCTCTTTCAGAGCTCTTCTGGACTCAGTCTGGACCTCCAGTTCTTTGCCCTGCCTCCATCGTGGGTTCTGACCTCCATGCCGTCCTCCACATACTTTCCTGTTTCAGTGAAGAAGTGTTAGCCTTGTTTGAGAGATGGGAACACAGAGCCTGTATCATCTGCACAAGACACTGAAAAATTGCTCACGGGGTAGGGAACTGAGTGAAGGGAAATCCTCAAGTATGACCTAAATCATTGGACCCTTCTTCTTCTCTCGGCTACTGGTCAGCACTCAGAAATGAGACTTCTGCAAACTCAGTAGGAAAAGGCATTAACCATTGGCTTCACTGAAGTCTCTAGGAGGTTTATTTAAGATTTCATCGGAACCATGGGCTTATCCAGCGAGATCAGTAATGAACAGTACTTCTGCATATAACAGATCCTAAAGCATAGTTAGATGAATCATCTACAGTCATTGCATAATTTTCTTAATTTATGTTGGATTTCTAAAGCACAGCTGGATTTGTGAAAAGCAAATCCTATACAGTCCCTACATAGGATGGTACAATGCCAGGTGGCACTGCTCACCCTGCAGCACATCCATGTAACCTTGTTAACGTTATAATGTATATCCCCAGATACATCACACACCATGTCAGATTCTTCTCTTGTTACTCTGCCTCAAAACCATTGCTGTTTCATTACTGCAATGGTGTGTTACTGGTAGGTTAAATGCTCAAATAAATTTGGCAGATAGCGAATAGCCTTTTTTCCTGACAGATGCAAAACTAGTTGCACATATCCTCTCCCCAAAAAGCGTGGGCTGTCTTACAAATACAAAAGCAAACAGATGAATTTTATCCCAGGAACATATATTTTTTTTTAATCTCTGTAATCTTTCCTACCACAAACTGCTAAACTATAAGGTACAATGAATAGAAGGTTTAATTTTGGGAGCAGAGAGCATGAGCTGTTCCCCTGGTGCTGGACTGATCCCCAGTGGTTTTCAGGACCCCTTTTCCTGGTTATTCTTTCATGCATGTTTCGAGCTGTAAATTCTGATTTGGTGATTGTATGTTGGAAAGTTTCAGCCTGTTCCCTGAAGATGCTGTGTGAAAAATCTTCTCCTCTCTCTGATTTTCAGTATTGATGTCGTCCTGGTCCCTCTTAATTAATCTGATCACTTGTGCCGTGCTACTGCTTTTGCAGTTATGCCTATAACTGCTATTAGAAGTGTGATGAATCATTTGTCTTTTCCTGGAAACGTACTTGAATCTTCTGCAGAATTGTCTCCAGTCCATATTCTCCCTTCCTATCCAAAAACCCGCATGCGTCTCTGCTGTGCTCCGTGACTGGAAAGTGTTACTGAGTTCAGGACTGAGCTGCTCCGAGCATAAATTCTCAGAGTTGTTATAACAAGATGTTCTTTTGAAAAATAATTGTTTCCCCTGCTTCCTCCAAAAAGACAAGCAATGATAACAGGAAAAATGTGAGCTTCTTTCTCTGTGTGTTTGTAATGCAGGAGCATTTCAGCAAGGCAGGCTGAGGACTTGTTGCAGCAGGTACTATATAAGCATAGTGCAGATGGTCCCAATCCAAAGTGCTTACAAGCTAATTGCTGTGTCTCTGTACTCATTAGTGTGTGGGCAATTTTCCCAGTCCGCAGTGCAGGGCTGTATGCATGTCTGGCCAGCTGATGCAGCTAACCACACTGGTACTTCATAGAATCATAGAATCACAGAATGGTTTTGGTTGGAAGGGACCTTAAAGATCATCTAGTTCCAACCCCCTGCCATGAGCAGGGATGCCTTCCACTAGACCAGATTGCTCAAAGCCCCATCCAACCTGGCCTTGAACACTGCCAAGGCGGGGGCATCCACAACTTCTCTGGGCAACCTGTTCCAGTGTCTCACCACCCTCACAGGAAAGAATTGCTTCCTAACATCTAATCTAAATCTACCCTCTTTCAGTTTAAAACCATTCCCTCTCGTCCTATGACTACATGCCCTTGTAAAAAGTCCCTCTCCTGCCTTCCTGTAGGCCCCCTTCAGGTACTGGAAGGCTGCTAGAGGGTCTCCCCAGAGCCTTCTTTTCTCCAGGCTGAACAGCCCCAACTTTCTCAGCCTGTCTTCATAGGAGAGGTGCTCCAGCCCTCTGAGCATCTTTGTGGTCCTCCTCTGGACTCACTCCAACAGCTCCATGTCCTACTTAACTTGGGGCCCCATAGCTGGACGCAGTACTCCAGGTGGGGTCTCATGAGAGTGGAGTAGAGGGGCAGAATCACCTCCCTCGACCTGCTGGCCATGCTGCTTTTGATGCAGCCCAGAATATCGTTGGCCTTCTGGGCTGCGAGTGCACATTGCCGGCTCACGTTGAGCTTCTCGTCAACCGTACTTCTCTGCTCTGCTTTCCCATCACAACTGCTAGCGATGCTGGCCTCAAGCTTCCAACCTCCAGAGATGTGTTCACATCTCCTCCATCGCCCCAGCGTCGTCTCCTGTGCACAGACCTCTGAAGCCGCCGCACAGATCCTTGCCATCCCCAACTTCTGCCATGGTGTTCATCAAATGAGTCCTCCTGGGACTGGGGAAGCAGGCGGCCATGGGGATGGTCCCTGCTGCACTTCTTCAACCCTGTTATCAACAGCAAGAGAAACTTGAGAACTTACTTACCTAACAGCGTGCAGACTAGCCAGGGAAATGCTCTCTCCTGTTACTGCCCCTAAAAACATGCATGTTACTGTAAGTGGTAGTAGCAGTAGATAATAAATGAGCATGAGTTTACCTAAAAGGCCAGTTCTGTGCCCATTGAGATGGAGAATAGGTTCCCAAAATTCACTTTTCCTCCTTTTATGGATTCCTCTTGCTACAAGGGCTGCCCCTGTTTATCTCTTGTTCTTTTATATGTCTAATTTACTTTCTCAGAAGAATATCTGCAAGTAGTTAAATGGTGCTAATACATATCCACCAAGGGATGCTGTAAAGTTTTTAAATGGTGATTGGGTGTTTGGCAGGCAGAAGGCAAATTGCTCTGTATTTCCATGATCTCACGTATCACATAAGGGTGAACAAGGGATTTTCTAAACTGCAAAGTCC
This sequence comes from Nyctibius grandis, assembly GCF_013368605.1. Taxonomy (NCBI): domain Eukaryota; kingdom Metazoa; phylum Chordata; class Aves; order Nyctibiiformes; family Nyctibiidae; genus Nyctibius; species Nyctibius grandis. The sequence goes on from NC_090659.1 coordinate 107,974,093, forward strand.
CAGTGCTGCTGTCATTCAGCAAATGCTGGAGCCATACATTGAACAGCTCCTATTTTTATTGGAAATATTTCACTACAGTAAAAGGGGGTTGAAAACCAGAATACCATCCAGTTTCTCATCCCCAGAGGTGGTATTCTTCACGTCAGGGTTGAGCGGCTCTGGAGGATGCTACGGTTGGGGAAGTTTGCACTGCTGTGCTGGGTGGATGAAATTCACCCCTAAATACAGGATTTAGTTAGGATATGATTAGCACCAAGGTCTTATATTCCTGTTTTACTGAGCTGTGTTCCACACTGCAGAAACAGAAGCTATCATTCTTCAGTGCCTTCATTCTGGTACTTAAAGAAAAAAAATAACATTAATAACATATAGAAATAAATAACCTCTCTGTGTTGCATAGACCAGAAAGATACTGCCACACAGACTGTCATGTCCTTGCTGTCACCTGTGCTACTGAGTATCACATGCACTCAAGCATTCCCAGGGCCAGTAAACAGGAAAATGCAATACATGGCGATCTTTCACACGCTTTTTGGTTTTAGCTACTTCCATGCAGAGTGATTTCTCTTCCTGTTTAACCTGCACCGAAATAAACCAGCAAGGAGTCAGGGCAGAGTGGCTGTATTTCAGTGGTTGTGGCTGGAACAGCTTTATATTGATGCTGAGCATATGTTTACATTAATCATAATGACACATAAGACTCACTCCTACAAAGAATCACATCCAAATTAGTGCCATGCATACAAAGCCAAGGGAATTACTCATTGTGCATAGGGTTAAACACGCACATATCTGTGCAGAAGCAGGACCTTGGCTGGCAGACTGCAGGGTGCGTTGCAGTTGCGGGCTGCGTGGTGATGCTGAACTAGGGCATCCTGTCCCTCTGTGGGCCCTGCCGGAGCTCCTCCGATGCAGTTTTGTTGCACAGAGAGCAACCTGCTCCAAGAGCCTTGGCGTTGGCTTCGCATCCAGTATCGCATCAGTGACAGCCCAGCAAGGCTGATCTCCCACCGGAGAGGGCTGCATCCCAGGGAGCAGGGCTCCCCCACCACCAAGGCCAAAGGAGAGCTTTCTACTGCTGCCAAAAAGCCCGGTAGCCCATTTGCTACAGCTTCATTATCCACATGGAGTTACACCCGCTTCACCAATTTCTGAGCTGGAGCTGTACAGAGTAGCAGCCTGGGGAAGCTTGATGCGAAACCTTTGCTTGCTGCAGCTGGGAGAGAGTGAGGAGGGGAGATGTCAGATCAGATGCTAATTCCTGAGGTTTGCCTAAAAGTGATTCTCAGAAGCGGGGGGCGGAAAGAACTTGTTTTGTCTCTTCCTTTTTTTTCTGGAAATATAATCTGGTACATAATGTTCCAAGTTACCAGGGTCTCATATTGTGTGTTGCTTCATCCACTCTAAATATCATCTCTTTCTGCAGTCTGACTTGACATATTCCTCTTAGATTATCTCATTTTGCTGTGTACAAATGCATCTGTGGCTTTACCCAAAATTATGAAGGAAATATCATGAACATGAGTTATTCAAGCCAGAGCAACCAGAAGGCTAAAGTTTTTCTTTAGTGTCTAAACACAAATTTCCCCATAAGTACCTTTGGTACTAGAAAGCTAGTTTATACAAGTTAAATATTTAATGTGGATCACAATTCATCAAAAAACATTCTCAACTTTCAGTGCACGTCTGTCCCTATACATGTCTACTGGAATATATCAGGATGTGCCGAAACCCTATTGAAAACATCCAGAATTTGGGGCCAAGTGCCTTTTATGCCCTTGCTACTTCAGTCTAAAATAAATGAAACATAGATCACAGCTTTTAGCTTTGAAAATTGGTAGCTGTGTAGATACCCTTAGTAGGCAGGGTATAGAAAGCTGTGAAAGATTGGATGCACGGTTGCAGTGGACAGCAGCTATAGTAGTCCCACACTATACAATCTGTAGTATCCCTGACACATACTGCCAAACCCCACACTGCAGAGTTTCCAAGGATATATAACATCATGTTAGTGTCTCGTAGGAGTTTGAAACCTGCTCCATTTGACATGTTATTTAATGTTTCCATTAATAGAGCTTTGTGAAACTACCAATTTATGGTCAAACTTCTCTCAAGTCAGAGACCAGTAACTACCGTTCCACACTGATGGGAGTTTTGGTGTTTACATATTAAAGGATGTCAAAAATCCTGGGCGAAAGTGAAGAAAAGAGCTTCAAAATGCTTTGAGGTTAGAAAGGCAACTTGCAGTGAGAGGCTTGAGCCCACTCCTTGGTTTGTGAGGGGCCAGGTATGAGAGCAGAGATGGTCAGAAACATCAACAAATTTGGTTTTCAAAAACTTGTGTCTGTCAAAAATGGAAATGTTTTGTGAAGGTAGCACTTTGCTCATTATCTGTTTTGGAGAGTGTCATGTTTTAAAGCTAGGCCGGCTATTAAACCTGTGGCAGATGCTCTCTGTTAACCCTCCCCTCCCACCCCGAAGGAAAAGGGAAAGGCAAAAGGGAGAGAGACTTACGGGTTGGAAAGTTAAAACAGTTTTAATAAACTATAATAATGAAAAAGAGTATAATAATAAAATTGGAATAATCAAATATATACAAATATATATACAAAACCAAGATCGAGCTCCCCCAATGTCAGCCACATCACCACCGGCACTGCAGGGCAGGCTCCGGGAAGGCCCAGGCTGGGCCCAGCGATGGACAAGAACTGGATTCAGGGATGCACGGATTGGGATCAGGGGCAGCAGGAAAACAGAGTCCTCTTGGGACACCGGCCATAGCAGAAAGAGAGCGAGACCCTCGTGATCCCCCCCGCTTTATACCGAGAATGACGTGTATGGGATGGAATACCTCGTTGGTCAATTTTGGGTCACCTGCCCTGTCCGCTCCTCCCTGCAAGTGCGACCCCCCTTCGGCTCTTCACTCTTAAGCAGTGAGGAATTTAGCAGTGACCTTGGTTTCTCTAAGAATAAGTACAGCAAGAGCCTTTCTGCATAACATCCCTACCGGTGCCTCAGTGATAACTACAAACTTCGAGCGTTATCAGTCCTAGAAGCAGACACTGTCTGCAAAACATGCAGTTAGTTAGAAGTTACTTAGAAGTAACTAAGTTACTGCAGTTAGTTAGAAGTGCAGTTACTTAAAAGAGGCTTAGCTGAAAGGAAAAATCACTGAAAAGAAAATTAGCCTGATCAGAAACATCAACAAATTTGGTCTTCAAAAACTTGTGTCTGTCAAAAATGGAAATGTTTTGTGAAGGTAGCACTTTGCTCATTATCTGTTTTGGAGGGAAAAAAGACAAAATATTGACTTTTGCTGTATGAAACTCACGTTTTTTTCTTTCTCAACAGTGACACCATGTAGTAAGGGGAAAACCGGGGGAGGCGCGCTCGCAGGTGCTGGGGAACGGTCCGGAGTAAGCTACGCAATCTCAATGTGAGTATGGAAGCTTCTCATTTATTAACAAAGAAAGCAGTGGTTATATAGACTATGCATATGTTAATCACGCGCCCCGATCGCACTTGTGATTGGTCCATAGGTTTACATATTCAGAGCCGTGACCGCCCCCTCCCCTCCCGGATGTAGTTTTGCTTCCCGCGAAGCAGGGACCACGAGGTTCTTTGTTCTGCTCCGTGCAAGGGGAGTGCAAGGTCGCTAGCTCTGGGCTTAACCCTTGTTCAAAGCCTGGGTTGCTCAGACTGCTCAGTGACTGACACAGGATTGTGCCCTTTCTCACTCAACCAAACCTCTACAACACCACAGTGAATAGTGATGAGCACAGAATACACAAGGGACATGCCCAGGGAAAGTTAGTGAAGCACACTCCTCTCCTGAGCTCACAGGAGAGAGACGAGTGGAGCAGCTGTGCTCACCTTCACACTCTGAGATGCTCATTTTTTTTCCTGCCTGTTCTCATCCTCCAAAAAACATGACTCTGTCAATAACAGTTTCACTAGTACGACGGTAATGAAATCCTTATTTTGGCCTGGATTTTGACCCCAAACCCCTATAAAATTGCAATGAGCAATGAGTTCCTCTTATCCATCATTAGATTACGTCCCTGAGGACCAGTCTGGCACACAGGAGGTAATCAGCTAAATTTGCAGCCAGAGACATTTAATTTTAAAAACGCTCTCATTATAAGGATAATTAAAGATTTTTTAAGACAAGGTCAGAGAAACATCTGTCAGGGATGGTCTGGATGTCTTAACAGCCTGCTTTCATGCCTTCTGGTTCGGTCGGACGGCTGCAGTGGCTCAGCTCTGGACACAGCACCCTGCCCCACCGGCTGTGCTGTGTGAGGCTTTTTCTGATGAGGAAGATGGGAGGCTCTCCAGGTGTGAGAACATTAAAAGCAAATACAATTCTTGCATCATAAATGCCAGAACCAAATTTCTTCCCATCCATGCCAGAACCACTCGTGTGTCACCCCATTTACTTTAATTTTACTCCCACTTCACGCTGGAGAGCAGGACTGGGTCATGGATGATGGCTGCAGTATTTGGCTGACTCTGGTAAAGCCTTTGGGCTGCACGCTTGTGTCTTCTAAACTTGCGAGAGGCTCTCGTGTGAATTACCATCGCTCTCCAACGAGCGATGTAGGTCATACCTGATAAATTTGCTTACGGGATTAGTGGATGAGGGGGAAGCAGTTGGCATGGTTCATCCAGCTGTCAGGGGTGCATTTAATACTGCACTGCACAACAGATTGATTTGCAAGGTCAGAAAGCATGGCATAGAATAGGCAGAAAAATGCTGAAAAGGATTAAAAAATGGCTTAAGGGCAGAGAAAAGGTAATGTCATTTATGGGGAAAATTTTAAGTGAGTTATCTTTATTATTGGACCTCTTTTTTTTTGCTGCCAGTCCCCTTGAGGAAGGTACTGTGAAAATAATGAAGCGGGAGAGTGGTCTAGCCTGGGACAATGCAAAGGATGAAAATGCAGAGGTGAGGTGCCTTCACGCAGCTCCTCTCTGTTCTAAGGAACTGGGCACCAGTTTACATCAGATGCTGATTTGACCCAGAAAACAGAATTTTATGAGCAGAGGAGTCAGTCTGCTTCTGTGGCATTGGGGGTCCTGCTTGCACACAGGGAGCCACAGAAGAACTGAGGTTTTGCCCTTCACTCTCATATTGTCTCCCTGGGCTTCCCTGCTGTTTGAAAAAGATATTTAAGCCCTTGGTTTCAATTCACCCAATAAATAATTCTTCCTTCCAACAATGCCCAAGGGCTTGTCTTTCCCACCTGCGTGGCCAGGCCAGTAACAGTTTGGGAAGACCCTACAGAATGACCCTACACAGATCCGACTCCCCCCTTCTTTGTAAGAATCTTTGAAAAATTGGTTATCATCTGTCACCTCGAACATACCAGTGCTGTGGCCTTCTTTGAGGAGTTCCGAGACCTTTTTGGCTTGAGAAAAAACACAGGCAAAAATGCGAAAATGTAGGATCCCCACAGTGCCATCTTGCCTCATTATTACCTTTCCTGACACCACTTTCAGATCAACTTCTGCATGGAATAATTAGGAGGCCTAACGTGGCAGAGACAGCATTGCTTTTGGAAACTTAGCGCTTTTTTTTCCCCTGCTTCTTCTGGCTTTCAGATTTAACACATTTTCTTTTTTCAGGTACATGCTAAGTAACATCAAACTGTAATGAGAGAGAACAATTTTTAAAGTAACTTAAAACACCCAAGAGTTATAAAAATAAAAATTCCTGTAGGTAGCGTCCAAAAGACTTTCTATCATGCTGACTGGTTAGAAGGCTCATTTAATTGTCTGTATGCAAATTTTGTGTCACCAATTCCTGACATTCAGAAATCTTGAGATTGCAAAATTAACAGGTTCACATAACTTTTATTTGCCTTTTGGCTGATTTTGGGACCTGAAGCCTCCATTGTTTCAATGTAAGGATTTTTTTTTTTTCTGAAAAGTTGAGGAAAAGAAGTTTTCTAATTCTTAAAAACGAACTGAGATTCACTCGTGTTCACTGGGTTTCAAGAGCTGTGGTCCTAAAATATTGCAAGTGTTAGGCATGCCACAAAGGCTATAAGGAACTGTAGGAGTCATTTGTTTTCAAAACAAAGAAAATACACAGATTGCAGTTTCAAAAACTCCTCTTTTCAGTATTAACACATTTCCACCGGTAATTGGACTGACTGGCTGCTGTCAAGCTCTCACTTGGCAAGGGGTGTGAAGTGGACAGAGCCTGTTAGGAAAAACAGGCCACACAACATGATTTTTCAAGGGCTGCATCCTGGAGGATTTTAAATCTTGATTTCACAGTCTCCTGAATTCATTGGAAAGGGTCTCATTGCTCTTCCCTGATTCAGGTAAGCCTGTCACTGCTTGTCATACACACCGGGAAGGTGCCCCATTTCTTTGCAATAGACTTTTAGGTACTCAAAGGGTGTTGCCACCTCCATCCCTGTCCACATCTCCTGTGAGCACTTCCTGCAAGCCTGAGATGGATTGTCTCAGCTGCCATCCAGGTGGGGCCAGGAGATGGACCCCAGGGAGAGCTCCCTGGGGAAGATGACCTGAGATGCATGGTGCTGGCAGAGCTACAGTGTGGGAGCTAAACCCCATTGCAGTGTTGTTTCCTGGGGCAGAGGACTGAAGCTCTGTGTGGCTGTTGCCTTCAGGGAAAGGGATTTCAGGAGCACTGGTGCTGCAGTGTACATTTCAGGAGACCAGGTCTGCCCAGGGTCTTGCTAACTGCAACAGGTATCTCAGTTGTTAAGCAGAACTGGGACCTGACCAGTTTACCTCCCAATTTTTATGCTGTAGCTGAAGACATGTGCCTTAGCCTGCAGTGAAGAGCGATTTACAGCAGCAGTTAAACCGTCCATAGCCAAACTTTCTTTAAAAGTTTGTCATCCCAATTTCAAAGAATCACAGAATCATAGAATTGTTTTGGTTGCAAAGGACCTTTAAGATCATCTAGTCCAACCGTTAACCTAGCACTGCGAAGTCCACCGCTAAACCATGTCCCTAAGCACCACATCTACTCATCTTTTAAATACCTCCAGGGATGGTGACTCCACCACTTCCCTGGGAAGCCTGTTCCACTGCTTGATAACCCTTCCAGTGAAGAAATTTTTCCTGATATCCAATCTAAACCTCCCCTGGCACAACTTGAGGCCGTTTCCTCTCGTCCTATCATTTATTACTTGGGAGAAGAGACTGACACCCACCTCACTACAACCTCCTTTCAGGTAGTTGGAGACAGCAATAAGGTCTCCCCTCAGCCTCCTTTTCTCCACGCTAAACAACCCCAGTTCCCTCAACCGCTCCTCATAAGACTTGTTCTCCAGACCATTCACCAGCTTCATTGCCCTTCTTTGGACTCGCTCCAGCACCTCAATGTGTTTCTTGTAGTGAGGGACCCAAAAATAAACACAGTATTTGAGGTGCGGCCTCACCAGGGCCGAGTACAGGGGGACGATCACTGCCCTAGTCCTGCTGGCCACACTATTTCTGATACAAGCCAGGATGCTGTTGGCCTTCTTGGCCACCTGGGCACACTGCTGGCTCATATTCAGCTGGCCATTGATCAACACACCCAGGTCCTTTTCACCGGGCAACTTTCCAGCCACTCTTCCCCAAGCCTGTAGTGCTGCATGGCATTGTTGTGCCCCAAGTGCAGGACTCAACATTTGGCCTTGTTGAATCTCATACAGTTGGCCTCAGCCCATTGATCCAACCTGTCCAGATCCCTCTGCAGAGCCTTCCTACCCTCCAGCAGATCAACACTCCCACCCAACTTGGTATCATCTGCAAACTGACTGAGGGTGCACTCGATCCTCTCATCCAGATCATTGATAAAGATATTAGAGAGAACTGGCCCCAACACTGAGCCCTAGGGAACACCCCTTGTGACCAGTCGCCAACTGGATTTAACTCCATTCACGACAACTCTTCGGGCCCAGCCATCCAGCCAGTTTTTTACCCGGTGAAGTGTACGCCCATCCAAGCCATGAGCAACCAGTTTCTCCAGGAGAATGCTGTGGGAGACGGTGTCAAAGGCTTTACTAAAGTCCAGGTAAACAACATCCACAGCCTTTCTCTCATCCAGTAACAGGGTTTACTTAAGGCAGGGTCCTGCTTGACCACACAGGCAGTGTCTGAAAGCTCAAAAACCATGTAAAAGTGGCACAAGAGGGACAGAGTTGTGTTATCAGCCCTGGTACCAAACATGGCCCTGGCACCAAAAATGGCCCTGGCCGTAACTGAGTTTTACATATACTGGCATTGTTTAAAAACTGTTCTCCGGCCAGGCTCCCCTTGATTAAGAGCAGCCAGATGGACATCATAAATCAGTTGGAAAACCCTGGGCCAAACTCCATGCTTGGACTGATTCAAACAGCTCCATTTAATGTCACAAATGGGATTTGTGCAAACGGAGCCCAGAGTAGAATTTGGCCTTTCATGTTTGTTTAGATTAAGAAATTTGGACAGTAAAAGCCCGTTTATATTCTGGCTAGCAGGCTGAATATTACAGCACTTGAATAGTGGGAAGCCCAGACAGATGGTTACATAAATCACAGCAAGGCAGGTCTGATTATCTTGATATTTTCCATGTGATAAAGTGGAGGGATGTGGTGCCATAGGGTGGAATATGGCTGAGGGACCCTCAGCAGCTGGGTGGGATTCCAGCGCTTTCCAAGGCAAGTGGCAGAGTGCAACACCTGCTCTGGCGATGAGGGGAACAGACGAGGAATGGGTGGCTTTCTGGGGCAGCCAGAGATGCTGAGCCGTTAGCAGCATCCTGATGGGAGGATGGGAGAGTAAAACAGGATAGGTTGGTCAGGTTCCCCAGTACAAAAGCACCTCAGGATGCAAGGAAACAGGGAGGGGGAAGGTAAACGTGTGAGGGTGAAGAAAGAGAGAGGAAAGATTTTGCATGGAGGAGGATGGAAGCTGGAAGCTTCTGTGGGGCTGAGTGTCTACAGAAAATGCAAAGGAAAGAGGAGAGTGATGCTGCTGATGGGCAACATGTCTGCTCTCTGTTTCCAAAGGCTGCTGTTGTTTTGCTGGACCTCACAGTTATTTCTTACAGGCTACCCTGGAATAGAAACAGACTATGGTTTGCTGCTCCGTCTTATCCTGAGGGCTGCAGAAAAAAGGAAATTGCATAAAAGGAGTGGATTTCCACAGACATCTAAAAGCTGTTTTTAAAAGTGAACTTGTGCACAGAGATCACTTAGAGCCACTTCACTTTCATAATCTGTTGGCTGGGGATGCTGGTCTGAAGCTTTACATTTCACATGTAGCAAATCTATTTGCAGAATATCACATTTTAAAAAAACATGCTACCTAAAGACAAGGAAATTTACTCTTTTAAGGTAATCAAAGGATACAGTGGGTTTATTCTTTTTAACCCAAATGACAAGACCTCTCCAGCAGATGGTGCCCAGGGCCAGCGGTGCACCAGGGCAGTGGGTGCCGATCACATGGAGAGCATCAAAAGGATGCCACAGTGCCGCAGGACCCACCAGAAATGGCTCTGCCCTCACATCGGCAGTTAATACAGAGCACAGCGCTAAAAAACACATTCAGCAGTTAACAAAGATTTTAGCAGCAACTCTTTGGTTAACCAAGGGAGCAAGGGGCCTGGCTGCCCAAGAGGGGTGGTGGGGGCACACGGTGCAGAGAGATGTGCAGCGTACATCGACGCTTGACCAGAGTTTGCCAGAGAGGATGGTTTGTTTTTTTTGCAGGGGTTGGCAGGAAAATCTCACATGTTTAAATTGGGGAAGTGTTGTAGATGTTGTTTGGGTCCGGTCAGGGAAATGAGGAATGAGTTTTCTTTTGTTTGGGTTCTGCGGTTTGCTTGCTGAAGCCTATGGCTGGCTGTATATTTAGCAGACCTCAAAAATAAGGTTAGATACATCAGTGAGCAAGTGGAAAAGTACCAGGGAGAAGGCCTGCGAGGGGCTGTCTGGGAGATACCATGTGGCTGGCTGGACCGCAGAGCAGGCGCACTAAAGCTCATGCCCCATGGCACTGCGTCTGGCCAGGGACATGAACCTCATGGGACGGAGTGTGCGATCATCGGTGACACTGCGTTGGTGGCCCTCCACCATGGGGACCAAAGCTCTGGGGCTGCCAGAAGCCAGCCCAGCCTGGCAGGATGAACTGGAAAGGCAGCACTGGAAACCACTTTAAGGGGAAAAGTATCAATAACTTGAGCTGTGAGGAAATGGCAGAGTAGATAACTCTAGCTGGAAGTAACTGGGATGAACTCTTTCAAACCAGGTGCCCAACTTTACACACTCACATGTAATCCGGCATGCAGGTAGCTGCTGTGATTTGTTATCATTAACTGATGTCTAGCAGCACAATTCCAGAGTGAAGCCATAATTTCCACCTTTTTTATAACTGTAGGCCTTTCTGTAAAGGCTGGTGGGAGTACACGTGCAGACAGTGCAGTGACAATTTTTAATATTTTGAGAGTGGAGTTACACGTTGCTGTTTCATTCTAAGAATAGGAGAGGACTGTACCTTATTGCTGTAAAATCATTACCCCATAAAAAAGCTGATTGCCTTCTGTGTGCTCAGGAAATAGCACATGTCTCTCTTTTTTTTGCTGTTAGAAGAACAGATGGACAGATTGCACAACAGAGGAACTGGGCCCTTTGCATGGAGAAGTAGCTGCGTGCAGTAAGTGATGGCCTTTTGAGTCAGCAGATGGCTTCATCAAGAAATACGGGGTACCTTCACAGGGATGTAAAAGTGACAGCACGTGCCTAACCTCTTACCAGAGGTAGTTAATAAGAGAGGCCAAAGGGAATGGAGGTGGTGAGGAGCAACCTTGTTATGCTCCCAAGGTGCAGCTCATGTCATGGCACACGGCGTGAAAGGAAGGAATGATTAACTGTGGTTGTCAAAAAAGCGGGATTTAGAGTGAGAAAAGGGAATTGATACCAGATTTAGTGTCTGAGGCATTTCAGGGAATGACTCTGGCAATTTGTTAGCCAGATCAACATATAATTTCTGACTTAGAGAGGAAATGTTCATCTCTGCTCGACATGCCAATGCAGGGATGGATGCTAGTGGAGACAACAAAAAGGGCTGGTTTGCCTCATCTGGCCTCCTTTTGCAAATGTCTTCACTTTTGGTAGTTTATAGCTTCCAACTTCTCCGCATAATTCAGAAACATCTCCAGATAAACCCTGAATTTAGAGGCTAAGCCATGAAATCACGTGCCAGCAGTGGCCCAGCACACAGCAGAGCCAGGAATCGGTGGCCGGTCCTCTGCTGCTGCCATTGCCAGCAAAGGTGCAGCAAGAGGCAGAGGTTTCCTCCCAGATCTCCTCTGTGCTCAAGGACAGGCATTCGAGGGATTTTGACACACTTCCAGCCAACGGGGGCTTCATGCAACCCAGCTGCCTGGACGGGCTGTGCAAAGCCGAGCTCCGGGCAGCAGGACTGAAATGGTTTCTTGGCAAGCGATGCGGACTTCCTGCTTCGCTGGAGTTGCTACGACTGCAGTGCAACACCACGCGTACTGGGAGCGAATTGCTCGAGCAATTACCCCCTTTCAAAGCAGAGGTCACTGTCATTACTGCCAGGGATCCTCTCTGGCCACAGATGATTCAGTAAATGATAACGTCCATCCAGCCCGCAAGTCCAGCCTGCAAAGCACAGCTTTGGAGGTTTGATTTTTAAGATGCTTACCCTTACCCGGGGACTGTAGTAGCCATTTCCCACGTGGGCTGCTCTCCTGCTTGCACCGACTTGTGTGCTGGACTATCGCAAACCTGTGGGGAGAAAGTTGTGTGGGTTTATGAAGATCACACCATTTGGATTTTATGGCTGCAGACATCTCCTGTCTCTGCGGGCTGCAGGAGGGCGGGATGTGCACTCTCTTCCTGGCTGGAAGCGGAGACCACCTTTTTGGCTCCTGTTGCAGCTGCTCCTGGTGTGGTTGAGTGGGAGGAACATAGAATTGCTTTGGCTGGAAAGGGCCTTTAAGATCATCGAGTCCAACAGTTAACCCAGCACTGCCAAGTTCACCACTAAACCATGTCCCGAAGCACCACATCTACTTGTCTTTTAAATACCTCCAGGGATGGTGACTCCACCACTTCCCTGGGAAGCCTGTTCTAATGCTTCATAACCCTTTCTGTGAAGAAATTTATCCTGATATCCAATCTAAACCTCCCCTGGCACAACTTGAGGCCGTTTCCTCTCGTCCTATCACTTGTTACCTGGGAGAAGAGGCCTACATCCACCTCGCTACAACCTCCTTTCAGGTAGTTGTAAAGAGCAATAAGGTGTCCCCTCAGCCTCCTTTTCTCCAGGCTAAACAACCTCAGTTCCCTCAGCCGCTCATCATAAGACTTGTTCTCCAGACCCTTCACCAGCTTCATTGCCCTTCTTTGGACTCCAGCACCTCAATGTCTTTCTTGTAGTGAGGGTCCCAAAGCTGAACACAGTATTTGAGGTGCAGCCTTACCAGTGCTGAGTACAGGGGGATGACCACTTCCCTAGTCCTGCTGGCCATGTGAGGGCTCGCTGAGAGAGCGGGTTGGGAGCTTGCATGCTGGGGTCATGCTGCCCTTGAGGGCAGCCAGAGCCCTCGGCTGAAAACTGTGGGAGGAAACCAGAGCAGGTGATGGGCACGAAAGTAATGAAACCATCTAGGCAAATGTCTGTGCACATGAATGTGCGTACATCAGAGGGACTGAGGAAGCTTGCAGAGACAGAAGTGCATACAAGCAGACCCTCCGGGACATGCAGAAGAGATTATAGCACCGTTGATTTACCCTAAAGGAGATTTTCCTGTTATGCTATGGGGAAAAAACACATGTTGTTACTGTTTTATGGCTTCAAGGTAAAAATCTGTTGATTTGCCACCGTAAAGATCCAGAAAGCCTGAGTTGGTATAGCATGATACTGAGTTTTGACAAATGAAGAGAGGCAAGATGAGAAATGCATGAACACGCCATGCTAAGAAGCAGTCACAACTTGAAAGGACAAGGGAAGAAGTTCCTTCTTTTCTCACGGTGGGAGGTGGGAAGCTCACTACGGACAAGCACAGGCAGAGAGGTCATCTGCGATCAGCTTGCCCATGGATGACAACCATAAACAACTGGAAAATATGCATTTCTTTAGCCTGCACAAACATATTGTCTATTTTCTTTTCTATATTTGCATATTCATCCCATGTCTTTTCGTTCACAATTTCAACACATAGGAAAGAATTGCTCCTGCAAATATTAGGCTCCACTGTCAAAATTCTTGTTTTTTACAGAAGAAGCTAGACAGTGAATAATAATCACCATCTCCAAAGCCAGTTTAAGCAGCAGAAAGCTTATGAAAGGGGGTTAAATTTACATTTTTGTTTGAAACACAATCTTGTCTAATAAAAGCAAGTTTCTAGAGTACCAGTTTTACAGAAATAGGTTTTTGTTTGTCACCTTGTGAGATCATTTCCCCCAACAGCCACCACTGAGATGGGAAGGGGCTGACCCACAGCATCCCTCATCTGGGCTGTTCCTGCAGGTCTCCGGGGATGGTGAGTGCAGCACTGCTACGAAGGGTGCAAAACAACAACCGAGACTCCCGTCTATTGCAATGCTTGTGTGATACTTTACCAGAATACTTAATGTTTTGGTTCTTTATGAAGATTAGCCAAGACAAACCATCAGATAGTGCATGGATTTTTGCAACTGCTACCTATGCAGCTGAATTCTATGAATTAAACTCTATTTTAGCAAGTTTCTTAACTAAAGTAGTCTTCAGAATCCAAAACATTTTAAACCTTGACCTAATTGGGGTGGGGTTTTTTTGTTTTTAATAATGGGTTTAGTGAGTTAGATTTCCCTCAGACTTGAGCCTGATTCTCCCCTGTTACATCCCCTTCCCTGGACATCACCCCTTCATTTTCAGCTGGGTACTGTTGTTTCCCATTCTGCTGCTTCTGACTGTAGCACTGTGAGTTGAACTCACTTATATGAGTTCAGAACAGAAAAAAGTTTTGAGATAATTTAGTGGCTGACTCGTCAGTTTTCTCCAGAATAACTTAATTTAGCGACAGGATTCAAATTCCCCATCCCCGAGGTACTGAAAAGTCGCAACCCTCTCCCAGGTGAGACTCACTTCACATCTCAGCGAAGCCCAAAGTCTGCCCATCCGGGCATGTGGGATGGTGACTAGTGTGAAATTCAGTCTCTCTGCAAGTGCAGCAAACTCAGTTGAAAATATTTCTGGGCCAAACATACACAAGTGCTGAACTGCAGACAGCCACTGTCCTTTCCACAGGATGACTGACGTAAAATATTGGTTTAGCACGGACTTGCCTGTAGTGAAAATCCCACAAAGAGGAAAAGAAACAAACTGTTTCTGTCCCAAAGTTTGGTGTGATTATTGCTGCGGTTCTGTACAGCGATGGTTCTCAACTCTCCTTGTCAAGTGGATGCCACAAACTCTAAATCAAGTAACATTATCTCTGACATTTTGGCTATTATGGTACCAGATCAAAAGATTTATATCTTGCTCAGTGTAAAGTAGTTACAGCTTGTCTGTGCTGAGGAAAAAGTCACAAGTGGAATTTTATGTCATTAAAAAAATTTCTTTCTCCTTAAATCAAACCCTGTTCATTATGGTGATTTAATTCAACCTATCTCCTATCCTTACCACCAGCTGCTCAGAGATGCCTACTCAGCTTTCAGCTAGTAAAATAAATCTTTCTAGCAAGTCCCACCAGTGTTTTTGTATTATCAAGGCAAAAATAGAGACTCTATTTGAAGCAATTCAACTTCAGACATATCAGAAATACGAGACACCCCCTTCCAAACAACCAGTTCATTTTTATGTTATGTACTGAATATACATCTTTCAGCTCCTCAATCAAACACATTTGTAAGATTCCCAAGGACAAAACGTGTATACATACATACACGCCCCCACTCTCATAGATATATGAAAATGTAATTTATTAACTTGTCCCTGTCAGTCCTCTATTATGTACATATCAGTTTATTTCCAAGCCTGCTCTCCTTGCAGTCAGTAGTAAGCTATGCAGAAGTAGCTAAGTGCACCCAAAGTGATCAAAAACTCTGGAGAGGGAAAATTTTTTAGTGGAAATAATATATTTAAACCTCAGAAACCTCCATGCATATGCACTTTGCATTTTCAGAAATGTGCATATACCTAAAAAAGGATCAGAGGGGTATAAAGGTTAAGGTTGAAAATATGATTGAAACATTTTGACTAGTCTTTTCCAATTTGTCAACATCCAAATGTTTCCTGATTGTCACCCTTTTTCTCCCCACCCAAGCACTGTGTTTTCACATCGGCCGAGACTTGGTTTACTGATTAAAAGCTATGGCTCTCTGCTAAATTGTGGTAAGCTGTGGCATGGTGGTAAACCACAGCTTTGCATATAGAAGGCTCTTGAAACCATTACGGCGTTGGCATTGCTCGTGCATTTTACAAGTATTAGATCTGCGATGCAAGTTATGAGGGAAGTCTTTTTTGGCTCGTGAAAGTAATAAACATCTGGGGGAAAGGATGACCTTCTCACTGAGAATTAATGATAAAATAAACAAACGGCCTAAACCACATGTAAAAATAACATAGCTCCCTTGCATATGTGCTCTGCATTATAGGAAATTTGTATATGGATAAAAAATGATTGGTCATGTATGAAACAAATGTGTTCCTCTCCCTTACCTCCACATTAATGTAACATCAAGATTGAAAATATAATCATGAAAAATCAAGAGGGCAGCAGAATTATGTGCAATAAGACACATGTGTTTCTAAATAAAAGATCTTGCCAGATAGTCTTGATTACATTTTATGATGGAGTTTTACCATTACTGGACACAGGCAATGACGTAAAGGAAATATTCTGGGGTTTTAGTGAAGCAAATGATAGGGTATTTCACACCAAAGAATAATAATCAAGACTGGCCTGGAAATGAACATTATCACGTGGACTGAAAACTGTCTGGAGAGCTACAAACAAAGTGCTATGAAGGATAACAAAACATCTAGTAGAGAAGCCTCATGAGAGACCAGAGCGACCGGCCTTTGATTCATTCTTACAGAAAAACTGGGTCTAACAGCCAAGACCAGGGGCAGCCAACCTGCAGATCGGGGCAATATACTGCCCAGAACGAAGTACCTGGCCTACAGCCTGCTTTCTGCTGCCAGCTGTCCTCAAAGTCCCCCAGGCACAGGCAGGACGTGAGCACCACTGAGAACAAATGACTAATGCTAGCAGCTACTCAGAAAGATGAACAAACAATAAATTGGGATGAAACGGGGGAAAAGACATTTTTTTATGCCTGGGAAGATATTCCTTGCTGTACGTAACTGCAGAAAACAAAGAGGAAGAGGTGATTATGCTGAAAAAAAACAAATTTTGAAATCAAGTGAAACCAAAGTTCTCAGAGGTTTTTGGATATCACAGAATCACAGAATCACAGAATCAACCAGGTTGGAAGAGACCTCTGGGATCATCGAGTCCAACCATTGCCCTGACACCACCCTGTCAACTAGATCATGGCACTAAGTGCCATGTCCAGTCTTTTCTTAAACACATCCAGAGATGGTGACTCCACCACCTCCCTGGGCAGCCCATTCCAATGTCTAATAACCCTTTCTGTAAAGAAATTCTTCCTAATGTCCAACCTGAACCTCCCCTGGCGAAGCTTGAGGCTGTGCCCTCTTGTCCTATCACTAGTTGCCCGGGAGAAGAGGCCAACTCCCACTTCACTACAACCTCCCTTCAGGTAGTTGTAGACTGCAATAAGGTCACCTCTGAGCTTCCTCTTCTCCAGGCTAAACAACCCCAGCCGTTCCTCGTAGGTCAGACCCTCCAGACCCTTCACCAGCTTGGTCGCCCTCCTCTGGACTCGCTCCAACACCTCAACATCTTTCTTGAAGTGCGGGGCCAGAACTGAACACAGTACTCAAGATGCGGCCTCAGGAGTGCCGAGTACAGAGGGACGATCGCTTCCCTAGACCGGCTGGCTACACTATTCCTAATAGAGGCCAGGATGCCATTGGCCTTCTTGGCCACCTGGGCACAATGCTGGCTCATGTTTAGCCGGCTGTCCATCAGCACCCCCAGGTCTCTTTCCACCGGGCCGCTTTCTAACCACTCTTCCCCCAGCCTGTAGAGCTGCATGGGGTTGTTGTGGCTGAAGTGTAAGACCCGGCACTTGTTCTTGTTGAACCTCATGCCGTTGGTCTCGGCCCATCTATCTAACCTGTCCAGATCCCTCTGTAGGGCCTTCCTACCCTCCAGCAGATCGACACTCCCACCCAGCTTGGTGTCATCTGCAAATTTACTGAGGGTGCACTCAATCCCTACATCTAGATCATCTCTAAAGATATTGAACAGCACCGGCCCCAGAACTGAGCCCTGGGGAACACCGCTAGTGACCGGCCGCCAGTTGGACTTTGCCCCATTCACCACCACTCTCTGGGCTCGGCCATCCAGCCAGGTTTTAACCCATTGAAGAGTCCACCCATCCAAGCCCCGGGCAGCCAGTTTGTCTAGGAGGATGCTGTGGGAGACAGTGTCGAATGCCTTACTGAAGTCTAGATAGACTACATCCACAGCCCTGCCCTCATCTACTAAGCAGGTCACTTGGTCATAGAAGGAGACCAGGCTGGTCGAGAAGGACCTGCCTTTCATGAATCCATGTTGGCTGGCCCCGATGCCCCAATTGTCCTGCATGTGCCGTGTAATGGCACTCAGGATGGTCTGTTCCATCACCTTGCCTGGCACCGAGGTCAGGCTGACAGGCCTATAGTTCCCTGGATCGTCCTTCCATCCCTGTCATCCCTCAGCCAGGGCAGCTAAGACACCAGTGACTTTATGTCAGCCACAATTATTCTACTGAGCTGCACTTCATTTTTTTGTTTTATATTTAACACCATCCTGTGAAATTTTCTAGAGTACTGTGAGAATCTGAGCTTTTACTCCAATAACTCTTTGGTACCACTCAGAAATTAACATTGCAACTTTACTTGTCAATATGAAAATGTGCACGACGACTGATACAGTGCTACAGTCTGGGACCTGTAAATACACAGTGCTTTATGCACGGAGCTGAGTGGCATTTGAGCCAAGAAAGCTCCTGGTTGGGATGATTCTAACTTGAAAACAGCAACAACTAGTAAACAAAATGATACCCACTCCACATATATAGGCCAGAAAGAAAATCAGTTTTATAATGGAAATCCTTCCATGATGTCATTTAGGTATTAATTTAGCAGCAGGGTACTATTCTTCCCTAACATGGAATTTACTTTACCACCATACTTTATAGTACTCAAAGTTCTGAGTAAAAGAAGGAGCTTTCAGTAATCAGCCTGCTCTGATTGATAGCCTCTCAGTGCAAATCTCTGGAAGGGTAAATCATCGTTATCTCCATGGTTAGCTGACGCTCATATGCTAATTACACATCAATCCACATATGCCAATTAAGCAATAAAGCAACCAAAGCCACAGGCTGGCAAGTCAAGCTCACCTTTGTTCCCGCAGTCTCTAGGACATGGAGCTTAAAGAAGTAACTTTTTGGGTTGGGTTAGGCAGAAGATGAAGGCATAGTAGAATATACTTGTCCCCCTCACCAAGTGTGGTCTGGTCTACAGTGAGCAGTGACTGCTCTGAAACCCAGGGTGGCCAGCCCAGATTAGAGGGGATGGGGCATGCTGGTATCATGGGGTGGCCAGGGGTGGCTGGGGGGGTGAGCCACTTACCAGCAGATTTCTGTTTTCAGAGGGTTTGAATGTGGGGAGAGACAGGTGGGGGCTGCAATATTCCAGCATATCTTGGTTATTCATCAGGTTAATGAGTCTGCAGGTGACCTTGGTCTGCTGGACGGTGTGAAGAGCTGGGCTTTAAGAGATGGGCTTGTATGTTACAACTTAAAGAGCTGACATTAATCCTTCAGGTCAAGACTTATGAGGCACAGGAGCAGTTCCCATGCCCTGCGAACCACCACATCACCTAGCGAAGCACCCACCAAATATCCTTGCAAAGCTGCAGCACAGCTTTGCATCAGCACTCAGGCCTCCTCCCACTCACACAGAGCTGGAAAGGGGTCTTAAAACGAAGGGCATCTCTCATGTGATGTAAGGAGCCTTTGACGTTGCTGGAGTAGTCTAAAGGGCCTGGCAGCAGATGGGAAGCAGCACGGCTGCTGTGTTTTGGGACCCGTGTGGTAGAGCAGCCAGGGCTCTGGAATTTGCAGTGTAAACTATTCACAAGATGCGATGGTGTATTTTCATTATCCTGCCAATAGAAACTTTGTAACTAAAGAGAACCAGAAAGCTCTTGCACTGATGTAATTCAGAGGGTTTCCACTGGTAACACTGGAGGTACGTGAACATAGATCAACCCTGGTCCTGGCGTCCATTCCTTCTCAAACACGATGCTACCCTAGAGTCTTCATTAACATCAGATTATAAACCCCTCTCAAAGAAATATGATTTATGAGCATCTTGCATGTGAATGCAGAGGTGCAGGCTTCATGGACCATTTTTAATGGGTTTGCATTCAGGTGGAGGAGGAGGAGAGGTAAGCTAAGAAAGGCCAGGGCTGCTGACGACTTCGTGTGTGAAATAACCGTCGTCTGGCAGCTTTTTACTTTTCCTCATTGATCCAGTGAGGTAACTGTGAAACTATGGCATCCAAATAACATTGCAAAGCATGAAATAAAGACAAGGCCAGAATATATTGTAGAATAAGTGGATAATGTGACATCAGTGTCAGCTCAGCCTTTTGAAACCAGCAGAATTGTTCTGAGGACATAAAAATATGTGCCATTATGTCATACTGCAAAGCATTAAAAATCCTGCAAAACCTAACCTGCACATTTTTTGCTGCCTTGGTTACCGAAATTGGCCTGGTAAGCACATGACTTGGCCAAAACCCATAATTCACTTGTTTTTCTTGACAGGCCTCTCAGGATCAACAGTTTCCACTGACCTGTAAGTCTTCGAGCCAACAGCAAACCTCTTTAGTGCAGAATTAAGCTGTGAACCTTGAGCGGCAGCAGAATCAACATGATAGTCCTGTGATTACTATTTCAGGTTTCTTTTTAATAAATGCACAGTGCTCTTCCTGACATTAATTTTAGCCTGTTTTTTCCTATTTTTGCGGCCAAGTACACATCCCCACAGCCAGCTATGTTCTGACAACTGCAAATACGTAAGATGTGAAGCTGGTGAGCTTGCATGTTGTCCCAAGAAGATGGTCCCTAGGCATCTAATTGTGATTATCTACGCTATGTGTTTTATTTCTCCTCAGGCTTGCCATTAGCTTATATAACAATTACAATAAAATAATTGTAAGGTGTTCTTGTACTCAAATTGTGTGCAAAGTACTGTCATGTGTGGTAATGCTATATTGCTGGTGCTATACTTTATGGTGACCAGGTATCCGACCCCATGCCTGAGAGTCTTCCAGAGGGAAAGCCCCCCTGAGAACTAGATAGTCTAAGTGCAATATTTAAAAGCATCTGGGAAAAAAAAAAGAGTCTTGTTCCTTTAATAAAAAAGCCTGGCTTTCAGTGAAGTCACTTGAACATGTCTCACATTAATTAGGTTTTTTTCCACACTCTACCCTTGTAACAGTTATAATTAATGCATACACAATATCTATGTCTCTATTTTTAGGTTGAGGGAAGATCTAGTTGTTCCTTTGCCAAGCTGACACTGCTCCCTGCTCGCTGCGGGGGCCAGGCAAAGCGGTGCAGAGGTATGCCGTCCTCCCCGTCCAGGTCATCGACCCACTGTGCGCCTGCAATGATCTCCGGGACAGCAACCCAGCCAAGCCCACACTGCTGATGAGCAGACACTCAGGCCCCTGCCTGCGACGCCCCTGCCGCCTCCTTGTCCCCTCTTGCTGCACGTGGCATTTCTTGACTCAGCAGCACCACAGCTGCCAGCTCTGTGTCTCCTTGGTCCCTGCATCTCCTTCCCACCCCTTCAGGTCCTCTCCTGCTGCTCCTCCACCCAATTCCTGAGCATTCATGGCAATGAACTTTTTCACGCTTTCAGCATCCTGAAGGATTTTTTTTTTCCAAAATAGGTTAACCTTTTTTTTTCCAATTATTTTTTCCCTAATTTGTTACCTAAAAAATTTAATTTTTAACAAAGTTTACAAAACGGTTTTTGCTTTGAAGGGTCTGGGAGTTATTACAGTTACAAACCGTTTTTTTCTCAAGCTTGAATCCTAAAATAATTCAAGT
Organism: Nyctibius grandis; assembly: GCF_013368605.1. Lineage (NCBI taxonomy): Eukaryota > Metazoa > Chordata > Aves > Nyctibiiformes > Nyctibiidae > Nyctibius > Nyctibius grandis. The sequence continues at coordinate 107,995,320 of NC_090659.1, forward strand.
CCATAATTATCCTATGGCTTAGGTTTCCATCCAAATGTATGCACTTCAGTAGCGATCACCTTTCTGTTAATTTAAAAGCAATAACCATTTAGCTTTGCTTGATAACCAGGGCCCATATCCTGCTGATTCAGGAGAAATGCTGGGTCACAGCTTTCACATTGAGAAATAAGCGTGATAGGAATATGTGCTGGAATCTTATCTAAACTTACACTATCCAAATATTTTAATAGCTTTACGTTTATTTTCTGGCTTCAACAGTTATAACGACACTTAGGAAATGTGAAACTAATACATTTTTCCTTGCTAAATGGCTTTCCGCATCATGGGGAATAATACATGTTTTTGTAAAATATTAAGGACGGACTGCCAACCTCCCCATACCCCTCCCCATGGCTACACCTTTCTTCAGTTAATAAAAAAGCAGAGAAACATTTGTTTTGAAGGTGGGATGTGAAAGGAAGAGAAACACATGCACAGAGTCCTTACAAACAAAACATATCCCCCTTGGAAATGATAATTTAGAAAGGAAATGTACGACATGGAAAGAATTCCAAGAACAAGATTGATCGGAGGACCAGGAATCATCAACTGCAAGGAAAAGCTGAAGGATTTGGTATTGTTTAGTCTAGAAAAGAGGATTGTGGGGACATAGTGTCCAAATATGTAGAAGGTAGCTCTAAGGAGGAAAGAATAAACTCTTTTTCATATCCCCTGGGCTTAGGACAAGTTGTCATAGGCTTAACTGAGGAGGAGGCGGTTTCAGTCAGGCGTCAGGGAAAATAGTTCCCAATTGTGGGGACAAAGCAGAGACAGGTTCACAAGCAAGGCCGCACACCCCCATCACCGCTCATTTCTAAGAACAAGTTATCCAGGAGGCCTTTAGGAAAGACTTAGGCAATGCTGCTTGATGACGAGGTTAGGTGATCTTCTGAGGTCCTTCCTAGATCTGCTTCTTAACGATTACTGTGCTGGAGTCAGGAACAGCTCGGATACACTGCAAAACCATTGCTTTTTCTCTTAAAATGTTGGGATGCTGGAAGAAGCACTTGAGAGGTGGAGGGGGGTGGTGGCAGCCTGGCAAGGACCACAGGCACTCCTCTGCCTGGCTCTCGCTGGCTGCCCCTTTCCAGCAATTAAACCCTCTTGAAAAAAGTCACACTCCATTTGGAGGGTGACGGACCTCATTGTCCACATTAGCCAGAAGATCCAGGAATTTCAGCCCTCATATAACAGACCATTTAACCTGTAAACTGCTAGCCGTGTGGTTACAGACTGAGACAGGCAGGAGAGCCAAGTTCTCGCTCAGTGGAGTGCAGTGAAGTTTGGGCTCCCACCTTGCTTACAGAAGCTGAAGATATGTACATCAGGTTATATTGAGTAATACAACACTGTATACAAGAAAAATAGAGCCATTTCCTCTCGGAGCCCCAGTCAGCAGGAGGATGTCTAGCTCATTTTTTATCTGAGTCAGTTTTGAAAGCATCCCACTCGTGCAGTGAAAAATTTTGCAGCGTGTTATGAAAGGACAACTAAAAATCTTCCCATATTTTTTTTTGATGTCTGTCATTCACAGCTTGACAGTCCCACAGGTTGTTAGGAAAAGGGAGTTCTCTATGGTGAATGGAAAACAGTAAATCCAGGGAGGGATCAGAAGTACAATACAATCCATCACTATGTTAAAAACACAAACTGACAAAAAGATATGGCCCTCTGGGTTCTTAGACACACTCACAGTAAAAGCTGTCTAGGTTGTGAATTAGAGAGAGAGAGAAAGCAATGCCTGAAATTAATCCAGAACGAGGATGATAACGTGGTAACTTTTATGGATGAGTGCATGTTACACTCGAAACGGTCCCCTGTTCATGGGAGTTTCCTTCACGTTTCCTCAAGAGCCAAAGTCAATAGTCCACTTTCTGCTTGCAGTAAATTTAAGTCCCATCAGCCATAAAACAAAGATGCTCTATTCTTAATGCAACCCCAATAACTTCCCATTCTAGTTACTATAAATGTTTCCATTATGAATGTATAATTCTCACCGGGCACATATATGCCAGCCTGACTCACGTTACCTAATTTATCACTCTGTGCCTCAACCCACTGAAATGGGAATTCGTCTGTCTACGTGGCCAATGCTTTGTGGAGCTCCAGGGAGTCCGTCAGCAACACCTGGCTATAACACAAAAAGTAGTACAGGTTATTTATGATCTGTATGCTGATAACCATGCTTCTGAACCGTAATTTTGGGACAAGCATCTGAAAACACCCCCTCATTAAATTTTAGGTGATAGGATGTCTTTTCTCAAGAATATGTTGATGAATAGAAACCAATGCCGGTGCTGAGCATCACTGTGAGTGCCGTGGTCTGTGGGTTTTCCAGGAGTCAAGTATTGTGATGGGTACAGCGAGATCCAAGAAAGCTCAAGCCTGCACTAAAGAGATGTGTGTCCTGCACGTATCTGAACACTTAGTAGATGTTTCTTAAAGTCAAACTCCCTTCCCTTAATGGCACCTCCATTTTGTACTCAGGATCATGCTGCAGATTCAGTTCTGTGTATTTCCATCACTACCCACCCAGCTGAGAGCAAAGTTAAATGGCTCCAGGCACAAGTGCTCAGATTTAGTTCAGAAATGTTGCTCACAAAGGGAAGAGATTAGGCCTTATCTTAAATTAAATGCTATCCTTTCATGTCTAATACTTAGCTCCTACATGAGGTCCCTCATGGATGAATATTCAGTTACTGACTTTTAACTCTGCCTTGCAATTTGCAATTGAAAGGTTGAACTCTGGACAATGACCGTAAGAAAATATCTTCAGTGGAGAGAAACCAAAAATAAACAATCTTATGGGTATATTAATGTGAACAAAAGAAATAACACATAAAAATCAGAAGTAAGATATAGAAAAAACAGGGAAAATGTGAATGGCAGGAAAATTCGAATGTCACTTGCTTATGGGTGGTGTTGATATCAGGCCATATGCACATCGAGGTACTTATGCCAGCCGTATTTGCTCACAAGCATCGTACTGGTTTAACTACACTGATTATAAAATCAAGCTTAATTAAATCAGAGCAATGTTCGCATGCAGGAAGCACACAGCCCTTCAAAGGCAAACTTCCCTTTGATGTGCTGGACTGAATTTCACATGGCATATGTAATAAGGCTGAAAGCGATGTCAAGAATTGGTAGGATCGTTGGTAGGTTCCTCTGTAAGGCTGGGTCGTGAAAGTCTTCCCTCATATGTGGGCAGCAGGTGGGGCCATGGGAGGATGGCTGTAGCTGGCCATAGCTGTGATACCGTGTGGAGAACCCAATGCTCAGACTTTCTCTGTACTTGCGCTGTCCCTGTTTCTACAGCAGAATTGTCAGCTGGGGTCCCCATTCAATGTGCACACTTGTCCCTGCTGCTGAAAACACACCACCTGCTGCAAACTCGGACTCCACATTCACGCGGGGCCACCCTGTATTTCTGGGACCGAGACAGCGGGCAGATCTTTGTTTATTTGACAAGCTTTGGCAGAGATACCCAAGTGAGGTGTTTCTCGGCGCTTACGGAGGCTCCAAGGCAGAGAATCTGGCACAAAAGGCCCTGTAAACTTCAGAGCATGGGAAGGGCCAGAATGGGGTATTTCCTGCTAACGTGAACCTATCTGCACAAAGTGTTAGTAACTGCTGTGGCCTGAATCCCAGGACATTCGTGAATTCCACTTAGCAACGACTCACACAGCGTTTAACAATTTTATTAGCAAGCTGCTATCAAAACAGAAGGGCAGGGCTTGGTATCTGGGCTTTCTTCTGCCCAGACCCTCTGGGACCACAGGGCATGGAGGATGCTCTCAGCTTCCCACAATCTTTTTGGCAAGGAGCAGTAGCAAATAGTGTGAAGATGAGCAATGAAGGATTCACACTGTAAATACCTGCTGCTAGAGCTGCTGTGCTGAGGTCCAGCATCCATTCCATCCATCCTGTCCTCCTTCTCCAACCTTTCCTTTCAGCCCAGCTTTTCTCCATCTGAGTAGCTCCAACCTGTGCAGGATATGGCCATCTTTTTAGCTGCTCACAACGCATGAGCAGCATGAGATTCTAGGTTTTGGGGTATTAAAACAGAAAGTCGTTGCATCAGATCTCATTGAAACACAACTGCCTCTGGAGTTTCCAATTCGGATCTATGGCGTGGCTTTAATTGCATGAGGCACTTGCAAGGTTCATAAAACTAGTGTTCATGGAAATGTACCCTTCTGGGGCAGATTTGGTAGAATCACATTTATTCAGTGCAAGTTAAGCACAGCTCACTCATTTCTAGCCTCACATAGTTCCTTAGATATCATGATTTTCTTGGAAGGGAATGTCTGCTAGTGCTAACGTGTTTGGAAAGCTCATAAGAAGTGGAGGTAGCTGCAGCCTGTGTCCCTAGAATTTGCTAACAGTTCACTGTGGGTTTCCCTCATGTGGCAGATTTACGGGGGTCACATTTACACCTGGATGGGTTTGCCCATGAATAATTCTCCTGTGTCTTGAGCACAAACGTGATTTTCCTACAACACCTATATATTTCTCTGTCCCTATCCCCCCTCTCTCTCCCCAGTATTTTTCTTCACACAACACTGTGGCCAAGGCAACAGAAAGAAAATCTTTCTATGAATGTGCATGTTATTTTCTAAGCCTTGTATGTCTTCTTTTAGGGCAGGGCTCAAGCAGGATTTTAGCTGGTGATGATGATAGTTGGTGCAGTTTAAGGATGGTTTGGTGCAATTACATACCTCGGCTTTCATTGTCCAGACCAACACAGGTCTTAAATACCCAGTGAAATATACCCAGGACCCAAGGAAACAGTCCTTCAGGTCAAAACCCAGGTAGCATTGGTGTTATGAGAGGAAGAACCCAGAAGGCACCCCGTAGCCTGGCCGATGTCAGAGCGTGCCCGCTCTGTGCTGCGGGGTGGCAGGGACCGGGGGCGGTTTTGGGCAGCAGAGCAGCAGCCCCGTCCCCGTGGCTGACTCTGCACCAGCCCGTGCGTGAGTTTCTGCATCCCTGGACAAGCAGCAAGGGAGAGTCAGCGGTTTTCCATTGGGAATCTCTGCACAGAGGCAGGTAACCATCGGGCAGGGGCAGCACTGGGGATGCTGCACAGGCTGCAATCGCATCCTGTCCCCAGCCTCCATCACGCCATCGATTTTCAAGGGTCTCTCAAAATCCAAACTAAAATCAATAAAGTCCTGATCTGCCAGAAAGAAACTGTTGGTTAAGCTCTGAACAGTCCTTTGGGGAAACTTATTTTTCCCGTTACTGTTTTTGGCAGTTCTTAGTGGGTTTATTTATTTTTACCCTTCAAGATTAATCACCATAAGACGTGGGAACCCACTCGCTGCCAGCGCCACACAGAGGTCTTTTTACAGGCAGGGTGCTCCAGGCTGCCTGTACATCACTGCCGTACCCCGCGTGCTCCCTCCCTGCCTCCGCCATTTGTGCTGCAGCGAGGGGAAGCGAGGTTTGCAAAGCCCCGCTCCCTCCGAGTCACTCCTGCCAGATCACACCTCCGGCATTAAACATCCTGTCTGCTCTTCTGGCAGAGGAGGTTAAGGGAAGGTATGGGAAAGTTAGCACCAGGGAAGTACTGCAGCTACCAAAAACTTGATGGCTGTATCATAGAATCACAGAATGGTTTGGGTTGGAAGGGACCTTAAAGATCATCTAGTTCCAACCCCCCTGCCACAGGCAGGGACACCTTCCACTAGACCAGGTTGCTCAAAGCCCCATCCAACCTGGCCTTGAACACTGCCAGGGAGCAGGCATCCACAAACATATTTGTGCTGTGCAGAGAAGAAAGCTTCTCCGATCTTGCACACCAAATGGCTAGATTTTAATCTATTTACCTCAGTGAACAGGTGAAAGAGTCAGTATTCAACGAAGAGTGTAGGAAATGTCCTCATGGTAGTAGATAAAAGAACACCTCTAAGCATGTGTGAGCATTTCGGAAAGCTTATGTAAGGTTTCCTTTGCAAAATAAACACACACTTACAGCCCCATTTCCAAAGTGTCACCAAGAATATCATCACTTCCAAACGTTTCTGGGGAGGAGGTTGTCAAATCGCTAAATATATTCCGGGCTTCGAATAGACATTTTTTACTGTTTCCTTTCTACCCTGATAAATCTTTTCTTAGCCCTCTTGCAGAAGATCGAAGACACAGAAGACTGGAGACTGAGAAGCTCGGAGACCTGCCTGGGGATGGCATCCCACCAGGTTGGGTGCTGTGCAGTAGTAATCGGAGAATTTCTCCCTGATTTTATAGACATGGGTGCCAGGGGAAGCCTACAACTTGGCTTTTTCTCCACTTGCCGCTAACCCCCCACAGGACCAGCACCACGGTGGAAGGAGGGGAAACAGGGACACAACCAAAGGGACAGGAGTGGAGGGATGGGAGAACCTGTGAGAGCACTGGGACAAGGTCTGCACAGCACATGGGGATGGGCACTCGCTGCCTGGCCTGACACGTAGCTTGCTCCAAGGCCCCCAGTGCAAAAATTAGCTGACATAATGGTTTTTGGAGACTCGTGCTTTAAAAATTCGGCATTTTTTTTAATACGCTGGTTTGCTTTAGTGATGTATGGCCATCTGTCTGTAAATTAGTGCAGATAGCAATGATGCATCATTTCAAGGTTTTTACACTTCAGCTGAAAGACCGTACAAATTCAGTGAAGAGGAAACGGTGCAACTCGTGACACATTAACATACATAATGCATACAAACCTCTGCCCTAACCATCCATTTCTCTTTCCCAAGGATATTAGGGGCAGCTTGGTGGGCTTTCTGAGATCGGACACAGAGGCGTGGTGTTATCCAAGAGCCATGTCCTAGGGGCCTAATGGTCAGAGAGGAAAAGTTAACAGGAAAAGAGGAAAAGTAAACAGTTGGGATCCAGAAAACCCCTGAGGAGGCAGAAGCACTCATACTGCATCCCAGGCTTTAATATTTCACCTTTCCTTTACTTACACTTACCTGGTTCCACTGACTCGCAGAAATGAGGGTGCAAGGAGAGGGCAGGTGCCCACATCAATCTCAACAAAGAGATCACTGAAGCCCTATCGCATGGACATGTTGCAGCAAACAACCTGTCCCGGTGGCTACATAACATGGAACCAAATTAATCATTTACTGCTATTTCAGTCATATATGGCAAGAGCAGCCACCACCAAGTTATGGAAGCAGCACATACATTTCTGCTTCCAGGGGGAGAATCAGCCTGGGCTCTCCAGATGAAAAGTAACCCTATAAAAGCTGGATCAATTCCCAACCCAGTTCATCACAAGGATGTAGAAACTCTTCTTCTGGCAGAAGAAAAGTGGTAGATATGAAAAGCTGCACGAGATGGCAGGATCTCTCTTTTTCTGCTTTTTTTTTTGTCATCAGCACAGGAGCAAATGCATGTAGAGCCTGTGACAGCTGGAAAGGCTGGAGATAAAAATATCCCTCGTGAAGTGTAGGAAGACAGGATTAGAAAGAACCTCCTGGGCGATCAGGAGTAGCCCCTTGCTGTTGAAGACACTGTATTTAATGAGGGTATACGATAACGTACAAACACAACAGCCACATCAAACCGCTGCCGTCCACGAAGCTACGCCTTTTGCTCCTGGCTGGTGGGGCTCCTCCACAACCTCTTCTTACGATCCCTATGACCAGTACGCTTTCTTTCCACCTCCAGCCGAGACTTGTTTATAGCCTATTTACATCCATTTGCTCTTGAGCCAACGCCAACCATTAGCTTAACTAGTGGTTCCTTATTTCACGGCTTTCAATGTCATCCCCTCGGCCTCCCCCGGGCTGCCCCAAAGGACTCGCAGCCTGTGCTGCCATGGTCACCTCTCACGCCAGGGGCCCTCGCACCTCTGCCTGCACCCACACGCGCACCCAACCTGCTCTTGCTCCTCAAATGCCGACCATCGCTCGGGAGGGCTCTGGAGGGGACTGTGTCTTGCGTTGACCGGCCTTCTGCAGGGAGGTGGGAGCGGAGGGTAATTCTGGGGCAGCACAACACTCCCCCAGTGCCGAGACCCTGCAGCGCCCACCGCAGCCCTGGGACCACACAACGCCCCCGCCCCCGGGGCCCAGCAGACCCCGCTGGCACCGCGTCTCCCCCCCCCCCCCCCCCTCCACGTCCCCGCGGGTCCCGGTGCCCGCTGCCCGCTGCCCCCTGCCCCTGCAGCGCGCGCAGGCGCAGGGCGATGGCGCGCGCCCCCTCCCCGCACCAGCGCACTCCCCCCACCCCCCCGGCTCCCAGAGTGGCGCATGCGCGCCGCCTTCCTCCCCCGCCCGCCTACCGTGCCCCTTCCCCACAGAGCGGGGCGCGAACCTGCAGGGTGGGCGTGGTCTTGTGAGGGGCGCGTCCCGCCAGAGGGCGGGGGCGTGGCCGCGGGGGGCGCGGCGCGGCGCGCCCTGTCCATGGTGCGGGCGGCGGCGGGCGGCGGCGGTGGCGGGGCGGGCGTCCCCGCGGCGGGCGGGCGGGCGGCGGCGCGGGGCTGCATGGACGTGATGTCCCCGCAACAGGAGCACCTCGGGCCGAGCCGCTCGTCCTCGGTGAGCGGCGAGAGCAGGGTCTTCGCCGCCACCGACAGCAAGAAGGTGAGGCTGCCCCCGAGAGACCCCGCGGGAAAGCCCTCACCCGGTCCCCGCCGTGGTCCTGGAGCCTCCCGCGGGCGACCGCGGGTCAGTGCGTCCCCATGGGACATCCCGCGACCCCCTCTCCCCGGGCCCTGCGCCGCCGCTGTCGGGGCCGCGGACTGGGCGTCACGGTGCCGTCTGGACCGGGGTCGGGGGGGGGGAGCTGCCGGGGGAGCTGAGGGTGCCCGCGGGAAGGAGCTGCGGCGGTGCCCGGTGGAGCTCAGGGGGCTCTGCCGCGTGGATGACCCGGGGGACCTACGGGGGGGTCCTGCACGGATGTCCTGGGAGCAGAGGGAGGCAGCTGCCTGAGTGTCCGGGGTGGGTGAGGAGCACTGCTGCAGCGGTGTCCCGAGGAGCTTGGGCAGTGTTTGGTGGGTGCTGCTCGGTGGGGCCAAGGGGCTTTGCTGCGTGGTTTTCCTGGTGAGCTGTGGGAGTTGCTGCTGGGATGCGCCGGGGAGACCTAAGGGGGCTTTTGCTGATGGATGTCTGGAGGTTTTGCTGGGCGGGTTCAGAGGGAGCTGGGGGAGGTTTGCAGAATGGTTATCCAGGGGAGCTAAGCGGGATCTGCTGCGTGTGTGTCTGGGGAGAGCGAGAGAAGGGTTTGCTAGAGCTGAGGAGGTTTACTGGCTGCTCTCACACGTGCTTTGCACAAGAGAAATGTAAGAGCAGGTTCCCGAAGCAGCGCCTTGCGCTCTCTCTGAGTACATCACAATTGATAGCAGAAGAGCGTCATCCCATTTTCAAAACTGGTCGTAAAATGTGTGATGTCTTCAATTGCTTCTCAGCATTTGACACGATCAAGTGCAAAATGCTCACTTCTGTGTACAGCCAAGTACTTGGTTCTGCCTTATACGTTGCTGTAACGAGTGAGCTGTAATAACTACATCTTCCCACTGTGTAAAACAGGAACTCTTTTTTTTTCTCCTTGGTTTAGCAACTTCTGTAGTGTTTTTCTACCCAAAGTAGAGTTGGTACCTTCCTGCGTTACCAATTTTGCCTCACAATGACATTTACGTCTATGCACTGCCTGGTCTTTAGAGGTGCACAATGCTACTGACTACCAAATACGCTGGCAGGATTAGAATGACTGGCCAGGTTACAGTGTCCTTTACTAAATCTGTCTACCTGGTGACATGAATTTAGGATGTCTGGTAGTAGAGGCTGAGCTTGTGTCCAGTCCTGCTGCTGAGTGGTGGCAGGGGCTTTGCTGGCCATGGCACAGCAGTGTGGAGAGGAGTCCTAGTCCCTCTCCTCCTGCTGAAGTGTCTCTTCAGGCTGGGGAGCAATGCTTTTCGTTTCTGTGGGATGTGTCTGTGTGTGCTGTGTCCCACCAAGGCACGTAGCACTCCAGCCTGACCGCAGCCCTGGGGACCTCTTCGCATGGCAGCTGCTGCCAAAGGTGAAATGGTTGCCTGGAGAGTGTTTGGCCAAGATTTCTACCATACTTCGCTGCAGTTAATACCTGATAGGTTTCTGAAGAGAGAGTGTGATACACCTACAGAAAGTGGTGGAGTACCTTCTGCTGCCTAGCTGGACAAAATGATGGAGTAGGTACTCACCCTATCCAAGTACTGCAATCGAATTTGAGATGGCTAAATGTGCAGCTTTGCTGCTTCTTCTCTTATTTCTTTCATTTTTGCTGAAGACAGAGTACCATGTACCTTCGGACCTGGCAGAGCCCTGATGCCAGGCACCCGTCTGAAATGAGAAGGGATGCTCAAGTACTGTGAAGACGAACATTTTTTTCTTACAAATTCTGCTTCATGGTTCAGCATTCCAAGGACAAATGTTAGTGGTAGCACTTGTGTTTCCTACTGCTGATCCAGAGAGCCCATAGTTGAAGGAATGCAGACCTTGTTTTTGCCAGCACTGACAAGGGAGCAGGGATATTATTTTTTACGGATCTTGGCAGCCCTTTTGGAATTCCTCAGCGTGGAGGCACATGCGACGGGGGTACAGATGGAAATCCTTCTGTGGAGAAGCAGCTTGAGACCCTGGCTGGGCCATGCAGCATATGGCAGCTTTGCACACCACGCACAGCCAACACAGGCAGCCACCAACATCCAGCCAAGCGCTCAGCTGCTCGTCTGTGGTCGTGGTGCTCCCCTGAGACTGCTCACATGCCATCTCTTTGTGCCTGTCTGTGGAAAAGATCCCTACCTTTATGCATATGCAGCAGTGGGCTAGTCCTAATTTTGCCTGAAGATGGATCTCAGTGACAGTTCGAATATTTTTTTTACTACTTGGGTCCTATGGACTCTATATATACCTCTATTTTGTCTTCCACTCAGTGCCAAAGCATCATATTTTTATACAATACAGGAAGTCTTTCTTACTACCAGGGAGATTACACTGCTTGTATCGGTTGCATACAGTTAAATGGAAGAATGTGTTGGCAAGAAATCAGTTTTGATACTGGTGATGCAGCATGTCAAGTTGAACAATTTTATTGCAAATATGTATTTAACATCAACTGTTTTATTTTCTGGCACAAATACCCCCAAATATGGGATGCTAAGTGACCACTGAACCTTTCTCCCTTTTTATTATCGGGACTGTACCTTTCTCAAATTAAATTTATTTAGCTGAGATTTGCTACATTGTTCTGTGGTTGTCTGAACTCCTACTTCATCTTCCGCTTGGCTGAAGGATCACGTGCTTGATCACATCATGGCACCAAGAGACAGAAATTGTCTAGGACTTTTTTTTGATGTATTTTTTATGACCATTTAAACTATTTTCCTGGAAACATTTCCTTTCTTTTTCTTGAGGTGCAAAGTGGTTTGAACTGCTAACCTACCTCACAGACGCTGGGAGGTTCTCTCTGTTAAATGTGTACAAGGCATTCAAGACATCCTGCTCAAAGGTGACATTGAAGGGCAGTGTTTTAGTTAATGCTTTTGGAAAATTCTGGACGAGGTTCCCTCCTTTGCTGGACTTATCAGAGTCACTGAACTATGTGTGATTGGCCTACAGAGAAGTTTTGTACTGTCTGTTTAGTTTAGTAACCAATACCAGTAAATTGATGCAACTCTGAAGTGGATTGAAGTAACATGAGTAAGAGTGATTATACTGATAGAGCCTATTTCTACAAATCTGTCAAAAAAAACTAGGCAGCAGAGACATCTTTTATGCCAGTGTAACTGTGTCAGCCGTAGCAGCTGCGGTCATTTAACCATATTTATAAGTTCCTGGTGTTTCTCTTCTCTCGTCTTAGAGGGGCTAGATTCCAACCAACCCTGAATATTTTGCACAAAACAATATTTGGTCACACACACTCTTAGGATTTTTTACTGCCTGCTTGAAAGTTTCAAGTAACTACTTATAATGTTTTGGAGGCTCAGCAATTTTTAATATTTACTCATACAATGTGTGCAAAAAAATAACCATTTTGCACACTAAGCAAAATAGTATTTATGGTTTGAGACTTGAAATATGGTATCCCATCACCACAAAAAAGTGTTTCTTTGTGATTCTGATCACAAATACAGCAACAGTTTATTGACAGGGAAAGGAAAGTTGTAGTGTTCCCCAGAAGTGTACTAAATGAATAAAATTCAAGCAAATTAACGGCATTGGAAGAGTAAAGGTAGTCATACATAATCTTCATCCCTTCATCTGTCTTACTCTGCAAAGATGAATCAAGTATGTATTTGCCATTATACCTGATGATACCTTGATCTCATGCCCTTATATATATATATTTTTTAACATAAGCTCCTTAAGGCAGAGGTTGCTCCTTCCTGCAAGTCTCTGTCCTGTTTACTGCAATCCTGACAGACGGTCTGGGGAGCTGCTGTCAAAATCACACCTGGCAGTGCTGGGAATCTCGCCTGTCCAGGAACAGTTCTAGCAGCTTTTACTGAGGTGATGGACAATTCCTGTCATCTTGCAGACATATCCTGTAGCAATTTTATCTCTGATGAGGACCAAATGCCCTCATTTTAATGAAGTCACCTGCATAGCTGGTCCTTAGGCTGGAATCACTTCGACAGGCTGTGCTGGCTTATGATAACTTACTGTTGTGATGTTCCTCCTGATACTGCTTTAATTACGAACTGGAAATAGCAGTCTCTCCTCTACCTGTCCATGAGAGGAATTGAAAATTATCCATAAGTCTAGTTCTTAAGTTTCCTAGTCTTGGTGTTTTTTTTCGTCCCTCACGGTGGCAGTAGGAAAGAGAGGGACTTAGCATGTCCTGTGGGATCTAATACCCAAGAATTGCATATATCAAATCATTGCCTGTTTGCTTAACGCTGCTTGAAGTACCCATGTGCAGTGGGAGGGAATCTCCTCCCTCTGTCATCTGTAAACTGCTCCTAAGAAAGCCTTGCTCTGCAGACACTGGGGCAGAGTCACGTCTGAGTGTTAACCTTCCTGCTTTGTGTCAGGCTTGAAAGGAAACTTTGGGCTTCATCAAAACCACCACAACCAGAGTTGCTGGTCTGAGCACTGTGGGCACAGTGCAGTTGACAGTAGGACCCATAGGCCTATTTGACCCATATTTGACCCTCCCCTCCTCCACACTTTTAGTAGTCTTCCACATCTCCATCTTTTGATGTAGATGGGTGAGATCATTTGAACACATCCATATCAGTGCTTCCAAAGATTCGTGTCCTTTGGGAGGTAGTTGGTAGAATATCTTTTGCTCCTAGTTTGTTTCATCCGTTTTTCTTCCTCCTCTGAGGTGGCCTTTAGTCTCCACCTTTGCTGTGCTCTCAGCATCTGCTGTTCCACAACAATGTGCTTTTGCTTCCACTGTGTTGATGATAGCTCTTTCCTCTTGTGCCCCTGCAATTGTTTTCTCCTCGGTTATCCATCCAAAAATGGCTTTCTTTTTAGGAAAGTCCTTGTAAGTAAAAGTATTCTTCCAGCATAAACAAGAGCACATAGTTTTGTCACCTGCTCTGCCTTTATGGTAAATGGGCTCTCCGTGGGACCTAGACGTCTCTGCTGCCTGAGCCAGCAGTTCAAATGCAGTCATCGTCTCACCCTCTTTATAAGGGCTTGGGGTTGTTATAGGTCAGTATGGGGCTGTTTCTTGCTTTACCAAAGTATAAAAGAATCTTGTTATTTCTGGTATTTTTAGGCAACCGTATGCTGTAAGTCTAACAAATGCTGGATTGTGGCATGTGGGAAAAAAATTATTTGTTGCCTCTTGTAAGTAGCCCAGTGATACAGGGGAAGGAGTGATGCCCAACTGTTCTGGAAAATTAACTGCTAGGTGCTGAGGATTGTTCTGATTTTTCAATTGTCGGGCAGGTAGTTGAACATGGCCTTGCAGTTTTTGGTAAAGGTTTGTGTTCTGTGCTTTGGTTCATATCTTTGGTTCAAACCAGAAATGTGTACCACAGATAGGTTTTGCTGCTCAGGCAATGAGAACAAAGCTTGCATGGGTGAAATTCCTCATGGTTATTAACTTAGATACTTTTAAAGAGTAGGCTTTGTTAAAATCAGATTTCCTTTTATTAGAAAAATAAAGCAGTGAGAAGGAGAGCTTAGCCACTTGAGTGCAATCCTCAGCTCAAGGTATGGGCACATCTAAGTGTTGTCCCTGTCACCCAGTTAAATGACCCAGGCCCATGTCCCCACCTTGACCCACTTCTGAAGCCAGCCTGTAAATCAGGAGCCTGAAATCCTTTCATCTCTGGGGAGGCTTTCACAAGGGTATCTGCACATTGCTGAGGAGGCGTTTCTGCTGCGTTCATCTGTCAGTCAGGAACAGAATAAATTTTTCAACTATTTCGTATATGAATCTCTTAAATAGACATCAGGTAATATCATTTTCTCATCCTAAGCTCAAACCACTTTCTGAGAAGAAAATTGTTCCCTGTGTTACTGGGCTCACAAATTTGTCTATTCCCTGTCCTCTGCTCAGATAGCAAAGAGAGGATTGAGCTGATGATTAACTCAATTTTCTTGGTCACCTTAGTTTTCTCTTACAGTCAGTGGGGGAAAACAGCGTGTTTAGGATAAGATGAACTGTGTGCTAAAGCGTCCTTTTCCTCTGTTGACTACAAAAGGAGCACAGAGCGAATAGCTTAGGTGTGCAAATCTGAGGTTGGGTGAGGGGAATGCTCCTGCATGTGTCTGACCATCGTATCGGTCAGGCACCACAGCCAGGCAGGGTGGGCAGCGTGCTCCGGGGAGTCACAGCACATGGCCCCTGCGTTAGCCCGCCTGCTCTCACCTCCTGCACCTTTGTGGTAGCTGCACCGAGGTATCTGCTTATTGCACAGATTGTCACTTCTCTAGATACCTGTAAAATATTATGAACACTGTGTATCTGTTACTGAAGTTATTTGTCATCACAAAAGAAATAGTAAGTACCATGAATTTTTTCACACATTCTTTATTTAATTAATGCTCTGCCATTCTCTTTCTAAGTTTGATATAGTTAAGTGATATACACAAAGTGCAAGGGAGTGCTCTATCTTCAGTTCCAATATTTTTGAGGACATCATGCAGATGCTGCTGTATGTTACCTTTTTCACAGAATGGGGATTAATATCATAACTCAGCAATATATTTATTTACATAAATTCCATATAATATCAGTATCCACTTCAACCACGAGGCAAAATTAGTTGAATGCTGGCCATCAGGAATAGATTTTTTCTCCAGCTGATGACGTGTGTGATACTTATGAAAGCTTTACTGTAATCCTGTAGTCCATAGGGGCTGATTCCTGAGGAGAGAGAGCATATTTTCAGTGATGGTTTGCAAGGTTACTGTCCTCAGCACAGTGGGCTGATCTGCTCATAAACCACCTACCATCACAGTTTACCAAACAGTGTTTCAGAATGTAGGTCGGATCGTTATCTAGTGTAAATTCATTCTTTTGAAATTTATAGCCCTACGTCTGTTTATACCAGATGAGAAACTGGCTCAATACTAAAGCATATCGCCAGTCCAACAACTGAAAAGGCAAAACTTTATGTTTCTGTTAAAAAAACAGTGGAGACAACCACCACCAGAAATGCAGAAAGTATGAAGTTAAACCTGAACTGGAGGGCAGGAGGGTGGGAAGTCAAGCTTTTGAACGTGAGGAAGGCAAAAATAACTCTAGTTTGTCCTGACTGATACAAGATTATCATCTTTGCATCTGGCACACTGTAAACATTCATTATTGGATACTGATTTTATGATACATTTCACATGGGTGTGACTCAGCCAACAAGTATGAGGATTTCTCTCTGTGTTGACCATTCTAATATTTACATGAAAAAAAAGAAGGGAGGTTGTGATGTTGGACACATGTTGAGAAATTCTTCTCTGTGTCCCACGCTTAGATAATTGGTCATTGCATCTCCTTTTGCTCCCAAACATCTGCTCTCACTACAGCTGTCCAGGATGTAGCTCCTCTTCTCCACATTGCCAGGGTGACATCTTTGCACACGTAAACGCCGTGAAACTGAGGAGAGCAGGCATCTGGGTCCAACTTAGCCAAAAAGGAATTTGTCCTCTTCCTTCTCAAAGCAAATCAATTCAAGTTGTATCATGATGGTCACTTATTTTCTTTTCTCAAACTCTGTACATGGCAAAATAAAACAAAAACCCCCCTTTCTGTCTGTAGTCAGTGTCTCTCTGTAATGTTTTTGTTTGCATACAGCTGACCTGACTCGCTTCACTTTTGCTGTGAAAATTTTCCTCTTCCAAATCTCATCAGTGATCTTTTTATGTTTTAAGGCTCTTTTTTTGTTAAGCTTTGCTTAACAGCTGTATTAAAAGGCTGCCCAGAGAGCTGTGGAATCTCATCCTCAGAGATAACGCAGACCTGGACTGGAGGCGGTGTGGAGCTGCCTGCTCAGAATCACAGAATCACAGAATCAATCATGTTGGAAGAGACCTCTGGGATCATCGAGTCCAACCATTGCCCTGACACCACCATGTCAACTAGACCGTGGCACTAAGTGCCATGTCCAGTCTTTTCTTAAACACATCCAGAGATGGTGACTCCACACCTCCCTGGGCAGGCCCATTCCATGTCTAATGACCCTTTCTGAAAAGAAATGCTTCCTAATGTCCAACCTGAACCTCCCCTGGTGAAGCTTGAGGCTGTGCCCTCTTGTCCTATCACTAGTTGCCTGGGAGAAGAGGCCGACTCCCACTCTGCTACAACCTCCCTTCAGGTAGTTGTAGACTGCAATAAGGTCACCTCTGAGCCTCCTCTTCTCCAGGCTAAACAACCCCAGCTCCCTCAGCCATTCCTCATAGGTCAGACGCTCCAGACCCTTCACCAGCTTGGTCGCCCTCCTCTGGACTCGCTCCAACACCTCAACATCTTTCTTGAAGTGCGGGGCCCAGAAATGGACACAGTATTCAAGGTGAGGCCTCAGAGTACAGAGGGACGATCTCTTCCCTCGAATGGGTCCTGCTCTTAGCAGGTCCAGAGAGGCTGGATCAGAGACTTCTGGATCCCCTCCAACCTGAATTATTCTGTGACTTCTGCCAGCCATTTGAGCTCTTATTAAACTGCGTGTAGTCCTAAATCTTTACCTTGTTCCTCAGACATTTGAGTCAATACCAGAGTCTCACTGGCACAGGCACTATTCAGCACTGCTAACCCAAGCATGCAAAAAATTGCCATAATTGACAGAGATTTTAAAATTCTACATTTTTTTCAGTGGCTTCCTTTTCAGACCTGAGAAATCAAAGGAATTAAGATCTCTTTGAAAACACAACCAAACCTCCCCTGCATTTGCAGGAGTGGAGATGCTCTAGTTTTAACCGCCCCCTGAAAACCACCTGCCCAATAACGAGACTTGCAGTAAATTTCCAGTTGGGAGCTGATGCTTTATATAAACTCCTAAAAAAACTGCTGGTTGTGTGAAATATGTGGCTTGTCTTCTGTGGGATGTTAGATTGCATTTTTACACAGGTCTCTTTTTGCCTTCATATTTCTAGATATGCTACTTTTTAAACTGCTAACAGCTTTTCTGATTTGCTAGCAGTAAGACAAACTGATTTCATTCACCAGAAAAATTTAGCAAAGTATTTCTTTCTTTTTCTCAAAACCAGCAAAAGTGGGCATCTATTTTTTTAGTAATCTAATCTATTAAGTTATTACCCAGTTACAGTCCGATCAGATAGAAGACAGCTAAGTGTTCCCAGGCTTCATTTATCAGTCTTGAGAAGGTTGTTTTTTGATAAAAGAAAGAGGGAGTAGGGGATAATTTTTGAAGGTGGATTGAAATTACACGGCTGAATTTATAACAGTTGCTGCGCAATAGGTGTAACTGAGTATCTGACAAAACAAACAAGTATGCTCTACATAAATGAAGGGGGAAGCAAAAAAAAAAAAAAAGACACAATAACAAATGCTCTGCATGAGTAAAAGAAATGCACTTGTCAAAAGCAAGTAAAGCCCGTAGTACTGTGGAGTTTCATTTCTCCAAGGGGAGCAAGCTGTGCACCTGCCCAGACAAAACGTGTGCCACAGCAAGCACGTACATTGGCAGAAGAATCAGCTGTTCCCTAACATATCTGCTCCTGGTAGTCAGTGTTTATTTTTAGGATAAAGGAAGAAAGTCTTGGTTTGCCATTAGCTGAGAACAGAGACTTCGTGACTGTCAGAGGTTCACCTGTTTGTGGGCTCTCAGCGGTTGCCAGGCTGGTGTGAGGGACAGCTCTAGCATTGGAAACTGTCCTGTGGGGTCTCAGGGGGAGTTCAGCCCCAGTCCTTTTGTTCACTGGTTTATTCCAAAAAATATTTGAGCTAAATAAGGTAACAGCCACCCTTCTGGTGGAGGGTCTGTGAGAGGAGAGGTCATGCACCTTGGCAGCAGGCTGCACAACCGGTTCTAGAGAGCAGCTCCAAAGTTAGGGCCAGGACTCCTTAGTCCTGCTTCTGGCTGCAGGAGGGACAGGATGCGGTGATGAATGCATTTGTGTTCGGGGAAATGTGTGATTTTGTCTACTGTGGGTGCATGTGAAAATTTCTGCCTCTGGGGAAAAGAGTGTTGTTTATTTGCTGACTGTCTTTATTGTAGTATTCAACTTCACTCAATGGGAATCCATGCTCCCTTGATAGCTGCTGACATTGTCGTCTCTTCCCCGTGTTTGTCTTTTTTTTTTTTTTCCTGCTGCATTCTCTGTCTTTGAGTGTTTCCTTTTTCCCATTGCCTTTGTAGTTCTGTGCTAAGAACTGCCCTGCCTCTCACTTTCCTATTTTGGCCCATAGATCATCAGGAATGAAAAAAATGTCATTATTGACTACTGAGAGACAAGACATAATGCTGCAGCTAGATTAGTAGGGAAGGAAAATGCCCTCATCTCTAAAGATCTGGAAAAAAAAGGTAGCCCAACGTAAGGTTAGGTGAGTAGAATCCAAACCTTAATTTATGGTAAATGTCAGAACTGACACGGGAATGTATCAAGCATTTGAAATTTGACCCACCATCTGGATATCTGATAAATTTAAAGTACAATAGATTATTAAGGGACGAAAAGTGGTTGAGGACAAGCTCGAGGTGTTTATTTCACTTGTGCAGTGTACCTCAATTATCTGTGCATAGACACTAGTTTTCAGCATTTCTTTATCACTGGCTTTCTGGTCGTGCTCCTTTTTTTCTCCATCTGTGATATTTTACAACCGTTTTCCCCCTTCAGGGTTGCTGATGGCAATAACTGAGCCTTTTTCCCATGGTCTAAAATTGGTGTCTGGCTGTGACAGCACTGTATGCATGCAGTTATTATTCCGAATCTCACCGGTGATTTCATTTTGTTTCTCTTCCCAATCAGAAAATGAAGAGTTTGGCCCAAAGACGCCAGTCTGCACCATCTTTGATCTTTGTCAAAGCACTTAACAGATCTCGATCGGTTTCAAGGTGAGTCAGTGAGTTTTGCTGGCTGTACTGTTTTGCAGTTTCTCAGCCCAAAACTTAAAATGATTTTAAGCTATTTTCCACCCCAGATGCTCAACCACAATTTGGGCTGCTCGGTAGCTGTAGAACTATAAAGCCTGCTGAAAGATGTGGTAGACCCAGCCCAGGTGCTGGCTGATCTCCTCGAGGGGTTTTCCTCAGTGCTGCTACACTAAGCTGTTTATACCCAATTGGGCAAGCAGACTTGCTCCCCAGTTTGCAGCCGGACATGCAACATTTGGGCTGCTCAGTTCTAACTAATTTGTGGCTGGCTATGATTGCCTGCTGGGGAGATGTCATGGGCAGAAGATGACTGTTTCCTTACTTTCTGCCTTGTACACTTACACGGTGCCAGGCATAACTCAGGAGTGGTTATTGTGGGATTGTACAATCTAATCCGAGCTAAGTTTCTGTCATGGATTGCTGCATGATACAATTTCTCTGGGGCTCTGTAAGCACCTGCTGGTTTAGGACAATGCTGTGGGCCAGGATCTAGTGGTCACAGCCTGCTCTTGTCCAGCATTAGCAGCTTGTGGGGCTAAGTATGTGGGGGTGTGTGGGTGTGAAGCACTCAGTATTTTTTGTCTTCAGCTTCTGCCAGGATCAGCCATTCCTGCTCCCTCCCCACCCCAACGTAAAGCTACCATAGAAATGGGACTTTCTATGGAGCTAGTCCCCTGTCCAGCCCCAGCCCTGACCTGCCTTTTGAACCACTCTGCATACATAACTTTTGTCTTCCTGCACTACAGTTCATTAGACTTTAAACTTCCAAAACATAAGTGTTTATCAAGAAGTGAACCATCTGGTAGGCTGTTAATGCTTCCAGCTGTGTAGAGCTCTTTATGAAGAAACAGTATTGAGGGAAATTAAAGTATGGCTTTGTAAGGAATATTTTTTCCTGCTCTGTGGTGTGTTAAGTAATCAGTATGTGAGCTTTGGAAAGTTTTTTGTGTTTGATCTAGCTAATACCTGGTTTCATATTTGTCATCATGGAGAATTCCACAGTATTTCAGAAACCTGTGAAAGTATTCTGTGAAAACATCAGAATTGCAAAATAGGAAAGGAAAATGAGTTGAAACTACTTGCAGTTCTTTTTGCTGACTATGACATAAAAGAGGAAACTTAGAAATGAATTCCTAAAGGCACTTTCACCTTTTTGTGTAGTCTAGTGGCCTGAGCCTAGGACTGAGAGCCAGCAACATGTTCTGGTTCTGTCTGTGAAATTTTTTCTGTGCCCTCTCTCTGACTTTGGTTCTAGGTCTTTAAAATGAGATGAATGGGTATTTTGTAACCCGTTCATGAGAATACTGAAATTGTTGAGCTTGTCTGTACTACCATATTTATTCTTGATTTACTACTATTTCTTCATTGTATTTGTAGCTATGTTCATAATTGTGATACCACTTTTTAGGCATAGATGACACGTTCGTAACTGAGGTTGTGAAATTAGAGACAGACTATTGCTATGGGCAGTAGCAATAACTGGACGGTACAGTGGAGAAGAGATGGGATCTCTCAGCCCTTGGACTGTAGGGTTTACTGCAGTTTATACACCTGTGTCTCCATAATGGCTTCCCTTCAAGCTCTCTAAAGACTTGTTCCTCTATATTAAGAGAATGAACTATATTCGATGCTTATATTTCGGTCTTCTGTCATTTGCCTGCCGGGGTTCAGACATTAACATTTTTCTTTAATTCTGCTTTTGTTTGTTTGTTTGTTTTATTGCGTGCTCCGTAAGTATCAGAAATCGGGCATAGCTGGAGAGCCACTGAGTGGAATAATACTCAGCATGTACATTTTCACCTAAGAATTGTATGCTTTCTTAAGTGTAAATATATCTTGCTTGTATAGCCTGGATCAGAATTATTTCTGGACCTGGTGCGTGGAAGGATTTTTTCTGTAAGGCCAGTTGGCAGAAACTTTATGGTGGTGAAGACTGAGGAGGGGAAAACATTGACTTGTTCTGCAGTAAGGGCAGTGCTTTGCCTACCCGACGGACCCTGCCGCTTTCACACTGATGGATGCTGCCTCAGTCACGTCTATACTCTGCCTGTGCCATGCAGCAATTTAGCTTCTCCTGTTGTTGTGAACTGAAGTCTGTGGCCTTAGTGAGAGGTATCAGGTGAAGTCTGAGGACCCCGGAGCCAGAGCAGGTGATTTTGTAGCTTCAAAGTCTTATCAGTTAGAGGGTGACACTTTGGATGGTGTTTGTTAATGTTCACAGGAGCAGTAATTCTCACCTTTGCCTAACTTCCTCGTTTGGCTGTGCAAAACACATTCCTCTTGATCACCAACTGATGGATGAGTTTGAACTTTCCACTCGGTTTGTTGTGTAAGTGCTTAACTCTTGTGAACTGCTTTCTCTTAAGGCGAGCTGAAGAGCAACAAAGTGACTTCTCATGTTTTCTAATCTCCTCCAATTGTTTTATCTCAGACCTGTCCCAGCTCTTAGTTCACCTTGTTGTAGACACAGCCAGCCTGCAAAATCTGTTCTTCTCCTCTGGCAGTGAACCTTAATGCTGGGACTCCATAACACTTACTTGTTAATGGTTGATTAATGACTTGTAGATAATAAAGCTCCTATCTGAAGTTAGCAAACATCTGTGAAGGATTTATATGAATCCTCTCACCTCAGCAGCTGACTCACCTCAATATTTGTTGAAATTAATGAACAAGTGCAAAGTTTAAAAGGGCAGGAAATACTTAGACACACAAGTCAGTTCGTATTTTTATACCACTTTATATGTCCAGGTGTCCTTGGTTTATATACAGGGCGCTTTATAAAATGTGGTGGCACCCATTTTGGACAGACTTACTGTGGGGCATTTTAAAGTATATTAATGGTATTTATTCAAAGAAACTATTGTGACATCTGGAGATGGCTATTTAGCATTCAGAGGATTAAGGTTTTTTAATGGTAGTGTTGTAGCTGTGGTGGCACAAGGATGTAAATGAGGCGAGACGATCTAGCTGGAAAAAGCAGACGCTTGTGTGTGCCTTTGTCCTCTTCTTCAGCCCTGAAAGAGAAGCAAATCTGCAAGTCTTGTGTGCTTAGAAGCTTGTCTTCTTTTTCCCCAGCTATATCATTTGGTTTAATGAAAGTTAAGCCTTCCTTGCAAATCTTGCCTTGCCATGTCAGTCATATAAAAGGAGTTAGAAGGTATTTGGCCTACTGAAGAATTCTGGGATGGCTGTATGGCACGGTGTTGCACAGATGTGCAACCACGCTGTATTCACTGCCCCACTCGACTGTAGCTTCAGGCAGCAGAGGAACATAGTAAATAGTACAGATATTATAGTGGAACTTGGGCCCTTACTTCCAAGAGATGAAAATATGCAGACTATTCATTGCCTCCTGTTCTTGCTTCTCTTTCTTTTTTTCTGTACAGTTTCTCTTTCCTCACAGAATAGTGATGAATAGGCATGTAAGGACTGTTTCACATCATCAGGTGTCCTCTTTGGAAGCACTTTGAGCTAAGTTATTCTAGAAATGCATTGGAAAAGTAAGCTTTCGATATTTTTCTTGTCTGATACTCAGATGCAGGAAAAATAAGTTTGATTGTTAACTCCATGAATGTGTATGAAACCAGCAAAGGATTTGGGTTAGTTGTATTAGGCCCTGGACCTGTTCCGCAGTTGTAATTTTCTCTTGCTTTTTCTTGGTGTCCTTTAATGAAAACTGCACAATTTAATGGTATACTTCAGTGCAACACAAATTATGGGCTTGAAACAGAAATGTCTGGGGCCTGGATTTAAGCATCAGGTCTTGTCATCTCAAAATAATGGATACAGAATAATAAAGACTTGTTTCAAGCCAAATTTTCAGCCTTTGTTCTCCTGTCCCTCAAAACAATTTTTGCATGTGACAAAGCCCAAGCTACGAAATTTCTGTTCTGCGTTGGTGGACTTCTGCTTACATCCCAGATGCTTCACAGGGACAGCCAAGTTCTGTGCTGCTGTTGCTGGCAGCTTCCCCTTTCCTAATGCATGCCTCACCAGATCTTTGAAAGTGATATTTTTACATGCTGAAACTTTAATATAGTTTCACAATGTCTGAGTCTGCATGACCATTTATAGGTATGTGTCTCTACACACTAAAAGTGTTAAAACATCGGTAATGAAATGACTCTCTATTACAGCATGAAGCGTGTTTATGATGTTATTTTGGTGTAAGATAGAAGCAGGGGCTATTTGAAAAAAAAATTAAGCATATTTTTTAAAAGGTTTTACAAACAAATGTTTAAAGAACCCGAAAAGGACGTACCTAAAAAGTCACCCCCACCCAATTTTATTATGTGACTTTTATGCTTGAAGAAGTTAAAGGTAAAAACTGAGGATTTCACAAGTTTCCAAGGTGTTTTTTCTCCTTCTGTGCATGGAAGCAGAGTTGTGCCATTCACAGAGAGGCTGCTCTTCCTTCTCCCAATGCACAGTAAGTGATTCTGGTGTATTATCTTCCAGGGGTCCCGTGCCAAATGCTAAATATCCCAGATAACGAAGATCATATGTGTAATCTAGTAATACATTCCACTTGGCGCTAGTCAAATACAGAGCGTTCCCAAAGTCTTGGACATTGTGTTTTCAGGGTTTTAGTTGGAAGATATGTGGATGATCCAAGCTATGTGACTAGATGAAGACAAAAATAGAGACTTTTAATAAATCTAAATTGCCAGAAGGCCTTAACTGTCTCCTTTTCACAGGGAAGATGAGTATTTGGTGTTTCAGGCAAATCTGATTGTGGGGAGGAAGGGAATAAAACTTCACTGCAAGTAACTAACTTGTTAAGTGAGTATTTCAGTTGTAATCATTTTGCTCATTCTTCACTCGTTTCCATGGTAGCGAATAATTTCTCCTAGCAAAATAATCTCTGCGAGGCGTGTTTGGTTGGTGAGACTCAGCACCTCGACGTGGTTGGGGGCATCAGGAGGCAGCACCTGCCACCCCGTCGCACCCCACAGCCATTTTATTTGCTGACTGTCACAGGACAAGGCCTTTATGGGCAGGTACGCCCTGAACAGCCGCTGTTCCCATGCCCACCATGGCAGAGGTGGGTGCTGCTCTCAGGCACCCCCCCAGGCACCATGACAGCATTTGTTAGGGTGCAGAGCGGGGACTGCACCCACCCGGCTGAGGTCACCTCGCCGCCGAGGCGCCTCTCCCCATCAGTCACTACAGCAAAACCTGTCAGGCGGACGAGCAGGACCCTCAGCCATGGCCACCGTAGTTTGGCCGATCGATGGTGCCATGGCTGGTGGGACGTGGTGCATGGCCTATGGCCACCCCGCCGCAGGGCACAGCCCTGGAATGGTGTGAGGTAGGTGGCACCTGGTGGCTAAACCTGAGAGACTTTGCAAGACAAAGGCCACCATATTGCATGTGTGCCCGTTTCTGTGCATGCCTATGCGTGTTACACGTATGATCAGTGTGGGGTTTTGCCTCCGAACCCCATACACATGACCAGCCATGGTAGTGTGAGCAGAGATGGGCTCAAAACCAGGATGGGAGGTAGCACGGCCAGATACTGTCCCAGCCTCTTTCCCTTTCAAATTTAGGTGTCAGAGTTTGGTTGGGGAGGTTGTCCCTTGAAGGCTGCAAAATGGAGGTGAGGGGAGAGGAAAACAGGGTGACAAGTCACTTTAAAACTGGCGCCGTGGGCAGTGGGGAAAGATGTCCAGTGTCTGAGGCAGAAGTGGCTATCGGGCAAGCCTGGGGGTTGCTCCCTGGTGTGGCCCTCACCCACTGCCCCATGGCTTGTGAGAGGCCGATGTGGGCGGCGGGGGGTCGGGTAGCTAACACCAGGCATGCATGTGCACAACTGAAACAACATCTCTAAAGCCTTCCCCTGCGCCCTCGGACACCCAAATGGCGTGGGATGAGGGCTCCCCAATGCCTGCCTTGGCCCTTAGGAAGAGGCATGCTGTGGCAGGGAGCCCTTGCAGGCAGTCTTTCTGAAGCTGCAGGGCTCGTGGTTTTTTTAGGAAGCGCAAAGGCTGTCACAGAGTGGTTCCCCCAGGTGAAAATCGAAGTGGCAACACCCTGGGGGCAGCCCCGTGTCCTCCACCCCTGGTTTTACAGTCCTTTCTCTGAGAGACTCCAGTACACTCAAGAATATAGAAGAGCCATTTTATGAAAGAAAGGAAGAAAAAGGGCAAAACCCCCACAAAACAGAGTTTCCCAATGTGAGGGATTAAGTATGGGCAGCGCTCATTTTATCTTGACTTGTGGTATTTTGTAGCTTTTCCATAAAGCTCCAGCTCCAGGAGTCATGTGGTTATAGAAATCACAGTTTCATTAGAAATCAAGTTTCTAGTCATCAAGATGGAGGGATAAACCTGTTCCTAATGTCTCAGTCAACAAAGCAAATGAAAAGTTCTTTGCTTCTGGGTTTAATTTTTAGATTTTATTCAGCCTCGACACTTCTGATCAGGATTTTTTCTGAATTTTTCCATTTCATGAACATTTTTTGTATTTTAACATTTTATGCTTAATCTAAATAGGCAGAAATCTCTGTATCAGAATACCCCCAGGTTTCTCCCCTCAGTATGTCATGTTTCCATATGTAAACTAAGGAAACATGAATTTGTATTAAAATAGTGAAATTTTTTCTAATACACTATTTTCTATCAAATCGCTCTTCCTTTTTAATGGAACTGCACATAATTAAAATAACTTGTGATTATATTGTACAAGTTGTCATTTTTATAGTATTTCTAATTCATGCTTGATTTAAGCTAAGTATGACACTGGAGTATTGTTTCCTTAAATCATGTGCTTGAATGCAAAAGTTATTTTTGCGTAGTAATAGCTGGGGATAAAATTTTATTAACTGTTAACAAGGAACAAAGTGAACTTTCTGAGGCCTCAAATGGCCTTTTAACTCAGAGATCGGCATTCCTGTCCCCCTGCTGTGTTTTTGCTGTTTTGTTTTGTGAGCATGTGTGTGTATGTGTGCATATGTTTGTTTTTGATAAAACCCATCAGTTCTTCATTTATGACATACAAACTGGCTTATAGTGATGTTTGTACATCTGGAAATGGAAATGAGCTGTGGCTCTCAGAGATATGCTGCCTGGTTTATTAAAAGAAAAGGACTGGAGGTAACAAGAAGGAAGGCTTGGAAGCAGGGTTTTAGAGGGATTGCAGTTTAAATGAGGCATTAATTTTACAATAAATGACTAATAGTTTAACACTAGCGCTTTAAGCCAATTCCCCTTTGGATGGAGTTATGACAGGTCTAAGATGAAGACAGCGAGAGGCACTGCTCGTCGGGGTGAGCGCAGGGCTCTGCTTGTCCAGATGTCTCACTGACTACATGTGCTTTTGGCTGCAGCCCATTTTGGGGGCTTTTTGGATTAGGCCTTGAGGTCTGGCAAAATGCAGCTGTTGTCCAGCCATTGTGTATCCCTGATTTTAGACAATAGAATCTCTGCCAAATGACGGTCTGGCCAAGGAGTTTGGGCAGTGGCATACCTGAGGAAATCACAGGCCGACTCACTCAGACTGCTTTGTGATCGTTTATCTTGTGTAAACAAGCAGAAAGCATCTAATGATGTGCAGGCTGATGTGCAGCCTCTGGTGCTCTTACCTCTGACAAGGGCTAGCACTAAATACACATTGAACTCTCCTCCTGGCTGATACTGCATCGCTTCTCCTGGTCCAGTTCCTTCCTCGTGATGCACAGAACTGCTGGTGAGGCGTTTTTAATCACACTATGGGAATAACGGTCTGTCTGTAAGTTTCTTTTGTGCCCGTGTCTTAAGTGTTTGAGTAGTGGGGGCGAGATCCAATAAAGGGCAGTAAGCCTCAAGGGTGAGACATGGGCATAATTTAGGTACCTGAATATAAACCCGTGACTTAAAAAACATCATCTCAGTGGCTGCCTGACCTCCCAAGTGCCTCTGTTCTTTAGGCACCTTGCTGACCACAGAGCTCCCATACACCTAGAGTTGTGCTTTTGCACATCCCGGTACAGCATGACTGCTGGCAAGCGTGAACAGGTCTGTGTCAAAAAAACAAACACTGCTTCATGTGAGGCTCCTGAGAAGCTCCGTCCACTAGTCCACAGACCCTGTTTAACCTGCCTGGGTAAGAGCAAGAACCTCACAAAAGCAGTTGCAAGTGTTTGCTGTCTTTTAAACCTCTGGCTGAGTCCACTTTCTGGAGTGTTTTTTAATAATTGTTTAGGGTGGTGGTTTCCAAACATGCACTATCAGGGCTGAAGAGGGAAAAGTCTGGCTCATCAGGTATTTGGCAGGGAGAGACCACAGTCTACGTTGCAACCAAAGTTTGTGCCACCTAGCAAGCTTAGTGTAAGCTGTGTTAGGCGTTTCTTGCCTGCTCCTCAGGCAGATCCCCACAGACCACCACTTCTCTTTGTGAAGCTGCTGGCCTCAAAGTCGGTGTGTTTTCCATGGATCACTCAGGTTCAGCTCTCTGCCTCCTTAGGCAATTCATGTTCTGCTTCCCAGAAGAGGGATGTAAGTACTAAAGCAGAGGGTATTTGAAGTGAGTGGAGACTTTCCTTCTCCCTCCTGCAGCTGAAGGTGGGCCTCTGTGCAGAAGGAAATGCAGTGTTCCTGGGACCAAAAATCTTATGTTCACAGGAGCAAGTCTGGCTCTGTAGATGAATGGTAAAAGCACTTACCTGGGGGGGAAAGGCCTATGTCTGTTCCTAGGATTATTTTTTCATGTCACCTACTGACACATCCATGTTCAGCCTGTCCTGTCCCCTAGCTGAAGTGGTTGTAAGTACTGAGATAAGTTGTGCTGGTTTGGATCCTTGTGGGCTCTATAGGGAGCCTGTGCACTGAACACAGACTGCATTCAGTGGCAGCAGGTATCTCAGTACATCTAGATGCATCCTTGGTCTTCATGGCAGTGTTGT
The DNA here is from genome assembly GCF_013368605.1 of Nyctibius grandis. Lineage (NCBI taxonomy): Eukaryota > Metazoa > Chordata > Aves > Nyctibiiformes > Nyctibiidae > Nyctibius > Nyctibius grandis. Next base: position 108,023,726 of record NC_090659.1, read on the forward strand.
TCAGAAAATGCAGAAAAGAATGGTAAAGACCTTCACCTGAATGAATAAGCAGAGCTGAGGTGTTTTCATCCACCTTCCTTCCCTCTGCATTTTGTTCTGGTAGTAAAACTGTATCCAGTATTTTGCAAGGCATCTCATTCGTCAGAGGTCTTCTGGAAGCACGTTCAGCTGCTGAGCCCCTCTGACTAAGCAACCTCACACTCATTCCCTCAGTTTTGCTGTCCAAGAGCAGGACAGGTTTCCTGGTGGGTGGTGTTTCAAGTGTGACATGCGTTTCTACAAGGAGGTCTCTAATCAGACATGGGCAAGCTCTTCTGGTATATCAAAGGCTCAAATAAACATGGGGAAAAACATCATCATGGGAAAGGCTCTTGGGTTTCCCCCTGCTACAGGGTGCTGTTCTTTGCAGATAACTAGCCTGTGCCAGCTTCTCCCTTATGTAAAGTAATTACGATCAGGTGCAGGGATGTGGGGAATCCTCTAACAGCTTTTTTCCCCCACTCAGATCACTGGTGGAATAGAAACCTCTGACTAACCTGCCGGAGTAGCTATGTGAAAAACTTGTTGAGTATGTAGGCAGTTAGTTATAGGAGAGCAGACAGGTGCATGTGGCTGCAACTAATTTGTCTGCTGGCTGTTCACGAGGAATCTGGGTCATTACACTTCCAATAGCTGGCAGCGGCAGGCATATCAAGTAATCTCTTCACTGTAATAGGATAATTCCTGTGCTGTAGTACTAGTATCAAGATATGGTTTAAAGCCCTTGAGGCAAACCAAAGCCAAATTTGTTCCTGTTACAGCTGGGACAGGTGCAGTGAAGTGACAATCCCGTCTTCCGTGCAGAACCCATATCAGTCATCCCTCACAGGGAAGTGGTCCTTAAAAACTTCAGCCAATATGAGGGCTGGGAAGATCCTCCCTTCACGTCTGCAGTGGAGCTTTGTGGAGTTCACCCCATGGTGTCCCACAGTTGTGGGGGTAGAGGCAAGGCTGGGCAGTAGCGGCTTCAATGAGAACTGCAGCTTGCGGGAGATTAAAGCATGGAGGAGAGGCTTATCTTTTAAAGGCAGTACTTGCAGCTGTTTATAGATCGCTTTGTATGTGATTGCTTTGTTTATAATTAGCAAGTTTTCTCCTGAAAAGGGCAATCAAGGAGCTGCAGCTGGTAGATTCCAGGTTTGGTTACCTGGCCACATGTTTGAAGTCTTGCACTGTTTTGAATGCATTTTTTTATCTTAAAACTCATTGTTGCCTAACTGCAGACTCTACCCAGGTGGCATGAGCCGAGGAGGGGAAGAGCCTAGCTGAATGACTTCTTGAAGAATGAGAAAATCAGAGTCTAAAGGGGAATGACTATTGAGCAATGAGACTTTGAGAGACCGTGAGCAGCCCCCCTCCTATTACCTGATGATTGTGTGAGGTGACTGACAGGCAATAAACCTAGGCAGTCACCTAGAAGATGCTCTGTTTCCCTGTTAAAAGGACATTGTGACACAAGTGCCTTACTCTTGCCCAGCTACAGCCTGCGTGACATGTAGCTGCATAAGATGGGGTAGGCAGATACTCACACATGGGCTCACTGACAGCCATACATGATGGTCCAGAAGGGATTTCTAAAGATGCCCACACCCATCTTTTCTCATGTGCACCTCAGCTTGAAATGACCTGTTTCTGCAGAGGTCTGCAGCATGTCCTGGCTTTTTTTGGTAGCCCAGAATTCCTGGCTATTACATGACCTGCACTGACCTCTTGTAATACATTTTGCACGAAGATATTTGAAATACCTTTTTGAAGGAAAGGTTAGTTTCATCCATGAGGTAACTCAAAACCAACGGAATTGTCAAGGCTTTTAAGTGTCCCAGTTATGATTAAGTGGGATTAAATGTCCCAATTGTGATTGCTGCTTCCCAAAAAAACTAAGGTAGGACAGAAACTTTATCCCTTCAGGCTACTAAAATAGTACTGGATCCTCCTAGGAGGACGTGGGTGAAACTGAGATCCCAGAGTGCTCCCCTGTATGCCTGCTTGAAATGGGTGGAAGTGGCAAAGGTGGCCTGTGCCTCTAGACTTCTTGTAGGCCACAAGAAGTTCCAAAAAGCCCAGACAACCATGGTGCAGAACTGCAGTGCTGGGATGTTAAGTTCTGGCCTTTTCTTTGCCCTCTGTTCATCCTATTTTTCCTTTTTTTTTTTTTTTTTTTTTGCCCCCCTCAAGGGTCACTTTTTTCCTGAGTTTTTTTCATCTGAACAACGAAAACTTTGTCTGGGTAGATAATGCCTGGAATGGCATTTCTCTGGCGCAACTGGAATGGGAAAGTAACTCAAGGTGGTGGTGCTATGTCACTCAGTAACAATGAGTGGGAACTGCAGTGGGGAACAGAGGATCGATTCTACCAAAGGCCAGAAAATGTTTTATTGACTTCTATGTGTGGATATGTCCTCCCCCAAACTTCTGCACTGCTCAGGGGAACTTGAACCAAAAATACTTGGACTTGTTTATTGCTAGCAGAGCTGTATAGCAGGACTGGAGGACACCCACACTGCAAGGGCTTTTCAATAGGATTTAAATTTTTGACACAGTTTCCCGCAGCATTCTCCTGGAGAAGTTGACTGCTCATGGCTTGGATGGGAGTACACTTCGGTGGGTAAAAAACTGGCTGGATGGCCGGGCCCAAAGAGTTGCGGTGAATGGAGTTAAATCCAGTTGGTGGCTGGTCACAAGTGGTGCTCCCCAGGGCTCAGTATTGGGGCCAGTTCTCTCTAATATCTTTATCAATGATCTGGACAAGGGGATAGAGTGCACTCTTAGTAAGTTCACAGACGACACCAAGTTGGGTGGGAGTGTTGATCTGCTTGAGGGTAGGAAGACTTTGCAGAGGGATCTGGACAGGTTGGATTGATGGGCTGAGGCCAACTGTATGAGGTTCAACAAGGCAAGTGTCGGGTCCTGAACTTGGGCACAACAATGCCATGCAGCACTACAGGCTTGGGGAAGAGTGGCTGGAAAGATGCCCAGTGGAAAAGGACTTGGGGGTTGTTGATCGATGGCCAGCTGAACATGAGCCAGCAGTGTGCCCAGGTGGCCAAGAAGGCCAACAGCATCCTGGCTTGTATCAGAAATAGTGTGGCCAGCAGGACAAGGGAGGTGAATGTCCCCCTATACTTGGCACTGGTGAGGCTGCATCTCAAATACTGTGTTCAGTTTTGGGCCCCTCACTACAAGAAAGACATTGAGGTGCTGGAGAGGATCCAAAGAAGAGCAATGAAGCTGGTGAAGGGTCTGGAGCACAAGTCTGATGAGGAGTGGCTGAGGGAACTGAGGTGGTTTAGCCTGGAGAAAAGGAGGCTGAGGGGAGACCTTATTGCTGTCTCCAACTACCTGAAAGGAGGTTGTAGTGAGGTGGGTGTCAGGTCTCTTCTCCCAAGTAACAAGTGATGGGACGAGAGGAAACAGCCTCAAGTTGTTTCAGGGGTGGTTTAGATTGGATATCAGGAAAAATTTCTTCACAGAAAGGGTTATCAAACAATGGAACGGGCTGCCCAGGGAAGTGGTGGTCACCATCCCTGTAGGTATTTAAAAGATGTGTAGATGTGGTGCTTCGGGACATGGTTTATTGGTGGACTTGGCAGTGCTAGGTTAGCGGTTGGACTTGATGCTCTTATAGGTCCTTTCCAACGAAAACTATTCTCTCATTCTAAATAACTTGCACTAAATTATTTTCTGGTGGAAATAGACAAAATATGACAGAAGCCTGTGGTGCTAGTTTATACCAATAGAGAATTTTGCCCTTGTGCTAATTTTTCAGAGTAAACACCTTGCAGCTGTTTGTTAAAATAAAACAAAAAACCTTGGAAGTAAACAAAACCACAAGTGTGTTTCCTGTCTCCAGCCACCACGCTGTAGTACATATTTGCTCCGCAGAGAATATTGTCCTTTTGGCTATGTAGAAATTACTTAAGTGCAGCTTGTTTTCAGTTTCGCTGCCAAGCTTCCCTCCTGAAATGTGTGAGGATTTTTTTAATTATGCATTTTACCCTACAGCTATGTTATATTTTACTGCAAGTCTTAATTGTTTATTGATTTTTGGAAGACTACAGAAAAAGAATACAGTTACTTGCCTTGACACCTTGAACATGTAGAGTAAATCATGTTGATTCATCATAATAATTTTTATTACTTCTAATAAGATTTTGACATCATGCAAAAATGATTTCAGATACTTACAAAACAAATTTTAGAAACTTTGAATAATTTAAGTTGGAACACTTTCTCAATATATTTTGAATTAAAATGCGTACACTGAGTTTTAGAAGCAGAGAAGTGGTACCTCATTTCCTAAATATGAGGTAGCCCTGATTTGTGCCCTAAAATGTAAATTTATCAATTTATCTGAGCAAAACTTGCTTCCAACCTCTATTAATATTCATCTTCATAGAATCGTAGAATCGTTTTGGTAGGAAAGGACCTTTAAGATCATCAAGTCCAACTGTTAACGCAGCACTGCCAAGTCCACCACTAAACCATGTCCCTAAGCACCACATCTACTCGTCTTTTAAACACCTCCAGGGATGGTGACTCCACCACTTCCCTGGACAGACTGTTCCAATGCTTGATAACCCTTTTCAGTGTAGAAATTTTTCCTGATATCCAATCTAAACCTCACCCTGGTGCAACTCGAGGCTATTTCCCCCTCATCCTATCATTGCATTGTCCAGGCTTGTGCTTGTGCTGCCTGTGCTGGAAAGCGGGGGTTGAAGTGCATTTAGATCCAAAGGCTCTGTGACCCTGTTGGGAGACACTCCTTTATCTTGGGGTGCAGTGTTTTCCCCTGCAGCTTGCTGGGGTCCAGCTGCTTGCACAGGTAGAGTGAGGGTAGCCCCGTGCTAGAGGCTGTGAACCGGGGCCGACACGTGCCTGTGGCAGAGGGCTTTCTGTGTGTCCACAGGGGCGCAGTCCGTGAGAGAAACGCAGGGGTGAGAGGTGGTGGCCTCGGCTTTGTTCAAATATGTTATTCGTAAAAAACGAAGTTGCAGCCAGTAAAGCACACTTATCAAGTAGGAGCAGGCATTATAATACTTAGAAAGTAGGTAATGCTGTTTGAAAAAACTGAGCACATCTCACTTGTTTTCATTGTACAAAAGCTGCTGTACGTGATGGTGATGGCCTAGGAGACTTTAACCGAGTGCTGCAAGAAAATAGACTTGCTATTTCTGGAATGCTGCGCTGTTTCACAAAAGTGCTGCTTCAACTGTATGAGATTTACCATAGATAACAGCAAGCAAACATGCCAGCATCCTCCGAAAGAAGCTCCCTTAGCATAGCAGGGATCAAGTTGACAGGCAGATTTTCAGAAATGGGTTGCAGCCCGTGTGATTAAGAGTTTTATGCTTGTTCTGTGCAAGTCCCTTCTATAAATAGCCAGTGTAAGATTACAACAGCATACTAACTTGAGTTGTCCCCGTATCTTACCTCCCACCTTCCTGGAAAACACTCCTACCCTTCAGGCTGATACTTTTTGTGCTTACTTTCACCCTCCAGGTATAATTAGTATTATTAGAATAAAGTGCTCCATAAATTTAGATTGAAAAGCATATTCCAAATCATGAGGAGTTGAAATGGGAAGAAAGCACCGAAGATCCTGAGCACGTGGGTGACTCCCCAAGGACACTGGTCATGGCTGGAAGGCAGCAACAGTAGTGAGTGGTTATCACCTTTAAACAAGCAGAGGATTCTTATTTATACAATCTGCCTGTCTAAATAGGGCTCTGAGCCTGCAGATTGCTCCGTGTGGGCGAGCCTTGCCTGCGTGGAGCCTCATTCATTATGAGAGGACTGTGAGTGCTCAGCCCTGAAGCCAGCAGGTCATTGCGTGTCCATGCCAAACAGTGGGGATGGGGCAGGCTGGGCCGAGCAGCTCTTTTAAAACCATGGACTTTAATGAGCTGTCAGTATGGCAGAGGCTGAATTCATCAGGAGCATAAGCCGGACCATCTCCATTGTCTTGCGTTCAGTCCCAAGCGTGGGCTTTTGGTTTCAATGTACAAAAAAAAGTTCTTCTTTCACTTCATTTTTCACTCTTCTCTTTTCTCACACTGAACATGATGATCCATTTTCATGATATTGTCAGGTTGGCCGGGATACGGTATAAGTCACATCCAAACTATCATTTATGATGAAATTAGGTATGTGTTGAAATCCTGAAATATTAATATTGCATTTGAGTGCACTATAAGCAGCCCTGTAATGCAGATCATCACTGACTGCTGTGTTACAGGCTTGGGGTTTTTTTCTACCTTATCTCAGGGGAGACAGGGCTTGCATACCAAATTGGAGCTCTTTTCTTTTGGTTGGTTAGAGAATTGCTCTCAATACCTTATTAAGTTAATTATCTCGTATGCAAAATACCCTCTAGCCACACGATATGGGTAATATGTGTTAAAGGTTTTACAGCAGTAAACCAGCTTGACTTCCAAGCTCCTTGTTAGCAAAAATATGAAGCAAGCATCTATTAAACTGCTTCTGAAGTTCCTTCTCACAGGAAGTTTTAGGAGCTTAAGGGTCTGAGTAGGAGGCACAGAAAAAAAGTGCAAATATTGTTACCTGATTTTCGATATAAGCTTTATTAAGAAAATGAAGGAACTTGACTTCTAGATCAGGCTTGCTTTTGCAGGTATCTCTGCTGGTCACAAATCACATGTCATCTCTGACTGATATATCCATTTTGGCAAAAATCCATAATGTGGGCTGGGCTGTAGATGTTTCTTACTGTGCAGATAGCTGCTGTTTTTCAATAGCCCTTGAAAGGGTGTGAATAGCTCCTGCTTCTCTCAGTGGGTTGCTCTAACCCAATGCTGTGACTCAGTGATGGTAAAGTAAATGCTTTACTGAGAGACACTGAAGCTGAAAATTCATTGGCTTTATTTTTACTGAATGATAAATTGCTGGTTTCTTAGAGCCATCCAAAACTGGCCTTTGAGATATACTAAATAAGTCTGTCATCTTTGAGCACCGTGAGGAGTGTTGGGAGGTGCTCTGCTTGGTGCCTCTCTAGTCTGTAGCCAAAACAAGGTTGGGTTTATGCTGCAAACTGCAAGCTCTACGTGTGTAGGCACAAAACTGGAAGGAGCTGCTGGTCCTTACCTGGGCTTCAGTGCTGGCACAAGCATGCAGTATTTTTGCTTATGGTACCTATGTGTGAAACGAGTATAGGCTAAGTTGTTCACTGTGAGGGGAATTTGGAAAGGTATTATGTGTGTTGGACAGAGCACGCACAGCCTCTCACGTGGCTGGGCTGACTCAGATTTCAGCCTTTTGAATAGCTGCCATTTTATTGCTCTGCTAATGAAAAGGTGCATTTCTCACCTACCTCTTGTGAAGGACTTCAGAGGTTAAAGAGCAAAGTGATATTTTATTTCAATAGGTATCAGTCGTGCAGAGAGCATTGGTGCTGCATCGTAAGAGGAAATCGACTTCTGCGGCTGTAGAGATATCATCAGCGGAGAGAAGTTCTGGCAGAGAACAATAACCAAAACAATGGAGTGAGATTTAGGATGGAGCATGAGCAGTCTGTGAGAGGGATGTCGTATAGCTGGGATACCTGCAGTAGCTCATTCCAGCTTAGGTGCCTTGGAACAGATTGTTCCCCTGAGGCATCTTACAGCTTAATCTAAATCATAGATAGGCTGAAGTCATCATCAACTGAACTCAAGGGAAAGCTTCCCATTGACATAAATGACATTTGAATCATGGATTTAGTAACCACTTAACATAGGCTGTTAAACTCTCCTTTGGAAGGTGTAATTTCTTTAATTGTTTTCACTACAAATAATAGAGAATAAAGCTGACATCTGCATTATACCAAGAATAAACATTTTGGGGGTCATGCCATTCAGGTATCAGTTTTACTGAGCAACCCCAAGGAGGCTCTGCTGGGGGAAGAAGAAGTATGTTTTTGTGCTTTTGTGGTTTCTGGTAAATACAACATTGATGAAGTGAGCACTGATGTGTTTGCTTTCACACTGAATGCAACAGGCATGTATTTTTCAGTGTTTCGCTGACTACTTTGGATTTCAACTTCATATATTACATATAAAATTGAAGAATTCTTTTAGACCATTGTGTCCTTTAGATAGGCAGAAAATGCCTATTTTGATTAATTTGAAAAAATAACAGGAGTAAAAATTTAGGCTCTGCAAATGCCAGGAGAAAAATCTTCAGTTATCTTTCTAATAATTTCAGCCAGTACAGTGATTTTAGTCTTTTCCTGAATAACTCAAGAATATCTCTATAGATATTCCCAAATTACAGAATTTACTCCTTGGTTAGAACCACACATGGAAATTTCAGACCCCCAAAATAGTACCTTTAGGAAGAAATGTCCACTTGAGACTAGCAAGTTACAATGGCAATGCTGTCTAAACTTCAGTATCAGCCTTGCTTCTACACAAGTAGAACATGGCTGATTGCTGACTCTGCAGGATATCCTCATCTTTCAGAAATCAGTTCACAGTTCCTTCTTAACAAACACGGATGATGGCTTTTTTTTTTTTCTGCCAAACTGGAAAGATGTTACTCTGTGGGATTTTTACATGTGTTAACCATGGAATGACTTTTAGGGGAACACAGAGAAGGCAGAGAAGGCCCTACATCACTGACTTTTACTTTTTAAATTATGTCAGAAATCACATTGACTTAAGGACTGAATTTTGCATAATTCTATTGAAAGGAATTTTCAAAGAATCAGTATTTGAGTGCTTAGCACTTTTTCAAAATTAGAGCCATTTAATGGCCAGAAAAAGCAGTGAGCCATTAAAAACTGAACTCCAAAAATACCTCTCTTACATAAATCCCTACACCTGAGGGCATAGCTGATCTGCATTTTCTTCTATGTAACAAAACTTGGGTTTCATTCATGTCTTGTAACAACCGAACATTAATTGAGAGGATCAAAAGCATGCTTTCCAAAAGACATTTTTGTCACTGCTGGTGAATTTCCTCCATGTTCCTTTGTCCTGGGGCTTTAGAAGGTTCTGGTTGAATTAATGGCTTTGATTTTTCCACTTCGTTTCAAAAGAAGATGATATTTTCACTTTTTTTTAAATAAGGCTTATCAGGTAAACTCTATTAGTGAGAGTGCTAATGAGTGAGAGTTCAGATGATAGATATGCTTGAAAGGCACTGGGTCAAAAGTCAGATTTCGTTAAAATAACTGATGCATGTTATAGCGTTTTCTTGTCCTAAAACCGAGTTCAATTTGCTTGACCCTGCTGGCTACACCTTCATTTGCTTACTTACGTGACAAAGATTTTGCTTAGTTTAATCTGGCAGGTTCCTGGGTTTACAAATCAGGATGTAGAAGATGTACAAACAGGAATAATTCAAGTAGAGTTGCCTATATGGAGACACAAGAGCCTGAATCTACAGGAGGGTCAGTAGGGGTAGGTGCTTCAGTATGATTTTAAGAAAGTTTCTGCTGATTCGGTTACAGCAGTGTAACATGAAAGGGCTTTTTCTAACTATTCTTGTTACTGGGTTCAAATATAAGTATTTCCCTGACTTAACCTTTGAGGTAAAGGCCATGCATGGCTTTCACGCAGGTGGACTGGTCATCATTCCTGATTTCTGCTTAAGTTTCTGTGCTAAGTGCTGCTAGGGAGTGTATGAAATTGAGTCCCAGTAACCTATCAGGCACTGATGACCTGGTGAATAGGTGAATTCCCAGTCTCATGGAAGTGGCAAGTTAGGAGAGATGCTTGCTGCTTCCCTGACTCCTGTTGCTGGCCACACAGCATGTGTCACTGTTGAATTGAACCAAAACTCCTCTCTCTGCTTTAACCTCCACAATCCTGGACACCTCTTATGCTTAGGAATGACCAAGTAACTTCAGGTTTGCATTATTCATTCTGAAAGTCATTCCTCTTCTTTCTCTCTTCCCTGAAGAGGTAGGTAGTGAAAGATAAGATTAAGATACAGTTTAGGACAAATTAAGTTGAGAAGTTCTTTCAAAAACTCAGGCTCCCAGCCAGAGAAAGGGGAAACCAAGGCCAAACAGGGGCTGTCCCAGCAGGTAGAGATCCTCACCAGCTTCTCACAGATCAGTGAAAGTGTGTCCTGCTGATGTAGGCCAATCTCAGAGCTTATCCTTTTTCTCCCAGCTGTCAGGATTTCCTAAATGATTTCCCGAGTAATCCAGCCACAGGCATCCAAGGAAAGGAGGGTCAGGGAATCAGCCAGTCTCTAAGAGAGGTTGCAAGAAGGTTTATGACCTTCTTTGAAGGTTTTATTTGCTCACTCTTGCTTTTTTTCATGTCTCTCCCATTTGTTTTGTGAACTTTCACTGTATAAGGTTCATTTCTTCTCCCAGCAAAGTTGTTAACTGTTGGTCATCCATTCCAGCGGGACCACAAATAAACTATAATTGCAAAACTGTTCACTTCAGCCTTTCCTCGCCAAGATGATCCTGCCAAGTTTTCCTTAATTTTTCTTTTTTTTTTAACACAAAAAAATAAGTAAATATATTTGAATAAAAATTGAACTGATTCATTCAACCAAAGGGAAATAGTTCATGTGGAGGCACCTCTAGGGAAAGCAAATACTTGAAAAGTTGCATTAAAAAATCATGAGTAAAGATGCTGATGGGTCCTGGTTTTAATCCAGAAATTCATTCTTTAAGGTACACCAGGGTGTAGGAGACCAAGGTTCAGTTCTCTCACCTGCCTAGGAGAATTTGAAACCATGTCTCTGGCTTTCCAAGGGAGAACCTGACCTGCAACCAGCTTCTGGAGAGCCGTAAAGGAGTGTCCTCCCCTCAGACCCTCACATTCATAGAATCATAGAACGGTTTGGGTTGGAAGGGACCTTAAAGATCATCTCATTCCACCCCCCCTGCCATGGGCAGGGACACCTTCCAGTAGACCAGGTTGCTCAAAGCCCCATCCAACCTGGCCTTGAACACTGCCAGGGAGGGGGCAGCCACAACTTCTCTGGGCAACCTGTTCTAGTGTCTCACCACCCTCACAGGAAAGAATTGCTTCCTAATATCTCATCTAAATCTACCCTCTTTCAGTTTAAAACCATTCCCCCTCGTCCTATCACTACATGCCCTTGTAAAAAGCCCCTCTCCCGCTTTCCTGTAGGCCCCCTTCAGGTACTGGAAGGCTGCTATAAGGTCTCCCCGGAGCCTTCTCTTCTCCGAAGAGCCCCAACTCTCTCAGACTTTCTTCATAGGAGAGGTGCTCCAGCCCTCTGATCATCTTTGTGGCCCTCCTCTGGACTTGCTCCAACAGCTCCATGTCCTTCTTTTGTTGGGGGCCCCATAGCTGGATGCAGTACTCCAGGTGGGGTCTCACGAGAGTACTCCAGGTGGGGTCTCACATTCATTCAGTTTGGCTCTGTATAAATAGACATTTGTTAGGGCAAGGCTCAGAAACTAACGATATCCTATCTGGGTGAGTGGGCTGACCATCATTCTAGAGAAACCCTCATTTCTGCTTCAATAGCTATTCAACTACTTTATATCATGCAGAACAGTTAGATCAGGAGGGGCTGAGGGAATTGGGTCTCCACCATCAGTAACCTTGGGTGGCAACCTACTCAATACCTGCTTAGAAAAGATCAATGTCTTCCAGGACGGAGCCTGATCTGCCCCTACTAGACCAGGGTTTGGATTATCCAGCAGCCCTTACGCACCACAGCTGCAGCCCAGCATAGCTGTGTTCCTGTCACACAACCAAACCCTGCAACAGGAGCTTACTTCACTGCTTGTGGGTCATGTGCTGGGAGAGAGAGAGGCTGAGCAGCCTCTTCTCATGTTGCATCTAGTACATGATCTGTCTCTAGCGAGGTTCAGTTGCATCTTGTGTTTGTCCTTCGTTCTGCATAATTCCTATAAATTGCTCTTAATCCCAAATACGAGTCCCCTTCTGACCAAGGTGGGTGTGCAGTTATCCCTTCATTATGCATATGTCTCTTCTGTCTGTATGGAGAGCCTACAGAAGGTGCATTATTTTCTCTTAAGACTTCAAAGAAAGGGAGACAAATACAAATAGACAAAATGGAGAGTGCTATATTTAAATTATTGTCCATTGCTAACTGCTATCCATGTGTTTGGGCTGTAAAAGACTCAGCGAGGACAGTCCCTAACAGATACTGTGTCAGAATCAGACTGCTGAATTATCTTCATTGTCTCTCTCACCTTCCACTGAAATGTGGTCAAATAAATTGCCTTTTGGCAGCGGATGTGGGAAGTCGCTGCCTGGTTCTCACTCATAGGCAATCAGCTGATTTGCTTTCCTTTATTCCCATTATTTCCTTTTGCAGGGAAGGCTGCTTCTCCCCCATCAGCCCAGAGGCATGTCCCCTTGTGCAGTCTTTCATGTGCCACAACCGAACGTTCATCCTAGATGGCCACGTGCAGCTGAAGACGGGTCTGCAAACCCAGGAGCGACACCTTTTCCTCTTCACAGACCTTCTGGTTGTTGCCAAGTCCAAGTGAGTATGGCACCTCAGGCACTGCTCCTACGGAGCAGCTGTTTTTCTCAGCAGACCATAACATGGATTTCCATAATGCTTTTTTTAGTAGCAAATCTTCCCTAAATCATAAGAAAGGTTTTTATTTGGTTAATGGAAGTTAGGTGCCTGACCTCTTCAGGCACCTTTGAAAACCCCATAGCCATAGAGGAATTCCAGGATACAACATTTTAAAGAATTGTCAGATGTTCTTGAATATATTGCTTGTATTGTATCATCTTCCCCGCTTTGGGAGCGCAGTGTCATAGAAAAGACTCATCGGTGCTCATCTGTGTCCGTTGCGCTGCTTTCAACTGGCTGTTGTGTTTTAGGCAGGTCATTTTCAGTCCTGTGGAGTGTGCGTGGCACTGCTGGCTGTGTCACAGAGCGGCTACGGGTCTTAATGCTTACCTGGAAGCTGCTTTGATATGCACCAGTGATGAGCAGCTGTATAAAAATAGAGATTGCAGGCGGCATTTGCAGTGTCCATCTCTGTAGGTTGTGCTGTGCCAGGAGGAGTGTGGGGAAGGGGAAGGAGGAAGGAAGCGATGCTGAACAGTGTGGATAGTGTTCATGTGTAATCAGGCTTGCTGCTGAGCTCTGAGTATTCACTCTACCATTCACAATTAAATCAGATTTACAAGCTGTGTCTAGCATGCCAGCTTCATGCAGCATTTGTGGTTTAAGGCAATTTTAGAGGGTGCTTTCACTTGTTGTTATGGGGAAATAAGAATAAAAAATTGTGATGCAGCTTCATTCTCTGTTAGGCACTGTGTTTGTGGTTTCACAGGGTGGATAATCTGAATGTGAATCCTGGGCTTCTGCAATGTGTCTTTTCGCTTAAGCAATTGTTTCAGAGGCTGCTGGGAAAAGCCAGAATAAATCTGTGTTTTCTGTAGAAATCTGAGCTGTGTCCGTTTGAATCACACATAGTAAATGTAACCCCCCCAAGCTGAACTCCTTCACTTGATGTAGTGTGACAACACAGAGGATATTTTATCCAAAACATGTTCCACTACAGGTGGGTGGTGAACATAAGGGTATTTAGGGAAAATCTTGCTATTCTACCAGCAGTAGCAGTAATAGCATTGTTACTGTATTTATGTATGTTTGTGTCACCTAATTTAAGCTTTCAAATGTTAACTATTTGCAACTTGCCCGGGCTTCTAGGCTCCTTTTATAGTCACCGAGGGAAAACCAGCACCTTCCTGTGGCAAATTCACCTGACCCTGAAGGAGTGCTGATGGTGGGTGAGGGGAGTCACGTTCTTGGGGGTCTCTCGCTCTGTCCACTGCCTATTCAGCAGGCAAAGTATCACTAGCTTAGGTCTAAGCTCCTAAATTGTAGATGACTGAAGTCAGGTGAGATGAATCCCTCCCTCTCTGGTCATCACGCTGAGCAGAAGCAATGTTACAGCCCAGGCTGAGCTGCACATTATTGCAGGTTTGGCCGGGTCCCGGTGGGACTATTTGCATAGTAAAGCACTGCTCAGTGTAACCACTCCAAAATCTGGTTCCCAGGGAGTAGTAATGGCTCTTACAGCAGTTGATTTAGTGTGGTGAAGAGTCTGCAATGCTTAAAGAAGGTGGAACAGAACAAATTGTGCTTCTGCATGTGAAAAAGGGGAAGGGGGATCAAGTCTTTGCTAGAAATGGTAAAAATAGTATTTTGAGTGATATTACTTCATGTATTTTAAAGAACTAATTGGGATGTTCTCTCTACGGCTGCCCTGTCAGCAATTAAAGCATCAGAGCTGTCACTAATGAATACTACTTAAAAATCATCATTTTTAAAGATATCTCACACTAAAATACCATTGCTGATTCCTAGAAGGAAAACCTGCATTAATTGCTATGCAGCCGTGACTATTGATTGTTATTGACTTTTTAATAGCTGATGCAGAGTCAAGACAGGTCACCAGGACAGAATTAATGATACAGTGGAATCTGACTTAACTTCAGAATTATTCCTTGTGGAGGTGCTAAAGATTTGTAACACTCTTTTGTGTTAAGTAGTTTTTCAGCTTGGGGCATATGAACACCTAAGATGTCTTAGGTACAGGCTGGCGCTGTACTGGTGTCAGCTCCGCTGCAGGTCACCAGTCACTGTACAAAGGGAGCTCATGTATAATTAGACTTCATACGATCAGCAAATGGGTACAAGTTTTTCCTAAAGAGAGCAACAAGTATCTTGTGTCCTCTGAGCTTGCTGAGTAAACTCCTGCCCAGCACTGAGCTCCTGCTTAAAGGCAGAGAATTGGCATTGCTCCCATGGAAATTTGTGGGGGGTAAGTAAGTCCTCTCTACAACCCATCTGTGTATGACTTTGGACAAGGTGCCTGTAGGTTCGTTTTCTGCTACTTCCTAATAATTTTTGAAATGTAGACTGTTATCTCTTCAGATCATGCACTAGTCCAGCTTATAAAAAATAAGAATAATACTCAAATGCTGTGTTTCTCTATCTGCTGCCCTGTCCTTTACTGCCTTCATGTGATGATTAAGTCATAGATTAATTGATTGAAAGAGTTTTTCTCACTAAACCAATGTTAAGTATGTGAAATGTTATACTGGTTTCTGTATATTGATTAGATTTCTTACAGAGGGTGTGTGTTTTTATTTGGCGGAGTAAATGTTTCAAGGATCTGTCAGTTCAATGATCAAGGTTTCTCACATAAGTTTTTGTGTGGGAGGCACAGAGAAATGGCTTCCTCTTTCTCCTTTGTAACACAACACATGCATTTTAAGGTTATTTTCCCAACGTGGCTGGACATCGTAGAAATTTATGGTTGAGTACATACGTGGAATTATGGTAGCAATCTCACAGTAGATCCATTAATGCTTTTGTCAGAGGGCCCTATTAAGGAGATTAGCAAATCTAGTGAGAAGTTAATCTTCCATCTGTTAAGGGCTGCAAGGTATCCAATTGCCACTTACAGAAAGCAAAAGGAACTGAATTTACCCTGCAGAGGTGGGGCAATTCGGGCTGTGTCAGTACCTACACCATTGATGGTCATGATTGTTCTGTTGATTTCAGTGGACTCTGGATCTGCTTGATATTTATAGTGTAAAACTTGCAAGGGGACTTACTTCTTTAAAAAAAAAAAATCTTTGTTAGTTTATTACTCTTTCCATTTTTCAAATGTTCAGTGATGCTGCTTCCTTAGTCAGCGATGATATATTCATTTATAGAGGTAATGCTTTGGCACTTAAATAGAAGACCCACATTTCACAAATGCTGAGATCCCATGGACTGCGTAAAGGACATGGCAGTTGATAGAGATAAAATTACACTTCAGGCTCTTTAGATGTTGATGGAGGCTACTGTTTCAGCACCTCTGGAAACCAGGCCACTTGAATATTGATAATAGCTGAGAGCTGTGACTAGGCATGGCAAACAGGGTAAGAATATACATCAAGCATGATTGGAGAAGATCTTTGTGCTTCTGCCAACGCCCTGCTGACACCCGCTACTGGCACTGTAGGGGTCTGGCTTTATGAACTGTAAATGTTAAAAAAGTGAAACAGCATGTAGAGAGTTCAATGTACTGGGTAATGGGAAAAAGAAATTGAGGAGAAAGGGAAGGTCAGCAGATTGATTTGGTGGAGTCAAACCAGGCATCCATTTATTAACATCTACATTAGAATTCACAGCTGTATTTTTTTGTAAATCTACATTTTCACAGTTCATTCTGTGATCAGTCAGTTACAGTTATTTCTGTGTTCTTGACAGATCTTACCTGTTGCATCACAAACTGATTTGTTGACGAGCGTGTTAAAATGTTCTCCTGTATTTTAAGTTTCTCTTTGATGAGGTAACAAAACGTAATAAAGAGAAGTGAAATGTGCAGCTGCCCGGGAAACACCATGGTGTAGTTTAAAAAATACATGAACTTGAGATGGTATTTTATGGCAATCTAATTGAAGTGCACCTTTTATGCACTGATGGTCCTTTCTTGCTCACCACCATGAATGCTGCTGGGTTATTAGTGGGGCACTACCCCACTACACCTGTTAGCACAATGTCAGCTGGAAACCTCAGACCAGTCAGGGTACTTCATCTATGTCCTCTTTAAAGCTGCAAGGTTCAAATACTTTCATGTTGCAGACTCTGTCAGTTCGGTTTGTCCTAAATCAAATACCTTGTGAATGAGACTAATCTCAGAGAAGGTAGTCGATGTGTATCAGAGCTCTAAGAAACTGCTTACCTGGCATATTTATTTATAGAGCACTAATCACCGTGGTGCCTGGCACTGTCCCCATGCACAGTTGCAATACAGTGATGAGCTGACATGCTCTTGCTTGCAGTCCTTGGATTAGAAGGGCAAAACATTTTCAGGAAGGGGACACTTTTCCTACAGCCTTTCCCTGCTGGCCCAGGAGAACCGTAGCTCAGGTAATTCTGGTGCAAACCTGCCTTGAAGTGAGTGGCTGTTGCATTGCAACAGAGCTGGGCTGACTTTGTGAGATTTTTACTTGTTTCTCGCATAGCACTGGCACCCACCGATCCTACAAAGGAAGGAGACTTATCATGAGAAATTAAGTAAGTGGAAGAAAAGAGTTGAAATAAAAAAGTGAAAGTCTGTAAATTTGACCTTTACTGTACTTTAATGTTTAGTAGGATAAAATACAGGAAGGGCCAAATTTTAAAAAATTGAGGAAATTATGTATCTTCCTTGTCTATGCGTAGATATTCTGAGAATGCAGGAAGTCCTGCCTCATCCTCCAGGTGGTGTGGGCCTAAAGCTACCGTGCAGCTGGTTCATGGAGTCTTTATGTGACCTGTGCTGTAGTTAACACAAATGGCAGTTTTCTGCTTGTTCTTCTTCGGGATTGCTTCGTTTTGCTCTGGCCTGGTTGTCACTGCTTAAACTCATCGTAGTTGTTGACCCTGGGGCTAAGCAATCCAGGTATACTGTAAACTCCTCAATGGCATTAAAGTCACTGAAAGGAGGGTCCAACACAAGCGGCAGTCTTTGCCTCATGGCAAGATTTGGAGGAGAGCTCTAGACACGCGCAGAAGTTTTCCCCCAACAAGGGAGATGTCCAGGGATGCCACAAGCAACCTATTTATCCCACATATAAGATATCTGTTGATCCCATTTAGATGAGAAATTGTTACATTTTTATATGCAACCCAAATAAAACGTCGGTTTTTTTCACTAAAGCAGAAGTGCTTCTTCCTTCAGCTCCAATGCAAGTTTCACATGTGCCTGACAGAAGAAGAAACTCTGAGTTGCTTAACCTGCCTTGCTATGTTTTCATGTGTGTGACATATCTGTGAATTTCTGCCGGCAGGTCACACTCTCATTTCAAACTAAAGTGCCAAGCTCGTCTCTGTGAGATGTGGACAGCATTTTGTACAGAAGAAGTCTGTGAAGGCAGCACAGACCCAGAGAGGTCCTTCGTTTTGGGCTGGCCCACCACCAACTGTGTGGCAAATTTCAGGTAAGAATTGAGATATGTTTTATTTACCAAGTTGCTGAAATGTTTTTAGGCTGACAGGTAACAAGACTATCATGGATTAATTTCAGCACCAGTGAAGGTGGGAAGCAGGAACTTATTGGTTCTTAAACCAAGTCGTTCTTCTGCTGTGAGCAAGTCACCCTCCATGCCTCATCTTCTGTCTCTCTGCAAATGTTGCAGTGAAACTTGTTTATCACTTAAAAATTTGAGAAAATACGTGATTTGGCAAAGTGCTGTCTGTGCTGCAAACTTGTGTAGTAGAAATTAACTTTTTTTTTTATAATTTGACAAACACCTTGGCTAATTAAGAATATAAACTACAAATAGGAAACAGCCAACCTAGTGAAAGGATCAAAGAAACCCTTGTAGGACACTTTGAAACAGAAGAGCTTGTATTGGACATAGCAAGAAACATACAGTGAAATACTGACCTTGTCCTATTTCTCTTTTTAATGTAATTGTGCCAGAGAAAATGTCAAAATTCCTCTTCAAGCAGAATCTCTGAATTTTAATAGAGAGAAAGATTTTTGGTCTGCCTTTGCAGCATTGACTATAGGACACGTAGGGGCTGTAGAGGTAATTTCAGTGATTAGGCTAATTTTAATCTCAGCGGGAGGGCTCTGTTGTCACTTTGGATAAGGGAGGGCACCATCCCGCTGAAATCCCAGCTGCTTAGCTACAGTCATTTGGCTGGGTCTTGGAAAATGCATTTTCCTCTTTACCAACAGAGAGCAAAAGCTGACACATGCAGCATAATTTGCACGTCACATTGTCCGAATCCAAAGAGAATGCTGTGCACAAACTGCTCTCTGTTGAGCTGGTTGTGCTGTTTATGTTTTTTTCACTTAATAGTCCTAAAACAAAGCTGAAGTTTTCTATTGATTTTCAGTTGAACTCTTGCCAATAAACATGAGCTTTGATCCAGAGACAGTACGTAATCCTTTATACCTATGAGAAAGTAGTTGGATAGGAAAGTGGTAGCTTCAATCAAAACAGAGTCAGAGATTTTATAGAAGTGAAATTATTTTGTCTGGAAGTACACAGAAAAATCTAGAACGCCATGCGTGAGTCCATAGATGCATATCTGACAGAATTGAAGCAGCCAAAGCAGAATCATATTTTTAGTGTTTATAAAGTGCATTCCCCTCACAGCATCATTCAGTAGGTTTGTAGTTCCCTAAATACCTGCTCTGAAAATTTGAAGAACTTGATTTGCAGAAGCAGCAGTGGGGATAGCAGTTACTCCATCTGGGACAGGATTTAAATCAAGAAAGTTGAAGCAAAATTAGGTTAGATTCCTTGCACTATCCTATTATTAGCTACATTTAACTGGACAGTTTGTATCCTTGAAAGTGTATAAATGATATAAAGATAAATGAGATAAGCCTTAAAATGTCCAAAGTTAAACCCTACTAAGTGCAATAGGACCTTTTTTCGTTGTGGGTTATGTGTACTTTGTAATGTGGTGATAAACCAAGTAATAAATAAGAAAATAATTAGAATAGTTAAAGTGGAAAGAAGTCTATATACTTGAAGAAATACCTTTAAACCTTTGAATTAAGCTCTTATTTTAAGGTGCTCTCTTCTATTTGGACATTACTTTAAGAACTCAACCCATTTCCTACTGAAATCACTGGTAAAGATTTAAATTCTGCGATAAAAACTGGTAACTGGATCTTTTGATCTCCATGGCAGGCTTTGCAGTTGATTTTGCAGGGAAACAGATTTTTCATTCAAATCTGGAAAAAGCTTTTAGTTTTTGCAGGTATTTATGGAAATTGCAACCAAGAAGGAGTCCATTCCACCATGGTTTGTACAAGGGCTATTTTGGTGTTAGAATGATGGCTTATTTGTGCCTGTTTTTCTATAATTCTTGCAGGTCTGCAGAACAAAAGGAAACATGGCTGTCTTTTTTGCAAAGGTACTTTATTATACAGTCTTTGAAAACACTGAAAAGAGTGCCAGTCACCTAGACCAGTGATTCACAAGCTGTGGTAGCTATGCCATCATGATAGATAAGGTCTTTCAAGTGTTATTAAGAAAAAAACCATCTCATGTCTTCTCCCTGCAGAAGATATGTGCCGTTCATGCAACAATCACTACGCAAGGAGGGAAATGCTTCCCTGTGCCTGAATATGGCTCAGCACAAAATTGGAGCGATTCCTATCACACATGGTCCCTTCCCTACGCAGTTGTAGGCGCCTCTGCCACCATAGCTCTAGCTGAGACTGGGGCTCTTTCCATGGTGATGGCATTTAAGCAAGCCCAGCTCTGGAACCTCTTACTCTAACCTAGCTGCTGCTCATGGCTGGCTGTATTTTGGTCTTACAAAATGGATCCAAAGCTGGACAGTATGGTGGGAGGGTTTGCGTAAATAGAGCTGTCTTATTTCAGTCAGTGTTTGGACAGAAAACTGCTAGCGGTGGTTCTGTTTTCTGGTCACTGAGTTCTGCTGGTTGAGGTTTGTGTCTTTATCTGATTCCTCAGAGTTCCTGGGGTTGTTTAAATCATCCTTGCTGGGGATGATTTATAATCCCCTCCTCTCTTGTTAAGTCTTTTGAACTGGTCTGTACAATGGGATGTAACTGATTCCAGGAGCTGCTTATACTGATTTCTACTATGAACTTTACAATGAATGTTAATACAACAGGGCATTAATGGGGCCCACAGTCAGCATCCCTTCCAGATACTGCTGGGTGCTTTCGTGTCCTCAGAGATCTTTCTACTGCAGTACATCTGCAAACAGTCTGCGTCTTATCCAGTTATTGCTTGATTGCTGTTTAAATCTTCATCTTGCTGTTTATGTTTACAATATTAAAAATTTACTTGTTTTATACTTGTTTTGTCAGTCGAATAAGAGAAGAGAAGGAGAAGGACTATTCTAAAAGCATTCCTCTGAAGATAATTGCAAAGGACGTGGGAACTTGTGCATATGTAAGTGCTCTTGAGTTAAACGTGGGTCTAAATCCACATCACCTGTGGGTACTAGTCACCTATAAATCCTTTGGATGTTGGGAGGGTTCCTTTGCATTGTAGCCTCATTTAAGGATCCAGCCCCTTTAAAAGACTCGGCATATGCAGCCCTGAAATGTTTGTTTCCTGTGTTTAATACATGAGTTCCTTTTTAAATACGATGTGCTTGGTAAGAAATACTGGTTCTGGCACACAAACTAAAGACTGTGCAGTGTGAAGTCCCAAGAAACACCTCTAGCAGAACATACGCATAAGCATCTTCAAAAATGCCACTACCATGTACCCTTTCTTTGCTTGTAAAACTGATCTAAACCCACAGCTGTCTTCATTTGGTTCTGCAAAGTTGTTTTATTGTTCATAATGATAGTAAGTAAGTAAAGCTGTGTATATGAACACCCTGAAATTGCCTTAAGCATGTTTTCCATCAACTAACTGATATTGGTAAATTTATAAGCACAAGGTAAATTGGTAAAGAAAGGTCATCCACAGGGTGATTTGCACCTTTTTTACTGAGTAATTTTTAAACAATTTAAACTAAGTTCTTGTATGTAGCCAGTTCCCTAGGGATATCCTAGCATTCAGTGATAATCCGTCCATTCTTCCTCTGCATCTTATATATTTGTCCTTTCTTTCTAACGGTGCTTTTAGGATCTGTATTTCATGCTCAGAAGCCTGAAGAGCATTTGCAAGGACATGAAAAATTTTTACAGGAGTTAGACTTCATTGGAGGTCTTTGCCTAACAGTGAACTCCACTTAGAATTCTGTATTTGCATAGACATAAGGGTAAAGGGGTCTGTCTTTTTTCAGAAAATCATTATTAAGGTAAACAATAATAGTTAGAATTGCCAGGTTGCTAAGACAAATGTTAATAAAAAATAATTGTCATAGTTCAAATGCAGGACTGCAGATCAAGGTGTGCTCGGGTATAAATGTCTATAAATCATACATGCACTCAGGTGTTGCACTCTTGTACCAGAGTTTGTTTGGGTTTTTTTAAAAATGTCTTTTCTCCTTAGCTATAATTAGCTCATGTGCCAAATACGGTTTCCTGATCCTGACAGTCCTAGAAATGACACACTGTAGTCTAGCTATTAACAGTAATAAGACTGGAGGAGCAGATGGAAACTTTGTGATGCAAATAGTTCTTATTGCACTGTGGTCTCTGTGCTACAGCAGCTGGAGATGCCCAAGAATTATTTCATTTTTGAAGAGCAGGGAAGGCTGAACACAAGACACAAACCATTTTTTTATATTCTAGCCAGGAGCAAAACTTATGCAAATGTGCTGACCTACTCCTGACAGCCAGATGTCATTGCTTCAGGCAAATGTTAAATTTTTTATGGTATGAGCATTCAGATATGTCCTGAAGCAAGAGATACAGTATTCTCACTACTTTCCTTTGATTGCCATGGCAGCTTGTTACCGTCAAGAGACTTAACAAATGTACAGCTCAGATCTTTTCTAAATGCCAAATGTCAGCGGTTTGTTTCACCTGAACATCCTATGGCCAGTATAAAATTGATATGCTACACAGGGTAGCAGGATACAGCAAACCGTCTTGGGACTGGCAGTGAACATTTACACCGTGGCTCTGGCACCTTCCCTTCTTTGGGCCATTGGATACGCCTGGGCGGTTTGCTGCAGCGGGCCTGAGTTTGTTCTGCCAGGGCTTCAGGCTGGCCATGGACCAGCTGCAACCCAAAAGCTGTGTAGTCTTGTGAGCAGAGCCAAACTAGCCTGCCTCTAAAGAGGGCTTAGTAACTTGTGCTTGATGTGTCGGAGCTGCTTGGAAGCGAGGCCAGGGTGGGTGTGATGGTGCAAGCAAAAAACACTCTGGACATGCTCTCCTCACTTTATTTTACCTCTGCAAGGTGATGGCAGCGGTGCTGCCACATCCCGGCGGGGCTGAGGATGGAGTTGTTAATCCTGATGTGTTTGAAATGCGCTGCCCTGCGTAAGGGCAACCCGTGGTGCCGAGGTACAGAGCATTGCCCAGCTGTAGGGGAGTAATACAGGTGCCAGGCAGCAGGTGCTGAAATCTCCCTCTGGAAAGACTGCCATGTGGAAAGCAGCACTTCATCTGACACAAAGCTCAGCACTTCATGCTGGTTTCTAAACACTATTTAGAAAGTGTTTTTTTCTGCTGATCCATGCTTTTCCATAGTGCCAATCAGCAGATTCTGGAGGATGCTGGAGAGGAAGCATTTTAACTGGATGAAAAATTACCGAGAGGAAGTGCTTCTGATACTAAGCCAAATCTAGCTTTGAGAAATCTATATAGAATGTGGCAAAGGATATAGCCATGAACAGCCTATGTACAGTGTTTTCTTACCAGGGAGATCTTCAGTAGACAAGCACAGAAATGATTAACAATTGATATGAGAACCTCTTATTTCACTGAAAAAACTCACTGAAGTGTTTCATTTTGTCAAAGGAAACTTGCATGCTTTTAAATTAATCAAACCATGACATTTCCCTCATGCAGTGTCTAAAGTGCAGTTACTGGCTGCATCTTTTTGCATATTTTAATGTGGAGGTCTTGACCCCGGTAATCATGGCACTCTCCCTTCTGATGGAGCTGTTGGGGAAGCAGGGAGCAAATAGAGAAAGTATGTAACAAAGCAGAGGAACCAAACCTCAGTCTCAGACAGCTGGATCTTTATGTAGTATAACTTATTTATCAAGTAAAATTTTAACAGGATACTCTCAATTTTTCCAACAATGAATTATGCATAGCTATTGCACTTCAGATACTCTTTGCAAATCCAAATTTTTAATGCCACTTTCCCCTTCTCCTTTTTTCTATTCACAGTCAAAAACTCTAAGTGTAACCAATGTTGATACAGCGAATGATGTCATTCTCATGGCCCTGCAGCAGCTGGGAATTAACGTAAGTCCTTGCACCAGTTTCAATGAGTCTTTTTGTAGTCACTTTTAATAATAAAATCTTCTCTTGCACTTCTTCCAAGTTTTAGGATATGGACATTAATTAAATCCTTTATCATAGCAATTCACTATTGTTGAAATGAAGCAAAAGTGCCTTGTTAATATATAGACCTCCAAAGATCATCAAGTGCCTTAAAAGTTTTGAATAAGTCTCTCATCCCTGTAAGGCATCTGTCATGTTTGAAGATGCTTTTAAATCTATTTTGCTGATGCCTAAGAGGAGATATCTTGACACAAGAAGTGAGAATTTGATACAGCTCCTTTGGCATACTTCAGTGTGAACAGGAAACCTACTGACCTGCTTGTTAGTTGGTTTCAAAATGTGCAAACATGCGTGATCGGCTGTGTCCGCACATTACATGTATAAGCACTGTTCTCAAGTCTCCAAATCAGACACTCTAAATATCCATGGACCTTTAGTGTTTCACAGAATCACAGAATCACAGAACATTAGGGATTGGAAGGGACCTTGAAAGATCATCTAGTCCAATCCCCCTGCCGGAGCAGGATTGCCTAGACCATATCACACAGGAACGCGTCCAGGCGGGTTTTGAATGTCTCCAGAGAAGGAGACTCCACAACCTCTCTGGGCAGCCTGTTCCAGTGTTCGGTCACCCTCACCGTAAAGAAGTTTTTCCTCATATTTAAGTGGAACCTCCTGTGTTCCAGCTTGCACCCATTGCCCCTTGTCCTGTCAATGGATGTCACTGAGAAGAGCCTGGCTCCATCCTCATGGAGGATGTGAGGTATGAACGTAACTGAGTGATTGCACAGAATGTGGATGCACCCAATTTAAGCAATGTCCTGAAACTGTTTTGGAAAAAGGCTTTTACAGGATTTACAATAACGCAGGGTAGTGCACCAAGTAGATGCAGCAATTCCTAGTAGATCAAGTACTGCCTCAAGTGGCTCCCTTTGCTCTAAAACAAGACAAGGGAGTGCTTCAGGTGTAGCGATGAATCAGTGCCAGGCACAAGAATTCTGGCTTCCTTATTCTGTTTCTCTCATTGTTTCACGTGACTCCAACCAACACCGTTGGTCATATAAGCTCTTGGATGACAGCTTTTTGACTGGCCTGTCAATCTGCTGTTTGGGTAACAAGATTTCTTAAAAATGTCTTACTCTTGATGCATATGTTGATCTCGTTGCATGGAATCTGACAAGTCTTTCCTTACCGCAGCCCTGAGCGTGAATAGTCAAATACGACCAAAATGCCACTCTTGGGCTTCCCTGGGGCTTCTGGAGACCTCCAGCAGAAGCTGAAGTAACCTGAGAATTTGCCTTCCCTAGCATTCATTATCCCTAATTTATACAGGCTTTTAATGCATCCAGGGGCCTATTCTTCTAGCTTGTTATTTCCCAGGCACAGTAATTTCTGTCTAGCCATCTTGTTATGGCTCAGACATCCCATTTACACCAGTGCTGGGGCTCTGGCCCGAGCTTGGGATGCAGCAGTCTGTCCAATTAAGGTAGCTCTGGAGCTGGTAGAGAGACTGCAAGGTGAAAAGGACAAGATGTGAGTTAAAATTAGGATTTTAATTGCACATTGTCTCCCCCAGTCTGCACCGAAAATCAAGAGAAAATCAAGAGAAAATCAATATAGCAATATTACAGCTGCAAGTCTTTATTATTAAATGCTTCATTTTTTACCCATTTTATGGGTGTCATTTACACTCCTCATTATGTGTACAGAAAAATCAGGAAAATGGTAGTGTTGGAAGAGAATATTTTGTTTCAGCTGAGCAGGAGGAGGAGCTGGTTAGGTTTCAGCTTTGTGTTCTTTTTTGTGTATCACAATCAACCCTTTCCTCCTCTTTATATTTTTATTTTGAGTGGAAAAGGAATGAAAGCCATCCGTAAGATGTAAAATATTGCCTGCAGAATTATTTGCCCAAGTAATATACTACATTTTTTCACTGCACTTTCATAGCATAAAGCCTTTTTCATTAGAGGCATATCATAAGATTAGCAATAAAACCAAACAAGCTAAATAAATTAAACTATAGCCTGTGTATCAGTCAAACACCCAGCCCCCTCACAGGATTGTTCTGACTGCGAGGAAGCTTTTCCTTATGCGCTGTCTCGAGGTTTTTTTATTTATGTCCAGAGAGAACCACTTGAAAGGAGCTCTACGACTTTTCAATGGCAATTATAAAAACTACATTTCACATGTTGTGTGATTAATGGGGCTGTTACTTTGGCTGAGTTCACTCTGGTGTAACGCATCAGGGTTTTTCCCTCTGTGGTTTCTCTGGTAAAATGACAACTAGTTCATGCAAAATGACATTGATCATCTGTTCCAAATTATCAAGTGGGGCAGAAAGAAGAGCCTTGGGTTTCCCAGCTCTGTAAGTACACTTGCTGATTTTTCTGGGACAGTCACATTTACACTGACAAATGGCCTCATAAAGCCCATAAAGGACATTTGCAATCGAGAGATGAGCAGTCTGCCTCCTGAAGCTGCGCTTACTAGCTCTTCCCCTGCTTCCCCTTCACAGCAAAGAACCCTTTCATACATATATTTAAAAGGAAAAGTAAATACCCTTTCTTGTACTCCTCAGCTGTATTTATTTGCTCCTGGCTGCTTGCCCTGAGGCATCAGAGATGTCTCCAAAGCCTGTTTATTTTCCTTCTGCCCCCTGCTAGCTAACTCAACAGCAATGCTAATATGGGCCAGAAAACTCTGTCAGTCAGAGAGCAAACTGCGAAGGCTTTATTGGGTGTATCAGCATTACACCGGCTGCGTGCAGCGAGTAGAAAGAGTCTCCAGAGCTTTGGGGACACTGGGTGAAGGTCCAGACAATGCAGGATAGTAAGCAAATCTGTTTAAAAGAAGGTAGGATTTAATTTTAGAGCTAAATAAATACTGTCATGAGGTATTTATCACCTTTAATAGCCAGAAAACTGTTAGATTTTAGTTATGCTGATTTAGCAGAGTCACTGAAAAGGGATTTAAGGTATAATAGATCACTTTTCATACAGTGTATTTATCCACTTGCTATTACCTTTTGTCCTGAGAGTGGTTTATATTAAATGTAATTCTTTTTATTTCTATTGTCTCACCGTCATATCTGAAATAATGTACTATTCTCCTTCTTCAATTAAACTGCAACATTGACTTCTATGTTTATGCTAAAGGCAATATTTAGAATTTGCTTTCAAATCAGCAGTTTTACACAGCTTTTCCCAAAGATATTCACATTCTCCAGTCCTCTGGAAATTGTGTCCTTTGATGTAAATTTATCCTCTCCACTGGAAATCTTAAAAGAGGCCTCAGCAGTCTTAAAGCACCTTCCAGTGCTCCCAAGCCCTTCCACACAAAAGGGCTGCACAAAAGGGCCAACAGCAGCCCTAGGAGGAGATTTTGGGGCAGCACTGAGTGCCAGGAGCCCCTTGGGTGCCATCCTCGCCTTGGCGTCATCAGTGCTGGCTCAGGTCACAGGCGAAGGTGCTCCTGCCCTGCCAGGGCACAGAATGCTGGGGTAATGGTTTTAAACTGAAAGAGGTTAGTTTTAGATTAGATATTAGGAAGAAATTCTTTACTGTGAGGGTAGTGAGACACTGGAACAGGTTGCCCAGAGAAGTTGTGGATGCCCCCTCCCTGGCAGTGTTTAAGGCCAGGCTGGATGAGGCTTTGAGGCACCTGGTCTAGTGGAAGGTGTCCCTGCCCATGGCAGGGGGGTTGGAACTAGATGATATTTAAGATCCCTTCCAACCAAAACCATTCTATGATTCTGTGATTCTGTGCTGTTGGCTGACAAGCCTGAGCTCCTCCTGCTTGCAGGGGACATAGAGGAGCTGGGGAGATGGAGGATCAGAGGTTTCAGGTGTGATGCTGGGGTGCCCATGTGCCAGAGCATGTTCTGGAGGATGCGATTACCCTGGTACTCAGGATGGAGCTGGAGGGTCACCTTAGCTCACACGAACTGCACGCTGTCTGCCACACGCTCTGCAGCAGCCCTTCGCTTCATGCTGCTTATCTGTAATCCCTCCGGGGGATCAGACATGTCTCTCCTTGGGGCTGGGTGTTGCTCAGTGCCGGTGGGGAGAAGTGGGGCACAGAGGCACTGGGGGCCAGGAGGGGCACCCGGGGCCAGAGGTCCCCTCCATGCTGGGGGCTGCCGCATTTTCAGCCTCCTGGGAGCGGGGAGAGATGCAGGTTGGGGGCTGACTCAGCCACGTGTCATGGGGGGCTGTCATGACTAACATCTTGATCTGGCCTCAAAAGCCATCCTGAGTCCCGCAGGCTGTGACCTCCATCCCTCTGCTTCCAGGAGCAGTGAAACGACTGGGGCAAATCTCCCCCTTTTCCTTCAGAAATGACGGGCTCCAGCCCCTCTCACTGCTCAGAGCTGGACCCTGGTCACATAAACCACATTGCACATGACAGTCACAAGTCAGAAGCTTTGCTGGTGGCAAATTTGGGCACTGCAAAAGTAAAGGGGGTTCCTTTGACCACGCTGGCAAGGTGCAGATTATCCTTATGTTGTGAGAAACCTAATGTGAACCTGTTCTTAATGGCTAGAAAACTTACTTTTAATTTTGGTTTTAAAGGGCTCTGAAAAAGACTACAAGCTGTGGGTGATTTCAGGAAGAGAAGGTGCTCCTTACCCTCTTATTGGTAAGTTCTTGACATGGTTTTGTTTTTCAACATTCACTCTGGTTTTAGTGTTGAAGGAAGCAAGAAATACAAAGACTGAAATGCAGTTTCCTCTTTTGTTTTGTTTTTCCCGTTTTTTCTCTTACTTCCCTGTCACGCAAATTTGCCTATTTGGGGAGCTTGTCAGATGCTGATCCTTTATCTTGAAGAGCAAGTGTCTGCTTGTGTCACTAAGAGGTTGAAAAAGTTCATTTATTTCTGCCCCAATTTTGCTACATGAGCCTCAGTCTTTCTAGAGTCAGCCTCTCCACTCACTCACTTCCTCTTCTGGCGCCAGTCCAGCTTTACCATATTTCTTCCTACACTTCCAGGACGTTCTTTACTCCCCTCCTCAGCAAAAGTCAGCAGAGTTTTGAGAGATGTTCTGTTCTTCCACAACTCAAGTTAACTGGTTCAGGAGGTCCTCTCCAGTCCTGTATTTCTTTTACTGGCTGACAGCTCCCCTCTGATTAGGAGCAAATTATTGCTTATTCACTTTCTAAAATGCTTTTCAAAACATTTCCTCCCCAGGAATCAACCCAAAGCTCAGAAGTGATTGGATGGAGTGATTTGATTTTGGCCCATGATTCACTGAGAACAAATCCCTTCCTGTTATTAAGAACCTTTCCCTGTAGAAGCCTGGCATTACTTGTGCTATATGAGTTCACAAATGATTAGAACAAGGAAACTTTGTGGATTTTCTGTTTTCCTCCTGCAAATCTAACCCCAGTAAATCTTAGCATTCCTTCTTAAAGCAGCCTTAGCTACAAATGCTTTGCTGGAGTCAGACAACATTAATATTTATAAAATGTCTAACCTGCACCTTATAGACCATGAAAACTGGTCTTTGAAACACTTTTGTCTTTGAAACATACCACACTGTCTTTCCGACTATTACGTGTAGGTTCTTCAGATAAAATCACAACCATGGTTTTCAATATAGAACCAGAGAACTCAGAAATGGGCAAGGCCTTTCTAATTGACTGACTCCCTCTCACTGCACATTCAGGCTACAATCTTTGGAAAAGAAGAATCTGATATTAAACTGATGCTGTTCTTGATATTTATGCAAAGGTTTATCATATAAGACCAGCTTTCGTCATAGGTAGACATCAGAAGCAGAGTTCGACTGTGCTTCGGCTTCACATTACCTATAATCTCAAATAACGTCTCTCCCGCTATCAATCTTCAAGTCTAAGTGCAAGTTAACTAGAACCTCTTAACATTGCACCCATATTTAATATATGCCAGGTCTTTAGACAAGCCCAAAAAATACCTCTCTCGTGGCATTTTTCAAAGTGTCTCCAGAAATGAATTGCCTCTGTGTAGTCCCCAAAGATGCTGGTTAATGCCAAGCGGAGCTCATTTGCATTAGCCCTGTGATTAACATTTCCTTCCTGTTTCAGCCTCAGACAGGAACCATAACTGTGTCTCGTTTGACTGAGTTGAGAGCTGTTGCACTTACCATGGAGAGGGAGGGCAGATCACTTTCACACTGGGGTGTTTTTTTTTATTTTGCATGGTCAGCAAAAATCTGACAGATGACTGCTCCCAAAGTCTCCTTTTTCGACAGAATATGAGCCCCCAGTACCTAAACTTTCAGTGTCACGAGTAAAGCAGTAAAAAACAATAAACACTGAATTCAGAAATAGTCACTTGTATTTTTTCTGATGGGCTTTTATGTGATACAGCTGTAATAGGTCTGCGTTTACTTTTACATCTGTTTAACTACACCAAACAGAGTAACTCCGTATCTGCCAGTGTATGATTTATGCCCATGTAAATATGCAGAAAAGCATCAATTCTGAGGTTATTGGGAGAGAAAGTGCTGCAGGCCAGCATGTAAATTCTGCTTTTCCTCCAAGGCAGATGGAGTTTTGCAAGTCTTCAGTCAAACCAACACAGATTATTATGATTTCTGTTTGAACAGGACATGAATATCCCTTTGGAATTAAAATGAGCCACATTCGCGACGCTATGCCCCATGGATCAAAGCACTGTGCCTGCCCCAGGCAGCTTCAGGGGTCCTTCTTGACAGAGCAGCTGCCCCAGGAGCTGCAGTGCCAGTTTGTGCTGAAGCCAAGCCGCCTCGCTGTGTGCCAGCAGCTGAACGGTACGTCATCGCCCCGCTCGCCCCAGCATCGTCCATCCACAGCCCCGACAGCTCCCTGGCTCTGCTATAGAAAGCAAATGTTCTGGGGTGGCGGGTTGGTGGGAAGCTAAGAGGAGCACGCAGATGTACCTTCCAGCTGCACGGGGGATTTTGCGATGAGGCTCTCCCTGATTTGAATGTGCTGTTGTATAGGTGTCATCTTTGTAAGTCACATTTTGACAAGCTGCCTGTCAAATGTTTTTTCTAAAACCAGCAGAAGAAAGACAAGATCCCTCCCGTGCAATTTTTTGTAAGTCTACTAGCTGAGCTTCTCTCTGCAGCCAGTACTCTGTAGCAAGGCAGAGTGGTTTTACGGTTCAGGAGTCAAGGCTTGACTTCATCACAGAATTCCCATGCAACATTTGGAAGCATCTTTTATCTCAACAAGGTACTTAGGACTACATCCCTGCTTTACTGGGACCCTCACGTGGCAAAGCCTAGGCACGTACTTGAGTACCTAGATGAAGTGAGCAAATACAACTTCTTTATTTCACTTCCATTTGGGTAAAATGAAGACAGTAATATTTTCTTCTGCCTTTGGCCTTGATGCTGCAAAAATACGAGTACCTGCTCTCTGTTCTGCACTCTTGTTGTCAATGACACAATGAGCTCACTGCTCCCGAGTAAAACAAACTAGATCTTTACAGGACTGGGGCATTAGATGAAAAACTCTGTAGGGCAAGGATGCATCCCATGGTGTGTTTTTATTGTGCTTAACACACTGGCATACTCAGCTCAATTAGGAACTCTGCCCTACTTCCCCATTAACGAGCATATAATAATAAATTATTATTTATAATGCATGCAGTTGTCCTGTGCACTCCCCAATAGCTAGGATCTCCCACAATATATGAATAGAATCCATCTGAAATGTTTTTAGAATTAAATATGGTGAGGCTATACCAATGTCTCTTACAAATTATTCCAGAAATTGATTGCACTTTATATAAATTAATTTCCTTTCCATACGCCTTCATCCCCCCCTTCCCAGTAATTTGTATCATATATTACTTCATGGCATATTTTAAGAATGAGGCAATCTAGCAAAGGGGTGTAGTTAGGTTTACAGGCCCCACTTGGCAGCAGACGTTGACTGGCAAGAGAAAATAGAAATGCAAATCAGGCCTCTCAAGTTCTAATGCAGATGTGTTGTCAGCGGTGCTGTGCAAGCTGCAGGAGGGGAGGCGAGGCTGGCTTTAGGGCAGCAGAAGCCTGGGGCAGCCTGCAAGTCATGCACAGGGACTGCGCTGAGTGGGAGAGAGAGGCTTTGAGTCCTTTCACCTTTCTTACTTTCATCAGACAAAACCTTTTAAAGTGATGTGTAGGTCTGGCTGCTTGCAAACCAGATTATCTTGCATAGAGCACTGTTGTTGTGTTCTTCCTAACTCCGACTCACCTATTTCAGTTTTGGAAAATGGCAAAGGGTACCTATGTGCGAGCCAAGGTTATGATCTGGTTTTGGGCTCATCTTCCGATCAGCAAGCCAAAGTCTGTGTTGTTGTTAGGTAACTACTCTGCACACCACCACATACAGGGCAAGTTTACAGGAAGCAGAGTCTGAAATCCAAATTTCACTGCCACACATGCTGTGCTGTCCTGCCTCCCATCACTTATCTGCACCGATAGTGCTGTGCTGGACACGCTGTCCCTTCTGGAGGCAGCGAGGGGTAGCTGCCCAGTTGTACCAGCGTGCACCGTGGTTAAGGTAGGTGTTGACAGGCAGACATGACTGACAACTGGCTGTCATGTCAAATAAGGAGCTGTGTGGACACCAACGGTGCCGGTGTAGTTGCATCAGCTGTCCTGGCAGGGTGGTTAAAAAAAGTACAGAAGAATTTACTGCGTGGAAGAGCTGTAGTGTTTCTGTTGCCTCTCCTGCAGCCTTTCGGCACATAACAGGAACAGCCACCTACCAGTTAAACATAGCCATTAGGTAATGCTCATGAGCACATGTCTAAAAAGTGTTATAAATACTGATTTGCTTAAAGGTTAACTTGAAAGAACTGACTGCTGTCAGCAGCTAGTCTGTAATCCAAATTATTATTTAATTGTCTGTTAAAGGAGAAAGCAAAATTTCAACAAGTTGCTCTCAGTACAGAAAGGAGGTCTTTGAAAACTGACAGGGATTTGGTCAGAAAGGATCTTACATTGTTAAATAGATCTGAGGATTTATTTAGAAGTTTCTGATTAGTTTGCAAGAAGAGGAAATGCCACTTGCATGGCTGGGACACTACCTATGAATAGAAATTCCCTGCATGTAAAGTATGAGCAGAATAGACGGCTGCTGTGAGCTCTGAGCAAGATCTACAACCAAAGAAGTGTCGTTTTTCTTCTGATTCTGGCCTGGAATAATCCACCAGAGAAAGGCCCTGAGTGCAACACTGATGTTTCTGTATGGAAGTACAGTCTTCTGCAGAGCAATAATCTGCATCTGTCTTAGCTGAGAGGAGATTGGGCTTCTCCTAGTGTTGTAGCTTTGCACAGGTTCAAGAAAAGAAAGCGTACATCCTCCCCTTCTCATCTGCTCTTTACCTTAAGAATTCTCAACTGCCTTAGAAAAGGGGATATGAAAAGGATGAGTTCTCCTGTTGTTCAGTGAATATTAATTTTGTGAATAAGTGACATGGCATTTCATTGCTGTACATCAGTTGTTGGTTTCTGCCCTGCTATCACAGAATTGTCTTGGTTGGAAAGGACCTTTAAGATCATCGAGTCCAACCATTAACCTAATGCTACCAAGTCACCCACTAAACAATATCATTAAACCATATCCCTAAGCACCACATTTGCTCATCTTTTAAATACCTCCAGGGATGGTGACTCCACCACTTCCCTGGGCAGCCTGTTCCACTGCTTGATAACCCTTTCCGTGAATAAATGTTTCCTGATATCCAGTCTAAACCTCCCCTGGTACAACTTGAGGCCATTTTCTCTCGTCCTATCGCTTGTTACGTGGGAGAAGAGACTAGCACCCTCCTTGCTACAACCTCCTTTCAGGTACTTGTAGTCAGCAATAAGGTCTCTCCTGAGCCTCCTTTTCTCCAGGCTAAACAATCCCAGTTCCCTCAGCCTTTCCTCGTAAGACTTGTGCTCCAGACCATTCACCAGCTTCGTTGCCCTTCTTTGGACTTGCTCCAGCACCTCAGTTTCTTTCTTGTAGTGAGCGGCCCAAAACTGAACATAGTATTTGAGGTGCAGCCTCACCAGTGCCAAGTATAGGGGGACAATCCCTGCCCTAGTCCTGCTGGCCACACTATTTCTGATACAAACCAGGATGCTGTTGGCCTTCTTGGCCACCTGGGCACACTGCTGGCTCATATTCAGCTGGCCATTGATCAACACACCCAGGTCCTTTTCCACCAGGCAGCTTTCCAGCCACTCTTCCCCAAGCCTGTAGTGCTGCATGGCATTGTTGTGCCCCGAGTGCAGAACCCGACACTTGGCCTTGTTGAATCTCATACAGTTGGCCTTGGCCCATTGATCCAGCCTGTCCAGATCCCTCTGCAGAGCCTTCCTACCCTCAAGCAGATCAACACTCCCGCCCAACTTGGTGTTGTCTGTGAACTTACTGAGGGTGCACTCAATCCCCTCATCCAGATCATTGATAAAGATATTAAAGAGAACTGGCCCCAACACTGAGCCCTGGGGAACACCACTTGTGACCGGCCACCAACTGTATTTATCTCCATTCATGGCAACTCTTTGGGCCCGGACATCCAGCCAGTTTTTTACCCACCGAAGTGTACTCCCATCCAAGCCATGAGCAGTCAGTTTCTCCAGGAGAATGCTGCGAGAGACTGTGTCAAAGGCTTTACTAAAGTCTAGGGAGACAACATCCACAGCCTTTCCCTCATCCAGTAAGTGGGTCATCTTGTCATAGAAGGAGATCAGGTTAGTCATGCAGTACCTGCCTTTCATAAACCCATGCTGACTGGGCCTGATCGCCTGGTTGTCCTGTATGTGCCCCATGATAGCACGCAGGATGATCTGCTCCATAATCTTCCCTGGCACTGACGTCAGACTGACAGGCCTGTAGTTTCCCGGATCATCCTTCTGGCCCTTCTTGTAGATGGGCATCACGTTCACTAATTTCCAGTCCCATGGGACCTCCCCGGTTAGCCAGGACTGCTGATAAATGATGGAAAGTGGCTTGGTGAGCACTTCTGCCAGCTCTCTCAGTACCCTTGGGTGGATCCCTTCCAGTCCCATAGACTTATGCGTGTCTAAGTGGCATAGCAGGTCTCTAACCATTTCCCTGTGGATTATGGGGGCTTCACTCTGCTTTCCATCCCTGTCCTCCAGCTCAGGGGGCTGGGTACCCGGAAAACAACTCACCTTACTACTAAAGACTGAGGCAAAGAAGGCATTAAGCACCTTAGCCTTTTCCTCATCCTTTGTCACCATGTTTCCTCCTGCATCCAGTAAAGGATGGAGATTCTCTTTGGCTCTCCTCTTGTAGCTAATATATTTGTAGAAACATTTTTTATTGTCTTTTACAGCAGTGGCCAGATTAAGTTCTAGTTGGGCTTTGGCCCTTCTAATTTTTTCCTCCATAGCCTCACAACATCCTTATAGTCCTCTTGAGTTGCCTGCCCCTTCTTCCAAAGCTCATAAACTCTCCTTTTTTTTCCCAAGTTCCAGCCAAAGCTCTCTGTTCAGCCAGGCTGGTCTTCTTCCCCACCAGCTCATCTTCTGGCACATGGGGATGACCTGCTCCTGCACCTTTAAGATTTCTTTCCTGAAGAGTGTCCAGCCTTCCTGGACCCCTTTGCCCTTCAGGACTGCCTCCCAAGGGACTCTGTCAACCAGGCTCCTAAACAGGCTAAAGTCTACCCTCCGGAAGTCCAAGGCAGCAGTTCTGCTGACCCCCTTCCTCACTTCTCCAAGAATCAAAAACTCTATCATTTCATGGTTGCTATGCCCAAGACGGCCTCCAACCATCACATCACCCACAAGTCCTTCCCTGTTCACAAACAACAGGTCCAGCAGGGCACCTTCCCTAGTTGGCTCACTCACTAGCTGTGTCAGGAAGTTATCTCCCACACACTCCAGAAACCTCCAGGACTGTTTTCTCTCTGCTGTATTGTATTTCCAGCAGACATCCGGTAAGTTAAAGTCCCCCACAAGAACAAGGGCAACTGATCGTGCAACTTCTCGCAGCTGCTTATAGAATATTTCATCTACCTCTTCATCCTGGTTGGGTGGTCTGTAGCAGACTCCCACCATGACAACTGCCTTGTTGGCTTTCCCCCTGATCCTTACCCATAAACACTCGACCCTATCATCAACATCCTCAAGCTCTAGACAATCAAAACACTCCCTAACATACAGGGCCACCCCACCGCCTCTCCTACTTTGCCTATCCCTTCTGAAGAGTTTATAACCATCCATTGTAGCACTCCAGTTGTGCGAGTCATCCCACCATGTTTCCACAACTATGTCATAGTTGTCCTGCTGCACTAGGGCTTCAAGCTCCTCCTGTTTGTTGCCCGTGCTGCATGCGTCTGTGTTGAAGAACACTGATTAAGATTTCTGTCCTGTCCCAGGAGAGAGCTGCAGTTAATCACAATTACCCCTTGCTCATGTTGTCAGTCTGGGCCATGCCTTTTAAGAGTGAAGTGAACAGTGAGAGACTAAGAAAAGTTCCTAATTTTAAGACCCATTTTTTCCACTTCTGCTATTCCCTGTTCTCCAAAATAGCATTTCTTCTTAATTTTTACTTCCACTGAGATCTACAGGGTTGCCAGAAAAAAACACCGATATGTATTTGCCATTGTGTGAATAGAATTCCAAGTGAAGCAAACCATATTCACATGCTAATATTCAGCTCATCTGAAAGAAAAATTGCTGTTTCGAAAGTTATAGGTTAGTTCTCCCAAAACATGATGTGTCAAGTAAAGCCTTAGACACTGCCAAGCTTGTATTTCATGAAGCTTTGGACTGCTTAAAATGTATATCCTCCTCATTATTTTTTATTAAAAGAATTTTTCATCAGACTTTCACATTCATATGTTCATATTTTGAGTTAAACTGTAACTTTTCATCCTGTAAGCCTCTAATGAAAAGACTTCCACCCATTCCCAAAGGGACCATGATCTCCTAGAATGGAATGACATATAACGAAAATCACTATTTGGGCTAAAAAACAAGTTTAGTAAAGTATAGGAGAGAAAAATCTGGGATTATACCACAATCCTTACTTCTTCAAGCCTTGCTTCTACCCTCTGCCCTTCACAACAGCAGAAAGCAAAATGTTTGACCAGGTGGAAGAACCAGCTAGTAGAAAGGTGCACAGGGTAGGTAGGCAACTAAATGAAAGCTGACTGGCTTTGAAAACATCTAGAAAAAGGAAAAATATATCAGAGTAGGTTTTTTTTGGTTAGCACTTTCATCATAAACAGTCCTAACTCACCCTTAACAGTAGCCCAGGCTGTTAAGAAGCTTTTACACTGGCTGATCTTGAAAAATGTCATATGAAAAAAACCCCTTTTTGTATCCTAACACCAGTATTTCCTTCTCTATGCGCTGCAAATAAGAGCCTCACTTAGTGATGCTCTTTAGATATTTCATTAAATACGTTAAAATAAATGAAGACGAACGGAGCCCATCAGTGTGTTGGCAGCGTGCTGAAATGCCATCTGGAAGGCGTTGATTAAAGGGCAGGCACTGTCCCTGGGCCATCGTCAGCAAATGCTTGGAGTGAGGGCACTAATGATACGCTTGCTTTGCAGAGAAGTGCAAAGGCAGCAACTTTTCCTGATCCAATAATGTCTCACCCCATTAGTTCATTCTTTGGTGTTACTTGTGGGGAGAGCGGGTGCTCTCCTGCATTGCCAGGGGAACTAGGATGCCTCCAGACAGCAAGCCAAGGTGAGGGCAGTGGTATTTATATATTATTTTTTCCCAAAGAAGGTCTGTGGTTTTGCACCTGTGGATGGGAAATGAGTCATTTAGCACAGTCCAGCTCCGTGTGAAGTCAGTGGGCTGAGGTTTGCCGTCCTGCACTTAGTGGTAAGTGCTGATGCTGTGGTCCAGCAGGGCAGTGCAGATCCTGGTGATCCTCTTAAGAGCATGGGTAAGGCAGCACATTCTCCACGCACACACACACACAAGCACAGGTATGCGCATGGTGGACTAGGCTGAGCCAGGTGCCAAGGAGTTGGTTGAGATCATGACATTTTTCCCTTTGAAACCACAGCAACCACTGCAAAACAAATACTGGAATTAGAATTGAAATGCATTTCTTCTAATAAACACCTTTCTCTTTTCCCAGACTTAAGCCAGAAGTCATTTAAAAGGAAAAGATCTATCATAAACTGGGCTTTTTGGCGTGGCCCAGGCACTCACTTGGACAATGCACCCCTCTCCTCAACATCTGCAGCTCCTGGGAAGCTCTTTGGCCTCTTGCTAACAGCCATCTGTGAGGATGACAACCTGCCCAAACCCCTCTTGGTGAGTCCCAGGCTCAGGGCTGGCTCCTACAGTAGTGGAATTTCTTCGTGTAGTGAATGAGAACATGGGGACACTGTGTAAACGAGACACTGAAATTACCCAAGCAGAGAAACCAGAAGGAAACCTCATTTGCGGTTCTCAGCAAGAACTTTGTTTTTTAACATATGCTGTGGTCAGGCCTGCTTAATACCAAACAGCTTGAGAAATGTATGTGATTGTTCTGCTGCTCTGGGATATTTCTTCTTTATAGCCCACTCTATAAGGCTGGTTCCCTAATCCTCACTTACGCAGTGTAAATAAATGCCACATTCACACATACTTTTTAAACCACTCCCATCTGTGTAAAATCCCCAACTCAGTGAATGTGGCATCTACTGTCCCATATAGCCACCCCATGCTTGCATACAAATGATACCTGCCCTTCAGAAGACAGTTTCAGAGCCTTTCTCAGAGGCACCCCAGGCCAGGCAAGCACTCTGGGTCCCCATTTTTGATCTGACAGCACCACTGCAAAAATAGGTGGGAAGGCAGAGGCTGCAGGAGCATCTTTTCATCCTGTCTCAAGGGAGCACTAGTGCTGCGGGTGCTCTCAAAACCAGTCCAGGAACATGAAAAAGGTTGTCCTAGAGCCCCTTCCTAGGCATAATTAAGGCAGATGTGTGGCATTTTTGGTCCAGAACTGAGGACTGCCCTGTTGTCAATGCAGCAATTGAAACATTTATAGAGTGAGAGTGAGCCCTGCAGGATCGTGCCCCTCATCCTAACAGCCCCACTTTTGGCTGGAACAACTTGCCTGAACCCCACTGAAATCAGTTACACCAGTTTACAGGAAGAGATGGTTTGTCTCCTAAGCTTGTGCTTGA
Organism: Nyctibius grandis; assembly: GCF_013368605.1. Classification (NCBI taxonomy): domain Eukaryota; kingdom Metazoa; phylum Chordata; class Aves; order Nyctibiiformes; family Nyctibiidae; genus Nyctibius; species Nyctibius grandis. The sequence continues at coordinate 108,062,721 of NC_090659.1, forward strand.
TGTGCTGCTTTACCACTGCCTGAGTAGTGAATCATACTAGGACTTTTCAGGTCTTTTAATAGTGTAGGTTTGTTATTTTCTTTTGAGGGGGAAGTGTGCATTTTTATCATTTAGGTTATTTAGATAAGCCCTCCAGAGATGGACTCTGTAAGAATCTGGTGTCTCATTCTCTCTGTCTGAGAGATGAGCCAGTGCTGCATTTCAGAAATTTCTCCAAAGCGTTAATATTAGTAATATTTTTTTACTAATTTGAGAAAAACACAAAGTTACTAAGCATAGACTCACAGCTTGGTAGACTTTGTGCTTTGAATCTTAAACACTGTGTTTATGCCACAAAATGTAACTTACTTTTGATTTGATGCAGCATCTCTGGAGAATGGAATACTGCATCTGAGGGACTGTGTGGGATTTACCAGCAAGAGAAGGAAAATATCAGGGACGAATGCTGCAGGCATGCTTGACATCTCTGCTTCAGACCTTCAAACTTGCTTTCACAGCTGAAGGGCTCTCTTGTAGCCATTGCCACACTGAATTGTCTTACACCATTAGCTTCATTCATGTAATTTCATCTGGGTTTACTACTTTAAGAGGAGCTTCCCAGTTTTATCTTGTGGGTATTTTATTCAAAATACATTTGCAAAGCATTTGTTCGTGCACTAAGATATGGTGCTGTGGGACTCAGCCTGTTTTGACAGCAGAGCTCTAAATCCCTGCAAAGAAAATGGAAATGCTGACGCGAGTCCTGATGCCATGAGAGGTGCTCCTCCAAAGTGTCTGCACTTACATGAATGCTTGGCTTTCAACTTCTGCAAGAGCGAGAAAGAAATGTTAAAGAAGAAAAGTAAAAATAGTAGTTTCCATTAGACTTATTTGCATTGCTGTGTATCAGGAAGACCTATCTTACAGCCCAGACTAGGAAAGTCACCAAAACCCACTGCTTAGTCATTACTGTTACAGTAACTTGGTTTAATGATGACAGACTGTCCCCCAGTGTCCATTTTCTTGCCATTTCTTATGATAACTCGGTCCTCAGACCCCTGTGTGCATGCACGTAAGCCCACAGACTGTCTGCATGTGTTTCCCCCTCGGAAGGGACAAATATGACAAATTCCACATCGCTTGGAGCAGGCCTGGGGAGAGGTGACCAGCATGTCTGAGAGACGACCCACAGGAGACTGCAGAGAATTAAGCAGCTGGAAAATATCATGTACATATTACCTCAGGAGAGGTCTCTGATTTCAGCATTTCCTTTTCTGCTCTTTTCCTCTCTTATTTAGCAGTAGAAATCAGGCCCTCCTGTTATTTTAAAAGCTAGGCAGGAATCTGCTTGTTTTCCCTTTCCTTTTAAATATCTCATGTGGTGACCTGCCTACCTGTTTGCTCCTTTGCAGCCTCATTGGCTTCAGAGGGGCCGTAAGTCAAGCTTTAGCCTCCGCTGGGTGACCTCCCAGGCGGGAGCACCTTGCCCCAGAGGTGGTCCCGCTCACAGCCCTGAGCTGATTGCAGGGTATGATGCCACTCACAAGAAGCAAAGAGGGTAAAAATCTGGCTCTGGTCTGCTGTAGAAGTGCAGATAGATATTAACAAACAAAGCACTTTCCAGCTTAGATAAAATCTCTTTTTTTTTTCAGACATCAGGCATAGAACAGAAGTCATCGTCTCTCATCGGTGATAATATTGAACACACTGATGAGTAGTGAGGGTTTCGTATCTTCCTGCAAAGTGGTGTCTGACTGAGGCCACTGTCAGATGCGTAGCATTGCATTAGGTAGACCACTAACCTTCTCCTGTTCCACAGTGTTTATATATTTAAATAACTTGGCTAAAACTTGCACAGAACCTGGAGGGGGTTAGTGCTCAGCATTTCTGAGGGGGATGTTTTCCAGAATCAGTGCCCCAGACCACATCTTTGCCATGCAGTTTGCCATGGCCTGGAGGGTGAGCCTTGACTTGTGTTTGATTCGTGAGCTTTTTTAGGACTCAGAGGTTTTCACCTGCGGCAAAAGTAGCAAAACCACATTTTAATGCTACTAGACAATAAAATATATTTCTGAGAAAGCCTCTCTGCCTTTTAATTTTGTTTAGGACATGCTTTCCCTCCTTTACCAAGAGGGCCCTTCCACCGAGGGTATTTTCAGACGCTCTGGAAGTGCGAAAACCTGCAAAGAGCTCAAGGAGAAGCTTGATTCAGGCGCTGAAGTGGACCTAGCCTGCGAATCCATATTTGTGACAGCATCTTTGTTTAAGGTATGTGAAGAACATTCCTTTCCCCCTTTTTGTGTGAGAGCAGTGCAGATCCTGGGCACAAATGAGTAGGAGTTTTCCCCAGGGACAGGCCCAGAAAGGACTTGGTGGGCTGAATTAATAAGAATGGGCTGGGACATTAAAATTGTGAGGATCTCCAAAGGAGGCTACCACTGTATTAGAATGGGGAAGAGGACTAGCCAGCTTGTTTTGCTGCCAGCTTTCCTGAGGTCTCAGTAACAACCTGGTCCTGTAACTTTCTTTATCTCTGCTTAAAGTCAACGAACTACTAGAAAGGCAGGTTTGCAGACCTGTTTCCTTACTCATCATTAATAACTTACACTACAGACCCTTGCAAATATATAGTTTTGCCTGAAATGTTTGGATTCATTTTCCTATGGATTATCTTTTCTTACAGACTTGTACGTTAAAAACAATGTTGCTTGTGTAAAAAGCATCCCAGGCCTTCAGTAAAATTTCAGCTACAAGGAGAATCAGCAGATTTCTTTTCACGTTTTAGTACAGTGCATCAGTTTATGTGTAGTTTTTGCTTAAAAGAAATTGTGAACTCCATTCCCAAGCAAGCACTGCATCAGTGGAATATTTTTATTGCAGAAAGCCATTCCTCTTGCTACCATGTGAGCGGTTTTCATGGGTGAGACTTACACAATTACCTTCCTACTGGTGGTTTTAGGACATGCATTTAGGGCAGGACAGCTGCACCATGCAAAGTGCCGGTGTGCAATACTCATCCCACAATAACAGTTTCACTAAGGGCCACTTGGTCCGGTGGTATTGGAGCTTATCATCTGAGGAGAAGAAACAGGCACTACAGATGAAGTCAAGTGATAAGTAAAGACAGACATTATGCAGCGCCAAAATAACTGATCCCACTGCAGATTTTTTAGTTCAGCAATGGCAGATGAAGCATACGAATACCTCTGTTTTGACAAGAAAGGTTGGGGATAGGGCAAGAAAATATTAACTTTAAGCATAATCCGAAGTACTTCTTTCTCTCAGATGATTTTCTGCTGGTTTTTGTTGCTGTGTGGAACAAGATGCTTGTCAGCTAGTGCTGTCCCACTGATGATACATCCTCTTGTATCTGCATAGTTTATTCCTATTCCCTCCCGTGCTCCAGAACAGCTGTTCACGTTTTCTTCTTCTTTTCGCTTGATAAGGATTTTCTTCGCAACATCCCTGGCAGCATTTTGTCATCCCAGCTCTGTGATAAATGGGTCTCTGTGATGGATCAAGGAAATAATGAAGAAAAGATAAAAAGCATCCAAAGGTAGAGTTACTTATATTGTCTGTATTCTTTTCCTGTAAATTTATATCCCAGAATGCAGAATCACAAACATTCAACTTACAACTTGCAATTAATTTTTTTAAATAGATGTTAAAAATATCTTTATATATGACAGAGTATTTAAGTTTACATATATATTTAAGTGATTGCCTGTATGGGACAATTTTCTGACTCTCTTTTGTCATGCTTTTCTGCCTTTTGTGGATGCCAGTAAATAAACGAAATAATAACCTTTCATGAAAAAAATATTTATAATATTTATAAATATACTATCCAAGACTTGGATTTCTGCCTGTTACCAAACCCAAAATCATCCACAGAGAACTTTGGGGTCCTAGGTGAAAGGGTAGCTGAAATCCATTCCTCATATTTTCCCCCTCATTCATCTCAAATTTTAGTGACCATTTTGAAGCCAAGATGGAATTGTGAATAAAATACTGGAGCACAGTGACAAGGGAAGCCTCCCCCCTTGCAGGTGATATAAAACAGAAAGTGGGCAAAGTTTATGTCATGGGAAACAGAGCTTTGTACACTAGCTGACCTCACGTGTACTTGCATACACATGTACTTACGGCAACTAGATGGCATGGAGAGACAACTGAGCTGTTCGGTTAAGTGAATAGTGCATTATCAGGCAAGTTAGGTGAAATACAGCTTCATGTCATACATTGTACTTGGTTCATTAGTTTGACAGAGTGTAATTTTAATTAACTGTTAGGGTATTTTCTGTCCTTCCAGAAAACTGTTCAGAGATGTGTCACAGTGAGGGAAAGCAGCTGAGCAAGAACATGCCTTTGCCACACTCCCTGGTTTAATTAGTGTTACCTTGTTTCTGTATTTTCATTATCTTGACTTGTGTGTATCTGTGGAAAATGGTTTTATTTTGTCCAGTCACTAATTTGAAGAATTACATTTGTGTATGTTTTCAGGTTAATAGAGCAGCTCCCCAGAGCTAATGTTGTTCTCTTACGTTACATCTTTGGAGTACTGCATGGTATAGAAATGCGATCTGAAGAGAACCAGATGAATGCATTTAATCTGGCTATCTGCATTGCACCTAGCCTGCTCTGGCCTCCTGTTTCCTCCACTCCTGATATAGAAAGTGAATTTACAAAAAAGGTAAGAGAGACTGCAGTGTAGTAAAAAACCAAACCAACCTTCATCCTGTTCAACCAGGCTGTTGGTTACAAATGTGAAAACAGTTGGTACCTCTTCAGATTGGGACCTGTCCTCTTATCAGGGTTTCAGAAATGTTCATTGATCCATTGTTATAATCTGCCAGGAAGAAGGGTGGAGAGATCATAAAGTGATACCCAGTGTATTAGCAAAGTGCTTCTCTTGTCAAAAAGATCTCTGGTTGTGGTGGCCTTGGAAGAGGACAGAGTAGAAATGGAAAAGATGTATACAAGGATGTATACTGGGACATTTTAGCTGGGCCTGACTCTTTTCGTCAGGCCCAGGAGATCGGGAGAGGAGTTCCTGGCTGTCGGGGGGCACATCATGGATGGGCAGTTTGCTCCTGTTCCTCATCTGTATAGTGAGCTTGCCCTGAGTGGAGTAGTGGAAGGTCTGACAAGACATCTCTCTCCCATTGCTTTGTTGCAGATTTCTAGTCTGGTACAGTTCCTCACTGAGAATTGCTGCAGGGTTTTTGGAGAGGAAATTACCTCCCTCTTTGGAGAAATACTAATGACATGCAAGAGAGAAAACGGCTCAGGTAATACAGATGATGTTTTGATCCTGTTAGACAGCTAAATTCAGCCAGGCAAAAGATTGGTATATTCCATAGAAGAATGCTGTTCCCTCTTCACATGGTGTTCCCAAATACTGCTGTTCTGTTTCCCTTGCCCAAAGTATTGGTGATAATCACTGATTCAACTTATCATAGACCTGGACTATATCGCAAAACGCTCTGCCAAAGAATCCCTTGCTCCCATTCCAGTCATCTGAGCCACTATGTTAAAAAAGGAGGGGAGGGGAAATAAAGAAAAAGAAATTTAAAAATCTGGAGAAGGTTTCATCTCAAGTCTAGAATTTTTGCCCAGCCTATGTTTTCTCAGAATATCGGGAAGTCAGTGGTCAACAATGGTTATAATACAGCTGTCACACCATTATATTAGGGTTGAAAGCATCTATTCTTCATTATCAAAAGGGAGAGATCTCCAGAGTTTCAATGGGATGTGCAGATTTTGCTCCTAGCACAGAAAAATCATGAAACTAGGGGTTGAAAATGTCTGACAGACTAGTTGGCAGAGCATTCCAGAAAATTATTAATATTCTTTTACTCTCCAGCTCTGCGAAAGTATCCATTTTGACTGGAGTTTTGGGTCTCTCCTTAAAATATTTGTAAAGCAGCATTTCTGTAAAATAAACTTAGTCACAGCTGGCCTATACTAAAAGTGGTAGTGGCACTTGCTCTGGCATGCCACACTGACTCGATGTGGCCATTACAAACTCCTCGTGCTCTGCCTCCAGTGAAATTTGGTGAAATCCAGTGAAATTTGGCCCACCTCCTCCCCGAGAATGGAAACACATGGGATCTGCTGTGCTGGGATGTGCTGGGACTGAGAGCTCAGACCCATGATGAGTTACGGCAGCTGAGCAAGTTTTCAGGCACGCACTCAGGAACGGTGACTGCCCATGCATGAACTGTGTCTGCTGCAAATGTGAGATAAGTCAGCCTACCGTAGCCCAGCGCAAAAGAGATTTAATGTAATTCCAGTTATCACATATACAGAACAGGGTGCAGTTGTTCATTTCTCAGTGGAAATGAGGTGACTGTTTAAAACTGAGACTAGAACTTTCTTTGTAGTGCTGCTCTTAAAATGTTGTAATTTCTGGAAAACCATAAAAGTATGCAGTATGCCCTATTTTCTTCATTTGTCTAAAAGAAGGAAAGAAAGGTTAAATGATGTTTTTCAATATTCAATTAATGAAAAGAAACCTTCAATAAATACTGATTTAATATTCTGTATGTAAATTTCCTGTGTGTAAATATTGTTTACAGCTGGATTACCTGCTACTAAAGTTCCCCACTTAGAAAAAAAAAAACACACAAAAAACCCCTTACCCTTATTTGTGCCGTTATCCTATGCTTCTTGACTGAACTGCAACTTAAAATCATGGAATTGTTCTGGTTGGAAAGGACCTTTAAGATCATCGAGTCCAACTGTTAACCTAGCACTCATTCACATTAACTTAGCACTCATTCCAGTTTTTCCATTTCAAAATTAGACAGTAATTTTTTTCTGAAATTATTGACATTTCTGCTTGAAGAATCTTTAAAGGACGAATGCTCCTAAAAGTAACGGATACTTGCCAAAAACAAAAATGCAGCTGCTTGTCAGCAGAGTGGTTCAGTCACTGACATGTTAACGCTTGTTTGTCCTTGCAGATGCTGCTTCCCTTCATCTGAATGACTCTTCCTATGACAGCCTGGAAAATGAGGCGAACGATGAAGCTGACTCCTCTTCCAGCGACTGGATTAAGAACCGAGATCAGGATAACAGGAGCAGGGAGTCTGTTTTCACTCTGAGCGACGGTGATTCGGAGCAGACGGAGGTGGATGAAATCCAAAGTAAAACCAAGTCAAAACAGTTGACCATTTCTGTTGACGTACACCGTAAGTTTTCATCACAAGCAAACTCAGAGAATGAGTCTCTCTGCTCCAATGCACTGGGCTTCTCTTCAGCAGCTACCTCAGGCACTCTCAAAACCTTGAGAAGACACAGGCGCTCCTCAGAGCCTGCAATTGGCCTCCTCGCCCCCAGCTTTGTCCGTGTTGGCGATGGTCATGAGAAGGCAACACGCAAAGCCAGCTGTGATGTTGTCCTGTCTCATGAAGACGAAGACTGTCTCCGTCAGCTTCGGTCATTGCAGATGGAAGGGCAAAAGCTTATCAATCAGAGCTTGATTATAGGGATTAATGTCGGTAAAAGTGACAACACAAACCAAAATGTTGAAAAGAAAGACTCGTCCCATTGCCTCCTGCCTCCAATGCCAGAGGGATTAAATATTTGCTCAGGATTTAGCTCTTCTAGCCTGTCTTCTCCTGGGACATCTCCGTCTGTGTCGTCAATGAGCTCTCTGGACAGTGCTTTCTCTCAGTTTTCAGACCAATCTGTGTTTACCCCAACTGAAACCTCCTCCCCTTTCGATAGCACTTTTCAGTCACTAAGGAAGCACGAAGACACTGCCACTGAAGCGGCTGATGACTATTTGGTTATTCCGACCAGGGTGCCACCATCTTCACAACCTACCGACACTTTGGCTGAGGGGGGCTTAGTGGAGACCAACAGCAGGCCAGAGCACCTGAAATCTGCTGGCAGAGTCGATAGCTATTTGATTAAGCCTGACATTCAGCTGTTACCTCTGAAAGTCACAGGGAGAGACAGACTTCATGATCCAAGATCAAAGAGGAGGTCTAGAAAAGCATTACAGCAATCCAAAGTTTGAAGAGACTGACCAAAGCTTTTTGCGGGGGAGTCTTAATGCTTAAAATAAACACCATAAAGAAAATGCCTTTGGTGTTACATGTGTGTTCATTTTAAGTCTAATATCCAGGTTGTTCAAATTTAATTGAGCAGTCCTCAGATTCACAGGTTTTCTTTTTTTAGGAAACTAAGTAATGTTCCCACATAAAGCTTTGCAAGAACATTATAAGCATAAATAAAAATTGCTAAAAAACAAGCAAACAGAAATCTCTTGAAAATATGGAAGGATCGCAGGAGGTAACTAAGAGCAGCACCCTGTTCTCTGAGCTTGCCAAGGCAGCGGGGTGCCTGCTGGGCCTCTCCCCTTGACCACTTGTGTGTTGAGCCTTGCAGATGTGAGTCCCAGTCCTTTGTGGTTTTGATGTACCGTGCAAAGTCAGCATAGATTCCATAAGTGTGGTATTATACTACTGTTCTGAAACTGATAGGTATTACCTTCATTGTCCTCCAAGGAGTAAGCGTATTGTTTTCTGTATGTTTATAAGGTATGTTCGATAGGTGTAGTTATTTCTTTCACACTGCAAAAAGAAGGAAAAGAAGCTCAAAAATACATAAAGAGAAACGCTGAAGCTTGTATCTAACACCTCGCAACTCTGTGTTTCATTTATTGTGCTTCGTTGGCTGTTCTGTTCGTGTTTAAGTTGTGAATAGTTTCTTAACATTGCTGTAAATGGCATTATGTATTATTGCAAGCAGAACACATGTGATTTTATTACGCAGCATCTAAAACATCTTATAATATATTAAAAGTAATGCATTATCTAAGTGCTTTGAGTTTGTATAATATATCCTGATAATTTTTGCTATTATATATGTTCTGAAAAAAAATGTGTATTTTTGTACTTGCAAAAACTGCTGCTAATTTTACGAGTTCTGTTTTGTTGTTACAGCACTGGTATTGATGTGTATGCATTCAATGCTATGTATTAAATATTATTTGTTATGTCATAAATTCAGTTTATATTCTGTGTAGTTTTTTTTTTTTAGGTGCCAGTTCTACAAGCTATTGCTGAAGCAAAAGTCGCAGTGATGCCATTGCAAATATTGCATGAGGAAGGACTGCAGGCATTTTTCCTCCTCTTTGGGTGGCATCATTCATACTGTATGTTGTCATCCTGTTAACTTTTGTAAATTTTAGCAATATTCAAACAAGAATTCCCACTCTTTTGCTCTTCATCTAGAGAGATGAGGGTGTTTTCAGCTAATGGGATGCACTTAACAATATGGAGGTGCAGAGAGATCTTTTCGGATAAGAGATATTAGGGCTGGGAACAAGGAAAGAAGGGGAGTGGGACACTGGATGAGAGGAAGATTTATTCTTTAATGTTCACAGGGTTATAGAGAAAGCAAGAAGGAATGGCAGAGGTAAACTAAACATATTTGGTCACGCGTGCATGCATACAGTGCTTCTGAAATGGTATTGATTAATTCATTAGCTTTACATCTTCAAAAGCCCTCCCCCGCTGCAGTTAATACTGGCCATAATGAAGTTTCAGATCCTATTCTGCTTTGCTACGCCCTGGTAAAGGTGCTTATGCTCCTAAGTCACTACACGTTACTGAAAAATGTAAACACTGACTAGTGCTCTAAGCTGTTTCCAAGTATTATCAGCATAAAAGGTTTTTAGCTCTGTATCAGACAGAATGGATACTCTCCAGCAGATTTGGAGGGGGTTGATGTGTGTTAACAAAGCTAGAAATATCCTTACTTGACAATATAGACTCAGAGGGTTATTATTTTGGGCTCTAATCCTGCAAATGTTGTATCTGTAAGCAGAGCTGCATTTGCAGAGACCCACGTAATGCAATAAACCATCGTGCACTTGGAACTATACCAGCATGTATAATTGTGTGCAGGCTCAAAGACTTCACTGCAATCTAGTCTTTTTCATCTTTTTCATATTCAGCTATTTTAATAAAATAGTAATATGGAGAATCTGATATGTAATAGTCACCTTCCAAAGGTAAAATCCTTTGTATGTATTTGCGACCTGTCATCTAACAGCCCTACATATGCCACTTCCTTTAAAACAACAACAACAAAAGATGCTGTTTTGAAATAAAACAGCTACTCTGCATTTCTTTTCGGAATGGTAAAAAGCATATTGCTGTGCTGCCAAGATTACATCAAGTAGCAAATGCTGATTCATTGCAACAATAATAAAGCTTTAGAAAAACTCTAGTCTCTGCCAATTATAAATGTTCTGTCCTGCAAATGATACCTTCCAGCAAGTCATTTATCTCTGCTAGTCTGAAGTAAATGTATATCCAAGAGTGCTTCGTTGTGAAACAAATTATGTGTCTGCTTTCGAGCTGTAGCTAATGCTAGAGTGCTTTCAAATTCAACCATATGGTGAACAAGCTGGATGTAGACCCAGTACGATTTAAAATGCACTCCTGTCTTACAAGGCGTACACCCCGCTGCTGCATGAGCCGTGTTCTGTGACAATGACAAAAAAGAGCACTAATGGAGAAGATCGCTGTCTGCAACTGCTCACTAAAGAAATTAAATGCTGTTAAGATCCAAAAAGAATTACCCTGGACCTTTTCAGAGTGTCAGATGCGACTCTGAAGAACACAGTAAGCAGCAGCGTTAGGTCTGCTGTTGTTGGGAAGACAATGTTTAATGTACCGGGGCCCCTGCTGCTCTCTTCCCCTGGGCACCCCGGCAGGCTGGGACGGGATCCCTGGTCCAGGGAATATTAAAAAGACATCTTTGTAAATTTTTTTATGGCTCTGCTGATGGCCTGTGAGAAGGTGGTGGGCTAAAGGTGGCCCCAAGGGCTGAGCCCCCTCCCTTCTGCCCTGGCTCCAGCTGGGTGCCCCAAACACTGGGGTCCCTGGTGAAGTCCTGCCCATGTCCCCAGCACCGCGAGACACCACGTCTTCCCCAGCCGCCTGCCTCTCTCAACTGGCAGTGGAGGGTGGCTGCTTCGGAGGAGGTGCACGAGTCTTAGGGATGTAGGTGAGATGTTTCCAAAATGTTTTCTTCTTTCCTGAAATAGCAAAGCTTCACAGAAATTAAATAAAAGAAAAAAAGAAAAAAAGTAAGATTAACTTAGGGAAGAAACAGTGGCAATGACTCCTTGTTCACTGCTGTCAAGCACACAAAATGAAGCAAACTGACAAATTACGTCTCTCACTTGGACCTTCTGTCCCACAGGGGTTCATGATCTCATCGTTAATGAGCATCCTGCCTCTGCTTCACAAGTACTAACCATCATTCCTGTCAGGTGATTTCAGAGATTAATATAATGTAAATTTAGAGCAATTTGTTCTCAACCTGCATTGAAAGTTTTTGCTTTTTTTATTAGCCCTGGTAAAGGGTTTGTGTGCCTGAAATGTCATGGTTTGGGTTTTTGGTTTTTTTTTTTTTTGGTGGGCTTTTCCAATTCTTTCCATCGGTCTCATAAATGTTATTGCTTCATCCCTGCAAGTTTTATCTCTCCATCACAGCCCAATCCAGGAAGGAGGAAGACATCCCATCCATTTTCTGCTTAAACTAGTTTGCAGAGTTCAAGCAAAATAGATTATGAGGTCCTGAGGCTGAAGCATGACCTTTACACAGAAAGTGTCCCTCTATCCATGCCTCCAAATCACCAGATTTCTGTTAATACCTTTCTTGTTCTGGTGACATATGTGGCTCCAGGACCTGGTGATCCACATCTCATTTCCAGCTCTGCTCCTGATCTGCTGCATGACATTTGGCAAATTTATTTGCCTCATCCGCTCCCTGCTTTGCACCACTAGCCTTTTCTCTAAATATCCTGGTTTTCTGGGACAGGCTGGTGGCTGCAGGTGTTTGCACAGTGCCCAGCACAGGGTGGGGTGCTGCACGTGTGGGACCTGGACAACAGTGCTGTTGCACAAGGAGCGGGGTAAAACCCACTGACAGCCCTGAGTTTATTATGACTGTGGTGACCTCTGTGTTGGATGGGGAACTTGTTAACCAAGTTGCTTGGTAGCATGGAGCTGTCATTTATCTTTCTACCACACACACAGCCATGCCTGCGCCCATTCAACTGACCTTATTCATGGATGCAAAGTCCAGGAGGGTGACGGTGAGTTCTCTCTTGAAAAGAAAGAGAACTGCAGATTCTGACTTTTTCACTTTCATCCATGCATGACCAGACATGACGGAGATTGGGAGACCAGGAGGTGACCAGTGCTTTTGGGAACCACACATGGGCAGTCACAGGTATGTGCACAGGGTGAGGCTGCCATGACCCAGGCACACAGACCCACTTCGCATCCCTTTCAGGCTGACCTGTGCAACTACAGCATTTCCAGGACAACCTCAGTGAGCTGGACCTAGCAACCTCCTCTCATTTTCATCCATAGAAACACAGGGAAGTGGGATAATTAATGCTGGAACAAACCTCAGGAGGTCTCTGGTCCAGCCTCCTGACACAGGCTTGCACGTCTATGATGTAGCTCACATCTGGAAGAAGGATAGCAATACTCCAGCAATTCACTGTTATTCATCAAGGCTGGAGAAATTTAGCAAAAGGTAGCTGGCTCAGACAGTTAAATAAAATCTTTTGGAACAGATGATGATGATGACTTTTTAAAGAACCCAGAAAATATCTAAGAAAGCAGCAAAAGCTGTAGTCTTACACCAAATCTTCAGGATATCCCAATAACCTTTTACATTAGGAGCAGAGACTATGACACACATTTTTCCTCAGTATTTAACATCTCCCCATATCCTGGATACAAAATACCTGAGTACACATAAGGAGATGATAGCCTCGGTGACACCACTGGGCAACCCCATGCACTCACAGCATTTTGAGGAATTGTCTAGAAGAGGACGCAAGGTACTGGCTGCACTGGGGGCTTTTCCCTCACCAGGGGCTGATGTGCGGAGAGGCTGAATGACCAGTCATGTTAAGCTTCGTCTTTGGCATTTGTGCAAGGCCACTTCCCCTTGGAAGTGTCCTTTGCTCCTGCCAAGTGTAAGAGGCAGTGGAGCGTGATGCCTGCTGGCTAAGCGGAGCCCTACATAAAACATCGAGGGAAGCGAGCCAGCTCTCTCATTCACAGAAACGCTTGCGTGACTTCACTGACTCTCAAGATTAGTTACCAACATCTCTGTATTGAGGCCACCGTCAAGCTAAACTAATTGACCTGCTAGCGTCCAAGAGGTAAGACTCTTTGGTTAAAGGTGTTGAATATTTCTGTTAGGACATGGTTGCCACACAGGGCCTAAAGGTTTTGGGCATCACTTGTGTTTTATAAATATGTACAGTGCACTGTGTAATGATTTTTCCTTGCTACTAGTTTGGCTCCAGGCCTTATTTTGTCTGGGTTTCATAGTGGCTTCACTGCAAATGTCAGCAGTTCCTTGAAGACAAGTGCTCCGGTAGCTGCTGCCAGTTGCATTAAGTTAAATATTTCAGAATTTAGCCATTCAGTGACCCTACGTGGGAGAGGTGTTTTCAATACATAAATTATTTCTCTGCACTTGATTCTCTTGTCACAGACTATTTCCGTCAACCTGCTACAAAACTGCTCTCAGATGCAGCGGTGCAGGATCCCCACCCCACTCCCTGGGACCATCAGAGGAGAGGGGTCAGCCCATGGTCCTTGGGTGAACCCCACCGAGGTGATTTATTGGCACATCTGCTTGGGAAAGGGATGTCTGACACCACCATCCCATATCCACAAGCGCCTTTGACTTGAAGAACCTGAGGTGACCAGGCAGCCAGGGAAGTTCATGCCCCAAAGTCACCTTTTCAAGCAGGACTTGGTCTCCTCAGATCAGAGCAGTGAGGACAGGTTGGCATTGAAAGAGGCTCTTCATTGCTCAGGCCCATCTGGATGCTTCCATGGCATTGCTATCCCTCTACTAAATATCCACGTACTTGCAGAAATGTGCAGCATCTGAATGATATACTTTTCATGCAGAGATATCATGAAGAGTCTGGAAGGTCAACTCCAGCAGAGTGCCTGGGCTTGGGCTTAGCCTAAATGTGTAAATAGCCCCAGAGAATTCCAGTGAGATTTTTTTATGTGCTTAAAGTCCTTATTTTAAGGGCTGGAGCCCACGTGTCAATTTTCTAAATAAATTAGAAAACACACCAGTATTCCCACATTGCTGGAAAAATTGATCCTTATCAAATTTCCATTCACAATTTTAATTTCTGTTACAGAGATCTATCTATCTATTATTTTGTAGAGACTTTGAAAACATTTTTCCATTGTGTAAGAACTAAGAAATAGTATTCAGTACTTACGCGTCCTGTCTAGATTTAAAAAAAAAATGAAGAAATTGTCCAATAAAATGTTTGGCAAAGCCAAAGTCTCAATTTTTTTTGTGTTTTTTTTAACCTGGGATATGAGCTTACAGTATACTTGTCTGAGGTGTGCAAATTCAACAGCATAGTAATTGGTTTATTACACAGAAACTGGAGGCTCCAACTTTGCCAAGAATTTTTACTGTGTAAATTCTTCACTTTTCTCACCTTCAAGAAGGCCATAAAACCCACAACTCTGCAAACGGGTCTCTGTGAACAAAATCCCAGTGCTGCCTTGTGGTCAGGAGACCCACACGATGTGGGTGCAGAGCAGGTCCCATCGTAAAACGGGTTGTTAGTCCAGGCCCATCACTCCAAGGTATTTACAGCCTTAATACAATCCCCATATGAATTCACTTAGCTTTCTGTTAGGTTTTCATCTCATAAAGGGATGGATGCTCTCAAATCTGATTTTCTTCCATGGCTGGCACAGAATCAGGCCCTGAAACCTATTCAAATAAATTTATTTTATTGGAGTTTATTGCAATGAACTGAGCAGGTAAGCATGGCGGTGCTGGAAGATGAGCGAGGTGTGTGGAGGGCTGAAAGATGCCCGTGGTCAGGGCATGCATTAGGGTATAAAAAAATGCTCTGTGTGTTCATGAGGTGAGAAGATGCTGAGGCCATGCAATGGGGCAGGGTGATGCCAGGCTCTGGGGAAGTGGTTGTGGTGCCCGTGCCACTCCTGGGACTCCGGGACCACGGGAAGGGCCAAGCTCCTTGTCCTGAGTGGCTGGGGCGTCACTGGCAGGTGGCACCTGCCCACCTGCTCAGGGCCACCCTTGGGTACCTTCACAGCTCAAAATCCCTGGGGATGGCACAGAGCCACCCAGTTCTCCCTTCCAGCGGGCACCAGTGGCTGGGAGGCATGGTAATGGGCTGGGACATGCAGATGAGTTGGGGACATGGAGATGAGCTGGGACATGGAGATGGGCTGGGAACATGGAGGAGGGTTCGGACACGGAGACAAGGGTCAGACCCAGCACAGGAGCAGGCAGGCTGAGGCATCTCCATCCCTGGAGATGTGTGCTGGTCCGGGACATGTGCACCCATTGGACGCCCACCCATGGGACACGCACCCCCAGCAGACACAGACACTCACCCATGAAACACTGCACCAGGGGACACGCAGCCAGCACACAGGGACACCAGGGACATGCACACCCTTTGTGTGATCACTCCAGCTTTATTAGAGCCAGGGCTGTGGTAGTGTGGCAGCATGGAAGCGGTGGTGGCTGGGACTAGATCCCACCCTTGGAGGGAGAACCTGTCTCGTGGCATGTTGGATCATCTACCTCATAGAAGAGAGTGTCCATCACCCCCAGAGTCATCAGTTACTAGTGGTGTAAACCACCAGCCCGTGATGCTTCTTGTATTTCCAGTGACAAAGCGGCTCCAACAGCACACTTGTCACGTTCACTGGAAGAGCTCACAGTCCTTTTGTCATTACAAGCACCCTGCTGGTTTCTTTTCTGCCATTCTTTCACCCATTGGTCTCCTACCCAGGTGACACTGGAATAACTCAACTCCACCATGTGGCTGCGTGTGACAGACCCAGCGGTTCAGGGTTTGGTTCCAGCAGGCAAGTCCATGGGGAGAAGCACAGCCATTTTATCATGAATTTCCATACAACTGCAAGTCAAAAGAAAATGAAAATATCTCACATCCTACTGGGGCATAAAGCAAAGGGACTTCAGCCTTCAGGAATGAATCATAGAATCACAGAATCATAGAATATTTTTGGTTGGAAAGGACCTTTAAGATCATCGTGTCCAACTGTTAACCTAGCACTGCAAATTCCACCACTAAAGCATGTCCCTAAGCACCACATCTACTCATCTTTTAAATACCTCCAGGGATGGTGACTCCACCACTTCTCTGGGCAGCCTGTTCTGATGCTTGATAACCTTTTTGGTGAAGAAATTTTTCCTGATATCCAATCTAAACCTCCCCTGACACAACTTGAGGCTGTTTCCTCTCATCCCATCACTTGTTACTTGGGAGAAGAGACTGACACCCGCCTCACTACAACCTCCTTTCAGGTAGTTGGAGACAGCAATAAGGTCTCCCCTCAGCCTCCTTTTCTCCAGGCTAAACCACCTCAGTTCCCTCAGCCGCTCCTCATCAGACTTGTGCTCCAGACCCTTCACCATCTTTGTTGTCCTTCTTTGGACCCTCTCCAGCACCTCAATGTCTTTCTTGTAGTGAGGGGCCCAAAACTGAACACAGTATTCGAGGTATGGCCTCACCCGTGCTGAGTGCAGGGGGACGATCCCTGCCCTAGTCCTGCTGGCCACATTATTTCTGATACAAGTCAGGATGCTGTTGGGCTTCCTGGCCACCTGGGCACACTGCTGGCTCATATTCAGATGGCCATCGATCAACACCCCCAGGTCCTTTTTCCACCAGGCAACTTTCCAGCCACTCTTCCCCAAGCCTGTAGCACTGCATGGGTTTGTTGTGCCCCAAGCACATGAAGCATGTTCAGGAGGCTCATTCCCTGGATGGAGAAACGCGTCTCTCTCCATCTCCTGAGCATCACATCCCTGCTGGACGCCAGCCAAGGGCTCTGAGCGCTTTGCTCACTCAGCGCTTGGAGGGCGCTCGGGTGAACACCCGACGAACCCAAGATAACACATCAGGTTTGAGGCAGAAGGCTGGATTACTTTGATTTATTTTGCTCTCAGCAAATGTAACTACAAAATAGGTCAGCCCAAACGTTACGGAATCAGCCTGTTCCCTTGCTGATGCTTGATTTCAGCTTTTTTTTTATGTGGGTGTTATTGATTACAAGGAACTGAAAAAAAATATAACTAAGGTTTCTTTTTCTGTCAGCATAGCTATTTCCAAAGGAAAAAAATTGCATAGAATGATCTTTAAAAACAGAAAAACAAGCCCTTCTTACAAAGGTGACCTTATTCTTTAAAAGAAATAAACAGACAAAACAACAGCGAAAAACAGCAAGTAAAAGTTTTGTGTTAAAAGCTTGGAAAATCATGATTTTCAATCATGCGTTCATTCACCGTGAGACTTAAACTAGAGATTTAGTGACATATTGGCATGTGCCCCGTGTTTTGGCTGTTGGCCGGGGAATTTCCATGTCCAGCCCAGCTCTAACATCCCCTGTGGGGAGCCGCTCTTTGAGAGGCTTCCCAGTGGCCACCACATCTGGGTGGTTCACTGCTTATGAACACAAAGAAATACATCAACTATTGACAAAATTGATGCTTTTGATAAAATTGCCTGGAGCAGGGAACAGGACAGAGCTGTCCTGTGAACCCACTCAGTGATAGGACTGTCCATGGAGGAAGCCTCTGGGCTGGAGCTGGCACCAGCAATGCCTCCTTTCTCCCTCCTCAAGGGCAGACAGTGGGGACATGGGAGATGGGGATCAGCTGCGGTGGCCTTTGCCTCCTTGCACAGGTGATGCCTGCACATTTCCGTGAAGGTGAATTAGGCAAAAAGCTTTTCAGGTCCATGTCAGCTTTTGGCATCTCGAACCTGCTGTCGGCAGGGAGCTCACCACTGATCTCTGCCCCCGTGAAAAAGGCATCCTGGAGCTTTGTTTCATACCAGCCACCTGCACCAAAGTGCTGATGAAGGGCTGGCTGACATTGCAACCAAAGTGGCCCCTGGTCCAGGGCATCCGAAAAGCCCTGGGATCCAGCAATGGAGAGGTCTGAACCTACACACTGCAGGACCTCGTCCTCCTCAAGAGGCTGGGTCACATCATACAGCCTGCTGCTTTTCCTGAAGCAATGGAGTTCACGCTCACTTTGAGTAATTAAATCTCTCTGCTTTTCAATACAGTTTCTCACTGGTTGAGGGTGTGGGGGAGAGGCTTTTATTTGCCTGACTATCGGGAAACGGATGTGTTTTGTAGGTTGCATTGAGCCTTATACCAAAATCAGTCCAAAAGGCTGTCATTTGAATCCATTATTTGTAGACTTACCATGTGCAATTGTTCTTAACTGGAGTCTGGGCACTCCGTGAGCACCGGTGTGTGTATGAAAAGCTACACATAAGCGTGCACATGTGTGCGTTCATCTATGTGCACAGATGAGGAACACACTCAGCATTGCTTATCGCTTTCTCTCCTGTTCTAAGGTTCGCTCACCTAGCTGGCAAGGCCTGGAGGCTGCTGCCCTCCTGCGCCGCCCCCAACACACGCGCGCACACTCGCACAATTAGCAAAGAGCACAACGAGCCGTGCGCTGTGGGCCGGTTGCCCAAATCGTTGCAGAGACACTGCTGGCTATGGACAAGGGCATCAAAGGAAGCAGGCTGGGCTCGCAGACGGCAAAAAACAGGACTGTATTCTTCAGATAATTTATTTG
This sequence comes from Nyctibius grandis, assembly GCF_013368605.1. Classification (NCBI taxonomy): domain Eukaryota; kingdom Metazoa; phylum Chordata; class Aves; order Nyctibiiformes; family Nyctibiidae; genus Nyctibius; species Nyctibius grandis. The sequence goes on from NC_090659.1 coordinate 108,081,402, forward strand.
CAATGAATAATTCAGCTGGCTTTTGTTGTGAAGCTGAATTAAATACAGAGCATTAAGCATGCTGAGATCCCCAAACAAAGAGCACTATTCACTCCTAGCACAAAGGAATATTATTTACTATCATTAATTAACTTCCACACAGAGCCACAGCCGTCTCTTTAGGTTCTGAGAAAGAGTAAGAGAAGAACGTGAGCACAGAGCTGCTACAATTTCCCTTCGCTTGTCTTTCTCCCCGCAGACACGCACTGGCTGCAGGCTGAGCTTGGCTCACTACGGCACTTTTGGCAGCACCGTCCCCGTGCCGGAGCGTGGGCAGGTCGCTCGTTATAGCGGGGAGCGATGCACGACGGAACCCGCCGCCCCCTCGCCCCTCGCCGCCGGGCAGTGCTGGGGGTCCTGCCCCACACCGCTGCAGCGCCAGGCGCGGATGGTGATGCCCATGGGGCAGCGCCCGGGCCTCCCAGAGCTGATGCAAAAACTGGTAGATGGTATAAACCGGCATTCTCTGAGCGTACGCAGCTTCAAGGGTTCAGATTGCTCTAAACAAAGCCCGAGGAGGCAGAAATGCATTTGCCCTTGGGAAATGGGTTAAGGGCCTGGATGCCCCATCTACCTAGGCAGCAAGAACATTTTTTAGCATTTAATGAGCCTATGTGCTAATTAGTTCTCTGAAGTCTCTCATCTGAAATACCAAGCTTTAGGATAACCAGAAATGCAAATTCTTGGCAATATCAGCAGTTATTATTATTGCTGCAGTAGTGACTAGAGAGCAGCTCTTCGCAAGCACAAAGGGAAATACGAGGCTTCTGTCGGGTGGTTTCAGAGCTTTTCTGCAACAGTTACATCGTGCTCTTTGCAGGTGATGCTGTAGATCATAAAAAAAGCTGGGTGGAGATTTTTGGCCAAAATATTTTTCTTTTGGAAGACAAGGGTCTAAGTTATGTTGAAACATTTCATAAATACACATCAATTTTGCTTAATTTTTTTTCCGTTTTAAAAGTGCTGAAGCCCTGTTCCCTTTATCCATGAAAGTCCACATTTTCTTCTGACATTTTAGATGAAAAAAGCAAAATGAAATTCTACCTCAGATCTTGCTTCAATTTATGATGCATTTTTAGAAAAGTCAAGAAAAAAAGTCAGAAGTTCAATATCTCAGGTTGAATTAAATGTTCCATTTGATTCCATGTGATTTCCTTCAACTTCTCTGTTTGTTGAGAAACTTCCAAGGCTTTGTAGACCAAGCGATCTGCTGGGAGGAGGACACAAGGTGGCTGAGCAGGGAACAGAGCCATCAGCGATCACACAGTGTACACCAGCCAGCCCATCCTGAACCTGGAGACGCATCTCTGACAAAGGGCAGGACAGGGAGATGTAAAATGCCATTTTTAATTGAAGAAATATCTGGCTAGGATGTAGTTGGAGAAAAGGGCCTAACTCTCTGCCCTGAGTCCAAGGTCCAAGGACTAGTCCAAGCTGGTCCAAGGACTAGTTGAAGCTAGTCCTCCTGCACTGTGATCCAGACCTGGATGTCCTACAGCCTCTTGTGGTTGAACAACATCTTCCTAATGTCTTGTTATTACTCCAGTGTCATCAGGTCATTTTGAACTTAGATTTTCCTCTTGGGATTCACTTCAAGATTTAGACCCCTAATTGCAGGTGTCTACGCATGCGCCAGGCATCCCAGCTCCCACTGCAGTTGGTACGGTCAGCAGAGCATAGACAGCAACTTGGTCAATGACTAATGGCATGGAGAGCTGGCTGGCAGGTGAGATGCATTGCCCAAATGTGGGCACTTGCTGCTATTCAAAATGTTGTAGGACAGTGGATGCAGCTGTGCAGGGCCGGCAGATGCCACACAGGAGGTGCAGGGTCCCTCACCCCCCGGGAGAGCACCTGGAGACCAAGCAGTGTCTGCTGTCTCCAACGTGGCACTAGACACCTGTGCTTTGGCAGTCAGATCCTTCCCTGGTGCTTGATTTAGGGGACCTGAGTCACTCTGTGGACGCCGCTGACCATGTTAACTGGATCCCCAGTAGATACCGTGGGAGCTCAGGAGTCAGGTCACATGTGGACACCTATGTATACACCCCGCAACCTTGGTGGGCACCCAAAAAGCCCGCATTCAGCCTGAATCCCAGCCTGGATCCCTTTTACCTTAGCGCTGTCTGCAAAAGCATCTTCTCAGCTCCAACCTCCAAATGGTCTGGAGGTGCAGAGGCAAGCAGGGAAGGACAGACCCCTGCAGAGCCCCTTCCAGTGCAGACAGCCATGGGGCCTCTCATCTGCTGGTGACTGCTCTCCAAATGCAGCTGTTTGTCCATGTCATATTTACCCTGTTTGCAGTAAGCATGTTACGCTGCTTGGCATCAGAAGTTAAGATATAGAGTATCTACTGCCTCCTCCACCTCCTTTTATCCAGGTGACTGTCAGAGTAAGAAATTAAGGACAAGGCAGAAGAATCAGACAAGACGCATTTTTTACAATAGATTCTTCTGAATCAAATAATATTGTTTTTTAAATTTTTATCTACGTTTGAATTGGGCAAAGTTTGAGCAGCAGAGGGAAAGGCTCCCAGCCAGCATGTGTGTGTATACGGGGCAGGAGATCTCAGCTGGGCTCAGTCAAGGAGAGCTGCTCTGCTCCCGAAACAGTCATTGCTCTCCCTCTCATGGATGTTACGGACAACTTTTCATCACAACAGTGGCTCAGGCTTTATTAATTATTTCTGTCTAGTCAAATGAACTCTTCCTCCTTAATTAGGCCATTGAGGAAATGCTTCAACAACGACCATTAGTCTGTGCCCTCAGCAGCCGGTGACGCACTGAACAGCATCTAACGGGGAAAGAAGAGCAAGCATTGCTCTGCGTCAGATAAATTAGTTCAGACGAGGAGAGTGAAGCAAGCTGATCTTGCAGTGCTCTAAAACACGAGGGTCAGAGCTCTCCATTCAGCAGCTTGCTTTAGGAGTAATTACTGGGGAAGCTGTTCTCATTAACTGTGAGGGACAGATAGCTACAGCCCAGCTGGGGATGGGGGATAGCTCTTCTCACACTGAGCACACTCATATGCTGCACTCATCATTATCTCCTGAGGGGTCTTCAAGCCCCTCCATTGTTCTGTGACCCTGGGGGCACGGGGCACCCATCCCAGTCACTCCACATCTCCCACAGAGCCGTAGGACCTCTCACGAATGATGCCCATGGCCCTGATTCATGAGCTGGCTCAAGGCAAAGCTACCTTGCAGCTGAAGGAGCTGAACGACTGGATCCAGCCTATGTTTTTCTCTAAAGCTGTGTTTACTTTAAGGCAGATCATTACACAGCTTTGGACTCCAGCATGGCATGACAAAAGAGAACATTTCATCATGCTGTGAGGGCTGTACTCAGACATAGGTGAAGGGGGAACTGATGCTAAAGTGCAGCAGAAATAGGGGCATTGCCTCTTAATACTCCTTCTTGAGATGATGCACTATTATTCTTTTCTATTTCAGAGCTCCTTTGCTTAGATGTTGTTGAAGGGTGTCAGGAAAGACATTTCCATTGCAAACTTTGCTCAACGGCTCCCCACCCAGGATTATGTGCTGTTTGGGGAAGGGGAAGGGGAAGGGGAAGGGGAAGGGGAAGGGGAAGGGGAAGGGGAAGGGGAAGGGGAAGGGGAGGGGAGGAAGAGCTGCTGCTGTAGCTGACGTGGTTCAGCTGTGCCAGAGGAAACAGCCAGCAGTGGAGGTACAGCCGCTTACTCCTCTCCCTGACAGTCTTTGTAACTGCTGAAAGTCTCCTTTTCTAAAAGAAGATAAAACTCGGGAAAGTGTCAAATGCTCCTATAACACGCCCTTAACTAACTGCATCAATCCAATTTATTTACATCTCTCAGATCCTTTCCTCCAGAAAAATTGCGATGGCTTCTGGCTGGAGAGTTAGCTGAGTGAATCACAGAATCACAGAATGGTTTCGGTCGGAAGGGACCTTAAAGATCATCTAGTTCCAACCCCCCCTGCCATGGGCAGGGACACCTTCCAGTAGACCAGGTTGCTCAGAGCCCTGTCCAACCTGACCTTGAATATTTCCAGGAACGGGACACTTACCACCCCTCTGGGCAACCTGTTCCAGTGTTTCACCACCCTCATCGTAAAAAATGTCTTACTTAAATCTGGTCTGAATCTACCTTCTTTCAGTCTAAAACCATTACCCCTTGTCCTATCGCAAGAGGCCCTACTAAAAAGTCTGTCCTCATCTTTCTTATAAGCCCCTTTTAAGTATTGAAAGGCCACAATAAGGTCTCCCAGAGAGACATGACATGAAGGCTCCCACACAGTCAGTGAGGAGTTTCCAGAGTCTAGTCCAGACACATGAAGTTAAGCCTCTGATGCTCTCTGTTCACCATACACCGAGCTCAGGTGCCTCCAGAGAGCAATTTAGATCAGCTACATTAGGTGCTACCTCTTCTTGTTCACTATGCAGGCAACAAATAACAAAACACCTTGGGATTCACTCCTCTTACCACTGAAGAGAAATAGGTGACTTCCGTTAAAAAGATGAGAGTTTTTTTCAGACTTACAGGCAATTCCTTAGTCTGCAGTAAGCTTAGGTGAGAGAGGACACCCTGGAGCAGGACATCCCAGTGTTCACGCACTCCTGACTTTAGGCACAAGGAAACTGAAGTTCAAGCAGGGAGACATCTCCTGAACTAGGTGTCATGCTGCATAGGGCTAGATAGGAAGCTAAGTGGTTCTCTAGGATTTAGCAGGAATTTAGGTGCCTTTGGGTGGAATTCAGGTTAAGTCCCATTTTAGGTGGGATTTGGAAGGACCAGCTCTAGCCATGGTTACCTCTGTTTATCTGTCTGAAGTGCATTGAAGGGTGGTCACAAACCCTCTAGATGTGACCTGGGTGTAGTGGGGTGATGTAGGAGGGGTTTTGTGCATTCACATCCCAGAGGCTGCCTAAAGCCAGAGGCTCCTTTGGCACTGCAGACCACTCCTTGGCAGCGGCAGCCACCACCGACCACATAAACCTACTTTGAACTACTGAGGTGGCTACTGCATGCATAGGTGCCCTTTGAACCCCTCAAGCTGCCTAGGGGAGACTTTCTCTTGGTCTTGTAGAGGTAAGAGCAAGGTGTGGGTGGGTGGGGGGAATTTCTCAGGAAGAAACTTGGCATGGAGCAAGAGTCAGGTTTTCTCATATTTGTCCGTTCTGGCCCTATGCAAGAGCTCCATCATCCCACTGAGCTTTTGAGACAGGGAACAAGCCATGATTTTTAAGAGTAATTGTCTGTAGGAGATATTAATTCTATTTTTATCCTTCTCTGTAACAAAAGCTTTCCAATAACGTCCTCACCACTCATCAGCATTACTCACTAAATACGTTTAAATAACACAATTACTGTATTACCCTTTTTACTCCCTCCTTCCTGCTTGATGTTTGGCCCAACAAATAAATGCCACGTTTCTGTTTCCAGTTCTGTTGTATTTATACGCTCTCACTGACACCTTCCAGACGTCATTTCCCAGGACAGATAGAGTCTCTGTTGTGAACGGGACTGTCCTAACCTGGAAAACAAGCAAGCAACACACACACAGTGGCCTCACAAATCAATTGAAAACACACAGTGTATAGAATAAGAGATAATGGGCCAATTTGTGTGGAGCTTCAAACTCCATTTGAACAACAAAGATTAAGCAGAGAGGATGTATTAAGGCATCTGCTTGCATAGTCCCTGATAAAACTGGGATTAGTAAATATTTTGAGCACAGAGATCCATCAAATATAAGATGTAAAACCACCCTAAACCACTCCCAGGCATAGCAAATGCCCAGGGAGCAGAAAAATCTGTCGTGAAGTACTAGGCTGGACCTAAGCTGACTATCACCCTTTGTCAATGCCCTCTCTAAAAAATGAAGAAAAAAATAGGTTTTGACCAGAGATTACAGGGAAAGAAATGAACCGTAAACGCTCCTCAGATCACCTCTCATCTTGCACTGCCATTATGGACTTTGCCATACAGAAAGTCTTGGAGGGACGTATGTACCGCAACTTACGGAGGTGCCTTAGTGGTCACAAGGCTGGCAGCAAGCCCTTGCACCATCTATGAGCTGCAGCTTCCCACGACGGGCAGGGCAAGGCAGGGCAGTGCAGGCAGGGAGGGGTTACACAGCCCTGGGAGCAGAGGTGCACAATGCCAAACTCTCTACATGCAGACTACTAAAACAGCCCAAGATCCCAAGGTCCCCAAATGAGATGTTAAGAGGCAACCCTTCAGTGGTGGCAAACAGATGTAGTTGCAGTGATGCAGCCACAGACATGGGGTTTGCACCCTCTGAGGCCCAGCAGATAAGTTCCTTACCCATAATGAAGATGAATCATGGAAAAAATCCTTGGATGCAGAGCCAAAGGTGATTAAAAATGTCTCTAATCCTCCCACTCTAATTTCCTTAATTTCCCAAGACAAATGATAGCATCTGAGTACTTACATACTTCATGCAGACTGACAGGAAAACAAAAAGACCCATCTTCCCACCCAAGATCATAAGTTTTCTCCTTCTCCTGGGAGTATCTTGAAAAATGTTGGATAATTGCAACCTAGCTGAAAAATCATACCTTGAAATAACTTTTCTTAGAACTACCTTTTTACCCACAACCTCTCTAGCCCTCCAGGCACCTCCCACCCATTCCAATCTTATCACCAGAAGCAAGATACCTCTTGTCCAATAAACGCCCAATGGAGATAAATCTTGCCAAAGCACATACAAAACAGGCTGATACAGCTCTACAATGTGTCCTTATGATAGAAACACCAAAAGCCCTGGGTGACAGTCATGCTCAACCAAAATGCTTTCGTGGAAATTATTTGGGTGAAAACGAAATGACAATTAATCACGAAAACTGACTAACTGCGAGAGCTGATAAAGACCCAGAAGTATCCAGATACCCATGAGGGATGTGCTTTCATAGCCCTCCATTTCTGACTCTTGGCTTCTGATATCATGGTCTCCATGGACATGGCTATTTTTTCAACTGGGTGGTCTGCTAACAAATATTATTCCTCTTTCTCATCCTTGATCTCTGAAAAGCTTTTTCAGAATTTTTTTTTTTTTTTGCCAGGACGCAGGTGGCCACTCAGCTTACATCAGGGTAGGACACATTGGGCTCACAGATGTCACACCAGAAGCTGCACTGGCAGAGACAGCGAATGCAGGATGCAGCGCTGGATGAAGCTGTTCAGACACGAGGTTTCTAAGTGGTCACCAATTAACTTGCCCCTTGCTGTACCCTCAGCCACCCCACGCATCGTCGGCACTTTGCAGGAGGAGCTTTGGCGAAAACCATGCAGCAGGAACGTGAGGTTTTCTGGTGCTGCGCGGCTCTGAGAACATGTGCGCTCTGCAAATTCATTTCGGCTGCTCCTCTACGGCCCCATGCACTGAGCCGTACCTCAGCATTACACCAGGGTCAAGCCCTGAGTTCCCCCTACAGCTCCCGGGGACTGAAGAGGGGCCAAGGCCAGTACTGAAACACAAGGATGAAGCAAGGATGCTCCTGCACCCTTTCCCTGGGCTCTTGGAGGGGCTTTTACTTCCAGCAGCATTTTACCCTGTTGGGGTGCCAGGCATCGCGGTTACTCTGGAAGTAAGAGAAAGCTGAAGAATTTCACAGTTATTGAAACAAGCAGAATTTGAATTTAATACAAATACTGACTTGTGTGGTAAGAAGGAAATTTTTGCAGGATGCCTGACGTCTCTCTGACAAAGAAACACAATAAACAGGACAGAAATTGAGCAGAAAAAAAAAAATCCAACCCAGATGTGCTCGCTGAGCAAGTGGAAGTCATGGGATCTGAGTGAGGAGCTGCAGGCGATGGAGCAGGAGGGAAACAGACGATAAATCAGGGGCTCTCTGGAGGGAGCAGCGTAGGAACCAGGAGAGGAGAGGACTAGAGCCCAGCGCACGCACCAGTGGGGCCTGGCTAGGTGGTTTGTTATTATATCTAAATATTCCGCGTGCTCTGGAAGGAATATTGCTGTTTTCACTTCTGAAATAGTACTGTGACTGGTGTCAAATGTAATTTGTTTCAACATTTTTGCTAAACCAAAACATACTGGTCTGTTTATTTTGGAGAGGTGGGAGCAAGTGGCAAGGATCATCTAAAGGCTCTTTTTCTTCCCTCACTGGATTTGGGTCAAGTGTTTACAGATTCAGACCTGCTGTCAGAGCAGCATCCACCCAGATTTGCTGCCAGGAATGAACTCCTTGAATAACGCGGGTCTCCCTCCAGGCCTGAAGGTGACCATGTGCCTTCAGCAAGAGGACCTTCCTGTGAGTTTTTGAATGCGCTCCAGAGTTGAAGGAACAAAAAAAGCCCTATAATTCTGGTAAATAATATCTCACTGCAGAAACCATGAACTGCTGACTGCGTCTGCATCATGCAACACGGCAAGTGCCGGGGCAGTTGTGCTTGCACTGATTATACTGCAGCTCAACCGCACTTTGGGCTCGGAGCTGGGATTCATTTTTCACTTGCTAGCAAAAAGATTTGGGGAAATTATTTTGCCAGAGAGTAAGAATTTCTGGCACCTGACCCTCAGAGGAAAGCCAATGTTACAAAATTCCCAGGATCTAGAGCCATTATAGAGGCACTTCAGCTGAAGGATGCAGAAATGGATTAAATGTATTATTTATGAGGAAGGCAGGTTCTTTATGGTAAACCAGGAGCAGCCCAGTGCTGGGCAGTTGGCAGCACTGATTAACCGGTTATATAAGCAATGGAATATCATAGCAAATATCCTGCGGTCATACTGTACTTTTATTCTAAGAATTAACTCCTTTTTCCCAGTAATTGGTTTTCCCCCTTCATTTCTGTGTGCTGCTGTAAAGGTCTCTGATATCTTGTGCCTCCTTTAGGCATTTTTATCACTGAAAATAAGCACTACAACAGGCAAATCAGAAGCGAAATGTTTCCCATCCTTCTTATCCAGAGACAAATACTCAATAAAATGCAAAAGTGGTAGAGAATAAAGACTGGCAATTAGGTCTTTAATTAATCACAGAATTATTTGGGACAGAAAGGTGCTGTTCAATATCTTTATAGATGATCTAGACGTAGGGATTGAGTGCACCCTCAGCAAATTTGCAGATGACACCAAGCTGGGTGGGAGTGTCGATCTGCTAGAGGGTAGGAAGGCCCTACAGAGGGATCTGGACAGGTTGGATAGATGGGCTGAGACCAACGGCATGAGGTTCAACAAGAACAAGTGCCGGGTCTTACACTTTGGCCACAACAACTCCATGCAGCACTACAGGCTGGGGGAAGAGTGGTTAGAAAGCGGCCCGGTGGAAAGAGACCTGGGGGTGCTGACCGACAGCCGGCTAAACATGAGCCAGCAGTGTGCCCAGGTGGCCAAGAAGGCCAATGGCATCCTGGCCTCTATTAGGAATAGTGTAGCCAGCTGGTCTAGGGAAGTGATCGTCCCTCTCTTCTCGGCACTGGTGAGGCCGCACCTTGAGTACTGTGTCCAGTTCTGGGCCCCGCACTTCAAGAAAGATGTTGAGGTGTTGGAGAGAGTCCAGAGGAGGGCGACGAAGCTGGTGAAGGGTCTGGAGGGTCTGACCTACGAGGAACGGCTGAGGGAGCTGGGGTTGTTTAGCCTAGAGAAGAGGAGGCTCAGAGGTGACCTTATTGCAGTCTACAACTACCTGAAGGGAGGTTGTAGTGAAGTGGTAGTCGGCCTCTTCTCCCGGGCAACTAGCGATAGGACAAGAGGACATAGCCTCAAGCTTCGCCAAGGGAGGTTCAGGTTGGACATGAGGAAGAATTTCTTCTCAGAAAGGGTTATTAGACATTGGAATGGGCTGCCCAGGGAGGTGGTGGAGTCACCATCTCTGGATGTGTTTAAGAAAAGACTGGACATGGCACTTAGTGCCATGGTCTAGTCGACATGGTGGTGTCAGGGCAGCGGTTGGACTTGATGATCCCATAGGTCTCTTCCAACCTGGCTGATTCTGTGATTCTGTGATTCTGTGACCTTAAAGATCATCTCGTTCCAACCCCCCTGCCACAGGCAGGGACACCTTTCCCCTAGAACAGGCTGCTCAAAGCCCCATCCAACCTGGCCTTGAACATTGCCAGGGAGGGGGAATCCACAACTTCTCTAGGCAACCTGTGCCAGTGTCTCACCACCCTCACAGTAAAGAATGGATTCCTAATATCTCATCTAAATCTATCAGTTTAAAACCATTAACCCTCATCCTATCACTACATGTCCTTGTTAATTAATGTAATTTTTAATGGGAATCTCGTATGCATTGCTCCAACACGTGCTGTTTGAGTTGGAAATACAACATTTGCTGCATACACCACTCAGCAGAGGGAGATCCCAGTCTCCTGAGCTCCCCTGCCAGGACAACATTCACCCTCGGGGCATCTCTGCTCTGCTTCCCCAGACCTTTGCCTCAGAGGCTCCTGTGCTGCCCTTCTTGAAGGACAGCCCCAGGATGGCAGCAAACTTCAATGCAAAGGACATGGATTGTTTTTTCTTCTCCATGCCAGGACAGAATGTGTTTTTCCTAATTTCTGATGATAATCCAATGGCTGTGATGATCATAACAACTCAGTTAGGCTGGAAGAAAAAAACAAAGTGCTGAAGCAGAAACTCTTCTGTTCTGACTGTCCCCTGCTGTGCTCCCTCCTGACAGTCGCCAGTCCCCTGGAACTGAACCACAGCCTGAACGAGCCTCCCTGTCACTCTGAGCTACCATATGCCTTGTCTCTATGACACCGTTTGTTTTCCTTTACAGCTATTTTCATCTGTTGTTAAACATTCCTCTGAGATGAGACCTTCTACCTTTATCCCCAGCCAAAACCCATCACGGACTCCCTGGGTGGTATACGTCTGCCTCTCTCCTGGATCCAAGAGGCTGCAGCTGCATCACTGTGATCTTGCGTCACCTTGCTCGCCCTCTTTCCCTTTCTCCCCTCCAGTCAGAGTTTTCTAGGAAGGCAATGCCCTTCTTCTTCCAAACCATTACCAGTAAAGCCTGTGAGATCAAAAGCTAGGGCTGGCTTACCTACGCAAAGCAGGCCTGCTACTTGAGGAAAGGTTAATGAGCTGCTAATCCGCCTCTGAACCTGCTCAGATGCACTTGGATGGAGTAAGAACCTCCAACTTGTCTGGGTATTTGTTTGATCCAAAAGTGGGTTAAGGAGAGCCATTTTTGATCAAAGGCAGCCTGAAGGAGAAATGCCATCATAGCCTGGCATTTCCTTCAGTGAGAAGTGACAGACCTCTCCAAACTCAGAGATTTCAGCCCATCAGCTGCCAGTGGGAAGAAAACTGACCCAGCCATAGCTGCAACCCGGGTAGAGCTGCCACAGGTGCCCACAGGCTTCTCCGGAGTATCTGGAAGCAGTTATTTACTTGGCACCAGTGTCCCATGTCATTGTCATCACTTCTCACATGTAACGTGTCCTCTGTTGCCTGCTGCAATGCTGGAGAAACAAGGAGCACAAATGACCCATCCCGTCATTGAATAGTGTTGGGTTACGTGCCTGAAGGCTCATCCCCACCAACACAAAGCAGTAGAGGCACCATGACAGGCAGGGGAACCCTGGTAACCTCACCAGAGCTGGCCGAGCCCCTGACGGGGCTGCTCCCAGAGCTGTCATGGGGAGCCACCAGCCCCCCAGTCAGTGGGAGAGGCTCCCCATCAGCTCACAGACGGAGGGGTTGCTGTCTGCAGGGGCTGGGGCTCACGAGGGAGGTGGCTGGTGCCATGTTTTCTGTCTGCATTGATCAGCACAGCTGGTGTATGCGTGTCTGTACGTCTGTCTGTCTGTGGGACTACATGCTTGGCCTCGCCGCCAGCCAGGTGTGGGTACCCAGAGCTGTGGCAGCCTGGCCTGACCCAGCAACAGCTCTTTTCCACTATGACACTGAACCTACATTTCTTTCACAGCTATAGACGCCCAAGCCGGCTCCATATTATCCAGCTCCATCTGAAAGCCGTAGCTGAGCTGGGCTCACCTGCACGGCTGCTTTAATGTGCTGCACAGTTCCCACAGCCAAATTTTAATCCCTACCAGCGCTGTGCCACAGGGATTTATCACCTGGGGCCAGCACCAGCTGGGAGAATTTCAGACCATATCCTGGTTTGTAGCACAGACATGCTCTGAGAGAGACAGAAATGGGGAGGTGAAAGCTCCGCTGTACCTCAGTGGACGTAAAGAAGGTTGTACCAAGTCTGTCCCAACCGCTTTATATCCTTTCTCATCTCTAGCAGATGCAAGAGATGCACGCTACTGCCTGTTCGGGGAAGGCGTTGTGATGTGGAAGGGGTTAGGAACAAGGGGGATTACAGGGGCCGGACTGAGATAATACCACTCCTGGAAGCGTGTGGGCAGTTAGATGATGCTCAAAATAACGTTTCTGCTGCTGGCCTGAGGCCGAGGGAGCTTCCAGAACCATGGATGGGGACACCAGGGATACTGCTCTGGGCAGAATGGGGCCACAGGTTTAGATGAAGATTTAGCAAATGCTAAATCACTGCTGGCCAGAAATTACTTTCAACAAGACCTTTCTGAATTTGAACTGGTTCACATAAAAAAACCAACCAACCAACCAAACAAAACCAAAAAAAACCCAACATTTAACTTGGTAAAAAAGGAAGAGGTGGCCAGGAGATTAGAAAGTAAATCTCAGGATTGCTTTTAATGCCTATTGTTTTATGTATGGTCCGAACTTCACATTGCTCTCCTGGCAGCACAACAGTGAGAGAAAGAGCACCAGATCACTACAGCCCACAGCAGCACATGGATCTACATGGCCACCCACAGAGGAAACAGCCCCCCCACCGATGGAGGAAACCCCCATTCCCCTTTCACATCTTTTCAGATCATTTGAGGAGAAATCATTGAGTCATCCACAGCACCTGCAGCTCCTTTCCAATATTTTCTGCTATCCAGTACCTCAGTGACTCAGCTGGCCTGTCTCTTCTCCTCCCAGATTTACTTCTCCTTTTCCCTCTCAAGGAATGAGCAATTTTTAGTCTACCCTATCTTTGTAGACCACATTGTCCTCTGCAAGGGCAAAACAAAGTCAAGGTTGCAGGGAACCTTCTCCATGCCCAGACCAGGGCACAGGGGAAACACTGCCACTTTCACTGCAGCTTTTTTGGATGTGGCCTTTTCAACTTGCCTCCAACGAGGATGTGAACTAAACTTGGACATATCTGCCTTAAATCTTTTGAAACCCTGCAGCCAAAAGCTGTGAACTTCAGATTTAGTTTTTCTGACTGAGAAGTAACAAACTGTCTGGAGAACATGCCTCTTCCTCTCGCCAGTGACAGCTTGCAGTCCAGATGATGGAAACTTCCCCCTGCAGAACGAGATGTAGTGACACAGGAGTGCGAGGCACCTCCTTCCTTCTCCTTCAGATATCATCAAACACTAACAAGTACAGCAAAATTATTTTCTCCTCATTTTTGATAGGAGAGAGGCAGAAGAGACCAACTGACTCCATGTTTTGACAGAGAAAGGAAATGCCTTTAAAAAATGAGCTACCTGTAATCTTTCTTTGGACAAGGAAGTAAACAAATATATATTTAACTAGTTTTGATGCTTTAATTGTGTGTCATGGCACAATAATTCATACTACACTTGAATGTCCATCATTAACTGTTAAGTTCACTTTACACCCAGAAATACATTCAATGACTTGGAGAAAAAGGGAAGAAAAATCAATACAAACAAGGTGTGTGTCAGGAAGTGGTATAAAATAAGATTTATTCACAAATTATTTTGACAATAGGGAAACAAGTATGAGCTGTGCATTTTGGGGATTACACATCAGTTCCTTCGCCTTCAGAGATTTCCATTTGCATGCAATATGGGATACCTCTAGAATACTAAATGAACTTTGAAGTGTCCTTTTTTGCCTTGCTGTGCTAAGTAATTCCTTCCACAGGCACACTACAGGAGAGTTGAAGTCTTCGTAACAAGAAGCTGGCACAGGAAATGCACAATGAAACAACCTTGGCTTAGAAAGAACATTGTCGCATGAGAGCCGTTTCACATTTGTTTTAACAGTGTTAAGTGCTTCAAGATTCCCACAAGGAGAAGTGCCTGGTGCTGTAAGTAATAAAAAAACCCCAAAAACAAAAAAACAAAAACCACCAAAAAAGCCACCCACAAAAAACAGGAAACCCCCAGATCCAACAAACACCAACATCTACCCCCGGACCCCACAGTTATAACAAAACCTCAGGTTTCTTTCCGATGTAAGAATGCACAGTACATCTGGTTATGACCCAAGTTCCCTCTCTTGGAAGCTGAAGAGCTGTGTCTCATAAAAAGTAAAAGTTCAAGATTTAATAATAATGACTGTATATAAATGAACTCAGGACAAAGGCAATACAAAGTGAGAACCAATTTACCTTAGCGCCTGATTGGGGGAGGGTAACCTCTAAATTACGTTAGAGTCACAGCAGATGATGAGGAGGACAGTAGTATCTTCAGAAGGTTTCTTCGATTTATTTCCACCCTTCTCCCTGACCTCGTCCTCTTTCAAAAAGCCAGAAAACTTCAACTCTGAAGTCATATTTTGAATTAGATAAGATAGGAAGTGTACTTTGAAAACCCTACATGATTAAATTATCTGAGACCACCTTAAGCATACCTTGTTCTACTGGAAAGTCCAAAGGGAACACCATGAAATAAAGAAATAGTTACTCAGACAGGAAATCAAGGCATCTGAACCAGATCTATTTTCAATACAGTTCTAGATTTCAGTCTACAGTTCTACAATTCTTTTTATAACATGAGGGACTTTTTTTCCTTTATGAAGTTCAAAATAATCCCAATATTTGACACTGGAAAAATAATATTTTTTCCTCTCCCATAAACACAATAATGCAAAACATCTCGATGTCATTGTCACCAGTTCAAATAAGGCATTAATGAATGCATTAGATCATTCAAGTGTAAATAAACAGGTTATATACATAAAAATAAGCCAAAATATTAAAATAACTTTGTAACAGTAACAACTATCATATTAGTGACAGCCATTTCATTTAAGTATTTAGGCAACAAAAACAGAAGAGGATAATAAAGAATCTTAGAGACATTATTTTATTTTGGTCTACTTCAGAAAGACTAAAACAAGATCCAACTGAAAGCTCTTCATCGTCAGTCCACACACTATCCCACCATGGGGGTCTCCCTACCCCTTCTGGGGAACCTTGTGCATTTTTATGGAATAAATATACTTGGTCATTTCACATCAACCATTATTGAAAAGATCCTGGGAGCAAGAAGCAGATTCCAGGATTCTCTTCAAGCTGAATGCCCTAGCTAACATCAGACTGCCTCCTGAAGAAGCTCAAAACTGAAAAAGCAAGAGAAAGATTTTAGAACAAATCTTATGTTAACAAACATTGCCCTCTTCAACCCCAACTTAAGACATCTTCAGAGAACTGCAAGAATTTGCAACGACCTCCAGTGGATATGCTCTCCCATTAGACAGCTCCAACACTTTACTCTTCCAAGCCATATGCACCCCTATATTTGTGGTGTAGTTAAATACAGTTAAACTGTATTTCACCTCCATCCCTGGAAAGGTAATGGAACAACTTGTCCTTGGTGCTGTCTCTAGGCACATCAAGGATAGGGGGATCATTAGGGGCAGTCAACATGGCTTCACCAAGGGGAAGTCATGCTTAACCAACTTCATAGCCTTTTATGAGGACATAACCCGGTGGATAGATGATGGTAAAGCTGTGGATGTGGTCTATCTCGATTTCAGTAAAGCATTTGACACGGTCTCCCACAGCATCCTCGCAGCTAAACTGAGGAAGCGTGGTCTGGATGATCGGGTGTGAACTGGCTGAAGGAAAGAAGCCAGAGAGTGGTGGTCAATGGGACAGAGTCCAGTTGGAGGCCTGTGTCTAGCGGAGTCCCTCAGGGGTCGGTACTGGGACCAGTACTATTCAATATATTCATTAATGACTTGGATGAGGGAATAGAGTGCACTGTCAGCAAGTTCGCTGATGACACCAAACTGGGAGGAGTGGCTGACACACCAGAAGGCTGCGCAGCCATTCAGAGAGACCTGGACAGGCTGGAGAGTTGGGCGGGGAGAAATTTAATGAAATATAACAAGGGCAAGTGTAGAGTCCTGCATCTGGGCAAGAACAACCCCATGTATGAGTTGGGGATAGACCTCTTGGAGAACACCATAGGGGAAAGGGACCTGGGGGTCCTAGTGGACAGCAGGATGACCACAAGCCAGCAATGTGCCCTTGTGGCCAAGGCGGCCAATGGCATCCTGGGCTGTATTAGAAGGGGTGTGGCTAGTAGGTCGAGAGAGGTTCTCCTCCCCCTCTACTCTGCCCTGGTGAGGCCGCATCTGGAGTATTGTGTCCAGTTCTGGGCCCCTCAGTTCAAGAAGGACAGGGAACTGCTAGAGAGAGTCCAGCGCAGAGCCACAAAGATAATTAAGGGAGTGGAACATCTCCCTTATGAGGAGAGGCTGAGGGAGCTGGGTCTCTTTAGCTTGGGGAAGAGGAGACTGAGGGGTGACCTCATTAATGTTTATAAATATGTAAAGGGCAAGTGTCATGAGGATGGAGACAGGCTCTTCTCCGTGACATCCATTGACAGGACAAGGGGCAATGGGTGCAAGCTGGAACACAGGAGGTTCCACATAAATATGAGAAAAAACTTCTTTACGGTGAGGGTAACTGAACACTGGAACAGGCTGCCCAGAGAGGTTGTGGAGTCTCCTTCTCTGGAGACATTCAAAACCCGCCTGGACACGTTCCTGTGTGATATGATCTAGGTAATCCTGCTCCGGCAGGGGGATTGGACTAGATGATCTTTCGAGGTCCCTTCCAATCCCTAACACTCTGTGATTCTGTAAACTGAGGTTTATTGACTTCTATTTGGGCAACAGAGATGCACTGCAGCAATTAAGCTGCAGGTGCCAACATTCTGTATCAGCCCCTAGATTTCACAGTTTTAACAGTATTTTTGCAAGACAAGATTTGCCACATCTCATTAGAATTCCAACGTTTGAAAAATCCCTACCCTGAAAATCCACTATTTGCTGAGGAAGTATCATATTTACTGAGGAAACAAATCAGCTCTGAGCATACCATCTTTAATAACAACACTTTAAAAAGACCCCACACAGTCTTACAAGTTTTGTTCTCTAACATATCCAGGTCTGAAACCTAGAAACGCTCGGGGATTTTTAGGAGAAGCCTTGGAGAAGAGATCCAGTTTTCAAATGTCATTAAAGGTTTTGGCAGAATAATGTTGTATGAAACCTGTACTACACTTGCTAACGTTTATAATCCAATGATCAGTTATAAGAAGTATTATTGCATTTTAAGCATAAAAATATAGGAGGTTCTATAAAGAAAATTAAAATAGCATTGATCTAATATTGATAGTCATATAAAATAACTCACAATTATGTAAGTTTCCATATTTAATTACACATTTAAAAATAAGTTATAAAAATAATTAAGCTTCTTTAAAACCCCTAAGATATTTTCTTTTAGGAGTTTTTACTCATATCTACTGATTGTCTAGCATCGGCAACAGCTTCTGGTACTCGAACAGTCATATCATCCATCGACTTCTTCAAGCAGATTTGGCAGCCTAAACGTGACCTGTAGGGAAATACAATGTTGTCATTAGTTCTAGCCAATCACGTATCTAACAGCATTTACCCCCTTGTGCCTCCAACATTCAGCAATCCCAAACACATTATGATCCTAGAAACAGCCACCCTTGTGCATGGTCTGAATCAAGACCAGTAGTGAATTGCATGCATCAGTGCAAAGATGTAAGTGGCAATAACCATGATTTACATTAAATAACAGAGTTCAGCACATTGGAAAGTTGTACACCGAGTACTCCATACTTGCTGAGAAAATGCACCGTAAGGATGGCTTTTCCATTTTCAATGGTTCACTAATAGTTCAGTCAAGTGCAGAGAATGACACTTGATCTCCACGGGGAGACCTGGCATCTCTGAAGAGATGAAGGCAATGAATCTGAATAAAAGCCTCAGAAAAAGCACAGCTTAACCTATCCAGGGCCTGAAGACAGCCCAATGTTTTCAAATGAAAGTCCTCAAGATTGGGTCATTAAGCCACAAAGGTAAGAGTGAAAAGACAAGAAACATGGGAAGGAGAAGGACAAAATACTCATGGCACCTGAGGAGATGCAATCCTTCATTTTTCTACCTATCATTCAGCATGATAAAAATCTTGTATGTGAGCAATTAAAATCAAAAGATTTAATGCCACCACAAACCGCTTTTTATTGTTGTGATATCTTTAATTCAATGTCCATGCCTTGGTACTTAACAATAGAATACATAAACATCAGCAAGGATAGGCAATGTTCTGTAGCACCAGTTGAATAATTTAATCAGTATAGGAACATGGGCAGTACCATTTTTTGTAACATCTCTATGTTAGTATCTATACAGAACTCTGTGAAGCGTGTAGTGATCAACTGTTGTTAAAGCTCCCAATTCAGTACTATACCCAAAAGTAATACTTCTCTGTAAATGACTGTATACATCAACTTCAAATTATGGAATGTATGTATAAATACACGTATGTACAAATGTATGTATAAATACATACGTTACCAGAAGATTTAATATCATGAATATGCACCCATAAGAACAGCTTTAGAAATGATATTTATTAGAGATGCAGTTTCTGATATTCATATGTAGTATTGCCTGTAAGGCTGAATTTGACTGAAGTGTCTCTTTTTCGCTAAAGACCAACGCTAACCACATAGGTACTCTGCAGTGTGGCAATGGATTCACTTCATGTGAAATAACACTGCCCTTTGTTTTGAGCCTGCTACACAGCAGTACAAAAAAAAAAAACTAGGCAGCACTAGATAACACAGTGAGAAACAAACTACCTTCTCCTATTCAAATTCTTCCACAGCATTTACTATTTTATAGATACTTAAACAGATTCCCCACTCCTTAAAGCTGAAGGAGCTGGGACCCCCCCAAAAGATGATTCAGTCAATCCCTGCAGGAAAGCCATTCCACCTTTGACCACTTCTGTAGGCCTTCCCTTTATTTCCTCTTTCTACTAGTTCAAAAAGAGGAAAAAAAAAAAAAACAAAGCAGGAAGTGAGACTTGCACAAGTATAAAGATATGGTGAATCCCCATTTTCTCATATAATGGTATTTTCTGGTCTTCTACGTGTTCCTACCTAATATTGCCAATGTTCCATTTACCTCTTTTTTTTTTTTTTAAACACTAAACCTTAAGCTGACATTCCTGGAAAGACATTAGCTAGCTGAGAGCCTATTTCAAGTATGCAAAGTTACCGCTGTTCTACTCACCCCTCCGTATGCATTTATCTGCACCATTTAACACCAAATTTCATTTCCCGTCACTCAATGGCACAAGATCCTTGTGCATGTCTTCACTGACAGTTTTCAATTTTACCACACCGAGCAACACAGCACTATACACAAACCTTACTCTTCATTCTCTTTTCCCAAATCTTTCATAAATATGGTCCCTACATAAAACCTAGCACTGATCACTTTTAGATCACACTCTTGATTACATACTCTTAACAGACAGCCAAATGCTTCTACTTTGTTAAAAGGCAAATGTCTTTTTTTTTTTTAACCAATTACTTATCCTTTACAAAACCTTTCTTCTTATCCCATTGCAACTCAAAACTTAGTAAAGGATTTCTGGACCTAAGTAAACTACATGAACTGCAAGATCTTTCTTCACACTCAGTGACTCATCTGAAGAACTCCCATATCTGTTACTTCCCTCTACAAAAGCTCCGTTGAATTCTGTCCTCACCATTATTTAGTAGAAGCTATAAAAAAGCAACAGCCCATACACATGATTAACATGTCCAGTATGGAATCAGGCTCACTGTTCTCCAGTTCCAATGATCTCATTTTAACAGTTAGGTTGCTACCTTCCATTCCTTTGATGTGGAAGCAATTTTAAACCAACTAATTAATTAAGCCTTACAGACAGTAGTTCAGAAATGTCATACGGAATTTCTGTAGAACTCCTGGGTGAATGCTACCCAGTCATTACCATTTGTTACTACTCATTTTACTTATTTGCAGTAATACTACTTCTATGGACACATCAGTTTAAGTCAGATACTCCAGGAAGCCCTCTGCAAAGAAACCTTCCAGTGCGAGGACATCCTGTAACATCCCCATAGGCAACAATGCAAAAGCAACTTTGCTTTTATGTTAGCTTTTTGTATTTTAAGTGCACCTTCTACATCACTTATTGGTTCCTCATGCAGACAACTTTCCTGCTTCTGACAGGTTAGCAACAAAAATATTTTTCTACTTTTTAGCAAGCTACTTCTCAGCTTTTTTCTTCAGTGTTCTTTTTAAACATTTAATTTGTCAGGGTTTGTGTCCCCCAATCTTACTACTTTTAATAATCTCTACTATTCTGCAGTTATTCAAAACAATTTTGTTTTAACTTTTCTAATGAATCCCCCATTTAAAAAACACAATTAACTTTCATGGCAGCTGCTAGCCGAAACTTTCCCAAATCCAGAGAGTCACCGACAAGAAAAAGCTTTTATCCTTACACTTATGACAGAGCATAGTAGTGCATCTCCTTTACACAAGTTTATATCAGCACAGAAGACCAGGTAATTGGTTTTGCCCAAAACCTAAAAACTCATAGGAGAATTATGGTAGCTGGTAAGAATAAAGTAAATTCACACTTAATACGCTTATGTTTTTTTTCAAGATTGCAAATGTTTTTTGGGAGGCAGGAAAAAGGATAGAACAAAATAAGCTGAAACAAGTTTCTCGTAGCATGACTTCTTTGCCTTCCCAACCTCCCAGAAAAGTCAAAATTTTCTGAAGTGAGAAAAAGCACACCCTCATGTAGAAAGGATTAGTACAGGATTCCCATTACTGGTATACGGAGATAAATGAGTTATGTCTCCGCAAAGGAGTACTCCAAATTAAAACCCCGATGCTGTACAGACCAGGTATCAAGCCCTCTGACATCACTGGAAAGATTCTCAAAAACTTTGACAAGCAGTTCCATTGAAGCATGAAGGAAAAGGCTTATGAAACCTTGTAAGGCATAGCTGCCTACTGTTCACGTGGCTGTGTTCTATGACACAGGCTATGTGTACACCAGCAAGTGGCACAGCCCCCTAGGAATGGGTCTGTGATGAGGATGTGACACTCTAATTACAAGGTGTGTGATGGTGGGGGAGATGTAGAACAGAGCGTTACTTTAGACTACCACTAGTCTAATCCTATGCACTGAAATGTCCATTAGCAGTTACAGCACACTTTGGGATTAGTTTCACCCAAAGGCACTCTGGCTTGTGTGCTCTAGGAGCACGCTGACATGAGTCAAAGCCTGACAAGTGGGGACACTGCCACGCAGGACACTGTTTATCCTAGAGAAGGCTCAGGGGAGGATCTTATCAATGTACATAAATACCAGAGAGGTTGTGGAGTCTCCATCCTTGGAGATATTCAAAAGCTGTCTGGATATGGTCCCGGGCATCGGCTCTAGGTGACCCTGCTTGAGCAGGGGGGGTTGGACCAGATGACCTCAAGAGGTCCCCTCCAACCTCAACCCTTCTGTGATTCTGTGAAAAGAAGATCTGACCAAAACTAAAATACTAATGTAAACACATTCATAAAATACCTTAGCTACAGACTACTGGAGACAGAAAACAGAAGGGAAGGGAAACAAGAACATTAACACACAACAGCAGCAACAAAGTTTTTGCTGAAGGAACTGGGGTTTTGGTCATACTTCAGTATCTGACACTTCTGCATCAGACACCTCTGAAGAGCAAGTACTGACAACTGCCACTCTTCAGTTTACAAAAACACTACTGACATCTGTTTAATATGAATTCAGATAAACAATATTTAAACTTGGCAGTCCCATTTGTGTAACAGAATCCAGCTATTCATTAAAAGCCGATCAAGGCACTCTAAGAATACTGGACTGCCCCATCTGCAAACCCTTCTTTCCATCCTTTGATGTAGCAAAGTGTTATGTTGCTTACGTTTCTGTGAGGCCATATGCCAGGTCCAGCATGTCCATCTCTTCATCAGTAATTGCATCTAGTTTCTCAAATATGTGGTCTTCAAAGATTAAATGACAAGTTGAACAGGCTAGCGTTCCTTCACATGCACCTAAAGAAAAAAAGAATCAAGATAACAGAAAATCCAAGTTTCAAATAACAGCAGAATTTCAGAAGAAATCCTTCATACGTGTGCTTGTCTCATACTAGAAGTATCTCAATTAGTAAAATTAATGTTTCCCATATTCCCACATTCATGTATCTACTCTGCATTAAACTATCAATAGTATTACTACAGTTCCTACAACATTAAGATTTACTTGAATGCTGTAGTTAGGTAAAATACTTAACTAATTCCCTTTCTACCATTTAAAGAGAGAAAAATTTTCTACTGTAAGAATGTAAAAGCAGACAACACTGTCAATCAACACTACCTAATTTATTTCCAAGGCTGATCCTTCTATCCCTTTCTTTCCCATCGTTTTGAGAAGGTTTCCTCAAGAAGTTCAACAAAAGACACCTGCTACACAAAAAACCCCTCAGAAGTACAGGAAGGAGGGATTTTATACTCGGTATTTCTTCTCACTCAATAGAACACTAATTACAAGCAACAAAGGTAGTCAGGCTAGAGAGAGATGGTTTTCTCTGTGTTAAAGAGGCCTACATGTACTACTAGGCAATCCAGCCTGAGCCAAGGATCTAATAATCTTCTAGGGTTGAACAGAACAAGCATCAACTACATCTACCTGCTAGAGCAATTAGGTCATCACAGGACAATAAAAGTTTGTACACTAACAAATTTGTCTCTGCCACTGTCCAGGGCTTGCACAGAGTTCTCCACTTTGTTGAAAAAAAAAAAAAAAAGCAACTTCAAGAGGAGGAGAAACCTGAAGTCTTCATACTTGTGTGGAGATTGGGGTTGGGGCACACAAATCCTCACCTCTGATTGAATTTGTTAAGAGAGAAGCAGATAAGACATTAGCCAAGTTTCATTTATTTACTCATTTCCAGGGAAAGCAGAACCAAGAGTATTGTGAGCGCACCACCTTTGTACTCATATGGAAACAAAGGGAAGCAAGGCTGTGTGTATAACCTGCTATGAAAAGAAAGTGGGATTCATCAACAGCCCACAAGAACCATACAGAAAGCAGCATGCTGTTACATGCAGTATGGTATCAACTGCTCGTATTCAAAGTGAGCATGACACTGTATTAGAAGACTTGATTTTAAAAATATATCACATCTTCAAGTACATACAAATGCATGTGAAAAAGCAGAGTTTAAATAAAGTGCCAAATAATGTAAAATTTGTCATATCAGCAGTTGAAGTGTTTTAATGTTGGGGGAGGGAGAATGAACACTGACCGGTCTATTTGACCAGAACTGCAACTGTAAAGCTACAATAGCAAACAAATTGAGTGCAGCTGAATCATTCAACAGTTTTGTAAATCTTTGTATAAAGATATTTCTATTAATGCACATGGGATGCCCCCTAGTGGTAGAAGTAAATAGGTAAGATTTACATTTTACATTTTTTCCCTCATTACTTTTTCTCTAAACTTAGAACATGCATTTTTACATTACACTGCATTATTTCTCTGCCCTAGTATAATGTTTCATTAGCAAATGATTAGTGAAATGGGACTAGTATATGTTATAATTAAAGATTGTTACAGTATCTCCAATTTTTAGTTTGGCTTCTGTTTATTGACAGCATTATCTTATCAGCCAGCTTTAACATGGCTGATAATTACACAAACAGAGAATATCTACTGTAGAATTCAAGCAGACTAGCCATAAGCCTATATGACACATTTAATAAGTGATCCATAAAGCTAGTTATCCCAACGCATTACAGATTTAAGAGACAATTCTTCTTCCACAGATGTATGCAACTAAACATGAGTTGTCTCAGACATAAGTCTGAGATTTAAAATCTTATCAAAGACTTTATTACTAGCAGTGAAATTCATTTGCACTTAAATAAAACACACCTCAGACTTGAAACTGTGCTATGCTAGCCTACTTATTTTTCTCCTCCAATTGCTCCATGCTGTGCATTCACTCATGCAAATTGCATTTCTGCTTCCTGCTTTAATTTGTACTATTAATTCTTAAGCTCATGTTAATGTAAATACCGGTTCTGAGGTATTTAATTGCCATTACCAAATACCACTGCTTTGCATGAGCAGAATCCTACAATTTCAATGGAACTAGCTACAGAAAACACAAAAGTTTGAAGGAATAGGAGGTGGTGTAACTTCCTCCTATTCTGATTTTAAACAGAACTCATACTGAGTTAGAATTTCACTAGGGCATTGGTCTCCTTTACCCCAGTCCTTTAATGATGTCCTGGTTTGGCCCAAACCAGGCCAATTAGTCTTAGAGAAACCAAGGTCACTGCTAAATTCCTCACTGCTTACGAGTGAAGAGCCGAAGGGGGTCGCACCTGCAGGGAGGAGCAGACAGGGCAGGTGACCCAAAATTGACCAACGAGGTATTCCATCCCATACACGTCATTCTCACTTTCCTATTTATTACTAACCCACTGTCTCCTGGGGGTGGGGCCCAGGAGGGAGGGGCCCTCCTGTCTTCCACTGATTGGTACCAGCTTTGCCAATTCTCCAGTTAAAAGCCTGCAGGTGTGATGGCAGGGGGAGCTACTGCATTTTCCCCTCTGCCCATGCTGGGGGGAGCAACTCTGCCTAAGGAGGATTTCCAAGCTCTCAATCTTGGTTTTGTATATGTTTGTATATATTTGATTATTTCTATTATTCTTATTATACTCTTTTTCATTACTATAGTTTATTAAAACTGTTTTAACTTTCCAACCCATAAGTCTCTCTCCCTTTTCCCTTAGGGTGGGGGGGGAGAGGGTTAACAGAGAGCATCTGCCACTGGGTTAATAGCTGGCCCAGCTTTAAACCGTGACAAATGAGAATTAAAATTTTTGTTCTTCCCTGCTAACTGACATGGATTTGGTTGTTTCTTTCACTTAGCACTCAAGTACGACAGCAATTTGTGCTACAAAAGGCCTGATGATAAATTGAGACACTAGGGCAATACTGAAGTAACCAAAGACTGTTAGAAAGACACCAGTTTTGTGTAGTCTCCAGAACCTTTCAGCTCAGAAGAGTCTGCAGGTGGCATCTTCCAGATTCCACCTTGACAGCACTCTGTCCACATTCCCCTCCTTTAACATTCAAGCAAGGCTCACCACAAATATTTTTTTTAGAACTTGACCTAGAATATTCTATGCACCTGCAGGAAAAAAAAGATAGGGAGAAAATTCAAATAAAGTACAGCTAGGTTTTATAAATAAATTAACAAATAAATATTCAGTTATGGTTGGACTAGATGATCTTAAGGGTCTTTTCTAACCTAAATGATTCTATAATTCTATAAATAGTTATGAAAGAAGTGGTAATAGAACATAATCTCCTGACACTAAATACAGGATTCAGTGAACCTACTTACCAAAACCATCTATGTCTAGATTATTATCAACAACAACATCCAGCAGTGAATCCCCAGGTTTTCCTTTGGCCGTTAGTTTGTCACCGTCACGATTTATGAAATGAACAGTTATTTTATCTTCTGAGCTGAAAAATAAAAGTATGTAATGGAATTAAAGAAAGAATTCTAGAATTTTTTAGATCTTTAAAATTAATTGAATACTACTAAACCAGTAACACTATCAACTCCAGGAGCACAGAAACCTAAGTTATTGGCTTTTAAAAGCTGTAAGAGGTACAGGCATTTACTGCTGTGCATCAAACAAAGGCCATGAAAAATATGAAAAAAAAACAAAACAAAAGAAAACTCAATTTGTGTTTTGTCACTAGAAGCTATACAGGATGCTGCTGTTTTGCCTTTCACTGAAGAGAGTCAGAGCTATTTTATTTTAGCCACGCTATTTGTATTTTTACCAAATAAAAGAGCTTATTTTAAATGCTCCTTTTCACCCCTTTCTGTGGGCTCTTCCTTTGGATTTATAAAATTTTAATTGTTCTCAACATTGTCATTTAGGACAAATTTAAAAATTTTCCCATTTCTGCTTAGAGTTAAAGGCATTTTACTTTATTAATTCTAAAATTTAATTTTCCTCTCCTCCCAAGAATGAAAATACTCCAAAAACATTCTGCTTTTTTTGAGCACAGATTCTCTTAGGATTTCACTTTGTAAGTATTAATTCCCGCAAAGTTCAAAGTTTTGACATTGGCTTCAAAGAAAGAAGGTTCTGTATTTTCCTGCTTTGCTTTTCAGACAACTATTTAAGAAAAAATTCTCCCGCAGTCTACATAAAAATTTCTTAAGACTAATGCTTTTAATATGAAAAAATCAGGTTTTTGGTGTTCCATATTATGTCATTTCACATGCAAATCAAAAGGAAAGCTGTTAAAATACTAAAAGCTAAAATACAGCTTGTTAGTTTTTAAACTATTTTCTTTCCTATAGAAAGTGAGTAAAAGAAAAACTTGTCAGATGGACAGCAAAGAAACCTGCCAAGAGAAACAAATAAACCAACTGAAAGCTAATGCAAGAAAATCTATGTTTCTCTGAGATCCATGTTTAAGAACAGCATGCTTTAACATTACCTTTAATCTTTTTAGTAATTTGGTCTCTGAGTCATCTATCATATGGAAAGCATACAAGCTTGAAAATCAAGTCACCTCTTGGAAAACTCTAACCTGAAGAGCTCAATATTAAAGCAAAAATTTGAAAGTGGCCATACTGAAACATCAGTAAACAGCTTATTTTTGGAACTGGCTGTAAAAGAAAGTGTGTTTTTAGCAATCTGAGTCCTAGCTTGTTTCGAAAAACAACAAGTGTTTGTTGCTGTAGACTTAATACACTCACCCCAACTGTAAGCTCAGTTGGCAGGAGTACACGCTGTGATTCATTATGATGCCGTGTTCAATTCTTGTCGTATCATCCCTCAGCCCATTCTCCAGAAGGCAGCCACAAGCTACTACTAACTATAAATTCATTCCAAAATTATAATCAATAATGAAGGATTGACCTTGCTGACCTGAGAATGCAACTGAAGCATGCACTATAATAAAATTCAGAAATCTTAAAGATCTGTCTTTACAAAATGCAATTAATGCTGCACAGTCCCCTGTGATATCAAAGGATATCAAAGGACCACCTCCAGCAAGCTGCTCTGTGCAGGTTTTAGTTACCACTCTGCTCTTCATTTTGCTCCTCTGCTGTGTTAACACCTCCCACAACACAACCAAGGAAACAAGCACCCACTTCTTAGATATACTAGTAAAAAAATCACCACCTTCACGGGAAGTTTAAGACTGATGGGTTTAGATTGCATCTGGAAAGGTACAGATTCACATTCTGACAGCCAAAGTAAACTGGCAGTTACACTGGCTGTGTGATCTTAAATGGCTTCAAAAAGCCCTTCCAGAGCTCCCTAAAATACACTCTCATTTACGGAAATATTTCTGTCAACATGACAAACACAATTCTGACAGGAGACACAATGCAAGATGTACTTGCATTTATGGGCATCCTCTGCCCAAGGTATAGACACGGCAAGTACCAAGTATCTGGTTAATATCCAAAACACACTCTTTCCTCTGTTATAGGATGAGGCAATCACAAATTACTTGGCCCCAACAGCAAGATGTCTGACCATCCATTAGATCACTGGAACCTTTGTAAGAGATACATCATCTCCCTCCCAGTTTTCAAAACACACCTGAAACTGTCTTCACCTGTAATTACACTTTCATCTGGCACAAGATCAGCCCTGGCCTCCCTCCTTTGACCCTTCTATCTCCAGCGCTCGCACTGTCATGCGGTAAACTAGGTCTGGAAACAAAACTGGCTGAAACCCAACCTTCACAGTTCAATGGCCAGACGAATGTCAGAACCGGTACACAGTCAGATCTGCCCCTCATACAAGGCTTACATCAGTTTAAAACAACAGTGTTACTGTAACTTTATGATGCAATAACACAATCTAAGCTTCATTATCAGCTTAAACCAATCTCTTTCTAATATAAAAATGTGGGTTTGGGTGATCCCCACTCCAAATTGCCCTGCCATCATGCTTATACCAGTATTACTGCAAGTCAACTCATTTTGCTAATATGGCTGAAAATCAACCATAAAAACAAAGTAGCCCCAGCTGAACCAGCAAACTGACACAAATCACAGAATCACAGAATCAATCAGGTTGGAAGAGACCTCTGGGATCATCGAGTCCAACCATTGCCCTGACACCACCACGTCAACTAGACCATGGCACTAAGTGCCACGTCCAGTCTTTTCTTAAACACATCCAGACATGGTGACTCCACCACCTCCCTGGGCAGCCCATTCCAATGTCTAATAACCCTTTTGTGAAGAAATTCTTTCTAATGTCCAACCTGAACCTCCCCTGGTGAAGCTTGAGGCTATGTCCTCTTGTCCTATCACTAGTTGCCTGGGAGAAGAGGCCAACTCCCACTCTGCTACAACCTCCCTTCAGGTAGTTGTAGACTGCAATAAGGTCACCTCTGAGCCTCCTCTTCTCCAGGCTAAACAACCCCAGCTCCCTCAGCCATTCCTTGTAGGTCAGACCCTCCAGACCCTTCACCAGCTTGGTCGCCCTTGCCACTGCCCACAACAAAAATGAGGCGACAGGAGTGGGATCCCCTCTTCGGTAGTAACAATCTTACATTAGCTTCAGCCAGTTGTGGAACTGCACTCTGGCTGCGCGCGCCGAACTGGTGCAGTACGCAGCAAGGGGACAAACCAAAGTACCACCACTAAGTCACTGACTTTTGTTAAAGATCGCTACAGTAATTAATCTTTTCTATGGGACCTAATCCACCCTATCTGATAACTGAAACTAAAATGTATTTAGTTGTAATACAGAGAGCCTTCTTAAGTCTTCCAGCAGGATCTGTTTTACTGCTATTGCCATCTTTACCACTCTTCACATAGCCGAACTGTTTAATTTAAAAAAAAAAAAATCACTGAAGCTTTATTGCACACGAGCCTGAGCAGTGCAAATACTTTCACAAGTGTGTGTACATAATAATCAGACTCGTCAGACATTCAAAACACACACTGTGCAGATCTTTTCAATGACTGGGAGATACCATTAAAAAGATAATAATAATCACACCTGCATGAAACAATATTTAGGCTTTATAAATTTCAAGTAACATGGCTTTTATCTATCCAGACATTGTTTGCATGAAGAAAAAAAAAAAAACAAACATCACCATAATGTGAACTAGTCACAAGCAATTAACGTGAAACACGTGCCAGGTCTATGCAAGTACAAATAGCCTCAGGATTATCAGGAAGAACAAAACCTGAATATCCCAATTCATGCTCAGGTGAACCCTTTCCACCAGATGTAAAATACAATTAATTTCTCCATATGGTTGCCACAGTACTATCAGCTTTGTTATCAAGCTTCTCTAGGATACCCTAAATTAAGCATACTGCAAACGCACAGAAAAGCGCCAGAGAACTGTAAATGCTGTTCATTGTCCCTCCCACACACACACACAAAAAAAAGAGTAAGTACTGCAAGAATCCTGACAGCTACCTCTTCCCCTTCAGAAGAAGAATCCTTTCCAATCTTCAGCTATTACTTCCAAGTTAAGAATCACCTCTTACATTCCTCCAAACAAAACATAAACATAACAACTGTAGCCTGGTGTTGCATGTGGCAAGACCAACTCTACTCTTTCCAGATCTTTTATTAAATGGTAAATCTAACAGCCCTACCTAATTGCCTGAAGAGTTTCAAAAATAAAACTATTATACAGGCCTCAATTAAAATACAGAAGTTATAAATCTGAACAAATCTTTAAAACATTAATTATGTTGTGCACCAAAAATACTGTACAGCTACCTAAATGGGTGTAAAAGAATTCTGAGATAACTACTGTTCACCATGAAATGAAAAGGGAGGATAACAGATAAAAATGGAGCAAGAGAAAGAATTAAATGGAAATGAAAACATAATACCTGATGCTTCACCGAAACCCTTGGGAACCTCTACTCACAAGAAGCACCTCAGCTGATGATTTCTATAGCTAGGTCTTTATCCTCTAGACATAAATGCAGCTGATTTTACATATACAAACAATGATGTATCTTTTTACTGGAATAACACTGACTGACTACATAAAGTTTAGGAACTGGAGAGTTGGGCGGGGAGAAATTTAATGAAATATAACAAGGGCAAGTGTAGAGTCCTGCATCTGGGCAAGAACAACCCCATGTACCAGTACAAGTTGGGGGCAGACCTGTTAGAGACCAGCGTAGGGGAAAGGGACCTGGGGGTCCTAGTGGACAGCAGGATGACCATGAACCAGCAGTGTGCCCTTGTGGCCAAGGCGGCCAATGGCATCCTGGGCTGTATTAGAAGGGGTGTGGTTAGCAGGTCGAGAGAGGTTCTCCTCCCCCTCTACTCTGCCCTGGTGAGGCCGCATCTGCAATATTGTGTCCAGTTCTGGGCCCCTCAGTTCAAGAAGGACAGGGAACTGCTAGAGAGAGTCCAGCACAGAGCCACGAAGATGATTAAGGGGGTGGAACATCTCCCTTATGAGGAGAGGCTGAGGGAGCTGGGTCTCTTTAGCTTAGAGGAGAGGAGACTAAGGGGTGATCTCATTAATGTTTATAAATATGTAAAGGGCAAGTGTCATGAGGATGGAGCCAGGC
This sequence comes from Nyctibius grandis, assembly GCF_013368605.1. Classification (NCBI taxonomy): domain Eukaryota; kingdom Metazoa; phylum Chordata; class Aves; order Nyctibiiformes; family Nyctibiidae; genus Nyctibius; species Nyctibius grandis. Next base: position 108,112,191 of record NC_090659.1, read on the forward strand.
TCTTCTCAGTGACATCCATTGACAGGACAAGGGGCAATGGGTGCAAGCTGGAACACAGGAGGTTCCACTTAATACAAGGAAAAACTTCTTTACGGTGAGGGTGACCGAACACTGGAACAGGCTGCCCAGAGAGGTTGTGGAGTCTCCTTCTCTGGAGACATTCAAAACCCGCCTGGACGCGTTCCTGTGTGAGATGGTCTAGGTGGTCCTGCTCCGGCAGGGGGATTGGACTAGATGATCTTTCGAGGTCCCTTCCAATCCCTAACATTCTGTGATTCTGTGAACTGGGTCTCAAGTAGTATGATGTCCAGAAATGTAGTCCTACCAGACTAGAGAAAATAACTTGCACACAAATAGAGAAAACACTAGTATATGAAAGAAACAAGGATTGTCTTTTCCTCCCAACTCACTCAGTCAGATTATCACATGGAGTACATAAACAATACATTCGAAGTACTTTCTTGCATGAGCTTTTGTGCTGGTATGCTTGCACAATTAATGCGAATAAATTCCAACCTGTATTCAATCTGTTTGTGAAAGACCTGAGGGATTACAGGTCTTACATTACTATTAGGCAAGGAAATATTTTCCCTTTTTAGTGTTTTTTTTCCTCCCATTTTCACCCTGTTCTGTAATTTTAATAACTGTTAAAAAATTGCCAAAACTTTATAAAGATTTTTTTTTTTTTAATGAAAAACTGCTACTCAGGGACCTCAAAATAACTTATAGTCAGAGCACCCACTCAGCGAAGACTTTTTTTAGGACACTCAGGAGGGTCACTCAGAGAAGAGATCTAAACTAGCAACTTACCTATCATGTATATGGGAGCCCTAGACTAAAAAGTTAGTTTGTCTCTCAATATTAAAAGTATCTGCTGGAACAAAGCAAAACAGCACCCACAGGAGAGTTTGAAAACAAAATATTGCAACAGCTTTGATAGTGAGGGCACTACCCAACCCTCTGGAAACAGACTAGGCTACACCACTGATGTTGGACAGCTGATCACGAGTCCTGTTCCGAGTCAAAGAAACTTCTCTGACAACCCAGTCAGGCTTTTAAAACTTCTGTATTTTAAATACAGAGTTAACTGTAGGTTCTGACCTAACTTCGAATATACAAGCTACAAACCAGAAGGCCATGCGTAAACAGAGTCTTTGACTACACAAAGTAAGTTGCAAATCTATAGTTGTGGGCTGTGGAATATTAAATGTCTCGAGACTTAATGCATTTTGAAACACCTACTCGTACATACTGGTGAGGAGAGGAGGGGTTCTGCACACTTAGATGCATAAGTAAAGCATTTTCTTAAATAAAGAAAACTATACTAAAGGGAGAAGAAACCTTCAGTACTGGGCTCTCTCTGATGTGTTGTACTGCTACCACAAGCCCAGACAGACTTTCACACACACACAAAAAAAAACCCAAACAGGCAAGCACTGCACTCTATGAAAAAGCACCACTGAGAAGGTCGCAACCTTTTAGAAAACTACTCTGAACATGAGGAACCCTAGCTTAGCTTTCCATAACGTTATAAGCTCTGTCAACAGGGTTCCAGACCACACAGGCCCTGTGGCTTAACCCCGCCGCAGGCTCGGTGCGGTGCCTAACTCGGGCCGGCGCACGGCACCTCCAGCTGACAGCCCCCGGCACAGCCCGGTGGGACACAGCTCGCCCCACCCGCCCGGCCGACACCGCGGGGGAAGGCGGGTGGCAGGTCCCCCCGCAGAGCGCTTCAGTGCCACCCCCACGGCAGCCACAGGCGGGACGGCGAGAGCCGGGGCGAGGCGCGGTCCTGAGGGGGGCAAGGAGGGTGCCGGGACCTGCCCCGAGCGGGCCACGGAGCGGCAGGGCCGGGACAGGCGGGCCGCGGCGCGGAAAGCGACCGGGAGAAGGTCACGCAGCGCCGCCCGGCCGCCCCCGCCCGGGCTACAGGCGGCCGTTGGCCCCGGGTGCCCTCAGCACCGTGGCCCAGGCAGCGGCCCGGAACGGTGCGGCGCTGCCGCGGCTGGAAGCCGGCCGCCGCCGTGAGGAGCCAGCCCGGCGCCGCCCGGTTACCACCCTCTTACCTGAGTGCCGCGCGGGCAGAGAGGCTGAACAGCCGGGCTGCCCTCACGGCAGCGGCGGCGTTGCCGCAGCCCGGCCTCGTCCCGGCTGCCGGTGAGGCGGAGAAAAGCCAGCGGCGGGAGGAAGCGGCGGCGGCCCGGAGGAGCCGGGCCGACCCCGGGGCAGCCATGGCGGCGGGACGGGAGCGCGGGGCCTCCGCGCCGGCACCGGGGGAAGGGGCGGGGGCAAAGTCCCACCCCTTACGCCTCCGGCGCCAGCTACGGCAATTCCCGCAGCCGTCTACGTAGCGCCCTTCCCGCCTCCTTTTGACGGCGGTCAGAGGTGACCGCGCGACGGGAAGAGCGGGGTTACGCAAAGTGTGCAGCGATGCGCTGAGGGCAGGGGGCGGGCCTTCCGGAAAGGGCGCAGGGCGCCGCTAGCCCCAGGGGGGCTGCTGGCGCCGTCTGCCCGTGAGCTTCACTCTTGCTTCCTCAGACCACACCGTAAGGCGGTGAAAGCTTTTTGGTTTCCAGGTCCAAGCCCTAGCTCGAGTCTTCCCGGGAAGGTGGTCCCGTGGAACCCGACATCTGCCCCCCTCCCCGGTGGCCTGTAAGGGAATTCTTGTCACAGGTCGGGCCAAGGCGAGGGCTTAGTGCTGCCTGGGCCCCGGGGGGGTCCCTGACCCACGCTGTGGCCGTGGTGCCCAAGGAGTCATCAATACATCCCAAATACCCCTTTGGGAAGCCTGGCCTGTGAGGGACTGAGCTCCTTGGCTCCAGGCAGAGCAAGCAGCACAGCCCCAGGGAAGCAGAGCTGGCAGGTCGGGCGTCTCAGCTGTCTGCTGGGCTGTCCAGGCAGGGCCACCAAGAAATTCCCAGTTCCTCATTACTATCTTTTATGACAGAAAATCAACTTCTAAAACTCAGGCACCAGCAAAGGGACAGCAATGCTACCAGAGATTTTAACAGGAGATGAACATTCATGGTGAATGGCTCAAATACCAGTATGTGCAATAGGAACTTTTGAGAGTTCTTGAGCAATTACAGACTGCACATGGAGACTTAATTTGGCTCTCTGCAAAGTACACATTGCTCTACAAGTTTTGATTGGATGGTTATGTAGATCCCCTTCACTCTACCACACCCAAATTGGAAAGGGCTGAGTGAACGACGAATAAATGGAGCATTTACTTTGAAATAATTCATTCAAACAGGAGTCGAAATAAATGGGGGAAAGGAGAAAATGTTGTTTGCCTATGATACACTTGAGGTAGCTAAGATTATTCCTGATGCCTTGTGATTTTAGGAGTGTGTTTTTGTTGCCTCAGAGTAAGATCAAAGAGGAAGACAACATCATACTATATAACTTAAACTGTTGTCTTTTCATTAAGGAGAGGAGAAGGTTGTGGTGGAAATGTCAAGAGCCTCCAAACTGTCTGGCCATAAACAAAGTGACGTGAATGTGCCAGTTTTCTCTGCTTCAGGTATATAGCTCCTACCCTCTCAGCTAGACTCAATGTCGTTAGAGGGATTCCCTTTACCCGTTACAAATATGGCCAACGTAAGATTTTACATAGTCTGAACCTTGTCTTTTAAGCTTTATTTCAATTATTGCTATGTCAAAGTAGCTTTTATAGCATCTACACTGTATGAATCCTCTTATACCAAATTTATTTCATGTCATTATCCTTTCCAATCCCGTATTCTTTCCATAAAAAGAAATTTACTGCTGTCCCCATCTACATTTAGCGTAGGATTTAAGAAGTGTTACAACTACCCAGATGCACAGTGTATCTTTAAATTTCAGCTGACATGAGGTTGATCATTTTTTCTAGGCAATTTCCTTAAAAACTGTATGCGTCACAGAGGCTGCAGTAACTTTACACAGGTTGCCACTGTGTAATACGGGCAGAACAGCTTTCAGTTGTTCTTTGATTACTAGCAAAATAATTGCGTTTGTTCAAATACACCATTCGTAGAGTAATATTTTTTAAATATAATGGAAATCAATGCACTCAATATGTTTATTAAATCATATATTAATAGCAATGCAGTTAACATATGTGAATATATCATAGAGCAGTCACTGAAATAAATACCCTGAGGGCCAGATCCTCAGCTAGTATGCTTGTATCCCCTCACCCACACAGAGCTCTTTTTCATTGTTTCACTCTTTTGCAACACAAGATAATGTGTCCACAAATAATACGGTTTATTTCAATATTGTTACTACAGCATAGTCTCATATATGCATATTCGTAAGGGAGTATATAGCTAAATACATACAGCTTTATGTGGACTTCTAATACTGTAAAGCCAAAAGAGCACATCAGATAATCTAGTCTGATTTTAGCCAGAAGGCTGCTTGTCATAAATTAATGGTTAATGCAGGAAATAAGTCTGAAATGGACCCTTTGGACCTTCTAATCTAAACCTTTGCTGTCACATGCAACTCAAGTAACTGAATATAGAAGTATTTATCTGTTTCTTAAATTTTTCTTGCTAGTATTAACTGCATTGAAAAACAGTCCCAAAATTTCACTCCTTTGAAGGGTAGAAGACCTAATTATTCATTAATTTTAAGTAATTTATTTTATTAGTTTAATTCTTAGTATAGGATTATTTATACTGATTTGTCCGTGGTCAGTGCTGCCCATGAGTTTAAATAGTTTTTGTTCTTTGTGATATTCACCTGTTATTTCCTGTACTCCCTCCAGCCTTTTTATTTTAGCCTCTGTTGTTACTAATCTCCTTTCATAAGACAGGAAACTCTTACTATTCTCCTGATTATCCCACTGAGCCATTTGTGCATCTGTTAGTTTGAATTCACCCTTGTTATGCATAGGCGACTAGTTAGTATGCTCACTTCAGGTCTTGTACAGTGTCTCTAATGGAAATACGTGGCCCTGATACATCCTAGGATTGTGTGTGATTTTTTTTTCATGCACACATCAAATTAGTAGCCTCAAATCATTTTGTGATCAGTTAATAACCCAGGTGTCCCTTGTTGCTTCTCATTAATGAAGCTGTCATTAACAACAAGAGTTCTTGGTTCCTGCAAACTGAACACAGTAAACTCTTTGAACTTTGCTTTCATCTACTTTAACGTGGGATTTCCATTCATACACCATTTTAGTAAATAAGGCCATTTCCATTAACCAGCTTTCCCCGCATGTTGGACATGTTCCATAGCTCTGTTCCAGCCCTTACACTGCCATGGCCATGAGCACGTTACCCCCTTGCAGAAGTTCAGTTGGCAGAGTCCAAGGTCAGCTCCTTCACTGATAAGAGCAGTTGTGAAAAAAGCTAGTAGCGAGGGCCTGCCTCTCCTTTCCCTGCAGAGCCACTTTCAAGCTGAGGCTTTGCACTGGCTGTTGCCTATACCCCAGTGCAGCCATGCAGCAGCTCTATCTGCATCATCTCACATCTCCATGAGTCTGGCCCTAACCCAGACTCATTGATTTGGCATCCTGTCTTGGCCCCAGACCTGCCTCATCGTTGCAGATGAGCTGGGTGATGACTGGACTGTGTCTGACCCTGACCATTGTCTCTCAAACCAGTCTTGACCCTGGCTTGCCACTCTTAATCCTGTCTCCTTGCTGGTGAGGTGAATGCTTTCACCTGCTTTGGTATTACACCTAGCTCCTGGCACACCTTCCATTGCAGAGCAGCCAGCTCTTACTGCTCCCTGACCCCCCCCCCCCCCCCCACCCCAAACACAGAACCCTCCCAGTTCCCTCGTAATTTCTATATAATGTATGCTTTTGGGTGGGCAAGCTTGAAGAAAATGGTGGAGCAAATTAGGTCAGGACACCTCATGAAATGAGGGCACGTCTTTGTTTAGCCTGTACCCAGGGCTAAACGATAGCCAGTTGTTCTATCACCCAATGTCCCCTCCCTGACCAAGAAAGGGAATTGGGAAAAGGAGGGAGACTCATGGGTTAAAATTTAAACAGATTTAATACAATAAGGAAACCAATAGCAATGCTAATACAAAAGACACAAAATTATACTTAGCCCACAGAGTGGTAGCAAGTTACTGCAAAGATAACAACCATTAAAGGAAAAGATGAAAAAGAACCCCACCCCTCCCCAGCAAGCTTTCCCATTTATAGTGAATGTGACGTTAATGTTACAGAACACACCTGTGGGCCAGCCTGGGTCAGCTGCCCTGGATTTAACTGCTAATGGCCTTGATCACCATACCACAGCCAGCCACAAACTGAAACAAAATGTAACAGAAAATTGATTCTATAAATTTTATCCTGGCAAAACCAGGACAGAATAGCAGAGTGAAATAAAAGAGAGAAAAATTACAAACAGTGTATACCTAACATCTCTCTGAATCTCACCTTGGTTGTGTGCAAGTTTTTGTTGCTTGTCTCCATGGCATGTTCATTCTAATGGTAAACACTTTGTGAGAGGCGCTTCATCTTTCCTATGTGTTTGTATAGGTTCTTGCACGTTGGGGAACAGATGTAATACAAACCTTTTTTTGATAATTATGTCCTCCAATGCTTTACTATCTTTTAAGTTTATATTTGTAGGAGGCCAACAAACCACTAGATGGCAAATTTCAGCAAGATAATACGCAGCTATTCACACAATCTTCTGTCCTCAGCTTCATCATTGAGGCCATGGAGTGTAGTTCCACAGCAATTTATAGAAATCTAGGGTGAAGCTGATAAGGGCCTGCTCCTCTCTGCCTCTCCTTCCCTTTTGCTGTTCTAGTGTTCATGAGCCAGATGTGGAGTGGATTCATAGAGGTGATCTATGCAAAAACTCACCTAGGAAAAAAGAAAGGAAAAAAAAAAGGAAAGGAAAAAGAAGAAAGTAAGTGGTTTCCAGTCATTTCAGTTCCATCAACCAGCCTACAGGCCCCCTGTGCAAAACAAGAAGATGTATTCCGACAGAACAGCAGTCCCAGCTTGGATTGTTTCATGCTGCTGAGCAAAGGTACCACATATTCTTCTACTTGGCATAAAATTCCAGGGTTCGGGATGATAAAAACATTGCATATGTATACTAATGATCAGCAGGTAATTTCTGTAAGTTACCACAGATGATCTGTCTAAGCCCTGGTTTTCTATCTACAAGAGACATGGCATGAATGCATGTTTACAAATATATAATATATAATAACAAATCCACCAAGTAATCAGACTTCTGTATACAATTAGCTTTTCTGGTCATTATCAAAGTTCTGTGTGAATGTGTGTTTTAACCTGGATTTTCTTGGAAGCCAAATTGTGTCACATCATCCCGTTCAGCTGAAATACTCAAGGAGATCCAGAGAAAGGAAAGGATCCATGGACCATGTGGAGCTCTCCTTTAGTGATTGTCTTCTGCTATCCAGCATGGGAGCAGAACCATCTCATCCAAAGTTTCTTCTCTAAGGTAGCATGATTTGTGATACCCTGGGATTCCCCACTCTGGTTTTTGCCATGACTCTCTCAGTTCAGTCCTCTGGCTACAGTTTCTCTTTGATTACAAGAGTGCAACTATGCCCTCACAAAAAAAGACAGGAGAGCAGTGGGCCACATTATTTCATTTTGGCAACCTCCCTGTGACTGGGGGCAGGAGTGGTCATGTGAGCTGCTGACACAGAACATTTTCTACACCTTTGTTCCTCCAAACTGTGGCATCTCTTCTACATGTTTTTTCTAATTCTGAGACCATGTAAATGACCAAGATCTTTCTCTCCACCTGCACCTGACAGTTCAGTAACACAGACCTTGATCTAATTTTAAGCGATTAAACTTAAATAAAATGTAGTCATTGATCACAGGAAGCTCCAACCAGTAAGAAACCAGAAGAGATTCAGTCTATAATTGAGCGAGTGGGACACACAGGCTGGGCACTTTCTTGTTACCTTCAGCCCAGGAGCATGGGACTTGAGAGCGGTGATGTCTGAAGTAACTGCTTCAAAGAAGGCAAGAATGCGAAGGAGGGGTCATCAACCAATGAAGGATTAATGGATAGGTAAAATGCTCATGTGGCAGTTGTTTTTATTTTGGGAATTAAAGTGGTTTGTAAGTCTTTCTGTAAAAGGCAGGTAATCCGAGTGCCATCAAAGTCTGTGTGTAGCTGCCAAGCAATTCTGCAGCTAAAGGGAGATTTGGGAACTTTGGCTCTTTGTTGGTGAGGATCCGGTAACTGCAGTGCAGCAGGGCAGGAGGGTTCTTGGTTTGCAATTGCTTTGTCTTTGCGGGTTTCACTATAGTACCTGAAATACAGCGGGAAACAGATAGAAATGTTTGGAATTTTGTAATTCAAAGAGGTGGAGCTCTGGGAATAAGCCAGAGCCTGGTGTTATCCACTCAGAGAGGAAAGCTGAGGAGGTGGATCTGTCTTATGACAGGAAGGTCAATTATTGCCATGGAATTCTGCTAAACTGTAAATAATTCGTTGCTTCAAAGCCATGGTTTTGTCATGCACAAGAGACTGCAAAATCTATGTGAGAGTTTGCATCTCTGACTAGGGGATTCAAAGTTAGCTATCTCAAAGTCTTGATACTCTTTAATAGAAAGATGTGTGAGTTTTTCCACAGGAAAACTTTTCTGACTATTCTGAATTTCTGAAATGTTTCTACTTCATGCTATGCATAACATTTCATAGCAACAGCTCCTTCCTATGAGAAGCTGAAAAAGAACGTGGACAGTTTAATGTGGAATTTTCAAAACAAAGCAGAATTTGTCATTGCTGAATTAGAGCCAGATTTCCATTGTGAATATTTGTCTCCATCAACAGGAGATCTTAAAGTGTGTTCAAAATACAACTGTACAAGGTCAGGAAAGGGAAATCAACTGCAAGCTATTAAATACAAGAACATCACATCCAGCTCATGTCTGAAGTCCTTGATCTGCAAGTTGCTGGAAGATGGGAAGGTATTCCAGGGAAGTCAATGCTTGCTCCATTCTCACATTCTTTCCCAGGCATCAACTTTCACAGGTGCTGGAGACAAAACAGTGGGCTGAGGGACCTTTGCTCTAACATAAAATTGACTCTTCTTTGGTCTAACTCCTTGCTAATTTTCATGCATATAACACCCTGAAGTCGTGGAGTTCTTACTGGAGGACAGGAGTTGAGGACCAAAATCCACACCACCTTCCCTCGTGAATTTGCGCTGGGGCAATCTCTTTCACTACCACCAGTGTCCCAACTCTCAATCAAGACAGTAATTACAGTCTCCAATTAAACAAAAAAGCCACTTTCTGAGTGCACCAGAGTCGTGTTGACAATGAATTACAGCCTGATATCCACTCCTGTTGCCTACTGGTGCCCCCTTCTCTTCTCTGGATAATGCTGTTATGAATTATCAGTAACACATCTTTACTCTCTTCCCAGGAGTCTTGACAGTTGTTTGGTAAGAACACATGCAACAAAGTGTAAGCAAGATCTCTCCATTAAACAAGGATGTTGATTGCTGTAGATGCTGCAAGTCCTGCTGTCCTGTCAGTAGCAAGTGAAGTGAGTGATGTATGAGGTCCTGCATGCTGGTCTTTGCTACCTGAAAAATACATCTTCGTATAGCCCACTAAGAAGGAATGCATTTATGTTTAGTGGTAGCCTGTTGGTTTGTAATGAGAAGCAGCTCAATTACACATGAGAAAGGCTTTAGTATAAGATTCTTAGAGAAAGTATGATATGCAAAGGTAGTGTACGAAGGCAAGAGGTTTGTGTGTCCACCAGGAGGCATAGGAAGCTAGGGCTCTATCTTGCTCACAGCACTGACCACGCTGCGTGTACCAGCAGAGAAGGGAGGCAAAAGTTTTTATCAGATTTTTACATCTGGAAGTAGGAAATTGAGAGATTTCTAGGGAATATATAGAATAAAATGAGAATGTGGAGAACTGGCAAGAAGCTGAAGTAATAAAATGCATATATGTGAACATGTTCTTTGGTCAAAGGCTATAAATTGAAAGAAATGTTGTTGCTGTTGTTCACAGTCATTGCAAGTCATAATTGGTATGACTGAAAATAAAAATGCTAATCAGTGTATAAAGCAATACTGGGGCTCAGCTTCTGAAGGTATACATCAGCAGTTGTGTAAGAGGCCAAATTAGATACCTCCTCGTATGTGTGGAGAAGGACAGTTTTGATGCTGCAAACATTTATGCATGTGAATGATCATATCTGTTATATCTTAAAAATATAAAAGAGATTACAAAACCAGCCAGAGGCTTACCAGTAAGTACTTGCACATTTGGGACTCCATGGGAATCCAGTTTGTAATAAGCTTATCAGTTATGCTGCTCCTCCGACAGTGTAACTAGAGTTAGAAACAATGATCCTTCTCTCTGACACCCTAGGAGCATGTATATCACATCAGGAATGTGAACAGTGGTTTCAAAGCTGCTGAATTTTGTAATTTTTGAAGTATTGTAATCAAAGCCTTCTTTCTGTCATTTCAAAATCAGGTAATCGGCTAGGAATTGAAAATCTAAAACCAAGCAAACAAAAAGTTCTCTTCCCAGGCTCGAAGAGAAACCTGAATATAAGAGCACGGAAAGGAAGTAAAGAGAACCCCAAACTATTATTAAGGCCTCCTGAGTTTTTTTTTTTAATGCCAGTCCCATGACTTTCTGGGAACTGATTTATTGAAAGCCTTGGTTTGGCAATTCTGTGCTTGGCTAGTTTGGGCTTGACCCAAGTCCCCTTTTTTCTTGGCAGCACTTAAAACAGTTGAGATATAGCCTATGCTCCTTCGTAATCCAAGATTGCTGTGTGCAGTCAAGAACCCTTAGGCATGGGAAATGAACAAAGTGACCCAAAGCCATGGGGCCTGGCTGGCGATGCGGGCAGTGGGGCTGGGGTGAGGAGCCAAGGGCCCGCTCTGCTCCCCAGGACCAGCTTCTATGTGGGTTTAGTGCAGCTGACACACTCCCACTCATGTAGAAATTCTATTTTACTTTTAAATTGTGCTAGTGCAGCTGGCAATAATGCAACTGCTGGAAACACAGTTGCGTAGAGAGAACTCGGCTGATATTTCCAGTTCTTCTGCATTTACAAAAGCTGCTGCTGCACGGCAAACAGACCCAGCGCGCAGCTGTCTCCTGCAGCAGGTCATGTCCTGCTGGAACAGTGCAGCAGCAGCGCCAGGCATTTTCGTGACCGTTCAGCAATCTCAGCAGTAAGGCAGCAGTAAAACAATGCTTCCTATGTATTGCACTGGCTTTGCCTGTCGGCTTATTTCAAGGCAGAGCATTCTGCTAGCGTATATATATCATATAGTAGGTTTCTCTTGCACTGCTCTTAGGGCTTTTAGCCAAACTGTTGGCACAAGGTTGGAGTTAGTAACCCATAGCAGTACCACCCTCGTTCCAAACTGCTAAGGTAGCGCTCTACCCTATTACTTTTTTTATACACTTCTGTTTTCTATATAGAAACAAGGGTAAAAATCATGCAGCTCTCGAATCTTAATAGGTCAAATTCTTTGTTTTAAACTGGCACATCTGTGAAGTTAGCAGAGTCCTGCTGCATTACACCAGCACAGAGCTGTGCTGTCACGATGCAGAGGCCTGTGCAAAGACAAGTACATGAATATCTAACTCCAGTGTTTATGCCTTATGTGATTAAGCATGATACTTCTTTTAGCAACCCCCTTAAGAGCAAATGTCTTTTAAAGTTTCCATGCACCATCCTGGTCTGACTGACTTGCCTGCAGATTTCAGGACTGATGTTTGTTGCATTTGACAGCTTTTATCTGTAGACCTGTGTCTGACTCAGGTGGAAGAAACTTGAACTATTCAGTTACATAATGGAGAAGCAAATGCTTTTCCAGAATTTACTATTTGTTTATCAAGGGAGGGTGGGAATGTGTGGGCTGTTTCCTGAGCCAGCATTGCTGCGGTCATTGCAGACCTGCTTGTGTCTTTGCCATTTGCTAGCTGGGACATCCAATTAATTAGACTGACTGTGTTTCCTTTTGTATCTACCCATCCTGGGTTAATAGTTTAGAGGGTGTGTATGAAAGACTGAAGTCCCTGGCACCGCAAACATATGAATAGTTTTATTCAAAAGCCTAGTCTCACTGCATGAAAGACCAAGATGTCATCACACAATAGATAAAGCAAAAATACTTGGATTTTCACAGCTGTATTATTACAAAATGCTCAAATTTTACTGAAGCAAAAATACTTCGATTCAAACACAAGGTGACAGAGTTCCATGCTTTTATTTGAGGGTATTATATTTTAATAGAAGCACAACAAAAGTTAGCAGTTACAGCAGCAACCCCCTGTACACTGGAGCACAACCTGTGTCAAGGTGTGCCGGTCCCTCATGCAGGTGTCAGCCTCTCAAGCAGCCTGTGTGACACCTGCAGAATGCTCACGGGCAGCCTGTCTCTATACTAATGCAGTGTGGTGCCCAAAACTGATCCATAGTTACTATGAACCAACCTCTGCGGTGTGCTTGCTCGCTCTCAGATCCCCATGCTCTAGCAGGTGGCTTGATGTTACACAGCTGGGTCTATGCCTGACCTGGTGCATCTATTCTAGAGGAAGGGTATGCAGCATCCCTCAAAGGGCAGTTGAGATACACCCACTCAGACCAAATATGAAACAAGAATTACCCACATCCTTCTCTTCAGTGTCAGTGTTTCGAGTACATCTTCCTCTGCTTCAGAAGCAAAAAAAATTGGGGGAAATCCTGTGTTCTCTTCTCAGTTTTTTTGCTAGAACTCTGACAACTTGTGTAAAGAAGTAGAATGGTCCCAGCTTAATTTAGGGTAAGCAGTACCTTGTAATCCATCTTTCCTTGATTTTCTGAATTGTTTATCTTTCTTGTCCCGCAGATTTGTTAGTGGCTTTGCCTACTGCAGAGGAAAAATACCAGTCTAGTGGTTTAGATTTCACTGAACCTGGAAAAAATTAAATCGCCAGTTTTGCAAACCAAAATGCATATGAGCAGTTCTTTGACTAAAATGAGCAGGACTAGTAATGAGACTCATAGGTCTTGTGAGACTAAGTTTACTCTGTATTTTAACTTACTGCAATAGAACATAGTGAGCCTTTGAGTAATAATTATGTTAGCTGCTACACAAATATTTTTGTAACTGATTTCTGAATATATTAAGAAACAGATTAGCAGGTTGAGTGTCTTAAACTGATGAAGGAGAATTTTAGCAATTAAAAATCTCTTCCAGGGATTTTGAAAATGTGATGAGAAGCAAATGACATCTGGTTATATTAACATCTCGAAGAAGGCCTGAACCTTCTATATAGTGTTGCTCTGAAGGCTCTAGTCTTGAAGAAATTTCAGTAGCAGTTCTCATGTGGCAAGGTGAAGAAGGGAACATCGAACGTGCTGACATCTCAGTGTGGGTTACAATGCAGCTGCTGGTTTTACTCACAATATCTGGATTAAAATGCAGACTTCAAGCACATCTTTCATTTTGCTTATAAAACCACTGTAACAAAACAGCCTCCCTTGCTGTATTTTCCAGGATGTGGTGTTCAGTGTTATCATAGAACTGCCAGTGAAAAAGGCACGTAAGCAAAAATGTTGTATGCTGCTCTGCTACCATTAGCAGTATAGTGTGACTACGCTACTATTCAAAAATAAGCAGGTCAGAGTAAGAGCTGGATTCTCTTCTTCCACCCAGAGTTGTATAGTAGGATTACTGCCATCAGATTTTGTATGTGTGGGAGAATGAATCTCAAAACGAGCCTTTGCAAATACAGTGAACTTTAAAGAATCTTGGGTGGAACTGTGACAGACCCTTCCACAGGGAACAGTAGCGCTTTCGAGATCTTAATAGTTGGCGATTGCATTTTAAGTTAGAAATTTTAATTGCTAAGCAGAGATATAAACAGGAATCTAACTCACCATTTTCATGGTTTGTCGCATTTGTGAACAAGTTTTTCTGAGCCCCAGTAGTTCTACGGTAACACCTGAAATGGGTCTCTGCATAAATGACTTTCCCAAAAGCCTGAGTTGCCTAGAAGAACTGACTTCCTACAGAAACAAAGGATTTTCTGAACAGTTCTGTAACATGTATTTCTTGCATTCTCCTAAGGGGAACTACAAATTGACCTTTCAGAAAGGAGGAGTTTGGAGCAATTACCTGCTCTTCAGTAGTCTCTTTGAAACTTTGCTTTACAGAATTAAACCTTAGAGATTCCTTCCCCTGATTTTCCTCAAGGCATGTATAGTTTGATTACTGACATGCTCTCTCTGTGGGCTAAACCTAGTTTTATTCCTAAGAAAATGTTGAGCTCACTGGAGCATATAACTTGCCGTACTGCATTGTATTCATTTAGCCCAGTTGTGTATCTCTAACGTGTCAATCCCCAATGCCTCTGAGAAGTTGCAAAACTAAAACAAACCCGCACATATTTTTGACAGAATTGGGATGATGGAGGCTTCATCCTAATTATTAATTTGTTTAAACTCTATGTTTCAAGCTGTGTTTTTTTTTTATTTTAATACATCTTACATAAATAACAAGAACATCTAGAAATACAATAATTCAGGACAAGAAAATATTGCCCTCCCTCTTAGACTCTTGCCATGTGTTTTGACTTCAACAACATCCTGGAGCAGTGAGTTTCACAGTCTATTTTGTTCTTTAATGAAAAGACAACACTCGGTTTCAAATATATGAGTTGTCAGCTACAGTCTCCCTCCTCTTGTACTACAAGACTAAGAAAATGAAAGCTCATGAATCACATTCTCTATTCTATTTTTATGTTTGCAAGCTTTTTGCGAGATCTTGACCCAGAATTTCTAAGGAATATTTACTAAAAAGTGACCGAAATAATACTGTACTTCCCATTTACAAACAGCTTAACAAAACAGAACTTAGAAAGGAGGAAAGTGAAGGAAGGGAAATGGGACAGCAACTACACTTTCCTTAAAGGATTGTAGTTATAATTTAGAGTTGTCCTCTGATTTCTTAGGGCAGGTGACAGCTACTTACCTCCTTAGGTAGTACTTTATTCACTGGTACTTAGTGTCAAGTCCAGTGTATTCACCCTCTGCTTCAGTTTAAGCTGCTGCATGCTGAAGCGTCACCATGGAACTCGGGTTAGTTGTTCCATCACCTGCTATCCTTTCCTACTGACCATCCTCCTGGCTGTTCCTTTTTGTTAGTCACTCGTTAGCAGTTTTGTGCTTTTTCATAGGAGATCACATATAAAGACACAAATAATCCTTGTTGCCTCAGGAAGATTGCTTTTTACAGAGCTTTCCGTTCCCCTTCTAGGAGCTGCTGCAACCCCAGGCTGAAAGGGAGGTTTTAGATTAGGATGACTGCTATCCCCAAGCACATTTACGCTGAGTTAGTTTGCCCAGGCTTTTCACACATTACTGTCATTACATCACTGTTTCAAATTTATACCATGCTTCTTCTCACTGGCTGACTTGTTAACAGAAATATAACAAAGCATAAACTTCCAACAGAGGTTGCAAGCCTGCCCATTTCTGTTCAGCTCCTTTTTCTATCCACAAGATGCCAACGGAGCACTCCGCCCCTCCTGGTTTTCCATTCCTCTACAGTACTCAGGAAAGGGCTGGTTTTGATTTTTTTTTTTTTTCTCCTAAGCCTCAGGCTTGAATATTTGAATCTCTTCTTATTTATTTCATTTCTTAGGCAAAAAGTTCTAATTCAATTAGATGCCTTTTTTTCATGCCTCTTCAGTGGCTCCAAGTGTCTCCTAATTCTGTAGTCTTTTAGGCTGCAACAGAGCTGTACGCAGATTTCAGCTGAGGTTGTATGATCTGTGCATATATGAATTTTAAGAATTTTGTTAATCACAGCCACATACTGTACTGTCTAGCTGACAGCTCTGTCTTTTTCTGGAAACAGTATTATTAACATATAATGTGCAAGATTAATTTTTTCCTTTCTCTGTCTTGTGCAAGCTTCATTTGCCATTGTGCTCCCTGTACACCAACAGTGATGAAATTCCCCCAGTCTTTTGTAGATTGACAATAGAAATGAAGTTTGCAGGGCTCAGCTGAAGGAAAAAAATTCTCAACTGTACTTACATGATAGGAAATTATGTAAAGAAGCAAGAAAGGGCAGATCTTCAAGCTACCAAACCTCCATTTTCATGCAAAGCCTCAGTGGTTTTTGAGTGGTTCCATGTAGAAGAAATTCTATATAGATGACAAGCAATCAGCAGAGCAACCAGAGTAACCCTCCTCTTGATCTGTTAAGTGGGAGCCAGGAACTTATTTTGTTTAAAAGAAACAAGAAATGACCAAACCAGAGGTCTTAGCAGGATGAATGCTTCATCTCATCTAATTAAACTCCAAAGATGAACATCTGAGCTGTAGAGGTGCATGCAGCAGACAGATGTTCAAACTGCTCCCAGAATTCATCAGCACTGGGATATAACAAAATTTTGAACTTTCAGATGGAAAAAGTAGTAACCAAACCTGCTGGTTTCAATGTAGGCTGCGAGTAGCATTTAATGCCGAATGTTGAACTTAAAAATGCATTATCTACAGTCTAGTCTGAACATTAGTTCAAGATATAGGAAAAAATTGTTCATTGTTTAACAAGATAAATGACTTGGGCTGATACTTCATCTGCTTTCACAGTGGATCTCAGTTTTATAACTATTTTCAGCCCTGCTTTTGTCATCAAACTAGGTTCCTCTGCAAGTTTACTTGGTAACTTCAACCAACCAAGGTCGCGGCCTTGTAAGATATTAATATCCTACAAATTTCATGTAAATAGCGATCAGGAAAGAAGAAAAAGACAACTGAGGTGTCCCCAGCTGGGAAGGATTGACTGAGCGATCTCATAACTTCTCAGTCAGCAGGGAATCCACACCAGGCAGAGCTCTCAGGTTTGCCTCAGCCACAGGAAAGAATTACAGATACACCACGTCAGTCAGTTACAGGGCTCTGCTTCTAAGCGCACGCAACCTCAGTCAATCTAGTTTCATGGAGCGACTTATCCATTTTGTAATTTTATCTTCAGCAGCATCTGAAGTATCAAATCTGGCCTTATGTGCCATCCTTTCAATCTCTGTTCACCACTGAACTTCACGAATGACGTGTAATAGAAAATCGTTAGCAGAATTCAAACCCTTAAGGGGACTAAGTCAAACTAATTTCCCATTTCAATTTAATCATATTTCATTGCTGTGATAGTCTTGTAATATTCTAGCTCACCTGGTTTTTCAGCTGCCTTTGAGGTATCCTTAAGGATAGCTGAAGACTGTGTCTTTTAATATTTTTTCTAAAGGCAAATAAATACTCTTAAATCTTTTAGACCTTCTTCCTACACAGTGAAATGAAAAAGGAGCAGCCTTTAAAAATATACTTGGAGAAACAGCACACTGAAGTTCTTCACATCCTAGAATTATCTTGCCTTTCTCCCTTTCCTGCTCTTTGCTGAGCTTTAACACCGGTGATTTGTTCTGGTAAGGTTAGATTGCAACATAATAACTGCTGCAAGAGCAGGTGCCTCTTTTGGCTAAATTACCTTCCAGACTCCAAATTGCATCTTTGTAGGTGTGCTGATGATAGAGCCTTGAGATTAATCCAGCTCTGCAAATGAAGTGCCTTGGTACGTTCCTCACTTGCTATGCTTGTAAGGTGAAAAAAAAAGAATCTGGGAGGGGTACCCGCTTCAGCAGTAGAGCTGCAGCCGGTTTTAATAACAGGTGCTTTTGCTAATATCAGCTCAGCCTTTTTCTTACTAAATTCCTTCAGAAGCCCAGAATGTCTGCGGACTTATGACCTTGTACTCAGTACTAGCAGATTAACTCTGAAATAAGCCAGTGATTTCAGTGGAGGCATAACATTTAACGCAAGAGAGGAATTGTATTGTCTCTACTTCTTTACATAATGTTCATGCTGGGAGGGGTTTTTTTTGCTATTTTTTCAGCAGAGTTTCATGATTAAGGGCTACACAGGGTTTAGCTGAGAACAACTTTGGCAAAAATTGCCATCTGGTTTCTTCTAATGAAAATGTTTTCTTAATAAAAGTGGGTTGGGGGGACTGTTGTGGAACATCCCCTTTAAAGAGGTGATGGGGTGTTTCCATTGGTTCTACAGGCATTTTTTCATCTTTTGTGATGCTATTGGCATGCTATCAAAAATGTCCCATATCTGGAAAACACAAAACTGAACAGACTATTTCAATTTTCACTCTTTTTTTTCTAAATATATATAAATACTTCAGGAAATTCCCATCTTAAAAAAGGAGTCTTAGCCACTCTATTTGGAAAGGGTTGAGGGTAAAGGTAGACTTCTGTTTTGAGGTTTGACATGTCCATTTTTGTAGAACAGGAAGATGACACGTCTTCAGAATATATTTTGCCTGAAAAGTTTTAGCTCTCCTTCCACAGTCTTGCTTATTTCTGCTTGTTAATAAAGAAGCAAGTAAATGCAATAAAATTAGAAGGGGTCAGGACCTAAAAATACTTCAGTGACTGATTCCTAGTAAAAAGCTCTACTTTTTAGTATGATATTGTTATTCACAAAGTTGTATGGCTGTATCTCAGAACAGTGTACGTGTGCCTTAGGGGGAAAAAAAAAAACAAACCAAAAGCATTTGCTTTGCCTCGAACAGTTGTATTTATTTTTCAAGCTTTCAAACACTTGCATCCAATTCCTTGGTAAACATATTCCTTTTTTTCACCCACAGAAACAGTTTCATCAAAAAAGTTGTTGTCTGGATTGGTGCCTTTAACCCTGCCTAGTACCTTATCTCCTATTTTATTTCATTACAAATGCTTAACATTACTTTTCTGAAGTGAATACCTCCACGATTATGAATGGCTTTGATTTCCATTGCCATGGACATGACCCAGCTATGGCCACATTATAACTAAAATTAAATGCTATCACTAAAAAACCAATGCTGTCACTGCAGAGCAACTTGCACTTGTCATAATAATTATAACTATGAACAAGATAAAAACATTAAGTGGCCAGAAGCAGGAACTGCAGCTAAGTGTCAGCTGTTAGATGACAACCTTATGTATCGGTGAAGGCCTGTTTGGATGACATGACACAAAAACAGTGACATGAGCAGATATGCCCCATCTGGGATACAGGAAATCAGCCAGCTTGCCCCAGCCTTAATTGCAAAGCAGCTTAATTTGTTAACTTGTCCCCTGTGCAATTACCAACAGTTACAAAATCAAATCATAAAATTATTATGGTGGTTGAAATAATAGATGGAACGTAAGGACTGCGTAATACATACTTTGTGTGCAAAAATTAAATTAGCAAATTATTACCACAGAGATGCAAATACCGATTCACTTAAAATGAATTATTAAGATCCATATTTGACACTGTTAAATAAACATACTCTTCTACAATTGATTTCACTACTTCCAGTTTCGATCAGAAAAGGTATTAAAATTTGGCTTCCAGATAGGCTGACACAACTGCGGTATCTTTGCTGTAGCACCAGAGACTAAATACCTAAAAGAAAAACAAAGACATGTCATTGGAAGAGGTCATCATGTGTGAGAGATGGTCAGTGGTAAAGCCTTCGGGTTTCCCACTCAACCAGGCCCTAGCCAGTGCGACGTGTCTGCTTCTGGTGGGCACAGCCATCAAGAGCAGCAGTGTTCTCTTTAAGGCTTTCACCAGCAGGAATTCATTGGGCGGCAGCACAAAACTTTTGCAACCAACCTTACAGATTTTCTACAGTAACGGTGACTGCTGGCCAGCCAAGTTTCAATGTCGATGTTAGAGGCTAAGCCTCTTCAGCTAGGTTATAAAAACAAAAGGTAGAACAGCCTGACACCAAGCCAGCTGCCAACACAGCAGTTCATTAATAGATTGTCCTGAGCACTGTTTTTCAGCTGTTTTGATCAGGCTTTTGCATGCTGGTTTATCCTTTCTGTTTGCTGTGTGTCCCTGAAGGGGAGGGAGAATCCCCCTTCCATATAACTTTTTGCACACTGGGGCTGTCCTCCCTCATCACAACGCTCCTGCAGGGGAATATCCAACTGAAGAATCCTGGACCCGGACTCCCTGACATCTTCCTTGGAGACGAGGCTTGTGGAGGTGCTGCGAATTGCAGGATCGTGGCACTGAAGGACACCTAAGCGAGCTTCACACGTGTTTCGGAAAGGAAAAGGACAAATCCCTCCAGAGTCATACCATATTTTGCCTTTTGAACTTGATCAAAGCTGAGACTATATATATGTACGCAACAAAGGCAACTTGGAATGCTCACTGTTGCTACTGGAACCCTTATGTTGTTATTGAAATCTGGTATTTTAATAATGTATGAAAAATACTTTTTGGAATGAGATACATTTTATTTTAAATGACAGACAAATTCAACAACAGACATAAAAACTATTACTTCAGACATTTATTATAATTTCACCAAATATTTAAAATATCTGTGAATTGGATTCATCTAATGACCACAAAATTCTTTCAATTCCATTTGTTTCTAGCAAAGACTTTAAAAGGCAATCTAACATATTTGTTGGAAAAAGAAATCCGATTAATATCCATTAAGGTAACATCCTATTATTGTTATTCAAATACTAACAAAAGAATAAACAATTTGGTTTTAGACCATACGATTGTATTAGTAAAATTACCGTGCAATAATTTTAGACGATGTTAAGGTCTGCTTCTGTAAATGTATTAGTAGAAGAATATGTGTGTATTGAGTCATAGGCAATAAATATACCCAGAGTGGCTAGCTTCCAGGCCTGCAGACTAAGTCCATGTGTAAGTCCCATGTTAGGAGCACGGTATGGGCAGAACTACACTTCCATCCCAGCTGACAGCATAAATCTTAATTGAATTAGAGGATAAAGTAAAGGTGTGTTGCATACCATTTAACATGCCAAAAAAAAAAAATATTCCTCAAGGTGACTTTTTTTTCCCTTAGTTCTCCTTTCCAAAATGCCTCGTACAGTAAATGCCCCTTGGTTTGTACATTTAGCTTCAACAAAAGTAGATTGTAACACACAACTGGGTCTTCACTGCCTAATGCTTTGTGCCTTTGCAGATGCACTGAAGAGAAACATTGGCCCAGAAATCTTTACTTTCAAAAGCGATTCTAGGATTGATTCCTCAGCCAGGGCAATGAAAGTTAAAAATCTATTTTTTAATGAGGAGCTGTATTTTGGCATTACTGCCGGAAGACAAACTTTTATATCTTGCAGTTATGGCATTCTTATAATTATCTTTATAACCTACCTCCTAAAGAACTGTGTAATTTAAGTTGATATGGGTATCTGAAAGTTCTCTTTATTGCCTGTAGTTCTCACTGTAGTTTCAGTTTCATGGCTGAAAAGAATACGATCTCTAACTACACTTCTGTTTTTACTGCCCTGCTTTATCAGACAAACTGCAATTTTACACCTTGTTAAGGAAGCAAGGTGAGAAGAAAACCACATTATACTATTGACAAGGAAGATAAGACTATTATTTACCTTGACATTTTTGAGCAATAATATTCTTCATGTAACAGGATAAGAGAAAAAGCATATCCGATGGTGATAATGCACAAATTGAAAGGAACTTTCTTCAACATGCTGTCAACACTAGTAAAGAAACCATGCCCTTGTGCAATAATCCTGTATTTGAGCCAGTTCACAACTGACTATTTTGGAAGAAAAGCAAGCCTCTAATTCAGTCAACTACAGTAAACACATTTTATCTGTGCACTGCACTGAATCATAGACAATTTCTTTAGGTGACTGAATGAAATAAGAGTTTGGTTTTCCATGTTTTGTTTTTTTTTTTTTCATCCCCCTCGGATCTTACTTCGACCTGAAGGGAAGAGTACATTGCATACTAATGATGGCTGGTCAGTGGAACTGTGCATCTGCAGAGGCTGCAAGACACTTCAGAAGTTTAATGTACTGCAAAATATTCTGTTTCAAGCCAGGATGTTCTTCACGATGAAGAACAACAAAGAGAAGGAGGAATTAGCCACTGTCATTTCTACCTTGGAGCAAAATGGCATAAACAAAGCTGGAATTGAAATTTTAGCCCATGGAAGGAAATTGAACACATCTTTAATAGACTGAGATGTTCAGGTTCTGTGGTGATGACTGCGAGAGAAATGTCCGTTTGAAATGTACAATAAAATGCATAAAATCATCACAGATTAAACTCATTAAATGCCTCTAGAAGAAGCAATTAAATTCAGGCTTACATAATTAAATTTAATTTCATCATAGTTTGTTTTATGTAGTCATCTAGTTTACGGGAATGTTCTTTAAATTTTGTCCAAATTTTAAAAAATGTAGTCAGTGAGGCTCCCACAGATTCTCTGGGAGATCACTCCTTGTGGCTTTCCAGGCTGCTCTGCTCTTCTTCCCTTTCTCCCCACCTCCAATTCATCCTAAAATGTTATTCTTTTCGAAGCAGCTTTAATTGAAGATTCCTCTTCATTCTTCCCCCAACCTTTCCCTCTTTATCAGACAGCCAAAGGGCGAGGTGTATTAATAGCAGCTGCATGACTCAGTTGGTAGCTCAAGTGGATCCCTTTGCACCGAGCTTTCCTGTTTGGCCTCCCTGGCTATGGGGCCACTGAGCTCGGGGAGCACCTTCACTTTCTGGCAAACAAAAATAACCTACAAAAGCACAGACGGGTCTGGGACTGCCTCAACCTCTCTGTCCTTCAGAAGGATTCTCCTTACTGCTGTTTTCTTCTCCACCCCCACTGGGATTGTATATGAAAAAATGGAAACATGTATATGAAAAAAAAAGTGTGATCCCACCCCCCAGTGACTCTTTCTCCCGAGTGATTAAAAAGGAGCGAGGGTCCCATCACCGCAATGAGGTGGAAGAGGGGAGCAGGGTCAGCGCCCTCCACTCGAACTGCATCCCGCCCTCTTTCTCTGAAGGCTTTCCTCAGGAGCCATCACAGCTTGAGCCTTCCCACCCCCCAGACCACCACACCCGAGCCCCGTTGCTGCCCGCTGCGGCCCCCCGCCCGGTGGCATCGCCAGCTCCGTGCCCCCGCCATCTGCCCAAGCACCCGGGCTCCCACCGCGCCCCAACTGCGCCCACCGCACCCACAGCGGCCGGGCCCCCCGCGATACACCCCGCCGCCTTCTGCCCAGCCGAAACGGAGGGCACGGTATTTCCTCGCGGGGCTTTGAAGGGAAAACACCCACGCTGCCCACTCCCCACTCCCCCCTCCCTGGCTCAGGCTTTACTGACATTTTCTTCTCCCGTCTGCCCTTAAGACCCGGTTGCACTATCCTTCTCCTCACTTATGTGAGGGAAGAGCTTTCCGGGGACAGCTTTACCGCGGGGCAGCTGTTACAAGCAGACACGGCGCGGGCAGAGCTGCGCTCGGGTGATTTCCGCGGGGCACTCGCGTCTCCGAGCACCAGCTCAGCCCCAGCGTACAGGACGCTGCCAAGCTCCGTGCAGAGGGGCCGCAGCGCGGGGCCGGCTTTGGCGGGCCTCGGCACCGCCGTGCCCCGGACGCCGCCCCACAAGGTGGGTGCTCGCTGCCATCCCCTCACGGGAGCTCCGTGTCTCACCCTCGCTGTCCCCCCATGGGAGCGCCAGCCCCTCACCCTCCGCGTCCCCCAGCCAGCTCCCCGGCCGCCACCGCCCCCTCAGGGCCGCAGTACCTCCGTCTCACCACAGCCGCGCTCGGCTCCTTCCGCCCCCGCGGGCTGCTCGCGCGCCGCCAGCCCCCTCGCCCCTCCACCGGCGCCGGCACTACGGGCAGCGGCTTCGCACCGCCTGACGCGCATGCCCGGTCGCGCCGCGCATGCCCAGTGCGGGCGCAGGAGCAACATCTGATAGGGGGGAAAATCTGAACGGCGGCGGCCGCCGCCATATTGCGGAGCTGTCAGCGGCGGCCGCGCTTGGCGCCTCTTCCCCGGCGGCGCCGCGAGCAGCACGGGGCGGCCCCGCAGCGCCTCCTGCCCCGCTGTGAGGGGGGAGCTGCGCGGCGGGGGGGGGACATACCGCCCTGCCCTACGAGGAGCGGAGAGCGCCGCGCGCAGCACCCTGCCCTGGGGTCTCGTCCCCCCCCTCCGCCCGACGCCGCGGAACGCCCGCCCCGTTCACGGGGGAGCGGAGCCCAGGTAAGGTGGGGGCGCGGGGAGCGGCCATGCCGCCGCCCAGGCCGCGCTGACCCCGCGGGGCGCTGAGGCGAGGGAGTGTGGGTGGCTGTCACCGGGGGCGGGGCCGCCCCTGCCGCGGCGCCCCGGCGGGTAGCGCGGGGGTGGCAGGCCGCGGCCGTGGGGGCCCGCTCCCCCGCCGCGCTGGCGGCAGCCTGAGGCGGGAGCCCGCCCGCAGCCCTCGGGGAGTGGGGTGGAGGGGGCGCCAGCGCGCAGCGGGGCGACTTGTTGCGGCGGCGACGCCGCGTTGCAACGCGCAGCTGCTCGTGTGTGGGGCGCGACGCCCGCTGCCACCGGGGAGGGGGGCCCGGCTCGCCGCCACCGCCGAGGGGCGATGGGCGGGCGGGCGCTTTGTTGGGGAAGCCCCGGGAGCGCGCCCTCGGCGTGCCCGTGCCGCGCAGCCCCCTCTGCATTATTCATGTCCCCGAGCGTCGTGGCTCTTGAGGTTACCGTAGACATGTGGCAGTCGGGTCGGCCAGCTGACTGTGGCGGTGTGGAAGAATAATAAGGAATTACTTCATAAACAAGTTCTGTGAAGCATCTGTTGCTGTCTATTGTTTTCAACAAATGCACAGTTTTAGAGTCCTTAAATACTGACCGACGTAATGGGCACAGCGGCCCTGAATGAGCCTTTGTGCATTGGGGTTTTTTTGAATGGATTAATGTTTTGTACAAGTCATGGGAATTTGTAATTAACCTTGCCACTTGAAGTCTAGTGCAGATAAGGGGTTTTAGTTTCAACTTTCTGGAATTAATTTCTCTTTTGTCAGTTTTCTTAATTCAAATGTGAAAGAAATAATTCTTTGGACTCCATGCCAACACAACTAATCACATCAGTTGTAAGGTGCTATTAAGCTGTCTTTTCCAGCCTGTGTAACACCCTAGACAAGTATTTCATGTTCTTCTTTCTGGTACAGGCTTTTGAAAAATTCAGTTTTTTTAACTGAGTTATGGGAGTTGCTGCTCTGAGTTTTAATTAATTATGTCTTTGTGACTGATTTGTGTCAGGCCTCAGACGTGTCCCTGCATTTTACTCTGTTTTGTTTTCATCAGAGATGCTTGTCATTGTATTTATGTCACAGAAACGTTTTGAGGATGCATCTGCCTGCACAGCACTTCACGTATTCAGAAGACCGTAGAAACACCATTGTTGCTGTCAGCTCTTATATAGTGTGTTGGCACAATGCTGCTGGGCAATATGAGTTGTGAGGGAAGACGTGGTGTTGGTGTACAGTAACGTTATGGCTACTGAGATGAGGCAGTTTTGTGATCGTTAAAGATAAGAGACAAGTAGTAACTGTTTATTGAATTATAAGACTTGTCTCTATTGATCTATTGATTTAGCATAAGAGGTGCTGTGAGAAAAATAAACTGCAAGTCAGTGCAGTGTTCCCAGATAAGCAACCTCCCAGCAAATGGCAATTGCAAGGCAGTGGCATATTTCCAAGCTTTGTGCCGAGGTGACACAGCTCTTCCATCAGGTTGGGAGACTAGAGAGCAAAAGTGCAACAAACAGCTTTAGAAAACATGCAGACAATGACATGGTGTGACATGTCAGGAGCTGTCCAGAGAGTTTTCCTTGCATGCTGACTGAGAGAAACGGTGTAAAAGTGTTTGTAGAGATGACAAACAGTTCTGGTCTGACTATTTCTGCCATTGCAGTAGAGAGCATTGCAGGGCTTCATGATAACAGAGCTGCCAGAAAAAAGCTGGTTCACAGAAAATTAGGTAAAGCCATAAGGAGACTGAGAACAGGGATCCATCTGCAAGATGCAAAATTAAGGGGGTAAGAAGTGTAGCGGTTATGATATTAGAAGGCAGTTCCTGATAAAGAAGGTTACTTCAGCCACTGCCAGGATAGGTATACGGCCTTTCTTCTTCAACAGTCTTGCTCAGCTTTTTGAGAAGGGGTACTTCTATTGGCAGAGGCGAAGAGGGAAGTTGTTTAAGGTATTACTTCTTTCTGTTGGATGTGTTAAATACATCAAAGTCCTATCGCTTTGTGTTACATTAGGAGTCTGTGGGAGTAGAGGAAAGGGAGGATTTTCAAGTCTGTAAATGTAAACAAAGCTTTATACAAACTTCTGAAGAAATTCTTAATTGTTGAGAGATACTGATCCATTAAAGCAGCACTCAGGGTATCTTGCGTGCTCAGCAACTTTACTTCAGAGCTGAAGGGGCCTGGGTAAACTCTTTCCTTTCAACATTGAAGGGCTGCATCTGTGGGCTAACTTTACCGGTAGACTAATTCTTAGGTGTGCTTGGAATTTAAAAACTCTTTTTCCTTTCTGCTTTAGATGTTTATTAATCACTCTGTGAAATGAAACTTTCAAGTCATGTAGTACAAGGAAAAACAGTGTTACATTGGCCCAAGAAGAGAGTTAATACTCTTAACGCTGGAACATTTTAAGAACTCTAGATAGTGTATCTAGAGGAGACTGATGCGAGTGGCCAGTTCATGTTCATAAGTTTCCTTTATTTTATGGAACTAGTTCTAAGAGACTTAACAGCATTATTCAGAAAATATAATACCTGGTTTTGAAATGGGATATACCCAGAATTTCAGTTATGTTATATTTCTTTGCTAACTGTATTTTTAGATAAAGGTTTATTTCACCTTAAAACAACAGAGTACCTGCATCAGTCACACTTCTTAATTTCAGTTTTTGCTTGTATATCAGATGTACATGGGAAAAGTGGCCATCCTGTCATTGCAGAGCTCTTCAAAACCTTAGAGTTATTTCAAATAGTGCAGTTGTGGGTACTTTGAAGCTAAAATTTGAAGCAAGGTTACTAAACTTAATAAATATAAACTGTATGTAAATTGTATAGCACATCTATAGCATACCAGTTTATTAATTGGTAAAACTGCAAGTATTGCACGAATGTTCTTTGGCTGGTCTGTGTTGCTTTTTGTTTAACTACTGTGTTGGCAACTGCCAAGTTTTCGTTTGTACTTCTGAAGTTCTCAGGAACTCCAGTTTGGAAGAAACACTTCACTCTTCAAAATACATTTAACAATAAATACATTTAATGCATAACAATGGTACCGGTTATATTGCAATTATTTTTCAGAGAGACAGCAAGCCTATCTCAAGTATTTTGGGGAAGGGAGGACTGGAGGAAATGGTGGTTTTAAGAAGGTAAAGATACAGTACTCAAAAAAAAAAAGTTGGTACTGCTCGATTCTCAATTATTATGTGTTAGTTATGGAATACAGCTCTTTATTTTTCTTTTTTCCTTTTCTGTGAGATAGATGGCTTGTTGTGGTTCCCCTCTGGGTTTGCTTACATCGCAGACAATTGCTTAGACCGCCTCTCTGTCCGGCTGAAAAAGATGTATGCAGGAGTAGAGTCTGTGGCAAATGAACTTCTTTATTGGACTGCAGCAAGTATGTCATTAGGGAGCTGTTATTGTGAGAGATGATTGCCCTGCAGGCATTCACAGGCTGCTTTGGAGTAGAGAGGCATTTTTGTAGAAAGCTGGGACCAGTTAGTCAGGTACAGCAGCCTGTGAGTTGCCTATTGCTGCCTCCCCAAAGATCTAGAACTTTTAGGTATCACAAAAAATGGAATGGTGTAAGACTTTGAAAAGAAAAAAATATATTAATTTTAAATAAGTTCCTGTAAATAAATGACTGAGTTTTATTACTGTGCCTAAAGCTCTGTGGTCCCTGCCATCTGTATGTAGGAAAATAGATGATGAACCTCATGCTAGAGCTTAGGAGCACACTGCTGAGGAGACTGCTTCTGAGAGAAGGTCCTAAGCTGTCAGACAGAGATCCTGCATTTCAGGGTTGGTTCTCCGCCAGCCAGGCGTCCTGCTTAAGCCTTCTGCCTCCCATCCCATCCTCACCTGACCTCAGACCCATGGTTGTGCGTATGAATGTTTCTTTTGAAAACAGCTGCTGCATAAATTATTTGACAGAATTTTGGCATCAAGCATTTTATGCACCATCATTTTCCAAAGAAAGCTTTCTTTGTTGTCTTTCAACAATTGCTTTATTTGTTGGCTTCTGTGGCATAACTGGAAACATGGATGATACTGATTTAAAAATCCTAACTGCCTTGTAGTGAAATGACTTGAAATCACAGTTCTTCATTTCAAGAGAATTCTTGAAATTCTGGATGATTTTTTTGACTGTGATGTGGAGCCTGCTGATACTTTGGTGATTTGGTCCAGAGTCCAGACTACTGCATACGCAGTGCAGGTCTCCAGGGCTAAAGTATTGTAGCAGTAGGATCTCTGCAAAGTCACAGCCCTGCTGATCCTGACTTGGAAGAGGCACCTTTGGGAATTGAAATGCCAAAGTGATGAGCCTTTATGTCTACTAGGTCATAAGCTGCTTTCAGAATGCAGGAGGTGACAAGGATATAATTCCCAAGCCCAGTTGGCCGTTGGTGTTTTTTTTTCTTGCTCTATTTGCAATGCTATTCCACATGAGTGTTAAAATAAAAGTAAATATAAATAATTAAATGTTTCAAAGATAAACATGTAGTAAAACTGATATGGTTGCATCCACTAAATGTAAATTTATTGGAAACGCCTATGTAGAAGAAGTGAACTCCCACTCCAGTAATAATAGTGGAGATGCACAATATTTTGCCTGGCAGTGATTTTTGGTTTCTTTTGGCCAAATATTTTCCTTATATTTGTTTTGGTTTTAGTGTTAGCTGGTGCCAATAATTGGGAAAGATAGGGTGTTATTTTTCTACTCAGTGCTTATTTGATCTCAATTTTTGCACAATTTTAAGATCTGAACTTCTTGATTTTTTCATATATATATAATACTTAGTTGCAGTGTTTTTGTGTGAATATACTGTTTTGAAATTGTGTAACATTTTGAGTATGAAAGCATATAGACACAGGCTGTTTTTTGCTTTATATATAAAATGGAAACAATGGTCCATGAATTAAATTGTAGACCCTATCAGTTGAGTTTGATTTTTTTTTTTTTTTTTTCCTTCCCGTATAGTATGGCACAAGGTCTTTATGATCGGAAACAGAAGCAAGTTCAGCACAGTTGACTCTAAATTTATTAAATTTATTTCTTTTTTAAAAAAAATAAATTATATATTTCTTTTTTTACTCTAGTAAAAGATATTACTGCAAACACTTCAACAAAAAATACTTGTGCTATTATTTGTTTTGCATAAATTTTTTTCTGTTGCTTGTGTGCTGTGATAATTTATCAGGCCTACAAGATCTGTGGGGCTGACAGTGACACTCGATTTTTATTGAGTTTTGCACAAGAGGATTCTTACTTTTAGCTGATAGCTTTGTTTTATTGCATGAGAACAATAAATGTTAATTCTGTAAACTCATTTAAATTACACATCTACCAGTTGTGATTTGATGACATAGAATTATCCTATACAACTCCGTAGTTATGTTTCTGATTTTAAACATTAACTTAAGGTTTTAAAGTATGTTTTCAAATAAGTAATTTAGGGTTGGCTGATAGTAGTTTAACAAAATGTTTGAGTAAAACCCAAAGCAAAAAGTCAGGGCATATTTATGGAAGAATTTGCAATGATAAGATGTATGAGGGTATGACAGTCATTTTAGAAAGTGATAGACATGGTCTCTTAGAAAGACCTCAGAAGGTAATCAGTTGGTAACACAGATCCTGGCCGTGTGCCGTATGCTCTCATTTGTCTCCTGGAGACTAGACTTAAGTAACAACTATCATCTCACCATACCCCTCCTTTTCAACGCTAATATAATACAGGCACATAAAAATAGTTGTGCTACTTTCTGTTCCTTTTAGAACTGTTGAATTGGCATGCTTATAAAATGGTGGATGAGAATCTAATTTAGCTTTTGCATCGTTAATTAACTGAGTTTAACTCTAGGGCTTCAGTCTGCCTTAATTTTTGCGAGCAATGAGCCTCTACTGTCGAAAAGGTGAGCACAGGGATTACTGCAGCTCGGCATCCTGATACTGTTAGGAGGTATTAGAGCCAAGCTTGTTTTGCTTTTTACTACTCTTGAATTTTGCTGAGGAGTACATTAGGGAAAGGGGAGAGAAGAGGGGCAATCTCTTCTGTGTACTGGAAAGGTGCTGTTGAATTTTATCAAAAGCCAGTGTTGCAAGGACCCAAAAAACCCTTTTTTTTCCTCCCCGCCCCACCGCGAAAGCATTTTTTTGGTTTAAAAAAAAATGAGGGCGGAGGAAATTGCGGAAAAGTGTATTCATATTTTTTAAGAATATATTGAACAATATCTTAGAATAATAGTCTTACTGATACTGTCCAATGCTTCAGAATATCTTCTGTAATTAAAAAAAAATTCTACTGGAATGTAATTGTCTATGCTAGGCAAATGTAGTATTATACCTTTATAGTTGTACTACTTTAATTATGTCATAATGAATATAACTTAAAGATACTGTTTTAATTTTTTCAGGCTGATTTTTCATTAAACAAAATTTGTTCCGTATTTGCATTATACCGTTAGATATCTCTTTCTGTAATTTTTAGTTTTAACATTCATTTTTCTTTACCAGCCAACAACATTGGTGCTTCTTAAATTCTGTTTTCATCCATTATCTCTTTTTTCCAGTCTCTCTTTTCAAACATCTCTACAGATTAGAAACAGAAATAAAAATGATATGCTAGTGCACCTTAGGTTGCTGTGCAAATGTTTTTAATATTTACTATATTTTTTTATTGCCAAGAAGGAAGGAAAAATAACTTATTTTGTAAATATATATAACACTTTATATCTGCATTTCTCTTTATGAATGAGAAATCATTTATACAAAACTTGGCTTTTGATAAATGAATTACTCTAAATATTTTGTTTTTCTCTTTATATCTTGTATTTTTTTAAGCACTTCTGAAAATTTTATTCATCTGATGCAGTCATGGAGTTATAATACTGGAATCTCGGATTATTCTGAGTAGTATGTCACTGTCATTTTTCTTAGTATAACTGTAATTCCAGTTAATATTATTTTTGAAGGCCATGCCGCCTTTGGTACTCTTTGCAGACCAGCAACAGAACTGATTCATGGAAGTCATTCCTTTAAAAGTGTGCGAGAAGGTGACTAGCTGCTTATTCTTTCTGAGTTAAAATTAATTGAAAAGGAGACAGGGTGCTATCTGCCAATAAGATTGCAAGCATTTTTTTTTTCAAGGCATAAAAACTTTTTTGGAATGGAACACAATAGTGAATCCTTACATTACTATGTAGACATAACTTACAACCTTTCTGCTTTACAAAAAACCCCTCTATTATTTTAAGCAGAGCAGATTTTCTTCCTTTTTTGCTGTGATAGTATACTTACATTTCTCTTCATTTGGGAGAAATAATGGTATCATTCCTTCACTTAGAGAAATGGATGCTTTTATAGACATGAAATACAGTTTTGATGCTTTAAAATTGTGTTAGGTTTTTTCTTTGTTTTCATGATGTTCCAAGTTTGACTAGAGTTGACAGATTAAATTGCAGCTTTGGAGTTCCTTGTACAAATTTTACTTCCTCATAAATAATGTTAAAGGTTTTTAATACTAGAGGCTGTCTGATATAAAAAGTATTCAAAAGAATTTGTAGCACTTGGGGAACTGTTGTCTCTCTATCCTAACATTAGTGGATTAATATTCTACAAAAAACTAGAATGGAGGTTACTACTTAGAGACCTGTAGATTCTGGTACTGACTAACTTGGTTGCTTTTAGCTTATGTTATCTACTGAAAAGTATATTTTGTACCTGTAGAGCTCTTCTTTACCTGCTTTGGAATTTGTACTATTTGCTGTGATGTACATGAACTCTGTTATGATCAATTTAAAAACAGCCCTTTTAATTTTGTTTTTGACACAAGGGGACAAAGAGTTTGTAGAAGACTTAAGTGGACAAGAGACTAAAGAAAACAAGAAAAATGCCGAAACCAGTAAGTAGCTGTTTTCATACTTACCTAAAATCTAACAGGTTTTCATGTGTTAGAGTGGTGCTCTTATAAAAGCTCTAGTTGTTTTGACTCTACCCTTTCTAGATTTCATAAGATCTGATAATGTACAATTGGAGTTGAGATAGTTTAATACCAACACGTGAAAAAAAGATCAAGAAAGCTTGGCACTGCAAGTTGCATGGAGTACGCTTGGAGGTGGGGGCAGCCCTTAAACCACAAAGAGCCCATTTGGCTGGCAGGAGGAATGACTTTTCAGGAATTGTTGACTTGGAGATGAGATGACATACAGTGGTTAATGGAGGCATAATTTGAGCCTGACTCAACATCTGTGAGAATCAGTGGAAGGATTTGCTGCAGGATTTGGCAGGGGAAGACAGAACACGTGTGAAGTGTCTGTGACAACAGCACTAAGTGGTAGTTTTACCATGGTAGAGGGTATAACGTAGAAGGTAAGTGTAGAAGGGAGGAAGTAAGCAGTGTTTGTATCTCACTTCATCTGAGATAAGGGTTCATCCACTTTCTATACAGGGGGGAAAAAAATCTCCAATTTTTGTTTCAATTATAGTTCTAGAATTCTTTCAGGAAATAATTATTCAGCAGCTTGTTTCTTCTGCTGTTGATGTAATAGTAGTTGCTTGGGATTTCATCTGCCATGTGTAGAAGACTTTTGGTTGTCTCTTCCCCTTGTATCCAGTGAGCAAACATTCAGACAGGGAACTGAATTGTCAGGGGAGATTATTTCTATTCAACTCAATTGGCTTATGTAAGAGCCTTCAGGCTTTCTTTGTTTACTGATGCTTCATTGAGGTAGTAGATTAGGAGCAGGGCAGATCTATTGCTAAGAATAAATATGTCTGTGTGCATGTGTGTACACATATACATACGTATACATAGATATATAAAAGGTTTTTGCTATTAATCAGAAATTACCAGTGTAAATAGTCTGTATTGCACACCAGTATTTGTGACGACAATGAATAATGCAAGCATGGGACTGTTCAAGGGCTAGAAGTTCTGTTCTGAGCTTTGCTATTGGTCTGCTGACCAACTGGCCATACCATATTGTTTCTGTAATTTCTTCTTTTTCTCTCTGTGGATTGGGGGCAATATCTTAGCACTTTCTGAAGTTGGAAGTAGTTACTCGTAGCCTGCCCCCTTCTTAGAGAAAGCTGCACTATTAAGGGCAGGAAAATTAAGTAGCAGCTGTTTTCTGACCTTTTTGAGTCCTGGCTATGATAATTGAGTAATGCCTTTGATAGAGATTTTCAACTGGAAAACTGTATTTTAAGAATAAGGCAAAAAGTCATTGTGAGCCCACGTGGTTCCTGAGGCCCCCCAACTCCATGCAGCTACAGAGAAATGAAGTCACAGAAGTGATGACTAGAAAAAAAGACAACCTGAGTGAGGTCACTTCTTTTTAAATCCTGGGATTGGAACCATGCAATTTAGACAGGCAGGGTTCCCTCTATTTTAAGGACCTGAGAAAATCGTAGGAAATACAGTTTTAGGGTTGTTCACAACAAAAGCGATATCCTTAAAACTCAGATTGCAGAGGTGTTGGAAGAGCTCACAATCCACCCTAAGAATTGAAATTAGCTACCAGATCTTAGGAGAGAAGCTGAACTCATGCCAAAGATGAGGTAATTTTTTTTCCTTCTATGAAGGGCATTATATAAAGAGTTCTTATACGTTGGGATGTTCTCGTATGTGTCCTGATGATATAAGCGCATGTGAGGTCTTAGAAGGAAGCCAGGTGAAAGGAGCCAAATGAAATTAAATTTATTATATTTCTCAAAAAATGTCATATGGATTTCTTCCTGTAAACTACAGGTTGCTGCAGTTATAATTGGTAATCAGTGAAAGAAGAAGTAGCACACATGCCAAAGTAATTGCCAAAGTAATTTTCCCTGTAAAAATCAACCCTCAGGTTTTGCTCTGATTGCTTCTTATATGGTAGATCACTTTGGAGCACCCCTCTGCCTTTTTTTCCCCCCCCCCCCCCTTCCCTTTCTTTTCTTTGGAGACTATAAGAGCCTGGTCATTGTTGATGTTTAATGAATCCGACATTGTTGTTTGAAGAGTCTTGATGCCCCGCAAGGGTTTGGTAGTACTGGACTGTAGAAGGTCTCTTGCTCTGGACATTCAGTGTAGCTCTTACCAATTGTCTTTAAAGACAATCCACAATAACCAAATATACTTCTAGTCTGGAAACTATTTGTGCTTCAACTCCTTGTTCTTTATTTTTGACAGCTGTTGCAATAAGACTGTCAGTGTTCTGTGGTTTTATTATTGGAGGTATTTTAACGTGAAAATTAATGAAATAGTCATGGATAAGATGGTATAGAACTAAGAAAACCCAGTTAACATAACTGGTGAGAATTTTGACAGTGTTACTTTATAGCTGTCTTCTCTGTATTACTGTGACCTATTTAGGTATATGTATTTTTTTTTCAGATTCTGCTGTAATGACCCAATTGATATTTTTCAGAAAATCTGGTTGTCCTGTAAATACGTGAACCTGTGCAGTACAACTATAAGTAAATTCTCCACATTTTTGGAATGAATTTTTCTTTTTTGTTATGCATAACAAAATACTGGGAGTTGGACTTGCTGATCCTTATGGGCCCCTTCCAGCTTGAGATATTCTATGATTCTATGATAACGAATAAGTAGGCTATAGATTGGTTTAAATGAAATCAATAAATCACAGAAAAAACAATGGAATAGATTTCACTTTCACTTTTTTTGCTTTCACGTTGAAAAGTTATGTAGTGTATTCCAGACAAAATTCAGTAAATGAAGACCAGTAAAGGATCTTAGGGTAGTTGAATTTTAAAGCAAAGATCTTCAATTTTTTCCTGGAAGTCTCAGTCTGAAATATGTGAATTATCTTCTTATACATGGTTGTAAAAAGTCATTGTTCTTATGTGTTTGGGATTTTCTCTCTTAGAGGCTACTAGGTTAAATAGCTTGAGTGAAAAGGCTGTTTTGAAAGGCTAAAATGACTTTAATGTATTGTCCTGAGATATTAAGGAAATAAGTGTCTGAAAAATATACATTATTGAAACATTGTCTTGTTTGATTGCTTCAATAGAAAAGTGTGTCTGTTCACTTTGGCTGTATATGCAACAAAGTGGCTTTCCATTTTTTTAAGCAGTTCACTCAGCATCACCTCTACTTTTAAAACAAAAAAGTTCTGAGACTTAATATTCTCAATTCTGCCTAGCAGTGCAAAATTTAGTTTCGTTTAGCTTCTGTTGTGATCCATCTGAAAAAAAATTGGTGACTTCTTTGTTTAATTAGGTCTTTGCTGCTGTAATCAAAATTTGAGCTGTTAATAGGGCTGTTCTCAGTGTGCTTAGCTCTCTGCTTACTGAAGCATAGAATATTTGTTGAATCTTATTTTCAGTGCTTTCTTCCTAAAAGAACAGATACAAAATGTTTCTCAGCTGTATGCCATTCTCCCAGATCTTCACCAAAAATAGAAACATAGAAACTAAAATTAGACATCATTAGTTACATAACTGTTAATCATTTTATAGCCTAAGAAGATTAGGTTTAATTGACTGAAATATTATTTGCATTTGTAGGGTGTAAGAGGAGTTAAAATTGTCAGCTGTTTTTGCTGGTAACTTGCAGCATTTTTGTACAAGACTGCAAGGCGTGAAAGACAAAGCATTACGCTGGGTAGTAACAAGGGTAGATGTCAAGGTTACTAAGGTTTAGAAAGGGTTCTTTTTTTTGGACTTCAGCATTTTACAGTATTGTATATTCAGAAGGAGTAGATATCAGATTGTGGAATAATATGGATGTTTAAAATGTCAATTAATATTTACAAGATCAAGTTAATTTCTGTAAGGTGGTCAAATTGAAATAGTGTATAAATTAATTTTTTGCTAGAGTGTTGTTTTAAAGGAAAATCTTTGAGATGAGTAGTGCAGGATTCAAATTATCGTTTGAATATATGATTTATTTCTGCAACATAAATAGACAACTGATGTCAGTTTGGAGGACTGCTTTCTTTTGATTTGTCTGTTAGTAAAACGTATTTGCCATTATTCTGTAGCCTTCTGTTCCTAATGCTGTTTAATCCTTACCTTTTTACCTTATCTTCTGCATTCATTTTTCTCTTGCATCTCTTCCTATGTCTGCTTTGAGGTAGATGTGGAGAGTGTGCTGTGGGTGACTATACCGTGTGTAAAGCAGTGGGACCAATACGCTGCTACTCCTTAATGGAAATAATTTCATATACAAACTTGATATAGTAATTGGCTGGTTTCTGTGGCTTTTACATGTAACTAGTAACTAGTTCATATTACATTAAAACAAAGCAAAACCAATGGAACCCTTTTTCATGTAAAATTAAATGGCTTTCTTACTAAATATTGGTACCTACTTGGTTTTGGGCTTCATGAAGAAAGCTGAAGTGCCATGACTAATCTCTGTGAATGATGACTGAAGTACAGTAATAGGAATTATTAGACTACTAAGCTAACACTCAGTTTTTGTGCATATTCTGTGGAGCATATGTACGTTTGAGGAGAGGTCTAAAGGTTAATGTGGTGACTGTATAATATCCCATTAAATTGTGGAGGGTTGAAGTTAGATACTACAAAGAAGTGTAGAAATATTATTTTAGGTCCTTAAAGCAGTGAAAGAATAAAACAGAAATATAATTCCCATATGAAATGTGTGCTTTTAATACGTGCACCTGGATGTTTATTGTTCCAGGTATGTTCATTTGCTATACTCTTTATTGGTTTGGATAAATTCTTTCATAGATAAATTATTTTATTTATTTGTTTGTTTATAAATACTATTTTCTGAGCTGTGGTAAATGTCCTTGTAACCCACTGGCAACATTTGTTATCAAAACATCAGTTGCTCCCTTCACAGAGAATAATCAACATGTATATGTGTGTTTTTTCCCTTTCCCTTGTCAGTGGTTAATCATTCTGAAGCAAGTCTGGTAAAACACAGATAAACTCAGACTGCTAGTTCTGGTGCCAAGGTGAAGAAGATAACTGTCATAATGCAAGGGTTTAAAACATTTTTATTTGGGAAAAGTTTATTACAAATAGATTAAAAAATATGTATATGAACCCAGATATTGGGACAAAGCAGTTTTGTCAGAAATAAAGAGAAACGATACTTTTTGTAGCCATTTTTTTCCAAATGTTTGGTGATCCTTTCATAGTGAAAGGTTTCTGACCCTGGCCACCTGTTTATATTGTTCAATATAGGCAAACGAGCCAAGCTAAATAGTCACTTTAAAAGCTGTGAGGTAGGTGTTGGTGTTCTAAACAGAGATTTGGCGCTCTAAAATAGAGCTTTGCAGTAGCATTTTCCTAAAAGTCCAGCAGACTTTTTTCTATGCTATGCTAAACTTCACTGTGTTCTTTATACCCTCTTACAGCAGCTTTGTTTATAAAATGCAGTCTTAAAAGTAGCCAGCTGAAGAAAACAGGGCTAAGCATTTTCTTCGTCTTAGACTTTTTTAAAAAATTAAAGTAACTCGTTAACTTGCCCTTTCATCTTTCCCATTATGGCCTTTTAAATACAGCCTGTGCTTGTCTAGATGCTTGGTTTATGCAGTTTAACGTATGGTTGCATAAAGACAATATATTCAGGGTGAAATTCTGCCAGAAAGAGGCAAACCCTAAAGGTGTTCACATTTTGCCTATGGGTTGTAGGGTTTTTTTAAGTGCCACTTTCTTCACAGCACAAGAGTGGAGTTCTTGTCCTAGCTGAGAAGCTGGTCTACATCCTTTTTTATTAAAACTGTATATAGCTCCAGGGGTTGGGTGTTGGAAGCATTGGAGTTTTTTTGGTTGTTGGATTTTGTGGGTGTTTTGGGTTTGTGGTTTGTTTTTTTTTTTTCCTGTGTATGTGACAGTGGCCTAAGTCAGTGATTTCTGGTGCTGGATGTAAGAGGGCTGGTCTAGGAGTGCTGTATTGCCAGGTGTCAATTCTGTCAGTCTGTCATCACAGGGCTGCCATTCAGGTATGATGTTGCCTGATCTGTGGAGGAGGAGGGGATCTCTCACCTCATGGACCTTGCCAGAGAATTCACAAAGTCTAAGTTACCCAGTTATAAGCCTAAAATAACATTTTACATGCTTCCCAGACATGACCACCATGATATTTTAGTATTTAATATTTGCATAGAGATCTCTAGGTCCGTAATAAGTGATATAAATTGTTAATTTGTGGCACCCAAAAAAATGCTTGTGTATAGCCACTTTTTAAAACTTTAAAAAAAAAAAGGATGTTTGCTCAGGCATACTCCTGTGAATTGTAGAACCACCTAGGGAGTTTCTTGATTAGTTTATCAGAGTAGGATCCTTAGAAGGCATCTACTCAGAGTTCAGTCAAAATTACATATGAATATACCAAGCGAGACTTGTTGCAGCTCTTACCCTGAGCCTCTGCACAGCAGAATGGAATTCGTCTCACAGCTGAGCAGCTGAAGTAATCGGCTAAGTCTTGTCTAGTGCTTTGTCATAGTTTCTGAAGTTTGAAGGAAGATGTGTAATCCTGGTGAGAGCAAGACTGAAAAGCAGGTGTAAAATGAGTCTTGTGGTATGAGCAGTGGTAGCCTTCCAGCACTTGCTCCAGGAAACCTCCATACATTTCTCTTGTCAGCCTTGCAAGAGCTCCTTCCTGTTTCTGTATTCATGTGGTAAAGTTGGTTCAGAGTAATTATGTTCAGATTAGTGTCTGTCTTCATAATTTGTGGTTCAGATAATTTCCCCCTGTCACCAATGTCACATTAGGAGCGTTGCTTCAAAGTAGCTGGATGCCCAACAGCAGGTTACGAGTGACAGTCCACTGCTGAATCACTGAGCCTTCTTTCTCAGCTTGCGCTTTCTCAATTCCCTGCCTTATTTATTATGTGGAAATTTTCCCCATGACTCTTCTTAATGTAGTTGGTTAGCTTTGTTTTACAGACAACGCAACTGACACCAGAGGTTTGATTTTGTTCAAAGCGTGCTGTGTGATCAAGGTTTGGGTTAGATAAGTAAACCTTCTGGGCTTGGTCTTGGGTTTTGCTGAAAGTAACCTCCTTCTTTTCCATGCTGAGAAATAACCAAAGCTGTGAAACAATGTTATATGGTTGTAAAAGCTCGGTATTTGTGTGCCAAAAATCTAAGTCAGTCCAAATGTCTACAGAAGGAAAATTATCAAGTGTAGTGTTACCTTTATAGGTCCCTTCTTAAATAACTCCTGTCACAAAAGATAACTTTTTAATACTGCTGTCATTTAATTTGCAACTTTCTTAGAACTGAAAGTATAAATATTAATTAGTAGTTGGCTGATCTGTTAATCCGAAGTTCAAAGAAAAGGAAAATTGCTGAAGACTTAAGCAGTTACAGTAATGCTGTAAGTGACAAGGTACTCCTAATGTGTATTTGTATCTATCACAGATGTAGCAGCTGTGTATTCTGCTTTTATTTGAGGCAGTAACATTTGAGGCAGTAACATCCAGAAGCGAACAGCATCTACAGCCTGTGTTGAGTTTGCCTCTGTATTACATCTGTTTTTTTACTGTTTGTGTATTTTAGCTCTTGTGAGGGATATAGACTTTCAGGTGACAATTCTTGCGTTTGTAGAAGATGACATTTGTTATAACGATATTTATGTAAGAAGTTTCTGCTGCAACTCTGAAAACTCCGGTGCAATTAGTTGCTGTGCTTTGTAGATCTGTGAAGCTTGTTGTTTTGAAAATGCTGCCGTTACATAAGAGAGTGCTTTGGCATTTAATGAAGTTATATTTTAGCCTTATCCCTTGTAACTTGCTTACTTGTAGCTGCCCTAAAGCAGGCTTCATTTTTAAAATTGAAAAACTGCTTAAAAAAATTAACTTCTTGTAATTAATAGACAACCCCCCCCACACTTAAACCAGTGCAACTGGCAGTTAGACCTTCCATTTAAAATGGGTTGTTCTGTTAGAGAATAAGCAATTTTTTTTGCTCTCAAAATGGCCGGGGTAAGAGAATCTACAGAAAACGCCTCTTTTCCCTCTCGGACACACACCCTCTAATTTTTATTTTTTTTTTTTTGCAATAAAAGTTTACTATCTTTTACTCCAAAGCCTTCAACTCTTGTTCTTTATCAGTGTTTGCACATAAAAAAAGTTTCCTAACCCCCTGCTATCTTCCTTGTTTGCAGGTCTGTAACGTAGATGTCCTCAGACTCCTGTTACTCTTGTTTTGTGCATCCAGCTCACACGCAAAGTTGTTTACCTTAACACTAAAGAAAGGAGTGAACTAGCTTAATCTGTTGCACGGGGACAAACTTGTATCCAGTTTTCTTTTTCACACCTCAGATCTGTCTTCTGTCTTGCTGAGACTTTTCCAGACTCTCACTTCTCAGAGTATTCCACCTGGTGGCAAAATTAGGGAAATAGTTAATGGAAATGGTTTATGCAGGCATAGATCAAGTAGTGTAAGAACCTGTAATATAAGTCCTAATTTATTCCTGTTCCATATTTTGTAGTACAGAGAGAAAAAGTAGAATGTATCTGTGTGCTTTAAATAAGTTTCATGTTTCTGCACGCGTCTGCCTGGACACGTTCCTGTGTGATATGGTCTAGGTAATCCTGCTCCAGCAGGCAGATTGGACTAGATGATCTTTCGAGGTCCCTTCCAATCCCTAACATTCTGTGATTCTGGTTTTTGCATTTATAGCAAAGTAGATTTGACCTTTAGCACTTTATATTCCTATTCACTAAAGATAAATAAAATGTGATACCCTGGCAGTAGGAATGGAGGAACATTCTAGCAGTGAGAAGACAGTACTGTGCATTTACTACTTTGTTCTGTTTCATGAAAATTCTCACTTCTGTGTGTATCAGTTGAAGAGAAATTGGAACAGACTGTTGTACTTCCAAATAAGGTAGGCTTCCAGATATCTCCTGAAATATTTGACTGTTTGTTTTGGAACAAATAAAAACAGTGACTGTCAGGAGTCATCTGGAAAATGGTCCTCTATTTCACGAGAAGGAAGTTCATTGAATAGCAGTGGTTTTTCAGTCTTGTAGTAGGGGAGTTGAATGGGATCAGTATTAAAGGGAGCTAACTTCTATAGTTCCTCCTTCCACTGATGAAAAATCTGCTATTAGTCTGTCCTGAGGTGTACAAGCTCTAGTCCTATATACTTTAAGACTGCTGAACCTCTTAATTTTAGGAATGGCAGGGCAGGAGGCTGCTTGTCTTTTTATATTGCCAACTATAAGTACCTTAAAATGATATATATATAGGACTAGGAGCCTTCTTTTGCACACATTTGGGAAGCCCAGTAGCTGAATGTCCCACTGTTATTTGAGTGTTCAGTAGTCACATCAGCTATCCCATTAAATTGATTTTGAACTTTGTTCCCTGGTTTGACCTTTAAACCTAATGTTAAATATTATCCTGAATATGCTTTTATACTAAATAAAAGATGAGATTTTTTGCAGATTCAAATTTTCTGTTTTTCTATCTGTTGTGTTCTGTGTGTATACAAGACCATTAAAACTGTGGAATTTGCTTACCATATATTGTTTCTTACAGGCTAATCACAGTATATAGAAGCATTACACTGTTACAGTATGATTTAAATACTACTTTATTTTCTGTAGATCAATGTCAGAGTAACCACAATGGATGCAGAGTTGGAATTTGCCATCCAGCCCAATACAACAGGCAAGCAGCTCTTTGATCAGGTAACTTACATGTGTCTCTGTATATGTTTGTGTACAAACACATAAAACTATTGTGGTATTACGGCATATTTTGAGAAAGCCGAAGTGTTCTCACGTATAGATGATGTTTTTCCTTACGTTATCTAAGCTAGGCTCTCAGTTAGTTTGAACTTCCTCATTACTTCTCATGTAATGTATGAAATTCAAAGACAACTATGTGTAAATAAGTTAACAGTGAGGCTTCAGTT
This sequence comes from Nyctibius grandis, assembly GCF_013368605.1. Taxonomy (NCBI): domain Eukaryota; kingdom Metazoa; phylum Chordata; class Aves; order Nyctibiiformes; family Nyctibiidae; genus Nyctibius; species Nyctibius grandis. The sequence continues at coordinate 108,154,125 of NC_090659.1, forward strand.
GAATCATGCGTATAGAACTGCTTTGAAATTAATGGGATTTTTTTATGTCTTACTATGTTATAGTTGTAACTGCAATATAATTGTTAGAGTTGTGTATGAGAAATTTATATAGCCTTCACTATTTAATAATGGATGTAACAATAAAAGTTCATTAAGGAAAGCTAACTTTTTTTTTTCCCAATAATAGAAGCTGTATTTTCACTTCCAGAATGCTAGAAAAGTAATGTTGTCCTATGATCCAGTTGAAATTTAAGTTAAAAAAAGACTAAGTGGAAAAGTGAAAATGATGGCTTTAATGTGCTTGAGGCTTGCAGACCCATCAGAACTATGCATTCTCACTTGATAGTGTCTGTCGTACACCAGTCAAAAGGGCTAAAGAAATGATTTCTTAAAAAAAGTTGTTCTTGCATTCATTTCATGTGATGTTAGCCATCAGAATCTTGAAACAATTTTTTGATCTAGGTTGTGGAGTGTTCTAGAAAATGTTAAGAATCAAAGCTTGTCAATATGACACTTCATTTTTCCTTGAGAAAGCAATAAATACGTTATGTTATCTAGATCCAAGATGTATGCATATAGTTAAAAATGCAGAAATATTCAAAGTTACTCTTCAGAAACAGTTTAACTATATCAACAATTACGTGGAGTAGAACTGTCGTTTCTGTCCACTCCACTATAGAAGCTTAAAGTGTGTAATGATGGGTATTAAGAGAAACAAACACATTGAAAGAATTAAGAACTCTTAAACTTTTAATTGACCTTTGAGTTGATTAAATGCCTTAGTATATAAGTTGAAAGGAGGAGACTGTTTATTGTTTTCTAACACTGAGCTTTTTCTTTTAGAGGAAAGAAATTTCATTTGCAATTTTTGTTTGAAATGACTGTCTGACTCTTAATACTTCTACCCCCCGCCTCTTTCTCTAACATCAGTAGCAGTATATCTTCAGCATCTACATAGGAATAGACTTCATGACTCTTACAAAGACTTCTTGAAGAAAAGGGCTGTCCTGCTTTTTGTCTAACCAACACCACCATCAAATAAAAAGTACGGTATTCTGTGGTACAGAAGCCTCAAACTGTTACTTGTCTTTTGCCAACCTTTGCTATCTTCTGCCACGCGGTATTGGGTGGGGTGACATTCTGCTGTGTAACGTCTTGTGCCCAGGTAATCAGCTTCATCCAAATTGGGGCATTCACAAACAGGGAACAAAGATACAGCTCTGAATTCTTTTTCATGCTGTCTTCAACTTTGTTCCTCAGTTCAGTGTGTGGCTTTTGACATCTCACCGGCTCTTACAATCAACTTCTGGAAGTTTAAATTGAAAAGTTGTTAGGTCAAGCAAAATCAACCAACATGGTTGTGTGTGAGGAGAGAAGCATTTTCAGCCTGATCTTAAAATTCATATGCGAGTTCCACAGAGTAGCATCAAGAGCTGAACTGTATTGCAAAACCAGCATGAAATTTTCAGACAAAAGTTATGCTGTTTCTCCACAGAAAGAGAATTGAATAGCACTCTTATTGAGAGGATTGGTCTTCAAGGTTTATGCAGAAATGATGGACATCACAGTTGACTTGTTGGTTATTGCTTACAGAAAATAACCTCTCCATGAATTTAGCTGTTGTCTAGTGCTCCTCTACATTTTTGGTGAACAGCTTGTCCTTTTTCAGTCAGTGCTTCTTTTAAGCTTTTAATTGATGTTTTCTGGAGTTGTTGATTTGTTTCCCATTCCATTGTGTGTTTTCATCATCTTCATCTGCTAGCAGACAAGCACTCAGCATTTGATGTCTGTGGCTTTCTCTTTTTTTATTCCATTGTGAAACTTGGTAAAGTTCTTATTTATTGCACAAACCCATTTTTAAAAAATTACTCGTATTTCAGAAGGTGTCTTAACATATTTATCATTAGTCCTTCTGTCTATTCTGTCAGTGGTCAGAGTGGGCAAGAGAGAATCTGTCCTCCTTTAGTCAACCAATTTAGCATCTAACTTTCCTAGGAAGGGAAGAACCCTGTGGTGTGTGTGTTTCCCACACACTGGTGGTAATGGTGGGGGTTGTTTTGTTTTGTTGTTTTCAATAAGGTGTGAGCACTGAGCATCAGTACCTCTGGTTTACTGTAGTTGCTGTTCACAAAGAATGGGAGGGTTGTCTCCTTTCAAGTTATACCCCACTGTCCTTTCGGGATATCTTAGAAGGCCTCCCATACGATCTTTCGAAAGCTGACTCAATGAAATTCTTGCTAGGCTGTCTTTATGTGTATGTTTCGATTTGCTGAAACATGTCTATTGCTCTGGTTGCTTTTCTTCTCCAATAAGTTTTTATTACCTATTAATAGTGAAGTTGTAGGATGTGATAGTGGATAAATCTGTTTTACAGATGCGATGAAGACTTGTCTGAAGCCACTTAATGAATCTTTTCAGCCAGAATCAAACTTCTAAATTTCTCATTCTGTACTTATTTTTCATATCACACTACTGCAGTGCATAAGTGCTTATATTATTCTGTTACAAAGTTTCAGAAAATCTTTTTCTCTTTCCTTTGAGCTGAGAGGCAGTGATAGATGATACTTATTTGTGGAGTCTGAAGTAAAACAGGCTAATGTGTAAGCTGTTTTTAGTGTTGATTTGCAAGCAAATGTAACTCTGCATTGCAGGAGATGCGTTGTTTGTATTTAATGTGCAATGTGCATCTCTGTTGAAGGGCCACAGTTAGCAGGTAAGAGCAAAATGTTTTGACATGAGCATAAGCACTTGTCTCCTTATGCCTTATGGGCAGAGCTGTTGAGCATCTGCAGTTCTTACTGACTTCTTTTGCAGCTCAGAGAGCTGATCGGGTACAAAGGCTCAACTTGGACAGGTGCAAAGTAAAGACCAATCTCGGAGTCATCTGATAAAGCCATAAATAGCTTGATCAGCATCATATAGGAGATCTGTGCCAAAAGAAGCACAGGTCTGAAATTTCTGTGTTGAGACACCAAATTTTATGTTACTCAGGACCATACTAGTAACATAAACTTGTTCTTAGCATTTCTTATCTTCTAAAGTAAATGACGTAGGAATTCTAGAGAATATAACTGTATTCACTAAAGGAATCAGATTGCATCCATGAACATTGTCCATTCTGTGCTTTGGAGCTTGAAGGTGAAAGGGTAGAGGAGGAACAAAGGTGCACTTGAATGATTGTTAAGTAATAATACAAATATGCAAGGCATCAGAACTAAGTTTGCACAGCTATCTTGTGACATTTTCTAATTTTCAAAATCTTAATTTTGCAACCCGATAGTACTACTTTAAAATGGAGGAGGATCTATGTGTAAAATTCTGTTTACTTCACATGCATCTGAATGCTTCCATTAAACAGCCTTCAGTAAACCAGCTTGCTAGCATGGTCCAACCTGAGAACATGCGTAAGTACTGCCATACTGGATCTTTTGGAGCCAGAGTTTACAGTTATTTAATAATCTTTGGACCTTTCTGAGTAGTTGCTTATTGAATCCACATGTACTTTTACTACGCAAAAGACATTTATAAGATAGTTCCACAGTTTCATTATACTGTGCGTAGTAAAAGTGCTTCTTTTTGTTTGCTTTGAACCTGCTATCTAGTGATTTCTGTTGATTCTCTCAATTCTTACGTTATGAGAAATAATGAATAATCATTCCCTATTTTTGTTCTACATGCCATGCAAGTTTTATGGACCTGTATCATATTTTTCCTTTCCTCATTTCTCTGTCAGTAGCCTTAGTTCTCATCTTAGCTGTGCAGAAAATGTTTGATATCACTGATCATTCTTTTCAACAGTTCTGAAACATTTCCAGTGCTGCAGCATCCTTTTTTAAGTTGATATGACCAGTCCATATGTAGTATTAGAGATTTGGGAATACCATAGGTGGGTATAGTAATATAACAGCTTTGTTATTTTTTTTCCTTTACAACAACTTTGTTCATGTAATTAAAATTGTCTTCTATGTACAGTATTTTGTTTTTATTAAAAATAATCTTTTATTGAAATTCATCTTCCTTTTTACTGTTCATTCACAGATCTTCATGGAAGGTTTTCTACAGCAGATTTTTCACATCAGTTTCATCCTTTTTTGCAGATCACATATGAAGTCCTGGGGGACTTCCCTAGTTGTTACACTACAAGTCTGTTGTGAAAACAGTTTATTTTTTTTCTTTCTTTTTAACTAGTATATACATAAAAAGGCCTTCCCTCTATTCAAGGACAATTTTGTTTCTTTAGTAGCATTTGGTGATAGACCTGATCAGGAATCTTACAGGAAATCCATGTATGGTTTATCAGCTAGATCATCCTTATCCCTTTTATCATTAACTCTTAGGAGATCTCAAAAATATTTGAAGGAGGTGATTCATCCTCATTACATCATACTTGTCCACGAGTGTTATTCTTTATTATAGCTTCACCAGTTGTCTTCTGTTGAAGTGGACTGACTTGTCTGTAGGTCTGCAGATCACTTCCTAGACCTGCTTTCAAAGATTAAGGTCCTGTTTGCAACCTTGTGTTCCTCAGGTGCTGAGTTTGATGTACGCAGTAAGCTGCACACTTCAGTTGGTGGTTTGGCAACATGGTGTTTGAGATTATTTAGAACTCTGAGGTGAATGCTACTCTGAACCTGATGTTTTGCTACTATTTTAACTTCTTTTGTTCTTGTAAAACTTGATTACGTATCAGTTTGAGATCACTTCTGTAGTTTAATTACCAATAAAAAAATCCTGTTGTAGTGATTACTGATGATTATGGATCATTTGTCTTTAGGTGGTGAAAACTGTTGGTCTTCGTGAAGTCTGGTTTTTTGGGCTACAGTATGTGGACAGCAAAGGCTACTCAACTTGGCTGAAGCTAAATAAAAAGGTAACAATTCCCTAACATTTAGGCAAGTATACAGTTTGAAATACACTTTTATAAGGCTTGCTGCTGTAATGTTGTAGGTGAGATAAAGCTGGCTTCAAATTTAGTTGAAAAGTTCCTTTTCATTTGATTTAAATGACAAAATACAGTGTTAAGTTTGGTTAGTTATAAAAGAATGTGCAAAGCTGCATTAACATTTAATTTGAGAGGGAGATACCATTTCTCGTATTTCCAGTACCGTGGTGATGCATGCATTAGGAAAACTTACATTCATATGATTGTCCTGTTTTCATGTAGCAAAATATAATAGAATAAGCGTTTTACAGATGCGGCGGGGGTGGTGAAGAACTTCAGGGATTTGCATGTATACAGCTATAGATCTCCAAACAAGGTACCAATAATAGGCTCCTAAACTTCTGTTTAGGTGTCAAATAGGTAGATTATAGAATAATTTTTCGTTTGTTTTTCCCCGACAGCACTGAGCACCTTGTATCTCCCAGCTATTGGGAACCAGGTCATTTTATTTTAAATTCTATTTATGAACTGGAATGGTCAGTTTTTATTTTAATATCAGCTGTCAGGTTATTAATGGCACTGTTTAGAATGAAGAGATTTTTTTGAGTTCAACTTAATCAAGAATACCTTTTTTTATCTTCAGTATTAGAAGGTAAATTGGGAGGTTTTTAGGAGCAAGTCCCACTCTACATATATATAATCTTTCCCTCTCCTCTGTGGTAAATCCAGTGAGTTAAACCTGCTAACCACTAAAGCTGTCTCCTACGATTTCATGTGTGTCTTGTTTCATAGACAATAAATGTTGTAGTGCTACAAATATTTTGTTAACCCTAATGGCTTGCCTCCAGTGGTTGGAGAGTACAGGATTTGGCGCATCATTTGCAAAAAAATACATAAAAAGTTGCTCTGTGAAAGTCTTCAGCAAGTTAAGTTGCCAGTGCAGTTTAGGAGCAGCAAGGGTGTGCCAATTTCTTTAACTTTGACTAAGGCAGTTAGCTTTCTTTTTTTTAAGCTTGTAATGTTTGATTCTTAAATGCATCATTATAAACTGTCTCTAACTTGTAAGTTGCTATTTAAATATTTGCGTTAAATACAGATAAGATTTGATAAATCACAGAATAGATGTGCAAATAAGGTTTTATTATGGCAAGAGCACAACTAATTCTTCACTGGTGAGATTAAACTGAAATACTGTCTTATGTAAATCAGAAGCAGACGGACAGTAATAAAATGTGAGCAAAACTTTTAAAATTGACATCTGAAATGTTGAATATAGTACTTATGCTGACTTACGTATGTGATTAAACTGCTGCATTATATTTACAGTTTTTGATACTTCCTACAAGTCAAGCAAACATGCATCATTTCGTGCATCGTGAAGAAGTTCTAGAGGGACTACTAGTTCACATAAAATTAAACGTGTAATAAAGTGCTTGAGGAATTGGGATGTATGAGATTTATTTTATTATGAATGTACCTTTTAACAAACACTGTATCATTTGATGTTAAAGTTCATTTAATTTTGAATGTTTTTGCTTTAGTCGTAATCAGTGCTGAAAGCTGAGCAGAAATGAAATGGAAAATTCTACATAGAAATGAGTTTTTGTTGAAATTTGAAGTAGACACTCACTTAGAACTTCAGGTGACCACATCTGATATTTTCACAGAAATCACGATTATGAGGCTTACCCATTCTAGAAAAATAATCTGATTAATGGATTTATGTTTTTTGGACATGTATTTAGTTCAGTAGTTCAAAGACTTGGAAGAATTCAGCTTTACACTTATATTGAAGAAAAGGACTGCAGTTCTTGCTAAAGAAACCTTGTTAAACCGTAATTTATTACTTCCTGCAATTCATCCTTGGATATAATTTTTATTTTTTTTAATATATATTACAACTTCTTTTTTTCCAGATCTTTATTGTGATAAATACAAATTCACACAAGCCTACAAAAAAACCTCTTAAACAGCCTTTGAGTAGTATTTCAAAATTGTCTGATTTATCCAAATTGGTGTATTTGGTTCAGTGCCATGTGAACCTTTAGCGAGTTCCACAGTGGGCTTGTCAGGAAGCACTGGATTTCAGTGTAGAGGAGCTAAAGAGTTCATTACTACTGGATTAATTATATTTAATATACCATTTAGTGCTCTTTTTATTTTTTCTTTATTCCTCTCCCTCAGGTAACTCAGCAAGATGTAAGGAAAGAAAATCCTTTGCAATTTAAGTTCAGGGCCAAGTTTTTTCCAGAGGATGTATCTGAAGAATTAATTCAGGAAATAACTCAGAGACTTTTCTTCCTGCAAGTCAAAGAAGCGATCTTAAATGATGAAATATATTGCCCACCAGAAACTGCAGTTCTTCTGGCTTCTTATGCTGTCCAGTCCAAGTATGGAGATTACAGTAAGGAGATACATAAACTAGGCTACCTAGCCAATGACAGACTTCTCCCTCAGCGGTGAGTGAGACTACCTATGTTTTGGCATCATCTGCTGCGTATAAACTTGATTACAGCACATTTTTTATAATTAAAACATTAAGTGATAATGTACATTTAATGGTAGCTTTCTTAAGAGTGCATATTTTGCTAGTAAAATTTAGAGATCCTAATTTAGACTCTAAATAACAGAGAAGCATTACAACCATGGGTTTCTTGAGACCTGTTTCCTGTCCTGTCCACAACCATCTGCACAGATTTAGTTGAACAAATTTCCATGATACTCCAAAATGATCTAATGTTCCTAGAGGCTTGCTTCTGCTAAATTAAAATCTAAAGAATATAGAAGTCACAAAGATTCATTTGATATTCCTTTTCTTCAGTTCGTGATGTTTTTGTACACTTAAATGATAATAATTTCCTGAAAATAATTATAAAGTGTATTGCAGATAAAATATATTGCAGAAAAATGCTAGCCTGGACAAAAAATTTAGAAGCTAAATTGTTGCCATTGCTGTTGAGTATAAACTTTTTTTATCAGTCACTCATCGAAGTGGTTAGGAAAAGTAAACACCAAGACTATAGTTCTGTTTCTTTATGCAACTGAAGCCATGCTCCTGGCATGTTTTGGCAGCAAGAGAAGCATTGCAACACAAATGTACAAAGTTAGACAGTTATGTTAGTGTAAATAAATCCATAGTGATGTATTGTGGACAAATGTGTGCTTACTAAATATATAACATTAATGCATCTTCAAAGCAATGAGAGCCATGGAATAATTTGAGGTTTCTTTAAAAGTCATATGCTTTTTCTCTTTGGTTTGAAAACTAAAAGCAGAAACTCACTCATTAGTGTAACTAAGCTTGAGAATTTTCTAGCAAGCAAAAAAGCATTTCAAAGGATTGTGGTGAAGTATTGAAAGAAATATTTCTGAAAATGTTTCATATTTTTAAAAATCCTGGGTAAAATTTTGGTTTTGGCTCTTTAGTTCCTTCTTGAGACAGTGAAGTCTCTACCTCTTTCTGGAAAAATACCCTTTGTTAGGAAGGTAGGGAGATGTAGAACCAGTAAAACTGTCATTACTGAATATGTTAGTTCACAAATCTTGGGTTTTTCTCAGTTATGATGACAGCCTATGAACACTGGAGTGCGTGTGTATGGCACAAATTCAAATACTTAAGATGCTCCTTTTCAGTAGACAAATGTTCAGATGATTTCCCAGCACATGCTTTCAACCAGTCATATGGCAGCCTGCACTGAGTGAGCACGTAGCTTCTGTATTCATTCTAACACAATTCCTGTTTTGCCTCCTGTCACCAGGAGATTTGCCAGAAAACTTAACAAGCACCTCATAAAAATACTTCAGAACAATATACAATATAATGTAAAAAATACTTACAATTTTACTGAAAAAGGTGAGAAAATATTTGCAGTTCCTGTTAATTATAGAGTCTTAATGTTCACCTGTCAAAACCACTGCTTATTTCTTGGTTCAAACTCTGAGCTGGATAGCAACAAGGCATCGAGTCCTTCCTGCGTTATTCTGTTGCAATAGTCCTTGCATATCTGCTAGTGATGTTTCGTCAGTAGCATGGGAAGAGAGAATGGAGGGGACCGAATGATGAGATGGCTGTTGCCAAAGACATTGTCGGCTTTGAGGATATCATAGAACCACAAAATCATTTGAGGTTGGAAGGGGAGCCCTGAAGATCATCTAGTCAGTCCCCCTACTCAAAGTAGAGTCACCTGGAGAGGTGGTGGATGCCCCATGCTGGTCAGTGTTTAAGAGGCATTTGTACAATGCCCTCAATAATATGCTTTAACTTTTGGTCACCCTGAAGTGGTCAGGCAGTTGGACTAGATGATTGTTGTAGGTCATCTACAGCTGAAATATTCTATTCTAATTACAGCAGGTTGCTCAAGGCCTTTTCCAATTGGGTTTTGAATATTTGCAAGGGTGGACACTCTGCAACCTCTCTGGGCAACCTGTTCTAGTGTTTGACCACCTTTGCAGTAAAGAAATAAAATAAAAAATTGTGTTCAAGTGTATTTCACTTGTGCCCATTGTCTTGTGCCTTTCAATTCAGCTTCAATTTAAAAAGAGGAAAGTGCAAAGAATTTCTGTAGAAGTAGAGATTTAAGTTAATTTGGAAAGCCCAGGAAAGCACAAGTCACCATGAGGGTGACCAAGCGCTGGCATTGGTTGCCTGGAGAGCTTGTGGAGTCTTCCTCCTTGGAGGCATTCAAAAGCTGTCTAGACGTGGTCCTGGGCCAACTGGCTGTAGGAGACCCTGCTTGAGCAGAGGGGTGGACAAGATGACCTCCAGGCGTCCCTTCCAGCCTCAACCATTCTGTGAAGAAGAGCTTGGGAGCAGGGCTTTTATTTTCAGATGGGCACTTGTATGACATAATCCTGGAACAGTGTATTTTGCAATATCCTGTTTCACCCTTTATTTTTTTTATTGTGAGCTTTACGTTGTACTGCTATGAAAGCTTTTGAACATTTTGTGAATATTTGGTGGAGGAAGTAGAAGAAATAATGGTGGAAAGCAGCTCACAATGTAAATATCACAATGTAATAATCAGGCCTGATTTAATTACTGAACTTCTTTAATAAATTGTGTCCTAGAAGATTTGGAATTAATTTTTTTATGTGATAGAAACTTGTAAATAATTGCCAGGATGGTTTTAGATTATTACAGCCAAAGCAGGCTGTTCTACTTTGTGCATTCTGTAACAGGCTTCTGCAAGTGTTATATTTAGGGCTTATACTTATATTCAAGGCTAAAGATGAGAAAAACAAACAAAAAAGATGTCTTGTCATTGCATGTTCTTGCATCGTTTAGTTGTGAACACGTTAGCTTTGTGCAGGTGCAAAAATGAAAACCCCTCCCTTAGTTTTCAGGAGGAAAGCCTGTTGATAGGGATGCACACTAAGCAAATCAAAATGTGATATGGCTCCCACTGAAAAGTGCACTTCACTAGATGTGCGGGAGAGTAGCAAATTGAGTGACAGAAAGATCCTATAACAGAAGAAACACTGCATTAGTATCTTCTGCATCACTCAGTCTATTCCTTATTATACATTGCAAAAAATGTAGGGAAATGTAGTAAATTCTTACTTTCCTGAGTGAAGAGAAAGGAAGGGAAAGCAACTGTTCTGACTTCTTTAGTAAGATTATTTTGCAGTTTCTATTTTTTTTTTAAATTGTCCTTTAAAATAATTTCTCTAGGAGTGCTTGAAATGCTAGGTGCATGGAATAAAAGCATAATAAAGTTACATGCATTTGATTTCTTACTGCAGTACTACATTGAAAGTTCTAGTAGGTCAAAACATAATTCCATCATTGCAGCCTGCTGTAGATAAACCTCAAATAGTTTTCAGAAAACTGCTTCACTACTGATTTTATTCATAAAAAACAAAACCACAACAAACTAGTCTGCTAACTTGTCTTAAGGTGTTACTTTTTCTTTCAAACAACACCAGAATGAAAGCTTGAGTGTATCTGTGCATACCTAGAGATTAATTTGCAGCATTGTTGTATGAGAGTTTTATAGGTCTGTATTTTCAGGTGTTCCAAACATTACCTTCTATGACTTTACTGAAAGCTGAGATATGCCATGGTGTGACTTTTATATTACAAAGAGTATAGAATACTATGAAAAAATAAGTGATTTCACACTATTTTAAAACTCTATTTGTTGAAATACAGTTTCTGTGTCTGCTGGGGTTAAAAAGGTGAGCAGTGTATAGGAAGTCATGTTTAAGGTTTTTCAATTAAAGCATTTGTTATGCTGCGTAACCAAACTTATTTTTACAACTTTAAGAGATTAAATTCGTTGTCAGTGTCATTTAATAGCAACAACTTCTGTTCACAGTGTGTTAGAACAGCACAAACTGACAAAAGAACAGTGGGAAGAAAGAATACAAAATTGGCATGAAGAGCACAGGGGAATGTTAAGGTAACTACTTAGAAAATGTTCCAAGACCTTTAAGGTTTTTTATTATCATTATTATTATTATTAGGATGTGTTTTGGGAGACGTTATATTTGTTTGGAAACTGCTTTCTTTTGTTCCAACCAGGGTAGGCAGTTACCAAAAATTTCCATGAAAGCTTCGGTGAGGGTTGAGTTTCCAGTTAGTTTCTTGGCTTACCTACATGATTTCTGGTAAGGTTGTCAGCTGCCTTTGTCCACAGTTGCCTGCCTCTAAAATATACTTATTATTTCCTTAGCTCACAGGGTGAAAAGACAAAGAGCAGTGATTGAACTATACTTAAGTATTAGGGTGTAGAACTCTACAAGTATCTGAATCAATATAAACATGAATTTCAAAGAAGAGAGATTTAATTCCTAACTAAATTTTACACTAATTAGTTATTCTGCAGTTCTTTTATTCTTACAGTGTGCTTTTGATTTGTCTACACTATGCCATTTTTTTTCTTCTTTCATCAGGGAAGATTCTATGATGGAATACCTTAAGATAGCACAAGACTTGGAAATGTATGGAGTCAACTATTTTGAAATAAAGAATAAAAAAGGAACTGAATTGTGGCTAGGAGTTGATGCTTTGGGTCTGAATATTTATGAGCATGATGATAAGTAAGTGGCTAATACGCATTTTGCAGTTCTGTCCTAGGAGATCCTATCTGAGATTATACAAAACCCACCTTATTGTGTGATCAATAACATCTAGCAAAACAGGTTCTCAAAGACCTTCTAATCTAGGTAAAAGAGAGAAAAAGAGAGATAGATGTTAACTGGCAGAATATTTGAATTTTAAGGATTAAATAGGGATGCAAAAGAAGGGAAAGGAAGAGCAGTTCTGTGTAAATTTAAATTTACATTGCTTAATGTGGATGTATGATAGCTAGACCATCTTTATATGGTTTCTTTCTGTACTTTTCACTCCCTCAAGACTGCCTCTTCAGTCAGGATGATAAGGACATTGAGAAGTTGAGCAACATACTTAATGAGAAACATTTTGTAAGAGCAGAGACTAGGATTAGAGCATGAAAAACTTTGGTATCTAAAATTGAAACCTTTTAGACATCAAAGAAAATAGATTAATCTTGTTACCTGATAGAGATCAAAGGTTCTGTCCTACTTGAAGAGGGGTAAAGCTGAAATGTACACAATTTGAAGAATCTGAAAACAGAAGAACAGACTTATTATTTTGTTTCTTTCCAAACATTTGTTAGTAGTATCTGATGTCAACAGTCCTTTCACAGTGATTTGAAGTTAAACATGATGTGCCAAACACCAGATAACAGCTGTTACCCGAACTTAATGCTCTTTGATGTATACACTCTGTAACAAAATTCTGTAAGCCTTAATTGCCATTAGATGGCAATATAGCTCCTGAAAGAAGGAAATATTCAGAAAGTGGTCAGATAAGATTGAACAATCAACGAATTTTTGGTATTCTTTAACTCCTGATAGTTAGCAATCAAATACTTAAATATTTTCTCATGCTTGTAATTAAGATAATATAAATTGAAAAAACCTTCTGTGCTCATGGAGAAAAATATTTAGTTATGCAGCTGGTGCATAACGTTGTAACAGTTTCTAAACTGAATTTATTTTACTTAAGGTGCAAGGGAAATAACTTGAACTTTGGAAATGTAAGAACACATATCTTATGTCTAAGTTAAACTGAAGTACAACATTGCTGAAGGCTAATTTAATTTCGGTCTTTGAAATGGCAGACTTTTCTCAAGTTTAAATAGTTATTGATTGTTTTCACTGAAAATAAAATTATAAGTAGCTTATAAAGAGTCAGTACATGATTGTGATGTTTAGCATCTGTTTAATGATAGTAGAATAAGTCACAGATAGAAATTTCTAAATTCCTTCTGTTATGGTGCCATGTAATTTACTCTTTATGTAATTTATTCATTTGATGGAATAATTTGTAAAAAAATTTGTCTATCAAAATATGCCTCAACTGTTATGTTTTGTAACTGTTACATTTAGTGGAAACAGTATGGAGTTAAGACTTAGTGAGCGTAAGTAAAGTGCACATCTTTGCTGCTTCTAATGAGAACTTTTTCTCTTTGAAGGCTGACACCCAAGATTGGTTTTCCTTGGAGTGAAATAAGAAACATCTCTTTTAACGACAAAAAATTTGTCATAAAGCCAATTGACAAAAAGGCCCCTGTAAGTAGTGTGTAGAATAGTATGCCTTTGTCTATGAAGAGATTTAAGCCTGCAGGGACTTGCTCTAGCATTATGGCATGAGTAAATATTTTGTGACATTTATTATTCTTATTGGTAGAATAGTCAGTAATCAAAAGGAAACTTTTATTTTGAAGTGTGGTATGTTTATTTTCTCTGTTTTCATTCTGGTTGATACTCCTAAGTATGGTGGGGTTTTTTTGTTTGTTTGTTTTTTTAAATTGAAGTCAACTAATATTCTGTGATGAGAAGCCACAGTGTAAGATGCTAAATTCTCTGGCCCCCTACTTCTGTTTTTCTTTTTTTTTTTGTATTACAGCAGCCCATTTCATGAGACTTTCTAGGTCAGAACTCTTCAGAAATAGTGTAGAGAATAGTCTCACTTTTTTAGAAGTTTAAATAAGTTATTTTGTGTAAACTAGCTAACCTCTACATGGGGAAATCCAGGTGCAATTTTGAATTTATCTTGCAAGTTCCTGACAGTAACTAGATTTATAGATTATGGTATTGGATTGCTCAGAGTGAAGGTCAAAATACTTTTAAGTTTAAATTTAACAAATACAAGCATGCAGTAATGCTTTGAGTCTTGTCACAAATGTATTTTTAGATTAATGGATATGCTGCAATTATTTTTGTTAGGATTTTGTTTTTTATGCACCCCGTCTGAGAATTAACAAGCGAATTTTGGCACTGTGTATGGGAAATCATGAATTGTACATGAGGAGGAGGAAACCTGATACAATTGAAGTGCAACAGATGAAGGCCCAAGCTAGAGAGGAGAAACATCAGAAACAATTGGAAAGGTAATTAACAAACTTCCATGAAACAGAAAAAAATTCTTCTGCCCTTTTAAGAAAACTAAGTCATAGAATATCAGACATCTTAGCATACTAGAAGAGAGAGCTGCTTTTCTTTCTGTAATATGTAGTTTGTGGATTGGCATGGCTCACCTGTCTTAATAGAAAGCCGTATCTTTTTTGAGCTTTCAGCATAGTAATAGTAGCTGTACCGTTGTTTCTCATTATGTTTTTGTGAAAGTCTTAACTCTCAGTTGCTTGATTCTTAGGGATGTTTATACTCTACAGGTGAACCTCTACAGGTGAACCTTTAAAGCAAGTTCAGCGAAGAATGCCATGGCTTACCTTTGTATATTTAAAAAAATACTGTTGCCATTTCTAGCCCAGATGAAACATCAGCCATATCTGAAATGCAGGTATAATTGTGGATTTACCTGGCTGAACCATAACCAAGGTTGCTAATCAATTCTATTTGTAAATTGTTTTTCTGACCAGTATTTTGAAACAGAAACTTGTTTCTTCTTGCATTGTAAACTAAATTTGAAACATTTAAAATTACGTGCTTCTCTACTAGCTGAGTAAACTGAAAAATAGGCTACCAGAATACTTAGAGTAGAATTTAATGTTTGAGACTTAAAAAAAAACACCGTTACCATTTTCAGGGCACAATTAGAAAATGAGAAGAAGAAAAGGGAGATAGCAGAAAAGGAAAAGGAAAGAATAGAGCGTGAAAAGGAAGAATTAATGGAACGCTTAAGACAAATCGAGGAACAAACAATGAAAGCTCAGAAAGGTGAGCTCTTACTGGTCCTGGATTTCTTACATCTGATGACAATGTTTAGTTCAGTTGGGTAGTTTGGTTCCACAATTCTGTTGGTATTTTTTTTTTGTGGTTTGGGTTTTTAAAATTATTTTATTAATAAATCCAAGAATTTAGTGGTGTATTATTTAATTTAAAAAGAGAGATTATTTTTCAATGTTAAGAGTTAAAAGATGGTGTGTGAGTGTGCATATGTGTGTATTTGCAATATAAACACAATTCCTAATATAGCAAAAGTTTCAATTTTTTTTTTTCATAAAAAGGAAATTAATGTGTACACAGTTCAACTCAGACTTATTAAATGCTTACAGTGCTGAAAACCTGGAGTTGGAGGGAGCAGGGAATTTGGAGGGGAAGATTCAAAGCACTTCTCTAGGATTTTGTTGAATTTAGCTTTTAATTTGGAAATTCTTTGTTCCTTCATTTTCCCATTCCCTTGTAAGATTTGAGAACTTTAAAATCTTCTCAGATGTTAGTGAATAAACGTAGTTTCACTAATCACAGTTCTTTGTGTTGAACTACCCCGTAGAGTCCCTGACTCCACTGCTTCCCAGTCCCTCCTCTCCATGTTCTTTTTTTTTGCTTCAGGTTTGGTTCACATTCATAAAAGTTCTGTTCCTCTCTTTTGTTCATAACTGTTGACTTTGGGCACGATAGAGAGAACCACTGGCTAAATCTACACAAATAAGTTACGTATGCCAGGCACTATTCTCTAGCTCTACCCTGGTATTTTTCAGTCTTTCAATGCAGAACAGGTTGGACACATCCAGACAGGTAACACATGAACTGTGCCTTGGAATTGTTTAAGGGAGAGCTATTTACCTCAGGACAAAACAGTGTCAGGGTGATTCTGGAGGTTTAACAACGTATATTTTCTCGTAACTTTTGTAAGCCATATAGTCTAGTTTCTGATACAATACGTAATGTTCATGTGTTGCTGGTCTTCTTAGCCTTCCGTTCACGTATGGAAAAGTGTTTATGTAAATGGTGTCTGCGTTCTGTGGTTGACTTGGTAGTTAAGTGTTCTCCATCTTAACGGGAAGATTTTATTTGAGTAGTGTGTTTAAATATTCATACATTTTATTTTATTTTCGAAGTATTGCATTTGTACAACTCCACATACTTTATGCTGTTCATTTCATTTTATAACTGAAGTAGTAGACCTGGGAAACCAACTGAAGAACATTGATAACATGAGACCTACTTAAAACTACAAGTGCAAAGGTTAAGCATGTGTCAGCATACCTGGGGAGATGCTTTTTTAGTATTAAAGCATATGATGAAGGGCAAACAGACTGTTTCAATAACTGAGAAGTTGTTTAGGTTTTCTGGTGAAGGAATCTATGGCAGCTTTGCCTAGAGAAAAACATAGTGGAAGATTTACCATTAGAACCAGCAAGGAGCTTCAGAAAGACTTTTTTCACAGTCGCTTCATTTTGCGCGTCAGAGGAGTGTATTGTCGCCTGTGCAAATCTCACCTTGCAGTACTGGCAGATTATTATTTCTCCCTATTTCACTCATATCAGAGTTCTGCCCTTTAGATTGCAATGTTTTGCTAACCAGGCAGCTAGACAACTATTATCCCTCCCTTGAGTTAAAGTTTTCCTTTTTGCACCTTTTTGGCTCTGTTCTATGCAGAATTTTTCAGACCCTTCCAGTGGGTCCTAGGTCATTTTGCTGGAGGCACATGCCTAAATTGTCTGTTGCAATTAATGAATCTTTGTCAGGCATTTCAATAGAGTAGAAGACGTTTTGGCTTTTCTACTGTAAGAGAGTATGATTTAATTTCTATAAAATCTCCTCAGTAGTAAGAGTACATGTATATATACATATATTTGTGTGTTTATCAGTGAAGTGATAATTTCCTGAAACACTGGGCTGTGAGAACTGTCAGGTGAGATGAAGTATTTCCAGAGTATGTCTTAAAGGGGGTGGAGGGTGGAAATCAGACACAGAGCATAGCTTCAGGTAACGTGCTCAACAGCTCTTCTTGGCCTGAGGCAGCCTTGTAAATCTTTGTCAGCTTTCTAGGTTATTTTGAGCATGTTACAGCAGTTATCTGTGTTACATATGAGGAAGAGTTAGGGAATGATATCTTGTCTGCAAACTTTCCTTTCGGCAGAGCTAGAGGAACAGACTAGAAGAGCTCTAGAACTGGATCAAGAACGAAAGCGTGCAAAAGAGGAAGCAGAGCGCCTGGAAAAAGAGCGTCGAGCAGCTGAAGAAGCTAAAGCTGCTCTAGCCAAGCAGGCAGCTGATCAAATGAAGAACCAGGAACAGCTAGTAAGGAGCTTTAACCCTATTTTGAAACAAATTGAAAAAGATAGTGGAAAATTCAGCCTTTATTCTTGGTTATATATATTTTGTCAAATGGGCAAGTACGTTGAAACACCATAGAAGTATGTGAAATACCGTTACAGACTGTGGAAACGTTTTTAGAAAGCTACATTAGATTTGCCACCACTTGCAAGGAAAAAAAAAAGTTTGGGGCTGTAGGAAATTAAATGATGAAGTAGATACTTCAGACTGACAACACCCACTACATTCTCGTTCTGATAGTGTCAGGTTTATCCAGCTGAGAACAAGAGTAGCTTCCTTCTGTAGTCCACTGGGAAGCCTGTTTTCTGAAGCAGGTCTGTTCTGAAGCTTGATGGTGGAGGTGGGGAGTTGGTGACACTGTGGGGTTTTTTGATTTATTGTTGTTGTTTGGTGGGGTTTTTTTCCCCTTCTGTTTTGAGCATTTACAGTATCTTCTCACATTTTGTGCTGGACTACTTCTAATTCAAGATTTGTGCATAATAACTGACAAAACAGTAGAAGAAATGATTTCTCAACTATAAAACAGCTTTTGATCTTCTGTAAACTTAGCACACAATTCTGAAGGCAAGCTTTAGCTTAATGATACTGAGATTATGATCCAGAATCATAATCTTATTGGTGGAACCATTAAAGTTGTATTCAACTGAAACAGCCCCAAATGCTAATTTGAAACTACAGCTTGCTCTTTCCCCGCAAGCTTTGGAAGTGCAGAAGATAAATACTATTTTTCTGGACTTATTTCCATCAGGCAGGAGTACTGATTCATTCCCTCTGTCATGTGTGCTTAAAATTTCTGTTTTTAGCAGAGAAGTGATGCATGTAACTAACTCTTTTCAAGTCAGATCACAGCAAAGGCTCTGCTTTGTTGCACTGCAGAACCAAAATGATACCAAATGTAAACTTCTACTTCATTGTTTTGTTTGTTTCAGGCAGCAGAACTTGCTGAATTCACTGCCAAGATTGCACTTCTAGAGGAGGCCAAGAAAAAGAAAGAAGAGGAAGCCTCAGAATGGCAGCACAAAGTAATGAGCTCATGCTGTGTGAAGTCAAGACTTCAAAGAAACTAAGGGAGATGAGTGTGGAAATCCCACTGGAAGTGCATGGGATTCAATCTCTCTCTTTCCCTTAGGCTTCAGAGAATCCTTTCTTAAAGGTTTTTCTTCTCCAGTCTGCTGAAGCCAGCCTATACTTCTATTTAACTGATTTCTTGATATTAAATAGTCATAAAGGGGGAGGGGGCGGGAATTCTCATCACAAAGGTATGGTCACAGATTTGAAATGGCTTCCTTATGTATGGTGATGAAATAGATTGGAATTTTGTGTTGGAAAAGAAAACACCTCAGGAGAGAGATTTATAAAATCATGAGCGGTGGTGGAAAGATGAACCAGAACAATAATAAAGGCACATCAAATGCGACTGGATAATACTTTAAAGCAAAATAGTATTTCTTCACAAAATCTGTAATTAGCTATGGTATGTGAATAGTAATCATGTGCACAGGTTCAAAAAGTGATTGAACGAACACTTAATATAAGTTCTGGTCAAATATGAAATTCAAAGACCTCACCTTTGATTTAGGAAGTCCCTGAGCCTCAAATTTCAGGAGGCTAGGAAAGTTGGAAAGCAATCAGTGTGACTGGCCTGTTCTCTCACTCTTGTCTGCTGCTGGAAATAGCCAGACTCCAGTACAGCTGATTTTGAGTCATATCTTTTTTGCCTTGTATTCCTATTTGACAATTTTCAGTGCATAAGCTAGTCATGTCGTTTATAAAGGACAGTTTCCATGTGACTGAAAACATCTCAAATATTTATTTTGATTTTCCTGACTTCGTAAATAATTTTAAAAGATGCTAAGTACTGTTCACTATATTTAGGCTTTTGCAGCCCAAGAAGACTTGGAAAAGACCAAAGAAGAACTGAAATCTGTGATGTCTGCTCCTCCTCCACCTCCTCCCCCACCAGTTATTCCTCCAACAGAGAATGAACACGATGAACATGATGAGAACAATGCTGAAGCCAGTGCAGAACTGTCTTCTGATGGTGTCATGAATCACAGGAGTGAGGAAGAACGGGTAACAGAAACACAGAAAAATGAACGTGTTAAGAAACAGCTCCAGGTAATGAAGATTCATAGTTGTATCAACATAATTCAGGCTTTGGGTTTTCATTCTTTATTTGTCAAAAATCTCATTGAAATTATGGTGTGCCAAGGAAACAGCCTTTTTATCATTTACTAGGTTTATTACTAATTTACCAACCAATATCATTCATAGTGTTCTAGAAGTGGAATAGATAGAAAGATTGGATGTAACATTGTGCTTTACAGTTTAAAAGTATTAGTACGTTGTCACATTGGCCAGTAAATGTTTCTAATAATAATATAATGTCCAGGACACTGAGTGTTAAAATATAATGCTTTCCTTTCTCAATACTGAAGTGCATTAAGTGGTATGAACAGAGGCTTGCTTAATAGTATTTGTGTTTATTTGCAGTCACACAGATGCTGTAAATGCAAAAACTGAATTATGCCCATTTTGGATTAATCTTATTTCCCTGAAATGGAGCATCTTCTCCTAGACTAGTCTTACCCCTCAAAGTATAATAATCTATGTTAGTGGTAACCCTTTGGCTGGTTATGAAATGTATATTTGGGAAGGAAATAAAAGAAATGGAAAGCTGCTTCTTTTTCTGGCATCAATATCTCAGTAGCGTGTATGTGTAATATCCTTTCTGCTTGGCCAGTCACTGAACAGGATCAGGGAGATAAACAAGAGCTGTCTTTAGTCAAGCAGAAACTGAAAAATAAGGTCATTCTCCTGCTTTATCCTTCTGGTCCCTTTCTTTTTGGATGTTATGGTATGAGGCCTTTTTTGTTTGTTTGATGCCCACAGTTATGTAAGGAAAGAATCCTCTGCTCTCCTTCTCTTTCCCTCTGCAGTCTTTCTGATAGACCTCACAACTTGAGTTACTGAACAGCACAACAAGCATTTCGTAGACTGGCATTCAAGAAATCCTTATCCAAGTTGCAGAATAGTTGTTATCAGAAATTCCAGAGTCATTAAAAGATTAGTCAAAGCACTTAAATGCAAATATTTTATTCAACAGGCTTTAAGTTCTGAGTTGGCTCAAGCCAGAGATGAAACCAAGAAAACACAAAATGATGTCCTTCATGCTGAGAATGTTAAAGCAGGCCGTGATAAGTACAAGACTCTTCGACAAATCCGACAAGGCAATACAAAGCAGCGTATTGATGAGTTTGAAGCAATGTGAGAGCTGTTATTTTGCATATATGTTCCTCGTAAAGCTGAACCACCAACAGAGAAAAAAACAGGCCTTTGCAGGTTTGATGGATTGCACCCCACTTTGCCAAAGCACTTAATACCAGTTTGACTACAGTGGCTAGAAGACAAATTTAGGGGAAGCTGTTCAACAGTAAGGCAGTCTGTCATCCCTAGCTTTTTCCGGGGGAGGGTGTGGAGAATAATAGCAGTTTTTTCCCCATCATGTTTTCAGTTTCATTGTTTCTTATTTTTTTATTTGGAAACTGATGTGAAGTATATAATGACTGACAAGTGTATGTATTGCTTAAACATTAAGAAACAGAAGGAAGAATGGAACTGAACTGAAACTGGATAGGTACTATTTCAGTATGAAGTTTGAAATTACATTTTTCAATGTAGCTACACTGTAAAGAGTTTGTTATTGATGACTTTCAATTTTGTTTTTTTTTTTTTTTTTTTTCTCCCAAGCAAAATTCTTTGGTGTTTCATGTCCTGTCATCATTGATGGTTTTCTTTGCCTACCTGTTCACAAAGGTCTGGATGGCAGGTGGTAGTTCCAGGAAGTATTTTTAAATGGAACACTACCTGTGGGCAGCACGTGGCTGCTTATAGGCTTGAATAAGTATTGCTTTTCCTAGGTGATTCTTCTAGATGCACAAAATGTTCTAATGCAGCAAAGGGGAAAAAAAAAAAAGCTTCATGTGCTATTTGCTTGTAATTATTTTATTTGCAGTAGGGAGACCTGGACCTTTCTGGCAAGGGAGCATATGAAAACATCAGTCCCAGGGAGGGGACAGTATCCTACCTCACTACTATATACATGATGACTGGTCCTTCAAACACCATGAAAAAAACTTTTTAAATTGACTATCACTACACAGTGATATCATAGAATGCTAGGAGCCCTTACCCCTAGGATTTTGTTTTACTTTAAGATGGATTTATCGTGCTAAATACTGTCTAATTGACTTCTGTTGAGTTTAAATTGCGAAAGTATCTTGTGTGTTTTAAAGCTGTAACCTGTCACTGGTATACTATCTCCTGGGAGGGGTGTAGAATGTGCGTGTGAGTTAGTTTGGTTTTGGGTTTCCAAATACAAAATTAAATTTCCCAGAATTGGAGTAAATGTGTTTGCAGCTTCAGTTTTCAGTGAAGCTAGTATTGCAGTTGTCATATCTGATGTCAGATCACTGTTATTAAATCCTTTCCCCCTTGAAAAGGAGACCTGCCTTTTTGAGAAATTTGCTTACAAATTGAACTACGGAAATAACTTTGCAGTTAATGAGGACTGCTGTTATTCCTTCTGTTATAGTACCCTAGTAAATATCTACAGTGGAAGAACCCTGCTTTCTCTGAGGATGGTTCAGCTGTTTTCTGTTTGATATTATGCACTCATAAATTTACACTTATCTATTAAAATTTGCCATTTTATTAAACATTTTTTTCATGCACAATAGGTTTAAATTTCTTATGAACAGTCCAACTAAGTTTCTTTTTTTTTATTTTGCGGAGTTAAAGGTTGGCTATGTGGGGTGACATCATGAAAATAAAATAAAGATACATTAATATATTTTTGGTTTGTGGGGCTAAACATATCTGGTTGACCTTGAAGACTGATGTGCAGATAGTGTGCACATGCTTCAAAATGCTGCTTGGTGGAAGTCGGTGTTTCTACTTGCAGTGCATTGTAAGAACAGTTTTTGTTTCATGGGCTTCATACATGGAAGTTTAAGCAAATTTCTGAAGTATTTGAACAGTTTGCCGTAGCAGGTGAAATACTGTGCTTCCAGCGAGTTTTTGTTTTTCCCTGGAAAGTGTGCACTAGCACGGGTACATCAGTTTGTGTTGGGAAAAAATACCAGTAAAGTTTGCTGTTCATAAGTCTACAATACGTAGAGTAGGGCTAAATGGATTAGATCCGTTTATAAAGCTGTGTGAATTTTTTTTTTCTAAACAACCAGGAACAACCATTTGTAATACGGATTTTCACAATGAACAAAGTGGTAATAGCTGCTGTCACCAGCAGTTGGGAGCACTTACTGGTGCAGAAATACTAAGAATACATTTAATGATTACTTGGTGAAGTAATTTTCCACATGCCTTTTTCCTTTAGCATCATGTTTTGTGTTGTACAATTAAGCTACAATTACATCTACTATTTTGGATAACATTCATTGGTTAACAATAAAGAGATACAGTTAATTTCTCTGAGGTCCATTGTTGTTATTTAATGCACTTTTTTCTGACAGCTTTGCTAAATGCACTGTAATAGCCTTTTTCCAGAGCAGCATACAGATTCTGATCATCGTTTGTTTCACACTCTGGTCAAAATGAAATTAAAAAGAAATATTTTCAAATTGTATCCCTAGAGGATGGTACTCTGCTTAAGAAATTACCACACGCAGTTGGGAGGAAGCACTGATGATTGTCAGTTCAAAACAGGATGTGAATCATCCAAGCAAATTGACTTTCTTGAGAACAAAGGGTAATTTGGCCATATAAGAGCTCTGTGGGTAATGTAAGAACTTTCAGTCAATGCCTACATATTGCTTAGCCCCAGGTTAAGTGAAATTTAGTTTAATAGGTCAGTGTCTTAAGCATTGAGAAACCTTGATGTGTTTTTTTGATACTGCGTATTATAGTGGACAGTGCTGTCAAATATATGCATGGCCATATGCTTTAGGTAATGGCAAGTTTATGGGCTTTTTCATCTAATATGCTTGGAGACGGCAGGAACAGTCCCACGTAAATAGGTATACAAATTAATTTGCTGAGCAGTGCTCACATAAATTAGAACTCCTCTCAGGTGACATTCCATTCTATCTTGTATTTGTTTGGCCCTGCACTCAATACAAGCACATGACCCTTTTTGTTACTCCATATGGCAGAATTGATATGATAATTAAAATGTGTCCTTGATAATTTTAACTGTGCATATTTCTAGTTTTATACTTCTCTCTTCTTGGAGCCCCTCCTGCTGAAGCATTAGGCTTAAGGTTTCTCGTTTGTTAGAGAGCTTCTGCATGGGTAGGTAACTTCAGAATATTGTTCTTGAAAAGGGGAGGTAAGTGCTTTGAAAGGATTTTTCTTCGATGTGCTCTTGAGGTGGAGAGAAAAGGATAGAAAACGATGCCACTATTTACAGGCCAAACTAATAAAATCACCCAGAATGTGCGATGTGAAAGAAGATATTCTACCTACTTGAAGGAGTCCCTCTGCAAATCAAAACCTACGTTTTCTGTTGGTTGTACTCTGAGTACATTTTCTTGTATACTCTGTTCTGTCCAAAATGGAACAAAATTCACGTCTGCCTTTTTAAACCCAGTTTGGAAAGCATTGTTGTGCTTTTGCCTCTTTCTTAAAACATGTTCTCTAGAGCTCTTCAAGTTACCTGCTTAAGCACCTCTGAGGAAAAAGGAGATCTGTTCTAAATGAAATATTTTAAATTTCTGAGGAGAAAGTACTGCAAGTATGTTTTCTTAATTTTTTTAAAGAAAATACAGAGTTTAAAATGATTAGTTAAAACTCTTATGCAAGCATTTTCCATGTCTGTTCACATGTGGATAATCTAAAAAGCCTTCTTGTCCCCAAGACATCAGACTAGTTTCAAGAATCGAGGGTTTTAACAAAGATGATGTATCCCAGTGGGATGAGGCTGTTGATGCTTGATGCTAGTGTTCATAAAGATACTTTCTGGGTAAAAAATATCAACATGAGAACATTGAAAGCTTCCTTACAAAAGAGCAAAGTTCATTTATTGATAGAAGTTGTCACATACACGTAACATAATATATCTTGGTTGGGTGATCAGATTTTCCTGGAAAATGTAATCAGTGTCAATGGATCAGCATAGAAATTGTGATAATTTCTTTGACCCCCTCAGAGCATATTCTGTTGTTTGTGCTTAGAGATGGAGAGCACCTGTCTCCCAGCTGAAATGCCGTGTAGGCTGGCCAGCTGGTGCATGGCTAGGAGATGTTTCTGGCTGGTGGCTGCGGACGCCTGCCAGGCAGCATGTCCCTCTGCTCCGCTCCCAAGCAGGCCATGCAGCACCTTTCCTCCCCAGCTGACTGGTCTGCAAGCATGTGAGTTCTACATGGTCCTTTTCCCAGTTTGGGGACCCAGTCAGCAGCAAGGAGCAGCTCAGGGCTGGAAGGGATGGCAAATGGTGTAAGAGCAATGGTAGAGGATTACAAGGAAAAAAAAAACCCAAAAACCTTATGGTGAGCTGGAATCCTTCACTGGCCCATTCATTCACTTGTGTTGAGGACTCCTTTTCAATGTACTACTGCAGCATCCATAAATTCACTATGGGTGACCAATAATTTGTTTAGCAAATTCAGCAGCCAGTTTGTTGGAGGGATTTGCACTCTTTTCATTTCACAGAGCTGAGCCTGGATCTATAGGCATAGGCCAGTTATCTGATATTGTTTTGATTCATGGACTCTGTCACTTGTGTTTGCTTTACTGTTTGGAGATTCCAAGTTGATAAATTGCTCCTTTGGAGTATGACTTGTTTTGCTTTTTCTCCCTTCATTGTGCAGACATTGCTGACATATCAAATGTATATGTTTCACTTAATGTGAGTGAAGTGGACTTGCCAAAGCCCAAAATACCTCCCCCCCCCCAAATGCCAATCCCAAACCATCAAATTTCTTCACAAGAAGAGACCACAATAGTTGCAGCGGCGCCTTGCAACATTCTAGATATTCAGGAGGAGATAGATTATGCCCACATAGCTCATAGTTCAGGGAAAGACAAAGCTAGCAAAGGCAAATGGAGCATTTGGAATTGCTGGGATTCCATTAGGTGTTTATATTGGCTTTTGTAAATAATGTGTCAGAGTGTTTCTGTTCACAGCAGTAGGCTTTAGGCAGCAGAAGAAACAAGAGGAGATGGAAATGCCCATCAAAGGAGGCAGCCTGGTTGGTGCAAATATTGCTAATGCATGTGTGTGTAAGAGTTAATGTTCCCTGTGCTCTGGATAAGTGGATCAGGTGAAAAGAGATCAAGCTCAGAGGTAGTACAATTGCATTGCTGCTTTTTGCTTGTTTGGTTTTTTTTTTTGTTTGTTTGCTTTTGAAGTACCTTATTTACATGAGAGGAGTTGCTATTATCTGACTATTTAGCTGAAGGCTTTTAGAAAGCCTCCTGCCCAGCACTAAAAGGTCTTGGAGTTCTTAAGGCCATGTGTACTCAGACTGGCCTCTCTATTATAGCTCGCTACATTTCAGCAGAAGACGTCCTCTGCTGTGTGATAATTTTGCCTTGGAGCATTTCTGCCTTGCCAAGATAAGAGTGTGTAACACGCACAGTTCTAGCTGCCCCATTGCTTTTTCCAGCAATGTGAAACCTGTATGTACCCATGAGAAAGAGTAATCGCATGACAGGCTCCATGAGCACATCTGCTGAACTCTGCGGGATCTCGTGTCAAATCTATGGCTCCCTGTGGCCTCAGCTTTCACGCTTCATATTCACCCTTGATTTCTTCATTAAACTTCATACAGTATTTAACTTCTTCTTAATCTATAACTTCAACAATATTCTACTAAACTGAGCTTCCAGGAAATGGTTGACTACTGTGTCAAATGTTTTCTGAATATGCATTATACTGAGGAGTTGAAATGTCTAGCTTTACTTTTATTTAAGCAGCACTTCTGATTAATTAATAATGTCTATGAATATGGTAATTGCAGTCGTGTTGCCAGAGAGAGATTCATTTGCATTGCGGCTGAAGCTGAAAACTTTTCTGCCAAGTGCGCTTTGATCTTCAACAAAGTAAGCTGAGAATGTGTAGGTAGCATCCAGAATACACAGACCAGCCCATCCTGCCGCTGCCTTTATTGCTAGGAACAAATTCGTTTGTGTTTTGAGTGAGCAGATCCAGTGTTTAGTGGTTTGGGATAGGACAGCAAGCTTGTTCACCCATCAGAAACATTTCTAAAAATGGCAAGAAATCTTCGTATCCCTACTCTGCACTTCTGCTGTATGTTTCCTGTCCTTGATAGTTTTCCTTCAGTTTAATTTACATTTTGAATTCTTGACTCTCTTCTCTTCTGAACAGTGTTTCAGGCACCCATCTCGCTGCTCAGTACCAGTTGTGGTGCTTCTCTGTACCGTTTGAAAACACAGCTCTACCTCCTTCTTTTGCATTTGGCATCTTACAATGTTGTTTTCCACAAAGCCGGCTCACTCATCGTATTTAAATTTAGAATGATTACTGCTGCTCTTGGAACAGTCTCTGGATTAATTTTGGCTACACGTTCTCTTATCACATGTGCACAGTATATGCCACCTTATAGAAGAAATAACTATCAGCTAGTTAATAATTGCTAGTACCATTCTGGAGAAGAGAAAACGTCAGAAAACAAGTATGTTGATGCACGCAGAAAACCGGGGAAGATCTGAATCACAGTGTTTATAACCACGAGGTTCAACTTTGAGCCCAGCCCTTGTCACACACACAGCGGAGCACGTGGGAGAGAAATTCTGTGTTTTCGTTGTGTGGCTTATCTGTCTGCCTGGGCTGTGCAAGAGAATGCACTGGAACAGGATGGCTGTGCCTGCTCAAACAGCGGAGCAGTCGGGCACGACTGCATGGTGCTGTGGCTTTGCTTTTCTGCACAACAGTTGTCCTAGTTATAAAAATACTAAAAAAAATAAAAAACATGAAATAGTTGGCTTTTTCCTGAGGATCATTATTTAAAAGAGTTACGGTTATATTCCTCCAGGTCACCCTGGTAAGAGCTGATAGCATAAGCGCAGCTCTCTTTGAGGAGTTACCCATCCATCTGCACTGACTTTAGAAAATGTGGCAGGTGTGGGAGGAAAAGATCCCTTACCTGTCTCTGTTCATGTT
This sequence comes from Nyctibius grandis, assembly GCF_013368605.1. Lineage (NCBI taxonomy): Eukaryota > Metazoa > Chordata > Aves > Nyctibiiformes > Nyctibiidae > Nyctibius > Nyctibius grandis. Next base: position 108,181,700 of record NC_090659.1, read on the forward strand.
TTTATGGGGTCATGAAAATAAATTCTGGAGAACCTTCTGTCTAGCAGTGGCTTCTGTATGCTTTGGGTGGCCCTTTTCACAAGTGTTTCTCCCAGTCTTTGAACTGGTTCTTACTTCTCACCTTGCTTTACTGCTGTTGTGTTTTGTTTTTTTCTGTCCTTGCTAGTGTGTCACGCCATTTATTTCATCTGAAGAACAGATTTCAGTTTAGATCATTGAGAGCTTTGATGCAATTAAATAACTTTGTTTCAGTAAGAGAATGCAAATTAAGACAGGGAAGGAAGATGCTACATAATTATTAGTTTAAAAACACTGCGGGGGCGGGGGGGGAGGGGAGGTTTAAGCCTTAAGACTTACTGAAAGAAATACATTGAATTAGATGACTATTTAGACTACAGGGAGAAAACAAGAGGCAGGCAGCTACGTATGGCAAGGTAGACTTTTTCTCAATCTAAATTTATGGTAGCAAAGTACTTTGGTAAAATGCATCAGACTTTATTTATTGACATTTGCTGGATTCTTCAGAGAGCACTGGAGAAGAGAATACTGTATATTTCTTTCTTCAGTCATATTTCCTTTAGTTACTTCTGTTGTGGTTTATTCTGTCGATTTAAGAGTAAAAATGCCTTTTTCCTCCTGAGTGATTTTGTAAAATTGTGTTTTGCCTATGACACTGCAACTAGCTTTGCAATCTGGAGCTTGATGGATGAAACTATTTTCTAAGGGAAAGGTAGTATAATTTGCTTTGCAATTAACTGAGCTTGATAATTTACACATATCTATAAACATGTATATAAAAAAAATGTATATATAGCATGGTTAAACTAGAGATTTCTAATACAGTATGTGGCATCAGGCCTTGTAATGGCTGTGTTAAAGTGAAATACACAAGTTGCTACTTATTTTTATATAAACCTTGATCTTGAATAGTTTTCGAAATCAAGCTGCTTAAAGCTAACTGTGTTTAAAAAAATGATTTAAAAAATATTACAGCATGCAGAGTGAGTATGGTTCGGTTTTGTCCTTGGTATCAAAATCAGATCTATCTACCTGCTTGTTGTTTTTATCCTCCTGCAAAAGCCAGTTGTTTCTAGCGATCTCTTAGTACCAGGAAACATTTCACTGGTTTCAGTGGTACCTTCCCCTGTACAGTTTCAATTGCTACCACAAGCCTGTTTCTCCTCCCCATGCCTGGCCAGGAATTGCTGTCAGACTTTTAAAACATCAGGGTGGTTTTAGTACTCCTATGTCTTAACCACACGTCTGATTTGCTTATGCTCAAGCCCTGGAAGTTCCCACTTGACTTTCTGTGCCAGAAAATTATTTGTGTGGGAAACAGGCTGTGGTATAAAATTTGACGTGATGTTCCGATGTGTGACGTGCTGTAGCTGCACTCGTAAATGTAAAAAAGTGCTATTGAGGGCTTCTTACTTTTGAATAGCAACTCATTCCCTATGCGTGTTGAATGACAAAGAGAATCTGGTAATTAAGTCTTTTTCGTGATTCCTTTTGAATAAAATTCGGATTTATTAATACTTACACCTGAAGTGTTTCTCTAAAACACCCAGAATGAGAGGTTTGCACTATAGGAGGGCTGAATTTAAAATACTGATTATTTTTTGCCTATTCATAATATAATATATTTAAGGAAGTAATTTTCTAAAAGGAAAAACATTTTTTAAGCCACTTCAACAATGAATTTTCATAAAAATCAACGTGGAAAATACACATTTTTTGAAATGTATCTTTAATCAAGTAAATTTTGACTCACTGTAAAGATTTCCACCAGATAACTTTAAACCTTAGGAGAGAAATAAATTTGAGAGAGATTCTTTATGATGACCCCACCTTTTCTCCAAAAGGCTCATGCAAGCCAACGAGCTGAATAAACTAAACCCCAGAGCTTATACAGCAAACGGCACGTGTGCTGTGCTAAAAAGAAAAGACGTCTGAAATAATTTTGGCTGTGATTGAATGTTCTACAAATATGTCCTATATTTGGTGTATTTATGCACAAAGCATCTTACTGCAGCCACCTCTGGGAGCAGTTTTAACACAGTCTTGCCTACGTCGCACTCAGCTCTGGTTTGTGTCATCTGCATTAGCAATTTAGTCCTTTAAAGCTGTTCCCTGGGTGGATTTTAGGTTAGGTTCTTTATAATGCTAAAATTTGCCATCAAAACTCTACTGTATGTGCAAGAATTTGACTCTGGCATAGAAGAGTAGTTAGAGAGGTGGACCTGCTCTGAAAGTCCATGAAGACAGGTCCTGGGTGTCCTTGGGCCCTTGGCCACAAGAACCATGGGCTTCTTAAATCATTCTTTTCTGGTGCCCCCTCATTCTGATGACATCTTGAACAAAATTCAGTTGGAAATTAAATTAAGGAGTGTGATACTTTTCGGAATAGTTACAGGGAGTGAAGTATGGCTCTTATGATGTTGCTGCATAATTCTATTTATTGCTTTTGTTTAGTATCCTTTTGCTAAATCTGCTTGATCTCTTTGTGTCTTTTTGTGCAGGTTACAAAAGTACGGTCTCTTGCAGCCCTTAGGATAGGAACAAGGTAAAGATCAGCAGAAGACCTGGGGTCTGCCAAGGCCTGCCATTGCGCTTCTGTAAATCCGGACAGTTTACAGCACTTTAAATTAGGTGCTGCCTGGTCCGTGAAGAGTTGTCTGGAAGGACCAGGAAGTGCTGTTACGACATTTCTTTAATGTTTTGTTCTCTCATGGTCCGAAATCTTTCCTTTGTTGTCTTTTCCCAGGAGAAAATTAGCTTTTTGAAGTATTTAAGCTGCTGTTCTTCCCAGAAAAACAGGAAATAATACTAATATGTTAATCTTTAACATGTAATGGGACGTGTTAGAGGGAAGGGTGATGTGACCCTTCAAAGTGTTCAGGGATCTTGTAGGCTTTGCCCACAAAATGTTGTAGTCTGGGAAGCCTGATCCTATATCCAGCCTGGGTCAAGTGAAATAAGAGTAGATACTTTCCAAGTTTTATTGGTTTTCTACACGATTTCTAATAGCCTTGATGATACATGAATAGCGTCAGATAATTTTCTAATGTAAAACTCCCAGTTTAATATGTCTGTACATAATTTCCCGTGTAAGCACCCATTGCAGCTTGCCTTTTTGTATGCTATTGGGATGTGCATACTGTGTATACGTAACTGCGTTGCATCGTGCACCCTGCACAAAAGGCTGAATAAATGGGTTTTAATGTTAATCCAAAGAATGACTATTCATTTGATGGTCAGTGTTGCTTATTGCTAGACTGCACCATTTTTTTTTTTTCATTTCTCTGAGAAGTTTAATTCATTTTGTGGCTCCAATCCCAAGTGGAGTTTCCAGGTATACGTCTTGTGCTGTGCTCAGATAAGCCGTGGGAGGCTGGATTTGCAAAGAATGGATCACTCTTGAAGGAAAAGATGGGAGCTGGTAATTAAGGCAGCTGGTAATTGAGTAGATGGACACCTGAATTACTGCCAAATTCAACTAGCATCCCCTGGGAATTTACCAAACCTTGGAAACAGAATCACAGAATCACAGAATGTTAGGGATTGGAAGGGACCTCGAAAGATCATCTAGTCCAATCCCCCTGCCAGAGCAGGATTGCCTAGACCATATCACACAGGAACGCGTCCAGGCGGGTTTTGAATATCTCCAGAGAAGGAGACTCCACAACCTCTCTGGGCAGCCTGTTCCAGTGTTCGGTCACCCTCACCGTAAAGAAGTTTTTCCTTGTATTAAGTGGAACCTCCTGTGTTCCAGCTTGCACCCATTGCCCCTTGTCCTGTCAAGGGATGTCACTGAGAAGAGCCTGGCTCCATCCTCATGACTCTTGCCCTTTACATATTTATAAACATTAATGAGGTCACCCCTCAGTCTCCTCTTCTCTAAGCTAAAGAGACCCAGCTCCCTCAGCCTCTCCTCATAAGGGAGATGTTCCACTCCCTTAATCATCTTCGTGGCTCTGCGCTGGACTCTCTCTAGCAGTTCCCTGTCCTTCTTGAACTGAGGGGCCCAGAACTGGACACAATACTCCAGATGCGGCCTCACCAGGGCAGAGTAGAGGGGGATGAGAACCTCTCTCGACCTGCTAACCACACCCCTTCTAATACACCCCAGGATGCCATTGGCCTTCTTGGCCACAAGGGCACACTGCTGGTTCATGGTCATCCTGCTGTCCACTAGGACCCCCAGGTCCCTTTCCCCTACGCTGCTCTCCAACAGGTCTGCCCCCAACTTGTACTGGTACATGGGGTTGTTCTTGCCCAGATGCAGGACTCTACACTTGCCCTTGTTATATTTCATTAAGTTTCTCCCCGCCCAGGTCTCCAGCCTGTCCAGGTCTCTGAATGGCTGCGCAGCCTTCCGTTGTGTCAGCCACTCCTCCCAGTTTTGTGTCATCAGCGAACTTGCTGACAGTGCACTCTATTCTCTCATCCAAGTCATTAATGAATATATTGAATAGAACTGGTCCCGGTACCGACCCTTGAGGGACTCTGCTAGACACAGGCCTCCAACTGGACTCTGTCCCATTGACCACCACTCTCTGGCTTCTTTCCTTCAGCCAGTTCACAATCCACCTCACTACCCGATCATCCAGACCACACTTCCTCAGTTTAGCTGCGAGGATGCTGTGGGAGACCGTGTCAAACACTTTACTGAAATCGAGATAGACCACATCGACAGCTTTACCATCATCTATCCACCGGGTTACATCTTCATAAAAGGCTATCAAGTTGGTTAAGCATGACTTCCCCTTGGTGAAGCCATGCTGAGTGCCCCTAATGATCCCCCTATCCTTGATGTGCCTAGAGACAGCATCAAGAACAAGTTGTTCCATCACCTTTCCGGGGATGGAGGTGAGGCTGACTGGTCTATAGTTGACACAGCTGTTATTTTGTTGATCACCTCTATCAGGATCTGGCGACGCCCATCTTGCCATTTAATCCCTAAAAACTGGATCTCCCAGGCAGGCCCCTTGACCTTGCCTCTTTTTATGGCAAAACCAGCTTGCAGAAGAATTTGAATTATTTTCTCCCCTTTGTCAAAAACTTCTGCTGCTGTATCACCCCATACAATGATGTCATCAATATACTGCAAATGTTCTGGAGCTCCACCCTTTTCTAGTGCAGTCTGGATCAGTCCGTGGCAAATAGTAGGACTGTGTTTCCACCCCTGGGGCAGTCGATTCCAGGTGTACTGGATACCTCTCCAGGTAAAAGCAAACTGTGGCCTGCACTTTGGTGCCAAGGGAATAGAGAAAAATGCATTAGCAATGTCTATGGTGGCGTACCACTTGGCTGCCTTTGACTCCAGTTCGTATTGAAGTTCTAGCATGTCTGGCACAGCAGCACTCAGAGGTGGTGTAACTTCATTTAGGCCACGATAGTCCACAGTTAATCTCCATTCTCCATTAGGCTTTTGTACTGGCCATATAGGACTATTAAAGGGTGAGCGAGTCTTGCTAATCACTCCTTGATTTTCTAATTGTCTAATCAGTTTATGAATGGGGATCAGGGAGTCTCGATTGGTGCGATATTGTCGTCGGTACACCGCAGCTGGGGACAATGGTCCTACCTGGAGCCTCTGGCAGAAAGTGCCAGGGGAGACTCGAGGTCAACCCCTAGGATTTTGGAGTCGAGGATACAAGGGCTCTGAGGCCAATTACACCCCAAATGAAAAAGAGATACTGGCAGCGTATGAAGGAGTTAGAGCTGCCTCAGAGGTAATCGGTACTGAAGCACAGCTTCTCCTGGCTTCATTTGTGCTTCTCGCGGTGCCTTCCTGCACGATGGCCTCCTGCACTGGGACCTGTGCAGGTAGATCCATCAGAGGACTTCGATCTGAAACAGTGGCTGACAAAGCCTCACAGCGTGTGTCTGAAACAGTTAGCTGACCACTGCCTGACGGGGGAGCTGCCCCAGTGCTCTGCAAGGCTCCCGTTGAACTAGGACGCTGCCTCGGTGCTCGCTGCCATGCCTGCTGCGGGCAGCCACCACTGCGGGTGGGGAGCAGCCCTCCAGCTTGGCTGATGGGGGGGCTGTGTGCAGTGGGGTCCCCATCCTGTCAGGGTTTGGGGCCATGTTCCGCCACTCCTCAGGATTGCGGGTGGGCAGGGTGGGCTGTGGCCTCCTGCTGAAACCCCTGCAGAGCTGAGGGGCTGTGCAGAAGGAAGCCTTCCCCCACCTCTGACTGGGGGTGGGTTACACCAGGGCACCACCAGTTGAAGCAAGACCCTGGCTCAGCTCTTGGAGGGCAAGGTTTGGGTTCAGGACCCTGAGAGGAACATAAAGTCCAGAGCTGTGGTATTTCAGGGGCTGCTTTGCATGTCTAGGCCAGCACTGGTGCCTCGGGACTGACTTGCTCAGCACTTGGGTTACTCTTTTAAAATTGTTTCTGCGGCTTCTATCTCCCTGTGTGACCCATGGGAGGGTTAGAGATGTTCCTGGTGCTCAGAGGAACCAAGGCACGGTGGCCTCTGTGAATTTTATCTCTAGCCAGATTTTAAAGTGTTTCTGCACTAACTGCAACCTGAAGCAGCCTTCTCCAGGATGGTGTTTACTTCAGGTTTCTAACAGTAAAAGGTACTAAGACCCTTTCATGCAGATACATCTTCAGTACAACGGCAAAATGTTCCCGAGGATTTGATCCACTGTGGTGCTGCCTTTGCTGATGTCTGCCTATGATGCTTTTTGGCTCTGTTGTCAGCGTTGATGTTCTCAGGTGGATGTCCTGCAGAGGGGCAATTGTGCAAGATGAAGGGCGATGTGCCTCAGCGGCCAGATTTAAAAATAGGAACTTTAACTGAAGTGATTTGGACATAATGAAAGCTTTGGGCTCTTTCTCACTGCTGACTGTAGCTTTGTTAAAAACGTAGCTGCTCTGATACAGCTGTAACGGGTCAGATTGGCTGCCCATGATCTGGGACGTGCAGGTTCACACCCACTGCTGGGGGCCGGCAGGAGCTGCTCTGGGAAGGGGTGGCAGCTCATGCCTCCTGGAGGACCCAGCCTGGGGACATCACCTCCTGTGCTGCAGCAGCTGCTTTGAGTAAGCCTTGATGGCCAAAAATTGTCACGGTCTTCCACACGGGGTGACAATCATGCCTGTGGGAAGGCCACAGGAGATTTCACAGTCACCCTGGGCTGGGGGAGGTCAGGATTTTGCCCTGGTGAGGAGGTGGTGGTTGTTGTTGAAACAGCAGATTGGTATTTACCCGTAGGTAAAGGTCCATTTGAAGTGTTATGATCTAGGTAATCCTGCTCCAGCAGGGGGATTGGACTAGATGATCTTTCGAGGTCCCTTCCAATCCCTAACATTCTGTGATTCTGTGTTGTTGTAGCAGAGTTGTATGATGGAAGATGCTGTCCTGCAGGGAAGGAGAGCGTGAATTCAATCATGGCTGTGAACACCCGGAATGACAGAGCGGTGCCTGCTCTGTAAGGCAGAAAGCAACTTGATCACTGCTTGAAGTGGTGTTTTCCTGCCTTGTCCCCCTCATCTCTTGCCTTCGTGCTATTTCCACACTTGGTGGCTAGCTGGTGGCTTTGCTGGTCCTTGTAGAAGTTCATCATGGGTCTTTCCTCTGATTTCACAAGTGGTCTTTGCATTTGGGGCCACAGCAGGTCTGGGTTCGAAAGCAGCCGGGCTGCAGCTGGTCAGGGCCAGGTGGGCACACGGTGGCTTGGGTGCAGACACCCGGGGTCTCAGGGCTCAGCTGCCTTGACTGCGGAGGGCAATATCATAAACCTACACCCATTTGGGTTTTTTTTACCCAGTTTCTGTGATCGCATGACTTAAGTTCCAACAGCATCCTGGCCTGTATCAGAAATAGTGTGGCCAGCAGGACTAGGGCAGTGATCGTCCCCCTGTACTTGGCACTGGTGAGGCCACACCTCGAATACTGTGTTCAGTTTTGGGACCCTCACTATAAGAAAGACATTGAGGTGCTGGAGCAAGTCCAGAGAAGGGCAACGAAGCTGGTGAAGGGCCCAGAGCCCAAGTCTTATGAGGAGCAGCTGAGGGAACTGGGGTGGTTTAGTCTGGAGAAAAGGAGGCTGAGGGGAGACCTTATCACTCTCTACAACTACCTGAAAGGAGGTTGTAGCGAGGTGGGTGTTGGTCTCTTCTCCCAAGTAGCAAGTGATAGGATGAGAGGAAATGGCCTTAAGTTGTGCCAGGGGAGGTTTAGATTGGATATCAGGAAAGATTTCTTAACAGGCTGCCCAGGGAAGTGTTTGGGTCACCATCCCTGGAGGTATTTAAAACATGTGTAGATGCGGTGCTTAGGGACATGGTTTAGTGGTGGACGTGGCAGTGCTGGGTTAACGGTTGGACTCGATGATCTTAAAGGTCCTTTCGAACCAAAACGATTCTATGATTCTACAAGTTCTGCTGCCGCTCTGCTTTCCGTAGTTGATGTGCGCTGACAAGTCAGTGAATGCAAGCCTGCATGCCTCCCCAGCCCCAGCAGCCTCCTATGGCAGCTCTTGCTGGCCCTCAGCAGGGGGATGGTGTCCCACTAAATTAATTTTAAATGTCAAAAGAAAAGGGTGGGGTGAACATGTTAAATTTCATTAAAAGTCTGATCCAGGTTTAGAACAGGGTCACAGCCCCATTTCCTGGCAGCACGTGGCACACTAACACTTTCTATTTTTATCATGCTGACATTTTCCTTTCTCTGAAATAATTCTATAGCCGTAGCCCATGTCAACCATGAGCAGCTCTGCTGTGTCCCGTGTGCACGGAGTTTCAGCATTAATTAAATCACTGCATCGCAGAAGGAGCTAAGGGAAACTCGTTTCTTCTTGTATAAAATGAATCAATAAACACACATAACATCATCCCTCTCTGCAGCTCTTGGAGCATCTGCCTCTTCTCAGCCATGGTGCCTGTGGTAAGACCAGGGCAGAGCCTCAGCCCCCCCAATTCTGGGGGCAGGTTAAGGCTGAGGGTCATCATGGTCTGCACCCCCCCTGCCATGCTGGGGGCAGGTTAAGGCTGAGGGTCATCATGGTCTGCACCCCCCCTCCCCAGGCCCATTTAACTGGGGCCAAGCCCCAGCAGGTCGATGGTTACAGCCAGTCTGCAAATATGTGGCTCATCCCAGAGCCACCAGCAACTGCTGGGGCAGCAAGAGGCGCTGCTGTGGTCTGTGAGATGGCTGCAGCAGGGAGCGGGTAGGAAAATCGAGAAGGGGAATTTTGCTACTGAATTCAGCCTATTTTTCTTCCCCCAGGAGAAAAAAAAAAAGAGCATTTCTGTTTCTGAAATTGGCAAAATATAAATTAAATCCAGGTTTGTGCATGCCTCAAAGCTTTGATTAGGTGGATGAAAACCAAATTCCTTCTCCCCTGGCAAGACCTCAGGGCAGTTTTCCCCTTTTCAGGCTGCTTCCCCAGGGGAGGAGTGTCAGGTCCCCCTAACTACCCCCCCAGCTCTGGTTCTAGGCCGCAACTGGGGGTCTGACGTAAGGGACCTGCCTGGTGAACACCTATTGCCAACTCCTTATTTCCCACTCTCCTCTTGCTTACACTTCACCCACCTCATGTAAATTAATAGCGGTGTTTAATTTCCGTCATACCTGCCTGCTGTTCTTGGCAAGTCCAGTGGAGGTGGGAGGGAACAGGGAGGGAGAAGAAGAAGGAAAAAGCCCAATCCTTCTGAGGCCATTAAAAAGAGACACACCAGGAACGTCTTCTGCACGCCTACCATGGGGTGCTCACATGCATGTCGCAGCATCTGGCTCTTGGCCATGGTGGGAGAGGGGCAACCCTGCTCTTCAGCCCACACCCTGGTCCTGCCCTGTGGGACTCTAGTGAGGACTGGTCTCCCACAAGCTGGTTTTAGGCTCCTCCTCAGCCTGGGGCTTTTCCCAAGCTCTCTTTGGAGAGGTTTATGGGGCCGGATATGTCCCCAAGGACGGGCAAAGAAAACCAGGGCAGCAGCTCCTTCCTGGTGGTGGCTGTAGGACCCTGGGAGCCTGCCACGGGATTGGGAAGACATGGTGAAACGGGGTGTGCAACAAACCTGATCAGTGGAGGATATTTCAATCATTTTCAACACGTTGCTGCTTCTGCCACGCTGGGGTCTCAGGAGTGGGTCCCCTCAGGAGTGGGGCCACTGGACACAGGTCCTCTGTCATTATGCTGAAGAGCAGGATAAGGGTGGCATGTGATGTGGACGCTCCTAATGTGCCCAGTTCATTGCCAGCTCTTCTTTACAGTCAGCAAATGTTTGGAGCAAAGGGGACAGTTTCTGCACTGGAGCAGAAAATCTCTCATACAATTCTACAGCACAGAATGAGCTCAACCATCCTGTGAGGCTGGAGGACACTGCCCAAAGTGATGCTTTCTCCTGCTTGGAAATGGCCTCACAAGGACCATCCCTGTGCGGTTGTACAACAGCCTCCCTTGTAGCTCTTCTGGGCAAGGTCATGCAGGTTGTCTAGTTCAGGTTTCAGCTCCAGGATCACTGACAGAGCCCCTTCATCTCCAACATAACAGCACTTCATGCCTGTCAGGCTCACATGGGCTCTTGCTAAAGCCATCACAAGAGAAATTATAACCTGACAACAGGCTCTCCAAGGCAGCCCTACGTGATGCAGGAAAGCAGAGGGGCCTTGTGGGACTTAAAGACTCGACTGAATTGGGGAAACTCACTTTCCTTGATCAGCCCAAGGGAGAAATCAGAGCTATGGAGGAGAGGCCTCAGGCAGTGCTGTGACTGCCATCCAAAGGGACCAAACCAGATTACACAAGCACCAGCAGCTCATTGTCTTGAGCAAAAAAAGGCTGGATTTCACATTCTTGAAGCAATCTCATAAAATGAAATCCAGCCTGTGCCAGCAAACCACCTATGAAGTGATCTGCGTGTCCAGGGACATACTACATCGCACAGGTTTGCAACTCCTCTGAACTACCCAGCATACCAGTTTCCTCAAAAAATGAGGAATGAGCATGACTCCGGTAGCAGCTGTGAGGTCTCACTGAAGAGAAGAGTTACAGCTGGGAATACTGATGTTTAAAGCAGGCCCTCAGTCAAGATCAGCTGCAGCACTTCTGCTGCACTTAGAATCATAGAATCATTTTGGTTGGAAAGGACCTTTAAGATCATCAGTCCAACCATTAATCCAGCACTGCCAAGTCCACACTAAACCATGTCCCGAAGCACCACATCTACTCGTCTTTTAAATACCTCCAGGGATGGTGACCCAAACACTTCCCTGGGCAGCCTGTTCCAATGCTTGATAACCCTTTCAGTGAAGAAATTTTTCCTGATATCCAATCTCAACCTCCCCTGACACAACTTGAGGCCATTTCCCCTCGTCCTATCACTTGCTACTTGCGAGAAGAGACCAACACCCACCTCGCTACAACCTCCTTTCAGGTAGTTGTAGAGAGTGATAAGGTCTCCCCTCAGCCTCCTTTTCTCCAGACTAAACCACCCCAGTTCCCTCAGCCACTCCTCCTAAGACTTGTGCTCCAGACCCTTCACCATCTTCGTTGCCCTTCTTTGGACTCGCTCCAGCACCTCAATGTCTTTCCTGTAGTGAGGGGCCCAAAACTGAACACAGTATCCCCTCAGTGGTTTAACATTGCCCACTGATGAACACACTGTATGGACCAGAGCGGGTGGATCTTTACTTCCACATGCTGCAGTGGGCTGAATGCAACATCACGACCATAAACATAAGCAGTGAGTTCAGTAATTAAGCAATTTTTAGGGCACTTGCAGCTGAAAGCTGGCTGGAAGCTGCGCTCTGGGGGTGCTTGGCCCCCTGCCAGGAGAGAGAGGACCGCGATGCTCACCCAGTGTCCCCTGCCAGGATCCCGTAGCTCAAGAGCAAGAGCTGGAGCATCCTATGGTCGAGAGTTAAACAGGGAAGTGAGCAGCACAACCAGGCAAGCGGCAACTACTTTTTTAGAAAATAAAGAACTTCAGTGAGCTAAGCAACCACATAACAGTAAAGTTATAACCTCCTTATTAGATCTTGTACGGGGCTTATGACCTGAGCCTGGTGACAGATCAGGACACAGAATCATAGAATCATTTTGGTTGGAAAGGATCTTTAAAATCATCAAGTCCAACCATTAACCAGCACTGCCAAGTCCACCAGTAAACCATGTCCCTAAGCACCACATCTACACATGCTCTACGCCCTGTTACCTCTCGCTCTTTGTGGGGCCAAGCAGCTGATGGTTATGGTCAGGCTGTGGGCACCTCCTCAATCCTGCCTTTTGCTCCTCAGCTCTCTGGATTTACAGCACTCAGCTTTGCAGCAGCTCAGCTTCGACGTATGTCCCACCTGCAGTTTGCTTCTGCATCTGAAGTGGGTGAAATGGGTTTTTCTCTTCCCTTGCCTTAAGCAACGCCATCAAGGGAACAGTGACTTGCAGGAAAAGCAACCCATCTTCTCCTTAACTCATCTGGGTAGAGGCTGCAGGTCAAGCAGAGCAGGATAGGGCCCTCAGAGACATGTCTGTGGAGTCTCCAGACACCTCTGCTCAGTCTGATAACTACAGCGTCACCAGTTTGCACCTCTGAGACCATGAAGTGGGTCCGTCCTTTACCTCTGTGTTGGGGGAATGGAGCGTCTGCCTTCCAAAATTGCATTTTCTTGCCAGGAGAATAACATGATAGTATTTTAAAAAGCATAAGGGAAAGGGTGCAGAGGATTTCCTCATCTGCTGCAAATAGATTTCTGGATCTATCATGCGGAAACACAATGCAAATGCTTTAGAGAGAGACTTCAAGCAGCTGCCCAAAGAAACCGACAGCGCTGTGCAGATCAGCAGCCAAGGAAACCTCACCTCAGGTCATTGATCCATCTCTTCTTGCTGGAGACGTGATCATCTATCCAGAGCCCTCTCCCTGTTTACATACACGCTCTTTGCTCAAGCTCCAAGCATTGATTTACTGAAAAGCATCTACAACAATACAAAGAGCACTTCAGAAATAAATGGTGTATTTCCACATGGGGAAGGTGAAGGCTCAGCTGAGCTGAAGGCAATGGAGCACCTGGACCAGCAATGCCCCAGCACACCCCAGCCTGACTGTGGACAAGGCAACAGAGGTGCTCAGAGCCCAGCAGCAGAGCAGAAAAATGCAACGCAAGCACAAAATGGTATGTTAGAGACTCATGCAAGAGCTTGCAAGGGAACCACCACCACCTAAAGCCCCACAGGGTATCAGCAGTGGTGCAGGCAGCACAGGTAGCTCTGGGGATGGGACCACTTCACCCCGCAAGCCAGGGAAGTGCTTACAGGCATGCAGCTTCCTATCGCTCCTCCGCTCCACTGCCATCGTGATCAGTCATGGTTCACGCACATGACGACAAGTTTTGAGATGAGCATCCCCGGAGGTACATCGCTGATATATTTCCACCCGGCTGCTGGGGAGGGACCTTTCGTTTCACTCCAGTGGCCCGTTTGCCCTGAAAGGAGGCACAGTCACACCACACGCCCAGGCTGGATACTGTAAAACAGATGTTCACAGCTGTGCAAAACATTTGCATTAAGCAAATTACCAGTGGTCACAACTGATGAAGGGCAACCGATGAAGGGTTGTTTTTAAGGCCAACTGCTCATTCCATTTGCATTCCTATCACCCTACTTTGCTCCTTGCTGCAGGGCTGGCAGGCTGCTCCTGTGCCTGCTCAGAGGGTTGGAGAGGGAAGGAAAAGGGGGCCCGTTTTTTGGCGTGCCAGCTGTAGCCAGGCAATGCAATTTGGCAAAAAAACAATTCAACAGCTCTATGAATTTTGAATAGTCATTTTATCACAGCATATAGCAGCTTCTGCTTTATCTTTGCATTCATCAGATGATAACTATTCTATTCTAATTATTCTATTCTATTCTATTCTATTCTATTCTATTCTATTCTATTCTATTCTATTCTATTCTATTCTAAATGCTATTCTATTTACCCTACAATATTGCAAGCTAGGCCACTAATAAATACCCAATGACACATGAACAGATGTGTAGCAGTACTTGAAAGGAGACCAGCTCCACCGGCATAAAGTCTCCAACCAAATTCTGCGACTAAATGACTGACATTGCCATTTAACCCCCAAGTTTTAGTCTTTTCAGTAAGCGAAATGGAAGGAAAGCACCTATTAAATATGAATTACTGCATTAAAAATGAACTGATAATCTATAATAATTTTTTATGTTTGAAGATCTGTTTAAATTTACTCAGAGTGAGCAGTTTTGTTGTGCAGGTAGGAACACAAAGCTGTCTACAACTCACTCCTACCTTCTATGCTCCTCTTGAGACTATTTTTTTTTACGAAACAAAAGCAGCCCATCAATGAGGAAAACGAATCTTTATTTTTTTTCTCTGAAAGCAGAATCCATGTACATTTTTTTTTGTATGGTTTAGAAGGTGTTTTTAAGATGCGAATAGTCACATCACAGAAATAACACAGAACAACCAGTGAAGGAACGAAGAGCCAGTTTGACAATTGCTTTATCAAGTAGTCCAAACATTATTTTTAACTAATGTTTTTGCCAGAGCAGATTCCAGGACAATATTAAAGTCTCACCTACTCAACACAAGAACAGAGATAATGAGTGGAAAAATAACTACAAAACACAATTATTGCTGCTGTATCTGCATTTCTGTTCCCTTGCGGGATGTTCTGTAATATGCTGGTAAAACAGTTTTTAAGTATCAGTTGCATTAAGAATGTCATTCAGATAAACAAAAAATAACCAACCAGCCAACCTAACCTGGTAAATCAGACTTCATCTGAGACCAAAACAAAAAGCTAGCTTACAAAAAGTGGAGAGGTTTTGTTTTACAAGGTGAAGAGTAGCTTGTTACACCTTTGAAACACTGAGGATGGATGTGGTTAAACATCTGGGCAGATTTGGTTTGTAGGTGTTCCCAACGACCACAAAGTGCAATCCTGGCCGAAGGACCTGCCAGCACCAGTGAGATCCCACCGCTTTCTGGGGGCAGGCGGTTCCCTAGCTGTGCTCCTCAAGGTCCCCAGTCCTCCTGCACTTACAAACATGCCACGTCTTCTCCAATGCCACTAAAATCATCCCAGACACTACTTATGCTCAAGTTGGGCATATGTGTAAGCGTTCAGGAGTCTGGGCTCTCGAATGGCTATTAAGTCTAAAAGAGGGGATGAGAGCTATTGCAGCCGTTTGGGTTAAAGGGTAGACAGAGTCATAAACACTTCAAGCACAAGTTATGACAACCCTTTAGGACGTGAAAATGGTAGCTGGGACGTTATTTAAAACATACTCGTAACTATGAACAACGCACTGTATTCGATAGTGCCTGTATAAACACTTACTATGTACTTCACATGTACCAGTGCACGACCTTGTAACGCACAGCAAGGAAAACCCAGCATTACAGTAGGGTGATTCACGTGCAAACAGACATTTCACGTGTGATAAGGTGACTAGACCACCAGTTTCTGACAAAAACCTTAAGATATACAAAATGTATCCTAGAACACGTAAAGATGAAGTCTGAACACCTCTCATGTTACCTAGTGAATGGTCAGCTGGAACAATCATTCAATACAGATGATTTTAGGATTAGTTACATGGTTAGTCTAAACAATGTGCACATACGTATTTAATTTGAACAAAATTCTTAAACTACGCTTCTCTAAAATTCACAAAGTATATAAAACACACTATTTGACACTTATAAAACCTCAGCCCTTTTATAAAAAACAAAACAAGGCCATAGGGTTTTAAGTTTAAATCTATTGTTTTTTCTTCTCAGTGGTTTTAGTACCTATGATAAATAAAAAATACAAACGGCACTCCACCACGGCCTTATAATGCAAGGAATAAATTAGCAAGACTCACACTGTAAATCAAAATAAATAATTTCTAAATTATTTTTATTTTTAAAAATGGTCTTTAATTGCACAGTGTTTTTAGATTTTCAGTAGCAATGCAAAGTCAGTGGATATTTTTCTAAATGCTCCAGACAGTACAAAAGCATTGCGTCTCATTTTTCAAGCTTTAAACATGGAAAATACCTCGGTCAAACCATCAACTGATAAAACTGATAAAACTGATAAATGTTTTGGTAGTCTCTTACTGCAGCAAGATGTTGCAGTATCTCTCACCCAAGGCATTTAGTCCTCCAGCGCTCACCTTGCTGGGGCAGATGCCCCCACTTTCCGATCCCAGTGAGGTACTCTGGTTTACACCGACAACTTTGACATTTTTTGAAAAGTGTTCACCATTAGCTACAACTTTCACAGCAGAAGATCGTCAACAGCTCAACAACAACAGCCCGTGTACTCCAAGGCTGCAAAAGTCCCCTTCAAGGGCTTCATCAGACCGGCACGCCTTCTCTTTGGGGTGTCACACGAACACATCAGGCTTTTGGCTCTCCCCAGAGCTGTTTTGCAGTGGCGGACTGAGCTACAATTCAAACATACCAAAGAAAACAGAACACCTGAAAAGATATGATCTTACCTCAGACTATTAGCAGTCATTTTAAACCCACCTGCCAAGTACGTGTGTGTGCATATGTATGTATGTATGTATGTACGCACACACAGACACATTTTAAAAAAAGAAAAAGACAACAAAGCGATTAATACTGTCATAGCCTGGGCGTATTTAGCGCAAAGCTACGTATCTGTGGGACATATTTAAAAACTCTAAATATTGGCAACACATTGTTGTATACAAAACAGTTGTGGGCAGATGCCTAATGTAAATGTGCATTCAAAATACTGTGTATCTATACACTATTTCTGATGCAGCTATAATAGTTTGGGATTGTATCTAAAAATATGGAGTTTCTGGTAAGTATCAAAACAACTCTCAAGTATTGAAGACAAAGGAAAGTGTTGCCCTCTTCTTAGTGGTGGGACAGGCCTAACTCAAAGGTATTTATCCTTCACTGCAGTTCTAGCACCCAGCTAGGGGAAAGACAGTATCACTGAGCTACCTTCTACTGCTTGAGAAACAAGGGACGTTACAGTTCAGTTATTTGCATCAACGCAATCACATTGACAAATGTAGTTTTTGACCAGTATCATTGCTTTCATGTTTATTACTGGTGTCCTCTCTATAGGCTGTTAAATATATAGATCTCCTCATCGTGGAGTTCACACGCAACTCCTCATTCTCTCTATTATCACAGCAAAAACAAAGGAAACTCCAAGGCCAATATTTTGTCCACAGTAAATCTGCTTTACCCAACATAAGAGAGTCTATAGGGAACGAGCGCATCATTGCACAACATTAAAAAACAGCAAATTACTCCAGTTCATAGACTTTTAAAGCATTTTCAGCACTTGAGTACAAAGCACAGAACCTATTACAAGAATTCTCTAGCAATCAACACACTTTCAGGGATTCAATACTGCATCAAACGTACGCAGAGGCAATCAATACTGATAACCCAGGTCTGGGCGCTGCAGCACACAGTCCCACGCGTCTCCTCGCACCGATTTAACAACGTGGCTAAGCCTGCTGAGCCAATGCTCTAGGCCAGGCTGCTACATGTAGGTAGTAGGAAGCATTCTGATGCTCATGTGATAGGGAAAAAGATGAAACATCTCTATTACATACACGTTTCTGTTCATGCTTACAGGAATTCAACTTTTGGCAGAACTAAATTCCTACATAAAAAATAAATGTAGAAACCCATTAAAAACACAAATATAATAAATGCATTATTAAAACAGCTGCATCTACACTATGGTGTAGTACTTAAGTGTAATTCAATTTAAAAAAAAAATCTTAGTGTACAACTAAGATGAGACCCTTTTGCCAGTCTGAACCTCAGTGTCAGCGCTGCATCGATCTCTACATTAAAACATGCTCTACTGATGGTGACCAACCAAATCCAGGGAAAAACTGTTGCCACAGGTGAAGAGGCCCTCTCCCTAACCAGACAACGCAGGACAGATGGCGTAGAGCCCCTCCGGTATCGCCGCAGGGACGAGCGACGGCAGATCCCGCAGCACATCAGCAGTGGAAGCTGCATGAGCACTACGTCCTGAATCGGTTTGCTGAACATGGTTCAGATTATTGGATATGTCTATAAGCACAATGCTCTTTAGAAGCATTTACTGTATACCCAAACCCTACTCGCTGCAACACACGGTGTCGCACAAGTAGTGAAAATGTCTTCGTATTCAAAGGTGCTTGGACATCATTTTCAGGCAGCATTTTACCTTTATTTTGGTGAGTTCCCACTACAAAGATTTACGAAGGAAGAAGATGCCAATAGTTTCTTTTTTTTCTTTTAATATGTGAAATTGAGACAGACACCTAAATAAATACCTACTTGTACTTGCCTAAGTCTATTCTATGTCTGAAATCTCTAATTTTTAAATAAGGGATAAAATGTTGCCCAAAAGACTAGTTATAATTATACATTTGTGTTCCTACTAAACCTACAAATCAAAATAGTTCTCAGTTAAAAAGATACAATTTGTATCAACAGTAAAAGGTACTTTCTGGTTCTTCAGGGCCTTACTTTAAATTCCAGCAAGTGTACCAAAATTATCAGCAGTAATAGTGTGAACTAGTGATTTTTTTTTAACACTGAACATCGATACAATGGATGGAAACCTAAAACTGTCGGCAACTGACTATGTCACGTAAGTATATCTGACATCAATTGCAAAAATCTATTTCTACTTTATATATAACTAAAAGCTTACGAGGTGCTAGTAAAACCCATGACTTAAAACCAGAAATATCCCTTACTAATACTAAAACAGACTTGGTTTGTCTGTTTCTAAAACTACACTATTTGTGGCAAGAATCAGGCCTACACGATGCAACAGGCCAAAAACTAACTTAAGGAACACATACAGTATCTTCTCTCCCCACAACCCTCCCCGCCCCAACCAAAACAGAAGGAAAAAAAAAGTTTAAGTTATTATTTTGAGCTACAATATCATTACCATAGTGCAGTTAATAAACGTTGCATATCCTCAACACACAAAACCTTTTCAGGCCAGCCTTGATAAATAGCAAGAAAAATCAAACAGTATCTTAAATACAAAACTTGCATTGAGATAATTAAATTCATTTAAAAACAGGTAAATATTTTATGAAAAGCGTATTTTATCCAGTACACTTGTGCAGCAATACAAAGAAAAAACACAAAAAGCAACTAAATGGGACCCTACGATTTCAGGCCCCCTTCTACTGACCAGAAATACACAGTGCTGGGTAACCACAGGGGAACTGAAACAGGGTGGCCTGGTTTGGGAAGGTTCTGAGCGTTTGCAGCTGCTAGGTTCAAAGGGGGCTGCAAATCCTCAGCACCTTTGAAAATCAGGCAATAAGGCTTTTACCTTACCCATAATTTAAAAAAAAAGATTTCTTTTTCCTCCTTTGATTGCATCCGGTCTTACTTATCGACTGCATCAACAAAACATGTAACTATTTAAACAAAACAAAGAAAGCAAGGAAAAGTGCCATACTATAAATTACTAACATATTGTTACCCATTTCACCCTTAACTGGTAACTTAATTATTTGTTTAAAAAAAATGAAGTCAGTGCTGTCGTAAATCTTTGTTTCCTATAAATAGATGATTATAGCACAAAAAAGCTCACGCAAACAAACAAACAAACAAACATTCATACTTATGGTGTTGTAAAAAGTTCAAAAACTTGGCTTGAAAATTGCCTGCCAGAAGTAGCGAAATCCTCTTTCTGCAGGTTGTTTTAATACCACGCAGCCCAAGGACAAACATCCAGCAAGTTAAAAAACAAAAATCCCAACAACACGTAACAAGAATAGAAAGTGCTGCATATAAACCCCTGATGCACCAAAGATTATAACCAGAGACCACAGATTTTTTTTTATATATATAGAGATATATATATATATTAATTTAAACTGGAACATTCTCCAGCTGTGAAAATAGCCATTTAAAAATTTTCAAACTAGAACACAAACATATCTGGTACTTCTGATGCATGGGGCTATACATACAGACTCCATGATACAGTATTTCACATAAACGGATTACTATATAACCTCCTTGCTGAGAAGGAGATCCCAAATGCTATTGTAGCAAACCTCCCTCAGCATTAGAGCTGAGCTGAAAACTACTAGACACCACAAAGATGCATCATCTCTCAATAACCTAGCTGAGATTTTTCCACTAAGATGGCCGCAGCGAGCTGCTGAGCGTCCGTCACGTGAGGGTTCTTCTTCATAACAATCCTCACAAGATCAGGGGGGAAGATGTTGCAGAGATTTATGTAAACCTTCTCCCGGGTGTCTTGGTGCCTTGGAGGGTCTTGCGGGATTCCACAGTAAGGTACGCGCCAGGTCTGGTCCTGCTGTTCAGGTAAGCTTTGGAAGGCAAACTGCTCATAACACGGCTGTGTGGGGTTATTTGGCAAGGAGTAGGTCTGGCGGTAGCCGTACGCATCCATCCCGTAACTCTGCCTATCCCAACTTCCAAGCCCATCTTGGCCAGAATAAGGCTTTCTGTGTCTTAATGGAGAATTATCATACAAACGCGAGTCTGAAATGCTGTCTATTCTTGTGGACACGAGGGCTCTCCCCAGATGCATGGTCTTTGAATGTGACGAACTCGGAGATGTAGAGTAGTCGTTTGGACAACTAGAACGAGCACCGACTGTTGGATGCTGTAGATGCACAGCCATGTACGGAATTGGAGGTTTGTGGTGATGCTTTGGTTCTTCGTGACTATAGCTCTGCACTCGTGTGAGAGGCTCGTGGTAGCTCTGGAGGAAGGGCTGAGTGCTAAGGCGGCCATGGGGGTGCATATGTTGGCACTTCAAGTTCTCCTCTAGCTGTGGGTCAGGCGAACTCATGTAAGAGCGATCACTGTAACCCACGTAGGAATCACTACTGCCACAGCTAACACTCCCTTCACTGCTGCAGTCAGAAGCTACAGAGCTAATCCTATAATCTGTGTCCAAGGAGAAGCGCCTTTCAGGACTACGTGGACCAGATATACTTAGATTTGAATATGCACTCAGCATAGAGTAATACCCTACATCCACAGGAGACTCACATTTTGGATACTGGTCATAAGGCATTGGCGTTACGAGATTTTTGGTTGCCATCATCACTGCAGGATACTGTCCCTGTGGTCTTTGATCCTGAGGTGGGAAGTGAACTCCGGATGGAAGGCCGTTAGTTAAAGGTGCAGTACTTTGGGGTTTTGCAGCAGAGGAACTTGGTATACTAACTAAAGAAGGTACAGACCTGGTCTCCAATTTGTTTTTGGTGGGAAGCTTTTCCTCCAAGTCTTGATAGACTTGAGTTCTTATACTAGGATCCGATTGCCTCTTTGGAGCAGCACGCTTCAGCTCAGAAGTGCCATCATTTTTAGTGCTACAAGGAACACTATTGCTTTTTACCAGTCCTCCTTCACTTGTAGTTTTGGCAGCTGTGCTTCTAGACATGGCACGAAGTTCATCAGCTACAGATCGCTGAGGCTGATTTCCTCTTTCTGGATGATAGTATTTGCATTTGTGTCCATAGGTACATTTCTTCCCTATTAATACAAACATAATCAGATTAAAAAAAAACTTCAACCAAAATCTGTTGATCAACAAACAATGGAAATGCCCCTAATTTAAAGTTTTACTGATGATTTGAAAGATCTTGCAATTAGTTTTGTGCGACACAGGGTGAGATCTAAGATCTCCGCTCTTGTATTGTGGGGAAAAAGAGGCAGCAGTAGTGTGCTGCAGCTAGTGCTCTAGGAAGGCAGACCAACACTACCAGCCACATTTTTAGCTGAACATGACACTGGCAGTGTGTCTGTACACACCTGCTGTACCGGGCCAAGGAGATATAAGGGCAGAAAACTTAATAGGAAAGCCCCACAGAGTCATAAGATCAGAAGGTTTCATCTCAGTCAAGATGGTGGTGTGCCTATAGCGATGCTCAGTAGTTAAACTTCAGACAGCTCAATCAATTTTCTGGAAGAAAACTTAGATGTCTTATGACCAAATCACATTAGAAAAGGGCTTTCTGGAGCCTGCAGACTTTAGGTGCTGTTTTGGATCTACTCCTATGAATGATTAATAAAGTTGCTCCTTTAGTTCAACCAGTAGACAGAAATGTTCTCTAACTAGCACATGAAAAAAATCACTTCAGTTTCCACCATCAGTTCAGCATTTCAACCATTCTCAGGCTAAGATAACAATGTAAAAACCTCTGTTTAAAAGCTTTTCTTTTTGGCAGTGTTAAAATAAAGCAGGAGCTTGGTCCCCAGTCCTAGCAGTACAGAAAACTGACAAGTTAAATCAAATTACCATATGGACACGGTTGCTTTTTATGTTCTGGCACAATAGGCTTCTTCCTAAGAAAATTGTCCAGACTTGGACCATGGCGGCCAAGAGGATCATCAGGAGGCATAAATCTATATAGCAAAAAAAAAAAAGTATTATGGAAGCAAACAGGCCTTTTCATATTCCTCATGCAATGACCAAGAACCTCATGACTGTGTCCTACGCCATAACCTGCCATGCTGACGTTTTTAAGCCTGGGTACTTTGAGAGCTGTTTTGAAAGGCCACCTTTCTGCTGCAGGTACTGCACGAGAGATAAGTCATAGAAATAATACTGTGTGGACACCTCTAGTCTGCTTCAGACACCTTCAGTCTAGCTCAGCTGACTGCTCTGCGGCAAAGCAGGGCTGCACACAATCCATTCCTAAATCAAAGTAAGGGCAGCAATACAAGCAGCGATTTCTTAAAGCGCCACAAATAACTTTGCAAAACCATGCTCATTGTCCAGGACTCTTGCATCAGTATTTAGGCTCTCAAATACATGTGTCTGCTTGGCAGAGTACTGAATCCCTCCCACTACAAGAAGCCACCAGTAGTAACTGCAGTTGATCTGTATGCTAGGGTATGAAGATACCATAGATGCATCTATGCAGACAGTTGAACTAGAGAATGAACCTCCTGAGGTTCATTCCAACACGGGTTTTTGTATGACTCTAGAATTTCGGAGTCTAACCACACGCATTCAAAAATGCTGCCTCAGTATATCAAGAGAATTGGAATATTATACCATAGCATGCACCAAACATCGCATATACACTGGCACACACCAAAAGGGGAAAAAAATAGCATAAAAAGATATAGAATTATAGAATCACAGAATGGTTTGGGTTGGAAGGGGCCTTAAAGATCATCTAGTTCCAACCCCCCTGCCATGGGCAGGGACACCTTCCACTAGACCAGGTTGCTCAAAGCCCCATCCAACCTGTTCTTGAACACTTCCAGGGAGGGGGCATCCACAAATATAAAGATATCGTTATAAAAAAGCTCTAGCAAAAACGAGAGTTTTAGTACTTTTAATCAGAAGACCAAATCTATGATTGGCTATTCCTCCTGTTTTTCTACATGTACCTAATGATTTGGGTGTAAGAAATTCATAGAAGTCTTCAAACTGTCCCTTCCTCAATTATTTTAGTGGCACATATAAAGATAGAATGACTTACTTGTCATTAACAAATGAATACATCAGCAAGCGTTCATCTATGAACTTCTTCCATTCAGGCTTTTCATTAGCTAGATCCCTGTAGTTATCATTAGAAACAATGATGCCATCTGACTCAAAGGCCAACTTCACTATAAATCGGTCATCGTAGCACACCACCCTTCTCCCTTGCACTCGGCGGGATGGTGTGAACACAAGGATCTTCTCCTTTTCTAATTTACGCAAGATTTCTTGATCTACAAGGAGTAAGAATCAAAAGTTCAAAAAGAAAAAGATGTTTGTTTACTCTCCAAAGACATTAGATTTGAGGATGTCTTTAGGACTAAAGCATTTAGGACTAAACATGTCTTAAATGGTTATAGTCCAGCAGAAGGTGTCTGATACATGATATCTGAAGTTATGGTCAGCAGTCAGCTGGCAATACTTTCAAAAAAACCCACAAACAAATCAAAACCTCCTGCTCCACACCATTTCTCTAAGACTAAGACAGAGGACCTTGTTCATGTTGCTGTGGTTCAAAAGAAACACTACTTAGCAAAATGCCTGTGAAAAACTCCTCTGGTTGAAGGGGTGGTTTTAAACATTCCTGAATATTTCAGCAAACAGGAGGGCTACACCCAGCTACAGCCAAGGGTTTCCCGTAATTGAGCTCCTTGGTAAAGACAGACCTTTTCCATCTCTTTGTGGTACCCAGCAAGAAACATCTTTTGATATAATTCCAGCAGCTCGCATTAATGGGACTGTCTCACAAAAGTCTCTGCCCATTGAGAGAAGGGGTTACTACCAGGACCCACAAGGACTAGAAAACCCACGTTCTGTACAAACACTCAGGCTCTTCACAAATGTTAACAGCATCTCCTAAAAAGATGTCTGATGTCATCTTGTGAGCAAATGTGGGGGTATTTTATCTATTTTACCTCCAGTAATAGTTCAGAAATATCTTTCCCTGAAGGCTTTACAGTTTTACATATAAAGTCTTACCAAATCCAAACAGATTTCTCTTTAATCCTGCTAAATAAGTGTGTTTAACATTTTATGGAATGCCTTCTTGTCCTACACTCACTCTGTCAATCACCTATCCAAAATAATTTTCTTTTTCTCTGTGTGGGACCTGGAGATCCTGAGGAGCTTTGAAAGATGGCCTAAGGAGGCTGGTCTGAACTAAGATTCTGGCTGTTGCACCAGCGCACCTAGCACTGGAACACACGATTCTCCTAACTATCGGTCTCCTCAGAGCAGACAAGCTATGAAAGAAAAACAAATAAAAAGCTAGGCAATATCTAAAACAGCAGAAGATGATGCTTGCACAGTGAATATGAGACACGGCTCTTAATAATGGTTTAGATCTCAAATAACTCAACTGTTTTGTAGCACAAGAAACTTGACAGGGAACATGTTCCATCTAGGAAAAAAAAAGACTAACAGGAAGAAATACAGCATTAATATTATATATAAGCAATATATTTGATACAAGTATTTATCTCCTTAGTAGAAAAAGCACAAGATTCTAGAATCAGCATAGAATCATAGAATGGTTTGGGTTGGAAGGGACCTTAAAGAACATCTAGTTTCAACCCCCCTGCCATGGGCAGGGACACCTTCCACTAGACCAGGTTGCTCAGAGCCCCATCCCACCTGGCCTTGAACACTGCCAGGGAGGGGGCATCCACACCTTCTCTGGGCAACCTGTTCCAGTATCTCACCACCCTCACAGTAAATAATTTCTTCCTAATATCTCATCTAAATCTACCCTCTTTCAGTTTAAAACCGTTACCCCTCCTCCTATCACTACATACCCTTGTAAAAAGTCCCTCTCCAGCTTTCCTTCAGGTACTGGAAGGCTGCTAGAAGGTCTCCCCAGAGGCTTCTCTTCTCCAGGCTGAAGTTTAATTTAAAATTTAATTTTAAAATTAAAATTTAATTTTAAATTAAATCCAACCTTTTTGTATTCATCACCACCACCCCCCTTGCCATGTGGTAAATGATGAATAAGAGTGTGATGGAAGATGATTTTTTTTTGCTAAGAGGAAGAAAAAAACCTGCCATGTGATGATTAACATAGGTAATAATAAGAAAGATTCAGCTGTTGTTTAATCCAAGAAGCTTCTCAAAAATACTGACAGTCTACAATCATCCTCACTTTAGTAACCTAAGACTTTTCAAAATTCCAGGTGGCTGCATATTTCAGGTGCGTGTCTCTGCAAATGGAATGTCAGCACAAAGCAATTCACAAGACTAGTAGCAAACAGGCTCCCTGCACCCTGAGAAGAGAACTAAAGAACCTCTGTTTTACAGAAGATACAATAAACCTTCTTTGATTTTTAAAATCATGAATTCTCCTCTGCTTCAACTTTAGGGCAAAGGGAGGATGACTCTCTAGCCTTCACACAGAATCAGTTTGATCAAGAAATTAATGCCTCTACACCAAATTTTTTTCCTAGATAAACATGTTCAAAATTAAAATTTTCAAAAGCTGTCTCACTTTTTAATAATAATGATGAAAAGGGGAACTGTTCCCTTTCTGTCAGGCTGATTCCCGTAACCCCAAGCGAGGGCAGTGACTCACCGCAGGTGACCGGCAGACAGGCCAGCCTGGAAGAATCTGCTCACCACAAGAAAGATCACCCAGCGAATCACTAACTTCAAACATTTTTGCTGCCAATGCTACATGGGTGTGACAGATTTTAAAAAATAGCAATTACATTCTCAAGAAATAAGTAGCAATGTTAATGGAAAATTTATGAGGTGAGCAGAAAAGGAAGACTTGGAGAGGGCACTGCTTTGTCTTTTTCCTTTCTGAAGATTGCAATGAGGTTACTACACCAAACAGACTTTCTATTATAGTGCTTCATTTCTAAAGATGTGTTCATTTGAGCAGTAGCACTCATGCTGTGCAAACCATCAAACAAACCAGCAAAGGCAGAACAGAGCTTACCTGTGATAAGAGCATCAGGTCTCGACTGTTCTTTCCTCCATGCTGGCACGAACACTGTAACATCCTTGTGGCCTCTTTCCAAAAACCAGTCTACCGCCAGTTTGATTCCTCGACAAGAAAATACTTCTTTGTTCCCGTGGCTGAAACACACATTAAAATTCCTTATTATGTGACTTTGCTTTTCTATAACCATAAACAGAGCACAGTGAAACGCAGAGCTCAAAGTCATGCTCTTCACTCGCTCCGTGTTTTCTAAAGGCAGCTGGGAGTCAGTCTGAGCCTTGCCCAAACACTGCCATCACTTGCAAAATGGTGTGGGAGAGGGATACTGAATCTGCTGAACATTTTTAGCATTTGTACACAGATTTGACAAGTAAGGAAAAATATAAGTAGGGAGCGTTAAAAATCCTCATAGCCCAACCAAAAGTACGGGGTACAACAGGCACCACGGAGACTTGATGAGGGAACGCAGGAGGCCTGAAATACCAATGTGAAAGAGTGCAACATGTTTAGGAAATGCCGGCAGATGAGTACCGAGCACCAGTGTGCATGGCGCCAGGGGAAGAGACAGCAGATCCTGGCTGCAGGAGCTCTGTAAGGTCCCATCTGAACAGGGAAGAGAGAGGAGAAGGACTCCAAGCCCAGGGGCGTGGCAGGCACTCTGCAGGACAGGTTAGGCAAACTGGAGACACTGTCCAAAATCAACATGACAGAACTAAGAATTTGCTTAGCATTGTGCTTCAGAAGGACAAATTAATTGTGTATTAAAAAAGCCGTGGAGAGACAGTTCAGCAGAAATGGACCAGACACAAGCAAAACAAAAGATGTGCGTCTGTTGTGCAATAACTGTCTGAGGTAAGGCAAGAGACGCAATTATGTCATTCTCTAAAGGCAGATGAGTCCTCAGCCAACTTCTACATCCAGCTTTGGGCATGACATATTACAAAAGACACAGAGGAACTGGAAAGAATCCAAAAGAAAGTGAAAGAAGATCTATGGGGAAAGGTTGAAGGAGGTGCATTTAATCTGGAGAAAAAAGGCAGCCTGTGGAGGTACAAAACAATCTTCAGTATATCAGAGGTAATTAAAATAGAGGACAACAATCAACCATTGGGTGTCCATAGAAAAGTTTTGGTAGCAGAGGGCTGCAGGGTGGCCTCTATGAGAAGAGGTCAGGGGTTGCTCTGTACCGGGCATGCCTAGCTCCAGCCAGCTCCACAATGGAGGAGAAGGGAACGAGGGAACACCAAGGCCAGGGGAGAAGGAGGTGCTCCATGGGGAGCAGGTGTTCCCCCAGCGGGACTGCAGCTTGTGGAGCACAGGAAGAAAAGCACGGGAGGAAGGAGCAGCAGAGAGAAACTGCCTTGTCCCGACCACAGTCCCAGCACCACTCACTGCCTCTCTGCAGGGACCCAGTGTCACCTGCAGCCATGACAAGGGGGAGGAGAGGCGTCTGGAGCAAAGTGAGGCCAGGAAAGGAGAGAATAGACGTCTTTCCTCTAAGTATTTTAACGTTTGCCTTTTTTTGTTTCCTATTACCTGAATCAGTAATTAAATATTTATGTTAATTGGATATAAATTAAGTTAAATTCCCCAAGTTGAGTCTGTTTGGCATGAAACAGTACTTGGTGAGTGATTTCCCTGTCATTATTTTGACCCATGAGTTTTCTTGCTCCTGTTCCTCCTGTTTTCTCCCCCGTTTTGCCGGTGGGGTGAGCGAGCACCCAACTGGGTGGGTGCCCAGGTGCCAGCCACGGCTGACCCACCATAGTCCTGCTGGGTAAGGACAGAAAAGTCCATAACTAGCGTAATGAACAGTTAAGCAATACGTTAGAAAAAGCTGTCTAACTGATCAATGGGACAGTCTGCCCATGAATTTTGGGATCTCCTCGCCAGACACTTTGCAGAACAAATCAGACGGTTCCTCTGGGGCCAGCCTGGGTTCTACATGCACAGGAGGAGACAAGCAACTTTTGTGAGGTCTCTCCCAATCCCACAGCTCGATGTAGCAGAAGAAGCAGGGGCATGTCAGCAAGTCGTTGCCTTTCACTTGGCTGGCTTGTCACGCATAGCAGGTATGCCACAATATGCTTTCCAGAAAGGTAAAAGACAATTCTTTCACAGAATCACAGAATGGTTGGGATTAGAAGGGACCTCTGGAGATCATCTAGTCCAACCCCCTGCCAAAGCAGGTTCCCCTAGAGCACGTTGCATAGGGTTGTGTCCAGGCGGGTTTTGAATATCTCCAGAGAAGGGCTCCACAAAGGAGGCTTTCACTGTGGAGTGATTTGTGAAGAGGACAACATGATGACGGATAGCCACAGGGATACTAAAAGTTCCCCCTACTTCCATGTTTTGAGGTAAATAAAAACACCAGGAAGTTAGTTAAAAAAATTTTTTTTTAGGAGGACTATTTTAAAGTACCTACTATTTCCAGCTTTCTAAAACATAGCACTGCTGTACATTCCTTGATACTTTGAGGGAGCTTGAGTAATTGTGCAACGGATGAAGTGCCACAGTAAAAGTGAGAAGAATTTTGAAACAACGTTCAGATTCCAGAAGCCTGCGAAGGAGGTGGCGTACACGTTCACCTGTGTCTAGGTGTTGAGAGAGAATGAGTCATGGCTAACACCTCCCACAAAGCACCACCCTCAGCAGAGGCTCTGCAGAAGGTCACAGGCCCCACAGAAAAGAAAAAAAAAAAGGAAAAAAAGGGGGGGGTGGGGGGAATAACCCACTACCCTTGTCTGGACTTAAGAACAGAACTGTACTACTTTTCTTATGATGCTGGACACAGGATCTGGAAACATGATTATATACTAAGATATTGCAACTGTTGCTGGCCATAATAATCAAAGTTTGTATATTTTAGCTGGCACAGGGTACTCCAAGAATAGTTTAAGTCCATCTCCAGTGCCTATTGGGCGATACTAGGAACACTGTCAGCAGCAAGATATGTATGTATCTCAGTATCCTGTTTAGCCATGGTTATAGGCCTCTGCAATAATATATTCCCTGTTTTGTATGATAATATCATGTAATACACTATTACATTGTAATAACACCATAATAAAACACATAGCAATATTTTTTCTAGGCATTGTTTTATACTATACAATTATTCTTGTGCTTGTTTGGCTGAAAGAGTAGTATCTTCGTGTATTTAATAACTTCCCAGGAATGGGAAACAAAACCACACACAGATACGTTACATTTAAAATGCACATGCACACACACATAGAAAAAACGGCCAACAGTATTTCCAGCCATGGCAAGTCTAATTACATCTCCCTGCAACAACACAAAACCAGGACTCTTGCTGTGTGTTCAGTACCCAGTGGGCAGCCATGAGGCCTCCTTTGCAAAGCCTGATACAAGGAAGTTACTGTTCATGCTATCATAGCAGGTCATGTGCAACCATAAACACATTGCAATCCATTTTAAAACAGTCGGGAAGGGCTTGTTCCAGCTACTAAATTCCAGTGAAATCACTGTACTGTTATTACTCTAAACAAGCTCCATGGTTTCAAATGGATAAAACCACTTTTCACTCCTGACAGCGAACAAGAGTTTTGTTAGATGACATTTTAGTAACAATATGTTTCTTCCTGTAAGCCTGAGAAATCATTTCAGGAATGAAATCCTGGCCTCTCTGAAAGAAATGGACGTTCTTGCTTTCCATCAGGCTGGAATTCAAGCCACACTTTTAAAGGCAGAGGGAGGATCAGGCAGTTCAGCTCCTTAGTTTTCTCTTGCCTAATACAGACTATAAAAATTCTTTAACCTAGAACATAAATTCTAAATATACTTAAACTCTATGAAACAGAAATAGGAAATGCATTACAATGCATACTAGCTTTTCTGCATTGCTGAGCAAGTGGAGTTATAGCTTGTATAAATCTTCACATTTTTTTCCGCTCCTTTTCAGACACATGCCTAAGCTGGCATCTGAGTGGATACAAGCTCCAAGAAATTTAAATGATTAGTGAGAAAGTCTGTGAAAAAGCTGTGCAATTAAAATTTGTTCTTTTCTTCTGTTTTGTTGTCATGCAGATTTGATGCTCTGCTTTTTGGGATCTTTGTGCTTCATCAGCTTTATCATCATATGGTGAAAAGACTGAAATCATGCTGCTGCTACTGACTTTTTTCCTTCTGATTAGTTTTAAGAGGAGAAATGTTTGTATTTGTTTGTCAAGAAACTTTCTTTTAAAAATCTCTTCCCAGTTATTAGAAGTATGTGAAAGCTCAGAGCAGTCAAGATGACAGCTCCAGCCCTGTGTGGGACATTGGTGTATACTGCTTTGGTTCTGCTTGCTATGTTTAATCTACCACTCTTAGTTGAAGGAAGATAAAAGCATATTCTTTAAGAAGTATCTATTTCTCTTTCATACCATGAATGATTCTTTTTATCACCACTTTTATATTTGGCCTGTTGATAGCTGTGGTTTTATTTTTAAATTAAAAAAAAGTAGTATTATAGCACTTCCTGAGCAAAAATCAATCAAGCGTTTTCTAGGCTAGGAGAGTTAGTAGAAAGTGGTAAAACATCTGATGAGAACATTTTAATTTTCTCTGTTACCTTCCTAGCCCCTAAACTAGATTTTCAAGTGACTGTCCTGAAAAGAGTTGTGGTACACACTCCTAAAACACTGACTACTTATAATAGTTGCAAGACTTCTGATGTGTTGTAATGCAATATTCACACCAACACGGAGCTCTGAGATTTTGAAAGCTACAGAAAACATACACATTGATGACAAGAGACATTAGAGCTGAGGTCTACAATAATGTCTGTCGTAACACACATACAGGTTTTTATACAACTGAAATCTGGACACATCAAGGTACTTCCCATGTAAAAGCATATTGATTAAAAGTGCGAAGAACGAAACTAAAACACAGATCTGCCTGGTAAATTTAGAGAGTTACCAAACTATTTACTTCTATCATGTCATAGGAGGAAAACAGTGCTCAGTTCACAGCATAGAGAGATAAGAATTTCCACCTTGTATCATATTAGTGACTCACTAGGCTGGCAGTCTGGTTTTGTCACTAGCCTCATCTCTTTTTTAAATTTTTTTCTTTAAAAGGTCTATTAATTTCCTAATCACAGAAATAATCTGTCCCAAAGCCTTTCTCAGTAACCCAGGCCTTCTATCAGTCCTGCGTTTGTTCTTTATATATATATATATATATATATATATATATATATATATTTTGGTGCCAACATGAAGCAGATGAAACAGTTCCCTAATGGGTTTTTTTCCATTAGCCCATGACAAATTACTCCAGTGCTTTGAGGTCTTTGAAGGGAAAAAAGCCTTGGAAGCTGTAACATCTTTCAAAACATCTTTCATCTGTAGGACTTCCAACGCCGAAGCACTCTATGGAGTACGGCAAGTGCAGTCGCCAGACAGACACGCACGTGGGTGTCTGACCGAGCAAGAGTCACGCACTCAGCAGTCAGAGGTCAAAACAGGCAAAGAGAAGTTATACTCAAAGCTGCCAGTGACAAGCTCCTATCCACATGATTGTTACTTGTTGGAGAAACATTTTTATCTATTCCTTAAAGTGATTTCTCAAAATAACCTAAGAAACTAGACAGCCGGTGCCAATGAAAGATGAACATCTGAATCAAGGTACCAAGATACAATCGTGCCTACCAAGCTCAGCAACACACTGTCTGAGAAGAGGCTAATGTAGCTAAATTGTTAGTTTGTTAAAATATATATGCAATTAAATTGCCATATGAAAACTACATATGGCATAGACAAGACAATCAAACCATCCAAAAGGACCTGGGGGTGTTGATCAACAGCCAGCTGAAGATGAGCCAGCAGTGTGCCCAGGTGGCCAAGAAGGCCAACAGCATCCTTGCTTATATCAGCAATAGTGTGGCCAGCAGGACCAGGGCAGGGATCATCCCCCTGTACTCAGCACTGGTGAGGCTGCACCTCGAATACTGTGTTCAGTTTTGGGACCCTCACTACAAGAAAGACACTGAGGTGCTGGAGCGAGTCCAAAGAAGGGCAACAAAGCTGGTGAAGGGTCTGGAGAACAGGTCTTATGAGGAGCACCTAAGGGAACTGGGGTTGATTAGTCTGGAGAAAAGGAGGCTGAGCGGAGACCTTATCACTTTCTACAACTACCTGAAAGAAGGTTGTAGTGAGGTGGGTGTTAGTCTCTTCTCCCAAATAAAACATGATAGGACGAGAGGAAACGGCCTCAAGTTGTGCCAGGAGAGGTTTAGATTGTATATCAGGAAAAATTTCTTCACCAAAAGGTTTGTCAAGCACTGGAACAGGCTGCCCAGGGAAGTGGTGGAGTCACCATCCCTGGAGGTATTTAAAAGATGAGTAGATGTGGTGCTTAGGGACATGGTTTAGTGGTGGACTTTGCAGTGCTATGTTAATGGTTGGACTTGATGATCTTATAGGTCCTTTCCAACAAAACCAATTCTATAATTCTGTGATCCTTTGGTTGACACAATTTGCAGTTGTGGAAAAACTTTTATGTAGGCAGGGTATCAGTGGACCTTTTATTACGGCCAAATGACCTGCCTCATGGTTAATGCACGGGGACAAGACAAGTTGTCTAAACAGAGATGTCTAATGCTGGTTAGGTACATTTGGATATCTCACACTTCCTCCAGCTGAATGCCACTCCTGAATGGCACTGGGGTCTCTGTCACATCTGTCAGGCCTGGGTGTATGTTTCTGATTCCACCAAGCACCTAGAACATCCACAGCTGGAGGGCTGGCTGGGCATGCAAGTTGTAAGAAAACTGTAAAATACCTGTCTTAAGTGGGAGTGTATTTAACTAAAAACAACCCCCCAAAATCAGCAACTTCCTCTCACAAATAAAAATTAAGCGTGCAATGGTTATGTCACGTTGCGTTTTCCCTTGTGCAATGAAGTACCGGCAAGCACCATTTAAATATACAGGCCAAGGTTTTCCAAACGGGGAAACTGAAGCGCATCACCTCCACGGCCTGGGAATCCTAAGGGTAAAGTTTTGAGAAGAATCTAATTGCTCAAAACAAGATTCATTGATTTCAACTTGCAAACCCACATGGCATGTGATCAAAATACTTCAGTTGTTTTGCCTATGTAATTCTGAAACTGGCTGTCTAAAAATTATAATACAGCAAGTAAAATATCCAGTTATTTGCTTCTCAGTGTTATTTTCATGTTGTGCTCTCTGTAAGCACAGCAGATTTCTTTTTTGCCTATATGTTTTCAACATAAAATTTTATATATATTTATGTTAAATATGAAACTCTTTCTCTTCGCTGTTAGCAAAGAAAGTCTGAAGGCACCCAGGGTAGCCAGGGAAAACTAACAAATACGGACCAGAAGCAAACGAATAAAATAGTTAAAGTTTTCCCACTGTCTTTGTAACTAACAACTCTGCTCCTTATTCCTTACTTCTTGGTGGCAAAAGCCTGACTTTGATTCCAGCAAAGAGAAGTATCACAGTAATAACCAATTTTAGTCAATTTTCAGCATCCCAACCTTACCCTTGAAAAGGACAAGCAAAGGAAAAGGACTGTGCACATATGCTGCAGTATATTTCTCTCTTGAGAAGGAGCTCACTTCCTCTCAATCTCAGCAGTAAAGGGAAGTCCTAAAATGAAGGGGCAAAAGTGAACCCCAAAACCTTGCCTCTGCTGCCTCATGGAGAAATAGGACCTTCTCCCTTCTATTCCAGACTGCGGAGGCTCAGCTGAGGAAGCTGGGAATGCATGAAGAACAGGTCCAAGAACACATTGAGGACAGACAGATGTAGGGGTGAAGAGCTGACGATCTGCTGTTGCTAGATGGGCAGAGATCATCTTCTTTTGCCTACCTCAGTTACGTAAAGGGAAAATTTAGGGTAGCTTAAATCTCATCACACAGGGATACAGAACTACTATTGACTGAAATGCGTTACCTGTCTAGTATCCACGCTGTGCAGTTTACACTAAATAAAATCCTGAGTGCATTTTTATGTCAATGGACAAATGCCTTTCTTACTCACACGGACTAAGGTTCTAAATGAAGATTTTGCATTACATCATCATCATCTACATGCAAAAAAAATGCACCTTATGAAGCAGGGTTAGAGCTACACGGTTCTCTGGAAAGCCGACATAGGTCACTGCTCGGGTATGGCACAACTGAACGCCGGGTCCTATCGCTTAGTCCAGCTTCACTCTCAGCTGTGGGAAGTGTCTATGAAGAGCTCCATTGCTGTTCTAGGGGATTATCTAATTTGTTATTCAGCTCTGATTTTAAGTTTACACACACACACAGAGAAAAATCAGACCCATCTGTAAGAGCATTCTAACAAAAGACTTCGTGTGTGTTAGGCTTAAACGCATAGTCATCTTCTGGAAAAGGATTAAGTCAACACCATGAAAGCTAGAATAACAAAAGAACAAGACCAGATTTGAAGCATACCATAGAAACTAAATGGCAATTCTTCAAGTTACAGCCTGCAAAAGCAACCTTTCTGCTATTCCGTTGAAAGAGGGGGGTTTGCTTTGTTTTTAAAACTTTAACCAATTCATATTCTTTAGCCAATATTGGAGCTTTAAACTTGAAATACACAAGATGCATCAGATCAACCATTTTCAGTTTAAGGCATGAATGATAAGCAATGCCATCTTGAAGTATAAGAAAAGCTTTCCAAGCATTACCAAAAGGCAGAAAAACTGAGAGCTGTTTTTTTTTTACTACAGCTTGCTGAAGTAGCTTGCCTGGAACAGGAGCAGTCACCAGACTAGATCAGCACACACGCTGGCTCTGGCTGGCCGGAGTAAGTAATTCTGGCCCAAGCTTTGATCTGTGCTGCCCTCAAGGAACACAAATCCACCCATCATCACTTGACTAGATGCAACCAGTTAGACAAATATGAACATCCAGTCACATAATCAGATACATCCTTCCTCCCTTGTGTCAGACCTAGCTTGTTCTCCCAATCACAAAAACATCGGGTTTCATTTACAGGTCTAATGGAAAAATAATCCTTTTTGAATTAGGAAGCGGAATCAACTCATTTTGCAGCCACGCAGTCACTAGATGAGATGCAGGTAGGAAAGCATCCCTGGCAGTGAGACAGAGGCGAGGCTGAAAGTCAGTCAACTCTGTGTCACTCATTAGATGTTCTGTGAAACTGCATCCTTAATTCCCTCTGCAATGGAGAGAGAGGGCAGCATAGAGTGTTTGATCCTTCCAGAAGAGGACAGCTGTCTCATCCTACTTGTATGACTGGACATCACTCACCTCAACCTTCTCCACAAAACTTCCCCATCAAATACATCCCTTAAAGGAAAATTAGCAGTTCTTATCTAGAATAATTCTAATAGTAAATTGTATCATCAACTACATGTATTAAACATGGGAGTAAGAATATAGATCAGAGTCTACCCATTTCTGTGAGAACATACGACAGAGCTCCAAAGAACATGTCTCGAAAGACTATCTACAGTAATCTTGCTTAGGGCACAGGCCCATTTCCTGTTAGCAACTCCAAAGTGAGCTCGTTGGCCACAGTTGGAAAAGCAAAGAGGAATGAAAAGAACAAACTGTGCCAATTTATAGGTTAGTTACTCATAACAGGATCCTGGACATTTACATACAGAAATTTGAATTCCTGTATCTTCTCCAGTACTTTGAACATAGCTCTTTTACGTGTAAAAGCTGAAATGTTTCCTTTTAAAGTGTTTATTTACTATTACCTATTTTCTTGAAGGGGAAAGGACAGATCCTGCCAGTAAACAACTGGTTGCACAGCCGGTGTCAGCAACAGAGACTCATCTTTTGCAAACATGGGACCGTCTTTCCTAATCAAGGACTGATTTCTAGGAAAAGGTGGGACCCACTTGACCAAGCAGAACAAAAGCATCTTTGCCACTGGCTGACCAAAAGCAGAGCAGAAGTGCCTTTGCCAACAGGCTGGCCAACACAGCGAGGCATGAGCAATCCAGGAAGTTTCTGGAGTGCACTTATGGTAACTTCTTAACATGGGTGACAGAGGACCCAATGAGGGAACCTGCTGGACATCATACTTACAAACAAGGAAGAAGTGGTCAGAGATGTGAAGGTCAGGAGCAGCCTTGGCTGCAGTGACCATGAGTGGTGGAATTCACAATCCTGTGAACAAAGAGCAAGGCAAAAAGCAGGATCACAACCCCAAACTTAAGGAGAGCAGACTTTGGCCTGTTCAGGAGAATCCCATGCGATATGACCCTGGAGAGAAAAGGGCCCCAGGGGAGCTGGTTGATTTTCAAGGATCACCTCTGCCAAGCTCAAGATTGGTCCATCCTGATGTGCAGGAAGGTGGACAAAAGTGACAGGACAAGACTTTCCCTCAGCAGAGGTTAGGGAACACTGAAACGGGTCATTCCCAAGCTGCTGGGCCCTGATGGGTGTTGAGGGAGCAGGCTAATGACATTGTGAGGCCATTCTTGGTAGTCTTTGAAAGGTTGTGGTGACTGGGGATGTTCCTAAGGACTAGAAGAGAGCAAGTATCCCTTCTTATCTTCAAGGAAGGCAAGAACGATAATTCAGGGAACTACAGGCTGGTCAGCCTCACCCAGATCCTTTCAAAGGTGATGGAGCAAATCCTCCTGGAAGCCCTTTCCTAACAAATTATGTAGCTTGGGTGAAGCTGATTGGGAACAGTCAGCATGGATTTATGAAGGGAAAATATGCTTGACCAATCTCATAGCCTTCTATGGCGAGATGACTGGCTCAGTGGATTAAGAGAGCCATGGATGACGTTTATTGTGGCTTTAACAAAGCTTTCGACATTGTCTCTTATAACACTCCCACTGACAAATACTAAAGTATGGGCAAGATAAGGGGACAGAGAGGTGGACTGAAATCTAGCTGAACTGCTGCACTCAAAGGGTTAAGATTAGTGCCATAAAGTCCAGCTGGAGGCCAGTCAGTATTGGTGTACCCCAGGGATTAATACTGGGGCAAACATTGCTTAGCATCTTCATTAATGACCTAGATAATGGGACAGAGTGCACCCTCAGCAAGTTTGCAGAGGACACATAACTGGGAAGAGTACACCAGATGGGTGTACTGCCATTCAGAGGGATACTGGCAGGGCAGAGAAATGGGCCAACACATACCTCAGCAAGTTCAACAGAGGGGAATACCAGCCCTGCACCTGGGGAGGACTAACACCAGGCATCGGTACAGGCTGGGGGCCAGCCAAGTGGAAAGCAGCTCTGAAGAGAAGGACCTTGGGGTTCTGGTGAATGCCAAGCTGACCATGAGCCAGCAATGTGCATTTGCAGCACAGAAGGCCAACAGCCTCCCGGGCTGCATTAGGAAAAGTGTTACCAGAAGGTCAAGGTAGGCGATCCTTCCCCTCTGCTCAGCCTTGGGGAGACACATCTGGAGTGCTGGGTTCAGTTCTGGGCTTCCCCAGGATAAAACAGACATGGGCAATACTGGAGAGAGTCCAGTGAAGGACAAAGTTAATCAAGGGACTGGAGCACCTGTCATACAAGGAGAGGCCGAGAGAGCTGGGACTGGAGAAGAGAATGCTCAGGGGGGTCTTATCCATGTGTAGAAACATCCAGTGGGAGGGAATAAAAAGGACAGAAACAGACTTCTCACTGGTGTCCAGTGACAGGACAATAGGCAATGGGCACAAACTGAAATACAAGAAATGCTGTTTAAACATAAAAAAGTAAACTTTCTTACAGTAAGGGCACTCAAACACTGGCCCAGAGAGTATGTCGAGTCTCCATCCTTGGAGACATTCAAAACCCAACTTGACATGGCCTTGAATTGACACTGCTCTGTGCAGGGGACTGGACTAGATCTCCAGAGGTCCCTTCCAAACTGAATGATTCTGTGATTAAATTTGGTAGAAAACAAGTAAAGGCCTGTTAATTTGATTCTTGGATACAGAAAGACTGTTATATTAACAAATTTCATCTGTTTTAAGGCCCTGTAGCATGCATTCATATTTGGCACATTTTATGTAGGTGGTCAAGAAAGTAAATTGAGCATAGGAAGGCAGGTCCTAAATATTTATGCTAATAATGGAATAAACATTAAGGAAAACTGACTGATCTGGAGCTACTCCTGGAATGTGTTCAGTGCAGTTTGTGGGAGAAGTTGAACCTAAGTCCACCCACCAAGTCTGAGCTGTGCTAACTAGCTAACACTTATACAACTGTTTTGGATTTATGTGAAATACAATCCAAACCCATTTTAGAAGTCTCTGGATAACTTCTTGGTTGAGTACCAGAATAGTGTTTGTTCAACTGGATATATTTCCTTTACAGCTCAAGTTGAACAAAAAGATTAGGAAAGACACATCAGGTATAAAGAACGCACAGGAATGCCCCATTTACAAAGAAGTAATATCCTCCTTTATGGGCTAACCCATCTATTTAAATAAACAAAAACTATCGTATTGGCATACATAAGAGCTGTATTTGAATTTAATTTTAAAAAGCCTCATTTAAAGGTAATTGACTTGATTAGGAGCTAAAAAACCCTGGGCCTTTAGCCCAGAAATTTCTTGCATGAACTTTTATTACTAAGCTAATGAAAACCACATCAAGTCGTCAGAAGACTACAATTGACCTTCTAAACCACGGTGCTAGTAATCAGATAATCCTTATGAGTTACACAATTAGTTACTAATCAATTTGTCATTTAATCATTTATACAGCCATAAAAAACCCACCTCTCCGCATGTCTCTCTGCCATTTCCTTCTTTCTCTAATCACCTATGAAACATGAACCCCTTGCCTCCTGACAGCAAGTTTCTTGCTATGCACCTAAATTACATGGGTCAGGATGGGTGAATGCTGTAGGTAAATGTGTTATCTGTGGGCATGGAAGTGGAAGTCTAAAGCATAGTAATCTCAGGAATTAATGGCAATAAAACCTAACTCCAAATCTGATAACCACGACCAATTTTACAGACAGACCAGTTATCACAGAATAGCCTACCAAGCAGAAGTATCCCTTAAGCCACTTAATTCTAAATCACTATTTTATAATCTTAAGGAATCTTACATTTGCTTTAACCTCCTGTATGTAACTGGATACAGCAACTGCCCATAGCAGTTTGGTGCCTACCAAAAATTAATTAAGTACTAGACTGGCAGTGGGAAGGAGAGATTTGATAGCTGCCTACAAAGGGAGACCGGCATTAACCTACGGTTGTTCTGACAGTGAGTACAAACCACTGAACTCTCACAGACCTCTAGCTTTATTACAAGATTGGCACACTCTGTGGTCGACGAAGACGCTCGCGAGAGAACCTGCACACAGTTTTAGGCAATTATACTGAACATCAGTGCTTGAAAGGGACAAGGTCTTTCTGTTTCCATTAAATATAAAAGCAAAAGCTTCATGGTCACATACCTCATTGCAACATTGCTGCCATCAATAACTATTGGCCTCAGGTTGTCACCATCCTCTGTCACATCCTCCTGCAGTGGAGACTCTGACCTCTGAGACTCTATGGAAGACGTTTCACGCATTACACTAGTGTTAGCATTAGTTACAGTCTGATCAGTCTCAGTTTTATTCCCAAGTTTGACAAGTTCTCCCAAAATATCATTTATTAAAGCATCAGTACCAAGTTTATTTAGTACAAGTTGAACCTGCTCTTCAGAGTAACCCAGCTTAAGTGCAAACTCCAGTTTGGTTTGATATTCTTTCACCACATCAGGGGGCTTTTTCACTTCCTTAGGTACTACCTGAGCCTCTTCTATCCTAAAGTTTTGCAAGATTTCATTTCTTTTTAGTATATGAGGCTCTAAGCAAGGAGATTGGCACAGCTGTCGGTGAGTCTTAGGCAATGAATGCGATTCTGGTGCAGAATTATTCAGTCTCTCAGAATCATTATCAGAATTTGTGCTTTCTTCAGAGTCACAGTTGGAACTTCCAGAAGTCTCTTCAGATGTCTCCTTGTTTACATCTTCTTTCCTAGAATTAACCTTATCCATCGTTGGCTTCTCTGCCATGGACCAAGGTACAATTGCATTTATTTGTGTGGCAGTGCTCCCCACATAAAGGTGGCCTAAGTCATGCCCCAGATGATCCTTCAAGCCCATGAAGCTGCTGCATGTACTTGACTCCACTTTGCTGTTTTTCTTGTATTCCTGAATATAAAGTGTTCCGTATTCCTAAAGAGAGAATAAAAATGTTGCAACTGGTTACACGTTACTTGTTTTGTATTTTCTTGCTGCTTCCTCAGAACTGCATTTATTCTCTCCCAGCAGAGAAATACGACATTTTTGTTTTTAAACATGGAAAACTTTTTTTTGGGAAAAACTTTTCTCAAGGAACATCCACAGATAAGCGGATAAACAACTGATCATCCGAGTGTATCAAATGCTTTTACTTAAACATTTCTAGAAATGGGTTTATGAAAGAATAGGAAACCAAACACTGCAAGTTTACCTACTGTAACGCACAGACAGAAAACTTGACACAATTTAATGGAACCGAGATATTTCTTCTAGCTTAAGACAGTATTGTAACAACAAAAAAAAATGCAGCTATAAAATACAAGTGCTAGAAAAGCTTTTTAAACTAAATACCTTAAACTCTCCTGGTGAATAGAAAGAAATTAGCTTAGCACTAGATTTTCCAGCTTATTAGGCAAATATAAGACATCATAGCACATAAAATGAATTAGTAACAGAAAACATGATTAAATAAAAACTTATCGTCCCAAAAAGACACTATCAGTTCAACTGAATACACTCAAAACTATTTCTGAATTCCCTTATAAAATGATAATTAAGTCAAGAAAGACTAACTGCTCTCAACAGAGTGCTGCATTACTAACACATACAGCATTTAGAGACACGGATTGATCTAATGGCCATTAAAGCCAATGGAAGTCTTTGCACTGATTGCAACAGACCATTCATCAAGCCAACAAGGCAACAAAATTAAAAGCTGATTTCAACTCTTGGACTAGACTTGGGCAAGACTTTTGCTGAATCAAAACTAAATATATAGATAGAATTCATATAGGAAGAATGGAAGAAGAAAAGTTGCAGTTTTCTGGCCTTCATACACTTGACACAGTTTTTCTGGAGGAATTTTGCATAACTGTAGTTACACAGAGGTTACCTACCCAGTCATCACAAGGATTACTTCCACAATCCACATTTAAAGGCGGATCGCAACCTCTTATTTTGTGCTTTTAAACAGGAATCTTTGCTAACTGCTTCAATAAAGAAAGTAAAAGATAAATTATTTCTCATAGATAAAAATGGACCATATGGACCAATTGTACTGCAAGGTTACCATGAAAAAGAATTTACATTAAGGAAAGACTATGAAACAAAGAGTTCTTTCAAACTTCCGTCTTGCAAGGAAGAATATAAAAGCAAGACAGAGGCAAATGACTTCACTTGAACTTGACAGATACGTTACAGACACAAATTTCATCAAGGAGGATATACTGAGAAAAAACATTATGTCAAACAGAATCTCTTGATCTATACTAATTACAGGTATTACTCACAAACAGCCAAAATCTTTGTCAGCAAATACATTAACTCTCCTATCACCTTACAGGTTAGCATTTAAGAATGACCCAGTATTTTTAAAATACACTGTACTTTCCTCTTCTTGGGATAAAGATCTGAGGGTGCACACAAGAGAAATTCATCCAGGCTTAAGACTAGAATCAAGTAAAAAATCCAATTGGTGGTTCAGTAAAAGCAGACTCTATAGGCACTGAGCGCCAAGACATCACTGCTGTGGTGGAGCTTTTTGGTTATGGGGCACAAAAACTTACTTTACCTAAGCATTTCTAGTTTAAATAAATAAATAAATAAATAAATAAATCATCAGCGTTTTCATCACCAACACCTTAATCTAGGCAAGACTGATAGGAAAGAAAATACTCCGAAGTTTTATTTAGATCTGATCTTGTTAGAAGGCAGTAGGGCTGTAATACTTTCAAGCATCAAGGAATATTACTTTCTCTTCACTCGAAGCTTTAGGATTTCAAGCAACACCACAGACTAAACACAATGAGAATTTAGGAAATGAACCTTTTCACACAGTGATTTATTAACTAACATAATGCACTCCATGGCACAGCGCTAGTAACAAATCACAACAAAATCCCAATAAAAGGATACAGTTAAAAAAACCAATACTGTCGCCTTCATAGAACTGACAACCAAAAAAAAAATTAAAAAAAAAATCTCAAACAAGAAACCCCTATTGGAAGCAAGGCTGCTTAGCAACCAGCCTTTAGTTGCTAGGATGCGCTCCTTTAACATACCATCATGAATACTAGCACAGCGAAAGAATAATTTGGTATGAACAAAAGCCCATGAAAGAGAGCGGGACTTAAGTGCGTCTGGTTTCCCCTCGGAGAACAATGCAGCTGCCAAACCGATCTGGAAGCCCCGACATCATTGTTCCACCAACCCCACAATCTGCTCTGACTCGAGGAAGTCTAGTTAATGGGCAACACTTTTAAGCTGGACTGAAAAGTTGAGCTGGCTCATGTACCACCACTGCAGAATACAGGGAGATAATGGGTCACTGCCTAAATCCGTGTACTGTGAAATGTCATTTTAGTATTGAACTAAAAGTAGAGGGAGGGTTTTTTTTAGAAGGGGGGAGGAGGAGGTTGCATATTAACAGCATGGAATAAACAAAGCTTGATGTGCACAGATCAGAAAGAGTTTGGTTTTTTTTTTTAGTGTTAGTTAAAATAATACTTAAGTCATTCTCTAGTTGCCTCTTCCTTGAAGTTTAAGTGCTTTACAGCAACTACAATCATAACACCCTACAGTGGGATTCAAAGAAGTCACTAGCATATGAATGTGTCTGAAGATCAGGCACTATATGCAACATACTTTAGATGATTTGCACATCAACTGTCTACGAAAAATGACCATAAACTGAGCTTTGTCCATTGTTGGGAATGTATACATAATCAGCCTCACATCTATCTGCTTTAAGTCTCCTGTCAATCTCCATCTTGCTCCAATATAGAACTGCTTCTTTTGCACAGAACTCTACTGTTTTTCAGAAACTATTTAAAGAGGGTAATAAGAGCAGCAGCTTTAAAATCTGCCACAGATAGTACATAGTCATCATACTATTGCTTTAAAAGGGTAGTTAAAATTATGTTTAGCCTGTAGATCCAAAGCTAAAGATTTCTGAGATAGTTTTGCATAAGCAGTACCCTATTCCTGGTATTTGGCCTAAACTCTGCATGCAAATTATTTATTTTCAGGCAATTTTTTACAACATCTGTGAACTCTGTACACTGTATTTGTGGTCAGCAGCATCTCTTAGAAACACTAGACTTTGTAGCTCCCAACATGATGTCCTTCATGAGATTCATTGATTAGAACCATGAAAATCAGATGTCACTGTTGAACACTGCTGGAATTGATTATTTTATCTTGATTTGGTTAGTGAAGAACAACATGCCAGACAGTCTATTTGAATGAATGCGTATTCCAAATAAACACTAGTGTACCTATATACAGGACAATGAAGCTCATGAAAACCAGAAAAGGTCACGTTTATCCAAGGAGTAACATCAGATAAGAACAACTCCTTGCACTCTTTATTTACAAGGAACTCTCATTATGCACATATGGTTTTAAAGTATGCTTACTGATACAATGCAATATAGCTAAGAAAAATATCTGCTACGAATTCTGACTCAACTGAGAGACAAACAAACAAAAATTGGTCAAAAATTCTTGCCAATAAAGTCTTTTGGTTATGCTCACCACAGCTGAGTAACAGAATTTGTATTT
The DNA here is from genome assembly GCF_013368605.1 of Nyctibius grandis. Taxonomy (NCBI): domain Eukaryota; kingdom Metazoa; phylum Chordata; class Aves; order Nyctibiiformes; family Nyctibiidae; genus Nyctibius; species Nyctibius grandis. The sequence goes on from NC_090659.1 coordinate 108,225,889, forward strand.
ATGAAAAAGTTAATAAAACGGGTAACTCCCAATTTAGACATACTTATGACCAGATAAGTTTTAAACTATAGACTGTTTAAAACTACAGTATCTCACACTAGGTTAACTGTTAAAGGCCTAAAATACTGTATTACTAAGTCAAAGAAAGACATTTATCAAGTGTAACTGTAATGCTTCGGATGAGCATTGTGCTACTACATTGTCAAAGTGTAACCTTCTCCCATTTCTTAGAAGTCACCGCTATTTTCCACCAAGCATTAACAATAATCAGCTCATTAATTCACCTTCACACAAACCACAAATATTTCTCAAAGGGATGTGGGCAAGTAGATCATCTAATCTTTTAATGTGTATTTAGAATATTTTCCACTTAAAATTGAGCATAAGAAAAGCAGTTTAATGCAAATTTAGTTCACAGAGGAAAATAACAAGGAGTAAAACACTGTGTCGTGCGGCACCATATAACAGAAATTGTGTATTCTCAAAAGACTGTCAAAAGTTTCTGAAGACACATTCTACAGTGAAATAGTTCAGCATGTTTTCACATAGGCAGACTTTTTCTAAGTCTTCTAAACACAAAATGGAAAATACTGAAATTACAGTTTGTTCAAACACTGTCACTACTTGTCACAAGTAGAAGTGCAGAGCTGATCAGAAAAGAAAAAAAATGAACGTATCGGTTATCCAAATGATAAAGATACTGCAACAATGCAAATAAAATAATGAATATGTAATAAATACCTACCGCTGTAGTTTCTATGTATTTAATTACCATTGTATTTCAGCGAGTCCTGCTGTCTGCATCATTCTATCCAACAAAGGAAGGATGTCCCATTGAACAGATTGGTTAATGCTCTGGGGCAACAGATGTCTACTGGAACTGCAGGAGACCAGCAACTGGTGGCCTGCCCATCTTCTGAAAACTTTCAATAGACTCATGCATATGTTCACACAATAGGGCATGTGGTAGAAATGCAAACCTCTTTTTAACCCTTTTATATGCCCTCTTTCCCTCCCAACTGATATATGAAGGTCTTTGTTTTTTTTTTTCTTTACAGGATCCTTGGAACACAGGCTCATGAAGTATACAGTGCTTGTTCTTCAGCCTAACATCTGAACTCAAAATATAAAACACAACAGATTAGAAACTTTATAAAAATAGCCAGGCTAGATCTGACACACTTACGAATAGCTTTCAAAGCACAAAACCTTTGACTGGAACATGTTTCCACCTGAGAGCATCCTAGTGCTCTATCTCACACTACAGTATCTTCAGACAGCCCACAATGGAGCTCTTCCTATTCTCACAAACACAGGAAATTTCATCCATTGTATGGTACAATGGAAAAGTTTTTTGTTTTTTTTTTCTTAGAAGCTTTTTCTGCTTGTCACAAATTAAAGTAAATAATAGCTTATTTGCAAAAAAAAGTATAAATACCTACAACTTAAGTTGAAACCTTCCCTCTCCCCCAGGGGACTAGAGGAAAATTCATTCTGTCCAAGGCTGCTGCCTACCATTTTCAAATTCTTGGAAATACACCATTACCGATGCTTTTGAAAGTTCCTTAATGGAACATGCTGGGAGAGATCATCGCTCTTTAATATACTTAAGTCTTCAGCCATAACCGTTTTTCTTTCCCTCTTTTTCCAAGAGACACCCAACGTGTGCGAATCTCAGCTGACACACACGCTTGCTACGTTGTCCAAATGCAAACTGATAGGCTGAAACACCAGAAATGTGAAACGTCCCGTTTCTGCAGAGAGAAGCCCATATACTTACGTTTGCTGGAAAACACACAGACATTGGTTTCTTGTAGCTGTTCCAGAAGCAACTCCTTAACACGATTTCAGCTGCAGACTTCAGGCAAGCGAGCAGAACAATGAATGGACGAACAGATGGACCCGCGATGTCTTTGCTTAACCTATTACTGAGCGGACGCGGAGCCAATCACGACCCGCAGAGCTCACAATTAGTTGGCCGGGCAGATGCAAGGCAACCTCCCCATCCTGCATCAGGTTCGGAGGTTTCTAAGATAAGCAAGTTGATGTCATTCTCAGGGTCTGCCCCGGGCAGCATGTGTATTAACAAGGGGTGTGCAGCAACAATAGGCCATACAAAAGAGACTAGCAGGCAGCTGCTGTATGAGAGCCAGAGTCATTAGGGAGCAGGCTGCCAACAAGAAACACCTGGCTTGGGCAGACTTCAGCTTCTCATTGTTTCTAATTCATGAAACAAAGAAAGGAATTATTTTTAAGTAGTAAAAGTTGTGAGCTCCTATTAAAATATAGCAGTCTTAAGAAACATAATCCCTTCTATTATGGAAACAGTAAGTTCTTTGTAAGGGAAAATATTAAAGAGAAATAAATCTATCAGTAGCTATTTGTACTGCCCTTTTCTCATTAGCAAAATTAATCATATTGGTACAAAGTGCAAGGAGGTATGAAAGGAGCCCACACTAAACATCGAACTGTATTCAGAAACCACTTTCTGAATTTCCTGACACTTTAGTACATCAGTCAATAAATGTAATAAGCTTGCATCTACACACAACTCTAAAAGAGTACTTGTGGGTAATTTCAATGGAAGGTGAAACTGATTAAACTAAAAACACGTAATATTAATACGTGAAATAATGGATATTTTTATTAGTGGCATTGAAACATTAGGGTACTTGACAGAATGGAACTACAACGGAACCACTCTTTTGTTCTGGAGTCACTCATATTTGTTTGCAACAGAACTGCTTTCCCTTTTATTTCTCAGATCTCTTTGAGATGCCAAGATCTTCCTGTCTCTTTGCAAGTCAGGAGCTAGGCCATAGCCAGCTTTTTATTGGTTTTATTTTTATTGAAGTAAACCACATGGAAACACAAACTCCACATCTCCCCTCCCCTCACTGCCCAGCAGTTCCAACAGCACCAAGCCCTGCAACACACATATTCGGTGATAGAACAGTAGCAAGGTTTGATGCTTGATAGAAGAAGTGGAGCAATGTGGACTTCCAAATAAAAAGTTGCCATTGATGGTAACTTCAGTGAAGACATCTCAGCACAGAGAAGGAGGGGATTCTACATCTGCAAATCTTCATCTGAAGGACGACTACAAAAGTATATTTACTGACCTTCAGCATCATTACATGACTAAAAGCAATACTGAGAACCACAGAGGCAGCTGTCCTCCCCTGCTTGGGAGGATAGGCAATCTGCTGAGAAACATCTACTGTGATTTAAAAGCAAAAAAGAATGTGAATAGGTTTGTTAGAACTGTTTTGAGTAATTTCCCAAGCTTGATGTGGATATTAAAGCTGTTCAACATAGTAAATGAAACCACATACCATCATGCTATTACACTGATGCATTTATCACGTGCCCAGATACCAAGCTGCAAAGCAGAAACACCAACTATAGTTTCTCTGCACTGTCCATTAAACACTCCTAACTACTAACGCCACTATTTTGGAGCTTCTAAGTCGGAGGCAGAAGGAGACTCCTCACTAATTTCTGCCACCGTGAACACAAAGAGTGAGAGAAAGCTACCCACGAGCACAGTGGGATGCCTGATCTCCAGCACTGGATTAAGCCTCTTTGCAAACACAGAAGAAAAGCAGTGATCTGAAAAAGCTAATCAGTCCCTGCTGTGGTATTTAGATTGCCTCAGTTGCTGGTATTGGATAATGTTAAGCATATTAAAACTTCTGTAGGCAAAATAAGAAGCCAGTCCAGTTCACCTACATCCAAGAACTACTCTTAAATGCAAGCAGGATCACTCGGCTGGTCATTAGTTGAATATCTTCCTGATTAGAGCCAGGCACTTCTCTTGCAATACCAGAAATGTTTGTTTTGGCAGAGGACATGTATGATACCCTTTACGTACATCTGTAACAAACTGAGAACTCCATAGTACAGAAGTGTACTCGGGGCTCTACATGCACAACTAGGGCAAGTGTATAATCTGGCTTAAAATCTGCCTTGAAAATAAATTCAATTGAGAAGATATGCCCCCTCAATGTCTTCTACAGTAACAATACACCCCACCCCGCCCCAAACAACTCGCCATACTCCAAGGGCATGTCTTCAGGGAACCAGGTCTAAACTTTAGTTGCAGATCAATGTTCATGCTAATGCCACGCTGCAGCACTGACTATGACCAAAGTTCGAACAGATACAATCTGAAGACTTATGTTATATCGTTTACGCAAAATATCCTATCAAGCTTTAGTTACACGAATTAAGAAAACATTTGCTTGTGCACAATGTCAGTTACTTAAAGCAGCTGCTTGTTCTAGAAGCATCTTCTCAGCTCTTCCCTAAGAGAATTTGGGCTGTCCAAGGTCTACAAGGTGTCAGATCGTCCTCTTAAATCATGCTTGTGCTGACAACCTGATCTACTTGAAGATGTCCCTACTCATTGCCGGGGGGGTGGTTGGACTACATGACCTTTAAAGGTCCCTTCCAACCCAAACTATTCCAGAATTCTATGATTCTATGACAGAAAAGCACTCGTATTAAGGTTTAACCAGTACATGAGGCTTCCTACCGAGAATGATGAGGTCACCAAAGAAACCTCAGTAAGAAACACTGTGGCTCTCCCGTCTCATCTGTGATGGGCTGCAACAGCATCACTAGAAGGTACACAGTGTGAATGAACAAAGAGGTCTCTACTTCTTGTGTTAAAACCTCCAAATCCAATATCCTGACTAGTTCAACCATCTCCTATTACCGTATCTAAAATACAAAGAGTCAGTAAGTTAAATCCAGTCACCAAAATACAGCAAAAGTAACAGCTCTTCAAATTTCTGGTCTTGCAAGATCAGTAAGCTATAAACACCTATTTTTGTGGCTCCTACAGACTGGACATAGTGTGCAGTGCTCATAAGGTCCCTAACGCCACTGGAATAAACAGCAGGCCAGCACAGAACCATGAATTGGCTGGAGGTGACGGGCTAACTCAGGTGGAAGGAGATTTCCAAACAGTACACAGCAAGGTGATGGGATGCTACAGCGGGACAGGGACCAGGATGAAACTCTCAGCTGGGCAAGGGGTGGGAAGAAGAGCATCCCCTCCCCGCTGCTGCCCGGGTTGGTATGAAAAGCATGCATGGGAGGATCAGAAAGACCAAAGGAGGGAGAGCTGGAATAGCAGGGAAATTCAGACAGCATAGGCTGAAGACATTAGGGAAACACTACTATAAGGGGAAAAAAAAACCCTAAAAAAAAAAGCTGCTAGTTCCAGCCAACTCTTGTTGTTTCAATCACATTGAAAACAAAGCCTTATTTAAAAAGAAATTATTTTATGCAAGCATACCAAACGGTCATTCTGTAACTAAACTGGTATTACTGCAGCAATTAGAAAGACAACTTGTCACATTAAAGTATTTAATTATCTTTTATTGTAGAACTTTATGCTAAACCTCCAGTAATAAATGGTGCATTTGCAAGAATACACTGCACAAGTTAACTCAATCACATATCATTGCATTTCTGAAACAGAGATGAAGGTTGTACACTCCAGACAAAACTCACTGCTGTACCACTGCAAAATATCCTACATACACTGCTGGACTTGGGAGCTGCAAGGGAGATGCTTATCTTTAAAATTATGAGGTGGAAATACAACAGAAATTCTTCTTTTGCAGTCAGTATGTTAAGAGATGCAAACTGTCTTAAGTATAACACTTTGAAAGAAGTTTACTTAGTTTTGAGGAATGGTAAGTGGTGCTCTATATTGTATCTACACACAGTCATAAAACCAAACAAAAGACCACCACCACCCTACAGCCATGCAAAGGAGTGAATTAAATGACCAGTAAAAAGTGCCTAGAATTCAGAAAAACTACTGACATTATGATCAAGATGAGTAATGCTTTGCCTACAGAATAAATAGCCTTTAAAAAAAAATTATTTAGAAAGGATCAACTGCATTTTCAAATGCAGTGTATTTCTCTGTAGAAAAATACACACTTTCAAATGCATTAAAACAAAACAGCAAAGAGTTCTATCACTCAGCTGTCTGTAGTTACCCTTAAAATTCAAAAAAGTAGAGATGCATTTTCCAGCAGGCCATCATCTTAAAAGAAGGTTAGAAGGTCTACAGTTTCTAGTATAATCGGATTAGATCATCAGTACTGACTGCATGCAAGACTTAAGCAAACCATTGCAACATTTATCATGACATCCTCTAACATGTTTTGAAGAGAAGAGGAAACCCCTAAGTTTTATCATAAGTAGTGATTACTTTTTTGCTGACCATGAGTATAAACAGATCCAGTCTTTCCTTGTCTGTCAGCAAAGGCCATGACCACAAGCTGTTCATCACGAGATGTCATGGTGCCTATCTGCAGTTGCACCTAACCGCACAGTTTGTCTATGTAAGGAGCCCTACCGGTTTTAGCCACACCAGCCAACTGCACAGAAAGCATAAAGCAGCATTCTGCAACAGCAAAAACACTGGCATCACCCGTCAGTATCACACTGAGAAGTAGCTCCTGAAATGAGATACGTTTTCTGAAGCAGACTTGCATATTGAAAGTGAATAGTTTTGATCATGTGACAAAAATCCTCTGTTTACCCAAGAGGATAATGAAAAAGTAGTTGCCTCAGCACCGTAACTTTGGATAACCATTGTAGGCATGGATCTCTAAACAATGCTCCTTCCACACTATCACAGAATCATTGAGGTTTGAAGGGACCTCTGGACGTCACCTGGTCCAACCACCCTGCTCAAGCAGGGCCACCTACAACCTGTTGCCCAGTACCGTGTCCAGACGGCTTTTGAATATATCCAAGGATGGAGACTCCACAACCTCCCTGGGCAACCTGTGCCCGTGCTCGGTCATCCTCACCATACAAAAAGTGTTTCCTGATGTTCAGAGGGAACCTCCTGTGTGTCAGTCTGTACCCACTGCCGCTGGTTCTGTCCCTGGGCACCACTGAAAAGAGCCTGGCTCTGTCCTCTTTGCACCCTCCCTTCAGGTATTTATACACATTGATAAGATCTCCCTGAGCCTTCTCTTCTTCCGGCTGAACAGTCCCAGCCCTGTCAGCCTTTCCTCATAGGAGAGATGCTCCAGCCCCTTCATCAGCTTTGTGGCCCTTTCTTAGACTCTTTTAAGTGGATGTTCCAACTCAAGTGTGGTTAAAACCCAGCAAAAACACACAAGCTACTATGACCACACCTGCACAAGTACACCAGGGCGTGCGCACACAGACGGCATGATCACAGAAGTCCTGTTTCCTAGGGATGTAAGTCATGTGGCCAGAAATTCTCAGGTTTTTTTGGGAACAGGTGCCCAAAGGCACTCCACCAAATGTGTCAGGGAAATGTTTTCCTTTACTAGGCACATAAGAAATATGACCCTTTCCACATTTTGGCCAGTTAAGGTTCAATTTTGCCACTATGCCTGTGCTCATAGGGGTAGATCCTTTCATTCCCCGCGCTGATACAGCCGCATATAAGACCCACCCCATTCTGTGAGCCCTCCTTTAGGACTGAGGCCTCAGTTACTGTTTCCTGTCTGAAAAAAAAAACCTTTTTAATTTTTTTAAAAAATGCAAATATAAGGGAAAAATACAACAGCTGCCACTAGCATGGAGAGGTACATCTAATAGTCTTTTTAGTTTTCTTTAAAACTGCACTTAATACAATATCTTGTATTTGTTTCTGCCCTTTTTGGGGATGTAAGAGCCTAAAATAACTTAAGTTATTAAGAAAATCACCCAAATTAAAAATCCTTAAAAAGAAAGAAAGAAAAATATCACCTGCCACTGTTTTTCAAATTCCAGTCTATAGACACACTTTGCCAAAGAAACCCAAAAAAATCCAACCTGCAGTTCAGCTCCTTCGATGCTGGACCTTTCAGCTCTACCAGAAAGTTTTCAGGGGTTTGCAAGCATTGAAAATCCCTGCCATGCACTAAGATGGCTTTTGAGCAACTGCTCTCATCAACACCAGGGCAGCACAGAACATGCTGCCGATTTCTGTGACAAATGGCGGAACAGTGTTCATTTTAAGATTATCACTGGAGGGCACTCTGTTTAATTTCTTTCTTAATTTCATTACTCATGAATTGAAGCTGAGACACTGAGATACAAAGAACTCTAGAAAAAAAAGTTTCCAGCGATACACGTCAGATTTGATCTCTTCCCACTTGCAGAATGAGTCAGGCTGTCTGGATGCCTTCTGAGCACGAAAATTTGAACTGTCTAATTAACTTTCCCTGTGACAATATTGGGCCGCCAGACAATGCCTACAACTGTACAAAGTGTACGTCCTCATGCTTAGCAAAGTACTTTTATTCAAATTTGTTCTGTCAGAAGAAAATCCTCTAACAAAACTAACATGGTTATGTGGGAAAAAAAAAGTATTCTCTTCATTTAAATACAAATTTAAAAGAATTAGCTAGTCAACCTAACATCTTTTATCTCTGCCACAGACTATTATTAAGAATTTGAAAGCTTGTCAGAGGAAAATAGGCCTCTCAAACTGTCTAGCAACACGGCCAGGTTGTGTTTCAGGTCATGCTGCTGGCAACAGAGCTCCCTAATCTCCAGGGTTCCTGGATGGAGTTCAAGGTGTTGGTTGGACTCTGCATTGCCCTAAATGGCTTCACAGGGTTATGCTTAATTGAGAAACAATTCCTGTGCCTGTACCACACGGCTGCAGTTGTCATTTTGGACTGGAGCCTTCTGTGAGTGAGCTGCCAGCAGCGGATTTTCTGCAAGACTTTCAGCCTTGCCATTTACTCTCTACTGGGATGAGAGAGCCAAATATGTTAAGGTCCAATTTTTTGCCCGGATTTAGCAAGTTAAGAATCAGGGAAGACAGAGAGGGTCATGCGGTTTGTCAAGACACACTTAGTATATAATTATTTCTTACTTTCTGGGGAAGCTTTTAATAGACCTGACAAGTGGCAACAATAGCCAGATCTTACAGAAAGTGGGTTACTGTAGCTGCAAATCCAAGTTCAAAAATAAATAGAAAGAAAATAGCTACACAGAAGTCTGTCTTACTACCTGTCATTTTGGTATGGCTTTTCTTCAGATTTACTGTATCCCTGAACTCAGGAGAGACCACGAGGAAGTCCCCACACTGAACTACGTACAGCAGGCTTTGAAATCCTAGTATTCTATACCTTAATAAAATGCCTTGCGCACTTTTGTTTAATAACAGAATACATCAAAAAGAGACAAACCATCTGTTAGTGATTTCACATACTTTTGTAGGTCTTCAGAGTCTCAGAGTCATTTCATTCTGAGCTTAGAATTTTGCAACTTTTAAAGTAGAAATTAATACTGCAGACCAAATTTCCTTATGTTTAGTCTCCATTTTATGAATCTTTTTTCTTCCTTTTGTTTTTTTTTTCAAGTTGGAAAGCTGACTAGATTTTAGTCGTGTAAACACCTGCACAGATTCCTTCATTAAGGTTAACATTTCAGGCCCTTTTTGGCCCCCAGAGCTCACATTTTGCTTTTCAGAGTCCCACCTCACCATGAAGTTAGATCTGACAATGACAGATGCAAATAGGAAGACTCAATTCAGAACTGGTGATGCTATTAACATTTAGAATTAAATAATTTAGTTTGGAAGAGATCTCCGAGGTCAGCTAGTCCAACAAACCCTCACTCAACACAACGTCAACTACAGTAGGTTGCTCAGTGACTTTTCCAAGTCAACTTCTGAGCACCTCATAGGCTGGACATTCCACAACCTCCCCAGGCACCGGACCCAGTGTTTAAGTATCCTCATGGTGACATTGTTCTTCATCTCCAACCAGAATTTCTTCACTGTAGCTTGTGCGTGCTGTCTCTTGTCTGCTTGCTGCATGCCTCCAAATACAGTACTTTATCTTCTCTATACCCTCACATTACGCAGCTGAAGACTGAGCAACCTGGTCTAGTGGAAGGTGTCCCTGCCAATGGCAAGGGGGTTGGAACTAGATGGTCTTTAAGGTCCCTTCCATCCCAAACCATTCTATGATTCTAAGACAGCAGTAAGATCCCCCTTAGTCTTCTCTTTGTAAGGCTGAACAAATTCAGCTCTCCCAGTCTCTCCTTGTATGTAATGTACTTCAGCCCCCTAATCACCCTGGTAGCCATCCACTGGACTTGCTCCAGTAAGTCAGTGTCTTCTCCTGTCCTTCGGAGACTAAAACTGGACACTGAGCTCCAAATGCAACCTCATCTGTGCCAAAAAGAGGCAAATGATCACTCCACTTGATCTGCTGGCTATGCTCTTGCTAATACAGCCTATTTGGCCTTATTACCTATTTTTGCAACATCATCTTGCACTTATCAAGGGATGAGGCTTTACTTTCCGTGAAAGCATTCCATGTCAGCAGATGAACTAAACTCTATTTACAGTGCCCACTGGAGGCATCTGTTTTCAGTCTGCCCGCTACAAACATTTTCTCTCCAGAGGTCCCACAGGCATACCGATGAGCACATCCAAGCAGCAGATGAACAATTCAAACTGCTGACGGAAGTACATAGAGCACAGCAAGAAAGATCAGTCTTAGGATGATGATGCTTGTTTTCACACTAATGAGTTTGCTCATCCGAGGTCTCTCTTGCGACAGCTGTATACATCAAAAGGTAACTGATTTGTAACATACTAACTAACGTCTGAAATTTATCAAGGTCTCCCGTGTAACTAAAGACTGCTACCACAGCCTCGTGAAACTTTGGAGCTGCCGGTTTTAGGAAATAAATCAGATGGAAGGCTATAATCAAATACCGAACAGAACCTTATGGAGAGGCCATGCCTCTCCACAGTTAAACTTACCAATGCCAAAGAGCAATTATTTTGAGTCTTGAAAAAGCCTGGCTGCGTAATTCCACGATGCAAACACATGCTAAATCTCCATGAAGGTCTGTAGTTTAATTTTCTCCTTTATCAGGCAACGGTGGTTTACCAAGTTTCACTTATAACCATAAGCGATGGTCAATTCAGAGAAGAAGTCAGTGAGTTCACAAGAAAGAAGTCGAAACTTTGAATGAGTCTTGGTAATAAGGTCAAGCTCCAGCTAGTGGGCACCATGTGAACACATTTATGAGCCATGCAGTCTTTTGCTGGAACCAGATTAAAGTTGCATGAATGTATGCATGATACCAGATGTTATTTTCTTCCACACAACGGCTGCAATAAAAAGCTATTAACAGACAAGCGAACAAGTGGCTGAGGCAGAAAACTCTGATTTTAATCTTTCAGAAGTAAGCATGGGCTGTAGCTCAGCAACAACTTCAAGAAACCCAGACTGTAATCTCAACAGCGACAGTTCCAGAAACGCTGATGAGTCCAACCCACAGCTCGGCAAGAGCGGTAAAAGCCCAGCTGGCAGCCCAGCAAGAATGGCAGGAGCAATCCCAGAAGCAGCTGCTACAGAGACTCGTGAACCCAGGTGCACAGCCCTGGGCACTTGGACTTCACAGCCCTTCCCTAGCCAGAACAAACCATTTCCAGAGATGTAATAGTATGCATTGGAATTATTGCTGAAGGAGAAATCATCTGAGATTTCAAATCAGTTGAATGTTTTAAGGTAGAAAGGCCTTAGGGGATGTTGCTGCAAACTATGAGGTTCTCAGACCCTCCACTTAGATAAACTGGAGATCTCCATGAAAGTGCTGATGGTACTTTTCACGAGAGAGATGTCTCTCATGAAGGATGAGACCATGCATTGATGCCGGAAAGATTAGATAACACAATGATTCAAACATTAGCTTTACAGATGACAAAGGACTGAAGAGACCTGTTGAGAGTCAGGGCACCAACTATAACGGTGATTAGAAAGCAGAGAGATGAGGATTTATAGATACCAGCTACTTAAGTTAACAGTTTGCAGAACAAAAGGAGACTAGGAAAGTAGCTTCTGTCCAAGGAAATGCAATCTGTCCCTATTCCAGCTAATCTCTGCCAAACCACTAAATTTTATTAGTCCTAAAATAAAAGGTCTAAGTGACAGCACAATAGAAATTTTCAGCTCATCGCAGAACTTCAAAGTTTGATGGCACTGATTCATTGATTTTGCAACTTAACACATTACTTTTTACAGCTCATAGGGGATGACGGCTCACACAAATGGTCATTTAGGAATTGTCACGACAGTTTTTGTCAATTAGTAAAGGACTCAGGGATTTAAAGACTCCTCCCAGCCTCTGAGCTTTACCTACTCACAGCAAGCAGGTATACCACATACTGCTTTTCAGGTATTTGCAAAAACCCATGTCACATTTACTGCTGAACACCTCCAGCTGCACTGACTTCCCCAATCTCTGGCACTCCTCTGCAACTTTCAACCACCTCCCAAGTCATTCCTTTCATACCAAAAGAAATTACTGTATTTCTTCCCCTGGGAGGATTATTAATGTCCACCAAACTCTCCTGCGCTCACAACCACTGAATGTCTTGCTTTGTCTCTCCCTCTTCTCTCCCCACTCTTTTCTAAAAAGATCAACTTCTTATTAAGTAAAATCCCCCCTCCTGATAGTTTCCTCACTACTCTACCCTCAATAAAACTGTAATTTTGACACAGAATACATTTTAAATACTTCACATGATCTTACAGAAGTTTTATGCAACGGACATTTATCCTGAAAGAACTCAGAACCAAATCACTTTGGTCTAAAACAGAGGTATTGGGTGCTATATTTGTGAGCACATAGGAGCTTTCTACATTTAAAGGACAGCAGACCCTGGGAAGGTCTAGCATTCTATTCTGTATCTGTCTACCCATTTACACATACACACATGTACATATATATATATAAACAGACACCTCCTCCCCTAGGGAGAAGGATGACGTATGTCAAACTTTAAAGTTTTACACTGGTATCATAAATCAAGTAAATACAACCTTTAAATGGCCAGGCAGTCAGGAGAGGTAGTCTGGCGTGTGCTGTGACGTGAGCCTGGAAGAACGATGAATCTTGCAGTTGCAGAGGGTGAGCTTCGTTACTCCCCAGGGCAAACTTTGAAAAGGTCTTGTCTGGACCTTTCCAGTTGGGACAGCAGAAGTACAAGTTTTAAAATTAAAGTACTCTTTCAAAACATTCTCATTCTGCAGCTATGATTCAAGAATGAATGGAGCTTGAGTTTACCAAAAAGCTAAAATAATTCCTTAACTGGGGAATACAATATCCTTGCAGAATGGGAAAGTCAACATCAAGTGTCAAGCCCAGCACTTCATACTAAGCAAGATACAATTTGGGTTTTTAGTAGTGCAAGCTCAGCCTTTTACGCAAGAAATGCGATCTACCCCGTAGTAATCAATCCTGATAGGTAAAAGAGAAATGCCTAGTTCATCTAAGCAGAAAGCCCCAAGGTTATGAAAACCTTCCTCAATTTCTGCTCATCACTAAACAACATGGTAAGGAACATACTTTTTGACAGAGCCTCAAGCTGTTACACAAAAACATGTAAAGATGCAGAGCTTTACAGTGAAAAATATCCATACAGTATTTTTCTCCTCTAACTCTGGGGAGCTGCCTATTCCACAAGACATGCAGAGGAAAAAATATGGAGAGAGAGAGAGAGAAAAAAAAAATAATTAAAAAAAATAAGAAAAAAAGAAAGGGTGGAGGCGGGGGCAAAGCTAGGGGGAGAGAAATGCCTCATAACTCTACCAGGAAGGCAATTATGAGCAGATTACAATTGATTTTCTATCTGTCTGCTAACTGGAAATGACTACAGTTTGAGACCAGGAGGTACACAAAATGACTCTGCTTCTTGTTCTGCTTTTGTTATATTCTACCCTTAACACACAATTTAGTAACTAAATGAAGTAAGTGTCCATTCTTTCAACCATAAAAATACGGGCTTGTTCAATTAATGTGTTTCCTGCTTCAAACATATGGTAGAAGTAGCAGATTTATCTTAAATATTTAGCAAGCTTGAAGACAGGAGGCATTTTAAACATAACTATACATAGTAAGAGATATAAAGCATCACTGTACAATAACTTCAGTCGGAGGACAGAAACATTTCAGCCTCTTCATAGAAAGAACTTACTGCAGTCTTTGTACAACATCTGTTTCTTACGGTACATCAGATACAGTTTCCAGTACCACAAGACACAAAAATGAAGTGTAACCACCTTAATCACTAATAAGGCTGCTGGCTAGCTGCCACGGCAACAAACACTACGGAAATGAGTGAACGATGAAATCTCCCTTGAATAACTTAAGAAAACCCTTATCTATGAATTCCTAGGTACGTGTGGGACACTGCTTCACAGAACAGCAAAAGCAGCAGAATAATATTTACAGAACAGGAAAAAGAGGAGTTTAACACCATAACCTTACACATCACATATTTTCTAACCTCCTCTTAGTTACTATAATCCCCCCCGCCTTTCCTTACTACTGTCACCCTCTTTAAAGCACTTCAGTTTTGAAGAATTATTTAAAATACAGACTATGAAGAGATCCATGATTGGAAGCAGAGGCTAGAAAAATTCAGATTAGGATCTGTTTTAATTAAAAAATAAAGTGCAACCAAAGAAAAAAACTACACAGACTTTAAGTGTTCAAAGGCAGATTTTTTCTTTTTTTGAATTACTAGTTCAAGGCTGAAGTTATGAATCTGATGCAGAAAACACCAAACCAGATTTTATGACTTCTGTAATGAAAGAAGTCAAACTAAATCACACAACTCCTTTCTACTGAACAGAGAGTTGTTTAGCCATAGCCATTTCAGAGTACAACAAAAAACTGATCTGAGGCAAGCAAGTTCCTCATTTCACTTCACACCGACTTTGAACTGCCTTTTTCCAGTTCGCTTAAAGAATATTTTCAACTGCAGGTAGGATGTATAAGATCTCACAGAAGAAAATCCCATAAGGTTTTCGACTTACCTATGTAAATTGAACAGTAAATAGGTTTCATTAAATATCACACTGAATCTCCAATCTTTTCAAGTCTCATTGACTGCAAGCCTAGTCTTCCTCAAAAAAATAAACAGCTCTGGAACGCCAACAGTGTTTTTAAAGGTTGGTACAACCCAGAGAAGCAGGCAGTGCAATCACTCCAGCAGACTGTTGCTCAGCTCAGCAGTCAGCCTGAAATGCATAATCTACACAGATGAGTCAAGTCTGGATAATCCCTTCATGCTCTGTCAGGTTGAGAGTATGGGGTTTGTTTTTAAATTACATGCCTTCAAAAAACTCCATTTCTCTTTGCATTTACGTTATAAGATGACATTTTTTAAAGCGTGTTTTGATTTGCAGATGCCGAAAAAAGTTGTTAGTGGAGCTCTGTCTATCAGGACCCTGTAAATAATAACTGCCTTTTTAAAAGGGTCACAAGTGGTAACAGTAATTGTAAGACCACTGAGTGGCTGCTGCCCTGTGGAAGTCTAGTGTAGTAATAAAGGTGTAATAACCATGTTGGACTAAAACCATAAATAAGGCAAGGTTTGTAGAGAAAAGAAATACTTTGAATTGGTTCAACTACCTCCATTAGGGAAAAAAAAAAAAAAAGGAAGGTTTTGAAATCTCAAGACTAATTGGTCTAATTCATAAAAAAGAAAGGGGAGGGGAGAGAAAGAAAACACAAAACCTTTCCCGATTTCCCTAAAATAGTTGCAAATGTGTTTTATACTGACACAACAAATTCTCTTTAAAATGACAACATGCTCGATTTTTGATCCATTCACTACTGTATGCTCTGTTGAACTGTAATCTCACCCTGGAGCATCAACAGATAGAAAATTTAGTTCATTAAGATTTACCTAATACAGTACTAGAAGAAGTGTCAGCATGAACTCACTGGCTTGCTATATGGGCAAATGCTAAGTGGTAAGGAGACAGTGGAAGAGGAAGTACCCTGCCACTTTGAAAACCCAGACATACTTGAATGGTTTATTTTCTTTCCAGATCAAAAGACCGTGCTACTGCTATCTTAAGTACGTTGTTAATTGCATAACCCTAAGAGCTGTAATCATGAATTAAGTCTCCGCTTCGCAAACACAAAGAGGACAAGACAGCAAACAAGACATTTCAATACATCTGCTGTTGAAGAAGCGTGGTCTGCTGTCAGTGGGATGGGTTTACTCGACCCAACTTTCAGCAACACCATCGCGTAAGGGCTATTTGGCCCTGTCAAAGCTGCCAAACCAGAGTCAGGCACGGGAGTGCCAGACAGGACCAGGGCCGGTTGCAGAAGGTGCTGTACAAACAGCGCAGCAGAGTTTCCTCCCCCGGGGACATTATAAAATAACGTCACCGCTCCATAAATACAACCGTACATGCCCGGCGTTACTCAGACGTGCCTGCAGAATCAGGTCCAAAACACACAGGTGAATGAAAAATAATTTTTAAGAGAAATTGCAACTTAAAAGCCACAGCTGGAACCGAGAATGGTGCAAACGACGCTTTTAGAGGTTTCTGTCTATTACGGTTTGGTTAAGCACAGCAAGCCAACTCACGCAGCCGCTCCTCTCACCCGAAGTGCAGAGAATAAATCTCCACTATTCTCACACAATTATTAAAAAACCCCAAAACCCAAAAGTCAGAAGCAGGGGAACAACGGGGTAAGTAGAGTACCTGAAATAACTTTTAAATGCCTTCTCAGAGTGCCGGCGCTCGCGGGTACGGGTGTCCCCCGAGGCAGCCGCAGCTCCCACAGCCGCCGCGGACCAGCCCCGCGAGCAGCCCGGCGCTGCGGGGAGGCTCGGCCGCTCCCGCCAAGCTCGGCAGCGGCCAGGTCAAGGAAAACTTTCCGCAGGGCTGGGGCCCGCCGAGGGGCCGGCCGCGGGGCCTGCCGAGGCACGAGGCGGCCGGCGCCGGCCCCCCGGGGCGGCGAGGCGGTGAGACGGGTCTATCTCCTACCTCCCCGAGAAGCACCGAGCGGCGGCGGCTCCTCCCCTGCCGCGCTGCGGCCTCCGCCGCCCGGGCGACCTCCTCCGGGCGACCTCGGGGAGGCGCCGAGGGTAGGGCCGCCGCCGCGGCCCCGTGTTGATACACGCGCCGGCTCGGCCCCGGCAGTGGGCGGCGCTGGGGCGGGAGCGGGGCAGTCGCCGCCGGCCATGGCACGGCACGGCAAGGCACGGCACGGCACGGCACTCCCCTCCCCGCCATCGCCGCGGGCAGCCGCGCACGCCCCCCGCCCGGGGCCGGGCCCCCCGCGCCCCCGCAGCCACCCACCTGCAGCCTGCCGGCAGCCGCGTGCCGTGAGGAGGGCGGGCCCGCCCCACCGCTGCGGGCAGGAGGAGCGGCGGCAAGGTCGCCTTCACCTCGCCTCCCGCCGCGCCGCCTCCCGCCGCCCGCCTCATGCCAGCGGCGCTGCGAGAGGCCCTCCGCGGGGCCCTGCAACCCGCCTGCCGGGCTCCCCTCGCCGCCGGGCCGCCGCCGCCCCTCCCCGCCTCCCGCCGCGCCGCCGGGAGGCCGGGCCGGGGAGCGCAGAGCGGAGCCGGGCAGAACCGAGCCGGGCCGGGCGGGCGGCACCTGCTGCCGGGGCGCGACAAAACCTGACAGGGGAACCGCCCGCCCCGGCGCTCGGCGCCGCGTGGTGAGGGCCGGGCCCGGCCTTCGCAGCGGCCATCGGTGGTGGACGGCTGAGGGACACGGGTCACCCGCCGTATCGTGGATTCCCGCCCCGGGCGCGAAGGCCGCCGTAACAACACCCTCCCGAAATACCCATTCGTTACCGTCTCCGGCTGGGGCTAGAGGGGAGGCAGCCCGCTGAAGCGGTCCGGCCGGAGGTGGCGGCGCAGCCTGGGCGACGGGTCCTCCCGGCCTGGCAAAGGTCCTGCCGCCATCTGAGATGTACTCCGGGTGCTTACGGACGTTTAATGTTTAAGTCCCCCCATGCCTTCCTGTCTGTCTTTGTAGGTGGAGAGAGGGAGGTCGTCTGGGAGCTTTTTGCCAAGGATCACAAACTCAGTCTGTGGCGGACTTGGTAGAAACCTTAATTTCCGTCCCATGGTCTAATTACGAGATGTTTCCTCCCACCCCGCAGTTACTTTCATGCAGATGAAGTAATCTACCTCTCGCCATCCCACCCTGCCTTCTGCGCTCCTGCCGAGGCGGCTGAGTGCCAGGAGGTTGGGTAGAAGATATGAATGAAACTGTGGTAGTGTGAATTACGGCTTGCGAGCTGCCTGAGCATATCATATACAAGATACGACATACAGATACTGCTACTCACAGGCTTGAAGTGTGTATATATAATTGTTATTTGCTCCTATTCTACTACTGATGTTCATAAAGAACTCTTCCAGCACCCAGCAGAAAATGGGCTAAATTTTTAAAATTTTGCGTCTAATCTATACAAATCCTACACAGAAATATGAGCCTGAAAGGCCACTCTGCAGGTTTTATTTTTCCAGTAAAAGGTGATAGATTCGCCTGGACAAAAGATTGTAGAGGAACAGGGCTATGTTGCTTTCCTATATATGTTTCAATAAACCCCCCTCTTAGAGCCGACATAGTTTGCAAGTGCAATGGCATGATTTTGTCTGCTTAACTCATTCAGTACGAGGTCGGAATTCCTCAGTGTATCTCATCCCCATCTTAGGCATGAGTTTGGAGGGCTCAGCTCATGGTGCAAGAGGCTGCCTCTCTGCTCTGGTTAGTTACTTAGCTGTGCAGAAGGAGTTTGAGACCTCTACTAAAAAAAAATATAATTCTTGTTCCCTGAGTCCCAGACATGCTGGTGCTGTTTCAGAAATGTCAGAGTGGTGTCCAAATGTGACTATGAATATTAATTTAATAGAGGAAATCGGTGAAAGGAAGACTAAAGAATTAGACACTTGCAGTGTTACTTTGCTGCTTATTATGGAAGCCTTTGCCGGTGATTGAGGAGCGTATGAGTCAGTTAAAAGCACTGCAGTGCTGGAGAAAATGATTCTCAATTATCAGAATAAGAGAGAACAGAATAATACGGAGTAGAATTGATTTTGAAACTACTTAAAGTCACAAGAGAGTTTCACATTAATTTTTTTTTCCTTAGTATACTATAGCTCCTGGTGAGTCTGTCTAAAGGATCTTTTTGACCTCATCTCCTGTTTAGAAGAGGTTGCGATTCTTTAAACTTACCTTTTTTTAAACATTTAAACCTTTGTAATTGATTAAAGTGTTCTAGTTATAAGCACAAGTTAAGTCTGCTCAAATGTGAGTTTTACTCAAAATGAAGTGAGCTTCTTGATGTCACTGCATTGCTCTTTGGCAAAGTCTCATTTCTTCTCTATTGCCTTAGGAAGCAAGTTGCTTCCTGATTAAGACAGACACGTGGGAGTCAGAATCCAGGATTTTTCTGTCCCATGACCACAACGCCCAAATACAGCAGTAGGACCTTGGCAGAGAGGGTTGTAAGTGTTAAAAAGACTTTCTCTGGGCAGGACAGTAAGGGGCTGGGGATTCATACGCCTCCAGCACTTCCCACATCTCTCTTCCTCTGGCTTTGGTTCCCCATTGTATGTCCACAGTCTTTCCCACATCGCCGTTCTTCAGATTTTGCTGAAACTCAGGATATCCGTAGCTTCTCTGGGACTTTCACACATTGCACAACACTTTCCTGGTCAGCAAATGGAGGAAAAAGTTGTTGTTAATAAATGAGAACACACTCGTGGGATTAATCAGTACTTAAAAGCAAGAAGAGGGAAAACAGGACCAGCTGCGCCATTCTGAAACCAGAACCTCTTTCGTTTCCAGAATCTGTATTTGCGTAACTACAACATAACAACACAGAATAGCAAAAGTTTATAAACCATACATTTTCTATAAAACTGGACGCCTGTACATGTTAACTCTGATTTCCCTTCTGTCTTCTTTATGAATCTCTGTCAAGTCAGACTTGCTTTAGCAGCTTTGCATCACAGTTACCTTTTATTTTTAATAAAAACCCCACACATTCATATTTTTAAAATTTTTTTACCTTCTCAATTATGTTGTTCATTTCATCTGTCATTTCTGCTCTCCCTTTATGAGCTACAGCTGTTTTCCATGACTTGAATATTTTCTGCCTGTGACACAGAGAATGCCTCTTTTATTCCTGCAGTTGTCCAACGAGCTGGCCAGACTGCGTAATTGAACCTACTCCTCACCCTCTTGGCCTGGGAAACCCACGTTTCGTGCCTCCATCCACAACACCGCCGGTGTCTTGGGTAACCAACCCCTGCCCAAAATTCTCTTGATCCAGCTTGTTCTCAAGCTTGTCAGATGTGCCAGAGCAGATAACTGATTTCAGCAGAATGCCATGACTATTAGTGTCTGTTGTTTTTGTCTTCTTAAATAACTGCTGCGTTACTTGAAGATCCTTAACATTAAGTCTACTTCTTGCTGGCTTTCTGCTTCAGTCTTTTGAGTACCTTTTGCAGGTAGACCCTTATCCTTTCCTTTCTTCACTTAGCCACAGTTATGATCCCTGATTCCAAACTGGCATCCTTGAAATGTCTAGATGATTTGCCAGCTTGCTTTTTAACCTCCACCTGCCATTATTTTCCCTTTTCAGCCACCCCATTTTGTCCAGTAACTTTTTCATCTCAGAATCTTGTGCTGCTTCTGCCATTATTTGCATAGAAAAGCCTACGTACTTGATATGACAAAGCTGCTATGACAATGTACATTTTGTTAATTTATGTTACCACAGCAACTGAGTCATGTGAAAATGTAATGTTACACTGTTTGGTACGGTACCTTGGTGTTTTGATAAGAAGCTAGGGAAACGTCATCTGTGTAGAGCTGCTATGGAGCTGGGGCTTAACAAGGTAGATACCTGTGCCTACAGGGTAGGTATCAACAGCTGGTGTCAAAATGGGTCTACCAAGTAGGATCCTCTAGAATCTAAACCCAGTTCTGTTTGGTTCTTGGAGGAATTGCAGGCGTGTTGGAGGAGGAGATTAGGATCTTGGCAAACACAAACCTGGTCTAGAAAACATAAGGCACAACTTAGTGGGGACAAAAGCAAGCTCCTAAACCTAGGCAGGTATAAAGAATTGCACAAATTCAGGGAAAGGAACAGCTCATGAAAAAGTAATCTTCCAGAAAGGAATATGGAGTCTACCGTAAGTCGCAAGCTGAATATGAGTCAGCAATGTGTTTTCATGGCAAAAACAGTAAACATCCCAGGAAGATGCATGCGTGGGAAGCAGTCCATGGGCTCTATGCAGTGGTGGTAGGACACCAGTGAAAGGGCTACTTTTGTGCACCATAGCTCAAGAAGTATGTGAACTAACACGAGACAGGTCAGGTGGCAACAAGAATGAGCAGAAGGGAAGACTGAAGGAGCTGGAGTTGTTCAGGCTAAAGAAAAGAAGGCAGAAGAAAGACATGCTAAGAGTCTGCATATACTTAAAAAGGCTGTTGCAAAGAGAAAGGGAATAATCTATTCTTGGTAGGTAGGGTAAGATGTAATGGACTTAAATTGCATCAAGGAGAAAAAGCTTTTTTAATGGTAACATTAGTGAGGCAGAGCTTTATATTACAGAGGGTGTAATAGTGTCTCCATTACTGGATGTCTTTAAATATGTGCTGGACAAATAGTAAGTACTATGGATCTGGCATTGGAATTGGAGGATGCACTAGGTGACTAATTAAGGTCCATTCCAAACTTATTTTTCTATGATTATATATGATCTGAGGCTTCTCATTAATCATCATTCCTTTATCCAGTCCCATTGTACATTCAGTTTTCAAGTAGGATCCCATGTCATTCCTGTGTTCTTTGGAGGACAAAAAATGTTTTGTCCCATTTTTCTCTGAGTATAGTTGAAGACCAAAGCCTTTCTCATTTTCCTGGCAGCCCGCAATGGACACAGACTGGTGAGTTGTACTACAGTGAGCTGATGAGGTTACTGTGATAATTTCATGTGAGTCAAACATGCAATAAAAATTATTTAGATGACTGTTGTTGGTCTATTCAAACACATTCCACATAAACCCCACATAATGTTAACATAAATCTGAGATTCTTTAGACATATACTAGATAAAATTACTTGATTCATAAAATGTTATTATATCCCAGACCTACCTTATGCACACAATCCTAAATTGTCCAGTCTTCACTGCTAGGAACCCATAGAAGTTTTTAATGTGAACTGTACTATGTTACTTATTTCCTAGGCATGATTTGTTTTTGCAATGTCTTGTATATTTAAAAAAATGTAGTTAACATTCAGTTATACATAAATAGCTTATACCAAGAACAATTGTCATTTGTTTACTTGGCAGATCTAATCAACAGACCGCATGCCTGATAGGTTTTCTATTTTTCTGACCATGTTATCTAGTCTAATTAGATATTACTTCTTTCTACAAACTTTTTCTGTTATAGCCTTAAATCAGCATGTCTGTGAGAGCAGAGCCATGCACATTTTGGGCACCCTAGAATAAAAAGCTGTTGGTAATATTGCCAATGCTGAATCTATTACTGCAGAGGCTTTTAAAGACAATGTCCATCAGGAGTTTAAACCTACCTTTTTTCCCTTTAAGGACAACTTTGGCAAATTGTATAGTCATCCTTTCAGAGAATGAGGATTTTCTCCCTGTACTGTTTTCTTGTTAAAGATTAATAGTGTGCTTTTCTACACAAAACTTCTATTGCCCATGCACCAGTGCTGATCACATATTCATAGGTGATGTGGAAGAAGAGGCGGGGAATAAAGTGGCAAAAATTTGTGATAATATTGTGTTTCTCAGGGTCATAAAATCTAAAATCCAGCAATGAAGAACTATTGACCTCATGTGAGGCAAAGGATGTTGGAGTTGTAATGAAAATGTCAGTGTTCAGCCGTGGATGAAAGAAATAGGTATTAAGGAAAGAACAGAAAACAGAAAGCATCATTATGCCACGGTACAAGTTTATGGTGCTCCAGTTTTCTGAATGCTGAGCTCAGCTCTTGCCTTCATCTCTCAGAAGAGATGCAGTAGAACTAGACAAGAGTGATACAGATGACCAGGGATGCGGGACAGCTTCTCCATGAGGTGTGGTTGAATAGACAGACTCTTCAGCCTGAAAAGGACACAGCCAAGAGAGTGTGTGAGAGGGATCTGTAAACCATGGATGGCATAAACCCCATGAATAGACCAACTGTCTCTCTTAATATAGGAGTTAGGGAGCATCAGATAAAATTGTCAAGATGGCAGGTTTCAGAGAGACAAAAGAAGAAATTCCCTGAAACTACCAGTGTTTTTGGAAAGCGAGTGGATATGTTCATGGAATAAAAATCCATCTAGAGCTGTTAAAAACTGAGGTGCAGAGCTCTCTTTTTCAGCAAGTGCCTAAGACAGCCCTAAGCCCCAAGTTCCCGCCCTACTGGAGCCTTTATACATTTGTTTAGTTCTTGTGTTTGGCAGAGGATGTCTTCAGCTGGCTGCTGTCACAGAGCGGCCCTGGGCTGGACCGAGATTCATGTCCCAGTGTGAGCATTCTTACTTTGTTGTTTATTAGCCTGCTCACTGAGAAAGCTCTGAAACCCTTTGACTTGTCCAGGGCTGTGCTTCTGCAACCTTGCAGCACAGTGGGAGACAGCCTGGGAAGGGATCAAAAGAATAGGCAGGAGGCAGAAATCTGCCTTTGATAATTCAGAGGGGGTTTTTTTTTCAGGAAAAAAAAAAGATTGCCTCTTACATCCGTGGACACAGACAAGCGTGGACAGATACCTGACTCCATTATCACCTTTTCCTCCATCATGAAAAAGCCAAGCAAAATCCTAAGGCACTCTGAGGCCACAAAATGTGTCAGTAATGCTGGGGGTGGGGGAAGCAATGAAGAAATTCCCTTGCTGTGCTTGCTGGAGAGTGAATCAAGCAGATGCAAACCTACTTTCTGCAGCTGGGAGACGTCACTGAAGTGGGCCAGGGCAGGGGTCATGCTCGCTGTTCTCAAAATTTCCAGAGCATCAGCAAGAAGGAGAATTGTCCGCTGTCAACACATCCAGAGGCATGATTGAAAACTAGCATGGGAATCTTCTTCCCAGCAGAGCACAGGAAAGCAAGAGTTTGATGTCTGAAGAAGTCTGACTGACAGGAATATTAAACAGGCTTTCAGCTAGCAGGATGCATACATGTTGGCTTCTGGAGACCAGGAAGGACAGGATTCACCTCGGGCAGCAGCTCATTGGAGCACTGTGAGACACTGTATAGCCAGAGGAGGAAGAGTAGTGCTGAAGGATTTTTCATACCTACGATCCCCTTTAGGCTGGGGAGAGCGCTGGGAGAAGGTGGTGGAGAAAACCAATGTTAGCATAAGAAAAAGAATTTTTAGGAAGGTCTTTATTACCCCATGTATTCATCTATTTCTACTGTCATGCTGCTGTTTAATGAACAAGGGAGAGAAGGATATGGGAGTGTAGAATGCCTTCATCCCATTTATTTACTATTTGGTGTTTGTATTTTGAAGCAATGAAAATTCAAACAAAAGTAGTTGCTACAGACTTTCAGATTTTGAGTCAAAAACCTTAAAACATTGAGCACTTTTGGATGTATAAATTTTACAGAATTTTCATTAAGTAAAATAATTTGTGTTTCCACCTTTAATTGGGTTTTTTGATTCCTTGATTAGGAAGAAATTTTCACTCTGAAATTTCCTTTAGTTTATCTTAAAATATTTTAAATGCCAAAAATTAAAATGGAAGAGCACTTGGGTGATAATCTTCAGATAATCAAATGTTAACCTTAGATCTTTTATTTTCTTCACAGCTGGCAAAAATTGGCAGAGTACTACAGGGGAACAAGCTCTTTTCTGTCCTTCTGCAGCCAATATGCCTCTTAGTCATATTCTGCTACTTCACCTGACAGTATTTTTTATTATAAGTTTCATAGCTCAGTGCCGTGGGTAGTTGGTGCTTTTGTAAGATGAAGTGATACCATTTTGTTTCCTTCGTTTTGCTGAAGTCTGATCTTACTGACGCAAAAAAAGAATCAATGCTTGTGCTTTCTTTCGGGGGGCGCGGGGAAGCATATTTCGTATATAGTTCTGCTTCCTGATGGCTCTGAAGTCAGCAAGTTACCACAAATGAAAAAAATGGCTTTCAGTTTCAGTGAGAATTCGTTTTTTTTTCAGGAACCACGCAATTTGGCCAAAAGCTGCTAACTATACGCTATCATTTTCTTAGTGGTTTTGCGTATCATTAATGAGATAGCAGTCATATCTTCTCTCCTAATGGTTGCTGTTCTTTATACCTCATCTCCTGGGAGATGAGAATCTCTACTTTCTTTATTCCTTCCATTTATATAATTTTTCTGCCTGCTTTTTTTGAACAAAGCCCTGAAAGCAAACAAGCATTAAATTGTCTCAGTATTTATTTATTCATTGTATTTGAGATAGCAACACTATGATAGTTGGGACCGAGCATCCGTGTTCTCAGATTTTGGTTCACTTTTTTGGTTCACAATTTGTCTTCCAATTTTTGAACCGACAGAACAGTTTCCAGTGTCTATGTTTTAGTCGGGAGGCAATAATGACTTTATACAATAATTCTTTTTATCTGCTCCAGTCTTTGCGCATCTTGGGGCCTATTTCCCCCAATCCTGGCCACCCTTGTACATGCTTATAAGCAGAATCATGGAAATCATAGGAAACTGTATGAGAAGAGACATAATTTGGCCCATCTTTATATTCCACAGCAGGATCATCTCCACCTAAATTAGTCCTGAAGGTGTTTGTCCTACTTCTTGAGAATGCCTGGTGATGAAGACACCATATACTCTGTAGTCAAAAGGCTCCAGCACTGACTGGTCTGTGCTGTTTGAATAATTTCCCTGGGAAAAGTCTTTAAAATAGTCATCGTGGGTTTAATTCTCTAAGTGTAGATGTCTACTGGTATATATCTACAAATACTGTAGGTTTCTAAGTTTTTGCTAGAAGAAGTGGAGATCTGGATCTTGATTCAGTTGTCTACAGATAAATGATGAGAGCCATGTGAGATGGAAAGAGCACCCCTAATGTCTAACTTATATTGAAAGCCATTTCGCTCTGTCTCATCCATTGGACAGGTATGGAGTGCCATTTATGCCTTTCCTCTTTGTTGTACCCTTTACCCTTATTTATCATGTTGCCTCTCAGCTTCTATAGGCTAAACAAGCCCACTATTTCTTTAAACACTGTTTATTCTCAAATCATCCTTTTTGTTCCTCTTTGGACTCCTTCCAGCTGGTTCACGTAGTTCTCATAATAAGGAACTCGAAACTAAACACGTGGTGGAAGAGAGACTGCATGGCATTAAATGTCCACTGCATGAACCCCAGCTTATCTTTTAGGACAGTGGTTGGGGAACTTAATCAGAGGAAAAGCTCTCTTCCATTACATCACCACTGAAGCAAAAGCAGTACATGCAGCTGTGTAATGCTCGCTTCAGGCTATACTTACTGTAAAGCTGAGCGCTGAATACCAGTGAGCCACACGGCCTGGTAGGAGAGTATCAAAATCAGCATGCATCATGTAAGCAAAAGTGTGCTGGCTGTTTCTTGATTATTTATGTCTACAATGCTTTAAAAAAGATGCTCACAGAAATAAGACATCAGAATTGCTCTTAAGAAACTTTATTATTATCTCGATCGCTAGTTTAAGAAGGTATTGCCTTCATTCTTGAAGTTGTGGAGTAAATTTTCAAGTTCATGTGTGGGGGAGGAATACTGAGAGGATTTTTTTGCATATATCTAAAAAGCAAGTTGATCTAAAAATATGCTCCATTGTAGCTCAGTGTTCAGAAATATTACTCTTTTCAGTTCTATTTTTATAAACAGCTTAAATGATTTATAATAGTTCCTTAAAAAAAATCCTTATTACTATAGTACATCTTATGATGGAGGATAATTGTTTCTGAATCTTCTAATTGTTCATGTGTCAATCTATAAGAAACTCAAGAACAGTTTTGTGAGAATAACAGAACAAACTTCAAGTAGAGAGAGTTGTCTCAGGTCAAAGGTAATACAAAGAAAATGCAAACAACCAGACTGATATTAGGAGTGGGAGAGAATGCATGAGTATCTGCAAATCGCATTTGCAGTAAATCCATGCCACTTTGATCATACCTTGATTTTAATAGCATTGTGATACTAATAATGACCATAATGCACATACATGTAACCTGGGATTCTGAATTTCACATTAAAATCATCACAGTTTGAAAGATAGAAACCAAAACAAAAGACAGAAAATTTACTTCATACACTGTTGCCACTGTTTGTTCATCTAGAAGCATATTTAGCTCCTACTGCTTTGATGTTTTGGGTTCAAAATCATCTGAGAGGAAGGATGGGACATTCTCCTCTCTATGGAGACAGAGCTGAATTAGATTTTCAAGTCTGAACTGTTCTTGCAGCTCCAGATTCTCAGGGCAGGGCCCACTGGAGGCTTGGAGTGGGCTTTTTGATCAGTTGTTTTACTGCAGAGCCGAGATCCTGTGTGAGTCCCAGCTATGGCGTGTGACCTGACATACGGACTGAAGGCTTTTATGTTAGAAACCTTGTGAGAATTGGTTGGGTTTGTGATTCTGAAATTGAAGACCGATCAACATCTTGATTAGATACCTTCTGCTTTATGATATTGTCTAATAATATGCAAGATTTTCCACTTGTACCATATATTGCAAAGTGCTTTGAATCCATATTGTTATTCATTAATAAATCTCTCCTGCAGTACTCTTACTATTGTTACCGCTACTTGTTATAGTTTTAAAATTAAGTTATTGGCAAATCAGAATCAGTTTATTGTGATGTACTAACTGCTTCTGAGTTTCTCCATGGCCTTTCGGGTGTGAGTTTTGTCTTTGTAAAGCTTTACATTGTTCAGGACTTGCTGACATAAAGGATAACCTGGTTCTTCCAGTTCATAGAATCATAGAATTATAGAATCATAGAATCACAGAATGGTTTGGGTTGGAAGGGACCTTAAAGATCATCTAGTTCCAAACCCCCTGCCACTAGACCAGGTTGCTCAAAGCCCCATCCAACGTGGCCTTGAGCACTGCCAGGGAGGGGGCATCCACAACTTCTCTGGGCAACCTGTTCCAGTGCCTCACCACCCTCAGAGCAAATAATTTCTTCCTAATATCTAATCTAAATCTACCTTCTTTCATTTTAAAACTATTACTCCTCGTCTATCATTACTTGCCCTTGTAAAATGTCCCTCTCCAGCTTTCCTGTAGGCCCCCTTCAGGTACTGGAAGGCTGCTAGAAGGTCTCCCCAGAGCCTTCTCTTCTCCAGGCTAAACAGCCCCAACTCTCTCAGCCTCTCTTCATAGGAGAGGTGCTCCAGCCCTCTGATCATCTTTGTGGCCCTCCTCTGGGCTCGCTCCAACAGCTCCATGTCCTTCTTTTGTTGGGGGCCCCAGTGCTGAACGCAGTACTCCAGGTGGGGTCTCACGAGAGCGAAACAGAGGGGGAGAATTACCTCATTATTCAATTATTATTTATTGTTTGTATTGTTTACAGTTAAAGGCTTATTAGTAGTAGATTGAGGACTTGTTCTAGGTGTTGTACTAACACAGAATGAAAAAAGGATCTCTGTCCCCTCCATAGCACCTAATTTAGAACAAGAGAAGATAGATGGATGCCACGGTCAGAGGCATGTGATCTGAACAACCATTGGTTTTGGAGATATGAAATCAGATATTTCAAAATGTATATGTAGACAACTCTACTGAAACTGTATGGTGAAAAAAACAAAATCATCAAAACTGAATTGAAATATCTTTTTAAAGCCAAGTAATTTCATCTTTTTTTTTTTTTTTATTGACATGAACAGTTCTTATCCTGATTTGGAGTGGAGAATTTCTTTGAAATTTTCCCCAGGTGGGAAAATTTATTTCCCATATGCCTCTTCCCCAGAGGACAGTGGGATGACTCTTTGGATCTTGTGGCACAGCCTGCACTGGCACAAGGATGTGTACAGTAAACTGTACAGCTCACTTTTCATGAACAACAAGCAATTTTATGGTCAATACCTCCCTGATTTTGACTTCTTCCAGATAACACCTAACAACAATTACTAAGCATGCCACTAGTGCTTTTCAAAATTTAGTTAACCGTGTTGCAGGTGGCCTATGTTAAAGGCCAGTTTCTCTCTAGAAGCCCTGTGAGAAGCAATGTTATGAACAAACTGAAACCATGGCTCACTGCGTAGCATTTGAGAGGTAGGGTGTGGAAAAGGCCCTGACACTGGTTTTCTTTTTCTCTTGTCAAATGTCAGGTTAATTTTAGTTACCGCTATTGCTCTTACTTGGTGTTTGTTCTATGTGTAGTTGGTCTGAATTTGCTTGAGCATGATAGACTGTTGAACCTAAGGCAGAGTGACACTAAGTAGGGTTGATTCTATGTTAGCAGAAGATTTGTTATTGTTTAGACACACTGTTGTGGGGTGAAATCTCACCATCTATTTAAAAGTGACAAGTGAAAAGATTAACACGCTAAACAGGCATAATGATTTCTGATTTGATTTTTTAATATGTCCCATTGCAAAATTCACTGTCTTGATTGCTGTGTGTGCAATTTGCCAAAATTACTTATGCAAAACACATTACGAAACGGTAGCATCTTAGGCAGAGGTGAAAAGACAGCCCAGAAATGCTTTCCTAACCCAAACATACTTGCCCCATGCTAGACCTACTCTAAAAAGAGATGATTAATCTTTTAAATGGCTTGAAGTCCCCAAAAGTATTCCTGTGTTTCACTGTCTATACAACACATTAACTACAATATATTGTGATCGCCACCCTGGTTCAAGTAAAAATAATACTGCAATTTTTTATTACAAAACAAAATTAATTTAGTGCAGGTCTAGAGGAACGTACGTAATGCTGGGTGGGAAGCTGCTTCTCTGTCAGCAGCAGCATGTGGGTTTTCAGTAAACGAGGACATTGGTGATGTTTCAGCTTTCACAGATGAAAGGTAAGAAAGGTTTACATTTTTACATAAACATGCACAGCATGGAGGAGGCTCGTCTGCCTCACTGCTCGTGGCAACTGTTCAAACGAAAATGAACACTTGTTAAGAGTACTATTCTGGGAAGTGCTGAGTCCACGCTGCTCACTGCGCCGACGGCCCCAAGAGCAATACACCTTAGATGTATGCCACAACACAGTCTGGCTAACAAGCGTAGCCTCAGCTTCAAAGGGTTATGGAGTTCAACGAATTGTTTATTGATAGTACATGAAAGAGCTCAGCAGTTAGTGGTGGAGGTTCCAGTGTATACCAGAAACATCCCTACTGTGTCCTAGGGAGAGACACAGGTTGGTAATGAAACAGCTTTAGTACAATTACTAACCAACAGGAGGTAGGGAGGTGGGAAGAGTCTGGGCCATGTATTTGCCTTGGTACCAGAGCACTTGTGTTTCCTCTTTTAATGGAATCCCACCCAATTTGGGACAGGCCTCTATTGCAAAATCCTCAATGGATTTGTCTTACTGGAGGCAAGTCTGTCTTGGTGTTTGCTGAGGGGATGAGTACAGAGCCACTTTCTTCCTGGGGTAGATGGGAGAAATAGTGAGCTCCTTGGTGACCCAGATCCACATGATGCTGTAGGACCCTTATTGTTGGAGATAGAAGGAATTGCTTGATGGCAACATTAAACAGCTTTGATTTTAGCTCACGTTCATTTGTGGGTTTTACCCCTGCTAACAGTCCTGCGTAGTGGGTGTGTTCAGGGTTCTGCAGGAGGTTTATGTTTGCTTTGTATCCTTGGGTAGTTTCTCTCCACAGGGATTTTGGTCCGCGAAGAACCAAACTGCGCCAGTTTGTTGAGCAGAGGAATGGTTCCCTACCATGGAAAAAACAAATCTTCAGGCTGCTTCTTAGAGCTGTAACCTGTTAGAGACAGAGCTGTGTGTTCCTGGGACAATCTAATGTCATGTTAAAGGGAACCAAGAGAGTACTGAAAAGAAATCACAAGGCTACTGTCTTTGCCTTCTCTAGATCTTACTTAAAAGAGAATCACTTGTTCTCATATTTGCTGCTTTTTAGTATGTAGCAGTGAGACTTTAACATAAGAGAAAGTTGCTTCATTATCAGTCAGGCTATGAATTTAGTCTTACCTCTTTCTGCAAGAGGCATGGCTAACCAAAGATTAGAACCTTGCAGCTTGGGCTTGGCTTAGCCGTCTTGATAACAGTTTGGAAGCATCTTGCCAAAATATTAGCATAATATGTACCAGGACTGGCTCCAGGCATATTGCTGCGTGAACCAAGCCTCTTTGTATGCTTCTCCAAATGTGTTGCTGAAGGCTATGGTTGCAGGAGGATGATACTCCAGTAACGGTTTGCATAAGGTTAAGTTTGTATCCTGTTATCTGAACAGAGCTTGCAGCAAGCCTGAATGAAACTTGCTGGCTTTGCCTCATTTTCTGTTAATACATTTTCAGGATCATCTGCTGGTATTGCTGTATGTATATTTGCATCACACTTAATCAGTATGATTAATCTGATATTTTTACACAGACGACAATCTTCTATATTAGGAAAATGCCAGGTCCTTGCCTTAGATGTCACAACAACTCTCCCCATATCAGTCCTTATTTTGAGGATTAATTAAATTTGATTGAAATGATGTCATACCCCGGGATTAGCCCTCTTTTTATTTGAGAGAAGATGAAAGTTTCCTTCTTCAATGTGATTTTTTGTTTGGCTGGGTGAGAATTATGTGTCCGGAAGAAGGCTAGAGTTTAAAACAACATCAAGTAAAAATGCAGCCTTCAAGTCAATGGCTTCTTATCCATATAGGGCAGAAGTTTGTAAGATATATACCCAGTTTACCTCTCTCTAACTGGATTAAGTCCATGACTTCACTCTACCTAGTAGTGGTGTCTCTGAGCTGGTTTAAAACTAGATTGCTTAAGTACCACTGGCAGTTTCAATGTGCCAGTGTGGTACCCTGCATGAGCTGTGAAACCTGACGGCATGACTTTGGGGAAGCTCTCGTGATTCAGAGAGTTTCCCTGCTGCCCTGTTGCATGCCACCAACACTCGGCATCAGTCTGATTGCTGACGCATGCTTCTCAGCCCACTCCTGGATACCCAAACTATCTACTAGGGCTTCAGGAGTCTGTGAGGGAATCGGTCTTCTTCAGGATCACCACTAATTCTCATGTATTTTTGTCTCTACTTTTCCAGCTACCCTAAAATCACTCATAGCACTATTAGTACTACAAGAACTGCATTTTTAAAAATAAAAATTAAAAAACCTATGTTACAGTAAAGTAGAGGATGTGAGAAAGTTGTTGCTTTGTTTAAGGTCAAATACATAGAAATATGTGAGGTGCACTCTTTTTCGTTCAGCTACAAAGCTCTCAGCTTTCTCACTGAATCCAGTTCTTTGATGAGTCTCACCATCAGATATTCTTGTTTTGAAATGGATTGTGATTTGTGTTCAAACCTATTCTTATGTCTTCATTTTTCTCCAGAAGCCTTCAAGGAAATTTTCAAGGAAGCCCTCAAGTGAACCTCCGTAAAGCTCTCTGTGGTCTTTTGGAGTACAGTTTATAACTGCAAAAAGTAGCCACTGAAAATGAAATTTTATGTGAACATATTATTTGAGTATCCCTTCTGAGACAGAATGTTTATATTTATAAAAGGGTAAAAAATGTAAGTGATTACTGGTGCTTTATAGATAATAGCTATGAAGATACCAAAATGAATCTGGGAGCAATAGCGTATTGGTGGTAAATGACTCCTCTCTTTCCCTGTGGTGCCCCAGGTCTGGCTTTCTGACACTGGGATGTGCAAGAAGCTGATAAAACCTCAAACAATTAGTTCTGTGCTGATGGCAACTCCACTGATCATTGCACGTGAAATAGCATTTTACACTGAGTGGATGCAGTCACAAATCTTTATTTTGGAGGTGCCTGGTTCAGCTGAGAAAGTGGCTTCATGGTGCAGCTTCTCACTGTTTGTTCCTGGCCTGATAGCACTCGTAGTTCACCTCTCTGTTGTGAGGGTTGCGTAGGAAACTGAACCTTTTGGGAGGATTTTTTTTTAATTCTGTTATTATAAACTACAATAACTCCAGCTGGTGCTGGAGTAAAGATATCTTACATGTGCTCATGTATTTTTAAGAGCTCCAGCTAATGCTTGAGGGAGGTTTTATATATACATTTTAATGTATAAAATGTATATATGTATATACATTTTAATGTATATAAAAATATAAAATCAAATACTTTCTGATTATTCATCTGTGCCCTCATGGCCAGGAAGGCCAATAGTATCTTGGGGTGCATTAGGAGAAGCGTGGCCATCAGGTCGAGGGAGGTTATCCTCCCCCTCTACACTGCCCTAGTGAGGCCACTCCTGGAGTACTGTGTCCAGTTCTGGGCTCCCCAGTTCAAGAAAGGTAAGGAACTACTGGAGAGAGTCCAGCGGAGAGCTACAAAGATGGTCAGAGGACTGGAGCATCTCTCTTACGAGGAGAGGCTGAGGGAGCTGGGTCTGTTGAGCCTGGAGAAGAGAAGACTGAGGGGGATCTTATCAATGCTTACAAATGCCTTAAGGATGGGTGTCAAGAGGATGGGGCCAGACTCTTCTCAGTGGTGCCCAGTGACAGGACAAGGGGCAATGGGCACAAACAGAAACATGGGAAGTACCATCTGAATATGAGGAGGAACTTCTTTACTTTGAGGGTGACAGAGCACTGGAACAGGCTGCCCAGGGAGGCTGTGGAGTCTCCTTCTCTGGAGATATTCAAAACCCGCCTGGATGCGACCCTGTGCAGCGTGCTCTGGGTGAACCTGCTTTGGCAGGAGGTTGGACTAGATGATCTTTCGAGGTCCCTTCCAACCCTAACCATTCTATGATTCTGTGATTCTGTGAACTTGTCTTAGTCTGTGAGTAACAATCAAATGATGTATGTTTTAAATGTCTTTTTTTTTCACTGGACCCCAACATCCATGTAGTATCAAGGAAGGTGGCATTAATTACCCATGCTGTGTGGTGTTCTGCACCTGTTGCTTGTGCTATTTATTGCTTTCAATTCTCAGGAAGTGCAGTACTTAACAGATATCTTGAAAAATTGTTTTATCTTGCCAGATTTTTCCCCCTATTTGATGAGTGTGGTTTCACCAGGAAAGATTTTGGTAGAGGATTATTTTTCCCCTCTGGTCAGTGATTTTGTACCAGGCTCTATGAAATGCTGATCTGTTTTTCTGTCCAGAGAAAGTGTTCAACGATAGTATCAAATGATGTATTACTGTATTGCAAAGCAAGTGAATGTTTTAATTGCTGTTGGGAGCGAGTGAACCTCTTGTTGTTCCTACCTGTTGCTCCTCTTTGTTCACCTGTTTGACATAAGGAAAAGCATTTATAAGGCCCTCTTAAAAAATAGGCAGTATGTTACCACCCAAACAGCAGCTCTTTCTGCACCCAAGGTGTCATTTTGGTCTCTCTTGCAGTACTTTGAACACGTAGCCCGACAGGAAGAATGCAGCACTCTGCTCCCTCCCTGCTGGCCTGAAGGCTGCCCCCGATCACTTAGACACAGACTGAACTGTGATGTGCCGTATGCTGGAGCCTTAAGTCTTCATTAGTATAAGTCATTAGGTCTCAATCAGCTTAAAACCAACAGTGCTATGTGTTTCCTTCATGACTGTGGTCTGCTCTGTCCTGTCTCCCCTCTCAGTACAGTGCCTGGGTCATGCATAATGTCCCCTCCAAGGCCTTTGCGACCCTGGCATGAGCTTCCTGAGCCCCCACTGCTCCTGAGGTGGTGTGTGATGGAAGATGTCCTCTGCTGGGGGACATTCTGGACTTGTGCCGTAGCCAGGTATACTCCAGCTGCCTCAAGGTCAAAGGCAGTACATGGTCTGAGAGAGGAATATTTAAAGCCCTGAATGTGCTGGAGCTTGTTTAGCATCAGAGCAACTCTCACACACCAGCAGCTAGATAAATACCAAACTGACTGCAGATTCACAAGCATGGAAAGCCCTTCCAAGCTGAGCTTTTAGTTGAGAATCACTGTTCCCAAAATATCCATCTAGCTTGTCCCATGGGTCACCCCAGCTATCTACTGTATTAAAGAGGCCAGGAATTACTTTCTCTTCCAAGTGAAAATATGTGGCAGGTGTCAGCATCCTTTCCAAGGTAGAAGGCCAGGCTGAATGTTTCCTTTCCAAATTGAAAGGTCAAATGTGCCAGCAGAGAATTGCAGGAGCCAGAGCAAGATGCCGCTAATGAGATATCTGAAGCCTCTTGGCTCAGGGTGAAGCGCGGGCCGGAGGGACAGGGATCTGAAGCCCTTCTCTCTCCTGTCCTGCGAGATGTCATGGCCCTGAGCTCCAGCTCTCTGTGCACCATGCGGGCTCTACCCGTGGGCCTTCCTTGGTCTCTACATAGCAGATTGCCCATCCCTCGTACTCGGCAGGGACTAGCTGCTAGTCGCCTTTTTTAAGTGATTATTTTGAAGGGCACCAGTTCAAGGGAGGCAGGGTGAGGATAAGGATGGGAAAGATATTCACAAAATTACCAGATTCAGTTGTTGAAAAGTTGCAGCTCAGATTCCCTCCCCCAAATCAGTGCTGTTTTCTTTAAAACACCGCTTTATTTTCTCTTCTGGCCCTCCCTCCCCACTCCCTGGCCACGTCTTCATACTTTTTTCCCCCCCAGCAAGAGTTAGAAATGGGATTAATTTGCACTAAAGGCCAAGCTCTTCGCTTGACTGCTGGCTTCGGGCTTTGCGCTGGGAAGGGGCAGGAGCCAGGAGAACAGCATGGCAGCTGATACCGGGGGCTTCAGCCACAACCGAGGGTGGAGAGTCCACTCCCAGACATTTAGTTGAGTTCAGAGGGCAAAGGGAAAAGGCAAAAACAGGCAGCAAAGCCTATTTTAGCAGGCTCAGAGGAGCAGGGCTGAGGATGAGGGACTCAATGAGTAGTTTTGTAGCTCTGTGCAAATCCTAGGAGGCATTAAGGAGAGTCAAGGTATTTGTGATATCTCCTCCTTCCTGACTCACTAGCGGCATTGCCTGTGGAAATTACTCACCTTACTTTTAAAATTGGCCCAGGATTGGGATTGTTTTTTTCCTGAGAATAATTAAGATGCCCAGAAAAATATGTTTTTTTTCATATGTCTTTGCTGATGACTGCTGTCAGCGTGTTGCAGACATTTGGCTTGTCTATGTCAGGATTAGACCTGTTTGTTGGTGTCCTGCACGGGCTTGCTCTGAGTTCATTCTATACTGCATCCTGCTAGCTAGACCTGGAAGACCATTCAGATAAACTCCAAATGTGTTTAGGAGAGTGCAATGCCTTGAAGGGGACACTGGTGGCTGGGGCCAATGCTGTCAGGACGTTTCTTTTCCACTAATTCTATTGGTGAATAAAACCAGTGCTCATCACTCATCTTCTGCAAAACATGCCCCTTAAAGATGTTTAAAATTGGTATATAAAATCAAATTTGGATTATCGTTTATTATGTCTTTAGTTTTTTGGGGTAAGAGGTTTGTGAAAAATAAATGGAAAATTGTTGAGCCCTAAAAAGTGAATAAAAATCTTTTTTTCCCCCATTATGAAACATAGCATTTCCTTTAGCTGAACTCCTCTCCTGGTCGGTCAGTTCCAGTGGCAGGGCTGAACTCTACTTGCATTTAACAGCTCTGAATGCTCCTGTGGTCGTTACTTGTGGTGATACCAGAATCTAATTTGTAGAAACAGTAGGCAAGAGAGGGGAAATTCAGTCTGAACATTTTGTCCTTAAAATTATGGGCACAAAGTTAATAACATAGCTAAAACCTTAATTAATGTTATTTTCAATCCCCTTTCTGAACCAGAACTACTGACATCTCTGGTGTAATCTCCTGAATGCAACCCCATAAAAGCCTTCGCCCACATATCCCACTGTAGGAACCAGAGCACCTGAATGCATCCTTGTTTGTTGTCCTGTTCAATCAACCTTAAATACCAGTAGCTTTGCCTCAGCAGCAATGCCTTGGGCACGATTCGTCATGTTCTGTGCATTGGCTCAGTACCCTGCACTTCACTGTGAATCTAACATTCCCTTTTATTTCTTCAAAGCCCTCGAGGGCAAAAAACAATTTGCTGGTAGTATTTCTCCTTTTTTTATGGATGGAGAAAATATTCTATTTATTTCTAGAGAGGTACATTTACCTTTCATGTCCTTTTCCTTTTCTTGTTAGTTAAAAAGCTATTGCAAGAGTTTCTTTTTCCCTCAGTGGATTTTTCTGCATAATTAGTGAGAAATGGCACTTGCAGTGTTCACCATGTACTTGTGCTGTGGACAAATCACATTCAAGCACTGTGAAAAATGTAGTGTCATTTCCCACCAAATGTAATGAATAATATTGCATCACCTGCTGAGTGGCAATCTGTAAAGCACTGACTGCTCAGGAGTTGATGCAGAATGACAATGTAGTGGCTGATGTTCTCTGTTTACTCACAAAGCCTAGGCAGTATAAATTTGTAATCCACAAGATGATGTATAGCGCTTATTTTTTACTTCACAGGGTCCTTCTGGAGGGGCTGAAGTGGACTGTGACGGTTTTGGTCTGTCCGAAAATGTGTCTATTAAACAACCTCAGGAGTGAGAGCCATACAAGGCAAACATATGTGAGCTAGCTTTGGACAGCTGTCTTGGGTACTGGTAGCAGTCTAGCCGTGGTGCTTGTCTTGTGCCCTTCATCCTTCTGATTGAACCTGGCAGCTTTTGGGATGCAGATACATTCCCATTAATTGTGGAGCTGGGATCAGAAACCTAATCATTTCTAAAATTACTGCATCTTGAGAGGACTGAGATAAATGGGCATCTTGGAGGATAAAAGTCCTCAACCCCTTCAGTTAAGCCTTCCAGCAAACCCACTTATGTTTTTGTTGAGATAAAGCAGAGGAACACTCACTGTTTACTGGCACCCCAAGCCAAACAGGTAAAGCTGAGGACTCAAAGGAAGGTCATTAATTACTGTACAAAATCCTGGTCCCCCCACTGAGCAGTGTCCCTTAAACAAAGCAACAATTCTTTGCTGCTACACCGTGCAACATTTCCTCATTCAGTTGGTATGCAAGGGCACGTGTCACATGGCAGCAATGAAACAGGATGAAAATGTAAAAAAAAAAAAATCTCGGTCATTTACTGTTATCTGTCTAACAGCCCTAATAACAGTAATTTAATAAATGATTCAATATTTTTTACAGGAGGCAGTAGAAGGTCAGTTCTTCACTGTCAAGAAAATGAGATTTGTATCTCAGATGTCCGGTGCGCGGTACATGTACTATGTGCAACATCCTGAGTATAAAATCTGAGTTTAACTCTCCTGGCCAGATTCTGCCTCAGGAAGAGTACAAAGGCCTGATCCCTTGTCCTTCAAGAACAGGAAACTACTCCAGTGGACTCCCATATAATACAGATAAGACTCTAACATCAAATAGTTAGATTAACTTCAGCCTCTGTTGAAGTCAGTGGAATTGCTGAATATTTATCTCGGTATGGCAGAATGGGAAATCCAGCAGGTTATTTCTGCAGCGTACCTTCGTTCTCAAGTCTGCATCCTCTCAGCCTGGTCATAGGAGATGCTCCTTGCTATGTACTGAGAAATCATAGAATCATAGAGGTTGGAAAAGACCTTTAAGATCATCAAGTCCAACAATTAACCTAACACTGCCAAATCCACCACTAAACCATATCCCTAAGCACCACATCTACACATCTTTTAAATACCTCCAGGGATCATGACTCCACCACTTCCCTGGGCAGCCTGTTCCAATCGAACAACCTGTCCCTCGACAACCCTTTCAGTGAACAAAATTTTTCCTGATATCCAATCTAAACCTCCCCTGGTCAACTTGAGGCCATTCCTCTCATCCTATCATTTGTTACCTGGGAGAAGAGACTGATACTCACCTCGCTACAACCTCCTTTCTAGTAGTTGTAGAGCGCAATAAAGTCTCCCCTCAGCTTCCTTCTCTCCAGTTCCCTCAGCTGCTCCTAATAGGACTTGTTCTCTAGACCCTTCACCATCTTGCAGTGTTAATTTCCCCTGTGGCTGAATCAATTCAGTGAATCTCTTCTTTTTTCTTAGAGAAAAGAAATCTGCCATGTCTTCCTCTTGCCGTCAGGTCTGACAAAGTAGCACGCAGTATGCAAGAGAACACAGAGAAACTTCAGAGGTGCTCAAAGCCACAGAAGAACAGAAAAGCTCTAGGCAACATCAAGACCACCAAAAAATTGATCATGCTGATCAAGAGCAGTGAAACAAAATGAATTACAGAATCACAGAATCACAGAATCAATCAGGTTGGAAGAGACCTCTGGGATCATCGAGTCCAACCATTGCCCTGACACCACCATGTCAACTAGACCATGGCACTAAGTGCCATGTCCAGTCTTTTCTTAAACACATCCAGAGATGGTGACTCCACCACCTCCCTGAGCAGCCTGTTTCAATGTCTAATGACCCTTTCTGAGAAGAAATTCTTCCTAATGTCTAACCTGAACCTCCCCTGGCGAAGCTTGAGGCTATGTCCTCTTGTCCTATCACTAGTTGCCCAGCAGAAGAGGCCAACTCCCACTCCACTACAACCTCCCTTCAGGTAGTTGTAGACTGCAATAAGGTTACCTCTGAGCCTCCTCTTCTCTAGGCTAAACAACCCCAGCTCCCTCAGCCGTTCCTTGTAGGTCAGACCCTCCAGACCCTTCACCAGCTTGGTCACCCTCCTCTGGACTTGCTCCAACACTTCAACATCTTTCTTGAAGTGCAAGGCCCAGAACTGAACACAGTACTCAAGGTGCGGCCTCACCAGTGCCGAGTAGAGAGGGACGATCACTTCCCTAGACCAGCTTGCTACACTATTCCTAATAGAGGCCAGGATGCCATTGGTCTTCTTGGCCACCTGGGCACACTGCTGGCTCATGTTTAGCTGGCTGTCGATCAGCACCCCCAGGTGCTGATCAGTGCAACAGAGCTTGCTTTCTGCTCACGGCTTACATTGTAAAATGACTGTAATATTTAACAGCTTTCAGGCAAAGAAATCTTTCATGCCTTCATTGAAGAAGCCATTTAAACAATTACTTGTTAGGTTATATGAAAGAGCATAGGAAACCACCTGCATTTTGTTTTAAGTGGCAACAGAATCAGTACCCTTTTAAACAGATGTTTTTCCTAGCAGTGTCAAAGCTGTGGATGTCATGGGACATGCCATACCCCTGGTTCCTAGGTGGGAATCCAGGTGTGATATTGGACACACTGGCCCCTTTTCTTCTGCCAGTTTCCTACATAGTTGAGAATTACATCTGAAAAAAACCAGGGCTGGCTGGCTCCTTACATGTCACCTAGTTGTCCTTTCACCCAAGGAAAACTGAACTATAACTCAGCCGTCCTGAAACACATTTCTGCAATATGTTCTTAAGGATGATAAGGATGGACAGGGTCAGCTGAGATCTCACCTTCTCTGAGCCAGTTGTGAGTATCTTCCACAGCTTTCCTGCTGGCTCACGTTCAGTTTATTCACTCTCAGCATGATTTCTGTCTTTTTGCAAGAGTTTGGCTTCTCAACATCCTGTGCTTCTCTCTACCTGTACCCTTTCCTGAGTAGTGCTTCATCTTTATTCCTGTATAGTTGTATCTGCAAATGGGGATTATGGAAGTATGGAAGTATATCCATTATGCTAAGGAAAAACAGAAATGTTTTTTCCTGATTTTGTTGGGGTTTTTTTGCCATTTCTGTATTTCTTGTCTTTGTTGAAATGTGTTTCAAGTTGTGGAGTCTCCTTCTCTGGAGACATTCAAAACCCACCTAGACGCATTCCTGTGTGCTATGATCTAGGTAATCCTGCTCCGGCAGGGGGATTGGACTAGATGATCTTTTGAGGTCCCTTCCAATACCTAACATTCTGTGATTCTGTGAATACAGGAGGTTGGGAAAGAAGGGCAGCACTTTTCATCTTGGTTTGGCTAATTCATAGCCAAGTCCCCAGCTGTACTAACTCAAAGCCAATATCATGCCTCTTGGTTGCCTGGATAATACAAATTAGCTGGATGCATTGTGGCTGGATGCATCACTGCTATGTTCCCTGTGGTAGAAGGGATATGGGAAGTGACTTAGCCTTTTACTCAGGTGTAAACCTGGTCTGGCCACCCTAAATTTGAAATAGGAAGACAAAGTGGCACTTGGGGCTGGCTCAATAGACAAATAAATAATTATAGCATTTGTAGCTAAAATTTGACACTGTCCACCTGCAGTAGATTTATGAGAACACACAAAACCAGAGGAAATGATATTATTTATAGGAGAGTGTCACAGGTGGAACAGAGTAACCGAGATCATGGCCACATCTTTTTAAAATTCAGTGGCAGATTTACGTTTCAAAAGGTAGTTCTTTCTGTTTTCTCTCAGCTTAATTTCAGCAGGGCTAAATTCCTGTTTTCAGGCTGACTTGCACCCCTGGATTATCTGGCGGAACATAATACGGACTCCTGAAAGAATCAGATTTCTGTAGCTGGTAGCCGTAATTCACAGCATTTTTAAGGCAGTAAGAATTTGCAGCAGAAGGAAAATAGAGAAGAAAAGACAGGAAGCAGAAGAAATGATGCCAAGGTCACGTCAAGATCATTGACGTCTTGGGAAGGAGATGCATTGATTTCCATAGCCTGTGGGTTGGGCCCATAGGAGACAATTACTAGAGTCCCTGGGTATTGGGGTGAGTTTGTCTCTGCTGTTTATAACTTGTAGTGGGATTACAGCAAGAATGAATTTAGCAATCATCAACCTCTCATACAACTCCACTTATACTCAATGTGCTGTCCCTTCCCTCCTTATATTTTGCTGTTCCTCCTCTGCATCCTGATTTTGCAGCACATGGAGTAAGAGGCCTTTCAGATGAGATTGGGACAGGGTAGTGAAGGCTGATCTGATTCATGAGCTGTGGGACAGGAGGGCAGGTCAGGAGAGGAGAGGTGACACCAGGGAAAGTTTACCTCAGTGTCCTCTGCACGAGAGCTGCAGGCACTATCAACTTCTCCTGGTGTTCCCTGCACCTGTGAAAAGAGTGGAAAAGAGAATTTCTCCAGGCCTTTTGGACCCATGAGTGTTGCTAAGCCCTTGAGAAACTGTCCTGACTATTTTCTCTTCTCCTTCTGTGGCCCTGGAAAATGGGCTATTTTATTAACAGTGAAACGAGATGACTGAAACAGCCCTTCCTATTTTGTGTACTAATACAGGAGAGCAGGTAAGGGCATACTGAATCCCCTTTCAAAGCAGC
Source organism: Nyctibius grandis (assembly GCF_013368605.1). Classification (NCBI taxonomy): domain Eukaryota; kingdom Metazoa; phylum Chordata; class Aves; order Nyctibiiformes; family Nyctibiidae; genus Nyctibius; species Nyctibius grandis. Next base: position 108,268,012 of record NC_090659.1, read on the forward strand.
AAGATTTAAACAAATGTTTAACATATAAATACATGCTTAACTGTGCCCCAAATAAAAATGCTTTTCTGAACTGGGGCATTAGTTACCAAAGCAAAGGCACAAAGGAGAAATAAAACTCTTCAGAGGCCACACCAGCTTCCTTAGCAAGACAGTAAAAGACAACACACTTGTCCAGCATTCGGGGAAGGATTCAGTTTGAGATTATGAAACCTGAATGTAGGGAACTGAGAGCTCTAGTGCAGAGGATCCCATGACAGGTAATGGCATCCCAGCTGATACATCCCTGGGGTGGAGGGAGCTGCTCAGCGGCCAGGCACTAGAGAGACCTGCATGCCTGGTTGGGTGCCTGCACATAGTGTCATTGAAGCTGCTTGGCTTCCAGCAGGCCATGGTCCCCGTAGATCATGGCGCTGTCTGCCAGCCCTGTGTGGGAGTCTTGGGTGTCCCATGGCATCCCAAAGAGCGTTAAATCCTCATGTATGGAAAACTGAATCAAACAGTAGGTAAATACGTCAGGGTGAACTGAATTATTCTCTGGGGTCTGCTGGCCGTGCTTCCTCAGGATTCAATCTATTTTTCTGCACATAGGTGCCTAGTGCCAATAGAGATCCTTGAGTATCCAAGACATCCATGTGAGCTGGTGCATGTGGCACAGGATCTATAGGAGACTAATGCCCTCTGTAGCAGCAGCTGGAGACCAGACATGTCAGATGGCACTCAACACTTATCTGAACGGGGTCCTATATCTCTGCTGACCACAGTGTGCCCTAAGGGCCTAACTCATGTGTAGACATTTCCAAGTACACGCCTAGATGTACATGGATGCTCTGCAACTGCTTGCTACCATGGGTTAACTACCCTTATCTCCTTAGCTAACCATACCTTGAGATAGGTGCATCAGCTGGTAAACCCAGAAGGCACTTTCACTAAATGAACCCTGTCATGACTGCAGAGTACATCCTTACATTTGAACAAAGGAGGCAAAAATAATAGAATTATGGACCAGAACTTTTATTCTTTACTTAGGCAAAACAGCGTTCAGGGTTGTTGGCAGTTCTGGTGAAAAGCATTACTTCACATTAAATACTTACATAATACTGTGTAATCATGCTAAGATATTGCAGTAATTTCCCAGGAACTAATCTCTAACCGCAGAGAATGATAAATTGACTGACATCCATTGATTTGTTTGTGACAGTGTTTAAAAAGTAGAAGTTACTAAAGCGCTGTTTTGATCAACACGACTTCACTGATTATAGATCTCATTTATCTCGCTAAGTTGATTTCTCTATATATTATTAACTTCAAAACTTGGCTTCTTCTAACAAAGAGTTATTTCTAAATTCAGTATTTCCATTACACAGTAATTCCATGTGTTTTTTGCACATGTGCTGGTTACAGCTGAAAAGTCAGTGTTGGCCACATGGTATTATGTGAAGTGCCGAATATATGAGATGAGGTACCCAAAACTGCTGACTGATTAGTGGCAGACTCCCCTCATATACTGCAAACATGCTGGAGAAGTCAGTGTCACTGGGGCACAACGTCACCCGGGACATTTTCTGCACACCTCAAAGACCCCCTCTCTGGGATCTGTACCTGTGGAGCATTGAAGTCATGGCAGGCAGACTTCACTTCACCTTACTCCAGTCATCTAGAAGTAAGGTCCAGGCTAAGCTTATGAAATAGCCTCCATTAATGGCCAGAGAGGCAGAGGAAGGCATTTCAAAGGGTGATTCACTTCCCCCATTGACTAGAGAGGGAACTTAATCATTAACTGAGGCTGGATACCTAACTTTTAGACAGCTGAAATTATGTGACATGAATACCTCCAAAGTCCTAAATCTGTAGGAACATTTGCAACAGCTCTGGAGCCTTTTGCTCTGTACTTAGAAAATTGCTGCATCTGCTGTGATTTTAAGTAAAGGTCTATTGCCAGTAAAATTGAGACTTCAGTAATAAGCCTGACATTTAAAATTGTGTTAGTTAATTGAAAGACCTGGAGAGACCATTTAAAATTACATGCCTTTCTATCTGTGCACTGAGTAACTAATGCTGGTCTGGTTACTAATTTCTGCGTAGTTTAGCAGGGTACTCAGCCTATTATCTTACTCTTTTCATCGGGAGCAGAACTCAAGACTGACAAGTACCACTGTGCAAATTGTTGTCAATCACTGCCACTCCTTCTGCAGTTGCCTTAATTGTACTTCATTATTTGTATCAATACCATGTATTCAAGGACTTTAAATAAAATGATCTTAGTTTTAAAGGTGCTAGTGAAGAGGCTAGTTTGGACTTCGACATCTCTGGAGACTGTTTAATAGTGAAAACAGATTACCAAATGCAGAAAGCTTACAATTTTTTCTTCTATCTGATATTAACTTTTCTCTAAGTGTGATTTTAACATTTATTTTCCAGTCCAATGAATCATATGCAAGGGATTGTATTTTGACCATCACCTCTGATTTTAGAGATTTTAGAGTGAGGCTTGAATCTCCTAAAAGGACCTTGGTTTTCAGTCATATGAGCCTATAGCTTCTTTTCGATGGCACCAAGAACCTTAATTTTCCACTTCGGGTTCCCTTTACAAACCCAGGGTCATTGGTTTAAATAAGAAAACATAACAGAAGTACTAAGAAGCAGGCAATTGTTAGCAGCTGTGCCTTATGTTTCGTTATGGTTACAAAGCGTTTTAGGAGTCTTTGGAATGATCAAATACTAAAATGCAAATATTGGTCAGTACCTTTCAAAGCTGACAAATCATTTGGGACATCTTATTTCTTAAGTACACACCTTGACACCTTGACTAAAATTGCTGGATTTGACAAATGTGCCAACTCCCTACCTCTAAAAATCAATTCCTTTCATTCAGTTGAATTAAAAATCCAGAAACATTGACCGCTAAATGTACTGATCTTATGTTTAGGAGAAAAAAGGCACACTTCTTCCTTCTCATGCTACTTTTTCTATCAATCAAATTAATGAGCAATCTTGGCTTGGATAGAGATTTTCTGTACAAGTTTTCTTTTGACCTTGAATATTAAATTTGGCTCTGGCAAGCAACACCAGTAAGAATTTGAATATACATACTTGGGATTTCAAGGTTTGTTTTTATATTTGTCCCTTTTATCTGGTGCCAAGAAGTCTTTTATTGCAGAACTATTTCTCAACTTCTTTCCCATGAATATGTAAAATTCTGCCTATGGCAGAGAACGATCTCCCTTTTGATAGGTACGTTTGCAATATCTTCTGCCCATTTCCCCCTCACATCCCAATTGTAGTGAGATAATTTTGCACTTATGATCAACAACAAAAGTAATTCCAGTTTTCCAAATGCCATGTTAAGAAGTCTGATTATCTCAAAACAGAAGCAACAGGGGGCTCAACTTCACAAACTATGCATTATCAAGTTCAGATAACAAGACTTGTGATATTAAGTTGATTAAGGCTGCTTATGATATAATCTCATATCTAGGGCTTAAGGTTTTCTTCAATGAGATGAAGAAGAAACCTACCACCTAAGACTCCAAAAAGTATCTGTTAAACAGAAGTACCTGTATTTGGAAAGACATATAGCCTATTATTTAGCTTTCTTCTTATTTTGATGTGTAAGTCTGAGAGCTCCATCAGACACCGCTTCTTTTCAAAGTGTCTTTTTCTTTCCCTGACGCTGGCAGTGGCTGATGGGAACTTCACCTTCTGATGCCGGGCTTGGTTTTTGGTGGGAGTGCTTTTTTCTCCTTTGATTATAGGTCAGCCTCAGACAGCTCAGGACTTGGCCAGCTTGCTGCCTGCCTCAAAGCCTGTAGCTAGCCACTACTCCTCTAACACTGAAAGCTGCAGCATTCCCATTATATGCCATTCCCTTCCGTACCTGAGGTGACGGCTGATGGACCTTTTTGGTGCAGAACAGCTTGGTGGGGAGGGCAGATGTGGCAACGTTCTTGCCCTCCGGTATGAAGGGACTCTGCTGTCTCCTGAGTGAACAGAGACTGAAAGGGCTGATGAAATTTGGAAGACTGTAAGAGACTTTACGGGCTTGTAGATAAAAGCAGGCCACTCTTTTTCTCCTCTTGAGCTTTCCTGTTTGTTCCCACTGCCCTGTAACCCATCCTGGAGTAAAAGTGACAATGCAGGAACAGTCAGTCAGAAACAGCTACTGTTGAATTAGTCTTCCATAAGAAAAATCAAGAATAATTTGTCTGATTTTTGGAACAGCAGGCTCAGTGCCATCTGCAAATCAGGTACTGGTATCCAGGTTCAGGTCCGGTTTCTCAAGTTGGCTCTCAGATGCTGAGGTCACCAGAATCAGTGACTGCTCTTGAAAATGTGGACATTAATCCCAAATGCTTCACATTGAGATCAGAGTATGAGCTGAGATTCAGTGGAAGAGACATGAATATTAAGAGATTAAGAGATGGCTTAGTGGATTTGTCTGCTGTTACGCAGAGGGCATCACTTAAGTGGACCTAAAGTTTCAGCTTGGTTGTGAATTTGCATCACGATGTGAATGAAGAGGTCACAGAAATGGTTTGCCAGGCATTGCAATGAGCACATCCCTTGGAAGCACATGTGCAGGAATTGATTCATTGACTCACTGAATTAAACTGTGTTTTGAGCATTAAACTGACAGCTGCTAAGCAATTAAAAGAGATGCCTATTCTCAAGTGCTGATAGAAAGAATATAGTCAACATCTTTGAAAAACGTACCATTACAGCATATTTTGTGATAGGTTTCAGTCCCTTACAGTTCATGAATTATTAGCAAGTTTGACAGCGTAGGAAGGCTTTGATCAAACCAGTCCAGTGCTTCAACGTCACCCCAAACTGGCAGACAGGAATTCCTGGAGAAAAATGAAACAACTTTCCTCCCTGCTTTGGACCACAGCAAGTGAGAGTGTAATTGCCATTCCCACATCATTTTCAGCAATTTTCTATTTGTAATAATGGAACTTTTTTTCTTTTTTTTTTCTTTAGTCACAAAGGAGCCAGTACCTCAGAGAAGACAGTTGTTTATAGGCAAGGCATACCTTTTGTACAGGCTGATGAGGAGCGAGGATCTACCTGCTGAAGTCAGTGCAAAGCCTCCCACTGAGCCTGATGTCCCGCACTGGCACACAAGCACGAGCCCCGGCATCACCCGGGGTTGACGACTGCCCCGCCAGCAGGCACCCACCAGAGACACTCCTGCAGCTTTTTTGTTATCGACGGCTTCAATTGTGGAGATGAACTTCCCAAACTCAACACATCCTGGCAGCATCTTGACAAGATAATGGGTCTGTCTACCCATTAGGTCCAAGATATGTTTTTTCTACTCATTTTCACAATGCCTTACAGTAAGTGTGCCTCTTGCCTTCTCTTCCCTGTCATTTCTTTGGTGAAATAACAGGGTCTGTAGCTACCTGTTTGAAGAAAGCCTCTTTCCTGCCTCCACAGAAAAGCAGACAGTACTTTTGGGATAACTTTCCGGTGTTAAGCCCTAGTTTAAAGAAGCTTATGATTCACAGGCCATGTATAAATGCTACCCACTGTTCACCACCTCTCGCTGTTATACAGTCTCTCAAATCTGATAAACACCTCTAAGGCTTTGTCATATTCTCTTTGTTCAGGTATGTGAAGAGTCTTCTGTAGGATAACACGTAATTGATATAGTTTGACTTTCATTGTACTGCAGATTTAAATCCTCATGGAGGATTCTAGTTTATCAGAGGCAAGAAGTCTTCCATTTGGGAAAAAAAGGGCTCAGTTCAGTACAAACTGCTCTCTGGTGAGACTAAGGGGAAAAAAGAAAACTATTTTAATGAAAAACTAAAGCTGGGAATAAAGGTTTATCATCAATACTTTCAGGCAAATAACAGAAAAATCTCACTTCTAGGCCATCAGACCCAGGCTGCTGCAGGAGAAAACAGTTTAATGGCAGAAATGCAGCAAGCTGTCAGAGGGGGAAATTATCTTGTTGGTAGACCCCTTCTGCCCAGTGAGGACTCTGTACCCACTTGCACTGGGGAGTACCTTGGGGAAGTTCTCCCCGTGGACAGGAAGAGGCAAATTAAAATGGAAGATACTTTGGTTATCAAGCATGTAGATAACTGGGTTTGGGATGCCAGCTGGACACAACAGTGGGGATCTTGTAGACCTCTACAGAGACTGTAAGGAGTAGCTGCACAGTGGTTTGCCTTTTCCCATGGCCGTCTTTGCTGAAATGCTCCCAGTGCCGTGTGCGAGTACAGAAAGACTGGAAATCGGGTTATGATTTAGGAAATGAGGGAAAGAAATGATGCAGAGTTCACACTCATTGGAAGCCTTTGAAAATGTGAGTTCTACATTTAGAAATGTTAGAAATGGAAAGTGATATTCAAAATGGAAAAAGTTGTATGGGAGATTAATAAAGAACAGTGAGAAAGCAAAGAGGTATAGCACCTGGAAAGGCATGTCTGGGGTGAAGGCATGAAAAACTCTACATCTTTAGATGAGTGATAGTGTAGAGACTGATAACCCAGGAGAGAACAGTGAAGATCAGTCTGAAAAAAAAAGTTCTATTTGAACAAGGTGCATGTGTGTATGCACAAACACACACACAGGCAAAGGTAATTGTATCAAGGGGTGTGTGCCTCCATTGAGATGCTAGAGGTCTACAAGCTGAAATCAGGGAACAGGTGTGTTTGCTTTTAAATTTGGAAGTTGGCATAGCAGACACCTCAGAATTGGAAAGGAAAAAAAGATAATCATTGGGATATTGTAACACCGAGGAAAAATTATTACAAAAAAGGAAAAAGAGGCTGCCCAGCTCTAACAGTAGTACTATATGTTAAAGAAGACATGCAGTTAAATCAGATAAATAGGTTAAGTGTGTGACTCAAAATACAAAGTCACCATGAATAAAAACTCCAGACCTAAATAGCAAAAATGCGGTGTTAAGCCTATACTTCAGAATAGGATGGATGGACAGAATGAGTGTAACATACTAATAGAAATTAGAGAGATGACAAATGCAGAAAACCCAGTAGGAATGAGATAGATACATGAGTTACTTTGTATAAACTAAGTACCTGCAGTGTGATTGCAACATGATGCTGGGAATACATTTGTAGATTGCACCATAGAGGAGTTAGTCAGGGAAAAGACAGGCAAAGCAGCAGCTCTCCACTGAATCAGGAGCTGTGCACAGCCCTGGTTTTAAAACGTAACTATCAAAGCCACAATATTCGATTAAAAAAAAAACCCAAACAAACCAAAACCAACATAAATATGATTATATTTGTAAAAAAACAAGCAACAGGGTGATATGTTCTCAGGTGACAGAAGAATGGTCTGAAAGTATCAAAGACTTGAGCAAATGTCTAATCCCCCTCTATGGCATCTGTAGGAAGACCAACAAAAAAAAGCCACCATCAAACTATTGCAGTTCGAGAGCAGGGTAAATAAGGCCATCCTTAAAAAAATGAACTTAGTGAAAAAAGAAAAGTAGAAATAGACATTCACTCTGGGAAGCAAAATATAAAATCATAGTAAGGCAGGCCAAAAAGAAACACAGAGCTTAAGGCATAAAAATGAAGTTATCCTTTCTTAAACATACATCACAGAATCACACAGAATCACAGAACCAATCAGATTGGAAGAGACCTCTGGGATCATCGAGTCCAACCATTGCCCTGACACCACCATGTCAACTAGACCATGGCACTAAGTGCCATGTCCAGTCTTTTTTTAAACACGTCCAGAGATGGTGACTCCACCACCTCCCTGGGCAGCCCGTTCCGATGTCTAATAACCCTTTCTGAGAAGAAATTCTTCCTAATGTCCAACCTGAACCTCCCCTGGCGAAGCTTGAGGCTATGTCGTCTTGTCCTATCACTAGTTGCCTGGGAGAAGAGGCCGACTCCCACTTCACTACAACCTCCCTTCAGGTAGTTGTAGACTGCAATAAGGTTACCTCTGAGCCTCCTCTTCTCTAGGCTAAACAACCCCAGCTCCCTCAGCCGTTCCTTGTAGGTCAGACCCTCCAGACCCTTCACCAGCTTGGTCGCCCTCCTCTGGACTCGCTCCAACACCTCAACATCTTTCTTGAAGTGCGAGGCCCAGAACTGAACACAGTACTCAAGGTGCGGCCTCACCAGTGCCGAGTAGAGAGGGACGATCACTTCCCTAGACCGGCTTGCTACACTATTCCTAATAGAGGCCAGGATGCCATTGGCCTTCTTGGCCACCTGGGCACACTGCTGGCTCATGTTTAGCCGGCTGTCGATCAGCACCCCCAGGTCTCTTTCCACCGGGCCGCTTTCTAACCACTCTTCCCCCAGCCTGTAGTGCTGCATGGGGTTGTTGTGGCTGAAGTGTAAGACCTGGCACTTGTTCTTGTTGAACTTCATGCTGTTGGTCTCGGCCCATCTATCTAACCTGTCCAAATCCCTCTGTAGGGCCTTCCTACCCTCCAGCAGATCGACACTTCCACCCAGCTTGGTGTCATCTGCAAATTTGCTGAGGGTGCACTCAATCCCTACGTCTAGATCATCTATAAAGATATTGAACAGCACCGGCCCCAGAACTGAGCCCTGGGGGACACCACTAGTGACCGGCTGCCAGTTGGACTTTGCCCCATTCACCACCACTCTCTGGGCTCAGCCATCCAGCCAGTTTTTAACCCATCGAAGAGTCCACCCATCCATGCCCCGGGCAGCCAGTTTGTCTAGGAGGATGAAGCAAGAAGACCTACCAGAGAGTCTATAAACACTCAAACATGAAGCAAGAGACCTACCAGAGAGTCTATAAACACTCAAACTACTAAAGAAGTTCTGAAAGACTATGGGTCTATAACAGAAGAACATGAATTATTTGCATTGTTTATTTTAGTTGAGGAGGCTGGTGTTTCTTTAAGGGCATGAATATTGGAGGATCACTCTTAAACCAGACCACCACAGGATCACAGGATGACTCAGGCTGGGAAGGACCTCAGGAGTTCCCTGGTCCAACCTCCTGCTCATAGCAGGGTCAGACCTGAGGTCAGACCAGGCTGCTCAGGGCTTCATCTACTCTAAAATTAGTAGAGAAAGTTTTACAACATGGTACTTAAATCAGTGGAAGCTGCTTAGTGTTTGTGAAAGAATTTAAAGGGCATTTTGAAGTTGCTAAATAATAAGTTGTTATGAATGTCCTGATGATTAAAGCTGCCTCAGTAACAGAGAAGCTGACAAATGTGGTTCTGATTTCCCACCTGGATTCTACAGGTGGAGCCAGAGATCCATGGGCTACTCTCAGCAAACTGAAGGGAACTACAGTAAGGAGGAGGATCAGCAGATACATGGACAAACATGGACTCGGGGAGGACCAGAAGATCTTCTGTAGAGTTGGTAGCTAAAAGCCAGTGAGCGCAGGAGCTAAGGCAATCTGATTCATGTACTTGAGTTTCCAGAAGGCTTTCAGGAAGATCCATCACTAAAGATTCTCAAAGATAATAAGTTGCCAAGGATCAAGGAACACATTTGCTCATGGATTAATAACTCATTTAAAATGGGGAAAAATGAAGCCATGAACATAGAGGTATTGCAAAGACTTGTGAATCCTCTGCAGGAGTTATTAAATTTCTTGGTGGAGGTGGGGAAGTATCAGGTAAGTATTTTGGGGAAGGTCATAGCTGTACTTTCATTTAATAGCATTTCCTTCTTGAGTGACATGTGACAAATGAAACAAATGTCTCTTAGTTGCATAAAAGCAGTAGCACATCAGGACCTCACAGGATTTCATTCAGTTTCTTCTTTTCCGGTTTTGGTCCAATGAAGTCTTTCGGTGAAAGTGACTCTGTACTGTGAAGACTGGTGTTTCTTCTCTGCCATCTAAAACTTTTACTTAAGTAAAAAAAACCCTTTACTTTAGTAAAGCCTTTGACACTGTTTCCCACAGCAATCTGCTGGAGAAATTGACTGCTCATGGCTTGGATGGGTGTACGCTTCACTGGGTAAAAAACTGTCTGAATGGCCGAGCCCAAAGAGTTGTTGTGAATGGAGTTAAATCCAGTTGGTGGCTGGTCACAAGTGGTGCTCCCCAGGACTCAGTACTGGGGCCAGTTCTCTTTAATATCTTTATCAATGATCTGGACAAGGGGATCGAGTGCACCCTCAGTAAGTTCACAGATGACACCAAGTTGGGTGGGAGTGTTGATCTGCTTGAGGGTAGGAAGGCTCTGCAGAGGGATCTCGACAGGCTGGATCGATGGGCCGAGGCCAACTGTATGAGATTCAACAAGGCCAAGTGTCGGGTCCTGCACTTGAGTCACAACAACCCCATGCAATGCTACAGGCTTAGGGAAGAGTGGCTGGAAAGCTGTCTGGTGGAAAAGTACCTAGGGGTTTTGATTGATGGCCAGCTGAATATGAGCCAGCAGTGTGCCCAAGTGGCCAGGAAGCCCAACAGCATCCTGGCTGGTATCAGAAATAGTGTGGCCAGCAGGACTAGGGAAGTGATCATCCCCCTGTAATCAGCACTGGTGAGGCTGCTCCTTGAATACTGTGTTCAGTTTTGGGCCCCTCACTACAAGAAAGACACTGAGGGGCTGGAGCAAGTCCAGAGAAGGGCAGCGAAGCTGGTGAAGGGTCTGGAACACAAGTCTTATGAGGAGCAGCTGAGGGAACTGGGGTTGTTTAATCTGGAGAAAAGGAGGCTGAGGGGAGACCTTATTGCTGTCTACAACTACCTGAAAGGAGGTTGTAGTGTGGTAGGGGTTGTCTCTTCTTCCAAGTAACAAGCGATAGGATGACAGGAAACGGCCTCAAGTTGTGTCAGGGGAGGTTTAGATTGGATATCAGGAAAAATTTCTTCACAGAAAGAGTTATAGAACATTGGAATGGGCTGCCCAGGGAAGTGGTGGAGTAACCATCCCTGGAGGTATTTAAAAGATGAGTAGATGTGGTGCTTAAGGACATGGTTTAGTGGTGGACTTGGCAGTGCTAGGTTATGGTTGGGCTTGATGATCTTAAAGGTCCTTTCCAACCAAAATAGTTCTATGACTCTATGATTCTATGGGTATCCCACTGTGGGGGCTCCTCTCAGGTTGGTGCTGTGCTGGGCAGGGCCAGTCATGCCCCAGGCACTATGGGGACATGGTGCAGAGGCCCCTGGCACTGAGGTCTGGTTGGCCACAGGGCCCACAGGACAAGCACTCATGCATGGACCCAGGCTGTCCTCCAGCTGTAGGAGGAGCGGCAGGAAGCCACTGGTTTGGATATTTGGGGACCTGTTGGGCTGGCTGGTGGTGCAGTGCTCAGAAATACCATTTGGCCCTCTTCCACAGATTTAAACAGGGGTTTCAAACTCTGCTTCGGGTCCAGAAAAGATGAGGGCAGGTGACCAAAATTATCTCCTCGGCCCTGAGGAGGCTGCAGTGGGAGGCAGAAGAGCTCAGGCTCCACTGACTTCCTCACTGCGAGCGACAATGAATGCAAACCAATCACCTCTCAATGAAAATTTTAAGAACGATTAAAAAAAAAACAGATACATGTTTTGTTATTAAAATAAACCCATGAAAAATTAAAGTAGGTTGTGACGAAAACTTTCAAAATGTGTTCTCTAATTTTGTGCAGCCTACACCATGAAGCTAAAAATGATACCTATATTTCAGTGTTGCTATGGTTACTGATATGATTATTCTGAGTCTTCAGAGGAAATGAATTGATTCTATTAAGGAGGAGGCTGTATACAGGAGATAACCTCTGACCTTCATGATGGTTTCATTTCTATTGCTCTAACTTCAAACTTCTGTGGCCTAATCTGCACTCAGCTGAAGTACCTGTAGTTTCATTTTTCTGTCTTTGTATAGACAAGTTTGAATCTAACAGACAGGGTTGAAAGTTTTGGCCTGAACTCCCAGAAGACAGAATTTCCTGTTCATTTACTGTAGCTCCCCAAAGCACTCTGTGAGATAATACTTTGTTGAATGTCCTGGTAGACTTTCCCATTTAATTTGATGAATTCCATATACTTAAGATGCAGAAGGTATTTGTTGTAGTAAGGATGATCTTACAACCAAAAATATTTGTTCTTTGAAGCCTTTCTCCATCCCCTTTCTCCCAACCCCATGCTGACTCCATGTGCTATTTGCCATGAATCATAGCACCACAGGATAGCTCAGGCTGGAAAGGACCTCAGGAGGCCTCTGGTCCAACCTCCTGCTTGCAGCATGGTCGGCTCTAAGGTCAGACCAGGCTGCTCAGGGCTTCATCCAGTTACGGCTTGAAAACCTCTGAGGATGAAATGTTGTTCCTGCCCCAAAACGCCTGTGACTTCCATGTACAGGAGAGACAAAAAGGCAGAAGAGGAGCCAAGTCACAGGAAGGGATTAGGGCCATACGGAGAGCTGGTGGCAGAGCCAGGAGCAAAGGCCTGATCTCTGGTACTCAAGTCAAGTCAACAGAAGTCAACAAACTGTTCTATAGACACTGATTTTATGTAGTTTCCAATTTTTTCAGAAGCAACACAGCTATGCAGCCTTTCACTGTAGGCAGGCCTCTCTCTGGGCTGATGTCTATCATTGGGGCATGCAGTCATGCGACAGTTAAGAAGACCATCTCATAGCATCGGTGCCAAGACATTCAGCTTGTGCCTGTGCTGGGAGAGGCTGAATTCATTAAAGCAGACATGGTTCTGCATTAATCTTCCTACTTGGTTGTACTAGATGGAGTGGCTTATGGCTTTTAGCCATATGGTGGAGCGATGCCCCAGGGGAAGAAAGATAAGAGGTGCTGCTGCTTGATGATAATACCTTTCAGCAATGAACTGCAAGTGGTTTGAGGTGAGTATGTGGATGATTTAAAATAAGGAGACGTGCAGAATTGGCCTTGTTCTCAGTACGTTTGTGCAGTAATTGCACTGTGCTGATGACACTCATCTTAAGCTAAGGCGTTAGCGGCATTTGGAGCCTACTCATGTCAGCTTAGAGCTAACGCACGTCTCGTCCTACAGTCTCACTTACTAATGAGATCATTTGTTTCTTGGCTGGAGAAGGTGAAAGCATATGCAGTGATTTAAGACTAGCACAGTATTGTAGAGACAGATTAACTTTGTCTAAACCTAGTTTAGCTTAAATCAAATGGGTAGCTGTTTGAATTACACACACAATGCTTGTGTTGTTTTCGTTAACTCTGTTTGGAAATCACTCTAGCTAAACCAGGGCATCCCCTGGTGTGATATAATGAGGTCTCTCTGCAGATGAGTTACACGGATATAAAGAAGCTATACAGGAATGGTCAACGCAGCATAAAACTGTCTGTAAACAAGCCTTAAGGCACAACAGATTAGGATGGCCTGCTCAGGGATTTGCACTGGGTTAATTAATTTGGTTTGTGAATTGAATTCCATTAAATTACAGAAAATTTTGATTTTAGACAAAGCCTCGGGTCCTGATCTTCCATTTGGACCTGTCAGTAGCGCTGGCTGAACTGCTTTTGGTGAACGCTTCATTTGCAACAGTACAGTGTTGGTCATCGTCAGACTATTAGTGAGTATGACCCAATTTGCCAAATGCTTTCCCTGAAAAGCAGTTTCAGGGGCTGATGATGGGGTGGTCTCCTATTTATGATCGCTGAGCTCACTAGCTATGGCAGGACTCAGGGTTTCTAAGACCCAAGTTCACTTTGAATCCTTTGTCTAAGGGGATGTGAACTCGTAGCTCCTTGGCTGAGCAAAAAGGTTTTCTTCTTCCTCTGCCTCAAGACCTGTGTGCCCTGTCTTACTGCAGTAATGCCATTTCTTGTAGGGTTGGTTCATGAAGCAGCTTGGAGCATCCTGGTCGTGGCTGCTCCAAGACCAAGGAAAATTAGAGGGAAAGAGTGGGAAAGCAAGAGGAACATATTGGCTGAAGTGAGGAAACACAGATTTGTCAGTGCCCCTTCTGGATACCGTGTTAGGTGGCCATGTCTTGTCTGAGCACAAGCTGTGGGCTATGCTGGCTCTTCCTTAGGCAAGGGGTGATGCTATAATGTGGACTGGAAGAGCCATAAAAGGGGGTTTTCTCTAGAAACTAATGTGAAGATCTGGTATGGAGAGAAAACCTCATGTTCTAACTCATTGGGTCACTATGCTTCCACTGCTGTTTGCTTGTGCCATGTTAAAAAAACAACCAAACAAAAACCTAGGAGTTTTGGACAACAGGGTAAGTCACTGAACTGGAATGGGTGTGTGGTACACAGCACAGCAGTTCTTTCTGTGAATTGCATACTTACAAAAATGCAAGTAAGGACCTTTACACCACGTAAAAGCATATAAATTTAATGTAACTTGATTAAGCTTCATGTGACTGGTACGTATTTTCTTAGGGTGCCAAATATGAACAAAAAGATATAACCCGATGAGTAAACTGCAGCATTTCCAAGGAAAATGCTGCTGTGTGCTAGCTCCCTAATTACTGCTCTGGGAGGTTTCACCAGCAGTGATGACGGCACGTCTTCTGAGGGTCTAGAAATACAGCTGAACAAGCATTTTTTTTGGGTTTTTTTTTGGTTTATTTCATCCCTCCCTCCCCACCCTGAATATTTTTGTTCCAAAACATTGCCTGAGGCACATTACCTGTTGTTACGATCTGGTTGCAACTAGTTCATAAATCCCTTGAAGTAAATTAAGGTGAAACGACACCAAATAACTGGTATGAAATTAAGAACAATTTATTAATACAGGGAAAGTTGCATGGTTGTTAGTGTCTTGGGTTTCTAAAGGCATTGAGAAAAGAGAGAAAAGAAAAGAGGAAAAGAGAAAGAGGATAGAGACTATGAGAGAGAGGAAAAGAGAGATCACCACCCTTGGATCCAGCGATGTAAGTTGTCTGTAGAGTTGGTAAATTGCTTGCAGAGTTGCTCCTCCGGTAAATCGCTTGCAGGATCGGTCCTCAGGTGGGAGGCGGGATCGCGCATCAGCATCCCAAGTGAGAAGGTCTAAATACTTTAGGTCATTTGCATGTGAGATAGGAGAGGGTGGTAACATCCCTCTTGTCTCCCCCCCTCTGCTCGCTTCCCATGCTAATTGGGACGCCTGCACTTTGTAGTCTTAGATTGTTCTCAAAATGAGTCGGTGGTCCCCCAAGGGGTGTCTGGTGGTCGTGATTCACCCTCGTTGTGGTGTCTGCTGTATGACCCCGCTTCTGCACAAGCGTGGTTGATGCCTTGCAAAGTTGTTGCACATGTAGGCTGGTCCCAAGGAAAAGATATCATCCAGCCTCCGCAGGACTTAGCTCTTCCTTCAGCCAGAGTTGTAAATCACAACAATCAAGGCATAGCAGGGGTATTGTTCTGTTCCCAAGTCCCTTATCTCTTGCCAGACTTGCAGGCCTCTGTAGTACACATACCCTCCTTCAGCCAGAGTTGTCAAACAAGTTGTTTAAGGCATACAAACTCTGTCTGTCACACCTGTGCTTTATAGAAGTAGCAATTTGGGTGACTAACCCTTCTATTTTCCTTTGCTGATGGTGCTCTCTGGGTAAGTGATGCCTTCCCAGGGCAGCATATCTCCTGGGATGCCTCATGGTGGTGGCACAGCTGCTTATCATCGAGAAAGAGATGTGATACATCCCGAGAAACACAGCCACTCTGAACAGCCTGGATCAGGGAGAAGGGAGAAAAGGGCCTTAATGTGGGGCAAGGTTGTGTTACATCTTGATGTCATGTTTGGTGCAAAGTGGGCAATACCTGGTGTGGAGTGGTTGATAACCATGTTTCATGTGCTTGCAGCTCTGAGGTGCTGCCAGGAGGAGGTGAGACCCTTTCCCTGTCCTGGAGCCAGACCCTTCGTGAGGAGGGAGAGCCCTTCCGTTCACCAGTTGAAGGAAAGATGGGATAAGATGCCAGGAGATGTGTAGTGGGTGGACAGGTTGGGTACCTCCTCACACTGCTGGTGCTGGCTGGCTTCCCCTGCATCAAGGACTGGGCTGCACGCTGGGCAGAGCTCCGCACCCGCCAAGAGGTTTGCGCTGTGCCGGCTTTGGCCCGGGATGTGCTCGCAGCCGCAGTACGCAGGCGCAGCCAGACGAGAAGATACATCAGCACTTCCTTGGGAGTTTTGCAATTTACTCACCAGGTTATTCGGTTTTGCTTGTGTTTGGCACTGTAAAAGAGCACGAACCCAGCGGCACCCGTATGCTGTTGCACGGGACCAGCATCGCTGCTGGCGGCACCCCGGGATCCCTGGGCCCGCTGGGGTGGGAGCGGGGGCAGCTCTGCGGCAGGGCGGGTCTCACGGGTGGGCGCTCGGGTGGATCTCTGGGATCTCGGGCCGAAGGGGCGGCAAGGCGGGTCCTCCTACGGCCCCCGGGCACGTTCCTGCTGCTCAGCGGCGGGTCCGCCGCGCGCAGGGAAAGCGGGTCTGGCGCTGCACAGGGTTTGGATTTTCAGCTTTAGGACGGCACCGTCTGCCGGGCTGTGCGAGTATTGCCGAGTGCCCGCAGCGCGCCCGGCCCAGCGCCGCCTTTCTCGCAGCCGGGGCTGGAGGAGCCGGTGCCGCGGCATCGCCCGCACCTCCGCCGGCCCCGGGGTGCTGCGGTCCGCCCCGGGGGTGCTGCGGTCCAGCCCGAGGGCTTAGTGGCCTCAAACCCAGCTAATGGCCTCAGCACAAGCACCGTTCCCCAGCCCGCTGCAGGGCTCGCTGCTCCCTGTATCCCGTATCACAGGATCATAGAATGGTTTGGGTTGGAAGGGACCTTAAAGATCATCTAGTTCCAGCCCCCCTGCCATGGGCAGGGACACCTTCCACTAGACCAGGTTACTCAAAGCCCCACCCAACCTGGCCTTGAACAATGCCAGGGAGGGGGCATCCACAGCTTCTCTGGGCAACCTGTTCCAGTGTCTCACCACCCTCAGAGTAAAGAATTTCTTCCTAATATCTAATCTAAATCTACCCTCTTTCAGTTTAAAACCATTACCCCTCGTCCTATCACTCCATGCCCTTGTAAAATGTCCCTCTCCAGCTTTCCTGTAGGGCCCCTTCAGGTACTGGAAGGCTGCTAAAAGGTCTCCCCAGAGCCTTCTCTTCTCCAGGCTGAACAGCCCCAACTCTCTCATCCTGTCTTCATAGGAGAGGTGCTCCAGCCCTCTGATAGTCTTTGTGGCCCTCCTCTGGACTCGCTTCAACAAAATATCCTCAGGGAAAGGATGGGGGCTTTTAATCCATCATTCGAATAGGCATGGGGCAATATTAATAATTCTCCCCAGTCATGCTTTTTTTTTCTTTTTTTGGTCCTTGTGCCTTTATAGTGCTACTCCCTACTCACCCCAGTCTCAGACAGTGTTTTGCTCAGGCTTTTAAGCTCTCCCTAGTCACCAGAAAGCATGGAGAGAGGAAGGAGAGGGAAAAGGAGAGGGAGAAGGAGAGGAGAAGCTGAAATAGTTGAGATGTGCCAAGGCAGATGCTGCAGATGGAGGGGAGGGAGAGTGCTAAAGTCCAGAGGCCTGTGCAGTGCCCTTGTGCCTGCAGAGGTGTTAAGCCAGATGTGGAACAGTAATTTCGGGGTCAGAGGACAGAAAAGACAAGAATTGCTCACTGAAAAAAGCAAACTCTGAAAGCCTTGAGCCACCAAAATAACCAGTGTTATTTTGAGGTTGTCTCTGCTTTGAGTGGACACTGGACTACATGACCAGCAGAGGTCCACTGCAGTCTGCGTTATTCTGTGATTCTACAATTCTGCTCTATGTCTGCATTATAAAACAACAGAATTCTTCTTTGGCGATGCATGGTCTTTGGGAATTGTATTACTGGCATCAGCCTCATAAAACTGGTCAGTTACTTGTCTAAAATACTGACACGTCTGTCTGCAGCATGGGCACATTTCAAGTGTTACTGAAGTTATCTCCATTCTTTGAAATTACAGGGTGTTTCCTGACAGCTTTGGAAAAGCAAAGACACTGCAGGGTCCGGCTGTCAAATTGGGGCTTTATACATTGTCTGCATTCTTGAAACTATATTTTAAGAAGTAGAGAAACCTATTTGCTGATCACAAAACTGACCACATGCAGGGCAAAAATGAAGCATTTTAGACTTGAGGGAGAAGGACACAATGGATATTTTGTGGTCCTGCAGAGTTTGTAGCAGCAGCACTATTCCATACAAGTAGGAAGCAGATCTACAGATTTCCAGAGAGATGGCAAGTGCGTGTTCCAGGAACACTTAAAGTGAGTAATAGTTATATTTCCAAGGAAAACCTGAAGGTCAGTTAGTGCCTTCTGTTAGCACAAGCAGCATGTAGAGGAAAGTCTTAGTTAACTTGTGAAATCAGTTGGTCTTGAGAGCAAAAATTGGGGGTCACATTGTTTGTCTCCCCTCCCTCTGGAGAAGTGATCCCACCAGTGATTTTGTCCACTGGCAGGGGTTCAGGGTTACACATGGTTTTTTGAAGGTGCAGTGACCAAAGAGCTATCAGTGCAAGCAGATGAGATCAAATGGTGATAGAGCTGGGCTGTGTTGCACAGGTCAGGATGCCCTGCTCAGTCCCGCTGTCCTCCCCCGTGCCTGCAGCAGGTATGGGGTTTACTGCTTCCCCCCCGTTTCACAGGCATGATTTGGAATAGCTGCATATGCTTTGGTTTATAGGCACATCAGAAAAAGGCACCGTTGTGCTTATTCTGCATAACTGAGATATACGGGGCAGGGAGAGGGAAAAGGGATCCCTAGAGGAAGTTCATGTCTGTAGCTGTCTGCAGCATTACACAGCCGTGTCACTCCCTGCTCACTAAAAGCACATTTGCCCTTCAGTAGTTTCTGCATTATAAATGCTTGGGAAGAAAAGGATGAGCTTTGCAGAGGTTCATGTGATTTGGGTCACAGCAGGTGCTCAGACGTGAGACCACCCTAAGTATCAAGGCAGGACCACACCGGATCCCTCAGACCTGCTGGCTCCGTCCCATCTCCAAGCAGCCAGCTTTTCCTTGGGGTGACGTGCCCCCCCCCAGCATCCCCCTGTGTGCACCCCAGGGCAGAGCAGCCCCCTGAGAAGGGGGTCGGTGAAGGGGCTGGTGTGAGATGGCAGCCGGTACCTGGTTCCCAGTGGCGGTGCTGGACCCGCTGCTGAACAGGCCACAGTCCCGCATTCTCTGTGCGCTGCTGAACTGAAAACTTGAGAAGAAACAAAATTACTGAATTAAAAAAAAAGAGAAATCCCTTCAGAAGCAATATAAAGAAAAGGATTTACACTCCCACATACCTTCTAACATAACCATGAAGCAGAGCAATTTTGAGTATTTATACTCTTATTCTCCAGGCACCTGCTGAATATTTATTACCTTAACGTCTCTTGTGCCTTTCTGTCTGTTCACAAACAGCTCAATACCAGTGATTTGAGCATTCATCGCTTTAAACTGAAGCAAATAGTTACTGAAAGAAAGTGGTTATTCCACACAAGTTCCCCACGTCTTCCGCAGGAAAGGTGATTAAGGGATGACTGTAACTCAGAGGCTTTAGAGTATGATAACGATGCCCTGCCTTTGGGAATGAGCCACAATTACTTACCTGCCTTGGAGTGATTTGATTGTTGCTGGCGGGTGTCAGACAAGCCAGCTCCCGGGTGCAGATCTCCTTTTCCTTGTAAGAGGGGAAGCATCTGTGTAGTCGAACACAGCATTTCACAGCTGGGAGTCCTGGAGCTCTGCCGGTCTGCAAGGCATCAGCAAGTGCTCTGCAAGTTAAGAACAAGGACTTTACATGTTTGCATGTAGGCAAGGAGAGAAACCAAATGAGTGGATATAAAAAACAGTAAATAAACATTCAAAGCTGAAGCTTTTTTTTTTTTTTCATTTTTCATTGGAAGTAAGAACTGCACAAAAAGGTAGATCTTTTTTCGCCTCAAAAGTGGCAGCTGGCCTTGATGGAGAAATAAATTTATGCTCACTGCTTTGCTTGGGCTTCACAGTTTTGTGAACATGCATCATTCAGTCCTTCTTGGTCAGATCTGTGGGATGGGGGATGCCGTTGAAGACACCCAGAATGTGAAGTTTGTATTTGCAGCTGACACTGAGATGGATACCTGCCCTGAGCTCCTGCTGATTCCTGGGGGGGCAGAACCTGAATCCTGGAGCCGAGCTGGCCATGGGAGCACTCCCTGCTCTGGTTCCTGCCAGAACAGCTCCCACGGGATGCTCATCCTGATCACTCCTTCAGAGCTGTGACCTGCATTAGAGCAGGGTCTGTAATCAGCAAAAATCTTCTCCATCCATCCTGGCAGAATTTCTGTCTTCTCAGAATGCCTTTGGTTTTTCTTTTGGAGCTGTTCTACTGGGTTTGCTTTTGTTTTATTTTCACATCGGATGGTGGGAGGATTGGTGCAGGAGAGAAGGCCAGTGGATCCACACCGAGACTATGAATCACTGTTTCTTGGCTTAGTTTCCTCAGGAAATGAGGTTTATGGGATCATGCCGTTGGTCTCTCCCTCTGTTCTTCTCCCCCTGGTAACTTTTGGATCCAGTTTGAACCAAGTTGGACAGAAGGGCAGATGTATCAAATAATATGAAATGTCAGACTGTGTTGAGTGAACATAGCTGAAGAAGCTTGGTTTCTTATGGAGGGGAAAAAACAAGGAGGTCCTGCCTTATCAGACACCAGAGAACACAGTGGCTGTGATTGAGAGGGAAATGCTGGATACTGGGACACACTGGTTCTGCTGCTCACACAGACATTGAGTCAGTTCATCAGGAGACACAACCCAGACCACCTCCAGTCACTTGCCAGCAGGGCACTGATCTGAGCACTGAGTCCTGGTCTCTGCTCCAGTTCGTGCATGGGTACTTTGGGAAGTAGGGATTTAGAGGAAGGTCTGGTCCCACTGCTTGATCAGGGATGGTCGATGCCTGGGCCAGTAATGCCTTCAGCATCTCGTGTGAGAGACCGCTGGACCCTCACAAGGTGGCTGGATGGTGCAGTCTTGGCCCAGCCACCCCTCTGCAAATGTGGTCCGTGGTGGTGACATGGCGCACAGGTTGGCTGTGCCCATTTTTCTTCGAAAAGGATGTGGAGGCAAGTGGTGGGAGAGTGTCCTTCTGTGCTCCAGAGGGGATTGTCCAGTGGGATGCGGTGTATGGCATTACAGACACAGAAACAGTGCACCAAGCTCCTAATACTATCACTGTGTTCAGAAAAATGGGATAGGGTTTGAATATGATGTTCATCTCCTTTTTTCATCAAGCCGGGTGCGGGGCTGAGCCAGATGGGTGCAGTCTGTGTTGACAAGGGCACTCGCTTTCTAAGAAGGAGTTTTGTTCATCTATCCATCTGTTTCGTATCCATGCAACAGTGAAATGGAGCAGCTTTTGCATATTTATACCCTTTTTCAGCCTGCAGCACTATGAGCACCAAATGACACAATCACAGGGAAGTTTGCCCACTTAGAAACACTCCAGCAACCACAGCAGAATAAATGTGAAATGAATGTTATCATTTAATTATTTTTAATCAATAGTAGAGCTTGGCAAATTCTGCAAAGAAGTATTCATCAGTGTTAGCTCAAACAAAAATTGTGCTTTTGCTTTAGTATTCATGCTCCTTTTTAATGGTGTTCTGAGAATGTGCATACAAACGATTTGTGCTCAGCTGAGTGCAAGTGCGGTGTGGAGAGGCCGCTCTTCAGAAGGGAGGGTGGCCTTGTGATTAAAGAAGTGCCCTGTTTCAGGAGCTTGGGGACAGGTACTTAGTGCTGTTGCACTACTTTCATGGTGATCTTGAGCAAGTCATTTAGGGGGAGTGTTTTAGAGCACGTACTGGATCAGGCACTTGGCCATCAGTTAGAATTTGGGTGCTGGATCCTACCTTGTGCCTTTGAAAAATTTTACCCTATATGTATCTAAATAGCTTCAATTCCCCTTGTGCAAAATTTGGATAATCATATTTCCTTCTTGTCATCTGTAATTTGCCTACTTACACCATAGACTGTTGCAGACAGGGGCTGTCTCTACCTGTGTGCTTCTGGGGCTCACAGAGCAATTCTGAGACCTCTGGAGCCTCTGTTGCAGAAATCAATTAACACAGAGTGAAAAAACTTACCAAGGTTCCTGAAATGGCCATCTTCAAACTGCTTGGATTTCCTTGTAGCCATTTGTTGTTCTGGACAGGGAGCAGAGAGCATGGGAGCGTGCCCTGCCAGGTCTGTGTTGGCTTCTCCTGGGCTACGATGTCTTAGATGCCATTTACAGGGTAAGAATCCACCATGGCTAGAAGGTCTGAAATACTGGAGGCCAACAAAGATCAACGCACCTGGCACAGCAGTTTTTTACCCCACTTAGATGCAAGAAGCAGCTCACACACTGTGTTGAAGAACAACGTACAAGACCAGGCTGAAGACAGGATGCTGGCAGGGTGAGAGCAACTGTGAACAGCTCACTAACAGCACAGAGATGGCCAAGGGATAGTCGTGGGGCTTTTGAACCATTCCCGTTAAGCGACAGACTAAAATTACTTCTGTGGATAGTTCCCAGACACAGGAAAGGGCTGTCGTAACCTGCTTAAATATTGGCTTCTGGCCACTATTGTGTAAATGAACACCATGGCTAACTGGATAGTGTCTTTTCTTCATGCTGCAGTGTGATACATATAACACAGCTTTGTATATGCCCAAGATATATGCCTATATACACGTTCAAAAGAGGTTATGTTGGACAGAGGCAAAGCAAACACTATGATGTGTAGAGGCAGAAATGGCACACTTTTTGGAAACTTCTGTATTCTCAAAAAAAATTTCCAGAATTATCTCCCAATTCAAACAAAATCTCTAACCTCTCCTTTTGCCTGCAGGTACAAAGGCTGGTGCAAGTCACGGCTGAATTGAGGTGTAAGGGTTTCCCCTAGCAACACACTCTCAAGACCAGATCCACTGTGCTGTGAAGGACAGGGGACCTGGGCTTCAATGAGAGCGACCTCAGCCCAGATGCCCCTTCTGCTGGCTGCTGTTAATATCCCTCCAGCTCACCCTGTTTGAGCGGTGTTTGGCACAAGAGAAGAGAGGCTGCGAGCAGGACATCGCAGCTCCGTACCTTTCCATGTTGGGGTTTTCCCCCTAACCTTTGAGCTGATAGTGAAGCCATCTCAACCACCCTACCTCTGCCTGCGGTGTCACCTTTGTGTCCTTGCCAGGCTCTGCTCTGCAGATGTCTCAAAGCTTCTGTGCAACAGCCATGGTAGCCTGGGCTGCAGCTGTGTAACCACAAGGGCTGTATCAGAGCTGGGCTTTGAGGCCTCGGGTACAGGCGCTTGGCGCTGGCCAGGGATGAGGCGGTGACAGCCAGGGTTGCGGACAGAGGTTGCAGCTCCCATCGTCAATGGCCTGATAGCATTTGATCATGGATGCCATCACCACCTGATATAATTTGATCATGGATGCCATCCCCACACATGGTATTAGGGCTTGGTACCAGGCTGAGCCTCCGCTTGCACTTCTGCCTAATGGGCTGCAGCCACCGGCTGGGATAATGGTCTCTGCAGGTCCACAGGGGCCAGCCTTGCCCTGCTTCCTTGTCTGTGTGGGGTGTGATGCTGCTCTGCTCCCAGGCCTGGAGCTGCGTGGGTATATCATGCTCTCCGCAGCCAGCCAGCCGTACAAGCGGCTGGTGTTCGAGGAACTGCGACATGGTGGATGATGGTGCTGAAAGTTGTGTTAGCTGTTTGGGGGGTGTTTACAAAACCTGGCAGTGTTTCTTTACCTGACAGTGCAACCTTAGTGCTAGCAATGTGAAGACATCAGCTGTGAATCTTTCTTTCCGGTTTGAACATACACAAATCAAAGTACGCATATCGCAAAGCATTAGACTGCATAACAACTTCAGACATATAAAGTGAGTTCACTGATGTTTATGTTGGACAGAGGCAAAGCAGACACGATGATGTGTTTAATACTTGCTCTTCAGTGACAGCAGTGTTCACATTTGTGTATTTTCTAGTAGATACATAAAATATATTTGTCTCACCTTGTTATAAACTATGCAAATGTCAGTAATCTATATAAACTCCAATAGCTTGTAATGACAGGGGATGGCACCAGAACTGATCATCCATAGAGTGAGTCATTCTACTGTAAGTTAATTCATGCAGTAAAGCAAATATCTTATTCTAATTTATTAGCTAATATTCCAGCCAACAAGTCACTATTCCTCTGTGATCTTTTGATTGCTTTTGTTCTTTATTTGCTTGATATCCATCAATTCCATCTTTTTCCACTAGTAAACAAATTTTCTTTATATTTGGCATAAATAAGCATGCAGTAATGCCAGTGTGACATTCTAGCGCATTCAGACATTCAGACAGCTTCCTAAAGGGAACTGAGGGCCCAATATGCAGAGCTGACCCCCATCACAGGGAGGTCTGCAGTCTGCCTGGAGCCCAAATCAGGGATATCACCAGGAAACTCCCCAACCTGGTGAAGGCCACAGACTACTACCCCCTGCTGATCTTCCAGACAGGTGGGGAAGAAGCTGCATCCCATAGTCTGAGGGGGATGAAGAAAGACTACAAGGCCCTAGGATGGCTGGTGAAAGAGTCTGGGGCACAAGTTGTTTTCTCCTCCCTCCTTCCATTTTCGGGTGATGACATGGGATGGAATAGTAGGATTCTCTCTATAAATGCCTGGCTACAAGACTGGTGCTACAGGCAGGGCTTTGGGTTCTTTGATAATGGCTGGTTTTATAAGACACTAGGCGTGACGGTAATACATGGGAAAGGTTTATGTCATAGGGGCAAAAGGGTTCTGGGACAGGAATTAGCAGGGCTCATTCGGAGAGCTTTAAACTGGATTCGAAGGGGGATGGGGTAGTAGCTGGGCTTGCACCACTGGGGCAACGCTCTAGTGTTGAGGTAGACCAGGAGGCCTCCCATCCCCCTGGGGTGAAATCGGTGTGCTCAGCTCGCTCCCTGAAATGCCTGTACACCAATGCACGCAGCATGGGGAATAAACAGGAGGAGTTGGAAATCCGTGTTCGGTCGGGGGGCTATGATCTAGTGGCAGTTACAGAGACTTGGTGGGACACCTCGCATGACTGGAATGTGGTCATGGATGGC
This sequence comes from Nyctibius grandis, assembly GCF_013368605.1. NCBI lineage: Eukaryota > Metazoa > Chordata > Aves > Nyctibiiformes > Nyctibiidae > Nyctibius > Nyctibius grandis. The sequence goes on from NC_090659.1 coordinate 108,293,011, forward strand.
TATGTCCTGTTCAGGAAAGACAGGCCAGTAAGGAGAGGTGGTGGAGTTGCTCTTTATGTGAGTGAGCAGCTAGAATGTATTGAGTTCTGTCCAGGGGTGGATCAGGAGCGAGCTGAGAGTTTGTGGGTGCGAATTAAGGGGCAGGCTGGCAGGGGTGATACTGTTGTGGGTGTCTATTACAGGCCACCGGATCAGGATGAGGAGGGTGATGAGGCCTTCTACAGGCAGCTGAGAGCAGTCTCGCAATTACAGGGCCTGGTTGTCGTGGGGGATTTCAACTACCCTGATATTTGCTGGGAGGCCTACTCAGCCAGCCATCCTCAGTCCAGGAGGTTCCTCCAGTGCATTGATGATAACTTTCTGATGCAAATGGTGGATGAGCCAACTAGGAGAGGAGCGCTGCTGGATCTTATCCTCACTAACAAGGAGGGTCTAGTTGAAGCGGTGAAGGTTGAAGGCAGCCTTGGTTGTAGTGACCATGAGATGGTAGAGTTCAGGATCTCACATGGCAGGAACAGAATAGCTAGCAGAATCACAACCCTGGACTTGAGGAGGGCCAACTTTGGCCTTTTCAAGCAATTGCTAGGGGAAATCCCATGGGACAGGGTACTAGAAGGTAAGGGGGCTCAAGATAGTTGGTTAGCATTCAAGGACTGCTTCTTCCGAGCTCAAGATCAGAGCATCCCAGCAGGTAGGAAGTCAAGGAAGGGTACCAGGAGACCTGCATGGTTAAACAGGGAACTGCTGGGCAAACTCAAGTGGAAGAAGAGAGTGTACAGATCATGGAAGGAGGTGGCTGGCCACTTGGGAGGAGTATAAGTCTGTTGTCAGAGGATGTAGGGAGGCAATTAGGAAAGCTAAGGCCTCCTTGGAATTAAACCTTGCAAGAGAGGTCAAGGACAACAGAAAGGGCTTCTTCAAATACATTGCAGGTAAAACCAACACTAGAGGCAATGTAGGCCCACTGATGAATGAGGTGGGGGCCCTGGAGACAGAGGATAAAAAGAAGGCGGAGTTACTGAATGCCTTCTTTGCCTCTGTCTATACTGCTGGAGGCTGTCCTGAGGAGCCCCGGACCCCTGAGGCCCCAGAAGAAGTCAGGATAGAGGAGGAGTCTGTCTTGGTAGATGAGGGCTGGGTCAGGGACCAATTAAGCAACCTGGACGTCCATAAATCCATGGGCACTGATGGGATGCACCCGCGGGTGCTGAGGGAGCTGGCGGAAGTCATTGCTAGGCCACTCTCCATCATCTTTGCTAAGTCGTGGGCAACGGGAGAGGTGCCTGAGGACTGGAGGAAAGAGAATGTCACTCCAGTCTTCAAAAAGGGCAAGAAGAAGGACCCGGGTAACTATAGACCGGTCAGCCTCACCTCCATCCCCGCAAAGGTGATGGAACAACTTGTTCTTGATGCTGTCTCTAGGCACATCAAGGATAGGGGGATCATTAGGGGCACTCAGCATGGCTTCACCAAGGGGAAGTCATGCTTAACCAACTTGATAGCCTTTTATGAGGACGTAACCCGGTGGATAGATGACGGTAAAGCTGTGGATGTGGTCTATCTCGATTTCAGTAAAGCGTTTGACACGGTCTCCCACAGCATCCTCGCAGCTAAACTGAGGAAGTGTGGTCTGCATGATCGGGTAGTGAGGTGGATTGTGAACTGGCTGAAGGAAAGAAGCCAGAGAGTGGTGGTCAATGGGACAGAGTCCAGTTGGAAGCCTGTATCTAGCGGAGTCCCTCAAGGGTCGGTACTGGGACCAGTTCTATTCAATATATTCATTAATGACTTGGATGAGGGAATAGAGTGCACTGTCAGCAAGTTCGCTGATGACACAAAACGGGGAGGAGTGGCTGACGCGCCGGAAGGCTGCGCAGCCATTCAGAGGGACCTACAGGCTGGAGAGTTGGGCGGGGAGAAATTTAATGAAATATAACAAGGGCAAGTGTAAAGTCCTGCATCTGGGCAAGAACAACCCCATGTACCAGTACAAGTTGGGGACAGAGCTGTTGGAGACCAGCGTAGGGGAAAGGGACCTGGGGGTCCTAGTGGACAACAGGATGACCACGAGCCAGCAGTGTGCCCTTGTGGCCAAGAAGGCCAATGGCATCCTGGGGTGTATTAGAAGGGGTGTGATTAGCAGGTCAAGAGAGGTTCTCCTCCCCCTCTACTCTGCCCTGGTGAGGCCGCATCTGGAATATTGTGTCCAGTTCTGGGCCCCTCAGTTCAAGAAGGACAGGGAACTGCTGGAGAGAGTCCAGCGCAGAGCCACGAAGATGATTAAGGGAGTGGAACATCTCCCTTATGAGGAGAGGCTGAGGGAGCTGGGTCTCTTTAGCTTAGAGAAGAGGAGACTGAGGGGTGACCTCATTAATGTTTTTAAATATGGAAAAGGCAAGTGTCATGAGGATGGAGCCAGGCTCTTCTCAGTGACATCCCTTGACAGGACAAGGGGCAATGGGTGCAAGCTGGAACACAGGAGGTTCCACATAAATATGAGGAAAAACTTCTTTACGGTGAGGGTAACTGAACACTGGAACAGGCTGCCCAGAGAGGTTGTGGAGTCTCCTTCTCTGGAGACATTCAAAACCCGCCTGGACGCGTTCCTGTGTGATATGGTCTAGGTAATCCTGCTCCGGCAGGGGCATTGGACTAGATGATCTTTTGAGGTCCCTTCCAATCCCTAACATTCTGTGATTCTGTGAAATCCTCATGTTTTCTAGGCGTAGTCAGTCTTACTGTAAAGATCTTTTAACATTGCTCCTTAATGCTTTGTTGAAGCTTGGAAAGTGGTTGAGTCACCATCGCTGCAGGTATTCAAAAGATGAGCAGATGTGGTGCTTAGGGACATGGTTTAGTGGTGGACTTGGCAGTGTTAGGTTAATGGTTGGACTTGATGATCTTAAAGGTCCTTTCCAACTAAAATGATTCTGTGATTCTATGAAAAAGAGATTTTTAATGGGTAAGGTGTTCAATTTATTAAAAATCGGTGTCTTTACCTTTCTTTCTTTCCCTCTAAAATAGGTGTTGAGTTTATCAGTGACTAATTAAGCTTTTCAGTTAGCCATCTGCATTTGAACCATTAAGTAAATTGCCTTGGTTAAGCCCTGGTTACTAGACAGGTGTAAATTTCCTCTAACAGCTATCTGTACAATCTGAGATTGTTACTTCTGTCCCAATTCAATCACAATATTTTGTTATTTATTACTTACCCATCCTAGATTCTTTACACACTTACACACTTGCTTGACAGGACTTACTGGAGTCAAGAGTAATGTCAGTAAGTTGAGCTGCTTCCCTTTGGGTTCTCATCCCATGGTGGACCACCCTGTAACACAACCCAACAAAACCCATCAAGATTGTTATTATATTTTTGATCACATTTTCCCAAAGCTTGAACTAAGATTGTTGGAATCTCATCTTCCAAGATGGGTTTGCTCTTTGTTTTGGTGTTTCTATGATGTTCTACACTGTAAGGCTGACAATGTCCACAGTTACAACTGGATCTTGCCCTTTCCTGGGAAGCCCCTGTGGGGTTTCACTGAAGCGCTGGCACACAGCCTGCCCTCCTTAATTGCACTCTATGTAGTGTTGGGGCTTTCCAAGTCCCCTGCCTTTTGTTTTTATTCTTTTTTTTTTAAGTTGCACTCTATCTGGATACCTATCTTTTGATTTTTTTTTTCTTTTTACAATTTGTTTTATTTGAATATGTAGCTATTAAATACGTAGTAGTTTTAGCTGATATTCATCTGGTACTTCGCTATCAATGCACTATGACTGAGACGTCTTACTTCTTGGCCAGACATTGCCATGTGAGAAGAGGATCCATGTACAACAGGGACAGAATATGAACCATTAAAAAGACTAGAAGCTTTTCATCCCAATCTTTTCCTGTGCTACTGGCCATCTTTCCCAAGGCTTCCTTTAATGTTCAGTTCATGGAGCCCACTGAGGCGGAGCTTTGGGAATGTCGTTTTATGTGAAATCATTGCTTGACTCCTAAAATGTCATTCCATTTTGGAGCAGCTGCTCTGTCTCTGTGTCTCTGTGTATTCCACAGCTCTTAGGGCTGCAGCCTTTGCTAGTGCATCCCCTTTGTTACCTCAGTGCCTTCTTTGTCTGATTTTTGGTGGGCTTTCACATGCATTACTTGTTTATCACCATTTCTTTTCCTTAGGGTTTGGGCCACTTGTTTCCAGAGGGCAACATGTGGTATTAGCTTGCCATCTCCTGAACATGTCCCTTTGCTTTCCCATGTTGGCAGCCAGACAGCAACAGTTCGGCAAATCTATGAAAATACCAAGTAGTTTTTCCCAGTCCTCATTTTATAGTATTTCTTTAGCAGCCCAAGTTTCAGCTGCTTGAGCTGAATGGAGGAGTACTTTCATTTTTGTGTATGTTTTTGTGCTTGTCCAAATAGCTGCAAATCCTCTTTCAGGTTCCTCATATTTACAGTAATTGGATCCATCAGTAAACAGTATTAGCCATTTTTCTTCCCTCCTTTTTTTTTTTTAAGTCTGAGTCTGGATTTAACAGTGAAATTTGCTTCCTGATATTTTCATGTTCATATCCTTTTATTTGGTAGAGGTGCAAAAACCTTTCCTCATCCTAGTGTTTTCCCCGACTCATTAAGGTTGGCATCCACAGCACTGGCTGTGGTTGCTACCTGCTGTTTTGAGCTTTTCCAGCACCGTGCGTTTGCTAGGTCTGTGCCGGGAGTGACTTCCCTGTGTCCCCCGGCCTGTGTCCCTGTTGCGTGCTCCTCTGCGCAGTGTGAGACCTGGCTGCAGAGCTGTCAGAGCTCTTGTCCCGCACATAGTTTTCGCTTTTGAGTCAAGACTACCCCCGCCTTGTCAGTGATGGGTCACTGAATATGCAATGGGTCTCCTATGCTGGGGCATGCCAGTGCGGGAGCCTAAGCAAAATCTTCCTTCAGCTGTCTCAGTGCCCCTGCCTGGTCTGGGCTCCATGGCCACCATCTCTTCTCCTTGAGGGATGTGGTCAGTGTCTGGCTTTGCCTGTTAACATGGGAATAAAACTTCTGAAAAGTTAAATATTTCTTGCAAGGCCCATAATCCTGATATGATTAAGCATGTGTGTGTGTTTCAGTGAGCTCTACCTGTTGTTTATCAGCAGCCTATCCTCTTGATCTGAAGTTATATCCAGCTCTTTAAGTTTCCACTGTACCAGTTGGGCCTTTGGTCACCTAAATGAAACTCAGTGTCCTCTGTTACCTACAGCACTATCTCTTTATTCACCCTCACATCCCCACAAGAGGGTCCACGGATCAAAAAACCATCTACAGAAGGTGTAACTGAAGCTTGGCTGTTTCCCAAAAAATTCTCCCACATATCCATAACACACACAGGGCAGGTTGCTGGAGCATTAGGATCCCTAAAGCACTGGCTGCCCCATCTGAGTATGAAACAGTCCTAAAACCTGTGTTTCTACTTCAAGTCCAGTATAGGTCATGGCTGCTTTGCTTGGTGGGTCTCTGAGGTCCCCAAGGGGCTCTTGCATTGAGCCAGCTGAGGTTCCTGCACCTGTTAGCATTTTGGGGCTGTGTGTATTCTCTTTGTTGTGATCAGTGCTCTAGTTGCTGGTTGCCCCCAAAAAGCATGGACGGGTCTGGGCAGGAGCAGCTGGAGGTTTTGAGGAGGTGGGTGTCCCTACTGTGCAGAATCAGATCTGTCTGGGTCAGGCTTTACCACTTGTTCCTTGTCCAGCTCTTGTGGTTTAGTTAATTCAGGTTGTTCCAAAAAGGCACTAATGGGTGCCCCTCTCCCAGCATTTATGTTTCTTCCTTCAGTCCTCAGCTCTGTGACTGGCTGAAATTCCCTCTTCCATCTCTGTTTCCAGTACTCCAGCAAAATCACCGGCCTTTGCCTCAACTTTAAAATACTGGCTTTTCTCCATTAACCTTGTTTTCTGTGGAGAAAAACAATTAGTGGCAAATGTTACTGCTTGGACTGTTTCACAGACCCTCCTCTTGCTTCTCTTTACATTTTCTATCTATCTGTGCCCTGTAAAATTGTTCTGCCTGAATGACTTTCCGCTTAAGCTAAAGATGAGTCAAATGCTATTGATTTACGGGTTCAGTAATTGCCCCAGCAGCTGGTACCAATCCATCCATCATTGCAGGTTTAATTTTGAACCTCAGCATTAGGTTTCTGTCTTGGTCTCTCCTGCATGAAATCTGATCTTGTATTCAGTACCTTCTTTCTTGATTGAAAAAAAACCCTCTGGTCCTTCCTAAGATTTCTCTTATTCCAAACCAAGCAGTCGCACCATGGTTAGGGAGAGCAGCAATGCCTTCACAGTCCTCTGCAGTGGGCCCTGGCGCTCTCCCCCAGCTTCTTCCCCTGGTGCTGCTGACACTGGGATGAGGTTGGACAGCACTGTGAATCACAGAATCGACTAGGTTGGAAGAGACCTCTGGGATCATCGAGTCCAACCTTTGACCTAACACCACTGTGTCAGCTGTGGTGGGGTTATGGTCACTCATGGCTGTTCCTGGGTCTCCTGTGAGTCCCACCACCCCGGTACAGCAATACCCACGCAGGCTCCTAGCAGCTGTCATACAGCTCTGGATTGTTCCAGGCTCTGACTCAGTTCTGGCCCAAACCCACTCCTGCATCCCTTCATCAGCAGCTGTGCACCAGCGGTGACTGGGGGTCCAGTGCTTTGCCGAGAAGTGGTCAGAAGGAGGGGCAGGCGTTGACCAAGTAACCTGGTGACTCCACATGAGCCAGCCTGGGTTCGAACTAGCCATCCCCCTCCTCAGCCCAGGGGTCAATGTCTCCCCCCAGGAACCCCTCTCGGAGGGCCGCAGCCAGAGCCTGCTGCTGCACAGCTCTTCCAAAGACTCAGTCATCCTCTGGCAAACCAAAGTATCAGATCCATGATGCTGAGTCTCTTTTGCCATTGTCCTCACAGGTGTTCGATGCCAATCTGGATCCTGATCTCAAGTTTCTGCTGTAATAGTTCTTGCAAGCCATCCATCGCATGCTGCCTGGGCTCGCCCCACCACTGGTGTGGATGGCAGGCTCTCTGCTGCAGAGGCACACATGTTTCCTCCTCAGTTCCTTCAGCAATTCAGTCTTTTACTTTAAATCCATCCTTCCTTTTTCTAAACTTGCAATTTTCTCCCCAAGCCCTCCTTTTACCACTTTTAGTAGACTAGTCAACGTAGCTGCAACTTTCCACAAAGCCCATAGCCAGCAACCTTAATAAGTCTTGACTTCAGTGCTCTCCTGGCAGACTGTAAAAGCTTTTCCTGCCTCCCCTGGAGCACTTTCGCCCATGCAGTTCACCAGCTGCCATGGCTCGGCTCATACTGCATGACCCAGATCCTAAACTTTGCTGTGGATTGGAGAGTCTGTCTTTTCCCCTATGAGCAACCTTGTTTGTATCTGGGTTGTGGTGCTTAGTACAGGAGCCCCAGAGAGATCTGAGCCTCCCCCCGGGGTCACTCTGGGCACCCTTCAGCACATGCAAGGAGGTGCTGCAAGCAGGACATACACAGCTCTGAAGAACAAAGCTAGAGTTTACTAGCTAACACACACAGGGTAACTGGGGCTTCCTGAGCTACCCAGCTGAGCACAGGGAGCTCACCACCCCTGTACAGCACCCAGCACCTTTGCTGGCTGCACAGGCACCACCTTGGGGGGAGAAGAGTTGGTCTCTGCAGCTGCAGGGCACATCCTCGATGGTGCTGTTTCCTTATTTCACCTCCTGATTTGCTTCTTGAAGGTTTTATACCTTCCCATGATGTTTTTTTTTTCTGATGAACCCTTGAGCTGGTAGCGATGCCACCTCAACCACCCTATCTCTGCCTGTGGTGTCACCTTGTGTCCTTTCCTGGCTCTGCTCTACAGATGTCTCACGGCTCCTCCTGACAACTGCACAACACCTGCAGCAGCTTAAGCTGTAGCCACACAATCGCAAGGGCTGTATCAGAGCTGGGCTTTGGGACCTCGGACACAGGTGGTTGGCCCCAGGGGGCTGAAGATGTGACAACTGGGATTTCAGATAGAGGTTTATATCCCAAGCTGCCTCTGGAGACAGTGCAGCAGCCGCAGGTCAGGGAACTCTGGTGATCCCCTGCTCAGGTCATGTGAACAAATGGGCGCTGCTGGTACCAAGTCTCTAGGACTACAACATCTCCTTTCTGATTTCAGCAACATCAGTTTTAAGATGGGTGCTGTGGTCCACTGTGAAAGCTGTAACACACCGAGGAGACCTACGCTGGTGAAGGCTAGGAATGTCATTAAAATTTTTCACTCTTGCACAGAAGAAAAAGGTTTCTTCTGAGCAAAAGAACTGGCAGTAATATGGGTGTAATAAGCAGGATATTGGGGCAGAGGTGATTATAGGAGTGCGGTAAATAACAGGGCTGAGTTTCAGTGGTACAGAGAGAACTGTAAGTTGTATGTTTTGTCTGTGTACGCAGACTGGCACATTGCTTTTGTAGCCACTAATAAGCCCATCATCTGTATGATTTCCTTTCTCCTCCTACTGTCTCCCTTTATTAAGTTAAATCAATCATCCCACTGCTCTGTGATTTATGGCTTTATGTTTTGCTAGGAATGTGTCACAAAGTGAAATGTGGAAGTTTTGATGTATTAGTAAAACCAAACTTCTCTGCCAAGGGTGAGATTGCAAGAATTTGGTTTCCTCTTGGGTGGATTCTGACATATGATATAGATTTCCATCCTTCCCTCTTCTTCCTTCTCCTCCTCAACCCACACCTGGCTGCAAAGGCAGGCCTTGAAATAGGCGGTGGTCAAGGCTCAGCCATTTCCCGACCTGTCAGCTTGTCCTGGCACACCTTGACCTGCACCCTGCAATGCCTGTGGCACTTTAGGGCTCTGTGGCAGCTCTTCATGGAGCCATGGATGGATGAAGCTGAAGAACTCAGCCCCATCCCAGGTTGCCCTGATGGCCTCCAAAAGCCAAGAGTGGCTGGCATTGGCCATGGCCAACTGAGGGCTCAATGATTCCAAGAATGGAGATGCCATCAGCTAGCTGTCTGGGCAATATCACATGATATGGTCAGTCTTGGTCTTCACCAAGGTGTGGCAGATGCACCCACCCTGACAAAGGCCTGATAAAGACTTAACAAAGACCTAACAAAGGCCTGGCAAAAGCCTGTGAAAACTTCCGGCCACAGCTCTTGTCACGCCCACACGGTGGTTGTCAGCACCTACGCATTTCGTTTGAAAGGCTAGGAATTTGGGGTCCTCAGCCAGTGGGAGGTCTACATGACCATATTTGACCACAGATAAGATTCGACTAGAGTATAAACGGAGCCCTGCTGGAGAGCCATTTTGAGTCAGTCCTCCTCAGAGCAGCGGGTCTGAAGTCAGGGACTCTCCCTTTGGGTTGGGACACCGCCTAAGGAAACTCCTCGAGGTTCTCTTTATTAGGTGAGTGAGTGCGCATTTTGGATCATCAGCCATAAAATCTTAAGTATTCTTAAGTCGGTTGTGTAGTATTAACTCCTGAATGACATTCTGAACCTGTGGATTGTCAATGTTTGTCAGAGTCTCAAAGTGGTTTTGGTTAGAGTAAACCTTAGTTTGATTTTGTTATCATTTTGTAAAATAAATCCTGTTTCTAGTTTGTTAGTTGGTCTGGCTTGGTTTTGTGAGGTTCCGTGACACAAGGTTCACCAAGGAGAATCTGACCAATGTGAGAGGCCTTGTGCTGGGAGGGAATGGAAAAGGAGTTTCCCATTCAGGTGGAGGGTGAAATGGCTGGTCAAATACCAAGGCCACAGCCTGGGAAGCACTGCAGTCCAAACATGCTGGCTTACCCACCACCCCGTATGCTCTCCACACCAAACCTGGACATAGAGTTTGATTTTTGTGTTGGAGGAAAAGGCAAAGAGGCAGATATGGCCCTACCACAGCACTGTTCCCTCTGTCAGAAATGGAGACATCATCAATCCTCATCACATCCCTTTAACTGTGCTCAGCAGCTCCTGTCATCCCTGCTCTCTCTGCTGTGCCATGGGGTTTGTGTGGCCGCATGCCTTTAGAAGCCCTCTGTGAAGGGTTTACACCTCCCTAGACCTATTAAAAGCCCTTTTCCCCTGAGGGAAGGTCCACTGTGTGTCTAAATTGCCTCTCCTTGTCTCCTGTTCTTCCCAAGGGTGGAAAGCAGCTACACCCCGAGTCCAACTCTCTTCCTTTGGATTGGGGGCTTGAGAGGTAGTGTACTGACATGGTAATGATGTTTATTAATTAAGTAAAACACATCTCTAATAAGCTCATACCACCTTAAATACCTTATAAACACACCACTTTTTAGTAGAATAATTCACAATTTTGTCACTGCAAGTAATACAGAGTGACAATTCAGTTGCTTATTACTAGTATTAGTACTGATGATACATAATTATATTACTACAAAGAAATCTTGTAAATCAAGCACTTAGTAAGCTGCAATTCTATTGCCTTTCTTCCTGCACTTAGTATTAATGTACCAAGTCTATCCTGCCTTATAAATTTATGCATCTTCACTGTCTTGTGTATCAGCTTGGTGGAGAGACCAGCGTGTTGTCCAAGGGGGGTTCCCTCCAGCATCCCCAGTCGTGTTGGGTCCACAGCTCAGCTTCGGCATCTGCATTCCTTCCATCAGAAGCTTCCCATCCTTCTTTGTTCTCCACCTGATCTTATACTACCTTGCCCATTTTTTTCCTTTTCCTGAATCCACATTTTTGCCTTTCTTGTACCTCTTTTTTTTCCCTTCAGACTCCTCCCAAGTAAACAATCCCTAATTACTCACAGATCTCAACTCTGTTACATTCACACCCATATGCTTTTAGGGGCAGAATTATCTTTCTTTAGCCTTACTCCCCTACCTAAGTTTAATTAAGCAAAAGCAGTTTCTCATCTCAGGTGCAGAGCTTGCATACCACAGCAACAGTATTTGTGCATTTTGTTCTCACACCCTCTCTCTCTCTGTACTGGAACAGTTTTCAGCATGCTCCTGGTTCCCATCAGAGGTCTTGGCCATTTTGGAGCCCCGTGTCGCAACAGGGCCCCTGGGTCTCAACCCCCAGCCCTGTGGCAGACCCCATATCCAAGTCACCACAGAGCTGCTCCAAGAAGACATCACAATGGGTGAGCCCAGCTTGTTTGTTCCTGCAGAGGCCTGGTTCACCTCCCTGTCTTGTTGTCCACTGGCTTGGTGGAAGGAGGTGAACCAGTTGTTCTACTTCTTGTTGCTCAACTGCAAAGTTACAGTGGGGAGAGGGGGAAGCACAGGTTTCTCTTTGCACCAGGGCCAGGAGGACCCATCTCTTCCTTCCTTCCTTTCTCCATGAGCTTATAGCATGTAAACTTGTCTGAGCTTTAGTGCTGTACAACTGTGTGTTCTATCATTATAATAGTTTTTGGTAGTGCACCTGTGTATATATATTTATACATGTGCATGTATGTGTGTATATATAAATATATGCATGTATATATACATATGTACATATACATCTATATTTTGTATATATATACACACACACATATATGTAGTGACTAACACTAGTAATAAGTAGTTACTATATGCAGAATAAAGTATGTATGGCCCTAGAATAAAAATGCAAAGAGGAATACAGACATTAAGTGAGAGTGGAGGCCTTGAAAATACAGGCACAAGATGATATTTGAAGCCCCAGGGCTATAAACTGCTCACCAATCGTCAATCACTCATCACCAGAGGAATTCAATCTTGGCAACTGGAATGAATTTTGGGGATACCAAGGAAAACAAAGTTGGGACCAATAAGGAAGCACAGCATGTACTTCTAGGTCAGGATGACCAAAACTGAAGATCTGATCTGGGCCAGCTCGAGGCGTGACCTCTCATCTCTCTCAAGGTGCAGAGTCCCCAAATATGGGCATAAAATGGGTCTTCACTGCAGCTGTGAAGTGTATCTTTATTGTGAAAGTACCAGTGCTGCTCCATGCTGTGGTGCTGCAGCTGCTGTAAGCTTCTTGCTTTTGCTTTTATTTCTAGGTGTATTTTAGATTGCATTGCTTTTGCTGCCTTGAATATGCTATCACAGCTATTAGGAAAAAGCACAGATACAGTAGTAAACATTAAAATGAGGTTCCCTTTCCCTCCCACATTCCAGTTGATTGTTTTTTGGTAACCTGCTCTAAAACGTAGATACAATAAATTGGCAACAAACTGAATGGTTTGTGGGGAGATTTTTGTCAGGCAGCAGCAGGTGTGGGGTTGTTCCACAGAGAAAAATGAGCTGGGAGCATGAGGTGACGCCAGCAGAGGCAGGACAGTGTCCCCACTGACCAGGCACAGTCCCACAGAACCTGGGCAGAGCTAGATTCTATTGACTGTCCAGTGATCATTAAACAAGGTGAGGTGATGAGACAGGTCCAAGGTCAATGCAGGAAGACTAGTGAGCAAATCAGGATTGTCAGGGCATAGGGCTGAACACCAATGCACCTACAACACAGCTCAGGCAGGGACAGAAGGACCAGGACTGAGATTAAGTGGAGCTCCTGGACCAGTGGACAGTGGGTGCATGGGTGGAAATCCTGGATGCGGTCAGTCAGGACAATTAAGGCACTCAGGGCACTGACAACTGGGTTGGATAAGCTGCAGGTGAGTTAATTTCTGGGGGACTTAGCAAAAGTTAGGTTGGTCCCTCCTGGGTGTAAGTAGGGCTATGAAGTTTGCTGGTCTTCATAGCTGTCTTCCAAGTGGAAACAACACCCTTCAGTAGTAGGTCTGGACTCAAAGTGCCTGTCAGGTTTGCAATGGAGCCATCATCTTGCCTGTCTTCCAGGAAAGATGTGAAAGTTTCCTTTAGCCTGTGGGTGAGACAGATCATAATTTTAAGTGTCTGGAGGACTGATGGGTTTCCAAATGCCCTGGCCTTTGACAGGCAATGCTGGCAGTCAGTGACACTGCGCTGGTACCCCCGAGATGGCCTTGCAGCTAGAAGCCAGGTAGTATTCTCTGGAGTATCTGTGGTGGTATCAGACAACAATGTGGGCAACTGTTGGTCAACATTGTCAACAGCACCCAAATAGAGATTGTGCCCTCCTCAAAGCTGAGCTTTCTCAGCCTCACTGACTGCCTTTCCCATCTCAGGTATAACACAGCATGCTGAACCTATCTGTACTCAACTCGATATATCCGCATCTCTCTCCTTCCTGGGGTCCGTCATGCTGTCAAGGCATTAGGAGACCTTTCTCATGCAAGAAACAGGGAAAGGGAGGTGGTGTGGCCATATCCTCACATTGGGGTTTCCCATCCGTCCTGTATAGAGGGCACCTTTTTTGTTCCCTTACAAGATTCTTTTATTTTTTTCCCAAAGCCAGCCACAAACTGAACTGTATTGACAAGAATGTAGCCAGCTGGTTAAGGAAAGTGATTTCTCTCCTCCGTTGGCACTTGTGAAAACACATCTGGAGGATTGTGTCCAATTTTGTGCTCCCAGTACAAGAAAACATTGACTTTCTGGAGTGAGTTCAGTGGAGCCCAACCAGTATAACAAGAGATCTGGAGCACAGGACGTATGAAGAGAAGGTAGAGAACTGGGTTATTCAGCCTTTAGCAGAGAAGGTAAAGGGGAACTCTAAATGCATCTTTAACTACATAGTGGGAGGGTGTCAAGAAGATGAAACTAGACTCTTCCTGGAGTGCCCAGTGAAAAGACAAGAATTAACAAGCACAAGATGCAACAGTGGGAATCCTGGCTAAGCATAAAGAAAAAAATTTTCTCCATGGATGGTGCAGCCCTGGGACAAGGCAGAGAGGTGGTGGCACTATCCTTGAAGATAGTCAGAACACGACTGGACAAGACCTTGAACAGCCTGCTGTAGCTTTGAAGTCAGACCTGCTTGAACCAAAGGGGTCAACTAGAGATCTCCACAGTGCCCTTTCAACCTAAATCTCCATGATGGTATGATTTTTAGTAGTTCTCTTGCTTCTGCATGACATGTCATATGAACTGAACGTGCTGGGGCATCTGCTGTGTTTTAGTTCCACTTCTCTTTACCTGGGCATCACAATAAGACTTGGTGATGCTCATCACAGCTGCAGTAACTTACACTTTTGGAAGGCATGGCCCTTCTCTCCACCAAGCTTCGAGAGCCCACCATAAAAGGGACTTCAAGACCCCTTCCGTCTGGGTCTAAGAGTTGGTATCTACCCCTGAAACAAGCCAGGAAAAATCTGCTTTTACTCCCACTGTGGATCAGAGCTATCCAGATGCACAATGATCATCTCGTGGAGCTCAATGAGGAACAAGTCCAGGTTAACTATGGAGACTGCAGTAGTCAGAGCCTTCTCCTCCTCTGCACTCAACTCCTCATGGTACTGCTCAGAAACCAGGCAGAAGGGATTCTGCAGTGACAAACAACTTCAGCAAGAGGATGGCCTGGGACTCCCCGCAAAAGCCATCTAGGGGCTACATCTGATGGAAGATGTAGAACTGGGACCCTTTTTGTTCCTAGCTCTTATGCCAAGGCCACCAGAGACCACAGCACCAGCTGCTGATATGACCCATGCTAGAAAGCACCACTGCTTCTAGCACAAAATCTTGTGGATGACCTTTTTCCAAGGGCCTTACGTGACTGAAGTAGGTCAATATTGCTTAGCTCTTGCTGAATGGTAAGATATTAAAACACAAAATTTTCCTATTTTTTTCCTAAAAATTTTCAAAGTTTTCCACAGAAAATCAACTTTGTCAAAAAGTTTCTCTCACTAGGCTGTCTCCCTTGCGTGATTCATCTGCACCAGCAGCACAGATCTCTCTGCTGACAAGGTCTGTCACAGAGACAGGATGTGCTTCAGCTGAGTGTTTGGTACCACCTGGAGGAGGAGAAAACAGATGGACAATCAGTCAGCCAGTTCCTGCTCTTCAGAAAGGCCATGGCTGAGTTGGCCATGTTCTTGGTTAGCTCACAAAAAAGTGTGTGACTTAAAAGGTGATGTCTTAAACCTTAGGGGAGGGTAAGAGGGATGGAAATGTTCAGCCATTTCCCATTCAGTAGAAGCAAAGCACCTTGCTTACCAGCATATCTCTGAACCATTCTACGCTTATGTCCATCTTCAGCTCATTTTTCACATGCTCAGACAACTGGTGCTCTGGGTCCCCTCTGGTCATGGCCAGTAACTTGGCAGCCTCTTTCAAGGTAGCAAGCATTTGGAAAATAGCATTCACTGATTGGGCTTCTTCCATATTCCGTTTCAGGTGGTTCACACTTAGTGATTCCTATCAATACGAGACATATAGCCAGACTGTGTCTCTGACACATGAGGTCTGGGTCCTGCAAGTGTGTCTGTACAGCAAAGTGACTGCATTTACAATGCGATCACACAGAACTTCTTTGATTGTAAAGACAACTTCTGATGTGTTGGCTTCATCAAAAAAGAGTACAATGTCCACTTTGTGCCTTTCTTCATTGTTGTGTTCCAGCTCAATTGCCTGCTGATATTATTCATTTGGACCTTGGATGTAGCTCACACCAAAAACTCTGCAGAGGGCCTCCAGCTGCATTGTTTTGGGCAAGTCTTCAAACTTATTGAAAGGAACATGCTGAGCTTTCAAAGCGAGGTATAATTTATCTTTGATAACATTCCTTTCCAAAACGGCTTGAGAATGGGCATCAATAGCATCCAGGTTATTGCTGTTGTGGAAACCCAAGGACTCCATAAACTCATTGTCTGCATGGAAAACTATATAGGAGTGGGACTCTTGTTCCCATTTTCATCTTAGCTGTTACTGTCTCAGAATGCTGTTTTCCTCCTCATCATAATTTTTTTGACATTACAGCAACAAGCTCTATGGTCATTGTTTCTTCTGTTTGAAGTATTTCACTGGACAGATACGAATTCACCAGGCAGCTGTTGGAAGCAAAAGAAATACTGTAAGGTCAACATCAAGCCCCCTTCCATCACTCTGTCGACATCTTCACCTGGTCCACCTCAGGACTTCAGGGCAGCATTCAGACACTCACATGCATTTCTCCCAGCCTCTGGCTGCATCTCCTGGAAGAGGAGTATCTTCTGCATCATTTCTTTCAGTCCTGTACAAATATCCTCATTACTGTAAAGCATTTACAGCAGTCCCAACTGCCTACATGCAAGCATCAAGCCACTGTGTGAATAACTCTGATACAGACATCATGCTGTAGACCAAGTGGCATTGCAAAGAGACCAGCTCCTGTCCTGGAGGGCCTCTACCTGTCTCCATCTCCATCTGCTGGTGGAGGAAGGAGTTTAAGGGTGGAGTAGCCTTACAGTACTAAAGCTACACCTCCTCCCGAAGACAGCTCTTTTCACAGACAGCTCCCAGATCTCAAGCTCCTTGAAGTCTGAAGGGAAATCCCACAGTATAGATCATCAACAAACCTGCTATTGAGTCCTAGGTTTTCTTTGCTTTCACAGCCATCTGCAAGTGAGGAGAATGCTTGGCTTAACATCAGCAGAAGATGCACCAAGACAAGAAAAACTAGAAGACAGTTGCATACTGGGAATGGGGGAGAAGCTCTTGAAGTTAAAATCCTCACAGCTTGAGTATGGTCCTCTGGGTCTTTGAACCAATAATCCTAGCCCACTTGTTTTGTGACCTCCCACCTATCTTGCCAAGCTCCACCAGTGCTTGGTACAACTTTCCTTGGGATAGGGACATGAAGCAATCTGTACTGCTGAGGGCAAGGGCTGGGGCAGGGAATGGACCTAAGGACAATAGTTAGCACACCTCACATTGGTGGAGTTATGGACGGGGGCAAGGGGTGGAAGGAAGATGTACAATTATGCTGAACAATCGACTTTGAGGCTTCTTTTACCAATTGTCTTTCTCCTTCATGAGCAGTTCATGGTAGCAAGCCAAATACCTCAAGGCATTCAAACAATTTACATGTGACATTGCCAGGAGCCTCTGACTCCCAGCCAGGCCCGGCACACTCAGGCCTGCTCTTCACAATGGTCAGCATAAGATTTCATTAGATCAGAGATGGAAATGCTAAAATACACTCATCAGTTACATCTTCTTCTACAGTTTCTTTGCTCCACTGATTCCTCTCTGCTTTGGTGACCAGGGCCTTTTTCTTGGAAAATAAAGTTTTAAAGTTAAAGAAACCCCCAGCAATGATTCAAACCCAAAAGCCCAAATGACACAAGAGGCACAGGGCCAGTAAGAGTGCAGAGCTGAAGAAGCAATTCAGTCTTTCTTCCAATATTTCTTTTCATGGCTTCTGCTTTGCATGCAGCAAATTATGAGTGCAAAGAGAAGAGCTACATCTCAACATAACTGCAAGTGAACTCAGGGTGTCACCTTGCAAACTCCATGCTAGTGAGCCCCCATATCCAAAAGAACAATCACAGAATCACAGAATCAATCAGTCAGGTTGGAAGAGACCTCTGGGATCATCGAGTCCAACCGTTGCCCTGACACCACCATGTCAACTAGACCATGGCACTAAGTGCCATGTCCAGTCTTTTCTTAAAGACCTCCAGAGATGGTGACTCCACCACCTCCCTGGGCAGCCCATTCCAACAATGCTATCCTGCATGCTATAGGGGTGGAAAATACAGCCCTCATCCATTGTCCTCAGGGGTCCCCAAGGAGTTCAGCCATGACTGAGTTTGCTCTTTGACAGTTAGTGTGATTCCCACTCAGAAGGCATTCTGGCTTCCTTGAATGTGGGGTCCTGCGTTTCTAATAGCCCCACTTGACTGGAACCATCACTCAAATAATGTTCCCTCTCCACTGACACAGCAGACTGCTGTTGGTATGCTGGAACTTGTTGAGTATGGGTCTCCTCCTGGGTTGGGGCTGCTGGGCCATAGAAAGGAGAAGAATATGTGTACTAATGGCCATAATTAGAGTTTCCTTCCTGTGTGCTGCATCAGCCCAGGTCTCCATCAGTGCCAAAGGGCTTTTGGAGGAACTCTGGCATTTGAGAACATGTCAAAACAAAGCATGGGGCTGTGACCAGGCCAGGAAACAACTCCTACTGAAGCAGGCAAGAAAAAGAGATAAACAGTGTAGGACTTAATATTGTTTGTCTCAAAGCAGGAACACTGGCAGCACAGAAATCCCAGGCTTTTAGGATATTTTAGCCTAATCCAGTAATGCCCAAATGTCCACAAGAGGTTCTGAAATTTGAAGGTGTAGTTGCACTCAGAGTTTTTACCCTGCTCCTAGACTGTAATACATCAACACAAATACATCATCAATACAGAACCTGTATAGTTTGAGAGTGGGGTTGTTCAGCAGCAGAAGGAAGACAAGTTCAGTGGGAAATCTTGACTTTTCAAGCAAAGATTTTACTTTTTATGTGAACAAAATCAAATGGCCTTTTGGCAGAAATTGGTGTTCTCCAAACTGTTTCCTCACGATGGATTTCTTCCATGGGAAAGAAACAGCTCAAATTTTACATTTTTGTTTGTTTTATATGGATGGACAAAAAGAAGCAAGACACCTGATTTCATTTGCCATCATGATGGTTGTCACGGTTTAAAGCTGGGCCGGCTATTAAACCTGTGGCAGATGCTCTCTGTTATTCCCCCACCCCTCCCCCCAAAGGGAAAGGGAAAGGGAAAAGGGAGAGAGACTTCTGGGTTGGAAAGTTAAAACAGTTTTAATAAATTATAATAATGAAAAAGAGTATAATAATAATAATAGAAATAATCAAATATATACAAATATATATACAAAACCAAGATTGAGCTCCCCTGAAGTCAGCCACGTCACCACCGGCACTGCAGGGCAGGCTCCGGGAAGGCCCAGGCTGGGCCTAGCGACGGTCGAGAGCTGGATTCAGGAATGCACGGATCGGGATCGGGGGCAGCAGGAAAACAGACGGAGTCCTCCTTGGACACCGGCCATAGCAGAAAAAGAGCGAGACCCTCGTGATCCCCCCACTTTATACCGAGAATGACGTGTGTGGGATGGAATACCCTCGTTGGTCAATTTTGGGTCACCTGCCCTGTCTGCTCCCCCCTGCAGCTGCGACCCCCCTTCGGCTCTTCACTCGTAAGCAGTGAGGAATTCAGCAGTGACCTTGGTTTCTCTAAGACTAAGTACAGCAAGAGCCTTTCTGCACAACATCCCTACCGGTGCCTCAGCGATAACTACAAACTTCGAGCGTTATCAGTCCTGGAAGCAGACACTGTCTGCAAAACATGCAGTTAGTTTCAGAAAGTGCAGTTACTTAGAGGAGACTTAGCTGAAAGTAAAAATCACTGAAAGGAAAATCGGCCTGGTTTAGGCCAAACCAGGACATTCCACCCCTTATTCCATACCATTCACGTCATACTCAGATCACCACTAACTTTTCATTTTAAAATATATACAGATAACATTAGTTTATGATTCATCTCTATACAAAAAAAAAGTTCATCAAGTTCATTTAGTTCAGGATTGTGGGTTTCTATCTGGCTAGGAGTCTCCCAGGGTAGAAGAGATGGTATGAGCTTTGTCACAGTTCGTGCCCATGGGTTGCAGGTTAAAGATGTCAGTCTCGAGGAGGTTACTGGACACCACTTGCAGCTAGCTCCATTCCCATCACCACTGCTTCAACCTGAAAGACACTTATGAACACTGTTAGTATTATGCAGCAATTAACATCATGCAGTTCAGAATTAAGTATTCTCACCCAAGATCAGATCACCTTCAGGGACACATCGGACTCTACCATCCTGCAGCATCACCCACCAAGTACATCCAGGTCCTTGAGCAAAAGCAATCCCACGAATGGGTTTACCTTTGCCCGTAGCAGGAAGAACCCAGACAGTTTTTCCCAACAGATTCCTTTCATGCACCACCGGGACTTTATCCCCTTCTACTGTATGTAAAAGGTCTGACTGAGCAGGGCCAGCTCGGTTGATAGATCCTCTGGTGTTAACTAGCCAGGTAGCTTGTGCCAAATGCTTATCCCAGTTTTTAAAGGTTCCACCCCCCATTGCTTTTAGGGTAGTTTTTAACAGCCCATTATACCGTTCAACTTTCCCAGATGCTGGTGCATGATAGGGGATGTGATATACCCATTCGATGCCATGCTCTTTGGCCCAGTTATCTATGAGACTGTTTTTGAAATGAGTCCCATTGTCCGACTCAATTCTCTCTGGCGTGCCATGTCGCCACAAGATTTGCTTTTCAAGGCCCAAAATAGTGTTCCGGGCAGTGGCACGGGGCACAGAGTATGTTTCCAGCCATCCGGTGGTCGCCTCCACCATGGTAAGCACATAATGTTTACCCTGGCGGGTATGAGGGAGTGTATGCAGTCAATTTGCCAGGCCTCCCTATATTTATATTTCAACCACCGCCCCCCATACCACAAAGGTTTTAACCGTTTGGCTTGCTTAATTGCGGCGCATGTTTCACAATCATGGATAACCTGTGCAATAGAGTCCATAGTTAAGTCCACCCCTCGGTCACGAGCCCATCTGTATGTTGCATCTCTCCCTTGATGACCTGAAGTGTCATGAGCCCACCGAGCTAAAAATAGTTCACCTTTATGTTCCCAGTCCAAATCTATTTGGAACACTTTAGCAGCTTGATCCGCTTGTTGGTTTTTTCGATGTTCCTCAGTTGCCCGACTTTTAGGTACGTGAGCATCTACATGACGTACCTTCACGACTAGTTTCTCTAGCCGAGTAGCAATATCTTGCCACAGTTCAGCAGCCCAAATAGGTTTACTTTTACGCTGCCAGTTGCTTCGCTTCCACTGCTTTAACCACCCCCACAAGGCATTTGCCACCATCCATGAGTCAGTATAAAGATAGAGCCTTGGCCACTTTTCTCGTTCAGCAATGTCTAAAGCCAGCTGGATGGCTTTTACCTCGGCAAATTGACTTGATTCACCTTGTCCTTCTGTGGCTTCTGTGACTCGTCGTATAGGACTCCATACAGCAGCCTTCCACTTCCGATGTTTTCCTACAAGACGGCAGGATCCATCGGTGAACAGGGCATACTGCTTCTCATCCTCTGGTAGTTCATTATATGGTGGCGCTTCTTCAGCACGTGTCACCTCCTTTTCTGGTGGTATTCCGAAGTCTTTGCCTTCTGGCCAGTCCATGATCACTTCTAAGATTCCTGGGCAATTAGGGTTTCCTATTCGAGCCCTCTGTGTAATTAATGCAATCCATTTACTCCATGTAGCATCAGTTGCATGATGAGTAGTAGGAACCTTACCCTTGAACATCCAGCCTAGTACTGGTAATCGGGGTGCCAGGAGAAGTTGTGCTTCAGTACCAATTACCTCTGAGGCAGCTCTAACTCCTTCATATGCTGCCAGTATCTCTTTTTCAGTTGGAGTGTAATTGGCCTCGGAGCCCTTGTATCCTCGACTCCAAAATCCTAGGGGTCGACCTCGAGTCTCCCCTGGCACTTTCTGCCAGAGGCTCCAGGTAGGACCATTGTCCCCAGCTGCAGTGTAGAGCACATTTTTAACATCTTGTCCCACACGGACTGGTCCAAGGGCTGCTGCATGCACAATCTCTTGTTTAATCTGTTCAAAAGCCTGTTGCTGTTCAGGGCCCCACTGAAAATCATTTTTCTTTCTGGTCACTTGATAAAGAGGGCGTACTATCTGGCTGTAATCTGGAATATGCATTCTCCAGAAACCCACAACGCCTAAGAAGGCTTGTGTTTCCTTTGTGTTAGTTGGTGGGGACATAGCTGTTATTTTGTTGATCACCTCTATCAGGATCTGGCGACGCCCATCTTGCCATTTAATCCCTAAAAACTGGATCTCCCGGGCAGGCCCCTTGACCTTGCCTCTTTTTATGGCAAAACCAGCTTTCAGAAGAATTTGGATGATTTTCTCCCCTTTGTCAAAAACTTCTGCTGCTGTATCACCCCATACAATGATGTCATCAATATATTGCAAATGTTCTGGAGCTCCACCCTTTTCTAGTGCAGTCTGGATCAGTCCGTGGCAAATAGTAGGACTGTGTTTCCACCCCTGGGGCAGTCGATTCCAGGTATACTGGATACCTCTCCAGGTAAAAGCCAACTGTGGCCTGCACTTTGGTGCCAAGGGAATAGAGAAAAATGCATTAGCAATGTCTATGGTGGCGTACCACTTGGCTGCCTTTGACTCCAGTTCGTATTGAAGTTCTAGCATGTCTGGCACAGCAGCACTCAGAGGTGGTGTAACTTCATTTAGGCCACGATAGTCCACAGTTAATCTCCATTCTCCATTAGACTTTTGCACTGGCCATATAGGACTATTAAAGGGTGAGTGAGTCTTGCTAATCACTCCTTGATTTTCTAATTGTCTAATCAGTTTATGAATGGGGATCAGGGAGTCTCGATTGGTGCGATATTGTCGTCGGTGCACCGTGGCAGTAGCAATTGGCACCTGTTGTTCTTCAACCTTCAGCAACCCCACAACAGAAGGATCCTCTGAGAGGCCAGGCAAGGTAGACAGCTGTTTAATGTCCTCAGACTCTACAGCTGCTACACCAAAGGCCCATCTATATCCTTTTGGGTCCTTAAAATACCCTTTCTTAAGGTAGTCTATGCCAAGGATGCATGGAGCATCTGGACCAGTCACAATGGGGTGCTTTTTCCATTCATTTTCAGTTAGGCTCACTTCGGCCTCCAATACAGATAACTCTTGAGATCCTCCTGTTATTCCCGAGATACTGACAGATTCTGTCCCTTTATGATTCGATGGCATGAGGGTGCACTGTGCACCAGTGTCTACCAGGGCTTGATACTTTTGTGGTTCTAATGTGCCAGGCCATCGAATCCACACAGTCCAATAAACTCGGTTGTCCCTCTCCTCCTCCTGGCTGGAGGCAGGGCCCCTCTAATTAAAGACTGGATTCGTGCAGCTCACGGGGATTGGACCTTCATTTCCCCTATTCATATTTGGGAAATAGGGACCTGAGGCCCATCTACCGTGACTAGAGTCCCGCTCATTGGTAACTGGAGCAGCCATCCTCCTAGGAAAATTCTCTCTGGTATTTCTGTTAGCTTGCAACTCACGTACTCGTGCCTGTAGGGTACTGGTAGGTTGTCCATGCCATCTGTTCATGTCCTCCCCATAATCACGCAGGGTAAACCACAGGATACCTCGTGACGTGTTCCGTTTCCTTTGAGCTGGTCCAGTAGGAGGGCGTTTCCTCCTAAAGGCTGCAACACGGGCCTGTGTAGGTAGAGAGTCAAGTTTATTCTCGATCCTGGACAGTTTGTCTGACTGTTGTTTAAATGAGTCCTTGTCTTCCTTAGTCACTTTTCCCGCAGCCGAGACACGGGCCTGCAGTGGGGAAGAAATACTATCTTCATACTGTTGCATATAGTTAGCCATTTCGCCCACATTAGGTCGTGCCATAGCATCTTCTCCCCATACTAATATTGACAATGTATGGGTACGTGTTGGTGGAGCACTCTTCACAACCTTCCGGAACATGGATCGGTTGCATTCCACTTCATCAGGATTTACAGGATCTACAATGTCCTGAGGGTGTTTATAAATGATCTCTTGCACAGCTAGTTCTCTAAGGTAGTTAATACCTTTTTCTATAGTGATCCATTTGCTTAGGTGGCTCATAACATCATCTTTGTAGGGATACCTGCTCTTTACAGCTGACAAGAGTCGCCTCCAGAGACTGATAGTGTTCGACCTTCTTGGAAGCATCTTATCAATACCACCATCTCTGGACAGGGATCCCAACTGTCTGGCTTCTCTACCATCCAATTCTATGCTATCTGCCCCATTATCCCAGCATCGGAGCAACCAGGTAATAATAGGCTCACCGTCATAACGACTAAAGTCTTTCCTTATACTTCGCAGTTCTTTCAGGGATAAGGAGTGGTAGGTTATCTCTACGTCCGAGTCCGAGTCCTCCGGTGATTGTTCTGCTTTAAATGGATCTTTCTTGTGTGATGGGTCTGCTTTAAAAAGACGATCAAGGAAACCCCCATCTGTGTCAGGCCCTGACTCTGACTGAGAAGGGCCCTCACCTGGGTCCTGTGCTGGCTCTGCCTTAGAAGGCTCTGAGTCATCATCCTTCACTTTACTAGGTGATTTCTTTCGGTGTTTTCTCCTGGTTACAGGGGCAGCATGATACCTACCGCTGTTGCTGCACCTATATTTAATCTTATCCCACATCAGAAACATATTCAGGACAACCGAAAATAAAAGCATGCCACCTAGACAGCACCATCCTAATTTTGCAAAATCTAGTGGAATCACCTTGGCGGAAAAGGAGAAGGTACTATTTCCCAAAGTAAAATTGGAAGTGTAATCATTAACAGAATCAGCTAAAGGACTCCCAGAGTGCGCAGAAAAAATCTCTGCTACCGAGGTCAGAATAGTAACAGCCCAGTTTATCACGACATAAATCCGTACGAAACGCCATAACAAAACAATGCATGTTGACCAGTACCCAGCAGTGATAAACTGCACATAAACACTAACAAACAACGGCAAGTAAGGTATTATTACACTTAACTCTGTAAAAGGCTTAATAAAGAGACGAGATAGCACAGCGTTCAAAAATGACATTACCATCTTTGCTGTCTGTTTTAATTTCCAACCCCTCGTAAATCTCAAAGGACGAACTCTGATACTCTTTCAGCTGAGCTCTCCGGGTCTCCTCCCACTGGAGCTGGGATTCGACTTATCAGAGCAACCTGTCGGAGCTTCTCTCGTGCCCCACATTGGGCGCCAATAAATCTGTCATGGTTTAAAGCTGGGCCGGCTATTAAACCTGTGGCAGATGCTCTCTGTTATTCCCCCACCCCTCCCCCCAAAGGGAAAGGGAAAGGGAAAGGGAAAAGGGAGAGAGACTTCTGGGTTGGAAAGTTAAAACAGTTTTAATAAACTATAATAATGAAAAAGAGTATAATAATAATAATAGAAATAATCAAATATATACAAATATATATACAAAACCAAGATTGAGCTCCCCTGAAGTCAGCCACGTCACCACCAGCACTGCAGGGCAGGCTCCGGGAAGGCCCAGGCTGGGCCTAGCGACGGTCGAGAGCTGGATTCAGGAATGCACGGATCGGGATCGGGGGCAGCAGGAAAACAGACGGAGTCCTCCTTGGACACCGGCCATAGCAGAAAAAGAGCGAGACCCTCGTGATCCCCCCACTTTATACCGAGAATGACGCGTGTGGGATGGAATACCCTCGTTGGTCAATTTTGGGTCACCTGCCCTGTCTGCTCCCCCCTGCAGCTGCGACCCCCCTTCGGCTCTTCACTCGTAAGCAGTGAGGAATTCAGCAGTGACCTTGGTTTCCCTAAGACTAAGTACAGCAAGAGCCTTTCTGCACAACATCCCTACCGGTGCCTCAGTGATAACTACAAACTTCGAGCGTTATCAGTCCTGGAAGCAGACACTGTCTGCAAAACATGCAGTTTCAGAAAGTGCAGTTACTTAGAGGAGACTTAGCTGAAAGTAAAAATCACTGAAAGGAAAATCGGCCTGGTTTAGGCCAAACCAGGACAATGGTGATAAAGAAGGCAAAGTCAAAGAAAAAGTTCTCAGAACTATCCTGAAGACATAAAACAACTAGATATTGAGTGGACATGGCCACATGTGGCCATGTCCATGGAAATCTCTTCAGAGTACAAGCTGCTCTGTGGTATTGTCAGAGCTACCCTTTTATTTCTACCTCTTACACCTCAAAAATATTCCCAGAGCCGAGTGCTGGGGCACAGCATTCCTTTGGGATCACCAGCTTGGAAGAGCAAGCAAGGACCGTACTCAGGCTTCTTAATGGGGCCTTTTGAGTGAGACAGGAAGAGGAAAATATCTTCTTTAGCATTAAATATCTCAGTTTATCACCAATAATAGGATAATCACCAATAATAGGAAAGTGACCTAGGTAAAGCCTGATTTTCTCTATGCGTGGCTTCTATCACGGGTTTTTGGCCTGAGTATTTTCATTTGACATCAGTGATAAGCAATTAAAAACTCTCGCCTTATTAGCTCTGGCAGAGGTGTCATCTCTGGACTTGCGGGATGATTTCTGTCCAGCACAGTGATCTCCCAAGAGTTCTGAACTTGTTGTGTGAGCCTGGAGTTTCTCTTTCTCTACAGCATTTGGAGCTGAGCATAAAGTGAGATCAAGATTTCCACGTGATCCTATCACTGGTGCTCACCCTCCCCTCTGTGACCCAAGGCCACCAGATGGCCATCAGAGAGGCACACAGAATGCCTTGGGGCCCATGACAATGGTGCACCCCTCCTTCTTAACTGACCTTGGTGTCTTCAGAGTTATTTCTCTTACATATTATCACTTCTCTCTCTGGATGCAGCTGCTGCTGTGCAGCAGTTTTTCCCCCCTTCTTAAATACATTATCACAGAGGCGCCAACTCCATCACTGATTGACTTGGCCTTGGCCAGCAGTGGGTCTGTCTTGGAGCCAGCTGGCATTGGCTCTATTGGACACTGGGGAAGCTTCTAGCAGCCTCTCACAGAAGCCACCCTTGTAGCCCCTCCCACTACCAAAACCTTGCCATGCAAACCCAATACACCTACAAATACCCTTGTGCCTCTAGGGACCTGGGGGCTTTCTCTCCCTCACCCCCTCCAGATCTGGCTTTCCCTAGGATCATGAGGTCCCTGCCACATGTCCCGTGTGGTTCTTCTGCACAAGTCCCCAGAGATCTTTGATGTGTCTTAGTCCCATAGATCCCCTCATGGCCCAGGGTCCCTCAGCCCCTCCCTGGCCCAATGGATGCTTTAGATCCCAGCCATGACCTTCTTTCTTTGCACATGGGGCTGAAAGCCAGAGCTCAATGCCCCACTGCCTGGCATGGTGGAGCAATGCCAGCTGAAGAACATGCCCAAGGCCACCAGCGAGGCTAACGTCAGAAGGGCAGTAGGCCCTGGGGCTGCTCAGGGATGATCCTCAGGCTGCTGTGGGGAGCCCTGATCCGCAGCCTCCCCTGCACATCCCTTGACGTCCTGACTGACAGCCCTGGACAGGCTCAGCAGGTGACCCAGCTCACCATCACCCATGATGGGTGACATGGTGCCTGGAATGCTCCACAGCGGACCCAGGTGCCTATTGAAATTAGACCTTTATAGCATTGTGTTTGGTCATACGAAGCTACAACTCTGTGAATTCAGAAAATTCAACTTTGCCTCCTGCTGAGAAGACAGAAGATACAATGTTTGTCCAGACCTTGTCTCCCCACCCACAGTCCATGCCCCAGTCATGGCAGTACAAGGTTCACTTCATTTCCTTTTCTGTGACTTAGAAAGAAGTCTTTGCTATGTCAATAGCTGAGAGAGAATAGCAGGTGAATTAAATACAAGGCATTAGTAAATTCAGCAGAGCATAACGGCAGCTGCACCTCGTCTGTCCAGGAGGAGCACCCTACCCATAGAAAGCATGTTCAGAGCTAGTGGAAGACCAGTGGGATGAATGCTCAGCGTAACAATAAGACTTCTGTCTCAGATGACTAGGGAGAGGCTGACGTATCAATGAACCAAAGAGAGGTGTCCAAACAGGGCCAAGAAGACTGCAGCCCATGGGTAAGCATTGACCATCCGACACTTGCTCCCCCTCGCACGACAACAGAGATGTTGAGCTGTTGAACAGTTGCTGGCCAGCGTCTTCCCCGTTGCAGCCTTATTCAGCCCCACTGAACAGGCAAACTGCCACAGCTCCCAGCTCAGATCATGGTCTGCCCCAGAGCACTGACAGCTCAGACAGGACAGTTGGTTTCTATGCTGTGCTCCTCAGGCTTCACCCCCAGCCTGGGGGGCTCCTCTGCACTTCTGAGCTTTGTACCCACACACGGGGTGACCGGTGCCCAGCCCTGGGACCACAGGTAGTGAAAGACACATGCAGAGCTGGCTGCCAAGACCCAGTCCTGGTCCCAGGACTCACAGGTGCCCTCTGGCAGAGTAATCACTGCTTCTGATACCTTCTTCCAGAATGGGATCTGCTGTACCTGCCAGACAAACTCAGAGAAAAGGCATTTCTAGGCTCTTTAGGAAAAGCACACAGGAGCTGACAGTCTGTTGCTGAAAACAGCTTATAAGAAACTGAGTTGAAAACCTGTCAGTATTGAATTTTTTCCCATATTTGCTACTTTATAGAGCTGCAAAGGTGAGAAAGGAAGAACACTGAGCTTGAAGCAAAACCAGAGCATTATAATGTTCTCTTTGAACATACGTCTGTGTTACTCTATTGAAGCTCTTGCTTGGTTTATGTTTTAGGGTTTACAGTTTTCTAAAGCTTGTGTATTTGAAGTCTCATTCTTTTCTTTTCCTTTCCTTTTTTTTTTTTTTAAAGAAGCCAACCAACTAGCTCATCAAAAGAAGGCACTGGAAAAGTAAAAATCCCCTACTGAGCTTTCAGTGTTCGAAGCCCTAAATCCTGCTGAGAACCACAGAAATCAACATTACAATACATCATTTTGAACAAGCTCTTTTCACTAAGGGATTCTGAGAACAGAGCAGCAGATATTACAGGATATATTTTGCCTGTTTCCTTCTCAAAAAGCAAAGATAAAGCCTGGTTCTGTAATATAAACTACACTGTCTAGGAGGGTATTGTCTCTGTTAATTTTAAATTGACATTTGCCTTATCACATTAACGTTATTTCATCACTGTACCAAATTTTAAGAATAAGAAAATATTCCAAGTTTATGTTTATTAATATTCCAAAATCCATATCACTGTTCCAAGTAGCATATATGGTAGCCTATGAGCACATCAGCTGAATGACCTGTCATTTTTGTGTCATTTTTATTTACTCAAATCATTCTTGCCTGAGTAATCCTTTTGTGTGTGTGCACGTGGCAAGGGTCAGGTGGGAAGAGCTCTTCTGCTGAGGTTTTTAAGCAGCAAAGTTATTTAGTCCTGCTGATGGGCTAAAGTAAGTACTTACAAAAAGTCTGAGCCCCTTGAGCTGAAAGAGATTATGTAGTTTGATATCTTATCTCCTGATCTTGTTAGGACCTGCCACTTTATCTTACCACCAAAAGCAATACCCCGGGGAATGATTTGTGTGGCAACGGATACAGATTAGCTGACTAAAATAGCACTGTTTCTTGAAATGGGGTCTTGGTAGGTGTCAGCCCTTAAAAGGTTTTCAGCTCTGCAGAAGTACAAGTAGAGGAAACTAGGTGCTTGAGAGGCCCATATCATTTGATGTAAGTGAATGAATTGCAGATAGGATGATATACGCAGCAGCTAGCTCCTTACCAAGGAAAGATTAAAGTGATTTTGCTTGTTAGAAAAATAACCCTCCTGAAGACATGACATTTCTGTAAAATTACAATGTTTGGGCTTACTTAGGAGGATTGGTTTTGGGTAGCAACCAAGTGCAAGCTTTAAGCTGTAAAGTAATAGTACTATATTGTCAAAAATGGCTGAAGCTGGTATGATGTATGTGAGAGACATGGTTAACCTGTAAAATTCAGATACTGTAGTGCAGAAAGAAAAACTAGATCAGGAAAGGCTTGAAAGAAATGAATGTGTAAAGGTGAAAATGTATGTGTAGAAAGTATATATATGTTTTGATATGTTTCTAAATCATCCCCTTAGCTTGCCACTGCAATTAGCATCTTTGCCATGTTAGAAAGCTAAAGAGTACTCACATCCCATGACAGGTCATGAGCTAAAGTTAGTCTTGTGGCTATGTTTTATCCCTTGATGAAGAGCAACTGCTTTTACTTAGTAATGAAGAGGTATTAACTCATGTCTGTGTTCACTTTCTGTTGTGTGAACATAGGACCTTGCAAAGGAAATTTGAGAGAGTTTGACAGGACAGAAATAACACAAAATATCTTGTTTAAACTTCCAGTGAAGTTTATCCTTTACTCTCTTGAATAGCCCAGCTCTTGTCCCATGTACCACAGACATCTTAAATATTCCCTGTCCTCGCCAGTCAGGAGTTGGGTCTAGAAAACACAATTCTCAGGCCCCTCTTGCTCCTACCAGACTTTGAGTGGGTTGAGGAGTCAGTACAGCCAGCTGCTCAGCTTCTTTACTTTTCCCTTCACTGTTGGTGACTTCAGTCAAAGTTTCATACCTAAATATCATTGAGGATCTGGTCCCAAATCCCCAGATGCCTTTTGAAAATGAGCTTTTGAAACTGGTGTTCAAGACATTGAAACATGCATCAGGACAACCCTTCATTTTCCTCATAAAAAATCAAATCCTTCTTGATTGGGTATAAGTGTAGACTTCAAAATCGTTGTGCTTTAAATCATGAGTTTGCACTTCTAGAAAATCTGTTGTTCCATTTTTTTGTCCCTGAGGTGGTTGATAATGTTCCTTCCCCCACCCCTCTGCTTTTCTTTTGTTATTTTACTTTGTCTCTTCTTATTTCAGAAAGTCTCAGACCTGTTGCATTTTCTGGGGAGTGAATGTTCTGGTGTAGTAATGCTGTCTAATGTCTGTATCAAAGCTTAAGCAAACCTAAACATTTGCATCTGAGATGTATGAGGCTCCTGATCTAAGGACTGTTTTAATCATGGTGTTGCTTTCACAGTCATTTTACTAAACAATTAAGAGAGTGAAAGAATCACTAGGAATCACTCTCAGTAATCTGGAAAAAATCCGCTCTAAAACATTTTGCAAGGCACAATATTTGTTTTAAATAAGATGAAATCCTGCCATGGCAATACTGTGATTAAAATGCCATGAAAAGGCTTTAATAAACTTCAGAGGCATCATAGGTATCTCTTGCTTTAATGACCGCTGATTAATTATCATATGGAGCTTATGCTGAATGTTATTTGGACAAATTAGACATTCTGCCTCAGGCCATCAGACACTGTACTCCTGGTGCTGCACAAAATGGATGTGTGCTGAACAATGACAGGATCTGATTCAAAATGCTGAAAGCAAGCCAAAGCAACTGCAGTTGCTTGCTCTGTAAATCGTCCCAGGGGCTTCATCTGCAGGAGGAAATTACAGGTTTGCAATTGCCCTGCAGCACAGCTGTACCAGTAAGTTCTGTGGGAGTTACATGGTAGGCACAGAGGACACGTTCATTCTAGAGCTTCTTACCTTCTTTGGGTAAGGTTAGAGGATGGAGCTAAACATCCCTGTATCTGGTTTGTGGCACCTCGCTTTGGAGAGATTGACAGCATGTGCAAGTCATGCAGTAGTGCTTATGTTCGTGTGCACTAAGGCACCTCTCAAGGAGTACAAGAGCTTGGAGAGACTTAGGTGCTGTTTCTGAAAGATCTTGTGCAAGCTGTGCTACGCAATTTTCATAGCTTGTTCTGAAGCTTATTTAGTTGTCAGTATTTTCTCTCCTAATTCTTCACTGACATTGTTCTTTGCAACACTACCTAAAGTTTTGCAAAGTATTCAGAATGAAATCAGCAAAATTCAATGCCAAATTTAGGGATTAATCTAACAAATTGTGGGTGCAACTTGTTTGTTTGCACACACAAAGACCAAGAGCTATGCCTGATCTATAGCCATGTAGATTTTTCCTCACTGCCATAAGACTTACAGAATTCTCAAGTTCTAATTCTGCAAACCATTTTTTAGCCCTGTGAATATCAACACAAGTTCTTCTGTTTTCTTACCATGCAGTTATAATGAGCAACAACCTTTAATCTTGTTTTCAATGGGCAGAGTTCAAACTGTAGTTCTGTTCTCCCAAGTATTTTAGCAAAGTTTGTTTTCTTAGTGTGGCATGCTCCCCTGGCTGCATCTCATCAGTAAGCTTCCTTTCTTAAGGAAGAGAAATAAGCTCTTAATTCCTTCAGGTAACTACAGTCTCTGTTAAATCATTTTGGCAAATGAAGAGATCAGAAGAACAGTGAAGCTCTTTTTCCCCTCTATTATGATCTGAATTATTGTATCTCTACAAGTACCATTGACCAATGTGTCTTTTCCTTCCCTTAGGGCATTTTTGGTGTAGTTTCTGTGTGATGATCTTTTTCTGATGGCAAAAAGCAGGTCATTTTGAGGGCACACGGGCTCTATTTATGTTATTTTACTTGTGCACATTTTCATTTTCTCATTGGGATTTACAGCACAGTTAGTATTTCTCCATGTTTAATCTTAAGTGACTGCCCAAATATACATTCCTAGCACCACTTTTCCATGAAGAAGAGAGTGAATGGCTATTGCTGGTGCTGCCTAGCTCAGGTCCTTCCAGATGGTGTAAATCAGAGTTACACAGCTGGTCTATAGGTAGCCCAGGACCTGCTCACCTTGTTTGTAGTCATGCTCACATGCAAACAAATCCAACTGTTGTCTGATGTTGCACTTTCTATATGTTAATAGAGATTCCTCCACCTAGCAAATTGTTCACTGGCCAGATAGTATCACTTCTACCACAGCTGGGCAGGTGACATGACTTACCCTGCTATGGCAACCTCCCAGCCCATGGTGCCCTTCTCCTGAGAGGCATAAGATGCTCCTGACCCTGACCCGGACCCATCCAGGGTCCGCAAGGTCTCTGGTGCCATTGAGTAGCTAATGGTGCATTCCCTTTGGTGATTTTCACCCAATGATTTCAGATTGGGCCAGTGGAACATTTTTTTAGCGCAAAGGCTCAGTGAGTTTTTCTGCAGGGAAGCATTAGCCTGAACCAATAGAGAGAGCTCTGTCTCCCTCCTGCAGGTGGCCAAAAACAAGTGAGCACTTGCTGACAAAGGACAGCAAGCAGCTCATCAGTTACTCAATAAGGACCAAGACTTTCCTCATACAAAGACTTCAGAAGTTTCATACAGGCACCCTATTCAAATATTATCAGCACTTCAGTGAGCATCGCTGAAAACACCTCTTAAGAACCTCTTTGTAAAAGCAACCACCACAGTCCAGCCCACCCCTCTTTTGTGCCTAGGATATCTGATCACCTCAATTAATTTAATTTGTCTCTGTGAAGGTTATTTCTCACTTAGTGCAAGTTATCTTCAGGTGCATTGCAGGCATACTCCTGTACTTTACTGTTAATTACTTGTTTACTTATATAATGTTGCTAATAAAGGGAAGGGGGGGGATCCCATTTAGGTACCTAAATAAAAGCCATGTATTTGGCCGTATTTACCTACACTAACTCCTGTTTTCACAGCTATAGAGTCATTAAAGGCTTTGGCTGTTGCTACCATAAGCTTTTTACTAAAATCCAGATGCTTGATAAGGTAACTAAAAAAGTACTGAGCACTGCTGGTGTGCTGGTTTTGGCTGGGATAGAGTTAAATTTCTTCATAGTAGCTTGTATGGGGCAGTGTTTTGGACTTGTGATGAAAACAGTGTTGATAACACAGGGACGTTTTTGTTATTGCTGAGCAGTTCTTACCCAGAGTCAAGGCCTTTTCTGCTCCTCACACCGCCCCACCAGTGAGTAGGCTGGGGGTGCAGAAGGAGTCAGGAGGGGACACAGCTGGGACAGCTGACCCCAACTGACCAAAGGGATGTCCCAGACCATCTGACAGTATGCTCAGCAATAAAAAGCTGGAGGGAAGAAGAAGAGAGTGGAGGGGGTTTAGTTGGTTGGTTGGAGTTACGGTGTGTGTCTTCCCAAGTCACCATTGTGTGTGGTGGAGCCCTGCTTTCATGAGGATGGCTGAATGCCTGTCTGCCGATGGGAAATGGTGAACGAATTCCCTATTTTGCTTTGCTTTCACGCACAGCTTTTGCTTTACCTGTTAAACTGTCTTTGTCTCAACCCATGAGTTTTTTCACTTTTACCCTTCTGATTGTCTCCCTCACCCGGACCAGAGGGAGTGAGTGAGCGAGCGGCTGTGTGGTGCTTAGTTGCCAGCTGGGGTTAAACCATGACACCTGGACACCTAGCTCAGATAGTCTGGTTCCCCTTTTCCCTCAGATTTTCATCAAGGCTTCACTCTGTCAGAGGAATTTTTTGTTGCTGACATCAACAGAGAGAGACGAAGCAGCTGTGATTATTGTTTTATTCCAAGTACACAGAGATACCATTCTACTGTTGGCTCAGCACACCGAATGGGCAGAGTGGTGGCTAATCTGATGGCTGCACAATTATGGACATAAAGAAACTGGAATCCCTGCCTATAACTGTCAACAAACCTCTGAGTCTAATGTACAATCCCTTCAGCTTTTAGCAGCACAGATGGACACAGAGGTGATGGCTACTGCCAAACACCCAAGCAGAATTGTGGACTCTGCTGGAGGATGCTTGGAAGTTGTAAATGATCATCTGCAGCCATGTTGCAGACTCTTGTGTGGCCCATGCAGAGCCACAGTGACACGGAGCTTTCCATAAAGCTGTAGATTTACTGGACTGTGGTTGTACCATAACACATAGCAGGGAAACAAGCGTTCAGTCCTTTGGATTGGCGTGGAGCAGCAGACAACAACCGTGCCCGACGGTAGGTTATCGGCAATGAATGGTTCACAGCTGAAGCTTGCACCTTTTCAACCATCACATGCTGGAAAGCAGTGGCTTCCCTTAGCATTATTATTAATGTTAGTCTTCCCAAGTGCATCTGCCAAGGTGTGGCCAGCACCACCATCTCTGGGCAGGGGATAAGTGTTCAGCTAAACTTTTCTTAAGCACTGGGCAGGAGACTGACTTAGCTAGTTCTTAATTCCTGAGGGATTTGCTTCAGTGAACGTGACTTTGGTGACTTCAAAATCTGTCCTGAAATGACTAAAATCAGCACTTGACCTATGTAAAAATATGCCAGTCTGGGCAATATCTTTGGCGCTCTAAATGTATTCAGATTTTTTCTTTTTACTAAAAAGCTCTCGAGAACATCGAAATGTATGTAAAGCTATTACAAGTGCATCCATCAAGTTAGCTCAGCAAGTGTTTCCTCCAAAACTCCTCTTCCATGTGTCAAAAGAGAATAGAGACCTCTGTAGCTCTAAGAAACCGAGAAAAAAGATCAATGCTTTGAATATCCTACTTCTCTACGTTTCCATAGTCTGTAGTGTTTATACTTTAATATTTGTTCACTGCCACTTTGTAATCTTGGGTTTATTCCATTAAAGGCCATGCCTTTCTCAGAGGGAGCTGCTGCTGTTTAGACGTTATTTTTTGATGAGATTTATTCAGGTAGTCAGTGACCTTTCCTATACCCCCTATTGATTGTCTGGAATGGCTTGGCCTGACAAGGTAAAAATAGCTACAGTGTTTTATTGTTTCTAGTACTTGTTTATTTACCTGGTTATGCAATGCACTTATAGACTGCCTGGCTGATTGATTTATTGCTGCTTTGTACTGCTGCCGGCGTCCTTCTGGGCAACAGGACTGGAAAAGGACTTTCTGCAGCTGAGGGCTTATGCCAGTGTGCATGCATTAACAAACTGCATGTAAGGCATTTGAGTCAAAACCACGCATTGTAAGCCACGGCTGTCCATTTGCCCAGGGTTTGTGATTGCAAATCTAGGCTTATACATGCTGTAAGACTGCCAGCTGGCAGTGCAGCGAGTTAGTTACTGCTGAGATAGGCTTGTGTCAAAAGCAGCTTAAACAAAATGAGGAAAATGTGTTGTAAAATATAGTAAAAGAGGCACTGTAACTTCTGTCACCACTACGTAACAACCTCTGAAAGAGCAAAGTGCACACAGGACAAAACCATGTCTTCCTCCAGCAATGCTTGTTTCTGGAATTATTCTGAGAAGGCCTAGGAAAGAGATCTCGGCTAACTGGACAGAATAGGAATCTATGGCCAAAGTGTGACTACAAAGTGTGAATGAACGGGGGAGACCTTATGTTGCCCTGGCAATCCAAGGATAAACCAGTTATGATGATCCAGAAGCCACAACATGGTTTTTCACCTCTGCAGCTAACTTGGGACAGCTGTCCCATACAAGCAGCGTGAATCCTTCGACAAGAGGATTGTGGTGTGGACAAGAAGGTGAGGTCTGGGCTGTCATAGGGCAATAGGCCAGTCAAACACTGTTGTACAACATGGTCTTCCACGGTCCCTGGCGTTCAGGAGCAGACGATGGCCTCTGAAAAAGCAGAGACCCATATGGAACAAAGGAAAAGGAAGGTGGGAAATAGTTAGATTTGTGATCGGGGAGTGGGCAGTACTAAGCTTAGAGATGCTCATGTTCCTCTCTTAGGTCAGATGTCTTTTCTCATACTTTTAGGCAAGAAGTTATCAACTGATCACTCAAGAAAGAATAAATTTTCTTCTAGTGGCTCCGTCACCATGATACTCTGAAACATATATACATGCACCAACCCACATCTTTTATCTGTCTTATGTCAATAAACACCAATGATGCAAAACTCTGGGTGGTGTGCATGGAGGCACCTTGTGTCTCCTCTTGGCTGAAACTACATATGAGAGTAATTAACCACAGTGAGGTAACATTGCATCTGCGAGGTGTTGGAGCAAGTCCAGAGGGCGACCAAGCTGGTGAAGGGTCTGGAGGGTCTGTCCTACAAGGAACAGCTGAGGGAGCTGGGGTTGTTTAGCCTGGAGAAAAGGAGGCTCCAAGGTGACCTTATTGCAGTCTACAACTACCTGAAGGGAGGTTGTAGAGAAGTGGGAGTGGGCCTCTTCTCCCGGGCAACTAGCGATAGGACAAGAGGACACAGCCTCAAGTTTTGCCAGGGGAGGTTCAGGTTGGACATTAGGAAGAATTTCTTTACAGAAAGGGTTATTAGACATTGGAATGGGCTGGCCAGGGAGGCGGTGGAGTCACCATCTCTGGAGGTCTTTAAGAAAAGACTGGACATGGCACTTAGTGCCATGGTCTAGTTGACAGGGTGGTGTCAGGGTGTCAGGGCAACGGTTGGACTCGATGATCCCTGAGGTCTCTTCCAACCTGGTTGATTCTGTGATTCTGTGTGATCCCCAAAATCATTCTTAAAGAGATACATGATACCATCCCCTTAATGGATGGGACCAGGAGCCTTGAAACACTCAAGGGAAAAGTTTCCTCTGCCTCTTAGCGCTAATCAGGAAAAGAGAACACCTCAGAGGAAGAACTATATCCTACTGGAGGTATCTGGTTCTGTCATAGAAAGTCAGAGTCATGGCGTCTGTGGAAGAAGCTGGTTTAGGAGCACAGTTCAAGCAGTGAAATCCAAGCAAGAACAATCCAAGTACAGGACTTCTGAAAAATGGAGAAGAAACCTACTGGGATGATTTTGTGGGTCACAAGGAAAGTTATGGCTTCTTGATCAAAAGGTCTGTATTTAGGAAGAGGCCTAAGGTGGACCTAAGAGTGCAACCTATTTACCAAAGTTAGTGACAAATGGACTACCTGTATCCAGAAGACCTGGAAGCACAGCAGATTGTCCAGATGGAGAACAGGGAGCTTCTGTCTGGACAGGTGAACACAGCGGACAGCTCCATCTGTCAGAACTGAGGAAGGAATATGAAAGAACCAAGAAAAAAGGGATGAGGGGGTCTTCAGAAGGTGAGAATGATAGCCCTTAATATTGGAACTACCCTAATTCAGAGCTGCAGTTCCACTGAGTTTCAGAAGAATATCCACCTTTGCTACTGCTCAGGTATTTTCTCATGGTCTTCTGTACACACCATTTCTTAACATAGATGTATAATGCACTTGCTCTGAAGCCCTATTTCAGCAGCTTTGGTTTCCAGCACTGGTGACAGTGAGCTTGGCTCCTTTCTCTGATGGGTGAAATGTGGAGTGGTTGCACCAAAATCAGGCAAAATACCAGTGGGAAAGGACACTGTCTTTCAATGCCCTCTTTGACACTTCTTCCCCAAGACATCTGTGTCCTCATCCATGTGAGAGTGTTTTTCAAGGTCAAAACAACACTGAGGCAGGAAATGTCTCACTTTCTGGCTGGATATAAATCTGAAGCCCAACAAACTTCCCAGGCTCAACACGTCCTGAAGGGCATGTCTCACAGGGGCAGCTCAGTTTGATTCAGGGAGAAGTGAATTGGCATAGCAACCTGCATAATGCTGCTACATCAGAAAGGAGACAGACCCTCAGGTATCTACCTAAAATAGATATGATCCATCAAAGGTAGGAATATGTATTGTTCTGGAGCAGGTTCCCGTTCAGTGGGGACTGGTCCATTTTGGACCATTGTTGTTATCATCCACACCCGATTCAGTGGCAAGTTGCAGGTTGTTACTAGGCCGTCTTTCTCTTCCTTTTCCTGTGGAGATGCCCTTTTTCTTTCCTAGCCTGATTCAGACTCTACCCAGTAACAATTTTGTATGAAGAGGTCATAACATATTTTTCGCACCAATTTTTTTGCAACCAATATTTGTACATGTCATATCTACAGCCCCAGATGGACTGAATGCCCCCCCAGAAGTGAAATTACTGCTTACACTTCTAAAAGAATTAAGCTCGGAGTCTCGCTCTGCATCATCAAGGTGGTGCTCTCAATTTTCCTTCAACATGAATCTGTAACAGTGCATGGAAGCATTCACAGAGTTAGGCCTGGCTGGATTTAAGGGTAAGTTGTCAAAATGGGCATGGCTTATATACTAGAAGTCCTGACCGTTACTATTTCCTGTGGGCTTCTGAACTTTTAGCCTTTTCTGTCATCATGGGTCCTAAAATCCATTCAACACACACAGGAACACCAACTGGTGTCCCCCAGAGTCACTATCCTCACACCTAGGAAAGTATCAGAGAAAGGATGGGCCTTTTGGTGGAGAGATGTGGGTGGAAGTAGACTGGAAAAGACTCATTGCTTAAAGCACCTCTCTGGCTGATATGCAGGAAAGGTGGTCTCTAAAGAGTGTGTGGAAAGACACCATATCCTTTTAAAAGATTTTAGCCCACCTGAAAGGCACATCAGTTATTTGGAATGGGACCTAACCGTTATTTTTTTTGGCCATGTATGAACACTCAATACCTCACAGGTTTGCCTGGGATGCCCAGTTCATTCCTTTCTTCCGCACCATGTTGCCTGCATCTCTCACACTGGCAGCATGACAGGACAGCCTCTTTCTCACTGCTAGGCACAGCAGGTCACAGTGTGATGAGCCCATCAGCTACGTGGAAATGGGAAGACCTAGGGAGAAAGGCCACAGTGCTCAGTCAGGGACTGTGTCTGGTGGCAGGGACCTGCACGCAGGGGGCCCCTATGATGAGGCATCCTCAACATGGAGACCTTCACCTAAGACATGGGGACCAGGCACACATGTGAATGCAACATGTGTCACCAAGTTTCTATGATGTGTAGTGGTTGTGCTCCAGCCAGGCATCCCAATGCAAGTTTCACACTGAAAGGAGAATAACTTGAGAGATCTCCAGTTACTGTAGATACTAAATACCTAGACACCCACCCATATGCATTTTCATGACGATTGATCTCAGTCAGCATCTGAAAGATCAAACAAAACTTCATGTCCTGGTTCTTCTTTGCACTTTGATCTTCAGACAGTGCACGGTCACAACAGGTCTTGCAGTGTGGTCATGGCTGCAGAACATGCAGCAGACATACTGGTCGCCTGTGGCTTCTCGAGTGTGTGCCTTTGCAATGCCACTTCCAGTCTTTCAACACTGGGTGGCACCAACAATATAAAGAATGAAGGCCACGTCTCCAGCCTTTCCCTCTTCAAAGGGAGTTGTGCTCTTGGGAGAGGTGAGGGGCTATCAGTTTGTTTATAGTCTTGATGCAGTGAATGTAAGAAAAACATTATTCTAGCAAGAGACCTCAGGTAATGGTAGGATTAGGAGCAGGTGAGTATATAAGATAGGAAGAACTGTCTGTAAAGTTTGATTACTTCCACTGTGGAGCTATTTCAGCTAAAAAAAACCCCACCTGTGATTAATTTTATTTTTTTATCTTGTTGTCATGAATAAGCCCTCTCTTCAGGCACACAAAAAAAAGAGACAGAAAAGCAGTGGAGAGGTAGGGCCAGTGCTGTCCATTTCTCAGAGATTGCTGGAGCCAGGAGTGGCCCTTGCAGCTCCCCTGCTCCCTCCATCTTAGGCCGCGTTGCCCTGTGTACCAGCCAGCAAAGCACAGCCCGAGCGAGAGGCAGAGCCCCTCTGTCAGCAAACTGTTCTTTCTCACACCTCGTGTAACATGGGATGCTAATGGCATCCCTTTAGCAGACAAGGCCAAGTTCTTTAGGAAAAATACTCTGAATGCAATTGTTTCTGTGGGAGCTTAGAGACAGAAGTTTCTAGACGCAGAACTGGAGGAATGCCATGTGCTCAGTATTGATTTCTCATTGCTGGCTGTGATAAATTCCAAGAGTGTAGCAGCACAGAGCAGAAAGTCATGGAGGAGCTGCCGTCTTACGGAGTACTTTGTATGCCTTCCTTAACATCTGTCATTTGTGACCAATGCCACTGAATGCAGTTATCCACTAAGATGCCGAACTGTCAGCGTTTCATTAAAATATGCTGCAGGGAGTAGTTCAGTGAACTACTTAGCATGCCAAATGCATAGTATGTGCCAACATATTTATCGTATAATGTTCTTAAGAGCTGCAAGCCTCTGTTCATTGGGAGTAATCAATTCCATTTTCATATGCAGTGGACCTTGAACCCTGCTCTGCACTCACATTACAACAATTTAATTTTTTCAAGGGACGATCAAAGTAGATGCAGTACCTCTACCAGGAGCTTTGGCAGTAAGCTTTATTGATATTCTGGGCTAAAAAAGCCCTACAGATCTCTGCACACTGTGGGAAGGATCTAAAAATACATAATAAAAGCATGTTTAGTACAGCATGCAACAAGGTAAGGAATACATGCTGCTGAACAGAAATGAAGTCTTGACAATGTAAAAGCAACAAAGCCAAATAAAGTAATTCAGCAACAAGAGTATTAAACTCAGCCTTATTGCAATAGGAAATAAAGGGCAGTTATGTTTTTAGTGGAGCTCAAAGAATCTACCCCAGTGACTGGTAATTAGTAGTTCAAGGAGACCTTCAGTCCCCTGTTCAGCCTTTGGATTGACTCATTAGACGTTGTCAGTCTCTGGGACATGCACAGAATCATAGAATGGTTTTGGTTGGAAGGGACCTTAAAGATCATCTAGTTCCAACCCCCCTGCCACAGGCAGGGACACCTTTCCTCTAGACCAGGTTGCTCAAAGCCTTGTCCAATCTGGCCTTAAAAAGCTCGTCCAATCTGGCCTTGCACACGGGTGCAAATCCTGTGTGTCAAGAAGCAATGGTTTTCATACGCTCAGTGACCTTTCTCATCCTTGTATCCCTTCTTTCCTTTCTGTCTGACTGCCCCAAAGTGCTTATAGAGACTGTTCCCAGGCAATTCCTTGTTGGGCATCTCTCCCACAGCTGAAACAGGGTCTCTGCTCTGATATTGAAAGCCAGGCAGCCCTTCGTTAAGCCAGGACTCATGTACGTGTTCAGCAACCCTCGGAGACCTCTCTCCATGGGAAGCCTGTCTCCTGAACCTTGGGGTTTTCATCTTTACTCAGTACAAGGTGCTGCCAAATAGTTGTAGTCAAAACGCGAGGCAAGCAAAGGGGCACCATCATGTTCCTGAGCCTTGTGCCCCCAACCCTTCCCATCCCTGGCAATGGGCTCCAGCGCTCCGTTGCCCACAGCTCTTGCTAGGGCAGACAAAAAGTGTCTGTGATATCACGTATCTCTTTAAATCCTAAAATGCCACTCTGGCTCTATAGCAACACTAACAGGCATCATCTGTTTTTTTATAGCTGGGAGGCTCACGGAGGCCCTACTGCAGTGTTTTGCAGCTACAGTCAAACAATTCAAACCTAGAAATGAGTCTGAGGTAAAATCTCATCTGTTACACCTCTGCTCCCAGACCATGATCCTGGGGGCTTTATTTCAGATCTCAGTGAGATCTATAGAGAGCTTTACCACCTTGAAATTCAGACTGCGTATTCGGATCCCAAAAGAGGATGAGGAAACCCAGCTCTAAGCTTCAAAAATTAATAAAATAGGACATGCAGACACACTGAGACATGGAGACTTGCAGAGACTGTGTATATGTACAAACATCCTCATAAAATCAGACAAGGTTTTTTCCCCAAAATGTATGTCTCCTCAGGACGAGCTTGCTGAAGGAGAAGGTGTGGGGAGGAGTGGAAGGAAAGAAGGAAGGAAGGAAGCACAGGAATAAATTCAATTTAAGTGTGCACAGAAGGAGCAAGAAAACCCGTAAACGTATCCAGAGTGATAAAAGGTAACTGAAGCAAAGGGCTTTTAAAGATGTCAAACCCACCTGCTCTGTCGAGCAGAGCTGAAGATGAATAAAGACTTATGATCTGGGTGAGACAGTTTGCTGTGTGCTTGTCCCTCCTGGCACTGCTGTCTGCTCCCCTGAGGCAAATGGGCTTGTTTGCTGCTGTAGGAAAGATGGTGTCTGAGAGTACTCCCTGGAAAGCAGCTCCTGCGCTGCTGCATAGCAGCTGTATACAGAATAGAAGGTGCTCTTCAATTATACACAGGGCTCAAAGGCCAGGCTGCGTGCACCAGGCCAGATGCTCACAGTGTTTACTGCTTTGCCCATGTTACAGCATCCAAGCCCAAATTGCAGGTATTTATTGTGGTCTTTCTCCCTCTCCTGACCCTACGTTTGGATGCTCTGGTCTGGCCCTTCAGCGGAGGATACAGTGGTACCTTGCTGAGGGGCAGCACCACGGCCTCTTCCCTGAGCTGAGAGCACAGGCTCAGACCTCCACAGTTCGGGGGAGAATATTTGAGCGGTCACCTTGACCAACAGGATCATCAAAGCGCTCCCCAACTGCTGCGTGGCCCATGAGGATGATTTCTTCAAGTGTTGGACTCCTTGGATATGGAGGCAACGGTGAGCACTGTGCGTGCCTGGATTGAGAACCCACTGAAGTTTGCCCGTTCCCACGGGATGAATGTTACACCTGGCTCTAAAGAGCCAGCCTCCAAAGATATCCATATATTGGTCATTGAAAACTTCCTGCTTTACAATTACAAACCACTGATAGACCTATTCGACATCTGCTACTACCTGGCAGTTCTGTACGATGAATGCAAGAGGAGGAGAAGTACATGTAACTACACTGTTCCTGACCCACCAGGTCTCTTCAATGGTCATGTCTGGCCCATGTACTTAAAACACAGGAAAGAAATGGAGGACAGCGGTGTCGATGTCATTTATTTAGATGGACACTGTGATTACAGTGTTAATCACAGCAGAAACGTAGTGAATAAATTCTTCTACTTCTGCATTATGTAAATCGTTCTCTGGGCTGTGTCAGCTCTTCTGTGAGTGAGAGCTTGTTTTTATCACTT
The DNA here is from genome assembly GCF_013368605.1 of Nyctibius grandis. Classification (NCBI taxonomy): domain Eukaryota; kingdom Metazoa; phylum Chordata; class Aves; order Nyctibiiformes; family Nyctibiidae; genus Nyctibius; species Nyctibius grandis. Next base: position 108,336,097 of record NC_090659.1, read on the forward strand.
GAGAGAGGATCTGACTGACACAGAGCTTGATCTGCTGAATATAGGAGTGCGTAGCCTGGTAGAGTTGCTTTTCAGAGCAAAGTTTTCAGGCTTTTTTTTTTATTTCCACTTGATATTTTGTTTCATGCTTTCAATACAGCGGACACAACAAAGAGTCAATGCCTGGAGAAGGAAAGTCTGTATCAGACTAAGAAGACAGTTGAAGGGCTGTGTTTACTTCACACATTACAGGACCACAGTGAGACTTTGGTCATACACCTCCTGGGCAGTTCTTAACAGGGGAATTGGTGTTTGGCAGTTACATTTAACTGGTAAATTTTTGCTGTTAATCATAAAGCCTATTAGGGCAGTTGGTTGCTTATAATCATGCTACTTACTGCTGTATCTATGACACTGTATAACACAGTTTCCATGTATTTAATGTAGTAATATATTCCTTCTTCCCTCTTTTCTTTCTTTCTCCCTCCCTTTCCTCTTTCCTCCCTTCTTTCCCTTCCTCCTCCCTTCCTTCTCTCCTTCCTTCCCTCTTCCTTCCTTCCCTCAGTCCCTCCCTCCTTTATTCCTCTCTTTCAGCCTTCCTTCCCTGTTCCCTCTCTCCCTCTGCCTCTGTGGTGTGCCGACACAGGTACCAGTCACTGGTGGTCCATGGTGAGCTCACCCACTTTGTGAGTTTGCCTTCAATTTATGTGTAGCTACTGGAACGGCATCCAAAGACTGCTGATACACTCTCCTCCCTTTTTAAACTGCTTTGCCCCTTAGCAATGGCTACAGATGCCAACAGGCTACAGTGCACTCAGAAAGGGACCAGCCATCACAGTGCAGCTGGGAACGTCTCCATTTCTTGCTCCACACTTAGAAAACATTGGCCCCAGAAGAGAAGAAAGGGTCTAGCAACTTATTTGGGTTTGTCACCTACACTTCTGATGGGCAGGATTTGACAGCTTTGAAAATGTAAAAAAAATTTGGCAGAAAAGAAAGGGGCCATGTTTTTGCAGCAAGACTTTGTTGCACACTCCTTCTCCCACTGCTTTTTTAATTAGTTTTGCTTCTACCCAGCAAGGAGAGTAATGAGAGCCTCTTTCTTTCTGTTTAGTTTTCTGGATTTTTTTCAGATTGTGCCTATCATCAGTGCAGGAAACAATTTGCTATGCTCTTCTTTCTTTTCTTTTTTTCCCTTTTTTTGTTACTCTGGCCAGTTTCATAGGCTCTGACTTTTTTTCCAGTAGGTCAGATACACTTTACATGGCCTGGGGAAGAGAGGCATGAGAGAGGAACACGACTGGCCCAGGTGGGGCTGGTAGTGGCATGTAGTGGGGGACAGTCTCTGAAACTCTGTGGCTTCTCTGGTCGAGCCAGCCAGCCCTGCATGACATTTGTTCACCACCTAGCAATCTTTCAATAGCTTGCACTGAATTTATTTACTGGTGGGTGTCCCAGGGAGGCAGACATGGCATTTATCAGGTGCCAGTTAGCAAACTCTGCTACCTTTGCCAGTAAACTGAAGAGCCGCTGCTGTATTAGGAAAAAGATATTATATACAGAGCACCTATTAATAGTCTTATCTCTGTCTACAGTGAATCAGTCTGAAATGCTCAGGCTTCTACCCAAACTGCAAATTCAAAATTCTGTTCCGGTCGAGCAGACCACAGGGCAGAAAACCAGTGTCATACAAGCTCCTAATGCAATCTAACTCTGCAACTATCCACGCTGAAGCTCCAGGTGATAAAGATTGCTCCTGAACACATCCATCAGCCTCTGCACGGCCTGACGTTGCTGTCCTTGTCCAACCGATGGCTGTTCCCTTTTCATTGGTTTTCTCCCCTGTATCACAGGTTGGAGGATATGGCTGTTCCCCAGGAGGTGGGTTTTGCCCTCCTAGTGACAGATGCTGCCTGTGCCCTTCTCCGACCCAAACTTCCTTCCTACCTGCTTTGTATTCCAATTCAATCACCAGTGTTAGTGGCACTAAATGCTGTCTAGCTGTCCATCACAAGATGTTCAGGGCATCCATTATGATATGATTCATTTGAGCAATCTATATTCATTATTCCTCTTCCCTTACTGCAGGCTAAAGCAACCCTGGCTTGTAAAGTCTCTGTTCTTTTCAAAGCTGGCTTTACTACCATTGCATTCTCTGCTGTATCTGCTTGTTTTCTTACTTTGTGTTTTGCAGTGTGTGGTCCCTCTTCATATCTTCTGACCTGTGCCATTCATCCTGGAAAATGTTTATTGGGGATTAATATGCAGTCAATCACTGTTGTGATCTCAGCTTCTGAAAGTCTGCTTTGGAGTATAGCTCATTCCTTCACCAGGCTGGAGGGGTTAAATACATAAATCTTGTTCTTCTTTCCTAAGTTCTTGCTCTCCTGCCACCAAAAAAAAGGAATTTGGATTCTTAAAAGAACACGGACAGGCTATGGTTTTTTCAACCTTGTGCTTTTTATTGTTCAGGTAAAACAAATTCCACCTGGTTTCCTCACTGACCATCCAGACACGGCTGGGTGAGTGCTGTGTGCAGCTCTTGAATGTGTGCACCCTTGCAGGTTACCCATTCTTCAAGGCTGGTTCCTTTTCCCCCCTCAGATACAGCTGGAGATTTCATGAGATTAAATCATATCTGTGCCCAGCCAGTGCACTGGGGAGGGACAAGGTGCAGGAAGCCTCTGTTTCCAGCCTAGATATTGTTACTGAGAAGGAGACAATAAAAATAGGTGATGGCACTCCAAGAATGTGACAAGGACATGAGCTGACCCTAGGCAGCACATGGGACCCCTTTGAGTCAGGAACACCAAATCCTGGCCATTGACTAGGATCCCCAGTTGCACCCTAGGAGTAACAGAGAATGAATATGCCACCAAACTGTCCTGGATCTGCTACCAAGCCCTGCCTGCTTCCTCCACAGCAAAGAAGAAACATTTGCCCAGACCCTCTCAGACCTGCCAAAGTGAAATGGCTTTGGAGCCTCTGCTCAAACCGCACTCCCCCTTATGGTACACAAGAGCTCTGATTCGTGCTCCTAAGCAGTTACAGCAAGGGATGGACAAGCCCACATCATCTCTGATTTGTTAGGAAAAACCTTTGGACTATTTTTTTTCTTAAAGCAGGGAGGAATAGCCAAAGGCCAGTACATGCTGTTGTATTCAGGGTTAAATCACTCCAACACTGGTTTGATTTAGCTACTGACAACTGATTGACAAATGTGTCCAAATGTCAACAAGCAGTATTTTTTTATGGGGCATTTATATTCTCCATGGGGAGAATTTGGCAAAAAAAGTCTTGATAACCAGTGATTCCAAATATTTCAATAACTGTGATATGTTTTGGTTATTGAGAGCTAGGTTATCCCCTCCCTGCAATGCAGAATCAGTGCTATGGCATTTTTATCCACCCAGGAGCAGAAGGAGCATTAGCTCCCTTTGCCTCCATCGAACTGAAAGCAATGGCATTTTACATTTTCGAGAAGAGGTGCAAGTTGCAACATCAGAACTGAAAGTGAAGGAGCTGGGAATAAAAGGCAAGTACCTTTCAGGAGAAAAGGCAGAGGGAATACATGGAAAACTTCTGCTTGGCTGCTCTGATGCTCCTCTCCCCAGCAGTGCCCTTTCTAATCACAGCACACTCTGCATGCTCACATTGCTTTCCTCACCAACAATTTCATTCCGGCCATCAAATTAGCCACGAGAGGCAGTGTGGGTAAATGAATAGCAACCAGGCTGCTTGGTAAGTCTTGGTTGGCTCTGCTACAAACTCACTGCTCATCTCCTATCTGCTTCCTTTCCCAGCTTTGTCATCTTTGTTTCTGGGATACTGCCTAGGGTCCAGATGCTTGTTTAGGCATCTGTAATTCACATCCTTAAGATTGCCACTGCAAGGTGCAGTTTTTCATACAACATAGCCATATACATACTGGACACGTTGCCGTTCAGGTCAGCACTATCCCCAGCCATGACCCTTGCACACCAACTCTTCATAGGGAACTTGAGAGGTCATCTGTTCCATCCTCCCACCCCAACCAAATTGTTCTGTTGAGAGGGCACGGAGTAAATGCACGCAGACCAATATGATCGTTAAGCAGATCTCGTTTATTTACGTATCTGAGGGTACATTTATTACTATTCCTATTGAGGGTACACACTCTGTGTACATGTCATTTCTATTATGATTGGTTAGTATGCTTTGTTCACACGCCTCTATATTAGTTCTGATTGGTTTATGTCAAAAAGCTATATCTTGCAGGTGCAGCATTCTTTCTTATTTTTCAACTTCCCCATATCTTATTTTTCTCATAGCCAAAGTCCTTGTTCTTTATTATGATTGGCTAGTTCATTACCACCCCATTACCACCCCCTGGACATGCCTGGACATAGCTCGTTCAGTACCTCGTTCCCACCATTGTCCCGTGGGAACCCCACAAATCCCGCTTTTTGTTTTTGAACGAGCTATGTCCTGTCCTGTCCTTTTTGTCTTTGTTTCTTACTTCAACCTGGTTCCCTGCGTCTCGCAGAGCCCGGTCAGAGAATCCCAGCCTTGGTTACCCATAAACCCTGCTCTCTGTTGTTGTGCCAAAAAGGCTGTATTGACCATTCGTTGTACAGTTCTCTGCAAACATGCAAACAAACAGGGTAACACAAGTAGGATAATGCCTATTATAAACATTCCCATAGAGCAGACTCTATCTACAAAACATGCAGTTTACTTCAGGAACATACTGTTTATTCTCTATTATTCTAGCTGAAAGGAAAGTTACTGACAGGAAAGCTGATTCTGTATAAAGGTACACAGAGCAGGCCTTTTAGAGCCTACTCTGAGGCCTACTCTTGCTAAACCATCCGGTATCAATTTCCCCCTTTGGAGTAGTTAGATTTATTATCTCACTACTTCCATATACTATTCTCAATGATTGCCTCAACACAACCCACGCAGATCCCTATGATAATTATAATCACAACTATATAAACTATTCCCTCTAATAATGTGGCTAACCATCCTTTTAGAGACAATCCACCTAATTCTTGCAGGATTTTGTTGAACCAACTATTTCCTGCTGCATCCCTGATTGCCCTGCTGTCTTCTGCTACTCTGTCGTATCTCCGGATCTGGATTCCACCTCCACATATGGTTTAATACATTTGATCGGAAACCATCATACTCCTGTGCCTGTAGAGACAGAAGCATAACCTCAACCCATTAGTAATAGTTCCCCTGGTCCCAACCACTCGTTAGTACCTGGTTCCCTATACCACACTTTGCCTTTGTTTTGCACATAGCTTGCTCCCTGTCGATCTGCCTCCCAATGTATTACAATTGGGGGTCGCTCCTTATCTCCTGCTAAAGTTAAATGGTTAAGTACATAAACAGCTTTTGCAAGTCTATCAGAAGGTTCAGTCACCTCTCCCCCTTTTTGTTTTTGCAGAAGCTGTTTCAATGTACTATGAGCACGTTCCACAATCGCCTGACCCGTAGGCGAATGAGGAATCCCAGTGACATGTGTAATACCCCATAGTTGACAAAATTGACGAAAAATCTGTAAACAATATGCTGGTCCATTATCAGTCTTAAGTTGTTGTGGAACCCCAAGACTTGCAAAGCAAGCAAGTAAACGTCGTTTGACATGACGACCTGTTTCCCCAGTCTGTGTTGTTGCCCATATTACATGTGAAAACGTATCAACAGATACATGAACATATTTGAGCCTTCCAAATTCTGCAATGTGTGTAACATCCATTTGCCACAGTTGCAACGCACACAACCCTCGAGGATTTACCCCTATTCCAATTCCCATGCCAATTTTCTGACAACTAGGACAAACACTAACTAATTCACATGCTTGTGCCATGGTGAGGTGAAATTGTTTCGCTAACATTTTCGCTGATTGATGAAAGAATTGATGGGATAGGTGTACTTGTTCAAATAAATTTGGTGATATTTGCGTATAGAACACAAGTGTGTCTGCTTTATTATTTCCAATGCTCAAACCTTGATCAAATTGATGATTATGAATGTGGGTGACAAAATAAGGTATCTCTCTGAGGTTTATTGCTTGATGCAACTGTAGCAAAATGGTGTAAAGTCACATATTTCTTATTGGTCTTATAAAAGCTTTTTCAATTCGATTTACAATGCCTGCTGCATAAAGAGAGTCTGTTACAATATTGACAGGTAAATCCTTCCATTTTACAAAAACCTGATATATTGCAAAAAATTCAAGTGTCTGCAATGAGTCCTCAGTAAATTCCTGAGAATTTACAATGTTTCCATTGTCCATCCTTTTGTCAGGTAATAACTGCTGAATGTGATCGCTTTCCTGCATCAGTAAAAACAGTTAGTCCAGTCACAGGTATCTCTGATCTGATAGGTTTTTCTTCCCAATCCTGTTTGCAAATAAACTGTAGCTTTTTATCTCTTGGCAAATGTGTTACCAATTGTCCAGTAAAGTCCTGTAAGGCCATTTGAAAAAGAGTTGACTGATTTGTTAACCACTGTAGATATTCCTTTCTGATAGGTAAATAGATAGCATCTGAGTCTAGTCCGGTAATGTCTGTAATCCTTTTATGTACTTTGATAAGCAATTGTGCTATTGCTTCCACTCTGGTACAAATTGTTGTTTAGGATGAAAAACCAAAGAGTCCACTCGAGCATTGCCTTCTGCAATAAACCCAGGCAAATTAGTATGATTTCTTACATGTAAAACATAAAACAATGCAGTTCGGATTTGAATTTCTTGTCACAAAGCTCGCAGCAATTCAAAAACACACTGATTACATATATGCTCTATAACAGATCTATCCAATTGCTTTATAATGCCAGCTACATATGCTGAATCAGCAATCAAATTAAAGGGAATGGGAAAATTCTGAAATATTTTTAATACAGCTCGTAATTCTACCACCTGAGGTGAACCCTTTTGTTGTACTACCATAGATTCCCACTTGCCATCAGAATACCAGACAAGGCCTGCCTTGCCTGTGTTCCCAGATCCATCCATAAAAATGGTAGTTCCATCCACAGGAGTGTCTGCGCACAACAATCCTGTGGCAATTGGAAGTTCCACACTCAATTTTATGACAGGATGGGAGGGTAAGTGGTAAACAACCTGTCCCGAGAAATTCTCCATAGCTGTTTGCAAAGCAAAGCTATTAGCTATACACTACTCAAAATATTGAGCTGCAATAGGAACAGTTAGTGATGCAGGGATCTCTGGCTACAAGCTCCCGACATCACATCCGACCTTTGATGATAATCTGTGCCAATAGCTCTGCAATCAGGGGAACAGTTTTCTTTGTTCTTAAAGGTAGAAACAACCATTCCAATACATGTAACGAATTTGGTCATTCTGAATTCCGTTGACCAATTATTGCATACGGAATTTGCCTGTCAAACAAAGTGATAATTTGTATTTCCTAATTCAAATCAATACGATGTACAAATTTGGAATGTAGCCTGCTTTCTACTTCTGTAACCAGTTGCTGTACCTCTGCAGTAGTCTGTCGTGGTGTTGTTAATTTTGTGTCCCCTGCTAACAATTGGAATATAGGCTGCAATTGTGACGACGTAAGCCCCAAGTACGGCCGCAGCCATAACTTGAGCCTTATGTTCCACAGTACCCACTTTTGCACATGCCTTTATCATAGCATTCAAATCTGTTTTTCCAGGTAAAGCTTCAATGATCTTTTGACAATCAGCATTAGCATTATCCCTGTTTGCCACAGGTCCAAGGCTTGGCAGCCGCACAGGTTAACCCTGCGTGGAAACACCAGCCCTGCGCTCTGCAGCTGGTTGTTATCAGCTGACCTTGAGCATTATACTGAGACCTGCACAGCTTCACAAAATGCCCTAGCTTCCCACAGCAATGACACATCAAAACAGTTATCTCTCCCACTCAGCTTCAACTTCTTAAGGCAGTTTTTCTTAAAGTGACCTTCCTGTTCGCATGTATAACAACGATGAACTACCTTAACTGCCTCCGCAAAAGTTTTTGTTAAATGCTCCATCTGAAATGTGGTGGTTCCTACTTTCTCACAAGCATCCATTAGCTCAGTTAAGGTGGGGTTACGATTTGCCATCCCCGCAGCAACCTTTCTGCAGTCCTCACCTGTGTTGTCTTTCGCTAAGTATAGTGTAATGCTTCTTTTACAGTTTTCCAATCTAACAGTTGCCAAATATTTCTTCCCTCAGGACCCGCACCCACAATCACTGGATATGCTTGTGGAATTATAACTCCTAATAACACATCTCGAATGATCCCTTTCCATTTCACTCCTCCCCCCCCTCCCCTGTATACGCGGGCAGACGCTGACCCTCTCCGCCACCTCCCACATTACCAGATGGACGCAAACCTCCCCCCCCGCCCTGATCTAAAGGTGGAGTAGGGATTTGCAAAGGAGGTTGAGGTGGCCCTAATGCTTGTCCCGAACACAGAGGGGGGTTTGGGGGAGACATAGTCACGTGTCCCGAGGCGTTGGCTGAACGATGCTGCTGCAATTCCGTCTTTAATTCTTCCAGTCATCTACCAAGCTCTGTCACGTCAATTTCGTGTCCATTTCGTGATGGTAACGGTCCTTTAAATCCTTGTGACTCTGGTACTGCTGACTCCTTAAATGGCAACTTTAACGGTGGTCATTTAGTGCCGGAATGTAAACTTTGTTCAACAGACTCAGGAAACGGCGAATCCGGTAAAGGTGGATACGAAACAGTTTTACCCTCCTTCTGGTCCTCCTGCTCAGCCTCATCCGTAGAGAGATCAATGAGAGGGAGGGGGTTTCGGAGGAGGTTTCTGCCAAGTCTCCTGTTCAGCGTCTGAATCAATTAGTCCAAATCGAGCTCGTGTTTTAGGGCGCACTATCAGTCCTGATGGATCTGTATCTATTTTACTCGCTCCCCGCTCCTCAGCTTTTTTCGGAGCCGTCCGTACCCACGGTGATAAAGGAGCTGCCACCGGTACAGCCACCGGGGCCGTGGGAGGTGTTGGTCCCGCAAACAGTGAGGGGGTAGTAGACGTCTGCGGTCCTAAAGCCATAAAAGCTGAATGTGTTACTTCTTTCTCTGCTTTTATTCCTTTTAACGCTTCACTAACCAGCTTCCATGTAGCAGACAATTTAAAGGCTTCCTTATCACCACTTGACACTGCATTCCAGAGAGAGTCACCAATCTTCTCCCATAAAGGCACTTCAAAGACATCATTAAAGGTTGTAAAATGTCCTTTGTCTTTTGCCCAAAGGAGTAACTGCTTTAACGCAGCTTCGTCATATATAATTCCTCTCTCAGAGAGTATATGTTGGAGGAGTTTCACCACTGCCACTTCTGTCTTGGTCAGGGTAGACCCCATTCCTCCCCCAGCTGCCTGGGAAGCCCTACCCGGGTTTTCCTTTGCTAGCAAAACTCAGGCTTACCGCATCCGTTCCTGCCGGTGCGAAAATCCAGTGCCGGGGCAGCACTCTACAGCTGGCTTCCTCTCACCCTTCCCTTTTGTGCCGTTGTCCGCTGCTTCTCCGCAGTCTCCGGCCGAAGGCCCCTGGTCCGGGGGAAAGTCCCTGTTCGGGCGCCACTTGTTGAGAGGGCACGGAGTAAATGCACGCAGACCAATATGATCGTTAAGCAGATCTCGTTTATTTACGTATCTGAGGGTACATTTATACTATTCTATTGAGGGTACACACTCTGTGTACATGTCATTTCTATTATGATTGGTTAGTATGCTTTGTTCACACGCCTCTATATTAGTTCTGATTGGTTTATGTTAAAAAGCTATATCTTGCAGGTGCAGCATTCTTTCTTATTTTTCAACTTCCCCATATCTTATTTTTCTCATAGCCAAAGTCCTTGTTCTTTATTATGATTGGCTAGTTCATTACCACCCCATTACCACCCCCTGGACATGCCTGGACATAGCTCGTTCAGTACCTCGTTCCCACCATTGTCCCGTGGGAACCCCACATTGTTCTTCTATATCTTGGACTATGTATGTGCAGAGTGTAATGTAAGGGAAAGCTGGTCTGGATTGGACCCAATGGATGCTGCCCCCTGAAACTGGTAAACAGTGATAACAAGAGTAGGGTCCACATGCCAGGGTTAAATAAACAAAAGAGAATATTTGGTTTCTGTTACTGTTGCAGACCAAGTTGTGGATTTAGGTATATAAACTTGGGCACTTTTTCAATTTCCTGGCTGTGAAAGACAAGAATGAGCACAGCAGCTACCCTTTTTCAGCTACTGCAACTTCAATCTCTTAAAAAGGAAAAAAAAAAGAAAGATTGTAGCTTGAATATGACGCAGGATTTAGCAGTTTCCTTTCCCTTTTCAGATGATTAAGTGGCCTTCTCAATTAAAACCTCTTGATAAGACAATGGGAGCTGTTAGCAACTCATGAAAATCTGTGGTTGGTAAATAAAATTACAACTCTCAGAAGAAATACTGCAGATATCATACAGCGAGTAAGCGGCATAGCAGTAGCAGTAGGTTAAAATACTATGTTATTTTAGCAGGTGAATTCCTAGAAGATGATCAGGGAAGCTGTCACAACCTGAATGAGTTCATCACTGAGTGATACCTGCAGAAAGACAGTAATATATTACCTGTGCAGCTGTAAAACCTGTAAGCAACTTTCTCGCATTTAATATGCTCTGACCTGAGCTCCGGCAGTGCCCTCTTTAGGGTAGGCAGTGGGCCCTCTGTGTGTGATCTGAGTCCCAGCTTGGAAAGGTTCCCCTTGTCTTCCATGGATGACAACCTTCACTCAAAAGGCACTAAGCTCACATTAATCTCCCCTTGTTCTAGTGCCTGCTCCCTCGCATACTAAAATCCTCTTTTGGCTGGTTCAGTTGGCGATGACAGCACGTCTTCCAGATGACAGTATCTGTAGCACACACACAGCCCCCTCCGCCTCGAGAACACCGAAATCAACCCAAGTGCCAGAGCTGCTCTTTAAAATATTAAATACACAAATATTTTACAAATAGTATTTTGGCTGTGAATAATAACCTGGTAGTGCCTGGGAGAGGCAGACAATTACATCCTCGCTTTCCGTATGAGCTCTTTTGCTGTGGCTTCCAGATGCCAAATAAATTATTAATCAAGTCTGAAAAATACACTGGAGCCTTCCTTCCCGAGAGAAAGGGTGATGCTAATCACCAGATGGGTTTGGTATGTAAGTCACATTGCCACTAAATAACTGATCAACAGCTTTCACCACTGTTTTCTTGTGGTCAGAGTTTATCTGTCTAACTTGGAATATGTTGCAGGTGTGCACTAATTCCTCCTTTTTCGGTGCCACCACTGGTGAGGCACATTTGCCCCGGCATGGGCACAGTGACGCATGTGGACACAATCTACAGGACAGACAGCAGAACTGCACAGCATGCTGGTGGGGCATTAGGAAGCACAGGAGAAAAATCCTGTGGATGTTTGTCTTTTGCGCTGGGTTTTTCTTCCATTTGAGCTGTGATTAATGGCTGTGTCAGACATCAGAAACCAAAGGATGCAGTTTGTGAACACCCCTGCATTGACTTCAGAACAAGGTGGTAGAGAAAAGGAGAAATTTCTGGTATTTTCGTGACCTTTTCCCCAGCTTACTTTTGCAGTGTCACAGGCACTTATTCAATGTATTTTTTTCTTAGCACAGGGCAAAGAACACAGAATAGGAGACAACACAGAACAGACACACCAGTTGGACTGTCAACATATGCCCTGAGTTAGCTGAGGGCTCTTGTTTTCAAAAGTGGACTCCAAGAGCCTCGCCACATAAGCAAATCCACTAGGAAAGGCTGAAGACAGTGGTCAACCACTGGTCAGTCAAGTGATCTTGTAAAAGTCTCTCCTAACACAAAATCACTTTGCATGCCTTGCTTTCCAGCTAGAGGCTAATACAGAAAAAAAACGTTATTGTGTCTCAGGGACTATTGATTTTTGGGCCATATCTTGTCCCATTCAAAGCCTGATTGAGCCATAGCTGTGGGGTTGGATTCTCATGTCTGCATGATCCTGGCGTCTACCCAGAAAGCCCAGGCCTTTAAAGTGCAGCTGAGACAACTGATGATAAGTACTGCTAAACACAAACTGGCCTTTGGTGGTCTCCAGAAACACGACCCTGGAGTTCCTCTGCTGTTAATCTGGCGTCAAAGGGAGCAAAGGCTATAACAGTTATGCATAGATCACTCTTCTGTGGAACAGAGAGGGAGAAAGGAAGAAATCAAGTGATTTCCCTGCTGATTCTGCTGCTGCTTTCTTTAAAACACATTTAGATTAAACTTTCAAATATCCTATTCTACCCGCATTATTTTATATCAATAGCAATACATTGCTGCAACCAAAATTCACACCAGACAACCCACAAACACATTCACTCACAATATATCTTGAGATGCATAATACTATTTCTTCATTCTTCTGTATGTCCCGAGCTCCCAGTATGTCAGAATCACCTCTTGGCACCCTGCTTAGTGATAATAAATCAAACTCAGCAGCTATGATCCAGAGCCAGCGAGCATCCTTGGTACATACCTTGCTGCCAACCCATCCTCTGTTAATCCAAGGGTTCACATGTGTGTGTCTTCATGGTGCCTCTTTTCCTAATGAAGTGAGTTGTTAGGAAGTCAGACAGATGAAATCTCAGCAAAACAGTACCTGTGTACCTGCGTTCCTGTGTGATATGGTGTCCTGGTTTGGCCTAAACCAGGCCGATTTTCCTTTCAGTGATTTTTACTTTCAGCTAAGTCTCCTCTAAGTAACTGCACTTTCTGAAACTAACTGCATGTTTTGCAGACAGTGTCTGCTTCCAGGACTGATAACGCTCGAAGTTTGTAGTTATCGCTGAGGCACCGGTAGGGTTGTTGTGCAGTAAGGCTCTTGCTGTACTTAGTCTTAGAGAAACCAAGGTCACTGCTGAATTCCTCACTGCTTACGAGTGAAGAGCCGAAGGGGGGTCGCAGCTGCAGGGGGGAGCAGACAGGGCAGGTGACCCAAAATTGACCAACGAGGGTATTCCATCCCACACACGTCATTCTCGGTATAAAGCGGGGGGATCACGAGGGTCTCGGTCTCTTTCTGCTATGGCCGGTGTCCAAGGAGGACTCCGTCTGTTTTCCTGCTGCCCCCAATCCCGATCCGTGCATCCCTGAATCCAGCTCTCGACCGTCGCTAGGCCCAGCCTGGGCCTTCCCAGAGCCTGCCCTGCAGTGCCGGTGGTGATGTTGCTGACATCGGGGGAGCTCGATCTTGGTTTTGTATATATATTTGTATATATTTGATTATTCCAATATTATTATTATACTCTTTTTCATTATTATAGTTTATTAAAACTGTTTTAACTTTCCAACCTGTAAGTCTCTCTCCCTTTTCCCTTTCCCTTTCCCTTCGGGTGGCGGGGGGGAGGGTTAACAGAGAGCGTCTGCAGCAGGTTTAATAGCCGGCCCAGCTTTAAACCGTGACATATGGTCTAGGCAATCCTGCTCCGGCAGGGGGATTGGGCTAGATGATCTTTCGAGGTCCCTTCCAATCCCTAACATTCTGTGATTCTGTGAATTAATTTTCCTTCTCCTTTTTCCAATCAGAGCATTGTACAGTGCATCTTTCTTCAGTGTGACCACCACCTTGTTCTGTTAGGTACTGTATAAAAGCAAGCACAAAAAGCCTCTGTCTTAAGGAGGTAACACATGGCAGAGCGAAATGGCAATATCAGGCTGTCAGGAAGGGGTCTTGGTGCACTGCTGCCTGCTCATTATCAAGATTTCTGTGGCACAACAGCAAAAGAGACATTTATACAATTTATTGTTTACAGCATAAATAGTTGGAGATGATGAAAGAACCCCAGAGACCTTGTAAACTAAATCACACTGAAAAAGACCCTCCATGAAGACCGTAAGCTGACAAAAGCTTATGCCATGTATTCTGTTGCCTTTCTTTACACAGAAAAACATCTTCCTAATTAATGACTAATGGTATTAACATAATGAAAGACTTTTATATCTTCAAACTCAATTCTGCCCAGAAGACTTTGATAAATAGGAGTGTATATCTAGACCAACACATACCTTACAGTGAGTGAAGACACCAAATCTCTCTCTTGTACAAGAGTGTCTGCTGGTTTGATCATTGTTCCCAGGAAGTAGTCAAGAAGTTAGAGCCAGTTCCTAGCAATGGAAGAAATACTAGAAACAAGGAAGACTAAGGAAAATATGGGCCCTCTCCAGAAGGAAACAGGAAACCTGGTTACCCAGGATATGGAGAAGGCTGAGGTACTCAAAGACTTTTTTTCCTCAGTCTTCACTGGCAAGTCCTCAAGTCACACTGCCCAAGTCACAGAAGGCAAAGGCAGCGACTGGGAGGATGAAGAACCGCCCACTGTAGGAGAGGATCAGGTTTGAGACCATCTAAGGAACCTGAAGGTGCACAAGTCCATGGGACCTGATGAGTGCATCTGCAGGTCCTAAGGGAACTGGTGGATGAAGTTGCTAAGCCACTATCCATCATTTTTGAGAAGTCGTGGCAGTCTGGTGAAGTTCCCACTGACTGGAAAAGGGGAAACATAACCCCCATCTTCAAGAAAGGAAAAAAGGAAGACCCGGGGAACTACAGGCCAGTCAGTCTCACCTCTGTGCTTGGCAAGATCACGGAGCAGATCCTCTTGGAAACCTTACTGAGGCACACAGAAAATAAGGAGGTGATTGGTGACAGCCAACATGGCTTCACTGAGGGCAAATCATGCCTGACAAATTTGGTGGCCTTCTACAACAGGGTTACAGCATTGGTGGATAAGGAAAGAGCAACTGATGTCATCTACCTGGACTTGTGCAAAGCATTTGACACTTGTCCTGCATGACATCCTTGTCTCTAAATTGGAGAGACATGGACTTGATGGATAGACCACTCAGGGGATAAGGAATTGGCTGGATGGTTGCTCTCAAAGAGTTGTGGTCAACGGCTCAATGTCCAAGTGGAAACCAGTGATGAGTGGTGTTCCTCAGGGCTCAGTATTGGGACCGGTCCTGTTTAACATCTTTTTCGGCGACACGGACAGTGAGATTGAATGTGCCCTCATCGAGTTTACCAATGACACCAGGCTGCGTGGTGTGGTCGTCACGCTGGAGGGAAGGGATGCAATCTAGAGGGACCTTGACAGGCTTGAGAAGCGAGCCTGTGCAAACCGCATGAAGTTCAACAAGACCAAGTGGAAGGTCCTACATGTGGGTCAAGGCAATCCAAGCACAAATACAGGCTGGGTGGAGAATGGATTGAGAGCAGCCCTGAGGAGAACACCTTGGGGGTGATGGTTGATGAGAAGCTCAACATGACCCGCCAATGTGCGCTTGCAGTCCGGAAAGCCAACCATATCCTGGGCTGCATCAAAAGCAGCGTGGCCAGCAGGTCAAGGGAGGTGATTCTGCCCCTCTACTCTGCTCTTGTGAGATCCCACCTGCAGTACTGCATTCAGCTCTGGGGCCCCCAACATAAGAACCCCAGCATGGAGCTGTTGGAGCAAGTCCAGAGGAGGGCCACAAAGATGATGAGGGGGCTGGAGAACCTCTCCTATGAAGAAAGGCTGAGAGAGTTGGGGCTGTTCAGCCTGGAGAAGAGAAGGCTCTGGGGAGACCTTCTAGCAGCCTTCCAGTACCTGAAGAGGGCCTACAGGAAAGCGGGAGAGGGACATTTTACAAGGGCACGTAGTGATAGGATGAGAGGTAATGGTTTTAAACTGAAAGAGGGTAGATTTAGATGAGATCTTAGGAAGAAATGCTTGACTGTGAGGGTGGTGAGACACTGGAACAAGTTGTCCAGAGAAATTGTGGGTGCCCCCTCCCTGGCAGTGTTCAAGGCCAGGTTGGATGGGGCTTTGAACAACCTGGTCTAGTGGAAGGTGTCCCTGCCCATGGCAGGGGGTTGGAACTAGATGATCTTTAAGTCTCTTCCAACCCAAACCATTCTATGATTCTATGAACAAGACAACATAAATCACTAGAAGACAAATGAAAATAGAATGTTTGGGGTTTTACTTCATCTGTCTCTTTTTTTTTTTCTTTCATACACTTTATTTCAGGAAAGTGAGAGAAAGAGAAGATTTCATCAGCCAAAGAGAAGACATCCCTGGCGCTTGCAAAGATGCTGTGGGTCACAGCAGCTGGTGGGCTGTCCCCTTCAGGATGTGCAAGAGGAGGTGAACACAGGGAAGGCTCTTCATCCTGTATTCATGTCTGCCATATACCATGTTTGCTATGGGCATGTTATCATGTTCTGTATAATCCCCAATGATCTTTCAAGAGATACTGTCCTGTATCATAGAAGACATAAAGAACATCCATTTTTCCTGTGAACAGAAGTACAAAAACTTTGTTCAAAATTGATCAAGACACCTATTTGTGAAATTAATGCTAGCATGTCATTCAAATTTTTGTTTTGTTTAGGTGATTAATTTGCCTATGTTACATGGTATACAGGCATGACAAACAATGGGTACTCTCTCCTGCAATATTATTTTCTGATCATGATATTTTCTAAGAAGTCTATAGATAGGCACATATGACACAAATGTGCTTCCAGAGACAGACAGAGGGAGAGAGTTCCTGAACAGAAACTTCTTGGCCATTCCTATTTCATGGAATATGATACTCCAAAAAGACAATCCTTGAACCTTATTGAGAATGCTAACCAAAAAAAAAAAAAAAGACAAATTCAAGTTTTTAGGCATTTCAAAGGCCGTAGGCTGTGGAAGTGAATCTCAAGAACAGTGCTTGATGTGAGCTTGAAGAGGCTCTGGTTATATGCTGACCTTGCTGACAAACAAGCACAGTAAAAGTTTCAAGGTGCTAGATTGGCATTTTGTTATGATGACTTTTATTTAGTATGTTACGAAATAATTCTGGGAAATATTCTGATAAATAGCAGCATATTAGTGAGCAAATACTTCCTGTAACTCCTCAGACAAACAAAGAATAGCAGTCTTGTAGAAGCTGCAAAGAAAATATGTGGCAGCATTTTTCAGAACAGCTGGTTTTGGAAAAATTTAACTACAAACGTAGTATGCAGGGATGAATTTAATAGGATGACTTAGGGGGTCTTAAACCTCACCTACTACCTTCCTTTTCCCTTTCTCCACTAGCACTGCTTGCCTGAGTGAGCTTGCCCTGGACCAGGGCACACGGGCAGCCCTCCTCCCTTTCAGTGGCTCTCAGTGCACATGATAAATGGGCTTTGGCCCATCGAAGCAAATAAATAGAAAACATTCATTTCAAGGTGATTTGGACTGAGTCCCTTGACTATCTTTGCAACAGAGTTCTCCTTGAAGATGCTTACAAGGAGATGGTATCTGTCATTGCCTCTCTGCTCTTATCTGCCTGTTGAACCAAATTCCAGTAATGCATAGACATGCACCCTTGGAAGTCTCCATACGCAAGTTTTACAAGGAAATGCAGTCCTGTGTGCTCCACAGACTTGCTTACAGGTTTTGAGCAGAATTGATTCAGATCTAAACTGAAGGCTCTCCCTGTGCCTATTAATCACCTTTCCTCATGCAGCGTTTTTGCAGCTGCCACCACATACACTCCTTGGGCACCGATCCACCGTTTCGCACCTCCCAAAGATGCGCCGCAGTCACTAGCGCTGATTTTTTATCCTAGGTAGTAGGACGAATCTTCTAGGGCAGCTATAAATGATAACTAACTTACATAATTATACTGACACTTCACTGCACTCTCAGTCAATTGGCTACTGATTTAGATTATTATGATGTGTTAGTAATATTCAGATCAATCAACTTTCTGCCCAAGATATTGTTTGTATCTTTTCATAGACAAGAAAACCAGAAGGAGCCACTGTGACCATCTATTCTGACCCTTGCAGAAGGCTCTGGGTCAGGACCCGAGCCCTGAAAAAAATACACCATTATCTTGTACAAAACCACCCGGTGTTTGCAGTGATGGATAACTTAACTGCAAGCCTTGGGAAGCTGCTCCAGTGTTACTCAAGAAAGTGGCTAAGATCAGATTGTTTTGTGTAAGAATAATCCTCTGTAATTTGTAATTACTATGTAATTTGAAACATCTGTAAAAAGAAAGATAAAAGGGAAGCATTCACACACATGGGGAGTAGCGTATAAAGAATGCAGGCTTCCTTTTATATCCCTATTACCGTGTTTGATCCTCTCCAGCTTCTATAATTGCCCTCTCTGCGATTATCTTCAGCACAATACAACGTTTTTTAAGTCAGTGCTGACTAAAATTGTATTGTAATACAGTGGCTGCTTTGTCTCCAGTAGATGTTTAGTAAATTTGTGGTCAGCAGCAGCGCTATTTGGTAAATAATATAAACCCATGACAGGTTTGCTCAAAGCAGGAAAAGCCTCAGGGTGACTCAGGTGTAAGAACAGCTCTGAATAAGCAATTCAAATGGAGCAGACATTTAAATAATTAACTTCCTTTTGAAGGATTTTCCTGCTGTAGTGGCAGAAAGGATAAACAATTAACAACTGAAACACTCTTTCTTGCCTGAGCTGTCCCTGACTGTATGAAATAATGGGCTTTACTCCAGGAGGGAACGGCACACGGACTATCCCCATAGCTAAAGACGACTTTCCTTTTTCTATGATTCTTTATAAAGGAGGAGGAAAGGGGAGGTAAATGGGCCAAAGGCTCTGTGCATGGGAGACCGTGGGGTACCCATGCTATTTCATCTTGGTGCTGAGGCAGAAGTGGCAGTGAATTGCGAGGCTGTGCCCAGCGGGACCGCTGCAGCAAGGGGAACACGTGCAGGGAGGTACCGCCACTGAGGATGGGGTGACACCACGGCACCTTCACTGCCTGTGAGCTGCCGCCTGCCCATGCCAGCCATGGTGCTCAGCCTCTGCTCCACTGCTTCCAGACCACCCCAGGGCAACTGATGTCTTCCAGGAGCGGGGCTGGGGTGGGGGACGGAGGTCTTTCAGACAGAACAATAAAATAAATGGAAATGAAAAGGGAGGGAGAGGTAGGTGGATGGCTCAGCTGCAATGTGAATATGCTTCACAAAACTTACCGAGCGCAGCCGATAATAACAGGCAGCAGCAGCAGTCTCCAGAGCCGCCCTGCCTACCGAGTTGGTCGCAATGCACGTGGGAGTTAGTCCTACGTCTGCTGCAGAAGGCCATGTACATTAGACAGCATTCACTTATGCAAATAGGAGATATCCATCCGCCTTAAATACAAATTGTGTGAAACTGTAGGATATCATCCAAAAATAGGATAAGCCCCAAAACTGTCATTTGAATTGTCTTCTGCTTGATTTGAAACTGGGGGAGGAGCAGTAGTCTGTGCAGCAAACGCCTTTTGCTGCAGAGACCTACAGAAAAACCATTCCATGACCCATTTATACAAATCAAACCGCATAGCAATGCCCAGCATTTTCTCCTAATGCTGTTAATTAAGAAACAGTTTTGACCATTCACTGGGTACCCCTTCAAAAAATAATCCTCATCTCGTATAAATGCCAAGCTGAGGACTATTAATATCTTCAGTTTACTCTTACTGCCTAACTCAATTTCATCCTTGTCATTCACTTTTGGGGATTTGCTTAAAAAAATCAGGAGAAGAACAAAGTATGTTATGGCGCATTGTTAGGAATAAGGCTAAGAAAACACGATAAAAAGTATTGATGAGAAATGCAGACCACGTATGTGCTTGCAGTCAAATGCCCAGCAACTGAATCGTAGTTCTGGTTTCTTTGTTACTGCATTTACAGCAGTCATTACAGAAAAGCAAACACATGTCCACATGCACAAACATACACAACACATGCACACACACACACTACAAAATCACCCTCTGAAAATCAGCCTATTCTGAAGGAACTGAAGCCTAAGGGAGGGGGGAGTCCAAGAGAAGAGAAACCATAGGAACTGACTGATCTTGCCAAATCTTGGTGCTTTTCTGGCCATAAGTCTCTGGTCTCGTTCTGACTATGACAGAATACTTTTTCAACAGTGTTTCCAGTTTCTTCCAAAACTTCAAAGAGGATGTTCTGGGAAAAAATGGACAGAACTCTACCTTGTTTTCTGTGAAATCTGGTGACTGTAATTCTGGAAGGGGAAAGTGGTTTTGGGCATCTTCCAGGAGAGGAACATACTTAGTTCAGCCCTGCCCAAGAGACCTTCATATGGTTATGACTGAATCCTTCCCCAAAGAGGAAGAGCAGAAGCAGGACCAGGGTCTAAAGACACAGAAAGGATGACACATGTGACTGTGGGCAAGGAAGGGATGATGCGTGGCTCAGGTCTGGGGAAGAGGAAGAAGGCAGGGAGAGAAGGTAGATCTCCATGGCAGGGAGGAAGGATGGAGGAAAGGGAGGGGACAGAGGTGTCATGTGGGACCCCAGGAGGTCACACAGCCCCTTTTGCACAGCAAAGAGAGTAGAGGTCAGCAACCAGTGAACAGGCAAAACACAGAATTTTGTGACTCAGGGGCTAGTGGCCCAATGGACAGGGTAGGACAGGCTGCAGAGTTTCACTGCAATGGGTGGTGTGGACAAATTCACACAGATGCCCCCTTGGCAAAATTGTAGGGGTGCTCACAAAACCCAGTCTTGGCAGAATGGCCCAGTTAAAAACAACTGCTAAGATAGAAAGGTGAGTGCATACAACATGTGGGAGCAGAATATCCAAAACTGCCCTCACTTGCCCAAAACTGAGCACGTTAAAGAAGAGAGCGGCAATTAGCTGGATTGAACAGAGAGACTTCTGAACAAAGAAGCAGTCAGCTTAAGAAGGCTTATGAGTCAAAGTATAAAAATTTGTAACAGCAGGGAGAGACCTTGGGGTGGGAACAGCAGCAGTCAAAAGTTGGTGTGATGCTGCCAGCAGCAGCACCAGCATCCCAAACGCTGCTGAGACTGGGCAGAGCAGCCACCTCATTGGACACCATGAGGAGCCAGCACCCAGCTAGTGGGGTGACAGCATGGGGTGCTGCGGTGGAGACGCACACCTGGAGTGCCTGTGTGTGAGCCTGGGGGGCCCTTTGTCACTGGTGTGTGCATGGGGAGCACCCACCTCTCACAGGGGTGCTTGAGAGTAGGGGAGCGCCCATTGCCAGTGAGGGGTGAGTGCTGGTGGCCCACGTGGCCTCTGAGGAGTAACTGTGCATGCTGTAGGATGAGAGATTTGGGTGATTAGTTAAGAAGGCTATTTTGAAATTTGTAGGTGTTTATTAACATTTTGTAGGCATCTAGTGCTGCGGTTTGTCTGTCATATTACTCATATTGATCCTGCATGTACAGTTCACTGATTACACAGAATCACAGAATCACAGAATCACAGAATGTTAGGGATTGGAAGGGACCTCGAAAGATCATCTAGTCCAATGCCCCTGCCGGAGCAGGATTGCCTAGATCATATCACACAGGAACGCGTCCAGGCGGGTTTTGAACGTCTCCAGAGAAGGAGACTCCACAACCTCTCTGGGCAGCCTCTTCCAGTGTTCAGTCACCCTCACCGTAAAGAAGTTTTTCCTCATATTTATGTGGAACCTCCTGTGTTCCAGCTTGCACCCATTGCCTCTTGTCCTGTCAAGGGATGTCACTGAGAAGAGCCTGGCTCCATCCTCATGACACTTGCCCTTTACATATTTATAAACATTAATGAGGTCACCCCTCAGTCTCCTCTTCTCCAAGCTAAAGAGACCCAGCTCCCTCAGCCTCTCCTCATAAGGGAGATGTTCTACTCCCTTAATCATCTTCGTGGCTCTGCGCTGGACTCTCTCTAGCAGTTCCCTGTCCTTCTTGAAGTGAGGGGCCCAGAACTGGACACAATATTCCAGATGCGGCCTCACCAGGGCAGAGTAGAGGGGGAGGAGAACCTCTCTTGACCTGCTAACCACACCCCTTCTAATACACCCCAGGATGCCATTGGCCTTCTTGGCCACAAGGGCACACTGCTGGCTCATGGTCATCCTGTTATCCACTAGGACCCCCAGGTCCCTTTCCCCTACGCTGCTCTCCAACAGGTCTGCCCCCAACTTGTACTGGTACATGGGGTTGTTCTTGCCCAGATGCAGGACTCTACACTTGCCCTTGTTATATTTCATTAAATTTCTCCCCGCCCAACTCTCCAGCCTGTCCAGGTCTCTCTGAATGGCTGCGCAGCCTTCCGGCGCGTCAGCCACTCCTCCCAGTTTTGTGTCATCAGCGAACTTGCTGACAGCGCACTCTAATCCCTCATCCAAGTCATTAATGAATATATTGAATAGAACTGGTCCCTTGAGGGACTCCGCTAGACACAGGCCTCCAACTGGACTCTGTTCCATTGACCACCACTCTCTGGCTTCTTTCCTTCAGCCAGTTCACAATCCACCTCACTACCCGATCATCCAGACCACACTTCCTCAGTTTAGCTGCGAGGATGCTGTGGGAGACCGTGTCAAACGCTTTACTGAAATCGAGATAGACCACATCCACAGCTTTACCACCATCTATCCACCGGGTTACGTCCTCATAAAAGGCTATCAAGTTGGTTAAGCATGACTTCCCCTTGGTGAAGCCATGCTGAGTGCCCCTAATGATCCCCCTATCCTTGATGTGCCTAGAGACAGCACCAAGGACAAGTTGTTCCATCACCTTTCCGAGGATGGAGGTGAGGCTGACCGGTCTATAGTTACCCGTGTCCTCCTTCTTGCCCTTTTTGAAGACTGGAGTGACATTCGCTTTCCTCCAGTCCTCAGGCACCTCTCCCGTTGCCCACGACTTAGCAAAGATGATGGAGAGTGGCCTAGCAATGACTTCCGCCAGCTCCCTCAGCACCCGCGGGTGCATCCCATCAGGGCCCATGGATTTATGGATGTCCAGATTGCTTAATTGGTCCCTGACCCAGCCCTCATCTACCAAGACAGATTCCTCCTCTATCCTGACTTCTTCTGAGGCCTCAGGGGTCCGGGGCTCCTCAGGACAGCCTCCAGCAGTATAGACAGAGGCAAAGAAGGCATTCAGTAACTCCGCCTTCTTTTTATCCTCTGTCTCCAGGGCCCCCACCTCATTCATCAGTGGGCCTACATTGCCTCTAGTGTTGGCTTTACCTGCAATGTATTTGAAGAAGCCCTTTCTGTTGTCCTTGACCTCTCTTGCAAGGTTTAATTCCATGGAGGCCTTAGCTTTCCTAGTTGCCTCCCTACATCCTCTGACAACAGACTTATATTCCTCCCAAGTGGCCAGCCCCTCCCTTCCATGATCTGTACACTCTCTTCTTCCACTTGAGTTTGCCCAGCAGTTCCTGTTTAACCATGCAGGTCTCCTGGTACCCTTCCTTGACTTCCTACCTGCTGGGATGCTCTGATCTTGAGCTCGGAAGAAGCAGTCCTTGAATGCTAACCAACTATCTTGGGCCCCCTTACCTTCTAGTACCCTGACCCATGGGATTTCCCCTAGCAATTGCTTGAAAAGGCCAAAGTTGGCCCTCCTGAAGTCCAGGGTTGTGATTCTGCTAGCTATTCTGTTCCTGCCACATGAGATCCTGAACTCTACCATCTCATGGTCACTACAACCAAGGCTGCCCTCAATTTTCACCTCTTCAACCAGACCCTCCTTGTTAGTAAGGATAAGATCCAGCAGCGCTCCTCTCCTAGTTGGCTCATCCACCATTTGCATCAGAAAGTTATCATCAATGCACTGGAGGAACCTCCTGGACTGAGGATGGCTGGCTGAGTAGGCCTCCCAGCAAATAGCAGGGTAGTTGAAATCCCCCACAACAACCAGGCCCTGTAATTGCGAGACTGCTCTCAGCTGCCAATTAATTATATGTCATTAAAAAAATCTAAAAATTGCTTTGATCCTGATTTGATTTAAACCACATGAGCTGAGCAGCTTTTTCCTCTGACAGA
Organism: Nyctibius grandis; assembly: GCF_013368605.1. Classification (NCBI taxonomy): domain Eukaryota; kingdom Metazoa; phylum Chordata; class Aves; order Nyctibiiformes; family Nyctibiidae; genus Nyctibius; species Nyctibius grandis. The sequence goes on from NC_090659.1 coordinate 108,359,916, forward strand.
GGATAGAGTCCTAATCCAGATTGCAACCCTAGTAAGGCTAATTCCCTTCTCATGAAGGAAGAGGCATCTGTAATGTGCTCAGACTGGCTTAGTGGTAGGCTTTAGTCAGAGCATGAAGGAAGCCTGCAGACACGCACTGAAGCATGAAGAGTTTCAATGAGATAAAAAGATGGGTGCCGGTCTAGGGGTTGTGCTTGCAGCCCCCTTTGCTGACATTCATCACCGAAGGTATTGCCAGACAAGTTGTCTCCTTTCTTTGGCTGAAATGAGTGAACATGATGAGCAATTCTGCCCATGCCATGCCTGAGAGAAGCGTTTCAGTAAACTCTACCCGGTGCTGACAGGGCACGACTGAAGAACCTGCTGCGTGAGCTGGCACTGCTCCTCCTGTGCCCCTCTGCAAGCAGCTGCAGGGATTGCTATGAACTGAGCAGTCACTGAAAAAGGAGGTAAGAAACACATTTCCCCCTGGTTTCTGCAGGTTCCCTGAGTCCTCAGCCTAGGAGCATTGTGCAGCTGGCCTCATGCTCTGCTCTGACAGCAAGGGCACGGGCAGCTAAACAGCAGAGCAGCCACCAACCACTCTTTGCAAACTTGCTGTGTCTGGGAGGGAAAACTCAAAGGAGTTTGTGTCCGTCGAGTGTTTTCTGCCCATTTCATTTTAGTCTATCACAGTGTAAAGGCAAAGTCTGTGCTTTGGTTTGCAACTCATGAAGGACTGGTTTCACTTTTCCCTTGGGACAAATCTCCAGTCAGGGTAAAACACCTGGGCTATGCCACATTACAGAGGACCTGGGCTGCTGAGCCATCTCCGCAGCCTCATAAGTCACACTTCACCTTGCATTTGTCCTACAGCTTTGTTTCTGTGAAGCACACGCACATTACAAGCTGACATTTACAAGACTACAAGTTAAACGCAAGCCTATGCATCTTTGAATGTGAACACTGCTTCCCCTTGCCCCCACTGACCTGAACCAGTGCTCAGCATTAGAAAGGACACGAGTTTCTGAAGCATCCCACACAAACCAAGAGTTGAGGAAGGGAGAGAGACAGACAGATAAAAGCCTAAGAGCAGCCACACGCAGAAGGGCATAATGGAAGTGTTTGTGACAGTTGGATAATGAATAACTAAGACTCTGGAAAAAAACAGTTTTACAAGTTGGATGGTGAAAATGGCCTCAGTGATATTTTCCCCTCAGATAAATCACTCAGTGCCTTCGGGTGGGTAGCAGTTATGCTCACTTCTTACCACTCCAAGGGAAACGGTGTGAGGAGGATGACCTGCTCACTGGGCGAGAAGCAGGGGAGTGGACCAGACTACAGAGAGCTGAGACGAGGCAAACATCACTTGTTATAGCTAGACTCTGGAAAGTAAATTGTAAATGATCAGGGGGAGCAACAAAGGCAACATGCAACTCCTTCAGGTTGATGCTCCTGCCCACAAATGTGACTTATCTTCTGCAAGGCTGGTGCCTGCAGTGTTAAGCAGACACTTGTACCTAGTGATGATTACATGGAGATAGATAGAGAAGGCTCTTGGGGAGCTGTCTTCCATCACATACTTCAGACAGAGGTAGGGAAACACAGAAACTATTAGCTGAGCAATAAGGACTTTTTCTGCTAAGACAGTTCCATCTCAGTGGTAAAGACTGCGGCAAATACATAACAAGGTTCGTTTGCAAACAGCAAAGCCTGCAGGGTGGATCACCAGTAGCCCTGACTAAATGGAGTTAGTCCCTCAAGAGAGATGCTATGGGCTCTCCTGTAGCTCCCCGGTCCCCTGCAGTGTGTGGTTACTCCCACGGACACACAGGGCTCATGTGGTGTTGGGACCACTGAGGCCATACACCTGTGGGTTTTATGGGATCAACAGTGGATATTCACAAAGCAGGAGTGGGTGAGTGGGTGTCTGTGTCTGAGCTGGTCTCCATACAGCCAATAGAGAGAAACAGGGGCCACAGGGATGCAGTGTGTCCTGTCCATACCTTTCAGAAAGGGTAAAACGAGGCCACATGTTCTCCAATTTCTCTCATCAGGTAAGAATGCCACTGAGCTCCAAAGGGAGCCTGGGTTGCAGTTGCCTGCCCTGTATAATACAGGCTTAGGGAAAATAATCTTTTCCTCCTGTCTTGTCTTCCTTTTGAGCTGTGAGAGGGAGCAGGACTCAGTGCAACTGTCAGTACGTCACCTTGTACAAGATGCTATGAAGAAGCATCTACCCAAAGATCTTGACATCTAGACAGGCAAGACGAAGAGGAGGAGCAGTGCTGGGACCTGCCCATAGAGCTAGCCTGTGGTAGACTGGCACTAGGAGTTTCAGGTCAGTGCCTTCTTGATCAGATCCCGTACTCTACCCCATAAGGTGCACATGGCTCTCAGGCCTTTTCCCACACTTTAGCAGGTATGGACAGGGCATGCAATGTTGCAGGTACCTTCCTGGTTGCAAACATATGAAGCCCCTAACTCCAAAATACTTCCACCTGGGGCTGCAGGGTGCAGCCTTGTCCTAAAGCTTCCTTCATTGGAGGGGATGAAGAATTCAGTTTTAATACTAATAACTGTCAATAGTCTAAAATTAAGCCATGCGCTTATGAAATTATCTGGAAAAATACCATTTATTAGAGAGCAGAAGCTTCCAGTACTGCCACAACAAATTTGGAAGAGCACTGCCCCTCTCCTGCCTGATGCCTTCTCAGAAGCTACAAAAGCACCACTCAGCTGCAGACACCAAGCAGAAGCTGCCGCTGCCCCATCCATCCCTGGGGAGTGACAAGCAGGGCCACTTCAGACACGATCTGCCTCTGAAGAAAATGTATTTATTTAAGTATTATTCAGGATGTGATTCAGTTGTGTATGCCCCGGCATCTGATGTCATTTTGGGCTTCTGTACAGAAATATCTTTTGGGGTCCCATACATAAAAGAAAATGGAGGAGCCATGCACACTGTGCATCGCCTGTTCATGTCCATCCACCTGGGTCATACAAGACAGCTGCAGCCTCTCCGCCTTGGGCCAACACCTGCAGCTGTGCCTGCTCCTCCTTACGGGTAGCCATCTGAAAATCCCTGGGGATGAGGAGGAGGAGTGAGGGGGAAGAGGGAGATAATAATAGTTGAATAATTTATTCAATGACATTCATGGAATTTGGGGACTAATACATTCTATGAATAATATTTTCATTATTTTCCCAACTCCAGTGCTAACAGAAGATATGAATAATGATTGAAGAAACACTTGAATTATATGACAATGCTATTGAACTTTGGAAGCATATATTACATGAAGTGAGGGGACTGTAGTTCTGTCTGTCGTCAGTTTGATGTAGACGTTCTCAAAAATGGTGAAATATGTATTTGACACTTTGGTCTTTCCTCACAGAAAGTTTGCACTCAGATTACCTGACAATAAGAATCAATCAATAACTCGCATGCTGTTTCTCTGCCAGAAAATTGCTAACAATTGCTTTCTTTCAGCACTTCAGAAATTACATCCCTGGAGATGCCGGACCTCTCATCTTTACAGTTCCCTCTCACTGCAGGGAGGCATGTCCTTGTGTCTGGGGAAGAAACTCCTTCCTTCAGGGCACTGTGACCTGCCACTGCCCCGCAGCAGCACGTGCTGACAGCCCCGTGTTGCAGCAGGTCTCTCTGCAGCAGTTCCAGACGGATCACAGGGGGATGCCAGCAAGGCTCTTCCCATATCTCATCCTTCCCAACATCTCCTCTCCATTGGAGGTGCCTGCTGAATGTGGTCTCTAGACACAAGGGCAAAAGGATGATTAACTGGTCCATGTGAAGTTTGGCCATGAAATCCAAGCTACAGTCAGATGAGCTTCTACAGGGTTTCTGCTGCTGTTCCCCAACCCTTGGCAAGCAGAACCACTGACTTCAGGACATGGCAGCTAAGGGTCTGTTTCCAGGCTGCATGCAGAAGTACTTCCTAATAAAATCAGAACAATCTAAGACTTTATTACTTGGGCAGATTTTAGCCCTAAATGACTTATAATGTTCTCTTATCTTTGGCTTAACACAGGAGCTGGAGAGTCAATGGATGTTTCCCATCGAGCCTAAGAAGTTGTGGTTGAACAATAACATGTCTGTTATATCACAAGCGAGAGCAGACTTAATGACTCCAAACACCGTGGGACTTACTGCATCTCCTGCTATACCGTGAATAAGGGTTGTTCCTGAAACTACAAGATAACATGAATTCCTGGTGTCAGTTCTCTGGCATCAGATGCACAACGCACTTTGACATCAGTGGTGAAAGATCGCGCTAAAAAAAAAGAAAAACAGCCAATAATTTCCACCGTCCAAAATTCATAATCTAACTGATAACTGAGCTTGCTGCAAGGGATTGAGTGTCATTCATCAGCTAAATGTCGAATTCATGAGTTCCTGGAGGGCCTCTACTCAGTCAGAAAAGAACATGGTTCATACACATATTTAGTGCTAACTTTGAAAGTAGAGAGGAATTTAACAGAACATTAGAGAGTGATGAATAAATTATAATGGCATTAATGAGACTGACGCTTATATCTAAAGGGAAAAGTCCCAGAAGGTTCAGGGAGCTCCAAAGTTACTAATAACTTATTAATTTTGGAGTTGATAGTAGATAACCAATTAAACATGCTAAATATGAGCATGCACTGCGATTTCTGCTGCAGAAGACAAAGTCTTTTGGCATATTATACTATGGTGTATTGTTTACAAGGCCAGAGAAGTAATCATTCTTTTTTATGTGTCTTTAGGAAAGATTGCAGTTGGATTGCTGTATGCACTCCTAGGCACTTGGCTACAAGAGGATACTGATAAACTAAAAGAAATTTGAGAGATTCCAATTAGGAGCGAAGGAAATGATAAAAAAGCTCTGACAAAAAGAGTAGGGGACAGATCCTCTTCAGAAAGATGGAGAGAATGAGATACGAACAGAAAAGAAAACTGGCGGCAAATTATATGACACTCAGAAGAGAAAAATTTGCAGCAAACAAGTCAAACAAAAGTCATGGGAAAAAAAGATTTCTTTACCAAATGAAAGCGCAAATTTGCCATCAGTTCTTTCATGAAGTACAAAACACAAGGTGATGAATCAGAACAAAGCTCCCAAAGAGCCACGACATTTTCAGAATCTGTATTCTTAAATTTCCTAAGTTGTGCCCTGAGGCTTCCTGCCTTTATTTCTTGACTTAAGATCATAACCTGCAAATATTTACACAAGCAAATATCTTCGTGTCCGTAAGGTTTTCAGTTCAGTTCAGCAGATTTTGTGCATGCAAATGACCTGATCGATCTGCTCAGGTGTGACACAGCCACTTTGCACTTCACTGCCAGCACGCTGGCAAAGTCAGCCCTGTTTCAGTGTCACTCCAGCACAACTATCCCAATGTCAACATGATCACACAGAGCGGCAGAACTGGGATAAATTCACACATATCACGTATTTTCTGAGAGGCTGTTGCTGCAGAAAGACATAGATATAGAGAAGAGAGAATGGTGAAGGAAAAGGAGCACGGATGGTCACCAACCTCATGCCTAACTGAAAAAAAGAGGTAGTAACTAAAGTTAGAGGAAGCAGAGGCCAGGCTAGGCAGCACACTGTGAACTGCCTTGCACATTACACCGTCACAATATGTGGGTTAAAAAAGAAAAAAAAGAAAGCTGTAATCTGCCTTTATCCTTTTAAGCCCCTGAGTGTGCTGTGGGCCTTTTGCCTTTAGCGAGGATTTGAGCCATCGTAATAAAAAAATGGTCCTTGAAAATGGAGTATGTGATATTTTACATTCACAAAAAGAATGAAAACATTAAATAACAGCTGAACAACAGAAACTGCTCCTTACAGAGCTCTCGACGTGGTACTTGGGACTCCGTCGTCAACTGATGGAGGTGATGGGGTCTTTTTCAGTTAATACCTAATGGATGTACAGAAAAAAAAGGAAAGCCCCAAAGTAGTTAAATGAGATTAATTTCTGGGGAGCTCTCTAATGTTTGCCTTAAGTGAGGATTTTCTGTCACCTGAATGTGACAGTATAATTTGAAAGGAAGTATTAGGGAGGGTTCTGAAAGATTCATAGTGACCTGAGTTTAAACCATGTCCTCAGGAACATTTCCCATGAAACCCCAGCTCCCAGGTGGGGACAGGGGAACCTGGCTGTAGGGAACCTGCCCAACGCAGACAGCACATGCACAGGGGACATTTGCCTGGCTATGGGGGACAGGTATTCCTCTTGCCACTCCAGCCTGTTCCCAGCAGCTCAGCTGAGTGACTTTGGGATTGTTTATTTTCCCCAGTGGCCCTTCTGCACTTTGTCTGACAATGTTTCTCTTTGGGTTTTGGCCTTACATAACATGAGAAAAGTGGAGCCACAGAAAACACAGTCAAAGGTTATCCATGTCCCAAGATTATGATCGTGGCAATGGCAGGGTGATCTGCCTGAAAAAACTGACAGACCAGTTCAGGGGCTACATTGGCCAATGCTGTCTCGAAAGAAGATCAGTATGAAGTCACAGGACCACAAGATAGCTCAGATTGGAAGGGGCCTCAGGATCTCTTTGCTCCAAGCTCCTTCTCACAGCAGGCTCAGCTCTGAGGTCAGACCAGGCTGCTCAGGGCTTCATCCAGTGGGGGCTTGAAAACCTCCAAAGATTTCACAGCCTGCACATCTGTCCGACTGTCGTCATGGGGAAAAAGTTTCTCCTTATATCCAGGCTGAACCTCTCCTGTTTCAGCTTCTCCTTTTTGTTTCTCACCCTTCCTCCCTGCACAACTGTGAAAAGCCCATCTACATCTCCTCAAGGACTTCTCCATATGCACTGAGGGCTGCTGTTGGGTGCCCCCAAAGCTGTCTCTGCTCCAGCCTGAACAAGCCCAGGTTCCCCATGATCTTGGGGACCTCACACTTACTCATTTATCAATGTCTTTTTTCTGTTGAGGGGAGACAAAACTGGATGCAGTACCTAGATGTGGTCTAATGAGTGCTGAATAGAGGGGAGTAATGATTTCTCTTGATCTCTAATTCTGCCCCTGTTCATACGGCTCAGGCTGCCATTGGCCATCATTGTTGCTGGGACTTGCTGCTGGCCCATGTCCTGCTCGCTGCCCACCAGGATCTCCAGGGCCTTTCCCACAGAGCTGCTCCTTGGGCAGTCTCGAGCCTGTGTTGCTGCAAAGGGTCGTTCCATCCAGGTGAAGGACTTTGCACTTGTCATTGATGAATTTCATGTCTCTGTCAACCCATTCCTCCAGGTCCCTTGGGATGGCAGCCCTGCCCTTGAACATATCAAGTGGTGGCTCAATTTGATGTCACTGGAATCCTGATGACCAAGCACTCTGTTGCCTTCTCCCACCCATTGGTAAAGATTTTAAACAGGTGCCTGGGACAGGTCCCGGGACAGACTGCTATGGTGTTCCCCTTGTTGCAAATCCCCAGGTAAATATGGGTTATTACCCATTACCCTCTAAGCCCAACTAGCCATCCAGATTATAAACCACCTGACTTTTTCCCATCCCTACTATAGCATCCCATCTTGGATACAATGATATGATGGGAAAGAACCTTGAATGCCTTGCTTAATGAAATGACACCTACTGCTCTCCTCTCATCCTGAAACCCAATCATTTTATCATCGGAGGCAATCAGGTTGGCCAAGCATGACTGAACCTTGGTAAATCCATGCTGACTGCTATCAGTCACTTTCTTCTCCTTCCAGCACCCAGAAATGGGATCTGAGAAGACTCGCTCCATGACCTGTCTGGGGACCAAAGAGAATCTGACTGGCTTGTAGTTCCCTGGGTTGCTCTCTGGCTTTTTCTGAAGGTGTTGTTTTGAAGTTGTCTCAGAAGAAGATAATAAGGAAGACCTTATTTAGACCTCTAAAGCTAGACATGGGGTTAAAAATCCTTTCCCAAATTATCATTAGTTGTCATTACAACCAGGTATGTCTGATACCCATTTAACAGTGCTTGAGAGTTTGCTCAGTTTTGACCACAACATTACGATACAGCAATTAATTCCAGCTTATGTGAAAAAGCATTTTCTTTTCCGTCTCCATAGGGTGTTGTGAGAGAAGATGAGGGTGTTTGGTATACCATTGTGTAGATCTTCCTGTGCAAAATCTGGTAATCTGAGAAATTATAGCAAAGAAATGTTTGTCTGTTTGATGCAAGCCCATCCTTTTAGAGAGATGATTAGGCTGTTCTTAAGAAGCTGTTTCAGCTTCAACTACCCACATCTTCTTTGTGGGTAGATTTATTATAGTCTTTTAATCACAGAGAACATCAAAAGGTTTACAGAGTTCATGAGTCTCCATGCCCAGACTGCGAGGCATCTGGGACTAATTTACAACTTCACACTGAAAAAAACAAAATGCAAATGTCAAGTGCAGCTCCTCATACATTTCTAGGAATGAAAAAAAAAAAATCAAATAAAATCATGCAACTTCTCCTGGAACAAATTATGCTGTAATTCCTGGACAACATATTGAAATATATGTGGCTTCTTGCACAGACCCTCACAAACCCAAATGACAGAAATTTGACTGACATTACAGGACTGGGCAGGATGCTATAAGCACTGCAAGTGAAACACCATCCCTTTTACAGGTCAATCAATCAGCCATATAATGGAACATCTATATGTCCTGCAGAAGCCAAAGAGAGATGAAGGCTTTTGCCATACCTCAGGGTGCAGACTTGAAAAAACAGCCGGCAGCTGCATGCTAATGAGTGCTTTATTAAATAGCTATTGTTAGATGCAAAATGCATGTTGCTTGATTGAGACCCACTGGTGGGTGTGGATAAAAGACTGGAATGAAGATAATTAAACCGAGAAAAGGTGCTGTATTTGTGTCACCGTAAAAATTACAATAGCAGTTAACCTATCTGAAGCTAATAATAACTTATTAGCCTACTGAACAAATCTAAGCTAGAGGTTAATATTACAGTATATTTCTTGTAATAGTTTTTGTATTAATTAGCTCCAGCCTGCAAATTGCTTGGAAAAAATGACTATCAATTTCATCTGTTTGCTCCCATCCAGCTGAACATGAGTTCAGATGATAGTTGATTTTATAGTCTATTTTAATTACTTTAGGTAAGATCTGAGTAATAAAATAAGGCTATACCCACATCTTTGCCAAACAGCAGCAAGATTTTGTACCCAAAAGCCTGTGGGATTAATTGAAGAAATAGCTTTTTGGAAATGATCAAATATTGCTTCTAGTGACTCTATAAGCTATTCTATGGCTCTACTATGCTGCTACTTATTCGTATTTATCTCTATGCTATCTCATACTTTTATATGTATTACTTTTCAGTGAAATGCATAAAAATCAGTTTGAGATAATGTTTCTTTTTTTTAGCTGCATAAGTGGTTCTGGGTTAAAACTGAAAAAGCATTCTGACCCTATCCCCATCCAGTCAGTTTTCTCCAGTGCTGAGGGAACCAAAAATAGGCTCTTGTAAAATGAAAAAGAAAATTTACTGAAGAGTTAGTTTGTCCTATAGAAATGAAACAAGCCCTCTACAGTGTTATTATTTTGTCTTGTGGAGCAGGCTGTTATTTTCTGAAATAATGTTCATCTGTGAGACAGGAGGCAATTCCTTCCACTTGCTTTTATCCTCGAAATGCTAGCAGCCTAGACTGAGCCATATTGCATTTCCAGAAGGAGATTTTCCTCCAGACCCCAGAACTGTTTGCCATTTAGAAAGGCCTCTCTCTCTTCTCTGACTTCTGGAAACCTTAGTCAACTCACTTGAACTGGATGCTTTACTTTTAGAGAAGCTTGACTTGCATTTGTGAGGATGTAAGAAATTCTACTAATATACCCAGGAAGCCTAGTTCATAGGAAGAGTGAAGTGTCATTAACAAAATGTGGAAATGACACAGTATCACACAGAATCACAGAATGTTAGGGATTGGAAGGGACCTCGAAAGATCATCTAGTCCAATCCCCCTGCCGGGGCAGGATTACCTAGACCATATCACACAGGAACGCGTCCAGGCGGGTTTTGAATGTCTCCAGAGAAGGAGACTCCACAACCTCTCTGGGCAGCCTGTTCCAGTGTTCAGTCACCTTTACAGTAAAGAAGTTTTTCCTCAAATTTAAGTGGAACCTCCTGTGCTCCAGCTTGCACCCATTGCCCCTTGTCCTGTCAAGGGATGTCACTGAGAAGAGCCTGGCTCCATCCTCTTGACACTTGCCCTTTACATATTTATAAACATTAATGAGGTCACCCCTCAGTCTCCTCTTCTCCAAGCTAAAGAGACCCAGCTCCCTCAGCCTCTCCTCATAAGGGAGATGTTCCACTCCCTTAATCATCTTCGTGGCTCTGCGCTGGACTCTCTCTAGCAGTTCCCTGTCCTTCTTGAAGTGAGGGGCCCAGAACTGGACACAATATTCCAGATGCGGCCTCACCAGGGCAGAGTAGAGGGGGAGGAGAACCTCTCTCGACCTGCTGACCACACCCCTTCTAATACACCCCAGGATGCCATTGGCCTTCTTGGCCACAAGGGCACACTGCTGGCTCATGGTCATCCTGTTGTCCACTAGGACCCCCAGGTCCCTTTCCCCTACGCTGCTCTCCAACAGGTCTGCCCCCAACTTGTACTGGTACATGGGGTTGTTCTTGCCCAGATGCAGGACTTTACACTTGCCCTTGTTATATTTCATTAAATTTCTCCCCGCCCAACTCTCCAGCTTGTCTAGGTCCCTCTGAATGGCTGCGCAGCCTTCCGGCACATCAGCCACTCCTCCCAGTTTTGTGTCATCAGCGAACTTGCTGACAGCGCACTCTAATCCCTCATCCAAGTCATTAATGAATATATTGAATAGTACTGGTCCCAGAACCGACCCTTGCGGAACTCCGCTAGACACAGACCTCCAACTGGACTCAGTCCCATTGACCACCACTACTCTCTGGGTTCTTTCCTTCAGCCAGTTCACAATCCACCTCACTACCCGATCATCCAGACCACACTTCCCCAGTTTAGCTGCGAGGATGCTGTGGGAGACCGTGTCAAACGCTTTACTGAAATCGAGATAGACCACATCCACAGCTTTACCATCATCTGTCCACCGGGTAACATCCTAATAAAAGGCTATCAAGTTGGTTGAGCAAGACTTCCCCTTGGTGAAGCCATGCTGAGTGCCCCTAATGATCCCCCTATCCTTGATGTGCCTAGAGACAGCACCAAGAACAAGTTGCTCCATCACCTTTGCGGGGATGGAGGTGAGGCTGACCGGTCTATAGTTACCCGGGTCCTCCTTCCTGCCCTTTTTGAAGACTGGAGTGACATTCTCTTTCCTCCAGTCCTCAGGCACCTCTCCCGTTGCCCACGACTTAGCAAAGATGATGGAGAGTGGCCTAGCAATGACTTCCGCCAGCTCCCTCAGCACCCGCGGGTGCATCCCATCAGGGCCCATGGATTTATGGACGTCCAGGTTGCTTAATTGGTCCCTGACCCAGCCCTCATCTACCAAGACAGATTCCTCCTCTATCCTGACTTCTTCTGAGGCCTCAGGGGTCCGGGGCTCCTCAGGACAGCCTCCAGCAGTATAGACAGAGGCAAAGAAGGCATTCAGTAACTCCGCCTTCTTTTTATCCTCTGTCTCCAGGGCCCCCACCTCATTCATCAGTGGGCCTACATTGCCTCTAGTGTTGGCTTTACCTGCAATGTATTTGAAGAAGCCCTTTCTGTTGTCCTTGACCTCTCTTGCAAGGTTTAATTCCATGGAGGCCTTAGCTTTCCTAGTTGCCTCCCTACATCCTCTGACAACAGACTTATATTCCTCCCAAGTGGCCAGCCCCTCCTTCCACGATCTGTACACCCTCTTCTTCCACTTGAGTTTGCCCAGCAGTTCCCTGTTCAACCATGCAGGTCTCCTGGTACCCTTCCTTGACTTCCTACCTGTTGGGATGCTCTGATCTTGAGGTCGGAAGAAGCAGTCCTTGAATGCTAACCAACTATCTTGGGCCCCCTTACCTTCTAGTACCCTGTCCCATGGGATTTCCCCTAGCAATTGCTTGAAAAGGCCAAAGTTGGCCCTCCTCAAGTCCAGGGTTGCGATTCTGCTAGCTATTCTGTTCCTGCCACATGAGATCCTGAACTCTACCATCTCATGGTCACTACAACCAAGGCTGCCCTCAACCTTCACCTCTTCAACCAGACCCTCCTTGTTAGTGAGGATCAGATCCAGCAGCGCTCCTCTCCTAGTTGGCTCATCCACCATTTGCATCAGAAAGTTATCATCAATGCACTGGAGGAACCTCCTGGACTGGGGATGGCTGGCTGAGTAGGCCTCCCAGCAAATATCAGGGTAGTTGAAATCCCCCACAACAACCAGGCCCTGTAATTGCGAGACTGCTCTCAGCTGCCTGTAGAAGGCCTCATCACCCTCCTCATCCTGATCCGGTGGCCTGTAATAGACACCCACAACAGTATCACCCCTGCCAGCCTGCCCCTTAATTCGCACCCACAAACTCTCAACTCGCTCCTGATCCGCCTCTGGACAGAACTCAATACATTCTAGCTGCTCACTCACATAAAGAGCAACTCCACCACCTCTCCTTAGCGGTCTGTCTTTCCTGAACAGGACATAGCCATCCATGACCACATTCCAGTCATGCGAGGCGTCCCACCAGGTCTCTGTAATTGCCACTAGATCATAGCCCCCCGACCGAACACGGATTTCTAACTCCTCCTGCTTATTCCCCATGCTGCATGCATTGGTGTACAGGCATTTCAGGGAGCGAGCTGGGCACACCGATTTCATCCCAGATTCACCCCCTGATTTCACCCCAGGGGGATGGGGGCCCTCCTGGTCTACCTCAACACTAGAGCGTTGCCCCAGTGGTGCAAGCCCAGCTACCACCCCATCCCCCTTCGAATCTAGTTTAAAGCTCTCCGAATGAGCCCTGCTAATTCCTGTCCCAGAACCCTTTTGCCCCTACGACATAAACCTTTCCCATGTATCACTGTCACGCCTGTTGTCTTATAAAACCAGCCATTATCAAAGAACCCAAAGCCCTGCCTGTAGCACCAGTCTCGTAGCCAGGCGTTAATAGAGAGAATCCTACTATTCCAAACAACGTCATCACCTGAAAATGGAAGGAGGGAGGAGAAAACAACTTGTGCCCCAGACTCTTTCACCAACCGCCCTAGGGCCTTGTAGTCTTTCTTCATCCCCCTCAGACTACGGGATGCAGCTTCTTCCCCACCTGTCTGGAAGATCAGCAGGGGGTAGTAGTCTGTGGCCTTCACCAGGTTGGGGAGTTTCCTGGTGATACCCCTGATTCGGGCTCCAGGCAGACTGCAGACCTCCCTGTGATGGGGATCAGCTCTGCATATTGGGCCCTCAGATCCCTTTAGGAAGGAGTCTCCAACCACTAAAACTCTCCTCTTCTTCCTTGTGGAGGAGGTAGCTATACGCCCGTCAGGTTTTTCTGACTGTGGTGGGACCTCTGATATAGGTTGCCTCTCCACCACATCCCCATTGGACCGGCTGTATTCCACTAGGACTTCATATCTATTGCTCAGAGGCACCTCTGGAGGCAAGGTAGGCAAGGAGGACACTCGCCTTTTGCCACGGCCATAGACTTGCCTCCACTCACTCCTCTCCTCTAGGTTATCGTTTTCCACCTGAGAGGGGCAGAGTACGGGGGTCCCTCGATCCTGGGAGCTCTCCGGCAGGTGCTCCCATTTTTGTTGCAGGGAAGGCAGAGCTTGGCTCCACCAGTCTATCTCCATTTCAGCCTCCCGAATGCTCCTAAGCCTTTCTACTTCGGCTTGAAGCCTTTCAACCTGGCTTTGCAGCTGTGCCGCTCGGCCAAGCAGATCATCTACTTGCTCACAGCGCACACAGCCCCCTGACACCACAGAGACAGTGTAGCATTCCCTGCAGTCCGCAACCTGCACCATCGCCTCCTTCCGTGGGAGCTCTGTCTGGGTTCCCACATCCATTTTAGTCTTCTTCCGCCGGGTAGATACCATTGTTCTTTCACTGAGCTGGGAAATACCTATTGGTGGCACCCCTGGTTCACAGCTCCTTGGCACCTTCCTCGCCTTGTGCGCTGGGAGGGAGTCAGTGCCCTCACCAACGAGCTGCAAACAACTGCAGCCTCTCCTGCCCTGGGACACACCCAGTCACTGCAGATTCACACAGGCACTGCTGAGTCTCCCTCTCCCACTCCCGTCTGGGCAGGGACTAGTCCCTGTCCTCCAGGAGGCTCTTTATCAATGATAACAGGGGGTGGAGCGTTTAAATCGCCCGCGGTGCCTCCGCGGTGCCTCCGGCTACGCCCCCTCCTCTCCTGATTCGTTGCCGGGAACCTCCGGGTCCGGGTCCGGGGTCAGAGGGAAGCAGCTCGGGGCTGATGCTCGCGGGGGGCTCAGGGGGGACCCAGAGCACGAAAAACCGCCCGGTTAAGCCCGCTGTCGCCCCCGCCCCGGCACTAACCTCAAGTCGCTGCCGCTGCTTTCGCTGCTGCCGCCGCTTTCGCTGCTGCCGCCGCTGTCAGCATCGATTCTCTATGACAGATCTTATGAATGCTTCTGAAGATAATGTCCTGGTTTGGCCTAAACCAGGCTGATTTTCCTTTCAGTGATTTTTACTTTCAGCTAAGTCTCCTCTAAGTAACTGCACTTTCTGAAACTAACTGCATGCTGTGCAGACAGTGTCTTCTATTATTATTATTATACTCTTTTCCATTATTATAGTTTATTAAAACTGTTTTAACTTTCCAACCTGGAAGTCTCTCTCCCTTTTCCCTTTCCCTTTCCCTTTGTGGGGAGGGCTGGGGGGATAACAGAGAGCATCTGCCACAGGTTTAATAGCCGGCCCAGCTTTAAACTGTGACAGATGCATAACTTTTAACCCCTGGGAACAGTCCTACTCATGTCAGTAGAATTAATCCTGTGAACAGAGGTACAAGTATAAGTGTATGCAGGCTTATATGGGGTATAGGTAGTAAACAGTAGGAAATTTTATTTGCATTTGCTTTTTGGATAAGAAGACAGGCTTGAGAGCTGAGCCTGTGCAAACTGCATGAAGTTCAACAAGGCCAAGTGCAAGGTCCTGCATGTGGGTTGGGGCAATCCCAAGCACAAGTACAGGCTGGGCAGAGAATGGATTGAGAGCAGCCCTGAGGAGAAGGACTTGGGGGTGATGGTTGATGAGAAGCTCAACATGAGCCAGCAACGTGCTCTTGCAGCCCAGAAGGCAAATCATATCCTGGGCTGCATTAAAAGAATCGTGGCCAGCAAGTCGAGGGAGGCGATTCTGCCCCTTTACTCCACTCTCGTGAGACCCCACCTGCAGTACTGCATTCAGCTCTGGGGCCCCTAACATAAGAAGGACATGGAGCTGTTGGAACAAGTCCAGAGGAGGGCCACGAAGATGCTCAGAGGGCTGGAGCACCTCTCTTACGAAGACAGGCTGAGAGAGTTGGGGCTGTTCAGCCTGGAGAAGAGAAGGCTCTGGGGAGACCTTCTAGCAGCCTTCCAGTACCTGAAGAGGGCCTACAGGAAAGCTGGAGAGGGACTTTTTACAAAGGCATGTAGTGATAGGACAAGGGGGAAGGGTTTTAAACTGAAAGAGGGTAGATTTAGATTAGATCTTAGGAAGAAATGCTTGACTGTTAGGGTAGTCAGACACTGGAACAGGTTGCCCAGAGAAGCTGTGGATGCCCCATCGATTGGAAGTGTTCAAGGTCAGGTTGTATGGGGCTTTGTGCAACCTCATCTAGAGAAAGATCTCCCTGACCATGGCAGGAGGCTGAACTAGATGATCTTTGAGGGTCCCTTCCAACAGAAACCATTATATGATTCTATGATTCTAAGAGACCTTAGCATGAGGAATCATAGAATCATGGAAAATTGTTTAAAATTCTAAAACTCTCAAACTTTAAAACTCTAAAACTTAATTTTATTGTATAAAGACCAGGCAATTCAAGATGGAGAACAAAAGATGAACCGAAGGTTGCTCTTTATACACGAGGTGTTCTCTTCCACTTAACCAAATGAAGCAGAGTATGTCACCATATGATTAAGAGCTAAACATAATATGGTGCTGAATAAATAACCATTGTAAATATAGCTATCTTCACAGCAGGAGAAGCCTTAGCACAAATAACAGCAGGCTAGCTGACAGCCAGAGAGATTACAGTATTTCATTTTCAGGCACAAGTCTCAGTCAGAGTGGCTGTGGTCAGCAAGAAACTGTTTCTAAAATGTTTGGCTGGACCTTGAATTTAATGTGTTGACTGCTGCCAGATTTACCGAGCAGGCTTTAATGGTCCATCAGCTTTAATGGACTTTTAACACAGCAAATTATAGTCCAGAAGTCCACCAGGAACACAGAAACAGGTCAGTGTAGGCAGAAATGGTTTGATGTAGACAGCAGTGATGGGAAAGGGATACCTCAGTGACATGTAAAATATTAACAGGGAACTGCTGGGCAAACTCAAGTGGAAGAAGAGAGTGTACAGATCATGGAAGGAGGGGCTGGCCACTTGGGAGGAATATAAGTCTGTTGTCAGAGGATGTAGGGAGGCAACTAGGAAAGCTAAGGCCTCCTTGGAATTAAACCTTGCAAGAGAGGTCAAGGACAACAGAAAGGACTTCTTCAAATACATTGCAGGTAAAGCCAACACTAGAGGCAATGTAGGCCCACTGATGAATGAGGTGGGGGCCCTGGAGACAGAGGATAAAAAGAAGGCGGAGTTACTGAATGCCTTCTTTGCCTCTGTCTATACTGCCGGAGGCTGTCCTGAGGAGCCCCGGACCCCTGAGGCCCCAGAAGAAGTCAGGATAGAGGAGGAATCTGTCTTGGTAGATGAGGGC
Source organism: Nyctibius grandis (assembly GCF_013368605.1). NCBI lineage: Eukaryota > Metazoa > Chordata > Aves > Nyctibiiformes > Nyctibiidae > Nyctibius > Nyctibius grandis. The sequence goes on from NC_090659.1 coordinate 108,376,752, forward strand.
TGGGTCAGGGACCAGTTAAGCAACCTGGACGTCCATAAATCCATGGGCACTGATGGGATGCACCCGCGGGTGCTGAGGGAGCTGGCGGAAGTCATTGCTAGGCCACTCTCCATCATCTTTGCTAAGTCGTGGGCAACGGGAGAGGTGCCTGAGGACTGGAGGAAAGAGAATGTCACTCCAGTCTTCAAAAAGGGCAAGAAGGAGGACCCGGGTAACTATAGACCGGTCAGCCTCACCTCCATCCCCGCAAAGGTGATGGAACAACTTGTTCTTGATGCTGTCTCTAGGCACATCAAGGATAGGGGGAATCATTAGGGGCACTCAGCATGGCTTCACCAAGGGGAAGTCATGCTTAACCAACTTGATAGCCTTTTATGAGGACATAACCCGGTGGATAGATGATGGTAAAGCTGTGGATGTTGTCTATCTCGATTTCAGTAAAGCGTTTGACACGGTCTCCCACAGCATCCTTGCAGCTAAACTGAGGAAGTGTGGTCTGGATGATCGGGTAGTGAGGTGGATTGTGAACTGGCTGAAGGAAAGAAGCCAGAGAGTGGTGGTCAATGGGACTGAGTCCAGTTGGAGGCCTGTGTCTAGCGGAGTCCCTCAAGGGTCGGTTCTGGGACCAGTACTATTCAATATATTCATTAATGACTTGGATGAGGGAATAGAGTGCACTGTCAGCAAGTTCGCTGATGACACAAAACTGGGAGGAGTGGCTGATGTGCCGGAAGGCTGCGCAGCCATTCAGAGGGACCTAGACAGGCTGGAGAGTTGGGCGGGGAGAAATTTAATGAAATATAACAAGGGCAAGTGTAAAGTCCTGCATCTGGGCAAGAACAACCCCATGTACCAGTACAAGTTGGGGGCAGACCTGTTGGAGAGCAGCGTAGGGGAAAGGGACCTGGGGGTCCTAGTGGACAACAGGATGACCATGAGCCAGCAGTGTGCCCTTGTGGCCAAGAAGGCCAATGGCATCCTGGGCTGTATTAGAAGGGGTGTGGTTAGCAGGTCGAGAGAGGTTCTCCTCCCCCTCTACTCTGCCCTGGTGAGGCCGCATCTGGAATATTGTGTCCAGTTCCGGGCCCCTCACTTCAAGAAGGACAGGGAACTGCTAGAGAGAGTCCAGCGCAGAGCCACGAGGATGATTAAGGGAATAGAACATCTCCCTTATGAGGAGAGGCTGAGGGAGCTGGGTCTCTTTAGCTTGGAGAAGAGGAGACTGAGGGGTGACCTCATTAATGTTTATAAATATGTAAAGGGCAAGTGTCATGAGGATGGAGACAGGCTCTTCTCAGTGACATCCCTTGACAGGACAAGGGGCAATGGGTGCAAGCTGGAACACAGGAGGTTCCACTTAAATTTGAGGAAAAACTTCTTTACGGTGAGGGTGACCGAACACTGGAACAGGCTGCCCAGAGAGGTTGTGGAGTCTCCTTCTCTGGAGACATTCAAAACCCGCCTGGACGCGTTCCTGTGTGATATGATCTAGGCAATCCTGCTCCGGCAGGGGGATTGGACTAGATGACCTTTCGAGGTCCCTTCCAATCCCTAACATTCTGTGATTCTGTGATTCTGTGATTCTGTGATTACTATTCTCTTTTCGTATCATCTGAGCATACAGCAAGTATAAAATCAAAATATCTCTTTATAGCTGCCTGCAGCAGCAATATTTAGCCCCCCTGACTACATCAGAAATAAAACTTTCTGCATAGTTTTAGGTTGGCCAGGAAAGTACATCCTGAAAAAATGAGTTACATACCACTGTCCTAAAAGCATAAAGGTAGACAACAGAAGAGAGCAAATTCAAGCTTGTCTGCTTGGACTGCTCTGTTTCCCATCCCTGCAGGTGGGATGCCTGTGGCCAGCTCCTCTGTAGTTAAAACACATCATTTATGCCAGTCTCCAGGCTTTGTCCTGAGCCAATTCCTTCCTCAGAAGAAATCATACTGCCTATCTTCGACACCCCTCTCCAGGTAAATGTACTTTTCCCCAAGGGCTCAGTAGGTAAGACCCCCCAGATGCTTGTTCGCCTTTGGCTTTTGAAGAGGATTTAGAAAACCTGGACACATAAACCTCATGCACAGCCTCTCTACAGTAGACTCTGACAACAAAGAAATAAAGGTAAAACAAGGCGTGTGGGAGTTTTAGGCTCCTCACCACGTACACAACTGTATCGATGTTAACAGATGCTATTCCTATACAAGACGATTACATTTATCTGAAACATTGTCCAGAGGGGCAATATAGTATAATTACAAATGACAAATACTTACTGCATTGTAAAAGCCATATGCGCTTTATTTCCTATGTGCATATAGGCCCAAGTCCAGGTTATACACCTAGAAGTGGGGAATGGGGAGACGATCATACAAGAGATGACAGGAAAATTTGGCTTGTTTAACCCAAGGAAGTAAAGACTGAGAAGAGAAACAGTTTTGATCTATATGTAACATCAGGGGGTAGACAGCTATCAAGAGAAAAGCTGCAGGGCAGTGCTAGCAGAAGAACAAATTAGTATAGCCATGAATAGATTTCAGCAGAAAATTAAACAGTTTCCACCCATAAAAATGATTTTCTGGCAATAGCTTTTCAACAGGAAGATTGTGAACAAATAATGAAGTTACTTCTAAGATACAATTCAGTATTTTTAAGAAGGGAATTGCATAATGTGGTGGCTTGTGATGTCAAGGGACGGGGCCTGATGAGTCCGAAAGTCCCTTCCCTTCCCATGTTTCCCATAGCCAACATGTCATGATGCTGGTTTGACCATGCAGAAAAGCTACAGGCTTTGCTTTGCATGCATGTCTAATCCTTCTTAGACAGAGCCTGGTTACACAATGCAGAGAACAGGGACGGTGAGTCCTCCAGAAGCAAGATGTCCTTGGGAAAGCTGGAGAAACTGCTAAGTTATTTCTTAATTAAAAACATGTTTCCCAAGCATTTCTGTTTTTGAAAGATGATACATGCTGAGATTAAATTCAGCAGTTCTACATTCATGGGAATAGTGTCCAGCTGGAGATGGAAGCAAAGACAGAGTCATTTCAGGGAGTTGGTGAATCAGAAACACAACTCAGACTTAGACCAAGAAAGCCATTTTTGAGGACACCAGTGGACAAAACTAAAAGGTTCAACATGTGGGCTCATAAAACTCCTTGATATCCTTAGCTCAGTTTGCAAAATTCTGAGCTTTGCAACATTAGAAATCTTGTGAGAATAAGCTCTTCCCAGGACCCTACCTCCCTTGGATTGCTGCAGTTTGGTGGGGTGGAAACAGTAGACAAAAATCCTACTGTTATAGCTTTTGGGCACTTAATTTTCTAATGGTAACCAGCACTCAAAAACCTAGAGATGGATAAAACTGGGATGTGCTGGGCAGCCTCGTGTAGGGGATTGAGTGCACCCTCAGCAAATTTGCAGATGACACCAAGCTGGGTGGGAGTGTCGATCTGCTGGAGGGTAGGAAGGCCCTACAGAGGGATCTGTACAAGTTGGGGGCAGACCTGTTGGAGAGCAGCGTAGGGGAAAGGGACCTGGGGGTCCTAGTGGACAACAGGATGACCATGAGCCAGCAGTGTGCCCTTGTGGCCAAGAAGGCCAATGGCATCCTGGGGTGTATTAGAAGGGGTGTGGTCAGCAGGTCGAGAGAGGTTCTCCTTCCCCTCTACTCTGCCCTGGTGAGGCCGCATCTGGAATATTGTGTCCAGTTCTGGACCCCTCAGTTCAAGAAGGACAGGGAACTGCTAGAGAGAGTCCAGCGCAGAGCCACGAAGATGATTAAGGGAGTGGAACATCTCCCTTATGAGGAGAGGCTGAGGGAGCTGGGTCTCTTTAGCTTGGAGAAGAGGAGACTGAGGGGTGACCTCATTAATGTTTATAAATATGTAAAGGGCAAGTGTCATGAGGATGGAGCCAGGCTCTTCTCAGTGACATCCCTTGACAGGACAAGGGGCAATGGGTGCAAGCTGGAACACAGGAGGTTCCACTTAAATATGAGGAAAAACTTCTTTACGGTGAGGGTGACCGAACGCTGGAACAGGCTGCCCAGAGAGGTTGTGGAGTCTCCTTCTCTGGAGACATTCAAAACCCGCCTGGACGCGTTCCTGTGTGATATGATCTAGGCAATCCTGCTCCGGCAGGGGGATTGGACTAGATGATCTTTCGAGGTCCCTTCCAATCCCTAACATTCTGTGATTCTGTGATTCTGTGATTCTGTGATCTGGACAGGTTAGATAGATGGGCCGAGACCAACGGCATGAGGTTCAACAAGAACAAGTGCCGGGTCTTACACTTTGGCCACAACAACCCCCATGCAGCGCTACAGGCTGGGGGAAGAGTGGTTAGAAAGCAGCCCAGCAGAGAGAGACCTGGGGGTGCTGATCAACAGCTGGCTAAACATGAGCCAGCAGTGTGCCCAGGTGGCCAAGAAGGCCAATGGCATCCTGGCCTCTATTAGGAATAGTGTAGCCAGCTGGTCTAGGGAAGTGATCATCCCTCTCTACTCGGCACTGGTGAGGCCGCATCTTGAGTACTGTGTTCAGTTCTGGGCCCCGCACTTCAAGAAAGATGTTGAGGTGTTGGAGCGAATCCAGAGGAGGGCGACGAAGCTGGTGAAGGGTCTGGAGGGTCTGACCTACGAGGAATGGCTGAGGGAGCTGGGGTTGTTTAGCCTAGAGAAGAGGAGGCTCAGAGGTAACCTTATTGCAGTCTACAACTACCTGAAGGGAGGTTGTAGTGAAGTGGGAGTCAGCTTCTTCTCCCGGGCAACTAGTGATATGACAAGAGGACACAGCCTCAAGCTTCGTCAGGGGAGGTTCAGGCTGCACATTAGGAAGAATTTCTTCTCAGAAAGGGTCATTAGACATTGGAATGGGCTGCCCAGGGAGGTGGTGGAGTCACCATCTCTGGAGGTCTTTAAGAAAAGACTGGACATGGCACTTAGTGCCATGGTCTAGTTGACAGGGTGGTGTCAGGGCAACGGTTGGACTCGATGATCCCTGAGGTCTCTTCCAACCTGGTTGATTCTGTGATTCTGTGATTCTGTGATTCTGTGATTCTGTGTTTGCTGATGGCAGCTGGAGCAGGACAGCCACTCAAACCCGCTGTCCTGACCATACCACCAGGGTTGGACTGCAGCCAGGGTGGGAACAAGTGGGTGCTTTCCCTGGCTGGTGAGGGGACAAACAGACATGGACAGACAGATTGAGCATCCTGGTATCACCATGTCGGTGCTCAGTTCAGGCCCAACGGCACTGGCAGCTACCCACAGCTTTGCAATAAAAACTACTATACTGGTAAAATAAATATCTTTTATTAGATGGACCAATATAATTTTTTCAAGCCTAGTAGCTCATTTAATAAAAAGATACAACCTCTAGCCTCAAGTCTTATAATACTTTTGATGGGATTTATAAACATTTAATGCAGATTGAATTTGTTTGTTATTTTTTTTTTAAACTTGGAGTGTGGGCTTACCCACAACTATTCCTCCACTGCAGAATGGTCTTTCTTAGAAAAAAGCTTTAAAGAAGTTTATTTTGCCTCCAGAAGGTAATAAAACACATACATAAAAAGGACATTATAACAATATAAATAATGAAAACAGTGACCAGGTGTAAAGGATAACAAACACAAATAACAGACTGTGTACTGTGGAGCATCAGTCAAATTACATATGACTTGTATGCAATGGGCCCATCTCTAAAATGAGAAATAACTATATTTCAAAGATCTCTGGTAGCATCATTTCCTAGAATCACAACATAATCTTAAGGAATATTCAATTTTCACTTTCAATTCAACTCAAGGTATCTGCTACAGCAATCCCTGCATTTATCCAGGGTCTATTGCCCACTGATAAGAAACTCAGATAACTTTTCCTATGAAGTGCAGCTCTTTTAAGAAACATGAGAGAGACATAGCTGAAGCTTTGATTCTTCTCTGCAACTCTGCATGACATTTATCTGAAAGAACAGCTCTGATCAGGTACCGTATTCATTTGGGGTCTTTAGGTTTTGAGTCCTAGAAGAGACCAGAAAGAAATAGATTTTCCAGTTTGTTTACTCCGAATGTTAGGTGCCATATTTTTTAATGATTATCACTGTTCCACAGCATTTTTTTTTCCTTTTGTAGCTTTTTTTTTTTTTGTAAGGAAGAAAAAACATTTTTAAAATAGCAGTACAAAACTGCAAAGTCATAATTGGCAGAAGGGCAAGAGCAACAGCTTTTAATTTATTTTTTAAAAAACCTTGGATTTCAAGTTGACAGCATCTCTTTAAACTAATGAGACCAAATAGGAGGTGGAAAACATGCAAATGCACTAGGAGAAAGTTAGGATGGCACTGATGACAATTAACTAATGATTATTAATTCCCCTGATACACATTCTAATAATGATAATTATGATTAACTCATTTTGTTTTATTGTGGAGGCTGTTAACATTTGATTTCCTGGGCTTTTCCTTGCAATTTACATTAATTATTGTCCACCTTCTGTCTAGTTTTCCTACTGAAACTTTACAAAAATTAACAGTCTTTAATGAGCTCAACAAGTCTTTTCCCTATTGACATTCAACCTAATTAGCATTGAGATATTTTCACTGCCTGTCTGCCCCATCATCACTCCTCTCAAAATAAGAATTTTGTTGAAAGAAGCTTGTTTCTCCCTTTTCTTACCTGGACTTGCAGACATGTTTTTTCATTTGCTAACTCCAGTAACTGATTTATTTTCCAGGCCAGATCCTTACCGTTGCACATGGCTCCACTCACTCCCATATTTCATGGAGTCCAGCATCCAAGCTACTGATTCCTATTTGTTTCCTCATCCTTTCTGCTGAGAGTCATTTGCTGCCACCTCATCTACTCCTATCTGCTAGATCCCTCAGCTCCTTGCACAAGTAACCTTCCTCATCAAGTCTTCTTAATAAAGTCAATGAAGACTGGTCAGCTGGAGATCTAGACCATTTTTGCAAATTATGGATAATTTGCATAGTCAAGATACAGGAAGAAGAGATCTAAACTTGACATTATCAATTTCATACAATAGGTAAACCAGTTTTCTTTCTAAAGGCTAGCAACAGCTACCTCTTACGAAGCTCATACCCATCCCAGCCTACACTTGTTCTGGACAATTAATACCATGAGGGAATTTCCAGATTTATCTAGAAATGTTACAGGAGAAATGCCCTGGCAGTCCTCATATTGCTAATACTGACAGAGTCTGGGAAATATTCAGTAACCCCTGTTACACTGACTTGAGACTTGAAGTGTGTTGAATCCATTTCAGGGAATTTTTAAACTGTAGTTTAAAGAGAATCATCCCCATCTTCCAGAAGCTGAAGAAAACCACAATTCATACTGGTGTCCCACTGGATCTGTAATTTTTGCCAAAATCTAGCTCAGATTTTGTAAGGATATCAACAGCTCTCATTCTCAGTGAATGCTGTGTATATGCTGTACTCAACCCAGCTATTCTACGCATTCTGAGAAGTGTGTTCATACCCATAACTAATAAAACTACCTCTTCTGTATGCCATATACCTGCGTGGTTGAATGCTCCTGGGAAATTCTGTTCCTAATTCACATACCACTGCAGTGTCCCTAACATGGCAAGCTGTGTGCATGCACTGCTGGGGGCATGAGAGCAGCTGTTGATAAAGCTGCCAGACACTTTCCATTATAAGAATTGTTTTTCAGTTGCTTATAAAATTTACACTTTGCTGTACGTTCATATAGGGCTACGAGAAGGCCTTAATCTCTCAGGAAAACAAACAGCATAGTTTGTTAGAGAAAGCTGCTTGCATAGGGAGCCCAAAGGGCTTTGTCCTCCTCCTCTTCTTCCTCCTCCAGCAAGTGCTGGATTAAGCTGTCTCAGGCTTTGGGCTGTCGCCTGGCCGATGCAAGGTCTCCGCCACTGCTCAGCTCTGCAGGAACCTTGGCGATTGCAATGCTGTGCACTCTGCCGCCCTGACCCCTGGGAGATGAAGGCAAATTACTCTGAAATTCCTTTTAGAAAGGCTGGCTTGACCTGAGGGCCTTCCCATCAGTGTAGCCATGGCTCGAGAGCCTGTCCTGTGTGGCAAAGTAGCAGAGCAGACAGCGGCTGAGGTGCAAACTGCTTTGGGTCTGCTGACTTTGGGAGCCAGGGGACCTCAAGTTTGCAGAGCAGAAGAGACCAGAGCTGTAGGCCAAGTACCATGTACCCATTTGGCCCCACTGCTGGACAGTCAAACCAAGTCAGCCCGGGAGCTGCCAGAGAGCTCTGCAGAGCCAATGTGCCAACAGAGCTCCTCTGAAAACAGTGCATTTATTTTACTTACTTAATCAGATTTTCCTTGTTCTCTACTGGCAAATCAACTGCCCGTGTCTTCAGTGTCCTTCTACAAACAGGTCCATCAGTCACTGCAGGACTAAATCTAATAAGCCTGTGATAATACAAGCACAACACATAAATACATTTGCATACCACATGGTGATATTAGCAGAAAACAAGTTTTTCCAGGCCTCATGTAGATGAAAAGGGCAATTATTGGTGCAATAATACTGTGGCAGTATTTGCAGAAGCTTTAGTATCCCACTGCTAGTTCAGCATTGCACACAGATCCACAAACCATGGTTTGCACCTATTTCCTGTCACAGAGTCCCTTTCATCTGCTTGTACCTAAAAGAAAAAAAGGAAAAAAAATACTTTTTTTTTTGCCAGTATCATATCTGAGGCTTCAGGTTTCCTCCCTTACAGTGTCCCTGAAGTGCTTTGGGATGCTGTAGTGTTCCTGAACTTTCAGAAGGGAGGCAAAGGTCCAAGCAAACTATTTCCAGGCTTTGATTCTTTTGGTTCATCCTCTTTGGCTTGAAATCAGCCTGTGTCTGTATTTAGGGACCCTCTCATTCAGGGTTCCCAAAGCATTCTGCAAATATTAGGAAATTCTCAGGGGGCACTGCCTTCCCTGCCTAACAGCAGATGGAGAGGTGGGGACACAGCAGAGAGAGGCAGGAGTATGAGGCATATTCCTGGACATCCATTTGGCTGCTTTAACCATTCAAACCACACTCACAAAATGTAGCTGTAGAGCAGCGCTGTTGGGGAGGAACTCAGGAGCTGGAATAGCTGAGACCAAGATGGAGCCCAACGAGATTGTAGTAAGCATGTCCCTGTTCTGGTACAGGATGCGACAACATGAAAAAGCAGGTCTGATACAAATAAGGCCATTTCTTCAGTGCCTTCTTCTAGATTCTCCCTGACATAACTCCAGTTCCAGGAACTCTACATTTAGGAAGCACAACTTGTAGAGGAAACTCAGCAGGACTGAGGGTAAATCCTCACCTCCCAAAAGGGTGGTGTCATCAGAACAAACCTCCCCTTTTTTGAAGACTTGCAGCGCATTGAGACCCTCACCTGGGATACCAAAGACAAACCTAAGTGCTGACTTTGCCTTCGAGGCTCAAGGAAGCAACAAGCAGGTCAGACATCCATTTTCCAGAGCTGTTGGACCCCTGGTTTGCTATGCAGGGAAGTGAGAGAAGCACTGGGATGCTGAGATGTTGCTGAAGGCATTGGTGCTGGGAGGGACCGTGACCTTTCTCAAAATAATGAAAAGAGACTGTGAGAAATGTTCCTCTTAGATATGGGGGTAATAACTGCGCATAGGATGACAAGTAGGGACTGAAAATATAAGTCAGGTGCGATGTTGCTGGAGAGGGCTCACGGCAAGGGGGCATTCTCAGGTTGACTGGAATGAGAGGAACTGAGATTATTCATCAAACATTAAGAACTTTGGGGAACAGGAGAGGAATAACTAAGTTGTGTTGTCTGGAGAAATTCAGAAAAGAAGGGGAAAAGGGGAGGTGGAATATAAATACAAGATGCATGTGCAGAAAGGGCTTTCTCTCAGGGGAATGAGTGTGAAGAAATTTGCTAATACCTTCCTGTGCAATACATCTGTTTTTCTTGTTATTCTCCCTGATAATAAAAATGTTCTAGATGGATCTGGTTAACCAAATCCCTTGAGGAGAAAGGTTTTAATTTCCTTCCTTTGCTTCTATTCACCTTTATCAGCACTGAGGAAAGGATGGGACCAAGCCAAATTCACAGAGCCATTCATCATCTGCCCAGGGGAAGTCAAATCCCTGTGCAAAGGTTTTCACTGGCAGAAGGACAAATATGTGCTATATGCCAATGGGAGTCCATTGCCTGGACTTCCTGCATATTAGTTCCCTATTGACTGATATTTTAGGTTGCAAATATGGCAATAAATAGGGTGGCATACCCATGGTGCAATATGATATCAATGTGCCATAAACAGCAGCAAGACAATGTTTGAAGGTAGTAAGAGACTATTGGATATCACCCAGTCAGTGCATATAAGATCTGAAATAGGCTGGTTCTGTTCCCACAGATATGAATAGGGGTTCATCTATTCAAATTCCCGTGAAACCTCATCTGAATTTACTTCCGAATGGAGCAGCATAAACCCCTGCATGCAGAACTAAAACTGCCTTTGATGGTACAATTTAGCTCGCTCCCAAAGGAGCAGTGGATCAAAAGCTCTTATTGAAGACAGGTTGTCAACTCCATTTAAGATTAACATGGGTATTCATTTCCTGCTCCCGGCGCTGTGGCACCCAGGGGTGCCTGGGCAGAAGGTGGACTGTCCCATCCCACACGTTGTTTCCTCTGGTCCCCGGGTGAAAGGACAGATCTTGGGTTTGGATGATTTTGCTGGTGCGCTGCGCTTCTTGTAGGGCAGCTTGAGTTGTACAAAGAATAGGTTTTGGGGAAACTCAGATGTGTTCTCTGGTGGTCATGTGTCCAGGGCTGGCTTTGATGTGGGCAAGGACAGGATGCCCTCTCCCCTGCTCAGGCATCTGGAAGCAGAAACAGGTACCCTGGCTCAGACTTTTAGTGCTGAATAGCTGCTATGGGGCTGTTTGGCCTGTCCCTGTCCAGGTTGAAAAGTCTCGAGCACATGACGAGGCTGGAAGGAGGGAGATCAGTGTGAAATGTGAAGATTTCTCAGATTTTTGTAGTCAGTTTTATAAACATAAATATAATTGTTTAGCTGCCTAGACAACTGAGGCATTGATATTTGTTGGAGTATTCATCCATACTGCATTAAATTTAGCACTTGTTTATTTATTTTTGTAAGTAGGTGTTTCATTTGCAGGAAATTATGACAGCCACTGAATCAATCTGACCTTTACCAGTGGGAGTATGTTCCTGCAGCACTTCCTACTGGGAGGAGCTCCAGCAATGTCATTGATTTTACTCTCTCTGAAACAACACTCCACTTGCTCTCTTAGACCAAACACCTGCCCCACTAATGTGCAACCACTTGTGTCTCAGCTGCTTCATTATTCACATGGATGTTCTGATATTTTGCATTTCTAATCAAACCACTACCTGCCATATCAATACCCAATTGATTGATTATGTTTACAGACCCAATGAATGCTTTGCAAAAATACTGATAAACTTTACACTTAAAAGGTAAAATTACATCATCTGTATCTAATAAAAAGATAAAATCTAGAGCCTCAGCACTAGAAACAGCCAGAACACTGATTACTTAATTTCACCCATTTATCTCCATGCTGACTCTGATCATTTGTGTTTGACTTAGGCAAACTTCAGAAGGGCATTTGGACGCATTAGAAGATGCAGAACCAACCATTTTCTTCGGTAGTTTGCTTCAATGGTTTATAACCTCCCTAAAACATATTTGCGCCTTATTTCTCATATAAATTTGTGTAGCCTTGCTTTGAACCATCATTTCTTGTTATGCTTTTGTTCATATTTATAAAGTGAATTAAAGAACACTTCCATTCCCAGTTAAATTTCCTCTTGAGGTCACTTTGAACTTTTTTTGGGTAAGCTAAAGTGATGGTGCTCTTTACATCTCCCAAGGATGATCTCCTGTTTCCTCCAATCTCCACAATTTTTTTAGGGTATTTTTGCACTGTCAGCAACTTTTCATGTTTCTTTTAATATAAGTATACTGCACATTACCCTAGGCCTAGTCTACCCAATTATGTACATAAAGGTAAAAGCCACCTTTTCACCCTTAATCATTACTTCCCTCTTCACACTGCCAAGAATTTCGCTAACCATTTCTACCACAAAATGATGAGCAGTTCATGCATTCTGACTTCCCTGAATGCTTTCTAGAATTACTTTCCAGGACCTCCAACCCTGATCTGGGTGTTAAAACCAATACTCTTTCGGCCAAAGCAAATATTGCAGACTATGCACAGACTCACATGCCACACATGCCACTTGCATGCATGTCAGGTCTTTGAATTCTTCCAAGCAAACATAAATTTAGGCATGTCAGTCCACAGCCAGCATAGGAATGGACAGATATGAGCAATGCAATGACTGTCTTGTTCATACAGGGATAACAGGTCTTCTTGGTTTCAAAAAAACCTAAGGAACTTATACGGACTCCACCACCTGCAAACCTGAGTGTCTCATAATTTTTGCTGTATTTATTCAGAAAACATAACTGGATACATTCAGGTTTTCACACAGGTGTCTGAGGAAGAAAGAACAGTCACTGATGCATAAAAAGGGTTTATGTGGGAGACTCTGCAGCTTTCCCCATCCGTGGCATAGAGAGCGCCTGAGTTGCCATGGTACAGGCTAGCCAGGGGGGACGCGACCCTTCAGTCCTTCAGCTAAACTTGTTCTGCGCTGCAGAGAGGAATGAGGGATTTGCTAATCCAAAATCTAAGGTTTTAGCCAGGGACTTGGCACTTGCTTGTACAGGGAGAGACCTGAGGTCCAGTCCCTGCTCTGAGGGCAATACACACATCACACTGGAAGGGATTCATTAAAATGCTAAACTGCTTCTTGGAGCAGGACCAGGAATCCTAACACGAAGCAAAGAGTTTACCCCAAACTGATCCCTGGACTGTGCTTAGATTAATTTATAACAACAAAGTTTCTGTTCGGTGCAGTAATCACTTCAATTTAAATGAGTAACAATACAAAATTAATGAAATGTAGCTTTATCTAGGGTGGAATTACTTAACATAAACTTTGATTAAATTTTCATAAGGTCCTAATTGATTTTGGCACAAACATTTCATTGTCTGTCTACAGGACCTTGTCTAGTAAGCTATTACATGAGCTCTAGAACATTTTTTCTAGTAATATTTCAATTACACACTGTATTACCTTTTCTCCACTGTAGTCCTGCTTTTCCCAAACAAATGGTTTATCTCCAGTCTAGCAGCAGCCTCACAAACCTTTTTGTCTGTGTGCTGGGTGGTAGTTAATTACTACCTCTAACAAGAGCCTACTGAATTACACCAATCAAGAAATAATACATCTGCTGTGGCTTTCTACTGATGCATCTATATTGGTGTACTGAATATATACACTTGAAAAAACCACAGGCCTCCTAACTGCTCTGTGCTAGTGATTAGACAAGATTAACATTTCACTGGAGCTCTGTCAGTACAAATGTGAATGTGGAAAAAATGAGCACAACGATGATACTTTGTGGTGAACAAGTTTTCAATCAATGATTCAAAATTATAGTACGTTATCTTCCCTCAGCTAAAATTGAAGAGGGCTGCAGATAAAATGTTGACTTTATTTTCCATATTTGATGGGAGATTATATATTTTTCTGTACTTAAAGCTCAGAATTATCAGTAAAGAATAGCCTTATTCCCGTCACTTTCATATCACACACTGAAAAGTATAAAGAAATTCTGAGTAAATATTTTTTTATCTCCAGCAATGGGCAAGGCACATGATTTACCTCTTTGCCCATTGCTGCTGTTCCTGGGTGGTGAAAGGGATGAGCAGTGCAGATACGAGTGGTTGTGGTTATCAGGGGGCAACACACCTGCCTGTGCCTGGGTGTGGAAGGGATGGGATCAGAGTCAGGTCCCCAGCCTTTCCCCCCATAACCGAACCTGTCCACACCTCTTCCCTCAAAGCCTGGTCTCAATGCCATCATGTCCCTAAACTGTCCTGGCTTCTTGTGAACCTCTCTCCAAACAACAAAGCCCTCAGCTGCTGTGGGGCAGAGGACACCAGGCAGAAGAGGCTGCCCCCTTTGCAGGGAAGATGATATGGGGGCAGCGATGAGGCTCCCTCAACTGAAAGGAGAGGGGCAACAAAAAGCCCAACGTATATATTGAGCTGTGGTAGCTTAACACCAATAACACTGGGTATTATGGGGAAAAATTCTAAGGCAGGCTGGTCAAACACTGGACCAGGTTGCCCAGAGTAGTTGTGGAGTCTCCACCATTGAAGATACTCACAACTGAGCTGTATATGTTTTGAACTAACTTTGAAGGTGCATCTAATTTCAAAGCTGGCCTTGCTCTGATGGGGTGTCTGAACAACATAAAATACAAGAACAGATACCTCCCAAGAGAGATGAGATCCAGGCGGGAGAGGTGGTGCCAGGAGAGCACTGAGGAGATTGAGCTGAAGGCTGATAAGCATGGAAAGTTTTTACAAGATGCCTGACAGTCTCTTGCCCCTTCTCTATTGGTTCTTCTCCCCTAGAGAGAGCTGTGCTCCACCTCACCAAGAGAAGAGATGGAGCCTGGGGCTGAGCATGTTAACAACCTCTTCACTCACAAGTCCGGCGTGTGAAAATGAGGTCTTAGTATGAGAAAATGAGGTCTTTGGACATATCACACAGGGTGAAAACATGGAGTTTCTTCCTTAAGAACCGTCTGTTCTGGAGACGTTTGATGCTATTCATTTTGCCTCCAGTGGCCAGGCATCAGCTGAAGACATCATTTCTATGACACATATCAGACAGGAGAGCCTCATCTATCTCAGATGTGGCTCAACTTTTCCAGCTGATGTGGCTGAACGCAACCCACAGGAGTTCAGCAGTACATCCATCTTCCATCTGCCTGCAAAAAGGCCTGATAACTATGGGATCTCCCTGCTTGCTGTTGCTGGAAACACCTTGCTCAAATGATTTTAGATCACTGCAAGAGCGCAGCTGAAAAATGCTGGCTGAACATTTTGTGTGGATAGAGATGACTAAAATATTACCAAGAGTAACAGAGGCTGCTGTTTCTGAAGGGAGAACAGATGATAGTCCAGGTCGCCTAAGGGAAAGGATGGTGCTGCTGGAGGATATGAGGATGGAGGTGTCACACGCCCCCAGCTCCCCCTTTGCAAGCAGTGACTGCTGCCACTCGCAGCTGCAGCCACTCTGCCTTCATCAACTGCTGGAAAGGCTGGAAGCAACTACAACATCTTAAGGCCCTTTCACGATGGGACTTTATGGGAAACACCCACTGGCACTTGCCTCAGCTGGCCCCAGCTGACACAGAATCACAGAATCAATCAGGTTGGAAGAGACCTCTGGGATCATCGAGTCCAACCATTGCCCTGACACCACCATGTCAACTAGACCATGGCACTAAGTGCCATGTCCAGTCTTTTTTTAAACACATCCAGAGATGGTGACCACCTCCCTGGGCAGCCCATTCCAATGTCCAATAACCCTTTCTGAGAAGAAATTCTTCCTAATGTCCAACCTGAACCTCCCCTGGCGAAGCTTGGGGCTAAAGCTTGAGCCTTGACACCAAGCAAAGGGAGGCACCACTCTCCAGCCCTGTGTGCAGGGAAGGGAAACTGCCATCCTCAGCCTCTCCAGCACCGTCAGATACATTTTTAACCAGACAGCTTCAGGAAGCAGGTCAGGACCATAATCCGGAGCCTTGCTGTGCCTTTGTTAATGTCACAAAGGCTTTTGATACAGCCATCAATTATAAATAAAACCCATAAATAAACAGTCTGTGACAGAAATGAAGCATTTTAACTGATGTGTGGGGATCTAATTTTTGTTTCTTAAGATTGTCTGCCTTTCCACATTTGCTATGGTTCTACTTTTCATCCCACTTGGGCAGGAATATTTACAAATATTGAAAAATATCTCACTTTCATTTTTGGAGTCTAGCCGTCACAGGTTCAGATCAAACATCCCTGCTAACAGGACACAGTGCCTTGTGTCCTTGTGGAGGACTGCTATGAAACAGCAAAGTGAAACATAACCTCTGATAATGTAATGCCTTGGACCTGGGAGTTCACAGGGTTGCCACTAGAGATAAATGAAGCTTTTGCCACATGAGAATGGCTGAATTCTTGTCTCTGAGGCTCGAAATGTTTCCTCCCTATAGGAACAGACCCCATTTCTCTGTGATGCTCATACTGCAATATGCTGATGACAGTGGCCTTCTTCAGGATTTATTACAGCTGTAGATGGCACAAGGGAAGCTAAATAATAATGACAGATCCATGCCCCAGGGAGCATCCAGAGTAAGGAAAGCACACTAAAAGAGATGGCAAGACACAGAAGACGTAGGAAGAAGAATGAGATATCCAGAGAATGAGATGCTTCCTTACAGCTTTACACTTGCTGTCTGTGCCCCTTGTTGCTGTCAGAATCGGAGACAGCATCTCTGATGATGAGTGGGTAGGAACCAAAGTGACGTAGTCCTAAACCAGAGGTCTGAGCTCCAGCTAGGAGGGCACATGGCAACATGCAGATGTGCCAGTGTTCCTGATGGAGGAGCAGGCAGAGCGGTGTCACAGATGGCCGAGTGCCTGTTGCTACAGCACTTTGCTATGACAGGTGAGCAATGGATCTAATTATATCACTGAAAGAAGAGAGCCATCTTGCACTCTCCTGTGATCTACGCTACTCATTGCAGAGCTGCTGTGTAGTACAAGGTGCAGCGGAGCATTAGCTGCTCTACAGCACTGCGATACATCATGCATGTGCCCATTCTATGGCCACCCTAATATATGGCACTGCCTTTGCTTTCCAGCCCATCACTTGAAAAAGGGACAGAGGGTGTAAAAAGCCTCGGTCAGACAACTGCATTGAGAGTATGTTTCACACAACTCATACAGAAAGCAGCCAGCTGTATCAAGGGCTTATATTCCCTTCCCCTTATCACTCAGCAGCTATTCATAAAAGAGCATGAAAGACCTATTCCAGCTGACTGCATGTCCTAATGCACTTATGTTCCTGTAATCATTCTGTTTCATCTCGATTATAACCAGAACACTTGGTGCAACCAGAGAGGGAGAGTGGCAGCGGGAAAAAAGAGGTGTAGCTGTACAATAGTTACCTATAGATCTGTGTGTCTGATGCTGTAATATTTAAGTGCCTGAGTTGAAAAGGTTACTGCAGACCATCGCCCTGGCCCCCTGGACCTGAGTGAACAAGGTGGTGTGTCAGCACCCACACGTGGTTGTGCATCTCCAAGAGGTACGCTCCACGTTCCTTCTCTGCGGTACACGTGACCCCTTTCCTGCAGGTACCAGAGCTGCTCTGCACAATTTTACAAGTTGTCCGTTTGTAGGCTTTTTGATGTAAATGGAGAAAAATGAGAACAGGGGTCCCTTCTGAAGTTTTAAGTGCTTGCAAGAACTGAAGAGATAGCAACTAAGACAGTAACAGTCGACAATACTCAACTCCTATGCAAATCCTCTACTGCCACTATCACATCATCCCTCAGATCAGTCCTCTTCCGAAGGCTGAATTGATACCATGGTCTAGCATATTAACATATAAGGGGCTGTAATAGAATCTAGCACTTCACAAAATCACAGAATCACAGAATGTTAGGGATTGGAAGGGACCTCAAAAGATCATCTAGTCCAATCCCCCTGCCGGAGCAGGATTGCCTAGACCATATCACACAGGAACGCGTCCAGGCGGGTTTTGAATGTCTCCAGAGAAGGAGACTCCACAACCTCTCTGGGCAGCCTGTTCCAGTGTTCGGTCACCCTCACCGTAAAGAAGTTTTTCCTCATATTTATGTGGAACCTCCTGTGTTCCAGCTTGCACCCATTGCCCCTTGTCCTGTCAAGGGATGTCACTGAGAAGAGCCTGGCTCCATCCTCATGACACTTGCCCTTTACATATTTATAAACATTAATGAGGTCACCCCTCAGTCTCCTCTTCTCCAAGCTAAAGAGACCCAGCTCCCTCAGCCTCTCCTCATAAGGGAGATGTTCTGCTCTCTTAATCATCCTCGTGGCTCTGCGCTGGACTCTCTCTAGCAGTTCCCTGTCCTTCTTGAACTGAGGGGCCCAGAACTGGACACAAAATTCCAGATGCAGCCTCACCAGGGCAGAGTAGAGGGGGAGGAGAACCTCTCTCGACCTGCTAACCACACCCCTTCTAATACACCCCAGGATGCCATTGGCCTTCTTGGCCACAAGGGCACACTGCTGGCTCATGGTCATCCTGCTGTCCACTAGGACCCCCAGGTCCCTTTCCCTACGCTGCTCTCCAACAGGTCTGCCCCCAACTTGTACTGGTACATGGGGTTGTTCTTGCCCAGATGCAGGACTTTACACTTGCCCTTATTATATTTCATTAAATTTCTCCCCGCCCAACTCTCCAGGTTGTCTAGGTCCCTCTGAATGGCTGCGCAGCCTTCTGGTGTGTCAGCCACTCCTCCCAGTTTTGTGTCATCAGCGAACTGGCTGACAGTGCACTCTATTCCCTCATCCAAGTCATTAATGAATATATTGAATAGAACTGGTCCCAGTACCGACCCTTGAGGGACTCCGCTAGACACAGGCCTCCAACTGGACTCAGTCCCATTGACCACTACTCTCTGGCTTCTTTCCTTCAGCCAGTTCACAATCCACCTCACTACCCGATCATCCAGACCACACTTCCTCAGTTTAGCTGCAAGGATGCTGTGGGAGACCGTGTCAAACAATTTACTGAAATCGAGATAGACCACATCCACAGCTTTACCACCATCTATCCACCGGGTTATGTCCTCATAAAAGGCTATCAAGTTGGTTAAGCATGACTTCCCCTTGGTGAAGCCATCCTGAGTGCCCCTAATGATTCCCCCTATCCTTGATGTGCCTAGAGACAGCACCAAGAACAAGTTGTTCCATCACCTTTGCGGGGATGGAGGTGAGGCTGACCGGTCTATAGTTACCCGGGTCCTCCTTCTTGCCCTTTTTGAAGACTGGAGTGACATTCTCTTTCCTCCAGTCCTCAGGCACCTCTCCCATTGCCCACGACTTAGCAAAGATGATGGAGAGTGGCCTAGCAATGACTTCCGCCAGCTCCCTCAGCACCCGCGGGTGCATCCCATCAGGGCCCATGGATTTATGGATGTCCAGGTTGCTTAATTGGTCCCTGACCCAGCCCTCATCTACCAAGACAGATTCCTCCTCTATCCTGACTTCTTCTGGGGCCTCAGGGGTCCGGGGCTCCTCAGGACAGCCTCCAGCAGTATAGACAGAGGCAAAGAAGGCATTCAGTAACTCCGCCTTCTTTTTATCCTCTGTCTCCAGGGCCCCCACCTCATTCATCAGTGGGCCTACATTGCCTCTAGTGTTGGCTTTACCTGCAATGTATTTGAAGAAGTCCTTTCTGTTGTCCTTGACCTCTCTTGCAAGGTTTAATTCCATGGAGGCCTTAGCTTTCCTAGTTGCCTCCCTACATCCTCTGACAACAGACTTATATTCCTCCCAAGTGGCCAGCCCCTCCTTCCATGATCTGTACACTCTCTTCTTCCACTTGAGTTTGCCCAGCAGTTCCCTGTTTAACCATGCAGGTCTCCTGGTACCCTTCCTTGACTTCCTACCTGCTGGGATGCTCTGATCTTGAGCTCAGAAGAAGCAGTCCTTGAATGCTAACCAACTATCTTGAGCCCCCTTACTTTCTAGTACCCTGTCCCATGGGATTTCGCTTGAAAAGGCCAAAGTTGGCCCTCCTGAAGTCCAGGGTTGTGATTCTGCTAGCTATTCTGTTCCTGCCACATGAGATCCTGAACTCTACCATCTCATGGTCACTACAACCAAGGCTGCCCTCAACCTTCACCTCTTCAACCAGACCCTCCTTGTTAGTAAAGATAAGATCCAGCAGCGCTCCTCTCCTAGTTGGCTCATCCACCATTTGCATCAGAAAGTTATCATCAATGCACTGGAGGAACCTCCTGGACTGAGGATGGCTGGCTGAGTAGGCCTCCCAGCAAATATCAGGGTAGTTGAAATCCCCCACGACAACCAGGCCCTGTAATTGCGAGACTGCTCTCAGCTGCCTGTAGAAGGCCTCATCACCCTCCTCATCCTGATCCGGTGGCCTGTAATAGACACCTACAACAGTATCACCCATGCCAGCCTGCCCCTTAATTCGCACCCACAAACTCTCAACTCGCTCCTGATCCGCCCCTGGACAGAACTCAATACATTCTAGCTGCTCACTCACATAAAGAGCAACTCCACCACCTCTCCTTACTGGCCTGTTTTTCCTGAACAGGACATAGCCATCCATGACCACATTCCAGTCATGCGAGGCATCCCACCAAGTCTCTGTAATTGCCACTAGATCATAGCCCCCCGACCGGACGCGGATTTCTAACTCCTCCTGTTTATTCCCCATGCTGCGTGCATTGGTGTACAGGCATTTCAGGGAGCGAGCTGAGCACACCGATTTCACCCCAGGGGGATGGGAGGCCTCCTGGTCTACCTCAACACTAGAGCGTTGCCCCAGTGGTGCAAGCCCAGGTACAACCTCATCCCCCTTTGAATCTAGTTTAAAGCTCTCCGAATGAGCCCTGCTAATTCCTGTCCCAGAACCCTTTTGCCCCTACGACATAAACCTTTCCCATGTATTACCGTCACGCCTGGTGTCTTATAAAACCAGCCATTATCAAAGAACCCAAAGCCCTGCCTGTAGCACCAGTCTCGTAGCCAGGCATTTATGGAGAGAATCCTACTATTCCATCCCACGTCATCACCTGAAAATAGAAGGAAGGAGGAGAAAACAACTTGTGCCCCAGACTCTTTCACCAACCGTCCTAGGGCCTTGTAGTCTTTCTTCATCCCCCTCAGACTACGGGATGCAGCTTCTTCCCCACCTGTCTGGAAGATCAGCAGGGGGTAGTAGTCTGTGGCCTTCACCAGGTTGGGGAGTTTCCTGGTGATATCCCTGATTTGGGCTCCAGGCAGACTGCAGACCTCCCTGTGATGGGGATCAGCTCTGCATATTGGGCCCTCAGATCCCTTTAGGAAGGAGTCTCCAACCACTAAAACTCTCCTCTTCTTCCTTGTGGAGGAGGTAGCTATACGCCTGTCAGGTTTTTCTGACTGTGGTGGGACCTCTGATATAGGTTGCCTCTCCACCACATCCCCATTGGACCGGCTGTATTCCACTAGGGCTTCATATCTATTGCTCAGAGGCACCTATGGAGGCAAGGTAGGCAACGAGGGCGCTCGCCTCTTGCCACGGCCATAGACTTGCCTCCACTCACTCCTCTCCTCTAGGTTACTGTTTTCCACCTGAGAGGGGCAGAGTACAGGGGTCCCTCGATCCTGGGAGCTCTCCGGCAGGTGCTCCCATTTTTGTTGCAGGGAAGGCAGAGCTTGGCTCCACCAGTCTATCTCCATTTCAGCCTCCCGAATGCTCCTAAGCCTTTCTACTTCGGCTTGAAGCCTTTCAACCTGGCTTTGCAGCTGTGCCGCTCGGCCGAGCAGATCATCTACCTGCTCACAGCGCACTCAGCCCCCTGTCACCACAGAGACGCTGTAGCATTCCCTGCAGCCTGTGACCTGCACCATCGCCTCCTTCCGTGGGAGCTCTGTCTGGGTTCCCACATCCATTTTGATCTTCTTCCGCCGGGTAGATACCATTGTTCTTTCACTGAGCTGGGAAATGCCTGCTGGTGACACCCCTGGTTCACAGCTCCTTGGTGCCTTCCTCGCCTTGTGCACTGGGAGGGAGTCAGCGCTCTCCCCAATGAGCTGCAAACTGCTGCGGCCTCTCCTGCCCTGGGACACACCCAGTCACTGCTGACTCACACAGTCACTGCTGACTCCCCCTCTCCCCTCTGGCCAGGGACTAGTCCCTGTCCTCCAGGAGGCTCTTTATCACCCGATCACAGGGGGTGGTGCTACACACCCTCCTCTCCTGATTCGTTGCCAGGAACTCCCGGGTCCGGGGTGGGGGGGGAAGCAGCTCAGGGCTGCTGCTCGGGGGGCCAAGAGTATGAAAACCGCCCGGTTACAGCCCGATGTTGCCCTCACCTCAGTTGCTGCCGCCGCTGTCACTGCTGCCGCCGCTTTAATTTTGTTTCTATAAATCTGACACTGGCAATTCACAAAACACAATATACTGTGGAGTGATAGGCATGTGGAAGTAGGCACTCTTCTGGTTTTCACTGTGGATGAAAAACCTGCTAATGAAATTGGATTATCCAATGCACTCTGCTAACTATGCTACCCTTGGGCTGCAGAGGAATTTCAGTTTTTGCAAATCTAGAGTCTTTTCTTTCTAAAGAATGATTATATGAATAGGCAGAAAAACAAGTTATACTGGTAATTCTCATAAAAAAGTGGTTTTATGCAATATGTTTTAAGGAAACCACCTACAGAAATTAAAATACAGATTTTTACTGATGTCTCCTCTAGCTTAGCTGACAGACTCCCTGCAACTTCAGCAGTGGATCTACATACTCTAGGGCTTATTGCACTGCATTGTTAGTTAATGTATAATGAACTTCTGACATGAACGACTTTTATTTTTCCATCTGAATTCCCCAAGAGCAACCGTGCCATTTGGTGCCAGGTGTAGTCAGATCATACCAGAGGTGTGTGAAGGAGCAACTCTGTAAAGATATGGATGCAGCTGCAAAGATAAAAACCAGTGTCCAGTATGGAGGTGTGCCTAGGATGCTGGGAATGAGTCTAGCACCCCTAGCTGTGGTAGGCATTTCAGGGTTATACAGCATTCAAAGCAAATCAACATAGTCACGCATTATCATGTTGCTGGGTCCAAGAAAGCAAGCAACTCATCACTGCGGACTTCTTGAGGCTACTTGCTGTTCTATTGTTTGAGCAATCTCTACAGGTGTATTTTCATATGCCAGCTATCTCACCAGGGCCGAACAGAGACATAAACACAGCCTACTTGCGGAGTGAATAAGATATCTGTCGTGTCACATTTTCTTGTTTCCCTGATTTCACATTGATGCTACTCTGTTCCTCTTCAGCTGCTGATAACTGTTTTTAGAAGGCTGAAGCCCTTAAGGTGTTGGTGTAATCAGGAAGGAATGATGTCTCACTAGTGATTTTTATTGCTGTGGTGGATAATTACTACCTGCAGCAACTCCTGAAGTCTGCTGGATTTTTGTGCCTTGCAGAATTTCTGAAGAAATGGCTTGGGAAAAATTTTGGAGATGGAACTCCAGGCAAAGTTGAATGTACAAATAGGCTTCAAAAGTCTTCATCTATATTTTAGGTATTGTGGCAATTCCCAAATTCTTAATCTTAGGCAAACATAGCTCCTTATGTGCTAGGTACCTCACATATGCAGAAGAAACCCAGATGCTCTTTGATACATTTACCACCCAGGCATGTAGATTTTGCTTCTTCATTTTTGCATCAGTTTAATCAAGAATTTTAAGGAACAAGTAAAGGATACACCTTTAAAATTATTGCACAGACTCGAATCGTGCTCAAGTAACCACTGCAAATGTGGTGGTTCTTGCATACCCCAGTGGACAACTGCCTTAGTTTAAAGCTATTCATTTTTAATAGACTTTCTCTGACTTACACCTGCTACAGATCTTGCCCTGTCTCTTGAAATGCATCTAGTTTGTGCACAGTGGTTGGGATTTAAAAGGAGCCTATGCATATTAGTTTCCAAAATCCCATTACATTTTAATAAGATTTCTACTTTTAACGGACTGAGGTCTCTTGAAAAACTTGGCTTGAATTCCCAGTTTCCACAGTGCTACCACTAAATTAACTGTGGCAATTCCTTCCAGAAAGTTTAGTGTTAATTTTTATTTTTTGTAGCAGCTCCTCTCCTGACTTTCAGTGGTTTAGGACTTTCTTCTTGCTTGACTTGTTTTTGCTCTTCATGTTTTTTTTATCATCCTTGCTAAGGATATCTCTGAATATAGAGTGACACTCATACCTGACACCATGAACAGGAAAATTGATGATTCACAGCAGCTGCAATTTCCCACCTGCATCAGCAATGGAGGAATATCCTGCTAGGAATAACTGTGCACGTTAGAGTCAGCTTCCCCTACTCCCGTCACCCTGAGTTACAGATTTTTTTCTAAACTGCACATTTACAAATGCACAAAAAATGTAAGTTCAAGTTTTAAATAATAAAGAGACAATCAAGGCATGCTGTCCATCAGCCATCGCCAGAGCTGTCCCTCCACCTGGCCTTTTCCAGTCAGCCTGAATCCTGTTTCCCTTTGATCACGAACAAGTTTCCTAGGTGGGATGCAGCCACAAGATGGAGGGGGATGCTCCAAAGTCCTATAGGGCTATTGCATCTCAGGAGTGCTACATGGAGCGGTAGTACTGGTGGAATACAGCCAGTCCAATGGGGATGTGGTAGATAGGCAACCTATATCAGAGGTCTCACCACAGTCAGAAAAACCTGTCAGGCGTATAGCAACCTCTTCCACAAGGAAGAAGAGAAGAGTTTTAGTTGTTGGAGACTCGCTCCTAAAGGGAACTGAGGGCCCAATATGCAGAGCTGATCCCCATCACAGGGAGGTCTGCAGTCTGCCTGGAGCCCAAATCAGGGATATCACCAGGAAACTCCCCAACCTGGTGAAGGCCACAGACTACTACCCGCTACTGATCTTCCAGACAGGTGGGGAAGAAGCTGCATCCCATAGTCTGAGGGGGATGAAGAAAGACTACAAGGCCTTGGGATGGTTGGTGAAAGAGTCTGGGGCACAAGTTGTTTTCTCCTCCCTCCTTCCATTTTCGGGTGATGACATGGGATGGAATAGTAGGATTCTCTCCATAAATGCCTGGCTACAAGACTGGTGCTACAGGCAGGGCTTTGGCTTCTTTGATAATGGCTGGTTTTATAAGACACCAGGCGTGACAGTGATACATGGGAAAGGTTTATGTCGTAGGGGCAAAAGGGTTCTGGGACAGGAATTAGCAGGGCTCATTCGGAGAGCTTTAAACTAGATTCGAAGGGGGATGGGGTAGTAGCTGGGCTTGCACCACTGGGGCAACGCTCTAGTGTTGAGGTAGACCAGGAGGGCCCCCATCCCCCTGGGGTGAAATCAGGGGGTGAATCTGGGATGAAATCGGTGTGCCCAGCTCGCTCCCTGAAATGCCTGTACACCAATGCACGCAGCATGGGGAATAAGCAGGAGGAGTTAGAAATCCGTGTTCGGTCGGGGGGCTATGATCTAGTGGCAATTACAGAGACCTGGTGGGACGCCTCGCATGACTGGAATGTGGTCATGGATGGCTATGTCCTGTTCAGGAAAGACAGGCCAGTAAGGAGAGGTGGTGGAGTTGCTCTTTATGTGAGTGAGCAGCTAGAATGTATTGAGTTCTGTCCAGGGGCGGATCAGGAGCGAGTTGAGAGTTTGTGGGTGCGAATTAATGGGCAGGCTGGCAGGGGTGATACTGTTGTGGGTGTCTATTACAGGCCACCGGATCAGGATGAGGAGGGTGATGAGGCCTTCTACAGGCAGCTGAGAGCAGTCTCGCAATTACAGGCCCTGGTTGTCGTGGGGGGAATTTAATTAAATATAACAAGAGCAAGTGTAGAGTCCTGCATCTGGGCAAGAACAACCCCATGTATGGGTATAAGTTGGGGACAGACCTGTTGGAGAGCAGCATAGGGGAAAGGGACCTGGGGGTCCTAGTGGACAGCAGGATGACCATGAGCCAGCAGTGTGCCCTTGTGGTCAAGAAGGCCAAGGGCATCCTGGAGTGTATTAGAAGGGGTGTGGTTAGTAGGTCACGAGAGGTTCTCCTCCCCCTCTACTCTGCCCTGGTAAGACCGCATCTGGAATATTGTGTCCAGTTCTGGGCCCCTCAGTTCAAGAAGGACAGGAAACTGCTAGAGAGAGTCCAGCGCAGAGCCACAAAGATGATTAAGGGAGTAGAGCATCTCCCTTATGAGGAGAGGCTGAGGGAGCTGGGTCTCTTTAGCTTGGAGAAGAGGAGACTGAGGGGTGACCTCATTAATGTTTATAAATATGAAAAGGGCAAGTGTCATGAGGATGGAGCCAGGCTCTTCTCAGTGACATCCATTGACAGGACAAGGGGCAATGGGTGAAAGTTGGAACACAGGAGGTTCCACATAAATATGAGGAAAAACTTCTTTATGGTGAGGGTGACCGAACACTGGAACAGGCTGCCCAGAGAGGTTGTGGAGTCTCCTTCTCTGGAGACATTCGAAACCCACCTGGACGCGTTCCTGTGTGATATGATCTAGGCAATCCTGCTCCGGCAGGGGGATTGGACTAGATGATCTTTCAAGGTCCCTTCCAATCCCTAACATTCTGTGATTCTGTGATACTGGAGGGAAGGAAATCCTATACATCCTTTACATTCCCCTCATATCCCTGCCTAGCTGCCAGGGAAGCTGTTTCCAAATATTTTGAGCCAACAGACTGTGGCAAACCTGTAATGTATTTCTCACAGGCTCTCCAGCACTTCATAATCAGACTGACAGGGAAAGCCCAGTGCAGGTGGAGGGAGCTGGGGAAGCTGCTGCGCCAGGGGAGCACCAGGAGTTCTGGTGGCCTCTTGACACTGGGTTCACTGGCTCTTTTCAGGCATTAATGCCTGGGATATAGAGGGGGGGAATTTTCAGTCAGAGTGGCTCCCTTTGCAGAAG
Organism: Nyctibius grandis; assembly: GCF_013368605.1. Classification (NCBI taxonomy): domain Eukaryota; kingdom Metazoa; phylum Chordata; class Aves; order Nyctibiiformes; family Nyctibiidae; genus Nyctibius; species Nyctibius grandis. The sequence continues at coordinate 108,403,396 of NC_090659.1, forward strand.
GGGAGTGAGGTCAGACTTCACAGCATGAAGGACGGTTAATCTCCCCATCTCTTTGGAAGGAAATTGTACCTGTCAGAATTTAACTGGTGTAAAAATCCTCTCTAAGTACAAAACCAACATCAGCCTCTTCTAGGGAATCTCTCTTCTCTCTAAAAGGTAGTTGTCTTTATCAGTTATTCATGTCTAACTATGAGAGAGCCTTTGCATGCATTCCTGCTTGTGAATAATACAATAAAATATTTGGGCAGCTCAGGTGCTGTAGTGCTCGCAGCATCTTTGATGAATGCACATACAGATATATGCTTCCTGTATTCATTCTGAAATATTTCAGAGACCTTATCACAGCAGGAGAAGCTGGTTTCCTCAGAAACACTCTGCTGAGCACTTTTCACTGGATCTTGTCAACGCTTCAAGTTATGATCCTTGGCTCAGGGCTCTGCTCACCATCTTGTGGCCTCTTGTTGACAACAGCTCTTGGTATTTCACCAACATTTCTTTTGCACTAAGTGCCTTGCAAGGTGTGTGTCGGGGGGAGCAATTCAGAGTCCTTGCCCTCACGTGAACCATAAGGGACAGCTTTGGAGGGCTGTGCAACCTGGTCCCACAGAGTGCCCCCGATGACCACTAGCTTTCACACTCCACGCTGTGGCTGGACACTGTTACAGCCGTGTACCCGAGGCCATCTAGGGGAGCTTCACTGTCAGAGGGACACAGTTTGTGCCATTTACGTCACTTTCTTTGTATATTGCCACAAGTATATTGCCAAGATATTGAATCCACAGTGTTATGGAGTGCTCCATGTCTCCAGAACAGCTTCTAGGCTCAAGGACAGACCCTGACCCCTGCTAAAGCCTAAGGGCCAGTGTGGCAATGGTGTCCTTCATAGAATCATAGAATCATAGAATGGTTTCGGTTGGAAGGGACCTTAAAGATCATCTAGATCCAACCCCCCTGCCATGGGTTCCACTAGACCAGGTTGCTCAAAGCCTCATCCAACCTGGCCTTAAACACTGACAGGGAGGGGGCATCCACAGCGCAACTTGTTCGAGTGTCTCGCTACCCTCACAGTCAAGAATTTCTTCCAAAGATCTAATATAAATCTACCCTCTTTCAGTTTAAAACCATTCCTCCTCGTCCTATCACTACAAGCCCTTGTAAAAAGTCCCTCTCCCACTTTCCTGTAGGCCCCCCTCAGGTACTGGAAGGCTGCTAGAAGGTCTCCCCGGAGCCATCTCTTCTCCAGGCTGAACAGCCCCAAATCTCTCAGCCTGTCTTCATAGGAGAATTTCTTCTTCAAAAGAAGAATTCCTTATTTTGCTGCTTGAGCCCATGTAGACGGGGCAAGAAGACTCATAGAATCATAGAATCATTTTGGTTGGAAAGGACCTTTGAGATCATCATTCCAACCATTAACCTAGCACTGCCAAGTCCACCACTAAACCATGTCCCTAATCATCACATCTGCTCATCTTTTAAATACCTCCAGGGATGGTGACTCCACCACTTCCCTGGGCACCCTGTTCCAATGTTTGATAACCCTTTCAGTAAAGAAATTTTTCCTGATATCCAATCTAAACCTCCCCTGGCACAACTTGAGGCCATTTCCTCTTGTCCTATCACTTGTTACTTGGGAGAAGAGACTGACACCCACCTCACTACAACCTCCTTTCAGGTAGTTGTAAAGAGTGATAAAGTCTCCCCTCAGCTTCCTTTTCTCCAGACTAAACAACCCCAGATCCCTCATCCACTCCCCATGAGACTTGTTCTCTATACCCTTCGCCATCTTCGTTGCCCTTCTGTGGACTTGCTTCAGCACCTCAATGTCTTTCTTATAGTGAGGGGCCCAAAACTGAACACAGTATTCGAAGCACTGGTCCAGGCTGGGGCCATCTCCTCGGGGCTGACTGATGAGGGCTGAGGTGGCCTTCTGCATGCCCAGGTGAGCAGGATGGTGGGGCCAGGCACATTCTTCCAGACTGTCAGCCAGAAACCCTCCTGCTTCGCCCACTTAATCTACCAAAATACAGACATTGGCTCCAGGCCTTTCTCTGTCCCACCACTGAACCAATTATTAAAACAGCCCTATGCAAGCAGATTAAATTAATATTTTCCCCATCTAGGAAACTGCAACCCCTGGAGGTGGACCAAGAGGGTAAGTGACTTGCTCACAAGTACTCAGCCATCCTGTCCCCTCTCCCACTTTCTGCCTATGGGTCTGGGGGAAAGCCTGTAGTCCTGGGTTGGGAGGCTGGGGACAATCACCTCCAGGGGAGCCATCAGCCATCTAATAATGATAGAAAAAAGGACCAGGCTCTCAATATATCTTCAAATTAAGGACAGAAGTAGGGCCCTACCCTTCCAGCCCATTGCTTTTGAACGTTTGGCAGCCTGACAGGCTCTCATGGCCAAGAGGAGACTTGGGATGACAAATTCTGCTTGAAGCCATCTTCAGTGTCTACTAAAGGGAGTTAAAGTGGTGAAGGGTGACCACACTCACGTTTCCAGCAAGGAGAGCTAAAAGTGTCACTTCAGTGAAGAGCTGTTAGAAACCACATCACTTTCTGCATCTGTGCAATGAGCTGCAGTGTGTTCTCAGTGGTGTTCCTGCTCTTCTGTCCTTACTGTGTCATCTTCATCCAGTAAGTAACCAAGAGGAGACTCTCCAGTTATGTGTTTTAAAATGTTCTTTGCATTTCTGCACGTGTTCAGGCTTGAACTGGGGATAATAAAAAAATTAATAGAAAATTAATCTGATTGTATATGCTTCATCAAAAACAAACAGCAAGCTGTAAAGACCGGCTCTCATATGCAGATTTATTCTGGATTTATGGAGTTGAAAGACTAATCTAGGAGTAACAAGTAAAATCTGCTACACTTTATTTGATTTTTATTCCTAGCTGGATAGGCTTCTGAAAGTGATGACCTCTGTAAAAACCCACAAATCTAATATGCTTCATCTGTCCGGATGATGATCTCTGCTTTCACTGGGCTAATCATACAAACATTATTTTCAAATTATCCTAACAAATCTGAGATTGTGCATAAAACTTGCTGGAAAATATGAATTATTTGTTTTATGTGAAATTTAAGTGGGGGAAAAGAGAAGCAAGAAGTAAAATATGAAAAAAAAAAATATGGTGTTGGCTTCTAATTTAAAAAATGTTAAAGGGTAATATTTAGGAGAAAATGTAGGTTTTTTTCCCCCTGCAGATAGCATCTCTGAGCCAGAAGCTGTTGATCAGCTCCTGCAAGCTTTCACGGCTGTGGTCATGAGAGAACTGTGTAACAGCCAGGCTTTTTTGAGTGTGATCTGTAATTCTGCTGTCATCTCTAGCTCTCTGCTTTCCTCTTTGTGGTTTTCCTTCCACCTTACTTTAAAGCACAAGCTCTAGACTGGCGGTGTTTGGTTACTGTCATTGTGCCCAAAGGAAAATGTCTTACTTTTTTACCTTGTATTTCAAGCAGCTGTATTCTTTTAAGTTCATTCTTTTTGCCATCAGCCATGGTTGCAGACAGCCAGATGATTGTCTACAGTTTCCTGCTGCACTGATTCATCTCTCAGTGTCTTTTCGTTTTTCCATCAAAAAGTGTTTGTAAGTAAAGAATGTTGACCAGTTCTATCGTGCTCTCTGAAACGTTAAAAGAACAGTGGGTATGAAGTCTTATAACGAGCTGTCACATCTTCCCTTTTTTAGTGGATTTATTTGACCATAGCCGAGATCACTGATTACTATGCAGGATTCTTACTATTAGAAGAGCACAGAAAAAATCAGAATGCCTGCTGCGACAAGAAGTGACAGTGAGAAAAAGAATGAGAAGAAATATTAAGGATCTTAAATATAACTGTCTTTGGAAGATACCCCTCAAAATTATAACAATACTTTCTTTCAGTTACAACAGAACTGTGATGCTATTGCACTGGCATTTCAGTTCAAATCAGGAGTCCTCTTTAAACCTGAATCAATAGTCCCCCTTCACTGTGTTTGGGTCACCTTATGGAGAGGCCTTGGAGTGCACGAACAGGATTCCTTCTGGATGAAACAGGACCAGGAGATATTTCCCATGAATTCACCAATGTCTCTGATGTGTGCTCATCCCTGGGACCAGACTGGATCTAGTCTGAGGGAAGCTGCCTTGAAATGTGAGCAACATGAGTGCCACTGCTCAGCACCAACCCTTCTTCTGCACAGACCCACTCCAAGGCATTGCACTGCTTCCTAATGCAGGCGTAGCCTGTGACTGAAGAAAGGTCCCAGAGTACTCCATGAAATCAGCCAATGTTCGTAACTCAGATACCTTCAGTGAAGTTTTTACTTTTTTCTTCTCTTTTCTTCTTTTCTTTTCTTTTCTTTTCTTTTCTTTTCTTTTCTTTTCTTTTCTTTTCTTTTCTTTTCTTTTCTTTTCTTTTCTTTTCTTTTCTTTTCTTTTCTTTTCTTTTCTTTTCTTTTCTTTTCTTTTCTTTTCTTTTCTTTTCTTTTCTTTTCTTTTCTTTCTTTTCTCTTCCCTTCCCTTTCCTTTCCTTTCCTTTCCTTTCCTTTCCTTTCCTTTCCTTTCCTTTCCTTTCCTTTCCTTTCCTTTCCTTTCCTTTCCTTTCCTTTCCTTTCCTTTCCTTTCCTTTCCTTTCCTTTCCTTTCTTTATCCTATGCTTTCCTGTCCTATCCCATCCTATTATACAGTGGCCCATCATCACCACTCTAAAATCTCAGTGTCTTCCAGTAGTGCATTAAGCAATATGAGTAACATTTACAGCATTTACACAAAGGATAATCAAGACCTCATTGTTTCCAGGCTCTCCAAAACTGCACAAGCTGCAATAATGAAATTCTCTTATTGATTCCACTGATGAAAATGTATTTGCTTCAGTAGCACAGGATAATTGGGGCACATTATAACTAAACAACTGATTGGTAATGTAATGCTCTTCTGAATATGAATACATTCTCCTTTCATGCATTTAATATTTCCATTAATCACTACTTTGGTGCCATCTTCAATTTTGCTGAACAGCCTTCAAGCTGGGAAGCTTGAAGCTCTTTAAATCTACTCTTATATTTACAGACCCTCTTAGACTGCCTGACAATATCAACTTTTAATTTTAAATCAGACTGAAAGTCAGCATGAGACAATGCTTACATTGGTGTTCTTCTTCCCCTTCTTCTCTTAGGGCATTGCTTGTTATTTGTTTCCTTAGCAGAGGAAACAGAAGGGACTTGGCAAATGTAGAACTGCAGCCTTTTCCCTCTGCAATGTATGTGGCTGCTATTATCCAAAGTCACTAATATGTCATCGTTTCCAGGCTTAGCTCAGTTGCCTCATGAAAATTTCTCATGCAGAGAGCCCCATGCTTCTCCAGGCAGTAAACACAGAAACCAAGGTGGAATCAGCCGCTTCTCTGTCCCCCCTTTCCCAGACCTCAGCTGCCACTGACTACTGAAGGGAGACAATCTATTTTCTTTCTGCAGTACCTGATCTCCAAGGAGACATACTTCTAACGAACAAGACAAAAATAATATGAGGCAACATGATACTCCTAGTCCAACATTTTTAGATTAGGCACATTTGTACTGTTGGAAGAACAGATGCTCGTATCAGGTCAGCTGGACATATGCAGCATATAAAATGTGGAGTGCAATCAACAGGTATCAGGAAGGTTAATAGGGCTGCAAATGCAAATATGTAGCCCTCCGAGGACCAGCGTAGTTCTGCCAAGTGTTACAAATGCTCAAATCCTGCTGAAGGCAATTAGAGTTGAAGGCCCTCTGCATTTTTCAGAAGATCTGAAACATTTAGCTTCGGACCAGATCCTTTTTGCTAAGGGAAACTGTGTGTCCTTTCTTTTCTTGGGAACATCTTTGGTTTTGTCACAGATTTCCTCCCTCCTCACCTTAATCCCTTGAAGACAGGTTTGCACATATTGCTAAATCAATGAGCAAGATCAGGACAAAGAATGACAGATCAGACCATATATTAAAAATCTGTCCAATAGTGACTACTATAAAAATGCACCTATAGCTTTTTTTGGCTGATGCTTCATAACCATTTTTGTCAAGGTTGCAATTTAGTTTTTGAAAGTAGCAATCACATATCTTAAAATACCACTTATGTATTCACAGATACAGTGAGATTCCAGATTATATCAGTCCATTGAGTTAATAATTAACCTAAGGGTCAGCTAACATTGTGGAAATGCATTGTAAATTCCTTCAATATCAGAAAGATCAAGAGTAAGCACAGCTCTAACCCTAGGAAATTGCTGAAAATTCTGTGAAAACAAATTGATTTTGTCTCTGCTCTGGAAATGGGTCCCCAGTGCACCCATTAGAGCAGAAGAAAGCCCTGCCAAAGAAGCACTAAATGCCGCAAAGAGCCATCCGTGATGTCCATTCCAGCTTCCTCTGGTGCTTGTTGCCACAGGCAATTATGATCGAAGTAGCGAATTTCTCTCAGATTATATACAGCATGGGATAAGATCCTATATTTGTACAGCTTTACTTGTTTGGAGAAGCATCCCTGAGGAGCAGCAGAAAGCTATGCATTAGATTATTTTCCTTTGTTTCTTTATTTACTCAGTAATTGTCATATGTAAGGAACCTAGATTAAGAATATTTTTCTACTTTCTGGAAAATCCCCGGTGTTATCAAATAAACATGGCATGCTTGGCTTTGGTAATGGTAAAGACCAGTTTTCTGCTTCTATAAATGCCCCATATAGGAAACATGGGAAATAGTTGCACTATTTTGTGAAATAAATGACTCCCTGTGGTTTTCCTGTTTAATGTCATGCTTTCTGTTGTTTGACCACAGGAATTAACTTCTTTCCAGAGACACAAGGAACAGGGAAAGACAGCTCAGTAGTTTAGACTGATACATGCATACTGAAGAAGAGGGGCCAAGCCACGATCCTGCTGGGGCCTGGTGATGAAGTGCTGAGTTACTATGGTGGGTACTGGTCAGGAAGCCGCAGGCTGAACAGCCATAAATAAATACAAGTCATTAAAGGAAAGACCATTCCTCAGAGAGAGAACAAGGACTGTGGAGCATCCCCAGAAAAAACACACAGCTCAGGGAAATCTCACCCACTGGGTCCTGCAGACATGAACGTGGAGACTTTGTTCTCCTTAGAGAGACTGCTTTGTTACCTGAAGAGTCACCAGGATTTTGGACAGGCACCACCAGGAGCGTGACTAACTGCTCTCAAACTCCTCTGCAAGTGTCTCAGGTTGCGCATTGCTGAGTATTGCCGAAACATCCTTCTTACACACCAATGAAGTGGTGACCCTTCTCAAGCACACCATCAGCAGCTCTCCCCACATGCATTAGATACACAGTTTACATTGTCTATTTGCATCCATGAATAGATTTAGTGTCCAGCTTCAGTGAGTCGAGGCAAATGTCAGAGAGACAAGTCTCACCTAATCTCCATAGAGATCTGTGTTATCACCAGCTTCTTATTAGTCATGGACCTGTGGTCTACAAAGGTGAATTACACCACCCAAATGGTGTAGCTGCTTGAACAGATCACGAATCAAGAAATTTCCATATTGAAGATTGGAGAGCACTGTGTCAAGAAATTCTGTTTCTCTGGTACAGGAAGCTTTATTTTTGCTTTTTTCATGGTTCACTGAGCTCCTGCCAATCTTCTTGCGTTCATTCTCGAAATTCTTACCTGTTCTTGCTACACTCAGGCAGAATTTGCTACTGATTGTCAAAGCGCAAAGTGCATGTGGAGCTCAAGGGACCCCCCACACATACATTATCTTGTCTTTTGGTGGGAAACACCACAGCTTTTAGCCATGAGAAAGTGAACGTACATCTCTGTTCTCAGTATGTGACAATAATGCAAATTGAGACTTTCTGCTCAAAAACAGAGATGAAAACTTTTTTGCTGTTGTAGAGAGTTCGTTTATTTTATGTCACCTACAAATGGGCAAAAATGTGTCATTTGTGCTCCCTTATGTCATTCAGACAACACCTAGAAGAGTGTCTTTTTTTCTCCTGTTGATTGTTTTTTACCTTAGTAATATGAAAAATATCAAGTGGAGCCTTGTTTGAAAACTTTTAAGTTCTCATGGATGAACCAGCACTGCAATCCTTTTACTTCCTGCTTTGCATTTCCCATAGTTTGTCCTTTTCATGTTTAATCAGACTGTGGTCCCAATCCCACAGTGAGCTGCCCATGAGCAGACGACTGCTCCTGTATGCAATTCAGGTGGGGAAAGAGCCTGAGCATTGTATGCTTCCTAGCACGTCCCAGCAGATTTGGTGGGTTCCTGTTTCCTTGTCTACAAGAAAGCAATGACACGGTGACTGGCAATATGTTTGGTCTATCTTATCTTATCTACAAATATTCACCAGTTCTGTACCAGAAAGCATTCAGACAAGCAGCTTTTACAGGAATTAAGCCTGGAGCCTACACTCATCTCTGCAGTGTAACTTCTTCCAGGACTGGCTCTGGTCAGAGCAAGGAAAACCTCCATCGCTAAAACCATGGTAGAGAACAGGCCTCCAAGAGTGTAATACTGGCATCTGACGATTTCGGTCTTGATAATATACATGTCATTTTGCACTTCCTGTCAGAGAAGGTATTGAAGGTGCAACAACTCTGAATGCATCCACAATACCTATTGAATGATGCCAACCCATTACTACCTGGCATTTCAAACTTGAGTGAAACAGAGGAAATGCTGAGTTGTTAACAAAGACTTCTTCCCTCAATAGAGGTAATGATTCCAGTTAAATTGGTGTCAACAAAGTTGAAACAAGAGTCCATCTCAAATAGAAATAATAGAAAAATATTTCTGTGTGAATTACGTTTATGTTATGAAGTATTTTTTGTGATAAATTCTGTTTTGTTTCCAGCCATCTATGGAGTCATTCATGAAGCGTAGGGCAAACAAATTTCAATTTATCACCTGAGCAGAAAACAAAAAAGTAAACAAAGAAAAACCTATTTACCTTCACACACACATCACAGATAAACAAAACAGGGTGTAATATCTACTTTGCCTCCTAATACCTCTTCAGCTGTGTCAACACTGATGGGCACAGGCTCCCATGTTCTGGATTCCCTCAAGCTCCAGGTGAGCCAAATGCAGACCCACAGCTCCAGTCAAGTGGGTGAGCAGCCGGACCAACAGTGACCCGATCTCAGCCAGCTCTGTGCTGTTGCTAGCTCTAGATAAGCAGTTACGAAGCTGTGCACATTACACAACTGGTAATAATGACTTTTCAGTCTGCATCAGGTGCTCACCATCTGGTCTCTTGCCTTTGTGATGTCCATAATTCAGGAGAAGAAAGTAAAAACAACAGCTTTGTGGAGAAGGGGACTGCGGCCAAAATTTAGTGAAACATTTCTGAATGCACCTAAATTGAAGTGCACAACTTATCCCGGTATGCTTCAGGAAAACGTGAGCTTACTCCCTTGACTGAATTGCACTTTTGTGTTCAGCAGGCAAAATATGTGTGTTGTGCTCCAGAACTTATGGTGAAGAAGGATGATAATGTAGCTTACCCAAAGATAATTTCGCTTACAATGAAAAGAAATGGCAAGACAGTCTTCTTGCTCCAATGTGTGTACTTCAATCTGTTAAGGTTTAGTAAAAAAAAGCCACCTGTTTCCAGGGTGAAGTTTTAGTGAAATTCTCCTCCAATATTTTGACACCTTGTTATTTGCATTTCTCTTGTCCTTTAAAAAATCCCACAACTCTGTATACTGAAGCAAGCTATCAGCGAACTTCTTACGGCTTTTGGCAGCTTGTATTCCAGATGGCCTGGACAAAACCATAAGATATTACATAAAAGATACAATTCCACAAGTCAATGCATGGAGAATATTTCAGGTGATGACATCAAGTTGTTTACCAGGGCATGTGTAGTGTCTCCCCAGGCTGATATCATTAAATGCTAAAACTCTTGGTGGTTTTAATCCACATTCATCAACTTTACTGTTATACTTAGAGCAGCTGTCTTGCTTTCTTATTACATGCTGCTAACCAGATGGCCTCAGAAAGCACAACCATATGAAGTCTGATCCCACTCAATTCTTAATCTCTTCATGTGTTGCACTTCCTTGATTTTGCATCAAAAAGAGGCATAATCTAGTAGCTGGAGAGTGGCAGTTGATTCAATCCACAATTCTGCCCTTGATGTATGTGATGGAGACAAGCAATGGCATCTCTCTAATACATAGCTTGAAAAACCTGTTTGAAGGGAAGTTCAGCTGTGCCAAATAATATTTTAAAGTATTGTCATTATAGCGTGAGAATCCATGATGGAGGCTTCTGAGGATCAGAGGACACAGAATCATTGTTAAGCTTTTAATATAAAACACTGCCATATGATCCTTTTAAAAGAACTTCTACATGGTTAAAGCCACTTAGTCGTTGTCATGTCCTTTGTAGAAGAAAACAATTACTTTTCGTATCTTCCTTTTCTGAGGGATCTCCCAGAGCTGGGTAAGGAGGAATTATGAAAATGAACCTATATGGCTTTCCTCCCTTCAGTGCCCATGCACCTCTTTATACTAAAACCAATTTAAAAAGACACAATTCTGTTCAATACTTAGAGCACGAACTCAGTGTCAGACCAGGGTACTGCCTGGTCTCAGGACTGAGAACATCCCTTCATTGGAATGAATCATGGGATTTGTTATTCTGCAGTTGATAGGACAGGCCATGGACTTGCCTGTAATTTGTCAAAAAGCCTTGACAGATAAATGTATATTTAGAGGTGATGGCAAGCAGTAATTAGAAATTCTGCCCTACCTCCCTCCATCATTGTGTAGCATCTAAGTCCAGGAGGAAGCTTCGGAGGTTTGCAGGTGTATGTCACCTACAGACATGAAATTAATCAGGTTTAGAAAATACTTCTAGGGTTTGGTCCTTTTTCCCACCTTTGAGATCCTGAGAAGTATTTAAAAATGAAAATATAACTTGACAGCTTGCAGAGGGAAATAGGACCAGTTTGGTTTTTTTTCTCCTGCTGATCAGTGGTGTGTGCAGTGATTCATGCACAGGCTTAGAAGTGTCAAGAGCTTTTCCACAGATGTCATTGCTCCAGCAGTAAATAAACTTGCAGTGCAATGGGCACCCAGCCCACCATCTTCTTATCCTACTTTAAAAGACTGGAATCAGGGACAATGTTGGTCATGTCCCTACAGGATTTGTTGTGGAGTAACCTCATTTGCAGCAATGAAGTTACTCCTGATTTATGGCAGCAAATGCGATTATAGAATGAGGTCTTTTTGCATTAATTTAGCATCCTTCCTGCTGGGGCACCAGTTCTGCTGGCGATGTTTTACCCATCCTGGGTTAGATGTGCAGTCATCGACTGTCCCACTGGTGCCATAGCAAGCAGCTTGGGTGGAAATCCAATCTCTCCCACACGATCTGTGCTGGAGACTGCTGAAATAAGCCAGTACTCTTGGAGTTCAGTTCACCAGCTGTTTGTGAGGGGATGTTGTGGTGCAGGATAATATCATGCAGCCACTGGAAATGGCTGTCCCTGAGGAATCTGTGCTCCTGGAGTCTTTGGAGCACAGCATTTAGAAGGAGCAACTCACACACATATTTCCTTCAGCCTCATGCATGTATTCAGTCATTCTTTAGGACTTCTTTGTGTTAAGGGCTATGTCTGTCTTGTGAGACCAGGTTCACTTTTGGGCATGCTGTAATCAGAACCTCACGGCCACTTTATTGAATATCTTCCTGCTTTTATAGCACAAATGTCAGAAAGCCTTGGCTGCCCACTTCCCCAGTGTGGAAGGTGAGCATTTGACATTTCAGTCTAATCCAATCTACATAAGTATGCCTCATCCCCTGTCACAGGGCAGTGAATTCACTAGAGATGCTCCTGCAGGTGTTCAAGGCCATGCCTTGTGGAGTGGGAACAGCACATGCACAGCCTTGAGGGAGAAACATCCAGTGTGAGTCTCAAGTGCAGAGCTGAGGCGTGGTCCTCTCAGAATCCTGTGGGTTGCACCAGGGTAGCTCTATAAGGAATTATGAAAAATGATTGCAAAGTGGGTCCACTGGATGTCTTTTTTACCTCATTGCCACCCACTAACATCACTGAGCCATACGTACAGAGGCCAGTGAAAGGACAGCTACAGCCCTTAGCAACTTCCTACCTAGCTCTTTCCCTCTCTTACCAGCTCTGACCCTCTCCTTGACCTTATCAAACATGCCTGACTTTAGGCAGCTCTCCCTCTGCTAATAAATTAGATGAGTCAGGGACCAAGATCTGGCCCAGAGGCCAGCTGGCACAGCATGGCTCATGACCGTGCAGCTGACCTCTCCTTCCACCACCCGTGGTGGCCACATCCAAACTGCTTTACCCAGAGCCCTTCCTGGCCCACACTAACCCTAGGCTGTGCCCAGGGTCAAACCAACTGGGGGAGAGTGAGACAGCTCAGCAGTATTGTTGGCTGTGAGCTGGAGCCGAGATCCGTCTCCTGGCCCTGTTAGCCTGTAAGGAGCACAGGAGGAGCAAAGAAAGGGAGCCCTGGAGATGGGGTGCTGCCCTGATGTTGTTCCCCCACTGGGTCCTGTTCCAGCTGCTTGGGACCAGTTTTGGTGGAGCACCAAAAATGTGGAGGAACAGTGGGGAGCCCCTTGCTCCTTCCCCACTGTCCAGTGGGGTGGTGGCAGAGGGCTGGCTGAGTGTAGTCGAGCCTGTACATGGACAGACAAAAGTCCTGCCTCTAGCCGGAGCCAGCTTGGCTGGTGCCTGGGGTGAGGGAGCAGAGTGCACACATCATGGGGGAGGAAAGGGAGCGGGAAGTGGGGAGCAACACCAGGGAGCATCTCGCTCTGCTGACACTCAGGCAGATGAGGGCAGGTGTAGAAGCCACTCTGAGCCATATGCCCAGCCTTTCCTTACACCTCTGCTGCTAACCCTCCCAGTCCCAGCTTGTTCTTGGGGTGTCCCCATTAACAGACCAAGGGAAGCAGAAAGAGAGGAGTCCCTATGGCTGAATAGCACAGGACCACAAACCAGTCTAGGCATTACACATGAAACATCCTCTCTGTTACAGCTCAGTCTCAACTCATACCTGTCTAAGAGCCAGCAATGACCTGGACATACACAGTCAAAATATACAGTAGTGCCCATCCACACCATCATTTCTGGCATGTTTGTTGTAATGGAAGCATTTGATCCACCGCCGCTCTGTTGTTTATTAATTGCCCACAACCATGGAAGACTGAGCAATTGCAGTTATCTTTGGAAACAGGGATTTCACTATCTGGTTGGGTTTTTTTCAACAGAGCAAGGAAAAGTGTAGGTCACAAAGACAGGGGTTACCTGAGAGTGTCAGTCGATCACCATAGCCAGCAGCAAACTGCAGGGTAATTTCCACTGCCTCAATGGATCGCATGCAAAAACACGACGTATGGAGAAATGCTTCACCAGCATTTGAAAACCAGGTGGTTTTCATTCTCTGTGTCTTTGTAGACATAAATGATGTTCAATACTGAATCAAAGTAGATTTTCAGGGGTTTTAGCCAAAATGGAAATGCTCTGCTAACACTGCCAACCTACATTTATTCAGATAACAAACACTGTTCCTGAAAAAACTGTCAGATATGACTGTCATCTGAATCAAAGTAAATAAAGAGGCTGGCAAATTTGCCTTGAAAATCCCAGTAACTACCCATGTATCCTTTATTTGTGTCAGGCGATGGGCAAAGTAGGGAAAACGAGAAACAGGGTATTAAAAGACATAAATGGAGAGACACAAAGTTACATAAGAAAAACTATAATTAATGTCAGTGCTGAATTATAGGAGATTTGAAGGAAAATACGTATTTTAATTTGCAGAATGATTTGATCTCAGTACCATTACAAAGAAGCTCTCACCTGCTACTAATATTCTTCTGCATTTCAAAGATTATCAGTTATATGAAAGGATAAAAGAAAATGTATGAATCAGATGACTTAAATGCAGCTTGCATAACAAATAGGAGGGAAGACAGGGATTTTAATGAGCAAGAGAGCTTTGATCAGTAAGTGGTGATGATTTCTAAAACACAGCAGCACGTCTGCTGACAGGACATGCCAGCAGATGCAGGGCTGCTAAAAGCAAATGCCAGACCTCCGCGGTCTTCAGCTTCACTTAGGGAACTTATTTTTCCCAGTATATGCATTTCTTACACATCCTTGCCTAGGTACACATTCTCTAAGTCAAGCCCAGACTACTTCTCATAGGACAATACAAACAACAGAGACAGATCACACAATGACAACAACATATGCATGGGACTTCTGAGCTCTCTGCACCTTTTAGTGATAACTGCAATGCTCTCGGGGCCTGGGAGAGTGTGGCTTGTAAGAGGCAACTTGGTGCTTCAGCAGTGACTCTGTCTTGTGGGTATCGGGAGGTAGAGGTCCTGAAGAGTTGGTGGGGATGAGCACATGAGGCTGGTAACGTCCTCAGCTGACACTGTCCACTCCAGAAAAAGAATACGTGTAGAAAATGAATAAACGATTAATCAGCAAATCACTTCCAGTGGTGGACTCTAGAAAATGAGCATTTTCTGGCAGATGCCAAGTGGTTATTCCTAGTACTTAAGGTATCAGTTGTGGTGTCTCAGGCGCCACAGGGTAACCCCAAGTGTTGGCTTTCTGGCACAACTCTTGTCTCTGCTTACTCCAGACTGAGTACAGCAGAGCCCAGACCATTTCTACTTGCCTGCAGCTGTTTGATTGTTTACTGTTAATCAAATATCTGCCTGATAATCCTGCCCTAGTGTCTTGGCCTAGAAAATAAAACATTTGGTCTTCAGTAGATGTGGGAAATGGGGACCTCCGGCAAACAGATCTGAGCAGGCTCTGGGAGCACTCCTCCAGCTCTGGGCTCCTGCAGCCCTCACTGCTGTTGAGCTCTACTCTCAGGTGACTCAGGCTTCCTAAGGCCTGTTGAATAATGAGAGAGACTATATTTGTTAACAAACTAAAAGCACCTTTCATTCTAAAAGAAGGGAAATTCTGGTTCTTCAGCCACCAGCAACCAGAGGACAAGTCACTGCACAGTTCTTTTTACTTTTCTTATAATGACTTTCTGTCAACTCCTCGAAGTGTTTGTCTGCATGAATTTCTTAGCATCCTCCTTTTTTTTCTAGAATATTCCATGTTTCTCTTTGTGGAGAGGAATAATAGCACTGACGTGGAAGAGCTTCTTGCAAAACACTGAAATGCCTGAATCAAAAGAAGATTGGAGAAAAGTACCTGAAGGACTGCAAGAAGGAGCCACTGTAGTATACAATTGATTACCCCGTCTGAGAAAACTACAGCTCTGAAGAACAAAATAGTGTCTGGATCTGGTAAAACACTGTAAAGAGTTCAGGAAGATTTTCTTCACTTTAGTCCAGGCACATTGTGCTGTGCAGGGATTTTCACGTTAGCTGCTTCTTGCCTGCTTTGATGTTTTGGAGATACTGTTCTTTATATGAATGCCACTGGCTGAGGAGCAAAGTATTTGTTGTTCTCAACAGGATTTGCTCCTGTTACTGGTTAAGGAAGTGTCTCCAAAGCAAGATCAGAACCCCTGCTGAGTAAGTATGCCTGGTCACCAGCCGCCCACCAGAGCTGTCACAGAATCACAGAATCACAGAATCACAGAATCACAGAAGGTTAGGGATTGGAAGGGACCTCGAAAGATCATCTAGTCCAATCCCCCTGCCGGAGCAGGATTGCCTAGACCATATCACACAGGAACGCGTCCAGGCGGGTTTTGAATGTCTCCAGAGAAGGAGACTCCACAACCTCTCTGGGCAGCCTGTTCCAGTGTTCGGTCACCCTCACCGTAAAGAAGTTTTTCCTCATATTTATGTGGAACCTCCTGTGTTCCAGCTTGCATCCATTGCCCCTTGTCCTGTCAAGGGAGGTCACTGAGAAGAGCCTGGCTCCATCCTCATGACACTTGCCCTTTACATATTTATAAACATTAATGAGGTCACCCCTCAGTCTCCTCTTCTCCAAGCTAAAGAGACCCAGCTCCCTCAGCCTCTCCTCATAAGGGAGATGTTCTATTCCCTTAATCATCTTCGTGGCTCTGCGCTGGACTCTCTCCAGCAGTTCCCTGTCCTTCTTGAACTGAGGGGCCCAGAACTGGACACAATATTCCAGATGTGGCCTCACCAGGGCAGAGTAGAGGGGGAGGAGAACCTCTCTCGACCTGCTAACCACACCCCTTCTAATACAGCCCAGGATGCCATTGGCCTTCTTGGCCACAAGGGCACACTGCTGGCTCATGGTCATCCTGTTGTCCACTAGGACCACCAGGTCCCTTTCCCCTACGCTGCTCTCCAACAGGTCTGCCCCCAGCTTGTACTGGTACATGGGGTTGTTCTTGCCCAGATGCAGGACTCTACACTTGCCCTTATTATATTTCATTAAATTTCTCCCCGCCCAACTCTCCAGGTTGTCTAGGTCCCTCTGAATGGCTGCGCAGCCTTCCGGTGTGTCAGCCATTCCTCCCAGTTTTGTGTCATCAGCGAACTTGCTGACAGTGCACTCTATTCCCTCATCCAAGTCATTAATGAATATATTGAATAGAACTGGTCCCAGAACTGACCCCTGAGGGACTCCGCTAGACACAGACCTCCAACTGGACTCAGTCCCATTGACCACCACTCTCTGGCTTCTTTCCTTCAGCCAGTTCACAATCCACCTCACTACCCGATCATCCAGACCACACTTCCTCAGCTTAGCTGCGAGGATTCTGTGGGAGACCGTGTCAAACGCTTTACTGAAATCGAGATAGACCTCATCCACAGCTTTACCACCATCTATCCACCGGGTTATGTCCTCATAAAAGGCTATCAAGTTGGTTAAGCATGACTTTCCCTTGGTGAAGCCATGCTGAGTGCCCCTAATGATCCCCCTATCCTTGATGTGCCTAGAGACAGCACCAAGAACAAGTTGTTCCATCACCTTTCCGGGGATGGAGGTGAGGCTGACCGGCCTATAGTTACCCGGGTCCTCCTTCTTGCCCTTTTTGAAGACTGGAGTGACATTCGCTTTCCTCCAGTCCTCAGGCACCTCTCCCGTTGCCCACGACTTAGCAAAGATGATGGAGAGTGGCCTAGCAATGACTTCCGCCAGTTCCCTCAGCACCTGCGGGTGCATCCCATCAGGGCCCATGGATTTATGGACGTCCAGATTGCTTAATTGGTCCCTGACCCAGCCCCCATCTACCGATGATGATAGTCCCCACTGTCAGTGGGGACTATCTCAGCTAACAATTCTGCAGATACTTACAGAGAGGAAGAGCTATTGTCCAAGCTGCTCTGTTGATAGCAAGAACCCTTCACAGCATCAGTCCACAAAACAAAACAGACTACTTTCATTACACAGTGTTTCCAGTTTGGTCTGCACTAGTAACTTCTTCAGTATGCAGGACTTACTCTCTAGGGGTGTCCATCCTTCTCCACTGATGGCAGAAGAGTTCAGCAAGACTGGCTTTGACGTAACATTTAGATAGCTAAAGTTCAGCAAAATTATTTTTCACCGTCAATGACTTTTGGATAATTTCACTCAAAAACTTCCCACCATACTTCCCAAAAACATTTTCTTCAGAAGACATTTATCAGACAAAAATCTGATTTTATTTGTTCACATTGTGCTGGTGGACAACGAAGTCTATTGCTTTTCTGCATTACCTCTGTCAAAGTCTTCCCGCTTTAAGTTTACCTCCATCATCACATAAATGTCAAAGGTGGATCTCACAGAGTCTCTCCAGATGATGATCAGGCAAAAATCTGTGAAAGAGTACCAATATACCACTGTAAACAGTATAATCTTCTCTACTGTACCAATATTAAATACTCCATTCTTAAACATTTAGAATGTACGTGCTCAGATATTCCACTCCTTTGTTATTTGTTTCTTTAGGCGTTTCATGACGTCTGTTCCGTGCTCTAGATGCTTTCCATAAAATGCAATAACCCAGACATTCGTCCAGGCTCTCACAGTTTTTGGTAGGATATTCCCACACCATACCTAACACAGGGATCTTGGTGCCTTTTTGTCATGCTGTAAGTAGCATGTATCATCCCTCTCTGTAGTATCTGTCTAACTCTGTTTCACTGTAATAGTCGTGTATTTTTGTTCTATCCTTCTAATGCAGATTTCCACTGTGCCAGAGAAGCGAATTAATCTTATCATAAATTCTAAAGTGATAGAAAGTGCCTTTAAAGCTTACCAATCCATTTCATTCCTATCCCCTGAATAACTCCTGGTTATTCCTTCACCTTTCCCTACACAGAGTCATCCCTGTCTCCTTCTCGAATGCTTGGTAAAATGAAGTCATTCAATAAGCTTGGAGGTTTAACAAACACAAGAAACGCCTGTCCCCAGCTTTGGCAAGAAGCTGGCGAGAACTTGGTGAATTGGAGCTGGGCTAGCAGAAATATCTAGGCTTGTTTTAGTATGCAAGGAAATGTCAGCAGGTCAGAGATCAGCTAATGGACATTAGATACAATAGAAGCTTATTTGGGGCCATGTATTCTCCTCTGGGCATTTGACATTTGCTGATACTGCATCGTTCACTAAATTGACCTGGAGTAGGTGTTTGTAGCACCTTGTCACTCAGATCTGTTTAATACTGTTCTTGAGGGAAAAGAAGAAAATATTTGCTATGCCCGCCTCAGTCCTTAACAATTACTTTCTTGTGTCAAACCCTCCTCAAATCACCTTAGCCTACAAAACTGGCAAGAACGGACTTGATGAGTAAATCAACCTCTGCAGCACAGAGACAGAGGTAGGTTCCTGGGGATCCACTGAGATGAGCTTGCTGCCCAGCTTCTCTGACGGTTTGGGCAGTTTCTTTCTCCCTGGAGCAGTTCTGCTTCTTGTCCACCTGAAATAAATCATACAAATAGCTCCAAAGAGCAACTCCATTGCTTTGAAATAGACCAGATGCACTGAGTAAATAACAGGTATTATTACAGAAAAGTCCTGGGCTGGGAAAATGTTCTTTCCCTGCCTTGCAAAGCTGTCTTGCCAACAACCCTCTTCAAAATGTAAAGCCAAGCACTGAGCTGTTCTATCCACAGACTTAGCTGACCAAATCCCCCATGGATATAAATCATCTGTGTTCAGCTCTGATGGAGTAATTGGAGCTCTACTGATTTACATCTGCCGAGGACAACTGGCACTATACACCTGCGGAAGGAAACTGAACACATACACGTTTGTAGTCATTCAAATACACACATACAATCTTTCCTTCCCTGGTTTCCCGTGGGTACAAGTCTGCATTGTTGTTTAAATGAGAGAATAGTAAACAGATTTTGTGTATGACAAAATAAACAACATATGAACCAACATGAGTCAACAACTAGCATAACTGATTTGAGAGGTTAGGTTTTATTGGGGAGAAGTTTAATCAGAAGTCTTCTGTTTAAATGAATTTTAAATTAATTTTTGCTTTTGAATAACACTAGTGTCATGTTCTTCTAGAATGCATTTTAAAATGAAGATTGCAAAGTATTCATTAAACCTAATAATTTATGGATCAACAGATGATTGCTAAATACTCATCACAGTCAACCCATGCTGCTATCAGGACTGGAACCCAAAACTTCAAGCACCTACCCCTACCTCAATAATGGGGACATCATGGGACCATGGGCTCACTGACCCAGCAGCAGTGGTTTAAGAAGTTACTAACCTCCAAATGCCTATTACACCCTCCCTCCTTGCCTTCTTTCTCCCCTACAGTTGGACACAACTGCCTTCACACATCAAGCATGTGCCCTTCTAGCAGAGTTAGCTCTTAAAGCTTAAATTACAGAAGGATCATCTCAAGATCCACTAACTGGGTCACAGGTGGGCGGGGGAAGAGATGAAAGAAATTTTTATACGACTACACCTACAAAAGCCTGTCAGACTGTGGCTGTGTATGTTAGCATTGCAGAGTGCAGTATTACTGAATTTTTAGACAGCAAGATGAATTTGTACCCTCAGTGACCGTCGAGCAAACTCATTTAAATACTTCTCGCTATCCTTACCCAAAACATTTCCTTGCAATGGAAAGCATTGACCAAAGACACTTCATTTTGCCTGTTCACATTGTTGTCCTGCACAGAAGAAATACAAGCTTCCATTGGTTAAAAGGTGACACTTTAACTAATATAAGACCTTTTCCAGCCTCCCAGAAATGAAGTGTGTGCTTTGAAACTATGCTAATTTTCTCATTCTTCTGGAAAGTGCCCCCCTTGGAAATGTTGTATTATACAAATAACGTGATGCACATCAGAGCAATTTCTTCTGCTTTCTGATGATTTAAATACGCCTGTCAATTTAGTATAATCAGGGTAGACATAGCTAGCACTGTGTCTTCTACCTAACAAATGTTACTTCAGCTGGAGTCTGAGCTGGAAACTTGCACAGATTTGCACGAACCCCAGATTCATCTGAATCTAAGCAGACTCTTAATGACACCATGGCCCTCTGTGTGGGTTTTCATGGCACTTTATGCTTACATCCCTGCTGTCCAAGCCTGGACCTAGAGGCCAGATGACATGGGGCATCCTGCACCCAGCTGGTGGCCTGTCTATAGAAGATTTGTCTTAGGAAGAGCTGGTGAGAGCATGGAGGACAGAGCCAGGGAACAAATTACAAGCTAAGCAGTGTGGTCGGTGCCCAGGGCTCAAGCTGGTCTCCTGGAGCCCCTTTGCTTGTCAATTCAGCCTTGGCAGGAGCAGTCTGA
This sequence comes from Nyctibius grandis, assembly GCF_013368605.1. NCBI lineage: Eukaryota > Metazoa > Chordata > Aves > Nyctibiiformes > Nyctibiidae > Nyctibius > Nyctibius grandis. The sequence goes on from NC_090659.1 coordinate 108,424,108, forward strand.
AGTCAGGATGGGGTGAGAAGGGTTGGGTCCTCCAGTCCACCTGCACAAGTCTGGTGACCCCATGTGGAAGCCAGTCCCCATACTGTCCCCCTCAAGCTCCCAATGCTCTTGTGCTCTGCTGAGAGTGGCAGAAACCCATCTCCAAGCCCCATGTGGAAAGCAGGACCATGACAGCCAGCACAAGTGGCAGCCCCACGTGGGGCTGGCAGAGAGCCACGAGAGGTAGCAGGCACCTCTCTGGAAAGAAAGAGAAAAACCTGCTGCTGTTGTGATAAGGCTCTGGGAATTAGTTACTGTTGACTTATTTATTTGTCTAATTAATTTCTCATCTTTAATAAAACTGTTACTTATTAGCCATTTAATTCATGTTTGTGAGTGGGAAAAGTAGCTCCTTCAGTGCAATAAAGATTACCATCCCTTTCCCAGGTTCCTGGCTTGGATTTTGAGAGGGGTTTTTGTAATAATCCACTTACATTTAAACCTGGCCTTTGTCTCTGCCTCTTGAAAGCAGAGAGAAGCCAGGACTTCTCAGTGAGTAGTTACCTTCTTGCCATCCAGCCTAACCCTGTGAGCAAAATCTGCTTATGGCCAAGAGCCGAGAGGCTAATGTCACACACCCCAGAGCTGATGAACTTTCCCACTTGGTCCCATCTTACCTATCAGCATCTTCCTCAGGGAGCTAAGGAGGAGCTCAGAGCTGACAGGTGGCAGCGGTCTTTGAGAGAGACCCACTGCTCTGTGTTATGGCTGGGATGTGAGGGAGGATGACAGAGACATCAGTCCCAGGAAGTGAACTGGCATCTTCCCTCCCTCAACAGGGAATTGCTCTGCTCAGAGGAATCTCTCATGGCTCAGTCACCCAGGGCTCTGCTCACCTCCTCGCTTCACTTCTGATCCTCACAAACAAAATTTCTTCAGGCAATGCCCCAGTCCTGCATTTTCACTCAATCTCTCAAATTCTCCGCATGTGCCATTTTAGCTTTGGCTCATCAACTGGTCCTTCATTTGAATCAGTGCAAGGAGGAAGTTCAGCACATCAGCTCTTCAACAAGACCTTCAAATAGCTGTGCCAATGTCTGACAATCCAGGTTCCTGAGAAATTTGGAAGCATACCAGTGCTCCAAGTCTAATTAAAAACTCTCAGGTATGTGACCAGCATGTCCTCCTCACATAATCAAAGATAGACTTATGGCTGGATGTGGGATTGACATGGGATATACTTTCAGGGACCTGGAAGTTTAGTGGTGAATTCAGCTTCTTCCTCTCTGTTCTCTCACACTGGGGATGGTCCTGTGGCCAGAGAGCAGAGATACTGGATGACTACACATTCACTGCAGTCCTATGTCCTGACCCAGCTCATCACCAAGTCCCTGCTGGTGCTTCCTGCCCTTCTCGGATCTCCCAACACACCTGCATGTGTGGCCATTCCATGCTTACATTTTTTTCCCCCAAATAATTCAGGTTAAGGAAAAGCTAGACTGGTGTTTTCTATGGTTAATCACCTATGCGATGTCATTTTGACAAAACCTCCCAGGTTCCCACGGACTTTCTTCCAGTATGGTTCATTTTGAATGCGGAAGAGAAAAATAAAACCTGGCATGCCCTCCTGGAAATGTTACCAGCCCCTCTCTGCTCTGCACTGCCTACTAAGGACTGCAAAGGGTTTCATCAGCCAGTTGAGGATCTGCCCCTGTTGCAGTAGGTTTCTGCTCATGGTTCTGCCATTAATAACATACCTCTGTGCTGCTTTGCTCCAGTGCTGTTCAGCAATCCATACCTTGATTTTTCTCTAACTCTACAGATGCTTTGCAGCACTGCATGCTGCCTTGCTAAAGATAAATTGTGTTTTCAGGTCATTTTTGTTTCAAGAACCAAAAGGTTTTTGTGCACATAACACATAAATTAAACATTATTAATGCTATTACTGTGATTGCATGTTCCAGTTCCCAGGCTTATTTTAATGATGTACATTATGAAAAAGCCATGTTGGCATAACAATGAAAAATATGTTGCTCTACATGGCATTTCATTTTATAGATTGACAAGAGAAGTCTATGATGATGACTAATTTCATGATAAGTTCATGTCACTTATTGCCTGCCATAAATGAAATGTCATATGCAGCCACCTATTCTACATTCTTGAATTCATTCTAATTACTGTCCTTAAACAAATGACTGTGACTGAGATCCCCTGCAGACAACAGGACTGTCTTTGCCTTTATCCTTTAATACATGCCAAATCTGTGCAACACAGGCTAAGACTTGATCTTAAATGAATATAAATTCTGGTTTGGCTGTCAATTACATGCATTATTTTAATGTATGAAACTGTATCACAGAATCACAGAATCACAGAAGGTTAGGGATTGGAAGGGACCTCGAAAGATCATCTAGTCCAATCCCCCTGCCGGAGCAGGATTGCCTAGACCATATCACACAGGAACGCGTCCAGGCGGGTTTTGAATGTCTCCAGAGAAGGAGACTCCACAACCTCTCTGGGCAGCCTGTTCCAGTGTTCGGTCACCCTCACCGTAAAGAAGTTTTTCCTCATATTTATGTGGAACCTCCTGTGTTCCAGCTTGCATCCATTGCCCCTTGTCCTGTCAAGGGAGGTCACTGAGAAGAGCCTGGCTCCATCCTCATGACACTTGCCCTTTACATATTTATAAACATTAATGAGGTCACCCCTCAGTCTCCTCTTCTCCAAGCTAAAGAGACCCAGCTCCCTCAGCCTCTCCTCATAAGGGAGATGTTCCACCCCCTTAATCATCTTCGTGGCTCTGCGCTGGACTCTCTCTAGCAGTTCCCTGTCCTTCTTGAACTGAGGGGTCCAGAACTGGACACAATATTCCAGATGCGGCCTCACCAGGGCAGAGTAGAGGGGGAGGAGAACCTCTCTCGACCTGCTAACCACACCCCTTCTAATACAGCCCAGGATGCCATTGGCCTTCTTGGCCACAAGGGCACACTGCTGGCTCATGGTCATCCTGTTGTCCACTAGGACCCCCAGGTCCCTTTCCCCTACGCTGCTCTCCAACAGGTCTGCCCCCAACTTGTACTCATACATGGTGTTGTTCTTGCCCAGATGCAGGACTCTACACTTGCCCTTATTATATTTCATTAAATTTCTCCCCGCCCAACTCTCCAGGTTGTCTAGGTCCCTCTGAATGGCTGCGCAGCCTTCTGGTGTGTCAGCCACTCCTCCCAGTTTTGTGTCATCAGCGAACTTGCTGACAGTGCACTCTATTCCCTCATCCAAGTCATTAATGAATATATTGAATAGAACTGGTCCCAGTACCGACCCTTGAGGGACTCCGCTAGACACAGACCTCCAACTGGACTCAGTCCCATTGACCACCACTCTCTGGCTTCTTTCCTTCAGCCAGTTCACAATCCACCTCACTACCCGATCATCCAGACCACACTTCCTCAGTTTAGCTGCGAGGATGCTGTGGGAGACCGTGTTAAACGCCTTACTGAAATCGAGATAGACCTCATCCACAGCTTTACCATCATCTATCCACCGGGTTACATCCTCATAAAAGGCTATCAAGTTGGTTAAGCATGACTTCCCCTTGGTGAAGCCATGCTGAGTGCCCCTAATGATCCCCCTATCCTTGATGTGCCTAGAGACAGCACCAAGAACAAGTTGCTCCATCACCTTTCCGGGGACGGAGGTGAGGCTGACCGGTCTATAGTTACCCGGGTCCTCCTTCTTGCCCTTTTTGAAGACTGGAGTGACATTCTCTTTCCTCCAGTCCTCAGGCACCTCTCCCATTGCCCACGACTTAGCAAAGATGATGGAGAGTGGCCTAGCAATGACTTCCGCCAGCTCCCTCAGCACCCGCGGGTGCATCCCATCAAGGCCCATGGATTTATGGATGTCCAGATTGCTTAATTGGTCCCTGACCCAGCCCTCATCTACCAAGACAGACTCCTCCTCTATCCTGACTTCTTCTGGGGCCTCAGGGGTCCGGGGCTCCTCAGGACAGCCTCCAGCAGTATAGACAGAGGCAAAGAAGGCATTCAGTAACTCCGCCTTCTTTTTATCCTCTGTCTCCAGGGCCCCCACCTCATTCATCAGTGGGTCTACATTGCCTCTAGTGTTGGCTTTACCTGCAATGTATTTGAAGAAGCCCTTTCTGTTGTCCTTGACCTCTCTTGCAAGGTTTAATTCCAAGGAGGCCTTAGCTTTCCTAGTTGCCTCACTACATCCTCTGACAACAGACTTATATTCCTCCCAAGTGGCCAGCCCCTCCTTCCATGATCTGTACACCCTCTTCTTCCACTTGAGTTTGTCCAGCAGTTCCCTGTTTAACCATGCAGGTCTCCTGGTACCCTTCCTTGACTTCCTACCTGCTGGGATGCTCTGATCTTGAGCTCGGAAGAAGCAGTCCTTGAATGCTAACCAACTATCTTGGGCCCCCTTACCTTCTAGTACCCTGACCCATGGGATTTCCCCTAGCAATTGCTTGAAAAGGCCAAAGTTGGCCCTCCTCAAGTCCAGGGTTGTGATTCTGCTAGCTATTCTGTTCCTGCCACATGAGATCCTGAACTCTACCATCTTTTGTCACTACAACCAAGGCTGCCCTCAACCTTCACCGCTTCAACCAGACCCTCCTTGTTAGTAAAGATAAGATCCAGCAGCGCTCCTCTCCTAGTTGGCTCATCCACCATTTGCATCAGAAAGTTATCATCAATGCACTGGAGGAACCTCCTGGACTGAGGATGGCTGGCTGAGTAGGCCTCCCAGCAAATATCAGGGTAGTTGAAATCCCCCACTACAACCAGGCCCTGTAATTGCGAGACTGCTCTCAGCTGCCTGTAGAAGGCCTCATCACCCTCCTCATCCTGATCCGGTGGCCTGTAATAGACACCCACAACAGTATCACCCCTGCCAGCCTGCCCCTTAATTCGCACTCACAAACTCTCAACGGGGGGGCTTTGTGTACTCAGCCTTTTCCTTCCTATTGGGTTCATTTCATAATGCCGCACAGTTGCAGAGCTCTCAATTTAATCTAGACGTTTTCTTTCCAGTTGATTTATTAATATTTCAATTCTACACACAGATGATGGAACAAAGTAACATAAATCTCCCAATGATTAGAAAATGTGATCATTTATTACATGGACAATCAGTTTATTTTAAAACATAATTAGTTTGTACCTCAGGAAACCTTTCCCCAGTTGTGATAAACTATAAATAATTACTGGCTCTCCTTTGGTGAAATTAAAAGCCACACAATGCTGCTACTAGGAATGTGTGATTTGTTGGAGAAAAGGGGTTCTGTTTTCACTCTGTATTTTCAGTAGATCGATTTTTCTTTCTTCTCATCCCTTAAGAGGGAGAGATAAAGAGAACAGATAGATAGATTTTAGGAGAGATGATTGACAAAGATAGCATAATATAGCCAGAATTACCAGTGTTTGTGGGAATATACTTCACAGTCCTCCTGCTAATCAAATGAAAGACAAAATCTTCAGTGATAATAGCAGGTGTTAATGGCTCTGCCAGCATCAGACTGGCCACCTTTCCTGATCCTACAAGCTGCATCCTAAAAGCTTCCCCAGCCAAGAGCCACAAGATATATCATACGCTTTGAAGAGCTGGGGCAGGAGGAACAGTTCGCAGGTGGGAGCTGACAATGTCTCCCTTAGAAGGAGAAGAGTTTTTTTGGGTGTTGATGGACGTGTGCTGCTGGGTTGCAGCAGGACTCAGTGACATTGGACTCAGGAGTCTCTGATGGCTCACACCTCCCAGCATACTCCAAAAAACAGGGATCTGCATAGAATCATAGAATGGTTTGGGTTGGAAGGGACCTTTAAAGATCATCTAATCCAACCCCCCTGCAATAAGCGGGACATCTTTGACTAGAGCAAGTTGATCAAAGTCCTGTCCAGCCTGACCTTGAATGTTTCCAGGGATGAGGCATCTACAACCTCTCTGGGCAACCTGTTGTCACAGATGCATGGCAGCATCTCACAGACAGCTATACCTCTGCTATCAGCCATGCGATGCAGCCCTGGCATACAAGTTGCACTTGAATGGCACGATGCCCAAATACAGCTCAAGAACACAAGCTGGCAACTGTGCTGTTCGGGCTACTGTTTGAACTGAATATCATTGCCCCTTTTCTCACAGGTCTGCATGGCTAATAGAAATGTATGGATGAATTTGTGTAGTCTGATCTCAGCTGGGATAAATTCAGTATTAGCTGGAACAACAGTTCCAGATGCTGGTTCTGTCACCTGCCCTGTCTGCATCCTTTACTACATGAGAACTTGCTGCTATTGAAGGCTGTTGTCAGCCCTGTCACAAAGATGTCATTTCCTTGGCTTGCTACTCTGGTTCACTCATTTGTAAAATGGGAGTAACAATTACGTACTTGACAAGGACTTCTGCGGCGTTCACGCATTCATGTCTCTAAAGCTTTCCAGGATCCTTACCAAACAAACAGTAATGCATCATTATTCACACAAATTTTTTTCAGTCAGATCTCTAATTCTGGGGGAGTCCGTGCTTTGTCTTGCTGCAGTGCCAGTGACAATGAAATTCACTTTCCAGTCACATAATAAATATGCAGGTTCTGAATTTACGAACCGATTTATCTATGTGCAAATAATAAACTTCTCTTGATGGTCACTGTCATGGTTTAAAGCTGGGCCAGCTATTAAACCAGTGGCAGATGATGCTCTCTGTTAACCCTCTCCCTCTGCCCAGAAGGGGAAGGAAAAGAGAAAAGGGATAGAAACTTATGGGTTGGAAAGGAAAAACAATTTTATCAAACTATAACAATGAAAAAGAGTATAATAAAAATAATAGAAATAATTAAATATATAAGTATATACAAAACCGAGACTGAGCTCCCCTGATGATGGCCACGTCACCACCGGCACTGCAGGTCAGGCTCTGGGAAGGACCAGACTGGGCCCAGCGATGGATGGGAACTGGATTCAGGAACGCATGGACTGGGATCAAGAGCAGGAGAAAAATGGACAGTCCTTTTCGGACGCCAGTCATAGAAGAAGGGGGCGAGACCCTCGTGATCCCCGCGCTTTATACTAAGAATGACGTGTATAGGATGGAATACCTTCACTGGTCAATTTTGTGTCACCTGCCCTGTCCGCTCCTTCCTGGAGGTGTGACCTTCCTGCGGCTCTTCACTTGTAATTAGTGAGGAATTTAGCAGTGACCTTGGTTCCTCTAGGAATAAGTACAGCAAGAGCTGCATACCATTCCTACTGGTGCCTCAGTGATAACTACAAACTTCGAGCGTTATCAGCCCTGGAAGCAGACACTGTCTGCAAAACATGCAGTTAGTTTCAGACAGTGCAGTTACTTAGAAGAGACTTAGCTGAAAGGAAAAATCACTGAAAGGAAAATTGGTTCTGTTTTAGGCCAAACCAGGACAGTCTTGAAAGTTACTGGCAGAGCTTCCAACTTGTTGGAAATTACTGGCAGAGCTAGACTATATGTTGCAGATGAACAGCACAGGTAGTATATGTACACTGATGAAGACATTATTTGTTTGTATTTGTTTCTGGCATCTCTATTAAGATCTTAAATACTGTGGATTCTGTTACCAGCAGAGCAATTTCCATATCAAAAATTATCAGTCATTCACTGCAATCAGCTCTCACCCTTAGCATTTATTCTATTCTTAATTACCATGCTGTCAGCTTCATCCTTGTAGGATAAATTGCATTGTCCCACAATATATTTATGAAACACTGAAATATTAAACTCATGATAAACAAAGTCATGTGTACAACAAGAAGAAAGGGAGGAGTAGGAGAGGGGAGGGATGAGCTCAGACTAGCAAGCTCTCAAGCCTTTCAGCTGTCTCTAGGATCTAAAGGCCAGTATTTGCCCAGCAGGCAATGAGAAGGAGTAGTGGAGAAGAGCAAGATGAGGCCCAACAAAGATGACTTGTTCAGTCGATGTGAAGTATTTAAGATCTGAGTCCAGGTCTACTCAAATCAACTAAAAGGCTTCCCTGGAAAGCCATAAGTTTGGATTAAGCTCTTTGTTTCAGAGGAAATCAGCTTATTATCAGCTCTTACAGCTGGTCTGATTCAGGAACAAGAAGGTCAAGTGACTTTCCAGAGATGACATGGTGATGGAGTGTCTCATTTCAGTTTAAACCTAGAACTATTCTGGTTGTCATATCTATCTACCTACCTAGGCATTTATAAAACATCCATCATTGTGGTATCTCAGCACTTACACAGTCACTTAAGCAGATGACCTTCTGAAAAATCTATTCTTCACCCCAGCCTCATACTTGCTGACTGGAGCGGGAGCTATTCTTTTTCATCCTTCTCCTTCTGTCTCCAAGGAACTGAAAGAAAACTTTTTTTTTCCATTGCTATGGAGAAGACAATCACACTATCCAGGCTTGTTAACTACTAGCTCTCTAGCCGTGCAAGGCAAACATTGCTAATAAAAATGTCTTACAATTTAAAAATAAATTGCTTTGCTAAATAGAAATACTAAATAGCAGCAGAGCTCCTCCATCCTTTTGCTAATAGATTTGATAACTCTTATTTCTTATTTACTATTTGTCCCTGGCTGAAGTCAGTAAAATAAATGAACACGTAGTTATTCTGTCCCAATATGTTCTTTATTTGCAGCCACCTCAAATAACATTTTATATATCTACTACTCCCAGCTGTTATGTCTCAAACCGGTATCATCAGCTTTGGCAAGGAGAGGATATCCTGTCTATTCTTTGGCAATATCTAGCTTTATAACCTGACATAACATTTGCTTATGCTTATTCTGTGGGAGGGCAATGCACATCTCAAAAAACTTGTTAGAAATCAGCATGCAAAAAGGATTATGGAAAACGCATAATAAATAAGCTAAAGAAGACTTCATGTGAAACTCAAATAGCTCAGTGCAGAACCAGCCTGAGAAGACAATTGTATGGTGGAGGTGGGATTCAGAAGGATCTTTTTCTTCTAAAATATGACAACCCACTTACAATCATTCACCACCTTATTATTAAAAAAGATAATAGAGATAACACACAGAAGATACATTCCATAGTCATTTGATTGCAGTCATATCAAGAACCAAAAATAGGTTACTGCCCTTTAGGTCTATTGTATGTTTTAGTAAACTACATGTCTGAATGTGACTAAGTGGGTTGTTTTAATTAATTCCACATTTTTCTGTATTTTTTACATCTCTTTTCTTCTGCTTGAATATCTTGACTTTGTCCTGGATATACCTAAGGGATCTAATTTATGTAAACTACCCAATTATCTTTCAACTGCTGTCTGTTGCAGTTGCAATTTATAAATGAATCTGAATCCAGGAAAGGGTGTGTAATTAAATGAATAATCAGAAAATGAAAATGATGAAAACCCGCAATACTTCTTTGATTATTATCATGTCCTAGAAAGTTAACTTTGCTACAAACAAAGCCTTACAAAACTAGAAATCTATCCTTGCTTGTCCCACCTCAGTTGCATGTTGATTTCAAAGAGACCCATCATGGACTGAAGGGCACCAGTAGCATTTTCAAGCTTATGCCCGATAATGTTCATAAATAGGGTCTTTCTGACAACAAGCGGGGCATCACACCATACAACTTTTAAATGGAGAGAAGTGAAAAAGCAGGCATCATAACTGGAATGACAGGATAACTATATTGCTAATGTCAGAAAAAGGGACATTGAAGAGCAAGGAAATTTGTAGATCGTGAAAGGCTTAAAACATTGAGTTGGGCTGTCTTAGGACATGTTTAGATGACCCATTCACAGCTGATGAGAAACAAAATAAGCTCTTTGTGTACATCCAGGAGAAGACACTATTCTGGTGACTCATGCTCCAGTGCTGCTAGACCTTCCTTATCCGCTCATGTCCTCAACATTCAATGCAAATGATACTTGCATAATCAGTCTCCCAGAAGTGTGTGGCCAGGCAACTGCTGTGCAAAACAGAGGCTGCCTTCTAAGGTGGAACCTGAGGTCTGTGGATTGTACTTTGTCTCCAGCAGACAAGAAGTTTTAGAGTAAGCCATTAAGATATTGCAGTAGTCAGGTATAAGATAATGTGTTTCTCCTCCCCTTCCTCTTCTCATGTGAGGTGTACAAGAGTTGATAATCAGCTCTGAATCATGTGGTTTAATGTTCCCTCCAGAATGTGCATAATTAATTATGGTAATTCTGACACAAAAACATCCTGGTTAGTTCTTGGTCTCTACAACTTCCTTTGACAAGAACTTCCATAGCTGCGTTATCAGTTCTGTGGAGTATTTCCTTTAAGTGATCTTGAGGTTCCCACCTCTTAATTTTATTGAAAGTCCCATTTTTCCAACCTATTCTCTCTATAATACTAATGATCCCATTATACAATATTTTTTCTTTTTGACCTCTTCTTCACCTCCATTATGAGGACTTTAATAGTGTCCTTACAAATTGTTCAGATGACTTATTTTCAGGCTATCAACTGTTCATGAAGTGTTCACCTCTGCTGAGAAGTTCTCACCTTCCTAAGTTTTCAACATTTGTTGGTACCAAGGAAAATGTTCAGTTTGCAGTTGTTCTCAGGTGTTATTAATGTTGCATCTGCCTCAAGATTTAGCATCCTGACTAATCTACTGGCATTTTGTGATGGAGTGACTGCATCAGTAGAACAAGGGAAGAGCTACAGATGTCATCTACGTGGATTTCTGTAAGGCCTTTGATACAGGCTACCACAACATTCTTACCTCTAAATTGGTGAGATATGGGTTTGACAGATGGACTGTTAGATGGATAAGGAATTGGCTGTATGGCCATGTCCAAGGAGTTACAGTCAATGGCTCAATGTCCAAGTGGAAACCAGTAATGAGTGGTGTCCCTCAAGGGTCCATACTGACATCAGTACTGTTTAATATCTTCATCAATGACATAGACAGTGGGATTGAGTGCACTCTCAGGAAGTCTGCAGATGCACCAAGTTGAGTAGTTCAGTTGATATGCTAGAGGGAAGGGATGCCATCCAGAGGGAGCTTCACAGGCTTGCAGAGTGGGCCCATGACCTCATGAAGTTCAACAAAGCCAAGTACAAGGTTCTGCACATGGGTTGAGCAATCCCTGATATCAATACAGACTGGGGGATGAATAATGGAGAGCAGCCCTGCTAAGAAGGACTTGAGGGTATTGGTGAATGAAAAATTGAACATGAGCCAGTAATGCGCACTTGCAGCCCAGAAAGCCAATCGTATCCTGGGCTGCATCAAAAGAAGTGTGGCCAGCAGGTCCTCCCCCTACTCTGCTCTTGTGAGACCTCACCTGGAGTACTGCATCCAGTTCTGGAGTCCTCAGTGCAAGAAAGACATGGACCTGCTGGAGTGGGTCCAGAGCAGGGCCACAAAAATGATCAGAGGGATGGAACACCTCTGGTCTGAAGAAAGGCTGAGAGACTTGGGGTTGTTCAGCCTGGAGAAGTGAAGGGTCCAGGGAGACCTTATTGCAGCCTTTCAATTTATAAAGCAGGTTTATAAGAAAGAGACAGACTTTTTACCATGGCGTGTTGTGACAGCACAAGGGGCAATGATTTTAAGCTGAAAGAGGGTAGATTTAGATTGGACGTAAAGAAGAAAATTTTTTACAATGAGAGTGGTGAGACACTGGAATGGGTTGCCCAGAGAACTTGTGGATGCCCCATCGATTGGAAGTGTTCAAGGTCAGGTTGGATGGGGCTTTGTGCAACCTCATCTAGTGAAAGATCTCCCTGCCCATGGCAGGAGGCTGAACTAGATGATCTTTGAAGGTCCCTTCCAATGCAAAAGATTCTATGATTCTGTGATTCTATGATCCTCCCAGCTCTACATATAGCCCAATACTTTTCTGCACATTAAATCCCCATGCTGGACCAGTAGTCTCCCTCCCCTGTGGTCCCACACAGATTTCTGGGATCGGCAGCTAAAAAAGCTGTAGCTGCCCCCTAGGGAGCTGTGTTTTCAGTTCATCAGACCTTATTTTGGTGTGTGATGCCCAACCTGGATGCAACATCTCAGAAGAGGCTGGCTGCAGCATAAGCCAAATCCTGTCACCTGCAGGATTGGTGACCAAAAGGGTTCATAAAGGACCGTGCTGTAAACCTATTGTAGGGGCATAGAAAAACTTCAGCTAAACAAACCAAAGGAACCCAGCAGCTTTGGTCTGGTACAACAGGGACTACCATCGTTGCAGATTGATGTCTGAGAAGATCTGACACAGACAGGTTGCTGAACGTTGCATGGGTTTTTTTGGTGACCTTCATGTCATGTGATAAGTGAGTGAATGGCTGCAGCTTCTGATAGCTAAAAACCCATTGTTAGTGGCTTCCCAGAATATTTTTACATTGTCAAAAACAATGTGCCCAAAATCCATGAAACTATGCAGACTCACAAACAGTTTTCCGAATGTATGATGGAAAGACAAGGTGGATTAAAAAAAAAAAGAGGAACACATGACAGACTAAACTGAGCTTTACTTCATGATGATATCCAGGGATTGAGGACAGCTGCATCCTATCTGAGGTTTTATTTTTACTTTTCTGAGGTTGGTGATTTTTTTACAGTTCTTAATTGTAGGTTCATCAATACATATTTTAACTTCTCTGTGATTTATAATTATTATGGCATGTATTGCACTAGCCTTCTGACAACACCAAGGAGCATTTCAGGACTCTCCCACAGCATTCCCTGTGTGCCATCAAAACTGCTCCCTTCCCCAAGGGTACCTCTATGCCAAATGGGAACGGCACTGCTGAATCCACACTCAAACTTGCCTACCTTTTGGCTGTCCAGTCTGAAAGAGTGGCCTTGGCAGTGCCCAGAAAGGCCATCCAGAACAGGTGAGACATCTTATGCCCCAGCACATCCAGTGGGTTAGTGCAGGGCCAGACTTGCCTCAGTAAGCTGCTGTCCTGCAGGCAGCGAGGCAGCTGGCTGTAGGGAAGAGGCAGGGAAATGGGCAGGAGAAGCAGCACACTGTTCACAGAAAGACCACATTGTTGAAGCTGGGGACACCTAGCCATGGAGCTACTTCAGCTGAGCTTTGTGAGGAGTCAGCAGAGGCAGCAGGAACAGGGAGACAATTACAATGGCAGCAGCAGCAGACAGCTCTGTTTGGGTTTACAAAGACTGTCCTGGCTCTTACTCTCATCCTGCGTGTTGTGGTTTTATCTTTTTTTTCCAGGTTGCTGTGTATTCCATGAATATATATATATATATTCACAGATATACTCATGAATATGTTCATGAATCATATATATAAATGTTCAATGCTACACCATACTGTATAGATGCATAATTGGACGATATGACACCCAACACAACATTTATGTGTTCTGCTGCTTGTTTTCCTGTTCACACAGGTTTATTTTTCTCTCTCTCAAGTTCAAAGTATGCTACTCGAACAGCCCAGAAAATAAGAGACATGTCACTGAATATGTGCTTTGTTCAGCTTTGTGATTATCTGATTCCTCTCTGCCACAGTTCACACTAGTTAAGCCGAACAAAGACCTACTGTACCTTGACAGCAGGACCATCTGGAGTTCATTTTTGTAATTGTTTTCAGACACACACAGTTCTCCTCTGGCAAATAGGTATTTTAAGGCATGACAGGGCATGTTCATTAATTTATCATGAAACTAATGTTGAGTTTCATATCATTCTGAAAATTATATTTTTGCCATCATAAGTAATTAAGCCTGATATAGAAGTGTGAATGTGTGCATGTGTATGTGCGTGTGTGGTATGGATATATAATTACATGGCTGCCCACCTGCAAGCTGGGAATTACAGATGACAGTCATGGAAGACAGATTGATTTTTCCATCCTAATAGCTTAGAGACTGTCTTTTTAATTGCAACTGTTCTGCCAATTCTTTGCAGGAATTGCATCTGGTAAAGGGAATTAAAGGCATTCAGACTGTGAAAGGAATTGCAGTGCAAATGCATTAGCATCAAGACTTATTTGTATGTAGATACATATTCTGATTGCATATTTTATAGGTGAGCAGAGAACCCAGCGCTGTGGTTTTTACGGGAATGCACAGTGAGGTGATATTGCTCAGGCAGAATTTGGAAATTGATGTACCAGATGTAATCATATGCTTTTCTGGCTGACACTCAGGAAATGTAGGGTTGATGGGTCTGATTTCCAAAAGTAACTAAGAAACATAGAAGTCCATGGTCAAAAGGGCATTAAAAAATAGATTTGCAAAGGAACAGAGATAGCTAGTGAGATTTACAAAGCCTGGAGCTGAGTTAGGAACGCAATTCTCTGTTGCTTTCCCATCCTTGCCAAATTGTCTGTTTAGCTGATTTCAGTAGGTGACTATCTGTACATTTAGATGCTTGAATATCTTTGAAAATCTGGCACTACACATAGAAAACGTCATCAGGACTTCACTATGTTGGAATAAGAAAAGCATTACTTTCTTCTTAGGAGCTTTTGATGATTACCTGCCATCTGTGATCCTTATTTACTAGTTAATGAAGGACTACTGCTAGGGACAGGACAGGTAGGATTCATTTTACTTGGTGTTAAATGTTTCCACTGTATGTTTCATCAGCAGGTTTAGTCCCTACTCCAATGGAAAGTAAAAAGCACTAGCAGGACATGATTTATTTGACCTGTTTTAAATATCTACTTAAATGAGCTGAATCATACTTAGAGGTGCTTCTTTCTCTCCAGTTCTCTATCAACAAAATCAAGAGAAGTTCAGATGTAGATATCTAGATTAAAGACACAACATCAGGAGAAGCACAACCAGCAGATCCAGAGAAAGTATTATTATTCCCCTCTACTTTGCAATGGGGAAGTCACACCTGGAATTCTGAGTCCAGTTCAAGAGGGATGGGGAGAAACTGGAGAAGGATTGTTCAGCATAGGAACAAGGCGTCCAGAGGGGTGGTAAAAATCTCCATTCTTGAAGGTGTTCAAGATTTGGTTAGTCAGAGCCCTGGACGACCTGACCTGGTGACGAGTTAGTCCCACTTTGGTGGAAGGTTGACTCCAGGTCTTGCCATCAACATTTCTATAGTAGAGGTCCTTCTTAGAAAACTAAGGGAACAAAATCCTTCCCTACATGACTCTAAGAAACAGACTGAATTTGGTGGTGTTTGTGACTTTTTTCAAATGCTTATATTAATTTTGTCACATCTTATCAGTTGCATCTTTGAATCCCCTTCCACCCATAGGAATACTCTTCTTTCAACCAACTAATGATTTGAAACTGCTGTGAAGAAACTAAATAGAAATTCCCACAAGAAACTGATATTTGGTTTTGTCTCTTGCAATGGCCAGAAATGCAGGGGTGGCTCTTACTTTAGGGACAGTTTGGCCCATCCCCACCAGAATTTTATAAACCTCACTGGCATCTTTCTTCATCCTTCTATTTTAATTGTTGTATGCAGTAGTAGCATAGTGCAACAGGAATCCTTTTTGTGCTCAGCTGGAGCTGCCATATGGAAACTTGTTAAAACATGTAACAACTTCCCATAGATTTTTTTTAACTAACACTTGAGAGGTGGGAAGTAGTTCTCATCTATTCACACACTTGTACGGTAGACCTCTGTAGGGATTTTGCCTGCTGACCCTAAGCCTGGGGAGATGGACAAGTGTCAGCTTGGACTGAGCGTGACAAATAACATGTAGGAGAAAGCTTAAAGGGTCATTTACAAGGTAACGGCAATTTCTCTGCTTTCTGAAGTATAATAACTAAATATTTTAATCTTGTTCGTATTGACTTGATAATGAATAACCTTCACCATTCGTGTTTTGTATTATATTATTTTCTTAAACCTCCCTTGTGTTATACATATGCATATACACATAAAAGCCTACTACAAAATTTTATGCTGAGATTCCCACTAGTCAAAATGCACTAGAGCAGCCACCAGAGAAATGCGAGAACCAGATTCCTTTTTCTACTGATCAAGATCCAGAAATAAAATGTTTTCAAACACTGGGGATATATTTGCAAGGATTGAGCTTGTAAGCTTTGTTACAGATGCTTAGATAAATAGAAAAGTCTGAAACCTTTCTCTTCACTATTATGAGTAGCCTTGCAAAGTCTGACTTCTTTTAAGTCAGCAATTGAAATGAGGTGCGTATGTGGAAGCTGGATAGAAATGTCACACTGAAATGAAGATGAACAGCTAAACTGGAAGTTTCGTCAGATCCTAAATATTTAATTTCTACTCATGAGGGTAGCTTTAGTGCTCATCATTTAAAGTTATTCCATCCCTGAGGTCATGGTAATTTTGGAAGTGCAAGAGCTCAGAAGCTTTCTGCTCATGTTTTAAAAGAAAGCGTCTTTATGAAAGAGAAGGATCAAGATAAAGCAAGTCCTATAGCAAAGGCTGGGTAGAGAACAGTGGGTGAAGTGAAATCACATGAGAGGGGAAAGACTAAGCACAAAAGGTAATACCACTGTTTTACAGTTCTTCCACTCCTTGACTCTATTTCCTACAATTTTACTAATTCACTTGACCTAAGCAAACAGGATGCTCAGAAATGGATTCACTGGGAATCCCTAGGGTCTATAGCCCCATTCCGGTGAATGCTACCTTGTGCAGCACTCTGGCGGCAGAAGGCAAACAGCCTTCCCTTCCACAACTCCCACTGGTCCCCATACCCTTATCCGCTTTTGGGAAATATGAGTGAATACTTATGGTTTTATATACTTTGTGGACATATGAAAGGCTACAATGTCTCACAGAGTGACAAAAAATAAGGACCCTTGAATATGGTGCACAAACCACTGCAGAATGGCATAGTTTGAGGGATGAACTCATAAGCCAAATGTCTTGAGATGCTAACTACAAGTGGAAACAGAAACAAGTTTTCAAAAGGCCATTTGCATCTTGTTTCAACTAAAACATGTAGAGTGGAGTAAATTGTCTAACCCTGCCATTCTGTTCCTCTGGTAAAAAGATGTACTGAGTTTCAGGGCAGTTAATTTGTCATCCAAAGTTCATGTCTACTTTAATTCTTATGGACTGAATTGTGATCAGCAGAGCCACAATTTTGGAACATCATGTTTACAAGGAAAAGCACTGTTTACCATGCTCAAGATTGCAATGCCATCTGCCATTTCAGTTTATGTAGAAAATCAGAGCCATGCAACTTCACTATGGGAAATATTTTCTGGTTTTGTTTTTTTGCTGTGTTATGACAGCACAGTAGCATGAATGAGACAGAGATCCCAGTATGACTGGGAGAATACCTTCTAAGAGGCAGGACTCCCAACCTGGTATCTGGGTACATATCCCTGTATTTATGGCACAATAAAATACTGGGTGCAGTTTTTAGATACGGTACCAGAAGCATTCTTGCTCCTCTAGTGTTGGAGCAAAATATCCCCGATGACAGCAGAGGTCTTTTGCCTGGAGAAGGCCACAGTCCCCAGCTGTGCTGCTTCCCAACCTCAATGTGGTCCTGCACAGCCAGTGTGAACAACACTCTCAACATGCAGCTGGGGAGTGATGCAGGGGTAAATCCTGGCTCCACTGAAATCACTGGCAGGTTGAAGGAGGGATTTTTAATTGACATCAGTACATTCAGAATTTCACACCATCTAATTTTCAAACACTTCTGGTTACAAAGGTAGAACTCAGCCCTGCAATAAACAGAGACAAGTCACACAGACAAAATGGAAATCAGTGAATCTGTACTAGTTCTGAATTTAGTTATACCTTTACTTCTGTAAAATACCGTATGCAAATGTGTGTACATGAGAGAATGTAGGAGCGTGTACCTCCACCAGCTAGGTACTTATATTTAGCAACCTGGCAGCCGGAAAAATCAATCTGTATGCAATGACCATCTCATATCTCCTAAATTCATGAAAGTTCTGGGACTGAGGATTCATATTGATTTTTTTATACTATTTTAGGTTTTATTCCTAGGAATTTATTTCAGCAGTCATTTAGTACTACATATCAGTAAAGTTCAGTAAAATCTACACAAGCAGTTCTTCTTTAACACAAATTAGCTCTAATATTTTTCCTTGGTTAAGTATGACAGATATGCAGTTTTACTGTTTGCCATCATGCAAGGGAGAAATCTATTAGAGGTTTTACAAATTACAAGAAATGAGAAAATGTCATTAATTCCCAGACCCCTGGATGATTAATACATGAAGTTTTGCACAGAATTAAATTAAATGATGACATTGAATTTCATATAAATCTGGTCATGGTGTTATGGTTGAAAAATGCGCACTGCAACATCCTGTGGTACCCTGCAGTACGTATGGACAGCATGGGGGTCAGCAATGAGCATATCTGTCCTGTATCAAGGACTTCTCCTGAATTTGTACTCCCAAACTACAGGTATTTACAGGGGACACTAAAACTGAAGAAATGGCAGGTACTCTGAAAGAACCAGAAAAAGAACTTGAGCAAATGTGAACAATAAGAAGTAGTGCAACTCAGTGGTGGTATTTGCTGTAGCTCATCAAGATGATCCCTCTGAATTTCCAAAGGGATTCAGAATTCAGTAGTAGAATCTGAAGCCTAATGATTGCAGCCCTGATCTAAAATGAACTTGAGATGTTTTTAATGCTTCTAAGGAGATCAAAAGAGACCTGTTAGTGGATGCTCGTGAGTTTCTGAAAATGAGGTGATTTTAGGGTGTTTCAAGCTACACTAACCAAAATTAATTAACAGTGGTTTAAGTCTGTAGGAGAATAAGAACACATAGTGAGAGCCTAACTGCATTTCTCTATGTAAAATTAAAAAAAAATAGTCTATTCAATTGGTGTGTCATTCTGGGGGCACAAAAGATGGAAGTAATCTGGTCACACATAGATAGCTGTAGTGTAGCAATCTCCACCGCAGTTAGTCACACTGATCTCTTTCTGTAGTCTTTGAAGGAGCAATTCTTCATGGAGAAATCCAAACATGACTTGCTCCAGAGAGTCTTATATCTCTCCATTGACTATAAAGTGGATATCAGGTAGCTAGTTCAGATGGAGACACCTGAAGTCTGGTGAGATAGATCCTTCCTGTAAGATCTGCAAGACCCTTATTTATTATCACTGAATTTCTCTTAAACCCTGAAAGTCCATTACTGCCATACCTGAAATTCTTCAGTTCTGTTAGTGCTAGATATTGAGTACTCCTAATCCTGGACTAAATTTATGCTAGCTAGGCAGTTCAATAGAGAGACACTCAAATTAGATAACTGCATGTGAACCATGGAGAAAAGAAGGCTGAGGGGAGACCTTATTGTTCTCTACAACTACCTGAAAGGAGGTTGTAGCGGGATGGGCGTCAGCCTCTTCTCCCAGGCAACTAGCAACAGGACGACAGGGCATAGCCTCAGGCTGCAACGGGGGAGGTTCAGTTTAGGCATTATGAAAAATTTATTTACAGAAAGGGTTATTAGGCATTGGAATGGGCTACCCAGGGAAGTGGTGGAGTCATCATCCCTGGAGGTGTTTAAGAAAAGACTAGATATGGCACTTAGTGCCATGGTCTAGTTGACACAGTGGTGTTAGGTCAAAGGTTGGACTTGATGATCCCAGAGGTCTCTTCCAACCTAGTTGATTCTGTGATTATAGACAACAGACATCTAGTCAATAGCAGAGCCCAGAGAATGATTCAGTCATCCCCTAGAAAGAAGAGGTATAATGGTTGCCTACACATAGGTAATGAACATCTTCTAAGCACTGGGGAGTACCCATCTGATCTCCAGCTGCCATTCCTGATAGGCAAGGCCTCCCTGATGTCCTGTATCTTATCTGCCAGCCCTGTGCATGTGTCTTGGATACCCTAGGGCATCACAAGTGGCACTAGCCATTAATGTTTAAGTGAATTAGTCCCACGTTCAGATGTCTAGAGTGAACTGAACTACGTGCTGTACAGGATGATAACTAATCTGTGAGAATGATGTCAGTCATTTAACTTTCTCTCAATCTTTTGAGGATGGACCAAATCACTGGTAACTGGCTGACCACCTTTGAATAAACACAGTAGGAAGCTGCTGCCTTCTCAGTTAGGACTGGTACCTGTGTTTAGCAGAGATGTCATTAACCATTTGAACAGCTTCCTAAAAGGTGCAGTGATCCATTGTCATTTCTGACACCTTTATGTACAGGCTGAAGTGACCTTTTTTCTTGAAAATGTGCCTAGCTCAACAAGACATGAAGGGCTTGATGCAGGAATTATTAGGTGGCATTCAGTGTGTCATGCAGGAGGTCAGACCAGATAATCATAATGGCTCCATCTGACCTTAACACTCTCTGAAATCTATGAGCAGCTCATGGGTAAGAATCAGGTTAAAATATACAGATGGCTGTGAGCAGAAGTTACTCTCTGACCTTCAGCTCTATGTGAGCCATGCATCAGAGTTATGGCAAAATTCATCATAGTGCAAGATTAAAAGTTTTGGGTGGGACAAGACACTATATCTTGATTAAACCAGCAGAAAAGCCATAAATTGCCTGCTTCCCTCTAGAACAGAAACTGTGGCGTTTTTTCTTTTTTTTTTGGCCTAGGTCCACTAGTAAATATTCTGCAGCAGGTGCAAAAACTATTTCCCTCTTTCTTAGTTCCTGTTTCATTACAGGTGAGAAACTGGGAGCACTGGAATCCAATGCCATCTGCCCAGAGGCGACACTTTACTCAGCTACTCAGCGAAACGTCACCTCCATCAGCTCACGTATCAACCTCAGCTGAAAGAAAACTCCCTCACTGGGAAGATGTTCGTACATTTTCCTCAGTATTCAAGTTTTATCTTTCCTGAGAAAGTTATTAGTGGTGCGAAATACATTGTATTCAGAAGAGTCAATCTATGAAATGACACTGACTTGCCAAACTGGTTTCCATATAACCCAATCCTCCTCCTTATGATTATTCCCATTAATCTTGTTACAGTCCCTAAGAGCCTAGTAATGAATCAGGAACTCACAGTGCCAGGTGCTGTACAAACACAGGATGTAAAGGTATCTCCAAGGCACTCAGAACTGGCAACAAGAGTCAATGGAGGATACAAAAAAGTATTGGTAAATAGGAGGAAGAATTGATCGTGGCTGTGGCCAGGCAGTTGGAGCACATCAGTAGCCAGTGTGAAGTTATGGTGGGCCTAACGGGAAAGAAGAGATTATGAAGGCATAAGAGAGGGGTGCTGGAGGCACGTCACTTTATTACACCATGACTGCCCCCAAATGCAAAGGACAGTGGGGATAAATGTATGAACACACATACTTGAAAGGCATCCAGGTGAGGAAAGGATGCTTACAGCAGGGAGGGTCTGGTGGTAACTGAGATGGGGTACAGAACTGACCTTTCAACACAAGTGTGAAAGTAGCCCATTAAAGAAGTCAACAAAGAAGGTAAGTAGGCTGGGTTTGCTGTAGTACGGGAAAGGAGTCTGTCAAGGGTTTAAAAAAGAGAATGCCATGGTCAATGACAGGAAAATGATCTCTTTTTTAACTCCATGGTGACTGAGTGCTGGCAGAGCAAGACTATTTAGCAGAGCACAGAAAAAGGAAGGACAACGATGGAGAAAAAGATGGAAATTGCCCAGTTACCCAGAAACCATCACACAACTAATGAAAAGCTGCTGCATCCAAACATTGTTTATTTTCCATTGATCTCTTTCTAAATCCTGGCACTTCTGTTTCTTCTATTTATAGTAAAGCTGGGAGCACCAAACAGGCACATACAAAAATGTCTTGAGCAGCCCTGTATCACAGGCAGAGCCTGAACCCTCATCCATTACTCTACCTCTTAAGTTTTATGAGAGGGAGGAATTCTGCCTGAAACAACCCTATTCTGTGTCCCTTCCCAGAGAGGTGAATCACAGCAAACAGTGTATTTGTGAGCAAAAATGTACTAAGGCCTGGGCTAATTCTTTGCCATGGATGAGAAGGTCTGTAAAGACAGGGCTTGCCTCTGTCTCCCAAAGCTGGCCCAGAGCAGCTGAAGATCTGACCTGTTGCTCTAACTTTATGCAATTTCATACACTTCTCTTGGGATTAAATGTTTTGCATTCAGCGTAGCTTCTTAATGTCTCCTGCATTGTCCCCTGGTTTGCTCCTCACTTTATTTTAGATTCATTTACCAATGGATTTTGATTTTCTGAAGTTTATTTTGTCACAGCATAATGTTTTCTTTCTTCTGGGCTGCCTTCCAAACACCGCTTGTTGAGATTGGCTTCTAAATTTTAATTAAAGTAACCTTTTGTTTGGCCCATAAATTGAAATGCTCTGAGTTCTTTTTTTCTGTCCACTTCAAGGCATCAAGCCAAACATGAAATACTGAAAACTGTCCAGACATACCCTTCTCTCTTTCCTCTATACTCGAGTTCCTCCCGCAAGAGACAGAGCTACTGTCAGCAATGTCCCTACCACAGTCCTGTGACCTCCCATTGGAAACACTCTCTCCAGAATGACTGACCTTATGGCAAGGCAGTCACATCAATGAGAGCACATCAGCGCATTAACTGAGTGACAACCTGGGCTTTGCTGTTGTGCTCTTGAACTCTTGGACAGAAAGACAGCAGTGGGTGTGCACTGTCATACACTTGGTTCAGTTGAAGTTGTGTTAAACATTTGATCCTGCTCACAGAAGATAAGGCATTAGGATAAATCAGCTTCCTGATTTTTAAAAAGTTTGTAAGCACCTTGATTTGAAAGAAAAAGGGACAAATAGCAACAAAAACACCTCCCCTCCTCTTTCCATCCCTCTCTGTTGTGAATCTTCAGCTGTGTGAAAGAGATTTTGCAAGGGGGATATAAACAGCTAAAAGATCAAAGCAGATCAACACACAGGATAGCTGGGGCTTAATGAGCTACCCAGCTGAGCACAGGGAGCTCACCACTCCCATACAGCACCCAGCACCTTTGCTGGCTGCACAGGCTCCACCTTGGGGGGAGAAGAGTTGGTCTCTGCAGCCCCAGGGCACATCCTCGATGGTGCTGAGTAGCCCTATTTCACATCCCTGTTTGATTCCTGAGGGTTTTATATTTTCCCACAATGGGGTTTTTCTCATGAGCACTAGAGCTGGTAGCAATGCCATCTCAACCATGCCACCTCTGCCCATGGTGTCACCTTGTGTCCTTCCCTGGCTCTGCTCTACAGATGCCTCTTGGCTCTTTCTGATGACTGCACAATGTCTGCATCAGCCTGAGCTGTGGCTATGCAGCCATGAGGGCTGTATCAGCTGCTGGGATTTGGGGATCTTGGGTGCAGGTGGTTGGCCGTGGGGCAGGAGGGTGAGGAGGTGACAGCTGAGGTTGCAGACAGAGGTTTACATCCCCATTTTTGCAAACTGTATTCACAGCAATAAACCCAAAGACAAAGAAGTGAACATGATAGTGTGTGGCTGAATCAAAGTGTGGATCTTCCATATGAAAAAGCAATACTTACTATTTATTTTAGCAAATAATAATTTACATCCTGACAAAGGATGTTAATAGGATCTGTTAACAGACAAAGTTTCAAGCATCCTCAACCCATATTTTCATCACACCCAAGCCATTATCCCTTCTCCTTGCTCTCTTTCTTCTCTGGTTTTAAAGTTCTGTTATTTAATACAGAATGTCAGATTCCCTACTAGCTCTGTAAACTTCAACGACACTGCAATGGAAAGCTGTCTGGCCCAGTTATAGAGTAAGAACATGGTTTGGCAGTCAATGCCAGCTGAGCAAATTTTAATGCTTTGTGGGATGACCCACAACACAGACCAGGGAAGGACCTGAAGAGGAGGAGAGAGATGGTTACAGTGAACAGATGGTTAGTGTCACAGCTTTTGGCTTTGTGTGGTCCCACCAGGTTTATCTGTGTGCGTCAGTGAAGCACAACTGGCTTCCAAAGGTACGGCTGAGAAAAGATTGTCTCTGGAGTTTCACCTCCAAGCCATGAAGGCTAGGGTGCCACCTGACTCACTGCCAGAACTGCATCTTCTGCCAATCCCATGAAAACAAGTCTACACTGGGTAGGGTTTAAAACCTTTGAAAAACCTGAGTACCTTTGGTCCCACTAGACTTGTTGGAGTGACAATGATGAAGGTATCTATTGACATCAAGACAGTGTGGCACAACGTGATTTTAATTTTCAAGGAGCTTCAGAAAATGCAACATAATAAATTACATACATAATTTGTGTCTACTGAATAAGGCCAGGTCCCTACATCAAAAAAGTATGTGATCAGATGAAGTGTCACAATGCCCGTACAGAACAGGAGTGAAATAAAACTGCGCACTTTAGATTTGGGTGTTTCCATGCTTTGCAACCTCCTGATTTTTCCATACCTTCATAACATTCCTGCTGGGGGTGTGCAGTGCTGGGGAGCCCGCTGTTTGCACTACCATTTGTGCTACCTCCTGTCCAGTACAAGAGCCTGTGCGACATGGGCAGAGTCTTCAGGACTGCAAGGATTAGTGATCCTTCAGGGCTCAGGCAGCAGAGTCCTCTTTCTGAGTGCTCTGGTGTGAGAATGGAAAACCTGTGAGTGCCCTTCTCATGCCTTATGTCTTGTCTCCACATCCAGCTGTAGCTGCTGAAGACCTGAGTAGTGGAGAGGCCTTTTTTCTCTCTTGGAGAAGGACATGCCGATGGGAGCACTACAGCTATTCTAAAGCTGTCCACCAAGTTTCAGTGAAGTCCATGAGCAGGAATGAGTCACACCTAACCACACTTCAGACCTTGCAATTAATTCACTCCTTACCAATCTTAGTGTGACATTATAACTCAGCATGCTGGAAATGCTACCTTGCAAGAAAGTTTCGAGCGTATCAGTCACTGGTCTGTCTGAAGGTCAGCAGATGTTAATTGAATTTTGCCCAGCATTCCCCTTCTCCATGCAGTATTATCCTAGGCCAGGGTAAAGGAGCTACCATTCCCACAAGCCTCAATGGCAGATATTTGCTATAGGGTTCAGAAGAACTGTGCAGCTATTTCTACGTCCCTTTCTGAGGAACACTTTTTTTCCTCCAGGAGACTTTTCCCTACCAGGTTCTGCCTAGGACTGGATGGAACCAAGGGAAACAAATGACAGCAAAAGTACAGTGTTTATATAAGCGCAATAATGTCCATTGAAAGGAATAATTTGAACTGCTGTAAAATAAAATGGGTGTAATAAAATTCTGTGAGTGTATACATACACACAAACATACATATACAGATGCATATAAAATCACAGAATTGTTGAGGTTGGAAGGGACTTTTGGAGTTCATCTGGTGCAACCAGATGCTGCTCACAGCATGGTCACCTAGAGCAGGTTGCTCAGGAGATTGTCCATAGAATCACAGAATGCTTAGTGTTGGAAGGGACCTCTGGAGATCATCTAGTCCAAGCCCCTGCCAAAGGAGGTTCACATGTTGCACAGGGTCATGTCCAGGCGGGTTTTGAATATCTCCAGAGAAGGAGACTCCACAACCTTCCTGGGCAGCCTGTTCCAGTGCTGGAACAGTCCATCCAGGTTTTGAATATCCCCAAGGATAGACACTCCACCACCTTTCTGGGCAACCTGTTCATGTGTTCAATCATGCTCACAAGAAAAAAAATATGTTTAAATGGAATTTCTTGTATTTCAGTTTGTGCACATTGCTGCTTGTCGTGTCACTGGGCACCACTGAGAAATCTGGCTCCATCTTCTTTACTGCCTCCCATCAGGTATTTATGTATATTGATAGGATGAACAGGCTGAACAGTCCCAGCTCTCTTGTACTGGGGAGCCCAGCACTGAACCCAGCACTCCAGATGTACTTCACTGGACCTGAGCAGAGAGGAAGGATCACCTTTCTTGACTTGGTGGTGATGCTTTTCCTGGTGTAGTCCAACCATCTGGTCTGTCACCCAGTCCTCCCAGTTTTGTGTCCTCTGCAAGTTTGCTGAGGTTGTACTCTGTCCTATTGTACAGGTCATCAACGAGGGTGTTAAACAATGTTGGCCCCAGTATTGGTCCCTGGGGTACAGAGTTCATTACTGGCCTTCAGCCGGACTTCGTGCTGCTGATTGCAACTCTCTGAGTGCAGCTATTCAGCCAGTTTTCAGTGCCCTTCACTGTTCATTTATCTAGCCCATGCTTCATCAGTTTGTCAATGAGCATGTTATGGGAGAGAGTGTCAAAAGTCTTGCTAAAGTAAAAATAAACAACATCCACTGCTCTTTCCTCATCCACTGAGCAAGCCATGTCCCTGTAGAAGGCTATCAGGCCAATAAAGCCTGATTTCCCCTTTGTAAATCCATGCTGACTACCCCCAGTCACCTTCTTGTCCTTGAGATACATATACACACACACACATATACAAACCCATATACATATACATGCACACACATATATTAAACATAGCAATTCAAATTATTCCACACATGTACATGATCCAAATAATACAAAAGTGCTTAGGCCTTAGGCATAATTGTAGGAAACTCTTTAAGAAAATTTGCTTACCTTAAAATGTAAGTTAAAAAAAAAAAACAACAAAAATCCCAGCCAACAAGGTGTTAGCATGAGGAAAAAAATTGGGCAAGCCAATAAGTCTAGATAAATATAAAGTATGCCAGCATCCAGAACAGCATATTCTAGCTGTCCCATCTGAAGGACACCACATGTGAACCACGGGCTGGACGCAAAGGCTAGTACCAGTAGAAGGATCCAGACAGAGGAGATGTTACCTCTCCAGGACAGGTTTTACTCTGACATCACCGGCAACAGCTTTGCACAAGCAGCATCCTGAATCAAACAAGCTTCCAGTCTGAGCTGCTATTTGCAATGTTATTGGTCTTTTGCTGGAGTGTATTAGCCTTGGTTTCAAGATAATGAATTCTCTAGATGGTACCAGCAGAGTATAGCAGCCTGCCTTTGCTCTGGTACAAATGTGTGCACTAATACTTGTGCATCTCTCTGAAAATTTGAAGCATTATACAACTGCAAAATAGACCCAGATTTTAATGTCCCAAGGTTCAATGAGAAAATACTGTAATTCTTATTGTTGCAGTCCCCCAAATGCTTGAAAGGTTCCTTCACTCTTTAGATTTCACCAGTGTAGTGATTTCTCCAGGATTTTCCCTTGGCATCAACCTCCAGATGCTCTCCGAGGTCTGAGCACAGATGAGAGCACCTGAGCTGGTCACTCTGCTCAGCTGCACATCTGCTGCTCTGGCACCCAGTCTGCTTCTCTTGCTGAAACCCCACTGTTTTCTCACTTCCAAACTGCATGCAAAATGTCATCCATTTTAGTTATACTTAAGCCTTTCTTTACAGAACATACAAGGATATGTAGGCTCAAAACTTTCATGCCTGTCATTTGTCATTATGAGTATCATGGCAGGCACTGCAATCTAGAAGTGTCCTGCTCACTATTCCAGTCTGACCCTAAACCAAAAAACTACTCTAAATCAGGTTTTCAGTTTGTGGTGATGAGGGAAGTCCAAGATTAAGCTGGGAAGTCAATCTGCAGGTCACCATCAGGTCCAGGGATGGCCAGGCACCTCCCTGGGGACAGGGACAGGCTAAGACCAGACCAGGACATGGGCATGTGGATGGACAAGACTCAATGGAGCCCATGGCCGGGCAGGGCAGGGCTGTGGGAGCTGGAGACCAGCCCTGCTGCAGCATCACTGGGGCAGGGACTGACGGCCCCGGGGAGCTGCCATGGGGTCCTGGGCCCTGGGCAGGGTGAGGGGAGCCCTGCGGAGGGGATCAGGGCCACTAGCACACTCAGGGCCCTGACATATACTTCTCTAGACAATCCTGCTGTGCTCTGCTTTTGCTTTCCAAAATACTGTGATAATCATTTTACGGTAATAATTTTAATTAAGTCAATTAGGCAAAATTAGAGGAGTACCTTAAATGGCAGGAGAAAATTATTTACCTTATTCTACTGCCTGAGGACTCCTAAATGCACAAGTAAATATGTTTAAATGCAGCTGACTGTTTTCAACAAGCGAAGCCCTGAAGAATACTGATGAGTGCATAAATAATTTCATTTCCATTCAGTCATTCCAAGCAAAGGGAACACTGTGAGTGAACAATCTTTACTTCAGAGACTTAGATCTTACCCTCATCAAAGGCCAGCAGAGAAATGCACAGCCTTTCGCCAGTCACCCAATTTACCTGAGTTTGCAGGAGTGGAGCAGAGCTCTGCTCAGCAATGGCACTATGGGGCTGTAAAAACCTATTTGCACCTGTGAAAAGCATTCACCAGGAGGGTTTTGCATCGATGGTTAGCCTGGTTTTGCTTGGTTTTTGCTGTGAGCTAAAGCTGTGTAAAGGCTGTGTCAAGGTGAAGTTTTGGCAGTAATAACTCAGCTGCCTATGCCCTTTGGAAAGCTTTATTAAAGGCAAAAATGTGGAAATGGGAACTCGTACTCCCATCTGGCATCAGGGAACTCAGCATGAAAAAGGTACATTGCCAATCTAGGCCTGCCTTGAAATATTACAAAAGCCAAAACTGTTCTTTACATCAGTAAACACTTTAAGGCTGGACTCAGGATGTCTGAAACACTATAATTAAGAAATTTGAAAATAATTCAAGTGGTCAAGAGTTAAAGGTGCTTTCTGCTTCCATTCTATCACTCTGTACATGAATTATCAGGGATGGTGATGGATCCTCCTTTCTGGGGTGTCATGTGGCAGGACTTCATTTCAAATAGAAGAAGTGGGGGGTTCCTTCCTCTCCTTTTCCCATCTACATCTGCATCTCGCCTGTTAAGTTATGTGCCAGTGGGAAATACTTGGAAAGGTTCTATTTTCTCCAAGTGGAAGCAGGTCATTCTGGTAATGATTTGGTTTGAAGAGAGTACCACTTCCAGAGCACAGAGACAACTGACAGTGGTATGAGGAGGAAAAATGTGTCTATAAACATAAAAATATAGACATTTGTGTGCCATATAATGTTATCAAAGCAAGTAAATAAAGTTTTTTATTGCAGTATGTAAAAAATTAAGGTTTGAATCACTGTTATGAGAGTTGATGAACATTCTTTTAAGTTGTTTTTGTTTCAAGAAGATACCAATCATGACTGCATGTTCTAGTTACTGAACGTAAGAGAGCAAAATAAACAAGCTCCCTGCAGTCTCTGAAACACATAGTAACAAATACACAAAATATGTATTTAGGTAGGGTAATGCTTCTCAAGGTGGGGAGGGACAGATGGATCTCATCTGATCTGTAACACAGCATTAAGGATCTGGGTATCCTAGTCTAGCTTTACAGGACTCAAGGAACCCCCAAAAACCTTGGTGATGATCCAAGCATTGTTTGGGATATACTTTTGGAAGACAAGAACTGAAGAAGCACTGTTTTGAACAGGACACAGGCAGGAGTCCATAGTCCACATCCTCAAACATCTTTTTATGTGCTAAAAGTCTCTTTTGCATAACACCAGAGTTTTCAAAATCACTACTCCTCTAAACCGATAGGCAGCGAAGGTTTGGAGAAGGCTCATGCAGACAGGCCTGAGCCCTGACAGTGCTCCAGAGCTCTCTGTCCTTGGGGGTTTTTGAGACTGAACTGGATGAAGCCTTGGGCATCTTAGTCTGACCTCAAGCTGACGCTGCTGTGAGCAAGAGGTTGGACCAGAGACCTCCTGAGCTCTTTTCCAACCTGAATTACTCTATGATTCTGTGTTTCTATGATGGCCATGGCTACATGGGGTATGGGAGGCCTGAGCATCTAACTGGGCATCTGAACTGTATGTTCAGTAGTACAGACTAAATACCACAACCTCTCCTTGGGGTTCATATGCTCTAGGTCCCTTACTATCTTGGTAGCCCCTTTACGGACCCTCTCAAATTTCTCCCCAACCTGAAGTGGGGTGCCTGGAACTGGACACAGGTGTAGCCTCACCAGTGCTAAATAAATAGAAAAGAATTATAAACTGCCACAGTCTACTGACCATGATCCTCTTAATGTAGCTTAGTTTGCCTGATTAATACTGTTGGCTCATACACAATTTGGCATCTACCATAACCCCCAGTCCATTTTAGTGGAAGAGTAACTCAGCCACTGTTCAGCCTGTACTGATACATGCGGTTATTTTACCCACCAGCAGAACTTCGCACTTCTGCTGAATTTTGTAGTGTTTTTCTTGGCCTAATCACCAAGGTTTTTCTGGACTGAACCTCTGCCATTGAGCACATCAACCTCATATCTAATTTAGTAGCATCTGCAAATTTGCCGAGTCCAATTTTTTCACTGTCCAGCTTATATTATTAGATGATGTTATGTTGTCATCCAGATCTCTGATGTATTTATTGATCAATATGTGCTTTGGTAATAGTCCTCCAGTGACTCTACTTGTTACCGGCTCCCAAAAGGGCACTGACCAACTGTTTACTACCCTTTTCACATAAAATTGACCAAGGTTACACTTTGTGCTGGAACATGCCCATACCAAATGTGAGAGCTGGAATAGGGAGACAGAGAATCTACCCTTCACAATAGACCCCAGCAATGTATCAGGTTAAAGCAACCACCTTTCTGTGTCTAGGAAGGTGCTCACAAGCTCCAGCCTGGATTGCTCAAGTTTGGATTGCTAAGTCCAGACACTGAGGAGGAGGTTTCTCTTTGTCACAGTAAGTGAAAACCAACAAAAAGATGAAAACAAAATGCAACAGCAACTGTAAGGGATCCAGCCCAGGTGCCCAGAGTGCTCCAACAAAAGTGGGTGTTCAGTTTAGTTTAATTTAACATCTTTGGCTACCTGGCAGTGTAGGTAGGAAATACCTTAATCACACATGTAAAGGAGTCTGAACTGAGAGGTTATACAGCCATAATCATAAATATATAAGAACAATGTAATAAGTATTCTAGCAGGATTTCAGGAGGTTAAGAATACAAATTGGAATTAAGGTGAGATTCAGTCTGGAAAAATACAAGCTAAGCAAAGCAAACCTGAGCTAAATAAAAGCATATCCAATACTGGGGGCTCAGTATCCAATAAAAGATAACAGATGGCCTAAGACTATTTGAGTGACCTCAGGACAGTTGGACGGATTAGCTGAGCATCTCAAGTCTCTCCTACCTGTATATTGCTGTGATCCTTTTTTCTTCTCGCTTCATTTCTTCTTCCTGCCTCCTTCTCTCTCCAGCTGCTTTCTGTTGGGGAAAAAAAAAAAAAAGGAAGAATTATGCCTTAGCCAGCTAGCATTGCACTTTTTGTAAAACTGTTGTGAGCCTTGGACCAGAGAGGAAGCTGAAAGCAGTGGCTAAGCAGTTCAACACCTGATGTTAGCATGAGGTACAAGTAAAACAGGGTGCAGAACCTGTATTTCTCCAACAGCAAAATTATAAAGAAACAGCATGAGAGAAGAAAACTGCCTTATGTCATTACTGTCTTCTCTGCCTTTTTGTGTATGTTTGCCTCCTTTTGTCTTGAAGGAAGCAGGATATTACAGAAAAAACAGCCCAACTCAGTTAGTCGTTGGACTTTTCTCCAAAAAGTCTAGTAATTTCTAGCTTTAGTGGTCTCAAAAAGACTGTCAAATAAGGACATTTTTTTCTTACAAAAACTTCCTCGAGCTGAGGGTAAAAAAGGAACACTGTTTGAATAAGAGCTACATAAAACATTGATGGAATTAATCTCTTTTTATTATTTCTGTATCTGTAATAAAAGATTTAGAGTACTTCAATGGTGTTCGAGGACTGAGCTTCCTGTATTCAAATCTCAAGCTTTGTTTCACTGTTTAATGCAGTGTAACAACAGGGCTGTGTTTGTACCTTTGCCTCTTTATTCCATTAAATACAAAGCTAACCAGATCCCTGCAGGTAGCTTCTTACACATTTGAAAACATCTGTTGCCAGGCAAGGGGGGCAAAGAAAAGGGAGAAGGAATTTTCAGCCTTTGGATAAAGGTAAAAAAGCATCCAGGAAGTTTAAGTGGGATACGTTCAGCTGTGAAAGAAGAGATGATTTCACGGCTGTGAGGTGAAATTGTGAAGGAAAGGTGCTACGGAATGGCAGGCAGTTGCCAATGCCATGAGGCCTGAAATGAGCACCGAAATGATGATACCAGGATGCTTGATCTGTCTGTCTGTGTCTGTCTGTCCCCTCACCAGCCAGGGAAAGCACCCACGTGGTCCCAGCCCAGCTGCAGTCCAACCCTCATGGTATGGTCAGGACAGCAGATTTGGGTGGCCGTCCTGCTCTAGCTGCCATCAGCAAACACGGGGCTGCCCAGCACGTTCCCCCAGACAGCTCCTGTCATGGGATTTGCACCTCTCTTCATCCCTTTCCTGGTTCTTGGTCTTCCTTTTGCTGCTTGTACCTCCCATCACAGACTCCAGACTCTCCCCAGTTACACAACCTGCTTCTGAAACCCTTTCCACACTTGGTGCCAGTTCCGCCACATCCATACCCAAACTTGTTTTTTTTGACTCACTTACCTCGGTAATCTTGGCCTTGCATGGCATTGCTGACATGGTCACCTATTGTCACTGCTGTTGGTCTCGCCCAGCTCTACTCCCCAAAGACCCCCAATGCGCCTCCAATAACCTGCAGAGTTTTGGTGTTTCTCACATACCCACTCTTTGCCACCTGTGTGCCCTGGACATCCCTCTTGGCACCATCACAGCTGTCACCTTCTCGCTCTGGTTTTGCCTGAGTCTAGCAGTTTGTCCTTTCACATCCAGGAGCTGCAATTTATCCCTAAGCATGACTTCTGCATACCACTGTTTGTGCTTAATGAATTCTCTTTCTCTGTGTGAATGTCAGAGGCTAGCAACTGGAAAATAAATCTCCTGTAGAGTTGTGCTTAAGGGGCAACTGTGGAAGTCTGGACAGAGAAAATTAAGCGACTAGGGTCAATCTCAGAGAAGAAAAGAGTTAAATGCAAGGACTTATCTCTGAGAGCATACTGAGTGAAAGGCTTTCCCCTGGGTACACACGGCCTGAAAAGGCTGGGTATTTTTAACCTGACCTTCACAAATAGGCAAATAGACTCATGGGGGTTCAGTGAAAAATTCTTTTGCTTTCTTTTCCCACTCTTTAAGGCTTGGATTAAATATCTTGCAGATTTGTAGGCATCAAAACTAATAATTCTTCACAGCACTAAGAGGATAACTTATGCCTTAAGATTTCAATAAATTGAAACTTTTTAAACTGGTTTTATATCCAGAACATATGAGATTTATGAAGTTAAATCTGGTTGTGTCTGCATTTTACATTGGAAAGAACCCAAATAGAGAGGCTGCAAATGGCGTATCAGAGGTCTCTGAAAAGAGCAATGTTCCTGCAGGGAGGGACAGCACTTGGGCCCTGGCTCCAGTCCCTATCCTCTCTTGTAGGACCAGCTTTTCTCCTCAGTTATGCAGTACATATAGCTTCTCCCTACTGATCTGAAGCAACACTTTTGCTCAGTCACTTAGACATGGGCTTGTGATGCTTAGCCACAGTCCCCCTTTTCCTCCCATAGACCTTATGTAGTCTGGCACCTGCAGATCTGGGCAAAGAGCTGGCAGACAATTCCCTTGGCTCAGAGCACACTCATGCATGTGATGAGAATAAGGACAGAGAGGCTGTTGGGAAAAAATGAGAGCTGGGATGTGGCACCCCAGGGCATTTCATTATTTGATATGTAACCATTTCCCTGACTGGTACCATGTTGCCCTTTGGTAAAGGAACCACTAGGAGCAGGCTTTATTAAACGGTGACCATGAGCCCCCTCCCTTTCTCAGGAGTTCACAAGGTGTATCCTCATCCAGGGACCATGCATGGCACTATGCATCAGCAGCACAACTTGTCTCCCAAGAATGAGAGGTCCCATAGTGTCTGTGCACACCCTGTGTCTGGTACATGTAGATCCAACCATGTGACTGCCAGAAGACCATGGTGTGCAGCTCTTGAAAAACTTTGTGTGGACCACCAACTCGGACAACCTGGATATCACTGAAATAGGCAAGGCTCGGCTAGAGGTTCCTCTTCAGCTCATTTCTGCAGCCACTCGTGTTTTGTGTGCCTTTGTTTTTTGATACGACAGGTACCAATGGCCCAACTGGAAAACTTGACTCTTGAGTCATTAAAAGCTAGAGTAGACAATGCGCTTGAGACTAGATCTGGACAAACGCAATCTGAGCGTAACTAAATCTATTAGTGAATGGCTGTAACTAAAAAAATCAAAATAAATGAATTTGTGAGATGCTTTTTCCTCAGGTATTCCAAATGTAATAGTCTCATGACTAAGTCTGAAAGTTCCCTGTGCAGAATAGTAAAAAAAAAAGGGAACAAAGGAAATCTAAAATGAAATTAAACATTTCACTGAGGGGAAGGCAAGTAATTTTGTTAAACTAAAGTTATTATTTGCCTGCTTTAGCCTTTAATTTCTGCAGGGAAAGAAAGGAAGAAAAAAAATCACTTGGATTTGACTCAAAACACTGGTAAATAGATACAAGTTTGAATAACACACTGTATGGGAAAATACATTAGGAAGGACCAACTCTGCAGTACCAGATTTGACTCAAAACACTGGTAAATAGATACAAGTTTGAATAACACACTGTATGGGAAAATACATTAGGAAGGACCAACTCTGCAGTACCAGTCTGGCCAGAAAGTGGTGCTCAGACCGTGAACCGGGCCTAGGCTAGAGACCAGATATGCACCCTACTTTCACAGGTCAATCAATCTTTTATCCCAATTATACCCAGGAGTACCAAATCATGATAGAGACTATGGGAAGAACTAATTTTAATGATTAAATTACTCACCCATAATAGGCGCCCGTAGTATATCCCTCAGTGTCCCACAAGACTATTGTCTGCATTTGATTTCAGAAACCCTATTATTGGGATTTTTCCATTTCTAAAACAATATTGCAAAGAAAGGAGGATAAAAAGAGGGAACAACACAGCACTTTGCAATGTATCAGAAAGAGGTTTTTGTTAAGCTGAAAGTATATTAATTTCCTTAAATACTTCTGCAATTATCAGATTACTATAATACATAATACTCAGCTGAAATCCAAGTTTAATTACTAGTTTTATGTTTAAATTTAATTCTGTATCCATAAAACATTGTGAGGCCTCCTGATTGTATTTAATATCCTCACACCGATGCTCTGCGTGCACACAGAGCAATGCTCACATGAAGCAATGCTGGGTTACACTTTCCAGCTGTCATCATGGTTCATGCAAGGGAAATGAGATTCCTTTTTTAATTTAATCTCAGTTCTATTTAATTAAAGTCTTAAGAATTGTTTTGTTTTTGAAAAATTTGTTAAATAGAGGTTTTCAGGTAAATAATTCACTATGAGTTTGAATTCTGGACAAGATATTCTAGGCTATGAATAAATTTGTAAGTGCTGGCAGGACAAGAATATTAAAGAGCTGGGTGACACAGATGACAAAGAGCTTCCTTATTTCTCCCCTGGAAGAGCTGTAAAAAGAAGGTGTTTGTGGTTCTTCTCTGGGTCTCTTTGCTGTTCATCTTGGTGCACGCATTTTGGGAAGAAGACTAATGGGAGAACTGTTTATGCTTGCTATTCCTCTTTCTTACTTTTTCCTTTGCATTATTCCTGACTAATTTTCCTTCCTTCTGACTAGTTAAATAAGAACATTC
This sequence comes from Nyctibius grandis, assembly GCF_013368605.1. NCBI lineage: Eukaryota > Metazoa > Chordata > Aves > Nyctibiiformes > Nyctibiidae > Nyctibius > Nyctibius grandis. Next base: position 108,459,610 of record NC_090659.1, read on the forward strand.
AATCTAGGAACCCAGTGGAGGACACTGTGATGTTGAGAAGCTTTACAGAAATTACTCCTGACTGCAGATACCTCTGACTTTGGAACATTCAACTTGAGAGACTCAGAGCAGCAAGATTTGCAGACCACTCTGGCTCTGAGCATCTGATTCTCTATCACACATTTTAAAAGCACCCTAATGGACTGGCTAGCCACTGTGGAGATGGTATCTGGGTGTCAAATACCTCAGCAGATAGTTTCACACTGTGGTAAGAAGCCTGGTTTCAAGAACTCCTGCAGGTTGAAACATCTGGAGAAATAAATGCAGAGTATCAGTGGGTAAACTCACAGGGAAGGAGAGAGTAGAGAAGAGGGACAAGATACTTCTTATAAAAAATATTTCACAAAATGAAAACCAAAGGCATTATGTGTTTCTCTGTAAACAGAGGAGCAGTGATACACAGAGAGGTAGGAAAGTGCAAAGTGGATTACAAAACCGGACTCAGTAGGCTAAAAAGGAGATGCAAACTTTAAAGTCACTAACAAGTACTATTAGGCCTGGAAAAACTGAATACCAATAGTTCCTTGCTTTGGACTCAGATTTGGCTTCCAGAGCAATGCTTACATCCATCTTGAATGGAAAAAGCATCCTAATCGTCCTGTATCTGAGGAGGTAGAAGGAATTTCAAATCAGGATTTGAACTCCAGGACACGCTCTGCATACCAGATCTGCGACTCATACATATTCCATTCGATCCAGCAGAGGTTTTGCTGCTGACGACCCTTCTCAAACTCTTTTCCGTGCTTTTGCAGTCTTTGTCTTCATTATTATTTTCTTTTCATTTCCCTACCTTACTTGACAATACATTAATGCTCTTTAAGTCCATTCAGGATACTTGTATACTTGGACTCCTGGCACATCATCCTGACTTCCCATTCCTCAATATGTGGAAAAACTTCTTTACTTTGAGGGTGACAGAGCATTGCAACAGGCTGCCCAGGGAGGTTGTGGAGTCTCCTTCTCCGGAGATATTCAAAACCTGCCTGGACGCGACCCTGTGCAACGTGCTCTAGGGGAACCTGCTTTGGCAGGGGGTTGGACTAGATGATCTCCAGAGGTCCTTTCCACCCGCAACCATTCTGTGATTCTGTGATTTTCTGAACACCTCCTCTAGATCTTGCCTGCTTCAGGGGGCAGCCCGTGTTCATGGATGTTACTCGCGGGCAAGACATGCTGTTTTGGCTGCAGGTATCTGGTAAGAGTACTGCTCTCAGCCAATCTCGAACTGTTCATCAGCTCTCTACATGGATGTTACAATTACCTTACAGCAGCATAACTGCATGTACGATTGCTTCCTCTGCTCGTCCTGTCAGAAGGATGTGTTTTATAAACCCGCATGACAGTTTTTAAGGTAAATCAGGTTCTTTTGACAGAAACCACTTTAGAAGTAGTGAAACATGAAGACATGCCACCAGATCTGAAGGGACAGCAGCCTTCTGGGAGGCTGGGGAAGGCAAGCAGGGGCAGTAGACTGTAGGCCAGGAAATGTCATGTCTTCCACCCTGTTTAACTTGCAACTGCTCCTTATATTTGACCTTAAACACATGAAATAAATACTACACAGATCACTGCATATCCAGTATTTTTAAATACACTTATCTTGTTTCTTTGCTTGCCTCAGATGCCCTTAAGTAAAAAGGAGATTGTCCATGTTTTAGACCATAAGATTTCTGAGAGAACAAACTTTTAAGTTTGGCCTTGAAGAAGTCTTCATGTAGTGCAGCTCCAAACTATGCCAGGACCTGTACGCAATGCTGTAGCACAAATAATAAATGCTATTACCATCTTGAAAATTTGTTAGTTGCTGAAGAATGTTGAAGAATGCTTCAACTCTCTAATAGTTTATTTCAATTTTAAGAAAGCTTCTATATAGCGTGTTCCATCTAGCAGAATTAGAAATGGAAAATTCTGTGGAAAGGACCTGCTGAGCCTCAACTCTGTTTAAAATAGAACAATCGTGTAAGTGAGATTCACATTACAGTGCTCTTTAACTTTGACAAATTGTCTGTTGCCCGAAGAGCTTCCACAGCATGAAAAACTTGCATTGCAGCTTAGCAGTTAGATGCAAACCATCAAAGTCTTGTTATGCTGGGTAGCAATGGTCAGAATTGGAAAACAAACAGCATAAAAGTGGTTTATTAAATAATGAACCTCTTTGAAGGGAAAAAAACCCAAAGTTTATTCTAAACCTAATGTCATCCAGTTAGAAAACATTATGAACAAATAACATGCCAGCATTAGCTTCCTAGGAAATTTACTCACAAACGTAATCCCTTCAAATTCCCATTTTGTTTTTTTTTTTCATATGTTATCATTATCTAAGCATGGAAATAGTACATTTTGTATTCTTCTGTCATCATGTTTAGAGTTAGTTTTTTGAGAATCTTCTAAAGTTATAGGAGCACACTCTGAAAAAGCATTGCCAATCACAATTATAAATATAAAATCCCTTCACTTCTAGGATGCATTCTATTTTTCTTAAAACTAATTTTTATTTCAAATTGTGTTCATACAGCTGTTTCCTTTTAGTGCAATTCTTGCCATCATTTGCTTGTTTATGATATTCTGTTTCATCACTTTGCTGCATATCTTAGCTCTAGTTTTGTGCTAGGCCTATGGCTTTATTGGGCTAACAATTTGTAGAGCACCAAGTTCCAATGACAACATTAAAATATTTGCAAACACTGACATAAAAACTTGTAAAAACATACTTAATGGCTAGCTATGACCTTAAAATATGTTTTTTATTAATTCACCAGTGCTGAATAACTTTGAGATTTCTAACCCTTTCTCAGTGTAATTGAAGTTGGCCAACATACTCAAAATTATTAGAAAGAAACTTTCCATGCACACACTCCATGCACACATGATGCACAGAGTGTGGACAAATAAACCTCTCTTCTTTAGGAAACCAAACCAAAAAGCAGTATTTTCATCAATACTCAAGTATTTGGAAAATGGGTTTGAGTTTTTTTTCATTTTAAAAGTTCATTGGGTTTATAATTTTTTAATTCCAAATTTTTGCAGAATGCAAAAAAATGAGCTCCCAGTAGTTGTTATGTGCTGAGGCAGGGGCATACACAGGCTTGATGACTGAAACGGTTTCTAGACCACATTTCCAAAGGGTTTCAAAGGGGTACATAATGTGAAGAGGAAGCTGAAGATCAAGTTTGGTATTGAGGTATGATGAATGTGCAAGAAATCATGTGTTCTAGAAAGAAGAGGCATCACTTTCCACTTAAACATTGTTGGAGGATGCAAGTAACAAATCTGGGTCATCAGCAAATGGTGCCTTTTTGCTGTCAAGGAAGCTCTCATCAGGAGCTTGGTGAATCCTATAGTCTGCTATGGATGTTTAGAGTCTAGTTATTTACTACACCTAGACTTCTGCAGGACAGTGTACTTTGCAGACTCTATTTTCAACCAGGAGTCAAGACAAAGGAAGAGAGTTATCTTTAGATGTTGGGGGTGAGCTATCTCCTTTGCCAACATTTGGAGCTGCAAACAGACTGGAAGACAAGTTTTAAACTTACAGTAGCTGTGTTCAACAATGTCCATGAGTCCATCATATTAAAATGCTTGTCCTACTACCAGGAAAGACATTCGCCAAGAACATATGAAAAAAGGTTTTACTGACCATATCCAGGGTAGCTCCCAGAGATGTACAGAACAGTCATTCTCTGAGTCTCAGAAAGACTAAATGGTTTCATCCTGCTGATGGCCATCTTCCTCTTTTACACTGTGGTGGGTTGACCTTCGCTGGACACCAGGTGCCCACCAAGCCTTTCTATCGCTCCCACGCCTCAACTGGACAGGGGAGCGAAAATATAACGAAAGGCTTGTGGGTGGAGAAAAGGACAGGGAGAGATCACTCAACAATTACCATCACCAGCAAAACAGACTTGACTTAGGGAAATTAATTTATTGGCAATCAAATCAGAGTAGGGTAATGAGAAAATAAAAACAAATCTTTAAACACATTTCCTCCACCCCTCTCTTCCTGCCAGGAATACAATATTTTGATAAGCACAATGCAAGATTCAGCATTATCTAAATAATCTGTTGGAAGATCTTTGCATCCTTTTCTGAGGTTCCCAGACAAGTGGCTGGAAACACATCCTGTAGCATTCTCAGCCATACTTAACATCCTGTTTGGTCTTCCCGTACATCCATACAACTTCACTCCCAATTTTCTCTACCTCCTCCCCTCCCAGTGGCGCAGGGAGACAGGGAATGGGGGTTGTGGTCAGCTCATCACATGTTGTCTCTGCCACCCCTTCCTCCTCAGGCGGAGGACTCCTCACACTCTTCCCCTGCTCCAGAGTGGTGTCCCTCTCATGGGAGATAGTCCTCCATGAAATTCTCCAACTTGGGTCCTTCCCACGGCCTGCAGTTTTTCATGAACTGCTCTAGTGTGGGTCCTTCCACAGAGTGCAGTCCTTCAGGAACAGACTGCTCCAGAGTGGGTCCCCCATGGGGTCACAAGTCTTGCCAGCAAACCTGCTCCAGTGTGGGCTCCTCTCTTCACAGGTCCACAGGTCCTGCCAGGATCCTGGTCCAACGTGGGCTTCCAACGAGGTCACAGCCTCCTTCGGGCACATCCACCTGCTCCAGTGTGGAGTCCTCCACAGACTGCAGGTGGATATCTGCTCCACCATGGATCTCCATGGGCTGCAGGGGGACAGTCTGCCTCACCATGGTCTGCAGGTGAAACTCTGCTCCGCCGCCTCCTCCTCCTCCTTTTTCACTGTCCTTGGTGTCTGCAGAGTTGTTTCTCTCACATATTCTCACTTCTTTCTCTGGATGCAGCTGCTGTTGCTCAGCAGTTCGTTCTCACTTCTTAAATATGTTGTGAAGCATGGAAGTGCTACCACCGTCACTGATTGGCTCAGCCTTGGCCAGCAGCAGGTCCATCTTGGAGCCACCTGGCATAGGCGCTATTGGACACGGGGGAAGCTTCTGGCATCTTCTCACAGAAGCCACCCCTATAGCCCCCTGGCTACCAAAACCTTGCCATGCAAACCCAATACCTACATGATGATTGGTTTTGGGTGAACATCCTCTCAGAGTGTTTTGTGTATAGGATCCATGCACACACTGTTTACACCCTCATTCTTCTCTTAGCAGCTGTCGTGGTCCAGGCCATTTGCCAAGGCTGGGCCACGGGACCATGCCCACACTGCATAACCAGGCTTCTAGTCAATCTTTCTGGGCACAGGATGACTAGAAATTGGAGTTTGCCAAGTGGCATGAGTGGACCCAGTATTAGTGTTACTGTTGGTTAATGATAGTCAAAGTAATAAATGAAGCTATTAATTGCTTCTTTTACTAAACCACAATCTTAAACCCAACACTAACCAAGGCCATGAACCAGACAAGTTGGTGATAAATGCATGGAATACAGATATATATACAGACCAGAAACCCACAGCAATATTTTTTACACTGAATTTTTCAATGATGTGTTTACATTGCTTTTAGGCCAATTTCTGACCTTTCCTCATATTCTGACCAGCCCGATTTGTTTCCATTTCATCTCATAAACAGGGTCTTCAGCCCTGAGACAAAATTTGTTTGCTAAAACGTGGTGAAATATATTGCAAAAAGAATCAGAATATTGAATTCAGAAAAACTAATTCCTTCCCAACAATCTGGCACATACTGATTCAAAACCTTCCCACCTCCTTGAAAGCCAGTCTGATTAGTGGAGGGCATCAGGACATGTTTTGAGAGGGCCAGATGACGCTCACATTTCTAGTCATATGTTATCACTCCTTATCAGTATGCAAACCCGAAGAAAGGATTAAGGCTTTTGCTGAACTCATTTATGCAGTGTACAAGGGAAGGTCAAGGGTCTATGAATGATGATTTGTTGTTACAGTTTAACATAGCTTCATTTCTAAATACCCAGGGGCTAAAAACATGCCAGATGGATGCCAAGTTACAATATTTTGATAAGCACAATGCAAGATTCAGCATTATCTAAATAATCTGTTGGAAGAGCTTTGCATCCTTTTCTGAGGTTCCCAGACAAGTGGCTGGAAACACATCCTGTAGCATTCTCAGCCATACTTAACATCCTGTTTGGTCTTCCCATACATCCATCTCAAATCCTATTGGTCTAATCATTTAGCGAAACTGTAGGGGCTGCTGTCAAATATTCCCATTTAAAATGCAAGATTTTGATTATTTAATATGCATTTCTAAAAAAGTATTTTCCTTTCAGATTGAGGGATAGAAATATGGGTTTAGTGATCATTTCCCTGCTACCCTAGTTGCTCTCACAACATCCCTTGTGGCATCTTTCACATTCTGAGTCTTCAGAGGGACTTTATGGCTTGTGTGGCATGGGGGTTTGCCATGTCTCCCACAACTTTCCCATCTTCTCTCCTGTTAAAGTTTCTTGGGTTTTTTTCCTTGCTTACTGAGCACTACTTCTGATATTAAAAGTGCTCGCAGCTGCTCTTTCTATGTTTGTATTCCTGTTCTTCACTGGTCTGCTGCACTCTCTTCTGTGCTGCCAGTATGTAGGTCAGCATCACTTTTGCTCAAGTTGCTGTTAGCGAGTGATCTGTGCCTAAGTGTAAGCTGTGCTGATGAACTGGATGTCTCTTTTGCCAAAAATTATTCTGCCTCTTATTAATTCTTCTTTTAACATTCTGTATATGCAATGTTCAGCAAAACTGTGATCTGCAGCAATAAAAGCTTCAGCTGTCTTCCGTTGTTCTTGGCACCTCCTAGCAAATTTGTCCTTTTCATGTATTTTGTTTACCTGTGACATTGACTTCTAAAGTCTTTTTTAGCCTTTTCTTTAGTAATTTTTTTTCTTTCTCCAGTGTCAGACACAGGAAAGCAACAGCAGCAGTAATAGCCAGGGCAAATACCAAGTTATCTTGCACCTTTCCAATAAAACTCCTGAAATTTTCAGCTCCAGCAACACCTAAGTGGCCAAAACCAATATTCTTTAACAGGGACATTTGCTGTTCAGGTTCCACTGCACATATTTATACTGTTTTCTGATCCACATCAGGAAGGGAGTCTTTGTGCCCAAACTGGTACTAGTCTAGGAGTTTCTGGAGCAGTCTGGTCTTGTCTATCCTGTATATTACCGAGATTAATAACCATCCCACAAATCTTTGTGCACATACAACATAGGATGCTCCACAGTCAGTCCTTATCTACATCAGACAGACGAAATCACATTTCACTATGGTCTATAAAAAATAACCATATCAAAAACACACCTTCAGACACTGCTTACTGTACACTGTGAGGCCTTCTTTTGCTGTTTATCTTCCTCAGGTTCTGTGACTATGATGCTTTACACGCAAGCTCCTTCTTGCAAAAAGGGATCAGGGAACCCACCAACACAGAGAAAAATGTAGACATCATGGAGGTAATACTGTAAAAAAATCTGAAGAACACAGAGAAAATGTTTACTTGGGACATTTTCCTGAACCTCAAGTCTGTCCACAGCTACAGACAAGCTGTTGTCCCCCATGTCAAAAGGAAGAAACAGCTTAGTCCCAAAAGCTTAGTACTTTTTAGTAGCACTGCAGCACATAACATGCTTGAAAGGAGCAGCAATAAATGTACGATTTCCACACTTGCAGGGAAAGACTTGGAACATTCTATAGGGAGCTGGCTCCCATCCTATAGCACCAGCACATCCCCTTCCAGGAAATGCATAACAGTGGAGGAGACATCATCATCACTTTGTAGACTCTCACCAGCCAGCTGGCAGAGTTTGGGGCTAGGCAAATTGAGCGAATGAGTTGGTTGTGGAGATCTGTAGTGCCATCCTGTAGACTATCCAACTTTGCACAAAAGACCATACATAAGGTCCTTTTGCAATCCTGGACTTCCCAGGAAATGTACAGATATTTGTTTTTATTGTTTCTCTTCCTCTTCCAGGATAATGCCAATTTACATCAACTGAAAGGCTTTCCGTTCACTCATAATGCAGGTCAGCATGAGACACTCTTGGACGGTGTGACTAACTACATTGGCATAATTCACAAAGCCGGTGTCTTCTGTACCTTGGGAGTTTTCTGACATGGACATGTCAGCAGAAGCACAAATGTCAACCTGTGGCAGACTCCTGTGACACTATGTGCCTCCAGATAGTAAAATGGCACTGGCTGTCAGTTCTCTAACAGCCAACAGTAGGGTGCTGCTGGGATGTCCCTCCCTGTGGCAAAGCTCTGGCTAACGTCCCTGCAAGAGCTTTGGTCTGCCTCAGGCCCCAGCCTGAACTCCTAAATGCTTGTAAGAATTTTCTTTTTGTTTACTCTTTTCCCCTCCCCTTAAAATAGTCAAAGGGAAATCAGCACAATTGTACAGATCATGAGAAATCTTCTTTATAATTACAGGACCTAGAGTTTCATTGATTCAAGGCTGTGGATGTCATGAACGCAACTGGGAGATTACAAAGGCACAAGGCCTCCTAGAGGACCACCCTGAGCAGAAATGGAGCGGTAGCTCTTGGCACCCTCCCTAGTTGTACTACTTACAGATAACACAACATACAGTGAACCAGACTTTCATGTTGAGGCTTTCCTGCAAGAGAACCACGTATTTTCCTTTTGAAATTATTTGTTTGAAATGATATGTATGTATAATGAACAATTAGGAAAGAAGTTTTGATGGCAACACACCAAATTGTTAGAGATAACACATTCCTGGGATTGACTAACCCTTCTCACTCTCTCCTCACTTCCCACAGCATTTTTTTTTTCCTGAATCTTCCCTTTCCCAGTTCCTTTGGTCCACTTTTTTGCAGTCTAAGACACTGTCCCATCTCCATTCTCTAGGAGAGATAAACTCACCTTCGACACAACGTAAACATGAGCACCTTGGAGGTGAGATGTAAACTGCAGACCTTGTTCAAGTGGTCCACTCTTCCCCAGCAAGATCCCATATCTGTCCTGGCTACTAGAGAGGGCTCGGGTCTCTGTACACCCTCCACACCCTCCACTTCTCCTGCACTCCATGCAGGAGAAAGGGGGAAGAAGGATTTAGCAACCCTCAAGTCTGAGTCACTGTTTCACCAAGGGACATAGGGCTTGTGTCCAACACAAGGTCTAGGGGCCTGTGTCCATCACAAGGTCTCTGGAAGTACCGGATCCTAAAGGCACCTGTGATCAGCCCACATAGGAACAGGATCTTCCTGCGTGACAGATGACAATAAGAGAAAATGTGTGTATTTCCTCCTCACACTGTACTAGATCATCAGGAAAGCAGTTTTCTCTCTGTTTAGAAAAACATTTGTCATTAAGTCTGAAGGAGGGTCTCAGGACATCTGCCTTCCCTCAACAAGCTGCTGCTCTGTTTGCCAAAGAAGTGTCTGTGATTTGATATTGCCAGTGATATTGATATTTCTGCGAAAGCAGAAAAGCAAATGCATTTTCCAGGGACATTAACAAACCTCTCCAGTCTGGGCAGAAGGAGAGTGTGGTGGCAGGGGGCATTTGCATCATCTCCGAAACAAACCTCAATGAACCTGCGTATGGCAACACTCCGTGTGTCTGAATCTCAGGGAACAAAGCTATTCTTAGCTCCTGCCAACAGCTGCCGCACAGTGTTCCTCTTCTCCACCATCCTGGTAGCCTGAATCCGGTGTAGTTAAACAGGCGTAAGATCAGCCCTTTGGCAGATTAATTCAGGACTTTGCAAGGGTTCGACTGTCTGATGGCCCTGAATACTAAAGCTTTGGTGTTATCACTTTGTATGCCTATGGCACGTTCGAAACAGTGGCAGATCAGCCATACGAACCCCTTGAATCGAGAACAAAACAACAAAACCTTTCTAGGTCAGTAGTTTAATACTGGACTGAATTCAGCAGCTCCCTTTCTTAGGAGCACTGCAGGGCTTTCGTAAGTGGTGCTCCAGCGTGGAGCAGCCCCCAAGACCCAACTCCTAAAACAAGAGCTGCTGTTCCCAGTGTCTGCCCAGGAGCCTGAAGGAAAACCCTCCCAAGGGTTGACACTGCGGCTGAAAGATAAAGCAGCAATGAGCCGAGAGATGATGGTTTGGTAATAGGTGGTTGCTTCTAATGATCTAACTGTGTGGCACAGCGTGCTTGCCCACAATAGTTGTGGTAGGCAGCAAAAAGACTTCGACAGTTCTCTGAAATTAAGCCCTCCCATCTTCCCCTGCTGATACACTCCCCTTTCACCAACACCTTTAGCTTTTTCTCCACCGTCTTCCCTTGCAGGAAAACTGTTGATGGCAGCTGAAAAAGACAGTCACCTAAATGTGCATTGCACTGTATAAGTTTTCCACGGCTTAACACTACAGCAGTATTTTTTACTACTGTAAGCACTGCTATTTTTGGCTGTATATTAACTACTAAGCATTGGTGAAACCAAAGCAAGCTCTTGTATTTTTTTGTGGGAAGAAAATGCAGCGCATTTCATTAGAAACACAGGAAAATAAAGCAGATTGTGACTGTTGTGTGTAAGAATTGCTCATAATATTCAGCTGTGTGGCATCTTTCAGTCAAGTGTCAAAGATATTAAGAAATTAAGCCTTACAACATAGCTACAAGGAAGGATTTTTTTTAAAGAATGTTTTTATTTGCTACTTGCACTGCTGCTGTTTTCTAAAGGTGATATCATCATAATTTTTATGGTAAATAATAATAACAGCAATCATCAATATCAGTAACACACTAAATCAAAACTGACTTATCTAAAAATGGGATTTGCCCACAGGATATGTAATTTCAAGACATCAGCCTTGACTGAAGAGGATTGCCTTGATTTTTCTGTCAAAATCCTCAGGTTTACAGTATTTTGCACAGCCTTGTTCTTCATAAGAATATGTATAGCCCTCCATCAGCCATTCTGTCTTTACTTTCTATTCTTTTTTTCATATTGCCTGTATGAAGCTGGTTGTAACTTCTGCTTTCCTTGCAGTGATCAGAAACAACGATCAGTCACAGAGAGAGAGTCACATTCTGTGTTTCACTGTCAGGAACAAGGGGACAGCCCAAACCGCATGAACACATAAAAAAACCTAAGTGATAGGTTTGTGTCTGTCCTTCTTCTCTCTCTTTTGTGTACAGTATAGCTCTCGGGGCGATTTCCATATACATTTAGCATAAACAATAGGTTAGGCTGTTTCTTCTGATATCATGAAATTCAAAGAGAGAAGGCTGGAACACTACACTTGAGTGCCTAACATTAAATAATCATGGCCTCTGGATAAATAGTTGGTACTTCAGAAAATGAGGCCACCTACTTAAGTGCTAAGTGTGGATATACACGTCTTTTTCCATAAACAGTCAGGCTTGAACATTTTAACCCCAGTACATAAATCCTCAGAAAACTAAACTAGATGGTGAATCTGTGCTTTGCTGTTACAGGAACAAGGGCAACTGAAACCCCCCTCCATGGGGCAAATATGAGATGTGTCTTCAGATGAACAGTTTGTCTTGGGACTGCCATGGAGGAAGGCAAAATTTTCCAAGACTACCTAAGCCCATCTTAGGTTACAATTGGAAAGATGTATAAATATCTAAAACTTCAAGCTATATATTTTCCAAAAATGTAGCTTTGGATCAAGCAAAATGATTTATTTTGATCAAATCAAAAATGGATCATTTCAATTTTGACCCTAGTACGTGCATAAAATAGAATACAATAACAATATTTTTAAGCTATTTGGAAATCAGGAAATCGTGTTGAAAACAACCTGTTCCTGCAGAGAATTTTCACTTTATTGAATCAGCAATTTCCAACAGAAAATATCCATCAAAAAATTGTTCGACCAGAACTACACGGGATCCAACACCAAGCAGGAAACTGAAGCCCTCATGCCCAAAAGCATGTGAAGTGAAGACTGTTGTATCTTCCACTTTGCCACTGAGTGGACACACACTAAACTACAGCTGTGATCCAGCAACACACTAACAAGGACTTTCACCCTGCTGTTGTGGTTGAATACAATTATGAGCAGTCCAGATACAGTAAGATGTTCTTACTTCTGCTACTTAAAACCAAGCACAAACATAACCTTTAGAGTTAAGCTATAAATTAAAAGTGATAGTAGTTGTATCAGTCTGAAATTAATTATTGCAAAACTTCTAGTGGAACATAACCCAAAGTAGATTTTAATCAGATTCTAATGCTTTCTTTTTAAGGTGACAGCTGGAGTCCCATCTGGTCTCATTTCTCACAACACAATCTATTTTGTATTATAATACTTCCAGTATGGTTATTACTATTGTTGGTTGTAAAAAACAGTAAAGTTTCTGCCTGGACAATTTCATGTGGCCTTCAAATAAAGCTGACTCAACTTTCAATATGTTGTTGCTTCACATATTGAAAATTATGCAGCACTGAAAAGAACAACAAATAGCCAGAGAAAAATATATTATTGCCTGGTATTTGATTATATCCCTTAAAAACATCTGGTTCAAATGCATAAAGCATTAAAAATAGCAAGAAACTGCATTCAAATCCACTATTGGTTTTCTTTAAGGTAAGGATCCAGATTTACTGCTTATGACATTATTTTCCACAAGGAACCACTATATTCAGATCATTAGAAAGGAAAAGTATTGAACACACAAATATTGAACACATTACCTGTTCTAGCAGCATGCCCGCAGCCCTGCACCCTAGCACCACAGAATCACAGAATCACAGAATCAACCAGGTTGGAAGAGACCTCAGGGATCATCGAGTCCAACCGTTGCCCTGACACCACCCTGTCAACTAGACCATGGCACTAAGTGCCATGTCCAATCTTTTCTTAAACACATCCAGAGATGGTGACTCCACCACCTCCTTGGGCAGCCCATTCCAATGTCTAATAACCCTTTCTGTAAAGAAATTCTTCCTGATGTCCAACCTGAACCTCCCCTGGCAAAGCTTGAGGCTGTGTCCTCTTGTCCTATCGCTAGTTGCCTGGGAGAAGAGGCCAACTCCCACCTCACTACAACCTCCCTTCAGGTAGTTGTAGACTGCAATAAGGTCACCTCGGAGCCTCCTCTTCTCCAGGCTAAACAACCCCAGCTCCCTCAGCCGTTCCTCGTAGGTCAGACCCTCCAGACCCTTCACCAGCTTGGTCGCCCTCCTCTGGACTCGCTCCAACACCTCAACATCTTTCTTGAAGTGCAGGGCCCAGAACTGAACACAGTACTCAAGATGCGGCCTCACCAGTGCCGAGTAGAGACGGACCAAAAGCAATTCCCCCCACCATAGTCTGAGAGTGGTGATTTGCAGCAACTGGCTAACCTCAGGAAGTCATCAGTCCAAAGGACAGAAGAAAGCTTAATGCCCTGGAAGTTGTTTCCTCTCTATGTTTAATCTACAAGTAGTGCATCACAGAATCACAGAATCACAGAATGTTAGGGATTGGAAGGGACCTCGAAAGATCATCTAGTCCAATCCCCCTGCCGGGGCAGGATTGCCTAGACCATATCACACAGGAACGCGTCCAGGCGGGTTTTGAATGTCTCCAGAGAAGGAGACTCCACAACCTCTCTGGGCAGCCTGTTCCAGTGTTCGGTCACCCTCACCGTAAAGAAGTTTTTCCTCATATTTAAGTGGAACCTCCTGTGTTCCAGCTTGCACCCATTGCCCCTTGTCCTGTCAAGGGATGTCACTGAGAAAAGCCTGGCTCCATCCTCTTGACACTTGCCCTTTACATATTTATAAACATTAATGAGGTCACCCCTCAGTCTCCTCTTCTCTAAGCTAAAGAGACCCAGCTCCCTCAGCCTCTCCTCATAAGGGAGATGTTCTACTCCCTTAATCATCTTCGTGGCTCTGCGCTGGACTCTCTCCAGCAGTTCCCTGTCCTTCTTGAAGTGAGGGGCCCAGAACTGGACACAATATTCCAGATGCGGCCTCACCAGGGCAGAGTAGAGGGGGAGGAGAACCTCTCTCGACCTGCTGACCACACCCCTTCTAATACACCCCAGGATGCCATTGGCCTTCTTGGCCACAAGGGCACACTGCTGGCTCATGGTCATCCTGTTGTCCACTAGGACCCCCAGGTCCCTTTCCCCTACGCTGCTCTCCAACAGGTCTGCCCCCAACTTGTACTGGTACATAGGGTTGTTCTTGCCCAGATGCAGGACTCTACACTTGCCCTTATTATATTTCATTAAATTTCTCCCCACCCAACTCTCCAGCCTTTCCAGGTCCCTCTGAATGGCTGCGCAGCCTTCCGGCATCTCAGCCACTCCTCCCAGTTTTGTGTCATCAGCGAGCTTGCTGACAGCACACTCTAATCCCTCATCCAAGTCATTAATGAATATATTGAATAGAACTGGTCCCAGAACCGACCCTTGCGGGACTCCGCTAGACACAGACCTCCAACTGGACTCTGTCCCATTGACCACCACTCTCTGGCTTCTTTCCTTCAGCCAATTCCTTCAGCATGGCTGTTTCTACAGCACCCTGAAGTACAGGGAGATAAAGCCACGTCCAAGAAAAATTAGGTCTAGCTGGACAGAGAAATCATATGTAAAAATAGTGTTGTTATTTATTTGAGAGCTCTTGGGCTGGGGTAGATAATGCTGATGACAGGCTAAAAACATGAAGGGACTGAAGTGATCTGGCCCAGTCAGGACATGCATGTAATGAGATATGTAAAACCTATTTCAATCATCACTTGCAAGCTGGAGTAGTTCCAAATCCAAAACATGTACAGATGTCAAATCTCCCCGTTTTGACCACAGTGAAACTCTGCTAAGCCCATGACACAGGGTCTTTTTGCTGTTTTCATTATCAAACACAGAACATAATTTTTCGAAGTGCAGCTGTGCCATGTATTCATGTTGTGTATCTAGAGGATGAAGGCTACAGAAAATAAAAAAGAATGTTTGACTGTTTTCTCCATGCACCTCTGAAATATTCTCCAACACTAGGCAGATGGGGCAAACCGGAAAGTAACGCTACAGGTAGCAGAACTCCCACTAAGGAACCTCCACTTGTGCTTCACTGGGGCTGCTTCTTTCCAGTGACACTGCAGCTGGTGTTTAGGGAAAGGGGGGCAGTGTCAGCCCCTCTGTGGTGTCATCAGAGGTCAGATCCCCACGATCCAACTTCACCAGTTATTTATTGCCCACTTCAGTAGCCAATGGATCCGTGGATAAATGTTGTTCACATAACCTTTGTTTCACACAATATTTGCAAGGGACTGGCTGCAGAGTTGAGTATTGGAGGTTAACCTGTGGACTGTGCTTTAACAGGCCTGCAGATGGGTGAGAGCTGAAGCGGGTTGTTTTCTTCATCCCTTTGATGGCTTCATTTGATAGAATAGAAATGGGACTGTCCGTACCAAACTGACGTCCACATAATTACATACCCAGATATTATTGTCTCCACACCACTTACCAGCAACCATGATGGCATTAAAAAAATGCCAACTTCGTGTTTAGATTTATTTTCTTGCACAAGGTGATTCAGTTTGGGGTTAAGTTTATATATTTACAGGCTTTATGTGTGCAAGGTTTTGTGGTCTTTTTTAATTTTTATTTTTAGAAATGAGTCTATTTCCACTTTGGAAAAAAAAAAAAAGACATTCAATGAATAGGCCAATCAGTCAAACCAGGGAGAAGAAAGGAAGGATTTTCCAGCTCATGGGATCCTCTTCTCATTTATAGCAGTTTCGCATCCATGTTACTGTTTTGATTTAGGTGATTGAACACTGCTATGAAAGGAGCAGTGTTCAAAATCCAGGAGACAAGTGTTTCCAATCAGTGGAACTGGGGCCCAGAGTGCAAACATTCATGATTATCTGTTTGCAGAGCAGCTACAGACCCAGGTACATTCTCAGTGAACAGTCAAACAGAACCAGTATGTTTAACAGATTTATGCCATTTATAGATGAAGACCTTGTACTGAGTTAAGATGTTAAGGGACAGACTCAGGCTGATGTAAAATGTTGTAGTACAGTGCTTTCAGCAAATAGTTGAGTTTCTGGGCAAATTGACTGCAGTCCTCACCACAGGGGCTAATATGCTCTAGCCTGTAATTACTGAGCACTGTCTATTTAGTTTGGAAGTATTTTGCTGGAGAGGAAAACATTTAATCCTGCTTAGTGTCCTGTTGGTCAGGTTATCATGAGTAGGCACATGGTACAATCTGGCAGGCAGAGTTTTGCCTTCCTGGGCAACTGCTTGTGCTTTGTATAAAAGGCCCAGTTATGAAATACGTGTGGGTTTAGCTTCAGCAGGGACTGCTCCCCTATGTGAAGGGTGCTGGTGAATCCACAATCCAGAACATACTGTCCTTCTCTTTCCTGGTATCAATAGCTAGGTCATTTGAAGCAAACCGAAATATTTTGCATGACACCATATGAGGGGGAAATGGATCTCAAGAACATAACATAGGAGCCCTTCTGTGTCAGACTCGAAGGTCCACACAGCCCGGTATCCTGCCTGTGATGGTGCCCAGTGGCAAAGAAAAGATATAAGAAATAAGGCTGGTACAGAGTGACATGACTGGTCTGACCCTTCTAAGCCAAGACTTACTAATAACATGGAATGGAATTTCAGTTATTCCAAAGAAAGTTTTACTTCTATTATTCAGAATAAAAATTGAATTCAGATCTTAAACCTGTACATTTGTAGATGACTGATTTCTTTCCACTTGGTAAAATACCTGAGGGGGAAAGGGAAAATAGACTAGCTATACTTTTTTGTTGTCATCTAATTAAGCTCTGTAAACATTGATATTTTTTTCCCCCTTTTCATTATTGTTCTGTGTCATTATTAACTACCAGCTTTGGACGTGGGGCTTTTCAATAGCAGATTCCTTACAGCACTCAGAGATTTAGCTGGTCTCGCAGCTGGTCTTGAATTCGAATTAGAGATGCATTTTTTTTCTGGTTTTGGGATCTGATAAGAATTCAAGTCAGCACCAGAAAATAATCAGGTCCCTGGATACTTCCCTGTGGATGCCTCAGGGGAGCACACAACCTATGTGATTAGCCAGCCAGCCCACTGGAAACCTCTGTGGGAGAACCTTAGGGTCAAGTGGCAGAGAAGCAGCCTACCAGCAAATCTGGGAAGAGCACTGTGAACCAGCATCACCTTTCTGAGAGAGGCTCCTTGAATCTAACCCTGTGAATCTTCTCCCATGGCAATTAAAACACCAGGAAGAGACAGAGTGATTCCTCCTTTACCATGTTACTCAGCAGAGTTTATTTCTTCTATTGCCAATTGAACTGGCAGCTATGACTGTTAATTGAACCAGGAGCATAATAAACTCTGAGACTCCCTATGTATAATGCAGCATTTTGCCTTTTGCTTTTTGTTAGAATGGTTTGTTTCTCTCTGCTTCTTCTCTCTTTTCAGTGCTGTTCTCCTACTTGCTTTCACAGTGATTATTTACAGACTGTGCAACAATGACCACTCACTTGCAATCAGACATTCAGGCTCGTTTATGCTAAGGTTTTGGTTATAAAAACAAAAAAATCTTCACCTCAAAAACCTACATCTTGGCTTTACAATCTTTGTTCTGCAGCCCCTTTGGAGGTCCAGGGACTATCCTAGGGGGCCCAGGAAAGGAGCTAGGAAAAGGCAGCCTACCATCAGCTCACACAGTATCCTTGAACAGGGTCCTCACATTTCCCAGGAAATTGTTAAGCTGTCCACAAATCAAAAAGGTTGAAATTACTGGTTTACTCTACAGCCGTGTGATAGGGAATGTTAAGAAGAAAGAAAAATTATGTAAGACTCTATGCTCTCCACCACTCCTTGATGGCAGAGAAACAGTTACACACATTGGAGCACAAAGGAATAGCCACTGTCATGTGGGTGAAATCAATGTCCAGGCTCACGGAGAGGATCTTCCTCCTATTTGCCAGCCAGACAGACTCTGAAAGAAGCCAGGGTCACTGGTTATTTTTAGGCCTGCTCCCTTGGGAGAAGATAACAACACCATGAGGTCCTGCCATGCCAGACAGGTCTGTTCTCAACCCTGACATACCATGGACCTAATCAAGTCTTAGAGTATCAGTGCAGTAACTTGTTCTATTTTCTCCTTCAGTTCTCCCTCCCTTGGTTCCTCTATTTCTTCCTGCTAGTTCATCTATCATATTCCCCCTCACTCTTACTGGCAGATAATTTATCTATCTCCTGCACTTTCATAGACAATTCAAATAGGTCTTAGTAAAGGCAATGATTTATAAGAGCAAGCCTTCAATTCTTTATAAAAAATTTAAATTAGCCAAGATTTTAAAGCTGCTCAATAAACTAACAGTGCAACACAATTTGGCCTGTTTCAGTGAAAAACTTTAAAATGCTGAACTGAATTATTGCATTCACATATTATGATTCAGACTATTTCTCTAAGGTATGAACAGTGTACAGACCTTCAGAAAAAAAGAGAGTGGAATGAGGAGAGTGGAAAAGGAAAGGAGAGTTATTTCCTTTTTTCATGTAGCATGCTATAGCCCAACTTTTACTAACTTGCCACATTTCTGTGACTGAATACCGTGGAGCTCTTGATTGCTTCACTAAGGTGCAATGATTTTCATAGCCATCACTGCTATCTGTTATATGCAAAATTTGCAATGTACTGAGATTATAAAACAGAGATAGGCCTTGCTTTTGAGTCTATGAGCTATAAAAAATCTTGGTAAATCATCCATCAGTGCTTAAGACATATTTTCTTGGTGTGCAGTTTTTTCTTTAAACTCTTTGTCATCCTCTCCCTCAAAAGTAAAACAAAGAAACAAGGATTAGACAGAACTAAAACTTGGAGGCAAACAGGGTTCCAAGTTATTACAATACCCAGGCTATACTGTTCAAGAATAATTTAAAAATTGCAGGCAATTATTATTAAGATTGTAGAAACCTTTTGAACAAAACATTTGCAAACTTGTTGTTGACTGATTCTTCCTTCCAAATGCAGAGCAGAACATTCAAATACTGTTGTTGCTATCAGTTTCCTTGCACTTAACCCCCCCACACAAAAACAGGCTGTTTCTAATAGCCAGAGGGATGACTTAGTCATTTGCAGTAGAAAAAGGAATAAAGCAGTCTTTAAATGACTAAACAAATGAATGTCATCATAGAACTTGCTAGACAGAATGAGAGAATTTAACAACATCAAATAGCTCAGAGACTTATATTTCACATTTACTATGGAGAAATAGTAACACCTCTATGTTTAAGTTTGCAGCTACAATACCCACAGTAAATCTGATTTTGTTTTCCTTTGCAATACACAACAAAGAAAAAGGAAGGAAGGAAGGGCAAACTCAAGTGGAAGAAGAGAGTGTACAGATCGTGGAAGGAGGGGCTGGCCACTTGGGAGGAATATAAGTCTGTTGTCAGAGGATGTAGGGAGGCAACTAGGAAAGCTAAGGCCTCCTTGGAATTAAACCTTGCAAGAGAGGTCAAGGACAACAGAAAGGACTTCTTCAAATACATTGCAGGTAAAACCAACACTAGAGGCAATGTAGGCCCACTGATGAATGAGGTGAGTGCCCTGGAGACAGAGGATAAAAAGAAGGCGGAGTTACTGAATGCCTTCTTTGCCTCTGTCTATACTGCTGGAGGCTGTCCTGAGGAGCGCCTGGACCACTGAGGCCTCAGAAGAAGTCAGGATAGAGGAGGAATCTGTCTTGGTAGACGAGGGCTGGGTCAGGGACCAATTAAGCAATCTGGACATCCATAAATCCATGGGCCCTGATGGGATGCACCTGCGGGTGCTGAGGGAGCTGGCGGAAGTCATTGCTAGACCACTCTCCATCATCTTTGCTAAGTCGTGGGCAACGGGAGAGGTGCCTGAGGACTGGAGGAAAGAGAATGTCACTCCAGTCTTCAAAAAGGGCAAGAAGGAGGACCCGAGTAACTATAGACCAGTCAGCCTCACCTCCATCCCCGCAAAGGTGATGGAACAACTTGTCCTTGGTGCTGTCTCTAGGCACATCAAGGACAGGGGGATCATTAGGGGCACTCAACATGGCTTCACCAAGGGGAAGTCATGCTTAACCAAATTCATAGCCTTTTATGAGGACATAACCCGGTGGATAGATGGTGGTAAAGCTGTGGATGTGGTCTATCTTGATTTCAGTAAAGCGTTTGACACGGTCTCCCACAGCATCCTTGCAGCTAAACTGAGGAAGTGTGGTCTGGATGATCGGGTAGTGAGGTGGATTGTGAACTGGCTGAAGGAAAGAAGCCAGAGAGTGGTGGTCAATAGGACAGAGTCCAGTTGGAGGCCTGTGTCTAGCGGAGTCCCTCAGGGGTCGGTACTGGGACCAGTTCTATTCAATATATTCATTAATGACTTGGATGAGGGATTAGAGTGCGCTGTCAGCAAGTTCGCTGATGACACAAAACTGGGAGGAGTGGCTGACGCGCCGGAAGGCTGCG
The DNA here is from genome assembly GCF_013368605.1 of Nyctibius grandis. Classification (NCBI taxonomy): domain Eukaryota; kingdom Metazoa; phylum Chordata; class Aves; order Nyctibiiformes; family Nyctibiidae; genus Nyctibius; species Nyctibius grandis. Next base: position 108,479,996 of record NC_090659.1, read on the forward strand.
CAGCCATTCAGAGGGACCTAGACAGGCTGGAGAGTTGGGTGGGGAGAAATTTAATGAAATATAATAAGGGCAAGTGTAGAGTCCTGCATCTGGGCAAGAACAACCCTATGTACCAGTACAAGTTGGGGGCAGACATGTTGGAGAGCAGCGTAGGGGAAAGGGACCTGGGGGTCCTAGTGGACAACAGGATGACCATGAGCCAGCAGTGTGCCCTTGTGGCCAAGAAGGCCAATGGCATCCTGGGGTGTATTAGAAGGGGTGTGGTTAGCAGGTCAAGAGAGGTTCTCCTCCCCCTCTACTCTGCCCTGGTGAGGCCGCATCTGGAATATTGTGTCCAGTTCTGGGCCCCTCAGTTCAAGAAGGACAGGGAACTGCTAGAGAGAGTCCAGCGCAGAGCCACGAAGATGATTAACGGGGTGGAACATCTCCCTTATGAGGAGAGGCTGAGGGAGCTGGGTCTCTTTAGCTTGGAGAAGAGGAGACTGAGGGGTGACCTCATTAATGTTTATAAATATGTAAAGGGCAAGTGTCATGAGGATGGAGCCAGGCTCTTCTCAGTGACATCCCTTGACAGGACAAGGGGCAATGGGTGCAAGCTGGAACACAGGAGGTTCCACATAAATATGAGGAAAAACTTCTTTACGGTGAGGGTGACCGAACACTGGAACAGGCTGCCCAGAGAGGTTGTGGAGTCTCCTTCTCTGGAGACATTCAAAACCCGCCTGGATGCATTCCTGTGTGATATGATTTAGGCAATCCTGCTCCGGCAGGGGGATTGGACTAGATGATCTTTCGAGGTCCCTTCCAGTCCCTAACATTCTGTGATTCTGTGATTCTGTGATTCTGTTCCTGTGACTTGACATTTCTGGAGTCATAGACGTGCTATGTGCCTGCAGGAGTGGTGTGGCACTTGACCAGGAATCCTGCTTCTCACTTGGTGGCAAAACTTTTCTTGGAGACTGAAAGTAGTATATGATGATCTCAGAAGTGCAAAGAATAACCTCTAAATAGCTTTGCATTAGATTCAGAAGACTTATTTTTGTGACATCAGTGGGATTTCCATAATGCTTTTATGCAATCTTATTTTCCTGTGACTATATTTCCCTGTGCTGGCTCTCTACAAGTGGATGAAGCTCACATGAGCTTCTCTGTATAGGCTGGCTTCAGAGATAATTCCAAGCCATATCAGGAAATGAAGCTGTTTCCATTCCCAGCTACACACATCTCACATAAACAAGTTCCAAATTCTAACATCAAAAGAAACCATTAGCCCATAGGTTAAAAAATGAGCTTAGCCTTTTGCTGTAAAGTTAACCCACCCATTACTTAGCGCTTGATAAGGATGGTAGTAAAAACATCTTTAGGGATTGTGGAACTCTCTGTTTTGTTATCAAGCTGGGAAAGAGAAGAAAAGTCTCCACTGCTCTAGGAAACACTGGCTACCTGAGAGTTACTGATAGAAATGTACTGGGAAAGGAGCATCTTTAAAACAGAATCCCTAATTCTGGCTCGAAGCACCTCATTTTCAACTGCAGCTCCAGTCCCCAGGAATCTGATCCTAAGGCTGTGTTTTCTCCCTCTAGCTCTTTCAAAAACAAACTTCTTACCTCAGTGAGAAAGCAGTCTAGAGAAGTTATCCCAGCAAAGATTTTTCTGAAGAATTTTCATATTGTCTGAGAGTTTTTTTCAGTGGTTACTGCTGAAAAAGGAGACACTGTGAATAAAACTGGTGTAACAGTTTGGGTCATATTTGGAAGCAGCTGTGAAATGCCTTTTTAGATAGGTGTTCATGAGTTGTCATAGCACACCAATAAAGATATGTGGAAGTAATCGCCTAGATCTGATTTCATGTTGTGTTCCTTTCAATCTTTCAATATTCCTGTATTTATTTGTAATTGGCAGGGAGGTTCTTCATGCTTTTTGTATTCTGCCATAAAGACAGGAAACCTCATTCAACCCTGTTTGCAGATTCAATTACCTCCCATGACATGAATGGCCATCCATGGAACATAATTGAATTTATTCTGTTTCTTATATTTTTTTCTCAGAAGCAGCTGTTGCTAGAGAAAGAAATGTAATGTCACTAGCTCTGTACAGATTACTTTGGAGGTGGCAAGATAGCACAGTGAAGAAGAGTTCTGAGGTCTGTAGGAGAATTATTTTGAAAGCAATTAATCTTCTATATCTACATATTTGGATTTAATCTCCCCAAGAAATTACCTGGAGCCAAATTTTTCAGGTATTTAATGCCTAAAACTCAGAGAGAAGTTCTTAGTGTAATTTGTTTGATTCCAATATACATATTCCATGTCCTACAGGTTTACAGTTATGCTTAAAAAGACCTACATGCTCTTGAAAATGCATGGGGTGCCTGTCTGCAGCTCTGGGTCCCTACACACCTTGGAGAATTTGTCTCTTATGCATCAGTATTCAGCAGCCATGGAAAGAGTTGATAGCCTCTATGAAATTTCCCTAATCATCCCTAAACATCCCCTAAACATCCCTAAACAGATGTTTACATGGAAGATCCTGCCATCCAAAAAGCCACTAACTGCCAAGCCAATAGGCAGTTCCAGCAATAGGACTGATGGCTGGGTGGGATCAGAGACAATTAACACCCTAGGGATAAATTCTCCTTCTGGCCTTTCCGTACTGAGCTTCACAGATCACAGCAGTTCTGCAATTAGAGTTATTGAAGGTGAAAAAAACACTCAAAAATTATTTGCCTAATTTCACTTTTCTCTGGAAAAAAAATAAAATCTTTAATGATCTCTTAAAGTATCTTAGACTAAAGAAACATTTTGGAGAAAAAAAAAAAGAGGTCAAAGCCAGGCTTCATCTTTACTCAATCATAGAAAGAATAAGACGTTTAAAAATGCCTGAATTTTTCTAGACACATTTCCACTGCTGCATGTTGGTGTGGTGCCTGCACTTGATGAATAATAAATTATGCTACTGCTGATGTGAGTGGTCTGGCTTCTCTGTCCTGCAGCAAGATCTTTACCATGGTCTGCTTGTAGGGAAAAGGATACAGAGATTGAAGATCCCTTCAAGCTACTCTAGAGAACTGACTCATCAGCAATGTGGCTCTGCCAGAATTCGGATTCTGACGGGCAGCTCTGTGTCACTCTTCTGTCATTGCATGTAGATGCCTCTTGGTTGTTGTAGGCTTCACTGAACAGCCAATCTCATGTGCCTGTTCCTGGCATCAGCAACATGCCTGCTCCCAAAGCGTGCAAATGCCAAATACAGCTGGAGGAGAAGAGGCAGTGAGGAGGAGCTGCTGCATCATGCTGTTCTCCTCCCAGCTCTCTTAACATCCCAGAGGTTGTAATTCTGAGGAGCAGGAGCTGAAGGGACGGTACAGTGCACATTGGTGCTTCCCTTTAACTGGAGTGAGCAGGTGAATAGGGAAATAATGATACAAAAGAAGGAGGTTTCATTAACAGCCTCCCAAGCAGTTGCTCTAGCCAAGAAAGAAAACAACTTGGCAAGAAACCTACTTGTGCCAGCTTCTGTGATCAAAGGCTGATATTCAGAGCCTGGGACTTAATTCCAGTAAATATGGCATATGATCTATATAGCAAAAAAAAAAAAAAAAGGAGGGAAAAAAAAGACCAGGGCAGATTCCTGCTTCTAATGCAAGACACTCTCAGTACCACAGCCACTACAAGAAAATCTGCTTTTGCACAATAAATTATGCAGTGCTCTCAGCTGATTGTACACAGTTGCAGCCAGCAATGGTGTGATCTGAAGGAAGCACAAACGGTATTGTTCTTTGCAAGGTTCTAATTCAGAGAATTAATTATGAGATAGAGAAATGTGGAGAGAGGAAGAGGGAATGGAGAAGGGGGAAGGGATGAGGTCTTTGACTTAGTATCTTTGATTTTGTATCTTTGACCTTAGGCCTCCAGTCTTAAGTGAATCAGCTGTAAAATCCACCCAGCCCAGCCTCAGCAGCCTTGCTACCTTAAAGCTGTTTACTTTGGAGGTGGTGTGTCACTGCCCACTGCTGCATTCTGCACTCAGCTTAGCCCACACTTCTTTTTGGTTCACCTGCATGCCATCAGCTTGAACAATCCACGCAGCTGTATTCAGGAAAAAAACATATTAATAAAAAGTAGACATCTCCGTTTTCCTCCAAATCTCTTAGTACTCTGCTTTCAACAGAGGAGCACTACTGCTGGGCTGTGTTTTATAGCCCTAATGGACTTCCCCCCTGAGTTTGCTCAGTCCCTTTCAGAACTCATTGCAGCCATCAGTTCCACAGCTGAATTAGCTACCGTGTAAAAAAACCACTCCATTTATGTGTGGTTGATCTATTCTTTGCTTGTTTGTTGGCTGAGCAGTATTATTGTCTGCTTGCTAGATCCTGCATTATGTGCTGACTTCTAAGGAGGTCCACTGAGATGAAAGTTACACGAGGAGCGAAGGATAGAGCCCTCTTGTTGTTGGCAGTGGTTTCTTCCTATCTAATAATGATCTTTTCACTTAGACTGGGGAGTTGAGAGGTTGTAGAAAGTTGCAGTGATGGAAGAATACCAGCAATGTAAGTTTCAATTTATGGATTGAAATTAAGAACAAAGTAAAACATTATCAAAAGTGAAAATGTTGATTTACAAACCCAGTCCTCGTAATGGTATTGGGAACTGACTGTCTAACCTTTTTTTGCTCTTTTTGCAATCTCCACATCAAGCAGAATTTCTACAGCCCTAATTCCTGTAACTGTTTCCACTTAGTCCAGGAAAAGATGACAGGTGAGAACTGAATCTATGAGAAAGGGGTAACCTTTAAGCATCTGTTATCTGTAGCAGGTATACGCTGACTCATGAAATTATGGAAAGATATAGATGATACAGTTCTGAAAACAGTACTGTATTTATGAACAGCTCCAGGATCTTATGGCATGATTAAATCTAATCATTAAAGTTTCTAATGAAAAACCTGCTGTTATGAATGGTTGAGCAATGCATATACTCCAAAGCACAGCTGCTGGTTTCTCCCATGACATTTGACACAAGAGATTTCCATTTTAAATGTGTGATTTGTTATTTAAAGACAAAGCAGGGGGGTTATCTATTATTATTGAATTTGACAGTTTGTCACAGTTTTAAGATAAATGAGGAAAAAAAATACACAAACTAAATGTAAATGAAAGAGTCAGGCAGTGCTTAAGGGCTGTGAAGTGTCAAATCTGCCCCCACCATTATCAGTGTTTGCAAGTATAAAGGATTTGAACAAAAAGAAGCAGGAGAAATTGATTAGAGAAGGCATCTGAAGAAATCGGAGGATATTAAGCAAACAAATATTTAGAAAGAAAATTGGGAAAAGATTCCTAATGATGAAATTTTCCTGACTGGAGAATAATTTCCCAGAGGAGTGCCTGTGATCTCTCTTGTTCTAATGATTTGAAGGTGAACTTTAATGAAGTAGAGGCAGTTTTATGTAAGGACATAACTGGTCTTTTACACTGTATTTGTATTATTCTTTAATATTATTTCCATTACCTTATGCTCCACAACTACTGCATATAGCCAGACAGAAATCAGCCTAGCAAAAGAGAAAGAATCCAGGTGCAAGAATAAGCAACTAGCTCTTTCTTTAATGTTTTGTCTCCTCTGCAGTGTATTTATTTTTAATAGTTTAGTGACAGAAGCCCAGTGGCTGGAGTTCTCCATCTTACACAAGTTAAGAATTGTGCATTCAATTAGAGGCTGAGAAACTCCCAAGAGGACGATGGGAACATGCTTCACCTCAGTTTAAACAGGCTGTTCCCGGGCAGCGTGTCCTTCTGTTCATGGTGGGACACAGCAGACCGCAGCCCAGTCCCTTCCTTCCTAATCCCTAACCCCTGACCGTGTTTGGATTAAGCATGTACCTGGGATCCCATTGGGACCACAACCGTGGGTCCTGTCATGAAAATACGCAGGCTTGAGGTAGGGGAGGCTCTGAGATAGTGTCTTGGTCATGGAAATCCCGCAGACTTCGTGGTCCAGCAGATCCACAACCCCAAATCACCAGACATACATACTCTGCCCTTGGCCACAGCTTCTCCTGCTTCTCTGCCCCTAGGGTGAACGGGGAGGGATGTGATGCTGCTCTCAGCACCCAAAGCCTGTCACAGGGCATATCCACAGGCCTGTGGGAAGCCACAGCGCACAGGAGGGGGCTGCTGGAACCCCTTGACAAGACCCCAGTGGGTACCCACACCTGGGAGAGCCCCGCTGCCAGGATTTCCCAGGGGTGTCTGGGGTGAGGAGCAGTGGGAGGGAGCTCTGCTGGGGGAAGTCCAGGATCCAGCCCTGAGGGGAGGGAGGCATGGTGGAAAAACAGTCCTGGACCACCTGTGGGAGGGTTTGACAAGTTAGGAGCCCAAAGGGGATGGGGAAAGCATCAGAGAGGTCTCATGTAGCAGGGGTTATGGCTGCCCTGGTGACTACACTGTCTGTGCAAGCACAGGGACTTGATCTACTCCTGCATCCAGCCAGGGGACAGAAGAATAAAAGGAGCTACACAGCTGACGTTACATTTTGTCCCAAGTGCCCAGCATCCCATGACAGTACTTGAAGGGAAAGATAACTCACTATACTCCCTCCTCAGATAGGCAACCATTTTCATGATTTGTGCTCACCTTAAAAGAAAGCAAACCAGCTCGTTCTCTCCTTCCCCCTCCGGTCTGCATTCGGTAGCTCCCTTTACCCACTCCTCCTGCATCAAAACCTGCACTTAGATATAGAAGACCCCATATCCTATAATTCATCCTGAAAGCTATCAATTCCCTCATGACATCATATACAACAAATAAGAGAAGACTCCAAACAGAAATAAAAATAATACATTTAATTTCTTTATGTGTTCAAAAAGCTCTGAATCACTTGTTTTGGTATCCCTCTTTGGCTGCTCATACGCTTATTGTGAAGTAGCACACAAATTGTTCAGATATTTGCATTTACCTTTGGTGACCTACACGGGTTTAGTGGGAATAAAAGGAAGCCTTTATTACTGTTCAGTGGAGATGAGTCCATTACACACTGCAGAAAGCAGTGAAGCACTTAGGGAAGGTTTGCCAATGCTCTGTGGCAGAGCCACCCAGATTTGCAGGTGTACCTGCTCACCTCCACAGTGGAGAGGCTTCAGGTTCCTCTTTGGAGCACAGAAGTCATGTCTATACTGCGCCTCACAAAAACACAGGGAGGCCACACAAACCACCCCCCGTACCTTTGCATCTCTCCAGTACAGGCCTGGACAGTGCACATTGCCTCTTGGCGCCTGGCTAATGCCATGACTGCCACAGCCTACTCACCATAAAGATGGCTGCAGCCCCCTTTTGCCCTCATTTTTTTTCCCTGGACTCTATTTCATCATATTGACTCTTCTGTCAAAACAAAAATCCAGCATCAGGGGACCAGCTCGTAGCCATCCCAATGCTCTGAAGGTGGGATAAGCAGATCAGAGGTGGGAGACAGAGACCAGACGTGCCCTCCTCTACTCCTACTCCATATTCTGTACCAAAGGAAACAAGAGTTTCCTCCCTACCTGGCTGCTCCATCCAACCTACTCTGAGAGTAGACTCAGCCATGACTTTGTCTCCGTCTAATCTCCCTCCTGTTTGTTACGAGCTTTCAGTGAGAAACACCAATAACTGGTGCCAGCACCACAAATACATCCCTTCACACCCAGCATGATCAGCAGCACCTATGAGCTTTCTGGGTAGCAACACACATCCCATCACAACCTGCTCTACCTGTTCAGACCCATGAGGAGGGTACAAACACTTGCCCCTCTACATGGAAATGAGGGGGATTTGCCTTTCTGTGCTGTGGCTACATATTTACCCAACACTTTACATACACAAACAGCCCACAACCACAGATGGTGCATGATTCACTCCAGGGCTCTGATTGCTGACTGCTGCTAGCTTTGTATTGGGCCCAGAGCACTGGGAAATTACCACAGGCGGTTGTATAATTCAGTAATGATTTTGCAGCCAAAGGCTCCAGCTGCCCTTCCTTGAGTGGCAGCTTGGAACGAGGAGCCCAGCACATGCTGGTAGGACTACAAACATCTCCTTACCTCTGGCAACATGAAGAGTGGAGGAGAAAACCTCACGACGTGAAGGGCTACACACTGGATCAGCAACGCGGACTGCTGCAGCCCTCCCTCAGCCCTCCTGGTGCCTGTGGTCCTGCTGGCACTTGGGACATCCCACGGGATCGAGGACCAGTCTGGCAGAAGCAGCCAGGTCAGCAGCCGGGTCGCTGGGCCTTCTGTGTCTGGAAATGCTCAACGCAATTAGTTCCTGGACAGATGCAGCTTCGTCATTTACCTGTACAACAGGTTGAAATTTGTGCCTTGGCATGTGGATGCTTTTCATTGTTATTATTAACTACTCTAGGAGAAGGTTGCTTTCTTTAAGCACCTATAAAACATTGCAAATCGCAAGTCAGCCTTTCAAATAAGATGCCCAGATTATCACAGATAAGATTTTATGAGTATGCTGTCATGGCCATCCAGTGACATGTATTTAAAGGTGCCTGCAGGTGGGATGTTGTTCTGCGACTGACTTTTGAGAACAAACTCCAGGCAGCACATGTGGTGCACATAAATACTTCTCTTTTGGTGACACATGGCCCCATGGCCTTCTAGGAACTTTGCAAGCACAGCATTTGGTTTAGTTCTGCACTCCCCCTACCCAAAGGCAATCAGATAGCACTTCAGATGGAGGGAGACCCTTTGCCACTCCAAGGGTAAATGTATCCTTCAACCATGTGCTGCCTAGACAGTAAAAACCTCTCTATGGACCAAGGAAGAGCATTGATTTAGGGATGACCAGGCATTTCCCTTTGTACAGGTTGGCACAGACCTTCAGCCTTCTTTATTTGTTCATGAAACCAAAATAATTGCACGCAAACAAAACAGCCACGAACTACAGTGGACATCACTGACCTAAGAGCCACCAGCATATGGACAGGACTGGGGGACACATTCTGCTAGATTAGTGTGCCAGGTTGGTGCTGTGAAAAAACTTCCCTGACATTTTTTTTGTTTGTTTGTAAATAATTACAAATATTTTGCACAGATGGTGTTTACATGGCTGCCTAAAACACTGAGTATTACCATAGTTTCAAATTTAAAAACAATTGTGACAAATAGTAGCAATTTCAAGACAGCTATCTCTAGATACTAAATCAGAGCCAAACTCTGTGAAGTATTAATTCAAATAAATTTGTATGGGACTTTTTTTCAATAGGATTCTACAGTAGTCAGCAGTTTGCAAGATCACCCCTTTTTAGTTATACTTGCATAGGATTAAAATTATTTACTACCAAAGTCAGTGGTTCTTATTCCACGGACACCAGTGGGATCAGAGTTGTGCCTGCAGTGTTATATAAATAGTTAAACTATACAATCCACAGTACGATTTAGTCTTTAGTTAAAATTTCTGCAACAACCTGGAAGGCAAAAATACTTATTTCTAAACTGTGAGCAGAAGGAGGAATGTTAACAGAACAAATTTTCTTAAACATTGATTTATAGACTGTTTGTGTTGATTCCATTTTAACATAAGCTTTTTACATGTGTATTGCTATTAAGAAAACCCAAGCATTTTTGCATCTCATTTGACTGACTTAACACATCCCAAAAGTAATGAATACACAGTTATGTTTACACACGCAAAATAAACAGTGCATGCAGAATAGCTATGTGATGTGAACCTTGTTGTTTGTTAAAGGAAACACTTGCTTATCTTTGTAAAAAAATGAAGAAAACAAAAAAGTTATTTCACTCTATAAAAAGTCCACGTAATAAAAATCATTGAAGAGCAAGACAACAGTTTTATTCCAATGTAGTTTCAAGTTTTGAAGTAGCCAGTAAAAACATAAATTTCAGATGTAGATTGTTGAAGTTTAAAAAGATATGTTCACAGTGCTTATTAAACCATCAAAACACAGACTGTTTGTAGCAAAGCAGCTGCTGATTTTCAGCTGATTACAGGATAGGAGCAGAACTGGGCTTTGTATTTGTTACAGGCAAAAACCCTGGTGTTTTGAGCAGGTAGTCTTGGCAGTCTCATGGCATAGATCACAGATGACTGGGTTGGAAGTGACTTCAAGAGGAAACACCAGACATCCTCCAGTTCCAAGCAAATGAATGCTAACTATGGATTACAACAGACATGTATTTTCAAGAATTTGACGCAAAAAAGAGAAGCAATAGTAGCTGATGAAGGAGAACACTCCACTCAAAGCCAAGTTTCTGTAGTGCCCTAGTATAAATCAAGCACTTCTAGATTGTCCAGGAGGAAACATACCTTCATGTAAAGACTAGCATCCAACTCAATGACCTGACTCATGCTTTGGCCAGCCACAAGAAGTTTAAAGACACACCACATGAGTTTCCCCCTCACAGATGTGTGTTGCTGTCCTTGATGAGCAGCTGGACATTGGTTGCAAAGCAGCTGCCGCTGAGGCCATATTGCTTGCAGCCAAACCATCAACTGTTTCATCTCCAACAACTAACCATAAGGACATAAAAAGGCATGTCCACTGAAGGGAAATAACAGAAGCATGTTGTAGGCATTTGTGTAAAAGCACATGCAACCCCCACCATTTAGGTTTACATTTTGGGGACTTCATTTTTTTTGTTTCCTGCTTCCACTGAATTCTTCTGGAAACCAGAAAAAATGCATAGGTAACCATATCTTGTATGCAATGCACTATATGTAATGCGAGCATTTTCTGTGCACAAAATGACCCAACAGCTAGAGACTGAAATAAACTGAGCTCCTTCTGGGCCAGCCACTACCACTCTGCATCCCAGGACCTTTGCCAGCTGGAACTAAAAGCCAATAAACAGCACCGTCCAGAGAGGGGAAAGGATTTTCTTCAAGCCACTGCACTGCTTTCCTGTCATACCTGGGCCTGTTGCAGGCTAAAAACAATGCTTCATTGACAACGTTCACTTGCACTCAGCTACTTTGCAAAATTAACTGGACTATTTAAATTCAACAAGCTGTGGTTATCCAGAGCTCAGTAAAGTGCAAGGAACTGACAAAACCTCAGAAAAATACACAATTATAATCTAGAATTAACAGTGAACCCTAGACACAGAAATAAAAAGGGAGCAATTGAGACATTTATTCACTTTAAGGAGATATTCTGATGATAGTATCTGTACATCTAAAGACATTAAGGCCAGAATCTCTTTTAATTCCTAAAGAGGTTAAATAAGGAACTTATGTAAAGGACAAGTGTCAAGAGGATGGAGCCAGGCTCTTCTCAGTGACATCCCTTGACAGGACAAGGGGCAATGGGTGCAAGCTGGAACACAGGAGGTTCCACTTAAATATGAGGAAAAACTTCTTTACGGTAAGGGTGACTGAACACTGGAACAGGCTGCCCAGAGAGGTTGTGGAGTCTCCTTCTCTGGAGACATTCAAAACCCGCCTGGACGCGTTCCTGTGTGATATGGTCTAGGCAATCCTGCCCCGGCAGGGGGATTGGACTAGATGATCTTTCGAGGTCCCTTCCAATCCCTAACATTCTGTGATTCTGTGATTCTGTGAATGTCTGAATATCAATTGAGCAATTTGCACGTAGTCACCCGTGAAGTCACTGGTGCTGCTAGATCAGTCTTTCTGACCCAAGAGGTCCTGTGTGTCTCTCCACCATGAGGCTTGGTTATGTTTTCTATCACATTTATTCTCCTCCTACTCTATATCTTTTCCTTAAGAAACACAGTGCATTTCAAGGTGAAGACACTGTGTGTCAGAAAGCTTCTTCAGGAAGATACAGCATCCATTTGATGCCTATGCTAATTGTTACTCCCAGGCACCCTTCTCAGATCTGTAAAAGAAGTGAACTGCTCCCAAGACAATACTGAGCATTTCACAGTCTCATGTGATAATGAAGGAATAACAGAGAACATCTACTGTTTTAAAATAGAAATTCATAGCTTTGTAGGGTCAGTGGTATTTTATGGGACTTTTCATGCCTGGAACAATTTAATGGCAGCTACAGTATTGCCATATTTATTCCAAGTTTATTATCAACTACCTCATCTTTTCATGCCAGCAATGTTTGCCATGTACATGAAAAAAAAAGTGCAGGGGCAGCGGGGACCCTTGATATGCATTTAGAGGCTGAGGACAGTTCTGTTGTAACTTAAGTGATTGGAGTTATCCAGCTTAATAGAGTAAAGGTATCTCTGATACGCAACCATGATCTGCAGCCACACTTCTGGATGGCAGTGTGTACTGCATCCTGCAGTATGTACTGCATCCTGATCATTTATATTAATAAGAGAAAAAATAGACTTGGAGAGAAAAGGGCGAATGAACACACAGAGCAATTACTTTTGTGATACGTGGGCCTGATACCAAGGCCACTCCCCAAGCTTTGCTATACTGCCAGATGTATAAAGTGACATCAGTGATAGCAAAGAGATTTTAATTTCTGTTGAATTACTGTGATTTCTTGAGCTCACTTTGCAGACAGTGTTTTGAGGCAAACAAAATGCACCTTTGCAAAAACTTGTCTAGTCAAGTTGTGGGGTGAGAAGCACAATCTGGCTGCCTCCATCCCTTTCTCCCTGCCTCTCCGGGAAGGCTCTGCGTCAATCCCTACCATGTCTCAGCATGGTTACCCTGGTGCAATGTTTTTGAGAGGTAAGAATGTCAAGGTTGATTTTAGGGAAGAGAGGAAAAAAACATTCATGATGCTGTGAATCCCGTGACATGCTTCAGCTCTGATTCAAGTATGTGGCTAATCCCAGTGAAGTCTCTGGAAGTCACTATATACAGGTAGCTGTGACACGCTGATCATAGTGGTTCTGCATTTAACAGACCCTCTAACAGCACAGCACAAAACAAAAATTTTGGTGGATCAAAGCCTTGGGATTTCAGGCCAATGTTCAGAGTAGTACCTGAGCAAATGCTTAGCATTAATCATGCACATTACTCATCTTTATGAATTAAATCAGTTAAAGCTGAACTTAAAATTAAGTTCAGACTTTGAAACAGACCTAAAATTAATGGAGAAGTGAGGTAAAGAGAAGAAAATGAATGTATTGATATTATTCTCCTGGCCATATAAAAAAAATAAAATATAAGGATTGGGATCTTTTTGCTGTTTCTCCTTGTTCAGGCTGTCCGCAAAATGCATTTGCCTCAAGGGTGGATTAGCCTGACATATTTTCCCAGCAGTATCACATGACAGTTGCTAGCAAGGAAAGCAAAAAATACTAAAAGGAATTGAAAAATGTTTGAGACCAGACTTAGAGGAGGGGTTGACTTGTCCAGACTGCTGATATCCAGCCATTCTAGAGGTGCTGACTGCAAACTCCCCAGTTAACCACAGCCCCTTGTGTTGTTGCGGACCCCCCCTGATGAGATTAGCAACTGTTATTTATCTTTTCTGAGTTAACTTGTACACAAAAAAGGGGACATATCAGCTATGGTTAACTAATGAAGTCAGGATTTGCCCTAACTTAGCAGATAAAAATTAGATCAACATGATTTCACAAAAAAAAAAAAAAGAAGCATCTACTTTCCATGGAGAATTGGCATTTAAGATGGCTTATTTGTTACAGTTTAGTGTAGAGTCAGCTGCACGTACAGGATAGCATTTTGGATTGCATCATCCCTGCACAGCAAGTGTAGCCTGAGGCTGCCATAACTACCAGGCATGACGAGCTATTCATTGCCTTGGATCCATCACTTCAGTGGAGAATGTAGGATATGTTCTGCTGGCATGAAAACACCACCATTACCTTCACTACAATTAAGGTTGAGCTGGCTGTCCTCTGAGAAAACCTCGCTTTAGTGTTCATGGTAATTTAGAATCACATCAGGCTACCATGGTCATTGTCAACCTAGCCGAGTGTTTCATAGGACATTCTCCCAAAGTGAAATGGCTTAAAATTGAAAAGAAAAAGTCCCAGGTTGCCAAAATGAGTTCTCTGTATTGGGATGTAGCCCTGACATCAACAGTTATTAATAGGAGTAAGTCCCACTGGCAGAAATTAGGCTTTTCCATCTCTCTGCTCTGGGATTGTACCAGACAACATTATCAGCAGGCCACCCGCTGCTGAAAGTGGGATTAATTATCACTATAGAAAAGGTCCTAGAGTCTTTTTTTAATTTGATTTCCTCTCACTGAAATTAAAGCCCACTGTTCCTTATTCTGTCTCTAGAGAGAACATGAAAGACAACACTTTGTCTTCTCCTCTACAACTGTATTTTCCATACTTGGAGACCTCTGTCATATCATTTCCTGGCCTTTTCTTCTCAGGAATAAAGAATCACAATTCCTTCATCTGTCTCAGGCAACATCATTCAGAAGTCTTTCAGAATTTCTCCACATCTTTCTCAAAATACAGAACCCCAAACTAAACATTATATCCATTCTGAATAGAAGGATTATTTCCAGGCATCACTTTTCATGTCCCAGTCTGATATTTGGGGGTTTTTTGTCATAGCCTAAAAATATTGACTTGTGGTTATCTTATAAACCATGGCAAACCCTAAGTCCCTTTCTATGGAAACGGTACTTAACTTATATTTCCCCCATTCAGTTTTTATGCAGCAGAATAATCTTTTCTGAGTACAGAACCTCCATCTATTTTAAGACCTTTTCTCCAATTTATACATATAATCCCGAATTCCATTCCCAATATTCATTCACATTCTCACTTATCTTTGGCATAGAGAATTCATCTGAGAATTTAATAAGCACATTCTCTACTTAATCCTCCTATTACCATTTTACATAGATCTAGAACCCAGGAACAGCACCCTCAGAGTCTCCAAAGATACTGCTTCCGTCTTGACAGTAAACCATTGGTAGCTACAGTTTGAGTGCAATTTGCTGTAGCTCAGCCCTCACTGTAGCTGTTCTCATTTATATAACCTGATGGCAAGGGCCCTGGGGAAAGGGTGATGAAATAAACTTCACACTTTTTCGAATCTCCATGGCCATGCTATCTTCTTTTAAGAGGGTAACACTACACACAGTCCAAAACAACAGAGCCTACTGAAGAATTGTATTTTCACAGTTTATGGCATTATTCTGGCCATTTCCTTGTTGGCCTTAGCCATATTGACTCCAACATTAATAGACTGGCTTGAGCACCAGGCTTTCTAGTTCATAAATGAACATAAGGTCTACAGGACAGAGCTGTGATGAAGAATAGATCATTGCTGACATGTTCATTTTTTCAAACAATTATTAAATCATTTGCATACATCAAATCAACAATGAGTCTTGACATTCCCCCACATGAGCAGCGCTCACAGAACATTTAAATATATATAGTTGAAATTATAACATCAGCAATGTGTTTGACTCAGTATTACAACCAGAATAAAGACAATCCCTGTGACAGAAAGTGAATAACCTAAATGAGAGATAGTAGGGAGGATGTACTGAGAAATGTCAAATGAGAATAAGGAGATGTTTTTCTCCGCACATTGTTACCAAAATCACCTCACATTCCTGTTTGCCACCTTCTCAGATACTGCCATGACCACACGATGCTGCCCTAGGTGTCTAGGTGTCTACTGTTCGTGTATCTAGTTTCGGCTGTGTATGACTGAAATACTAGAAATGGGCTCTGGGGAACAAATCTGCACCCATATGGGTCATTTCCTGGCAGGAGACCTGGAGGACAAGTTCAAGGAAACTGAAATGATCTTTAGGCTGAGAGTGTGGCTTCCAGCCTATGCTGAGCAGAAAAGTCCTTGATCATTTCCCAAGATGGGCTTCTCACCAAACCAACGTGATCATTTTTATTGCTAACAGTTTAGTGTATTAAACAAAAATCACCAACTTTTTTTGGCCAAGATCTGATCGATTTCCCTAGTCTGCTGGGGTCATTTTCCATCCATTGGTTCTTTAAGAAACTGAAGTGTCATCTGCTTTGCCACACTGACTGTGGCACTCCAGCTGGACTGCAAGCTTGTTTATGCTATGTACATTTAAAATAAACTTGGCAGGTGGAACAGCGGGTTCTTCCAACATACATCTGCCTCATGTCTGCCGAGCTGTGGCTTGTAGGTAAATAACAGTCTAGGAGAATGATCCTACTCAGACATGGCATCGCAACAACTTTGCCTTGACTAGGCCCAAATTTTTTACCAGTATTTCAAAAAGGCTATGTGGAAAAATGGCATCTTTCCTGTTTCAAAAACCAAACAGACCAAAAAGACTTTTATCAGGTGTTTTTAAATTTGTTGTTCAGTCTCAAACTCTGCTGCATTTGGGCAGAGGCTGCTTTTCCATGCCAGGTGGCCATAAATGCTAGCTAGAATTAAAAAAGGTAGTGCAGGAACTTTGTTAGGTCTCAATTCATCACTTTGTTACCCATTTAATACCAGACAAATTTCAACATAGTTCTACAAGAATCTGCCAGGAGTAAGTAATGGGTAATATTAATACTGCAAAGTGAAAACCCGGGCTTTTAAAATTAATCAGTAATTCATTCAAGTGTTGACCGAGCAGGAGGGAACCATCAAAATGTTAATAAGCCTAAATTTCAAAGAAGTCTCATTGCCATAATGCTAATGTAAACAGGTTCCCCTGGCTTATTACAGTTCCACCAGCTGATGACCAGGAGAGAATTTGGCATGGCTGGTTACAGCTATGCTGGATATTCCTACTGATGCCAGTGATGTGCCATGGGTGTACTCCCAAGGACCTGAGCCAGGCCAGAAGGGCAACCCAGCCTAGTCACAGCTCAAAATCAGAGACAGTGTCCCAGCACAGCATGGCTGAGGAGCCACCATGCAGGTTTTGCAGCATGCTCAGCACAAGGTGCTCCGGGACATCACTGTGTGGCCTCACAGACCTATGTTGTACATCTGCTCTACTCAGTTTATTACCAATCAATTATTTTCTAACAGCTCAGTCCTAGGATTTGGTGTCTAACCTTGGGATATCTTCTCTAGAGGGATTTTTTTCTAACAGAAACCAGTTCATCTGAATCAGTTTTATAACAAGTCTCATTCTCATTTTCAGAAGATCTTGTGTTATAAAAGCCTTACTGTATGTACTATATGGACTGTGGCAACACACAGAAGTCCTAAAGGGGATGTACATTTAGGGTTTTACTTAGTAAACAAGAACTTTGCCCAATGCACAGAACTGGTATGAAATGGTCTGGTCCATTTCTTCTGGAACTGTTTCAAGTCATTCTCCACAGCAGCCGACAGAGTGATGGGGAATGACCCTTCTTCACTTGCTGCATCAATTTACAGTCACCATTTCTGTTGCTTTCTTATTTTCCCCTTAACTCTTTGTTTTTTCCAGTCCTTTAGTTCACTCATGAGGAAGTACTGGGGCTGTCACTGCAAAAGAGAAATGGTAAGCTGTAGTGAAAATGAGTGGGATGCAATTTATCTATCACATAGATTGTCATCAGTGGTTTTGGACAAAGAATACATAAAAAAAGAGCTTGTGCTGATGCACACAGAATTCCCAGCTTCAAGACAATAATGATTATTGGGTTTCGACCTCACAGCTAGCAATTTGAAAGATGCAAGAATGTGCACAATTTGGATTTCCATTCTCCTTCTGAGAAAAGAAATAGTTCTCTTCATTTTGTTTCCAACATACTCCCTGCCTTGCACATGAAGAGCAAGCCTGAAAATGTAAAAATGTTCCGTTTGCTTGCTTTTAAAGGTTTGATGTCAGAAAAAGCTTGCTGACAAGTTTTTCGTCTCCAAGCATTTCAGATGAGTATCACTTGCAATGCTAGAAAATAGTGCTTGGAAAGCTTTATAAGGCATATAAATATTGGCTCCTAGTGCTGCAGAATGAGGCTTTTTTAGCTTTCTGAAGGACCACACATGCCCGTGTTTGACCTTCCTGAAACAAATTACTATCTATGTCATTTGATGCCACCTTTTTGGATAAAAGATAGCTCAGCTGTGTATAGGGGTCCTTGGTGTCAACAGAGATGGCTGAATGGCTTTCCCATATACCCCTAATTTGCAATTTTCTCCCTTCTTCTCATCTGAAAAGTGCAACTGAGTGACAGGAATATTCACAAGCAAAACTGTGGCTCACACACACATGTGCACATATACATGCATATACATATATAGATGTGTGTACACATATACATATTTACCATCGGGCGTTGCTGTATCAGTAGTTCAATGGGGGTGAGGCTGCTGCAGCTGCATGCTCCCAAGTCCAGCCAGTAGTGAGGCTGAGTGTGTATTCCCGCAGGCACACATACACACACGCATACAACACATATGCATGTATATACCGCCAGCCACATAGAACAACAGAGACACACTCAGCAGCAACAGCCTTATGCTGTTCCCCTCTCTGGCTGCTCAGGGTGAAGGTCTGTTAGAAGGAAAAATGTATAAATATGTATAATGTGGATCCTTCCAGCAGCTGGAGTCAGGCATTCAGTGTGCCCAGTAGCTGCCCCTGGATCCCAGTCTCCCCAGTTCCTGGCACCTGGACATACGAGCCCTTGAGGCTGCAGCCCTGCTCAAGATGCTGGTACAGACCTCCTTGCACCCAAACACAGTGTGGATCCTTTCTGTAACTGGGCTTAGACATAGACTATCCCGTAGCTGGCCCCAGATCCTCACTCTCCCCATTGCCTCCTGCACAGAGACATACACACACATGCAAAGGAGTCTCTCAATCTACTCAGAACCCATGGCCTCTTGGGTGGTTGGCCTGGACCCCCTGGTCCCTCCAGTGGCCAGCTGCTCATGCTGTCTCACTTCCAGACACGAACACTCCTGGCTGCCAGATCACGTCGCCTCCTCACCAGCTAGTCCAGCTTGATATTCACTAGCAGTCCCACACAGACATATGGTCTGGATGATCGGGTAGTGAGGTGGATTGTGAACTGGCTGAAGGAAAGAAGCCAGAGAGTGGTGGTCAATGGGACTGAGTCCAGTTGGAGGCCTGTGTCTAGCGGAGTCCCTCAAGGGTTGGTACTGGGACCAGTACTATTATATATATATATACACTATATATATTCGTTAATGACTTAGATGAGGGAATAGAGTGCACTGTCAGCAAGTTCGCTGATGACACAAAACTGGGAGGAGTGGCTGACACACCAGAAGGCTGCGCAGCCATTCAGAGAGACCTGGACAGGCTGGAGAGTTGGGCGGGGAGAAATTTAATGAAATATAACAAGGGCAAGTGTAGAGTCCTGCATCTGGGCAAGAACAACCCCATGTACCAGTACAAGTTGGGGGCAGACCTGTTGGAGAGCAGCGTAGGGGAAAGGGACCTGGGGGTCCTAGTGGACAACAGGATGACCATGAGCCAGCAGTGTGCCCTTGTGGCCAAGAAGGCCAATGGCATCCTGGGGTGTATTAGAAGGGGTGTGGTCAGCAGGTCGAGAGAGGTTCTCCTCCCCCTCTACTCTGCCCTGGTGAGGCCGCATCTGGAATATTGTGTCCAGTTCTGGGCCCCTCACTTCAAGAAGGACAGGGAACTGCTAGAGAGAGTCCAGCGCAGAGCCACGAAGATGATTAAGGGAGTAGAACATCTCCCTTATGAGGAGAGGCTGAGGGAGCTGGGTCTCTTTAGCTTAGAGAAGAGGAGACTGAGGGGTGACCTCATTAATGTTTATAAATATGTAAAGGGCAAGTGTCATGAGGATGGAGCCAGGCTTTTCTCAGTGACATCCCTTGACAGGACAAGGGGCAATGGGTGCAAGCTGGAACACAGGAGGTTCCACTTAAATATGAGGAAAAACTTCTTTACGGTGAGGGTGACCGAACACTGGAACAGGCTGCCCAGAGAGGTTGTGGAGTCTCCTTCTCTGGAGACATTCAAAACCCGCCTGGACGCGTTCCTGTGTGATATGGTCTAGGCAATCCTGCCCCGGCAGGGGGATTGGACTAGATGATCTTTCGAGGTCCCTTCCAATCCCTAACATTCTGTGATTCTGTGATTCTGTGATATGTATCCTCACTCACTCCCATTGATGGCACCACAGACACATGGACACTGACCCATGGTCCAATTGATGGCTTGCAGTGAGATCCCCATATACACACATGTGCACAGAATACACAATCCCTCAATCAAAAAAATAGTTAGAAATGGAGTTTAATGAGAAGTCAGGTCAGGCTGTGCTGATCAGGTGCAGGGCATGGCCAGACAATTGTGCTGACCGGCCACTGTTCACACACAAGCAGCCCCTTCTATCTCCTTTCTATTTATTTTTGCACATTCATTTCTCCCCAGACCACCCTGATCCTTCCCATTCCCCATCTTGGCTTCCTTCCCTGAATATCCTATAAAAAGTCTTGTACCATCCCAAAATGTTCTTCCCCATCATCCCACATTGTCTCATACCCACCTCGTAGGCAGTGAGTCCCTCAGTCTGAAAAATGCTTTGGAGAGCCTTTCCCCTTGGGTGTCCCCCAGCCCCTGGGGTTGAGGGTCTCCTGTGACATCCCAAGGGGGCTGGGGGGAGGCTCGTGTCTCTCAGTGGATTACTGGGACTTTCTCCCCTGCTGTTGTGCCCAATGACACTGTAACATAGTGCATATCTATAGGTTTATCTACTCTTCATATAGGCTGCTGCCTCCAGTCAGACCTGTTCCTGTGGTACAGGAAGAGGAGTCGAGATCTTTCTAGCATCAGGAGAGCTGAGTAAAATTTGTAGTGAGAGAAGTCAGCACTCTCTGATTCTGCTCAAGTCGTTCTGTGATAGCCAATAAACCTAAGCAATGGTAAGCGTCCTTCACTTTCCTTCACTTACCTTCGTGATGTACTTACCCTCTTTTTTGAAATAAACTTCTAATGTTAATTAACAAAGTGACCTTGGCAAGGTTGCTTAATCTCTCTGTGATTCTCTTCTCCCTTTTGTACAATTAAGACAATAAACCAATGCACCCACATGGGTATTGTGAAGCTTAATTAACAACTGGTGTGCGCAGAACTCTCTGAGGTTCTGCAAAGGAGAGCACTGTAAGCACAGAAAATTAATGTTAGGATGAATATTATGCAATAACCTGACACAGTGTCCATAAGTGAACAATTTGAAAAAAAAATCACCTCAGACCAGATTTTCCAAAGCCCTGAAATAAGTTTTGCAGCAGTGCCTTCAGATTCAGTGTTTAGTGGCCAGAAGCGTGAAAGAGGGGAGCAGCTTGCAGGCCCAGGTTAATTGCTCAATTCAATAGAATCATTTACGGTTGGACTCGATGATATTAAGTGTCTTCTCCAACCTAAACGATTCTATCATTCTGTGATTGGCAGAACACAGGCTTCACCCAGTTAAATACCTATGTCATATATTCCTACCTATATCCATCTAAATCTTCACAGTATTCTCAGCACTGCCATTAGAATAGCAGGTCCAAAGTGTCCCTAAAATCTGTTCAAAATGGAGCATCAAGCAGCCTGGGAAGTTTTTTGAACCCAGTTTCTTTTATGAATCTGGGCAAGGTTCATCTGGTGATCTAGGTATGCTTGCCAGATTTCCATTTCAGGAGTATCTATACCACAGCTTCTGTCAATGCATTTTGTTTTCAGGTTCTAGTCACGTGCAAAGCTTAGGTGAAGCTCAGAAGGTGCAGATACTAGGAAAGAAATTAAAGACAATATCTACACCACCCAAAGAAAGAAGAAACTGTAGAATGCCACATACTAACAGCAGAAATTGATTGTGTGACATTTCCATGCTTTAAAACAAGTTTGTTTTGTAGTTTATACAACATTTTAAATGACTTGACCATAAACATCCATAAGCATCTCAGCTGTGTAGCTGAATAACTTCCCTGATTATGACAAAAAAAATCATAATAAGCAAGGCATGAAGTTCTGCTTTTCAATGTAAGACAGAGCAGATGCCAGGTTTCTTAGTGATGCCAGGGTCCTTAGAAGCCAGGTGATGCACAGTTAATTTTTAGACAGTTACCAGGCAACAGTTGGGACTAACAGAAGGCCATGAACAACTCCTTAATTTTCTTTCCTGTATCTGAGCTGCTGGATTTATGTTTCAACTATTTTTCCACCAGAGGTCTTAGCCATGGGAAAAGGATCATACAGTATATTGGTTTGATTAGATAAGTGATTTTCTTTAGCAGATCTAAGTATTCAATAAATCTATTCCTTTGTAAATATAATATAAAATTTCTCTTTCAATTTTTCATGTGCTTAGATCTAAGAAATTCTATCTACAAGAAAGGAATTGAACTAAACTATCACAGCTGTTCTGTGGTATTGCAAAACATATAAGCCTGTGATTTTGCTTTTTGTTTAGATTTTCTTTTATCTGTCATTTCTGTTTTGACATGTTTCCCAAACTCCTGTTACCAGCCATTCTAATCATTACCATTAAATTATGAATGATGGTTTAATGAACAATGGAACATTCAGCTACGCTACAGTTTTTTCTATTTCTTCCCCTTGCTTCTATCAACAAACCGACTGAGCTTGACATGCTTACAAAAGAGAGAAAATGGCATGTTTGCCTGCAATAGGAGGGGTCTTGACTTGAAGATCAAGATGTACTTTCCTCTGTTACTATTCTATGGTAATGTCAGTTTGTCATACTGGTTTTTACATGCCAATAATCACTCTATGTTCACACTACAAGTTGCCCATAGTCTTAGCTCTATTAAAAATTAAACAGGAACAAATGGAGGTTTCCTTTCATTTTTAGCATTTCATATAAAAAGAAATGGTATTTCATGTAATCTAATCACTCTTGTACTTTTAGTGTATAATCATCATCACAAAGCCTTTCTCACAGCATAGTCAACAACTGCAGCTCCTCACCTACGGAGACATCTATATCCACCTGCATGATCTCATCTCTAAGAAGAACTGAATTAAACCATTGCCACAAAAAGTGTGAGCCCAGTGTTTCAGATGTAAGATGTGGAAATCCATATCATTTTTTCCCCTGTGAGGAAAATGGAAGATAGGGACAAGGAAGGGTTCTAATTTCCCTACTTCACATACTGTATATTACCGCACTGTAATGTGCCATTGTCTGCAGGCCATTAGAAACCTGAGTTTATTTTTACTGTTATTTATGACTCTTACTGCACTAGCTTCTACACAGAAGTTATGCTGTTCATTTACAGGCCCATTGTGCTCAGCACTCCGGGAACACAAAAAAACAGATTGTAAACTTGGGGGGTCGAGTGACTGCCAAGGATTTTGAGAGCCTGCACCTACCTCCCAGAGGTTCTTTTGAATATTTCTGGCATTAGTATAACTCTAAAGTATAACCTGCCACACAATGAGTCGGCTGCTTGAAAAGCTGAAGTGATACAATGCACAGGAATTTGATGCTTTGCTACGTATCTTATTCAAAGCTATGTTGAGATGATACATATTACTACAGATCTCTGTAGCATCTGGCATTTCACAAACATTGACCAACTATGCCTGACATTTCTCTTATATAGGGAAGTGTTAGCAACCCCATGAGGTGTGTGACAAAACTAAAGCAGGCAGTAGTTGAGGACAATATTTTCATACTTGGAAGTCAACACCCGTATTATGTCCGTGGAGCAGACTGTGAGTCCCTGACAATCCAGTTCTGGCTTCATAACTGATTTGAGCTGACCCAAGCCTGGGCTGTTATCTAAAGGGAAAACTCTACCCCCTGCTCTCTGACCCCAGCCATGTTCCCTCCCTTGTGCCAGCACAAGGTGTTGTGGATGCACAGGGGGTCAGATCAGGGAACTGATGTAGCTGAAAACGCAGAAAAAAACAACTGAGCAGATGGCTCAGTCACATAAAATGGACCATGAAACTGCACCCTCAGGTTCAACACCTCTGCACTGTGCTTTGGAAGAGCTGCACTTGAGGCGGCTGGGGGACAAATGAATGAAAGGAGTCTTGGCTGTGCCATGCCTGTTCAATGCAGGCTGGTTGAACAAAAGCCTTGCTCTGCATGGAGGGCTCAAGCTCTCCCCTGCCAGAGGGGTCCAGAGCTCACCCACCATCCGCATTGGAGTGTGCCCTTGTGCACAATCAGCAGGAGCACAGGCTTGAGCTTGACTGACAGCACCAGTAAGGGAGGTACTGGTAGCATGCTGAAGTGGGGGAGAGGTTTGGGGGTTAGTAGCCCTCTGTCTTGGATGGAACGGTAAAGACCTCCTTTTGCCTGTTCTGCTCTCCCTCCTGCCTCTGTAAGTGGCATGGTGCCATTCTCTCCTCCTGCTTCGGTCCATCAGCGCTGCTGTGACGCTCTCTGTTGTCCCTTCTCAAATAATCCCATGCTTCCCATCACTCCCCACCTTCCTTTCTCTTGTACAAGTAACCCAGATATTATCCTTTGCCACAAATGTCCCTAAAGTTTCCACATCCTCACCCCTGCTTCCCCAGACCCCACAAGCTCCTGAGCCTGGGGATACTCAGCATTCTCCAGCTTCAGACCATATTGGCCAACAGTCAAACTCAGTCGGGGCAAATCCAGAGCACACCAAATCCTTCTCTCTCTGTTGACTTGAATGTGCTCAAAGCACTTGCCAATATTTTGACTCTAACTCTAAATGGTCAGCCAAGAACAGAGGCGGTCCTTCAGCCTACCTCCATAAGTCTCAAAGAAAGATGACAACTAGAAGAAAACCTTTGTGAAAAAATTGCTTTGTCCTATTAAAGCAGATTTGAACTAATTGGAAACAATACACTTTTTCTTAAAAAATACCTTAACAAAAATTTTCCCCTTTGGCTATGTTTATCATTGAAACACAGCCATTTTATGAAACGAAAAGAAAGCACTGCGTCTGGTTTGCAGCCAATATGCTGAAGGCTTCAGGAACAGTTTTATCATCATTTAAATCAATTGACAATGCTGAATTTTTTAAGAAAACAAAGAGAAGATTATGTAGGATCCTTTCAGTAGATGAGTGTTCCGACCAGTTCACAATATTTTTTACGGCCAAGTGGATCTGAACTGGTGGGCTGTTTCCTTTTGTCTTACACCACTAAGGAAGGACAAAAATCTTGAGGGGAAAAAAAAAAAAGGTGTCATCAGCCTTCAGGTTTTTTTCTTTTACTTGTAAAGAGTGCCAATGAATATGTTTCATATCTACCAGTCATTTCCACTCTGTTGTGATAAGCACCTACTACTTTTTGGAAGTGGTCACGTCTCTCTTCATTGTGCAGAGATCTAAAGCACCCTTCCTATGACAGAGCCCAAACTCATCTCACATAAATAGTGGCATTTAACTAAGCTGTCTCCAATCTGAGGCTGAATCATCCTTCTGGTGGTTATCTTCTTCCATTGACTACAGACAAAAATTACGTCAAAACCAATCCAAACAGACATCTCACTGCAGCACTTCCTTAGGGAGGAGGCACCAATGTCCATGGGTACTCTCTCTAAGCATCATGCTATTGTTTTTGTGTGCTTGTGTTAGGTAGACTAGATCTTGCAACTTGATGATAAACAGGAAAAGTCTGGGTTGGGGGAAGTATAAGAATCTGAGGAAACTGGGAACCTCTTTTCTGGTGGAAAAATCCATTTTAAAATGTACGTGATGTTTAGCCATCTGCAAAAACCTTGGCAGGTAGTTAACAACACCTACACATTGGCACAGAGAGCCCAGGATTATATTCTTATATTCCCACTTCTAGCACTGATCATTTGTGTGGCCTTGGACTGATGACTTCCCAATTCCACGTCCTGTCTCTCTGCCCACCTTTTAACTCTTCTGTCTGCTTAGATTATGAACTTTCTGCTACAAGGACTGTGTTTTTACACAACAACCAAATGTGACAAGACTAGAACCCATGCCCTGAGGACCAGGGCTCTTCAGAAGAATTGCCCTTTCCCAAGGCTCTTCCTCTAGAGGGTGTAGACAGAGAGGGCTGGTTGGGAAAGTTCTTGCTAGTAAAAGAGCAAGAGTTAGAGGGAACTCAGGATTGAAAGCTCTCAGTGGCCTGAAGATGACTTGGAGGCAAGGTGAGGTTCAGGTAAAGGTACTGTAGACGATTGGGGGGTTTTATTGCACAGCATCTCGTGTAGTCCCAATGCAACCTATGCAGCATGATCAGGAAGTGATCAAAACCCACTGATCTGCAGTGAAAAAGTCAAGAAATGAGTGATTTATGAAGACTGGCTGTACCAAGTCTTCAGACTCAGTTAACGCTTTTAGAGCCTGAAGTCAAGAGATGAGTGACTTGTGAAGAGTGTCTGTACTAAGTCTTCAGACTCAGTTAATGTTTTTAGAGACTACCATGGGACATATTAAGAAACAACACGTGCACTCTGTGTGTGTCGTGTACAGACTGAGGCATCACACCTGATCAGAGAAATTCCATTTACATTAAAAGTCTTTACACCTCTGGCATTACCCTTTAAGGGAACACAAATCTAATTTGCAGTCCCCTGACACCTGCACAGTCTTAGTGTAAATGGCTATGGAGAGCTCAGGTCTTCCTCCCAAATCTGAGTCCCCACCCCTTATTATCTACAAGGGTGATATGATGCCACCAGTTTTCCTTCCCCTCCAAAGCTATGCAAAATCTACGTCTCTTTTCAGGTGCTCCAGACTTCAGATATTCAGCAACTGAAAAAAGAAATATTTTTTTAAGCCCCTCCAGGCTGGCAGGAAGCTGCACTGACCCCAGAACTACAATAGGAAAGTCTTATGGCTGTGTTGACCAGCTCTGACAAGAACCTGTAACACTGCACTGCTCAAATTAGTTTCAGTTCCCCAGGGACATTTCTGTGTCAAGCTGAATGCCACTTGCAAATAGGGAATGTTGCATTGTCCTTGAAAAAGACACATAAAAATACAGTGCAAACTTTTATGAAGCCCTGCAGTTTAGTCATGTTAATTACTGAAGAATATATCCATGATATTAGAATGACCAAGTGTAATGGTATGTGATCAGTGATTGATGAACTGCTCACCAATGAAAGACAGGTCCCTCATTCTGGTACAGCAGGAGAGGGGTGCACAGGTTTGGTGAGCTGATGATATTTCTTCCAGGCCTATTTTGTGTTATTCCATGGTTATACTCCTCTATCACATATGGAAAATCCATCCATACAGAACAGATCTATGAACACTTGCCCTCATTACAGTTGTCATTTTTAAACAATATTTTAAAAATGCCTGAAACAAGTTCCTTTTTTTACCATTCAGATTTTAAATATGGCAGTTACAGTGCCTTAATCTTAGAGCTTGTCTTCATAAATATAGAATCATAGAATCATAGAATTTTTTTGGTTGGAAAGGACCTTTAAGATAATCAATGTTCATTTTATGACCATCCAGGACAGTATCCGCATTAACATTGTACTGAAATAGAGTGATTCAAGTTCTTGTCTTTTAGCATTAGTTTTCCTGTAAAAGTGATATAAAATCACCTTGAATGTGCGTTTCCTTCCTTACCAGCCCTCAATTCAAAAAAGAAGATAATGCAAAGTATTTGAATTTTAAACCTTCAGTTTCATTTAATAGAAAAGCATGATACTTCTTATTAATATTCTATATGCCTAACTGCTCTAATAAGCAATCTGAAGCACTGCACAGGCAGTTAGGAAGAAAAAGCCTCAGTACATCAGATCCTTTGAAATGAGCAGATTATTCTGGCATGCTCAAATTTTACATGATGCACTTAAGAGCTCATTTGTAAGAAGCTTTCTGCACAGTGTTCAGCGAAACAGAAAAATTGTCATCAAAATTAGAGTAAAAGGGTACTATTTTGCATTATATAAGAAACTATTATTATTGCATCAACTTCTGGTCTTTATTACAATGTGTTTGTGACAACAAGCTTGTTGGCCATTTACTCATCCCACCTCCATCTCTGCCTGTCTCCACTGTGATTACCTTCACCTCTCTCCCTCTCCCTTCAGGGACATGATTTAATGGCGGGAGAGTTGCCACATGGCTGAAGCTTGTCTGAGGACTCCAGCATGCAATGCAGATGCAACTCAAGGAATGAAGTTGAAGTTTCACCTGTGAAAAGGGCAGAGTGTTCTCTGAAACAGGAATTAAGCCTTTTTTTTTATCTTTGCGCCAGTCAGGAGCTGCTGTGAATGACCAAGTGATGTAGCAAGTAAAAAAGGAAACAACGAGAGATGCACCAGCTTT
Organism: Nyctibius grandis; assembly: GCF_013368605.1. Lineage (NCBI taxonomy): Eukaryota > Metazoa > Chordata > Aves > Nyctibiiformes > Nyctibiidae > Nyctibius > Nyctibius grandis. The sequence goes on from NC_090659.1 coordinate 108,508,062, forward strand.
CTCTCCAGAGGTAACCAAGGTTTTTACAGCATTGACACATACTAAAACAACCACACAGATTTTACACCTCCTTCAAGGAGTTATTCTGCCCATCTAGGATCAACAGTGTCCTGCCTGCTGCCCTGGAGGAACAGAGACAATCCTAGGCCAGTGATGTGTCTTTTTTCAAGTGCTGAAGTATTAAATGAGTATTAGATTGGCCATGGAAAAAGCTGAAGCTCCAACCCCAACAATCCTTGAGCTTGGTTTAGGAGGTAAGCAGGAGAAGATAGACATGATCCTCATCTATCTCTTTTCAAAGCGCTCCAGTAGCTCCACCATCTTTCTCAGTCTCTTGAGGTTGTCACTATACTTTCCTCTCATTGTCACTGCCTGGTCTGTCTTTGTAAGACTGGGAAGATGGCAAAGATGGAAAAGGAGTACCAGGCTGCCCAAATCATGCCTCTTTGATGGAATTCAATGAAACATTTCCCTCTTAGTGCAGTGGTGTGGGATTAAGTGGTGTAGGTTTCCCCTAGCATGCCCCATAGGGCATGCACTGAACCATCCTCGTTGAGATGGAGTTATCTGGCAAGACATTTATTTCACAAGCCCAGTAGGTTGAGGCATCCTTCTGTACCTGCTCAGTTGCCCTCCTTACATATAGATTTCACCTCATAGGCATTCAGCTGGCAACACAGGTCCGTACCCTTTTGTAAATTAAAGAACCTGAATTCATATTTCTGGATCAGGGTAAAAAAGAAGAATGTGGGCCTGGCTCATTGAATCCCATCCCCTGCAACCCCAGATAACCACAAAATGATTATCCAGATCAAAAGGGTGTGCCAAATTCCTCCTCATGCCACAGGCCACAGGGTACTCCTTAAATCAACTTTAAGCTGCAGTTACACAAGAGAGCAAGTATATCATCGGTGATCTAGAATAATGGAAAAAAAACACTTAAAATAGTTAAATAAAACTGCTAGCCAGGCTTTAACAGCTGTGTAGAATAGAGCAAGGACAACTCTGGCAGTGTTATGGGCTCACCTAGAGAAAACTTCCTCTCTAACTCCAATCTGGTAATCAGTCTATTCATGAGTGCAGGACACAGCATGCCTGAAGTATGCCACAGGAGGTGAGTTCCCCTTGGTCTTAAATCCTGTTTATAGCTATGATCAATGTCAAATGCATTAGAGAGAGACAAAAAGACCAAAAAAAAAAAGCCAAATATTCACCAAAGGAGAAACTCGGTGTTCCTTACAGAGTGCAGATAAGCATTAGAAGCCCTAACACGGATTAATACAGCAGTAGCGTATCACAAACACAGAGCCCATCAGACCAGTTTCAGATCCCCTGGATGACTTGAGAACCACTATATTAGAAGAATGCCTCCAGCAACCTCTTTCAAACCTGAAAGCTTCCCTCATTTTTTACTTCATATCTGTCTTACGGAAGCTATACCAATACCTGTCATCTCCACCTAATGCTTACAACAGACTTTTCGTAAGGGACACTCTACCCAGTGTTTCACTTCCATACAGGTAGATAAAGTCCCCTGCATTCCACCTATCTAACATAATCCAGTATCTCTGAGAAGAAGCAGCACTAAAAAGAGAGCAGGACTTTTATGCAAACAATAAAATACTCTGCTTGAATTCCCAGAAGAAAATATTAAATCAATCCATGCAAAATAAGGAATAATCAGTCAAAAAAAGCTGAGAAAAACCCATCCCAGCATACTATTAAGCATGATAGTTATTTTTCTGGCTGGAAGGTTAAAATTACAATAGACTGAGGAAGGATTTTAACTCAGCTTTCCAACATCTGAGGATTCTCTTCCAGCATCCAAGGTTGATGGATCTCTTCCAACATCCCTTCAACATTCGAGGAGAAGGCCATGCCTATGGGTCCCAGGCACAGATAGTCATCGGCCTCTGAAGTCCTTGAGGATTCGAACTTTGGTTGAATACTTGATTTTACCTGACTTTAAACCCTTCTTAGTATTTACAGCTAGATAGTTTGGGAAATCTTATCCAGCCCAATATCTTTTACAGCACCCATTCTTATGCATCTCACCATTCTGCCAGATGACCAGGTAAAAAACACGAGGCTGAATACAATAGTACCAGAGCTCAAGGGCTCAATGGCGCTAGTCCTCTGCAGCTGATTCAAGATCAGGTCAATAGTGGGTGCAGATGACTTGTCGGTAGGAGATTCTCAGAGATAAATGAGAAATCTGTCAGCCCAAACTGACATAAAGTAGGAGATCTGAACTTTTTCTTCACCCACACAAATGGGTGTCCTTGTACAATACCAGATGTGCTGGCAGCTGGTTTCCACAGAGCAGCTACAAGCTGCAGCGGCCAAATGAACTGAACTGGAGACTTCAGTCTCTTGAGCTATGAATGTATCAATCACCTGCCTCCAGTTCACACTAAAATGTGCAATGTTTTTTACATTAATTAAGTGATTTACATACCAATGTCACCGTTACTCTGTGCCTTGGAGGGGAGCACACCACATGCTTCTACACCTGGGTACAGAAAGTTTTGCCACTGCTGGCAACTCTGCAGCAGAACGGACAGTTTGTAAGCTGTGTCATTTATGAGCAGTGACAGAAACTGAGGTCACTCTCATTATAGAAAGGAACCTTTAAAAGAGCACATCACTGTCCCATGGACAATGACATTTACAAATGTTTGTCTGTTTTCCGTGAGCAAAAATTATCATCTGTAGTGGTAATATTGTAGTGGAAATACAATGCTGCTGGAAAAGCAAAATCCAGGACAACACGACCTCATCCATGAGTTTCATGCTCAATAAATCCACTGGAAATTAAACTCAGCTGACAACATTTCAACAAGTGTTCTAATTCCCTAATCAAGCATATTAACGACCCACCATATTCATTTTCAATGGCTTCAGCTACTCAGCCTAGCATATTGGAACAATTCAACACATCTGGGACTGAATTAATGTCACAAACAATTCCGTACGCTTAGAATGATCTTCTCACTTTGCGTTACACAGAAGACAGTCTTCAGAGCAAACAGTTGGTATTAAAATACTGCCCACTTGTATAAGTCACCCTTGGAACTGAAATGAGCTGTTATTAATTAGTGGCATATCCTCTGTGTTTATACAGCACCGTTTGCGTGCCTGGCACATGTGAACAAAGTCACTACCCCAAGGAGGTTATAGTTTAAATTATACAGATAGCTAACCACATCATTATAAACTTGTTATAGATTTGAATCTAAAAAGGAGGCAGAGCAAGACAAAACCGTGGGGAGGGAATAGATCTGTTTTGCAAGGGAATCTTAGCTAGGATATGAGGTTATGCGAGGATATAAGCTGTTCTTTTAATAAGTGTATCCGCTATAATATAGAATTGGGTGGGTGTGGAGAGGGTTTTCACTAGATCAGACACTGGGGAGATATTTAAATCTAGATCCAATAAAAGACCTGGACACTGCAATTTTTGGATCTTGCCCTCTACTGTATTAATTGGGCTACATCCAAAAAGGTATTTATGTGGCTAAAGCAGGCAATGGTCCCAAAGGCATATCTAAATTCCCATACCTAGTTGCTGCTTAACCCTGGACGTGCATTAAGAATCAAGCCGATGTGTTATGCTTCCCAAGTACCCAGAGTTTGCTGCTCCTTCTGCCCACAGCCATGAGAGACTGCCAGCGGCTCAGAGAGATCATCAGGAACAGCAAAGCCTGGAAGAATTTTCCCACCCATTTTATCTTTTGTTCCTCATTTCATAGCTTCCTTTCCACTTATCACCACATCGCCACTGCGCAAAGACTTTGAGCCTTTTAGTGACTTCTTCCTTTCCTCCAAGAGCTTTAGCTCTTTGAATCTGACCTGCATCATTCAGGAGTTAGGAAGCAATTTCTGCACCCATCCATGAGGTTAGCTGATGCAGTAAAAATCTCAAGAGTACTTAATGCTTTTCTTCAGACTACTGAATTTAGTTCCCACGAATCTATAGGTACTAAGTAGTCCACTTTTATAGGACAGGTGGCCATTCCAGTATGGTTTTGGGCAATACCTTTTTCTCTGTACAACAAACATCATGCAAAGGAAGAACACAGGGTCCTTGGGCCCAGACAACCATGGTAACGACTTTGCGTAAAAACTTCAGGCCTAGTATACACATATATCCTGCTGTTCTGGGAGATTTCCAAGAGCACACAGAGAATGCCACTAGAGGACTTTCTAGAGGGCTACTGTCCTGTTCCTACCCAGTAAACTGTAAAGTTTGGTCTTTGATCTATAGAAAGGTTGCTTGTGAATCCCACAATATTTTCAGCTTATGACCAACCTTAATTATAGTTGAAAACCCTGAGTTAATCCAGTGATATTCTCTTTCCCCATATTGCCTTCTTTGCACATTTTTTAACCTTTCAGTTCATCTCTTGAAATGAAGTGTGTAGGAGAGGAGACTGGAGTATTGTTTGAGGTAGCTTTTACCATTATGCACCTAACAGCATTTTTCAAGCTTATTGAAAGTCCTCTACCAGTTGAATGTGTCATGCAGTAGTGAAGGTGTGCTATGAGAAAAGCAATGAGAAACCCTCGCCTCCAGGAAATGCTAGCCTTGTAACAAAAATACATGTGACATAACAATGTGGAATTTCTTTTTTTTTTTTTAATTGTTACTTTCTGTGCAATTTTCTGCAAAAAAAAATTTGTCCTTTACACAAAAAGTCTATTTTATGGTGAAAAATATATTTTGTGGATCAATAGACTGAAGGCTAAAGGGAAGTGATATAATCATCTTGTCCGATCTCCTGCAGAAATCCATCTGAGGAATATCATTAACCAAAAATCTTTGCATCAACCTTGTAACTTCTTTAGAAGTAATGACATTTTAGAATAACATGTGGATTTAAGCAGTTCAAAAGATAGGAATCTACCATAGCCCAGTTCATTATCTCTACTATCAAAAATATTCTCCATATTATACAGCATCGTCTTCCGCACTTTGTGTCACATCAGGATATTTTAGTCTATTCTAACCAATTACTCCCCATGAAAAATATCCTTCCCGTGTAGGACTGTGCTTAAATCACCTTTCAGCTTTTTCTTGGGTAAGCAGAACATATGGAGTTTTTTAGGTTCTCACTAGAAGGCATATTTCCTGCACTATCCTGTGGCTGTTTTCTGAATTATTTATCAATTAAAAGAAAAATGCCAGCTTGCTTCGGTACATTGCCTTGTTGTTATCTGGATACCCTAGTAAATATTCATTGAAAAGCATGAATGCTATTCTCTTTCTCTTAGAACAAACCAAAATGAAGATTGCTTCTCATCTTAGGCTGGAAGAGAATTGTTTTGATGCCACTTGCTTATACCCTTATAAATAACCAGAAGTTCCAATAACTGATGATTCTTTTTTGACAACACAGATGAAAGCAGCTAGAAAAGAACAAATCACCCCAAACTTTTCTGAAAACCTAATTAACTTGAAAGTTGAATCTTGGGCTTCAAGAGGAGTCATCAGACAAAAATCTGCATGTCAGAATTTACATATATATGTATACAGATAATACACATACATACACATATATATATAAAATACATATCTATTTTTTTATATGTATGTTTATTTTTATATAAATGCAAAAAGCTGTGAACCTACATGGCCTTTGTCTTTGTATGCAGCCCACTAAGGAACTTTCAACTGCAGTCATCTTTGAAAGAACAAGACTGTTGAATTTTTTTCCAGCTGCACCGGGACCAACATAAGTGTCTTGGCTCTCAGGAGGGCCAGTTCAAGTCCAAAATCACCAGCTCACATCCAGTCAGCCTGGAGAACCCTGAGTTTCTGCATTGTGCTTTATACCCAGGCTTTCAGCCTGTCTGCTGCTGGGCCTCTCCTTGGTCACCAAGACCAAGGTGACTTTGTCTTCAAAGGTGAGGAAGGAGAAGACATTCATTTGCAACAAAGCCCTAAAGCCTAGAATGGTTTTATTTTGCAAAACTCCTTAAATCCATGAATAAAACTTGCAATTGCTAGCACGCTAGCACTACAACCACTGTGCTGCTCATGGGAGGAAGGATGAGAAGAAACCTGGCTACTCTTAGACAAAATGAAATTGTCTGTAACTTTAGGAGGTTATATTACTACATTTTATTTGTTTCTCCTCTACAGTTACAGATCCCTGTAACTCTAGTCTAAAACATGTCATAAAATGGTAGGCTTAATTCTAATTTTAAGAAATCTAATGAGACAATTCTATGTCCTTAAGTCTTCTTTGGAGAATAAATTTGTATACTCTAGAGGCAAAATAGTTTTCAGATACATAACTGTAAAAAGCGATTTGAACTTGCAAATATGGCAGGCCTGTTGCACACTAGACCCTAAAAACTATGAGATATGCATCAGGAATATTTCTGATATAATCCAAAGCCCACTGGAATGGACATAATCTTCCCATTAACTTCAGCAGGGTTTCAGTCCAGCCCTTGATCCATTCAATGCAGTGTCAGGTCAGAAAAATCTCATCCTGCTTTGATGTTAGGGAGGCACAGAGAAATATTTGGAGGTTCAGCACAAGATTGTTTTGCTAAAGAAACATCGGAATAAGGGGGAAACAATGAAGTGAGGGAAGGGTAAATCTATAAAAATAGTTTATTTCGTGAGGCAAAATTCCACAGTGACCACAAACACCTCATTTATTTCAGCTGACACCTTCCGAGTAGGTACACGGTTGCATATGTAACACTTTCCCATATTTTTCCCCCAGGACACAGTTTTGTTTACATTCCCAGTGCTGTGAATTTATAACTGAGGCATTGTTTGGGATATTACATGTAATAGGAACTGCATTTTCACAGATGGCTTACCTTCCTTGCCAGATGTCTGTTTTTAACAGTGTCCTAATAACTACTGCATATGCTAACTTCATTCTGGATGTTAACAAATATTGCCTTGAAGGGACAAATCCTTTATTTTTAGGCTACTTTTTTAATCACTGAAACAACTTATGAAAGTATGAACTGGATTCACTGGCATTTCCAAGATAGAAATCAGCTATGACTCTCTAAAAAATGAGTGCTTCTGTGCCACTGGACCTTCTAGGCAGGAGACATAAATTACTGGATTAAAATCCTGATAGTCTGCAGATAATTTTGTAGCTATATGCCTCCAGATCCTCTTTTAGTCTGAGAAATCTATGATTCACCTTCTGAACAAGCTTCACACAACCACCACAATTATCAAACAAACCCCTAATTTCTTGCTACAAAAGATTACAGTCTGGAAAACCAAAGGAAACAGACAATGCCTGGGGGTTGAAGAAAGAGCGTATAAACAGCACAGATGGGCTTCAAAGATATTGTTGAGCAGCATTGCCATATCCAAACATTTCAAAACTATGAGTCAGGCACCAGAAAATTCTTGAAATTTACTTACAATTCATGAGATGTGAAAAATAACTTATTTCAGTAACTCCTGCATTATTGTGCAGACACATTCACTGCCCAACAACCTGTCAGTTGTCCTCCCCCAACAGTTTTTGCATCCATTGGCTAATTTCAACTACGTTTGATAGAAGAGCAGAGAGATGAACAGTGTTGACTCCTTACGAGATCTGTGGGTGGCTGGGTTGGGGGTCAAGCCCACGCTGGCAGCTGCACGGGGAGGAAGGCAGGGGTTAACTCGGACCTTGTCTGCACTAATCAATTCACCCTCACCCACGCAGCTCCGTACATGCCATGTGCAAGACAACCAGGTCAGAAGTGGGAGCTGCAGACATTATATGGGGCTGGACAGACAGGGGAGCAGGGAGAATTTGGGGGAAACATGAAGGATCTCATTCAAAGCGTAGAGGGAGAAAGCAAGCCAATGCAGCTGGATACCATGGGGTGTGAAGAAGGCTGTGGGCATTGTGGCGGTGGGGTGTGACAATACACAAGAGCCAGGTGAAGCTCCACAGCCACAGCAGGCTACCTATATTTTAATCCCAGATGTTCACAACATGGATATTAAGCACCAGATAGACTAAATGGGACTCGTAAGTCCTTCCTCACAAAACTGAACTGAAGGGTTTAGTGCCCCTGCACCCTTCCCCTTGCTGCTGGATGCTACTTCATTGCCCTCACAGTGGCTGTGGCTCCCTTGTGATTCACTAGCTCATTCACTATACATCCACGCAAGTGTACCATAACTTACTCCAGAGTAAAATAAGTTAGTGAAGACCTAACACTGAATTCAGGTAAAGTGGTCTAGAACAGTGCTGGCAGTGGACAGGAGACAGGAAGGCAAATGGAAATCTCCTCAAGCTAAGAAGTTACTCAAGCCAAGGTACTGTGAAGTAAATCCTGGAGATTTTCATTACCAAATCACCAGTGCTAACCCAGCAAGATTTTTGTGTTTCCAAAAAGTGGGTTTTTCTATGCCTTACACGATGGGAGGTGAGTGTTTTCTCTCCATTTTCCTGATGACAGCTATTGCCATTGCAAGTTCTCCACCTCCGTCAGTCTGAAGGAGCTGATTGAGGTCTGAGTGCTCAGGGATTTGTCAACCTGGCGTCTTTCAGAAGCACAGCTTTCTCACGTGGCTTAAGCATCATGTTGCTCACTTTATTTGGACATAACTTGAGATTCTGCTTTCCGGAACATTAGAAAAAATCTTCTGAATGGAAACAGAAGAGGCCTGATTGGAGCACAGTGATCTCAAGAGGTTTCTCTGGAAGCTGTAATATCTGAAATTTTCATTTATAAAAGGTATTACACCCAGATCTGGTACCAAGAGTTGTGTGGTACTGTTATGTTTTCTCACTTCCAAGCGTCCTGGCCTAAGGAATCTTCCCTTATCCCTGCAGTATGGCTACAGCACTATGCAAACAGTAATAGTAAAACCCATCTGTCACTTTTCAGCTTCCTTTACCACTGCTCCACTAGGTTCATCATCATCCCTTTACCCCAGGAGGAAGAGACTTTAGAGAAGCTCTGTCAGGTAGGTAATGGCCCATATAGTCGGCTCAGTTCTAGAGGTATATAAATCCAGAATAACTCAAGTGGTGAGCAGAGATGTTTTGAACTTGCTTCACTGCAGATAGGCAAAAAGTCATGTCTGTCTCAGGGTTTCCATGTTTCCTGCTTTCTGTTCAAATGCAATCATTGTTGCAGATTTTTGCAGTGACGCCATATGATCATCTGGATAGTTGTCCTCCTTTACACATCACCGTTGCCAGATTGAACAAGCTCTAACACATGTGCGGGAAGTGAAGGCTTCCCTATGCTATTGCCAAGACCTGTCAAAAGGATGGTTTAATAGAAATTGTATTTCTATAACGAAAACAAATAGACTTTAAACAGTTCAGCTATAGTTCATAGAGAAGCAGAGGCTCACTGGCTGATTTTTCTAGCTGAGCAGCAAAGTAAAAGCATATGTCTAATAGCATTCAAGACCACAAGTAAAAGAATGGACTATGATAATCTGATTTAAAAGAAGAAAATGTGGACCAGGTAGTCAGCCATTACTAGACATTCAGTTGACCTTGTCTGTCTCATAGGTTTTACATACATATTTGCATATTAATATTCACATTATCACCACAACCTCTCATTTATTTAGTCTCTCCTCTGTAGTAACACCCTTACAGTCGTGTTCTTGATACGAAAGAATGATGATTTCTCAGCAGTTTCAGCCTGCATTCTAGGGCTGGCAGCTTAATCAGGAAATGTGTTGTTGTTCCAGAGCCAATGGACCACACTGGGAAGAGTGCTGGGATTTCTCAGACTGTTTGAAGTCTAGCACTTTCTCAAAAGCTTCTGCCTTGTCGCAGAGATTTTGATACCATATCAATATGGTTGGGCTATGGGTAAATGTGTGACAATGCTGGATCAAGTTGAGGGCAAAGTCCTACAGTATCTTTGCAGAAATCATACCAATTGATCACTTAAAGAGAAATTTTCTGATGTCAGAGATAGGCTGAGATTACCTGTTGGAAGGAAGAAACAAGCCTGGCCAACGTAGCCTATCCTATGAAAAGACTAACCAGACAGGGTCTCTAGTGGAGAGTCACATTCAGAGACAACAGCAGGACACAAGGAAAGCTAAAGAGAAGCGAGCATGAGTGTGTCACATGTAGGTAACCCCCAGCTGATCCCCCACTGTCCCCCACAGGAGCTGGGTACCAGCTGTGAGTCAAAACATGAGAGAAATCCATGTGCCCTAGAAATACTGACTGCAGCAATCAGAAGTCTGATGACACTGGCAAGGGATGGACAGCCAGCAGGGAGGGAGATTTGGTGTCATCTTGGGCATAGTCCAGGCCCTAGTGAATTCAGGGAGGTTTTGCCATGAATTTCATTAGTGATGGGTTTACTCTCAGGAATTGTCTTTTCCTATACTCTTATTATCTTAGTCAGCACTCTGCTCAAAACCACACAAGGCTGTTTTCTGCACCAAAAAAAAATGTTACGGGTTATGAAATAAACATTAGTTGTCTTTGCTCTCCTTTGTAACACGCATCCCACTTCAGCTTAAAAATTAAACTGAGCCTCTCGGTGCGACTGTTGAAGCATCTTGCCCCGCCATCCATCTCCCAGCTGTGCAGTATACCACTTGGACCTCACTGCCCAACGTAACCACTTGAATAACCTAAGACAAGTGTTAAGCATAAAGACTCTTCTAATTTGTATTTTGGTATCAGTATTTTTTTAATATATATGGTGCTTAATTTATTCATTTCAGGGCTGTATATTTGCACGTTCCTTGTCTTTGTTTAATAGGTAAGTTATATCTCGCTTACTACATAAATAGCTTGGAAGCTGAGAGCCTCACGACATGTGAGTGACCGTGCCAGGAATAAAATGTAAAGGCACTCGTTTACAATCATGAATTCATCCTACAGCACATGCTGCTTCTGTTGTATTAGAGAACTAATATTTTCTCCTTCTAATCTTCTATACTAACCCCTTATTTACAGTACTCATAATCCCCTAGGATACTTTACTATTTTTTGATTACAAGATGTTTGAAAAGTTTTAACATATACTTTGTCATTGACTGTGTAGTAAGTAAAGCTAAAACCACAAAAGAAAGGCAATGTAACTGTTATAGGTTAGTTCTTTCAAAAGATTTTAGGTAAAAATTTTGCTTGATTGGAGGGGGTCTGAAAAACAGAGGACAAAGAATTACTGTGAAACCACCAAAAGCTACATTATTTTGTTCTGCTGTACAATGTGAAATCTTTTCCTGTTTGTATATGTGTATTTTGCAGTGCTTGCTTCAAACTCTTCGTCCTCTTTGAAAAAGTAAAATAATGAACAGATTATATTGCTCTGTTTCAAGGAAGAAAACAACAAAGAAAAACCAACTAGAACACCAGATTATATAAATAAAGGCAATTTTTACTGACAGTGTTCTGATCCAAATATTTATTTATTTCCTAACTCATACAAAATTAATGCTTGTGGAAGTATTGGGTTAAAAGGGTTGGAAAATGAATTCTTCTAGTTATCCACAGAGAACATATAGAACCCATGAAGCAATGAAAACTTTTTTGATTTGAAAAAGAAATATATTGCATATAATTTACAGAAATGAGATCTAATGTCATATAGAAAACGATGTAACGATATCAGGAAGAAGATCGATACTTATCTCTGCTGTGGCTGGAATGGGTCACCCTTCACCCAGGTCCATGCAGTGGACGGGAAGGCTTCACTTCCACAACTCCAGATGGGAAAGGTAACTATTACCATTGCCAGGCATTTCACCTGTTTGCTTATCAAACAGTCACCTCTCTCCCCAAGGCTCGTACACCGTCCAGTTTTTGCAAGTTCGTAACACACTTTCTACACTATTGAGTTTGGCTGCATTCAGACCAGAGACCTACATGTAAAAGACTAAAAACAGAAGGAGGCTCTGTTCTACTAGAAATTTATTTAGCAATCAGATGGAAAACTTTGCTTCAGGGAAAAAAAACAGTTAGATACCAGAAAGAGATGAGAAAGTCAGACCTGGATAAAAGTAGCTCTAATTTTTAACACAAGTGAAAGTGTTATTAAAGGTTTTTCTATGAGTCTTGCCAACTTCTATGTAGATGAGAAATGTAATGAAATGGTATCTAAGTAATTATAAATTTTGCTATTTACACAAAAGAGGAAAAAAAATGTTTCCTACTTCATTTTTTGTTTCCCTTCATATCTTGCTTAGTTAATAAAATGGAAGTTTCAAGTACCCATAGAAAAAATACAAACGTGCAGAGAGAATGACACTAGAAAGAAAAAAAGCAACCAAGTCTTATAACTGGATTTAAAATAATTCAGTCCTGTCTAAAGAGTCAAATCATGTTCTTTTTCATCCCTACATAAAAGTTGCACTCATATTCATAACAATAGCAGAAGAAAAGCACAGTTGCTTCATAACACTGGACATAGCTTTCCAGAAACAAGACAGCAACTACTCAGAAATGCTATGGAAAATGTTAATCACACAGTAACTTGCTATTTACATTAAAGATAGTCACCTTTAAAATTAATTAAAAATAAAAGAAAAAACAGTTTTTAGTCATAGGACAGTTTTGTCTCTCATATGGAGTCTCTGTTCTTCACTTTTTGGCCAGCATTTCTTTCAAGACATATATCTATATATACAGATAGATATGTATCTGAGAGAGATGTATCAAAAGCTAAAACATGTCTGGATGGACAGCCTGCAAATTTCCTCTGAGACCACATTTGCAGTAGACAAAGCCCCACAGCAAAAAATGCTGGAATGACAAATTTTAATGAAATGACATTCCCTGCCCATGATCCACATAGGATCCTCGTAGAAACCCAAATGCCTCAGTCCATAGAAGCGGAGCTGACAGCAGCGGCACAGGTTCCCCGGTGCTGCCAGGCTGAAGCATCCCAGCCCTCCTGGGATGCAGTGGTTTCCACTGCCGCAGAGGCTGCCGGGACGGGTGCAGAGCAGGGCCAGGGGTGGTGATGTGGAGAGCTGCCACCCTCCACGTGGACTACAGATGGGATCTGTGTCCCTTGGCAGTCAGCAGAAGCCACTCCTGTTGATGCCAGTGGGAGCTGGATGAAGCCGCCAGGCAGCAGCAGGCTCCAAGGACAGGAGCGCAGGACGAGGCATCACCGACTCTCCGATCCAGCCCCAGCGCTGCCACTGCATTACCTGACGGGCTCTCAGTTCTCACGAGGATCTACAAAACAAGTCACTGCTGTCGTGCTTCTTCCACGGGATGGTGGCTGGACCGGACAGGAACTGTTGAGTGCCACAGCACTTCTTATTCTTACACATGCAGGATGCTAGTGGGCAACCACCCCCAATTTCTTACTCAGAACCAGGAAAATCCAGCTGGAGGATGTGCCTCTTAACAGAGGAAAGACTATCCGTCCTTCCAGCAGCCAGCACTCAGCTGCCTGGTCTCCATTGTAACTTGCGGAAACCAGTGCAAATTCACAGGAAAAAGAATGTCTGCATCGAGAGGGTATAAATCCTTCCTTACGAACGAGAATGGTACAAGCATTTACCCAGCATCTCTATCAAATATTGTAGAAAAGGTTACACAAAAATATTTAAATATATGGGTACAGATACATAGATATTACACTTGCATAAAATATGTATATTCAAAACCCTTTGGGCAGTTTCACAGTTAGCTGAAAATGTATGCTTTAGAAATATGAACAATTTCCTACACTCTTCTAGTTTAAGTGGGAGGGGGAGGGGAAAGAAGCATCAGCCTCATTAATACTGAATGCTAAGTGCAGAAGTTTAGCTGTAGCTGCAGGGTTTTGAAGCAATTGATTTGACAGAACCTCCAAGCATAAACTCTGTTTTAAAAATCCACATCTATTCCCTAGATTGCTTATTGTTTCATGAAAATAAAAACCTACGTGTCCTGCTTGTATCAGCCAGATCTCCTGAGACCATCCAATTAAACCTCGTAAGCTTGCAATACTTCACAATAGGATTGTGCATTGGGAGTATGCATGAACCTTATTGCAGTATTTCTGGGCAATAATAGGAATTTATAACTTCTCGTCTCTTGTATAATTTAACTTTAGAAATAAAAAAAACCTTAAATGACACCACAAGAAGCTCACAGTTCTGAGAAAATTAAAGTCAGTATGAAATTTTACTTATAGACCACATAATTTACACAGATTTACATAAATACAGAGATATTAAAATATTAAATCAAAGCTAATTAACAGAGGATAGAGTTTTACATGATAACATATTTTAATTCTAGTTACATTTTTGCAACTACTTTTAGTGTCATGAGATTATATAAATATATATACCTGTATATCCATAATATATATAAAGATATATATATATCTCTATCTCTCCATCCTTGTTTTTTTCTTCAAAAATAGGGCAATTTTATAACTGCAATGAGATGTGACAAGCAGTACACTTCTGGGGAGTTATTGCATGCCTTGAGTGCATAAGGCAGAAGGAAGAATATCTAACTTCAGACACTAAAGAAGTGGAATCATCAACCAGAAATGCACTGGAGTGATTTGGAACATCTTATTGCTTTTATAAAACTCGAAATTATACACTGGTTTGTTTTTTTTAAAAAAAGGCACAAAATAAAGGGGAAAGTAATATCTCTCTATTTAGTGGAGATCAACGATTAGGAAGCTCCATTACTGTTCACTGACCTCTCTCCATTGTCCTAAATCTATTCCCTGTGGTGCAATACTGTGCTGCAGTTGCATAAGGAAGTTAAACACAAAAGTTCATGCACCCTTTATTAGGGGAAACAAAACAAAGCCAATTCCCTTGCCCGGCAACAATGAAGTAGCCGTTAGCGTCCACTCATACCAGCTGGCGGCGAGTCAGCCGTCGCTCCTGTCGAACTGCAATGGGCACAGCACCGCTCGGTCGCAGGTACGCTGGCCACACTACCCTCAGCTGGTGGAGCAGCTCCCTTGAGCTGGGTGATACAGTACTTGCCTAAAACACTGGAGGCATGGATCCAAACTCAACTGCAATTTCCCTTCAGACCAGGCAAGATTGGAAAGGGATAAAACTGGGTAACCAAAACACTGCCTTGAAACCTCTGCATTTTGGGGCTATTAGAGGATTATGGAGCACTTCTGCCACCCTTTTTCCCTGTTTTAAATTGGTTAATGGCATTCGCTCCTGGCTTAGGGCCCCAGAGCTCCTGGCGCGTGTGCCTGGGATTTTTCTAGCCTAACAGCCACCCTGGGAGGCAGCATAGAGCAGAGAGAATAAGTGGATACAAAATATTAAAAACTGGACTATTACTATCTCCTCAGATCACTTTGAATGCCGGGATAGAAAGAAAAAAAAAAAAGAAATCCCTTGGGATCACTTTTTCTTTGCTGTATTTTTTAGATGTTAACATGCAGAGTAGAGGGCTGCCTCTGCTATGATACCACACGAGATGTCTCAAAGTTTGGATATGGCACTCTGTTAAGGCACCTTCAAGTAATGGTCATTGATTTAATCACTAAGCAAAGCTGCATTTTCTGTACCCGACGCTGCTTTCTCCAACACACCCAGTACCAGCAGCCACTCACACCTGCCATCCACAGACAAAAAACTCCTGGTGCTTGCTAGGGAGAAACTACACCAGCCACTTCTGAAATAAATATTTGCCAGGGTTTAGGACATTTTGCACAACTGCGTGGTTTGTTCCCCAAAAAGGGAATGGGGAGAAAATTAAATGTTTTCTGTCCCTAATTGTCTACTAGATTAGGAGGGTTAAAAATACGTATCAGCCTAAAAAAGTAGAAGCCAGCTCGGTACTGCTGCAGGATTCCTTGCTGGGAGGCGAAGCTGTAAACACAGGCGTTCAGTGCGGGGTGCCTGGTGCAGAACTGGATTTGTTTCAGGACTAACAGGAGGTACAAGGACATCCTCCCCTGGGAGAGGACAGGCAAGGTGCTGCACATCACCTTGCCCTGCCACACAAAACAGTACTGGGTTTGGGCTTCAGGTTTCTTGTCAAGGGGATGGGGATGAGGGGGCATTTGGAGATGAGGGGAGCTGAGGGGAGAGGAAAGCTCAGGCATCGCTCTGTGCAGACAGCTCGCTCCATCCCCCCAGACAGTGGGATGCTCGGCACTGCAGCTGCGGGGCATGGGGCTGTGGGGCCAGAGGGCGCTTCCAGTTCAGCCCAAATAGGGGTGGCCATTTCTACGCAAAACAATATCCAGTCCCGGAAAGGAACGAGGGTGTGGGACAGGGGCATAGGTCCTAGAACAAAAGGAGAGACCACAGTGGGCTGTCACCCTGCTCCAAGGGGACAGAGGGTCCCAAGGCACCCGCCAGACCTGCCTCTCCCCCCACGCCATTCACCCACATCCCAACCCACGTCATGCAATGGTTACACAGGGTGCAGTGGGAAGCCCAGGAAAGCGGGATCATCCCAGTCCTCGGGGTAATGGTGTCCAGGGAAAAGGGAGCCCCCCACCCCTGACCCTCTCCTCCAGGTGGACGACTTGATATTTGGTAGCTGTGTGCAGCTCCTTCTCCAGTAAAAAGACGCACCCTTTCCTCGCACAGTCAATGAAAAACGCAATGTGATCTGTCATGCACTTGGATCGTGGGCTTGTTCGTTCATTTGAATTAGCAATGTTTTCTTCTTCTTCGGGGACTATAATCATCACGCAGGTATTTACAAACACCAACCAGCGCCTTTGCGAGGTCTCCCCCAAACCATCATGACAAAATCACCGTCTGCAAGAGCCCTGCACCAGCTGTGTCCAAACAAGCCCGTGCTTGCTGAGAGCTTGGGGCTGCCGAGGGAGAGGGGCGCTGGATCTCCGAGTCCTGGGGGGGTCTTCCCAGCCGGCTGTCTCTTCCTTGGGGTGACTCTCCCTGCATCCCTGTCCCAGGGTGCTGGCTGCCGCTACTGCTGCTGCGGGTGCAGTGGTCCCGTTCGTACTCCTCCTGAGCCTTTTGCATTTTACGCTTCTTCATCTTCCTTTTGTGGATATGGAAGGTGGTGAGTGAGAGGAGGATCAGGCAAAATATGAGGGTGACCAGGACAATTAAAACCAGGGTGGATGAGAAGGACTGGAAGAGTTGACCCACTTGTGTGATGCAGGTGCTGCTGGCGTTTAAGGTGGCAGAAGTCCTGTTCAGGAGACAAGGTGGCAGGGACAGCCTCAACTCCTTGGAGAGCTTGGCACTCATTGAGGAGGCTTCGGAAGACGAGGATCTTCCTCCCCTCTCTGAAGACGCCTAAATTTCAATCGGTGCCGGGCTGCAGGCGGGAGCTCGCTGGAAACGCCCGGGCTGCTGCCGGCTCAGCCTCACGCTCGCTCTGAAGTGACAGAGCAGCCTGCGAAGGGAGCCGGACACATCAGCGCCCCGAGGCACCCACCCCGCGCCGCTCCCCCCTCCCCAAAGCACCGCGCCGGCGGCTGCGGAGCCTCCAGCCTGCGCCCCGCCACGGCAGCGCTCCGAGCGGCCCCGGCTCCCTGCCGGGGGGCGGCAGCGGGGGGGCTGGACGGGGACGGCGACCGGGCGCTGCGCCGCCACACCGACTTCGCAAATTCCTCGGCATCCCGGGCAGCACCGCCCGGCCGCTCACCCCAACTAGTTGCCGCGGGAAGGGAGGAGGGAGCGGCAGCCCGGCTGCCAGACCACCCCCGGGGGTCAGGCTGCCGGAGCCGGGGGGGGAACCTGCCCCGCGGTGCCGCTGCCCGCCCCGGAGCGCCTTACCTGCGCCGGCGGAGGCGGCGAGAGAGCGCCCTGGCGCCGGGGGCGCGGGGGGCTGCGGCAGCGCGGAGTGAGCGCGCAGAGCGGAACCTCCGCCGCTTCGGGGAGCGCCGCCCGCAGCCTATAGCCGCCCCGGCCGGTGACGTCAGGCGGCCGGGCCCGCACGCCGCCGCCCCGCACGGCCCCGCGGCAGCGGAGGGGGCGGCAAGGGCGGCCCCCGCCCAGGCCTCGCAGGCACCGGCGCTTCCGCGGCCCCGCCGCCGCCGCCCGCACTCTCGGCGCCCCCCGCGCTGCCGGCCCCGCGCATCGCCCCTGTCCCCACAGCGGCCCCACACCCCCCGTCCCTCCCCTGCCCACATCACCGCCCCCCATGCTCTTGGCACCCCCGGACGCTGAGACCGGCCCAGAGTACCTTCCCCTAAATACCGCACCATACCGGCCACCCCATCCGCGCCTGCCACACCCAGCCCCGTCCCCCGCATCCCCACCCACACAGACACACCATGGCCAGAGCACCTACAACTAGGCACCCACAGCTATCCCAGCGCGTTCACCTCCCAGCTGCTGTCTACACCTATTGCCCCTCTGCTTCACATCAGTACCACTCCCCAAATGCCAGGTCCCGTACGGCACCAAAATCCCCCACGGCCACCCGTCTCTCCTCACAGCCACCGCAGCCGTCTTGTTTCGGGTGAGGTCGATGTCAACCTGTGGGTGCTGAAAAAGTCAAGGACCCTTGTACCAAACTCTAACAGATATCACAGGCACAGGGAGTATTTGTGAAAACTTGCCTTACCAAGGGTATGTGTATGGCGGGTGTCTTCTTCAAGAACAAACAGGTATGAACTGCCCATTAATACTTCAAGCTAAAAATCAGACGATTTCTAAACATAAGATAATTTGATTTGACAAATACTTACAGTAGAGATAATGGGGCAAAAATAATAATTACAAAATCACAGAATGGTTGGGGGTGGAAGGGACCTCTGGAGATCATCTAGTTCAACCCCCTGCCAAAGAAGGTTCCCCTACAGCACGTTGTACAGGGTCTTGTCCAGGTGGGTTTTGAACATCTCCAGAGAAGGAGACTCCACAACCTCCCTGGGCAGCCTGTTCCAGTGCTCTGTCACCCTCAAAGTAAAGAAGTTTTTCCTCATTTACCTTTAGGACGGAGCTCTTTACATTTCCAAAAGGAGCAAAGTGATGTGCTTGTGCATGATAACATGGGACAAGACCTGATGGCCCAGGAGATTCCTTCAGTCCCATGTTGTGCTCTAGACTAACCCTGGGTGCTGGAAGCAGAGTTTCTGTAAAGCCCTAACATGAGTAACAGGACTTTAAGGAAAAATAGGAAGTGTCAGTCTTTTCTAGTGGCCTGAAGCCACCTGAAAAGCCTGGAGGAAAATCTGTGCGAGCTCTGACATGAGCTGGGAAAATCTTCATTCAAGAACAAAGATCTGTTAGATCTGTTGACCCTGATAGCCAAAAACCTGTCTCAGAGGTGGGTAGGGCTGGTAAACCGTGTATTTAAGCACTTCATTGTTTCAAGACAGATTTCTGCTGTACTGCTTTTGTCTCTGATAAATGCACCACAGCTTGTGAAATTTGGCCAGTCACTATTAACTCTGTGATTGCTCCAGAGAAAGACTTACACCGTAGGGGATGAACTACACTCAACCGAGTTGGGATAGTCCCAGCCCTTTGCAAAGGGATGGCAACTTAAGGCTTCCTCTAAAACCAGAGGAATGGAGGTTCCCATTACTCCTCCTGTCCCCAGAATGGTACAGTCTGATGCTTTAGAGGGGTGCTGCGGAGGCTGCTCAGAGGAAAGAAGTTCAGCCCAGAACTGAAAGACAAGCCCTTGCCCACTCATTTACCCACTGCTCCTCTCATTCAGGTCCCTCAGGTGCATACCCAGTGTCACTGCCTGAAACACCCCCCTCACCCCTGTGCATTCTCAGCCCGGCATTCCTTGCACACATGCACATCCCCTCTTGCACACCAGCCACATCTCCATACCCTTGCTGACATTACGCCTGCACCCCTTTCCTCCTCCATATCTTTCTCCCACGTGCACATCTGAGGTCTGCATCAATGTATGCTCTATTGAGAAAACAACCACCCCAGGCTGAAACAGCAAAGCAACATACAGGCCATTCCCTCTTCCCTCTGACTATTCTCGGCAAAGCAGCAGCTGGGTGGAGGGCTGCAAAACAGGGCAAGGGGCATGGGAGCCGCTCATCATGGCCTGTGCCACTGGAGAGCACCTCCTAGCCCACTCAGAAGCAACCAAGGGTGTGTTGTAAACCAGCAGCACTGCGCTCCCTGATGGGGCTCCTCTGGATCCTTCAGCCTAAACTGAAGGTGGGCAAGGATACCACTTAATCCCAAAAGCATGGGAGAGTTTGTGAAGTCATAGAAGCTGATCTGAGACTACCATTCAGAAGTTACTAGATGATTAGAATATTTTTTTTCCAGAAAAAAAACAAAAAACATAAGAATGGCCTTTTGCACAGAAAACAGCATTGGCAGCTGTAATATAAGTATAAAGATCTCTTAGTATGTTAGCCCTATTTATGGCAGAAATAACCAAATTGTGGATTGAATAAACTTCAAAGCCAAAGGATTTACTAACTCGTGATGTGGTTATTGCAAAGGTTAATACATAGGACTACTTCATTGTTGCACTAGAATATTTGACTATGTCTTCAGGTTTTACTTGTTGGAATGGGCAACACAAAGCTACTGAAAGTTAAATTGCCTTAAATAAATTTAAAATCCTTTGTGCATTATTTTCATCTGTTGTCTTTCACCATCTGACCATTTGCCTTCCTCGTGTCCCAGGCTGCCTCTCACTGCCTCTCCTGCCCTTGTCCCTACTCATCCACTTTCACACAGACCAGTGGGCTGAACTGCCCAGAAAGATTCATCTGTGTTTTACTTACTATTTTCAAAATGCTGCTCACGTTATTCCTTGCTTTTAGGATCAGCAAATAGTGAAAATGTGTCTTGTGTGTTAGTATGATAATTATTTAAAGTATAAGGTTTTTCCTAAACTGTAGGCAGTGAAAGATGGGTCCAGGGAGTGGAGGAGGGCAGAGACTTCAGCAAAAGTTTAACTCTTTCCCTACTCTCTCAGCCCTTTTTCTGTCTGTGTTCATGTACAATTTTTGAATGTTTCTGCTTCAGCTAAAAGAAATGAAAAGCAGGGGTAGTTCTTGCTCTTGCTGGCAACTAATTTTACAGTTTTTAATGAGAGGGACAGTCAGAAAAGAAGTATAGTGGACAAGAGGGGAAATAACTGTACTGTAATTATATATACCTTGGCATTCTGGTTCATACAGGCTGCCAGCCAACCAAAGTATATGGAATCAAATACTCATGATCAGAATACAGGGATTTTCAGAAATCAGGGGGAAAAAATCCATATTATTATGGATCAGTAGCTGTGCATTATTCCTTTGCTCTGATTAATGATATAATTAGATTTAAATATAAAAATATAAAAAAAAGAATATGTCTCCAATAGATAATGTGGTCATGAAAAACCCTTCCTTTATTTAGCATGAAAATAAAGGTTATGATATCTTCAAGAGTGCTCTCTTTCAAGAATAAATTGCTCATTAGTTACAGTGAATTTGCCCCTAGTATATATGCAGTATGACATTTATGGAGGTTAGGTTTCTTGCTCAAGTAGGATTGGCCGCTGTGCGACAGAATATTACGGGGATAGTTTTTGTATTTTACAACACAGTTTGTACTCATTACAACCTTGATAACTCCCAGTTTTCTCTGGAGTCACATTGTTAAGAAGCAGACAGAATACATATTTGCAAATCCCCTGAATGGACTTTTGTACATAGATTTTTTTTTTAATCTGTTAATTAGAGAAGTTGTTCCTTCAGATGTTAATTCCTCAAGCCCTGTATCACAAGGTCCTTGTTTGCCAAGGCAGTTGCCTAATGAGATAACCTGTATGAGCAAAGAATGTTCATGTAGAGTAAAGGTTTGATGGTTCAGGCCCTTGGCTATTAATGACCCTTCCTGAAAAAATTTATTGTCCCACCACTGTTTAAATTTAGCAGTTGATTGCATATAGAATAATGCATGACCCCTTTTGCAACAAGATTGATGTCATCATTTGCCAGACAGACCAAATACTCGATGAATGCCAATGACCCTCATATTCACTTGCAGTCTCCCCACGGGATTAAGGCCATCTGTATAGAAGTCTTTTAGGACTCTCCCTACTCCCACTACTATAGGTAAAGCCCAGCAATTTAAACATGGTCTGAAACCCTAGCACTGTTAATAGAATGAATTTTAAAAACAAAATAAAATAGATTTGTATTTCATATGCACTGAGAGGTCAGCTAAGATCCTGCACATGTAAACATTTGTCTCGCAAAGACACTGTAAGTGTCCTTGAGAGATTTTGATCGGAAATAGCTTGACTATGGCTGACAATGCTGCTTTCCAGGCTACCCAGCTCAGAAGCAGATATTCTCTCTTCTTTCTTTCTTTTTTTCTTTCTTTCTTTCTTTCTTGCTTTCTTTCTTTCTTTCCCCCACATCTTCTAGAAGAGGGTAGTGTGGGTTATGTGGGCTCACAATTACTTCATGCTCAGGAGATGATTCCTTATCAAGCTTAAGGACAATTTTACATATTCAATTTCTATTCTTACTTTAGAAAAATAGTCTTTTCTTGTTCTGGTAAAGGAGAAACCTACCACATGGGATGGTGAGAAGAAAAAAAAAAGGATGCATATGATGCTGACTGAGGAAGGTTACTAAGCTTTTGCTGAATTCAACAGGATGTTAAATGGCACCAGGAGTAGAATATGGGTCCAGACTATGAAGAAATAAATAGACAACATTGGGCAGGCCTGACACAGATCTTTGGTTTAATTATAACAACAGAATTCTAAAGCTGCAACATATGTACATCTGCTAACGAGTAGCAGATCTGGGTAAAATTAATCCAAAGGGAGGAAAGAAGGGCAGGATTTTGTCTGTAACTGTACATTAAAAATGCTATTTATTTTTTCATTAGATAATAAATTTTAAAAAGGCAGAATCAGAGTAATGACCTTTCAGATTTAATCTTTTTGCTCTTCTTAATAGTTTACAGAGTTTTCAGAGAACTCAGTGGAGCAGACTTTAATTATATTTTTAAATAGAGAACATGGCTAGTGGTTGGCAAAACATAAACTGACCATACCAGTGGATATCACTGAAGAAAAGAAACCTGTATTGCTTAGTTAGACTGGAGAGACGTTTAAGTATAATGATCCACAATTTAAACCTGATTTCATGTTAACAGTCCCTCACCTGCTTCCCCTATCACAGTCTGAATGCATTTCAAAGCTAATTCCACATATCTTTCACTCCAGCTTTTAATATGGGATAAAGCACTTGTTCTGTTTGCGACAAGGTCAGATCCAGCCCCAGAGGATGGAGGGTTTGTGCAGCCCCAAGGCTGCATCCACATCACATGATCCAGGGCACTTTCCCATCACACCAGTGGGTGATAAGGGGAAAACTTCCCCGAAGGAGAGAAGGAAACAACCACACCTTCCATAGGTTACCCCACGGGCCGGAAGGAGAGCGGCCCTGGCAGGTGCTTGCATGATCCATCTGGATATTTAGACAAACTGGAACAGCAACAATGTGAAAGGGACACACAGGATAACAATCCAGGGGCTGTCGTCTGAAGACAGGAGGCTGGTAGAGAAGGGACTTGAATTTGGGTCTTTCATCTCCAGGCTGAAAGCCTCAGCCTGAGACAGGAGATTTTCTTGTTCATTCCACACACGTAAAACCCTCCCGCTCCCCATAACATCCTGGCTTTGTTCCAGGGAGGAAATCTAAGAAAGCTGGGAAAGTGTAATGGATGACAAAGCCATTTACCTCTAGCTCTACCAGAAAAAATCCATGCTCAGTAAACTCCAGGCTCACTTTGCTGTTCATCAGCAAAGTACATAGCTCAAATTTTGCCCAGGGCCTTTTATAATCCTTTTTTTTTAATCAACTACTGTGTGAAGAAGGAAGTTAGCAGCACCCATCATTATTCTGTTCTGCTTTTAGCTTCTGGGCCCTAAGCACCCAAGAGACCCCTGGTTTTATCCCCGCTTTCTCACTATTGCAATAGTAAAAGAAATCCTGATACCAGCTACTGGAAACACTTTTTTCTCATGTTGTTGCATAGCTGAAAGCCTTTGTGGACAGCCCTGTTCTTTCGACTTGTCTGTCACCCTGCTTGTAGTCAGGATGTTAATAAGTGACCATCTTCTGTACTGCTCCTCTTACAGAAATTTGAATTCATTTAGGAAATTTTATTTAATCATAAACCTAATTTTTACTAGATTTATACCACTTTAGCTTTTTTTCTTCTGAGGGTGTAATTTGAAGGAGAGGGGAAAAGAATATTGATTTTTAATTACAGGATCATCCCCAAACTTCATAAGCACAAAATTTCTTTATGTTCTTGTTTTCTAAACTAGGACCAGAAATGTGAAGGCCTTACTCTGCAAGGTGCCATGCCCTGTAGTCAAATACAACCCAGGATGCAAGCACCTGCCCACAGGAAAGGTAAAACTAAGTATGTCACTAATTGCTTGTTGTATTGGATCAAGCACCTTTCAGCAACAGCCCCTTGCAGGCATTTCTTCCCCTGTTTCCCAAAACCCAAGTGGCAAATGGGGCTGCCCTGGCTGCAAAAGGGATGGTCCCTTCCATGGCGAGGGGCCTTCATCTTATGAGTAATGATTCCATCAGCTTTTAAAAGAGAAAAAGGTCTGACGGACAAATGAGCTCAAGGTTTTCACTTCGTTATTCCTGGCATTTACCTGATACCAGGTAGAATGTGCTTGTGAATAATCCATTTGTCCAAAAATAACATCATTCGTCTTAGAAGTGCTTATTTTCTCAGTGATATCAGCAAGAAAGCAGTTGTTTACTGTGTTCCCATTTTAAACTTGCTTCACCACAGAGTGTATTAGACTCCACTGGAAAACCATGTAATCTCTTATTACTGAACTCTCTGTTTTTCTCCCTCTCTCCTCTTCTGCTAATTTTTGTTCTGCTTTTCACCATGTCATGTCTGAAATGAGACTGAAAACACTTTGGGAAAGCAACCGAATTACCTGATTTTTATCAGGAGGTGCTCTGAGAGTACAAGCTCTCTCCAAAATAAAATAAACACAACTGCAGCAGCAGTTGGAAATAAGGAGAAAATATCAATGCAATAAATACTCAATAAAAGTGACCATTTTTTTCAAAGCCCTACAAGAACATATTTGGATGTAGCAATGTTCTTGCATAATAGCAGGAGGGTTTTTAGCTATTTTGCACATACTCAAAGGAAGTATTGATACCATAACTTTTCTCTGCATACTTAGATCATGCCTGTATCATATAGAACTGGGAGGAATCCTATGTATAGCCATTCTTTCCTGCTAGCACTGCTTCCTACTTCTTCTGACATTCATGACTCAGAAGTCAAAATTCGGTGTCTAAATCATTGCTATGATACAAATATTTTTGCTTGCCTTGAGGGACCGAGGCATATAGTTTAACTAACCCACCTCTCACCACCTTTGTGGGTCATGCTGGAGTAGCATCAATGTGAAAAAGAGAAGCTTGGAAAGCAAAGAGAAGACTGAGTCTACAGAACAGAAAACAAAAGAATAGGCAAAAATAAACATGAGAATGTATTTTGTAGAACAAAGAAGAGCAGGTGGAACACAGGAGATACAGTCTAGAGGTGACAATGGTAAATAGCCATTATTTGGAGAGCAGCACATTAACAGTGAGAAGAGAAATTACAAGAAATTGGAATTACATAACTGAAAATGGTACAACATAAAAACATTTGTCATTTCAATCAGAGCCCCATAAGGACCTAATACTAAATACAGTTTCAGCTGCTCTAGTTAGAGAGATATGTAATAATCCTTATGAGAATGCACAGTTAAAAATTCTGTAAACTGTGATAGCAAGTAAAAAATGTGAAATGCGGTAGTATTTCTCATATATATAGATATATATATCACTTGACACTTTAAATCCTGTCAAGTCCTTTCCAGTCTGTCATATTTACTCCACAAGTTTGAGAAAGAGTTGGACATTTACCACAAAGTGTATGGTAAAGTATGTCATATACTCTCAGGGACAGGTACTAGGAGAAGAGGATGTCTTCCTAATGAGGGGAAATGTAGAAACACAGCTGAGATAGATAGAACAAGAAGATGTATTGCATTTAGTCTTTTTCTATAAGAAGAAGAATAGAGAGGGAAAGGAAATAAAAGAAACAAAAGGAAGGGAAGTGTGTGTTATCGAGCGGTAGAAAATTAACTCTATCCCAGCCAAAACCAGCACAAAATTAAAGAAAGGAAAGAGAGAGGGAAGGGAAGGGAAGGGAAGGAAGGGATAGAAGGAGGGAAGGAAGGAAGGAAGGAAGGAAGGAAGGAAGGAAGGAAGGGAAGGAGGAAGGGAGAAAGGAAGGAGGGAAGGAGGGAAGGAGGGAAGGAAGGAAAGAAGGAAGGAAGGAAAGAAGGAAGGAAGGAAGGAAGGAATGAATGAAGGAAGGAAGGAAGGAAGGAAGGAAGGAAGGAAGGAATACACTGTAACTGGTCTAATAAAGTGGTTAGGAGACCTCAAGGTCTGGTTTATGGGCAAATGCATAGGTCATTGAAGAAGAATGAATTAAAGATCAGCCTGTAAAGTGCCAACATGGCACAGAACAAATGTTGTGAATTGCAACCTTGTTAGTACAGAAAACTGAGACAAATTGCACAACTAGGATTTTTTGTCCACAGTTGTCAGATGTATAAAGATTGTGTATATGTCTGCTTATCCACAAAACATACCATTGAGAAATCACCTTGAAACTGATCTTGTTTGTTGAAACAAACAAGCACTTTTTGTTTTATAACTGGGGTGAGCAGAAGCTGGGAAAGGGGGCTTTGTAGGTGTATTTGGGGGATCTATTTCCTTGGAAAGATAGACTTTTAAGGAAGTATGGATTGCTACAATGAATCACCAAGAACTGTATTTTGCACCTGTAGGCAAGCAGACCACTGGCAGAGGTTCGGATTTTTACAGTGTAGTTAAAGGAATGACAAAGGTATCCAGAAACTTGTTATTAAAAGAAGAAGAAGGAGGAAAAGGAGAAAGAGAAGGAGAAGAGAAGGAAGAGGGGAATCTGCTATTTCTAAACATGATTGGACTACCACTATTTGGCTTCACAGAAAGCAATAAGTGTTTCAGAGTGACTACTCTCAGATCTTTTATGTGCATTTTTATAGTGTTGGTACATAAACGTGAGATATTAATGATGACAAGAAAATTATTAAAATTATTAAACAAAATATTAACTTAAAAGTTAGCAGAGTTTCATTCTGTCCACAAGTTCAGGGTCTAACAAATGGGAAGGTGTGTGGACCTTTCAAGTCTAGCTGGGAATGGGACACTGTGGAAAAGGACTAAGTAACTGAATTACACAGCAGGGATGAATAATATGCTTAAAATTAGGATGTCTCGCTGTGCAACAGCAGTTTGGCAGGAGGACGAGGGCCACAGTTCATCAGAAAAGCTGGAAGGATGTACTTATGGTAACACTTCGGATAGATACCTACCAAATATTTCTGCAGCCCTAAGAAGAGGCAACATGGCTGTCCAAGCAAAGGGCTTGGCTCTGTAAAGGATTGAGCTTCCTAACTTTCAGATACTCAGCCCTTTGAGCAGAACTGCAGCAGATAGCAGTAACTGCTAGCACCCTTCATACAATGATTAGGAAAATAAAGTGCCACAAAAAGACTAAAGAAGCCAAGCACACGGTATAGGAAATTTTCCGAGAAATATCTTTCTTTAGCCTGACTGTTCAGGGACTCAACCTGAATGTAAAACCTGGGTTCTGATCCATGTTCAAAAGGCCATTTATGTATTATATGTTAACTAGTTCTTGTATGAAAAATACATAAAGAGTCTGAGAGGACTGGACAAAAAAAAATGTAACACTCTGCTCCTGCTTGAATGCCCTGTTTAGGAGATCAGTGGTTGAGGGAAGAGAGGCTGGAGATTAGAATTTACTTTGCAGGATCATTAGCATCCAGAAGTGGGCGAAGCGTGGTGCTCTTTGAAAAGGTCATCTGGAATCCTCTCTGGATGTGAATCTACTCATCGAAGCAGTAGACAGGGACAAGGATATGGGCTTGGGTGTCCATACAGCTTCATTGCTAGTACGCCTTGTAGCACAGTTCAGGCCTGTGATGACTAGCACCCTCACAAACAATGTGCCACCATAGTGTTGAGGCCAAGGACTGTTCCCAGCAGATGGTAGGAACAAGGTGCATTGCAGAGGAGGGTAAGGAAAAGGCTTGGTCATACAAGGCCCCTAGTCACTCACTAGTTTCAGTCTAGCTTGTGATGTTAAATGTCCTTTGCTAGTAGTGGCCTTGACTGGAGTCCTATACAATCATGATATCTTATTGAGTGTCTTACAGTTCTTTATGGGAGGACCATGCTTTCAGTTCTCGAGGCACCTTCAGTTTCTCACACGACTGTACCTTGTGATCTTCTGAGTAACCACTCATGACAATTTTTATTTTTCATTCTACTATTTCTTATGACATTTCATGATAATGAAACAAAGGAATGGGATGCTGGTAGTGGGATGTTTTGAAGCTAAGCTGCCTATGTTTGGGCCAATGAAGTGATTAGATTGCCTTTCCAGATTAAAATAGTCCTGGAAAAGGAGAAAATTAGTTTAACTGTCTAGTTCATGAAGGTGTCATTGTGTTTCAACTGAACACATTTGTGTGTTTCATATCAGACAAAATTTGTTCTGATTTTAACAAAAAATTAATTTGACAAGTGGCTTTAACTTAATTTAGTCATCACATATGGTATTTTCACATTAAAAAAAAAGACTAATTAATAACAGCTGTCATTTAAAAAACAGCTACTTTACAAAAGTACATTTCTCCATAGATTTCCGTAATGATTTTTACTATGACTAGAATAGGACACAACCTAAATACCTAAATATTTCATTGCTTGATAGACTAAGCTTCATTTGAGCTGTTCCAGTCTATTATGCAAATTGTATCATATTAAACAGAATTTATTGATACTTATTTAATTGGAAGATGACAGCATCTCTTATTAGCTACTTAAAGCCAGACCAACAGCTGAAAAATATACGAACAAAAATCTTGCAAATCAAAAGAATCCTGCTTATTTGCTGAGATTTTACACTGAACACAATCTGTATCACTTCAACCCACAAATAACAATCGTGTTAGTGAGTAATTAAAGCAAGGGACAAAGTCAAGACAACGATATTCTATTCCCTATTCAGCTACTGACTCACAGTGTGATTTTGCTCATTTACCACCTATAAAATGCAAAATGTGATCATGATAATGACAGGGATAATAATACCTACATAAAAGAAGTGCTGGGAGTCTTAATGTTTGGAGAGAGCTTTGAGATAGACCTGCTATATAAACACAAAGTATAATTAACAAGGGACTACAAGCTTGCACAATTTGTACGTTCTTTGGGCTTTTAAAATTAAAGACAGGTGGACCCTGTATATCTGAGAGACCTCAACCCCTCTGTTTTAAGAGCTTATTTGGGAAATCATTATGTTTCCAAGTTGCCATTACATTGTATTGGACCGAGGCTTTTAAGAAGACTTATTTGTCCGTCATTAACATGAGGAACTTTAAAGGCAGTTCAAAATAATCTTGTCACTGTGACTACTGGCTATGGCTTGTCTTGCTGTATTCTTTTCTTTGTAGATATGTGTAACAATGCATTTATATGAAAGGCAGGAGAACATGAGCGTGTGAAAAAGGAGAAGAGGTTCAGTGCCTTAGTGAAAGCTGAATTCCTGAGGCATGGGTGAACTTAGAGATTTTCTTATACTATAAGTCTACCCTGCCAAAGTCTCTGAAAATGGTCAAATATAAACCCAACGATCATTTTCCTGACCAGTTCAGATGTCTGCTCGAAGCACAGTGATATTCTTATGCTTCTTGAAAGCCTTCAGAAATAATAGATTGCATTAGAACAGAAGCCTAGTAAAAATATGGATAAGATACTTTGGAAAGGTGAAGTCTCCCTTGCTGAAAGGCAAATGAAACTAGCTTTGGAAAGCTAATTATATATATATAAGCAACCAAAGTTAGAATAATAACGAAAAGTAAATGTACTGATTATAGAACTTTGGAGACCACAGCACAATATCACTCTACAAAACAGGTCAAAGGCATCTGCAAAGGTACAACAGTCTCTTTCTTTTATACAATCAACTAGATTTTTTAAACAAATTAAATCAGCTAAAAAAAGAACAGTCTGTAAATAATCTTTGTGTGCAAACAAATTATTAGTGCAAAGAGGCAGCAAAACCATCTTCTATTAATAACTTGTTTTGTAGGAAAAAATTAGGTAGGACTAGATTTGTGTAAAACTGGCAGACTACAGGAGCATGAAGAGTAAAGTGATATTAAAAGTGTTTGTGTAAGCATACATTATTCTGAAAGATATTACATGGATGAGGGCTGTTTTTCTGTTCTTAATTGAGCAGAAAGTACTGCATGTCTCTGATTTCTTAGCGACGTTACTGGAGAGCAGGATCTTGGGAGAGTTTTCTGAGGACAGCAAATGGGATAAACCCAGACAGAACTGATGTAAAACATGAAATGTGAAAACACAAAACTTTTTAGATGGAAAAGAGCCAGTTGTCGTGTTGTCCTAAACACAATGTTTGCCAGGACTTTTGCCCGTGGATCAGTGAGGACTATGGGAACACGTGAGGACTCCCAGTCCCTAGTGTTAAGAGCAGCAATTCCCTTATTTGTACCTATGATAAGAGTTCACATCATTTGCTCTTCAGAACCCCTTTGCCATTTTTGGTTTTCCACATTAAAAATCACTTTGATGTGTATTTCTTGTAACAACAAGGAAATCATTCCTTTGCTTCCGGAGACGATCCAGAAACACAGAGAAGGGTTGCAAAGAAGGCTACAGAGACTGCTTTTAGGCCATGTCCAATGATTGTTTCATGCTGTATTGATCTTGGCACTACTCCTCTCCGCTTAGAAAATAGCAAATTTCCTTTTTTTCAGCGTCAGTTTGCCATGACCCTCCTTGTCTGAGAAAAGCTGAGTAGGAGGCACAGAAGTATCAGTGTCAATGGAGCGCGTTCTTTTGTGAGGATGGCTGGGCAGCATCCAAATGAGCATAGTCAATATTTTATGAAAAAAACCTTGCACAAGATTCATTGTTGCTTCCTTCTATCCACGCTGGTGCCCTCCTTTTACCTTATCACATCTCAGTCATTATTACTTTTCTTGCTGCAAGCCTCATTCACCTTCTTCCTAGTGACTTCAGCAGGCAGCTGGCCTGACTGCTTCCATTCTCCTTTTCAGTGCTGCTGCCGAGTGTCCCCAGGAGTTTCCAGGTCCTGTGTCTGAGCCCAAATCCCTACACTGTGAATGGGAGAGCTGCATAGGCTGGATGTGTCATGTGTCTGTCACTGGATCTCATACACGCTCCAGTGGTAATCTCTCCACTCCGAAAATTTTGTATCTGGAGCCTTGAATACACTTCAGATTTGTTGAGCTATGGAGGAATAAGGTCTATGATTTCAAGACAGTGGAGTCAGATTAAATTACCCTGGGGCACACAATTCATGCAAATTGCGTATATGCACTCAAGGGAATATTCACTCTTTTTCCAGCAGAACAATGCATACATGATATTTTATATATGGTCTGGTGTAGGTGAAAAATGTCCTAAAATGCTGATATCCAAGAAAAAGCATTGAATGCATCAGCTACACAATTTCAGATTCCTATCATGGCCAGCTGAAATGCATTCTTATCTTCTTGTCAGGTATTGATGCCAGCTGCCTGGGGGGCTGCTGAGCTCCAGTGCAGTGCTGCTCTTGCACTTATAATTACCATTGCCACTACAGAAAAACCATTTGGTATATTTCTGCATAAGTGACTAAGGACTCCAAGGATGATCACTCACTTGTTCTTCAACTCCAACAACTTACTTTATTCTCTAAAAAATAAGTTATTTCGCTTCTTTTTAGCTCTTTGCAAATGTGTCCTGGTGATGTGTTCTGGCCTGGGCTTTCTTTGCTCAGTGACCCCTCCGGTCTCCAAGCCACTGCCCTGCGACAGGATCAAGATTTCAAACGAGCAAATGAACCCAGTTCGCACCACCATATTCTGTTTTCTCCATCTTTGCTCTTGCACTGCCTGCTCATGCCTCATATCCTAAACATAAGGCAGTTTTCTCAGCATCTTCAACTTACTTCCTTTACGGATGGTATTTCTCAGGTTGTCAGTTCCATATCATCTCCAAATCTGCACATCTTGTTCTACATTTCCTTCTGTAAGATAACTGCTATCATCTCCTATATATAGCAGAAACAGAACAGGCTCAACATATTGCCACTTGTCACTCTTATCCCACTGTCTCTCTCTAGCCCTCTGTCCCATTTACCATCTCTGGTTTCTGTTAGCAAACCAACTGGGCATTTCATCACCAGTGTTCCTTTGTTAACCTTACAGATTACTCTCTCAGTGGGCATTGAAGGCTATCCAGAAGTCCTTGTGAAGGACGTCCACACATTCACCCTGTTCTGTTCTCACTTTCTCCACCTGGGAGAGGTTAATCAAGACGCCTAAGTCTGAACTTCTTTTATCTGCCTGTGCTGAGAGTCTCTAACTAATCTGTGTCTGTCCAAGTGTTCACTATTTGTCCCTTACCAGCTTTCCTGAGTCTTAGAATGAAAGTCAGAAAAAGGGTCTGAAGTTGCCACTTCTTTTGAACTGTTTTTTTTTGAGAAGCCAAAGTAGGTATATCTGTTCTCCAAGTGCAGTAGGCTTAATCTTCAGCTGGCATCAGATCAATAGAGCTGCACTGTTTTTATCCCAGTGAAAGTTTTCTGTGTCTTGAGCTTCTAGTACACCTATCGCTGCATAATCTGAGATCTGTGAACAGCTCATAGCACTTTAACAAGGTACCACTCGTTACTGAGTGTACCCATGCTCCTTGCTGAGCTGAAAACCACATGCACCAGCTTCAGTTCTGTGAAGGTTGTTTAAGTTAATATGTTTTTTTATCTTACAGACAGAGAGGGCTAACAGCATGCACACACACACTTATGAAGCCTCAGCAGATGAATGGTAATTTATTAAGTGGCAGGACCCAATCACATTTAATTAGTGCTTGTATTTTATAAGCAAAGTACTCTGTCTTTTCTATTTCCATTGGAAAATTTAAGTCCTGTACTGAAGTGCCCTCTTGGAGTTTTGTTTGGCTCTGGCTGCGTTTCTAATCCTCCGGTCTTCATAGATTTTAACCACTACAGGCTTCTCGAAGCATACGTGGCAGACAGCATGAATCCTCTGGTTTGCTTTGGTTTTAATATAGTCTTCTCATACAGTTTTCTTAGTAAAACCTTTTACCTTGGGGTACTGGAAGATAGAAATGAACACTCTCTCTGAAGCACCAAACTCTACGCTTGAGTGCGATGCAGAGGCGACAAGAACAGGGCAGGCGCCTTAGTTCCCTTTGCTGTCTGCAAATGTCAGAAATTCCACAGGTGACTCTCTATATTGAAATTACAAAATGTGTTCGCTGTGTGTCAATTAACATGTGTACTTAGATTATGGGTTTTTTTCTATTGTAGGTGAGGCCTTATTTTTCTCCCAGGAAATCTTAGGAGAGCTCCAGATAATACAGGAACCCTTCTCTCCACCTGCTCCTCCAAGGTGCCGTCTGAAGGAGACTGCTTGGGAAACATTCACAATCATATTTTGGATGCCCACAGAATATACTGTAAACAGGATCTTCTTCATCATGAGAATGCAAGTCAGACCATACCCCATGGGCCACACGAGGGAGAGGGACACTTTTTTGGCCTCTCCAAGTCTGACCTCGCTGGAGACAAACTTGGTTTCAGGCATCTCAGCAGGAGACCCAGCTGCTCAGAGCAGAGCCTGAGCACTGCCTCTAGCTACACCACAGGGACAGATGGCTAAACAACCTCCTGCTCAGCTCAGACTAGCATTTCCAGGGATTTTAAACTGTGGACCATTTACTATATATCAGGCTACAGGATTTTCACTTCCTTATTCTGGGAGCAATGTTAACTCTCTTAGTAATGCTCCAGTCCACTTTCTGAGAGTCATTTTACCTGAAACATTTTATCCTTGTTCTAGTCACTGGCCTCTGTTAGATTTCAGAAGTGTGATGGGATTTACTGGGAAATATAATCCTGTCAGGAGACCATGCTGCCTGTTGATTTTCCCTAAAGAATTTTTGGGGTCTTCCCCTACACATGTACACATGTGATCTCAGTTATCTCCATTTAAAGCAACTTCTGGAGGGTCTTCTTTTACTCACTGTCCTCTACTTGTTTTCTTAATTGGTTCATTTTCTTAATTGGTTGAATCAGTGTTCATGTTTGTGGAGCCTGAAATATTTTTACCAATTTTGTTTCCACTTCTGAAGATAATTTGCAAGTTACTTCCAAATGTTCATTTTACAAGCTGCTGTTATACACTCAAGATATATCCTGGTTTATGCATTGTTGTTTATAACCTCTTTGGAAGCTTAAACTTCAATATATTTGCTGACCAAAATGCATTTCTTCCTGATTATAAAATACATATTGTTTTACGATGCTAGGATTACTCACATCTGTTGGGTTCTAAGCAACTTTGCAAGATTAAAGGCGGAGTCAGGTTTCTATTTGCACAAGGAGTACAGCCAGGGCTATAACAGTTAGTGCTAACAACATTAGCAGGGGGGGATGTTAAACGTCATCTCTTAAAACAATCTAGCTTTCAGAGATTCAAATAATACCAAATGTGTGGGCCATATGATCTGCCCACTGCATAGTTCATAATGCTTACACCTGAATCACCTCATACCACCGACTGCAGGAGACAGACAATAGATCTGGTCCCTGTTCCCAGCTTTTCTTAGGATCTAACTACCTCTCTAGAGAAAGCAGCACACACAAAAGCACAGAAGTGGTGCAAGCAACTTCTGCTCTCGTTGCACTTTGCCCCTATCCTGCAGTACAATCCAAATGGGACACACAAATGGGCCAGAAAAAACTCAGAAGCAGGCTGTCAGACTGAGGTAGAGTCTGTGTATGACTCTCTATTTCTGCCTGTAAGATTATTTTGCAAGGATGCCTGTGGTTATTA
This sequence comes from Nyctibius grandis, assembly GCF_013368605.1. Taxonomy (NCBI): domain Eukaryota; kingdom Metazoa; phylum Chordata; class Aves; order Nyctibiiformes; family Nyctibiidae; genus Nyctibius; species Nyctibius grandis. The sequence continues at coordinate 108,542,975 of NC_090659.1, forward strand.
CGCCCTACAGTAGCAAAGAGTGGTTATTTCTGATTTGGGAGGAGACCTTTGAACTGCCAATTGATAACGCAAAGGAAATGTTATAGCCAGTTAGTTAACTTCCTTTGACCTCAGTTTCAATACAGAGGAAAATATCTGGATCTGATCAGATGAAAATTACACAGCCTAAACTCAGATTCTGCTTTGATCTTCCTTTGATCATACACTTACAAGGAAAAATGAACTCACTTGTGTTTAGGGTTTGACTGCAGAACAAGGAAACAGACACAGTGAACTGGAGGTGGACAACACATTGTATTGATTCTAGTTAATAAGCAATTCTATTCAGATAAATGCATATAGATATATACATAAGTGTAAATGGAAATAAACATATGTAATTTGAAAGACTGTGGACACAAAAAAGGATATTTTCTAATATTTTTGAAAGCCAAGGTTCTAGTCTGCCTTGGCTCACAGGCAGTGATATATTTAGAGAACATTCTTGCAGTGGATGCTTCCCTTAGTTGTGTACCCTGTCCTTCCTACATCAGGGTGCAACTGAGCAAGATGTAAATCCACTTTTGAATGATCAAACATTATAACTCAAAGTGGAGCCATCACTTCTCCATCCTAGCTAAAGCCACTGTTAAATGTGGCTTCTCACCCTGAGATTATCAGTGAGCTCAGCAGTGGCTAACTGCATTTTTTGCTGTTACAATTCTTATTTTGTGGGACACTAGAAAGGAAAAATGATTTGGTAATAGCAGGAGGTTTTCCTGGTCAGATGATGAGGTAACTGAGAAGCCGTGGTTCAGAGAACATGTCTGTCATGTCTGGAACCCACAAACCCAGAACAAAACATGACATATTCACAGATACAGAACCTCAGTAAAACCTAAGCCCTTGTCCTTTCCCAGCTGCAGCTTGCACAGCTGTGGACACCAGTGCAAAGCTCTGCTCAGCACCACCAAGTAAGAACAACAACAAAACAGATGGCTGAGTTACTTGCGCTGGAAGTTATTTTGGGAGATGAACCTAGTTTTCCAAAGTAAACCTTGTTTTTTAAGATGAGTACTCAGATGAATCCATAACATCCCAGATTAGGATTCTAGGACTTGCAGCGCTCGATGAACTTGCTCTCCAGGCCTTCTAGTATTTGTCTTGGGAGAGGAGAAATGTGGTGTTCTAAATGCATTGAAACACATACTAGTCCAAACCAGTCAGGGGAGTCAAGTGTGCCTCTTAGACACCTTCACCTCCCTACCTCAAGGCAACCTTGCTTTACTTTCTAAACAGCTGGGCTAGGATCTTACATTGAAAATGGGGTTGTATTTGCTGATATCTGGTAGTGGCCAAATGTACAGTGTAGCAGAGGAACTGAAAAATCAGTTGGTAATAAGCTCACGTGGTAATAAGATTCAAAGTAATGTCAGAAGCATTTCTGAATTTACCTTTCAAACTTGGACACCACTGCAGAATGTGTCAGGAAGAAATTATCAGGCAATTCTAGCAGTGTTTAAATTAAGCATACCCTGATCATTTATATCTGCATCTTCTGCAGATATAAAGATATCTTCTGCAAATCTTTATATCTGCAGATATATCTGCGTCGGCACATAGGCATAAGACATTCATGCTCTGGTAGTACATCTTTTAGGGACCTTTGGCACTTCACCTGACAAAAATCAATTGGCTGTGACAAACTGAAACAAAAGACACTAAAAACAAACATATGATGCAACTCATTCTTCCTGGATTCTCTGAAAGCTGTGATAACATTCATCATAAATTATCTTGCAAAGTCTTGAGATTTTGAAGCTACAGTGATGGCCACACTGTACCACATCTTCTGCACCATCATGTGGTTGGAATCGCACACCACACGTGAAGGTGCTAAAGAGGGGAAGGAGACAACTAGTCCTTGATCTGCCCTTCTGCTCTCAACACTGAACAGAAAAGCAAATGTGGCACTGTCTCAGCATTCATCAAAGGAAGAAGAAAGATCTTACTAATTACAAGGCTTTACATTTAGCTTCTAACCCTGGTAAAAACAATAGAAAATGTCTTAAGAAATAGTCACTTCGTTTGCAGAGAATAATGCAATGATGAGCAATAAGAAGCAGGATTTATAAAGACTAGATCTTGCCTGACAAAACTAACACTTTTTTATGGAATTACTGAATTAATGGATGAATGGAACATAATAAACATAATACTCTTGGATTTAAGCCACATTTTTTGGAACAATTGGTCTGATCATCTTCTCCCTCAAAGACAGGCAGCTACACTGACATAAAACTGGAGAGCATAAGAATAGAAGGTTGCTTTCTACGTTTCACAAAAATATCCTTTAAAAGCTCAACTGAACCTGCTTGTTCAAAGAAAAATCTCATTTGTTCTGAAGTCTGGAATGAAGGACCAAAACAAGGCTAATAAACACATGGCAGAATATCAGTTTATAGGGAGGAGAGATAAATATTTAAGGATCAGTCTTGGGTCTTGCCTTATTTAATACTTCCAGTAACGAGCTAGAAAAGAGGGGTAAAAAACATGTTAATGAAATTCACAAGTGATACTAAATTGAGAAGGGAGAAGAAAAACAGGGAGGCCAGAGATACAGGACAGAAGGATTAGAGTAATTAGTAACACCAACCAAAAATAATAAAACAAGAATCACATTGGAAAAACACAGTGGAGGACATCAGCACAACAGAAAGAAAAATTAGCATGGAAGATGGTTTCTATAAGAGGGAGGTTCTTGGATGACAGAAACTTAATGAGGAATAAGAGGATAAAACCCAGCGAGTTACTTTCAAGTTTCTAAGAAATATGGTGGTAGAAAAGGTCGATGTAATTTGTATATGTACATGCAAAGAAGCAGCAAGAATCACTCTCTGCAAAACTGAGGTGTGACACATGGGGGATATTGCTTAATTTCTAGTGAGATTTTCACAGATCACAGGGAAGTTCAAAGAACCACAGCACAAATAAGAGCACTAGAGGAGCTGGCGCCCAAGAAGTGACTAAATTAGAAATGCACAGGGTGAGCAGTGGCCACAAACGTGACACAAACATTGAGAAGGTGCAATCAGCAAGCAAGAAAAGAATGGAAATAGAGGCAGGAACAAGAACAAAAAGTCATCATGAAAAGATTTGCGAGAGGGACCTGGAGGACTTTTATCTCTGGACCAATCTCACAATAGGTGTAATAGACAGAACAGCTACACAGATTGGACTTGGCTACAGACCCATGCCAGTCTTGGGTTGCTGAGTCTTCCTGTTTCTCTCGCTCTTCTCGTTGTACCTTGGGCTCTGTTCTTAGTGTCCTGTCTCTCCCTCTGATTGCTCTGATCTTGTTCCCAACCAGCTCTCTTGGCTTTGAGCCAGGTAGGCATATTCTTTGTTTGAGATACTATCCTATAATGTGGATATCAAGGTCAAATCTCACTCCCACCAGGACCTATTTCCACAGGACCTATTCGCCTCCTAGCAACACAGTACTTACAGCAATTTCTGTATTGGAATTATTTCAAGATCTCAAGAGATCTTTCTGGATATTTCTCATATAGACCTCATTGAGATTCTCTCCAAACCTATTTCCATCATGAAAGAAAATGCAGACTTTGCAGGTAAAGTTGTGTTCTTAATGAAATAAGGAATGGGAGTCTGGTGAAAAGAAATGGATGAAATAAAGAATGATATTAAAATCTGTCAGAGAATGTGCTGGGGAAAAAGGGAAATTATACATAAAGAGGAAGCCTATGGAGTGTTTGGCACAAGTCAGGAAACAGAAGGGTTGGCACACCAGAAAAGGTGATGGAGCAAGGTCAAAGTAGACATGGAGATTTTTCTGAAGGGTTAGGACTAATATTGGTATGGCATGTTAAGAAAGATGAAGAAAGTGCTTCTTGTTCATCCTAAAATGCTCAAACATTATCCTATCTTACTCCCTTTCTCTTGAGAGACAGCCTTTATGGTCACAGTACATATGAAAGGTCAGATATTTCATCTGCTGCAGAAAACCCAAGAAGCTTCCTTCAAACTTTTTCTCACTGGAAATAGCTCCCTACATTCACAATCCTCCTTTTATAGAATGAATTTTACTAAGTTTCTTTTTATTCTTTTGTTCCCCTGACTGCTTCAGTTTTATTCCGGCTTTGCCTTTGTTTCCATTTTCATGTTCTTTCCATTCTACTGCATTATGAATTCTCATTTTACTTGCTGAAAGAGTTACTGTACATATATTTAGAATACATGGGGGTGTATGTGGATACAGATATTAATAGATACATGAGCACCACATAGCTCTCATTACTGTTCCAATATTATCAATTCTATTCATCATATGTCATGCTGTACAGTTCTCACCTTCACTAACTTTAGATGGCTGTTTGCACGTGGTCCATTAAAGACTGACATACAAATGTCCGGTATTTCTGTATTCAGGATAATTTTGATTATGTTTGTTGGCTCAAATGTGACATAAAGAATGGTAATAAAAGAATCTCAAAGTAATGTGACTGAAGTTTGCCTTGAAGAGGGAATTTATGATAACTAAAACATTATCAGGCTAAAGCTCTTTTATAATTTTTATACAATGGACAAACACATTAGCATCAACAATCTGAGAAAAAGTCACATCCTGCTAATCAGAGAGAATTCGTGTTCATTTTCATTCTGCAGCATTCATCCTTATTTGTATATCTCATGGCCAAGAAAAAGATGGTCTACTCTCATCCAGTACTTTGTAAATGATAGCATTTGAATACTTTGTTCTGTATGAATTATTAGTGCCTATAAAACTAGCACATCTTGTATTTTAAAACTTCATTTTACATGAGAACACTGAACAAAACACAACATGCTCCCATAATAAGCAGGAACTAGTGTTTCCATAATTCAACTCCATAGGTAACAAGAAGTAAGTTAAAAAGCAGGAATAAATTCCCTTTTTGATATCATTCAAAATCTCAAAGCCAGTCACTGTATTTCATTTTTTTTTTGTATTTCATCTCTCTGCACTGCAATTCCAGCTCCGTTTTCTATGGTATTATAATAATTCATCCACTAATTTTTCTCATTCCTTTCTAAACCTCAAACCAGGTAAAATCAGCCCCTGGGGAACATCTCCAGAAAAGGGGGTATGGTGGATGCACAGAGCAAAGAGGGTTCCCCATACCACCAGGCACGGCTGTAAAAGGAGGGAGGGACCAGCAGGTTTTAACCCATATACTCCAGCACCAACATATACATACCCTTGCTCTGCAGGATGCAATCACAGTCATGTATCACCCCCATTAAGATCCAGGCTGCATATCTCTGATTGTCATGGAGACTATTTCAAAGTCTTGCTGTGCTTCAGCAGCAGCAGCAAAGAGGACAATAGTACTTCATCTTAAATGGCTGAAAAGAAAGCAACAAAGTGCAGTGGAAAAGGGAAGGAGCTGTGACTGAAAGGGATATGAGTACAGAAAGACATGCTTCAAATTATTGCAGATGGCTAGAGATATAAGTTAGAGCAACATTCCAGCTACTCTGATACAATTATGCCCTTATATTTTTGCACAGTTTCAAATAATTGTGTCTTCAAGATAAACACAGAAAGAGCATTTTCAAGGATAGCACGTTGCTCCTTCCCTCTTCTCCCCCCAAGCTGAGATGCTGGGATGTTTTAGATTAAACGTGTTAATTAGGAAACTATGTAGTTTATGATGTCTTGTCTGGTTTTCCATTCCTGTGGGCATTGTAAACATACAGAGTATTGGAGCAAGTGATACAGAATGACTTGGAACAAGAGGCAGGCAGAGACCCAGATAAGTGGAAGGGGTTAATAGAGTTGATTTTTTGCAAGACCCGAGGCAAATAAGTTATTTGCAGAAGAGTGAGGAGACAGTTTTGTGTCAAATAGCAAATTTTCTAAGAATTGCAATTTATGGCCATCCATAAGCTATTCTCAAGTCAAGTCAGTTCTCACAAGAAATGGGAGTACAAGGTAGAACAGAGCAACATATAAAATACAAATTAGTACAAAACAACTGGTTTTAATCACATCTCAGAAAAGGAGTTATCAGACCAAACTTTCACTGGAAGTGTAGTTAATAAAATAGTTAGAAGCATAAACCTCTGAAAAAAAAATGGTCAGTGACCTGCCTGTCAAGATTTATGCTCATATTACCACAAAAATCACAACACCTCGCCAAGGACTGAGCAAAAACATTATGAGTGATACCAAGGTTGTGATCTGAATCAGTACTTTGAAAATGTGAAGGACACCGTCGCTCTCAAAATGGAAGTAAAATGTTACAATGAAATCAGACAAATAGTAGAGCAAAAGATGCTTCCACAAGCTTCTTCCACAGGATTTGGAGCAAACTTGCTGTAGGAAGGAGATCTGCTATGGAACAGACGAATACACTGGAAAATCATGCTCAGAGTAAAAATGAAATATCTTCCTTTGAAAACAGAGAGGGAGAGTTTGATGAGCACATATGCAATCTCATGGTAACAAGTAAAGCAGGTCTCAAACCTCTTGGGAATATCCTAGGCAAATTTCTGCACCATGAAAACTTCAGTGCTTGATCTTAAAGTTACAAAGGTACAACTCTTTGAGGGGAGAAAATTCCTGTAACAGATGCTTTCTGAAGGAAGACTTGGAGGAACAGAATTGCTAATGTCTGCTAAAAGAAAAAAAAAAAACCAGCAGAAATTATGAGAGAGAGTCACAACATAGTGAAGTTTCTAAGAAAAATGTTATGGTCAAGGCAGCCTGCAGCAAACAACTTCCAGCCACTACCTGTGACCTGGAAAAATATTTGACTGTGGGCAAAGCAAAAGGAAAAAAAATATTCAGAGAAAATGAGTTTAGGTGTTGTTTAGGAGTCTAGGAGCCATATGAGTTTAGGAGCCATATGGGACATCTGTGTAAGCCTCTCAGCTTGGGATGCTGAAACAGCCTGGAGAGAAATCACGGTTTGTGCTCCCAGTGACCACCAGAACCAGCAGGACACCACCCACACCAGCGCAAGCACTAGGTGACACTGTGCTGTGCCTGTGCTTGTGTGCAACGCTTAATTCATCTGGGAGAGAAAATTCCGCTTAATGAACAGACAGCTCATGCTAAGGTCTACTGCCTTGAGCTGAAACGCTCTGGTTGGTATCTGCAGACTTCTGCTGTTTGCAGGACAAGTATGTTTTATTTGCACACAGATAAAGAGAGAGAAAAAGTAGGTAAGAGCGGTTCTAGGATACTGGATTTTGCACTCTTCATTTTCCTTTCTCTGTGCTAGGCCAAACAGCTGAAAGTAGGTCGTCATGTTTGAAAATTCAAAAGCTTGTTTATTTAACACATTGCTGTGCGGATTTCCACCCCTGGGAGTGCTGCCTTTGGAGACACTGCAGATCACAGAGTACAGTGGGGCAGAAAGAAACACTTTACGTGAGAGGGTCAGATTTTCCATGTGAGAGATTTCATTTAATTCTGAGACAGGTTTCTCTTTGTGAGCCTCTTCCCAAGAGGCCTTTTTCTACATACAACAGATGACAAATCCTTCTGGTTTCTCTCATATGTACAAGACGCACAGTAAAACAAATAGCACTTTTATTTTTAAGAGTCAAATCATTGTGCTATAAATTACACAGCCTTTACTATATTGTGCAGAACTTTTTTTTCATCCAGCCAATTACCTGGCTTCATGTAGAGAAAATCAGCAGCAATATAGTTCCTCTGTCTCTCGTGGACAGAATTACACTGTTTTACATGTCAGAGACCTGTGTGGTGGATGATGCCCAGGAACGCTCTGAAGCTTTTGACACCTGCATACTTACCTGTCTGTTCCCACGCTTTTTGACCCAAGCACAGATGCTGCAGCCATTTTGTTCTAAAACATCACTGCAGCTCATCAGGCAGACGACGCATCTCCCACATGGGAGGGGAGAGGGCTGGTTGCAGCTTTCACTAATATAAAATAAAAGCTGCTTTAAGACAAAAAATATAAATTTTATTCTCTCTATTCACAAAACATAACTGCTCAGACAGAAGGTGATCGTGTTAGTAAACATTTTCGGCACATCTAATGTCATGGTGATAAAGCAGTTATTCCTGGGAAAGGCTCACAAGGCTCGACAGCTCAATAAATGACCTTCTCATGCAAACCTGTAGCTAACATCTGCTCCTAGGACAGGTCCAATAGATACATGACATAGGAAAAATCAGTACTGACCTTCTGTCTACATCTGCATATGTCCCACAGTACCTTTAGTATCATCACCAGCATTTAATTCCAAGATCATTCTGTGAAATAAAATCTCTGAAGGACCACACAAGAAGGCTGCTAGAGCCCGAGCAAATCCATGTGGAGCAGACATCGGCAGCAAGACACTGAAAAGACAACATAAAGCTGATCAAAATGAGATTCGTACGTGAGTAATGTGAGAAATTTCTTGCCACTGATTAGATACACAAAATATGGAGGATTTTATGGGTTTTGCCTTGAAGTTTTCTGAGAAAATCAGTCATCAAGAAAATCAGTTTTCTTATGCATTAAAACCCCTATGTCTTCAGGCACAGCAAAGCTCAAGCCCCACTTGGCTCTGAGATTTCCTCAGACAAGAATAATGTATGTCCCTCCTTCAGTCAAATTCTCTAAGAAAAAAACTCTTAGCTTTATCCCAAAAGTGAGCAGTTTTGGGCAAGTTCCCTTCAGGTGTTTACACAGCCTGGAGGTGCCCCCTCCAGCCTGTGCCAGGTGAGGGCTGCCCACTCTTGAAGTACTTTTATGCATACGGCTAAATGCACACACATTCCAGGGAAGAGAGATGACTGAATCAAGTGACAGGGACGTAGAAGGAGATGCATTAATCATCAGCCTAGAGAGATGCACAGACCATTGTTCCCAGAGATGGAAAAGCTTTTAGAAGCTTTTCTGTACTGAAGTCAACAGTAATTACATTCCTACCTCCAGCATGGTTTGGAAAGGCAGTGTTTCTCCACTGTAGTGCCTTGGGGTAATAAAACAAAAGCAAATAAACTTGAAGAATCCTGGTTTTCCTCTTCAGCATGCACCACGCACACACTAGTAAATATCACTGTCCATGCTCAACAGAATGGGAGATGAGCAAGGCGAAGGCTGGCGTAGACTCACTGCAGTCAGCAATGATGCAGAAGGAAAGCAAAACCCTCTGGAGTCTGGCCAAGCTGGGGACCAGTGCCTGGTGCTGGGGACCAACGCTCCCTCTCACCATGGCCGGACTCTCTCCAGAACTTTCATGTTCCCAACCGCTGTCACTGGGTTTGCATGATTCCTCCTTGGCTCTGACATTGATAGATGGTTCCTTGGTTTGGATGAGCAGGTCACGACTTGCTGGCAGGAGCCAGACTTTCCTTTCTTTAGTCTGCACAGCAAATTCTTGAAAGCAAAACTGAAATACTGATTTACAAAGTAACTTTTTTAAGCCACAATAGCTTTTCTTTTAATCCTCAGCACATTTCACCTCTCTAATGCTCACAATATTTTAAAAAAGAAAAGCGCTTATGTGATTTCACTGCACATACTGACTCTTATCTTGTTCCCCCAAATACATAGATTTATGATGAAACACAGCAGCTGTTAAAATGTTATGCACTATTAGCAGTACTGGAAGCTTGTTTTCTATCATATTTCAAATCAGCTGAGATACAGGACAAGAGAGATTCCTAGGTTGTTAACAGCCTGGCTCCAACACCAGGAACAAAATGTTATGATTACTTCAGGCAGACTTTTTTTATTTGGTTTTGCAGTTCTGACCATCAGTGGAAATAACACGTATGCTCTACAGCCTGCATAACCTAATGCCATTAAATAAACCAACGGAGCATCTTTTCATTATATCCTACATTCAACTCTGCTCGGCTCTAACTCAAAAATCACATAGAAAGTGAATTGAATGGCAGAAAGATAACAAAAGGATTACAGACAAGGAAAGGCTTTGGACTTTTTAATTTCTCTTCAGGAGAGATTAATAATATCAGCACCTTCCAGGGAGTGCTTCTGCTACAGGTGGCACATGGAAAGAGGTACTGCTGGTAGGCAGCCCCCAGGCCATTTAGGATTTATAGCATAGGTCAAACCAAACACTGTAAACACCAGGCAACTAATAAGTAGACAGCAGAGGCCTGTGCAGTGCTGATGTCCTGGTTGCGATTAGATTAATTCCTCAGTAGGTGAGCTGCTGGTTTTGAATCTGATTTTTCCTTCAGGTGGAAACCTGATGAAAAAGTTTGGGCACAGGGAAAAGGCACGTGTCCCAAAACAAAAGAGGTGGTCTCAAGGTGTGAGCAGAGCACAGATATAAAGACTGCAGCCTCCCAGGATGCTCCTTCTGTATGATCAGGCAAGAGACCATGTCATGTACCAGACCTGGAGCCCTGGTGACAGCCAACAGGACCCTGCTCCCCACTATGCAGCCAGACAGAGATCCCCACCACACCTCCCAGTGGGGGCTGCAAGCCAAACCAGAGCCTGGGCTGGGAAGGTCTAAAGCACACCTTTTGATGGGGGGCAAAACAGCTTAAATCAACATATCAAATTCCCTTGATGTAGTAGACGTCTACCCAAAGTATGAAGCATTTATTTTAATAATTATTTTCATGTTATTTCAATTTGTGCTGAAACAGAAGGAACTGGCAACATGTGAGGGTGCTTCGACATGTACGGTCACTAGCAGAGGTTTCTGGATCCCAAGGGCATGCTAGCCAGCCAAAATGGCTGGAGTCTCCACCATTACCAGGACTTGAAGGTAGCCGTTGGGGCACCATGCTGCCACAAGCCCCTGCTGTTTATGAGCGTCTCTTGCATTTTCACATTTGCATTTTAAACCCGCTGCAAAGAGAATTGACAGAGCTGTGAAACATCCACACAGTTCCCCAGCCCAAATGCATCACTGCTTCACTGAGCAGCAGGGTTGGCCGGTGCCCAGGGAAGGGGCCAAATCCAGTCAAATCCAGATACAAAGTTCTGAAGAAACACCCGGGCCTTGTACTTGAAAGCATTCAAATGAAAAGTTCAGCCTGCTTCATTTCTAAGATTTTTCCTTCCATTCCCTCTCTGGAAAATCTCTCAGTCCATTGATATGAATGTTGACTGTCACTTAATTTACTTCAGTAACTGCTTTGAAGTTCACTTCCAGCATTTGCAGCTATTTGTGGCGATTGTTTGCTGCTGGATTCACAGATGATTTTTTTTCTCTCCCGTTCATTTTTTCCCCGGTTCCACTTCGTAGTCACAGTCTAATGGCAGGATTTGTCTTCTCCAGACTCTGCCTTCACTCCCATCTTGTTCGTTATTATTTCACACCACCACAAATCCTGCTGTTGCATCTTGAAGGCAATGAAATTGTTATGGATAACCGGCTTCCCTGCTCCACAGACAGAACTTCATTTAACTGCTCTTTTCTCTTTCCATTCTGCTGTGCAGACGACGCATCTTTTAAAACTCTTTCTAGTCTTCATGACTGTGAATAAGAAAATTCTTGTTTGAGCTTAAGATTACCATGGTGACAGGTTTATTATCTATCCATTTGGATCCAGGTTATCCTTCTGGCAATTTTTGGCATATATTAGTCAGTCTGTGCTGATGTTAACTGCAGTTTTGTTGGGATACATTTGGAAGCACAGCGTCCATGCAGAAATGGGGAAAATAACATCATTTTGTAGCAGAAAAAAATGCAGCCTGGGATCTAGCTTTTAACAAATGTATTGTAGAGTGGTCAAGTCATGGAGGCAGAAGCTCTGAGTTGAGTTGCTGGCTGACAGAAATTGTACGGACAAGATTTTCCTCTGTCTACACCGTAAATATTCCATGTCAAATAGAGATGGTGCTGGCAGGATTGTGATCTGGGTTGTTATTATTATCATACAGAAAACACCAGCATTATCGCACTTCATATCATCTGATATTTTCTTTACTGGCCTCCCTCATATTCTGACAGCAACAGACCAAATGCTTTTAACATCCTCCTATTCAGTCAGTTGGGTTCATTTTACAAGAGGATTGGTTGATAAACTATGACTTAACCAAACCCAACTTCACACCAGGGATATGTAGAAGCTCTGAGCCACACGACAGCCAGTCTGAGGCTGCAAATAAGTTATCAGCTCTTCTTTGCAGCTCTTCTGCTGTGGGTCTGTGAAAATGCCCAGCTGATCCTCTGCTGTCTTAGCCCTTGCCACATCTTCTGCACCACTCCCATTCCCTGGTTGGTCTTATCCACCTCTGGGAAGTTCCTGTGGGGACATGATGGCCCAGAAGTTCTGCTGTCATGTAATTATACATGTCACAAGTCTTGATCACAAAGCAAATGTGAAGAATGCAAAGGTTTTGTTATGAGCCCCCCTGCCACGGCAGCCCCAAGAGGTGTCATCTTCCCTTTTCATCTGTGTGGGATGTTACTGCACCAAGTAAAATGCTGGGCACCACCTCTTTAGATTTTTATTGTCAATGTTTTTCTTGGTCAGCCCATTAAAGCCTGAGGTCTGTGCTCAGATCTGTCTGGACAAAAAAGCAGTGGTCCAAGGAATGAGAGTACCACATTGTCCTCTTACGATCCAACAGATTATATGTCCCCACAGAGATGACTTATGTTTGCAAGTCCTCACATTGTCTGAAATTGGTCTCAGGCATTTCCCTCTGGCTTGTGCACCTCCTCCTCTATCCACTGCTGATAAAGTCAGCAAGTTTTCCCTCCTTACGCTGTTCCAGCTGCAGTCACAGTCTATAAGCCTGCACTTACTTCAGAACAAAAAGACACTGGGGAATGTTTTGAATCAGACAAGAATATGCCTTTCCGTGGATGTTATGAATCATCCTGAAGATATTTATCTTTGCCAATTGCCTTTGTGCATTTTGCCCTTTGACTTAGGATGGTGGAAAGCAAAAATCCTCTGGGGTGAAATGAAAATAAATTGAAAGAGTTTAGAGATTTTTCTTTAACAAAATCTTAACAACATCTTGCTTTTGAAAATTTCTAAACAGTCTTTCCATTATTTGATAATTGCAATTATAGTATGGGAATTGATTAGTTGTAGAAAAATAATTATACACCCAATTAAAGCAAATTGAAACAGACTTAAAATGCTGGCATCCATTCCTGCTGTCCCCAACAGGAAGAATTAATTTGACCAGGATGGCTATATCGCCAAAATGTTTGACTTCAGATCAAGAACTATATTTCATTATTTGGCATTGCAACAGTGAATTTTAATGAAAGACTTGATTATGGGGCAGTGCTGACTGGACAAAAGGCAACATGTGGGTTTTGGTTGCAAAAATCAATAGTTAAAAATAGAACTGAAATTAATAAATGCTGGGAAAGATCATTTGGCCCTCATTCCATTTGCATAGCTCAAACGGGAGTTACTGGTGCTTAAATCTAGCAGGGAAAGTTGGACCTGAGAATGAAGCAGACGTCTCTTCAGATCCCCAGAACAGGAAAGCTTTTTATTAAAGGTGTTGGCCCCTTCCCACAGCAGCGGTTTTATGCAGGTGTGGCTCAGGGCTGGCACAAGAGATGTTCAATGCATTATAAATTGACCAGGAAAAGGGTAGTGTGATCAAAGTGTGTGGGAATTAAACAGAAAGAGGCCAAAGAAATGTCAGTCAGACCACACACTAGCCAATTCCAGCTGCAAACATATCCAGACAGCAAGGTCCCGTGTCTTAAAAGCAGCCCCTCTGACCCCGTCAAGGACCTTCTGTCAGTTATGTGCCAGATCAAAGAGCATGAAAAGCACAAAGGAAAAATCCTTAACTCTCTTCCTTCTGATACTTGCCTTCAGCCATTACAAAGTACGATTCAATCATCTCATCAATATTGCCTATTACAGAACACACCAGTGCTGGGGGACAGAGCATCCTGGAGATAGCTTACCCCACCTCTTCACACACAATAGCGATGAAGTGACGAGTGTTTCTGAGCTACATGAGTTAAGCAACAAATACCCATTTTAGAGCTGGTATCTTTCAAAAGAAATCAGCATAAACTCCATCACTGCAGTGCAATCCAGCCATCTGCTATACTCAGAAAAGCAACTTGCAATCTGACTGCTAGGCAGAAACAGCTCAAAAGAAAGCAGTGAAGTAATATGCAGAGCTTGCCTGATGCAAACACTAGCAGTGGAGCTCATGTGGAGAACCTAAACCTGTCCTCTCCTGAACAGAACCATGGGGCAGCAGCAGCAACAGCATTTTCCCCTTCCAGTATGCAGCCTGCCACACAAAAGGGGGCTGGGACCTTTTTACCAAACACTACTATTTGCTCGCATTCTTATCTGAATAAAGCAGTAAATAATAAGGTCCCAGCTGCAGCTTTCCTTTCACACCTCCAACCCACCTCCCAAATAAATTTTGCATCAAGGCTGCCTTTCTGTTAATCACTTTGGCAGATCCTGCCATACTATCATAGGAATATCCCTCTGTCTTACTTTCTTCTTCTTCTGTTATCAGCTACAGAATCACGTGACGGTTCTGTACACCCCAAACTGTTTCAGTCTACTAAACTTTAAAGCACTTTCAGAATAATGGATGAATTGGTCCCAGTGAATTAGCTAAGCTACAGATGAATAAAGAACAACAACAACCACTGCTCAAAGCACCAACAAAGCAGTTGTATGATCGTTCACTACTGTCTGCACTAAAACCAAATGTTGTTTCAGCGGTGGTTTATCAGCCATTAAAATAAGTGATTACAGAAATCAAAGAAGTATTCAAACCTCCAATGTGTTTGGAGCCTTTGATCAATTAATTTTATTAGTTCATCACAAACACAGCAAATAACACCTGCAAATTAGAGTTACTTTGGATTGCTAGCCACCGGCAGAAAAAATCTGCGTAGGCGCATTAACTTATTAAAGTGTGCTATTAAACGACAAGGAGAATACCATAAAAAGCTTTAACTTATTGAATAACTATATTTGCTGAAGGGCATCAATGTGTTAACATTAATGTTTTATACAAAATTCATCCTGCAATGTAGTAGCTTTACCTCTAAAGCCTATTATAGCTCTATCCCCTCAGGCAGAGGCTGGAGAACTGCCATTTAATTGTCAGTGCTATAAATTAAAGGAGTGCTTGAGTCAGATGTCATCCAGAGCTTACAGACCCAGCAGAGTGGGTAGGAAATGCTGACAGGGAGTATCAGCCTGGTGGGAACCTTCGTAATGGCTCTCCCACCACTCAGTACCTAATTAATTCTGCTGATCTTTTATGTGCATCTGCATTTGCATTGTATTTAAATTAAATACAGCTATGTGCACTGAGCTTGGCAAAGCCTGGATAGCTAGGAAATGAAAAGCATGAAGGAAAAACAGTGATTCTATTTTCTTGGCTATTGTTTAGCACATTATAGGGGGAAATGTAACCCTAATAGCTTAGAGAGTGCTATAATTTCCCAAAGTGTTAAGGATTATGTTGCAACTCAAAGCAGAAAATCATTTCTAGGAAGTACCTGAAGACTTGATTGCCCAGCACATGAAAGTCAAAATTCTAATTGGCAGAAGAAGTAAAATAAATTTAATTCCCTACCAAAAGCAGAAATCATCCCAAAATGGCAGCACTGTTCCTCGCGTCTGTAAAGCACAAGTAATAATAACAAGATGAAAGTATTGAGTAGAGCCCATCAATTCACCCACAGAAACCAGTACGTTCATATTCAGCTGCCTGCTCCTATGATTTGAGCTGTTTGCTTGTTTTTTTCACCAACATCTTCTATTAAAAAGTGAAAAAAAAAGCACAATCTAGTCACTGCAGCCCCAATTTATATTTACAGATTACAATCAGAGTGGCAGAGTTAATAAACACAGCGTTCCCACTGCAGATTTCACCTCACCTTTCTCTTCTCACTTAAAATCTTGTCATAACATGAACTTCTTCCCCTCTATTTCCTAAAAAAAGTATGGTTTTAATCTAACAGGGTACTCAAACTGCCAGCCTATGGACGGAAATCAAGGTTTGCCAGTGGTGAGTGTTGATCCTTGATTCTGGCATCTGGTTTCAAGGCCATTTGTTTCATGACTAAGTCAGATGATATGACAGCACCTAAGTGTGCAGCCGCGGTCATCTAACATTCAGTTACTTGCATTTGTTGTTGCTGGTGCTGCTGGCCCAGTTCACCAGGGGAGCTATATTCCATCAAGGCTGAAGGTTCCCTCAGAGCAGGTTATTTTATGCTGAGAGTGTGTCATCAGTGAGAGTAATTTAAGCAATTTGCCGTTTCTTTCCCAATTTGATAATTACAATTTTATTTCCAAGAGTCAAACACAAGATTTAAGAGCTTACTTCCATTCAAGTTCATCTAGGCCATTGTGCTGGTTTTGACTGGGATAGAGTTAATTTTCTTCATAGTAGCTAGCATGGAGCTATGGTTTGGATTTGTGCTGGAAACAGTGTTGATAACACAGGGATGTCTTCATTATTGCTGAGCAGTACTTAGACAGAGTTAAGGCCTTTTCTGCTCCTCACACCCCCCCACCAGTGAGTAGGCTGGGGGTGCACAAGGAGTTGGTAGGGGACACAGCGGGGACAGCTGACCCCAACTGACCAAAGGGATGTCCCGGACCATATGGCGTCATGCTCAGCAATAAACAAGGGGGAAGGTGGGTGGGGGGGCCACTTCTCACAAATCGGTGTGCTCAGCTCGCTCCCTGAAATGCCTGTACACCAATGCGCGCAGCATGGGGAATAAGCAGGAGGAGTTAGAAATCCGTGTTAGGTCGGGGGGCTATGATTTAGTGGCAGTTACAGAGACTTGGTGGGACGCCTCGCATGACTGGAATGTGGTCATGGATGGCTATGTCCTGTTCAGGAAAGACAGGCCGCTAAGGAGAGGTGGTGGAGTTGCTCTTTATGTGAGTGAGCAGCTAGAATGTATTGAGTTCTGTCCAGGGGCGGATCAGGAGCGAGCTGAGAGTTTGTGGGTGCGAATTAAGGGGCAGGCTGGCAGGGGTGATACTGTTGTGGGTGTCTATTACAGGCCACCGGATCAGGATGAGGAGGGTGATGAGGCCTTCTACAGGCAGCTGAGAGCAGTCTCTCAATTACAGGGCCTGGTTGTCGTGGGGGATTTCAACTACCCTGATATTTGCTGGGAGGCCTACTCAGCCAGCCATCCTCGGTCCAGGAGGTTCCTCCAGTGCATTGATGATAACTTTCTGATTCAAATGGTGGATGAGCCAACTAGGAGAGGAGCGCTGCTGGATCTTATCTTTACTAACAAGGAGGGTCTGGTTGAAGAGGTGAAGGTTGAGGGCAGCCTTGGTTGTAGTGACCAAGAGATGGTAGAGTTCAGGATCTCATGTGGCAGGAACAGAATAGCTAGCAGAATCACAACCCTGGACTTGAGGAGGGCCAACTTTGGCCTTTTCAAGCGAAATCCCATGGGACAGGGTACTAGAAGGTAAGGGGGCCCAAGATAGTTGGTTAGCATTCAAGGACTGCTTCTTCTGAGCTCAAGATCAGAGCATCCCAGCAGGTAGGAAGTCAAGGAAGGGTACCAGGAGACCTGCATGGTTAAACAGGGAACTGCTGGGCAAACTCAAGTGGAAGAAGAGGGTGTACAGATCATGGAAGGAGGGGCTGGCCACTTGGGAGGAATATAAGTCTGTTGTCAGAGGATGTAGGGAGGCAACTAGGAAAGCTAAGGCCTCCTTGGAATTAAACCTTGCAAGAGAGGTCAAGGACAACAGAAAGGGCTTCTTCAAATACATTGCAGGTAAAGCCAACACTAGAGGCAATGTAGGCCCACTGATGAATGAGGTGGGGGCCCTGGAGACAGAGGATAAAAAGAAGGCGGAGTTACTGAATGCCTTCTTTGCCTCTGTCTATACTGCTGGAGGCTGTCCTGAGGAGCCCTGGACCCCTGAGGCCTCAGAAGAAGTCAGGATAGAGGAGGAATCTGTCTTGGTAGATGAGGGCTGGGTCAGGGACCAATTAAGCAATCTGGACATCCATAAATCCATGGGCCTTGATGGGATGCACCCGCGGGTGCTGAGGGAGCTGGCGGAAGTCATTGCTAGGCCACTCTCCATCATCTTTGCTAAGTCGTGGGCAACGGGAGAGGTGCCTGAGGACTGGAGGAAAGCAAATGTCACTCCAGTCTTCAAAAAGGGCAAGAAGGAGGACCCGGGTAACTATAGACCGGTCAGCCTCACCTCCATCCTCGGAAAGGTGATGGAACAACTTGTCCTTGGTGCTGTCTCTAGGCACATCAAGGATAGGGGGAATCATTAGGGGCACTCAGGATGGCTTCACCAAGGGGAAGTCATGCTTAACCAACTTGATAGCCTTTTATGAGGATGTAACCCGGTGGATAGATGATGGTAAAGCTGTGAATGTGGTCTATCTCGATTTCAGTAAAGCGTTTGACACGGTCTCCCACAGCATCCTCGCAGCTAATCTGAGGAAGTGTGGTCTGGATGATCGGCTAGTGAGGTGGATTGTGAACTGGCTGAAGGAAAGAAGCCAGAGAGTGGTGGTCAATGGGACAGAGTCCAGTTGGAGGCCTGTGTCTAGCGGAGTCCGTCAAGGGACCAGTTCTATTCAATATATTCATTAATGACTTGGATGAGGGAATAGAGTGCACTGTCAGCAAGTTCGCTGATGACACAAAACTGGGAGGAGTGGCTGACACAACGGAAGGCTGCGCAGCCATTCAGAGAGACCTGGACAGGCTGGAGAGTTGGGCGGGGAGAAATTTAATGAAATTTAATAAGGGCAAGTGTAGAGTCCTGCATCTGGGCAAGAACAACCCCATGTACCAGTACAAGTTGGGGGCAGACCTGTTGGAGAGCAGCGTAGGGGAAAGGGACCTGGGGGTCCTAGTGGACAGCAGGATGACCATGAGCCAGCAGTGTGCCCTTGTGGCCAAGAAGGCCAATGACATCCTGGGCTGTATTAGAAGGGGTGTGGTTAGCAGGTCGAGAGAGGTTCTCCTCCCCCTCTACTCTGCCCTGGTGAGGCCGCATCTGAAATATTGTGTCCAGTTCTGGGCCCCTCAGTTCAAGAAGGACAGGGAACTGCTAGAGAGAGTCCAGCGCAGAGCCACGAAGATGATTAAGGGGGTGGAACATCTCCCTTATGAGGAGAGGCTGAGGGAGCTGGGTCTCTTTAGCTTAGAGAAGAGGAGACTGAGGGGTGACCTCATTAATGTTTATAAATATGTAAAGGGCAAGTGTCAAGAGGATGGAGCCAGGCTCTTCTCAGTGACATCCCTTGACAGGACAAGGGGCAATGGGTGCAAGCTGGAACACAGGAGGTTCCACATAAATATGAGGAAAAACTTCTTTACGGTGAGGGTGACCGAACACTGGAACAAGCTGCCCAGAGAGGTTGTGGAGTCTCCTTCTCTGGAGACATTCAAAACCCGCCTGGATGCATTCCTGTGTGATATGGTCTAGGCAATCCTACTCCGGCAGGGGGATTGGACTAGATGATCTTTTGAGGTCCCTTCCAATCCCTAACATTCTGTGATTCTCAGAGTCTGGCAGGGCATTGGTCGGTTGGAGGTGAGTAATTGTTTTAATTTTCATCACTTGTGTTTCTCGGGTTTTATTTCTCTCTCTTTGTTATTTTCCTTTTCATTACAATTTTTAAAATTATTATTGTTATTTTTATTTTATTTTATTTCAATTATTAAACTGTTCTTATCTCACGAGTTTTCTCACTTTTACCCTTCCAACTCTCTTCCCACCATCCCACTGCAGGGGGAGTGAGTGAGTGATTGTGTGGTGCTTAGTTGCCGGCTGGGGTTAAACCACAACAGCCACTTGCAGAAAACAGCCATAAATCAACATTTTAAGAAAATCTGAATCGTTCTGATGAGCAGTGGCAAATGATATGGAAACACTTGAAATTCAGTGTGGCTGGGAGAAAGCTGCCTACACTTCCTACTGGGTTTGTGGGAAATGGATGCAAAATAGAAGCTGAACATGCACAGATTAACATGGACACAAAAATAAAAGCTATAACACATTTTAATTAAGCTGCACCAAAAAAGAAAGAACTAAGTAATTAACTAAACTCACGTAAGTGCTAAAAGGGCTATATCTACAGAAGGACTTTGGCACTGCCACATTCCTCTTTACCACACCTAAGTGGGACGCATCTGCAGTCAGGAATGGCAAACGCAGCCCTGAGCTCCCAAGGACCAACAGACAAGGTCGAAGAGACTCTAAGGGACTCCCATGAGCCAGCACCTGACACACGGGATGACTAAAACCACCAAAGGGGAATATTGCAGAGGACCAGGTCTGGTATTTCTCTTCTCTCCAGAGATGAGACTCCATCCTTGCACCCTGAGTGAAGTATGTATGGGAGATCAGGTATCACAACCTACAGTCCCAAACTAGACCAAGGTAACCATGACATTCCCTATGGGAAAACAGCTCAGTGATTACTGTGACAGAGACCAGAGACCATGTCCTCTTTCGTCTGAGAGATTCAAACCCTCAGTTCCCCTCACAGGGACAGCTCCAGCCACTGCTCTGGGATAGCCCAAATGGAGCACAATGGCATAAAAGTTACCTGGAGTGCCCGAGAGCTGTTGTTCCATGCCCGGTATATCTCTGGTCACACGGGAAAACATGTAGGTTTGCAAAAATAAAAATCAAGGATTTTTTGCACAGCCAAGATCAACAATTAGGGCCAGCTTTACTGATGCTTGCACTTTTTGATGGGCAGGGTGAGCTAGAATATGGCCAACTCTTCATTTCACCAATGCTAGGACAAAAAAAAGACCAAAACGTCTCCCAATACTCTCATAATTTTGTAAAATTTGCCAAGGGAGGATTTGATTTTCTGGAGTAGAACATCCTAAGTGACCTTCAGTCCACTGGTGGCAGAGTATTCTTTGCTCTGATTGCTTGTTCAGAGAGTGCAATGGTATAATCAGTACAAAAAGTTACTGAGAAATATGGCTATTTCCAAATGTAGCAAACTAAATAACTCAATAATTAAAAACAAGATACAAATATAATAATCGATCAAAAGGCTATAATTTCATTCAATAATTCAGAAACGGAAATTATATTTCTTTCAGCAGGGAAGCTGACCCAGAGAAACTAGGAAAAGATGAGGGAGCCCTGTCCTCCTTCGTGAACGTCTGGAAAAACTTGCAGTATCTCAAAATATGCAAAGGTACTGAAAGCCTCATTTTTTCCATAACAACTAGAGGATATGAATCGTAGGAAATCAATGGTGCAGACAGTAAGAAAATTGAAGTTTTTGCACTGTGGTAAAGACAAAGATTCCTGCATCTCCTAGACAGAGAGGATGATGATTGCTTGTAATAGAAATATTACGAACAGTAGTGTAAAAACGCAGACTGTGTTACAAATCAGTATAAAAAGATCTACACCTTTTTGTTATATCAATCAAAGACAAAGTCTAAGCACTAGGAAACTAGAAGATGCTGAAAAAGCAAAGGTGCCAGGAGGATGTAATAGATGCTGAGTGGAGCAGCATTCAGTGTGTAGAGTTAGCAATGGGACAAGGAGTTTTCTAAAAGTTTAGCTATCACTGGTGCTTAGTTGTGGGTAAATGGATTTTGACTAGCAAGTGTTGATCAACGTTTTGGTGGCTGCTTTCTTGCAGGAGCTGGCAAGGATCACTCAGGCAAGCTCTGAGCCTGTGCATTGCCAAGATGCACTGCAGGGTGTGTCCCTTACAGTCCCCCAGACACCAAAAGCAGGCTTCAGTAGTCCAGTCACCAGCATTTCCCATCACTGTAGGCACGGCAGGGTGTCCCAGTGGTGACCAGCTGCTGCCCCTGAAGGCTGTGGCCCTACTGTAGGCCCCACATCACATCTGCTGAGCCCATGCAGATGTTTTGAGCACACTGAGGAAAATGACCCTAAATGGCTGGGAACCACCCCCTAAACCAACACGAACACTTTTTATAGGCTCTGAAGCAGTCTTGGTACCCCTGATACATTTGCCCATGGTAGGAGAGGGGCTAACATGCTGTACAGCCTGCCGTCTGCATCTCAGCTACATCAGCCTCTCAGAGGCCAAGAGGGAGTAGAACGGAATCTGAAAGGGGGAGATGGGCCCTGCTCTGCTGCCTCTGGCTAAAAAACAGGGCAGCCGGCACCTGAATGCAAAACAGCTTTTATAGGCATGAATGTATACATATTTCTGCAAATGTGCACACAAATGGGCTTGTGCTTATAGGGTGAAAGCTGTTGTGTTTCCCTTTATTGAGAAGGGTCCTCCTGCACACAAGACTATTACTCTTCATTTGGTATTCACCATTTACCTGTTTTAAAACTATCAGTTCTCTAGTCAGGGGATAGAAACACTGCATCTTAACAGCTCAGTTACACCATCTGAATAATGAATTGTTGAGGTTTACCAGCCATCAGCAGGTTCCTCCAAACTATCTAGCAACCACTCATAAACACCAGCCACATTTGCAGAAATCCCTGCTGATTCAAAACTATTTTCAAGTAGAAGCTGGCTCATTCGTCAGATTATATATTCCCAATAAATAATTTAGTCAGCTCCAGCACCTGGAGAACAACAGAAGGCAGTACTAAGAAGTCATCGGAAGGGAAAAGAGCTGTAAAAAACTCATTTTTTTCAAGAATCACTGGAAATAAGATGAAGCAACAAAAGAGGTATTGGGTAGCCAAAAGATATTGTTACTTGCTGAAAAGTATTTCATTAACCAGCAACAATGATTTGCAATTCTATAGCCCTTCTTGCAAAATAATCACCCTGAAGAATTTCAATGAGCTGTTTCTCTGGGCTGACCAGCAAAGGAAAATGATGAACAGCTCTGCACTGTTGTATCAATCAAAAGGAAGGGAGCCAGCTGGCAGAAGCAAGTTTAATTTCTGATTGAGAGAAATGACAGAGTTGGAACCTGTATTGACATTTTTACTGTGTGTAGCTAGACAGGGTAACTAAGAGACTACACAACTAAATAAACTGTAGCCCATCCTCTACCTTTGCTCCCTTTCTTCCTCACCCATAAAAATACAAAGGTATAAACCTGAAAGTACAAGTAAAATTTGCTATCTTTTGCAGTAAAAGCATCCCAAACAAATCACCACCAAGGAATGAGTTTTCACTGCTGTCCTTATTAGACAGCAGCAAACATTTTCAGGATTTTCTTAGGGACTGAAGAAAACCAGGCTGGAAGAAGTTTAGAGGTCATCTTGCTCATCATGATGCACAAGGCAGGATTGGCTCTAACTGTGCCAGCCTGGCATATGCTCGTCTGTTCTTAAAAGCCTCCAGTGATGAAGGAATCCCAGGCTCCCCAGCAGTCTACTCCAGAGCTCAGCTAGCCGCACTGGTAGCAAATGTAGCCTAATGTTTAAGTTAAATCTCCCTTGCTGGAATTTAAGCCAATTACTTCATCTTTGTAATGGATATGGAGAATATCTGACTGCCTTCTCTGCAGTTCTGTTTTACATATTTGAAGATTATTGTGTCTCATGTCAGTAACTTCTCTAATTCCTTCTGTCCAACCTGGTTCTTAGAGCCTTCCCTCCGAGCCCATGAGTTTAGGTTTCAGGCACTTTTGTACTCCTCCCTTGACTTCTTTCCAGCTGATCTGCCTTAAACTTGTAGAATGGTACCTGAAAGAGGACACAACGCTGCAACAGGCATCTCAATGAGGCTGAGCAAAGTTTTGCTTCATATGCCCTATGGCATTCTGTTCATATATCTTAGTCTGGAGTGTGCTATTTTGTTGTGGTTTCAACAGCAACATAATATTTTTGGCTCACATTTAAATTAAGATGCAGTTAGGGCAGATTTATTTATTTATTCATTGCAAGAATGCAGCATATCTACTTTCTTCACAGCTTGCTTTTGCACATGTGATCATTCTTACCTGTTTGTGGGTAGCAATCCAGATGTATAGCTATATACCTAAGAATATAAATCCTAGCTTCCCTCTCTCAATGTACACAGGTGACATTATAGGACTTTCTTATCAGGTACATCTCAACAGACATCGTTAGAGGAACTCTTGAAGCGCAGGCAATCAGAAGAACTGAAACATTCACGTTATCGAGTTTGTCTGCATGCATAAACTTTGCGCACAAGAGCTACTGACAATGTTCACTGAAAGAACTGGAAGTCTGCTTAAAGAATGGAAGGTTCAGGCTGGCATGCAACTGGCACCACAATGCACTAGTGAGTAAAAAATGGAACTAAAAATGATGATGCAATCATGTAAACTGGTGGAAGAACAGCAAGACTCAGCTCATCTCAGTCCATCTCAAAAACAGAACTTAGAGGGTCCCCAAGAGTTATTTGAAAATAACCAGTAATTATTTTAAGTTAAAAAGTATACATATTCAATGTCCATTCCCCAAAATGGCAATTTTCAGACAAGGTACAACACAAAGCGAATACACAGAGCATTTTCCAGGGTAGTAAAGTTTTAGCTCAATCAGCTTCTTACAGAGAAAAAAGCATTTGACAATGCTCTCACACTTCAGTTCTGTCCCGCAGTAAATGCCTTCCTAGAGAAGTGTATTAGCAAATTCTCTCACGTAGTACCAGCAAACAATTCTGATCTGAATTTTCTTGCAGAGGTGCCATTACAGTCCTGGGAGTGAGCTGCTGATGCCCTCAAGCGCTGTTTGCTGTGGTAGTGCCAGGACACTGCAGGAACGATTTGCGTCTCATTGTTCAGAGTGTAGTGAGTGATGCAGAGTAATGAGACATGACACTGAATAAATTGATGGAACGAGATACAACAGAAAGCGTGGGACTGAGGACTCTTTTCCTACAGAGGAGACCTTTGTGTTGGTTAATCTGAACCTTTAATTTAATTAGATTTACGTGCAATGACAGCAGGGCATGAGGCTTTAATGCACAGTCAATCTCTGAGCTACTTTCTGGGAAACACAGTTCCACCAAGATGAAATAAAATACTGTAAAAAAGTCTTTTATGTAGGACATTCTGCAAGTTCTCATATTAGGTTTTTTAATACTATTACATAGACTGTTCCTGATGAGCACAGGGCCTCGCTCTGGGAAACAGCAGAGGACAACCATCAGCCTAGGGACAAGCGAAAATATCTCCTTGATTTGTCAGAGGCACAGAAATAAAGGGTTGCATTTGATCCAATCATTACAGAACGTAAAATAGACACTGGCATCTGGATTCAAAAGAGTGACAAGCAATTGCATCTGTGTATCAGCTAGCATGGCCAGGCCCTGTCTCTGCCTTGGGACAGGGGGGACACTTGCTGCCCATGCTCGAACCACAGGCTGCCAGCATCTACCAAAGGCAGCCATGCCTACAAGGCAGACTGAAGCACTCGTCTCTGATTTTGAACTTCAAGTCCATAGCAGGCACCAAAATGGCTCACACAGGGTCACACAGTACCTGCCACACCTGGATCTGACACCTATTCCTCCTCTCCCCTCCTTTTTTTCTCCCCGACCACCAGAAGATGAGGTAGCTAATCGCTACTGTGAATTATGTTACAACTATCCTTTTACTTCTATTTAAAGAAAGGTTCTTAAAGATGAATGTGTATCCAAATACCTTATGTTTTTGTGCACGGCAAACAGACATGCCCACTGCACTGGTAGGAACTTGGAGCAGCTTTGAGGCTGTCCCCAGCTGCAGTCGCTTAGTACCTTCTGGAGCTGAACTGCAGCACATGGAGACTAGGCAGATGTGGTACCATGTTTTCAGAGTGATGGGTAAAAAGAGATGCAAACAAAGAACACCCGTTTATCACCATATCTTGATTGCAGTAATGACAGAAACATCCTACTTCATTGATTTTGAAACCAAAGTCAAAAAACATGCCATGACCCTCTGCTGATACAGAGTAGAAAAAGAGCTTGCTTCTGTTTTTCTCCCCTGCTAATGCTCATTTGTGGTACAGGTCAGGCACAGACCTAATATACTACAGTGTCACATCAGCATGTGCTCAACCAAATTCCTCTGGAGAACAGGTTTGTCTTCCCGCTGAGCTGACCTTGGCCAACTGAAAGGGTCAAAAAGTACTGGACGGGTGCAGAAAAATAAAGATAAAACCTAACACTACTCAGTTAGAGAGATCCTTGGACTATAAGGTGGAGGGGGGGAAATCAAGAAGAGATCTTCACCACCACTTGGGAGGCGTTCATATCCAGTGTGCAGTTTCTTTCTGTACGATGAAAGTGAGCACAAAGTCTTCACATGAATCCGAACATCTGTGGAGCATTTGGATTTGAGGTTTTAGTTTGCATCTCTTCTTATTTGCTCGTTACATTGCTCTTGAAAGAACTGAGTTCATTCTGACAGGCTGGAATTTGGTCTTGCTGGTGTTGCATTTGATCCTTTCAGCTCATGCTTTTCAAACCTTCACGGACAAATGCCTGCTCTCCCTCCCAAGACACCTCGTAGGCAAGGCTTGTACCAAAGTGCAATTCCTCTGGAGCATTTGAGCAGAACCAGCTTGCAGAAACGTGTCAGCAGGCAAGATGCACAGCTCTCACGTTATCCCAGTAAAGCTCCTTTCTGAACTCTGACGCAAATTTCACATGAACCAACACATAAGAACATAACAGCCGCAACCACCGCTCTTCCCATCACAAAGCAGGGCAAGTGAATTGCCCTTTTAATCTTTTCTTGGCACCCATCTCTACAGTGGTCAAGCAATTTTTCTCCTTCTTTTCTGAATTCTCTTCGATTTATACAGAGTTTCTGCTCTTGCAGATCCCTGGCCTTCGTATTTTCTCCTTTGCAACATTTAAGTTTTATTTTAATTTCTTATTCTCTGCTCAGATTTCCAGTAGGTCTAGATCCCTTTGTGGCACTTATCATCTGCATTTATTCTCTGGTCTCAATAACACTGCTATTTTCATTATCATCCAGCTTCCTCTCTCTTCAAGATCATTAAGGAAATTATTCAATGAAATTGGATCAAATAAAATCCCATACAAGCTTCTCAATAACTTAATCCATTTTTATTCATTAGGGCACACGTTTTTATTTTCATATTATGCCATAATCTTCATGATAAAGATAATTCAAACTACTTTTTAACTGCAAAAATCCAGAACATACTGCATGAAATTATTTAAATCCAAATATATTGCATTTATTGCTCATTTATTCACTAATTTTACAACTGCTTAAAAAGAAACGAGATTGTAAGACTTGTGCATTGTAAATCCAGGTTACTAATTGTTCATAGGCCTATTATTGTCTAAAAGTTAATTAAGTTCCCGTTTTCTGCCAGGTCTGGTTTTATCACCAAACAGAGAGATCTAATTAGCATAGAGCAAGATGGATTCGATAATTTAGGAAGAATGTCATAACAAATCTGGATCATCCAGGTTGCTATACCGCACCTCTCACCACTGTCTCTGAGCACATCAGTAAAAGGATCTGCTCATTCATGTTTAAATCACAAAATGCAAATATGTCAGGATACTCACTGACGTTAATGTGAGCTTGCAGCTCTGTAAAGAAGAATCACAGAATAGGCAACTGCAGAAAAAGTCTCTGCATAAGCCAGAACACTCAAGCACATGTGTAATAGGGTCATAAAAAAACAAGTACATGCTGCAAATGACAAAACAAAAAGGGGAAAAAAACCCAATTTGAAACCTAATGGCAAACAAACTTAACCAAGAGCCAATGTAGCATTATGGAACATATGGTAGAAGCCTTCGTTTTAGGCAAAACTGGAAGCATTCAGGCACCTTGGTGCACTCTGTAAGTGTCTATCACTTGGAGATGGTCTCTATTGCACTTCACTATTGGATTGAGGTCTTCTCAGTCCAACTCATTTCAGCACCAAAGGCACCCCATTTCCCTTGCTGTATGTGGCACTTTCCCACTGAGACAGCAGGCGAATTACCCATTCTGCCAGCATCTCCCCAGCCCTGCTGGGGCAGGAGAAGTGGAGGTGGCGGCAGGGGCAGCTCATGCTCAGGGACTGAAAGCCTGGCTGGGGAGAAAGAGGAAAGGGAGCCTGTTGGGTTTGAAGGGGGAGAGATTCCTGTGGCCCTGGTCTTCAGTGTCACAGAAATAACATTTTATCTTGTAATTAATATGTTCTGTTAATACATCAATACATTATGTTAGTATACTGTATAATATATATACCGTTTAATATATTTGCTTTAAAATAGCAAAGCTACTTTGAATGGCTGTGAGACTTGGCCAGACCAGACTTTACTGTCCTTCCCCATAGATGTCCATCCTTCATTCTGGCCCAGACAGGAACTGGACATCAAAAGAAGAGAGAGGTTCAAAAACTAGCAGCTGACTTGGGGAGTCAGACAGACATCCAGGAGTGAGCAAAATGGACTTTCCATGAGGTAAAGAATAGGAGGCATCAGGGAGGGATTAGATATACATTCAGTGTGCTTTATTGTCCTGAAAATACTCTTTTCTGGAAGTGCACTGGTCCTAAACAACAAATACAAGGTTTTAAGGATGTTATTTGGTCACATTACTACTATCGTTGCCTCGATGAAAAAGAATTGCATATTTGAACGCAAGTTTGACCTGGGTTGATACGCATGAGGTATGAGAGAATTGCCTGGTTCCACAGCACAAAAGGAGAGAGCTGGAACAGGTGGGTCATGCACTGACCAGCACATGAAATACGATGTCATGTATTTGCGTCTTGCTAGACAGATACTACTGTTACAGGCCCAATAAGTTAAACCAAAGGGACCTTGTGATGGCCTAAACCATCCATAGTCACTTACCTTAGCATTAACTTCTGCAGCCCAGCTGTACAGAAAAAATAGAGATGGCTCCATATCAGTAGGAGCTCTTATGTAACATTTTCACTACTGCCTGCGCTGTTCAGAGACCAAGACACTGCAGAGCACCATAACCCAGAATAACCATGGACTGTGTACGAATAACCTTCTGGATCATTGCAGTTATAGGGTCCAGTATTACAGAGAACAAAATTAGCTAAACGTTATCATCAGTAAATAAACAGCCAAATACCAGTGCAAGAGCCTCAGTTCGCTACACCTATAAATTGCTGCTCCAGAGAAATGTCACAGAGTAAGCGTAAAAATAACCGAGCACTGTTCTGCTGAGCTCACTCACTCATATTACCCCAGCACAGCAAAAAAAGAAAGAAATCTCTTTGCAAAGCCTTCAACATACTGCACAGAAGCGTGTTTACAGTAAGCGATTTGCTTATAACTGGAACCTAGCACAGAAATTCCAATTTCTTAGCTGGATTTAGGTAGCAACACAATTTAGGTTCAAGCCCAGTGAGTATTATGCAGCAGCAGGAAAAAGGTTAAACCTTCATTTTTTTTATGTGGATAAATGGCCGGGTGCTTTTCTGTGCTGTCTCAACAAGAGGGTACAAAATGCAGAAAAGGTTTGCCAACTAGCTTTTCAGCATCGCTTGAGTCCAGCTGAGACAGAAATAGTTTGACTGTATGTTTTCCCTCTCTATTTTAGCAAATCAAATTCTGTTTGTGCCTAGACGCAAAAACGAAAAACATTGAGGAAGATACACATCTGTGTATTTTTCTCATCTGTTTCTAGGTCCAGCCTGATTTCAGAATTCTGGGGTGGTGGGATATATTTTGTTTAAAACTACCTTAATCTCTGTAACACCTCTGGTTATTTTTGCAGGAAGATTCAGAGATCTATTGCTTATTTCTATTTTTCCTCTCTCATATGAAAACAATAGACTTCTTAATCATCATAAAGTGCCCTTCCAGATCTAATGTAATAAAGACATCTCTCTTTCAGGGAAGGAGACACTTTTCTCTTTTCTTTTATCTAAATAGCCTCTCTAACATTCGTCTTTATTGAGTACTAGCTGCTCACGGTTGACTCTCTTTTCATTTCTCTCTCTAAATTCTGGGCCAGTGTGCTCTCCATAGCTTGATTGCCATTCAATTGCTGGGCTCAGTGGGTATGGTATGTCAATACAGTGATATTTGCAGTCTGCTCTATGTGCATGAGTTTTACTGAACAATCTGATACCATTTGCACAAGTTAGGCCTCTCTGCCTTATGAATGTTTTATTCTTCGTCTCCCACCAAGTGACATAACCTTTGGATTACAAAATGAACATGTACAGTGATATTTTTGTTATACTTTTTGCATTTCATTTCTAGTTGAATAAAGAGGAGGGATGGCGCACTGACTAAAGCAGGAAGAAAAGTGGCCTTTTGGAGAAGTAAGTTGAACTCTTGGCTCTGCCAAAATCGTTCTGTGTCTTTATCTGCCCTGTCCAATGGCTTGCAATGCAGAGGTCCTTTATTTACTGGTCCTTGATCAAGCTAATTCCCAAAGCAAACCTCCAGAGCTGGCCCAGAATGACGATAGTGCTCTACTCACAGACCATTGTTGCTGCATCGTGCTGTGCTGAGCAGGTGAAGGTGCCAGCTGAAGCATCCTGTGTGACCTGTCATACTTTCTCTGAGTCAGTCCCAGATTCACGCAGGTCCTTATTCACATGTAAGGAAACATATTTTTACTGTGAGGGTGACCAAGAACTGGCACAGGTTGCCCAGAGAGGTTGTGGAGTCTCCAAGCTTGAAGATATTCAAAAGCCATCTGACACGGTCCTGGGCAACTGGCTCTAGGTGGCCCTGCTTGAGCAGGGGGGTTGCACCAAATGACCTTTAGAGGTCCCTTTAACCTCAACCATTCTGTGATTCAATGAGGAGCCACTAGGTATCTACCTTAGGGTGAAGACAACCCCTCTCCAGGCTCTATGGACTAGATCTCCAACAACTATAACAGGAGCTTAGATACCTTGCAGACATGCCAACATCTGAATGTATGTGTTTGAATCTGGAGCTGAAATTCACCTTGTGTATCTCAGTTCTATGTCAGTAAGGTGATGACAGTACACTGTCCCTTTCTGACAGAAGCGTTGTTAGAGAAAAATATTTAGTATTGGAAGAGTTGTAGATGCTACTGCTAAAGGAGTTCATGACATTTACCTTACAATGACTAATAGCTGATGAAGTCCCATCATTTCTAACTAATTCTAGACAATTTGGGGGGACAATTTGTCAAATATACACATGCAAAGCCAACATATATATGTATCTGTGTGAAGTGGAACAGGTTGTAACCCTATCTCAACAATGTCATTTAGAAGGGGTCAAGAGAAACTGAATCTTATATAAAAGCAGACAGGGTGTGACTAATGTGGACAAGTCATGCTTGGGCCCTTAGTCAAGACAGAGTGAAGTGAATGGGAGGCTTCAAAATGTAGTTCTTTCTTTCTGGACAAATTTTTAATTTAAAATGACGAGATCACTGTGCAGCCTGGGCAATCCTTGTGTCAGCAGTGCTATCATCTTTTACTTTTTATATCTGACAAAAGATAAGGCTTCTCCAAAGATTAATATTACTCTGTTAATCAACTAATATATGAGCAGATGTTAACTGCTTCAGAAGTGCCAAACATTTCTGCTGTTATTCACTACAGAGTCAGATGTTTCTAGATCTTTTTTTCAGAGCAGGGTTTGAAAGCTTAGGGGCACAATTGTCACTGGATTGAACTGCAACTGTGTGGTTAAATCTCCATACCAGGCTTCAAAAGCTGCCCTCAAGGCAGGGCTGTATTCTGCTACTTCTGTGCACATGAAGAAAGGCAGAGTTCACAGAGTGCTGCAGAGTACAGACCATAGCTAATTAACACTGCCTCATTTATCTCATCTAGCTGAGAAGAGGGACTGGCTCCTGTCACATTTTCCAGTGATATCCAATAGCTACAAGTCATCAATAAGGGACTAAAGACACAGTGTTCGAAAGGCTGTGTCTGATGTAAGCTGAAGTCCCAGAATCAAATGCCAGTTACGGAAAAATGAAAATCTGAAGCTTACTGAACAGATGAAAGGAAGAAAACTTTGCAAGCATCATGCTAACAAGGCTGCATTTTGTAAATTGCTGTCAGTTTGGTCTGAAAGGATTAGGGCTGAGTCCTCACTTCAAGGGATGACAGTGCCACCACAGAGCTCCATTTTGTTGGATGTTATCTGAAAAAAAGTCTTTCCCTCTAATCAAGCACTGCTAGAAACAGCAGTCTGTGACCTACTGTTTCTACAGTTTGAATACAAATCTCCACATGCAGATCTGAAGTGCCATGTGACGTTTATCTAATTTCTTATTCCTTTATAAACTGTTCTGCACAAAAGAATCCTATAAAAGATCAAGCAGGCAAGAACCTAGCACAAAGTGATCTATTACAACCCCCTCACCCCTTGGCTTCTATTTGTGCTGCTGAGAGAAGAAATGTTAAACATGAATTTTGATAGGTAACCACCCAAAGTGTTCTGCGAAGTTTTTAACTCTAGCGCAGAGAAGCTTTGAAATCAATGCAAGTCCTGCTGCTCTACTCCCACAGGCTGTATTCTTGCTGCATGTGATAAGCTAAGTAGCACTGTGCGTATTCAGGTTGAGACCTGCAATTAAAACCCAGTTTCTTAAAAAAGTACAGCAGTTTTAACATTGTGAGGTGAGCTGTGCTTCTTTCCAAAAAGAGAGATAAAACTGAGGTTCTAACAAAACTCTTCTATTTCTCAAAGATGCTGTATCACTCTGTGGTAGTTGCATTGCTCAGGCTCCAAAAGGAGTACATGAATTCCACCCAATAAAGTTTTCCCTTTGGAGCCTTGTAAACTGTGCTGTGTGTTTTTGTACAACCCCAGTTCCTAATTCAAGAGTTGGCTATGTGTCACTGCTGTTTCCATATCTTTGAAAAACAGTTGGGCATCTTCTGGAGAAAAATACTAAGCACACGTCCAATACATGATTTGTAAATCTGTAACATTAGCAGTGCATGATCCATACACCCTAAAATAAATACATATGTGAATGAGGAACATTCCCAGGCCTAAAAACACTCTTGAACACACCTGAATATAAGGAATTTCTCTTTACTCAGATCTTAGATGACCTTCTCTTGAATTTCTTACCAGGTGAGCCAACCCTGACTGATCAAAGAGAGGCAAAAGAAAAGGAAAAGAAATCATTTCACAAACATTTTCATGACACTGTGATCAACAAGTCTATGATCTCTACTACCAAAAAAAAAAAAAAAAAACAGAAACAAGTAAACAAAAAGAATCAGATCACACTCAACCAGATGTCACTTCCAGAGAACTAAAAATCTAAGGCTGCATCTGACTCTCTTGACTCACAAACCAGCTGCCAGATCAAATCCCAGAGGCTGGCCCAGATGCAGCACAACAAAGAACAGAAACTAATGAGGGCCCATCAATTCTCAATCAAGATTTTCCCTAATCTGCCATCAGTCACAGAATATTATTGTTATTATCTCAATTGCCAATATGATCTGGAACTCCGAAAGCTGTGTCCAGAGATTTTCAAGTGGTTTTTTATCCTGCTACAATATTGAGCTGCTGCAATATACGGAAGATGAATGACCCTTTTTAGCTCTTCCTAATAACATTTTTCTTCTGACCTATAGCCAGCAAAAGTAAGATCATGCTCAGCATAACTTTGTTTTTCCCAATTTATGAATCTGTAGTGGTTTTTAGAAATGTAACCTAGATGTGTTTGAAATGCACGGTGCAGCGGTGTTCAGGAAAGCTCAGTATGAGAGTGTTCAAGATCCCAAGACAGTCTCATAATATTTATGAAGCAAACCTGAAATTAATGAAATCTTGAGAGACATCCCGGCTTTCCTAAAACACAGAACATACCCCAGTCTGTCACAAGGCTAGGGAAGAGAAAGGCATTTCGTAATCAATATTTTTTGTAACATCTGGATTAATAAAAGTCAGACTTTAACCTAAATTCCTGGGATTTACTTTATGTTATGGTAGAACCAAAATGTATTAGCTACTAATGAAACTCACAAGACAAGTCAGTTCTTGCCCTTAAGGCATTAGAAAAATTTTCTTTTTAAAGAAACTTTGGAATTATTACCATATAACATTTTGCTGCCTGTGAAGCTACTGGGAATCTGCTGCTGGAGGCAGAGATCACTGTCAGGAGCATGAGGCACTGAGTTGTGCTGACTGCTTATTTATTTCCCAGTAGAATTTAATCTTTAAAGCTCTCTTTTGCCAAACACCTGCACATCCAAATGACCATTATTATATCATCTTCCTCCATTCCCTCAACAGCCAGAGCTCCCTCAGCCTTGCCCTTCTAAATCTGAATGGAGCTGGAAATATTCCCTGATTGGGGCACAAAATCCCAGGTAAGCTTTATGAAAGAATAACAAAACAAATACTCCTGATGGATGCCTGAAATAAACTGAAACAGTGCCTGTCCTCACCTCTAATTTTTTATATATATCATGTTGTTCCTGAACTTTCGATCCTAGAGAATTAAATCCAGTCCTGATCAGACAGCCTAGCTATTAGATTAACTGATTTAAGCTCTCAGAAATAGCACTAGCCATATGCCATGGAGACAGTCTGGTCCCACCTCACT
Organism: Nyctibius grandis; assembly: GCF_013368605.1. NCBI lineage: Eukaryota > Metazoa > Chordata > Aves > Nyctibiiformes > Nyctibiidae > Nyctibius > Nyctibius grandis. The sequence goes on from NC_090659.1 coordinate 108,577,364, forward strand.
GCCTTTTCAGAAATAGTTCCTCCGGGTCACCTGCACCTTTATTCACAGAGACAGCTGGCTCCTTCTTGCTTCAGGGACTCTCAAGCCCTTCTGAACTAGCCATTGCTCATGGTGCTCCAGAGTTCCTCGCCGGACCCCATGCAGTGCAGCTAAGCAGCCAGTGGGGTATCACAGACATATCAGCATCCTGAAATAATCCTGTCCTACCTCTTCTGTCATCACCCAGAGCAAATGCCCGAGAACCACTGTTGTTGCTCTGTGGAATCATACTACTCTTTTACCCAAAGGTGTCTATGCAAAAGATGTCCCCAAAAGTCTCCAAGTCAGTAATTAGAAATACCAGCGTTTTCAGCAAAACCTTACCAAGAACTCAAAATCATTAGTTAGTTCTTCTGCAAACCTTACCCTAATCATTGGCAACCAGTCATCCCTATTACATTTCTATAAGTAAATTAAGCAGTGCCAAGAAATATTCCCGATCACTGGAACAGAATCACTTGGACTGTTAAATTGTTACTGTGGTTCCTGCCACAGTTTTGCTCCAGGTCATCTAGGAGCCTCCAAAATATTTCCTAGCAAGGCACAGGAGATAGCAAGGCTAAGAAGTACAGTCAGCATCTGGCCACTCTGTGCTGGAGGGGTGAGAATTTAATGCCATGGACATGGACAACCCCCTGTTGGGAACAGTCCCAGACATGTTTCATTTCCTAACACAGACATAGCCCCACGTTCTCCCAAAAAAGCCACAGAAAAACAAATGAGATTTAAAAGTAAACATAATAGAAACCATTCAGGGTAAGACAAAAAAGAGTGAAAATTTTGGTCAAGAGGTCCTCACCAGAAATACCATCCCTTTTCCATCTATTCCTAAAGGCAGTTACCATAGCTCCCTCAGCATCAGATGGCAAGAAGCAGGTTCACCACCAGCATGCAAAGTATTTTATATTTATAATCAACACCATGAACTGCATCCAGAACCAAACTGAAAGCCAGGAAGACTCAAGAGCATAAATGTTATCAAGTCCCCCGAGGAAAGCACAGCTGACTTGGGAAGCAGCTGCATCCTTCCCCAGGCGGAGCGCATTGCAGAGGTTGACTCTCATAGGGAACAGCCTGGATCACTGCAGCAATGCTGCATCTAAAAAAGGTCACAATTTTCTAGCTAAGGATAGGTAGAAAAATGGATGAGGCCTGTTCTGTTCTGCATCAAGAAGTAGCCAAAGGCTCATCTTGCCTCCCATTTAGTGAATTTGTCTTCAAAAGAGAAACTGGCTCTCAGTTGCTCTCTCACTTATATAATTTCTTTTCTATTTTTGCCCACAAGCCATTTTAATTTCACCTCATTCAGGCTGACTATCAGCCTGATCACTCTTTCCCCATTAACACCATAGGGAATCCTGGTTTGCTGCTCCATCCCTTTGTCAAGAAAGAGAGAAATAAGGGGTATGTCTGCACCCAGCTTGGTGGGCAGAGGTGCTCATGCTGGGCGAGTTGCTACAACAAGAGACTGTGGACATTGGAGAGGCGTGAAGAGACTGACTCCACAAATGCAGCTGTGCACAGTGTTAGTAAGCTCTCAGCACTGTGCTGCCGTGGTCATGGGGCTTAGCTAGGAAGCAGTTCTGCACCATGCCAACAAACGCTGTAGCCATGACCTCCTCGTCATGCTGAAGTATAAACTACGAATCATCACCCACCTCACCTCACTAGCTTAACAAGCAAAATCAAACCCTTTTTCTGCAATATTCATGATGGCAATTTGGAACTCACTGCCACACGATATTGTGGAGGCCGAAGGGTTAAGCAGATTTGAAGAGGGCTTAGACAAATTCCAGGAAGATCAGCCATTCGTGGCCATTAAACACAGCAGTATGGATGAGACCTCTCATCCAGAAAGTCCCTAAACCATGGAGTACTGGGACCACAGGTATTACTCTAGGGCAATGATCCCTCTTACCTTCTTCATCCAAGCATGCACTGTTGGCTCTTGGTGGAGACAGTGTCCTGGGCAAGATAGACTTTGTCCTGAGGCAGCATGGCCATTGCTATGTTAACCTCTGAGATGGGCCACTGTGTACACTGAAAGTGCCTGGTACAAAGGACTGAGATAATTCACAGGGAGTGGTAAGGATAGCTGAGCACCACCCAAACACTACTGCACGAGCTGTCCCAGAAAGAGAGCAACCCCTTCTCTCCTTGACCATTTGAGAGGCATCTAAATGCCTGATCCTTTGCTAAGCAACAGCAAAGCAATCAAAGGGTGCAGCCAAGAAGCAGTTCAGATCTGGTCTTCCTTTTATTGAAGATATTTGAACTTTCCCACTCACAAGATGAAATTTGCTCTGTGTTGAGAGACAAAACACTTCTAGCACTACTACAAACTCAATCCACATTCTTACTCCAAATAGTAACTAAATAAGGCTGTGGAAGTGTCCAGGACTTGGGTTTGCTCAGTGAGATCAAACAGCTAGAAGGTGCTTCACAAATGAAATGCCCTTTGATTCCACCCTACTGACTTTTAATCCACAGCAAGTGCAGTTTGCTCAACAGCCTACTCTGTCAACTTGCTTGTGTGCTCCCCACAGGACACTCCAGATCCCAGCAGCCTCGTGCATGCGAGATGGTCCTTCTCCACCGAGCTTACCCTAGCAACAGGAAAAGGGGCATGTGGACACTGTGGTTACCAGATAACAGAAAGGCCTCACACTCTTGTTAAAAGATCTCATTCATATGGTTGATTAGGACAGGACAAAAATTTGAGAAACGAAGTATGCCTTGTCACAGAAGTAGGTTTGATACAGATGAGTGTCCACTGAAAAATTAAAGGTGATTACCTGTCTAATTATAGAAGAACATAATTTATTACGCCTAATTTTGACAATTACAGCAGGGTATGTAAAGAAAAAGCCTGAAAGAAGGGATCAGGAATAGCGCAGCTACAATGAGGAATTATCATTTTTACAGAATGGGTCCAGTTACTGTATGTGAACACTTCAGGTCTTGGTTTGGTTTTCTGGAATTACATGCACTTAACCTCCTGTGATGCACAAACTATTTCATTGACTTCTTACTAAAAAAGAATGCCAAATTCATTTTAGTAGGGATATTAAAAGAGGACAGGCCACGTCTACATTCAACCTGGACAATCAGCTTCCTTCACCTAATCTCCTACCTCCAGGCCATTTTCTAGTGCCCTTTTAACCCAAAAAGGCATATAACAAAATATTACTCAGAATAAAATTCAATACTGAGAAAAATATTTTCTAGTTAACTAAGCTTGCTTAACCTGCCTGAGAACTTTGAGAGGCACCTAGATCCAGTACCCACTGCAGTCAATTTGCAACCTTTCATTGACTTCAGTCAGGCCTCAGGCATAAGATAATGTTCTTGTCTTACTCAAAAAATATGGATCCACTGGGGAGGAGAAGTGCTACAGAAAAAGCCTTGAAAAGAGAACTGAAAGAGAACTGTGCAGGGCTCTATAAGCTTTGAGTTTGGGACTGCTTTCTCTTACATATAAATATTTTTTTCAAATTCATTTATCAGAATTAAAAAGCAGAATATCTGAAGGTTTTTGGCACCTTCAAGCTGTTCACAAACACAAACAAAAAATAAACAACACGAACAGTCTTCATTGTTCCAACATCAACGTGAAAGGAGCAGAAAGTTCCTTTTCACACATGGTGCCATCAGCTTAAATAAGGTACCACATTAAAAAAACACTGAGGATGCTTTGCTAGCTTAATAACCGCAGTAGGAATTCTGAAAATAGCCTCAGAAAGAAGCTAAATGTGGCAGACAGGCCTCCTTTGTAGTTTAAGAAAATAAGAAATAATAGGGGATAAAATGATGTTAGAGGTGGTGGAAATAGGAAGGGTCATCTTCGTTAGAGTTGACCATCATCCACAAGTCCAGCCAAATTTACCCTGTGGAGAATCAATGAGGTTTGAGTGCCAATCAAATTCTTTGAAAAAATGCAACAAGATGTGAAAGAAAATTCTCTTTATTTAGGTAACTGCTACTGGATCCCTAATCAAAGGGAAACAGGGACAGCTGGAGGGTAATACCAATCCTCTAAAAGGCAAGAGATAAGGAACATCTGCTAGCAGGGACCTGAGTGAAAAAAGACCTGTCTGTGAATAGACATAAAATATTAATATTTCCATATCTAAGTTCCTCTAGACAATGGAAGAAACAAAGAGCAAACCTTGAACAAACAAGACTTCTGCAGTAGATCTCTATTCTGTGAAATTTGAAGCCATATTTCACAGTATGACGTGATTCACAGGGTGCCACTTCGCTATTGTACTTCCCAAGAGGAATCACAACACTCAACCCCAGAGACTGTGGCAGCACAAGCCTGAGCACAACAGACTAGATTTTAATGCACTGATTTTCCATTGATTGCTTGCTAACTCGTTTCTCTTTTCCTGTGTAATTTTAGTTTTGCCTGTAATATGTGCACATATTACAATTAAGTGGCCAGCTCAGCAGAGACCTCAGAGAGCCACTGAACATGGTTACAAGAAGGCTAATGGACCCCTTGCCACTTTGCTGATACATGCTCTGTGTGCGTGCCATGTTTTCTTTATGGTGGCAACCTTTCTTTGGAGAGAAAAATAACCAGCACTTAAAAGCAATTTTAACAAAAAGATATACAAGAGGAATCGACTTCCTGGTGACAGAGGCTGGCCACTGGCACTACAATGTATAAAGCCGTTTCATAGCCACACCAAGCTCCGTTTTGGAAGCAATCACTGTATTTTGGTTGGAAGGCTCTTCCAGGACTCCACCTCTGTAATGATGGGGAGCCATCTTCTCATTCCTAGCCTGAATTTGCTCCTGGCCCATTTATACACCTTCAGTTCTTGTACTGCTTCTGCTTCTGGAGGTACAGACTTTTCCCCAGGCTATGTTAGTTCTGAAATGTTTGGGGATCAGTTCCTCATGGTTCTTCACCAAAGGGTTCTGGCCAGGGCAACACCAGCAAGCGCCTTGTTTAGGAGGAGGATGGTGATGAGAAGCAGCTTGGCTGCAGGGAGCGCAGCCTGGAGGCGGCGAGATGGGGAGCTGTGCAGGCATCGGGGGGAGTGGCAGGGAGCAATGCCAGCTTCTGCCCTCAGAGGATGAGGAGGTTGTCACATTTCAACGAGGAACCAAGCTGGTGAGTGCTGGGGAGGCCACAAAACCTTTCCTGGACTGTTTGAACTAGCAGAAGCTCTGATTCATTTCTCAGTGGTCTTATCTCTTGGGAGGGAATTTCATCAGACTGAATGTCCAAACAGATGTTCCAGATGGTTTATTAGCTAAAATTGATGGCAAATGTATTCAGCTGCTGGATGTCAGGCCTGTGTTATCTACCTGCAGCAAAATCAGCGTTGCCAAATTTTTCTCAGTCTCTGTCTATTCATTTCTACGTTCGATTCGCACTCAGACCCACTGACATTTCTTGCATCATCTCCCAGTATGAGCTACGAAGCAATTTCAGAGATACTGACTAAATTTGCATCCACACAGGTGAAGATTTACAGGCATGCATGCTAGGTAAGCTGGAAGATTTGCAGTGTAATGTTTCTGACAGCAGAAAACAAAGCTGTTAAAGCCCCGATGTCTGGACAGTATGCGGGCCTGCAAAGATAACTAAGAGACATCAGCTTCCCAGCCAATGTGAGTCACTGCACATCCACAGCTACTCCTCAGCACTCGCCTACAAGATGGCAAAAGCTTTTTAACACTGTGCACATGTCTCTCCTTTTTGCAGGGTGATGGAGAACTTAGTGCAACTCACCGGCAGTAGTTTGAGCCATCAAAGAAATGGGGAAGACTGAAGACTCGGCTGCAATGGGAATCAAGCATTATCTGGGCAGGGGCACCAACACACCCTGGTAGGTCCAATAGGGTGAATGAACTGGAAGGGAGACGAGGCTTGATGTCAGACATCCCACCTAAGTAATTGTGCTGCCTGCAAACAGCCTTCGCACAAGGGCTGCAGAAAACAGCTGGAGATATTGCGGGTCTGCAAGGCCCTTCTCAGACTATTTGAGAGAAAATAAAAGCTACTGTTTCTACTCCTGGGTTTGGCTGAGGGGTGACTCTGAATGCATCAAAGGGGCAGGGAGAAACACCAAGGCCTTGTGTGGACCAAGCATACTCAGCTGAGGGACCTGGTATCAAAAGCCTGGCTGCAAAATGCCTGGGAATGAACTGTGCCCGTGTGAGGGTGAGCAAGGAGAGCAGCTCTCAGCAGGAGCAGTGAGGCCATCTCAGCAGTCCTCCAGCAGCTCTGCTTCCCAGGGGCTGCAGCAATGCTGAGCTGGTCTCAGGTGGCAGAGGATATTTCATTAGCAGGTACCCAAAAGGCTACATTGACACGTTAAGACATTTTCTTGACATAAAAAGTGCACAAGCAACAATACAGGAGTCAAAATCACAGGGTCAAATCAACCAGAGCAATCATACTCATCAAACTTGTCACTGAGAACTGCAGCAAGGGCTATAATCAACATGTCCACTAACCAGAAACCATGAAGGAGAAGTCCTCAATGCTGCAGACTCCCTGTGCATTGCTCAGTACTCAAGCACCTGGGACTGGAGCTATTTCTCAACTTACTTATTTTACAGCTCTACAAAACTGCTCTGCAGTGCTTCACTTTGCCTTCTATTTTCCCACAGATGTTTCAATATAAATTATAGTAATTATCCATTGTGAAGAAATTAATTGACATTAACAATTGTGTGAAATGTAATTGTTATCAATTTCATGGGATTACTGTCATGTTCAGTCACCCACATAGCTTGAACAATCTGCACATTGTGGAAGTACAGATGTATAGACTATCCTCAAAGGATGAGTTATCAAGATGCAGTTGAGTCCATTTGACTTGGAGCTTTGGGACAGAAGTTAATTTTCTGGCGGAATCTGAAAGAAGTGGTGCTAGAAAATCCTTTCTAGAGCAAGGGAGCCATAGAGAGGAACAAAAACTGTAGCTTATCCTCATAACATCCTTATCACATAGTGGACGTTAAACAGAGCCCAAAAATGCCATAGCCAATGTCCATCTTTAATAGAAGTGACAGGACAAGAAGAATTTTAGCTGGAATTTTCATCCTAAAGAGGGAAAGAGCACTTTCCAACACACCTTTCTGGAGTTGAAGTTAGAGACTGTCAGCAAGCATTTGAAGAAAGAACCTTATCCATTAATCTCCCATTCTGATGTGTTAAATGGGACTTAAAAGAAAGATAAGAAAGGGTCAGTTTAAAGCAAAATTAGTCATGTTGTTTGGTATTTTCAAATCAACGTCTCCAGGCCTCTCACCCAGTTTAGTCCCATCTTGACAGTCATGTTACTATTTCCATGGCTGATTTTGCTGAAGTCCCTATAATGGCTCTTAATCACAGCCAGTTTAACTACAAACTATGTTTTCACACATTTAGTTTTCTCATTCTTTCTAACTCCTGACAATCTTTTTTTAGTAATATCTTACAAATGTGAGTTGCAGAGATCAATAACTTTACTTTTTAGCATTCACTTGTTCCATGAGGAGGCAGAAACTGGAGTAATCCAAACGACACCTATATAATTGAGTACTCTGAACTGAAGGGCCCCCACTTCTTGAAGGCATTGTATCATAGCATTTCTTTGCTAACAATTTCCAGCAGCTGTTTAAAAGAAGTTAGATTTTGCTACCTTTTTTTTGTCCCTGGCCTCTGGAATTTTTTTAGCAAATGTGATTACACTGATGGCTAAATAACCGCTTTTGACTTTAACGTTCCAGTTATTTATGACAAGCATAAACCCAGCTGTTACTGTGTGACCATGGCCTTTTGCAATAAATAGTTCCCCTCTCTCTGTGATGCTTACATCCCCACTCCCTACACTGCATATGTTTTTTAGATAGAAGTTTCAGCCCTCCAAGCAGGGTTTCCTCCTCATCCCAGTGACCCCTCTCTGCACTCTTTACAGCCTGAATCCATCTCCTATGAATCACACAAGCACAGTCCAACTGGGGTGGGAAAGCCCTTCTGGAGATCCTCTAGTCCAAACCCCCACTCAAAGCAGAGTCACCTAGAGTAGGTTACTCAGAGCCATGCTCAGCTGGGTGTTGAATATCTCCAAGGATGGAGACTCCACATCCTCTCTGGGCAACCTATTTCAGTGCTCAGTCCCCCTCACAGTAAAAAAAGCTTTTTCTCATGTTTAAATGGAGTTTCTTGTGTTTCAGTTTGTGCCCATTGCCTCTTGTTCCGTCACTACACATCACTGAGAACAGCCTGGCTCCATCTTCTTCACTCCCTCCATCAGGTATTATATACACTGATGAGATTCCCCTGAGCCTTCTCATCCTCAGGCTGAACAGTCCCAGCTCTCTCAGCCTCTCCTCATATGTCAGACACCCCAAGCCCTTAATCATCTTTGTGCCCTTTGTTGGACTCACTCCAGTATGTCCATGTCTCTCTTGTACTGGGGAGCCCAGAAATGGACACAGCAATCCAGATGTGTCTCACCAGGGCTGAGCAGGGAAAGATCACCTGCCTTGATCTGCCAGCAACACTTTGCCTAATGCAGCCTGAGATGCTAGTGCTGGGATTGGTATTTCTAGCATTCCTCACATAATGGCATTCATATTCTCCTACCACCACTGCACACAGCTACCCTAGTTGATCAGTCTTTTCACAGACACATCATTTTGGATACTTACAGACACTCTCTGATCTACCAGTGCTTCCAGAAGCTTTTCCTCCTCTGTCATTTACAGCTGATAAGATCCCAATTTGTAATAAAGGTTTTGTTATTAGTTAGTGAGTACCTGACCTTTCATTTTGTACTGTTAAATTTCAGTCCCTTTCGATTACTGCAGTCCTCAAGGTCACTCAGTTCTTTCTGAAGGTGTTATGAATATTTTACATTTGTCCAATATATAACTTTTCTCTTTAGAAGTTCTCATTATCTTTTAAAAGTCTCTTTAGATGGAAAGCTGCTGAAGTCTCGCATTCCTTATTCATTTTGCTGCCCTTTTCTCAACTTTTATTATTTCTGCTTTGTCCTTCATCTTATCTGCAGTCATGCACCATAGCAAAGCCCTCCATCTTCCTTTGATATCAAGAGAAATGCTTTGGCACCACCCATTAATTTTCCATTAGCTAAGCACAAGTTGTATGTACCCTGCAGCAGGAATAACCCAGGCAGGTAGCACAGGTACTTCCAAACTACCAACGTAGGTCAAACCAAACTCCTTTCAATCTTGGCGGTTAAACCACTTAAGAAACAGTCTTGTTCTTATGGGGTACTTAGAGTTCAAAACTACGGCAGATAGCTGCTCCTTATATCTGAAATGCTAGCCCGGTTATGTCAATGTAAGATGTGGTATTTAAGCCACATGTTGCATAAGCCAGAGGTCTTCACTGAGCTACAGATGATGACTGAGTTTCTTCCTAAAGTCTTATAAATAAATCAGAGCCTAAAAACTCTATATACAGAACTGAAAATGTTGTCTACGATGGATATATTCTTGCTCATGGAATTGCAGCTGCTATTCTTTTACTTCCTTTGGGAACCTCTTCAATTGATTTAGACATCAGTATGTAGGACATGTTCAGGCCAAGAACAAAAAAAAAGAGCATTCTTAAAGCTCTGCAGCTAGATTATTTACCACATTTTCAAGCCAATTCAAAACCTTTAAAAATCTTAATTATTTATAATTAAGATCCTAGCCTTGGGCAAAAATATGACTAGACTTCGGATAGTATGATAAACATCACACATGCTCTTCGGGAGTGGGGCCAAACGCAGGCAGAGTTGTTAGCAGCTATGCATTTTTAGAAATTGAGATGGACGTGGCATAGATTTGCTCTATGTTGTTTGCATGTGGAGCTTAAGGTATTGCAGTACAGTTCTCTCTGCTTAAAGTTACCCGTAGCTCCATGGTCAACAGCTGGGAAATGGTCTTTCCTGAAGTGGTTGATACAATACATGCATTTTTTTCTCCAATTTTCCTTTGGTGTCTTTAGGTTTTGTTCGAAAAATTGAAAAGCCCTTAACTCAAAAACACATCACAGTATCAACAACTGAAAACATGTTTGGGTTCCAATCTGTTACCAGAAACCAAGAAGTTTATCAGGACTTCTAACTTAAAATAGAAAGGCATTTGTCTTGGCAGTCTTTTTTAGGGAAAAAAAAAAAGTGTGAAGGGAAACTTTTGCTTAGTTCTACAAAAGCTGAAGACAAACATACTTTCTGAGCACCTCGGAACCTCAGAGTGTGTCCATGCTGAGAATAACAGCTCTGTTCCTCCTGCATGAAAACCCTTCATACTTTGCCTTTTAGGGTACATTTCTGATTTTTTGTGGACTCGAAGAATGAAAGTAGAAAAAAACATGGCCCTGTTCAATATTGCAGAAGGAACCCCACGCAGTCCTTTGCCAATCGAGCAGCCCGTGAGCATTAAAAACTGTCAGCACTTACAGGGTCATGGAGGGGTGGAGGCAAAGGGCCAGCTGACGGTTGTCTCTCCTCACACAGCACTGTGCATACGCTCGCTCTGGAGCATGGAGGGACTGGCCACCAGAGACCCTCCATTCACTTCTACACTAGAAAAAGCGATTAAATGTGCAAGATGTGGTGAAACAAGGAGCAGTTAAAGTTGCTCTTGTGGTGGTGTATTCTTGTGCCAGGCAGCAGTATGCAGCTTTCCTGGGAGAAGACAGTGAAGAAGATGCCCTGCCTGCCAGCGCAGCCCAGGGAGATGGAAGTGGGGTGCACAGGAGGTGGAACTAGAGATGAGGAGACTGAAGCAAGCAGAGGAAACTAACTGAGGTGAAGGAAGGGAGGAAGGGTGCTCAGAGACCCTCCTGAACCGAGGGAAGACCTCCTTGGAAAGCTCTTGGAAAGCCCACCTTTGGGCAACAACCAAACCAAAACAAAAAACCCAAAACAAATGAACTTGCCATTATCCGGTCACCTCTGTTAACACATCTGCACTGCCCAAGTGGCAGAAACCTGGCAGATAGTCCCATCCTTATATTGTGTTTATTTGTTGAGAGGGGAAGGGAGCAGAAGCTCGGGAGCCTGATGAAGAGCTGGATGGAAGCTATCTGCTGGCATTGGGGAGGTAGAAGTGGGAACACTTGCACAAGGTCACTTCAAGCTGAGCTGTGAACAGACATAATGCATCAGACACCTCTCAGACTTTGCCCATATGACACATGGAAAAATATAACTAGAAGAACCAAGTTATCACTCACCATCTGATCTCGACGAGGTTGCCTTTGTGTCCATTCTCACTCCTCAGCAAATGGGAGGTATCAGAGGTTGGTTGCTGCCACTAAAGGAGGAAAAAGGGCTCCGGCATTTACCTTGACATGTCATGAGATGAGAATGTGCTTATGGGCTTCTGCCATCCAGCAGCTGACACTCACAAATACAAGGTCACAAATAATTTGTGGTGATTTTGTTTTTCAGATCTTTTGTCTTGGTGCACATGTTGCTGCCTAAATGATTGGCTTGTAGAGAAATTCTTCCTGGCCGTACAGCTTCCCTACAGCAGCTAAACAAACTGCTGACAGGGAAAGGCAACAGCAGGAATAAAATTTCAGATGTCTTCTTTAAATTACAGCTACTTGCCTGAGACAAAGGGAAGGCAGCTGTTACCAAACAAGCTGTCTGCTCTCTGCAGAGCAGCATCAAGGATTTCACAAAACGGTTTGGGAACCTTTGAATTAACATCTTAGCCAGCGGGTCAGCGATGTGGAGAGCTGCAAAAAGAAAGAACAAAAGAACCCTCAGCATTCATTTTCAGATCACAAGTTTTCACATATGTAAACTAATAGTTAAATGAGTACATTCGCTCTTTCCTTTAGCAAGGAGTGTTTTTATGGTGAGCATCGTAAATTTTCTGCTCTAGAGAAAAAACATAACTTTTCTGAAGACCAAAGTTCCTCAGAAATGTGAAAACTATTTCTTACATGGCAATACTTAATTCTTTTGCAAAAAGTGCCTGAGATTTTGAGCACAGCTCCAAACAACAACAGACATAAGGGCACAGTGCTACCCACCTAAGATGCAGAACAGGCAAGTGTCTTCAGGCTACAGGTGATTACTATCACTTAATTTTCATGTCTGGACCTTGAAATTTCCCAACACGTACACTAGTACACATATTCCCTATATTGATACTGAAGAAATACATCCTCCAGGAACTCTCCTCATGTGACTAGCCTACTGAGAGGTCAAGAGAGGTTCTCCTCCCCCTCTACTCTGCCCTGGTGAGGCCGCATCTGGAATATTGTGTCCAGTTCTGGGCCCCTCAGTTCAAGAAGGACAGGGAACTGCTAGAGAGAGTCCAGCGCAGAGCCACGAAGATGATTAAGGGAGTGGAACATCTCCCTTATGAGGAGAGGCTGAGGGAGCTGGGTCTCTTTAGCTTAGAGAAGAGGAGACTGAGGGGTGACCTCATTAATGTTTATAAATATGTAAAGGGCAAGTGTCATGAGGATGGAGCCAGGCTCTTCTCAGTGACATCCCTTGACAGGACAAGGGGCAATGGGTGCAAGCTGGAGCACAGGAGGTTCCACTTAAATATGAGGAAAAACTTCTTTACTGTAAGGGTGACTGAACACTGGAACAGGCTGCCCAGAGAGGTTGTGGAGTCTCCTTCTCTGGAGACATTCAAAACCCGCCTGGACGCGTTCCTGTGTGATATGGTCTAGGCAATCCTGCCCCGGCAGGGGGATTGGACTAGATGATCTTTCGAGGTCCCTTCCAATCCCTAACATTCTGTGATTCTGTGATTCTGTGATTCTTCTACCCTGGGAGACTCCTAGCCAGATGGAAACCCACAATCCTGAACTAAAAGAACTTGATGAACTTTTTTTTTGTATAGAGATGAATCATAAACTAATGTTATCTGTATATATTTTAAAATGAAAAGTTAGTGGTGATCTGAGTATGGCGTGAATGGTATGGAATAAGGGGTGGAATGTCCTGGTTTGGCCTAAACCAGGCCAATTTTCCTTTCAGTGATTTTTACTTTCAGCCAAGTCTCCTCTAAGTAACTGCACTTTCTGAAACTAACTGCATGTTTTGCAGACAGTGTCTGCTTCCAGGACTGATAACGCTCGAAGTTTGTAGTTATCACTGAGGCACCGGTAGGGATGTTGTGCAGAAAGGCTCTTGCTGTACTTAGTCTTAGAGAAACCAAGGTCACTGCTGAATTCCTCACTGCTTACGAGTGAAGAGTCGAAGGGGGGGGTCACAGCTGCAGGGGGGAGCGGACAGGACAGGTGACCCAAAACTGACCAACGAAGGTATTCCATCCCATACACGTCATTCTCAGTATAAAGGGGGGGGATCACGAGGGTCTCGCTCTCTTTCTGCTATGGCCGGTGTCCAAGGAGGACTCCGTCTGTTTTCCTGCTGCCCCCGATCCCGATCCGTGCATCCCTGAATCCAGCTCTCGGCTATCGCTAGGCCCAGCCTGGGCCTTCCCGGAGCCTGCCCTGCAGTGCCGGTGGTGACGTGGCTGACTTCAGGGGAGCTCAATCTTGGGTTTGTATATATATTTGTATATATTTGATTATTTCTATTATTATTATTATACTCTTTTTCATTATTATAATTTATTAAAACTGTTTTAACTTTCCAACCCGGAAGTCTCTCTCCCTTTTCCCTTTCCCTTTCCCTTTGGGGGGAGGGGGGGGGGAAATAAGAGAGAGCATCTGCCACAGGTTTAATAGCCAGCCCAGCTTTAAACCGTGACACTGGGCAACCTGTTCCAGTGTTTCACCACCCTCATCATAAAAGATTTCTTCCTTATATCTAGACTGAATCTTCCCTCCTTTAGTTTAAAACCATTATGCCTTGTCCTATTGCTACAGGCTCTACTAAAAAGTCTGTCCTCATCTTTCTTATAAGCCCCCCCTTTAAGTATTGAAAGGCTGCAGTAAGGTCTGCTTGGAGCCTTCTCTTCTCCAGTCTGAACAACCCCAACTCTCTCTGCCTTTCCTCCTAGGAGAGGTGTTCCGTCCCTCTGATCATTTCTGTGGCCCTCCTCTGGACCCTCTTCAACAGGTCCGTGTCTTTCCTGTGCTGGGGGCCCCAGAGCTGAACGCAGTACTGCAGGTGGGGTCTCACGAGAGTGGAGTAGAGGGGCAGAATCACCTCCCTCGACATGCTGGTCACAATTCTTTTGATGCAGCCCAGGATGCAGTTGGCCTTCTGGGCTGCAAGTGCACATTGCCAGCTCATGTCCAGCTTTATCATGTCATTACTGAAGTACAGACTACCAGAGCCAAAACAGCTATTACAAGGATTATGACACTATTTATTATTGAAAGAAAAAAAAAAAAAGAAAAAATAAAAAAAATTTTAAAAATACCTACAAGTCACACCAGAGCAGAGGAAGGCTGTCACACAAGCCTTTAAAAGCAGCCTCATGCAGCGTCCAGTTTCAAAATGTACTCCTACTTTTTAGCCTGTAGACACAACAACATTAGCAGTAGGGGACGGAGAATTGTACCAAAAGCATGAGACATCCAGTGGCCCCAATATGCTGAAGCCAAAAACCTTGCAGAAATTCCAGCAGGGAGACTGTCTCAGAAAGAACCTCCTTCCTGAAGATGAGTTGTGTTAAGTACATGTATTTATCAGGTTAATCCTCATTCCAATAACTGCGTAGTGGGTGGGCATATATTTCATTAAAATGGCAAATGCATTCGCCTACCATAAACCAAAAATACAAATATGACTATGAAAGGCCATGAATTATGCACTCTGGTTTCTTTGATCATCAAGTAGGGAAGAGAGTTTGAAAAATGACTTACAGGAATCAGTTCAAGTTATCAGAACACCTCAATATCACAAGCATCAAGTAGGAGATGATCTCATAGCTTATCAAAAGCTGATTTGTTGCCTGCCTTCACAATACAGGTTTGCATTTGCACCGTATCAAACTGCCTGTAAGATGCGCACAGCACATTTCCCAGTAATCAGGTACAAAGAACAGCTCTTCTGTACCTATAGAAAAAAACCACTAAATTCCCAAGTAAATTCAGGCTTAATTTAAAAAAAAAAAATTGTTTTGCATTTATTGATAGAGAAATAAAGAGACGGGAAGACCACTACATGCTGGTGATGATCTCAGTGCAGGTATCCCTCTACCATACCTGAACACCCGCACAAAGCCGTGCAGACACTTGCTTGGGTTCTCCTCTGCAAAGCAATGAGCCAGGCTCTCATCTCTTGGGCCAGGCATTGCTCTAGCACCGCTATATCACTTTTTTTGTGCATTCAGCTCAGTCAGCACCAGAAGGCTGCTTCACTTCCCAGGGGAAACATGCCCTTACACGGAGGTTGCTGGTTGTAAATGTGGAGGGAGGAGAAAAGCCCAAATGTCATATAGCCTCTCACTTTAGGCTTGTACCTGAACACACGTGATCCCCCTCATTACTCACCTGAGGTGCTCCCTTCCTGCAGCCAGATGGTCCCCAGGGGGATGCACTGTGCTGATGCTGGTAACACAGCCCCTGCCCACCTCCCTTCTCGTTCACCACCGTAAACCACGATGAGGGAGGAAGCCTGTGAGCTTCCAAGCACTAAAGCGCCCTGCGAAATCTGCTGACTGCAAGGACGGCCACAGTCATTCATGCAATAATTCACTAAACGCATGAGGTGGGCAGCTGGACCATACATCAGCACCGTCTGTCAGCTGCCTGCGCCGGCAGCCTCCAATGTGCTGCCGGTCTCATGTGCTCCCTGTTTACTTGTATCTGCAGGCTCCTGCATGGGGTTGCTCTCAGCCACACGCATTAGGGAACCATTAGTCATCTGAAAAGCAGAGAAGCTCTGGCGTTCACATAGACATAGGCAGTTTTAGAGAGCCAGCAATATAGACGTGACTGCGTGTGCCCAGACTGTTTAGTGTTGAGAAGGACCTGCTGGTCTCGCTGCTGGGCAGCTACCACCACTGCCGTCTCCTCACCCACCTCATAATGGGAGGGCAGAGACTGCTCCTCCACTATACTAACACAAATATGAAGTGATTCAAACACATGGTGGTCTTTTTATGTATATAATGACCCGATGTTACCTGCTTTTCACCTTTATAAGCAGGTTGATCAGTTTATATTTAAAGATTGGAAATATCTTTTATATCTTTGAGCTTTTTGATGTTTTCTTTTCTACAACAGGAATTAGTGAGGGCTGAGGACAACCAGAAGCTTGCAAGAGATACACTACCCCATGCAGTGTTGGGCCCAGTGGGAGGAAAGGGCATCAGACCTCGTTGCCTGGCTCAGCTACGGGATGGACATGGTGCAGGAAAAGGCAGAGAGTGGGAAATGCAGTGGGAGCAGCTACTGCAGCTGGGCAAATCACATTACTTCTGTGCATGCTCTCTGCAGCCTCCAGCCATCATGTCCCTGCAGCTTACCAGCTCCTGCCAGTGGTGAACAAGAAACCAAGGGACCCCCCCCAGGTCTTTTCCCAAGCAATGCTCTACCCTCTTCCCTCTCCAGACTCTAGAAAAAGTTGATGCAGGTGGCCCTGAGCACTGTGGTGGGTTTCAGGTAGGAGAGGAAAAGATGCTGAGCTGTGGGATGGCTGGTTTCAGGTAGGAGAGGAAAGGATGCTGAGCTGTGGGATGGCTCGTTTCAGAGACCTGACTGAAGACATTCATTAGAAGAGCAGGACTCACAGGTAATTCTCCTCATGGTGGGAGGGTTGAGTCGGAGGGACATGGGTGGGCTGAGGGCATTTACGAGCTCGGTGCCTGCAGAACTGTGCAGACAGCAGCCCACCAGAAATACAATGCTTGTATATGGAAGCTGTATATGTGGAAAACAGATCATGACAACTACATTTGAGGTTATTAGTTAGGATAACAGAGGAGACAACAAAGGGCAGATAGGAACACCACAAAATGTCTACAGGTTGGAGAAAAAGAAAACAGGATGAGAGAAGTCACCTTATTCTTTATAATGGAGAAAACTGTTCACGTGGCCCATCTCAAACACTCATTGCCATCAGCAAACTGTAGAAACTAGTAATACAGAAGAGTTCAAAAGTGACTAAATAAGCTCAGAAGAAAATGAATCAAGGTTTTTTAGTATAAAATGAGCCATTTTTGCCTCACGCAGTCCTTGAGCTACAGATTGCTGGAGCTAGGGTATTAGGGTAAGTATCACTACATGTTTGCCCTCTTCTTATGCTCTTGCCATTGTTGGCACCTGTCAGAGACAGGTGTTGATGTGAACAGAACTTTTGCCTGACCTGGCACTTCACTAGCGGATCAGACAGGACCTTGAAAAATCCAAGATATTCCTCTTTCTCCTCTCCCTCTTCTTTCTTTTCCCCTTTGCTCTAAGAAAGGTAACCTTCCACAGGAATATATCTGGAAATGATAGATCAATATGATGTCAACTTGCACAAAATGGCTGGTTTACATGTTTATCAAGTCCCAGGGGATTAACTCAATTGTGATAAATTCATGTTAGGGAAAAGATGCAGATTCTCAGAGGAGAAAGCCAAGCCATCGCTCTAGCTATAGAATACAACAAAGGAAGACTTGTTTACCTGCTCCTTAACCTCCATTTCCCTCATATGAACAAACCAGTTCCCCTACAGGTCTTCACTGAACAAAGTCCAGGGACACATCTCTCACATTTCCTCTCTTTGAAATAATCAATTACCTAATCAAAAAAAAGGTTGGCTCCATTTGACACGATCACTCCTCTGCTGTACTGAATGAGAAGCAGCCTCATAAGGAAGCAGGTCAGGAACTTGCCACTTTCCCCCCCAGAACACAGACGATGACTTCACTGACATTACTACCATGATCCCATAGCCCTAAGACAGCTTCAGGGCTATAGGCAGGATTTTGGTGTTAGAGAAAGCTGATCTGGCACTAACGATGTGCAACACAGCAAAACTGTTTGGCCCAGGAGAGACAGAAATTTCAATACACACTCCACATCAGAAGGCAACACCAAGAATACTATTAAATTAAAAGGTGAATGTAACACTTCTGTCCTTGACTGACAAAACAGAGCTGTATATAACCCTAGGCAACCACTTAGGTACTGTCTTTGGAGTTGATCAATTCCACAGGAAAACTTTAACTTCTTTTATTCCTGAAAAATGTCATTATAAGTGTTAATTCTTATACCTCCTCATTTGTATTTTCACCTGCACATTGGACTGAAAGTCTCTACAGTCATGGCAAAAGCCTGATGACAGAAGACTATTAAATGAGGCAGCCCTCCATTGAACATAAACTTCCTTAAAGAATGATGTCGGTCCCACCAAGCAAATTGGTCTCTTAGGGGAGAATGTGCTTTTGCTGACAAGGAATCCTGCAAGGATGAATGCCCCAAGCCCTGAAGATGTTCCAGGGGCATGTGGCCAGATGTTGGCACACCTGGCAGATGGTGTTGCTTTCTGTGCCTCTCCCGTTAGCTGTAACATGCAAACAACTGCGTTCTCATGGCAGCACTGCATTGGCATGTCAGGCATTTCCTCTGAGCCCTTTAAAAAAAAGAGTCATGTAATGTTGACACATCAGTGAAGGAATAAGCTGTAACATCACTGTAAATTCAACTTCATTTAATTCAGTTCCATGGAAAAATTCAGCAAGGCTTTCAGTATTCATCCCAGGCTGAGACAGCACATCTCAAGATTCCTAAATAATGTATTAAAAGCAGAAGAGTTAGGTTTCCCTTTAGTTTCTATGTCTCTTTTGTCAGCATTTAACATTACTGATCACAGGCTCTCTCTTTTCATCCATGGGAGATGTATTGTAGGATTCTCACCCACCAAGGACTGTGTCAGAGTCATTCCAGGACAGACATCCTGGTGGTCTGCAGGATGCTCCAGTGAGACCCTACAGCAGAGACACTCAGCCTCTGGTGTGATGTCGGTTTTCCCCTCTGGAACATCAGGGGCTTTTGGTACGACTAGACTGTGCACCATGTGCTGCTTTCATGCTCAGGGCACGTTCCTGACAAACACATGTCAAGCAGCAACTTCCTTGGACCAGGCATCCAAAACAACTCAAGTAGCATTATGTGCTTTGATACACCAGCCCTATACCTAGGTGAGGGTTACAAGTAGGAATACGTTTTTTCTTTCCGGGCCCCAGTCATATCTTGTAACATCAAAGCAAAGGTCACTTAGCTTAGTTGCAGTGCCAGCCACCGCAGCCTTATCTTTTCTGGTCTTCCTTCTCATTGCTCTTCTTTCTGTTTCAGGGGCACAATAACTCCATTTGCTTTTCCCATAAGATGATGACTTTTCAGGCCACTGTAGCAACCTGTAAGCAACTGTCCTTAACCAATCCTTATCCCCCAGGGAAACCATCATCTTATTGGGCTGCTATGACCACTCCTTCATTTCCTTGTGGGAAGCACAGCCAACCCAAACTTTTATATGTGCAGACACCACTGTCCTTCATCAGCATCATAACCGGAGTTTTTCCACCCTGATGATGTCCTCCAGTGTATTCGCATTTTTGTTTGGGGGAGGTTAATAGGGGTCATCACAAGGCAATGGTAATAAACAGGACAATGACCAGCACAGGGTCTTGAGACAGGCATATGGAGATTAGGTCAACCCCATAACTCCTCTTTCAGAGCAGCAGCTTCTCCCTGGCTGAAGTCACTTCTTATTGTAGTGACTTGTTCAGCCCAGAGGAGCAGCCAGCCACCTGGAGCCTCTTGGCTATTCCCGAGTTTATTACTGGATGAACGTCCAAAATTGTTCAATCTCCTCAAAAACAAGATCTAGGATTAATGTGGTGTGGGTTTATTTTAAGTACCATTTTTCCTCCAGAAGGCCTGGCCTACAGGGACTCGATGATCCCAGAGGTCTCTTCCAACCTGGTTGATTCTGTGATTCTGTGACAGAAATGATGTAGAAATTCTTCTGTTTTCAGTGAGCACATGCATGTGTGCAGCCAGATTTTCAAACAAAATCAGCTTAAAAATTCCTGGGGTTGATCATTTTTTTGGAAGGTTATTTGTCCCTGCATAATCACACCTCCTCAAAGAATGGTGACAGGTTGACGTTTACAAGCCTCTGCTGCCTCCAGGCTCTCGGTGTCCCTGCACTGCTGCCTCTGCAGGTCTGTGCGTCTCAGGTTGCTCTATAGAGACCTGTAGTAACACACAATGTACTGACCTGTAAGTAGCTCAGAGGAGCTCCAAGGAGCTCAGCGAGAGACAGAGCATCCGTCAGGCAGACCTGAGGCTGTGGATGAACTCCGATGGGAAGCAGGGGCCATCACACACCTTGGCACCTTTCAAACTGTGGAAGAACACATTCCCTCGTCTTTGCCTTTTCTAGTCTACAGCAGGACATAAAATAAGACAATCCAGTTTCTCCCCCCATTCCCCAAATCCCTAATTGCTACACTGCAAACTGGGAGACAGAGCAAACTTCATCCACCAGAGATTAATCAGGCCTCACCCTGTGCTGCTGCCATATTTCCAGGTGCTGTAGGGGGCCAGTGCAATACGAGAACCTGCAGAGAACAGGATGTAATAGCCACCATGATCCTGGCTTTCATCCCCTAGTGTCACTTCATCACAAACTTGGCCTGATCCTTAGAGAGGAAATGTTTTAACATTAGTATGAAATATTGAGTTTTATTTATCCTCAAGGCTACAAAATAAACAAAAGTCAGGAAGATGGCATGACTCAAAAAGACTATTAAGTTATCCTATTGGGAACCAGAGCAAAAATAAGAAAATAATTTCCCTTTTACATTGAAATAGTATTTGTTGTCACAGTCTGGTTACTACCACCCTTCCCTCTGCCTGAACTCCCCTAGTTAAAGAGCTGGGACCATCACTCTGCTGTCCTCCGCAAGAAGCAAACTGGAGGTATCCCAGTGGGGATTTGCCTATCTTTCATTCACAGGAACATGCCACTTGACAGATATTGAGTATGAGCCCACGATTAAGGGCATAAGTCTAGGAAAGGACTTGGGATTATTCTTGTCTGTGAGGTGGTAGCATGCACCCTCTTGCTAGTGCTTCTGCCTCCCCTTTTATCCTTTGCTCTGTGTCATTAACATGGAGACTCCCCAAAGCAGAGCCTCCTTTTGTGTCAAAGAGAACAAAAACAGTGGTGATGAGCAGGACTTTCAGCTACCTGCCTATCTAGTCCTCATGCTGTTTCTGCCTGGGCAATTCGTGTTGTCATCACTCCTTCCCAGGTCCCTCTAATCTTAGCCTCTGCTGCTACCTGCATGTCCTGAGGGTCAACTTCACTCTTACATCTGCATCCCTCTGTCCCTTCAAGTCTCTTCCAAAGTCTTTTCTTCTAGATCATTTACTAATCTAAATTGTCCATTCCCAACCAGTGTGGACTTGAAACTGGGGGAGGGACAGAGAAGGAGGGAGAAGAAAGGCAAAGAAAAGGAAGAAGGGGATACATGCAAGATCTGAGGCTCACTGCAGCAGTTTTCTTCTCATCTTCATGTGTGCTTTGCCCCTTCAGAGCATTTGTCCTTTCCAACTGATGGTTTCATTTTTGTGCATAAAGTACTGAGCAGTATTAGGGCATCATGGAAATAATAATGAATAATGCAATCTCTCACCTTCCCACTGGAATAAAATCATCGTTTGATTTGTGAATAATTTTCTTAAATTTCTTAAACTCCCACTAAAAACTTCTGTCAGAGATGAAATTTTTTTTTAATTATTAATGGTGCTTCCCATTAAAATAAATAAAACAATGTTGAGTTTCTAAATGACCTGGTGGTATTCAGAGGCAACTGCAGAGCAAATTATTTGATGAGGCTGGTAATCACAAAAAAAATTAATCAAATTTTCTTTTTATAAATTATAAACATTTCCTAGGGAACACACCAGAAACATCTTAATTAAGAGCTTTAAGATCACAGTGCAGCTGAGATTTCCGCTCAATCTCTCTCGCTCTCTCTGGTGTTTCCTATATGGAAAAGGGCTACTTGCCAAAGGATCCCAGTTCAGTTCATGCTAAAGTGAGTGGGAGTTTCCCTTTCACCTCAGCCAGTGTTGAATGAGCCGCAGTGTCCTCATACAGGCCACAGCGGCCTCAGCTGGACCCCTCCGTGCCTTCCCTTTTCTTCCAGGCAAACTGCCAGGACTCTGCTGATGGGACATGTGATTTCTTTTCTCTTTCTCTTTTCTCAATTATATAAGTTTCCATTGTAAATCTTCAGTGGTAAAATTTTCAATGCAGTAAGGAAAGGGCAGTTCAGTCAGATGACTTTCAGTTGAGTTTATTAAAACCATGAAGAAGTGGCAATAGAAAGCTGAAAGTAATCTGTTTAGCACGATAGTGTGAGAGTATGTTATGAGTCTGATAAATTGGAGCAACAGCCTGAAATTAATAACAGAAGTTTCATTAGGACAAATGCAAACTTACTCACTTCAGAAAACATTCTCACAGGTACAGAAAGACTAATACTATTAAGAGGTCTTCAGAAATCTACTGGCAAGCCCTATTGGTAGTGCTCTCATGAGGATGATTTTGAGATAGCAAGGAACAGCTGCATAACCTGATCAGGGTTTTCATAAATTATCCTTAAAAAAAATACCTTAAAGTCTTCCCCAAACAGCAGAGGAAGGACCATTTGCCTCACTGGTTTTCATTCTCCTTTATCTTGTCCCAGAGTGCTATAAAATCCACAGTAATTATATTTAAGTACCTATAATCAAGAATCTTGAAGGAGGATATATGAGAGAGCATAAGCTGCAGTAACTCTGATGCCACCACTGTAACAGTTGCAGGCAGATAAGAACCAGGAAAGGGGGCACAGAGCCACCAGTGGGAGGAGGAGAAATCCCCATCGCTCCTCCTCTGCACCCCTGCAAAGTGACCCCCAACACCGTGGCGAGCTCCAGGGGACTGACACCAAGAGGGCAGCTTGCCGGCATGCAACTTGACTCAGAAAGATGGCTTCTCCTGAAAAAGGACGAAACAGCAGTTCATCTAGTGTGGTTCTCCAAAAACCTGATACTATCTCCAAATCACTAGGACATCTGCCAAACAACAAATACAGGCATTGGAACTTGCCTGCTCTAGACCGAAGCCCCATCTCCGGTCATACAGACTTCATCACAAATAGAGCAAAGTACCTTTTCCTCCCAAATACGTGACATCTTCTATGGCTGCAACAGAGCAGTAAGCCCAAATAAATTGCTTATGGATATGATGTGCAGTGAATACACCAACACTTGGGAATCTGCGTAAGCTTATCTCACAAAGCACTCATTAAGAGAAGGTAAAGGTGGGGTATGTGGTCTTTCTGTTCACAAAGTCTTCTGGTTGCCGTCCTGTTGAAGACTTACCTTATGCAATTTTAATGTTCGTGTACTTTCTTTTAATCCTCAGAAACTGATAGTTAAAATTTGTATTTGTTGTTTTCCTTCTAAGAAAAGGGCATTTCATAGTCTCGATGCAGCCAAAATATCCTGTCCATTCAAAGACTACATCCAGCCAGGCAAGGGCTCCTAAAGGTAGGTTTGTATTATTCTTCATTGTTCCAGTTCAGTCAGGAGACTTCAACAGACATGAACCAGGCAGGAGTTGGTGGTCCCTCCCAGAGGTTGATCTGACACCACCTATGACAAGGACCTCTGGGTCCCCCTAATCGCCTGTGTTAGACCAGTCCCAGACCCAGTGCACTTTGCTTTGGTCCACAACGTCCTTTCCTCACACACAGTAGCCACATCTCTCCTCCTACACAGAGCCTGTGTGCCACTCACCACCCCACGGGATGGTGATGGCTGCCCCTACATCTCACCTGGGTTGCCCTGGCTCAGGACCAGAGCTCCTCAGAGGCCCATGGGTTGCCTCTCCCTCTCCTAAGTTTGTCTAACAGCAACCAAGAGGTTCAAAATTTATCACAGATGTGGGAAGAGGCAAGAAGAGATGTGGGTAGGATAGCTGCAGAAATTTTGTCCCCCTAGGAAATGGGGAAGGCTTATTTGGGAGGGGTTAAGCCTTTCCTAAAGTACCCAAGAAACTTAAAATGTGACTTTCAAATCTTTATTAATCATATACTTTTCAAATAATTTCAAAAAATATGTAAAAGTACTTTTTCTCAGCGCTGACTGTTTCTTTGCCAAGTCATAACTTAATGTCACAAGCCATTCCAACAGTTTGATTTTTTTTTAAAAAGTAAAAAGTAAAGTCTTTCTCATGTTCATCATTACAAAAGAAACAGCATATACACTCACAGAGTCCCAGCTTAAACAAACAAAAGAACAGCTAATAATGTGTACTCAGGACCATGTAAAAACAGAATATAATAGAAATTCAAGTGGTAATCTTACTGCATCAATCAAATTTTAGTACTAGTGACCCTCTTTTCCCCAGAGGGCTTGACACTTCAGATTTGAAAAAGCTGCTGACAAGATCACAGGGATAAATTTGGAAATATATTTAAACTGTGCGAGAACATTAATTTAAATTATGATAATATGACCTATTAAAGAAAGAAATTAAAATCTCCCAATTGATTATGTATGTCAAAAGAAATTAAATTCCAAAAGGGGCTGAAACACCAGTTACGCCTCAGTTTTGAAGAGGCGGAGAGAATATGAATGTTTAATTCTCTGGCTGTTTACAGAAGCTATCTAGTGGCTTTCAACCTTCTCCAATTTTCCCTAAAAATTTACAGCAGAGTATCCCATTAAAGAAAACACAAGCCTACTCACAAGAGGCTTGCTTTACTTGGTTACTTTTACTGATCTGTCAGAAATAATCTGTGGAAATTAAGGGCCTAAAGAGCAGTAGTCAAACCCCGCTGAGCACAGACGCTGCTTCCACAGTTAATCGATACAAAGGCAGCTTGCCGTCAGCTTTTGGGATGCCCAAAGTGTGACTTGGATTTGGATTTGCAAGGCACATGCAGGCACAGGTCCTGGTGAGACCATGGGTGGAACCAAAAGCTCAGCTGTGCTCACCAGCAGATGTAATTAGCAGAAGGCTTCACCCGTACGAATTGCTTAACTGCAGGGTAAGGAGGCATGGGCTGCAAGAAGACTTTTGCTACCTAGGAAAAGAAAAAACGCGGTAAAAGGTAATGGGGAGAACTGACTATGCTATAGCAAGACTGAACTGCAGGCCCATACTGCCAGATTTCCTCTGAACCCTCATCCATTTACATTTGCAATAGCAAGTCCCCATAAATCAATGTTTCTTTGGAAAAGGAAGTCCAGATCTCCTGTACTTTTGCTCTGTTGCTGACAGCTTGGCCCATGATCTTTCCCTTCACCCTCTGTCAATGGATCAGGCAAGGAGAGCAGAGCCAACAGCCCCAGACAGTCTCTTAATCTCACCTGAGCAATTAGGTCTACTTCATATATGCAGTTAAACATTCCATTCTCTCCCTGGCACAAGGCAGCAGAGGCAAGGGAGAGGCAAGGGCTGCCACTAGGGAATTTGGGGACTTGAGCCTTTCTTTGACCTACCAACTCCACTCTAGAACACATGGTCAGTTTGGCCCTTCTCCTCCCAAACTGTTAGCTGTTTCAGATGCTGCCTTTCTCCCTTTTTACACAAAATCTAAGTTTTGTTCAATTGTGAAAATTATACAACTTCCAAAACTTTCATAATTCTCACAAATCAGAATTTTTACATTCTGGCCAGAGAAGGTCATCCAGATCTTCTGCTGCAGGGACCAGGACAAGCATAGTGGCTTCATCACCATTGTTCTCATCCTTGATACTTACCTTCCCTTTTTCGGATCACCTTATGCATTTATAGCAGCACAGCACTGCTGAGGACAATGCGTGGTACTCGTCTCTGGGGCAGAACATCATGCCAATTATTCTTCATCTCTCTTTTACAAAGAACAGGTAGAAAACAGAAAGAGATACAATTCTCCTATCTTCATTCTCACAGTTTCCTGAAACTTATTATTTATTGTTGTATTTTTAAATGTTGTATGATTATCTAAGAACTAGAAGGCCAGAACTAGAAGGTTACATAAACATTAGACAAATAACAACTACAGTATCAAGTTAATAATTCAGATTAGTGAAAGTTGCCCAAAACTTAACCTTCAAATGAATAAATAAGTGTACAAGGCATGACCTTGCTGTATTGCTGGAAACGCTGTTTATTTCCATAGCACTGATATCAGCTGTGTCCTGTGTCCCCCAAAATTAAAAGAACATATCCACTGGCATATGACTAAAAAATACAAGACTAGGCCTGCACCACAGAAAAGAAAAGATTATGTAAAGAATTAGATCAGTATGACTCATCCTGAACATTGGGTTTGAAGCATGTTAATAGTACTATTGTGGTATCAAGCTGGCTGCTACAGTTAAGATTGCTCTTGGAATTTCCATTATAAATCCTATTTTCAAGGGTTTATAACTTGGCTGTAGTATAAATTCAATCACAGCTGAAACTCAACATACAGAGTCTCATTGGAAGCAAAAGGTTTTTCAAAGAAAAATCCTTTTGGTTGTTTGAGGTCAAAGGAATGAAAAAAACAGTAGAATCATTAAG
The DNA here is from genome assembly GCF_013368605.1 of Nyctibius grandis. Taxonomy (NCBI): domain Eukaryota; kingdom Metazoa; phylum Chordata; class Aves; order Nyctibiiformes; family Nyctibiidae; genus Nyctibius; species Nyctibius grandis. The sequence continues at coordinate 108,603,868 of NC_090659.1, forward strand.
GGAGAGTTGACACTTTTCTGCCCTCCTGTAAATTACAAATGACCTCTGTATTTAAACTCAGGATTTCATAGGTCATTAATCCAGAATGGAGAATGCTATCTCTAGGTGTATGGAAACAAAACTCATTAAAAACACTTGAACTGTTACCCTGAAAGAACTACTAGAAGGTATATTCAGCAACTTCTCCAAAGTTTCAGTATAAGTTTTGATATTCCGAGGACCACATTTCAGCATTGGCATAAACTGCAGAGCTTCCGTCAATTTCTGAGCAACTAATGACATCACGTTTCAAGCATGGAGTTGTCTCCAAGTACATTCAGCAAAGCCATCCCATTGGCACCAGGCAAGAAACTCAGGTTTCCAAAAGTCAGCTCAGGTACATTCATGTGGTCAAACTCTGGCTGCACCAGAGGCTTCATGTGATCCCTGTGTTTTCTGTGTAGATCAACAAGACCTACGCAGGTCAATAAGCAGCATTTTATACATAGTCAGTCCCTCCTAGATGTGAAACAGCAAAATACATCCCAGTGAGGTATCTTGTTCAATCCACCACTTACCTGGACTCTTGCCCACTTCCCTCTTCCCCCATATTCACACAGCTGGTTAATAATAAGCATTTAAGCCATCTGTTAATACTGCATTTTCAGTTCCCGAAGCACACACTTTCTCTGCTTTAGTTGAGAAAAGACCACTACTTCCACCAGCTTCCAGAAGATAATCCTTTCAGCTAGTCTTTGGACTGAGACCTTTGTTTCTACACACCTTATATGCAAGGAAAAGCACAGGAATTCATTAAATAACGATGATTTTGAGTACTCCAAATATGCAATATGCCAAATGCTTGCCAGCTGAAGCGCACACCAACAGTGGGGAAAACCTCTGGCCCCAGAGCTGGTATAAAATCAGAGGAGTCACTTTTGTATTTTTAAAAGAGGGATCATAGGAAGTACCCGAGACTTCAAGTATTTCTAAAAAGATGGGAGGCTTTGGGAGGACGGTGCTGGTGAGACAGGAAGGGTGCAGCTGTGCTGCAGGACACAGCACTGTGCAGGGAAGCCCATGCCAGCCAGTGGCTAGTGGGGCCCCAAAAGGGCTCATCAGCCCAAGCCCACAGGTGGGCTCACCCCAGGCTGGTCCTGCTAACAGGGCAAAGCACTGCAATGTGCCGCCATATAAATGATCTATGTTAGAATGAAAAGAAGAAAGAAAAGTGTTGACATCGGCATCTAGCAAAAAGATTTGTCTTAGGTAAGCGGCTTTCATTTCAGATCGAGCTGTTTACTCATTCCTAGTCAGATCTTTAATGTCAGTAGCAGTAGTCTGGAGGGTTAATAGCACTTTATTGATACAGGTTGAAACCTAATTGGATGCTTATAATTGAGTGTTTCTAAATGGAAGGAATTAACTGCATCTATGAAAATTTGATGAGGCTCCTGTCAGGTGTCCATCTAGATTGGAAGTATTTCCCCAAAGCTGCTGAGTTAGTAAGCTTCTTAATTTCATTGAAGGAGATTTTGTTTCATTAACTTTCCTCACCTGCATCTGTCTAAACTTGTCAAAAGAATTTCAAACGAACATCAGACCACCTCAATGCACCTCAAACACATAACTGCTACGAGGACCCGGATTGCAGGCCCTTGAGGCAAAATGTACAAAACCCTTAAATAACGGTTTTGATCTTCAAATTCACAATGTTCCTTCATCCTTTTTTTTTCCCCTCTTCACATGAAATACACGTCAGCTAATAAGCAATGCCTGCCAGTGACCAGAGGAACCACAGGGTTCAGGTGGTGGGAGCAGCTGCTTGGCCCCTCACAGGGACACCCCCAGGAGCTGGGACACTTGGCACCCAGCAGGTTTCACAGCTCCAAATTACTCTTTCTGCTTGAAATAAAACCAAACCACTCAAAATGTTTGGGGTTTTTCCCTGCATTAAAACAGTGTTAAGGGGTGTTCAGTAGGTTCCACAACACATGACGGGATTGCAGAGCCTCCGCTTCATCTTACCCTCTGTTTGGTAAGCAGTATTTCTTCCCATATGTTATGAAGCAGCGCAATAAAGCAGAAGGGTCCCAACCTGCAATATCACAAGAGTCTGTCTGAGGGCAACTTAATGATCCCTTTAAAAATCTGATGATGAGGAAAACATATGAAGGGTAGTTTATGGGAAAATTGAGGAGCTTACTGCAGAAACTTGTATTGCTGGCAATACAGTGAAGGATTGCAGTACTCTCTCCTTGCATATGAGATAATAAATACAAACAAGCAGAAAATATTTTTCCTCAGTGTCTGTGCCAGTAAAAGATACCCTTTTAGGAATTTGCTGTGGCCTCAAAACCCAGGAGCTGGGACCTTTGCAGCTTTTCTAAACTGCAACAGAAGCACAGTGTGTCAAAGTCAACCTTACTGTGCAACACCATCAACTTCAGAGCAAGGAAAAGAGGCGAGGGGAAAGCACTGCTGCTGTGGACAAGCAAGAGCTTAAAAGGACAGCGAGGGCCAGGTTCAGGAAACGTCTTAGAGACCCAACTATGTTGGTTGCACCAAATTTTAGTTTCAACATTCAAGAGACAACACTGACAGTTGCCATGGGGCTGGGGAGGTGGAAGAGTTTCCAGGGTGAAAGAAGAACAGGTGAAAAACTGGTTTAACCCAACATCCAAGCACTCCGCAGTGGGAAAAGTGCGTATGCAGTACAGGGGTGAGGAATGCAAACTCTATATCCCCTCACCTGGACAAGGACCATCACCAGCAGCACCACTAGTATTGCCAGATGGAAAAAGAAAGGATTCAGTTTGGACCCCCACTTCTCTAGAAACACCTTCCTACAGCCAAAGGAGCAGAAAAAAGGAGAGAGCAAGTGTCTTTTTACTCTGAAAGGAAATAAGGGTAATGGTAGAGGGTGACTAACATGTAAAAGTGAGACTTTGCAAAGTCACAACAAATTTAAGCCACCAGTCATTAGTAAGTAAAGGAGATTCGGGATCAAAACTGTGGGGTGAAATGTTTCTGCTTATTTAGGTTCACAGTCCATCATTTCCATAAGGTGAAACCAAGCCCTGGCAAGTGCCTCATACACAACTGTTTTGGCTCATGTAATAGCCCTCAAATAATAGCCCCAGATGATCAGAGAAGAAAACAATTTGCTGAACAAACGTGTCCCCGTGTCACAGAGTTTCCAGTGGCAGAGCAGAGAAAGCCATCAAAGATAGTCAAATGCACAGAAGTGTGTTTATGGGTGTTTAGGAACAAAACTGCCTCATTTGCTTCAAACTAAAACTGGCATAAGCCTACTGGTGGGAGGGAAGATGAGAGCTCGTCTGGACTTCTTCCATCTTAAAATAGAAGGGGAAATCTCTAGGAAGCAAACCTACGCACTGAGCCACGAGGAGAGCTGAGCCTTGGGAATCTCCTGGGGATTTTCCAGACCAGGATGGGTGCAGCTTCAGCAAAAGGTAAGCTTCAAAATTAGCCCCAGCATGACACAGAGCCAAGAGGCACCACTACATGCAGAGATGCCCAGTGGACAAAGCTGGGGAGTGGTGGCAACATGGAGCAGCAACGCTCAGTGCAGGACACTGTTTTGCAACCTGTTGAGTCAGGGACATCCATGGAGTTCCTGAACTGGTAGAGAGAAGAGTCTTCACTTAGACAGAGGACTACTTCTACACCAAAACATTAAAAAGAGAGGGCTGGTATATCATCTTCAGAGCATTCAGTTTGGTACCATGCTTGGTCACTTCCTCACTGCACCTTCTCTGGTCATGATGCTGCTTGGTGAAGGAGCACATTCCCAATCCTCAGTGGGGTGAAAGAGTGCCATCTCCTGAACTGAGCCACACACGTGATCCTCTTCAAATTAATTTTGGTGGCAGCACGTATGAGGTAGGGTACAGTGCTGATCAACATAAACAAGGTTGTCAAGATAAAAGAAAGAATGATAGACTGAATACTTAACTTATTTTTAAAGAAATAATGAAATTGCTTCTCTTTAAACCCAAATACTTTAATTGTGTTTGATGCATTGTAAAAATCTTCTTATAAGCAGAAATACTTACTTATTTAAAAAAAAAACAAAGAGATGTTTTCAAAGGACTTAAAAGACATTTTGTTATTTTCTCAGGGTAATAAAACAAAAATAAAAACGGTGTAACTGTTATACCAAAAACTAGGCAGAAGAAATTCAGCTACTATCTATATGGTTAAGACAAAGTGAATCAAAATTGTACCTTCCATTACACAGAACACGGAATTGTTGTATCTATCTATATTAGAAATGTAATGAAAAAATGTGTTAGACCTGAAAAATAAACCAATAAAAATCCATGCCAGCTGCACGTTCAATGGCTGCTATAGCACATACACCACTATGCTCCTGTGGGCTGTCCCCCGAATACCATCCTTGCTGCCCTGCATGAATGCATGTGCTTTCATGATACACTAGGTAAGTGCCATAATACAGAAACATGAAACTTTGCCCATAATTTTTAATTGCATAAAGATTTTTTAAATAGAAAACATCACTATCCTTTTTCAATCTGTGAAGCTATTCCAAACAAGGGAAAGTAAAATTTAATTAAACCTAATTCAAATCTCTTCCCTATCTCCCAGTGGAAAAGCCTTATCTACAAGGGCCCAGCTGCCAGACTTCTGAGAGGGGCATATTTAGGGTGGTTTATGTCAAGCAGTCATTGCATTAATGGATGAACTGTTCATATAGCCGAGACTGGAACCCAAATTTTCAAGTGAGAACATGAGTGCCATAGGCATTCACTTGTGTGCTCTCTCAGCCCATGATTTTTTTTCATGAACAGGGAAAAAAATCCCTTATTCAATGATGAAGAGAAGTGAACCGAATTTCTTCAGGCAAGGAGAAGTTTGGCTGTGGTCTTCCTCATGGCAGAGAGAGCATTTCTCTCATCCTAACTACTGGATTGTAAAATGAAGGCTAGATTCCTGCTGCCTTTTTTTTTGGCAGTACTAGCCTTCAGGAAAAGCTTCCAGCTGTAAATCCAGACTGATGCAGGTGCTTCCCTTAGCTCTGAGAAAAGATCTGAGTCCCAGAGAAGGAAATAATTTAAAACACATCCCCATCTGAAGTGACCATTGTTAACTGGCATATCTACTGCCAGTTCAGCATGCTGCCTCCTGCTGCTGCCCTCCATCCATGCTTAAATCTGTCCCTACACCTTGCAGAGAGACAAGCTTCTTACCTGGGACGCTGGAGTCTACTGCCAAGACATAGCGACAAACCACAAAACACTCCACACTGTGGTGCGCGAGTCCTTTATTGGACAGCCGTTCCTGCTTCACAGATCACACACACCACACATCAGAGCATCAGTCCCATGAGCCTCACATAGACCGGTCCAGCACCAAGGACCTGGGGCACACGACATCACTCTGACCAGTCAACATGCAGGTCTGTGGATGACAGCTCAGCTCCTATGCTTTGTGGTTCCTTCCCTTGGGCTTCAGCTTCTACATGGTGTTGCACACTGTGTATGCTGCCCTCCTCTCTCCCCTCCTGCCCAGTTGTCTTAACAATTATTTTTTCCCCATGTTAATTAGCATAGCCACCAATGGCTTCACTAGTCACATAGCCCAAGGCAAGCCAGTAGTTGCCACCATGGTTTTCATCAGCTTCTGTTTCCCATCAAAATTTTGGAAAAATGAAATGTTACCTTTGTTATCCAGCTCACATAGGATTAATTGGGTCCATGCTGGCTAGGCAGAGGCAGACAGGTCTCACCTGCCCAGGAGGTGCCCCAAGGCAGGCTGCAGCCACAGATGGTTCTACTGCATTGATGCTTAGAGACAAAGAAGACGTGCATAGTATAGGACTTTCTGACTGACAATGATAATCAGATGGCTGATTCTTCAGCCAAAGTATCTTCTACAAACAGAGCAGCATACCAGTCACAAGACCAAGAAGTGACATTGAAATAATCAAAAGAGGAAAGGTCTTAATAATCCCTCCTCAGTCAGATGCCTTCTTGAAACCCACTGCCTTCTGCATCACCCCAAGAACTTAACCCTGTAAAAATTTATATATGTAACAGAACCACGGAGCCATACCTACTTCTCATTATAAGACTTGCCTTCCTTTGTCTTCTTAGGGAAGATTAGACAGATTTTAAATTTAGTTCACATAACATCATTCCAACATTTGAGTGTTTATTAGGATCAAAAAGCACTCCTACATTGACTTTGAATCTCCCAACTTCGTTAAGTTTATTTTTCTGCCCGTCCACTGAGGGCATCTGTCTGTGAGACATTTCATGCTCTCTTAATTCACTTGCATTCAGAGGTGATCTTTGGTTTCTCTTCATCCTGCCTGATCTAGTCTGTTCAATTCAGCTGCAGTCAAGTGTCTCCAGCTGAGTCTACTGCAGGCCTTGCTCGAGAGCTGCAGATGTTCTCTAGATCTTCCTGGAATACGCTGTCTGCACTGCCAGAAAATAAAATAAAAAGTCCGAGTAAAGCAGAACTCAAACTGGACAAAAGAATTGATCCTGCCCAGGCACACCGGCCTCTGTCAATCCTGTACAAAGCTCTGTTGTGGAGCGGCACTGACTCAACCCTGTCCAAGGAGCACAATACGTTTGCACAATAATATAACCCAGCACAGTAATATATCCCAGCCAAGCACAAACAACATAATGGAGCTGGTTGAAAAATCTGTTTGGGATTTTACGGCATTTTTTTACCCACTTTATTCGTTCATCCTGCCAGAAACTATAGGAAGTCTAAAGCAGTTAGAACAAGATGTTCAGGATGCAGCATAAGGCAGGAGAACAAGAGCAATTTATTCCATATCCAAAACAGGATAAATAACTCAGTGTAACATAGAGGAATAAAGAAAGAAACATTTTTAAGGGAGCTGGGGATCTCCTTTGAAAGACACTTTCTGCATGTACTTTGCCTGCTACCGGCCCATCATCCTTCCCGTGGGGACAGCAAGGTTTGTATCACCAGTCTGAGTGGCACCGAGTGTGTGCTCGGTGCCTTTAGCACAGTCGTGACAGAGAGCTGGGGATAATCTGTCGTTGTATATGCATTCAACGCACCAAGCAGCTTCCCTGCAGCGCTGGAGGCACAGAGGACTTCCGAGCAGAGTGCATGGTCCCTGCAGCCATCACAGGAACCAAGACCACAGTCTGCAGGGAGGCAGAGGAACGCACGCCCGTATCCCCAACTGCACCGGCTAAGGACTCTGATTGATAAAGGCAATCACGGCAGCGCATCTGATTTCACTGAAAGGGTGGAGTAGGAGAAGCTGGAGGTGAGTTTATCTTGCACCCCCTGCTCAGCACTTCTCGATAAGACCCTGTGCTTCACTTTGCTCTTCTAGTTGAGCAGCACTTCTGACTTACTCAGAAGCACAAAGCACATCGCAGCAGACAGGAAAAACACAGTGGGACTTGGAAAGCAGAAAGATGGGGCATAAAAAACAATTGCTCAGGGGATGAGTCTGCCACTCCTAATCCCTCAACCGTTTTAAAGTCTCAGTGTGACACTGGAATGCACCCAAGACTCCTCAGATTACAACAGCCTTCATCCTCTTTCACAGCGTTTCAGTTAAATGGAGGTATATTAAAGTAAAAGGGAGTTTGACACGGTCTTCAAAGGGCCCCTAATCTCACAAGAGTTATTGAAATGGAAAGGATATTTTGGGCCATCTCTTCTTGTTTAACTGCCTGATCAGATAGACACTCTCATTGTCTGATTTGAGCAAACGTTGAGATTGAATTTAAGATTCACATCTCATAGCTTCTAATTTTATCACATTAGGGCTCAAATGAGATCTAGCAGCCCAGGCTCTTTCCAAACGGTAGCCTGCAGGACTCCTTTATGAAGTGGGTTAAAAAAGACCTTTGGTACTTTCCTAATAGATAGCCTTCATCATTTACAGATTTTAGAATGACAAAAAAGATTCACTGCAGAGCTAAAGCAAGCTGACAGGCTACATTCGAGTTGCATTTAATAGATAAGGAGACATTGCAGTACAATAGACGTTAAATATTTCTGCAGCTCTACTTTTCAATCTGTTATTAATACATGGAGAATTTGCTTCTCCCCTCTGCTGGACTTTTGATCATAAGGAGGGTATCTTCTGGGACAATTCCTTTCCTGGAGCCCATGTGCTCCATTTAGACTGTGTAAGATGTGATTTGGCTTAGTGTTGAGGTGTTTCAAAATAATTGAGAAGGGGGAAAAAAGGCATTTTGTGAGAATTTCTCTTCTCCTGATATCTAACAAGGCAAGAACAAAGTGGGCTTTGCAGGACTATTTTCTATTGAAACCTAGAGTATGGCATGTCCAGTCACAATCCAATGCTCTTTTGATATGACGCAATATGCTACCCAATGGGCTAAGAGCAAATATCGGACCGCAGGTTACAGGACAACATTTTTCCTACTTTTTCTTTTTTCATCAGGAACAAAATAAGCAAGGAAGACAGTGGCTGATTGTGTGCTACCAAGGGTTATCCATTTCTCTGGTCATTAGCTACAATTAACTGTGTAAATATACAGTTTGCTGTTTTATGCTTCCTGGCAGGCTAATGTAATTTTATCTGAAGCAGAGGGTGCAATGTGGGGGATTTAATTGCTGGGTCTTTTGTCAAACAACTGTCATCTCTTCCATGTGCACAGTCTTTGGGATATGGTAAATCCATCTAAATGAACAGGTGACAAGTTTCCTCTCCATCTAAGCCAGAGGATAAGGGTAGTGACTACCATCTCTTTTGGTGCTTATATAGAAAAATTAGAGTGTGTGTTGGTAACTGAAAGATGAAGAGGGATCCTTACTACCGTAGCACCTAGAAACCTCAGCCAAAGTGCGTGTCCCACTGGATAAGGTCCTCATCAAGCAAATAAATAAAACCAAACCTCAATCTTTAAGCATTCACAGCTTAGACACAGCCTGCACAGGAAACAGAGGACAAACTGGGACCAGAAAGGGAACAGCATTGCCCAGTGTGATGGTGAAGTAGAAGATGATCCTTTCAACTCTGTATTATTTGGGTTATGCTTCCTTCCAACAGTATGACTGGTCCTGTTGTATTGATTTCTTGTTCATTAAACATGAAGGATATCACTTTCAAACATGTCCCTTTAGCTAAGGGTCCTGAGTCCCATTCACAAAGGTGATTTTCAAGATACCTGTGACAGACAGCTATTTGCCCAAGTCACTGAGACACTTCAGACATTTTCACCCAGGTGCTTAATTAACCCAACAAGAGCTGCAACACCAACATTGCAGCCTTCCCCCATTTCACCCTAGCACTGGCCCTCAGGCTTTGCTCAGAGAAGACAGCGGGTCAGACTGAGGAGCCACATGGACATTCAACAGCCCTCCCATGTGCAGTGTCCAGGGAAGGCTGCCATTGAAATTCATCCAAAGCAGTGAGGTAATGGTGAGGTGAGACCACCCAGGCCCCAAGTCTGTGGCACGAGTCCATGATATTTGTGCAGCCTCAGAAAGCATCTATTGCATGTGATAGGAAATACATTCATATGTATGTAGAGACTTAAACAAAAGAGCGGACAGACAGTAAAGGCCAAATCCTGTTTGCATTATTTACAGACACACACATGCCCAGCTACCTACAAAGAAGAGATCACAGCTGAGTGGTGAACAATACCTAGTTTTCACACGAGGGCTGCTCTGACAGATTTCCCCTATGCTCAGGGGCACAATCCCACAAGTGCCACCAGAGAAGTCCACGCTCAGACACTACTAACCACAGAGAAGAACATTCAAACCCAGCCAGGGGCCACAAGGGTTAGTGGTAACCTGGGGCGCAGAGGTCTGAAGCAAAACCAGAAGTGATGCTCAGGCAGCTCAGGTACTTGCTGATCTTCCCTTGGCTTACTGGAGCAGGGCTCTTCTCAACATGAGGCTCCTACCACCTGGGGAGAATACTACTCTGACAATATTTCTTCTGAAATAGTCTTTGACACTATTTTTCCTAAATGCCTGATTATTTCTGTTTAAGAACCCCTACAGTAAAGAGCTATATTAAGTCCCAGCAGCACTCATCCCATTGTCTAATGTATTTGTTTAGTGTAATATGCTTATGACCTTGGCACCCTTCTATTCTTCTAATGCCCAAAGGACATCAGGGCAGAGCACCAACACAAAACAAGAAGACCCTAACAGGGCAAGCAGAAGCTGACAAGACACAAGTTGACCATCCATGGAGTCTTCTTCCCTGCTTCTGTAAGACAAACCATCAAGTAAACTCTGCCTCATCCATCCCCTTTGTGCAGTTATCCAGGTAGCCTGGCAGGTCACATTTCCACCTTTGCAGTAATTCTCTAAAAATTTGGGCATCATTGTGTCCAAAAAGTGGGAAAAGAAATCAGTTAAGTCCTTGTGCATAAAGTCAACTATAGAATGAAATGGTTAAGTGAACTACAGCCATCCTGTCGAAGGACAGCCAAGACAAAGTCCAGCGAGAGCATGTATATGACTCAGCACCATCTCAGTATCAGTTAACACAGTGTCCTCAGTGCATAAATTTAAATTAACTAAAATTGAACCAAAGATGCTAGTGCACAGTGGAGATCTACTAAGAAGAGGGTTGAGGGGGGCAAGTGGTGGTCATTCTGAGCACAGCAGTAAGAGCTTTTCTGATAACAAGGATGAGTGTCTGGTCTTGGCAGCTCTGCTCTGAAGATGCAGAGTGGTCGTTAATGTTGCAATCAGATGCAGTGGGAATGTGCAGACGAAAGTACCTGTAACCTTCAGTTCCCGTTGTTCCCCGTGTCTGTCATCCTCAGAGAGCTGCCCTCCACCGTGCTTTGCAGGAATCAAAAGAGCCATCTCATTCCTAACCTACGTGCCACAGTTGTTTGGTCCTTGCATACATCACAGTGTTATCTGTCTCCTTGTAAAAGGACAGAGACAACATCCTCCTCCAGCTCATCAGCATGTGTGTCCCCAAATGAATTAACTACAGCAGCCACTTTTGGTTTTCTCAAACAAATGAAGATTTTGTTCTTAAATTAGGCTACAAAGAAAACATGTACAGCACAGGGACAAAGAGATTATGGGCTTCATTCTCAGGTTGTTTATTGCTGCCCTGCTCCAATGTAATTTCAGGGGATTTTCTCTCAATTTTCAACAACATGACAGTGATCAGAATCTCGATGTGTCCCAGTTCTCCTCCTGGAGAAGGTCAGTGAGTTCCTGTCCTAACCTCTGCTATGTAAGAAAGAAAATGATGCTTCACTCCTGTGATGGTAAATTGCTACTATAGACCCATTTAGGGTTTGATCCTCAGAGTCAGAGCTGGTATAAATTTCATCAGATACAGAGCATGACCCTCGCCCTTAGTCTTGCAAACATGAGACCTCTATTTAACAAGAGACTATGGAGTGGTTAAATATTTGAAGTTCACTTTTAAATAAGGCTGCCTAACGCTTAGAAAGTGCCATGCCTTCTCCTTAGTTCAATAGCATATAGAAATGCTCCTGGATTAAATGGAGTGTTTTGTGTCACTAGGAACAATATATGCAACATATTTCTGGTGACTATTATTCAGTAGCTAAGCTGAAGAGCTGAGGTCACTGCCCACTGCACTGCTGGTCCGGTGCCATCATTATGAGGTGATTTCCCGCCTCTGTGTATGTATGCTTTTGCCTCCTGTGATTCCTGGAACAGGTTGCCCAGTGAGGCTGTGCGATCTTCATCCTTGGAGATGTTTGAAACTCAACTGGACTGAGCAACCTAACCTAACTGGAACCACTTCAAGAATGGTGTGGGACTGGATGACCTCCAGAGGCCCCTTCTACCCTAAATTGTTCTGTGATTTGTTCACAAGCATATGGAACAAGAGTTACCAGCTCTTTGATTTGTCATCACCTAGCTAATTGGTCATTTTTTGACCACAAAGTCAGGTAGTTCCCTTTCCCTGACTCAATGTCATCGGTGTAAGAAGAACAAAAAGTAAATCAAAGAGCTCTTTCAGGAAAGAGTTACTGCATGGTATATAGAAGCAAACAATACATTTCAGTATTATTGGGTTGAAATGATAAAGAATAAGTCGCTCAGAAGACAGAAAATTATGAAGGACTATGAAAAAGGATTCCATCTGCCAAAACCAATAACTTTGCTAGACGCATTACCTACATCAGTAGACACTGTTCCCAGTTTTGCCAGCAGGCAAAACTTCACCTGAGCCAGAACATTGGGTCAGCACAGTAGAAAGTACCATGGGTCAGTCAGTAAAGGGCACCCTTCCTCCAGATGAATGTTGAGCTACAAATGATCTAATGCTAAAAGCCCTGGATTATTCTTTCTACCTTTGCACAGACATCTTGTGTGTCCTTGGCACTCACTTAGACTGATTCAGCTCAGCTAACTGCAGCTATCTAAATTTAGTCATCTGCTTGTCCAGGCTCTACCTGTAGCAAATGGAGAGCAAAACACCTCCAGATTCATCCCTCTTAATTTGGACAGGTATCTCAGATTGGCTTAAGTTTCTCATTAGGGCTGCCTATCTGTCACCCTTCACCCCTCATTGTCTTTACACTGGGTAGGGGAGGTGTCTGCTCACTTTGCCCAATGAGATCACAGTCCCATGTACTGGTTATTTCTTGTCCAGTTTCTGTCTGGCACACAAAGGAGCACTTGTCCTTGGCTGGGGCATCAAGGTACCGTCACTGGACAAAGCAGGCAGACAGCACTGGCATGGCCAGGAGCAACAAACAAACCCACAGCTCTATCAGCAACAACACATACCCCCAGGAGAGGCATCAAGAGACCCAGCGTGGGGAGGAGGCACGCACCCAGCATCCCACGGCTGCTGGACCTGCACACTTATGCAATAAAAGTGGAGAGCTAGCTAAAGTTTTGCTGGTAAAAGGACTGGTCTAATTCTATTTTATGTTCAATTACTTTGCTTAAAAAAAAAAAAAAAAAAAAGAAAAAAACAGGAGCAGACAACATTTTGGTGTTCAATGTGGAACAGTGCTTTATCATAAATTCCCTGCATAGCACCAGAAATGTATGATCTGCACTCTGAATAAATATTTAACACCTGAAATGGAGACTCCAACTTTGATCAGGGACTACACTTGGGAATAAATAGTCATTGCTTTTTAAATTGCTGCAGTTAAGCCATAGCAGGTTATACACAGCAGTTATATGAAGCTATATACAAAGAACAGTTTCTATGCCACCACACCAGGAGCAGAGTATGAGTTATACAACATTCAGACTGAGACACTCTGTCCAAGGGAAACCATATTCCTCACTCTGGGACTTCATATTGGACATTTATACCCTGGGCAAGGAAATGGATTTTCATAGGAATACACATTTATTACTCTTATTCAAACACAGCTTTAAAAATGTGCAAAGTATTTTTAAATCCAAATTAGAATTGAATTGCCTTAACTATTCAATGCCAGATCTTCTCTTCCTCTGAACAAAACCATATCCAAGATATTATGGGTTTGAAAATGTTCTAATTAATCCACTGCTGTTTATCGAGAATACACCAAAGAAGCCATAGTGACTGTTGTTTAAAGAGCACCAACAGCTGGCAATCAAAACCAACACTGTGGTCACTGACTCTAGGTCCTTCCACAACAGTAAACCCCCAAAAAAGTTACTTTCAAACTCTGTTACATATATGTGAAAATAATCAGTGGGAGTAAGAAAACAAAACAGCAATGATGATTTCAAGACTGTTCTATACAGCATGCAGTGTTACAGAACCGTGTATCTATTTCCAAACACTTGGCAAATCCCTGTCAGGAGCACCAGCTCTTTCATCTTTTAGACATCTTGCATGCTGACAAAATAAAAACATCTTTCCCTCTCCAGAGCCTTAAGTCATCCCAAAGTAATATAAAAGAAACACTGCAAAAAAAGCTAACTTGTCTGTGGTAGAAAATATTTTTCATTTCCACTGGAGAACCAGCACAGTCAGCTGCTGTGTCCCCAGGATGGTGATGGAGGGGAAAAACGCCACAACATCACCTACTAAATCAGTGAGTTAACGTTCTGCAGCAAGCAGATGTTCTCCAGCTGTCCCCAATTGGAGCTGAGCTGAGTTTCCAGGGTCATCCAGCAGCCCCGATGCATCTGCCTGCAACACACAATCCCAGCAAGCCTGATGTGCTGTGGGTACGGTACCTCCCTGAGCATGCCCTGCACCGAGCATGGGCACATGCAGTGCAGGAATCCCAGCCACAACCCTGCAAACCCAGGACAGGAGAGCTCAGCACAGCAGGCGGGGGCCCTGCAGGAACCCACCATGCAGCCCCTCAGCAGATGTCACAGGACCTCAGGACCTCAGCTGTACACCCCATCCAGGCAGTGCTGGTCTGGCATGACATTTAGTTATGCTTTGTCTTCTTCCCCATGACCAAGACACTACTACATGTGTTTGCAGTTCTGCCTAGCATCCTGACCCAACATCACTTTTCATGGAAAGCTGGTCTTCAAAAGTAACACGTAAACCAGCTTCCCTAGCTCTCCCAACAGAAGACAGCTACAGGCTCGCCTTGCCATCCCAAAGGAAAAAAATAAATCATTTCCCAATGAACTGTAATGAACCTGCAACGAACCTGCAGCTTCTCCCCCAAAGCCTCTCACACACACTATCCCCCCAAACTCACAGCACTCCAGAGACCAGAGCTTGTGATTCAGTCCATAATGTCCATGTCTTGAACACAGGTAGTAACTGGAATTATCGAGGGTGATAACCTATCACTCTATCAAGACAGCATATCCCAGGCCTTTATCAGACATGAGAAACACTTCTATTCATCCTGGCTGAGAAGGCAGGCCCAGATCCAGAAAGGTTTTTAGCTCCTATCTCTCACCAAAAGCAACAACCTGTAGGCACCTGCATGGTCCCATGGCCCCAGCAAGGTTCGTGCTCTCTAAGTCATCTGTGCCACAGCCCGTTTGCCATTAAACCCCAGCCCAGGTGAGATGGAGAGCAGCACACTGAAACCCCATCAGCATGCACATAAATGCAGCTTGCACATTAAAGCTTTATCAAGCATAGTTACTGTATAATGCATTTTACCTGTTGCGAGGTGAAGAATTTAAGTCTGGCTCTTCTTTGAGGTTTCTGACAGCCATTTCGGTTCAATGATATCTCATTACCTAGTGCAGGCATCGCCTGCCTGCGCCATCGCTCATTGCAAGCAGACTTTCACAAATGCCTTTTCTTTGCACCAGACTCTATTTGCATACTGCTCACTTGTAGCCATAGGCATCTGATCCATTAAGCTTTACACTTCAGTGAGCAGACTTTCAGCCCCCAGGGCACAGTGCCGTTTGATGCCAAGCAGCTCTGGAGCACCAGATATCCCTCAAGACATTCCCAGCAAGGGAGTCTGAGGTGTGGTTTGGTCACACCTGCTGCCCCAGGAACAGACTCCCTTGACAGGACCCTACTCATCTCCAAGTTCTCCTCCAGCAGAGGCTTCCTGCGAGTCCCATCAGCCAGGCAGGATGGACCCCTCTGGGGAAGCCACTGGTAATGTACTCCAGCTCAGGAACTATGAGTGTAAGAGGAGCCCCAGGTCTCAGAGGACATTGGAAAAAAGTGCTGAGAGCTGTTGTCCCTGTGCTGAGGCTGAGAAACACAATCAGCTCTGGGCTGAGAAGGAGAAAAGCCTACAGGTTACCCAAACTGAGAACTAGTCAACATTGGAGGTCAATTGCTACAAGACTGTGCTCACGATAAAATGCGAAGCCACTGGGAAAGAGATAATAATATTGGCTCCATGAAGATTTACCAAAAGAGAGCATTGCCAGGAGAAAACATGAATTTAGTTTCATAAACAAATTCTTTGCCCAGACTAACAGAAACAAAATCTTTTCTTGATGATTTTTTGCAGTTGGGCAGAAACAGAAAACCTTTCTGTAAATGTTGAGGAGATTCTCCTCTCGCAGCTGCCTCATGCATCAAGGGAGATGAGATTACATCTGCGAGTGAGAAGAGGCCAAGGATTAGCAGAAATGTCTTGAGAGGACACTGCAGCCACCTGCAGTCCCTGCGGGACAACGCTGCTCTGTCAGACTCCCTCTCTGCCATGAGCTCCTGGAGGCCCAGCTGGGACTTGACAAAATCAAGAGGGCTACAGCAGAAGCAACACAGAAATTAAGGTAAGTTCAGCTCATACAAAGGTAATTGAGCTTGCGGGAGCTAGCGAGCCCTTTCTTTGGTGCCTGCTCAGCTCCTTAACCTGGATGAGTGACCTTACCAGAGCAGTAAGAGATGCAGACCACCACCCTGGTAAACTGGAGTTACCTGTTGCAGGTAAGCAGATTGGACACCGAGAAACTCATCCTGTGTCAGAGATACTTGCAAACCCTTCAGCCTGCCCCGAGCACACACCCACCATTTGCCCACTCTCGGACACAAAGCAGCACAGGAGCAGGGCACGGTGCTAGCAAAATGAATGAAGGAATCCCACCAAGCGCCCGTGCGGTTCATGGCACGAATGGGTCCCACGGGAGGAGAGGAGGCGTGGGGCAGCAGACAGGGTGCCGCGGGCAGGCGCTGGCAGCTGGGCAGAGGCAGCTGCTGCAAAGGCAGGGCTCCAAGGGCTGCGGACGTTGACAGAGCTCTGCAGAGCGCAAAGCTCAGCTGAAGGCAGGAGGAGAGAAATGAGAGCGGGAATCAATTACAGAAAAGCAGATAGAGCGCGTACCTGCCACAAATGAAAGAAAATTGAAAAACAGTCACAGCCTTCACCAGTAATAAAAAGAAAATGGTTTGGTGTGTGGATGAGCGGCTGAGAGCAGAGCCTGCAGAAGCACACAAGGAGAAGGCAGGGCTGCTTGACTTTGCTTTTTGCAGGAGAACGGATGCGCTGTGGGTAAAGCTCACCTGCAATTTTCAATGAAACCCTTTAACCTTGCCATTGTGAACACCTCCCCTCTAGAGAAATAAAACAAAAGATCAAATGTAGTAAACTGAAAATGCAGGGAATTCTTTGCCAGAGGGATCCAAAGCACTGGAGGAAATTTGGAAAGATAGTTCTTCATAGCAAATTGGGAGGCAGATATATAAAAGATCAGACAGCACAAAATTAGTGGTGGGATCCATCTGATGAGACACAGATGGCTACATCCGAGCTAACTGTCCCAGGCACCCTGTGTGCTCACCGGAGGGTTTTTCTGGGGACAGCATCCCCGTGTCATTCCCTCTTTCTCTCCCCTGTGAGCAGTGGGAAGCATATGCACATGAGACGGGATGCATGAGTTATGGGGGAAAATAGTTGTTATA
Organism: Nyctibius grandis; assembly: GCF_013368605.1. NCBI lineage: Eukaryota > Metazoa > Chordata > Aves > Nyctibiiformes > Nyctibiidae > Nyctibius > Nyctibius grandis. The sequence goes on from NC_090659.1 coordinate 108,621,137, forward strand.
TTTTATAAGGTGAGAAATGTGATCATATCAGAGAAGCTGCACTGTAACACACCACGGTGCCGTGGAAGAGTTAAGGTTTCCTGATTCACCTGTACTTATCTGTGTGACCTTAGTAACCTCTTCTCTGAAGAGCTTCTAGACAAGGCTGCACATGGCATGCACACGCACACATCTCTGTGATGGTTAGAGGGTGATTGACAGCGAATAATTAAAGTGCCGCCACCATTCTCCAGATATTTCACTAACTGATAGATAGACGGAGATGTGTGTATATGTGACAGAGCACAAAGTAATTATACACATCTAGGTCTTCACTCTTTCTAGTCTCGGCTGCTTGGCAGTTTCCTCAAGTTGTCTATGTCTGTAGCCAAGCTTTAATCACTGTTAAATCACACCATATGACTGGTGCTTTGGAGCACTTCGTCAACATCACAAATAAATATTATTCCCACAAGGAATCCATCTGGCCTCTAATTAGCTTTCCGAATATATCAATTAAGGTGTTAATGGGCTGTCCAATGATGAAAGCTGCCATTCCATCAGCTTCTAGAAGATCAATACAACTGTATGATATGAAATATCCACCAATTTGTTTTCCTGGCAAATTAATCAATATGGCAATTTTAATGGGACCAGTCATTAAATAATGTTATTGGTCCTGAAGAAGACCCAAAACCAAACAAAAGCAGTTGTATACATTCAAGCAACATTTTTCAACAGTTGCAAACTTCTTTCTTGTACTTCTCATTGCAGAGAAATCACACTCACGTAACAGCAGCAATACCACTGACGTAGCTAATCACTGTCCTGAGCTTCAAGCTATGCATTACATGGCAAAGCCATCTTTATTTTTCTGAGGAGCTGTCTCCTAGCTCTGACTTGGTGCCAAGGAAATCTGTATGAGATACCAGAAAAAAACAAAAATAACAAACATTTGCATTTGCCCCCAATCCCTCTGCTATATCATATTTCTGATAAGAGAGTGGCTATTAATGTTCACTTCTTTAGAAGTCCCACTTATTTCATGGCCATCTCAGCAGCATCTGAAACTCCTTAAAGCCAGGTTTGCTGCATTTATCCTTCATTTTGAGACTCACTTGGGTCTGTTCCACAACCAGGAACAACACGAGCTTTGCTGCACAGTGCTGGGGGATGCCTGTGCCCCTGGGAAGCTGGCGTGAGCTCCAGCATAGAAGGACCTTGCTCTCAGAGCGACACAGCCCAGGGCACACGATTAGGGATCAAATGAGAGGTTGCTGCCCCTTGAAAACATCGCACAGAAATGCTTCTACACACCAAAGGAAAATCCTGGAAAAATCTGTCATCAGCCCTAAAAACGGATCACAAGTCAGCTCAGCCAAACTGACAGAGGGCACACGATTAGGGATCAAATGAGAGGTTGCTGCCCCTTGAAAACATCGCACAGAAATGCTTCTACACACCAAAGGAAAATCCTGGAAAAATCTGTCATCAGCCCTAAAAACGGATCACAAGTCAGCTCAGCCAAACTGACAGAGGTACAAAACGCTACAAGAGCATCTCTCGGCTGTGTCAGGGACTGTTATCGCCTGCTATAAAGCACTTGTCAAACCAGAAGAAAAGCTGAGACAATGGCAGATTTCTCATATCACTGGTGAGAACACATTTGCATTACTGCTTGCAATAAATGATCATTAGTGTGAAGTGTTTGAATATACGCCGAGCAGCAGCAGCAAGCTCACAGGCAGGGCAATAACACCGCAGATCATCATGAGCCTGAGGGCTTTAAAGTACTCAAAGCCCATCATCCACTACAGGGCATCCCTTTCCCCACCTCTCCCCACTCCCAGGCAATGCCTATCTATCTGGTTTGATTTCCAGTCCCTTCATCTCCTGCACTGAAAGCTCCGGGTTTTTCTCATGTTTCACATTCATGTACTGAGCAGACAAACCCACAGCAGGTCTAAACTGACACAGCTCCCTTGGGGTGATGCTGGTAGCCACCAGCTACATTTCTGGGCAGAGAAAAGACAACACAGAAGTCTCTTGTTCCAGGCAAGCAGGGTTTGTCCCTTGTAAATCTTTCCAAATGGCCCTTCCTCCCAGGCTACTCCTCAGAGGCTGGAAATACCCCTCTGGGGACATGGCCACTGGTGCCACCTGCCCTGCACGTTTCTTCTAGGTGGAGGATGGGCCCAGAAACAGCCTGCCTGGATACATGTCTTCTGCTTGGCAGAGCCTCTCTTATGTTTAATAAATAGTAATTAAGACCATCGCCAGAGCAGGGATTAGAATGAGGTTTTCACATCTGAGCTCAGGTTTTGCAGATGCAAAATCAGTCCCTTGTCTCATTCCAAGAGTTTCTGCATCCTTGTCTTGCCAGCCACCAACTTCAATGACAAACCTGTTGTTTGCTTCAGGAGAGAAAGCAAAATGAACTTGGAGTGAGCTCAGGGGCTACGTTCGATGCTAATGCATGCTGCTGTTGCCTACAGTAGCTCCAGAGCAAGGTCCTGCCTTGAATATTTTCAGATCATTATCAAATCTGCTTTATAGACAAAGGAACTTTCTATTTTCTCTCCTGAATATAGGGCACCTTTGAATAACTTCTCATTTTTAACATTACAATGAAATATAACCCCTTCGTGACTCTGTGTCATTACTTCTGCAGCTGAATTGCATGTGCATCAAGTGCAAATTCCTGAAAGAGTAACAGACACAGAAACTGCTCCTAAACAAAAGGTACAGGCTGGTAAAATTAACCAGTCACCTTCGCAGTTTCATTTCCACACGTACAGTTATGGTCAAAGTGTGCCAGAAAACAGCCAAGTGCTTTTCCCTCCTTTAAAAATAATTTCTCCACCAAATTCAGAAAATGCCTTTGCAAGGCCACCAACAAAGTGATGAGAGAGCAGTCAATGGTGTCCCTGCTAGTTTACAGATTTATTTTTGTCAGTGGCTGATTATTGCTGAATTCTTGCAAAGCTACAAGAAACTTCAAAGCGTTTCAGCACACAGCCTGACCTGAGCACACTTACCTCCTAATGCATCAATTTACACAGCACACGTTTTTCTTCCCCATAGTCCTCATACAGCCCATTGCCACCTGGCTGTGGCTGCTGCTCAGATCAACATATTAAACAGAGAAGTGTTATTCAAGCAGAATTTGACTCTTCAACTCTGAGGTTACTGCCCATAGATGAGCAAACAACCCATGCTGGAAGGGGACAGACAGGCACCATGGCTGTTACAGCCTTAAATGCCCATGATGCTGCCATGCCTAAGTGGTGGTGCTCTGTGGTCATGTTCTCCAGCAAGATCAGCTGACTGGAGGAAGCAAGGGAGCAAGGAGAACACCACCAACAACTCCTTGTCCAAATGCGAGGGTGACTTGGTGGCATAATTATGCTTCAGCACTGGTGTTGCTGAAAAGCCCTGGCAGCTTCCTCCTTTCAAGATGGGAAAGGGCTCAGGGGAAGGGAGAAATGAGCAAAAGTCCATTGGCAAACCAGTAAAGCTGGGAGAAACAGGGATTTTGCAGGACCAAGACCAATGTGCATTATTGCACTAGACTGGAGGGTACCTCATCCATCTCACCACAACAGCGGGACATGCTCAGGACTCCTCCCTCACCAGGTCACCAATGAAACATGCATCTTTTCCCTCCTCCCTCCCTCCCTGACTGGGGAACCCACACCTCCCCATGCCTCTTTCCCACCCGGTACACAAGCTCTGCTGGGTCACAGTCAGCCCCTATTTCTTGGCTGGGTTCACTCTACTGACTGTGTCTTTGCAAGACTAGAAAAAGGCTCTCACAAAGTCTTGTTACCAGCCTATCTTCCTTTCTCCTCGCAGGGATTAGCTACGCAGACTTTTTAAGAAACCTACGCCAATACATAAGGTGACATCAGTAGCTGAAATCCTGCTCTCCTGTCCATCTGGGCCTCCCCACCATTGCTAATACAACTGAACCGCTGGCCAGAAAAAAAAAAGCAGTCCTCCAAAGCTGCCCCCGAGACAGCCTCGCTGGCTGTTTTTTCACAACACTTTGACTAAATATAGGTCCTTAAACGCAGCTCCAACCAATAAGTGCTGCTCAGCATGAGCACAGGTGACAGGTCACAAGCTGGGGGATCATTTCTCTGGAGCTGGGGTCAAAAGTGAGGCTTTTTTCAGAAACATCAGCCCTGAGGCCACCTCTGCTCTTAACAAATCAGCAGGACATTTATTGCTGACCTTGAGGCACAGAAAGTGCCAAACATTTCAGAGAGTCAACCCGGTAACTTTCAGATGCTTCAAGCGGTACTTAAAGCACCATCATAAATACATAGAGAGATCCTCATTCATCCCGTGATCATCAAATGAGGGTAGTAGGCTGATGCCAGCAGTTCTTCAGGCAGTGATGTGGACAAGAGGAATTAACGGCAGACTCTCCCAAGGCACACAACAAACCTGATGTCTCTTTTTGGAAAGGAAGGCAGAGGCACTGGAAGGATTTGCACCTAAAACACCAAGACCCGGGTTCTCTTCTGAGCTTCACCGCTGGCTCCATGTTCACCTGGGGCCATCAACACTGCTTCATAAAACAAGTGTAACATGCTGCAAAACAGGATCCTTAAAACTCTGAGCAGAGACTGTGCACTTTCATTAGCTGCACCTGAATCTCAGACTGGCAAATGGCAGCTGAATTATTTTTAATTGAAATGAGCCATGCTAGACAGATTTTCATTAGTTCATACATAATACTAAAGTTACTCTTCATAGGGTAATCACTCACTAATCTGATCAAGATCACGGTTTCCTTAATGACGTGGCAGCTCAATGAAACATTTTCAGTAAAGTGAAAAATTTCTCCTCTCTCTCCAAGTTGATCGTTGTTCATTTCCATTCACTGATGTCTGTCTTACACTGTGCGTAACATCAGCCTCTTAAGAAAACACATCATCTTCTCAATGCTTGTCCAGAAGGCTCAGCGTCTGTGTAAGGCACCGCTTGTCCAGAGAGCACCTGTTGCACCAGGGATGCGTTCTGGAGTTGCAAAATAAAATCAGGTTGTTCTCTCAACAGTTCTCACCATGGACCAGAGACTACCCAAGGACAGTGGTCCCACTGGAGGGCACACCAAGTGTTAGGGAACACATCTGCTCCTCCACTCATTAGCCCCTGCTCCACTGAACCTTAGGCACTTTTCAGATGGCATATAATGAGCAATAGTGAGAGCTGGCAGTGCAGAGGTGGCATGTTCCTTACTTCAAGCACACATGAACTATGATGAATCTGTGAAGTTTGATATAGTTGGATATATATAGTTAATATAGTTAGATATAGTTAGATACTACTACAAGAGAGACATTGAGGTGCTGGAGAGAGTCCAAAGAAGGGCAGCGAAGCTGGTGAAGGATCTGGAGAACAAGTGTTATGAGGAGTGGCTGAGGGAACTGGAGCTGTTTAGTCTGGAGAAAAGGAGTCTCAGGGGAGACCTTATCGCTCTCTACAACTACCTGAAAGGAAGTTGTAGCGAGGAGGGTGTTAGTCTCTTCTCCCAGGTAACAAGTGATGGGACGAGAGGAAACGACCTCACGTTGTGCCAGGGGAGGTTTAGATTGGATATCAGAAAAATTTCTTCACTGAAAGTGTTACCAAGCAGTGGAATGGGCTGCCCAGGGAAGTAGTGGAGTCACCATCCCTGGAGGTATTTAAAAGAAGAGTAGATGTGGTGCTTAGGGACATGGTTTAGTGGTGGACTTGGCAGTGTTAGGTTAATGGTTGGACTTGATGATCTTAAAGGTCCTTTCCAACCAAAACGATTCCATGATTCTATGGTTATAAAATAAACACACAGATAACTCCACAGTTAGCCAATTAACACTCTGCAGATGGTCCACGAGAGCTGCCTGGACACAGACTCTGATGTTGAAGTACACAAGGACTAACGAGGAGGAAGCTTGCTTCTGGTGGAAGGAGAGTGCACAACCCTGACCTGGGAGTCAGCAACCCCACATTTCAGAAAAGATCATCCTCACGCAGACACACGTATGTGGGAGCACTGCTGGAGGTTTGCAGCATCTGCCCTGAATGGCCCCAGCGGTCCTCAGAGGGACCTCTCAGGCCAGCTTCAAGGGCTGCACTTGGAGGGTAACATGGCATTGCTCAGCGGAGAAAACCAGAAGGCCAAGAGGAGTGAAGGCAGTGGTAAATAGATGCTGGAGAGGAGAAATAGTCTGCCCGTTGGTTTTGCCGCTGGGAGGCTGTAGCAGGGGATGGGACATCTCGCAGGAATGAAATGGGCATTAGAGATCACTGTGGCACGTGGGGCAGAGCCGCAGCAGCCGGGGGCGGATGGGCTGACGCAAGCTCCCTGCCAGCCCTAGGACCACTGCCGGCCCCTCGCCGGGGAGGACGACAGGCAGTTTTCTGGGCTGCACCGGAGTGTGGAGTCAAATGGGCAGTAATGTGCAATAACACCCAGCAGACTAGGAAAATGGGGATGTAGGGGGCTGAGAGTGGGGGCTGGGTATTTTAGATGATTTACCTTGGAGGATCAAACACTGAGCTTTGTATTTCCCTAATAAAACACTCAGCACATGATTTTGTGGTGTCACTTGTTCCTGCAGAAGCTGTGGCTGCTGCAGCCACATACATTAACGGAACACAGAATGGATGCTACCATCACTGCAGAGCTAAAAAGACAAGCTCATATTTTCACTTATTTGAGAAAAACTGCCCTTCTTAATGCTTTATGACTTGACTGACAGAAAGAAAATTTCAGTGTCTGTGCAGGCAGTCAGGAGTAGATGGGAAAAATGATGAATATTTACAATACAGAGAAGAATATTTAGGTGAGATATTGAATATTACCCACCAGAAATGTGAGTGTGAATTTTTGTTAAATATCTAAGACCTTATATTATCACAGAAAGAGTAATATTTTGAACATTCAAAATAATTCTGAGTAGCTAATGCAATGAAAGAACTTGTATTAAGCACACAGTCTTGCAAAATGGCACAGTTGGCCAATCACACTTGTCAAAAAAACGGAGAGAATTCGATCAAATTTCAGAAAAGACCAAAGGACTGCATTGGCACTGGCTGCTGAGGCAGCGCTTGGGGACAACTGCACATGCCTGTCCCCCCACAGCTGCACCTGCTGGACAGGAACAGCTGCTCCAGAGCAGGCAACCACTGACAGCCAGAAGAGGACATCTCCCCATGGCCAAACCTACCCAAGCCATCTCTGAGGGGCCCGGACAGACTTCAGGAGGCAGGTTTCTTCTTCCTCATCCTGCCAAGGGTCTCCCAGTGCTTGTTTTTTTTCTCTATGCAGCCCCCATGCTGCTGCATTAATGCAAACACCGCTGTTAGGGGCTTAGGCATCTTCCCCATACCTCCCTTAGCAGAGTGGTGCTACTATCCAAGTCCCACTGGGGTGGGACTGTGACAGCTGCTCAGCCCCAGGCAGAGGGTGCTCAGCCCCAGGCAGAGGCAGGCTGAAGGTGGCCAACTCGTGCAGTCCCATCCTTTGCTTCCACCACATGAAATAGAGGATAAAAACGAGAACCTCAGATGCTTAGCTGGGTAAATTCAGTGGGGGAAGCAGGGGGGCTGGCAGAGAAGAGAGCTTAATGCAGAATTTTACCCTCCCTTGATTTTATTTAGCAAGTTTCTGGAGGAGAGTTGCTCTTTTAGCCAGGCAATTCTGCATCACTAACAGCTTGGTATTGTTTATGCCGAAATTAGGTGCTGAAGAAGCAAATCAGTTTGCAAAAAATGTATCAGCATCTACAAGAAGAGGCAGAAAGAGTAAATGGGCTTAATCAGTCACTAGACAAGGAACTAGATTAGTGCATACTTAAAGATATTTAAGAAATGCAAGCTCGTCATCCTACCCCATGCACTTGATTCCTTATGCTGGAGAATTCGTCTTTATGAAGATGACTGCTTGAACAGCTGCATGGGTCAAGGACCATCTACCCCAGCAGCCACAGAGCAGATGCTGGACAAGAGCACAGCAGCGGAGCCTTTCCCCTGCATGCTGGGCTTCCCCTGCACGCTGATCCCTTGCAATCCTCTCTTATGGCTTTCTGCTAGGTGTAAGATTAGGAAACGAAATTTATGGAGTTTAAAAAAGGAAAAAAAAATGTTGTCAGTGAGGATGTAGGCTTGAAAGAAAGCTCCTGGCCCAGCCCCTGCCAGCTGACATCCTCGTGTCACCTCGTCGCTGCCCTATGTTGCAGCACACAGGTTTGCCAAGGGACATCAGCCAGAGCTCTGTGCCTCTGCTAGGGACTGTTTCTCCCCAGTGACAGGGGAAGGGGGGTTTGGCAGGAGGGTGCGGAAGACAAGCTTGATAGCTCCCTACGAGTCTATCAATCAGGTGTTCTTATTTTCCTGATGTAGGATGGAGAGATTTAGAGAGGAAGACTCTAAAGATAGTCAGATAAAGGCAATATTCTCTATCTCAGATAATTCTTTCTCTCTTGGAGGAAGAAAGGGGCTCATGTGCACCACTCTGTGCATTTCACACAGTGTTAGAGTGAAATGGGATGTTTGCTGCTCGCTGTAACCTCACTGGTTATTTACTATTATGTTTCTTAACCTTGTCCCAGGTCTCCATCACACAACCATCCCTGCAGGTCAGGACCACTGAGGGCAGGTTTAGCAGCACCCATGTAGGAATTGTGCTTTTTACCATGACCTGGGAATTGTGAGCAGGACATCTGGTTTCCCTTCAGGGAACAGGGCCCACCTGTAAGCTGACTTGCAGTCGTTTGAGTGTGTGATATTGTGTGGGATGACACCAAATCATTTACTGAATTCCCAGCATTTCTCTGCTTTTGCTGCACCCACTAATGACCGTTTCAGCCAAAACCAACCAGGTTAGGGTTGCACAGACACTCTGAATGTTTGTTAAAAGGAAAAACACTAAACTATTGGAAAGCTGGCACAGGGTAATACTCACATGGGGAATCAAATCTCCCAGCTGGATGATCATCTGCTTTCTGGTGGCAACAAGTGTCTCCATTGCAAGGGTCCTTGTGGCAGCACCTGCAGCTGGATCAAGAGAGACTCCTCAAAGCACTGTTTTGCTCAGTTCTTGGCATCCAGTTGGTCTTGATCCTGTGACCATCCTTTCACATGCATAATTCACTGTTGCTGATGTACCTTAACTACATACAAAACACCCTTTAAATATCTTAACTACATACAAAAGACTGACTGTGCGACCATTTTTTGCAGGAACAGTTTCTATTGACTATTTACAAATATCTTAACTGCACACAATGGCCTAGGCAGGTCTCTGGGACACTCTACCCAGGGTGTTAGTGCAGGGATACAAACTGGGCTGGACACAGCAGGAGCTGCCTTGGGGAAAATTTCTAGCACTGTCCAAAATTCCCACCTAGAGTCAAATACTGAATTGTGAAAGTTCAGTCAATCATCTCACTTCAGGTTGGCCCATCCCTGCAGAGCACAGCGTGGAGGTGCCTGGACCACCCAAGGAACAAGCCACTTAATGCCCTGGGTGTGCACACCGGCACAGCCCTGACACCCAGCTTGATGGTCATGCTTGTAACTTAAGCCGCATAACTTTTGCCACCTTAGTCAGAAATGGCTCCATGGAGGGTTTAAGAGGCTTTTTACTGTCTCTCATGTTATCCATAAAAGAAGCTACCTATGAGAGAGAGCAGGGGTAACTGCAAGGCTTTAGCCGCTGCATCAGTCTGCCCAGGGCTGGAAGCCGGGGCAGAGCTCACACTGGCTCAGACCCAGGGCAAGGCACACTTGCCCACCCACGAGCAGCCCTTTCATTGACAAGTCAGGGCATCAATTTGAAGCACATCAGCAAGTTTCTGAGTGCAGCTGAGAGTGCACAGGGATGGACCCACCTCATTGCTAGCGGAAATGACTCACATTAGTATCTGCTTTAAGAAGGGAACACAAAGTTCTCCTAAAAACAAAAACAAATTCCAACATTTTCCACAAAGGCCTGGTAAGATGTCCAAATGAATAAAAACTGTACTCGGGGCAGTGGTATAAAAAACCTGTAACCTGCTTAGATGCAATTTGTAAGACATTTATGGTGACTAGCAAATTTAAATTAGTTCCTAAGCTATATTCATTAGCTTTCACTGAGCTCATGGAATAAAAACAAGTTGCATTTCAGTATAATCAAATGCAGTTGGGGGGAAGGCTCACATGAGTCTGGCCATTAAACATACAGATTGGAGGAACCATTTCACTTCCCTGTAAAGTGCAGCACAACGTAGATCTGATGGACTTGCAAAAAAAATGAGCCAAATTCCATTTCACCTTAAGTGTCAAGCACATCAACACTGGTAACAGCAAGTTCAATTTACTGCCTGTACTTACACATGGCTTTTTTTGTAACGGCTTTGGTTTAGCATCAGAGCGACAAGCTGTGCATGAGAGAGAGGACCTGTAGCCCCGGAGAGGCCGTAGCCAGGAACATTATCTTCCTCCAGGATCCCGTACGTGATTAGGAGAACAATGCTCATTAGTTTCCTCTTAATGCAGCTGAAATCTCAGCACGGCTACTTCTCAACTCGAAAGGATTTCAAAAACTGCTCAACAAAACTAATTTAGTTTAATTAAACTTATCTATATTTTATAGACAAAACACATCTCATGATGTGCAAAGCTTACAGATAGCATCTACCCAAGAGATTCCACTCCTGGGTAAATCCGCTAGCTGATAGCCCTGTGTAATTTAAGCAATCATTTTTACATGACTGAATCTGATGAATAGTTTTCTTTGCAAAAAATGGCTTCTGGCCAGACATGGACAAAAATAGGCAATGCACAAGGCATTCTTGGAACAGAGCAGCTTCTCTCTACTGATTTAATCACAGCAATACCTTCTAACAGGCCTGAAAAGAATCTTCTTCTGCATTAGGCTTTCTAATTTGTTGATGCTCTTGATTGACCCATTTGCCTTTGAAGTTTGGGGAGTACTTCATTATAGAAGCATTCACTTGGTATAGACTAAAGCCTTGATAGTAGTTTGTATGATTTACAAAAACAACAACAATGGAATTTTCTGGCATCTAGTTCCACCTTTTAAATATAAAACTTGCAGATCCTTCTGAGAATAAAACATTAATCTGAAACGATGAGACAGAAGAGCTGCAAACACCAGAAGGGAGAGCAATAAAATAATCTAATTAAATACAGTCCAAAAGTGAAGGTAATAGTCTTTTCTTACTAAAGCTATTGATTGGAAATTGTATTTCTCTTGAAGTTAAGATGCGTTCTGGATCTTCTAGCTTGAAGCACGCTGGGTGCAAGGTTTGCCTACGCTCTGCTTAAGGTCCCCACCAAATTAACAGCAAAAGCGGCTGCTGCACAAGAAAGTGGTGTTGTCCTTCTGCCGCCTGCTACCAGCCCTCCACCCGGTTAGCAAAATGGACGACGTAAGGATTCATCTGTTTCAGGACAGAACCAACCAGCTTAATTTAAACCTCAGGTTATTAGTCAGAGGAAAGTTATGGCAGGGGCAGTGACCTCCAGCAACATCCTGAACCACAGTTCAGCTGCAGCAGCAGCCGACCTTACGTAGCTGAGCATCTCTGCTGCAAGGCACGCTCCATCTCTCACAAGAAATAAGGATCAATCAGGTCAAACTAGAGAGCAGCACGATAAGGAAAAATACCCATTTGCAACCTTTACTGAGAGACATTTTCTTCTTGTGTTTTTTATCAGTTTTATCATGTGTATCCAGGATTACAGGAGCCCACAGGGTCACTTCAGTGTCTTCAGATCTTGTATTTTTTTTATAGTCCGAATTGAATGTTCTCTACCACAGCTCTCTGGTTTTTAACATTTTGCTTTAGGCATTTCTCTCTCTTTATGAGTCTGGCCAGAGAGCAGGGCACACCAGTCAATGCTCTAGCTGGACTCAGTTGCAGAAGGAATAAAAAATATTTTTTATGTCTATTCATACAACATTTAAAAGAAAACACTCATTTAAAATGTTAAATATTAATTTGCAACCACTTGTGTTAGAGCCTAGATTTCTTACGCTTTTCACACAATTTAATGTGCTGCATCAATAAGATCTTTACAACGCGAACACCTAACAAATTTCTACGATGCTGAGGCAGAACAGTATCTTTGCAATGACACATTTTATACATCTCATGAAAATACTGCAGGCTGGACACCTTCAGTAGCTAGCACATTTAGTGTCAGTCCATTGAACTAATCTAAAAAACCCAAACTCTTCAATGCTCTCATGACTTTTACCTGACTTCCAGTTTCCATCCAAAAGAGGATTCAAAAAAATTGTAATAAATTATCCAGTAAACAAATGTCTCTATTATTTTGTACGCAACAAAAAGAAGACTTGACTCTAAATAAAAGCCCACTGAACTACAGCATTATATAAATGGCTTATTATATCTTCAGAATTAGCTAGCTGTACTGGATTTAGTCTTAACACTATACTCAGCTATAAATCAACACACAGGAACCACTGTAGCAGCAGAAGGAAATCACAGAATCACAGAATGGCTGGGGTTGGAAGGAACCTCTGGAGATCATCTAGTCCAACCCCCTGCCAAAGCAGGTTCACCCAGAGCACATTGCACAGGGTCGTGACCAGGTGGGTTTTGAATATCTCCAGAGAAGGAGACTCCACAACCTCCCTGGGCAGCCTGTTCCAGTGCTCTGTCACCCTCAAAGTAAACAAGTTCCTCCTCATATTCAGAGGGAACTTCCCATGTTTCAGTTTGTGCCCATTGTCCCTTGTCCTGTTGCTGGGTACCACTGAGAAGAGTCTGGCCGCATCCTCTTGACACCCACCCCTAAGGTATTTGTAAGCATTGATAAGATCCCCCCTCAGTCTTCTCTTCTCCAAGCTGAACAGACCCAGCTCCCTCAGCCTCTCCTCGTAAGAGAGATGCTCCAGTCCTCTGATTATCTTTGTAGCCCTCCGCTGGACTCTCTCCAGTAGTCTTTCTTGAACTGGAGGGCCCAGAACTGGACACAATCAACCATTACTACTATGAAGTACAAATGCAAACTAATATGAAAATTCATTATTTAAACCAAGATTGCCTGCTTGTGATTTAAGGATGTCTCCTGGCCAATGGCCTTGGAAAATACTCACCACCATACTCAGACCTTGCTACCCCTCCTAACGGAGTCCCCAAAGGGGACTTTCCCTCCCCTCTTCATGGAGGGCTGCAGCCTACGGGGGTGAGAAGCCTGAAATCCATACCAGGGTGCTCACAGCGCCAGACACAATGACACCTGAAGGTTAGGGTCCCGCACAGAAGGCAGTTCAGATGCCAAGTGGGAGGCTGCTTTTGCTAAATTGTAAGTGATTTAGGAGTTGTGGATTCAACCACACAAAGTCATCAGTGAAGTCTTTGATTACAGGCAAGCCCAATGACTTCCATACTTCCATTTCTCCTGTGTAAAGCTGGGATTACAATGCATGTGAAGCACAAACTTGAAAAAGCTTGGGCTTTGTTCTGATGCTACAGCAGCACATGTCATATCTGCGACCAGGAGAAAAGGAGACAATGGGTGGCATCCCCAGCTGGCCCCACTCCACCTGCCCTTTAGCTCTGGACACACATGCCAGGTCTTTTGGCAGCAGGTTGAGAGGTGTGAAATGGGTGTGAAATGCAAACAAGCTCCCTGGAAAACACCCTTCAGTCAAGCCAATCCTTGCATTTCTGAAATCAGTATTTGTTTCGTGTGCTTTGCACCTTTTTTCTTACTTCAGAAGCACAGTTAAAAGCAGTGCTGGTCAGAAGCTTCTTAAACCAGATCTACAGCTGACGGGAATGAAATCCCAGAACCACAGCCACTGCCTCAACATGCTGAATCCTGGCTTTGTCTTGTTCTTTCTAGCACACGCAGCAGTTCCCAGTGCTTAGATACACTGGTCACACAGAGCAATCTGCCTCAAGCTCCTTCCCTCTACTTTTTCACATGGCTCCATTCTCGTGGGAGTCACACCCTAGATACACACGTCCCCTCAAGGACAGCTGTTTGAGGTAGACGGACAAACTTTGTAAGGATTCAAGAAACAATGTCTCTGTATCAGACAGCACAAGTACATTGGAAACTCCATTATCTCAAAACACAAAAGTAAGAGCACTTGAAAAATTATTTTAGGCAGACAATGAAAACATCACAAAAATAGAAGTGCAGCACAATCCTTCCAATGTACCTAAGTTTTTAGACTTACTGTTCACTGGGTAAGAATACTTCTCTTGCACCTCAGCATATGAATGGGAACATTCCAGTAAGACATGGTAAATCGTTTGTTCTACTTGTCCCCAACAAAGTACGCTCAGCCTTCTCAGAGCAAAAATTTGAGTTGAGAGACATCAGATGATGTACAAGACAACTGCTCACCACAAAGTACACTGTGAAGCTACAAATAAGATGTATACACCGCTGTATGTATTATTATCTACAACCATTTAATCTTTGAATAGTTTTCCGCTCTTGATGCTCCTTATACTGAAGTTTACCACCTCCCTCCTTGCCTGCAGAGGCAGGACCTCTGTTAACCCAGTGCAGAGGCATTTGTTGACACCACTCACCCCATTCACTGCATCCGTTCACATGATGGAGCCTAAGCACAAGTCACCACAGCATCATAGAATTGTTTTGGCTGGAAAGGACCTTTAAGATCATCAAGTCCAACTGTTAACCCAGCACTGCCAAGTCCACCACTAAACCATGTCCCTAAGCACCACATCTACTCATCTTTTAAGTACCTCCAGGGATGGTGACTCCACCACTTCCCTGGGCAGCCTCTTCCAATATTTGATAACCCCTTCAGTGAAGAAACTTTTCCTGATATCCAATCTAAACCTCCCCTGGCACAACTTGAGGCCGTTTCCTCTCGTCCCATCACTTGTTACCTGGGAGAAGAGACCAACACCCACCTCGCTACAACCTCCTTTCAGGTAGTTGTAGAGAGCAATAAGGTCTCCCTGAGCCTTTTTCTCCAGACTAAACCACCCCAGTTCCCTCAGCCACTCCTCATAAGACTTGTTCTCCAGACCCTTCACCAGCTTCGTTGCCCTTCTTTGGACTCACTCCAGCACCATATCGGATCCTTCTTCATTAACAGATTCATCAGCAATACCATTCCCAGATCACAGTATTTTCCAGGCCCACTGTGGCACCGTAGACTAAACAACACTGTGCATCAGCTGCCAAGCAGGTCCCGTCTTTCATGTTTAGCTGTTTGTGAAACTCGGTCATTTCTTCTCATTCCACATTGTCAGGAAGGAGCAGATGGCGGATGTGCTCTGCCTATGATATTGTTTTCCTGAGACCCTGCCTGCTGGCAGAACAGCGGAAGCAACATTTGGAGACAAGAATTTTCAGTTTTGGGTAACTGAGCTAAAAGATATCATGGGGTACAGGGAGAGGAAGGAAGGCTTGTCCTGAATTGGTGCTGACAGATTTCTGTAACAAAAAAAAAATGGAAAAAGTGATATTGAAAAAAAAGGAGTATTTACTTTAATATGTTCTTCATATAGGTGATGGGAAGACCAAACAGATACAACTTTTTGAGACAACGTGCACTTTATCATTTGCTGAAGGGAAGCAACAGGGGAAAGCCCTCAGGCATTTGTACCTACTCGGTGTTTTACTCTCTATTTTGCTGTGTCAACTTGACTAAGACACGGGTCTGCCAAAAACAATCATCACTTTACATGCCTGTTTGCTGTCAAAAAACTTGTGTCAGCAAACAAAACAATGGATTTTCCTGCTCTCCTTTGTGTTCTTGCACAGCAGCCTTCCCTTTGCCTAGGTCATTTCAGAGATGTGTAAAACTCTCAGTAGTTTTCATCATTCTCCATATTGCCTGCAAGGGTTTACCATGCTTTTTTCTGAATGATGTGCCAATATTCTTGAGGGGATAGTCACGAATGCAATCAAGAAGACAGCAAATTTGGCTCGGTCCTGGAATTTGGGTGCAAGCAAGAGAAGAAAATCTACTTGAATAACTAAGAATTTGGTATTGTATTAATATTTTGTTTTGCTTCACAGAGAATGTCCGCTTCTTCCCTTCCCCGGGAAAGGATCCACACAGCATATTTCTTGTTGCCATTCTTCAAGGTGCAGCCATTATGGGTAAGCATGCACAAAATCTGCAATGAACAGCCATGGTTTGATGGTGTGAAACCTGAAAATATGCTCAAAAAAATTATTATTCTTCATTATATTTGGTCATAACAAAAAAAGTTGCTCACTTCCAGTTTTGAGTCTGCCACAAAATCTACCTTATAATCAATTTTATCAGGCAGTGTTATGCTCTACCTTTTTGTGGCATCACTGTATTCTCATCCATATGGGAGTCAAGTGCAAGATTCAAAGTTTTAGCTTCTAAAAGCGGTTTTCTGAATTGCTTAACACCAGTGACAGAATCATAACAGAAATTATAACTGGAGGATAAATAAATGCTTTCAGAACAAAGGTGAAAGACACCAAAAGTTTACACCAAAGCTTCAGAAAATTTTATTAAAATATTTTTAAAACATGTGCATGATACACAGAAGAAAAAATGCATTTTATTTTTAAGTAATATGATTTGAGCTGCCAACAGTATTTCTTCTTTAATAATTTTAGTACACATTTTGTCTGCTAAAATAGCAAACCTGACACAGTCAAGAAAGAAGCATTCTGTTTTTATATAAAGCAAGATTAAAATAAAAAAGATAATTGCTTCAAAACTTGGAGATTTTAAATTATGAACCTGTTACTGCAAAATGACATCTGGGGATTAGGTTGGAAAGTTGGTTTAGAAAGGCTTCTAAATCAAGCTAAATATTGTCTATAATCTACAAGCCAATCTAAGGCAATCCCATTGCACATGGAACTCATTTATCTACGTCCAGTGGTACCCAGCTGCCCAGGTGCCAAATTCATTTTGTGTAGACTACTGACAAAATTGTGGAGATGTCCCAGAAAAGAAAACCTGCAGAAAAATAATTAGCTGTGACTGTTGAGCAGATGTAGTACAAGCTCTTCATCCTCTGCCAGAGAAAGGCCAGTATCTAATGGCAAATGGGGGTCCTCCTCTTGGCTGAATTTCGCCTTCTTTCTTTTCATTTCTGCAGCTGCAGTGCTGTTGCTATAGCTTCTTTTCTTTCTTCCACTCTTATCCTCAAGTTCACTGCAGAAACAAGTCAATTAGTCTTTTTAACAACTGTGGTAATCAATATCATCATGTAATCAAACAACTCATTTTAAACAAGGCAAATTTATGTCAAGATAAGAGCAAACAAAATTACAATTCAGAAGGGTGAAGCAATAGAAGCCGATGAACTCTGAATGCCTAAATTAGAGCTGCTTTCAGGCCAAGGTGGTGGGGGATGTTCTGCTGTCTTAATTGACTCCAGTATATCAAGATATTGCTATCAGTCTTATCTAATATTTGCTGCTTATCTAATATAGAGTGACAGACTACGTGACAAAACTGATTTAGTGATGTCAGTGGACCTTGACACGCATTCAAGATCTTGTCTAAAATAAATATGCGACAAAAATAAAAATATGAGAACTGTCACTTCATTGGCTAATCCTACACTTAATATAGTTTTGATTTGGTCCACCTCATTCAAGCCACTCTTTCCCCTTCTTTCACAAGCTTTCCTTGGAAGCTATTAACCACCTGTTTGCCAGGAGAGGAATAGAAAACCCCAAATCCAGTTATTTTCCCTGGTGAATTCCTATTTCTTCTGCTGCTTTTCTTAAGACTTGAATGAATTGCCTTTTGCAGCCTTCAATCTGGACGAAACGGCTGCCTATCTGTTTTAATACTTTGCTTTCTATCACATGGCCACATGACAGCAACAGGAGGAAAGCCCAAGCTTTCACGTATATTCACGTGGTTTTTGTCCATAACAGAAAATTTGCTACAAATCATCTTCACAGAATCACAGAATCAACCAGGTTGGAAGAGACCTCAGGGATCATCGAGTCCAGCCGTTGCCCTGACACCACCCTGTCAACTAGACCATGGCACTAAGTGCCATGTCCAGTCTTTTCTTAAACACATCCAGAGATGGTGACTCCACCACCTCCCTGGGCAGCCCATTCCAATGTCTAATAACCCTTTCTGAAAAGAAATTCTTCCTAATGTCCAACCTGAACCTCCCCTGGCGAAGCTTGAGGCTGTGTCCTCTTGTCCTATCGCTAGTTGCCCGGGAGAAGAGGCCGAGCCTTTAGTCTTATCTAGTCTTATCTAAGACTAAAATAATCTAGTTAACAAAATGTATTCTAAGACATAATATCCATGTACATGGTATAGAGAGCTGGCTGCCATATCCTGCAGGGTAGAATAAGAATTCATACCAAAAAAACCAGAATGCAACCCCTCACACTCCAAACCATTCTCTCTAAACAAGTTAACTGGAACAAACCGGCATTCTCAGTTTTTCATGTTTGCATTTTAAAGAATATAACAAAAATTAAAATGGAATTTCAATGACTGAGTTTAGCTTTTTCTAAAATAGATTATTACATTTAGATTTTCAATTAAAATTTAGCAAATTTCTACCCAGAAAATTAATTTACTTCAAAAAAAAAGTTTCAACAAGAATTGTTGACTTAATTGCTTAAGTGTAAATGTAATGTTTGTGAAATGTTTTGTTCAGAAATACTGTTTAGAGACTTACCAATTAGAAACAGCACTTACTTATAACAAATAGCTCAAACGGGGGATTACTGTCCTTCGAACCAACGTGGCACAGGAACCCAATGCCCAATTCAAACCACCTTCAGCTGCCTGCCTTGTTTTCCCATGAACAGGACTAGTTACCAGTATGTGAAACGCTGGTTTCATCACTCACTGGAAACCAGCCTAGCTCAAACATTAACCTCAAAACATCACAGTTTTCAAGAAGTTCCCAAACGCTCTCTGAGAGGGATTGGCAGCACAATGCCTCCTCCTCTTCCTGGCCCGTACACTGTGCTTTCTGGCTGCCTCTCCATCGAGGCGATGGAGTAACATGAGATCTGATGGCCTTGCACTGTACTGCAGACGTGCGACCTGCCTCCCGCTCTCGTCCATCCCACCTTTCATGGAAGAACGGTGTCAATTCCTGCCTACTCATTACAGCACAGAGAGAAGAGGGAAATCCTATGAGAAACACCTTGCATTTCCACAATTAAAACAAATGAAACACTCTACCTTTATGTTGTCCTTCCCTGCCTATCCAAGAGAAATAGTGTAAAGCAACCTGATCTGGTGAGAGAGGTCCCTGCCCATGGGAGGGGGATTGGACTAGATGATCTTTAAAGGTCCCTTCCAACTCAAACCATTCTGTAATTCTATGAATAGGTGATGACGGTGCATCAAATACTTTTCCTAAAATTGAGACGTTTCAAAGGATATAGCAACTTTGTCAGCTTTGAGCTGTCATTTGTGTGCGGGTGGCTTTTCAGCGCTTGCTACCAACGTCTATTTTATTCCTTTTCTGAGGAAAGGCCTCTCTATTTCTCTCTGTAGTGCTTAAGATATTCCATAAATGCTGAAGCTATCCTGACAGCATATGAAAATACTCTGAAGCACTAAGACTTCTCACTTTTCCAACCGGCCAGTGTGGATTTGGGCTGGAGTTTCATGGTGTTCACTTTGATCAGGACAGAGTATGGGGGTTCACTTTAAAAGCTGAATGAGGCTGAAACCTCATTAAGTAAAAGCATTTTAGCTTGTTTGCAAAAGAGCCAATTATTTCTAGCACTTGAATGGACTCTGAAGTCCAGTTTGCATTCATAATTGCTTCATCTAGGACATTAGTTCAAAACATCTTAGCAATTAAAACAATGCAGAAATCTCACAAGTTATGAAATAGCAGACTTCAAATACCAAAAATTATATTTATTTTTGGAGTTTCAGAGGCCCATAGGCCTAGATGTCTGTAAGGTATAACATTTAAACAGAAAACACACTCAGAAGGAACTGTGAGATTTCTAATTTTTTCCACAAACAAAAGCACATCAACACAATTATGATTAATTTTCATTGTAAGCTTTGTGGGAAGATTATGCTGAGTCAAGCTGTTTCTTATTATTACTGAGGGATCACGGTGCTCCATTAATAGTGCAACTAAAGATGTATCTACATGTCAGCAGGTGTATTTTCACACTAATTTGACCCCTACTGGGCTGTAAACTGGAGAGGTGAACAAGGAGGAATGTATAACACAGGAGGCAGCAGCACAGCCACCAAGCAACGAAGAGAGCTAAATGCTTGTGTCTTCATGATGCACAAAAAGTGGAAGCAAAATAGTATTTGATAAAGGAAACTTAGGAAAGAAAGCAGAGAGTCATGTGGAACATGTGAATAAGATGTTCATAATTTTGAGATGCAGAGAGAAGACAGACAGTGCCTGACCGTAGAATGGTTTGGTTGGAAGGGACCATTAAAGATCAGCAAGTCCAACCCCCAACCCTGTTCCTGCAGGATGGATTTTTACCAGCGGTGGTTTGGGTGGCGTGGAGAGGGGCTGTACTACTCTGGAGGAGCAGTCAGAGATGTAGCTTTTACAAAGGGTAAAAGTGGCAGTTTTCAGTGGAAGCTGGGAAATCACCAGGAGAGATGTGTCATCATGATGACAAGGGGTATCTCATACTCCATCTGGGTGCTTCTCCTTAACTGGTTGGACAGAAAACTCTTTGAAGGAGATGTAACAGGTGTAATTCTCAGGTGCGCATGTAAAAGGACAGCTGTACGGGGATGACTTCTGAACTTATTGTCAAATGAATTCCTCCTCGGTCTCCACTGACCAAAGGCCTGTCAGCCCACCCTGCAGAGCCAATATTTTTATCGTTGGTCACTTCCCATGGACATAAATGGTCCCTTACTCCTCACAAACTGATGCACTACCAGCTGGCGTCCACAAATAGCCAAAACAAAATAAAGTTATTCTAAGGTGAACTATTTTCTAACAGAACAACGCAGTTACAAAGCAATCCCACACTTCAGATCCAAACCAAAGCCAGTGCATCTCTTCGTTTTCTATTTATAACCGTTAGAAAGCAGCATGTGCAGCTGGATTACAATTCCTTCCTTTTACCATCTGGTACAATTTAGCTTTTCAGCCACCTGAATGACCCACGTGGTCTGAAGCTGCCTGATGGAAGGATTTACTGGGACAGGCTGTGTTTACACAGGCGAGGAGGTACTAACAGTCGACTTATCAACAGGCACAGTAATTTCTGTGGTCATCGTTTGCACAGCTGTAACAACAAAGGAGGGTACTACCATTTGATAGGTAATGTTTATTACTCAAACACTAAGGCACAGTTCATGAATCCTATCCCTTAAATAAATGCCAGCATTATATGAATGGCATCTGGGAAACAGGGGATCTAACTATGATCCCGATAGCTATACACCAAAAAACTCTCTCAATTTCACTACTAAAAAATAATCTCACAAGTATGTTTTGAGGTGATACCAGGAAAAAATAGAAAGTTTTTAATTGTTAGCATTTAACTTGCTTCTGGGCTTCAAGGTATGTCTTGACAAGCTGTAACGTTTAGATTTTAAGTGCTTGAGAGTGAGCCATTTGAAACGCGCGGCCATGCAGCCAAGCTCCTGTTGTTTAAACAACATGGTACTGTGAGGTCTCTAGACAGGCTCTGCTTCAGTTAACATTTATCAGAGCTTGCTTTGGAGCCTAGGTTTACCAGCACTGCTCTGGAAACAAACCGCCCTTGACACTGAATTGCAGGCCATGAGTCAAGCTTCCAGGCTGCAATATAGCACACGTGAGCTCTTTCCCAAAGAAATGTACAGGAATAACGAATGAATCTGCTACTAAAATATACTTCAGAAAAGTTAGGAATAATTTATCCATAAATATTGGCATTTTGCTAATCAAACATGCTGTGCCACAAACCTTTTTTCCGCGTAATAAATTTTAATTCACAAGGCCATGGCAGCAATCCTAATGAAGATTAATTACTGCAGTCTCTTCCATAAAAGCCCAGTGCAGCTTCTTTCTTCCTTGCTGTCAGAATGCTACAGCACATAGAAATGGTAATGAAAATACATCGTGTTGTGCTATTTCCCTTACTGGCCATTCCACCGATGTAAATCAAAACAGCTCTAAAACTAGATTTATAAAAAACAATTGCAGGAAAAGGGACGAATAATCTACTTGTAATGAAATACCAGTGTAATAGTACTAAAAGCAAAAGACAAGTCTGTTTTGGAGCTGAAGTACCATAATCTGGAAGAAGAAAAAAAATACCTAAATGGAAACCAGACCAGCAACAGAGTATGTTTAATATTTCTTACTATTGCACGGGAAGTATACGGAAGATTTGGTGGGAAAAAGCACTCAAACCAACCACAACCATCTCACTTCTGCTCTGAGGTCAACCTTTACTTTTTGAAGGCTCTAGTGGACAACTGGCAATGGACTCGAATAAGATGTCTGGAGTTGTAACAGCACTTTTCTTCCCTGTTCCCATGGCAGACATTGCTGACCATAAAGCAGCAGTACCTGACCGAGCCCTGGCCCACTGGGAGTTTCCATTCAGTGTATTTGGGCTAAGCAATTTTAGCTTATCTTTATATACCAGTCTGAAAACTGAAACCATTCAGGGGTTGATTCTCATATGGATCAAATATCACTGCTCTGGGTTGAAACTGCTCCAGCTGCAGGTGACCGTGTCTTCAGTGAAACCATTTTGATTTGCTGTATGTCCCTCTGTCAGAGGCTTAACCTTCTCTGAAATGTGCTGCTGCCTCTGCAGGTGCTGCTAACTACCTACCTAACCCTTGCATCCATTCACTCCTCCTCAGCTTCATCTGACACTGACATTCTTTAAATCTGCTCCTCTCCTTTTCTTTTGTGTGACCACTATCATCCTCCAATTGTTGATAGTTAATTTCTGAACTGCAGGGTTTCAGTAAATACTCATCTCATTTCTCCTTCACGCAGACACTTGCTGATGACATACAACATTTTTTTCTTTTTTCCTTTTTTTTTCTTTTTTAAGGTAATTTCTGTAGCTGACAAGTTTCCAGGAACCACAGGAAGGATCTAGTCTGACCTGCAGAGCGTAGGTTACCAAATTTCACTAGGAAATTCTACCATCAGGTCCATTTCATATAGTGAGCTAGAGTATAACTATTATAAAGACTTTCATGGCATAAGAATATCACATCTCTATCAACAGCAATGCGATGTCTCAATGTTCAATTTTGCAGCTAAACAGTATGACCAAGGCCTTAAACAGAGACCTTTTACAATGTCTGCCTTACTGTGCTTTTCTGGCCATCAAAACATTAAGTTCTGGCCTTCACAAAGTCACTGATATGACCTCATT
Organism: Nyctibius grandis; assembly: GCF_013368605.1. Classification (NCBI taxonomy): domain Eukaryota; kingdom Metazoa; phylum Chordata; class Aves; order Nyctibiiformes; family Nyctibiidae; genus Nyctibius; species Nyctibius grandis. The sequence continues at coordinate 108,644,462 of NC_090659.1, forward strand.
AATACATGTTAGAGGGAGCACCATGACTTTCAGATGAATCATCTCAAAAGACAATGTAATGTCAACTGCATCAAGAATCACATAAAACTTAGCAGGTCAACATCAGCATCCTGGTATAAGAAGACAGTATAAGAAACTGCAATTTGCCTATAATTTTCATAAATAAAGGAAGGTACACTGCCAAGCAGCACTGACTGCTGACATGCACACCTGTCAGCTGGTAACTGGCCATAAAATCACAAACAAAACAGTACCAGAACTAAGACATTTCTCCTTTCCCCTCATGTCCAAGATCTTTTCCGTGCTGATCTAAGAGTTAATGCCATCGGTCACACCTATTAAAGATTTAAAGAAGGTAACAATGAGGTCAGCCGTAACTTTGTTCTTCCTCAATATGTGTATTTAAAGAGGTTGAGAGATTAGAAATATCTGAAACGCAATTTGACTGCAAAATGAATATTTAAGAAATCCAGCTGCTTTTCTTCCACCTTATTCGATACACTTAAATTTTTCACCTCATTAACAATTTACATTGATAGCCTTAAACCAAATATGATGAATGTTGCTAGATATACAAAAATTAATCTCATATTACATGCTTGGAGTCATTAATTACTCTGCTTGTAGAGGTATGGCTGGAAGGTAATTTTATTCAAAGGCAAATTTAACTCATAACTTGTATAGCTCCTCCAATTTAAAAAAAAAATGCTGGGGGGAGAGGGAGAAAAGATTAACAACATTTTTGACTTCTTTAAAAATAGACTATCTGTCCATAGTTTAAGACTGTTGAAGGAAGATACCCTAGGTCTCACATACTTGCTTTGAATGCTTCCTTTTGGAAGCATTTTTTTCCCCTTAAAGCAAGTAGCAGCTAGTATACCCCAACATATTTCTATTTTAATTCAACACTTGGAGCAAAATCTCTGAATTTTGGAAATATAAAACAGAATAGAGTTGTATTTTCTAACCTCAAAGCCTATTTTCACTCTGCGCTACCCTCGGTTGATTTGTTTTTGTTAAAATCATTAGGTCAATATTTCCCAGACCCAAGAGCAACTCATCATACAATTCAGTGACAGCTCTAAGAGAGGTGCATGAGGCATGAGTGTTGATTTAACAGAAACCCCTCCTTCCCACTGGCAGTAAGATTTCTTGCCTGTTCTTGTATTTATTCTTCTTGACCCACCAGATCCCCATCATCCTCCCTCCTCCTTTCATGCATACATCCCCTCTACCCCTTTCTTCCCTCACGCAAAATCAATACCACTTCTTCACGGCCTTACGCTCACCACCAGCCTCTTCAGCTACCACCTTCCTTTACCCATAGGCTTACTGGTCATTCAAATTCTCTTGCTTTTTTTGACCTCCTCTTTTTACAGCCCTAAATTTATTTCCTTCACCACATCTTCCTCTTTCAGTTGTGCCTCTGCTTTCACAAAAGCCTTCTAAGGGGTGCTCAGAGCACCTCTAGTGTCCAGACACACCTACACTGAGCCTCAAAGCTGACTTCAGGGCTAGAGAACAGACCACTACATTTTCCACCCACACATACCTAAAAGAAACATGGCTTCATCAACGCTGCCTACTGGAAACAGTCCTTGGCCTGTCCTACCACACCGAAAGATGCTGAGACATTGCCCAGAAGAGCTCTAGTTGGCACCATCTGAAGTCACAGCAGTTGTGGACAGTACAGACAATCATGTGCCAGTACTTAAACCTGCACCCTGGCCAAATCCATTTAGCCTGTAAAGACAGGACTGATGTTCCCTTGCCAGGCCCAAACCAGCATGGGATTAACCGCCACATGCTGCACTGCACACCAGAGCCATAAATGGCTCTTTATTCTGACACACTCCTTTCAGGCATTCCTGGAAATGTAATTTTATCCTGGACCCTGTCATCTTCCAAATCTATCTATTGGCACATTGTCACCCACTGCTCTTGCCCTCACGAGCATCTCACAGTTTTTCACTCTCCTCTTCCTTTTGCTTACCTGCCCTGGCTGTTCTCACCACTCATTTCAATTTAATTACTATCCTTAGCAATCACTGACAAATCCACTCCTGGCCTGTCCCCAGCTATAATATAATACCGGTGTCTCTGCTATCTGCTTCTGGAAATCGCTGCTGATAATAAAGTAAAAACTGTGGTCTTTGATGTTGCAGGTTTATCTGTAATACTCTTCCCATCGGAGCAGTGCCTAAACTGATGTGGCCTCTTGTAGAAAGCTCTGAATGTCAGATCTAGCTAGGCTGTTTGAACCTGCTCTTTGGGACCTTGTTAACTCCCATTCAGCTTAAATGCTGGAGAAGAACTTGAAGCAATTTGACTCACTTTCTAAATTTAAGTCCTCTTGCCTTCTTAACAAAGGCTGCAAACATCTACTATCCATTGCCCTGGAGCAGTTTGTGAAGAACTGCAGCCCGTGGGAAGAACTCACATTGGAGAAGTTCATGGAGGACTGTCTTCCACGGGAGGGGCTCCACGCTGGAGCAGAGGAGTAGTGTGAGGAGTCCTCCCCCTGAGGAGGAAGTAGCGGCAGAGACAATGTGTGATGAACTGACCCCAATCCCCATTCCCCGTCCCTGTGCGCCGCTGTGGGGGGAGGAGGTAGAGAAAATCATGAGTGCAGTTGATACAAGAAGACGGGAGGGGTGGGAGGAAGGTGTTTTTAAGATTTGGTTTTATTTCTCATTACCCTACTCTGATTTGACTGTCAATATATTAAATTAATTTTTCCCCGAGTTGAGTCTGCTTTGCTGGTGATGGTAATTGGTGAGTGATTTCTCCCTGTCCTTATCCTGACCCAAGAGCCTTTTGTTATATTTTCTCTCCCCTGTCCAGCTGAGGAGGGGAGTGATAGAGTGGCTTTGGTGGGCACCTGGCATCCAGCCAGGGTCAACCCATCACAGAAACACATGAAGCCTCCAGGGAATTGGTCAAGGTTTTTGCATGTGGAACAGTCTCACCAAGATCCCTTCAACATTGACTCAAAAATCTTTCTCATACAGCTTCACAAGAGAAAATGATAGCCTTTAGCACAGATTTCTGTTCTGCATCTACCTCACAAACAAACTCAAATATTAAGTCCCAGGAGCAAGAGGACAACTGCAAAATAAGTTCCTAACATATAAACAACACTGTTTCTAATAAAACATGAACATGTCAAAATGAACGTTGAAGATGTGTACATACCTACAGCTGTCTTCACTTTCTGAATCCTGCTCTTCATCAGAATCTTTGTATTTATCAGGGTCTGGAAGAGTACTTGGATCAAACTCTTCTTCACTTCCACTGTGAGCGAGAAAGGCCACTGTTTCCTCTTCAGCCTGCCAGGTGACAAATGGAGAGTTACAAGACAAGCAAACAAGTCCATGTTCCTTGCCGCAACCTCATTAATAGGGATGTTGTAACAAAAACCATTGCCCTCAACAGCGGTCAAAAGCCACCACTATTATAGCCAGGAAAACAGAATCGTTTCTGTTATCATCAGTGTCCTCTTCCAAGGCTGTCGGTTAAAGGTTCAAGAAATATTATTCAAAAAGGAAGCACAAGGATTTAGATTCAAATTCTACCTTCCCAGTATCGTTATCTTAAATCTACCACATCTAAGAGAGATTCAGGCAGCAACTAATCAACAGTCATCTGAGAGCAAGTGTTTAAGTAATACGAAGCTTTTCTGTCTCTCAGAAACACACTGGCAAAGAGATACGAGCTTGTGGACACATTAATCACTGCTGTAAGGTGTATTTCATGAAATACTCTGAGTTAAAACTCATCCAGGTGTCCTTGCAGGTAAAAAACAAAATGCTGCTTAAGCTGAATTAACTGCTCTAAGGGAGTGCCAGCCACCCACTGCAAGTGATGCATGTCCTTCAGGCTCCCTCCCAGGCACCCCCATCCCTCCTCCCTGGGGCCCAGCTTCCCTCCGTTCCCGCAGCACATCTCGGGACGGGCTGCTGGAGTTGGCCAGTTTCCCCAGGGTGCAGGAATGCCTCGCCAATTCCTTAACAAAGAGGGCACAGAAGATGCTGTTCCATAAAAGTCTTGGATAATATAATAAAGCTGATTGCTTTTGCAGATATAGGTTCTATTCCACGCAGTCCTGAACTGATGGCACCACTTTTGTAAATTTTTTGCTAACAAGCACCAAGAAAGCAGATGGACTGGAGGGCATATGCAATTGTATATGCACACAAAAATGCAAACAAAAAGCTCACAGGCATTTCTAATCAATGCGAAGCCTAGATCCATGCATATTTATGCTGAAAAGCAAAAACAAATGCAAAGAATCTATAATCAGACATCGCTACCTTTTGTTTACATATCTAATCAACAGGCACACAGCTGAGTTTCCAAAACAGTACTCATTTAAATGATCCTTCATTCTACGAATAACTTCACATCATTAAATGTTTAAAGTTCATTTTTGCTCTGATTTTTCACGATTTCCATCTATCACCAGGTTTTAAAAGAACACTGTCCTTATGTGCACACACCTCACCACAATAAAAATAATTTTAAAAGAAACCAAAACCAAACAAAAACCATACCAAAGGTCCCTTTTATATCTCCATATAAGCGTGAGGGAAAGGGAATGAGCTGGTGAAGGGTAAAATTAGTCACCACTGCAGGTGTCCCTTATTGTTTGTCCAGTGACACTTCTGCAGTGCACTGAAAGCAAGAAGAAGAAAGGGATAAAAGCCAGATTTTCAATCAGAAAGCAGAAGAAAAAGATACTAAACACACATTTTGTTCTTGACTATTTTGAAACACTAGTAAAGGTAATCGTATATCTGGGTGTATAATATTTCACAACAAAGTTCGTTTTGGTTTTGTGGGGATTTTTTTAAGTACTTTTTTGCTTACAAAAAATATCTTCTAGCTCATCTTTTAGTACAACATTACAGAGCACTACTAACTCAACAGAAAACTGTTTTGAAGGTCCCCTTTTTGTTAATGAATTCCCATATTTGAAAAGTATTCTGCATTAAATTATAGCTTATTTCAATTTCTTTAAACATTAAATATTTCCTCTTTACTTGTCCCTCCTATTGCATCTATTCTTTCAATACAACTGGTGCATACCAATTATATATTTTTTTTAAAAAAGAGAAGTAGTATTCAAAGCTGCCGTATGGAACAAAGTCTTTTTTAATATGTATGTGTGACACTATGCAACAGAATTCTGTAACACTAACATCTACTGGCAGTCATCTTTTAAGGCTTGGGCTATTCATTCATATTCTCGGTTATATCAGTAAAATGTTGAGACTGCATTGTTTCCTAAGTTTTGCCATTTATATATGCACATATGAGACAATTACACACACATAGATCAAACATTTGCTTTCATTACACATTCGTATTCATTTTTTCCAGCAGAAAATTTGCAGAGATGTGTTCAAGGTGATGCTTGCTGTAACAAAAGAAATAATTGGCAAAGATGCTTCTTTAATTCATCAGGAATCACGATGTTGTATTTCTTATAAGTATCACGGGCTACATATTCATTAAAATATTCGTTAAGAGACTGAAATTGTTAAGAACTTGAACATAAACATTTATCATCCACAGCTGAACAACAGAAGCTCATTATTTTTCCCCTCTTGCTTCAAATTGGTATCAGCCAGTCAGGAAGAAGAAATCTTGTGACTTAACTTCACATTCCTCACCCCAAGAGCTGGAGAAAAAAAGTAAAAACATGATTCAAGAGAACACTTGTAGAAGTTCTCCAGATACAAAGAGGATGTGATTTACAGACTCAGGATTAGATCCTTCCTAAGGCAATCGCTATCAAAGAAGAGATTAACTGAAGAACAGATTTTGACCACCTGCACTTTATGTCTCATGTCAGCCACAATGTGCTTTGCAGTGTGTATTTATTACAAAGTTCAGCGGTGGAAGGAAACCCATTCAGACATCAAATTAGGCCAGTCAGGAGAACAGGATTCAGCGGCAATCACCTTGCTGTTTTCATTCTGCTCACGGGGGACAAGCTCTCTCTTTTTATACCAGATTGGCCCATGTATTTTGCAATCTAGTTCCATAGAAACTTTGCAAGAAGACTTTCAGTTTGAACATGGCATTGAGATGAAACCATTCCTGCATTCACATAGTCTCCCTCTGAGGCGTAAGAAGATTCTTCTTATGCAAACTCAACTTTTGAGAAAAATTCAGCAAAATTTCTGTGCTGGAGGTTTTGGAAACCTCACTGCCTTCAACCTTCCACACTGTACCAAGTCAACAATGATCACACTCTACCTTACTGTAGTCATTTTGGAAACACACATCAGATGAAGCAAACGGGGCAGGTTCCGCCAGAGCGTTTGCACTGCTTCTTGACAGAATACCTCCAATTCAACTTCTAGTTGTCTTTGTTACAAGACGTAACGACAACTTCCTCTCTTCATAAAGAAGGCTGAATGGCTGGTGGAGTTTAGGTAAATGTGTTAGGCATGCTAAGAGACGCTTAAAATGAAGAAATTTATGTACCTTTTTTAAGAAAACAGACACTCAAGGGACTCAAATGTTCAAAATAGCAGAATGATGTCTCATTTTTACCAGGCATTACGCACTCAGATGAAAATTACCTATTACCATCAGATAAAAAGGGAGAACTGAAAAAACATTCCATGAAAACCGGCACATAAATAAAAAATGATGTATTTTCCAAGACTTAATTTATAGAATACATATTTATTATGGTATTTCATTTATATCTAATTTAATAGATACTTCTTTTTTATCCAATTAAATTGTCTGGGGTTGCAATTTTTATGTTCAACCCTTTAAGCAATTTATCGGTTCCTAGCAACCAGGTTGAAGGGGGAGAAATAATTGTTTTGGCACTAAAAAAAAGCACAGTGGGTGAATATTTCTGATAAGCTAAAAACAAAACCTTTACCATTTGTTTAGAAGTTGATCAGACTTGATCTGAGTCCATCAATGGTCATACTTACACAATATTCAGTTCCTTTTGAGATATGCCACCCTTTAGCTTTTGCTAATAATATGGCCTCTCCCAGTAAGTGGTGTTTGTGATTTTAATGCTAAGAAAAGCTAAGCTTTAAATACTGCTAGGAGGTTACCCTACACAAGTACACGACTTTTAAAAATTTAGCATATTACAGCTCATATAAAAGGATATTTAAAAATATAATCCCTTTCATGATCTGACAGCATTCCAAATTTTATTAATTTTCTTCTTTTTCAGATAAATTATTTTTCAGATAAAAATGGGAGCTGTTTCTGCATCATGTTTGTGATGGAACACATTCACAAACAGAGAGGTTTTGTATCATTTCCTTTAAAACATCTTACTCTGGATTCACCTGATCGTCTCGCAGGTTTTTTTCTTCACAGCCTGTACCCCCAACCCACAACACTGTGTCCCCCAGCTGATGCATGGTTGCTCTGATATTTCATCATCTGTATTGCCCCAAAGGAATACAGCTGTTCTGGCAGTTCACAAATAGAAATACAGCCTTTGATGTAGTTGCAGTGTTTGATCCAACAGTTGCTTTGAAGATCAAGACCACAGCCTTAGACGATACTGAAAACTGACTGAGAGCCAGTGGAGCAAACCAAGTGCTGATCTGACATACAAACAGCTGTCTAAACCATGACGAAATTGGACAACTACACTCCATACCATCTAACGCTCATCAGTAGCCTTCAAATCCAGACATAGAAAGCATCAGCTCCACTGAGAGAAGGATCTTGCAAGCTAAGAGGTGAAAGGCAACCTTTCGACCACATTCCTAAGATGTGTGCAGTGGTGTTTAAGGTTAACCTTCACGAACTGTGACCAAGTCATGCAAGCTTTCTTCCTGTTGTCGTCTACCCTTTGTCATCTGCATCAATATTGAACATTAATTCTAATAGGTGACATACATGTCCATTCCACAACTGGTTTTGCCACGCCGCCTAGGCTTGTTTCTTCTTATGGATAAGTAGGAAGTGATCTACAAAAGGGTGGGAAGAGCAGAGAACAGGTTGTTGCTGCAGGACTTTCTGTTCTCTTGATCTGAAGCACACAGATGAATCATAGAATACCAGGTTGGAAGGGACCTCAAGGATCATCTGGTCCAACCAGATGCATTCAAGGCACACCACAGAAAGGAGCTGATGTGGACACAGACAGGGTCAACTGTTTCAGAAGGACTGGCCAAGCTCCATGGGTCTGGCCAGAAAGGCTGGTAACCAAAAATTGGTGGTCAAACCACGACACCAAGGTTGCAGGTTAGTCAGACAGACATAGCCTTTGCACTAAGACAATCTAACTGATCTTCAGGCTCTGGAAGGAGTCAGCCATAGCTCCTGGTTTTCACATCACTTTATAGAACATCATTCTTGGTTTTCAGTAGAAGGGACAGATAACTCTTAGCTTCATCTTCAAATCATTCGCCCGTCCCAATCACTAGCAGTCACACCAAGGTTCAATTTCATCCAGTCATTCTTTATTTCTTTTTAAGCAATCTGACATCTTAAATAATACAATTAGCCTAGTTTAGCCAGCAGAATCTTGCTTTTACCAATGGTCTCAAATAATGTACATGAAAATACTTAATTTACTTTCTTGGCATGTCTAAATGCCCCACATTTTATGGTCAGTGAATGGGTAAGCGTGTGTTCCAAACTAGCACGCACTGATGCATAGATACTGACATTCAGTTTGCTGTGTAACTATAGCAAAGCAATTTGTGCTGGAAATGGCTCCTGCCACAAGCGCAGTTCAGAACCATTGAAAACACAAAATTGCAGAATTTTCCACACATTCACGTCTTGCTTTTTTTATATTAGTAAAGCTTCTGTCATTTTCATAGTAGTAAGTATATATTTTATCTGTAGACTTGATCTCTACAAAGTACTTATAGTCCATACAAGAATTAACAGCAACATAATGAATGCATATAGAGAAAGATAATATAATCTGGTAAACTTACGATTACAAACTCATCTACCTCAAAATGAAATGCTGAGAATTTCTAAATCTACTTTTTTTTAAATGTATTTGCTCTTATCTGCATTTGAATTATAATAGATACGTCTCACAACCAGTCCTTACGCTTTCCATTTTTTGATTTCCTCTTATAAGACCCGTGTGGAATTCTTACTGTAAAGACAAGATTCTTCAAGTCACTAGCCACAATTATTGATGTGATTTTAACAAAAGGGCAGACTAAGATAATTCTGGTGGGAAAGGTCAGGATAAAACAACTAAACTGTTAACTTAAATATAATTCATGTTACAGACATGAAAATACAACTTAAAAGAAATGAATTTACTAGGTGGGTAGCACCAGAAGCAAAATATGCACTGGAATATATGAAATTTTGACAAGCAGAAGGGTTTAACCTACTGCATATATTGATTTTAGAGACTTCTTGTACACAGATTTCACAGGAGTGCAAGCTAATGGTTCCAGTGTAATGAAACATGGGCATAAGCACACAGTTGGTTTATTTGCCATAACAGATCAAACCTAGGATCTTTAGTATCATAAACAAAGTCTCCAGCACTTGAGTTAACAGAGTAGTAGCTTCATCTCTGGCATATAAAGATTCCTGCACCCGCCATGCCAGCAGCTAGACAGAGATGCTACCATGCACGCTAAATCCCTGTCTGAAACAAAATTGATTTAAAGTATTTAATAATGCAAAGGCTTCAAACCAGAAAAGTCTAAACAATTTTTATTTTGAAATCTTTCTAATGCTAGGTTGTCAGGTATCATTTTGCTTGCAAGTGAGCAAGTAGTACAGGAAAAAAAAAAAAAGGGTTTTATTCACTGTGCCTTAAAAAAAAATAAATTAATAAAACAAAGTCTGGGAGAATTAAACATGCCAGACATGTCCACAAGTCTAAGCTCCTCTCAGAAAAAAACAGAAAACCACAATGCAGAACGCTTTTTAAACTTATATTCTCCACACATAATCCTTGGACTCTCTCTTTACACTCCCTCTTTCTCTCCACTTTTAGGTTCACAGCAGTCATGGCTGTCAGTTCAAATACAGAAAGTAATTCTCCAAAGTAGTCTCTGTGTTCAAACATTTCACCACATCAGGCTTCTCCGGGGAACCTCAGCATATGTCCACAGAGACAGTGCCTACACAAGAGAATTTTCTCTGTATCGCTTCCTGGCACTTTTGAACAAGCCTGAAGGAGCTGCATCCTCTGCCGCGATGCAGCAGAGGTGTCCCACCACCACCGCTACACACAGCGCAGGCTGGGAGCAGAGACCACTCTTTGCTTAGCGACTGGTGTATTTTCCAAGAACGAACAGATCAACGTCAGCAGTGACATGAAATAATCAGAATAGAAACCTCTTAAGTCACATAATTCTGTAAACTGGTTAGTTCTCTTTTTATTGAAACAACTGATTTGTATTCAGTGCATGAGAAACAGCAGCACTGGCATTGAGCGCCTGTCCTACAACAAGACTTCCATGTTTTCACTGTACTGCTTAAGTCACGTACTCTAAATGCTTGTACAAAATACCTATGTAAAATAGCACATTTACAGGGAGAAAAATATGAATCAAATTAATTCCTTGCAGTGAAAGTTATTTTAACTGCTACTGGTGCTTTTACATACAGAACTGGGAAAAGAAATCCAGAAGCAGCATTGCTGCTCACGGCACTGACTCAATTGCTTGCTGTGAGAACAAGACCTTGTCTGCCCTCATTCAGGATCTATTTATCAGCAGCAATAGATTCACATTTGTTCAAATATGCAAAAAAGTAACCAGTAAATCAGAAAGTGCCTCATGGATGCTGCACACTTGCAAGGTCATTTATTACTAATTTTTTTGTTGTTGTCAAATCCACCTTCCCAAGCCATGAATCCCTTTTTACAAAATTTTGCAAAAGACAGCTCCCAGCCCAAAGAGCATGAGGATTAAGTAGCAGACATGAGAGAACAGACAAATACAGCCTGATGAAGGACAAGGAAGCAAGTTGTCTGGGGAAGATTATGAGCAATGGGCATGACACAGCAGGAGACCTGCCCTCTCCTATTTTCACAGTCATTGTTGCAAAGGGGATCCTGGATGAAGAAACTGAAAAAGCTTCTGAGGTAGACTAGCAGCCATCCACAAGCAGCTTTTGTTAAGTGTGAGGAAACGCTGAGGCCAAAAAAAAATATCAAGGTGGTGTTTGAAAAAGAAGCAAGTGGGCAATAACCAGCGAGAGCTAAGCTCTTGATAGCACTCGATAGGTAACTTTGCAGCAGCATTTTGAATAGATACTAATGGAGCAAAGTGGCATTCGTGAAGGAAGGCGGAGAAGACACTGCAGAAGTCAAGACAGAAAATCATATCCCCTGATAACAATTTTATCTATGTGTATGAATAGGAAATACATGTCTTAGAAACGCCAAGTAGGAAGAACAAGGAAGACTTATATGAGGCAAGATCTTTTAGACCAACTAATTGAAAGAAACACAATTTTTCAGGTCTAAAATAACGTAAAGCAACTTCTAAGCAAAAAAAAAAAAACAACAAACAAATTAAGAATAATTGCTGAGAGTTAGTGTTACTTGGAGAATTGAGAGAAAATGTAACATCATGTGTGCAGTAGGGCTGGGGAATGTTAGTACAGGGAGAAGCTACAGAAGGGTTCTCTTCAGGAAAGACAGAGCATGTAATTTATCACCTGTGGAAAACGAAGGGACAAAAGAAGGATTAAGAAGGATTTAGATAAGCACCAGGAAGTGACCATGGTGATGTTAAGGCAGAGGGTAAAGTGAGACATAGTGGTAATACTCACAGTGACCATGAAAGCATATAGCAAAGAAGGTTGAACTTCTTTCTTGCAAATTGCCTAATCCATGAAATGTCAGCTAAGATTTTAATTTGGACAGAAAGGTAGAGCTGGAGTAGAGAGACTGAGATAAGACTCATTAGTACAGATATGAATTTGTATTCACGGACAGGATTTATCCACAGATAAGAGGAGGAAAAAAAGCAAAAGGCAGAGCTGTGCAAAACATTGTCAAAGAAGGAGACTGAAGACAATGAGATTCCTGAAATTATGAAGGAGGAACTGCTAGAGAAGACAGACACCAGAACAGAGGGTGCTCACATCTGCAAATCCCCTAAAAATTGGAGAAGATATGGAAAGGCCAAGTGAACAACCAACAAGTGAGAGGAAGGCTGATTAACGTCAGGGCTCTCAGAGAAGAGGAGCTGTATAAGAGAGAAATCAGAGAGCAGGTGCTGAAGAACAGGATGGATGATGTCTATTGAGTAGAACAGAAACATGTCTACATGTGCAAATGAATAGAATGGCATGAAGAAACGTGGCAGCTTGAAAAGTACGAAAGGCCAGTGTGGAAGTGGGAATCATAGAATCATTCTGGTTAGTAAGGACCTTTAAAGATCATCAGGTCCAACCGTTAACCTAACACTGCCAAGTCCACCACTAAACCATGTCCCTAAGCACCACATTTACACATCTTTTAAATGCCTCCAGGGATGGTGACTCAACCACTTCCCTGGGCAGCCTGTTCCAATGTTTGATAACCCTTTCAGTGAAGAAATTTTTCCTGATATCCAACTTGAACCTCCCCCGGCACAACTTGAGGCCAGTTCCTCTCATCCTATCGCTTGTTACCTGGGAGAAGAGACCGACACCCACCTCGCTACAACCTCCTTTCAGGTAGTTGTAGACAGCGATAAGGTCTCCCCTCAGCCTCCTTTTCTCCAGACTAGATCATCAAAGATGAACAGGGAAGAACCGTAAGGCAAAGGTGAGAAGGCCAAAGAGAGGAAGACTATCAAGAGAAGATCTGATGGAGGTGACAGAGTGATGACACAGGAAACCAAGTTGGAGAGAAGAGCTGACTGAAGCCATTTTAAAAATGGGAAAGAGTAGGAAAGGGGAAGAGTAAGAAGGCATGAGAACAGCACTGGAGCTGATTGGGAAGGAGGCAGAAAAACAGTGAAGAGAGAGAAGAGCTATCAGCAGGTGCAGAGGAATTAAATCAACAACAGCAAACAGAACTAGGGAACATGTGGCTAAGCACCTGAAGGCACTTTTTCACATGGCAAGTGGCAAAGCCATGAATGTTTTGCCAAAGAATACAGAAGGTGTAAAGAGTTTACATGGGCTTAAAAAGTAGGTACGTAGGTAACTAATAAAAATCTATCAAGGGATAGTAAGTACAGCAGTGTTGTGTCTTTGCCCCTGAAAGTCCCTGAGCTGCAGATCTCTTCAGCCAGCGAGCATAACAAGATCACAGTTTGACAACTTCTCTGCAGGTACGACTGCAGATTTTCCTGCTAACCAACTAGAAATAACTGCCAGATCTGACACAGAGAAGGGAAGAAGGTGGCCCTCATTTCAATATGTTGGCGTTTATGGAAGCAATTTTTTTCCACTGCTATACTGCTTTCTATTAGTCTTTTAGGGCTCCTCATACAAATATCGTAGTTTATTGAATGAATCTGGCGAAGAAGACTATCATCTGATTCTCAGCCCAAGAACAAAATGTTTGAAACAATGCAGTGAGGGGAAAATTGAAAGTTGAGGCAACTTTCTATCAAAATCCTAAGCCTGTGCCTAATTATATTCATTAAATATATCAATGGTGATCATATGCAATGGGTCATTAAGGAACACACACTGTACTACCTCAAACAGTCTTTGGGTTTTGTACTGCTGCCAAAATGTTTTACCCTATTGCCAGTAACTGAGTAACAACTTCTAGTTTTAGTAATTGAAATACAAGTGGTATACAAATCTAAGAGTCGAAGACTTGGCACTCATCTGTAGGTGTAATTAGCATATTATAGATTTCTAACTGACTTCTCGCTACTCCCCTAAAGTCCATACTTGTAGCAAATCAGTCTCAGATATGCTGTAACCATTGAAGGCATATTTACAAATTTTAACCTAGGAAATTGCAATTTTCAGCTAAGGACATATTATACCTTACAGTTGTTCATTCGCTTGCCTGTTCATTTCAACAACATCTAAAAAATCTTTATACTGCATAAATAATGTATTATATCCATAACAACAGGATACAGTACACTGTATGATTGATTACCTTGGCATTTAGCTCTTGTGGGAATAGCTTTTGTGAAACACAGCTCTATTGAACTCCCAGAAAATTGCATTTTGGTAAAATTGTCTGAACAATCAAACTCCAGGTATGGCTAGACATAATGCTATTAACATTGCACAGGCAGGTACAAACTTGAACTTTTCATACTCTACCAAAACAATGGTATTTTACATTTGTTTCTTGAGGAATCAGAGATAGCGAAGTCAAGGTGGATCAATTTAAATCAGTGCTTTAAATCACTAATTATAATGCTGATTAAAATCAGCAGACTTTTAATTCACACAGTGGTGCTGCTACTTTTGTTTTTATTTCAGTATTCTGAAGCACAGTTGTTTTACACTGGACTTTACACAAAATTTGGTACTATTTTATACTAGCTATTTAGGTCCCAATTTTTCCTTTTCCATTTTTCTTTTCCATAATAACCTTAGCAAACTATAAAAGAGCCATCACTTATTTGCCACGTGATTAGTATTCATTTTTGAATCATGGTTAGTGTCAAGTTGACTCTTATTCCATCTGAAATTGAAACAGATCTCAACCAGAATTTTAATTATTTTCTAAAATATATATCTTACATATATTATTTGAAAGCTACTAATTAATAGTTTAAGTAGAACCATCTCAAATACAGCAGATACACAGAAGAAAAATGAAGTTAATCCAAGCAGGTGCTGTATTATAAATTTAATATTTATGAAGGTATACACTCTTTGTTGCTAACAAAATTTACTACTTCTGAGCATCCTATCTTCTGAGATTTTGGTATGGCTAACAACCCCAAACATAATTTATATTCACAGACTGAAAGAGGACGGTAAGAATAAACGAAGATAACCAGTTCCTCAAATCCTAATACATTTTTTCAACCTTTAACTGCACATTGAATTGAACTTACCAAATATATCTAAATCAAAAAAATATTATTTCAGAACCAGGAAAAGATACAACTTTTTATGACAACACAGTTAACTTTCACAGTTAATGACTGTTCTCTAAATCACATCACTATCCGAAACTTTATCAGCAACTTTATTTCTTGAATTGTTTATTTTTAGATTACTCTAGTAAATTTTTTCATACATCATTCCTTAATACCTTCATTTTACCTACCATTTTTAAGTTCTCAAAAAGAAAAAAATGTACCTAACAAATTAAAACATGTATTTAAGTAACTGTTTTGTTCTTTTTACTGAGCTGTTGATTTTTAATCTATCATGTTATTAACAATTATAAGATGGCTTCCCCCGCCCCAATTCGCCCAAATACTTGCAACATACATACAAAATGTCAAGGAAAGGGAGAACAAGAAGAATAAATGTTAATCTCATTGATTTAAAAATATATCATAGCATGCTTAGAAAGCTGTCAGGAAAAGTCATTTTAGCCTAACGTTACTGCTCATTATGAACTCCAGTGCAAACAGCTCATTTGCTCTGCTGACTTTTTGGCATTACACAATCTGCTTGCAATTATGATTTGCCATACATTAGTAAATACTGCAAACAGAAATAGCAAACTGAAAACAGGATCTACTGGCTTGAGTGTAGACATATTGCCAGTTCTCATCAATTCATTGGCCACAATTGGCCACAACCAATTCAAAGGCGTAAGCTTTTATTACCCTAACAGACCTTCACCAGCAACAGAATTCAGTACGGCTCCATGACAACCTTTCTCTATAGGTCACACATTGATGAAAAGCACTGTCTTCACTACAAATAAGAATAAATATACCAAATAAATGTAAGCCTGACACAATGTAATATTCATGAGCGTTATTCTGTAAAGTTTAGGCTCTAACTCTGCATTATATCATCATCCTCCAGAACCTTTACTTGTTATTAAACAATTAATAAAATTCCAGATTTCAGATTTGCGGTAAGGAGCTCAAAGACATGAACTAGATGAACTGCTGTAACAACAACTTCTTGAGACTGACAGCAACTGGATGACTCGTTAATCTCACTACCCTGGTAATTTCAATACCCACAGACAAATACTGTCAAGCACTCTCTGACAGAGGAAAAACCCAGTGAATGACTGTGTTCTAAAAATCCAAAAACTGTCTCTCTTGCCTTCCTAGCTGGGACACCTTCAATCCTGACACAGAAGCCTCTCTGATACACGCTGCAGGGCAACTGTGTCTACGGAAAACAAAGACTTCCAGTAAAACAGTGGCCACCAACTCCATCCCCCTCCCCTGTGAATAAGGTATATTCCATCATTCCTGCCTTTGGTTCTGAAGCCTTCAGCAGTGAGGATCCCACAGTCTCCTCACAAACTTATTTCAGTATTTAGATAATCTCACCATTGGAACATATTTCTGGAGTTTATACTGAATTTCCCTGTTACAAGCCTGTTATTTGTTGCATGAGTCTGAGAACAGATTGCTCATTTACTTTTTAACTATTTGACCTATTTCCTCAATTTCTCCCCTCCAGATCATGCCAACTGTCATACAGTTCACCAGCCTGGATAGAGGTTAGAAGAAAGTTTTTTTGGCCTGCTGAAAACTGAGATGCAGAGCTATGGCTTGTCCTGCTCAAGGACAGAAAGAGTCTGCAAGCCTACTTTCTGAATGGGTCACCAGTTAAAAAAACTGAACACATCTGCCGGCTGGTCTGGCACCCAACCAGCAGACAACGATTGGCTGACTGATCAGTCCAACAAGAAATGCTCATGTTCTCATGTATGAGGAGAAACGCAGCACCTGGAGGAGGAGACACAAGCAAAGCGCACAAGCGGAACGTGGGAGAGGAGAACTGCCACCAAGCAGTGACCCCGCAGAGGTCCATGTCAGCCACTCGCTTCAGCTGGGCTCCCCTGCTCGAGGCAGCACTGTCCACCCCCTCCAGTCTTTGTGGAGCACTGAAAGCCTTCACACAGCATAAAATACATAAAATTCAAAACAAATAATGCAGGAAGCTCCACATTATTTGTTTTCATATTGAACAAATTCAAATCATACATATAGATACACATATAGATACATATACATATAGACACATTCAAATCATACATATAGATATAACTATCTTTAACAAAACCTTCACAGCACGTTTGGTTTCTGTGCCATACACTTGAATTTGAAAACTGTGAGCAAACCTAGGATCCAGGCTACCATGAGGTTCTGGTGGTCTTGGCTATATCCCACCACTGGAACACCAAACTCACAGGGACATGCCTTGGTGTGCTAAGGTATGCAGCTCCTGCAAGCTCCTGCAAGCTACACACCGTTTACTGCATCTCTGAGGTCCCTGTGGGATTCCAACAATAATCCACCAATGCATCAGACTGTAGGATGACACTTCAACCCCAAATTTTTGTTTTTGAGGCAAATCACTACTTCTTAAGAAAAAAAAAATCACAGCCAAACTCAGATTGAGAAAAGTGTTTTACCACTGGCAGAAATGGATGTTTAAAATGTTTCCTAAACTGCTGAAGGGACATACAGGATTTCCTGTGGCCATATAACACCTCCTGCAGACACATCCTCAAGATTTATTTGGGTCTGAGAACCTACAAAGCCACATAAAGGGTCAATTAGTAGTCACTGGTGTTTACCATTTCAATCTTGACAAAAATCCGAAGGCAGCAACCATAATATACCCCATACATAAAAATTATATTCAATTACTACTTTCTCCACCACCTGTCATACAATGATTTGGATTTACGTATTTAGATTTACATAATTCTTCAATCCTTGACCTAATACTTAAAATGACAGATGAATACCAATCCTTTTTTTTTTTTGCTTAGAGTCCTTTTTCATCTGTTATGTTAAACAAAGACAAACAAACAAAAGAACTGTGACTTTGAAACAATGTTAAACGTAATTATAATTTTAGAGACATAGCAGTATTTCTCCGTCTGAGAAACAGTGGGCCCTAAGTACCTGGTCCTCTTTACATAAGTCACAGGTCTTTGCAAGGGGAACATTTTATCTTGAAAATAGTATTTTTGCTTTCTTCAGGACTACTACTCTTTGCAACTGACAAGTTTAGGATTTCAGCTTTATGGACTCACTAAAATTATTTCTGCCTCAGCAGAGCCACCTGATGATAAAATCCAGTTGTGATGTGATTGCATCCACAAACCTATCTCCTCACGCATGTAACTTAAGTGGGTTATGCTTCCTTTTTAAGTTCTTGCAGTTTCACAAAATTTTGAGGATAAAATTTAATGACCTATTAAAAATAAATAAATCATTTGTTATATCACATTGTACTTGGCATACAATATTAGCACAGAGAACATTTGCTAGAGGTACTGTTAAGTGAAAAATCTTGTTACATTATGCATGACTTCCCAAAGCACTGAGTACATAATATCAATCATGAAATCCGGAATATATAACTAAATTTAGAAAGAAGAACATTCAGACCTGTGATCAGCATTCTGACAACTCCAGTTATGAGTTTTAATTAAACTTACTTTTTGTATTGTCTATTTTTATTAAATAGGCACAGAATTATGTTTTATACATCATGCGTAACTAAAAAGAGATTAAAAAGTTGCTTGTAAATGCCTTTTCTTAAAGGGACTTCATAAGTCAAGTCACTGTTCCATAACTTCTCTCCACAGTTGTGATGAAGAGGCACCACTGCTGAACTTGATCGACCTCTGAGGGCTTCAGCCACCTCGCCGGCAATCTCTTTCAGCACCCCAATACTGCCTCCTGTGGCAACAGGCTGATAAACGAGATCGTTGGGTGATACAGGGCATGGATTACTTCTTTGTCAGGAAGTAAATTACCAAAAAACAAAACCAAAGAGATTCTTGGACATCTCTGATGCCTCAGACTAACCATCGGATTCCACAATTCCTGTCCTTTGGTACTGAGGATCTCTCACCACTGAGCAGATGACGTCTCACTCTCTCTGTATTTTTTCCACATGATACAACACATTTAAAGAATCTTCATAACTCCCTACTATCACAAATAAGAAACACAAAGATGCACCCAGATGAAGCTTACAAGGCTGAAGTCCTAACTGCCCTAAACGTCTCCCAGGACAGAGACAGCAGAACTGCATGGCAGCAGCCCTGTAAGCTATCAGTTGGCTGCCCTGTGTACGAAAGCCACGCGACCTTGATTCTGGATTGTGCCATGGGTTGAGGTGCAATCCACAGCTGGTTCGGGTTCATCTCTGCCATCTCTACTGTGAAGGCAGAAACGGCCAAGAGAAAGGTGGTCTCCCTCCAGTCGCAGGTGGGAGAAGCCACTTCAGCAGGCTGATCCCACCCGTGTCCCCAGGTCTTCCCCGCTGCATTTCCTCTGACAAGCAATTCACCGTGTAGCTATGGAGTCCTATCACTTAACCCATGAATACCACACGCACAAACACCGTGCAGTTCTGACTGAGCATGACACACTGTGCCAGCTCGCACACAGTCATGCGTTAGAAGCGCTTGTACCTTTGCTAGACAGGAGAAGCTGGCAATACCTGTTAAATCCAGGATCTCAGCCTTGTGAGCACGAAGGACCGCTCACTCAACAAAAAACAGCAGCAAATTTATCAAGTGTTGTCCCTCTAAATATTCCACTCACAAAATGAACACTATCAAATGAGTCTCAAGCAAGAAATGAAACTACAATAACTAGCACACCAAATTACCAAAAACCAATAGTACTTCTCAAACACCAAGGGAAGCCCAGCTTAAAGGAATCAGTATTTTGAGCTTCAGGAAAGCTATGGGAATGGTATACTGACACTGTGACACATAAGAGGAGTGGTTTTGTGGTTGGTTTTGGGGTTCTTTTTTACCATTAGAATGCTTTCCTTCAAAGGTTACTCTTTCTACACTTGCCAAGAAATAGTTTTAATTAATAGAGCCTAGTACTATAGTATTCACCTTTTGACTTGGATAAATACCTTTTCAGAATAGTCCAAACCAAAATTCCTTGGACTCAGCACATTTATACTTACATCACTTTCTTGTTGATACCAGTCAAATACACAAACATAGATTTACTGGCTAACCAGTATCAACTAGAAGCTGAAAGTATCTCTCTGTTGAAAAAGTGGTTTTATTGAAAGACCAGAAAGCTATTTTCCTGCTGGAGAGAAGCCTACTTAGTATCCAAGAGAAGAAACTAACAACTTCTGATTTCTCTGAGCACCTTCTGATTTCACTGAGCAACTTCACTCCATTTCCTGAAAATCAGACAGCTAGAATGCAGCACATGCTAATGTTTCAGTACTAATTCAGCACAAGTTGTGCTTTAAACTGCCTTTTTTTTAATCTCTGAAGTAACCTGTACTACCAGAAAATTCTGATTTTACATGTATGTTTCCTCTTGCTTTTCAGACTAGTAGGTAGCCAAAGGTTGGGCATGGACATGGTACTGGTACAAAGAATTTACAACACTTTTTGTGTCTATTGAGTTGTGCAAACAAGCACCTTGCACAGATGACAGTCACAGACAAATAAAATATACAGCACTTATTACAAGTGTCCAAGTAGTCAAGATTTTATGTAGAAAATAACCTGAAAGATGAGTTTTTTCATATTTCTTGACTACATCATCCCTATAACAAACAGATTATGTGCACATGCTGATGAAATGCTGCATATACGTAAACAGCACAAATAAGAGGAGGCAAAATGCTTTAAAGATGTGTGCAGATAAACTGAGAACTACCATCAAATAATTAGCATAAGAATAAATTAAAATATGGAAAGCTATTTTTGTTCCAGTTTTGTGTTTTGTGCTTCATTGCTAAAATGTTGTTAAATTCATTTTATCGCAGGCATGCAGCGTACTGCATTTTCAAGATCAATTAATTTCATTTTGCAAATGTGACATACCTAGAATTTCAATCTAGAATTTTCCTGGAGAGAATTTTGGACAACCAGTTTGTCAAATTTGTTCTTAACTTTATTTTCCTATTCCTCCTCATCTTTTCAATCTATTCAGTGCTTTTGATATGGCTTGCATAATGCACACCGCAGTCACTTTCATTTTATTAAAGAACACTTATTTGAAATGAAGATGTACCAAATTATATTCCATAGCATTTGGAAAGAATGAGAAGTGAAAAACAATAAATCTCCTGCATGCTAAATAGTGCCACTGACTGCAAGGCACAGAAGAACTACTGTGCCAAAATGTTCTTGCTGCTGCTCCACTGACATCTCTGAATTTGAACAAATGGGGCTCATTAAGCTGAGGCAGAATAAAGACAAACCTGAACTGGAGATTTTCCAAAGTGCTCCACTTGCAGGTACCTTATTTATGAATTTTATTTTCTTTCCAATAGAGGTAGAATGGCAAGAACCAATGTATTGCACACGCTGTAATAAGACTGAACAGGTTTCAGCTGATCAGTCTTAAATCTCTGGTTTCTTCAAAAGGTGTAAAAGAGTTAAATGAATGGCCTGAACAGAGTAATTCTACAGATCGGTAAAACGGGCATTTTAGAGGAAAAAATAAGAGTCATCATGGCACATTTGTACAAACTGTAGTTGAGAGCAGTTTATTCTGGAACCTTTCCAACACTAAGAGGATGCTTATTTTTTTTTTTTTACTGAATAGTGATTTGAGTGCAGCAATACCGTTATCCTGTGTGAATGCTCAACTCCCTGTACTTTACTGATATTGTGAGTTAAATATATATATATATCTCTTTACAATACAATTCATAAAAAATAATATTATATATGCATTTTTCAGCAGGTCATACACATTTTTGAGAAAGATCTAATGCTTATTATTTTTCTCACGTTTACAAACAAAGCATTGAACAGGAATTGCTCAATGCAAGTACACACACACGGACTGGATTGCTAAGAATAATATCAAGCACTGGAGAAAGAGGTCAAGTGAGGTTCACACTGTTTCAAAAATCACGGCCTATGAACTGCATACTAGTCCCTCACAGATGCCATACAGAAGCCTGACATTCCCTCCTCTGCACACTGACCAGATGCATTTTCCAGATGTTAAGAGAAAAATAACTGGCTAACAAAAAGTGAGCTGCACATATACTGAGCCCTTTCATGCTTTTGTAGTTTATCGAATGTTTCACTAACCCCTCCAAAATTATCATTACTAATTTGCTTGTCCATTTAACAAAAATAATGCATGTTGGTATATGACATTTTCAAGATTTCTTAATTGCTTTTAATTACCTGTTCTATTATTCTTTTCATTTCAATTCATTTCTGTTTAGTCTGTTAATAAGAGCAGTTATTTACTCTGTCATGTATCAGCTATTTAGAGAACATTTGCATAGCTACACCAATTAGATGTTTTCCTATAGTCAGGAATCCACAATTTTTAATGCAAGTATATGAAAGAAAATCCAGTAGGCTATACTGGAAGGGCTGAAAGATTTATTATGTCAATTAATTCACACACAAGAAACAAAACGAAGTTTATTATCCACTCTAATTTAAATCAGGCATGCTTATTTCTCCAGGAGTACCTCCGATCAGAGGTAAACATCATTTTCAAACACATAATCTTTTCATAGAACACTTTACCCTATTTGAAGCTGCCCAGAACCACAGTAAGATGGGATCCCCTATGGTTCAACGCAGAAGAATATGCAACCACTTCAGTTACCTTCGGTCAATAGGTGAGCTTTCTTCACACTACTGCACAGTCTAGGACTCCTGTGGAGATGGTCAGCAGCAATTTTACATCAGAAGATCAGTTCAGTATCTACCAACTCATTCTTAATTAAATGAGCTGACATGTCTCCATCAGTAATCAACATTCACAAGATAAGGTATGAGCAGAAAGCAGCCAATTTCCAGTTAGGACTGGCTCAGGGGAAACAGGCGTATTTGCTTTAATCTGCTCTAAATGAAACCATAGAACACAGTCATGTGTTCCAAAATATGACCATCATGTGCCCATGTTCTCTTAGATGAAGCTAATCCTGACTGCATACATACAAGTGCTGTTAGCTTGTTACAACAGTAGCTGCTTGCAGAATTTCAGGATCTCAAAGATATTTTTAAGTGTTAAATGGGCATATCAACAATCAGATATTACACATATGCTGATCAAATTTCCAATCTAAACAACTTCCAAAATCTAGTCAAGACAAAGCACCTGTATTTTAGCGTGCATCACACTGACCAGGTTACAGCTCAGAGAGAAGCCTGGAATTTAACATCGTTTGCTCTGTACCTATTCAAGTAGTGGTGTTTTGCCTGTAAAATTTAAAAAAATGGTTATCTGTAGTGCCCTACCTTTAATCCTAACTTAGATGATGCTCAAAAAAAGACTAGGCTCAATTGTTCTTAGCTAATTACCTGAATAAGTATAGGCTTTTAAAATAAATCCTAACTATAAATGTTAATTAGTAGAATATGTAGTTATTCACAGTCACTTAAAAAATACTAGCAGGCATCTTTAGGATCAAACAAATTCCTCAGGACTTGGACATAAGCTGTTCAAGTTTAGCACTTGTGTTTAGGAAAACAAGTAGGCCAGTTCCATAAAATAAAGGTGTCACTTTAATGCAAACAATATTTACAGTGACATGTTTGAAGAAAACAATTAGCTACGTTCCTAGAAGTCAAGGTACAATCTGACAAATGATGGGATACTTGCAAATGTGTTGAATTTACAAAAAAACACAAAGTCACTTTCTTTATTTCAGTCTCCTTACTGGGAGATGAGAAGAAAACTATAAATTCAAATTACTAAACCCATCTGGAATATCTGAGATAGGCTGTGCTTCCAACCATTTTTTTTGAAAGCCCACTGGACATATGAGACTTGTCCCCTTTAGTTATTCCAATGTTTGTGGCTGGACTCTAAATCATCCCTATTAAATGGCCTGTGATTTAAGACTCAAAAAAATATTTAAAATAGAAAGATATTTTACGTCATCTTAAAAAAATCTTCTTAGTCAGCCACCATGTAGCCTAGTCAGTTCACTGGTCAGATGGTGTTAGGTACAAGTTTTCCTCCTAGAAAGTCCACTGTGTCTCACCCAAGAGGTAGCTACATGAATCAGATGATGCATTATTTATAATATTGAGTAGGTTTTTTATGAACTCCTCATTTAAGAAAAAATAAATTAAAAACTGCTGCCAGCATGCAGCTCTCTTAGTGTGGTTATGATTAATGGAGCTGCCATAAGGACATATGCAAAAAAGTTGTTTAATTTATTCAAAAAATATTTAGGACAACATTTGGATGGCCAGAGGCTACAGCAGCACCTCCAACTACATACATTTGCATCAAACTGCTTGCTTCACAATCATGCTTTCTTTTTATTTCAACAAAGTGCTACTCCGTAGACCTGATCGTTTTGCATTCATTTCAACTGCAGCTGAATTCAAACAGGGAAAGTCACAACTGAAGAAACAAATCTTTTCATAGCACTCAGGTTTTCAACATCAACAAGAAATCACGTACCAACATGCAAAAATAATCTAGGGATTAACCATTTCAGCTTTTAGAGAGAGATTAAAACACCTGCTCTGAGTATGATTTCAAGAAATTGAGATGATTCAAGAAATGAGAGTACAGAAAATCTGAGGCAACTGGTTATAATTTTTATTTAAACTCTGGTACCACTCAAACAGTGAGGATCATGTCCAGAGCAACAGCATTTACAAGCAGTACCATGCCAGAAATGCCACTACATCGACGAATATTTGCAAGGTATTTCAACTTAAGACAATACTACAATATTTTTTATATTGACATGCTTACATTTCCTTTTTATTTGCCATCTTCAGTGTCATCTGGTTCACTGAAGCTCTTTCCAAAACAGCTGCCTTTAGGTAAGTTCAGACACTAGGAATTTCCCCTAAGACAGTAACGACTTCTGGAAATAAAACTAGAGAAAAATACTACAACACAGCCTTTTGACATGTTTATCATTTATTATTTAGAAATAAGAATTCAATTGCTTGGAAACAAAATCTAAGATAGAACCAAAAATTCAGGTAATGGAGGAATGGAAGGGGCTCGTCTTGGTCACTGGATGCAGCATCTCACAATTGCAGGCAACCACTCCATAACAACCTTGCTGCCATGTACTAAAACACTTCCCAAAACTTTACAAAAGAAACCTCAGATCCAATATGAGCACCAAAACCCACAACTGTAAAATGTCTCAGGAAGATTTTTCCTAGTTCTCGTGGGAGCTAGGAATTTGTAGAGGAACATTTTCAAAGGATGCTGTACCTCTAATTACAGAGCAAACCAAAAAGAAACCCTCAACCTTAATGACCCCAAGAGCAAAATGCACCCATGAGGTATCTAACAGACTTTAAACCATCCTCAGCAATATATTCTAACTTCAGCTTCCAGAGAAAGCAGAAAGAAGTCACAAACAAAATCAACATTAAAATGTATCCTTATTATATTAAAATACATTAATGTAGAATATATACAAACAACTTTTGTATATATTGCTTTTAATTTTAGCCCTAACTTAATGACCTGATCATAGAAGCCAAACCAATGTATCTCATCATGATTCCTTTAAATGCTGTTTACTGATACAGCTTTTGACAGCCTCACCTCTCTAACCACTTGACCACGGTAACAGATGTCACTGGTATGAATTATTTTAATTAATTTTTAAGACCATTTTCACCTAATAAAACAACATTTTTGGTCAGTGACAGCCATATTGTTAGTATTAAGCTACTTTCTTTGTACAACAAGAATGTGTAATACCAGAAGACTTTTGATTTGGAAAAAAACCAGTCTGCTACTGTCCAAACTAATACTTAATATTGATTTCTGTGAAATTAAAGTCTATCATCAGATATACAAAAAAAAGGAAAACTATATTCAAGTTTTCTTTTTAAAAATGCATTCAAAGAGCTTCCATAAATTCAGGACCTTAGCTCCAATGGGAGGTTAGGACAAAATTTTTCATTTTAAATAAATTTCAAAGCTACAAGAAGGGAGGTAACCAACAGATGAATAAACTTACAAAATCAATATGCAATGGCCAAAAAGAAAAAAAATCCAGTTGTTTCTCAAACTAATGCATATTGCATATTAGGAAGAATATTCCTATGTAATCTGTCCCACTGCCTTTTAAAAAGCATTCCTAGAAAAGGTCATAGAATCATAGAACGGTTTGGGTTGGAAGATCATCTAGTTCCAACTCCCCTGCCACAGGCAGGGTCACCTTCCACTAGACCAGGTTGCTGAAAGCCCCATCCAATCTGGCCTTGAACACTGCCAGGGAAGGGGCATCCACAGCTTCTCTGGGCAACCTGTTCCAGTGTCTCACTAAGATGACTCATGAGGATGCTTCAGAAACAATGAGAAAGTACCACAGTTTCAAATGGTATAACTTCTCTGAAGAACTTCAAAGACCCATCTTCCAAGTGAAGAGTCCAGAAAGTTTCAGGCAAAATAGTCAAGAAGTTAATAGCCCACCATCCTCTATCCCCTCCTTCACATGTACTATGGAAGCTGCCCCTCTGTACCCAGAGCCTCCAGACTATTTGCTTCAAGCCTTGCAGCAGCATTTTCTACATCTTTGCAATTAACTCACCAAATGAGACCCTAGTATGGAGGTTGAGTACCGTGTTTTTTTCTGTTTTGCTGGACTGACACTGTGATGTGCAAACTTTGTTCCATAACTCAAGGAATAGTGCCATAAAAATGCTGGCAATCAATTAAAAGTTAAGAAAGCTGTACAATATTATACCTGGAAAGGATTTAATACATTTACAAAAACATTTGTTGTTTTCAAGAAGCCACCATAATCCATATCTGTATTTTTAATTGTAATCTACACACATTTGAAAGTCAGTATGGTTTGTTGCCAAATAATCAACAAAGCTGTTTAAATTCTGATACCTACTATGTAACAACATGGCCTGGAAGACACCTTTGGAAATGCCTCTCAAAAGGAAGATGATGTTACCAGCGACTGACCCAGAGAGTAGTGACAACTTGGCCTAGCCTACAGCTACTGATCAGCTGGATGAAATGCTTGTCTCATCACATCATGTATGCACTGTAATTTTTTTAATTCCATCTTTATGTTTTCTCTCTGTTTAAAAGCCTTTTCAGATAACAGAGAGGAAGGACTGACAAGTGAGCAAGCAACTAGCCTGACATTTGGGAAAACTAGCTCAATTCTCTGCTCCAGCCGAAAGCCAGAAACAGTCTAAGGAATTCACTCGGTAACTCCCTCTGCTCTTTCCTTGTACATATGAAACAGAAATAAACCCTGATCACAGACTGCTGTGAGGAAAAACACATTAAAAGATCACGAGGCACTCAGTACTACAGCCACAAGGTATGCAAAATTTAGACAGGCTAAAATATTTTATAACAATTGATTAACCTGTCTAGGTAACATGCATAGGAATAGCATTTCATCATTCAGACCTAAACGTCAATTTAAAAAGTCCGCAAAGATTTACATACTACTATTTTAAATATGGTTTACATTGACCAGCAACGAGTGTTCTAGAAATACCTTCAATCGGACTAAAGGCAGACTCACTTCGTTTTGCAGCTCCTTACAGTGGGAAAGCTGTTCTAAGACTAGTTTGTTAAATATGACCAGACTTACAGAGAACATTTCCTGCTCCTTCAGTAAGTTAGATGGCTGTTGGTATTGCAATACTGACAATAGCGTACCACCAGCCTTTGTCACAATTTTCCAATAGGTAACTCAATATCTTTGCTTACAAATATCATACTTAAAATACATGTATTATAACAACAGAAAAATTGTAGCTGTAATGGATGATGGGCAAAGAGACTTTTGTGCTGACATCTTCCCCATTATACAGCTGTCGAAAAGCAGTGAAGTGCAAAAACTGAAAGTATTTCCATCGAATGGTGAGGGTTATGGATGAATAACTCGAGCAGCTATAGATCTATTTAATGTTTCAAGCTGCCAATAATTAAGAGCCAGGAAAAGAGTAAAAAGTACTGAAAAGATACTGTATGATTTTGTTTGATAATAAAACACAAATCAGGGCAAGTACTTAATATTTTTTAACAGTTTATAACACTATTTCACTCTAGTATAGAGCTTGTGATTCAAATATTTTAAAAGTGCTTGAGCTAAAGGTGCCTTTCTAAAGATGGTACTATAAAAAGACAACTTCAAAGATGCCTGGCATCTTACTACCAAAGGTAATTTCAGAGATCAGTATGCAGAGGGACAAGGTACAAGTCCTACTCAAAATCACCACAAAGACAGCAGATCAAAAAAAAAAACAAAGCCAAACTTGAAAATTTCAATTTCTTGCTGCGCATTTGAAATTATTCTCTTGTTGTATTCTGGATATAGTATCAAACACCTTCCACATTGAAAAGATCTGCAGTATTTCTGAGGTCTAGCTGATAAACATTAAAATATGATAAACTGCAGGATGATTCTATTTACAACATAAAACTTTCACCATGGCCAAATAATCTTTGTTCAACAGCACACATAATTACAAAATACTCCCCTTCTTTGGAATAGGTCCAGACTTCAGCAACCAGGGAAAATTTTGCTGCCATAATCTGTTCAGGAAACAGCACATTTTTCCTCCCTGGACCCTGCTGCTCAGGCTGTAGCCAGAAGACACACAGAATAGGTGAAACCAAAAGACCGCAGTAGTGTTGCTCATACACAGTGAAAATATAATCTTTATGAGAATTGGTCATTTATTATGACTCATTATTATTATTACATATTTCAGCTGACTTAATATGAGCCAGCAGTGTGCCCAGGTGGCCAAGAAGGCCAACAGCCTCCCGGCTTGTATCAGAAATAGTGTGGCCAGCAGGACAGGGGAGTGATCGTCCCCCTGTACTTGGCACTGGTGAGGCCACACCTCAAATACTGTGTTCAGTTTTCGGACCCTCACTACAAGAAAGACACTAAGGTGCCAGAGTGAGTCCAAAGAAGGGCAACGAAGCTGGTGAAAGGTCTGGAGAACAAGTCTTATGAGGAGTAGCTGAGGGAACTGGAGCTGTTCAGTTTGGAGAAAAAAAGGCTGAGGAGAGGAGACCTTATCGCTCTCTACAGCTACCTGAAAGGAGGTTGTAGTGAGGTGGGTGTCGGTCTCTTGTCCCAGGTAAGAAGTGATAAAACAAGAAGAAATGGCCTCAAGTTGTGCCAGGGGAGGTTTAGACTGGATATCAGGAAAAATTTCTTCACTGAAGGGCTATCAAGTATTGGAACAGGCTGCCCAGGGCAGTGGTTGAGTCACCATCCCTGGAGGTATTTAAAAGATGCGTAGATGTGGTACTTAGGGACATGGTTTAGTGGTGCACTTGGCAGTGTTAGGTTAATGGTTGGACCTGATGATCCTAAAGGTCTTTTCCAAACTCAACCATTCTACGATTCTATGACTAAAATTTGTAACTTCAGGATTAAAATGGGATAGCAAACAACAGCATGATCTGCAGGAGTCACTGTACCAGATTAGAGAAGGAACTAAAACCCATTATACAACTCAAGCTGGCTAGAAAGTTTACACTGTACTTTGCCTTTCTCTGGAAGTTACTAAGCAGAAGCTAATAACAGAGAATAGCAACAAGGACTGCGCGAATCACAGAATCACAGAATGTTAGGGATTGGAAGGGACCTCGAAAGATCATCTAGTCCAATCCCCCTGCCGGAGCAGGATAGCCTAGACCATATCACACAGGAACGCGTCCAGGCGGGTTTTGAATGTCTCCAGAGAAGGAGACTCCACAACCTCTCTGGGCAGCCTGTTCCAGTGTTCAGTTACCCTCACCGTAAAGAAGTTTTTTCTCATATTTATGTGGAACCTCCTGTGTTCCAGCTTGCACCTGTTGCCCCTTGTCCTGTCAAGGGATGTCACTGAGAAGAGCCTGGCTCCATCCTCATGACACTTGCCCTTTACATATTTATAAACATTAATGAGGTCACCCCTCAGTCTCCTCTTCTCTAAGCTAAAGAGACCCAGCTCCCTGAGCGTCTCCTCATAAGGGAGATGTTCCACTCCCTTAATCATCTTCGTGGCTCTGCGCTGGACTCTCTCTAGCAGTTCCCTGTCCTTCTTGAACTGAGGGGCCCAGAACTGGACACAATATTCCAGATGCGGCCTCACCAGGGCAGAGTAGAGGGGGAGGAGAACCTCTCTTGACCTGCTAACCACACCCCTTCTCACAGTGTGAATCTGTGATTCTGTGATTCTGTGAGAGTGGCCTAGCAATGACTTCCGCCAGCTCCCTCAGCACCCGCGGGTGCATCCCATCAGGGCCCATGGATTTATGGACATCCAGTTGCTTAATTGGTCCCTGACCCAGCCCTCATCTACCAAGACAGATTCCTCCTCTATCCTCACTTCTTCTGGGGCCTCAGGGATCCGGGGCTCCTCAGGACATCCTCCAGCAGTATAGACAGAGGCAAAGAAGGCATTCAGTAACTCCGCCTTCTTTTTATCCTCTGTCTCCAGGGCCCCCACCTCATTCATCAGTGGGCCTACATTGCCTCTAGAGTTGGCTTTACCTGCAATGTATTTGAAGAAGTCCTTTCTGTTGTCCTTGACCTCTCTTGCAAGGTTTAATTCCAAGGAGGCCTTAGCTTTCCTAGTTGCCTCCCTACATCCTCTGACAACAGACTTATATTCCTCCCAAGTGGCCAGCCCCTCCTTCCATGATCTGTACACTCTCTTCTTCCACTTGAGTTTGCCCAGCAGTTCCCTGTTTAACCATGCAGGTTTCCTGGTACCCTTCCTTGACTTCCTACCTGCTGGGATGCTCTGATCTTGAGCTCGGAAGAAGCAGTCCTTGAATGCTAACCAACTATCTTGGGCCCCCTTACCTTCTAGTACCCTGTCCCATGGGATTTCCCCTAGCAATTGCTTGAAAAGGCCAAAGTTGGCCCTCCTCAAGTCCAGGGTTGTGATTCTGCTAGCTATTCTGTTTCTGCCACATGAGATCCTGAACTCTACCATCTCATGGTCAATACAACCAAGGCTGCCCTCAACCTTCACCGCTTCAACCAGACCCTCCTTGTTAGCGAGAACAAGATCCAGCAACGCTCCTCTCCTAGTTGGCTCATCCACCATTTGCATCAGAAAGTTATCATCAATGCACTGGAGGAACCTCCTGGACTGAGGATGGCTGGCTGAGTAGGCCTCCCAGCAAATATCAGGGTAGTTGAAACCCCCCACGACAACCAGGCCCTGTAATTGCGAGACTGCTCTCAGCTGCCTGTAGAAGGCCTCATCACCCTCCTCATCCTGATCCGGTGGCCTGTAATAGACACCCACAACAGTATCACCCATGCCAGCCTGCCCCTTAATTCGCACCCACAAACTCTCAACTCGCTCCTGATCCGCCCCTGGACAGAACTCAATACATTCTAGCTGCTCACTCACATAAAGAGCAACTCCACCACCTCTCCTTAGTGGCCTGTCTTTCCTGAACAGGACATAGCCATCCATGACCACATTCCAGTCATGCGAGGTGTCCCACCAAGCCTCTGTAATTGCCACTAGATCATAGCCCCCCGACCGAACACGGATTTCTAACTCCTCCTGTTTATTCCCCATGCTGCGTGCATTGGTGTACAGGCATTTCAGGGAGCGAGCTGAGCACACCGATTTCACCCCAGGGGGATGGGAGGCCTCCTGGTCTACCTCAACACTAGAGCGTTGCCCCAGTGGTGCAAGCCCAGCTACTACCCCATCCCCCTTCAAATCTAGTTTAAAGCACTGTCCTAGTTTCTACCTGTCCTAGTTTCTACCTGTTAATCAGAAGTGCTCCTACAGGACCACAGACAAGTCCAGACCAGCGCCGCTTCTGTTCTACCCTAGCTGGGAGCTCTCCCTGCCCCCTTGCAAAGTCACTTTGCTCTACCTCATATCTCCAGAGTGGCTTACAGACCTGCTCGAAAACTGGCACACCGTTCACAATCTGGAAAACACTTCACTAGGCATTATCCATAAGTGAACAACGGGCTATTGAGTCAGCCATTACCTTTGCTCTGACTATCAGAAACCAGATCTGAATGAAACTTTTCCGATTCCTCTTGCTAACATCAAAAGTTAAAAAGAGGAAGCAAAATCACATCCTTTAACACAGAAATCCATCCTTATATTCATAGATTTTAACATAAGGAAAACCTCTAGAAGAATATATGCCTCAGATGGTCACAAACTGATCCTTGCAATGAGTCTATATCTGCTTATTGAGACAGAGAAGAGCCCTGGATTACACAATAATTTATACATATTAATATTCTTTTAACCATCCTTTAACAGGTGCAGTGATATTTTGTTACGTATCTTCCATACATGTCATTCCATGTAGTCATACAAAGGGATATCCTTCCAGAAGTCTGAAATATTTTGATGCTACTGTGAATGCTCTCAGTGACACAGAAAAAAAAAAAAAACACAAAACCAAAACAAAACCAAACACTTTTACCTACATAGGCTGTATTGATCTTTTTAATACTCTCTTATGTTCCTACCAAGAAGCCATCTAGGAGTTTAATTCACTCAGTGTCTGACAGTAAATGCAATTAGTGATCTGTAAAAACATGAATCTCTAAAAATCTGAAAACAATTTCAACCAAAGACTGTTTTTGAAATGCAATGCCTAATGAATTATACAGGGAATTGTCTTTCAAATGCCTATCAGAAAAAACAATACAGCAGATTTTCTTTAGCACCTGGAAAACTATTCTCACAGATTTGTAATAATGAATTATGTCAACTCCTTTTTAAGCAGAGCTAATTAACAGAATTGGTCTTTTAGCTGGTGGATCAGAAGTCACCAATATGATCTGCACAAATGTCTCAGTCTTTGTCTACATTTAGGTATTTTCTGAATGTTTTCAGTATCACTGGCATTACCAATTAATAGAATGGAGACATTAAAAAACACTACAGGGTAAACTAAAGCGTGAACTCGCAATGACTCCTCACTGACTACCCATAAAGTGCTTTCATCCCATGGCAGTCAAAGTAGACCGCTCTCAGAAGAGCAATGGCTCTCTAGCCTTTTTATGAACAAACACATTCTCACAGAGAAGCCAGCATGCTGCAACGTATGACCCCAAGCTTTTTCCTAACCGATGTCCATATGGCATCTCCATAAAAAGAGAAATTAAATACAGGAACCTGTCTTTTCTGCCATGGTATGGATGAACTCTGCATTCACCAGCAACAGAGGGAACTGGATGGAGTTCCCCCACAAATACACTTCCTAGAAAATTCCTTCTTGTGATTCAACACTATGACCTCAAAAGTCCTTTCACCAGCTGTTCAGTGCATCATCCAGTTGCACATTTCCGAATAGCTTCTAAGTAAATTATCTTCAAAGTTCATAAATAATCTGTATTCCTCTCTTGAGGCTGAAACAGTGGACCTTCCTTCTGCCAAGGGTCAAATCCAAACATCCTGGCCATATCAACCAATTTTAAAGACATGTCAACTTTTGATAGACTTCAATAAAATTTTAAATGCATGTTTTTCAGCATGACACCTTCTTCTTTTCTATGAACTCTGTCTGAGCTACAGTCTGACCTAATAAGCAGAGCAGACCTAACTGGCAGAATTCAGCATAAATTTTTTGCTGATAAGATCATTCAGACAGTTTCCCAACCTCTATTTTTACCTCTTCTAATTTTAGCTGTTTCTTTGCTTTACATCTGTCAACTGGGACCTTTATGTAAGTTTTGTGTAATTTCACTGGGAAAAAATGCAACTATTTAAAGAAAGAAAATATCATATGTAGCGGTGTACTGCTAAGACATGAGTTCTGGAGGAACAAGCAGGTGGCACAGTCATTTTTTCAGTGCCACATTTAGCTACTGCCTGCTATCTGCTCACCTCCTACTGACTGAAAACTCCAAGGTCTAACTCTAGAAGTAGAACAATTGGAGGAAGGAACCAAAACTGAGTATGCTGTTTAGGGGAGAGATGGAAAGGTAGGCTGAAGGAGATTTGGAGATCCCTAGGCCAATTTCCCACACAAAGTGGTACTATCAGCAACACTAGATCCGGTCAGCTGAGGCTTTGTCCATCTAAGTCTCAAATCCCCCAAGTAGGGAGGTTTAACCTCTCTGGGTAATCTACTTCACATCATCACTATACTCCCTGTAAACAAGCTTTTCCCCAGTGTCCACTCTGAAGCTTTCGAGTCACAATTTTTGGCAAATTTACATCATTTGCCACTATCAAAAAAAACCCTTGGCTCCACCATCTCTGTAACTGCCCTTTAAACAGGCTATTAGATTGTCCCTTAGCCTTCTCTTCACCACACAAGTCCAGCTCCTTTACCCTTTCCTTATAGATCATGTGCTCTAGGCTGCAGACCATCTTGGTAGAGTTCACTGGGCCCATCCACTCTGAACTGGAAAACCCAGAACTAGACATAGTATTCTGGATACAGCCCCAGAGGCAGAAAAGTGAGATATTAACTTTCCTCAGTCTGCTAACCATGTGTCCTCCAATGTAACCCATTTTGCCTTATTCACACTTGGCTCATATTCAACTTAGCATTCACCATAACCCCTGGCGCCTTCTCAGCAGGACTGCCAGTCAGTCCTCAGCCCACATGAGCATTTCTCCTGTTGGACTTCATGAACTTCAACAAATAGACTGCTCTTTCATTCCATACCTCCACGGCTTCTAAATAAGAAATCTGCAAGAGGCAGGGCCAAAAGCCTTACTAAAGTCAAGGTAAATTGCATGCCCTACTCTCCATACGGACCACTTTGCAGTCAGTTCATTACAGATGGCAAACAGGTTGTCAAGCATGGTTTGCCTGTTGCAAATTCATACTGACTGTTCTTGATTACCTTTTTGTCCTTTACATGTTTGGAAATGGACAAGCTTCATGATCTTCCAAGGGACTGGATGGATATAGTCAGCCAATAGATGCCCGAGTCCTCTTCTTGCCTTTCTTAGGGAGGAATATAACATCAGATTCTTGCTAGCCATCTGTGACCTTTCACAAATGTGTTACACTTCTCTAAGTACTCTCCAGCCTGTTGTTCTCCCATCATTGGCTCTCAAACCATACTTGTACCTCCAGAGGCCTGGGAATATATTTTGCTCCAACATAAAAAAAAAAGGAGTTGAGTACTTCAGCTTTTCCATATTGTCCATCACTAGGCCAGTCTCCCTATCAATCATCTTTTCTTTGAACTTCCTTTTGCTACTAGCATACCTACAGCCTTTTAACTTTTATGTCCCCTTCTAGTCTTAGCTCCAGATGGGCTTTAGTTCTCCTTTGCCTCTACACCTCCAAGAACTGAAGCAATACCTGTGCCCCTTTCCACTTCCCATATATACCCTTGTTAGTTTTAGTACCTGAGATGCTCCTTGCTTGTTATGACATTCGTGTTTGGCATGATGTTTGTGAGCACTGTGTCGTCAAGAAGCTCCTAAGCACAGAGTGCTACTCATCCTCTTCCTCCCACCTACCCTCCATGAACATCCTGTGACCACACTCAAGCCACAGGCACTGTCTGGCAAGGGCTCCGTGACTTCAGTCACACCACAGTCCTGTGACTCTGCTGGGATCTGCAATTCTTCTTGTTCCCTAAACTGTGAGCATTAATGTATAGAGCTCTGATGAAAATGAAGGCAAATCAGAACTAGGAACAAGAAAATGCTTAACCAGTAAATATGAAGACACCCAGTAAAAAAAAAGAGCAAAGGGCAAAGCACACATGAAAAATAAATATATCCACTCTGATGTGTCCATCACACATGTGACCAACACTTAAAGAATCCCCTGGATACTTTTCAGGAATTAACTAACAATGTCTGTTAAGAAGCAAAACTGTGACCTTAGCTCATAAGCAAGAAAGAAAAAGAGCAAAGACCTCAATAACATCTTCTCTCTCTCATTTATCAGAGGAAACAACAGTTTGTGAACAAGACAGGAACAACCACCAAAAAATTCAGGAATCTGCAAAATGAAAATGAAACAGGATAAAAGATCATTTCAGAAGCCTAGCAGATAAAAGTAACATCCTTGGAGGAAAAGGAGAGGAAAAAAGTAGTAAAAGATACAATCAACAAAGCATAAACTCTATGCAAATATTTATGCGAATCACGCCAGTGACAGCAAATGCAGCCTGTCTGTGGGTTTTTTGTTCAGCTCAAGCTCAAACCAACTGACACAGTCAACATACAAAAAGGATTTCCGGGTATCAGTGATATAAGAGTGAGAAAGGAAAGACAGTGTAAGGGTTTACTTCTGCACAAAATGACTGCATGAAAACAGTCATCCTAAGTCAAGCCAATGGCCCTGTGATAGCAACCACACGAAAAGTTCAGAAACAAATTATGCAAGAGAGGACATCCAGAAGGCCGCTTCCCTGTTACCTTTCCAGCTTCAGTGAGTCGCAGGTGAGGGTTTTCTGAAGCAGAGGCTGCATTTGGGCAGCTATGGAGCACTGATACCTCTCGAAATTTGTCTGTTCTATTTTTAAACACAACTCAAACTTCAGATTTCTCATTACTCAGTCACAATATGATCTAAAATTTTACTATACTCTTTGTAAAAAGTATCCGTATGTATTTACATCTTTTGTCTTTCAATTTTTAATTTTCCCCCATTTCAAACCTGCTGTCAGTTCATGTGTTCTTGTGGGTTCAACTGTCCACATCCCAAGACAGAATCTTTTAAGGAAGTCATTCAGTACATCTGCACATCACCTTCTGCATCTGTCCCACTCACTCTAAATCCTTTTAGAGAGGGCCTGCTCAGAAATGCAGTGGTGCAGACATGTCTTCTGTTTTTTTCTGTGTTTCTTTTTTAATCATTCCTTTGCTGACCACAACCGAACACTGAGCTGACGTTCTTTAAGAAAATGCCGTAACTTCTTAATTTCCAGAGGTGTAGTGTAAATTCAGATCACATCCTGGTTAAGGCGACTTGTTCCCTTTCCTTCACAATTAAGACATGGAAGTAACATTTCAAAGAATATCAAACAATTGTTTATTTTAAAACTGAGAAGCCATAAGAGGTAAAAAGCATCACTTTCAGCCACTTTCTGTCGAATTATCAGAGAACCAGTCATATTTGAATAATCAACCAACAAGAGAAAACAAAAAGAGGATTCCATGAAACACACTGACTCCATGCAGAGACCAAGAAGGGAGAAACAGAAATGAAACAATAGTATGTATTTGTAGAACTAAAAGAAAATTTCAAACACAGAAAGAAGAAACAAAGCGTACATCAAATGGCACAGTCTACTGACATATGTTGTTGAGG
Source organism: Nyctibius grandis (assembly GCF_013368605.1). Taxonomy (NCBI): domain Eukaryota; kingdom Metazoa; phylum Chordata; class Aves; order Nyctibiiformes; family Nyctibiidae; genus Nyctibius; species Nyctibius grandis. The sequence continues at coordinate 108,681,709 of NC_090659.1, forward strand.
TACCATCAGTCCAAAAGTTCTTGAGAGCAGTTTCATTGCTCCAGATCAAGCCTCAAAACATATGTCCTTTTACGCTAAATTCTCTTCCTGCAGTAGCTTTCCAATCTCAGAAATCTGCACAAGGATATTTAAATATTAGCAATGAAGAGGGAAGATGGGCATTCTTTTTTTTCCTGCTCCAGCTACTGTGGGGGTTTGGGGGAAACCAATCTTTCTTCTGCTCTTGCATATCACTCTCAAAAGGCAGAAATGAATAGTGATGCTCCACAGAAGTCATAAAAAAGTATAGCAGGTCAACTCTTACATACATCTCAATTTGATCTACTCACAGTCAAGAGAAACTGTAAAGTCTTAGTTCCTCCACCATGTGAAACCTCTGCATTTCGCTTAAACTTGCTCACAATTTTGCTGTTGTGCTTTCCTAATTCCTTTGTGGATAGTTCTGCTGAAATAAGCATAACATTTAGAGTCTCTCCAAGGTCTACAAGACTGATAATGACTTACAAGGAGAGAGACAGAAGAAGAAAAAACAACTTTTTTTTTTATGTTGGTGCTTTGCAATACACCTATAACATATTATTTTATTTACACATGCAACTTTAATTTTGGCTAACTTTTATGATGCTTGTTCTCATGTCAGCAAGGTGCTCTTAAAGGGCCCTTCACATCATACCCAAAAGATTTTGTTTTAAATGAGGTCCTGATGGAAGTCAAGGGAGGACGCATGAGTGCCAATATGCTCAACAAGGCTCTTTTTTCTTTTTGCTAATTCAGTGAAGCCAGTTTCCCATACTTGTTTCACCTCTTTAACACCACAGCATCCTTCTTTACGCTGCTCTTTACTTCTGGGTATAACAATAACATCACAGTATTTTTTCCACGGTACAAAGTTGTGCTGCTCAGGAAGGAACACTGCAAACAGGTACTAAAGTGAAATATCTGCATAACTGTGACTAGCAAACTCCTAATAATCTTTGTGGGTCCAAGATATGGCTAGAACCATTACATAAAGTTTATATTTGGCAACTCTTTAGTGATATGGTCAAAAATAACAATAAAATATTTAGTGTTACTGAAAAGCTAACCTAATATGTAAATAGAAGTGTTCCTTAAAGCAAAACTACAGAAAATAATCTAAGATAGCATGCTGGGAAACATTTTCAGATATTGCAAATGGATAGTTAACATGCTTATATTTTACCATAAATAAAGAGGAAGAGCAGACTTGAGCTGGGAACCCAATATTGTGTATTTGTCCAAAACAGATATGATGAATACGTGACTGACGGCCTCACTGAAATTCCAAAACAAAGTGACTTAATAAAATGTTCATACCTCAAAGGGGACACAATTCATTTGGAAAGAACTCAAACTTACGTGTTTACACCTAAAAGGACATCATCTTTAGTCAGAAAATAATAATTGAGAGTAAAGCTAAATCAGCCACTTAGGTAGCACTAAGCACCTATATCAGTACCTCTTCTTTGAAAGCACTGAGCAAACATTAATTCTTAGAACATATTCGCTTTTATAGACACTATTTTCATTGTAGCTGTAACAGAGCACAAGAATAGCTATTGTAAGCCCTGAGGACAATTTTCTAGTGCTGTACAGAAGCAGGCAATAGCTCTCAAAATAAGGTACAATTAAGACTAACCAGCATCAACAGATCTGTTTTATTCATGTAATCATTCAAAACATCTATTGAGTTTTCCTTCCTGTTGCACAGGACACTAAAAACTAAGCTCTAGAAGTATAAAGTATCTTCTGACCAATTTCTGACAAGTTGCACTCCAGGAAAGATGCATTCACCTACAGCCTCTTCTTTGAGAAAAACCCGCTTCCCAGCACTCACTCTTACTGTGTGCTCAGACCATGATCCCTGCCTAACACCTCAACTGCCAAACCAGCTCAGGGATAATTATTCCGTTTGCCCTTCTCACTGAGGTAAACTAGACTTCATTCCAGTCTAATTTTCTAGAGGTAACAGCGTCACAGAAATGGTGGTAAGTCTTAAACAGGTATCAGAAAAATAATAGCAGTGAACTTGAGAGTTCTTCTAAACTAAATGTGACAACAATAGCACATGAATGATTTTTAAAATTAAATCAGAATAATACAGTATTAACCAAGGAAGTGGGCTACCTTTTGTTTATTCATAGAATTCTGGCGCACAAGTGCCTGGAAAGGCTGAATTTCATCAACTCTATGCATCTTCTGGGTTAGTCAATACTCTGAACAGTGATAATTACACTAAGCACTGCTTTTGTAGATATGTGATCTGCTAGAATATCAGGTGATGGGAAATAAAAAATGCTAATAACTTTTGACATTTTTAACAGCACATGAATTATCAAAGAAAATGGTCTGTTTGAGATTGCCATTTAAAATGAAGCCTAATGACCTTTATGAGCTTTCAGCTCAAACAGTCACTCAAGTAATCATGTAAACATAAGCTGACTGCGACTGTAATTAATCGATCACCTTCCCTTGTCCACCCACAATTTCTCTTGCTGAAAATTTCAAAGCTTTGGCAGATTGTCCAACAAGAATGAACAGAGGAGAGTGATATACTTGTATAACCAAGTCTAATCCTATTACATGTTGCTGACTGATTTTTTAAATCAATTCATCCTTATAAACATCCACTTGAAAAACTGATTTTGGATATAATATACTGAAATACTGTACCACACAAACAGTAACCTAAAGATCATGCATTAATGGAGTACTTCATAAAACTCCATTTTATGTGTAATAACTCATACACGAGTCAGTTCTCAGCCGTTACAAGACAGTGAACTGCACTTCCCAATGATAACACGGATAGAAATGATACTGGAAATTAAAGAACTAAGTTAAGAAGCACAATCTCAAATGTTTGACAAACAAAGCATTTGCAAACTAACCCTTCCTGACCTTCAATTAGCAGCTCTCACATTTAAGCATAAGCTTTGAGAACAGCACCCTCCTGCTCCATGTTCTCCATGTCCAGCTTCACACACACATTCTGCCCATTTTTAATGGCATCTGCACAGGGTGGAGGTGGGGAGGAGGAGAGGAAACTGAGCTCAGTCCTTTCCTTGTGCCAAATCCACACCATGTCATGCTGTGCAGCTTAAGCTTGATTTCAGAAGGAATTGTACTTGGGGGACTTCTCCCTGTGAAGAATAAAAAGCTGTACTTTCTTAATTCAGTCTGTTAGGAAATGCCTTGGTATGTCCTTTCACTTGTCTCCTTTCTCTATTAACATCAGGCTTTTTTTTAGGTTTTCTTCATGTTTTCTGGACCACAACAAACAAACCAGGTGACATGTGAGCCCATGCTAGTTCTAGCACAGTTTAAAAGACAATTTGCATATTGCAATTTCTAGTCCAGGAAAGAACTCAGGTTTCCTGGATCCAACTCCTCTATGCAAAATAAGTGTTAGCAAAGAATGAAACCTGAGTATTCTGGTAAATACAGTCAAAAGACACAAAAATTTGGGAAAAAAAATAATCAAAAAAATCAGTAAATGCTGGAAATAAGGATGTTAGCAACAGACCAGCTCACAGTTTATGTGTACTTGTTGTTTGTCGAAGGATTTTTAATGCATTTATCTAACGGATGGCACTCACGCCATAAGCAAATGAAAACACTGAATAGCTGGAAAATGTAATCTCCTCACTCATTACTACACACTAAGCAAATGCTGAGTTGAGGATCTGGCTCAGCTGGAAGTGCAGGCGAGCAGACAGGAAGAAAGAGTAATCTCTCCTGATCTGCATCACTATATTTATACAGCAAGGGACAAGCACTGACAATTTTAATTCTGGCTTTTCTTAGCTTGTAAGTAATTAGCTTTGAACCCTTACCGACACTCTTTTACTAAAAGGTTCCTTGTGAGAAGATAAATGTGTGAAAGGAGTAATACAGACTGAACCTCTTTCAGCTCTCCCTACAATGAAGAAATGGTGGGACTGGAAAAATCAATGTTTATCCAGCAGTACTGGAACTGCCCAGCCCAGCAAAATATAACCAGTATGTATTTATTTGAAGGAATGTCAGGAAAATATGAGACAGTACAGAAAGAAGAAAGCAAACCAAACCAAGCAAACAAAACACACACAAAACTTTTCCTAAAAATACTAAGCACATTTCCTAAGGCTACGCTCCCAGATGATGCTATTACCTTTCTTCCTGCTGTTCCTCATTGCTTCTGCTCTCAGTTTCCACAAGGCAGAAAGCAACCAAACAGAAACAGCAGCAGCTTGAATCTAGCTCCTTCAGAAGGAACAGAAAAGGGGATGAGGAAAGAGCAAGAGATAAGAAACCTAGAAATCCTCAAAAAATTTCATAGAAGACCAGACAAAAAAAAACGAGAGAAAGCAAACATTAAATGGAGGAAAAACAGAAAATAAAAATTGTGTGCCTTAAAGAAAAGAAACCTTGAGGGAGACCTGGAGCCAACACAGGCAGACACGGGTCCTAACGGGCTCCTCCAAACAGAAGGTAGTGCTCCATTTGGGGGAAGTATGGGGCTTACCTGCATGCTCTGGTAAAACATGAGATACTGCACTACTCCTGATCTAGTGTATCTGTCAAAGTAGGACTCTGACAAAACACTGAATCTTTAAAAACTCTCTGGAAAAAAAATTATATTGAGAGTCATTAAAAGCTTTTTCCTTTTCTTTTAATGCTCACATAAGATTCAGCATAAAGCAGCTGGAATCCTGGTGACTGCACGACCCCGGACTATTCTGAAAAAACAGCCTTCGGAAGAATTTTAAAATGTTGGCAACTGCAGCATTATCAGTCAGAATGCAGATAATGGTTTTCTGATTGCACAAATCAATTTTCAACACTGGTAGCAATTACAACTGCTGAGAGTAGCTATAGTTGACTACATACAATCTGCAAGCAAAACATTCCAGGAAGATAAACAGGGTGGATGCTGAGAAAACAGAGCTGCTTAATTTAAAACTAACTACGATTCCTTACTGCATGAGGATGTCAGCATCATCAAAACACATCTGAAAAATTACCTCTGCTCATCAGCCAGATCTGAAGTCTATAATCTAAGAAAGTTTCAAACACACAAGGAAAGCTGGGAAGTGGCTCAGAGTAATACCAGAACAAAACAAGATGCAAAATAAACGAGTTTGAACAGTCTGATACAGTTTAGTTGCGAAACTCAACCATCTGCATAATATTTGTACAAAGAGAATTGAGGCATGTGAATACACATGCTTTTCACAACAGAGCAGAAAAAGACCTACCAGTCCAGAAAGAATTTCCACTTCCTAAATAATGGCTTTGTGTGAAAGGTGCTGCAAGCCTAGATTATTACTTCTGAATCGTCTGGAGTTTCCCACATCTTCAGGATTGAGGGCAGAGGCAGAAAAGAGGGTTAAGATCTCCAAAAGTTCAGTTCCAGGCAATTCTACTGTATAGTGTTAGTTAAGGCATCAAAGGATTGTGGTGAGGCAAAGAGAACAAGAATGCCTCACTAATAAACAACAGCTTTATTTGCTGCTCAAAACATATATGGAACACAGCAAGTGAGCTTGGTAACAGCTGTAAATTTTGTGCTTTAGAGGGAGAGAAATTTCAACTATTGGTTACTTGACACTATTAACTAGTAGCATAGAGCAGATTAACAAATGAAGTATCATTATAATTAACTTCATATAGTGGTCTGTTTACTAAGATGAAAATGCCCGAAGGATGGTTTATAACACTTGAGAACTGCCGGGTTTTTTTTCCCCTTTTCTTTTTTTTTTTTCCCCTTTGTTTTTCTCCCCTTCTTTTCATACTGGTGGATGTGCTGCTCCAGCACTGTCCATTGCCTCTTATTCCTCGGCCACAGTCAGGCAGGTGCACAGTGACAGTTTGTATTCTGCTCAGACTGGGACTGTTGAGGAGGGCGTCAAATCAATGAAGAAACTGAACAAGAAATTTTGGAAGCCAAGAAGAAAAGATGCTGCTATTTTACATATACATTCCAAACCACATTGAAGTGGCTAGTTATGTTTAAATTGTACACTTGCCACCTTTACAAGAGAGCATATTCAAAAATGAAATGCTTACATATTGACAGACAGTGATCACCAAGCAAAGTCCCAGTGCTCGCTTCTTCCCCTATTTAAGTTTACAGAACATGGCGCTATACAGTTATCATGAAAACATTCAATCAATGCTGAAATAGAAATCTGAAGCTCAGATGGGAAGGTCTTTGCCCTTGAATATATGTGTCTGCACTTTGCAATGCACAAAGAGTTCTTGTCTGGTTTCCCACATACCTGCTGTTTTTCTAGATACATGTATTGAACTGAAATACATTGCCTGAATTGATGAAGTGTGTATTCAAACGGAAAAACGTATATAACCTTAGCTACTGGGGTTTAATCATTAGCCTCAGAAAGGCATCTGTGCAAGGCTAACGGCGCTGTCGTACTGCTCTCCCTGTGTTCCACCACACTGTCACATGCCGGGAGGAACCTGACAGCGGAATCCTGCTCTTAATACCCACGGAGACAGGCAAAGAGGAAAAATAAATTGGAATACTATACACCTCCCTTGTTCAAAGGAGAGACAGCTCAAGTAGCAACTCAAGTAGCCACTCAGTTATTTGCTGATCCCCATTCAACATCTTGGGTGGAACAGTGCCAAAGCACTCCTTAATTCTACAACTACCAAGAGTTATTTGTAACTATACGATCCAAATAAATAATAAACCCCACATAATTCAAGAGGAAGAGAGAAATGCATGAATGTTGGCATATACTTATTTCAACTCGCAATCTTGCAATTTTGATAGCCTAAGCCTTTAATTAAAAAAATACTGAGTTTTTTTTCCCCTCAATGCCAAAATATTGTTGATGCTGAAATAAAAATGTTTAGTCTTTAACATGTTGAAAGCCCTGAAGCTCAGCAGTGGAAGTCTAAGATGGCCCCCAAGCTCCTGTTCCTGTGCTATCAAACTTACCTGGACATTCTAGAAACAAAAAGTTCCCTAAAGAATAATGAATTAAACAGAGTAATCTTCGTGGAGTTTAGCCTAGCTACTGAAGAAATTTCTTCAGTATTGCCCTAGAAATTTAAGAAAATCATTTGCAATCAAGTAAGACAATAACCTTTGTGCTCCCTAGAGCAGGAAATCCTACTCCTCTGCTCTTACAAATCCATATTGTATCTTTCATCAAAAGCTCCCCTAGAAATGCAACCCTAAAAAATAAGAAAAACAACAAAAGTTTAAAGAAAAAGAAGCTTCCTGTCTTTACCATAAATTTGAAAGCAAATACAAAAGAAAGCATAGGGTGTAGGTATGCCAGACATTGTAACAAAGATGCATTTGTGTTGATCTGTGCATCCATCCTGTGCATCCACCTAATCCCAGCAGACCTTCAGGGGATAAGAGGGCATGTGCAGGTCCACGTCCCCCCCAGTCTACGCTTCTGAAAGGACTATGAAGAAATCACCTCAGCAACTGGTCCATCATCAGCTTAGTGCATGTAGGGCAGCAGACTGTCATCACATACCACGTATGATTAAAAATAACAGTTGTGAATATTATACTCACAAAATTCAATTGCTTTGGCTGTGGCAAATTAGTTTAAACGGTCAATCTGATAAATATATTTAAAATCCTCAGTGTGCTGGTGGCTGCAATGAAAAGGTTCACAGAAGCGTGTGTAATTGGCAAATCAATCCATCAGAATCTTTCCTTGTTACTTGTTCAGGGTTATGACACAGAAATATTTGTTTAATAAAATACATTCTTAATTGAAGAAAAGGCAGGACTTATTACATGTATACTTAAAGCAATTTAAGTACTGTATTAATTGGAAGCTTCAACATGTTATTTTCAAAAAGCAAAATAGAGGTAACATTTCCATGCAGGCACGTAATACCTGTTTTCAAATATTAACTTAAATATTGTAGAATACATTGATTTTAAAAATATTTCAGAATACAAGTAGTTCAGAATCACCGATTTCTTTATTTTCCATTTAACAACTTGAAATCATGATTCTGCCTTAATAAACCTGTTTGAAATTACTAAATTAGTAGGTTAAAATGTTGATATTCCAAATTACTCTGTTTATCCACAGAGCTTCTCAAGGAAATTCAAAACAATACAAACACAAACTTTTAATGAATAAATAAAGCTACGTACAGTTTTTAGGTATGTGTAAAGAACACAAGAGCTAACAGACCAGAGCTACTTCTAAACTAAGGTTAATTAAATTGTTTTAAGGAGAAGTTTGACTTAATAAAAGGGATCTAATTCATGTGGTAATTTCAGTTGTAAGCTCCCCACCCAAGAGATACTGGAAGATTTTGTAGCTGAACAGAAGCATCATTGCTTCATTTTTTGCTGTTCTTTGTAGTTTGCAGAATCAACAATAATTATTGACTAATAACAACTTTAAGTCCTTTGCAACTATTACACAGCAGTGACAAGATGTAGCCTGTCCTGAGGCTGTATTAGGACAACATAACCCTCTCCTGAGGTTTTCTATGAACAAAATAAACCTCACAATCTCTACATCCTCCAGACCACCAGAAGGATCTAGCCCTGAAATCCTGCTCCAGCTCCAGAAATCGCAGGGACCTAAAGCAAAGGCTCCTCAACACCATCCATGAGAGGGTATGTCCTGGTTTGGCCCAAACCAGGTCAATTAGTCTTAGAGAAACCAAGGTCACTGCTAAATTCCTCACTGCTTACGAGGGAAGAGCCGAAGGGGGGTCGCACCTGCAGGGAGGAGCAGACAGGGCAGGTGACCCAAGATTGACCAACGAGGTATTCCATCCCATACACGTCATTCTCACTTTCCTATTTATCACTAGCCCACCGCCTGGGCCCTCCTGTCTCCCACTGATTGGTACTAGCTTTGCCAATTTTCCAGTTAAAAGCCTGCAGGTGTGATGGCAGGGGGAGCTACTGCATTTTCCCCTCTGCCCATGCTGGGGGAGTAAGTTTGCCTGAGGAGGATTTCCAAGCTCTAGATCTTGGTTTTGTATATATTTGATTACTTCTATTATTCTTATTATACTCTTTTTCATTACTATAGTTTATTAAAACTGTTTTAACTTTCCAACCCCTAAGTCTCTGTCCCTTTTCCCTTTCCCTGTGGGTGGGGTGAGGGGGGGGGGGGGGGGGGGGCGGGGGAGAGGGTTAACAGAGAGCGTCTGCCATCGGGTTAATAGCTGGCCCAGCTTTAAACTGTGACAGATTTATTGGTGCCCAATGTGGGGCACGAAAGAAGCTCCAACAGGTTGCTCTGATAAGTTGAATCCTGGCTCTGGTGGGAGGAGACCTGGAGACCTCAGCTGAGAGAGTATCAGATTTCTTCCTTTGAGATTTACAAGGGGTTGGAAATTAAAACAGATAGTGAAGATGGTGATGTCATTTTTGAATGCTGTGTTATCTCGTCTTTTTATAGAGTTTCTTTCACAGTTGAGTATTGCAATGATGCCTTACCTGCCATGGGCACTGTGTTATTGCTTGCTTCTTATGAATGTTTACATGCAGTTTAGCAGTGGGCGCTGGTCGAAATGTATTGTTTTGGTATGGGGTTTGATACTGATTTATGCTGTGATAAACTGGGCAGTTAATATTCCGATCTCTTATCTCTATGACACAATGAGGGGCAGCTTTAATCGCGAATCAGTAGCAGCGACTTCATTTGCACGCTCCAGGCATCCTTTAGCTGATTCTGTTAATGATTACACTTCCAGTTTTACTTCGGGAAATAGTACCTTCTCCTTTTCTGCCAAGCTGATTCCTCTAGATTTTGCGAAATTAGGATGGTGCTGTCTAGGTGGCATGTTTTTATTTTCGGTTGTCCTGAATGTGTTTCTGATGTGGGATAAGATCAAATATCGGTGCAGGAACAGTTGTAGGTGTTATGCAGCCACCTCAGATCCTACAGCGTGTGCTGCCGCTACAGCCACTAAACCCACTGAAACCTTGGCAACCTGCACCACAGCTGCTACACCCCCCAAGATGGCCACTGCAGCTACTCAGACCCCAGCATCTATCGAATCTGTACCAATTGCTCCTGTAACCAGGAAGAAATACCAAAAGAAATCAGCTTGTGAAGAGAAGGATGATGACTCAGAGCCTTCTAAGGCAGAGCTATCATATGACCCAGGTGAGGGCCCTTCTCAGGCAGAGTTAGGGCCTGACACAGATGGGGGTTTCCTCGATCGTCCTTTTAAAGCAGACCCATCACAGAAGAAAGGTCCTTCTAAAGCAGAACTATCACAAGAGGAGGACTCGGACGTAGAGATAACCTACCACTCCTTATCCCTGAAGGACCTGAGAAATATAAGGAAAGACTTCAGCCGTTATGACGGTGAGCCTATTATTACCTGGTTGCTCCGATGCTGGGATAATGGGGCAGACAGCATGCAATTAGATGGCAGAGAAGCCAGACAGTTGGGATCCCTGTCCAGAGATGGTGGTATTGATAAGGCGCTCGCAAGAAAGTCAAACACTATCAGTCTCTGGAGGCGACTCTTGTCAGCTGTAAAGAGCAGGTATCCCTATAAAGATGATGTTATGAGTCACCTAAGCAAATGGACCACTATAGAAAAAGGTATTAACTACCTTAGAGAACTAGCTGTGCAAGAGATCATTTATAGACACCCACGGGAAGTTGTAGATCCTGTAGATCCTGATGAAGTGGAATGCAACCGATCCATGTTCCGGAAGGTCGTGAAGAATGCTCCACCGACATATTACCCATACATTGTCAACATTAGTATGGAGAGAAGATGACATGGCACGTTCTACTGTGGGCGAAATGGCTAACTGTATGCGACAGTATGAAGATAGTATTTCTTCCCCACTGCAGGCACGCATCTCGGCTGTGGAAAAACTGACTAAGGAAAACAAGGACTCATTTAGACAACTGTCAGACAAACTGTCCAGGATCGAGAATAAACTTGACTCTCTACCTACACAGGCGCGCGTTGCAGCTGTTAGGAGAAAACGCTCTCCTACAGAACCAGCTCAAAGGAAACGGAACACATCACGAGGTATCCTGTGGTTTGCCCTGCGTGGTTATGGGGAAGACATGACCAGATGGCATGGACAACCTACCAGTACCCTACAGGCACGAGTACGTGAGTTGCAAGCTAAAAGAAATACCAGAGAGAATTTTTCTAGAAGGATGGCTGCTCCAGTTACCAGTGAGCAGGACCCCAGTCAGGGTAGATGGGCCTCAAATCCCTTTTTCCCAAGAGTGAATAGGAGAAATGAAGGTCCAGTCCCTGTGAGCAGCATGAATCCATTTCTTAATTAGGGGGGCCCTGCCTCCAGCCAGGTGGAGGAGAGGGACAACCAAGTTTATTGGACTGTGTGGATTCGATGGCCTGGCACATTAGAACCACAAAGGTATCGAGCCTTGGTAGACACTGGTGCACAGTGCACCCTAATGCCATCGGATCATAAAGGGGCAGAATCTATCAGTATTTCAGGAGTAACAGGAGGATCTCAAGTGTTATCTGTATTGGAGGCCGAAGTGAGCCTAACTAAAAATGAATGGAAAAAGCACCCCATTGTGACTGGCCCAGATGCTCCGTGCATCCTTGGCATAGACTTCCTCAAGAGAGGGTATTTTAAGGACCCAAAAGGGTATAGATGGGCCTTTGGTATAGCAGCTGTAGAGACTGAGGACATTAAACAGCTGTTTACCTTGCCTGGCCTCTCGGAAGATCCTTCTGTTGTGGGGTTGCTGAAGGTTGAAGAACAACAGGTGCCAATTGCTACTACCACGGTGCACCGACGACAATATCGCACCAATCGAGACTCCCTGATCCCCATTCATAAACTGATTAGACAATTAGAAAATCAAGGAGTGATTGGCAAGACTCGCTCACCCTTTAATAGTCCTATATGGCCAGTGCGAAAGTCTGATGGAGAATGGAGATTAACTGTGGACTATCGTGGCCTAAATGAAGTTACGCCACCGCTGAGTGCTGCTGTGCCAGACATGCTAGAACTTCAATACGAACTGGAGTCAAAGGCAGCCAAGTGGTATGCCACCATAGACATAGCTAATGCATTTTTCTCTATTCCTTTGGCACCAAAGTGCAGGCCACAGTTGGCTTTTACCTGGAGAGGTATCCAGTATACCTGGAATCAACTGCCCCAGGGGTGGAAACACAGTCCTACTATTTGCCATGGTCTGATCCAGACTGCACTAGAAAAGGGTGGAGCTCCAGAACATTTGCAATACATTGATGATATCATTGTGTGGGGTGATACAGCAGCAGAAGTTTTTAACAAAGGGGAGAAAATCATCCAAATTCTTCTGAAAGCTGGTTTTGCCATAAAAAGAGGCAAGGTCAAGGGACCTGCCCGGGAGATCCAGTTTTTAGGGATTAAATGGCAAGATGGGCATCGCCAGATCCCGATAGAGGTGATCAACAAAATAACAGCTATGTCTGCACCAACTAACAAAAAGGAAACACAAGCCTTCTTAGGCGTTGTGGGTTTCTGGAGAATGCATATTCCAGATTACAGCCAGATTGTATGCCCTCTTTATCAAGTGACCAGAAAGAAAAATGATTTTCAGTGGGGCCCTGAACAACGACAGGCTTTTGAACAGATTAAACAAGAGATTGTGCATGCAGTAGCCCTTGGACCAGTCCGTATGGGACAAGATGTTAAAAAAGTGCTCTACACCGCAGCTGGGGACAATGGTCCTACCTGGAGCCTCTGGCAGAAAGTACCAGGGGAGACTCAAGGTCGACCCCTAGGATTTTGGAGTCGAGGATACAAGGGTTCCGAGGCCAATTACACCCCAACTGAAAAAGAGATACTGGCAGCATATGAAGGAGTTAGAGCTGCTTCAGAGGTAATTGGTACTGAAGCACAACTTCTCCTGGCACCTCGATTACCAGTACTAGGCTGGATGTTCAAGGGTAAGGTTCCCACTACCCATCATGCAACTGATGCTACATGGAGTAAACGGATTGCATTAATTACACAGAGGGCTCGAATAGGAAACCCTAATTGCCCAGGAATCTTAGAAGTGATCATGGACTGGCCAGAAGGCAAAGACTTCGGAATGCCACCAGAAAAGGAGGTGACACGTGCTGAAGAAGCCCCACCATATAATGAACTACCAGAGGATGAGAAGCAGTATGCCCTGTTCACCGATGGATCCTGCCGTCTTGTAGGAAAGCATCGGAAGTGGAAAGCTGCTGTATGGAGTCCCATACGACGAGTCACAGAAGCCACAGAAGGACAAGGTGAATCAAGTCAATTTGCAGAGGTAAAAGCCATCCAGCTGGCTTTAGACATTGCTGAACGAGAAAAGTGGCCAAGGCTGTATCTTTATACTGACTCATGGATGGTAGCATGGGGGGAGGGTTGACAGAGAGTGTCTGCCATTGGGTTAATAGCTGGCCCAGCTTTAAACTGTGACAGGGTCATGAGAGGTGATCCAGCACCAAAGCACCTTCACCATTACCATCAGTAGTATGCAGGGCATCTCATGAGACTTGCCCAAGGACACTTAGTGATAAACTGATCAAAGAGATTTGGGAACTTGCATTCACAGGAGGCACACGCCAAATTCCTCCTTCACTCCTGTAAACCCGTTTCCACACCGAAATTACTGTTCACATCCACACCGAATCTAGAGCCTCCAACCTAAACACCAGGTCATGGGCTAGGTCTCAAGGAAAAGGAAATTCAAGACAGAAGCAGAGCTGTCAGGTAATACAAGTCAGTTCCAGTAACCACAGGAAGGATACACAGTGGATGCAGAATTTTCATCATATTTTAAAGACTGTATTTCTCCCAGTGGATTATTAGCAAGAGCTACCCAAGAGATCCGAGTCTGTCCCTTTCTTGTTTGAATTTCGCCACATGGTGTAAAGATTTCTTGAGCTACATTCAGCAAGTGCATCTCAAATCCCATGGAGGGTACTGGAGATTAAAAGAAAATGGTGTTTTAAGGTATATTTCTGGCTAAAATCTCAACCGAGCATGGCACAAGGTGCAGAAAACAGAATGATATATTGAGGATTATACCTTGAAGTGACACGATACAGGCAGATATCAATGCCTGAATCTGTCATAACTTTAAGTATGTGCCTCCTGCTCACCCAGGTGTATTTTGTAGATGTGCTCACATAAATATCTTCATAACACAGTAGAAAGATTCCTAACTTCATGGTTACTCCATGAAAATCTTAAATATTATATATATAAAGTGTATCAAGTATATATTTTGTAAAATACGTAATATCTCATAGACAAGTACTAATCATAGAATAATAGAATCACAGAATGGTTTGGGTTGGAAGGGACCTTAAAGATCATCTAGTTCCAACCTCCCTGCCATGGGCAGGGACACCTTCCACTAGACCAGGTTGCCCAAGGCCCCATCCAGTTTGGCCTTGAAATTCCTAATCCCTCTGGGAAATTCCTTCCTGCTAATTCCTCTGGGAATAGCAAAATATGTTGGGGAGGGAGCTGGGGAGAAAGAGAGGACATGAGAAAAGTTAAGGCATACTTACTATCCTGCTGTTGCTGTTAATGCTCTACAATTATTCAGCAAGCATTCATTCCTATGAAAAAGTGCCCCTGACAACTGAGTGCTTGGATCTCTCTCAGAAGAGGTCAGTTTTCCAGCCTGATAACAATCCTCACCCTCAACTTTACTCCAATGATTTGTCCTCTTCATTCTTTTCTAAAACAGAAAAACTCTCTCACTAAGGAGTATGTTTTCAAGCTGGATTTCCCCTACGTTTTCAGCAGGCTACCTTTTTCTTATGGACCTCAGATAAACAGCTAGTCATCCCTTTTCCAGGTTTTTCTGTTTTGCCCTGGACACCAGCACGGTGAAACTGTGCCAGTGGCTGAATTGATGCACCAAACTGTCATGACTGAGCAAGTTTTACCTCCTGGCACTGCTTACAGATGCTGTCCAAACTATTTCTAGCAGATACTGATGACTTCCTTTAGGGGCTAGTTATCCCTGAGCTGATAGCTGAGGATCAGCTGAGATCACCTGAGCTGACAGCGGCGGCAGCAGCGAAAAGCGGCGGCAGCGACTTGAGGTTAGTGCGGGGGCGAGGGCGACATCGGGCTTAACCGGGCGGTTTTTCGTACTCTGGGCCCCCCCTGAGCCCCCCGCGAGCATCAGCCCCGAGCTGCTTCCCTCTGACCCCGGACCCGGAGGTTCCCGGCAACGAATCAGGAGAGGAGGGGGCGTAGCCGGAGGCACCACCCCCTGTTACCGTTGATAAGAGCCTCCTGGAGGGCAGGGACTAGTCCCTGGCCAGAGGGGAGAGGGTGAGGGAGACTCAGCAGTGCCTGGGTGAGTCAGCAGTGACTGGGTGTGTCCCAGGGCAGGAGAGGCTGCAGTTGTTTGCAGCTCGTTGGGGAGGGCGCTGACTCCCTCCCAGTGCACAAGGCGAGGAAGGTGCCAAGGAGCTGTGAACCAGGGGTGGCACCAACAGGTATTTCCCAGCTCAGTGGAAGAACAATGGTATCTACCCGGTGGAAGAAGACCAAAATGGATGTGGGAACCCAGACAGAGCTCCCACGGAAGGAGGCGATGGTGCAGGTCGCAGGCTGCAGGGAATGCTACACCGTCTCTGTGGTGTCAGGGGGCTGTGTGCGCTGTGAGCAAGTAGATGATCTGCTCGGCCGAGCGGCACAGCTGCAAAACCAGGTTGAAAGGCTTCAAGCTGAAGTAGAAAGGCTTAGGAGCATTCGGGAGGCTGAAATGGAGATAGACTGGTGGAGCCAGGCTCTGCCCTCCCTGCAACAAAAATGGGAGCACCTGCCAGAGAGCTCCCAGGATCGAGGGACCCCTGTACTCTGCCCCTCTCAGGTGGAAAACAGTAACCTAGAGGGGAGGAGTGAGTGGAGACAAGTCTATGGCCGTGGCAAAAGGCGAGTGCCCTCCTTGCCTACCTTGCCTCCACAGGTGCCTCTGAGCAATAGATATGAAGTCCTAGTGGAATACAGCCGGTCCAATGGGGATGTGGTGGAGAGGCAACCTATATCAGAGGTCCCACCACAGTCAGAAAAACCTGACGGGCGTATAGCTACCTCCTCCACAAGGAAGAAGAGAAGAGTTTTAGTGGTTGGAGACTCCTTCCTAAAGGGATCTGAGGGCCCAATATGCAGAGCTGACCCCCATCACAGGGAGGTCTGCAGCCTGCCTGGAGCCCGAATCAGGGATATCACCAGGAAACTCCCCAACCTGGTGAAAGCCACAGACTACTACCCCCTGCTGATCTTCCAGACAGGTGGGGAAGAAGCTGCATCCCGTAGTCTGAGGGGGATGAAGAAAGACTACAAGGCCCTAGGACGGTTGGTGAAAGAGTCTGGGGCACAAGTTGTTTTCTCCTCCCTCCTTCCATTTTCAGGTGATGACGTGGGATGGAATAGTAGGATTCTCTCTATTAATGCCTGGCTACGAGACTGGTGCTACAGGCAGGGCTTTGGGTTCTTTGATAATGGCTGGTTTTATAAGACACCAGGCGTGACAGTGATACATGGGAAAGGTTTATGTCGTAGGGGCAAAAGGGTTCTGGGACAGGAATTAGCAGGGCTCATTCGGAGAGCTTTAAACTAGATTCGAAGGGGGATGGGGTGGTAGCTGGGCTTGCACCACTGGGGCAATGCTCTAGTGTTGAGGTAGACCAGGAGGCCCCCCATCCCCCTGGGGTGAAATCAGGGGGTGAATCTGGGATGAAATCGGTGTGCCCAGCTCGCTCCCTGAAATGCCTGTACACCAATGCACGCAGCATGGGGAATAAGCAGGAGGAGTTAGAAATCCGTGTTCGGTCGGGGGGCTATGATCTAGTGGCAATTACAGAGACTTGGTGGGACGCCTCGCATGACTGGAATGTGGTCATGGATGGCTATGTCCTGTTCAGGAAAGACAGGCCGCTAAGGAGAGGTGGTGGAGTTGCTCTTTATGTGAGTGAGCAGCTAGAATGTATTGAGTTCTGTCCAGAGGCAGATCAGGAGCGAGTTGAGAGTTTGTGGGTGCGAATTAAGGGGCAGGCTGGCAGGGGTGATACTGTTGTGGGTGTCTATTACAGGCCACCGGATCAGGATGAGGAGGGTGATGAGGCCTTCTACAGGCAGCTGAGAGCAGTCTCTCAATTACAGGGCCTGGTGGTTGTGGGGGATTTCAACTACCCTGATATTTGCTGGGAGGCCTACTCAGCCAGCCATCCTCAGTCCAGGAGGTTCCTCCAGTGCATTGATGATAACTTTCTGATGCAAATGGTGGATGAGCCAACTAGGAGAGGAGCGCTGCTGGATCTGATCCTCACTAACAAGGAGGGTCTGGTGGAAGAGGTGAAGGTTGAGGGCAGCCTTGGTTGTAGCGACCATGAGATGGTAGAGTTCAGGATCTCATGTGGCAGGAACAGAATAGCTAGCAGAATCACAACCCTGAACTTCAGGAGGGCCAACTTTGACCTTTTCAGGCAATTGCTAGGGGAAATCCCATGGGACAGGGTACTAGAAGGTAAGGGGGCCCAAGATAGTTGGTTAGCGTTCAAGGACTGCTTCTTCCGACCTCAAGATCAGAGCATCCCAGCAGGTAGGAAGTCAAGAAAGGGTACCAGGAGACCTGCATGGTTGAACAGGGAACTGCTGGGCAAACTCAAGTGGAAGAAGAAGGTGTACAGATCGTGGAAGGAGGGGCTGGCCACTTGGGAGGAATATAAGTCTGTTGTCAGAGGATGTAGGGAGGCAACTAGGAAAGCTAAGGCCTCCTTGGAATTAAACCTTGCAAGAGAGGTCAAGGACAACAGAAAGGGCTTCTTCAAATACATTGCAGGTAAAGCCAACACTAGAGGCAATGTAGGCCCACTGATGAATGAGGTGGGGGTCCTGGAGACAGAGGATAAAAAGAAGGCGGAGTTACTGAATGCCTTCTTTGCCTCTGTCTATACTGTTGGAGGCTGTCCTGAGGATCCCTGGACCCCTGCGGCCTCAGAAGAAGTCAGGATAGAGGAGGAATCTGTCTTGGTTGATGAGGGCTGGGTCAGGGACCAATTAAGCAACCTGGATGTCCATAAATCCATGGGCCCTGATGGGATGCACCCGCGGGTGCTGAGGGAGCTGGCGGAAGTCATTGCTAGGCCACTCTCCATCATCTTTGCTAAGTCATGGGCAACAGGAGAGGTGCCCAAGGACTGGAGGAAAGCGAATGTCACTCCAGTCTTCAAAAAGGGCAGGAAGGAGGACCCGGGTAACTATAGACCGGTCAGCCTCACCTCCATCCCCGGAAAGGTGATGGAGCAACTTGTTCTTGGTGCTGTCTCTAGGCACATCAAGGATAGGGGGATCATTAGGGGCAGTCAACATGGCTTCACCAACGGGAAGTCTTGCTCAACCAACTTGATAGCCTTTTATGAGGATGTTACCCGGTGGATAGATGATGGTAAAGCTGTGGATGAGGTCTATCTCGATTTCAGTAAAGCGTTTGACACGGTCTCCCACAGCATCCTCGCAGCTAAACTGAGGAAGTGTGGTCTGGATGATCGGGTAGTGAGGTGGATTGTGAACTGGCTGAAGGAAAGAAGCCAGAGAGTAGTGGTCAGCGGGACAGAGTCCAGTTGGAGGTCTGTGTCTAGCGGAGTTCCGCAAGGGTCGGTTCTGGGACCAGTTCTATTCAATATATTCATTAATGACTTGGATGAGGGATTAGAGTGCGCTGTCAGCAAGTTCGCTGATGACACAAAACTGGGAGGAGTGGCTGAGATGCCGGAAGGCTGCGCAGCCATTCAGAGAGACCTGGACAGGCTGGAGAGTTGGGCGGGGAGAAATTTAATGAAATATAACAAGGGCAAGTGTAGAGTCCTGCATCTGGGCAAGAACAACCCCATGTACCAGTACAAGTTGGGGGCAGAGCTGTTGGAGAGCAGTGTAGGGGAAAGGGACCTGGGGGTCCTAGTGGACAACAGGATGACCATGAGCCAGCAGTGTGCCCTTGTGGCCAAGAAGGCCAATGGCATCCTGGGGTGTATTAGAAGGGGTGTGGTTAGCAGGTCAAGAGAGGTTCTCCTCCCCCTCTACTCTGCCCTGGTGAGGCCGCATCTGGAGTATTGTGTCCAGTTCTGGGCCCCTCACTTCAAGAAGGACAGGGAACTGCTAGAGAGAGTCCAGCGCAGAGCCACAAAGATGATTAAGGGGGTGGAACATCTCCCTTATGAGGAGAGGCTGAGGGAGCTGGGTCTCTTTAGCTTAGAGAAGAGGAGACTGAGGGGTGACCTCATTAATGTTTATAAATATGTAAAGGGCAAGTGTCAAGAGGATGGAGCCAGGCTCTTCTCAGTGACATCCCTTGACAGGACAAGGGGCAATGGGTGCAAGCTGGAGCACAGGAGGTTCCACTTAAATTTGAGGAAAAACTTCTTTACGGTGAGGGTGACTGAACACTGGAACAGGCTGCCCAGAGAGGTTGTGGAGTCTCCTTCTCTGGAGACATTCAAAACCCGCCTGGACGCGTTCCTGTGTGATATGGTCTAGGCAATCCTGCCCCGGCAGGGGGATTGGACTAGATGATCTTTCGAGGTCCCTTCCAATCCCTAACATTCTGTGATTCTGTGATTCTGTGATTCTGTGATCACAAAGCACATCAGTGCTGGGGCAGGAAACAGCACCTTCTCCTGACTCCTGCTCTGCTCCTCCACCTTGACCCACAGACCTGTTCAGCTGCTCCTGGGAAATGCCTTTCCTACAAAAATAATTTTCTTTAAAAGAAGCCAAAACCCTCCTCACTTCATAATTCTTAACACATCAATACTGCTCTAAGGCATCAGGATAGCAAAACATTAAACTCACTCAAGGAGAAATACAGTCCTGTTTAGCTTCATTGCAGCTAACAGTTGCTTGCAGAACAAGGACCTTTAAATGCTGGTTAAAACCTAAAATAAAAGTCTTTTACTATACTAAGAAATCAGGATGTGACAGATTACTATTAAGTCAAGAGTGGAGCACTGCACAGCACAGGGACGTCCTGCCTGAGGCCAGGGGCTGGCTTCACCAAGTAGCACCCAGCTACTGCCTTGGAGCAGCCGTCCATGTTGCTGCTGCTTCTGCCCAATCCTTTACTTCTTGGTCAAAAGACAACATGATTACTTACTTTTCTCTAGACCATCTTCAAGCAAACAGTATCAAAATTTGTTTGAGGGCTTGATGACCGCAATTTTATCAGTACTGAGTGAAGACAAAATATTCGCTTTTTTCATCTTAAAACACTGCATTTGTAAATATCTCATCAAATTCTCCTAAACTGGAAGACAATTAAATATCTGATGATAAAAAAATCCCCCAAAAAACTAAGTTTCCAGTTTTTTTTCAACATGAATATAAGAGAAAACTTCTTTTATCTGTTTTCACAGCCTTTTGGCACTCAAATTTAATTAATGGTCATAAATTCCAAGAAATACTTTTTCCAAAGCACCCTTTAAGAGCCCTCACTTCTTACCCAGTTTATTTATTGCATGGGGATTTAGCCAAGGTGCAGTCAATAAGACTGCAGCTACCTACTCATCTAATCCCCTGCTCATCCACATTCAGCAGAGCGTGCCAGAATTTGGTTGTTCGATTCCAGTTGCAGGGAGCCTGCCCCATCCCAGAGCAGCGAAGGCTGAGCAAAACCTGCCCTGCAATTGCTCCTGTGGCAGCAGCAGAAAAAGCAGGAGGCCCGTCTCTCCTGTGATCTTTCCTTTTTGTTGGCATACAGACAAAAAACTGCACTCATGCAAGGCATTACAACTTGGAAAAAAAAAAAAAATTTAAAATGCAGATACACCCTCTCCTCCCCAAAACAATATGGGGGTATAAAACTGAAGGAAAGTTGTTATTAAAAACCATAAACCATGAGGTAAAAAATTATAGGTAGAGTAAATGAAAAATGTCAAGAAGTCAAGATTCCTGGCACAGGAAAGGGATGAACATGTACAGGATAGATAAATCCTAGAACTAAGAGTATCACAATTCAAGAATCTAAGATTAAATTAAGACTAAGATTAAATCCCACAAGTGTATGGTTTAAAGGGTGAAAATAAATAAACTGTCAAACATAAAGTTTTAGTTCCAAATAAATTCCCTTTTCCTTCTGGAAAAAAAACAGCATACATTAAGAATTAGATGCCAGTCAGCAACAGGGAACAACCAACAACAGGACAACAAGAATTACACTAAAGCAGAGATGCAAAAGTCATAATTGATGAATTATTATTTATTAGAATGGGAAAGTAAATTGCCGTTTTGGTCATGTCAGACCCAGTGGGCTGCATACCAGTGAAAGATAATAAATAATAGTCTGCAGCCCAAGGAGTTTATAATGTGAGAGATGCAGTTAATAAAACAAACAAGGGGAACAAAGCAGGTAGACGTGGAATAACAAATTATGACCACAGCAGCTTTGAAGTGACTGGCTGCTCATAACTGTTGATCTAGCTCTTCTCTCCAGCTGCTAACCTGTATTAATATAGCTAAAAATACTTTTTCTGCTTTTTTGGTTATCCTTATTGCTTTCTCTTTTAAGAAAATGCTATTAACTGCAAAGGAGTTGTGTATGGCAGTAAGTGGGTCACAAGCCATATTCTGAAAGCACTGGTGAAAATGCAAACATTTTTGAACTCCTGATTTAGGCAGCATATATTTTCTAGACTAGTTTCTGTTTCAATAGTTTCTGTGTTTTACTGTTTCCTTCTTTTTTTTTTTTCCCCTGTGTGTCTCCTAGGAGCTGCCTGAGTCATATCCCACATGGACTATGGAGAGCTTCAGCTACTATGGCTTCATCTCTAACATTCTGTGAAGCACAGTGTTCTTAATTAATTCCTCAGACACCCAGCAGACGGAAGCTGCCACCTTTTTCTACCTTTTACTGCTCCCTTCCACTTCCAGGCATGAACGGCCTGGGTCCAAGCTGGCAGCCTTTCCCAGTTGAAGCATTTTCCCTGAAATGTGCCCCACAGAAAATGACAGGGCTTGGCTGCACACAGTTCTGGCAAAAACAGCCTCCAAACAAGAGAAAAAGCCCAACAGTTTTCATCGAGGAGAGATGTCAGCTCCTGAGGCTTGTACCTTCTTGCAGAGAGCAAGCTAAGTGCTTCAGGAATAAAATTAAGTCAAGGTAATAGCAGATTTGCACAGTTGGTACTCTCATAGAAAGTACATGCCAATCTCACACTAGACCAGGACTAGTAAATCAGCTTTCCAAGTGCAAGAGTTGCACAGAAGAGAGGCAGAGGTGCAGCAAATTGTGATTTTATCTTATGTGGTTTTGGGGGCGAGACTCTGCATTTCACCCATACTGCACCCAGGGACACACACCCCCTGCACAGACAGATCATTCCTCAATAGAGATCAACTTCATTTGTTTTCCATCAGGTCAGGGAAATTCATTTGATTGGCAAAGAATAGGATAGGAGAAGTACATCAGCAAGCTGATCCTTTTGAAAGGAATAGGTTTATTTCTCCAGCTGCTGAATAACACAACACTGGGTTTTTTTAATTCCTTAAGAAGAGTCAAAATTAACAAGCAGCATTTATGAATGTGATACAGCCTGATTTGATCAACGTCTTCTCCCTATATTAAGATGTTTGTTAATCATTCATTCCATAATTTTCCTAAACTGCTTGCTGAATACATTAAAAACTATGCATCTCTATACATTCAATTACATGCAGAAAATTTCTATTGCTTGACTGGGGAGTCACGATGCCAACAGCTCTCATAGCTTGCCATCTCTGAAGACAGAATCATACTTGATACTTAGTATAACTAGGCTTTTCATCTTAAACTGTAATTACTTTCCACTTCAGAACTACAGAATGAAGCATCTTCCTATACTTAAGCCTCCCAGCGCATGGCCAGCTTGCAAAAATCAGACAAAGAACAATATCGATTTTCTCAAAGGAGTAAGATATTTGCTAACTGCCAAGAACAAACCGTAACTATTCATGTGTAGCATAAGAAATGACACACATTACTCTGTCCACATTCTGGAAAATCATTGCAGCTGAATGAAATCTCAGTTTAACACAAACCAAGCAATATGAAAAACTAGAACAGCCTCTAGGAAATTAGTAATGTATATGTAAAGAAAAGGATAGACCCACAAATAAAACCTTTGCTAACAATGGGAAGGAATAAACTTCATTGTAAACACTTGCTGTTTCAAGAAAAGATTCAGCAGGAACAGGTTTAAATGAGATTTGACCGAAAAAAAAAAAATCTTACTACCTGCAAGTTATATACATGACTAAGTATTCAAGAAAAAAAAATGGCATCAGCACTGCAGCTGAAATTGCAACTCACTTGATATAGAGAATAAAGAGGCTGCAATTCCAAAAGGCTTCCATACATTTTATATCTTTATACACACACGTACATACACACCCATTTTCATGCTTTCTCAGTATCCTTCCACAGCAAGTCATTATAACCACATCAGAGCAAGGGAGTAAGAAAAGGCAAGCAAACAGAAAATGCCTTTAAAGAGTCATTAATCACAACATTGCTTATTAAAGAAGGGAATGAAATAATTAAAAAGCAGTTTCAAACCCGCAATCAGCAGCTTCATCAAAACAACAGAAATCCTTACCTGTGTATTCTTATTCCTGGCTTCTCTCCTTGCTGCTTTTTCTTTTAGCCTTTTCTCCTAAAACAAACAAGATGCACAGTTTTAAAGCAAACTTCTGTTTTTTTTTTTCTTTTAATATTTTAAGATTAAAGTTGAGACACCTAGATACTTTTAATGCACACATGCTATACTGGTGGTATTCACCCTACAAGTTACTGATGAAAAACGATAAATAAAAAGATCTGATTGAGATATTATTCATTCTTCTTGCTCTTAAAGGAAATAAAACTACAAGAATGGTTCAAACTCACATTTTGTTGTCACTGAGACTTGTTACTCTTAAAGGAATGATGCAGCTAAATATTTTGACAGTCAGTATTTGTCTCTAAAACAAGGTAGTTGAAATGGCAGAGAACCCACTTTTATTTCTCAGTGGCTTAATATGAAATCCAATCCATTCGACAAACTAAAATGATAATTTTCCTAACTTCAGAATTGCTAAAGTGACTGGGGAGTGAAAGCTAAAACATGTTCTCCCTAGCTTTCCTATCTCCGTTATTAACAAACACTCTACAATAGCATTTGCTTAGTAATTGCATCGATTCAGAAACCATAACCAGAACAGAGATTCTCCTATGGGAAACTGAGCAAAATGCAGTGATAAAATTCATTCAAAGCTGCCTGCCAGATTTCTGGGCATACAAAAGTGGCCAAGACATTTAATTCAAATGACATTTATTGATGTTTTTTTCATTGTTGTTCTTATTGGGATTGGTTTATTTTTAAACCACCTAAAGGATTGTCTAATTTAGACTCTGTCAGGTCCTTGCAATTGAACATCCTTTAAATTATCTATTCCATGAGGTAAGGACAGAAATTCTGGTGAGGGCACATTTCATCTCACTCATGGGCGTAACAAGAAAGCTACAGCTCCAGCAGCCCTGGTGCCATATCATCATGATGATGCTACCATAGCATATTGGTAGGTACTACACAAAGTTGCTTGGAAAAGCAAATGGTATGTGCCATTTTCTATTCTCCCAATTGCCGAAACTACAGAAGTGTTAGCTTACTTTCCAACTCTCTTTCTGAGTAAGTCAACCTCTTCTCTCCAAATCAAAACTAACCAGAGTTCATCCCCTCCACAAAAGACAGGGACAAAACTGTATGAGGTTTGCGTCTCTGCTTTATACAGTTCTCCGATGCTGTGTGCAAAGCTGTCTGGTATAAACACCTCAACACACTCAGAGCTACATGCCAGGGCCTTCAACGCATGTTATGAAACAAAACAAAAACCCCACCACTCTAGACAGATACAACACAGCTATCTTATTATTTCAGGTTTGTTAAAGTAAGAAAAAGCAATAAAAAATAATAATTGAATTTAAGGCCACAGCGGCATCATAAGGGGCGAAAGAAGCCACCAGGACCAAGTACTGTCTGGTATGTACACAAGCAGTCTGCTCTCCAACAAGCTAGACCTAAGCATCGTGACCTCATGGTCATAACATGGTCATCCATGTTATGATTCCTTCTCTTCTAAGTCAAATTTATATTCATTTCTGAGCATTTTTACTTATGCTTTTCTAATGATTTTACTGAAGTTTTCCACCTTCACCCACTCTGTTTTTAAATGGTTAGTTGCACATTCTTCGCTCTTTGGGGTCACCATTGGGGTTCTCTCATTTTTCTGCTAAAACTGTGATCCTTTTCAAACTTTCCTGCTGGAAAAAGTGAAAGAGAACAGAGCTAGAAAGTAACACACTAGATATTACAAAGCAGGATAAAGCAGCTTTTAAATTGGATAGTCCAGAAAATTTTAGATAGAAAAATTCTATGGTATATGAAAAGACAGTGTCTTAACTACAGCCAGAGGCTTAAGCCAATAAAGGAGCAGTCAAAGTTCCTGCTCAAGGGATTTACAACAGAGCACTGAAAAGACAGCTATGAAAGCAGGAGATTGACATAATGCCATAGAAGAGAACTATGCCAGACAGCATAATATATGTAAGTCTCTAAAGAATGGTAAATACACAAAAAGATTCTGAAGTTGATAGGTGCAGAGACTGAAATCAGGAATACAAAAGAAAAACAAGACAGAGCAGTAATCAACAGGAGATACTGTCTTTTTTTTTTTTCTCTTATTTTTTTTTTTTTTTAAGGAGAGAGAGAGGATTTGGTTCCTTGTCAATGGAAAACAAAAGCAGATTTTGCGTAGGGTGCATCTACGTTGGCACTGAGTTGGAGTCAGGAGTGCATTTCAGAAGCCAATGTCCTCATCAGGCCAGTTCTCACTGTGTTTCACACTACAAGGCAGTCTTCAGGAGCACAGCTAACACACTCCAACCAACACTGGACATTCACAGGGTCACAGGATCATTCTGAGAGGAACATCAGGGCGTCTCTGGTCCCATCTCCTGCTTGCAGCAGGGTCAGCTCTGAGATCAGGCCACGCTGCACTGGACCTCATCCAGCTGCATCAAAATCCCAAGGCTGGAGACTGCACATCATCACTGGGCAACCTGTGCCACCGCCTGACTGTCCTCACACAGAAAAAGTTTCCTTTACATCCACACTGAATCTCTTGTTTTAACTTATGGCCATCATCTCTTGCCCCCTTGCTCTGCACTGCTGTGAAGAGACCAGCTCCACTGCTCTCCTCTGTAGGCATTGGGGGCTGCTGTCAGGTCCCCCACAGCTGTCTCTGCTCCAGGCTGAACCAGTTCCCTCAGCCCCTCCTCGCAGGACTACCATCTCGGTGATCTCAGCTGAACTCACTCTAGTTTGTCCATGTCCTCCTGTACTGGGGGTAGTGGTGGTGTGTAGGATGTCATGAATACTGAGTAGAGGAATGACTTCCCTCCAAGTGACTCAGTTCAAAGCATCAGGTAAGATCTAACCCAGTGTAACCCCCCACCACCACACAGCATGAAATCTGGTTCTCAGCACCAACTATCTTACTCTGCCATCTTGCTCTTACTGAGCTATTTTGCTTGCTAATGCAGGAATAGCCATCAGGCTTTAACTTAGACTTCCATTCTGGAAAACAATCCTATTAAGGCACAGCTTAAATTTATATGCAGCTTCAAGCACAAGTGTAAGTACATACAGTGGGGCTGAACAAATGCTTAAATACTCTTCCCTGGTCAGGACCTTATTTCCTATTACCTAGAGGACAACTGTATAATCTACTGTGCCAAGGTAATATCCCCACATAATAAAGACACCCTTTTATATGACTGCATAAAACCCAGAAATTAACTACCTTGCCTTAGGTTACAAAGAAATGCTACAGCACAGCCAGAAACACAGATGTCCAAAGACTCAGATGAGTATTTTAACCACGATGTCATTAATTCTCACATTGCTACTGCTAGGAAGAAATATGGGCCCATGCAGACACACCTGGACAACGTACTGTAAGACAGCTGTAAAAAGTAATCATCAAATGAGGTGAAGTTGAACCAATCAAACAGTTGGATATTGATTTATTTCATGTGAATAGATTCTGTTTATCTATGGATAAACCTGTAACTATCTGTAACTACTAAGCTGTCCAACATTAGTTTTCACACATGGGAAAAAATAACAGAAAAGTCTGGATTTTCTTGGAATACCTACAGTGTAACACAATAAGAATGCCAGATTTTATCACTGTTCTATCAAACTATAAATCATTACTTGTTAAAAATAGCACATAATTTAGAGATGAAAAATCCAATTTACTAGGGCAGGAAAACAAGATTTGTTTCAAGGTATGAATACTTAATTATATATTACTGGCTGACACTGTTATAGCATAACTTCGTAACACAGAACCATAAGCCTGTCAGATAAAGCTCTAAAACATCACAATCCGATTAAACTCTCTTATCTACAATGGTGAAGTCTAACATCCATATTTTCTTTTGCGTTTATATTGAATAGCTCTCCTTTACACCCATATAGCACCTTCTTCACTGCTGAAAGATCTAGTCATGCCCTTTCCAGGCTATCAACACTGAGGATGAGAAAGAAGTTTAACCAAAAATCAGTGCAATAATTTGTTGTAGCTTAACTTCTAAGAAAGTGCTTCCAGCCCCTTTAGACCAAACCCAAACAATCTCACCTTAAAGGCAATAGCCAGAACATTCATTTATCATCTTAAGTCAGCAACACGGCGTATGCAGGTTTTAAATAGTGGCTAAATGCAGATTATCTAGACATCATGTAAGGAGCAGTTTGGATAGATGAAGAACCACAGGTTCATGGACTTATGAAACAGGAGAGGTGATGGGGTCAATGTGCCTGACTAGCACAACACACTGCAGTGGTTATATCCTGGTTTAGAAGAACGTTCTATCTAGGTTTTAAAACATTTCACTGAAGGACAGTACACCACAATCTTTCAAAACTAGCTGCTGTTACTAGTTACTGCTGTTACTAGTCTGAGCCTACGTATCTTTGATTTTTAGACCCTCTCTAAAGTGCCTAACTGGCCTCTCGACCGCTTTGAAGGAACCCCCCATTATCAAAGTTTAGGTCTTTATGTAGGCACACGCTGATCATGCTTCCTCTTAACTTTCTCTTTTGCAAGGTGAAGAAAATCAGCTCCAGATGTCTCTCAGTAGTTAGGTTTACTTTTCTAAGTATCTCACTCTCTCCCCAACCCTACCTGTCACTTCTGTTTGTATATTCAATAATTTTATCAGCCCTTTTGATCTTGTCAGAAAACGCCCACTGCAATAGTTCACATTGACCTGATCAAACACCATATCACCCAAATCTTTTTCAACGTCTGTATCTCTAAGGGAAGAGCTCTCAGTCCTAAAAGTCTAAATTTCTTATTCCTAGAAATTCATATTTCTGCCTACCTTAAAACACAGCTTGCTTTGTTTGAGCCCAGCTGAGCAAGAAAGCTTTTCTCCCGTGCCACTAAAAAATTCTTGAAATAATACATTTCCCATGGAACAAAGCCCATGGACCCACTAGAAATATCTACTTAATCAGAAGCCACTGGTTTGGGATGTGCCAGTTACTGAGGTTTTGGTCCATTTAATTTGTGCCATGTTTATTTATTACTCAAAACACTTAAGTGAAAAGCCTTGCAGAAATTTCAGTGTACTCCATAGATGTATTTACAAACCAGATTCTACTCTGATAAAGACACATAAACACACACAGTTCACTACACATCTACTTTGCAAAAAAACACACTGGTTAGCATTATATTCCTTTCATTTAGTTCTTCATTAATGGTGTTACACAGCTCAGAGACTTTCTTGATCAGCTTTTTTAATATTTCCCGCAAATTATCTTTTTTTTTCTCCCCAATTACAAATCTAGTTAACATGGATGGTTAATAACCTCAGTAATCACAGAGATGAAAGTTTTTAGTCATCATCATATAATATGGCTAAATCATTTGGCTTTCAACTAAACAAAGAAGAGTTATGGTTATTGAAACCTTCTACCTTTCCTGCACTAGAACTGACAACAGAACCAGCTCTGCCTAACAAGGAGCCAAAACCATGGATAAAGCAGCTTCTAATATACGGAAAAGCTACTCACTGTCTTAACTCTGAAGTTAAGAAGTCTGCCACTGGCTTCTTCTCACATGCATATTTCCTCTTTCTTTCACGGTTGGGTTTTAAAACAAAAACTCATACCCCTTTTACTTCTCCTTAAGACTCCAACACACTTATTAAAAAGAAATAGTTTAACATTTACATTCCATGTTCTCAAGTTGAGGCAAAAGAAATAATGAATAGTAGCATGGCAGCTCTCTCTAGCTGGTGAGCTTAGGAATATGTGAAAAATCTATATATAGACAGTTTAAAAGCTAATTTTTTAGTTATGAAAAAAGAAAATTTTGAAACCTAGAAGTTCTTTCCTGTCCCCCTCCCAGGAAATCCCCTCTTCCTTTGACTTTCTTCTTTCTACAGTTGATTAAGAGTTCATTTTACTTTGTTCAGAGGGTTAACTGTGATATTCAAAAAATATAGGGTTTATTGTCATGTACTATTAGCAGCTTTGTTTCATATAGTAATTTTTCTTTCAGCTTTTTAATTTGTAAAAAAAATGTACAATAAAAGGCTCCTTTCTTTCTCTTTTGAAAGAGTTTGTACATAGGTCATAACTGCTCAGACTTACATTAAATCAAATCCTCTAGTTGGTGATATACTGTAGTTTTACCAGACTACAATTTCACTGAGCTCTTCTATTTGCTTACCTAAAGGCAAGAAATAGTTTCATTCAATACAACTAATGCATGTTATGGCATATTTAGCCTCGAAAGCATTAAAAAAGCCTATGGCAAACCTATTTCCCGTAAAAATTTCATGTTCATCTGAGTCATCTGAAGTCTTTTTACTTAAATGCTCAAAAACTCCTGCAGGTTTTGATAAAAGATTTTAACGCTGAGTTCTAAAATAATTGATCCTTTACATACTCATGCCGTAATTTGGAGCTACCAACCTATTCTATTTAACAGCTGAGGTAATGGTCTACCAACATAACAGATCTCAGAGTTAGCCAAGCTTTGGAACAAATCACTCTGTTACCTGGAAAAATCTGGCTTCCATTTGCAAATATATCTTAGTTGATACCAGTACTTGACACCATTTCTCAGTATTTTACTATCTCGTGTTATTTCAGTGGGATGTAGTTAAGGACAGTCAGCTGTGCTGCAGAAAATACAGAAACAGCTGTTCAACAGTTCATAGCATCTCTCACATACTGGCATCAGCGTACTCAAGAGCTGGTTTCCACCCAAATTTTAAAGCACAAATGTGCTCTGAAAAGTGACTTAATAAATGGCACTGTGATATCCCCCATTTGTCTTCCCTCAGATTTCACACCAAGTTTATGCTGCTTACATGCAAAATATGTTTTTATTATTATTATTTTAACTGCTCAGCTTGCAAGCAACTTGGTATCTGAAAATCCGTCTCTAATAAATATGGCACCAGCCCATAAAGCCAGATTACTATCTTCTAAGCTACACAATCAGCACACACATCAACAAACACAGAATCCAGCTGTGCCCTCTTCCATGGTGGTTTTGCTCTGCACAGGTGGATGGAAGAAAAACTATAATTAGTGAGAACTATTTATTAATTACTTAAAAATAAACAGAATGGGGGAGGACTGAATATACATTAAGTAAGAAAATTCTGTTTCAGCAGTCACTTTTTGGCCTTTGCTACATTTTATACTGCTATGTAGTTTAGTATTTGTCTTGTTATTGAGATTAGCAAATCATCTACATGCAAGCAATGCTCCAATCACCAAAAGCTAACATTCCCAACTGGAAGATAAAATTGAATCAACTTTGTATTTCTTTGAATATTATTTCAAACAAAAATCTGGAAATTAAGTACAAAATTGGTTACTATTAAATAAACAAATCTTAATACCTTCAGGGAAAAAAAGCAAAAGCTTTTTTATTATTTTGTGTTTGGTTTAGTTTTTTTAAATCTTTTTTTTTTTTTTTTTAATCTTAACATTTGGTTTTAGAAATCTATTAAATAATCTCTTCAAGCAACAAAGTATATAAACATAACAATGTAAACCTCATCTGTAGCACTGATGTTAGAGCTGTTTACTTTATAGGTAGGGAAACTGAAACACATAGGCATAGTATTACCTATTTAAGACAACACAGGAAAAGCGTGGCATCAAAAGCATGTAAAAGCACACACTAAACAAGCAGTGGAAAAAGTCTTAGAAGCAGTTGGGAAAAAGGCATTCTCATTTAAAAGAAGAAAAGACAAACTAGCAGAAACTGACCCTTAAAAGGACATAGAACGAAACCAACACAGGAAACCAGCTGACAAAACTGAAAGTTATTCCTTTCTCATTTAACACCTGAACACACTGAACGTGATTTAAGGATAGAAAATTTTTTTAGAAGTTGGTAAGCAGGCCATTTGGTTTAAACATATGTATGTTTAACATATATATCTTGTCACAAAAGCGATTTGGGATGTTCATTGACCGAGGAGGAAAGGGACACAAGGTAGGACACATGTATACATACAGTTTGTTTCTGACCAACAGCCTTCCAATAAGGAAGAGATATTAAATAATAGTAGTTAAAATACAGATGCAGTCCAGTAACCATCTTTTTTGTGTGCAAATGGCATCTGAGCCAGATTCTGAACCTACAGAAATCAAAGGGATTCTTTCCAATGAATTCACAGACCCTTGCATCCCACCCTGCATGCACATACACACACACAGACAGAGAGGTAAAGGTAACCCTAATTCAACTCAAAACAGTTTCAACAGAATTACATCAGAAATTAAGTTAGTTAACGTAACAGTGTTTAAAAGTAACATTTAAAGCTGTGAACTAAAATCTCAATGACAAAGTCAATGGGAGTTGCACTGCAAAACACGCTAGTATTTTCTAGAGAAAAGTAGAGGAAAAAGGCCGATGAAGTTGCACTTCATCTGAATCTGTGGTTGCTTTTGGTTTTGAAGGGATGATACCATTTAAGAGTGGGAATTGATAATCTAGACAGGTCACAGACTCTTCAGCTGTATTAATGCAGCTGCTCTTAAGAAAATACCCGGGTCTCATATACCAGATCCAAGAGAAGGCAGAAAAAACCCACAACTATCTGCATCTGCTAATGCAGATATAGGTACCCAGCAGTACCCGAGTCCTCAGCAACCGAAGGGTGCAGCTCCTGTCAGAAGCTGCTAGGTTGCCCCAAAGACCCAAGACAGGTAGAGGTCAGCATTTGGGCAGTTGTGCCATTACATCCTCCATCAGGACAAGCAGCCTGGCATGGAAGCTCCCTTATAGCAGTAGGTCTGCAACTCCACCTTAGCTGAAATTAAGTTAAGCCTGCCCTGCTTCAGCCTCCACCACAGCTGCATTTTCCTGGCATTCATCTGCATAGGGTGTACACAAACAAGCTACTTGCAGTTATTTTATTTTCTTATTTTTCACATCAACAAGATGCAGCCGAGATCTCTGATTTTGCTGGAAAACTCTTAGAAAACATTCGAGGGCACTTCAAGCTTTAACTGTAGCTCATCCAGCTGCTGAAGTGAAAGAAGAGCAAACAATGAGCAAGCCTTTGCCTCCGCCAGCAGCACAGTGAGGCCGGATGGATGCTGCTGCTAAGACTGAAAAGGGATGTCTTTTGTTATTTCAAACACTTGTCAGTGTCCACTCCCCTTATCTTAATAGCTCTGCACTTGGAACATAACAGCAGCACTGCCTGCACACAAGAGCTATGAAAGGGCTCAGATAGGCTTTCTAACAAAGTAATACTCTCTTGATTTATTTTACACATCTGTCCATGTCTAATAATTTTCTTCTTTGCTTTTCAGCTAAACACTCCTCTCAGCAGCAACCTCTTCCCTTTATATTTTGCTCCTATGCTGGCACACTCATTACGTGAGAGAATTTTATCGTCCTCACCCAGCACCACATTAAACCAACTGTACAATTACACTGAAATCTGACAAATTTCACCTCAAAGTGAAGGACTATTCAATAATATTGAATAATATTATTATAACGTGCATAATACTGCACCGAGATTTTTTTCCTTTCAGATTATTTCCTTTGAAATATGATGCAATCTCTCTTCAGAATTAATGTATTGATTGATTTCAAACTACAAATACTATTTTTCATGGGTGCATTTACCTTCCAGCATACTGAATGGTTTGCGCTTTATAGCATCTATTTTTCTTGTTATTAATTGCATATAATTACTTTTAATCATGAGTAAAAATTTGATAAAATAAAGAAAATCCCTGGGAGGTCTTCTCTGTTACTTGAACTGTTATACACAGTATTCAACAATCTATTACAACATGCTACAAGTACTTTGAGCATTATTTTATAAAAATATAAACCAAACATGTTTAAATCATAACTACTCTGTCATCAACAGAAGTCATTTGCAAAAGCAGGATTGGGAGTGAGACAGAGCCTAGAGCTCCAGTTGGAGCAGGGCTGCCAAAGGAAGGGGCAAGGCGCAGGGCGTCCGCCCCTGAGCTTTCCCATCTGAGCCGTGGCTCAGCCAACGCATGGGGCTGCTCAGCCAAGGCACGGGGCGATGATTGTGGCAGGGGCCGGAGGCAGGAGAGAAGTGAAGGTTACAGCATTACAGTAGGAAGTAAACCCCAAGGAATGCAGAGTGGCACAAGATACACAATGGAAAAATAATCCACTATAAATATCAGCTGACATCTTAAATGACATGGTCATGCCATTCTACTCCTACTAGTTAAAATTACCAGCATTACTGCACGTGGGTCAGGGCAATCCCAAACACAAACACAGGCTGGGCAGAGAATGGATTGAGAGCAGCCCTGAGGAGAAGGACTTGGGGGTGATGGTTGACGAGAAGCTCAACATGAGCCAGCAATGTGCGCTTGCAGCCCAGAAGGCCAACCGTATCCTGGGCTGCATCAAAAGCAGCGTGGCCAGCAGGTCGAGGGAGGCGATTCTGCCCCTTTACTCCACTCTCGTGAGACCCCACCTGGAGTACCGCGTCCAGCTGTGGGGACCCCAACATAAGAAGGACATGGAGCTGGTGAAGCGAGTCCAGAGGAGGGCCACAAAGATGCTCAGAAGGCTGGAGCACCTCTCCTCTGAAGACAGGCTGAGAGAGTTGGGGCTGTTCAGCCTGGAGAAGAGAAGGCTCCAGGGAGACCTTCTAGCAGCCTTCTAGTACCTGAAGGGCGCCTACAGGAAAGCTGGAGAGGGACTTTTTACAAGGGCATGTAGTGATAGGATGAGGGGGAATGGTTTTAAACTGAAAGAGGGTAGATTTAGATTAGATATTAGGAAGAAATTCTTTTCTGTGAGGGTGGTGAGACACTGGAACAGGTTGCCCAGAGAGGTTGTGGCTGCCCCATCCCTGGCAGTGTTCAAGGCCACGTTGGATGAGGCTTTGAGCAACCTGGTCTAGTGGAAAGGTGTCCCTGCCTGTGGCAGGGGGGTTGGAACTAGATGATCTTTAAGGTCCCTTCCAACTGAAACCATTCTATGATTATATGATTTTAAATATAAACTCACAGTTTGACTCTAACCTTTGGCCAACTGCAGGTTGTAAAGGAAAATAATTCTTCCTTCGTAAGTGAACCTACATCTCTTTTTCAAGTTCCTACATCAAGTGCATCTTTCATAGGATCAATTCAATTCACGCAGATTTTAGGTCATCACAAGGTGGCCATAGTTCTCCTAGTACTCTCTCCAAGCATCTAGATATTCTGTATAGCTGTATAGTACCTGTTCTTCCCCTAAATGACCCCAGAAATCTTCATGTTTTAAGCACCAGCTCTAAACTCAGTACTGAGGCTGTTATATCGTCCCTAGTGTTATAACTCCATTTCTCTTCCTCAGAGGATGCATCCTTTCCAGATTCTAAAGAACTGTATGTGAATTAATATAAAATTAATAAGGTTACAGTCTCTCTCCTACTCTCTCCCCCCTATATACTGATGCAAAAATTATTAGAATACACTCCTTTTGAAATCCATGTTTAAATCTACCTGGATGGTCTTTCTAGGGATACTTTGAATGTAATAGTGCAGTCTGTAAGGATATCCTGTTAACAGTGAGACAAAGACAAGAAGGAGAAAAAAGTAATAAACTGCACACCAAATACGCTAACCCTAATGAGCAGTAAGGCAGACAGTAACAAGAGACCTGAACTCTTAAGTCACTGATAGACGAACACTAAAGGAACCAAAGAAGCACAACCTTGAGAAGGTTCACACAGAACTTCGTAACTTATAAGAACAAGAGAAACAGGTTTATTTACATTTGTCAATCTCATGGGAAGAGAAAACTTGTTACAGAATACTTGAAAGGCACTGTGAGACTGTGCTGAAAGACCAGCATCTGGAAAAACCCACGGTCGAGGCCAGTGACTGTGTAAGGGCCCTGTGGTGTGGGTGTGGATATTGGACATACTTAGGGCCCACACTATTATTTAAGGGATCAGTAAATGTGAGTGTGCTTGTGAATCAAGGGAGTGAGGGTGTTCATAGTTCTGCTAGCAAAACGTCAACCCTGATCAGCCAATGAGAAGGAATAAGCTTGTGCTGCCTGTGCTGTTCATGATTATGTGAGTGCTGCCTGCATTTCTTTTTTCTGCCTCTCTCGTCTCTGTGCCTACCCAAGTGTGCATTGTGTGTGCGCATCTGTGCGACACGTGCAGCCTTGCTAGGGCTGGGTCTGTAACCTGGCACAGCAGCCTTCATCTAACAGACCTGCAGAAGAAACCTCCTGAGTTGAAATCCAAGGAATTTGGCTTCCCTTACCAGTCTGCAATCTTCCATTTTCAAGAACAAATTTTAATCAGAAAGTTATCGAATAAATTCACTGGTGTAAGTATACTCTTCCTGAAACTGCAAGGTTTTTATCTTATAAAAGTCTTTTCATGAAGTCTGGTATGAAGAATTCCCTCTTTTAGCCTTGGAAAGAGCTAATTCAGTAATAATATTTGGGAGAGCAAATATACAAAGGGTGAAATATCACAGTGTATCCTCCTCATTACCACTGTCCACTCTCCCATTAACAAATGCGTTTAGGGAACAGGAGACAAACCAAACACAGGTACTCTGTTTCAATCCACTTTCTAGAATAGTTCTGTACCTTCTACTGAACTAAGAACAGTACAAGCAAAGCTAAGAGACCACATAACTTTGGACTTCGGGTGGTACAAATCAGCACCATTTCCTTAGCACAAGGGCCACAAAATATCTCCATTTCCTCCCAGCAACAGCAGCATCTTCTGGAAGATCCCCTTGTGACCTGAAGTCTAACTGCTGTCATAGCACTACAACCATGGTCGTTTAACTTCTTCCAGGGAAGTACTCCCTGCTCCTTGCGGTGTCAGGCCCCTGAAGACAGCCTCAGTTTGTTTGCTACTAATACAGCCCAAATAAAATACAATAAAATTACTTCTATCCCTCTTCTTACATTGATCATTCCAAGTTCACAACATATCTTACTTGCTGGGAAGTAAGGTAAGAAATAAGGCTCCTGATCATTTTTCCATCAGCACCAATGGGCGTTTTTCTGAGCTTGAGTTAGTATACAGAAAGAGAGATTATTAAGAAGCGAGACGAATCCCCTTCTGCCACTATTTTCCTCCTAACAACAGTGCATTTTCAGCTGAAAATTTGAAAAATGGAGTGCGAAAACATGTTCTGCATACTTTATTCACTTCTCCCTTTATTGTTGTTTATAACATATTACACGTTTCAAAAGAGCTCAAATCTATACCTCTCACTGGGCTGTCATTAAATATCCATTAATGCAGAATTCTTTTCACATCATCTTGATCAGTGTTACTGCCCTTTCCTTTGTGCTCAACTGCTAAAATTTACTTTGCTTCCAAAATTTCAATGAGCATTAATTACACCACAATCATACCTCAGATTTTTATTTATTTTTATCCATCTGATGTTCAATTTTTCCCCATTTGCAGAGGAAAAAGAGGATAACAAAATGTGAGATTCATGAAGGAAACATAATTACAGCATAGATGCTTTGCAAGCTTCCACAAGCCTTAAGGTACTGCAACACACATCTCATCTAATCCGAGCATCTCATGAATGCACCAAAACATATTTCTGATTATACTGACAACTGTGCTCATTTAAATGACATTCACAAATGGATTTAAAAGCAATGGCCTGTGGATACTTTCTGAATAGTTCTGTTCTTCATCAAAAATGGTTTCACAAGGACCGTTCATATTAAGCTGATAGGCCATATTAATCTAAAAAAGCTATTTCACGCAAGTTTTGATTTTAAGAAGTTAATTTTTTTTTCCCCAAAGATCTTTTATCTTCAAGATTATACTGAAGAAACCATAAGAGGGAGAGTCTCAACAGAAGATGACCTATAAAATTACAAGTTTTATAAAAACGTTGTATTTTCCACAGTGTGTTTTCTACATCCACTCAGAATATAAAGCAGAATCTGAACCCATGTGCAAGATACAAAAAACTGGATGAAACAACATATGCTTCCATAGCCTTCTGTAAATTATTTTATTATTCTAAGTCACCATTTTAAAGCCAATATAGAGACTTCGGGGATTAGCATACATTCAGCTTCAGAGGACTTTTTGATTACTGATGTACCTAACCATGTAGCAGACTGCTACATTTGGTTTATACAAAACCAAAACACATTTGTCTCTAGTGGTCTTCTGATCTACCTATATCATAACTTCAATAGAGTTAGCATGTTTCAAAAATTGATTTAAAGAAAAATATAAAAACTGCCAAACATACAAACCAGGAAACTACACGAAGCATCAGCTGCAGTAGGAAGAAAAGGAATTAAGAGAAGGAAATACGAATCAAGATACAGACATTTGAAACTTGCTGAAATTGAAGGAACAGAACAAAGTTAAATTAATGAAGAAGTTAAGCAAAGACCTTGAACAAATCTGAAGCAAAAGCAGAGAGGAAAAATTTAACCACGGCTTTTTCAAAAAGCTCAGAAGGAGAGAGAGTTGTAGGAGAATTCATTAACCAACATGGAAAACCAAGAAACAGAGAGTTTTCACATCTGTTAGAAAGATGTCAAATGGACAAAGAAAAGATCTACAGCAGTCTGCTTGCAGGAAGGAAACTAAAACAAAGATGGGAATGAAATAATTAGCATTATTGCAGAAAGGAAAGGTCAGAGGACAGAGTTCGTGCTATGCCATGTTGTACTTTGGCTGATAGTGAAGTATGGAGGATTTTAAAAGAAACAATGACAGTCACAAGTGATGGATTTAAGACTTTGTATAAAAGGGACTGCTGAATGCCAGTGAGGGGATGTGTAAGATGGGATGAAAGTATGTGACTTTCAAAAGCTCCTCTTTCAATGACACAAGAAGGGGCACTAAGACATCCATAACGACACAAAATCTGAAGTCACGAAAATAAGAGAGACTCCCAGTCTTTTTGTTGCTTTCATATCGTTTGTTGGTAACACACTTGAATCTCTTTTAGGTTTCATGCTCTCCCTCCAAATGCAGCTAAGAAATAACTTACACCACTAGCCCGTCAGGCTTACATACACAACCAAACTTTTGACAGCAAATTCAAACAACAATCCTGATCAGGCTTCTGCAGTACAGTCATGATACATGGACTTGGGTAGTTCTTCCTCCTTCACATCACTGAGATGCCAGACAAAGATTCAAACTCCACTAAGTATCTGCTGCAGAGTGATTATGTTATCTTTTGGGAAGGGAAACCTTATGAGGCGGGAGAATTTTTAAATATAATTGGGTAGTCACTGTGAAAGTGGCCACGTAATTCCTTTTTACTGTACAGTAGTTCAAATTTTTCCCTAGCATTCTTTCGTTAATGAAGGACTGATGAGAATAACTTCTTAAGCCAGGTAACAGACAGCCTCACCAGAAGGGATGTGATACTGGACCTATTGGCCACCAACACAAGTGAGGTAATCGGTGATGTCGAGATTGGAGGCAGCCTGGGCTGCAGCAGTCATGCACTGGTGGAGTTCACAGTCCTGAGGGATATGGGTTAGGCAAAGAGTAAAGTCAGGACCCTGAATTTTAGCAAAGCAAACTCCCAGCTGTTCAACGAGTTAGTCAATAGGACCCCCTGGAAACTGCCCTCAGGGATAAGGGAGCAGAACAGAGTTGGCAGATCTTTAAGGACACTTTCCACAGAGCGCAAGAGCTCTTGATTCCCAGGTGTAAGAAATCAGGCAAGGAAGGCAAGAGACCAGCATGGATAAGTCAAGACCTGCTGGTCACAGTAAAGGGCAAGAAGGAAATGCACAGGCAGTGGAAGCAGGGAAAAGCATCCTGGGAAGAGTATAGGGATGCTGCCCGGTTGTGTAGGGATGGGGTCAGGAAGGCCAAGGTGCGGCTGGAGCCAAACTTGGCAAGGGACACAAAGAATAATAAGAGCTTCTACAGGTATGCCAGCCAGAAACAGAAGGTCAAAGAAAGCATAACCCTCCCGACAAGCAAGACTGCCAAACTAGTAACAACACGAAGAGAAGGCTGAGGCACTTAACTTTTTTGCCTTAGTCTCCACTGGCAACCTCTCTTCCCACACCTCTCAAGTGGATGGACCGCAAGTCAGGGACTGGGGGAGCAAAGTCCCACCCACTGTAAGAGATCGGGTTTGTGATCACCTGAGGAACCTGTACATACATAAGTCTATGGGACCCGACGAGATGCATCCCAGAGTCCTGAGGGAATTGGCTGATATAGTTGCCAAGCCACTCTCCATGATATTTGAAAAGTCATGGCAGTCAGGTGAAGTCCCCAACGACTGGAAAAAGGGAAACATTGCATCCATTTTTAAAAAGGGTAGAAAGGAGGACCCTGGGAACTACCGACCTCTCAGCCTCACCTCTGTGCCTGGGAAAATCATGGAACAGATCCTCCTAGAAGCTATGCTAAGGCACATAGAGGACAGAGAGGTGATTCCCAAGTCCTGCCTGACCAACCTACTGGCCTTCTATGATGGAGTGACAACATCAGTGGACAAGGGAAGAGCTATGCATGTCATCTATCTGGACTCCTGCAAGGCCTTCGACATGGTCCCCCACAACATCCTTCTCTCTAAATGGGAGAAATATGGATTTGACAGGTGGCCTGTTTAGTGGATGAGGAATCGGTTGGATGGTCACATCCAGAGGGTAGTGGCCAATGGCTCAATGTCCAGATGGAGATCAGTGACGAGTAGTGTCCCTGAGGTATCCATATCGGGACCAGTACTGTTTAATATCTTTATCAATGACATGGACAGTGGGATCAAGTGCACCCTCAGCAAGTTTGCAGATGACACCGAGCTGTGTGGTGCAGTTGACACACCTGAGGGACGGGATGTCATCCAGAGGGACCTGGACAAGCTCAAGAAGTGGGACCATGGGAACCTCATGAGGTTCAACAAGGCCAAGTGCAAAGTCCTGCACCTGGGCTGGGGCAACCCTCAGTATCAATACATGCTGGGGGATGAAGGGATTGAGAGCAGCCCCGCAGAGAAGGACTTGGGGGTACTGGTGGATGAAAAATTGGACATGAGCCAGCAATGTGCACTCGCAGCCCAGAAAGCCAATGGTATCCTGGGCTGCATCACAAGAAGTGTGGCCAGCAGGTCGAGGGAGGTGATTCTGCCCCTCTGCTCTGCCCTCATGAGACCCCACCTGGAGTATTGCATCCAGCTCTGGGGTCCTCAGCACAGGAAAGACATGGAGCTGTTGGAGTGGGTCCAGAGAAGGGCCACAAAAATGATCAGCGGGATGGAGCACCTCTCCTATGAAGAAAGGCTGAAAGAGTTGGGGTTGTCCAGCCTGGAGAGAAGGCTCCGGGAAGACCTTATTGCAGCCTTTCAATACTTACACAAGGCTTATAAGAAAGATGGGGACAGGCTTTTTAGGAGGGCCTGTTGCGATAGGACAAAGGGTAATGGTTTCAAACTAAAAGAGGGTAGATTCAGACTAGATATAAGGAAGACATTTTTTACGCTGAGGGTGGTGAAACACTGGGATGGGTTGCCCAGAGACGTGGTAGATGCCCCATCCCTTGAAACTTTCAAGGTCAGGTTGGACAGGGTTTTGAGCAACCTGATCTAGTTGAAGATGTCCCTGCTCATTGCAGGGGGGTTGGACTAGATGATCTTTGGAGGTCACTTCCAACCCAAACGATTCTATGATTTCATGACTTGCCCCACTGACAATGCAATAGATTCCCAAAAAGTATTAGTGAGAAACCAATGGCTGAAATGGGATACACTAAAATAATGTTTATCTATGACACTTACCTATGATTTCTAAACTATGCCATAGAACTTCTCCTTATAGTGTGAATTTAACTAATTACATATTTTCTGTTAAGAAAAAATTGAATACCTGCCCCACATAATAACAATGTAGCATCTTCATGGGTCACTGGAAGTGTGGATCTTCTGATCACTAGACCAGCTTAACAGGACCCAAGAGAAAGGAGGTAGTGCTTGTCTTTGCTCAGATGAAACACAAGAGGAGGACTTGACGTATTTTCCCAACTATTACTGTTACAGTTATTTCCTAAGCAGCAACAACTGACTGAAGAATCCCAGACATAAAGGATAACTTAGTAATAAGGTAGTCTCACAGAAATACATTAAATCTGTGTGGCAGCCTTCCCTTATATAGCCTGTATTAATTTATACATAAAATGAATTGGTATCTCAAACCTGAATGCCTTCTGAAGTGAGGGTGGAGGATCATCTTTAACCACAAGGTTAGTGAGACTATGAGGAGGCAAATGAGGTTCTGCCAAAGTGTATCCTGAACTCTCACCTATCACCTTCCTGCCCCTTCTGTCCTCTTAAGTTTCATCTCCTTTAAATTTGCATAAGTGAAAAATTATGATACTAAATAGTTTGTAAGACCATTTCAAAAATTAATAACACGTAGTCCTCGCATTCATCCGTTATCTGGAGAAATCCAAAGCCTTCTCACAATGACTAACAGAACAATCCCTGAACTCAAAGACATCCAGCTGCGTTCCATACGACTGGTACATGACAAGGTCAGAAAACTCTGCTTTGGTCCATGACAAATAATACAGAAGCAGTTTGCAAACTTATGGCCTGCAATTTAAAGATTTTTAAATGCCAGAGAGAAGCCAGACTTCAGATACTGAAGTTTTAAAATTACAGCCAAAATTATACGACACTGTTTGAATAATTCATGAAATAAATCCTGATAGCCCTAATAACACCGATGCAAAAAGTTCGCACTTTTGCCTACCTGAAATGTAATACTGAATGTTGAGAGAGTGGTAGTCTGAAGACATTTCAGAGACACTCTTTCACCTCCCCATCCCCCTAAACATCTTCAGTATTTGTTAGAGTATATATGCCAAACACCACTTTCTTTTTGTGAAACCAACGCTTCCAGTGAACGCTGCTTAAAAAAAAAGAATGCTCCCACTAAATTCTTATCAGATTTTAAAGTTGTAAATAAAGCTCCACTGTTACCAACAACTGGTACTGCATAAGGCTTTGTGTTATCCAGCTACTTATGTCAGAACAGTCTTCCTGTGTACAATGTGGTCCTGAAAAAAACAGTGAATTCAAATGACCTGTACTACACTTATGTCACAATATATTTAAGTATTTTTCCCTCAATGAGCAATCCATGTCACAGTATCTATTTCCGCACTTCAGTAATTGCGGTAGAAATCAACTTACCCTATGTTTTTCCTTTACTTTCTTCCTGTATTCTTCTTTGTCAAATTTGTCTTCTTCCCGCAGTATCTCTTTCACTTTGTCTAAGTTGATACCACTGGCATCATCCTCCTCATCTGCTTTCGCCAAACTGGATTTTTGCACAGGTGGCCACTGCTGTACTAACTGAATTATACACGTTAACAAGAAAAATGATGGTTAGAATCATTTTTTCCACATCAAAGTTTTGATGCGCTAAATATTCCAATACATTATTTTTCTAGACTAAATAAAAAGGTCGTTTGCAAAGGAAACAAACAAACAAAACTTTTGCACAATACAGACTCGGATCCCTTATTTAACATCACACTCAGTCAAAAATGAGTATTTGAAAATAATGTCTCCATTACACCATATTATTGTTTAATGGTTCAGTTGAACAACTTCCCTTGTTTTTCTCTCTTTGCCTAATGGAACAAATAATTTATAATCCTGCTAGTCATTTTGGGAGAAAAATTATATTTGCTTTCAAGAAATGACTCTCCAAAATATATGCAACAGAACAAAACACTAGTAAATCTAAATAGTATGTTCCAACAAATTAAATGAGAAAAAAAAAAGACGAGATAAGCCATCATCACACAGTACAGGAAAAACTGTGACTGCAGGTTCATGTCTTGGGGGAAGCAAGGAGGACAGATGTGGAGGGTTTTATTGGTTATTGTATGAAAACTGGAGTGGAAATGTTTGATGATTCAAGTTTGACTTGTGGATGACATGCTGAACACATTCAGCTTCCCTTAAATATCTGAAACTCTAAAGCGAAGACAAAAACCAGATATTCACCAACAAATATCCCCATCTATCTTATACCTCGTGGTATGAGCAGACATCATCTGGGGACAGTCTTTGCAAAATCATTCTTGCTTGTGGACTGGCAGAGTAGTAACTCTTAAAAAGAAACTATATGGCAGAAAATGTAGAATGCCTTTCAGATACAAATGCAAAACCAAACGTTTAGGACTCCTGAATGCACACAGGGTGTTATTCACCTGGATACTGACAAACCCAACCTACTGTTTCTACTTCCTTTCACAAAATGGAATTTGTGCACTTGTATTTTCTAGAAAGATACATTTCTTAAAGGAGTTTTATTTTATCAAAAAGAAGCACGTGGAATAGAAAAGTAAAACTTTAAAGCACAGTTTTACACAGCTCAGAAAAAAAGTAGGAACAGCATCCATAGATGCAAACTTTATGTTTCCTTAAATGTTACCCCTTCTCTATTGTGCTTCTTTTCTAACTATAATCTTTGTGCTATTTTTTTTCCATCTCTACTCCTTTTTGCTTCATTGCATAGATAAATAAAACATTTGGATACGTATTTTAAGATAGACAACAGCTTTTGAATATCTAAAAACATCTGAAGATAAAATTTCCAGTCAATGGGGCAATCTCTAAAACCTTTTAAATTTTGTCTAATGTCAGTAATTATATGGCTATACTCCCTGCACCTGCAATATAAAATGCTTTATTTTATTTGGTCACAAAAGTAAATTATATACTTGCAAAGGTGATCTCTCTTTCAGTTTGCACCTTACTGAGAGAGTTAAAAAAAATGCTACTTTTTTCTTAATGCTGGAAATGGAAAAACGATGTACACAGCACGTGAAGCTGTGAAATCAAATGTTAGAAAATTTTATGGAGCATGGAGACTTGCTACTGAGGTTATCACCACAATGAAACCGTAGAGTGACTAGCATCCACAATAGTTCCTTTTGGTACAAAATCAATACATTTTTCCATGGGCTATTAAAAGATCCAATTAATTTACTGTCAAATTTCAATGCACTGCTACATCAGCACCAGTAGGTGAAAATTTGGTACTTCCTTAGTTTTTTCTAACAACACTTCCAATCTAGAA
Organism: Nyctibius grandis; assembly: GCF_013368605.1. NCBI lineage: Eukaryota > Metazoa > Chordata > Aves > Nyctibiiformes > Nyctibiidae > Nyctibius > Nyctibius grandis. Next base: position 108,726,377 of record NC_090659.1, read on the forward strand.
ATAGTGAATGCTGGAAAGAAAACCAGGGTCTTCTTTTAATTGCAGTACATTAACTCAATACTTGGGGGAGCTTTGGCAAACACCTACAGGAAAATTGTTTTATATTTCTGTAAAGAAAAAATGGGCTCTCTATTCCACATGAAACTGAAGATAATACGCAGAAAAGAGGTGCAGTTCTGTACATCCACTAACAGCTCTCATGTAAGTATTTTACACAAAGTTGAAGAGAGGTCAGTGCTCAGAATTCCTCTTTTTCCCAGTGGAATTGAATTCTAAATGGAAGCTGAACAGTTTTGCAAAACTTAAACCAATTACAAAAACCACACACTTGAACATACACAGATATAAAGTATAAGTATTTTTGTCTTTATAGAAACTACAAATTCAGTTCCCACCCAAAATCCAGTTATTTTGAATTGATCTTACCTCTCCATCTTCAGTAAAGACTATTTTTGTGTTGACTTTAAATTTCTTCTTCAAGATTTTTTTGGCTTCTTGGGTTTTAGTTGTTTTTTTCTTCAGCTTTGATTTTGATGCATTCTGTATAAAAGAAAATAAGATTTCTTATGGGGTTTTCCAGTCACAGAGTATATGCTTCAAACTTTTTTAAAAGCAATTAGATGTATTAAAAAGTAATCCCTAAAACACATGAGTAACTTCCACTAAAAATTCACTAACAGACCTTTTCACAAAAGTTTTTTAAGCAGGCCATATCACAAGGAACTCATTTACTCCGGTAACAACTCAGCATAACTTAAATCCTGTCAGCAGCAGGACACCGGACTCACTCAAATCTCTCTAACCTTTTTGGGACAAGAACACTAGATTCACCAGCTTATGCTGTTAGCAAGCCTCATCAGACAAGAAATCCAATACAAGCGACTGAAGCCATTAGCTACAACTGATCAAATACCACTTTCACCTCACTTGTCATCACATTGTACCCAGACACCGCAGCACACCAGTTTTGAGTTATTTCTGTGTCAATGAAGAGCACAAGAGGCCATGCAAAAACCTTCCTATTTCATATGTCTTGTCCCTTGCAGTCCCATCAGGGTGCAGAACAACAGTGCTAGGAGATGACTACCAAACTTAGCATTAAATAACATTTAGAATCACAAAAGTTATTAGCATCATAGGAAAAAAGTTGTCATGTAATGAAGTGGTGAAGACACCAGGGAAACTAATAAATGAGTCAGCAGAGATTTTGAAATACAGACATTAATACTGTTTCCAGCAGGCTGATGTTGTTCTTTCACAGCTACCACTGAGAAAGCAACACTGATCAGAAAAAGCAAATATTATCAGCAAAACAGTATCCATGTATAAAACACACTGATACTGAACTTACATTTATTTTCTGTGTGTGCAATCTTGCTGTTAGAAAGAAGAGGTGAAGAGGCTTCTATTTTTGACAGAGATTGAGGATTTATCCAGAGTATTTTCGCATTTTGGAGGGAGTTTGTAACTCTGGGAGGACCATTTTAATTACTTCTATAAAATGCTGTAGAAAATAAATTGTCACATCCACAGATGGCCTGCATAGGTTTCACAGAGCCACCCATCTGGTGGCAACACCATGGAACTAAAGAACATGACGATACCCAACCTCCAGCTTTTCTTCTGAGAGCTCTCCTTTCAAGAACAAAGGCCATATGTGTTCAGGCATCTAACAGGACACAATATACATAGAGGACATTTTAAGCAATAACTGCCATTGCAGAAAGTATTTTATAGCAAAAGATACGCCGCAAGAATATGTGGAGACTCCATAGCAGAAGACCCCCAACTCATTCATCACCCTGTAATGATTGCAAAGCTCCACTACTCAGGAAAAAGTGCTTGAAAAACAGTCACTAAACTGTCTAAACTTCAGATAAATAATAGAAAGTGGTCAAAGCAACCAGAAAGAAAAAGGAAAAACTGAACTTCTCTCTGTCACTTTTTTTTTACTTTAGTCCTTTTAATCAGTTTCATGTTCTATATCAAATCCACTATAAAAGGAAGCAAAAAAATTAACTCAGAAAGTCACTGTCATTATGGTCAGCACACTAATGCACTGAAATATGAACTATAAAAGAGAAAAATTACAGTCTTCCTAACAGGAAAAATGGTTTGTGACAGCTACTGCGCTGCGTTATCAAGTAATGATCATATCTATTATAGAAAATAGTAACTGTAGCAGCTCTTCTGTCCTCAGTATTGTCATACGATTTTTGTCGCACTGTGCAGCTACTACTAATGAGTCTCAGGCACACCTTTAATAGCTCAGAAAGCTGTGCTATTCCCTCACTCCTGTTGCTTATCCCACAAACACAAATTGTTTGAGAGTCTGCATAAGCATAAAATCCTTACCACGAAATATGGACTACTTAGAACAATAGGAATTGTCCAGAGGAAGAATTTTGAGAGAGGTGGTAGAATGACACTTCTTCTACCACAACATTTTCTTTCACCATTTGCTTTTGGTTTTGTTTCTTTCTTGTCTTTTCTTCTTTAATTTCTGCACTGCCAGTATGATTGGTACAAGTATAATATGCTAACACAAAAAGCAGGCGACAAAGTTTAAAATTAGTACATCAGTATTTTGTAAAATTATATTTAAATGTACATCTCAGTTGTTTACATTTCTTGGTTAAAAAAAAAAAAAAAAAAAAAAAGGTTTTCCTGGCTAAAGAGCACAAATATTCAATGGGCTGTCTCTGCATGCATACATAGACAATATTTCCAGTTGTACCTTGTTCCTTCTCCCTCCTCTGTGTGATTTTGAGAAGTAAAAGTATTTTGATGCTGCAAAGTAGCATGGAAAAAAATGCGATAGGACAAAATTTCCAAACAAAGAGGGGGAACAAGAGGAGGAAACAAATGGGAAGCTAAATTCCCTCACTATACACCTAAAAAGCACAGTATAAGATCAGTGTATGTATGTTAGATTTACAGTATGCAGCATTAAGGAAAGGAAAGAGATCGGAATTTTAAAAAACATACAGGAAAGAGCATCAGTTTAAAACTCTACACGCCCCATAGATAATTAATCTATGTTTTTTATTAGGATGCTTTCATTGCGTCACTAAACTGAACACACTTCAAAGACAACGGTCGTCAAAGCTCCCTCAGCTTCAGACCGTCTCCTGACTGACTGTCACAGTTTAAGACCAAACTAACAGCATGGAGACCAAAGGGGCTCAGATACCAAAACATTTTAATCACAGATGTAGGCACGATTTTACAGCCTACATGACTTCACTGTTCAGCAGGAGAAGTGGTGCAGCCCAGGAGGGAAGTTGGGCGGGTTAGTGCAGTGGTTCCTCACAAGGCCTCCCTGTCCCAAGAGGGAGGCTACACGGCCCTGGAGAAGAGGGAGGCAGGTCAGGCATAGGGCATATAGAGCATATATAGTGCTGGGGCTATCATGGGGTCCCATAAGTGCTGCTTTGGTCCTCTCCTGAGGACCTCTTTCACATTGTTCTGGAGTCCCTACATAGTCCTAAAGTCTCTCTCTTCTGTAACCTAAGTCTCTCCCTCCATATGTCTGCAGTAGCATCTTTCAGAGCATCTACTCCCCACGTCTCAAGAGCATCTTCCCATATCTCCTGCTCCAGTGGCTGCGGCTCTATCTTGAACATATCTGAGCCAGGAGTTCCCCCAACTGGCTGCAGTCTTGACGCAGGATAGGTTGTTTACATTCACCTCAGCTCATGGCCTCCTACCCCTGAGCCAGGAGTTCCCCCAACTGGCTGCAGTCTTGATGCAGGATAGGTTGTTTACATTCACCTCAGCTCATGGCCTCCTACCCCTGTGACCTCCTCACCCAAACACCTAATGCCCTCACCCAATTTTCTAATGCCACTGCCTGTCTTTGCTTTGACTCCACATCTGAACGGCTACATTGAAACATCAGTTCCTGACCAAGCAGGGGTCTGATTCATCCATTGTAAGAAATATAACACCAATGGATAAGAGACCTCCAGGCTTTCCTAATCTTCAGTGCCAACCCCCAGTTCCCTGCATTTGCAAGTCATTCTGCTTACTCAGTTCCCACTTTCATCTTTTGTACTAGAAGATACCTGACAACTTACAAGCAGCAGGTTGGCATTTAACCTTCATTCTCCATGGCTTCCTCTCTTAGTTCTTCACAGTGAGTTCACATCAGCAGAAACCACCAGCTGCTGGAGGCTGCCAAAAGATCTCCTCCATCTGTTAACCTCAAGTGCTACAAAGAATACAACTGTCGCAATAGCACTCCTCTCTAACTGCTCAATAAACAGCTGAAATCTGGGGTCACACGCTTTGCAGGCAGAAGCACTGTCACATCAGCAGACATGAGTGAATGGAGGGTTTCTGCTGAAAACCAGACCTTGCCCCAAATGCCAGAGCAAGACATGGGCCTGGGCATTTTAAAGTGAGCTGAGAGGGTGTAGCAGCTCCCTGCACTGACCGGCTGGCTCAGAAAACACTGTGTATCAAAACCTGCTCAACTAACATCTACCTCAGTAAATCTATTTCTAAAGCTGAATTATACCATCAAATAAGACACCAATCTGAACAAAGTGGCCATGTATGATCTGGGCACAGGTTTTCATGTTGCTGATAGATATCAAAGGCGTTCTGCGGTTGAACTCAAGTCGGTAACACGAGTTAAAGCACCAGCTGGTGCACACACACTCCGCTGTCAATGAGAAGAGGCAACCGGCCACACACCAGCATGGACACTTTGCCCCATGCCTAATGAAACAGGCCCTCAAGTCTCACCTTTTCTTCTATGAAGATGTCTCAATAGTTAAACTGATCAAACAAGATCAGAGTGATAATCATCCTCTTTAAAATGGTATGTAACAGTTAAGCATCAGAAGTTAAGAGTCAGGCGAGTTTATAAAAATTCCATAAAACGGAGGCTCAGCTGCAGGTCTGGGGGATTTTCTATTGTTACTAATCAAAAGCCTAAATTTCTTCTTCCTTTTGCACATGCACATGCCAGATGGCTTAGTGGATTATTTAACGAGTTAGAATAACAACTAGCTCTTAGAAGCACAGAAAATTCAAACACTTTGATATATATCAGAAACAATACAGCTAATATGCAAGTTCTTTTCTATTTTTCTCAAGAAGGAGCAGGCCTTTGTTTTCTGGCTTATGAGAGCTGGTATTCTTAGCTGAATCTATGAAAAAGGTTTTCTAAATGAAGATACTGGTAAGTTTAAGACATAAGACTTTGGAGCCAGGCTCTTCTCAGTGACATCCCTTGACAGGACAAGGGGCAACGGGTGCAAGCTGGAACACAGGAGGTTCCACATAAATATGAGAAAAAACTTCTTTACGGTGAGGGTAACTGAACACTGGAACAGGCTGCCCAGAGAGGTTGTGGAGTCTCCTTCTCTGGAGACATTCAAAACTCGCCTGGACACGTTCCTGTGTGATATGGTCTAGGTAATCCTGCTCCGGCAGGGGGATTGGACTAGATGATCTTTCGAGGTCCCTTCCAACCCCTAACATTCTGTGATTCTGTGATTCTGTGAAGACTTACTATTTTTCATTATATGAAAAGACACGGCATCAGAAACACAAATGTCAGTAAATTTTGCTATTCTAATATGGAATAATTTTTCTTCTTAACACAATTTTTAAAGTAAATAGTTTAGACTGAGTATGTAATCCTCAGTAACTCAGGGTCAAAGCACTTACAAGTCTCTTACTGTAACCAAGATAAACACATTTGCTTTGACCTTTGGAGTGTTACAAATCACAAATCATCAAATGTAAAATTTCTTTGTTTCTAACTATAATTTCCTTTTTGATTTCAACACCAGAAGCCTGTAAAAGCCAAGCATAGTATATTCACTATAGAAGCTGTCTAAAGACAGGACTACATTATTGTGGTGTGGTAAAATATCAGTAGGAAAAAAGTTATAATCAATTTTCCAGTCACATTAGCTATAACAAGCATTACTTCTTTTCCAGGGTTTTGGGGGGCTTTTTTTCTTCCCCATGCTCATACCTTACAATTCCTAGGAAGAATGGTGCTGTATCTGGAAATATTTTTCAGTCTCTCCCAACATTATTACATTACTTTACCCAGAATTCAACAGCAACTGCCTCTGAGAAACAAAAATCAATGTGATACTCAATTTCACACACTTGTTTTGTATTTCCTAAGAAACTGCCCTGAATAGGAGCAAGTTTGTATTATCACCAAGCACATCAATCCCCTGTCAAGATACCAACTTCAGACTCAGCCGCAATTCCCCACAGAATAAGAGACAGGCTTGCCACAGTGAAGCTACCAAACCTTAGACAGAGAGAAGGGCCATCTTCCTCCTCGTGCTGTGGAGAGCACACAGACGTGGTTTTCATCTGGCAGGCACTACAAAACTTTCAGAAGATTTGAGTATCCTCCAACCACTAGTCTAAAGCAGCCTAACCATAAAGCATTACCTCTCAATCCCATAAACTTCCCGAACTCAGACTATGAGGCTCTGATTACCTACAATGGAGATAAGGTTAGAGGAGAGAGAAATTTTCACCCCTCTTGACAAACCATAGAATCATTTTGATTGCAAAGGACCTTTAAGATCACCGAGTCCAACCGTTAACCCAGCACTGCCAAGTCTACCACTAAACCATGTCCCTGAGCACCACATCCACATGTCTTTTAAATACCTCCAGGGATGGTGACTCCACCCTTCCCCTGGGCAGCCTGTTCCAATGCCCGACAACCCTTTCAGTGAAGAAATTTTTCCTAACATCCAACCTAACCACAGAAGCAGCAATGAGATGCAAAATTCACACCTTACACCTAATTAGAAAACATAAGAAGGAAAACATCAAGAGAAGCAAAATAACTAGACTTTGAAGCCCAGTCCATATGACTTCAAGCACTCTAAACACCTAAAAGCTTCCTCTTAGTAAAACAATTTGACTCAATCACCCACCTGCCTTCCCGTTGAGTATAAAGGATCAGAGAAGCAGAAATCCTAGGAAGCGGCATGACCACAAGGAGATGTACAGATGCTGCTTTCCTTCATGATCTGTGGTAGCTAGGTGGTCACTATTTTAATCTCCAGCCCACTTCTCTCCAGTGACAGCTATTTCAGTCCTTCCTGATTTCTGCTACCTGCTCATGAGCCACAGACCACTTTGCGCTGTTGTGAACACCAGAACAAGCGGAAGCCACTGAGAAGCAGCAGTGTGAAGTTCTTCAAACCATCCCTCCACTTCCACAGCACAACTCCCCCCATGTTTCCTAGGAAAACAAGCTTCTTTTCTTAACATGTGTTGGGTTTTTTCAATGTAATACAAGTGAGGCTAATTTTCCTTTGGTGACATATTCTAAGTTTTTTCTTTTTTAATTATATGTTAAAAGTCAGGAAGCTTAAATTCACAGATGCTATCCAACCAACTTGCATAGCATCTATATATGTCACTGAGCACAGCTTTTACCATGACAGTTGTGAAGATATGGAAATAGGCAGGTGTGTACTCAAAAGACAAAACCAGCACTCCTTACATGTTGTTTTATTCGCTTCTCTATGAACTTCTAAAGCACATCAGTCAAGTATCAAGATCAACACAATCTTGAATTTTTCAAGTGATGGCTTAAATTAAAAGGGTGGATTGATGAGGTTCTTGTTGTTTTGGGGTGTTTTTTCTTCAGGGTGTGGGTGTTTGTGTTATTTTGGTTTTTTTTAAGCAGGATCACACAAGATTTCAACCAAGATACTGAAAAGGCACAAAGTCGACATTATTGGTTGGTAGTTCCTTATGCAGTACTACAGTTTGAACAGGGAAATTCTGGATAGCTAAATTACTTGCTACATCTATGCATTATTTACTTTCTTAACCTACTGAAAAGGATGTTGATTTTGAAAGAGACCATTTTCTAGGCTAGAATAACCTACACAGAAAACTGAACATGGCTTTTACAGTAACAGTTGTGAATCACAGAATCAATCAGGTTGGAAGAGACGTCAGGGATCATCGAGTCCAACCGTTGCCCTGACACCACCATGTCAACTAGACCATGGCACTAAGTGCCATGTCCAGTCTTTTCTTAAACACATCCAGAGATGGTGACTCCACCACCTCCTTGGGCAGCCCATTACAATGTCTAATAAACCTTTCTGTAAAGAAATTCTTCCTAATGTCCAACCTGAACCTCCCCTAGCGAAGCTTGAGGCTGTGTCCTCTTGTCCTATCGCTAGTTGCCTGGGAGAAGAGGCCAACTCCCACTCCACTACAACCTCCCTTCAGGTAGTTGTAGACTGCAATAAGGTCACCTCGGAGCCTCCTCTTCTCCAGGCTAAACAACCCCAGCTCCCTCAGCTGTTCCTCATAGGACAGACCCTCCAGACCCTTCACCAGCTTGGTCACCCTCCTCTGGACTCGCTCCAACACTTCAACATCTTTCTTAAAGTGCGGGACCCAGAACTGGACACAGTATTCAAGGTGCGGCCTCACCAGTGCCCAGTAGAGAGGGACGATCACTTCCCTAGACCGGCTGGCTACACTATTCCTAATAGAGGCCAGGATGCCATTGGCCTTCTTGGCCACCTGGGCACACTGCTGGCTCATGTTTAGCCGGCTGTCGATCAGCACCCCCAGGTCTCTTTCCACCGGGCCGCTTTCTAACCACTCTTCCCCCAGCCTGTAGAGCTGCATGCGGTTGTTGTGGCCGAAGTGTAAGACCCGGCACTTGTTCTTCTTGAACCTCACGCCGTTGGTCTCGGTCCATCTATCTAACCTGTCCAGATCCCTCTGTAGGGCCTTCCTACCCTCCAGCAGATCGACACTCCCACCCAGCTTGGTGTCATCTGCAAATTTGCTGAGGGTGCACTCAATCCCTACGTCTAGATCATCTATAAAGATATGGAACAGCACTGGCCCCAGAACTGAGCCCTGGGGAACACCGCTAGTGACCGGCCGCCAGTTGGACTTTGCCCCATTCACCACCACTCTCTGGGCTCGGCCATCCAGCCAGTTTTTAACCCATCGAAGAGTTCCACCCATCCAAGCTCCAGGCAGCCAGTTTGTCTAGGAGGATGCTGTGGGAGACAGTGTCAAATGCCTTACTGAAGTCTAGATAGACTACATCCACAGCCCTGCCCTCATCTACTAAGCGGGTCACTTTGTCATAGAAGGAGACCAGGTTGGTCGAGCAGGACCTGCCTTTCATGAATCCATGTTGGCTGGCCCCGATGCCCCGACCGGCCTGCATGTGCTGTGTAATGGCACTCAGGATGATCTGTTCCATCACCTTGCCTGGCACCGAGGTCAGGCTGACAGGCCTATAGTTCCCTGGATCGTCCTTCCGACCCTTCTTGTAGATGGGCGCTACATTTGCTAATTTCCAGTCAGCTGGAACTTCTCCAGTTAACCAGGACTGCCGGTAGGTAATAGAGAGTGTTTTGTCAAGTTCATTTGCCAGTTCCTTCATTACTCTGGGTGAATCCCATCCGGGCCCATAGCCTTGTGGGTGTCCAACTGGCACAGCAGGTCACTAACCGTCTCCCCCTGGATTACGGGGAGTTCACACAGCCCCCTGTCCCTAACTTCAGGCTCTGGAGGCCGAGTCTCCTGAGGACAACCGGTCTTGACATTAAAGACCGAGGCAAAGAAGGCATTGAGCACCTCTGCCTTTTCCTCATCCCCTGACACTACACTACCCTCCTCATTCAGCAAGTGGTGGAGGCTCTCCTTGACCCTCCTTTTTGCTGTTGATGTTATTTGTAAAAGCTTTTTTTGTTGTCTTTGACTGTAGCAGCCAAATCAAGCTCTAATTGAGCTTTGGCCCTTCTAATCTTCTCCCTACATGACCTGGCCACGTCCTATAGACCTCCCAAGTTACCTGACCCTTCTTCCAGAGCAAGTAGGCTCTCTTTTTTTCCTTAAGTTCTAGCCTAAGTTCTCTGTTTAACCAGGCTGGTCTTTTTCCCCGACGGCTTGTTTTCCTACACACCGGGACAGCCTGCTCCTGAATATTTAGCAATTCCCTTTTGAAGCATGTCCAGCCTTCCTGGATTCCTTTGCCCTTCAGGACCGATTACCAAGGGATTCGGTCCACCAGCCTCTTAAACAGGCTAAAGTCAGCCTGCCAGAAACCTAAGGCAGAAGTTCTGCTCTTGCCCCTCCTTACTTCCCCCACTATCGAAAACTCTAACATTTCGTGGTCGCTACTCCCAAGACAGCCACCGACCCTCACATCTCCCACTAGTCCTTCTCTGTTCACAAACAACAGGTCAAGCAGGGCCCCTCCTCTAGTGGGCTCATTTACCACTTGCATGAAGATAAGGACAAATCCAGGTTGGTATTCAAAACAGCACTCTTAGCATACAGAACAGCACAGATATGAATCCTTTCAAAATCACAACAACAGGAATAAAAAAAAAAAAAAACAGAGGAAATACGAAAAGCTGCTAATAACCACTATTCAATATTGCTAACCACATTATGGGCAATGACTACAAGACCAGCAGTTCACCACACTATCATTCCCATTTAAATCGCCCTTCAGATCAAAGAAACAGCAACAGACACAAGAAACCATAGCAAAGACAGAACTGTACTATGGCAACCACACGCTTAGATGATGTTTGGCTTTGTTTTTGATTACCATTAGGACAGAAGATCACATCTGAATTTCATTAGAGTTTTGTGTTTGGGTGCAAGAGTTTGGTTAGAGAGGATGTCTTACTAAACAACGTACTATTATTTGCTATAAAACAAATTAAATTAAGACAAAGTTGAAAAGAACTAAACTTCAGATTAAAATCTCAGTATTTAACACAAAATGCAGGATTAAAAAACTTGCCAACTTACAACTTGCTAAAACAACTGGAATTTTCTGCAATATATTTACAATGAGCTTGGTTCCATGTTTAGACAGGTATTTGCTACAATTCCTTGTATTTAAAAAGGGCATTTATTCAGGAGATTATTTTTACTCGTGTATAGACTATGATAGCAGCAAAAAGGAGAAAGAGTCACCAGTAAATGGCTCCATGTCCAGTATTTCTCTCTAACCAGACAAGAATCAAGTTTAAGAACAGAAATCTTTATTAAATGGTTCTTCAATGATAAATCTCACTCCCATTTCTAACTGACACCACATAGCAGTATTTCTCTAGAATACTTCTAAAACACTGCAAACAACTAAAATAATTTTCAACTGAATTATTACGCTTTTTCTATGAATGAATGCATATTCCACGTGATACCTGCCTGTTCATTTCAGAGCTGCTATCAAGAGTTAAAATTGGGAGTTTTGACAAAGGCTAGACAGAGGTAGAGGTTGAAGTTTCTCTTTCTAGCAAGTTAGTAAAAAAAGCAAACATTAAAAAAAAGTGTTGATACAGCAAAATTTACATTAAATTGTAATTTAAATTTACATTGGAGGTTCCATCAGTAGCTCTGCACTTCCAACTATGAATTTTGAGGAGAGAAAGGATCTTTTATTCCACACACCTCCCTATGCCCCATTCATGTTAAGAGGTTTACTTTTGCTGGAAGTGTTTTCTCTTGTTTATTTACAGGTAATTTAGAAATACCTGGGTACCATTCCTACTCCTGAAATGTCTTCTAAAATACAATTCCTGTATCCTCTTAGCAGCATTTATCATCTACAAATTTAAACCCAATCCTGAAAATTTTAAAAAAGTGCATCTGTATCTTTCCATCCCTGAGAAAATTTCCATTGCTTTCATTTTCTATATTGGAAAAAAATATAGTTTTACCCTAATATAAAATCCCATGATACCAGAAAAATACATGAATGAGCAGTGTTGCACAATCAATTTTTCATGCTTTTTTTCCTCCCTATCTTTTCATTTCCCTCTGCTTTCTTTCTTTTTTTTAATATATATCTCTAAATCCTCCACAGCACAGGAAGATTTTAAAGAATGCTTTAGTGAAGAGCCAACCTTCCCCAGCCCACAGAACAAACATCTGATTTGAGTACTATAAATTATGTAATTGTACACACAACTCTAGTATCTGCATATGCCAACAATCAGTTCTTGTCATTGATCTGCAAAATCACTGCATCTTATTTTCCAAATCTTTAAGTATAAGAATATTGTATAAGAAATATGGAAAAAAAAATCATTACAAGATCTAATATGGATAAAACCACCATTTAAGAAATTTGTGAGTTATAGTAATTAGATAATAACTCATTCTGAAAGATGTCTCAGTTACTGTTTTCAGTACAGCTATTGCATTAGCCTGAAAATCTCCATTACTGTGAGCATAAACAGCAACGACATCCCTTTCTAAAGCGTTAGACCTTTAGCAACACAAGACCATGACTTCTCATGCAGTTTATTTAAAAGAGAGGTGTAACAGAGAACAGAGAATAGTGAACTACTTTATGTATTTCTAGGTGAAAAGTAAATTAAGTTATAATTGAGTATGCCTGACTGAATGAAGATAGTCATTCCAGAAGACTGTAATTCAAAACCAAACATATTAACATAGCTTTCATTTAGTCTTGGGGTTAAGGTTGGTAGAATAATATATTTCAAAGAAATACAGTACTAGCTAAGATATCCTAGTAACTCCAAGACTGCCTCAGACTGAAAATATACAAGAAGTATAGAATAATGATTAATACCAATAGTAACTGCAGTGCCAGATCAAGACATAAAATGTTTTCATTCCACCCCTCCCTGTCATTACAAGGTAACGCATCATTTACAACTCAATCTTCCTCTGGTAAAACCCAACAGAAAAGCACAGTAATAATAATATTCTCCAGCACTTCTACAGCCAAGAGAAGTAGATGAACTGCTTGCAGTTATCCTAAGCTGAGGATTACATCTTAGTAAATGAACGAGTGTTCCTCATACAACATCAATTAACAAGCAAAAAACGTGATTTTGTTGACTGCTATTCATCCTTCCTATTCCAGAGCTTCCATTTTTGTGAGCAAGAAAAGATGATCATAAACATGCTACTTGCAGCAAAACATGGCAAATTAGAAATAAGAGCATGAACATGTCTTTGATATTGAACCAAATTACAAATTACTTCAAACTTAGCCATCATTTGTCTGTCACTTCCAAGAAAAAACAAAACCAAAACAAAACACACACCTCCCACCCCCACAAAAAAAAGCAAACCACAATCAACCAACCAAACCAACCCTAAACCAAACCCCATAACACATGAATGTAGAGGTGAGGAGCTCGGAAAACCTGCTTTGCACCTTTTGTCCTATTACAGATGTCCAACAATAACAATGTTGAGGTGTTCTCTCACTTTCCAGCAGGTGGAAGACCCTGTCTAGTCATCCTCCATTAATATCCAACATAAAACAAGGCCCACACTCAAAATTTGGGGTGAGGGGAGACAAGCAGGAAGGGGAGAGGAGGGCTGCCTTGGTTTAGGATGAAAAGAACCCTTAAGCCCTTCAGGTGTGCTGAGAACATGCTACGTTCTGGAACTTGTAACTTTTCAGTCTCCAGAAGAACCAGAATTGCTCCTTCTCTCCCAGGCTGCACTTAATATCACAGAATCACAGAATGTTAGGGGTTGGAAGGGACCTCGAAAGATCATCTAGTCCAATCCCCCTGCCGGAGTAGGATTGCCTAGACCATATCACACAGGAACGCGTCCAGGCGGGTTTTGAATGTCTCCAGAGAAGGAGACTCCACAACCTCTCTGGGCAGCCTGTTCCAGTGTTCAGTTACCCTCACTGTAAAGAAGTTTTTCCTCATATTTAAGTGGAACCTCCTGTGTTCCAGCTTGCACCCGTTGCCCCTTGTCCTGTCAATGGATGTCACTGAGAAGAGCCTGGCTCCATCCTCATGACACTTGCCCTTTACATATTTATAAACATTAATGAGGTCCCCCTCAGTCTCCTCTTCTCCAAGCTAAAGAGACCCAGCTCCCTCAGCCTCTCCTCATAAGGGAGATATTCCACTTAGTATCTTAGTGCAAGACAGTTAAACTGAAATATTCAGAGAAATGTAATCACTGAATGATACAGCAAGAAGGCAATGCTGAGCTGACATTTAATGGACTGAAAATTCTTTTAGTTAAATAATAAAGTTCCTTTTTTTAATGCAACTGTATTTTCTAGTAGTTAAGACACAGTTATTCCAAAAAAAAAAAAGACTTTTCTGCAAAATCATTAAAGCAGCCAAGGCTTAAATAAATGCCATAACATCATTAAAATTATGGCTTAAAAATACTCTGCAGAGGAATCTTAGGTCAAAAGGTGAGATGAGAAGATCACACTTTCATGCTGTTTTTCTTTAAGGTTGGATATATTTTACCATCCGTGAGCAGAGTGACATTCCCTTTCTCCCTCAGAAGCCACCACGTGTGGCCCCAGGAACACAGCAGCAGCTGAGGCTGAAGCTTCTGAAAACATTTTGTTCACTACATCCTCCTGATCTGCCATCGGAAAGTAACGAAAAAGTTACTTTGTAAAGATAAATATATTTATCTCAGCTCTCTCTCTTCCTCCTTTTGCACATGCTGAATCCAAACTCTATGCCCATTTAATCACCACACCACAATGATATCCTGCACAGGCTATGACCGCAGACAGCAAAGACTGTACATGTTTTGAAAAAATACCCAAAATTTATTTTTGTTCATTTGAGCAGTGTGAGTTTTTCAGCAGTTCATTAGTGTGATAAAATCATTATTTTTTAAAGAGTTTTATTTCATCTTTAGATTGACATAGATGGCACATACTCCCTCCCCTTCGGAGGCCTCTAAACGCATTTGTCTCAGTGCACAAGAGCCGACACAAGTACGAGTTATTCATCTGGCCTCCACCTGGGCACGGCACTGCTGAGGCTGCTTAAAAGAGAAAGAAGAGGTAATACTGGTTGGCAATCTGTGAGGATTTATCTTCAAGATGGGGCTCATTTGAATTTAGCTCCCAAACAGGGAGAGCACAGCCTATCTCAGAACGGCATCAGGGCCTCCACCACAATCCTGTACCACCAAGCAAACGGCTCGGCATGGGAGACCCAGGTGGGGTAAAGGCAGCGGCACAGCAAACATGAGGAAAACAAAACACAGAAGAGGAGGGGGAAAAAAAAAGAGGGGTCAACTGAGTGAGCTGCTCATCGCTGGCAAGAGAACCAAGAAGAACATAGCCAGTTTCTTACAGCCAAATGTTAATCAAGGATAATCTGGAAAGACAGAATTTCTTCACGACTAAAGGCTGATGGAGAAGCCACAATAGTAACAACCATAAAAAATATTTCATGCCTATTATTTTTCTTCTTTAAAAAAGGTTGAGTATTTTGACTCCTTTTCTCCACGTATTCAATCCAGACTAAAAATGCTGCCAGAAGTGGTCTTGTCGTTCCTGTGCGCCGCTCCTTCAAACACTCTCATTGCTGCCCTTCGCCAGCACAGGTCCTTTCCCGACCCTGAGAAAAGCTGCTTCAAGGATTTAAAACTGGCAGAAAGCTAACGCTACGGTGGCTGCAAATCATATTCTGCTGTTTTCACTCCCAGGGTCAGAGAAGCACTCCGGGCTCATGGAAGGGAGCAGAGCTGGTGAAGCAGGGACACGCAGACCCTTCAGTAAGAGCCAGCCAGCATCTCAGCCATGCTGTAAGATGGAAACACTCCTTAAATACATTTGAGAATCCAGGTAAGAAAAGTAGCAAAATTTACTCTGAGATCTTAAGGTACACAATGAGAACCTCAAGCACCGATAAAGGTGAGGAAAAGTGCATCTACTCTCTGGATTCCTGTGTAGGAAGAACACGCACATGTGCCTGGTGCCACTGCCATTACAAGTACACAAAGCACATAGAGCAACGCTGCTCTCCAAATCCAGTAAATCATGATGAGCAAAAATACTGGAGGGCCCAACATTCATTTGAACCAGCACAGCCAACGTGACTGAATCAGTCTGCTCGGGTTTTGCTTTTGTTCCACCACAGAAATGCCCTGGGAAAAATCCCTGCCAAAAACGATGCCCACTTAAAGTTGTATGAAAGAGTTTGATAACTGTAAGCATAGCCATCTATAGAAACAGGCACTAAATCTCAGAGCACTAGCAACTCTTGTCTTAGGGCTCTAAAATTGTCTGCAGTTTAAATCTGCCTTCATATATCTTCTGAAACATTTTGCCTTTGAGCTGAAAGCCTCCACAACTCCTTTCTTTGCAGGAGTCAACTTTTAACAAGAGGTCAAATTTATCTAGAAGTTTACATAATTAATATTTTCAACCTGTTTCTTAAAAGATTATTTAAAAATCATACACACCTCTGTCTCCAGCAGAAGCAATTAAAAGTTTTCTAATTGTTTCAGCAATACATATTCAGATAGCCTGAACTGCCTAACTCCCAGTGCTTAATTACGAGAGAGTTAAGAATCTGTTAAGAACAAATAGGAGGGCTCTGAGCTAATTTACAAGTGAAGGATGTACTGTATGGCCCCAGTCCGCTGGTCCCAAACCCCTCTCCTCAGAGCTTATGCCTTCAATAGTTTTCATGCAACTCAGTCTTGAATGCCTTACACGTAAAGGGGTGTTGCTTGAAGAAAGCAGTTATAAAGGTGAAGTTGTTTCGTTTAAAATAAACATTACTATTTTCTCAGTCCTTCTCACTCCTCTAGAATTCTGTGGCGGTTTGTCAGAAGTTTTCAGTTTTACAATTTTTAGACTGACAAAAATGACAGGCTGACAAAAAAAAACCCCACAAAACAATAATTTAAAAATACTTTCAGTTGCCAGGATACAATGACCGAAGTGTAGTAGGCTGATATGCTGAAGTACACTAAGATTTTCTCTGTTGCTTCTGAAGCAGCAGCAAAGGTGGAAGTATCTTTATCACTTCACACAACTGGAAAAATGTGCAGATTTCAAGAAGCCTGCTCAGTTTATTGTCATTTTCTTTCTTTCCCTTTAAAAACAAGGCAATTAGGTGTAAAAATAGCATTAATTCAGCACAGAGGTCCTCATGCTAAAACATTCAGGCAGGATTTAGACCTTTCTCTAAGGAGAAGAGGACTAGAACTTCTGGTCGAGGTCAAAATAGAAGAATAATCACCTCAAAATGGAGAACAGAAATAGAGAGAAGAGAAGGGGGAACTCCTATCATCAGCCAAGAACACTTATTGACTGCGAGAAGATGAAGATATAAAGAGAGACAAGACTTTGTGAAGGAAGCCATAAAGAAGGAAATGGACCTGTTGGAGTGAGTGCAGAGGAGGGCCACAAAGATGACTAGGGGGCTGGAGCACCTCTCCTATGAACACAGACTGAGACAGTTGGGGCTCTTTAGCCTGGAGAAGAGAAGGCTCCTGAGAGACCTTCTAGCAGCTTTCCAGTACCTGAAGGGGCCTAACAGGAAAGCTGGAGAGGGACTTTTTACAAGGGCATGTAGTGATAGGATGAGGGGGAATGGTTTTAAACTGAAAAAGGGTAGATTTAGATTAGATATTAGGAAGAAATTCTTTCCTGTGAGGGTGGTGAGACACTGGCACAGGTTGCCCAGAGAAGCTGTGGATGCCCCCTCCCTGGCAGTGTTCAAGGCCAGGTTGGATGGGGCTTTGAGCAACCTGGTCTAGTGAAAGGTGTCCCTGTCCCTGGCAGGGGGCTTGGAACTAGATGATCTTTAAGGTCCTTTCCAACTCAAACCATTCTATGATTGTATGAAAGAATTCCTCAGCAACACAACTAAAATTAAAACAAACAATAAGTGAGACTGCTAAACTGTATGGGTGAGGTAGATACTGAACATAAACTTGCCATGACCTCAGTGTTAACTCAGCTGTCAGTAAGACTACTAAGACATTAGATGTGCAAAGGCAACTCAGCTTCCAGGATCTAGGAAATGAAAACTGCCCACTCACTTGGAAGCAAAAAAAATAAAAAAATAATTTCTTTAAATTATTATTTTATTTTTTCCCAATTCATGCATTAAATGATCAGATAATCCCCACCATGGAATTTTGAAAATATTAGCACATGAAATCACAGAACTAGTAGAATTTTGTTTGATTGTGTTTTTTTAATAAATGTTTCTTACTGGAAGTGACAGGTGATGTTGAATTGGAAATACCAATATGTACAAAAAATGGTAAAGGGAAAGGAATATGACCCAGGCTACTTCAGACAATTACAGGAGCTCAGTCTGACCTCAACAGGATGCAAAGCAGAAAAGCAAGTTTTAGAGAAATTATGGATTACAAAAAAGGAATGGAAATTGGAATAAGAGATATATTATAGCACAGGAATGCCAAAGGCATATTTGCAATAAAAATGTTTTCTTGACTCTTCAGACAAAGCCAATACAACAGGACTAATTAATTTACATTTCAGTGGAACATCTAACATAGTACCA
Organism: Nyctibius grandis; assembly: GCF_013368605.1. Classification (NCBI taxonomy): domain Eukaryota; kingdom Metazoa; phylum Chordata; class Aves; order Nyctibiiformes; family Nyctibiidae; genus Nyctibius; species Nyctibius grandis. The sequence goes on from NC_090659.1 coordinate 108,744,691, forward strand.
CACTATAAAGTATTAGCTGAAGTGAAAAAAAAGGTCAAGGATTAGAATAGTTAATAAATGGTGACTACAATGATCTGTGCTGAAAGACAAATTACCAGGATGCTAGTGGTTCTCCCCGGGCAGTCCCATGGTCCCCGCTCTGCCCAGACGAGTTAGTGATGAAATGTTCCAATGGCACAAAGCTGGGAGCTGTCGTCAGCTCAAGAGAATGAGCAATAGGTTACTCAAAAGAACAAGAGAGTCTTGAAAATGAGACACATTAAAATGAGACGAAATTCAAGAGTACAAAGTGCAAGGGATATTCAAAATTTAAAATTTAAAGTGAGAGCTCAAACCGAAGAAAGAACAAGAAAAGGAATCGAGCACTTTTTGTCACAGGATGACTGTGAACCCCACTGTTCATGCAGTCACGGAAGAGACAAATACAAACCCTAAGACCTTTTGGACAAGCCATTGCCAGCAAAAGCCAACAAGGACTGATATGACTACAGAAGGCAGTGGTGTAGTGTGCACAGTGTGCATCTCTAGCTTCTCAGACCGAGTCAAAATGAGTTCAGATGGAGCAGAGCGGAAAAGGATTGCGGGTGTTGATATGATCCGAATATGAGCCAGCAGTGTGCCCAGGTGACCAAGGTGGCCAACAGCATCCTGGCATGTATCAGAAATAGTGTGGTCAGCAGGACTAGGGAAGTGATCATTCCCCTGTACTCAGCACTGGTGAGGTCACACCTCGAATACTGTGTTCAGTTTTGGGCCCCTCACTACAAGAAAGACATTGAGGCGCTGGAGCAAGTCCAAAGAAGGGCAACGAAGCTGGTGAAGGGTCTGGAGGGTCTGACCTACAAGGAACGGCTGAGGGAGCTGGGGTTGTTTAGCCTGGAGAAGAGGAGGCTCAGAGGTGACCTTATTGCAGTCTACAACTACCTGAAGGGAGGTTGTAGTGGAGTGGGAGTTGGCCTCTTCTCCCAGGCAACTAGCGATAGGACAAGAGGACACAGCCTCAAGCTTCGCCAGGGGAGGTTCAGGTTGGACATGAGGAAGAATTTCTTCTCAGAAAGGGTTATTAGACATTGGAAGGGGCTGCCCAGGGAGGTGGTGGAGTCACCATCTCTGGATGTGTTTAAGAAAAGACTGGACATGGCACTTAGTGCCATGGTCTAGTTGACATGGTGGTGCCAGGGCAATGGTTAGACTCAATGATCCCAGAGGTCTCTTCCAACTTGATTGATTCTGTGATTCTGTGAAATAATTTTATAAAAAGAACCAGACATGTTTGATACGTCTCTTTGCGATCCCCCTGGGTCTGGGCTCAACCTAAGCAGAGCATTAGACTCTGAAAGGATCAGGACTCAATTTGTACTTAAAAATAACATCAAATGCTGCAACATTAATTAAGAAATGAAAAAAACATGTTTAATCCACATTTGAACCTATGACAAATCTTCAGTCACTTTAGTAAATGCAAGTATGCTAAAATTCAGTTTAAAATCTTTGAACACAGTCAGTCTTTTCAGCTGTCTTCAAAGTCAAAGTGAACAAAAAAAATGTTCCACAATGTTTTAATTCTAATGTTTCTACTTCATACAGTAGTTCTGCTATCATCTTTTTTTAAAACTGGCTTCACAATAAAATAATAACTTTAGTATTCTATAAAGGCATACACAACACTCCGTAGTTCCCAAATAACTTTTAAAATAAAGTGTACTAGTGATAAATAGACAAAAGAGAAATACCAAAAAAGTACATTAGAGAACAAAGCTTAACCCACAAGAATTAGAAATTATGCTTCTGTTTTCCACAAGATTGTGTTTATGGTTTTTGTTATAATAAACTCCTGTATTTCAGGCTTTTAGGAAATATTTCTATGAATTATTGAAAGAAATCACTAATTTTACAGCAAGATACTAATTAATTTTGCTTTTAGAATCCAGTACAGCTATTATTTTGTGCAGTATCTTATATTCCTCACATACCACTGCTGCACAAAATGACAGTTTGATATTGGCAGCATTAAGAACGTAAATGGATAAACTGTTACAAATATCTGAGCTTTCACTTTGAACACAATAAAACTAAATAAACTATAGAAATTGAAAACTGGTAAAGCATGCTCCACAAATTTTAACTCTGAAGTACCTCACTTTGAAGTCTGAATTCTCAGCATTCCTTAAAAGTTGCCTTCTTAAAAGACATCTGCTATCACGAACAGATTCTGTACTTGGCCAAACTACTCAGAAAGAAGGTCAAAAGCAGACTTTGATGGATACTAAAATTAAAAACACAGAAATCAGGAAAATGACATTTTAGCTCTGCACTGTCAGGTGTCCGATGTAGATCCAATGCACCTACAGAATTTATAAAAGCTTAGGACGAAACATGACTGATTTAACTATCTATAACTTCAGAAGTTGATTACTTAACCAAACTTCCGCTTCCAGAAACATTAGGGCTTAATAATTCCAAAAAAGCACTGAACTTTTAAAGCATTGAATAGAAAAGAGCAACCCAAATTAGATGCAACACTAGGTTCCAGTACTGAACCAAAAAGGACCACTTTTTTCCCCCCTCTTCAAACCAGTTCCACTTTTATACTAAGAAGGACTCTCTATCTTTCATGTCACAGAGATGTCACATAGGCAACATGATGACTCCTACTGACCTTTAAAAAACAGACCATTTCTTTTTCTTAAGTTTGCATTAAGGTTTGTTCCACATATTTTTACAGAATCGTCCCATTGACCGTGCCATGAAATCATGCACATACATGAGCTTTTACATCAAGCTAGTTCTGAATCAACTATCTTTTGATTCAACTATCAACTTCTTGTACCTTAATAAGCCAAAGCAGAGGTAATGCTTTCCCACCTTTTCTCTAAACAATTTGAGGTGGGAGACAAATCCTGAGACTATAATCTGGCTCCATGTCTTCAGGCACTATATTTTTCAAAAGCATACAAAACACCACCAAAATGTAAAAAAATCTAGTATAAATTCCACCTATTACAATGATCTTCTATACAATAGGGGAGTTTGATTAAGTCTTCAGTAAGTACAGCATGCAATACAACTCTCATACTAGTGAACTCACACTATTTTTACATATTCATTTAAAATCTCAGTGACTACAAACAGTAAAACCTTCCAGCAGAGCAGATTTTTTTTTAAACAAATCTATGCCTTATTATATTTAATACTAAGAGTATATCTGGGACAATAGCATTCTTCCAAGCTTACAGGAACTCTATATTCATTTATGACAGTTGTTTCGAAAGTGGAACAAACATCTGTCATTCACAATACTAATGGTCTTAAAATTTATGGCAGGCAATTAATTGCATTCTAACACGCAAATGAATCTCTCCCCCTGAGCTGCCGTTACAACTCTGCCACTGTCTCTGGGAAAACTTATGTTCTGGTTATCCGATCTGAGCCATAATACTCATATTTTAAAGATCCTTGGAAGAAAGTCAAGCCGAAATCAAACTAGTAATTATTTCTAGAAGAATGCACTGGACTTCACAGACATTAAGGAATGAACATGACCTACTTGTTACAGTTATTCCATCATCATAAATTAACTTTGTTTTTATATAACATTACACACTTTTCTCCTGCCTTTAAATTTAGTTGTACTACTTTTGAATAAATGTGGATTTTGCATTCTGCATAGACAGAAAAATAAGTCCACAGGGAGAACATATGAGCAAATGTGTTTCTTGTTACCTATTCACCAAAATATACACCTCAGACCTGGACGTCTCTTGTGCTTACTGAAAATCCTTAAAATTTAACAATTAAGTTTCACAAACCAAAGCTGATTGAAATGCATCACTGATTTAGCAAAGAATGCTCTGAAACCACCAAAGGGAAGACATGTGGCACTGATCAGTCACCCCCATCGCTCCCCCATTCTCACACCAAGGCCAACACTGCAGCCAGGTCACATGAAGGCACAAGCAAGGAGACAGGAGTGGCATTATCATTTGAGCTCTAAGTGCCAGAGAATTTGCAAGAAAAGGTTCAACATTTGGTGACGGAAGAGATTTCTGCCATCCAAAGAGATGTCTCCAGTCTTCCCACTGGAAGCGCAGTGAATTGTTGGCAAGTCTGTTGCAGGACACATCGGGTACGTAGGTCAGTAGCTGGACCACACCAATTTAAGCAATACAAACTAAGTAGCACATTCCCATTGCTGAAGCATTTTTATGAGTACTGCCAGAAAAGCTGCCAGTTGTCCAATTTCAGGCTTAATTCCCATCCTTGTAATTCAAAGAATGTGGTCTCCTGAGAAATTTCCCTGAATTAAGAAATCCTCTCTTGACAGACATCTCTTGGCTGGGCTTTACTGCACTTCTCTACCACTAAAGAATTATCCCATTTGAGCCTTAGCTAAGCTCCCACGCAGACGTACAAATTGCTACGTTGCCTTAAGTGAAGAAGGAAGCTGGAGCCACCACACACACCAAAGAAAACAGCCTGAAGCTGGTAATACAGCGGGGATGCAGCAGCTTGTGTTAGCACAACTGGGCCACTGCAATCCAATCATGACCCCCCTGCCCCAGGTCTGCCCCATGCTCATTCTCACCCCAGTGAGATGGAAAAGCCCACCGAGCTCAGCTGGAGCAACTTTACACACTCTAGTTCAAGCAAACTGGTGTAGTGAAAAATCAGGAGTTTGAAAAAGTAATTTGAAATAGATAAGAGAAAAGGAAGAAAAAATAGGTCTAGGCCTAAGAATCTGTTATCACTACTTTAAAAAAAAAAATCTAGATAGGTAGCATAAGAGATAAGGGAAATACTCATCTCTTACAAAAAACCAATAGTTTCTGAAGCAGTTTCAGAGAATGCATAGGTCATGTATGGCAGATGACATTTGTTCAGTTAATAATCTGTCTGAAAGTCAAGATTTCTAGGATGGTGAGAAATGTTTCCCATTTCGATTGCAGGTGTTTTCACATTGTGCCAGGAGCCAGTCATTGATCACAGCTGGAAGAACCCCAAATATCACTTACCCGGAAAGTGCACAAGTCCAGAATGTAAATAAAGGCAGATGGAGAGAGTCTTAACAGCAGAGAAAAAGTTAGGAAAAGCAAGAAAATCAGGAACAATGGCAGATCGACTGCCCATATGGAAAATGGATTTTAAACACGTGCATTCACGTTGACACATCTTATTCCAGATTAAACAAAAACATTCCCTTAAAACTTTTGTAGCAGAAAAATTCTTTCCTAAAAAGATCCTACAAAAGAAACACTGCTAAATGGGAAGACATCCGTGTTCTCCACATTGCTAGTGATATTTTTCTATTCAAAACAGTAATCCAAGATGGAACCACCTGAAATAAGAGTAATCTAAATCCCTCTTCTCCAAAGTAAGTATTTTCTCAAGTTCTGTAACTGTGATAATGCAGTCAGATACAGCTGTCGCAAACAGATCAGTTTGTAAGAACAGACAATCTGACTTTCTGCACAAGCCGCTGAATTTAAAACCACAAAGTGTATTTGAGATAACACTTACAGCATTTCATACCTCTATTTTTTTCCAAGATTGGGAAAGATCATATGCAACAGGAAGAAAATTCAAGGAAGTAATTTTTCCTACTGCATCTACAGAAACTGAGGTTATCCCACTGTACTGCTGTATAGATATTGTTTTGATTTCTCTCAAAAAGGAGAAGTGCCTACGACTTACCCCTACTCTGGTAGGGAAAAAAACTCTGAAATGCTCCTACAAACACTTTTTACAGTGCTTCCATGCTTGAACAGTACAGCTTTTTATGGTGCAGTAACTTTTTATTATACATTCGATAGATTTTATTCCTGTAGCCATTTACAGAAATGTAAGATTGTTTTTATCTATCATTTTCAACTCTCTGAGGAAAAACACAAGAAAGCATATCCAAGTTTAGGCTAACATAGACAAGTGGAGTTTGAGAGATCATTATGGCTAAAAGGTTATCTTTCAATTTCAGCCTAGTGTGCAACTCTCTTATTCTTTGTCTAAAATGAAACTTTCCTTATAAAGTAAGGAAATTTGACTGATTTGGTTTTAAATGGAAAAAGCAGCTGACGATATTCAGTGGTCAATAATCAGGACACGACAAGAAGCATGACAAAAAGTTCACACTACGTTGCACAAGCAAGCTTCTTTCAAGGACACACTCTAGGTGAACCTGCTTTGGCAGGGGGTTGGACTAGATGATTTCCAGAGGTCCCTTCCAACCCTAACCAGTCTGTGATTCTGTGATTCTGTGACATAAACATAATATATTTTCTATCCATTTAGCAGTTCCCAGAAGATAACTGCCATAATTTATTATCTTATTTATCTCCTTTGCTGTTTAGAATACCAGTAGGTTTCAGTATTTAGTACAGCTATGGGAAAAATGAGGCAGTTACAGGCCATCAGTGCAAAGAGATTGATATTTTAGGTAGGATAAAACTGGAATGTTCAGCAATCAGAAATACATATTACACAGAGCCAGTCCACCAGTAAATATTTCTTCTTAATATATTTCAATACCTACCTTTAATACAAGCTTATGAAAAACAGATTATTAACTTTAGAATCCATCTGCTCACTTATTTACACTGCTTTAATAAAGATTTTGGTAAGTCCCACTCTCACTGCTTAAAGTAAAATGTGTGTGAAGTCACACTTTTACTTAAAAAAAAAAAAAAAATATTCACCCAGTAAACCAAATTTTAAAAAAACAGGGAAATATTTCTCTTCCTCTAGGGTAGAAAATTGCTGAAAATGGCAGCAGGTATTTCCCATTAAAAAAATCTTGTCTTTCAATATTCGAATTGAAAATGCGAGCACGCTTCCCACAGCAGAAATAAATCCCTCTTCCATGAACATTTGCTTAATCAGGTTTTACTTGTTCATAGTTTCACGGATTGCTTACTTGCAAGGACTGTGGTTCAGACAGACTCAATTTTTTCTTTTTTGAGATTTGGGCATATGAAGTCCTTCACTTGCAAAATTGTAAAACTTGGATTTTCAAAGGAGCCACCATGAGTTTGTTTCTGGTAAGAGATTTTCAAAAACATCATAAGGATGTCAAAACTCTGGACAGTTAGTATGCTTCTGAATTGCTTGGGTAGTTTGAGACATGAACTTAATTTTAAAGGGAATCAGACATGAGACTCCTTTCAAACCTTCTGAAAATCTTACCTGGAAAATTACCACGTTTCTAGAAAGATAAGAAATAGAGGGAAATAAAATGAACCTAAGAGTGATATTTTTCTTTCAAAGGTGAACGGGAAAAAAAAATACTTACTATTTTAAAATACCCAACACAAAACAATCTTCATCATTACTACGTTCTAGCTTCAGGGCACACTGCACTTCTAGCCATAAGTGATTCTTACCGATGTAACCCAAGACAAAACCATAGTGGTGAGCAGTTTACTGACCAGCAGGTACCTACACGATAATTATGAGTTCTGCCATCTGGATTATTATAAAGTCATTTTACTCCGAAGCATTACCGTGAGATTTTGGATTAGATCCTGTAAAATATGCAATTATGTCACTTCCACATCTAAAGGGACAATGATTCACCAACCATTTTGGCTAAAAATTTTCTCTAGCAGAGTTTTAACAGCTATGCAGCAAACTGCTTCATTAGTGCATTAGTCCATTCACACTAAATAGCCCAGCAGACAGTCACTGTTTATTATGTTATTTTTCAGCTGTAAAGGAGCCATTTTTACTTGGAAGATACAGGCACAATTTGTAATGCAGCACAAATATCAACTGTGTATAGGGTAAATATATCATATGGATTTCTTCTCTTCTCTCCAAGTACTCTACAGAGCAAGTAGCTGGCATTCAGCAGAGAGCAGGGCTGTATTTTACGGACTTAGTGCTTTTCTTACCTGAAGTGCAGAATATGAGAGACTCTCAAACAAAGTGGGGACAAAGAAAGCACACAAGGAAGTAAAGGAAAACTATTATCTCTTGGCTACCTCTGCACACAAAAGGGAGTGATTTTGAGCAGGAGGTAAACATTAGGGGCTTTGAAACAACTCCTTGAGAAGCATTACCTCCCTTCTCCACTACAGGAGTAACCCTGGATGATTGGCCTACCCAGGAGAAATTTGTGATTATCCTTATGGTCACCCCCACCCACCCTTCAAGATGTGCTCTAGCAATTTTCACTTTGACTCCCCCAAAATGCACCAGCTCCTTGCTAAATATTCTCTTCCCTAGAAACCTTCATACTCTTTACATGTTCTCTGCTACTGTATCCCCACCAAAAAAAGGTGGTGTGGTACTGGACAGCAACACCAGCTGTATTTCAAATGGCACAACTTACCAGCATCAGTCTTTCCACGCAAGTATCTTGATTACTTGCTATTTTTGCTCCTTCCAGAACCACCTTACCCTCATAAGCAGACATACGTCATTAATGTATTTCCATTCAATTCTTGCTGAGAAATTTTGTTTCAGGTTAAAGTTCCCTGCATAAAACATTCATATAACATTCTGACTTACAAAAGTTTAGAAGAGAAGTTAGACTAAGCTGCAAGAAACTAATACCAGTATTTATTATCTACCTTATCTGACTTTCTAAGTAAAGGCTGCAGATGACACAGATACGCTGGCAAAGATCAGATTATTTATACAACTAATGTTACTAATTCTGTAAGTGATGTGGGCCCTGCCCTGCAACCACCAGACTATCCAGGACAGAACACTGCCAGAAGTCCTGGAAATGTTCCAGATGTGATAAAACTTTATTTTCATTAAGCCCTGTTAAAGCCTCTCAGATGTGCATCCTACTACTACAATGGCCAAAAAAGCCAAGGAAATCACTAGGTAAGATAACAGCTATGTCAAACAATGTTTTCTACTGAAACACCTGCAATCTTTCTTCACATTTTCCCCATGCAAAATAAGCTTCACCAGTCTTCCCAAATCACATGTTAACAGTTAGTTAACTGTAGCTTCTCCACCCATCTTTCTCTTTAAAATGTATTTTCAGCATCCTGCTGTGTATCCAGTTGCATTAGTCACCACAGTCAGCTTGACCCTAAACCTAGTATCAAACTGGTCAGCATGTTTCCAAACCTGATGGAAAGAGGTTTTTGAGGAAACAGTGATATAACAGTCCCATTATTTAACTTTCCTGGACTCGTAGCAGGGGGCAGGAATCAAACATATTACTTAGGTGAATTGAGTTGAGTTAGCCTATCAGGGCTTAAAGGATGATTTGGGCAAGAGAAGCCAAACACTGGATAGGTTTAAAAAAATTCATGTGAATACTCCAATTCAGTCAAAACTTGGTAACACCACATATAAGACAGAGGTGCTCTAATTTATGTCCCTAGTACTTTTGCACTGTATGAAAGATGACTACTCTTAGCTGAGTAGTCAGGGTAAAAATCTTAAAAACCGTAGTGAAATCTAGTCAAAACACTAATGAAGCAATAGAAGAAAATACTTCATTGCAAGACTGGAGCAAATATTATTGAATTATTATTAAAGATCAACGTTCACCGATATCCCCTTACCAACTGTAACTCCAGTAAGCAGGTCCCAGGCACCCACAAATCTGGGTGTCAAACGCACATGAGAGCTGAGGAACGACTCTCTGCAGCCATAATAAACTTTACCAAACAACACTGCTCAGACATATAATTATATAGACACACGCACTGCTATATCCTTAAGGCAGAATGAGAAAATAGTGCACTACAATAAAAAAAAACCACACGCTATTACAAAACTTCTCTCCATAGCTGGGCAGATGGTACACTGCAACTACAGCTTATTACAACACTCATAATTGTCTCCATTACCTTGTGTTTCCCCATCTGTCTTTTGTGTCCACCTGTTTTCTCACCTTAAACTGCCAACTCTGCCACAGCATATATGCAGTACGCTAGGTGCCAGGTGCAACAAAGTCCCAGCCTTTACTCAGAGATTTTATAATCTATGCTAAAAAAAACATAAATTGCATTTAGCCAGGATTGTGCTTGGATTATTTAAAATGTGCACTAACATCCCCAAATCATGTGGGGTTTTTTTTAGTTAGTTAGTAAAGGAAATAGATTTTTAGAGTTCTCTTGCCTTCTAATTCAAGATTTTTGCATTACATTGTAGAAGAGGAACTGCTAATCTACAGAATTCAAAATAGAAGCTCTCTCCTTTTTATTATCTTGCCTCTCCACTTCCTCCAACGCTGCTTAGCGTTCGGCTTGCCTCATTCCATAAACCTCAAGGATTAGTGTTGGTCCACAGACCAAAACTCAGGAACCAGCAACTTAGATGCATTTTGGAGCTGAAACGCATCACTAGATTCTACTGGACTCAGTCCAAAGTATCAACGGACAGAAGATTCCCATTGCTCATAAGACATAAAATCTCCATTGCTACACTAATGGAAAGCACAGTGAAACACAAGGTGTCTTTTTTTTTTTATCCTGCTGCTTCCCAGTTGTCAGTGTTGTGACTACGGTAAGTGCTCCTCGCCCACAGTTTCTCCAGTGTTATCTGTCAGTAGTTGTAGCCTGAAAAGGAAATTCTCATTTACTGTGCCACCGGGTGAGCATCACTGTGAAGCAGCACATCTCTCTTGTGTCTCAGCCTTCTCCTTTAGAGTTTACAAGTTCTCATTAGTTGTGGCCTGGGCACTGTACTATATAGGAAAACACAACATCAAATGCAGAACCTTCATGCCCAGATTAGATGCTGCCTTATTGCTGAGCAATTACCAAATCACTCTGCAAAACTATCACTCTACATTAGTGAAATATGTGGCTAAGACAAGATGAAAGCAAGCAACAGATCTGATAGAAAGCATTTGATCAGTAGTTTTAATAAGCAGTTAAAAAGGAAACCGCATGTGTTAAGCCTTTGTACTGGTCTCTTTTTCCAAATGCAAACTCTTAACCTCTAACTGAGGCAGGCTTTATGCTTAAAAATCCATTACCGTCTTCGCCTATGCATTATTTAAGGAAGGTAGTAATAGGAGGGCTATCTACTCTAATACTTTAGATTTCTTTCAAATTATATCTCTAAAGCAATTTTTATTCCGATTGCAAATTTAATATCCTACTATTCTCCTTCTCCACAAATTCTTCTTAAAGCAATAAATACTTCAGAAACACCAAAGCTTAAACACTGTAGGCTATTGTTTCTTCTGGAGCCTCCAGAGATGTATTTCCTAAATAAACAGAAATTTCAATAAAGCTTTACATCAACCCAAAATGTTTCTGAAAAATGATGTGTTCATGAAGGCAGAAATGCAAATTTCAGCAGAGATTACATAAAAGTAAATAAAAAGCACAGAAGACTAATAGCAAGCTCTGAGAATAAAAGTCATCTGAAAAACAAACAAACAAAAAGCATTAATCCAAACAGGCATCTTCTGAAATTCCTTTTTGTTCTCTAAATATCAGCTTACCCCAAAATATTTCATGCGTTTGCTTGTTTACTACTTCTGCATATACTTATAGTGCTATTGTTTCTTCTAATCATGACTTTTTTTTTTAAATAAGAGTTTATCCCTGTGAAACTGGGAAAAGATACAAAGTGAAAGATTAAAAACAAAAAGGAAATAAAAAAGATTTAACAATAAAGTCCAATGAGAAAGGAAACAAAGTTAAGATGCAGCACCACAGAGCAGTAGAGCTGTGTTTTGAATCACAGCATCAGCTCATTAGAGACCAAATCAACTTCCACAGGCAGCAAACATGGCAAGCAGAAAAAAGAAAAAAAACACAAACTTTTTTTGAGAGGTACGGAGCAGCTTCAGTACAGAGCAACCACAAGCAAGTCCTACGTGTTAAATAGACCACAGGGATGAAGGTGTGTAATATAATAAAGCCTCTAGAAAACTCTCCTTCACACAACATAGAATCAAACGATATGCCCCTAAAATATTTAGAGTAAATACAAAATGTAAGTTATTTAGATTTAAAAATAAAGCCTGCACAGGGAGAGGTAGATATCAATTAAATCTAAAAAAAAAAAAAAAAAAAACCACAAAAAACCTTAAGCTGTAAGCCAGAAGACATTTTTTATTATTAGAGAAGTAAAAGTATGGCTTCCCAAACAATAATTCAGGCAAGAAGTCTAAGCCTGTCCTAAACAATAATTCAGGCAAGAAGACTAAGCCTGTCCTAAGATGAAACTGGTAGAAAAGAAGAAAAAAAAAAGCGGGGGGGAAAAAAGATATTATGGTGCTTCTACATGCAATCGTAGGAACCTGAATCCTGAAACCCAGGAGTCCATTCCAAGACTTTTTGCTCCTAAAAATCAATTTCCAAGATGATAAAACTGTCTTTCGTATTTCAACAGTTCATAAAGAAAATCCTATGAATCCTATGAAGGAGTTAAAAGAAAAATTGAGACAAAGGAGAAAATTTTGAAGGACTGTAGAGCAACGAATACCCCGGTGGCATACAAAATTCAGTGTGACCTTGCAGAGTAGAAATAATAGTTACATTCAGGAAGAGAGATAAGGATACGAAGACTTGACAAATCCAATATTGTTTCAACATAGATCTGATACTAGAATCTTCTTGCCTTCTAGCTGTATTCTAGAAATACACTTTTTTGTACAGTAAATTTCATCTGTAGGACTATTAAATTCAAAGTATGCTATTTTATAAACTGCATCAGATAGCTAATAACATTTAAAATTTTGTGTCTCTGTCCAGAATCAGAGATTTAATTTCTTCCTTCCCTCCAGTGATGTAGCTATACTTCAAGGAGGAACAGAGAAGTGACATTATCCGCCTTATCTTCCCTCTAAAAAAAAAAGCTGTGGTAGATTTTAGTGCCAGAGAAGACCTTAAAGAGTTCTTCTGATTCTTAATACTGCAATTGCCACGTAGTCTGGAGGCGTTGGCTGCGGAAACTTTCCCTGTTTTGTCCCTATCACCAGCACTGACAAACAGCCCGGAGTAAAAGGCCAAACACTTGACCCGGCTCCATAGCTTTACTTGATCCCAACAAACCCTCAGGTAAAATACTGAAAAACAATAGCTTAGCTCCCAGAATCCCATTACTGGCCAACCTTGCAGACAATCCCCATTTGGCTGATACCACCAGGCAGTGTCAGATCCACACTTGAAAAGCCACACATGCATCTGGAGAAGCAGCAACATTTCATATTGGTGTGGAGGCTTAAATTCCATGAAATACACCAGTGCAGATTGTTCAACGTTAACTGTACATTGTAAGACCCACTTTTGGATGCACTGTTTGGGGCTGGGCATGCTGTGAAATCATTTTTCTCTCCTGATCCCAGGCTTTTGTTTTAAGAGCTCACCATTTTTTATGTCCCCAGTGGAAGCACAGAATTTCAACTGAATATCTAATAGGAGCTTTGGGTATTTAAATTTTACATTGGAAGCTTTCATAAGCAAACTAGAGCAAACAATTATAAATCCTTGTCTCCTTTAAATTAGAAGTCACATTACAGTAACATCTCATTATCAAAAATGAGAACTGCATTATGAACTGCATAAATCCACAGTGAAAAAACACTGACCTTGTAACAGAGAACAATATGTTTAGAAGTCACTATGTCCCACTGTTTTAAGTAATCTCATAAGGCAAGGACTAATGAGAGCAGTAAGTCATGAAAACGTCCCCCAGAGCTTGTCCAAGCACAGTGCAGTCCTCCATTTGCAGGGAGAAGACGACAACCTGGTCCTGGGGAATGCAGTTACAACGCCAAGGTGAAGAGGATAATGGTCACAGTTGGTTTCAGTGCAAGAAAGACATTATCAAGTGTATGCTGTTAATCATTAATACTGGGACATCTCTCCATCCCGAATGCCTGCCTTAATCGCTACCAGGACTACATTGGGTCAGAGGAAACAGACTGTAACACCTATTGACATATAAACTGTTCACCAGAAGTAAATCCACACACGTTTGCGGGTACACATATACACATATTAATCTAATTTATACTCTATTAAGAATGAAAGTAAATTGATAAGATAGATTATAGGCATTTTGTGCTGAATAAACATCAGCGATAATCAATAATATGTAGAGAGGAAAGTTGCTCAACCAAAAAACATATCCTAAAAAAGGCATAATTTAAACTAAGCCACAAAATACAGCATCAGCATTACAGGGTGTGTCTCCAGTGATGCTTCAGTTTGCATGAAAGGATGCTTTTGAAATTATTCTCCTGATTATTCCTACCTGCCATGTTTTGGTGGGCACACTAGAGCAGGCTCAGAGCACATGAAATGGGTTGATTTTGGACGAAACAAGACTTGCAGATGCACCCCAGGAGTGCACCTTATATGCTCTGACTGCTCACGGGCAGTCAGTCCGCAGGAACAGACTAGATCAACTCCAACGTAAAACCCTATGTGTGTAGTGTACGCATGGGGTTTTCTCTGCAGGTTCACTCTTACTGCATTACATTCCTTGCCTCTGCAGCCACAGACGCAGATAATTCTGTACTTCCATGCCATCAAGAAGAAAGAACAGAAGCCAACAGATTTCACAGATTTTAAGTGTCTTGCCAATTCATACGTCCCCACTTCTCCCCTCACAGTGCCAGCTTGGTATACAGTCCTTTACAGAACACAGCCTGCCTATGTGCTGTCACATATGGGAGAGAGTGTTAAAATACTGATCTATATTTTGGTGGAAACAGTCATTTAAGGGCTAGAGATCACTGACAGCATCACACAGTATTTGCTAGCTAAATTCATGCTCACACCAAAAAAAAGCCTTTCAACCTGCTGACAAAGATTCTTCCTCCAACTGCAACATTAGTTTCCATGAAACCAATCCATAATCGCTTGGCTCATCACAAAATTTACCTTATATACAAGAATTAGGCCTGCTGAGCCCACTAGTAGTGGACACTAAATAAAATAGGATCAGAGGATTTGGGAAAAATAAAGACAATACACTAGAGAGGGAAATTATTCATACATGAATGAGACACATCTGTGTTACCAGGACGCCCTGCCAGAAAGGTTAATAATGATACATCTAGAATTAAACAAACTATGTTAGGATATGCCCTTGTTAGATCTCAGTTAAGCAGGTTCCTGACATGGTAAATAATTCCCAAGAAAATAAAGCACTCCCGGAATAGGTAAAGAACGAGCGTGAATGCTCCAAAATGTTCTAGGGATTGGATGCTTAAAGGTGTCACTTTTCCTAATGCAAAGAGAGAAGAGCCTTTCAGATTATTAAAACTCCTGGTGTGTTTTCCACGGGTGCAGTGTGCCTTTGTCAAACTCCTACTCTTCCATTTATATTTTGTCTATATAAAAGATGTCATATAGTCAATCAGAAAAAATAATTCAAATTAAATATTTTAAAGCTTAATCTGATTAAGCAGATGCATAAGCATCCTGTAATGGGGAACAGCCAGGTAAGTACTGGCCTCTAGAATCTATTTGTACAATCAATGATGCACTATCCTACACATTAATCATACTTTACTGTTAAAGTTTATAAAATGCACGACAGAACTTTATAACCTTGCAGAGACTGAAAGATGTGTCCCTATCAGTGAAAATGCTTGGCACTAATTAAAACGGAAGGCACCAATTCAGACCTCTCAGCAGACTTCTTTCCCAGTGAACGAGGCCCACAACATGTGCAACAACTGATGCTTTTTGCACAAGGGACACACAAGAGGCCAGAGCACTTGGTGAGGGCTGAGCTGGCTTCCCACCAGCTCCCACAGAGCTGTGGGGTCACACCACACTCTCTCTCTCCCCCGTTCTCCACCATCCCAAGGGACTTGCCTTGCACACGGTGACGGGGTGACCTACAAAGCACACAGTGCACCCCTGCAGAAGGCATGCAAACTTCAGCTGCAGGAAAGTATGAGGTGGAAATCAGCCGGGTAAGACTCATTTCACATGCAAGACATGGGCAACTTTGACACTTCAATACTGAAGCCAGTGTTCACTCCCCTTTTTAAGCTGAGAGCACGACCACTGAACGATTGGTGTAAGTATTCAGAATAAGAATGGCAGGTTTTCTGCTGTTCCAAGAAAGCAAAACACACAGTATGCAGCCAATCTGCAAACTGAGTAAAACACTGGAGCTATGCATCAGGTCTTGACCAACAAAAAGATCCCTTAACTTTTCTAATGCTTATGTCTACTATCAGTACAAATCATTTCCTCTTGGCAAAAATAAACAGCAAGAAAAAGATAAAGAAGCTATTTTTCTTTTAAACACATTACAAGGTCCAGGCTGAAGAGGCAAAACTAAGAACATATATCAGAACATCCACAGTTTTTCTATAATTTTAAAATCTTCTTAAATATCAATAACTTCTATTAAAAACAATTTTCATCAAGTCATCACATTTTCATCAAATTAACTAGTTTTCAGTTTAGTTTTGTACAGTTAAACTTCCAACCATTTCATTTAATATCAGCTAAATTATCAATATTTATGAGTGGAAAAGTCCCCAAATTAAATGTGTATTATACTACTCAGGCAGCAACTTGCTTACAATGACACAGGCACATGGGGTGCAACTAGTATTTGCTTTCATTTACACAAAAGGTTATTCTGCTACTTCTTAAATATACACAGCTAAAGGCAATTGAAATAAACTGTCTCATCCATATCTCAAGGTTCATTACCGGGGAGGGGAGAAGGTTTAAAACCAGAATAGCATTTTAACATGGCATTTATTGGTCTGCAATGAACTTGGGGGTCAGGGGATTTTCCTAAGGACCCACTCTGGCTCTATCATTTAAATTCTGTGAAAATAAAGGCATCATTTAAAGGAATAGAGATTGCACTGGGTGCTCTAAAAATACGATCAAACCTGTGTGATCCTATGTAGTAGCTCTAAGTATCCCTCTAAAACACTAAAGTACCACTCGAAAAACCCATCAGATCAAGTACAGCAGCACTTACAAAGCAAAGTTTGCCTTCAAAGTTAAGCACAGTATAAGGCTCTTGACTTGGTTCTTAGTTTGCTGACCCAGCACAGGGACAGGCAAGTCAATGGCAAGTTGAAGTCTGAGTATTCTGCTGAATCAGCACATCACTGACCTGGAATTCAGCACTGATCTAGGCAAGTATTTTGTTCTAATTGTTATATGGAATACAGGAAAGTGATGCAGAGTAAGTTATGAGGTTTAAGACCAACAAAGGGAAGATTCACCACAGGTAGAATGAAAAATGTCTTCAGTACCATATTTTACTGATAAAACATTCCTTCAAGTAATTGAGTCAGAAAATTAACTTACAGATTTGATCATGAGTACTTCAGGTTTTCCCAACCACCCTTCTACAGCACCATGTGTGACACTATGAAGTGTATGTGGTGTACAGAACAAGCAAATCATTCCAGCTTCGTGCTGAAATCCATACAAGCTCAGGAAACCCAAAGAAAACCCCCCTTTTTTTAAAAAAAAACAAAAACAAAAACAAACAAACAAACTACCAAAACCTCATTTGCACGTGTATAATTCAAAGCAATATATTCAAGCAGAATAAAGTACGTAAAGGGATGAAGACTCTCTTTTTAAAAGTGCTAACAGTTACCTTAAAGATCCTTTTACTTAACCAGCTTCAAAACCATTCTGAAACTTCACTATTCCTATCATTCCTTAACATCTTTGAAAGAGCAGAAATAAGTTCTGTTGGTGTTTTCAGAATGAAAAGCACTAAAAGAATACAACATTTTCAAGTCTATTTTAGGGGCAGTCCAGTAATTCTGAAGTTTTCTGCAAGGCTTTTTTTTAAAAAAAAAAAATACACTCCTCCCTCCCCGTTCCCCACCCCCCCCAATCTCCTGAAGGCAGCACAGTACCAAGCCATATGGGAAAAATGACAATGTGAAGAAGAAAAACTCTGGCTCCTAACTACAATCTACAATCTCAACTCCAGCATTTGTAACTGCATCTAAACCAGTACGCACAGTTGTCTGCACCAGTTTCAATTTCCATTTGAAACTGGACACAAAGTCAAGAAAAAGACAGCAACGCAGTAGTCCTAGAACCCATTTCAGGACTCTTCTGAAATCAGCAGCAATATCTGCTTTCTGCCTGCCTCACTGCAATAGAGGAAATGAAGGACTGAGCAACTCTAGAGCAAGTCTGGGTGTCAGGCTTGCTTTTGTCTTCTTATCAGACCCCTAATGACTGGGGACAACAGTGGCTCAGCTTAGGACAATTTCAGGTTGACTGTGCTGCTTGCCATATTCATGCCACATTAATGTATAAAGCTGTTCAACCATCAGCTCTGGAATTTTTTGGCTTATTGAAGTGTGTTACTTCACCCTGAAGTGCCATAGCAGAAAAGGCACGTTCAGGACCTGATTGCCGAGTGCTGCAAATTAACGTCATTGTGCTGAACAGCTGATGCTTAGGAGCCATGACTACACTTCGGGACGCTCCTGATACTCCTCAGTTTACATACCTGTTCACCAGGTATAACACCAATCTGTCACACAACCACATTAAAATAAAATCACAGGAGGACTTCAAAAGATCCTCTGGTCCAACCTTTCATGGGAAGGGGAGCCTAGATGAGATTATCTAGCGCCCTGTCCAGCCACGTCTTGAAAACTTCCAGTGGTGGGGACTTCACCACATCCCTGAGGAGGTTGTTCCAGTGACTGATTATTCTCCACACTGATTGTTCTCAAAATACTTATTTTTAAAAATATTTTGTCTTGATACTGTGCAGCTCTAAGAATCCCAGCAGAGAGCAGGCAAGTGCTTAAATGAATGACAGCCTTTGTCCTAAAGATCCTGCCATTTAAGACCCAGGACAGCAGGCAAAGCCCAGCTACGCAGGCAAACCGGCAGAGTCTGAAGCTGCTCCTGCTGCAAGCATTTCCACGCTGAAACCAAGGCAGTCTTGCTTGAAAAACTACAATCCTGTTAACTGCATTGCAACAGTTAATCAAAGCTGCCTATTTTACTGGCACAGAACTGAAAACTGCTGCAACAATAATCTGACATGTTAATTCTGGGCATAAAGGCACCACATTTTCAAATCAGAAAGCATTCAACAAATACGAATTATATTTGTTAAAACATTTCTGCAACACACAAATATTTCACTGTGTATGAAGAGACCTGAGGTAATTATAGTTTGAATCATTATCACAAAAACAGTATCTACTACTAAGTATTCTGTAGAATCCTTTGAAAAGGCTTTCCTTAATTTAAGTGTCAACAAATGGCCAAAAGTCTAAGAAGTTATGCACACTTGCAGGCTGGATAAGAACGCAAAATACACCACGGAAAATGTCAATAAAACTATTCCCAAATGCTGCGTCCCGATTTTCCACTTGTCATTTTAATTACACAGTATTAATAAAATCATAATTTCAAACCCTAGGAACACAATCTAATGTTGACTTTGAATAATACTTTGGTTATTTTGCAAATTAAAAGCTGCTTTTTAAGCTAGGACAAATATTTTTTTAGAATAATGAAGGCGTTTAAAACAGTCCAAATCTTTTCTCTTTTTGTCTCTAGAGGTCATTTTTCTACACCAGTCAACATTTTTAAAAACTACTTGTACCAAAAAACCTTTTATATATTTTTGTTAAAAGACAACAAAATCCAAACATTTGCTCCTGAGACATTCTAGACCAACATTAAAGCTCTATTTTGAGCACATATTGGCATCCCAACAATTCAGGCTAGACTAATTTTCCATCTCCTGATAAGAAGGTTTCATAACTGTGTTTATCAACAAATCATTTTTATTTTTGGGAGACGGTCACACACAAACTTTGGCCAACCTTACCACTGTGTCACCCTCTCTAACAGTCAGGTAACACAATGGGAAGCCTTCTGTAGGGGACACCTCAATGAGAAACTGGAAACGATGATATAAAGACTTAAAGGCAAGTTTACTTTTGCCTTTTCTTAGACTTTCACCAAGTCAAGCTACTCTATTAGTCTCTTTTTAAAGAGACAGCATACAGAAGCTTTCTATTTAACGAGGATTATGTATTGTACTTTTTCAATCCGCCACTCCAAGAAACATCATAAAGCACAAAAGCTTTTTTTTCTCCACACAAATTTGAGTGGTTCAAATAAATCTTTGTTGTGAAACAGATTTAAACAAGGCAGTGCAAACAACATATGTCCAATGTCATTGTGATTCATTTTGGCTTATTTTATGCAGAAAACCAAACATATGTATATTCTCAGGTTAAAACAGATATAATAGACATGCAATTTATACTGCACTCACTAATCTCTTTACACCTGTATTTAAATCTTTGAAATCATCTTACTCTTCAAATGACAGTACTGGTATGGCTTGTTTTTCCCTTCACTCCAGGCAATTCATGAGAGCGGGCACTCACTGCTCACAGGAGGACTTACACTGCCTGCATTTTCCTGACGCAGCTGTGCAACAGCCACAAGCCAATCCACCTTATCCCTTCCCTGGGACCCTTTCCAATATCTAATTTGTAAATGGATCAGCTGTCAGCACTGAAAACAGCACTGGAAATTATTGCTGTTCCCCTTGAGAATACCACTTAATAGGCTTATGCAAATTATGTACCTTTTATTTACTGCCCTAACCAAATCTAAAGGGAACATGTTGTCAGCAACAGCTCCCTTCCCCAGTCGTATGCTCAGCCCACTCATTAGGGTGGTTGAGCGCAGCACTTACATTGTCATTCAAGAATTAATAAAAGCATCTCTTGGGACTTATCGCCAAGACAAGTATACTCATGGAGTCTTAGTAAACTACAAAATTACAAATTCAATTATTTGATAACAACCTGGACGAGCAAAGTGCTTTTAAACTTTTGGGTTATTTGAAGTACATCTTCACACGCAAGGCAACGCACTGATGGCTGCTGCAAGCTGGCTGCCGCTGCAGCTACTAAGAAGCATTTCTGAGATGAGAATCATCACGCATTTGGTTACATGAATGTATTTTATACGTTACTTTACCTTTAAACTTTCCTGTTTCAGATATAAGCATCAATTCTATTTTAAAAGCATGGGGCACAGGTCACATAAGCTGAACAAGGTTAAGACTCAAGTTCATGCAATGGCAATAAACACCCTCTGAGAAAGTCGAGAGAATGACCTGTGCTTTTTAGGGTTTTGACACTGTTCAGAGAGACAGGAGCTTTCAAACTACTTACACATGAGCATACCTTGCTTGAGTACTGGAAACGCTAGCAAAAGTGAATGCACATGCAGCAGTCTGTCAGTCTCAGCATTTACATGTATCTATATATGTACGTACGAGACTGGATTTCCATCTCGATTTATGAATATTCCAGCTGACAAGGTTATGGTATTATTTTCATTTGCCAAATAAGTTGCAGTATTGCAGCCCACGTCACAGAGCTCATTTATGCTTAACGACAGAATGCAACATTTTCATAAAACCTCCCATAAAAAAAGCTATTCCTATGAAGTTATCAGGTTCTGCTTTTATGTAGGGAAGGGAAGGATTGCAAAGATTTGCATACATATAGCTACTGTCAAAGTAAATCATCCATCTATATTTTAAACTCCAGCTCCTCACTCCGTGCGTATCAGGTAACTTTTCTCACAGCTGTGAAGTAATTCAGGGTTTCACGTCAAAGATTATGTTCAGTAATGACCTTGCCAGGAAAAGTTAAAAGCAGTAGTGTACCACATCACCTTTACCATGCACTGCAACTCTTTTAAGGAGGAGTCTGAGTTTGCATCCAGTAACTATTCAGTTACACAGGCTTTTTGGCACTAAATCTGTTTGCTTTCAGAAGGGGTGAGAGGAACACAAAACATTTGTTTTAAAGCAGCATTTCAAGAGGATATATTAACCGTCTTCAGCAGTATTGCACAGAGCAAGACTAAATTCTAGTAACTCCACTTCCCAGTTCCCTGCTTGCTCCTTCACAAGGCAAAGACACTGAAGCTCCAGCTGTGACTCCACTCTATCATTTTAATCTACAGCTGTGAAATGAGACTTTTTGTGAATGAAGTGACGGAGAACAGCCTCCCTTCCACACTCCCGCTATCTCGAGGAGGCAGATGCGGGAACATGCTGTGTGTGACCTTAGCTTGGTTGCACGACTGTAGTTATTACAGCCTGGCTATATAACTTGATTTTTGTACTGTTTCCTCATTTAAAAAGAAAATATTGCATCCACTCAGACAGTATAACAGGAATGCGCTCTTGTTTGTTTGCTTGGATGCCTCTGACCATACAGTTTCAGCACGAGAACACTGCTAAGGCCAATAGCTTTACGGTTTATGCAGTACAACCTTCAATGACTTCTTTACCAAAATGAAAGGGGCATAAATACTACCAGAACAAATGATTACACTGTTTAAAGAAGTAATATAATTCTCTAACCAAGCTACAAACTTCCCAGAAATTCATTCTTTAAAGCTACTACTTTGTAAGAACTTTATTTTGATTTCTTGATGGATTTGTTTTGACTCTATTGAGAAACAACTACAGGAAGTTCACAGAAGAGAAACTGGAAGGGTGAAGAACATTTAAAATAACTTTTATATACAGGGAAAATAAAAACATTAAGAATCTTTGCCCTTAAAAAGAAAAATATATTAAAAATGTAAAAATGCATATAATAAGTTCAGACATGCACTCTGCTTCATAATACAAGAACAAGACATTATATGAAATTAAAAACTCACAACTGAACTAAAACGCAGGAAATTCTTTTTCATATAATACGTAATTAGATTGTGAAACTTGTGCACTCGGATATCAAGAATTTGGTTTGATCAAAAATGCATTACACTTTACAGATCTACAGAGCATTTAGATATAATAATATCTCCTAACAGAAAAAAAACCTGCAAAAGGCATTTGTTCAATCTCTTTCTCTCGATCTTTATTTCCAAACAATAAAGATAAAAATGAACACTCTGGAATTCTTCTGGAATCAAATAGGTATTTTTTAGCAAAACATTTTTTTTGAAATCAAATTTTGAGAGACTTCATATCAGAGAAGTGTAGAGGGAAGAAATCTTCAATTTAAGAATATCATCAGATGTTGGGTTTTGGTGGGTTTTTTTTTTTTTGTTAAACACAATAAAAAAAGTCAGTATGCTGCAATTTTCCCAACAACTAGAAGTATTATTTTTTACCGTGTCCACTGAAGCCACCCAGCTCTGAAACACGTGGCAGTTGCCACCACAGAATGCAATGCAGCCAGCACCGAGGTCCCACCTGGTAAAACACATGGGTTTTATGCCAGAACTTAGGTGGCTTCCACCACTGTAATCATCTGAGCACTCCAAAAATAGCTATGATTTATCCTCTCAAAAATATACTGTCTTCTTTTCACAGGTGAGTAAAGACAAATAATTTAGGCATGTGCACCTGTGAATCTATGAATGCACTTACAGGAATAACCATTTATGCTTAAGCACACATTAAATGCTTTGCAAAAGGGCCAGAAAGATTGGGTGCCCTGTCCCAGGCCATGCAGAAAGGTCTGTAACACTTCCTGAAGCAAACTTTCTCTCTCTCCTTCTGAAGTAAGCAGTTACCTTTTCTCACCTTCTGAGTCTACCCAGAAAATGTCATCCACTTTAACCCATGTATCTCAATGCCTTTAAAACACTGAAAAAGAAAAATATCCTACTTCATAGCTTCAATAACTGAACATTTCACCTGCCAAAAAAAACACATTTATTCAATGCAGCACTTTACTGCACTCAGTTTGGCAACGCCTGTGCGGAGAGGAAGGGATGCTGCTGCTACTGCTGCCTCAGTGTCTTCTCATTCTGTGCCAAGCAACCATTAAAAAAAAAATTATATTTTACGTGCTCCCCCCACCCCACCCTGCCCCCAACAGTATGAAAAAGGATCTCTCCTGTTGTCTACCACTCGTCACTCTGCCTACAGCAGTCAGCTGTCAAATCCAGGTCCGGGAAAGCTGGCACATTACTCTGACTACACAGCTGGGAGTAGCAATACTTCTCAGTTTGAATCTCAAGAGGGAGTTCTTGGGTACGTTTTTTGGTCAGATTTTTTGCTGTTGTTGGTTGGTTTAGGATTTTTTCAACTAAAGTTTTAAGTGCTTTCATCAAGTGTTTCTGCCTTCTCTCCTAAAGTCTACTATTCCTCATATAGTTTTACTCATATATTATTACTGTATATGCCTTTTGGTTGAGCAATACCTTCTCTGAAATTTGCCTAGTACAAAACAAAACCAAAAAACCCAAATCCCTTCCCTCCCTGTAAGTAATTAGAGCTAACACTAAGCAATAGTTAGGCGACTTCTTCTGCCACTCCTGGCACACATGGGGCATCCGCCGAAGTTCAGGCTACCAACCATAACCTCAAACACTGAAGAAAATCCCACAGGTTGAATAACCCAAAAGGGATGACTTGGTTTTCCTCAAGTCTAGCTACTCATTACAATACAGAATCACAGAATCACAGAATGTTAGGGATTGGAAGGGACCTCGAAAGATCATCTAGTCCAATCCCACTGCCGGGGCAGGATTGCCTAGACCGTATCACACAGGAACGCGTCCAGGCGGGTTTTGAATGTCTCTAGAGAAGGAGACTCCACAACCTCTCTGGGCAGCTTGTTCCAGTGTTCGGTCACCCTCACCATAAAGAAGTTCTTCCTCATATTTAAGTGGAACCTCCTGTGTTCCAGCTTGCACCCATTGCCCCTTGTCCTGTCAAGGGATGTCACTGAGAAGAGCCTGGCTCCATCCTCATGACACTTGCCCTTTACATATTTATAAACATTAATGAGGTCACCCCTCAGTCTCCTCTTCTCTAAGCTAAAGAGACCCAGCTCCCTGAGCGTCTCCTCATAAGGGAGATGTTCCACTCCCTTAATCATCTTCATGGCTCTGCGCTGGACTCTCTCTAGCAGTTCCCTGTCCTTCTTGAACTGAGGGGCCCAGAACTGGACACAATATTCCAGATGCGGCCTCACCAGGGCAGAGTAGAGGGGGAGGAGAACCTCTCTCGACCTGCTAACCACACCCCTTCTAATACACCCCAGGATGCCATTGGCCTTCTTGGCCACAAGGGCACACTGCTGGCTCATGGTCATCCTGCTGTCCACTAGGACCCCCAGGTCCCTTTCCCCTACGCTGGTCTCCAACAGCTCTGCCCCCAACTTGTACTGGTACATGGGGTTGTTCTTGCCCAGATGCAGGACTCTACACTTGCCCTTGTTATATTTCATTAAATTTCTCCCCGCTCAACTCTCCAGCCTGTCCAGGTCCCTCTGAATGGCTGCGCAGCCTTCCATTGTGTCAGCCACTCCTCCCAGTTTTGTGTCATCAGCGAACTTGCTGACAGTGCACTCTAATCCCTCATCCAAGTCATTAATGAATATATTGAATAGAACTGGTCCCAGTACCGACCCTTGAGGGACTCCGCTAGACACAGGCCTCCAACTGGACTCTGTCCCATTGACCACCACTCTCTGGCTTCTTTCCTTCAGCCAGTTCACAATCCACCTCACTACCCGATCATCCAGACCACACTTCCTCAGTTTAGCTGCGAGGATGCTGTGGGAGACCGTGTCAAACGCTTTACTGAAATCGAGATAGACCACATCCACAGCTTCACCATCATCTATCCACCGGGTTACGTCCTCATAAAAGGCTATCAAGTTGGTTAAGCATGACTTCCCCTTGGTGAAGCCATGCTGAGTGCCCCTAATGATCCCCCTATCCTTGATGTGTCTAGAGACAGCACCAAGGACAAGTTGTTCCATCATCTTTCCGGGGATGGAGGTGAGGCTGACCGGTCTATAGTTACCCGGGTCCTCCTTCTTGCCCTTTTTGAAGACTGGAGTGACATTCTCTTTCCTCCAGTCCTCAGGCACCTCTCCCGTTGCCCACGACTTAGCAAAGATGATGGAGAGTGGCCTAGCAATGACTTCCGCCAGCTCCCTCAGCACCCGCGGGTGCATCCCATCAGGGCCCATGGATTTATGGATGTCCAGATTGTTTAATTGGTCCCTGACCCAGCCCTCATCTACCAAGACAGATTCCTCCTCTATCCTGAGTTCTTCTGAGGCCTCAGGGGTCCGGGGCTCCTCAGGACAGCCTCCAGCAGTATAGACAGAGGCAAAGAAGGCATTCAGTAACTCTGCCTTCTTTTTATCCTCTGTCTCCAGGGCCCCCACCTCATTCATCAGTGGGCCTACATTGCCTCTAGTGTTGGCTTTACCTGCAATGTATTTGAAGAAGCCCTTTCTGTTGTCCTTGACCTCTCTTGCAAGGTTTAATTCCAAGGAGGCCTTAGCTTTCCTAATTGCCTCCCTACATCCTCTGACAACAGACTTATATTCCTCCCAAGTGGCCAGCCCCTCCTTCCATGATCTGTACACCCTCTTCTTCCACTTGAGTTTGCCCAGCAGTTCCCTGTTTAACCATGCAGGTCTCCTGGAACCCTTCCTTGACTTCCTACTTGTTGGGATGCTCTGATCTTGAGCTCAGAAGAAGCAGTCCTTGAATGCTAACCAACTATCTTGGGCCCCCTTACCTTCTAGTACCCTGTCCCATGGGATTTCCCCTAGCAATTGCTTGAAAAGGCCAAAGTTGGCCCTCCTGAAGTTCAGGGTTGCGATTCTACTAGCTATTCTGTTCCTGCCACATGAGATACGCAGCCATAACATATACACTATCCTCCAGCATCTCAATCAACACCTGAAGGTAAACAGGATTGCTTATATTAGAGTTATTCCTGAAGAATGGTTCAGGAACTCCTACCACTGTTCCCTGGGATGAATAGGAAATCTTTTCATCCAGCCTTGATTACATACAAAAAACAAGCTCAAGATGGCATCAACTCATTCTCTTTCCTGAAAATTTGACGACCAACATTTCAGACTAAATACAAGGCTGGGAAAGTTGGCAGATTTATCTTTTTGCACAAAGAAAACTGATTGGTGAGAAGTTTTGTCTCCCGAGTCAGCTAATTCCTGCATTTGTGGTAGTCAGCACTAACAAAAGAAAAACAACACAGAGGAAGTAAGAGAGAAGGGAACATGAAGTGAGGCACAGCTCCTGTACAAAATACATTTATCCTATAACCATCATATGAAATATCTTCAATAACAAAACTGTCTCAGGGGTACACCTGCTTCTCTGCAGCCTTTGCTATAATTGCCTTCTAAAACAGGGCATCTTCCAGATGATCACAAAACAAAATATGGAAAAATTCCTGTTACAAGCTGGTACTCCTAGCTGAGACTCTAAGAAATACCACAAAAATTAGAATGTTAATCATTAGACTCTTGCCACTTGCATTAGCAAAATTAACCCCATACAAAATGTGTTCAGTTCAGGGACTCAACAATAATGTTTCTTAGGAAAGATGCTGGAGGCAGAAGTACTTGGGCAGCATCTTTTTCATATATATACACACACATACACAAAACATATGAACTTCATATATACGAAATATATAAATTAATATAGTATATGATATAATACATTTTATCTTTATATATTATCTACATACACACTTTGTATATATGAAACATATAAGGGTTAAATATTTTATGTATAGAAGTTATATATCCTTTTTTTAAAAAAGTTTAAGACAACCCCAGCCTGTCACACAACTTAGTCATCCACTGAATCCTGAGTGGCTGGTAGTCTAGTAAATCAGTAAATTAACTCAAGTGAAAGTAAAACAGGGTCAATTCCAATTCATCTCTGATCT
This sequence comes from Nyctibius grandis, assembly GCF_013368605.1. Taxonomy (NCBI): domain Eukaryota; kingdom Metazoa; phylum Chordata; class Aves; order Nyctibiiformes; family Nyctibiidae; genus Nyctibius; species Nyctibius grandis. The sequence goes on from NC_090659.1 coordinate 108,772,327, forward strand.
ACTTGCTGACCTTATCCTTATGACAGCTATAAATTTAAACTATATTATCTTTGCAATCCTGTTAAAGTAAGAGAAGAACGCAATTTCATCAGATAGAGTCTGACATTCAGATGCCCCGGGTCTCACAGCACAAGCGCTGAATTTCTATTTTGTACCAAGCCCTTTTAGGCTGTGAACACAGCGTGTGCAGTAGCTATACAGTCCAGCAGGATCTCAGGAAGGACAGTTTGAAAAGGCAGATGATAGATACCCCTAAACTGCTCTTGTTGATAGATTTCAGCCCCTTGGCTGAAGGTAAAAGAACGGCAAAAGTCTGTCTCAAGACAGTGAAACTCAGTTATAATTCATCGATCTAGACAGGATAGGAAGTCCCGCTTTCAGAGCGCTCCAAAGATAAAAGCTAGAGCTTTTCCTTGTTAAGATATACAAAAAGAATAAATAAGAAAGGAAAGGATAAGTTTAAAAAGCCCGAATGTACTGTTCACGCTCACATTACAGGTTAAAACGAGACATAAGCTTTGACCTTCAACAGTTTTCCATCGTTCTGCAAACGCAAGCAACGGGGGCTACAGCCAGTCAGTTCACAAACAGGGGACGGTAATGTACAGAGAACTGCCCGATGAATTTTAAGCAACCGATGTGTAACAAAAAAGAATATTTTTACATAACATGGAAAATGAGCTCATAGCATGTGCTACGGAAATACAGGAAAACAAAGCAGTTACAGGTTCACAGTTAAAAATAATAACCTGGGTTTCTCCCACCACCTTAAATGTCCCTAACCTCTATATAACCTCTCATGACTGAAGAACCTGAGTCACCCTACGTTAATGTCATACGCTCAAACACAGCTATACTTGTGAAAAACTTCATGTCACCCATATCTAAACAACTGGTTCATTATTATATGAGCCACTTCATTAAACATTCACAAGGTAAACCCTGGCCACTGACATCTGCAAAGATACTTCGGAGCTTTGAGAGCTTCGTACCTCTTTGCAAATATATTCATGGCTTCCAGCAACATATGGCACTTTTTCTGTGAATCACAAATGCCCATCATATTTCAAGGAGGATGAAATTCTAAAGGAACTGATCAAAAGTGCCAAAGAGAATTAAGAATATGGAAGTTTGGGTTTACTCTTGAAACAAATTTAGTAGACGTGGCATTTGGAAATTAAATACTCATATTTCACTGCTTTTGAGTAACATTATTAGCCTAGCTTTCAACTTTCCTTCCCCCTTACCACCCCAAACTGGAACATTACTCCCCTCCGCTTTCTTTGGGCATGCACACACTCCATTTTTTGAAAGCCAACCTGAGACACACTTTTTCATGCACACTGTTTCCTATGGTCCTTCTGTACAGGTACTTAGTCTGGGTTACATCCCAACACAACCCAAGTACTCTGAAACCCTACACAAGTATTACTGAAGTCTATGTGAAATATGTACAAGGAAAAGAACACTTTGATCAATAACCCAGATTTGAAAGTTTGAATATTTAATAAAAACATTAACCTGCTGAATACATATCTCTATAGAACTTCTGTCTGAATTTATATTTTATCTGTTTTTGATAAAAATACTTTAATGTAGATTTGAGTCTTCCTGCTGAAAAAATGAGAACTAATTTAGCTGGGAATATGTCTTTTAGAAGTACTACATTTCTCAGATGAATAACTGAGAAGAGCTAATAATTCTTTAGCTGTAAAACCTTTATTTAGACACAGTTATACATGCATAAAAACTGTTTTTGCTAATTTTTGTGGATTTGACCTAGCTTTGTCCTTACGTTCAGTCTTGAGCTAGAAGCAACAGTACAACTACCTATTCCTCCCATTTAAACGCTAAACTCCTCGCCATTAATTCCCCTTTATCTAACGGGGTGAGTATCTTCAGAGTTACCATATAACCTGCCAGGAACCACGCAGCAAAGTCATTGCCTCAGGAGAGGGGGAATGCTGCAGCATTCTGTTCCAGCAGAGAGAGGTGAGACACAAGGAGCACAAATGACTACTGTCAGGGTAGCTCTGGCCCCTCGGCGGCAGAGGCCAAGTGCCGCTGACAGGGCTGAGCTACCTTGACAGTAGGACAGCCCGTCCCACTCCCATCCTCCCACGGGGACACAGCCACAGCCACCACCCCATCCAGGCAAAGACAAGCAACTGGAAAAAAAATGGTTTCCACTGTGTCACCGGCCTCACCCCAGCACCCTGAAGAGACTCCTCCCTAAGTTCCTTCTCCTTCTGAAACGGTTGGGGGCCCCAAGAACAAGGAGGATGTTGTAAATACCTTAGACATTCGACTAACCTAGTTATATAAATAAACAAAGGGGAGCCTTTTTTTAATTTAGATGGGTATATCTCACTTCAGACGACTGGGCCTTGAAAAGATAGTTTCTAATTATGATGGCTGTATTTCACTTCAGACAACTTGGCCTTGGGAAAACAGAGGCACAGAAACCTAAAGATAAGGGAGTTGCAACAGCTGCCTTGAAGGACATAGCTTACATGACCTACGTGATCCATGGACTGAGTTTGCGCAGAAGCAGGGGTCAGTCAGCGAACACAGTGAGGAAGACTACAAGCCTTCATCTGAAGACCCCTGACGACCACCAGAGAAAACGACTGCGCATGCGTAACGGACATTTACATATATTAATGAGTTCCGGGAAATCTCATGACTATGCAAATGAGTTCTTGGGAATCTTATGACTATGTATAACTTTATGGTGTATAATCTCTGAAAATTTGCAAAATCAGTGGAGCACTCATGGTGGATAATCCCCAGTGCTGCCCAGCGCTGCAATAAAGAATGCCTGCTTAATAACACACTCTGGTGTTATTAAGTTTTCTTTCGGACTCCTTACCCAGCCACATCTAGCTTCCCACTTCGGTGAGGAAAGTTAGAAAGCAAGGGGGTTTGGAGATCTCCGATTTTTGTATCACTTCACCATAAGGGGACAGTATCTTCTTAGAGATTCTTCTTATCTAACTGACATATCAGTTGCTATATCAACTTGGTAGCCAATATCTCGCACCAGCAGAGAACGTGCCCTTTTCTAGATGCCCTCCTAATGTTCAGACCGGCACAAAATCATACTGTAAAATAAGAGCTGCTCTAATTTACTCTGATTTACTTTACATCTGTGACGGACAGAGACGTCGATAAATCCATGGGTCCTGATGGGATGCACCCGCGGGTGCTGAGGGAGCTGGCGGAAGTCATTGCTAGGCCACTCTCCATCATCTTTGCTAAGTCGTGGGCAACGGGAGAGGTGCCTGAGGACTGGAGGAAAGCGAATGTCACTCCAGTCTTCAAAAAGGGCAAGAAGGAGGACCCGGGTAACTATAGACCGGTCAGCCTCACCTCCATCCCCGCAAAGGTGATGGAACAACTTGTCCTTGGTGCTGTCTCTAGACACATCAAGGATAGGGGGATCATTAGGGGCACTCAGCATGGCTTCACCAAGGGGAAGTCATGCTTAACCAACTTGATAGCCTTTTATGAGGATGTAACCCGGTGGATAGATGATGGTGAAGCTGTGGATGTGGTCTATCTCGATTTCAGTAAAGCGTTTGACACGGTCTCCCACAGCATCCTCGCAGCTAAACTGAGGAAGTGTGGTCTGCATGATCGGGTAGTGAGGTGGATTGTGAACTGGCTGAAGGAAAGAAGCCAGAGAGTGGTGGTCAATGGGACAGAGTCCAGTTGGAGGCCTGTGTCTAGCGGAGTCCCTCAAGGGTCGGTACTGGGACCAGTTCTATTCAATGTATTCATTAATGACTTGGATGAGGGATTGGAGTGCGCTGTCAGCAAGTTCGCTGATGACACAAAACTGGGAGGAGTGGCTGACACAATGGAAGGCTGCGCAGCCATTCAGAGGGACCTGGACAGGCTGGAGAGTTGAGCGGGGAGAAATTTAATGAAATATAACAAGGGCAAGTGTAGAGTCCTGCATCTGGGCAAGAACAACCCCATGTACCAGTACAAGTTGGGGGCAGAGCTGTTGGAGACCAGCGTAGGGGAAAGGGACCTGGGGGTCCTAGTGGACAGCAGGATGACCATGAGCCAGCAGTGTGCCCTTGTGGCCAAGAAGGCCAATGGCATCCTGGGGTGTATTAGAAGGGGTGTGGTTAGCAGGTCGAGAGAGGTTCTCCTCCCCCTCTACTCTGCCCTGGTGAGGCCGCATCTGGAATATTGTGTCCAGTTCTGGGCCCCTCAGTTCAAGAAGGACAGGGAACTGCTAGAGAGAGTCCAGCGCAGAGCCACGAAGATGATTAAGGGAGTGGAACATCTCCCTTATGAGGAGACGCTCAGGGAGCTGGGTCTCTTTAGCTTGGAGAAGAGGAGACTGAGGGGTGACCTCATTAATGTTTATAAATATGTAAAGGGCAAGTGTCATGAGGATGGAGTCAGGCTCTTCTCAGTGACATCCCTTGACAGGACAAGGGGCAATGGGTGCAAGCTGGAACACAGGAGGTTCCAACATAAATATGAGGAAAAACTTCTTTATGGTGAGGGTGACCGAACACTGGAACAGGCTGCCCAGAGAGGTTGTGGAGTCTCCTTCTCTAGAGACATTCAAAACCCGCCTGGACGCGTTCCTGTGTGATATGGTCTAGGCAATCCTGCTCCGGCAGGGGGATTGGACTAGATGATCTTTCGAGGTCCCTTCCAATCCCTAACATTCTGTGATTCTGTGATTCTGTATGCCTTAAAACTTGTTTGACAACTCTGGCTGGAGGAGGGTATGTGTACTACAGAGGCCTGCAAGTCTGGCAAGAGATAAGGGCCTTGGGAACAGAACAATACCCCTGCTGTGCCTTAATTGTTGTGATTTACAACTCTGGCTGAAGGAAGAGATAAGTCCTGTGGAGGCCGGATGGTATCTTTTCCTTGGGGCCAGACTACATGTGCAACAACTTTGCAAGGCATCAACCACGCTTGTGCAGAAGCGGGGTCATACAGCAGACACTACAACTAGGGGGGATCACAACCACCAGACACCCCTTGGGGGACCACCATCTCATTTTGAGAACAATCTAAGACTACAAAGTGAAGGCGTCCCAATTAGCATGAGAAGCGAGCAGAGGGAGGGGAGACCGCAAATGACCTAAAGTATTTAGACCTTCTCGCTTGCAACGCTGGGGCGCACTCCCACCTGCCACCTGAGGACCAACCCTGCAAGCGATTTACTGGAGGAGCAACTCTGCAAGCAATTTACCAACTCTACAGACAACTGGATCCTAGGATGGTGATATCTCTTTCTCTCTCTCTCATAATCTCCGTCCTCTTTCTCTTTTCCCTCTTCCTTCTCTGTCTTTTGGCAGCGTCTTTAGAAACCCAGGACACTTACAACCATGCCACTTTCCCTTATTAATAAATTGTTCTTAATTTCATACCAGTTATTTGGTGTCGTTTCACCTTAATTTACTCCAAGGGATTTATGAACCAGTTGCAACCAGGTCATAACAACATTTTTTTTCAAGAAAACATCTGAGGAATTGCCTGGCTCTGTAGATATTATCGTCAAGAAGTTCCAATACAAGAGAATACGCTGCTAGGCGAAGGAAATCAGAGATGCCCATACAGCCACGCAGGCAAGAAAGGCATCTAGCTGAAGACCCACAGAAAAAAGACAACAAGTGAGATGAGTTTTCAACTACATCAGTTACCACCTACCCCAACACTAGCACAGTGTGGATGCCCCAGGACAGCTCTACCCATTTCAGAGACCACAGCACTTATGCTACATTAAGGTGAGTACGTAACAGCAGCACCATTTTAAATTCCTTTTAACTATTATTCCAGTAACTGAAGAAAAAATTGAAAATATGCCAACACTTGTGTTGCAATGAGATGCTCACACTTGACAGAAAGACTCAACCTAAAATTGAATTTCAATTCTCCGATGTTTTTCCACTACAAGAATTTAATATTTCTCATAGCACTATTTACTTGTTAGTCTCTTCTCAATTTACCCAGTAAATATTCCATTATAGCTGTCTTACTTTTAATCATTAGCAGCTGTTCTACATTACATCATGAAATATTTTAGAAGACTATTATTGCTCATAAGTGCTTAAAAAGCATCCAAAGGTAAAATAAAATATGAAGATGTTATTTTTCCAAGCATAAAAGATTAGCAGTAACAGAGAAATTTCAAGATTGATTAGCTTCAATGACCCACTGAAAAATTCAGCTGCACTAAAAAGAATAAAATACTTTTTGAAAACAGAAAAAAGTCAAAATAATTTATGCTTTAAATTTCCCACATTAAATAAGGATTGTGAAAGTAGACCCACAAGAACAAAATTGGCTAATGAAAACGAAACATTTCCTTGGCTTAGAGTACCTGCAGACGTGGTACATAAAACTTTTTCTTTTAAGGCTTGTCTTGTTAAGCTAATTGTAATACTTGATCCAGCAAGGAGCAGAAATTTGACTCAAGTTCAGTCAGTCAGCGTATTCAACCTTCAACTCCCACACCATCTTTTCCATACCTAAGGAACTATGGGATGCCTTCCAAATTACTTGCAACATTTGATAACATTCAGTAACAAAGTGTCCCTAAGCTAAATGCTGCCTTAATTTGCATTTGCACATTGCATTTTCAATTTATATCATATCATTCACCTCCTCCATAACATTATCACATTTTCTTCTCACATTCTTCTGTGTGCTAAAATAAAGTCTCTCTTGCAGGCCAAAGGAATATTTATTTGCTGGAATATCTTTATTCTCAGCTGCTGTCCTCTTACTATGTCCTCTGCTGTCTTTATTCTTCAATCCCATACCCACCTCTTCAATGCAACATGAACAAATGAGTTAAACCACTGGAAAAAGTTAGTAGTAATGGTGGATTTCGAATCTTTTCATGTCTCCAGATCCAGACAGAATGCCTTTTGAAAGATGCACTTAAGCAAAACTCAATTTTTGCATTCAATACAGGAGTGACAGAGTAAAATAATAGGGTTATGATATCTGGGGAAGTCAGACCAGATGACCACTTCCCCATACACCTATAAAATGCAACTACTGTAACACTAAAGAGCTGTAGGGGGAAAAAAAAAAAAAAAAAAAAAATCACATACTAGTTGAGTGGTCAATGTTCAAAACTGTGCTAGTGAGCAACACACTAACACAAATTCAAAAATCAACGCAAAAGAGGTGGTATAAGTTTTCATGAAACCTGATGTTAAGAGAGACATGAATCTGCTGACAGTATCCTACAGGCTCCCCAAGGACCAGGTTGGAAAGATGCCTCATGCATCTGTCATCCCTGTACAAAACTATCACCTTTCAGCTCTGGTCTCTCACCTTACCCTCCTTTCTCCCTTCAATCCATTCTTTACATCAGTCCCAATAACTTCTGTCACAGCTATTTACAGAGCTTTCTTTTACAGTGCGCCTCCTTCTTCCAAGACTGTTTCTAAACTGGTCTAAGAGCTGTACGTACTAGAAACTCCCATTCAAAATTTGTGTCCTAAAGCTGGAAATAAGATGAATATTTCTTTGCAATCCACTAATTAAAATACACTTTGCATCAACACTCACTGACCTACCACAGTCTCTCATTGATAACACCTCTCGATTTCTGCTACTGGTCATTATTTTCATGTTACCACGTCGTTCTGACATGTAGCATACATCTAAATATATTCCAGATGGTGCACTTACTTTTAAAAAGCTTCAGCTTTTTGTGACCACCATGAAAATGAATAGATAAACAGAACTTATTTATACTTTTCAGGCAACATTGTTGGGGAAGCTATTGGCACAAAAGCTAGAGAAAGTAACAAATCACTACAACCCACAGCTGTTAAATAAAAAATAAAAACACCTAGTATTTTACCTGAGACCCTAACACTGCTCCACAAATGGCAATGGAAACACCATGAAAACAAAGACTCGAAATTTTAATTTTATTTTGCAAATATACTTCCCATATCCAATTCAAGTGAGTCTCAAATTTCAACCTGAAGCGAAAACCTCAAGAAACAGGACAATAGAAAACAGTGAAGACCTGTCTTGCAAATACAGTACTCACCCATGAGCCAGGACGTGTAAACTTTCAGAGAACTCCTTAGAAGTTGCCCTCTTCCCATGCACAATCTCACATCAAGTAGACATCACAGTAAATAACAGCAACAGTTCAGAGAGATCTATTCTTTAGCAGAGACGATGTAACATCATCTCAGCATGCAATTCGCAAAATACATGAGCCAGCTGAGGAATTACCCATTTCTGTAAGCCCAAATCAGTGAATTCCCGTGGCTGGAGTATAATAGAATCCAGCAGAACGTGTGCCTACTGAGTTACAAGTCTGTTAACAGCTATGGCTGAAGTACATTTTGGCTTTCAGTGTATCTTAATATAAACAAGCCTCAGATGGAGAGGCTTAACACAGCTATTAATATGCATTCTAGTATCATCAGCTTGTTCCTCTATTGCTCTTCATTTTAAAAAAAAAAAAAAGTTTGAGAGTGACATTTGGATTTGTGAGCTCATCAGGACCCCCTGCCCTGCATTAATGAGGTCTAAAGAAGCCAAGTGCAAGAACGTCACCCAGAAGTACAGACCAACAAAATTCAAGACTAGTACTGTACATACAGGGGAAGAGTGATGACTGCAAAAATAGTATTTCCCCAAAATTGTGAGGTATATGCATTATTTCTCCACCAAGGCAGCAAGAGACCTATGGAGACAGAGACACTTACTGTCATTTTCTGCTCTGTAAGACCTGGTCCTTCTGTTGTGAACCTGGTGGAAAGCTGCTGCCGCAGAGCTGCTGTTTTGAGGACTCTAGCACTCTGACTCAGACATATGAAAGTGTCAACATAAACAAAACATCAATTAATGTTAATTTTGCTCAATGCCAAGATTATGGAAACAAGGCAGGCACTTTCAGCAACTCCAGTTTAAAATGAACAGTGGCAGTACTAGCTGTTATTTCAAACAGATACTGGTTTGTAATCCCTAGCATGCTCATAGCGAGATCAGCATGGCACAAGTACCTCAGACACACTCCTTCTCTTCCACACTGCTAGCAGGTAAAACTAATTTTAAAATCACAGTACTAGTGAGGTTGACTTTTCTTCTCCAGCTGCCTACCTGCCCAGTCTCTCTGCAAGAAGCACAGTCAATATTACCACAGAAAAATACCACGAAACACAGTTTTAGATAATGTTTTGTGGTCTTGGTCACATAGGGGACAGATTTGAGAGAAATTATACTGCCATTTAGCTCCTCAAAAAGTTCCCTTTGTCATTTTGTTTTCCCTTGGGTTTCCCCCACTGAAGGACACCAAAACTTCTTCCCACCTGTATGCTTTTCTGAGGGGTTTACTAACGCACCCTCATTTCTTCAGGCATGTTTGCCAGACATCTCACTTCTCAAGCACAACCCTAGTACTTCACAGGGGTCTATACAGAACACACAGGGCCATAGGGCATAGGCAAAGCAGTCTACCTGGATCCGGTGAGCATCAGCTAGATCAAGATTTCCTGCATGAGGAAAAAACACATATGCAGCTCAGGCAAAGGGGAGGAACAACCCTCTGTTGAAATAAGCAGAGAGCTACCACAGGAACAGCGTGGTATAGGTAATTAAGGATGGGAAGACCTCTAAGACTTCACTGCCAGGATGGCCCAAAGAGATTTATACTTCATTTATTTTTGACTGAAATAAAGCTAGCGGCTGTGGCTTTAATTGTTTTAATTTCCTTTCATTCATTCAAAGCAAAGTTCCTTTAAAGAGATTTTTATCCCCAGAGGCAGTAGCTGTTTCTTTATCCAAGATGGAGAGCAGAGAGCCCAGCCTGCAGAAGGTGAGAGATTCCTTCCCCACTGTTCCTGCCATCACTACAACTCTTCACAGCTGGGACAAATCAAAGTCTCATGGAAACAAGGAGCATTAGCTCCATTGGACCAAGCAGATTTTCTGTGATCACTGGCCTAACTCCTGGTCAGTTAGCAGGTCACTATTTGGAAACTACACACATTTCTCCTTTTTAAAATAGTCATTACATTACAATCTGCATGTTAGTGATACTGTAATGAACTACCCAGAGACTCATTTTGGCTGACAGCTGATGAATCATCACCAAAACCACAATTTTTTTTTCTATTATTATCAAATGATCCCAGATAAAAATTACACAGCTCAGATATGAATTCAGAAATCTGCCCCAAAATATTGTTTAAAATGTGCATTGGGTAGTTTGCTAAGCAATGCTTACAGTAGCAGATGTCTGTTATCAGAGAAGACATTCATATACACAATAAAGAATAATTCTCATAGTTTTAACTACACACTGTGTTGACAGTAGTCAGGAGACTCCAGATATGTATTTGTTAGTTGGTCTGCTTCATTACTATTTCAGGAAGCAACATTTCCTTTAAAAATTAGTGCTGTATAATTTCTAGTAGCATTTCACAATTTTAGCATTCAGTTTCTAGAAAATCACTTACCCAAAAACTATGTCATAGTTATAAATACTCCCAACACCACCACTCAGCAAGCACTCGGGCACTAATGATCTTAAAGGAAACTGGGGCATTTTAGAATTTACAAATCCTATGGATTCAAAGAATATTGATTACAACCAGGCAGTTTTAATGCAGAGTATTTGGCTCACTCACCCTCATCTATGAAACTGCTGCAATATATTAAACAAGGCCATAAATCAGTGATTAAGCACAATTAACACTGAGGGTATTACTGCAGGCTTGAGTAACCTACTAGAAGTATTTAACAAATGATATTTTAGTGAATCATTTTAAATTATACAGTACCCTAGTATTTCTTGAGATAGAAGGCCACACATCTCTCCCAGTCGTTTCAGGTCTATTCAATCCCGAGACAAAGCATGCCTCATCGCAACCTGAATTCGCACCAGATGCTGCAACCTGAGCGTGTAAGTCATGGGCTAGCCTGCTCACATCACTCTGCACTGCACGAACCATCAATCCCCCAGAAAGATCTTCACTAACGAACAGGTTCAAAACTTACATTGTTAAACGCGAGTTTCAAAGTACTTCAGTGAAGTTAGCCCCAGAAATACTTTGCAAAATATCTTCCTCTGTTAGGACAGCAAACGATGTGATACTTCAACAGGGTGAAGGCAGCTTGTGAGGCTGCTTCAGATGGCATATGGAATTAAGAATTTTTTTAACTCACAGCTTCAGTAACTAAAATACAAAGGTGGCACTGCTTACTTCAGGAGTGTGCCACAGTGGCTACTAACTTGTGAACATCCCTTGTTCTAGAAGACAAGCAGCACATTGCAGACAGCTGGAAAAACCACTGACCTGTGAACAACTCCCATCAGACCTGGGGAAGCCTTTCCTGGCTCAAAGCAGAAGGTATTTTTCAAAGAGCTGTAACAAAAACATTCAAAGTGAGTCCCCTACACATCTGGCATCTTTCTACGCCAGATTCTTATTTACAGAAGCAACAAAGGGCCACAAGATGGACTATGGGCATCAAAAATACCACAGTTCACAATGGTTCAAAAGCACTTTGGTATGTAAAATTTTCCACAGAAGCAAAGCCCATCACATCAGAATTATGTACTCAATAGCTTATGATACAGAAAGCTAAGATCTGTGATAAGGGCAGATATTCAAATAAAATTCCTAAATTATACTTTCTATCCAGACTTTAAACATGGATGACAATTTTATGCTGCACATGTGCTTTAACAGATACATAGCAGCCATTTATTTGAAATATATAGCTTACCAGTAACTCAGAGAGACTTCTAATCCTATAGAGTTTCAAATTTTCCTAAACATCACAGGGATTGGCACAAATATCTGGAACGCTGCCTTAAAGGTGCAAGAAACCTAAATATTTAAAGTGAATTTTTCATAAATGACAGAAATTCTTAGTAAGTTGCTAAAAAATTAATTGAAATAGAAATCGTTAGAGAGAAATTTGAAGATGGATGTGGAACAGACAAAAGGGTGCTAAAGCAGCTCATCTGAAAGAGCAATGAAGAAAGATTAAAACAATGAGAGATCTACGGATCTGGAGTTTAACTTGGATTATGGGTTTTTACAAAGGACTGTCTGAAAAGCTTCTGTTATACAGTTTAATCTAGCAAGCAAGTCATGAATGTCCTACTTAAAAATAATAAAGTCAGGGGAATGAACACGCCTGCAAATCTGAAGAGCAGAAGTTGGCACGAACACAACAAAATGTTTTTGCTCTGTCCTTTGTGTACCTTACAGAAGCACTCCTGAATGACAAGACTTTTTAAAATTACATAGAATAAATAACTGGACATCATAGACATTCTTAAAAAACAAGTTTTGGTTGTATTTAAGTTACTGAAATTGCATGGAAAGAAAACGTGATTTCTTTAAAGTTTTCCACGCGCTTTGTGGAACACATTCTGTGTTGACTGCAGTGCATAAAGAGGCTTGAGGTACAGTCAGCAGGTTTCATTTCCATTCATGGCTGATAAAAGATATTTTTTCATAACACTGGATTCTTGAAGCACTTTGGCTAATATCCAGATATAGGCCTACTTCACTTGTATGCAAATATTTTGTACTTCATATAAATCATTACTTGCTGTAATTCAACTAGAAATACATAAGCACACTGTTACTAGGCTGAGAACCTAAGGCACTTGCACTCTGTAGGAAGGAGAATTTATGGTATACAATGCATCACAGTATTGACTTTTATTTAACTTAAAAATAAATAACTTCTATATTTTCTCTGCCAGAATGCTAGCTTTGCAACATGTCTCCAAGGAATAATGCTCTTTTTATAGCTAGCGGACTGCCCGGAGCAGCTTTCTTGTCTTGGACACAACACACTGATACAGCAGTAGCAAAGGCAGGTATCCATAAGCGAAATAACACGGGTACCAGTCAGCCAGCTTGCTTCCTTGCTCCTTCCCTCCTTTGGGTACTTTCTATCTTGCCATCCCTTGAAATGCATCAAGGAGACAAAGTCATCTGTTTAAAATGAATTAATATGAAAGTATAAGAATAAGACCTAGTAAGAGCTGGTAAGAGGAATGACAAGATGCTTCACACAGAAAAAGCAGTATATAAACACAAGATTGGCAAAAATCTCTCTCATAGCATGGAACAGGAGAAATCCCATTCAGAAGGAAAAGCCAATGTAAGAGAAGCAATCAAGATGAATCACATCTCCGAAAATTAATTTTGATTGCTGTGGAGGGTAACAGGCTTTCTTCTCAATAACACAGAAGAAAATTCTAGAGGACTCTGTCTTCACTTTGATGCATATTAAATGATGTTTCCTTGATCCATTTTCTGTGCAAAGTCCACATTACAACTAGCTATCACTCTCTGCTTGTTGGTATAGACTCACCCATCACCTCTAGTTAGGGAGATTTACCCTTGTCTGTTCTTTCCTGCTTTTATAAACACGTACATACCCAGCTCATAATATGTCAGGTTACAGTGTTTATGTGTCTGAGAAGTGTAAGAAAATTCCATTGTATGTAATATTACTGGATTACAAGGCAAGCCAGCTAGCTGAGGCAGAATCATGACATATAAAATAATTTCCCTCCACAGACACAGTATCCAAACAGCAGGCTCTTCGAGAGTCCAGGCTAACTCCAAGGAATCTGTAAGTACTATTTAAGGCAGCCCTTTGCATGCTTATGCTTACTACAGTGTTCCAAGCAGCCAGTAAACACCCACCTGAAAAGTTTTAGGGGTCCATAAAACAAGAGATGGGGAAGCAGGGATGGAGTCACAGCAATCTTAAGAACTCAGTAGTTTAATATTCTCTACCCTAAAACTGAAAATTCGATAGCAGAAGACATGTCTGACAGTGTACAATATGTCTTACAAGATGACTAAAATGAAAGTATAAAGAAAACCAAGAAAAAAAACTACTACAGGCTTAATCTTAGTTCTCAAAATAAATAACCCTTGAAGTTTAAGACGTATAGCCTTTGCATTTCCAAATGCAACAACCAATTTCATAACATTAGCATTAAAAACAAAGTTTGTAACCAGGGAGCACTTACAGTCTTTGCAACATCAATACTGTTAATATTGCTAAATGCACTTTAAAAAAATAATTTCCATAATGTTTACACAACAGCTAAATACTGCATATCTGCTAATGGCTCTGTGCATACAGTTGACCTTCTTTTTAGGCGTAAGAACATCGTACTTCTAAGTAAGTCCCATGAGTTAGATCACCAGCTAAAAATCCTGACATATTTAAGTAAAATTCATAAATAGGGTAGCTAGTGAGTACCTCTTAAAAAATGAGCTCAGAAGCTCATAACAAAACTGTAATATCTGCCAAGGTCTTTCACCTTATCCAAGGTTTCTTCTTTAATAGACCAGTGCAGAGAACAGATTTTTTTTCTATCTGTTGTCACAAAGCAACGGAGATAATAGAGTACGCCAAGGGCCACACTAAGAAAGGGAAAGAGGAAAGAGTGGAATCGAGATGCAAGTCATGCCATTAGAAGAACTAACACTGGATGTGTCTTGCTTCACACTGTGAACTACCTTTCACTGTTAGGTTGGGTACCATGGACATTCAACAAAAACAAAATCTTTTAAGAAAGTCACACAAATCCTCTTCTATTCCATCCCAGTTCAACCAGCCCCTGCTCCTTTTGCCTAGTTCCTCTCCCCTGTTACAAAGATGGATGAGCGCACCCCTTCTGCGATCAAAGGTCAGGGCACTACACCACCATGCAGGATACTCAGAGCCAGCCTAACACCTCTTCTTGCTCCTCCTTCCACTGGAGGGGCGAGCGAAGACACAAGGATGAGGAAGCAATGGTGTCTCTAACAGCAGCTATCCAAAAATTGAAACAGAATGTAATGTTTCCATTTCCAAAAGTATCCTGATGCTCAACAATCGCAGCGGGACTGTTTTGCTGTCAACAAGAAGCATAATGTAAGAACAGTGAAACTGTAAAATCAATCACACACATTAAAAGCATAAATACAAACTGAATTCAGCCTTTGTGGGCACACTCATAATCTCCCCATTAGATGATCACATACTAATGTTCCCACAGGACTCCTATCTTATTTAGCACACAGAATAGATTTTAAAAAACACTGCAAACTGATCTAGCTGAGTATACCCTCTACGTTCATACTCCTAGAGTCTCTGCAGCATTTTATACTATCAATTAATGCATTGCCTCATCCTAGAAATGCAGCAATGATCCAGTACACTGTAGTCAAACTGGTTCCCGAGTCCTCCCTCGAAGGACACTCCAATGCACAACAGAAAAACTGCACTCATGCTTCTCAGTGCTTCTCACACCCCAGAGAAATCAGTTCTTTGTAATTCTTAGATATGAACTGATCTACCTTAACACAGTAATAATCACTTCAAAACTTTTATCCAGAAAATAAACAAATGGGAAAAAACATAAAAAGTGTTACAAGTTACCAGTTTGGTTTTAACATCCACAAGATGTGGTGCTGAGGTATACAGATGAAATAAAAGATACACAATGCCTGAATCTTTCTATGTAATTTATATTGTGTGCATTTGTATATCAAAACTAAAAGACAATATATGGTTAGTGATAGAAACCTTTATTCTCTTATTCCTAGTAAAAATAGAATCCTTACATTTAAAGCATTCCACAATTTATCAACAATTTTCACAGTAACATAAGGTAATAAACACCACGCTACCCTACACATCAATCAAGACTAGTTCCCACAGTCAGGCATAGTATGCTCTGCATTTCTACTTTCTAAATATTATGTATTGCACTACCGTAGGCATTTCTGTAAGAGATTATTTAAGTTACATTTGTTGCTAATGACACAGATCTCGAAACTTTTGATTTTTTTTTTGTTCACAGCTGCTCAGAAGAATAACTAAAAATTTCATTATTATGCCCCCATGTCCAAAACATTTCAGGTGATACAAGGTCTTCCACACTTGCACACCAAGTACAAACCACTAACCCTTACTGAAGTTTATCAACACTGAATCACAGAAAATAATGTCTGACTTGCCTGAGCATAAACTAACCTATAAATGTTTAATGCTGGGAAACTGTTAAAAGGTTACCCGGTGAGGTTCCAAATCACTTTCTAAATCACTGGTACTTTTCGTAAAATTTCTTTTGTTCATTCTTTTATGCCCAAGTGTCTCCTTTTACCATTTGCTGAACAAAACTTCCCAATCCACTTTCCCACATAGAAAAGCAACATGAAATTGTCTGTGTATTTCAGCAAGAAAAACTGCAGGAGCAATATGAAAGCTGTGAAAAGATCATTCTTTAACTAAGGCAGAAATCTTTTACTACACTTTGTTTTTAAAACAGCAATTTCTTTTCTACATGAAACTGAAATTTATTAATAAACATAAGCTACTGCCAGGCAGTGGCTATGCCAGGGCAGGACAGGTCAGGCTTAGAATAACAGGAATAGAAAGGCAATTCCAGGAGCATCCTCTTCCCATAGTTGTCGGACAAGATGGCAACCTGCGGCAGCCTCCTCATAGTAGAGAGAGTACAGGCAGTGGTTAGGTTACTGTGCAACTGCTCATCTTCGGCAAAGTCAGCTGATAAAACTAGTTTATATGCTTCACTAAATACTAAAGGAAAGATGCTGCTTATACATGTAGCTAATGGGCTGATTAGCATAAGTTCATGACAAGTGCCCTGTGCTGTTAAATAACAGCACAGAAAAAGAAAGATTTAAAATACCAGTTCGAAAAATAAATACTTTGCTTAACAGGAGGCTCTCCTTGCATGCATAAGTTCAGAAAAACATCTTGCTGAACCAGATGGCTATTTCACTTGGATCTCTTTACTGCAGACAGTTGCTAGATAGCAAAGGATACACAAAAAATTCCCAACATGCACATACCAAATCTGCTTTATAGAAAAAAACGACAACAAAACCACCCTTAATATAACACTGTATGTAAAGATTAAATGAAAGCAACATTTCTCAGAACACCAAGCACAGAGAAATCCTGAATTATAAAGCTACTTGCCAAGGAAATGAAAGATCTACATGAATAGTTTTAATAAGCCTTTACAACCATGCTTTACAAGAGGCATGAGTACTCTCTCTCTCTCTCACTGATACTGGCTCAATTCCTAATAGCAAAGGTTCTGTTGAAAGTAAAATCATGGTTTGAAGGTTACATTACTGTAAAGATTGTTTGTTACGATTTGTATCAGAAGTGACTTGTCATGTATTGCAATTTTGTTCCCAGGGCCATAAACTGCAGTACAGCATCAAAATTATGACTGAAAGTGGCAGCTATTTAGAGAGGTACAAGAAAATTAATAAGTGATAAGAATTAAAACTGTCAAAATTTCCCCCAAGTATTCAAATCATGTTATTCATAAATTAAAGCAACTACAAGGATATTCATTATGCAAATAAAATTACTTTATGCTAATAACATCAAATGGCAAAAGCATAATCCACACCATTTATCTTTTGGGAGCACTTCCAACCTCTGATACATATGGACAACATATCCGACTTCAAGCGAGTATTCTGCTAAGATCAGAATTTTCTCTTTTCTCCTCCTCCTTACTAGGAGTATGTCCAATACAAAATCATTAAGATTCATGAGCTTTACTGTAAAGTGCACTTACCGGTGCTGGATTATGTTTAGCTTCCACACCAAAAACATTCTGTCGTTTCACTGTCAGCAAATCAAGATCTTTAGTATCATCATCATCATCGTCATCGTCATCATCTTCAAAGAACGGCACGGAGTCTGGGTTTGGTACCACGCTTGGTACAGGAACTTCTTTTTCTTCCTCCTCCTCCTCAGATACCTCTTTCGATTCATCCTCAGACTCGCCACTCTCCTCAGCACCTTCACTGGAAGTAGAACATTCCTCAGTTTCTTTCCTTCTCTCCTTTTCCTTTGTTTTGTTAACAGACACCTTTCCACTGAAATTAGTTCCGCATTTGTCCATTCCTTCCTCACTTATTGAGGAGAGGGTATTTTTATTTTGCTCTGTCTCCTTCAAGCGATCTGTCCCATCAGCGGCCTCATTCGCACATAGCTGTTTCCAAACTTTTTGAAGAAATCTCACACGAGGTGCCATTGCAAGACCAAGTGATCTAAAACATGGAATTAAACAAATGAATTAATCTGAAAGGTAGATACATAAAATTTGACTAAATTAGAAGCTCTCATTGATGGCTCAAGTGATTCAATTTTAATAATGGTAATTCATATTGATACACTTTGACCAACATATTTACAAAACAGTATTTGGCCCACAACAGGACAATCCAGCTTGAGAAATGCAAGTGAACACTGGGAAAGGAAGAAAGATAAAATAACTGAGAACTCTCAACAGTTACAAAACCTCCCAGAAAAGAAAGCAAACAAAGAACCTGAAAAGCTGTGGACAAAAGCAAATTATCTATGATTCAAAGTAAAATATGGCAGAAGAAACACCAATGTAATTTGGTATTGAACATACATGGATGTCATGTCAAGGACTGAGTTAGCACTGATCTCTGTCAGTGTCCTTCACTGCTAGAAGTGTACCCAGAACATTAGCCCCACCATCACACAGTGATGGAGACATTAGAACAAACACAGTATGGATAAATGACTAACTGCAGAAAGAGCCAAGGGAAAGACATTTCTCCTTAAAGGAAATCTCACCTGCCTGCATCCCTCTACAGCAAGGCTTCACCTTCATGGCACATTTAGCTAGCAGTGCCAACGACACTGTTCTTTTACGCAGTTATTCATGACAATTCAAAGTTATACTAGTACTCTATACATGAAGGGAAAAAAATTAGCCAAAAAGCAAAAATACTGTATAGCAACAATACTGGAGAGCATTGCAGGGAACAGATACTCTGTCTCCAACAGATCACTTGACTTCAGTAATTCACTATTATTACACCTGACCCCGACAAATCCAAACTCAAAAAAGCAATATTTAAGTCTCTTTCAGAGTTCAGGAGCCTTCTCATTAGATAATAAAAAATGCGGGGGGACATTGGTACTGTGCAATGAACACACGGAGACTACAGCTACATTTAAAAACAACACAGAACTGATAGCATTTGTAATACTGAGGGCTTGTACATACAATTTCACAACAGAGTAATGTATTTAACCAACTAAAATGGCTACATAAATACACATGCACATACAGATATAAAAGACCAGTCTCTTTCAATTCAGATTATGCGCAGTCATGCATCATCTCTCCTCTCAATGCTGCTCATTTTAAGTAGACAGCATTACGTCTTCTCTTCACCACACAGCTCTGAATAAAGAAACCTGAGTGATGTCACAGGAGAAAAATCAAATCTATACTCTCTGGTGGAAACGTCATTATAAACAGTCCATGAAGCATGCAAATGGTACTGCAGAGCAGCAAGAGTGGACTGCAGGCCTCGGAGAGCCTTGAAATGTTAATGGTAGCCAATGGGACAGAGTAGTCAACAGGAGAGGCACCCTGCTTAAATAACAAACAAAAAAACCCAAACGCAACCACACCTGTGGTTAAACAGGGCAGTTTTCGTACTGGCCACAGGTTAAAATACTGAAAAGTGGAAACGCACCCAAAAAGCAGCCCACACCGTTAGGATGAGGAACAAGTTTTTCAATAAAGTCAGTCTGTATATTTTACTATAACATTAATTTTGTTTAAGTATTTCTGATAAGCCAGTACTGTTCTTCTACAAGCAATCAATAGCAATAATAAAGCAAATAGAGTTTTATGAAAAAAAGATCAAAGGAAGTTTTTATCCAGTGTATTTTGCACATTTACTGACAGTGCACTGCTGAGAGGATAAAACAACACATTTGGGAACTGAAATTGGAGCAACCAGCAACCTTAAACTTAAGCTTCAGTGTTTGACAGCTAGCACTAATTACCTTTGCAATGAAACTATGTGTCAAAGTTTGCCCTATTGACTAAATGAAACAAAACCAACCAAACAGAGCAGATGTAATGCTTCACTGCAGCAGCTGGAGGAGATTCAAACCTGGAATTGGGCCTTAACACCAGGCACAGTAAAACACGTATGAAGAGATTGATGCGACCTCAATGAATGTGTGATCTCTTCAGCAAGGGGATCGAAGCAGCAAAAAAAAAAATCCTTTGCAAGAGAAACACTTTTTTGCTTTTCCAGATTTCACAGCATTATTCTACATAAAGTACTGATGTCAACTGTTGACAAAGTACTGAAAGTAGTAGTACTGTACGGCAACTACGCAATCTGTGTTACTTCTCTTTCTCATGCAGACACAATGTACACAGGGTTGCAACTTCGATTTTATCACAGCTTCTCTTCTATGTCTCCAGAACTAGTATCAAAGATCAGGATCATGGATGCAGAGAGAAATTTGACAAGGTAAAGAAACTACTCTCTCCACAGGAAAAGCTAAAAACCAGTCAAAAAGAGCAGCCTATGATGTGGAGGAGACTTCACCCCAACTTTTCTCATTCAAATATGAAATCCTACCTGCCAGGTTGCTGTTCTGCACTGATGTCTTACTTTAATAATTGTATAAAATTAATTATCAGTTAGTGTTGGCCAATTTTTCTACAATGCTTAGCAACCCTAACAAAAATGACCAGTTCTATCAGAATTCAAATGACATCTGAATCAAAAGAATACAGCCCTCAGACTTGGGGGAGAGGGAAGGTGTTAAGGGCAAATTTGTTAAGAAAGTAATAGTAGATAAGCTTAAACAAAGTTGCTCATAAACAATCTCCAAACACTTTTAATTACATAACTTCTTAAAGAAATGGCAGCATTTTGGCTCTTTACAGCCCCTGTTCCATAGTATATTCCAAATGGAGAACAATTTGAGACAAACACATTCTACTACTGCTAAAAGTCTCCTCATGTTGTAAGATTCAACAGTTTCTTTAGAATTTATTTCTTAATCATTTGCCAAATCTAGAGTCCAGTCATACTAAAAAACCTGAATATATGAACCAGCTATTCTTTCCATCAACTAGAAAGGGCAATATTAGTTTTTATTAATTCATTACATGCCACTCAGACCACAATCCTACTCCAGCTGGTTACAGCTATTCTTTGATTTTAGTGCTAGCATTTCATGCACTCTTCTGGAATAAGAAACGTCCAAGGTCTTCCCATAACGACAGACAAAAAGCAGGTAAGTTATTTAGTGAGATTTCATACATTCTAAAACATAACACTACAAACACGTTAACACCACATTGTAGTCCTCAGACTATGGTAACCTTTAAATGGCAACACAAATTCAGCTGACAAACCAAAAAACAACCATTTCATATTGTGGCCTGAAATGCAATGACTTCTTGGGAGCAAGCTCTTATAGAAAGACATTTTACATCAGCTTCTAAAAGCAATACTGACACCAATGGATTTTTTTGCTACTGTGAACGAAAGTACAGCTGACAGTTCTATTCATCAACAGAAACTGAAGTGGTCAGACATCATCACTCCCTAACGTGGATCAGGGAATGCATAGAAATAACTGAACAAAGCAGCTACAATGCTCAGGTACCTCCTTCAAGTCAAAGCAAGTTGACAAAGATTTTCAGCAAGTAAGTTAAAAGAGTAAAACTCCAAAGAAAGAACACTGTATGGCTTTAAGAAGAATACCACTTTTGTTTGTTATTGAATAAGGAAAATCAAACATTAGTAAACATTTTTTTAAATCAAGTCAATTGAATGGTGTATCAGACTTAAAATACTGCCTTTTCTGAGGTTTGTTAATTATGCTTATACAAAGTATGTTTACATTAACATGGTAACTTCACTATGCCTCTATTTGGATTGGGTGAAGAGCTGGTGTCCTGGTTTAGCCTAAACCAGGCCAATTTTCCTTTCAGTGATTTTTACTTTCAGCTAAGTCTCCTCTAAGTAACTGCACTTTCTGAAACTAACTGCATGTTTTGCAGACAGCGTCTGCTTCCAGGACTGATAACACTCGAAGTTTGTAGTTATCACTGAGGCACCGGTAGGGATGTTGTGCAGAAAGGCTCTTGCTGTACTTAGTCTTAGAGAAACCAAGGTCACTGCTGAATTCCTCACTGCTTACGAGTGAAGAGCCGAAGGGGGGTCGCAGCTGCAGGGGGGAGCAGACAGGACAGGTGACCCAAAATTGACCAACGAGGGTATTCCATCCCATACACGTCATTCTCGGTATAAAGCGGGGGGATCACGAGGGTCTTGCTCTTTTTCTGCTATGGCCGGTGTCCAAGGAGGACTCCGTCTGTTTTCCTGCTGCCCCCGATCCCGATCCGTGCATCCCTGAATCCAGCTCTCGACCGTCGCTGGGCCCAGCCTGGGCCTTCCCGGAGCCTGCCCTGCAGTGGCGGGGGTGACGTGGCCGACATCGGGGGAGCTCGATCTTCGTTTTGTATATATTTGTATATATTTGATTATTTCTATTATTATTATTATACTCTTTTTCATTATTATAATTTATTAAAACTGTTTTAACTTTCCAACCCAGAAGTCTCTCTCCCTTTTCCCTTTCCCTTTCCCTTTGTGGGGGAGGGGGGATAACAGAGAGCATCTGCCACAGGTTTAATAGCCGGCCCAGCTTTAAACCGTGACATCTGGGCATCTCTCTTAACTCTTTAAAAAGACAGACTCTTAAGACACTCAGAGCAAAATCTGCCCTTGCACAAAACAAATCAAACAGGAAATTTAAGACCAGTACAATCTTTTAATTTTCAAGTGTCACAAGAGTTCCTAATCTGCACCTAAAAGATTTCCAGTCCTTTTTGAAATATGAGCCAGTTGTAAAGAATCTGAGGCCACTTCTGCAGAACTGCTGCACAACAATTTTACATAAGTTAGTGCTTCATTCTAATATTAAGTTACTACATTTACTAAATACAAGACATATTCCATTAGTGAACTTCTTCAGAATTATTTGAACACATAAAAACACAGCACAGTGATTTCTTTTACTGTAGAACAGGTTCAGACAAAAATTTAACATAGCCTGAAAAAGGTTAAATACTCCCAGAAGCTATTTCAAGAGAAGAAATGTGTATTACTTGTCTTACAATACGTGCTACATCTACATTTAACATTTAAAATGTTTTCAGAAGACAGGATGAGCAACCATTTGAAAACAGGAGAAATTAAATCAACTGAAGTGACACAAATCTGAATTAACAGGCTTTCCAGATGGTCTGATTAATAACCAAAATGAACATAGAAATTGCTTTTGCTGTGTTACTTATTTCACTAGCCAGCTTTATCCCTTCACATCAAGGAGCTCAAATGCGTGGTATTCCACTAATAATAAGGAGGGCCAAGCCAATTAAGAGTTTATGGGTCGGGATCAAAGAAAAGGCCAACAAAGAGGATGTCATGGTTGGAATCTAACCACTTAGAAGACTGAGATGTAGCCTTCTTTACAAAAGTGAAGGAAGCCTCCACAGTTGCAGGCCTTGGTGCTCTTGGTACCTGAGCCACCCTGATACCTGCTCAAAGGGCAACACAGCACAGCACAAGCAACAAAGATTTTTAGAGTGCTTTAAAGACCATTTCTCCGAGTTAGCTGGATTAGCCAACTCCAAGAGGCATTCTACTGGAACTGCTACTCATGCATATGCAAGTACATTTACTTCTAAGGTGAGTGAAGGTCAATAGCAGGCTTGGCTGCAAAATCAGAAAAGGTAGGTCAAGATCCTAGAAGAAACGAGGATGATGACTAAGAGAAAAATGACCCTGGACCTTGAGAGAGGAGACTGCAACTTGTTCAGAGACCTGTATGGCAGGATCAGAAAGCTCAAAAGCTTACAGAAATAGTTAGAGAAAGCTCAGAAAGGGATGGCTGGATCTCCAGGTGGTTGAGGAGGAGTTGCGTGAGAAATGCCCAAACTCTACAGATCCCTGGAGAGAATATTGAGGTCCATATGAGTAATACTGTATGAGGCTGAGATTAACGAGGTAACAGTGTGAGAAGTACTAAGCCTGGTTACAGGTGTACAAAGACTGGAAAAAATTGGGAAAAAGTAATTAGAGACAGGCTTTTTAGTTGGAAGGAGACTGGGGTCTAGAAAAAGAAGTACAAGGGTAGCGAGAAGGAGGGCCAAGAACCAGCGAAGGGATGACAAGATGTGCAAAGCCTGTGATGGGCGCTGCCTGGGGGACGTGACAGGCAGCCCTGCGTTTCTTCGTGGCAGCCGGTGCAACAAAATGAACTAAACCCTCTGCCCTAACCATGCAGTAAGTCAGACCCACATCCACAGCCAGAGGGACGGGGGTGAGAGAGCAGTGGGTGCTTTCCCTGGTCAATGAGAGGACAGACAGACATGGACAGATGGATCATGTATCCTGGTATCACCCATTTCAGGCCTGACAGCACCTGCAGCTACCTACTGCTTTGTAACACTGATCTGTAAGCAATATTTGCAAAATTAGCTAGGTAGTAAGTTGTGTATATCAGACATTTCCCAAATAACTTGGCTTTGACCTGCTTTATTTATTCTCTATATACCAATACAGGGAAAACCAGAGAAAAACATGCTGCATTCCTCCTGGAAGACACAATGAAATTCACAGAGGAAATTACCTTCCTTGGCAGCCCCTTAGAGCTGTGACTAACCTGTCCATCCAGCACACTCGCCTGTTAAGATCTGACCCTGGAGACTGATACATATACATATAAATACATGTTAGCATTTAACAAAACAGAGTGCCTAAGAAGCAAAATATTTCAAATCCCTGCCTCCTCTTTACCTTGTCTCCTATACAGGACGCCAGACTAATTAATTATTCCTTTCCACCCTGTTGTTTGTTTTACATTTTCTTATGTTTTCAAAGCTGTCCTCTGCAATGAAAAGACAAATTTCTCTTTTATGCAAGCATCGAGGCTCTCCTTCACCAAACTTAAAGGCTGCCTAATGTTACACAAGACCTGTGAAAGTCTTCCTCCAGCAAATTATTCTTGATAGTAATTTGTAACGAGAGGATACTGGAGAGAATACTAATCTACCATAGCTTAAAGGTGCTCAATCTTCAGAACACATATATGTATGGACATGCACACACACACACACACACACATTTTATTGTTTAAATATATTGTTTTCTAGATATATAATAACTTTATCGAATATATAAATAATTTTATATAATATATAAAAAAGAAAAAGACTACTGCTTTTCTGCAGACTCAATCAACAGAGCTTAAGAGAATCTCAGTGCACAGACATGCCAGGCAAGAGAGCAATGGAGAAAGTGGGCAACAGACTGACAGACTGGAATGCAAACCTGACAGGGGCATTAAGCAGCCTATTTTCTCCGCAGGATTTTTAGTGGAGTAACATCTATCAAGCTGGCAGTAAATCTCCACAGAAAGGCTGAAATACTTTTTGGAGAATACACACAGATGATAAAGGGAAGAAAGGATTCTCATTCCAGATTTTGCCATGAGTTTGTGCACAGAACGTAAACCAAGGTTGCTTCTGATTGCAGAATTCAAACATATCAGACTTCGAGGGCCTTTCACATAAATTAAACTGACTGATCCACTGTATCAGCGGATGTGCACTGAACTGAAAGCCAGGGGACTGCAGGGTGTATTTAGGTAGACTAGCAGTCTGGAGAGTGGGGAAGAAGAGTGCCAACAAACTGTTCATTTAGAGCAGAATCTCCAAATTATCTCCCAGATTTATTATCTTCTGACTCTCTGATTACGCTTCCATGAATTTCACAGTCTTGAATAAACCCCTCCTACTCTCTCCAAACAACTGTCTGGTTTCTTCCATTTTAATACAGGAATGACTTATTAGTAACTTTGCAAAGCTGGGGTTAGAATTGAATTTGATGAAGGGCCAAATCCTGGCACACAGGCCTGAGAACAACAGAACTGTAGACTACTCTGTCCACATCAGCATCAGATACTAGATGGTACACCATGCTGAAACCCAGAAAGAGGCACTGGGATTCTAAAAATTCAGCATTACCACCATCTGTCAGTTGGTTTCTTAACACACTGGTTAAATCTGTGTGGTCATCCCTCTTAGTCCTAATCTTCTGCCACTACCCCTCACGTTCAGCATAGTAAGACCTACAATAAGGCCTTAAAGATACTGACAAATCACACAGGTGAAGGGGCAAGCAATGCACGTAGTGAAATTTTTCAAGTTTCTGCTAGTTCTCCTTTTAAAAAATTTCTCAGTCCATAAAGTAAGGAAGCATCTTTTATAACAGGCTTATGTACCTTAAAAAACATAATCATGTTAATTGCACCACAGCACAGGAAGACCAGGTGTTCTACAGTCTAGTAATTTGTCACATTTTAGCTCATTATGCCATGTGCTGACAAGTTTGACGACTTAAGTCATCTCTGTATGAAATTCCAGAGACATAAAATTAATTTACCTTGCATCTTTGAGCACCTTCTTGCTCCCTTCTGACTACCCTATGTCCCACGAGATTATTGGAAAACTTCACGTCTTAAAACAATCTCAGATGGTTGTCATCTGTAAAGTCAACCTGTCAAAATTAATTTCCTGCCCATATAAAATGTGGAATGTTCACATATGTACAAAAACAGACATAGTAAAATAGATGCTATTCAGTCCAGTGCAGATGTTTCATCTTTACCAAGTGCACTGAATCTTCTGAAAAAGTAATTTATGTCCAAGGAACAATGTCCCAATCACACTCAAAATGAGATCACAATATATAATCTTTAGATACTCAATTTCTTTTTAAACAATACACTTAACAGGTTGGCATTTAGCTCTGAGGCTGAAGGGTGAATCTGGGGAAAAAAAACAACAAACTTATTGTTCTCTATCCTTTTACTTCACAAGTTTTGTCTTCTGTTGTATATAGCAAAGTACCTTCTGCTGAAAGAGTTATTTCCCTCTGTAGAGATAGAAGTTTTTACACATAATTTCTATTTAGAATGTCTTTGAAAATATGCAAAAGCACAGCATAAATATGAAATTGTAAATACACTACAAGACTGTCCAATTCTGTGTTAACATAATCAAAACAGCTATTTAAAGCTATCATACACTGCAAAACTTCTCACTATACAGTTTTCACTTTCCAAGTTGATCATACTTACAGGGCATATTCTGCTAGAGGTAATTTGAAAACATCAAATACTTCCTTATTCTTCATTAAGTAAACAGAACGCAAGTAGGATACAAAACACTGAAAGAAACAGAAAAGTATTTAACAAAAAAAGAAACCATTCGATTACCAACACATGTAAACTAACATTATACTGTAGCTCTAAACACAAAATAGAATTTCTCTACTAAGTGCTCTGACATTGATTTCAGACTGAAATTCTTTTACACAATACCCATCAGCCAAAATTTATCACTACTACAGAAGTGATGCAACTTGAAGTATGTAAATATTTCATTAAATGCACATTAATTGCCTGAATTTCCCAATGGTATGGCATGTTATTTTCCCTAGAAAGAATATATGGCAAATTGGACAGAAGGAAACATCACTGATTCAATTTTTTTTTCCTCCCAGCTTTTCTGAATGCTGTTAAGCTATTCTGATATCTGAATTATGTGGAAGCAAGAACACACTGTGTTGCTATCAATCCAAGGTGTCCTGACTTAATCTTAGCCACTAACAGAAAGTGATTCAACTCAATGTAGCTGCATTTCACTGTGGCCTAAAATAATTCATATTACCTTGCATTTGCCATCAACTCATCACACACACGCAGTCAACAAATGCAACTCAGCTGACCAACATAAATTCACAATACAACATCTACTAAGAACAGTCCAAGGTTGAAGTTTCAATTAATTGCAGAGTTCCACCAAGAAAAGTGGAAGCACTGCATAACAGAATAATTTAATCTTGTGTTGCATTTTCCCTTCATCTTTCCCAAAAGGAAAGATTCTTATTCTTCTCATGTTTCTTTTACATTTCTGCCTATCAGCAGCAGCATAAATACTGGAATAATTTAAGTATCAGAAAAGATCCTTGGATTTCTGTTGTTTGTAACCTAATTTCTAACACACGCCAAAACTCCTACCATGAGGTTTAAACCAGCAAACAATAATAACAGCAGCAAATTAAGCTCATAAGGTTATATTCAAGCATACTATAATCACACCCGTGTTCTGCTATGTACAGGCACCTGTCGGAGAAAATTATTGTGTTAGTAATTCATGTGGAATTTAAGAAAAAGAAAATCTATTTCTTGTTAACCTGAGATAGAGGAGGAAAAGACCGAAAAGTTAGGAGTATCGATCTCCTACGGGGATTCTTTAAATGCTTATAAGAGAAAAAACATTTCCAAAGGTGAAAAGAAAGATGAGACAGTAAATTAAGCAATGTCATAAAATCATACTTTTCCTGTTGGCAAACTGAAATAAAAACCTATTAATTGTAAGATATGTAGAGCTAAGAGATATACTTTTCAAGCTGCCCAACACTTCGTTATAGAAATAAATTTTCATTTGCTTATTTTTCCAAATGCTAAGTTTTTTGGTAAAGTTTCCTGTCCAGATCATGTCTTTCAATTAATTTTAGCAGTGGAAGGTGCTAGCACAACTCATTCAGCTGCTACAAAGAATGAGGTGTGGAATAAAACACTTGTTTGCTCACATTAAATTATTAATCATTTTATGTAGATAACTAGAACCTTTAGGAAAAGGCTTCAAATTTAACAGATCTCATTAACCTCCTGCTGTCTAGCAAGCAGTGACAAAAATAAATGACAAAGCCTCTTTTTTCTCTGTAGTGACAGATGAAAAAAGCAGGTTAAACAAGAAGTATCTTTTCTGTGAATCTGAAGATCTACATGAGTCACTACATGCCACAGGGCAGAAATCTCGTTCTGCCTGTTGGATAAGCTATAGAACCATCCACTTACTTTACCGGTATATCTTTGGTACACATGGTCTACAAAATAATAAGTAAGTGATAGATAAAAGGAAGAAAGAACACACCTTTTGCACATGTATCAAGCCCTACAATAACTAAGAATGAACCACCAAACAAATGCCAGATGTTCTAACTCGCATCTATCAGCTGTCTACAGGGTTCAGCTCACTTAGACTCGAAACCATTTTTCAAGTTTGTCATGGACTATATGGAGGATGGTATTGCTCTATGTTCAAAGAAATGGGCATCTAATTAAGGTAAAAGGCTTCAAAGATAATTCAATAGTAATATAAAGATGATTAAAGTCCTCAGCTGACCTCATTCTCTATTATTTTAGGTGTTGTGAACGCTTCCAGCAAAATATACTCCCTGCTCCAAGAGCTCACACCCAAACCAGAAGAGTTAGATACAGCACAGAAGAGTTGGTTTACTTTAAAAGAAGAGAAATGAAGTACAGAAAGAGCAAATTACTCCTTTGATTTTTATTTGATTTCAGTACCTTCACTTCAACCTCCTTCTAAAATACTGTCATTTCTTTTGGATTGTATTAAATTCTCCTAAGACCTGGTCTCTCTGCGTACACACACTAGACAGCTGAGGGAGAACAAGTTTAGTCAGTCCAAACTTTTTTCCTGCTCTGTTACCAATTGCTGTTGTCCACTGCTATTTTTGCTGTTTTGACACCACCTGCAAGGTCGGGTTTTTTTAATAACTGAACGTTACAAAAACATTACATGAATTAACGTATACCATTATGGAAAATGTTAAGGCTGGACATCAGAAACATATTACAGCTCTATTACAGTAGTAGCTAAAGGCACCCAAAACCACCTGAGATTATTGTACAAGTACTAGAAATACATAAGGCAACTCTAATAATTTGCTCTACTAATTTGCTACATTTAAATTTTCATTTAATAATTGTTTTAAATATTGAAATACACACAATTCATACGTGCTCTTTTGAACAGAATTCAAAGTAACAGGGCATGACTGGAATCTCAGGCTGTAATACCCTGCATATCCCTCTGTGTGCGATGAATTTAATGGCCAGACATCACTTCAGTGTTCCAGTACCCCCTACACACTAACATTCAAACTAGCAAGAAAACACATTCGTTTTTTTAAACTGTTTTTCAGAACTGGATGAATTGACATATTAAATACTAAAATTACAAGAAATGCCAAAAGGCAGCATCAGTCCACAAGAGGAACTGCAAAGGTTTCAAAGGAGCGCCAATCTGATTCATCCTCTCTCTTTCCAAGCAACAGCAGAGGAACCATGCCCTATCAAATGAACCATTAAGGTTTTTGAAGCGATTAGTAATCAAGAATTTTTTTTTTTCTTGTTTCCTGTTTTTTTTTAAACAAAGTAAAAGCATCTTGAAGTAATCAACAAGCTTAGAGGACGCAACCACTTAGACCTCATGCCCTCAACACAGCAAACTACATCCTACCCGAACTTCTGTGTATAGCTGTGCTGTTTCACTGCTATCTGATCCATTCAGGCAGGGAATTTATTTCTTACAAATGTCAAGAATTTGGCAGCTTGCAACAGACAGGGTAGACAGCACAATGCCTGTGCCTTTGAGAAATCCAGCATTCCAGATAAGGATCCAAGGTCAGGATTTCATTTGTATTATTGTCATTGTTTTATTCACATTGATATGTAAGACTACTGGGGTACATTTGAATAGTATGTCCGAAAACTCATACTTAAATCTTATTAAGGAGGGACACTTCTATGATAAATCGCCTGTCCATACCTCAAGATTTTCAATAACTGAATGTATAAACAGTTTATCTGCAAGATGACACTGCATCACTACCCACAAATTAAAAATTGCAACAAAAATGGCTTGAAAGGGTAATTAAATGGCATTAAAAAAATTTCAAAATTAATTTTTCATCTGTAACAGTGACAGACGGCCAATGTTTGATTGTATTCTTGTGCTATTTTGAAACTTCATCGCTATTTTCTTTTTCCCAATTCAGAATGATCTTTCTCTGCCTTTTAAGAGATCTTAAAAAGCCAAAGCCAGAAACACAGAGGTTTGTTAGTATTTTCATTCCAAGAAAGATGATGCTGGCTTCCTTATACTCTCTTCCTCCCCCGGCCAGCTGCTCTGTCACTTCTGATAGAAATTGGTGTAACTGCAACTTCCTATGGCAGTTGCAGATGATCGTAATATGTCACCAGTACATCTGGCCTGTGCAACGTTAGGATGAAGCTTACGCTGACATTCCACATGCTACAAGTAATACTTTGTGCACTAGAAAAACGTGTGATACCTAAACACCAAGAATAGTTTTAAAAGTAGTCCCTTGAGCACTGCCTTAGACATGCAGTAGGTCAGGTGGCTCTTCAGGCATTAGCATCATGAGCCCATTTCAACTCACACAGGCTACACAGGCATAGTTACCACCACCTGCTACATGATTATTGTTTCTACTGATGCCATGTTTTAAAGCTTAAAAATCAGAACAATTTAGCAGTTCCAAACACTGCTGCTAGGGCATACATGAGCAGGTCAGCTATTCCAACAGCAGTTCTATCCAACTAACATGCCTTAAGAACTACAGTGTAACAGATGACTTACCCTTTGAGCTTTGTCTTTTAACTCCTGATCTTGAGCTAAGAAAGCTTGCATCCTCTTTTGGATGTCTGTAAGTTTTTCAGGATTAATTCTAATTAAAAAAAAAAAAAAAAAAAGAAGGAAGTTTAATTACTAGAACATGCAAAAACAAGCACTTACTAAGTTCTCAGGAGTATCTTCACATCTTTTGCATTGCTTTAATAAGCACAAAGTTATTAACACTCTGAAACAGCTTAGAATGGTACCATATTAAGGATGAAGCATACACTCCTCAAACAAATAATACAGAAAAGACAAATGGGAGCTCAGACTTTTTATCCAGACAGTTTTCAGTGAAGGTGGCGAAACTTCTTCCAAAGCAAAGCCAAAATCAGCAGTAAAGAGCTTCTCGAATTTATAAAAATGCTGAGGAAAAAATATAGAAGCAGCATAATGAATTATAGTACTACTTTATACTGAGATAGCAGACTTCATAAGGAAATGCTCAGCATTTTTGAAAGCTTAAATAAGATCCATTGCCCTGGGAATACTGAAATTTAAGTACTTTCTTACAGCCAGATGAGCAAAAATAAAGGACATTAAGATTAAGCAGATAAGAGCTCCTCAAGATATTGATCAGGTGAATAAAGAACATTGGCTGTATTGTAGAAAATGCCATTAAACCTAGTAAAAAGGTATGCAGGTCCTCTCCCAGACTCTGGATTTTTACACTTATTCCAGTGATACCTACACTATTCCAATTTATTTGCCCAGATCTTTTCTTATCTACTTCTGGTTTTGATCCGCCAGTGCCACCGAAGTGTATCATACAACCTACCAAACATGGTAGGATTACCCCTCAAGTAGAGGTCAAAAAAGATGCACAACTACCAGATTTCTTAAACTGGTTCTTGCTGCTGTGTACCATGTCATCCCATACTGTACAACAAAATGTAGCCTTTGCTGAAGGAAGTCAAGAAAAAAAAAAAAGAATCAAAATCATGCCTCTTCACATAGCAGTATGTCAGTCTAAAAAACATGACTGAATAAAATACTAGGCAAAAAAACGTTTTATACTTATTTTTTGTAACATAAGCCATTATGATCATCTATTATTCTTACTAAATAGGTGGAGTTACTGAATGCCTTCTTTGCCTCTGTCTATACTGTTGGAGGCTGTCCTGAGGAGCCCTGGACCCCTGAGGCCTCAGAAGAAGTCAGGATAGAGGAGGAATCTGTCTTGGTAGATGAGGGCTGGGTCAGGGACCAATTAAGCAATCTGGACATCCATAAATCCATGGGCCCTGATGGGATGCACCCGCGGGTGCTGAGGGAGCTGGCGGAAGTCTTTGCTAGGCCACTCTCCATCATCTTTGCTAAGTCGTGGGCAATGGGAGAGGTGCCTGAGGACTGGAGGAAAGAGAATGTCACTCCAGTCTTCAAAAAGGGCAAGAAGGAGGACCCGGGTAACTATAGACCGGTCAGCCTCACCTCCATCCCCGCAAAGGTGATGGAACAACTTGTTCTTGATGCTGTCTCTAGGCACATCAAGGATAGGGGGATCATTAGGGGCACTCAGCATGGCTTCACCAAGGGGAAGTCATGCTTAACCAACTTGATAGCCTTTTATGAGGATGTAACCCGGTGGATAGATGATGGTAAAGCTGTGGATGTGGTCTATCTCGATTTCAGTAAAGCGTTTGACACGGTCTCCCACAGCATCCTCGCAGCTAAACTGAGGAAGTGTGGTCTGGATGATCGGGTAGTGAGGTGGATTGTGAACTGGCTGAAGGAAAGAAGCCAGAGAGTGGTGGTCAATGGGACTGAGTCCAGTTGGAGGCCTGTGTCTAGCGGAGTCCCTCAAGGGTCAGTACTGGGACCACTACTATTCAATATATTCATTAATGACTTGGATGAGGGAATAGAGTGCACTGTCAGCAAGTTCACTGATGACACAAAACTGGGAGGAGTGGCTGACACAATGGAAGGCTGGGCAGCCAATCAGAGGGACTTAGACAGGCTGGAGAGTTGGGCGGGGAGAAATTTAATGAAATATAACAAGGGCAAGTGTAGAGTCCTGCATCTGGGCAAGAACAACCCCATGTACCAGTACAAGTTGGGGGCAGACCTGTTGGAGAGCAGCGTAGGGGAAAGGGACCTGGGGGTCCTAGTGGACAACAGGATGACCATGAGCCAGCAGTGTGCCCTTGTGGCCAAGAAGGCCAATGGCATCCTGGGCTGTATTAGAAGGGGTGTGGTCAGCAGGTCGAGAGAGGTTCTCCTCCCCCTCTACTCTGCCCTGGTGAGGCCGCATCTGGAATATTGTGTCCAGTTCTGGGCCCCTCAGTTCAAGAAGGACAGGGAACTGCTAGAGAGAGTCCAGCGCAGAGCCACGAAGATGATTAAGGGAGTGGAACATCTCCCTTATGAGGAGAGGCTGAGGGAGCTGGGTCTCTTTAGCTTAGAGAAGAGGAGACTGAGGGGTGACTTCATTGTTTATAAATATGGAAAGGGCAAGTGTCATGAGGATGGAGCCAGGCTCTTCTCAGTGACATCCCTTGACAGGACAAGGGGCAATGGGTGCAAGCTGGAACACAGGAGGTTCCACATAAATATGAGGAAAAACTTCTTTATGGTGAGGGTGACCGAACACTGGAACAGGCTGCCCAGGGAGGCTGTGGAATCTCCTTCTCTGGAGATATTCAAAACCTGCCTGGATGCAACCCTGTGCAACATGCTCTAGGTGAACCTACTTTGGCAGGGGGTTGAACTAGATGATCTCCAGAGGTCCCTTCCAACCCTAACCATTCTGTGATTCTGTGAATGCACACAAGATACCAAACATAGAAAAAGTAAATAGAGAGAAGGCTTTTCCAGATTTTATTTTGTAAAACAAGACTGAGAAGGTGATAATGACAATATTTACGATCCTAACAAAGGAAAAATGGTAGAATAGCAAAATAAAAGCAGTAGTTTCCTTAATACCAAATTGTATTAGAAGGTACAAACACAAAGTATACTACCTCACTGCAAAGACAGGAGGAAGAGTAAAAAGGCTGGCTAGATGAAATCAACATGTTTACAATGACCTGACACTCAAGAAGAAAGCTTAAAGTAGAACTGAAGACAAGTATAAATACAGCACAAATACACTGGGATAAAATAAGAATTACAAGCACAAAATGAGATACAAAAGTAAAGAAGGGGTCACATGAAAAAAAAAAAATAACCTGAGTACCAGTAGTAAGACAGCCCAGAAGTGCTGGATGGCTGTTAAGTCATGGGAAAGCTACTAAGAGATGACCTCAAGGCACTTAAATTAGCCATTGTCTTTTTTCCTTTGTCTTCACTCAAAGTGGCAGCTGCGATCAGACAGCTAACAATAGCTACAGCACAGTCCAAGCTCACACCAGAATCGCTAATCACGGGATAACAGGTACTTAGATAAGCCAGATGGGTCAAAAGAAATTTGCTCCATAGCAACTAGAGAGAAAGGCAAAGCACTTTGAGTCACAGTTGTATCTATTCTTGACAACTCATCTGAGAGAGATAAAAATCTATGAGACAGAGCAGGTAAACATAGTGCCCATCTTCAAAGGGGGAAAAAAAAAAAAGAGATGTTAAACGATTAACTTTTTTCTTTATACTGAAAAAACAATGTGTAAGCCACTAAAGAAAATAAGCAAACACACAATGGCCAACATAGCTTAGTCAGAAGCAAAACATGGCTAATCAGTTTGATTATCCTCATGGCAACATTAGCAGGCTTTAAGAATAGGAAAGAAACAGCAGATGTCATATTCGATGTCAGCAAAGCAGTTGCACATTCTCATAAGCTAGGGAAACATGGTCTACATGAAATCTTTAAGTAAATGCAAAACTGTCCTTGGAGCTACACTCAAAGAGTAGTTGGGACTGTCAAATACTCACTGTTGTCAATGTCAAACTCAAAATGCATACCAAGTTCCAGTTCTCACCTGGGCCCGCTATTACTTACTATTTTCTATGACTTGTAGGAATATGATTCGTTATTTATAGGAAACAATACGTCATTGGGGCTCCAAGCATAATGGACAATAATCTTAGACAAGATGTAACAACATTTTGTGGACTGCACATAAATTTTAGTTTGAGTAATTTGGTTGAAACTTGGAAGAAAACGGTTTTGAAAAAGACAGAAAACATAAGATACTTCACAGTTAAAAGCACAACAAGACAATGTGGTGTAAATCTAAGCAATGCCAACCAAGAATTTGGTGCCCCGAGCACATTTTGAGGTTATGTGTTTGTTAATGAATGAGCAAATTTGCAACACTGAATATTAAAAAGAGTCTTAATACTGGATTCTCTCTTCTCCAACACTGTATCATGACAACCACTCACTGTCATCTTCGTCTCATGCTGGGGTTCCAAATATAAGAAAGCTAGTCATTATTAAATGGAATTTTGGTTTTAATGAGTTTGCATGTGTTTTGTTTCTGAACAAATAAACTCTTCACAATAATTACATACATGTGCCTATTTGGAGAAAGAGACAAACCTAAAATCTAAACCCTTAAACGAATTATTGTCATCTATAAGCTTGCCTGAACAGCTAAGTACCAGTGAGCAAGAACCAACTATGCAAAGACTAGAAGGGGATTTTATGACATTGTCTGTCATTTTAACTCAGATATTTCTTTCTTTTCTTATTCTGTGAGTACAAATCTTGCATTTAAGGAGCAGTATAACTTTTTGAAACTGTTCTTTTGCCTAGCAGTTGCATAAATGGCCACACTTGACTGTGCCACAGTATAAATATGAACTCAGCTTGCTTGGTCTTATGAACTGATCAGACAGCACTCCCCAAATTTCCTGGTCGATACGCACTCTGCTTTCCTCTCACTTCCCCTGTTTTTAACACCAGGATACAATCACTGCTTTAACTAGATACTCTCTCTTCCCCATCCTCTCCAAAGTCGAATTTAAACAAAAGAGCTCAACAACCACCAAAAAGACCATGCTGCCATGATGTAGCAAAACAGTTTCTATACTCCGCCCAGCTTCCAAGTAGTGGCAGGTTTTGCTCTATGCTCTCAGCCTGGAATGTGGATCCCTGCAGTTACAGTGGACGACCTGGAAGGCTGGAGAGTAAAGGAAGAGCTGGGACCTAAAGAAGGCTGTTCAGAGTTGCCAGCATAACACCAGCACATCACGTACAGGTGCATAACGACGCTGGTCAGTGACACCAATGAACTGTCCTACAGTAACGATGTAATTGGGAGGCAACAAGTTTTAATAGAATCACATTGCCATGTGAAATACATATCCAAGTATTCTCCACTGTCAGAAAAAAAGGTGTTTTGTTCTTGTTACTGTTTTCTTCAAGAACCACATTTCTGTCATAATAGTAAAGAAAGCAATATTACATTGGGGGTATCTATATACTTGCACTTCCTTTGCTAAAATTTTCTAGACACAAAGTTTGTTATGCTAACCCCTTAGGAAGCAGCTCTTATCTTGTTACTCAACAAAATTGGATGCCATGAAGTAGTCTCAAGGTATTATCAAAAATAATTTCAGTTTACAGCTTGCATCTAAAACTTTGAAATTATAGACTTGTTATAAATATGTACATAATATTTAATACTTTCAGAGTAGCTTTTTGCCATATTCGAATGCTATAAAATACGACATTTATTATTACATATTTTGCATTTTCTCTTGCTCTGTTCGAACAATGAAAAAGATGTATTGTTAAAAGCACTATCTGCAAATTGGCAGCTTGTGCTGATTAGAAAGGAAGGGTATACTAACAGGCTCTACAGGGAGCTTAGATTAAAAATTGAAAATCAAGAAAACAATCCAAACCCTAGCCTTTTGAATAGGTATTCAGGAAAAGAAAAAAGTTCTTTCCCTTTCTGCTTTCAAATTACGGAACTGTTTTAAAAGCTCTGTCTAAATGAAACAAAGAAACGTTAAGAGCTGTTTCTAAGTCAGAAAACACAGAACAAGGAAAGTAATAGAAAACTAGTGCCTGTGATCTCTACTCAAGACAACAGATTAACAAGAACAGCAAAGGAAACACTTTAACTGACAGTGATGTTTTAGAAACAAAAAGCTTTCAGAATGAATTTCAGAAGTTTGAAGAGTTAAACTCTGTCAGCAGCAAGCAATGCTCATTACTTTCTAACTCACAAATTAAATCAGTTCTTGAGAACCTATAATTAGGTAAATATGCACAAACACCACCAGAAGACTTCAAGAGAAGACCTGGAACAATGATCCATGGGTTGGTGGAACTTCTTCAACAATTTATCAACTGCCAAAACACATCAAGTTTGTATTAACTGGAAAACCTGCTAGAAGTAAACAACCTAAGAAAATCTGTAGTTAAAAACTTTCAGGATTAAACTGGTTTGCAAACCACAAGTAATCACAAGAATTTTTGAAAGATTTTAGTTAGCCTCTTAAAAGTACAGCGCTAAACCATTTACACCTACCACACTAAGCAGACACATTGTAAGTAAAAGCATTCCCCTTCATTAAGATGTTACAAATACTAATAAGGTATGTTTTGCAGATTGAAAAACTGGATTTCAGGGCAGGCTGTCAAAATATATTATCAACCAAAAGCCCTGACTTTGCTTATAATGATTCTAGTTAAGTATGTTACCTAAATGTATTTATTATACATATATATATATCCATATCAAGCCTTAGTGGCTTGATAAAAGAACAAATTTTTGGGGTGATGTTTACGAAAAAAAAAACCCTTACTTTAATGCATCTTATTATTGAATTTACAATAGAAAAAGCTAATGAAGTGAAAAAGATTCTCATTTAGTAGATTTTAATAATGGCAAGTCTCAAAGTATGTGTTCACTTCATTTCTTAGAATCAGAGAATGGTTTGGATTGGAAGGGACCTTAAAGATCATCTAGTTCCAACCTCCCTGCCACAGGCAGGGACACCTTTCCACTAGAAACTTTCTTAACTCAAGTTTCGACATAAATGTATATGGAAAGTGTAACAAACAACAGATAACCATATAAGTAGTGGCAATTTCTTAACCATCCTTCATTACACTAGAACTCAAAGAATACAGTATAGTTAATTTTGAGCAGACCTGGAGGTTTAAGAAATGAGGTAATAATAACCACTTAAAAGTTTCACCCTATTTTGATTTCTTCTCAAAAACAATTATTCCACAAACACTCCTTGCATACAGTTAATTACCTTCTTTGCTTCAATATCCGTATCTTCACCTTCAAACCACAGCTTTTCAAAGTAAGAGTCCTAGCCTTGCTCATACCCACTTGTACAGAAACTTAGTTTTCTACCTTGTCATCCTTCTCTAGATTTCTTCTAGCTCCACTCTACGATCTTTGGCATGGTGTAACCTGAACTAAGATAAGTATTCAAAACGGAGTCAAGTTCATATCATATTTTCTGGCTTGCTTTCAATTCTTCTTCTGTATTTCCTTCACATTCTGTTTCCTCTTTTGACTTAGCATTAGACTGACAAGACTCAAAGAACAAGTAACTCCTTCCTACCTATAGCTGCTAATCAAGAAATTACCACCAATTCTTTTTAGTGCTGTGGGGTTTTTTCTATTATCTTTACAGTTAGGGTTTTTGCCTTTCCTACATGTCCACTGCATTTAATAGAAATTGAAAATACAAGTGCTTTTTTATTTTAAAATTATATCATTATATGCTTCTGCAACTCTTTCAAAGTCAGTTCTCTCTTGTACAGATAGCATAGATTCTACAGGTCTCCATCGGAATACTCTCTCTACTATGTAAAATAACCATTTAGCCACATCTTATTTCCTGTTCTTCAACTAACTGATTCAGAAAGACCAGGACAAATTGGAGAAGTAGTCTAGAACTAAACAAAAGACAGGTCAGAAGAACAGGAATGATAAAAGGTATAAAAACATACAAGGACAGATTAAAGAAATTGTAATTGTTTAATCTGCAGAAGAAAATAAGAGAAAGAGGTTGCATGATAATGTTCAATTACACAAAAAGTAGTTGCAAGGAGTAAGAGAATACATAATTTTCTATATATTTTTGGCACAGGACAAAAGAAATATTTCACTTAAATTACTTGCAGCGCTTATCAGACACTTGAAGAAAAAACCTTAATGGCAGGAACTGTTGAGTATAGATGAGATCACTTTGGTAAATTGTGAAGATATTCATTGGCAAGTTAGACAAGCACCTGATCAGAATGATTCGTGCAGCTGATCCTGCCTTTGGGAAAGGGGATGGAATAGGTAATGTCTCAAGGTCTTTTCCTTCTACAACACTATCAAAATCTCCCTTGTTTGTCCAGCTTCAGGGAATTCAAGCACTTTACTCCATAAGGATTGTCATAAACTCATCACACATTATTCACGTAGAAAGAAGGCTGAATAACAGACAAGCCATTAGTCACTTACTTGATTTCACTGACAGGTACTTTCCTCTGCGCCAGCTGTTCCACCATGCCTTTTTCTTCTGAGGGAAGCAATACCAACAATGCTTCACCACCTTCTTTGTATCTGATCAGGGAAAAAAAACACAAAAGAGACACCTAAAGCAAACATGCAAAAAATACAGTTTTTTGTTGAAGTTTTCAATAACCAATGAGAATTTACATTTGCTTCCCTATAAGCAGCCCAAAGAGCAGACAGAAATCCTCACTTTACAAAGGGAAAAGAAAAGGCAAACCAGTTAAGCGACTTGCCAATATCTTGGGCTGATTTCAAAACTACAACTAGAGCCCTAAAGATCTGGGACTAAGACATAGATTCAGATCAGTGGATCTTTTCTTCCCTAGATTTGAAATATTTCTGTAGTAATCAAATGGCACTTGATCAAAGCTTACAATACTAGAAGATCTAGCTACTTGCATTCATCCTTTACCAACAGGCAAGTCTTAACACCTGGTAACAATCGATTCCTCTTTGCATATCCTGCAAGTGAAAGAAAGTAAAGGCTAGGAAAGGATAAGTGCCTTGATCCCAAACAACAACTTCTATTTGCATGTTCAATAAAGGCTACCTTTCTAACAGGTCACAGAGGCATCACTGAAAGAAAAGCACAAAACCAGGAGTTCTTTCACTTATAGAA
Organism: Nyctibius grandis; assembly: GCF_013368605.1. Taxonomy (NCBI): domain Eukaryota; kingdom Metazoa; phylum Chordata; class Aves; order Nyctibiiformes; family Nyctibiidae; genus Nyctibius; species Nyctibius grandis. The sequence continues at coordinate 108,812,855 of NC_090659.1, forward strand.
GCAGTTTCTACATGCAGAAGAAAAAATACAATCAGACTGATCCCATAAGAACGCATCTAGTGTTCAGTCTTCAATGCACTTAACAGCTGTATGAAATGTAATTGGTAATTACTCAAGATACACAGTTGGCAAAGAAATAAGAATTCTTCTATTTTGTTCTTAAAGCATCTTCATGTTCACTTTATTTTTGTGTAAGAAAATGTCAGTTCCTACTTTCAGCAAATTTAGCAACTTGAGGACGTTCATGGAGAAAAAAATATCCAATGGCATTAGTAAACAAACAAGACAATGGCTTTAAGTCCCACTGATGAAGTAGTAGTGATGAGTTAGCTTATCTGTATTATCTAAGTCCATATCTGTTGTAACACAGAATCACAGAATCACAGAATGTTAGGGATTGGAAGGGACCTCGAAAGATCATCTAGTCCAATCCCCCTGCCGGGGCAGGATTGCCTAGACCATATCACACAGGAACGCGTCCAGGCGGGTTTTGAATGTCTCCAGAGAAGGAGACTCCACAACCCCTCTGGGCCGCCTGTTCCAGTGTTCAGTCACCCTTACAGTAAAGAAGATTTTCCTCAAATTTAAGTGGAACCTCCTGTGCTCCAGCTTGCACCCATTGCCCCTTGTCCTGTCAAGGGATGTCACTGAGAAGAGCCTGGCTCCATCCTCATGACACTTGCCCTTTCCATATTTATAAACATTAATGAGGTCACCCCTCAGTCTCCTCTTCTCTAAGCTAAAGAGACCCAGCTCCCTCAGCCTCTCCTCATAAGGGAGATGCTCCACTCCCTTAATCATCTTCGTGGCTCTGCGCTGGACTCTCTCTAGCAGTTCCCTGTCCTTCTTGAACTGAGGGGCCCAGAACTGGACACAATATTCCAGATGCGGCCGCACCAGGGCAGAGTAGAGGGGGAGGAGAACCTCTCTCAACCTGCTGACCACACCCCTTCTAATACACCCCAGGATGCCATTGGCCTTCTTGGCCACAAGGGCACACTGCTGGCTCATGGTCATCCTGTTGTCCACTAGGACCCCCAGGTCCCTTTCCCCTACGCTGGTCTCCAACAGCTCTGTCCCCAACTTGTACTGGTACATGGGGTTGTTCTTGCCCAGATGCAGGACTCTACACTTGCCCTTGTTATATTTCATTAAATTTCTCCCCGCCCAACTCTCCAGCCTGTCCAGGTCTCTCTGAACGGCTGCGCAGCCTTCCGGCATCTCAGCCACTCCTCCCAGTTTTGTGTCATCAGCGAACTTGCTGACAGCGCACTCTAATCCCTCATCCAAGTCATTAATGAATATATTGAATAGTACTGGTCCCAGAACTGACCCTTGCGGAACTCCGCTAGACACAGACCTCCAACTGGACTCTGTCCCGCTGACCACTACTCTCTGGCTTCTTTCCTTCAGCCAGTTTACAATCCACCTCACTACCCGATCATCCAGACCACACTTCCCCAGTTTAGCTGCGAGGATGCTGTAGGAGACCGTGTCAAACGCTTTACTGAAATCGAGATAGACCACATCCACAGCTTTACCACCATCTATCCACCGGGTTATGTCCTCATAAAAGGCTATCAAGTTGGTTAAGCATGACTTCCCCTTGGTGAAGCCATGCTGAGTGCCCCTAATGATCCCCCTATCCTTGATGTGCCTAGAGACAGCACCAAGGACAAGTTGCTCCATCACCTTTCCAGGGATGGAGGTGAGGCTGACCGGTCTATAGTTACCCGGGTCCTCCTTCTTGCCCTTTTTGAAGACTGGAGTGACATTCGCTTTCCTCCAGTCCTCAGGCACCTCTCCCGTTGCCCACGACTTAGCAAAGATGATGGAGAGTGGCCTAGCAATGACTTCCGCCAGCTCCCTCAGCACCCGCGCATCAGGGCCCATGGATTTATGGACATCCAGGTTGCTTAATTGGTCCCTGACCCAGCCCTCATCAACCAAGACAGATTCCTCCTCTATGCTCACGTCTTCTGAGGCCGCAGGGGTCCAGGGCTCCTCAGGACAGCCTCCAACAGTATAGACAGAGGCAAAGAAGGCATTCAGTAACTCCGCCTTCTTTTTATCCTCTGTCTCCAGGACCCCCACCTCATTCATCAGTGGGCCCACATTGCCTCTAGTGTTGGCTTTACCTGCAATGTATTTGAAGAAGCCCTTTCTGTTGTCCTTGACCTCTCTTGCAAGGTTTAATTCCAAGGAGGCCTTAGCTTTCCTAGTTGCCTCCCTACATCCTCTGACAACAGACTTATATTCCTCCCAAGTGGCCAGCCCCTCCTTCCACGATCTGTACACCTTCCTCTTCCACTTGAGTTTGCCCAGCAGTTCCCTGTTTAACCATGCAGGTCTCCTGGTACTCTTCCTTGACTTCCTACCTGTTGGGATGCTCTGATCTTGAGCTCGGAAGAAGCAGTCCTTGAATGCTAACCAACTATCTTGGGCCCCCTTACCTTCTAGTACCCTGTCCCATGGGATTTCCCCTAGCAATTGCTTGAAAAGGCCAAAGCTGGCCCTCCTCAAGTCCAGGGTTGTGATTCTGCTAGCTATTCTGTTCCTGCCACATGAGATCCTGAACTCTACCATCTCATGGTCGCTACAACCAAGGCTGCCCTCAACCTTCACCTCTTCAACCAGACCCTCCTTGTTAGTGAGGATCAGATCCAGCAGCGCTCCTCTCCTAGTTGGCTCATCCACCATTTGCATCAGAAAGTTATCATCAATGCACTGGAGGAACCTCCTGGACTGGGGATGGCTGGCTGAGTAGGCCTCCCAGCAAATATCAGGGTAGTTGAAATCCCCCACAACAACCAGGCCCTGTAATTGAGAGACTGCTCTCAGCTGCCTGTAGAAGGCCTCATCACCCTCCTCATCCTGATCCGGTGGCCTGTAATAGACACCCACAACAGTATCACCCCTGCCAGCCTGCCCCTTAATTCGCACCCACAAACTCTCAACTCGCTCCTGATCCGTCTCTGGACAGAACTCAATACATTCTAGCTGCTCACTCACATAAAGAGCAACTCCACCACCTCTCCTTAGCGGCCTGTCTTTCCTGAACAGGACATAGCCATCCATGACCACATTCCAGTCATGCGAGGCGTCCCACCAAGTCTCTGTAATTGCCACTAGATCATAGCCCCCCGACCGAACACGGATTTCTAACTCCTCCTGCTTATTCCCCATGCTGCGTGCATTGGTGTACAGGCATTTCAGGGAGCGAGCTGGGCACACCGATTTCATCCCAGATTCACCCCCTGATTTCACCCCAGGGGGATGGGGGGCCTCCTGGTCTACCTCAACACTAGAGCGTTGCCCCAGTGGTGCAAGCCCAGCTACCACCCCATCCCCCTTCGAATCTAGTTTAAAGCTCTCCGAATGAGCCCTGCTAATTCCTGTCCCAGAACCCTTTTGCCCCTACGACATAAACCTTTCCCATGTATTACGGTCATGCCTGTTGTCTTATAAAACCAGCCATTATCAAAGAACCCAAAGCCCTGCCTGTAGCACCAGTCTCGTAGCCAGGCGTTAATAGAGAGAATCCTACTATTCCATCCCACGTCATCACCTGAAAATGGAAGGAGGGAGGAGAAAACAACTTGTGCCCCAGACTCTTTCACCAACCGTCCTAGGGCCTTGTAGTCTTTCTTCATCCCCCTCAGACTACGGGATGCAGCTTCTTCCCCACCTGTCTGGAAGATCAGCAGGGGGTAGTAGTCTGTGGCCTTCACCAGGTTGGGGAGTTGCCTGGTGATATCCCTGATTCGGCCTCCAGGCAGGCTGCAGACCTCCCTGTGATGGGGGTCAGCTCTGCATATTGGGCCCTCAGATCCCTTTAGGAAGGAGTCTCCAACCACTAAAACTCTTCTCTTCTTCCTTGTGGAGGAGGTAGCTATACGCCCGTCAGGTTTTTCTGACTGTGGTGGGACCTCTGATATAGGTTGCCTCTCCACCACATCCCCATTGGACTGGCTGTATTCCACTAGGGCTTCATATCTATTGCTCAGAGGCACCTGTGGAGGCAAGGTAGGCAAGGAGGGCACTCGCCTTTTGCCATGGCCATAGACTTGCCTCCACTCACTCCTCTCCTCTAGGTTATTGTTTTCCACCTGAGAGGGGCAGAGTACAGGGGTCCCTCGATTCTGGGAGCTCTCCGGCAGGTGCTCCCATTTTTGTTGCAGGGAGGGCAGAGCCTGGCTCCACCAGTCTATCTCCATTTCAGCCTCCCGAATGCTCCTAAGCCTTTCTACTTCGGCTTGAAGCCTTTCAACCTGGTTTTGCAGCTGTGCTGCTCGGCCAAGCAGATCATCTACTTGCTCACAGCGCACACAGCCCCCTGACACCACAGAGACGGTGTAGCATTCCCTGCAGCCTGCGACCTGCACCATCGCCTCCTTCCGTGGGAGCTCTGTCTGGGTTCCCACATCCATTTTGGTCTTCTTCCACCGGGTAGATACCATTGTTCTTTCACTGAACTGGGAAATACCTGTTGGTGCCACCCCTGGTTCACAGCACCTTGGCACCTTCCTCGCGTTGTGCACTGGGAGGGAGTCAGTGCCCTCCCCAACGAGTTGCAAACAACTGCAGCCTCTCCTGCCCTGGGACACACCCAGTCACTGCTGACTCACCCAGGCACTGCTGAGTCTCTCCCCTCTGGCCAGGGACTAGTCCCTGCCCTCCAGGAGGCTCTTTATCAACGGTAACAGGGGGTGGTGCCTCCGGCTACGCCCCCTCCTCTCCTGATTCGTTGCCGGGAACCTCCGGGTCCGGGTCCGGGGTCAGAGGGAAGCAGCTCGGGGCTGATGCTCGCGGGGGGCTCAGGGGGGGCCCAGAGTACGAAAAACCGCCCGGTTAAGCCCGATGTCGCCCTCGCACTAACCTCAAGTCGCTGCCGCCGCTTTTCGCTGTGTGTTATAACACGTGTGTGTGTGAAATAACACGTGTGTTATTTCTTCATTTACATTTACAAATAGTTCTTAAGAGTACAGATTGATAGGAAAATATTGCAGAGTTCTCCATTATATAAAAAACACCAATCGAACTGTATTTCTGAAATACGCCAAATTTGGGCAGAATCCCACTCACAGCCAACTGAAGACAGCAATGTGTGGGACAAAGCAAAATAAGAGAGCGGTAAGTTACTATGTACAGCAGCTCTAACTGCCAAGAGCTACTCACAGGGAAGTCCCCAGGCAGCAGCAGATTGTAAGCCTCTACATAAACTGTTATGATTACGAGTATTCCATTTATTTGAAACAGAAAAGACTCATTGTATTATTTTTCAAGTGTTATTTTCTATGAAATTATTTACTGTCTTAACAGGCCTTTGGTTTGGTTCCTACTCCAGTCACATTTGTCTTTTTTTCCTATGCTGGTATAACTTTTCATCCATATTAAGCTTATCTGGTTTGTCCTTTCTGATTTCTCTAAGGAAAGTTAACTGTTTCCACTATCTTTATTCCACTCAGTCTGTTGCCATTTCATAAATCTTCAGCTTCTGTTACTCCATCATACATTCTGCTGTTGGGTTTTGCACTCCAATTGCATTCACTCTTCTCCATCAAGAGAACCATCAAGGAAAGGATATTATACAAAAGGGGGATTGGACTAGATGGTCTTTCGAGGTCCCTTCCAATCCCTAACATTCTGTGATTCTGTGAAAAAGTATAAACTCTCAGCAGAAGGGTGGGAGATGTTATTACAGAATCACAGCAGCACAGAATCAATCAGGTTGGAAGAGACATCAGGGATCATCGAGTCCAACCATTGCCCTGACACCACCATGTCAACTAGACCATGGCACTAAGTGCCATGTCCAGTCTTTTCTTAAACACATCCAGAGATGGTGACTCCACCACCTCCCTGGGCAGCCCATTCCAATGTCTAATAACCCTTTCTGTAAAGAAATTCTTCCTCATGTCCAACCTGAACCTCCCCTGGCGAAGCTTGAGGCTGTGTCCTCTTGTCCTATCGCTAGTTGCCTGGGTGAAGAGGCCGACTCCCACTTCACTACAACCTCCCTTCAGGTAGTTGTAGACTGCAATAAGGTCACCTCTGAGCCTCCTCTTCTCCAGGCTAAACAACCCCAGCTCCCTCAGCCGTTCCTCGTAGGTCAGACCCTCCAGACCCTTCACCAGCTTGGTCGCCCTCCTCTGGACTCGCTCCAACACCTCAACATCTTTCTTGAAGTGCGGGGCCCAGAACTGGACACAGTATTCAAGGTGCGGCCTCACCAGTGCCAAGTACAGAGGGACAATCACTTCCCTAGACCGGCTGGCTACACTATTCCTAATAGAGGCCAGGATGCCATTGGCCTTCTTGGCCACCTGGGCACACTGCTGGCTCATGTTTAGCCGGCTGTCGATCAGCACCCCCAGGTCTCTTTCCGCCGGGCCGCTTTCTAACCACTCTTCCCCCAGCCTGTAGAGCTGCATGCGGTTGTTGTGGCCCAAGTGTAAGACCCGGCACTTGTTCTTGTTGAACCTCATGCCGTTGGTCTTGGCCCATCTATCTAACCTGTCCAAATCCCCATTAGTTTGTCTTTGGGTCAGAGGCCACAGAGAACAAGACTATGCCAGCGTAGGTCTTTCGTACCTTTCCAATAAAAGCTCAGCAATTACAGAAGAAAACACCAGTTCAGTCTTTGTGCATAGAAAAGGGAACGTAAGTGCTATTTAAGGAAGTACTAAAGTCAAGGCTCCTTAGCTTAAAAGAGCTTGTAAGTTGGAGGCGAGAGAGCACAGAAGGATGTTCTCAGGCACAGCAAACAAGATTCGTACCATTAACTGATAAAAATCCTTTCAGATGGAATACAGGGAGTCCACATTTCTCCAAGTATAAACAGTTATCACTTGGCAAAAACAGTACTGCAAAACTGTTTGAAAACTACAAACTATCTGTCACAGCATAGTAATCAATGCAAGTAGCAACAAAATCTGCAGTTAAAACAGTCTGACAGCTTCTATTACAGCTCTCAGCTTTGATTTGATGAATTTAAAAAAAAAAAAAAAAAAATCACAACAAAATACTCTCAGATGCCTTTTTTTTCTTTCCGATGCTATACACGATGGGTTTGGGGATTGACTTTTAAAGATAATTTTAAAATGTTTAATAAATGTTTTCGTCGTGAGATTTTAACCTTTACATTCTAGATTATGAAATTTTACACGGAAATCAAATTTATACAAAGAGGAGAGTCTCTGCCACATACCAACACTATGTAAATTTACTGGGCTTATATGGTTTGGTAAGAGTACTGATGGAAATGGTAAGACATTTGGACTTTGTCCCAAAAAATACTGCTTTAGGGTTGTGGGTGAGGGAGAGATACTGCACAAAAACTACACTAACTTGATTTTAATCCATTTCATTAGTAGACCTAAAATGCTCTTAATGCAGAATTATCAGCTTGTAGAATCTAAAAGAGTTATAAAGCAACCCCTATGCTTGGTTTAAGGCAATTTATTATCTTTACCAACAGCATAGGAGGACGTAAGTCATTGCTGACCAAACATCCCATGAATGTTTGGGCCCCTTATATAATAATTAAGGTTGGGAATGACTTGCTTACATAGACCCAGTGCACCTCGTAAGAAAGCTCTATATATTTTAACCCAGACAAATTCCAGATGATATTTCCACAAAGAGGGTTCATGTCAGACACTGCCACTGCTTGAACAAACAATGAAATCCTGGAAAGCCACTGAACCTTAGAGGACTTTGCATTTTACAGCAAAAATTGATGATCACAGTTCCAACGCAGCTAATTATTCATCAAAACACCCTGAGCTCTCAGAGCACTGTTGGAAAGGAGGATGAAAATATTCTCTTTTATCTGCCCAAGGCTTGTATCAGACAGGAAGACAGAGATAATATTGCTGCCAATACCAGTCTTACTGATTTAGTGTGCAGAATAACAGAGCTCTGCTCTTCTCTTCAAAACAGATGCTACAAAAGGAAAGGATTCCAAAAAGAGCTATGAGAATGATCCAATATCTGAAAAGAATGTCTGCTTAGTCTCTTAACAACAATCTTCCTCATTTGTCAAGAAGACAAAAAAAGTCTTGATCACACGGTATAAACACCTACAAAGGACAATTTTTACAGATTCCTTAAATTTAGTCAAAGGTATGAAGGGATTTCTGTAGTTTTGTTGCTTCTGCAATTTCTTATCCTGGAGTGCCTGACTTTGCATTCTTAAATGGTCGCTTTATTAGATTTATTTTATTCAGTGCAAAACACGCTACGAAAGACCAGCGCCATACAAATCATGGAAGAAATACCCATCAAGGGTCAGAGAATACACATATCCTCTCTGCAAGACATGAACCCAAACTCTGCAATGATATGGGGTACTGGTTTTAAACTGAAAGAGGGTAGATTTAGATTAGATATTAGGAAGAAATTCTTTACCGTGAGGGTTGTGGGTGCCCCCTCCCTGGCAGTGTTCAAGGCCACGTTGGATGAGGCTTTGAGCAACCTAGTCTAGTGGAAAGGTGTCCCTGCTCGTGGCACAGAGGTTGGAACTAGATGATCTTTAAGGTCCCTTCCAACCCAAACCACTGTATGATTCTATGACAGAGTACAGGAAATACCATTTTACATTAGTTTTGCTTCTATAGCTTTTCCTCAGTATCTACAAGGTCACTCTCAAAACAGGATGCAGGATCAGATGAATCTTCAATCTGATCCTTGAAAGGTGTTCTTGTGTTATTAGTGCTAAACACATTATTTGCCGAGTCAGTTATCTTTTCAGCAAGTGCAGATTCAGGAGATGTAATTCTAAAGGCACATTCCATAGATAACTCACAAAAACAACCCCAAGCATTAAAACTGGCATCTATGGACAACAACGAATTAAATATTTACATTAAGTCTTGCAAAGCCTTTATACAGAGAAAATAGTACTATAGCTAAGTAAAGAAACAATCACATAAAAATACACAAAGAGGAGACAGAGGTTTCCAAGTACCTGTACTTTCTCATCTTTTGGCAAATACTAAGAAAAAAAAAAAAACAACAACAACATTAAAAATATTTCTCAGAGCTGATGTCTTCAGAAATTCAAAGGGACTGAAAAACAGCTGGTAACTATTGATGCAGAGTAATCTGTTTCCTTACCTATTTTGGAAACATTCACTCTTTTAAATGCCAATATTTTAAACGTACTTGAAGTTAAGGAGCAACAGTCTTTTCCTATTTTTATATTGTAATTAATTAAAACAGACAGTTTAATATTAAAGCTGTTCTTCAAAGCTAAACATGAAAATGAAATAATTGCAGAATTAAGCATGCTGAAAACCAAACAATCTTAAGTACTGTCTGGGAAGGTTTGTATCTGTTCAGTGTCCCCAATTGGTGTTTAGTTACAGAAAGCAAAATGCAAGCCTAGAAAAAAAGGAGTTTTACTTGGGCAGAGTATTATTTCTCAAAAAAAGAAAAGAACTTAGTAATGTGCTAATAAGAAAATTATGGTCTTAAAGATAACCTCAAAAAGAGAGGTTGCGGTGGAAAATTTAAGGTTTCAAAAGTGTTTTCTCTGTGTCTTTCATACTAAAAGAGAGTCAACCTCAGCTACAGAAACTCTTCAGCAGGAGGACTACTTCTTCTGCAGATGAGAAGACATTAGGAAAAGTTCTCCCCATTCTTGCTGACTGCAGCCTTCAAGTTGTCCATCATCACCAAAACCAAACATCTGTCCTAAAAGGCTAATTCACTCTGGTGATTTATTATTCACTAAGTATGCACTTAAATCGTGTTGGAGAAAAGTCAATTAAAAACCTCAAAATAATAAAACTTTCTTGGACTATGTAGTAATTGATGGTATTACTTATCTCGCCATCTCCTCAAGGTAATCAAGAAACCAGAGGAGGGACTCATCTTTGCATTGCAATTTTAACAGTCTCTTAGGATACCAGATACAATTCATTCCAATTCTATGGAAAATTGCATCTTACTTGCAGAAAGTCTTTGGAAAAAAAAATTCACATACTTCTAGTTCATATCTGTCTTATTTTCTAGAGTCTATTGGCTTCAATACTTATCAAAAAGGCAAGTAACTTCTCTGCAACTCAAGCTTGACTTACAAGCAAGGAAGCTGTGACAAAAAACATCATTAGCACTATAAAGCAAAGGGTAGGAACAATATATTTACACTCACTGCAGATGAGAAAAAGGATGCCTACAATCAAGGGCAAGCATCAAAGGCTGGAGAAGAAGGAAATGGGATACATTACTTAGGATAATGTGGTACTGGCTAACTAGAAGTAGAGAAAAATGGTTTAAAATGTCAAGAGCACTATTTCCCTAGCAAAGAAACACAAAGAGTTGCCAAATAGTTTCATTTCATACCAAAAAATAAATAAAATAAAACACCAAAATCAAGAGGGTAGTTTATTCACCGTGACAGAATCTATCTTAAACTTCTGCTAAAAATCACCCTGAGCCGACAGCTGGTATCAGGCATGAAGGAACTAATAGCATGGTGACAATTCAGTGAGGACAGGATGAGAAAAATTGCTTTTCGTGCAGGCCAGACACTCAATTTTTTGCTAATCTTGCCCTATCTTAACCTACACTTGATTAGATCCAGCCAAAGGCTGCATATACCCCTAGCTAATACTATTAAAGGAAACAATACTACCATTATCACAAAGGCAACAGATGAAAACGTACTGTGGCTATTAAACAGTTCAACCCTGCCATGCAGCTAGAGTTGAGCTTGTTCTACATTCAGAGCAATTTTACATCCTTGCCACGATCATCGTAACATAAAGTTCAGTCAAATGCACCATATTTTAATTGTCAGTGACACATGGTCATGGTCATGGTCATACCAGAATAAAATAGGAATGGGAACCATCTGATTGATGGTCATCAGGCACCAGTATTTTGCTGTAGGGCAGACATTCAGTAGGAGAAAAAATGATGGGAAAGCAATGGAAAGAGAACTGTAAGGATCGCCTGCATGGATATGCAGACTTTACAGGAAACGTTATACAGGTTGTCTTGAACATATGTATTGCAACATATTTCCCTAACATTTGCATTTCAGAAGATCTAAGTTGATGCCAAATTTCAAGAGATTTAAAGGCAGTATTTCTGCTTTGTTTGGCAAGAAAAAAATAACCTATTTTAAAAACTGGCAAAGGAGAAAATGGTGATGATAATTGTAAAATCTAGGGGGAGAAGGGTTGCAGATATAAAGATACTTGCATTACAGTTTCCTGAACTGAAGTATTTCCCATTGCAGAAAATTCAATATAAAGAAGGTGATAATGTTTTTGAAGATATTTACCACACATAAACATGCAAGGAAGCATAAGTGTATAATTTTTATGCTTTGGAGGTCAGACATCTATCACCATAATCAAAAAAAAATGTGTTTTGTGGGTTTTTTTAATCTGCAGCTTAAATGGGACTTTACCAAGTTGACTTGATTAAAGATCTAATTTTAGCCTAACTGGGCCAGGATGGATAGTATCAACATATGTTGTCATCTCATCTGTCAAAAGACATAGGAGGAAGTAAGATATCACTGTAAAACTTGTGAGCTTAAATCAAAGCCCATTCCTAGAAAGCCTTGCATTCCAAGCCAACAAGCCACCTTTAGAAACATTAGAATTGCAGGAACACTCCACAGCAGATCCCTTCAAAGAAAGGACATCAGGCATCAAGAAAGCCAAATCAACTTCCCAACGGTCTCTTTCTCACCCAAATCAAATTTGCTAGAGACTTACCAGAAGTAAGGAAAAGACTGCTTTCCTTAAAACATTAAGGTCAGTAAGTTCAGCATTTGGAATAGCATCAAAACCAAGCCCACTAAGTTTGCCTGGTTTGGCATGTGCATTATGATACTCTCTAATTACGTATTTTCACTCTTCTTCTGCTGGACTCTGTTCATCATACATGGTTGCTAAACTATTAATACAAAACTATTTAACAGTTACTTCCACTGTGAAGCCAAATTACTCACCGTGTAAGGCGATCATTTATTCACTGCAGACCATTCATACCCTTCTGAGAACATAAATATTCTGGAGCACTTGATTTTGTAACAGTAATGTCCTTTAAACCTTTGCATACAATTTTAGTTTCCACAAAGAATCCAGAAAAAGACAATTCCATCATGTGGAATAACTGACAAGCAAAATTCAAAAAGCAGCACAGATTCCTGCTTGTATAGCAAAGATTTACCCCTGTAAAGACTGAAACAATATGGTAGTGAAATTATATAGGTATTTGTTAATGTACACACTATTGCAATTGAGACTTGAGGATGAGGGAAAAAAAAACCTGGCATAGTACAGTTCTTAATCTGTTGTAAGAAGTACTTGAAAAGAGAGAGAGAATCACCATCTGAGTATGTAAATATACATCTACTTTTTTGAAGCTAGGTTACAAACAATGACTTCCCAATCTATAGGTTAGCTAAAAACCTAACAATCATGCTTAATATAATACGGACTGGAAAAAAGTTAGAGTGAGTCAAGTTCTGTTATTTCCAGCATGTAATTTGTATTTTATTTTTAAATTATTTTCAATTCCTTGATAAAATAACTACAGTAGTGAAGGAAAAAACATTTAATTGATGCAGACATTTGTCTGTGTTGCACTCCTTTTATGTAAAGGAACAATATAAGACATCTATAAAAATATATCCAAAACATATCAAAATGGACAGTTTTATTCTGAAAAGACCTATTTCAATCTGATATGCATATAAATAAACCTGTTCACCCACACACTATCCTTCAACAGAGAAACTAATATTCATATCTACCCCTAAGGCTTTCCACAGAAATACAATAATTCATAGTTTTGTTTTAAAATTCAACTATTAAATCTGATTATATAACCTACCATTTTGAAACATATTTCTTAAACAAAGTAACAGCTTTAGGTCTCTCATATTGGGCTCAATTCAGGCAAGACTTTGTTTCCAACTATACTACCTTCTGGGCCTTCTGACATGATGAGGACTGGTGAAATCTAAGATTCAAACCAATAAAACATTATATCTCCAAGCCCAGAAGCAAGAAGAGTTTTCTCTACTGTTTATCATACCTTCTAAACTGCTGGGTTTCTTCCCTAATGTGGTAATTTGTTATTCTTTTTAAGTGACAAATGAGAACAGAAAACAGATGCATGAATATCGGCATTTCTATTCCATCTACATGATCAATGGTCTCTTTTTGTAATAGGTATTTTATTTTAAAATGACAAATGTTTAACAAGAGATCCATGTGCACTGCTAACTGAAACTGTGCTGTATCATCTACTGCAAGTCCTAATAAAACAGCCCAATAAAAATTACAGTAGACCAGAAAGCGTGCTTGCTTTTCACAGCTGCGCAAACAGTGCAGAGAGCCCGTGTTCACTGCTGGTTCCTTGATTCAGCCAGGGAGAAGAGCTCTTCCCATGGGTTGTGAACAGTCCAACATCCCACAGAGCATTTAAGCAACAAAAAGTGAACTTTTCGGTTTAGCTCACTTCTAACGCTTTGTTCACTCCTATTTCTCCATTGCATAGACCTCAGTACAGCATCCCCAAAAAATTATCAGTAAACATTGCTATGAAGTCATAGATTGCTTCGGGGTTTGTTTATTTTGAGGGTTACTTTGATTTGCTTTCCTCTGATCACCTAACATCCTTTTCCTTCTCCTGTCTGGACAGCAGCCCATTTATATCTATTGCCAAGTCTGAGCACCATGCAACTGGGTTTTATTCATACCACAAAACCATAATCCCCTTCATTCAACCATACTGGCTAGGTGTCCTTGTTTGCCAGACAGACTTAATCACAAGAAATAATGGACAAGAATAGGCAGTGGCTCACCAACATTATCATGCTAGTCTCAGAATAAATTGAATTCAAAAAGCCTTGGGAGCTTGTTTGGTCCTCCAGCCTAGAGTGTGAGCAATCCATTTTCCACAGCAGCTGTGTTCACTCTGCTGCGTTAAAATATATGTGCTTATTTATTTTTTATTACAGCTTAAGGATAGGTTCATGTCAGCAGGTAATAACCTCAGCCACTTAGTATTTCAGTGTATTGGAACATTCATACCATGTCATTATGAAGAGAATTCTAATGGATAACACAGTGCCAGTCAGTACGACCGCAGCACCGCAGGCCGCTGTCAGGAATGTAGCTACAGTACAGTGTTTAATTTTAGAGAATTTAATAATGTGAACTGCAAGTTAAATATGTGGTGTCAACAATTTCTTGTGACCTCCACTAGCAGCTATTTTTACTTAACTTGAGTTAGGATGATGACTTGACTGCAATATAATATGAGATGGTCTAAATACTGCACTTATTTTTAAACAAACATCACTAAAAATGCCTCAATGGGTCTTAAATATAAAAAAGTAGTCAAACAAGGAGCTGCCATCTTGACTGTACTTTTTATTCAGGACCAAGACATGTATCCTTGGGATATATTTCCCAATTAAAAAAAAAAAAAAAAAAAGAAATCAAGCTCTCACCACTGGAAAAAAGTTTCACTAAGTCACTTACATTTCTGAATGCTTTATTGCCACTTGCAAAGATTACTCTAAAGGCTTATTAGTCTCACTTTCACACACATAATGTGCAATTACTTAAGCAGAGCCCCAATCAGCATGCTTCAAAGCATTTTACTTCATGGCAGAATAAGATCATTATATGACCTTTCCAAAATTCATATGTGTGTATTCTTCAGTATTCACAAGGCATCAAAAACTATAGATCTTTTAAGTCTTTATTCACACTTCTTAGCTCTAATCATCATACCAGCCAGTACAAAGATGGCAGGCAACAGAGTATCCTGCTTTAGGAAGACAGGCTTCTATTATTCGATTTGTTTTCAGAACACAGTTTACCAAAAGGAAAAATGCGTATGTAGAGCTAGACAAAACATGCATGCCTGTATGCACACTACATTTAATGCCAAGAACAAAATTACAGTGACTTTCCTAAGTCAGTTTAAGCACTTAAGAAATGTAACCAACAAGCCTGGATTAAATACTATCAGAAGTCTGAGCCTGAGGCAGACCTAAAGCCTATATAAAGTTCTGGACATACCACTGATAAAAACTGCAGAGCAAAAAGATTTATTCTGTTTAACATTCCATTGTCAGTGCCTTTAAAAAAAAACATTCCTGACAGAAAAAAATTAGGAAACTCAAGTAACAATTTTTAATAGTCTCCTCTGAAGGGGGGAAAAAAAAAAAAATCTGGAGCGGAGGGAGGAACGTGATGCTAGGAAAGAAAGAAATTAATTACTGAGACGTGCCAGAATACAGGTACATCCAAAATACAAGATATTTATGGACGAATAGAAAGATAAAATAGACTTTTCAGTGTCTTTCCACTCATCAATGCAATCACGACTGAAAGAAAAACATCCCTATATAGGTTTATTTCATGCCATACAACCTACAAATTATGTTAGGAAAAACAGTTGGGAAAAAAAGTGAGTATCAGTGGGCTTCAAAAATTATTATCTTCTGCTGTCCCCTAGTGGCACTGTAACTTGTTTCACAAAAATTGGTCAAAGAATATTTTCAACTGTAGGCTTCATAGGTTACAGAAGAGAAAGCATCAATGGAAATTAAAAGCCAGAAGAAATTAGTTTTGCAGACAATTGCCACAAGCAGCTCTTATTTACTTAGAAATTTTGAAACTAAAACCCACAGGAAAACACTGTGATCTAGTATTTTAAATTACAGATTTTGCTAAGAGGTTGTGTAACGAAAATATAGCCAAAAATATTTATGGGCATGGCCATGATATTTTCAGTGTTTTAGAAACTCTGTTACTGAACTAGTTAAGACTTTAAATAAATACTTTAATATGTAGTTGGAAGAAATACTTTCCAATCACTCCAATTGTAGCATACCTTTCAAGTTAAAAAAAAAATAAAAATCAAGATATTCCAATTCTGCTACAAAGTAAAAGCATTACTGGACAACACCCAAATTTTCTTGATCTTACTTTACCATAAATCAAAAAATGGAGGAGTTGCAATTTATGGTCTTCAGCAGGATGAAATGCAAGTGAAATTCTACTTAGGGAACACAGTGGTCTCATTCACTTAAAAAAAATCAATCATCGTCTTAGATAAGGCTTTGCAGAAGTGTAAAACAGATGTGGGAACACATCCACAATTGTTAGTCAGAGGTTTTTCAGCCCCACACCCAAAATAATTTCTCCTGACTTTCATATTTCCTTTTGTATCACAAAATAATTTGATTTCAAAAGTAACCAGTATTTGGCATCCCAGTTCTAATTACAGTTTAACACAGTCTCTTAATTAGCTGAGATATTTAATTGAGCTTTCATTCCATGCAATTATACCCTATTTCATAACCCATGAAAATTTGTAATTATCTCTAACCTCATTAATAAGGACTACTAAACTGCAGTGCAGTTTTATCGAGTTTCTAGAAGAAAGGCAAGCTTCTCATACTAACTGTAGCTATTGAAAACAAGTGAAGTTTCCTACTCAACACTTAAGAGTTCACTGAGAAGTACATTCTCAATTATCCATGTCTAAAATTGCCTTAGCATATTTACTTAGTGCACAGTATTTACTTAAAACGATTAGACATCTCCGTTGTTTTATTTTCAAAGATTTATTTCATGTCGTTAAGTTCACTGAACAAATCTCTTTCAAGGACTGCTTTACTTCAAGGCCAGAGAGAGCCTGTATGATTCTCCAAAATGAAAGCCCAGTGTAGGCAGAATCTTCCTGATCCTTATACCAGATTAAGAGACAGAAAATACCCATAAAGCTTTTCCTACAGAAGGAATTTGCTTTCACTATCAGTCACCACCCTGCCAGCTCAAATAACTTGCTCAGATGTACTCCCAACTTCAGTTAAGGTCTGACTACTGAAAAAGTCACGTAAAAGGAAATGTGAACAGCAGCCTAGTGAAGCGAGAGGCAGGCATCTGGCACAGCCCATGGCCTATGGGACAGACCCTCTGCCCCAATTTTCTGTCTAAATCTGTCCCTCAAGCAATCACAGAAGGCTGTATTTAAGAGGCCGTTAAAGACAGACCCTTAAGACTGCACGGTTAATGTCCTCGTCAGAGTGATATTTTATTAAAAGCACTGTGGAAAAGGAGGGTTATTTGTCTTTATGTAGGTGCTTCCCCTCTCTAAACCTACTTACAATCACTCTTCTCAGCACCTAATGAGAACTCGGACAAGGCCTGAGGATTATAACTCCAGGGAGGTGCTTCAACTCAGTGACACAGCTCGGGAAGAGCTCAACAAGCCTTCCAGAAACTGCCAATTAAACAGTGCCAAATATATTGTTTTCCCTTCCACAATGACAGTACGCCATAAAGACAAAATTACAAGCCTTCTGTGGGAGCCACACAGGATTAGGAAAAAAAAAAAAAAAACAAACAGAATCTAACTAAGCTTATATGCTTTTCTCTCAATTGGGATGCACGAGATTACATTCTAGATTTGAATTTAGCCAAATAGCTACATGCTTTATCTATTTATATATAACACTCATTCATTTTGTTCACAGTTTCCTTCCAAAAGCATTTAAAATTTATTATTCCCTTCTATCACAACAGGTAGATAGAGAAGTGAAGGACACAGGAAAGAACGGGGCAGAAATGTTATCAATTGCAATGAAGACACGGCTAGAACTTCTGCATTCTGAAAGAGGGCTGGAAGTACACATTCCTATTAGAGAGTCACCAATATTTAATGCCATCTGATGCAGAAAGACAGATTTCAAACTCTTATAGTGCAGAGTGCTGAAGTTCTATTCTAAGAAACTGTTCTGTCACTAGGTTGACACCCACCTATATTGCAAACCCTACTACAAACAAATTAAATTATGTACAAGATATAATGCCAGGTCTTCCACGTCATCCTTCAGATAATTGCATAAAGTTTTTGATCTACTGGATTATACGCAATAACTCCTGTTTGTCTTAAAAACCTACTTCAGAGATCAAGGATCAGGTTTTCAACAGTATATCTGGGTAACTCCCTTCTGTCATAAAGGCTTAACCACAAACATTTTAACTAAAGCTATCCCTAAGAATATAATTCTACAAAAGATTTAGAAAAATAAAAATTTAACCTGTAATTAACATTATTTGATTCCTTCCTCCCCAAATTAAAATAAGGAAGAAATATTTCCATTCTTTTGAAGAGTCTTCAATGACACAAAGAAATTAGATCCACAGTCTAAAGCCTTATTTATCTATAAATGCCGGTGGCAAAACAAGCTTTTCCACCTACAAACATGCTCAACTCAGCCTTTGAGGTAATCCTGCTATTAATCTTCCCTGATCAGACTAAAAAACTGGGCATATTTTTTCTGGTTGCTGTAAGGAGTCTCTGAAGCTCACTAAGAAATGATTAAGTCAAACCATTACTCTTAAGTAATCAAGAGTCTTTGGGTGATAACAGTCTGTCTTTCTTTCCAGTTTGTATCTTGATTTTTTCAAGTGGGTCTTCAGCCAATTATCTGTCCGTACAGTGACCTAGTTTTAAACACTAAAATATTAATGAAAAGTGAAAACAAACCTTGCTGTTCTTCCCACTCTGTGGATGTACGTGTTTGCGTCTTCTGGACAATCAAACTGAATGACCCAGTTCACTGCTGGAAAATCTGTGTAAAGAAAAAAAAAGGTCAAAATCCAAGCTCACTACTCAAAATCCTATTTCAAGATCAACATATTATTTTGAAGCATTAACTCCTGTAAGAACCATCATTTAGACCAATTTACACACATTGGGTGCAACCTCTGAAATAAAAATAAAATTAATTGCATGTATTAGCATATCAGAAACAAACATCCTCTTCAAAGAAAGCTAAAATTAATGGTGTCTTCATTTCCTAAATTATGACAGTGCATTGAACGGAATATAATTTCACACTTGACAAGAACAGACATGCTTTGTGTCACACAGATAATAAAACATCACTACATTTAATAATTAAATAACAATATCTGACCCCCTTTTCACCTACAGTATCAATATCCTACACCATTCAGGTTTTAAGTTAGCTGCGGCCAGACAGCACTACTTCAGCTGTCCACATACAGAAATATCACAGGCCCTCTCAAAGATGGGAAGGGGTGACCAAGCCTGACAAAGAAGTCAACATTGAATGTGAAGGATATTATTAATAAGCATTTTCTAACCGCTGCACTTCATCCAGCAGCAGCATGCTTTGCACTGGAGTAAGTTAGTGTTACTTCCTGATCAAGTCTGTACCTACGCTGTATTCCACAATTATACCTGCACTCTAAACCCCAACCAACCACATCCACATTAGATCCTCACTGGTGAGATTTCAGCAATGTGGAAGGTACGATAAACAGTTTTCACTTTTGCCTTCAGTTTTTAGAGCAGTTTTTAGAACCTTCCTTCTGTAGCATCCTGATAAAACCCTACATTTTGGAGAACAGAGTTTAGTATCTGAAAGAACAAGCAGAATCCTGAAAACAGTCTTGTGTCATACCTAAGTGCCTCCAAGTACTAAAAACAAAAAAAAAAACCACCCAAAAACAAAAGTCCAAAGCATCCACAGAAAATGTAAAGAAGTAAATCATAATTCAGCAAATAATGACTACTAGAAGAAAGAAACTCAAGCCAAAACAAGTCCTATAAATATTCTCCCTTTTTCCCTCATCTATTTTTCTGTCTCCTTAAGAATACAGTCCTATAACGCCATTATAGGACATTAATGTTCATACATAAAAATTTCTTCAGGTTTTCATTTCCACATACTGGTAGGTTAGTAATTGTTCATATCCTTTGGAATAACCCACAGGGTACAGGCACATCAGAAATACATAAAACTGCTGAAATCTTGCCTTAAAGCATGTAGTAAGCAAATACATCACTATTTCCATTTTCTTTCGTTCCAGATATTTGACACGGAACATAGCTGGAAAAACTAGATGGTCTACAGACTATAATAAATAAATAAAGGACAGCTTCCACCAACTACCTCACTAACAAATGCCATTACAAAACTAGTGACAACATAGGTCTATCCAGGACAAAACGAAAAAATAAGCAAAAACGAAGCGGGCCTCTTCAGTAAAGAAATGGCAGGACTCCAAGAAGCGTTTCTCTTCTGAGATACCCTAAGGAGCTCTTAAGCAAACTACAGCTTCCTTTCTTACAAATCAGGCTGGTCTTCAGAGCATACTATCACTGATAAAGTCTCAATAGGGTTAGATCATCACTTTGTGATTAACTATTGCTTCTGTCGGTACATACCCAGGCCACGAGCTGCAATATCCGTAGCAAAAAGTACTGCTGCCTTTTTCCGAACAAAACAAGTGTAGACTTCCATTCTCTTCATCTGATGCTGCTTACCATGGAGTGCCAGTACAGGAAGACCAGGCTGAAGCTTACAGAACACTCTGAATAGATATTGGACCTACCCAACAAATCAAGGGGGGGAAAAAAAAGAATTTACCATGCAATGTTAAACTTGTTAAGATCATATCCAGTATATAGCAACTGACTTAGCACATCAAATAAAAGACACTTTTCTCCACATCAGAGAGAAGAGATGCTATTTTGAGACTCTGTCACACACCCAGGTACTAAAAGAGGAAATTAACTGTGGCACAAGATTGGTATGCCTTTGGAAGGCATCTCCTAAAAGGAACCAGAACAGGTAACAGCAAGAACAACTTGGGACATGACTAGTTAGGCTGTACACAAGAGACCGAAGTATCAAACACCCACCAGAAGCACTGGTTTTAGACAATACCGGAAGGGTGTAGTGTCTTATGCTTGCACTCAAAGCAGTCTACACAGTCTTGGTTTACTATTTCAAGCTTCAACAGCTTCTCTTGTAAAAGCAGTCTGTTTACTCTTACACAGTGTACCATGATGCAGCATTATTTTATAGCAGGC
This sequence comes from Nyctibius grandis, assembly GCF_013368605.1. Taxonomy (NCBI): domain Eukaryota; kingdom Metazoa; phylum Chordata; class Aves; order Nyctibiiformes; family Nyctibiidae; genus Nyctibius; species Nyctibius grandis. The sequence goes on from NC_090659.1 coordinate 108,833,759, forward strand.
AGCTATCTTAATAGTTTTTTAAGAAAACAGTTACAGAAACTGCCTATGTTGCAGTAACAGCTGAAGCTCAAAGAATTTCTGTACAACTAAGCCTACCACCTCACTGTACTCACCAGCCAACTGCAGAACAAAAATATTGTAACCTCTTGCACAAGTGGAAGAACTGCAACGCATATTTACTACTATATTGTATGTTGTAAAATATTTGGGTACATGGAGTATTTATAGGAATAAATACCTGTGCCATACAAACACATACATGTAACTTCAACAGAACAGTCCCAGCACATTTATACAAGTAGATATTTGAAGGATTACTTCCTATATAACCACAAGAAAAAACTTTCCCTGCACTTTTTCACAATTCTAATTTCTTATATAGGCAGATTTCAAAGTTTGTAAAGAAAGTAGGTACAACTATCAAAATACTCTGTAACTCAACTACAAAATGTGTCATGAGACAGAACTGAAATAGCTGGTCCTTAGTGACATAACTTTCAGCATTCATTTTAACAGTAGAGTACACTGAGGTCTCCAGGACCTTCCTGCATCAAGCCCGGGTCACTGAGCTTCCTGGCAGCCAGGCCCTGCATGACATGCCTACAGGAGTAGGTGATGTTTGGTTCCTCTCCCAATTTTCTGTTGCAAACTAGTCCAGAATCTCATCTCTCTGGTGCCTTGACATCTACATAAATATCTTAATTTTAATAGTTTTAAAATACGACAGGGGGGCAGGAATAGTCATACCTCTTTACAGCTTGCAAAAAACACAATGCTCTTCTTTTTCAAGTGACTTCTCAGGAAAGAGTATAACATGTTTACTTTTTGCTGAAGCTCACAAACAATGTAGTTCTGATCCAAAGTTGCTGGGGTACTAAAAAAAAAACCCAAAAAGTACAGTTAGATACTGTTAGGTCCCATAACATTAAAATGAGAAAGAAGGGAAGAGAGAGAATATACAGGCATTCAGTATCTACAGAGCTGCCTGTCCTTTCTTTTAAGTCAAGAGTGTCTGACAAATATTCAGGAAAAGAAGGAAGGAAAAAAAAAAAAAGAGGGAAAAAAAAGTCAGGCTGGAAAGTTCTCCATCTTTGAGGAACGAGTTTTAGCAGCTCCATGAGAAAGCTACTCTTGAAAGATAAATCAATTTCCTTACTAAAAGCTAGTGGGGAAGAGGGGATGACTTTTGACATTACTTCTAAATTCATTTACTACTAGCAAGCCAAACTCTTTCCATGTCTTAGCAGCGACATTCAAATTGCCTTGACTTAAAATGCAATTTTGTCTATTAGTCCTATTGAAGTATCATTTGTGCTTAAGGCAATGTCAAAACACAGTCTAATCACGTACAAAAAAAGAGCACTGATGTACTTCTACTGATTATACCCTGACATGCAAAGCGACTTTGTAAAGCTCTGAACTGTCATCTTAACTCACCTTTCTGTTCTTTACAAAATCAACTAAACTAAAAAAAAAAAGATTCTTTGGCATATTTGTCCTTAAAATACATCTAAATGCTCATCTCTTACAGTTCCTCTGCTTCACCCCAAACAGACCAAGGGTATTCAAAACTATTATACTAAAGGTAATTTCACCTTCCCAGGTAGTACAAGACATTGCTCCAGTTTTTATTCTGCCAGTCAATTTGAATTATGCCACAGCACCTTTTGCTTTGTAAGTCTTCAGAGGAAACTGTTTTAATAAGGCAATAACCTATTGCATACTAAGTCAATAATGAATACTTCCCTTTTTTTTGATTCAGTTTATTATCTAATTGCACTCTCCCAAATATTTTTAAAAAATTAAATGTAATTTTAAAATAGACTTCACAGAAAATGAGATCTGTGAAACAGATGTATAGTCAGTCCTCAAAATGAAGACTACACACTAGGCTTGTACATCCCCTTCTGCTAAGAGGCTATTAACCACACAATTTTTTCAGACAATCATCCTTATTTAAGATGCCTCCGATAGCACTATTGATTAAAAAAAGTATTTGCAGTACAATACAGAGATAATCAAATCAAATAGTTAAAAATGCCTCAGGATTCAACCTGGTTCTTTTGTTCATTTTGCTGATGATTTCTCGTTTGCTCTTGGGAAAGCCGTTTTTATCAATGTGCTTCACCTTTCTACATCTTGCATATGGAAATATGTGCATACTTCATAGAAAAGCAAAAAAAAATCACGCATGTTCATAAGCGGTTTCACACGTAGATGACAGAACCCATAGAACTGCAAAATATTAAATAACATTCTTCACTTAGATTTCGAAAGAAAAAAATGTGCCAAAAACCAACATGCATATTTTTTTCATTCAGTGACACATTAAATTTTTTGAGTATAGCAGACCACATACTTCACTTCTTGTAAGGGCCTCCCATTCTGATTCAAACTGTATGGCTTGACATATTTATTCTGTGTGCACAGTAAACTCAGCACATCAGGAAGCCACAAGACTTACTGTACATGGACTAATGCCACATGCTTCCTTCGGGCACCTAATGCTGAATACTGAAGTAAGACTGTCATTCTGCAATTTCCCAACAGAGTAGCATTGCCTTGGAAAGCCAGATTGATCAACGGCACACAGAAGAATTGTATTTGTGCAACATATCTGGTGGTTCTGCACAGCGTATGCACACACAGGAGGCAAAGAAGCCAAACAACATAGTAACGATTCAGAAGTGAGTGATACAGCCAGTACACTACTCCATTCAGGCTGTAACCCACTCTGGGGCTTGCTCCTGAAGAAGAAAACTTCCAGTCTGCAAAGCTGTCTGAGGAGCCATAAGGAAAGCGCAGGTTCAGCCTCCCCCGTCAGAACTAGTACCCTCTTATTTGGAAATTCAGAAAGGCACACAGCAGCATCAGACACTGCAAGAAGGAGGACGCACAACATAACTTCGGATTCAGGGAACTGACAGTCAGAGAAACAGTTAAGTAGGATCACAACCTGTTTAACACACACACACACACACACAAACACACCCCCCCCCCCCACCCACCCCCACCCCCCCCCCCCCGAAAAAAAAAATTATCCCTACATACCTGAATTTGGCTTTCTCATGAACCCAAACATATTCTGGATCTTTCAGACTCAGACGTGCAAGATCCTTCACGGATTTTGTTTGTGTTGCAGAAAAAAGCAAGGTCTGGCGTTTCTTAGGTACATTTTCTATGATTGCATTCATTGTATCAGCAAATCCCATGTCTAGAATTCTATCAGCTTCATCAAGAACTGAAATGAGAGATAGTTTGAGAAACTCTGGGTTTAGCTTTATTTATATAAAAAAATCATACATCAAATCCATATAGTACAAAAATCCATGCCTACTTACACTGCAGAGATTAACTTAATTACTGTATATGACAGGCTTCTCTTTAGATATTAATGTACTCCATAAAATATGTCAAAAAAAACCTGCAATGGAAGTCACAGCATTTCCCATAATCTCTGCACTGCAGCCCTCACAGTTTCACATGCTGAAGCATAAAAGATCAGCATTTCAAGTAAACTGTTCAGCAATTTGCAGACAGACTGCAAATTACAAACTCCCTGTACTATTACTGAAACAAAAGCACAGAATATAAAACAGTGCTGTACTACTCATGACAGAGCACAACAGACTCTCCTGTACCTAAGCTGAATTTACCACTGAAACACAGGGCATAAACAGCAGCACAGAGACAAGGCTTTAAGAAAAGGGCCTATGTTTAATGCAATTCTTGTCTAACTGCCATGAATTGTACTAAGCGTAGCAAGCATAATTTCACATTTTATCAGCTTCATTAGCTTCTTAATTGCTTCTAAGTTCCTCAAGCTATGGTAAAGACTATGCAGTTCTCAGTGGCGGGCAAACCTTTTCATTACACTGAAATTTTTATTCAGGTTGGAAGGATGAAGAGAAACAATTGTTAACAATGCTAACAAAACAATGAAAAGAGCAGCAATCTGTCTTAAAATTCAAAGAAAAGTGTTTTCTACAACTGGTCCAAAATACACACATTGCAATGGATATTCCATATAGTTAATTATCATGTCAGAAAAAACATGAGAGCCATAGCCAGAAAGGGAAGGCCAGCATTGGCCAAGAAAGCTCTAAAGGATTATATGGGACACTACATTCGGTTTTGGGTTCCTTACTAACTCACCTACTTGTTCTTATCATTCTAAGGAAGGCATGCCCAGCAACTGTTTGAGAGAAAATACGCACAAGAAAAGGGTTTTGTTGTTTTCTTTTTTAATTTGTACATGTGTGAACTTAAATGCCATTTCATCTACATACCACGACTAGGATAAACTTTTTACCCAAGGAAGTGCTCCACACAATTATGAACTGTTAGAAAACATCTCTGAGTACTTTCAAGCACTCAAAAAACTTACTCAACATTTGCAGATCAGATGCATAGAAATATGATGTTTCATCCATGTGCTGTAGAAGCCGTCCTGGAGTGCAAATTAGCATATTTATATGGTGGATTCTTTCAGACTCTTCTTTCAGATCCTGAAAAGGAGTTAAACCAGCTTAGCTCTAGTTGTTCACACTAGAAGCGCAGTACCAGAGATGGTCAGGCCAGCTTAACCTATTGACAGTTTTTAGAAAGGACCAGCCTTTCCTCTTTCTACAGAGATACCACTATTTCTTCAGCACGCTTACACTTGTGGCTTGAGCAAAAAGTATTTCAGAATAATCTAAACTAACTGGATAGTCCTGGAAGGCTTGGCAGGAAGGTCCATCCAGTCATGTAACCTGGAAAGACTGTAAATATGCAAAAGCTTCAAAAGACACAGAGCACACAAACAGGAAAACGAGCAGGTCATTGATAGGTTCCCATTAACTACTCTTCCCTGACTTTTCATTTCCCGGGTTTCCCTCCCAAACTGGCACTTAAGATAGCACTCATTTATGCTTCCATACAGCCAACTCTGAGAGAGGACACACCTTGCCTCCAATGATAAGGCCAGCTGAGAACTCATGATTCTTTCCCACTTTACGCAGAACCTTGAAGGTTTGATACGCCAGTTCCCGGGTAGGCGATATTATCAAAACTCCCAGCCCATCAGCTGAAGTCCACTGCTGGCGATACAGGAGTTCCAAAGCCTGAAAAAAATTACCATATTCTCATTATAAATATCTCAGAAGGAAAATACGTAACAACAACAAATTTGTAACAAAAAGTGTCATTAAAAAAAAAAGATAAAGTCATACTAATTAAAATAATGACTTGAAGAAACATCAGTATACATTTCACGTAGTTTGATTATATATAAATTCTAACTGAAGGTAATGATACTTGCTGAATTAAAGTTCCCCAGTATCAATCTATGACAGACAGTAATGGGTGGTAAATTGTAAACATTTTACTGCACAATTAATCCTACTCTGCTAAATTCTGGAAATGAAACCTTAACCATTTATACAAGAATAGAAATCAAATGTAGAAAAAACATGAGAAACTTCCCTGCTGGCAAGGTTTTGTGGGAATCAGAAACAGAATAAGCAACTAGAAGAAAGTCAATTATTGCAGCTTTAATTCTGGTCATAGACTTGAAGCAGCAATATACAGAGCATTCCAACTAAAGTTGCCATATACCTCAGACCAGGATTATTCCTCCTCTTATGAATTTACACTGCAGAAAGACTGTCTTAGTCACCTAATCCTAACACAAAGGTTTCATAGGCATGAATACCTGAAGCATTCTGAAATCCTGAAGGCTGTTAAGCATCCTTGTACAATTAATTTTTTTTTTTTCACTCTTTATCTCTCCAGCTCCTCTTTTACCATTTTTCTCCCCTAAAATTGTTTTAAAATAAGGTTTGTAAAACAAAGTACTTCTACTCCTAGATTAACTAACTGAGCAATCTCAGTTCTGTATCTCAGGTTCACAATCTTTTGAAGATTATCTTTTGAAGCCACCTACATTTTTTTATTCTTTACTAATAAAAAATAAATTTTAAAAAAAACAGCATAAAGCATAAATTTTCTCAACTAGAGAGGGTATTCAAAACACCTACTACTGCTCCCACAGTTACTGACAGAAGAGGCTCCAAAGAAATTTATGTCCACAAAAATGCAAGTAACATTTAAACCAAAAAAACTCCATAATCAAAACATTTATTTTTCCCTTTATCTAATCTTAACAAGATGGGTTTTGTATCCACTTATATGTGCACTTTAAGCAAACATCTCAATTATATTTTCCATTTGAAGAAATGAAATGCAGAGCATGGTGTTTTGAGTAAAACAGGCAAACATATATTAGTCATGACAGGGGTTTTCATCCTGTTTTCCCACTTGCACCTAGAAGTGATTTCTAAGGAGTTCACAAAAGACAACAAGGAAATAGAAGTCCACAATCACTAAGCTTAAGTTTGCTACGTAAGGTCCAAATCCTAAAATTTTAAAGGGGTAAAAGCAACTCATCGAAAAAAAGTCTAAGGAACTGAAGAAATTTCACCATTCTATTTCATACACTTAGTTGTTAAATTTTAAAAGAATTGGACAACTAGAGTTGCACCAGGAAAACAGATTCCTGAGAGAAAAACAAAGTACTTCCTAAATCACACAGGGTCTACTAATGTAAGGATCAAAATGGAATTTTTAAGTGTCAGAATATTCCTAGGGCCAAAAATATACTTCTTTCAGAACCTCAAGCAACTTTATTAAATTAGTATCTTGGCTGTCTTAGAACATTTAGATCAGTTGAATTATAACTTTTCTCCCAGGATCTATTAACCTAAGCTGTTTGACATCCAGTACTTCCCAGACAACGTGGTTTGAGTACTAATGGAAGGATGTAAATTACTTACTGGGACAATAAAAGCCAAGGTTTTGCCTGATCCAGTCTTTGCAGCTCCAAGTACATCTTTACCTTGCAAAGCCAAACCTATGGTTTGCCTCTGTATCTCCGTTACCATGCGATACTGAGCTTCCTGCAACCCTAGTATTTGCAGTATGGGAAGAGAAGAGAGAGTGCGGGAAGGGAAGAGGGGAAAAAAAAAAAGAAAAATCTTTATTTTTATCTTGCCCAGAGCTGTATCCCTCCAACAGAGAACACTGTACATGGCAATACTTATCTAAAATTTAGTGTAAAGCAAAAGAATGTTCAGATGTAGATAAATAACACATTCATTTTTACTTAAAATACATTCCAAAGAAAACTTTCGTACTCACCTTTTAGGGTTTTCTTTGACAATGGAAAATCTGAAAATCTTTGAATTTCACTTGCATTTATCTGAAACAAAGTGTTCAATCAGTGCTTACAATCTAAGTATAACAGAGAAACTAAATAGCATTCTTTAAGTTGCTGTTAAAATAAATATGTAGTAGTTCAGTATGACCTGATCCAAGTTAGCTGGTCAGGCAATCTCTACTACTTTGACCTAAGCCAAACCGCTCTTTTACCATAAAATGTTTAGTAAGTAATAAGATATACTTTAATCATGCAGGCTACTAGTGCAATTTAAAGCTCAGGTCATCATGAAATCACAGAACAATTTAGGCTGAAAGGGACCTCAGGAGGCCTCTGGTCCAACCTCCTGTTCACAGCAGGTCAGCTCTGAGGTCAGATCAGGCTGCTCAGGGCTTCATCCCGTCCATTCTTGAAATCGTTCAAGAATGGAGACTGGACAGTCTCTCCGGGCAATCTGTGCTTCTGTCTGACTGTCCTCATGGGGAAAAAGTGTTCCAGGCTGAGCCTCTCTTTTTTCAACTTATGCCTGTTGTCTCTCATCCTTCTGCCCTGCTCCATCTCCTCAATGATCTTCTAAGGTCACCATCCCAACCCCAAAGTCATCCCTTCTCCAAGGTGAACAAGCCCAGCTCCCCCAGCCTCTCCTCACAGGGCAAGTGCTCCAGCCCCCACCATTTCAATGGCCCTCCACTGAACCGGATCTACTTTATTGATGTTTTTTTCTTATGGGATGTCCAAAACTGGATGCAGTATTTTTCAGGGGGGATAACATTTTAAAAACATACTGTGGATGCAAGCAAGGTTTAAAATTTCTACAATGCAGTGTGCCACAAGCCCCAGACATAACTTGCAATCAAAACTCATGCTAACCATTTCACATACAGTATCTCTAAAATCAGAACTTCTGTAGCGTTTTTCTTCAAACTGTCCCAGTGAGACTGTCAATAGAGATTATAATAAAATATTTATGGCAAAACACATAACTAGCCAATTATTTCATATTTCTGTGAGGCTGCAACAAGCACTGAGTTTATGATTCATGCAGCTAAGTATAAATTCATTTTCCTAGGAACATCCACAGAGGAGCAGTTTGTTTCTGAGGCTACTGCAAATGGAGTAATGATAGTCATATCCCATAAAATGGAACTCAGAGCTCTTATCTCCCTTCTTTTTTAACCATCTTGGCTTAAGAAAAAAAATATTACTATGCTGCAAAGTATACAGCCATTATCTTCCTGAAAAAGAGAAGCTCACCTGGACTCGTAACAATTTAACCCTTATGGCTCCTATCCATAAAGGCAAACTCCTTCATCTGCAAGGACCACATGCAAACATTGCTGGCAGCCTCCTTGCAGCCTCCCACCTTACTAGAGCTAAGCTGTCCTTTTCCCATCTATATTTTCAGATCCCCTGAAGCAATGAGGATGAAGTGTATTCCAGCTGCTGTAGGAGTTCAGACATCACAAAAGCAGGTAAATGTCCTGCAGGGTAAAGGCCTGGTAAACAAATACTTCAGGAAATAGCTCCAGACAATGAACACATTTCTCCCCCACTCCACTGTTCCATTTTGACTCTGCAGTGCTAGCATCAAGATTTTTTTGCATATACTTAGTGTTAGGTTATGTGATTAAAGATTAACGACTGTGAACTCAAAGACCCCACAAGAATCAGTGGAACAACAGTGGGGAAGGAGCCCAAATAACATCATCACTGCACGTTGAGTTAAAGCACCCTGATGCAGCTGCTCCCTGGGACTGCTGGAGGACAGCAGTCAGCTCATGGTTCCTGGGTGAACCCCACCGAGGCATCAGTGGGGCCACCCCCTCCCCAGAAGGCCCTGCAGACTGGCAGGGGTCAGCGCCTGCAGGGGTGTGGGGCTCACAGGGGGCTGCAGGGGAAAAGCATTTGGGGATGTTGTACATCTTCTTATGAGGTGTTTAAGGGGGTGTGGGAATGTGCAAGACTTGTTATGGGATGTTTAGGGGAAGGATCAAAGGCAGGAAAAGGGAGGGATCAAGGTGGACTGGGGAGGAACCAGCGTGAGAAAATAGAGGCAAAAGGGGATAAAAGGCGCTGGTACTGGGTAACAGCTGGCTGGTCAGAATGCTGTCTGACCAAGCCCTGACCCCATCACCACAGCCTATCCTGCAGTCTTACTAAATATTCTTACACAATAATAACTTGCCGGATGTCTGCTGGAAATACAACATGGCAGAGAGGAATCAATCTAGGAGGTTCCTCGAATGTGTGGACGACAACTTCCTCATGCAAGTGGTAAATAAGCCCACTAGAGGAGGGGCCCTGCTTGACCTGTTGTTTGTGAACAGAGAAGGACTAGTGGGAGATGTGAGGGTCGGTGGCCGTCTTGGGAGTAGCGACCACGAAATGTTAAGAGTTTTCGATAGTGGGGGAAGTAAGGAGGGGCAAGAGCAGAACTTCTGCCTTAGATTTCCGGGGGGCTGACTTTAGCCTGTTTAAGAGGCTGGTGGACCGAGTCCCTTGGGAGTTGGTCCTGAAGGGCAAAGGAGTCCAGGAAGGCTGGACATGCTTCAAAAGGGAATTGCTAAATATTCAGGAGCAGGCTGTCCCGATGTGTAGGAAAACAAGCCGTCGGGGAAAAAGACCGGCCTGGTTAAACAGGGAACTTAGGCTAGAACTTAAGGAAAAAAAGAGCCTACTTGCTCTGGAAGAAGGGTCAGGTAACTTGGGAGGTCTATAGGGACGTGGCCAGGTCGTGTAGGGAGAAGATTAGAGGGCCAAAGCTCAATTAGAGCTTGATTTGGCTGCTACAGTCAAAGACAACAAAAAAAGCTTTTACAAATACATCAACAGCAAAAGGAGGGTCAAGGAGAGCCTCCACCACTTGCTGAATGAGGAGGGTAGTGTAGTGTCAGGGGATGAGGAAAAGGCAGAGGTGCTCAATGCCTTCTTTGCCTCGGTCTTTAATGTCAAGACCGGTTGTCCTCAGGAGACTCGGCCCCCAGAGCCTGAAGTTAGGGACTGGGGGCTGTGTGAACCTCCTGTAATCCAGGAGGAGACAGTTAGTGACCTGCTGTGCCAGTTGGACACCCACAAGGCTATGGGCCCGGATGGGATTCACCCCAGAGTAATGAAGGAACTGGCAAATGAACTTGACAAAACACTCTCTATTACCTACCGGCAGTCCTGGTTAACTGGAGAAGTTCCAGCTGACTGGAAATTAGCAAACGTAACACCCATCTACAAGAAGGGTCGGAAGGACAATCCAGGGAACTATAGGCCTGTCAGCCTGACCTCGGTGCCAGGCAAGGTGATGGAACAGATCATCCTGAGTGCCATTACACGGCACATGCAGGACAATCGGGGCATCGGGGCCAGCCAACATGGATTCATGAAAGGCAGGTCCTGCTCGACCAACCTGGTCTCCTTCTATGACAAAGTGACCCGCTTAGTAGATGAGGGCAGGGCTGTGGATGTAGTCTATCTAGACTTCAGTAAGGCATTTGACACTGTCTCCCACAGCATCCTCCTAGACACACTGGCTGCCTGGAGCTTGGATGGGTGGACTCTTCGATGGGTTAAAAACTGGCTGGATGGCCAAGCCCAGAGAGTGGTGGTGAATGGGGCAAAGTCCAACTGGCGGCCGGTCACTAGCAGTGTTCCCCAGGGCTCAGTTCTAGGGCCAGTGCTGTTCCATATCTTTATAGATGATCTAGACGTAGGGATTGAATGCTCCCTCAGTAAATTTGCAGATGACACCAAGCTGGGTGGCAGTGTCGATCTGCTGGAGGGTAGGAAGGCCCTTCAGAGGGATCTGGACAGGTTAGATAGATGGGCCGAGACCAACGGCATGAGGTTCAACAAGAACAAGTGCCGGGTCTTACACTTCGGCCACAACAACCCCATGCAGCTCTACAGGCTGGGGAAAGAGTGGTTAGAAAGCGGCCCGGCGGAAAGAGACCTGGGGGTGCTGATTGACAGCCGGCTAAACATGAGCCAGCAGTGTGCCCAGGTGGCCAAGAAGGCCAATGGCATCCTGGCCTCTATTAGGAATAGTGTAGCCAGCCGGTCTAGGGAAGTGATCGTCCCTCTGTACTGGGCACTGGTGAGGCCGCACCTTGAGTACTGTGTTCAGTTCTGGGCCCCGCACTTCAAGAAAGATGTTGAGGTGTTGGAGCGAGTCCAGAGGAGGGCGACCAAGCTGGTGAAGAGTCTGGAGGGTCTGACCTACGAGGAACGGCTGAGGGAGCTGGGGTTGTTTAGCCTGGAGAAGAGGAGGCTCAGGGGTGACCTTATTGCAGTCTACAACTACCTGAAGGGAGGTTGTAGTGAGGTGGGAGTTGGCCTCTTCACCCAGGCAACTAGCGATAGGACAAGAGGACACAGCCTCAAGCTTCGCTAGGGGAGGTTCAGGTTGGACATTAGGAAGAATTTCTTTTCAGAAAGGGTTATTAGACATTGGAATCACAGAATCACAGAATGTTAGGGATTGGAAGGGACCTCGAAAGATCATCTAGTCCAATCCCCCCGCCGGAGCAGGATTACCTAGACCATATCACACAGGAACGCGTCCAGGCGGGTTTTGAATGTCTCCAGAGAAGGAGACTCCACAACCTCTCTGGGCAGCCTGTTCCAGTGTTCAGTTACCCTCACCGTAAAGAAGTTTTTCCTCATACTTATGTGGAACCTCCTGTGTTCCAGCTTGCACCCATTGCCCCTTGTCCTGTCAAGGGATGTCACTGAGAAGAGCCTGGCTCCATCCTCTTGACACTTGCCCTTTACATATTTATAAACATTAATGAGGTCACCCCTCAGTCTCCGCTTCTCTACGCTAAAGAGACCCAGCTCCCTGAGCCTCTCCTCATAATGGAATGGGCTGCCCAGGGAGGTGGTGGAGTCACCATCTCTCGATGTGTTTAAGAAAAGACTGGACATGGCACTTAGTGCCATGGTCTAGTTGACAGGGTGTGTCAGGGCAACGGTTGGACTCGATGATCCCTGAGGTCTCTTCCAACCTGGTTGATTCTGTGTGATTCTGTGTGTGCAGGTACACCCTCTATTCTGAGGCTGCCTAAGAGACCACCGGCAACCTTCAAGCCAGACTAGTGGGCAGCAGCATGAGAGTTGAGTACCTGCAACTAGAACAGGACCACGAACCTCAGGGGCTGGGGGATGCTGGTGCCAGCACCTGGGGAAACTGGAGCCTGAAGCCAGCTCTGTGGCAGACTGAGTAGCTAATGCCAGCTATCAGAGAGACCCATTTTCCACATGTGAGTACATATTTCACTAGTGGACATCAATCCTGATCAGAGAGAAGAAGAGTATCTGCAGCCCATGCTGTTCACATGTGTGTGAGCCCTGTGCATGTGTCTGCGCAGGTCTCGATAAAGGCACTGCTCTGTCTGTGCTCACCTGTGGCTGGAGACGTGTGTGCACACGTGTGCGCTACTGGGAATACATGCTCACCCTCACTGCAGGCTGGACTTGGGGATCCAGGACTGGAGCAAGCTTGCATCTACCTGACTGGGACAACAGGAGTCTACCTGTGCCCCGAAGCTCAACAGATTCACCAACCTCTAGCACCTGGTATACTTAATTTTTCAGAGCTCTCCTACAGGGTACAAAACATACTAAAAAAGTAGTTCATTGTCCTGACACCTACTAATTTACTTCTCTGTATAAATCCACCTCTACAGCATACTTGAGAGCTGTTCATCATATACCACACACACACGCACACAAAATCCCCAAGAGCATGTGTTCCAGTCCATGAGCTGGCTGAATGATTTACAAAAAATGTTGAGATGTCAAGTAAAGATCTCAAGAAAAATATAATATTTTCAAGTCTGTTCCAGCTGATAGGAGATCACCAAAACATGTGGACAGCTTCCACTGGTAAAGTTCAAAACCATCAACAGCAGCAGGACAAAAAAAAAAAACACATAACAAAAAAAAACAATAGACTACCTGTATCCATGAAGCCTGAGCAGATGAAGAGGAAGGCAGCCTACACAGCTTTGAATTCATACTGACTAGCATCCATAAACTGAGATTTCCAAATGTCAAACTCAGAGCTTATGCAACTTGTGCATTTCTAATAGGTATCATTTATCTCTAATAGACTGCTGAACAGATATCTTCCAACACAGGGACCAAGCAAAATGGTCCTGAGACGTTCCTGAAAACTCGTGATAACAATTCCAGAGAAGGCCTTAAATGAAGAGCTACTGAGCTGTCAGATCAGCCTTATATCTCCTTGAAGTACCAAGCCTTCTGCAGGCTCTGTCTATTACAGAAAACTAAACTATTTTTTTCCTGAGGGTTTATATCTGTTTAATGCACCTAGATCAGAATACTACTCTTTTCAGCCTGGTTCTGTCTAGTAAAAACAAGAGAAGTGATTTAATGCATGAATTTGATCTCCAGATAAAAGGTAATAACACCCTTACTAAAACCTGGTTTTGACATATTTCAAGACAAAGCTCTTGCAAGGTGGATTTCAAACTTTCGCTGTGTCCTAGCAGAACAATTAAACTTTTGCCAAACATTACTCAGAAATCTTAAAGGTGAATTATTTTTATAAAACCTACTTGTCCCGAGAAGCACGTACTTTAAGCTAGCACATTTTGGGGCGGGGGGGAATCCTATCAGAAATCACCATAAAAAGGTCTTTTTTTCAACTTTCACAAACTGGAATTTCTGACAAATATTTCCAAATTCAGTTGATAATTTTGAAGATATTATGTATCACGTGCAATATTGCATATTGGGCTAATTCCCTGTCTTATTATTTCACATGCTAAAGGATCCCAACTCAGTGATGTATACAGGTTCAGTTTAATTCCAACCAAGAGACTGTCTGCATAGCAAAACAGTATGCCTACAGGAGGGAAAACATCAAAAAAGAATTCAAGCAATCCATTAGGTGCAACTAAAGGGATAGATTTTAACAGGTTCGTGACGCATGGACTATTGCAGCAACATGAAATTGTTCTAAATAATTGTCCTGGTTTGGCCTAAACCAGGCCGATTTTCCTTTCAGTGATTTTTACTTTCAGCTAAGTCTCCTCTAAATAACTGCACTTTCTGAAACTAACTGCATGTTTTTGCAGACAGTGTCTGCTTCCAGGACTGATAACGCTCGAAGTTTGTAGTTATCGCTGAGGCACCGGTAGGGATGTTGTGCAGTAAGGCTCTTGCTGTACTTTTTTCTTAGAGAAACCAAGGTCACCGCTGAATTCCTCACTGCTTACAAGTGAAAAGCCGAAGGGGGGGGGGTCGCAGCTGCAGGGGGGAGCAGACAGGGCAGGTGACCCAAAATTGACCAACGAGGGTATTCCATCCCATACACGTCATTCTCGGTATAAAGCGGGGGGATCACGAGGGTCTCGCCCCTCTTGCTCGCTCTTGCTCTTTCTGCTATGGCCGGTGTCCAAGGAGGACTCCGACTGTTTTCCTGCTGCCCCCGATCCCGATCCGTGCATCCCTGAATCCAGCTCTCGACCGTCGCTAGGCCCAGCCTGGGCCTTCCCGGAGCCTGCCCTGCAGTGCCGGTGGTGACGTTGCCGACATCGGGGGAGCTCGATCTTGGTTTTGTATATATATTTGTATATATTTGATTATTCCAATATTATTATTATACTCTTTTTCATTATTATAGGTTTATTAAAACTGTTTTAACTTTCCAACCCGTAAGTCTCTCTCCCTTTTCCCTTTCCCTTTCCCTTTGGGTGGGGGGGGAGGGTTAACAGAGAGCGTCTGCTGCAGGTTTAATCGCCAGCCCAGCTTTAAACCGTGACAGATTTATTGGCGCCCAACGTGGGGCTCGAGAGAAGCTCCAACAGGTTCCTCTGATAAGTCGAATCCCAGCTCCGGCGGGAGGAGACCCGGAGAGCTCAGCTGAGAGAGTATCAGATTTCTTCCTTTGAGATTTACGAGGGGTTGGAAATTAAAACAGATAGGGAAGATGCTGATGTCATTTTTGAGTACTGTGTTATCTCGTCTTTTTATAGAGTTTCTTTCACAGTTGAGTATTGCAATGATGCCTTACCTGCCGTGGGCACTGTGTTATTGTTTGCTTCTTATGAATGTTTACATGCGGTTTAGCAGTGGGCGCTGGTCGAAATGTATTGTTTTGGTATGGGGTTTGATACTGATTTATGCTGTGATAAACTGGGCAGTTACTATTCCGATCTCTTATCTCTATAACACAATGATGGGCAGTTTTAATCGCGAATCAGTAGCAGCGACTTCATCTGCACGCTCCAGGCGTCCTTTAGCTGATTATGTTAATGATTACACTTCCAATTTTACTTCGGGAAATAGTACCTTCTCCTTTTCTGCCAAGCTGATTCCTCTAGATTTTGTGAAATTAGGATGGTGCTGTCTAGGTGGCATGTTTTTATTTTCGGTTGTCCTGAATGTGTTTCTGATGTGGGATAAGATTAAATATCGGTGCAGGGACAGTTGTAGATGTTGTGCAGCCACCTCAGACCCTACAGCGTGTGCTGCCGCTACAGCCACTAAATCCACTGAAACCTCGGCAGCCTGTACCACAGCTGCTACACCCCCCAAGATGGCCACTGCAGCTACTCAGACTCTAACGAGTCTCAGCACTCCCACGACAGCCACTGCATCTACTCAGAGTCCAGCATCTAACGAATCTGTACCAATTGCTCCTGTAACCAGGAAGAAATACAGAAAGAAATCAGCTCGTGAAGAGGAGGATGATGACTCAGAGCCTTCTAAGGCAGAGCCATCACAGGACCCAGGTGAGGGCCCTTCTCAGGCAGAGTCAGGGCCCGACACAGATGGGGGTTCCCTTGATCGTCATTTTAAAGCAGACCCATCACAGAAGAAAGGTCGTTCTAAAGCAGAACTATCACAGGAGGAGGACTCGGATGTAGAGATAACCTACCACTCCTTATCCCTGAAGGACCTGAGAAATATAAGGAAAGATTTCAGCCGTTATGATGGTGAGCCAATTATTACCTGGCTGCTCCGATGCTGGGATAATGGGGCAGATAGCATGCAATTAGACGGTAGAGAAGCCAGACAGTTGGGATCCCTGTCCAGAGATGGTGGTATTGATAAGGCGCTTGCAAGAAAGTCAAACACTATCAGTCTCTGGAGGCGACTCTTGTCAGCTGTGAAGAGCAGGTATCCCTATAAAGATGATGTTATGAGCCACCTGAGCAAATGGACCACTATAGAAAAAGGTATTAACTACCTTAGACAACTAGCTGTGCAAGAGATCATTTATAGACACCCACGGGAAATTGTAGATCCTGTAGATCCTGATGAAGTGGAATGCAACCGATCCATGTTCCGGAAGGTTGTGAAGAGTGCTCCACCGACATATACCCATACATTGTCAATATTAGTCTGGGGAGAAAATGCTATGGCACGACCTAGTGTGGATGAAATGGCTAACTGTATGCGACAGTATGAAGATAGTATTTCTTCCCCACTGCAGGCCCGTGTCTCGGCTGTGGAAAAACTGACAAAGGAAAACAAGGACTCATTTAAACAACTGTCAGACAAACTGTCCAGGATAGAGAATAAACTTGACTCTCTACCTACACAGGCACGCGTTGCAGCTGTTAGGAGAAAACGCCCTCCTACAGGACCAGCTCAAAGGAAACGGAACACATCACGAGGTATCCTGTGGTTTGCCCTGCGTGGTTATGGGGAAGACATGAACAGATGGCATGGACAATCTACCAGTACCCTACAGGCACGAGTACGTGAGTTGCAAGCTAAAAGAAATACCAGAGAGAATTTTTCTAGGAGGATGGCTGCTCCAGTTACCAGTGAGCAGGACCCCAGTCAGGGTAGATGGACTTCAAATTCCTTTTTCCAAAGTGTGAATAGGAGAAATGAAGGTCCAGTCCCTGTGAGCAGCACAAATCCATTTCTTGATTAGGGGGGCCCTGCCTCCAGCCAGGTGGAGGAAAGGGACAACAGAGTTTATTGGACTGTG
This sequence comes from Nyctibius grandis, assembly GCF_013368605.1. Taxonomy (NCBI): domain Eukaryota; kingdom Metazoa; phylum Chordata; class Aves; order Nyctibiiformes; family Nyctibiidae; genus Nyctibius; species Nyctibius grandis. The sequence goes on from NC_090659.1 coordinate 108,850,918, forward strand.
TGGATTCGATGGCCTGGCACATCAAAACCACAAAGGTATCGAGCCTTGGTAGACACTGGTGCACAGTGCACCCTCATGCCATCGGATCATAAAGGGGCAGAATCTATCAGTATTTCAGGAGTAACAGGAGGATCTCAAGTGTTATCTGTATTGGAGGCCGAAGTGAGCCTAACTAAAAATGAATGGAAAAAGCACCCCATTGTGACTGGCCCAGATGCTCCGTGCATCCTTGGCATAGACTACCTCAAGAGAGGGTATTTTAAGGACCCAAAAGGGTATAGATGGGCCTTTGGTATAGCAGCTGTAGAGACTGAGGACATTAAACAGCTGTTTACCTTGCCTGGCCTCTCAGAGGATCCTTCTGTTGTGGGGTTGCTGAAGGTTGAAGAACAACAGGTGCCAATTGCTACTACCACGGTGCACCGACGACAATATCGCACCAATCGAGACTCCCTGATCCCCATTCATAAACTGATTAGACAATTAGAAAATCAAGGAGTGATTAGTAAGACTCGCTCACCCTTTAATAGTCCTATATGGCCAGTGCGAAAGTCTGATGGAGAATGGAGATTAACTGTGGACTATCGTGGCCTAAATGAAGTTACGCCACCACTGAGTGCTGCTGTGCCAGACATGCTAGAACTTCAATACGAACTGGAGTCAAAGGCAGCCAAGTGGTATGCCACCATAGACATTGCTAATGCATTTTTCTCTATTCCTTTGGCACCAAAGTGCAGGCCACAGTTTGCTTTCACCTGGAGAGGTATCCAGTACACCTGGAATCGACTGCCCCAGGGGTGGAAACACAGTCCTACTATTTGCCATGGACTGATCCAGACTGCACTAGAAAAGGGTGGAGCTCCAGAACATTTGCAATACATTGATGACATCATTGTGTGGGGTGATACAGCAGCAGAAGTTTTTGACAAAGGGGAGAAAATAATCCAAATTCTTCTGAAAGCTGGTTTTGCCATAAAAAGAGGCAAGGTCAAGGGACCTGCCCGGGAGATCCAGTTTTTAGGGATTAAATGGCAAGATGGGCGTCGCCAGATCCCGATAGAGGTGATCAACAAAATAACAGCTATGTCCGCACCAACTAACAAAAAGGAAACACAAGCCTTCTTAGGCGTTGTGGGTTTCTGGAGAATGCATATTCCAGATTACAGCCAGATTGTACGCCCTCTTTATCAAGTGACCAGAAAGAAGAATGATTTTCAGTGGGGCCCTGAACAACGACAGGCCTTTGAACAGATTAAACAAGAGATTGTGCATGCAGTAGCCCTTGGACCAGTCCGTACGGGACAAGATGTTAAAAATGTGCTCTACACCTCAGCTGGGGACAATGGTCCTACCTGGAGCCTCTGGCAGAAAGTACCAGGGGAGACTCGAGGTCGACCCCTAGGATTTTGGAGTCGAGGATACAAGGGTTCCGAGGCCAATTACACCCCAACTGAAAAAGAGATACTGGCAGCATATGAAGGAGTTAGAGCTGCTTCAGAGGTAATTGGTACTGAGGCACAACTTCTCCTGGCACCTCGATTACCAGTACTAGGCTGGATGTTCAAGGGTAAGGTTCCCACTACCCATCATGCAACTGATGCTACATGGAGTAAATGGATTGCATTAATTACACAGAGGGCTCGAATAGGAAACCCTAACCGCCCAGGAATCTTAGAAGTGATCATGGACTGGCCAGAAGGCAAAGACTTTGGAATGCCACCAGAAAAGGAGGTGACACGTGCTGAAGAAGCCCCACCATATAATGAACTACCAGAGGATGAGAAGCAGTATGCCCTGTTCACCGATGGATCCTGCCGTCTTGTAGGAAAGCATCGGAAGTGGAAAGCTGCTGTATGGAGTCCTATACGACGAATCACAGAAGCCACAGAAGGACAAGGTGAATCAAGTCAATTTGCAGAGGTAAAAGCCATCCAGCTGGCTCTAGACATTGCTGAACGAGAAAAGTGGCCAAGGCTGTATCTTTATACTGACTCATGGATGGTGGCAAATGCCTTGTGGGGGTGGTTAAAGCAGTGGAAGCGAAGCAACTGGCAGCGTAAAGGTAAACCTATTTGGGCTGTTGAACTGTGGCAAGATATTGCTACTCGGCTAGAGAAACTAGTCGTGAAGGTACGTCATGTAGATGCTCACGTACCTAAAAGTCGGGCAACTGAGGAACATCGAAACAACCAACAAGCAGATCAGGCTGCTAAAGTGTTCCAAATAGATTTGGACTGGGAACATAAAGGTGAACTATTTTTAGCTCGGTGGGCTCATGACACTTCAGGTCATCAAGGAAGAGATGCAACATACAGATGGGCTCGTGACCGAGGGGTGGACTTAACTATGGACTCTATTGCACAGGTTATCCATGATTGTGAAACATGCGCCGCAATTAAGCAAGCCAAACGGTTAAAACCTTTGTGGTATGGGGGGCGGTGGTTGAAATATAAATATGGGGAGGCCTGGCAAATTGACTATATCACACTCCCTCAAACCCGCCAGGGTAAACGCTATGTGCTTACCATGGTGGAGGCAACCACCGGATGGCTGGAAACATACTCTGTGCCCCATGCCACTGCCCGGAACACTATTCTGGGCCTTGAAAAGCAAATCTTGTGGCAACACGGCACGCCAGAGAGAATTGAGTCGGACAATGGGACTCATTTCAAAAACAGTCTCATAGATAACTGGGCCAAAGAGCATGGCATCGAATGGGTATATCATATCCCCTATCATGCACCAGCATCTGGGAAAATTGAACGGTATAATGGGCTGTTAAAAACTACCCTAAAAGCAATGGGGGGTGGAACCTTTAAAAACTGGGATAAGCATTTGGCACAAGCTACCTGGCTAGTTAACACCAGAGGATCCATCAACCGAGCTGGCCCTGCTCAGTCAGATCTTTTACATACAGTAGAAGGGGATAAAGTCCCTGTGGTGCATGAAAGGAATCTGTTGGGAAAAACTGTCTGGGTTCTTCCTGCTACGGGCAAAGGTAAACCCATTCATGGGATTGCTTTTGCTCAAGGACCTGGATGTACTTGGTGGGTGATGCTGCAGGATGGTGGAGTCCGATGTGTCCCTGAAGGTGATCTGATCTTGGGTGAGAATACTTAATTCTGAACTGCATGATGTTAATTGCTGCATAATACTAACAGTGTTCATAAGTGTCTTTCAGGTTAAGACAGTGGTGACGAGACCAGAGCTAGCTGCAAGTGGCGTCCAGTAACCTCCTCGAGACTGACATCTTTAACCTGCAACCCGTGGGCATGAACTGTGACAAAACTCATACCATGTCTCCTGCCCTGAGAGACTCCTAGCCAGATGGAAACCCACAATCCTGAACTAAATGAACTTGATGAACTTTTTTTTTCTGTATAGAAATGAATCATAAACTAATGTTATCTGTATATATTTTAAAATGAAAAGTTAGTGGTGATCTGAGTATGACGTGAATGGTATGGAATAAGGGGTGGAATGTCCTGGTTTGGCCTAAACCAGGCCGATTTTCCTTTCAGTGATTTTTACTTTCAGCTAAGTCTCCTCTAAATAACTGCACTTTCTGAAACTAACTGCATGTTTTTGCAGACAGTGTCTGCTTCCAGGACTGATAACGCTCGAAGTTTGTAGTTATCGCTGAGGCACCGGTAGGGATGTTGTGCAGTAAGGCTCTTGCTGTACTTTTTTCTTAGAGAAACCAAGGTCACCGCTGAATTCCTCACTGCTTACAAGTGAAAAGCCGAAGGGGGGGGGGGTCGCAGCTGCAGGGGGGAGCAGACAGGGCAGGTGACCCAAAATTGACCAACGAGGGTATTCCATCCCATACACGTCATTCTCGGTATAAAGCGGGGGGATCACGAGGGTCTCGCCCCTCTTGCTCGCTCTTGCTCTTTCTGCTATGGCCGGTGTCCAAGGAGGACTCCGACTGTTTTCCTGCTGCCCCCGATCCCGATCCGTGCATCCCTGAATCCAGCTCTCGACCGTCGCTAGGCCCAGCCTGGGCCTTCCCGGAGCCTGCCCTGCAGTGCCGGTGGTGACGTTGCCGACATCGGGGGAGCTCGATCTTGGTTTTGTATATATATTTGTATATATTTGATTATTCCAATATTATTATTATACTCTTTTTCATTATTATAGGTTTATTAAAACTGTTTTAACTTTCCAACCCGTAAGTCTCTCTCCCTTTTCCCTTTCCCTTTCCCTTTGGGTGGGGGGGGAGGGTTAACAGAGAGCGTCTGCTGCAGGTTTAATCGCCAGCCCAGCTTTAAACCGTGACAATAATTAAGGCTGCTTTAAGTATTTCAGTGGTCAGCTTCTTTTTAACTCTAGATGACCCAGTAAGAACTGATGTATTAATCACAAAAGAGACAAACACCATTCTGCTCTTCCACCTTAAACTCCTCTAAATCAATTTAAAAATCATTACACACCTATGCCTAGCTCTTTTAATGATGTCGAAGGAGGAAAAAAAAGCGAGAACAGTATTAAAAGAGCGAGGCAAAGGAACGTTAGGAAAGGTCATGTCACAAAGCTTCCTATATTATTTCTCTGCCCTACAAACTTCCAAGAACACAAGAATGATCTGTTGCAGTACCCTTAAACTCTAAAGATACAGGTTTATTTTTAAATAAAGTCTGAATGGTAGGAATAAGAAGGACTGGTGTTAGATTAATAACTTCTGATAGATCTATTCTATATCTACATGTACCAGTGGAAAACAATACCAATTTCTGCTTAGTTTATTTCCCTGTTGGACATTACTACCTCCTCTAATCTGCTGGGAATCTGTACTTGTGAGCTCTCTCTAATCTGCTCTAGGTGAGAGCAGCCAGCTCATTTCAAATACTTCAAACGGTATTCTGATCTGACTAATTTGACATAAAGCAGTCTAGAAAGAGTTTACACAAACAGCTCCCCAGCACATCAGTTAGCTGTTAATGCTTTTCATGAGCACAACTGGATGGAGAAGACAGTTCATCAACAGCCTTACAGTTAGGCAACAAAGTCACTGGATCAACACATAACACATCACTTATGAACACATACCACAGAAAATGGTCCCAAGATTTGGACACACTGAAACTAAATTTCACATTTTCTGTCTATGCTGCCACACATTCACCATCACGTGTCAACAAATGACCCAAAAAAAAAAAACCCCAGTAACAAAGTATCTTGGTTATCTCTTCATTATTGTTTAATTTTGTCTTGGCTATCTCTTCGTTATTGTTTAATTTTGTCTTGGCTACCCATTGTAGTCATACTCACACTGGAAATTACAGACAATATACTCTAAGAGGGAGGGCAAGGCAGATACACTTGTATCCAACACCCATGCTACCCCTCTTCCACGCCACATGCAAGATGACAAAAGCACATGAAGAGCTAATCCACCCACAGCCTGCGTGCCAGAGACCCCAGCCAGTACTCCTCATAGAAAGGAGCTTACCAAAGGGCTTTCTAATTCCCTAGTCCCTAAGAAGGGATCTACCTCATGCAGAACTCACTGGAGACCCCCGAAGAACCAAGCATGTGGCAATTCCTCACAATTCCCACCCTTGCTATAATCAGGTCCAGGGTAATAGGGAAGAAATGCAGGAGACCAAGTGGAAAAACCTTGTCAGGAACCAGAAAAGGAGATATGAAGGACTGAAGATAGAAAGCAGTAGGCATCCACCTGTATATTCACAGGCAGGAGACTCCTGGAGCTAGAGGACCATAAAACTCCAGAAAAGTTGAGAACAGGAGTCCCCAAAACCATCCTAATACATACATTTACCCTGTCTTCATTCTGATGGATACATGCTGGATACATGCCTGACCACTACCAGCCTCTCATACACGTCATTCTCAGTATAAAGCGGAGGGATCACCTACAGGCACCTCCAACAACGAGGGGTGCTCCCCGCTCCAAGAGATCCCCCTCCTCCTCCTGCCAGCCCGACCGCCCCACACCCCACACGAGGAGAGGGGCCGCTTTCCCCCCCGCCGCAGGCCCGCCATGCCCACCCGCCGGGTGACCCCCCCCGTCCCCGCCCTGCAAAGCCCCCCGCTCCCCGGCCCGGCCCAGCAGCCGCTCGCCCCTGCCGTACCTCGGGGTAGCGCTGCACCAGGCGGCCGATGCCCTCCCGCTCCACCTGCCACTCGGGCCGCTTCCTCTCCTGGCGCTGCAGCCGCAGCCTCTTCGTCCGCCGCGTGTATTTCTTCTTCCAGCGCTCGAAGCTGCGCACCGGGTCCATCGCCGCCGGCCCTCCGCCGCCTCCGCCATCGCTGCCCGCCCGGCCCATGCTGCCCCCGCCGCCCCGCATGGGACACACACGGCCGCTGGGGGCGGGGCTGGGCGCAGGCCGAGCGCGTCAGCGGGCCGCGCCGCCGGGGGAGGGTCGGACTCGGCGCGGCGCGGCAGTGCACGGCCCGGCCCGGCCCGGCAGCCAGCGGCTCGGCGCGGCTCTGTGGGAAGGCGAAGAGTTGCACAAGGGTTGGAGGAAAATCAGGCATCGTGTAACATAACCCGAAAAATGAGCTCGTGGCGCCGCGTGCAAAATACGCTCTGGGGTAGAGATTATAAAACGACAAAAAAAAAAAAAAAATAAAAAAAAAATTAAAGCCTTAATAGAAAAGGAGTATGTGCTTAGCACTGGCGTAGACTTTGTCCTCTGGGATAGCGTGTTGTGGAGGGTCAGGGGGAAGAGTTCTGTGACAAGTCTGTTAATACTTTGTTTCCTAATTCATTACAGGGAAATGACAAATTTGGAAACATCAAAAAGCAATTGAAAGACATACAGTGGGCTTGGAGTTTGAGATGCTGGATTCAAGCTCCATTCATCATGTGTTTTGACCCTTCATAATACAGTTGTAGTCAATGGCCTTGGCTCCTTGGCAGAATGGGTTGGCAGAACATCACAGGGAGAGCTACAAACATGCGGAGCTGTTTTACACTGGGTGGTGTAAGAGTGGCCTCTCTAAGAGGCACATATATCCCAAAATAACTAGATCTAATCAACCTGCAAATTTATATTACGCTATCTTTACGTGCACCGGTTCTTAACGCCCCCCTCTACGGGGAAGGTTTGCATCGCTCTGCAGTTGTTCGATGGTCAGAAACGATTTGCTGAGTCAGTTTTAGCATTTCATCAGCACACAGAATTAAAAACAAAAACAGGCTGCAGAGTTACTGTGCCACATCAGGAAGAGAAAATTACAAACATATTTATGCAATGTCATAAAGAAGGAAGTAAACATGTGGATGAAGCGAATAGTGAAAGGCTCCCAAAATAATTGCTGTCTCTGATGAGGGTTTGGAATTCCAGAAAGCTGAGGGAAAAGGGAGTGTCTCTTAATTAGCTGCACTTTTGCCATAGGTATGTTGAGTATGTCACTGAAGATGTTTTCCCTCCTCCCTGAGATAAGGAAAACTTGTGATCACAGAAATGTTTGTTTTCCCTTTAAAATAGATTAATTTCCTAATTTCAGGAAGGGCTGGAAAAATCTCCAATACATATGCCCCGATGGGATCTCTCCTCCCAGGTACAGCTTTGAATGCAATGGCTTTCTCAAGGGGTTTGTTTGCTGTTAAGATGAATAAGGAAGGATACTGAAGGTTTTATTCTTGAAACAAATTTTTTTTTTCCAGAAGTGCCTGGTGCAAAACTGTTTGCAGGAGGTGCTGTTCCACACCGAAGGATGTGCTTCTGGAGGGCGGCACATCTTTCCCACGATTGCAGCACATTAACTTGACATCCAAAACAAGGTCCCAGTCTAACTACGATCAGACTGTGGCAGGGCTCAGCTGCCACTTTAAGCATTTCTATCTGTCTGCCTGTAATAGAAAAACAAACAAACAAAAACTCTCCTGTGTAGAATTCCTGCTGTGGCGGCACTGGAGTGAGTTTAACCTTTTTGTAAGTAAATGTACAGGTAAAAGTGTTGTGTTTGAACATGCTGTCTTTCCTCACCTGCTCTATGTTTTGCCTACAGGCTCATCTCTCTTATAGCAGAACAGCAGCAGTGCTCTGTGAGTCACTATGGACAAATCCTCAATGAAAAAAGTTATATGCAAAAAATACTTTGCTGTCCTATTTCTAAAGCAACTTTTTATGCCGCTGTCATGAAAAAGACTCTTAATTATGCTTATATGTTTCCAATGCTTTTTAATAAGTTGTTTGCTTATTAGCCAAGAGGTCCATGTACGAAGAAAGGAAAACCAGAAAGTCAAAAGTGGCCTGTCGTGTGTCCCACAGTAGAAGGTAAAACGCTGGAGAGCCCCTCGGCCCCACGCTGGAGGTCTGTGAACCTGCAGAGGCACGGGAGCCACCCTTTGGTTTTCTCTGCTGTCCTCTCACTCTGAGGGCCTTGCCTGAGAAACAGCCAGTGGTTGGTAAAAGTTTCCCTTTTATACAGGAGCAAATTCTACCATGTTAAATTTGATTTATTTATAATATGCAAGACTACTTCAGTTGCCTTGTAATAGTACTATCCCTAAAACTGTAGCAAAACCTTCTAGAGATCATTCTAAGTAATAAAGAGTGAAAGAGAGAAGAAAAATTTGTTTTTACAAGGTGACAAATAAATGATTCATGGCTGTTTACTTGCAATTTGGAGAAATGAAGGAAGGGAGTATGGCTGTAACAATAAATATAACAAGGCTCTATACAAGATCAGAGAGAAGGCAGCAGCAATTTTTTTATTTTAAACCAGACCTATTTCAATAGCAGTCATTCTCCATAGCTTTCATTCTCATGCATACTCAGTCTTTCCTACTCATAAGCACAAACGTGTATGTGTCTGGGCAGGGCTATTTATGGTGACAAGGAGGACAACAGGCACCAAGTATCACGGTCAGGGCCCTGAGGCACTTGTAGACTCCAATGCCCTGACTAGCCTCACCTGAGGACCCCCCTACATCCCGGCCCAGCCCCACACTGAAGCTTCAGGCCCTGCCTATGTCATATGTCACGTTGGTCCCCAGCTCAGCCACAGCCATGCCTGTCCTTGGCCATAGACCCCACTGGTTGGGACTCTGAGCTGCAGACTGACTTCCTGGTTTGACCTGGGACCTGCTTTGTCACTGTGGACCTGCTCAGTCATCAACGGCTGTGTCTGATCCTGATTACAGCCACCAGACCTGGTCCTCATCCTCATCCTGACCCTGATCCTGACCGGGGAATTGATTTCCCAGCTTAACCTTGGACCTGCCTCATCACCACAGACCTGTCTGATAAGCTGGACTCTCGGTTGACCCCGGCTGCCACCCATGAGTATGACCTGCTCCCTTGCTCAGGGGCTGTGTTAATCAGACTTAGCTCCTGGCTCTTAGGGAGGAGTCAGCCCTCGCTATGCCATGACAGTCAAGCCTTCATCACTTCTGGGTTCATCCTGAATGGTGATGACAGTGCATGATCTTTGGTATCCTTTATGTTCTCCCTTGACAAAACCTCAGGGTCAAGTTGAGTTGTATCATACTGCTGTTGCTCCGTATGTGTGTTGTGGGGCTTTCTTCACGGCATGGACTTAGTACAGTTAGCCCTACACACAAATCCTGCCAATTCCCCATTCTTACCTTTCTTGCATTTCATGATTGGTCTTAAGTTCTTGACTTGCTGCACGTGCATCACTCCTTGTGCTTCTGCTGTGCCTTTTCTTCTGGTATCTCATGCTGCTGCATAGACTGTCATTCACATGCTATGTACCCCAGTTAAACATTTCCTTTGCAAATCTCTACAGGAATTTAAGATAACTAGGGGATGATTTTATTTAATTTAAAAAAAAGTTACATCGTATGTGCTTAAATTAAACTTTGGGGTTTCCATTACATCTTTGATTGTTTTGTACTAACCTGTTTTCTTTCAATTTTTTCACATAATCTTTATCTCCTATCTAAAGAAGTGATCAGCAAACCAGAGGAAGTGACCCCAGATGTACAAAATGTTGATGACCAAGAATATTGTGTGGTGTAATTGAGAGCTTGTACTTTCCTTTTAGTAATGAGTGCTGTTTCCCAACAATAAAATAAATACGATTTTGCAGATGACATTATGGGTTCTTCTTGTGGAATTAATAAAATGAAAATGCTTTTACCAAGTATATACATTACAGGAATTTGGTTTTATGTAGCCACTCCAAAATGTATTCTGCTCTGGGAAAAAAGTAGTCGTACTATTACTCTAAACATGAATGCAGCTTAAAAACTCTTGGAACAAACTACTGGTTGCAACTTTGGCAATACAGACATGCATAGGCAACATAGAGTTAGTTCTGAAAGATTTCTTACAGATATCTGGATTTAAATGTTCCTACCACAGAAAATTTTAGAATTAAGTCTTTTTGTTCCATATTGGTAAATAGTTTTATATTTTGAAAGACAGCTATCATATATATAAAATAATATTAGAAAGTAGCTGCTTCTTTTTCAAGCCTGAGCCTACCAAAGGACAAACGATGTCTTCATGGAGAGAAATATGGCCCTCTTCAATCCAGTCCTTCACTCATTCTCTTTGGCAATGGACAATTTAGTAGCCACCACTACGGAAACAGCCTTCAGTTCTTAAAATTGGCCTTCAAAAGTTTCCAAATTTGGATTGTTTTAGGAGATGTGAGTTATAAGCCTGTTATCCTCTTAAAAACTGAGGTGAAACAGACTGGGAAAAGTGGGGGAGAAGAGAGGATGTATGCTTTGCTGTTCACTTGGTTAATGGGATTTTGACTAAATGCCAATTATACTGATCAGAATGATAGCAACCAACTTACTAAATGTTTAAATGAAAACCACCCTCCAAAGGACAGATTTAAGTTTACACAATAAAAATAAACTTTGTGCCATGATGCTTCAAAAACACTTGCATGTGAAAAACAGCTGTGGGGGAAAAGTAACCAATTTTCTTCAAAATCAGAAGCAAAACCAGCTTGTCAAGTCTCTAGCAACACCAAAGAATATTGATACTGTTGGTCAGGAAGCGTTGGATGATACTGTATGATACAACAAAATGCTTTAGGAGAAAAGCTAAAGAGCTCTCTAATAAGATCACATAAACACATTTCTTCTGGAATGACAAAGGACTTCTTGTGTTCTAGGGGACTGCTGCTGGTGAGTCTGACATTCATGATTTAGTCTGCAGGGCACTCAAAATGAACTTTTTGCCAGTGAAAGCCCACCTGAACATTGGGAAAGTTGTGATGAAAGCCCTAGCCAAAGAAAACATTTCCATAGTGAAGGAAAAAGCTTTCACTCAGATTATCAGACAAGGTAACCACCTATAAAATGGAAAGTAATTTTAAAAATTAATGACTTACTATGTCATACTTTCAGTCTTTAAATAAAACCATCTGTCTCTTCAAATGTTACGATACGTAGACTCTTTTTTTATACAGACGCAGGATGGAGGTTAAAAAAAATACAATATCAAAACATTTTTCCTTTAAGCCAACAGAAGTGTTTTTATTGAAAATTATAAGCATGACCAATCTTGCAAGAAATACATGACAGGGTTTGCTGAAACTTGTTTTCCCTCACAGAACTGTCAAACACACCCAGGCTCTGCAGGCCCTGTCACTTCACCGCTTCCTACAGTTTTGCCCTGTAGCACTTTGCACCTCTCAGAGCTTTTAGTGCCAGGACCACGATGATGTTCAAGTGTATCAAAGCCACTAGGGGCCGTAACAGACCTGTGGAAATAAAAATTACTATAAACTGTGATCATAATAGATACCCATTAAAAAGAACCATTAAATAATCAAGCTTGCTTTTTTTTTGTGATGGCCAGGATCTGTGTACAGTCCCAGGGCACAGGCTGTTGTTCCAGTTCAGGGAACTCCATAAATATGTGTTTAATTTTGAACACGTTTGACAGTTCTTTCGCAAACTGAGCTGATTTCCTGACTCAGATACAGAGCTGACAAATCAAATTACGAAAGATTAGTTAACCATTCAGACGATCACACATTTCGGAAGAACCCCATTTCCAAAACAGAATGGTATACACCATGGTGCTACTGAGGCTTAATATAAAAATGACGCACTTAAATGCTGTCCTTAATTAGAAAATAACTTTATGGAAAAAAGGACTTGCATTTAGCATAGTTCTTGGGCTCTTTTTATTTCAGAGTCATTTCAGGAGACAGTTAATGTATTGTTTTTCCCAGCCCATTAGCATAGTACAATATATTTAGTTTGTCAGATATGTAAAAAATGGCATTGCACCTTTATGTAGAAGGCACTTATGTGTTATTATCCTTGTTTTTATATGCTTGATTATTCTTGCATATGGAGAAAGAGTCATAGTTTATTATTTTGATTCTGTAGTTTATTCACTAGGTGTATTGCTCAACTCTGAGGTGTACATTTCTCTCCTATTTATAATGACTTAATAACACCTCTTTGTGTGGCTGTGAAGTGTAATCCACTCAGCCTGCCCTATCTATCTGCATATTTCTGACTGTAGAAATTAAATTTGTTTTAAAGGTTTATACTCCTTAGACCCATATTTGATAGTAATGGGTCATGAGACCAATTTTAGAGAAGAGACATGGGCTGGGAGTCAGTCACAGAAAGGCAATGTGGGAAGGCAAAAGGAAACTGAAGATAAACTACATTGGTAGTACCTGTTTATGCTGACAGAGGTGAGGCTGGACCCATGCCCATGTCCATACCACTCAACAATTCCTACTGACAATCCCTATACTTGTGCTCTGGTAGGAATCCAGTGTGGGCCCATATGGATAACAGCTGCATGAACCACAGAGTTGTCAAACCAAAATCATCCCGTATATAACTGCAAAGTCACATAAAAAATAAATTTATCTTCATGCCTTATTATTTCAGTTGTACCACATTTCTCAAATCGAAGGTGTCATCAGGAGTCAGATGAAAAGGATACTGTCACTATAGAATGTGTAGCCACATGTGACCTCCAAAACCAGAGCGATTGCAGTGTTCTAAAAAATGGAGACAGAAAAGCTGCTGCACTAAATCCCCTCATCTACACACTTGCTAATGCAAGGAAAGGGTACAAGATTGACGATCAGGGGGCTGGAGCACCTCTCCTCTGAAGAGAGGCTGAGAGAGTTGGGGCTGTTCAGCCTGGAGAAGAGAAGGCTCCAGGGAGACCTTCTAGCAGCCTTCCAGTACCTGAAGGGGGCCTACAGGAAAGCGGGAGAGGGACTTTTTACAAGGGCATGGAGTGACAGGACGAGCAGGAACAGTTTTAAACTGAAAGAGGATAGATTTAGATTAGATATTAGGAGTAAATTCTTTCCTGTGAGGGTGGTGAGACACTGGAACAGGTTGCCCAGAGTAGCTGTGGATGCCCCCTCCCTGGCCGTGTTCAAGGCCAGGTTGGATGGGGCTTTGAGCAACCTGGTCTAGTGGAAGGTGTCCCTGCCCATGGCAGGGGGGTTGGAACTAGATGATCTTTAAGGTCCCTTCCAGCCCAAACCATTTTATGATTCTGTGATTTTCTTTCAAGGGAGCAGTATGGTGGTGACGCTGTGCAGATTTGTCTACAGTTCCCTACTGAAGGTCAGTTCACGACAGCTGGAGTACAGTCATGTGCCTGAATAGTTGGATTTCTGAATCTCACAAAAACATTTCTGTACTGCTGCTGGTTGTAAGAACACAGGAAAAAGCAAAACCAGAAACATTGTTAAGAAAAACAGTGTTTTTTATGGGAGATTCTGGATACTTTTGTTAGATAAACCAACATAATCACTTAACATTTCTTAACAATCAAATCCCAGGGGTGAGATTTAGCTCCAGACTGTAGATGCATACATATAGGCATCTAAATGGAGAGGCTTGGTTCAGTTGCTCTGTTGCCAGCTGAGATGCTGTAAGGCATCCAGCTTGAGCCTCAGCTGCTTCTCCGGAAGGGCACAGGTCTCCCATATGCCCCGTGTCATATCTGCCAGCCTTGTGCAGATGCTTCTATACCCTAGGGCACTAGATGCTTATATTTAGTCCCACTGGAAACTGTAGAGCTATGTTTGGCTCATTTTGAAAGAGACATCTCATTTAGTCATCTGAATACCCCTCTGGAGTCCATTAGCTGTATTGACTAGATCTCCTCTCACTATAATGGGAACATGACACGTAGACATGACATTTAAGAGCGTACAAGCTGGAACTGACTGTCCCACATCCCTCCCCAAAGAGCTTCGTGTTCACCAAATGTAAAGACTCAATAAGAGGCATGTGAATACATGGACCTAAAAAGCTTCACTGAGCCTCTCAGCAGATTAGTGTTCCAGTTTCACTTCATTTAGCAATCCTTTAAATTATTTTAGTGTCAACAATAACACTCAGGAAACAGGTTGTTTCAGCAGATGTGGCTGATTCACGGGCAAAGTTAAAGCCTAAACAAATCTTCCAGTTGAATTCAGTGGCTGTTTTTTGGATCCTGTTCACAAAAAGTTCAGTACTCTAATGAAATTAGCATCTCTACTTCAGATTTAAATTATACAGGTTTAACAACTCATTAAAACAAACAAACAAAAACCCCAAAAGAGCTCTACACAGCTCTATAGAAGATTGGTTCCTAGCAAATTCAGGAGCTTGACAGCCACAGCCACTCAGTCTAAGCGAACAGGCTGTGCCACTCAGTAGAGTTTGGCAGCATAAACTTCCTACCGCAGAGCCCAGGTTCACGGCTTCCACGGGGATGTGGATAACCATGCAACTGTCTACACTCATCTATGCAGATGTTACTTGGCAGTCTCCTATTTTGCTCATAAAGGCACAAACCAAATATGCCTGAACAATATTTAGACTATATTTATAAGTGCCTCTTGCAGGTCAAGTGCCTCATCAGGTCAAGGGAAGTTATCCTCCCCCTCTACACTGCCCTAGTGAGGCCACACCTGGAGTACTGTGTCCAGTTCTGGGCCCCCCAGTTCAAGAAAGATAAGGAACTACTGCAGAAAGTCCAGTGGAGGGCTACAAAGATGATCAGAGGACTGGAGCATCTCTCCTACGAGGAGAGGCTGAGGGAGCTGGATCTGTTTAGCCTGGAGAAGAGAAGACTGAGGGGGGATCTTATCAATGCTTAGAAATACCTTAGGGGCAGGTGTCAAGAGGATGGTGTGAGACTCTTCTCAGTGGTACCCAGCATCAGGACAAGGGGCAATGGGCACAAACTGAAACATGGGAAGTTCCATCTCAATATAAGGAAAAACTTCTTTACTTTGAGGGTGACAGAGCATTGGAACAGGCTGCCCAGGGAGGTTGTGGAGTCTCCTTCTCTGGAGATATTCAAAACCCACCTGGACGTGACCCTGTGCAATGTGCTCGAGGGGAACCTGCTTTGGCAGGGTGTTGGACTAGATGATCTCCAGAGGTGCCTTCCAACCCCAACCATTCTGTGATAAACAAATACTTTGAAGAGTAAAGGGAAAGCACCACTGGCAATCTGTAGGGTCTTTTCTGGCCCATGATTTTCAACATATGCAGAAGTGATCTGAAAATGGAGTTAGGAGTCAGGAGGCAAAGCCTCAGTACTGGTCCTTTTCTGAGCTACGTTGCAAGCATGCCTGTGCCTAGCCATGCACCTCACTGATCTGGACATGGACCCTGATGCACTGAGTTGACTCCCTGGCTTGACCTCAGACCTTGGATCACCACAGACTTGTGTGTCTGGTAATCACTGGCACGTGGCTGAGCTAGGTGACCACCACAGCACCTGCTCTGCTTGCCCTGCTCAGGCACTGTAGGACCGTGCCTTGTCAGTGAGCAGGACACTGTCCCTGCTTGCCTTGCTATCACTAAGCACTGCCGGCTCACCTTTCCTTGCAGAGCAGCCTTGCTGTTCCCAATGATATGTTATCTAGTGTGATGAAGGATTTCCCGTGAAAACTGTAAAATAACTGGCTAGGTAATAAAATGGCAATTAAAATTCAATGTAAATAAAGGTGAAATTATGTACAGGAAGAAAAACTGTTCCAACTTTATATGTACCAATGGTGGGCTCCGAGTTGATTTTTATAACTCATAAAAATCTCGGTGTTATGAAGAAACTGTTTCTACTGTAAGATTCTTATTTAGGCATTCACTGTCTGTCTAGCTAGAAATTAACCCGTGAGGCACAAATAGGAGCAACTAAAAGTAGAAGCAACAAAAGCCCCAGTGCTATTGCTATATACCATTATGTTGTATATGTGCATGTTGTCCAGCTGGATGGCTACATGTAGAGCTTTAATAGTAACAGTACTCAGCTTTCTACCCCCAGACTGTAACTGGTCTGTAAAGAATTTATACTGCTGTGTCATTCAGTAAAGCCCAAAGAGAACATGCTATGCTCTGGCTTTCCTCATCTGGCGCAGAAGAAAACTGCGTGCATTCATTCACATCAATCTGGATCGGTCAGTTTGGGTTCTCCATGCCATCCAGTCCCTCAAGAGCCTTGTGACATCAGGAAATAGTACCACCTTCACTGCACAGAAAGGGCAAATAAAGCAGAGAACATCTGAGTAGCTTAGCTTCTCTTGGAAGAAGACCCAGAACACTTGCATTCCTTTAAACACAGCAACTTAAATACTGCTAAAACTTGAAATCCAGTCCTCACTGGAGTTTTGATGTAGATGCCCACGAAGCTTAGGTTTCACTCTGCAATACTAAGGTAACTCTTTTTAGGGATGAATAAAACTGTAAGAAGCACATCTAATCACATCTAATTATTGTGTTTCATTGTAAATCTGTGTTTACAGTTTGTTGCGCCATAAAAATTGGCATAATACTTATCATCATAATATGGCATATTATGCTATTGAATGAGATACAAAGATAACATAAAAGACAGGTCTTGCTTAAAAAATACATGCTTGAAACGGAAATAAAGAACAGAGGAGAAAACCCAGGATACACAGTGAGATATTTCAGTTTAAATTTAGGAAGAAGGAAGAGGCATTTGAGTTGCTATTTACATTCTTGTAGACAAGAAACACATTTATTTTCCCTAATGTGGAATTGTTTTAAACAGTGCAACACGAGTGAACTTGGTGGACTGAGAATCCAGACCAACAGCTTTAACTTACTTGTAACAACTTTTGCGTGTGTGTTTTCCTTTGTTTTCCCTTCAGTCACCTTTCAAAAGCAATAACAACCAAAACCGCCCATTCATCACCTTCTCTTTGATCCTCGCTCTTGATAGCAGCTATTTTGCATCTTCGTTCTCATCACTCCACCCCATTCCTTGCAGTAATATTAACAAGGAACTTCCTGTTCGTGGATGCCTTTCTGGAATGAATCCAATTACTGAGGCTCCAGGGAGGGGTTCAAATGGCAACAAATGCAGCAGGGAAGACAGATTGGTATCACAGATAGATTTTCAAAAGCTGTTCACAGTCCTCAAGGTTGTGAGGCAAGGAAGGCAACTGCTCCAGGTCAGAATAGGTTACTGCATTTTTTTAGGCCCCCAAAAATCCTTGTACAGGATGAAAAGACTCTGTGTCAGTTCTTGGCCAGTATGGACTGGAAAAATGTGCTTTGCCAAATAAAGACCTTGGAGATACACTGTAATTGATGAAGGACGCGGGCATCAATACAAATTTCAAAAAATGTAGTGAAAAATAAGCTGTTGAAAAACACACTCTTCCTAGAAAGACAGAAAAGCCTTTCTAAATCCTGTGATAGACATAGTTAATTGTATCTTTTAAAGGAATTGCAGACTAACCGTATTATGAACTATCCAATTAGCTCTCTACCTGTTGATTTGATGTGCAAGGCCTTTATCTGAAGAGTTCAGGCAAATTGTTCCTCGCAGTCCCTGGCCTCAAATGCTGCTTGCCAACATAGTAATGGGATGCTTAAATCCAATATGTTTCCCTGACTCCCCACCAGCTCGGCACCACACTGCAGGGAGCGAGGAGGAACAGGGATTCACAGCGACTCTTCTTACAGCTGCCGGGAGGAGGCTGTACTCAGAGTATCAAAACTCTTGTGAACAAGTTTCTGATGAGTTGCAAATTTTTAAGGGTCCTTCCGTAAATTTATCACCATTTCCATTGTCTTTAGCAGCTTAAATGTGCAAGAAGCATTTGCAGTATATTACTTTTTAAGTATCTCAGTGGTCTCAGTTGACATTCCTGTGTTGGATTAACTTTTTACTGGATAGATGGAAGCTGCCCTGGAAACCTTGAAGCTTAATTTTATTTCATATTCTATGGGCTAGGATCAACATTAACAGGGTGTAAATTTTGCTCCAATAATGCTTTAAATTTACTTAAAAATAAATGTCTTGTATTTACTTCATGACTTTCTTCAGCAGTAGGAGACCATTATCTGAACATAAGCTCACAGTTTATTACCCTGATCACTTAACCACATCATTTTACCTCTGCAGCATGTAAATATAGAAACAATAAAAGGAGGAAGAACAGGTTATGACAAGAGAGGAACAAAACCAGAAGCATTTGAGACTTTCATTTTACCACCATAATGTCTTTAAAAGTAAGTTGGGAAGGTACTTTACAGGCTGGATAGTCTCCAAAAGGTAGAAGGCTCCTATCAATAGTTATCAAGATATCAGTATTAAAGCAGTTTCTCATATAAAATTCAACATTAACAGTTTTTTAGTGAAGAGTGCACACATAGAAGCTCTGTTTGTTAATATCATATACATTTGCATGCCTTTGGAGACCTTTCTTCAGACTCAAGGCCTGATTTTGCTACATATGAGGAGATGAGAACTGGTGACATATGAGTTCCCCTCTTCTCCTGAGTTTCATAATAAACAAAACCAACTTGTGCTTTCCTAGAAAATGTATCCTTCAAAACCAGTGGCATATGCTGGTTTGTTTTTAAATAATTTTACACATATTTATGCACTTATTTAGTAATTTGTCATTTCAGTCTTCCAAGAGCTTCCAATTAGAGCAAAATGTTGCACTGTAATTTCTAAGATACCACTGTAGTTTTTTGCCTCGTTGCCACTTACAATATTCATTGCATAGCTACACACTAGGATATGTAGATATGTTATACAGAAGCTCTATAGCTGTTGAAATTACATCATTCACAAATGTTTAAATGGATACCTGCATTGATATCACATTTAGTGAGATGAATTGGCATCATTAGTCTTCTGCAAAGGCTTTTACATGCAACGGTGACAGAAACAAACTCTTCCCACAGATAGATACACATCAACAGTACCAAAAAAACCCCCACCAGCAATTTGACTCAAAGAACACAGAATAAAGAGATTCAAATCATCTAGAAATCCAGCATTACAGTAAAATCATATGCAGTTGCACTGGAAATACGGGGTTTATCTTTTTATCAGGAAGACAACTTAGGAGGAGTGGGTGGAAAATAACAGTAATATTCAGGGGACTGTAGAATAGACAGAAGATAAGGAAAATCCTCAAAGGCTCCATTGCTTTGTACTTTGAACAATAGTTTACGTTATCACCACATGAACATAATACGCTAGTATTGTTATTAACAATGCCTCCGATTTAGAGTCACTTTGCACTGGAACACGAACTTATTTCATAAAGTTACTAACAAATTATTGATATTAAGTGTATGGTTAAGTGGATCCACATTTAACGAAGTTACTCAGCCAGTTTGCAAATACCTCAGTATATATGAACTGTGTTTACCCTTAACCCAAGCAGCTAGACAGGATTCAGGACTGTTTTGTTGCTGCTTTTTCACTGGAAGAATAATATCCGTTCTCTCTCTGTGTATCCTGGTTGTGCAAATCATCTGCCCAAGTCCCATTTCCTAACTACAGTAACAACACACGACAGCAGAAGGGTAACTTCCACATTCAGAAGTCTAGCTCTATTTCCAGATAGGTCTGAGTTCAGAATTTCTGATCCATGTAGAATTACAAGTATCAGATTTTACTGTTTGTTTTATTCCTGTAGTGGAATACAGGCATGAACAGAAATTTGATGTTTACTATTTTCTGTTAAATGAGAATTATATAATTCCATGACAGTGATAATAGAGAATTATATGTCATTAAATAATGTGAATTAAAAGTCCAATAGAAAATTTGGAGAAGGCTGTAAACCAGTGACTAAGGCTTACTCCTTCTTTTGGGTTCCCCTTCACGCCACAGCACTAGTGCTCTCCAATGCTCTTTCTGACCTCCTGGTTGCTTTCATACACTCACGCAGTCTGATTCCCATGCAACAAAATCAACATTCTTCCCTTTCCCCATTCTAGGAGTCACTCTGGCTTGATCATCCACTAGAGTGGAGCTGAAGCCTCCTACAACTAGGTCAATAATATTTTACCTTCATGACACAAACTGATTACCTAGTCAAAAGTATTCTCCCAGTTCGAAATTATTCCAAATATGTTGCTGGGTCAACTACGCACTAGTGGGCTTTGTCAGATTAGGCGTTGCCTCTCCATGCAAGTGGTCTGTGAGACTCTCCACAGCTGTCTCACCATCCTTTTCACCAGTTTCTCCTACCCTCCCTCCCAGTCATTGATGCTGGTGATTGTTGGGTCTGGATGCTGCAGGTTCCAATTTAACACCTTGCTTTAACTTCAGACTCTTACCTCAGACTTCTCGTAATCTTTCAGTCTCTCCGTTGGACGGCCCATGCCATTACTTCCATCATCTCATGCACCAGCAAGGTATCACCACAGCCTACGCTGGAGCCAAGATTAGGTTTCCCAGGTAAGAAGGTCATTTGGTAGGTCCTTTCCTGGTTTCTTCTTTTATCATTTTCTGGGCACAGAGCCAGGACATGGGCATTTTGCCAGTGCACATGCTGCTCTCCCACCCCACCCTGGACCTCATGTCTTCGTGCCTACCTCACCTCTGGAGCCGTGCCTGGGGCCGCACCCCTCTCTACACCCCTGCAGTGGAGCCACTCCTGGTCCTGGCCCAAACACCTCTGTGTCGGCCCCACCTGCGAAACCATGCGCTGGGCTGGGCTCCTCCCCACACTGTTCGCCTTGTGCTTCCCTGCCGGCTTCCTCTACACATTTACTCATCAGTGGAAGCCAGCCTGGGTCCATCAAGCTGTAGTGCTTGATGGCATGGATTTTGAATGCATACAAAACATATGCATAGGTACAATTATAATTTATTCTGCTTGAAAAAAGGAGAGAACATGGGCTATAACAGTATGCTTCTCTCCCAGATAAGCATCAATCAGAAATCTAACATGTTATGGATTTTTAATTGATCTGTAGGTTGACATAGTGATATGCCATCCCCAGATACATCAGGCTCCTCTATAGGTACATCTTCCAGCACCGGTGTTCCTCTTCTCTCCTGATGAACTTTGCTGCAGCAGCAGCAGAACATGATCAGCACTGGTACTGGGTCTGGCTGGGATGGAGTTAACTGTCTTCACAGCAGCCCATACCCTGCCGTGTTTTGCATTTGTGACTAAAATAGTGTTGATAATACACCAGTGTTTGGATGTTTCTGAGCAGTGTTTGCACAGGGTCAAGGGTTGGGTTTTTTTTCTTTCCCCACTCAGCCCTGCCAGCGAGTAGGTTGGGGGTGCACAAGAAGCTGAGAGGGGACACAACCAGGACAGACGACCCAGGCTGACTGAAGAGATATTCCATGCCATATGACATTGTGCTCAGCAATGAAATCTCGGGGAAAGGAGAAGGAGAGGGAGATGTTTGTAGTTAAAGTATTTGTCTTCCCAAGTAACCATTATGCGTGCCGAGGCCCTGCTTCCCTGGAAGTGGCTGGACATCTGCCTGTCAATAGGAAGTAGTGAATTAATACCTTGTTTTGCTTTGCTTGCACGTGCAGATTTGCTTCACCCATTAAACCATCTTTATCTCGACCCACAAGTTTTCAGCTTTTGCTATTCCAAGTCTCTCCCCCATCCCTCTCCAGAGGGAGTGAGCAAGAGACTGGACGGGGGCTCAGCTGCTGGCCAGGATCAGCCCACCACAGCATTCTAACTACCTTGGCCTTGGCTGACAGTCTTTTCATTGTCCTAAACTAATACAGATCCGTTCTTTCTCACCAGGGCTGATGTACAAGTATCAGGTACAAGGGTCACCATCAGGGCATGGAGGAAGAACTGGTTTTGCTCCTGGTCTTGAATGAGGAAGTGTTTGAATGAAAAAGTATTTTTGCTACTCTGGCCTAATTGTCCATGACAAGGGTTAATTGCAAAGGCACAGAATTATTTCTGCCTCCTTTTTGAGCATCTTCTGCTGAGCATCACAGTGCCAAGGAAATTAAGGAGAGAGGGAAATATTTTGCTGTTCTGGGTAGCAGGATTTAGCTCCTCCTTAGAAACACAGACTGTTTTTTCATTATTATTCTTCCCATCCCCATCCCCGGGACAGCATGTCCAGCTGCTAACAACATCATGATTTTTAAAATAATACAAAAAGTAGCTACTATCACCAGAGGCTGCCCATACAGGGGAGAGAAGTTAAGGGTGATGGGCAGCTCCTAACTCTCTCCAGATTAATTATTTGTCCAGCTGGGAGCCATACTACTGCTTCCACTGCTGCTGGCAGCTGCTGCTATTGCTGAGTAATAGCGTGTCACCCAGGTAATGCAACATGTTGCTTTTCAACGTGTTAAGACACTTACTTGTGTAGTCAGTCCTACCAGATTAAGGTAGCCAATCCTACTAGTGCCATTTTCTGTTTCCTGGGGAAGCAACTGATCTCAAAAACAAGCTGTCAGGTATACTAGCACCACTGTGTAAGGATCCCTATAATGCAATAGGACTGGTACCAAAGGACCTGCAGGGTAGGCAGGTACTTGCAAATTAGCTTGTGGTACTAGATAGAGTAACATGATACATGTGGCACAAAATCATTATTGTGCAATTTTACTAATTTGGTAATGACTGTTGCCATGCTGCTCATGTGGCAACTTTTCCACCATCAGATCCAGCAGAGAAGATGAACATGATTGTTTACTGAACACACAAATCTCAGATAAATCCCAGCCGTTACTAAGGCTTTGCCATCTTGGTTCTGTATTTTTCATTTGCTCTTAAGAAAGAGGCTTTTATGTAGTTCACGTGAGCTGTTAAATAAAACAAGAAGCTAAAACCGAATAAGTTATTTCGACAGCTCTTGTGCCATCAAAATGCTTTTACTAGGATTCTTGTGCTAGTAAATAAGAAAGTGAAACTCATCCTATCTTTATAGCATTATAAAACTTGAGTGTAATTCTTTCATCTGATGAAATAGTCAAAATTTATGGCTGGTATTACAGGAAAATGAGATCATATATAAGTTCTTCAGCATGTCACCACACCAAAAGTTACTAGAAAATGCTGCAGTTATATCAATATATACATATGCAGCCTCTAACACCTTCCCTGTGGATTATTGATATAATCTCTCTGTTTTTCATTATTCTTCATAAAAAAACTAAGTAATAGATTACATATCACTGTCACTTTTAATGCACACAAACTTCATGTTTCTTTCAGTATGAAATACAAAGTCTGCAAGGTTAATTAACAAAGTGATAATTTGCAGGAAAACTACTAATGTAGTTAATTCAATTGGAACAGGAAAGACTTCTTAATTCTGCATCCCTTCAGGACCCAGAGTTTCAGTTAGTCTGCATCAAATTTTCTTAAATACATGTTGACACAATTAGAGCAATTCAAGCACATATTTACCCAGAAGGAGAGAACGAAAGGTGCTGAAGTTACCCTAGTAGGATTACGTGCTATCATGTTCAGCACTCCCCGTTAAAGAGCTCTACAGAGCACACAGTTCTCCCTTACATGCTTACACAGACCCACTATTCACAAGTGGCTGGATTTGGTGCCACAAAGGTAGCCAGGATGTTGAGTGGATGAAAGCTAGGAATGGCACAGCAGAGCTAGTCTACAGAAGAACTGCTTGTTTAGCAAAAATCTCATGCCACAAGAATGGGGTAGGGAGTATGAAAGTAAAAGCATTTGATTTTGCGTCATTGTTTGTTTCTAACCTCTCAAAGCTGCTTATATTTCCCCGTCTAGTTAAACTCTCTTCTTTTACTAACAGGTGCACTGGAGAGAGTCCTTTGCCTTCAGCCACTCCCATACTGATCCAGTTCTTTTAATTTAATCCTGCTGTTAATATACAGAGATGCTACTTCAGTTTTTAATATGTTCAAAAGAAATGTTCCAAGCTGACCTCTTTTGCCTTTGCACCAGGGATGTCAAACAAGGGTTGGCTGGGGAACCTGTAATGCACAGTTCTCAGCACAGAGCCAGGGAAAGACCCTTCTCTCTCACATTGCTCACAGCTCCTGGTAATGTTCTGGCTTCAGAATCTCAAACCTGTAATACTCGGAAGCAGATTTTCAGTTAGAAATAGAAAATGAATTAGAGAATAGAAGTTTAGAGTTTACTCTAGCTCTAGAGCTTGTTAATCTCACTCAGATGCTAACTCCTTCCACAGAATTCCCTCCCTCCTCTCCTTCAAGACCGCACCAGTTGCACATGCAAATCAATGAACCATGAAGCCAGTTAGGTATTTAGCATGAATTCAGCAGGGAGGAAAGAGAACACAAACCATTTGGCTTCATCTCTCCCATTAGTGCCAGCAGAGGATCCTGGTCACATGTCATGGCCACAGTCATGTAAGTGCATGCCCACTGTTTCCTCAATTCCCCACATTGAGATCAGGACTGGATTACACCCAGGCTACACAGTAAATCTTCAATGGTTTAATTTAGATAGCCGTTCATTTTCATCACCTATACTAGGCTCCTCAAGTTTTTATCGGACTTTCCAACTACAACTCCATTGTACTCTGTGTTATAAACAGTACTATATGCCTGTTGTTATCTGGTGTCCAGCACTGAGGAGCTCTGCAAAACTGACAGTGCAAAGCAAGTTTCAGAGTCATCACATAAACAGAGCAATAACATCCTGCTGGACTTTGTTTAATATATTACACATATTAACTAAAGGGCTAATCTTCCTGTAGAAGGAAACAACATCTGTACTTTCTGGTGTTACTTGAATTAGAATTATTAAATACATTTATCACTAAAGATTTATCTATACTGCTCACATATTTAATTTAAAAGACGGAAGAAAAAAAAAACTAATTTACAAAAAAATCCTGTTCAAAATATAACCTGTATTTATAGAATATCCTTTCTCATTAAGCATTGGGTATCCATTTCTCATTGAATTCAGTTAAGTATCCTTGATGAGAGAGTAAACAAAAATAATTGACAAGCCTCATTAAATTTCTCTTAAAACATACAGCTATTGACTTCAATGGGAGTTGAATCAAACCCTACATTAAGAGCTGAATTGCTCAAAATTAAAACAACTTGTTTTAAAGCCTGGGGACAGTTTGTTCATTTTTATACTGTATTGGTATTCTTCTTTTATTAAGTGTACGAACAGGTGGGATGGGATTCCTCTCAGCTAACTTTAGACATATACAGTGCACACTTCTGAGCCAGCCATGCCAGACTCCCTTTATATTCAATGGAGAGAAAGAGCCTCTTTTAAGGCATGATTCATCTGGCCTATTTTAGATGTCTACTTTAGAAGGAGATAAATTATGATCTATAAGCACTTGGTATTCTTCACTGAAAATAAAGGTAATTATGCAAATTCATTTACAGGGAGCTGTCTACACTACAAGCGTTTACATTTAGTAAAATGAATACTTTCTCTGGCAGCTGAAGATATTTAGACTTGTCATGTACAATGTATGTAGAAGAGGATTAGCTAGTGAGTTGAACTGAAGCACAAATGTGTCTTTTACCTGATCTTCCAGGTGGAACTCGCTTGCTATAAACAAAGCAAGGGTAAAATATTTTTTAGTCAATAATACTCTTAATGTTTGCTCTTCTAACATACTATATTCATAGCTGAACAACATCAAAAGCCACTGATATTTAAAAGAAGGATGTGAATGGGCTACTCCTCCTTTAAGATCATCAAGTCCAACCATTAACCTAGCACTGCCAAGTCCACCACTAAACCATGTCCCGAAGCACCACATCTACAAGTCTTTCAAATACCTCCAGGGATGGTGACTCAACCGCTTCCCTGGGCAGCCTGTTCCAATGCCTGATAACTCTTTCGGTGAAGAAATTTTTCCTAATATCCAGTCTAAACCTCCCCTGGCACAAGTTGAGGCCGTTTCCTCTCATCGTATCATTTGTTACTTGGGAGAAGAGACTGACACCCACCTCACTACAACCTCCTTTCAGGTGGTTGTAGAGAACTACTTATATAGTCTCCCCTTGAAGCCTTGTCCATCCATAAAATCATTTGGCAAGGTGTTGCACAAGTTCATCTCCTTTTGTTTGCATTGAAATCAGTTTCTATTAGCTCCATTTGGTGGTCCCTCTTTCTTGTATTTGAAGAAATGCCAAATTCCTTTCTACCCTTTCTATGCCATATAGAAATATAGAGTACATAGAATTCCATATTCTAATTGCATCATCTATATAGAGAATATATGTAAATATATATTCAGAATATATATTCATAATATATAAATAGCTGAATCGGTGTTCATATTGTATATGAATAAGTAATGTAATCTATATTCCATATAAAATTCCACATTTTTATACAAACTGTAGGCAAACCATGGATATCTCTTTCTTTTCTAATAAATTCTAGCATTTGGTTTGCTTTTCTGATGTTTTCACAAGACCTGTTGGAGACCAGCGTAGGGGAAAGGGACCTGGGGGTCCTAGTGGACAGCAGGATGACCATGAGCCAGCAATGTGCCCTTGTGGCCAAGAAGGCCAATGGCATCCTGGGCTGTATTAGAAGGGGTGTGGTTAGCAGGTCGAGAGAGGTTCTCCTCCCCCTCTACTCTGCCCTGGTGAGGCCGCATCTGGAATATTGTGTCCAGTTCTGGGCCCCTCAGTTCAAGAAGGACAGGGAACTGCTAGAGAGAGTCCAGCGCAGAGCCACGAAGATGATTAAGGGAGTGGAACATCTCCCTTATGAGGAGACGCTCAGGGAGCTGGGTCTCTTTAGCTTAGAGAAGAGGAGACTGAGGGGTGACCTCATTAATGTTTATAAATATGTAAAGGGCAAGTGTCATGAGGATGGAGTCAGGCTCTTCTCAGTGACATCCCTTGACAGGACAAGGGGCAATGGGTGCAAGCTGGAACACAGGAGGTTCCACATAAATATGAGGAAAAACTTCTTTACGGTGAGGGTAACCGAACACTGGAACAAGCTGCCCAGAGAGGTTGTGGAGTCTCCTTCTCTGGAGACATTCAAAACCCGCCTGGACGCGTTCCTGTGTGACATGATCTAGGTAATCCTGCTCCAGCAGGGGGATTGGACTAGATGATCTTTCGAGGTCCCTTCCAATCCCTAACATTCTGTGATTCTGTGATTCTGTGATTATGCATATCATAAAGACTTTGCTTCCGAATTGTAATAGTCAGCTCAGAGTCCATTGCTGACATGTGAAAGCTAGGTTTTATGTGAAGCTAGGATTTTTTCCCTACACATATTTCTTAGCCACTCTGTCTTACAAAGACCTCTTGTGCTCCCTCACAGTCTGCCTTTGTCCTTACTGTCCTGAATAACTTCATATCACAGACTTTCATACCACACCAGCAAACTTTCTCACCTCGCTGCTCACTTCTTTTCCAGGTCATTTAAGAGTTCAATGAACAACACAGATCCCAGCACAGAGCTCTGGGAAACTCCAGCGGTGAGCTTCCTCCACTGTAATAAGTAACCAGTCCTCTTACCCTCTGTTTCCTAACTTGTAACGTGTTATTTACCCATAAAAGGACCTTTTATTTAACCTCATGACTATTAAGTTTCCTTGGAAACTGTTGATGATGGTACTGTCAAAAGTCTTCAAAAGTCCAGGCAGATTGGTTCAATGTTGCTGTCTTTGTCCAAATACTTGCTGACACCCTTCAAAAAGAGGACTGTAAAGTAGGACTGCCCTTTTTAGAAGCCACACTGACTCTTCCAAGGTAACTTGTATGAACCCAGGTAACCGCTCATTCTGCTCTTTATTTCAGTTTCCACAAATTTGCCCAGAGGTCTGGTGCATAATCCTGTAGTTCCCTTGATTCTCTCTGAAAACTATTTTACAGCTGGTATCTATTTGCCACACTCCAATCCTCAGGTGTCAAGGACTACAGTGAGCAGTTACAGACTACGGTAAATCTTCTTAGAACCATTGGATGAAATAACTTCTAGTATTGGTGATTTGTTCATGTTCATGTTACCAATTTGTCACATAATCTGTTTTACAGTCATTTCAGTTTCAGTCAGATCTTCTGCTGGAAAAGTATTCTGGCATGTGGGTTTTCCTAGTTTCTTCCACAGTGAACAGCAATTTTTTCTCTCTCTGTAGTGCTTCTTTTATACTCTAATCATCGATCAGCCCTACAGACTCTCTGCTGAGCTTCTTGATGTGTTTGAAGAAGGGTTTAATGCTGGTTTAGAGTCCTTTAGCAAGTTGCTCCTCCTAGCTCTTTTTTTCTTTTTTTTGGGTCTGCTTAATTTTATTTTTATATGTTATCAGCCAGGATTTATGAGTTTTTCTATGTTCTTCATTTGGATATCACTTCATCATTTTGAAGGTTGCCTTCTTGCTTCTAATAACATCTCTTCCTTATTGTTTAGTCATGCCTGGTTCTTTTTACCTTTACTCAAGCCTGTCTTAATAGGTTGCATGCACTGGCATATAACCTTTGTATATTAAATGCATAATTCTGCCGTGTCCCAGGTATTGGCCTCTGGTGATTATGTTTATGTGCATATTAGTTAAGGAGGAAAAGAAGGTTACATAGTTTCTGCCAAGAGAGCAGATGTTATATGCAGCACTAGCCAACCTACGGCTCTGACAGTCAAGACATCAGACCTACAATAAAGAGAAATCCTGCATCATTTCAACAAAACATGTTCCCGCTCCCATTCCAAGCGGTGCTCTCATACTCCAGAGACATACTGGTAACCACCTTCTTCATATGCCTCTCCAGGCCACAGCCCTCCACAGCAACCCCCTAAAATCCCAATCTGCCTTGCCCTGTGAAGGATCCTGCTCACAATCTTATCTCTTCTCCAGTCCGGAGAACATGCAGTCCCAATGAGTATTCAAAATGAAATTAGTGATTAATTCAATCCTAACAGTAAGGGAGGAAGAAGGACAGACAGCAAAAAGCAAAACGAAGGGGTGTCACGGAGTTCAAAGCAGCACCAAATACACCGAGAGTAGTGTCACGAAGTGCAAGGGTCAGAGTGCAGCCACTATTTCAGAGATCTCTCTCATGTCCACTTTTCCTTGCTGCCATGCAGTGTTAATATGCTTTTGGGATATCGCTCTTACCTTTCTTCTGGTAGGCAAAAACCGGATAATATTTTGCCATGATGCACTTTTGCCATTCTAAGGGATTAACAAGTCTATTTCAGCAGAAACAACCCTGTACTGGAAAAAATTGAAGAGTTCATACAGACAGTGTATGGGATAGGAAGGCTTTAGGATGAGAGGCAGCAGCAGCAGCAAGCAGTACTAGTAAGGTGAGGAAATCTGCCATGTTGGTAGGGCAGAGTCTAAAAGCAGGGGAAGGGAGCGGCCGATGCTCAAGGGACTGGGAGGAAAAGCAAAGCAGGGGAATGAGAGACTCGGTAAGAGGAAGTGCTCAAGGAAACTGTGGAAAGGAGCAGTCTGCAGCCACACAGGCTGCAAGATGTGACTTGTGAATGTGGTGTGCCTTGAAGATTGGCTTTCCCTGTGGGAGCAGGCCTACTGCCCATGGCAGTTTTTGGGTGGACAACAATGGCCTACGCTCTGCAACCTGCTCAGCCCGGTCCTGGCTCCCTCCTTGCCTCACAAGAACTGCGTAGCATGCAAACGGCTGTAATAACACGAGCAGCATTTGGATGTTGACGTCCAGGCAATCTTCAAAGTGTACTACTTCACAGCTAAAACGCCTAAATGAAAGTCCAAAGCTCTTTTGAAGTGGGAGCTGATGGCCCAGTGACAGATCCTGGAGCACACTCACTGCTCAGTGGAAATGTCTACCTGTGGCAGGGGGAACCATGTCCCCTGAAACTCAGCTGGACCTCTAGTTGTTAACTTAATACACATAAATCAATAATGACTATTGCAGTAAACTGAGATATCAATGATGGATGGGCTTGTTAAACAGAGGGAGAGGCACTGCTTTTGCTCTTACGAGTAGCATGATCTATTTTTGACCTAGGTTAGTGCTAGAAATATTTATTTCAAACACAATAAGCAGATTTAACACATTTTAAATTAAAGACTCTTCATATTTATTCTTTGCCTTGCCATGAAGGCTTTTTCACTTAACGCAGGGAGTTAATTAAACTAGCCTTCACTAATTTGCGTGACAGTTTACACAGTAATTAGTTCAACAGGAATAGACAAGACCTCACAGTTCTTCCAAGCCTCAAGGCCGATATGAGCCTCAAGGCCAATTGCTACAAGATTGAACCAACCCTCCTGCACATTCCCCTCCATTCCCTAGCTACGGATCAACTTTTAGAAACAGCCCCTCTGGCTTTCTGGAGTCCTACACTTTGAAATCCTCCACTGAGAGTAAGTGGAGTTAACACCACCCATTAGTACAACAGTATTTGTGAAATGCGCTTTTTGAAGAATTTGCCCTATAATTAAGGTATGTGTGTCAGCATCCTCTTTAGTGGCATTGGCAATTAACATTACTAATAGACGTCTCATGTCTGCAGCCTCTCATATGCTATTTTGGCCCTCTGTTTCAGGTTGCTAAACAGAAGAAATACTACTTATTTACACGAAAACACTTCTGTATCTTCCTGGAACAGCTGTTAGCTAAAAACCATGGAAAAAAATTTAGATTTAGATCGTGTATCCTGTCTTAGGTTTATGTGAGAGAAATAAAAGCACATAAGGTACTAGAGACTCTAAATACTGGAATACAGGTGTTTCCTTACCATCATGATCCCTATATAAAAAAGACATAAATTTTAAAGTGAGGTGGAGTAATGAAGAGACATATGGAAAAC
Organism: Nyctibius grandis; assembly: GCF_013368605.1. Classification (NCBI taxonomy): domain Eukaryota; kingdom Metazoa; phylum Chordata; class Aves; order Nyctibiiformes; family Nyctibiidae; genus Nyctibius; species Nyctibius grandis. The sequence goes on from NC_090659.1 coordinate 108,881,842, forward strand.
TGGTTATTTTTCACAAAATAAATTTCTAGTAGAAGATTCCATAGATAGCAGCTGTTTCTAGTCATGATGCAATGCACATTTTGTAATGCTGATATGACATAGCAAAAATGCTGTGTAAAATGAAGGTCGTCTTACCATACAAGATGGCTGTGCTCAAATCTCTAAATATTCTGGATAAAAGCCATTGAAATAATAACCACCATGATGTCTCGCAGCATCTCTCTAAAGCCACTAGTGTACGTACTCATCACTCTTAATTCCATCACTTTGTACAGAATGAAAAACTTATTTCTTTGTTATTACCTGAAAGACTATACATTGCTCATATATTAAATGAAAATATTGTCCTTGTCCCTTGTCCTTGTCCCTGCTCCCCTCTGCACTGAAAATGTGCTAACATACACTTTGGTGATGAAAAAAAGCACTAAGTAATCAGATTGCCTGTAGTATACAACTTCCTTTGCAAACTCGTAAGAACATGCACTTGCTTCCCATGTATTCTGTATGTATGTATTTATTTTTTATCATAGAATGGTTTGGGTTGGAAGGGTCCTTTAAAGGTCACCTAATCCAAACCCCCTGCAGTGAGCAGGGACATCTTTAACTAGATCAGGTTGCTCAGAGCCCTGTCCAACCTGACCTTGAATGTTTGCATAAGTGAAAAAACCACAACTCCACCAATAAGATAAACCGCTGTTTTTAAGGCAAGAGTGGGCATTGCTGAGGTTCATTGCAATGGATGTACAGAAAAAAAATGTTATCGCGTTGCCCCTCAGCTCTGGGAGCAGATCCAGTGTGATGCAGAAACACCCTGAGCAATTGCTTCCTATGTCCTGCAGGTGCCAGGCAGAAAGGAAGAGTGATGTCAGACCCACTGCCAGGGAGGGTCCCAGGGAGAGCTCCATACACTCAGCTTCTGCGCGTAAATCAGGCACTCCACTATGCTCAATGCAACAGAATGGGGAGGACAGGACATTTACCCTTGAGAGAAGTTCTGCAAGCTCCTAGTGCACCAGTGCTGGCTGTGACTCTTGCACCTTTAGAAACAACATGCTTGGACTTTAGCCAGCAGCATCTCCTATACCCTATTAAAAATTCACTGTGTCTTTTCTCTGTGGGAAACATCTCCTGTTGACATCTTCTAAACATCATAATTCTTCATAGCTTTCATTACAATTTCATCAGTTGTCTCATAGCCTTGTTTTTATTGTTTGGTCACCAGGAATCAGGTAAGTTCCTCTTGGGACCAGACTAGTGATGCCAGAAGCTACACCAAAACAAGGAGCCTCCTGCAACTGTTCATTCCTGCTGTGCTCTAAGGTCCTTATTTCCACTTGCACCACACTAGGTCCTAGTGGAGATGCGTTCTTCCACGGCCCCACATCAGCCCTCTGTGGGGTAGGAAGGCAGCTGTGGGCTGCTTGGCCCTGCTCCCGCTGCACACCACTGTGCCGCTGTTTCCACTGACTTGCTATTCCGTAACAAAAACTGTGTTTAATTTTCTTTATCCGTACAGCTGTGCTCAAATTTACAGTTTGGTACTGCATAAAGCCCTTCTTTGACGGAAAAACTTCAAAGGACATCTTATTGACTATCCAATCCGTACAGCGTACTACATAGAGACGCACTCTGGAGAGACACACCTGTTTGCGCCGCTCCCACCAGCACCAGCACAGAGCTGAGTTGCATTAGAGCCGTCAGAATGAAATCAGGATGAAATTACTTTTGCGATGTGGTTATAACACACAGGTCAAGAACTTCTGTTCTCTACTATTTATTAGGGAAAACCTTAAAGGAGAGTAAATAGGAAACACTGCCCCGTTCTTCCCCCGTGGAAAAATTATCGCTTTGCATCCGCTCCGCGAGCAGGACGCTGCGGGCACCGCGGGCGGCAGCCCCGCGGCGGCGGGCGGCACAGGGGCCGAGCGGCGCCCGGGCGGAGCGGCGGGGCCGCGCTCCGGTGCCGCGGGGAGCGCCTCGGCGGCGGCCCCGCCTCAGGACCGCAAACGAGCCGCCGGCACAGCCGCGGGGCCCGAGGCGGGCGGCGCCAGACCGGGCAGAGGCGCGGCGGGGCTGCCCGACGGGGACCGCGCCGTGACCGCCGCGGGGGTACCCGCACCGTCCCGCAGCGGCCCCCTGGGCAGGCCCGTGCTCCGCCTGGCAGCGGCAAGGTAAACGCCGCGCCAAAGGCTCAGCGCAAACACCTGGCTCAAGCGCAGGCATAGGGCGACCGGCTCCTCCGGCCCCGGCTCCGACTCCGGCAGCGGGTCTGCCTCCCTGCCCTGCCCGGCCCCGCCCCGCCGGGCCGGGCCGCGCTTTCTGCGGAGGGTGTTGCCCAACGCGCGCCGGGGCCGTGCGGTACGAGGCGGCCGCGGCTCCGGCTCCCGCCGTCCCGAGGGAAGCGCGTCCCGCGGGTGCCGGCGTGCGCGGTGCTCCCGGGGCTCGGCCATGCTGGTGTCGCTCCAGGCTCCGAGGGGGTCAGCGCTGCCCGCCTGCCTCCGTCCGCTCGCCCGCAGGCAAGCCAAGCCATGACCGCAGCGCCTCAGCGGCCAGATCTCAGTTTTTTAAACGAGGAGGAAGCCAGGGCGATTTTTCAGGTGCTTCAGAGGGACTCGGAGCTCCGTCGGGCTGAGAAGGACAGAGTCAGGTACCAGGCTTAACACATACCCCCCCCCCCCCCCCCGTCGCTGCCCACCGCACCCGCGCAGGGGTGGAAGGCGCGGAGCCGGGCAGCGGGGCTCGCGGCGGGGGAGCGAAGGGGGAGCGGCCCCGGCCTCGGGTGGCGGCGGAGCCCGCGGGCGCTTCGCCCCGCTGAGAAGAGCGGGAAAAGGGGCGGCGGGCGAAGGGTGTGCGCCGGCAAAGGCGCCGCGGGGGCAGCGGGGCGGGGAGGGCTGCGGCCCCGCCGGGGCAGCGCGAGTGCCTCCCGCCAGCGCCGGCTGCTGCGGGGCCGCCCGTCCCGCGCATCTGCAGCGTGGGGACGTTTGGGAAAGGCGTGTTGTGACAGACGGCTCTGAATCACGGCTGCTGCTCCCCGCGGCTCCGCTCCTTCCCCGAGGAGGAGGAGGCCGCTTCTGTCTGTCTCCGTGTCGCTGGCAGGGAGTGCAGGCTGAACCCCGGTGCCCGGGGCGACAGCGGTGACGGGGTAGCTCTGCGGGACCTTGCAGGGAAACGTGGTGGCTCTGCGGCTCGGGCAGATCCCGAAGCCGATCCTGGAAGCTTTTGGAAACCAAGCCAGGCACTCACCTGACTGAGAGGTTGTTCACAAGACCCTTTCAAGTGACTTAACTGAATTCCCTCCGCATTCAGGTACGTAAGTCACAACATCTTATATGAGCCATGTGAAGAAATAGAACAGCCTCGACCTTGTTTGTAGCTCTTATCTCCCCTGTGTGCAATCACCAAAGCTATTTGTGTTGATAGTGAAAGCAAAGGTCAAGGAATTAATAAAAATTATGCTGGAAAATGAGCCGTTTTTATTAAAGGTTATCATTTCTTCCTCCAGATGAGACTTGAGGTACCTCGTGGGCAGTTTGCAAGCGAGAGGCAGTGTCCTCTCAGATTCACAAGTGGGCACTTCTCACAAGTAATGCTTTCGTGTAAGATATAGAAGGAATGTTAATGAGTAACAGTTCTGTCAAGGGGATTTTTGTATTGTGTATTTTTTATTTCAGTCAAGTGGATTTTATGATGGGCATGGTTAAACACTATGTGTCAACACTGACTTGCATCTAAAACTTGTCTTAGTGTTCTGCAGCATGTGAACCCAGACTGAGTTAAGTTTGGTGATTTCTTACTTCCATAATTTGTCATTACCTTTCTTTCTTTGATTAATTTCTGTTCCATGTGTCCCATTATGACCCCCAAAAAAGGAGGAATATTTTGCTGGATGTAGAGAATTACATGGCTGGATAGTTGTAAGTTTAAAACTCTGGGTGAGACTAAAGCTGGAGCAAATGCAGTGAGTCTTCCAATGCTGCAGAGAGGCTTGTGAAGCAGTAGCCTGCTCTTGAACTCAGGGCTTCCACCTGCCCCCGAATTTGTATTTGTCTTTCCATCTGTGTACTTAGGACTTTGTCAATAGAAAGTGGTCTCTCTTTATTCAAAAGCTGTCAGAAGAAACATGGTATAAGACAGTGTTTCTGATGGTGCTTTACTGAGATGGAGTCTGCTTTAAATCTCAGTTGAAGAGTCATCAAAAGTTGAGCAGAAGATAGGTGAAGTTTTTATGCTCAAGGCACCATACTGAAATCTAGGTTAAACCCTGTATCTGTCAAAGGCTTTGTATGCATCTGTGGGCAAGTTTCTTAATCTCTTTTGGGCCTGATAAAAGTACTTTCTTTCTCACTCCACTTGTCTACCTGGTCTTATTTAGACTGTAAGCTCTTCAGGCCAGGGGACTCCCATCAGGAGCAGACGGGTTCCAGTCTGCGTGGTGTTGCCCTGTGTGACTATAATCTAAGTAATAACAGTGATCACCTGGAGGGCCAAATCCTTCAGTTCCCATATGACCCCAGTGCGCTTCAGAGGCTCTGAACAAAATTGCATGTGCTCCTCTTCGTCCCATATGCCAGCCCCTTGGCTCTGTGTCATTCTTATTATTATTTTGATAATTAACTTTGTACACTTTCTTTTCAGTTCAAAAGTTTTGCAATAATGCCTGAGCACTGTGGCAGCCCACTCCTGGGATGCTTTCAAAGCATGATTTTGAAGCTATTTGCTTTATGCCGCCAATCAAATGAGGCATATAGGAGATGCTGTGGAATGGAAGGGAAAAGTTTCATCAGTACTTTTTTGCTTGAAGTCACTGAAGTGAGTTGTCCCTTGACCTGCTCTTGAGCATGATTTTGGAAAGAGCTAGTTGGAGCTGGGCAGGGCCAGGGAACAAGTCAATAATAAGCAGTGGGCTCACTGGTCAAGTTTGTTCAGTGACTGTCTTTATTGACAATATAGCATGTGCCTGTATAGTCCAATCTAGACTGGATTGACAGAGGGAATTAAGCATTTGCTGGCAGACCACAAGTTGGGTTCTAATGACTGCACTGATGTTGTGCATGCTGTTTGATGTCATATGAGCAAGCACATAGCTGTCTGCAAATCTCTTAGAAGATCAATGAAAATCCAATGAAATCCATTCCCAGATACAGCTCTGGAATAAAAAAAGCAGGAACAGGCTTTTCTCTTTTCACAAGCTGCATTTGTTACATGAAAAAATGTTAACACCAGTTAATTTTGAAAGACAAAATCAGAAATAAGATCAAAAGATGAATCCTGACATCCTGTGTGGGTTGTCGTGTCCAACAAATGATGACCATGGTTCAGAGGAGTTGATTTTCACATAAACACAAATGGATTGCAGTGCAGCATGAAATACTGACCTCCTCAAATTCCTCCTCAACTGTGTTGAGCTCTCAGCTACGTAACCATAATTGTTTCCAGGCAAATATATCTTTTTTTAATTTTCTTATTGCTTACCTACACTGGAAATTTGATGGAACTACTGGATCTCTCTTCACCTAGACAGCCCACACCTTTGTGAAATTAAATGCATATTGGGGGCATTCTCTGGGAAAAGGCTGGTTGCTTTACACAACCTCTCTCCATTTCCCTTGCTCTTTCTCTCTGTAGCCTTGGTGTGGAGCAGGAATGTGTGACTTCTGTGGTCAATCGTGCACATTAGTGTAGCTGTGGGCCCAACACCACTTTGTGCTGTGCTTTACTGTTCCTCCTGATGCCCCAGCACCTCCTCTGGGTACCGTGGGCCCTTTCTCAGCTCCCTTGGCAGGCTTCAGACCTCGAAGCCTGGCTTGGAACACCTCACAGTATTGCTTTCCCTTTTATGCAGAAATGAACTGTGTGACCTGTTGGACCTTTATTTGTTCTTGCTACTGCCAGGGAGCTGAGCTCCTGATGTGCCCTGGGCTGCTGGTTCCCAGGACTGCATTTTTTTCCCTGTTTTCTCCTTTCCAGTGCCCTCTCGTGGCTCCTCTCAGCAGTCCCTTTGAACAGCAACAGCAAACCAGCCATACCTGACTCCTTCTCCCACAAAATAGGTTCAGAAAAGAAGCAACAGTCATCTTTGGTATAACTCACATGACTGTTCACTGCCATATACACTGAAAATAATTTAGAAACTTAGTAATCACGTATTTAATAATTTAAAAGAAGAAAATACACGTTAGTTTTGGACTTGGGTAACAGCCAGTTTCAGTATTCTTTGTTCTTCATCAAATCCAGTCTCATTCATAATACCAACTTGGAGAAAACCTCATTTATCATAAGTGTTAGCGTGGATGAAAAAATGGAATATAGTGTCTGTATATCAATATACATGCATTGGTCCATAATAATAATAATTGCAATGTTAAGACAGAAGTCCAACTCAAGTCACAATATGTTTAGTAAGTCTGGTTAATGAAACTGATGGTTTTGCAGATGCTTGTGGAAGCAGGTTCCTTCTCCCAAATATTTCAGTCACAGTTAGATGCCCAGAAGGAGAAAGGGAGGAATGCATCATGTTCACAGGGTAGTATCATGTTCAGATGGCTCCCTAACCATTCAGTTTCCATAAGGACACAATGAACCCTTGCTGTAGGCACAGTTATTAATACCACAGGTCAGCTTTCCATATGTAATGAAATAGGCCTGAAAATCATGACATAAAAACATTCCAGGTCTTATTTGACTTCTGTTTTCAAGGCTTCAGGGTGCACCCAGCTCATCTTTTCAAGCTTTGTTCTGCAGCTGCTGGGGACAGAAATTAAAAAAGAATTGACAGCTGATGCTTGCATGCAGAGCCCCAGGTCCCAAAGGCTTAACAAACCTGTAGTTTGTTCTCTGTTCTGTCCTTTCTCCAAGAAGCTGATGGGCAGGGTGACAAGGGAGGCTGGCTGCTTCCCGTCTCTTCAGGACAGCACTTCAGAGCCTGGCAGGGAGCAGGGGGACTTGCAGTCCCTGTAGGAAGGCTCAGCAGCAATAGGGCGTGAAGCTATGGGATACAGAGGTGGAGCTGCTGCCTTTTAATCTCCGAGGCAGCTCCTCCCTCTGCAGAGTGTGGAGAGGCAGACAGTGCCCAAGCAGGTGCCCTTCCAGTCAGCTTTGGGTCTCCGATGCCTCAGAGTGTCTGAGCACTGAGTGCAGAGATGCACCTCCACCGCTGAAACAGCATCAGGGCCTAGAGACAGCATCTGAGACGAGAGGAGCCAGGAGACATGGAGCCTGCAGCTCCAAAAGAGGCAGCAGGTAGGGGGTTGTGGCATGGGAACAGTTAGCTGGTACATTTGCAGGTTGTCCAAAAAATGAACAGTTGGGAGATGCAGCAGAAGAGCTAAGGATAAATAGAGAATGTATTTAAAAAGGCAGAAGAGCTCATATTCTTCAGTTATTGACTTTTATTTAGGAGATTTGTCTGTTTTATATAATGGTCCTATTATGACTACATACAATAGCCTTGTGTCGTTTTAGTTTATTATCCTTGAGAAAAATGGAAATACTGTTATCTTCACTTTCAAATGAGACACTGAAAGTAACTGAGAGACTGAGCCACTGAAAGGGAAATGAACCTACCTCCCTGAATAGTAGTTCACCTGCTAGATCATGTTTCGAGAAGTAACTATGCCTGTATTGTGTAAGGATTTTTTTCTTTTTTCAGTAGGAAGAATGGAAAAAAATTAATTACCAGCTCTAGAACATATCTTGAGCATCAGCTCAAGTCTATGAATAGGAACTGGAAAAAAGAGGAAAGGGAAATAGAGCTTTTGGGAGAGAAGAGCACTCATTCCTTTTGCTTTAATTTGTTTTGCTTATTTCCAGGGTGGTTTATGCTTTTGCTTTTTTTTTATTTAGTAGGTTTATTCTTACAGATCTATGACAATGAGAATAGATGGCAGCAAAGCAGAGGTCTGTTTTAATTTATCCTCAAATTCAAAGATGAAAAGCGAAAGAAATTAATTGGGAGGTACAGTCGGCACCACTCACTGCTCCTCTCTTCATGACCCATTAATAACATATGATTCTTGTGGGAAAGATGAATCCCCTCCTTACTTTGTTCTAGACACTGTACAACAAATGATTTGGACGTAGTTATTTGTAACAGGAACATAACTGTTCTTACAGCCTTACGGCAGATCATTTACTGAGTTCATCGTTTGTTACAACTAATTACTTATTGTATTCTCTTGACTGATACTTGCTCTCACGGGTCTGGCAATAGAAGGTGGGACTAAAACGCTGTGTGGGGCAGGTATTTTTTTGCCTTTTTCCATACTCATAACCTTGGAAGGCATTTGTTGCAGAGGTGCAGACATACTCAGTGCCCTTTTGTTGCTTCAATTATTTTGTCTTGCTTACAGTTTGAGGGGTCTGACATCGCAGCCTTTATTTTGCATTATTCGCAGAAGTAGTCGTGTTGACCCTCTGGGAGATTAAGAATAACTTCTTGGGTGTTAGGGGCCCAGCTTCTGATAATTACAAAGAATTTTTAGAATCAACCCCAAAATACCCAAAAGCTGCATGGGTGAGGAGAGCAGGCAGGATACCAGGACGGCACCACGTGGGTATATTGTTGTTCCAGTGGAGCTCCCTCCCTGAACAAGGCATTAATAAAGAACTTCTTTCATAAGAGATACTCTGCCCGGGGTGTTTCAGGGCACAAATGCTCTATTGTGTCTTGTTTGTGGGAGAGATACTATTATTATTTACTACCGATACTGTGCCACGGGCGAGTTTAGTGGTTTGTAAACACATAGGAAAACAGGTCCTTGAAGCCCTGAAGCGCTAATATGCTAAAGAAGTGTAAAGAGAAGCAAAAATGGCAGGGAAGACTGTGATTCAAAAACCTTTACTCTGTTTGGTAAACAATTACTGCCATAAATAATCCCACTTTTGGACTCCCCTTTTTCGAGCGGAGGTACTGTAACCAAAGGCAACTGGTTAAGTTGCATATCAAGTTTTTTCCTCATCACTGTTTTTTAATAATCCTGGCTTGTTGTGGGACCTGGAGTCAAGGACTGGGGCTTCACATGAGCTGAGGAAGAGCAGGTGGTGACAGCCAGGGGCAGGTGGGCACAGCGTGTGCCTTTTTATGTTTTGGTTTTCAGCCCTGTGCATCTGGGCTAACTAAACCAATGTCTGTTGTGCAATGTCGGTTTTGCATTTACAGAGCAGGGTCCGGGCCGGCATTGCTGCCAGCTCATTGGTCTTGTCTTTTCACAGTAAACTAATTTCAGTGTTAACAAGAGGTCAACCCTTTCCTCCACAACTTTGCACTTCTTTGTGTTTGAGAGCAGGGGGTTTTCTACAGTGTGTATGGCGGCAGAATGAGACCCAGAAGCACCTTTTGAGGTGTGTTATGTTTGGAAGAGCCTGTCTGGTAGCACGCTGAATGTATTTCTTCTTTCTTCACGTTACTGGGGCCCCAGGGGCTCCCCATGGAGCTGTCAGGGCAGGGCCTCGCTGCCAGCACCTGTCCCGCCATCCCACCGCCCCAGCGAGACAGATGGGGGCAGCCCCAGCCCGACCACCATGGTGGCACAGCAGGGCCGAGGCCAGGCTGTGGGATTGAGTCAAGGTCAGGATCAGGCCTGGTGAGGGTAACGAGGTCCACCACAGCCCGGTGATCATGGGGCAGGGCCGTGGTGATGATGCAGGCCAAGGTCAAGCCGTGAAGTCACATTAGGGTCAAGCGTGGTGACAGTGACCAGGGTCAGCCATGGCCCCGTGATGGCCAGGCAGGCCAGGGGTGGGGTGGCTGGGCTGAGACCAGGTTGTGACATCAGACTGGGGATCAAGGTCTGGATCAGTGGGGCAGTGGCCATGCACAGACACAGCTGGGATGCCTCTGGGGCTGTAGCTGGGGCAGGGCCCAGTGGGACAGCCTCTGTTTAAAAGCAGCTCCTGGGGAAGGAGGGGTGGCCCTTGCTGAGACCTCTGGCTGTCTTAACAACAGCTTTCTCCAGGGCCACCAGCTCTGCTCTTTCCATGCTGGCCCTGGACCTGGTGGCCAAACCCGCAGGAGCGGGAAGGACACTCAGAGCATTTTCACCCATGCTCATTCAAACACAGGCCTTGTGCCAGAGTTCAAACTAATGTTTGCATTTTTGAGTGACAAAATACTGTAAAAATGAAAATCATAATGATTATTTTTGTTATTATTATCTAGCCCACTTTCTGATGTCACTAGGGCTGCCAAAAAGAAGATACTTGTTGAAACTGATGGGATTTAAGCCAAGGCTTACTGTTAAGCCCATGGGTAGACAATTTCTAAGTCCAAGCTTAATGGCAAAAGTAGGATTAGTTAGGCTTTGTCTGTATGGATAAATTGACCAGGCTTCAAGAATAAATAGGTCAGGCATGGCAGTACAAGCTAGCGTTAACTACTGAGTAGACAGTCAATATGCAGAATAGCTAATGTGGAACAGTCTAATTTTGTTAGTTTTTCTATGGGATTGTGACCCAGTTAAGGGCTCGTGCACTTTGTAGGAAGTCTGTGCACTTCCCAGGTGTGACCTTTCCAATAGTAATGTCTCTGTGTTCTCAACACCCTCTGTCTCCTCGACAATTCAAGTGCAGAAGTTAAAATAATAGTTAACGTTAGTGGGAACAGGTAATGGCCATCAGGCAGAAGAAGACAGCTTCGCATACTAAGCAAGCAGAGTCATGGTTGTGCATGGAGAAGAGAACTGTCTGAATTGCTGAAAACGTCAGGAAAGTATGGTCACTCTTACTTTAGCTCAGCTTTCTTATCTCTGTGTATTAGAAGTTGTTTGTAATGCCAGTGCCATATGTGGTAGAATCACTGGGCCTCTGGAAGGTAATGCCAGTGAAGTGTAACATGCACTGCCTGTCGTTGCTGTAAGGAAAGGAATGAGTATATCAGTCTGCAGTGAGCAGCCTTGGAAGGACCCCAGAAATGTTTTCAGGTGCTGACAGCTTCTACACACTGTCCCGACACCTTCAAGTCCTCGCACATATTTCAGAAATATTAAATTGGTTATGCCAGGAAGTCAAAAAAGTGTTGCACAGGAACATGCCTGATTCATGGTCAGAGTGGCTGGGTGTCTCCCCTGGTAGTGGCTGGAGTTTTGCTGGGTTTGGTCCCTGAGGTACTTCAGATTCCTGGGTCCATCTAGACATGCAGCACTAGCAGCTCCTGTAGACATGGCTTTTGGAGAGACCTGGCTAACGGCTGAGAGCAAGGCTTGTTGGGCTGTATGTCAAGACTTCAGCTGACGTTCATTGGTTTGTATCAGATACTGTTTTGACAGCATTTGAAAAATGTTGCATGCGTCCGTCTCCTTTTCTGCAGTAAAATTTAGTTTTTGTCAGTGGTTTATGTGTACTGAATTTAATCATCCTTTAGAAATCTTTTTGCGCTCTGCATCTAGTTTTAAAATCAAGTGGAGTTTGGCCCAATGGAGTTTTGAGCTTTGGGCCCAGAGACCCCATTTTCTTGTGTGTTCCATAACTTTAACACAGGACTATGTAGACTAAGGACTGACCTCAGTTCAGCCTTTCCTCTACTTGTTTTAAATTGAAAAATTACTTAATTCCCTGGAGCTGACAGTCTGAAAAGTTTCTCAGCTTAAATATTTCGCATGAGAAATGCATTAAAGCGAGTAAGGAAAAATTGAGACTTTTTTTCCTGAGGATTTGTGCATCTAGATGTTCACATGAAATGTATTTCTAATCCTTTTTTGCAGCTAGATTATTATGTTAACACTGTTAAAGGTAATAAGCTGTATTTCAATGCCTGCATTTTAAACTCCTACGAGAAACTATATTCTTTTTCTCAGTCTTACCTCAGAAATGAATAGGTATATGTACTGGTACCATACTAACTGTGACCAAACACATCAAAACCACAAAACAAAAGCGAAGAGTAAATTATGAAAAATGCAGTCTGTTTACACTTTATTGCACATAAATTACACACAGTTTAATTTGTGGTTGGGAGGAACTGCAATACTTCTGCTTGCCATATCTTTGCATTTCTAGATATAGGGGCCTGAGTGCAGAGAGCTGCAGTCAAGCAAAGCTGCAGCAGTGTGGCTGGGGTGCTCTGCAGTCTCTTTGTTCCTGCATTATAGACTTGCATGTTCTTAAATGTATATTTATATGTATATATTAAAAAAATATACATATAAATATTCTATTTAAAAGTATTATTATACTATAATATTTCTATTTCCAGTGGAAGAGTTGTGATAAATTATGAGATTCTAAGCTACTATAGCAGAGGATCTGTGTAAGTATATATTATATGTGTATGTAAGCATTGTATTCCCACATGAAAAACATCCACTGTGTCAACTTTTAGAGCTTACATTCATTCTTATGGCTGCTTTCCTTAATTTAAAGCAATGTAAACGAGGCTTTTGTAATATCATTGTAACACATAAACTATGTGCAGGTACACTCTGACCTTCTGTCTTACTTCTGCTGACCAGAATCTTTCTTCAGCTCTGTATGAGACTCTGCACAATTATCTGAGATTGCAAAGGTGTATTTTGAGAGCCCTAGGCTTCAAGCTTAGCTCTGTACAAACAAATGTCTAAGTCTGTCTGGAGCCTCTCAATTTTAGAGCTCTGTCCAGACCCATGGGCTATCATATACAAACCTGCTTGCAAAGGTGAGACCTTGGTCTTTACTTGAAACCAGTTCCCCTCAGTCAGAGTTCTTACCTGGCCTGCATCTGTTTTCTTGTTTTCCCCTTATATTGTTACCTAGAAAAGGTTTTGCAGAAAGTAAGTCATACAACGACATGAGGAATAGCATCTGCATGTGTTTGTAAGGCAGTTAAATTTATAATACATGGCTGAGCTGTAAATTGCTTGCATAGATGGCTGTCTCTTTGCATGATACCAATATTTATAAAAGATCTTGAAATCAACTAGCAGCTCTACCCTGGAAGAGTAAATATGTCTGCTGTTAATTATTAGCTTCAGATTTACTGAGAGACCTAAGAAGACCTGATCCCCAGCCTTCCAACTCATCGGGCGGCACACATGGTATACATCTGTATTTCTGTGTAAGTTTTCCAGGACAGAAGTTCAGGAGCCCAAAACATACTTCTGTCATGCGATGTTTTTGGATTGAGACTACATCTATCCCTGCAAACAAATCAGAATCTTTGCATGGAGAATTATATCCATTGCACCTGTGAGCATGTATTCATGCTAATGTAAATTCCTATTAATGAAGTCATCTCATTAGAGATATTAATTAATATCATTCAGAAGCTATGTGACACACTTCAAAAATGATAGGTAGCCTTCCTTTCCATTGCATCATGGATTTGTTTTGTTATTACCATTGGTAATTATTGGTAGGTGGCTTGTGAGTATTGACAGCATAATAAAATAACACCCTTCTTTTTGACCTGTCACTTGCAGCCTATACAGAGAGATCATAAATCATCTGTAGAACATTTTCAGAGTGGAGCTTTCCCCTGTTCCACACTCACTGTAGAGGAAATGGCAGAGTCAGCCTGAGCTGGAGAGTCACCGACAGTTGTGACATTACTAGCAGTATTTCACCTCATTGACTCTTGTTGACCAGCTGCCCAAAGGACTAAAAGCTTTCATATTCTAAGTATGTATAAACTCAGTTAAAAGATATACACTTACAGCTTTTTCTGTTTGTTCCAGCAGGGCTGAAATAATGTTTTCACTGTAAGCCCAGGCTAGCTGCTAAAGAAATAGTTTCATGTTAAAAGTAATGTTTTGAGGCATTGTTACAGCTTGAGATGGGTGATTAATCACCCTCAGCTCCCATGATCTCAGTTTCCAATGCGCTGTGCTTAATAACTTAGCTTTATGAAGACAGTCATTGAGCTCCTGATTTCTGAGCTTTAACGGAGAACTTCTGATTCCTGAGCTGCCAGAGCAGAGAGGAGGTGGGTGGTCAGCATGAGAATGAACCTCGTCCTTCCCCTTACAACATTTCATAGTTTTCTGTTTCAAAGGAAAGTGTCAATCTGTGCTCTTACCGAGAGGAACAGACAAAAGCTTCAAGGGGCAATGGAGTGTTGGAGTCAGTGAAGGAAAACAGCAGCTAGAGTAAGTCATCTGCAGTATATTAATCTCATATAGTTTAATATGAGAAGTTAATGTTTTGGGAAAAAACAGAGGTAACTTTTAGCCACTATACAGAGGGTGCTTAAGTTAAAAATTGTCGGCACAAAAGACATTGTGAGTTATAGAGTGGAAAGAAGTATTCAACGCACAGTGGGAGTCCAATGAGAATGTTTTGTGCATGCTGATAGTCTCACTGTCTTTGTGGATTGTGTGTCATGACTGTACACACTGCCACTGTGTTAGGCTATCTCAAAGCAGGTGAGCAGCTTTAATTTAAAAGAATAAATCTGCTGAATAGAGGTAGTGTAATAATGTCAGATTTTGTGATTTTTCTACTTTTTGATTAAAAAGAAGAGAGGTGGAAATGGAAGGATTTTCACCATGAGCAGACAAGGTGGAACTTCAGTAAGGGCAGAAAAGGTGTTCTGTCTTTAACTTGCATATTCTCTGCCAGTATCCCTGACACACATAACAGGACTTAATGTGTGAATATGATGTCTATTGTCAGAAAAGTGTTCTGGGGACAAAATGACATTTACTGTTTGCAGCTATCTGCTTAAGTAGCCCTACTGGCTGCTTGAAAGGGTACTATAAGGTAGGTATCAAAATCATGTGCAGAAGTGGTATCTTTGCATTTAAAGTACATCTGCCTATTAAATGTACAGTCTGGGAGGAAAAACTAGAGAAGATTAATTCCCTTTTCACTTTCTCCCCGCTTCCATCTCCTGGTTTTGCATATTTCCGGGGATAATTGTGAGCTGGCAACTGGATGTGCCTGTCAAAGTGGGATTGAAAACATATCCCATACCGTTCAGTGCTGGGCTGTGAAGTGTTTCCCCTGTCCTTCAGGTGAACCTTCCTTGGCACTTCGGTTACTCCTTTCCATCCAGGGGTGTCACCACTAGGTGTCTCTCCAGCAGCCTGACCTGATGTCAGGACAGTGAAAGTCCATCCATTACCTTTATTGGTATTTGGGTCATGGTCAGAAAGAAACACTGAACCAACACACACTTTGGTCTTCCGTGTTGTGGCACATCCTCTTTGTTCATACACATACCTGGTTTTATTGGTCACATACTCAGACAAATAGCTCTTCTGAAGGCAACTTAGTCGGTCAATGGGCATTATAAAATCAATTCATAGTAACAAAAATGACAGCAGCAGTAATAATAATGAAAAGGATAAAGACTTAGATAGAAAACTAATATTTTGGGGGAAGAGAAAATTAAATCTGAGTAGTTAATTAGCAACGACCTAGCAGGTTAGAGTCAAGCATTATTGCCAATGCAACATTTTCTTCATCAAAATAGAGGAGGCCTTAATTTTTCAGAGAATTACTGCAGAAATGCTTAATTTCACAAATACAAAAGCCAAATAAAAAATAAGTGCGTTTTCAGTTCGATCTTTTTACATTGTCTTGTAGTGTGTGCAACCAAAACATGGGAGTCAGTTTTCCTCTCTGATTCACCTACTTCTGCATAATGTTCTACATGTAGTAATGAAGCTGACTTGGCTTATTGGCATTAGCCAAACAGAAAACAGTAAGAAAGAAAAATAAACAAAAGACTGCTTTAATGTGAGTAAAAATATACCAGCTACTAAGAATAAAGACTGCTTTAGAAAATAGACCTGTTGTGTGTTTGATGTGCCAGGAAAGAGTATCTTGGCTTTTCGTATTGTTCTGTTTTTTCCTGGCAGGATTAACCTGCCACAGGAGCTTGTCGGGCACCTTGCAAACCAGAATGTTGTTGTTATTGCTATTATATGTTTATACGAAATGACAGATAATGATTTTTTTTAATTACTTCAGCGGTGGTAGTCTTTGTCATTAACACTTCTTTTCCCCTTTTTTTCCAAATAAAATGGCAACTTGAAAGTATGTCTTTATTTTTATAAAATTAAAAGGAACTGTAAGTAAGAAAATATTCTTGCTTATGCATTTTAGAGCTACCCATGGCTGTGAAAACAGCCAGAGTTTTCTAGAAAGTTAACTGGCCATAGAACTGATAGACATGCACAGTTCACCAGTGCGGCATAATGTATAAAGCAGTGGGAAGGTGATAAGTTGAAGCAAAAAAAATTAGGAAAGAACTGGTTCTTCAGGCACTATTTTTTAACATTTCTAGCCTTTTCTCACTGACAAAGTAAGGAATATAAACAGAGTAAAGACATAAGCTTGTTTTAGGTAACTATTTTTGCAAATTGTCTGCCCTGCTGTACGTTTTATCTAATGCTTTTGGCACTGTTTTTATCTGCAATCCTTTCAGCCTTGTCTTCTCAGACACTGAGAGCTTCCATCCAATGAGCGAATACTGGTCTGATTATCCTTCACCCGATGCGATTCCTCGTGCTCGGTGGTTGCTGTGTATCTGTTCTCTCGTGAGGTGCATGCTGAGTCCTTTAGAGCCAAATCCTGCTTCTGCTGAAATCAATACAAACCATAATTTCTGCTTTGGCAAAAGTGGGATTGAGTCCTCTGTCCCCTGCAAGCAGCAGAGGTGTCCTCAGATGTCCTATTTGGCAACCCAGTTTCTACTACCTTACACATGTGTCTTCTTTATATTCAGGATGAATATGGTAGAGAAAATACCTTTCCTCTTAAAGCAGCAATTAAAGCTCCTTATTATCCTAGCAGGAAGTGGCAGGGGGAGGTTACAGCTCTTGTTTCACAATATCTATGATAACCCACGTGAAAGTCTAGTACTTAGAAATGTTTAGTTAACTTTTCCCTGGGGATGTCTGTATAAGAAATACTGGGACATCCTTGTGCCAATAAGGAAAGGACGTGATTCATTAGTTTAGATGCTGTGTAGGATAATAGGTGGGAAAAGGTAACAAGGTGTAGCCTGTGAGGTCGTTTAGGATTGCTGCCTGCTCCGGTTTGTGGAGCAGACTCCTGTAAGTTATCCTGGAAATGGAGTTGCCTTTAATCCTGCAGCAGCTTACAGGTGCTTTTCCCAGTCACAATGATATTGTCTCCTCTCAGAAGGAAGTGGCTCCAAGTGTCCAACGTGGCTGTAGAGAAACGAGGAGGAAGGAATGATGGAGCAGACAGGGAAGCAGGATTAGTACATTTGGTTTAGAGGGCATTAGGTGTTTTGACACTCCTACGGAGCAGTGTCTCAATATGTAATTTGCAATCCAAGTAACAATAGCGCTGCCTCAGAGGCAAGTTCATTGCAATACTGACTGCAGATACCATCTTCTGCTGTAATTGTTTCTCGAGACGGGCTTTCCTTCTAGTTCACAACTGTCGTTCATTAATATCATGAGGGGGCAGGTAGACTTGACAGAGCAGGTATAGAGGGAAATCATGTGGTTTGGCTGGGAGTCATCGCAAAGGAGGAATATTTAATAATCATGCAATATTGCAATTACATAGTATGTATCGTATTAATATTTTTCGGTCTGTACATAACTATATGTATGGGGTTCAATATGTGGGCCTGCATGTGTGTGTAAATACAAACATGCACAAGCAATTTAAAGGGTTTATTTAATGAGTTGGGAATGACAGCATAATTCAAAAGCAGCACATTCACAGGCAATGACTACAGATAACGCCAAGCATGTACCAGTGAAGACTTTACAGTGTTTAAATATTAACGTCAGTGTTTGCGCAAAATTTTTAGTACATTTTCTGGTGAAAGGCGTGTTCATGCAGCGCCTGATGTGGTCGATGTGAGGGTAAGTGTGGGGATTTTGTATTTTTTCTTCTCCCTGGAATGCATAAATGTAAAGCACGTAGATATTTATACATAAACACCGGCGGCGTCCCCACAGCGGGGGGGCGGCGGGCTGAGGAGCCGCCCCGGGACAGGCGGGGGGGCGGCTGCCGCGTGGCAGGCGCTCGCGCGTGGTTCTGGCTGCGGCCGCTAGGTGGCGCTGGGGTCTCGGCCCGCCGGCTCCCCGCGGCCCCGCCCGCAGCCCCGCAGGTGTCTCCTCCCGGGGGGTTTTAAAAACCAGGGCGTTCGGGCTGGGCTTGGAAAGGCCTCGGCGGTGGGTTATAAGAGACGGTCCCCACTTTCGGGACTTCAGCAGAACTGCTGTGGGCTTGTTTTCCGGGCGATCGCTATGACTGCGTCCGCTCCCAAAACGCCTCCCGCCTGGCTCTGTGTGCTTTCGCTCCTCCTGGTACCTTGGATCCCCTTTGCTAAGGCCGCAGGAGTGAGGTCATGAAGTTGGCACTTGAGAGCGCTTTGCTCATCGCCTCCTCCTGTTCCACATTGCTGCTAGGCTGTTTTCCATGCTGCAGATGGCGTTTACGGTGTTTAGTCACTCCCCCGGTGCAGTAATACCTGTGATGATTAACATTTTTGCCTTTGTAATATGTTTATTTCTCATGGCTAGTACTTGTGCGTCTGCCTGTGTAATCTCCTTCAAGGGAAATATTCACTCATTTACGGAAAATGTCTCTCCTGCCCTCCTATTTTTCAGATGCCGCCAGATGAACAGTAGGTGCTAGTATGGACAATACACCCTGTGTCAGTGGAGTACATTGATGGAAATACATCCGTTTCCAGACTAGATATTTAATTTTGTTTTGTGAAGTAATGTGGTCTCAGAGGATATGAGTTTTTATTTAAATTGATAACTAAAATAATTTATGTTCTCTGAGAGCATCTATATTCCTAGACATGGGTTTTACCACTGATTAAGGTGGAAGATTTACATGAAAGCCTTGCTAAAACATTGGTATTACATCTAGAGGCTGTGCACAAAGTCTTGCTCTGTTGCCATCAGAATTAGTTGGGGCGTGGATTTTCTGTGTTTGCATCTGTACGTTAGGCACTTGTGTAATGTAATTTGAAAACAAGTAACTTTGCATGTCCCTTGCACTATTCCAACTGCTTTGCAACTGTACCTTGTTCTTTTATGTCCAGATAAACAATTCGTTTCTGTGACCTGTTGGTCTAAAACCTGAGCTTGCTACTAAACACCTTCTTCAGTTACAGCCACATGTGTGTAGCTTGTTCAGGCTTCGCTTCTGCGTGCCAGAACATTCATCATATTCATTATTAGTTGCTTCCATACATATTAAACACAGGCAGAATCACTATGCAGCAAGGAAAGAGGAAAATGTGATTAACTCCTTGAACATGTTTCACGAATACCCATTAGCTGATTTCACAATTTTATTATTCTCCTTTACGTAGAAAATGTGTGGTGGGCACTTCACTGTCGGGGCCTCAGTGAGCTTTCTCTTGAAAATCAGAATAATCTTGTTATTACTTCTGCTTAAATGAGTGAATAAATATTTCAAGAATTGCTTTGTTAGAGTCTTATTTATTATAATTCGATTATTGGCTGAACTTAATCTTACTTTCAATTAGTTTTATAATGCTTATGAATTATTACCTCATTTTTGCAAGGAAGAAGGGTGCGCTTCTTCAAGGCAGAGAATAATGCAAGCATATGAGTAGTCCACTTAACCTGGTCACATAATCTCATTGTTAAACTGGAGAATTCTGCTGTCACTACAACTTTCAAGTGATTGCTGTGAATGTATCATGTCCCACTGTATCTATTAAAAAGTCATTATATGTAGAAATATAATGTAAATACTTAAATTAAAAACAGGGAGAGTTCCTAGTGAGGTGCCTGTAATATCTAAAATTGCTTAAAAATATTTTTTTTTCTTTTTCGTTTCTAGCAAACTTCTGAAGAGAAAGAAATCTGAAACAGGGCTGCAGGGAGTGACTGGCGAATGGTTTGAAGAAATACAAAGAAAAAAATTTCAGCATTACATAGATGTCAATAGAATGCTAAAACCTCCATTAGAGCATCAGCTAAGGAAGAGCAAAACTGCCAGTGAGTTGCATTTTTCTGTTTCCTTGTCTATATGATAATGGTCACCAAACCAATGTCTTCAAGCATTTCAGAGTGTAATAGCTAAGGATTTTCTGAAAATGCATTGAGTTTCTTCTCATGTCAAGGTTTTATCAAAGATATATTTTCAAAATGACTATGTTTCTTTAAGCAGATTCTGTTAAAAGCACAGCTGGGAGTCACAACAGAAAACCCCTGATATTCTTATCCCATAGTTAGAATCATAGAACAGCCCAGGTTGGAAGGACACCAGAAGATCATCTGGTCCAACCTTTCATAGGAAAGGGAGCCTGGATGAGGTTGTCTAGCGCCCTGTCCAGTCACATCTTGTAAACCTCCAGCGATGGGGACTTCACCACATGCCTGGGGAGGTTGTTCCAGTAATTGATTGTTCTCACTGCAAAAATGTAATTCTTAATCAAGATGAAGTTGTTGTAATTATAGTAAATATAGTGGTGGTTTCCCAATCACAACGGTAATGTTTACTTTGTACAAAAACTGTTTCAGTTTTACCTAGTTTTCTTAAGGAAACGAGAGGCACCTAAGTGACATTTGAAATAAGTAGGTAATCTGGGTTTGGGTGAGAGAGGTTTGACTGTATCAGTGGAAAACTTTCCTGGTACCGCTGGGCTAAAGGCATGCCAGTGTTGATTATCAGGGCGGGTGACAACGCCTGGGAAGCTGGGCTGACGAGGAAGCAGCTTCTGGAGATCTCATTCACAGGTGCTGTTGCCCATCCAAAATGAACATGCACAAGAAATATGGTGTCTCTATACCAAGCATGGCATTCTGTACTGTGTTTTTCATCTTCCATCCAGATAGTTTTCATATATAATATATGCTTTTATTCCATTCACATTTCTGCTTGTTTTTCATTGAGCTCTTCCTATTTGTGCTTCATAGCAACTGGAAGCAGAGTCATGTATTTCAAAAGAAAACTGAAACCCTAAAAATTTTCCTGAAACTACAGACCTACACAGAACAGATCTCTGTCTTTCCTGACCATTTTTCGCCAACAACCCCTCTAGCCCACAGCTACATACTATTTCTCTCTTTCAGAGATGGTCTAATTGATGCATTAGCTAACTAAACTCTGTGTAATTGTTCTCCAGTATTGAACTTTGAAAGCTGCTGTTTCTGTTTCAGATCTGAAGAAGGGGTTGTGTGCCTCAGAGGCTTGTCTGATATTGCCACCTGTATAAGTTGGTTTGATAAAAGGTACTACTTTCACCCACAAGCCTTGCTCTCTCTACATCCCTAGACTATCCTGGCTACAGCAGAGTGCTATTGTCAAGTCAGACAATGCCACCAAGAGGTTAAGCTCTGAAAGGCATAAAGGATGCAGCATTTCGTAATACACAGTGATTGTCACTGAAGTGAAAGCCATATATCACACACAGGATTTAAATCACATAACAGGAATTATTCCCTTCATTTTGGACTAGGTCCAAAATGCTGCCCCTTGCTGTTGCTATCAGTGACAGTTTGCTCTCGTTTCTGGTTTTGCTTTCTCCTGCAGTCATTGGATAAGTCATTTTCAGGCTGTTGTATTGTTTCAAGCATGTGATGTTTTAAATGGAAAAAAAAAAGGTCCAGTGCCTTATTCCTGAGTGAAGTCTAGTTTCCTTATGTCCTCTGGTTTCCTGTCGCATGTTTTCGTAGCACACACTTCAGTTTCTTTCCCTAATCTGAGCAATACTTGTCCTCTCCTTCACAACAGTTGCCAGCTGCTTTTACAGGCAGACTGGGTTTGTGTTCCATTTGAAGAAATGAAATCATAACCTTCCCAAAGAAATCATTCATGAAATTTAAAATACAGTTCTGATATGCAGTTTGTAGCAGAAAAAATGTACTCTGGTGGCCATGGGAGTCCCATCGTAAAAATTGGTTGATACAGAAGACACCTGAATTACTGTTATGTAGTTACATTACAGCCTATTAAACCATTGTATATTCAGGGTTGTCATATTTCTTACAAAGGTGAAAAGAAAGTGACTTAATGATTGTGGGTGCCTCAATTTTCAAATGTCTAATTTGCTTATATTTTAAAACGGTTCTGGTTTTCAAATGGTTGAGTGCTAATTACTTTCTGAAAATCAGCCTCGTTTATCTCATGTGCATCACCCAAAACCAATAATACTTTTTTAAACTTTAGACCTGTTTATCTTTCTCTTAGTCTTCTAGTTAGGCATTATAAACCAACATGTCAACCAACCATAGTCTGTCCAAAAATGTCAATAAAACTGGATTTTCCTGGCATAAAAGGTAAGCAAAAGAAAATTGTTTATGAAGACATGAATTTTAATGTATATTTTAATACTGTATTTAGTAAGAACTTGAAACAAATCAAACTTTTATAATATTTTTAGATCATAAAGAATTAAAAATGTCATCCCGCACAAATCCTCAAGCACAAAAGAACACTTCAACTTCCTTTCTGGGGTTCAGATCACCTTTTGCTTGGCTGTTCTCCTTTAGAAAATCAAGGAAAACCCAGACTCAGAAGCAACCACGGTGAGCTATAATCAGAACAGGCATTATTTCCAGCTTTAAAAATGTCTATGAATTGCTCTGTGTTTTGCTTAGAAAACTTTGTTAAAATTATTTTTCCAGTCTCTTGCCTTTCACCTCACTGGGAAGATTGGGATTTTTCTTGGTCATGTAATGAGAGATTATCTGTTCTGTGTCAGAAGAATGAGGACTAAGTGGCAAGTAATAGGTAAAGTCTCTTGGCTAAATCTATTTTGCTCAGGTTTTGGATAAAGGCTTTAAGTGTATGAAAGTCCCTAGACTTAGCAGCGGCTGCATCCTATTTAATTCCCTTTCAAGAGGACAAGGTGTACGGCGCATGGGGATCTGGTGCCCTATGACTGTGATATAACAGGAAAGCGTCGCTTTCCCAGGCCATGGCAGAGTGTACCAGCCCCAGGCAGCGATGCTGCATCGGTTCCCACTGTTTCTAGCCCGGGGCAGCTTAGTGGCAGGCCTGCAGCTTTAGCTCTAGCTGGGCAAACAGGGCCGCTCTCCAGTGCTTCTGTCTTCCGTGCTGTGTCAGGGCTTTGGTTTCAACTGGATCTGAACCAAAGATGGTCTCTCATGCAGTGCTGGGGCTGCTGTTTGAAGAGCATCCTTCTCCCTTGCCATCCACAGGGTTAAAGCCGCCGATCAGAGGGAACAGGGTCGAGGGGCGGGGGGGCGCTACTCTCAGGCTAGTTAGGCTGCCTGTACTCTCCTAACTTCATCCTGTATGGTCCTGTATGTCAGCAACGCCTGAGTGAAATATTGTTATTTTTGTGTGCATCTTAGGGTAATGCTTGGGGCTGGCAATCGTAGGTAAAGGTGCATTGTGCAGTGCTGTGAAATCTAAGTATGAAGCTGCAAATCTTTGGCACAAAGAGCTGATTTTCACTCTGTGAGTCTCAGGCTGGTATTCCGGTCCGTGCCTGGGGCTCCTAGGTGGCATGACGCAAAGTCAAGGAACAGCTATAATAAACAATGACAGAGAATGCAAGCCTCTAAAGAAATGATGGTTAGTCTGATACATGGGTTTTGTAGCACAGCAGCTTGCCATTGTGGAGTGTTTGTATCAAAGCAGAAGGAGATTTAAGGAGAGGTTTGAACAGAGGCCATGAGGTTAGCTTTGTGGATGTTTACTGGTAACAATTCTCCTACATAGCAACGCAGCATAGAAAAAAAAAATTGCAAAGTTTTAACTCTGCTCCATACGTGTCATCTGCTCCCTCCTCTTTCCTGTGCCGTGGTAATGCCCCTTATGCTGGGACACACCAATACTGGACCACAGCCCTCCCTGCAGAATAAAGGGGCACTTGTGTAACTGAGAATCATATTTCAAGGGTGTTTTATCCTGGTGCATGGTAAGGTAGCTCATGCACAAGCGAAGATCTAGGCTTTGCTACAGAATCTAAGCATTAAAATGATTTCTTAATTTAAGAAGGCAAAAAAATAAACCGTGCCTACTCATTGCATCAGCTTTTGTAATATGTGTTTATCTGGCTTTTCCACAGAAAATCTATGGTATCTCAGGCTCGGGTGCCTTTGATTTCTTACTGAGCACAGCTTGAAAAATAAACAAGTCAATCCTGACGTGTCACTGAGCTGATTGCTACATTCTCTAGTCACGCCTCTCTGTCGAAAACTTCCCCACCCTCTTCTAGGTGTTGCCGTGGCATGTGGTTTGCTTTATGCATAGACAAAACACTGAAATAATCTGCCTTACACCAGGTAGGGTTATTTTGGAGAGCTAGTGAAATACAATAGGAGGCAGCACTGTAAATCCTGTAAGTAAGCCTAACTGGCAGATTTTAAATAGCTAAATATTAATGGCTGTTTAGAGGGTCCTTTCTGTACCGGAGAGACAGTTTCATCAGCTGCGGTGGTGTTTTGCTGTAAGAATAAATTATGGATGCTGCAAAAAAGAGTATGCTTATGTGGAGATACAGAGGATGCTAATAGAAGGTTTGTAACTGTAGTCTGAAGGTAGTGAAATGTTTGATCACTTTTGGTTCAAAGGTGTTTGGTGTTCTCGAATTCATCCTTATTCTTTTCTAATATGTAAGTGTGATTCATACTGGAAAAGAAGTGTTGTTTAATTGTGTTTTCAGCATATTTGTTATGTGGTTGTTGCTTAGCTGGCTTCTTATGTGGTATTGATAAGAATAGTATAGAAGAAAATGGATTACAGTCTGACATTAGACAACTCTGAGATGGCCTGAGGAAGACAGGTGCCTCAGTGAAAATACTAATTCGCAGCAGATTTTAATTCATGGATTTATATTATTGTTACCAGTAGTGATAGTAGTAAGTAGAGTCATCTTTTAATCTTACATTTGGTTGTCATAAAAAAGATACATATGTATATAAGTGAAAAAGTATAAAATATAACTTCATTTTCCATAGTGTGTTTCTGATGGCAAATATTTCTGAACTTGAGCAGTAATTTAACTTTTCTGCTTATGAATAATAGTTAATGTTTACAAGTATGT
Source organism: Nyctibius grandis (assembly GCF_013368605.1). Lineage (NCBI taxonomy): Eukaryota > Metazoa > Chordata > Aves > Nyctibiiformes > Nyctibiidae > Nyctibius > Nyctibius grandis. The sequence goes on from NC_090659.1 coordinate 108,906,746, forward strand.
GCGTGTGCATGTGTGTGCAAAATAATGTAAACATTGCTCAATATCCTTAACCAAAAAAGAAACTGAATTACTTTTTCCTTAAATTAAGCAATATTTCTCTGGACATAAGCAAAACTTTAATTTTGCAATGCTGAAAAACTTAAAAGAGTTCAGAAAAAATAACGAGGCAGTTTGAGAAGTGGAGGGATTGGCATAGGGAAAAGATTAAAATAACCTTGTCTGTGTAAGTTGGCAGGGAGGAAAATAAAGCAGGATGCAATGACCAGTTATTTCTGAAAGAACAGTGACAACAAAGACATGGAGGGATTTAGAATAGTGCTAGAGGTGCAAATGAAAATTTAATTTTTGCCTAGACTGTCAGAAGACATTTCTAACTAACATGTCTCCTTCAGGTAGCTTCATTGCAAGGAGCAGTTAACACAACACCAAGCACAGCAGCAAGTGGGGAGAACTGTGGAGTGGCTTTGCACAGTAAAGCTGAAGAAGAGAGCTTCTAACAAAGCTTTTATGTTTTTGTTATGCATATAATTAAAATTAGGATAACTTGCTAAGCCACAGGATTTCATTGAACTTGGTTTGCAAGAAATCATTGTAATAACTCTGAAACATAAGTTTCATTCTTAATTTGTTGTAGAAGCATTAAAACATGTTCAACATTATTTTAGTTTAAAGGAAGAGCTACATACATCTCTTGAGTCCTGGTTCTGTAAACTTCATTCACAGGGAGCGGTAACCCACTGAATTAATGGCTGTTCATATTCAGTGCTACAAGGCAAAACTAGGAATTTCGGATTCAGATTGTCTGGCCGGATCCTGAGCCCACTGAGGTCTACAGGCTTGTTTCCTTTGGTTTCAGCTGGACCCCATGTGAGAGAGGAATCCTGGTTTTACAGTTCACAATTACAGAAGCAAAAACAAATTGCACCTTTCAACTGTTCTTCCCTGCCTGCAAGCACATTGCAAACAAATGACAAAGCACTTCAGGAGGAAAGGCTGGGCCACAAAGAACCTGCCAACAAGCCGGTTTATACTTGCTGCTGAAGCACAATAAAGTAGTCTGCCTGAGCACAAGATGGTTTTAAGAGCCTAAGAACAAGGTCATTCAAAAAGACTTTGAGACAAACAGGACTGAGCAGAACTGTCTTTCCCTACTTCACTTTCTCTCTCTAACTTCCTGGGAAAAAACAGTTTCTGAGACAAGGAAGAACTGGCAATAAGCACAAGCTGAGCAACGTTTCCTTCAGGGCTTTTGAAGGGACTGGGTTTGCTTAGTTGTAAAATAAAGATCTGCAGACTCAAATAGACTCAGTGAAGTCCAGTCCCATTCTTGTTTCTTTAGTTAGTTTTGTATTTCTAGGTCTGCAGGTCACCCGGTAGAACACAATACCTTTTATGTTCAGGGTTTCTCGGCTTGTTCTAACCACTGCATTACTCACAGATGCTCTAGCCAGTTCTCTGCCAAGCCCTTTCAGTCCTATATAGCTTAGGAAAGCAGACAATGTGTTAAAAATTGGTAAATAAAGGCTGTTTTGAGTAGCAGCAAGTGCCAAAGTTCACACCGAAAACAATCTGCTGTCTGCCTCTCCTCCTTCGGGGACAGAGCACAGCTCTGTGTCTGAGCAGGGTGAAATGGAAGAGAAAAACAATAGAACTGCAGATGCAAACCAGTTACAGATTTAAAAGTAGTTAATTTTGGCTATTCATAGTACCTACTAAATTATTGTTGTTTGAAAAAGGAAGTAATACCATCTTATAGTAATGCTGGATTGAAACAAATTACTTTATGGCTGTTGCAGACATTGAGATATCAGGTTGAGTTCATTCGTGGCTGTGCAGCTATGACATTTGCAAGCTGACAAGGCCAAAATGAATGGTACATTTCCCCAGCATTTTTTTGTTAGCAGGATTTTTTTGAGGGGAAGGATGGATTCTTCGTAAATGAGTCTTTTTTCAGATGCTTCTCAATAGTTGTTAAAGAGAAAATGCTGGATATTTACTACCTGGTAAAAATATATCACGTTCCTCTTCAAAGCCAACATTTAAATCTTTCTGCCTACAGATATGACAGTTCTGCTAGCCCATCTTCGAAAGTGGAAGAAATGGCAACAGTAAGTACCTTATCAACTTTATTGTCAGCAATGTTTAAACCACAGATTTGTCAAAAACTAGTCCCCTTTGTTTAGGCTGTTGATATAACACCTGTTTAAATAGTATTCTTGCAGTTCTTGTTTAAACACTGAGTAAAATGTCTGTGTTGTGAACCTGTTGAATGCAGTAGAATGAGCTTGCCCTGTTAACTATAGAAGTGCAAAGCTTTCCTAGGTAAGCCCTAACTCTAGCTCTGATCAGGTTTTCAGTTCTCTATGAATGATGAAATAATTGCATGGATAATTTTCTAGGCCAAAACCCTCACATATTTTGGCACCTGTAACCAACCTGCAAATAGGTCAAAATTCACACTGCATAAATAATCTAGTGTATTTACTTTGTTTCTTTTCATTTGTACAAGGGTGAAAACGAGTAGGTGACTTGGGCAGGCAGTAAGCTAGAGCCTTTCCTGCAACATTTCCATGCACAGAATTACTTTGTAAATATAAATTTTGACAGTAGGAAATTACTTTTTGTCTGAATATTCCATTTTATAAGCACAAGCTCAATTTAAGGATGAAACAACAGATTTATGTCTGATGTAATTTAAGTACCTGCTGTTGAAATAAACATTTCCTGAAGGATTACATTTGCTATTTTAATTACTTTATTGCCCTGTATTACTGACATGTCTGTCCTCCTCTTCGATTGTGTGGTATAACCACAGAGGGGACTAAGAAGGTATACAGTATATAATCAAAGGTATAGAGGAGGTAAATTGGCCACTTCCCTTCTCTCATATTTCAAAAACAAAGGGATAATCTATGTTAATATATGACTGAACAAAGATCTTATGAGACAATCCTTCCTATTATATAAATAGACTATTACAGCTAGACAAGTAAAATATTACAAATATTGAGAACTAAAAAGTAGTAAGGGTTTTTATTGAAAAAAAGGAGAAAGACTCAGCCAAAATAAATCAGCAGTTCAGCAGTTGTCTGTACTTCTACCATCTGAGACTGTGAGCTGAGAGAAATATGGATGGGTAAGGAACCTCTCCAGCTTAACGTGTAAACTAAATTCAGATGAGGAATAGAATGACATTTTTCCCCCCTGCTAAGGTAATTTATCACAGCCCCCTAAAGTGCTGTCTTGCAATATGAAAATTAACTGTGGTGGTAAGTTATTAAATCTCTGTTGGGAGGTCAGTGTGTGAATTTTAAAATGTGCTGGTCAAGGGAGAAGTGGTTACGAAAAACTAAATTAAGAGATACAATGCAATAAGGATGCATATGGAGAAAATAAGTAAACTATGCCCCTTATTATAAAGTAATTATAACTCATGTATCCAAAACACGCTACAGTATGAGGACAAGATGGGCAAATCTCCTTGTTACATATGTAAAAGTCTCTAAAATGCGTGCAACTGTACAATCCTCAGTTGTGTATTTTAATAATACAGTATTTAATGGACCCACAAAGAGTTTACTGATCTCTGTGACTTGTGACATGATTTGTGATGTGACATGTGAAATGTGATTTGAACCCACATGTAGAACTAAAATCATTCTGCCTTACAATTTTTAACAGGCTGAAATGTGTAATTCCCCAATGTCAACTGAAACAAGTGGTCATTCTTTTGATGCAAACCAAAATGAAATGATGGAGAAAAGTACACAGGAATGGAATGAACAGCTAGAGAAGGAGTTTTTCAGTGGTAAGTGTGTGTCCTTACATTGTTCTGATTATTGTTAGCAGAAGTGACTGTGGGGACTGGTTTCAGAGAATTTTCTGCAGAAACATAGGCTGTAAAGATACAGTTCATTACTTCCTAGCATAGTGGCTACTTTTTGCTGGCTTCATCTGACAGCAGAATGTCTGCTCTGACATTGACTTCAAGATGTGTCACTGGTCACTGTTAGAGTGCATTTCACCTCATACTAATCCAGTTCAAAAGAATCTCACCTTAAAAGCGTACATTTCTCTCTGCTGATTCTGACAGGAGCCCATATTGCATCCTTTAGATGCAGACATACAGTTATGTGAGAAGAATTTCATCCCAGTTTCCTGTATGCATAATTTTGATAATGATGAATTATTGGGCCTAGTTTTATGAATTGTAAAGCCTCAAACCACAGAAGCAAGAGGCATTATGGCATTCAGTTCGCTTTCTGGGAGCCCTTATAGCACCCATCAAAAGTTGCTGCTTCTTTTTTTTCCTTCTCCCTGCTGGGAAGCAAGGCAAGATCAGACCCAGCCTATGGGAGTACAGAGGTGTTCTTCCATAAACTTTCTCAGATCTATGCAAAAAAATGTCCATGAATATTACTTTCTACCACCCAAAATTACAAGAGATCACAGATTGAAAGCGTGATCAGGAAGCAGTGGGCGAGTTGGCAGTGCTGGAAAAGGAGAGCACTGCATGGTGGATGGTGGTTCTTCTGAAACTCACATGCCTGTCACCGCTTTTGGGTGTCAGTCATAACTGTGCACGCTTGCCCACTGACAGAGAAAAACTGTACATAGCTTGGCTGATGTCCTCCAAATGGAAGACTCAGAAATAATAATCTTTTTTCTTGTTCTAACCTCACTCTCTCAGGAGTCTTGTCTCTTCTGTTTCAAAGAGAAACTTAGAAAAATGGAAAATTTTAGTACCTTTGTATCACCTTTTATTCCAACTATACATACCTAGGAATGCTTTCTTAATGATTCTGTACTATTAGCACAGATCTGTAATGACTGATAAGTCTTTTATTTAAATGGATAAGGGAATGCTGTAGCAAAACAGCCGTATCCATTTGTGTTTATATCTTATGTGTGCTATTTTCAAAATACAAAAAGAATACAATTAGCAAATACATTGCTGTCACTTAGCCTTATGACAGAATATCTTGGTTAACTAAGCTGTATAGTGTTTAATTCCAGTTCACGAGACTGTCTATATATAGAAATACAGCTTTGTTGCTAGAATGAATTACAGGTTCTTAGCTATTTCATTACCCTTTTTTATCCAGAAAATGCCATTTTCAGTGCTCATTTTAAAGTAATATGCTACAATTTAGTGGAGAACTTCTTTTCTGAATTAAACAAACGGTGGACATGCCAGACTACTGAATATGCTTGTTTGATGGTTTGTGGGATTCTGTGTTTTCTTACAGTTACACCATAACTGTGCTTTGTGAACACACAGAAAGGTCCATGTTTGCCTAGCGAATTATTTTCAGGGATTTTTTGCTTACAAACTAGATTTGGAAAGTTTACACACACACACACACACATATATAGCGCATGAGTAAGAATTCAGACTTCAGGCTTCAAATGTTCTGTTTTTCTTTTAAATAGCATAAAGACTAACATTTACATACAGAGCAGTTTGAAGATCAGTCATGGAGCAGCGCATTTTTTTCCTTGCAGCCATAATGGATGACCACTGAAAGGTCCCGTGGAGGAAGGATGTGTGGTTTAGGAAGGGTCTCGAATGCTGAGAAGCTGACTCCTTTCAAAACCAGTTCTGATTATTAATGTAGTATATGAAACTTTTTAACATAAATAGTCAGAAAATTATTGAAGAAAACAAAACCAAGTATCTTTTTTTTACTGTGCAGTTCTAAATGATCTGGATGACCAGCTGGCCCAGGAACAAGCCCAAGACCCATTGGACAGGACAGTTTCAACTAGCAGTGCATTAAATGTCCAATACAGTAGTGCATTCCCTACTTCAAAGAGGCAGACTGCTAGTAGCGGGCAACAGAGGAATGACTGGAGTGACATGCCTAGCACATTTTTCCCAGATGGACTGAGAACAATAAGAGCCAAAGATGAACATAAGATTTTTATCAGACCAAGGAAACTACACAGTGCATATATAAACTGGCACCAGACAGCCTTTCAAGAAGATTACAAATATGGTGATCCAGTCGATGAAAGTTCTCATCTGCTAAGCAGCAGGCTGTCTTCTGTTTCTTTCGGACGGTCTTCAGAAGGTAGCTTATATCCTCCTTCCATAACACAGAACAGTGGATTTAGGCACAAGAGTTGTATGAACAGGGACACAGCTGGCAGAAGTTACTCTGTATGTTCCCTTCGGAGATGTCCATCATCAGTATCTTCTGACCAGCTATCAGCATCTAGTTTACAACATCCCTTGGCAAGGGAGAGCAGCAATGGTTTTGTACCAAGGTTTGGTCGACAGAACCCAAAGAGAATTCCTCTGTCTTCTATTGTATGGAACAACACACCAGACTCTCCTGGACAAACATCAGCTCAAGAAAAAATGTGTAGAACCCAGTCACTGATGGAGTTTCATGCTACAGACCATGGTAGATACCCTAGCTCTTTGCAAGAAACCAAGAAATATGCATGTTACCACTCAAAACACCACTACAGAAGATCTGTTTCAAGCAGTAATTGCTTTAGTAGAGTTAGTTGCCCTGACAAAGCTACTTCTCCGTTGCCCTTTGATAACTGGGAAAACTATCCATTATACAAATCAGAAAATAATCTCTCTAGATCCTACTATAGAGATACTTCTTCTCATCGCAAGTTGTATGAAAACCAAAAAAATTCTCCTTATGGAAAAAAAGACAGCTATCCTTCTTGGGCTGATACTCCTCAGTACTACAGTGATGAAGCGTTTATTTCCCCTGATGCCAGCTTCGAAGTGTTTATGGCTAATTTAAATGACCAGCAGTGGGCACATACAAAGAACACTAAGTTTGGTTCACAGCGCCTGCAGAACGATTTTCACATGTATTCTCCAGGAAATACGAATATCAAAAGGATAACAAGAAGTGCAAATAGAACTTTTTCAGAAGTCACTGAGGGCTGTCAGCCTTGGCTAAGTTGTAACTCTTCAGTTTCTTCATCTAGTATCAGAACTGATGAGTCAGTCTTTCCTAGTTCGAAGGACCAAACAAAACCTATAGGACTGAACAGGAATTCAGTCATCATTACCCAAAGAAGTACTAAGGCAGACTTCACACAACTAGAAAAGGTTGAAGGTATGAAACTGCCAGATGAAGACACGCTGTTACAGTCAGTTTCTCAACAAGCAGATACAAGCTACATCAACACCCAGTGTTTTCCCTCTAACAGCCCTGTTTCTGCTGTGTTGCAAAGCGATGCATCTCTTTTTAACACAATGAGATCAAAGAGACAAACCCAAGTCACTGCCAGAGGAGATATTACAAAAATATATACATCAAATGGTGATAAAAGAAATGTACAAATGAAGGAAAACGATTGCCCACCCAAGAGTGTGTTCAGTCAGCCTCCCTGTATTTTGCCAGCTGATGACAGCAGGAAGGAACCTTTTCTTCCAAGTCAGAAAGAATGGGAACGTAATCTGCATTATGCAGGAAAAAGAGAGAGCATCAAACGGAATAATCGGAGTGCAGAAGCCATTAACCAAGCTACTCCAAAGAGACAGTCCTCACTGCTCAATGTTGCTTCTACTCCATCCACTGAAAAATTAGCAGACTGTCAACGCATATTGTCCTGTCCTCCTGAATGTTCATCTAGCTCCTTACAAAGCTCTCCACAAGCACTTTCTCATAAAGACAATCCTAAATGTTTAGGAACACTAACTAGCTCTTCAGTAAATTGCAGAGTTACTGAATCTCAAGCAGAAGGTGGAAAAACAGCTCTAGTGAGCAGAAAAGGTGTTACCAAAAAGATTTCACAGAGAACACTGCAAAATACAAGCACTTTAGTTACTAAGGACTGTAATGGACAATTCACTACTAGTTCTCCACAAAATGGAAATTCTGGAAATATTTATATGCATAGCTTTGATGGAGACCCCAAGACCTCTGAACATAGTTTAAGTTATTTTTGCCTTGACAAAGAAAGCCAAAAAATAAGGAGTAATTCACCTTGTACTGAAAGGCTTCACAAGGAAGACAGCTTGCTGAGACACACCAGTAGCTGCAGCATTACTGGACCCCCCAGCAGAAACAGCCTCAAATCTCCTGACCCACTTGTTATTTATTACACTTTGCCTAGAAAATCAGCTAGCATTGCTGGTAGTATTATGTCAGATACGCCCATCTCTTTACCTAGAGAAAGTAGAACAACATGTGATTTTTTAAGGTCTGAAACTCCACATAGAGCTGATTATTCTAATCAAAGAGATGTGTCTTGTTTAGACTCAAAACATTCCTTTTTAACATCAGCATCATTAAATGCTGCTACAAGTAACAAAGAAAAAGATTACCCCAGTCCTTTAACCAAAAGTCCTAATGATTCAGTAAGTAGTAGTACATCAGTTGAACTGACAGATAGATGTAAGCACCTAAGCAGAAGAGAATCCTCTGTGTTTTCCGATTGTAAGGAGAGGGGAAATTTCTTGCAGAAATATAAAACTACAAGCACATTTACAGTTTCTGTTGATGAAGATCATGTCAAGTACCATGAACTAGTTTCAATTTATTACACGTTACCAAGGAGGCATTCAAGACCATTTTGTAGCCTCTTTAGAGATAATCCAGAGGATGCAGATTTACCTTGTCCCAAAGAAAATGCTCAGTCACCAAGAATACAAAACAAGAAAAACGAAGGTCGTGTGAGTTTAGCAAATGTTTTTTTCCCCACTACTTCGGAAAAAGAGGTACCTTCATATTCTTCTGACCAAGTATCTTCAGCTCTGGTCGCACCTCAGAACTTAGGAACTGCTGTTGATAGTGAAGAAGAGAATTCGCACGTATCTCCTAGCTCTGAGAAGAGATGTCCTTCAAAGTCAATGAGTATAGTACATAACAGGAAAGATAGTTCAGCAGGTCTTTCATTAGCAGAAAATGTGCTTTCTGACATGGTAACAAAAGAAATTTCTTTTGGTGGTCCACAGTCAACTGCAGTAGTGGCTTCTTTTGGTGGTCCACAATCAACTGCAGTAGTGGCTAAGTCAGGTAAGGCCATTTCTGATGCTTCAAGCACCCAAAATACAGAAATATGTCTAAAAGAAAATAAGGAAATTTTACAAACAGCCACACCGCTAACGTCCACTTTATCAACCCCTCCTAAGCCAGGCAGATGTGTAGAGAATCCTTTGTATTCTACTTCAACAAATAAAAATATACAGAAGAGAAACTCTGAAAACTGCTGTCAGCCCCCTAAACTGAACACCAGTAAAAATCTGAACAGTTTGCTCCTCCACCCAGGAGAGAAGTGTTCCCTTGGAAGGAACAGTAACACAGAGCGTGTTGACATGCTGCATCTTCCTGTGGAAGACGCATACAGGGATAGTACCGAAGTCAAACAGAGAGTAAATTTCCTACACCAAACCACCTCTCTGTATAATAACAAATGTAGTGGACTGCAATTGAGGGCTGACAGTTCACGAAAAAATGCAAATGATTTAAACTCTTGTAGCAAAGTGCTTTCAGAGGCTCAGAACAAAGCATGCGACGTAAGCACAGCTTCCAGTGCCGATCCATTACTTCAGCTAGATGAAGTGGTTAGCACAGATACAGATGAATTAAAGAATTCAAAAATTAAAAAAGAGCAAAACTCACAGAGTTCTCAGCGGGGTAAAGATTATAGTGGTTTGCGGGAATCAGAGAGGCACAGTGAAGGCAGCCTGAACATTAACTGTAAAGATAAAGTCCTCAGGGTTAGACAAGATCAGAAGATAACACAGAGTGCAGAAGATGAGAACAAGCTTCTCTCTGACTGCACAAGAGACAAAGTCAAAGATATAGAAAAAAGGAAAAACAGACCTTCAATTAAAAATAAGCTTGCAGCTGTTTACAAAACAAGTCGAAAATTTTCAAGTAAAAATTTACCCCCCAAACCACACATAAGTAACATTTTTTCACAGAACAATGGAAGTGCCACTTCTTTAGAGGTTGATATGTCCCTTGACTCATTGATTTCAACGGATTCCCATCAGCCATTCCCGCAGTCGGACAATGAAAATCAGAATTACAGTCTGGACCCTGATAAGAATATGCCAAAACCAAGAACAGCTGAGAATAAGAAGACTGAAAATCAGAATGATCCTTCTTTGCTCGTTAATAACACCAACTGGAGGTCTTCTGCAAGCTCATACACCCAGAAGGAAGCCATCAGTCCCAAAAAAACTACAGTGAAAATGGAAAACAGGCCAAGTCTTACAACCTTATTTCCAGGTAAAGCAGTAACCACAAGAAATAGGAATTCCCAAATACTTGATCTCAGGTTAGAGAGCAAAAGCCAGCCCGTCTCTCCCACTGCTACTACATCAGACCCACTGGATGATGAGAAAAGAAGAGCCAGCAGTCGTGCCTGCAGTCCTCCCTTGCCACTTTTAACTGACAAAAACTCAAACACCTATGTGAATAGCTGCTTGCAGGCAGGCATATGCCCAGAGCACAACTTGACTTCCCAGACAGTGCTTGGTCAGTGTCAAAATACCTCTCAGTCTGCTAGCTTAAATAATGCAAACTTGCATAGCTATCGGTTGCGGAAGAGTCATGCGAAAAGTCAGCGTGAGCGTCACCTTTCTGAGAGTATTTGTGCTCGAGATTCCCAGGAGACTTTTGCCTTGGGAAGCAATATTCTACCAAAAGATGGTATACATGGGAAGAGATTTAAATCTTACTCAGAGTTGTTGTCTTGTGATGAAAATGAAAACTGGGCATCGGACAATGAAAAATGTTACAGCACTAGAAACTTGATGTATCCTTCTGTTGAATTTGGTATATTTGGCAAAGAACAACAGTTGGCTTTCCTGGAAAATATCAAGAGGTCACTCACAGAAGGGCGGTTATGGAGACCTTGTCTTCTTAATAACCCTGGTGCTCTCAGAGATGGAGAGATCCCTTCTATAAACAGGGCTGAGCTTTTGAGCACAAGTTCTGCTGGGAGCAAAATGTCATCGGCTGCTTCATCCCCCCGAGAGCCAACTGATATCTATCGGGAAGACCCAGCAGCTTATTCAGACTCAGACAGTGATACCACCACTGATGATGAATACTACCTAGATGAGATAGATAAAGAATCGGAGCTATGAAGGGCCCCGTGGTACTAAGATGGCACGATATCTCGGTTGTTTCTGAGCAGGTAAAACCATGTAAAATACTTTGAGCCAGTTCTTATGCTGCTATAAATTGGTACAACTTCATTAGTTTTATTAGGATGTTATGTTAGCAGAGCATTTGACTTTTGTATTAAGTATGGGCTTCACCATTGTTGTTTCTCCTAGAAGGGAAAAAGAATGTTAAAAAATCCCTCCCAAAATAACAGAAGGTAAACAACTGTGGAGTTTTGGGCAGTGTAACTCTAGAGATGGCTTTCTTCTGAGTCAGCAAACAGTGGCTTAGGCTCCTGCCAGCTACACAGTGCTGGAGTGGATAAATTCTAGCTTGAGCTACTTTTTCTTACAAGACTTAACAGAAAACCAAGAGGTTGCTTTGCTGACAAATTACTATTTTTCCAATTTTCCTCATTTACCAGATCAAGCATGATAATGCCAATCCATTCCACCCAACAACAACCCCCCCCCAAAATGAAACCTGTTCAACTTTTACAGCATATTCTGTATGAATGTTCTTTTTCTGTATTCCTGGGAAGCATTGCAGCCACGTCCCCAGTGGTGTTTGTTCTGGGATGCAGCTGAGGTGGATTCCACACTGGGATTTTTCTCCTCAGCACTGCAAGAGCAGTGAGCCATGTGAGTTGCAGAAGTGCTGCCAGTGCATGGGAAACACCTCGGCAAAGGGCACAGCACCGGCAAACTCACCGCAATTCCTGAGGATGTTAAGGAACACAGCTGAGCGTGGAAATCTGCTTTTCAGACATGGGCAATTCATAACCGGCAGAGCTTTGGTTACGGTTAAGATGAACGGCCAGATTCCTGCCGTTGACTTAGGAACAGCTTAATTTGGACTAATAATCCAACACTTTAAACCATGCAAAATGCAGAAAGATTTACTCTATCCATTTCCTATATAAATCTCATAGGTTGAATCCTAAGTTGTCCTAATAGTGGGAAGACAACCATGACCGATACAACTTGTTGCATCCCTGAGTTCTCCTGCAGCCGCTGGGCTCCTTCAGGGCGGCACCACCCGGCGCGGTCCAAGAGGGCACTGGGCCGGGTTGCGACTGCGCCGTACCAACTGCCAGGGTTTTACATATGAAGTAAATAAAACCAGTAAGAAATGCTCTCTGACTTTTGCTAAATTACCGTCCCTTTTTGGTGTTTTTCAACCATTCCCGCTGTTACCACAGTACTTTTTATTCTTCGAACTGGATGGCTGTAAACATTTTCCAGTGGCTCTTCTTCAGCCACACTAATAATGTAATATTATTATTCAGTAGCCAAAACTTCTCCCTGGCCATTAAATTTCTAATTAAGCTTTGATCTCTTTTTATGCAAAATCAGAAGTGGCTCACTGAGCCAGGAGATAGTATTTTTAAATAATTATACATTTACTTCTACTTTATTTCTAATTTCACAAACGGTCTAAAATGATGACCCATATTTTTGATACACTTTTTAATTCAATAAAATTTCTGTAGGACATAATTATATTTTTGTAACTGGAAGGACAGTATACTGGTATTTTAAAATAATATATTTTACATAAAACAAGCAATGCTTGTATCACTGACGACTCCACAAGAAACTAAAAGATGAAAATATTATAGTAGGTAACTGGTATCCTTAGGTTTTTATACTGTAAACTTCATTCAAGAAGTGGGTCTGTAGTTCAAATCTGTACCGAATTAGAAGTATTATTACTTTATACTGGGGTAATTTGTCTTTTGTTGTACATAGAAGGACTAATATAAACTACGTATTTATAGTCAGAATGGATCTCTACGACATGCCTGCTTTGTAAGGATAGAAACATTCGCTGACATATGCAATGCTGGAAGGAAATGACTACTGTATAAATGCGATCTTGTAAAATGTGATATTCTAAGGAGAAATTATCTTTTTCTGTAAACAGCTCTATTCTATATGTAGCGGATTCTGTCAAGTAAGACAATAAAACCAGCTGAGTATCAGTGAGATATTGCTGCTGCTGTACATTTTTGCAAAATATGTTACTCCAAAAATTTGGGAATACCAGCCTACATGAGGTAAAGAATAATAAAATACAAGTTTACAAGGGAAGTAAATGGTCATACAGTTTTTCTTGACTGGAAGTGGATGGTTTAGAACATTTTTATTTGTAAATATTTTCTACCTGTTCAACAGAAGTTGGATTAAGTTCTCACCTTGTTGGCATATTTTTTTTTCATTTACTATGCTATGTGTGTACAGGAAATCAGGTGGCTTGATTTAATGTAAGCAAGTGAAAACTGCTCTTGGTCATAAATCAGTTGCGGAAGACTGCAGCCTACTCAGGATCTGTAAAGTAATATTTACACTGAGTAACAGCATTCTGTAAAACAGTCAGTTGTGTGAACACAGAGAAATACCCTTTGCATAGCTATCAGCTCTATTCACTTTAGCAGAGCCAGATGTTGTCACCTTTGCTCTTCCAAGCTTTCTCTTTGGCAAAAGTATATTCTATAAATGTTCATAATTTATAGGATTTTCATATTTAAAGTTATTTGTTTGAAATAAATTCTGCATTCAAATGAAAAAATGTGTTGCTACTGTGTTTATTTTTCACTTACTGTGAATGCAGTAGACAGTTTATTTAAAAGAAAATAAAATCCAGCATCTTAGTGGTGTTGCCAGGGTGCTGATGGCAAATGATGCCATCGATTTAAAATGGGGCACCCAGCCTGGGTCCACCACGCAGCCGCAGGCAGTGGTCACGCCGGCGGGTGGCTCAGGCCTGCCTGGCACAGACAAAGGACGAAGGACGTGCCGGCTGAGCGACGCGCATCCTTTGCTCGCCACAGCAAACGATCTTGTCAGCTGCCGGCACTGCTGCCTTCTTTTCTGCCAGCTGATGAGTCTCTAGCACACAAATTGTTTTCCACCAGCGGTAGCGTCTTTACAGTAGTGATGTTAACCCCTTAGCAAGCCATAGGCCTACAACTTGCCTTGAGGAGCCAATACCCCATGTAGGAGCCAAGGGTAGTAGTTGACTAGTTTTACAAGGTGATGAGCTCCACGTGAAAAATCACTTCAGCTGGAATTAGGCCTGAGCGGGGCCTGGCTGCCACGTGCAGCGTGTCGGTGTGTGAGACTCACCACTGTCTTTCAACCTTAATTACTACAGCCAGTATATGTGGTACCTGGGTTCAGTGACACAGTCCCTCAGCCCGGTTTCGGAAGGAAATGTGATTTATGAACTCAGGTGGTGTGTCTGTCTACATCTCTGTCCACTCATTAGGTCACTTGTGTCCCCAGATGACCTTTGACCTTTCTAACACCTCAGTGACATTTGAAAGGGACAAATCTCATGGTTTCATCGCAGGATAGCTCAGGCTATCACAGGGAGGGACCTCAGCAGGTCTCTGCTCCAACATCCTGCTCACCAGGTTGGCAGGTCAGCTCTGAGGTCAGATCAGGCTGCTCAGGGCTTCATTCAGCTGGGGCTTGAAAATCCCCGAGGATGAAGACTAAACAGCCTCTCTAGGCAACCTGTGCCTCCACCTGACTGTCCTCATGGAGGAATCATGTTCCAGGCTGAGCCTCTCTTCTTTTAACTTATGTCTATTGTCTCATCCTTCCGCCCTGCGCCATCTCCTCAATGATCTCCCCACGGGCACTGGGGGCTTCTGTAAGGTCCATCCCCTTCCCAAAGCCATCTCGGCTCCAGGCTGAACAAGCCCAGCTCCCCCCAGCCTCTCCTCACAGGGCCAGTGCTCCAGCCCCACCATCTCAGTGGCCTTCCCTGAATTTGATCCAGTTTATTGATGTCTTGTTTTGAGGAGCCCAAAGCTGGACCAGTATCTGTGGTCTAACCAGTACTGAGTGGAGGGGGATAACGATTCCCCTTGACCTCTGACTCTGCCCCGTTCATACAGCCCAGGCTGCCATCGGCCATTGTTGTTGCCAGGACTCGCTGATGGCCCACGTCCCCCTCACTGCCCACTAGGACCCCCAGGGTCATTCCCTCAGAGCTGCTCCCGCAGCCAGTCCCAGCCCATACCAGCGCAGGGGTGGCTCATTCCCAGGGACAGGGCCCCAAGAGCTCCAACAGCACTGACCCCCCAATCCCCAGGGCTCACCCTGCCCATGGCCCAGGACCCTGTTTCGGCCCAACCTGGAGCAATCAGTCCCTGCCTCAGCGCCACTGTAGGACATTCATCTCCATCTCCCCACAGCCCTGCCTGGCCGGCCACCGGCCCCACCGAGCCTGGCCCCGCTGCGGGCTCATACCCCTGGGGCCCTACAGCCATCCCGGAGCTGTGTCCCCAGTTCCCCTCACAGGGCCTGATTCCGGTCTGCAGATTGATGTCCCTGCCTGACCTCGGCCCTGACGTGTCCCATCGAGCCTGCTGAGTGATGTGGCCTCTCGGCTGTGCCAGATGCTGTTTGCCACATGCAGGGTGGGCCCTGGTGAAACCCTGCTGCCGGCCATGGTGGTGTGTTCCCTGGCCCCATTCCCCAGGGAGCAGCCTGCCCTCGATTCTCCCTGGTACCCATGTGCAGGACATTTTGTCAAATTCCATGACCCATTCCTCCACCCTGTCCAGGTCCCTCAGGATGGCAGCCCTGCTCTCAAGCACACCGACCAGCCCCCCTGTTTGGCATCATCTGCAAAGCCAATGATGGAGCTCTCCATTGCCTCATCCCAGGCCACGTTCCCTGCGGTGCTCCCCTTCTTACCAGCTGCCAGGTAGAGATGACCCATTAACAGGCCCCTCTAAGCCCAACCAACCATCCTGACCGTTTTCTACCCATCTGGTTGTCTGCCCATCCAGACCATAACATCCGAACTTGGATACAAGAGTGTTGTGGGACACAGTGACATCTTTGCTAAATTCAAGATAAATGACATTCCCAGCCCTCCCCTCGTCTGCAGAGCCAGTTTATTGGCCAAGGCGATCAGGTCGGCCAGGCATGGGTGGCCCTTGGTGAATCCATGCTGACTGCTCCCAGCCACATTCTTCTCCAAATGTGCTCCCAGCTGGTGCAGAGGGAGAGGAAAGCTGCCCTCGCTGATCCCTCCACTGCAAGCAGCAACCAGGGATGCACTAGTCAGCCAAGAAGCACTCACATAACTCCAGATTAACACTATACATGTTTTCTCTTGCCTGTTGGGAGTATCACACATGGTATGTCGGTGGAGATCTGTGGTTATCTGACGTGAGGAGTTTAGGAGACGAAAGACAAAAGCAAGCAGGAAACCAGGCTGGATACCTTCACTTTCAAGGAACCTGTTTTTCATGGTATGTATGCACAGAGACCTGAAGTTCATGTTATTCAAAACCATGCAGCACTCATTTGTGCTCTCCTTGCTTTGCATGTGAAAATCCAGGCTTGCACAGAAGCTGGAGTTAATTCTACAGCCTTGTAACATCCCCCATCTACCAACACCCTGAAATTGCCTAGTAGCAGCAAAGGCACTTCTGATACAAATGATAAAACCACCTTAGGAGACAAATCATTGAGGGTTTCCCCTGTTTATTCATTTTCCATCATTTTAAACCTATGAAATTACCTCGTTGCTAGAGAATAACACAGTGATCCCTCGTACTGCACCGATGAGAGCCACCTGCAGTACCTCGCCCGCAGGCCCTGAGAGCGTCCTTCAGCTCTTGGCGGTGGGTGCACACTTGAGCCACCCTGAGTTCAGCCTCCCCCCTGGGATGGCAAGGGGAGCCCCGCAGCAGGGAACAACGTGCCACAGCATCCCAACAGGGTCCCTGCTCTGTCCTTCCCTTTAAATACTGTGGGAAATCCTAGAAACAGTGAGGAGGAATTTTAAATTATAGGGCGTTTTGTTTTCCTTTTACAGCAATCTCTCTCTGTACAGGCTGGAGAGCTGAGCCCGTGCAAACCGCATGAAGTTCAACAAGGCCAAGTGCAAGGTCCTGCATGTGGTTCAGGGCAATCCCAAGCACAAATACAGGCTGGGTGAAGAATGGATTGAGAGCAGCCCTGAGGAGAAGGACTTGGGGGTGATGGTTGACGAGAAGCTCAACATGAGCCAGCAATGTGCGCTGGCAGCCCAGAAGGCCAACCGTACCCTGGGCTGCATCAAAAGCAGCGTGGCCAGCAGGTCGAGGGAGGCGATTCTGCCCCTTTACTCCACTCTCGTGAGACCCCACCTGGAGTACTGCGTCCAGCTGTGGGGCCCCCAACATAAGAAGGACATGGAGCTGGTGAAGCGAGTCCAGAGGAGGGCCACAAAGATGCTCAGAAGGCTGGAGCACCTCTCCTATGAAGAGAGGCTGAGAGAGTTGGGGCTGTTCAGCCTGGAGAAGAGAAGGCTCCAGGGAGACCTTCTAGCAGCCTTCCAGTACCTGCAGGGGGCCTACAGGAAAGCTGGAGAGGGGCTTTTTACAAGGGCGTGTAGAGATAGGATGAGGAGGAACGGTTTTAAACTGAAAGAGGATAGATTTAGATTAGATATTAGGAAGAAATTGACTGTGAGGGTGGTGAGACACTGGCACAGGTTGCCCAGAGGAGCTGTGGATGCCCCCTCCCTGGCAGTGTTCAAGGCCAGGTTGGATGAGGCTTTGAGCAACCTGGTCTAGTGGAAGGTGTCCCTGCCCATGGCAGGGGGGTTGGAACTAAATGATCTTTAAGGTCCCTTCCAACCCAACCCATTCTATGATTCTATGATTCCATGATTCCATACATAAGCTGATACAGGCAGTAACAATTAACAAGCTTTAGAGACGTGATTTTTTTTCTCTTCAAATTGCAGACAAGCTGTTCAGCTGCTGGCTGAATTGTATCCTAAAACACCAGTAACCTGTTGTTTGGGGTCGGGGGGATCATACAGATCATCTGCTCTGCAGCTTGGCCTGTGCTGCGGCCACAGACAAGGGAAGGAAAAGCTCTTCGGCCGTGAAAGCCTCCGGTCAGCGCCCACTGCGGCTCCTTCCTCACTCCGACACCGGATTTGCTGTGTTCTCCCCAGCTCTGCCCGAGCGCACAGACCCACTCCGGGCTCGGCGCCCGCACACCGCCGCGCCCTCCCCTCTGTCCCCCGCTGGCCCGGCCCAGCGCAGCGGCCGTCAGCCGGACACACGGTACTTCGCAGCGCAGCCCAAGCGCCGCCGGGGCCCGGCCCGCAGCAGCCGCACCCCCCCGCCCCCGCTTCCCGTGGGACCTCCGCGGCGTTTCGGTGCGCCCCTCCCGGCAGGGTCCCACGCACAGGGGCTCTGCAGGGGCAGGTTCCGCTCCCCGGCCTCCCTGGGCCCCCGGGCCGAGGCGGGCAGGCGGAGGAGGAGGGAAGGCAGCGCCGGACTCCGCCGCCCGGGGCCAGCCCGGCCCTTCGCGCGCCTCCCGCCGGCACTGCCCGGCCCCGGCGCCGCGGGGCGGGGAGCAGGCGGCGGCCACCCGCGGGAAGCGGGCGCGGGGCCGCGCAGGCGCGGAGGAGGCCCCCGCCCCTGGCTCCGAGCGGGCGCGGCCGGCGGGGCGATGGGGAGCCGCGGGCTGCTGCCGTTGCTGCCGCCGCTGCTGGGCGCCGCGCTGGCGCTGCTGCGGGCGGGGCAGGCGGCGGAGGCCGTGAGCGCGGAGCGGAGCCTGGCGTGGGGCCCCGGGCTGGGCGCGGGGCTTACCCTGCCCGTGCGGTACTTTTACATCCAGGCGGTCAGCGCGGCCGGACGCAACTTCTCCCGCTCCCCGCCAGGTACCGGGTGTGGGCGCGGGAGGGACCCTGCCCGGGGCTGCGACCCCCTCGGAGGGGCTGGTCGGAGCTGCCCACCCCTTCCCCTTCCCGCCCCCCTCCCGAGCGCTTGCTGTGCAGTCGCCGGTCCCTGGCTGCCCCCCCGCCCCTCTCAGCATCCCGCCCGGGCCACGCGGGTCCGGTGGTGAGCCGAGCACGTGGGCAAACCCTCCTTCCTTCTGGGACCGCTGCGTGCCTCCTTCCCTGGAGCTCTGCCTCTCACCCAGAGCCGCCTCTAAACAGCGTGTGGTTTACAGCAGCAAACCAGCAAGCTCAAAACAAACTAGTGCTCCTGGCGCTAGTGGATGTAGGGAAATGCCAGCACCCTGCTCAGAAGCGCTAACGGAATTACCTTTAATGCTGCACACACACCAGTTGCTTAAAATTTCTGTCTGGGTAATCGGGGCCCTCTCGGCTCCGTTATCCTACTGCTGCTCCGCTAAGAAGGGTAATTTTCATCTCGTTTACTCAGCACAAACCATCCCGTGACACTTCTCCTAAGGGTGGGAACTGGGTTTTGTTCTCGCAGTCGAGCTGTATGCCGCTGTTTGCTGCTGCAAGTTAATTCCACATGCTCGCTGTAAATTAATCATTTTAATTTTGAATGAAAATAACTTTTGCATCGGGGATTTCATGATGAAGATAACCCTGAGATAGCTGCCCAGTGCAAATCCTGTGTTGCTAACTTACATAGCGAAGAGCTTGGTATTTTGCTCTGTATTATTTACTATTCATGTAGATGGTGCTGAGAGGATATCTACCAGGTGTGCACGGCCTCTTCGTGTCCTGTAGTTAGAAGGCCACCACTTGTGAAATTAAAGAATAGATGTGTATTATACAGGTTATGTCTTCAGTCTGACAGAACCCCGGGTACTTCAGGTCTGGACTGTGTCCAGCTGCTGTTGCAACTTGGTGTTGGATGGCAGCGTGGTTTTGTAGTTGCATTGAAGAATGCGACTGCACGCTCAACGGCCCGTGAAACAGAGGCTGATTTGAGCCACGCAGAGAGAGCCTGGGCTTCAAACAACAGGTTGCTACAAGTAAAAAGGCATGAAGCTCGATTGGGTTCTCATGCTAGTTTAAATCCTCCAAGTTCATAGCATCATAGAATGGTTTCAGTTGGAAGGGACCTTAAAGATCATCTAGTTCCAACCCCCCTGCCATGGGCAGGGACACCTTCCACTAGACCAGGTTGCTCAAAGCCCCATCCAGCCTGGCCTTGAACACTGCCAGGGAGGGGGCATCCACAGCTTTTCCCCTAGGTTTAACAAGTGCCCACCATGTCTTTATGTACGATTGACCAAGACAAAGTCAGCTGTTAGCTGTTCTTCAGATGATCTAATGCTAATGAATGTTTTCAAGGCCTCCCAGGTATTACCAAATACTTTCAAAGAGCAGTGTCACACTTCTTCCAGCACTCATTTCAGTGTAGCTAAACAGAGTGCATCTCGGCTACGCTCACCTTCGTACCTGAAGCACTGCAGGACCTCCCTTCAGGTATTTTGTTGACCACGATGCCTGGGCTTTTGTGATGGTCACACACAACCTCCTACCATGACCTGTATTTCTTTGCTCCTGGATAGATGCCCTCACATCCGACTGTTAAAGTACATGCTGTTCAAAGGAGCCCATTTTGTCAGGTGATAAGTGAACGTGTTCTGTTCAGCTGCCTCTTTACTGAGTATCCCACCAATTTGCAAATAAAACAGTTGAGGATAAAGCCTTCTTCTCGGCTCTTTTCCTTTCTCTTCCGCATACATGTCAGAAGTAGGGTGACTGGATTTTTTGTTCTTCTCTAGCAATTTCCATAAATCAATACCTTGTTACCTTTTCTCCCTTTTTGTCCCTGCATTTCTTCACTCTTTCATCCATGCATGGAATACCTCTTTTGCAAGCTATACAAGAGAAAAAAATCCCTGCATAAAGCAAGTTTCATCATCTGGGTTTCTTAAAATATGCCATTTTGACTGTGTCTGTGTTTTAGTCTCTCTTCTGGATTGGAACTTTAGTTTTTTACTTAAGATGCTGTCCCAGACAGGTTTTCAGTGTAAAACAAAAATATTAGTGGTGACAATTCAACAAGGACACATTTTTATTTTATGATTTTTTTTTGTGTTGAGAGAAACAGAAAAACATGAGTGAAAGTACCATTCTAACCTTCCTCCAATTAAAAAAAAAAAAATCAGCAAAAAGCTGTTATAAGTACTGCAGCAGTACTCAGAGGCCTTGGCCCCATTAGGGAATGAATGTTGTAAATCAGAAACAAAAATTCCATTGCCTCCAGCAAATAATTTGTACTTGTATTAAATATTCAGTCTCCCTTTTCTTCCCTCTCCTTTTCAGTGGAGTTAGCTTTTTCTCAGTGAGCTTTGTTACCAGGTCACTCTTCCTATACCAAATGCTTCCTGCATCTAAACTGCCACCAACTAAACCTAACATATCCTTTGGGTAGATCCGGACCTCCTCGTGTCTCTGGAGCCGTAAGGACATCACCAGCAGGGAACAAAGACCCACTTAGTTATTTCCTGTACGTGAGGACGGGGAGATCAAATTCAGTAGTATTTGACTTGTGATTTCTCAATATTCACTCATTTTTATGATAAATGAAAACTTTGTTTTCTCTGGTAGGAAATCTCTATATCCAGCTAAAATGCTGTTTTATAAAATGGGTAGAAAGAGACAAAGACGTAATACCAACAGAAAACTATTTTCTCTGCAATCCTACCTCAGGACATGCTCTGGATTCGAAGGCTTCTTCATCCAAATAATACTATGTGATAGTCATAGGGAGAGGATACTTGGCTTAAGTCGGCTGCTTTTAAGCAAGTTGAAAAAGTTGATTGTGATGGCAGTAACACTTAGAGACAGAGATGTCCATTCCTTTGGGAGAGTCCTTTATGGAATCTGTTGCCAAATTAGAAAGGAGGGAACTCACTCCTGCATTAAGACCTCTGGCAGTATTTAGTTGAATGAGAAACAGAAATTGCTACTCACCTTTGGAGAAATGTGTCTTTCCTCTTATTTGGACTACAGCTCCACACTGTCCTCATGCAGAAGACCATTCAGGAGGAAACCAACTCCCTGATGTTTTCTTCTCAAGCCTTTCAAAAGACTTAGAACAACAGACATAGTGTTTGTGCTGGCACTAGATTCAGAGTCTCTGAAGTCTCTTTACTCTGGTAGAATGACGAGCAGATACTCTGGTCATAAAAATATAGATCACACAAGAGGAAATGAATAAATTGCTGTCCCAGATGTCTTAGATCTGGGTATGTTGTCCTTCCCATTCAGTAAAACTGTTCCCAAGTCTTAAGCACAGGGGCTCAAGCGTTTGCAATGTCATTCTAGTTGGCGTTTATTAGTTTTCTCTGTAATCCAAATCCAAGAGAAGTTTATTTCCATCAGAATCATTGTGAAGAACAAAAATGTAAATAGTCCTTTTCTTCTGAAGAAGTCCTTCCCTGTTGCCTTCTCAGCTGCCTGATATTCAAGGCTTGCCTCTCCTAGCTCAAGAATGGGCCATCCCTACCAGCAGGAAATCAGAAATGTCAGGATCACAGAATCACAGAATCACAGGATGCCTGTAGGGATGAACAAGGAGCTTCTAACTAAACGCAGACAGAAGAAGGAAGTATACAAGAGGTGGAAGCAGGGGCAGGTGACCCAGGAGGAATATAGAGATGCTGTCTGATCATGCAGGGATAGGGTTAGGGAAGCCAAAGCTCATCTGGAATTGAATCCGGTGAGGGATATGAAGGACAGCAAGAAAGGATTCTACAAGTACATCAACAGCAAAAGGAGTCTAGGGAAAAAGTGAGTCTGCTGCTGAATGGGGCAGGGGACCTGGTGACAAATGACACAGAAAATGTTAAGGTACTGAAATGTCTTCTTTGCCTTAGTCATTACTGGTAAGACCAGCCTTCAAGAATCCCAGGCCCCTGAGACCAGAGGGAAAGTCTGGCACAAGGAAGACCTACCCTTGGTGGAGGAGGACTGGGCTAGGGAACACTTAAAAATCTGGACATACCTAAGTCTGTGGTGCCTGATGGCATGTACCCACGAGTGCCGAGAGAGCTGGCTGGTGTCACTGCGAGGCCCCTTTTGATCATCTTTGAAAGATCATGGCAAACAGGAGAGGTTCCTGAAAACTGGAAAGACGGACACATGAAATTCAGTCAGAACACAAGAAAAAGGTGGGGTTTTTTTACAGTGAGGGTGGTCAAACACTGGAGCAGATTACCCAGAGAGATTGTGGAGTCTCCATTTTGTGAGGTATTCAAAACCCAACAGGACACAGTCCTGAACAGCCTGCTCTGGCTGACCCTCCTGACTGGAAGGGTTAGACTAGATGATCTCGAGGTCACTTCCAAACACAACAATTCTGTTTCTCATTATTCTGTGTTTCTCCATCATGTTTCTGTTATCAAGTGTTCCATGGTACAACATAATCTTGCACAGAGCAAAGAGCTGAAGGATATATTTGGAAAGAACCTGACTACTCTCTGAATAGTTCTGACTCATGGACAGTTTTGAAAGTAGCTACAGGATTCAGGCTGATTCAAGGAGGAGAAAACAAATGGGGAACTGTAATTCATTGTTTCCCAGAACGTCCTTTGATGCCTATAATTCTTATGTTATCAGGCAGAAGTTTTAAAACAATTATGTTCTGTGTAATATGTAATCACATGTTGGAAAAAGAACTGCCTTAGTAGCTTTTGATACAACAAATACTAGAATGTTCAAATGGGAATTAAACAGTCATGCAAAACATCCACTGAAGGCCATTAAAATTATATGTATACAAGTTGTGATTTTTAAAGTCCTTTTGTTGCAGATTTCTAGAAGGGGAAGACAGTAAGTTCAGAAGCATTCCTCTGTAATTTCTTTGTTCCTGCTATCTTTCACTTCTCTGCTAGTGACAGTAAGGTGCAAGATCCTGAGCGGACCTTTGGTTTAAAAGTCAATTAATGGCCTGTGATCATACAGTCATTCATACATTATCAATGTAGTTCCACTTTATGACATCTTGAAAGATAATCAGTAGCTAGATGTCAAAAATATATGAAGGATGCAAAACTATACTTTTCTGCCTCTTCTCTGATGATGACTCTGCTTGCGGATACACCAAAACAAGTTGAGGAGCTCCCAAATTGGGAACCAATCTGAATCAATTCTACTCACATAGATCCAAGCTGTAGAGATCCAAAGCTGTGATAGTCTTAGATCTAAACCAATATACCATTCATAGAAATTGTTCTAGAGTTTAAGTGTATTAGCATTGCTTGAGCTATGCTTGTACTTGCCCAAGGAAATGTCACACTGCATAACTGTACTACTAATGTGTCTTCAGCCTACCATGTAAGCAAGCAGGGAGGTGTCCACTCATCATTCCTCTGAAAAGGAAGTACCACGAATCTGGAGCAACCTTAACATTCCTCTACTTCTCAGAAGCGCACTTCTGGAAATCATTCTGGACTGATACTTAGTCAAATGAGGGCTTCTCATGATAGATCTGCCAGCTACCAAAGACAATGATGTTCTGCATTCCTTAGTCGGTGGGAGTGCTGCTTGCCACACTGGCATTCCAAGAAGGAATGAACTCTTACTTTGTTTTATTTCCTCAGTATGTTGTCAAATGAAGATATTCTGACTGGCTTCTTGGTACCTTTAGCTGGCATGGACTTTGAATAGTAAGAAAACTGAGGGTTGATTACAAATAATCTACATTTTATATTCTTACATTGGAAAACAAAGCAGAAGAGAGGGTGTGTTCGGCCTTGAGAGATTCTTCTGCTCACAGACATTGACCATATGTTTATTTATAGAGGGATCCACTCTGACAACAATATCTGGAAGAATCTGGGTTACTGAGGCTGACTGTTCTCTGTGTGAAGGGGCATGGCATCTGTTGGCAGGAAATACACAACTGAAATCATAAGGATTCTGCCTAATGTAATCTGGAGACTTTTGCACAGTAATTGACTTGAAGCCAATTTCAAGAAGCAGTGCTCTAAGGAAGACATGATCGATCATTAAATGACTCTTGTACTTATATACCACATTGGTGCATTATCACTGTCCCATTTGTGGATGTAAAGTATGTTAAGATATGGATTGTATACAAGTAACTGTAATATCTCAGTCTTTTAGTGCTGTTGGAACATATTCAGACTTTAGTAACATCTTGATTTTTATCTGGATTTTTTTCAGTTTCATTTCTTTCTGAATACTATTTTGTGGTAACATTCATTACATCTGTTTGGTTTGCAATGGTTAGGTTTGCAATGGTTATTCACATTTTGTGAATAATCTGTCCCCCTCTTTTTTGAAGAATAAAGTTGACGATGACCATTTGTGACAGAAATAAGGGAATATACCAGATTTATGTTCATGCATACTCATGTTGTCCACAAAATATTCCATGCCCAGTTAAAAACTCACAGTGCACGAATGATAAAATGCTGGTGATCCTTAAGCACAAGTCAGACAGATGTCCAGGAAACATCTCTATTATCGTTCTCTTATCCCTGCTTTTCAGTAGCTGGGACTTTAAATTTGCAAGACAGTCAGCTGCAGCCCAAAGGTGAACAATTTGTATCTGACTCCTGCATGCTGCCACTGCCTTTCCACAAGCTGGCAAGTATTCTTTTCTCCTGTTATTTTACCTTGGTTTCCCATCTCTCTTACTCGAGAGGAAACGATTGTTCGTCAGAGCGCTAACTTGAAAACTTAATATTAAACCTAATCTTTGCTTCAAAATACTGTTAGACTTTCCTTCTATGTTGTAATCCTTATTTAATTTTTTATCTCCATCTACAGGTTTTCCATTTATTAGTTATGTGATGATGAAGAAAATTTGGCAGGATGATCTTCCATCATGGGAAATTAATTTTACCAACTTGGTATAATAAAAAATTTCCAGTGCAAAGTTAAATTAAATTCCGTGGACATAATCCAGTGGAGTTTTTTCTCACCTTTATTTCATATATGTGATTCTAATAGCTTAAAGTGCTTTTATCTGGTTTTATTTTCCTCTTTTCAGGAAAAACACAGTTTAAAGTGGTAATTAAAGGCACTTTCTCCAAAAGAAGTCCCCAGAATTTACACCCCTCAACCTTTGGATAGAAATGATGGCACGTTTCTTATGCGGTATCGGATGTATGGGAGTGTCAGAAAAGGGTTAAAAATTGAGATACTTTATGGTGATCAGCATGTAGCTCAATCTCCTTATATTTTGAAAGGTAAGGGGATTTTTTTTATTTAATGTAATGTATGATGGTAGCTATAGAAATGCTATGGACTAGTTTACTGCTAGAGGAAGAGGTGGGAAATTAAAGGTTTGTTTGCCCTTGTTCATGTAGTCTCTTCAACAAACGTTCTCCTTATACAGAGAATTAAGCAGTGACAATCTCTATACATTGCCAGGTTACAGGACCTAGACGCATAAGCACGTAGATTATGGCTTCTGACATTAAGGTGATGTGCCTGGACATCTCCGCTTCCCTCTTGCATGAGGAAATGGATCTCTTCAGATTTGGAAGGGAACAAGAGAGCAATGCTTGTATTTTTATATTTTTACTGCTTTCAAGCAGGTATTCACTTAGACCTTGTGTTATTTTTATCTAAAGTAGAAAATATTACCTGCAAAAGCAAGGCATTTGTGTTATAATTCAAGTGTCTGTAATTTCTAAAAAGAGTGATCCTGTGTAACAACAAAGACCGTATTTCTTTAACCAGACAATATTTAACTTTCTTTTCATTAGCCCAGTTTAATTCAGTGCAGGTCTATACTATGAAGAACTATTTAAAAGCAGGGAAAACAAAGCAAATTCTCTCGTTGCAGATCTGCTTCTTTAACTTCCTTCTCTTGCAGTCAAATGGACAGCTGTTTAGCAAAGAAAAAGATAATACAAAGTTACTTCTCTGGAGAGTCTGTTTCAGTTCACCACCACTACTTCTATCCAAAATTTGGTCATGTTTTCTTTTAAAAAAGTTTCCTAAGTAGAAACTTAGAAACTTCAAACTGAAATAAAACTGTCCTGAGTCCTCAAGGTAGTAGTATGCCTTCTTTTTGCTGGTGCACATTTGCCAGCAGCCATGAAACTATGACATGGGACAGAACCTGTTTTGATTAGAAGTCCATGAAATGAGGGCTTTTTTTCGCCCCCTGTGAGGCTCTTGCTTATACCTAAGCTCTCTGCTTCAAAAGGACAGAAAGAATAGTTGATTATACATAAAAGAAAATAGCTTATTTTTCTGGGACAGGTTCTGGGACAGGAATTAGCAGGGCTCATTTGGAGAGCTTTAACTAGATTTGAAGGGGGATGGGGTAGTAGCTGGGCTTGCACCACTGGGGCAACGCTCTAGTGTTGAGGTAGACCAGGAGGCCTCCCATCCCCCTAGGGTGAAATCGGTGTGCTCAGCTCGCTCCCTGAAATGCCTGTACACCAATGCACGCAGCATGGGGAATAAACAGGAGGAGTTAGAAATCCGTGTTCGGTCGGGGGGCTATGATCTAGTGGCAATTACAGAGACTTGGTGGGACACCTCGCATGACTGGAATGTGGTCATGGATGGCTATGTCCTGTTCAGGAAAGACAGGCCAGTAAGGAGAGGTGGTGGAGTTGCTCTTTATGTGAGTGAGCAGCTAGAATGTATTGAGTTCTGTCCAGAGGCGGATCAGGAGCGAGTGAGAGTTTGTGGGTGCGAATTAAGGGGCAGGCTGGCAGGGGTGATACTGTTGTGGGTGTCTATTACAGGCCACCGGATCAGGATGAGGAGGGTGATGAGGCCTTCTACAGGCAGCTGAGAGCAGTCTCGCAATTACAGGGCCTGGTTGTTGTGGGGGATTTCAACTACCCTGATATTTGCTGGGAGGCCTACTCAGCCAGCCATCCTCAGTCCAGGAGGTTCCTCCAGTGCATTGATGATAACTTTCTGATGCAAATGGTGGATGAGCCAACTAGGAGAGGAGCGCTGCTGGATCTTATCCTCACTAACAAGGAGGGTCTGGTTGAAGCGGTGAAGGTTGAGGGCAGCCTTGGTTGTAGTGACCATGAGATGGTAGAGTTCAGGATCTCATGTGGCAGGAACAGAATAGCTAGCAGAATCACAACCCTGGACTTGAGGAGGGCCAACTTTGGCCTTTTCAAGCAATTGCTAGGGGAAATCCCATGGGACAGGGTACTAGAAGGTAAGGGGGCCCAAGAGAGTTGGTTAGCATTCAAGGACTGCTTCTTCCGAGCTCAAGATCAGAGCATCCCAGCAGGTAGGAAGTCAAGGAAGGGTACCAGGAGACCTGCATGGTTAAACAGGGAACTGCTGGGCAAACTCAAGTGGAAGAAGAGGGTGTACAGATCATGGAAGGTGGGGCTGGCTACTTGGGAGGAATATAAGTCTGTTGTCAGAGGATGTAGGGAGGCAACTAGGAAAGCTAAGGCCTCCTTGGAATTAAACCTTGCAAGAGAGGTCAAGGACAACAGAAAGGGCTTCTTCAAATACATTGCAGGTAAAGCCAACTCTAGAGGCAATGTAGGCCCACTGATGAATGAGGTGGGGGTCCTGGAGACAGAGGATAAAAAGAAGGCGGAGTTACTGAATGCCTTCTTTGCCTCTGTCTATACTGCTGGAGGCTGTCCTGAGGAGCCCCGGACCCCTAAGGCCCCAGAAGAAGTCAGGATAGAGGAGGAATCTGTCTTGGTAGATGAGGGCTGGGTCAGGGACCAATTAAGCAATCTGGACGTCCATAAATCCATGGGCCCTGATGGGATGCACCCGTGGGTGCTGAGGGAGCTGGCGGAAGTCATTGCTAGGCCACTCTCCATCATCTTTGCTAAGTCGTGGGCAACGGGAGAGGTGCCTGAGGACTGGAGGAAAGCGAATGTCACTCCAGTCTTCAAAAAGGGCAAGAAGGAGGACCCGGGTAACTATAGACCAGTCAGCCTCACCTCCATCCCCGGAAAGATGATGGAACAACTTGTCCTTGGTGCTGTCTCTAGGCACATCAAGGATAGGGGGATCATTAGGGGCACTCAGCATGGCTTCACCAAGGGGAAGTCATGCTTAACCAACTTGATAGCCTTTTATGAGGACGTAACCCGGTGGATAGATGATGGTAAAGCTGTGGATGTGGTCTATCTCGATTTCAGTAAAGCGTTTGACACGGTCTCCCACAGCATCCTTGCAGCTAAACTGAGGAAGTGTGGTCTGGATGATCGGGTAGTGAGGTGGATTGTGAACTGGCTGAAGAAAGGAGCCAGAGAGTGGTGGTCAATGGGACAGAGTCCAGTTGGAGGCCTTGTGTCTAGCGGAAGTCCCTCAAGGGTCAGTACTGGGACCAGTACTATTCAATATATTCATTAATGACTTGGATGAGGGAATAGAGTGCACTGTCAGCAAGTTCGCTGATGACACAAAACTGGGAGGAGTGGCTGACACACCAGAAGGCTGCGCAGCCATTCAGAGGGACCTAGACAGGCTGGAGAGTTGGGCGGGGAGAAATTTAATGAAATATAACAAGGGCAAGTGTAGAGTCCTGCATCTGGGCAAGAACAACCCCATGTACCAGTACAAGTTGGGGGCAGACCTGTTGGAGAGCAGCGTAGGGGAAAGGGACCTGGGGGTCCTAGTGGACAACAGGATGACCATGAGCCAGCAGTGTGCCCTTGTGGCCAAGAAGGCCAATGGCATCCTGGGCTGTATTAGAAGGGGTGTGGTTAGCAGGTCGAGAGAGGTTCTCCTCCCCCTCTACTCTGCCCTGGTGAGGCCGCATCTGGAATATTGTGTCCAGTTCTGGGCCCCTCAGTTCAAGAAGGACAGGGAACTGCTAGAGAGAGTCCAGCGCAGAGCCACGAAGATGATTAAGGGAGTGGAACATCTCCCTTATGAGGAGACGCTCAGGGAGCTGGGTCTCTTTAGCTTAGAGAAGAGGAGACTGAGGGGTGGCCTCATTAATGTTTATAAATATGTAAAGGGCAAGTGACATGAGGGTGGAGTCAGGCTCTTCTCAGTGACATCCCTTGACAGGACAAGGGGCAATGGGTGCAAGCTGGAACACGGGAGGTTCCACATAAATATGAGGAAAAACTTCTTTACGGTGAGGGTGACCGAACACTGGAACAGGCTGCCCAGAGAGGTTGTGGAGTCTCCTTCTCTGGAGACATTCAAAACCCGCCTGGACGCATTCCTGAGTGATATGGTCTAGGTAATCCTGCTCCGGCAGGGGGATTGGACTAGATGATCTTTCGAGGTCCCTTCCAATCCCTAACATTCTGTGATTCTGTGATTCTGTGATTATGCCAGAGGTAAGACTACTGTATCAAAGTTCTGAATTAGGCTAAATTGAAACTGTAATACCTGAGCTTTGGTAGCTATGGACAGTTAGAACAATTCTGAATACTCCATGTGGTTGGCAGGTAGCACAATAATGGAGCTTCATTTTGCAGATGAATTTTACCCTGATAACAAAAAACCTAGTATTTTTATTTCTGAAAAGAGAAGAATGTTGCTGTTTTCTCAACTACACTGCTAAACCCCAGAAATGTTATAGGGAGGATGATTTCGCAGCAAAACTTCAGAAAACTTGGAATAAAAAATGTCAAGCCACTGTAATGTCTACATTTATATGGCTCTGTGTTTGGGGAATTATGATGGATGTAGAATCACAAATATAGATTCTCAGTGCTTTGTTTTCTGCAGGACCAGTTTATCATGAATATTGTGACTGTCCTGAAGAAGACCCTGAGGTCTGGCAGAACATCATGTCTTGTCCATCCCAAGAACCTCAGATTACAAAGGACTTCATTTCTTTTCCCACCATTGACCTTCAGCGAATGCTTAAGGAAATCCCAGCAAAGTTCAGTCAAACAAGAGGTGCTATCGTTCATTACACTATTCTCGATAATCGTATCTACCGTCGTTCCTTAGGGAAGTATACAGACTTCAAAATATTCTCTGATGAAATGTTCCTGTCACTGGCAAGAAAGGTATCAGTTTCGATCATTTAAGACTATGAAGTCATGTTCTAATACGGCAATACTGCATTTGTTGCTGTACCTTCAGATTTATAATTCCTGAAGTAAGATTTGACTTTTGTTTTTTTCATCAAGATGACAGTATATCTTTAAGGATCAGGCTGTAACTAATGAGTGGGGTTTGAGCTTGACAGTAATGAAATTACTAGGAAAGCTGCAGGGGCTAAGGCCTGACTCTGCGATCCTGGCCTCTGTGAGTGTACCTTGCACACCTGCTTGTGGGGCAGAAACTTGAAATTCATACCTTAAGCTCAGCTATATCTATATCATCGCGTAGGTTTATTGATTCTGCATGACGTAAGAGAACTGAGGAACATATGTAGGAGTGACAAACAGCTTGTGTCTCTGTTATTATCCTTTCTTGGGTATACATTTAGGTTCGTCTTCCTGATGTGGAGTTTTATCTTAATGTTGGAGATTGGCCAGTTGAGTATCGGAAATCTAATGATACACCTGGTCCTATACCTGTCATTTCATGGTGTGGCTCTGTGGATTCAAGAGATATAGTCCTTCCAACGTATGATGTAACCCACTCAACTCTTGAAACCCTACGTGGTGTCACAAATGATCTCCTTTCTATTCAAGGAAATACAGGTAAATTAGAGATAGTGGATTTCAAAAGAGAACTTGTAAATTCCAAGTTGTGTTCAAATAATGTGTTAAAGTCTTCAGTTCACAAGTGCCTTAGGAGGTGCCTTAATACAAGCAGGTTAGTCTTTACAGAGTGTAAACTCTTTTCAACACTGTTACTAAGCAGGTGTTTAATATGGATTTAAAGCCAAAATTTAAGAAGTCCAGTTTACAATAATGGTGAATTTTAACTTCAAGGTATCCAGAAGATAGCTACTGTGACCTGTCAAAAGAAAAGTAAATATAATTAAAAGGCCCTTCTCCTCAGTGAAGGACTTGAATATGTTCCTTCAAATAAAATAGTAATCCTTTTCCTGACCATGATGTGGCCCAGTGTTCTGTTTACATAAAAATGAATTTGAATCCTGAAAGCAGTAAACTAGTACTTATGCTGTAGCCTCTTTCAAACAGGAAAATATTGTCTGTATAAAAAAATGCCTCAGAGTGGGATCTTCTGAATTGTTTTTCTAGCTTTGAAGGAAGAGTCAGTTTTACTAACAGGTGTCTAACCCCACAGGAAATTAATGAATGCTTAGGGGTCAGACAAATGGCATGAACAATACCTAAGGAGGAAAACTTGAGTGAGTGGGTATTTATTTTTATTTTATTAGTTCACAGTTTCTATTTTCTGTATTAGTTTTTAAATTAAATATTTTAATTAAATTATCAGTTCGAAGCACTCTGTGTTTACTGATTTAGTACAGCTGCTTTTCGAGTTAAGTACACAATAAGAGCCTACTCCACTTTTGTAGGTCCTTTAAGGAAATTTCCAGAAGAAGGATGAGGAAGGACATATTTAATGTTTTTAAAAGCAGGCAGTAAGCAGAGATTAAGTCTTTCCGGCTCTCGCTGAGTATCTTGAGGACACCATATAGCCATTCTTTTTTTTTCCTTTTTAAGTCATCATTAAGTGATTCCTCAAAGACCTAATTAAATTGCTGGGTAACAGAAGTGGATTTTACTCAAGAAATTTTGGTTATTGTGGCATGCTTTATGGATGAAGAATGACTTTAATTATTAGTATTTTGCTTACATAATTTGATTATAATCCCGTGTGTAGCTTTCAAGATATTTCAAGTTATTTAAATATAAAATTGTTGAGTGGAAAAGCAATTCCCTCATTTTCCTGTTATAAGTGGCTCAGTTTTTCATCCGAAAATTCAAGCCAGAACTGGGAGTTTAAACCCTGTGATTAATAAGTGATTATGGATTCACTGTGAGAAATCATGCCTGTTTTACTGTCTCACTGCATGTAATGCCACTGCCATAGCAAGTTCCTTATTTGGACTAAACATATCATGAACATTTCATTACTGTTTGCTTTTGTCTTATCACTCAATGCTCGTAGGCCCATTCTGGGAAAACAAAACTGAGCGAGCTTTATTTAGAGGTCGAGACAGCCGAGAAGAACGTCTCCATCTTGTCAAGTTATCCAAGGAAAATCCAGAACTACTAGATGCTGGAATAACAGGATATTTCTTCTTCAGAGAAAAAGAAAAAGAGCTGGGAAAGGTTCAGCTGATGGGCTTCTTTGACTTCTTTAAGGTAGCAAGCAAATTACAGCCTTGGATTAATTTTGCTGTCAAGTTCTTACCAACTGAAAAGACAAGGCTTACTTTTGGTAATTCCATTCAGTAAACAGAACAATTATGCTGCACTGGGAACACTGGTCCATGCGGGGCAGATAGTACCACCTGTAATCAAAGTCATAGTGTGACACACTTCTAAAGAAAGCCACTGTACTGTTTCCATGGAGTCCCGTAGAAAGAGTGCTTGGAGATATTTTTTTTTTAATAGATTGAGAAATTTGATTTCTCACCATCAGGGTTTCTTTTATTTGGGGTAAATATGAAAAACAATGGACACGCTTGTGTCCATTGCAAGTACATTATGGATGTCAGAAAGAGTCTTTGTAGTAACAAGTCAGAAAAATAGATGGGTGTTTTTTTGCACTTTAATACACAAATTCTGCTGCAACAGAGGTATAAAAAGTAAAGGGGACAGAGTCCTGTAAAAACCAATTATAATATATGGCAATTGAAGTTCTGTTTCAGAGATTAATATATCAGAAATGCTGTAACAGCCAAGAGCATCTGCCAGAACAGTACATTCATGGTTACTTGTAGCATGATGTTTCAGATTATTTTATATAATATATGTTTCAGATTATTCCACATAATAATATAATTTTAAATCAGAATAAATTTACTCTTTTTTTTTTTAATTTAAGTATAGATTAGTTTTATTTCCTTCCCAGCTCTACTCCTTGCTCTAACCCAGAACACTTTGATAGAATACCCATCAGCAGTTCATGTGACACAAAGGTTCTTGACTGTCAGTCTGGGGTTGAAAACAAATCCTTCTTCTATTATGTTATCCAGAACACCATGAAACTACACCTGCTTAACACTAAAACAGGTTTGAAGATGAGAATTACTAAACACAATTATGTCTTGCCTGGGAAAATAATTTTTTATACAGTGTTCCTATTCTGATTTAAAACATTTCACCTTTTTTTCCTCAATCTTCCTATTGTAGTACAAATACCAAGTGAATGTAGACGGGACTGTAGCAGCCTACAGGTTTCCATATCTCTTGCTGGGTGACAGCCTCATATTGAAGCAAGATTCCCAGTACTATGAACACTTTTATATTGGATTAAAACCATGGAAACATTATGTTCCAGTTAAGAGAAACTTAGAGGACTTGCTAGAGAAAATAGAATGGGCTAAGGTAAGTTCCATTACTAATTCAAGTTCAAAGTGATAAACATGTAAGGAATTTATCTTAATACTCTCTTCTTTTTGTGTTTCCACATACATATTTTGCATGAACTCTATTGAGATCCTGGGGTAAAGGAAGTACGTTTTGTTGTTAGTATAGGATGGGAAGGGCTTAATTCAAATAACCGTCTCTATTCAGGGAAATACTTAAGAATTCATTTTAGGTAAGTAAGTGCAGAAGTGTTTCATGAGTCAGAGCCTTAGTATACTGACTAATGCAGGTAATTTTCAAAGAAACGCCCAGAATCCTAGATACCACTTAATTAGTTCTATCACTTTTTTTAGGTGCTGACTAGACAGAGGTCATTGCATGTTCTGTTTGAATGCACAAAAAAATCGCTGCTTTGTAGCATGCTCAGAATGAGAGGCTGGGATTCTGTAACCAAACAAACCGATACAATTGTGTGATTGAAAACACCATTTGTGCTTGAAGTTTAGCTATTAGGTTAAAAAACATAGGAAAAGTTTCTGTTCTGAGAGTACTGTAGTTCTTCATAAAGAATACTAAAAGCTTTGAAATATACCTAAAAACTTGAGGGCAAGTACATGAATTGAAGCAGAGTTATTTTTAAAAGGAAGACACTGAATTGCATTGCATAGGGAAGGACAACAGCTGTGGCTTTATCTTCTGTAAAACTAAGTATGTGTGGGAGATGTGAGCCCTGATTTTGAAGAAGCCTGTGGCTTGGACAAAACAGTAGAGCAGTAATCAACTGAGTTTTCAAAATTGTACAACTATCCGTGAAAGTTGTTATTGATAGCTCTAAGGTACCAGTTGTGACCATAAAAGCAATCCAGTATTTAAAAGAAATCTGCAATTTAAAGTGTGCCTTTGCAGTCTACCAGTAATTGCACATACAGTTGCAGATTTGAATAGTCCCTTTTAATAAAACTTTTTATGCCAGACAGGCTTTGAGTAACTCACTGATTGCTCTATTATTCATTTGATTCATCTCACTTTTCCAGGAAAACGATGAAGAAGCAAGAAAAATTGCTAAAGAAGGACAATTAATGGCAAGAGAATTACTTCAGCCTCATAGGCTTTACTGCTACTATTATAAAGTGCTTCAGGTTAGTACAATAGATCACTTTATTACTTTCCCCCAACTGCTACTGCTACCAATGCTACAAATTCCATATTCAGTCCTTACTTACGTAGCAGACACGGTTCATATTATTCATAGGAGATCAGCGTAAAGAGCTTTGCTAAAACTTGCTTCATCACTGAAAAGGCAAGCTGACATAATAGTTGTTATACAGAATCAGATATTTTATTTTTTTTTTTGCCCCCATCCCCACAGTCACCTGTTTTCAGTGTCACTTGGTATGTGGTTTCTCATAGACGTAGGAGATAATCTGTACACAACTTTTTTCGTTTTTCCCTCCATATCTATCCCCTCATGAACTACTCCACTGTATTACGAAACAATGAATACATTGAAAAGAAATTCCAGAGGTATGGCTTGTAGAGTGGTAAGGGGTGAAGCAGGCCAAATAGTCATTGTTTCCTTAGGGGATGCAAATCTCTAGTGAAAAGTTTCTGTTCTCTGAAAATACTAATTTATTTTTCCTGTTTTGCTGTGCAGAGTTAGATCTCAGCTTCAGCAGCCACAGGTTAACACAAAGTTTGGAACTGTTCAGTGTGCAAAATTGACAGCATTATCTGCATAAAGTGGTTAGAGGCACAAATAATGACAATATTTGAATTACCATTAATAATAGGATAGGGGAAAACATTAAATGAGGTTTTCAGAGCCTATTAGTAGGTGTGTTACAAAGACACCTTGCAAACAGGTCGTAAACAATGACATAAGGAGCCTGGATAAAGGCAAGCTTGTGAGTGGAAGGGAGGAGGAAGATTCTGTTTCATCAATTATACGTTGGTGCTTATAGCAGTCTTAAATGTTGTTTACATATTTCAGAAATATGCCAAACGCCAAGCCAGCAAACCTGAAATACGGGATGGAATGGAACTTGTACCTCAGCCTGATGACAGAGACTCAGTATGCAGTTGCCACAGGAAAAAGCCTTTAAGGGAAGATCTATAACTGTACCAGATGGAGAAAATCACCCACTTAACAATGCAAGAATTTAAATAGGAATTAAGCTGTGAAATCTAAGACCCTTATGCACTAGCAGACATTCTTAGTTATGTATTCTTCTTGTATTTACATATCCTTTTGCACACTGACTCTGATGTACAACGTTGGTTCCCACAATTTTGTCTCCGTGACCACCGCCAGACAGATACCGAGCCTGTAATGGGGAGCGTCCAGGGGATTTGTTTGATGTGCTGCATCATCAGGAAGAAGCACAGTGCTGCTCATGTTCCAGCTGGGACCTAGTTACCAAAGTTTTATGAGGAACTAGTCATCCACAAAAGATATTCCATGAGTCAGTGCAAGTTATTCTAAAGGAGCATTTGCAACATACTAAAACAGTGTTATGATTTCTTCATGAAGTTTACCTCAGTGTTAGATTGTTTCTTGTATACAAAACAATTTTCTAACTAGACAAAGAAAATGAATATTTGAGATTTACAGATACCAAATCTGGAGTTGCTCTAAGATTATTTTGTGGTCTATAACAGATAACAGAATAAAGAACATGATATAATATATATCAATTTCAGAGGAAAATGGAGAGGAGGGGGAGAGATCAGAATAATATCTTTATAAGCACCATGTCTGTGAATCACCAAAATTAAATGCTGCCTTAAAGCAGACTGTGTAGCTATCACAATCACAGTGCTTTGAGTGTCAAGACACCACTCTGAAGACGTTTCCGTGCCAAAGACCATGTCTGTGAACATAGGCACAGATCCACAAAGAGACTTACGAACTCAAGGTGAGGCCAGGTGAAATACTGATGTCTTAGTTCAACAATAGAGTCTACATTATTCTACGCTACTTGAGTATTCAAGTTCTGAAATTTGTTAGTAGAGTTTTAAACCACCTACGTTTAACTTCTGTGTAGACCTAAGGATGCCACCATCTTTTTCACTTGGGTTCATGAACTACTTTTTCCTGTGTCTAAGTCCCCAGAGGAATCTTACTCATTTTTGGAATTTAGATCATACCTAACCTTATACTGAGATCAGACATCAGATCAGACTTCATTGGTTTGGTTCAAACATACGGCAGAAAAACCTATGTTGTGCTTTCTATGTAATAGTCTAGGGGTTTGAGACCATACTAAGCAATTGGAAAGCCGCTTGTCCTCCTTGGTTTGATTCAAAGCCATTTTCCAGAGAGTGCCTTAGCTCCAGACTGGAGAAGAGGTCTTCAGGGCCTCCACTGAAGTTGTGCAGCCATGAAGCTAACAATACCCGATTCACAGGGCCAGAAGGAGCTGGTCATACCATTGCAATAAAGTGTGCCTTTGGGTGGGGTGGAGGGAAAATCCTAGTCCTGGATGTGACTCCCAATACCTCTGTTGATTTTTACCCAAGTTTGTCTACTTCAGAATGCACATACAGTCCTGGAAGGAGAGACCAATGCCAAGACCAAGACGAATGCCCACAAGCACCCAGTTCTGTCCTCTGTGTTTTCATCTTGGCTAATGTAGCCTGCCTGAGCAGCTTCCTACTCAGCTACACTCAGATAATATCTTTCATGGATACCAAATTCTCCCTACACAAAAAGGAATGAAAACATCTTAAGATTGTGGACTCATCTAATTGCTTAGGTGCCCAAAGTTTAGTGCTCTACACCTCATGCAGGCTTCATTCTTGGTTCTACACTGCAAGTTACTCTCATAAAATACATAATACAAAATTTCTGCACTAGAACAGGAAGACAGACTAGATTTTTCAGTATGCTAAATACAGAAAGAACTTCAGATTTCTAAAGAGGTTAAAGCAACTGTCTGGCAGTCATTTATTACATTATTCCAGTTAAGATAAAACCTGGAACATGCTGCTCTACCCATCATCCTCTTTGTTCTGGTTCTAACACTAATATATATAGTGGTTCTATTTTTATTTAGCATGACTATCAGTCCTAGAACTTCAGACTACAAATATACATTCAGCTCATCTAACAAAAATTTTCTACATCAAATTTCAGGAACAGGGTTCCATTGCTGAAACTGACACTTAAAACTGAGTATGTGCTCCTCGTGCCTTCTCTGTGTACAGTCATTTTTACTGTATGATATGATCTTATTTTGTGATATTATCCATTATACCATGTGCATTTTATATTCACCAGTATTTATGGAAGTGGTGTGCTCAGCAGAGGCAATTAAGCGTACCAGATGGTTGAAGCAATAAAGTTTTCCACCTCTCACACACATATTTCAAATCAGAAGTCCAAAAATTATCTGTTTATGTTTTTAAAAATGAAAGGGAACGGGGGGAGTCATGGTGCATACTTTAGCATTCTTTGGAAGTATCTGTGTAGGAAAACTTGCCTGGCTTGAAACAGAAGCTTTCAAACTGGAAGAAGAGTCAGATAAAATTTAAATGGTCATGAATATAAATGTGAATATTTCATCCCTCCTTTCTTCCCTCATAAAAAGGGAAAAAAACTATTCTAAGTTCTTCTCTGCCAAAAAAACCTTTCTTTTGTAATAAGCATGTCTTTAAAGCAAAGACTGGTTTGTCACAGAATGCCTTACAGATGCTTTTATATCTTTGAGGCAAGAAATATCCTGAAAAATATGAATACATTCGTCTTCCTGCCAAACTTAAAAAACAGTAGAGACATGGTAGAACTTTCATTAAAAGTGCTTAGTCATTTGAGAAAATCTGGTTCAATTTATAACTACAGATCTTCCAAAGATAAAAGAAGGCAAGACAAAGCCTCTCTTCTTTCCATTGGTGGTACTATATGCAATTTAAATTGTAATGAAGAGCAATCGTAACAATTGCCCCTCCAGGCCAGAGAAGATGTCAGATCTATTTTAGTTTGATGACAGGATGATACTCATTGGCCTGGTGTGTTACTGGAATTGCTAAATGTTCAGTGAAACGTGTTTGTACAAGTGAAGTGTAATACATTCGTTACACAGTATTTTTAAGCGGCATACATACACTAGAGTTTCTATTATTCTATAGTAGTTCTTGAACAGCACCGAGTAAATCTCTTGTACACCTAGCAGTTGGTGGTAATTAAAAAAAATAGTTATCATTCCACAGCATTGAATTTTGGTACAGTAACTTAAGCTTTTAATGCACAACATAGGGTTTAATAGAGAGAGTAAAATCTGGCCTGTTTTCATCAATGGTAGTCAGTTTTAACACACTGTAGAACTTATCACTCATGACAGAGACAGGTTTATTTCTTCGAAATAGTATGTCCTAAAGTCCAGGGCCAATATTTTCAAACATAGGCATCTACACAGAAGTGGTCTGACTTCCAAAAAGCTGGTCATGCAGAGCCTTTACTTAAGTCCACTTAGGTTCCTTATTTTCAAATCCCTTTAAACTTAACAGTAGTTTCGTACAGAGAACACTCCAGAAAATTTGTGCTTTTATGTTATGTCATATATATGTACTAATTTATTTAGGCGCCTACGTTTGGAAATACTCAGTTTTATCTTGAAATGAGAAAGAGTAAATCATGATCTGTTGACCATAAAGGAGATAGATAGATACATATTCAGTACATTTTTAGACCATGTTTTTTGAGATTTACCTCAAGATAACTAATACATTAGTTTCGTGACAGTATTGTGCCAGGTCTGCTTTGTAGATTCATAATTAAAAAAAACTATAATCAAAGCTTGCCTGATGGAATGTTAGATTCAAGCATCCATCCTGGGAAGCATACGCCCGACATTTATTACATTAGAAAGTAAATTATTTAGTTAGGGAGGAGAGCTGACAGGGAAAACATATATCACCTGTTTGTGCACGTTTGAGAAGCTTGCAAAGAAAGTATTATAAGGAAAAGAAGCATTACATAAACCTAGGATATCATCAGCTCCTTTACCGCTTCAGTTCTTCAGAAGTGCTCTCTATAAGGGCAGTGATGAATTGCAGGATTTTATATAAATATATTATTAAGTTCACAGCATTTAACCACTAGAATCTTCTTGTCTGTGAATACTTTTATAGCATTTTAATGAGGCTGTATGAGTAAT
The DNA here is from genome assembly GCF_013368605.1 of Nyctibius grandis. Taxonomy (NCBI): domain Eukaryota; kingdom Metazoa; phylum Chordata; class Aves; order Nyctibiiformes; family Nyctibiidae; genus Nyctibius; species Nyctibius grandis. The sequence goes on from NC_090659.1 coordinate 108,947,102, forward strand.
AATGCTTGGCTTTTGTTTTGAGTTGTTAATAATGTAAGAAAATCTATACAATACATTTTGTATTTTGATGTAAGAATAAGGGAAAAGGGATTATTTTGCATGTCTGTCTGAAGACATTTGAGGCATTGGTAGCATGTGCCTTAATCCAGTCCCATCATGTGAGTGGTGTATTAGCAAGAGTGTGGCCAGCAGGTCAAGGGAGATGTTTCTTCCCTTCTGTTTGGCAGTTATGAGAAGGCAACAGGAGCACTGTATTCAATTTTGGACTTCCGTATACAAGAAATATATTGATATAACAGAGCAGGTCCAGCTGAGGACCACCAAGGTGATAAAGGGGTTGGGGCACATGATGTACGAGGAGAAGGTGAGTGAGCAGGGTTAGGTCAGCCTTAAAAAGAGAAGGCAAGGGAAAGATTACTTTACTGAACTCTAAAGGGAGGGTGTAGAAAAGATGAAGCCAGACTCAGAAGTACACAGCAGAAAGCCTACAAACTATAGACACAAGCTGCAACATGGGAAATGCCAATTACATGAATGAGGTGGGGGCCCTGGAGACAGAGGATAAAAAGAAGGCAGAGTTACTGAATGCCTTCTTTGCCTCTGTCTATACTGCTGGAGGCTGTCCTGAGGAGCCCCGGACCCCTGAGGCCCCAGAAGAAGTCAGGATAGAGGAGGAATCTGTCTTGGTAGATGAGGGCTGGGTCAGGGACCAATTAAGCAATCTGGACATCCATAAATCCATGGGCCCTGATGGGATGCACCCGCGGGTGCTGAGGGAGGTGGCGGAAGTCATTGCTAGGCCACTCTCCATCATCTTTGCTAAGTCGTGGGCAACGGGAGAGGTGCCTGAGGACTGGAGGAAAGCGAATGTCACTCCAGTCTTCAAAAAGGGCAAGAAGGAGGACCCGGGTAACTATAGACCGGTCAGCCTCACCTCCATCCTCGGAAAGGTGATGGAACAACTTGTCCTTGGTGCTGTCTCTAGGCACATCAAGGATAGGGGGATCATTAGGGGCACTCAGCATGGCTTCACCAAGGGGAAGTCATGCTTAACCAACTTGATAGCCTTTTATGAGGACGTAACCCGGTGGATAGATGATGGTAAAGCTGTGGATGTGGTCTATCTCGATTTCAGTAAAGCGTTTGACACGGTCTCCCACAGCATCCTCGCAGCTAAACTGAGGAAGTGTGGTCTGGATGATCGGGTAGTGAGGTGCATTGTGACCTGGCTGAAGGAAAGAAGCCAGAGAGTGGTGGTCAATGGGACAGAGTCCAGTTGGAGGCCTGTGTCTAGCAGAGTCCCTCAAGGGTCGGTACTGGGACCAGTACTATTCAATATATTCATTAATGACTTGGATGAGGGAATAGAGTGCACTGTCAGCAAGTTCGCTGATGACACAAAATTGGGAGGAGTGGCTGACACAACGGAAGGCTGCGCAGCCATTCAGAGGGACCTAGACAGGCTGGAGAGTTGGGCGGGGAGAAATTTAATGAAATATAACAAGGGCAAGTGTAGAGTCCTGCATCTGGGCAAGAACAACCTCATGTACCAGTACAAGTTGGGGGCAGACCTGTTGGAGAGCAGCGTAGGGGAAAGGGACCTGGGGGTCCTAGTGGACAGCAGGATGACCATGAGCCAGCAGTGTGCCCTTGTGGCCAAGAAGGCCAATGGCATCCTGGGGTGTATTAGAAGGGGTGTGGTTAGCAGGTCGAGAGAGGTTCTCCTCCCCCTCTACTCTGCCCTGGTGAGGCCGCATCTGGAATATTGTGTCCAGTTCTGGGCCCCTCAGTTCAAGAAGGACAGGGAACTGCTAGAGAGAGTCCAGCGCAGAGCCACGAAGATGATTAAGGGAGTGGAACATCTCCCTTATGAGGAGACGCTCAGGGAGCTGGGTCTCTTTAGCTTGGAGAAGAGGAGACTGAGGGGTGACCCCATTAATGTTTATAAATATGTAAAGGGCAAGTGTCATGAGGATGGAGTCAGGCTCTTCTCAGTGACATCCCTTGACAGGACAAGGGGCAATGGGTGCAAGCTGGAACACAGGAGGTTCCACATAAATATGAGGAAAAACTTCTTTATGGTGAGGGTGACCGAACACTGGAACAGGCTGCCCAGAGAGGTTGTGGAGTCTCCTTCTCTGGAGACATTCAAAACCCGCCTGGACGCATTCCTGTGTGATATGGTCTAGGCTATCCTGCTCCGGCAGGGGGATTGGACTAGATGATCTTTCGAGGTCCCTTCCAATCCCTAACATTCTGTGATTCTGTGAAAAAAAAGTCTTCACATTGATATCCCCAGGGAGATGAAGCTTGGCCTACATGACCTCCAGATGTTCTTTATTCTATGAACTACATTTCAGTCATACAAGCATTTATCTAGTCACATAGCAGGATAAAAACATCCAGCTCTTGAGTGTCTTCAAGAGGCAATGTAGCCTTTCTCTGCTGACACTTTTGACACCATTCACGTTTATGTCTCACTTGATAATATTGACTAAGTTTTGCAGATATTTCAGTGTTGGCTTACAAGACTATAAAATTATATATTACTATTATATATTATTACTATATATTATCGCAATATACCATAGTCATGCATTACACAGAGGATTTGACAGAAATAGGATACATTGATTTGACATTACATGCTTGGACTGATTGAAAGCACAAGACCTGCTCTTTCAAGAAGCTGAATATACACTTTACATGTATGAGAAAAAAGATTTCGAGTACAGTTATGAACCATCGAAGTAATTAATTTAAGCAGTCAATGGGAATATTAATGTACTTTATAAGTTATACATATACTTACATGCCAGCATACTCTGTAGGCCACTGGCAAGTGAGCATGACATTCCCATCCCACTCCCAACACTAAAAAAAAAAATCAGTGAGGATCCATCTGTACCACTATCCAATAAATTCAAGCTACACTTGTGAGACTGTAATTTCCACTATAGCTTAGGCGACTCAGAGACATTTGTTTAGCATTAGCAGGTGTTGTTGCTTACCTTTGGGTCAACGGTAACCACACTTCCAGCTACTCTTTTTCTCCCAAAATGTCTGGCCAAGCTGTTATAGCACTTCAGGTAGATAAACCAAAATAGTTGCTACGAAGTTAGCATCCTGCAGGTCCAACACCTGATTTCATCTTGCATGTTACTCTCACTGAATTTTTCACTGTTGCAAGAGAAAGAGATTTGAGTATTTTATTTTAACATGGAAATCTGCTGACAGAGCAAAATAGTTTAGAGTGAAAACTGGGTTTACTTCCAAGTGGTGATGGTTTTTGCTCCTATGCTCAAAACTATCAGCTATTACCTCAGGATGAAGGTAATTTTGTCAGTACAGTTCACTTCATTTAATGAATTTTTAAAAATATGTACAATAGTATCCCAAACCAAACCAAAAAACACTCTGCTGGTAAAAATTTTTACTCTTTTAAATAAAGATGTCTATTACAGATACCTTGGTAAATTATTTGTAGTGAAGGCAAAGCTTGAAGTGAACTTTATAAGCAAAATAAGTTTAAAGGGACACTTCAGCAATCGTCTATGCTGTATTACTGTACACTAATAGTGAACTCCAAGATTAGATAGTTCACAATAGTGAAATTAAGAGTCAGAGTTATACAATAAGATTTTATCAGCTAAAATATAAGATACACAAGAATCAAGAAAGTATCTTTTCTCTGACATAACCACTCAAGCAAAATCCTATACAGAGATTCAACTCATTCTGGCAGGTATCCTTAAGATAGTTCACTTACGCTGTTTGGTAAGATGAGTTATTTAAAAAACGTCAGGAATGTATGTGGCTGATAGAAGTTGCATCTCTGCCAATAAATTCTGCTTACTTCTGCCCTATGAACAAAGGCACTTTAATGCAGACTACCCTCTGCTTAACAACTCCAGCATGCCTGTTCACACTATAACCATATCATCTTACTTACAGACTTTGGCATTTCCTCTGTTCCCTGAAAGATGCACTTGTGTCTGTAAGGTAATCAACAGTCACACTGAACCAAGATTTCCTGTGACTGAACCTGAAAAGTAGGTGTAAATTGGAAATATCTGATTTGTACTGAATTATCTTTTCGTTCTGTAAAAAACCCAGGCATTTAGAGGTGGTGCAGATCATGCAGATACGACTTCATAACGTATCATAGATATCTGGCAATACTTAAATGCAAGTAGTACATATATAAGATGCAGAATAATTCTGAGCATTTCTTATGAAATAGTTTCTTAATTCTGATTACCTGCAGGAAAATACATTTTCCTGTGATAAAATGCTGTATCAGACAAAAAATATTTCCAATGATCCAGAAAAACTGCAACTTTTTCCTGACAATAATACTGTATGTATAGTGAATTGATCACTGGAATTGAGACCATGGCTATTGCTATTTACTCTTTTGCAAGATAATAAATTTCACTCATCACAGTTCCATTCCAGTCACAGAAACACACAGTAGCAGTTGGATCTGTTACCACTGGAAAATTGACTTTTCCCTGTAAAACTTGAACTGATGGACTCAAAACAGGCATTATGTGCACTGGAAGATGCCAGTTTGAATGAGGTCTCCTCTAGGGACGGTTACTGTCCTACGCCTGTCATGAACCAAATTAAATGAAATTTTGGGGAAGTCCTTCATGAACAGACAGCTCTAAGTACCATTAGCAAACAAATTCAAGCATTTACTTGACTTTGATGATTGAACTACCCTCATAAGCAGTAGGTGTTTTCTCCATTCCAGTCACAAGACACTATTACTCCAAAGCCAAACAGTTCTTCTCCTCATAAGTTATCACCTTCAACCTTCTCAAGCAACTATGGTCCACTATCAAGTGTGTTTGCTATATTAATTTAAGTTACACCCTGCTTTGATGGCATGCACTGATGTGTAATAGTTGTCAAACTGGATCTGTTAAGTAGGTTACTAGGTGCAGTTGTCATCAATTCCTTGGTGGATTATCTTGTTAGGGAAGCCATTATAAAATCACTTCTGATGGGGAATACAAATGATATTCACATAGAAAGGCCAAATTCTGGTCCATTAGAGTAAATTGCATAATATTTTTGCTGAGTGCATTCATATTTGTAATAAAAAAATGAGGTCTAGAAAGTTATCCGATCCAATGAAAAAATTGAGGGAAAAGTGCCTACTGTTCATAGGCAAATGTAAAAATTAGCTTGAATATCTTTGGGTTTGAGACACAGGACATCTAAGACTAGCTAAGCAGGTTCCTATTTCTAGGGACTTAATACCTTGACAAGTTGTCCCCTAAACCAATTCCCTTGAATCACTCCATCATTTGTCACGACTAGCCAACCACCTAAAGCAAGTAAGAAATGAAATGCAAAACTGGCAAAGTTATAGAGAAGAAACTTTTATTGATTCCCAGTTAGGTTTGTTTCTTATTGTTACACCATCAAGTACAATTTTAGCAGATAACAATTTAGCCCAGATACAAAGAGCCTAATGAATGTGGCTGATAAATTATGTGATGTTCAGGGCAACAGGAGCAACATCAGCTCTCACTGAACCCATAAAATTGGCCTTTGAAAATTACATCGTATCAGATTGTAGGCTCCTACATGTTTCTGAGAACAAAAATGGTCTGTTCCTAAGGAATCCTCAGTTCTACAGAAAAAGAGAGAATATGTAATGATACTGGTCACTTAAGTAACCCAATTTAATAAGTAAGGGGATAAATTCAGACATTTTCTGGGGCTTCTGGCTTAAAATGGATTGGCTGTTACTGCAAAACTGTGTTAATTAACCATTTTATTAATTTTGGACTTTTTGAAGTGGATCACTGTGCTACATTGTCCCAAGTTAATAAACAGTTAACATAACTCAGCGATTTCATAGGAAATGAATATTTTCTGATAAAATAAATATATTCTGATACTGCCCAAAGACTTAAAGGGGGTTGCATGAAAAAGAAGACAGAAAGAACTAAGCTAAGGCTCTCTTTCACAGAAGAAATATTGTATATGGGATTGAATCAAAACCTACAAAGTTTCTCCTCTTTGCCTTCTTGAAAAATTATCAATTCATGAGGAATCACTTGTTCATTAACTGCTGAGGCAGACTTTCCTTTGGGAAAGAAAACAAGCAATAAAAATGAAATCCTGAGTGGCAAAATTAGCACTCTGACTTCACAGGAATTCTTGCTCCTGGCATGGAGCTGGCAGATACTCCCTTGGTTAGCATCAATATATGACAGCCATGGCACCTCTCCTGGCAGTTCCCTATTACCAAGCAGAATTCACTCACAGTGGAGAAACTAGCTCCTGTATTTTCAGTTAGGTTAGCACTTACTACAGGCTCCTCTCCATTCTTCCAATGAACAATGTCATGTATTTATCTTTATAGCTACCTATTTGTATAATAATGTACATACATTTATATTCTTCCTATATTGTCAAACAAATACATGTCAGGATTTAGCTTTGCATTTAATTTAATATGAAATTACATATAATTACTTTCTGTAATAAATTTTAATTTGGAGTACTGATGAAGATGAAGGCCTCTGGCAAGATCTTGCTCTTAAAACTGGCCTGAGCACCTTTCAAAAGCTATCTTGTGAGTTAGCATAGTTTGGCCTACTTTCAAACAGAATCCATATTACTTACATATCTTTTTGATCACTGTTTCAAAGTCTTTGTCTTCGCAACCAAGTTGCAATGTCATCAGTAAATCTAGGGTGGGTTTCTTCTTGTGCTTTATGTCCTCTTCTTCATTCAAGGATTTTGAATCTCGTTGTTACATACAAGGCAAAATTTTGGTGACACAGTATCTCCTGGCTTAATTAGTACAGGCATTCTTTCCTTCTCTTTTATCTATCTGATTGTTATTTAAAAGATGTATTGTAAAATATTTTAGTTATGTTTTGCACTTGATAAAATACATAATATATGCAACATCATAAGAATCAAAATGAAATAAAGTCTCTTCTTTCTCTGATTAATTTAAAAATTCCCATTACCTGGGACTGGATCTACAGCATGAATATGAATTGGATTGTGAACTGGCTGAAGGAAAGAAGCCAGAGAGTGGTGGTCAATGGGACAGAGTCCAGTTGGAGGCCTGTGTCTAGCGGAGTCCCGCAAGGGTTGGTACTGGGACCAGTTCTATTCAATATATTCATTAATGACTTGGATGAGGGATTAGAGTGCGCTGTCAGCAAGTTCGCTGATGACACAAAACTGGGAGGAGTGGCTGACGCACCGGAAGGCTGCGCAGCCATTCAGAGGGACCTGGACAGGCTGGAGAGTTGGGCGGGGAGAAATTTAATGAAATATAACAAGGGCAAGTGTAGAGTCCTGCATCTGGGCAAGAACAACCCCATGTACCAGCACAAGTTGGGGGCAGACCTGTTGGAGACCAGCTGTCACGGTTTAAAGCTGGGCTGGCTATTAAACCTGCAGCAGATGCCCTCTGTTATCCCCCCCCCCCTCCCCCCAGAGGGAAAGGGAAAGGGAAAAGGGAGAGAGACTTCTGGGTTGGAAAATTAAAACAGTTTTAATAAACTATAATAATGAAAAAAAAAAAAGTATAATAATAATAATAGAAATAATCAAATATATACAAATATATATACAAAACCAAGATTGAGCTCCCCTGAAGTCAGCCACGTCACCACCGGCACTGCAGGGCAGGCTCCGGGAAGGCCCAGCCTGGGCCTAGCGATGGTCGAGAGCTGTATTCAGGAACGCACGGATCGGGATCGGGGGCAGCAGGAAAACAGACAGAGTCCTCCCTGGACACCGGCCATAGCAGAAAGAGAGCGAGACCCTCGTGATCCCCCCGTTTTATACTGAGAATGACGTGTATGGGATGGAATACCCTCGTTGGTCAATTTTGGGTCACCTGCCCTGTCCGCTCCCCCCTGCAGCTGCGACCCCCCTTCGGCTCTTCACTCGTAAGCAGTGAGGAATTCAGCAGTGACCTTGGTTTCTCTCAAGAACAAGTACAGCAAGAGCCTTTCTGCACAACATCCCTACCGGTGACTCAGTGATAACTACAAACTTCGAGCGTTATCAGTCCTGGAAGCAGACACTGTCCGCAAAAACATGCAGTTAGTTTCAGAAAGTGCAGTTACTTAGAGGAGACTTAGCTGAAAATCACTGAAAGGAAAATCGGCCTGGTTTAGGCCAAACCAGGACACCAGCGTAGGGGAAAGGGACCTGGGGGTCCTAGTGGACAGCAGGATGACCATGAGCCAGCAGTGTGCCCTTGTGGCCAAGAAGGCCAAGGGCATCCTGGGGTGTATTAGAAGGGGTGTGGTTAGCAGGTCAAGAGAGGTTCTCCTCCCCCTCTACTCTGCCCTGGTGAGGACGCATCTGGAATATTGTGTCCAGTTCTGGGCCCCTCAGTTCAAGAAGGACAGGGAACTGCTAGAGAGAGTCCAGCGCAGAGCCACGAAGATGATTAAGGGAGTAGAACATCTCCCTTATGAGGAGAGGCTGAGGGAGCTGGGTCTCTTTAGCTTAGAGAAGAGGAGACTGAGGGGTGACCTCATTAATGTTTATAAATATGTAAAGGGCAAGTGTCAAGAGGATGGAGCCAGTCTGTTCTCAGTGACATCCCTTGACAGGACAAGGGGCAATGGGTGCAAGCTGGAACACAGGAGGTTCCACTTAAATATGAGGAAAAACTTCTTTACGGTGAGGGTGACCGAACACTGGAACAGGCTGCCCAGAGAGGTTGTGGAGTCTCCTTCCCTGGAGACATTCAAAACCCGCCTGGACGCGTTCCTGTGTGATATGGTCTAGGCAATCCTGCCCCGGCAGGGGGATTGGACTAGATGATCTTTCGAGGTCCCTTCCAATCCCTAACATTCTGTGATTCTGTGAAAGTCATCTATCAGGTCTTCACATTATTGACAAAGAAAGTCAAAGTAGTACACATGCTGCTACAATATCTAACTGATCATAGGACAAGTTAGGCTATCCAGAAATAATGGGATTGATGAGGTTATCTAGTAATCTCTGATTTAAGAAACAGAGATTCCACTTACTTACCAAAGTGATGGACATATTGCATAAAAATACAAAGGGACATACATATGCCTTTAAAAAGGGATTGATTGATTCAATTGCGTGTCTTCAACTGTCACTGAAATCAGGGACAAAATTTACCTTATTGGCAGTGGGTATTATTTCCTCCTTCTTATATTATTCTTTAAGAAATGAGCTATTCTGACGGGGAGGATACTCACCAATGCTTTCCTTCCTGAATGTTCATGATTCAATAATAATTTAAAGTCTTAAATTATTCAGTAATAAAAGTATCATAATAAACAAATATCAAATTAAAAAAAAACACAAACAACACCTTTTTGCTGCTTCTGTTGACAGAAGTCAACAGAGTAATCAAAAGCCCTAACTACTGTCATCTCACTTTGATACATGCTTAAAAACTTGTAAGGGAGGGGGAATTGTCTGTTTTGCGCCCCGTAGCACTCAGTAGTGTTCAGCAGTACACCGATTTCTTTGTACTCTGGCTTTTTGAGGGCTATAAACACAAAGCTGTTGCATTTCACAGTGATTTGTTTTCTGAAATAGCTGTCTTCACACCCTCGCAGCTCTCGTTTGGTGAAGAAATTTCTTGAGTCTCTCAATTGTCCTTCTCTCGAGGAGACCGCCGTGCCGTTGACCTCAGGTTGCTGCAGCCTGGGAGGGCCGAGCTCTCTCCATCAAGCCTGGCAAGCCCTGTCAGGGAGCGTGTTGCTCCAGGACACTGCCCATGCCCAGGTTCCCCCTCCTCCCCGCCAGAGCCCGCCACGCCGGCAGCCATCGAGCCCTGCCCTGCCCGCAGCAGGTTGGGTTGGCTGTGGGAGGGCCGGCTCCCCGTGAGTCACCCCCTCCTCCTTTCTTGCCCCTCAAGGAAAAAGGCAGATTGCTCCTCTCGCTCCCTGCAGATTGCTCCGTGGGACGCCGCTCTTACCGCAGCTTCCTCACCACAAGCTCGACCTTAACTTTGGAGCAGAGTAGCCAAGGTCCCCGTGAGCGGAGGGCGGCAGGCCCGGCCCGCCCCGCCGGCCGCGCTGAGGCGCCTGAGGCGGGCAGAGGCCACCGGAGCCGCCGGCCGACCCAGCCGGCGGGAAGCGCGTTTGTCAGGTAGCGACATGAATTTTTAGCTGCTGAAGATGATACCTGTTCCTCAGAGCGAGTGGGGAAATAAGCGCCGTGGAAAGATAAGCGAATCCCGAAATGTAAATTGGAGGTGGTTCCATCGCTCAGGCATCGGGGTAGCTTTCTGTGGTCATCAAGAAAGCTGTTCAGGTTTTTGAAGGACGTGCTATGGTAAACAAGGGTGAGTGAGTGCACAACCCTGGGATTTTTCAGTAAATTTCGAGCTTTTAATACGGTACAAACATTTTAAAAAGCACCACCTTTTGTACACTCAAAACTACAGACCAAAACGAGAACTAGGAACTGTGGATCTTTAATAATCAGTTTTCCCCTTAGGGCTTTCTTAAACCAATATATTTTGTAAAGTAAGCTGTTTTATAGATGAGTTGCTTTTATTTTTGTATATGGTAGAGTTCTGATCACATTTTAACAAAGAAGAAAACTGAGTATGAAGATAAAATAAATTTGTTGGCTAGAAATACTCCCCGAAGCTGGATACTGGGATGGATGGTGACAGGCCGTGTCTTTAGCTAGAAGGTCTAAGCATAGGTAATTAGCAACAAGAAATACTGACTCAGCATGCATGCCATCTCATTAGCATTTTGGATAATTGTCTGCATTTAATTTTCTGATGTTTTGTTGTGGAGGTGTTTACACATAGTAGAAAATCACAGAATCACAGAATCAACCAGGTTGGAAGAGACCTCAGGGATCATCGAGTCCAACCGTTGCCCTGACACCACCCTGTCAACTAGACCATGGCACTAAGTGCCATGTCCAGTCTTTTCTTAAACACATCCAGAGATGGTGACTCCACCATCTCCCTGGGCAGCCCATTCCAATGTCTAATAACCCTTTCTGAAAAGAAATTCTTCCTAATGTCCAACCTGAACCTCCCCTGGCGAAGCTTGAGGCTGTGTCCTCTTGTCCTATCGCTAGTTGCCTGGGAGAAGAGGCCGACTCCCACTTCACTACAACCTCCCTTCAGGTAGTTGTAGACTGCAATAAGGTCACCTCTGAGCCTCCTCTTCTCCAGGCTAAACAACCCCAGCTCCCTCAGCCGTTCCTCGTAGGTCAGACCCTTCAGACCCTTCACCAGCTTGGTCGCCCTCCTCTGGACTCGCTCCAACACCTCAACATCTTTCTTGAAGTACGGGGCCCAGAACTGGACACAGTATTCAAGGTGCGGCCTCACCAGTGCCCAGTAGAGAGGGACGATCACTTCCCTAGGCCGGCTGGCTACACTATTCCTAATAGAGGCCAGGATGCCATTGGCCTTCTTGGCCACCTGGGCACACTGCTGGCTCATGTTTAGCCGGCTGTCGATCAGCACCCCCAGGTCTCTTCCCGCCGGGCCACTTTCTAACCACTCTTCCCCCAGCCTGTAGAGCTGCATGGGGTTGTTGTGGCCGAAGTGTAAGACCCGGCACTTGTTCTTGTTGTACCTCATGCCGTTGGTCTCGGCCCATCTATCTAACCTGTCCAGGTGCCTCTGTAGGGCCTTCCTACCCTCCAGCAGATCGACACTCCCACCCAGCTTGGTGTCATCTGCAAATTTGCTGAGGGTGCACTCAATCCCTACGTCTAGATCATCTATAAAGATATTGAACAGCACCGGCCCCAGACCTGAGCCCTGGGGAACACCGCTAGTGACCGGCTGCCAGTTGGACTTTGCCCCATTCACCACCACTCTCTGGGCTCGGCCATCCAGCCAGTTTTTAACCCATTGAAGAGTCCACCCATCCAAGCCCCGGGCAGCCAGTTTGTCTAGGAGGATGCTGTGGGAGACAGTGTCGAATGCCTTACTGAAGTCTAGATAGACTACATCCACAGCCCTGCCCTCATCTACTAAGCAGGTCACTTGGGCATAGAAGGAGACCAGGTTGGTCAAGCAGGACCTGCCTTTCATGAATCCATGTTGGCTGGCCCCGATGCCCTGATTGTCCTGCATGTGCTGTGTAATGGCACTCAGGATGATCTAATGGCACTCAGGATGATCAGGATGATCATACGTCTTTCCGCACATAAACCCTTATTCTCTTGTTCTGCCTCTGATAATGAGGTTTGTGTAGTTATCACCACTGACAGGGCTGTTCTGCGCTCACTGAACACGTGTAATCTCATTACCAATAATGGAAATTGAGTTCATGCATCAAAAAGAGAAAAGTTCATTAGTAATTTTTTCAATGCCCGTGAGTAATGCTGCTGAAGCAGAAACATTGATAGCTTTTTCTTTTAACCAGAGGATGTATCTTTTGTATTGCTCCAGAGATAATAGAAAGTATGTTCTATTTTATGAGGAATCATAGTATTTAGACATCTAAAAGTCCCTTTAGCTCATGCTTTTTGTGCCACTGATAATGCAATTTTGTTCTCATTACTAGATACTTTTCCCAGTTTAGTGCTTGAGTCTTCCAGGAACTATTCTTGATTTTCAGTTTAAGTGTTTTTGTTCTTGCTTCTTAGCTTTATGGCTGGTTTTAACAATAATTTTTATTTGTCTTAAGTAGTTCTTTTCCTCCCTATACTAAGAAATGTGTATCCCATTTATGTTTTCAAGAAATCAAGATTTTATTCTGCACATCTTTCTGTCAATTTGAATCCTTTCTGCTGCTCTTTGGTAAAGATGCACTCCTGCTCTGATTAGTTTGTGTTACACAAGCTTCAGTGACGAAATTTGGCCACAGGCAGGAACAGCACTATGTTCAGCTCTGTTCCAAGTCAGATTTGGTGAAAACGTGTGACAGGATTTTATATTCCTTTGGCCATGTTATTTTCCTTGGGTTTTACTTGCAGGATTCTTCAATGCCAGCTTGATCTCTGAAAAAAGGTTCATAGGAGTGGTTTGGAAAGACAGAACTGTGAGTCATGTGCACAGCTAAACTAGTTTAATTGTACATGTAGTCATGGTGGGTGACCATGGGAATGATCTGCTTGCAGGTACAACTGACCTTTAAAAATGAAGTCTTTTATCTCACCTTGTGTCATGTTCTAACAGTGACAAGTATAGGAGGTGTTAGAACTACACAGATATGTGGTGCATTTATAGATGACAAGGGGTTCGTGTGGAAATAAAAAAGAAGGTCTGCAATATGTAATTAAAGACCATGTCGTTATATACAGGATAAAATAGGATGAATTAACATTGGATAAGAAATCATGTGTATCCCAACCTTAAGGATGATCACAGAATTATTCCCAAGTCCCACTGGTATCCTGTTCAGCCTCAGGTCCACCTCTCGTCTCCTTTCTGCTGTCTAATGATACCTAAGTCTGTTTTCTGGATCGGCTCTAGTGAGAGGCCGCTCTCAGACCTGCTCCCTCCTGCTTTACCTTCCATTATCCCTGCTTGTTTCCTTCCATGCACCTACGTGTATATCTTTTTTTTTTCTTCAGGGTCATGTACTTGCAGAGGTCATTTGTCCATAAGTAAGGACCTGTCCTACATGCTTGCTTGTCCAACAGATGACTGTAATGCATCAATTATACATGTATCCTCTTTTATTACTTAGAAAGCTGCATTCTCTGTCTGCAGTGTCAATCTCACTTTGTTGTCTTTGGATTATTGGTTGTTATGAGACAGAATACATGGAGCAGAGGTCCTGTTGAAAACTGTCTGGAATCATCTACTCTACCTTTTACTTAGCATCTTTGAGTTTAACGTCAGTTTTTAGTCTACTTTCCCTCCCATGGCAGATCTCAAGGTCTTTACAGAATTACAAAATGCCATTGGTTTTTTGCATTATATCCATTTCTAAGAACTCACTGACAAGCATCAAAGAGGAGAAGAAAATAATCTGGAAGATCAGGTCAGTTACCCTAACATGCTGCACTGCAGTGTTTCAGAACATCCCTGCTCTTTTACCAGTAGACACAGATCAGCCCATGGATCAGTGGGGTTTATGGTGTTACATACCCTCCTTTTTGTCATAGTCCATAGCATGTGGTGAAGGGCCCATTACGGGGACTTCAGGTACAGAGGGGCAGCCCTCGTCAGGAGGACAGCGCTGTATTGCTGGAGGAAAGTGTTCTCTAGGAGTCATGAGTAGTTACTGATGGCTAGAGAAGAATTCAAGGAAGGATCTGGATATGATAACTTGATTTTATAAAAAAAAAAAAAAAGATGTTGGGTAGGATTAAAACATTTTTAGGAGTAGCTCTGTAAATCTAAGCTGGAGAAGAAGAGCTGAGTTTTACTCAGTGATTTTTGTCACGACAAATAAATAGAGGGATCTAGATGCTCTGTTGCAACATCTTTTCTAAGTAATGAATGTGGTACTGTACTTTATACTGATACGTATTTCTCTCTAAAAGCTTTTTTACTATTAGCTTATTCTAATATCAAAATAAACTATTTCTTCTAACAATGTGTTCAGTTTCTCTTACAGGAATACAATTTATTAGACCATTTCGGAGACTGTGATTCTTAAATTCTGTACGGTTGGACACTGTAAAATCTGTTTGCAGCTTTTTTCCAAAACTGTGAAGTACAAAGACTATGGCTTTTTTGGTGTATTTGCACCTCTCTGCAGGATGTGCATATATTTCAATACAAGTTCAGCTTACAAGTTTTAGAGGAACAGATCCTAGTCTTCTGGTGAAGAGCATTTACCCTCAGGAGATAAGGGCTGTACAAGTTACACAGTATGGTGCAAAGTCAGATACTTACGTTCTACTAGTGGCTTGTTATGTTCTGCTAGTGGCTTGTCTCGCTGTTTTCTATTTGTAGCATAGTGTTTTAAAACAAGGCTCATTACAGTAATATAAAACAAACGGTATTTTTGATTGCCCCCAGTCTTTTCCAGGTCCCACAGTTACGGATGCACCGTGAGGTTGAAAACAACTGAAACTATGATCCAAGGGAAAACAAAGCTGAACATCAAAGTAAAGACAAACAAAAGTGAAGAAAGAAAGGAAGAAACTAAGCACGCAGAAGGCAGCTGTCTTTTAGAATTAATTATAATGGACTGGAACTTATTTCTTACAAGCCACTTGAAAGCTGTTTGATAATTATAAAAATATTTATAGGCCAAGTTGACTTCCTTTGCTTATTCCTGGGAGACTGTGGATGGTGTATGCTTTAAGCAGCTTTGTCTGCTTGCTAGAAACCTCATTATGTTTTGCATGTTTTCTAGTTTCTCTAGTAAAGGACCTAAACCTCATCATGAGCCTGTTTCTGCAAGTACTACCAAGTAATTGAAACTGAGTATTCACAGTAATATACTGTTTCTGAATTAATTTCTCAGTAGTATGGAAGCATTGTAGATTATTATTTTTCTACTTGCAGGCAGAGTTGCTAGGTGTTCCAGAAGGTGCTTTCATCAAATTTGGACTAGATGCTGCGTCATTTTATGGTATGTGGTATTCACTGTGGTATCCATTCTGGATGCACAAAATTGCCACTGCATGAAAGTATTAAGTATATTTTGCATACATTAAATGCATTCAACTAAGCAAGTCAAGGTGGATAAAACCAGATGCCTAAATCCACAATCTCTGCAGTTCTAAGCACTTGTCAGTATTATTGACTCAGAGATTTGTGGGTGGTCTGCTCCTACTAAGAGCACAGATTTTTTTATCTCAGTCTTTGTTTTTCTGTTTATTTCAGTTGAACCTGTTTTTTTATGGCAGACTTTTAGTGGCCAGATTTATTCCACCCATCTTTGGTTACTTAGCAGAGATATATCAGCAAGGAGCATAGTTGTTCAAGGTCCCTGTGTAGTCAACAGGAAGAAATTGTTGTCTCTGTATGGCAATTAATATCTTTGCTGTTGTAAAATTGCTCTGGGGAAGTACCTTTCTAGCTCTCGTAGCTACAGAGCGAGCCTATGGCGCATAGGCTTCTGACTTAGATGCTACAGTGAGATTTGAATAATGGTATGAAATGCGTAAATATTCTTTAACTTGAAATGTCTTGGTACATGCATCTGCATCAATTTAGGCATAAAATACTTGCCTCTTGATTTTTGATATTTAAATAACTTGAAATATCATAGTCCTATGTAAATATGCTTTTAAGGTATTTAATTAAGAACTAAGAATTATGGCTACAACACCTGAAATTTCTGGAAGGAAGCTCATTTATTGCCAAAATTATTGCCTAGCTGTCTGGCATTTTTACTAAATTTCTGCTTTTCTTCCATAATTATTTGGTTTCTGTTCCAAACCTCCTCCTCCTCCTCCTTATTTAACTTTGCCTTATGAACAAAACATCATTAGCATACCTCACATCAATTATACATGAGGCTAATGAAGAATTAGACACTACTTTAACTTCTGTTCAACTTGTAGCATAGAAGCCAGGCTGAAAAGTTAATTTATTTTTTACAAGATGATCCCCTTCAGTAAGAGTTAGCACGAAGTAAGGAAAGAGTATGCAGGTAGGAATTACAGAACCATTTCATAACTGTCTAGAGAAAAAAAAACACATGTACCATCTGTGCAGAGAGTTAGAACTCCAGATGAATGTACTTATGAAAGGCAAATATTTTGTGCCAGACTCATCATTGGCAATCATGATTCAGCATTTATTTCTAAAGTTCAGTGGTCGCCACTCCGGACACAGGTGGTGGTAATCTTTGTGAAAATAAGCAAATACCAGTCACTCTTATCATGTAGGTTGACACAATCTAAGAAAACTCTCTTTCCACAGAGAAGTATGATAGGCAATTATTTCCATGAACCCTCCTCCATAGCAATATCTAGCAAGGCAGGCAGTCAGGTGAATCCCAAAGCCTTAACCGTCCATTAAAGCATGGTTTGAAATATGCAACTGTTGCAGTCATCAAGATTTCTGTATACTTCATCTACACTTTTGAATGACTCTAAGTGTTGTCTATTTTTATTGTATTTTATTGTTGGCATATGGTTTTGTTAATCAAGGTTGTAATACAACTGCATGTGTACTTAATGTATTTTAGAATCAAGTTTATTTTGTTCTTGACTGTACTTTTTGAAGAGAAACAGACAATCCCATAAAGGCAAACATGGTGCTTTGCAGCATTTTCTGTCTGTATTTAGCGCTTCCAGTATTAGGAAATGTGTGTCTTCTTGCACATCATAACAAAAAATGTCACAAAGGCCAGGCATCAATACATGGGAGTGATCTCATGAAGCTTTCAGGAAAAACAGCTGCTTCATATTATTCCACAAGGATAAATCACTCTCAGGCCATAAAAAAATTGTGCACTCTACAAAAGGAAGCCCTCATTTTCTTCTTAGTGGATGATAAAGCATTTTTCAGTAAATTCTAATTAGTTCAGAGAGAGACTTGGAAGACCAATATCAAAATAATGAGTCATTCATAAATTGGATATGTTAAATGCATTGTGACAGCCATCATTTAAAGTAAATTACTTATTTTATATACAGAACATGTTGTAACAGCCTCCTCCTCCAGCTAAGAAATCCATTAAACTCCTCAGTGTACAGTCAATTGGATCACTTGCTTACTGAGACATTCATATTTCTAATAAAGAGTAATTGGACAATGCAGTAGGATAGAAATGTAAAAAGAACTTTTCTTTTTATACCATCAGATTAATTTCTTAAAATGATGTTACAGTCATGCGATTTCTTAAATCCTTATTTAACTTTAAAAGCTTCAAGCATGCCTATAATTAAGTGAGTAGTTCTTTCACAGCAACAAACTATAAAAAGACCCTTCAGCTACATCTGTAACGCAGGTGCTGTAATGAAAATAGGAAACAATGAGTGCAGCACTGAAGAGACAGGCTGAAAGCTGCATCCAGTAGGGGCTTTTGGAATAATAATAATAAAAAAAAGGATACTTCAAAACCATTAGAACCAAGACTCAAAAAATAGTGTAGGAGTGAGAAGGAAAGTGGTTGGGAAGGACAGTGGGAACAGTGCAAACAGGGAGCCCACAAGCTTGCTTCCGTGTTTTACATAAAGTAAAGCTGGTAATTTGGAAGTGAATGATGACAGAACACTCTTGCTTTAAGTAATCGTCGTATATCCGGAGGAGAACCACAGTCTGAAAGGTCTGTGTTTATCTTTCCGTATATAATGTCTACCTTAACACAATACCTAATGTATTGTCATTGCCTTGTGTGACCTTGTGAGACCTTGTGTGTAAATGACAGAATTAAGATAAACAGATAAGAGATAATTATAAACAGATGTGTGTCACATGGAGGTTTGCAGCCACAGTGGTTTTCACAGACCTAAATAAATTGATTTAAAACTGGTTTTAATTACACCAGTAGGACTGCTGTGTGCTGATAGGGCATCAGGTAGGCCTCAGTTTCTGTGTTTTGACATAGCCAAGGGGCTTTTAGTGTGTTTGATCTACTTACGTATTAGGTGTGTTAACATACATTATTGACTGATTAAGGTAGTGAGGCAAGTCAAAAAACCAAAACAAAATAATATAAAGAGCCAGATTCTCTTCTCATTTACACTTACATAATTGAAAATATTTGATGTAATTTAGCACTTACACTGCTGTCTGGTAAAAAATTGTTCAACAAACTGATTTTGTGAGAAATAACTTTTTTAACAATAGAGTAATATTAAATAGAAATTATTAAGTAAAAAAACCAGCATTGATATCAGGTTATGTCTCATAATTACAGAAACTAGCGTGTTAGATGTGCAATCTTAGGGAAAGTTAATTTTCTTCTATCTCTGTTTCTGTAACACAAATCGAACTGTCTCTAGCTTTGATTTTTTTTTTTTTTTTGGTAGTTTTAAGTTAGTGTTACAAGGATTTGTAGAAGGTATAGGTAAAGACAGTGTAATTTTAAAGATGTAAATTATATCTTTACTTGCATTTCCACTCTTTTCTTTAGCCTTCCGGTTTCTTAAGTCATGGCATGATCCATATGAATTGTCTCAGATTCCACACCATAACTTAGAAAGAAGAGAAACTTTTACTTTCGTTCATGTACGAGAAGCAAACTTCATATCAGGACCAGATGCAACACCAGCAAGTTCACCTTTTCTCTGAGGAAGGCATTTTTCCAATGGATACAAATTCTAAATGGTAATTTTGCTAATATTTGCTTATATTTTGCTCTACTTTATTGTGACGTGAAGTAGAGTTGTAGTTTCAGCAGTAGAAGCTGACTAAACAAGCACTGCCTGACTGAAAAAGCAAATGTCACCTGCTTTATCGTGGACTCTGGTGTTTATAAACAGAAATGGCAATGTAATCCAGTTCTGCTCTAAATCACATTTGCAATAATTTCCCTTCTCAGAATGCATTTCTTCAGAGCACGGCATAAGGCTTCTGCACAGTAGATTGCTGAATTAATGCACAAACTTTATACTGAAAGCTGAAGAAGTTATTACAAAGTGCCACTTGTTTTTCGCACTTATCACCAGGAATTTTAGTCTTTAACCTGTTTCGAAAACACTTACTTAAATACCTTTTGCAGCCCACCTGCAAACTGTGATTATTCTCTCTCTTTCTCTCTCTCTCTCTGTCCAAGACCATTTGCTTTACTTCAGGCAGTTGACTGAACACAGAAGCACTGCTCAGGAAAGGATGTTGTAAGGGGATATTTCCTTGCACTCAGTATTACTTTTAGGGAAGATGAAGGCTAACCACAGGGCCTGTCTGAAGCATCAGCTCTAAGCCCTAAAGAACCATGTAATTCATCTTGGATTTGGTTAACTAAAGTCTTTGTCTATACTGCTAAATAAGAAATTGGCTGGGAAGCATGCTTGAGGGCCGTGGGTCAAGCAAGCTGGATCCCTGATTTTCCACACTGCTTAATAACCATCTCATTTCTGGGCTCTGCTTTGGCCAGCACCAGCTGACTCTTTCTGAGCAACACTCGGCTTTAGTTGGCAGACAGTACATTCCAGGAACAGGGTCCAAAAGGGACGGTGGACAGCACTGCACGAGGTTTGGCTCCTCCCAGCTACACACTGGCCCAACAGGCTTTATATCCTCAAACACTCCCAGGTAACCTCATGTTACACCCCATTCATGCAACACAGGATTCAGCGTCATCCTAAAACAACAACTGCAGATAGGTCTGCAGCAGAGAGGTTTTTCAGAAACTGACTAAAATCTCCTCCTAAGGCAGAAGATATACATGGTACCCAAAAGAACCCCCAGATAGGGATCCATCCTTGGACTTGGTCTGTGGGCACAGCCAGATAGTCTGCTAGAAAAAGGAAACACAAACCAATGTGAAGACAAGCAGAGTGAGAGATACTAACGAGGTTGGTTAGGTGTTGCTTCATTTTTTATGTTTGATTAATTGACTTAATTTTTAAATTTTAATTGAATAAGCTGATGTTATTTTCAAATTAAAGATTTGCATAATGTAAAAGGTGTTTTGGATATCTTGGCAGACTTCATGGAATGAAAATCTTAAAAGAGAAGTGCTGGTCTAGTCCTGAAGTGCCAATCACTTGAACATGGGCCACAAGCATTCCAAGAGTCTCTCCTCCACAAAAGCATTTGGTTTGGAAACTGCCTGTGGGAACTACTCATTTGAGCAACAACTCTCCTGTTGACAAGTGTTATGTACCACTTCTGCGGCATGTTAGGGGGCTGGAAGCAGGGCTGGAGACTTTAGGACTGAAACTGTAACTCTCTATTGAACAATGATTGTGGTAATAAAATTCATGGTGTATGACCTTCCTGGTAAGAAGTTAAATTCCCATAAAGAACAGGACAGTGGAGGTGGAAGATACATTGTGGAACGCGCATACTGCAAGCTTCAGCTGTTGTACAACTATGTAATTTCAGATTGTCCTTTGGCTGACTGACTGTATGCACATTCAATTAGTGATGGGCCAAAATCCAACAGTAGTGTTCAGTCAACTGTAAGCTCGGGGGTACCTGACTGGAAGGTTTCTGGAAATTCCAGGTAAGTCATGAGAGAAGAAGTCCAACTACCTTATTAGTTGTTTATTTTACTATAGTCTGAACTCTGTATGAAGCGCTTCTGGAGAGAGTTTCCAAAGCCATCATTCTCTCTGCAGTGGCCACAGAGACCTGAGAAACACCTACAACTGAATGTTTTGTCTTCTAGAAATAAAAATCTATCTCTATGGGAAATCTGAAGAACTCTCTTATCACAGATGCAGGTTGTTTGGGGAAAGTACATGTGGAGGCAAAGCTGTTTTTCATATGGAAGTCTTAACACCTTTGTTCAGAATCTAAGATCCTTATCTAGATGGAAAAAATCACATAAAAGGAGGAATCTACTCTCTCTTTATTGAGGTTATATACTGTACAAAAATACTATAATCACAAAATATGATATAAATATAATTATAATATAAAAATACTGTAATCTGAAAGCTAAAGTATAGGTGTACTTACAGTGTTAACGTGCTTGCAGGATAGATGATGAGAGCATATGTTATGTGAACAGCACATTAGTCTTATACAATCAGGCTACAGGTAAGACTGAAATGTGGTGGGAAGAGAATCTGAACCCTCCCTTGTGCACTTCCCAGCTTTCTCACTGTGGTTTCACTCTCCAACCTACCTGCTGAAATGAACAATTTCATTTAATGCTAATATTTAAGTGTCATGATTAAGTGCTAGTATGAGGTAGTCTCTCCCTGAGAGCTGTTTCAGGCTATCTACAGGTTCCACAAGACAACACTACTACCTTACTTTAGCTTTAAATTCACAGGGATGAAAGTCGCAGTAAAAACGTATAGTGTCATCACTTACCAATCATACAACCAAATTCCCCAGGCAGATTTTGGAATCACCTGTTTACAAAGGTATCTTTATTGACCCTTTTGTCGTTGAAAAATTACTACTTGTGCACATATGGAATAATAATATTCATGAAGAGTACAATTAGTAGCAATGTATAATAGAGTGCATTGTCCCCTGAAAATATGAAGCCTAACATTTTAGTGCATTCAAAACCATTTAGTAGTAGTGAATACTTACAAAAACTCAAGAGTTTCATAGTAGCATAGAATAGTGACCTAACTAATTCATAGTTACTGAGAAAATTATTTTCGGGTGGTTTTATCTGTAAGAACAACAGAAGCTTTCAGATCTGCACTCATGAAGACTGAGATCTTGTTTTGTTCAAATTGGATGTACCTCACCCTGTGCCCACTTTAATCTGATTCCTATTCATGGGACAGAGTTCCTTGCTGATGGTAATGTTCAATCAAGGTATAGAATTTCAATTTGTTTACCTGCTAACACTTAACTTTTATACAGTTCATACTCTTGAGGACATTTCTCCAACAGACGTTTCACCAGAAAAAGCTAATTTCAAGTAAGTATGTTGCTGTTTAAAAACTCTTCCCCATCATACTAGATCACAGGCTCATTCTCCTTAGAAATTAATTTTCTAAATGTAAATGTTTCAAATTACCAAGATCCATTCCAAGAAAAAAATAATGCTAATGAGGCAACTTGACTTGTCTCACCTATTTCTAGCTTACTATTACAGTAAATATATTTGAGGCTCTCAAATAGTAATCCACCTTACCACCAGTAGTAGCATTTGTGACAAAACCATTGTTCAGAATTAAACAGCATTTCGATCCAGGTTTTATTTTTCTGTTCTTAAACGAGGAAAGTGTGTATCTATAGATGATACATTTTTGCAAACCATTCACCTTCTAATTTTGGCTTTTAAAAATTAATGCATCACTGCAACAAAAAGAAAGCAGTCTCTGATGGTTACTATTTGGCTACATGAGGCTTTGCACAGATGACAATTATCTCAAGAATGTTAGATTAGTTGAACTCAGGTCTCATAGTAACAGGATTGTGTCACATTGATTCTGACTGTTTTGGAGACTCGTTTGTTAATTCAAACTGTTTTCATATGTTTGTCAGCTAACTGGTGTTTCACTGATGTAGGAGCTTACAAATAGCATAACCAGGTTTCAATTGCATTTACAATATTAATGTGCATTTTTATTTGCATTTCATTCAGCTTGAACAATGAAAATATATGGACATTCAAAATCCAGGCACTAAACGCCAAGTTAACAGCATTGCAGAGGAATAATGAAATTCTTTCCTCTGAAGTTAGACTTTCCTGAGACAAGTGTATTAATATGAATGCTTTCACTGTTTGCTGTAAGTAAAAAACCCTAAATTGCAGCCCAGCAAGATGAAAGTATTTAATTGGACCATCAGTAACTCATGAAAGAAGGACAGGATCTGCCAGGTTCTTCTATGCAATATTCATGTATATGATCAGCTAGAGTTCTAGCATTAAATAACACAAAAAAATGCCTAAAGAACTTTCTCTATAAGAACCATAAGAAAAAATTCCAGAAATACTACTTGATTTTTTAAATCTATGCTTAAAAATACAAACTTTTAAGTGCTTTTTGTTTAGTCCTTTCCTACCTGCCATTCTGCAATTGCTTGGTCAAACTTTTCTCCCTTTCCTAAGTGTAATTTAAAATTCCCATACAGAGTGCGTGCTCTGCCAGGTAAGTTTCATTTTCAGAGAACAAACCACTGTATCCCCGGATGAGAGTTCTTCCCCACAGAAAAGCCAGGATGCACTTTTGGTTCCAAGGATCAACAGAAATTTATGTCAGCTTCATGAAAACATAATACAAAAGACTCATCCTTGCCATGTTGACATTAACTTATAAAACAAAGATACAGCATAAAAATTGTGGGAACACTATACAAATAAAAAATCAGTGAAATGCTAAACAGAACAGAAATTCTTCACTTATACTGCTGTAAAAATGCATAAAGTGTAAACTAAGATAATGTGAGAGTACGCCAAATTTTATTCATATTTTTAAATATAAAGATGATACGGAAAGATTTATTGCATATACCAGTGAGACTGTTATTTGAGTGGATTCTCCTCTTATCCGTATTCATTGACTATCCAGTTACAGTAGGTCTTTTTATTTAAGAAGCAGCAACAACTTTTTGAGATCTTTGTGCTCAAAATACAACCGCAATGTTTCCGTCAGGTGTTTACTCCAGATACAGAACGACTGTTTGCTTTAGAGGCGTATCTGGTATGCTAAGCCTCACTGGATAGTCAGTCTATTTTATCAAGGAAGTCTGAGCTACAAAAGCTAAATATTTTTTATTGTCTTGTAGTATTAAAGTAGTTATAAAAATAAAGTACCAACATAATTTCATGTACAACAGGAAAAAAACCAGCCGTATTATACTTGGCTCGAAGTCCATATCTATATAAAGAAGTGTTCATTTAACTAAGTTAAAAAAAAAAACAACCAACCCCAGGAACCCTCAGTTCATTAAACACGAGGTTCTCTGGTTTTCTTCTATATTCACTGCAGCATTATCTTTAAAGTATAACCCCCCTTTTGAAATGCACTTTAGCTAGTTATTTCCTGACTCCTGGTTTTTAGATCATCCACTCTACACAGTCACTTACCATACAGAATGATTATATACAAGACTCCGGCTATTTGACATATATACAAAAGTGATGAATCTCAGGCTTTAAGAATATAACGCCACCAGTATGCCCAAGCAAAGTCCTTGCAGGTCACAAAGAACATCAAAGCACTGGTTGGTGTTTTATATTGTATAGTGAACATAAGTGGACAAAAAATTTTTTCTCAGTAACAGGTTATTGAAAAAACCCCAAACATCCACCGAATACTAATCCGTGTAAGCCTTCATGGTTGCTCCTGATACAAGTTTTGATTGTGAAATACCCATGTGAAATGTTAAGACACTTGCTGCATAAAAATATGTTTCTTCTGAAAACGCGCTGGATCCTTCCAAGTCACACCCAGGGTTTCCATCCAGGAAAGAGTCGGCTCAGATTTTTAGGGTCCATGGCCTGCTGTATGAGGAGGTTCACCTGCCCTCCCACACTGAGCACTGTTCCCTCCTCAACACCTTTCAGCTTCTCCTGAAGCCTCATCAGAACACGCTCAGCCACTTTGTTAAAACTCTGGTCATCACTGCTGGCAGAATAAAAAAGAAAAACAGGGGCACTAGATATGGATCCTGAGCATCAGCAACACTCAGTAAGAGAACCATAAAGCAAGGCAACAGTGCAGCAGGCAGACAGTAAGAAAAAAATCTTGCACCTGGCTTTTCTTTTACATTCTTGTGGATCGGTATTGAGTGTGGAGCTCATGTCAGCCTCATCCTCCGGTCTCTGCTGCAAATACAAAGCTTTCAAAGGGTTCATGGTCCAGTCAAAAAGAGGATCATAGAGCAGCACCTACACAGTAAATAAACCTCTACTTAATTTAAACTGTTAATTACAACTAGTTCAGTGCCCTAGAAGGAAGAGAAACAGTCGGTAATGCTCATGCTAACCACAGTATTAGGAGGTTTGGGTTTTTTGTTTTTAAATCCAATAGAATTGGGCTAAATTGCTTAGTAGAGAATCCAACAATAAAACTGCATCTGACCATTGGCAGGTATTTGCGTTGTTCGTACTTGACTCAGTTTTGCCACTCAGTCCCATCTCAGCAATGAAGAGGTCGTTTTTTAACACACTTCTAGGCACTAAATATCATCATTAGTTTTTAATGCATAGTATAAGCTGCTTTTAAAAATTACTTTAATTTTCTTCTTTGTGAATTACATGAAGAAGATTTAACTCAATCGGCACTACTCATGCTAGGAAGGTTGCACTATGGCCAGAAGCGTTTAGATACTGAAGAGGGAAAACTGCATATGCCTGAAACTAATAGATCCCACAGAAAATGCAAACTGGTCATAACTTTATTGAAGATTACATGAATTAACAAATCTGGCCAACACTATTACATTCAAATTCAACAAAAAAACCTTACATGAATATTTGGTATAGTAATGCATCTGAGAGCAAAGACAAGAAACTGAAGATATTCTGGCAGGTTACTATCAGAAAGAATGAAAAAACGCTTACCTCTACGATAGTCAGCAAAGCTTCTTGAGAATTTCTCATAACAGCCATTGTTTTCTCACAGCATCTAGAAAAATTTTACTGTATTTTTAGGTTCTTTTTGGTAAAACAGAATGGTATTTTCATCATTTAAATAATGGACATTTGTGCCCTTTTAAAGGTTAATTTCTAACATGGGAATAACCTCTCTGATATTTCCATTTTGGAAAAATGGGGTTTGAAATTTGGGGTTTGCAAGTACTATGTTCATGAACATCATGAAAATCTTGAGTGATAGAAATGTCCTGCTCTTTAGGACTCTCTTGGGTCATTCACAGGAGATAGGATGGAGGTTGACAGAAACTCAGCCCGTCTGGGATTTTTGTGTTTTGCAGCTCAAATCTACTGTGGGATTTATATTTTGCACTTGCAAAGTGATATCAAATATATGATCCAAAAGAGGAAAAAGACTGCAAATTACTTACATAAAACTGAACAGAAATAAAAGACAGAACAAAATGGTTCAAAGAAACTTAATAGCTCCGAATATATAGTGTAGCTCTGAAAGAAATACATAGTTCTGAAGGAAAAAAACCCGACAGTCTAAATCAAGGGATGAAATTCAGCTGTGGAGCCTTTGGAAACACTGAGCCACCCCGGGATTCCACAAGAGGGTGACAATAACCCATTAGTTCGTGAAGAATATGAAAAGCTGGGCAATAATAATGAACTTGTAATTGGTTATATAAATAACAGCGTATGAGTCAGAAGACAGCATTTATGTTTGGATATTATCAGCAGAAATCTGAGGCTCCTCTCAAGCACCAGGACTATTTAACATGCAACAATCATAATACCGAAAGTACTCTGCTGCCCCCTTACCCCTATGCAATATAGCAGCACTTACCTTCTGAAGACTCCTTCCACCCCAGTAATACCCATTCCATCCACAATGTCCCTGGTTAACCTAAATGGAACAGTCTCTGGTGTGGGAAGGATTTTACCTTGCTCAAAAGCAACCCCTAAATGAAAGGATAGTAAATGTTTTAAAAAATGTTAAAGTAAAGAAAAATTCAGGTTCTCTTGCCTGCCCCACTTACCCAGATCTATATGCACTAGTTCTGCCGTTTGTTCATCAATCAAGATATTCTGAACATGTCTGTCTCCGAGTCCAAGAATGTAGCCAACTACAACAAAAAGGTAACTGCTGAAACCACATTTATATGCCATAAAAACCAGGGAAAATTTAACACAGAGAAGATTATTAGAATCAGTGTAGCAAAGATTAAAAGTGAGAGTATTTCTTCCACCATGCTCCAGTAAAAAGCAAATGCCATTCCACAAATCCAAAAATAAAAGGTTAACTGAATGCAATTGCAAAAAGGTTATTCCCATATGGATGTGTACTGTTTTATCTACTCCACAGCCTTCTTGCCCATTTCTCTCTCTAGCTTTCAAAAAAAAAAAAAAAAAAAGATAAAAAGCAAGCGCATAATAAAATTAGGGTTTGTTATTATTACTATTTTTAAGAAAACCTTTTAACTCACAGTATCATGTAATCCAGAAAACAGGACTGGACATAATTCAGTCCAAAATTCAGTCAGGGCAGCTCATCTATACTTAAATAGTTCCTCGGTGATTCTTGTCTAAGTCAGTTTTAAAAATCTCCAGTGATAGAAATTATAAGATCTTTCATTTAAGCCTATTTCAGTGCTTTACTGTCCTTAAATGTAGAAACCCTCCGAACTAAATCTCCCTTGCTGCAATTTACACCTCTTACTGCACAGACATGGATAGCAGTAGTATTTCCTACAGAAATCTTTCATCTGAATTCTGTTAAACTGTAGATTTACTTCAATTTTGTTTCAGCAAAAAAGGGAGTGTATAAACAACATGTTAACACCTAAAATAGGATCTACTGTAATGAATACAATCTACTATCAAATGTCTTCCACAGACTCAATACAGAACTGAGTCATCCAAAGGAAATCCACAATCCAAGTACATGTATTTCCTTATTAAGACAGAAAAATCAAAGGAAAAATGCCAAAGCTTAAAAAACCATTTCAGCCATGGCTAATGATGCCAGTATAAAGAAAGTAAAAGATTAAGCTTTTCCACTCAGTTAAAACATTTGAGGCTACAGATGAAATGAATAAATGTTAAATCAGAACAACAGAATTAGTCAGGTAGAAACCTCAAAAAAACTACCAGAACCTAAAAATAGAAACCACTATATAAAACAAAGAAACACAGAATCTATCTTTCTACTGCAGAAAGGGGTGGGGAGGGGGTGGGAAGTGAATCAGAAATCTTAATTACAAGAATAACGCTGGTGTTCTTGCTGGCTTTTTTTGCCCCCTGCTTCCCCTTTTCTGACGTGTGACAACATCAGAATAGCCACTACCTCTGAAACGGGATAAACCCTTTGTTTACATAATCTAAAAAGCCAATGCTAATAATCCGATATAGTACCTATAGAAGATGTAGCCACACTGCGAGTGTACGCCAATCGTTTTTCAAACCACACAGCTGGATCCAGGAATTTTTCCATGCAGAAATAACGAAACACAGGCTGAAAGTTCTCGCAGACTTTCATGAAGATGTTGTATTTCTCTTCAGAATGTTTCTTTTGTGCATCCTTTAAACAAATAAGAAATGTTTTCCTCATGACTGACTACTTTGAAAGGAAATTACCTCTTCCTTTGAAAGAAATACATTCCTCCTTTCTACCCCCCTCTCCTCCATCAAATGCTATTCTCCCTCCATTCTCTCTCTGTGCTATGAATTAATGTCTTTTTTACAGCAGTCATTAATGCGCCTATCTATCTGTTTTACTAAACAATTCTATTTTCATACACAACTCATGGGCTACATGTAACAAACCGACTCCCATTTCTTTGGCTTAGCAAGTGTATCTACTTTCTATGCATGTACAGGTAGATGCATCTTGTCAGATACTTCCCCTTGCGCTCTGTTCTGGTACCTTTGCTTATCTGATGGCTCATGTCACTGTGAGAAAGTCATTCTCATTCATTCACATGCGAAAGCTGCACAAAGCCAAAATTACTTTCATCCTGTTAGTACTACACAGATTTAAAAGGGAATAATTTCTTGCACAATCATGGTGATTTAAAGTAAAATTTGCAACTTTCTAAATGTATGGTGAGGTCATTTGTGAAACTAAACAAATCAGCTGAATCCATCCAGCAGCTACCTACCATCAGAAGAACGAACCTTCCCCTACTTGTATCTACTGAACCAGGTATGTTTGTGCCAGTTTACATAAGGTTAGTCTTCCTTTGGCTCAGCTCCCTGAACTGACTCACTGCGGGGGGCAGAGGGTACACGGCTGTCACGGCGGTGGCGGCAAAGCCGGACCCCTTCACGCTGTCTAACAGCAATTAAAATGTTACATTAATCTCAGCTGCATTCTAAAACCATATTGTTATTTTCAAGGACTACTATTTAGAATTTTGGTTTATTCATGAAAATAAAATGATTTTTCAATGCAACGAGAAACATGACAAATACTAATTCAATCCGTAAGATAACTTTATATTAACTCTGTTGGGTCTCTGAAATGATCATTTGGAATTCCAATAGATTTCTATTCTAGAAAAGAGTTCACAGATTTCTTGGAGATTCAGCCGTATTCAAATCTTTCCTGCAACAGTCGTTCATTTAGCAATTTTTGATTTTGTAAAAACTCTTCCCAGGCTGCATTCAGGTTAGTCTGAAGAACTATTAATTCCATGCCACTAGTCATATACATTACTACATACTAAAATCATAGCATATAATTCTCCATAAATACCTAAAAAACCCCAGTCCTCTGTGTAAAAGAATGTAAGCCAGATATTTTTCTTTAATTATTTTGACTCACCATCATTACTTTCTGACACTGATAACTGGAGTAATCTTTTGGCCTGTATCTCTTGTGAGCTCCCTCTTCGACATTCACAAGAAACTCCCCAATGGGAGTTGTTCCCGAGCACCACTCAAGAACACCACTTCTCTGAGAAAGGGGAACCACCTGTAAAAACAAAACCAGGGCTGCATGGGGGAGGGTTATACACACACACACCTATGAATACGCGTGCTGCAGAGCATGGGTGCATATTTGTGTTTAAAAAAGACCAAACCATACAGCTGACCACAATATATGTTCTAAATCCACATGTATACATATATAAAATACAGTCAAGGTTTTTCTATCAAATAACTTGCAAATTTTGTCCTAGCCCAGAGAACCCTCCACTAGGTACTTCAATACAACTTAATGATTATACTCAATTTGCATGTTTGCGTCAGCATTCTGAATGACCTGTGATTGCCAGCAGCTTGCTACGCTTGAATGGGATAATACAAGCATTGTGCAAATTCCACGTAAAAAGTAAAATCTGGAACAAACGTGGTAGCTGCGTGAACGTATTAGGCTTGTCTTAGTCTGCTTCTCATCCTAGGGAACAGTTCTCACTTTGTAACTGGCTGTAATAGTTACCTCAACTGCTGCAGCAGACAGAATTGGCCAGAATGAACGATCTCCTGTCCTCAGAGAAATAGCTAATGCCAGTTTCCTTCAATTTGCTTTTCTTACAGATTTCTCATAATGCAACCCCCATTCCCTTTTTCCCAGCTCTCATTCATTTTTCACACACACAAAACCCTACGTCTTCATTGAAAATTATTTTTAAAATATGACACTAACTCCACCTGTGAATTCTTAAAACTACGCTAGCAGTTCAGATAAGCTCCTTTAGAGATTCTGGAGCGCGTATTTCTCATTTGTCAAAGACAGGAACTTTTACTTAGAGAGTAGTTATTCAGAGGTCACCTTCACAGCTATTATTATAATCCCAAGCACATAAAAAGGAAGGAGGAGGGGAAAGTTCCTGTTCAAATACATTCGCTGCATTCACAGTAAGAATTTATTGCAGTATTCCCAATTCCAACAAAAACAGTTCTGCAATTCAAATTCTGCATGAACAGACCCTAGATGGGACTTCTGGATTCAATTGTAAGGAATATTGCAAGACTAAATTAATTCTTAATTAACTAAGGAATATCACAAGACTAAAATTAATGAGAATTCATAAACAAACTCGTATGCTGAAATTTAATGACTAGCAACTTACAATTCAAGGACAGTGTACAACTTAATTTCTTTTCAATTATAAGTTCATATAAAGAAAGCTTCGAATAGCATTTAAATATATATTGGGCATCAGAATTTTTTCTAAGGATTTGGAAAAAATTAAATTGTGATAATTGTTGTAATTAAATTGTATTGTTTATTGAATACCTTAAGGAGCAGTGACTATTTTAATAACACATAAATAAATACACTTTTATATTGTCTTTGGGTTATAAAAAGGAAAATGGGGAATATGCTTTATTGGTAGCATTTATTCCTCTGCTGCAGCAGCTGTTCAGGGTTACCTTATATCTTCGGATAGTTAATTTTCTCTTTCGTGTTTCAGTGTTTTGCTGGAGCAATGTATTGCACATCTGGAAAACCTGTTGCATAACAGCATCTTGTCTCAGGTCATCACGGCCCTTCAGCATAAACAGAAAAAGCCGTTAAAGAACAATTTTCAGCATCCAACTTCTTGCTCAGCTTTAAAAAATTATTTTAAAAAATTCCACAAAACACAAGTTACTCTTCCACAATAATCACCTGTAACAAAATGTAATTAACAATTGTTTTTTCTCTGTATTTGGTTTTCTAATAGCGCTCAGATGCTTAAGTAGAACCATCATTAACTTAAACCGTCACCTTTTTCTTCTTTTTTTTTTTGACAAGTGTTATTTGATTAAGGTTTCAGCCAACCTACATGCCTTATAGTACCCTTTTTAAAAACAGATGTTGCATTCACCGTATTTAGCAGCCCAGCACACGGCTGAAGCAGCATCAGCTGGTATTGCAGTCCTGACTATTGGGTGCAGATCTAGTGATTTGTGCTTCTCTCTAACACTTTCAAAACCACCCCATACCTAACAGCAAAACAGAATTCTCCCAGCAGCTGCTGAATGTTTTCATTCAAAGACAGACAGAATGAAATCAACTGAGCTTAAAGAGAAAAATTTTTTTAGAGATTTCTGTTTCTATGTGCATGTTTTTGATTGTCTCTGAATTAATTTTTTATATGGGAAGAAAGAAAAAAGGAGGTTTAACACAAAACGCTGATGGCTTTTATGTGCTGTACACTCCAGGTCACTAGTTGAGACATGACCACGCAAGTCGCAGGTCACTAGTTGTCAGGTAAGCTATTATATATTACATGTTGAAAAATAATTACAGAAATATTTAATATTATTACTTGTTATTAGATTATTATTTATATTATTGTTATATTACTTATTATTAGTCTGTAATTTCCTTTATCAAAGCATTCCTGAACTGAGAAAACTGACACCGAACTGTGAAAAGTCTGCTCACAGTACGGAAGTGATACATGAGAAAACTGACAAGAGAACTTAAAAAAAATTCCAACATGCCAAGTCTCTGAGATATCATTACAACTCACAGAACCCACCTTAACCAGCTGCCTCCTTTCTTTACCATCTGATCCTACACAATCTATGATTTTAGGCAGATTCAGGCCTCCTGCTAAGCGAAATTCTGGCTTAAAAGACTTTATTGTCACCAAATTTTCATATCTTCCTGTGGGATCCACCTGAAATTATAAATTAGTTTTAAATTAATATAAATATTACCTCCATTCCACTCAGAGAAAGTCATAATGAGTTGTTTGCAAACCTCATTAGCAGACTATATGCTAAATATTAATATAAGCACTCCATCATCTACAAGGATAATACCCATTAAGGCTAAAAAAACATGCTGAGCAAAGGAGTGAGTTTGATTCCTCCTTCTTCACCTCATTGGTAGAGGGGACGTGATGCTGCAGACTTCCACTAAACGAGCTCTGACACAATTTCAGCCTGTCCCAACTAGCAGTCTCTCAAGAAAATGTTCATGTACAGTTGGGGGGCATTAGGCTTACATTAGGCTGCAAATGGACCCGATCTACAATCCTAAACTGTTGCAATCTACAGGATCTGTTATCTTCAGCCACCCTCCATATTCTCACGCCACAAAGCAACCCTACTCAGTTAGCTGTAAGGAAGTATCGCCCCAGCTGTTTACATCACAGATCTCCAACTATTTCCGACAGCTTGTACTGAAGAAGGCGGCAAAGAAAATACAATCGAGTCATAAAAAGGAGCAACACCTGGGGCCAACAGGAGCCCTACAAACTAATGCTATTTAGCACGGGTGGCAATTTCTAGCCTCTGAAGTCAAATGGCACCAAACAGACCCTTCACTTGTTTTATATAGCTTTACACACATAGCCTGAGGGACTTCAACACAGGGAAATCTTGCTTCATAACATTTAAATTTTAGGTGGCTGTGCCAAAAAGCAACCCTACACTCCTGAAACTGGTAAGTTTCCCAGGTAGAGCATGTGGCATCTGAGAATGAGTGCCTATGCACTCATCTAATCAACCACTTACGCTAATGGGAATGGATCATTCACCATTACTGAATGGTAAAAACATATAAGCTGGCCATTTAGGAACAGCAGAAGAGGCAGATCTATTAATTCTCACACCTTTCTGGACATTAAGTGCCTCCCTGAAACTCCAAGATACCCCCTAAAAATAGAGGAGATTCGAATTCCCAAATCTTCTCTGTGAGGATCTGTAGCACATCACTCCTTTTGATAATAAAAGACTAGTCAGTGGTAACAGTGGCAGTGGCAAAGCCATCTTCATACTATAAGCCACAATAAGCCACTATCCAGCAAATATAAGACTTGGGGTCAAGGTCTTCTAAAGCTTAAGGAAACCATCTCACCCTGCATCTCTCACCTGACAGGAAAGTACCCCTGATAGGCTGACCTGTAAAGAACATGCGAATTTGATGGAGAGATATACGCCCTGACTGCCATTATAAAAATTTGAAGTTGATTGTACGATTTGATATTATAGTGTATATTTATTTTAACTTCAGTCACCTTAATTTCCATGGTAGGAACAACAACATCCTCCAAGTTCTTCAGTTTAATAATTGGCTGGTCAGCTGGAATGCTTATTCCTTCTGTAATTAAAAGGCATTCCTATTTTTAAATTCAGAACTATAAACGTACATCAAAGTTCACAAAGAACAGCTTACATTGCTTTTGGGACCCCAAACCTCACTGCATACTTCTGTCGAGCTGATGACAGGACAACTGGAGTCTTCTGGAGTTTCATACTCAGAAAGTCTGAACCTTGCAGTGCAAGTAATTACTACTACTTTTAACCCAGACTAAGTTCTACATTTATCAAAAATAGGACACAGTGTTAGCACAATATCTCCTTTAGCTAAAAATCAATATTTAGAAATATACTTCTTAATCCAAGAAAATAAACCTTCACTATTAAAAACAAAAAATAATTTTTCCAAGACTTACTTCTTTGAGATTTCCATGGAGTAGCATCTACATTTGCTAATGTGATGTAAGCATCACAAAGTGCTTCGACGCCTCTAACCATATGAGCTTTCCTTTTTCTTACAATATTGATTATATTGCTAGCAGCCTCCATTCTGTCCTAAAAAACCCCAACGGAATACAAATATCAGATCTTGCAAACTACCCCTTCTAAGATTAAAGATGCATCATAACATGCAGTCAAATATGTACAGCTGAGATACATCATATGAAAACAGAGGAACTTGCAATAATGGACAGCCCTTTGTGATATGAACAGAAATAATTTGAAGAAAAGTTCTGTGTTGTCTAATCTGAGATAATGAGTAAATTAAAATATTATTGAGGATGGAGAAGGAGCAAATCTGTCCAAGCAAAGTGCAAAAAACCTGCAAAAATTCTTCAGAAAACGGGACAGGCAGTTTTGGATGTTCTTCCACCATCTTCCTGCTTCTGTTATTTCCTCCCAACTGAAGCAAAAGCCTGTCTGCAAAAGGCAAGAATCTGACCACGTGTCCCTTCTGTGCCTAACTCTGAGAGACTTAGTTGAGTTTAGCATAACCCTACTCCTAAGGGTGGGACCACAAAAGAACTACAAATGTGAGAGAAAGGCAAAAAAAAGCCACATAAAAATGTGGTGAAAAATTATGTCAGTGTTGGGGTTAAGAGGGTAATGACAAACAACCATGTCAGGCCTATGGTGATGGGGGAAAGAAGGGGCATTAATCTAGGTATGAGATGATTCCAAAGGCAGGTTCCAACAAAAATTGCGCAATAACAACATTAACATGAAGCCACAGTTCAGTATTGCCCATCATCATGGCTTTTAACATATAAAGGTCATAGAAAGGAACAAAACATACACTGCACAAGGCTAAATACTTACATAGAACAGATGTTATCACTCAAAGCAGAAAAAATACTCAATTCAGTATGTACTTTTAACAACAAACCCACTCAAGTCTTTGTTGCATCTAAAATGCCTTTTACAGAATCACACATCAAGGACATTTATCACAAAACTCTTTGCAATAATTGGGGCTATTCATTGCAGGAAAAGTTAACCATGTTTTGTTCAACCCCGTAATTACTTCTTTCAAGAATAATTACCAATGTATGCACAAAAGGAGGTTTTTTAATTATTAAAAGTACTTTTTTCCTCCTGCTCTTTCTTAACAAAAGTCAGCTGATGAGGCCTACACTAAAATACCCCTTGACATACTTTTTTTTTCATTTTTTAACAAAATGAAAGGACTGAATGTGATTAATAGAACAAAATTTTTTCTTGTTACCACATCAAGCTGGGAGATTTCTTTTGGTGCATTTTTAATTAACTTATTTCTTCTTATTGCATCTGGTTTTGTGAGGAGTTCATCTTTGTTAGCATTTGCCAAAGCTAATATTATAAACAAAGTATGATGTGGATGATCCAGTGAAATTCTAGACATTAGCTGTCAAGAAAAACAAAAAGATCCCATTATTGAAAACTGTACAGAAGAAAAAAAATTACTTAATAAACATTATTAATTCTTTTGAACTTCTAAGGTTCCTAATAGGACATAAAAAGTAATACTTAGATGGTATTTCCACAACTAAAATACATTCAATGTATATTCCTACACCTGCATAAGACTATTGTTATACAACAAGAAAATCAATTAAGCAGCAAGGAAAAAAGTCCCCAGTCCTCTCCCTCTCTCCCCTCACTATATTGATTTTGCATCACTCACTTTTAATACACCTTTATCTCCCTACATAACTCCTTTAGCTATAACTGCACAAAGGAAGATACATATTGCACTACTAAGCCAATTAAGGTATCTTTGGATACGAAAAGCATAAATTACATTATTCAGAACTTCATGAAATCCTAAACCACCCATCATCTTAGTTCCCATCCGAGCAGCTAGCTGGTACATCAGAGGCAAAAACTTGTATGAAGGGATCTTCTCTGCATTTTTCTGTAGGAGAGAAAATTCAGTTAGAAAGCTGTACTAAACACCAAAAAAACCCTGTAATCATAAAATACCAGGTAATGGGTAGCAATTTTGGTTTTGCATTTTTTTCTAAACTGAGAGTAATCATTGCTGTGTGATCAAATGGCAATCCAGTGAGTACCATCTTGGTCCATGTCTCCTGAATGCTACAAGTTCATAAGAAAACGATTATTTTCTATTCTACTAGAGCAGAGCTTAGATTCAGAATTCACTTCTAGATTCTTTGTGGCAAAAGACAATCCTAATGGAAAAAAAATTACAATCTAGTTTAAGACAAGAAACAATTGTGTGATAAAAATATGAATAAAGGAACACTTTCTATTTTTCAAAGATAATTATAACACAAAGCAAAGAATTAAATTATACAGATCTCTGTTATAAACAGATCATTCAGGTAAGAATTAACAGGTTTCCCACACAATTCTAGAAAAGATAGAACCAGCCTGAGAATGACAAATTTACTGGTCCCTGGCTACTGTGTTATACAGACAATCTAAGAGCACATCCTTTCACCTAGAAGTATATATAATATTATATATATAATATAAATATATATAACATAAACTAGAGTAACGTACTAAAGGATGTTGAAGATAGGTAGTATACAAGGTATGTAAAGAACAAGGTGAAAACAGTGAAAGATTATGAGATCTGCTTAATCATACAGACTTGTCAAATTAAAATGCTAAATTAAATTAAGTTAAAATGCATTGAGAATTACAGCGCACTCTGATGAAAAACTAACTGATGAGCAATGATGACTGAAAAAAGCAAGTTTGGAGGGAAAAGTTAAGGAGATACGTAGGAAAGCATACTGCACAGCACTATCAGTCATCTTACAGAAACACAGCAGGAGGAGAAGAAAGATGGGTAATTTAACTTCAAAGCATAAGGAAAAGTAAGAGCAGACATATACCTTCATCATTTCATTGACTCTATCAACTCCAGAATTTTCAAGCCATAGAGAACAGAGTCGGAAGATCCACATATCATGTTCTTCTCCACTTAGTAAACAGCTGATATAGTTCTCCACTGCTTTACACAAGAAACGTTTGCGATCCTCAGTTAGGGCATGTATGGCACATTCATCCAGTTCAAGTTCTCGCTGAACCTTCACTGTATATCTATGTGAACAGATATTATTTTTAAACAACAAATTATCTCTTCGAACTTACAGCAAGCCTGTTCCTAGTTCTCTTACTTATTTAACATTTTTAAAACTTGTTTTGTATGTACAAGCACAGTAAAATAAACAACTGAGAAACCAAATTGTGGGAGCTATTCCTTTGGTGTGTGTCCACACATACCCACCACTCTAGGTAAATTTTCAGTCGGTGTCTTTTTTCTTTTTAATGATTTAATCTCAGTATTAGTGTAAATGTGAATATCCAGTACAGATCAGTTGTGTACAAAGACTTCAATTTCCAACAGCTGAAGTTCAATTTTTTCCACTCACTTGCAATTGCTCTTACTAAATCTTTAAGAATTCTGTATTAAGATGAATTCCACTCTTTCACCAAGTGTGTAATGGAGAAAAATCTCAAACTCATTTATTTTTACTCTGTAATGTTTTCTCTGTCAAATAAACTGAACAGATCCAGGGAATAAATGTGAATTCCAGCCCATGATCATCCATACTCTTTAACTGCTATAACACTCCTTGGCTTAGTTTTGCCCCACGCTATCCAGCACTCTCCTAGACCATGTTCAGACTATTTGCAACAAGCACTACAGATCTGGCCACTGTTTTGTGGAGAAGGAAAAATTCAGCTGTAGAGAGGTGACCCATGCTGTATACCCCTTGCCCAGAGACTTAGTAAAGATGGAACCTTTGATAGCTCCATAGTAACCACCTCTCCACTGGAATGCTCACCTATTTGTCTGAACTCGACGCTCCCTGAGGAGGCCGACCTCCTCCTTGGCCTTCTTCAGTAATGCCTGCTTATTTTCAAACTCTGAGGATTTCATGTAATTCTCAATTCGCTGGTACTGATTATCTGAGAAACGAGCCAAAGACAGGAAAGCCTTCATCTTTCCTTTCTTCAGCTCATCACTGCTGTCTCCACTGTGGCTTGCAGCAATTTCCACAGCCTAAAAGGGAAGTTACAATAATGATAAGACTTATAATCAGATTAATAGTGCTGCATAATACTTGATTAAACTCTATCACAGAAAACCAGAAGAGCTGAGGTGGGAAGGGACCTCTGGAGGTCGTCTTGTCCAACTCCCCTGCTGAAGCAGGGTCATCTGCTCGAACACATTATTTAATGTTGCCCACGACAGAATATATATGCATACAAAATAAAA
Source organism: Nyctibius grandis (assembly GCF_013368605.1). NCBI lineage: Eukaryota > Metazoa > Chordata > Aves > Nyctibiiformes > Nyctibiidae > Nyctibius > Nyctibius grandis. The sequence goes on from NC_090659.1 coordinate 108,985,844, forward strand.
CCTACCACGCTGAATATATTTCTCCTAAGTGAATTTAATCTTTGAGGAGTGTTTCAGTGCAAACAGTCAAAAAGATTATCCTGTATGAAACAGCTTTAATAACCATACAGGAGTCTCCTACAGCTATCCATCTGTGAAGAGTAACTAGCATGAAAATTTACAATGGCTCTACAACTTTCTATCATAAGATGGTGAGGAAAAAATAGAAGACAAACCAAAAAGTGCCAGAAAAGAAAAAGAAATTATATGTGAAAGTCATGGATTCCAATCATCAGAAAGAAGAAAGCATATAGAGAGTAACAGAGAAAAGCAATTATGTACAGTTTCACAAATCAGCGTGTAATAAAGAAATGCAAGGTGAACAAATATTAATAAAAATGTTTCTACTACTGACTAAGAGTTTAAAAAAAATTACAGTACTTTGAAACACTAGAACAAGACTTTCCAGCACCTGGAAAGAGAATGTTACAAATACATTGCCCGTACTGAAAACATAGGCAAACGATCTGTCCTGAGAAGGAAAGGATGGGGATGGAGTGGAATAGGAAAGGGAAAGTGGACTAGTAGTTGTAATCACTGCACTTCTAAGCCAATATTACACAGAAGTTTCACTGTGAATTCTTTAAAGCCATATTATGAATACTTTATAAGACTGTGGTGTTATACAATACTATGTGAAACTATAATATTTTTATAAGAAACCACATTTTCAATCCAGAAAAATGAAGGCTGCATTGAAAAATTTACTTGACATTTTAACACCGTATTTTAGCACAGCATTATCTCAAAGACTGCACATTTCAAAGACTGGATGCACCTTTTCTAAGTATTTCTGCATGATGACTGTAGGGTTTTCCAAGCATGTTTCTGCTAACCAGGTTCCGCATAGCCTCAGACACTCTGTATATATCAGTTTCAGATGAGGATCAGTCTCAACCTTTGAGAAAGCAAGTTTTGGGAAATAAAGAAGAAAGAGTGAGGCATCAAATAAAGATACCTTTTACATATGAGGTAGGCAATTTATAAAGCTTTTAAACCCTGCATATAATTCAATCACTCGGGCCTATTATACGTAATGTATCTACAGAGTCATTTACCATCCACATCTACAGTAGTCAACAACCTTAAAACACATTCACATTCTATGTTAGACTAAAGGAGAGCACATATTTTTAAATACCTGACAGTTTGAACAATGAAAAACTGAATAAAACAATGACAAAATGTAATAAAAATTAAATAAATTCACAGCATGCTTCCAGAATTGTATTTTCTAATATCTCCATTTAGTCTGAAGTTCCATAGTAGACTCTGTAAGAAACATTCAGGAATTGCGATAACCACGTGTGATCATCGAATTTTTCAGACAGACCTCTACAAGGGAACTTGGTTAAAAGTGCTCTGAGAAGATGATGGAGCACATTTCCAAAGGACCTGCCTCCAGACTGGAAGCTCAGCTTTAACTGTATAGTAGGGCAAGTTTTCAAAATACTTTTAGTATAGGGTACATGTTAAAGACCACCTGATCAAGATTGCAACGCTGACTGTGAAATACTGAAGGATATCATAGGCTGCGAAAACACAAAACCTCCTTATGTGAACTGGGTAAATCTAACACTGGAAGGTAAGAGGTGTAAATTTTTGGAGGCCCTCATCAACTGATTCATGGAGCAATCATGAAAATGAAAAGAGGAGCAGGAACTCTTGATTTTGTCCTGATATGTGTGGAGAACTTGGCCCAAAATTCTCCAGCTTTTCTGAAGTATGTTATTCCTTAATAATGTATATGGATTCAAAGCGAATGTTTATTTCCTCCAAAAAATATTCCAGGAAAGCCATCATAGCTGAACACAAAGGTAAGGATGATGAAGAAATTTTTACCACATCAGTACACAAAATGAAGTTTTGTCCAAGTGAAAAGAAAATGTATTAAATAAATCATAAAATATCCTGTCAAATGAAAAAATAAAAACCCACCATCAGGCTGTCCAAAAAACCCAAACAACTTGAAGAAGACTCAACAAACAATAAAAAAGCATTTTTTAAACATATTAGGAGCAGCTAGCCACCAGACAGTCCACTTGATAAAGACAACAGAGTTATAAAACAAATAGCGCTCTGAGAAGATAAAGCAGAAAAAAATTTAAATTATTTGCATTTGTGTTCACTGTGGAGAAGCTTGAAAACTCCCACTGCAAAGTCTTTCTTTATGAGGGATTCAAAGGTCTGTCTGCTATTGAAGTGTCAACAGCAAAGGCTACTGAACAAATGGACAAAATTAAAACTATCAACTCACCAGGATCGGGATGTATTTTTCTGAAAGGTCTACAGCAATTCACAGATGAAATAACTGAACTACTAAAGAGGTATAAAAGCTTTTGCTTAAAACTGCCTTAACATAAGAGGAGTGGAAGGTGGCAGATGCGACACCAATATTTTAACAAGTTCCAGGGAAGCACAGGTCAGTAAGACTCTTATCAGAAGTGGACAAATTCACAAAAAACACCCACAAAGAGAACAGATGAATTAATATGAAGAAAAGCCCCAACAGCTTTTGTAAAAGGACATCGTGGAATGACAGAAAAGTCAAGGCTGGAAGAAACCTCTGGAGACCATCTGGCCCAACCTTCTGTTGAAAGCAGGGCTTTAGATTAAGTTTTCCAGGACTCTCCTAAACTGAGATTCCATCACTTTTTTGGGCAAAGTGTTCACAGTGTTTAGTGGTAAAGAATTTTCTTCCTGTATCAAGATGGCATTTCCCTTGAAACAATTTGTGCCATTGCCTTTTGCCCTTTCACTGTGCATCTCTGTGAGCTGTTACCTCCATCTTCACTATAACTACCTTTAGGGTATTGGAAGACTATGACTAGGTCCCCCCTAAGCCTTCACTTCTTAAGGCTGAAAAAACCCAGTCCCAACAACCTTTATTTCTTTGCCAAGTTCTCCAGACCTCTAATCATGTGGTGATCCTCTCCAGTTTTTCAATGTCACTCTTGAATGGTGGACCAAAACTGGACACATTATTTCAGGTGTGGGCTAAGAAGTGCCAAATGCAGTAGAGTAATCACACTTTGTAATCTACTGGGTACACTTTTGGTGATGCAGCCCAGGACATGGTTCACCTTCATTGCTACAAGGGCAAACTGTTGAATCATTTTAGTTTGCTCTTCACAGAGACCCCCAGGTCCTTTTTGGCAAAGCTACACCCCAGCCAGTCAGACCCCTCCCTGTAATGCTGCTTGAGATTATTCTATCCCAGGTGAAGGACTTTCCACTGATCTCATGCAATTCTATTGGCACAATCTTCCAAACTATTGAGGTCTCTGTGACTGGTGGCTCTTCCTTCCAGAATGTATCTCTTTCCAGTTTGCTGTTATCTGCAAATTTGGTGAGGAAATTCAGTCCTGTCATACAGATCTCAGTCATAAAAATAGTATCCGACCCCATAACAAACTCTAAGGAACTCTACTTCTGACTGGCTACCAGACTGCCTTTGAATCATCAACAACCACCCTTTGAGCTCAGCAGCTTAGCCAGTTTTCCACCTATCTTGTGGTCTTATCTATCCAGACAGTATCTCACCAGCTTGTCAGGAAGGATATTGTGGGAGACCGTGTCAAATGTCTTGCTAAAATCAAGGTAGATGACATCCAGAACTCGTCCCACGTCTACTGGACAAACTGTTTCACCACAGAAGACAATCAGGTTGGTCAAGCATGACAGTATATTTCTGTTGACTTTTCCCAACGACCTTCTTTTCCTTCACGTACATGGTAACAGCTTCCCTAAAGACCCGTTCTGTAATTTTCCCGGGGACTGAAATGAGTCTGACTGCTCTGTAGCTTCAGATCTTGCTTTTTGCCCTTTTTGTAGATGGGTGTGATTATCCTCTTCCAGTCATCAGGACTTCCCCTGATCTCCATGACCTTTCAGAGGTGATACAAAAGTGGCTTTGACATGATGTCAGCCAACTCTCTTAACATCTTTAGATGCATCCCATTTCCCAACTCAACTGAACTTCTTAAGAACTCAACAAGCAAAGGAAGATCTGTCTGATTCAGCCTACTCCAAAAGATTCCAACAGTCATGTAACACGGTTCTTCTACAAAAGGCTCTTGAAGAACTAAGGAATCTGTCTTGGTAGATGAGGGCTGGGTCAGGGACCAATTAAGCAATCTGGACGTCCATAAATCCATGGGCCCTGATGGGATGCACCCGCGGGTGCTGAGGGAGCTGGTGGAAGTCATTGCTAGGCCACTCTCCATCATCTTTGCTAAGTCGTGGGCAACGGGAGAGGTGCCTGAGGAATGGAGGAAAGCGAATGTCACTCCAGTCTTCAAAAAGGGCAAGAAAGAGAACCCGGGTAACTATAGACCGGTCAGCCTCACCTCCATCCCCGCAAAGGTGATGGAACAACTTGTTCTTGATGCTGTCTCTAGGCACATCAAGGATAGGGGGATCATTAGGGGCACTCAGCATGGCTTCACCAAGGGGAAGTCATGCTTAACCAACTTGATAGCCTTTTATGAGGACATAACCCGGTGGATAGATGATGGTAAAGCTGTGGATGTGGTCTATCTCGATTTCAGTAAAGCGTTTGACACGGTCTCCCACAGCATCCTTGCAGCTAAACTGAGGAAGTGTGGTCTGGATGATCGGGTAGTGAGGTGGATTGTGAACTGGCTGAAGGAAAGAAGCCAGAGAGTGGTGGTCAATGGGACAGAGTCCAGTTGGAGGTCTGTGTCTAGCGGAGTCCCTCAAGGGTCGGTACTGGGACCAGTCTATTCAATATATTCATTAATGACTTGGATGAGGGAATAGAGTGCACTGTCAGCAAGTTCGCTGATGACACAAAACTGGGAGGAATGGCTGACACAACGGAAGGCTGCGCAGCCATTCAGAGAGACCTGGACAGGCTGGAGAGTTGGGCGGGGAGAAATTTAATGAAATATAACAAGGGCAAGTGTAGAGTCCTGCATCTGGGCAAGAATAACCCCATGTACCAGTACAAGTTGGGGGCAGACCTGTTGGAGAGCAGCGTAGGGGAAAGGGACCTGGGGGTTCTAGTGGACAACAGGATGACCATGAGCCAGCAGTGTGCCCTTGTGGCCAAGAAGGCCAAGGGCATCCTGGGGTGTATTAGAAGGGGTGTGGTCAGCAGGTCGAGAGAGGTTCTCCTCCCCCTCTACTCTGCCCTGGTGAGGACGCATCTGGAATATTGTGTCCAGTTCTGGGCCCCTCAGTTCAAGAAGGACAGGGAACTGCTAGAGAGAGTCCAGCGCAGAGCCACGAAGATGATTAAGGGAGTGGAACATCTCCCTTATGAGGAGACGCTCAGGGAGCTGGGTCTCTTTAGCTTGGAGAAGAGGAGACTGAGGGGTGACCTCATTAATGTTTATAAATATGTAAAGGGCAAGTGACATGAGGGTGGAGCCAGGCTCTTCTCAGTGACATCCCTTGACAGGACAAGGGGCAATGGGTGCAAGCTGGAACACAGGAGGTTCCACTTAAATATGAGGAAAAACTTCTTTACGGTGAGGGTGACCGAACACTGGAACAGGCTGCCCAGAGAGGTTGTGGAGTCTCCTTCTCTGGAGACATTCAAAACCCGCCTGGACGCGTTCCTGTGTGATATGGTCTAGGCAATCCTGCTCCGGCAGGGGGATTGGACTAGATGATCTTTCGAGGTCCCTTCCAATCCCTAACATTCTGTGATTCTGTGATTCTGTAAGTCTTGGAGGGATAAAGAAGTAAGATAGGCAAAGGAAAGATAAATAAATGGGTCACTTTTTACAGTAGAGTTATGTCACCAGTGAAAAGCCTCCAAAGATCCAGTCATCTGTGCTGTTCAAAAGATATTAATCTTGAGAAGGTGATGAGCAGTGAACACAAAATCTGGTGATGATATTGAGTTATTCAAGGTGATAAAAACAATGACAGACTGAAGAACTGCAGACAAACAATACAGGACAATAAATGGAATGAAAAAAACCTAATGAAATTACCAGCAAAAATAAATGTTAAGTGATGCATGAGAGGGGGGAAAAGACTTCTTGTATACAATGATGGACTGTGAAACAGTTATTCCTGTTTGGAAATGTAACTATAAAACATTACCTCACTATGGAGAATGGAGACAGGGAACGTGGTCAGTGTTTTTTCCAAGATCAGAACTAATATCAAATGAAGATAGGGGGTTCAAAATGAACACAAGGAAGTGGCTTTTAAAACAGAGGGAATTAAGCTGTGAAACTCCTTGTTGAAGGGTTTTCTTGGATACTAAAAGCATACACAGACTCAAAAAGTGACTGGACAAATTTATGGTATAAAAAACATTGGAAGGAATTACCTACAGAGAAACTACCTCTGGTTCAGGAAGTTCTTGTGCTGCAAATAAGTCTGGGGAGTACTCTGGCTATACAGCCCAACTATTCTTTACACTTACTCTTAGGAACTTCGTATTGCCATTACTGAGATAGGAGAGAGATATTTTTGTTTCAGTTCTTGTATTCTGAACTGGAGATGGGAATACTATTATTTGCTTCACATCAAGTGACATAATTTTTCAGAAAGCTTACAAAAATATCTAAGATAACTAAGATTCAGAAGCATTTGCTGAAGTCAAATTAGATGAGAAAACATTCCCATTTGAGGTAAGATTCCATTTTCAGAAGTACAACATAACTCACAGCTCAGTGTGTTTGTAAATGGGGGAGGATTGAAAGACATGAAACAGCACCCTGAGTCATATCTATGTTAGAATCGTAGAATCACAGAATGGTTTTGGTTGGAAGGACCTTAAAGATCATCTAGTTCCAACCCCCCTGCCATAGGCAGGGACACCCTTCCGCTAGACCAGGTTGCTCAAAGCCCCATCCAACCTGGCCTTAAACACTGCCAGGAAGAGGGCAGCCACAACTTCTCTGGGCAACCTGTGCCAGTGTCTCACCACCATCACAGTCAAGAACTTTTTCCTAATATCTAATCTAAATCTACCCTCTTTCAGTTTAAAACCGTTCCCCCTCGTCCTATCACTACATGCCCTTGTAAAAAGTCCCTCTCCCGCTTTCCTGTAGGCCCCCCTCAGGTACTGGAAGGCTGCTAGAAGGTCTTCCCAGAGACCTCCCTTCCTCTCTTCTCCAGGCTGAACAACCCCAACTCTCTCAGCCTCTCTTCATAGGAGAGGTGCTCCAGCCTTCTGAGCATCTTCGTGGCCCTCCTCTGGACTCGCTCCAACAGCTTCCTGTCCTTCTTATGTTGGGGGCCCCACAGCTGGACGCAGTACTCCAGGTGGGGTCTCACGAGAGCAGAGTAAAGGGGCAGAATCCCCTCCCTCGACCTGCTGGCCACGCTGCTTTTGATGCAGCCCAGGATGCGGTTGGCCTTCTGGGCTGCAAGCACACACTGCCGGCTCATGTTGAGCTTCTTGTCAACCATTACCCCCAAGTCCTTCTCCTCAGGGCTGCTCTCAATCCATTCTCCACCCAGCCTGTATTTGTGCTTGGGATTGCCCCGACCCACATGCAGGACCTTGCACTTGGCCTTGTTGAACTTAATGAGGTTCGCACAGGCCCAGCTCTCAAGCCTGTCAAGGTCCCTCTGGATGGCATCCCTTCCCTCCAGCATGTTGACCACACCACAGAGCTTGGTGTCGATTAGTTCAAGGGACAAAGAAGTCTGAGGTACAGTAATGAATGTTTATCAGTCAAAAATTTGCCTGGAATTTCTGTACACTTTGTGATACATCTTCAGCCCCGCTGAAATAGAAGCCTCAACTCATACTCCCACCTTTGCACAAAGATTCCCTACAGACATCAGGGAAATGCCTGCAACAGAGGTCTGCTTCTTTAGCATAAAATGTATTATTAGTGTCTCCCTTTATTAGTCCTTTTTTACATGATAAGGACAAGAGATAAAATCTTTATTATTATTATTATTCTTGTAACAGAAATATGTACACTATTACAGTTCCCAACATAATACGTATCAGAAATATTGTGGCCAACAGGACAAGGAAGTGATCATCCCTCTGTACTCAGCACTGGTGAGGCCGCACCTTGAATACTGTGTTCAGTTTTGGGACCCTCACTACAAAAAAGACATTGAGGTGCTGGAGCAAGTCCAAAGAAGGGCAACAAAGCTGGTGAAGGCTCTAGAGCACAAAGTCTTATGAGGAGCGGCTGAGAGAACTGGGGGTGTTTAGTCTGGAGAAAAGGAGGCTCAGGGGAGACCTTATCACTCTCTACAGCTACCTGAAAGGAGGTTGTAACGAGGCGGGTGTTGGCCTCTTCTCCCAAGTAACAAGCGATAGGATGAGAGGAAATAGCCTCAAGTTGTGCCAGGGGAGGTTTAGACTGGATATTAGGAAAAATTTCTTCACCAAAAGGGCTATCAAGCATTGGAACAGGCTGCCCAGGGAAGTGGTGGAGTCACCATCCCTGGAGGTATTTAAAAGACGTGTAGATGTGGTGCTTAGGGACGTGGTTTAGTGGTGGACTTGGCAGTGCTAGGTTAATGGTTAGACTCAAAGGCCTTTTCCAACCTTAATCATTTTATGAGTCTATACCTAAACAATTCTGCTTGGCCATTAGTTTCTTTAACTATTGGCACAGAATAAGATGATACACCTCTATGTAACAGTTTTGTTTAAAACAAATTAATTATTTATCAAGGGAAATAATCTGTGATTTTAAAAAGCTATGTATTTCACAGTGGTGGCACTGGAGGCAAAATAATGAATAATGAATTCTAACATCTGCCACTCTTACAGACTCGCTTTGAAAACCCCTGATAAGATTTGCTGATACAGACTTTTTTGCTTTCAGACATTTTGAGAGTACAAAACAGATTTAATAATATTGCAGACCGCCTTTTAATTTTCTTCCAAGGGAAAACTTCAGGAAGTGGAAAAAGGATCTTAAATAATTTAATTCCCATAAGTTTATACATTATATAACACATACCTGAAACCAATCTGCATCTAATTTTTTTATCATCCTTTTAAGAATATTCAGTGCAAGACTCTCTTCCTTTTTAGCCCAGAAAACCTGAGCTTCTTCTAGTTGCCATTCAGAAACTCCATATCCCATTGGATTGTACTGTTTTATCTGAAACATAGCTCTTTCTGGAAGCTGAAATTGAAAAAAGAATTATAAAAGAATTATAAATTTGTAATTTATAAATTATAAATTATTTATTATATTTTAATTATAAAATTTAAAAACTTGAAAAGAATTATAAAGAATTCTTTACATCAAATACATGTATCTCACAGCAAGCTTTGTTTTTAAACTCCATCTTCATTTGCTCTACCCGTGCAGCATATTCTGCCTATCCAATGCTAAGAATTTGTTTGGAGCAAAGACATGAAGTTATTTTTCTATATACTCGCAGAAAATCTGGATTTGCAACAAAAATAGACTATGGAATTAAACTTCACAAACCCCAAAATCAAATACCAATGTTTAACATTTTAAACTACTTAGAAGTATGAAGTATAGAAATTCTACAATCCGTGCCTACTGAAATAGTGGATTTATAATTTTAGCTTAGCGATTAGTATCACAACCTAAGAGACGGCAGAAAGTAAGAAAAATGGCACCATCATACACTAATTCTTTTGTACACCTACCTCTTCACTCATATCAGTGGGGAAGTAATATCCTCATTATTTAGTAATCTAGTATCACTATGATAGTACAAAGAGCAAACTATCTTTTTAACAATGTCAAAGATCGAGACTAAAGTGTATTTTCACAAGTTGTTCAACCAATAACCAAATCAATCACACTTTTAAATAAGCAAAGTAAACAATTAAAATGTAAGAATGCCTGTAAATGACAACATAAGTTTGGGTACTTCCATTAGTGGTCAGTGTGACGATTCTGTATGGCACTCTTCCTTTTCCTGATGGATAGTACTGGCACCAAAGTGGAAGAAAAGCCATTAGTTGCAAAGAGTGCTTCCTCAAAAACTTTCCTACATCCAGACACTTAGTGTTGTCAACAACTAGTGTGCCAAAAGGGAAGGGTTATAATCCCACGGTCTGAAAGACTGACACAGCCCAGAAGTATGTCCCAAAGGTTGCACATGACCAACACTGAAGAGGCTGGAACGATAGTGTTTTCAGAACCACACTAGCTCAATCTTTCAGAACCTTCTAATCCTCCCAAAATATGGCGCCCAATTTTAATCTCCTTCTGTAACTAAAAATCAAAGCGAAAAAAAAAATTAACTTCTGTTGAGGCTCTTACAGGACACTCATCACCACAGTGTTAGTGGCTGGGCAGGCATGAGAAAAAAATTCTGAAGAAGTAATTTTCCTAAACAATTCCAGAGGCACTGAGTAAACCTTGCAAATTTATGAAATCAAAGACAGCTGTTCTACTGATTTCATCACTATTCACAAAAAGAGTTAGAACCTTCCTGAAATCAAAGTTTAATATAGTTTCACATATGTGAAGTGTTAAACATCTTTCCAGGTTATATACTTAGCTGGAACCATTTTCTGCAGACGTTCTTGGAGGATATTGTTGCTCTATAAATTCTTGTTGAGTTACTCCTCCAGATGCACTACCTAGAACAAGCCAAGGCTGACTCCAGACCTTAAATGCATTAGCAGCTGCAGAAACCACTGATACTGCAAATCCCACTAAGTTATTCACAGAGAGATATTTACCACAGTGCAATGGAGCTTTGAGAGTATAAAATCTTGAAGACAACACTAAATATACAAATGCAACAGAGTTCTTCCTGCAGCTTTACTCTGGAACACTACAACAATATGATGCAAGTGAAAACTGGATATATAAAACCACACCAAAATAAAGTAACAGAGCTATAAGAGGATTCTTCACTAAAATTTTCATTTTTATATTATCTACCTCATAGAGTAGCTTACAGTTATGAACAAAATTCAGAAAACATGCCCATAAATACAATTTTTGAATAAGTTCTACATAGTTTAAGTCTCCAACTAATTGATTCATTGAATAATTAAATAAACTTAGAATACAGTTAATCTTTATACTGTTAAAAAATTAAGTTCTCTTCTAAACTAAAAACCTAAACAACCATCACTGATCTTTCCTGGAATTTGTTACCTGTGTATTTTTAGCAGTTCTTGCCAATCTAGAGAGCTCCACTAGATGTTTGGTCAGGATATCTTTAATACATTCTCTTTTGGTATTTTCATTCTCCTTTTCAAGCAAGATCTCCAAAATTACAGTGCGCAGAGCCATGATAGGTTCCTGGAAACAGAAGTCACTGTCCTTGAGAAGCTGCGACTGTCTCTGCCATTTCAAATAAACATCATTCAGTTGTTGAGTAGTAACAGACCTGCAATTGTTACCAAAAGAAAAAAGACCTCTTATTAGTTCTCGCTAAGTATTAGTGAAATGCAAGATGAGTAACAAAACCACCGGGGTAGTTCACAATCTACAGATCAAAACCACGAAACAGTCCATAAAACCCTACAATAATTACTATGCAGAATAATCTGGCAGGCTTCCAGCTTCAACAAACGTGAAGATCAAGAGATCAACATTGGTAAGGTGAACAAATCCACTGTAAACATTCTTGATTAAGCATCAAAAACTGTTTTGTTAAAGGTCTATCAGCAAAGGGAATCGCATTCAAACACAGGGCTGCTTAAAAGATTAGAGACCAAGATTTCTATTTTATTATATAGGTCATATATGGATTAATATAAGAATAAATTCCAAACTGTGACATTGTAGCTGTGTAGGTTGTCATTATATGTATTATTGTCTTAGGCGATTCATTAACTGCAAATAGCAATGGTTCATAAGGTCCTGGACATGCTAAATGACTGTAGAATGACTATAAGCTAGCAAACTGATACAACTATAACAGAAAAAATTCAATGTTAATAGCACTACAGAGATAAATACCTTCCTATGATTAAAAAGAAATGTTAAGAACTCAGGTAGAATACTGATGGTAATAGTGGTCCATGAAGAAAGTGATTCAAACTGAAACAACTTTCGATAGATCTATGGGTATCGTCAAGGAAATAGAAAACATTTTCAGAAAGGAAACTGAAAGAGGATGACTCAGTTACTTTAGTAAACCAAAGACTAGGAGATATGACTGCTACCTTGGAGTACACCAGGGAACTCAAAACAAAGGAAAGAAAACAATTATTTAAAATACAATATTGGTATAATATCAAATAATTAAAACTAGACCATGAATAAATCCAGTCTGGAAATAAAAAGAATGTAGATTTGTCTTCACATAGTAAACCTACAATCCATATCACAGAATCACAGAATCACAGAATCACAGAATGTTAGGGATTGGAAGGGACCTCGAAAGATCATCTAGTCCAATCCCCCTGCCGGGGCAGGATTGCCTAGACCATATCACACAGAAACGCGTCCAGGCGGGTTTTGAATGTCTCCAGAGAAGGAGACTCCACAACCTCTCTGGGCAGCCTGTTCCAGTGTTCGGTCACCCTCACCGTAAAGAAGTTTTTCCTCATATTTATGTGGAACCTCCTGTGCTCCAGCTTGCACCCATTGCCCCTTGTCCTGTCAAGGGATGTCACTGAGAAGAGCCTGGCTCCATCCTCATGACACTTGCCCTTTACATATTTATAAACATTAATGAGGTCACCCCTCAGTCTCCTCTTCTCCAAGCTAAAGAGACCCAGCTCCCTGAGCGTCTCCTCATAAGGGAGATGTTCCACTCCCTTAATCATCTTCGTGGCTCTGCGCTGGACTCTCTCTAGCAGTTCCCTGTCCTTCTTCAACTGAGGGGCCCAGAACTGGACACAATACTCCAGATGCGGCCTCACCAGGGCAGAGTAGAGGGGGAAGAGAACCTCTCTCGACCTGCTGACCACACCCCTTCTAATACACCCCAGGATGCCATTGGCCTTCTTGGCCACAAGGGCACACTGCTGGCTCATGGTCATCCTGTTGTCCACTAGGACCCCCAGGTCCCTTTCCCCTACGCTGGTCTCCAACAGCTCTGTCCCCAACTTGTACTGGTACATGGGGTTGTTCTTGCCCAGATGCAGGACTCTACACTTGCCCTTGTTATATTTCATTAAATTTCTCCCCGCCCAACTCTCCAGCCTGTCCAGGTCTCTCTGAATGGCTGCGCAGCCTTCCGGCATCTCAGCCACTCCTCCCAGTTTTGTGTCATCAGCGAACTTGCTGACAGCGCACTCTAATCCCTCATCCAAGTCATTAATGAATATATTGAATAGAACTGGTCCCAGAACCTACCCTTGCGGAATTTAAATATTTTTTAATTTAAAAAAAATTTAAATAATTTTTAAGATGAAGTTTGAGATGTTCATGAATAAAATTTGTTGAGGTAATTTTATTTTTGTGCTAGACTTGATTACCAAAAATCCCGAAAACTGAGAAAGGAGTGCGAAACAAATTTAAAAAAATACCTGGAGAACAGCAGACCTATATTTTCCAACTCTCCAATCAGCTGTAGTCTGCAAAGAGTTGGATATAACGAATAAACAGACTCAAGACTGCCTTTGCACAGCTCTTCTACTTCATTCACTCTATGGATTTAACAGAGAAACAGTAATTTATTTTTAATATCCACAAGTAATTCCAAATATCCATAACATAATTTCCATACAGTGAACAGAATTTAAACAGCAAAACTATTCAGTTTGGAATTACTTTGTATTACCATTAAAGTTCAAACAAATTAAGTTAGTCAATAAATGAAAACACAGTAAGCCTATATAAACTCCAAAGCCTATGTGACAGCTCAGCTAAAGAAGAGTAGTCAGCATTCAAATCCACTTGAGAGGACCATAAAGGGATATATACTACAGGAAATGTATCTTCAATTAGCACACAAGCTGTACATGCACAAAAGGCAAATTTAAGCTAAAAAACTTAATTTCTAAGTTTCAGTCCAGAAGTATTAATTTTATTCTATGCATGAGTCTTTATTTAAGCCCATAAAACCCCATAACAGTCTTTTACATATAACTTGTGACTATGAACACCCACACACTCTCCATCTCTCTCTCTAACAGCAGAGTGTTTGCATACAGTTACCTGGCATCTTTAAGACTGTCATAGAAAGCAGAGAATTCCTTATCTCGTAAAGACTGAAGAGCATCATACAATGATTCATGGTATCCTGGTCTTCCTGTCTCATCTCTTAAAAAGAAAACAAAAGAAACATAGAACAAAAGGAAAATTGTGTTTCTCTACAAAGAAGTCAATTTTATCTTTATCACAAATATTTTCAGCAGTACATTTTCTGCAGTTGGATGGATTGCTGTTTTGCATGATAAAAAATAATGCAAGTCTTTAAATTTTAAATTAATGTAGTATTTTATAAATTCAAGCTGTTCTTTTGAAGCAAAGAAAAAACAGTAATTGTCAAAATGTTTGGAATACAGAGAATATGTTCAAGGTTGTATCAAAAATATGACACAAAACCAACTAAACAATAAAAATTTAATCATAACATTTCTCACAGTATTATGCTGAAAGTTATATATTACAGTACGTATGCACAACTTCAGTTCAGAATCAACAATTTTTTACATTTAACTGCAGGAATATTTTTAAGAAGATAGAAAAAATAAAGAAAATCGTAAGGCTGAAAAAAAACAGCATTCACTTTAATCTTCTCTTCTTTGCACTTTTCATTTTTCTTTCTTCTTCTCCTTGACCCTCCTCTTTCCTGCTATCTCATTCTCTCTCTTTTCATCTTAGATGTTGTTTTTCTGCTTCTGTATTAAAGCTGAATATTCTGTTTGCCTAAGAGGTTTATAATCAAAGAGGTTTATACAGACCCTAACCCAGGGACAAAGAGAGCCCACCTACGTGAAGTTTGTTCTGTTTGTGGCATGACATATGCCCCTCAACAAGAGATGTCTGTGAAGTCCTCCAGGTGCTTCTAAACAATGATCTTAAGACAGTGCAGGAGAAGGGAATGAACACACCAAGAGTATGCTCCCCAGACCCATCTCCCTGTAAGAGTCTTAGCAGAAAAATCTTTCATTCTCCTGACTGCTACAACTTAATGTAGAAGGAGTTACTGAAGATCCCATTACGTAACTTTTGCTTTTGCCAAAATGTAGTGAATCTATTCTGTATTCCTCCTAAAACGTGCGATGATGTACCTGTACCAGGAAGGGACAGAGTTCACACTATATCCTGGCCAGTCAAACGAAATAACTAACGCCAGGTAGCCAACATTACACAAGGGAGGAGATTACGCCTTATGAGGGAGTAGCCATGAATCAACACTGGTGTTTGCTTACCCACGTCTTGATAACCTCTTGTGGCTTACCGAGTAATATATTCCTCATTTGCTTATAAATTAAACATTAAGAACTATCTATCCCTCATATGTACTTAAGACATATCTACTATCTGAGTCAAAAACGAAGAAACAACTACATACAGTTTCCCAGAAAAAAGAAAAGTAATGTGCATACAAAACAGACAGGTCTAAGTGAAAAAGACTGCTTTTCAATTCTATGATTAAGATAAATTAGGTGACCTGCTTCACAGAAACTATATTCTAATGTAGTCTTTTTGCTTGGAACTGAAACCATTGCCTTTCACCTAAAGAACTAGGAAAAAAGTAAGTCAGTTTACTTGACAGAAGAGATGTGGCCCCACTGCATATTCCTCCATGCTGCCTGGTAGCGCATTTCCTGTAGTTCCGCACACCACTCAGTGTTTTCATGTTCCAGTCCTTTTAAATACATGGAAAGAGTGTGGCAAAGCCCAAAATTCTGCAAAGCCTGGAATTAACAAAATTACTGAAAGTTAATTTTCCTCCTTTAATAAACTGAACTTTTTTTTTTTTAAAAAGGCTTTGTTTTACCTTTGGAAACAAAGAAGCCTTTGCGGTAAGGCAGAACCATAAGTATTTCTAATCTCAGCACTATGTAAGATGAAAACTTTATAGAACTACTAATCCCACTATTGATACCTGCAACCTCAGAAAAACAGTTTCACTACTACTGTGGCTGGCATTCTTTGAAACATATTTCCGGTTGTGTTTCAAATGAACTATCTGCTCACGTTTCTCTATTCCACCATTCCTGGGTAGTAGCCAAAATTGGTTTTACTTCTTAATGAACTGTTTTTCCTGGTGGGGATTTGAAAAAGTTTCCTACAACTCCTAAACTCCTATCTGTTTGAAGGCCATAATGACTTTATAATCATGGCCACTTATCCAGGTTATGTGTGCAGCCATTATGAAGTAGAAACACAATGGAATTTTAAAGACACTAAATAATTTGGGGTAAGAAAAGTACCATAGGAAAATGAAACAAGGGGAAACACAGATACATCTGTGCTATGTTATTACAGAACTGGTGTAAACACTTTTAGGCTAAAAAAGCAACATATTTTTAAGGGATCAAAATAAGACAGTATCAATTCTATTTATTTATATTATCAGAAATACCACAGTTTCAGTAAGATAGTTGCCATAATGTAGAGGTTTAAAGAATGAGATGGCAAAAACAACCTATTACATCACTTTCTATATCCTGTCATTTTAGGAGCTGGACAAATTCTGTAAAAAAAATTAAATATATTTATTTTGAAATATTTCACACAATTCATTACCAAAGATAGGGATTACGGGTGAGTGACAGGAGGACTAGAAGCCTTAATGTCTTCAGGACAAATATTAAGTTGTCTTATATTATACAGTTTGGATGCCTATGACAGTGGGCTGGACTTGATGACCAAAGAGATCCCTTTGAGTCCAAAAACAATTTTTCATTTACAAATTACTCTCAGTACAATGGTATCAATTCCTACATTCATTTCCTATTATAAAATAAAATTACCTCTATTATTCCTGCCTGGCGAGTAGACGGAGAGAGGCTTGTCTCAAGGTCGTATGTTACAAGGGCTTTCTCCCATACTGCTTCATGCTCATATGTTCTTATCCTGTTGTAAGTTAACAAGAAGTTTTCAGTTTAAGTTCCTTACTAATAAATGAAAGCAATGATGTTAAAGAACATAAGAACATTAATAAATAATACCGTGCTAATGGCTGTAACATTCGTCCTCCACCGCAGCCATAGAGACTGTCAGGTTCTCCAATACTTCTATATATGTCCATGAGAAGGTCCTAGAACATGTGCCATAAAAGGAAGAATTACCTCTTTTGGAACCAGTTCAAGTGAGTTTTATACATATCATGTAAGTTTAAAAATACAAGTCCTTCCATGTAACATGTTGTTATCATTGCTTAATTTGCCTTTATGCAGTATCTGGGCCTGCTAGCATCAGGAAGAGAAGTTTTGTAGTCTAGCAAAACTCTTCAGGACTACCTAACTCCTCTGCTAAGTTATTAAAAAAAACAGCCGCTGGGCCTGAGGTGGACTGGTTGAAAAGCAAAAGGCAGTAGTACTGAATGAGCACTAGGCATACCAGCGAAGCAACACATTTTAAAGATATGTAAGCACAGTTCTGGAAAAATCACAGAATCACAGAATCAGCCAGGTTGGAAGAGACCTCTGGGATCATCGAGTCCAACCATTGCCCTGACACCACCCTGTCAACTAGACCATGGCACTAAGTGCCATGTCCAGTCTTTTCTTAAACACATCCAGAGATGGTGACTCCACCACCTCCCTGGGCAGCCCGTTCCAATGTCTAATAACCCTTTCTGTAAAGAAATTCTTCCTCATGTCCAACCTGAACCTTCCCTGGCGAAGCTTGAGGCTGTGTCCTCTTGTCCTATCGCTAGTTGCCTGGGAGAAGAGGCCGACTCCCACTTCACTACAACCTCCCTTCAGGTAGGTGTAGACTGCAATAAGGTCACCTCGGAGACTCCTCTTCTCCAGGCTAAACAACCCCAGCTCCCTCAGCCATTCCTCGTAGGTCAGACCCTCCAGACCCTTCACCAGCTTGGTCGCCCTCCTCTGGACTCGCTCCAACACCTCAACATCTTTCTTGAAGTGCGGGGCCCAGAACTGGACACAGTACTCAAGATGCGGCCTCACCAGTGCCCAGTACAGAGGGACGATCACTTCCCTAGGCCGGCTGGCTACACTCTTCCTAATAGAGGCCAGGATGCCATTGGCCTTCTTGGCCACCTGGGCACACTGCTGGCTCATGTTTAGCCGGCTGTCGATCAGCACCCCCAGGTCTCTTTCCGCCGGGCCGCTTTCTAACCACTCTTCCCCCAGCCTGTAGAGCTGCAGGGGGTTGTTGTGGCCGAAGTGTAAGACCCGGCACTTGTTCTTGTTGTACCTCATGCCGTTGGTCTCGGCCCATCTATCTAACCTGTCCAGGTGCCTCTGTAGGGCCTTCCTACCCTCCAGCAGATCGACACTCCCACCCAGCTTGGTGTCATCTGCAAATTTGCTGAGGGTGCACTCAATCCCTACGTCTAGATCATCTATAAAGATATTGAATAGCACGAACAGAAATGAACTATGGAAAGAAGTAAATTAGACAAGATTACTGAATCAGATTTTAGGTATCCAATAAACTTGTAGGAGATAATATTACTTTGGTTTTGATTATTACAACTTGCTACACCACTTGCTGATTTTTAAGGAACATATCTCTCTGAAAAAAACAAACTGAAAAATACTTGTCTGGTTACCACCATGAGGTCAGTTCTTTCGGGGAACAAAGTCTGTTTTGCTGCGATTTAAAATTTGCCAGTTAATTAGTGTTTTAGGTGAATGAATACTCAATTTAACTTGTCCGGCAAGGCCATAGAGTTCACTCTGAGTTAGAGCATGAGCAGAACTTTCAAATACAGTTTCTGAAGTTCAACTTGACCTACCTTCAGCTCAGATGAAACCTACTGTTAATTGTAATTATATGAGAAGGTTTGCTTTCAGATTATGAAGCACATACCTGTAAACTTATGCCAGTTTCTTCTTTACTTTTTTCATTCAAAATAGTAATAGTTGTTCTTTGACTTTCTTCTTCAAATGTCAAACTCTTAGCTGCTTTAAAAGACGACCTAAAACAAATGTTTCAACCGGTAAAGGTAAATGAAATTTCATACAAAGAACTAAAGAAATTCTGAAACAACACTTAAGAAGTAAGGGGCACAAACACCAAATGCAAGATCAGGCCTGTCATATCCCTAGGTTATTCAAAATGGCTTGTCACCAGAAGGACAAAGTGATCAGCTGAACTGAGAATATCAACATCAAGGGCTTTCAACATCAACGTGGTTTTTCAGAGAAAAAAACCCCCACCTTGTAATGTATAATCTTTTAATAAATCAAATTGCTTTTGTGAATGCCTGAAGCAAAAATGCTCTCTTCTGGGAAAGAATAAAAGCAACTATATAATATATATGCTTACAACCATACTTATGTTATACATGCACTGCCTTAGAGTTATTTGTCACCAAAACAAAGCTAGTAAACTAGTTCCATATTTTGATCTTGCTTGATCAGAAGACAAAGATAATTGTCCATTATAGAAGAAAACTCCTACAAGGATCATTCAGCTCTACCCACAGAATTCTGGTCATCATTCTGTGTTTTCTTTCTCCCCTTGATTCACTTCTGGCCACAATTTAACCACTAGCACGCTATTAATTATGAGAAATAGAATCTGAAAAGTGTTCAATTTAGAAAGTGAGATTCAATATATTTTAGTATTCAGAAGCATTAGCTTTAGTGAAGTTTCTCCAGAACACACAGTACTAAGAAAACCTTCTGGTTAGAAGTCAAAATGACACAATTTTGAGTGTGTCACAGCTAGCAAACTAGCAAGGCTGGGATCACATTCAAGGACGAAATATTTTCCAGGTCAATACACACAGCTAAGGAATTTTTTTTTAAGTTTCCTTAAAACTTTTTTTAAGTTTCCTTGACTTTTCACCTAACAAAACACTACTGGGACACACAAAACATGATCCATTTTACCAGAAATGTCAAGAAACTGCATTCCTCAAGCTTTGTACCTTTCTTGCTGTTTATCTATATTTATCTTGTCTGCGTAGATTTCCGTGTAGAGCAAGGCTGTGAAGTGAGCAGCACAAGACTGTGCTGCTATAGCAACCTCAAGATAATTCAGATCTAGCCAGAAGCTGTCATCAAAAACTGTACCTGAAACAGATCTGATTACATAAAGACTTTAATACTGCTGTAACAGACCTTCTCTCTAACATTAAACAAAATAAATCCAGTCTCACTATAAAGCCTTCCAAAGCCTAATTTTATCTTAGCTCCCCCTCCCCAAACCCACACCACAAAAAGTTTATTAGACAAAAGTTTTCGGAAAACTTCTTCAGCACAGTTAGAACCCTTTAAGGTTAGCCGTATCACTTCTGCAACAAGTGCAAGGTCACTACTATATCTTAATTCTTTTTACTAACATGTTTTCTACCACATCCTTCTTCCTTAATCTAGAGTGTTAACAGATCTTAGAACAGTCATAATTAAATTAAAGCAACATTTTGGAAAGCTATAATTCACCTCTTTTGTCTTCTTAAGTAATCAACAACAGCAAGCATGGCTCGTCGAGATACTTTATCCAAACTTCTAAAATTATGTGTTTCTTGCTCTGGGATGTATATTTGAAAAGAAAGAATATAATGAACTTCCGTCATAACATATCCATTTACAAAATAAAAAGGTGTATTTTGTACTACAGAAAATAACTAAAAACTTCCTTGGATAGCATTTCCAAAATCAAATTAATAGTTTGTCACAAAATGTATTTCCCCTCCTTATATGATGTTAAGTACATTACAGTAGTTTATACTGCAATTTTCTTCACCAAATTATCCTTGCATGAATAATTTGTGGATTTTATTTCTTCTTATAGAATTCAGAGCTGATCCAACATCATTGCACAAAGCTCCATAACAGACCTCTTCCCTTAGGCTTGAGCCATATAAAGTTATTCCAGAGCCACAGAAATACTTACTAGTAGCTTTACTGTAAATTTTATAGAGTGTGTATGCTTATACAAAAAACACTATCTCCCACACACAGATACATACTTTTAAAGAATTTGTATTTCCATCCTTTGCTTCTGGATTAAAAAAAAATCAGATGGCCACAGGTTGTGTTCTGGTTATTGGGTTAATAATTTTTTCATTTTTCTAGACATTTTTAATTTATAAATTACAAGAAGCAATAGGGAAAGCATAAGCAATGGTTTGATTACTACTACACTACAGTAAGATGCAGAACTAGAAATCTCCCCTAAAGAAAGCAAAAGCCATGCAAAAAAAAAGAGGTATCTGGGCATTTCATGTGGTCCAACAAACAGAAATGAATAATGTTTACTTTCCACTGCTACCAAAGACCTTATAGAAGGAACACCAACTCCTTCTTTGGAAGTCATCTCCCACATGCTTAACTTTCAAAAGACACACAGTGGGGACATCTGACTCTCAGTTCCTAACACACCATAACAGCACATTTTGCTCTCCAGATCCATCCTCACATGCTGCACTACTTGCAAATGCAGACATAGTGTCTCACAGGCAGGGTCCCTTCTGTTAGCACTGTACAGTCACCATCCCAGAGGGACTGCTACTTCCTCTTTTGTAATTTGATCAGATGAATAATTGAAAATTTCTAAATTAATTATATTTAGGTACCAGAGAGTATTAACGAGTCAGGGGAAGGAAAAAGGCACTGGCCAAGAAAACTGGAAGAAAAAAGTTATTCTTCAGGATTTGTTGAACAACTGACCAAATTACTATAATGGTAACTATGAGCTGTCAGCACGGTGTTCATACTCACTTGCTAACAAGAAGTTTACAGACAGAAAATGAAAATGGTGTCTGTTTTTTCATGGCATCAGATAGAAATTCTAAATTCTAAGGAGATATAAATGAACATGTATTTTGAAAGATTCCTTCAACAAAAAAATTACATCTCTTCTGCAAAATAATAGATTCAACTGACATATGACTCTGGCCAGATTGACGTGCGCTAAATCCAAAACATTCTTCATTTTTAGTTTGGTAAGTCTGACTCTTGTCAAGCAGTTGGCAATTTATGATTAGGTTTGGTTTCTCAGGCAGAACAGTGATTGGCATGATGTTAACACTATTCATGCTTTAAATTGCCAAGATTAACAGCTAATTCCTAGAACTTGCATGTCAAAATGGATCAATAGGAACATTCTTGTTCAGTTTAACTGCTTGGTCTTTGCCACAGTTTGGATCCTGATGGACTGGAATGAAATTTATCTAGGTTTTCTTTTTCCCTTGTTTTGATAGGGTAAGAGTTTCTCTGTGAAGAAACTGGCAGTCACCAGTTGTTTAAAATTTTTGTTTTGAATACTGCTGATGTTCTATCATTCCAACTTTGGAATTAAGGTATCTTTGCTCTGTTGGCTAGTGCACCTCCAATTTATCTGTAAACAACTACATAAACAACAAGCTGCATGCTACTTCATGGGGTTTTTTTGGTACCAGGACAGTTATTCATCTGAAGAACTCCATTTAAAGCTTTTACATGTCCTTTATTTTGCTCTTATTGCTTCAATAAGATCCCTTGCATAGAAATACGATGTTTGAAGAGGCCTCTAGCATTTGCTCATTGGTGTCACTGAACTAATTGCAAGTTTACAAAACTTAGAAAAATCCCTTCATATTTTTCATAGAACATTTTGGGTTACTCTATACATCTGAGCATAAACATGTGCAGTAGTTTCCCTGGCTGCTTACAGGAGGGAAATAGGAAATTGTTAACCCTTTTCTATCTTACAAAGTGGGACAATAATAAAAATATCTGGACTGTGGGAACAGCTTTTTACCTGACTTCAAAAATGTGAAAGAATACTGCTCTAGTCTTTCTGGCCAGGCTATTCAGCGCCTGTAAAAAGTACCTTAAAATTCACCTAGCATCATTAGGCTTATTTACACCACTGTTAGTACAAACTGCAATACTAAGGGTTCCTTTAGCTCTCTGGCAACCTGAAGCTTGCATGACTTGCCTGTAAAGAGACTGCAAGACATTGTACAGGCTCATTCCTTTGGTGATTTGTCACTGAGGAAGGGAGTTGAAAGATACAGCAGAGTAGCTACTCTGCAAAAAAATATTAACCTGAAGTTACTGTATTTGTGTTAAGTAAGGGACATGCACAAATAAAAGAAATACATTATTTCAGCTCCTGAAAATAACTGCATGTACCATTCCCATAGTCTAATAACAAAGATCTTTCTTTTTACACAGATTTCTGCTAACTTCAACCACAATCTAATTGGAAAGGACACCAGCCAGCTTGATTAGAAGGTGTTTTGTTTTTAATGGAACTTACTGCATTATTCATACTCAGCTACAGTTCTTTTGGTTACAACTTCCTTTCATTCCGCTGGAATGGAACAGGTCTTTTGAATGTATAGGGAGACCATTATCAATATTAGGCAGAAGTTAAGCAAGGGTTAGTCTTTTTTCCAAGGGGAAAATCCAGGTGAAAACTGCCTTTAATTGCTCATTTGAGTAAGAGAGGAATTTAACTGCCAATTAGTCATTTTAAGAGATAGTCCAAGACTCAGTCTTGCAGCACACAACATTGCATCACATCTAAATTTGGCAAATACTAAACATCATCCAGTTGTGAATAAGGAAAGAAGTTATACAGAAGAAACTACTTGGGTGCTGCCAATGAAGAGCTTCAAAACTACTGATATCTTCACTGAAAAAGATCAAACAATTGGACAGAAGCTTCTAAAATTCCATCTGCCTACAAGTGTGCATCATACATTTGACGTCAGAAAATATTATGACATTACCTGAATCAGAATTTGGAGGTGTAGTAGACCTGCTAGATGAGGCAAATCTGCAACAGGCTGTAAAAAACTTCTGAATATGAACTGACAAAAGATTTCTCCAAGATTCACCCGAGTCATGAAGAAGGATATCATGAATCAGGTATGGAAGCAAAGTTTGACACAAGTCTGTTTTCACCTAGAAAAGAATCATGCACAGCAGTTGCTAAGAAAAACAACCAAAAGCCTTTCTTTCTCAGGTCATAACCAAACTGACAACTACTCAAACGAACATGTAACGGTTGAGAAAGAACACATCATATGAAAAATGTAAGCCACTCAATAGGGCTATGCTGGCATTCAGTTAATGTAGTCATATAAAGTTCATCTATGTTACAGTTCTCTCTGAAATCTTGTATTTCAAGAATGTATTTTATGGGTACCTGCAATATCTGACTACAAAGGATCTCAATTACTGTTAAGAAAAACTAGTAACTTAATAGCAGAAATTACTATTTGTAATCAAGATGAGTAATCATGTTTTTGCACATCACAGCGCACATACATATATATATACATACATACATATATACATACATATAATTTAGCTCACCTCACACAGTGGCTTCATTAACTGGAGAACTTCATTTTGCACACCTCCACTGTCCAGTATTGAACTAGTTAAGCGCTTGATCCAGGTCTCATGACTTTCTCCTAGAGGAATCCACAGGCTTGTGTCATCCAAAGTTTCTAAAGAGGGCTCCGTATCATTAGCAGGTACTACAAAAAACTAGAAGGAAAATATATATATTGCAAATAAAAACAATTTCTACAGCATTTAAGAAAAACACTGCAATCTGCACAGATTAAACCATATTAAATATTAACTGTGCTTTAATTGATTGACAATATCGATTTTGTTCATGTAAATGTAAAGTTTTACAAGGAAATTTGAAAGCATTAAAAATAAAATTTTACTGATAACATCAAGGCCACATTAGACATCACATTTAGGTTACAAACCAAAAGTTTGAAAATTAGGAAATATCTGGTTTATGGTTAATTACGCATCTTTTTTTCTGACCTATTTTCCACTAAGTTTTGGCATCAAATGATACTAGAATCCTGAGAAAGAATGTCTTAGATTACCGAGTAGGTAATCAAAAATTGTCTGTCTAATAATGAAAGTACACAGCTTTGTAATGTCTAATTGGTAAATTCCTATGTGAAGCCGGAAATGCTGAAACAGAAAGGAGAAACAGATGTACAAAAGCAATCACATTTTCAATCAGACTAATGACAAGCCCAAATTTTGCATTCATCAAAGCCTGTCTCAAAAATATTTTCAAATTTACTTTTTAAAAATATGTATTTTTATGTTTTTTCTACCCTATATGCCATATAAATAATGTATATCAGAAGAAGTACCTTTTTCCTAGACATTCTGAAAGGCTGTAGATAGATTAACATGAGATCAGCTTTATTTTTATAAACTTCCCAAAATTCACTGCCAGACTTCGTGGCTAATATGTTTTTCAAACAGGAAACAGCAGCAGCTCTAACATCAATACTGAAAGAATAACACACACAATGTCACTATTATTAATTTCATTCAGATATATTATTTTCCAAATCAGCTTTATAAACATACAAGACAAATAATTCCACAATATAATGTGTGCATCAAATCAGAAAATTTTGGACTAGGATATGCCATTGTGTATTTTGTTATAAAGCAAAGCCTCAGTATTTACTCCACAGCACTGCTATCCTCTACAACACAGAAGAGACTTTCTGGCTAGAGTCCAGCTAGAGAATTTCTAGGAAACATCTAAGCTTGACTGGATACATAATCTGAGCCTTGAAGAAGCACATGGTTGGACATTAACAGGTGTTCGTAACACTTTCAGAGTGTTACTCTGAGGTGATTTGAACAATGCACAACATAATGGCTCCTATTAAGCTTTGAATGAAATAAATTCAATAAGTATACTCACCAATTATCTGTTAAAGCAGTATTTATTTGAGTTAACATTATGAAGACCCACTGAAGTTTTCTATCTTCAAGTAAGTCCACTGCTTTAGAATCCAGTGCATTTTCAGGACGCTGAAGAGCTATGGTGGAGAAATCCATGGGACCTATTTCTCCCAAGCAACTTCCAACAGCCTCTGCAAATGCAGGTAATTTTATCGTCTTACACACACTAAAACAAGGTCTCGCCCTAAAAAGTTGCCATTAATATAAACTACTTTTAGAACTGAGATTATTATGGGGTAAAAAGCTGCAAACATTTATAAACAATCACTTAAGGAGCTTTATGATTAAAATTACATGCATACAAATTTTGCAGCCTAAGACTCATAAATAATACAGTTACGCTTTCTAACTCAATCTTCTAGGAGTCTTTGGATCTGGATTTTGCAGTTTAAATCAGATATGGATTTTATTTTTGCTTGTGCCAGAAACAGGTAAGTGCAAAACGTCAGAATAACAGTTACTAAAGGCACTCATTTTCATTCCCTAAGGGTATGATAAATACAAACAGCAGCCTGCGAACGGAAACAGTAGCATGTAAACTCAATCAGATTTAACCTACGTTTTACATAAGATGATGTATCAATATGTACCTCATTTGCTTTCCAGAGAAAATATTTTATAAAAATACACGACTACATACAAGAAAAAACATATCTGACCTTGAAAATAGTTTTTAAAAAGCAATGTTAATGTTTCTCATGAAGAAAACAAAATCTATTTCCCTGCTCTTTCATTCACATGAATGTGTCTTGAAAACATTTCCATTTTCTACAACATTGTTTTAACCACCAGAGCAAATAAAGAACAGACTGAAGATATACAGACTGTGCTTTGAACTAAATGTAACAAATCATCTAAGGACACACTATGCAGAAAAAGGCTGAAACTTAACAGCTTGCAGAGGTGCTGAAGAACGTATCATACTGAAGTCAATGTGAGTTTCAATTGCTCAGCATTTGTAATTATCAGTTATTAGTCTTTTAGACAAAAAATATATGAACGCAAATGTTCTCATTACTTGTGTTTCTGTCTAGTTTAGACATCTAATTTCAGTAAACATCACCTTCATGGAGATGAAAGGTGATCCTGATAAACATCACCTTCCTCACTTGGGGAAGAGGAGATTTGGATTTTAGCTTCGGATTAAACATTAATCAGGTGCTCAATGTAAATGGTGACACTAATTTTAATAATACAGAAGAGGCTTTAAGATGGAGAACAACTATTTTAGTCTTCACTAAGACATGCCTTTCAAATTTTCAGATAAGTTGTCTTCAATTTTTCTTAATATTTTTCAGCCTAATAAAGCGACCCATATAACAGCAGATGTCTCTTCATTGAGTACAGAAGAGACCAGGGTCTAAACTGATGACAATTTAAGTTATTAGTCAAAGCTTTAAAATACAGTGACTGAAAAGAAGACATATCACCCATTTTAACATTCCTGATGGTTACCTCTGTCAGCAAATGCAAAATAGCAGTGGGAAGTAACATCGAGAACTGCCACAGTTTCAACCTGGGGTTTACAATAACAGCCCTAGGATGCCCATGGGACTAATTAACTTACCTAGCACTGCTTTTTCACCTGCATGGTTAACTGACATCTTGGACAGCTGCAGTAAGCTCACCACCAATTTCACTACTACAGAATCTTCTGGCTTTTCTATCATTCAGAAAGAAAAATAAACCCCCAAAACATCATTGTGTATTTGTAATGAGAACATATTAGGAGAAAACACTGCTTTAGTAACTTTGATCTACAAATGCCAACATGCATCATTAATGTTGAAGCAAGTTGATATTAAACAGTACATAAAAAATTATTCATTTTTCTTATTCATCATGTCTTGAAAAAATTTTTATGCATTTGACTATGCCAAAGAATCTCCAAAACTAGAATACACAAATGCTATTACTTTCAGAAATGATAATTAAATACATGAAATATTAGCAAAGTTAGTGTAAGAATGTTATTTGAAATAGTGAAGTCATATTATGTGACTCCACTGACAGCACTTCAGCTAATATCATCATTCTGTTCTAAATCCGAATCCAAGGAATATCCCAAAATAAAGCTTTCTGCCAGGTATTTCACAGAATTTGACTAGCTTTCAGTTGCCTAATTAACTTTGCCAAATTATAAACTCTCAAGATGGATATTTCCTTACATATTTGCTGCCTGCCTGAGGTCTTTTTCTTAAATAAACATTCCAAACAAAATGGTTTTGTTGTTTCCAGGAACAAGGTCTACGAAAAAATATGATGATTTGCCAATGTAAAAAAAAATAAAAGCAGTATTTTCTTTAAAGAAAATCCTGTTGCCCTGTTGATCGGAAGGGAAACCTGGAATCAGGCTTTATGCTTGTTAACACTTCTATAAAAATGAATACACATGTGGCCAAAGTGCAGTAATTATTTCTTAACTGTTATCTTTCAGCATAGACTTTTAGAGCCTTTATCAATAACTGTTTTTTTACTTCTTTTTAAACACCTAAAATAATAATAATAATAAAGTTATTTGTAAGTGCTTAACAGACTTTTAGTATAAGGTAAAATCAACGCAACAGGCCCATCAAGCCTGCTAGCCCACCTCCAACAGAGCAAGAGTAAGTATTTCTTCTCAGGTTTTGAGTCATCAGATTGGGGACTTCTGAGCAGATCTTCATACCTAACAATCTCTGTGAGATATGTCTAACTCCTTTTAAGTTCCATTATGCTTCTGATCTCCTCAATAAGTTCCATGCTGTATATATTTTGTTTGAAAAAAGTATGTGGTTTCCCTTGTATAACTGCTGTCAGATAATTTAATCTGTTCTTGTACTGTGATAAAAGTGATAAGTGCTCCCCTACTCAGCTTCATCATACCATTCACCAGTTCACCTCTCTGTATTCCTATTCCATCTCTTTTCCACGCTCCCAAGGCTCTCCTCTGATGGAAGTTGCTCCAGACAAGCTTGTTGCCCTTTTACTAACTCTTTTTTCAAGCAGAATTTCAAGACTAAAATTGTAAATAATATTCAAGACGTGGGGACATAATGCACTTACACCATGGCTTTATGACAGACTACTATTCTTCCCCAAATTTTACTTTGCACTTATTTACAGTGAATTACATCAGCTCTTTTTATCTATCTTCCTGTCATGCATGCAAGCTGATGAAGACTTGAGATAGAGGAGAAAAGTGAAATGGTCTGGCACAAGCATCTGAAAACCAAAACAGGAAGGAACTGGGTCTGGACTGAGGGCTGAAACAGAATGCTGGGATGTGGCATGGTTCAACAAAACTAATGCTTTTAATAAAATCTAGCTTCATTACGTTTAGAAGAGTAGGGAGTTCATAAAAGAGTAGGTTCATATACAAGAAAACTCATTAAGCAGCCATAAAGCAATATACACATACTATACGTTATCCTGGTCATTTACAATCATAAGAGTCCCATGACAAAAGGTGGAAGAGCATTTTATCCTCTCTGTCATATAACACCTCATATAATATTTATAATACACTCTGCTAAAGATACTTCAGATTTTGCATGAATAATAAATGCCATTCTACTCTGCATGTGAAATTATAATAAAGTTACATCGTTAAACATACAAAAACCAAGGCACAAAATAAAACATTCTATGTCAAATTAGAATAGGGTTACATCACTACACACCTGCAACCAGATACAAAAGAAATAAAATACATAATCAGATGTCAGTACCCTGGAAATTTTTCAGGAGATCCTTCATCTGATCTTTATATTGTTCCAATTGTTTGCGTAAATCATACAGTCCTTCCAGTCGTGTTAAGGGCAGTGAATCACAAACACCAACTGAGAGAAAGTGATTAATTTCCTGCAAAACAACATTTTGTATTAAGCACATATAGCATACCAATAAAGGCTTCAAGTAAAGAAGTGGCTCTCAGCAGTCCACAATGTGGATAGTAATAGATGCAAAATAAGAATGGAGATCTACAAATATCTCAGTGTCTGAAACTGGCAACAAAAATAATCCACCTGTGTAATTTAAATCTCTCAACTATACCCATAGCTAGAAAATTGTTTTTCTTTTGGAAGTTTGCATTACAAAAAACACCATGCCACGAGATATATTTTTAAATGTAATTACCTCCAGAAGAGAATATGGTCCTTTACTATATTTTATTTTCTGTTGAGTTGCTCGCAAATCTTTAAAAGCAGGATACTCAGGAAAAGGATCTAAGCATTTGATTGCTTGGTACAGATTTTCATTATCCTTATTATCTATCACCAGATACTTCAACAAGCCTAGGACCTGAACATAAAAAGTAAATGAAAAACAAAAAAGACAGAGAAACATTTTTGAGCCATATTTCTTATTCAGGTTCTAAAGTTTGTATTTCTCCAAGTATCATTAAACTGAGAACTCTATAAAAAAATGGTAAGATAATTTATTTACACTGTTAAAAATTATAAAATGTTTAGAGGTTTGGGGAAATCACAGATATATTATAAAATGGTGAGGCGTTTTTGCTACTCCCCTTCCCAAACAGACATCAAAGCTTTTATCATCACAGCCTGCAGATTTATCCTGTCTTTTGATGAAGCTGATTTCAAATACTGGCCAATCCAATCATGACAATATGGGCAACAATTTAGCAACACACTGCGCCCAAACAGTCCTTCTGATGTTATTAGGACTTTATTATTCTTACTAACTGAAGTGGTGGTAATTTGAAATCCGGACAAATGCCTAAATATCATAATTTACTGCCCAAATCACTGAACTCTGGCAGAATTTGTTTTATAACAGATCTACAACTTGAATAAATGCTTGCTAAAGGGGTACCATATGTTCTTTGCAAAAACACTGCTTTTATGCTTTACTTACAAATCAATGCAATTGGATATTCAATCCAGGCAGCTTTGAGGAGTCTACAATATAAATGATGAGGTTTTTATTTGGAGACTTGTATTTACCTGAAAATTATTAACTAGCTAAAGAGAAGAAACTGAAAAATGATCACTAGAGGAAGGACTTCCCTGCAGGAGTATGATATGAGAAGGTTTCATATTCGGTATCAGTTCCAGTTCAGAGAAATTTCTGCCCTCCCCTCTTTGTTTCTGCCCAGGGATGCCCTGACATGTTGCCTTTGCAGTTGTGCATGTACAACTGTTTGCACAGATGTATTGTAAATCTGATCATGATCATTAAGCTGGGAAAAAGACTGCCAGGTTATTTTCAGCTGGTTCAGCATAGCCCTCCAGCTGAACTGGAAGTACAAGGAGGAGGAGAACGTAAGGCTACACTGCAAGCATGAAGGTGCATATGGTACCATGGGATCAGATTAAGCCAGAAGGCAACCATGAGGACTGAACTGACTCAACAGGCATACTCTTCTCACCTTCAGCTACTAATTATGTTTCTGAATCTAAGTACGTTTCCACCCACAAGAGAATGCACATACAAATTATCACCAGAAGGAAAACAAGGCGCCTGTTGCACAACAGAAACTGCTTTGTTTCCCTTTTAAGGCCTATGTGCTACGTTTATTTTTAATGATGATTTGTTAAATAAATAGCTGAACTACTGAAATCTGTTCTTTGTACATATTTCCTCTTTGTCCTCTAGACATCTTCTCCTTCCAAACGTCTTCATCATATTTCCTGTGAAATCATTCACAGAGCTTTGTAGGTAACTGCTTGGTTACTCGATGTGCTTGTACTGATTACCTTGCCATCACCAGTAGTTTAGCAACGGCTATGTTCTCTCTGTCTTTTCCTTACTGGTACCCCTGAGGTAACAATTTTTCTGAAATTTACCCTGAAGTTTTAACACCTCTTTCAGATTGGGCTGAAAAAGGTGCACAGATTCAAAGCAGACATAAAAAACATTACAAGAGCATTAAAGCTCTTTAGGAAATCTGATTTTTTATAGACTAAGTAAACAGAGAATTAGAAAGTAAGTGATACAGTAATCTCAGCAATTATAATACAAATACATCTCAATCACTGTTTAAAACCATGGAAATTAAATATGGAACACAATATTTGTCAAAATAGAAATACCAAAAGTAAAGACACTTTTATTTAAAAAATTAAAGGTATGGTGTTACATCCCAAATAATTTTTTTATATAAATGTACAAAGCACAGAAAAAAGGAACTAAAATTGAACATGAGTATAGATATAGCTTTAACGACAGTGAACATGAACTAAAAAGCTAATAGATAAGGAATAAGCAGCAACTCAAAACTACCTGTTCCTGAATCTCAGGCTGGTCCACGGCAAGAGGTATTAGTGTTCCTACAATAACATGAAGGTGGCTCTCTAGAGCATCTTTGCAACACGTAACTGCTGTGTGGCAAACATGATGAAGAAGATCACAACAGAGTGAAAAGCTGCGCATGGATATGTCTCTGATAATAGCAGGTCTGTCATAGGAAACAAAAAAGTGACATTAAAGAAATACAAACTGTCATTATCTCAAGTATTAACTTATTATACAACAGGCAAGAATAGAGTAAAAGGGGAAATATAAATGAACTTTATAAGAAGAACTGATACTAAACTTTAAAATTTATCAACTCAATGAACTGTAAGGATTTAGCTCAGGAGACACAGGAGAACTAAAACACAGAGTTTGATGGATCACTTCAAAAATGGAGTAAAAAACATAAAGAAAAATATATTCTAAAAAAAACCCAAACCAACACAAAAGGGCTTTTAGATTATTCGCCAGAACAATGTTGACAGAAACAATACAAAGTGGAAAACATGCTCTCTGAACCCTCGTCTCTCTCATATAACCATTAGGTTTTTTTACAAAAAAAAAAAATTTAGTTTAGAAAGAACACCTGGGGATTATCTAGTCCAGCTTCGTGCCTGAAGCAGGGTCAACTTCAAAGTCAGATCTACTTCAAAGTCAATCAGGTTCTCAGGGTTTCGTTGAGCTGAATTCTGACACGTTCCTTGGATGGAGAATCTATAGCCTCCCTGAGCAACCTGCTCCAGTATTTGACCATTCTCACTGTGAAAATCTTTTCCCTGATGTCCAACCAGAATTTCCCATACTGTAACTTGGTGAGTGCTCCCTCTTGTCCTTTCACTGTGCACTTCTAGGAAAAATCTGGCTCTACCTTCTCTACAAGGTATCTTCTCCTCCAGAAACTGGAGAACAGAAATTAGATCAACTCCACTTATCCCCTTGGGGGTCTTCCACTCAACCCATCCCAGTTTGTCATTATCTCTCATGTCCTGGCTGGAGTGGCCCCACACTGGAGAACGGTGGTCCTACTGCAGCTTCATAAGACTCAGAGGGGAATGACCACTTCCCTCAACTTGCTGGCTACGCTCTTGCCAGCACAGCCCAGCACACAGTCAGGCTTCAGTGATGAAAGGCACGCTGCTGACTCACCCAGCTTGTCCTCCAAGACTCCTGGGTCCCCTTCTGCAAAGCTACTTCTGGCCAGGCAGCTCCCAAGCCTGCACTCATGCATGGGGTTAATCCATCCCAGGCGAAAGACTCGGGGATTGTCTTTGTTCAACTTCACAATGTGCCTGTTGTCCCACTCCTACAGCTACATGAGGTCCCTCTGAATGGCAGCCTTGCCCTCCAGTGCATCAGCTGCCCCCGCCCCAGTTCAGTGTTGATCACAAGAGTAAGTCTCAAATAATGGCATTTACCATAAAATCCACACCTCTCTTCAATATTTCACGGTATGAAATGCTTCCAACAAGCAAAGCAATCAACTTGCACTTAAACTTAGTGACATTTAGGTGAGTAACTGTCTTGGAAATCCAAAGCTAAACCTCAAGTAAAAAAATCTCTCTAGTCCTTAGGAAAGATAAGAATCTCTATTTAAATCTTAAGTCTGATGAAGTACCAGTTTTCTCAACCTGAAGAGAAGCTAAGATAACACGTACCAGTGCTCACTCATTTTGTTAGCTACTTATTGGTGAGAATGTAAATGTCAATACTCTTTATTAACATTGAGTTAATTAAGCAGATTTAATTTGACATCTGCTGACTTTGCACTTAACTCCACAATTTGAATTTTTCTCCCATATCTTTTAAATTCCCAAATACCTCTTCTGTCATCAAAATCACAGAATCAACTAGGTTGGAAGAGACCTCTGGGATCATCGAGTCCAACCTTTGACCTAACACCACTGTGTCAAGTAGACCACGGCACTAAGTGCCACATCTAGTCTCTTCTTAAACACCTCCAGGGATGGTGATTCCACCATCTCCCTGAGTAGCCCATTCCAATGCCTGATAACCCTTTCTGTGAAGAAATTTTTCCTAATGTCTAACCTGAACCTCCCCTGGAGCAGTTTGAGGTTATGTCCGCTAGTCCTGTCGCTAGCTGCCTGGGAGAAGAGGCCGACCCCCACCCCGCTACAACCTTTCAGGTAGTTGTACAGAGCGATAAGGTCTCCGCTCAGCCTCCTTTTCTCCCAACACTTCTTATTTCTACAATTTGATAGCCTACTATAGATACAGTATAACGAACATTTAAATAAAAGGATAGCACAAAACACTTGACATTTTAGTAAGTGTTCTAAATTTAAATTCTAAAATTATCAAAGGAAAGCAATTTATTTTTTTTCTTTCAGCAAATTTCAATTATTTCTACAAGTGAATTAACATCTACTAGTGATACTGAAATGTAAGGCTACAAGAACAAGGGAGCACAGATAGGAAGAACAAGATATAATTATGGTATTTACCTGCTACTGATGTGGTGAATCAGGGTGTAAATTACATCTCGGAGGACAAAAGCCCATGCTCCTCCTAAACCATCTTTTACCTCCTTAAGTAACAGACGAACGAACAAGTGATAAATTATAAGAACTCTGTGTTTCTTGTAAATGTTGTTTGTATCTGATGCATGCTTACAAAGGGCTAGAAGGATTTTCTGGAATGAATCCTAAAAACGAATAAACTATGAGTAAAAAAATAATTCATAATGCCAATACAGATATACTTTATATGAAGAAAAAAACTTAAGTGATAGATACATTTTTTTTTGAAAGACATGGACAAAAAGGCTTTATTATTTTTACTACTTTAAGCAAACAAAAGACCTATATAAAAATCAATTCTCCAGGCAGGACTAGAAGCCCCATACTTCCTAATTTTCTTTTTTCTTTTTTTTTTTCCCCACATAAGAAAGATTATGCACATTTTTCAGAAAACAAAACAGTTACGTCAGTTTTCACCAACAGGAGAAACATCAAATAAAACCCATTGAAATATCAAATAAAAACCATTAAAACACTGGGTAGTGCTTCAATCTATATTCTTTCAAACATAATGTTCATACAAAACGCATTATTTCACAGAATGTATCAATACAGATTATAACTGTTAAAACTGTAAACTTAAAAAAAAAATATCTTAAAGTAAAGTACTACGCAGGCTGTGTTACATGTTAAAGAATTTATTCCACTGGCTGGCAATATTAACTTTTACACTCAAAAGCTGTAGACAAACATGGTCTAGAAAAAGGGTTTTTTTTCTTATTTTTAGATTGTTTACTGATAGGCAAAGTAAGTTGTTGACAACATATGCAATAAGATACATTTCTAAGGAATGATGTTACAAGACGGTAATGTGTTTATGATTTATTGCAAGGGCTGCATAATTTTATATGCCTTCATATTTGCCTTTAACAACTGAAATTCAAATGTCTAAAAACACCAGACCATAAAATTTCACACTGTCAGTAAGGGAAGCAAACATTAATATCTTAATTGTAGATAGTCTTTAGATAAAATTGTCCCAACATAATCATTTTAGAATGTTCTTCAGATATATGCCAAAGAAATACATTGCATTTAAACTGTGTCTGGTACACATAGATTTCCCCCAACCTCTAAAATAATCCTCACTATTTATACATTATTTTATATGTATTATATAATGCGTGTAATAGGTCAAGCATGTAATTTCTGTAAGGTTACTGTGTCACTGAACTTAGGACTTCTTCCATTTCAGAAGGCAAACAAAAGAACAGAAAGGTTTCTAAGGTTGTATTTTTCCCTCATACATACATGATGAAAATGTCTAATTACACCAAAATGTACCCATAAAAGAAATCTTATATTCTACAGAAAATAATTACATACTTACAGGGCTTTTAGAAAGAACTGCTACAAGGCTTTTTAATTTGCTTTTATGACAGTTGCTAATATAGTCCAAGGTTGCCTTGATCACATAAGATGGAAAATGAGGAGGATTAGGAGCAGGATCCAGTTCCCTAAACGAATAAACCACAGATTTATTTTTTTTCCTTCCCAAACTAAAACCCCATGTATTAAATAAAGTCTCATTGAATAAACACGTAACTCCTAGAAAATCTTTTCTGCTTTCAGTAAGTAAGAAGCACCAAAAGCATCCAGCAGTGACACACATCTTATTTTTTGCTGTCCCTTGTCCCTCTACAGCGGCTTTCTAAGTTGTACTTTCTTAACATTCTTTTATTATTTTTTGAAAGATGATATTGCTAAAAACCTACACATTTGTCTCATTTAAGGTACTTCATAGGAAAATCTAATTGCAAGTTATGGATAAAGCTTCTGCATTTTGTAATTATGGGAACAATTTGGTTGAGAAAAAAGTAATCATGAATCTCCCCATTATAAAAAAAAGGGTAGTCAACTTTTCTGAGACCTCAAAAAGAAAAGAAATGCATCATGATACTAATAAAACAGCAAAATCCAAGTTTCATCAGTCTTATTCTTACCATTCCCTTCTTAGAAAGAAAAACTTCGGTTACAAGCAGACACCACAGTCTGTTACTAAACTCACTGAAACGAGTTTCTTAAATAAAATTCTGAAATCCATTTAACTTTTGGCAGATTTTCACAAAAACGCTTTGGTTTCTTTCAACTTTATATTTCTACAATAAAAATATCTTCTTCAGTAACTTCAGAAGATTTAATGTTTTTCCAAATAGTTTGTATCTAAACACAAATATCTGGAAAATTATTTCCAGATATAGTTATGCAAATAGTGGTATTTTTAGGACAACAACAAAGACTGAAAAGCTCATCAAATTGAAGATATTTATGGCATTAGAATATTTATATTAATTAGGAATTTGTTTATTTGGCATTGCTTAAGCAATCTCCTTACCAAAGGCAAGAGCTGCCACTGCAAGAACTGTTAAGAAACAGTTCACTTCTCAGTGACTTCTAAATATTTAAAGACCTTTAAAAGAATCACTTTAATTTAGATATTAAAGCCTGACCAATTTTACAGAGAGGGCAGCCCATCCAAATTTGAACTAATCTAAATTGGCATTGCCATGGTCTGGCTCACCAACATACAATAGCATTCTCTTGCCCACCCATTCATTCTTTCCATTAACCGAAGTATTATAGAAGTTCTCCTTATTGACACTGGGGAATAACCATCTGAGAAAGCACGTCTATGATATATCATTACTAATCACAATAAAATCTTTTCATTCTCAACTTCAAGGCCACCTCTTCTTATGCCTGAAGCGCGCATTTTAATGCACAACGTTATACAAACACACTCAGCAGTTAGAAAATCTACAAACACGTACCTTATATATTTACTTAAATGAGCTCCTTCTTCTACCGTGCCATCAGGTGGTTCATGTAAGGTCATCAACAGTTCAACCACAATCTCTGGTAAGTTATTATGAGATAAATTGTCAATTTGCTAGAAGAAGAAAAATAGTGTTTAAATAAGAAAAAAATATTTTAGCTGAAATAATTTAACATTTCCTTCTGAGAAAACCTATTTTTTTCCTATCTGGATTCTCTATTTGTTCAATTATCCATGACATACAATTAACTCAGAAATTAAGCCTTGTTAAGTCTTATCTATGTCAGTCACAGCTAGAACAATTTACTTTCCTACAGTATCTGGAAAAAAAAATTATTATTCATTTTACGACTAGTTCTGAATATAGAGTCTGTCTCTAGGGAAGACATCTCCTCATAAAGCATTAACAAAATATTTTAATAGGAAAACAAGACTTACTTAATCAGATATAGGACAGGAGAACTCAGGGTTGTATAATGAATGGCAAAAAAATTTTTATTACATTCTGAAAAAAATTACACTTCAAGTCAACTGTCTGCCTGAAAGTTTCTATTGAGTCACTACTTGAAAACCTGGGGATAAAAATTTGGTTAGTTTGGCTTTATTAAAATAATAACTTTGTATCTATAAACTTGAACTATTTACATTTTTACTGAATACATAAAAGTCCGTTAAATGCCATAGAACTCAATTTACACATTTAAAACAGATACCTGTTTTCCTAAGCAGTTTTCATCCTTAAGCAAGTCGTAGACTTTAGAAGCCGTATCTCTTTGTTCTGCAACTTCACTCTTTCCATGGCTTTGATAGGCAAAATATGGGAGGATATTCACAAGTATCTTTGGAAAACAGTCTGCTAAAACCTGCCTCCAGTCTTTTTCAATCTTGTTGGCAAGCGATTTCACATCTTCAAATTGACTTCTAACCACCAGGTGTGGAACCAAAACTTTATAACAAGACCTACACGTAGCAAATACATTTCCAGAATTTCCTTGAATTGGATTTCTAAAAAAATCTCAAACATAATATAGCAAATACCATTCCTCTACTGTATAACTAAACTTGTAACTATTGTTTAGCTACTGCTATACAAAACAATCTTACAAGCATAAATATAATATACAAGATACTTGGAATACATTTTAAAAATTCTCAATTTGTTATCTTACAACAAAATCCTGATGCATTGCTACATTTAGAAATTTGAAACCCTGTGTCATAATTGTAAATAAATCTAAATAAACTGCTTTCATATAGCAAACTTACCTGTAGAATTCCTCAAGGCTAGTATAGTTCAGAAGAACATAAGGAAAAGCAGACAGGCTATATCCACTGTCATTTATTTTCAGCCACTCCATCACCAAATAGTCTAAATGTGATGTCATGAAGTCTTCTATACTTTTATAGCCAAAAATGTCAGATACTTTTTTCAAAACCTGTGCATGAAATAAGATTGCAGAAATAGCATGCAGAGCACATGATACTATGGCAAACTGACAGTACTACACCTCCATGTCCCCTTCCCCCAGCCTTTTAACGAATATTTGTATAACTCAGCTCCTATTTAGCATAAGCAATTTTTTAATTATTTGTATTGCCATATCTCGAAAGAGTGCAATCAAGGAACTACCACAACCCCGTATGTAGTGGTATGCAAAGAAAGGACAGCCAGTACACATTTTGCAGGGTAGAGACTGTATGTAAAAACAAGAGGCAATGAATAGAAAGAAAGGATAAAAAGGAGAATGTGCGCACTAAAAAAATGACTGGCATGAAAGGTTGCAGCATAAACAGCAATTATTTCAGTACGCCCTTGTGAACTTCAAAATAAAAGTCCACAAGACATGTACCATCTTCCAATACTTTGCATTTATTTTAGATATTTTCCACATTGGAAAACTCACTTCCACTGGGTAGAAAGATTTTTTTAAATGAGACCTGCAATCTTCAATGTATAAAAATCTATTTGTATTTCAGATCTGTGCTTTTAACATACAAGATTTACCATTAAAATTGCCTTTTATGATGTCATTATTTCTATGTAGGTCATTAAATATAATTACAAATTCATTCAGATATTTAAATCTCACATTAGTCACGCTTTTCCAAAATTTAACAACTTTCAATATTGACAAAAGCGTTTTGTACCATTCCAATTTTAACCTAGCCTTAATTTATAACCTACCTATAAAATGCAATTTTATACTTGCCTTTTTCACAAGGTGAGGTTCTAATCCATTCTCTTTCACAGACTGGCAAATAGCAAACAAAGCTTGCTTTTCACAGACTGGACTGCAGCACAGAACCATGGTTATAAGCATCAGCAAAACCGCTTCTCCATTACACCGTTTGTCCAAAAGATCTTCAGGACTTGCATCACCCCTGACCTTCAATAAGAAATAATGAAGAACTTGTACAAATACTCTGTTAAAGTAATCTCCTAATTAACAAATGAGCATAAATAATTTAAAATTAAGGGTATCGACACAACTATTGCTGAAAATCTTGGTTTGGTTGCTTAGAAACTACTTCCCGCAGCTGTCTGCTCCACTCCTCAACCAGAAGTTACTGTCTCCACCATGCCAGCACACATGCTGATACCTCATACACTCCATTCATGTTGTAGTATCAGTAGTTTAAAAAAAGGCAACGCACTTAACAGAGAAATGATGGAGGCATTGACAAGTCTCCTTTTTGCCCCTCCCTGATGCATACAGGAAAGAACTGCCTTGTAACTCAAATACAGTTCTTCCCCTATTAAGGCATGGTGTTGACAAGTGATGAATATTGAATAAAAGTAACAAGAACTGCACTGAAAGGGCGGAAGCTAATAGACAACAGCAAGCTGAGGTGACAGAACAGGGAGTCAATGCAACAGAGAAATGAGACGAGATGACAAAGAGCTGTAGGCAACAGTACAGAGAGATGAAATCAGACGACAGAGAGATGAGGCCTCAGCAGCATGCAGAAGCTACAAGACAGCAAGCAAAGGGAACAGAGAGAAAATATGGCAGAGATGACTTGCAGATAGATGGTAGTGTGACAGAAAAAAAATGGAAAATGTAGATGATGTAGATGACGTAGATGACCTAGGTGGTAGCAAGGAAAGAGGAAAAGTGAAAGACACTAATAGAAAAATTAATTGTTAAAGAAATTCCACAGTAATATACACCTTTGCATTTCCAGTCACTGCACTGAAGTAAAACTTTTCCTTCACTTGAACTTTCTTCTGAATAGTTTCATTTTTTAAGAAAAGTTTGGGTTTGTGAAAACCACTGCTCTAATACCACCGGAAACATGATCTTACTGAAATTTACAAATCTGTTTTTATACCTATATAATTTGGATTTATGTTGCCTCTCGCTATTTATACCTTGTCTAGAATATTGTGGCTCCATTTTTCTTTGATTCTTAAGTGTTACAGTACTGAAACTCACAACAAATCACATGATACAGAAGAGCAGTCTGGAACATACAGTGAAAAAGTTTACAAACCTCTAATGTGGACAAAACAGTGACTGACTGGATGCGTAAGGAATTTCCTGACTACCACCTTGTTTCACAACCTCAGATTATCAGAAGTCCAGAAGTATTAATATTCTTGGAAAACTAAACACAATCACTTTAAAAGTAATGTTATTCATAAGATGAAAACTAGGCAAAACTAATGACTAGATGTTGGTACCAGATTTCTCATTCCTTCCTGAACTCTGAGATAGGCATTCTCAAAAGCCTTTTGCTGGAGCTTCAAGGGAAGAGGTTTTGACATTCGAGACGAATCTCTCTGTTTCACATCTTGAAACAAACTTCAAAAAAAGAACAATAATTATTAGTATAACATTTAGTCTACAGAATTACTGCATATTGTGCTTGTCAAATAATAAGATTCTGATTTTCTGGATATCATTATTTTCTTCTTAAATTTCTTGTACAGCAGTCTTTCCTTCCTCTCCCTCAAACATTATCAACACTAAGAGTATGTTGGGGTGAAATGGCAGAGAATAGCCTGAAAACAAAGTTTCCTAATCTTTGCCAGTGCAGGAAGCCAAACTTCAGTTGTCCATCATAATGGAACATTTCATGTCATTAAGTACTTTGGGAATATATTTATTGAACAGATGTATATGTAAAAAGAGTTTCTCACAGGATTTATTTTTTGTAGGTAAAGGCCCAACCCACTTTGCTCTCTGTAACAAAAATGGGAACACCACAGTGGATTGGACCAAATATTACTCTAGCCATTTCTAACTATTTGCAGATACCTAAGACAGACCACCATATGCTTGCCTTGTATGCATAGTAATTCCTTGAATGTAACATTTGACCACAGGTGACCTAGGCAGATCACGAGTTAGAAGTGGTGACCATATTTAGTATTCTTCAATGATTTCCTCTTTCGTGAATTTGTTGCTTTTTGAACTCCTGTAAACATCCAGATAGTTGAAGGTAGTAGGATTAACACTCAGGATAACTTAATGTTCTACGAAGAAGTAAACTATATTTTCTTAGAATCTTGAACCTGTTAGCTTCATTTGATGTCCCCTAGTCTTCAACTGTAAAAGACTGTCAATCTTCACTTTGTTCTGCTCCAGATTTTGTAGAGTTATACCTCCTGCAATTCAACTCTTTTTGTGCTGAAGGGCTCCAGTTTATGCAACCAATAGCTGTGCACAAAGTGTTTCATATTTATGAACATCCCTCTTCTACTATTCCAGTTCAATTACATCCTTTTTGATGCACAGAGAAAGAACTATATACAGTATTCAAAACACAAGATACTTGAAAAAGTTTTTATGCTACAC
This sequence comes from Nyctibius grandis, assembly GCF_013368605.1. Classification (NCBI taxonomy): domain Eukaryota; kingdom Metazoa; phylum Chordata; class Aves; order Nyctibiiformes; family Nyctibiidae; genus Nyctibius; species Nyctibius grandis. The sequence goes on from NC_090659.1 coordinate 109,027,937, forward strand.
AATGTACCTAATCTATTTCTAGAGGATAAACAGCTATTTCCTATTCAAGTTTTGCGTAACAAATTTAGTGCAAAATTTGCTATCATATATAGTTTTATAAATTTTTTATCTCTCTTTCTATATGTCTCTCTCACATCACAGAATAATTGAAATGTAGACAAAGTTTGAACACCTTAACCAAAGTAACTTGGTAGGCTTTTATATTCCATCAAGATTAAAGCCCCAGACGTACTGAAAAGGGCAGCTATACAGAAGCAGAAGTAACACCCAGCTAAGTGAAATTAAGCATTATTCTTATAAACAGAAAAAAGATCTACATTATCACCTGGTAATCGACTTTGCAGCAAGAATGCGAACTTGATGGTGACTATCTGCGAGAAAATGTGGGAAAGCATCACTCGCAGGTAGATCTTCATTTATCACATTAAGGATTGCCCACTTGCAATGAGGATCAACCTGAAGAAAATTAATATTGTGGTCTAAAATATACAGAAGACATAATTGAATATACACTGATGTATGCAAAAGATCACAGAATGGTTGGGGTTCCAAGCCTGTTCCAGTGCTCTGTCACCCTCAAAGTAAACAAGTTTTTCATCATATTCAGATGGAATTTCCCGTGTTTTAGTTTGTGCCCGTTGACCCTTGTCCTGTCGCTGGGCACCACTGAGAAAAGTCTGGCCCCCTCCTCTTGGCACCCACCCCTAAGGTATTTGTAAGTGTTGATAAGATCCTCTCTCAGTCTTCTTTTCTCCAAGCTGAACAGACCCAGCTCTCTCAGCCTTTCCTCATAAGAGAGATGCTTCAGTCCTCTGATCATCTTGTAGCCCTCCGATGGACTCTCTCCAGTAGTTCCTTGTCTTTCTTGAACTGGGGAGCCCAGAACTGGACACAGTACTCCAGATGTGGCAAGGGGAAGGATAACCTCCCTCGACCTGCTGGCCACACTCTTCCTAATGCACCCTAGGATACCATTGGCCTTCCTGGCCACAAGGGCACATTGTTGGCTCTTGGTGAACTTCTTGTCCACCAGGACTCCCAGATCTTTTTCCACAGAGCTGCTTTCCAGCAGGTCAACCCCCAACCTGTACTGGTGCATGGGGTTATTCCTCCCTAGATGCAGGACCCTACACTTGCCTTTGTTGAACTTCATTAGGTTCCTCTCTGCCCAACTCTCTAGCCTGTCCAGGTCTTGCTGAATGGCAGCACAGCCTTCTGATGTATCAGCCACTCCTCCCAGTTTTGTGTCATCAGCGAACTTGCTGAGTGTACACTCTGTCCCTTCACGCAGGTCATTGATGAATAAGTTGAATAAGACTGGACCCAGTACTGACCCCTAGGTCAGAGTTGCCAGATCTTTAGATACTGTTTTTAAGTACAGCTTAAGTATATATTCAACATGCTAATGAATGTCAGAAAAATCAGGGATTACCTCAAGTAGGGCTTTCATGCAGTTTAAAAGGGCCACTCTTACTGGTGCTGTGCACTTCCCTCCTTGAGCTAAATGCCTAGAATAAGGAAGATTTGAACAAACAAAAAAGTTGTCAATAATTCTGAGAAAAAAGTCTAACAAGTCAGCTTCTGGTGCTCACAGTTCATTCTTTTGTGCTCAACAGGCATGTTTGGGAGGATTTGACGTTTTTATCAATAATCTACAATTGTAAATAACATTCATTTTTGGTTGCTGAAGTTATCACTTGTATAATTACTGATGCAATTCCGAGTACAATCAGTCTTTGTTAATATACAACAGTGTAGCATTTATTGTTCTAATATTATTTTAAGGACAACCTGATTCTTTGCTACAAATATAAAATGACATGGAAAATCTGTGAAGTTAAACGCTGGATAAAAATATCATAGGATACCAACAGCAAGACACACAACAGCACTACAGTCTTCACACTGACAGCAAAGTTAATAATTTTATGCCCAACAGACTTCTGCATTAAATAGATAAAACATACCAAAAGGCTCCAACAACTGTCAAAAATTGTCCTCGGGCATCCCCTGTCTCTTCAGCATGTGTGTTGGACTGGGCCAACCCTACTGCTATAGGAAGCAAATTATTTAGAATTACTTTACAAACTTCTTGATCGCGGCGGTACAAAGAACACACAGCACTGTGAAAGAAAGAAAGAAAGAAAGAAAGAAAGAAAAAATATCTTGAAACACTGAACAGCTGCAAATCCTCTAGCTGTTAAACTAAAATAGCTCTAACACATGCTGAATAGTTTCTTACGAAAGAGGCCTAAGAAGTGTAAGAACATCATCTTCAGGCAAGAGGTGTTCGTCAACAGGGAGCTCCTTCAAAAGGACCAAGAACTGGGAAATAAAAAAAAAAAAAAATCAAAATGGAAAATAATAATTAAGAAAATAAGTAGACAAAAAGAAAAACTATAAAACATTTTCAGTAACTCTTACATGAAATCACGCAGCAAGGATACCTATTGTCAGCTCTCACATGTTAGACTGACCATCTTTTCATGCAAAGACTATCACACAGTAATATGGCTCATGGCATTTTTAGGTTTAGCAGTCAAAAATATTTCCTTTGTAAACTAAAATACAGATCCTATTCTACTACAGAGGCCATTTCTAGCTATTTTACAAATAATTAATGATAAAGGCAAGATGTTTATACTTATCAAATCTTTATTTTCCGGCTTACAAATTCTACCTGCTCTTTCCCTGACCTCAGCACACTTCAAAACACTAAAGGTAGCCATTTTAATGTCTTCTCAGGGGACCAACGACAAGAGAAAGACAAGAATACACAACTGACAAGAATATACAAACTTAAAAACAGTACAAATACAGAGGTGGGTCTGCTGTAAAAAAAGCTAACACTCACCATGTGCAGATGCAATGGCTTAGCACTATCAAAGACACTGCCATCAGTAAGCATTAACAGCTTCCTCCGTATATCAGAGGCTCGGAAGCTCAATGTCTGAATTTGGACTGTAGTTACACAAATACATAAGAACCTCAGAATTTCAAGGAGAAGTAAATCCTGCTTTGTCAACTGTTCTTCAGCTAATGGGCTCAAAGCACCTGAAAATAAGATTTTCATGTAAGAAATGCTTCTCCAAGGACAATAAAAAAATTGGTAACATTTTAGGTCTTTACAAAACTAATTTAAGTCCCCAAAATAGATAGAGTACTAGCAACCTTTAAGTTATTTGTCACTGAGCAGTTACTGCATCAGTAACAGCTGCTTGAGCGTGGTTCCCACTTTTACAAAGGCCCTCTCTAAAACAGAGGCTTTTAATTTTATGTGCCCATACTGATGGCTGATTTCTCCATCCAGGTTACAATGACCTCTGCAGAACCATCTGCAGCTGTGTTCTTCTGTGTTGTTAACTATAACTTAGGATATATTTTAAACTATGGATTCAAAGCTTTCCCCAAATTTAAATTAAGACAATAACTACTATGTTAATATCCTCATTGAAATCTCAATTATAACCTAAAAAAAATAGTTACAAATGCCGTTTTCCTGTCACATTTAAAACTCTTGTAACTTTCTGCAACTGCAAACTTTATTTATTAGAATTATTTATCAGGTGGTTGGAGAAGATACTTCTAAAGACACATATTCAACATGACATGGAAAATAGACCAGCTGCTGTTTGTGGTATTAATGTAACACCCTGATTTCCTTCTCATTCAATAATAAACAGAAGACACAGTCCTGATTAAAAACTAAGATACACACCATTTTAAGAAACAATTTAAACCAAAAGAGAATATCAGTACTTATAGCTCCTAACAGGAATAAACAGATTCATGCTCCTCTCCCTCTGCAGGTCGAGAGATATAAGAAAGCTGACCCTGCTCAAAAACTACTGATCAGGAAAAAGAGAAAAGTTAAATAGGACTTGTTTTAAGAAAATGAAGCACCGTCTAATGACAGAGACAGGTATCCTACAGGCAATGCTTTCTAGTCTCTTCTTTGCCAAAACTTTTGCCTGACTTTGAACAAATTAGCTAGCTTCTCTGCTTGCATTTTACTATTTATAAAATAAAAAACAAACTTCTTTCCAAATGAGCTAGAACTCTTCATTAACATCTTTAAAACACTAATGAGGTACAAAAGAATTATTAGTTTAGAAAGTACCCAGTTCAACCATTACCTGCTTCAACCATTAATAAAGCAGCATATTTTTGTATCTCACTGTCTTTCAAGCAAAGAACAAACTGTAAAAACAAGCTCTTGCAAATAGTTTTGGACACAGAGAAGACTTACCTGTTATATTTTGCATCTCACCAGATTCGTTCGTATCACTGATGTCAGTCACTGAATGATCATCAAACAGATCATCAGATACCTGGTTATCTACTTCCACTATACTCTCCTCAGGATCATTCCCCATTAGACCCACTTCTCCCAGTTCACTTTGTTTTCCAGTAAACGTCATCTGACAAAAACACCACATCCTTTTAAAGTTGGCTTTTAAGGACAGGAGAAACACCACAGGCATAACACAAGGAAAGACACTACAGTTTCCCAGTGAACTAGAACAGGTGAAGACAGTAAGGGCTACACTGAATTGATGACTTTCATCCTTTGTGACAAACCTATCTTCTACATACGTGAATTGTTTGATTTGAACTATTGTCTTTAGGATACAAGCTTCCTAAGACAGACACTAGTCTCTGTGTTTTAGATGGTGCCAAGGACATTGTTAGTATTTCAAAAACAATTCTCTCTACATGACTCTCAAACGTCTTGTTATACCTCATAACTACAGAGAAATTAAAGGAAGGCATATGACCTTTTTGAGGGCACTCTAATTACCACTTTCCCTATCAGATGACAAGTTAACAGAAGGGAAGACTCTCAGCTTCTCCTCACCTGAAAACACAAAGGATTTTGCCTACCTAGACCTGACTACAGGACAATGTGCCAAAAAGAGAAGTTTTAAGAGTTGTGCTAAACACAGTGATGTGCCACCCTATTACTTTTCTCAGTGAGTCATTTACAGTTAGAAGATTTAGTACCCATATAACAAACACCTTTGAAATGTTCTAAGGCACATAAGTCCATCAAACTACAAAATAAAAATAAGCTTTTAAAACTTTAGAAGTGCATTAAAGTTATAGAATGTAATGTGTTAAGGAAATTCTTTCTGTGGCATAAAATCTGCATATACGTTTACTCTAATATAGTATTAAAAAATTAAAAAAAAATTATGTTATTTTTGGAAATGTGAGCTGGTGTGCTAACCTTCATCAAGTGTTATTCATCTGCTCTCATTTTTCCCCTACGCCTGTGTTCAGATGCTAAATAGAAATGTTTTGAGTTAGGAATTCTCTATAAAACGCTAAGTATTTTGATTTATTTTTTTCAGTAATAAGTAACTTATTTGGTTTGCCTCCAAATCATTCTACTGTAAAAATAATCCTCTCATAGAAGAGCGCTGAATTTCGAAACAGATAGAATGTACTTACCAGATTTTTGCAAATATCTACGAGATCATTCATGAATTTTGATGTTAACAAATGCAGGAATATATTAGACAGCATCTTGTTAGCACTGTTCTGTAAGAAAGTAAGATGTCCAGATAGATTAATTCATTTTTTTCAGGTACCATATGTATGATATTGTGATCTTATTAATGAAGAAAGAAATGCAAATTCCTTTATAAACTTTACCTTGGCACAATTGCATAAACATTTTGTACACTGCATTACCAAAGTCCTCAGTGAGTTGATCTGGGCATCTTCATTTAGCTTGTTTTTAGACTGAGAAATGCTTTCTCCAGCATAATGAATGAGAGACTAGTAAAAATACAACACAGACAAAATACCTCAGTTAAATTCCTTTATACATTGGCACACACACACAGACAAAATTACATGATTCTCATTCATACAGCTTTGATATTTATAGCATGCATCAATGAGTTTGGACTTTTTTTTTTCTTTGAGTTTTGTTTCACTCATTCTGCTCCAGAAGTGACAAGAAGATGGCTTAGACCTGCCTGAAACATTGATATTTTCATCACAAAAGAAAAATACAGCATGTCTCCATAACGTGTAAGTTCTGGGTTTCCATATTTAAGCAAGAAACCACCTCAGATAGAAGTAGTAGTAGTAGTAGTAGTAATAATAGCAGCTGTCTTCACACTGGTTTAAATCATCAAATGATCTTAACAAATTCCCTCATAGAAGACCTATAAATGAAAGGACTTGTTATCCTCTAAGTAGTCCTTTGTCCACATGTCCATGATAATTTATTTTTTTAAAAGGGGTGACTCAGAAATGTATCAATATTTAGAATACTCTCCACTGCAAAACTGACACACTGATGTACTAACAGAATTTCAGTAACTCCTCTCTTTCAGCTGCAGTAACATGTTTAAACCTCTCTCAACTGCCTTTTTTTTTTTTTAAGCAGAAATCAGTGAAAATATTCATGCTCTGAAAATGTGTCAATATGAATAGAATTTTTAAAATCATCTTATATTTAATGGTTTATTTCACTTTTAATAGCTCCCAAACACATTGCTGCTTACCTTAGCATTCTGGAACAACTCTGATTTACAGGCATCCTCTTCTGTAAATATACCAGTGTAGCAATAGCAACCAAGAACACCAGTCAAGAGACTGACACATCGGACAAGGTGTTCTGCAGCAACAAGCTTAGACTAAACCAAATACACAGTATAAATATCAGTGGTTTATCATTAAACTTTTTCACCAAAATACAGAATTCTGTAGAGTCTTTTTTAAACACTTTTATATACAGATGTCACCAAAATTAACGAAGATCAGCATCCTAGTGTTTTGCCTTGCAGTTGCCTCAGCTCCCCAACAAGTCTTTTTGGCTCTCCATGTTATAATATTCTCTGTATGTCCCATGGCCCTCAAGCTTCCTTCCTTCACAAGACTTTAAATTCTCCCTCTCCTTTAGATTCCATCATAGCAATACTTCCAGCTCTTCCCACGTGCTCTGTTTATCTATTTTACCTCCTGCCAGGACAAGAGACCATATGAGCTAGTCAGGAACTGTATCACAGTCCTACTGCTGTCTCTTCTTTTTAGTAAATTCGTAAGTTGCTTCTTAGCAACTACTGTGTCAACAAACAAATGGCACAGATGGTTGTAAATGCATGCAAGCTTACTGCAGGAGCATTTTAGAGATCCCTTTTTACCTGTCTAAAATTATTTGGATCAAAGGAGGAGAAAAAGCAGACAAATAATTATTTGTCTTACTTTCTCAGGAAGGGAGATGGGAAAACTTATGCATACACACCACTGTTACCGATGCAAAACCAGGCATAAGTTTTATAGCTCCTAATTGCCAGTACCTTGTTTCAAACTTTGGTACTACCTCTTCTGGCTCACCAAATATTACAGGACTTTAGCAATGAATTGCAAGGAAGGCACACCACTATATTAAAACCAAAGCTAGCCTGTTAAAGGAACTGGAAGTTTAAAAAGCCCGCTGCTTTTGTTTTCACAAACTTTTTACCATTATATGGTGGCTCTCCCTCTACAAGTCAAGATTTTTCTCCAAAGGAGAGATTCTGTGGTATTTCAACAAGTGGAAGATAGATACAAATAGGATCACAGGATAGTTCAGCCTGGAAGGGACCTCAGAAGGACTCTGGTCCAACCTCCTGCTCACAGCAGGGCCAGCTCTGAGGTCAGAACAGGTTACTCAAGGCTTGATCCAGTCAGGGTTTGAAAACTTCCAAGGATGAAGACTACACAACCTCTCAGGCAGGGCAACCTGTACCACTGCCTGACTGTCCTCATGCAGATAAAATTCTTCTTGTATCCTGTGTGAACTTCTCTTGACTCTGCCTGCTGTCTCTCATCTTCCTTCAATACACTACTGTGAAGAGCACGGCTCTGTCTTCTAGACAATCTTATAGGCACTGGCAGGCTTTCCCAAAGCCTGTTAGGTCCCCCAAAGCCATCTCTGCTCCAGGCTGAACAAGCCCAGTTTCCTATGTATCTCCTCACAGGTCAAGTGCTGGAGCCCCCACCATCTCAGTGGCCTCCGCTGAACACACTAAATGTCTGTCTTGTACTGAGAGGCCCAAAACTGGATCCAGTATTGCAGATACCATCTAAAGATATAGAGGGGATAACCAGTTCCCTTGAGCACTGGCTGTGCTCTTGTTAATGTAGCCCGTATCTGCAGCTTTCTTTACAATTACTCTTTTTGCAAAACCTAACTATTTGAGACCTCTATGTCTCAGGCTATCATGGCTGAAAACTGGCAAGAGCTTAAAGCATTACAGGGGCACCTAAGTTGAAACCACCCTCACAAAAAGCAGAGTAACAGTGGTTTATGTGACAACTTTGCACACACTTCCACTTCTATGCAGCTTCTACATATTGCCACATACTTGTGAAAACTATGGATATTTTGCCAACGATTTAAAGAAATATAGACTTCCCTATTTCATATTATTGGATATAGTTTTTAAAATACTTGTGGTTCATTTTTAGCAGCAAAAAAAATGAAAATCTATATACTTTTCCTTGATAATATATTGTTTGGGAGCACAAATATAAGGATGTAACAGTAATTTCTAACTTACCTTAGGAGCATAGCTGCTTACAAGCTTTTCTGACATTGCTAAAAGACAGTACTCCAGTGTTTCCCTAAGATTTTGGTTGATGGCAAGTCTTGAACCAGTCACATTTTTATCTGCAACATTTACTGCAAAGTTAGTGAAAATATCCATTTCATCAAATGTTGTCTGCAGATATAGCTCTTCAACATCAGAAAAATTGTTTTCTTCTTTCCCTTGCAAGTGTTGTACACTTGAAGAAGAGACATCATTTTTACTTTAGCAGCCAGTATGCAACTTACAAGTCTTTAAAACCATTATTTACATACAAGAAATAAACAAAAGCAAAATAAAATATTTTATCTTTTTGTGCTTCCGAACTCTGGTTGATCTTTGATTTCTGAGGTGACTTTCATTGTGGAACGGATACTACCATTTTAGCTCTGTCTGAAGAAACTGCAAGGAAAAACGATGCCTGCACACAGATCATACGCTCTACTGTAGTTCACATAGCAGCATCTGTTTTGTGTTAAGATGGCTGACCTCAACCTACTTTACACAATTTGCAATCCACAAAACCCCTGAAACTAGTATTTTTAACTTCTAGTAGGAAAGTCTTATCCTCCATCAGAACAAGTTATACATATTTTAGTTTCATTAAAAAGGAAACTGGATATAGTCCAAGAGCTTGAACATAGGCATCAGTGAAAGATGCAACAGCATTCATAGAGTGACTCCGACAGACTCAAGTAACGTGTGGCTGGGGTCACAAATATAGGTGCAGTCACACGAGGACATATGGACAGAAAGCATCTAGCCAGCTTTCTACTTAGCATTTATCTTCAAGAAAACTCTTAAGATATATGCTTCCTTTAGAATGGAAGGTAATGTTAAATAGCATTAATACATATTTGTATAAAGCTACAAATTATTCAAAAAATGTAACTGTAATGGGTTAAAAATACCTAATGTACTCATGGTTAAAAAGCCAAATATTTAGGGGTATTGCTGAAGAGAAGTGATACACATATTCCTTATAAGGTATTTTGTTCAGTACCTGAAGCTTTGACTCTGTCAGCAAGAGACTATTTAAACGTCTGCTTAAAGCATGTTAACAAATTGCAAAAGCACTGCTATTTTTAAGGGTGTCTGAAGTATGTTGTACAGAAATGTGAAAGAGCTTGAGGAATTATGCATTTCATTATCTCTGCTTGCTACAATGACAAATAGAAGAAGCTTAAGTATCTATGATTGATTTAAAAACATACCATTTAGCATCATTTTGGAAAAAAATCATGGCAGCTCTACAGTTCTTCATTGTAAGACTCACAAGAATTTTTTGTAATATAAGATGAGGAAAATCACTGTAAAAAAAGAAAATTGTTTTGTATTTTCTTGCAATCAGACAAGCTCTTGCAATTCCTGAAGCGCACTGAAACATTAACCAGATTAACAGTCTATCTTCAAAGAAGCTTTTCACTTAGATTTCTAACACATAGTTCATCTATCTGCTATACCATGGACAGATAACTAAATTATGTCCTCAGAATGATGTTCTACAGTAAGCTTAAAAACCCTAATAACTCTACCAAAGCATTAACATAATACAATTCTGCAAATCCACTTTTCCCTACACAATTTTCTGTTATAAGGTGAGCTTACATATAAAACTATGCCACAAAGACTTTACCTGCAGAGCACAGGAGGCAACTCTGCACAGTCTTCCGCTTCTTCCTGCAAATAGCAGGACAGTACCCATTTCATTACCGCCTCCCTTAACCCAGAATCCAGATGTCTTTCACAGTTATTCTGTTCCATTCCTACGTCCAAATTTTCTGGCATTGAATAGGCAGACATCACTAATGATAAACAACATAGAGCAGAACTGTAACGAAAATGGAACACAAGGCATTTGTAAGAAACAATGTGGTATTTGTTGATCAGCACTCTGTAAAGCAAAGTCAGCACATAAGCAAGTTAATAAGCACACATACTGGAAAACTCCTTTATTAGAATCTTTGCATTTTCAAAAGCCACATTTCGGTTATTACAGACATTTCCTGTCTATTTGAAAGACTGGTGTAGAATACTCCTTTCAGAATCAAAATATATTTAGAGGAAAACATACTTTTTAACTTAAAGAAATCAACATCTTTCAGTCAGATTTTAAATATTTAGTCCATTTTACATTTTTAGTCGATTTTGAAGATGCTTGCCTCTCCTCTCCTGCCTCTGCTTTCAGCCTTATGTATGTATTTATGCCCATTTCAAATGCTTAAAACACAAATGTGGACAGTTCTTAACTAGAAATACAGCCACAACAACAATAATATTACTTTGAGTAAGACAGTGGTTTTGGTTGCACAATAAAGAGCAATGTGAATCAGACACAACATACTATCCTTGCTTCTCATTTTACCTTGAAGGCTTGCATGCAGGTCCTGAAAATATCTTCCAGAGTTCTTTATCTGTTACAACAAGGTTTCCTTGAATCATAGCTCCAAGTAGCCCAAAGCTCTCCACTTCAATTTGCTGGAAACTTACGCTACGAATGGTAAGAGACCAAATCTTTGCCCAGGTTCTCTGGAGCTCCAGTTTGTGGGTGCTTTTCAAATCAGTTTTCTGGTTTTGACACAAAGCCACTTCTGTAAGACATTTCAGCACGTATGGGGTCCTTTCTCCTCGGCGCTGCTGAGGCAGTAACTGGTGAAGTACATTGAGTAAGGGAGGTAGCTCACTGTTAGGAAGACTCGTGGGATACTTTGATATTAATTGAGCTGTAATCTGTAACCTTGAAAATACAAAGTGAAGTAATTAATATCAAACATACATATATTTGCGTCTTCAAAAGTAAATGAACAAACACAGCGTTCTCTGATTGTCATTTCACATTCATACTTTCCAGTATTGAGCTGATTTGTTTTCTGTCAAAGGTTACAGACTCAGTATTTCTTCTGTTTTTACTTGTAAAGTCTGCTCATCTAGCCTCACTATCACTAATAAGTTCTTACAAGCTGAGTTCACTGATTTCTGATTTCTTACAAGCTGAGTTCACTGATTTCTGACCACAAGGGAATAAAATTTCAGGCAAAATATTATTTTTCTCCTTCTTCTGGACTAGCTTGTTATACGCTCTGACCTCAAGGGTGAAATTACATAAACAGGAAACATTACAACATCATCTCTGCAGATAAAAATAAAATCTATCAAATGAACAAAATGTTAAACTGGGGATGGTGAGTTGGAAAGGTTTTGCTCATAGTAATGTTGCAACTCTACTCAATTAGTAAATTACAGTACTCACAGTATGTCTTGGAGATTGTCACCTCCACACAGAATGGCATGCTAACTCATGTTCTCAACTGGGTCCTAAACAACCACTTTACCTCAATACGGTGAGCAATAAACACAAACCTGCCACCCCAGCTCCGGACCCAACTCACAAGCAGCTACACTGTTTTGGTAACTGGTACAGCAGTTTCCAAGAAAAGTCAGAAAGTCAGAGAGGAACAGTAACAGGAAAAAACATCCAGTGTAATCTATTTTAGCTAAAAAGTCGACATTCTTGGGCTTAGGACTACAACTGTAAGTTCTGGAAAAGTCTAGCTGTGGTCTTTCAATGACGACTTGACTCCCTGCTATGCTCTCTGCTACACAGTCTTCCTCCTGAGGCAGTCAGTGGAACACGATATGTAGCTATAGCTCCAGCTCAGAAGTCCCTCAAGTCCCAAAATACCCCTCAATCAAGGTCCAAGCTAACATGCCAGCCCTTGCACTTCAACAGTTTCAAGCCAGGTGTTATGGCAAACTGTGTGAACTACTCCAAAATGGCCCAAACTGTTAATGGTTGCTGTCCCTATGAGACAGCCAGCTTAAGACAGCAGTAAATCTCACGTTAATTTCCTAATACTCATAAGCTGGATCGACACAGACAACACTTACACAGACTGGTAATATCTAGCACAAAATAGAGGTAAAAACCAGACGCAGTAATATCTTATACACTACAACAGTTTACAGACCTCCTTGGCTATTTCTTAGGAAACCAAAGATAAAAAGTTTTTCAAGCAAGAGTGCCAAGAACACAATTCACTACTTTCCAATGCTGTGAGAATCTAAGCTTAGTGCTTAGACACATAACTAGAGCATGCGCAGACGTGTAATTTGAAAGCACAACATATTCAAGAGAACACTTAAATGTAAAAAGATGTCTGTAGTGGTATTTGTTTCATGTAAAGATGTTATTACCAAGGTATGACATCAAAATCCTCCTGGGATCTTTGCAGGTTGTCTCGAATTACCTCCCAGCCTAGTTCAATTCTCCTGCGCTTGCTTGGTACTGTTTCATCACTGGACTCTCTTTGTGAAACAGCATAGTGACTGGGTAATTTTCCAAAACTTTGGTATCCTCTGTAAAAACCTTTTATAAAGAGAAATCAAAAACTACACAAATAAAAAAAAAAGTAGTATTTACAGGAAAACTGAAACGTCAAACTAAACTGGTCCATTTTTACTGTGTATAAAGCCTCTTAAGAGGCAACCACAATTATTATTAATTATTCTTTACTATATCAGAACTTTTGCTATAGTCTAATAAGCAACACTAGCGAAACCTAGTGTAATTTAGGAGTCCACACATTTCTAAACTGCACAAAAATTAACAACTAAACTCCACAGACCACAGACAAAAGGTACTAATACTTCAGTAAATGATTTTGAGGAAATGCTAAAGCCATATTACTTTAAAAATCAAAACACACAACACAGTAAATATATAGTGAACTTTATATTAAAATAAAAATGTTACCTGATGACAAATATCAGCCATTAACTCAATCAAATTTTCCTTTACAGCAATATTACGTGAGCCTGAAGAATACTTTCCTCTACTACCAATGAGATTTATTTCATTCACCAGCAGATCATACAGGTTATGTAAGATACTTTGCCATTTTGTTGAGTCATATGCACCTGTACATGACAAAACAATTAAAAGATGACATGTACCACCCACTTGATACAATATGTAAAACTACCTAGACAACACAAAATACAGCCCAAATCAGAGTAAAGCATACAAAGCTTAACAAATGCAGGTCTGCAAAACAAGTCTTACAATGGAGAATGAATAAATTAAAAAAGTGAAAAAGGTTAAGAAAGAATTTAATCAGCATATACTATATATAGGGTAGGAACGAAGTTTCTAATAATTCTTTATCTAACTGGAAAGACTACAATGAAATGCAATGGATAAATTTGGACTAATTATAAACTCTTTGCCATTTGTGGATAAAGTAAAAACAATTCTTTTTAAAAAAATGATGTTATAACTGAAATAGACCATGACAGGCAAACACAATTACTGAGTGATGTTCTCTGACTAGTTACACAGTAAGTCAGACTTAGACCATAGTAGTAATTTCTGGGCTTAAATAAATCTGGTAAGATATGAATACATGTGGCAATCTAAACTATTATTTCCCTTCCCCAAAGACTCTGTGTTTTGATTTAGTAATTAAAATCACCTTTTGATAAAAGAACAATCAGTCTTTACAGGACTTAATACAATTATTAGTGCATACAATTTGAAAACTCACTTTCACTTTCACTCAATATTAACCTACAGCATAAACCTACTGACAAGTAATCATCACTCCCATTAATGTTCCCAAGACTCAGTATCAAAATTCAGAAAATTGGCACAATATTTCGAACAATCACATACAGTGATAGAAAAAAAATAACATGGAGCTTTCTATTGTACCTTTTCCCTGAGTTTTTGCACCCTTTGGATGATGAATATGAACTTGGAGACGAAATAACTCAATTATTGATTCCTTCAGGGAATCCTTTGGTCTATACTGAGTCCATATATAAAGCACTGTAGGCAAAATTTCTTCCCCTACTTTACAAATCCGTATGCGACAGTTGACAGCAAGCTTATTACAGAAGATATTCATTGCTCCAACAATATGATCCAGGCCTGCAGTATTCTTCTCCTGCCTGCAACATAAAGCAAACACTCAACCTTCCGGAAGAAATAATCTTATTTCTTTTCACAGGAATTGTTTAAATGTAAATACTAGCAAATAACTATATTCAGAATATTATTTGCCTAACAAATGCAGAAGTTATTAATATTTTAAAGAATTTATTAAACTGGTGTTCAAAGACAGAACAAAATACACCTAAAGAAGTATTACCTGCTATTAGTCAAGTCTAATCCCAAATATTTAAAATGAGTTATTCTCTAAAAATAGGTATTAGCATACAAAAGGAGCACTTGCAACATACCTTGCACACTGCATTGCTTTTGAAAAGAAGATAAACATATCAGAACTAAGTCCATCAGTTTGGAAGCAGTACCCTCTTGTAAGTGTGTGAATTATCCTAGCCACCAAGACTCTATTAATCTTTCCAGAAGGTCTGAGGTATAACTGGCCATAAAGGATCAGCAACTCTGCAAATGTATTTAAAAAAAGTATATATGATATAGTATGTACATACGCTGTAAATATACAACTATATATAAAAATATATATATTACAGAGGATTATGTAAAAAATGCTTGAAGCAAAATATTACATTAAACATACAGAAACCACCATTCTGAATTCAGCTGCATGTTGTTATTCACAATAGTTAACTGGGGAAAAAAAATAAAACGTCTGGTCTTGTCTACACTAGCCCTTGGTTCATCTCAGTAAGACTTCACCTGTGCTCCAGTGTACCCAGCACGCCTCAGAGCAACAGGCTGAGGGCCCTCGCTAGCACCCCATCCCTCTAACCTTGCCATGTCATCCCACAGCTTGTCATGGGCAAGCCTGATGTTATCCCCCTCCCCCTTCAGGTCTAGTTTAGGTCAGCAGAGACTAAATGCACACATTAATTACTGCAGAGTAATTTGCTTATTTATTGCCTCAGAAACTACAAACAGAACACCACAAAGTTGCAGAAAAATGGTTCTCTCTCCTTCCCCTCTCTTGCTGACATAAGAGCAGTGGTGTCACCAGCCAGGAGCAGCAGGGTGTTAAGCGTGTTGGTTCTGGCTATGTGAGCTTGGTCCCAGGCAACCCTGGATGTCTCCACAGTCTAAGGTAGAACTGTGCTGACACACCACCACCCCTCTGCCCCTTAAAGCTGAGGTAGAATGAGTTTTATGAGGTAGAGAGCATCTTCCAGATTGTTTTTGTAATTTACCAGTCAGTGGAGTGCTCTGAGCCGTTGTTCACTGATTGGCGTTTTAAGTCACTGGATCATTTAAGCAGGCTCAGCTACAAGATCAGACTAGCTGGTATTGTGGCATCACTCATTCTTGCATAAGTTTAGTTCTGCTATTTCTGCCAGTTTCATCGTTTTTCCCCTGCAACACCTGCCTAACTGTGCTTTATCTGACAAAAAGTTACATCCCTAGCACCTGCACAGCAGCAATACCAAAGGTCAAAACTGTGGGCACTCCAACATTCGCCTCATTACTCAAGTTATACCAGCTCAGTAGGCCATGACACTTTCCACCCCTTGCTCTACACCTCCCTAACACTCACTTGTTTAATGGTACATAGTGGGAGGTTACTTGCATCATAAATTACATCCTTTGCACAAAACAGTCTCCAGACTCAAGGCTGGGAGATAACAAAGATATGGTGTATCTACTCAATCCCATGTTCATCTGCCATAATTTCATCATTTTGTTTTTGAAGTGAGATCCATTACCGGATTCAATTATTTCTGGTGTACCACATCTTCACAAAATCTCTTTTTCAAGACCTACTACAGTGCTTTTAGCAGTGACATGAGCTACTGGGCAAGCCTCCAGACAGCTCATAGTCATTTCTTTATAATAGCTAGGACATACTGATTCCCCCTACTAGGCCTGCACAAAGGTCCAACATAGTCAACAATCACACAGGTACCAGACAGGTAGAATCTCATCTTAGATGTTCCATGAGCCCATCAAGTTACAAATATGTCCACTCTGCATTCCCAGTACAGGTCTTTGTTGACTGCAGCAACTTGAGTAGTTCAGCCTGACTGATAGTTGTTGCATCTGGTACTGCAGTGTTCAAGGGTGATCTGACCTCATTCAAATATCAATCACCTCTGATTATTCTCCAATCCCCATTGAATTTTCACACGAGCCTGATGGGATTGTCAAACAGTGAATGGGTTTGAGCAATTACCCCTCAACTTTCCAGACCTTTGATAACAGAACCACAGAATCAATCAGATTGGAAGAGACCTCTGGGATCATCGAGTCCAACCATTGCCCTGACACCACCATGTCAACTAGACCATGGCACTAAGTGCCATGGCCAGTCTTTTCTTAAACACATCCAGAGATAAGACCATGTACAGGACTGAGTAGATCTCTGTTGGTCCCAACACTGTCACCAGTGCACTGAGTTGCAATCAGCACCAACTGAGGTATGAAGTCTGCCACAGTGCTGACTCCTCCTCCTTCTGAGAGAGTCAGGCAAGTTGAGCAAAGAAGTGTCCTCATTCATTACTACAGTGGCAATACCAAATGCCCACTGACGTCCTCATGGATCCCTAAAATAAATATTCATTAAAAAGTCAATGCCCAAGATGCAAGAGGCACATGGTCCCATTACCAATTCACAGGGCTTCCGGTTTCCTTAGCAAGATTGAGTTCAGCTTCTACTACATGCAGCTTCCACTGGCCTCACATGACTCCTTGATGATGCAGCCAGTATATACCAATACAACAGCTCCTCATAATTTTTAACAGTATGACTATCAACATTCAGAAGCTCAGAACTTCCAGCACATAAGAGTGCCTCATGAAGTCAGTATTTGCTTAGCAAATCTAACTGCTTTGGGGCAACAGCTGGAATCCATGTTCTTACTTTCAACTCCTGCACCAGATCACTGATTTTACAATAGAAAACAGACTTCTCCGTTGTACTCCAAGATTTATAAACAAGCATTAAGGTGGAATTGCTAAAAAGCTCATACATCCGTCATTTAATAAAAGCAACTTGCTTAATTTAATGGATTTAAGTATGACTTGCCCTGAGAAGTTGTAGATGCTCCCTCCCTGGCAGTGTTCAAGGCCAGGTTAGACGGGGCTTTGAGCAACCTGGTCTAGTGGAAGGTGTCCCTGCCCATGGCAGTGGGGTTGGAACTAGATGATCTTTAAGGTCCCTTCCAACCCAAACTGTTCTATGATTCTATGATTCCTCTAGATTTATGGCCTTCAGTCCTGCCTCACTTCAGTAATTAAATTCCACTGTGCCCCTTATGATCTAACGTCAAAATTTCTTCTGTCACACTTCCAGTCCCGTCCATACACAGACTCAGCTAACTTCCATGCTCCTAAACTACCTAAATACCACACAGCAACGTGCAAGGTCCTGCACGTGGGTCGGGGCAATCCCAAGCACAAATACAGGCTGGGTGGAGAATGGATTGAGAGCAGCCCTGAGGAGAAGGACTCGGGGGTGATGGCTGATGAGAAGCTCAACACGACCCGGCAATGAGGGCGTGCAGCCCAGAAGGCCAACTGCATCCTGGGCTTCATCAAAAGCAGCGTGGCCAGCAGGTCAAGGGAGGGGATTCTGCCCCTTTGCTCTGCTCTCGTGAGACCCCACCTGGAGTACTGCATCCAGCTCTGGGGCCCCCAACATAAGAAGGACATGGAGCTGTTGTAGCGAGTCCAGAGAAGGACCACGAAGATGATGAGAGGGCTGGAGCACCTCTCCTATGAAGAGAGGCTGAGAGAGTTGGGGCTGTTCAGCCTGGAGAAGAGAAGGCCCCGGGGAGACCTTCTAGCAGCCTTCCAGTATCTGAAGGGGGCCTACAGGAAAGCTGGAGAGGGGCTTTTTACAAGGGCATGAAGCGATAGGATGAGGGGTAATAGTTTTAAACTGAAAGAGGGTAGATTTAGATTAGATATTAGGAAGAAATTCTTTACTGTGAGGGTGGTAAGACACTGGAACAGGTTACCCAGAGAAGTTGTGGATGCCCCCTCCCTGGCAGTGTTTAAGGCCAGATTGGATGAGGCTTTGAACAACCTGGTCTAGTGGAAAGGTGTCCCCTGCCTGTGGCAGGGGGTTGGAACTAGATGATCTTTAAGGTCCCTTCCAACCCAAACCATTCTATGATTCTGTGATGACTCAATGGTTTTTTTAGGATCTTCATAAGCCAACAAAACTCAGATGATAAAATATAATAGTAATATATTAACTATATCAAAACTATACCAGCCAATACCTAATAACTTGCAAACAACTGCACACCAACACCAGTTTTACCGAGGCTATTTCCAGCACACACATTCCATGCATTTGTTATACATGTTAAAGCCCTGTGGAGACCATGCATACATAACCTGATTGTATACATGTACATATCTTTACAGCAACCAATAGACAGACAGTATGCAGAAAGAAAAAAATCAATTCCTAATCTCTGCTGCTTTGTTTATTTCAACTGTAAGCCTCCAAGGCTGACACTATTCTACTCCATGTTTTGTGTAGTACATCACACAACAGGGCATCAACAAAATGCACGTAAGCATGCTTCTGTAGTAGGAAAAAGGCATTTGTAAGTAGGCTTAAAAATGTACCTGACCACTGCTGCTGGGATATCTCACACCAATATTTCCTTACTGAGAGGATATCTTTTAGGAGTATGCTACTACAGTCAGATCCATAAAGCAGCACAACTTGTTGGATCTCTTATAATTTCCATGACGTAAATCAGAAGTTCTTGACATTTCAGTCTGGGTCCTCCTACGTGAAGAAATAATGTGAGACTGTAATTAACCCAAATTGTGCCAAATAAATCTGGAATTAATTGTTTGTAATGTTTACTTAAAAATTAAAAAAAACCCTACAGTTTAGAAACAGTTCTGTTAGGAATCATCTCCTTAAACAAACTGTTTCTAAGAAAGAAATTACTTATAAGAGGATACATCAGATATACACATTGAATAATTACCAAAAGGTACTGTGAACATCAACAAGGACAGAGAAGGAGCACAAAGGACTGATTCACATGAAGGTATTTAAATTGTGAACACCTGGAAGCAAGAAAAATGAACCCTACCCGGGTAACTTACTTCAGAGTACACATTCAAAGTTGAAAGCAAAGCACCAAAACAAAACAGTAATTCTATCTGAATATGTATTACTGACTTTTATTAGCACATCTGATGAAATATTTGATCAAACTTCCAACTTCTTGCATCTTTTTCTGTCTGGTAGTTTGGGTTGAAGCAGATGCGTTTGGTTTTGTCAGTTGCAGGTTTTTCATTTCTTTCTGGAAATATTTCTGCAAGACACTTCAAAAATAAAGATACATTAATCAAGCATCTGCACATTTATGACTAAAGAAAAATATGTGAATATTGTTTTAGCCTAGAATGTCTGTGCTTGTTCTTCTCACAATTCTCATTATCAAAGACTAAAACCAACTGAAATACATTACAGTCTAAGCATGACGGAAATAATCTAGAAAAGGAGCTGTAAGTTTTAAAGATAATCCAGAAGCAACTTGAGTAGGAACCACACTTTCCTTTAAACTTTGCATAATGCTAAACATACAATTTATGATTAGGAAAAAAAAACCAATGCTAAGTCTTTTTATTTATGCTACAACATTATACAACAAAACAATAAGATATACTCTTCATTGTTTTTATTGGTGAAAACCTTCAAGTTCTATTTCTCCATCATTTCAAATTAACATATAGATTAGATTTTAGATCTAAGAATAGATTAAACTTTTCACTGGCTTTGTCACGGGCAATTACTGTAGATTTTCTGGCCTAGTATTTGTATCAGTTTAGAGTCTCTATTTTTGTATTTCTCTTATGTATTTCTAATATATTATTGGCCATCTCAAAAGCAACATGGACAATTTATCAAACACTTCTTACCATATTTTTGGTACAGCTATTAAAGAACTACTCCAATGCTGTCCAATTAAAAAAACAATGGAAAGCCGACCAGACACCAGCCTACGAGAACCAGTACTTCAGATGCACTTTTAACACGAAATTTAACACTGGTCCCAGCTGCTCTAAGAACTTCTCACACTCACGCTCAGTCCAACCTTGTAGTACACCTAAAGCAGATTATATCAAAGATGGGCCTCTACAAACCTCAGCACAGCTTCTTTAATGCACAAGCCAAAGTCCTCCTATTGTGTCTTGATGAACTCAGTAATGCAAAAAATTCTAATTAGCTATCTATAATCTACATATGAACTACATGTTGAAAATGAGATGCAGAGGATAATTTTCAATAAAAGAAAGTAACTGTTATTTTTTGCAAGGAAAAACGACCACCCACTTAATGATCAGTTTCCTAGCAGTTAAATTTTCTGTATGTGATAAGTGTTACATTTTTGGCTATTTTAAATTTACTCCCTTAGAGATTAACGTAAGTCATTTCTTGTTTACAAGCTGACAAGAAGTCTAAACCAATCTGCAGAAAGGTAAGCCTCAAAGTAGGCCCAATAAACAAAATAATGATGTTCCATGTAAGAAAACTGTAACCACTCACAAAGAAAAAAAAAAACTACCTAAATACAGCATCCCAGTTGAGCTGCTTTCCTTGTTTAGAATCAGAATTCCGGTCCAGCTGGAGAACTGTTTCAGAATCACGGAGAAGTCGCTTGAAATTTTCAATTTCCTTCTGAAAATGTATATCAGGAAAAAGAATTATTAATGATTCCCTTCATTGCTAATTGAGGCACACACATCAAAAGAAAACTTGTTACCCTTCGCTCCACAGCTTTCTCATTCTCAAGGCGACGACAACAAACGAGCAGATCATGTAATGCAAGACTCATGGCTCACTTTAACAGAAGTGTCACTTGTATCTGCAAACAGAAGAAAAGGATAAAACTGTAATTATTTTATTTAACACAGAGCCAAGTCAACCAGTCAAAAAACTGGGAATGCAATACATTGAAAATCCAGGATCAAACACAACCACAGTGTTATTTCACTGTAAAGCTCATTCATGTCTGGATTAGTCTTATTGGTCACAAGACTGAAGCAAAGTCTCGCGTCCAGAATATAATCTATTCCCACAGGCAACAGTCATAAAGAATAACAGCAGAGACCCCCTTCACATGACTGACTTCCTCCCTTTTTATGAGTTATAACAGAGTAGAGTTGGTCAGACAATACAGAGTGAAATTATAGTGAGATTAAAATGACACAGAGCTGAATACATTCAGGCAAACAGCACTAACTTTCAGTAGCTAGCTGTTATCAGTAGCTGTCTTAACCTGACGCCGCCAGAAGGTAGCACTTTGAAAACTCTCTTCTTCTCTCACATCCTACATTTTCATAGGTATGCACTATCATAGAATCATAGAATGGTTTGGGTTGGAAGGGACCTTAAAGATCATCTACTTCCAACCCCCCTGTCACAGGCAGGGACACCTTTCCACTAGACCAGGTTGCTCAAAGCCCCATCCAACCTGGCCTTAAACACTGCCAGGAAGAGGGCAGCCACAACTTCTCTGGGCAACCTGTGCCAGTGTCTCACCACCCTCACAGTCAAGAATTTCTTCCTTGAACTTCATGTGGTTCACACAGGCCCAGCTCTCAAGCCTGCCAAGGTCCCTCTGGATAGCATCCCTTCCCTCCAGCATGTCGACCACACCGCACAGCTTGGTGTCATCGGCAAACTTGCTGAGGGCGCACTCAATCCCACTGTCCACGTCGCCAACAAAGATGTTAAACAGGACTGGTCCCAATACCGACACCACTCGTCACTGGTGTCCAGCTGGATATTGAGCCATTGACCGTAACTCACTGAGTGCGACCATCCATCCAATTCTTTATCCACTGAGTGGTCCATCCGTCAAGCCCATGTCTATCCAATTTAGAGACAAGGATGTCGTGCGGAACGGTGTCAAATGCTTTGCACAAGTCCAGGTAGATGACACCAGTTGCCCTTCCCCTATCCACCAGTGCTGTAACCCTGTTGTAGAAGGCCACCAAATTTGTCAGGCATGATTTGCCCTTGGTGAAGCCATGTTGGCTGTCACCAGTCACCTCCTTGATTTCCGTGTGCCTCGGTATAGTTTCCAAGAGGATCTGCTCCATGATCTTGCCAGGTACAGAGGTGAGACTGACTGGCCCGTAGTTCCCCGGGTTTTCCGTTTTCCCCTTCTTGAAGATGGGGGTTATGTTTCCCCTTTTCCAGTCAGTGGGAACTTCACCAGACTGCCATGACTTCTCAAAAATGATGGATAGCGGCTTAGCAACTTCATCCACCAGTTCCCTCAGGACCCGTGGATGCACCTCATCAGGTCCCATGGACTTGGACTATCATATTGACAAATTCCTATGGACTCAACATGTCAAAGGACAGTCAAGTATCAATTGTAAGAGGAAACAACTTTTTCCTTCTGTGACCACTTCAAATTATGCCTCATCTCCCTCAACAGAGGTTGGAATTAGCTAGACCTTGCATTTGTGGTTTACATGAAGTTATGCTGATGCAGATCATGACAATGGTACTGTATACAATTTCCATGCTTCTCCCTTTATGCCTTTAAAGCAGACCCAAGAGAAACTCTGTCCAAAAAAGACAGATAAGACAAGCTGAAGTAACTCCCAAGCAGATGCTGCTGAGGCTGTAATAAGCAATTGGGAATGGGTGTTCATGATGCATAGCACTGCATCTTGAACACTTAAGTGAGAATATAAAAATATCCATTTAGACAAGTAAAACTTTAAATATCTACTGTCTTAGAGTATATTTATCTCCTTTGGCTTCAATCAAGATCAGGCTGGGACTAAGTATGGTCAGAAACATGGTGACTGACAGGTGTGTATGAAAAGGAAAACGTTGTAAGCATGAAGGCTGGCTGTACTGTGCAACTCAACTCATTTAAATGATTGTTCCTTTACTAACTTGCTGTTTCTGCTGAAAAAGAAAGGAAGAAGTAACTTTTTAAACACTAATGGCTTCTAAAATGCCGATGGGCTGAAAAACCGTTCACCGAGAACCGTGGCAACATGGATTGTATGTTGTAAGGACTTGGTATCAACGGGAAGAACTCAGTCCTCTCATTTGTACTTAATTGTATTTCACCTGCCATAACAACCACAGTAAAAAATTCCTAAGACTGAACCCATCTACTATTTCTCTTACTAATAACATAGTTCTCCAACTATCATGTTATGATCACGTTCATCCCCTATAAAAATTACACAGGGCAAAGAAAGAACACACCAAAAAAAAAAAG
The DNA here is from genome assembly GCF_013368605.1 of Nyctibius grandis. NCBI lineage: Eukaryota > Metazoa > Chordata > Aves > Nyctibiiformes > Nyctibiidae > Nyctibius > Nyctibius grandis. Next base: position 109,051,708 of record NC_090659.1, read on the forward strand.
TCCAGGGAGAGGTGTTTCCTAAGCAGCCGCAGAGCTGCTAGGCACGGGCGTGCCGGGCAATCACACCTAACGGGCGCATTCCGGCCGCTCCTACGCGAGCCCGGGGTCCCCGAGAGCCCCCCGAGGCCGCCCCCCGCGCTGGCGCCCCACAGCACGCGTGAAGCCCCGCCGGGCGCTGTAGCCGGGGCCACCGCCCGCCCCGCCGGGCCCGGGCCCCTCACCTCAGCCGCCCACGACCGGGCTCACCCCCCTCCCACCAGGACTCGAGCCCAGGAAAGGGACGGGAAGGCCGAGCAGCCCCTCAGGGCCACGGAGCCTCGGGCAGGGAGAGGCCGCGTCGCCACCGCTGGCCGGGGGGGGGTCGGAAGGGGAGGGCAGGAGCGGGCCCACCTCCGAGCGGTGTGGCGTGCGGCGGGGGCCGGCCGGGGAGAGCGGCCGCCCGCGGCTCCGGTGCGCGCTCCCCTCCCCGCTCCCGGCGGCGCCCACATGCGGCGGCTGCGGGCGGACCTGGAAGCGGATGCGCGGCAGCGGCGGGTTCCGGCGGAAGGGGCCGGGCGCGGCGCTGGCTGGCGGAGTTTCCGCGCTTTCGCCTCGGTGGCGGGGCGGCCGCGCTGCGCCTCCGTGAGCTGCGTCCCGCTGCCTCCCTCCCTTCTCCCCCCGTTCCCCTCGCCGCCTCGGGCCATGCTGCTGCCGTCCGACGTGGCCCGGCTGGTGCTGGGTGAGTGGGCCAGGGAGGGTGGGGCGGGGTCGCCGCTCGCCCCTGAGGCGCGGCGAGGACTCCTGGGCCGAGGGGACGGCGGGGGAGGTGGCGGCCGCGCGGGGGGGGGCCCCGCCGGGGATTGTCAGCCGCCGGCAGCGCTCTCGGCGCGGCAGGAGAACTAAGCGGCCGCGCCCTTGACCCTCGGCCGCGTCGCGCTCGCCTCCCGCCAGCTGGGGTTGTCACTGCCGCCGAGGCGCAGCCCCGGGCCCGGCGGTCTCCAGGCTGTCCCCCCGCCCCCCTCCGGCCCGGTGTCTAGGGGGAAAAAAACGCAGCTCGGTCTTGAGGGACTTGGGGTCCTCTGGAGCCGCCGCGGGTGCAGGGGAGCCCGCCGGGCCGTGCGGGCCGGGCTGAGCTGCTCCCCGGCCGTGTCTGCGGCTCGGGTTCTCCACGAGTTGGAGAAAATGTGGTGGTCGCTGGTGTCAACCTCCAGGCAGATGCCTGGTGAATGGGGTTAATGAAGTACCTGATTACAGGAGGAATACAAGGGTGATCCACAGTACCAGAGGAGACTCGGTTAAGGTTCAGCTGGTTTTTCTTTCCCTCCCCGTTTCTGTCACCTGTGAGGCTGCATTGAGGGTTCAGGTTTGCTCAGTGTCTGTGGAAGGTGCAGAGCAAATGTGTTCAGGACGTCGGCAGCAGACAGTGAATTTTTAAAACGGCTTTATGTTTTGGATTATTTCTATACTGCCAAAGATAAGAACAAATGTATGGTAATCAAAAATATGACCCACGTATTTTAAGTCCCACACGTAAGCGCCTGTTAGCACAGGTTGCCAGGATTTGCTGGCAGCTTGCATTGTGAGATTCAGTTTTCAGTTGTCCACATTTTTTTGGGGATCCAAAGTCATTAAGACTGAATCTTTTCTTTAGTGTTCCTCCAGGACATTTTACTTTTAAATACTACCTGAAATGTTTCTTGCTACTGTCTTGAGAAACAAGGCTAGTAAGAGATGCAAGGTTTTATTATTGTGAAGTAATAGAGGATTTTTAGAAACTCCATGCATTGTAAAAGAAGATTTAAAATCATGCAATGGAGCTCTCTTACTGTAGTTTTCTATAAAAAATTGTTTAAATTACAAGTTTCTGGGTAGAAAGCTTATTTTGCATGCTTAGAGACTTGCAGACATAGCATACAATCTTGGCAACGTCATGCGTACTAAGGATGATCCTTCCTATCTTGTGTGTGTTGTGGCATGGTGCATGCATCATGTCTAGAAAACTTCTGGGCAACCTAAGGTTGCAGAACAGGATATTCCTTGTAGCTATTTCTGTCTTCTAATAGGGATTCCTCTTCCATGAGGCATCTCTGAATTTGGGCAAATAAACAGGCTTCCCAGTGCAGCTCTTCTTCCATCTTTTTTTTCCTCCCTCTCTAGATGCTGTGAAGGTTGAGGAATATTGGTTTAAGAAACAAAACTAAAACAATAAGATGAGCTCACGCATAGAAAAATACATAAGAAAATTTATCTTTTCCTGACTGATGTAAGAGTGAATGTGTACTATGAGTTAGACGTGTGTCTTTACATTTCTTAAGATAGAACAAAATATTGAATCATTAGTAGTTCAGAAGGTACTATACCTTTTGTGCCTTCGGTTTGGTTTTGGCGACATTAAAGATTGTGTACTGTTTATACAGTGTGTGCACAAGCAGTTCAGTTGTACAGATGATGTTAATTCAGGCATTTTTAAACTTTGAAATGCCTTATTTTGCAGGAAGTTGGTGTATGTGCCCAATGTGCCTGTATGCAAGCATTCGGTCATCCCTCGCAGTACTGTAGTAGTAGCTTCAAGAAAGAAAAATTGCAGCTTTTTACATAAATGTCCAGATGAGTTTGATTGTAAGAACAGCCATAGCAGCACAGATCAAAGCTCCACCTAGCCTGATATCCCATCTTCCGTCCTGGCCAACAGTGGATGGTATAGTGAATAGAAATAAGACTGGCATATAATTGTATTTCCCCAAAATACACTTTCAGCTTCCAGCAATTTGTGGCTTGAGAGTTTTCTAGCAAAACATATTTGAAAAATTAAATAGGACAGCCCTTTCCTTTCCACAGGTACCACTAATGTTTTCTGTCGGATAGGCTGGCTCATACGTCGTTGTTAAACTCACAGTGGTTGTTCCCAAACTGTGTTTAACTTTCAAGTTTGTTTATTTGTTGAAGACCTCATCAAGGGCTTATCAGTCTGAAATATGATGTTTTTTCCAGCTATACTGGGATCTGCTGAAAGATACTTTTCTTCATGCAAATTTAAAGGCCGCATTTTTCTATAGACATTCCTGAACTGAGGTGGACCATTTTGGGGGTCCATTGAAATAGATATGCTGATGTATATATATCCTGCATTGTATAATTAGGCACATATTTTATCTTTTCTTTAAAACATTGAATGTTCAGTTCTGCTACAAGCGAGAAAGAAGAGACGTTTTCTTTTGTGATTCTTTGTTCTAGAATCCTTCATTCAGATTGGTCTATTTCTATCTTTTAATGTTTAGAGTATTTGAAGATTAAAGCAGGGCTTAAAGAGTTTGATTAAAGCAGAATATATTTGCTGGGGAATGGAATTTTGGAAGAGTAAACTTTTTAGTATATTTCCTGTTAAGGTAACTACTGAGTCTTGGGGTGTGTACAGGGCACAAGTCGCAGCTAGTACATCTATTCAAAATGAAAATTACACCAAGTGGGAGGAAAAAAACCTTTTTCTGTTACTAATTTTTGTACAGTGCCAATTTTTTTAATAAATCCTATACACTGCTGTAACAGGTGCACAGGTTTTACCTGTTTTGAAACAGGAGGACATGTAGAGAGTTATTGTTACACAGCAATGCATTTTATTAACAAAGTATTGTAGAATTCCATTTAATTATCAAAGCGGGTTGTTCAGCCCATGTGAGAGTTAGTTTGTCAGCCTCCTGAGCCAAGAATTTTTATATTCTTGTCTGTACAGTACTGTCTGTACTAAAGATCAATCAGAAATTGTTCATATTGCCTCACTTCCAGTCTTGAATAGTTTGTAAATACAGTGTAATATCAATAATATTTTGTGCTCTTTCTGGTTTTAACTATTAAATAAATATTTCGCAAGATGTATGTTCTTTCAAAATGACTTCACTTTCCTTGTCTAACATACAAATCTTCACCTGATTATTTCAACGCTGTATGCAGCTGGTTATGTTAATGCTTTGATACCTGTTGAGCAGAAGTAATGAATGAAATAGCAAAATTTTCCATCTGATTTGTTGCAGGGTATTTACAACAGGAAAAACTCTAGCTACCTGCCGTGAATTATTTTGGAAAGCTCAGATTTGAAAGAATATGCAGAGCACTGTACAGAGGATGGGTTCATTCCAGCCTGCTTGCTGGTGAGTTCCTGCAAAGCAGGATGTTAAATTATTTTGCATCCATGGAAAAGAAAATGGAGATTTCTTGGTGTAACAATTACTTCTCAAATGCTGCTTAAAATGTTTAGTTAGATCGTCCCCTCTGGTTTCGGGGTTTTTTTTTTTGCATCCTGTGGTATTATCAGTTATTTCATTTCTAGCATTTAATCTTACTAAGAAACATTTAAGCGTAAAATATGCAAATTGGTTTCAGCATATTGCATTTAGTCTGCTGTATAGCTTTGAGGTTGATTGATGGAAGGGTGTCGCAAGGGTTTTATTGATTTCAAGGCTGCTCTTGTAATTTATTGGAGATTGCTTTCCTGTCCTAGACACCGCAGCTGGTAATTTTCTATTTCAAGTATGTATTAAATATTTAGGTAAGTTACCTCAGCTTTATCTAAGGCTACAAAACTTTGTTGACAAAAACTGTGTTTCAGTTCAGCTTCCTCTTTGATCAGTATCATCTGCTTTGTCCCAGGTGAAATGTGGAACTTTGGGTGTGCATAAATACACTGCAGCTACATATGTGCATGTAGCTACAGGGTAGTTAGATACTTTGAATTTTTACATATACAAAATGGGATTTTGGTATAGTGTGCCAATTATAAGGTTTAGATATTGCTATGTACCAAGCTTTTAAAGTTTATATGTGCATTTTCTTCCCATTTTCTGTTTCATTCTTCTAATATATCAGTTAATTATATGATCTGGGATTTTATCCACAGTATTCAAAATTTGTGGAAATCTTTTCTGAGATCTGAGGTCTTGATGCACCTATTGAAAACAGACCATTGAACTTATTTCATTTACAAGTGTTTAGTCATCTGTGCTTTGGGGGTAGGGAATTGAGAACCAAGCTATGGCCAGCAAAAATTAGAAAACCCAAATGTAAATAGATTATCCAGATTCTTAAAGCTTTTAATTATCTTTCTTTTATCAGTAGAAACATTTTTCTTGTTTTTCATAGAAAAGTGATGATATGATAGTGTGTAAGAAAAAATTCTCACTACAGCTCAAAATACTTGCAATAAAGGGCTGTATTTGTCATACCCTGTAGAGTTCCCACTAGCAAACAAGACAAGAAGGTACAACAAATGATAATGGTAACCTTAAAATCTTAATTCTCTCTGTTTCACCTAAAATAACAGAACACGTAAATATGAGACAAAAATTAATTCTGTGTGACTTAGACAGAAGTTCTTTTCACGTTTGCATCTTAACACATGTTGCGTTCCGAGATAATACATACCTGTTACTCTGTTAGAGCTGTTCATCATCTTATTTTTGTGGTTTTATTCCGTGATAACAAAGGCGAGCGGAGGTCACACAGCTCTAACTGCTATGCCAGCATTGTGCAATGGATCAGGCACTTCAGATTTTGTGTTCGTAATGGCATTCTGTTCCGTAGGTTGCTCTCTACCTAGTTTGAGACAACTCAGCACCAGCAGCATAAAGTACAGCTCCTTGTGTTGAGGGTCAGCATGGTGTAGTTTTCTCAAGAACTGCTTAAATATAATGGGATACAGCAGATGAAGTGTAAGTTATTAGTGAAGATTCTAAGATCGGTATTTTTTTTCCAGTCCCTGTGTGGAAAAAACTTGACAACTATTCTTAATGAATACGTAGCCATGAAAACAAAAGGTAAGCCTTGAGAATGAGGTTTGATTTTATCTATCTTATTTATCTGTTGTGAACTCCTAGAGGAAGAGGTAATATCTCCACCTATATATGGACTTAGAGCAATCCCCCATCTGTGCGAGAAGTTGAAGGTTTCCATATTATGCAGACAATGGCCAATTAGATGATCATCTTCTGAGCAAAATTAATTGATTTTCTTAGTTTGGATTTGTCAGCGTGTATTTTCACTTCAAATTTGAGCAGAACTTCTTCAAAAATACCAAGTTTTTTTAACTGTTTGGGTGTCATCTTAAAATAAACTGTTACTTTTAAAGGTCTGTCTGCCAGGTTACAATTTTCAAAAGCACACGAGTGACTTGGGAATATGAATACCATTTCCACAAGTGAGTTAGGTTAGGTTAGCATGTGTTTGCCCAGGAGTCAACACCATGTGCAGATTCCTTTGATAATTCTAATCATGAATGTCTTTGCCTCAGTTTCATTTAGGTTTCTAAAACGTGAGAACTGTATCCATGATGAGTGTGTGTTCATATCAATCAAAGTTCTTAAATTAGGAGTTAGAGTTTTCTAATTAACAGAATATTAAGAAGGCAACTAGACACGTAAAGTTAGATGAGGTCTGAAACACTCCATAATATTTTGCTTGTGATTTTACTTTTTCTCAACATATATCTGTTTTAGGCATCTAAATTTTTTTTTGGTGGTTTATTTTAGAAACAACAAATGAAGTTCCAGCAATGATGTCATCTCTGTGGAAAAAATTAGACTATACACTTTCTCAGATCAGGTAATACAGTTTTGAAATCAAGAAAGTAAAATTTCACTCTTAAGAGTAAGTCCCTATGTTGATCAACTCCCCTTATCATTGTATGAGAGTGGATTTGCTCTCTATTGCCTCTGAGAGATAGTGAAAAAGATAGGTATGTGAGAGTTGATAGTTGAGTAGACATTTCAAGATTTTAAGGCAGGACTAGCAGATAAGGAGAGTACGTGTGTGTGTGTGTGTGGCCTTCCTGTAATAAAACAATATACTGTGACTCATTTAGAATCCAATATCATTGTGGTTACTTGATCAAAATGTAACAGTAAGCTTCGTTTGAAGGATCTGTGACCATTGTTTGAAAGAATAAAAATAACAATCAGTAGATTGAAGCTTTCTGAAGTAATGTGTGGTTGGGACCAGACTGACATTAACCATAGGGTAGATACCATCACACTGTGTAGCTGAGTGTTTCCGTTGTGGTCCTTTTATTTACGGCACCTGCTTTATTTTTTAGGAGCATGCAGAATTCCACAGGATTTTCTGCTAATCAAAGGAGTGAGTAACCGAGCCAATTCCATGGGATCAGTAGCCTTTATGTTCAAGTATCTGTTTTGGCAAAAAATGGGGCAACGCTGCAGCAATGAGTAATGCATCCTTACTCTTAAAATGTTGTCAAATCTCTTCTGCAGTGTTTTTTTCAGCATGTTTGTGGTCTTCAGTGCAGCCTGTGGATTACTGTAATGGTCAATAAAGGAAAATAAGAAAAGCTGAGCTTTTTGCAAGGGGCTTAAATTCTCTATATAGCATTTTCTTCTCTGATGAAAACTTTTTTAGAAGTTTACAGTTTTTAAACCTTTTAATCGTGTTGCTTCAGTCCTGAAGGTGTTGACTGAATTTGTGGTTCATACAGGAGCTGAAAACATGACCACTCTGACATGATGCAGTTTCATTTCTGTAGAAGGGGAATATAAAAACGTATTACAATCTTGAAAAAATTCTTTTTTTTATGCATACAAACATACATCTAAGCAAAATATGAAAAGATACTTTTTCTGTCTAGAATTGTTTCTTTCATCACAAAAACCTCCAAATGAACTCTCAAAAAAAGAAAAGTTATTTTACTTAAAACTAAGTTTTTCTTTCAGTAGTACTTCTACTAAGTAAGCCTGTGTGAGAAAAGAGGATGTGAAATATAGGTAGTGATTGTTCTTGAATCTGAGATTCACTGGATTGGGTGGTGTTCTGTTGTTTCAATTTGTCAGATTTAGTCTGATAAATAAATGCAAACTTAGATTGGTTTAGCTATTTCAGTTAAGGTCAATTATATGAGTGGTATATTATGTTATGAAATATCATTTTGATATGATTTATTGCTGTAAATATTTAAGCAGTGATACAAGCATGGTTACAATGTCTGCATAAGTTGACTATACTTCTTGAATTATTTTGGCTCAAACCTGTAACACAGAAGACAAAGATGGGTGTTGCTTACTTTTTGAGTTTTATGAGTTGTTGAAGCACAAAAAAGTTTCAGTGAAGCATCCTTAATTAGGTCTTGGAAAATCAGCAACCTTTTTAAATTCCTTTCTCACATATTTTCATGTTTTCTATTATCTCCAGCACGTACAAGAAGCGGAATTGTAGAAATGAAAAGACAGAGAATGCTTCAGCAATCAGCTCCTGCAAACTCGGGATTGTTGTCAGTAGCCCATCAGTCAGGGCCACAGAATTCCTCTTCTATTGTATCTCCTCAAGTTATTCACAGGCCAACAATAAATCAAAGCATGTCACAGACAAGACTGAATACGTTGTTTGTGCACCAGTCACAAACCCAAGAAAACAAGATCAACAGTAAGTTGCACGCTTTTTTAAACCTTTTTTTCCTGTGAAAAATCTATGGATATAGATGGAAGTTTTCTAAAAACGGGGCTAATCCCACCAAAAAAAGTTTCAGAAGATTCATGCTTTGTTCCCTTAGCTCTCCAGACTGGTTCAGGTGATTAAAAGGAGTGCCCAAATGGCTCTTGTGTACTTGCTTGTTAATGGGAGTTCAGAGATCAGAAGTGCATTAATTTGTCATTATTCTATCCTGTGTTCTCACCCTCATTCAAAACGCTTGTTTTAGCAGATAGGGATGATCCTCATCAAGTGGATGTTTTTCTCAGGATATATTTAAAAGGAATGGTTCTAATTTTCATGATAACACCAAATTATTTTGTATGAATTCCCAGGAACTGATTAGAACATAGTAAGTAGTGTATAGATTTCTGTGGTGCTTTAACAGTGTCACTGGAAAAGGTAATGGCATCATGATCTTTTTTTTTTTTCCTTTATAAAGCAGGAGATTTCATACACATTCAAGTTCCAGCATCACAAGAACGAAAGCTTCATTCAAACTTGCTTTCTCCCGGAAGGCGAAAAAGGTAAAAATGGAGGGGTTTTTGTTTTTTTTTTAAGATCATTTAGAGATTATGCAGTGTTCTAACCTCTAGTGTAAATTTTATTAGATGGTGGAGAGTTTCACATTTGAGATTCACTGAGAGTGGCCAGTATGTGATGTTTCACAAAAGAAAGGGAAGAACATTAGACTGATAGGAGACTACTTGTGCTTCTTTATTGGATATAGCTGGTCTTTACATTATTCTAGTGTTAGACATAGGCAAACAATCTTGGAGCCCGAGATTTAGTATTCCTTCCAAAATATCCTTATGAATTATGAAAATTCTCAGTATTGATATAAATGTGCATTTTGTCTGTTTTTAACATACAAAAACTATTGGCTTCAGTAAATTTTGTCAGCAAAAATTTTCATATTCACACTGAAAGTGGTGTGAAAAACCATTCTTATACTAGTTTTGCATTTTTGATTCTTTAAAACAAAAGGGCATTGGAATCAATGAGTTGACTGGTCTATTTGTGTTCCATTTGTTCCATTTGTTGTCTTCATCCCAGTTGACTAAATCCCAGTTGGTGGTTTTGCTTATTGTTTTTCCAGATCCTTATTCATTTACACCTTTTGGAAGTCCTCTCTTATTCCTGCTTGCTTTTTTTGTATAGAAGTGATTTTAGTGCCACTGCTGATTAATGGTTTCAGAAGAGCCAACACTGTGATTTCATATAAAAGCATTACATTTCCTACTCATCTAAATTCTTATGCAATCTAACATTTGTTTGCTTCTTTGACAACAGCTGCTCCTTGAGAGAGTTATTTTCAGTGGTGATGCCCAAATCTTTTTCTTGAGTGGCAGTTAATTAGAACCTGTACCACCAGTTAAAGTAATGTGTACTGGAGGGGGAAAAAATACTGAATAGTGGGCATGGAATTCAATTTGCCATTGTGCTGTTTACCCACAGTCTGTATGTGTTTGTAACTTCTATGAAGTCAGACACAATATATGCATGTGAAATAATGAAACAGGTATCAGCTTTTATTGTATTTCCAGTATGTAGTTATTTTTCTGTTGATTAAAATCTTCCGTTTGCTAAGAAGGAAGAGAAACACTTGATTTACTGACCATCATCTATTGTTTGCTATGTTCTCACAAAATACATCATAAATTTCCTGGAATGTTTCAGTGAATCTCAGAAGAGGAAAAGCATTGCAACAGCTGGACCTCTTTCAGCAGCTAGAAGTTCTCAAGACCCTGATGAAGTAATAACAGAAAAAGAAAGTGAGCCACTTGAAGAATTCATAGATGGTAACTTCCCAGTGAGTATATACTTATGGAAGGTATTTACATTTAAGAAACAAATTCCGACTAAGGAGAACTAGTGTTTCTCATGTTGTTTGTCTTGGGTGTTGTAGAAATTAACTTTAGAAGAGAACTTTATTGTTTTGTATTTGAACTAGCTCTTCTGTGTACTAAACTAGTGAGGATGGCATGGCTATGTAGAGGGGTTTTTTCCTTGATTTATTGGCTTTGCTAAGATACCTGTAAGCTGTTAAAATACAGTAACTTTTTTAGAGAATAGAAACCAGAAAGCACAATAAGCCTTGCTGTACTTCAGGAGAGCAGAAGTACAGGAATGTTTTGGGATGATTTTCATAGCCATGTCATGCAGGCACAGACTGTCTTTCTCTCTGTTACAAGGAGTGTTCTCTGTGTTGAATTTATTTTTTTTGTTTTGTTTTAGCAGTAAGTTAGAAATTCACGTGCTCCTTTTCTAGCGATGATAAAATAGAAACCTGACCGCTTTAAAACTGTGTTTTCCAGCAACTGGTTATTGAAAATGCCAGAGAAAAAATCTTGAGCAACAAGTCTCTTCAGGAAAAGCTTGCTGAGAACATTAACAAAATCCTGGGCAGGTAATAAATGGAATCTATAAACTTCATACGTATTCTTCTTTGATTTATTTTTGAGTTGAACTAATGACTAATGTGTTCCAGTGATGGCAATGTCGCTCAGGCCCCTAAACAGACAGACAGTGGTCCCACGGAACAGGAGACTTCAATTGATGAAATCCTTGGACTTCAGGTAGGTGTGAATTGCCCTGTTGACATTTTTTGAAGACGAGGCACATGAGAATGATCAGTTTTGGGAACTATGTTGAACCTCTGTCTACTGTCTGATACCTGAGCTTGCTCTCCTCTTTCTCTTCTTTCTTTTTATTTGTTTGTTTGTTTTACAATATAGCTAAGCCTGTTTAATGACTAGCCTCTGCCCAGGGGCAGTTCCACAACTTCCCTTGCACAGGCATTAACTCTTAGATTGCTGTACGGTGGTAGGCAGGTTCAAGGAGCTGAACTGATGGGGTACTAGTATTTTGCTGGGGTTAATTTTGAGCCAGTTAAGCACTCTGAATTCATTCTCAGTGCCTGGTCAAGGCAGCATAAGTATGCAGCAGGGTCAAAAGCCAAGGATAGTAGGACCACTTCTGGCAGTGGTTAGCTGTTAACGTTACCTGCAGACTGAGATCCAAGTACACTGTCCCACAGTCACCAGCTGCCTGCTTGTCACTGGATCTTTGGTACCAGTAATTGGGTACCAGCTTCTGACTGGGGATCTGTAAAAGAAAAAGAATTTAAAATATCTTGTGGTCTCCAACATGTTTAGTCTGATCTGATTTTCTGATTGCTGTAAGATAAACATGGATTATCCAGTATAGAGAGAGAAATTGTCTTTGGAGCCTAAATAAGAATGCTTTTTCTTCAAATTTAATATTTTCTTGCTTTTGGAGGAAATATACATTCTCGTTCTCCCTTCATTCTCCTACAACCCTCAAGCTGGCAGTCACAGAGTTATAAAGGGCTGTTAATAAGGGAATTATAATCTTCACGGCCCTCATAAAAAGGGCGGGAGAGTAGAGGCAGTTGTCTGTTTACGAAGTAGAGGTGTCTGGTTTGTAAAAGCTATTCTTCTGTCACTTGGTGATTTTTTAGGTCAATTTTTGTCAAAATACGGAGCTGAAAAGCTGTATTCCATTATTCTGAGCAGAACAAAATCAAAGCAGCTTCTTGGTTTAGTTAGAATAGCTGAGACAAAATAATCAAGCCTACCTCGTGGGATATCCACCCTTACAAGCACCATATCAAAAGTTGTAGAGTGCTTAAAGGATCTCCAGAAAGTCAGGAGAAACTTTGTATTTGAACACTTGAATATGTACTGTGTGCCCTGCTCATTTTCTTCCTGGGCTGCGATCAAACAAGTCAGCTTGAAATGGGAACCTTAGAGCAGTGTCCTATGTAGCTGTGCCTTTCAATTGTCTTCCACAGAAAAGCAGTTGGAAGTTATATTATAGAACATGTAATGGGTAAATGAAATAAAACTTCCCTTTGCTTAGCACTGTCTTCTAGATATATGCAAAATGAAGAAATTAGGGTTAATTTGGGCATTTTTTTACCAGTGGTTGGCTAGCACAGGCTTACAGTATTCATAACAGCTGCATAAGCTTCCAGTGTAGCCTGAGATTTAATCCTTCTTAAAAACTGCTGGTCATTATGTGGAGAATACTCTGATACACATGTGCAGGGTGTAATGTCTGACAAAGATGTTTGGGTTTGGGGGCATTTTATTTCATAAACTTCAAACACTAATATTTTATAACAGACATTAAATTTGTGGCAGAAATGTTTCCAGCATTAGTCTTTATGTTTCTGTCATGGCAGAAGTTATAGAACTAAAAACAATTTGAAAAGAAAACAACTGTCTGGTTTTTCTTTTAAGTTATGAAAGTAACAGTCTAAGAGTTCTGTGTGTCTTGTCTTTTCTCAGGGTGAAATTCATATGTCAGAAGAGGCTATACAGGACATTCTAGAACAGACAGAATCAGATCCAGCTTTTCAGGCGCTCTTTGACTTGTTTGATTATGGTAGGCTTTATTATACTCAATTGTACTATTGAGCATCACGAATGATGAGTTTTCCTAAATATTGCTTGAAGAAGCAAAGGTAATTCAGCAGGCTTCTTTTGCAAGAGAAATGGACTGTATGGCATCTGTGTCCCTCAATTCAGAATTAGATTTTTATATATGACTATGAAGTACAGCATTTTCTTGTGACTGAAAATCTGTGTTTGTGCTGGCTCAGTGATTGTTTTATTGCTGTTATTTTAGACTCCTCTGGTCTAAAGATGATAGTTCATACTTGTTTTTCTATGCTGTTGTAAAATTTTTCTTTTTGTCTGATCAGGGATATTCTCACGTTAAATATAAGGACATTTTTATGCTGTTTCTGGATTTGTAATGAATGTAGACAAAATAGTTCTTTTGAATTCAGGATGTAATTCCTTGAATTTGAAATCTCCGTGCTTCATTTAGAATGAAATAGTCACATTTGTGTGGTGAAATGATTTATGTAATCATTCTTCATGCTTTATTTTGAAAACAGGAAAGAGCAAGGTAAACAAGAACTTACCTGCTGGTATTTCTGGTCAGAGTGGAGTAGAAGATGCAATCCTGGTGGATGAGGATAACCTGGAAACACTTGGAAGTTCTTTAGGAACAGAAGCAGCTAGTAGATGTAGGTTTTTTTTTTTCTTTAAGATCTGTTCTTGTCTGTTTGCTTTTCATTATAAAAATATTTTCAGACAATTTGTACATTTAAAAATCTTTCTCTTTTCAATGGTAATATCCAATCTGACATTTACATTGCATGAACATTACGGATACACGTAGTCCATCAGAAAGTTTGACTATTAAATGTAACAGTGGTCCATCAGTGTACTTACAAGTTGTACTTGATAGGCTCCTAAATGAAACCAGAATATCTGCAAATCTGTTTTCTCATTCAGAACAGAGATACTTTGCAATATTCATCGTGGAACACATAAAGATAATATTTTACATCTAACCATGTTAATCTTTTCTCTCTATTCTGTAATGTATTGGTTAATTAATACACAAAAAGAGTCTTACTCTGGACAGAAGGTGTGTTTAGTCTGTCTACCCCATTCTTAACAACAGTCCATCAGCAGCAGATACTGAGTGAAAGTATATGAGAAATAGAGCCAAGAGGTCTTTATCTTGAGATGATGTTTGTGCTTCTGGAAATCTGATTTAGTGACTTGAGCCATTTGGTTATTGTGTGTACACTTATTAGTTATGTACAAACTGATTTGCCAGATTGCCTAGTGTATATTACCATACGTTTCATATACTTTCCACTCAGCTTGAAGGTAAGGATGAGTAGCATTATTCCCATTTAGTTTCATGTGAAACAGTTTTCCATTGAACTGATAAGTTGCTTCTAAGCGCTGTAAAAGGATCATCTGTTCTAATGATTACGGAACTAATTTATTCTCTGTTTTACAGGTGATAATTCTAGAGAATCACTGTCCTGTAAAGGTTTTCAATTAGGAGAAGCATCATGTGCCTTGAAGACCAGCATTAATGACAACGATATGGCTACGAAAAATGCAACCAACGAACAGTTGCATGGAAATTGTAGACCAAGGAAGCAGACTGAAGTACTTAAAACCGTTACCCCTGAACATACTGGAGAGCTTGAAATTGCTTTTGACTCTGTACCTGGTTTGACTGAACCTAACAAGAGACAGAGTTCTGATGGCGAATGTAATGAACACTGTGAAGATTCTTATGATAAAAAAGAGTCGTCCGTATTAGTATCTGAGAATGAAAGAGCTATGGAAATTGAAAAAGGCCCACTAAGTCATAGTGCTCAAAGTAGTCCTAATTTAGAATATGTTCATTCTGGTAGTCCGCAGATTTCTTTGATTTCATTGGCAGAAGGTACTACAGCCAGTGAAAACAAAACACATTCTGGAAGTAAATGTCACTTATCACCAGATACATCACTATCTGAACAAACAGTTGCTGAAAGCCCTTGTGATGGGAGCCCTGGCGACAGTGTACTGCTGAGAAAAATCAATTCATCGATTTCTAGCCCATCAGCAGATGCAGGAAAAGAACAGGCTGTAACAAAAGATACAGCTGCCTTACCTAGTATTTTACAGGAGAACTCTAGCCACCACTCTAACCATCAAGAACAGAGTACACAGTCAGACTGTGCTGCGAGATCTGCAGTGAAGATTTCAGATCTTGACAAAACAGAGTTGCAGCTTGAAGTTGTTGATACTTCTAACAAAATTTATTCAAATGATCAGCATACACTCGATAAGCCTTGTCAGAAAGATTTTACCCTCCCTTCAGGACTGTCAAACTCAGAGGGAACACAAGGGGAAATGCAAGAACCTTCATCTTCTACAAAAGTAGATGCTGATAATATATATTTTTCTTCTGGTGATGATGCATGTACAGAAATTTCTGTAGTATCCACTGACAATAATCTTACTACATCTGAAATATGCCACTGTCCTCTCCCAGAAACTGCATCCTCAACAGATGAGTCAGGTACCAAGGCCAAAAGTATAAGCGGTGTATCTTCTAGTAGTCAACCAATGGATGTTGATCCTTCTAATATAATGTCCCTCAAGATCATCATCAGTGATGATCCATTTATTTCATCAGACACGGAGTTAACTAATGCTGTTTCCAGCATCACGGGAGAAAATTTGCCAACTATAATATTGTCTTCTCCAGCCAAATCCCCAACCAAAACTGCAGGCCTGTCCAAATGTCTAACTTCAGAAGACACAGAAAAAAATGTGGATTCAGCTTTGGCAGAGCAGAATCTTCTTGTGCTCAGACCTAAGGATCCTGTGGTCACCTCAGTTAACACTCAGAGTGAAGACTGCACTGTTTTTTCAGTTGCAGGTACAACTAATCTTTCCAAGGAAGGGGGATTTATACAGTTGATGCCAGCAACAAGCACAGCTTCTGGGAATTCAAACAACCTTTATATAGCCACCTGTGTGACTGACCCAGCTACCTTGGGCACAGCTGTAACACCGTCAAATGTCGTTGTTTTGCCTGGCAATTCTATGCCGCTCACTGCCCAAGCTCCGGCTGTACACCAGTTACGGACTCCTCCTAGATCCAGCAATACGTTTGCAGCAAACCAGACTGTCTCCCCAAACTTCCCACAAGGTAATCTCGTTATCAGAAAATCGCTGAAAATGTGGTGTTTATATAACATTTCTATTCTTTTTTTATAAGTGCATTAAAAGTAAGCAATTTTTAAACACTGCTGTATCTGCCCCTTGAAACTAGCCAGGAGTTACGTATTTTTTGAGTATATTAGTTGCTACTAAAAATGAAATAAAAACTACAAAGGGTCATTGACCAGGCTGCTTTGAAAAAAATAGCCTCATATTTCAGAAGCTTAAATTATATAATTTTAGCAGTGATAAATCTAGGAAGCATAGTTTGGCTTACGCTAGAAAAGATCCCATTGTTTTGGCTAAATAAAGCAGTTTTGTTGTTTTTTGTTTTAACAAGATTCCTGGTATAAATAGAATGCTGTGTGTTACAGGTATCCATGTTTAGTTTAGATAACTGGCTAGATGTAGATAGTCCTTCTAAAATTACTTCCTTATTTTCTTCTGTTTCATTTTCCAAAAACCTGTTCTACGCTAGAAGTACATTTAGACAAATATAAAAGTATAACATTATTTCTTTCCATGATATAAAGTCTCTCCTGGTACAAGCATTTTTATTACTACAGCAGTAAAAAAATCTAAGTGTTTTTAAAAAAAAGCTAAGTATAAACCAGCTGTAATCAACACATTTAGATTTCTTTCCAAAACTAAAGATTTGTTGCAGTTATCCTTGAATTTCTGCGTGTTGTCATTTCGTTGTGGTCAGAGGCCAGTGCGACAGTATGTGCAAGATCTTAGAGCGCTGGCCTCTTCTATCATTAGGATTTATGTAACTGAAGAACTGTGTGGCATAATTTTTTCTCTCACTTTTGAAATTTTTCTTCCACTTATCAATTAATGTGCTAGAATAGTTCCCGATTTTATAATTCCCATATGTCTGCCAGCTGGACACTCTTACAGCCTGTTAGAATAACTGTTTTAAAACAACTGTTTTAGCAATGATTTAAATAGATAAATAGGAAACTTTGGCTTAAATATTCCAAATTAGTCTTATTGTGCTTCATTTTATTTTTTTAAATAATTACTCTCAAACCTGCTAATTAACTAGAATCTTTGTGTACTACGTTTAACACCTCCTACCAGCCAGGAATATACATCAGATATCTACAGACAAAGCTAGCCTTCCCCAGCTTGTTGTGTGCTTGTGCGGGAAGGTGTCATGGGTGCACTGGAAGAAGAAAAATAATTCTGCTAATGACTTTTGAGCATGCTAATTGTAGAGAATAGGATGCAAATAATAGTATGTTTTTACTAAGCAGCAAAATGAGCTATTTGATGTTACTTTTACTGGTTTTTATAAATCACTTTAATTCAAAGTTCAAGCCTTAACATAGGTTTGTCATGCTGCAAGCTTAATTTTGAGCCATTTCTTAAAAAGGAAAACAGACTTTAACTAAAGAATTCAATATAAACTAAAAATAACACTGGTACTAAAACTGGCTGCCCAGGGCTTGGATGGGTGGACTCTTCAATGGGTTAAAAACTGTCTGGATGGCCGAGCCCAGAGAGTGGTGGTGAATGGGGCAAGGTCCAACTGGCGGCCGGTCACTAGCGGTGTTCCCCAGGGCTCAGTTCTGGGGCCGGTGCTGTTTAATATCTTTAGAGATGATCTAGATGTAGGGATTGAGTGCACCCTCAGCAAATTTGCAGATGACACCAAGCTGGGTGGGAGTGTCAATCTGCTGGAGGGTAGGAAGGCCCTACAGAGGCACCTGGACAGGTTAGATAGATGGGCCGAGACTAACGGCATGAGGTTCAACAAGAACAAGTGCTGGGTCTTACATTTGGGCCACAACAACCCCATGCAGCTCTACAGGCTGGGGGAAGAGTGGTTAGAAAGTGGCCCGGTGGAAAGAGACCTGGGGGTGCTGATTGACAGCCGGCTAAACATGAGCCAGCAGTGTGCCCAGGTGGCCAAGAAGGCCAGTGGCATCCTGGCCTCTATTAGGAATAGTGTAGCCAGCCGGTCTAGGGAAGTGATTGTCCCTCTGTACTCGGCACTGGTGAGGCCGCATCTTGAGTACTGTGTCCAGTTCTGGGCCCCGCACTTCAAGAAAGATGTTGAGGTGTTGGAGCGAGTCCAGAGGAGGGCGACCAAGCTGGTGAAGGGTCTGGAGGGTCTGTCCTACGAGGAACGGCTGAGGGAGCTGGGGTTGTTTAGCCTGGAGAAGAGGAGGCTCAGAGGTGACCTTATTGCCATCTACAACTACCTGAAGGGAGGTTGCAGGGGAGTGGGAGTCGGCCTCTTCTCCCAGGCAACTAGCCATAGGACAAGAGGACACAGCCTCAAGCTTCACCAGGGGAGGTTCAGGTTGGACATGAGGAAGAATTTCTTTACAGAAAGGGTTATTAGACATTGGAACGGGCTGCCCAGGGAGGTGGTGGAGTCACCATCTCTGGATGTGTTTAAGAAAAGACTGGACATGGCACTTAGTGCCATGGTCTAGTTGACATGGTGGTGTCAGGGCAATGGTTGGACTCGATGATCCCAGAGGTCTCTTCCAACCTGATTGATTCTGTGATACTTGCCCAGTGAAGTTTTTCTAAAAAGCCAGAGCTTTTCTTGCCACAAGTTTGACCATGCATAATTTTAAGAAATCCTGTCTTGAAGCTTTTCTTTTCACTGAAGTATCTTTAGTTTCTGTATAATTTTAACACTTCGATATTTTTTAGGTTCTGCTATTATAATTACATCTCCGGTGCAACCTGTTTTGCAAGGCATGGTGGGAATGATACCTCTCTCAGTAGTTGGACAAAATGGAAATACGTTCTCAGCACCTGCCTGCCAGGTAGCACATCACAAATAAAGCTTTTCACAATTAAAGCTGAAATGAGGAGGAGTCTTTTGGTAAATTGTAATGGGATATTTTAATTCTTTCAAGGTCCTACATATGCCTGTGGCTAATCCAGTGTGCAACAGAAGTGTCCCAAAACTTCCCATCCCTCCCAAATCACAAAAGATTCCTGGAGCAAGAAACAAGACTAATACAGGTACCCACCTTGCATTCTTGAGAAGGGCAGAAGAAAAGTGGGAGTTCTAAAGACATGTCAGTTCTGAGTAATAAAGTTTTATAAATACCAGTGCTCCTCTGCCAGGTAACTGCTGGGATGGCTCTGAGAGAGGCCTGTACCTGCAGTTAGGAACTGTGTTTGCTCGGTTAACAGAGAAGAACTCCCAGCATATGAAATAATTCCTCATTATTTTTCAGCTCGGTTGTAAGTACAGTTTACTGCTGCCACTGAAACCAAGCCACATGGTAACAAAGAAGTTAGAGTCAGCAATTCTAAACATTTATTAAGGAAAATATTTAATAGAAGTGTTGCATATTTATACAAAAAAATGCAGTGTGCTCTCTGTTTTCTCTTTGCCATTTCAGGTGTACACCTCTGTATACTTCATTGAGACCTTGCTTCTTTAAATAGTAAATTGAAACAAGACTGGAGTTACAGTCATTTCTCAGTGTTGGGAGGGGGTAAAGAAAAATAATTGAAAATAGAAAATAAATTGAGTTATAAGGACAAATTGTGCTTCAGCCTGTCTAGCTTTTATAAAAGCAGTAGGCTTACACATAAAAATGAAAATAGAATAAAGCTGCAAATTAAGAAACAAGCTAGGATTGTATAGTTAGTCTGCGTTCTGGTTTGCTGACGGATAACTGAAGTTCCCTGTGGTTATTTCCCTCCTACTTGGAAGTCCCTGCTGTGCATTTTTAAGTCCAGCATAGTTGGTTTTGTCTTGCCAGGCCTACATATTATCTAAGTGTAGACCGCGAGCTGCTTGTTTATACGTAGTTGGCGACCTTTGCTAATCTATTAATCTGTAAACTTTAAAATTATGAAAAAATTGCAGAGTTTTGTTCCTGGGTTTTTCTTTATTGATTCTCTGTCAGGTGAAATGTCATTGTACTAACTGTGAGATGATTTACTTGGAATATTGTGGTTTATTAATACTTCATCTGTTGTTCCAGGAAAACTGGTACCAAGTGTAGCTGAGCCTTTGAACCATACAAATTCACGAACACAAAGGTCAGTAGTGCTGGGTATTCAAACCTGCTGTCTTTTTCATGCCGTGAATTTCTTTGTACACTATTGGTGGAGAGGAGAGCAGCTTTTTTTAACAATGGCAGGAGTAGTACCCCCTTTATTTCCTCCTCTCTGTCTGCTAGGAGTGTTGATACAGATGTGTGCTAGTACTGGTGCAGCCTGTGCTAGAAGTTTGTTGTTGCTGTTCCTATGTTAATTTTGTATGGCTTTGTTTATTTTCTTCTGTCTCAATTGTGAAATAAAAATTGTTTGAGCGGAGTCCAAGCTAGGAGAAATTGCCTGTTACATTTCCTGGGAGATTTTAATGACTAAAACCTTTTTTTTTTTTTTTCCCTTTTCAGCTGAGTGGTACCCATGGTTTTGTAGTATAGCCTCATTGCCTTTAGCACTCGCTGGCCCAAATCCAGTAGAGCTTGTTAGACTGGGTTTCAGCTGTGCAGATGAGAACATTGCTTGGTCATTTATAAAGTGAAAAGTCAAAGGAAAGATGGCGAGGAGAACACCATGCTAACTTTATATTGATGAATATAACTTAATTGCTAACTGAGATAAGTACTACTTTTCTGTGGGGCAAGCGAGAGAGAAGGATGTAAGGCTTCAGTAGTAACTCTCCTTATCATTAATGGACACAAAAGGATGCTGCAATGAGCAAAAGAGTGCAGGAGGAGATAAAAAGTTCAGTTTAAATATTACAAGTGAAAAGTTTTTATTGTAAAAATAAAACATACTTAAACAAAAAAATTTACCTGTTCAGAACTCAGTTAAAATGTTGGAAAAGTGGAGGAAAACAGGAACAATAAAGTCAACTTATTAAAAAAAAAAAAATACCAAGGTGTACAGTTTATGCATGCAAAAATTAGTGATTTTTAAAAAGCCACAGAAGCAAGATTTTGGATAATATCACTGATAATTCAGCTTTCTGTTAATTTTAATCGATCTCCAGATGTGTTTTGCATAGCAAAGAGAGCAAAATGTTCCCTGTAAAGAGATGTAATTTCTCATTTTTACTCTCTACCCTCTGTCTCTTCGCAAATTCTTTTGACATCACTGCAGTGGTGGCTTTTTCATGCTAACGTGGCTGGTTGTCAGGTGGGGGACCAAGCCCTGGGGAGTTTGTATGTTCTCATCCAGATGCCCACTGAAAGCTTTTTGTCTTGCTCTGTCTCATGTCACCTACAGCAAATGCACAGGGGAGTATACAAGGCACATGCGGGGTGATACTGCCCCGAATGTTCTGGCAGCCTCTTAGCAGTTTCAGCTCCAAGGACTTCCAGAGCCAGACCCAGCATTCTGGGATGGACTGTCCTGTCATGAATGTGCTGGTTTCTTTTTGAACTCAAGTAAACTACCAGCATCCAGAGATAGTCCAGGGTAAAAAAGTTCCCAGGCTTAATTACATGCAGTGTCCAAACCTCCTTGTTTTGTTTTGAACCTGATACTAGGTTTGCTTGATGCCCCTAGTTCTTCTGCTGGAAGATACAGCAAATTGTTTCCTTTTTGTTGGCTTTTTTCCCAGAGCTCCGTTGCATTTTCCCTCAGTCATCTCTCTTTCCAGGCTGAAGAGCCCCAGTCTACCTAATTGTTCTTTGTACAGACTGTAGCGTACCTTTTTGTCATCCTTTTTGGCCTTCTCTGAGCTTTCTGCAGCTGCCATCCCTTACTCTTGGTCTTTGCGTGTTGATAAAATACTTATATTTAGCAAATGGAGAGAGCTTTAAAGAGGTGTTTTGAGGGGTGGGTGGGGACTCTCAGCCAGCTGAAATGAACTTGCCTGGTTAAGAACAACTATGTAGCTCAAGTGTTTTCATCTCATTTTCAGGACTGGAAATTCAGATAAGCTTATCACTGCAGAACTAGGAAGGAAAGTGGAGGAAAACTTACCTATTGCAGCGGCAGAGAGCACAAACTCAAATTCAAGGCAAAGTGAAAGTCACAGGAGAGTGCTTTGTTTTGATAACGTCCTACCCGCTCCAGGAGGAAACACCCAAATTCAGACTACTAAGAGTTTATCCCAAAAAGAAAGAAATGAAAATACTTTATTTGCTGTTGACTCTGCATCATCCTCTGCTAAGGCACAGGCGGCAAAGAGAGAGAAAGATAAAACGTTGCCTAGAATTCTGTGTAAGCCAGAAGCTGGTATCAACAGAAGCGCATCTGCAAAGGAGCCACAGCCCGAGCGGAAGGTGGGAACTGCAGGGCTTCCGTTAGATCCCTTCCACAAGACTACAGCAAATAAAGAAAACGAATTACGAAGGGATACTGATGAAAAACAGAAGAACCAGGACACTGCCAAACTCTCAAATGGCCAGCAAAGTGTTACCTTATGGAATGAGAAGACCGTTGCTTCAGTGCAAGAGCTGAACAAAAAGCAAGGCTCACTGTCAAATGGGACTAGTAAATCCTCCGTGTCCATTTCGTCTTCAAAGGAGCCAAAGCGAGAACCAGCTAAAGTTTCCACTCAAGGCCTCTGCCTGTCAAGTCCGTTCACTAAACAATGTGTGGAAATGTTGCAAGACATCCAGTGGCACAGCCCGACTAGTAAAACAGTTGAAAACGGAGAATTGCCAGTACCCCGTACGCCGTCTGGAGTTGGGGACAGGAACACAGACGATACTACAGACAGCGTGCGGACACCAACCTGTCGGCGCTTCAGCGAGGAGAGCGCGACCCCTAGAATAATGGTCCCCCCTGCTACGCCAGACCTGCCTGCCTGCAGCCCGGCTAGTGAGACTGGTAGTGAAAATAGCGTCAGCATGGCTGCTCACACGCTGATGATACTGTCACGGGCGGCCATTGCAAGGACTAGCACCGCAACCCCCCTGAAGGACAACACTCAACAGTTCAGGTCTTTACGGAGCGCAGTAAAGAAAAGGAAACTAGAGGACTTGAATGAGGGTGAGAGAAATTCTCGTTCTGCAAATAGAAAAGACCTTCAAAGCTCTCCAACACCATCAAAGAAGAAGAAAATAAAGGCAAGTACAGGCATTTACTTTTGAATTTAAAATTCTAAATATATATTAGACATCTATATAGATATTATTTAGGATGGTTCAGAGGTGCTAGTACAAATTCCCAACATCCTATTTGTCAATTTTACTAGCTTTGCCTCTCGAGCCTACTCTGAACTGTTTTCTTAAGATTAGTGTAGTCTTCAGATCCACACAAGTAACTCCTACTGACTCCCTGCATGTACCTATGAAAATCAAATGCTTTATCTTAAAACATGAATGAGTTTCTAAATTATAACTTCAGTCTGAGTTTCTAGGTGGAACGTAGGAATTAGGTCAAACTCAAACTAGGCCTTACTAGAATTCAAGCTATTCTTGCATCCTTGTTTACCACCAGGACTAGGAATCCACGTTTTGTGTGTCCCCAGTCTCTGTAGCCTACAGCACCATGCCTTTGCCTTGGGGATTGGATTTAATGACAAATAGCAAAGGTGTGAGACATGGAAAGGTGATGTATGTAAGTAATCAAGAAGGAGACACAGTGTAACTTGGCCATTCAGCATACATAGCTATAGTATCCTCCTGAAATACTGTAACTGAAAAATGCTCACGTACTCATGCTGTGTGACGGGAGCTGCGAGGCTGTGCCTGTCAGAAGACTGGGTGGGTTACTGCTAGAGCTGAGCACTCGGCTCCTCCTGTCCCAGAACCATGCCGTTTGTACCCGGGGAGTACCCGTAACATTTCGGTGTCTGATCTCTGGGTGAGCTCTGTGCAGTTATGTCTGCAAGGGAGATGGAAGGATCAGGAAGAAGGGAATGCTTACAGACTCTTCAGTAGAATCATAGAATGGGTTGGGTTGGAAGGGACCTTAAAGATCATTTAGTTCCAACCCCCCTGCCACAGGCAGGGACACCTTTCCACTAGACCAGGTTGCTCAAAGCCCCATCCAACCTGGCCTTGAGCACTGCCAGGGAGGGCGCATCCACAACTTCTCTGGGCAACCTGTGCCAGTGTCTCACCACCCTCACAGTAAAGAATTTCTTCCTAATATCTAATCGATATCTACCCTCTTTCAGTTTAAAACCATTCCCCCTTGTCCTATCACTACATACCCTTGTAAAAAGTCCCTCTCCCGCTTTCCTGTAGACCCCCTTCAGATACTGGAAGGCTGCTAGAAGGTCTCCCTGGAGCCTTCTCTTCTCCAGGCTGAAGAGCCCCAACTCTCTCAGCCTGTCTTCATAGGAGAGGTGCTCCAGCCCTCTCATCATCTTCCTGGCCCTCCTCTGGACTCACTCCAGCAGCTCCATGTCCTTCTTATGTTGGAGGCCCCAGAGCTGAACGCAGTACTCCAGGTGGGGTCTCACGAGAGCAGAGAGTAAAGGGGCAGAATCACCTCCCCTCGACCTGCTGGCCACACTGCTTTTGATGCAAGTAGCCCCAGGTTTTTCATATCTAACACAACTGTTCTTTTCTTCTCCTATAGAAAAGAAGCTACCAAATTCTTTTCCCGCAGGAATGGACGTGGACAAGTTCTTGTTGTCTTTGCATTATGATGAATGAAAAAAAAACAGTTGTTGAATTGTGACTGTCTAAAGCGAGGTGGTGTGTGCTAAGGTTTTGCATGGAAGAGAAGTTAATTCTAAGGGGTGAGTTGCACTTTCAGTGCACTGAAGTTTCACTTTATAGCATAATCATGCTGTTTCTGAGGCAGGTTGCTAAGTGTAAATATCATTGCGTTGGTATATGTTTATTTTTGAAAAAGCACTTGCATAATTATAGAGCCATTTAATTTGCAAAATTGTAAATTTGTATAAATGTAATGTAAGAAAGTTATATGTTTCCTGTTACACCACGTTGTCTGTGTTCTGCTGCATTCTCTACTGCCCCCTCTGAACCGCTTCGCCAGTTTGTGGAAAGGTGGTGAATGTGAAGGCTGGTGTTTGTAGTTCACTGTTCTCAGACGCGGGCAGCTGACCTGGCCACGTCCCCTTGTCTTGTTGAAGCTGAAAGGGACTTAATTTTCAGCTATAACTGGCTGGTACTAACACTCCCTTCTCTCCTAACTGTTCAAACCCATGATGTAAGGCTTTGAATGAGTTAACAAAAATACCAGTAACTCAATGTAAGGCCAGTAAAGCCTCCAAAAGTATTTCTCACCTAATGAAGCTTTTCCCAAGCAGTCAGTCAGGGAAGAACTTTTAACTTGGATAGGCCTTACGTTTACAGTATTTTGCTCACAGGATATCGATTTGAATGCAAAAGTTGCTTTCAAACTATGTACTTCTGTTGGGAATTAACCCTGTACTCACACCCCTGCGATGAGTTACTTAGACTGCAGCGACAGTCAGACAAGAACTTCGGCATGTTCTTGTTGCAAAAGTCAATTCTTTTTAACTGTCATTTGTACTGTTGAGAAGCGGTTTGTTAATATCACTTAGACTTTCAGACGGAGAGGGAAACATTACATCTGATCTTTCTGTTTAATGTAGGATTTTGTCATAGCTATTATACAAACTCTCTTCAGAAACAGGCACAGGAGAAGCTCAGCCTACATTTAGTAATAATTAGCATGGGTGAAAACTACCACACTGCAGAATTTTCTCTAATGGCATTTCCTCCTTTGTTCTCAAATTGTTGAGGTCTTAAAAAAGGCCTCTTGTAAGAGATCTGTACAGCAACAGGGCAATGTTTCAGATAGTATACAAGGATTCCTAAGGAACCAATATTATGCAGTAGATGTTTATATTAAACCCATCCAGTAACTAAATACTGCATAGCCTTTACAGCTTGAATAAATATTTTTGTTTCAATAAAAAGTTGTGTGTCTTTCTTGCTTAATATTTTGTACATTTTTTGACAGTTGCTATGTGATATTTTTAAATAGATTTGCTTTTTCTCAAAAATTATTTGAGACCTAGCATAGCTCTTTCATGGGACAGCCACTATCCACCATAGTCTTTCTTTTTCAATTCGGTGATCTGGTAATACTAAACACATGAATTCTCAGTTCACTTACACTTTCAAAGGAAGAAGCATCTTCAATTCCAAGTTGTGGTCATATGGCAAATGATTTTTTAGAAGAACAGGTGTCAGAGCATGAATGAAGGTTCATTTTCTTAGAGTGTAGCATTTAAACCCCACTGGTCATTTGCTACCTCTAGAAGTACATTCCTTCCTAGAAAAAAACAGATCCCACTACATCCCAGTCAAAGTATTTATTCCCCCTACTTTATGGAGGAGAATGTAAGGACAAGCAGTGGGTAAAGATGACTTCCTGTTGAAACCAATGTCCCAAACCTCAGCTAAGAAACCTCGGGTGTTTGATGTTTCTCCCTTGTGAAAAGGGTGAGGTGGGAACAGGCTTTATACTGGCAAAATAATAGCCCATTTTTGCCCCCTGGTAAAAAGCCTGCCGAAGAAACTGTATCAATGTCTCACTGAAGTCTTGAACAAGATTCATTCCAGGAAAGTATTTTCTTATCATCTCCCTGTACTTGCAATAGGAATGCTTAGCGCTGTGTTCTGGAAGGCATAATGGTGAGTTCAGGAGTGCAGCCAGGTGTTGGGCAGCTCCCAGTGAAGAAGCAGTAACGGTAACTGCACTCTTTTGGTCCTGAATCTGCCTCTACTTAAAGCACACTGGCAAAGCTGTACAGCACTGAGGTTTACAGGAACAAAACAGGGGCAGCAGCATTTTGAGGTCCATATTAGTACTTGCATGTGTAAGTTTACACCAGTATCTCTTCTAGTTTTGCTTTGATGCTACAGGCCCAAGCCGGGGTAAGTGAGGGCTACAGCAGGGCTCCTTTTTTTGCATTTGAGCTGGCTTTGAGGCACACAACACTAGAAAACCAACCTTTGAGTAAAGTTATTTTTCTGATGAAATCACTTAGTAACAGAAAATGGTAAGAAACTTGCTTCTAGTAGCAGCACTATGAGTCACCAAGGGAATTCATTTTCAGTGGCATTTGAGAAACCACATGTCAGTGACAGAGGAGCCACAGGTAACAAACATTCTTTATTCTCAGAGCTGAAGCCATTATCATAATTGACATTTTTTTATTTGTACTGTATAAAAACTTGCACTGAGTCAAAGTAATAAAAGCCCAGTTGTCTGTATCAATAATCAATGATGGTTTAACAAATCTTAGAACAGGAGTTAAGGAAATTATCCACTTACTTACTTATTGATAAATAAGGTTGTAACAGGTACCACTCATCATTCTGATCAGAGAGCATCCAAGACTTTGTTTCCAATGCTAGTTGGGCCTACAACTTCTCTATCAATATTGCAGAAGCACCTCCTCCACCATTGCAAATTCCTGCAAGACCATATTGGCCTTGTTTCAACACATGGGTCATATGAACAACAATTCTTGCTCCAGACATCTAAATAAAGAAAAAAATGTATATAGCTTAGTTTAGAGGAAATGCTTAATTTGACTCACACAGTATAGTTGGCAGAATACAGTACTGATTCACTGGAGGGGGAAAAAAACACCAACCAACCCTTTCATCCACATTTAGATGCAATAGAGGTTATTTTTCTCTAGCTACAGTACTTACTTAACAAAACAAATATTCTTATACATACACAAACCCATGCTTATCTAAAGTTTCTTCTGGAAGAGGAAATCGCCTCTAAGTCAGTCTGTATATTACGAAATATCTCTGCATGCAGCGAAGTTCTTTCAAAGAAGGTAACAAATCTACTACAAAACCCATATCTACACTAATGATTAATTTCAGTTTTTTATTTATTTGCTTTACTGATTAATTTCAGTTTCTTATTTGCTTTACAACTTTGATATGCTGCAGTATGCTACTTTGATCCACCTAATGTGCAAATCAGAGATTTAAATTTTGTCATTAGGACTGACGAAATTAACTTCTAAGACAGAAAAAATCATGTTCCCTTACCAGAAGAATCTGATATTGCAAAGGAGATGTCAGCATGTCTTGCAGGATTATGCCTTGATCAGAGCTTTTTATGAAACATAAAGTACTCCTACTTCTTCCTGATGTACGATGTGGTTACTTCACATTAGTATCTACTCAGAGGTTTTGAAATGGGTTTTTCCTCAAAGAATGGGTTGGGTTGGAAGGGACCTTAAAGATCATCTAGTTCCAATCCCCCTGCCACAGGCAGGGACACCTTCCACTAGACCAGGTTGCTCAAAGCCTCGTCCGATCTGGCCTTGAGCACTGCCAGGGAGGGGGCATCCACAGCTTCTCTGGGCAACCTGTGCCAGTGTCTCACCACCCTCACAGTAAAGAATTTCTCCTAAGATCTAATCTAAATCTACCCTCTTTCAGTTTAAAACATTCCCCCTCGTTCTATCACTCCATGCCCTTGTAAAAGCCCCTCTCCCGCTTTCCTGTAGGCCCCCTTCAGGTACCGGAAGGCTGCTAGAAGGTCTCCCCAGAGCCTTCTCTTCTCCAGGCTGAACAGCCCCAACTGTCTCAGTCTGGCTTCAGAGGAGAGGTGCTCCAGCCCTCTGATCATCACAGACCTGGACCGTGCAGCATGCCCACCCTTAGGCAGGATTAATGGGATATACTTAAGTAAGTCATGAGTAAGTTACAGCTGTTGGGGACCACAGCAGGTGATCTGACTCCTAACCAGACAACAGAACTTCAAACAGAAGCCCCACCAGCATCCCCAGGCCAGCCCTGTCTGCTGCTTTAGGTGCTCAGAGACTTTTTGGATTCACTGCCAAAAATGCTTTGACAAGACCTGGAATTTTACTTTGCTCATGTAAGAAAAATAAAGCCCCTGTACCATATCCTTAGCTATTTCCATAAGTTTACCTGTAAATTTTATTAGCTTAACTATACTTGATTAATTATTACTCTTTGTTCTGTCATGTTAATAGTGATTTGGTTTTAATACTTCATAAATCCATATAGCTGTGGTAGCAAGCAAGCTCTTTATAAAAGTAGGTGATAACTAACTGTGAAGAGAAAAATGGGATCGTCCTCTTTTCAAGGTACCCTGAAATTTAACAGCTGAATTAAGTCACTACATACTTGATAGCACATTTCTATTACCCTTCCTGCTTGCATTAAATTTGTGAGTAGAGGAAAGTGTGTTAGCAGCATTTCTAGAAAACAATGGCTCTGGGTAGAACAAACACCAGCGGTTATTTTACCTACCCTATGGGATGTCCAAGAGAGACGGCACCTCCGTTAGTATTTACTTTTTGTGGATCGATACCCAGCATTTTAATATTGGCCAGCACCACAACACTGAACGCTTCGTTGATTTCCCACATTGCAATATCTTCTTTTTTCAGGCCTGTCTCACTTAGAATCTAGAAATAATAATAAAACAATTACTGCTATGAAAAAATTAGGAAGCTAATTATAGAAATAATTAGGTGTATTTTGAAGTCGGTGACTCAAGCTGCGCATAGTCTGATTCAAGTTCACATTTCAGAACCTTTTTGTCAAGATGGGAAAAGCAAAATGGAGGTGCTGAAGCACAAACTTGAGTTTTCACAAAAGCAGCAGCAGAAAGTACCGCATGCCAAGGGTACATTTTCATCACACTTATACTAAGACCTCTGCTCCCATAAGTACATTTAAACTGATACAGTATTCCTTGCGCCATACACTTGTCTTCAGTTCCTTTTTGAACTAGTCAATACTTGTATATTTATTTTGCCTTTTAGCCATACGAGCTGCAAAGCTTATAAGCATAAACAAGTCCAAAGTTGGTGAAAGCTGTATAAAACAATCTTCTCTTTCAAAATACGTGTGAGGAATTTGTTACTCTGAAAAATCTACATTCTAGCCTTGATCCTCTGAAAAAACATGTGCTCTTTGTATTTATGACATAATTATAATTCTGATCCTAATTATAATTCTGTTCCTAATTACAGGAAGATCCACTGAGGGATGAACCAACGATCCAGTGCTAGGGAAGTTTGTTGTTTTTCAAAACACACTCAGTTTTACTCTTACCTTGGGAACAGCATATGCAGGTGCAATCGGGAAGTCAATGGGATCAACTGCAGCATCTGCAAAAGCTGTAAAAATTGCAGAAGCTGTTTAAAGACCTTTTGTTTTTACTATACATTATTTTTATTCGTGCAAGTGGCAAACCCAGCCAAAATAGAAAAATTCTGAATACAATGGTCCATGAAATAGATATATCTAAAGTTTAGTGCCTTAAATGAGCCACATAAGAACGTTTTCAGATTTTTAATATTAGTCCATACAGAAAATTCTGTTTATGATCAAAAGCCTGCTGGTACAACACTTGACATTTCAAGGCCTGTATTGAGAAGATGCAGCCATAATGCCTAAGGGCTCAGCTTTTCTGTCCCATGAACATCAGGTAATGGGCCAAACAGGACTCCCAGTCTGGAAGCATACCGTGGGAGTATTTTCCAGGACTGTACTCAAAGATCAAAAAAGAAAAATCTTACCTACTATCCGTGCCAGTGGTTTGACTTTCAGTCTCTTGGCTGCCTCGGTAGTCATCAACACCAAAGCAGCTGCTCCATCATTCAGAGTACTGGCATTAGCAGCTGTAATTGTTCCTAGGAAAGGTAAAGCATTGCTTAAACAGAGGGCAAAGTGTGATACAGCTCATGTATATCCCTGTTAATGATTTTTTTTTAATCTTAGGCCCTTGAACATAAGGTCTCAACAATATGAGTTAACTAAAAATGAGCTGGTTTTTTAAATCAGTTTGATTAAACAAGTACAGTCACATGTATTCGTATCTTTATCCAAGCAGTGGTTTAGATTATGCCTTCCATGTCAGCTGCATTGCTGGCATTAACACAAAATTCCAGCTCAGAAAGGGTTGTGAATGGGTGGCAACGCTGATTTAGCCAGAAAGATTTATCAGTTGCAGATTCAGGGAAGTAACAGGCAACTATGTAAAGGCACTCCAGCTCCCACTGAAATGAGCATGTACTTGGCAGAGACCAAGGCAATAGCTAAACTGAAACCACTCTGTTTCAGTCTTTTTAAAGTAAATGTCCAAACCAGAGGTCTTCCCTGGCTTAAGCTTCTTGGACCATCTTTTAATCCAAGCCAGTTCATGCTGTTGTGAAGCACGTTCCTTTATCTTAGCAGACATTTAGAAGCTAATGGACTACTGTTGGACATTCAAGCTCTTGTGAACAGTACTGTTCACGACAACAAAGTATCCTTGCACTTGATAGAAAATTAAGCTGTTAATTTAACAATATTTACCATTTTCTTTTTGGAAAACAGCTTTCAGCTTTGGAACTTTACTAAAATCAACACGTTTGTATTCTTCATCTTCTTTCACTTCTGTATCTGGCTTTCCTGAAATTCAGATTTGGTTTAGTACTTTATAGAAACAGTCCATTCTTAAGACATTCTAACACAGTACTTTGATTAAATGCTGCCTTATTTAAACAACTTACTTCAGTATAAAAATGTAAATGCATCTAAACTGCATGTCAAGAACTTTGCTTATGAAAACTGAAAAAAAATTCTTCCTTAATCCAATTTATTCAAGGCACTTCCTGGTGGCTTAATGAAAGGGACAAAGAACATACATATCTTTAAGGTAATTATTAGGGAAATTAAAACACAGATGTCCTCAAGCCATACTAGCAAAATTCAATAGCTAGTCTTACGCTTACATAAAAAAGGAAGAAGATATGGTGTGTAACATTAAAGAAAAACCAAAAAACAAAAACAGAGCACAGGTCACTGACTGCTGCTCACCAGGAAGTCTGTGTAACAGAAAATTCTTAGCTAATCTAAAGTCAGCGTTCCTGAGAGCGGCATGTTTAAGCAACACAATTTGCACTGGGCACAGACAACGCTACAGCTTTCAATGAGAAACACCATTTAATCACACCTTTCCGTAATACCTTTTTTTGAAATAGTGACAGGAACTATTTCATTCTTCAACACTCCTGAATCCCAGGCTGTTTTGCTCTTAGTGTAAGAGCCTATGGCGTAAGTGTCTTGTTCCTCTCGTGAAATAGTAAACTTCTTCGCAGTATTCTCAGCACAGTTGCCCTTGGAGAAAACCAGGCACGTTAGGTTTGGTATTGCTGGACATGTGAACTAGAAATGTAACTGAAAAAAAAACAACCAGCAGATTTCCAGAATTGAATGTGACTAATATTTGGTGTCCCATTTCTAATTTACACAGTCATGATCAAACAGTAACTTCTCATTTTGGAATATGAACTGCAGATTTAGCAAATGTTTTCTGGATCCAGATTATTAAAGCCATGAAGGAACTTTCCGTAACAAGGCTTTTTTTTTTAAGTTAAAAAAACGCATGGAAAAGTAAGTTTAAGTGCTTAGGGCTGGACATCTTCAGAGACTGGACCATCATTGTTCAGCCACAGCAACAGTATGTTCACATCATCTTACTAGTGTTTTCATTCCATTACTAGCTTGCATATTCCAAAGGTTACAAGGAACAGGCCAACACACAGGGCTTGCTTAGCCTGTGGGATCTGATACTCTAAAAACTGTACAAAATAAAGTGTTTTCATTCCATTATGCTTGTCTATTCCAAAGGTTACAAAAACAGGCCAAAGCACAGGGCTTGCTTAGCCTGTGGGATCTGATACTCTAAAAACTGTACAAATAGAAGTATGTATACCTTTTGTCTAATAACTGAAATAAATAGAATGAAACAATCGAATCATTTTATATATAGGTCAATTATAATCATAATTATACAATCATAAATCATTACCAACACTAAATACCTGGTGACAAAAAAAAAAAAAAAAAAAAAAGATACTCATTTAGTCAACCTGAAAGATTTGTTCTTAAGTTTTGTTCCACCTCTCATTTCTGTAGAAAACTTGATGAATCAACACAAAACCCTTTAGTACTGTGTTCCTCCAGTTCTTCAAACAAGCAAGGTCACTTCTATGCAGTTAAAGAATTTAAAGTCTTCATAGCACCAGCAACTTAGTCTATTGCCAAAACACAGACAAGAGTAAGTTCCTAAAGCCATCGGATGGCCTTCCTGGATATTCTCACACAGACTGTTAAAGGTTTTCAAGCAACCTACAGCTGCTATACTGAAGACAAAAGGTTCTGAAATATTGTCCCAATCTATTAAAACTTTGTGTAATTATAACCAACTTGTAGAGTTTTTTCCCCACATACAGGAACTAGCAAAGCCACTATTGACATTCTTATAAAGAAGCCCACAATCAAAATCCATGTCAGCTGAAATGTGGGAGTGGACTTCAACCAAGAGCCTAAGAAGAGTGCGCCGTACTGCAAAAGGAATAAATCACACACAGAAGCAGTGAGGTCTGTCTCAAATATATGGATCACAGTAGAATATTCTTCATGATATGTTTTCCTGTGCAGCAGCCAGAACACTAGCTGACCAATAATGCCCTACAGTTGTGAACTACCACAGGCAAAGTCAGAAATATTCATCAGCTGAAAGCAGTCATTCTCTGTTGAATCTCATCTTCCCTGATGCTCATTCTTCACTATCTTCGTATCAGTTGTTTTCCAAACCCATCCTAAGTTGGCAGTAGTTTGTCCAATTTAAGTTACCATACTGATGAGTAAGCGTATCAGCTGACTCAAACCTTCCAACAGAAGATATAAGATATGTACATTGGGGGAGGGAAAATAAACATGACAGCCTGCTGAGCCGTACAGAGTAGGTACCCTCAAAGACACCAAGTAACTTGATTGCTCTCTCCCACAGAGAGAGCAACAGCAACCTATCTGTGGCAGAATTTTTTTTTTAATCCCTGCTCTAGGCTATTTAGACTTCAGAGACACATAAATATTAACACACAATTTGCTAGTCTGTTTTGGTCTTCTGTCTAGCCCCTCCATTACAGTTACTACAGGAAGCCTGGAAATGGAAGACTTTTTCCTCGTTCATTGTTATTTCTCATTTCTAGGTTTGCTAGATGAAGCAGTTTCATAATAATTATAAGCAAGCTCTTCAAAGCTGCATCAGGTCTATGGTTGATACTTCAGTGCTGTGCAGGAATATTTACCATATGGATATGGTTATAGGCATCTGTAAGCCCATCTTTTACTATCAGGTCTTCCAGCTTTACTCCTCCGTAAGGCGTGGATCCTCTGCTCATTGTATAGGGAACATTAGACATGCTCTCCATTCCACCAGCAACCATTACATCCTGCTCAAAGGCAACAAGGTAAAATTATTAAAAATGCAGTGTGTTCTCTATGACTTCTTGTAGGAAAATATTAGCAAAAGCTTAAGCATGAGCACTTTGTATTTCTGAGAAGTCTTAGACAAAGAGGAAAAAAAATCTTTATGCATTTAAAAAGCAAACAGCTGGGACAAGTGAAAGACAGTTAAGCCACCTTGACAGAACAACTGGACATTTGTTTCGTATGCAGTTTTAGAAAGCTGCAAGAGCCATATCAGTCCCTTGCACTTTTACTTCAAAAGCTTCCAAGATAAAATTACAAATTTTACTTTAAACCGTTTATTTTTCTGTAAATTTCATAATGTTTGTTCTTCATTAGCAGCTCCACATCCCTATGGAACAAGCAACAGTCAGAATCTAATATACTTGGAAACAACATTGCTTTAATATGTATATATAATTCATTTAAGTGTTTAAAATGTCTGAAAGTCAAGATTAAATGTGTTTCATCCAAAACTAAGTCTATAAAAATTTCTTCAATTTTTCAAACCAGAAAGCTTGAAGATTCCCTTAATTATTTTTTTGGGGTGGGGTGGAAGGTGGGATGGGGGAGGAACAGTAGGGAGAGGATGTAAATACCAAAAAAAAAAAAAAAAAATCCACCTTATTTGCTCAGCTCTAAAAATACATCTGACAATCTCCTAACTACAATACTTACTTTTTTTTTTTCCTGTTTTAAACCAAAACACACTTAAGTGACTATAAAATTAATGTTGCATAAGCAAAACCAAACCTCGCTCATTAGCTTTATTATCCCAAGTCAAAACACAGTCCCAAACCAAAGAGTGCAGTCATTAGTAGGACAGGATCTACAACATTAGTTGTGCATTTTTTCCATAAAACAGCACTAGAATTCACATACCTGACTCCCACACATCAGGCTTTGTGCTGCCATCATGATCGATTTCATTCCTGAAGCACACACTTTATTGACAGTTGTCGAAGGAGTGCCGATTGGTAGACCTGAGTCAGACAGGTTGTACAAACAACTGTATTATTTAAAGGGTAGACTAACACTTTATTGGTGTCTCAGCAATATTTCATACAGGCCCAATTTTTATCTAAGCCCAGGGCATCCAGCTTGCACTATTTTAGCCTGCCAGGGCAATTTACCTACCCTCATCCCTAGTTACTATCCTTCTTGGAGACTCCTGTTGTTTCTCCCCTTACAACTCGTGATAAGGGAACAAGTAAGTGAAGAATCAGAGAGACAGAAGATCGAGGAAGCGACTCCAGAACTATTCCTCCTCCTGACACCCCAATCCCTGCCCCTAAGAAGCATTCAACACTGAAAAGGCATAAACAAGCTATAGAATTTAGCAACTGGCAACAAGACAGACCCCAGAAGCGTAGGGACTGTAGACACATGCAGTACGGAACAAGACCAAAAGCGATAGGTGTCAGTGTCATTCACATGGTTATTACTGAGTTATTATTGCTACTGAGTGTTCATGACAATAGCTATGGGCTCTGCTGTGTGCAGCTTGGCTCAAGACCATTGCATCACTGCCTCTGCCCCAGGCTTGCTCTCTAGTATTATGGCTCTGCTGCCAGCACATCACCTCCAGAGCAGCAGTGAGATGGGGAAACTAGCCAGGGGAAAGAAAAGAGCTGTATTCATCCCTTCGCCTCACATGGAAGCAGCTCCTTCTATTTCAAAACAGTAGAGGGACAGAGCCAAGAAAGCATCCAGTTCTTCCCTGACCCATAGACTTTCCTAGAGTCATGCTAAGGTATGGAATCCCACCCCCATCGCAAAAGGGAGAAGAAAATAATTCCTGCACCCCGATAACATTTGTGCTGCAGTTAACATTATAGAGTGAATCCTTCCAGTGACATCAGCAGACTCCACAGGGAGATGAGTGCAATGACATACTCTTATCTGCAGTTCAAGGAAACTCACAGATCCCTTACCCAATAAGGCTTAAGAGTAATGATACCCTGAAGAAAAAAAATCTGTTCCATGAAAGATTCAAAGAGCAGCATCCGTTATTAGCATAAAGTGCTCTGAAAGTAACAGCCTGGTCTCCAATATAGTCTTCTCCAGGTTCCGCAAACACCGTAGGCAGTAACATCCATTGTGCATGTGAACATCGATTCCTGAGGATGCGCAATTAGGCCCACTTACATGAGTACAACATATAACATTCACCCACCACAGGGAAAAGGCATACGCAGACTGTCTTGACAAAAGGCTGGGCACCACTCTGCTGTAACTCACAGCTCAAGAACCTACACTGTCTACATAAAGACAGAAAACCCTTAACCCCAGTATCAAGAGAATAAATACCTGCACCCAAGACTGCTTGTCTTGCTGGAGCTTGTCCTTGTCCAGCCTGCAAAACATTACCCATATATGCTTCTTTCACTTCTTCTGCAGGGATACCTATAAAACAAAATTGTTTCGGTTCAGGATTCTTTGCACAGAAGATGCAATTTGCTTTTACGAACCTTCGCATTGAAGGTTTCAATCAAAGGCTGATGAAACGTGCCACGTCCAGCCTGCGTGCTAACAGCACACAAGCCCCTGCTGGGCACATCCCAGATCTCTACCCTCATATTCATGGAACATGGTGAACTGGTGACCCCCACAGAAAAGCATTCCCTTGTTACCCTGCAGAACAAGCTACAGTTAACTAACTACAGCAAACATTTCCAAGTCTCACTAGTCACCTGAGAAGCTGAATTTCCATGGATGTTTAAATGCGCAAAACTTCCTACCTGCCACAATTATGTCTAAAGAAACAGTTTTGTTTGTTTAAGAGGGGCAAGCCAAGGCCAGAGCTAGCTGCCACCTGCTGCATCTCTTGCAACAGGCCTGGCGTTCAAGTTCTTGTAATATGCTGTTTCAAGAAGCCAG
Organism: Nyctibius grandis; assembly: GCF_013368605.1. Taxonomy (NCBI): domain Eukaryota; kingdom Metazoa; phylum Chordata; class Aves; order Nyctibiiformes; family Nyctibiidae; genus Nyctibius; species Nyctibius grandis. The sequence continues at coordinate 109,088,738 of NC_090659.1, forward strand.
ATTTGTAGAAAGCTAACCCTCCTCTCCCCCAAAAAGACTTTTTTGCTAATTTGGATCTGTCAATAGACTCACAAGGGTGTCCTACAAGCCTAAGTGCCCATGTAAAAAATGGGCAGGGAAAGGAAGGGCCACTGGTTTCAGCAACAAGTAGCCTTTGCATCAGCTTAGGTGTGTCATAAAACCCCACCCCAGAAAAACAATTAGTATGTTCAATCAGATTTGGATTCGCACAGACATCCATAAGTAATATTCTGCTCCTAGAAGCAGCACTTAACGTAATTCAGATTGAAACAAAGACCAACAGTCAACTTTACTTAAATACTATTTGTGGATAAAGACTTAAGAACGCCACAGGAACAAAATCCCCAGGACCTTCCGTTTACCAAGCAATTTAAAAAACACAGACTGATACTGTTCTGATCCACTTGAGGTTTTCTTTGTCACAGAAAAATTATTTGCATATACCTGCTCTGTCAATTGCTCCCTTAATTGCAATGGAACCAAGTTTACTGGCTGGCAATGACGAAAGGGATCCTTGGAACGATCCAATCGGTGTCCTTACAGCACTTGCTATCACCACCTCCTAAGAGGAGAAGCATGAAGTCAGTCACACTCTCTCTCACATATGCACACATACAGAGGTATTTTTTAAATGTATCCACTTTTTCATTGATGTCACAGCTTCCCTTTTATCCTGCAAGTGTTTCAGAGCACTAAAATAATCTTTATTAATGCATGCAGCATGGGGAATAAACATAAGGAGATCCATGTGCAGCTGCAGGACTACAATCTTGGGATCATGGAGCCATGGTAGGATGGCTGCCATGGCTGGAGTGCTACCATGCAGGGATACGGGCTCTTTAGGAAGGACAGGCCAAGAACACAAGGGAGGAGGGGATTGCCCTTTAAGCAACAGAACAGCTGGAGTGCACGGAGCTCAGCCTTAGGATGGATGATGCCTGAAAGAGTCTCAAAGGTCCTGGAGCAAAGGGGGATCAAAGAAAGCTGGTTAATGTTCAAGGATTACCTTGAAGTCCCACACCTGGGCAGGAACAACCCTAGGCACCAGGACATGCTAGTGGCCACCCAGCTGGAAAGCAGCTTGTAAGGAAAGGACCTGAGGGTCCTGGTGGACACCCGGTTAAACATCAGCCTGTAATGTGCCCTTGTGGCAAAGAAGGCTGATGGTATCCTGGTTTGCATTAGGCAAAGTATTGCCAGCTGGTCAAAGGAGGGGATCTTTCCCCTTTACTCAGCACTGGTGAAGCCACATCTGGAGTGCTGTGGCCATTTCTGGGCTCCCCAGTACGAGAGAGACATGGACATACTGGAGAGAGTCCAACAAAGGGCCACGAAGATGATTAAGGGACTGGAGCATCTGACATACAAGGAAAGGCTGAGGGAGCTGGAACTGTTCAGCCTGGAGAAGAGAAGGCTCAGGGGCACCTCATCCATGTGTATAAATACCTGAAGGGAGGGTGCAAAGAGGATGGAGCCAGGCTCTTTTCAGTGGTGTCCAGTGACAGGACCAGAGGCAATGGGCACAAACTGACACACAGGAGGTTCCCTCTGAACATCAGGGAACATTTTTTCATTGTGAGTGTGACTGAATACTGGAACAAGTTACCCAGAGAGGTTGTGGAGTCTCCATCCTTGGAGGTATTCAAAAGCCCAGGTCCCAGCGTAATGCGTAAGCAGTAGTTAAGACACAGTATGACATTCAGCTCTATACCTAGTAGCCCCTCAAAACAGATTTACTCTTTATTTTGCTTCTTAGCTTTAGTGCTACATCAACATGTCTACCTGCTAACCCTGTGAGAGTAGCATGAGGACCTGGCACCGAAAAGATGCACATTTCAGACCTCTGGCTGCCCCGGACAGCTAGTGAGAAGAAGCAGTGAATACCTCCAACTGTGCTGGTTTCAGTGGAAGTTAGACACAAAGCTTTACAGCTTGAGTTCTTTATTTAGAGAGACAAGCAAAGAAAGAAAACATTAGGAAAAAAATAAACAAACAAACAAAAAGACAAATAATACTTGTTTAAAACTAAGCAGGTCAGTTTGTTTCTGTAACCCCTTCTTCATCATGACTGACTTCAGTGATAATAACATACTTGTCCTCATCTTTTACACTGTAAGAGCAAATTGCAGGATAACATACAAACATAGCCTCAAATGGATTAGTTGGCATCAGCTGTTATTTTCCAATAACGGGCAGATAGTTGCATTAAGCTTAAGTTAGCTGACACACTTCTAACCAATTTTGTCGCACGCTACTCAACAATTAGCAAACTAAAACAAAGGAAATCAGACTTTTATTCAAGATTTTGCAGTATTCAATGCAGATTTTTGTGATAACTTTTTAAAAAACTTCCATGATTAAGAAACAAATTTAAAACAGTGATTTATTGCAATCAGATGGTGCTTTATACTTACATTTAAAGTACGCTGTGACGCATAGCCATGGCTTGTATACTTCAAAGCCTGAAAATAATAAAGTCCTCAGAATTTCGTATCAAGAAAGCCAATGCCATGACATTTCTGTAATACACCATTTTCATAGAAGTCATTATTTAAAAAAATAATATATCAGAAACACTGGAAAAAATATTACATTAAAAATCATAACATGCCTTTTTAAAAAAGTGTAGTCTAGTACACGGCCTCACCATAACATTTGTAATAAAATATTTTCTGAAAAATAAACAGATACTCCTCTAAAAACAAAAACCAAATCATTTTGGCCAAGCCTGTTATATACACATATAACATACGTCTAAACCAGGGCGAGTGGTGCTATCCTGAAAAAGTTTACTAGTCCCTCTGTCTGCTTCTCTGGACTTGGGTTCAATCATTCCTATCATTAACTTCACTGCTTTTTAAACAGTGGCAGTTTGTGTCTACAGCTTCATTTCATTGGCGTTTCATGAACAAAAATGAGGATAATGAACACAGAATGCTACAACAAAAGATGATAAAACAAAACCAAGAAAAAGGTATCACCTGAGCAGGCTAATTCCCCAGCTACTAGCTTCATCTAATTAAGCAGTGTAAAGATACAAAAATACATCTGTAGATATTGTTTCATATATTAACAGAATGATCTTTCAATTAGTCGTTTAAGCCACTTTCTTAGGTATCTCCCTAGACAACATTTCAGCACACAGGAAACTTCTGGTCATTACTGAATTATAGCTAAATAAATACTAATCAAAAATAACTAGTTAAGGACACCACAAAAACGCCGTCAGTTTTATAAATCAAAGAATGCCTTCTGGTATTGTGTCCACAATATGAAAATTCAGTCTGTTTCTCTCTTCATTTGACAACCTTCAACTAACAAAAGACAGATTTTTTTTTTCCTACTGTTTTTCACTTGTTCTTTTTTTTTTTTTTTCCCCCAGCTCAGGTTGTAATAGCCAGCAGAAAGTTTAATTTAAAACCTCTCCCTGAAAATTAATTATGTCCCTGCAGGGCTTTAAAAACAGGGCTTTCAAGGGTTAGTGTCAAAAAAAAAAAAAACCCTAGCAAAGTAACATGCCCTTACTGGACAACACCTGAAGTTTGTCTTTGTAGTAAACTGAACAAACCAGACAACAGTCTTCTAAGTGTAACTGACATCTCCTAGAAGTGTTCAGGCTGTGTCAATTACAGACTTTAAGAAAAAACAACCCCCAAAACACTTCTACAGGTAGTAAAACACATTTCAGCTTTGCATATGGCAATATGGATGCAATCCAGCGCCGTGCAGATGCCCTACCTGCCCTTTTCTTCCTAGTACAGCTTCTGTACCTGTGACAGGCTCCCCAGCGCTCCAGGCAAGCCCGGCAGCCCCCCCAGTGAAGTCAGCCGTGCCTCCACGCCACCGCGCACGGAGGCTTTTTGGGCAGGAGCGCTCAGTACCTCACCTCCCCGCTGTCTTTCTGATGAACCTAGCTCACGCACACCACGGCAGTACACTTGCCTGCCTGATTCCTCGCCTGGCCCTGGCTAGAGAAAGCCTTTGCTGCCACACACCCTGACTGCTGAAGCGGGTGACAGACGGATGCAGGGGCTCCGTAGGGCAACGAAGTACGAAGGAACGAGCTGAAGAGCCGGGCCAGGGCCCTGGTCAGCCCGCTGCACCCCCAGCGCGGATGGGCGGTTACGAGGCAGTGGAAAAAGCCGCTCTCAAGATCGCGGCTAAAGGTGCCGCCAGGCTCAGCGCAGTACCCGGCACGGGGCTGCTGTGCCGGGGGGCGCCGCCCTTCACCGACGGGACGGTTGCGGGGCGGCGCGGCCCGCCCGGCCCTGCAGGCCTTGGCGGACACCGGCCGCCGCTCCTCAGGCCGAGGGCCCGGCGGCAGGAGCCGGCCCAGGACCCGCTCCCTCCCGTCAGCTCCTTCCCGGGCCGGGGGCTCCCTCGCGCCGCAGGGGCTGAGGTGGGGTGAGGGGGCGCAGCCTTCCCCACGGCAGGCGCGGGTGTGACCTTGGCCAAGTCTTTCCGCGCCCCGCGGCGGGGCCGGGGCTGCACAGGGAGGGAGAGGGGAAGGGCTGGGGCCCGCCCCGCGCGCCGCCCGCCTCACCCGCCGCAGCTCCGCGGCCGGGCGCCGCCAGCCCAGCATCGCCACCGCCGCCATGCTCCCGCCGGCCGCCCCCCGCCACCTTCACCGCTGCCCCCACCCCAGCCTATAGACGACGACGCCCCGCCCCCCTCCCAGCTCTCATTGGCCCTGGGGCCGAGGGCGGTTCCAAACCAGTCCCTGCCATTGGCTGGGCTGGAAGGCGGGGCGCAGTGTCAGCGGGGCTGAGCCGGGGGAGGGCGGTGCGCGGCGCCTGAGCGGGGCGTGGCCGCGACGCGGTACCCCCACACCGGGGGTTGCGTATCCGGCCGGCGCCTGGCAGCTCATGCCGCCGCCGCGTAACCGCCGCCCTCTCTGCGAGCCCTTTCTGCAGTGACGGGCGCATTTCTTTCGTTGCCGGTGCCGCCGCTTGGGGACCGGGAGGGGGGGCCGCCGCCCGCCCTGAGGAGGCGGAAGGGGGCAGCGGTCGGACAGCCCCGGGCGTGGGACGGAGAGCCTGGGCTTCCGCGCAGGGCACAAAAATAACTAGTAATGGATGGTATGAAGAGGGCGTGGAAGATCCTTCCGGGGCGAGAAGCAGCTCCCAGGGTTGTCTCCTCTCCTCCACAGGGAAGGGAAAGCAACGCTGGGGCTGTGCTCACCGATCCCCGGCCCAGCCCCTCACCCAGCCCTCTCTTCAGTGTCAAGCTGAAAAATGCAAAATAAAGCTACACAGAAATCTATCCCCGTCTGGAACCAATACCAGAAACATACCTGTGCAGTTACAAGGCCTGTGGGGATGTGAGTGCTGGAGTCTGGGGCACTTTGCATCAGGAGTGCCCTTGTGCCGTAGCTGGAAGCTGTTTTTACAAAAGCCAGCAACTTCATTCTCCTTAAAGTCTTTCCTGTCTAGCCCTGGGCATAAACACCCAGCAGTGTTACCTCAGAATTCAAACCCGGCTGACAACCCACTCAGCAGCTGCTTTCACAGAAAGACTGGTGCCCACTCAATCCCAGCTCGATCTCAGGATGCCCATACTGGTGCCACAGTCCTCCCTGCATTTTGCTTTCCCCCCTCATGTTCTCTGCCTCCAAATCTAGATTTCTAAATGAAGGCCAGTATTAAATCTCTACAACAGTCTGTCTGTCTGGCAGTGCCTCTTTCCTCTCTGTCTATCCAACATGCATGGAGCTGGGCTAGGAAAAGCTTGGTCCTTCCTCATCTTGAGCTTTGTATCTCAAAAGAACAGGCTCAAAAGACAAGTGACACTCTCTCTGAATTGTGCTGCTGCACCCTGTCTAGGACAAGCAGTTCCATATTTGTTTCTGATCAGTCTTGCTTACCTTCTCCTCAGACAATTTTAATTCCTGAAGGAGTCAGCATACCGTCTGTTACAATATCCCGTGACTGACTGCTGCATTCCCTGGAGCTGATGCCTACAAGCCAGAAAAGGCATTTACTTGCAACCTTCCTTGCCTTCCCTTCGGACCACAAACTGGAACAAATGCCAAGAGGCATACTTTCAATATACCATCTGGAAAGCAAAAGTATCTCAACAGCTTGTTACCACCCACTTGCTATCTTCACTGATTTTTTTTTATTATTATTTTTTCTTCACGTTTGCTTCCTTGACTGTCAGTCGCTGATGTTTTGGGCGTTTGACCAATCTAGTCTAGACCTTTGATTCAGAGGCAAAGTTTTCAGGTACAAAGCAGAGATAACACAGGAACTGACAAATATTGACTCAGAAGATCTGAAGATTTTACCCTGAAAATACCTATGTACCATATAGGAAAGACATCCAACTTGGTTGGATGAGGATGTTTTTCAGAAATGAGTAATGCTAAAAACATATAGAACAACAAAAAAAAGGGGACAGCTCTTGTTTTAACTTCGTCCCTTCCCACCAGGCAGCAGCCAGGGGCTGCTTGGACACCTTCAGGAGATGGTGGGTACTGACACGGGTGCTCCCCTACGTTTTACATTTTCGGTCCTGTGATCATCACACATCTTCTTCGTCTCCTCCTGCATCTATTGCTTCCTCTAGTCAATTGGTTGCTTTCCAAATGTTGTGGGGTTGGTTTTTTATTTTCCCCTTCCCTCTTTAGCCATTTTCCTCAGGATAATTCCTTTTTCCTCAGGATAATTCCTATTTAAGAGAATTCAAGGAGAGAGAGTTCATTAGGGACTGTAGCAGGGTAGCACCCCCTGCAAGCACCGCTTGGGCAGCGGAAGAGCCAGGGTGCTTTCTCTAGACTTCCCCAGCATGCACCTTCACTGTTTAGTGATGTTAGAGGGCCTATCCTTGCCTTTATTATCTATTTATGGACTTGTTAGCCATGAGTTGCTCTAACCCTCTTTGAACCTGTTGCTGCCTGTGTTCTGCAGCCCCAGCTTTGCCTGACACATTTCCTCTTTTAGAGTTTTAAACCAATCTTCTACTGGTTTTATTAAGTAGCCCTAGTGCTGATGTTACAGGATTCTCTGAAAATAGTTCTGCCTTGCTCTCCACCTTTCTGCTTTTGTAAAGCTCAGTCACATCCATGTTTGATGGCTCCTCTCCCAGCTGAAGCCATAGCTTCCCCAGCTCCGTGGCCATTTGGTTTCCTTCATACCATTTGGTGTGGAACCTAGTCAAAAGCTGCTGGCAACCCACCTGTCCCCTGGCACCGAAGCTGGTGGTTGTGATAGGTGACCAACCGTGCTCTCTTACAGGTGTTTCAGATCGCAGGCAGGGCTTGGAGCACAGGATCCCACTGAAGTCACATAGTGTAGCTCCATCACTAGAATAAATGACGATGAAATGCAGGCACCACGTCTACACCTAGAGAGAGATGTTTACACATAAAGCAAAGAAAGAAATAAAGCCAAGTTCTTAGTTTAGCAGATGAAGCAGGTTTAGACCCTTTCCTATTTAGGTCAATGATTCTACCTAAACTGTGACCAGTTTAAACTGGTAGGAGTTGAATCAGCTGAGCAACTCCTGTGGTAACAGGCTTATTTCTAGAGAACAACTCCACCTGGAAAACCACTGTTATGAAAGACTACACTTTGCCCTAACAGAGAAAAAAAGTTCAGAAATAATGGCAGCATGTTACCAAGTTCTGTCTGCAAGAACTGCCAGTTTGAAAATTGCCAGGTGCGCTGAACAGTCACTCAAAAATGGTTCTTCATTCTATATACATACTTCTAATCTTTGCCTCTACCTGAAAGCACAAACTGATGTTAGCTGGTGCACTTAAAGAAAAAAAGGAGTTGAAATGTAAAAAGAGATTCACATTAAAAGGCAAAGACAATCAGAGAAGAAAAGCCATTACAGTAAAAGCACTCCTTTGGGCAGTCAGCTGGTCCCACATCACTGTTCGTTTACTGCAGGATCAGGTACCTGAAGGTGCCAACAATCCGGTGACAATGCCAGTAATTTTCAGTGACACTCATAATTTATAAGTAATTTCAGAGACAAATCAACCAAAACATCCAGCAACCCAAGTCCATCCCAGTAGGTCACACAGAGACATAACCCTTTTTAAGAACGTCAGGGACCCCAGCCACTTCTGGCACAGCAGGCTTTGATAACTTCAAATTGAAAGACCACAGCTAAACTTTAAGTAGAACCTGGAAGACTAAAGAGCTCTACATATAACATTAAGTACTTGAAAAATCATAACAAGAAAGGAACTGGAAGTCTTTACCTCTTTTTTTTTTTTAGTACTCTGATCATAACAGACTTCAGGACTTGGAATCAGGCAAATTCCATACAGTGGTAATTTTCAGGAGCAGCACCTGAATTCAGCTTAGAAATTCTGTAGGACAAGACACCAAAATACCTTGCTAAATGAGTAGTCTTTTATATTACATTTTTATTTTGCAAGAAAATAAATTATACAACTTAAAAAATAAAATTCAAAAATTAAGCAGTACATCAAAATAGTTCAGCTGGACTGCCATACAGAAACTACCACCATTCAAAATTGTACAGCATTATTATCTTGGTAGTGGCACACATTCAAAATTGTAAATACCATACGTAGGTAGATATTACAACTCAGGAACTCAAGTTTGCTCAACACTCCAGACTACATATAGTGTGTATGACAGGAAAGCTTTCATGTATTGTTTATTTCACAAATACGACCTCAAAGAATTACAAAGATAGCATCCCAGTCATTTGGCTGAAAATAGAAAACAGTTTGAGTTTCATATAGCAAATCTTTCTGTAAAACTATCAAATCTTTTTGCCAATTGTATTTTTAAAATTTGCACTTTATAGGACAATGGCATCCCAATGCAAATAAATGCAACATGTGAACATTAAGAACATTTCTATTAAGTTTAAAAAGGTGAAAACAAGAAAGTCACGTCTTTTGGAAATGTAATTGCATTAGTCAGAACAAATGAAAGACATGAGTAAAAATAGAAGCTAGGGACACCAACTGTGGAAAGAGGAAAATGGAAGACTTCAGAAGTGAAACTGAGATCCTCATCAAGTTCTTGGGGTAGAGAAAGATTTAACAGTATTTCTTAATTAAACCCATTAAAAGTTTTTTTCCTCCCGTCCTGCACCAGGTTTCATTCCATAGCTATTCACCGTGGCAGTGTGTGTGGCAACATGTTTTTCAGATGCAGCACCTCTTTAAGCTAGGTCTTTGGACATATATATTCATAGCTAAAAACTGCCGCCTTAAAAGTGCGTTGTTGCCATACTGCAAGTGAAGAAATAGTTCATATTCCTTTAGATCTGAACTCCACCCTCCCCAAAAGAACAGTTTACCCCAGGTATCTCCCTGTGCCCCATGCGATACTAGTTTTAAGTGCATATTGGTGAAAGTGACCTGATGAAGGATGCTAAATGTGATTCTGCGTCTTTAACAAATTTGCTGGTGTGAGTCTCATTTAATAAAAAACCCAAAGTCCATTTCCGGAATATATCTGAAGAAAAACGGCCCCGTCATAGGCACATTACCAATTATATTTCTGCACCCCAAGTGTTGAGAAATATATAGATAACATTTAGGTTGTATTATTTTGTATTTATTAGTTGAGGGAACGTTTAGCTCCTGGCTTTTAGCAACCTGTTGCTTTCTGCATACACTCCAGCTTCCTAAGCAGTTGCATCAGAGATGCAATCTCTTCTCTCCTAAATCCAAATCAATGGCTTCAAAATCAGCATTACCCCCTTTGCAGCTCTTTCTGCGTGACCATTTCACACCTGTTCTTCTCTAAGGGCCAGAATTGTTGATGTTGAAGAGTCTGCTCAGACTCAGATTATCCCAAGTGAGCTTTTATTACTTTTAAGTTACAAAGACTGAAAGTCTTGCAGAACAAAGCTTTTTATTAGAATTTTGTTTTCTAACGTTCAAATAGTTTTACTGGTTAACTACACAGAGCACCACTTGCTTTTGATTCTAAATCGCAACACCACAGGGCTGACATAAAAGATGCAATATTTTTAAACAGCATCTGCTTTTGAGTATCAATAAAAGCATGTAACATTTGTGGGATTTCAATCAATGGTAATTGGCCAGGTCTCAATTTCTCTCCATGTCTTGTTCATGAAACCCTCACTACCGAAAATTTCTTACCGAAATAGATGTCCGAGTACACACTGTTCTCAGGCAGTCACATTGGCATTTACATTAGTAACAGAGCGTGCAGCCTGCTGATGGGTGCAAACAGCCATTCTTGTAGAGTTTGCTTTTCAATCACTCTTGCTTGATACTTTACTGCAACGATGTAAAAGCAAAACTTCTCCTCTTACTTACTGGAAGGTTTTCCTTTTTGACTAAAGTTAATTGTATCCTCTTCCCCCTTTCAGTCATCAAAGATGATTAGACCTTTAGATGTTGTACTTGAACTGGTTAATTAAAAAAAAATAATTCGCACACTGGCGATTTACAGAGGGATATTCATACAGAACTGAGTTAAGTGCAACTTACCTTTTGTCCCAAGACAGGCACTCTGCTCCAGTGATTCATGTTATCAGCCCAGAACATGCTGAGACATTTCAGAATAGCAGAGAGGCAGGCAGTGCCAAACGACTACTTAAGATGATTGAAAATAGAAGAGGTAACTTTAAAAAGTTAAAATTCCTGATGTGTATTTGGCACTCTCTCTGCATGCACTAAACAAGGTATTTTTCCTTTGCTTTTTACCATTTTCATTAGAATTGTATTTCCTACCCTGCCAGTTTCAAAATAAAAAGCAGAGGGTTTTTTTTTTCATACAAAGATGTTGACTTCTAAGCAACAAACCAGTCCAATTGGATTAACCTCGCATGTATATATAAACTAACCAATGAGGAATTAGTACAGGGATCTTCAAGTGTTATTTCCTTTCTGGGGGAGTTGTGCACCAATTACTCTTTAATGCATTCAGATATATGTAGTCATACTTAAATATTTGGAATACAAATATTAAATGTACAAGGAAATACACTTAATATTTCTGTTCAGTATAACAGACCCACCCATGAAAACTGCTTTTAGAGTGAGTATCATTCAAGAAAGCTTTACCTTCTCAAAAAGGATTGTAGCAAGTAATCCATCCAAATAAGGTAACAAATAACGTATATCCACTTGTTTACAGCAAACAATTTAAAAACAATGATCTCTTGCTTCAGGAAAAATATCACCCATGACTTGGAATTACTTTTATGTCATTTATGTGTCAATTATTAAAATCCAGTTACTAGATTGAAGCACTGCTCTAGCCAATAGCTTTTAACTGTAACAAATATGTATCAGTTGTGATGAATGTGTTTGTGTCTCTCAAATATTATTACATAAAAAGGATCAAAGGTGGACAGTACATTACTCTCTTGATCCAAAACACAAAAGTGAAAGTGCTACTTCTAGTCCTAATTGCATTTAAAAAAAAAACAACAAAAAACTCAAAACAAAAAAAAAAACCAAACCCAAAACAAAACTAATAGCAGTTCCTCAGTGCATGAATATTTGAATATTTCTTCCTTGTGCAAGTACTGGTCATTTAAAACCCCAAACCTGTGTTCTTCCTGGTGGGTGTAAATCAAATCTACTTTAAAAAGTTCACAATGGGCTCTTCATGAATGCAAGTTTCCCACAAAACAGCATGCTGTTAAAAGTGTGCAACATGAAGGGAATGCCATCATGCTAGCTGAATGAGATTGGCAAAATACAGTCCTCTGTAAGGTAAGGCAGGGATTTTAATACGTAACGAAAGTCAAAACTAGTCCTTCTGCAGCACAAACTGTTGCAGCTGTCTGTCCAAGCACCCTTCCATTTACGTTCTCAGCATTCTGCAGAGTCCTCAAATTATGCCATATATATGAAGGTGTTGATATCCGACTCATCTCTTCTGATATATTTGTGCTCTATAAGCCATTCAATTTGCTCTTTTATCATTTTCTTTTGTGGCAAGAACATGTTTTTCAATATTTCTACCAGTTCAGTCTGAAGCTGGGCATTAGTAATTTTCTTCCGCATTTTCATGATTTGGATGATAGCCTCCTGGTGGGGGACGAGAGGAAAAAAAAATTATTTGAAATGCCTGGGCGAAGCGACAAAGTGAACACAGCATTAACAGGGGGCTCCTGGTAAGGCAACACAGCAAGGAAATCTTTATTTTTCCTTAAAAATCAGATACATGCTGCATTTCTTAGCTTAAGTAGATACTGAACTGCTTTTACAAAGTTGATAAAGGAAAAGAATGAAACACTGGCAAGATACAAGAGAGATATAAGACAAGTCCAGTCAAAGGAGAATCTGCAGTTAAATCTTATACCTAGAGTGTGAATTACTCACTAAAACCTAATTAAATCTTATACCTAGAGTGTGAATTACTCACTAAAACCTAATGTTCATTCACTCTCTGAGCAGAAGGCGCCATTTCCAGGGTGATTTGTGATATACCTTGTGAATACCTCACAAAATGCAAGCTTAATGTCAAACTGGAACTCACAAGGAGTTCTCATTTCATAAATACAACCACGCATTAATCCTTCTGCTGGAAGTGTGGCCAAGATGTTAAGTCAGGTGGTGCAACTGCGTGGCCTGGAATCTAATCTGACTGATAGAAGAGACCTGCAATTTGAAGGTAAGATGGAATTTTTGAGACTCCATTGTAGGTAATGATCTCTGATGCCTGAAAAAGTTAATTCTTCTTTTAAGAACTGTCAGCTCAAAAGATATGACATGAGTACCTGACTGAAAGACAACCAACCACAAAGCAGGAAGCTGCAGCTTGTACATTTCAGATGTACTTACAAACTTTCCCTCTAAAGAGAAGGCCTCTCAAAGGTCATACTGCTATTAGTAAAGCGTGATGCCATCTCCGAGATTACTCTACTCTCTTCATACAGAGCAGTCAAAAGAGATTTCAAGATCAACAATACTGTTTGTTCATGTTGGTGGCTCAAGTCAGTCAACTTTACTATCTGCTGCTGCTACCCACCACTACACAGTTATGCCTTCACTGATGGCTTAATATCTGCTTTGTCATCTTTAAAAAGGATGAACAGGTACATCAGAACAGGAGGCTGATAATTACAAGTGCACCAACACACATGCAAAATCTGGTATTCACAAAGGATCTACGCCGAAGAGCAAAACTAAGTTCCAATAGGATTCCAAAGCATTCATTTCATTCATCACCAACGTCCAAATGCGGGCAGCATGCAGGAGTGATCATACAACAAAGAAATAGGGTAATTTTATGTTCCTCTGGCAGTTTACTTGCCTGGGTTCGTAATATTCTTAGCTGGACAATTCCTTCATTTTCCTCTTCCCGCATTCTCTCTGTAGTAAGTTGCAACCGACCAATCAAATTTATCTTGCCCCTTTTCTGAACTTTAGCGTTTTTTCTGAAAAAGTTGTATTGTATCAAAATAAGCAAAAAATACATTTCCCGTTAAGGAATTCCCGTTAAACTTAAATTACAGCAGCAAGGAGTACTGCCACATATCAGATATTTACAGGCTATCAGCATTGCAGCAGTGAGATAGCTGGCTGACAAATCAAAACTCAATGCCAATGTCTCTGCACAATAAAATCCAAATATACTAGCATGACAAAAAATCCATCAGCTGAAACTGACAGTGTCCAAATTTGAGAAGTTACCAGTACTATTTTAAAGAACAAAATTTCAGAGACATATATTTCAGTTTAATTATATAAAACTAGGGTTCTTCAGAGAAAGTTTTTATAACAAAGTTCAGAACATTGGACTAGTTAATTTTCCATCAAAAGAACTGTCTGTCTAGCAGAAAAAAAGGACGAATAAAAGCTACTGTAACAAAGAAAGCTGATGTCATTCTTCAGTGGTCACCCACAAACCTTCTGTACAGCCTGTTTCTTCTGTCACGCCCTCTCATCACTTCCCAAAGCTCATGATCCTGATGACAGGAACAAACATCATGCCCCTGGGCAAGAAACTAAGCCCCAGGAAAGCAGATCCATCACCTCTCTCTCTCCCTCCACAGATCCAGATGTCCAGCTGCTACTGAGAATGAGGCCCAGAATCTGAGGTAACTAGCAAGAAGCCAGTTCTAATCATAGTCATTGATAACAAAGAGAGACAAAAGCCAAAGTAAAACATGCTGAATGTATGTACACCATTTAGACATTCTCTCTTCATGCTATCTTATGCTCTGTACGATTTCAAAGCACCAGTAAAAGAGCACTGCAATTCTCACTGAAATGAAGACTGGTAAAAGCCACATCAAAAATCCTGGCTTTTGACAGCATACCATATTATTAAGCAGTTTAACTTCCTTCTTTAACTTATCACTGTGCTTTTGCAACTCTGCATGTGTGTAATAATCAATAGAGCACTAGTGCTCTGCTTACATGCTGTTCTTCCTATGTGAAATTTCATGGGCTCATTAGTAACAGAAAGATAGCAAAGCCTCCAATTTTGCATCTCATCCCTAGGTGTTTAAGAAATTTAATTTCACAGAAGTCACAATCACAGAAACATTTGTCTGAAGGGGCTGCTGGAGGTCTAGTCCAACCAGCTACTTGAAGCATGACTGTCGCCAAAACAAAGCGAGGATAGGGCAGCAAAGCACGTGCCTAGCTGAATCTTGAAAACTTTCAAGGATGAAGGTTAACTTAATGTGAATTCCTTTAATTATAAAATAGTACATTGTTATTTTACTTTTCAAACATCATCTTACATTAAACTGAACTCCTGGTTCACGGAGAAGAGGGTTCCTTCTGTAAAGTCTTTGGGTGAATTGACTTGAGGTTCATACAATAAAACCTGACGTTTCAGCTTTGGAAATGCTACAAGAGACTACAGAGAAAAGGGGAGGGGAAAGAATGAAAATAAAACACCAGACTTTCTAAATGGCAACAATTACTTTTTAAGAACATAGTTCACTGCTGTGCAGACTGTACTGAGGGAACCATGTAGCCTTGTTGGGAGCTGCTAGAAGGCAACACAAAGATACTAGTCAAATCAGAGAGGGGACACAGTTTACCAAATCTCCTTCTGAAATGGGTTAGCGTAAGAAAAATCATACAAAGAAGTAAAATGCACAAACCCACGGCTACAGAAGTGGTGTTATGTCTGATTTACGTGATTTCTCTCTTTATTCTTGAGCTTAATAATTAAAAGTCTGACAGAGCAAACACTGAAGTTATTTTTAAGCAACATATATTTATCAGGTGCCACTTATTTCCTAGAATTAAACCAGTCCTGCTCTACAAACCACAATCATATCTGTGTGCTTTAGGCAGCATATGGTCAAAAAGATCTTGCTGTTTCCAAAATCTTGTTAGATAATACTGGGTAGAGAGAATGTGTTAATGTAAAGGCTGTGTGTGCTTAACAGTAGTGCAAGGAGCCAGCATTACAACTGATTGATTAGCAAGAAAGGCGTTCGTATTTCAGTTTCAAAGTGTTATCTGACAGTGCTTTAAAAATACTAATCCAGTATTCAGAGTACAAAAATCAAGAAGAAATCTGGTTCAAGAGAAAGGGAAATACCCATAAAGTCCTCCTAAGTTCTGCATCAGGGAGTTCAGTTGCCAGTTTAAGATTTTCAAAGCTGATCTTCTCTCTGGGTCTTTGGTTCCATGCAAACAGCACAGCTAGCTGAAATGTTGTTACCTCCAAGTCATACTGGCCAACCTCGTTCTTAAATGTTATCTGTGAATAGAATGACAATTTTACTTGTAAGCCTTTCTGGATCACAAACTCTTTGACTATTATAAATACACAGAAAGTACAGTCATTGATATTGATACACTGAAAACTACACACTTACAATTCCATTGGACATGAGGTGGTGCCAGTGCAATTTTCTACCACTGTGATTCTTTTTATAAAATTCTTCAACTTCTGGGATGAGATCTTCTAATTCCGTGGGCAGCGACACAAACACTTTTTCAGAACTTCGGGACCAGGCGCCAGCATTTAAAATTTTAATATTCACAGAGTCAGCTGTAAGACAATATTGGATTATATGAATCTCCAGGTATAACACATAGATAAATAAAATGTTTTCCTTTTCCTACTCTAAATACAATTATGGAGGACGGAATTTTCAGAAAGTAGCAAGATGTCTACCTACTTAAAAATTAAGGTACTCTATTTATGCACCACTGCTTTCTGCCAGCAACACAGACTGAAATCTCTGGTTCTTTGGCTTGCCTCTGCAGAGTTCCATAAGCCCTGATGCAGCTTTATAGCTGATGCTTGTAAGCACTACTCAAGGGTTTTCAGCAGCAGCAGGTCCAAAACTGGATGTTCTTCAGCCTCTCTCATCAGTGAAATTTAATATCAGAAATGTGATTTGAGCTCTTCATAGCGTGCATCCAGCTCTCCTGCTGGCAGGTAAAGGAGGAGCACAGCATGAAGCACTCATGAAGAATGATGATGGCATAAAAGAAGGGGGTAGTTCGGGCATTCACCTCGTTGATACTGATTCAAGCTCCTGCTTGGGAATTTAACTACAAGAGTAGGGAGTCTGTATCTACAAGATTGCTCATAATGAAAGCCCACAATAACTTGCAGAAGGATATAGCTCCAGCGTCAACTGTAAGAGAAAGATTCTACAGACACTTCTAATCTAGGGATAACAATGCCCTGAAGACTATGTTCAATCTCCAGCTGATATAATTTTTAACTCAAGATTCAACAGAATTATTTTTCACTAAGAGAAAGAAAAAAATGGAAACTAATTTGAAAACAGTACCTGGTAAGCAAGTTTATTATTTTTGTGCATTTCTTTGAAGGCCTGGTTCAAGTCTTCAGACACTTTGATATCCTGGAACATTCTAGCCAGCTTGTTTACATAGTCTGCTGGCATTCCTACTTCCTGTATAAACAAAACAGAACACTAAACTATGACAGAGACAACTATGAACAAAAAGCTTTATTTTAAAAATAATAAACTCAAAAAATTGAATAGCATTAAAGTACACAGGTATGACCACTTTAGAGTAACAGTTAATCTGCAATGCAATATAAAGGTTTTTTTTTGCATGGATCATAAGTAGTTACCCCTTGAAGGCATATGACAATTCTTTTAAACGAATCCAAGGTGCTGAAGAACATAAGCATGCATTAAGGAATCAGTGAATTCTGAGATTTGAAGGAACGTTTAAGGGCATGCAAATAATATTCTAACCTACACAAAATTTTCACAATTAAACATCTCAAATTATTTACATACTAAAAAACAAGTACACTGCATTTTTCTCATTTGCATATGGAATATATGAAGCCTTCAGATAATCATATGTGAAATATTTTTAAAAACTATCACTGCCACTATTAGGATCAACATTTCTCTTAGAAAAGAGCTAAACTGTTTTACTTCCACAAAATATTGCAATAAAACAGAAGTATAGAACGTCCTGAGTGGCCTGCAATTTAAGATAGAACTCACTTATGCAAGAACAGTATCTAAGTTCAAGAGTGGGAATTAATACCACAAGCAAGAGGCACAACCAAACAAAGATAGATGTCAGGCTACTTACTCTGAGCCATTCCACCATATTCTCCTCAATTTCACTATCAGCTGATATATCTAATATCAGGCGTCTTGTTAAGTGAGCTTTGTGATATCTCATGAAACATCCTTTATTCTGTACATATTTAAGTACCAAAAGCTGTCAAAAAAGTAGATTTTAATATATTTATTTGCATTGTCAATAATACAAGTCGTTGAATGCTGATCTAATGCCACTGTAGACTATGAAGTAGAAAAAGGCTACCTGACATTGTCTTAAGAGCAACTGTGTTAATACTATCACAGGTATCAGCTATGAATCTTTCATAATATCACACCTCCAATTTCTTCATTTGTCAACCATCAAGGACCCTCTCTTAAATCAGAAAAGACATTGACACCAGTATGTAAAAATCCCCTGTATTATTTTCTAGACTAACATCAGTTACTGTAATACATCACAGTCTGGTATAGGCATTAATTTAGTGATATAGGCACTAATTTTGTGAACTGACACAGAGACATGGAACACTGCATGGTTTACAAGATTTAAACACACACACACTTGATGACATAATAAACTTTTTCTCTATTATACACCTTACATAACCGTTTTTGAAGATCAAGGCCTCGGCCCACATAAAGAAATAAAAACCAAGCAAATTCATTCTTCAGAATAATTTGACAAGTAGAAAGCAAAA
The DNA here is from genome assembly GCF_013368605.1 of Nyctibius grandis. Classification (NCBI taxonomy): domain Eukaryota; kingdom Metazoa; phylum Chordata; class Aves; order Nyctibiiformes; family Nyctibiidae; genus Nyctibius; species Nyctibius grandis. The sequence continues at coordinate 109,106,917 of NC_090659.1, forward strand.
CATACCACTTCTTTAAGCTTTGCTTCAATTTCTTCAGAGGTTTAGTTTTTTTGCTTAGTGGTGTTTTTCTTAGCAACATGTCACAGTAATTAGCAAGAAGCTCAGGGCATTTGGATTCAGGCTGTGTTTTCAATCCAACACTAAATAAAAGAAGAACAACATATCTTCAAAACGTATAGAATCCTGCCATCTGGAGTAGTTCACACTGTTAACAAGACAGATCACTCTTTCCTGATTCCTCTTGGCAAGGATCCTGGTGGTGAATTCATATCCTTGTTAAACTAATGAAAAATTTTCTTCTTGAAAGAATACTACTAACATTTTCAAACAGCTTCTACAGCTTGATCATTCAAATTGCTTTTGATTTTAGAAGCCTAACAATGAAGGATTACATTCAACTATAGTTTGAAACAACTAAATATTGCAAGGCAGTTAAGTATTCCAGTAAAGAATTAACAAATGCTGCAGTGAAATGTATCACTTGTCAGTATGCTTTAAAGAAAGTCTCAAGAACAGCCTCCTGCACTGCATTTCAGAGACTGCAAAACCCAACACATCTGTCACATAGTAACAGGATAAAATTATTTTGTAACAGGTATAAACAGCAGACTAACAGCTTGGAGATCAAAGGCAGATTAAAGTTGAACAAGAAGATGCTCCAGTAGACAGACTGTGGTTCTTCAAAAGGCATGCAAGCACAATTCGTGTTCTGAACCTGTGTCTAGACTGGTAACTAAAATAGTGCCAAGGACCAATCCCTATTTCTAGAGTCAGATGGCACCCACTAGACTGCTAGTCTCAAGGGCCCAAAACAAAGGCAGTGAGTTAGACAGCAGGTTAAGAAGCTGCTGGGATGCCCAGAGATCCAGTATTCTTGCTCATTCTCTCACCCTCTCACCAACTGGTTTAGACAGTGCTAAAACTCTTATCCTTTTAAATTCATGAAGCAGCTTGCAGGCTAGTGTCTTCGGCCCTCCTAAAGACCATTCAGAGTAAAAGCAGATCACTAGTCTTGGTTATTACAAAACAGAACCCTTATTTAATGAATGTGTTTCCAGGTATTTCTGAACAGGAGTCTTCAAGATCCTGACAGCAATGAAAAATTACCAAATTCCATATTCTTAGGCTGAACTTAATGGCACAATTAAGCAGGATGAAGTTTCATTTTACTTAAACCAGGCTGCACACATAGACAACTTGGAAGAGCTTGGGAAGAAGAATCCTGAACAGAAGACCATCGCCATCATGGTGGTTTCTAAGAAATCAGTAGGCAGGTTTAGCTTTAGGAGTGAAACACAGTTTGAACGACGTATTGATTTGGATGCTCCCAGGAGAAATGAAAACACTAGCAGAGACCTAAACAACTCCTCTACCTTGCCTACATCTATAGCTGTTGGAGCGTGTCCAGATGAGGGCCACAAAGATGATGAGAGGGCTGGAGCACCTCTCCTATGAAGACAGGCTCAGAGAGTTGAGGCTGTTCAGCCTGGAGAAGAGAAGGCTCCAGGGAGACCTTCTAGCAGCCTTCCAGTACCTGAAGGGGGCCTACAGGAAAGCGGGAGAGGGGCTTTTTACAAGGGCATGTAGTGATAAGACAAGGGGGAACGGTTTTAAACTGAAAGAGGGTAGTTTTAGATTAGATCTTAAGAAGAAATTCTTTACTGTGAGGGTGGTGAGACACTGGCACAGGTCGCCCAGAGAAGCTGTGGATGCCCCCTCCCTGGCCGTGTTCAAGGCCAGGTTGGATGGGACTTCGAGCAACCTGGTCTAGTGGAAGGTGTCCCTGCCCATGGCAGGGGGGTTGGAACTAGATGATCTTTAAGGTCCCTTCCAACCGAAACCGTTCTATAAGAAGTATACAAAGCAGGGATCCAGGTTTTTGTGAAGGTGTTCCTCCAATAACATAAAAACAGCAAGGCTAATCCCTGTCTAGGCTTACCATTAGTACAAAACCAAACACAGAATAAGAATCAAAATGCTGCACAGATATTTATACCCATCCACCCCTAACTAGAAGTTACTGGAAAGGGAAGCTGGCAGCCCAGCTACGTAAGTTTTGTTTCTGTAGTAAATCAGACCACAAACTACATATAAGCAATCCCAACCACCTAAATACGTACAGATTCCTATTCAAGTGGCACATGACATGTTAAACGTTAACCATCAATTAACTGACTGCTACCTTCACTTAGCTGAGTTAGAAGAGTGGCTACTGTAAGCATGGTTTTTCTTCTTGAGTCACCCAGGTCTGCTTAATCTACTGGAAGTTTTTTAAACTAACTTGGTTAATCCTGTGCTGAAACAAAAATGTAACACACAGACAGGTCACACTCACAGCTGGCACAAGAGGAAGGGGTAAACAGCTTGTGGATGGTTACACCTTAATCAGCCAAAGTTTATTCCCATAAAGATTACTGGCTCAGTTTTCCCCAGGACTTTTACTGAAGTCACAGCTGTTATACAGCTCAGGTTTTTGTAATTAGTAACTCAGGAAGGTATTATTAAATTCAGCTAACAAACTGACTCATTACTATAAAAGAATAGATCTCCAATTACTACAAATAAATTTGAGATTAAACAGGCTGCTATTCACTGATCCACTGCCACATAAAGAGTGTCTTACCAGAAGCTGATAAGCAATCTGAAACTCCATAATGCAAAGAACACAAAGCACTTTTAAACAGTGTTACTTTTTGAAGAGATATTTTAAAAGAGAAGCTCAATCTTTAACAATTTTAAAACCTTGATTCACATGAAGTTTATATGGCTCACCCCTTTTGCTTCAATGGCAATTCAAGTTTAAATATTGTAGCATCATTCACAACTGCTTTGTATGCCTGAAAAGTAATTACAGATTATTAGTGCTTCACTCAGTTTCTCTCTTTAACATATGAATCACAAAGGTTTTATCTCTCTTTTTAGATTACTGCAACATGAAATTAATCCCAATGTTTTTATTAGCCCATAGTTTGCAGATTTGATTTTTCAATATGAGAGTTCAAATCCTATGACTCAATTTCCCATTAACTGTTGTTTTGTGTTTTCCTCTTTTCCATTAACATACTACTTTCCTTTAAGCAACAACTTAGGAAAGGATTGCATGGAGCAAGTTCCATATCTGTCATGAGACTACACCCAAATATGTAGTAAATTCTAAACATAAATATATTGCTGAATCAGACATTAAGGTGCTCAACACAAAGATCATCCTCTGATGTGCTCTACAACATTACAAAGCTGAACACAAATGCAGCTTTATGCACAACTACAACACAAATTAAAAGCTTATCAGTTAATAAGTTTCATCAATATTTTAGTCTGCATATTTACTAGAGTAAGAGCAGCTTCTAGATTTAACAGTGAATGGGTACAAGGATTTCAGAGACATCATAAGAACAACAATTTTTAAACTGAAAAGAAATGATCAGCAGAAACACACACCTTATCTCTTGCAGTAAGAAATCTTGGATCATCTTGAAAAGCTTCTTTAACCAATTTACTAAATCGATTAAATAGTGTGAGCAATTGCTCTACGTATTTCTCAGAATCCTAAAGTTAAAAAGGTAAAAATCAAATTTAAAAAAAGCTGCACAGAATTCAGTTTGAGCTTACATGTAATTCCCTAATCTGTAATAATGTCATATCCGCAAGCCTGCACACTATGAATGAGCATTTTATCATTGCTCTCTGTACTAAAGAGCTCTACAGCATGTAAGCCTCAACACAGACTTTGAGGATAGTATTTGCAACATACAAACATGTATATACACATAGAAAAAATATATAACTTTCAAATATTATATAATAACTTCTAAATAAATAAAGTTTTCGAGGACCAATAAAAGGCACATCCTAATTGCTGCAGATATTCAGCCCTCCTAGACCCAGAGGAAAACATGACAGAAAGCTCAGAAAGAACAGTGGGGAAAAAAACTTTTAATTTCCACACCAAACATCCACTCTTAGACTGAAAGCAAATTTCAAATTTCATCAAGAAGTTAGAATTCTGAAAAAACTGATTATGCTTTTTTTAATTAAGATGCTAACACAATCCTACTGTATAAGTATCCCATGCACTTAATTTATAACCTTTTCTTTACCGCAAATTAGATTCATGTTTTAAAGTTACAATGGAAAACAAAAGGAATAAAAAATTATTCTAAACACATTTAAAACTTTCAGTGGATCAAAATTCATTGTTTAAACATAAAATCTTCAAAAATTATTTCCACTCACAGGTATGTCCCACAATTAGACAGTACTTAACTTACGCAAAGTTGTTTTTTCATTATTTTATTAAAAAACGATACACTTACAGTAGTAATAGTTTCAGCAGCTGCTACCATATCTGCAAGTCCAGCACTAACAATATGTTCTTCCAAGTCTTTTAGCATAGGCTCTATGCCATTCGGAACTTTATCCATCAGTGAAAACATTAAATGCAACTCTGAAAGATACAAATACTGATAAAGCCACCAGCCAAAGACCTGTATAAAACCCAAATATACCGCATTTCTGCTAGGGATATCTCAAGTGGCACACTGGATGTAAAGAGCAGATAATCCAATTCATCTCTTAAAAGGAAAAATGATTTGAATACTGCTCTAATTCTGGTCCCACAAGGAGATTCTTCTGAAGGCAAAAAGAGATTCTTATTGCAACATAATACTTGCTTATGCATATAATATCACAAGCTTGAATACAAAACCCTAAAGTCAATGGCAATTTGGATTAAGTCCCTGGCAAAAATGGGTCTCTCTCAGTTGGAAGCCTACAGGAGTTTATGCAGGAAATTGTATGGATTCAAGACTTTATATATTTTTTTTAAAATTAAAGCCAAACAGAGCTGTCTTTGTGTATCTTCCAATATCATCTACAATGTTTTCATTAAAAGCATGCCAAATTCTAAAGCAATGAAAACTGACTAAGGTAAACAGCATTTTTTTTCCTTTATCTCTTCCCAAAGAGTTTATTTAGTTTCTCTGAAAGCTACTAGTTCAAAAACTTTAAATATGGTTTGTCTACTTTTTGTGAAGGTATTTCAAAACTACTAAAAAAAAAAAATACTGAAACATCAATAATCATCTTGAGAAAGCTGTCCACAAAGGAATACCTGGATTAAGGCTACCAGATTGTTTTAGAGACCACAGAGATTTGAACTAAACACAGCCAAGGACTCTGCTTAATGAAGTAGAACAAACTGATCATGGATTCTGATTCTTTTTTTGATAGAAAAAAAAAAAATGATAATTTGCTTAGTTCCTCAATGCTATATCTACTGTGAAAGGGGAACAAAAGCCAGAGGCCCTGTCTTTGTTTTCTCCTCTGCAATACTTCTGCCAGCGACATCTGCAAGATCCAGTCCCACTGAAGATGAAATGTATGTTATCAACTTCTGTATCCCAACAACACTTGCAGAACCAAATAGAAAAGCAATGCACAAAGAGGAAAAAATTCCTTTTAGAACATAACAATGCAAATTAAAGAATGGAAACTACCAACAACCTTCCACAAGAACTTGCAATGCTACTAGAGGCAACTCACAGTGGGCTAAACAATGGGATTTCAGGAACCAGAAAAAAATGGGAGTCAGTGGTATTCTCAGTGCAATTTAGACGTACTGTAAGTGATGGCAGCACTGTTTTACATAGCATAAATTCAAAAAGCTCAACTTTTACAGGATCTTTCATCTGCACTTTAAAAAAGGGTGAGAGGGAGGAAGAGATGGCGGAAAACAGGAAACAAGAAGATACATTAAAGGGTTCTACATCTGTTTCTGTAAACTAGTCATGGCATGAATAATTCAAGAAAAAAATTCAGTAGTTTCTCCTAATAAATAGTGGCAAAGGAAGACTTCAGGTGCATCCCTAAAACTGTAGGAACCTGAAAAAAACCAGATTCTTCAAAGACAGATTTCAAAGTAACAAAACCAAAAAAACATTTCACTGGAATTTCTCTCAGAATACATTATGATAGTGAAAAGTAAAGAAATCAATATTGTAGTTGTTGGGGCACTTAAACAAGTGCTGTTTTCATTTTGTATTCATAAAAGCCAAGTTTACTTTTTGTATTATGAAGTATTTCAAGAATAAAATTTAGGCCGCCCATTCCCAATGCTGTACGCAAAAAAAACCCGCACTAAGCCCACTATGAAGAGTGTTTGCAAGTTACAACATCTTTGATGGTTTTTAGTTGGAAAACATTATGCCTTCCTTCCTTTGTACGACATGTAAATATTAAGTACTTAATGTAACAGAATATTTTACAGCAGTGCCCAGCTCATAGCCAAAAAACCCAGCCCTTTTTTGTCAGATGCTGTTTAACAAAGAAAACACGAAATTCTTTGGGGCAAGTAATATCAGAAAGGCACATGCATAAGTGAAGTACAGCAGAGGATACTATCAGATGTATATATCACTATGTATAGCTCCAGCCTTTAAATAACTTTTTCATTATCTACACCTGCATCCTTCATTAAAACATTTTAAACAGCACAGGTAGGTCTAGGGGAACAAAAAAAAAAGACTTGAAAGAGATGCTTGAGCTCTTGTATACTGAACAGAAGTATTTTGCAGCCAAGCAGTATCATGGGGCAGACGTAGCCACAAGGAAAGAGAGGACTGTGTGAGTACTTCAACAAGTTTCTGAAGAAAGATGCTTTGGATGCTACAGATGAATGCTTCTGAAGCTCTACATTTAAGTAAGCCTCCTGTATTCTCCCAAAGGCTGTAATATATACTCGTAAGAAGTTTGGCGCTTTCTAGATTTAGCTCTGGACTACTGCCAGAAATCATGCTGCTAGATGAACAGATCAGTATGACATAGCTTTGCGGTCAAATATTTTCTGAAATGCTAGCTTTAGAAATTATTATTTTCTATGCTGTTCTATGTCATAAAACAATTTTCACGTTTGCACAGAAATGAAAACTTCACATAGACACTGGTAAATATTCCCTGGCTGCAGGATATCGAGACTTCAAAAACAATAATTAACCTGTGATCTCAGCTTTTATTTTTTTCAATTCCCCTACTTGAATTATGACATTTTAATGACATATCTAGTTTGGTTTATCATACAGGACCAACACAAGACTTTTGAACTACATTAACCTCTCAATTTACAGCAGCAGAGTTAAAAAAAAACATCGAAAACTTTAAAAAGGCAGGCAGAGCTAACTTTCAATACTCACAGTAACATACTGGCTATAAAACCAGATGAAAAACTTGCAGAGATGTTGTTCATTGACCTATTGGTCTTGCACCAATAACGAGAATAAGAAACTTTTCCCCCTGATTTTCAGAAAAAACAGCTTTGTAAAGAGATGCTTCACTTTTTTTTTCCAGGGGGAAGGGGGTAGTGAGGGTGGAATGAAGGGGGAGTGTTTGTATCTGAACTCTTCAAACAGAAAATAAGACACGTGCAATATTTACCAGAGTTGGTCAACATGAGGAAAATAAGTTTTAGGTAAAATAAACAGAGCACAAAATATTGTTTTCTTTCAAGCAAGATGAGAGCTATCCAGTCATTCAAATTAGGGTATTGTACATACACATTTCAGAAGCGATATAAAAAAAAATACTAACCAATGATGGTCATTTTTTGTGGAAAACCTCCACATGCAGTAATATTTATCTATGAAAACATTGCCACCGTCTATTAAAAACAGTAATTTGATATATCTACAAACAAATCTATTTTTATGCAGCTGATGCTGAGGTCATCCTGCACTGTTCTTGGAGCTTCACTTACTTTCTGTTTCATTTCGTTTGATCATGCCTTGGCATTCAGCTAAAATAGTCTCTTTAAAAGATGTCACCAGGGCATTGACGCAGCACTCCATTAGCTGAAATATATTAAACACAGAATTAGCTCATTTAGCCCTCTCAACATCAAAGTCAGATCTCTCTCAAGTTTGCCATGACACAAAATCTAGCCTGTTCTCAACAACTGGGCTCTATATAGTAATTCATTCCCTGATTCATGAAAGTATGTGTAGTTTGAAGAAAAATCTATACAGGAAACCATATTTCTTCAAAATGTGTAGGTTAGTAAATGTGGTAAACTCTCTTCCAAACCAGTAATGAGTTTAATATTTCTGTTGCCTCTTTTCTCTCAAGGGAGCCATCACTTTTGGAACACCAACTACCCTACTTAGTTTCCAAGCATACATCCAAGAGCTAAGAATAGTTCTCATTCCAGCATGCCCTATTTGGACCAGGCTGGTTGGCTTGAATCAAGACACTATGGCTAGATCTAGAACAGAAACTGCTTGTACACATGAGGACCATCTCTCTTTTGTCAGCCTCTTTATACGGGTTACAACTTACAGCTGTGCAAAATAAATGATTCACAACTTAACAAAAGACATAAAATACATTGTGATCCACTGCAGAAAATTAAGATTTAGAGTATTTATTTAAAATAACCTGTTTCCTGAAGTAATTTCAACACAATTTATGAACTATTCATTGCAGTTAAATTGTCCTCCAGAATCTGAACTGTGTAAAATATTGCTCAAGGACAGGAAAGGGAAGGAAAAAAAAGAAAACACATCCTTTATATTACATGCCCATATTTCAGCCTACAAGGAAATCTAGAACAGTTTTAATGAAATTTCTATTGCTCCTTTTGATTGCAATGAACAAGAACTCTTTTCAGATATTCTAAATGAGCACTGAGAAACCCTTTACCTACTAGATTGGCCAGCTTATTTCCAAACATCATTCTCATTCGCCATTAAGCAGAGAAAAAAAAAAATCATACCTGACTCAAAATGAAAGAATAAAGATCAGCTTGAATAAAAACCTGCCCTTCAATCTGAACTTCTGATCTACATTTACTATTAAAACATCTGTAGAAACTGTAAATTGCCAGATTGGAAAGTAATACAGATTTTTTGCAAGAAAAAATATACTGGATGATTAAAAAACATAAAATCAACAGTTTTGTATCAATCTACTGCTACCAAATAATACTGTAACACACACAGCAATCAAAAACTGCAATGTAATAATACTATATAAATATAAGATACATCAAAATTTTTCTACACATTATACTTACTGCTTCTTACGGAGTTACATTCACGCCTTGTTTCTAAATATCGTAGTGCTCTTTTCTCTTCTTCTTTTAGTTTAGCATCTGCCTGTGCAAAAGTAGAACAGCAATCATTTTAAGTACTAACACTTCCAGAACAAAGTTACAACAGAATTTTTTACTTACATATTTTCATATAATTCTGTACACCATTTTGTTGTAAATAGGAAGGAGCCTGTGTTCTATAAAATCTCTCTGTTGAATCCAAATATGCCTTTTCAAAGTTATCCCGATATATCTGAAGTTTATCTTCAGGATTAGAACAAAGGTTAACTGCAAAGAGAAAGTCCAAACTTACTCTGAAGTCTTGGAAACTTATGTGGCTAATAATATGCAAATCTCTCTCATTAAAGTGAGTCTTGTATTAAAAGGCTGCATTGAACAATATCCTATAAATGCACTCTGATCCTTAAAGGTAACCAAAATTGTCCAGTCTTTGCTCCAAAACATTTAGATTAACTATAGGGAACTGGAAAGAACTGCGTGCTTATGTCCGGCATTTTTTAGACATTCAAACATGGGTAACCAGAAATACACATACAATTCCAAAATTGGAAAGAAAAAAAAAAAAGGCAAAAAAACAAAAGCTCAGCATAAGGACTAATGAAAGTGAAAACTTCTCCACCTGACTCTGCAAACAGCTTTGCTTAGACACTGCCCTTAGAATCCCAATGTCTTCATTTTAGACTTTTTTTTTTTTTTGCATTAGGTTTTTTTCTGTTTTACAAGGACTAGAGACAGGGAGCTTACTGCTACCCAGCAGTGGTTTGCACTATTTGGAAAAAAGTTTCCAGCTTCCTCTCACTGTACAGAGAAATAAATAAGTAAATATATAAAGTCCTTCAATGGAATAAGCTTTAAAAAAAATTTAGAATTGGACATCTGTAAAGCCGCCTGAGAGAGTAGCCACAAGTTTAATTCAACATGCTTGCATAACTTTCAAGAAGAGGCAGGGCAATGGTGAAATGTCATAGAAGTTTTCAGATACACAGATCTGTTTTGCAAAGAAGAAGAAGACTGGGAGTCTTAGATGCAGCCTGTTTAGCATTTCTTCTTCAAACCGTCTGAGGAAGCAGACACAGTACAGAAAGAAGCACAGGACATAAGGTTATATCTGCAACCCTAAAAGGTCAGAAAGTAGTTTCCTCTTCGAAAACACTGATTTTGCAGTAACTGCTAAGTAGTTAAATCACTTCGAAGTTAAAGATTTTAAGCAAAATTTAACTGGTATCGCATAACAACAAAATCAATACAAAATGCAGAGATAGTAATTCCAACCCTACCACCACAATTGTCAACTTTGTATAATGAAAATTCATTTACTAAAGTGAGGAGGCAACAGAGATCAGTCTGTGCAAGACATACCATATGATTCTCGAACTCCAATAACGAGCTGAGAGTCGAATGCTTCTCCTAGTCTTTCAGCGGTGAACTAGCTTCATCGCACTGTCCTGAAGTCTGTTTTTTATATTTGAAAATATGGATTCATTCCATGTATCTAACATGAGCTGTGTATCAGGAAGAAAAAAAAAAATCCTGTCAGAAAGGTACATGCAGACCTAAGTTTGTGCAAAAGAAATACAAGAAATTATAAATTACTTCATTTCTATTTCTGATGTAATTTTCAGGTTATATACAGCATGTTCAACTACTTTAGAACGTGATCGTGCTCTGAGCTTGTTATAGAAGCAATATTCTAGCTCACATTCTAAGCTTTATGTAACTGGACAGCTAGGCGAAAGCAGTATTTGATTCAGATATTAACTCCCATAATTCTGTATTATTTCTACAGTCTCAGTGATCAGTCAAGAAACTTTTCCAGCAATATCAGGGGGTACTGATACAAACATCCAAATATAGTTCACTATTGGCAGGCTCAGTCTGAAACAAAACGAAAAAACTCAATTAACACTACAGTTATGTAAAGAAAAAAAAAATTATGGTTTTGGATTTATCTAATATGAAAGTTCAATATGCAAGTAATGCATGTATCATTTATAAAACACTGCAAGCCTCATCTAAGCACTGCAAAGTTTTAAAATTAGTTAATGAAGGCCCCTAACAAAATCCTCATCACTCAAAGGGTCCCCTTCATATTCCATAGTGTGATTTTTTTTTTTTTTTTTTGGTGATTGCTACTGACACTGCTGCAAATGTATTGCATTACACCTGATCACCTGACCCAAGTGTGCTCCAGCTGAGCAACACGAAAAGCTCACTGCCAGGCCAGGCCACACTTACACCCACCTAAGCTCCACCAGCTGTTCAGTAGTAAATACTCAAAGCATTGCTACATGTTTGTTAGAAGTCTTAAATCTGCTTTAGAATTCAAGTTACTGTGGTCATTTTTTTGCTCTCCGACACTGGGTCCAGCTCCTTCTATATGCCACTGAATACCTAATGAAATTATGCCAAAGCTTAAAAGATATTTAGTTTTTTTCTATCTAACTCATGCCATTTCATTGCTTTAGAAGAAAGCTCAAACTTAATCTTCAAACTTGACAATAACTGCTATGAATGTAATTTAAGCATGCCAATTGTCAGTCTACACTGGCAGTGGAAAGCAGGTTGGAATCATAAATTTACCAGTTCAAACTACCTCATGACTGTGAATAAGCTTACTAAAACCAAGCTTCAGACGACTTGACACAGTTGTATGGCAAAATTAATAGTAAAGCTTAGATGGTCTTGTTCCATTCTTGCTTTGTAAGTTTTAGATTTTAACACAGCAAGCACCTAATAAAGTCAGATATCCTTTCAAGAGAGTTAAGTTTATCAACCTTTATTCTTAACTTCTCCATAACTGTGTGTCAATTTCAGCTAAATTTCCATTTCTGACACTGAAGTCATATGTGTTGGACAGGAATTATTGTTCAAAACATTGGAACATTCTTAGAAGCAAAGCTTTATTTGATGATGGTTCCTCAATTACTTTTTTCATTATTTTAACATTACTGATATGCACATTATGGTTGCACTGTACAATACAGAATTGGTTTACAAGAGCTGAAATGAGTAAAAAATGGAGAAGAAAACAGTGAGATAAAGTCAAGCAACCTGGCAGGCACATTAACAGCTTTGTCACAGTCAAACTGCTTTTAGACATTAAAGATAAGGAAGTTTTATGGATATAGTTGAAGGAAAACACACATATAATTTTGGGTGACTATATGAAGAACTCTCAAGCATGGAAAAAGTTTTCACAAGGTGCTTTTTAGAAAACTACAGAGAATGATGCCAGAAACAGGAAGTGACCTTCAGCAGTGAATATGAAATAATAAGGTAAGTTGGAGGCTCAGGGTTTCGATGTCCCAATCATGAAATGGTCCTAACTGTACTGCATATGAAAGATAAGACACATCTCCATCTGCTTCAGTCCTGAATAAAATCTGAACTATTAGATACCAGTTCTTTCTCTCAGTTCCTCCTCACTACTTCTCCACTCCACCTTGTTTTTTCTTTCATTTCTTTGTTCCTCCTGCCTTCTGCATACAGCAGAGTTAAGAGTTCAAGTTTGCCAGATTTTGGAAAGCCTAATAAGATCATATGCCTTCTCCAACATACAATGAAACAAAAAAAAGGTAACTTGAGGTGGTGATTCCTCTCTTTGCTGCTGTTGTCTCTTTCCTTTTGTTCAAGGAAGAGGTATAGAGGATCCGATGTCAAAATAGGAAGGTGAAGAAAAAAAACTTTGCCCAAAGTAATGCATTCGAACTATTTTGTTCTTCCCATCCTGGAGACAGTGGGAGAGTTAAAACAATCTTCAGTACCAAATGAAAGATTGCTAAAGAAATTCATTTCCCTATAGATACTTTCTGCAATGAAAAGGGATAATGAACGACATTAAATTAAAGCACTTAAAACTTTACAATTTGATATGCTCCTTTTTTATCTTAATAAAAGACTAAAGCAGTTTTAAAGACCATTATTCATGGGACCCAGAACACTGAGCACTCCATACTCAAAACCCTAGACCTTCTTTATGTGTTTGACATGGAATAGGAAAAAAAGATCATATTCACAAGGATTCTACATGTCCAGTCTTTTCATTGATATGACTGACAGTTTGGAGGAAGAAGGGGAAATTAGGAGATTAATAGCCATATTTAACTTAAGGTGACCGTATTTAATTGGTCATTTATAAAATGCAGAGATGTGTCCCAGTTAGATCTTGGCCTAGGGAAATAAAACTAGGAGTAGAAAAACTACTCACTTATACATACAAGTACACTTGCTACTCACAAGTATAGAAATAGGTGAATTTACAACTGCCTCCAACCCCAGGGTTCAACTCATAATTTAAAAAAAAAAAAAACAAACAAAAAAACAAAACACACCAAAAAAACAACAACAAACCCAACGCCCAACAAAGAAGTGCTTAATCACCTGAAACAAAACTGTTAATAGCCAAAGCAAAACTGCAGAAACAGAGTGAAATTATGTGGAGAGAAAAAAAAAAGTTGCAGGGTTTGTTCTGACCTTCACACTGAAGCAAAGCGATACATCATATTACATGACTGGTGCAATTTCACCTTCAGCTACAGAATCCCTTCTGCACTATTACTAAAGACAGAACAGTGTACAACAAAACTCTTAATACCTATCACTTACCTTCGAACAATACTGTCTTCTACATTAGACTTCTTGTTGCTGCCCTGCTTTGCCCATTAAAGTAATCTCTAATTGACAAAATGGCTTGGGCAAAATATCACACTGTGTGAAGAACTTGCGCCACTCCACTATATATGCTTTTAGCAAAGCTGTATCATCTTGATGACTCAGCACTCTCTGGAGGAGGGGGGGGAGAAGAGGAGGTAATTTATAAACAATATTTCTGCACCAAAATACGGACTGACTTTGCGTGTACCAAAAATAACTCCCCATATAAAATTCAAATATACATATATATCAGAATAAGAAAGTCTATATATTTAAGTGCCATTTAGTTTAGGGATGTAGTTATCAACCCATGGCATATGGACCATTTCTAAAGAGTAAAGAAAGGTAACAGCACACAAGTAGTCAGTAAGTTTAAATTTTCCAAAAGAACCAATTTTTTTCTTTTAAGCCATCTGCAAGTCAGAAAGATTAAAACCTTTGGTCTAAGGGCATGTACTGGCACAAAAACCCAAACTTGTAAGGACTATGTTATATTCTAGTGCAACAATGAAAAGTTTAATTCAATGGCATCTACTAACGTTCCATTAGACCCAGAGAGCCAGTTAACATGTATATTTTATTTAAGCCTGGGAACTAGAACTACATTGTACAATGGCTATCCTAATGGCATTGTACAATGGCTATCAAACAACAGCCAACGCAGACCATATAGAAGGTTCCAGTTCAGCATAACGTTTATGCATGTAAGCAAGCAAGCTGATGGAACTTAAAAATCAACATTTATATGCCTGGTTATACAAATGCCTATATAAGAAACTATTTTCCTTTGAGCAAAGCCTTAGTGGTGTAAATCTCTTCGCTAAAGAAAGATTTTATAGACTTTCATTTTCTCCTTTCCAAACCTTTGTCATGGAATTTTTAATATTTTTTTAATCTTACAACAACCCCCTCTTTTAAATCCCATATTACAGAAAACATCTTTTGCTATACATTTTACAAACACAGAAACTTCCTTTCAATCTATTGACAACTTCAATCATTTGGGGGGAAGCCCATAAAACTGGACAGCTAAGCTTGCTGTGTCGATAACACGGATATTTCTAGTATGCCACACATATGGCTTATTTTTAAAGCCATCATGAACATGTCACCATAGCACTGAAGCTAGACAACAGAATTTTTTTTCAGACAGTAATTTCTTATATAAAATTTTGCATCAAGAGGTTTTCAAGTGGAAGAAGATTCCATAAGTACTGCTGGATAAACAAAAATAATGCTGTGTTTTGTTTTGTTTTTTTTTTTTTTAATGTAACACAAAAATCACTGCCCAACCCAGTTTCAAGAACCACGAGAAAACAATGAGCCATGGCAAACGCTCAAGGCTAAGTCTTCTTTTTGTCAACAGAAGTTCACAGGCTAATGATGATCTCCAGAACATCACAGAATTTCAAACAAAAAAAGCAATGCATTTAGATCCAATGACAGTCAGAATTATTTGGTTCTTTTTCTAACAATATGAATAGAAGTTATGAAATGTTAAGAACTTACTGCTTGTGCCTGTTTAATAAAATCGAGGATGTCTTCTTTCAGAGCCTGATGGATTTTTGCTGGACCTTTATCATCCCACAAGCAAACTGCATGCACATCTCTAGAAAACAATTTATCCATCTTTTAGTAACAGCTACTCAAAGTTTAATGCTGTAATGTATGAAGCTCAAACAGTCATAATTTATGCACATCTAAGAAATTAATACACTTTTTATCTGTCATTGTCAAACAACACACAGTTAGATCCCAGTGACACATGCAAGCAAACATGTTTGGAGAAGAGACTGAAGCTGTAAGAAAGTCTTGGAAGCAAGTAACAGCAACCTGTCCAGGAAAAGGCTATGGTCAAGAAGGAGATGTAGAAGCCAATTCTGTTTTCAGTATCTATTCAATAATCCTTATTGCATTAAGGACAATTTTTAAAGCTTTTTCTTTGACAAAGACAGAAATCACTTGCCAGTAGAAGCATTACTACTCAGCCCATATTATTCTAAAATAGTCTCATTAATATGCAGCCTTCACTCACAGTTCCACAATCCAAGCACTACAACATCCTTGTAAGTAAAGGAAACAGACCTTCCTTGTGAGAAATTTGAGCTCAGAAGCATCAGGTAATTTAAAAGACGTTTTAATTAGTTTAATAAGATCACTTAAACATTTCATGACAGTGGCTAGCATTTTAAAGTGAAACCCTTACTGCAGAAAAGCTAACAAACAGCATCGCAAAGCAAAATTCTATTAACGACTTTTAATCAACATTCAATAAATTCCTGTTTTTCCTAGCTGACAGCCCAGTAAGTGTAACTTAATTCCTATTTTCTTTCCATACTAAAGGACTAAATAAGCAAGTTACACTCCTAACCATACGTCACATATAATGTAGCCTAGAAAGCCTTGACTCATTACCTTCCTCTGGTTCTTCTTCCTCCTTTCAATAATAAGGCCAATCTTTTGCAGGAAAGCAACTACATGATCTAAAGGTATGACTTTGTTCCTATTAATCAATACAGTTATTTCAATACAAAAGCATCTTTTTTAGTTTAACTGAAAAGACAAAAATTAGAAGGTAAAAAGTTCTTTGACACAGATCAAAGGCTCTGGCCCAGGATTTAAAGAGGTCTACCTAACTTGTGAGACTTACGCAACTTTCCACGTGCAGAAAAGGTGTTACCGTATTTAGAATGCCACTGTTCTCTCGACAGCAGTGAAAAAAGCAACACTAGATAATTATACTCAAAAGGCAGTTAGAAGACACCTACAGATTTTGAATTTTTATTAAAAAGCTTAACAAGAGCACTGCCCAAAATAGGAACCTAGGAGAGTGTGATCTTTTCCCTCAATATCCTTAATTTAGCCATAAAGTTACTTAAGTTCTATTCAATAATTCAGCTACAAGAAAAATAATAAATGGAAAATTTCAATACCAATGCAGAATTATTAAACTAGTTACTAAAATGAAGCAGTGACTCAAAACTGAATTGGTACCTTAAACTATACCATGTTTCTGGCAACTACTATAGCCGTGACATCATAAGATATTAAAACTCATTACATGATAAACTACCTTTCCTTTTGGTTGGCAGAGAAGTGTGACAGGTGCAGTAAGATGGGTCGTAAACGGATCACTGCACCGTCCTCATCAAAAAGAGCAGTAAAGACACAGTCTGCAACAAGACTGCGTTTAAATAAAAAACACTTTTTGTGACAGATTTTAAAAAGCAGAAGGAGAGACTGCAGGTTTAAGCTACAACTGTATTGAGGGACAATAACTACGTTGAGACAATGACTATTTTAGATATACTTTTAGATATGTATGTTTAACTCACTTTCATATTACGTGGCAAAGGTCACACAATGTATTTTAAGAAAAATATCATCACCTAAGAGGAAGCAACTTCTGGATTTTTGGAAGGAAGAAAATGGCAGGGTTTTTAGAAAGTACAATAATGCAAACACTGTCTGGAAAATATTATATATATTGTTTTTTATGGTATAAAAACTATTCAAACTATACCAGTTAAAACTGCATTACCCTGTTACTTCAGCAGCATTTCTTAAGTTCTTTTAGAAGAAAGCCATTCAAATCAGAATAATGCAACATTCAGCAAACTGCCTTTAAATGGACTTACTGCCAAAGCAGTAAACAACATTTTCTCTCTAATTCTAACAAAAATTTTGTGGGCAGGTACAAAAACCTGTTTACTATGATTAGCTGAAGTCAAAAGCTCTGCTGTTCTTTCTCCATCCTGTTTGCAAAGACCTGAATCTCAGCAAAACTCTACCTTTGCACATTTACAGTGATGCAGGCACACTTAACACTTAATAAAACTTAAACTAGTACTTTTGTTCTGTATTCCCACATACTCCCGTGTCATATGTGGACTCCTGTATCAGAAGTAGTACCATAACTGTATTCCCATTATGCAGAAGGATGTAAGATACTAAAAAATTACTTACGAAAAACAGATCAAACCATTGCTGTTTTGTGACAGACTCCTGACGAAGAAGTTTCAGAACGATAGGGCGCATGAAATCCCATTTGTCTTCAAACTGAATGTGAACCTTTATTCTAAAAGGAACAAAAAAATTACTGTTAATAGAACAGTTTCTATTTAAAGTTATCTTTAAGGATTGTAGTTTCTATAGTTAATGTAAAAATACCTTCTTCTCACAGGTGTCTCTCACAAGCTAGCATTTGAGCTACAACACCATAGCTGAACAGCACTTTTCACAGTAAGTATTGTTTTAGAGAGGGACAGAGCTATTATTTGTTTCTTAGAGAAGCAGATTGCAAACTTCTTGCTTTATTCACCACACTAGCTACAATGCAACAAGTTCTACCAAGTGTTCTTCACCTGTTAATGGAGTATACATTGACAACGTGAATGATACTGGTCAGCTTCGTTGCCCTAGCCAAGATACATGCAATGAAAGTCATGAGGCAGAGTCGCAAACCCATCTGAACAAATTACCACAACCAAAATGGCAGCCAGGAATCAGAAGCAGTACCTGTGGATGCTGCCACGTACCTTTTTTCTCCACGGTGCATTTGGCATCAGCAGCAAAGAGGGAGGAAGGAAGCAGAGTAACACAGGAGCTGTGGTATCAGACTCCCTCCTGTGGGTTAACTGGCCAAAGGCAGATTGACAGCCAAGACTACAGTTGGTGCAAATAAAAATGATATACGCTTGTGCTGAAAAACCTAATCCAAGGTGAATTTTTTCAAACTTATGATACAAATTAAGAGGAAAACTAAAGAAATTAAGTGCTCCCATATAATTCTGATTATTCCGAAAAATCTCACTGTAGCATACAAGCCGACTTCCATTATTTAAAAAAAAAAACTTTAAGAGAAAAAATAACAGTTCTATTGCATATGTTGTAATCCTATTTGCTTTCAGCTCCACATTTTAAAACGAAAAACTCACAATTAAAAAACATGCTGATTGAGAGTTCTGTGGCAGAAAAACTACTGTTTGAGGTATCTGCAGTGTTATGTCCAGTGCGCTGTTTACTTTTGAACAGATCATTCTCTTGGCTAGTAATACTACATTTGATACAATTCTACTTCCAATAAAGCAAATAATACAGTCTTAACTACTTGAAATTCTGACAAGTGCACCGTTCTGCCACTAACATCTCTTCAGATGAAGAAGCACAAGCAGCACGCCAGGTTCTCTCAACCCATCTCCTTCTGCTTAATTTCTACATGGAAATTTACAATTAAATCTGTTATTTAATATTCAGAATAAGCATAGTTTGGAAACTGTATCTCCTGTTGCTCTTAAGCGCAAAGATGTAAGCTGGAGAAGGACTTTTTACACAGGGCATGTAGTGATAGGACGAGGGGGAATGGTTTTAAACTGAAAGAGGGTAGTTTTTAGATTAGATCTTAGGAAGAAATTCTTTACTGTGAGGGTGGTGAGACAGTGGAACAGGTTGCCCAGAGAAGCTGTGGATGCCCCCTCCCTGCAGGTGTTCAAGGCCAGGTTGGATGAGGCCTTGAGCAACCTGGTCTAGTGGAAGGTGTCCCTGCCCATGGCAGAGGGTTGGAACTAGATGATCTTTAAGGTCCCTTCCAACCCAAACCATTCTATAACTCTATGTCTCATCTTCAAGTATAAAAAATGTAACAGGCATCACAGTAACCTATTTTACAGCAACAGCACCTAGAGGCTGGATAATGCTGTGAGGCCCCCATTGTGGCAGGTGCTACATATGGGTCTCATGGAAGCAGCCCCTGTTTCGATAAAGTTTAGAATTCTTTCAACATAAAAAAAATTTAGAAAAAGAAATTGTTTTCCAATTCAGAGAGAGCAGTTTTGCCGGTTCTCTTCACCAAAAAGGTTATCAAGCGTTGGAACAGGCTGCCCAGGGAAGCGGGTGGAGTCACCATCCCTGGAGTTATTTAAAAGATGCGTAGATGTGGTGCTTAGGGGTATGGTTTAGTGGTGGACTTGAAATGCTAGGCTAATGGTTGGACTTGATGATCTTAAAAGTACTTTCCAACCAAAATGATTCTACGATTCTTCCACTGTAGAAAAAAAAAAATTAATGCGTATCTTTGAAAATCATCAACTACATGCTTCCCCCTCATAGAGCTAGCTTTACAAATTTTCTCTAAACTTTTATGAGTTGCTCTAATCTTTCCTATTCCTGTGAAAACGATTAGTTTCTACCTTGCAGGTATTTCTGTTCCCATCCCCTCTTTGCAGGATAATGAACTTGAAAGACCAGCTGCTGAATAGTTAGGAAGTTCCAGAAAAGGCACTGTAAAATAAGTAAAACCAGCTTCCTCAGAAGTTTTCCTTTGGAGTGAAACTTCAGAGTAGGTCCCATAAGCCTTCTGGAAGAGGTAAAAAGTCTGTTCTGCAATTCTGGAGAAGTGCAATTCAGCCCTTCGCTGAAAACAGCTGAAGATAAAAAAACGAACGCTCTATCTTTGTGAATAAGACTAGTTTCACTGTAAAACATGGGGGGAGGGGGAGGAAGTTGCAAACACTAGTGTTTATATGATTTAGATTGTGATTACCGAGTTCATGCTAAGCAGCACACATAAAACTCCCATTTCAGCTGTAAAAACTGCACGTCCACTTGTAACAAACATGTACCTACTTAAAAAGAATCCCCCAAATAAAGTTTGGCAGAAAACGCCATTAGGAAAGTTTAGAACTTTGTTTCCCATACACAGGAGTAAAACTTTTTTTTTTTTTTTACACTTTTTCCTTTCTTCCTAAATTAAGCAGAAGAGGAAATAAAATTAATGGATTAAAAATCCCACTCAACTAAACTAGTCTTTAATTTCAATAAACAATTCAACATCATCTAGGTAGATTCAGGCTTCCATGACCATTACAAGAGTGTAAACTCTTGTACTGAAATTACAAGAAGAAAGGGTGCGTAACACCACTTACTGTGTGTCATTCACACTCATTAATGCTACCTCTATTAGTGTACAGGGAAATCAAATTTTATAGTAGAAGAGGAGGTCAAACAGGGGTAATTCTTAGTTGTTACCAAAGTCACACATACACCAGTGACCCGGACAACACAAGGAACCCATTTCCCGCTTTGCTGAGCCACCCACAAACCAATGCAATTTGTGAGCAGTATTTCCTGGGTAACTTCTCTTTCTGAGCTTGTTGCCTCAAACCGCAGTTCCCAAGGGAAGGTAAGTAGGATGGTAAGTCACACCTTTGACGAAATAAAATTACTCCACTTATCAAGTCTTCTCTGAAAACATGGATTACAATTGATAGCCATACCCTAAGTAACCATTCTAGGAGTTTAAAATTTAATGCTTTGAAAAATAACTCCACTTTTGAAATATTTTATGTTTCAAAAGTCACTTCAGTAAATTTGTCCACGGAGATTTAAAGTTCCATTTTAACACTAAACTTTACTTGAAATATATGCTACTTCACACACTATATTGAAATATATACTACAACTTTACTCTTCGAACTTACTTTTTTCAGTTCTTCAATTCTATACATAAGCACCTAAACACTGTATTTTAGGATAGCAGGTAAAAAACCTCCCAGACTACGTTGGTGGATATTACGGAAAATTAGTAGAATGATGCAAGTGGAATAACAGAAAATTCCTCTCCTTAACGGTAAGCAAGTTTAGGAAAAGTGCAGCAGAAGCAGGCATAGAATATGGGATGAGAGCCTAAATAAATGTGGAATATAACAACGCAAGGCAATATAAGACCTCCACGCTACTGTCCCTCTGAAGCTTGAAATGTCTATTTGGACATTCATCTCTCTTTACTGTGTACCTCTATATCTTTCAGGCCACATACAAATTCAGCTCTAACCTCTGACAGATGCTCTAAGCAGTAGTGTAAAAAAGCAACACCCTTTACATCTTATTGTACATCTCATCTACATACCACTAACGTCTTCACCTTTACCACTTCGCTGTTTTCAGACACTATATATATTAAGGCTAGTTCACAGAGGGATGAAGTACAAAATATGAGGTTCCAGACTGAAATAAGCATGAAAATTCACTGTCTGATTAATCTCTGCTACTAACAGCTCTAAAAAAAAAAAAATCAGTGTAATGATTGTAGTGAAGTTACTACACAGAGCAGAAAAGTAGCCATAGGGAAAGCTTTGCTATGCAACTAATTAGTGTGCAACATTCCCTAGCTTCTTAAGGATATCCTAATTGGAAGTAGCCAGGAAGAAACAGACAAACTTAAACTACAGATCTGGAAATATGTACTTTTAAGTTGAAGAACTCAAAAACTTCAGATATGTTTCCAGCTGTCAGTGACAGAGGTGTGAGATCAAAAAAAATAGTTGAAACCAATGCAAAAGTAAATAATGGTTCTCATTTCATTTAAGTCTACGGAAAATCTACTGCTTTCTTTGCTTCCTCCCTCCTAACACCAGGCTCAAGCTTCAGTTCATCTGGCAAGGATGGACTCTTGCATTTGCTGGCAGCTCCAGTAAAGCTCTACAGAAGTGTCAAGATCTGCTAGCATGGATACAGCTACAGGTTTTCTTTGTGCTGCAATAAGCTGATGTGCTTTCTGTTCCAGAAACTGCAGAAAACCTCATGTATCTTCATGTCACGTGAGAGAATTGGTTTAGAGTATCTTGTCACTGCAAAGGGAACACGTTACAAGTCCAACACACCCCCTGAAATAAAGCATCCCACTTCAAAAGCGTCAGTCACATGTACGCTGAGAGAAAAAACTCCAGGGGACTCACCTAGTAATGGCTCAGTCACCTACAGCAAAGCCATGGCCTCAACATGGGAGAGCAGTTCTGCTGCAGGCAGGGTACACACTAGTTTACCACCTAATGGCTAGCTCTTACTAAGTACTTCAATATTTTCATCACATTACAATTTGTTGTATCTCACCAGGATTCAACATATGATTGGTCATTCTAATTTTGCATTTAAAGGCTCTCTGAGAAGAGAGTGCTTTTCACTAAAATAATAATTTAATTAGGAATATTATGCAGTAGTGGAGTTTAAAGGATGCCCTATAAAATTACGACAGTCAGATTCGGATTCAGCTAGTATCTGTTACTAGAATAAGAATATGTCACTTCATTTTCTCAACTATGTAGAAAGTTGAACGAGGATGGGGGAAAACCAGAGAAAACTCTTTAGTTCCTGTTCATCCTAGCAAAAACAGGAACTGCCTAAACCCAGCTTTGATTATGCAGACTTACTTGGAAAAGATACGGAAAAACCTTACAGACTTTAACACTTCTCCTTCCTTATCCAGTGATTTTTTTACTGTGCCCAGACATTGCTTTTTTTCCCCCTAAACATTAAAGCAGAAGTACGTTTCACAGCACGAGGCACTGCCCGTCAACACTAACCTGGAATCAACAGTTTGCTTCTCTGAGAGCACTCTGATGAGCAGAATTGGGTAACAAAAGACCTTATCTAGTTCCAAATCTTGCATTGGTTTATTGTGTCACTATAAACAAAGTCAAATCACTGTATAATCTTTCCTTTTGTGACACAGGACTCATACTTTATTGTCTTTAGAAAACTCACTAATTAGTAAGTTACAGTGCTTAAAAACACCCACGTCACCAGAAAGGCCTATTTTAGAATAGGTATCTCTGTAGCATTTTTCCTAAAACACACTGTGCATATGTACCTTGTCATCAATATAAAATATTAATGATTCAAAGGCCAGTTGCAAAAATATCACTAGCCAACACAAAGGCTTTGTTCGGTTCAGCAAGAGCCATCTCGCAGAATTAAGGCCTTTGACTATTTTCACTTACTGTACACCTATTATTCTTCCAAAACAGCTGGAGTGGAATGCTGACAAATCTCATAGGCCTGTGTTTCTTCTACTACGGGCTGTACAGCCACGTCTCGCCACAGCACACATCAGTCTTTCCAGAGATCCTTAAGGTACAGACAATAGATGGACTAAAACATTAACAAGTAGATAAACTGTCTGAGCCCTGCTCTAAAACCAAGCTCTTCCACAAAAAGCACATTTCTTCTTATGGGACATTATTTTTTTCACCAGTATTCTTGGATTCTTCAATCTTAGATTTTATTTAAGTCTTACCTGCTTAAAAATCTAACTACCCACTGACGCACAAAAAAATATAGAGAAATGAATTAAAATTAATTTCAATTACATTTCAATTTCAAGAAAGATTTAAAAAAAAAGATTTATCTTTTTAATACTAAAACCTTGTTTTGGGTACAAGGAAGAAACAAGGCTAACAATTATTTCTCATTTCTTCACACTGAGTGTCTCAGAGTAACACAACCAGCAGTTTCAAGCCAAATCTGTACATCCAAAATAGGTCAGATTGCTAAAATGTAAGCTGCGCTTCTTCAGAACCACATTTAACTATAATACATAACAGTGAACGCATGTATATGTCTACATTTATATATATTTTAAATTGCTAACTGATAAAGTGACACAGCCAGCCTTCCCAAGGCCTTTCACACTAACTACAGGGATTTTCTAGAAACACTTACTGGAGACATTAGTGACAGTTGTTTAAAGTAGGCCTGTCTTCCATGTGCTGGCATGGCCTCAAAGGCCACATACAGTTTTCTCCACACAGATGCCACAAATATCAGGACAGGCAGTCCTGAGCTCAAATACCGGACTGTCACACTTAAAACTTCTGTTCAAATCTGCAGCAGCTTGGGGTGACCGACATCTGTCATCAAACACTGGGAAAGCCCTTGAAAACATCTGACTACAAAAGCAAAGCTGCTTAATGTAAGTGAAAGGCCTCCAGGAGTTTTTCTGTGCAGAGAAACTGTAGTTAACAAGAAAGCTGGAATACGGCGGCAACCCAAATAACAACACCTGCCCACCGCAAAGACATTTTTCAACTCTTTGTTTAACTTTAAACTCATTTTCCGTACACCTAGGTCTTCTTAAATAAACAACGGGACGACACCCTGCCCTGTCTTAACAGCACGACGCAACGCTGTTTCCCAACGACGCGTGTTTGGGACGGCAGAGCCGGGGGGGCGGGGGTGCCGGCAGCCAGGAGGCCGCCGGCCGGGCCCGGCCGAGGCCAGCGGTCCCGCACCGAGCGCGGGCGCGGCGCCAAGGCCGTTCACCTGAGAGAGGGCCGCCGGCCCCCCCCGCGCCTGGGCAACGGCAACTTCGGGGAGAGGCGCCCGCGGCCTGTCCCCGCCGGCCGCCCGGCCCGGCCCGGCCCGGCCCCGCTGCCCCAGCCACCCGCAGGGCCCAGCCAGCGGCGGGGCAGTCCCGGCCGCCCGGCCCCCCCCGCCTCCCTCCTCACGCAGGGCCCAGCCAGGCCCCGCTCTCACCTTTAAGAGATTAGACGTCGCCATGATCCCCCCCGCGGGGCCTTCCCGGCCGGCGGCAGCAGCTCCTCTCCCCGTGCTCGGCTGGGCTCCCCCCGGCCGCTGCCGCTTTACATGGCCCCGGGCCGGCCGGACCCGCGGCGGCGGCAGTAGCAGCGGCCGCAGCGCTGCGCTCCCTTGCCCCGGGACGAGGCCGGCACCACGCTCGGGGTGCTCTGCAGCGCGACCGGCTGGGTCCTCCACACGCAGCCGCCCCTCAGAGCCTCATGGCGGCGTCCGCCCAGGAGGCGCTCGGCATCAGCCCCGTCTCCATAGAAGGGGCCGGCCCATATGATGCGGCGCTCGGGAGACGGCCCCGCCGCCACGCGCGGCCGCTCGGGCTGCGGCCTCCGTCTGCAGCGACCCCTGGCGGCCCGCCGCTGCCGCTGCGCCGCATGGGGGAACCCCCGCCACCCCGCGACGCACTCCCGCTCGCCGCCGCCGGCGTGTCCCGGCCGCCCCGTCGCGGGGAGGGCTTTGCCTTCGCGGCCCCGCGGGGCCGGGCCTGCAGGAAGCCCCTTCAGCAGGGGGCGGCCGCCGGGCAGCTCCCGGGCAGCCAGCGGTTGGCGGCTGTGCGCGGCTGCTTTCCCTCGCGGCCCCGCGGCCATCCCCACCTCACAAACACCCCCGCACCCCAGCCCGCTCCTTCTCCTTCTTAATCCCCCGCACCCTCTCCCCAGCAACACCCCATGAGGTTGAGCCACATAAACAGAGGAGCAAATTCAATGTGGCTGAATAATGTGGTTTATAAGAAGAGAAATAAATTTATTTCGTACTTGGCGGAGGTTGGCGAGTGGGGGCCTCCACCCCGGCCCACCGACCCCAGCCGTGCGAGGCCACCGAGGATGCCGCAGCGGCCTCCCGCAGGCCCGATGTGCGGGAGCGCTGAGGGCAGGCAGCACCGCATGTTACCGGCACAAACCCCTGTTTGCGAAGCCAGGTCACTTCCCCACACGCAGATCTGCAGCCGGTGTTACTCTTCCTGCCAAACCGTTTTCACAAGTTTTCTGTTTAGTAAGAAAAGTTTGGGTTTAGGCACCTTTTAGGAGGGATTTGGAAACTTTTTATTAATAGAAAGTAGAATTTTACTTCTCTATTGAAACGTTTAGCCTTCATCTAAAATACGTCTTGAAGAAAATTTCAAAGATATTTTCTTACAGGTTAGGAAACTTAAGAGTTGGTGCCATCTGTTCAGCCTGGCCTGCTGCACGTCGCCTGGGTGGACAGCTGCGCTGCCTGCTGCTGGGGACGACAGCACCCGCTTCTCGGTCCTGGGGTGTAGCGTGAGGGATGTGATTTGAAGTTAAATTTGTATTATAGAGCATTGGGACCCTGAAGTGTGAGAAAAGCTGTTTTAAAATAATTGAACAGATCTGTACACTATGGAAGTTTTGATAATGCTGACTAAATATGGCCTGTGGCCTTATTAACTTAATAAATTAATATAGCCATATTAAGACCTTAACTGAGAAGTAAAAAGGAGGTACTGAATAATTTCCTATTTTGACAGTTTCCAGCTTCTGAATGCTTCAATTGGTCTAGAATTTTTTCTTTGCTGTTACTACATAATGTGTATTCTATACTATAAATATCTAAGTATACAGTATTCATTGCACATATCATGCATGCAGTTATACAGTTGTATATATAGTATATAATCATGCAATATAGATCCAATTGTATTACGTACTGTCCATTGCATATATCCTACAACAGTGCTGCAGTTATGAGGCCTCTGGCAGGGTAAATGAAGATTGTGCATTGTGTATTTGTGGATCAGCCACTCTGCTCCACAGTCTGCTTGTTACGTTACAGGTATGTAAGTACCAGAGAAGCTGAGGTACAGGCAAATATTCTATAGACTGTGATATGGAGGCAGTCGTTTCTGGGAGCCGCTACCCCATGAGCTGATTTAGCCTCTTTTCCCCAAACCCTTTTAAAATGTGATTATTTTCAATTATTTGAGGTTTTTTTCTTTTCAATTTCTATTAATCTATTAGTGTTTTTAATATATGCTTGCTATTAACACCACAATTCAGTGATGTTTTTAAACTGCTTTTGAGAAATAATGTAGACATCATTCATCCAGAAAATAAACTAGCTATAGAGAACTTCATCTCAGTTCCCTTTGATGCAAAGCTTGGAGTACAAAATCACAACGCAAATCATTAGAATGTTATAATTGCAAATTTTGCTTAGACAGCATTTAAGTTAAATGAAGTTGGGCTGTGTTTTAAAATGTTAGGTTTTAAAATGATGGATTTCTCTATATTTGCACTTTACATGCAAACCTACCAAAAGTTGCCACAAAAATGTAAGAGTACACAGGACACAGCAGTGTCTGAGTACCTTCGATGGTCTTGTCTCTTCTAAGTATCCTTAGGTACCCCACAGGCATCGCTGTAACATTTATGGGTGGGCCTGGAAGGGTCAGCAATGAAGTACTGAGCGTAAGAGTTCTTGTATCCTGCCTAGGTATTTTCTTGTGCAGTAGTTATGAGTAATGCTAGCCAAGGAATAAAGAGAACTTGAACACCTGAGAAGCAGTAAGACAAGGAAAGAGTGGTACTTTTTACTGATATGAAAACTAATGTGCACCTCATTTTGCATGGCTTATATAATGGCTGTGATTTTTTCCTGAAGATCTGTGCATTAATTTTCTGGGAAGAAAAGACATCTATGAGCCTGAAGGTTTTGCAATATTTTAGTACCAATTCAGGTCGCTTTGAAAGTACACAGTGTTACATAATTTTGTTTTATTTGCTTTAATTCTGTTGCAAATGGATTATTACTAAATTCTGATGGTAATGAAGATATTGCCTACCTTGCCTCCACAGGTGCCCCTGAGCAATAGATATGAAGCCCTAGTGGAATACAGCCGGTCCAATGGGGATGTGGTGGAGAGGCAACCTATATCAGAGGTCCCACCACAGTCAGAAAAACCTGACAGGCGTATAGCTACCTCCTCCACAAGGAAGAAGAGAAGAGTTTTAGTGGTTGGAGACTCCTTCCTAAAGGGATCTGAGGGCCCAATATGCAGAGCTGACCCCCGTCACAGGGAGGTCTGCAGCCTGCCTGGAGCCCGAATCAGGGATATCACCAGGAAACTCCCCAACCTGGTGAAGGCCACAGACTACTACCCCCTGCTGATCTTCCAGACAGGTGGGGAAGAAGCTGCATCCCGTAGTCTGAGGGGGATGAGAAAGACTACAAGGCCCTAGGACGGTTGGTGAAAGAGTCTGGAGCACAAGTTGTTTTCTCCTCCCTCCTTCCATTTTCAGGTGATGACGTGGGATGGAATAGTAGGATTCTCTCTATTAATGCCTGGCTACGAGACTGGTGCTACAGGCAGGGCTTTGGGTTCTTTGATAATGGCTGGTTTTATAAGACACCAGGCATGACCGTAATACATGGGAAAGGTTTATGTCATAGGGGCAAAAGGGTTCTGGGACAGGAATTAGTAGGGCTCATTCGGAGAGCTTTAAACTAGATTCAAAGGCGGATGGGGTAGTAGCTGGGCTTGCACCACTGGGGCAACGCTCTAGTGTTGAGGTAGACCAGGAGGCCTCCCATCCCCCTGGGGTGAAATCGGTGTGCTCAGCTCGCTCCCTGAAATGCCTGTACACCAATGCACGCAGCATGGGGAATAAACAGGAGGAGTTAGAAATCCGTGTTCGGTCGGGGGGCTATGATCTAGTGGCAATTACAGAGACTTGGTGGGATGCCTCGCATGACTGGAATGTGGTCATGGATGGCTATGTCTTGTTCAGGAAAGACAGGCCTCTAAGGAGAGGTGGTGGAGTTGCTCTTTATGTGAGTGAGCAGCTAGAATGTATTGAGTTCTGTCCAGGGGCGGATCAGGAGCGAGTTGAGAGTTTGTGGGTGCGAATTAAGGGGCAGGCTGGCAGGGGTGATGCTGTTGTGGGTGTCTATTACAGGCCACCGGATCAGGATGAGGAGGGTGATGAAGCCTTCTACAGGCAGCTGAGAGCAGTCTCGCAATTACAGGGCCTGGTTGTCGTGGGGGATTTCAACTACCCTGATATTTGCTGGGAGGCCTACTCAGCCAGCCATCCTCAGTCCAGGAGGTTCCTCCAGTGCATTGATGACAACTTTCTGATGCAAATGGTGGATGAGCCAACTAGGAGAGGAGCGCTGCTGGATCTTATCCTCACTAACAAGGAGGATCTGGTTGAAGAGGTGAAGGTTGAGGGCAGCCTTGGTTGTAGTGACCGTGAGATGGTAGAGTTCAGGATCTCATGTGGCAGGAACAGAATAGCTAGCAGAATCGCAACCCTGGACTTGAGGAGGGCCAACTTTGGCCTTTTCAAGCAATTGCTAGGGGAAATCCCATGGGACAGGGTACTAGAAGGTAAGGGGGCTCAAAATAGTTGGTTAGCATTCAAGGACTGCTTCTTCCGAGCTCAAGATCAGAGCATCCCAGCAGGTAGGAAGTCAAGGAAGGGTACCAGGAGACCTGCATGGTTAAACAGGGAACTGCTGGGCAAACTCAAGTGGAAGAAGAGGGTGTACAGATCATGGAAGGTGGGGCTGGCCACTTGGGAGGAATATAAGTCTGTTGTCAGAGGATGTAGGGAGGCAATTAGGAAAGCTAAGGCCTCCTTGGAATTAAACCTTGCAAGAGAGGTCAAGGACAACAGAAAGGGCTTCTTCAAATACATTGCAGGTAAAGCCAACACTAGAGGCAATGTAGGCCCACTGATGAATGAGGTGGGGGCCCTGGAGACAGAGGATAAAAAGAAGGTGGAGTTACTGAATGCCTTCTTTGCCTCTGTCTATACTGTTGGAGGCTGTCCTGAGGAGCCCCGGACCCCTGAGGCCCCAGAAGAAGTCAGGATAGAGGAGGAATCTGTCTTGGTAGATGAGGCCTGGGTCAGGGACCAATTAAGCAATCTGGACGTCCATAAATCCATGGGCCCTGATGGGATGCACCCGCGGGTGCTGAGGGAGCTGGCGGAAGTCATTGCTAGGCCACTCTCCATCATCTTTGCTAAGTCGTGGGCAACGGGAGAGGTGCCTGAGGACTGGAGGAAAGCGAATGTCACTCCAGTCTTCAAAAAGGGCAAGAAGGAGGACCCGGGTAACTATAGACCGGTCAGCCTCACCTCCATTCCCGGAAAGGTGATGGAACAACTTGTCCTTGATGCTGTCTCTAGGCACATCAAGGATAGGGGGATCATTAGGGGCACTCAGCATGGCTTCACCAAGGGGAAGTCATGCTTAACCAACTTGATAGCCTTTTATGAGGACGTAACCCAGTGGATAGATGATGGTAAAGCTGTGGATGTGGTCTATCTCGATTTCAGTAAAGCGTTTGACACGGTCTCCCACAGCATCCTCGCAGCTAAACTGAGGAAGTATGGTCTGGATGATCGGGTAGTGAGGTGGATTGTGAACTGGCTGAAGGAAAGAAGCCAGAGAGTGGTGGTCAATGGGACAGAGTCCTGTTGGAGGCCTGTGTCTAGCGGAGTCCCTCAAGGGTTGGTACTGGGACCAGCACTATTCAATATATTCATTAATGACTTGGATGAGGGAATAGAGTGCACTGTCAGCAAATTCGCTGATGACACAAAACTGGGAGGAGTGGCTGATGCGCCGGAAGGCTGCGCAGCCATTCAGAGAGACCTGGACAGGCTGGAGAGTTGGGCGGGGAGAAACTTAATGAAATATAACAAGGGCAAGTGTAGAGTCCTGCATCTGGGCAAGAACAACCCCATGTATGAGTACAAGTTGGGGACAGACCTGTTGGAGACCAGTGTAGGGGAAAGGGACCTGGGGGTCCTGGTGGACAGCAGGATGACCATGAGCCAGCAGTGTGCCCTTGTGGCCAAGAAGGCCAATGGCATCCTGGGGTGTATTAGAAGGGGTGTGGTCAGCAGGTCGAGAGAGGTTCTCCTCCCCCTCTACTCTGCCCTGGTGAGGACGCATCTGGAATATTGTGTCCAGTTCTGGGCCCCTCAGTTCAAGAAGGACAGGGCACTGCTAGAGAGAGTCCAGCGCAGAGCCACGAAGATGATTAAGGGAGTGGAACATCTCCCTTATGAGGAGAGGCTGAGGGAGCTGGGTCTCTTTAGCTTGGAGAAGAGGAGACTGAGGGGTGATCTCATTAATGTTTATAAATATGTAAAGGGCAAGTGTCATGAGGATGGAGCCAGGCTCTTCTCAGTGACATCCCTTGACAGGACAAGGGGCAATGGGTGCAAGCTGGAACACAGGAGGTTCCACTTAAATTTGAGGAAAAACTTCTTTACGGTGGGGTGACTGAACACTGGAACAGGCTGCCCAGAGAGGTTGTGGAGTCTCCTTCTCTGGAGACATTCAAAACCCGCCTGGACGCATTCCTGTGTGATATGGTCTAGGCAATCCTGCCCCGGCAGGGGGATTGGACTAGATGATCTTTCGAGGTCCCTTCCAATCCCTAACATTCTGTGATTCTGTGATTCTGTGATTAATTATTGATTAGTGTATGGTACTACATTGGACTACAGTTTTATATCCTTTGCATGGATTGTAAAAGACAGAGTGAATGACACTTAATCCCAGAGCTGTCCAGGGGTTCTAAGTAATTTGTAAGCAACAGCTCATTAAGATTTGGATAATCAGTGACATTAATACTGTGCATAATATCCTAGATGTCTCAGAGTGAACTGATTGCAGGCACAAATCTGTAGGCTTTGAATGAGTTGTATCAGAGAGAAATATGTGCTGCTATATTCTTTTCTAATGGCCTGAAACACATGGTACAAACACAAGACATATGTAGTTCCTTCTAGTCCATGACGGGAAAAAGCATTTCATGGTTGATTAGTCAGTTCTAGACTCCTCTCCAATCAAACTAGAGATACTCAGTAGGGATACTAAAACTTAATGTTTTTTCCTTCAATGGAAAGCCTTGTTATCACTGCCGTGGACAGTCACGATGACCCTATGCACAATCATGCCACGAGAGTCTCTGAAGACAATCCTATTAAAGTGCAAGGACACATGGACACTTACCTGTAGCTGAAAAAAGAAGTACTGTCAGTGACCAAACTTTTCACACGAAACAACAACTTCTATGTTTGTTTCTATTTCAACAAGAAATCAAACACTTTTATGTCTGATGTTTACTATCTGGGCTTCATGTCACCCTTTCAGTTAATAACAATAGCATTCTGGAGAAATTGCCTGCATGTGGGAGAAAAGATTACTGTTGCTTTCACTTAAAGTTGTTTAAGATTTTGGTATCTTAGCATCACCAGAACCACCTATCCTTTGCATCTACAGATGATCTGTTTGTTCTTATGCCAACATTGTCCTTTTGCTTAAATAACTTCTCTCTCCCTGATGTTTATTCTTCTCTGATGTATTTTTAGACAACAGTACTAGTCCCTTACAGTTTCCTTGCTGGAAAACTTTGCACTTAGTGCCCTGATTTACACTGAGGATGACGTGGGGTGGTGCAGAGCGACTGTTTGCAGGCAGAACCTGCAGGAGTGTTTTTGCCAAGGCCAATTCCTCCTAGGAAACGGAAAATCATGCAGTGTGCATTAGGCAAAATGTAGCCATTGTTCCACACCCAGGCACAGAGTTGCAGAGAACCGCTGTGGGGAATTACATCTGATCCAATTTTTCCTCTCCTAGCCTTTTTTTGACAGCTAGAAATTTACTGTTCATTCACTCTGTGTGCTCGGGGAGTTATAGTTGGTCTGCGAAGCATGGTACAGTGAAAGAGGATACAACATGCAAAATCACAGTTTCATGTGCTGCTTTTCTGTCACTGGTTCACATGTGCAGCTCTTTTTCAGTGCTCAGTGAGCTTAGTCTCATTTTTGTTTTAAAAGTTTCTCTGAGAATCAGACTCTGTTTTCCACAGAGAACTGGGCAGAGAAAAATCCCAATAAAATGAACAGCGTTACTGTGAATTTCAATGGTCTGACTGACCGGAATTGAGACATATCTTCCAAACTTATGTCCTGGCATAGCTTGCTCTTTTAATGCATATAATGCTGGCTATATGTTAGGGAAATGAGAACAATGATCTGCACAGAGGAGGCTTTTTCCCCTGAATAATAAGTAGTAATTATTTTAAAATAGCAAATTAATATAAATTATGACTACATAGCTAAACTATTTGCTTGGCATTGAAAACTGAACAAAAACGGACGATTCTCAAAAGCGCTGCAGAGCAGTGCCAGCCCTGCAAGGTTTTTATTACCAAGATTATGACTGAAATATTTTCCATAATTCCTCCCCTCAGTGTTAGTACCTCAATACTTAGCGACTACCACTACCATTTTAAACTATCGCCCTGCTCACTGTCAGACCTTAGTGCCAAATATGGCTTCTGGCAGTTTCTTCTTGCAAAGAAACCATGCAGGGGAGAAGATAAAAGGGGAAGAAGCCTGCAACATAGATGTAGTGCTGGCATAGAGTTATATCCAGCCGTTCCTCTCGGGCGGCTGTCCCACAGAATTAACCGATTCTTAGGCAGCCGCTGGAGCTGGGAAGTCAATAGCCCACGTCTCTGTGCCGACTCCAGGTCCTTGGCGTTTTCCTTCATCCCACAAGTCCTGTAACAGTGATGGAAATTTCTGTAGGGTCTTAAGGGCTCTGGCAGTGGTTAGTCTCACTGCTCCCCTGGGGCTGTGCAGGGATGGAAGGGATGATCTGGGTCTTCCTTTCCATCCTTATCTTGTGTATTTATTTCCCTGGTGACTGAGTTTATTGCTGCAGGAGGCTCTATTTGTCCCTCCACAATTTTCACGGAGCAGGAAAAATCAGTTCGCACACAAGCAGATTTGAAGCCACAGCACAATGAGGAATCACAGTACTTGAACTATAGCTGAAACTTCAGCTTGTTTACTTAAGCATTGATTTTATTTACAATGCATAGAATTTCTTCTTGTTACTTCTACTCTTATGTTTCTGTAGAAGCTCCTTAGCTGCAACGTGGACCTTTAGCAGCCTGTGAAGGTAATCAGGGCTATTCTTAGTTTCAGCTGCCCTTGTAGCCCATGAAGCTGCTGAAGATTGGTGTCAGCTGGTTTACAGCACTGCTCCCACAGAGTAGTAGTCTCTCAGCAGATTACACACTGAGTGTCCATCCCTGAGTAGCTCAGGCCTAGCCTAAAATGTGACTGTCTCTGAGAAATGAGTGAATGAAATACTTTCAAAGATGGTGATCCATTCTAGCAGCTTGGGATCAGGATTTTGGATTCCTCAGTTTGAGTTTAAAGGAAGATTTACCTACCCCTACACGAAGAGCCTGCTACTCCCCATTCCTGTTTGGCCTCTGTGGGCAATGGGCAGTCGTGGGAAGAGATGCCATGCAAGTGCTGTGGTAGTGTTGGCTGCCAAACAACTGTTCCCTGTATCCCCAGGGGTAAAAAGCCCACAGTGTGTGTATTGTATTTTGGGGGATTTGTGCTATCAAGTTGTTTTCCTCGATGCATTTTAGCTGTGTGTTTGCTGTTCCACTGGTTGCTTGTGGGAGCAGAAACTCCATGAAGAAAAATGATTGCTCTGTGGAGTCCTGTGCCTATAGAGCTAGCTCTTCCATGTCAGAAGTGATGCTTAGCAAAATATTTTTGTGTTCACGGAACCAACTTAATTTTCTTCACACATATGCTACACTCCCACTAATTAAGTATTATGCAAGGCAAATTGTCTTCAGGAATCCATACAACTTCATAGTCTTTATATTATGCTCAACTGGCACGTCTGCAATCGCGTTACTTTCATCAGATTTGCACATTCATTGAAATGCGATAAACAATTCTGCTGTGCTCAAAAGTAAAATTTTCAGAGGAGGAAATGTAGCGAAGTAAAATGAGAGCATATGTAGGTAGAGTCAGTTTTCAGAGAGCCTCACGAAATGTAGCACTAAACCCAGACATTGAATTACTACTAGAAATGAGCTGGGAAGTAAGTACACATGCATTCATGAGATACAGTCATTTTTTTCTCTGAGGATCAGGCAGATGAATTTTTGCTGAATTCTTCTAGTTTTAAATACATTCAATGATACCGTTATTATCCTTAAGAAACCTAGCCATCCTAGGTGCTACCACATACAGTTAAGTACTAGAGCAAAGGTGCATTACACAAATTCTTGGACCTCTTTTTTTTCTTTAGAATCTGTTTATTTTGTTGTGAAGTTCTATCCATTAGGCTTTTCAGAGAGATTTATATTTTACCGATTCCTCTTTTAGAATTTTAATTTCATTCATTTATTTAAAAAATTGTCTTTGGACTCTGAGAAATGAGCAATGCAAATGTTTGCTATTGACAATTGTGTTTTGGTATTTAATGGTTTCTTAAATAGCCCAGCGTGCTTGTGGTATGGTTCCATGCCCATGTAGAGAATAAATCCTCAGCCCTCCTTCTTTCTTTCCAAGGCTGAATATAGGCTGCTGAGATTGCTGTGCCAGCTCCAGGCAAAAGGCAAGGGTGGAGATGGAGAAGCTGATGTCACATGCTGGGTCTACAGCTGGGGGAAAAGCGCTCTCCCTGGATGTTAGTTATGTAAAAAGAGGGCAATGAAGCATGTATTCTGTAAGGGAACTGAAACACTGAGACTGAAATATCTGTGAGCACAGTGCATCCACCTATCTTTGCTTTAAGTTAGGCAACTTGGGTACCAGTAACGGTTTGGCTGTGGCGGAAGCAATCTCAGCACAGAGCAACTGCAGCCTACTTCAGTGCTCAGTCCAGCCTGTATTATTTTGTGTGAGCACAGGACAGTCACCAGCTTGAAGTTAGATTGGTAAGTCTGTTCCATACCGAAGGCATAAATGAATAGTATGAACATAAGCTACCTCAAATTTTTTTCCTTGGTTGATTCTGGCTTCTTGCACAGGACAGATGCAATTATAAGCAAGTCAAAATATCTGAAGAATTCATGTGTAAAATATTTAAAAGAGCAGAGGAAGATATTTATTCTTCTTTATGAAATTTAAAATAAAAGCAATGAAAGTTCAAACATTTTCGGCGTCCAAAACAATACTTTATATCCATTCATTTGCTAGGCCTATGAATACAAATATAAACTGTGTACTGTTTAAACAGGTTTTTCCTTTTCCTAACTGGGATTTACCAAACTTTAATTTGCAAAGTTGTGGTGTTTTCTTAATAAATAATTTCTACTTATTAATTTGGCTGCCAAATGAGATTTCTATAATTTCTGTAATTTCTGGAAATTTCATTCTAGTAACAATATTTGACTTTCCTTGGGGGAAAAAAGAATATACATGCACTGAACTATAATCCATTCTACAGCCTATTCAAGCTGTTATTTATATACTGTACTGTAAAGCATCTGAAAACAAAATTATGTATTTCAGCAAATCATCTATTTATCAGACATTTCTATTAACTGCAAGTGTGTAGTGAGAAGGTACAGTAGTGGTTTAATATATCATCAAGATAGACAATGTTTGAAGGTACATGTTAATCTACATTTTTAGGAATTACAAATAAGACAACTATGTGCACAGTACTGTAAAATGCAGTACGCTTCTCTGCTAGTTGCATTGACAATACCAGTTCCTTACACAGTTGAATCTGGTTAAAAGCTCTATTCCCAGTGTAATAAATGTGACACTACAGGTACAACATTGACAACAAAGATCATTAAGGCTCTGTTCTGATGATTGTTTTTTTCTCTGTGCATCCCTCCCCTCCACTTCTCTCTTCTCCCAGTCCCTTCCTGCCCACACACCTGATTTTTTTTTCATACAGAATGAAAAGTTCTTTGGCTCCAGAGTATTCAGGAAGAAGAGTTTAAGATAAAAGATTTTAACTTGAAAGTAATGAAATGTGTAATGAAATGTAGCTTCATAGTAATAGCAATACCTACTACTTATAAAGCTGTTTTAATTTTTTTATTTTTTTTTTTTGGTATGGCCGAAGAAACCAGTATCCACATCCTGTGGTGTTAAACACTCTACAACAGGTAGCACACAGAGAAAAGAGTCCAGACTGAAAATCATGAAGTCAGATTGGGTCTCAGCAGTCTCTGTGAATTCGAGGAAGAACAATCATCATCTTTATTTTTGAGATACAGAAGGTGAGGCACAGAAAACATAAATGCCTTGCTCAGAAACACACAGTGAATCAGTGGTAGACTTCGGGTCTGCTGACTCCCCCCACCACCAATTTATTTGTTGGCCCATTCTGTCCTCTTAAACAAGCAAGAGAAAATCTTCTGAGATACACAACATGGGCCTAGTATCATAGGGGAATCAGTGTCAAATGCACAGGCTGCACTACCTTTTGGCATCTGTAGTCATGTTTACTTTGTAAAAAGGGCCTAAAATGCCCTCAAATCAAAATGGATTGGCGTAAACGACTAATATACTTAGTTTAATAGAGAATCAGGCTCACAGCAATTACTTTGTGGCATGCTGAGACTAGAATTAACTGACTTTTAACTGCTAATGAATTAAGGCTGATTTCTGTTTATATTAAGGCCTTTGTATCCTTCTATGACAGTGTAACTGTGCCTCAGTGCAAGTGAGACTCAGGCTATTGAAAAAATTAACCTTTCAGTTCCCTTTGAAGTCAATAGTTTTAGTGGCCCTAAATGAATAAAATAACTGGAACCAAACAACCTGACTCTATACTACGGAATATTTACAAAAGGATTGTAAAAGGACCTAAAAGTAACCTGAGAGAAAAACAATTAAATATTTGTTGAAAAAAAAAAGTTAGATTGGATAGACTTGTTGCCTGGTCTTGAAAATGGAGAATTGTAACACGGTAACACACGTTTATATCAAGATAACTGGCTTGATGTTCGGTGGTTATGAGTATGCCCAGATAAATTGTAGATGCTTATCAACTCTGGAGATCAAGTAATCTTGTTATACTACTACTATAAAATAGAAATAGACTTATTTGGTATTTAAGTGCTAGACATATAGGGCATAGTTTGCACAAAGCTAGTGTGTGTTATATTCAGAGGAGTAGGAAGATGACCTCAAGCTCAGTAAAATGCTACATGATCACAGATTTTTCCTAGTATTATTGTTATTAAAAGCTATTATGTGTCACTTTCTTAAAATAGGGGTTCTCCAACTTTGCTCTCTGTATCCAAGCATTATTTTAGAAATTCTCTCCTCTCCAAACACTCTATTCATAACAGTTTTGGTTTTACAACCTTCATTTTTTAGATAACAGTTTAATATTTGCTGGCTGAGAATAAACCTGTCCTTGCTCTGTTCAAATTTAAGGCCTGGGTCCCCATGGGTTGCAGCACTTTTTAACTTATATTTACTTCTAGTTATAAGTAGATTTATTTTTTAAAGCTAATATGGAATTTATTTGTGTAAATTAACATAATTCCCTAGGCATCATAGAATCATTTTGGTTGGAAAGGACCTTTAAGATCATCAAGTCCAACCATTAACCTAGCACTGCCAAGTCCACCACTAAACCATGTCCAGTGGGGCTATGATAATTACCTAGCTGAGGATCCGGCCACCGAAATGTAACTCCAGTGGTTGGAAAATCTGTTTTGTATACAAGTCAAATAACAGATGGATCATATGTGGTGTTACATTTAGTTTCATTGGCAATTCAGAAAATATTTAATAATAAATTTCATTGCTTCTGTTCCCCATTTTTGTATACAAATAAATCATCTTTTCTAAAACATTCTTTTTCTTTAGTAAGGCTTGTATTCATAGTCATATCAAAAGTGTTTGCTATTGGAGCAATCTTTCAGCTTGCTTTCTTTAGAGTTATCTTTATTATGAAATTCTACAGCATTCTAAACTTTAATGGTCATTAGCAACCCTGCACTTGAGTAAAGAAACACATTAAAAAAGTGTAAGGTATAATATTTTCTTGTCCAAAACTAAGGCAGGATGAACAAAAGTAATAAGCTCATCTGATCCTCACCAAGCAAGCCTTGATTTTAAAGTATTCAAAATACAAAGCCCAAGAGAGGATGTCATCACGATGATTATTGCACTTTCTCAGTGTCTTGCTATAGGATTAGTTTTTCCTTTAGCAATATATAATTTCTTTTCCTGAAGACCACACAAAGTTATTGTACTCTGAAAAGAAAAGAAAAGCACTTAAAGTTTTATGAAGTTATGACCTAGACAAGAGTATACAAAACCAAATTACCATTCTATGATTCAGCTATGTCATGATCTAATATTGTTTCAGAATTATTATTCTCTTATTTAGGTTGGCATCATCTTCTGAACACTCGATGTGCTCTTTGGCATGCTACAAATTCAGCAGGTGCACTGTCTTCTGGGCTTTACAGCCTCTTCTGACGAATGTACAACATTTGGAACAAAGCCGCTCTTGACACCTTCCCATCCATCTTGTATTGAGATTTCTCCTTTTTTTACAAGTTCATAGATGTCTCGTGTAAGAATTGTAAAGGACTCTTCAACATTCGTGGCATCTTTTGCTGAAGTTTCTATATATTTCATACCACAGTCAGATGACAGTTTTTCAGCTTCTTCTCTTGTCACCTCACGCTGTGACACTAAGTCACATTTATGTCCTACTAACAGGAACACAATCTGAAAGGGCTGCACATGCATTTTTGCTTCTTCTAGCCAGTCTTTCACATGTTCAAAAGATCGTCGATTTGTGATGTCAAACACTAGTAAGCCACCCACAGAATTGCGATAATAAGAGCGTGTTATTGATCTGTGAAGGAAAAAACAGAAAAAGGAAAATTAAAATACATTTTCTCTTTATTCATAAATAGATTACTTTCCATATGGAAATGTGTTTTTAACTACACACAAAAATGTTCCTTTTTCATTTTATTCTTACATTCAAAAGTCACTTTCTAAACATTCTTGAAGCCAAAATCTCTAGTGCAAATTTTGAATGCTGAATTATTCTGCAAAGTACTCTTTATTAGCAAACTAATGTTCAATATCAGCAAACACATGTTCACAGAATAAAATATATATATTTATTTGTCAAATACCTGTTGGTGTTAAAGTCTGAGTCCTTCAGGTTTATACAAACATGCACTTCGCTTTGTTTTAATTAATTTCAAACAGAAATATGTAGGCAGATGTTGAGAAAGCTGGAGCCTAAGCTTGCCAGTGTACAAGCATATCCTTTTGTATTCCTTGCAGAAAAAATCTTTGATAGAAAAGTTTGTAAAGATAATCATAATTCTTTGTGCTTGCAGAATTCAACAGGTAACAGACTAACACAGGTTAGCAAGGAACACTTCTACCTCCAGCATCTCTCTCACACAAAGGTTCAAAAGCTCTTTGTAATTGCATTTACTCTTTTTTGGCATGAGACTTCCAGGACTGGAAACAGGTATTTTCTACTTTTGAGCCCTCTAT
The DNA here is from genome assembly GCF_013368605.1 of Nyctibius grandis. Classification (NCBI taxonomy): domain Eukaryota; kingdom Metazoa; phylum Chordata; class Aves; order Nyctibiiformes; family Nyctibiidae; genus Nyctibius; species Nyctibius grandis. Next base: position 109,147,357 of record NC_090659.1, read on the forward strand.
GCTCCAGAGCATTCACTGGAAGGAATTTTGGAAGAAGAAAACTCTTCCTCTGGTTGAAAAGATTTTTAATATGCTCTAGAAGAAGAAAAAATGTTTGTTAGAATGCAGAAAGAGAGAAAGATACAGGGACTAAAAAGTGATTGTAAGTCTCTAATCATGAGCAATAGGGGAGGATGGAGAAGTGAGAAAAGACATTTTAAAGGAAGTGACAGCCTACCAAGGAGTGGACGCAAGCACTCATTACTAGCATAAATACATAGCTAGTGTATATACAAGTATTCTCCAACTGAAATGAGATACACGATCTCTATTAACAGTCATTATTTGAAATTATAATTTAGCCAAGGATTAATTCCATTTTATCTTATGATTATGAAGAGGATGCAGCCTCAAAACTTTTGGAATCAATCAGGTGAACTGCATCCAGTAACATATCTTTCCATAACAGTAGCTCCCTCTGATTTGCAGTTCATTGCATTTCATATAGTGTTTTTGAACAATAACAATTTGAACAGAGAGGTATAATCAGTAGCAGTAGTCGTACTGCAGATAGGCAAGTGCACAGCTAGATAAGGCTTAGGTTTCTTGGCATATCTAAATTCATTTAGCCACAGAAAACGGCATTTGAAATGGTTTTATTCAGATAACAGGGAGGGATTGTTTGTCCTAATGTTTAGAAAGATCTTTTCTACGTTCCCAGCAGTAGGGTCTATGGAGTGTCTCTCTGAACAGTTCAAATGTGAAGACAAAAGGATCTCACCCTCAAATTAATTCGAATAGCCTGGGTATGAATAATGACACGTGGTTTTCCAAAATTATTTGAGACCATAAATGAGGGGTGTCACGTTTTGTGAAGTATTAAATAAAGGTGCCATAAAGATCTGTTTCAGGTTTTCTTAAAGATTTTTTTGCTGTAGAGCAGTTGCAAGCACAAATGAGTACATTAAAAGAATTCAAGTAGTTCTAGGAAGAGCGGAAGTGGGTGACAAAAAAGGGATTCAATTTGGAGAAGTGGAAGCTAATACAAGCTATTTCCATTAAAAAAAAAATCTTGAAAACAGTTATGTTAAAGAAATGCATTAGCCAGGGAAGAAAGCAGGTTAGTATTGAAAATGCAGTGCATCATTTACCAATCATTTCTCTATAGAACAATGTTATATCATATGTCTATGAACTGGAGTACTGAAAAACAGCCCTCCATGTGTTACTGGGTGCTTATACACAGCAGTCAGAACCCTCATCTGTTGTAACTCACTTCTGCAGAGATATGCTAATTTACACTAGCTGATGATCTAAACCATTATATTTAATTATGTTTATGTATTGCCTGTAACGGAGATGATTAAAAAGCATCTGTAACTTTGGGCTGTACATCGCAAAAACCGTGTGAATATATGGGAGAGACAGCAGTCGTTTTTTTCTATATTTTTGGTATGTATAATTTGAAATTAGTTTTCTCATTGTCAAAAAGAGGTTGATATACTAGACAGGCTTTAGAAAACAGTAACAAAAGAAAAAAGTAACACAAAAAGTTTTAAAGATACATATGATACATATGGTATCATGTTATGTGATTGTCTAACATCTGAGAAAAGGATGATGTTTGTTAAAATATGGTCTACAAATATTTGAATAGTTTTACGATTAAGGTGAGTTATTATTTGCAGTTATATTTTAAAAGAAAGTGTTTCTGACAAATAAGACAAAATTTTGAAGCAGAAAGTTTAGGCCATCAACTGGGAAAAACATCCGGGCACGTGAATGTGGTTGGTTGTTTGACAGTATCTGAAACACCTTACAGATGCAAAATATTTGACTTAAATATGACAATCCGACTAGATTAATCATTAGACATACATTTTTAGTAGACAGCTTAGAGTTATTGGGACAATGAACTGCGTGAAGTGGATGTACTTCTGCTCACTTATGCCCTGTATCACACCTAGAAAGAAAGAAAGAGCATTGATTTTTAGACGGTCTGGTAGGTCTTTCTGCCTTTTGTTTTAGTTTGTTTTTTTCTTTATAAAACTAAGTGCAAAGGCAATTTTCCCCTCATTAATATTTCGCTAAAGATTACAGGACTTTTAAGGGCCTTCAACAAGACTTAGGGAGAACTGTAACAACAACATCTGAAGTTGTGCTCCACTCAGCTGCGTATCTAACCACAGTGCCTGAACAAGTTCCCCAGGGACCCAAGCGCTCTGCCTCTGTGCAGGCTGCGAGCTGCTCAGCGGGGACAGCCCTGCCTTCCCTCTTAGCTCAAGTCTGAGCTGAAAACAAACCATTGCTCCAGGTGGGTGCCCAGAAGGGTTCTGCTTGGGAAGGCTTCTCAAGAGCATGCCAACACCCTCAGATGGGTTCAAGCTCCTCACAAAATGCAGAGGAACCTTCTTTTAGCACAGTGGAGGTACCTATCTTTCACACAGATTCCTCGCGCACTACTTCATAAGGCACAGGTCAGTGTTCACCGAGTCCATGGTACAGAGGCCGTACAAGGGGTTTTGCTCAGAAGACATACAGCTTTATAGACCTTACAGATCATGTCGACGTACTGCATATGTCCTCACTGAAAAGCTTGATGGTGAGAGTGCGTGGTAGGCAACAAAAGATAAGGAGGGCTGACAGGAAAAGGCTCTTTATGCAACAGCTGATAGACTTGTAGATCTCCTTGGGAAAGATGTTATGAATGCAAAGAGTTTACCTGTATTCCATGGAAGACTGAACAAGTACTGAACAAGAGACTGAGTGAGGTTTAGCAAAAGGACAAACCCCATCAGTCTCCAGAAGTCCCTCAAGTTAAAAGTACAGGCTAGCAGAGTACTCAGGAGAATTCAAAGACTCTATCAGAGACAAGAATCTGAGTGCAGACTACAGACAAAATCAGACTGGCCTTTCTTGTGTTCTTTCCCAAGCAGGGAATCCACTTACATGATTATACACACTTTGCAAGTTTTTCAAGTCAGGATGAGGAATTGGTGACAGGTCAGGTTTGATGTAGTCCAACTTATTCATAAAGGATATCCAAATTTCCATTTCTCAAATTATCCCCATGCAGACCCCAAATTCTTGTTGAAATGATGGCTTCTCGTGTAAGCTTTGGTTCAGCTAATTAATGTCATTAAACTAGCATTATGGAAGGGAATGTGTTACTTGCAGCACCATGATCAATTTTCTGTGGGGAAGGAGGGAGAGGGGAGTACTTCCTTTAGTAGAGGGAAAGCCTTAACTCAGGGACAGGGTGGGATCAGAGTGAAAAAGTAATGGCCAAAGAGCCACCTTTCTTCTAAAATTGGGGAGACAGCAATGAAGCCTGACATCTTCCAGGAAACCAGTCAGAGGAAGTGCTGGCTGGAAGTGGGAAGCAGAACTTATTTCGGATTTAGAATCTGGAAAATCTGCCTGTGACTTAGAATGAAAGTGAACCGAACTCTTAAATCCATCCTTGAATCTGTCTTTATTCACGTGTCTTATCTCTCTGCCAAAACCACTTTGTTTTTCTTCTATTCCTTTGTGCCCAGTACTTCCTCGCTGCCTCCTCTCTCAGTGTCTCTTTCACAGAAGACGCTGAACCCGTCTCAAAGCCATAGCTAATGGAAGTGCCCAAACCACTGCGTCTGCCTGGGCCTTTGTTCAAGGAGCAAGCTGAGATTTCAGGAGGGAGTTTGCTACATTCTGTGGTGACACCAAATGAAAGGAAACAACCCTCCTACTTAAGAGAGGTGTCTGTAACCCCTCGGTGACCGGAGCCCTACGTGGCTGTGCAGCTCCTCCTGCTTCAGTCTAGAGTACACATGTCACACCAGCCACTGATGATGGGTGTGCTGCAGCCTCTGGTCAGTCCACACTAAATATGTGAACTATTATGTCATCTTTGCCTGAGAGTTACAAAAACTGATGTAAGCATTATTGAAAAGGTAATTCTTATTTTCTCCCCCACTCCATATAAATAAAACAGAGATTACAAAGCTCCTTATCTATGCTGCTGTCAAATACGGACTGTCCTAGCATCTTCAAGACCATCCTAAGTTTTTATTTTCCTCAAGAATACTTGTATGAATAATATTTTTGCTCATTTCATATAATGCTTGGCATTTGTAATAAATGAAAGGTAAATACAGATAAAGGGTTGGAGAAAATATTTTTTTCCCTATTAGAACATTTGCAAAAGGTAAGACTGCATTAAGTATTAAAATGGGACCATGACACTTTGGTATTGAATGCTGTAAGGTTCCTCCAGATGGTTCTGTATTTGATATTGCTGGAGGTGAGACTGCTCCTCAAGAAGTTATATGTTGTGATGTACAATAATGATATGTTAGAATGTTTTTTTCAAAGGATAACTTTGAAGTCTTTAGTTTTAATTGGGAATATTTGTTAAATGCAGATCCTAAATTCTTTTTGAAATTATGACTTCCCATGTAGAATATGTGTTGGTTCTGCTAATTAATTTGCCTAAACTAGCATTATGGAAGGGGAAAACACTGTCTAGAACGGAAGTCATCCTCTTAGCTTAATCTAAGTATTAGGTTAAAGATGTAAGACCTTAATTAATACTCTCAAGGAAAGCCTTGGTAAGATGATGGCCACTGAACAATTGTTTCTGAAAATGAATTAGAAGATGTATTAATCACATCAGTCGATGGCTTTAGGGTGACTTTAAATCGGTCACAGTGTTTGTTTCTCATTATCATCTTACTGATCTTTACCAGATGAACCGAACTTTCACTAAAAGCTTTATCTAATTTTGAAGACTTATTTTTATACTATGACTAAAGACTACATCGTAATGGTATTAATTTTGAAAATACATATTGCTTACTCAAAAAGAAGAATAAGGAGAGTGTTTTATTTTCAAACCATGTGTTAGAATGTATCTAATATCATAATCTACTAAAAAGTGGGTTAATGTAATTGAGGCATCCCCATGATATTTTGCCCCTGCGTTCTTGAAATGAACTCTCAGTCTTAGTACCACTACCAAGCACTTTATAGCCTTGGAAGTTTCATGACTTAAATTTATTGTTGGATTTAAATACAGGAAAATTAAATAAACAAAAATAATCACAGCAAAGTAGATGATGTGAAACAGCCAAAGCAGGAGGTTGCTCTGAATGACAACTAATCTCAAGATAGAAAGAAACCTAGGGTGAGGATTACTTTGAGAATGCAAATAGTGCATGTTAAAGATGGTTTCTAAGACCACGCATGAAATCCAGTTCAAATACAGCAGCATCAATGAACTAGACGAATGTAAGAATTTTTCCAAAACAATTTCTCCAAGAAAATAAGTGCTCTCTTTCAAGAGAGTGTGATGGCAGGTGTGTCACACCTTACTTTAACCCTGGGAATGTCCCTAATGCCTGGGACCAAAAGAAGGGGGTTATTATGCAGCCAGTAGTTTGCTCTGCACACAGGGAGCTCTCCAAGGAGCTTTAAAGCCAGATTTTACCTCCTCTAAAGTCCCAATGCAAGTGAACCAGAGAGGAATCAGGAATCAGGAGTGCAAACTGCTTGGTGTTCCACAAATTAGATTACTTCTTGGAATAATTAGTTCCTCTCCAAGACTATCTTTGCTTGTGATCTGCAGTCTTCTCCATTAGCAGAGAACAGAATGTGCAAGATTTTAACCCATGATGTATAATTTAATAAAATATTTATAATTTACTTGAGTAAGCGTAAAACAAACTATATGATAAACGCTATTTGGTACATCAACTGACAAGAAACTCTTCGCAGAAAAACACAGATGTTTAAAATAACTTCCTTCAGTTTGTATCTTCTGGGTATTAGAAAAAACACAGATGTGTACTAATGGTAAGTTTTAAAGGAACTGACTGCATGACTCATCACTGTATATCCCCTGAGCTTTGCCGGTTAAAGGGTGGCTATCATTGGATTTCAAATGTATGCAAAACTCTCTGCATTTGCATTCCTTTCAGTCAAGTGCCTTGTCATTGGCCATCCCAGCTATTTGTCAGCAAATTCAAAATACAGAGATTATACGTTCTTAGTCACTTGTTTACAAGTATTTTACATTCTTTGCTGGAAAGCACAAGGAGATGAAAAATGCTCAGAGCTTGCCATTATCAGTTAATTTCGTTGCTAACCCTTCAGAGGCCTGCCTGCAAAAATATGTATAAAGTTGTGACTCATGCAAGCCCAGGAAAAGTTTTTTCACTGTTGTTTCACTGTAATGCTTGTTATTGAAAAAAAAAAAAGGGCTGGTGTCCCCTGGTAAGATAGTGAAATCCCACCTCTTCAGCTGAGCATGAGACTCTGCACAACTGTTGCAGCGGAAGACAGGGAACATAAAAGAATTGATTCTAGCCGGTGAAGAGACCCATTTCAACCCTACTGTTAGCATCCCCATAACAAGCGTGGGGTCAGGTACCACATATCGCAACAGATAGATGGGCTACGCATTAACCTCCCACCCGAGTTCATACCTACTGAAACCCAAGTCCAAACTAAAATCCATACACAACTTGCCTGACGTGGCAAGCACTACAGGTACAACAGAGCCACGAGAGTAAGTGAATGGTAGTACCAGTTTGTATGTTGGGGAATGACCATGACTCTTTAGGAGCAGGAAAAGAGGGCAGTTTTGCTACCTGTTTGTGACAGAGAGGAGAAAGGAGGTGATTTAGTACTCAGTGCAGCATTTGAGTTAGTTTAGCTACACTATAAATGATAGAGGTATTAGTGAAGACTCCTGGCAACCATCAGTGCAGAGCAGGTGCAGAAGGCAGATAAAACACTAATAAGGGACTGTAGCTGGCTGCCTGGTGGCTTCCACACTGCCAAGGCTGCACTGGCGCTTGCAGTGCTGCTGTGCCGGAAGGAGAAAGAGCAGGGAGGTGGCCTGGTCTCTCCGGATTGCATGGGAGGGAGAGTTACAGCAGAGGAAAACACTGCAGGGGAGGATGAGTGCTGAGGTGATGACAAAGTAAGAATTGCAGAGTGAAGCAAGGGCCTCCTGCTGCAAAGAAGGAAAAAAATGCAGAGGAGAGATTGCTACCCTAGAGCCAGGACTCCAGGGCAAAGATAAGGGAGGGAAGGAGAAACAGGACAAGGCCACTTGTTACCCCCTGGTGTGAGCTGGGAGAGGAAGGGTAGCTCTTCCCTGGTGGGTGTGAAGGGAAAGGGTGGGGAAGGAGGAAGCTCCTGGGGGGCAGTGGGGCGAGAGGGACAGTGGGCCACAGGGCTGGGGCGCACTGGCAGGCAATGGGGTGGTGAGGCTGGATGGCAATGGGGTGGAGGGCTTGTTTGCGGCACAGCAGCCAGATGGGTGCCGAGTGAGACATGCTGGGGAGCAAGGCAAAGTCCTCGGGGGCAGGAGATGTGTCGGACGGTGCGGGTACGGTGCCGGGCGGGCGGCGGGGGCCGAGGCTCCGGGGCAGGGTGTGGCCGGGGCCTGCAGGTTTGGGGGGCGGACGGGATGGGGTGGGGGGGAAGATCCCGGGTCCCGTACCTGAACCGCTCCTGCCCCGCCGTGTCCCAGAGCTGCAGCTTGACCCTCTTGCCGGGCTCAATCTCCACCAGCCGGGAGAAGAAGTCCACCCCCACGGTGGGGTCGGAGTGCAGCGGCCCCGGGAAGCGGCCCTCGGTGAAGCGGTGCAAGAGGCAGGACTTGCCCACGGTGGAGTCGCCCAGCACGATAAGCCGGAACTGGTAGATCCAAATCGCCGCGTCCATGGCGGCCCCGGCCTGGCCCGGCTCCGCCTTGGGGCTCTTCCTGGGGCTCCTGCGTGGCCGGTGCCTGCACCGCGCTCCGATCGCCCCAACGCCCGGCATCGGCGCAGCGGGCGGGCGGCGTCGGGGTGTGCGCGGGGCCCGGGGAGCCGCTCCCGCGGGTGCAGGGACGGGGCCCCCGTGCCGGCCGCGCCGAGCAGGGCGGAGGCGGCGGCGGCGGGCGGGCGGAGGCCGGGTCCCCCCGCCCCGCTCCCGGGGCGCCGCGCCGGGCTCCCCCGGTGGCTGCCCGGGCGGGGCAGGGCGGGGCGGGGCGGGCGGTGCCCGCGGGCGCTGTCCCTTCAGCACCGCGCTGCCCCGCTCCCGCCGCCGGCCCCGGCTCTCGGGCCGCGGCTCCGCGCCCCCGCCCCGGCTGCCCCCGGCCCTCCCGCGGCGGGGGGCGCGCTGGGGCCCGCCTCTCCCGCCCGTTCTGCGGTGGCGCGGCCGAGCCGCCCGCCGGGGCCTCCCACCGTGCCGTCATGTGCGCGGCGCGACGCGGCGGGGCGGGCCCTCCCCCGCGGCGGGCAGGGAGCGCGGCCCCGGGCCCGCCGCCCGCCCCACGGCGGCTCTGCGGAGGGGACCGCCGGCCGCCCACCGTCGTACTGCGGCAAGGACGCTGCCCTGCAGCTCCAGCCCGTGCCCAGGGTCCAGCTCACCCGGCAGAGCAGCATCTCCCGTGGGCAACAAGTGTGTGTGTGTGGGAGGTCCAGGAGAAGGGGGAGGTTGGGGGGGAACTAGGCCGGCCTGAAAAATCGCGTGGGAGAGAACCGGGCTGTTTAAGCGTGAGATTTGCAAAGAAAAGTGGGAGCAGTGGGAGCAAGTACTGGGGAAGGAGCAGAGGAACCAGATGAGCAGGTGAAAAAGGGGCAGGGAGCTGAAGAAAACTGTCCGGTGGGGTAGGAGGTGGGCAGGGGCTGGCTGGAGGAGTGCGAGCTGGAAAGGAGATGGAACAAGTAGAGGAACAAGTGCCAAGTGGTAAAGATGCGCTGGGCAAGTGGCGAAAGGGAAAAGGAGAGTTAGCGAGCTAGATATTACCAGAGAGAACCGTGCAAACCGTCTTGAGAAAAGGCATAATACTGGAAATAGGCTCTTCGTTTCCTGGTGGAACAAACTGCACGTATTGGGCCTCTGTGAAAGTACCTTTACCTACTGTAACAGAACAATTCTGTCAGTAGAGATGCCCGACGGAGAAATTTCTTTGCCCCCCTGGGATAATCAGCTAAGTATCATGTTATGATAAATCTGCTGAGCAATAGATTCCTCAGATTTCTTTTGAAGTCTCAGAACCTTGTGGATAACAAACACTAACAGGCCTCAGATGGCTGGTAAGGGCATTAGAGCCAAATAAGCAGAAATCCTAGGACTTCTGGTAAACAGAATTGCATCAGCTTCTTCTGCAGATTGGGCTGGGGTGAGGGAGGCGGGGGCAGAGAGCCTGAGAACCAAGCAGAGAAGGCTGGGTGAGCTGGGAAGTAGGCTGTTGCTGGCAGAAGGTCAGCAGCAACTGGATACTCTTATGAATGGGCACTTTGATAGTGAAAAGGACAGGGAGAGGAAAAGGGTGACATTTTTTTTCCCACAGCCTGCTGTTTTCCTCTGTTAATGTCGGTCACAGACGCAGCTAAAACCGTAACTACCTGTGGCTGGGTAGAGGCATATCTGAAACCACATTTCTTTTGTAACTCTGTGGGGCAGTTTGTTATGACGAGTATTCTCATTGCCTGAGTCTGGTTTTGTTATTCCAATGTGTTACGTGATCACCAGTGTGAGACCAGTATGTTTCCTCACATAGGCTTAGGTAGAGCTTGCAGCTCCACAGCATGAATGAGTGAGACCAAGGGCACCTTCACCTGACTAAGGGCAGGGTGAAGTCAGAAGAGGGGTTTCCATGCGCCGCTCAGGAGATCATGTCCTCCAGCCCCAAAATGAGTCGGGCTGGGATGTGCAAGCGTGGCTGGCCTTAGGAGACTCAGACGGGCGACCCCAGAAGCTTCCAGCAGAGACTTGGCGTGGCAGCCCAGAATCTATAAAAGGCACAGCCAGAGCTGCCAGAGGGATCTATCTTGCTGTGCGTGATGAGCTGAAGCTGCAGGATGCCGCCAGCTCCAAGAATCTGGACTCTCCAGGGACCTTTTGGGCTGGCCAGTCAGTCCCCAGGACTTAGAGACTGTGTGTCTGCGTGTTTCTCCAAGTGTGTTTCCCCCTGAACCCTGCACATTTCTCCCCTGTACTTTCACCAGCTATTCATGTAAAAAATAAATTGAACATAGGTTGTACTTGACTAGTTGCTCCTCTGAGTAACAATTAAAATAAAACAATGTTAACTCAGATAAATGAACGTTCAGAAGGGTAAAATCATTCCAGTTCTTGCAGTTCTACATGAGACATGATTACAGGTTTCTCCTAAGGATCTTTTCTAAGTGTTCTGACAAAAGTGGCACTTAGATACATGAAGTATTTGCATGTGAAACAGAGATGTGAGGTACGTGATATCGGTAGCTCTGATACTTGCTGAATGTGAACAGGGCAAAATTTTAGGTGAACTTTGCCCATTAAATAATATCTAGATCCTGCATGGATCACCACCCTGGCTAACACCCACAGGTCTTCAGAGCCTAAAGTATGTGCTCTCCAGCTTAGATGCACAGCAGCTTGCTGTCTTTTGCACATCTGGGCTGGAAGAACCTCGCACTAATGCATTACACAGCTCATTTCATACCTAACAGGTGAGCAAAGTCAACTTGCCTATGGCATTTATAATTGAGCTAAATATGTTTGCAACTATTTTCAGGCTTCCAGAGTCTGGTCTGTCTAGCTAAGCTTGTCATTGTAGAAAGACAGTAGTATATAAGTGCATATATATCCAAAGCACAACCTTGTACCTTTATTTGGACCTTTTGAGTGTCATATGTTAAATGCTACCTAGGGAACCTGCATTTTTCATGTCTGCTGTGGAGTGGACAAGGTGGCTGAATTTTATCTCCAAGTCATTCAGTTTTTGTTAGTTTACCAGTGGGTACAGATGCCCTGACAACATGCAGTCCATCACAAAGATCTCTGACCAGCAGTCAGAAGAAGCAATCAAAAATAGGTATACTTTACAGACTTGGAATGGTTAAAGTGGAGAGGTTAAAGCAGCAACACGAACCTCACCTTCCCTCAGACAGTTTCCACCACCTGAGCTTTGGCAACTTGAATCTGCTCTTCCCAGGAAGGTGCATCAAACCTAAATTCTGGGAAATAATAAAAAACCCAAACAAATCCAAACCTCCAAATCTACTTCATTATTAGCTAGGTGACTGCACTAAGCCATAAATCCAAGACCTCGCAATCTAAAAATTCCTAATTTCTTTCCACATTTTTGAGTTGACATGGATTTTTCTCAACCTTTGATAAGTGGATAGATCAGAGAGCTCCTGAAGAATGTGCACACATGATTACATGGAGGCTTAGAGAAACATGGACCAAAGTAACTGATTCTCAACCCCAGTCAACCTGAGACTGAGAAACTATGCTTTCTGTTGGCCCCCAAGAACCTAAGAGAACTGAGGGACCAGTCTGGAAGCAAGATGCTATCCATGCCTGTTTTAATTGCCTAGGCTATTGGTCTGGAGGCTGATACAGCTGCTCATTTTCAACACAGAAAAAGTTTCAATAGATGTAAGCTGTTGGAAGATGTTGGAAGTGCCGGTCTTTCTTAGGGTTATGCTCCATTTGGGAGCCAGCTTGGCCGAAAAGGTAATTTGGTGCAGTATGTGGATCCTTGAGCTAAGATCTGCTTTGGAATGGTTCCTAGCAAATTCAGCCCTTAGAAGAAATGACAGAGAACAAATGTTAAAGGCAGTAAGAGTGAGAAGCCCTTGTGTTTTGTTTTTGTAGAAAAGAAGATGTAGGAGACCTGTTCCGGTGTGAGGTCCATCTAGGCCATTATCTCTTCTGAGATTGCTGGTGAAAGTATGTTAGTACTGGCAAATGTGGTGGAGGACACTGGACCCACTTTCAGAGACATCACAGTCTACACTGCGACCTTATTTGATGCTGTAAGTGAAAGATAACTCCTGTTCCAGTGGTCTTTGTAAAGTCAACCTGAGAGGTGTGTTTTGAGCAAGTGCAGGTGAAGTAATTTTGGATTGAGTAAGGATGCTTCTTTTTTGGAGAAGACTGTACTGTGCAGGCATGTATGTCAGTGTGGGCACTCCCGCAAACATCAAGGTGGATTAGCCAGTGAGTAGGATAAGAGGCTTAGGAGCCATGTGTTGGAGCTGCCATCGGTCTGGGCTGGATACTGGAGAGACGAGAGTGGTCTGACAGTTGGCTCCTGGAGGGACCAGGAGGTTTAAGCCAATTACTGGAGAGACCATGAGGACAGGTGTCAACCGAGACCCATCTGCATGTATAGGTCTCTGTGCATGAGTCAAAGGGAGACTAGGGGATCCATGGACAGTTACTGGGGAGATACATAATGCATATATGTTGATGTTGTGTGGGGTCATGCAAAGTAAGCTGGAAAGCCAAGGGTCCAGGGTCAGTTACTGGACAGATTCAGTGTCTAAGGCTAACTAGTGGAGGGATCCATATTGTATGTACGTACACATTTCACACTAACAAACCTTTAACTGCCAAAGAGGGGGACAAGATCAGGCTATGCCATCTGTGCTTGGTGGTCAGCTATGTATATGCGTGTGTATATGTGTGGCCCACATATACACATCTGTGGGCCTATTTGGAATACATGCAATAGGCCACCTCACCACTGACTGCATCTGGCAACACGGAGCTGCAGCAGCCTTGCCTTTGTTGAGCTACCAGATTTGGCAATCCTCAAGCCAATGAGTTTCTCTCACAACATAGAAAGAAGCTCCAGCATGCGCAGATGAGTGACTCTGCACTAAGTACACCATTCTCACCACACCCTTCCCAAGCGCTCCAAGGCCCAAACCCAACAGAGCTCTTCAAGCTTTCTCAGGTGATGTGCTGCCCAGTGAGACAGGGAAGACATGGCCATTCCTTCCTGGGATTTGATGCACCAGTTACAGAAGGCAAGATGAGCATCTCATTGTGTGGCAGGCAGCAGGAGCTCAGGTCCTCTGTGACAACTGTTTAGATAGTCTTCTATCAACTGCTTACTATAATCAGAGGTCACCAAAGAGCACTTCTCCTTCAAACATGGGGAATCAAAAGATCAAATGGGCAAGAAAATGGCAACCAGTTCTGGGCAGTGGGCCACCTGCACTACCCCTGGGCCAGTGCAGTAAACACGTTGGATTATAATGCATTGCCAGGGCTGGTAGTCAGCAGGCTGTTCCTCTAACACATTTGAGCAATCTCTCTATGGGGACAGGAGATATAGGGGACTGTTTATCTTAATGACTTACTACCACAAGGTGGGCAGATGATTCCAGAGTGTATTTCTCTACAGTGCTTCTTTTTGCTACTGCAAATTTTTCCTCAGCTCACAACAGCAGCCTCCAGCTATTGCTGGGTGATGTGACTTTGGTTTCTGGTCTGCCTCACTGTTGGTGAGGGCTTGCTCTAGCAAGAAGAAGAACTAGAGTGGAATCATAGAATCATGGAATCATTTAGGTTGGAAAAGACCTTTAAGATCATCAAGTCCAACCATAAAAAGGAAGGAAAGCACATTTTTACTTCCAAACCCCAGTGGACAACAGCAGCGCTACTGTGTTCTCTGTAAAACCTGTTCCCCTGCCAAGTATTGAAAGGGGTGAGGAGCTTTTGGCCCCCTGTGGGGAAACAGCACAGGCCATGTGCTAAACTATGACTGACTAGGAAGATCTCAGAGTTCCCTTCTCAGCCATACAAAAAGTACAGTGCAAGTGTGCAGAGATGTATGCAGGGAGGCAGAGAAAGGGATGAAACAGGCAGGATTGGAAGAAAGCCATACATAACTTTCTAGAGTACTAAGGCTAGAAGTGGATGCACCCTGGCCTCTGTTCAGATGAGTATTTGTCTGTATGGCACGTGCAATAGCCATTTAATCCACCAACAAAAGGTCACTATGAATGCAAAGCAGCAGAATAGTGCTGAAACTTCAACTCGCAAAATTTATTTATAGTGTAGAAGTGCACAAACAGAATTTGTAATTCTAGCTAACTTGAGAAATTAAAGATCTCTGCAGCATGTCCAACATCCTCACAGTTCTTAAAATATACCTACTCCATAAAACAAAGGTGTAACATCTGTGTATCTGTAATGTTTCCATGTGTGTGTATTACTGATTTAGCAGAATTCACATTCTAACATTTAGAGTATGAGGATGAATGTTGAAGATTTTCATGGATAAGCAAACAGTGAAAATACTTTCCCTTCCTCAAAACATATGCTATGGTCTGGCATGCTGAACAGGTGCGATATATACCGAGTAAATTGCTCTTCACTCTTTAAAAATCAAACATTACCAATGAAAGCATTTGCCTTTTTTTTTCATTTTCATAATCATTCTTATAGGAACTTTCAGACTTTTATCTTCTTAATTATCACTTAAGTTGTCACACATATCTTTCTTGGAAGGAAAGGTTGTTTCTTTGAAACTGTTAAGGACCTTTGCAATTTCATAATTTTGTTCAGTGCTTATTTCATGACTGCCTCAAAATTGTTTTATTGTCAAGAGAAAAAGAATGCAAAACACAGCAGTTAAAATACCCAACTAATGATGTTTTTCCTTTCTCCCTTTGAATCTACCTGGGTGGCCCTTCTCTACACAGACGCTAGTCCAATAGGGCTGCTAGTGTAGCCAAAGCAGAGAAATGTAGCACTGTCTAGAAAGTCAAACATCTTATATAAGTAACAAGATCCCAAATTTGCTAGGAGGTGAGAAAATGAAGTCCACTGTGGTTTCAGCATTTCTCATTAGAGGGCTCTTAAACCTCATTACTTCCAGGTTGGTGACTAAGACCATTGATGACTGTGGTCACCAGTGCTTACAACACAGTATCAGCTCTGCAATATTGCATACTGGTATTTAATTTTGGGTATATTGCGGAAGACTGTTTTGACTATTTAGTAATAATGATCAGTAAGGAGTAGCCATTAGCGGGAATGTATTAACAAATATTAATTGGATAAAGTTTTAAAGTTTAGAACTGACCTGTCAATTTTCTAAGCACTCATAGTGAACCCTGGCACACACAAATATGCATATAAATATACACACACACACATACATTTGGATACAAGCAAGTGACAATGTTTTTGTACTTTTATCAGCATTTCAGTGACCATAGGCAGTACTTCCGTGAAAGCAGCCCCACCAACCCTTGCACACATACGTGCACAGGTCATGACGAATTGGTGAGGAAAGCATTCTGCATGGTACCTAGGGGTGCACTGGCACAGCACGGTATCGAACAGGACTGCATGCATCTCCTGCACGGGAGTCCGGCTTTGCTCCTATAGCTACTTTCATCTTCCTGCTACGCAGCACAGGCCCCTCTGAACCTTCAGGAAGACACACTCCCACTACTTCAGTGCAGGCCTAGGGCACAGACCCTGCACCCGCACCCCACTGCGCACACCCGGGGGCTGTGAAGTACGAGGCCCGACACGCAGCGGTACCCCCACACCACAGAGCAGCGCCCCGCGCTGCCCACTGAACCCAGCCTCCCTCAGACACGGGCACGGAGGACGACGGGCCCCAGAGAGCCCAGCGCATGCAGGGCCGGCCGGCGCAGGGGTTCAGCTCCGGCCCTTCAGCCCTCCCCGCCCCCTCGGCCCCGCAACCTACGCCCCAGCGGCCGCGCACGCGCCCCTCCCGCCGCTCGCGCTCGGCCCAGCCCCGGCGGGGCGGTGCAGTGCAGCGAGGAGCGCGCATGCGCCCAGCTCCCGCGGCCCGGCGGGCTGCGCTGCGCTGCGCTGCGCTGGGGGCGCCGTTGTAGCGCGAGGGGGCGCCCGGCGCCGCCGTGAGGGGAGCGCTCGGCCCCCGCCGCGCAGGACGGGCAGGCGCGGGGGGGGTGAGGAGTTCTGAAAACCCGTCATAAAGTTCACGTAGAGCTTTTTAAAAACAAACCTTTTAACACAGAATAGTAGAAAAAGTCCATGGTTTACCTGCCAAAATCTACGCCTTGCCTTAAAAGCGTGTGGTGTTCAGCCCATCGTGTCTCATGGAACACGCTGGGTTTACGCGGATGTATAAGCAATAATTAAGCTTGGTAAGAAGCTGTGATGATGTGTTGTGCTAGTGGTGTGCTATGCCAGAGGTGTGCCCGCATGTTTGTGACCAATGGCATTTTAAAATGGAAAAAGCACGTTGACAAAGTATTTTTTGCTGAAGCCAATGGGAAAACCCTTGGTGCTGAGGGGATTCTCAGTGGTTTTCAGGATCAGACCCACAGACAGGTTTATAGGTGGATCATTTTTAGAAAACACACTTTTTCCAGAAATAAATTCCAATTACTGTGGTTAAGATGCATTTCCCCCACTGTCTTCTCTGAAGTTTCCCCAAATTACAGCATCACGTTCACTGCGCTAACAGAAACACCATAATGAACGTTTCTTAGTACAAGCAGTTGTCCATATGAGACTATCAAACAGTTTGGAAGACAATTACTCAGCTGCTTTCAAGAGGGTTGTTTTATGAACACAGGCCCCCTTTCTGGGAAGTGCTAAGTGTGCACAGCTCTCCTCTTGGCTTCACAGGTCAATCACCAGTTCTCTTCGAGCCAGACCTGAAGATAAAAGCCAACTTACCTTAGTCAACACTTATTAAGCCTCATTAGTCTTATCAAACATTCCAGTTTTCATATTTCATTCAAGTAGATGCATTTATGTCAAACATTTGTAGCGACACTATTTGTTATATCTTTTTTTTGCCTACATCCAGTAGTTACAGCTAGCCAAAGCCAGCTGGCAAGCTCAGCTACCTGGTCCTTTGATTTAGGTCATTTTTCTATGCAAGCCTTCGTGATGATCCTGAAGTGTGACTAGATCAGAGTTCGAGATCAAATGTATATGTAAAGTCTTAAGAATCACTCCGAATTTATGCCAGTTTAACTCAAAATCTGGCTCATGATTTTCAAATATCAGAATGTCTTGTTCTTTCTTTTGGTAAGTACTGACTTATTTGTAAGGAAATGGGAAAAGGTCTGACAGTTCCAGGTGGGTCAAAATACACATCAATACATATTTGACTGCAAATTTAGAAAGTTCTTTTTCTTGAGTATGCGTTGTCTAATATATTGTACTGTTTACAGCTCCAGGAAGCACAATGGTCTTTTCACAATGCAAAAGTAATTAGAGCTCCTTGAAAAAGTTTTAACTTCACCATTTATGCACTGCAGATAACAGGCAAGCATACCTTTACCGTGCTGAGAGAATTGAGCAACCATTGATTTCTGCACACTGCTGAGAGAAACGGAAGGTGTCTTGGAAGTGATCACTGTAATACTGAGGTGTCATGATGTGACTGCTGAAGTTGTGGCTGATACCACTGTCTGGTTGGGTAGGCTGGGTAATGGTGGCAAGGGGTTTGGTGGCATAAGTGGGCTCAGTGGTAGTGGTGGACTAAGGATATTGGTCGATCAAGTGGTTGTTGGGGATCAAGTGGTTATTGGGGAGGTACGTGAAAAATTTGTATCACACAGAAAAATGTAAACAAAAGAAACAGGACACAAGACAAAGTTACAGTTTTCATAAAATTGTGACTTTGTAATAAAATCATGCAAGTGATTCCTGTAAATCAGTCTAGCCATTCTTTCTCTTCTTTCACAGATGTAATAATAAGTCATTTTCATGCATGGGATATTACATTTATCATACCAAAACAGAATGACAAAACAACAATCACAGTACTCTGTTACATGGTCATTCAGTGTTGGATACCAACTCTTTGCCTATGTTTTTCCTGTGGAAAGACCTAACTTGTAGTTTCTAAGACTGAAGGCCAAGAGTGTAAGGAAAAGTTATAAGAAAAAAAATCAATCAAAATTCTGGTCAATGTTTTAAGTTGCATATGAGTAGCAAATTTCATAGACTTACTGCTACCTTACACTGTTATAAATGAGATAAAATTCTGAAACATAGAGAACACTTTACCATGAAACAGCTAAGCTTTCAGATAAGGACATATTTTATTTTTGTAAACCCTCCCCCAACAAATCTCCAAGAATAATTCCTCTATCCTTAATTTATTTTTCAACATAACATTGATTTTACTAAGGCTGTGTATATATTAAGACTGTCAGATAAAAATAATTCTGTGATCAATCTTAGTCCTAATGGAATCATAATAGGAAAAGGAATAGGAATAGGAATGGCTAAAACTATCTGGTTACATTTCTTAGTAAAAATGTTTAGGAAAGCATTTCAGCACATGACGTTAAGTGGGTACTTAACATTTTCCTAACCTGGCAACTAAGCTCTGCAATTGTCTGGAAGACTAATATTGTCTGATACTCATATTGACAAAAAAAAAGTAAATTAACATTGCTTACTTTGTGTTCATTTATGAGAACAACTAAATTTCACTTTGCATGTATATTAAACTGTAGGTTCAAAATGTCTTCCAGTACCTTCCCACATGGTGAAAGTTCAACTAAAGTAATGCTATGTTAAAGGTGCAGATTACATAATTTACTCATTAGTGGACTGTCTTGCCAAGATTAAAACAGAGAGTGGAATGCTGTTCCACAGGTCTGGTTGACACCCAACCTCTTTAAATTTTATTCTACTTTTACAAAACATTTTCCTCTCTTTCCTCATTTAAAAAAGGTGTTTAGGAACTGTTCAGAATAAAAATACCAAGACCTAAACTCTAACATTGATAAAAGAGCAGACATATTTAAAAAAAATCTTTAAGTACTTAACACTGAAATAGAATGTTCTTGAGAAAAGGTAATTATTTTTCTAAGAAGGAATTGATATGAAACATGAGCATGTTACTTAACTAAAATTTCTTCAAGCAGGAAGTTTTAATGAAATGGCTTTTGTATATGTAGGAATTTTAGAAAAAAAGAATATAAAGCTGTTTACCTCTGCATTATTTGTATAACCTTATAGTATCTGTTTTCTACAGCATTTTATTATATGTAGAATAGTTTTATTTTACACCATTCAAACGTCTGGTATTACTCATGTCTTGTTGATATTGACAAAAACTGCAATGAAGAAAAAATAATTTGATCTTAGTTTCACATTGAAGTTGATACTCAACTTCTGCTTTTTCTTGTGTAACACCTAATATGCTACTACAGGTGCTGTTCCTCCAAGTCTGGTTTAAAGTGTCAGAAGGCATGTTTTGATTTTAAGAATAATGTCTTTTCTAAAAATAAGTAACACTTCTTCCAATATAGATACAAACAGCAAAAAGAAGAAAGAAAAATAGGTGAGACAATGTAAGACTTCAGAAAGGAACTGGCAGAAACCATGCGTCTGTTAAAACTACTGAAATCACCCTGCATGATCAACCTAATAAGCATTACTGTGTTTGGGTCTGGGCTCTCCAGTACAAGAAGGAAAGCAGCATATAGGAGGCTGTCCAGTGGAGGCCACCGAGATGGTCAGGGGGCTGCAGCATATGACATCCAAGAGAAGCTGAGGGAACCTGGAAAAGAGAAGGCTAAGGGGAATCTTATTGCAGTCTTCATCTTCCTGATGGGACGATGTAGAGAAGACTGAGCCTGACTTTTCTTGGAGGCATGCAGCAAAAGGACAAAGGATGACAATCACAATTTGCAACAAGGGCTTTTCTGACTAGATGTAAGGATTTGTTTTTATTTACCATAAGGACACTTAAACACTGGAACAGGAACACAGAGGGTTGTGGAATCTCCAACCTTGGAGATATTCAAGCTTAGCAGGACATGGCCCTGAACAACCTGTTCTAGGCTGACCCTGACTGAGCAGGGGGGTGGGCTAGATGGCCTCCAGAGATCCCTTCCAACCTAAATTATTCTGCAATTCTATGCATGTTTGTTGATAAACCCTAAGAAACACTTTGAAAGGAACATTCATTAGTGTGGAACAGTTGGAGAACTACATTCACTTGCTTACCTTATAAAAATTAGGACATTCATGTGCAAAATAAATAAAATAAAATTCAGAGCATATTTTAATACTTGAAGGACTGATAGTGTTAATACTGGAGACTACAGAGACTCACAGTGTGATTACTGGAAACTGAATGATGTAGCTGGGTTCTTATGAACAATATAAACCCCACAAATACTACACAGAGCATTTCAGGGTAGGCAGATTCGTTAAAGGGAAACTGTCATGACTTAAATACATACAATACAGAGATACTGTATTCAATACTTGAAAACAAGAATATGGCAAAAATGGATAGGAATGAAAGAACTAGTTTTTCTTTGCTGCTTCTCTCAGAGATGACCATTTATCTGTGCATTACAGTCTGTACAGCTGCATGATATAGTACCTCACACCCAGTCATTCACTGATGAGGTAAAATATGCTGGTGCAACCTCTTTCAGAGAACCACTTTCTCAGTTCCCTGTCTTAATAATATCACGTTGACGCAGCCCAAGTCTGCAACACTGCAAATCCAATTGGATGAACTGTTTGTGTGTCAGGCTAAACTGTCTTCAAATTATACCAATTAATCTAATGAAACAATTTCTTCTGCCTGCAAATCAGGTTTTGTTTGTGATGGACCATCACAATGTTGCCTTAGATGTTCTTACCTACAACTCTTTTGTCAAGGTGTGGAGGAAAAGTGATAGTGCCAGTAAGGTGTAAAAACAGCCTTTGAAAGACTGTCCCAACTCTTCTGCTATGTTAGGAGTGGAAACTGGAGTCTCATCTGCCTGTAAAATACTATCCTGCCCTTAAGCCTGTTTTTGCCAGGGCCTGGTTAGTCTCTTCTCAGCCCTGGTCTGCATACAAGTGGTGAGATTTAAAGATAACCCACACGATGCAAAGTCTGTCTTTCACACACATGCAGGCCGGATCAGCTGTGGATTGTGGCCTTCACCACAGTGAGTTTAGTCTCGATCATTTATGACGATATCCCATCACAGACAAGCAAGTAATCTGAAATGAATACTACAGAAACAATGCAGTCTGAGTTAAGAAAGATCTCAGAATGGAAAGGTTTGCAATTAAATATACACTTGTGTTTTTCCTGTAATATCAAGGCTGAGTGCAATGTCACAGGGTATTTTGATAAAATAATGGGATCAATGTAGTAAACAGACTACTCCATTAGTGATTTAAAGACTAAAATTCCTAATCTGATGATATTAAAAACAGAGCAGGAGCACAGCTAAAATGTGCTTCCCCAAGAAGAACCCAATCCTGAAAAAATGGATCTACATCAGAGCTGCTCTTGTTACCCCAACCCCTTACCCACTATGCCTCTGCCTTTGCACCGGAACTGGAGGTCCTCCCCTTGACAGGAATCTGATTCAGAGAGCTGAGTCAATAAAAGACTGATCTTACTTAAGAAAAAAACCCAACCCCCCAAATCCCACAATGTTTTCTGGTGGCTCAACCAGCTGCATGGGCTCCCTGCAGCATTAGATGGATACTGGAGAAGGGGCAGGACCACACAGCTCGAGGAGGAAGGCTCAGCATCATGCTTCATCCTGGAACAGGAAAGCCTGTCAGTGCCCGGGAGGGTACGGTTCCCAACATCCCATACCAGAGTGGGGCAGGGATCCCACGCTGAAGACATGAACTGGACGGTGGGCATAGCGCACACCAGAGTGTCAGATCCCAGGCCAGAATAACTGTTTTGTACGCTTTGCCCAGTCTGACAGAAATGCAGCCAAGTGCACCCATGTGATCCACACCAAATTCGCTTTGCCACGAGTGTCTCTCTGGAAAATAAAACACAAAGTCTTCCCAAACTTTGGGAATATTTATTGGGCTATAATTCCTAAATAATGTGGAAAGCTTTCACATAGGATTATGTCCCAGCCTGTATAGAGGAAACTCTAGGCAATTCACTGGGTCTTTTCAAATAATATTTTCATAGTCATCAGAGTGATCAACTAAAAACAATCAAAACAATTCTGTTTAGTCCAAACAGCAGAAGACGCCTGTTGTGAAGAGGTCTTACTGTAGGCTGCGGCTGGACAGTCAGAGGGGTGAAATGCTATTCTATGAAACCACTGGGAGAATATGGTTTTCTTAAGAGAAAGAAATCTGTCTGAGGATTGAAGAGCAATTTCCTTCATTTCAGGGAGAAGTGTTTGGGAAAAAAAAAATCATGCTATCAGCATGTGCTAAGTAGATTCAAATTTTGATGGTCCTTGAGCTTTATTATGTCTGCCTTTCTGAGACACAGCTCATGGTTTGAAGCTGTAATCTCCAGTTTTCTCATTAGCTCTTTCAATATCATTTATGTTGGTGTCAGTGCTGCAAGACTAAAGATTCGAGGGAGCTGTGTTTGGGCTGGGTGCAAAGCCAGTGTCCTCTGAGATTTTACTAGTTATTACTGAAATTAGCACCCACATCAGTTTGCTCCAGGGGCACTACATTTGTAGCAAAACCCCAATTATTTTCCTGGGTACAGTTCCAAGCGGGGCCCACATCCCAGGCGAACAGGAAGCAACGGTGGTGTGTGAGACCAGAACTGCTGGTGTATAAAGAGTTGTGTGATCCCATATTAATCACCCCAATAATGCCACCCTCTGTCTTACCATTTCTGTTGGCTCTGGTGGTTTTCAACCACAATCAAGTACCTAAATTCCATTCTTGATCTTTTATCTGAAACAAAACTCTCCATATATTGAAATTCACACCCTTCCTCCTTCCGTTGCTTTTGCTTTATTAATACCTTTTTTGACACTGTGATGCGGAAACGCATTCTGCTTCATATTCCTTCTTAGCAGAGACAGCAGACCCACCACTGCGCCGCAGGATATGTGGATGCAGCCATAAGGCGTGTTTTTGCACTGAGTAGCTTACTGTGATGTTTCTCAGATTCATTTTTTTATGGCTAATTTTAGAGAATAGTAGAATATGTTCATTTCAAAATTGTGATTTCCTTCATCTGCAAATCCTTTTTTTCTATAGATACAGGACGGGAAGGAATCTTCTGGCTATCATCAGGGCTAACGCTCTGCTGCCAGGTAGTTATTTTCTTGTTTCTGCTACTCCTATGGAAAATCTGTTCCAGGCCCTGGTGGTCCTAATAGAGACAGCTGTATTGCAAATATTACTGAGGAACTGCCTTCTCATTTTCAGCCTAAACCTAATAATATTTCATATATACATGTTTGTTCTTGTGCTAATGCCTTTTATTTTTAAAAGTGTCTTTCCTTTTATAGGGTTTGCTCTCGGTGCACTTTCTGACAGCAGTCACGTCCTATCTCAGTGTCCTTTGCCAGACTAGCAAGCCAAGCTCCCGTGGTTTCCTATAGACCCTTTTGCATCTTCTGCACATTTTTCTTGAACAGGAGTAACCAGCATATACACCATATTTCAGAAGAAGTGTCCCCAGGACTTTGTATAGTCCATCTTGACTCCAGCTGATGCATCCTAGGATTACATTTGCCCTTTGTGCAGCTATTAGGCCTTTTCAGCTCACGGCCACTCTGGGAACAGCAAGTATTTCTTTGCCTTAGCTCCTCTTAATCATTTCCAAATGATGACCTTATGCTACAAATCTTTGTTACTAGTTTCCCGATAAATGACATTGTGTTCTATAGTGATAAATTTAATCTCAGTCCTATCATTCAAGTTCCCAAGGCTGCATGGTTCTTCCAAATAGTTTTCAAAAATTTATAACTGGCTTCTAACTAGCAAAAACAAGAAGAAAATAATGAAGCAGCAGAGAAAAACTGCCTTACGTATTGTTTTATTGTTTCAGTTGTTTATCCTAATTTTGCTCATTAGTTTGGCCTTTTTTCCTTCTTTTTCTAAGAGAAAAGTGGTTATGTTGGAGAGGAGTGTAAGACGATGAAAAACTGGAAATGTGAAAATGCGCAATTGTTGAATTAAAAAATAAATAACATTGTATTTCATAATAAACCAGGAACTTTTATTAAATAAATTATATTTGAAAAATCCTTATATTGATATTTTCCCAGAAAAAGCTTAATCAAGGAAAACTCACTCTATTATTCTAAGAATGTATTATATTAAAAAAAGCAAATTTCTTTAGAGACCATAATTCTTGTATGTAGCATGGATAAAGAAACAGGAAAAAAAAAACCCGCTGTGGAGGAAATCATAATCCGACCTTGAAGGACCTCTAGTGGCATAAATACTTCCGATTAAAAAAACCCCTAAAATTATGTTTGCTCATTCTTTTACAAGGAATCTTTTAAGTTCAATTTCTGTGATATTTTTTGTCTTTCCTTTTGTGGATAAGGTAAATGCAGAAAATATAATTTTTATAGTAACAGACAACAAAGAGTCTAGGCGTACAATAGCATTGCACTTTTAAGTTCCCTGAAACTTAAAGCAGATGCTGTCAACTCAAAAATTATGTTCTGTTTTTTTACTTGTTATCATTGTTATCTACTTTTATCACCTATTCAAACTTATGATTTTCTTAGCAGGCAGAACAGCCTAATAGGACACAGTGAAATAAAACTGTTTAACAAAAAGGAGTTGAAAGCAGATGAAGATACCAGAGCTATGTCTGTGCCTCATTTGTTATGGCTGTGCTTATTCTTTTATTTGTTCTTAGCTCAAAAGCAATTTTTTTTGAAAAGCAGCAAAAAAAGCTATGCTGTTACTTTTGGGTTATCCTTTAACCATTCTAGAAGATAAGAAGCTGTAAGAATACTTAGATTCTTAGTTCCTTTCACATTTCAAAATAGTTTGAAATTTAGATACAAATTTTGAATAGAAAGAATTCATTTTTAGATAATTCTACAAATGTATTGCTAATAGTTCTTTGTGAACAGTTTTTCTAAGTCAAAAAAGAGAGATATACCTACTAGTCTGGAGGTGCATTAAGCATCCAAATACATCCTGCATGCAGATAAACTATAGCCACTCCCAGGGATTTCACTCACCCTGGAAAAGACACAGTAAACCATGTTACAGTGAAACTGGTTACTTCTGTAGAGCACCAAGAACAGCATTTCCGTATCTGAAAGAGGATGCACAACCTTAGATGCACACACTCCCAAGTTTCCATCAGTGGACAGCACTGGGGAGTGATAGGATAGGTGTCTCCGGAGCCCAGCAGCCTGGCCGGCACACACTCCAGGCAGCCGTGTTGCTTCGCTGTGGCAAACTCAGGGGCTGACAAAATCCAGAAACATACACCCATGGTAACACTTGAGGTGAACCCTGAATCGTAGTAAAAGCAGGAGCTGAACACAAAGTTGTGTTGAGACGTCTCAGATATCTCTGCATTCATGGCCATGGTTGTCCATAAGCCATAAAAATTTCCTGAGATAGCAAAGTTTATCATACTCAGAATTGAACTTTGTCCCCAAAGCTTAACAAAGCTATCAGCACTTTTTATAATCATTCTTGCTGTTTTTTTTTTAAATCTTCAATTTTTTTTTTGTTAAAGAAATTAAATTACAAAGAGGCTTAGACTGCCTGTTTAAACTCTTACTCCTTTGTTTCACATTTTAGCAGTACATAGATGCCCCCCTAGGACCCCAGTCCTGCAGCTGAGCAGCTCTGCAGTAAAGCCCCAGCCTGGCAGTGGCTTTCTCTTGCGAGGCTGCTGCAGCCTACCTGTAGCAAGGATTTCAGAGAGCTGAGCTTAAACAGAGACAAAAAGCACCAAAGATATGATTTTCCATCTTTGGAGAATCAGCAGCAGATCGCAGGTATAGGATGGATGAAATTAAAGGTGAAGATAATAGTACCACAGCTGTGGAGCTTAGATATGATGAAATGTGCAGGGTCT
This sequence comes from Nyctibius grandis, assembly GCF_013368605.1. Taxonomy (NCBI): domain Eukaryota; kingdom Metazoa; phylum Chordata; class Aves; order Nyctibiiformes; family Nyctibiidae; genus Nyctibius; species Nyctibius grandis. The sequence continues at coordinate 109,172,882 of NC_090659.1, forward strand.
GATAGTTCTGCTTCTTTTTTTTTTTTAATCTTGTTTTTATACTAACTATCACAACACTGAAACTGATCTTGACAGACTGATTTCTTGTGGGAGTCACAGCAGGATTTTTATTGGATTAGGAATTCAACATTTAAAAATCCATTAACTATTCTGTATACAAGTGAAGGAAAAACATAAAATCCCAATGTAATATAGAAATGGGTATGTATATGTATGAATATAGCAGTATATTTATGAATGCTCTTTTAAGATATATAATTATACAGCTTTTCTCTCATGTTGGCCTACAGCTTTACTATTACATTATCGCAGAGTCAAAGAAGGGATTTGGGGACCAATCTTCTCCCACATAACCAATACCTTAGTGGTTAGGGCCTGGCCCTTGGGAAATGGAAGACTAAAATTCACGTTTCTGCTGAAAAGGGACTGGCAAGTACATGAAGTTATGAAGATGACCTGAAAATGGCAGAATAATGCCTCTTTCACACAGCTTGAATGTCAGAACTGTGATGCCAGCATATCCAGGAGAGTGACAAATATTTGCACCACCAAGAGCAGAAGATTGCTCTTCCTGGAGGCACCTCTGGGGTTTAATTCCATCACCTGTGACACATATAGAGCATCACTAAAAGTGAGAGTCATTAAAAAACCCACCAGGGTATGCTAAATGCCATCAGGTTCTCCAGGTGAGTTTGGCTGAGATGTGGATGAAGAAAACCAGGATGAGGTAAAACCTTAGGCATGGGAGTCATCAGCAAAAAGGTGGGAGTTGAAGCCTTCGAAATAGAGGAGCTCAAGGCTGTGCACAAAGCTGGGTGAAATTAAAATTTAAGGGTTTAGAGTAACTTTGCCTCATGTAACCAGAAGAAATGTGAGACTTGAACTGCCAGCACACGAGGCCAGCCGCAGTCAGGCCTCCACACGCCCTGGGGGTCGAAGCCTGCGGCAGGGCTGGGGCCAAAGCGGCCTTGCAGGGCTCCACGCCAGGGCACCAGGCTGGGGCTGCTGCCGGGAAGCCCCGCAGGCTGCTGAGCCGGAGAGCACCAATATGAACTTCCCGCTGGCGCTCCTGGAGCAGCTCCTCTGCTCTGCTCTGGCCTGCACCCAGGGGGTCGCAGGAAGCCTGCGGAGCGGGGCTGGGGCTCGCCGAGGGGAAGGAACACAACGAGCACCCCCGGCGCAGGGAGCGGAGCCCCGCCCCCTCCGCCCAGGGACGAGCCACGCCCCTCCTGGGGGCGGCCCCTCGGCGGGCAGTTCCGCTGCGCCGGTGCCGCGTTCTTCCCTCCGCGCAGCGTCCTCCCGCCCGCTCGGCGGGCGCAGGGCCGGGGCAGCGCCGCGGCATGGAGGCGCCCGCTGCTGCGGCGGACGCTGCGCCCGGGGCCGAGACCGAGACGCCGCCTGCGGCCCCCGCCGCAGCCCCTCGGCGCCGGCTGCTGGCGCTGCTTGGGGCCAAGCTCTGCACATGGTGAGTCCCTGGACGCGGCCCCCCCCCCCGGCCTCCACATGGAGCCGGGTAGCGCCGGCCTCCCTGCCCGCCTGCCCCCGCGGCTAGGGCGGCGGGGGGCCGTGCCCCGGGCCGGTATCGCTGCTCCCCCCCCGGGCCGCGGGAAGCAATCTTTCAGTGCTCGGCGCCTTGGCCGATAACGCGGTCGGGATGCGGTGGCTTATCTGTGCCGCCGGGAGAAGCCGTGTGGTGCCCGGCGCGGAGCCAACGCCGCCGTAGGGCACCCGCCGCGGGGGGAGGCCTCGGTGCGGGCCCGGGGCTGCGGCTGGGAGCGGAGCGTGGGGCTGAGCGGAGCCGGGATCCTTCGGGAGAATCCTCCAAGCCGTCGCCCTGGCAGAGGCGGGAGCGGCGGGGTGTGGGCGGCAACCGCGAGAGTTTCGGCTTTTGGGGGTGGAGGGCGGCGTGAACGGCGGTTTGGGTGTGGGGCCGCGGTGGGAGCGCAGCCGAGCTACAGCCTGCAGCTGCTGTCGGGCGAGTGTGAAGAGTCGCTTCAGCTAAGATAGGTGTGGAATTAGCGAGGGATGTATTTGATTTTGGTAAACTAAGAGTGTAATCTCCCATGTGCACGCATGCACTTGATTTTTTTTTTTTTTTAGTAATTCTGGCTTATATTTTTTTCTGTTTCCTATTTTTTCTGTGCTTTTATCTATTTCTTATTTTTCTGTACTTTAATGTGTTCTGTACTCTTTTATTAACATTGTTGCGAAGAACAGGTCATGGGGGGCAGAGAGGGTAACAGAACAGAATAGCTGAGAGGAGGTGTGGAGTCCAGAAAGAGCAATATCCGCTTTCCCTCCTCCCTTGAATCAACTTAGGACAGAGACCCGTTCAAGTGTGTCGCTTAAAATGTGAGCGCTGGTTCAGCATGGAAAACTTGGAGAAAAAAATCTGCCAAGGTGTGCAGGCATGGCATGTGTCCCAAAGCTGCCTTCAGTGAGAGCAGAACTACCTCTTCTGACTTGCAGCCTGCGAGAGCTACTGTTCACTTACAGCTTCAGTTTCCGTCTGGGGGAAAAAAAAAAAAAAATCCCTGTTTAAAAGTTTTTTTTGGCGCTCTAGGTTTGGTCTCTAATAACAATTGCATCAGATCTCCTCGGCTGACAAACGGGAGCTGCTGGCTCTCCTGCCAGCCTCATGCTCATGAGCTGGAGTCTCACGACTGGGCTGCGTGGAGGTTTGTGCTGGCCAAGCAGAGTCTTATTCCAACGGGCAAAGCCTGCCTTTCCTTTTGGTTATCAGTTTTTCTCTTTTCCTTACTCCTGCCTGTGAGGAATGCCCCAAAAGACAAGATTAGGACCTTGTTGAACTGTTCAGTAGCCTCACCTGTGCTAGAAGTTTTGCCGAAGTGTTGCCAGAGGGCTGCACTAAGCGAGTCTGTTGATGGCAGTTGAAAGAAAATGAAGAGCTCTGGCTGACTTTTGCAAAGTCTTGTCAGAGATATTGAGTTTTTTTTTCCTTCCTTTTTCCCCCCAGGTGCTGGAGGCTCAGCCGCTTCAGCTTTCTTAGAGGCCTTTCTGAGTCATAGGAAGGTTTAATACTTGTATGTAATAAACAGTTCTTAAAAATATTTTTTCCTGTCCAGGGCTGTCTGGTAATCATGGTGGAACATGGCTTCAGTCTGAGCCTGCATATTCCTTTAATTACTTGCGTGAAAATGTGAGGTCATTCAAATGAAATGGTACCCCCCCAACTCAGGAAGGGTTCGGTAGTTAAAGCTGAAGTGCAAGTGGACTGTCTACATGAAGAGTATTGCCAGGCTTTGCCTGTTAGTGTTGAACTGGTGGCATAAATAAATTTAATTTTTGAAAAGCTGTGTTTATTTTCGTGGGAAAAAAAATCACATTAAAATTACAGGATTTATTAAACTAATAGCCAATAAAACGTTTAACTGTGGGCTTATTAAATTTTCTTTAACTTCCTCAGATATGAACTCTGATTGTATTTTAATATCTTGGGGTATTTTTCTTCTGCATTCCACATGGAGCCAAAGAAAGCCAGCCTGACTCTCATGGTGTCAAGAGCGCACATTGTTCAGCATTGGCTTTAGACCAATTTGTGGCAAACTTTTAAGTTCTTAAAAATCCCAAAATGCCTCCTAGTTTTGCTCATAGACATAGAAACAGCTAGCTAAGATATGGTGGCTGAAGGGAGAGGAGCAGTAATTACTTAGTAGCCAACTACCAAGCAGTAAAAAACAACAACAAAAAACCCCCTGAACTATAAAACTAAAAGGCCTTTTCAGACCACTTAACCTTGCGTCATCTGAGAGTCCAAAGTGATTTAGTCCTTGCCAATGCATTAAAAAAAAGAGCAGAGAGGATCAAGTTCTGGCACAGAAAAGTTAATAATGAATATATTTCCAAAAATGGTGATAAATTATTAATAAGAAAATCACAGTCATCGATACTCATGTCAATACCGGAATGAATGGAAAACTCATGTCTTCGAAGCATTTTTCTTTTAAGAAATTGTCTTGCAAAATGAAACCAATAGGATTTAAAGTTTACTCTTAAATTTTACAGAGGGTAAAACAGGTGGGTTTTTTTTATTTGTGATGGGAATTTAGTGGGCACTGAAATAATTAGGCTCTTGAACCCACATTTAACGAGGGTCATCTTATTCTGTTCAGACTGCCTTAAGCGCAGTTTGTGTTGCACTGGGCACATGGTGTCACCTTCACAATTTGAAGAAATTAATTTTGACACCTTGGCAAATGGTGTGAGGGGAAACCATTGGTGCTTCACGCTGAGGCTTGCACCTGGTGCTGGGCGCGTGAGTCAGGGCGAGGGGCTGTTATTTTACGTGCAGCCGAGAAAGTCACCAGAAATGTAGCGTTTTGGGATTCACAGAGGACATTTTTGAGGGCAGCCTTCCACTGTCAGTGAACAGTGCCTTTATTTGGCTCTTTCAATCTTAACATTTTGAGCCTGTTCAGTAGAGGGAAGGAAAAAAATCCCTGAATTAAAATATAGAAAAATTAGGGAATGAGGCAGGATGGAGCCTGCTTGCCTTGTCAGATGCCTTCGGTACTATAGAAGTAAACGCTGTAGGACTGCTGAGACATACATTAACTAAATAGCAATGATTGCTGGTGCAGAAAGCACTAAGCAAACAGTTCTGTAGATTCTGGACCCGCGTCTCTTCCCATATGCAAAAACGCAAGGAGATAGTTCCCTAGGTACTTTGAACTGGAGAAACTTAGTTATGAGAAAAGCTGAGGATGAGCTTTGTGGAGTTATTCCACTGCAAGAGGGCAACAAGGTCTTTGTTCTTTTTAATAAATGATGGTTGAAGCTGATCAATCATTAGCAAATTTGAATGGCAGCAGATTTTCCCACTTTTAACCTCTGGCTGGAACATGGTTGCTATCTAGTTTGCTGAGGCATATAGAGTCCAGGCCTGTGCTATAGAGAGGGTGCTGTAGTTCAGAAGAAGCAAAGCTGCTCCTTGCGTATCATATCCTGGGGGAAAATGTTTAAAACGTTGCCCCACAGAGTCACAGAATGGTTGAGGTTGGAAGGGACCTCTGGAAATCATCGAGTCCAACCCCCTGCCAAAGCAGGTTCCCCTATAGCACGTTGCACAGGGCTGTGTCCAGGTGGATTTTGAATATCTCCTGAGAAGAAGACTCCACAACTTCCCTGGGCAGCCTGTTCCAGTTAAACAAGTCTATGTTAAACAAGCCAGATACTGTGGAGTAGTGTTGCCTGTGCTTCTGCCCATCTCTGTGGCACCACCTAGGAGGTGGGTGAAGGGGAGTTTGCATCCAGAAGAGCAGGGCTTCTACTAGCCAAGGCAGATTTAACCTCTCCTGGTAATGTTTTGATGAGCGCAATTCATTTTGTGGACTACACAGGCTTCATGGCTTTGTTCCAGTAAAACTGCAGTGGTTTTGCCCAGTCACACCTCTACACAGGTTTGGTCCCCACCTCCACACCCTTGTCCCAGCTAGTCCAAGCACAGGGTGAGTTTAGTCCAATAAATTGCTAAAGGCTTGCTCTGTGCCTCCTGCACTGAGGGTAAAGAAGAAGTATTTTCTGCTAGTTTGGAGCAAGAAACTTTATTTGAATGATAAAATATATATATGTATTTTGTAAATGCCTGAAACTGCATTTTTCATATGTTTTTCACCACATTATTTCTTCCTTGAAATTTCAACGGGTCTTCTGTCATCTTTATCTCCTGCAAGGGAGCCAGAGTTCACAGGGCTGGCAAAGGGCGAGCTGGAACCATCGTCCATGCCTGCTTGAGAGAAGAGGTAGTCTCATCCTGGAAATTTTAGCTAACCTATCTTACATTCTTTTTAATGGTACCTGATTAATTCTTTAGATGAGCATAAGAAGACATTTCTGCATCAGTCAGAATAATTAGCCAGAATGCGTCCCGATCATTGCTGATTTGTTCACCAAATAGCGCAATCAGATCTTTGACCAGAATAAAAATAAATTCAATATAACAGAAGTGAGGTAGCTTCAAAGTGGGGTTTTTTTTTTGCATACAAATACATATATATATAAAAATACATGTATGTATTTTATAGCACTATTTACAGTTAATGCTGTGCTACAAAGTAGCCATGGTAAATTTCTAGCTGAAACATGGTCTCTGTTGCTTACTTCAACATTCAGAATGCTAGAAATAAGAATGTTCGTTCTTTCACGCACCAGAAAGAGTTATTCACACGAGGCTGGATAGGACATGGGTAAAAAACTGGCTGGACAGCCGAGCCCAGAGAGTGGTAGTGAATGGAGTTAAATCCAGTTGGTGGCCGGTGACTAGTGGTGTCCCCCAGAGCTCAGTCTTGGGGCCAGTACTGTTTAATATCTTTATTGATGATCTGGACGAGGGGATTGAGTGCACCCTCAGTAAGTTTGCAGATGACACCAAGCTGGGTGGGAGTGTTGATCTGCTTGAGGGTAGGAAGGCTCTGCAGAGAGATCTGGAATTTCTTCACTGAAGGAGTCATTAGGCATTGGAACAGGCTGCCCAGGGAGGTGGTGGAGTCACCATCCCTGGAGGTGTTCAAAAAACGTCTAGATGTGGCGCTTCGGGACATGGTTTAGCGGGCATGGTGGCATTGGGTCGATGGTTGGACTTGATGATCTTTTAGGTCTTTTCCAACCTTAACAATTCTATGATTCTATGATCTTACAAGATTGTCACGATATATGAATAATATGGATGTGCACTGTTGCTGGGATGGGCAAGGCATGCTGTAGCAAAACATGGGACTCGAATCTTTTGAAAGTGCAGTGTGGCTGGACTTTGCAGAGATTTGCTATCTCATCAAAATGGACTTGGAGAGAAAAATGTGCCTAGCAGCATTTTTAAAGTCAGAAGAGCTTTGGTGTCAGGCTGAATTGAAAACGAGATTCATGCAGCTGAGTTAGGATCTGTGCAGAGATGTCTCCCTTCCAAAAGGAGGGATTGACTGTGTGATTGTAGTTGGCTTTAGCACCCCCAAACACACCCTTCTCATTGTCTGACAGCTGGATTGCACAGCATCACTGAGTGAGTTGGTGTTTATGATGTTAAAGTCACCCACCTTGGGAAAACAAACCGGTGTTACTGGCAGGTGGTGTGCCTGGCACGTGGGTGCCCTGCCAGAAAAGTACCTGGACAGGCTGGAGAGTTGGGCGGGGAGAAATTTAATGAAATATAACAAGGGCAAGTGTAGAGTCCTGCATCTGGGCAAGAACAACCCCATGTACCAGTACAAGTTGGGGGCAGACCTGTTGGAGAGCAGCGTAGGGGAAAGGGACCTGGGGGTCCTAGTGGACAATAGGATGACCATGAGCCAGCAGTGTGCCCTTGTGGCCAAGAAGGCCAATGGCATCCTGGGGTGTATTAGAAGGGGTGTGGTCAGCAGGTCGAGAGAGGTTCTCCTCCCCCTCTACTCTGCCCTGGTGAGGCCACATCTGGAGTATTGTGTCCAGTTCTGGGCCCCTCAGTTGAAGAAGGACAGGGAACTGCTAGAGAGAGTCCAGCGCAGAGCCACGAAGATGATTAAGGGAGTGGAACATCTCCCTTATGAGGAGAGGCTGAGGGAGCTGGGTCTCTTTAGCTTGGAGAGGAGGAGACTGAGGGGTGACCTCATTAATGTTTATAAATATGTAAAGGGCAAGTGTCAAGAGGATGGAGCCAGGCTCTTCTCAGTGACATCCCTTGACAGGACAAGGGGCAATGGGTGCAAGCTGGAACACAGGAGGTTCCACTTAAATTTGAGGAAAAACTTCTTTACGGTGAGGGTAACTGAACACTGGAACAGGCTGCCCAGAGAGGTTGTGGAGTCTCCTCCTCTGGAGACATTCAAAACCCGCCTGGACGCGTTCCTGTGTGATATGGTCTAGGCAATCCTGCCCCGGCAGGGGGATTGGACTAGATGATCTTTCGAGGTCCCTTCCAATCCCTAACATTCTGTGATTCTGTGTGATTCTGTGATTCTGTGAAATCATCGGGGAGAGATGTGGGCACAGGGTAGGTGCAGAATCCTAATGGGATGCTTTCTTCCCTTGCTCGATTACTTTGAGTAGAAACAAATGAATCAGTTGTGCAGACAGTTAAATTCTCATCAGTAGTCTTCAGAGTAAACAAATCAGGTGTGAACTTTGCAGACCTGTACAGTCAGCACAGCGCTGAGCCCCTCTCGCTGTATATTGTGAGTGTACAGGCAGAGCCTGGGATGGTACAAATTTGCATTGCTCCACTGGCAGGAAAAACAGCGAGCCAAAAGGTGCACAGCCATCTGTGTGAACTGCTGTTTGTCTAGGAACATCTGGAACAGTTCACTTTATATTAGGTGAAGAATTGATACTAAAAGCATGAGCTTTTTTTTTCCCCTTAGCTGTGGGTTGGACTTAAAAGGACTCATGTGAATGCTAACATGATCTTTGGCCAAAATGTGTTCTTAACTCCATCCTCAATTACAGCAGGACGTGATGGAATATAGCAGAAAAAAATCCACAATAAATATTAATTATAACAATTCTTATTGTAAGAAAGAAATTTTTTACAGTGAGAACAGTCAGTCACTGGAACAACCTCCCCAGGGACGTGGTGGAGTCTCCATCGCTGGAGGTTTTCAAGATGCAATTGGACAGTGCGCTAGATAATCTCATCTAGGCTCCCTTTCCCATGAAAGGTTGGACCAGAGGATCTTTCAAGGTGCTTCTGACCTGAGCTGTTCTGTGATTCTATGGTTAATGCTTTTGTATTTCCTTAGCACTGCTCAGCTTAGGGTCTCAGCTTACTTTCAAAGACTCAGGTCTTGGAAGAGTCTGAAGGCAGTCGTGCCTTATCTCCATGTTGCAGATTTCAGTTGACTGAAGTCTGAATGGGATTCAGTGGAGGACGAAGGATTTAACTCAGGCTGTGTGTGTCAAAACCTCTCTTGATGAGAATAGATCCTGCCATTGGTTTGAGCCTGCCCAGGTGAGCTGCTTGAAGATCCTTGTGAATTATTGCAGTCTCTATCAGTGTCAATCTAAAAAATGGCATTTTCCCTGTGCAACTAGCAAATATATTTTTAAAAACTTGAATGTTTAATTCTGAGCTTACTCTGTTGTCTTTTGTATTCACAGGTATATTTTGAAAACCATAGTTCTGGGCCAGATGCTCTCCTTGTTTATCTGTGGGACTGCTGTTACAAGCCAGTACCTAGCAGAACAATACCAAGTGAATACTCCAATGTTGCAAAGTTTTATCAACTATTCTTTGCTTCTTCTAGTTTATACAACAATGCTGGCATTTAGAACTGGTATGTGAAATACAGGATGGGAGATTCTGGTTCATAATATTTTTTCTCTTCCACATTTTCCTTTCAGATTTTGAAACTAAAGAACTTAATATTTGTTGTAGTTTTTTGAAGTTCTGCTGAAATTCCTGCCTTGTAATAACACATGGAAATGAGTTTCACAGGTTAAATGTGCATTTAATTTGATTTCATTTCGTGTCTGTTTAAAATTATGTGCTCTTTGGTTTCAAGTCCTATGTTATATTAGGGAAAATAGGCTTTGTTGTAACAAGCTTCTTTAGCAGAGGCTATTTAATATTCCTCCTATTCTTATTAATTTACTCTTTAAACAACTTTAGCCTTATGGTTTTTTTCCTCATGTGGAAGAATTTCTGTGCTTTTCATCATTTGCATTGTCTCCTCCCAGGCTGCATTTTCTGTTATTGTCTCTTTCTTAAGGAGGGGCAACCAAAATCGACATTTCAGTATTATCTATGCTTCTAAAAAGCAATATTCCTGTGCAACATTTAGTTGGAAAGAAACACATATTGATTGCTGCTTTCTTCTAAACAGGCAGTGACAATCTTTGGCAAATTTTGAAACAGCGGTGGTGGAAGTACATTTTTTTGGGACTGGCTGATGTTGAAGCCAATTACATGATTGTAAAAGCCTACCAATACACAACCCTCACAAGTGTGCAGGTAAGGACCAATCTCTCTTTTTGAACTGTTGCTTTTATTACATTTTTGGACCGGTTTCTGAAATGAGATTCATAGGATAGACATGGAAGCGATTTAAGCCTGAAAAAGCTCTCCAATATCTATTTTCTCTCTGCAGTACAGAGAAGAGCATCCTGCATCATGAATTACATTTCCAGGAAGCAGAGAAAATTGACTGGTATTACCGAGTGCCAGCTCTTGAGTTGAACTCTAATTATTTTTAGAGAAAGCACTTCTAAGACTTTGCTGACAGCCACTCAGGTTTTTTCTTCGTGACACAAAATAAAGATTCATGACCAGATAACACTCACTCAGCACAGGTTCTTGCTGATGAGTGGGGTAGATCTCTTGCCTAGTCCTAGAAGCTGTGGGAGGTGTTGTGAGACGTAACCCGACACGTGAGGATGTACTGATGGTTAGCTGGTGTTGCTGACTATGCAGTGAGGGACCAGCCCTATGGCTTTTGGATGTGGCACTGCAGTTCACTCCCCCTCATTGGAAAAGCTGGAAGGGAGGTCAGCGTGCCAGGCTCCTGAAATGCCAGTAGACATCCTATGCAATGCCAGTGCTTGGTGCTGCATTGCTGCGCCAGGATAAATCTTATGTTCTGAAATAGCTCTACAAGCAGGAGGCTGAGGCTGGTGTTTCTTTGCCACCCTACACAGACATAAGCTGCTGGAAGAGTTCCTACTGCCTCCAACTGAAGTTGCATGGCCAAATCCCTTGAGCAAGCTGGCTCAGGGCACTGAGCAAAGTCAGAGTAAACCCTGTCTTTTGCTGTACTATTGGCGAGCCATGTCAGGCCCCCGAGTTAGCTCCCTGTGGGACTTCACAGCTGCTGCTGCTGCTGGAGCAAGGGAGGGGATGGTGCAGAAGCAAGGAGTGAGTGTGTCCGGGGCCGTGCCAGCCTATGCCTGCTCTTACCGATGGTGGATCTGTGGCTGGTGTCATGGCCCTGCTTACCTGAATAAAAAAAAAAAAATGTACCATACAGAATTGGCTGTTAGTTGGAAAGGAGTGTTTAGGTGTCGGTGTTTTACAGAGTCAAAGTAACAAGGGTTAATATTTAAAAGAATTATCTGTAAAGCAGTAAACTCCTGTGGTCTGGGCTCCCTTTAAAGAACTGCAGTAACTTTTCCGTGCACTAGTTAAAGACCAGTAACATGTGCCTGATGGGTTATTATTCTCATGTTTCCACTTCATACTTACGTGTTATAACTCATTAGGCCTCTAATTGCCTTACAAATAATGCCTAAGAAATCAAAGCTTTACGAGTGACACATTTCAGTCTCAAGATCAAGTTAAGCTGATAATTGAGATGCTGTTTGATCATATACTTTACAGCTGAAAAAGCCAGGACTTTGATCCAAATACTCAGAAGTAGTAAAGCTATTCCTATGATTTCTTTCATAGAAATTAAGAAAGAGTAGGTACAGTAGGTTGTACTGTCCAGTTGCCAAACTTGAGCAGTTGCTGAACCTTCTTGCCATGTGGTAACCTTCAGACTGATGCTTCTTTCAGTGTCAGTTCAGTAATTGCGAATCTGTTGTAACTGCCTGTTGCAGTAAGGTTTCTTGCACATTCTCTGAAGTCACCAGTTTCTCACCACTGTCAGAAATGAGATACCAGACAAAAAAAAGCCTGTGATTTGCTCCAGTGCAAGGCATTTGCTATCTGTCAGTAGCAAGCAGTTCTGCAGTTACATCAGAACCTGTGGTTCAGAGCACCCAGCCTGATAGCCTGTCTGCAGTACTGGCTGTGAGTGGGTGGCCCAGGGAGCATAAAAGCAATGCAGGAGTATATGGCACCTTCCTGAATACAGGGTAATTGCTGTTAAAATGCTAGCTGGCTGGAGCTTCAGCTCAGCCCTATGAAACTTACCTTCAAAGATAAGTTTTCTCTGCTCAGCAAGGAACTTCCATGTATTTTCTCACACATGCACACAAAAGCAGAACTGATTTTCCTTTAGTTAGAAAATACCAGCATTGCACGAAAGGGGTTGGAAGATCTTCAAGGAGATAACATTGGAATGGCAGCTCTTATTTCTCTGTAAATAAAGAAAAAGACTTTGGTCCACAACTGAACTCTTTCTGTTTGGCTGTGGCTGAGGCAATGCCGGGGAGACTTCTGTCTGCCAGTGTCTGTCAGTCTTGTGGCAGGACTTGACTGTGCCGCTGTTTGACCACATATTTCATAGCAAAAAACAAGCAGCATAGCTGTGGTTTCATGTTGTTAACATGTTATGTGGCACAATTAGCATTTGCTCTGTAGATAATTCGAGTGGAGGCATTTTATAGGCAGCTGTTGACAGAGTATCAGCTGATGGAAGAGCGTTAACCTCCACAGGAGAAAATGCAGGATGAGCCCCTGGGGCTCAGCTGGAGGCTGCCTGAAGGGAGCCATGCGGGGAAGTGAGCAGGATGAGCTGTTGAGCTTTCTTGCTCACAAAGCTGTCTGGAGCAGGCAATTATAAGCAAACCAATGACCTCCAACAGTCTATGATCATTTATTAACCATGTATTAAAACATCTTTTAATAATTTACTCACCCTACCTTTAAAACCTTCCTATAAACAGTGTGGCCAAGGCTGGCTTGAGTCAAAACATTTGTAAATCAAATCGACAGGTTACTTTTTTTTTTCCCTTGTAAAAATACAGACTAGAATTGCATAAGATGAGAGTTTGCTGAGGCTCTGCTGGCAGTAGTAATCAGTACTGCAGTACTGGCATAAATGTCATAAAACCTGAATAAATAAACTTTATTCTTTTAAATGATTCCATTGACACAATTCATTGCGATGTTACATCTGCTTTGCACCTCTTTGATCTTGATCCTGTACAGAAGAGAGCATTTTCCACCAAAGAGCTCTGTTAACGTAGTAGATGAAAGGAAGGCAAGATCCAGTAGTTGGAAATCAGATTTCTTCTGTCGGTAACTGAGGTTAATTGTTCCCTGGAACAGATAACCAGGGTGTGTTCTTCATCATTTGGTGCCTGTATGTCCTGGCTGCAAGTCCTCCAACCAGGATGCTGTAGCTCTACAGTATGTTATTGGTCTGGATGTAGCAATTCCCCATCTGGCATTACTGAAAGAGCTTGTGGCTCATTATCTGCTACTCCCTTACATCCTAATTAAGATTTTTCTTTTTTTTAAAGTGTTTTTGTTCCACTCTTTCTCTTTGGGTCGAAAAACTGCTTGGGAGGTTGGAAAGCTACATGGTAACATCTCAATAAATGGGGAAGTGAAAGCTTATATATTAATAAAAGAGATGTTTACTATCAGGGGTGTAAAATCTTTGCTTTCTGATTTTTGTAATATTTCTTAATTTCCATGATTGCAACTTCACACCAGAGAGATCAAATACATTTCCATACTCAGGACAGAACTGGTTCAGACCAAAGGTAGAAAAACAGAGTTATGAGAGCTAAACTGGATGTTTTGCAGAAACAGATAAATGATACTTGTTTGATACTCATTAAAACAGTGAAATTCAGAGGAAATGTTAGAATGTTTTTTTTTTCAGCCTAGACAAAAGGTAAGATAGAAGAAAAGGGCCTGGGACTAGATAGAAGCTCACAGCATGATAACCTTTCTGATAGAGCAAAGTTGTATTGAAATATGTGGTATCACATACTGGGACTCATGTGGCTCTAACGTCTCCTGATGCAGCCTGGGCAAGTGCTTTTGCACAGACTGCTCAAACTGGACAAGCTGGAGGCAATCCAAGGAACAAAGACAAATGGAAGGATTAGAGAGCGTTAGGATTTAATCTGTAATAATTCCTCTTAATGCTGTGCTGGTAAGACTTTAATATGTGTAGTTATGAGCGTGTAAAACCAAACTTACCATGAAAGTTTTAAGAGTTTGGTTAAAACCCTTGGGGACGATGGCTGAACTAACGGAAGCCATCACAGCAGAAGGCTGTGGTGGTGCACTCAGGGACGCAGAAGTTAGCTGTGACCGATAATGACTAAGGGCTCTTGCCTTCATTGTAGTGCTTATACCCCAGTCCTGTTGACCTGGCCCTCATACTTCTTAGTGACTTCAAGAGGCCACGTGTGAAGCGCTGACATTTAAGAGTAATTTGTGAGCAGTCTTTGGAAGGCTGACTATATGTTCTACTGCAGACTGTTCCCTTATATATTCTCATGGCACTCTACTGAGGCAGGACAGAAAATACACCTCTTTTCTGCTTGGACAAATTCAGAAACAAAGTCTGTTTTGTTGAGTATCAAACCAATTATGATTAGCTCAATATTCTTGGTATTATTTGGTTATTCTGGAACATTATGACCATCTTATGCTGCAGTGTATTTTTCTGTATTAAGTACACAGCTAACTCTTGATTTTTTTCTGTAATAAAGGAGAATGGGTAGAAGATGGGTGGGTCTAACAAGGCAAAGATAGATAAGATTTTGGGAACACACAGAGAGGGAGTAGTGAAGAAAGGAAAGAAGTCAGTGTCACTGCTTGTCATGGAGTGCAGACATCCTTGAACCGTAGCTATTAAGTCTGCTCAGGGCAGTGTCTGCAAACACATCCAAAGTGCTTCTGTACTCCAGCTGCCTTGTGTGTCTCTGCTGCAGTGGCATGGGTGAGTTAGAGTGGGTTACCTGCTTCTGACTGATGGAGAGTCAGCTCTAACAGGGTAGTGAAAATGCATTGGTGGATTGCAGGTGATTTTGTGGGAAGTTGGAAGATTGGGAAGGTGGCTTTAGGAAAGCTATTCTTCCGTTCGTGTCTTCCTTCTACCAATTTTGCACGTGGCTTCCAGCTCATGTACCTTTTTTTTTTTTTTCAGTAGGATCCGCTTGGGAAAATAAAACTAAAACTGCAGGGTCAGATTCTTGCCCTATTCACTTTGATGTAAAATCAGATCACTTGTATCCTTTAATAGTTTCAGATTTTTACTTTGTGTACATGGAGCCCTAAATTCTCATTGCAGATTTGAGGAGGAGTGAAAAGACAAGCTAGACGAAACTGGCTGGGGAGAAAAGGAAATGTCAGTGAACTGCCTCCTTGTATTGGTGTCATGGGGAGCAATGTGGTTTCAGAGCAACATCCTAGCATTCATTTGTGAAGCTGCAAAGACTGATTAGATCCATCATTAGAAGAGTTTCTACATCAGTGCCTGCCTTCCAGGAGAGCGTGGACCCCCACACCGAGCTCCTCCTTCCCTTGCAAAATGCTTTTCATGGTAAAATGTGGGTCTGACCCCGCTTTTAAATGAATCCACTGGGGTTGCTTTGCAGCTTTTATTAACATCTGAGAGCAATGGAAAGTAAAATCCTGTACATTTGTTTTCAGGATAGTGCAATCCAGATTTGGGGTGGGTTTCTAATTCAAACCATTTCTCTGTACACACAGCTGCTGGACTGTTTTGGGATTCCTGTGCTGATGGCTTTGTCGTGGTTCGTCCTCCGTGCAAGATACAGGCTGATCCATTTCCTTGCTGTTGCTGTCTGTTTGCTGGGTGTAGGAACAATGGTGGGTGCAGACATTTTGGCAGGGAGGCAGGACAGTGAAGGTAAGGAATCCTTTATTGTGGCGGGGGAGAGCGGAGAGATGATTCCTGTGGTGGGCTGACTTGCAAAGGAGAAAGGAGCAAATGCAGGGGGAGTGGAAGACACACTTCTATTTGTATTTCTTGTCCAAGAAGATAGTGGCTGAGGAGTAGCTGATTTTATAGGGAGCTGTGGAACTTGCTTGTAGACTTGGATTATTTCTTCTACCTTCAAAGAGAAACACTTGTGTTAAGCTTAAATTTTGCTGCTGTTCATCAGACTTGATGAAAGGCCTCATTCTTGAAAGCTTGTTCACTTTCACTAATCATGTGAGATAGTCAAATAAACGATGCTGCCTCTCCCTGCAAACCTTGTTCTGCTTACACTGTATCAGCCTGCTGGCAGCCAGACTTCTCTGATGTGCAGTTTTCTATGAGCACAAATAGCAAATAAAAAGTTACTTAAGAGCAGGCTGACTTCTCCGAGTTATCTTTGGCAGACCCAACAGAAGTACTCCACATATGCCCACAGGCCACAGCCTGGAAAGCAGTGGCTTGTGATGGGAGAGCAAAAGGAGACAAGGGCAGGATGGTGGGATTGGTGGGACCTTTGGGAGGGACGCTGGACTCTGGAGACCAGGATCCAGCCGGGCACAGATGAGGGCAGATCTTGTCTTCTCTATGACAGATGCCTAAATCAATCCATTTTGTAGTGATCTTATTTTGCATAAGAATTTTGAATTTTCAGAGCCGGTGGGTGTGACGCAAGGCAAATTTCAGGTGGAGAGGAATGGGGCATTGCCTTCAGGCAGCATACAGATAAGCATGTTTGGCTTTATTCTGGGGCCTTGCTGTAGGTAAGACATCAAGGCAAACTGAGGTTTAGCTTTAATGCTACGTGGTACAAGTATCAGTCCTGAGGGAGAAAAATCATCTTTCCCTGAGACCTTAAGACAGTTGTGCTTTATTCGCTGACCTGGGTATCCTTACTACTGCTTACCCTCGTATTTCAGACATATTTTCTTAGCGATTGCCAGCTGGCTTAGGGAAGGACATTTTAAATCAATTCAAGGATTTAAACAACATCTATCTTGCTATTTAGCTGATGCATAATGGCATGTACTTGATGAGTGATTGTATCATAGGGAGTCCCGTTTGCACAGTATAAATAAATCGCAGCAGGACACATGATACCACCCATCTACAGTGCCCACTTAAGACCTGTCATAAACTTGAAGCTGAGTCCAGGTCCTGCTGAAATCAATAGACTGATTTTACCAAGACTTGAACCAGGCCTTACTGCAAAAGCAGGGGCAAGATTCAGAAAGGCAGAGAGCATCTCTAACTGGGAATTTTCTTAAGTCCATGCAGGGCCTAAGGTCAGCAGAAGTAGAGTTGGACCAGACTATACAGCAGTGGGTTGGTCAGGGTGAGATTTAAATGCTGGGTTTAGCTCATTCCAGCCTGTGCAGGCTGCGGTGAGCAGGTAGCAGAGTCCGTGCCTAGACACCAAGCCACTCATCTGCACACACAGGAGATGTTTCCTTTCCCTTCAGCCTGGAAGGCAGTAGGAAGGTAGAGATGTCAGAGATAAATTTGCTTGTGTTTTTAAGGAAAGTTAAAAAGTGTTTGTAGCATTACCCTTATTGTGGATTAATATTTCTGTACAGGTAGTGACGTGGTGATTGGAGATGTCTTAGTGCTTCTTGGTGCTTCTTTGTATGCCATTTCTAATGTGAGTGAGGAATACATTGTGAAAAATCTGAGCAGAGTGGAGTTTCTAGGAATGGTGGGCTTGTTTGGGACTATTATCAGCGGTCTACAGCTGTAAGGATCTAATATTTATTTTAAAACTAATTAAGAATATTCTACAGATGATTGCTTGTCTACCATGAAATGATGTTGTTGTTATTAAATTAATTCTTTGTTATGTCTGTGTTTGGCCTATATGTGAGTCCTTCTACTGGAATTGTATTTTTGTTGCTGATCAGCATCTGTTTTATATCCTTTTTATTTGCACTACTCTTATTACAGCAATTCTAAAGCTGAAATCCTGCAGTTGAACACATACGATACTTGGCTGTATTTTTGATTTTGTTGATCTTCATGAGACCACTCAGCATGCTGAGGACTGTTCACAGGAACGTATTTATTAATGGATTTTCTCTGTGGAAAATTTTAGGAGATAATCGTTAGCCAGAGGTCTTCCATATTAAACTTCAGTTTAAAATGAAGCCATGTATACTCTTACAAATAACCACGTTAGAGTAACAGACCACATGCACTTAAGTCTATCTAATGAATTTTATGTTCCTCATTTCTCATCATTATAGTTAATAATTTCTTCAAATGGTATATCAAATAAAACTGAATCTCTGAAGGATGAAAAAGTCTGGGAAGAAGGCATGAGAATTAAATAAAAGTGCTCTTGACTCAGGCACTTTAATTTTCAAGTCTTTTTTTGTGCTTGTTAGATGTTGGAGTTAATGTCATTCAATAAAATTTCAAACAAAAAATTAAGGGATTATAAATAAAAATATTTCTTGGTAATTTCTCTGGTAATTAAATTCTCTATTTGAATATGCTATGCTTTTTTTTTTCTTACTGTATCATATCTTTTCTCTAACTCTAGAGCCATTGTGGAACATAGGGAGATAATGAGAATTCAGTGGAACTGGAAAATTGGTATGTGTATAACAAAATGATGTGCATTTTTACAGAACACTGGAAAATGATGATCATTTAGACTTCAAATGCTGGGGATTTAATTTTCTTTCTCTGGATTTTAAGCAGCGTTCATATTATATTGTTGCAAATTTACTTTCTGCAAACTTTGCAGCTCAGCAAAGCGATGAGGTTTGCAGGATTGAACATTAAAACCATTGAGCTTAGGTTTTGAATTTTACATATAGCATGAAACAACTTTTCAAAATAAATTGCAAAAAGTGAAAATGAAACGTGTTTAATCAGAGACATGTTTGGTGTTGGAACATCACAAGAACATTTTTCTATTGTCCTTCCAAAATGAAATACCGGGAAAATGGATTTTATGACACATTTTGATGTCAACAGAACTGTACGTTATTGAGAAATGTGGCTCTAGATTTCTTCAGTCAGTTCTTATGTTAACTAGGAAAGAACGAGAACTTTCTTGTATAGATACAGTAATTTTTGCAATACAGGGTAGTCTTGAAAAAGAAGTATTTCTGCCACGTTCTTAAATTTACGTTCCCATACCTTTTAGGAGACCTTAGCATAAAAGATAAAAATACATAGTTTCAAAGCATTTGTAGAGTATCAGTGTTCTTTAAAATCATTATTCCGTGCCTTAGGAGTAAATTGTCATCTTGTTTTACAGCATTACTCTTCACAGTCTTTGCCCTGTGTATGTTTGGGCTGTATAGCTTCATGCCAGTAGTGATTAAAGTTACGAGCGCAACCTCAGTCAACCTGGGTATTCTCACTTCGGATCTCTACAGTCTGTTCTTTGGGCTTTTCCTCTTTTTGTACAAGGTAAGTACCTTCATCCTTTCACTATAATTTCAGTTACGTTTTTACTCCAAAATTATAAATAAAGCATAATGTTCGTAAAGCCCCTGAATAGTCATTTGCACTTGTACATTTCTGCGGCTTGTATCGTTCATCATTGGCAGATGTCAATCAGGAGGACTCATACGTAGTTAATTACATAGCATCACACCATTAGGCAGATAGTGATTTTCAAACAATGTCACACTTGATGGAATACGTTAGAGTTAATGTTAAGAGAAGGTAAATAATTCAAATGGTAGAGTTCTTGCTGTAAGCCCTGTGTGGAACTGTGTGTTAGATTTGGTTCATCTCTCCAAGTGTCCAAAGAGAAGCTTTGAATCTTCCTGTCCTGAAAGGCATTTGGTGTCCGAGAGAGGAGCAGTTTGGCTTGATTTCCAGAAATTAATATTTTCTTTTTAGAAATTTATGTGTTCATTACCAGCATCTTGGGTTAAGAATCAAGCGCTCTCAGGGATACTGCTAAGGAGAGACTAAAGGAACTGAAAAAAATGCAGATAACTATATTTTTCTGTACACTCCTCAAAAGGCAGTTACTTTTATTGCTCTCTGAAATATTTTTGGTAGTGTCTGTTCAAGCTAAAAGGATTTCATTCCACCCTGTGCTTTTCATCCAGAATCATTTGTGGGAACCTAACTTGTTACAGCAATTGGAGTAATTGAGTCAGTCACTCGGTGACTGGAAGGGCTTAGTGAGAAGCTTGTGAACTTTGCTTAAGAACTTAATTTGTGTTACTCCATGTGGTTGCTTTCTCTTCAGCATTATGGAAAGCCAGAAGCTTTTAGGTCAGATTTGTTTCTGAAAATGAAGGCCAGTTTATTTTACAGCACGGAGGTCTGGTAATGGTAGGATCTGACTACAGCTAGATTTGCCTTTTCAAGAGTCTCTTAGCTCAGCTTTCCTCCCTGTTTTGGGTTCCAAAATTTGCTCCAAGCTACGAAGCATCCATTAAAAATGAATGTAGGAAGCGAACTGTACTTACATTCTAACAATTAAAAAAATCCTCTCTAAGCCACTTTCAAACATGTATTTTGGCACCCAGATAGCATAACTCAAGAAGTGATTATAAATTTATATTCATAATACTAAAGAGGAAGAAGTAAGCAAGAGCTTTGGAAGGGATATTATAAACTTTTATTCTTCAGGATTTTTAGCATATTTTGGGGAGAGGTTTTCCTGGAAGCAGATCATACTGTAATTACTAACTGTGGGGTATTCTGGTAGCAAAAAAGAAAAATTATTTAGAGAAGACTTTGGGGTCGTATTATGAGAGAATTTCAGATATTTATTAAAATAGGAACTTGCATCTGTGGTTGGAAACAATGAATTAGCAAAAAGGGGAGCAATAATAATGCTGCATTTTTAGTAATGAGAGCATCTGAGATACCTTAGGAACTGAGAACTGAGCGCGCCTGATTTTGACACGACTTTTTAACATAACACTTAGCAGTAGAAAATCTTACTGCCAAGTTAACCAGGTAGTTTCTTCACCTATGGGGCAAAGAAACCAGGCAGGACATTTCCTGGATTAAAAAGCACCCTGGGCACAGAAATTTACAAATGAAAATGCAAGGGATCACTCTGTATTCCCCATAACCAGGTGGTATTTCACAGCAAGCCACTGAAGGCTTGGCTGGGCTGCAGAGCGGAGCGAGCCACGGAGGGCTCTGAATTGCTGTGGTCTGAGCCTGCTCGGAGACAGAAATGGCACAAACATACAGTGGCTGCAGCAGAGACCGGGCCCAAGAATTCATGAGGTTTTGACTTGTGCACAGTGTTTTGCTAATGCGCTCAACTTGTCAGCCCCAACCATGTCTGTTTGAGGTGAAATGTGAATTTTGCATACCTGTTTTGGTGAGCTCTTTTTTTTTCTCTTTTACTCCATAATGGATCTTTGCTGTGCTTGTTCCTGATGAGCTCATTATATAGATAGCTGTAATCTCTCAAGAGATATTAAAAAAGGTCTCCAAATGCTTTTGTTGTATAAACTCCTATGGAAAGGAGTATTTTGCAAATACAGACACTAGATGGAGTTACAGTCCTCTAGTAACGTTTAAAATAGTCTTTAGGCCTGATAGTGAGTATGGGGATATAAGCTGCACAGGTATGACTGAAATCAGTGTCGGAAGCAATGAAGTTGCTGCAATATTTGAAATAAAAAAAAAACAAACAGGAAAAGACCACTGAGCGCTCCCCAAAAACAAAAGAAAGAAAAAGAGCTTAGGTGTGTTGGAACAGCATGGTTAAGGTTCACCTCTGTCAATAGCTGCAAGCACATAGGCAGGCCTTGAATCACAGCTATGCTGCAACAGCTGTGGCACACTGGCTTGGTGACTGTGTATCCACTCATGGAAGAATTAACTCTGAGCAGGATCAGAGATACCTGCTGTCTTGTACGCACGACGAGAGGGTCTGGCAGTTGCTGTGGCTGCCCAGTCTCGCCTGCCAGCCACATGTCCTTGCATGCAAGCACATAGAATCATAAAATCATTTTGGTTGGAAAGGACCTTTAAGATCATCGAGCCCAACCATTAACCTAACACTACCCAGTCTGCCACTAAACCATGTCCCTAAGCACCACATCTACTCTTCTTTTAAATACCTCCAGGGATGGTGACTCCACACTTCCCTGGGCAGCCTGTTCCACTGCTTGATAACCCTTTCAGTGAAGAAATTTTTCCTGATATCCAATCTAAACCTCCTCTGGCGCAACTTGAGGCCATTTCCTCTCATCCCATCACTTGTTACTTGGGAGAAGAGGCCAACACCTGCCTCTCTACAACCTCCGTTCAGGTAGTTGTAGAGAGTGATAAGGTCTCCCCTGAGCCTCCTTTTCTCCAGGCTAAAGAACCCCAGTTCCCTCAGCTGCTCCTCATCAGACTTGTGCTCCAGACCCTTCACCAGCTTCGTTGCCCTTCTTTGGACTTGCTCCAGCACCTCAATGTCTTTCTTGTAGTGAAGGGCCCAAAACTGAACACAAGATTCGAGGTGTGCCCTCACCAGTGCTGGGTACAGGGGGACGATCACTTCCCTTGTCCTGGGTACACAGAGAACAACATGTTCACTCATGACCCCCTAGGTTGCACTCTAGAGAAGTCGTGCAGGTTCTGTGATACAGACCTAAGCTCTGCCTGTTTGATGGGAATAGATCAGTTATGGGTAGGGCTGTGGATGCTGCTGCCGCCTCCATCAGGACACCTTCAGAGCTTGGTGTTTCCTCCTGTGCAGAGTGAATGCATGAGTCCAAGCTCCTCCAGGCAAACAGCCAGCGAGGTGAGGAGAGAGGGCACGTATCACAAGGGCACTGTGTTTCAGTCTGCTTTTCCTTTTGCATGGTGCTGTCCAAGGGTTTCGAGCCAAGTGACTACCAGCTGGGAATTGCAATGCCTTAATTGTACATGCCTCAGTCTTTTTTGGGTCAGAGTTCACTGTCCAGGTCCTACCATTCATTTCATCCATCTGTGTTGCTTGATAAACTAGAACATACTTGTCAAGCATGTCTAAGGAAGCTAAGGAGGTTAGGGAATATCGACAGTGGGATGTAGGATGTGCTGTGACCTTCATCCTACTGTTTAATCAGTGTGGTTTGGCAAAGGAAATACTGAGGTCTTCAACAAATCTGCAGAAAAAGTGTTCCTGGCTGTGGATAACTTGAACACTTTGTATTATTGAATCTGCTGTTACGAAGTAAGCATTTATTTCTCTGTCAAGGTGGATGAATCTTAGCAATTGTTGGACTTTTAACAGGAAAGTGAATGGTAGTGAATCAAACACCTGACATACCTCGGCAGTTCATACTCTTACCTCACACCACTGTTAACAAAGCACAAATGCTGATCTTGTAAAAGGAGGCCCAGTCTCCCTCCCTTCAAGGACTTGCTGGGTGTAGAGAGCAAACCGGTTTTGGTCCTGTAATAACATTTGTCTGGCCCTGCAGATGGAAGAGAGCTGTGCACAGAACCACCTGCTCTGGTGACTTGCAGTCGGATGGAGAGATTCGTCTCTTGCCAGAACCTGAAATATTTGGCTGTGCTGAAACAAAACTCTCTCAGGGGTACAGTGTTTCAGCATTCACGTGTGTAAACAACTGTCCTTCAGTATCACCATATTTACAGCCATTTGTTCTCTCTGTTAAGATTCTTGTATGTAGACCTAAGGAACTCCCTATCAAACAGTGTTGAGGATGAGATGTGGAGAAAACCAGACAGCACCTTGTGTCTGTCACTGAACGGAGCTGTTGAATTTTGATTTTCAGACCTGAATACAGATCGTGGTGATAAGTCTCATTACAATAATTTTTAAAAGGAAGGGTAGTTTTCACATTCTTAAGAATTGAAAAGGCAGCATTGACGTGTTTTTACATCAAACAAGACTTAATGCGTCTCTTTCTTGCCTCTGTCAGTTTTCAGGTCTTTATATCCTGTCCTTCGTAATCATCATGGTAGGCTGCATCTTGTATTGTGCCACTCCAACTCGGACGGCAGAACCCACCACCTTGCCACAGCCCAGCAGCACCGGCTTGGACAACGCTGCACTAAAGCTCGAGGAGAATGACAGTGAAACTCCAGCCATAACTGTACAGTTCACAAGAGGAGAAACGGTGGTGGTCAGCACTGATTAAAGAAATGGCAGCATTTCTAAACAGCTTTTTTTTTTTTTTACTGCCAAATTTCCCTCAAATATTAATCCGGAGAATTGTTCTACTGCCAAGGCCTATGTCATGCTGCACTGATTTTAATGCACTGGATAGACTTTTAAGGCCAGATCCTCTATCAGTGAAACTGTATTGATTTACCCTGGTAGAAAATCTGGCCCTTAGAAGAAGAGAGAGTAGTATTTATGTGGAGTCTCTGGGAAGCGAGAGACTTATTTTTAAACGCTTAATTAACTTAACAGCAAATGCTTGGAGGAAAAACTAAGCCAAAGCATGCTCTCAGGTCACTAACTGGAGCAAATATGTTTTATATTGCATTAGGGACCCAAATCTGCAAGATGCTATCTGGGGGCTTCATGGTTTCCACACCTCAGTGCCGGGTACCCTCAAATAGCATCTTGCAAAAGCCACTCGGCTTCTCACAGGATCTAGTTCTGCAAGCCGTGTTACATACATACACCTTCCATGTGCTGATGGACTTCATTCCTCCATGGGAGGATTTGCTTCTTACATTCCACCCAAATGTTCATCTCTTCGTATTGCTGCACTCCCTGATGCAGCTGGGGGTGCTGTAAGTATTTTATTTTGAATTTTTCTAGTAAGGGAAGTTTGCTTTATAATCCCTTCTTTTTCTCTCTCAGTGGCCTGTCGTTTGCTGCATTCCCACTAGGTGGAGGAGACGAAGTCAGGCCCTTGCTCTGTTCAGTAAGAACTGAAGGATTTTTTTTCTGGATGAGACAGCAAAAGGGTTTGAAGTGAAGTTTACTTCTCAGTGAATTTCTCCCTGAAATGGGGATACATTTCTGCAGAAAGATTTGAATAAAATTGGCATTTCTTAAAAAAAATTGAAGCATCTTAGCCAATCCTCATTGCAACAATAATGACATAATCTCCAAAAGGTTAAGTGCTTTCAGTAGATTCATTGGCAGTTTTCCTCCTACTCTTCATATTTACAGTAAATGATTAAAAAATATGAAGCTGCAGTTTTAACATCAATAAAACCATACTGGGATTTTATTTTATTTTATTTTTTTGTACAAGCCTTTATAGCTCAGGTGTATGAAGTAATAAAAGAATAAAGTTTTCAGCAGCTGAAGAGTTGGCTCTTTGTTTGGGTTTTTTAATCTAGAATTTCTTTAGTGCTCAAAATTATATTAATTGATTTTACTGACCAAATTATTATTTTAATGGCTGAGCTTTGCCATAAGAAGTAAATGTGAAATTTTCTGAAGATATTGGTGATGAGGGGTCACAGACTGGTTTTGTGTACTTCTGGTGTAATTTATTCAAGCAAAATAATTCTTTTACCTGATTTAATTTAGCGATAGCAAAACAAACGTTCAGCAGATAATACAGCAATGAACATTGCCTTTTCACTGAGTAGCTCATGCACGGAAGAGTGAAGAGGTGCTGATGATTTATGAAAAGCATTGGGGCCCAGTTATCTTTTGCTTTACCACTGGAGTAAGATTCAGGTCACAGATTAAGACACCCAAACTGGTGCATCTATAGATATCTATACATCTAAAGTTGAACAAGCAGCTGGAGACCAGGTGGGATAAGGAAGTCTGATGGCAGTAGATACCTAAGAGGCCATCTGGATGAAGTTGTAGTTTTTCATACCAAATCTTAGTTGCCTACAACCTGGAGCTAAGTCCCACCCACTGTTACCTGTGTGTTTAGTTAACTATGTGCAGTAATGAAGCAAACAGTAAGCAAACCTATAGGTCTATAGGTGAACGTTCCAGAACCCTGGATGTATTGGTGCATGATGGGATTCAGGTCCTAAATGTAGCTAGTTAGTATTTTGTTCAAAAAAGTTGCTGAGGTCCTGTCTAAAGTGCCTGTCTGTGGGTCGTGATTCAGTTGCCTCAGTGTCAACTGAGACAACCTATGGAGTCTGCGGCATCTCTAGGGGCTGGCAGATAGGACCCAGGATCTAGAGGAGACCCGTGACCTGGAGCAGATTGTGGAGCCCAGCTGAGATGCCCCATGATCTCTGAAATGGCACTGCAGCCTATGGTTGAGACACTCAGCACTTCCCTAATGACCACATGGCGCCATATGTATGTGGTTACTTTAGGTGCTTAACCTCTACACAGCTAAAATTGGATGAGATGAATCCCAGATGAAGCTGGTGGCCCAACCTGCAGCATGTTCTTTCTGTGGTCACGGGGTGGCATTTCAGCATCTCTGTGGTGTTAGCTAAAACAGCTGTGTGCGTCCAGTGGTTGAGAGAGCGCTTTGGTGTGCCTGCACGTCCCATATGCAGTGCGGCATTAAAAATCGGTCTCATTTTATGCACCTCAGGAAAAATAGGGCCCTTTGCACAGGGCCCATGGCAACTGTGAATCACTATGCAAAGAAGAGAAAGCACGAGACAGCAGCTGGAGTTACAATAGAAGCGTGATGTAAAGTGTGGTCAATCAAAGGCTGGCATCAGCGGGTGAAAGCATTACATTGGGAAATGGAAAAAGTAAAGATAAGTTAGCTCCCAAGTTCACAGCATCCCTTCTGGTAGTTCAAAGCAGGGAGAGGTTTTTCCTTTGTGCCAAAGCAAGGAATCAAAGCCCACCAGCTTGCTAATGTTGCAGTAGCTCCACTGGAGGATGATGCTTGGCTGGTGTCCCATAGTGCTGGCATGAACAGGAGGGGACATGGCAGCTGCCCCAGGGAACAGCCCTGGAGGTTTTCCATTAGCACCAAGTAGCACAGGTTCTTACAGCATGTTTGGGGTGGAGCAAGTGGGGTCAGGCATCCACAACGGTGAGGATCTGGAGCAAGCTGTGCCCAGACAAGGGAAGAGGTGACAGCCCAAAAGGCATTTGGAAGTGGCAGAAAAATGCCAAAGGCAGGGACCCAAGTCAGCAAGTGACTGAAAGAAACAGCTAAAAAGAGAGGCCATCCTGTGGCTTCTACCCCTTTTACAGGCAAGAGGTGGGCCACATGTTGAGGTGGTTTTGAGGAGAAGCTGCTGATGGGAGGAGGAAGCTTTGGGGAAATCCTGTTTATTGATGAAGAAGTCACCGAGTCCTGTTGTTCTGAAAATGGTGGATTCTTTGCTTCCCGTCAGGACCCCTCCAGCTGACATGCTCCCCCCACTGTGGGGCCGTGCCTCCCCTGCCTATACCTGCTCTCCCCTGGACCTGAGCAGCGCTCCTGGCCATCTGGAGTGGAGCCTGCCCCTGCCCGGCGCGCAGGGAGGACGTTAGGGCTGGGTCTGCAGCTATCTTCAGAGAGGACTTGCCTAACCCAAGAGCATTTTTTAGTGAGATTTCCACCTGAGAGGTGGAAATCACATTTGCCTATTTGGGATGTTTTTGACCCCAACTTGCTGGTGTTTTTCTCGTTGCTGAGTTGTGGTGGGGTTGCTTCAGTCATTTCAAATGGGCGATGTGTTAAATGGTAGAGCACGTATGGGAGAACATCAGGAGAACTTAGGAGCTTTTCTGTGCCAAAAAATAAAAGCGCACCTGGTTCAAATGTTAATCTACAATAATGCTTTGATTGGGCAATACTCTTGCTAAATTAGATAACCGCTAGCTGTTGTGTGTTTGTCTGGGGCAGAAAATGCTACGACTGTCCTGACGTGAGGAATGGCAGTTATCCCACCTTACAAACCTGAATTAAATCAAGGATTAGATCTTGATTACATGTTAAGAAATAGTGTATCCTTGACAATGTCTTCTGAGAATTTGTAGATATATTATTTAGGGGTTACATTTTGGGGGGGATTGTGGAAGGAAGTTGATCACGCCTCAGACCTCTTTGCTGTAGGTGATTATTGCATGAACAGTTCACTAAAGGTTTTGTGCTTCTGAAACCCATCAGCTTCAACAGGCTGTGTTTGAAGGCTATTAACTCCATTGCAGCAGAATCAAGAGGGAAGCACCTACATTTAATTATTGAAGTCTAGATGCCACTATATTTGTAGTGCAATCACAAAAATGTTTTAATTAGGTGCTTATTCCATACTGTCACTATGACAGGACAAAGGTCATTCTTGTGGCAAGGTAGTATGTTATATTTCTAAACACCGTATTATATCCTGGTTTGTATTCATTTTAATTTTAATTTGGATACTCAGTCCCCTCCATGTAGAATGCTCCCTTTGAGGGGGGATGGTATTTTATTCTCTATAATTAGTGGTATAATCAGTGGTAACATAATGTAGGTTTTATCTGAAAGTAAATAGAAGCATGTATTGACTCAGACTTTGGCTGGTCTTCAAAATGCAGGACCATCTTGTGACATGCTATGAGTGCACAGGCATCTTTTCAATATATAGACCACTAAAATAAAAATGGTGTAAAATGCGTGCAATATTGCAAACATATCCCATTAGCTATGGATTTGTTCTTCTAAGGCTTTTAAAATACGACTGTAATAGTAGCTTGTAATCTTATTCAAACGCACTGGGCCGGGCAGGACTTCTGAGCTGCAAGGAGAGGGGAGCAGTGCGGGGCAGAGTGCCAGCTCAGATTCCCCATCACTTACCCTGGGACAGCTCAGTGATTTGGCTGGCTTATCTTCTGAACTGAAAACTTAAAAACTCTGTTTCACAGACACAGGATGTGATTTAACTTCATACAAAAGATTTTCATGCCACATTGTCAGTAACTAACGTTAGGATTTGTGTTAATGTCACCAAGAAGCTCTGGAAGGTCTTCTAAGCTTTCAGCGAGGAGAAACTTGGTGTTTTTTGTCAATCCTTCTGTCAATGACCCCTTGCCCTTGCCATCCCCATGATGCAAGGCTCTTGTTTCTCTCCTTGTGACCCCACTGGATGCAGGGGGCTCCTCCAGCAGCCCGGGAGGGTGGCCAGCCACACGCTGATGGTTGTGCATGCCTGGTGTCCTACCCTTCCTCACCCTGAATTCCTACTTCCATCCCTGTGGTGTGGCTACCTGGGCAAAGCGGAGGCAAAGCTGACTTGCAGAAGGGCTCTGCATCACAAACTGGCACCGCGGTGCCGTCCAGGCTCTGACAGAGGTACTTGAAGCCTGGCCTTGCAAAGTCCTAAGCATGGGGTGCTGGTTCCCCGAACCTGCTCTGCTTGGGATGGGGGCCAGGTACACCACCCCTACTCGCTGTCTGTCCCATGGATCGGAAGGAAGTAGGTGCAGATTCTTTAAGAAAGATGCATTGCTTCAGAGCACAAGTGAGACATGTATTGGTCCTGGGGAAACAAATGTTCCATTAATGAGTTACATATGCCAGATCATCTGGTACCTCTGAGAGAAGGTGCACATATGAGTCTAACATGTATCTTTTTAACATTGGAATAAGCTGGAGAAAAAAATCCATCTGTCACTTGCATTAAACCCAAGTATCCAAATAAAAATGTGTGACATCCAGCCTCCCTCCAAGGTTTGATTGCAAGACATCAAAAATTATCTGGGATCAGAATGTCATGATGTGTTGGAAAAAATTAAAATCAGTGTGACAGTAATTGAGTCGTGACATTATCTGTGCTAGAGTTTGAGAGAGAGGATGAGCTTTTGGACATCAGCTATTTTGAGACTTTTGACCTTTCCTAAGTCACACGTACTCAGTTCTGTATGATGTGATGTCTGGGACAAGCATATCAGTTCTTGTCAGCACCATTCTCTCACACTTGACGTATTGTGGGATATTTCATTGCGTTATACGTATCTATCTTGTAAATATATATTTCAATCAATTTAGGAAGTTTGACAGAAGCTGCACAAGCTGCATGATCAATTATGAACAATTTTGAGCAAGAAGACAGAGATTCCTAAAAATACAAAGTGAAGGATCCTGGGACTGTCTTGGTCTTCCACCAAAACTCAAGTGTTAAGCAATTTAAGTATTAGACTTGATGAGAATCTGATGAGCTGTGATGTTACAGCATTTAATTTTTAACTTGGGGCTACACTTAAATCTATGCTCATCAGACAAACAGCATCCGAGGTGTTGTGAGTCTCGCCCTCTGAGCTCTCTCTTTGCAGTGCTTGGAGGGAGCAATTTAGCTCTCTCTTGGAGATGACATTTGTTTATTGAGATTTCTTGGTTTGGGTGCCTAGTTTTAGGTGGAACCAAGACAAGTCTAGAGACCCCAACCAAGCGCAATGCCCCATTCTTATGGGCATTGGGGTCTGTCGTAAGGGGCTATCCAAGCTGGAAGTTTTATGTGAGAGACGAAAGAGGCACAGAGAGATTTGCTTTGCAGCTATGGGAAGCCCATGGCTGGTTCAAAAAGATTTGTGTGCAGTGGTATCCAAAGTGTGCATCCTTCTCTCCTCTCCAGGAACAATTTAATTTTTCTTTTGTATAAGAACATTCAAGACTGAAAGTTATAGATTTTATAGAAAAGAGCCATAAGGAAAAATCTCATTTCTTGTACAACACAGGTCAACACATTGTATCCAATTGCTCAAAAGTGAACGTGTAGGTTTTAGTGAAGTTGCAGCATCTCTTTAAAATCTTGATATTAAATTCCCAAAGCAATATCAAATGCACCTCTTCTGGAAGCAGGAGAATTGAATTTTTTCATGAGCTGGCTCTTGGATATATAGAGAGTGAAGAGAGAAAGTTACAGTTCTCAGAGCTCACTGAGAGTATGCAGCCTCCAAGAGCAGGTTCCCATGCCCTTCGAGACTGATGTATTTTTGTTAAGCTACCAGCTGGGAACAGTTGTGATATTTTCATCTGAAATGTATGGCCTGGGGTCAGTATCACCAAACTCAAGCCCATGACATCACCCTATTCAAAATAAACTTTATTTCACTATCTTATCTCCAGCCAGTTTCTCCAGCTGTCGATACCAGGAGTAGAACTTGTGCAGCAAGGCAGAAAGATCACTGGGACTACAGGTGAAAGGTGTGTTTTGTGCTCATAAATCACAGTGTCAGAGTGTCTGGAATACTCCAAAAGGACAGACAATGTATACTGAAACTACATTACAGACAACTTCCAAAGAAGGCATTAAAGAAGATGGCTAAAAAAATTATAAATACATATTTTTGTTGCACAAAATGAAATTTTTCATGTTTATTTAAGAATGTTAAGATGTTTTTATAGAAATACCAAAATTTATTATCTACTGATGGCTGGAAACAGTGCAGTATCTCCAGAAGTACAGGTCACTGAAAGTTTACGTAAACAGCAGCTAGTGACAGCAGTTGCAATTCCTTAGCAATAGTCTTGATGCTACAGCAGTCCAGGGCAATGTTTCTGCTCTGCAGCACCACCTATTGACACCGTCTCTAATTATTTTAATTAGGACACAACAATATAACTGAGTAAGTGCATGACAAAGGGAGTGGTTGGAAATAGGGTAAATGTGGCAGGATGAGGACAGCACAAGAGTATGGCTGCTTGCTAGCAGTCCAGAAAAGACTGGTGTTAAAGAAAATTGGCAGAGTCCGGGTCTCTAGGTTTGCTGATTCTTTATTGAAGCAACTCAGAGTTGGACCACCACCGCAGTGAATGGTACCTGATTCAAATTCGCTATCAGTTTATAGAGAAACTAATAAGTAGTTACATCACAAACTTCTCAAGAGCTTCTGTTAAAAATCCACTAACTATTTCAATTCCTCTTTCTTCCTTCGTCAAGAGTCCACAAAAGTCCATTCTTTTCCATTGGTTAGCTGATCTTTATGTTCTGGTTCCACTCTGGCTCCGCTCGACACCTCATCCTTAATGTTCTTGCTGTAATCAGCATCCTGTCTTGATCCGGGTTGGCCAGAGTCTGGTTTCCACTGCCAGCGTCTCCTAAGTATTAACCTAAAATAGCTAAAGTCTATTTAGAACTTTATTTCTATTAATGCTTATTTCTAAGTATCCTGTATTTCTTTTAAAGTAAAGAAAAGGTTAACCATACATCCTTTTACTAAAGGCATCAGAAAGTAATACTTCTAGGCCTACTCCTGCTTAGCTACTCATTAAGCTTTGATTGATGATTTGTTCAGTCATAGGTCAGGATTACACAAGGAGCTTTGAGAACAATTTTCACGGATTGTGAAAGCCCAGCTGTGTTTATCAGATAGACTTATATTTATTATTCTATTCTTAATTCTTTTTCATCTCTATTGATTCTTATCTGCTTAATTAACGAGAACTTCTATAACAATTTATGTGAAAATTTCTACAACAACTGGGTTTGCTTTAACTCGTTTTTATTTAAATAAGTATTATTTGATAAACCAGATAGCTCATATGTACACAGATCTTTGTAACAAAGTGGAGAATTTTTTAGGTTTTAGCCTCAAACTATTGAGCGAATAAAACACCCCCCCTTGAAAAATTAACTGACACCATGACAGAAGTGCGAACTGACTGAAGAAACTTGCTCAGGGTGGAAAGATGCGCCCAACCTCAAACTAGCCACCACTTCATGTTCTGATGGTAATATCTGTGTGTGCATATTTGTGCCCTTGAAAAATCAGTGAGTTCTTAGAACCCCATGCAGGTACAGGATGCTACTGGTGTTCTTGCTTTGCTGTATTCTTTGCAGGAGAGCTCCTTCAAATCAGTTGCGAGGAGATTGCGATGCTCCTTGAAGCTCAAAACTCTTTGTAATTTGTCTCCCTCTACCATTAGTGTAAGCGGCTGTTGGATTTCCCTGAAGAAATTACTTTCATTTAATAAAGTTTATACATTGCATGTGTTAAAAAAAGAAATCCTGCTGGGTAATCCTCTCTCTTGTAACATCTGTAAATTAATTTGTTTCTTGAGAGCAAGAATGATTTATAACTCACAACAAAGCTAAAGTAGCATGACTAAATTAAGAGGAGCATTCAGGCAGCTGGAATGCAATTAGAGAATAACTGCACACGCCACGTTAATGCGATATTAAGGTTATGAATTTAGTCAAACAGGAATCAGCGTGCACAAAGATATGGTTTCTTCCTTCCTACACTGTTTGTCTCATCATGCTAACAAGAGAGATGTCTGCATTAGCTAGGTGCAATCTGAGGACTACCTATAGATTTCACGTGTGCAGACGGGAGATGCCATCTTATCTCTGCATTGCACCAGCATGAGGATGGTGACACATGCTGTGCTCTGTCAGAGAGATTTTGCTCTTATTCTGCTTGTTTTCCTTAGTCCAAGGGAGGCGTTGGGCAGGAAGCATGTAGTTGCTGTTTGCACAGAAACACGGGGAGCCAGGGCAGGGTACTGGGCACCTCTTGCCCATCCCTGACCCTTGCAGGAGCTGCCATGGGGCTTCCCCTGGGGCAGCACGGAGGCCCCGTGGGAGCCTGGCCCTCGGCTGGGATGTGCTGTGGTTGCGGTCATTTTCTCAGGATCTTGGTTTCCTGCCAAAGGTGGGTGTCCCTTGGTTTGCAAAGAGCATCCACCATGGCAATGGGCTGTCACAGGCTCTCCAGCAGCATCGTTCCGTGCTCGTGAGCGCAGGGTGAAGGTACAGGGCCCCAGATCATCTTACCTGCAGTGAAACCTGGGTCCAGCCTCACTTTCTGGGGCCTGCTTTGAAATACACACGTGATGAGTTTTCCTGGAAGGGGCTTGCAGCAGCGGGTGAGGAACATGCAGCAGGATTTGGAGCCACCTCAGCCCTCTGTCCTGGTGGGGACCTCGTACAGGCACAAGGTGCAGAGTTGCTATGTAAAGCTGGCAGACTGGCTTCTGTCTGGGAGGCTCAGGATGCAAAATGCTGTATGAGATATGTTCTTGCAGAGCCAGGTCACTGGCACAACCTTATGGCATCCGTAACAGTAAATAATGAGGCTGTTTTCTGGTCCCTGAGCCAAGGGCACAGTGGGACAGATGGAGGCTACAGGTTCAACCACAGCTGAGGTCTTGCTTCTGCAAAGAGGAAGGCATTCCCAGCTTCACCGCAACAAATATGTAGAGGGCTCTAAGAAACACCAGAACAACACTAAATTTAACCTCTGCCTTGTATTTGTGTTTTTTTTTTTCCTTCTGTTTTGCTTGCTGTGAATATATTTCTCTGCTTTTCTTGCCCAAATAATGTAAAAATCAGCTTCTTTGGCAGGTTGGTCTAGCAGAAAGGAGAAGGGAACAGGAACAAAAGGAACCTTCCACTGAGGTCGAGCTTCCTCACGCACAGACTTGCAGTAACTGTTTTTCTGAGAAACTGTGAAACATCATGTAATTTGGCTGGTGCTCAAGCTTTGGTCTCCCGGAGCGGTGCGGAGGGGAGCTCTGCTCAAGCGGAGCCTTCCTATGGCGGGATGCTGCGGGGGCAGCAGTATGTCCCTGGGCGTTCACCAAAGCCTGAGGAAAGCAGCTGTCTGAAGGAGAATTGCAGCAGTTGGAGGAGACGCTGCATTGGGTGAGCCCTTTGGCCATTTTGGCGCAGCAGATGACATCCATGGCCACACTGCACCGGGCTGGCTGTGCCTACAGCTGGCGGCTGCGTCCCCTTTGCATAGTACTCATCCCTTGTCTTTCCTGGGCACTGTGTAAATCCTTGGTGGCTCTAAGTTGTTAGTTATTGTTTTGGGGTTTTCTTCAGTTGCAGAGTCTGAAAAGGTATGAAGGGTGAGTCACAGTCCACCAGCAGAAGGGTTTTATCTCGTGAAATTGAGGATGCATGACATGGGGGTCTGTCTGATGGGTGAAGTCCCCCAGGAGGGTGCTGGGAAGCAGCAGAGGGCAGCAGGAGCCCAACCTGGTGCAGCCTTGTCCGCGCTGCCCACCTGGAGTGGCCCTTGCCAGGAACCACGGGCTGGTTTGGTTTTAGTGCAGGCTGACTGATTCACTCCCAAGAGATGATCTGGGAGGGAAATGACCTTTTAGCAACCTGGATGATTGGGATAGCAGGATCCAGGAGTCAGTGAGGAAGCTAAAATATTCAAGACCCATTGACTGGCCCAGTGTGCAGGTGGTGTGACACAGCTCACGGCCCCACAGCTATGCTTCCTTCCTTAAAGCTGGGGCCTCATGGATCTGCCTTCCAGGACGAGCTGCTGGTCAGTGCTGGTCTTCCCTGAGTTTGTCTGGGAAGTCCAGCCAGCACAGGCCATGATTTGCCAACCTTTATTTTATTTTCTGAGTTTCATCCAGTGAAAGCTGTGGCAGAAGTTAGCTGTGCCATTGGGTGGCTCAGGCGACGTCAGTGGGGGAAGACCCAGCAACTCTTCCATGTCCCCAGGTTTGGATGTGCAACATGATCCTGTTGTGACACCGTTTTAGGAGACCAAGCAGGGGTAAATGTACCAGGCCCACCTCACCCACGCTCCAGGTTCCTTTTATAATGTCCTTTGCTCCCCTCTGCTGTGTGTTTTCTGCAACAAATCGTTTGGGTGCCAGGAATCTGCACGTACTTCATCCAGGAACAACCAGTAATGAGCGTTAGTGCAAACTTCATTAATGCCGGTGTGACGACAGTCTCTTAAATGTCAAGCCCATGCGCATGCCTGTGCCCTGCTTTCTTTCAGCGAGGTCTATTTTCGTTTTAAGGCATTCGACACTGTCTCCCACAGCATCCTCCTAGACACACTGGCTGCCCGGGGCTTGGATGGGTGGACTCTTCAATGGGTTAAAAACTGGCTGGATGGCCGAGCCCAGAGAGTGGTGGTGAATGGGGCAAAGTCCAACTGGCAGCCGGTCACTAGCGGTGTTCCCCAGGGCTCAGGTCTGGGGCCGGTGCTGTTCAATATCTTTATAGATGATCTAGACATAGGGATTGAGTGCACCCTCAGCAAATTTGCAGATGACACCAAGCTGGGTGGGAGTGTCGATCTGCTGGAGGGTAGGAAGGCCCTACAGAGGCATCTGGACAGGTTAGATAGATGGGCCGAGACCAACGGCATGAGGTTCAACAAGAACAAGTGCTGGGTCTTACACTTCGGCCACAACAACCCCATGCAGCGCTACAGGCTGGGGGAAGAGTGGTTAGAAAGCGGCCCGGTGGAAAGAGACCTGGGGGTGCTGATCGACAGCTGGCTAAACATGAGCCAGCAGTGTGCCCAGGTGGCCAAGGAGGCCAATGGCATCCTGGCCTCTATTAGGAATAGTGTAGCCAGCCGGTCTAGGGAAGTGATCGTCCCTCTGTACTGGGCACTGGTGAGGCCGCACCTTGAGTACTGTGTCCAGTTCTGGGCCCCGCACTTCAAGAAAGATGTTGAGGTGTTGGAGCGAGTCCAGAGGAGGGCGACCAAGCTGGTGAAGGGTCTGGAGGGTCTGACCTACGAGGAACGGCTGAGGGAGCTGGGGTTGTTTAGCTTGGAGAAGAGGAGGCTCAGAGGTGACCTTATTGCAGTCTACAACTACCTGAAGGGAGGTTGTAGTGAAGTGGGAGTTGGCCTCTTCTCCCGGGCAACTAGCGATAGGACAAGAGGACACAGCCTCAAGCTTCGCCAGGGGAGGTTCAGGTTGGACATTAGGAAGAATTTCTTCTCAGAAAGGGTTATTAGACATTGGAATGGGCTGCCCAGGGAGGTGGTGGAGTCACCATCTCTGGATGTGTTTAAGAAAAGACTGGACATGGCACTTAGTGCCATGGTCTAGTTGACAGGGTGGTGTCAGGGCAACGGTTGGACTCGATGATCCCAGAGGTCTCTTCCAACCTGATTGATTCTGTGATTCTGTGATTCTGTGATTCTGTTAGAGGGTGGCCCATGAATCTACAGAGCACACACTCTTCATCCATTAATGCTGCTCTGCAAAGTCAGTACTGTCCACTGCGATGGGCTGCAGTGTTTGGGATAAGGAAGAGACAAGTCACCCAGAGGAGCGCGCAAGTCACTTCAAAGGCTCCAGTGAGCTACTATGACTATTGCTAATGAAACATAAAATGCTACATCAAACACCCTTCTGGGTTTTCTGTTGGTGTTTTCGAAACTCCTTGTCATTTCTAAGTAGCTGTTGTCTCTCCCATCTACAGTCCCTTCACAGATGTTTTAACCGCTTTTGAATGACTGCTGGGAAAAAAGACACTGCATCGAGGGAAGGGAATGATTTATCCAAGCGTGAAGGACATTTCAAAAGACAAATGTCCCAACCCAGGCAGTTAACCTTAAGACTCCAACAAGAGGATTATGGTCTACTGAGAGCTCGCAGCTTTTTTTGTAGAGAAAAGGACCTTTCATCTCAGTATTGAATGAGGAGAACTGGAGAACCACTACCCTTTCTTTCTGTGAAAGAGTGCAACTGTCTTTTAGTA
The DNA here is from genome assembly GCF_013368605.1 of Nyctibius grandis. NCBI lineage: Eukaryota > Metazoa > Chordata > Aves > Nyctibiiformes > Nyctibiidae > Nyctibius > Nyctibius grandis. Next base: position 109,209,664 of record NC_090659.1, read on the forward strand.
GTGTTATCAGGCTGCTGGCAGAACTCAGTCAGGTTTGTAACAAGCTGAATTAAGATTGTTTTAAAGAAGACCTGCACTTTGCTTTTTAATTTGCTGGTAGTGCTATGAAGTTTTCCACGGGGACTGTCTCAATTTGCCCCAGGTCATTTGGCTGCCTTTCAGTTAGCAGAAGGGATGGATCAGAGAAATTTCATTAAAATGATCCAATATTCAGTTTTGATTACAATTTGGGGGTGCTGTGTGTTGAGGTACTCATTGCTGGGTCAACCTTTAGCCTCAAGGAAGAGCTCCTCTGAAGATTGTGCCCCACATCCTCCAGACAAAGCTGATGGATTCGTGTCCCTGAGGTACTGACCATGTACTAAAACCAAGACTGGTCATGGCCTTAAATGTCAGTGCAGAACAGGTGCTGACCTGTGACCAAATTCTTTATGCTCTTCCCTTAGAAAAGAGAAGAGAGAGTAGATGACAGCTGCCAGTCTGATTTCTCCCAGTAAGGAACTGTCCTGTGGATGCTTTTGCTGGATGAATTTTGGTCACATTCCTGGTTTGACTGATGAATATTGGCTAAGTAATGGCTAATATTGACTAAAATGAACTGGTATGCATTGGTCTCCCCTTTCTGTGATTAACCATAGCAAGGTTAGTCCTGCCTGACTATAGACATGTCCCTCTGCGGTGGCTCCTGAGAGCATGGTCTGGCAGGTGGGATGCAGACCTGAGTGGTCCTATGGGCCCCAGGAACAAGGCTCATGGGCACAGTGCCCACCTCCAGCCCCACTGCCCTTCCCCTCTGCTGCTGAAGGCCACACAGACAAGGGTTGTTTGCAAGCACGCTGTGGTGTGATGGGGCAATTGGGAGTCACCCAAGCACGAGCTACAGCAGCCAGCCCTGGGGATGTGCCCTGCGCAGGCAGGCCTGAGGCTTGCTGACATCCCGGCACAGACATGGTGCTGTAGAACACCTGACCATCCTGTTGCTGAGATGTAACCCTGCCTGCATCAGGGATGCAAAGCTGATTAAAAACCCTCTTTGTTATGAAAGACACACATTCCTGTGCATGCTCTGAGGCTTGCAATGAGAGCCCCACTGCCAGAAAAGCCTTGCAGCTGCATTTGCGCAAGCTCAGGTGGTTCCAGCTCTTCCCAGCCCGTGGCAGCCTTCGATCCAGCACAGCATCAAGATGCAGCAAAGTTGTGTCCTTCTGGGACGTCTTCCCATCCAATTAAGCTTCTGTGAGCTGTGATCTCTATCTCAGTAGTAAGTTGATCCTCTGGCAGGGTATTTAGTCAGAAATTAATACCTGTGGGAGCAAGATGTTGTGAATACATACAGGGTTAAGTTTTTATTCTAATAACCTAGTTAATAATTTTGCTTTTTCAAGCAAAGAGGGAAAGTAGTGTGAATTCCAGCGCTTTGATCAGGCGGTGATGCTTTGATGCTTAGTTGCTAAGATAAGAATTTAGACCAGCAGTGTTATACAAAAACAATTTGAAAGTACTTTGGTAGTTTTGAAAGTGCCCTTTTTGGAATATGGACCAGGCACTCAGAAAAAGATCTGTGCCCCAACATGACACCACCAAGGGTTGGTGGTGTATGAGGTGGGGAGGAAGCTATGCACGTCCTTCTTTGTAGAGGTAAATGGGTTGAGCTACGAAGCACTTAAGACTGATTATTCTGCTTAGGCTCTGTTGTGAGTGGAGGCTGCTGGGAATCTCAGTGATGCAGGCAGGACCGTGATTCAGGGCAGGCTGCAAGGAGAACACCTCCTCTGATGCCACTGCTCCTTGCTATGCTCTTCCTACCCGGCTGAGGCAGAACATGCCCCAGAAAACTGCATTTCTGCTCCAAGGTCTAGCAACATATCAGTTTTATCTGCTTATTCTTTTCATTCGTAGTCCCTGAAAATGTATGTGGACTTTATCTACTTAGTACAGAGCTTCACCATCTGCCAGTGACACTCAATATTCTCTTTTCATTTTGAAATGGCCTAATTGGCTCGAGGTCATGTTGCAATGACAGGTCTGCAGGCAAACTTTGCTTTGGGTGTCTGATGAAGCCGTGGGAGTCAACAGAAGCACTTCCTTCTCATTTTGAAATGGAGAGAGCACATTCCTAGGAGGGAATAATGAGAATGACCACTTACACTGGTACTTACATGAACCCATTTAACATAAACACAGGAGTAGGCGAGCTCCAGCATACCAATGCCCTGCAGCTGTGTGCAGCACTGGAATCTGTGCTGAGCAGATAATAACACGAACAATAGCTTCCTGTGTTCAGTACCACAGATTAGCAATGCTTGTCTGCAGGTTTACCACAGTAACAGGAGGCGATTTAATTTTGGCATTTTGAAAGTGGTTATTTTACTGCGTTGGCACAAAGGCAAAAATGTGAGGGGTGCTTTTCCACATCTGGGGCTCTACTTATAAGCTAGCAGAAAATATTTTGATCCTGTACTTAATTGTCTTTGTTTCCTTTAATACAAACCTTCTTTTCTTGACAAGAAATCCCAAGTGTTCAGTACAAGCCCCTGAGACACTTGCTTTTACCGTGCTGCCATCATCAACAAACAGCACAGAAATATGAGCGATGGATCGGCTTGGAGCTGTTGGGAGCAGAAGGCATGTGGCTCACAAGTTGCTCATGGCCAAGTGGGATCATTCTTAGAAGAGTGAGCTTAGACAGGTATTTAACTCATAAAGCTGGCACCAGAGCTGTGGAATTTGTGCCCTCTGCTTGGCAGAGGGTCGAGACTGTAATACTCCAGATTCCTCTTTGCACCCCCTCATCAGCTGAGTGGAAACCTTGAATCTTTCCGAACAGAAAAATAATTGGAAAAGTTTTGTCACATTTCTCCAAGTTTAAAAATGTGGTTCTAATTATCTGCAATGTCATGACTGGCTTCAGAAACTGCGATAGTAGTCGTTTGTTAGGTACCATCAACCTTGACATCCATAAGCTCTTCCTAAATGGAGGGGAACTATAATAAGGAAAGTGAGGTCCTACAGTCTGTTATCTGATTTCTCAGCACTGAAGTGCCTTGAATAACCACTTTTGGTATTAGTTAGTTTGGAAATAATGTCAGTTATTGCTTCAGACCATCTCTACCTAGACTATCACAGTTCTGGAAGTGGCCTTATGGAGTCAAACTTCTGTCATTTGTAAGTGGCTGACATTAGTTGGTCAAACACTGAACAGATTTGTTTGCAGTGACTTTACTGCGCTCTGTTTTGATCTTTAGATCTTTCTCCTTAGGAGTGCTGACTTGCAGACAGCACACTTCACTTAAAAGTCCCTGTCTGGAGAAAGACTTTCAGCTGCAAAGGTGTCAGACTATTTTCAAAGCTTTTTTTCATCAGAAATAAGATCTATACTTGCCTACAGTCAACATCTTTGAAACACTATAAACAAAACAGAAGTCATCAACAAACTGCATTAATATTTTATAAAGATATTTAATTTTTTATGGTGAAGCTTCAGCATATTCTTGATATAAAACTTCAGTGTAAAGGAGTTGCCTTGAGAAACACTTCTCCCTGATCAGTACTGTACCACTGGGAACAGTTTATAGGGCTTTTATTTATCAGAGAACATCAGCAACATTTAGTTAACTTAGAAGAAGTGTATTAAAGCCACTTTGCATACTGGGGTTATGGTGTTGTTTGGTTGCTGTTTGGGTATGCAGGAGTCAGCACAGGCTTATTGGGTTTCTGCCTGCAGTACAGCACAATGTGGGTGCGTGAAGTACAGGTTACTTAGAAAGCATGGAAATAAGCTATTTTATTACAGCTTCTCAAATAACACAATGAAATTGCCATGGTCTGAGCAGCTGTGCTGACAGCCGGGACCCCAGGAGCTGAGCCAGGAGACTCTGCCACAGAACTGTTAGGTGCCTGGGGAAAGTCATTTGATCTTCCAAACTCAAGTTTCCCAGGTATTAGAGGGGAACAGGATGACACCAGTGTCCTTTGTAAATGCTTCTGGAGTTAGAGATGAGAAGTAGTGTATGAGTGGTCTGGTCCTCAACAATCTTAAAGGACTGTGAGATGTGCTTGGAATGTAGTTAATTTCTAAAAGTTAATTTATCTAGCCAGACAAGAGTGACATTTCCTTCTTGATGTCCGTTAAAGGACCCTTTAATGTGCAACATTGATTTTATGTTGTAGCACCAATGAATCCGGCATTATAATTTGCCCTACCAGAACAGGTGGCTGTGTGTCACTCTCCCCTGCATACCTGTCTTTCTTCGGGAATCTGGAGGTGGCGATAGAGAGTTTGGGATGCAGACCTGAGGCTGAGCTTCTCTCCTTGGCTTGCCCCAGGTTTAAATTAGAGTGAGAACCAACACGGTTGGCATGAGGGCAAATGAGGAGTATGGGCTGAAATGATAATACAGATTTGTAGGAGATAAAAGCAGCTTTCTCAGAAACACTTCTCTCACCACCAGCTTCTCTCGTGGTACCTGGTCTGGATGCTTACCCTGCCTTTCCAGGTTAATTCCCCCCCTTCTGTAAAGCAATCTTAGCATTTCCTGTGTTCGTAGCATTGCATCCACATTTATAATTCCACGGAATACCAATGAACTTTCCCAAAATCTCAGATTTACCAATGCAGAAGATGTTAAATGCTCACTGATGTATCAGAAGATCATTGCTAAACATGGAAGTTGAAGGTCGCCTTCCTGAGGTCTCAGCTCGTGCCCGCTCGCACAGCCCTGGGGTATGCTCCACCTGCTTCAGAGGCATCCAGATGTGTCCCCTCTTGATGGAGCTTGGGTCACTGCATGAAATGTTTGGTGGTCTAAGTCCTGTTCTCAGAGAAAACAACATAAACAGCAGGGTAATTAGGCTTAGAAAGGCAGATTCACAGGCAGATTTATTGCACATTTATTGGTACAGCCAGTGGATAGGAAAAAAAAAGATTAGGAATAGAGAATTGTGTAGTCTTGTACAGTAGCAGAACTAGAGGGAGTGAATTTCACAGCTTCTGCTGGGAGTTCATCTTCTCTTTGACTACTGCTAGCCTATACCTGCTGGGCATCACTTTTATCTTTGACTCAAAGGACACTTCTGAAGAAATTTCCTTCCCTGGCAATTTTTAAACTTGAAAATATCTCATAATCTAAGACATTTCAAAGGGGAAAAAGAGACTCTGGACCTATTTGCAAGGATGTTATCACACTACCCTCTGGAATAGCATAGTTTTTTCCCCTGTAAGTGAAACAAAAGAGCACTGAAGAAAAGAGGAGAGAAACCCAATGCTTACCCAGGTGCCAAGTCAATACACTTGGAAACCAAAGCAGCATTTGGAGGCAGGTTTGTGTAGCACTATGCCTGTGATTTTTTTAGTCACCTTGAGAGCTTTTAGACCTGTGGGTCCTGGAGATCTGAGATGAGATGATGGTCCTGCCTTTTACGAAAAGTAAGTTTCTTGCCCTTGTGCTTGCAGAGGAATTGTGATCCAAAGGAGTAATAATGGCTTAAGTCAAGAGAGTTCCTTAATTGCTGCTGTTTAAAGAAAATTGTTTGTATTTGGGGGAATCTGATCTGTGATATTTAAATATTCGAAGCTGGCAGTAGTAACCCAATTCTTTGTTTCTCCGCTTAAAACTTCCACAGGCTCTTCACAAAGTAATCACCTTTGTTTTGAAACCAGAACAAGAGGAAAAATAAAGCCAAGCTCCAAATCCAATTGTACGTTGATTTAACTGGCTTGGAGCCCTTCTCCAAGTAAAATCCTGCAAGAGCAAAGAGCTGGACCTGATGAGCTGGAGGTTTTATTCATGTTTCAAACTGAGATCCAGCTCTTCTAGCAACAAATCTACTTTGTAGGTAGGAAATGGGAAGTTTCTCACATCATTGTTTTCAGCCCAAGAGAGCAGAAGGAAGGACAATCATTTGTCATTTTGCAGATACCTTATTTTGGTGCTACCAGAAATGTGTACTATTGAAATTATTACTGCATAAAAAGTCACTGAAGTATCATATTGAGGCATAGCAAGATCCAAGCTTGTTGAGCAGGATTTTGTTTCTGATATGGAAAGCCCATATGGAGAATGGGGTTGTTATGGAAGTCTTTCCTTTAGGTAGACCATATAAGCTCTTGGATGCTTTTGTCTTGCATGGCAAATTGACTATCACTGTTCTAAGCAAATAAGCAATTCCAGAGCAGCACTCTGTGTCATCGCTCTATTCCCAAGTAAAAACTGTCTTTTCCATACAGACAAGTACAGGGAAGGTCAACTGCCTTTCTATTAGCTGTGCACCTTATGCACATACACAGCAGTTCTTTCGCATCTGTGAATTTGCTCCAGAGGTCCTTATCATCTAGGGGACAAGTTTTTAGATCAGTGCTGCTACTGTGAACCCAGTAGATGACCATGCACATCCACCTCAATTCCTCGGGTGCTTACTTGTCATCTCATTGTGAGAGAGAGCCTGGTTAAATTAAAAAAGGAGCAACAGCATTAGCACAACCACACTTCAGCACTCCTGCAAGAAACTGTTGCCTCTCTCAATGTTGTCAAGCTCAGGCAGGGGGTTGTTGTGTGTGTCTGTTACTCAGCTGAGCTGCTGCAGAACACGGTGCAGATTTTGAGGTTGTAAATGAGTTTTAATCTACACTGACAATTGCGTGCATCCCTGCCTTTCCTCTAAACTGCAGAAGCAAAAGCAATTAGTCTGATTAAGAACATAACCGTAGAGCAGGCAATATGGTCTCTAATAAAGCAGGCATGCTTTTCCATTAAAACAATTTGCATAATGTAATTCTATGAAGCATTTTCTTCATTTTTTCAATGTTGTTTTCATTCACTGAGCTCCGTATTACTTGCTAATAAAAAACAGAGCAAGCATTTTCATTTTAAGCACTTCCTCTGCCTTTTTGATGTAAGAAGTTCAAAGCAAAATACAATTTGGTAGCTTACATTCTGATATACCTCAGTGCAGATCTCCTTCCTATGAGAGGTGTTTGATAGCTTGGAGGACACTGTCATTGTTGAGTGGGCACAGGGGATATGTAACCCGTGAGATAGCCCTCTGATTACCATGCTCTTAAGTGCTGCAAATGCCTATCTAAAGCTCAGCGGCTGGGTTATCCATCCCTGCTCACCCTGAGTTGCCTCTGTTTTGTCTGGAACCAAAGTAGCCTCCAGCCAGGTCAAAAATGATGTGGTAGAAGTAGTAAAGATATAATGTTTAATTTTTTTGATGTCCCACACATTCTGCTCTGAGGAACCAGTGCCTTACCCAAGGCCTGGACGTGTGCCTGTTCTGTGTGTTTTGACTTCATGCATTCAAACCACCACCAAACAGAATGAGAATGAACAAACCCTTGGTGTGCTGGAGGCTGAGCAGTCATATCAACATGCAGAAGCTTTTGGCCATGGAAGCTGCCTTCGCTTTTGGGGAACAAGGGAAGACTGAATGCCCCCCTTGGCTAGACGTAGTGGAAAACTACTGCATGTGGGCAAGGTGATGAGGGTGGTGGGACACCGGAACATCTTGCTGAGAGAAGCTGTGAATGCCCCATCATTGGAAGTGTTCAAAGTCGTGTTGGACAAGGCTTTGAGCAACCTGATCTAGTGAAAGATGTCCCTGCCCATGGCTGGGGCCTTGGACTAGATCTTTGAAGGTCCCTTCCAACACAAACCATTCTATGATTCTATGATTCTATGGTAAAATGATGAGTTTGGACCCTGGGGTCCGACATGTTTCCTAATGCTGTGATGGAAAAAAACTCAAGAGGAAGGAAAAGCGTGGTAGCTGCTGCGTATTTGTGAGAGAAAGAGGGAAACCACCAAGGTTAAGCTCTGTAGACAACTAGAGAGGTGCTTTCTGTGAAACCACAAGAAAAAAAAACCCAAAGCATGAAACTTTGGGTGGATGGAGTCATGGCCAGAGACAATGTGTGTTGCTGGTAGTCTTTTACTACGCTCAGGGAAAAAAAAAATGCTTTACATACTTGGAAAATAACATACCCCTCAATTTTTCTGCCTTGTAGAAACAGTTTGCAATTTCATTTGATTCCTTGGGTCAAAAGAAGAAACTATCTAGCCAATTCAGAGCAGGCTACAGTCCACTGCCCTGGTTTCCTTGTGCATCACTGTGGCAGTGTGGTGAGTGCTCCTGTGCTGCGGTGGGTTGAAGCAAGTTGTCTTGAAGATGAGGACTGGATAAATAGAGCAAAACAAAAACAACAAGGAGAATATTATCAGTACATGTCAAGTGAGTCACAGTTTTCCAGGTGTTTGAATGCACAAGTTTTCCCTGCTGGATATTTTGAATGAAGCACATTTTATTTGATTGTGTCAGTGGAAATGTTTTTTCCCCCAGTAGCATTGTTAGTTTTCTTGTGTTTCCTCATGCATTTATTTGCATTAAATGCAAATAAAATCCATATGTTTAGCTACCTCTTTTTATACTGTTGTGCATAGATATAAGTTCTTTAAGGTAGGGTTATTGTTGTTATTTAACTGCTTGGTTCTTGCTGGTAATGTTCTGATCTTTAGATACTACCATTGTAGTAATAAAAGAGAATGATGATAATAATGTCTTTGTGAGGGCACTTGCTGAAATTGCTTTTTGGGTATTGTGAAGAACTTTTACTTACCAAATGATTAAGAGAATATAAATTAGAAGTAGTTAAAAATTTGAACTTATCTGCATGTACTTCTCAAGGAGATAAGGGGACTCCTGTTCATAAAATCTGCAGTGCTCAGTCAGGAAGGTAACAATCATGTGTGATTCAAGTAATCTATGATACCCAAAAGCAGCAAATCACAAAGCTATGGCAGTTAGCAACAGCAATCAGGTGACAAAGAATGATGGATCAAAACATGTTTCTGCAAAACACGTTCATTATGAATGACAAGTATTAATTAATATCACTGGTTTCATGCAAATAAATATCACATTAATAATTACCATACTCCGCTGAGGAGCTCTTCATATCTTAAATACAGTCTGTCTTTCTTGCCATTGTCTCGAAGGCTGAGAGCATATAAATCTTAAATCATTTAAGTTTCAGTCTCAGTCAGGATCAGTTTTTGGCCACGGCCTACCAGAGCATGTCCTTGGCCATCCGTAGCCTCCAAAAACAGCAGCAGAAGCAAGAAGAAAAAGGCAATGCAGCCCCACCCTCCAGCTCCTGCCTTCAGGATATGTCTGCATGGGGCTGGATAAATCCTATCCTCGGTCTCCAAAGGTTTGGGGAACGGAGAAGTTGGCTTTAGCTTTTCGTTAGTCACTTAGTGTAAATCATTGCATGGCGGGGTAGGGGTTTGGGTGGCCAGGAGGGAAAGGGCTTGGTGTGCATCTCAGGGGGCTGCAGGGGAGAAGATGCCTCAGACCCACGCTCCATGGTGAAAAGCTGGCCAACAGTGATCAAAACAAGATTTGACTGGCTAGGGGCCCAGGCTTGCCCCAGTGAAAGCCACGCTCGGTCCTGTGCTCGAAAGGGGAAAATTAGTATCTCACAGCAAACTGGAAGGTGAACCTATGGGATGCAGTGATCCTGTAGCTGGGAAGGGAGACAGCCCTGGCGCAGGGCTGGCGGGGGAAGAGGCTCTTCCTGGGCTGGGCAGGGAGGACAGCCCTCCTCTCCCATGCCCTCACCACTGACCATAGCACTGGGATCTGCAGGCTCTGGTCTAACGCACCATTTTCTCAGGCCAGGAGCACGGGCATCCATGCAGTGAAGATCCCCATGGGAACTCCTCTGCCATTTCCCTTACACTACTCCCCAGTGCTCCCTGGGGAAAGATACCATTTGAGTCTTCAACAGCAGCACTGAAGCACGCGTTTTTCTCCTCAGGACCTGTCAGCTGCTCTCAGTGGGGAGGAAAGTGCAACATAATTAGCACTCAACATCCAAGAAGCACCAAAGGGCAGCCCTTGGCGGTGGCTCTGGTGCTTGGTGGGATGCTGTGACTTGCTGGGGAAGTCCTGCACACAGCCAGAGAGCTGCTGCCTGCTTACTGCTGCAGCCCTCATGCCTGGCCTTGCCCTCGCCGGAGCTTGTAGCCCTGCCGCAAAGTGCTGCAGCTTAGCACTCGCGTGCGGGCTGTCTGCACCTTGCAAACCCTGATGATAAATCCTCCAGGGGATTAGTGTCCAGCAGCCCTGGCTGCTGCCATTCCTGCTCAGCTCCCTGTGCAGAGCTGGCCCCGTGGTGCATGGGGAGAGACGAGGTGCCTGTGGGGTCCGCAGTGCCCCGGGGGGAGGGCACGCTGGGGCCGGGCAGCTCCGTGGGAGTCCAACCAGCCACACAGCCTGGAGGCTGCAGCCATGGCACAAGCCAGGGCAGCGCCGCAGCCTGCCCGGTGCGGCGGGGCACAGAGCCAGGGGCATCCCGGGGGCTGCTTTTGGCCTCCCTTACACACCCTGGGAAATGCACCAAGGGAGTTGCATGGGCTTCACCACCCTTTGCCCAAGAAGGAGCTGAGGTTCCTCCTTTGCTTTCTTTAAAATATGAATTCAAGCCTTACTCTTTGCCCTCTCTGCCTGCCCCCCCCAACTCCCAGTTCTTGCAGTGAGTTATTTTTCAGCCTCAGTTTTTGTAAAACGCAAGTGTTTCTCAGGGAGAGAAATCTGACAGCTCTTACCTAGAAGCTGCTGAATAATCCCAAAGGTAGGAAAAAATTAAAGTTAGAAATAAAAGGAAAAAAAAAAATCAAAGCTATTTAGTTATCACCAGAAACCCCTGAGTGCACTTGATCTCTGGAAAAATATGTTAGAATGAAGCTGAAAATCCAGAAAAGGATAACAGAAAGACAGGTGATAAATTAGGGCCTGATGCAGCTTGCAGTGAACCAGTGGGAGCTGAACGCCAAGCACCACGAAATGGTGGGCTGAGAGCTGCTGAGCAGTGCTGCGAGGAGAGGACGGGCGGCTTTTTGCAAGGCTGTTTTTAGGTCACAGTTACTTTGAAATTACTATTTTTTTTCCCATCAATAAGTGAAACCTAAAAAAGGCAAAAGGCATCTCGTAGATTTCCTTAAGTGGAAAACACCCTTTAAAGTATGTCTGATAGTGATCTCAGAAACAGCTGCCCATCCTGGCAGGCAGCGGCAGCCCAAACACGCTATTCTTAGACCAAGAAAGCGTAAGTAGGTCTAGTTACAATCGGTTCTTGTAAACACCGTCCCCACTAAAATCAGAAATCGATACGAGGTCAGAAATTTGTAGTATGCTGAATCAAAGAGATAAAACGGATGGGGTTGATTTAGTCTCCAAATACTTGTTCTTTTGGTTCATCTCAATTTTTACCAAATGCATTTTGCTCCATATGGTGTCAGTGGTCAGCGACTTCTCTCCGGTGGGGAAGGTACCATGAGTCCTCCTGAAGGCCTGGCAGAAATAAGGCAGCGGCGCAGTTTAGGGATGCCTTTTTATTTACTCTTCCTGAGGTAAAGATAAATAGTTAATGTGACTAAAAAGGAAGTTGCAACTTGATAAGTGCTTAGCACTTGCTGATAAAACACACCGTTAAGTGTGAGCAGAGTGACTCCAGCCACAGTGCCACCGTCTTGTTTTCCAGAGATGAGATGGATGCACAGGTTGTGCCAGTCCACCTGAGTGCCTGACTCCTGGAAATGTACCTCTTCACCTCATGCCTGTCCCTGGCCAGCGCTGGCCTCCTGCGGGCCCTGGAAGCAGGTTGGAGGGACCACCTTTGGGCCACGTTGACTGAACAAGAATTTCAGGTCACTTTCTTCACTGGCTTCACCAAGGGCTTTCCAGAGAGTGGGGCATCAATGGTGACCAGATGCAGGAGGCAGAGGTGCCTGGAGCAGGGCTTCCCAAGGTGCCCTAGAGGACTTATCATTCCTGCTCTCCTCCAAACTCCTGTGAGAGTTTTGGAGCTACTCATGTCTGGTTGACACCACACCAAGCAGCAGTGGGCTGCTTTTGTAGTGCTGCTGGCTGGAAGGGAGGGATGAGGAGCAGCAGAGGTAGATGGGGCTGGGCAGTCGAGGTGGCCCTGCAGGGCACTGCCCCTCTGAGAGGGCTGTGCAAGCTTCTGCTTCCTCCCAAGAGTGGCTCTGCCTCCACCAGTGATGCGATGCTGCAGGACACATCAGCAGGGTTCTGGCTTCCCCAAAGTCACTGCTCTCTCCTCTGTCTGTGCTCTCACCTGTCTCCCTTTCTGGGATGGAAATATTTAGACATGGAGGGAGTTAATCTGTAGGCTAAAAAGAAGATTTGGGGTAAAATGTGGGTGGTAAATCCAATGCAGATTTTAAAAGTGGACTTTTTTTTAACTGCCCAATTTTATTCAGTATTTTATCTGCTTTTGTGGGCTGGCATTATAAATTTGTTTCTACTCTTACTCCACACATGTATTACATTACAGCTCAGGGACATCCTCCGCATCCAGTTGAGCACTGCCTAATTATAGCTCGAGCTGGCCTTTTAAATAGGCATAGCTTCTTTTCCAAATAACGTTCTTCTCTGCCTTTTTCTCCATGAAGGTAGTTGTTTACAGCCACCTTGACAGAGGAACCGAGACCAAAACGTCTTTAGAAGCATTGAGCTCATTCTGATCACGAGAAAAACTTCTGTGCTTGATTGCAGAGGATGAGAAGGAAAGAGTACACCAAAAGGAGGTTTCCAAACAAGCCTGGTAGGCAGGGCAACATGAGGAGACTGATCTGTGAGCTCTCACCATAAAAGACTGAGGCTTAGTTGAGCCTGAAATGAAAGAGGGTTGTCTTAATTGTGAGTCTGAGCCCTTTCCTTGAAACTATGACCGAGTCAGAGGACTGATTTAATTCCTTGCCCTTGTTAAAACAGATTAAAAAATTCTGACACGGTTGGGATCCCATTATCGGACAAAAGCCGGGTTAAATCGTTAAGAACTTGTGTTTTTAACTGAGATAGACTTGCCAAGTCTTGTGATTTATAATGATTTTCACAGTATCTTTGAATTCCTCCTTGCAAGTCCAGTGCCTGGAAGCATCCTAGCAAACAAGAATACTCCACTTTAACTGAAAAGTGAATGTGCATCTACTGTTGTTAAAAGAGCTTGAAAATAGGACTCCTGAAGTGCAAAACCATCAGGCAAATGACCTCCTGCCCCAGCAATTTGTGTTTCACCTTTCGAGTGAATGTTCTGCTTTCCAGGTCCTAAATCAAACGGCAGCAATAATACCACTGTTAAGTTCATGAGTAGCCATTGGCTATACTGTGGCTTTCAATATGGGAATGAAATTGTACTTATATATAGCTGACACAAGATACGGTTGCAGCTTGGGTAGGTCTTGCCTGTGTAACTGAATATATCATTCATTCTATCAACTAGGCTACTAGAGACCACTGATGGAGGTGTTGAGAAGACTGGCATATCATACCAACTTTAAAACTAAATTGTCTGCTAAATTCATTCATTAGCAACACACTTGCTAATGGGCAATTTTTACACAATATAAGCATTGTCACTACACAGAGAACTCTCAGTCCCTAACAGTCATACTCTAAATTAGCTGTGAGTACACAGTACTGTGGAGCTAACAGTTTGCACTGCCTGCTGCAGACTTGGTTGTTCATAATCACCGAGGTCCCTGGTCATCAGCTCTGAGAGCTCATCTGTAAGAGAAGTCAGAGCCCAAGGGGTCTTTCTTCTCTGATTTTCCTTGTTTATGCCTAACGTTTTCATGCTACTGCCCCCCTCCAAAAAGGGGCAGAAGGTCTCCTCTGCTCCTGATACCACTTAGCATAGAATCATAGAATGGTTTGGGTTGGAAGGGAACTTAAAGATCATCTAGTTCCAACCCCCCTGCCACAGGCAGGGACACCTTTCCACTAGACCAGGTCGCTCAAAGCCCCATCCAACCTGGCCTTGAACACTGCCAGGGAGGGGGCATCCACAGCTTCTCTGGGCAACCTGTTCCAGTGTCTCACCGCCCTCACAGTCAAGAGTTTCTTCCTAATATCTAATCTAAATCTACCCTCTTTCAGTTCAAAAACGTTGCCTCTCGTCCTGTCACTACTTGCCCTTGTAAAAAGTCCCTCTCCCGCTTTCCTGTAGGCCCCCTTCAGGTACTGGAAGACTGCTATGAGGTCTCCCTGGAGCCTTCTCTTCTCCAGGCTGAAGAGCCCCAACTCTCTCAGCCTGTCTTCATAGGAGAGGTGCTCCAGCCCTCTCATCATCTTCGTGGCCCTCCTCTGGACTTGCTCCAACAGCTCCATGTTGGGGTTCGTATGTTGGGCCTCCAGAGCTGGACGCAGTACTGCAGGTGGGGTCTCACAAGAGCGGAGTAGAGAGGCAGAATCACCTCCCTCAACCTGCTGGCCACAGTTCTTTTGATGCAGCCCAGGATACGGTTGGCCTTCTGGGCTGCAAGTGCACATTGCTGGCTCATGGTGACCTTACCTTATTTTATTTTGTCTTGCCATCAGTCCTTCTTGTCCCACCTACTCCTGGGCCCTTGCACTTCTCTTGTCCTCTCTCTGGCAACTTTTGTTACTTGGATGCCTCCGATGTGCAACTACAGCTGTCTTTGCCCCTTTGGTGATCACTTTGCTTACATACTTTTGAAAAATTGTGCCTGGCTATGCCATCACAGTCTTACAAAATACTTGCATGCTGTTGTTAATGACACTATTTTAGTGTCCAGGTTGAAGGCAAGTTAATATAGATGATATTCTGATTAGTGAACTTCTATAGGTGCCAGGCCCCTGTTTTGGCTACAACATACTGATATGAAAAAACACAACTAATACTCCATCTGCAAGAACACGCAGTTCTATAACTGAAGTATTAAAGAAGATGATGCAGAAGTAGACATCACAGTGATCTAAAAAAATAGAATCCAAAGGTCTAGATTAGCAAAAAACTTAGCAGGAGTTTAATCAATTAGAAACCATGATCAGACTTTTTTGGTAGCAAGTTCAACCTCCTGCTTCTGGCAAGGCCAGCCTGGCTGAAGGACTTTTGAGGCTCAGTTGGGACTCCTGGGAGCCTTTTCTCTGTAAGCCTTTCTGGAGCACTTTGCCCCCAGAGAGAGCCCTTTGATTGACTTCTGACATCCTCCTGGGGGTTTCCAGCAGGTACCAATGCCACAACAGGCAAAGCAGTGGTCCAAATGGCAACAGCTTCCTTTACTGACCCACTGCCAGAATGAGACTCTCTGAACAAAGAATGACATTGAAGGCCTGTGGGCCTGTGTCACTGTGTGAAGGGTCAGTGATCCCAAAACTAACCCGGGCAGGCTAGCTGTGGTAATGATCATTGGGATCCGAAGAGGGACTGAGACAGAACTGAGTCACCGCAGACCCAAGGTGTCCCTCCAAACCAGCCAAGTCATGCAACGGTAAGTGCCTACACATAGCCTGCACTGACTGCGCACCATGTTTGGCTCCAGGGGTCTGAACAGGGAGCGTGGGTTGGTACCGCATCTTGCTTGGAGGTCTCCAGAGCTCCCACCTGGTTCCCTTGGGGCCCATATGCTGGTCTCTGCACCTGTGTCCCACACATGCCGGAGCAGGGTCCTCACTAAATTCAGTGGTGACACTGGTGGTTGCTGTGCAGCCATCTGCCTGGAGTGTAATGAGAAGTGACTACAGCATTTCTTTGGGAGATGAAAGACTTGGATTCAGTTCCCTCAGCCTAGGGAAGACCAGGCTTGCATCTCCCAACGCTGCTTGTGGGGGACATTTTTCACCCAGCACTGTAAAACAAGGCATTCAAGGCTCATGGGATGGTAGGGAGTGGAGGGAGGTCAGGACAGTAAACGGGTAATGAAGTGTCCTTGACCTGGCTTGGCTAAATATCTGACGTGGCACTAGACAGATGTGGGACGTGGGACACAGGGTCATGCTCCCTCTCTTTGGCTCTGGGGACCACGCTGCATAGTACCACTCTGCTACACATAGAACAAGGGTTATGTACTCGTCATTACCATTTCATGTAGTGCCTACACACTCAGTTTCTGGCTAATGAAATGGAAAGATCTGTTAAAATGTTGAAACTGGTTACACTTTAGTTGTATTTCCATTTTCCTGATATTTCTTGGACTTCAGAGAGCCCCTCTATTGGTCAGTGGCAAAATCTCAAATGTCTAGAATAAGACTAGATCCATCTTTTCATGAACAAGGTCACTATTTGAATATAACATTTCTGCATGACAATTTGCCTATGGCCTGATTTAGCAAAGCTTCTCAAGTGCATTCAACTCTTAAGTGAGAAGTGCTATTCTGAAACCAGCAGCTGACTGATGATGTACAACTAAGCATGAGCTTACACACTTGATGGGATGCCGCAGAGTGGCTCCTCGCCTCTGGGTATTTTGGCACCCAACCAGGCTGCGGGTGCATGGAATGGCCACCCCTCAGAGTTTTACACTTATTTTATTATTAATCTTTTGCCACTAGTTAGAAAAGAGGTTGGGATCTAAAAGCCACTGGTACTGTTGAACTTTCCTTCTCTTGTCCCAGCTCCTCCAACTTCAAATAGGTGTGCAGCTCTCAGAAGACACTCCAGGGAAAGTGCCCTCCTGTGGGACATTTAAATGCAATTGTTAGTGTTGGCTTGACTGCAAGCACCCAGCGAGTTGCACATCCACATTCCTTCCACTGAATAATTAAGGCACTTTTAAAATGTCTTAAGACACTTTTGCTTCTATGCAAAGAGATGTTTTTTCAGGCCTAGATCACTTACAGGGTTATTCTTTGTTGTTTAATCCGATTTCATCAGCTGCATCCATTTTGGGGTTACCTCTTGCTAGCCAAACAAGGGCTTTCTTCACCTGAACGTGACAGCAGATTATTTAACCAGTCCCCTCAGGAAGAGTCATCTAATCCTTCTAATCCTTCTTGATGCATTCTCTTGCTTTGCATGCCTGGAAGAGTAAGGGCACCAAACTTTAGCTGAAATGTTATACTGCAGGATCCTCGCTGTCGAAATATTTCATTCAAACAAGTCTTCTAGGATCAGATAATGCCCAGCTGTACCTTAATGAGATTTTGAAGCAAGAGCTGACAGGTGTCCTGTGACAGGGATGGATGCACATGCCATGGATGGCTGCAGGGGGAACTTCAGAGCCCCAGACTCCATGGCAGTGGCATCCTGACGCTGCCCCAGCCATGTTGACAGCAGGCTCCAGCTCTGTGTTTTACCTCGGTTGTTTGAGACCGTAAAACAATGATCTGGGAAACCTACCAAGCCTCAAGCCTATGTTGGAACAGGGCTGGTGTGAATATATATAACTGCAAGCTGTAAAGAATACTTTAAATGCTGCTCTAGCAAGGACTAATGATTGAAAAGCCAAACTCTCCCTGGAATTCTGTGTCTATGAAGATTAGCTTTCATCCCTCTATAAATTATCGGAATCTATCCTTTACCTCTCTGAAAACACCAAGGGCTTCAAATTATCTACCCACAGCCTATGACAAGCTCTGAAGCTCTGGTAGAAGACCCAAATCCACAAACATTAAAAAGCCAAAGTACCAATATAATAGGGAAATAAAAGTTGCCACGTAGAGCAAGGACAGGGAATTTGTGGATGGTGTGTTTCTTTTTAAAAACATAATTTTGAAATAGACTTTTAAAAAAAGATTTATTAGGTTGTTACAGAAGAAATTTACAGTACATAAAGTATACACACGATACAAATATTTTGTAACATACAACTTTAACAAGGGAGATTGATTCCTGCTGGCTTTGGATTGCAATTTTTAAGCAAATTTATTTCAGCCACAACAAAGGGGTTAGTGTGAATCCTGCATGAACTCCCAGGCTTCATATCTAGACCTCCTCCCCTCCTTGCTGCGAGCATCTCGCTCCATGGCTGTGGTCTTTCTGTGCTCAGGGAGCAAGTTTGTTTTGGAATAAAATGCTTATAACAGGCAGCTGAGGGCTATTTTGGTGTCCTTAATGGTGTCCAGTGCATGAAAATATTCCTTCAGGTTCTTTTCCATCTCTAAGAATTGCAAGAAAAGCTACTTGTCTATTTCTTTGGACTAATGCAGTCAGAAATTTTAATGTCTTGGGCTTATACGTACCCACACAGATGCCCTTTTTCTAGTCATCTCCACCTGAGACTGAAGCAGATGGCTTATGAAAGTTGGAGAACTCCAGCTGCATTAAGGAAAAGGTGCCCCAGCCCTTCAGCACTCTCAGGAATTTCTTCTTGGCTTTTCTGGCCTCTGCAGACTTCCCCAAAACTTTCCCAGACCCGCGTAGAGCCAAATTGCAGCAAGATTCTTACTTCCTCGAAAGTAAGTGCCAGGCAAGCGGGGAGCCTCGTGCCCCTGCGAACGGCTCAGGCAGGCACCAGAGCCCACAAGGCACACTCAAGAAACCCTCTCTCCATTCTCAAGGGGCTGCAGGCTAGACCCTCCCAATGAGGGATGACTGATACCAAGGCAACCATCTGCCCTAGCACCACCCCTCTGCCCACCACCTCCCTGTCCACAGTGGCCTGCATCGGCTGAGACCCTGTGGAGGGGGTTCCAAAGAGGCTGAGTTAGACGTCACTCTCCACAGACCGCTGGGGGATCTCAGACAGATTGGCCTCATTAGGCTGAAGATGTTCTTTGGCTGTATAGCCCTAAGACTTAATCATACAGCCAGGTGAGCAAACAAAATATCACGCTGATTTTCTGTATATGTCTTTCTCATCTTCCCCCCCCACCTCCTCTGGAATTATCTAGGAATAAAGAAGAGTCAATGCAACAGTTCCACGGTCCATGAACTATTTATAGCAAACAGCTTTCCAGTATGCCATTTATAAAATGGAAAAATTATAGCTTGGTCTTTAGTGATAGTCAGAAGCTTTGAAATTCAAAGAAAAGAACTTGCTGTATATAAAGTAAACAAATAACAGTCTTTTGAATGAAAAAAATCTTTTTTTTAGAAGTAGTTGTTCCAAGCTTTCCTTTCTGTCTCTTTGCAGTAAAGCATCCAACACCCTATTTCAAAGATTTTTGTCCGAATGAAATAAGTAGACCTGAAAATATTTTCCATTTTTTGCTATGTCTTGGCCTGCAGGTGCATTCAATTTTTATAAGAGTATAAGAAGTCCAAGAGATGGACAGAATAAGCATTGCTTGAACTAAAAAGCATGAAAGAGCCTCTCTGGCTTTCCTGGGGTTTAAATCAGGCCCTAGAGGGAGGTTATTTTGCCAGCTGTGCTGTTTCTCCCTGAGCACACTGCAGCTACAATTTGCGGTAAACATTAACTGCTTCTCTACTGAAATTTTCACATTTGCCCATGAATATATTATAGCAAAACTAAGAAACAGTACAGTACTTACAGATCAGATGAATTCATGTAAATGTTCATCACCTCAGCGAACAGTTCTTAGGAAAGGTAGTGAGAAATAAACGGTGAATAATTCCTTCCCAGTCCTACCAAGAGGGAGATGGGAGAAGAGACATTTAAAAATCTCACTCAAGGTGTCAGTGATTTTCTCCAGGGCTTTCTTAGCTCAAACGGTTTTTAGCAAAATAAAACAGTGTGGAAAAAAAGTTTGAAGAGAATGTTCCTAATGGAAAATGGTGCATCCAAACCCAAGTGCAGCCAATTTAATACTCCTGACATTTTCTGGAGGCTCGGATTATGCAAAATAAGGGAACATGGGATGTACCATAGCCAGGTGAAAGCCATGCAAGCTCATGGACCTGCCTCCTCTTACTGCCGCCAAGCTGGTTTTAGGTTGTAATGTACTAGCTAGGCTGAACGGCTGGTGGGAATTGGCTTTTTGGTTCACAAAGTAGCAGTTGTCACTCTGCATGCACTAGCTTTCTGTGGCAGAAGCCAGGATATTCCTGTGGTGCAGTATTTGCGTGCCTCCTAGCACAAATTTCCACCTGTATAACATGCTACCCTTTAAAAACACTTGAAATTAGGTGAGGAGCTATTAATGATTTGCCTCCTCGGATACACATTGATTAGTGTATCTACATTGCAAGTAGGAAAATGCCATAAAATTCCCATATTTTGGCTGCCTGAACTTGCCTAACTAGGTTTTGACTTTTACATCACCATGAAATCATAACATAGGCTTCTCGGGTACTGGGCAATTCCCCAGGGTCCCGTTTGCATGCTGCTTCCAAAGGGCACTGCAACCACATTTGAATTACTGAACACCTTCCTCTGTTGGGGTGGTGTGTCAGCAGTGTGAGCGCTGGCATTGGTGCGATGCTCTGTCTGTGCTCAGCCCAGTGGTGCTTTTTGCCTGTCATGAACCGCAGCAACACAGGCCATGAGGATGCCAGAGTCGTGACACAGAATCATAGAATCACAGAATGGTTTTGGTTGGAAAGGACCTTTAAGATCATCAAGTCCAACCATTAACCCAGAACTGCCAAGTCCACCACTAAACCATGTCCCTAAGCACCACATCTACACATCTTTTAAATACGTCCAGGGATGGTGACTCAACCCCTTCCCTGGGCAGCCTGTTCCAATGCTCCATCTTGTGCTGCTCCGGCTGCCCCTGCCGTGAGTCTCTTCTCTGCTTGCCCTGGGAAGTGGATATTAAACAGCAACATAGTGTGGAAGGCTGGACAAATCCACAGTCCAGCTTAGGAAGAGGGTATGCTCTTGTAGCCTGCATAGATGTACAAAAGCCAGGTCTGCACATGTGTCCACTGCTAATCCTGTGTCTGAATGGTGCTTGGCACAATGGGATTCTTGACTATGTGCCTACATACTACAAATCAAAGCAGACGAGGACAGTGGTGGCTTTCCTTAAGAGCCACTCTTTGCTGCAGGACTGTGACTGTATGGTTCTAGTGCTTCATTAATCTCAGGGGGTGACATCCTATTAAATGTCCTTAGCACATTCCAGAAGTTTATTTTGTAAATATTTCATGGACCATAAGTGGAACAGCTGTTCCCCTGCGGCACCGTTAATAGCACGGGTCCCTCTGCCGGGAGTCCCATTCTCTGCTGTGCCGCTGTGGCTACCCCAACCCTGCCCCTCTCCTGCATCTCCAGTGTGCAGGGCTGCTGCTGCTCTCCTGGGCACTATTTCATGCTTTGCTTTATACCTCAACCTGGAAGCACCCAAATAAAGGTCCAATGAGGTCTACCAGGGGAGGAGACCTGAAGAACTGGGCAGGAAACAGGAGCGAGGGCAGGTCAGGCTACGCTGAGGCTGACCAGCCTGGCACGGTGTTAGTCCTGCATGGCCGTGTCTGTGCTGCTAAATAAAACAGGGCAGGGGCAGTCCTTTGCCCTGAGAGCAGGAGGCATGGCCCAGCTGTCATGCATGTGGCTAAGCTCTCTTCGCTCTTAAAATGGGGCGATCACCTCCAAACTGCCTCCGGTGAAGGGTCCTGGTGTCACACTTCCTCGAGCTGTGCATGAGCACAGTCTGATACAGCACCTATGGGGCTCGGCCAAATGTGGGTCCTGGGTGTGTTACTTCTGTTTTTTAACTGGTATGGATATGACCTCTGGGACTAGTGGGGAGCACAGAAATCACAGAATTACAGAATCACAGAATCACAGAATGTTAGGGATTGGAAGGGACCTCGAAAGATCATCTAGTCCCATCCCCCTGCCGGAGCAGGATTACCTAGACCATATCACACAGGAACGCGTCCAGGCGGGTTTTGAATGTCTCCAGAGAAGGAGACTCCACAACCTCTCTGGGCAGCCTGTTCCAGTGTTCGGTCACCCTCACCGTAAAGAAGTTTTTCCTCATATTTATGCGGAACCTCCTGTGTTCCAGCTTGCACCCATTGCCCCTTGTCCTGTCAAGGGATGTCACTGAGAAGAGCCTGGCTCCATCCTCATGACACTTGCCCTTTACATATTTATAAACATTAATGGGGTCACCCCTCAGTCTCCTCTTCTCCAAGCTAAAGAGACCCAGCTCCCTCAGCCTCTCCTCATAAGGGAGATGTTCCACCCCCTTAATCATCTTCGTGGCTCTGCGCTGGACTCTCTCTAGCAGTTCCCTGTCCTTCTTGAACTGAGGGGCCCAGAACTGGACACAATATTCCAGATGTGGCCTCACCAGGGCAGAGTAGAGGGGGAGGAGAACCTCTCTTGACCTGCTAACCACGCCCCTTCTAATCCACCCCAGGATGCCATTGGCCTTCTTGGCCACAAGGGCACACTGCTGGCTCATGGTCATCCTGCTGTCTACTAGGACCCCCAGGTCCCTTTCCCCTACGCTGCTCTCCAACAGGTCTGTCCCCAACTTGTACTGGTACATGGGGTTATTCTTGCCCAGATGCAGGACTCTACACTTGCCCTTGTTATATTTCATTAAGTTTCTCCCCGCCCAACTCTCCAGCCTGTCCAGGTCTCTCTGAATGGCTGCGCAGCCTTCCGTTGTGTCAGCCACTCCTCCCAGTTTTGTGTCATCAGCGAACTTGCTGACAGTGCACTCTATTCCCTCATCCAAGTCATTAATGAATATATTGAATAGTGCTGGTCCCAGTACCGACCCCTGAGGGACTCCGCTAGACACAGGCCTCCAACTGGACTCTGTCCCATTGACCACCACTCTCTGGCTTCTTTCCTTCAGCCAGTTCACAATCCACCTCACTACCCGATCATCCAGACCACACTTCCTCAGTTTAGCTGCGAGGATGCTGTGGGAGACCGTGTCAAACGCTTTACTGAAATCGAGATAGACCACATCCACAGCTTTACCATCATCTATCCACTGGGTTACGTCCTCATAAAAGGCTATCAAGTTGGTTAAGCATGACTTCCCCTTGGTGAAGCCATGCTGAGTGCCCCTAATGATCCCCCTATCCTTGATATGCCTAGAGACAGCACCAAGGACAAGTTGTTCCATCACCTTTCCGGGGATGGAGGTGAGGCTGACTGGTCTATAGTTACCCGGGTCCTCCTTCTTGCCCTTTTTGAAGACTGGAGTGACATTCGCTTTCCTCCAGTCCTCAGGCACCTCTCCCGTTGCCCACGACTTAGCAAAGATGATGGAGAGTGGCCTAGCAATGACTTCCGCCAGCTCCCTCAGCACCCGCGGGTGCATCCCATCAGGGCCCATGGATTTATGGACGTCCAGGTTGCTTAATTGGTCCCTGACCCAGCCCTCATCAACCAAGACAGATTCCTCCTCTATCCTGACTTCTTCTGGGGCCTCAGGGGTCCGGGGCTCCTCAGGACAGCCTCCAGCAGTATAGACAGAGGCAAAGAAGGCATTCAGTAACTCCCCCTTCTTTTTATCCTCTGTCTCCAGGGCCCCCACCTCATTCATCTGTGGGCCTACATTGCCTCTAGTGTTGGCTTTACCTGCAATGTATTTGAAGAAGCCCTTTCTGTTGTCCTTGACCTCTCTTGCAAGGTTTAATTCCAAGGAGGCCTTAGCTTTCCTAGTTGCCTCCCTAAATCCTCTGACAACAGACTTATATTCCTCCCAAGTGGCCAGCCCCTCCTTCCACGATCTGTACACCCTCTTCTTCCACTTGAGTTTGCCCAGCAGTTCCCTGTTTAACCATGCAGGTCTCCTGGTACTCTTCCTTGACTTCCTACCTGCTGGGATGCTCTGATCTTGAGCTCGGAAGAAGCAGTCCTTGAATGCTAACCAACTATCTTGGGCCCCCTTACCTTCTAGTACCCTGTCCCATGGGATTTCCCCTAGCAATTTCTTGAAAAGGCCAAAGTTCGCACTCCTGAAGTCCAGGGTTGTGATTCTGCTAGCTATTCTGTTCCTGACACATGAGATCCTGAACTCTACCATCTCATGGTCAATACAACCAAGGCTGCCCTCAACCTTCACCGCTTCAACCAGACCCTCCTTGTTAGTGAGGATAAGATCCAGCAGCGCTCCTCTCCTAGTTGGCTCATCCACCATTTGCATCAGAAAGTTGTCATCAATGCACTGGAGGAACCTCCTGGACTGAGGATGGCTGGCTGAGTAGGCCTCCCAGCAAATATCAGGGTAGTTGAAATCCCCCATGACAACCAGGCCCTGTAATTGCGAGACTGCTCTCAGCTGCCTGTAGAAGGCCTCATCACCCTCCTCATCCTGATCCGGTGGCCTGTAATAGACACCCACAACAGTATCACCCCTGCCAGCCTGCCCCTTAATTCGCACCCACAAACTCTCAACTCGCTCCTGATCCGCCCCTGGACAGAACTCAATACATTCTAGCTGCTCACTCACATAAAGAGCAACTCCACCACCTCTCCTTACTGGCCTGTCTTTCCTGAACAGGACATAGCCATCCATGACCACATTCCAGTCATGCGAGGTGTCCCACCAAGTCTCTGTAATTGCCACTAGATCATAGCCCCCTGACTGAACACGGATTTCCAACTCCTCCTGTTTATTCCCCATGCTGCGTGCATTGGTGTACAGGCATTTCAGGGAGCGAGCTGAGCACACCGATTTCACCCCAGGGGGATGGGAGGCCTCCTGGTCTACCTCAACACTAGAGCGTTGCCCCAGTGGTGCAAGCCCGCCTACTACCCCATCCCCCTTCGAATCTAGTTTAAAGCTCTCCGAATGAGCCCTGCTAATTCCTGTCCCAGAACCCTTTTGCCCCTACGACATAAACCTTTCCCATGTATTACCGTCATGCGTGGTGTCTTATAAAGCCAGCCATTATCAAAGAACCCAAAGCCCTGCCTGTAGCACCAGTCTCGTAGCCAGGCATTTATAGAGAGAATCCTACTATTCCATCCCACGTCATCACCTGAAAATGGAAGGAGGGAGGAGAAAACAACTTGTACCCCAGACTCTTTCACCAACCGTCCTAGGGCCTTGTAGTCTTTCTTCATCCCCCTCAGACTACGGGATGCAGCTTCTTCCCCACCTGTCTGGAAGATCAGCAGGAAGATCCCTGGGGTCTCAGGGGGATCAGACCCCTCCACTCCTCCCTGTGTGCCTGAGGGTTTTGTGAAAAGAGAAGCAGCAGCAGAGACACAGGCCTGACAAATTTATGGGCAGGCAAATCCTGTCCCACTTTTGTTTTTTTTTTTTTTAAACTGGAGCTTAGCTAAAGTTTCAGCAAGCCAGTAAATGAGGATTTGCACCTACCCATGTGGGAAGATAAAGGTCAGGTGTAGCAATCCATGCTTTGTCCTAAAAATGATGCTAAAACCGAGCTGATGTTGTGAACCCATGCTATGGGAGTAAGACCTCCTGCCAAAGGAATCAGAGAAGCAGCTGGGCTGTCACGTCAGTCCAAAATGATTAGATCATGACACAGCCAAAGGCTTGGCTCCTACAGGAGATACTTCTGGTTTTATGCTAAGCCTGGTGGGACTGAGATCGAATAATACAATGTATCTTTTCCTTCGCTCTTTGTGTCATGTGCAACCTGCTAACTTGGGATGGGAATCTTGAAATGTCTGAATCAAACACAATATAAAGGGAATAGAAAATATAAAGCAGTGAGTCTGGCAGAAGTGCAGAGCTGGTGGGCACTGAGTCTTGATGCCCCCTCCCTGGCAGTGTTCAAGGCCAGGTTGGATGGGGCTTTGAGCGACCTGGTCTAGTGGAAGGTGTCCCTGCCCATGGCAGGGGGGTTGGAACTAGGTGGTCTTTAAGGTCCCTTCCAACCCAAACCATTTTATGATTCAGTTATTTGAGATTAGTTGGTAAAAAACAGTTATTTACACAACAGTGTTTTTATTTGCAGTTTTCTGCCCCAAATTGCATGCATTTCCAAACTGGCTCTGTTTTGCCTGGTTAGAAGTACTAACCCTGGCCAGACACAACAGTAAATCCCATTTTAGGTACCACTGCTGACCAAGTGAAAACTGAGGTGGGGTCAATCCTGTTCAAAAATATTTGTGGCCAGATGCAGAAAGCTCTGTT
This sequence comes from Nyctibius grandis, assembly GCF_013368605.1. Lineage (NCBI taxonomy): Eukaryota > Metazoa > Chordata > Aves > Nyctibiiformes > Nyctibiidae > Nyctibius > Nyctibius grandis. Next base: position 109,235,422 of record NC_090659.1, read on the forward strand.
CCCTGCATCTGTCTCCATACATGTTCACCCCTGTTCTTGCTGGATATGGTTCCTGAGTGCTACTAACCTCTTTGTAAGTACTTTGGGCCCATCACCATTTTCTAAGACACTGTGACTTGCCTGTCACCAGTTTCCCTGAATTTGAACAGGCTTCTGCTTGGCCATTTTTCCTTGCAACCAGGTTTAATGCACTCTCTTTCTTAGGGCACTGCCAGGGCAAGACCTTCTTTTTCTTCCAAGTCAAATGCCTTTGGAGAGAGTAGGCAGGCAAGGGTGTGCACAGCCATGCCTCTGGGGGGAAACAAGCAAGCTCCTTGGCTCAGACTATCCCTCGCATCCTACCCCCCCTTCTATACACATACACACACACACTTCTCCATTGCTCCTTGGCTGACGTTTCCCCAGCACCTCCCCTTCTCTCAGGCCGGCCATACCCAAGCCACGTGCTGGCAAACCTCAGAAAATAATTGGCACAGAACCAGCCATTTGTTATTACAAGGAGGACTGCACATAGAAAACAACACGAACTAGCAAGGTTCGTGTGCCCTCATTGCCCAGGTAATCATCAACAACATCAACCCCTGCCAGTGTATCAAAGTGAAAAAACTGAACTTTAGCTCTCAAGATAGTGAAGCCATATCCCTCTAATGTTTCCTGAGATAACAAGTTTCTTGTCTGACCTGGCACAGTTTGACACTTCTCTCCAAAAGTGTAGCGAGCCCCACAGGAGCTCTGCAGAGGGTTGGAGCGTGGTTCCCTGGCTGTTTCTGCTGGATTAAGAGATACTTTTTTTAGCCAGGGTTGACACAGGTCAATGTCATGTCATTCAGCCTGAGCGGTGGATTAGGTGTCAGATGGTTGCTAGGTCCTATGGGCAAAGTACCGATTTCGATACTATTATCAAGCCAAGCCAAAGAGTTTACTGACCTGTGTCCCTGACCCTCTCTGACAGGGAAGAGTTACGATGGAGTAGGAATTCATGCTTGCTGCTAGTTTAGCCAGACCTCCTACCTGGAAAGTGTCTCATGTGGTCCACAAAGATCTGGAAGGTGGCAGATAACACCTCTTCCAGTCAAGAAGAACTGGAAGAGACTTCAGAGGAGCAGGTGCCAGAAGTGCATTCAGCCAATGCTTTCAACACAGCGCTTGCAAGCAGAGCCTCTTGTAAGCACCTGTGCAAGCATTTGCACAGTGGACAGTGGCTAACACTGGCTCCGGCTGCCGTAAACACCAACTGAGTGCTGGCGGGTCTGCCGTTCACTGCTACAGGATTATGTCTGTGGCCTGATCCGGAGAAAGTCATGCTGACAGCTGCTAGTGCCCAGGTTTGATATTAGTGATTGCCTGATCAAGCCCTGGGAGGGTAAAACAAGTAGTTTCCTGTTTCAGAGAAGGGAATGAGTTATAACCTGTTAGTAGAGGGTATGATCCTCCCAAGTAAAGATATGATAGCTGAGCAGGGAGTGGATGTCCTTGTTTTTTTCCCTTAGCCATATCACACTCAAGTCTGTAGGCATAAACGTAGGTGTCTGTGTACTGCTCACTTGCTGCTATCTATCTGCAGTTGTATCCCTCAGGTAACGAAGCCTCCATCTGCTCATACCGAGATGTGTTAATTGATTTTGTAGAAAGCAAAAAGTGGATTTAACTGTTCATCAGTGATACACAAGTGTGATTACTAAGACAAGAAGAGGCCAAGGAATATTTATCACAAACAAAAGAGGAAGCTCGACCTTAGTGTTGTAGCTATCTAGGGTTAAAAGACTTTGCTCCCAATACACTACTGGCCAATGGGCCTGTTAAAAGTTGTTGTTCAGTCTTAACACCTTCTTGCAAAAAGCCCAGACAAACATATGTCTAGCAAAACAGATTGGGAGAGCAACCTCCAAATGGCTAATTACAATGGATGTGGAATTTGACCAAGCAAGAGGAAGGAAGTGCTGGGGGAGCCCAGACTGAGGGTGCTGGTTTGGGCTGGTCCACAATTTGGTTCTTCAGACTTTTTTTTTATGGGTTAGATCCTGACAGTCGCTAAAGCTCAGCTGAGTTTGGTAGCCTGGAGCAAGGATCTGGGTCCTGGAGGGGGAGGGGGTTGCTGGATTGTTGAGGGTATCTATGTCTGACTTCTCATTTATTCCATAATAGTACAGGGCACTGACAAAGAATACCAATTTATTTTCATTAGTTAGATACAACACTCTGGTCTGCATTGTCTTGAGCCAAGGTTCATTTCATATTTCATTCCACTAACCCAGAGTCAATGACTGATTTGATTAGAAAGTCGTTAGAGACCTCCTGACTCTCTTTGGCTGTGTATAAACACCTCAAAGATGAAGGGTGAAACAGTGCCGAGTGGGGATCTGCTCCTGCCTTCCCTCCCCATCATGTCACTCCAGCCCATATTAGCTCTGTTTGTCCTAAGGAACACAAAGCAATGCCACCACGTGCTTAGGGCTCAGTCTGGCCCCGGTTAAAACCCATAGCAAGATTCCTCCTGAATTCAATGAGAGAAGGATGAAATCCTTCATGGGCTGACCAGCACCATGCAAACCTGGGTAGGAAGGAAAGTTGATTAGAACATGGCTACTTAAATTAAGAACGTGTTTGCTATTATAGTTCATACTTTTCTCAGGAATCAATGGCTTATTTGGGTCACTATGGTTACTTGGTACTGTTATGCAAACCCAGCTCAACCTATCCTTGGAATGCTGGATGTGGGCAATTGGAAAAATACACACTACAAATGCTGCGTTAATCATGCCAGAGCTCCTCCAATTGCCTCAGACCCATAGGAACAATACTGCTTGTGCTGAGGGGTGTCTCTCACTTGGTTTTGGTTCATGGAATAAAATGGTTTAAGATGAGGATTGTGGCTTTTCTTGACAGAGTGAGGCTAATTAATACTGGCCTTGTGTTTGGCTCAATAAATAAAACAGAAATGTGAGTGTCAGCATCTCTCTGCAGAGGGTTGGTGTGGGTGTGGTGAGCCAGCAGAGCCATGTTTTAGGTACTGTTTAGTGGCAGTTTATCTATTCATTTCTCCCATTTACATTTGTAGAGCGCACCTAAATCTTGCAAAAACATTAGGTCTTCCAGCCCTTTTGGCTTCCCCCTGTCCCCAGCATCGCCTGAGTAACTGAGGGTTCTTGTCTACAGCATCCAGAAACTCAAAACTACTGTAAAAACAGTATCTAATTGTTGACTGCTAAACTACACTCATACCAGGGCTCATGCTATGAAGCATTTATAGAGATAAGCTTCATTTTTTTGGTTTAAATTCAACAATATTCCTGGTTCTGATACAGATTCCCCGCTTAGTGTCATTTCCTGTCTACTAGTCATGGGCTGGACCCAGAGCTCACCCCCATGCATCCTATTTGCAGACCACCATGCTTCCCTTTGGTGGTTCCTGTTTGGAAGTATGCTACTTCCTATCCACCTGTGAGCTTCCTAATTCCAGACAAAGGGCAGGTGCTTCCTACCTGTTGTTTTTTAATCCCCAGACAGGTTCCAGGCTATGGCTTCAGCTTGCTGGTTCTGTTCACATGGTGCTCTGAGTGTCCCCAGGGAAGGACTCTGATTCCTTTCCATGTTCCCAGGGATGGACTCTCTGTCTTCTTACGGTGGATGCTGGACTATGTAAACTGCCCACTGCTGGTATTTACTTCCTGATGATCTTCTAGCTGAGAGGGTGATGTCCCACTGTGTTTTTTTTTTTTTGAATCAGGCTGCACCATTTTGTCAGAGTTTGCTGTTGGCATTTGTAAAGTGGTGAGAATGGGAGGGAATGAAACCTTGTACTAACAGATAGAGCATCACCCAGAATTTGTCACTTATTTGGCTTCCCAGAGGTATTTGAGGGCCCAATTTGGCCAAGATTTAGCCAGAATTTCAGAGTTTTTCCTTTATTGGACTCAGGTGGGGCTATCAAAGGATTCATTTTCCAGGTGCACACAGAGAGAGTGCCCCCCTCCACTCCTTTCAGATGGTGTATGCACTGGCTGCTCCACTGCAGCACTCTCTCTTCAATAGTCCTTGTCCTTCCGGACAGCCCCCACCACCTCACTGGGCCATACCCCGCCTCCGGGTCTTTATAGCTGACCAGGAATGGTTAACACTTCTCTGTGACTGCCACAGCTTTGTGATGAGGATTTGGGCAGGATATTATCTGTCTGAGGAGAAATAGTGCTGCTTTCTTGAAATGCAGCACCTGCTCCATGGCATCGGTGTTTGTTGTTCTGTGGTATATATGAAGCATCTTGTCCCACAGAGAAGGAGGGACCATGCACTGCACTGGGGTAAGGGCATCCACACGAGTAGCGGTGCAGCTTGCACGTTGTGGCGGAGCTGGGCTGTGAGCTTTCAGAAACAAGTTCATTGGCCCATAGCCCTGTAAAACCTCACAAACATTGTAGTTTGAAAGTACCAGGGTGTGTTGGCACAACAGCTGGTGGCTACCTAGTAACTAAAGGCAAACCTTCCTTGCAGGGAATATTTACAGGCTGCCTTACAAATGACTCCAGAGTTAAGAACTTGTATGACAGCTGTATGTGTTAGAGCTGAAAGCTTCTCACATAGCAGTAGTGCTGATATGGTTGTTCACAGAGATAAAAATTGTGTTTCTACATGGTGCCAGGACATAGTTTATTAAAGACTCACTTCTTTTCACGTAAGAGAAGTAAGCCAGGCTGTGGGCACACAGACACCTCACCCTGGGGTAGAGTAAGGGGAGAACCTGCCTGATATCAGTGGCAGCTCATGGCCAGACTCCTACTCAGAAATAACTTTACAGTAACTCACCCTTTTTTTGCAGAGATAAGCACCCCTTCTTTGCTTATACAACCAGTTACCAGGCTGTAAGTTCACAGCCTCCCTTGTTGCTTTGTGTCCATTCCTGTTCCAGGATGGCTGGACCCTTTGCTGGAGACTTTTGACATGCTGATAGCCACAAGGGTATCATCTTATCAGTCTTGCAAGAGCACTGAACATCAAGGCCTGAGTACAAAAAGCTGCACTTCTCTGCCTGTGCCTCTGACCCTGCTGCACCAAAGTTTTTGCTCCACCACCTGTAGAAATTTCCTCCATCACTCAGAAATGAGTTAACAAAGGAAGACTGTGTTTCTGATTTGAACGGGTTCTTCTTTGCTTCTACCATCAATCCCTTTCATGTGTTTCTCTACTAGTTTGCAGATTGTTTTTTCTTCGAACAAATGATGTCTAAGTTTTTTCTCTGTTCCCTTAACACCTCGTATCTGTGGGCAGGAGTCTGCTGGTTCAAGCATAAACCCCAGAAATGGCATCCATTGCAATAAGGAACTTTTACTGATGTGGCCAAGCTCATGACTGCTCTGCTCTTGAAGATGTTGCTGGCGCAGGGACTCATAGTCTCCGGGATTTGTTATACACCTGCCTGCTCTGTCTGCCCAAACTGCAGCTCCATCCAGCCGCACATTTAAGCATTTTAACTGTGGAAGAGCGTGGCCACAGCAATCTGCATCTCTGTGACCTTGACCCTGATTGTTGAAATTATCTTTACAGACGGTTAAGCTCAAAAACCTCTCCATAGCTTCTGCCAATACTGGCTAGACAAGGGAGTGCAGTGAGAGCATATCCCAGCGCATAACCGTGAATCCCCTACTACCTTCTAGTTATCTTCCAGGAGAAACTCATTAACTGCAAGATCTGATGTTTAGTATCACTGGGATAAGTTGCCTTTTAATGCCTTTCCTTAAAGTCCAGTGGAAGATGAAGGCTGTGTCCCAGAATTCAGCTCCATTCAGAACAAGTGGGAACACATACGAGCTGAGATGTAAAATGTGTCTATTTTGGCTAACTTTCTACAGCATTTCTGCATTATTTCACCTCTGATATTTAAGCTCCTAAATGCTGTTCACTGTCTTGATTATCCCTGGGGTGACTGGGTCACTGCTGCTGCAGGTGAATTGTTGTTTTCTTCACTCTTGACCTGACATTTAAGGTAGTTTGGAGATAGCAAGCTATAAAAGACTAAAACTGAGGTCTCCGTCTCTTTATCCTTCTTGTCTTACCTCTCATTTGTGGTGCCTTAGAAGTAATTTCACATTGTCTTCTTTCCCCATTGTGTTCAGGGCTGCACGTGATCTTTTATTGGTCTAACTGCATTACCATGCGGGTTTGTAGTTTAGCTCATAGTACTGCAGCTTTTGTCCAGTTGAAAATGTTGTATAGAAATAAGAGGAGCATTTTCTGACTCTAGGCTTGCTGTGGAAAGAGATCTGAAATTAATAAAACTAAAAATGAAAACAATAAAATAAGCCTAATAAAAACATAAGAACAAGTCTAAAAATAAATGAACTCTGACAGAGAACAAGGGTCTATGACCTGGCAACAATTATAAATGTTCATGTGTCTTGTGGTCCATACTTTGGTTATTGTAATCTACTCTGAAACATTTTTCCTTGTTATCCTGGACTTTTCTGGTCATATTCATCTCACATAACTGTGGAGATAAAAAAGCTAAATACCTTCCAGAGAACTGTAAATGTCTATTTTAGGTCAAATAAATTGCCAGTTGGGGGACTCTCTCCCCCCACTGGCTGTAGTGTGATACTGATACTGGAAGAGATTAATCCCACCCATCAGACACTGAAAAATAGTGATGATTCCCTGCCTGCCACTCATTCCCTATCATGTTCCCTTTGAAGATTGGCCTCACTAACAAGTCAGTGTGAAGCAAAGCTAAACATGGATGAAAGATTGTAAGAGAAAGTGCTGTGATCATTAAAATTTGGCAGTCTCGTTCACCAATATTTTCAGTGATTTCTAGAAGGACAAGATTGGCAAGCAGCAAACATCAAATGATACGGGCAAGATGTTCTACTTCTGCTCTCCACACCCAGCATATAAGCTCTTAAGATCCTCACTGTGCTGCCATCTCATCCTGGCAGCACCTATGCTATCCATAGGTGCTTACATTTTTTGTCACTGGAGTTCCCTAAGACCTGAAAGACCAGCAGTGTCAGGCAGTTGGCTCTCTACTTTGTGCCTCCATTGCTGTGCAGTCCTTTTCCCATCTGCCCCAAGGGACAACAGACCTGAATCCAGATCTTCATGTCCCATGTGTGTCTATCCCAGTGGTCCTGCTGGGGAAATGGAGGTACAGTTTGCTGTGGTTTGAAAAAACGATGCCTGTGGCATCTGAGGATTGGTTCAACGCATCTAGCTTGCTGTAGATGGTAAGGCATATGCAAATGCAGTTAGTAACTACTTTTGTGACTGATTTCTCCTTTGCTTCTGCTGATCTGATGTCCCTGCCCATTTCGGGACCTTCAGTTTTGTTTTACACTTTAGTAAGACCCAAAGGACATACTGATGCTAATGTAAATATCATACAAACTGTCTGTCAGACTCTCCTGATCTGCTGGACAGGCAGTTTTACATAGGAATAATACATGGCATCTCTGGGCAGGGACACTGTGCACTGTTGGCTTTGGAGGATGAAGAGTTCTATTCCTTGCATTGAGGAAGGAGCTCAACAGTGCCAACCCATTTAGCTTTCAAAATAGAAGGCTAAAAGGCTTGACTCACAGAGAAGGCTAAAACCACCTGTGTCTAAGATAAGACATCAGTGCTTCAAGTGGGTCTTCTAAGAAGATACTCATGATTAGACTAGAGAGTAGGTGCCGATTTGAAAATGAACCAATTATTAGCAGATCTAAAAATATATATACTGCACTTAGTGAGAAAGGTAATGAGGAGGGCAAAAATGAACACAATCTGCTCTAATTATGTAAGAATGCCTTTGAAAGATTATGTGCTACTTGATTAGTAGGCTGGGAAGAACTTGAGATAGTCACAGCAACTTTAAATATAGACTAGAGCCTTAAGTTTGAGTATGTGAGGCATGAAGAGGGAGCTTTGGCACAGGCCATGTGAAAGCTGAGAACATCCAGATCTGTCAGAAAAAAGAAGAAAGAATAAAAGTGCCAACAAGAAAAAAATATTCAGCATAGTATCTAAACCTCTGGGTTAGCATTTAAAGTAAAACCATTTAGTTCATTCTCCTCTTTCTCTTCTTTCTACTTCCCTAATCAGTATTAAACCACTTGGTTAAATAAAGCATCCTTTTAAAGATATGGCCTTTAAGGTCTTTGGGTTCTTCGTATGGAGGAGGAGTATGGTTTGTTGGGGCTGGTCAGAAGTTTCAGCCTCTGGCAACTGCAGACTCTAATCTACAGCACATTGAAGTCAGACGGTCAGACTCTGGTTGGATTTACAGCTAATGTCCAAGTACATTCCATAGCTCAGGTGTGTTTATTCGTAGCCCTTGCCCAGTGCTGAGTCTTTTTTTTTTTCACAAGTCTTTGTATGTGTGTGCATATATATATATTCTGTCAGATGACATCAAGAGTAAATGTAACATAGTTTGCCTCTTCTAAAGGTACTAGGGACTAGCTCTGTCAATCAAAAAGCATTTCTTAGCTTGTTGGTCTCAGTTCTAGCGAATGAGCTGCCTTCAAATTGCTGATAGGTTGATGAAAATTACTTTCTCTGCTGTATGGAATATTTGAGTTTGCTATTTCATTTTTGTAATGCTGAAAGTATGTGGGATGTTGTGCAGAGAAGCTGAACTATGAACAAGTTGCTTGGTCTAGAGCTATTCATGGAATGAGCCATCACAGTTGCAGGAACAGACCCTTGTATTGAAGGGACACCCTGACAGTATGAGTAAGAGGGAGCCAAAACCCAACCCTGTTTTGAGTCCCAATCTAGCAACCCCAATAGGCTGAATCCCAGAAATTTGAGGATAGCCAAGCAAAGATCATGTTACATTTGCTCTGTTTCTACATCCTTCCCCTGGATTCCCCTACCAGCTGGTATGTTGGATTAGGTGAACCTTTGTTCTGGTCTACTAGTGCATTCTTGTGATGCTATATGCTCTTCCATGGTCTCCTGTAAGATCCTCAGCACAAAAATGAGGGAAACATCTGTGCCCGTAGAGAGAAAGGAAGGTGTCGTGGTTTAACCTCAGCCGGCAACTAAGCCCCGCACAGCCGCTTGCTCATTCCCCCTGGTTGGGATGGGGGAGACAATTGGAAGGGTAAAAGTGAGAAAACTCGTGGATTGAGACAAAGACAGATTAACAGGTAAAGCAAAAGCCGCACACACAAGCAAAGGAAAACAAGGAATTCATTCACCACTTCCCATAGGCAGGCAGGTGTTCAGCCATCTCCAGGAAAGCAGGGTTCCATCACACAAAACGGTTACTTGGGAAGCCAAACGCCATCACTCTGAACGTTCCCCCCTTCCTTCTTCTCCTCCCCAGCTTTATATGCTGAGCACAACACCATATGGTCTGGGACATCCCCTTGGTCAGTTGGGGTCAGCTGTCCCGACTGTGTCCCCACCCAGCTTCTTGTGCACCCCCAGCCTACTCCTTGGTGGGGTGGGGTGAGAAGCAGAAAAGGCATTGACTCTGTGTAAGCACTGCTCAGCAATAACGAAAACATCTCTGCATTATCAAGACTGTTTTCAGCACAAATCCAAAACACTGCCCCATACCAGCTACTGTGAAGAAAATGAACTCTATCCCAGCCAAAACCAGCACAGAAGGGCATGCAGGAGCTCTGGTGTTTATTGTGTGGGCTGATTACTGACATTTATAGCACTGTTTCCCTACTTCGAAGAAGGGAAGTTTTCTAGCTGTCACGGATGAAGTCCAAGTTGAAGAAGGTGAACTGGGACAGAGCAGGAAGGGGCTCCCTGTCAGTGTGGAAGTGCAGATACAGGTCTGGGGACCAGAGCTGAGGGGTTCCAGTTAAAGACAGACATGTTTTGAGTTTTCTGTTGGCAAAGAGTAAAATAAACCCCAAGATCTCCAAGATGCACAGCCCAAGGGGAACCTTTGGGCACTGATGTGCAACATTTAATAATCAGGATCAATGACCCTCAAATATTTCACCCTTTTCCTGGTGATTTATGTGATTCAAGGTGAAGTGGATTAGCCATTGCATGAGAAATCCAGAGATTTCTCCTTCAGAGCATGCTGGGGAAAGGAATAGCCTAGGGCAGTTTCATGGCAGATATACACCCTGCTTCCCTTGGGTGGAGGGGGAGCATCTTGAATCTGGATTTCCCAAATCCCCTGTAAGTATGGGGCAGGTTTGCCCAAGTGTTCCTTGAGAGGACAGGCTTTGGTGGCTCAGCCCAGAAGAGCGTGCATTGCAATAGGATCCTGCAAAACTACTTAGGCATCTAACTCCTGAATGAGGCATGGGTTAAGCCTTTGCTCATTCATCTGTGTATTTTAGCAGAGGACTCCCACGCAGCATGTTGGCTTTTGTGAACATGCTGCCTGGGTGTCTAGGAGAGCAGTGGCAAGGCAGTCAAGCCAATGCCCCAAGGAATGGGGTTAGAACTAGATGATCTTTAAGGTCCCTTCCAACCCAAACCATTCTATGATTCTATGATCCTAAGATTTCTGCAGTTCTGGTCCCCTTCCTACCTCCAGTGATTGTGTGGGAACACTATTTAGGGGCATCATCCAGCAAAACCCAAGCAACCCTCCCCTCCACCCCCATGGTTACCCACAGCTATTTGTTTTGTTGTGTTTTTCATCGGGTTGGTTTCCAGCCAGACAACCTCCCTCACCAGGAGCATCGCACCGTGATGTGAGTGCTGGCGCTGCTGCAAAGGGTGAAACCTGGGAGCTGATGGAGGGCGACTGTCATGGCAAGCTTGGATACTCTGAGCTACGCTATCTTCCAGCATGTCCAAATATAAATACAGAAGGCATCAGAATCAGTAAATAATCTGCATACTATATATCATGTGGTGTTTGGCAGTGAGAATAAGGCCAGCGTTATGGATAGCCTTACACACTTAAACCTGATCAGGATCCTCATGCTCATCTGGCAGCACCGAGTTGCAGAAGTGACCCCTCTGACTTCAGGGGAAATACTCGTATCATTCATCTGAAGCACAGGCTCTGAGCGGGGGAACCCACGGCAGCGCAAGGCTGGCAGAGTCTGCTCCGGTTTCAGCCCAGCCCACTCTGGAAATGGCATTTTGTTTCCTTTAAAGCAGTACACCTGAAAGACAAATAGCCATTTCTTTTTGTTCACGTATATAGCAAGTTCTAGCAGTGCCTTGGGCAGAGATAAGCTGATGTGGGGATTACCACTAGCTAGGCCACAGAGCAGTGTACTTTCTGGGAAGAAAGGCCGCAGGGTGGCAGAAATCCTTCTCTGTAGGCTCAGGCAGATGGAGCATTAATATCAGCATTGAAAAATCGATGAGGGAAGAGCACACAGGTGAGTCAGTGGCACTTTAAAACAATGGATTGTGCTTTTCAGACCTCTTACTCCCAAACTTTTCTATTCAGCAAACGAACCCGGATTTCAGTAGTCTGTGTTTAAATGCAAAGAATATTTTGTTCCTATTCACTTTCTTTTAAATGCATATGAACTGAAGAAGCTGTGGGGACTATAGCTATATAGGACAGCAATAGCTGTACTGTACTTGAGAAGGTAACTGTGTAGACAGGGCTCCGTACACTGGAAATGATCTTGAGAGATCCTGAAATCTGCAGACAGACTTGTGCAAGGGGCTTGCTCTTTCCTTTTCTTTTCCCCACGTTGGGCATGAAGAGACCAACAGGCCAAAAGAAATTCTTGTAAAACCCCATTGAGTCCCAAGGGCTACGCACAGCTCTGCTCTCAGCACAGCACCACGTCAGAAGAACTAAAAGAAGCAAATCAGCCTGCAGAGCCCACTGCATAACCAGCCTTAACCAAACCCTGCAGCCCAGCTTAGCCCTTTATAAATATTTTGGGGGTGATGTCAGCACCTGGGTTGCCAATGCACTTGTTGCTCTCCTCCCTCAGCCTACTTTAGTTCCCACACAGGGACGGAGCATCCAGACTGAGTGGGAGATAGGCAGAAGCTGAGAGGGAAATAATACCTGCAGCGACCCAAAGTCCAGAGGCAGAACCACTGGGCTCCATTTACCTCCTCAAGGTAAAAAACTTGGCTTACTCATTAGGTCAGATTTTCTCTTATCCAGGGACATAGGAGGCTGGCAAAACAACTGGGGAATGTAGGAATTTGTTAACTGCATGCACTGGGCTTTTAATATTTAATCTGCAAACTAAAGCAGTTTCCATTTAAACTCTCTGTCTTCATTCGGGTATGGTCCCAGAGCTTCTCTTGTTTGCACCATAGATGTTACAGCCTAATCTGGCTTCTCTGCGAAGATTTTGGTTGTGTGGCTGAAATCCTTTGTCTAAAGCTTATGTCTCATATGTTTAAAGGTTTTTAATTTTATTTATATGATATACAGATGGGATTAGTGCATGACATTAATGATGAATTATTCTCATTTCTCCGTGTGAACTCCAAGAACATATAAAATTCAAAACTTGCTGTGATAAAGTGAATAAAAACAATAACTAACAGAAAAGTTTTCAAATACGACTTGAATGGGATTTCTGAAGTAAGAGATCTAGAGCAGCTTGAAAGTGCAAGAAAGTCAGAAGGTGCTTGACAAAATGCTATTTCATCTGTAGAATTAACTCACAAAATTTATGAAGTTCTTCAGAAATGAAAATGTCTAACCTAAGGTTCTCCTTGTACTTTTAGTGGTAACATAAATAATTCAGTTTTATTAGTCTTTCTTTATAACAGAATAGTTTGAACCTAGTTTCTTTAAAAAATTAAACTATGCAAACAAATATAAGAATTTAAAGCAGTCTAACCAGTAGTATATTTACAATGCATATCTGTTGAAAGTAATAAAAGGGGCTTGGGCAATATTTATTTGAAAATGCTTGTGCAAAGCAGGGCTAATTTCCAAGGACTGCTTACCCCTGCATGGTGTATTTTGGGGTGACACTGAGAACGCCTCTTGTCAAATGCTGGAAACCAAAGAAGGTGATAAGCTGCCAGAGACAGCTTTTACTTTTTAGTGTCCCCAGTGCTTACTAACTTCTAGCCACTGAAATAACATTTATTACCCCAATATAAATAGCTCTGCTGAACCTGCCACCTTCGTGCATCTGATCTTCACATATTTTTCTTTTTCCCTAAAAGAGCCCGTGACCTGAAGGTTGAGCTCAAGGACACTCCCAGCAAGTCCCTGAAGTTTTCCCTCTGCTCTCCCTGCTGACCTCTGCTCTCCCCTGATAACTCCCGAAAAATGGAGCGATCCACACAAGAACTTTTCCTCAACTTCATGATTGTGCTGATTACTGTATTGCTCATGTGGCTCCTTGTGAAGTCTTATCAGGAGTAAAAGACAATCAGGAACTCTGGGAGGTGATTTAAGTGTGTGTCTCCGCAGACATAAGTAACACCCACAGCATGCCGCTGTGATTAGCTTTGAGTCAGTTGGGGATGTCGTCCATTTTTTTTTACTCTCTCATACCTGGTGCCTGTGTTAATGTTTGTGATGGGTCTATGATGGTGTAATTATTTTATTCTGCAGTGATCCAGCTGTAAGATGTAAAATGCAAGATCCTTAGGAACTGTTTGACGTGGCTTTCTCCTCCGGTATTTACTGTGAGTGCTGTAACCCCTTGCCCGCCATGCCAGCTTGTTTGGCGTCGGTGTTAGGTTCTCGAGGGTGTAAAACTGCAGGGTGCAATGTAACTGTCTGTATTAACCAGGGTAAGAGGCACAAACTCGCATAGCAGAAAGGAATGTGAAACCTCTACTTCTACTTGCTCGTTTCACTTAAATAAAGAACATGTAAAACATTTTTTTGTAGCATTCCTTATCCCTCTCCCAGTCTGACTGCAATTCACTGAGAGACCTGCCGATAACCGTGGTACAGTGCACCGTGCATGGCTGGTGGTTTGCTTGTTCCTTCCACCCGCATTTTTATTTATATTTAAAAAAAAATGCTGTAGAGTGGAAATCCTGCAACTTAACATATATGAAGCCACATGAATGAGCTGTTCAGGTCACTTTTCTGTTCAGAGTGACTTACACCGTTGGTGCCTGTGGACGTGGACTTCAAAGAGCACCTCTGTCCCACCGGGGCATTGTCAATAATTGCATTTTCTGAAGCTGGATTCCCAGGATCCTATTTTTGGCCAAGCTATGCTTGGAGCAGTGCCTGGAGGGACGAGCCCGGGTCAGTCGCAGGCGTAGGCGGCTGCTGGCTCCACAGCCCTGCTGCCAGCCTTGCTGGGGGCGGCAGTCCCTCGGGGTCTGCTGCGGTGTGCCAGGCACCATGGCACGGCCATACTCAGCCTTGGTAGGACGAAGTGTGAATGTGTCTTTGTTGCTGTGATGGTGTCGTTGCCTGCTAAAAAATCTTGAGCCAGCTTGAAGAGCCCACAGTCCCTGGGTTTGTGAAATCAGTAATCGAACTTCTCCTAGGCATTCCCCATCTGTTATTTTAATGGCTTCAGAGAATCAGTGTCTTCTACAAAATACAGCTTTCTGTAGGAAGGCAGCTAGATGTGTGCCACACTGCTGACGCAGGTCTTCTTCTCCTCCGGGAGCCTGCAAGGAGCGGGCAACATCGCGAGACCCAAGGCAGGTCTCTGGTGCGGTTAGAAGGAGCAGTGCTGTCCGTGACAGCTGGTACTCGGGCCTGGGCTTTAGGGAAAGACAGCAAACGTTGTGGTAGCACCATTTGTTAAGTGTGTGTGTTGCTTAAAGATTGCTAGTAAATGACCCGTTGCCCTGTGTCACTTGTGCTCTTCGTCTAGGTTTGCAGCCACCCCCGCTGCAGCTGGTGCCCCTCATCCTCCCAGTCAAGAAATCCCCAGCCCAGTGCAATGATAAAAATCGCCTCTTGTTTACTCTTGGCTGCAGCTGAGCAAACCTCCTTCCAGCATTTCCAGAGATGTCAAATTTCCCTCGAGAAAACCGAAACATTGAAAGGAACTTTTGCCAGCGGTGGACGCAGCCTTCCTCTGCAGCCCACCTTGCACCAGATACTGCTATATTTTCACTAACTTACATGATCGGTTTGTGTTCATAAGCTTGGCTGAGACACACAGCAGTGACTGGAGAAGGACATGGAAAAATCTATTTTTAAACAGCAAATACTTGATAATTCAGTATGAAAGATTCTCATCTTTCATGGGCTCTGTGACTCCCTACCCCAGCTGAACATGGTGTCTTCATCCAGCATTATCAGACCTTCCCTGTGGCTTAAAAATAAATTTTCAGAATCTCTCCTGCATCATGTCTTTTACAGCGGACCTCACTGCTGTGCACCGGTCCCAACTGGCAGGGCTGAGGCTTTTCTGCCAGTCCCAGAGCACACGGCCGCTGCTCAGGAAGAGCAATGTCATTGGCAAATTGACATGTTTGGGCTCATCTCAGGCTGGCAATGGAAAAAATAGAGGTGTGGGCTTCACTGGCTGAACCAGAAGTGGTTCACCAACAGCTCAAGGTGATCCTAGCAATTTCCAGGTAGGAAGAGAAAATGCTCTGGAGAGTTTGGGCCATCCACAACTTTTGGCCATCAGTCTTTTTGAGAGTAGACATGCATCTAACTTTGACAATATGATTAAGGTAAAGTACCCCAAACAAGTTGCTAGAAGTGAGAATACCAGTCTAAGCAGTTCTCTTTTCAGGCTTTTATAATTTTTAAGCAGATTTTGAATGAGATAAGTTATTTGCCTGAGTCATTTGCTTAAAACTGGAGAAAAAGACAATTCAACTGTTAGGGCCAGATGCTGTGAAGAGCCAGCACTGTGCAGGTGCACAGGCATATTAGTGTCAAAGAGCATCAGCCAAATACACACATACAGACAAAATTCCCCAGTTTGAGGGACCTTAATGTAGATGTTTGGTGTGACCCTTGAGTCTCAAACTCTCTCCATTATCTTCCTGCCTGCCAAAGAGGTCCTGGAGGAGAGGTGGCTCTCTGGTAATGTATCTTGCTAGCTTTTTCCAGCCCTTTGCAGTGTAATGGAGACTGAGAACGCCGGAGGACTTCCGGGCTAACAGTGATTAGTCTTTAGCTTATCAGAAAAGTTATTTTAGGCAAAAATTTTATTAAAACTATATTTTAGAGTAAGTAGCTGCTCCAACTCCTCCAGCCTCTCTGGGCAAACTGTTCCAGTGCTTGACCACCGTCACAGTAAAAAGGCTTTTTCTTATCTTTAAATGCAATTCCTGCATTTCAGTTTGTGCCCATTGCCTCTTGGCCTGTCACTGGTGAGAAGAGTCTGGCTCTGTCTTCTTCATTCCCTCCCATCAAGTGATTACATACATTGATAAGATCCCCCTGAGTCTTCTCCAGGCTGAACGGTCCCAACATTCTCAGCCTTTCCTCATATGTCAGATGCTCCAGTCCCTTCATCATCTTTGTGGCCCTTTGCTGGACTTGCTCCAGTATGTCCACGTCTCTCTTGTGCTGGGGAGCCCGGCACTGGACCCAGCAGTTCAGGTGTGCTGAGCAGAGGGGAAGGATGATCTCCCTCAACCTGCTGGCAATGATCTGTCTGATGCAGCCCAGGAAGCTGTTGAGCTTCTGCTGCGATGGCCCATTGCTGGCTCATGGTCAGGTTGGTGTCCACCAGGATCCCCAGGACCTTCTCTGCAGAGCTGCTGTCCAGCTGGTTGGCCCCAGCCTGTACTGGTGCCTGGGGTTATCCCTCCCCAGGGGCAGAACTTGGCATTTCCCTCTGTGGAACTTCATGAGGCTCCTGTGGACTCATTTCTCCAGCCTGTTGAGCAGAACAACACTCTGGTGTATCAGCCACTCCTTTCAGTTCTGTATCTTTACTTTACATCTTTCCATACATATATTTACATACTTTACATAATTTTAATTAACTGATACCTGTTTCAAGCTGCAGACATCTATCCCTTCTTGGTGGCCCCTAGCACATTATGAATGAAGTACCATGAAAAGTATTTATTATGCAAGCTCTCTTTTATATCTGCAAGCTTTTTTTGTTTTTTTTATATATATATATATATTTATACATATATATGTAAGTATATCAACATTTGACCTGCTATAAGTTTTACACATAGTGTGCACAGGATATGAACACAGCACAGTACCTGCTCCTGAAGAGGATTGCCAAGGTGACACTATACTTTCCCTGTTTCCTCTCTCATCCCACCTACTTTGTTAAAGGCACTCTGTGTAGCAACTCAGGAAATGCCAACGACAAGTAAAATGGTGGTTGCTCATGACTTTGACCTGACCTGAACAAGGCAATTTTCATTCTGGCATCTAAGTATAGATGAATTAGCCTCACCCAGAACCAGAAGTTCAGCGGTGGCCTTTCCGTTCACTTTACTGGGCTTTGGATCAGACTGTAGCTACCTAATTTTATATGTTCAGATTTCAAAAGTTTGGCTCTAGGCCTGGTAATTTGGAATTGCTAAGCACTCAGCACTCCACTCGACAGAAACTAGAGACCCAAGAGTTCAACATGCTTTTGGGAAAAATCAGACCACTAGTTTGTGTGCCTGGATACCAACCTAGAAACCAAATTTTAGGCACCAAGATTTGAAGCTTTGGCCAAACATTAGAAAATTGTTCAAAGGGGTTTATCAAAATCCTTTTATCAATCATCAGAAGTATTTTCAGTTGAAACACGTTTCTATATTTTTTGCAAGAGTAGTGTTTTTCCTCAAGGAAAACTAGAATTTGTGAAAGGCAAACACCATGCTTGAAAACCCACTGTGTCCATTTTGCTTTTGAATGATGTCATTGCTGCTGTAGATTACGTGGCTTGTGCCCCCTTCCTCCTTTATCGCCCAGGCTCCAGGTCAGGCAGGTTCTCTATCTTGTGTGACATAACCAACCACACTCATGATGTGTCACCTCCAAGTCACAAGGTAGGAAGCTGCCATGCGATGAGAGAGAGAAGAGAATGGAAGAAAAAGTGACTGACACTAAGGAACCACACGTGCTGCATTTCTAAGTGGGTTGATTGCAAACCATTTATTGCTGACATATTTTTTTCCCAAACATTCACTCAAAATTCAGTTTTCTGTGGAATAATTTGCACACTGTGTAAGCTCTGTGTGTGTGTTGTGTGTATGTGTGTGCTCAGTAGATGACATAGAGGGAAGAAAATGGAAAGGCAAACCCCAAGATTCTCAGCCTTATCAAGGCAGTATTTGTGTGTATGCATGTAAGTTTTCTCTGGACCAAACCAAGAAAATGTTAAGCATAAATAACTTCCTTGCTACGTAGCCAGTCCAGCATGGTTTTATTTATACAACTCCATTTGGAAGTGTCCCAAAGGCGATAGACACCCTTGCAATTCAAGAAGAACTTAGCCCAATAATTATCTATATTTTAGTGGTGCAGTGAGCTAGGAGGGATCAAGAAGACTGACAGCTGCTGACACCCTGGGATGCCATTGCGGGGGCTCCTAAATCATTCTTCACCTACGCAGCTGAGCTGGTTTGCCCCTTGTGTGTCAAGTTTACCCACAGATTAGCATCTCACAGGTCTGAGCTGGAAAAGCTTTTGGCGCGTTTCCCAGGGCCGTATACAGCTGGTGCTCAAGCCAATCAACTCTGACCTCTTAGCTTAACAGTTCAGCTGTCAGCTTCTAAAGAGAGATGACAGCATTTTCAAGCAGGCTCCATTATGCTTATCAGCTAATGCTAATCTCTACTCACACTGGGCTGAACTGTGAGTGTAAAGGAGCATGAATTCATGCAGAATGAATGAAGATGGTCAGTTTGTGCCGGAGTGCTTTCTGTATTGCGCTTGTACTTCCCAGTTCTTCACTGTAGTGGGTGGATGAGGGATATGAGTAATAATTTGGTTTTGGCAGCAGTTGTTAGCTAAATGTATGCCTATGCTTACTTTTACTACAGCTTGTACAGCAGGGTCCAGAGAGGCATTTAGATAGAATCAGAGAATTGTTTTGGTTGGAAAGGACCTTTAAGATCATCAAGCCCAACCATTAACCTAGCACTGCCAAGTCCACCACTAAACCATGTCCCTAAGCACCACATCTACACATCTCTTAAATACCTCCAGAGATGGTAACTCCACCACTTCCCTGGGCAGCCTGTTCCAATGCTTGATAACCCTTCCGGTGAAGAAATTTTTCCTGATACCCAATCTAAACCTCCCCTGGCACAACTTGAGACCATTTCCTCTCATCCTATCACTTGTTACCTGGGTGAAGAGACTGACATCCACCTCACTACAACCTCCTTTCAGGTAGCTGTAGAGAGTGATAAGGTCTCCCCTGAGTCTCCTTTTCTCCAGACTAAACAACCCCAGTTCCCTCAGCTGCTCCTCATAAGACTTGTGCTCTAGACCCTTCACCAGCATGAATGTGCCTTGATCTATTTGCTTTGTATATATGTCTCTTCCTGTACCTGGAAGAGCAGCTGGAGCTGTTTCTCTCTTCCAAATGACTGTTCTCTTTGTATTTCACCTCTCCCTTCCTGGGAGGCAGGCAGTGGCTTTGATCTCAGCCTCACAATCATAGTGTACACGGTCTTCCACAACAATTGCATACCCTGTTCATGTCTGCTCTGCTCTGCTGCCCCTGCCCATGTCTATGAAGGTCTGAAATGAGTGTGGCTGAGGTGACCTGAAGATAAAATCGATGGGGTCAGGATAATCACAGTGACCCAGGTATCTAATAGTTTAGGAGGAACTTAATCCTTTGTAGTGGTGTCCCTTGGGAGAAGGGCTCCTGGAGAAGATCCTGCCTTGTGCTCATAGAAATCTTCGCATTTATGCTTGCACTGGGCATAACTTTGGTCTTGCACATTACTGTGACAGCCTGGCCTAGATGCATCCTCCAAAACATCTAGCAGGAGTGACCCAATTCCTTAATCAAAACTATGGAACATGCTGAGCAATAAGTAATCTAGAATGGATTTTGCATGTACCTCTTTTCCCTGCAGTAGCCAGACATTTTGCTGTTCAGCTTCTTGTCCACAGACGTCAGTTGGCATAGCTGAAAGCAGGGACATAATTTTTTAAATACCTGCAGTGCAGTTTCACTAGTGACTGCCAGTTCCAGTAGGATTAACCTGAGCCTTTCAACTAGGTTAGGAAAGATCTGCTTCCGCATGCTGCAAACCATTTCCCCAGTAGTCTTCAGTGGAGCTGGGCTAGCCCCAAAGCTATAGTGCTCGTCTTCTAGCCATAAAAGCATATCATACTGTGTCCTCTGATAAAGAACAGGATGGAAGTCAATGAAATTCAGATGGGAAACACAACAAACAGCAATTTCAACAAATAAAGGCCTATTTAGCCTGAATCAGACCAAGCCCAAAGTTAAATGTATTTTTTTTTCTGGAAATATTACTAATTACAAAATGGAGTTGGGTAGACTGGAACATCTGATTGTTAATCAGAACTGGCCGATAAGAGAGGTGGTGACTGGGAGACAACCAGTAGGACATGGTGATAAATATCAGAAACACAAAGAAGATGATATTAATAAGGAGCGAGCAGCATAATTTAAAGAAAGCTTTAGAAAAATAAACTAACTGTTCAAAAAAATAATATAGCACTCCTCTAAACTGACATTTCAAAAATAGGAAAAGTGCAATTAGGACTGAACTGTCAACCAGAATATGACATGCTAAAGGACACCAGAGAGGCTGTAAGGTAGAAAGCACAGCGGTCACAGAAAAATTCAGTTACCCACTGCCTCCACAAAGTGGGGAACTGTCAGACTGGGCTCTAATTCATGCTACATTTTTTAACAACATAAATGACTGTTTCTTGGGCAGTCAGACATCACAGAAGGAGAAGACGTGCAGCCATGAACAGCACATAGAGTCAGGATCAAATGTTGCCTTTGAAAAATGATGGTGTGATAGTGACCACAATGTGAATGAGAGAAACATCCTTATGGGAATGGGAAGGCTAGAAGAAGAATCAGCAAAGCACAGGCAGTATTTATAAATAAAATACTACTGTTCAGAACACAAATGCATCCAAATTGGGAAAACTGATACGAACTCAGACATGTTAAATAAAAAATCATAAGGAGGGCAAGAAGAAAAGTTGAGTAACAACAGGCCAGATGCATGAAAAGCTAATAATAAACCACATCAGAAACAGGAAACTTGCCATGGAGACTGCTGGGTCTGCAGGTGATAGATGCAGAACAGGAGTGGTCAGAGAATATAAGTTTGGTACAGGAAAGGTATATTAATTACCTGCAGCAATGCTCTGTGGAAGGGCTTAGGAGGGTTTCCACACTAGAGCTTTTATCTGCAGGTGATGAGTTGGAGAAACAGTCTCAGCTGAAGGGCCAGAAGTCCATAGAATGAGCAGTGATATATCAGCAGGACCAGATGATGTTCACCCAGTGATTATAGAGGAACTCAGATATGAAATTGCCTGCCTAGTTACTGTGGAGTGTAACTTATTGCTCACGTCAGACTGGCACCAGGGGAACAGAAGGTGGCAGATGCATTCTCAGTTTTTAAGATGGCTGCAAAGGACAGCTGGGCAGTTACAGACCAGGGAGTTTCATTTCCGTATTGGAAAAAAACCCCCCAAACCACAGAAAAGGAAACAGATAGAATTCAAAGGCACGTAAGTGGAAAAAATCAGCGAGGCTTCTGCAAATAGAAATCCTGCTTTTGGTATCTATTGCCACTCTGAAAGAGTCAGTGAACATGTCAGTAAAAGTGAGCAGATCGATACATTTAAAAAACCCTAAACTGCCATGGGATAGAAAGGGAAGTTCTCCCTTTAACTGGTTGAAAGACGGAAAGAAGGTGGCAGTGAACAGTGAAATTGTGTAATAAAAGGAGGTCCATAAGAGACTTAATTGTTTAACATACTTCCAGGAAAAGCAGGAGGACTGCAAAATTTTCTGGCGGTACAAATGTCATAGATGAAGCGTTGTAGAGTGTCATCTCAATGCCAAATGATAAGTGGTAAAATGGTAGATGACATTAAAGGTTGACAAATGTGAAGTAGGACACAGGGAGAAAAATCAATTCAAGATACAAAACAATGAGCACAGCAGACACTGGCACACAGGAAAGATCTAGGAATCACTGCAGAGAGTTCCCTGAACACATCAGCTCTATGGACAGTGTAGGAAAAATTGCACAGAGGGGCAATAAGATAATAAAAAGCATTGTGGCAACTTCAGCTGGAGAAGAAATGAAGCAGGCTCTTAAACTTGAAAAAAAAAGGTGACTGAAGAAAGGATATGAGTAGTAACAAATAAGGGCACATGCACCAACTATTTACACTTTCTCAATCTATCAGATAAATAGCAAACGTAATAGGACATATAAAGCAAAAAAAGGTATTTCGCAGAGTAAAATTGAACTGTAGAACTCAGAAGTACAAGATATTCTGAAATAAAACAGGACAAATATTTTAAAAAATGTTTAGACAAATCTGTGGAAGGAAAAAAACCATCAAGACCTGTTAAATATGAGGATAGATTTGCTGTCTCCATAGAACGCTTAACGCACAGACTGCTAAAACTGAGAAGGTATTCTGAAGGGTTATTGCTCCTTGTTTTACCTATCGTCAGGGCACCGAAGGGGCTGGGGGCTCCCCGGGGGCAGCAGGGCAGGGCCTGGCAGCTAGGGCCCATCCCATCACCCCACCAGGGCATGCCAGGGGCAGCTGGTGTCAGACCAAGCAGCGGGTGTTGGGCATCGGGCACCTCAGTGGGAATGGGGACAGGCCAAGCAAGAGAAAAGAAGATTGTTAAGAGATGTAACAGCCTTCAAGTATAAACAACATAGCAGCAAAGAAGAAAGCAATAAGCTTTTTCCATGCATGCAAAGTAAGGGGCTTGATTGTTAGCAAAGGAGACTTTAGAGCAGTTTTCTTAGTCTAAGCAATGGAGGGTACAGTTGAGTACTGTGCTACACGGTTATGTGGGGCTACCAATATCAAGAGATGCCGTAAGTAGTTTTTAAGAAGGGGTTCAAACATCCATCAGAAATAGAATCATAGAACGGTTTGGGTTGGAAGGGACCTTCAAAGGTCATCTAGTTGCAACCCCTCCTGCAGTGAGCAGGGACATCTTCAACTAGGTCAGGTTGCTCAGAGTCCTGTCCAACCTGACCTTGAATGTTTCCAGAGATGGGGCGTCTACCACCTCTCTGGGCAACCCATCCCAGTGTTTCACCACCCTCATCGTAAAAAATTTCTTCCTTATATCTAGTCTGAATCTACCCTCCTTTAGTTTAAAACCATTACCCCTTGTCCTATCACAACAGGCCCTGCTAAAAAAAATCTGTCCCCATCTTTCTTATAAGCCCCCTTTAAGTACTGGAAGGCTGCTAGAAGGTCTCCCCAGAACCTTCTCCAGGCTGAACAGCTCACTCTCTCATCCTCTCTTCATAGGAGAGGTGCTCCATCTCTCTGATCATCTTCGTGGCCCTCCTCTGGACTTGCTTCAACAGCTCCATGTCCTTCTTATGCTGAGGGCCGCAGAGCTGAACACAGTACTCCAGGTGAGGTCTCAAGAGAACGGCATAGAGAGGCAGAATCACCTCCCTCGACCTGCTGGCCATGCTGCTTTTGATGCAGCCCAGGATATGATTGGCTTTTTGGGCTGTGAACGCACATTGGTATTAAGTCCTGACAGAATACGAGAGAGATGTAGGAGTCCCACCGCCTATGCAAGGCAAAGTATCACTCCGCAGTTCCCAACTGCCTGTGGGTGTTTCAGACTCACCATTTTAGATAGGTACATGGTCTTAAAAACAATTTTGCTATGTGCTTATCTCCCTCTTTGAAGTTTAGGCATTTGATATTAGGGCTATATTATTGATTACATTTTCAGTAGCATCACAGATGACCTAACCCAAATGGCATAGGCTGCACTGCCTCCCACGGTGCTCTACCCCAAAGGCAATTCCCTCTCTGGGAGGAAAGGCGTCTCTAACTCCCATCATTCAAATATCTAGGAGCTGTCATTGTTGTGCCTGAAAAATCATGGAATCAAACTGTGGCATAGAAGTTTATTACCTTTATGCATGAGACTCATAGGCAGTGATTATAGACGTTCATAATAAATTTAAGAGGATCACAAAAGATACTGTTGCTGGACAGCAATGTTTAATTTGCATTTATAGGTGCAAATTAAGAATACAGAATAAAACACTGAAGTGCCAGCATCTCTCTCCCTCTGACTTGCAGTTCAGACAGCTCCAAAATGAAGTGAAATGCTGCAGGTTCCCAAATGCACTGCATAACCTGTCTGTAGCTTTTAGGTCTCTATTGGAATTAGAAACTAGTTTAGTGCTCCAAAAGCGCTGATATTTCTACATGATAAGGAAGTCACTGACTGTCTTTTCAAATAGTCTCCCAGGATACAAAAGCTTAGTTTAGCTTTTAATACAAGGGCACTCACACCACTGATCAGGGAAGACTTTCTGACCTACTCAGCAGATCGTTGATGTTCACAACTCCATCAGACCTGCCTTTTTATCCAGCAAATGAAAGGAGAGCACCGTGCTGGGGTTATAACTCCATGCTGGGGCTCAGGGTCCCCTATTCTTTGCTGTTGCTGGGTTCATCTCTTCTGGCCAGATTTGGAGCAGGTGTAAATTTGCACAGCTTCACAGCAGACGGGCATGACTTGCGCTAACTGAGGCCTGTCTCAGGCATCGACAAAAAAATAAAATAAGTACTATTCTGTGAGACAGAAGCAACTTATTCTCCCTGGAGGGAGCCTGCTGGGAGTTTGAGGGTGCTTTAGGGGCAGAATAACCCCATGCACTAAATTAGCAGCTGAGCTAGAGCAGCTCTGTGTTCCCCATGAGCCACATGCTCATGCCCCTTTCCCACAGCCCTCACAAAAGGGGCAAAGCAGTTGGAGGCAGCAGCCTTGAGATGGCCAAGCTGAGAGCAACCCTCCTGCTCCTGGTGTCACCGTGCCCCCCTGCAAGCTGGGCCAGGGCAGGATGGGATGAGGGTCTCACCAGGTCAGCTGGCGCCTGCTCAGACCTCTGCTCCCACTGTTCTTTTTCTTCTCTTTTTTGGCCACAGAGCTACTGAGAGGTGACACCCACATCCTCTGCAACATGGTTCTCTGCCAAATGTGTGTGACAAAGGGTGAAAGGGAGAGAAGCTGAAAGTGTGGTGGGGACAGAGACATGGAAACTCAAGGGAAAGTGTATGTTGGTTGGCTTAAATTCAAACCAACTTACCAATATGAATGGAAAACTGGGAGAAAGTGAAGAGGCAGATGATGGTTTAGTCACAGCAGCTTAAAGGAACATGTAAGACCATCCAGAGCCAAATCAGCATCACAAATACACCTATCAAAGAGAGGCAGCAAAGTGCGTCCTCACGTCTTCTGCATCCTGCCCCTTTGGCATTCCCCCCATCCAGCACATCAAGCAGGGACAGCTTCACTAATGTGAGCAGGCAGGTTTCACAGGCTGGATCAGCCTGAGAGGTCATGAGGTGCAGGACACGTGCCATTCCCATTGTCTGGGACTGAGTCAACTGAAAAATGTTGAGTAGTTCCCAAGAGTCAGTCTGCAACTCAGCAAAACTCACACCTGCCTTTGAGCAGTCAAGGAGGGCTCGTGTGCTTGGGTAATGCTTGCTTAATGAGTCTTGCCAGAATGATGCCTTGGTTTGGCAAGGGCAGGTGACAAAAGCCAAAGGGCTGAGCTGATGTACTGCTTTTGAGGGTTTTGGTACTGTTTTGCCAGAAGGATGCCTTGGTTTGGCAAGGGCAGGTGACAAAAGCCAAAGGGCTGAGCTGATGTACTGCTTTTGAGGGTTTTGGTACTGTTTTTGCTGGGTGTATGCACTGTTTGTTGGCCAGTGGTGAGATGGGCACTGCTCGAGTGCTTTGCTGGATGGATTAAAAGGAATCTGCTCAGAACAGAGCACATCACCAGGGAAAAGTTAGAGCACTCAGCTGTCAAATGCCTTTGACACAGGTGACCATGGCTGTTTTCTCAAATTTGGTCTCTCCTTAGTTTCTGAGAGTGTCCTCTCCTGCCTCCCACCTTTCTGATCATGACTGCCACAAGTCCTGTGAAGGATTCTTTCTATTCCTGGGGTTCTCCATGGGGTTCTGCTATTGGTCGATTTTTTATTCCTGCTTCAACATTTTCTCCTTGATTAATCTTGTTTGCAAGCACAATCTTGGCAGTTCTTGCCCTATCGATGAGTCACAGAGCGCTCTCTGCTTCAGACTTTTATCCTGATATCCATATTACAGCCCCAAGTTGTTCACAGTTTCCTAGCAACTCTCCCCTGCTTAAGCCTGATGTGCCTATGAAGCTCTTTCCATCTGTGGAGAACACTCCCATCTTTTCCTTGGACCATGACCAAGGGCTCCACTTTTGTCCCTAATCACTCTTTAGGACTTTATATCTAGGCTATGTCTACATCCTGTTGATACTTCCTGACTGGCCTCTCTTGAGAAGCAGAGCCTTTCTTATCTATCCCCAGAAGTAAAATTTGCCCCCAAGGTTGTCCTCTTCTCAGGCCCTGGACCATGCAGTGTTGTCATGCTCAGACCCACTCAGGACCCTGCACACGGCCCTCGCTGAGCCCTCTGTGCCAACTGCACCAGCCCCATGTTTATCACACCAGCATCTCTATGTATCTCCCCTTCAACACTCCTCTCTCACTTCGGACTCTGTTTTTCTTTCAAGGACCTTCTCAGCCTTGTTGTATCCACCAGGAATATGTCTGTCCTCATTTCCAGTACGTCACACTGTCATACCCTGTTGTCCTTTGGTTAGGTTTTTCACAGTCATCTCCATGTGCTGCCCTTGCAACTGGGAAAAACTGCCCATAAACATGCAACAAGCTTCCTCGTGTCCCTTTCTCCAGCTCCTCTTGTGCCACCCTGCTTTGCTGAGCTGCTGGCTGTGCTGGTAGGTGTTGACCCCATGTTCCTCTGTCATGCTCACCTCCCTTGTTTCAGGCTGGAAGCTCTTTGGGGCATGGGCCACCTTTCGTTACATATTTTGACACTCCTTCAGTACAGTGGAGCCCGGGTCTAGGAACACAGCAACACAAGTAACAAACCCTCTGCCCTTCCCCGTAGTTCATTTTGATCTAAGGTGCTGTACCCAGTTCTTGCTTGGAGGTTTTAGAGCTAAATCTCTTTTTCTAATTATAGTTCTATATAAAGAAGAACAGTTCCCTTTATGAGAATAAGTAATGACCTGATTTCTAAGTGTGCTGCTCACAGGGGAAAGCACACAGCCAGTCCTGCTATATTCCTACATGAGCTTGTAGGAAGACTCCTGTCTAATCCTTGGCAAGTCTTACAGAAAACCTGCACTGCCACAAACCAAGGAAAACAATGAATAATTCATTTTCTTATCTGTTTCAGGATTGTTTTCTGCAAAACATCTATTTTAATATTTCATGTGCTTTTTAGCTGCACTATGCTGCAGATGCAAGCGTACAGAGGAGAGCCATACTGCTTTTCACTGTGTAGCCTGGAGGATTCATTAGTGCAAAATTCCACGTCACACTGGACAAAATTCCAAGTGAGGAGGGAGAGATGAAAATCAAGGCAGTTAGCAAGATACAAAGAAAGTGGAACAGTTCTCTGAAAATCAGAGATTATGAGGAGTCTTCCTATGATGCCGAAATGGTTGCATGTTGATGATGTCAAGCTTGTCAAGAGCCAACTGGGGGACAGAGGGAAGTATATACAGAGTTCCCCTATTTCCCAACAGTACTTGCCAAACACATGAACTCAGCATTTACAGCACCGCACACAGTTACTGTCTCGGGCTGTACCTGATTCCCACCTCAGTCAGATCCAAGTGGCAGAGCTGCAGACTGACGCTTCCTCCAGACCTCACGCAGGAACATCTCCAATGTGCAAGACCCCACTAGTGGACAACCCTCCAGTGTTGGCCGCCCCTGGGGAAGGGTCAAAACCCGTAGGTCACATTATGACAAAAATGGACAGGTCAGCAAATGAAATGTTAAAAGCTAGCCATAGTCCACCAAGGGCAGGATTAAGAAGGGAATGATGATACCAGCTGCATAAAGGAAACCAACATGTGAGTTGTGCTACCACTGATTCTTTGGGTCAGTAGCGGCAGATCGGGGTTCATTAACCCAGCATCAGCACTCTATTCACACGCCTCCTGCCCCACCTAACAGCACTTATTTCAACTGGGAACATGCTGAAAATTCTCCACTTGCAGCAAAATGCATCCGCCAGCACCGCTAAGCCATCACCATCCAGCCGTGCCACGCAGGGCACACAGTACAGACCAGGCAGCGGGTACAGGTGCTTTTAAAGGTTGCTCTTCCATTAACGAGGACAATGGATTAATTCCCTTTATCCTCTACATGACAGGAAATTTTCCAGTCCAGCTTCAGCGCTGCTCCAGAAAACAGCCAGGAGATACAATTCTCCAAGACAAACTGCATAGATAACATTGGCTTTCTTTGCTTCTAAAAATAGCACACAGAAATACTGCCAGCGCCAGCATTTGAACAAGTACCTTCCACAAGAGCCAGTAAGAAGCACAGCAAAAATAATTCTCCCTTCCCCAAAGGAAGAACAAAGCTACAAGCCAAAAAGTGATGGGAAGCCGGAGGAGCACTCGCTCTCCTCCCAGCTGTACCCAAAACCCCAGGTGTGGATCCTGCTGGCGCTCACAGCGCTGGCTTCACTGATACTGGCAGAGCTCCGAGTTTGCTGAAGACAAATCAGCGCCCACCTACATTGCTGAAGGAGCCCAGGCAACAATTTGAATTCACTTAGCTGGCATAAGGAAGCGCGGTGCTACGGGACATGGCTGAATCTGTAACGCAGAGAAATACAGGTCACCCTTGTGTAATCTCACATACAGAATTAAAGAACCACAACACCAAGCGGCCCTTTTTTCTGGCTTTAAAGCAAACATTTCTGCATTTTAAATCACACACAACTTGCCAATATCAAGTTTTCATCAATGATTATATTTTCCTCTGCCTGCCCAAAGCAAGGCATATTTTCTATAGCAGCAGTACATTACCTTGGATTTTACAAAGGAAATGAGCAGCTGTGCCTTTTTACAACACCTGGGTTGCACGGCGCTGCCAATGTAAATTATTTGCCTGAGAAAAATACTTGTTAAAAAAAGAAAGGTGCCAAAGGGCTTTGCAGGCTGGGCAGGCAGCACTTGCTGCCCGTGTCATGCAGGGCCAGGGATGATGTTTTCCCGGCAGCAGGCATCTGGCCGGCTTCATGGGAGCCTCCGGGAGAGATCTCAGGTGAAGTGCAGCAACCAAAAGGCTGTGGAAAGTTTTTCAAAAGATCCAAACTAAATCACCTCTACTCTGAATTAAACCAAAATCTGCACCCTGTGGCGAGTATAAATATTGATTCTACTTTCTTGAAATGACTTTTTATACTTTTTTTTTTCCATGCTTCTTTCATTTTCTTCTCCCTAGGGGAAGCAGCATCCAGTTCCTCACAGGTCAGTTTGGAGATGTATCAGCAACAGTGTAAACTCTGATTTTTTAAAGAAAAGTTTAGGTTTACATCGTGGTAAGAGGCTGTTCCTGGGGAGGAGGGAAGGCAGTGTCAGACAGACATCCTCCTGCAGCAGCGCACAGCCCATTTGGCAGTCACCAGGAACACCCTCTGCCCCAGGTTTGACAAGGATTTTGAAAGCAAGGATGTCCCAGGCCAAAGCTGGAGCACGAGTGGGCAGGATGGTAAGAGCTATAGGCACCAGCATGCAGGGGCTCTACAGGAGGAGGAATTTCACACTTAGCTTCATTAAATCAATCTCCCTGCAAGACAGGATAAACAATCACCCAAAGCAGCTAGATTATAGTGACACAATCTGACACAGAGCCAGATGACATTTTGTAATTTTATTTGAAGTTGACACCTTGAGACAAGGCATAACAACTGAGAGGATTGCACCAGTAAGAAGGTAGCTGGGACCTTTGTGCCCCACTTCCTCCCGCAACTCCATGAACTCCAGTGCAGAGTATTAAAAATAAACCAGCGCAGCCTAACAAATTGCAGGAAGTATTTAACTCAAACACCAGGGCAGGGAAAGAAAGCGAGATGCTAAAATTTGAAACAATGAAAACTGTTACTAGAAACTTATTTTAGAAGCTTCAAGAGTGACACAAAGTCCTCCATATCTAATGATTATAAATAACCACTTTCCAAAATCAATGGTAGCAAGTTAAACATGCACAGTTTTTATTCCTTGTATTTTCATGCAAAATATGCAATAGTTAATGTTTCCAGTTCCATATTTCCAATTTCATTGGAGAAGACTAATTATTGCAACACCCATAGGGTTTTGCCAGTTAACTCCCCAATGAGTGCAAGTTTCCAGCCCAGAAGAGAAGTCCTGATCCCCATCTTACATTTTAGCAAAGAAATGAGAGGGCTTAAATCCAAGGAATTTCCCAAGAACTTTAACCACTCCCATTGCTTTATTTTTTACTTACAAAGCGACGGCCCAAGCTGTAACTAGAAAAGGTATAAAGAACCTGATCCGAGGAAGTTCAGACACTCTTCAGACTAAGGAAATACCACAAAGCTGTTACATCCCCTTTTGCCTGATCCATTAAAGTAAAACAGCTTTCATCTGTATTACTGCATATCTCAAAAATAAAACCCAAAGTGCTTCAGCTTAGAATGACATATAATTTATTCATATAATTCACAAGTAGTTGGACACTACTCAATTTACTCTCCATATGCAAGTGATTTACACAAACATATAAGACTAAAATTGATTGCTTAGAAGGTAAAAAATACCATGGGTATGAAATGCCATGGCAGATTCAATATACTACACAGTCTTAGTGTCAGACACTTTTCCTCATTTGTGTTTTTAGAAAAACGGCAGTTTGCCATTTTCAATTCCTTTTATAAGTAGTGTGGGAAACAGGTGGTTTTTCCTCTAAACCTTCTAATCAATTATTTCTCCCAGTTCTTAGAAACCAAATTGACAACAAAAGCAACATTTTCAGTAATTTAAAAAAAAAAATATATAGATTTTTACTCCCCTGAATTCACCAAGTACAATGTGACCAAATCATGTTGCCTTCCAAAATGCGACACAAAGTATTAACCCCTGTATATTCAAAGGAATGTGCAGGAATTTAGACCATGCTTCAGCATGGTGGTGGTGGTGACAACAGCCTGATGATAGAATTTTTGGCCCCTACCAGTATCCAGTAGTTGTGAGTGTGTTTGCAGTTCACTGTGAATATATTAGCATCCTCAGACCATTTAGTATTCATGCAGCTGTGGAAACTGATTGTAATTCTGCATAAACTCTTCTCACTGAAACTTGTATCTTATAAGCCTCATTAATTCTGCATTAAGCATATATGGCTGCATGGAGAAAATTGGGCTTGAATGTGTTTGTCTGCATTAGATTAAATCACACACATTATCTTCTAGATGAGGTCCAAACATGTATTTCACTTGAAATGCCAGTAGTTATCTTAAAACATACCAAGAAGTTAAAAAGCTTTCACAATACAAGATCCAGCTACTTATTCCACATATACAAAAACACAGCTAGAGAAATACAATTCAATTGTTGATGCTGAATTTATGAGGAAAGTCTAAAAAAAATAGAAAAACTCTGATAGCTGGACATCAATTCGGAATGTAACACTGCATAATGCCGCAATATGAGCATCCATTTAAAATGAGAAATCCCCACCAAGAGAAGCGTAAGGGGATCTAGTATGTGTGACAAAAATAGATGAATACTGCACCAAAAACATGCATACAATTGCCATGATCATTCAGTATGCTAGTGATGGTCTAACACAGGAGTGAGATGGTGTTTCCAAATAAAATTGAGGGAGTAACTACATATTGGTTAAACTTTCTGATGCAGCAAAATGAGGGCACAGAGCCATCTCGGGGTTCTGGAGCTGTTTCAAGATTCGCTTGTGAAATTTCTCTCTGACACGATTGAACTCCATTATGTCCAGTGGGTCCTCTTCAATCCAGAATTTGTGGAATTCATGCATTAAGTAGCCTACAAAATAACAAAAAAAGGAGATGTAGAAGAGAAATACAGTATGTAAAGATCGCATACAAAAATAGAAAGAAACCTGCAATTAACTATTATGATTTACACAGAGAAACCTGGTCACCGAGGTCTGACACCTCACAATACTATGCAGGGACAGGACCAAAACCTTTTTGGACAAACCCAAAGTTTGATGTATATTATACATTGGCAGATCTCACAATAAATGCAAGAAGTCACTAGTTGTCTTGACATATGGATACATTAACTAAAACACTGAACTAATAAGTGTAAGAGCAGGGGAAGATGCTGCTGACGCTGCTCCACCAGTTTTTGTTTATCTCCAAGTTCTGCCTCACAGATACTTCCTCATGGCACTATTGTTTACTCTTCACTAAAAAAGAGCATACTTATAGGTAACTTAACAGTTACCATGATGCCTTTCTGTATTATGCACAACTTCACCCTGTGTGTGCCTGACCTTGCTGGAAATGTTGTTTAACACTTATACTTATGATCCTGAAAAGATGAATGATAATGTGATATACAGAACCACTAGCTTTGGTAAGATATCCCTGTTTTAGGCAGTAACTTGATTCCAAATTGGGTTTAATATACAGGCTCTGATTAAGGCCTTTATCCTCTCAGTTCTGTGCCATCCTTGGACTCGAAGAGTTTCACTGACAGGAAAAACATTACATCCAACACTAGGACTTCAATAAACGGGACCCAACCTCTTGATCCCAACTTCCACAGCAGATGAACCACTGAGGAAGTATAAGCTTTCAACCCAACACAGAAAGACGTGCAGGTAAGTTATCAGTATTCCAGAAAGCGAGGATGCTTGTTGTAAAAGAGACTTAATTGCTTTTATCCACTTATTTCTGTTGTACAACAATTACAACACACATGCTTCTAACTTAAATTTCAAGGTATATTTGCATAGTCATATTTTTTCCCCCATCATCAATTTGAGAAACTTAATTCAAAAGGTATGTTAAGCAGCCACAGGCTGTTTCATTCCAAGAGATGTTACTTTCAAAGAAAAGCTCAGTAAAACACCTTTTAAAAAAAAAAATCACTACATAAAATGTAAAACAGTTAGATCTTCACCCTCCAAAATCCAGGAGATTTCCAAGAGGTACCATCTGTATTTCTGCAGTTACCATGTTGAGTGCGTTACTGAGCAATGCAGTTTCATGCATTGCTTTTACAGTCAGAGAAGGCAACAGAGCCCAAGAGAAGTGGGCCAAATGCAATTCTCAGCTTCACGTGCATCCCCGTGGCCTGAGGGAGAAGAAGGGTGCAGATGAGGCTACGTGGTGGATCAGCATTTAGGACGTCCATGCAGTACAACCACTGTGCTCCTCTACCAGCAAGGCTGCCAGATGGGCAATGTAATTTTGACTTTCCATTTCAGTCAGGCAGCCTGTAGGCATTTAATGCAGCCTAATGGTGTCTGGGTTTGAAGTAAATTTGAAGGAAACCTAGGATGACTGAGGCAGGGAGAGCAGAGAAACTGCAAGAGCATAAGAGCAAGGATTTGTCAGACTCCAACAGAATCTCTGGATGAATCATCCTTGCTCCAGGAAAGTTTTTCTCTTGATGCTTTCTCTACAATAAAGTCCATTAGATAACCTCAAGTTTTTCCTAGGATGGCAGGCAGAGTGTTGCAGGAACATCCACCACCTTTACTGGCCCATTACTACACCAGAGACCCATACAAGTTTTATCCCACTTCATAAGTCGTACCTGCACAGGCTGTAGAGGGAAGAGCTGTCAAAATCAGCTCTCCCTCTAGTGTTGTCATGATGGACTGGTCATGCTGGTCAGTAGAACAGTCCCTCCTGCAGCCAAGACTTTGGCAATGACAAGAAGATATTGTAAAGGTACTGAAACATCTCTCTTTCCCCCTCGACCCCCCAGATTCAGTGGTGGGGGATTTTAGACATGACAAGAAACCAGAACCAAGAACAAGATATGAAGATATGGGAGCCAAACAAATCATACTAGACACATCTGTTCACAGGCCATGGGCACATCAGGAATTTGTCAAAAAGACAGAGTAAACCATCCAATGAAAAGATGACATGAAGATGCATAAGTGGATAAAAAAAGACAGATAAGTATCTACGTAATTATCAAGCCAACCACCACCAAAGACAAGAGCCTAGCAGCTAAGCTGCCTGGAGTTCCTACCAGCCAGTCTATCTAGGGCAGCAACCCAGAAACCACCACAAAAGGGAGAGCCCTGCTACAACATATCATCTGCCTACATGGGATTTTGGGTGAATGAGTTTTATTAAACAGCATCCTTGTTCTGAAAAGCCTATACTATTCAGTGAAAGAGACGCACAGGACACTAATATTTGCCATTTATCCAGTTAAGCAATAAGAAAAACAATAAAACTGTTACTTAAATAGACAAACAAAAAAGAACAAACCCTTCGCAATTCTCGTAAATGTGGAAAAGAGTGCAGCCTGGCTTCTTGTTATCAGTTGATTGACTATACGTTGAAAAATATTAGATGTTTTGCTCCCACTGTGCAAGGATGGACAGCAGGTCTGTGCTGTAGAAGGGATGTGTAAATACAGGGGAAAGGGCTAGGAAAGCATTATTTTGAGGGGGGACAACTCTACTGAAGGGTGGAGGGTAATGCTTGAACATAGATGCAGATATCTTAAGACAGTTTGATTTATGGGAAAGCAATCTCCATAAACTCTTTAAAGGACCTTTAGTTTCTTATTGTTATTTAAAACCAGTCTAAGAAGATAGGAAGATCACTTGTTCAGGCCCTTGAAGATTTTTTGTTTGTGTTTTTGTTTGTTTTGTTTGTTTTACCCCTTGGTTTGGTAGTGGCATCCATCACAACTAAGAACTGAATCCAATTCAGTATCCTAAAGACAGGAGAGCAAGACTAGCATGATAGTGTCTGTGCTGTGTCAGCAGGAGATGATTTTTTTTTTTTTTTATAAGTCTGAGTAGTACAAAAGCGTTAGGAGGAGTACAAAATATGTAGTGCCTTCCCCGCCCCGCCACCACTTACAGAATGTCTGCTGAAAGTGAGTTAGTGTTGGTGCTTCTGGAGCAACATTGTAGAAATGCGTCTTCAGAGCTCCACTCACGAGCAGGTTGTATGCGAGGTCTGTTATGTTAATGCCCACAATAGCAAAAGAATAGCTGTAAGAAAAAGAAGCAGCATTTGTGGAGTTTGTCATCTTTCAGCATGTTGTAAGAAACACTGATGACACTAACACTGCAGATTGTGTGCCAGTGAGGTGTATTAATTCTCTCCTTCGTGTGCTTCCAAGGTGGGGTGGTGGAAAACAAGAAAAACGTTTATCCTGCCTGCTTTGTACACTCTAATGGCAGTGCTTCCCTCGTGAAACATATGGTCACAGTGAAAACAGGAGTTTCATCACTGTGCCAGCATTTTTCAGTGGAGCAGCACAGATTCATTCCTACAGAATAAGAACAAGCCCAGGCATCCCTGTGCTCCTGCACTCACCTCTGACACAGGGCAAGCACTCCACAGAGCGGCTGTGTCTGCAGGGTGACCCATCATTTGCTATTTTAACCCATCTGCCCAACTGGAATTCATTACCCACAGTTAGGAACATCAGGTTTCAACAATCAGTCCTATAAAGATATTCATATGGCTAAAAAGCCTGTGAAAAAGATGCAGCTGAGTCACCTCCGATTTCTTTCTAACAGAACTAGATACATAGGCCAGAAAACAGGCAAGAATCTAAATCAGAGCGTGCTGGAAACAGAAACAAGAAAAATCAGACTAATGAAGCTAAACCCTGTCATGTTAAAGAGATATCAACAAGGGAAGTATATTTAGGCACAACAGAAGTCAGAAATTGGAAGTTATTTCTTAATTTGTGAGCCTGTTGCATAAAGAGCTTGATATTTCTGGCAGTGACTGTTTCCCAAGAAAACATGATGTCCCACACGGACATTTAGCGATAAAAGCAAGCTTGTTTAGTTATTCAGTGATTTTTTTTTCCTCCTCTAAACACAGCTGTCTTCTGTAGATTATCCTAGGTATTTTTTCAATTATCTCTATCAAGCAAACTGAAATACCTTTTTTTTTTCCCTTTGACATATTTCAGGAGGAAAAAAAAAAAAAAAATCCAGAAGTGAACTGCAACATGAGGCCTAATGGCAAGTTTCACAGAAAAAATGAAATAAGGGCATTAAAATGTTGTATTACAGATTTTCAGATACACTCATAAGGAACATCCAGTTCCATACTCATTAATGATCAGCTATACCAAACCCACTGCTTAAGAAAAACAAACCTCACTACTATTTCTTTCCTATTATACTTTCCTGAAAGCAGATCAGAACCTGTCTCTGACAATAAAAAGTGAAACTTGATCACATTATGTCTTAAGAAGAATTAAACTGGTATTAATCACTGCACTATTCATAGCACAGAAAGAAAGCTTCTCCTTCCTACAGCATTTTGGGGTTATTTTTCCTAAATCTTACTTCAAACTGTTTTTCCTGTGATCTTTGACCAAAATCAAGGTCTGGTTAAGACAATACATGTTAGAATGTATACTGAAATTTCCTTTAAAAAGTGACCAGGAAACACCTTTTTCCCCTCAAATATACAGCATCATTGTTAACTGTTGTGTTTGTGGCAGCTTTAAAAAGATTTTTAACTTACCCGATTGCCTTATCAAACTTTTTCTTCTCCCATTCGGCTTTGCTGAATTGGCTGGAGGGGGGGTGGAAAAAGAAAAAATCCAGATATTGCCATGCATTGCTAATTGACAAATATTTTCTTTCAATTTCTTTGATATTATAACATTCGCAGACAGTCGCCCATTTCAAGTCTTTTTATACCATTGCTGATAAATTTGTCTCATCGTTACAAAGTATGTGCCTACATCAATGCTCTCAGTAAAAGCCAGTTATTTTCTACACTGACCACGAGGATGATCTACCTCAGTTAAGTCTAAGCTACACAAAAAGTTGAAAATGTCACATTTCTTTTAACTAATCAAAGATTATTTTAGCCTTTTGTGTTCTTGAAGATCTACGTGACACTCATCACTGGAGGCATGATTCACCTGAGGAGGCAAACATGAAAAATAATCCTCTGCTAGACAGTTTTTATGTCCAGCCAAACTGGAAACCACACAACAGCCAAAACTAAGGAACAGTATTTCCTGTTTTTTGGTACAATAATGCAGAGGTTTTTCAAGGACACAGGGGGTCCCTCCCTTAAAACAGAATTACTCAGGGAACTGTTTATTTCTAGATTAAATTTCTGTTTCATTTAAAAGAGCTGCCTGATGCAACCAGTCAGCCGACATCCCACTAACCAGGCTTTAACTGTACCTACTCGAATGGAGCAAGTTTAGCAGAAATCACTGCCTGCATTTATCAGTGGCTAAAAGCATGCAGGGAAACTCCCCTATCCAGTGGGCTGTGAGAGTTTTGCCTTAGTAAGGCAAATCAGAGCTTGCAGGGTTTAGATCCCAAATTACAGGGTGAAAGGGTCTTTCTTGGACTATACTCGAATTACAATAAGTACATATTACGCTAAAGACAATCCCCTGAACTTCACATAAATATGGTATTTAAAAATTGTTGCCATTAAGTATTAAAGATGCTAATAAGTTCATACCCATCCTGACCCAGCTGTTACCAGGTGGCACATATAAGCACAAAACTTCTCTTAAATGGCTTTCATTCTCTAAAATCTTAGCCATCTTTGTAGGGTGTGGCATAACATCAGTTAAAAGACCTCAAGCAAATGTTGAATATTAAAGGTGGCATATATAGGATGTTGACAAGCAATACAGTTCAGAGATAGAAACTACACTGATCACGATCACATCAGAAACCAGCACGGCTGTTTTGGCACAGCAGCCACACCAGAAGAACACCACAAGCACCACCAGCAGCATCTATCTTCTACCAAACACTCTTTCAAAGGATAGAAATTGCACATGCTCACACAGCACTCCAAGACAGTCCTTGGTAATCAAACATGTAAATGAAGAACACTAACGGGATTCCCTGCTTCACAGCCCCAGCACTGAACACTCAGCATCTGGGTAGTATAGTTCTGTTTCCCCTGTAAGAGTTCAGTTAAACGAAAACCTTGGCCGTTTTCTATAACACTGCTTAAGCATCGTGATGGCCCCTGTTCATCAGCCTACGTTAATAAAAATCATCCGTGGGCAACGCAATACATAAAGGCAAGACTGGAATTGTGGGGGATGCTCGTAGGAAGAGAGTGAATGCCAATATATAAAAGAAACCCCAGATAAACTAAATTTGAGGGCTGACTCTCAGGCTCAAAGTCTGTGGTTTACATCCCCCCCCAACCCTGCAAGTACTTTTTGGCACATAATTACCATTGGGAACTCAGCCATAAAATACTGAAGAGATCAAAAGCTTCACAGGATTCAGATGTGGACCTGCTATATAAATATCTAGCACTACTGGCAAAAGAAAAATGTCATTTGGGGCAACTGATTACTATGTAACTGGCTACGAGGCATTTCTGCCCCCCTTCAGCAATTATGGAATAAATCTCGTATTCACAAACTGTTCACAACACAGAATTTTTGCCACTTGAAGGTACCTCATCTCAACACTCAGGACATTGGACTAGCCAGATTAGACTCGCCATTAGTGAAGGCAACCAGAATACGTGATTATGAATCAAGTGGCTCTTCAACTGTGCTAACAAACCCTTGGCCTAGGCTACTTTTGATTATCAAGTCAGTCACAGCTGCTGTGACCATAGTGGTACGGCTTAGACTACAGGTAAAAGTCACCCAAAATTTGTTAGTGGTACTAAATAGGTCTAAAATATAGTGCTTTAGCTACATAAGTGAGGTTGATTTCATTCTTTATATATAAGCATGCTCGTATGTACCCAATGTTGCACCATCAGCTACATTTGGTTTAACTTTAGAGAAAAGAATATGGATCTCCTGGTGTTGCAACATGCCAAATTGTAGTATAGTTTGATCTTTATTTACATGTAGGGTCTCATAAAACTAAGAGAAAAGAAAAAAAAATACCTTAGTTCCTTCTTAGTGACTTCCCTTCATTATGAAAAGACAAAAAGAAAAGTAAATAAAAATACGAAATCACTTGAAATTAGAAGTTAAGTGAAAACATTTAACACTAAGTTTAACTATTTCTAAGATTCAGTATACAAGTTTGTATGTGCCAATACCCAAGCATACGCCCAGCAGAAAGCAAAAAACCAGCCCCCTCCCCAAGACAGTACACTCCTCTCTCAAGCATTACCTGTATTTAGGCTGAAGAGAATCAGAGAGAACTTGCTGAGCTATCTCAGTGTCCCATTCGGCAAAATACCTGCAGATATATATGTTTAGAGTTAATTGTTAAAGAAACACAACAGAAGAAGCACCTGAAGCCACACTAAGCTGTCCATACACACCCTTTTAAAGGTCACTACATGCGTTACGTGGCATGAGTAGCATTTAACTTGTTAAATTCATTAAACTACCACTAGGGTGCCCCAAATGAAAGATAAAAGCAGCCTCAAATTACAAGTGCAATCCTATAAGCGGTTAGTTAACGTACATTACCAGAGTCCCCTTTCTACCCACCCTACAGAAAATCAGTTGCCTATTACTAGAGCATGTTGGCTGCTGAGCTCAAGAGAAAGCACTTCAGGCTTCTTGATCTGGCAGATTCATTAAGCAAGATAAGAGTCATCACAGGAGACTAAGAAATGAAACACATTGTAGAGATTCATCTCCAATGGAAGTTCAAAGCCAGAGTCAAGAGTCCAGATCCTCAACTGAGCTTTGCTAGAGAACAACATACAGGTGGTAGATGATTTATGTCCTTCCATCTGTAAAAGCAGAAAATATTTATTTTTGCCCTCATAGGGAGAGGTTATTTTTATCAAATGTTTCTAAGTTACGTAACTACTTGCAGTAGATACAAGGGCTGGAGGAAATAACAGGCATCGATCAGTTCCCAAATTACCAACCACATATATGGTACCAACTCCTGCTGTGCGTGAGGCGGAGGGAACAGTGATGTAAACTCACTGCTTAATTTCGGGTATTGACAGAAATGGAATAAGTAGTCCAACTACAGAAGTCTGCCATCTGTGGCTGCATTTCAAGTGTTTTGCCTAAGAATTCAGCGTGAAATTCCCAAACAAGAAAGCTGAGCAGTAACATAACCCTTCCACCTACCCACTTCCAGGGCATTTTGTTTAAGGAGATCTATATATTGGTGCAAATATACTTTACAGCACTCTCTTCCCACAAGAAGCTAACTTACTGTGTCACAGCAAAACTAAAAAAAAAAAAGGGCTTAGCAAGTGATATTAATGAGCTGAATTAGGAATACTGAAAGAAAGGAGATCCCCTTCGAAAAGATAAACCCTCCAAAAACTGGGCTAGCAAATAAATTCTTTCAGGTTTTTTATATGAAGTCCCTAACACTTTTACAGGTTATTTCCACAGACTTGCTAAAAATCTGCAAGTAATGCTGCTTTTCATGACTTCAGACACACATAAACCCATCTACAGAGGAACATACTTACACCAAGTTATATAAGCCCAGAAGACCCATCCCTCTAAAGTCTGTTTTAGGATCGTCACCTTGGAAACCAATTTCACACCACTGCTTCGAAATTCGAGCTTTCAGTGGCGAATTGGACTTCAAGCATTTCCACAACTAGAAAGATTACAGGTAAAACATAATTAAACTTCCACACATTAGTATGGCTTTTTCTTCTTTTTAAACCAAGCTAAATTCTGATGTAACATCACTGCATTGCTATCCCAGCAAGCCAAACATGAAATCAAGTCAAATTCCTGGGGGTGAAGAGGGTGGGGAGGAAATCCTAAACCACTCTTAAGTATTGCAGACGGTTTCAGCCCTACAAGGCCCATCTGACCTTATCGACAGCTGCTGTAACGTCTTGCACAAGGACTTGTTTTATTCACGCTTTGTGTGACAAACTAGCATCTGCCTCCATAAGCACAGAGACAGGAACGGGCTGGAATTTGGTTGTAAATCATTGACAGAGCAGCAGGCAATCAGCCCTCAGGTCCCTGAGGCTCTGCAGCAATCTTTTCTCCGGCATCTTTTGCAAGTCTCTGGAAGGGTTATAAATCAAGAGTGCTGACTTGGCTACCACAGTGCTGAAAAGGATGGTGGAGAATAGAAAAAAACCCATCCATACAAGAATAGCATGTGCCACCTTCATATTTAACTAAGGGGTGAATCATTCATTGATCTCACATAGCATAAGGACAAAGTGATTTAACAAGCCAGATCCTCAGCTGGAACAAATCCACTCAGCTGCACTGGTCCAGTGATTTTCATGCCTAAATATCATGTTGCTAGGCACATAAAAGCAGCCTAAATTGACATGTCTGACAAATACACACCTTTCCACACACCTCATGTGCCATATCACAAATTCACCCTTTCCGAAGTATATTAAGAAATCAGGTGTTCTCCATAAACCATGAATTGGCAAGTAGGGCCTCAAGCAATGCACTTCGACAAAGCTTACCCAAGGGAAAGAACTGTATGCACATTTCCCAAATAAACAACCAGGAAATTGTATTAATTTTAGCAATTCTAACTGCATTTAAAATGAAGTGCCTTAGGAAGGTTAAAACTTTAATGATTTCACTTTGTAATGACTGCATAAAGCATCATTGTTTAGATCATATTTGCTATCTTTCTTGTTCATCCATTGACAGTAAACACAGTATTATTCATTAGTGCAATCACATTAAGTTAATCTTTCATTCATAAAGTGCCCTCCTGGTAAACATGAATAAATGATAGACATTAGGTACTCGAATTACTCACTGCAGAGATCACTTAGCAGAATATCTAGAAGGAATGAAAACCAACCGGCCTATTCTTCCCCAGTGTGGGTTGGAAACTGAATTAAACCCTTGGACATACTTTTGTTTGACACGAGAATTCACAAAAGCAAAACGCCTGCTGTAAACAAGTGCTAATACACAGGGTACAGATGGTGAAAGATACTGTCTACAACGTTCCGAATTTTACAGCATAAGCTGCACTGTTTAATCTCCCCTCAGACAAATGCTTGGTTTCCATTCTGCTTTTGTTCTCCTGCAGTTATGTTTTTAAAGCACTTACGGGACTACACATCATTGCTGATTTTCTCAGGAGCATCTAAGAACCAGGACCTGGCCCTCACAGGCTGGGTGGCCAGGAAGGAGACCACAGACAGCTCCTCAGTGCTTTTCACCTGTGATCCCATCCGCAGACCCATCTCCTTGCTCTAGAGGCAGTGTAGATGCCCAATGCATTTAGGAATGCTTTCCTGGAGCCAAAGGCCCTCGTTAAACCTGCAGCCAGGTACCTGGTATTTTCAGGGACCAACACTGTAGGCACCTGGATCTCCCACCTCCAAGACACAGGCTTCCTCACTGGGTAAACCTGCGTGTCCTTTTAGTTAAAGCCCACTCTACCCGCAGAAATTTGTGCTTTTGGCTGAACTGGGGCAGGACTTGAAGAGTCGATCTGCCCCATCCTACCTGGTGGCTAGAGCACTCCTTCAGGAGCAGCTCTGGATTTTGACTCTTCCTTGGCCAGACTCCCATCTCCCAGCAAGGAGCCAATCTTTAAACACAGCTTTCCAGATACGTAACAGGAGCTCTTTGACCATTTGAGGCATTTTTAAGAAACAATTATTTGCATTGCTAAGTGCTTATATAAGAGGCCTACTGGGATTTTTGGAAGTGCCTGGAAGCCCAAGTAACTAAGGTAACATTTCCAGAAGCTCCCACTGTAACTTGTTTAAGGCACCACACTGCAAACTGCAGTGTGGAAAACAGCTTCATCTTCATGTGCTGTAAAAATCCCAACAAACAAAGTTGACTGGGGACAGAAGCAAAGGAAGTGTTTAAGTTTGCAATATTTTTTGTTGAAAAAATTAAAAAAAAAAAAAAGTGGTATGTTTTTGTAAGATCTCTGAAAATTCTCTAAGAAGGCATTTTGCTTGTAGATAAGCTAATATATCACTGTTCTATGTTACTTGCTATTTCTCTGAAGCATATTGCACTAGCTATAGGACCAGAAGAAATATTGGGACTTGCTATTAGACTATTTTCCACCCCCTTTATTCTTTCCTCAATTCCTTTCTAAGATAAGAACTCTCTAGCTCTCCCTCTGCTTATGGTTTCAAGATCATCTTCCTAAAAAAATACTTTTTTTATCTGCTCCAGTGTAAGGCTTTCCTGAAAGCATTAAGTATGTAAAACTCAACCGGTATGGTTTTCATCACTGTGCATGTATTATGTAAAGAATGGTTTCATTTTGTTTTCATTGGAAAATATACTTGTTAAATGTAAATATGTAATTTATTGTCTCCCAACCTTCCATCCCACACGATGAAAGCTAGAGGTTTGCCACTGGGATACACAGACAATGTCTTCAAAAATCCAAGAAACTGAGGAAAAAAAATGGTTATTCTGGTTAAGAGAGAAAAATATCCTCGTCTTGAAGAAATGTGCACTGAAATAGGACATATGTCTATTTTTCCACAGCTCACAGTGCAGAGCTGTTATCTGCAGTAAGAGCTGGG
This sequence comes from Nyctibius grandis, assembly GCF_013368605.1. Taxonomy (NCBI): domain Eukaryota; kingdom Metazoa; phylum Chordata; class Aves; order Nyctibiiformes; family Nyctibiidae; genus Nyctibius; species Nyctibius grandis. The sequence continues at coordinate 109,278,921 of NC_090659.1, forward strand.
TACCCAGTGCCTAGGCATAGTCCAGCCAAGGGACATGCATTCATCAACCAGCGAATGAGCTGCTTGCTTGGCAGGTGTTACACCCAGACTAGATTAATATGCTGTATAGCCTAGTCTTAAAACAGGTACATGATAGAGGAAGGCAACAATACCTCTCGATGTTTTAAAGTGGTTTATAAACCAAGCCATTTGGAGCTGGCATGAAAGAAGGATGCCCTATAAGTACCTCTTAAGCACCTACCTTGAGAAGCATTTCCTCATGTTGGGGATTCTCCGAATCATATGGCTCTCTGCGCAGCTTTTCAACCTCTGCAATCAGATTTCTGTACCCCACAATCTGCAGCAGGCATGCCTGAAGAGATATTCCCAGCCTGAGGTGGGGGTAGAAGGAGCAACATAATCCAGCTCAATCATATGTTAACCCTGAAACAACACTACCATGTACATACTCATTTAATTCATATGAGTAATGTTACATCAATTAATTGATAGTCTAATGCTTTAATTACAATGGGAGAATTTCCAAGAGATCAGTATTACATTAAACAAGGCCTTGTGAAATGCATAGTCTTACTTAGCACCTTCCTTAGATAATAAAATTGGGGATTTTAAAAATCTTTGAAGTGTGAGTTTTCACACATTGAAATCTCATTGTAACTATACACACCTGCATTGAACACCTACTACAAGCACATCACTGAATCTTTCCTCTCATTCAAATGGCAGCTTCTCAAACAATACCCTAAGACCAGAGATGTGAAGTTAAAAAAGGGGTGACGGGGTGGGGGAACTCAGCAAAAAAGCTAAAAATACTCATTTTGCTTCCATGCCACAAAAGCTCGCATAAAGATGCTGAAAACCCGAAGTAATATAGTTCAAAGATCTGCCTCTAGGCAGCTTTTTTTTCCCCAGTCTCATGTTAAGAATCACCATAATGGCTCTCTTTTCATTATAATGCAGATTTTACATTTCCTTTTTACATTTCATGATGCATCATTTAAAAAAAAAAAAGCCAAACGCAAAAAAAACCCCAAAACCAAAACAAAAAACCCCACCAAACATGCGGCTTCCAAGGCTTTAAATTACAAAGACTTATTTAGTTTTAGATTAAGATTTTTTAATATTAAATACAAGTTATGCAGTACACAACTCATAAAATATTTAATTATATATGGGAATAAACCCTTTAATTTTAAATAATGTCTGAAATTAATTGAATGCCTAGTATGAATTCAGAGGGCACAGTTAGATCCGTATCCTCATTCCTCTGCAGAACACAGGCTGCATTGATATTAAGCTGCACAGGTTCCTCGTCTGTCTTGTTTGATGTACTGAAACATTTTGGTTATTCTATCATATTGTTAAATTTTCTGAGCTTCAATGCTTATCTTTTGAGATTAATCTACAGAATCAGAGATGTCATCATTAGGCCATTTCTCTTGCTATAATTGCATGCTATTTGTGGCTATAACCTTTATGGAATAACCTATGCAGTGTTTTCCCTCCTTTGCTGTTTGGGGTTTTTGTTTGTTTGTTTTAAACATGCTTCACTTGCTATACCCGACAGTTTTACAGAAAGGCTGTATTTCAAAGAAAGCTGAAAAGCCTGATGACTGCATGTGAATTGCTGTAGTACATCACTAAACCACAGCCACAATGTTTTAAACTACTCGATAACCTCAGAATAGCTTAGAGCAGAACACCACAGGCAGTGACAAAGCAGAGCAATTTTATATTGGGAGAAAAAAATATAATTTTAAGTTCCAAGTTGCATGACATATAGAAAGCAAGCCATGCTTGCATTTTATCTAAAGCCAGTCAAATGCTCTGTGCAGTGTTATTCAAGGAGGACAGGGGGGAATTAGTTTCCCCACTTCTCCTTTTCATTAAGCTTTTGCTCTCCTCCTTGCCTCAGCAGCACCAAGCAGAGGACACGGGTGAGTTGCTGATGCCCCATGCCTCCTCCCTGCCACCCCTGTGCTGGCGGTGGCAGCTCTCAGAGCACAGGAGCAAGCTGCCTGGGCCTGCACCCCACCTCACCCAGCTCCAGGTGCTCCACGAGATGGAGGCAAGTCCAAAACTGGCAGTATCTCATGGACTGCGCATGTCACCAGCCGGTTATTCAACCTACTTGCTCCCATCACTAAACATATACACTGTTATCTCAGAGGCATTGACAGATGATCGTGGCAGCCCACAGCATTCAAGAACAGCTCAGTGCAAACACCCCTGGGATGCAAAGATGCTACAGTAACAAAAATGACTGCATACAGATTTGCAGAAACATATAGTATGACACACGGCCCCCTGTCCTTACCCTAGGACATCTCAAGTCTCTACTATGCAAGGGAAGGTCAGAGCTTCTGAACAATACAGTTTGGATGCAGGTTTTTTTAAGTTCAAGACTAGGCAAGCCAATGGATTTTTCCTTAATCCTGTCTAAAGAAATAGCTGACCTGCTTTTGCTGAAGTTTCTCCAGAAAAAATTTGTATAAAATAAATGGCTCACATGTAAAACTTCAGTGCAGACACTTAAAGTTTAGCAGAACTATGATTAATTTACTATCAGGAGCAATTTAGTGGCAGGGTGTGTTTCTATGTATGTGGCACCACCTTGCACATCCCAGGCCCTTATTTCTCACTGTTTTAAAGAGATATTTCACCAAATTGGGGGGGTGGGGTGTGAAACAGTCAGTCCCATGAAGTGTTGAGTGCATGGGTTCTAGTCCAAAACGATTAAGCGTTTGTTCTGTGCTAAGGATATGAACATCACCTGAATTAAATAAAAACTAGTTTAGGGTTTTTTCGTTTGTTTGTTTCTTTAACTAATAGGACCAGATCACTCAAAATGTCACTTAAGGTTCGGGGACCTGATGCATGCAAACAGAAGTCACTTGCACCTTTGTGCTTGCTCTCTTCTGGAAGACAGCATTTCTTCAGAGGCCAAAGGCAATGCCATGAGGAGAATCAGATGGTGATCTCCAGTGTCATACAAAATATTATTTTAATGAATTCCTTGTTTTTTTTCTTGGAATTATTCCACCCAGTTACCCAAGGGTTTAACACTGAGAAGTGAGTACTTGAATCAGCCTGACTACTAATGCTGCAGTTACTGATGTCCACAGGCCAGGCTCTGAGCTGTGCACATTTACATCCTGCAGTTTTTCCTCATGTGTCACCTTTACTAATTTTGCCATCGCTGAGTTTCTTTCTGAATTTCAGCTATCAGTGTCCCGTACAATACAAGAGCACCAGAGCTGTGACACACTCCTCAGATGGGCAGCCTCTCAGCACGGCCTCACATCCACTTGAAGCAGCTGCTCTTTCATCACCCTCCTGGAAAAGTTCTGGGCCCACTCCCAGAAGAACTTCACAGGGCTTCTCATCTATGAGAATTAGGTGTTTTCTTTGTTTTCTTCCCTTCTTTAATGGTTGGGTCACAATTTTTTCAATCCAGGTGGACAGTGGTCATTGTCCACAACAGTTGTCTCTCAAGTTACAGAGACACCCAGTGTGCTCTACTTCCTTTATGATCAGTGAAGCCCCATTTTACGACTAGTCAGTTACTGTCCTTTTCACTGGGGGGTAGGGCTGGGGGGGTCATTCTTGTATTGAGACAAAAAAAAAAAAAAAAAAAAAAAAAAATCTTATTTTTCCAACTAAGCTTTTGGGTTTTGCTGTTGCAGCAAGACCTTAGGACCACCTTACCTGTTGACACTGCTGACCACTTAAAAGAAAAGCAGCTATCAATTTATGGATGCCCATTTTGGATTATGTACCTCAATTTCAAGTTTGGGAAGAGGAGTGAACCTCAGACTGATCACCTGAATAATACAACCCTCAACATTTCTCCCACCGATTCCTGACCTAGACTATCTTGTGCCTTAAGGTAGGGGCTCAGAAGTAAGGCAACCACAAAAGTGTTATCACATACTCTTGAAATATACACTTGCAAATTATAATGGTTTGTTGCCAATCTCTTCTTACCACTAACATTTGTAGCATTAAAAGAATATCAGCTATGTTGTATCGTTAAAACTTGTGTTTGGATCATTAAAGGCAGTTTTAAAATTTAAACCAGTATATCGGTTATATCAGTTACAACAGGATGATTTCTTCCCTACTCTAATGACTGTATACAGCCTTACTAAGAAGCCATCACTGTCACTGCCAGGACTACCTGCCTTGGTGGTATTTTATCCCTGGGGAAGTGGACCCCATAAATCAATGCATCAACAATATACTAAGACAGCATGATTCAGAAGCAGCTAGATAAAGAGATTCAGGACTTGCCTATTACAGTCACCATAAAAGATCATTCATTTTTGCATCAGCTTTTTGACAGCAAAGCTTAAGTTGGAGTTTTATGCTGAGAGACAGAATTCATCTTCAAATTGTGTGCCACAATAGCTATGGAGAACCAGTTCTCCATGGACCTAGGCACTGAAAAAAAAATCAATAATTCCCATTTGTTTTGTAAGGAAACCATGAACTTACTGTGGATTTATATCTGGATTAATCCTTTTCAGCTCCATGATGTCATCTATAGTTTTTTCAATAGCATCAGGGTGAACACTTACTGAAGTTTGCAGCCGCTAAAAAGAGGTTTTAAGCACATATTAATTTTTATGGACACTATTATTCAATAGAAGTTAACAATGGTAAATTTGATACCCAAAAGCTTCTAGATTAAGAGCCCAGAAGACCCAACTCAATATATACACACACCTTTCCAGTCTATTCAACCCTACTGACTAGTTTCAGAGCACTAGCCCTATAAGAACTCGAGTCGCTTTGCCATGCCATTGTAGTCAGTCTATCACATTTCTGTGGCAGCTGCCAGTGAAGATGATCTGCACTGAGGCCTTTGATCAAGAAGCAGCTTCAGACCATCCACCCAATTACACTGGAATTGCTAGCCGTGTTTGACGACCCCTCTCCCAACATGGTGCAGTAACACAGTAAAACATTATTCCTTTCTCTTGCATGTCATTGCACTTTGTAGAGATGCCCCTGAAAGTTCAGTATTCAAAAATCAACATGCCTACCAAAAAATTAAGAGGTTGAACTTTCTGGTGCTTTGACTCCAGATGCAGGCTTTTAAATAAAGATTCTGCCTTTCTGTTTGTGCTAGGAATACATTTGGAAGCACCACGCTGAACTATGAGCTATGTGATGTCATTTTTGCTAATGCTGAGGTAGGCTTTTCAACATCAGTGATTCTCGTGCCAAAGAGAAATGAACGGCTGAATGATACTATTTAACATATACACAAATGCTTCGTGAGAAGAATTTAGGTTAGCACAACCAGCGCTACGGTGAAAGCATGAAGTGGCAGAGGCTCTTCTCCATTAGTGTACTTAAAAGGAAAGCAGAGAACAAAGTTGTCTTGGCTATCCAGGTACTGCTGCCTTTGGCCTCTTTTATCCCTGCTTTGCAGACAAAAAACCTGAGGTGTAAAGTATGTAAGTGACTTACTGCAGACTACAGAAATTCTAAGACAGGATGAGGAATCAAGCCAAGAAACCCCAAATTACAACATATCGCCCTTGTCATCTCCACCATGGCCTGTTGCCCCCTTGATTCCATCAGTGCCACAGTGTGCCTGTCCCTGGGGCACAGGACACTCCCTGACTTTGCAAGATCACCTGCTATTGCAGACACAAGACCCTTTTCAGTAGAAGATGGTTTTAATGTAAAATCACATCAAAACTTAAAGTGATTTTTTGGGGTGAGCAAACAGCAGACTGAACATACCAACTACACAGGACACAACAGAAAAGATGAATGATGGGATCTTTCACTCACCTTACTTTTTGAAGCTTTCAGTGATGCCTCTGTAAGAGAAGAGTATTTGAAAGCATCATGTCAGACAAGCTAAGTTTATATTGGATTCATTTAATAATTTATTTATTTATTCATAAGAATGAAGTCACACTATTTTTAGGACATGCAGAAAGGTACAAAGGCATGCAGAACTAAGTAGTTTGCAGTTACCTATTTTCATAGTTCTGGCAGCTCCAGGTTTGGTATTGTAACAGATCCTTTGCAATTCACATCGACCTGTTAATTTCCTGACCACGAATTTCAGGCAGCGCCACAAACATTTGCAGTAGAAGTACAGGCATACCTGGACAAACATCCTGGCAAAAGAAGAAGCCTGAAAATGAGAGTCTTGAGCAGAGTTTGTTTCAATAAGGTCAAACAGACCACCCAAACAGAAGGTACTTCCTCACCCCAAATTCCCATTGCCTAAGGGCACCTTTAAAGAAAAAGCAGCATTCACACTGCAAACATTTATCCTGGTAAGTGTTAAATCATGGTTTTTAGTCTTAGCCAACAAAAAAGCCACACACAAAGCACCAGAACTGGAAGCACAGAATAAGTCAAATCCTAAGTTCAAAAGAGCATTTCTAGAAAACTCTTTGTCCCCTTAAAATAAAAGGCTGTACAGTTCCTGCTGACACTTTGGCGAAACAGGACTACATGAGAAGGGAGCACAGCTCACCCTGTTATCATGGCTGCTGAGGATCCCGGAAGCCCCTGCACCCTGGCTTAGCTTTGCCTCTGCATCCAGCTGCTCCAAGCAGAGTGGCTGGTTATCCTGACAAATATGAATCATCACTTGTGTCAGGTCCTGAAGAGTGATTATTAAGGAAATGAAAGCTTCCACCCTTCAGGAGAGAAGGTGTTTAAGAACCTGTCCTGAGGACTGCCAGTTCTTCCCAAGATCAGTTTTCACACGGTGCTGATGGTGCTCAATTTCTCAAAGTACAGAACTGACAGTAAGCCAAGAAAGCCCTTATTTAGATACTGTATCCAGTTTTGAGCCCCAGCAATACCCGACAGACTTTGACAAACTGGATGGATTTCAGTGGAAGCCCCCTGAGATGGTAGGGCTGGAGCACAGCCCCCAGTGCCTGTGGGAAGATCAAGGAGGAGACAGAGCTGGGCTCTTCACAGGGGTGCAAGGCAGTAAGACAAAGGACAACAGTCATAAGCTGAAACGTAAGAGGCTCAGCCTAGATATAAGGAGAAGCTTTTTTCCCCCATAAGGACAGTCAGTCAGTGGCACAGGTTGCCCAGAGAGGCTGTGCAGTCTCCTTCCTCAAATTTTTTTAAGCCCTGACTGGAAGAAGCCCTGAGTAGCCCAGTCTGACCTCAGAGCTGACCTGCTGTGAGCAGGAGGTTGGACCAGAGACCTGCTGAGGTCCCTCCCAGCCTGAGCTATCCTGTGATCCTATGAAAGCCTAAAAAAGGCTGTATACATGAGAAATGCTCTATTTTAAAGTTTGTTAGCATTGCAGCTGCTACCAAAGCCCACATACTGCTATCACAGTTACATAACACACCCCAAAAACAGATTTCATGGGCTACAATTTATTTGGACACAATTTAGCTTTCTTGTTTCTATGGCTACAAAGGCACAGATTCTGCCATGTTACCCAACTGTCAACCCCCACGGGGTGCACCAGGACTTGAAGTGGGGCAGGATCCACCCAGGGTCCTTTGGTTCAGAAGCACATCTCAGAAAAGGCAAATTTCAAAGACCTGACAAGAGGATGATTGCCAACTGGACATGGTCCTGGGCAACTGGCTCTAGATGGCCCTACTAGAACAGGGAGAGTGGACTATACAACCTTCAGAGGTCTGTTCCAACCCCAATCTCTCTGTGATTATATGCTACTATTACATTATGGAAAAACATCAAGACAGTTTTGATATGCTAGCTTGCCATTAAATGGTCAAAAATAATTCAGTCCATTATGTTCTAAGCCTGTGTATATGTGTATTCATCATTAGCCCATTATCTCCTCCACATGCTGTTGATGCTTTCAAAAGATAGCTATTTGTTGAGAGACTCTGTATTATCCTTTTCAATGGAGTGCGCTGGTTATTCTGAAATACTGAATTCCAGATACTCAAATCAGTTATAGCTTTACTAAAGCTTGAACAGCTCCATCACTTCCTAAACCATCCTGAAGGGCATGGCGTAGAAGGACATTCAGGGACTAGAAGATAAGTTAACTCACGTAAATGTCCACACAGGAGTTTAATCTGCTGTATGTTCACTTTAGCTTAATCCCCTTTGAAGGAGGATTAAGCTAAGGGAACTAAAGCCATTTTATGTCTAAATGGAGAGCATCCACAGAAGTATTTAACATGCTTTAAAAGCATCCACTTTATCTTCACGCTCTTAGTTAATTCACTTAACACTCCTAAACGCCTGCATGCAGGCGACCCCCTTGTCTTTATGCAACAGGAAGCCTCTATTTTAGATACTAAGTGAAACCTAAAGAATAAGGAATCACTCCCATGCTAGAATCATGTTTTAGACAAGTAAAAAAAGTTTCAGCTGCTGCCACTGAAATATTTGGGTATTGTGCCCCGCCAAGATGTGCCCAAACACACTCTATGAGTAATTCATACGTGCTTCACAGCAGGTGATCACCTTCAGTATTAAGAACAAGACCAGTTATCAGGAGGCAAGTCCATCATCAACCAAGTAGCCATTCTTTAAGTTTCCAACAGTCAGAAGTGTAAGTCAGTTAAAGAGTCAATCTCACGTAAAGTTAACGAATGCCTTTAACTGCAACCTTTAATAGTGGCTTGAAAAAACCCACAGGCTACCACTGGGCATTTTGGTTTTCCAGTAGACATTTGATATGAACCTTTGCAGATTTGACTAGTCCACCACCCCTGAAGAATCCAAACACAACCTATAGCCATGCCTCAGCCTCCTCAGCACAGCCCAGCTCTGTACTCAGGCTGAAGGTCCAGAGAAATGAATACAAGTGATTAATGCCAAACTGGAAGGTGGTAAAACAAAATTCTGGGTTTCCACCTTACATTTGTAGTAGAGTTAAATTTGCTTTCTTTTGGCCTTCTTAGTTTCCAAAGGCTAGGTCTCTATTAGAGCAACAATTCACTACCCAGAAAACTCATTTATACGGAAAGAAGGGAGTAAAGACTCACTTCACTTCATGTTAACAGCCCATGTGAGAAGATTTCCTTCTAATGAGCGAGGTAGCTCCCACAAAAAAAAACACCTCCTTTAAGAAAGTTCATGCCTACTCTTAATTGCCTCCAGTGCTGAAACATCACAACCCATTTCATTACTCAAAATCTTGTTTCTTACTGTATTGTGTGATGTGGATAAATTTTGGGGGCGGAAGAAAAAAAAAAGTTGAATTATATGCTGCTGCCTTTAGGCTCAATGACAGATTTGCAAATCAAAGGAAAAACTCTAAAAGGGATAGAGCTGTGATCTTCCATGGTTGCAACCAACTTCCCCACTGAAGTTTTGCTTTGACTATGGTTTGCACCAACATTAATAAAAATGCATCTACTAAAAAAAGTCACTACAGCATGCAACCACTACATCTGTGATCCACTAAAATATACTTAGCAGCTATTACTAATAAAGCAGACAAACACTAGTTTTGACTAAGTGGCTTATAGAAGAAAGTGAGCCTTTATGGATACCTTCAATTTTCTACTACTCAGCCACCTCAAGCTTACAACAGTTGAAATCTTCCGTTTGTAACATGAACGGCATAAAAAGTAACAAGTTTGATTTCAAGGAGTTGTTCTTTATAAAATGGAATCCTTGCTTGCAGAAGTCCTATAATAAAAGCACACTAGTGATTAAATAAGACAAGTTTGATTTTAGCTGCTACGTACTTCAGTTCGTGTAAGCAAAGTGGAGACACTGGCAGCTACAAAACAAAACAGAGTATTATGAACAAGAACCCCCACAGAAGCATAGCATGAGCCATGTGTCTGACTATGGCACAGTGGCATTAGCTTCTGGTTTGTTTTAGAGTCTGATTTCAAACCTCCTCTCCACTCATCCTCTTTTCTGTTTTTGTGGTTTGTTTTTTTGTTTTTTTTTTTTCCCCCCACTTGCCTTTGAGGGTTTTCTCAGCACAGAAAATACTGTGCTTCACCAGCAGTTTGTGTAGTCATGTACAGCAATACTTCAGATCCTAAGGTGAGCTTTAAGAACAGAAGTATTACAGAAATTATGGTGTTCCTCAGAGACTTGCAGTTCCCTCTTCCCCATCCCGATACAAGCTCCTTCTCCTCTATTACATGCAGCTGTACAGACCTACACATTTGTGTTTATACATGCAAAGTGCATTACAAGAGTTCATATGAACATTTATTCAGGTGAAAAAAAACCCAACTGCATAATAAGATGCTGATGCGCATAGGCCTGATGAACAGGCAGCTCCCTTGCCAAGGATGCTGTATGAGTGGGAACACATGCAGCCATCCTCCCATGAGGAGTCAGGGTTACATTCTCAGTAGTTGATGCCAATCACTTGGACATTAGAAGGTACCTGTTAGCTCCTGAGCAACATCAATGCAACCCAGCATAGTTCTGCCAACTTGGCTCACAGAAAGGTTCACTAAACTCTTAAGTCAATACTACAGAAAAATGTACTGGTTACTTGGGTTCCAAGAAAAAAAAAAAAATATGTCAAAACAACAAAACATTCTGAAACAAGTAAGTATTCCCTTGCATGTCTGGAAGAGACTTATGGAATACTACCCAGTGCTTAAAGCTACCACCACAATAGCCTGAAGTACCACAGAAATGTAAAGTTTTCGTCCGTATAATTAACAAACATCAGTTAAAGACTGGTATATGCATCAAATTCACCTCTCCTTCTTCCTTGCTCTTCTACTTTTAACTAACTCACTCCTTTGTATCTTCCCTGCTGTATGTCACTCTACTTCTCAGCTCTAATTTTCTGCTAAGAACAGCTTCAACCAAAAGAAGAATTAGGCAATCAGTACCTCGCAAGGACTACTGGGAATGCTGTAAAACCAAGCAAGCAGCCAATCTATATCAGCAATAACAGGGCTTAGTAGAAATTCTGGAGAGCTCTCTTCCATGAGGGAGGGGAGGAAGAAAGCGGGTTCTACAATTGCTAGGATCCTTGCAAGACACAGAGAAATTTAGAGCCAAAACCAGCACAAAGTAAGAGTACCACTGCAGCAGTCACAGCACTTCTCCACAGCACGTGCTGCTCTGCCTGAGGTAAGAAAGCACACAGCAGCAAGAAGCAGAGAGAACCGAGCATGTTGTTCCACCCCCTGCCATTGCAAAAGGGAAGGACAGAAGTGGTTCCCAAAAAGGGGTCTCAAGGTTTGCCCTAGACTAGCCCACCTGATGTGGGTCAGTGTGATGGGAATAGCACACATGATGGCTATTAGAATTTACATCTCTCTCCAATGACAGTATGACACCACATTTTCATGAACTCTGGCTTTTTTAAAAGGTGACTGGCTCTAGCCAGCCTTCTCCATGATAAACAGGCAGGAGCAAAACTGAGCAAAGGTTTCCAAAGTTGTCTAATATTTCTGCGAAACTCTTTCCTGTGTGAGCTATGTTCACCTAAATAGCAAGATGTATGTATAATGCAGCATGGGGTATTTCACTGACACGATGGGAAGCAGAGATTAATTACTGTGCAACATTTTTGAAACTAATAAAATAGAAGGTGCTTATTCCCTCCCCCTGGTAATTTCAGAACCTTAGTATTTTCAGAGCTAGTAACAAACAGAACAAATACTTTGGGTAAAATGAAACTTCAACTAAATACCCAATGCTAGTGACTAGACATAAAATTGAGGGGGGGGAAGCAAGCAAACCCAAAAACCAACCGCCCCCCCCCCCGCCCCACAACTCACTAGTTTAAAACAATGAAATAAAAGTCACCGAATCTACTTACACATCATTTTCTTTCCTGTATGTCCTGTTTTAGGTCCTATGGATAGGAAAGACTCTTACACAACTATTTTTCCTGAAGGACACAGTCAGCTCTGAGAGGAAAACGTTAAACACATACACATTTACTTCCAGAGAATTCTGATTATGGCTTGAGAAGTCAAGGGCACACAAATTAGTTATGGATGACAAGCTATCCAAATAGGTGAGTAAGCAAGTGACACTACCCTGTTAGGAGCTAATTAACTTGACTTTGATTTATTTGTATAACTTACAGTTTGTATACAAGGTCAACCAAGAAGTTATGTACCAATCACTGTTTCTGCCATAGGCAAACCTGCTATTAGCTCCTTTAAAACACAATAAATTTTTTTCGTTCTGTGCCTTTGCAGACTTGACAACTGAAATCCACCTTATCTCTCCATTTAGACATGAAAGCAAGTCACCGTGGCAACTAAGGAAGACATAAGAGTAGTTTTCAACAGCAGCTTTCCACACTTTCCCTGCTCTTGCCTTTTGCCGACTTGATTTTCATTTTATCTGATGTGACTCCAGTAAGACAGAACTTATGCTTAAAATCTGCTAGTGCTTACAGACTGTTTTGCAGTAGATCAAGAGAAGGTGTCAAGTTTCTAGGATTTATTGAAAAAACTTAAGTGTCTGCTACAGTTGGTTCTCCAAGTTGTTATTATTTCAGATGTTTAAGATAAGTTACAGTCAAAGTGGACGTGTCACTGACAGACTCCTCAAAAGCACCTTACAAAAAAAGAAAGCACTGAAAGATTAAGTATTTCACTGAGAAACAGTTTTATTATTTTGTAAGTAATACTTCAGACTTTAGGAATAATTCATATCGGAGCAAGCTGAGAAAGAAAAAACCTAGAACAGCTATTTTCATTCAGACATCGCCTTGGACAGAGAATGAGCATAAGAGTCCTGCAGTTTATTGGCCTGCAGCACTCCCTTAAATTTACTGATTCAGAATTATTTGAAGTACTGGACTGTCTGTTTAAAAAAACCCTTCTCTTCTTCCACTGGAAAGCAGCAGCTGTTGAAAGCAGGTAGATGAAAAGCTAGAGCTGAACGTCTGTTACATCAAGGATCCCCCAGTCTAAAAAATTATATTCTTATAAAAGACCTAAATGTCAAAGTAAGCACCGTTTGTGTAATCACAGCCCCTTTCTTTGCTATTCAGACGTGCAACACAGTCCTGGGAAAGGCAGCAATAGAGGAAGTAATCCAGATTGAGAAACGAGACTGCACAAGCAACCGATTCAATTTAGGACTTATTCTGAAGTTTTGCAATTGTTCAAATGCTGTAGGACTTCAGTTTATTAAAAGCAGTCTTACTACATGGCACCACAACATGTGCCTTCTCGTATTTTTTAATTATACAATGGCTGAACTTTGTGTTAGAAATGTACTATGAGACACATTTTTTTAAGTTACCTTTACAATGACATTTTCAGTTTCCAGTTAAAGTAGAGATGGTGACTGTTAGCGAAGATAGGTAACTTCAGAGTCCAGTCATTTTGCAACAGGTAAAGACTACCTTTCAGAGTATGTCTTAAAGGGAAAAACCACAAACAAAAAAACCCCACCAAAACCAAACAACCCACCCCACACCTCAAGTAAACACACACATCAAAAGCAATAAAACATTATGCCATAAGTTTTTAGAGGGATATTGCATACTTGTCTACTGTTCTAAATATCAGTGGGAACAAATTCATCACCTTCACATAAAACAGAGTTTAGCCAGTGTTGTCAATGGCATGAAGCAAACATCTTTTTACTTCCTTTAAATATGAGGATGTACATGTGTTACCTGTACAAAACTAAGCAATTGCTTCAGTTGTGGAATAGTAGTCAACGTTCAAAGTTTTACATATTCCATTGCCTTTCATGTGAGGCCCTTAAATCTCCATATATTTGTGGATCGTACTGATTGTAGGTGAGACATCTGGAGTGCTGTGTCCATTTCTGGGCTCCCTAGTACTAGAGAGACATGGACATACTGGAGAGAGTCCAACAAAGGGCCATGAAGGTGATTAAGGGACTGGAGCATCTGTCGAAGAAGGACAGGACAAGAGGCAATGGGCACAGACAGAAATGCAGGAATTACATTTAAATATAAGGGTATTTTTTGGTTTTGTTTTGTTATTATTTTTAAATTATAGGAGTCCACTAATCAGAACAGGTTGTTCAGAGAAGCTGCAGAGTCTCCATCCTTGGAGATGCTCAAAATGGGACTGGACACAGCCCTGAGCAACCTGCTGTAGCTGACCCTGCTTTGAGCAAGGGGGTTGGACTTGACGATTTCCAGAGCTGTTTTTCAACCTCACTAACCACAGAATCACAGAATGGTTGAAGACTAAACTGGGCATCTTAAAAGGAAAGGTCTGAGAGGAAAAAAAGACAATTCAGTCTATTTTGTATTTAATATCAGCATGTCAAAAGAGAGACAGAAAATGTCAAGCTGATTATAAAAAGCCATGTCAACAGTCCAACAGATGAATAGTAGGCACATCAAAAGCAGCATGCAAGTTACACTAATTCCTCATTATCTGTACTCACATCTGCAGTATTTTGTTTAGAAGACAAACTCCAGTAGCAATCAGAGAGCCCTGATGCGGTATATGCAGACTTGCCCTTCGATAGTAGCAGCAGAGACTACAACATGCCTCCAGTACACAACAAACCTAACTCAGAGCTGAGTGGCATCTGCCCACAGGTGAGAGCCTTCTCTTACAACAAGCTGGATTTGAAAGCCACTGTTGAAAGTGCTCCTTGGGTCTCCAGGTGAATATCTGCTGCATGAAATTGCTGCACATAAACTACTATCACTACTCAGAAAACGCACTTGAGGTTATCAACTTTAGAGATGAAAGCCCTGCTCCTCTCTCCATCTGTTCTATTAGATTTTCTATGTTGCAGTCACCAAGGTGACTTGCAGTTTGTGTAGACTTAACTAAACACGTTGGTTTTAAACGGAAATAATCTATGCCATCAGCATCAGCTAGTCTGGTGACTGCTCCATGTTGTGCAACAAGGAAAACTCTACCACTGAGCAGCCCTTGCTATCAGTACACCACATTCAGCCCTGCATTTGATCTTCACAAACAGTTAAGGATGCTTTTAGCAAGCTCCTGGGCAGCTGCTGCTAGTGGTAATGGACAAACACTAGGGGACATAATATACGTTAACTTGCTTATTTTCCAGCTGATTTCCAAGCTGGATGGCTTAATATCCTTGTCTTGCACATAGATCTCACTGCAGCTCCAAACTGCCTTATTCCCTATCACACAAACCTGCAACCACAACAGATACAACAGAACTCACTATCCCCAATAAGTGCTTTTCTTTGAGGATGACCCCAGTTTATTTCTTAATCTCCCCATATTGCTTTTATATTTACAAAACACAAGGAGTATAGTACTCATGACAGTTCATGTTGAAGGACTAACATAAAATAAGAAAATCCAGATGCTTGTAAGTAAACAGAATAGCTTTCCTATTTCAACAGCATTTTCCTATTTGAGGTGCTCTGTATCCCTCCCCTCCCTGCCTTAATCCAACTTTCTGTTCAGCATTTGGAATACTCGACTTTCCATGACAAAGTCCTAAACTGTGCTGTTTAGATAAGCAATTGCTTTTCAGAAGATCTACCTTGGCTACTTAAGAGAAGCTAACACCACCAAGACTTCTCAAGTCTTTCAGGATTCACTGTCTTTAGAAATACCATGAAGAGAAGTAGGAGGTAGTTTCTTTAAGACAGCCTCAGGAAACCAAATATTCAAAACAGCATGCTGTCACCAACATGGAAAAAGCACCAAGGGGCCAGGACAGCCAAAAGAGGGCAGAACAGGCAGTTTAAAGGGAGAAGCAAAGTGTTTACTGTAGTCCAGGAAGAGCTGGCAACTTAGAAGTTGTCAGCAGCTTAGCTTCTCCATCAGGAGGGAGTAAAATTATGTTATGCTCAAAAGATACCAAGCCATTAAGGGGGCAAGCCACAGCACTCTTTGTGACCCCAGCTGGAGTCTCCCACCCCATCCACTGGGTGGTAGAGTCCCATTTATGTGGGATTCAAGGCCCAGATCCCATATGGCACCAATTTGTGACCTTGGGCCAGGCTGCTGAGCAAGTCTGTACAGAGAAAGAAAGGTAAAAATTATAGAGGTAGGACTGCTGAGGTGGAAATCATTAGCAGGATCCAAGAAGGAAGTCTCCAATGTGAGATGTTATAAAATTGTAAAGGGAAAAAGCACCTCAGGGATGTTAGCCAGACTAGCTGTTAGCCATCAGGTCACCGGACCAGCATTAATGGAGTTGGTGGAAGGCTTGGGACCACCCAGGATCCATGCCACAGAGCTGCAGGGGCCAATTCTTTCCCTCCTGACCCGGTGCCTATCAGGATGGTGAGCACACTAATGCTTAGCCGGATGGCTCATTAAGTCTTAGCTGCCTTTTGGGGGTGTTAGCAAATAAATAATTGCTTTGTACTTTTAACCTGTGTATGTCCTGCGTACAGAGTCCTTTTGCAGCTGGCTCAAGATACCTGAGGAAACTGACCCAAACATTCCACAGAAACGCTTAAGCCAAGGCTGGCTTGGCAGCAAAGTCATTACAGATGATCAGCCTAGAGGTAATGATGCTGATATCCATGGTATATAAGATTCTTTGCTATAAACAGTCTGACAAGAGAGAAAAATATAGTGACAGATGCTCTATAGAGAAGCATATGTTTCAGCGCTCTTAAAAAGTTTTTCCCATACAGACAGAATATGATTTGATTGCTTTATACACAAATTAAGCTCTTGATCTGTATTAGTTTCTAGGATTGCTCAACTCTCTCCACTGACTACAGAACAAAGACAAAGTGGACTGTCCACACCTACAGCTGGTGTCTGCAAGTCCCCCATACTACGCCTGGTTTATAGAGAAACAACTGCAAGTTATACATAGGAGCAAGTAATAGACATTTCTCCCCAAATTGAGCACAACTGGCTTCAAAAACATTTGCACATCTTCACCAAGCATCTCCTCTTCTCCGCTTTCACAAGTACCACTCCAAAAAAACAGACAGCAGACAAGAATGGGAACGAAGAAACCCAACATTTTTCAAGCACTGCTCTATGTTACTGTTTCTCCTATTTTCCCCTGACATATCAGACACTACTGATTTGATGCATCACTGCTCCAATCCCATAAGACAGTTCCCACATTCTTTGCTTCTATAAAGAACTGGAAAGAAATTTTAAATTAAACCAGCTTTAATTAAATAGTGAAATCTAGGTGAACAGAAAGCAATCTAGTATAAACTAGTTTACACCTTCCATACTATTGGTAATAGGTAAAACACTTAACTCACTGCAGTACAGAAGTAATTAGAATAATTTAATACTTTTGAAAAAAATACAGAACGGTTACCTCAGGAAGTGTTTCATGGTGATGGTTTGGTTTGTGTTGCTGAAGCCGTAATCTATTGTTCACTGATGACCTCTTCTTTGCAGATGATATCAGTGCTGTAGAAATAGAATTGAGATTGAGATTTACTAACAGAGAAAAAGAAGTAGTACTTCAGTTTTCTAAATTGTTCTTGAAACAAACATCTATGGAAATACATGGGAAAGATGTTAAGAAATCTCATATCAATAAAAACAAAATGAAAAATCATAATTTGTTCACATTCTTCAGCCTGAACACATACTTTGACCAGACTATACTATTCATGTCTCTTTTCAGAAAAGTCAAAAATTTGACTAAGACTCCAGAACTAAGTGAGAAAGCTTGAAGAAAAATCTAGACAATTTCAAACACTTCTTGTGTTCTTCAAACACCTGTCTGGTTCACAGCAGCTTCCAAGTGGCACTTTGAAGAGACACTCGTCTCACTCTGTTGTTAAAAGCCCTCTGCTCCCCAGAATTCACAACAGCACTTGGAGACCTTGGGTAAAAGTAACATATAAGCAAAGAGCTACTACCGGGTTCTGATTTAATTCACTATAGAAGTCAGGTAATTAACTTTCCTGGTGACCAGCTTTATTAAATGATACATATGAGGTCTTAAAATAGATACAGCTGACCAGGTTGCCCATCCGTTATGAGATCTGGCATCCTACAGTTAATTTTCATTGTTACCATTTAGTTCCAGTAGAGGAGAGGAACAGTAAGAATTCAGGAAGAAACATCATAAATACAACCCTGCCCACATACTGCAGACTCTTCCCAGTCACCGCCTCTTTACTTCTGGTTTCTAAAATGGAGTATTCACATACAAGCAATATTTGACTAAGAGATGCAGACTTCTCAGATTACTGTACTTCATATCCTGTAAAAGGCAATGAAACATCTTTACTTACTGCCAGAAAACAGAGTACTGTTAACACATCTGCTACCAGAACAGCTTAATGCAAGACTTAAAGGGAACAAGACCATGCTTTCAAGCTCTGTGCTAGTACAAACCATGTACAGAGGCCTGAATGAAAGCTGCGCTGTTAAGAAATCACTTAAGAGCCCATTTTTCTTTAGTACTGCATGCAGCATGCTGAAAAGTACCTGAAGGCCTTGAAAATCTGGCCTCTTTTGTCACAAGTTTATAAATCTAGAGAACCTCAAATCTATTTTCTTTTGCAGGATCTACAAGCACCAATGGGATAAAAAAAATCTTCTTACCCTACCTTGTTCTCATATTCTTTCCCTTTTGTAAGTTGCAAGTTTTTACATCATGCTGTTGCCTACTGACAGGAACAGAACAAGCAGTTAAGTTCAGAAAAATGCAGCTATCTTTTTGGATTACATCACATACATCTTGCTAAAAATATATAATCCCTGAACTGTGAAAGCTTCATTCACTTATATTGTTTTTGACTGGTTGAATCATGTTGCTGTCCCCTGCATACAGCTGTAATTGGTGCTGGCTGCAGTGACACCTGCTTGGAAGGGCAGGGAGATGCTAACATCAAACTCTGACTCATTAATGAACACAGTAGGCAGGCTTCTAACACTTCCTGCTACAGCTTTTGATAGGTCTTTGACGACAGCAAGCACAGGGAGCACAGGAGATAGGCAAAAACTGGAGGGGATGTAACCTGCTTCCCTTCTCCAGTCTAATAATTTGCTGTTTAAAAGATACAGTTTGTGAAAGATTCTCAGAGTCGAGTCTCAGCTTTTTAGCATCAACTTGAACAAAGGAAGCTTCACCACAATATTTGACCCATAAGGGCAGCAGTGTAAGGAACACATCAGAAGTGCCGGAAGCTGTCAAATCAGCCCCCTCTAAAAGTGTGTGCTGGCCTCAGCCTCAGAGGTCAGCTTCTTCTTGATTCTGATCAAGGTCCTTGCTGAAAATGATGCTGCTTCTTTACTACTGCTTTAAATGGAAGAGAAGTTCCACTTGCCTGAACTCCAGAATTGGCTCATCCAAGTGTGGCATGGTAGAAGCTTCCAGACAGTCTCCCTTCAAGACCAGTTACCAGCTACAGGCAATTATAAATTCATTTTGAATGCTCATTTAAAATTAGACTGTTTCAAAAACTGTATTTTAAGAAGTCAACATGCTGTTCATAAATCCCTGACCTTCTACCGAGAAAGCTAAACTCAAAGGAAGGTTGCTGGTTGCAAAGAAAAAGCATAACTAAGTGACACAACAAGCATGACTAGTGGTTAGAAGTGACAATTTCAGATCTCTTTAAAAGCCACCCTTGGAATTACAAGAATAACTCTTCTTGCTCTCAACCTTTTAACTCAACATCAAAGCCCTCCAAAGCTTGGAGAGGAACAGTTCACCCCGAAGGCTTCAACAGTTAGTCCCTACGGCACAGACCCAGCCCATAACCAGGTTAATAGACAGGTTATGGCTTCAAAAGCAGTTTCCTCCACTGGAGCACAAAGCAATGAAGTTCCACCTAACTCTACCAAGAAGGTTTTCAAGACCTGGAGGCAAGACTTTCAGCACAAACAAAAGTACAGAGAGTCTATGCTGCTGTCTTGGTTCATAAGGTAAAAAGCTCACTTCAACGTCTGGCAGACAGGCCTTGTAAATGCTGTCATCTTCTAAGTACAGGGATAGAAATTATTACCGTGCTCTGCGATTCTTGCAACAATTCATGTATGTGGGCACACACATACACACAGCATTAAGCTGTTGACATCCAGGCTAGACTGGGAAGCAAAATTGGAAGGCAAGAATTTACAGTAACCTTCAAACAAATAGGACTGGAAGGCAGCATTCCCCTTTTCCATATACCTCCGTAAGTGATCCTTTGGGGGAGTTCAGTAAAGATTTTCTGTGAAGAAAACAGTGTTTAAACTCTTTAAAAAGATTGTTACCACAACTTACAGCTGAGTAAGTTCAACTATTCATGAACCTGTAGAGCCACAAGATCTAATTTCTGTCAACCTCTTTTCCTCTCACAATGTAACAGATTTCTCTCAACTGAAAAAAGAAACAAAGCCCCATACAAAATAAACTAGTACTCTATTTTACTCCCAGTAAAGTTGTTACAGCACCTCAGTGAACAAGAAGAGCAGCTATAGCTTTGGACAACAGTTACACCACTTCAGAGTTTGCCCAAAAAGTTTCAGTCAATTGCCCTTAGGTGTGCTTAGAAAAAACCCAAACATTTGTGGTCAGGGAGGGACTTAAGGAAAGTTTCCTCAGCAAGTTGGATGTCTGCAGATCAGGAAGGCTTTCAAGGTCCAGTTGTGGGAAATGAAGACACACAGGAGGAAAAGATTTCTACAAGTGACAGATAGCCATGGTAATGGATGTTTGTGAGCTTGTAGAAAGAAAGAGCACAACAATTATACAATTTAGTTGAGATGTTGACAGCAGTTATGGATTTGGGGAGACTGAAATACAAGTTTCTGAAGACTCAACTTCCTGCACTTTTGAAACATCACTTTTGTTAGAAAGTGCCAGACTTGAAGCAGGACGCCCAGAGCCAGCAGGTACCCCGTGGGGAGCTGACTGTTGGCCACAGCACCCACCCACCACTCTGAAAGCCTGAGTTTGCGCTTTTACATGGTTTCACTCACGTGAACTTGCCACTGTGTTTTTCTGCAGCCTAAGAAAACATTCTAGCTTTAAGCTATACACACTCACATTTGCTCACTGAGGAACCTGCAAGATACTTCCCCTCCTCTCCTTTTGTAGGCAGCTTTTCAGCCTTTTCTAATCTTAAGTCATGCAGCTGGAGTAAGCCTAAAGACAAGTAGGTCCGACTTTCTTAGTGATCTTTCATTAATTCTCTAGAAGTAGCTTACATCAACAACACAGATCCACCACTGAAAACTTCTTGGCCCGTTGTTTAAAGCTTGCTCTTTGGTATGAAGAGACTCATGTTCTAAGGCTCTAGATTGAGGATGATGGAGCAAGGATGCAGTTTGGATCTCCCATACGCTCGAGTTTCTCAGCTTGCAGGATTTTATCCCATGCCACACCACTTCCACAAATCAACCTCCTCCTCCCTCCCACAACACACTCACATACCCATTCATTGCCAATAGTTTCATCCAGTTTATCTTACACCAGACAGGAGTTTCACCTCCCAAAACTAGCTGCAGCTTTTCTTGGAAGAGCAGCAGTACTACTACAATCACAAAGAACAGCAAAACTATTGCAAGATCTGCCTCAAAATATAAATGAAGCTTTCCTTAAATAAACATTAACTATTTGAATTCTTGTGACTGTATGATCTTTTAAGTAGTATGGCAAAACATGCATCAATCTGAAAGGTTTAACAGTTGCTGGAGGCTGAAAGAACTCCAGATTAAGCCTTAAAAGTCACCTCTTTATCTGAAGCTGAGGGTTTGCTTTGTTCATCTTCAAGAAAGCTGCAGATACAGCTGAGGGAAAGAGTTGTGTTATTTAATATAAATCACCATATTTGCACAGTAAAATATAAAACCAAGGTAGTTTTCTTCACAAGGTTTGTCTTGCAAGCTAATGACTCACCTGGCATATTGCAAACATTTTTAGAAGGTTTACATTCCAATTATAAAGAAAGAATAGCTGTGCTGAAGAGACAAATCATCAGAACTATTAAGATGAGCAAGCTGAATATAGGACTTTGTTTATGTAGATCATTAGATTACAGTTCATCCAAACTTTCCTCCTCACAAAAAAAGGACATATGTTTGAAACAGAAGGCAGTAATTGCATCAGTCATCTCGAGTGCATAGAAAAAAAAAAAGTCATTCATTTATTTACTTTTAGGTTTAGTTGTTACAGTTTCAAAGAAGATTCTTCTGAGCTGAATGCCACCAACTACCATCATGATGTTGATTTCAGGTTGCAGCTTTTCTTTCCAGTAGCATCCTGGGTTGCCACCTATCCCTCATTCACCTCAAAAACCTATGCATGTTTATTTGTGAGGAACAACAATCTTGAGCCTTATGTCACTGAAAACGTTTTGCTACCGTATATTCAATTTTTCTTTTTTTTCTGATGTGAATGTTAATGTTTCTCTATCCTGGACACCAATCTGCGATAACTAGAATTAGAAAGGGGAAGAATAGGTTATATTCATTACAAAATGACCCTTGAGGTCCAGTTGGATAGCAAGCTGGCCACAAGCCAGCAGGATGCAAAGACAGACAACAGCACCCTGGGCTGCATAAACACAAGCAGAGCCAGTAAGTAGATTGAGGGAAGGGATTATCTTCCTGCATTCAGCACTCTTTGGACCACATTTAGACACTGTCCAGTTTTGGGCCCCAGCAATACACAAAAGACACCAATAAACTGGAGAGAGACAAGCAGAGGCCACTGAGATGATCGGGGAGAGGGTGGGGGAGATGGGCTTGTTCAGCCCAGGGCAGAGGCCGCTTTGGGGGGTCTTAACAGCACCTCCAGTGCCTGCGAGGAGGTCATCAAGAAGTCTTAGATGGACTCTTCACCACAGTTCAGGGCAGGAAGGCGAAAACCAACATGCATAAACTTACTTAAACAGGAGAGGTTCAGCCTGGATATAAGGTGAAAATTTTTCCCCAAGAGGACAGTTAGGCAGTGGCAAAGGTTACCCAGAGAGATTGGGCAGTCTCCATCCTTTGAGGTTTCAAGCCCCCCCTGGATGACACCCTGAGAAGCCTGACCTCAGAGCTGACCCTGCTGTGAGCAGGAGGTTGGTCTGGAGACCCTCTGTGGTCCCTTCCAGCCTTTGATTCTCTGCTTCCCCCACTGTCACTCTCACGGGGAGATCTCAGATATCCTGAGTTATACCCAAGTACTCTATACAATAGACAGGGTGCCCAAGTCCTTGCTATTTTATTAGTTTAAGAGCTACCAACTTCTCACTAAAATCCTGTACAATTTGCAGTGTTTCCCATGAAACAAGCTCAGTTTGAGGATGGAACAAGTTTACTTCCTCTACCTCATCTCTCCCCACTGCTCCAAGTCAAAAGCCTTCACCACTCGACCATAAACAAGTTATTTTAAGGGACCTACAATTCAAGAATAAGAGTCTACATGGGTCTTGCCAGTATCAATATAACACACAAAACCCCAAAATACAAATAAACCTCCAATGACTCTAGGACCCCAGTTTGGTCAAGCTATACTAATTCTCAGCAAGTATTGTTTATGAGGCTAATCCACGGAATAGCCACATACCTACTTGCACCTTCCAACTTGCATTCATGCCCAAAGGTGGAATAAAAGTCACTTTAAAATGTATTTTAAACCCCAGTGAAAACAGAGAATCTTTGACCATCTCAATTGCAGCATAGTCATTTATAGGTCACAGAATCACAGAATCGACCAGGTTAGAAGAGACCTCTGGGATCATTGCACTGTGTTGGCTCAGAAGTGGCTTTGCCTCACACCAACAGATGCAGCCACTGGCAGGACCCACTTCAAAGATCAACAGCAGATGCCTGTTTTGTGTGAGCTCACTTTCACATCTCAGCACAGAAGGGTATTTTCATTTCCATGTGCTCAAGACAAGGCTGTATTCAGCTTCAAGCGTTCTTTAGAAGAAAGTCTTGGAACAAAACGTCACACTTGATTGATGAAGCTAATAAGCAAGACTTGACTTCAGTCACACTGTCACAGGTAATAAGATTTTTTCCTCTCCTAATCTCCATCACACATTGACATTTTATGTTTCTGTATTTCACTAGGAGAGTGAGGGAAAGGCTAGACATGAAGTCAAAATTCAGTGAATTTTAGTCCTGTCTAGAAGAGCTTGTGAGCACCAGTACACACAACACAATTAAGCAACACAAAGAAAGAGCCCTGAGTAAAAGCTTAAAAATCACAGCAAGGTTGGGGGGGGTGGGGGAAGTAGCACAAAAAAACCCTTCCCCCACAAGTGCAGACAGTGCTTTGAAAGTCTCTACTTCTGTAGTCCTAACTTAACACTTCAATTCAGTCCATTACCGACTCTTTAAAGTAGTAAATAATTTCACAGATACAAGACAGAAACAAGGAAGCATCAAAAGGGTCTTACAATGCCTGTAACAGGCAGTCAGGTAGGACTGCATTTGGATTCCAGAAAATTTACTTGCCAGATCTCACATGGCCAGTTACCTCTAACACCATCCAGTTAACACACTGCAGTTCCTCAGTAGATTTTTGCCCAGTGATAACCTACAGTTTGCTACAGGTAACACCAAACCACAACTCAGCACTGCAGAAACATCTCCACAGTTCATTGCTATCTCTGTCCTTTAAAAGAGAAGGGCTGTACCTGACCTTATAAAGCAAACTAAATCCCAAAAATTCAACAAAGGAGACATACAGGCAGACAGACATATTTTGCATGCAGAACTATGGTAATAATCTACTTTTACCAATGCCTATTAGCTCTGCTCTATTACAATGTTGAAAGATGTTCAGGAAAAAAAATTGCATGAAGTCAATTCAGGTCACCAGTGAAGACTTCACTTCACTTCTAATACTAAATACAAAGTTAAAAAGCAGAGAGGAAGCTTTCTACACCCCAGAGTACCATGAATTTCAAGTGTAATCAGATGCTTAGCTTCAGCAGAAATCAAAATATCCAAGTGTTGACTCTGTCTATAATGTTTCCATCCTTAACAAGCTTACTTTATTTATTGAGGAAAGTGTATTTTATCCAGAAGAGGCCAGAGTAGATGATATTATCAGCTAAAAATGAAGTCTCACGCTTGCAAAACAGCCTTCAACCCATAGCAACTTTTTTTTTCCCCCCTTCATGCATTATAGAAAGGCATAATTTTTAGCCACTTCTTATGAACTTCCACTTGACCCCTGATGAGTACACCCAGGAGAACAGCAATCATCTAAGTGGCTCATGTGCACCAACATGGTTTGCAGTGCAATGTTTCTGGCCTACTTGCTCTGTTTCCAGACACACCGTACAACAGCTTGTACTGCGAGGAAGCCTGTTCTAAATAAAACATCACACTTTGTAGCAACATTCCTTCAAATTTAGAATAAATCCTACAAGACTGGATCCATAAAATCGAAAGAGGCTGCCTGGTTAGCTCCCAAACTAATCACTGCAGAAGCTCCATGGAAAAAAAAAACAAATGACTATTTCCAAAAGTGAATGACTGATGTACTTTTGCCTTCCCTTCTTGGTTTCTATCTCATTGCGTAGATGAGAGAAGGGTACAAGGTAAAAGGCAAAGATGAAGTATTCACTTGCTACCAAAATTAGCTGAAGCCTAGATTTGCTTTAGAGCCCTACCAATTCCCAACATGTTTAAGGGGAAGAAACATCATCCTATCAATGAGCCACATGCAGATCTGCAATGTCAACAGAATTACACTAGAGATGCATCAGCCTGAAAGCATGTTGGACTAAGGACTTCCGTATTTACCTTGTTAACTGACAAAAAAAAAAAAAAAAAAAAAAAAAAAAAAAAAAAAAATCAGACAAGGACACCAGATGTGTCAGGACAAAGGCTGGACAATGCTTTCAGGCTAGAGGAGCATAAAG
The DNA here is from genome assembly GCF_013368605.1 of Nyctibius grandis. Classification (NCBI taxonomy): domain Eukaryota; kingdom Metazoa; phylum Chordata; class Aves; order Nyctibiiformes; family Nyctibiidae; genus Nyctibius; species Nyctibius grandis. Next base: position 109,304,588 of record NC_090659.1, read on the forward strand.
CAATTGATTTACCCAGGAACTTGGTGAAGATCAGACACAATTCATACCAATCTAATAGAAAATTGTTTCATGTGGTGGCCAGTTTTCCCATCACTGCATCCAGATTACTTTGGCATGCAAGCGACAACTTTTCCATGGAGCTGTCTGTGACAGACATGTAAGAGTAGGGGACATAAGAGTTTCTGCATGTCCTTTTGTAATTTTACAGATGCACTGTTCCCTAAGACAGGGTTCAAGAATAATGATGTCATGAAGCACCACATTTGTGAAACGGAGCATCCTATAGTGAGTGTTATGCACCAGCTGTTAGCTGCCTGTGGTCCTGCAATCTGCAGAAGGACAACAATAAATGAGCAACACACTTAATCTGCAGTCAAGAGAACAAAAGATCTCATTGCAGGGGTTTTTTTCAGATTTCATGGCCTACTATTTCATCTCCTGTTTGCTGCTCAGTGAGGTGTTCTGCATCCCAAAGGGCAGGAAACCAGGACAGCTCCAAGTACATGACCTTGCTGGAAGTTCTGGTTATGTGTTTGCTGCCCAGAACATCATGTGCAGGGTAGATTGCTCTGGTTTTAACCAGTGTCTGGGGGGAGAAGTGGAAGAAAGAATCTATTTGCCCATAGAAACTCCATGCTTCAGTTGAAACAGGTTTAAGGCCTTCTTTAGGGGCCTTAGTTCTGAATGGTAATATGGTAAAAAAAAAAAAAAAAAAAAAAAATCACTTTAGGGTCATCTTTCCAAGTCTATTGTTTAGACAGGACTTTGTACCAGCAGCCATCAGTTGACTCTTCAACTTGAAGATTCACAAATATCTTACCAAATTTTAGTTTCCATTAACAAGGATTGTGATCAATTGTGGAAGTGACTGTCTTTAGACTCACTTCACTCTTCTGTAGCTCAAGCTAATTCCAAGCAGCACCAAAATCAAGCACTACTTCTGTAAGCAGTGGAGAAAGAAAGCTTAGATGGAGTTTGGTGTCAGGGACATTCACAGCAAGGAGGGATACAGTAACACAAACACGCCTCTACCTTGACAAAGCAAAAGGAAAAGGTGATGAAGATCTGCAAGATCTGCAAAAGGTAAAGATGGAAAGAATGGTTTTGAAGGTTAATAAAGTTACACGAGCTGGTAAGCAAGACTGAGGAAACACACTTTCAGGCATGGCCAGGAACCATCCTTCCGTGGTAATTGCACAAGACGCCCTTTCTCAACCAAGTAGAAAAAAGTCAGTGGCAAAGGAAGGCTGAGGTGCCACGGTGCTCTCCTTCCCTCTGCCACCTCCTGGCTCAGTCTTACTGGGTGTTTGCTTTCTTTAGGTGCCCAGTCTTAGACAGAATAGGATGCTGGCAGAGGTTTGATAGCAGAAGATTGGAAAGAGAGGGGGAAGACAATGTGGGAAGAGAAGAGAAGACAAAGGAGAGGCATAAAGACCATTGGAAACTCTTCCTGCAACACCATTGCTGAAGGGGAAGAAGAACAAAACAGAGCCAGGAACAAAACTAGGACAGGATGATTGGCAGCATTGCCGTAGCACAATAATTCTTAACACAATGCAACACAAGTCTTCTTCCTCAGAAATCTCTTTCTACTTAGAATAGCGGGGCATACATTTTTATAGTCCTACCCTTTACCTCATAAATGTAAAGTGATAGTTAGAAAAACTTACAAAAGAAAATAAAACAGGTTTCCAGAAACACTTGCAGCAGACACACCCATAATAATTCAGTAATATGAATTGATCTCATCCTTGAGATGGTAACCTGTATGATATAACACAATGTGCAGACCCAACTTTTCTCCAGATTCAGTGGGTTGGTTGTTTTCAGTGGGGGTTTTTTTGTTGTTGGTAGGTTGGTTGGCTTTTGGACTGAATGGTGGCCACAATCTCACCTTTCATGCTTAGATCTAGTCCTGAATTGCTTGGTTTCCATATGATGTTAACTGGATGTACAGGATGCACAAGAGCAAGAGTACTCCCTTGCTCATACTGTTGCCACTCAACTCCCCCTCTGGAAGAAAAACATCCCTCAGCAGTTTTCAAAAAAATCTCTACAATGCAATACATAAGGGTGGGTTGGGAGAGAAAAGCCACTCCAAGCTAAAACAGCCTGTAGTATAAAAAGACTGACGCTAAAACATTTTCTCCTTCCAAGGGAAACCTCAGTTCTGCAGTTCTTGGGCATCGTGTTTGCATATAGGTGCCTAAAGGACTCCAAAGATGTTGTATAAAAACAACAAACCCTGATCCAGAACACTTGTACTGCAGGTGGTCGGTACAAACAAGGTTCAAAGAACATGACTACCTCAGATCCTTGGAGATATCATTGTGGTCCCCCACCAAACAGTGGGGGCAGAGTGCATGGCCTTTTCTTAATTTATGCCCAGGATATGTCCTGTTTTCCATATCTTCCTCTGAGTGTACCATCTCTCCTCTCCCTTCCTCAAATGGTCAGCAAGAACTCCTCTTTTCTTCCTTCAATCCATCTGTTCTCCTCAGGCTGCTTTAACACCGACAGCGTGAGGCCTAGTGAGCCCAAATTTAACAAACGCCACATTGATCTTAGTGTTTCAGAGGCACAACCTGTTTGATGGCATACATCCAAGCCAATGTTTATATGGATGTGGGCTTGTGTGAAAAGCATAGTGGGAGAAGGAATGAGAGACTTGGTCTTATAACTGCCTACCAGAGCTATGGAAGAGGACTACAGTTCCCATGACCACAGGACTGCTTTGTACTAAGGTGTCCAATTCCTAACACCTGCGTGCCCACCCAGTCGTGCAAGTATTAGTGCAGTAACAAATTGTTGCTACACCATGGACAAGCCTCAATACCCGAAGCATCCTGGAGAACAAGGAAAGGTAGGGATTTATTTTTAAATATATAAATAAGACTACTGAAAAAAAAAAAAAAAAAAAAAATCAGTGGCAAAACTTCTGTTCGTTAGCAGTGCGGTCTGAACTGGCCAAGGAGTCCTTGTTCAATATGCTTATCCCAGCAGCATCACAATTTTGGAGTCCTATGAAACTTATCGGTTCACTTTTGGCAGACTCAGACACGGGCACACAATACAGGCTCGTGTGGCAGATGGTATATACGCTAAGGAATAACTCTTATGTTTGTGAAATTGCTAGCCAGTTGTACACAGTCCCAAATAAGCATTCTTTACAGAAACAGCCTTTCTTCCTCAGGCACCTTCAGAAGACACCAGTTAACTGTGAGTGAATTAGCAGCATGGCACAGCGAGCTGTGGCGATAGCACCTCGTATACTTATTTTCTTAGTTTTTGTTTGGTCCTGTCCCTTAATCTCTCTGCTTGAGCCTCCTTCCCTGAAGGAGCAAAATACATACCTACCACAGGAGCTACAGCTACATCAGTGCATAGCACAGACCAACAGAAGTGGCTCTGCTGAGGAAAAAAGTGGGTGCCAAGTATTTAAAAATTGAAACTACGTTGATGGAGGGGAAGAGTGTTCTTTTTTAAACAAAACAGCTGACACGGACACACTAGAGCAGCTCCAGCCTGGTCCCCAGGACTGAATGCCAGGTTGCAGTTGACTGTGCTCCCAAAACAGACCCCTCCCATTTATTCTCAGGTGCTCCAAGACTCATCCACAAAGTGAGGTAAAGAACCAAAAAGCAGGGAAAACTGGACATTTGCATTCAAAAAACACACTCTCCATCTCAGCTAAAACATTAGCTTAGACATGTCTTTTAAGACTAAAAACTCCTGTGAAGTAACTAGGTACAATACCATTAGAGACGGGAGCACTCACAGGTAGGCGCAGTTTCCTATAGACACAGCCACAAGGACCACAGTATCCTGTACCTCCTAAATCTGCTCTAACAAGTTGCAACAATCTCCACATTGTTTTCAATTCCAGTCTTTGCACCTTCTGGATTTCCTCTATTCTCCAGGCTCCTCTGTACATCTGGCTGAACCAGAATGAAGTGCTCAGTCTGAGGATCTGCAGACAGATTAGGACATGTTAAAAACACTATGCCCAACCACTTAGTTCCACTCAGGTACTATATCCACTATAAGTGCTGGAAACTATCTTGAAGGGCCTCTCAGCTGTAACAGAAAGCCGAGAAGTGTTTGCTCACATTTTGCAGGAGACAAGGGCATAGCATTCCAGAACAAACTGCCAGAAGGCTTTGAAGCTAACAAACTTGGTGTGGGGCTCTTCACTGGTTTTATGCTAAAGTGGATGAGAACTGCTCACTCAATTACAGCTGAGAGGTACTTTTAAGAAACCAATATCTTTCACGCAAGAGTCAGTAATCGACTGGGAGTGCTCCCAGAGCAGGACTCCTGGTTTAGTTTCATTGGGAGAGTTCAGGTCTCTTGTAGCGAGACTGCTCAGAGACCTGAAGCACCACAAGGCAACTGGAGAAGGTCTCCAAAGGATGTGTCAGATACTCAAGCTGGACGTGAGACAAATCGCTTATGTAAACATATCCATAACTTGTTTCAAGGCAAAGTCAAACAGGGTCAGTTTAAGCACTAAAATGCTTGCTTTGCCTTGAAAAGGAGGAGTGCTCACACAGGTCCCACGTACCACTGAGAAGTGACTCAGGAAGCTGCTCCCACAGCCTCTGCTGTCAGACTACTCTTTCCACTGCCTGCAGGAACTAGCAGCGTTTTCCACCTCTGGCTCAGGCTTGGCAAAGTCCTACGGTGCAGCACAGCTCAGCACTCGAGCTCAGGGTCATGTGGCTGAGCTCGTATCATGTTATGTGGATGCTGAGGATGCTAAGCCCAAACCGTAGCCTCAGTTCTGCACCACCACAACCATTCTCCACGTCCTCTTTACATTGGTCTCATTTTTTCGTTTTATTTTTCCCTTACCCTGGAGTTTACTCTTCTTGTCTCCTTCCCAAAGCTTGCATTCAAGGAGGGTAACACATTTCATGCAGTCTTTTGGCCTACATCATTGAGCAAAAGGAACGTCAAACAAAACAAGCTTTCCAATCAAGAAGGCTGAGCAGATGTTCATAAAAAAAAAATTAAAAAAAAAAAAAAGTCTCATGAACCAGAGGGCATTAAATCCAATAAGATTTGATCTCCAGGCAGCCCAAGCTTGCTCTTCTTGCAATTTTCTGCTAACACTTCAAATGACCCCTTGGGAAAAATAAAGCTTTGCCTGGCTCTGTATAGCACTTATGCCCTGTCTGTACAACTAGACAGAATTTTTTGTTAACATTGGTTACAGCTGATCACAGCTCAACTGCAGGTACAAGTTCTCTGGATAGCTTTAAAATACAAGATGATTTAAATACTAGCAGCAGTCTGGAGCCCTACACACACTAGCATTTGCGCAACAGGATTTCCTCTGCTTCCATTGCTGCAAGCAGCAGCAAGACTCTGTTTGTGTAGGGGAGATGATAGATAACAAAATAACTACCTAATGCAACACAGCTCTGAAGTTTCCCTGCTTAAGTACAGCTTGGCTCAAGGGGCTGTAATTCCCCAGCAAGAGTGACAGAAAGATGTATGATCAGAGCAAATTCTTGGGTTCACAAGCGTCAGTGCAGCTAACGTGATCCGTCCCACTGCTAATAAAGCCCTGTCTCAAGAGCTGAGCAGGCAAAGGTATTCATAGACACTTTGGTTATATGCTTAGCCCTAGCAGGTTTTTACTCTAGCAGAACATGTTTCACTGTGTATCAGTGAACCAGCAGGAAAGTTAACAAATGTATTCTGTTACTTGATTTTCCATTGTTTAGTGCTTTCCTGGAAGTGTTTTCTGCCAGTTTTCTGTCTATAGTGATACACACAGCATCTGATGCTGTCACATGATTTCAGTCCTGAAAATCATAGGCTTCCTGTCTCCGAGCTTCTATTAGGCTTGCTGATAAGTCAATTGCTACAGCAACGTGGTTTTGCATAAATTTTAGCTGAAATACTGCTTAAAATGATATGCAAATTATGATAACAAGTCAAAAGACGTTTCTAGATGTAATTCCTTCTGTTCGGTTTGGAAATGCAGTGGTCCGCATTTTTTTAAGAAAGTCAGAGAAAACAAGCTCTCCTAAGAATGAGTAAGTCTCTTCTGTACTTGTGCTTTCTAAAAATGCTGAATAGATGTAAGTATGCAACACCTACCAAATGCTGCACATAATGAGTCTTTTGCTGTTCTCATCTTAGGGAGACAAGTAGGTTCTTATCACCAGGCAGACTCAACTGCTTCAACTATTCAAGGATCTACCAGCACAAAATAATGTTCTTTAAAAATGCATAACGGTATGTTTGAAACAGAAAGCAAACAGTACGCTTGCTGTAGTGCATAGGGATGATGCAGGATTTAAGAGATGCCATTTCTTCTATTCTGCTTCCTTTTAGGATAAATTAGGATAGCGAGGGGAGGGAAGAATGAAAACCCTGGATTTACTGAAGCATGCAAGCCATAAAAATAAATTTATTTCCAGTTTCTAAAATGGCTCCTTTGTTTCAAACGCCTTTGTCATAAAACCCAGCTTGTTGTGATCTGACTGTTGAATTGACTGAATTGGGATAAAGGTGTTGTTCTCCCGCCCCGCCCCCCCCGCCCCGACACACACTTTAGCTACTCTTTTAGCCATTTTCATGGAATGGTAAGAAAAGCAGAAAGGATGAGGACCAAAGAGAAATCATAAAAGACTACAGACATCAATCCTAGAGTTAACTCAGGAGAGCAAGTGTAACTTCAGCACACGATGACCATGCGGGGGATGAAGGGGAGTGGAGGGAAGAAGAGAGTGCCATGAAAGAAAAAAAAAAAAAAAAAGAAAGAAAAATAATCATCGTGATCATGTCCCCATGTCGGTGTAACTGAGCTCCACGGATCTCAGGGCAGCTGCGCGCCGCGGCGGCGGGGCAAGCCAGGCCGGCGGCCCCTGCGCAATGGGCGGGCTGGCGGGGCAGGGCGCGGAGCACACTGCGGAGCCGCAGAGCCCTGTGCCTGGCTGCCGCCCAGCGCCGACCTCCCCTTCAAAAGATGGGCGGCATATGAAAAAAAAAAAATTATGAATAAAATTTTAAAATTAAAACAAAAATCAACAACACACACACCGCCCACCCCCAGCCCACTCACCGCTCCGCTACATCCCCCCGGCGCGGCGCAGCCGCCGTCCCCGGGCCGTCCTTCCTCGCCGGGCGGCTGAGGCGCTGCCGCCGCTACCGCGATCTGGGTCGCCCGGCGAAGGTGAGGAGGAGAGGAGGAGGAAGGCGGGTGGCGGTGCCGCCCTACCGGTGAGAGGCTGCGGCGGGGCCTGAGCCCGCCCGCGGGGAGGGGAAGGGCCGGGGACCGCGGGCCAACCGGTCCCCATGGGCGCGTTGGCTCCCTGCGCGCTCGGTTGCCCGCGGTCCACCGGCCACTGCTGCACCCACTGTCTGCGCTTGAGGGATGTCCCAGCCACAGGGTGCAGGAAAGGTCCCGGCTAGCCTGGGGTAGTATCCAGAGAGTCAGCATCTTGCATCTGGTATCCCATCTCACCCACCTGTCAAGGAGATCAGCGTCCTTTCTTCCCCATGCAGTTTATCCTGAAGGCTTTTGATCTTCAAGTTTAAAAATCTGCTAATCAGGATCACGGCGTGCCAGTCTATTATACAGCTCTCCCCTTCCAAAAGGATAATGAATGTTGTCTGAAGCATCCACAGAAAGCTGGAGAGGGACTTTTTTACAAGGGCATGTAGTGATAGGATGAGGGGGAATGGTTTTAAACTGAAAGAGGGTAGATTTAGATTAGATATTAGGAAGAAAGTCTTTCCTGTGACGGTGGTGAGACACTGGCACACATTGCCCAGAGAAGCTGTGGATGCCCCCTCCCTGGCAGTGTTCAAGGCCAGACTGGATGGGGCTTTGCGCAACCTGGTCTAGTGGAAAGGTGTCCTTGCCCGTGGCAGGGGGGTTGGAACTCGATGATCTTTAAGGTCCCTTCCAAACCAAACCATTCTATGATTCTATGATTTAAAGTTGCCCAGTGCTATAACTACTGCCAGGAGGCAAATAGTCTGTGTTTCTGTTCATCCTTACTGCTGTGCGCATCTGTAAGCAGGCTGTCAGGCCACGCTGGCATCCCCACATTGTCCAATAGTCTTCGGTTTCAGATGTCCTTTGAAAATGCTAATTAACTTCTTTTTCAAAGTGTTTTACAACCTGAAAAAAGCTTTCTGCGTGCCTGTTAAAGGGACATGGTTTAACATCTTCTGAATCTCCTTTTTCAGTCATTTTGATCCCATAATCAACTGTCACATTCAAGAAGTACTGCGAAAACACTAGGGTCACTACGTTAAACATTTAATGAGGAGGAGATGCTGTTCACGTCTTACGCTCAAGGCAAAGCAGACTGCTACTTCATCCTCCTCCTGACTAGAGCTATGTAGTCCCTCTCCCACTTCTGGACATCAGCATGCCGGATGGCCCTGGCTGGCAGATGCTGCGATCTGCAGAGCTGACTGAACAGCAGGGATGGGTCTCAGCAGCCTCTGCTACAGCCAAGGTCCAAAGCTCAAAGGAACCCAACTAAACGACGGGTATCAGACTGCAGCTTTTCTACCTCATCTCTCATTTGCCTCCTGTTTTGCACACTGAAGTAAAGTTGCAAGCTTAATTCCATGCATCCCTGCAACTAGAAAACTAGTTCCTTCTCCTGCCTCCTGCATTACGACAGTGTAATTTCTACAGCCCAATAAATTCCGCCCCCTCACACACACAGATCCTTGATCTCAGTTTCCAAGCCTGCCAGGTACTGCTCTATCACTAAGGTGGAAGAACCACTGCAGGTCACTACATCTCTGCACAGAGTAAACCCAGTATTGGGGAACCTTTCAGGGGCTTCAGGAGCAGAGTTCAGTTATGCTTCCCAAAATAAGCTTAGGAACAGAGCTTTGTGAGACAATGCATTCATAGTTACACAAGATGCATCATGAGCATGAAAAGCCAGATCCATGCTACAGATGTAGCCTTACCTTCCCAGATGCCATATGCTTATCCACAAATGTGGAAGAATTTAAAAAATAAGCTGGAAAGGCTCATTAACTCTAGTCCCTTACTGTTATGGCAAATTCAGGGGGTTAGACCAACAGGTTGGAGTTTCCAGATGGCCTCCTGCCTGTTCTCTGGAATCAGGTAGTAGTACCTGGCTATACTGTAGTCGTGCAGTGCCATTTCACACTCGACTGGATCTTTACAAGCCCCTTGTTATCAAATTGCAGTTCGATGTACCCATTCACTCCATGTCTTGGGATGGAAGTTACCCAGATTACTATGCCTCCTACATTCAGCATCATTGTTCTCATGAAAGTTAAGGCAAAACAGCATTTTAAAGTTAACAGAGGCCTGGATGAAAAAGCCCCCAGCTCTTTTGATTGTAAGCAGTTAGAGAACATTTTACTATACTGTACTTTTCTTCCAACAGCATAATTATTTTTAACTTATGTCAAATGAAAGTAACTGTGTGTTACAGCAGAAATATAGCCTATATTTGAAGGTGGCAGTGAAAAACATATTAGAAAAAAATAGATAGAGGACCCCACTAGTTGGGCAATGTCACACTTTTCCAGCAATAGCTCATACAGCCTGCTGCGTGTAATAAAATCCAGCAAGGTCACCTGCATGATTAATTTAGTGTTGGAAAGAAGGTGACAGAAGCAGCAAAAAAACAGACAGCATACCTAGCTCAGTTATTGGTGAAAAATCAAAAGCTCGAGTCCCTCATTATTTTGGATAGAAGCTCTTGTTGTTGCACAATTTACTGATAAAGACAAGATCGATAAAGAGTACACATACTATGCCCTTGTGAAGAACCTAATGTGTTTTGACACCATCCAGCACTTTTCTCAGAAGACATGCCACCCAAGCATTATTAAATGCACCATAAGGAATTATGTTTTAGTTAATGCTTTCATAGCATCACTTTGTTTTCTTTGTAACAAACAACATTTTTCATTTTGTGACAGTACAGATGGTGACAGAAATACTTTAGCTATACTCATATTGTTTTACTTAAAACAGACAAGAGAAAGAATATATTTTACCTAACAATCCTAGTACTACCAGAAGTCTTAAAATTTGTAGTAAGGAAAGATAAGGAAGGAATAAACCTACCCCCCTCTATTTACATAAAGAACTGTCTTACCTCAGTTTCCAAAATCTACAGGCCAGATTATCAATCTGTTTAGGTTTTCCTCAGGATGAGATAGGCTACTCTCAGCATAAATTAAAACCTTCTCAGGCTGCTTTCAATCCTCCTCACCTGTCCTGGGCAACAGGGGTCCCTTTTGCCAGCTGGGCATTATCAGGGTGTGATAAACCACACCCTTGCCTTTAGGCTGCTAGCACTTTTCCTGAGACCTGTGGATCATTTTTTATTTTTTATTTCTTAGTGTTCGATCTTCTGGCTCTATTAACCCACATGTGATTTAAGAGACCATAATACATTAGGCAACTGGTGACAGTGCTGTGCATTTAAAAGAAAACTGCAGTAATGGAAGCATACTGCTAAGTATAATGATACTTGTGATATCAAAGGAACAATAGTGGATTAAGTACTGCAAGACCAGCTGCTGTGTTTCTTTATTACTTTGACTGAGCTGACAAACTTTTTTGCTTGTGGGGAAAAGCTTTGCATTAAAAAGGCTACACCTTTCTCCTAGTACTCTTGTCTACTGGAACACATGAAGTCTGATTTTAGTTTAAACAGCTATTTGCCCTCACTCCATAGGAAAAGGCATCACATCTCCTGTCATTTGGAAACTCATATGATGATATGAAACTGTACGGGATCTTGGTGTTAGATCTCTGTATGAAATTACTAAACAGTTGTCTATGTGGTGAAATGGAGGCTTTCCAAAGCCAGAAGCAAGCAGATGACAAAAGAATGCTGTAATTAGTGAGTCTGATGCTAACTACAGCTTTTGTCAAGATGTTCAGAGAAGAATCAAGCTCAGATTACCTTAGGTGCAGGATGTCATCAAGCAAACATCCTGTTATATCTTCTGGGAGGTGTTATATGGTCCAGGTGAACAGGACATTCAGGTAAAAGTGCAGATGGGAGGACAATATTTGTCTGAGCACAGCCTGTCACTGTTCTGCACACATGCATTTGCGGTGTACGTTACTCGCTGAAAAAACTTTCCAAAAGGATCATTGCAAGGAAGGAATCTGGAGTCCTGGAGGCTGCCAGCAGGAGCAGGAATCCTGTGATAGGTATGTTAACTATTGCGAGCTCTGTAGTAAAAGCTGTCTACAGTAAATCAATTTCCAGCTGCCGGACTGTACTATGTACGCAGCTGGACAAGCGCTCCCAATACTCCTACATAAGCATAGCCAGAAACTTTTATATATTTGCCTGGAGCTTTATAGCTTACTTCTAATAAATAAAAAAAAAATACAAAAGACATGGAAACAGGCCCTCTTGAGGATCTATGAGAATCTAGAAACAGAGTACTAAACATCTGTAGCTTTGCTTATAGGTAAGAGTTATCACACTTTTGGAGCCTTTCATCTGAGGATACTCATGTGCTACCACGAGTTAGCATCTCTGTTTTATGTTTTATACTGCATAACATATGTATGAGCCTTTCATTTTTACTCTGTATAATCATGTATATCCACGCTGAGATTTACTGGGTGGGATCTGGGGTTTGTAGTTCATTCCTCCCCATTCCAAGCAGCGCTCAGGTAGTGAGCATGATCCTGAATTATGTGATGCAGTCAGCGATTCCCCTGTTTAGTCTCCATGCACATTCAAGAAGGTGCTGGTTCCATTCCTATGACAGTGTCCTGTGTAGATGACAGGTGTATGGGGACTTCACTGCAGATATCCTCCCCTCAAAATGCATTCCTACCACTGAGCTGCAGAACACTACAGAGGTGTGTTATAAAGAACCATCCTGTTGCAGTGAAGAGAAGGATGGCATGACAAAATATATTTCCAACCTCTAACTTCTATAATTTTGTTTGCCTAAGAAATCTGGTTCCCCAAATTAAAAACTATTTTCTTGCTATGCCTGAGTATCTATTTCAAGTATCACAATGATTTCATAATGTGATGCTTCAAATCTGTGTCAACACTCTACTTTGAAATATTGAACAGCTGGCAATTCTTTGTGCCTAGCTCAGGACAAGTGTCAAATACAGAATTGTCCTGCGATGGGGTATTACATGGCTCTCGTGCACTGACCTTATAGCAACTAGAGCAATCTGCACACAACCTTTATGATCATTTCTTAAACCTCTCTCCTAGTTATTTTGTTCATTTACAGTGCCACACTTTTTCATTCGTATTCCTTTGACTGAAGATACCATAAAGTTTAACATGGGAAACAATAACAGAATCATGTAGATGATGATAACACCAGAGATGAAGCGTGTCAGGCTTACTCATATAGCCTTTAGAGAGATGACAGCTAAGTGAAGCAGCCAGTATGCTCATTTAGGTACCTGTCTCTTGAACCAAAGAATTTTTCCAGAAAGGACTTTGTCTCTGTATGAATTAATAGCATTTAATGTTATGACATTTTAATTTAAATCATTCTGTTTGATATTTCTATATAGAAAGAATAAAGTGATGTAGACATGAATTACAAACATTATATGCTAACAACGCCTGCTTTTTTATCTTAATAAAAGTGAACAAACTTGAATATGCTGATTAACAACAGACTGTGTCCTAATCTTAGATTTGTACCTAAGATGTGTACCAACAAACTATGTGAAAAAGAAAGATTTGCATTTGTAATGGAGAACTTCTTTGAAACTAATTTTGAACAAGGGGAAAAAGAAGTGTCATGATCATTTTTTTATCTATTCTTTTTATTTATCCTCTGCCATTAATCAGATCCATACTCTGAATGCGTATGCTATGTTTCATTCAAGGATTACAAAGTGTTACACAAACAATGATTCATGAAGATTCACAACCCTTGGCCAGCTGGGTAAATATTTATGTAAATGTCATACAGATTGGCAAACTGAGTCACAGAGAAGTGGTGTTTGTAAAAAAATTTCCACTAAGTTTGGAGGCATCTTTTTTTTCAGCCTATTCAGCTGAAAAACTTACAACTTCTGTTTTTCAGATGTGTTGAGTATGCATGCAGATCCAGAGAAGTCAATAAAAACTGGATTACAAAAGCAGCAGGTGGGGTGACTCAAGAAACTGACCATGTTTTCATGTAGAAAATTTTAACTTATAGTTGCACAGCTATTCTTCTTCCAAAGAAGGTGAACCTATTGCATGAGCAACAGCTAATGAGACCTCCTGAGGTGATGTCTGAAAGGCTGAAAGGATAGAGTCCCAGTCTAAGGACCATATTGTAATATTCTCCCCAGTCTCACTGGAGGCACCGAGAATCTAACTTATGATGGAAATGAAATATTTAGCTCTCTGTATGTAAGCAATACTATGCCTTTAAAAATTAAGTTTGCTGACTGTGTCTGGACTGCAAGCACTGTATCCTAAAAATGTACTGACTGATGAAGTAGACAAATTCACTGCCTGATATTCCTTGATCATCCTTATGACACACTTATGTCCTGAAGGATAACTGTAAGAAATGATGGTTTCCAAGGATATGCAGGAAAGCAGACTGCCTGCCCAGTGTAGATATCAGGGAGGATCCCTATACAGGGTCGCATTGCTTTCTGAATGCCTACCAAACCCTAATTGCTTGTGACAGAACTGGGTTTTGCCAGGATAGTGTAAGATTTTGGCTGTAGGGCTAGAAGAGAATAATATAACTCAATCAGTAATTCCAAAAGACAATATTTCCTGTCTTGTCATGGAAAACAGGCATAAAGAGCAAGAGGAGAATATAAAGCATGTGCAGGCTTTGAAGAAGAGATGATAATTTTCAGCCTTTGTGCCAGAGAAAACAGAAATATTTTGTTTGAATCTTTCTAACAACATTGCTTTCAAGGCTGAACTAAACCATGTGTTGATGGGTTCAGTGGTTTGGAGGGAAATCAATATTTTGTATGGTTCTTTCAGTACTTCATATTACTTTTCTAACACCCTGGGAAGTATACTAGCCTGGTACAAGATCTTCCCTACACTTTGCCCAGATTACAGAGAAAAAATCACCTGGGCAGTGAAAGCAGCAGCTGCTGTTCAGCAGAGAGCCAACCTTGTAACAATGGAAGTGACCCAGCCAATAATCATGCATTTGTGCCACAAAACCAGTGTTGCCAAATCTTACAATTTTATCATGAGATTTATTCTATTTAGTATATTTCATAAAGTTCCAGTACCCTGAGTCTAGAGATTTCAGGAAAATTTCAGCTTTTATTAAAGGAAAGGAAAAAAAAATGTACTCCAAAGTCTTATGTTTGTGGACAAAAGCTTGGAGGTATGAAGAGAGTGTAGCCTAAAGCTTAGAAATCAGAAAGCATACTGATATTACTTGATGTTTTAAATCTCTTGAGAAGAAAAGATTTTTGTTTGCTAGTATTTGAAAATAAGGATAAAACCTGCCTTCGTTGTAATAACTGGCACAACTCCCATTGGTTTTACTAGGACCTAGATTTCTCACGTCTCTTTTTGGTCTTACAAAATTGCTAAAAAATTCTTGAAGTTGTTTTTTGTCTGTTTTTCTTTTTTAGAAAGAAATATGAAATCTAGCATTGAACAGCACAAATGCAGAATCAAAATGACATGCAGCACGGAGTCCGCCTTGCTATCTTCCTGAAAAATATAATCCTTTGGCATTGCAGGGGTTTGTTATGGAGAATTTTACTATCACAAGCAGCAGCAGTAACACATTTTGAATTTAGGTCAACAGATATTTGTCCAAGTCCTTAACTATTACATGAATGCTATCCTAGAACAATTCCTCCTGTGTCTCATCATTTACCATGGTACTCCTCTGCAGTACTAGTCACAGGTATTTCTGAGCTAGATTTTATGCTAAGAGGTTTCTTCTTATTTCCGTAACAAACAGCTATCCTGAAACATATCCTATTTGTCATGATTCTTAAACTGCAGCTTCTTAAATCAAGAGATTTGATACAGCAAATCCTACTATCTTCCTGCGATTTTCTTTTAATTGGGTTTCAAAGTGATGGAAATCCAGTGTGATCACATTAGGCTAAAGCATGGCTTGGCTTGCATTGGTATAAAAGGGAGTAAGATTGTCCATGTACAGACCAGTAACCTCTAGTCTGTTGAAGAAAACAGAAGCATTTACTGATTACACATCAAGTGGATGGGGAATTAGAGGGAATAGACAAATGCCTTTATTCTCCCTGGGAATGTGGCAAAGATAAAATAGCTAATAGCATAGTGAGTATTGTAACTTGCTCCTGGGAAAAGTCAGCAGCATTTTATTTCTCACCCATGAGTAAATGGGAGCATGACATTTTGCTTCAGAAGACATGTTTCCTGGATATCAATTAAAAAAAAATAGAGCCAGAGCCAAGATTTTCTGATATAAACATTTTTCTCTGCTTAAGAAAACTATGAAAACTTAACTTCAAACTAGAATATTTGCTGAATTTAAAAACCAAAATATTATCATTATAAAAATTGGATTTTTTTTAGAAATACTGAGATTTCTCCCAAAGTACTTTTAATCAGAGATTATTTTAACATCAAATGTAAATGTATTTGAATCCCCACTTCTGTGAACTATTTTGTGGGTTAGTCAGTGACAATGTTGTTAACCTTATGGAGATATATTTTTACTTGTGGTCAATAAGTGCTGTGGTATGCATAGGAGGAGTTTGTACCCATGTTCTCTAGCATGAGAAGGATTGCACAGTGCTTCAGGGCTTAAATGATAAAGACAATAACAGTTCTGGTTCAAACAAAATAAGCTTGTATTAAAAAACCCATAACCAGCCTTTAACTGTTTTCCTTCTAGTTGGTGGAATTTTCCTATGTGAGAATGTTGTTTCTAGAAGTAAAATCTTGATGCATTTACAGAGGAAATGTTATTGCAATATGCATCACAAATTCCTGACCAATGCTAATCATACAGAGATATTTCAAGAAAAAAATGCACAGTGAGTCTGTTCTCCCCCAGAAAGCAATTTTCAAAATAATAAAGCAGAATAAACCCAAACAGTGACTGGTGAACACAGGGTCAGGAAGCTGCCAGAAGCTCATGGTTGTGCTCTGAGATGTAACATTCCACTAAGTCTATGTTCTACATCTTACCTACCAACAATGCATCCCAGTGGGATAAACCACACGTGGACAGCGAAGCAGAAGAATGGAGAGCCCACAAAATCAGGGCTTTGAACTGAAATGTGGGCACTTAACAGAAACAGCCTTTGGGTATTTATTACAGCGTTGGTGGATAAGGGAAGAGCAACTGATGTCACCTACCTGGACTTGTGCAAAGCATTTGACACTGTCCTGCACAACATCCTTGTCTCTAAATTGGACAGACATGGGTTTGACGGATGGACCACTCGGTGGATACGGAATTGGCTGGATGGTCGCACTCAAAGAGTTGTGGTCAACAGCTCGATGTCCAAGTGGACAGCAGTGACGAGTGGTGCCCCTCAGGGGTCTATATTGGGAGCGGTCCTGTTTAACATCTTTGTCAGCAACATGGACAGTGGGATTGAGTGTGCCCTCAGCAAGTTTGCCAACGACACCAAGCTGTGCAGTGTGGTCGACACGCTGGAGGGAAGGGATGCCATCCAGAGGGACCTTGACAGGCTTGAGAGCTGGGCCTGTGCGAACTGCATGAAGTTCAACAAGGCCAAGTGTAAGGTCCTGCACGTGGGTTGGGGCAATCCCAAGCACAAATACAGGCTGGGCAGAGAATGGATTGAGAGCAGCCCTGAGGAGAAGGACTTGGGGGTGATGGTTGACGAGAAACTCAACATGAGCTGGCAGTGTGTGCTTGCAGCCCAGAAGGCCATCCGTATCCTGGGCTGCACCAAAAGAAGTGTGGCCAGCAGGTCAAGGGAGGTGATTCTGCCCCTCTACTATGCTCTTGTGAGACCCCACCTGCAGTACTGCGTCCAGCTCTGGGGCCCCCAACATAAGAAGGACATGGAGCTGTTGGAGCAAGTCTAGAGGAGGGCCACAAAGATGATGAGAAGCTGGAGCACCTTTCCTATGAAGACAGGCTGAGAGAGCTGGGGCTGTTCAGGCTGGAGAAGAGAAGGCTCCAGGGAGACCTTCTAGCAGCCTTCCAGTACCTGAAGGGGACCTACAGAAAAGCTGGAGAGGGACTTTTTACAAGGGCATGGAGTGATAAGATGAGGGGGAATGGTTTTAAACTGAAAGAGGTTAGATTATGTTAGATATTAGGAAGAAATTCTTGACTGTGAGGGTGGTGAGACACTGGCACAGGTTGCCCAGAGAAGTTGTGGATGCCCCCTTCCTGGAAGTGTTCAAGGCCAGGTTGGATGGGGCTTTGAGCAACCTGGTCTAGTGGAAGGTGTCCCTGCCCATGGCAGGGTGGTTGGAACTAGATGATCTTTAAGGTCCCTTCCAACCCAAACCATTCTATGATTCTATGATTCTCTACTTGTCAGAACAAATTGGTAATGAATTACAAACCAATTTCATTAGGATCATCCCTTCAGTAGCTTTCAAGTTTAGTGGTTTCCAGGGCTAAGGGCCTCAGAGAATATTTTAATAGAGACAGCACCTGTTGATGTTGCCTGGTTGTTCTTTCCCCCCATTCATTCTGGCCTACAAAAAGACCAGATGATGCTAATGCTTAGTATTTGCAAAGGTTAACAAGCTCCCTGCTATACTCTTACTAGGTAGATGGTTAATATTCACACTTTACATATGAGAAAACTTAAGCAAAAGATCTGCGTTATCACAATACCTTGCTACCCGTTGCATGAGTCAAAGATGGAGCGCGATGCAATGCCACAGACCCTGGTGGAAGGACAGAAGCGGGACCACCTTTCTGACCACATACTACCTTCAAAGGCTGGTGGATGTGTTCCATCAGCCTCACATCCTTAGTGTGCTTGTACATTCTGCACATTGGATAGCTGTGTCCCTGGCACACGGCATGGTATATGCTTCAAGGGAAAGAGAAAGACTTTTTTTTTCTTGGGTAAGCACAGCCCTACCTAACAGTAGGGGTAGACTCCTCCAGAGTGTGGATCTGGGACGAAGCTGAGGAGCTGTCTTCTGACTACAGGTTTACAGGCTTATCGGTCACCTTACATAGCATTCGCCTGGGAATCCCACACCTAATTGATATTGAGAAAGGTTAAATACCCACAGGAGGTTGACGGAGGAAGAAAAAAATCAGCTTGGTATTTAAATAGAGAGAGAGGAAAAAAAAAAGACAGTTTTTAGGTAATAAGCTACAGTGAGAAGTAGAATATTTGCCAGGTAAAGACAGAAAAAGTAGGTAATGCTGAACTTTAGTATTTTGCATAGAGAAGGAGGAAAGGGCTGTGTTGGTCTAGGGGCAGAGTATGAAGCTCACTCGGTTAGCCTATGATGGCAGAGAAAAATGAAGGTAAGAGAAGACTTACATGCTCTATCTCTGATTTAAGGGATCACTTCGTCGCGCAGGGAGCCAGTGAACTGTGAGATGCTTCCTGTCAGGGAGGTGCGGGTTGCTCAATAGCACGGGTTTCCTAAGCAGCCTTAGTGGGTTTGCTAGCGAACTGAAGAATGGCATGGGGAAATACAACCAGAGGCGTGATCTTCGCGTGGCCTTGGCTGCATTGGTATGGTTTTGTCTTCCTCTGTCCCCAGTGTGGGGCATGCCAAAGGTAATGTGATCAGTGCTGGAGGCCTGTCTGGGTGATGGTCTCTTTGGGTGAGCACCTCGGCCTGGGGGAAGCTGTCTTTAATCTGCTGCGTGGATGTGGCTGTTTTGGGATCCCCTGTGCTGGAGGAGGCTCTGCCCTGAATCGTCTTCAGCGAAGAAGCAGAGCTAGGCATGGGGCTGAAGTGGGTGTTCAAGTGCCACTTTTCTTCTGTTGCTGACTTGGGAGGAATACTTTATTGATGGGAAAGAGCATGGCAGGGAGCTGGTTCTACCTTGAGAGAAAAGCTGGCAAGGGGAGGGCCTTCAGGCAAGGGAAGCTGGGCAGCACAGAGCGAGCAGGAGGAGACGGAGCAGTAAGTGTGTGTCCAAGGCAGGACGCTGAAGAGGGCCGCTTTCACCCCCTTCCCCTCGCCACACTGGCAGCCTCCCTCAGAGGTGTGAGCACCGGCCCCGCTCCCACTCGGGCGCGGACGTCCCTCCGCCCAGCCACCGCCTCACCGCGGCCGCACGCCCCGGGAAGGCCCCGCTCTGGTCAGCAGGAACACTTGGCGCACAGCACCAGCTGGTGTCGGACAGGTTTGGCTTGCTTCACCGTGTGATAACGGGGCAGATGGCTTCCCTCGGTAAAGGCCTCCAGGGCACTCGCCGCCCACACGGCTGTCTGAACCCGCCCGCCTAGGGCGGGCCAGGGGCGGGCCGCCGCCATGACGGAGCGGCGGGGGCGGGCGGGCTGTCTGCCCCAACATGGCCGCCTCTACCCAGGTATCGTGCTGTGCTGTGCTGTGCTGTGCCGCGCCGCGCCGGCCGGGCCCGGGGCTGCAGCGCCCGCCCCGCCCGGCTCCCGTCTGGGGAAGGGGGAGCAGGCGGGGCTCCGTGGAGATGCTGAGAGTGCGGGCGGACCCGTCTCCTTCCATCCCGTCCCCGCCGAGCCCGCGACGGCCCGGCCCCGGCCCCGGCCCCGGCCCTGTCAGGGCGAGGTGGCGTGAGGCGGGGCAGGGCCGAGTCAACCCCCGCGTTTGCCTCCCGGCTTTTACACCCCGCTCCCCTCCGTGTTTATTCAGGGCAGGAGAGCGTGCGCACATGCCTGTTGTTATTCCTGTTACCGTTATGGTTTTTAAGGAGTACCCTGAGCCCGGGAGTTGGAGGGCTGTCGGTGGGAGGTTTGAGGGCTGTCACTGGCGGAGGAGGGCTGGGGATAGCCGCAGGGAGGCCCCGGCGCCTTCGGGAACTCTTAAATTGCCCCACCAAGACTCCTGAATTTCGTTTTTTCCACGAGTTTTGGTGTCTCTGTGTATGCAGCGTCTGTATACGTTTATATTTAGGTGTCTGCGGCACAAAACGAAGCCAAAACTAAATAATAAAGTGCGAAACTTCATAACTGAGGGTGGTGCTCCCTCTGCTGACAGCTGCCGTTTGGCTCCACGCCAGTAGCGATGCACTTTCCTTTTCAGAAGTGGCTTCTGCAGATAAGGTTCCTCTATTACATCAAAGCTTTACATTAACCTTTGTAGTAATTTCAGGCCAATTGTGTGACCTGCTATAACCTGAGCTAGCATTGCAAGGGGAGACTTTCAGTGGATTTTCAGGAACTACTTTTTTATTAATACTCATGAAAGGAGGTGATAACAGTAATGAATAATCTACTGCTGCATGCTTTTTCTTCTATAGGCATGTTGGCCTTTGTAAAGGGGGTTTGCGATGCTACCAAATAAAGTTTTCAACTTCTATACAGCTGAGTGTGATTCCTTAACTCAGAAATCAAGGCAGACTGTTGGTTTCCATGCCTGCAGAATTGAGCCTCGGGTAATAATGTAACAGACAAGGCAGGGAGTTTAGGCTCAGTTCAGACAGAGTCCAGGGGAAGGTTCGGCTGTCTCAGCAATGCAGGTAATGCTGTTTGAGATGCCTTCAAGGGCCAGAGGCATCTGTGTGATGTTGGCAAGCATGACAGCACGTAGGCAAGGTCTTCAGCTTCTTGAGCAGCAGGTGAAAGGCCAGGCAGTGTGGCCTAGGACATATCTGCCAGTTTTAAATGTCGTTTAGGCAGCTGAGTCACTCCTCGTCTGTCCCTTGCTCTGTTGTTTAGTTCAGAGGTTATGAAAAGATGGACTTTCAACTTAAGTTTCTGTGCTAGTTTGCCAAATATTGGGCCATGACTTCTTGGCTTTTGCCTGGAGAATGTGGGAGTTTCTGAGGGCCTGACTAAACTCAGAGTTGCTTTACCCTGAGATCACATGGAGTCTTCCAGCGTGCAGAGGTGTAGATGTTATGGGAAAGGACTGAGACTTTCAGTTTGATATCCTTTTCTTCTGGCTAGGTTTGTTCTGCAGAGGCTGCATGAAAGTGGCCTGACTGGTATGGGTGATGTACATAGCCTCCATGTTTTTCCTTCTGAACCAGATTTGCATGGTTCCAAAGAGTAAACCCATGTCATATTTTTACTCTCTGTAACCTCACCTCACCAAACCAAAGATGTGTCTCTCCTATACTTTTCTGTGAAGTAGTTTGAGACTGCTTCCCCTCCCCAGAAGGTAAGAACTTGCACATGGGTGGTGTGTAAAGCTATTGGCTCTGTTCACCTGTGTATGGCAAATAAAGTCGGGCAGGCCAAGCCTTTTGGATCAAATCAGTGAACTGGACAGCTTTGTCATGGTAAGCTTGCTGAAGGAGCCTGCGAATCAGATGAATCCTGGTAAGGGTAACCTATTAGATACACTTAGGGGAATGTACTTGACGTAAACTTTTCTTGAGACTTCCCCCCTCCCAGGTACCTTTGCTTGCATTTATCTTTTGTTGATTTTTATGTCTCACTTTGCTTTTTTTGTCTAACCAAGTCTGAGATTTCTTGATCATTATTTAACTCATGAAGGTTAAGGGGACTGTTGCTCTCTGTGTGTTTAACCCTAGTTGGTGATTAAGTGAAGAATCCTCAATAAGAAAGCTGTTTTGAACTATTTGTCTTTAGAAGCAAGCGTGGTTTTGTCCAAGAATGAACTGCAGCCTGTGTGCAGGTCTGCCATCAAGAAGAGAAAATGATTATTTAAGAAAGTACCAAGAGATTCAGGAAAGGAAGGGAAGTGAGAGAATCAGAGTATAAAATAAGGAAAAAGCCCTTAGTGAGCACTGTTGCTTTGGAGAGAAATGGGAGACACTTGCTAACAAATCTGTAAAAAAAGTAATTTTACAGAAATGCAGGTTGGCTCTATAACCCGTTGATCTTTTCAGCCTCTACTCTTTATGTTTCTGAAGTCACATGAAATAATTATTTCAGTATACTCCTGCTTTTTCTGAAACCGTGCCCTGTTAGAATTTTGTCATTTGTGAGATTTCCTTCTCATACGTTTTGCCTCCATCGCATGAGAGCATGGTTATGCTTGAATTAGCTCTGAGTGAGAGACCCTAGGAACTGGCAAGAGTCTAGTGGTGGTAGGATGGATTTTGGTGCTGAGTAATTTATTAGGGTTTTTTTTTTGTCAGGAGCAGCTGTAAATGTGATCTTCATGTGGTCAGGATATGTGTAAAAACTTGAATAATGCTGTTTGACTAGGAGGTCAGGGTTCAAACTGTTATGGCCGTGCATGCACCATCTCAAATTTGATAGCAGGTGTCTGAAACCATTTCAAGACAGAATTGTTGGAGCCTGCCATGCCAGTAACTTGCTAGGTTTGCTTGAAACTGTTGTTGCCAATTCATTTTCTTTGACAATCGTTTTAATTCATTTGAGACTGCTGTAAAATCGGGTTTGGGAGTGGAAGAACCAACAAATGGTAAGGAGTGGCAGAAGACTGGCAGCATTAGCAGCATTTTATTCTGCCTCCTTTTTGGAGGATTAGAATCTGTTATTTCCACTGGGTGCTTTTGTCATTCTGATTCCCTTTAAAGATTTTTTCTCTTTCAGTGCAGTTAATAGTTGTGCATGTTGATGATGGCAATGCTGCAGCCAGTCACAGGGAATACATACTTAGAACTCCTAGGCAAGTCTTTATATTTTTATAACAATTTTACTAGCATATTTACATTGTTTTAAAGAAAATATTTGCTAAGTCATTCAATACAAAGTTTGCATCAAATACTAATATGAAATTTTTTTTTTACCTTTTATAATTTTTCTGTGTTACATCGTCATATTATCATGATTGTGTCTGCAGTTTTAGGTATTGGGAAGCAGCTATGCAGTCTTTGCAAGCCAGAAGGTATGCAAGCGGATGACTGGCTGTTGGAGCAGGTTGACACATTTAAATAAGTGAATATAGTGGTGATTGGCATAGTTGTTTTTTTTATTTTCTTAAAAAAACAGAAACAAAACATTTTTTGAAGTGAAGATGAGGTGGAAGGATGTTATCACACCAAGGATAATAAAAGAACTGAGAAAGGGCAGACAACTGCAGTTAGGATTGTCCACATGTAGTGTTAGCAGGGTTTTTGGGAAGAAGAGAAGAAAACCCCTAAAATATGGGTAAGAGATTATGCTTATAAGGAGAGAAAAGAGAAGGGCAAAGTCTAGCCACATCAGTATCTGGGAGCTTTGTCATAGTCTTAAGTGAGGTCTGGAACTCTTCCCTTGGTTTTGAAGGAAGTGGGAAGAGAGAAAGGAAAGGAAAGTAGGCTCAGAGGGATGTAGGAAGGTACTGTGTGTTCTCAGTATAGCAGTAGGTCAGAAGTGGCAAAAGATGCAACAAAACCTGGAGAATGCCAGTGAATGAATTACCCTTAGTTTAACTCACTGGTAGGTAAATGCTGTGTTGCCTCTAAATTCAATAGTTAATATATATACACAGTTTTCAGTTCCTTCTCATGACAGGAATGTGATTTGCATGAAGTTTGGCCCTGGGGGATATGCTAAATGAGGTGTGGAGCATCCTGGTTGCTAGTTCTTGGACATCTAAGTATTGAACACATTTTTCTACTCTCAAAAAAAGCAATTTTTGCCAAATGTCACATTCACTTGAAAGTGGCTATTAGGAAAAAGGAGCCAAATGGGAACAGTTCATCTCCAACTCAAGCATTCAGTGAGGCATGAATAACTTAGAAGCTAAGATGATACAAATCTCATGGCAGTTCCACATATAGTTTTTCTCTTGTTCTGCTCTGGAGAGACTGTAGAGAGAAGAAAATTAACTGAAACTACTATGTGAAAACAGGAGGGGCAGGCGGTTTAAAACCTGCAAATGGATGTAGTGATGTTGTGAATAAAGGAGTGAAGAGGAAAAACTGGCAAATGAGACCTAGCATCGTGGCAGTCTTTATAAAGCTTTATTTTTGGGATGTATTCTCTCAATAAAAGAGAGTTTAGTAACAAAACTGCAGAGATGGGTAAAACTGTGCTATTGACTAAGGAAGGATATACTTTGCAGACTCAGTTTTGTCAGCCCCAAATAATTCATAAAAACTGGAATTGTCTAAAGTCGTGATGCTACCCTACAGCCGACGTATGAGATGGGGAGTCTATAGACCAGACTGAAGTATTTAATTTTTCAAGCAGGACACTTACTATGTGTTGTTACTTCTACTTCCCAGATCACCAGCATGGAAGTTAAAACCAGCGAAGATCATTTGAAGGTCCACAGAATGAAGAAGAAGGTATTGAGGAAGCAGATCAGAGCTCAGCATACGTTGATGAGACATGAGGGCATTGAGTGTGTCTCCCATGCCACACAGGTGCCTGGTAGTTCTGATTTTGATGGTAGTGTGAAAATGATGCTTATCTGTGTTTCATTCTCACATATACTGTCTAAAATGCAGTTCTTCTCCCAAATGCACTTCCTGATATTGAAGGTTTTCTGTGCCTCTTTGATTTCAAAGCAGAACTGTACTTCAGCTGTTTAATGTCTGTGGAGAGACTTCAGTGGCCTTTGGATAAGGTTGTTTTTAATCTGAAACAGTAGTTCCTTGGGTTGGGGAGGAGGAGAAAGTATGGGAAATGTTACCTTGTTGAAGTAGATGAACTTTTCTTCTGTTTTTCTGTGTGATTTAATTCATTCTCTGGCTTTTAGCTTTTGTATCTTTCTTTCCTCTGTACTTCTCTATCAAGTATAATTTGTCTCGTCTAAACCCCCTGTTAAAAACACGTCTATCTTGGAAACCTTTTCCACATTTTTTCTTCACCTAAATTGATTTAGGCTGTGGTACTGTGGGAGCTGAACTGATTGACTGACTTGCTGCTGTTGAAAAGGGGACAGCTTTCTCTTCCCTTGCGCAAAAGGGGGCAAGATAGGGGGGAATTCTGCTTTCTTATGATGCTCAATGAACTTTACCATAAGCCACTTTATTCCCTAACCTACAGAAAACTATTCAGCTTTTTGATTTGTAGTTTTCTGCCACAGTAGAGAGTTACAGCAAATCAGAGGATGACCTCGCAGATACTGGTGTAGCAAAAAGTAAGTGACAGGAACTTGCAGACAGAAAGGGAAGAAGTTAGAGAGAGAGTTTATAATTTCCCTCTGTCAGCTGTGGGGAGATGCTAATGGCTTGAAACACAGTAAAGCAGTATCATTTACTCCAGCCTTGTTCATCTTGATCCTGCAAATTCTTCCCATTCAAATGTGGAATCACAGAATGTTAGGGATTGGAAGGAACCTTGAAAGATCATCTAGTCCAATCCCCCTGCCGGAGCAGGATTACCTAGATCATGTCACACAGGAACGCGTCCAGGCGGGTTTTGAATGTCTCCAGAGCAGGAGACTCCACAACCTCTCTGGGCAGCCTCTGGAAGCATTGGTTAGATCTCTGTACTTTTTTGTAACAAAATTGGGCTTAGTCTTCACTCACATTTCGCACCACGTGGACATATGCTGAAATGAGCCAGCAATCTTGTATATGTTGTAAGCTCTTTGGACCAGGGACTGTGTTTTTCTAGTGTTGCTTGGAAATGGGTCTGTAATCTGGGATTTGTTCCCCTCGACACTGCCCCAGATACCAAATTATCCATCTAATCTACCCGAAGAGTAATTTTGGGCTCCAGCATCAATGACAGAACATTTGAATAAGTGATGTATAGTGCTAGTGATAAACTTGTGTCAAGAATACAAAAAATGCTTTCAGGCTTTGTGCAAGAGTCTGATTATATTGAAATTGCTCAGTCAGGAGAACATGATCAGTTGCTGTACGTGCTGCTGTTGTGTAGTGACAGTCTTTGTAGATTAAGTGCCTACAGCCAGTGAAAGCACTGGTTTGAGTCTCTGCATTTCTTCTACGCACATGGGCCTCTCCATTAAGAATATTCTAGAAAATAACAGTAATTAATAATGTGGTCACCTTAGAAAAATGTGATCAGTAATGGGCAGCCTGATGCAGTGCTAAGAACAAGTGTAAACAGAGCCATTGCTATAGGCATAATCACAGCAGTACTCACTATATACAATTTTTTTTAATAATCCTCTTGAGTTTTAAACCTAATTTTCTGTCTTTTAGAGAAGGGAAATGCTATCATTTGAAACAATTGAGCACTTTACCAGCTGCCTTCAGAAAAGGTCATAGAACATTTGTAGACTTTAAGGAAAAGATTGCCTGAAAGCTTTCTGGAAAGGTATTACATGGAGTCAGTCTGAGTAAATTGTTGCTAGCTGTTTGGAGTCACTGGAGCTCAATCAAAACTTCCAGGCTGCATCCTCATTTGGCCTTAAAAAGGGATTTAAACTTCTTTCAACCACCATGATTAGATTGAACATCCAGTTATGGCATATAGCAATTTAGATGTCAAGAGAACCTGTTAATTTATTTTAAAAAGGCCTATGTGTTTTCTAAAGGATATTTCTTGAATAATAGTCCTTTGAAAAGTTCTATTTTGTTGTTTCTTCTAATATTTGGCAAACCAGCAACAGTCCTCACAAACTGCATACTCGATAATTTTGTGCATAAATCACTATGAAAGCATAGAATTAAGCAGTTAGGCATTGTGCATGAAGTAATCTGTGTTAACTAAGGATGGGACATAAATCCCTTCTGTTTATAAAAACAAGAGGGAGAATTTTCATGTAAGAGTGCTGGAGCAGAACTAGATGCTCTGCTTGTAGAGGCTGCTGCTTTTTTTTTGTGAACCTGATGTATGGAGGACATGAGGTAGGACTGGGAATGTCAACCTCTCTATGCTTGGAGAGACTACTTGACAAAGATGAGAAAACCTTCTTGAAAAAAAATCACAGTCTTCAAAAGTTTTTCTGTTTGTTTTTGTTAGTGATAACAGGTCTCTGGAAAAATTCCATTTTAGCGACCTCCAAAATTATATGTGCCAGTGTCACTGCCTGCAGTACACTTGATGCACACATGCTGGTACAAAGCTTACGTGCTCGTGTAATAGTAACTGCATGCATTAATTGAGGAGGTCTCTCTGATACAAGCCTTTCTGCCAGAATATGTGCTTGGCAAACAAAAGTTGCCTTAGACTCATATACCAAGCTCATTGAAATGTAAATATCGCATGTGGAATACATAAAAGAGGATACATAATAGAGCTGCTCTCTTGGTAGAGTGTTAGTTTTAAATGAACCAACAGTAATCACTAATTCTCCATTTTTTTTTTTTATTTTTTAATTCCTCTTCAATTAGAGCCTGGTTATTGCCAATGCTGGTCTGGGTAATGGGATGAATAGACACCAACTGCTCAGGATAGTAGAAGAGTATGGATTGGTGGAAACACTCTTAATGCCACCGAATAAACCATATTCATTTGTGAAATATGGGACAACAGAAGAAGCCAAGAAGGCCTTTGATGCCCTTAATGGAAAAGAAGTAATACTTGAAGACTTTGGCCAAAACATTGTTCTGTATATTAATTTTGTGGAAAAAGGTATCATTTTTCTGCTCTTCTATATATCCAGCTTCTCGCATACTGCTTCGCTTTGCTTTTACTTCCTAGGTTGTAAATATAGCTAAAAGCACACTGGTCTTTGTAAATAGACACAGAGAATGAAAGCCAGAATCTAAGATTCGGGACGTGAAATAATCTTTGCTCCTTGTGTTTCATGATATGATGCTCTAATTTGAACTCCTTTACTTGGAGGCAAAAGGAAAAAGGACTTTAGGTAGTTTCTAGACCAATCAATACTGCACATGAAGGTTTTGTGATTAAGGAGCTAAACTGACACCTAGGAAATCTGTGGACAGTTCATTGGATTTCTTGTGTGACCTTGGTCTTGTGATCTCTGTTTCAACACCAAGAAGGAAAATAGGCACAATAAGATTTCTGTGGTGTTTTCGCCCCCCACCCCTTCTCTCCAGGCTTTTTTTATGGCTTACTATAAGCTATTTAGGACAAGAACTGTCACTATTGCTATGAGCTTTTATAGTGTCTAGTGAAAAGGATTCCTGGTGTTGGTCTGTACATTCTGCCAATGAATGGCTTTTTTAAGCTATTAGGATAGCAAACTGAATCTACATCACCAATATTTTATGTTCACCTAGGTATTGCATTACACTCCTCCATATTTGGTTACAGATTGCTTCTCTGTCCAGAGAATAATCTGGTGATTTGGTAAATCACCAAAGTTCTAGAAAATTAAAATGAAATGCAGGTAGGATCCTGAAGTGATTGGGAAATTCTTTTTACCATTATTTTGACGGGAAAATCACAAGTGATTTTGTGTTTGGGTAGCGTGGAGTCTTGTTGGTCTTATGCAGTAAAATTTAGAAAGTGCTTTGCAAGATGCAAAATTTGGGCCTTACCCTGTTTTGTCATGCCAAAAAGGGATCATTCATTCACCAAATAAGACTCCAAAGAGGGTTCCATTGTACCATTAAAGTAAATATTTCTACAGCTATACTATATTCCCATACATAGTAAATATCCCTGTAGGGAACACATGGTTTTATTTTCTGTAAACAGCAACAATATTCTCTTTTTCCATACTCCTAGTTTTCTGGCAGAATGCTGTTCCTACAAGCTTGCCTCCAGGCCTAATGATCATTGAAAAGATTATTTCTCCAGAGGAAGAAAGGAGGATGTTGGAAAGTATTGACTGGATAGGAGATGAAGATACTCAAAATGGTGGGCAAAACAATAGAAATCCAGACTTTCCATACTTTTACGCTGTTTTTCCCTATAGTTTCACAGTATTTTAGAAATTGGATCTTATGTTGCAAGTGATAAACTCCTGGGGGCAAGTGGTCTGAATTGATATTGTGATGTGGATTTACTCAAATAACATTCCTGCATCCAGACAGAACTTAAGTCTTTTTCAGGTGTCTTATGCCAAGCACAAGACTGTTCTGTGAAGGTTACCCTTGTAATTTGATGTCCAGCGGAGGAGCTGTGTCTTCTCTTAAAAAGAAGCCAGTGAGACACACATTCTGGTTGCTTTTGTGCTTTCCCTTGAGCTCTGTGGAGTTAAATCTCTTCACAAATGAATTGTTCTTGGAATTCAGTTCAAGGTTTCTGTGTAAATTTTATTCCTTGAAACAACACAAAGGGCTATATTGACCTTGGCTAACAAGTAACCTGGTGATGGGTGAAAGTGAAGGATCCAGCTGTATCCATAGGATATTAATCAAGTGCTGGTTCAGAGATTAGGGCAAGAATAAAGATGCATTAAACATGGCTCAAGAAGATTGGTGCTCTCTACTTCTTGCATGTACAAAAACACCATCAGCTGGACATCAAACAGCAGTGAATGTGATGCTTGGTGCAAATATGAAAGGTACTAAGGCAGAAGAAGTGTGTGCCATGAAGAACAAGAGTCACATACTTTTTTTTCAACTGTTAATTAAAGAATGTTTAGGTGTAACTGGTCAGATGGAATAGGGAAGCGTAGCAAATTGCCTGTACTGTTTTATGTAGTCTAATCTTACTTTAAACTTGTGTGTTATTACAGCCCAGAAGACTTTAAAGCATAGAAGAGTAAAACATTTTGGATATGAGTTTTGCTATGATAACAACAATGTCGATAAAGACAAACCTTTACCTGGAGGTGAGAACTTCCCTATTAAATCATACGTATTTCACACTGATGTTTGAACCATTATGTAAAGCCTTTAAGCCTCAATGAGATATGGATGTGAGATTGTAATTAAAGGAGAGGTGAGATTCTGATAAAAGGAGAGCCTTCACTGTATCTTAAGCACACACTGAACAGTGCTTGTGAATGGGATCCATTCCAAATTACTGTGAGTGCTTGAAGCTTGATTTCCAATCAATTGCAGCCAGAGTTTGTTGCCATTTGTTGAGGTCCAGTCAAATAAGGTTTTGGGGATTGTAATTGTCGTTCTTTTTTAGCTTTTGTTTCATAAAACAATTATGTGTTACAAATTACCTATTCATTTGTTTGGGGGTTGTGATGTATATTGCTGTGTATATTTATCTTGACTAGCTTGAAGCTTGCTGGATACACACCAAAATAAAATTTCCTTTGGACTGAAAGCAATTTTGAAAGGGTTTGAATAATCTTATTTGGAGTTGAGAGCATTGAGTTAGAGCAAAGTGAGCGAGTCATCTTATAGTCTTTGATTTAAAAATAGTAAAATAGGGGAGCTAAATTCCTGTAAAACTTGAAGGTGATGCATGTATACCAGGGTGGATGTAGCTTCCAACAGAAGGATTCTGATTACATTGCAGTTTTAACAGTAAAGCCAATATAATTATC
Organism: Nyctibius grandis; assembly: GCF_013368605.1. NCBI lineage: Eukaryota > Metazoa > Chordata > Aves > Nyctibiiformes > Nyctibiidae > Nyctibius > Nyctibius grandis. The sequence continues at coordinate 109,334,851 of NC_090659.1, forward strand.
TAAAGCATTGAAATTTGAGCTATTTTCTAGTCTCATGGCTAGAATATTTTCTGTGTGAGAAAAGCATAACCACTTCATTGGGGGAGAACAATTAAAAAATAAAAATCAATAGAGTCATGAAAGGGCTGTTACTAACATGTTTGCGGGTGTTACCTCCCACAGAATTTTACAATGAAGTCCTCAGGTAAAATAGCAAACCGAAGATTCAGTGAAGGACTGTTACTTTCATTCCTGTTTCAAAACCAGTTTATCTTCAGCAGATTTTTTTGGTGATATTAATTCAGTAACAGATTTTTAGGGAGTAAATTTTTTTGAGAGTGCTCTGCACAACTTCTGACTTCCTGCGTAATAATTTTGCTTCTTGACTGCAACTTTTTTACTGTAGTTGGTGGAAGCTTTGATTTGATATGCTTTTATTTATATGCAGAGATACTGCAGTTTGCATTTGTAAGGAGTGGGCCTGATCTGCTTCTGAATGCTGAGGCCTTGGAGAAGTGGCCTTTCTAGTTGCGAGATGTTATAAATATATCAAAAGCAGTGTGGCCAGCAGGTCGAGGGAGGGGATTGTGCCCCTCTACTCTGCTCTCGTGAGACCCCACCTAGAGTACTGGGTCCAGCTCTGGAGGCCCCAACATAAGAAGGACATGGGAGCTGTTGGAATGAGTCCAGAGGAGGGCCACAAAGATGATGAGAGGGCTGGAGCACCTCTCCTATGAAGACAGGCTGAGAGAGTTGGGGCTGTTCAGGCTGGAGAAGAGAAGGCTCCAGGGAGACCTTCTAGCAGCCTTCCAGTACCTGAAGGGGGCCTACAGGAAAGCTGGAGAGCGACTTTTTACAAGGGCATGGAGTGATAGGACGAGGGGGAATGGTTTTAAACTGAAAGAGAGTAGATTTAGATTAGATATTAGGAAGAAATTCTTAACTGTGAGGGTGGTGAGACACTGGCACAGGTTGCCCAGAGAAATTGTGGATGCTCCCTCCCTGGCAGTGTTCAAGGCCAGGTTGGATGGGGCTTTGAGCAACCTGGTCTAGTGGAAAGGTGTCCCTGCCCATGGTAGGAGGGTTGGAACTAAATGATCTTTAAGGTCCCTTCCAACCCAAACCATTCTATGATTCTAAATTGGACTTGCAGATCAGGCCCCCAATTCTGATGTGTGTGTTACAGCAAATGCAGAGTGATCATTATTAAAGATGGACTTATGTATCTCTGAAGCTGTTTCTATGTATTTTGTCCAGTTATTATGTTTCTTGTAAAAAGAAAGGATAAAAATGTAAAAAGCTATCCTGTGTTGCTTACAGTTTTGTTTCTATAACTAGGTCTTCCTGAAATTTGCGACCTGTTCTTGGAGAAGTGCTTGAAGCAGGGATATATCAAACATAAACCTGATCAACTGACTGTAAATCAGTATGAACCTGGACAAGGTAAGTTGATTTGTCCTTCAAAAATTTTGAGCTCTTTACGTTACATTGTGGTTTTAACCCTGGTCAGCAACTAAGCACCTTACAGCCACTCGCTCACTCCCCCTTATTGAGACAGGGGAGAGAATTGGAGGATAAAAGTGAGAAAACTCAGGAGTTAAGATAAAGACAGTTTAATAATTAAAACAAAACAAAACAAAACAAAAGAAAACTCCAAAGAAAAGTAAGTGATGCAAAAAAACCCCAAACAATTGCTTACTACCAGCTGACCGATGCCCAGCCAGTCCCTGAGCAATGGAATCCCTGGTAAACTTCACCCCTAGTTTTATTGCTGAGCACATTATACAGTATGGAATATCCCTTTGGTCAGCTGGGGTCAGCTGTCCCAGCTGTGTCCCCTCCCAACTTCTTGTGCACCCCCAGCTGTCTTGCTGGCAGGGAAGTGTGAGAACCAGAAAGGACCTTGATGCTGTGTAAGCGCTGTTCAGCAATGACTAAAACATCCCTGTGTTATCAACACTGTTTTCATCACAAATCCAAAACATAGCCCCATATAAGCTACTATGAAAAAAACTAACTCTCTCCCAGCCCAAACCAGTACAACTTAACTGAATATCAGAAGAGAATAGCATCTAAATATAACATGGTGTGGGGACAGGATTAAACACCAGCTTAGTGTATTTCCTCTGTGACCAGAGATGCTTTGAATCAAAACTAAAGTCTTCATACTGGTTTCTGAACATGGGAGCTTGTGTTTAGAAGTACATTTTTTTGATACTACTGTTACAGAAATTGATGGTGTTTCAGAGTCCAAGGCCATAACATGGAAACTAAACATAAAAAGATACAGGAATAAATATTCATATTTGGTTTTGTACTCAAGTGCATTTTTTTCACTCCAGACACTTCTTGCTCCCTGTACTGTGCATACAGTCTCCAGAAAATGGCTCTTGCTGTTAGTACATATGATGTAATATTAGTATAGGTGATATATGGACTCTTAAGTATGATGCAAGCAGTGTTCCTTTATCTGAGGAATTAGAAATTACTCTGTTTCTGTAATCTTTCCCAGACTGGAGACATCTGAAGAGAAGTTTGCTTCCAATCACACCTCTAGGGAATAAATCACATGCTGTGCTTTTTGCTAAGGTCAATCATCAAAGCTAAGTATCTGGCTTCCTTTCTGGAGTGGATATCTCATTTGTCCTTAGGAAGAAAGGACAACAGCTTTTCTTTCAGAATTAATGTCTGACAGCTAATACAGTGTCTACGAAACAGGGGTCTGAAAAGCTGATCCTGTTTGTTTATGTATCTGACAATCTGTTAAATTGATACAGTCATATACTTCTGGCTGGGACATCAGAGGAGATTAGTTAGAATTGTAGATTTCTGTCAAGAATATAAGCAGTTTTTTAAAAACAAACCCAAAGCAAAATACCCTTTCTTAAGTGCAAATTGTTAGGATATGAATGAGCACAGAGTGCAGTCAGATTAATATCTTTAGTATCTGTGTTCTGAGCCAGGATTGTCACTGGAAATTGCACTTCAGATTTAAAAAGTGACTGATGACCTTTGGGTATCTAGCTGTAGGGGCCACACTTTTAAATTAATTCATTTTTGAAGCACTTTTTCATTCAGGGTCCTAATAAGGTTTAAAGTTGTAGATTTATACTTGAAAGTTACCATCTGCTTTTGAATGCTTAGGTGACTGGTCTCTTACTATGTACTGCATATATGGAGGTATAAACGGTAGGGTAGGTCAGTGTGGTCTTGATTGAATGGTCTGGGTGATGCGGAAGAGAGCAGCCGACGTTCTCCTGTTGTACAGAGAATTGCACTGACTTCAGTGCTCGTCTGAAGGCAGAGCCTCAAGTGCTTTTATACTGAGGCAAAGTTATGAGCAAACACAGATACATGTCCTTGGTTTTCAAGTCTCGCTGATCTGGTCATTAAATGTTGGCCTTGTGAAACACTTGTATTGCTTTCACTGAAGCTAATGGAATTAAGAATATTTATATCTGGAGGTAAAATCTGGTATATAATAAGGATACTTCATAGGGCTGACTGACACTGTTAGGAAAAAATATTTTCAGCTCAGAAATTGGATAGTGTCCAAAATGAATGTGGGTAGAGCTTTTAATAAGCAAATATAACTGTTTTGGTTTGGATCACATAGGAGTTATTCCGTCTGTCTGGGCCTGCTATGGTGTCAAAGGAAGGCGTAGTTGCAGTTCTCCCGAGCTGTCTGCTGGCTTTACTCCACTGCTGGCTACAGTTCCCCCACCATGCGGTGAGATCTTGCTGTGGCATGCTCACTGCTTTTTCACCACTTGATGTTAAAGCATGTGGCACAAGGTGCGGGGAATGGCAGCTTCTTTTCAAACAGTAGATCTGAAAGAAAAAATAAGAGTGAAAAAAAAAAAATTGCTGTTCCTTTGGCAATTCTCAGCTCTGTGTGGTTATTCATACACATACCAACAGCTGTACTACCCAGGGCTTAGCCTAGCAATGGTGTGTGGAGTTCTACTGGGAACTGCAAAGCCGAGGCAGGGTTTGACCCTGACAGTGCCTGTGTTCATGGTCCTAATTCTGAAGCTGAGACCCTTAGCACAGTCATTTGATTAGCAATAGAGGGGGTATTTGGGATGACCCCTTCTCTGTGAAGAAAGTGAGGGCGAAATACATGATCATGGATGAACTAAGGCCCAAAATCGCCTAATGTAGCATAACTGTTAGTGCTAAGTGCTAAGCTGCCTGAGGGGAGAGCATAGTGATTTCAGGAGCCCTCTGTAGCGAGGAGAGCATTTGGATTCTTCAGAGGGTGAGTGAGGCCTTTGGCTGCTCTGAAATGTCTTCTAGGTATTTCCACTGGTTATACAGGACACTTGTGTTAAGTGTGTGCATCTGATCTGGGCATGTACATTAGACAATTGTCTTGAATTCTTTTGGAAGGCAACTCCCTCCTTTATGATAAATTTTGCTTGTTAAACCGTACATCCCAGTTTTCTATATGGACATCCATGGACATAGAGCTTGCTAACAGAGATGCCACTCTATTATTATACTGCCTTTTTTTTCTTCTTTCTTATGCAGGAATTCCTCCTCATATTGATACACATTCTGCTTTTGAGGATGAAATAATCTCTCTGAGTTTGGGAACTGAGGTAAACTTAATATTTCTATGTGTTTTAATGATGCTTTGCTGAGAACTTTCATTTTTATATTGTTTAATACGAGTTAATTTCATTTTCAATCATGTCTATTCAAGATGTTGCATATCAAGCATGTGAGGTAATGTGATAAGCTAATTAAATAAGTAACTGCAATGAGATGTTGTCACTGGAAGATTTGGCAGTGATATCAGTGATACCCTATTTTTAAATTTTAGCATCCAGTTTTCCATCGACCTTCCTTCATTTTATATTCATCTTATAAGTGTATCACTCCTGTTTGTTTCTACTTCCATTTTTTCCTGTGTCATCCCCTGTTCCCTCTGGCCTTTCTAAGCCTCCCATTATTTTTGTATTCAGTACATTTACAGTAGGCTAATGTAGATGTATTACCTGTAGAAGCTCCAGTCAGAGCCTGAACCCTGCTGAGCTAGTCATGGTGCAGGCAGAGGTACACTCCAATCCCGTGAGCTTCCAACTTACGCAGATGATGTAGACAAAGAGTGGGAAGGGAACTTGAAGAACGGTGGACTAGCACAAAGTCATGTAACACATCAAAAGTAGGGCTGGAAACAGTCCGTGCCATCTAGTCTCAGTGCTCTAATTAGTGTCTTGTCTTTTACTCTGCCCAGCCATGTTTTATAAATTTAGTGTTACTTTCTCTGCCTTAAGCACTACTGCAGCAGGTCTTTGCTGCTTGGCCTTCCCATCTTCCTACGCATTTCTTGAGAGTGTGTTCTACACATCTACAAGGCCTGCTTCCATTGCTGTCATGGGCTTTTTGTGACAGGGGAGTTACATGTATTGCTGTGAATTCCTGTGGTACTGGATAACTAGAAGCTTAACAAGGCTGAGAACAGGTTATTGCAGTGGGTTATAAAGGTTTGACTTTTGAATCTTTCCACTGAAAAGCTATGAATGCTGTATGAGGATGATCTCATCTGCTACTTGCTTTTTCTGGCAGTGGTGTGTAGATGACACAGACGTGTGTGCTTAAAGAGTTGTGCCTGTATTACCGATAGCAATCTCCTGTTACAAAACAACTTTGATTATTGCTCTTGATTTGTCTTACTCTTTAGGCAGAGAGAGGAACATGGATGGATATTCTGAGCACTGACATTGTTTGAATCTTTAATCTGGGCTCTGGCATTGACTCTTTTCTTCTTGCAAGCTGTGTAGCGATGTGGAGCTCCTGGGACTAGGGGTGAGTCTAAGGAAGGATAGCTTTTTCATTAACATATGTGGCAGTGGCACATCTGTGTTCTTGGTTGCTTGAAAAGGAGGTGTAAGTGTTGTCAGGCTTCTCAGCTTGACCATGGATGTATTTGTCCTCCATTCACAAAAGCATCCACCCTAGAGTAGGAATGTCTGGGATTAGTTTTGAGGGTGGTATGCAGAGTGGAAGCAGAGTTCTTACTACTTTTGCTTTGGAATCTCCCTGTCTAGGGGCTACTTCCTCATGTGGCTTCTGCACAGCCTTGTCTCAGAGATAGTGTGTTCTCCTCTGTTCAACTGCAGTGTTGTCTTTAACAGTGCCAACACCTCCATGGAACAGCCATTTCTTTCATGCAGTTTCTCTAGGAGAAGGTCTCTGATTGATCTTCTGTGCAGTTTATCCACCTTAAGTTTAGTTTTGCTGATACATGCTGAGCATTCAGAGCAGCACAGCAACAGCAGATGACCCCAACTTACAGCTGTTCCTATGGTGATCTTGTAAATAAAAAGAGTTACTTTAGTTTACTTTATAAAAACTATATTGGTGCTGTAATTTCACATTTTCTGCCTCAGTCTGCAGCCCCAGGCTTTCTTACCCTTTCCGTTTCAATTAAAAGGCTGCCTCTGGCATAGATGCTCTGTTACTTCATTGATGAGGCACCATAGGCGGTGTGTTTCTAGATGATTATATTACAGCACACCTTTGTGATGGTCTCAGAGATGACCAAAAGCAGAGTGATTTTAATCACCTGAGAAATACAAACCTTTCCGGGAAGTGGACTGCCTGGAGCGTTATGATGCTGTTAAAAATTGGAATGTGTACATTTCAATCAGGGAAACAGCCAGACTTGGGCCATTTTTAGATATTTCAGGCACAGACATTGAATACAGTCTGTTAGATAGCTCACAAGTTTCAGTGCCTTTTCCTAAAGGGCCGTTAATGCACTCTTCAGGTGCAGACAATCAAAGCGCACATGTAGTAAAACAAGCCAGTGGCCCATGAAATGCTGCATTATTTAATGGCTTTTCTTTCTGGTACTTTTACAACTTTTTATGTTTTCTTTAATGTGTTTTTGTGCACTTAGCTCTTCATCTGATTTTTAAAATGTAAATATCAGTTGCAGTAATATGCGAGTTAGCTATTTTAGGAGTGAAGCCCCCTACTCTATTCTAATCACAGTTTACCATGTACAAAATTTACACACTCTGATAATAAATAATTAGAGTTGCATATACAGCAGCAAACTTCGGTATCTGTCTCTTCTCCTCTCTAGTCCTCTCTCTGTAGAGTGACTATTTTTTTTTCACCTAAATTAGTCTGCAACGTAATGGAAAACGTTCATAAACAAACTTGTATGTCTTGTCCTTTCTTTATTCTCCTTAGCAGTAAATGCACACATTTAAATTAAAAGTGCGATAAAGAAATAACCTTGCAGCCCAACTGTTTCTGTATCCTATTTTGGAAGTTGGCTAACCAGATGCTTCAGAGGAAGAAAAGAAAGCAGAATGCCTCATATAGTTTGTTCTTATACTAAGTCATGGAAGGAGCTTTTCTTTTGATTGTTTGTATGTTTGTCCTTTGAGGATCTGAGTTACGCAGATTTTAGTAACTAAAATAAATGGCTTATGAAAACGAAGCCTATGGCAGAGCAGGCAACTGAACACAAGTGCCTTCCGAGCCTAGTGCCTTAGTCATCAGCATAGATTCTCAGACTTCTTAGATCATCATCACAGAGTTGTATAGGTTGGAAAGGACCTCTTGAGTTCACAGAATCACAGAATCAATCAGGTTGGAAGAGACCTCTGGGATCATCTAGACCAACCATTGCCCTGACACCACCCTGTCAACTAGACCATGGCACTAAGTGCCATGTCCAGTCTTTTCTTAAACACATCCAGAGATGGTGACTCCACCACCTCCCTGGGCAGCCCGTTCCAATGTCTAATGATCCTTTCTGAGAAGAAATGCTTCCTAATGTCCAACCTGAACCTCCCCTGGCAAAGGTCCCTGTGAATGGCAGCACAACCGTCTGGTGTATCAGCCGCTCCTCTCATTTTGTATTGTCTGTAAACTTGCTGAGGGTGCACTCTGCCCCATCGACCAGGTCATTGATGAAGATATTAAACAGTGTTAGCCCCAGTATCGATTCCTAGGGTGCACCACTAGTGACATGTCTCCAACTGCACTTTGTGCCACTGCCATCTTCAGTGATACCTTGCAACCTAAATCACACTATTGAGAATTAGTCTTTTCCTCAGTGGTGAATGAGTTTATCCAGTAACAAAGCGCTTTGTACTATTTTGTTAGAGGAATCATGGTGAGTCTAAGTTGTTTCTGCAAATTTGGTTTGTGTTAAAAAACCAACAGCTATTGGCATGTACGTTCATTTTAAATATGAACAATCTTGAGAAGAAAATAAGGGCGTGATTATTCACAACACTGCATTTGTCTTGTGTTAGATAACCTACAGCAATCCAAGTTCTTACACTTGCGTGAAAGGAGGTGGAAATGTAGGTGTGAGATGCTCTTTCCTGTCTCAGTCAAATGGAACAGCTTTGTCAAGAGGCACAGAAAAACCAAGTGGCTGAATTTTGTTCTAGTTGGTGCAATAGGTTGTGTTTTGGGGAGTTTACAAGACAGATTAAACTTGATTTGAAGGAGACAAATCTCACTATTACTTTGTACTTCTGCCTAGCTTATAAAAACCACTAAACAGTTTGAGGGCAAAGCAGTGAGACATGTGATGTGTCTTCTCCCATAATGCTCCAGGAAAAGTGAGGGTATCAGGCTAATCACTTCTCTGTTTTTAACCCATTTCTTTGGAATCTCCTGGGAAACTGCAGAATAAAGTGAGACTTCCAGAATGTCCTGTGGGCTTGTAATGGCATTTTATAAATCACCACATTCACCCTTTCTTTACAGGAGCTGATACACTGAAAATATTAATGAATACCAGTTTCAGTGTTGTGTTACTGAATACGAATTTCTTTAATTCAGAAGTTGTCGTAGTAGGAGAAGAAAGGCAATGGGGTTTTTATTAAGCTTAATGGCAAACTGTGTGTCCTGTGTCCATGAATTTGAACAAAATAGTGCAAAACAGGGAACAGTCCTTTCTGTTGCGATTTTTCTGTATTTATTTGAGTTGGGTGTTATTTTCAGTGCTTCCATTTGGTGTCTCTAAAGATACATAATTTTACAATATTTCATCTTAGGAGTCTGGCCAAGTTTGCAGCTGTCTCAAAAAAATCCTAGTTAAAGCCTGCGTCAAATTTCCTTTTGCAGGTTTGCAGCAGGAGCTTGATCAATATTGAGATTTCTGTTTTTCCACTTTTCCTAATTTGCTGTTTTACATGCTGTCATGTAAGCCTTGATTCATTAGAATTTTAGAAATACAGAGGTAGCATTTCATTCTGTGATTCTGTGTGATTCTGTGATTTCTGTAACAAGCTAAGTAGTGCTATGAGAATATCCAACCTATAAAAGAGTTTTCCCTTCCTGGCTGCAGATCTTACCCCCAATACACAGCTAGTGACACCCTGCAGTCCCTCCTCATCAGCTCTGTCCCAGACTGCTGTGGGACACTGTTATGACCTGGTCGCAACTAGTTCATAAATCCCTTGGAGTAAATTAAGGTGAAACGACACCAAATAACTGGTATGAAATTAAGAACAATTTATTAATACAGGATAAGTAAGTTGCATGGTTGTAGGTGTCTTGGGTTTCTAAAGGCATTGTGAAAAGAGAGAAAAGGAAAAAGGAAAAGAGAAAGAGGATAGAGACTATGAGAGAGAGGAAAAGAGAGATCACCACCCTTGGATCCAGCGATGTAAGTTGTCTGTAGAGTTGGTAAGTTGCTTGCAGAGTTGCTCCTCTGGTAAATCGCTTGCAGGATCAGTCCTCAGGTGGAGGGCAGGAGCGCGCACCAGCATCCCAAGTGAGAAGGTCTAAATACTTTAGGTCATTTGCATGTGAGATAGGAGAGGGTGGTAACATCCCTCTTGTCTCCCCCCCTCTGCTCGCTTCCCATGCTAATTGGGACGCCTGCGCTTTGTAGTCTCAGATCGTTCTCGAAATGAGTCGGTGGTCCCCCAAGGGGTGTCTGGTGGTCGTGATTCACCCTCGTTGTGGTGTCCGCTGTATGACCCCACTTCTGCACAAGCGTGGTTGAGGCCTTGCAAAGTTGTTGCACATGTAGGCTGGTCCCAAGGAAAAGATACCATCCAGCCTCCGAAGGACTTATCTCTTCCTTCAGCCAGAGTTGTAAATCACACCAGTTAAGGCACATCAGGGGTATTGTTCTGTTCCCAAGACCCTTTTCTCTTGCCAGACTTGCAGGCCTCTGTAGTACACATACCCTCCTCCAGCCAGAGTTGTCAAACAAGTTGTTTAAGGCATACAAACTCTGTCCGTCACAGACACCCACTGCCCCATGCCAGAGGGTGAAGCTCAGTCATAGTTTTCCTGAAGGGTGTGTTCTGTTGGCACCATACTGATTTATGTTGTTCTGTCCCATTTGCCTGATGTGGAAGCCCCAGGCTTGTAATTCTCTTCTCCTTAGCTTTTGCTTTTCCTCCTTGAGTGCCTTACTCTGCCTTTTTTCCCCATGATTGTCCTGGCAGAAGGCTGGTATAAACACTGGGAACTGCTGTGATGCTCTGGCTGGGCCCCTGACCTAATTAATGTCTGTGCAAGGGAAGCTTCAGGGTTTTGAGTCAGATTTGTGGCTCAAGGTTAAACAGTGGGGCCATGTGTGGAACATCCTTGAGCTCTGCCTAACTTCTGTTCATCTGAACGCATGTTCATTGTGTCTTAGCCTGCAGGTATTAAATGCCTTGATCTATAAAGAAAAGCTGCGACTCTCTTAAGCCTTGAAAACAGAGAGATGTTACAAAGACAAACTCCACCAGGCCTTTTGAAATATGTATGACCAACGATCATCCTAGAACTGACAGAATGAGGTACCCTGCTATTACTCATCTCTCAGGCTGATAATTGACGATTTTTCCCTGCACTTCTGCTTCTTATCTGTTGATCTATTTCTAATCTGTCTTGGTTAACAAACAGAAATCTATAGCTGCTACAGCAGCAGCTGTTTCTGTAATAGCTGCTTGAGAGATTTTATCAGAAGCCTTTAGAAAGTCTAGATTGTGCCAAGCCTTTGACAGTTAGCACTTGTTTCATGTCTTATATGAGCTCTAACAAGGTAGGCAGGCACTGGATATTGCTGTGTTAACTTTGTGGTCCTGCTCTCACTTTGCTTATCTTGGTTAGTTGCTGATTTAGTTTAATTTACTGTTTACATTTACATTGCTTTATTTTTTCTTTTAAGGGAAAGCAGTGTTTAAGGAATTACTCTGGTAGTGGCTATACCAAAGTTTTTCCTCTGTCCATTCTAGCAGCATGATTGTAGTATATGAAATACTATTTAAAAAGAGATTGGATTGGCAGAACCAAAATTCCTCTTGAACCAAATGGAAGACATTAATTTTAATCACTACAACCTAATGCTGAGTTCAGAAGTTTGTTCAAGTGAGTCTAGTGGGATTCCTGAAGCTTGATAGTGTGCTTTTCAGATCTGTAACACAGGTTTCTTGAGCTGTACCCTTCTTAGTTATAGATTTTATCAGTTCTTGAAGAATAGGGATTTGCAGTGGTTTCTGTATCATTTGGCTGGAAACCCAAAGGGACTGTATTTGTAATTGGGTACCAAATTTAGCTGGCTTAATAAATCTGCCTCTCCTGTTTTATACAGAGTGAATGCAATATATCCGGTGTGTTTCTTTTTGTCCGTGTCATACTATGATGTACTGTTATTGAGCTTGGATCAAATACAAGACCCATCAAAATCAAGGGAGAACTTTCTGTTGATGTAATCGAACATGGAATTGTGCCCTCTGAGATGATTAGCAACAAAGCCTGCAGCCCTTCATGGGAATATTTATAATAGTCTTACTGTCTTTTTTGGGGAAAGGTGAATATTAAGTAAACATACTGTTCTGAGTTTTTATTTCTGTGCTGGATGTCCCTTCTCCACTTGCATACAGGATTCTGTTCACAGATATCAACGTGTTCTGCTGGTGTTTCCACCTGATCAGTTATTTTAACCTTTGTAAGGATCTTGAAAGCCCAGCTTTCATGTATATTGTTCAGAGGGAGCCTGTCCTGCAATACCTAATCGCCTCCTTCCGCAGCCTTGTTTAGCCTACAGGCTGACTCCTATAGGCTAACTGCTATTTTAGCCAAAGGTAACAACAGCAAGACACCCACTGTGTGCAACTAATGCAGACAAGCATTTGTTTCACAGGTGCTGTAGGGTTCTGCTAACCAATCTTGATTTGCACTGAGGTCCTACAAGAAGAACATTTGGCCAGAGTTGCCCCCAGAGCAATGATACTTGCGTTATTCTCTAGAAGCTGTGTGGGAGTAATTTGTTGAGAAACAAGACAGCAATATGGAGTTCTTACCTTCTCTGCTACCTCCTCAGCTACTCGGGAGGAACAGAACCAAAGCTAAGCTATGACAGAGCCTGTATTGTAAAGTTCTGTGTGTAAGAAATATTCTTTTTTTTTCTCTTGTTTAATCTTGGTGAGACATTACAGTTTCTGGGTGCCTCTTTGTATGAGCTGTCCCTGTGGTGAGTCTCAGAGGTCTGGCATTTACTACTGGTGGGCCAATACTGGGCAAATAGCTCTGCAAAGCTTTGTCTCCTGTTTGTTTGATTTGTACCAGCCTTCCTTCCTTTCCACAGAAGAAAGAAACTTGTCATCTACTGTGCCTTTCCATAAAGCTGTTCCCCACCATGCAAGGCCTAATAATCCCTAAATTGTCTGGAATCCTACTTCAGCAGTGAGGAAGGAAGGGCAGCCTCTCGTTTGATTGCTGTGGCATCTCTGATCTGCAGAATGTGCTGTGACGTGCTGAGGTATTTCTCATGGGTCTGCTGGAGTGGGAAGTTGCCGTACTCCATTCTGTGTAGCAGTTTTACGTTTCTTGCACATGGTCCATTATTTTGGCTGCTGAGAAGGAAGGCAGAGCTGTGGCTTCTCCTGGTTTGTACCACTTTGCTTTCTTCCCAGTCAGTTGGTTGCTCTTTTTAGCATCCTATGTTTTCTTTGAGTCATTGGTGTTGAGCAAGGGATGTGGGAACAATGTTCTTATTGTCTCCTGTGTTCTTCTGGGCAATTGCATCAGCAATGCATCCGAGGTGAATGTGGAAAGAGAGACAAAAGAAATTGCAATTAAGAGGAATTTGAAAATTAAATCTGCCCAGTATCACATGGAAAAATACATAGAGGTGCTATGAAGAATGTCATATAGTTCCAGTTACTGTTCTCACAGTCACACCAAAATCCGACTGTGAATGAAACACTTTCTAAAGTGTTTGAAGTCTGCAACGGGGCTTAACGATTTTCTGACTGTGGTCATAGCTGCTAAATAATGAAGGAAACTTCTGCGTAATTCCTTTACCAACTTGATTCTGTTTTAACAGAATCTGTTGTCTCCAGGCTATTTGCTTTTTCTGTAGTGTGCTTATTTTGTATGCTGAGGCAGCATCATTTCATTTCCAATTCTTAGGTGTCTGGCTGTTACGGCTTTATTGTGACACACAAATACAGATACTGAATTTTAGAGTGGAAACAAATGTACTCGCTAAAAAGTGTCTTGCTATTGCATAGCTATTGCTACAGATTTCAAATTGGTTTTCATGTGGTAGGAAATATGTAGATAGGTAAAAATCTTGAAAAAAAATTAGTTTATGATGCACAATATTGCTCTCTTTAAACAAAACCCTTTTTTTTTTCTCTTGTTCCACTTCACTCCCCCCATGTACACTTCACTATAATATAGGAACTACTTTTCAGTGGTGGTGGTATGAATTAACTGTTTAAATATGAAGTTGCTATTTATTCCTGTGAAAAATGTAATAATTGTAGTAGAAGAAAACTAACAGCATTTAAATTTACATTTCAATTAATGTTTTTATAGCAGAAATTATTTTTGAGTCAGGTTTTGGATTGTCGTTCTTGAAATATAATTCAGGATTTTTTTATAGAAACCTCTATTGTTGTTTGAGTAGTTACTAATTTTTTTTTTAAAGAATTTTTAATTTCTGCGAGAGGTTTGTCAGTGGAAGTTATTTCTGTTCCCCATGTTGTTTTTAGAAGATCAGTACTTGATGCATGAAATGGAATCTTGATGTCTGCCATGAATTAACAGCCAACTTTGGGGCATTACAAAGTCGTTATCTTTAGCTGTTGCATTTCAGCTGTACTTCGGTTCTGGAATTCAATAAAGAAATCTAATTTCATTAGCTAGTGATGTCATCTCTATTGTCATAGGAGCCTATTTTAAGACTGTGGCAAATTTCACATAGAAATGACAAGTAGTCAGTCATAATGATAATCACAAGTAGTCTGTAAGCAAAGAAACAAGCTTAACTTGTTAAGCTCCTGCTGTGGTGTATTGTCTGTCTTGGCTTTGAACTGGACTTTTATAACACCAGTAAGTGTGGGAAATGGGGTTTGAAGTCTGTCTGCATTTCTGCTTCTTTACAAATCTGAGCATTTTGCATATTGCAGTGTTCTGTTTTTCTTTCAGCTATGTTGAGTGTTTCAGGAGGAGTTTCTCCACAGAAGTATTGTTTCAGTAGAGTTGACTGTGGAAATGTTCATTGAGGAACTGGCAATTTAGAGCAGCTGGAGCCAGAGCTGTCAAACCTGTGATGCTGATGCACTTGACAGAAAGATTCTAACTCAAGGCAAGGAGAGGTGTGTGCTCTTACCGGAGAAGAAAGTGGGTAGACAGCCTCTTGGTGCTGTACAGGGACAATGCAGGTGAAGGCTCTGGTCTGTTTGCTGGGGCAGCAGAAGAATAATTGGAAGGAACCAAGGTTGGTGGTGCACCTTGTTACGACCTGATCGCAACTAGTTCATAAAAGGTGAAACGACACCAAATAACTGGTATGAAATTAAGAACAATTTATTAATACAGGGAAAGTAGCATGGTCATAAGTGTCTTGGGTTTCTAATAGCATTGAGAAAAGAGAGGAAAAGAAAAGGAAAAAGAGAATGAAGAGAGAGAACAGGAGAGTAAAAGAGAGGTCACCACCCTTGGATCCAGCGATGTAAGTTGTCTGTAGAGTTGGTAAGTTGCTTGCAGAGTTGCTCCTCTGGTAAATCGCTTGCAGGATGGGTCCTCAGGTGGGAGGTGGGAAGTTCTAAATACTTTAGGTCATTTGCATGTGAGATAGGAGAGGGTGGTAACATCCCTCTTGTCTCCCCTCTCTGCTCACTTCTCATGCTAATTGGGACGCCTGTGCATTTGTAGTCTTAGATTGTTCTCGAAATGAGTAGGTGGTCCCCCAAGGGGTGTCTGGTGGTCGTGATCCCCCCTAGTTGTGATGTCCGCTGTATGACCCCGCTTCTGCACAAGCGTGGTTGATGCCTTGCAAAGTTGTTGCGCATGTAGATTGGCCCCAAGGAAAAGATACCATCCAGCCTCCGAAGGACTTATCTCTTCCTCCAGCCAGAGTTGTAAATCACACCAGTTAAGGCACACCAGGGGTATTGTTCTGTTCCCAAGGCCCTTATCTCTTGCCAGACTTGCAGGCCTCTGTAGCACCCATCCCCCCTCCAGCCAGAGTTGTCAAACAAGTTGTTTAAGGCATACAAACTCTGTCTGTCACAGACCTGAAAGCAGGGAAAACTGGACACTTCACAGTTCCTTGTGCGGTGTTTTTGTTCCTCCTCTTCCTCTGTTACTGCATACACCTCTCTGCAGTGCACGTTCATGCAAGCCATTGTGAATTCAGGGCCAGATACTGAGAGCCTGGTAGAGCCCTTTTGTATAACTTCTGGCCGCATTATGTGAAGATACTCATTGAGTTAATGAAGCAGATGGAGGGAATGAGAGAAGAAGGAGATGACGTTGCTTGTGATGAAAAGCAGCAGTGTTGGAATACTGCCTATCCAAACATCAGAATGTATTTTTCCTTTTTGATTGTTTTACCTGCTTTAAAATAATACTTATATCTCAGACGTGTGCAGCTTCAGTGGGGTGAAACAGCAATAGTGTGAATTTGTTAAATGGTTTTCTTAAAGTGATTTTAAAGAAGTCCTTCTGTGTCATGCTGTGTTTTGAATTATACTTGATGGCCCTAGGAGACATCGTTAACCAAGAAGATGGCTTTTTTGTTTGTTTGTTTGTGGGTTTGTTTGTGTTTTTTTGAGAGTTATATGCTTTTGTATGCTAAGGAATGACTTCTCTTTATGTCTTTAAGCCATTTCTGTAAATTCATGCCCAGATCTTTGTTCTTCAGTAAATTTCCCTTTTACAGGGAAGATCTAGAGGATTAAGAAACAGACCATATGGTAGTTTCTATAGCAATAGATTAAAAACTGTCTTGTCAGCTCTTGTGAGCTATGATGCAAGAATTAGTTTGGGAAGGTAGAGTTTGCAAGTCATATATTCTGGCAATTCTCTGTTATTGTAATGGTTTCTGGGACAGTTGTTAGGTGGAGTTGTGAGAAGGGCTAGCTGACCTTTGTTTCAAACTCAGGCTGAGTAAACTCATCATTTCATCCTTTTGAATTATCTGTAATTCAGCACTGGACTATTTCCATACTACTTTCTCAGTACGTAAGGGGCAAGATTATAGTGATAATAGTGCAGGAAGAGGTTTAATTAAGGCAGGGCTGTTTTAAACAGAGTTGAGGCATCTGCTGAATCCATACTTGGGTGCCTTATTTAATAACTTGTTGTCAGTGGTATTCAGTCCAGGATTAAGACACTTCAGTGTTTACAAGTAGGTGTGTACATGTGCACTGCATACCTGAGCTCCTCTGTAATCAATGGGGGTTGAGTTAGTCCAACCTAGGGGGTGATTCAGCTCATGCTAAACTAGACATCTAGTGTCTGGTTTCACAGGTTTCTTACATTTGGGGCACATTCTGCCCTGATGTAGGTGGATGCAATTCCCTGTATGTCAGTGTAGTAGCACCCATGGGTGTCAGGGAAGACATATGACTGAAAGAATGGAAAATATTGCAGAGAAGGCTAAGCCAATAAAAGAAATTAAATGAAGACTAACAGCATTAGCCTCTTGCTTTCTGTGTGCTGAAAGAGTTTAAGCTAAGAGCTAGGGAGGTGATTTATTAAAGGATGAAAATGGAATGTTAGTGAAATGAATAAACTGGATGTTGTTGAGAACTTGCTTGAGTCTTTGTCTCTGGTTTCACAAAAGGACATCAAGGTCATATGCTGGGGTTAGATAGCATTTTTCGGAAAGGAGAAATTTATACCTGTGGTGACAGAGAGAGGGAAGCAGTGGTAATGCAACTATTGCCTTTTACTTGAGGATTGAAAGTCTTTTATGTAAGAATCTAATATTCAACATGGAGTTTTAGCGCAGGTAATTATCTGGGAAGGTGCAAAGGCCACAGGTAATGCCCTGACATACAAAAGAAACTTGATCCTTTTTAGAGTTAGTAGGAGCTGGCATATTTGATGGGTAGTCTTTAATGGATTAGGTTTGTTGTGTTGTTCTTTTGGTCTGGCTGTTCAATCAGCGAGATTAAACAGTAATGCTGGATTTATAAAGAGGCTTTTGTAACAAAGAAGAGTCAGCTTGGCAAGATGTATGAGTGAAGCATAAAAATTTGTAGCAGCAGGGAGAGTCCTTGGGGTGGGAACTGCAACAGTCAAAGGTTGGTGTGGTGCAGCACCACCAGCTGCCAGCAGCACCACCAGCATCCCAACCTCTGCTGAGGCTGGGCAGAGCAGCCACCCTGTTGGACACCATGAGGAGCCAGCATCCAGCTAGTGGGGTGACAGCATGGGGTGCTGCGGTGGAGGCGTACGCCTGGAGTGCCTGTGTGTGAGCCTGGGGGGCCCTTTGTCACTGGTGTGTGCATGGGGAGCACCCACCTCTCACAGGGGGTGCGTGAGAGTAGGGGAGCCCCCATTGCCAGTGAGGGGTGAGTGCTGGTGGCCCACGTGGCCTCTGAGGAGTAACTGCACGCTGTGGGATGAGAGCTTTGGGTGATTAGTTAAGAAGGCTATTTTGAAATCTGTAGGTGTTTATTATCATTTTGTAGGCATCTAGTGCTGCAGTTTGTCTGTTATTTTGGTGATGCTTGTTAATAATCATTAAACTGCTTTGACTCCGATTTTATTTAAATCACAGGAGTTGAGCTGGTTTTCCTGTTAAGTCATACTCAAAGTATGGAGCTAAGCATTTCTAAGACATAATGGAAGTAAGATTTTAGGCTTAGTTCATATCACAGCTGTCCTCAAAAGGCAGGGTGGGTGAGACTACACTGTGTTTGGTCCTCTTCAGCTGATGTGCTTCCCCCCACCTCTTTTCCCCTCACTTGTGCTGTCTCCTAAGAAATATTACATTTTGCTGTTTTGTGCTATAAAACTCCAGGCTGGGGTGAGTTGCAACACAGTTCTCCTAACACTTCAAACACCTCAAGCTGTAAATAATAATCATACTTTTGGACATACCTCCAACCAGTGTGGACCTGAGGCAGTGTGGGTCACTTGGCCTCAGGGCTGGAGATTGTCTCTAATCATCTTTTCAGAAATGTATGTGTACCCAGAGTGGATAAATTTCAGCACTGCAGTTATTCTTCAGTGGCAGTGATCAGTGATGAGGCACAGTAGAGGAGTTAATGGCATGTCTCAGCTCTCCTGGTTGGTGTTGTACTGGTTGAAACACTTCTAATAACTTGGTGAACCTTAAGAGATGCATGGCTGGGTACAAAAGGAGAGGGGTGTATGTTCCAGCTAACTGTGACAAGGCCTGCAGAGGACTGGAAGCTCCTCCATCCAACAGGAGTTAGCTTGGAAATTACAATAGTTTTCCTCTTCTTGTGCACTACCTGAATCTTGTAAACAGAGTACAGATAAGAGAATTTGTGTTATGGAGTCAATGGCGTACATAATAGCTAGGAGAGATGCTGGTATGCTTTTCAGTGGATACACTCTCCTCCTTGGGGTTGTCAAGAAAATCGTAACAAGGTGAGACCTCAGAGAGAAAAGAATAAAGTACTGTCTGTATGTTGAAATAGTTTTAAAACATTGATATCCTCGTCTTCAGTTAAGAGGAATAAGTATATAGATGCTGAAAACAACACAGAAAATTCAGGAAAGTAGTAATACATTGCAGGGATGGAAAATGGAATACAGTTTTTGAAGAAAGAAAACCTAGTAAGTATATTAAGCATCTGACTAGCATCACCATAGTACCTAAGCAGATAAGCAGGCTTAGCAAGAGATGGTATGCTTTGGCATAGATCTGATAAGGGGAGGTCTGTGCATGTGTTGAGAGGTTTTTGAGGTAGACAGTACTGAAATATTTAATCATCATGATTTTCAATGTTGTATTCATTTTTCGAAGTAGGGCTAGACACCATGATATAGGATGTAAATATCAGCATAGGTTACATAAGATAAATTTATAATGGCGTGGATTATTTGGAGAAGGTAATCCCATACTCTTTCCCCTTGAAATTCAGCATTTTTCCGAATTCCAAATTTTGGAATTTAGCATGGTTTTTGCAGTGAAAGGCACTGTGTATGACTGATCGATTGTCTCAGTCCTGCGTAAGCCAGCAGGTTCTTGTCTCTGCATAGAGCGTTGTTTAAGCTCCATGTGTGGGCTTTAAACCTCTCAGCTGTCTTTGAAGTAGACATTCTTTTTCATCTGTTTTGCATGTGGGAAACTGCTATGTAGGCTGATAATGTGTCTTTGCTCTCTGAAAATTCAGTAAATAATGTCAGAGACTTGAGAAGCATTCCACATTGTACTTTTTTTAGAGTATGTTTCGTCTAAGATAGTCTATTAACATCAAATACAAATTGCATCAGAGGCAAAGCTTAGAAAAACAATGTTGTCATTCCACACTGTATCTGTGAAATCCTTATCGACATTGTCCTTATAGCCCCGTTGCATTATTTCTGTTTTCTCTTTGGATCGTTACTTATTTGATAGACCATCTCCATCCTCCTGCTCTTTCATGAAGTGCAGTACCACTGCACTGGAAGGTGATGCAGACTTCTCATTCCCTAAGGAGTTAATAACCCCATACTTTCTTTCCTTTTTCTTTTAAGGTGTATTTTCTGGTATTTGCGTTTTGCTGTGTGTTATGCCACAGGAACAATGTTCGTGACGTGGGTGTCATTTTGCTTTCATGTTTAGCCATCCTTGAAAGCTGTTTACTGCTTCATGTGCTCCCTCGTCATGAGCACTCTCTTAAATAACCTGGCATCATGACAAGATATTTAAATCCACAAATAGGCATTATTGGCTGTTTGTTTCTTTCAGGTTTTTTGCTGTGTATATATAGAGACACACTTCTTCCATACAAAGAAGTTAAAGGTTGTATAAGATCAAAGCATCCACTATTTTTATTTTTGAATGTAATCCCTGGATGATGCACCATGGACTAGCTGGAAACTTGATCTTTATTGACTCTGCCACCTAAGAGAAAAAAGAAAATAGGTAAAAACGAAAATAGTAATTGGAAATGGCTCCTGTGGAGCAAAGCTGTCATGAAGGAGATTGATTCAGCAGCGGCAGAGTTGCTTTATTGATTATGAGTCCTTAGTAAATTAAAAAGAGGACCAAATGCGTTAATCTTTTATGTGCGTGTGTGTGTGACAGTGACAATTTAGAACGTTCTGCCAGGATGAAGACACATACAGGAGTGTGGGAATGCTATCTACTTCAGTCAGTAATAGGCTTTTCAGAGATAAGAACAGAGTTCTTCAAAAACCCTTCTGGGTTTTTTTTTAAGCGTTCAGGTGCAGTTATTCTAGATAAAGGAATGAAGCATAGGAATTGCACTAATTTTCTTCAGATATTCACAGTGGATTCCTTAAATTTCATTCACTATCTGAATTGCAATGTCAAATTTGTTGTTAATAGAAAAGGCGCAAAACTTTTAACATATTCTAGCTGAGGATCTCTGCTTCATAAGCAGGAGTCAGTTTTGGATGTGGACTTTTGACTCTTCCAGTTACTGCTAATTACTTAATGCCATTGCCCATTTGCAAGTAAATTAATCCTTTATTTATATTTTCCTCCCCAAATCATCATGGCTTGTTGTAAGGATGAAATTCGTTTAGAAGGGGAGCAGCCAAACAGTGTGAGATGATAGTATAGAAGCTTTTCCTCCAGAGAAAAGTAGGGAGCATAGACAGAGCTGGGATCCTGTGCTGGTGAGGACGAGACTTGACAGATGTTACAGAAATATTCTCCTGCTTTTCAGCCTCAAATTCTGCGCCATCAGAAATTTTGTTTCACATATTTCTTGTTGGCTTAGCATAGCTGAAATTCAGCCAGGAGGGCATGTTCTCCTCTTTTACTGTCTATTTTCCTGCCACTTCTGCCTGAAAATCCGGGTACCAGGGATAGTTTTGTGGCCTCTCTTCCCAATGTGCTATCTGTTATAGAGCACTCTGAACCTCTGCTATTTTGGATGCACAGTTGTTAACAGGACAGGGTTTGAGGAGCATCTTCTGTGAAGAGACTCTGGGGCAATGCAGTTGGTGGGGGGAAAAGGAATTGGAGATGCATGAGGTAAAGCAGTGGAGAACACATGGAGCTGGAGGATCTGTTTCCCACTGCTTCATATAGAGTCCCCAGCCTGGTGCTCAGAGAAGTGAAAGGGAACGAGGTCCTCTTCCAGGCCCTGGAGGGAGATGGGAACTGGAAGTGTAGGGGACCCCATAGACGTGTCCTCCTGGAGAAAGTGCAGTTCTTGATCATCTGCAAGAACAGAGCTTTGTAGCTACTACTGACCCAGAACGAGGGACAGTGGGGTAACTGAGCCTCCAGGAAGGAATCTGGACAGAGTCTCATGTTCAGTTTATTCTTCCATAATTCTGAAGAACCCAGTCTCTACCTTGTCCCATTGCACCTGTCCCCCAACAGCAGTGAGCCAGAGAGGCAAAAGGCAGACTGAGATATCATCTCACCCATTTCATCCAACCACTTCCCTCCCCACTTCTTTTAATGCTTTTCCTTTCCTTACTTGCTGGTCCTGATTAGTCATCCTCTGGTTTCTTTGCCTTCCCAGATAGCTACATCTTTTTACAGAGGCTTGCACCTAGTTGGGCTTTATGGGACAGTCTCCCCATCAGATCTCTGAAGCCACTGTGTTTTCTCCTTCTTTACTCCATGCTTCTTGGAGGATACCTATAAGAAATTGCTAAGTGCAAGGGAAGGAGTATATTAGCAAGTGGCTGCCATTCATCTATTTGTGTAGCTATTGAAGTGTTTCATAATCATTAATAAGAGCTTATAGGTAGGCTTTATTCCTGTTTCCCCATATCTCTCTTCCCCGTTCAGCCCCACTGTTTGTCATTGTCGTAATTTCTTGCCTTAAATTTAGATAGCTCAACAGAAGCTGTGTCACTCTGTGTGGGTGGTACTACAGCGTAAATAATTTTTTCCTAAAAATGTAAATGCCATTGTAGTTTGCTTCAGTGTACACAACATTAAATAGTAAATGCTGTTAAGTGGTAATTTGTAGTCTTTAAAAGTCTTGCTTATTCAGTCTCTGTCTCGTTTTTTGTGCTGAATGACTGACCATTGTACCACTGTTTTCTCTTTGTTAAATATATCTGTATGCAGAAGCAGAACTGCTTAATTTGTTTCAATCTGGCATATTGTAGTAAGTCTTCTTTTAAATTGCATACTTAGTGTTACAAATCAGGTGGCAGCACTTTCAAGGTGTTAATTCTCCAGTGTAGCTGGAGCCACTGACTTGAATAGTTTTTGACCACTTCTCTTTTTTGGTAAGTCTTCTGTAACTTGTTTGGCTTGCTTAAATGACCTGCTCCTTATTCTCCACAGCACGAGTTTTTCACATTTGGGAAATGTAAAAGGATAACATTCCTAGCCCAAGCAGAAGCAAAATGTATCTCTGCCATCTGGGCTGTGAAATTGGAATAAAGCTGAAAAGTGTTACCTCAATATATTGCCATGGCTAGAAGTGACAGATGGTGGCAAATAATAAAAGGATGGACTGGTAGTTGGCACGTTAGTCAGGATCTTGGGAGACTGTGTGTGCGTGTTGTGCTGCAAACCTCCAAGAACGTGGGCAAGTTGGAAATTATTTCTCTCACCTAATACTGGTTACCTAAATGTTACGTATCTGCTCTGAGTTAATTGTCTGAACTCAAACTGGTGTGAATGGATAGGCATTTCCAGAGGGTGTAGGGTCATTCCCCATCACTTAGCTCTACATTTCAGATTAGGATGGCTCAGTCTGTGGAGACACTTGTCTCTCTTCTGCATAGACTTCACAAAAAGACTGTAGCCGACTGCCTTAGCCCTGGTACCTAACTTTCAGATAGATGCCTGAGTTACAGCACATGAGCCCTCTCCTCTTACACAGTTGCCTTTAGTTGACAGGTAGTAATCATTTCTTACCTCACAGGCAGACAGAGATTAAATGGTGCTACGATGTTCTCAGAAAGAAAGCTATTACTGTGAAAAGAAAATAAACATATATATAAATATTTAGTATTTTAATTATCCATTTAGACACGTATATTTGTGACTGCCTCAGATTTTTGAACACAGTGCTGAAAGGGAGAGATCTTAAGGACAGAGACCCAGAAGCTTTCCCATCCCTAGGAAAGATGTAGCTGTTTCATGGCAATATTCTGATGAACACATTAAAGCGGCAAAGCTAGGACCTGAGAATGCCTGGCATGT
This sequence comes from Nyctibius grandis, assembly GCF_013368605.1. Taxonomy (NCBI): domain Eukaryota; kingdom Metazoa; phylum Chordata; class Aves; order Nyctibiiformes; family Nyctibiidae; genus Nyctibius; species Nyctibius grandis. The sequence continues at coordinate 109,358,387 of NC_090659.1, forward strand.
ATATGAAGCTCTGTAAGTCATGCTCATTCGTGGTGGCTGGTTCTGTTTCTTTTTAGATTGTGATGGATTTCAAACACCCTGATGGCCATACAGTGGCAATTATGCTGCCCCGATGCAGTTTATTGGTGATGACTGGAGAATCCAGATACCTGTGGACACATGGGTATGTGTAAGAGTCCCTACATTCTGACAGTAGAAGAATAATATGTTGTTTGTTTGCTTTGTTAATGATGTTCTGTATTTAAAATTGCTCTGAAAGAAACCAAGTCAAGTTTTATAATTATTATACATTTTCACTCCTCTGCTCAAATGCTGCTCAGGTTAAATTGAAAATATTGGAGGTTTTAGGAAGCTAATTGCCAGTCCCTGAGCTGCAGTTTCCTGCTCCTGTCACAAGTGAAGTTTTGCTCAGAAATCGCCCTCACTTACATCTGCTGTGTGAAAGTCTTCAGTGACTCTGAGCTGGCAAAGAATTGATTGTAGTGCAATTAGCTTCACCGTTCCTTTCTCTCTTTTCAGCCAACATCTTTTTCCATTGGATCACTTATGCCAAAGTCTTTAGAGAAGGGCTGGTTTAAGAGAGTGACTTCCCTGGCACAGAGGGCATGAGGATGACAAAGGGGAGTCTTCCAGCTGCTTTAGGGACACTAACTACTGATAATGCTGCATTGTACTGAGCAGGTTTGGGATCCTGGAGAAGAGTTTTCTTGAAATATGTCTTGAGGCTTTGCTTATTGTAGAGTTTAAATACATGCTTTTTAAATTGTGCACCACTGGGAGATACTTACAATAGGAGCGATGAAATTGGCAAAAAGGCTAAAATCTTGGCGAGCTCTAAGAGTGGCAGTAGTGCACTTCAGGACAATATGGAAACCCTTGTTTTGGACAGAAATGCCCATTGTAAGCGTTCCTTCCTTAGTTTGACCCAAGCTGTCACTGGTTGCAGCAGTCAATTGGAGAGACTAATTACATTCTGTGTAAATTAAGCCTCAAATTCTTCTATTGGCAAAAGATTTTCTGCCTTTTAATTTTACTGGTTAATTTGTATTGTGAAGAAAGGTGAATATGAACTCCCCAATGACCTTTACGTTGTTCATTTTTATAGAGCGCTTATACCACCTATATATTCCCTCATTAAATTAAATAGTTGTAAAACGCAGCTGGTACTTCTGACGTGCATCATCATAGAAGCCCAGGGCAGTGAAGAAGTCCTTTGGTTTTTGGTATATAAGACTGAACATGCATACCAGCGTTCTAAGCTTCTTACTCTGTCCTGTCAAATACTGTCAGTCGACCCTGTGCAACATGCTCTAGGTGAACCTGCTTTGGCAGGGGGTTGGACTAGATGATCTCCAGAAGTCCCTTCCAACCCTAACCATTCCATAATTCTGTGATTCTGTCTTTTGGAAGTGCTATCTACCACTCTAAGAACATAGCGCGGTTTCCATGTCAGTGACGTTGCTGGCCAAGGGAGCCGGGGGGCACCCCGAACCCCAGGCATAAGGCAGCTCCATGGGGCCTGGCTGGGGCCAGGTTTGGATGTCAGCCCGGGGGTCAAGGCCCGGATCAGCACAGACACAGCTGGGACACATCTAGGGGTGTAGCTGGGGCAGGGCCCAGTGGGGCAGCCTCTGTTTAAAAGTAGCTCACAGGGGAAGGAGGGGCAGCCCTTGCTGAGGCCTCTGGCTGTCTTCACGACAGCTTTCTCCAAGGCCAGCAGCTCTGCTCTGTCCAAGCTGGCCTTGGGCAGCCAAACCCCCAGGAGGGGGAAGGATGAATGCAGGGCAGTTGCAGTACTTGCCAGCAGGCATTCAAGTTGGGGTAGTGTACCTGCCTACTAAGAACTGGAATGAGATTATTACTTAACTCACTTGTACCTTCAAGTGATGGCTGTCTTTTGAGAACCAATGACTTAAACTACATTTAAAATGAAGATCCCAGATCTTTCTACTCATGTATAAGTTATTCCTGTCCCAGTGCTTGTCCACCTTTCCTAAAAATAGTTTTTCTATATATTTTTAAAAGCAGTAGTGGGTCAAGATACTCAACTGGAGTAGGGTTTCCATCATGCTAGCGCAGCATACTATTGTAATCAACAAGATTAATCATCTAGCGAGCAACTGTAGTTAATTCGCTTGCATACATAACGTCATGACGTATTTAAGATCATTTGTGATGCCTTTTATCTACTCCTCAGAAGTCAAATTAGAGAGGAAAATGTTCAGTTTTGGAATTATTCTGGAAATGTTTTCAATTTGTATATTTGGATGCCAAGGGAATAGGAGACTTCATTTTGACCCTGTTAACAAAGTGCACAGGAAAAGGACTTCTGTTCTCTCTGAAAGAGAAACATATGGTTAAGAAATAAGCTATGCAGTGTAACCAAGGAGAGCAAATGGTATGTGGTCTTTTTGTCTCACAGGTGAAAGTAAAATTACTGCTTTTCTGATGAGGTTTGTTTGTGATGTTTTTTCTGATGAGGTTCATTTTTGGTTGGGTAACCTGGCAAAATACCATTCCTGAGACTGCAATAGTAAAACAACTCTGTGCCAAGCAAGAGGATGTGCAGCATTTTATTTTTGACATTGGGAATGCTGTTTTTAGCCCAGCCTTTATCTAGAGTTCTTGCTTGTAGTATAGGCAAAAGGAAATTATGTAGGTTGAAAGCAGAACCTTGAAAAAGAAGACTTATTTCTGAAAATATTAGCTGCTATGCTTAGCTTATTGCTGCAGGTACAAAAGAAAATCAAATAGAAAATCTATGAACTCGGAATTTGAAGTTCTTCTGTCCGGGGAGTCTTGGGCATGCTCAGCTGATTATGTCATTATAGCTTCATTATCTTCCATGAACAAGGGAGTTCTTTATTAGATCCCATCCTTTCCATGGCTGCCTTTGGGAGATTTCCATTCTTGGGGCTGCTCAATGTCTCCTTTTTGCAAAATCTAGATGTCTAGATGGAGCTTCCTGATTTCCAGACAGCCAGGACCTGCACTCTTTCTCCCTGTGACTGGATTAGAGATCAGCTTCCCTGCAGTAGGCAAGATGGTATACAGGAATGCTGATCAGGCTGCAGGCTGCCTTCTCAGCATTCAGATCGTTCTTGGTTAAGTACAGGCACTGGTCAACAGTTCCATGTGGCCTGCAAAAAAGTTCCAGTAGCAATTTGAGATGAGACTGAATGCTCTGCTTTATTAAAAGATGTAAGACTTTTTTCCCCTTTTGGCTCAACCTATGAGGGTTAAACTCAGCTAACCAATATGGAAGTCAGCTTTATACTGAGAGTTTGTCCTGCTGAGAGTCAAATACTTCGAAGTCAGCAGCTCTGAAGGGGCTTCACTGAGAGGCCAATTCCTTAGAGATTTTTTTTTCTTGTGGAAATTTCTACATTCATCTCCTTGATGACTAAGTTCAGGAAGCATTTCAGTGTGACAGTAACAGCTTTGAAGTGCTAAGCTATTTCCCTGAAGAGATTCCATTTTGTTCCAAGGGTATCTACTTTTTTCCATGTGCAAGTGATGGGAAACTACATGTGAGTGCAGCTGTTTCTCTTCTCTTGTGTTTTACATTTTACTTTCTCATTTTCCTCTTCTCAACTTTGAGAGAGATCTGTTTGTAGAGCTATTAAAAATCCTTGGTTTTGGTACCTTTTCGTAATGTAAACCTCTTAATAAAATCATTTGAAACTTTTGCGACCCTAAGAAAGTTCTAAATCGCTTTCATTTTATGAACGTTGTGCTTGCAAAAATGTTTTTGCGTTCCATTAAGAACTGTGCCAAATCCAGAAGTAGCTTGAGAAGCTCTGCTCTCAGTTTGCTTGCTTGGTAGATAGATTTTGGTCAAGAAAGATCTACAGCAGAGCTTCTCCCTTTAGGTGTTTTAGCAAAACTCCTGAGTGCTGCATTCTTTGCATCTTCTGTTGTCAATAAATGGAAGAGCAATTCTGTTGCACAGCAGAATTCGTTGGAGAGGCCCCTTTGTAACAGGAAACTTCAATCTGCTAATGTAGAGCTCAGCCAATTCTATGCTTTTATACCCATAGCCACCATTTTTAGTAGTGTATTTTATCTTTAACAAATATATTTTTATATAAATAAATATATTTAAAAAAAATTCCTAGGAAGATAAATAATCAAACTTGATGGAAGGAAAGGAAAGGAGGGAAAGGAAATGCAATTGAATAACACTTTAATTAACGTCATTAGTTTATGTGTCAGCTCCTCCTTTTTTCTCTGAAATTGAATAAGTTGAAAACTGAGAAGCAGCATTACATTAAATATGTTGTAATCACACTTTTCACAGTATGTAAGAATTGCCTTCTTATAAGGATGGATTGTTTTTTTTTTCTGATGCAAACTGAATTATTCTTTTATTTGGTGTAACTTTGTTTTAGGATTACACCCCGAAAATATGATATCATTCAAGCGTCTGAGCTTGGGCAAAAAGTTGGAACAGTCACTGCTGATGTTGGAGATTTGACACTAAATCGAAGGGAAACAAGGACATCATTTACATTCAGGAAAGTGAGGAGAAGCTCTTGCAATTGCAGTAAGTGTCTTCAAGTCAAAATTGTTATTTATCACCAATAAGTAAGTTTGGGTTTTTTTTGAGCAAACCAGTTTATCCCTTTGGGTAGTTTTGGCAGTCCTGGTAGCCATTCCTGAATGGCTCAGGGTTAGGTATACTGTATGGCTTGAATTGGTTGCATCTGTGTGGTTGCTGGAGTTTATACAGGAAGGCATTTGGCTTGGTCCAGAGCCAGGCAAGTAATTTGGAATCTTGCATTTCATTGGGACCTCAAGTGCCAGCATAATGTAACAGAATAGAAGTAGCTACTATTCTTCAGGTTCCCGTCAGTTTTGGTTGATTTTTATTTGAATGGGACTGTAATTTTGTGATAATAAGTACATTAGAGAAGGAGAAGCAGTCAGATCTGCAGTGATAGAGCCATGTAAGAGCCTTAGAGCAGTACAGTTAGTAATAGATATGTGGGTCAATGATTACATGGAATTGAAGTCCATTTGTGCCCTCAGAACAGAATTTCAGAGGCTGAATTGCAATGATGTTACGAGCTTTGATATTAGGGGCACTGTCTCAGTTTTGAAAACATAAACCTCGTTAACATAGCAGGATGAAAGATCTCTGCAGACAGCCTCTAGTACACGTGGGCAGGTTGCTTGTTTTAAGGTCATCAAAGACTTCTGTAGTTTGACCTGCATTTCAGTTTTTAAAAAGTAAGGGAGGAATGAAACATTTTTTGCATTTTAATATTTAACTTTTAATTTTATTTTGCTAAATAAGTTTAACCAACAAGGAATGACTTTAAAAAATTCTATTGTTTGTGTATCTGTTGCTGTATCTAGTTTACTCATCTGTCTGTGATAGCCAGAAAGGACAGCAAAGACAGGTACAGCCTTCATTTCCCCACAATGAGATGGAGGCCTTGAAGCTGGAGCAAGAATATGTACACAAGGTGTATGAAGAGATTGCCACACACTTCAGCAGTACCAGGCGTAGCCCATGGCCCCGAATTGTGGAGTTTCTCAGGTCTCTGCCAAAAGGGTCGATAGTGGCTGATGTTGGTTGTGGTAATGGGAAATATCTAGACATCAATAAGGATTTGTACATGGTAAGTAGTAGCTACTGTCATTTGTTTTCATTGGTACTAGTGTTTATTCCATTGTGCAGTTGTAACATGTTGGAGCTTCAGTTGTGGGAAGAGTGCCAAGAACACAAAGCTGTTTCCTGATCCAAGATCAATTACCAATTGTGTTAGGTTTCCACATCCATTCGCTATGTGCATTACTCTCTTCTTTTTTCAAAGCCACTTTTCCTGTGCAAGTCAAAATACGTTCATAAAAAAAAATAGTAATGGGTGCAGTGGGTTGAAAAATTGTAACAGATGCTTTAGGCTTTGTTGTTGTTGAATAAGCTTATTATAAGGGAAAATGATTGGGCAGTTTGAATGCTCCCAACAAGTTTTTCACTTGGCTGGTGGATAGGGAATGCAATGTACATGTCCCTGAAATCTCCATGGGCAGTACTACTTTTCATATATCCTCTTGAGTTCCCTTTGCCCTGGTGGCGTGGCTCATTTGTGAATGATGTCATGTTTGGCTGTCCCACCTCTGACTCTGTGCATAGGCCCAGTAAATACACCGACATAAAATTCACGGTGAAGTCTCAACTTCAGCACAGATTTCTGGCCTTTCTCTCATTCCCTTTTCTTCACTTTTAGACAGTTCTGACATAATTCTTGCTGATGTTCTCACCACCTTCCCTGTCTCACAGTCTGTACTTAGCCCAGTTTTACTTCTCTCCCTTCCTATCAGGGAGACATGAAGCACATACAAATATGAACCAAGAGATAGTTTTTATTGCAAATATTTCAAAGACTTTTTCGCAAGGGTCAAACTTCCTGTTGTTTTTACCCAAAAGAAATCTTTCTGAGAGGTGTGCGTTATGCTATCTGCTCTCCCCTGTTCCAGAACCATCTGATTCTTTCATGTGCTTGTACTGTGAAACACTTTGAAATCGTCTAAGGCAAAACATTCATTATTAATAATAAAAGTCAGACTTGTTTGTCTGTTGCAGGAGTTTCTGTCCTGCTATTTATATTCAGCTATAAAACATAAGTTGTTATTTACAGGCCTGTTTTAGTAATGGATTTATTTCCATTACTGTTCTTATAAGCTAGAACAGAATCCACTGATTTATAAGTAGGCATGTTTATGCCTGACTGCTGTAGTCTGAAAATAATTATTGATGTTCAGTACATTTTAGTCTTTCACTCCTGACTGCTGTAAGGAAAATCAGCAAACCTAACTAGAGAGCAGAAAAGTTTATCAGGGTACCATGAAGGTCACCTGGTCCTAGAATGAATTTGGTAAATCGCTATTGTGTAGTTTTGTGGAAGGCTTTTAAGGCAAAATCTCTGCAAGATCTTGTGTTGAGAAATTGCCAGCACCAGTCTGTTTTCTGGAGCCCACAGTTAACCAACTAAGGGAAAGAAAGATCGCATATCTACTGGCAATCAAATGAAAGCCACCCCTCTCCCCTGTTACTTTAGAAGTTACCTCATTTGATATGTGCCTGCAGGAGACATCCAAAATTGAAAAATAACAGTGAAAGGGAGGAAACTTTTAAAGAAGCAGCTGAGACTGCGAATTGCTTCATTCAGTTGGCCTCCCTTGACGATTTATTTTCTACCGGTGACAACTAGTTCTTCTTGGTTGGAGCTAGGCTCCAGACTTTGCATTTGCTTATTTTCATCTGCAGACTAGCACAGTCTCAGGAGGATGGATGTGACTGCTTCTTTCTACTGTATTTTTTTTATATGTCAGCCCAAAACAGGTGTATATTGTGTTTACAGATGTTTTTAAACTTTTGACAGTCACAGAAATAGCAAAGTACTTAAAGTAGTACCTTGCTTCAAATAATAGCCATTACCAGTTGTTTTAGAGGAGGATGCCCCCTCCCTCGAAGTGTTCAAGGCCAGGTGGGATGGGGCTTTGAGCAACCTGGTCTAGTTGAAGGTGTCCTTGCCCGTGGCAGGGAGGTTGGAACTAGATGATCTTTAAGGTCCGTTCCAATCCAAACCATTCTATGATTCTGTGATAATTGTCCTGATGATTTTTTTGTGCATCTTCCTCTAAAGCAACAGGTAATGGCTCTTATTTGAAGCAAGGTACTACCTTAAATACTTCGCTATTTTGTGACTGTGGAAGTGACTGGTGTCAGTTCTTTATTTTCTGGATTCTGATTTATAGGAAATCACAGAATCAACTAGGTTGGAAGAGACCTCTGGGATCATCGAGTCCAACCTTTGACCTAACACCACTGTGTCAACTAGACCATGGCACTAAGTGCCACATCTAGTCTTCTCTTAAATACCTCCAGGGATGGTGACTCCACCACCTCCCTGGGTAACCCATTCCAATGCCTAATAACCCTTTCTGTGAAGAAATTTTTCCTAATGTCTAACCTGAGACACTCAGGTGAGACACACCTGAGATCAGTACTCATGTATTCCTTAATGGGATTGTTACCTCTATTCCCTTGCTGTACTGTTCTATAGGAAGCACTGTACAGCAAGTGTTAGCGATGTACCAGTATTATTACTGGTAGCCCATCTCCTTGGTACGGTGACTGTGTTGGATGAGTCAGCCTATTCAACTGCTCTTTTTATCTGAGGGAGAAAGAAGCAGTCTTTTCCACTTTTTGTTGTCCTCCTGGGTTCTTACTTGGGCTCAACAGAAAGGTTTGATTATACGGGACTCTTTCTCAAATCGTGTTACTTCTATTTACCAGGGCCTGGGCATGGATCCAAGGGTGAGGGGTTAAGGAATATGCATTGTGTATCAGGTGCATCGTTGGGATGAGGAAAGTGCTCTCTAGATGCAGGGCATCAGTTTCCTTCCTCCTTTACTCCTCTTGACTTGGGGGCATAAAATCCAGGCAGAAACGTAAATTGCTGCAGCATTTCCTTCACAGCAATTGCTGTGGCTCTTGGTAAGTTTTTATGCCCAGTGCACTAGAGCTCTTAGCCTATATCCTGTTGGGAAAGAAGCAATAAAGCAATGCTGTGAAATTAGGAGTTATTTAGGGGTTAGGTAGAGCACTGTCAGTACAGCCCTGTAGTTTGGTATGTTTTGACTGAGAAATACTGAAAACCTGAGGCAAACACTTTCTGAAGGCAAGAGATGTTGTATAAAGGTTACTGTGCATTTTTAGACAGGATACTTTAAGTAGCAGCGCTAATGGTAGATCAAAGCTAAGGTAGCTCTCGTGATGGTTTTAATCTTCAGGCACTGTCTGAAAATATCGCCACTGTGGCCTGTGCTGTTGTATTTGCTTCAGTTTCTTTGGATGATTACACGTAGCCTTATCTACTTGAGTTTGGTTGTGTGACAATGAAATGCACCTGAGTCCAGCTATGCTCAATGAAAACGACAGTGCTCTAATGGCTGCATTATTCTAACACAGTGAAAAAGCAGCAATTTCACGACAAACAGAAATTCAGGTTAAGAATGTTTGAGAGATGGAATCCAAGTCTGATTTTAGGGTTTTTTTTGCACAATTCCCTCCCCACCCAGGCTCATTTGGGGGAATTATTTTAACAGTTTATATTTAAGTGCTTTCAAGCTTAATATTAATATCTTTAAGCAGGGCTTTTATTATTACAGAATGCTACATTTCAGCCTTACCCATCCCCCCATCACCACAAGGATTTCATCTCAGAGCCAGCTGACATCATTGCAATGTATCTCATCAGTGTTTATGAGCTTTAGCTCTGTCTCCCAGTTGCCAGTGTTCAGGTAGGTATGGTGATGTGTAAATCCCCACAGGAACCTTCAGCATCCTCACGGGGCTAGGGTGTGAGTGAAAGACACTGAAGCCTTTTAATTTTGTGGTTTACGCACGGTGGGAAATCCAGTAACAAACAACTGAAAATGCCATTAGGTAGATATTTTTTCTTTATATATAAAGAAATTACTCTCCCTGCTAGAATACTGATGCTAGGAAGAAAAATGTTGGCAACGTAGGAGCCCAAACGCTTGGCTTTAATAGAGACATTCCTATTTCTGTAGTGTGCATCATTCAAAGGTGATCAGTAATGTTGCTTGTATTTCACGTTACCTTGTGAGATACCCTTTTGCTGCGAGATGTGCATCTCTTTGTTTTCTGCATTACTGTCTCAAACTGGGATCTGCTGGAACTGTATAAAAGTTTGATTTTGCCAAGGTGAGGAAAGAGAGGGTGAAGATTTGCTGCAGTATGGTTGCATAATGGTGGGTGGGTTTTAGTTACGCTGGGTCCGTGTTGATTGAGAATAGATTCTTATCCGAAGGACTTAGTAGTGGGAAAAGCAGGAAGGACAAAACTAACTGGCAAAAGTATATTTGGAGCCAGTTCACTGTATTTTAGTGATTGGAGGGCAAGGCAGAGGAACCTTTCCTGCCCTTCTCTCTCAATGAGTAGGAGTCATTAAAATGACGGGAGATTGGGATGACGAGAGCTCAGAAGGAACTTGGCATCAGCAGCACAAAACCATAATGAACGCTGAACTGCTCAACTTGGTTCTGACGCTTTGTCATTGAGAAATGAACTTCACGTTTTAGACACAGCACTTTGTTTCCACAGACACCTTGAATGTACGCAATGGAAAACCAGAACACTACGTGAAAGGAATGCTAAAGGCCTGACGCAGACCAACTGGAGCAAGGAGATTTGTCTGTCTTGCTGTGGCTGTGCTGCTGTCTCTTTTTCTACGTATGTGGCTGTCTGCTGGAATGTAATTTGGTTCCTTGAGGCTCTCATGCTATTAGTTATAGCTGAGATGTTTCTCCGGGGAGCCACATAATTCCATTTGGCGGCTGGATTTCAGAATTAGATGTCGTTTTCTTCATCAGTTTGTAATGTGCTGAATCAATCAGGTTTCCAAATACTTAAACGAACTAATTCTACCAGGTAGAGTTAGTTATAATGAGATAACACAGGAAGAAAATAGATAATGGTAGGCAATGTTGACCTGTCTTTACCTTTCTTTATTTAAGCTTGCAAGAGGATTTATCTCTTGCAGATTTGCAGCACCATTACAAAGCAAGCTATCTATTTAGTGTCTTTTGCCACCTAACGATCTTTTCCAAACCTCTGCATTAAGTAGATTTTATGAAACTTAGTTTAGCTACTCCTGGCTGAAACGGTGGAGGTGAAGGTGCCTGGGAATGCAAAGGAGCAGGATGGGATATCTGCCCGTGTTACCCCGTTCCCAGGAAGCCAGTGCAGAGCTGCTGCAAACTCAGACAAATCACAGGTGCTACATTTGTTTTTCCCTTCCCTTATCCTCTTTTATCTTAGTCTGTTTTGATACTTCCATTAGTCTAAAGGTTAGTCTATGCCAGAATGACAATACACTTTTGCCTCTTTCCTAAGTTTTGTGTTTGCTGGGGTCCTAGTTGCAGAGTTACGGGCCTCCATACTCATACAGATTTCCTGGCTTAAAACAAGAGTTGGATGCAATTAGTGTTTATCCAGATACAATGAAAATCAGTGTCTGAAATCCCTGTTAAAAATGTAAGTGGATTCTGAGCACCAGTACATAGGTGTCAGTGGGCACTTTGGAGCTCCTGTGAGCTATTGTCCACATCACAAAAAGCAGTGAAGAGAGAGGTGGAGGTACCTGCTGAATGTGGGGAATGGCTGCCTGGAATAAAATTTGGGAAACCTGAGAAGCCAACCTCCTTTGGGGAAATACTAAAAGGTGTAGAGCAGCTTGGTGAGAGGTGGTCTTGCTAAGAGGTGGATTCAGCAGAATTAGTCAGCCATGCTATTTGAGATGTATATGAGAAATTAGGAGATTTGAGCAAGGAATTTGATTTTGAAAACTGGGAAAATTAATATAAGAAATGACTGAGAAGACTCACAGATAATAAGAAATAGAGAACCTTAAAAATTTATACAGCTTGGCTCACCAAGAGATGTACTAGATTCTGTTGGTTTTGGATACTGACCTAACAGTAATTCGTCTACCTATCTCCACTATTCTAGAAGAGATGTCAGCAAGGACAGTACCCTGTGCTGAGCATCAAAATTAGAGATATGAACTCGCAAAAATTAAAACATTCCAGTTAAATTTTGAGAGTTTTAAAAAATGTTTTGATTACATGTTTAATTAGAGAGATAAAAATAAATGTGTTCTAAATGAAAATATTATTTTGAACTGTTTTCTGTAAACGAAGCTTCATCACATCAAAGCTGCTATGTGCTTCAGAATGTAGAAATCAGTTAGTAACAGAATTGGGAAAAGTTGAGTTTGGGATCTCTGCCCCTTGCTGTAAATGTTTTCTATACTCATAAAAATCATAGGCTCATTTTCCAGCTGTAAGCTGGCATTGCGCCACTGAAGTTAGCTGCTTTTTGCTAGCATATTGTTTTCTAAGCGACTGAAACCAATGTATTTTGGTTTCTTATGAATGCATGTTTCTTGTAAGCTAGAAAATGCAGGAATGTGGGGATTATAATTCTTTTAAAATATCATGCAGAGATAATTATAGTAAGGATGCTAAATTTGTTTAGCGTCAGCACCAGGCATAACTGTGCTGACTCCTTGTGTTCAGCATTTATGCATATATGCATAGCACCTATTATAATGTTTACATTTAAAACCACGTTAAGTTTTAGCCTAATATACCTATTTTAGAATAACTGTGCGTTCAGATTGAACCATTTCAAGGTCTCCATTTTCACTGCGGAACAGAATCTTTTTGCTTTGGATGTAGGTTCACTTTAATAAGTATGACAATACAAGTAAGCCTGACTTCGTAATTATTTGATATAATTTAGATACAAATGAGGACTTCATATTCTGGCAGTCACGCATTTGTTCTCATTCTCAGTTCATTGGGTTTCATCAACATACAGTGTAGTCCTTCTCAAGGTCATTTTGGGAGGGGAGGATTGAGTTCCATTATCCAGCCCGTTTTTACTATATGTGCAGGGCCAAATCAGTTCTTTCTGGGAAAGCTTGTTGTCAGTTGAAGTTGCAAGTATTCTCCTCCCGGCTTCTGCCATCAGTGAATTTGGTCCTTGGAGTTTTATTAAATACTGCACGCTGATGTCTTAATTGCAAAAGTAGTTGAAGGCATTGGTAATGAGGCGTGGAATCTCTAACATGCAGGTTGTCAGCTAAATCCATTCCATGATGAGAGTAATTTAAAGACACTTCAGTTGGCTTCCAGTGTGAAATGATGGGGATTTATGTTTACTTACAAGTAAACAAGAGTTTCCTTTTTTTATTCATAAATAATACAATTCACTCAGTGCTTCAGTAAACATGGAGACAAGGCCAAGGAATAAATGGGAAGAAGGCAACGCTGTGATTGATCTTTTCAGCTCTGTTTAGAGCTAATTGGCAGGATAATATGTACATACTCATAGTACTGTTTTCTGGAGGATTATCTTGGGCTGTCAGGTTGGCATTTTCACAACTGTTTCATTTACTGTGGACCAAAGGTCAGGGACCTGACTAGAAAGCAGCTCACCTGGAAGCTCTCAGGACATATGACTGGAACAGAATCCTGGTTTTCTTCAAAACTGTGATGGTAGACTGAAAGCTAAAATGATTTGAACCGATAAATGGACAGTTGTGATGGAAAATAAATATATTTTCATTAACCATTGCAAAAGAGATTTTTAATTTTAGTGGTACTATTGTCTCTGATGGGTTGATTAACCAGAGCAAGTTTGCTATCCTTCTTGCATCAAGGATGGTTCTGTAGTCTTTCTGTGTTAAGTGCAATAAACACTGTCAGCAGTAATTATTTAGGATTCTGAATCTATTCTCTGCTATCTGCTTGTTACTGATCATTGAAAACAAAAATAAATTTAATATTCTCATGTGAGCTGAGTTTGATATGTGACTTGGTAGCAGGGTTTTGGTTTAAGTATTTGAAGTGTGTGGCAGACATAGAATCACAGAATCACAGAATCAACCAGGTTGGAAGAGACCTCAGGGATCATCGAGTCCAACCGTTGCCCTGACACCACCCTGTCGACTAGACCATGGCACTAAGTGCCATGTCCAGTCTTTTCTTAAACACATCCAGAGATGGTGACTCCACCACCTCCCTGGGCAGCCCGTTCCAATGTCTAATAACCCTTTCTGAAAAGAAATTCTTCAGAAATGAAAATGAAGGTGGTGCATGCCTTGCTCTGTTTGTTCTTTCAGAAGGGTCTTGATCAGTTTGGATTTATTGTTTTTATGCAAGCATGTAAAAAACATCTTCTACATGCTTTTTCTTACCATCTTTGACCTGGACACTGGGCAAGGTTCAAAGCAGAAAAAAAGAAACATTTTATGAGGGGTCCTGAAATTATTCCAAGGGGTCACTTCATTTGGACTGTACAGAACCTTGGAAAATTATGTTGTGCTTAAATTTTTGTGGATTGTGATACTGAAGGTGAAGAGGACTATATCTGAGCACTTCTTTACTTATACTGAAATGACAAAACCTGGGTGATCGGTGAAGCTGTGTGAAATACTTCAGCGATGCCACCAAAGTCACCAGATTGTCATCTACCCTTGTAGAGCTTTTGTGAGTTCAGTATTTGGCTGCTTTAAATGTTGTCAAGTTACAAATGGCAAGTAAAAGGAAAAGAAAATACTAAGGTTAGGTTAGGTCACCTCTCATTTTGCTGGTTTCAAGATACCTTAAGAGCCGGTTTTGAGGAAAAGTTAGGTTGAAACCTGTTGTGTCTTGAGGTGGTTCAAAATGTGCTGTAATGAGTTATCTAATATCCAGTCTGCCATCTTTGTTTTAATTAAGCATCAGGTTTTTTTCTTTTTGTCTATATCTGGGAACCATATATTCCTCTTTCTTAAGGCTATTGTCTCACACTCGCTCTCATTTTTATTTTAAACTATATTACCTCAGTAGGAGACTGTGATGACTCTTACTGTAAGCATCAAGTGAAAATAATTTTAAAGTCTTGTAATGATCCTCTTACGAAAAGCTTAATGAAACACTTTCTGTTGTAGGTTGGCTGTGATCGCAGCAAAAACCTGGTGGATATTTGTGGAGAAAAAAATTTACAAGCTTTTGTCTGTGATGCTCTGTCGGTGCCAGTCCGCAGTGGTTCTTGTGACGCCTGCATCTCGATTGCTGTAATCCACCATTTCTCAACAGCAGTAAGTCACCCCGCTCTGTGAACAAGGTCAGAACAAGGGAAAGTGCAGGATTTTGCACCTGGGACATGGCAACCGTAGATGTACATACAGACTGGGGAACGAGAGGCTGGAGAGCAGCCCTGCAGAAAGGGATCTAGGGGTTCTGGTTGACAGTAAGTTGAACATGAGCCAGCAGTGTGCCCTGACAGCCAAGAGGGCCAGCCGTGTCCTGGGGTGCATCAAGCATAGTATTGCTAGCTGGTCGAGGGAGGTGATTGTCCTGCTCTACTCTGAACTGCTGCGGCCTCACCTTGAGTACTGTGTGCAGTTTTGGGCGCCACAGTATAAAAAGGATATGAAGATACTAGAGAGTGTCCAGAAGAGAGCCACAAAGATGGTGAAGGGTTTAGAGGGGAAGCCGTATGAGGAGCGGCTGAAGTCACTAGGTCTGTTCAGCTTGGAGAAGAGAAGACTGAGGGGAGACCTCATTGAGGTCTATAATTTCCTCACAATGGGAAGTGGAGAAGTAGGTGCTGACCTCTTCACCCTGGTGACCAGTGACAGAACTCGAGGGCATGGCCGGAAGATATGCCAGGGGAGGTTTAGATTGCATATTAGGAAAAGGTTCTTCACCCAGAGGGTGGGGGAGCACTGGAACCGGCTCCCCAGGGAAGCAGTCACGGCGCCAAGCCCGACAGCATTCAAGAAGCATTTGGACAATGCACTCAGACACATTGTGTGAATTCTGGGGCTGTCCTATGCTGGGACAGGAGTTGGACTTGATGATCCTTGTGGGTCCCTTCCAACTCAGGACATTCTATGATTCTATGAATGTTATAAAAAAAAAACCAACCTGCTAGTTTGGTCTCATGGAAGCAAAAGGGAAGAACAAAATGGGGGGAAATCGAAGGTTTGCACTTGGTGTAAGCAGTTGTCAGAGCAGAGTTAAACTCTTGTGCTGCTGCTGCTGCTTAGAGTTTCTCTTCACATTCTCCCTCTGCTTCTTGGGTGCCCTTGCTCCTACTGGTGCTTTGATCTAGGTATTTGTGTTTCATTTTCATCTGCTTAGGATTAATGACACCGGAGAAGGAGGCTCTGCTTTGGGAGTCAAGGGATATGTTCCTGGCTCAGATCTTGAGCAGATCTCATGTTTTTTGTTGTGTTTTGTTTTTTTTTCCTCTGTGCCTTCATTGTCCATCTGCAAAGAACAGCAGGGACACTACTCGCTAGTCTGCTGTATTTCTTGGGCTGTGTATGCTTCTTCTGGCAGGAACCGTGCAATTCTAACAAGTTTTTAGGCCATGGAGCCGTAATCTGAGGTGGGGCCCAGTGGTCTCTCCATGCCAGAAATATAGTAAATGTTTCTAAATGCAATATAGCAAAGTAGGAAGAAGTCTGTTTTGAAGAAGGCTGACATATCTTTGGGTGATCAGAGGACCTGTGTTTAAGCTGTAAATCGGACCCTTCAGCTGCAAATTTAGGGTGTGTATCATCAAGTGTGGTAAATCTGAATCTGGGATTTTAGATATTGAACAACCTTCTTGAAGAGGCATGTGTCATTTCTAGCTGGCTGATACATCCAAGAAATCCTGCTCAGCACAGCACTATTTTCAAATGGAAAGAGATTGTGTTCAGGAAAATGTCTTGACGTGCATAGTAATGGACTATATTATGAGTGAAAATGAATAGTGTAAAAAATTCCTCTGATTTTTATTGTATCTTGGGGGGGACAGTAAGGAGGAATTGCTGCCATTCCATTGTGCTGTCTTTATGTACTAGCTTCACAATTTTTTTTTTCCTTTATAGGAGAGGAGACTGGCTACTCTCCGTGAACTAGCTCGGCTTCTAAGACCTGGTGGAACGGCACTCATTTATGTCTGGGCAATGGAACAAGAATACAAAAACCAGAAGTCTAAATACCTTAAGGAAAAGAATGGTAGTAAAGACAAAGCAGAGGAGATCAATGCTGGCATGGCGCAGAGACCACTTAGTGATCAATTGCCTGACAGCAGCAGCCAAGACTCGGCATGTCCTGACCAACTCTTTAATGACTTGAAGGACGAAGGCTGTGATGCAAAGCCAGTAGCAGACTCCAGACTGCCTGTTCACACTAACCGAACCTCCTTTAATTCTCAAGATTTGCTGGTTCCCTGGCACCTGAAAGGTGGCACTAAAAAGAAAGGGGAAAGCGTTGATACAGTGTTGTTTCCAGCTGGCTCCAAGGAATCACAAGAACTCAGCCCTGTTTTCCACCGCTATTACCATGTGTTCTGTGAAGGGGAGCTGGAAGCAGCGTGCAGATCTCTGGATTGTGTGAGGGTTCAAAAGAGTTACTATGATCAGGGAAACTGGTGTGTGGTTTTAGAAAAGTTGTAGTCTGTGGTGTTTCCTCCGCTATCTGTGGTGTTTTGTTTGTTTTTTACAGTGTGAAAGATTTTTTAATGCAGGCTGCAGCTGTTACCTCTTTTAAAATAGCAGAATAAAGATTTTTTATGGAGTTAATAACAGTAACTAGCACTGTGTGCATATGTTAACAAAATAATGGCCAAACCCAGATAGTACCTCTGCAGAGTGTTTATTTTACTTTTGTGAATTACAGCAAAGAGGATTAAGTGGGAGAATACTGGCCCTGGAAATCACTAAGGCCAGTGTTGAGCCTTTAAAGACAAAGGGCCTGGTTCTCCCTTCTCTTATACCAGTTTATGCTGGTGTAGCTGTAGTGGCATCCCTGCAGCCCACAGCTAACTGAAATGGAGCTCTGGGCAGGAAAGGTAAAGCTGTTTGCTGTATAAAACTGTGTGTCAGTTTTACACAGCTGGAGGGAATGAATGGCATGTGAAGCAGTTTAGCTGAAGAGTTGCCTGAAGTTCAGTCCTGCCTGTTTTGGTGTCTGTCGGGGGTCACAGATCTCTTTCAGTGTGGAATGTATTCTCTTGGTTGTGGTAATAGTGGTTTCCTCAAGGGGAACTGGAAAGCCAGTGGGGATACCACAGCCCTTTTTCTCTTCCTTGACCCTCAAGAACCCACAATTCATGCTGTCACTCCCTAGATTTCTCTAGCAGTAGATCTACTTGGCATTACGTACTGCTGAGAAAGCTGCCTACTAGACCATAGTGTTGTTTGAAAGCTCCTCTGAGGTTGCCCAGCTGGAATACCCTGACCAGCTCTGCTAAACACTTGCCTTTCTGTGACCACAGGGCTCTGTACCTGTAGCACCAGGGCTCGTGGTGTGGGGTGACAGCTCAGATGCCCCTGGGAAAAAAAAAAAAAGAAAACGGGAAAAAGATTAAAGTGAAGGCAATATTGGTGCACATTTTCTGCAGGGTAGTTGCAACCCCTAAATGTTGGCAGTGGAACAAGTTTTATTTATTGTACTTCAGAACAACAAAGAACTGGAGTAGAGAGGAACTGATGCTGGGCTGGCTGACTCACAGTAGCCGTTGCTGCCATTGCCTGCAATGACTAGCACAATTTATTTAACGTAGCTCTTGTGCTATCAAAGGAGCGTGCCACCTGCAATGCACTTCCAGAATTAAAATATAATGGACTGGCTTTTGCAGGGTGAGTGGCTATTGGTGCCTCTGAAAACCTGTACTGCTAGGCTAGGCCCTCATTGCCCTTTTCATTGATTCATCGCTTGGAGTTGTAGCAAGATCTATGGCACAGGCAGGTCATTGCTGCTGTAACTCATGGCATCTAAACCAAGGTGCCCATCCTGAATCATGTGGGGACTTGGAGGACATCTTTGTGCCCTTGGCCTACACCTGCCTGCCTCAGACTTGCAGGTTAAGGCTGCTGTGATGGCAGCCTGCTCCCAGTCACCATTTCTCCTAGGGTCTGCCATTTTCCCCCCATCATATAATGAAGAAAAACTGAGGGGAACAACAGTGGTAAGAGAGGAGCTTGCTGCCACCACAGTTCATCTGGCCTCTGCCTTGCTCACTATCTGCTTCCAGAGGGCGCTTGGGGAACAAGATCTCATTCCTCAGCTGCACATGTTGTCTGTGTAGCAGCAGCCTTGTCCTAGCCAGTTTCTTTTCTTTGGGCCACATGGAGGCATGTCCATGGCCAATGAGCCTTCTTGGGCATGTTCAGGAGTTGGTTTGCACACATTCAACGAATAGCACATAGCTGGAACATGTGAGACTTCCCATACACGTGAGGTTTGCCTCTTCTGGTATTGTGGCAGCTGGTGAGTTTATGCAGGAGGAGCCTTACTTTCTCCTTGATAACATCTGTGGTCAGGCTGTTGGGCATTGCTGATCCAGACGTAGTGATGTGAGCCGGCCCTGGTTTCAGGGGAGACACGGTGCTGGAAAGTGAAGCACTAACACTGTTGATGATGCAGTTTCTATCGCGGGAGCAAGTCACTGAACAGTGCTCTGTGTGTGCAGGCACACAGGGGAAGGCAGTTGTCACTCCAGGCCTTGATTTAAGCAAAAAAGTCCAAGATGGGAAGCAGAAGCTGAGTCCAAAGAGTGAAGTGAACTGGCTGATGCCACAGGCAGAGATGGAAATGTGATCCATTCCCTGACTGCATTGCAGGACCAGGCTACCCCTCTAATCTTAAAGCATTTACAGCATAGCAAACTTCTTTTCCCAACTCCAGAGAACTGCCTCCTCCCTGCCCTTGACCAGAGTGGGGCTTCCCCACACAGTTGGGAGTGAGGGGGGCTAATCATGGCTCTCGCAGTCAGTATGGAGGTTCCCATACACTAAAGTGTAGCCCGCGGGCAGTGATGGCATGTGTTTGATATTCAGTAGGGCTGGTACCTGTTCTCTGGCTCTGATTTTTGCTCCTCCTTTGCCCCTTGTTTGTCTCTTACCAATCATTGTTTTTGCTGTTTCCTATTTTCCTCGTCTTCCTTTGGCCTAGAGGGGAACTTGCTTGTCCTTGCTTCTGCTCACAGCTGACATGCCACGGGCAGAGGGTGACTCTGGGAAGATATGAGGAGGGTGCTATGCTGATAGTTATCATGAGTAAATGGCAACACTGAGTAATATATTTTCAAGCTAAGAAAACTTCAGGAAGCAAATCAGCTGTGAGACGTGGGTTCTTATTTTACTTTTACATGGTGTTACTGCTGATAAACCTGCCTACCAGTTATTAAGACTGTATCATGTTTTGCAGGGGTGCCCCAGCGTGCTCTCTCCCAGCTGGGACACTGCCCAGAAAGTTGCATTTCCCGCAGGGGACTGACTTTCAGAAGGGCCCTGCACAACACGGTTTTGTATCGAGGCCCCTGAGCTGGCTTCAGTCCTGGACGCTGCGTTTGGGTGCAGCAGCCACCTAGTTCCCAGGTGGGCTGCAGGACTGGAGCTAGCCCAGATGGCTCCCAGTGCCACAGGGCATTGGTGTGGCACTGGTGGCAGAGGGCAGGGACAGCCTCTATTCCATGTTTGTGATATGACTTAACTCACTAAATTGGGCTGCCTGTTATTTCTGATTACTATGGATTGCATTCATGTAGGACAGGGTAGGAGGACCACATCTCTTACGCTCTTTATCTGCATGGCCATGTGTTTGTCAGTGCCTGGATTCCTGCTGAGCACACAGCAGCAGCTGCTCCATTTGCCTGTAGGTGCCTTTTCCGTAAGGATATACAGCACGCTGGCAAGAAACGCAAGCACTGCTTGAAACAGTCCAAAGTGCTGCCATATCTTGACCTTGTGTGATAAATTAGGAATCGGGCCTGCAGTAGTACTTGATTACTCAGTGTACTCTTGTCTGGAAGGGGGTTCTGGCATGGAGAACACCAGGTTGGGCAGTGCTGATGAGTGGGTTGAACATGCAGTACATAACTCATTACCAAAGCGGTTTTTCCTGGTGTTCCTGAGGGCTGTGAGCTGGAGGCTGGTCCTGGGAGCACGTCAGCTCTTCAAAGATGTTAGAAGAGTTGAAAGGACTCTGACATCCTCCAAGGCCTGAAAACACTGTGAAATATTTCTTTGATTAAAGTCAGGCAGTCTCCTCAGATGATGAGAGAGGAATCAAGTGGTGAAGGAGAAAATGACAAGGGAGGACAGCAGGTAGATGTTAACAAAATGTATTGCAGAGGTTTATCGAGGAGCTCGTTACAACACAGAATTATGTGCCACCACCACTGCCCTCTGCAGTACTCGCTTGCCCCATTTTATCTCCTGGAAGTGTAATAAGCTGAAACTCTTTAAGGTCAACGGTTGGATTTAAATGTTACAGGTTTCACAGTGCAGTGGTTTTCATAATAATTATGTTCATTTTTTTGGCCTTATTTAAATAACAAATGTGTTTAAATCGTTATTCATTTGCAGTCTACAAGATAAAGGGAAAGCAGAGCTCCATGTGGGTAGGACCTGTGCTGTGAATGCCAGTGCGTCTCCTGTGTCAGTCCTCCCCCATGCCCCAGTCATCCTCAAGTGCCTCAGTGCACCCAGGAGTAGGGAGGTGGCAATTCCTGCTCCGGCACAAATCCAACCGTTAGTTTAGCTCTGGGCATCTGCAGGCAAATGTCTGGTGGTGTGACCAGAGGTGGCTGTTTGTTTTGGGGGTCATTGCCCCACTTCTTCCTAGCCTCCTGTTCCAGGGACCACCAGACCACCCCACCTGACCCTGTGTCAGATGTGTCCGCGGATGTGTTGCACTGTCATGCTCTGACAAAACAAGCGCTTCAGAGCATTTGCGGGCTTAAAGCTAAGTACAGAATGATGTGATTTGCTGTCCTGGGGGCAGGCAAAAAACGAAACATGCAAAGCACCAAGAGCTTCTCAACTTCACAGAGGGCCTTCAGACTGATGTTCTGGTGCAGCAATGGCAGTGACAAAACTCCCCCAGACCTCAGAGAGGCTGGATTTCCCTGGAAGTGTTCAACTTAAGCTTAGTAGGGAGAGCCTTAGGACAGCAGATGGCAAGGGACAACATGCTGACTGTGCTGCTTTGCTGACTGAGAGCCCTGAAAAGCTGCATGGGGACCACATCTCTTCGGAGAGCTTAAAGGGCTGGCTTTGGCAGAGTGAGCAGAAGATGAGTTCTTGTAGTGCTCCTCAAGGCTATATGAACTCAGCATAGAGGAGAATGCAGTGAGAAAGGCAATTTTGCCTGTTTTGGAGCTTCTCCAACAATTTTAATAAGATGGAAGAATTCTTGATAGATCTATATGTCAGTCCTTGATCAAAGTAACAAAATCTATGTATTTCTGATGAAGCTTCCAAATGATCATTCTAAGAGAATATTTAGGTCTTTACTGAGCAATAGAAGTCTCAAGTTTGCTACTTGCCTGTTTTTTTTCTGTTTGGTGTTTGTTTTTTCAGAACTGTTTCTCTATTTTTAGTGGAGATTGTCAAGATCTTTGTTTTGGTGTGCACAAAAATTTCTGACATGATTTTATTGAAATCTGTGATGAAAAATTTGTGGATGTGTTTAGTGAAGTTCTGCATGTGGAAAAAAATGCTATTTTCATGTGCAAGAAACAATACAAAAAACTTTGAAGTTTCATTTTAAGTAAATTCCTTGTTTATCAAACATGAAAATAAAAAGTGAATACAGAAAAATCCGTACTCTTCCCCATGGCAAGCCACGCTTCAGCCATTGGACTGGCCGGTTAGTCCGTTTTTTCCCATTTTATGTGAATCTGGGAGGGGTCTCAATGTGCAGCCCACAAATTTCCCTTGTTACTGGGGTCCAGATTTCTGCAAATTCCAAACACGGGATTTGGTTAAGTTTTCTGCCTTGTCTTCTGCATGGTTAATAGTACGTAGTATCTTGTCACCTTATCTCCTTTGCAGTGATGAATAGAAAATGCTGGAGCAGTGTGCTATCAACAGCTATTGCCTGTCCCACAGCCAGGTGACTCCTTGCTCCCCTCGTCTGTATCTGTATTTCCTTCTGCCTTATTTTGTACATTCTTTGAGGCGTGTTCTTTTGGTGTTTGTGTAGTGTGAGCACAGCTGGCTCCTTCTCTGCAGCTGTGTTTCACACAGGGTTTGGTTCCACAGGTGTGTTCCTCACCAGCAAAGGCAGACTGAGATGTGTCCTCTCTTAAGCTGCAGATCCCATCCCTCAGCTGTGCTGAAAGCTCTGTTTGCAATGGCTGCATGGAGAAAAACTACATGATACACAATTTGTAGGAGGGAAGAGGCCTGAGACAGCTGAGATTGCCCCAGCTCAAGGTTCTTCCATGGACCCATGCAAATCAGTACTGAGGGTACAGATGGCAGGAGGTGGTATTTGACCCCCTCCTAAGCTTTTGCTTTGCTAATCTCTCATTTTTTACAAGTATGTTGGCGTGTTCATAATAAGCTTTTTTTAAGAAGTGACAGCTGAATTACAAACCATCAAGACAGAGAATTCACACATTGCTGTGTTAGCAAACAGCGTTCCAGATACTTTCTTCTGGAAAAGCCACTGCATGGTAGGAAATGTTGAAGCAGGATGAGGGCTTAGGAAGATGTGCAGTTCAGAAGAATCCGCCAGGTATTCAGCCTTTAATCCTGCAGACCATCACTCTGCTTTTAGCAGACAAAGAAATTAATCTGTACAAGAGATGCAGATATTTAGGTCGAGGTCTTTTCTCCCAATTTATGTACTCAGAGTGGTTTGAGAGATACAAGAAGAAAATGTCTGGAGCTAAAGATGATTCATCTTGTCTCAGACATGTTGCAGACTTGTTCAAGGGCGCAGTATTTTAGTGAGGATGTGACAAACAGCATGGTAGTCTGATGCAGAGAGAAGCCAGTGGTAGTTCATGGTGAAAATAAAGGATCTCCTGGGTGGAATGACACTATTTATATTGCCCCTCCGTGATGGGTCCAAATCAGGCCTGGCTGCTGATGGGTACATATATCTCTCTAGCCTGAACACAGCCAGGTCTCTCGCATCTGTCCATGCTATGACTGATTCATAATTTGATCCAGAAAAGCTCAAGGTAACTCTGAGCTTCAAGGAGGCTGAAGACACCTGCTTTTGTGTCGGGTTATTTGCACTTACGGGGAAAGCCATGGCCTCAGCTCTCTGCAGCTCAGGCGAACCATATAAAGTCAGATTCCCCTAAAACTCTTCTGTGCCAAACTTGTAGGTCACTGAGCTCAAGAGCTGAATTTACAATCCTGCATATCCTTCTGCGCTCCCTCCGACTCAGAGACATGGTTTCAACACAAGGAGCAGTAAATAGGTAGAGTGTCCTTCTAGATGAATATGAGTGTTTGGGGTCAAGAGCTCTGAGAAGCTCGTGACGTAGGAGCTTGGTCTCCTGTCTCCTGGTATGTATTTCTACAGCATCTCACATGATGAAAACAGAAGTGGACCACACTTCGCAGGAGGAGCTGAGTCCCATGGAGCTGTGATGAGGATGCCTTGGGAAAGGGCCACCTCCTGAGGCTTGGGCACAGCATTGAAATGTAGGAAGGAGGTAGGTGAAGAGCTGCTTAGTGATGGGAATACACAAAGCAGAACTGCAAGTACCTCATGCAAACGCTCCGGCCTACAAGGCTATTCCGTGGGAAGTTTTCTCATTGCAGTTGTAGATGTGCATTATTTTGGATCTATCTCCATCTTCCCAATATCCATCTTGCTAGAAACCAAGATGCAACATGCACTTGCTAAGAGGACGGCTTGTTCCTTTTGGCGTCAGGTGTCCTTGGAACAGCGTTGGTTTTGTATCAGTGTCAGAGGTGGTCAAGTAAAAGGCCCCAGGAAGCATATTTGGGCTCTGGGTGGCTGTGAAATAAAGGCTTTAC
This sequence comes from Nyctibius grandis, assembly GCF_013368605.1. NCBI lineage: Eukaryota > Metazoa > Chordata > Aves > Nyctibiiformes > Nyctibiidae > Nyctibius > Nyctibius grandis. Next base: position 109,382,764 of record NC_090659.1, read on the forward strand.
AAGAAAGAGCACATCATATTTCAAAACTGACAGAAGGAAAGGGTGTGTGTACAAGGGCTCTGCGGAGTTGCTTTGCTTTGATGTTTTCTGTTTAAGCACCGACAAGGGGGAGGACGTGCAGGAACGTCCATGGAGAGCTGTGATCTTCTGAGCTCACCAGGGAACTGCCTGGTCTGCACGGTGCCGTGGGAAGATCACTCTGCCCATGTGTGTGCAGACGGAGATACAGAAACGTAGTCGTTCTTCACAGAATCACAGAATCAACCAGGTTGGAAGAGACCTCAGGGATCATCGAGTCCAACCGTTGCCCTGACACCACCCTGTCAACTAGACCATGGCACTAAGTGCCATGCCCAGTCTTTTCTTAAACACATCCAGAGATGGTGACTCCACCACCTCCCCGGGCAGCCCATTCCAATGTCTAACAACCCTTTCTGCAAAGAAACTCCTCCCGATGTCCAACCCGAACCTCCCCCGGCGAAGCTCGAGGCCGTGCCCTCCTGTCCCATCGCTAGTTACACAGGAGAAGAGGCCAACTCCCACTCCACTACAACCTCCCTTCAGGTAGTTGTAGACTGCAATAAGGTCACCTCTGAGCCTCCTCTTCTCCAGGCTAAACAACCCCAGCTCCCTCAGCCGTTCCTCGTAGGTCAGACCCTCCAGACCCTTCACCAGCTTGGTCGCCCTCCTCTGGACTCGCTCCAACACCTCAACATCTTTCTTGAAGTGCGGGGCCCAGAACTGGACACAGTACTCAAGATGCGGCCTCACCAGTGCCAAGTAGAGAGGGACGATCACTTCCCTAAACTGGCTGGCTACACTATTCCTAATAGAGGCCAGGATGCCATTGGCCTTCTTGGCCACCTGGGCACACTGCTGGCTCATGTTTAGCCGGCTGTTGATCAGCACCCCCAGGTCTCTTTTCACCGGGCCGCTTTCTAACCACTCTTCCCCCAGCCTGTAGAGCTGCATGGGGTTGTTGTGGCCGAAGTGTAAGACCCGGCACTTGTTCTTGTTGAACCTCATGCCGTTGGTCTCGGCCCATCTATCTAACCTGTCCAAATCCCTCTGAAGGGCCTTCCTACCCTCCAGCAGATCGACACTGCCACCCAGCTTGGTGTCATCTGCAAATTTACTGAGGGTGCATTCAATCCCTATGTCTAGATCATCTATAAAGATATTGAACAGCACCGGCCCCAGAACTGAGCCCTGGGGAACACCGCTAGTGACCGGCTGCCAGTTGGACTTTGCCCCATTCACCACCACTCTCTGGGCTCGGCCATCCAGCCAGTTTTTAACCCATTGAAGAGTCCACCCATCCAAGCCCCGGGCAGCCAGTTTGTCCAGGAGGATGCTGTGGGAGACAGTGTTGAATGCCTTACTGAAGTCTAGATAGACTACATCCACAGCCCTGCCCTCATCTACTAAGCGGGTCACTTTGTCATAGAAGGAGACCAGGTTGGTCGAGCAGGACCTGCCTTTCATGAATCCATGTTGGCTGGTCCCAATGCCCCGATTGTCCTGCATGTGCTGTGTAATGGCACTCAGGATGATCTGTTCCATCACCTTGCCTGGCACCGAGGTCAGGCTGACAGGCCTATAGTTCCCTGGATTGTCCTTCCGACCCTTCTTGTAGATGGGTGTTACGTTTGCTAATTTCCAGTCAGCTGGAACTTCTCCAGTTAGCCAGGACTGCCGGTAGATAATAGAGAGTGGTTTGGCAAGTTCATTTGCCAGTTCCTTCATTACTCTAGGGTGAATCCCGTCCAGGCCCATAGCCTTGTGGGTGTCCAACTGGCACAGCAGGTCACTAACTGTCTCCTCCTGGATCATGGAAGGTTCACACAGCCCCCCGTCCCTAACTTCAGGCTCTGGGGGCCGAGTCTCCTGAGGACAACCGATCTTGACATTAAAGACCGAGGCAAAGAAGGCATTGAACACCTCTGCCTTTTCCTCATCCCCTGACACTACACTACCCTCCTCATTCAGCAAGTGGTGGAGGCTCTCCTTGACCCTCCTTTTGCTGTTGATGTATTTGTAAAAGCTTTTTTTGTTGTCTTTGACTGTAGCAGCCAAATCGAGCTCTAATTGAGCTTTGGCCCTTCTAATCTTCTCCCTACACGACCTGGCCACGTCCCTATAGACCTCCCAAGTTACCCGACCCTTCTTCCAGAGCAAGTAGGCTCTCTTTTTTTCCTTAAGTTCTAGCCTAAGTTCTCTGTTTAACCAGGCTGGTCTTTTTCCCCGACGGCTTGCCTTCCTACAGACTGGGACAGCCTGCTCCTGAATATTTAGCAATTCCCTTTTGAAGCATGTCCAGCCTTCCTGGACTCCTTTGCCCTCCAGGACCGATTCCCAAGGGACTCGGTCCACCAGCCTCTTAAACAGGCTAAAGTCTGCCCGCCGGAAATCTAAGGCAAAAGTTCTACTCTTGCCCCTCCTTACTTCCCCCACTATCAAAAACTCTAACATTTTGTGGTCGCTATTCCCAAGACGGCCACCGACCCTCACATCTCCCACTAGTCCTTCTCTGTTCACAAACAACAGGTCAAGCAGGGCCCCTCCTCTAGTGGGCTCATTTACCACTTGCATGAGGAAGTTGTCGTCCACACATTCGAGGAACCTCCTAGATTGCTTCCTCTCTGCCATGTTGTATTTCCAGCAGACATCCAGCAAGTTGAAGTCACCCACGAGTACAAGGGCCGGCGACCGGGCGGCTTCTGACAGCCGCTTGTAAAACGCCTCGTCCACCTGCTCATCATTCTTCTTGTGATGGTTCTGTCTCTGCTCGGAGTCAGGTGGTTGAGAGGGATGTTTGCTCACTCTCTAACTGTGCAGGGATGCAATACGACAGAAAGGGCAGGACTGGTGGGATTCCTGAAGATGAAGCAGCTTGTAGAGAGGGGCTCCCAGCAGGGTCTGTTAGCTCAGTGGTCTGAAAGGGAGTGACTCTTGAGACAGAAGGACTTGCCTGCAGGATTGCATCTTCGATTTTCCTGGAATATTTTAAAGACTGAGTTCTCAGCCCAGCTGTCCAAGCGACATGGTCAGGGAAGTGGTGTGATGCCATCAGTGGGAATCCTTTTCACATTTTGGGAAGAGGAGGAATTACCTTCAGGTGTGGAAGGAAAATTACTTTTAGAGTAGGGGAATTTGGAACTTCAGTAAGGCATTCGACACTGTCTCCCACAGCATCCTCCTAGACAAACTAGCTGCCTGGGGCTTGGATGGGTGGACTCTTCAATGGGTTAAAAACTGGCTGGATGGCCGAGCCCAGAGAGTGGTGGTGAATGGGGCAAAGTCCAACTGGCGGCCGGTCACTAGCGGTGTTCCCCAGGGCTCAGTTCTGGGGCCGGTGCTGTTCAATTTCTTTATAGATGATCTAGACGTAGTGATTGAGTGCACCCTCAGCAAATTTGCAGATGACACCAAGCTGGGTGGGAGTGCCGATCTGCTGGAGGGTAGGAAGGCCCTACAGAGGGATTTGGACAGGTTAGATAGATGGGCCGAGACCAACGGCATGAGGTTCAACAAGAACAAGTGCCGGGTCTTACACTTCGGCCACAACAACCCCATGCAGCTCTACAGGCTGGGGAAAGAGTGGTTAGAAAGCGGCCTGGCGGAAAGAGACCTGGGGGTGCTGATCGACAGCCGGCTAAACATGAGCCAGCAGTGTGCCCAGGTGGCCAAGAAGGCCAATGGCATCCTGGCCTCTATTAGGAATAGTGTAGCCAGCCAGTCTAGGGAAGTGATCGTCCCTCTCTACTTGGCACTGGTGAGGCTGCACCTTGAGTACTGTGTCCAGTTCTGGGCCCTGCACTTCAAGAAAGATGTTGAGGTGTTGGAGCGAGTCCAGAGGAGGGCGACCAAGCTGGTGAAGGGTCTGGAGGGTCTGACCTACGAGGAACGGCTGAGGGAGCTGGGGTTGTTTAGCCTGGAGAAGAGGAGGCTCAGAGGTGACCTTATTGCAGTCTACAACTACCTGAAGGGAGGCTGCAGGGGAGTGGGAGTCGGCCTCTTCTCCCGGGCAACTAGCGATAGGACAAGAGGACACAGCCTGAAGCTTCGCCAGGGGAGGTTCAGGTTGGACATTAGGAAGAATTTCTTCTCAGAAAGGGTTATTAGACATTGGAATGGGCTGCCCAGGGAGGTGGTGGAGTCACCATCTCTGGATGCGTTTAAGAAAACTCTGGACATGGCACTTAGTGCCATGGTCTAGTTGACATGGTGGTGTCAGGGCAACGGTTGGACTCGATGATCGCAGAGGTCTCTTCCAGCCTGGTTGATTCTGTGAACCTGGTTGATTCTGTGATTCTGTGATTCTGTGAAAGACAACCCTCACTACTGCTAGGTCGCCTGATTCTGGTGCTTGAATTGTTTTCTTCCCTGGTGTTAAGGGGCCATGAACAGATGTGTCCAACAGGAACTGGTCAAGTTTGGCAAAGACAAATGCAAAGTCCAGTTCCTGGGGCAGAACAACCCGATGCATTGTCACAGGCGAGGGACTGACCAGCTGGGTGGCATTTCTGCAGAAAAGAAACTGGGTTCCTGGATGACAACAAGCTGAACATGTGTCAGCTCTGGGACGCGGCCCAGAGAGCTTGTGCAATCTCTGTCCTTGGAGATGTGAAAATTTGGCTGGGCAAAGGCCTAAGTCACTTGATTGGAGTTTGAAATTTGTTCTGCTTTGAATGTAGTTGGACTACGTGAGTTCCTGAGGTCCCTTCCAACGCAGATTGTTCTGTGACCACAACTCACCTCCAATTTTTTCTTATTTTTTTTTTGTTTTTTTTTGTTTCTTTTCCCCGACCCTTGTCAGCAAGTCACTCACCTGTGTGGTTCCCTCACTACTCCGCCCCCGTGTCTCTGTTTGTCTTGCTTCAGACTGATGCTCTTCCAGTGTCTGTGCTGCTGGCACTGCCACGCTGGCTGGTTGCTGCAGCAGGGAGGGGAGAGCACGGGGAGCAGCAGAATGGGGCCAAGAGCTTCCTGTGCTGTTCATGGTCTGATTCCCTGTAAAGTTCCTTCCCTGCTGCAGGGGACAGGTGCTGGCAGTCTGGCACAGGACCACGGTTTGAAGGGGGTTGTTCTGAAGTCAAGGAAGGGAAAGAGAAATATCATGGAGCAGTGGGAGGGAAGAGGTGACACCTTCTCTGTCTGCTTCTGTCGCCGTATTGACACCTGGTGTCACATCCCAAGTCTCTGGAACAGGCGAGCATGGGTGGCACATGCCATGTGAAGCAGTATAGCTTGCTGGAATTTCATCCTGCCCCTTGTCTTTGCACTTCTCTCATGTGAAAATATATCCAGACTTAAAAACTGTAGAAAGAAATGGCCACTTCTAATATTGCTAATGGTTTTACCTGTATCCTTCTAATTTCCTGTGGGTGTAAATACACGATAGCCCTTGGTGCAGGGAGTTTCACCTGGTACTTTGTTTGAGTGCTTAGGGTTGGCTTGGAGGCCACCAGGCTGGACCTGTGTGCCTCCAAGTTCCTCCTAGGCTGAGGAGATTGCTTTGTGGTGTGGCTGTAAGCAAGCACTTTGCTGGCCCTAAAAATGCCAAGCCACAAAGCTCTGTGTTAGCACAGCCAGCATGTACACAAGGTGGACCAGCTTCCTGGGAAAGTGCAGGATCTCCTTCAGCCAGGCAGCTACCACGCTAATCCTTGTGCTAAATCAGGCAGGTAGGTTTGAGACCCACCCTGGCGCTGCCTTCTGCCCAAGACTGCCACCCACAGTGGGCTGCCAGACCCTTCTGCCTGGCTTAACCCCAGGAGGGGGAAAATGGCTGAAAATCCCACAAGGAGAGAGATGTCCCGTATCGCATTACGTTAGACGTCTCTGTCTCCCAAGTGCAAGGTCAAGACACCATCTGAATTTCGCCCTCTTGATGTCTCTTCAGGAAGTGTGGCCATTTGCCGTGGGCCACCAGGGTTCTGCTGCATCTCTGGGGGCGGCTGGTTGAAGACCTGGTCTTCACAGTTTTTCTGTCTGCAGGGACATGTGGAAGTTCAGATAACAGAGCTACAGACTTTGCAAAGGTTTCTTGACCCCCATATTACATTGAGTTATGTGAGAAGCAGAAGGAAAAATACAGTCCTTTTTCTTGGCAACAGATACTTTCACTGCTATAGCATGTTTTCAGAATTTAGGGCAAATTCTTCCAAAATGTCCTTCAGCAGGTAAAGTTCGCATGGTTTTCTGCTCTACAGAAACAGGTACGTTACTGTGCAGTCAGAACCAGCCTGCTGTGCTGGACAAACGCATCCCTCTCATTCCCTGTTCCTGATCTGAGACTGAATTGTGTTCAAGGCCAGGTTGGATGGGGCTTTGAGCAACCTGATCTAGTGAGAGATGTCCCTGCCCATGGCAAGGGGGTTGGACTAGATGATCTTTGGAGGTTCCTTCCAACCCAAACCATTCTATAGTTACAAATTCTCTCATTACAATCTGATTCCTTGTTTTGCTCCTGAGGCAACTCTAGCATTCCTGTCCCACTGCAGGCAAGCTGGAACAAAAGTGCTTTCCCTCAGTTTCATCCCATTTGTCCAGGTCCAGCCTATGTATCAGCCGATGCCTGTCAGTTACTCCCTGCTTCAGACAGACACAGTGGTGCTACTTCACATAGAGTAAAGCCACCAGGACAATGGTTGAGCATGCAGCCAATTTACAAAAAGAGATCACAATCCGTATGGTGTTGTGTTCCCCAAACCCTCCTCGCTATTACCAGAACAAATGAGGAGACGGCAAAGAACCCCGCGTTTACCTTGTCTTAATACAGACGAAGGTTTTGCAGTCTAAGGTAAAAGCAAACTTTCAGTGGGTGTCTGTGTGCATGACTTTCTCTTAAGTGGTTAGAGACAACGTCCCTGACAAATCTTACCAGATGTGATTACAAGATGCTGCGCCAAAAGTTACCATCACATCTGGATGCTGTCAGCTGAGCTAGATTTAGCACTTTGCATTGCAGCTACTTGCTTCAGCGGTGCCCTGGGTCTCGGTGCCATTTCAGCGGGATTCAAAAAAGAAATGACAGAGCTCAACTACGTGCTTAGGTTTCAGCTTAGGCATGTGGTAGTAGATCCTTTTTAAAAATTCTTCAGGCTGTTGCTGCTCACTTTTTTGTACTAATCCCCACTGGGGGGATGTTTATTTTATTAAAGATGTCTTTGAATAGAGACTGTGAGAATAAAGAATTAGCAAAAATTCTGCTAGTCTGACATAGTTTTAGTTTCTGAAATTCAGTAGAGAATTGTGTTGCTGCAACTTGAGGGTGAAAGAGGAAAAAGAAGATAATTTTATGCCATATTACTCTTCTGCCCTTTCCCACCCCCCTTTCTTTGTTCTTAAAGGGCTATTTTAATCAAACAATCACAAGATTGCTACAAAGCCATGAGCTCCAAATGTCACTGTTTTATGGGCTGGAAAAATGAATAAGTAATTTGTTGCAGACAATACTGTGTACTTTGCTCTTCCCCCCGTCCAGCTTGGACTGCAGTGACCATGGGGTTTTGTGCCTGCAAACTCATCTGCAGGATCCTGTGGCCAGCCTGTTCTGCCTGCAAAGCCACAGCTGGGGGAAGTCGGTGCGAAATTGCACTGGTTAGCAGGAGGTTTGGTAATGCAAACGTGCAGCCTACCCCTCTGAACTCTGTTACGACCTGGTCGCAACTAGTTCATAAATCCCTTGGAGTAAATTAAGGTGAAACGACACCAAATAACTGGTATGAAATGAAGAACAATTTATTAATACAGGGAAAGTAGCATGGTCATAAGCGTCCGGGGTTTCTAACGGCATTGAGAAAAGAGAGGAAAAGAAAAGGAAAAAAAGAAAGAAGATAGAGACTATGAGAGAGAGTAAAACAGATCACCACCCTTGGATCCAGCGATGTAAGTTGTCTGTAGAGTTGGTAAATTGCTTGCAAAGTTGCTCCTCGCTTGATAAATCGCTTGCAGGATGGGTCCTCAGGTGGGAGGTGGGAAGTTCTAAATACTAAATACTTTAGGTCATTTGCATGTGAGATAGCAGAGGGTGGTAACATCCCTCTTGTCTCCCCTCCTCTGCTCGCTTCTCATGCTAATTGGGACGCCTGTGCATTTGTAGTCAGATTGTTCTCGAAATGAGTAGGTGGTCCCCCAAGGGGTGTCTGGTGGTTGTGATCCCCCCTAATTGTGGTGTCTGCTCTATGACCCTGCTTCTGCACAAGTGTGGTTGATGCCTTGCAAAGTTGTTGCGCATGTAGATTGGCCCCAAGGAAAAGATACCATCCGGCCTCTTCAGGACTTATCTCTTCCTCCAGCCAGAGTTGTAAATCACACCAGTTAAGGCACATCAGGGGTATTGTTCTGTTCCCAAGGCCCTTATCTCTTGCAGGCCTCTAGCACCCATCCCCTCCTCCAGCCAGAGTTGTCAAACAAGTTGTTTAAGGCATACAAACTCTGTCCGTGACACTCTCACACATCTCTGCCCTATGGAAACTGATAGGACAGCCAAGGATTTTCTTCTTCTGAAACTCTGGGCTATTTATACAGTTAGGTTTTGGGTTTTCTCAATACCAGAACACTTCAAGACAACTTCAGTGGGAGTCATGAGATCTCTGCCACTTAACACAGGAAAGGCTACGTCTTTCCACCAAAGACATGTCCTGATGCTGTCCAGAATATGGACTAAGAGTGTGTTCCTCACCAGCACCTCTCCCATGTGCCTGGACAGCTGAGTATAGAGAAATCATGGTTCTTCTGGTCAAAAAAAGAGGAGATTTCTTTTCAGCAGCTTGACTCTGGCAGATGATATAGTGGTATCCCTCACAGCTGACCCTCCCTTTAGATCCCTGGTCTGTTGGAAGGCATGCCCAGTTCAGGCTGTTTCCTATATAATGCAGTAAGCGTATAAAGCTTGGGTGTCGCCTGATCAGCTCTCGACGGGGGACCCTAAAGAAAGCAAAGAAAGGTGGGGAACTGGGGCACTGTTTGATAGGCCCTACAGAAAAAAATATTTTGGAAGAGGAACCAGTGGAGAAATTGTTTCACATGCTGTTAGTAGTGAGGTTCCTGTGCTGGAAGAATATGAAAGAGCAAAATAGGCCTGGGTAGGAGGAATGACGACAAGAAGGGGATTAAGAGTAGGCAAGTGTGTTTAAAGAAGGTAGCTGCAGCAGCTCCCTCAAAAATTGATGAGCCATGGAGCAGCTGAGGTGGAAAGATATAAAATGTTGTCCTAAGCGTAATGGGCACTTTGACTTTATACTTGAAAAGCTGCAAGTGAGAGATTGGAAAGGAGGAAGCTGTTGGTCAGGGCATGAAGAGCAACGCTGAACATATGTTACCAGTCTCTTCTTGTCCAACGTGGTGTAACAAAGGGGAGGTAGGGGATGGAAAGTAGGTGGGGTTGAAAACTCTTGAGTCACAGACAGGGATGAAACTTGTGTAGCTGGGAAGGTAGAAACAGCAAAACAATGCAAATAGCTGATGGGGGGTATTACAAAGTGCCCAAGGGTGAGGCATAGGATCATAGAGAGAATCAGGTTGGAAGGGATCTCTGGAGCCATGTAGTCCAAACTACTGCTCAAAACAGGCTTAATTTCAAAGTTTGAGCAAGATGCTCATGGCTTTGTCCAAAATAACCTAAATTTTTTTTCGAAGATTGTGATTCCACAGCTTCTGTGGGCATTTCTCCACTAACCTTGATGCAAGCCAAAGAGGTTTTTTTCTGCTAGTGCTGATTATCAGTAAGAAACTTCTTCCATGGAGGCCTTTGTATTACCAGTTCCTGAAGTAATCCACGCAGCTCAGAGGAAGCACTTTCTATTACATTGCCATATATCCTACAGGGTGGCTAGCGCTGGGCGTTGTGAAAATGTTCCTGTTCCCTTGTCCAAAGACTAGAATAGAGTGCAATGAGTTGATGTTAGCTATCTACATTGAAGTCCTCCCTAACTTAAACAGGGTTAAGGGAAAAACAATTATTAAATGTTTATAAAATCTAACCAATGAAGGTGTTAATGCCAGAAGGGAGAAACCATGTTTAATGCACTTTCCCAAATTCAGACCTGAAAGATTTCTGTCCTCTTCTCTTCACCCACATCGCCATGGACCACTTGAGTTCTTCTGAGTTTTTCTTTTGAAGAAAGAACCATGAAAAACAGTGCTAGCTTTTATGCCCCAGATCTTATTTGGGACTTGCTTTGGTCTTCATTGAAATAATCTCCCTCCATTTACTTCCTGGAATTCTATATTTTTGATTTCCCTGACTTTTAATATTTGTTCCTCTGTCTTTCTTTATACCTTGGGAAACGGTGATGTCCTGTTCTTACGCCAGGACTGGGCATCTCCTTCCCTCGACAGAACAATTACAGAATATGAAACTTTTCCATGCGCTGAACCTTCTAGTCCATATGAATATAAACACAGATGTGCTTCATACATACAAGTAAGATTAAGGTGTGCATCTTGTGACTGGCTTTTGACTAAGAGAGTGGATTTCCATCCCATCCATGTTGTTACTGGATATAAGTAACTAGCTCACATTTCAGTCTTTAAGAGCTATAAGGCAGCGTAGGAAGTCAGGAAGTTACTTTAACATACTAAGAGATGGAAAAGCAGAGAGATTATAAGAATAAGTTATAGGGAAGAGCTTGGTGAATAGAAACCACAACTTAATAACAATAGAGCATGACAGCAGACAGTGGAGACTAATAGTGATCAGTTAAATGGCATGATCCCAGTGGGAACAATTAAAGTAAATGTCTATCAGAAATATTAAATATAGGCTAGAAGAACAGCAATCAGTCTGAGTGATAGGAAGATGCTGGTGTGCATGCAGGATGAAGAGACCTTCTGAAAACAATACAGAAAGTCATCTGTGGAGGTAAGTTTCTCCTAAGCAGAGCTCAGGCATGCTCCATATAAAGTGACCAGCAATGAGCATGTTTAGGGAACCATGTGCCAGACATTAATGTCATGCAGCTGTCACTGCATATAGCAAATGTTCTGCTTTATACGAAGTATTCCCCTGACACAGTATGGGAAATACTGGGTGGATGGGGAGGTATCCCAAACACTTACACTATGAGAGATTTAGAGTGATAACATTTTCCATACATCAGCAGATTTCCAGGTTTACCAGAGTCTGGATGAGTTTTCGTCTCAGAATTCCAGTTCAGATAGATAGCTTATACCTGTAAATATCACAGAAACATTTTCCATTTGCAAAAGGAAAATGGTAAAGCTTTGTCTAGAAATACTAAAGAAGATTAATAGTTACTGTCTTCAGTGTGCTTTGCTTTGTGTATTATTCTTGCTGCTACAATTAAGGATTTCTTGTCATTACCACTTTCCGTGTGTCACTGTGGTTTTCTAGAATTTATTGGGGAGAAAAGAGGCAAAGACATTTCATTCATCATTGCAAGTTCCTTTTATATGTGTTAATGCACTTTATATGAAGTGATTACACTGACAACAGCAGCATTTGGACCCTTTTTTATTATGCAAATAACTTGCCCTGCATTAACTAATATGTGTCCCCCTGGGGCAGAATCAGAATTGCATCACTTTGTCCAAACTGCTCTGAAAGATCATACCTGACATCTCAAGTATCCACAAATAAATCATTTTCCTTCCCTTGCCTGCCTCCTCACCAGATATTTGCTACAGAGATGCTTGTTGAATGCAGACAACTTGTTCCTGTGCCTGACAGTGCTCTCATCATCCACAAGCTACATACAGATTTCTAGGCTGAGCCACCTCACCTAACTTAAAAAGACATTGGTGTTGATGCCTACATCTCAGGTCAACAGCAAAACTCTCTGAATAGTTATCAGAGACAAAATGGGACTTTATAATGTTATTTATCTGACTGACTTTATTTTGTACAAAATATTCAATACCTCTTCTGTCAGATGGTTACAAAATTAAGACTTTTTCTTAGCCAAGATTTTGAAGCAGCATTGCAGCCTCATCTTCACTGACAATCATTTTACTTTTGAGAATGCCAACTGTTCTTCTTTTGAAATCTTGTTCTCCCCTTCCTCCTATGATGCTTTTCCTTCCTGAGTCTGCTGCATTTCTCATAACTTTTTGCATGTCCTTGAGTGCGTCCATCTGTCCTTCCTTCCTTCCGACTCCATAAGGCTCTGCCTCTTGTTCTTCTCTTCTTCTTATATTGATGTAGTTTCATCCACAAACAAAAAAATTAATTAGCATTGGTATGCAGACAAGCTACAAGTCAAACTCTCCATTCCAGACTTTTTTCCTTATGACAGATTAAAGTCATGGTCCTTTCCCTTGGCTACCTGGCAGGCACAACTCACTGTGACTAAAACAAAACTAAACCTCCAGTTGTAGGTTTTTATGACTTGCTTGCTGCAACATTTATTTTACTTTGGCCTCAGCAATGTAATCTTACCACATTTATATCTGGTTAGATACCTATATCCATTGTGCTGCTGCAGAGGTTATCTTTCCAGCTTCTCACTTTCATTGTTTTGCCACTCTCTTTATGTTCCTCCACTGACCACCTCTCTGTCACATCCTCTTTTTCCATTGTTTTCAAGGTCTTTGGGATGTATCATGAACCACAATGTTGAGTGAAAGGCAAGGAAGGTCATAAGAAGTCCTGAAAGTGAAAAAAAAAATAGTGTACGTGATACAACAGCCAGCAATACCAGCTTTCTGCATCTCAGACTTCTGGGGTGCTCCTGTTCTTGCCCAGTGTGTGCTTGTCTGTCTGTCTGTGTCTGTGCATGCAGGACCCTAGATGAGAGTGGCAGGTTCCTCCAGGCTCATCTGATCCCTGCTTTACTTCAGACCACTTCTTATGTCCTCATCCTTTTTTGGGCACAGAAGGCAACCCTTCAATACTGCTCTCCTTGTTCTTGTTTCTTCACACCTTCCCAGGAACTGCTCTTACACTGAGAAAATGCCTGTATTTCACGTGCTTTCCCAGTAAAGGGGGAGAGAGCTCTACTCTTAGCTTTTAGTGCTCTGATGCACCCCCCCATGCAGAAGCAGCTCTCGTGCTTTATAGCTGTCAGGGACCCCCGGCTGTTTAGGGCTACTGTGGAGGGGCAGCGTGTGCCGGTTCAGGGTGCTGTGCTGCTTGGCCTGGTGCTCATGTGTGCACTGTCTGCACTTGGTGCAAAAGGTAAGTAAGACTCTGGAAGGTTTTACTGATGGCTTTGAAGTTCTGGTGGATGGACCCCACTGTTCCCAAGGTAAGAGCCACTCCTGCATCAGTGTTACTCCCTTCTGGGCTGAAATTGGGAGGAAAGAAAAGCTTAGTTTTGAACTGTAAATAAGCAACTTGCCCTGTGGTCACTTCAATTCACCAGATTATCCAAACTGCTTGTGAGTAGTATGAATTTATGGGCATAACTAGGCTAGATGATGCCTGAGCTATAGTGAAACTTAATGAAATATAACAAGGGCAAGTGTAGAGTCCTGCATCTGGGCAAGAACAACCCCATGTACCAGTACAAGTTGGGGACAGACCTGTTGGAGAGCAGCGTAGGGGAAAGGGACCTGGGGGTCCTAGTGGACAACAGGATGACCATGAGCCAGCAGTGTGCCCTTGTGGCCAAGAAGGCCAATGGCATCCTGGGGTGTATTAGAAGGGGTGTGGTTAGCAGGTCGAGAGAGGTGCTTGTCCTCACCTCTACTCTGCCCTGGTGAGGCCACATCTGGAGTATTGTGTCCAGTTCTGGGCCCCTCAGTTCAAGAAGGACAGGGAACTGCTAGAGAGAGTCCAGCGCAGAGCCACGAAGATGATTAAGGGAGTGGAACATCTCCCTTCTGAGGAGAGGCTGAGGGAGCTGGGTCTCTTTAGCTTGGAGAAGAGGAGACTGAGGGGTGACCTCATTAATGTTTATAAATATGTAAAGGGCAAGTGTCATGAGGATGGAGCCAGGCTCTTCTCAGTGACATGCCTTGACAGGACAAGGGGCAATGGGTGCAAGCTGGAACACAGGAGGTTCTGCATAAATATGAGGAAAAGCTTCTTTACGGTGAGGGTGACCGAACACTGGAACAGGCGGCCCAGAGAGGTTGTGGAGTCTCCTTCTCTGGAGACATTCAAAACCCGCCTGGACGCGTTCCTGTGTGATATGGTCTAGGTAATCCTGCTCCGGCAGGGGGATTGGACTAGATGATCTTTCGAGGTCCCTTCCAATCCCTAACATTCTGTGATTCTGTGATTCTGTGAAGTATCAATATAATTTCTATACGGGTCATCTAAGCCCCAGCTCTTTTACTCTAGCGAGTTGCACAGATTATAGTAATTTATGTCAATGCATTTGGTCACCGAAACCCTGGATTTGTTGTTTGCTTTTATTTTAATGGGAAGCTTTTGCATGTAGATGGGTTGCTGTGGTTAATAGATAGCTGAGCTAATGTAACCAAGCATAAGAGTCATAAGTAAAATTGTGGGCTGCAAGGAAAATTAAGACATTTCAAAAAATATAATTTGTTTTTTATTTGTTCAAAGGAAGACAGGGTTTAAGGTTGCAGTATCCCTGTTGTACTTCTGCACTTGAGCAAGCCACCACTGGGGCGTAAATACTGTAAAATTATTAGAAACTTTGCAGTGACTTTAAGCTATATTAAAGGTAACCTTGTTTAAATTAGTCTAACCTGTGACTTTGCCATAATATTAAATATCTAGTATTGTGAGAGTTGACTCTCAAAACTAGACATTTTTCCTGTCAACCATAGCTGTGGCTTTGAAGAGCCGAGGATAACACAAGGAAGAAGCTAGAGACAATCCAGTGGGATTTCTTGTCCTGTCTGTTTCTTCTTCCCTTTACTTCCAGTAAATAAGATGGTCTAAGCATTTTATTTTAGGACTTCATCAAAAGCCTCCTAGGAATTGATGGAGAGTTGCCCCTCTGTCTTCTGCAAGCTCTGGATTAGCCTCTGAGGAAGGCGGCCTAGCCCATAGGGCTGGATGTGCTGGGTGTGGCATAGCATGAGAGAGGAGTGGAGGAGCTCCTAGGTCTGAGGGCATCAGGACCTCACTGTAGGCAGCCCCTCCATATAGGCAGCTTTATGGAGATACACCTGGGCACCGACTGGATCAGAGGCATAGAGATGGCTCTCTGACACGACACTTTTTTCACCCCCTTAAGCAGGCTATGCCTGTACTTTATCATCACAAAACAGCAACCCCAATGACAGTGGTAGTTTTTCCTTTGATTTTACAAAAGCAAAGGCAAGAACTTTCCAATTCACAAGCAAATAAGGTGAAGAGAGATGTGTCATTGCAATATTAGTAATTACATTTCTCCTTCCAATGCAGAAACACTCTGTGTTATCACTCTAATGTGATGGCAAGCTTACCTTTGTTGGAAAACTAATGCCCTTTATCTAAAGAATAAAAATAAATTCAATCTTTTATCACAACAATCAAAGATATCGAATGATGTATTTATTCTTAGCTATGTCTTTGTCTTATATTCCTATTGAAATTTAAATTAAAAGAAAAACTACTGAACTAAAGCATAAGACAGTAGAATAAATTAGTGTGAAATATATATTTTTGTAAAAGATTTTGTGCTTCTTCAGGTGATGTTCAGAATCTAGATCAAAACTGAAACAGTGTTTCCAAGGCCTAGTCAGAGTTTAGAAATTATTAACATTAAAAATAGCTCATAGTCTGTTGCTGAGCCATTCTGTCTTCTCAGCTAGTTTGTCTTTGACGCCTTGTACAAAGCACAAGATGGAGAAGCACATTTCTTATCGCATTCTACTGCTCAAACACGCATCAGTCCTTAATGTCAGGCTTCTCATACCCTTGGATGAGTTCAAAGTATAAACTTTCAACCAAGGAACTGCTAAAGCATTTATCTCAGGGAGACAGAGTCCTTTACAGTATGCTGCAGCTCTCCTCGGCAATCATCCCAGCTGCAATCTGGCAATATCTAAAGCTCTGTTAGAATAATTACAGTGAATCCTGCACTCCTGCTATTGGAAGGCAAAGCCTGCCTTCAGTTTTCCATTTTCAAAGCTCCCCAGCTTTTCACACTGCCTTATTCTTCTAGTTAAAGTTGGCAAGGATGAGAAACAGAGAAAAGGTTGTTATTCCTTTTTTCCCCCCTTGCCTCTTGATTAGTTTCCAAAAGTGATTTGCATGGGATGTAGTCTTGATACATACTTTTGTTCTCTCTAAATCTAGCAACACAAATCTTCTGTATTTCTTTTCCTCCCCCCCAATGAATCTTCTGTGCCCAGCATCCCTTTCTGAGGCCTAGTTTGTGTGTGCTGTCCATCTTTCCATCTTCATTAATGTACATGTTTCCTCTTTCTGGCCTCATGGCCTCTAAACTCTCACCCACATCAGACTTGCTAATATACCACTACTGAAATAATCCCTTGCCTCACAAGGCAAGTAATGCCATGCCTGAGTCCCTTGATATCCTCATACTTTATATTTCCCATTCAAATACTCTCCTCGGATTATTTGCTCCTCACTGCAGGACATTATGCGATGTTTCCCATATCCGCATTTTTTTACTTCTAACCAGCTCCTTTTATGGCTCTTTTTTAATCAAGCACTGGCTTTTAAAAGGATATTGGCCATCCTGGGGAGGGCTCTATGGGAAGGAATTATGTGAGATGTGAACCGTAGAACCTCAAAGAGAAGGCCGTCTCATCATCAGTTCTGCACTCCTCTGGGGGGTGATTAACTCACCAGCCTTGCCGCTGGCCAAATGCTGCTCGCTTGTTGGATGAGTCCTTAAACCCTCTCTTTGTCTTAGGTATCCACAGAGGAGCAAGCATGACCTAAGACCTGACTTCCACAGACCTGAAAGGAATTACTCTTAGAATTTAATGATTAAGCTTTAAGCCTACATGAATTTTCAGAGAGCAATTTTCCATTCCTGAAATCACAGAATCACAGAATCACACAGAATCACAGAATGTTAGGGATTGGAAGGGACCTCGAAAGATCATCTAGTCCAATCCCCCTGCCGGAGCAGGATTACCTAGACCATATCACACAGGAACGCGTCCAGGCGGGTTTTGAATGTCTCCAGAGAAGGAGACTCCACAACCTCTCTGGGCAGCCTGTTCCAGTGTTCGGTCACCCTCACCGTAAAGAAGTTTTTCCTCATATTTATGTGGAACCTCCTGTGTTCCAGCTTGCACCCATTGCCCCTTGTCCTGTCAAGGGATGTCACTGAGAAGAGCCTGGCTCCATCCTCATGACACTTGCCCTTTACATATTTATAAACATTAATGAGGTCACCCCTCAGTCTCCTCTTCTCCAAGCTAAAGAGACCCAGCTCCCTCAGCCTCTCCTCATAAGGGAGATGTTCCACTCCCTTAATCATCTTCGTGGCTCTGCGCTGGACTCTCTCTAGCAGTTCCCTGTCCTTCTTGAACTGAGGGGCCCAGAACTGGACACAATATTCCAGATGTGGCCTCACCAGGGCAGAGTAGAGGGGGAGGAGAACCTCTCTCGACCTGCTAACCACACCCCTTCTAAAACACCCCAGGATGCCATTGGCCTTCTTGGCCACAAGGGCACACTGCTGGCTCATGGTCATCCTGTTGTCCACTAGGACCCCCAGGTCCCTTTCCCCTACGCTGCTCTCCAACAGGTCTGTCCCCAACTTGTACTGGTACATGGGGTTGTTCTTGCCCAGATGCAGGACTCTACACTTGCCCTTGTTATATTTCATTAAATTTCTCCCCGCCCAACTCTCCAGCCTGTCTAGGTCTCTCTGAATGGCTGCGCAGCCTTCCGGTGTGTCAGCCACTCCTCCCAGTTTTGTGTCATCAGCGAACTTGCTGACAGTGCACTCTATCCCTCATCCAAGTCATTAATGAATATATTGAATAGTACTGGTCCCAGTACTGACCCTTGAGGGACTCCGCTAGACACAGGCCTCCAACTGGACTCTGTCCCATTGACCACCACTCTCTGGCTTCTTTCCTTCAGCCAGTTCACAGTCCACCTCACTACCCGATCATCCAGACCACACTTCCTCAGTTTAGCTGCGAGGATGCTGTGGGAGACCGTGTCAAACGCTTTACTGAAATCGAGATAGACCACATCCACAGCTTTACCATCATCTATCCACCGGGTTACGTCCTCATAAAAGGCTATCAAGTTGGTTAAGCATGACTTCCCCTTGGTGAAGCCATGCTGAGTGCCCCTAATGATCCCCCTATCCTTGATGTGCCTAGAGACAGCATCAAGGACAAGTTGTTCCATCACCTTTGCGGGGATGGAGGTGAGGCTGACCGGTCTATAGTTACCCGGGTCCTCCTTCTTGCCCTTTTTGAAGACTGGAGTGACATTCTCTTTCCTCCAGTCCTCAGGCACCTCTCCCGTTGCCCACGACTTAGCAAAGATGATGGAGAGTGGCCTAGCAATGACTTCCGCCAGCTCCCTCAGCACCCGCGGGTGCATCCCATCAGGGCCCATGGATTTATGGACGTCCAGGTTGCTTAATTGGTCCCTGACCCAGCCCTCGTCTACCAAGACAGATTCCTCCTCTATCCTGACTTCTTCTGGGGCCTCAGGGGTCCGGGGCTCCTCAGGACAGCCTCCAACAGTATAGACAGAGGCAAAGAAGGCATTCAGTAACTCCGCCTTCTTTTTATCCTCTGTCTCCAGGGCACCCACCTCATTCATCAGTGGGCCTACATTGCCTCTAGTGTTGGTTTTACCTGCAATGTATTTGAAGAAGCCCTTTCTGTTGTCCTTGACCTCTCTTGCAAGGTTTAATTCCAAGGAGGCCTTAGCTTTCCTAGTTGCCTCCCTACATCCTCTGACAACAGACTTATATTCCTCCCAAGTGGCCAGCCCCACCTTCCATGATCTGTACACCCTCTTCTTCCACTTGAGTTTGCCCAGCAGTTCCCTGTTTAACTATGCAGGTTTCCTGGTACCCTTTCTTGACTTCCTACCTGCTGGGATGCTCTGATCTTGAGGTCGGAAGAAGCAGTCCTTGAATGCTAACCAACTATCTTGGGCCCCCTTACCTTCTAGTACCCTGTCCCATGGGATTTCCCCTAGCAATTGCTTGAAAAGGCCAAAGTTGGCCCTCCTGAAGTCCAGGGTTGCAATTCTGCTAGCTATTCTGTTCCTGCCACATGAGATCCTGAACTCTACCATCTCATGGTCACTACAACCAAGGCTGCCCTCAACCTTCACCTCTTCAACCAGACCCTCCTTGTTAGTGAGGATAAGATCCAGCAGCGCTCCTCTCCTAGTTGGCTCATCCACCATTTGCATCAGAAAGTTATCATCAATGCACTGGAGGAACCTCCTGGACTGAGGATGGCTGGCTGAGTAGGCCTCCCAGCAAATATCAGGGTAGTTGAAATCCCCCACGACAACCAGGCCCTGTAATTGCGAGAAAAACAGATTCTTTTCAGGCATCCCAGACTGGGAAATTTTGACATAAAACCCTTTAGTAAATACCCTGTCCAGTAACTAGCCTAATGCTGTTTTTAATTTCCCATAAGAACCAGTTTCTGGCAGTTTCTAGCATGACCCTTTTCTTGAAGGGTTATGCCCTGTAAGAGAGCATGGTTTCTTTGAGGAATGCTTCCTATTGCATTTTTAAAATTGCTACTCTAATGATTTCTGCTGGTGTACTCACTTCACATCTCACTTTCCTCGCTCTGCATCCCATATTCTGAGGAAGAAGATGTTTTATTTATCACTGCCTCTCACCAGGCCACCAGAATGAGAGGATGTATTTAATCTGTCCCAATTGTCTGGTTCCCCGTCTTCCTTCAGATTGCTTCCTCTCAAATTGCCTTGAAGTTAAATTACTGCAAAGACATTGGAAACTAGCATCCATATTTAGAGCATAAGAAATATTTTTTGAGTCCTCCAACCAGTTTAATATCTTTTTTCATTAATGAGAAATGAATTAGACTCTGCTCCAGTACCAGCGCTCTCTGCTCTGGCCTTTATGAACTGGGATTTGCAGAGAGAGCCTCAGATGGTGCATTAAAAGGCACCTGGTTCTGGTAGGTGGTTGGTTTGACTTTCTATGGCACTGGCAAGACAAGGCTGTCACCTGCAACTTTTAGCACTGCATGTAGGCCTAAAGGCAGTGCCTATTTCAAGCCTGGTCACCATGTGAGGTTCCTGTCAGAAAGCAGATGGTTACTGCTTCTGGCGAAGTGCAGCCAGCGCTTCTGGGGGTAGCTGAGATCCGAGAGGGATGCAGCAGTCCTGCCCCTGGGCTTGACTTGGTTTCACAGTTATGTAGACCAGAGGAAAACATCTGTTACGGTACTTTCCCCTCTGCTTCCTCACAAAGTAAGGTGGTCTCCTTCTCATCTAGATTAATGTAAGCCTCAGAGAAAGAAACAAAGTTTCTAAGGGAGTCAGAGCATCACGTTGCCTGTATTCAACTAAAATTAAATGAAAAGAAACTGAATTGCATACTAAGATATCTCTAGCCCATATCACCTTGTTCCGCATTGCAAATATGTTTAGTGAAAGCAGTGATTTACCACGCCATTCATTAAAGATTAATTTCCTTGCATGAATGGTTCTTGTATCAGCGTATGAGGCACATTTTTGAACATGGGCTTGAGTTTTTACTATAAAAGATCTCTAACCCTTCTTTCTGAGGCAGTTCTTTTAAGAAGATACTAAAAAAACCACGTTTATTTCTCATGCATTGTTTTTTGGGTCTCAGGCTGTATGTGGCAAGGATGTAAATTTGGTGATCTACAGTGAAAAACACTCACACTGATTCCTTTTAATGAAGCAATGCTGATTATGAAGATTTAGCTTATCTGTATGCTTTGAGTTAGAGGAATTACTGTGATTAGTTCTGGCTCTTTCTGTTGATATGTCACAGATTAAATAAACACAAAGTCTGGCAATCTGTGGCACTATTCCCGTTCTCTCTAATTTTATGTTACAAAACCTGAAAGACATGGAGCCAGCTTGCAGGCCACAGTTACACTTACCACACCTGGATCCCTAGTAGGAGTGTTGTTAGGATGGCCAGAGCTCTTGCCTCACCTCTGCTCTTCCCAAGTAAATCCTCTCAGTTGAGTCAATCCACTTGGCATGCCAGGTAGGCTCCTGGGGGAACAGGCTGGAGAAAATACAGGGGCAGAAATCACTTCTCGCTACCCTAATATGTGCTTGGCTTTATAAGGCCTAAAGGCATTATAATAAGGCATTATTCCTGTGTGACCAATCCCTTTCTGAATCCACCACCCAGGCAGGATACCCTGCAGGGTTGTGTGTATCTCTGCCTGTGTCAGCAGCTCCCTAGGATGCTTCTGACAGTCAGGGTGAGAGCTTGAAACCACTTGAGGGAGAAATATCGAGTGGATCTTGACTATGAAAGATACCATGTTTGGTCTTTCCCACTCTGAAACTCCCAGGACATAAGAGGCCAAAGCACACACCGAAGGAAACACAAGGTCCTCCCACTGCATGATCTCTTTTCTGACTCAGTGGTATCTAACACTGTGACATATGCTTGAAGATACACTTGCTTGGTGTTGTCTGTGTGTTTGCAGTAACAGGGGCCTGGAGGGGCATTTGTGCATGAAAATGAGGTGAGTGGCAAGACAAGCTGGTAGTGTTGCGCTCCTCAGAGGGTTTGCTGTCAAGAACAGCGACAAAGATGGTGGCTTGGGATGTCAGGCACATTACTCAGACAGTATTTACAGCTATTTCTGGGTCAAGGGCTGAGGCAAGAATTGGATATGAAATTACCCTTCCCTCTTAACACAGTACTATAAAATAAAGAAAAATGAAAAGCAATTTCAGGAATTGTGGGGTGAAAATTGGACAGAAGTAAATTGTTCAAGCTGCTGCCAAAAGAGACAATTATGGACACTCTCTGTGGCAGTCAAATTCTCTTTACAGTTATCATTACAGTGCTGTAGTGCCTTGGAGCCCTTTCCATGGAGCTAGACCTCACTGGTCTCAAGAATTGTTTTCTGTGAGTGTTCACCATTTCTTTAGAGAAAGATATGCTCCCATCCGCGTGTGGTTTTTGATTCTCTATTGCAATGAAAGGAGGAGACTCTCCTATGATACTCCACACATGGAGTCCAGCTGGGAGTGTTGCGGCATCACCCTTTAGTTTGCTGGGTGCTGCCCATGTGAGTGTGCATTGGGCTGAGCAATAGCACTGCAGGAGAAAAGGGAAAAGACAGCTCCAAGAGCTCTGGAGCAGCCAAGGGCTGTAGCTTCTCTGTACAGAGTGTCTGCAATATCAGCTTAAGGTAGTGCTGCTCTTGTAACTAACAGGGCGATACAACTGTCTGTGGGACTAGGCTGTAACCTGGCTTATGAAACTGGCCCAGCTTTAAAAAGCAAAGATATGCTTTAATCTCACTTTAAAACCAAAACCAACCCATTGAACTGCATTGAAGCTCTGCCTAAGACTGACTTTTTATTGCATTGGTCTGATGCACAAGGACTGATAAACTAAAGTTCCAGGGTTTTAATTCCTGCCCTAGCCAGGTCACCTGAGTTAGTATTTATGTCTTGTTGTGGAAGTAGCTGATTTGAAGCTCCCTGACATGTGCACCTCTGGACCTCTCCAAATTGAGCAGGCATCAGAAAAACCTAACCATTTCTCTTAAATAATGTCTAAAAAGGTGTGCTACCAGACTCAGCAAAGCAAGGACAGGATGGGTGGTGTCTGCTTCCCGTGTACTTCCCATCTGATAAGTCTGTGTTTTCAACTTCTCAAAGGAAAAAAAAAGCATGTAAAAGCCCCACAAGAAATGAACTTAATGAGTTATCATTTCACCTAAGTAACAGCTTCCTCACAAAACATTTATTAGTAGTAGTTGTCATGAGAGAATGATTCTCATTATTACAGTCATGAAGCTGGGGTGGGGAGACGGGAAATGGATGTTTCCAAACCCCATCCCCTTGGTCTGCTGAACTACAGCTGAAGAGATCACTCGTTTTCAAAGTAGCTGAGCAAATCAACAAAATAACTATTGCTGAGGGGCAGACAACACATGATTTGCTATTGAATATGGAACAATGGGTGAATTTAATTTTCACTGCAAGCTGAGCTCTCATTTCCAAGGCAGCCTGTCAGGATCCTCAGTGTCACAGGGGCTCTTTTGTTGCTGCCAGGAGCACTCATTTTGATGGACAGTAGAAAGTTGTCTGTTTCTTCAACTGGGCCCTCACTGCACAATTCAGGCATGAACAACTAATCAGCCAGGCATTGCTATTGCATTGATTTTTGGGCAAGGTGTTCTATCATTTTATGGCATTGAGTTTAGACACAGTTGCTTTAATTTCCTGAGGAAACATAATGAAATTTCTATGAAATAAATAAGCTTTCCCCCATAATTATGTCGTTCTTTGTTTTTTTTTTTTTCTCTGCAATTTCTCCAGGGACCAACATTTTTGTTTCTTAGACAAGTAATTGAAAATTCCCGTCCCAGTCTAAGGAATCCCTCAGAATTGAATGTAAATGACTGCTCAGCAGTTCCAATGGCAACTGAAACCCATGTGGTTTTAAAAATGAACAGAATGAGAAACTAAGTACATTTTGACTTGGGTGTACCCCCTCTCTGTCCTCTCCCCAGCATCCTACTGGATATTGTGCTTCTTTAGTATGAAGACTTCAGAATGTGTTGTTAAAATCAAGGTAAGAACCCAGTGGCACTGTGGAAAAAAAGTTTCACATTCTCAAAGTAAAGAACCCCTTTTCCCTTGTGAAACATTGTCTTTCATTTAAAGAAAACTGCACAGGATGACACTGAATGGAGATTATTTTTTCCAGCCTTTTTCATATAAAAATAAAACATCAAACAGAGTGCTGAAGGCAAGCAGTGAAGGTTAGTAGCATGGAGGTTTATAACACAGGTCGGTTGGAGAGTCACCAGCTTCTTTCAGAGAAAGTGTAAAATGTGCCATTAAATGGGAAATAATAATTCATGCTGCAAGGTCAGCACCTCCCTGTAGGAGTTCAGCAAAGAGCAGTATCGCTGAAGCATTATTGTTTTATTAGCGTGTTTAATTTTGGCACTGAGAATGAGATGACTGAATAGAGGTGCCCAACTGACCATTAAAAGCGGTATACCAAGGACTTGCTCCCTAGGCTCACTGGAGATTTTTGAGCATGTGAGGAGCTCTCAGACATACTAATATCTTGAAAAAAAAAAGACTAAACTTTTGTTTTTGCCTGCTTCCTCTAAGAAAATCTTTTTCTTGGATGAGAAGAGGAAAT
Organism: Nyctibius grandis; assembly: GCF_013368605.1. Classification (NCBI taxonomy): domain Eukaryota; kingdom Metazoa; phylum Chordata; class Aves; order Nyctibiiformes; family Nyctibiidae; genus Nyctibius; species Nyctibius grandis. The sequence continues at coordinate 109,406,961 of NC_090659.1, forward strand.
AAGATCAAATTACATCATCCTTTCCCAAACTGCTGACCTCAAAATTAAAGTCAGCTCTCAAAAACCCCAACGGCAGAATGATCGTATTTATAAAATAGCTTTCTACTTTTTATTGTTCTTCAGTTTTTGAGATTCTAGAGTGCATTTGCATCATGGTTTCTCTCCTAAAAACAGGAGTATTGGAAATGTGTTTTTAAATGAAAATTTACAGTACCACCTTACTAATGATGTAGAGGGTTTACAGATATCAAGAATGACACCAGATACTGCAAAAGCTCACACCCTGCTTTGAGTTCTCTTCTTTGTCTGTAACTTCCTGCTGTAGAAAACAGGTTCCCTGTTCTCACTCCTGTACTGGAGGAAGAAATTGTCCACAGCTGTTGCTGTCCATGCTCTGCCACAGTTGCCAGGCTTTCTGTTCCCATGCAGCTCTTCCAGGTACTTCCTAAACTGATTCAGGCACAACTAGCCGGGTCAGCTCATGGACTATCAATTTTCTGTTTAGTTTTAATACAAATCTATTAAGCCAATATGCGTGGCTGTGGGCTGAGCAAATTAGGGAGCACCCACCTGAGATGCTCTGCTGGCTGCCTGGAGCAAGTGGTAACACTGGGATGGAAAGAAACCAGTTTGTTGGTAAGAGCACATCCCAGTCAGAAAAAAGGCTTTCCTTACTGGGCCAAAAAGGTGCTTTCCTTGCTTCTCAACCAGTCTACTTTGCTGAATATAGCTAAGGACTGAGCATAGCATTAGTCAGTCCTGCTGGAACGTCTTTTGTATCCGTTTGCTTTATAAATGGCTCCCCCAAAGGGGTTCATGTGCTGCTTTTCCAAATGGTGCCTATGAAGGTCTATCAGTTATTCTCTACCTAGTGGTGATCTACAACATGTTTTTCTTCAGATGTCGTTAACTGTCATAGCATAAATTGAACAAAGATGCAAATGCAATTTACACATTTAATACCACCATGGAGATGATGATTAAATTACCGTTATCACTTTGAAAACACACTGTCCCACGCAAATAGCTAACAAATTAGCCAAGCACTTCGCTCAGCCCTTTACCTAAATAATGTTATTACTTGGCCACTGTGAACACATTTGGTGTCAGACACATTAATAATCCTCTGATCTCATCCCAAAGAAATTATGTCTGATAAACATTTGCTTCACCTGAGATATAGCAGCCCTGTCACACACTGTCGGCCAACTGCAACTTGTAAGTGCTTGAACATCCAACTTCCCTCCTCCCACCCAGGCATGTCCCGAGCAGCCAGCACCCTGCCTTTACAGAAGCCACAGGCTAGCACAGATGCACCAGACGGGCTGCAAACAGGGCAGAAAGTGGCTGGCAGACCGTTGTGCAGGCGGGTGACAGAAATGCAGAGCACGGGGCGCTGCACAGCACTGGAGCGTGTGGCTGTCGGTTAGGCCGCATTTCCCTTGTTCACTTCCCATTAATATTGGCCCAGATGAGCAGGCCGGGGCTCACGCGAGGTAATTTCGGCCCAGCAGCAGGGGTGAGCCTGGAGGTCAGCACCCCCATCCCGGGACATCACGGTCCTGTCAGTCAAGTAGCACAGGCATCTGCTAAGCTGCTTGTGCCACGACACGTTTGCTGTGACCTTCACCTGCGAGGCCGTGGGAAGCCTTCATAGAATCACAGAATGGTTGGGGTTGGAAGGGACCTCTGGATATCATCTAGTCCAATCCCCTGCCAAAGCAGGTTCCCCTAGAGCAGGTTGCACAGGGTCACGTCCAGGCGGGTTTTGAATATCTCCAGAGAAGGAGACTCCACAGCCTCCCTGGGCAGCCTGTTCCAGTGCTCTGTCACCCTCAAAGTAAGCAGGTTTTTCCTCATATTCAGATGGAACTTGCTGTGTTTCAGTTTGTGCCCATTGTCCCTTGTCCTGTCACTGGGCACCACTGAGAAGAGTCTGGCTCCATCCTCTTGATACCCGCCCCTAAGGTATTTGTAAGCATTGATAAGATCCCCCCTCAGTCTTCTCTTCTCCAGGCTAAACAGACCCAGTTCTCTCAGCCTCTCCTCGTAGGAGAGATGCTCCAGTCCTCTGATCATCTTTGTAGCCCTCCGCTGGACTCTCTCCAGTAATTCCTTATCTTTCTTGAACTGGGGGGCCCAGAACTGGACACAGTACTCCAGGTGTGGCCTCATTAGGGCAGTGTACAGGGGGAGGATAACCTCCCTCGACCTGCTGGCCACACTCTTCCTAATGCACCCCAGGATACTATTGGCCTTCCTGGCCACAAGGGCACAGTGTTGGCTCATGGTGAACTTGTCGCCCAGAACTCCCAGGTCTTTGCCTTCCGCAGGCTGACTTTAATTTCGAAGCTGTGAGAGGAGTTGGGGAAACACTGTCATGAGACTGAGCGAGTTATGGCCGGGCACTGGCGAGACCAGAGGGGCTGAGAGCTGGCGCCCGGAGTGACCGGGGATCTGCCGCCTCACTCCAGGGAGGCCGCTGTGGAGCCCCGAGGGGTCTCGGCCCGGCGGGGAGGGCACGGTGTCCCGCGGCCCCACGGCACCGCCGGGAGGAGGAGCCGCCCCGCCCCGCCCCGCCCCGCCCCGCCCCGCTCGCCGTTGCCCGGGACGCCGTTTACGACAGTTTCCCGGGCTCGCCGTACGGCGGGGCGGTTGGTTTCCGGTGGGGACTGCTGTCCGGGTTTGAGAGCGGGCGGAGCTCGGCGGCGCGGAAGGAGCAGCGGCAGCCGGTGCTCGCGCAGGTGGGGTTCCCTTCCTGGCCCGGCCCGGCCTTTCCCCAGGGACCGCATGGCCCCCTCCCTCCCCCAGGCCGGGTGCTCGGGCGGTGTCTTGTGCGAGGTCTGTGCGCTCCTCAGGGCGGCCCTGGCCGCGGCCTCCCGCCTGCAGGCCCGGCAGCGGCAGGGGAGGGATGGGACGCCCTGGGGAGAGCCCCTTCTGCCCCGGGGGGGGCTGGGCTGCGGTACTGGGAGCGGCAGAAGGCAACCGGGAACTTAGTTTTGAGTGACTTCATGCGTTTTGCCACATGTAGCAGAAATACCGCTTGGGATTTCACTTATTACATGTTTCCGTGGTTACAGCTTTAGAAAGAGCCAAGATCGGCCTTCTTTACGCCCTCTCGTCAGATGTTTGTATACATTGATAAGATGGCCCCACCCCCACTTCCCGGCCTTCTCTAGGCTAAACAGTCCCAGCTCTCAGCCTTTCCTTAAATGAGACATAAAAGGCAACTCCTTCTCCTTGTCTTCCTGGTCTGTCTTTCCTAAAGAGTCAGTGTCCCTCCATTACAACATGCTGGTCATGGAGCAGTAATAACTTGAACAGAAGCGGGGACAGCCTGTTTTTGTGGAGCCAGGATGTTACTTGCTTGGTTATATCTTGCTGTAGTGTGAGCCGAGAATTAGGAGGCTCCCACTCACAGACGCTTTGGTAGAGTTGCTGTGACTTGGAGACCTGTGCTAATCATGATGCATTTTATCAAAAAATCTGCTTATATGCCATGTTTAGTACTTGTGCAGTAAGCTGCTGATTCTTGTAACTTGTAGGTAGAGTGAATGATAAAATAGTAAATGGCACATCAGTTAGATGACATTACTTGTTTTGAAATGTAAGGAGTGGGGGATAACTATGGAAAGAAAAGTGTAAGAGGAGGACAGGGTATGGAAAAAGTATGAGGTTTTGATGATGGGCTTTTGAGAGATGAAAGGACAAAGTAACCAGAAACCAAATCTTATTGGGCAAAGATATTTTCAGAAAAAAAAGTAGTGGGAAAATGGTCTGGATAACCTGAGGCTTACACAGTAGTAATGCCTTTTCTCAAGGCAAAGTAGGAAGACTGAGGATTTCAGGCAATATATTGTGTGGGTCCCTCCCTTGCACAGTTGTGGAACTGTTTCTGGCAATAGAAGTTCCCTTCTGTGAATTAACAAGTGTGGGGTGATCCTGCACTGTGTGCTTGCCCCTTTTTGGCAAGCAGTTGAAGGGAAATTCCTTTAACTTAGTAATAGTGAATCATACTGTCCTGCAAAAGTTTGATGTTAAGATGTCTTTTGCTCTACTTGTACTGCTGTGTGATATGTTTAAGAGTGCTCCTTTGCTCAATTCAACGTCTTGGATGTTCAGAAAATACTGTTAACTGGAAGAAAGTGAAACTTATGTAGGACACCATTATCCTACTTTACCTCTTCTCAATTGGTGCCACTTGTACAGCAAGGTATCTGGGGTAATGCCACTCTCTCAGAATCATAGAACAGCCCAGGTTGGAAGGAGCTCGAAAGATCACCTGGTCCAATGTTTTGTGGGAGAGGAAGCCAAGATGAGATTGTCTAGTGCCCTGTCCATACATGTCTTGAAAACCTCCAGTGATGGGGACTCCATCACATCCCTGGGGATGTTGTTCCAGTGATTGATTGTTCTCACTGTAAAAAATTTCTTTCTTATATCAAGATGAAACATCTTCCAGTGAAACTTGTACCCGTTGCCCCTTGTCCTCTCCATGTGGCTCCTTGTGAAGAGAGAGCCTCTGTCCTCTTTGTAGCTGCCCTGTAAGACTGGAATACTGTGATGAGGTCCACCCTGCCCCACCCCCACCCCAGCCTTCTCTTGTCTAGGGAGAAAAGACCTAACTCCTTCAGCCTTTCTTCACAGGGCAGGTTCTCCAGCCCTTTCATCATCTTCGTGGCCCTCCTTTGGACCATCTCCAGTTTGTCCACATCTTACTTGAATTGTGGGGGCCAGCACTGGACACAGTACTCCAGGTGCGGCCTGACAAGCGCTGAGTAGAGTGGGATGATCACGTCTCTATCTCTGCTAGTGATGCCCCTGCGGATGCAGCCCAGGGTCCAATTTGCCTGTGGTGCTGCAGCGGTGCACTGCTGACACCCATGCAGCTTGTTGTCCACCAGGACACCAGATCCCTTTCAGCAAGGCTGCTTCCCAGCCACACAAATCCCGGCCTGTGCTGGACTCTTGGGTTATGTTGTCCCAGGTGCAGGACCTTGCACTTGTCTTTGTTAAACTTCATACAGTTCTTGCTAGCCTGCTCTTCTGGCCTCTCCAGGTGTCTGTAAGATGGCTTGCCCTTCTAACGTGTCCACCTCACCACCCAGTTTGGTGTCATTGGCAAACTTGGTGAGGATGCTTTCAGTCCCATCATCCAGATCCTTTATGAAGATGTTGAGCAGTGTGGGGCCCAGTATTGATCCTGGGGCACCCCACTTGTGACAAGCTGCCAGCCTGGGTAAAAAACGTTGATAAATGGCTACTTTTTGTAAAAGCCTTTTACAGTCTCAGGCATTGTTGCAGTAGTTCATTAAATAACAATTTTCCTATTTTCTTATTTGTTTCTATTTGCATCAGCACTTCAACATGAAATAAAGGTGTTCTGTGAGGATGCTATTAAAAAATTTTGGTATAACTTATTCTTTGCAAACATCTGTGGATTATTTTTACTTCTTTTGTTTATACCTCTAAAATACTGTGAAAGTAAGAGATGTAGCATTAAACACCTTTGTGATGTTTTTATAGTAGCTAGATTGTGGTATTAAATATGCTGCGATCTGTGGAAAAGGTAATGAATTTGTATTTAACCTCCCATCATGTTTAGGTAACTCTCAATTCAGGGAGGCAGTAAAGCTGAGAAAGGAGGTTTGGTTGCAGCAATGAGCCAAAGCTACTGTCATGGAGAAAAGGTTGAAGTCAGGGATGAGAGCACTTAATCATACAGAGGATGTGGGGGAAAAAGGGACAGAGGTTGGTTTTGGCAGAGTTTGAGTTGGTACTAGAAAGCATGATATCTTGAGCATAGAGGCTACGCTTCTTACCATGAGGTTATGTCTCAAGAGGTCTTTGATGGTAATGTAGCTTCATAGGTCCCAACTCTCAGTGTTAACATGTTCTTGTAGGTTTAGATGCTGCTCATCTGTCTTGTTGAAGAATATTAGAAAAACTGGTTTGGAGGTTTTAGAATGAAATTAAATCTGGTATTTTTTCTTATCATTAAGATGTGCTGTATTACAAGGTATGTATATAGGATCTGTGTTGAATTTTGTGATTTTTTTTTTTTTCTTTGATTTGAACAAGAAATAGACCATCATTGTATTTATTGTTCAGCATGTTTTTAAAATGCCATGAATACGAATTACTTCTAGATGGAAATCTTAAAAACATATCTGCAACTTTTGTGTGATACTAAATAAAACCAAATGCACAACCCTAGTTTTGTGGAGGAAGGCAGCCCTAATTTTCTGTATACAACAGTGAGCTTGGAGTTGACTTTTATCACTCAAAACTAACAACTGGGGAGTAAATAGCTCTATAAAGATACCACGTCATTGCTCAGACAAAAGCTAATCAAGTGTTAGAAGTTGCTGGGAAGGGAACGAAGAACAAAGGAAATGGTGTCACAGACATCCTACTGATTTCTTTATAATACCAAATAGCGTATACAGTCCTGGTCCCAGCACCTCAAGGAGAACTGAACACCTTTGGAGAAGGTGGGACTAAAGGTGTCAGAGATGCTCTTGGTACAGACTGTCCAAGGAGACTAAAGGTTTTGAGATGGGGAAAAATAGGCTGAAAAAAGTTAATATGAGAGAGTTCTGTAAAATCGAAAGTGATATGGAGAAGGGAATAGAGAATTGCTGTCTGCTGTTTCTTTCAACACGAGAACTAGGTCATATTACGGCATTTGCAGGTAGCCAGCTCAGAGCAGACAAAAGAAATGAACTTTCAGCTGATGCACAGAGAACTTGTAGGGCTTCTTATATAGCATGTTGCAAATACTGACACTTCACTTCTATCCAGACAAGAATAGCCTAACAGCAAAAAATATATGTTGAAAGTTATTGACTGAAAAGCTGCTGAGCCTCAAATTGCTGGAGGATAACAGGAATATTTTGGAGATGTCTCACTTTGGGCTGAACCCTTTTTCCACTTCCATCAGCTTCCCTGGACATCACTGGACATTTTTCAGTGCGGATACTAGCCTAGATTCTCAATTCTGAGGATGACAGAGCGCTGAGAAACTCAATACAGGGAAACAGGATGGAGCATAATTTGTGAAATACTAGGCACTATGTCTTTACAAGTCCATTTTTTTGTGGAGCGTAGGAAAGGATCTTGAGACATCATTTTCTACATTAACATGGTTTAACCATTAGAGGTGCTTGGTCCCGATGTGGCTATTGAGAAACTTGTGCAGTAACTTTTGCAGTATGACTTTTCAGCTTCTTAGTGAAAGTGGTCGTTCTAGAGCCTGTGTTATTTTTCCATGGTGTTATCCTTCCACTTCCAAGCAACCTAAAGCTAAGTCAAACTCCATGACTTTCAGGGATTCTCTTGGGTGCATTGGGTAGCACTACAATGTACATTAATGATCAGATGTTTTTCATTGCTGTTGATTGTGGAATTGCTATGTTTATCATTATATGTATGTCCTTATACTATTTCTTTTCCTTGCAGTGAGAACTAAAAGTTGAAGTAAGGAGAAGACATGTTGAAGGTTGGTAGTTTCCCTCCCACCCCCCTTTCTGTACCAGAGTTTTAGAATGTGTTAGCAAAAGTGTATAATAAGCATTTTATCCTATTCAAGTCAATATGGGACAAAGGAGGCTATAGAGTGTCCTTTATCCCTATTTTGGCTGATAGAGAAATTTAGGAATGAAATTTTTTGTTTTTTTTTTTTAAAACTCATTGCATATTTCCTCTTCTCATTTATGGACTGAATAACCAAACATTAAGCTATGTAAAATGGCAACATTTTTAAGACTACTTGTGTAGCTACTCTGTTATTTCTGTGCGAAATCAATTTAGCATTTTGTAACATGGAGCATGAGGATGTCGTAGTTGCCATGTCAGTACTGTGCTATCTGCATTTCAGAAATGGAACTGACTTCGTGCCACCTTTTTGCTGACAGAATAACATTTCTGTCTTTGTTGAAGCTGAGGGACACTGTAAATTGCAAAGCCTGGAGAGATGTAGATATATGTAGACGAGATATATATATATATACACATAGATATATGGATATCTATATCCTATATCTTCCATATGAAGTTCAACAAGGCCAAGTGCAAGGTCCTGCACGTGGGTCGTGGCAATCCCAAGCACAAATACAGGCTGGGCAGAGAATGGATTGAGAGCAGCCCTGAGGAGAAGGACTTGGGGGTGATGGTTGATGAGAAGCTCAACATGACCCGCCAATGTGCGCTTGCAGCCCAGAAGGCCCACCGTATCCCGGGCTGTATGAAAAGAAGCGTGGCCAGCAGGTCGAGGGAGGTGATTCTGCCCCTCTACTCCGCTCTTGTGAGACCCCACCTGGAGTACTGCGTCCAGCTGTGGGGCCCCCAACATAAGAAGGACATGGAGCTGTTGGAGCGAGTCCAGAGGAGGGCCACGAAGATGATGAGAGGGCTGGAGCACCTCTCCTATGAAGACAGGCTGAGAGAGTTGGGGCTGTTCAGCCTGGAGAAGAGAAGGCTCCAGGGAGACCTTCTAGCAGCCTTCCAGTACCTGAGGGGGGCCTACAGGAAAGCGGGAGAGGGACTTTTTACAAGGGCAAGTAGTGATAGGACGAGGATGAATGGTTTTAAATTAAGAGAGGGTAGATTTAGATGAGATATTAGGAAGAAATTCTTTACTGTGAGGGTGGTGAGACACTGGCACAGGTTGCCTAGAGAAGTTGTGGCTGCCCCCTCCCTGGCAGTGTTCAAGGCCAGGTTGGATGGGGCTTTGAGCAACCTGGTCTAGTGGAAAGGTGTTCCTGCCCGTGGCACGGGGGGTTGGAAATAGATGATCTTTAAGGTCCTTTCCAACCCAAACCATTCTATGATTGTATGATATGATTCTATGATATAATTACATATGTAATATGTACTGGTACTTCAGAAAAGTGATGACATAGTACCATATAAACCAGCATTTGATAAAGTGGTTAAATCTTATATATTTAACTTACTTAATTGGGACAACAACAATTACTTATCACACACGTAGCAATAGTCAGTACTTAGCTAAGTTTGAACTCCATTTTTGTTTTTTATGTTTTGAACTTTTCTTAATGTACTCCCTTTTGAATTAAGTTAAAACCAGGTTTTGTCACGAGCAGGCATGAAAATCTTTCTTTTCCTCTGTCTGTTCAGAAAAAGAAGGTGTCAGAAAACAGACAAATGGAAAAAACTAACCGCCCCTTGGGGATACTCTGCCTGAAGTTTCATGCAGGGAAAAAGTTGCAAATGGCAAATGAGTTGGTAGGGTTTTTTTGCTTCCCTGCTTCTTACTGAGGAAGGAAACCCAGTCCTCATTTGAAAAATATGAAGTGTTTCTGAAATTTTTGAACTCCTAAAGATGTTCATTCGTTCATTAAAATATGTATATTATTAATAATATCAGTAAGTGAGAACAGATTAATGTCTTAAGTGTATTGATTTTCTCTGCTTTACTTAGGTTACTTTGATTACGGTTAGACTGCCTGCTGCTATAGCGGTGGAACAGAATTAGGAGAAAACTATGCAAGGCTTTATCTCAGTGCATTTTGACCGTCCTGCTTGGAAAGGCAAAAAAAAAGGAGATGCAGAGGGACTTTTCACATGTGGCTAATGTAGTCAAGACAGTTATTTGGTGGTTGCAAGCTTGGAAGCTTCTGCTTTTTGCTTTGGGAAAGATGAGATGTTCAACCAACTCACCTTAAGGAGCTTTTAGTTACAAAATATTGGAAATTATTAAGTCTGTCTTCTGTTCTACAGAGTATGTAGTTGGGGCTAAGATAAAAGGGAGCTCTTTAACTCTGGTTCTTGATCATTAGGATAGTGAGGAGTCTGAGAGAACCTTCACTGCCTCTTCAGAAGTAATTCTCCCCAAATTGCAGAGCTCAGGAGAAGACTCTGGGATTAGCTCACTCTTGCAGATTCCATATCCACAAAAATAAAGAAATTAAATATATAGTAGATTTTTAAACAGTTATAGAAATAGAATGGATTTATTTAGTACCTTTTCCTTTTAAAAGAAGCTGAACGGAAGTTGCTTCTTTTTGATTTTTAAAAAAAAAAATTATTTACTGTTTCATATTTTTTGCTGATGATGAACTTATACTTCTTTTGAAGAACCAAAATACTGCCCAACTCAACTCATTGATTGAGATTTCTCTTTTAAATTTTGGAAATGTATTCTTTTATTTGTGTAGTCTGTCCTCCCAGCTGCATTGATAGAACCCAGCAGCTGGTAATATTTATGATAATAATCAGTAATCAAATAATTAAGTTTTGACATGCAAATTGTTATTAAGCTCCAAAAATAGCGTCTTGTTTTGATGAGTGTGATGATTTGTGAACTACTGTTTTAGTTTGCAAGTTTAGAACAAGAAAATAATCTGATGGGTGTTTTGGTAAGTGCAGGGATGTGCCCTCTTCCTAGACCTGAATGCTTTTTTTTTTGTAAAAACGAGCAATAATTCAGTTTTAAATTATTCTTGCGCCTATGCTATGACGTGGTATTCTATACTTCAGGGTTGCTCTTCTGTTACTTTTTTTTTTTTCATGGACTTTGCGTCATTCACTCTTTGATCTCTGAGGGTGATGTGATTTGACCATTCCTTGTGGAGAAAAGCCTGTCTTTTAATTGTTAAGGATTACTAATAGATTACAAGTTTCTTTTGATAGCAGTACATATTGATTTAAGAAGAAAGTTGAGTGTAGGTAAATAAGACCTCACTCAGTATTTCAAACAAATAAGATATGTTCTTGAAACAACGAAAATAAAATGATACCTTGAAACAGGTCCATTGCACAAACAAGGAATTGTGTGTTTAGTTTTACTTATTTAGGTTTCTGAAAAAAATTGATTTGAGATGTGCAAGCCAATGTTTTTGGAAACATCCTGTTTGATGCTTTTGACTTAGACCTCTACCTATATTTTTGTTTTATGTTTTTAAATTATTTTCTTTGAAAATACAACCGAAAATGTAAAAAAACCCCAGTATGTAACAACATCACTGAGTTCACTGTATTTGAGCTCTAAGCAAGCTGTGAAATCAGCAGTTTTTCCTGGTGAAGTTTGATCAGGTATATCCTCATAAAAGCCGAACCGTTGGGTTGTTGCAGTGATTAGTGTTTGCCAAGGGGATGGAATGCTTTGGCAGTATTTTACATTTCAGTTTTCGGTGGAACAGTACAGAAATTTCTCCTTAGGCAGAAATTAATAGCAAAACATATCACTGTTAGGGTTTATAGAGCTGTTATTTGTTGGAAGTTGCTTCTGTGCTGTAATACTAAGCACCTCCTTTTTGTTCTTTCCCTTTTAAACCCTTTATGAAGTGTTACATCCCTGGCACACCCTGTTGAAGGAAATAAGCATATCAGTATTACTACGCTCACTTAAATCTCTCCGTGATATTAGGAGAGTAACAGCCCTGAGAAATGAATACTGCCTTTTCATAAAAGCTTTTTAGACTTTTGGCAAAGCACCTCTGTATGCATTTTTGCAAGCAACATCTTTGATTTAATAGACACGTCATTCTAGAAGGTGAGTGATGAAGACAGATGTCTTCATTGTTGTATTCTGTAAGTCCTTCCTCTAGAGCTCGCTCTGCCACAGGAGTGGGCAGGTCCTACATTAACATGAAGTATCTGCCTACAGTTTCCTAGCAGTCGTAGCTACCATCGTACATCTCTTTATCTGTTGTGTCTGCAGCTGTGCCAGCAGAAACAGTTACTGCCTCCCAAATGTTTCTGACTGAAGACTGACATCTCCTACAGTCTGCTCTTTAAATTGCATGTCTGACTGTTCTGTAATTATTATTGATCACAAGAAGCTTAAATGATTTAAGTGATGGTCATTTCAGTGACATGTCTTCTGTGCCTTTTGGCAGGCGAACATGACAAAGAGCAGTGACGATTCCAGCTGGCATGGCTGTGTCTGGAGGAGGTGGAGGTACATGCAGCACTCTGACTCAGTTGTGATTTGGCAAGTTGGGGTGGAAGCTAAGCCCTTTCTTACGTTCCCACTGCTGTCCTCCTTGGGAAAGCTTCGTGGATGTGACAATAATTGGAATATTGAGGGTAGAAAAACCAGTCTAAACATTATGAAAATAAGTGCGTTATTCAGGTAGAGAATTGGTATAAGAGCATCAGAACTGCAAGGAAAGGCATGTTCAGGTTCCCTGAGCTTTGGGGTGATGGAAGCTGGGAGAGTAATACAGGCCACAGCAGCCTTTGTGATAGCTTAATATTGGAACTGACAAATGAGTGGAATGGATTGTGTGATAGGATGGGAGGTGGTCCTGCCATTAGAAATAAAAGCTCATTGTTTAGATTTTGGGTGCTTTATGTTAATGTCTGAAGGACTGAGCTAGGTGTTATGTCTTTTGGATTTATCTAACAAAGCTGTTGCCAAAAGGAGCTTTTCCACACTTCTTCCTGTTCCCTTCCTCCCCAAAGTGCATGTTTTTTCCCTTGTTCCTTGTGCTTGAACTGGTGACCTTTCCAGAGGGCCAGCTTGGAAGCTTGATCTGCAGGAAGCTGCACCTTGCTCTTGGTGGGATTCATTTTGTGTCAGGGTAGTCCTTGAGGTCCCTTGAGGCTGGAGTGTGGGGACAGGCCGGTGCAGGGAAGGTGGTGGGAACATGCGTGTGGGAGTGTGAAGAGGAAAGGTATGGGAAGGGAACCTGGCCCTTCAGTGGCAGGTAGCCATTGGAGCAGCTTAGCTGTTGCTCTGTGTATTGGATGTTTTTGTGGCGCTGTATTGATCTGATGTTGTGCTGTGGGGTTTCTTCTGATTGCTTTTTGGAGAAAAAGGGAATTTTTCTTCTTTTGGATGGGGAAGTTGGCTTTTGAATGGTGATGATTGTCATCTGAAGAGCTAGAGGTTGACCACAGTTAAAGATGGGAAATTACATGGTCTTTGTAGTGGTATGGAAAATTTTCTCTGGCCTTGGTGAGAGCTGAAATGGTACGTAGAGTTGGGGTCAGGAGAGCGTTGGTCAGGGTTTCTGTGGGCTGGGGAGGGAGTGTTTTGGCCTCCATCCCTAGGTGAGGCCTGTCCACTTCTGGACATCTTTGGGGGACTGCCATGTAACAGCCTCCATTTATTGTGTGACCTGGACCTTGGCTGCTGGTGGTATCTTTGACCTTTTCTGCTTCTTCCTGGGATGGCATGGTGTCATTTTTACAGCTTTTGGTGTTTGTGTCTGCAGTGCATTACAGGCTGTTTGGAGCAAGTTTTATTCTTCATTTCGCAGATACTGTTGTCAGCAACCATGCAGGCTGGCCTTAATGACCTGCCTAAGGAAAACCAGAAAGCACTTCCCCTGAACTTGGTTTCCATCCTCATTCAGATAGGGCTGTGAAATCCTAGACCCTTTGGCCTGCTTGTGGTAAAGACTACAAAGTCTGGCTCTGTTCACCTTGGCAAGCGTTGCTGACATAGTGCTGTAGAGTAATTATTGGTTTTATAGCACCTTACCAACAGACCTTTGAGTGCTTTGCCAGCATTATACGTCGCCTCGTGTTTGTTGCAAAGGAGACTATGAGCAACTTTATTAGAGTATCACAGAAGTATGTATTGTAGCATGATGCCCTTCTTGGCAGATCATTGCTTGTAATGGTCCTCTGTGTTCGTGTGTAGCATGCTATTTGCATAATTTATGCATTACTTTGAAATAGAGGTGTTTCAGAAATGTAGCACCCTATATTTATGGAGGAAAAATGTAAAAATATTGCAGTGGTGACCTAAAATGTACCTAATGCTAAGTATTCATCTGTAAAGGGGAAAGGATAAATTGTTGGATATTTTTGTGGTATCATAAAGTATAAATTAACCTTAATATGAATTAAATGCTTGAACTTGCAACCAAAATGATTCTTTGATTCTATGATTCTAACTCCTGTGGATTGAGAGATGTGAAACTACTAGAGTTGGCCTTCGTAGCATAGAATGATAAGTCTGACAGGGGACTTAATTATAAAATGTAGAAGGAGAAAAACTAGTTAGATGCCAGTAAAAACCCTGCATGATTATAAAAGAGAAGTGGAATAGAAAGGTAAGGTTTGAAGCGAATAAAGTAGTGTAGACAGATTTTCCTTCTCCCCCTGCCTTGAAATGACTGGGGAGGTGTGTGCGTGAGGGGAAGCCGTTCACCAACAATAAAAATGAATATTGTAATTTGATGGTAGAAGGAGCTAGATAGTTTTTAAGAGATAAAGGTTTCACTGCTAACTTTCTAGTCTTGTGTTAAAATGATAATTTAGGTGAAAATGCAACTTATTTAATCTTTTAAAATCTCTAGGCAGCTTTCCCTTTTTTTATTTTACATACGGATATTGTTAAGAATCTTCTATATTTTGTATCTTTGTCTAAGAAGAAACAAACTTTCACCTGATGCTTTTGTGTCTGTCTCTCTCTTTAACAGTCTGGTGGTATTGCCACTACAGATTCATCTTGCCCAATCCTGTCTTGTTTAGTATTCAGGAGACAACAGTCTGCAGTTTGATGATGATTTCTAGTCATTCTGTGTTCTCAATATGTATTTGTATACTTCAGCCAATACGATGATCCACGTCTTTCATTAGGATCATGTACATCAATTACCTAAATACTTGCCTGTATTTTTTCTGTTTATTCTTAGATCTAATAAAAAGTATAAAAGCTCATTTTGTGCTTTACTTGTAATGTTAACTTCATTTTATGCAATATATATTTGTAACTTTGGTAACATGAAGGAAATTGTAATTTTATTTAAAATATACCTGTTATTCTAGAGAAAGTTAAGTGGCTAAATCTTCCTAGACAGGCAAAGAGCGTATTAAATGAAGACATGTTGACAAGCTGATCTTGATTGGCTTCTATTTCAGGTATTTATAGATTTATATGCCCAAGAGCTGCTGAAGGGTGGAAGGGAACTGTTGATTCCTGCTGAATCTGTTGACTAGAATTGTAGTAATATAAAATAACTTTCCTCCTGTTTAATCAGGTGTGGTGATATATTGCACTTTGGGATAAAGAGTTTTCTAATGGCAAGTTATATTTAAGTAAACTTGTTTGTGAAAGTCATGTTTCTGCTGAAAGTAATAGAGGGAACTTCATAGGCTGAGAAGGTCGTTATTTTATTGATTTATAAAAATCCGTGTCAGGAATTGAAACTGTCTGCAGTGATCATTATTTTTTTCAGAAGTAGTAGTAAAAGTATTTCTAGATTTATCTCCATAACTGGAAAGGAAAGAACATTCTGCAGTCCCAAATGCTAATCCTTATATACGCATATACCCTTTGAGGGCACGGACTTCTGCATTTCCAAGTTTTGCACCTGGCTGAGATATTTTCAAAGTTGAATGTGCACAAAGATAGGCTTTGTAACTTCTCAAATTAAGAGATAGTGATCTGTGCTTTGCAATGGAGTAATTGCCCAGATAATTTTTTGAAATAGAAAATCAGAAGTCCACTGTATCATATATGCGGTTCCTGAAGGTTGTAAGAACAGGAGACTTCTCAGAATGAAGAACGGAAGTTGAGTGTCTTCGTGTCACTCTTATTTAGGATGACAGGATGAAATGAGTGCTAGAGGAGTTGCAAAGCTGTAGCTTGAGGAAGGAGGGTGCATAATATGTTTTAGCTTAATATCTCCTTTAACAAGTAATCCAAAAGTATTTTTATTGCAGTCGTCTAAAAGGAAAAGTTTGCAAGCACAGTTCTCAGCATTGTGTATGACTGTGTCAGTGTGGCTTACAAAGGTGTGTCTGTAAGTAAATGCTACCGAACTCTGCCTGGTTATTTTTCTTCTCTGTTCGTCTTAGGCCAAAATAAGTTATGAAAAGGAGCAGAGGCACAAGCTGGTGAAGCATCTACGAGGTGATGATACATGGATGCTGGATGATGTGGACGAACCTGTGGAACAACTGGAAAAGGTGATGGAATTGTAAATCATGGAATTGTGTTGTTAGCTTTACAGCATTTTTATATGAACAGAAGGCTCTGAGGGCTTTAAAATGATCTTTAAAAACCTCCCAACTTCTGAATTCTTTATGCTTCGATATTAGCTATTTTATTAAAGGGGAAATAAACTTTTACTCACAAAGAGGAAAAATTTCTGTCATTCAATTCCAGCTTTAATTTCTACCAAATGCAAAAGAACGAGTGCTACCAGACAAGAATAGTCCCATGGATCTGGAGGATCCAAAGCTTCATAGCAGTCCAGTTTGTGGTCATTCACAGGAGAAGCCTTAATGGAACTCCTGAATATCACATCCTTTTAGTGTAGAAATCTGTGCAGATATTTCAACAAAGTTGAATATCTGTTGCAGATATTTCAATACACATCAATACAGATGTGTATTGATGATGCAGTGATTCCCGAGGAGATAATTTGACCGAAATAAATGTAGTGTAGAAGATATTCTATGTATAGTTATAGTGCCTTAGTTCCAGTGAGAAAGATACTGAGAGGGGGAAGAAAAGTCAATTATAGATGTGAGGCATGCACTCCCCTCCCTCTCCAATAGAAGAGAGAGAGGGTAGTAGAAGTAAAATGTAGCTATGTCCAGCTGTGTGTGTTTTACCTTTTCCAGTGTGGTTTGGTAAGTAGATTGTGATTGTTTTTCTTGTATGTGGGTGATTTGTTTTACTGGATCTGTGATTCTGTGATCTCATTTACAAACATTTACTTGTAGGAACATTCTGTGCAGAAAAAAAAGAAAAAGGATAAGCATTCAAAAAAAGCTAAGAAAGAAAAGAAGAAAAATAAGAAACAAAAATCTGAAAAGAAGGATGACTTGCTTGATAGTTCTTCGGTAAGTAAGAATCTTTAAAATACTTCAAATGACAATTTTAAAACCTGCACCATTTCAGTCTCTGTGGGTACACAGGGTTAGTAAAATTAAGACTCGTTCTTGCCATTTTCTATTGGGAGAAACTGTGGCAAAGTTTGTCGTTTTAATATATCAAGTATTCAATCAATTTAAAAGATGCTGTCATGTCAGTGCTTGTGGATTTTATAATAATGAATTCACTCATTAGGAACTAAGGGATTTATAGTTTTTCAGCAGAGAGAAATTGAAAAAAATTGTCATTCTAGGATAGAGTGGAAAAATTCATAGGGTGTCTGAAATTGCACATACTTGCCTTTGATTTTAAGCATGAGTTACTGCTGCCTTTTTCCATGGATGTTCAACCATGGAAACTCCCAACAACATGGGAGTTGAACGTGGGTCTGAAGGAAGGCTCAAACTTGTGCATTTGAATCTGTAAACAGATGTCTTCGCATTGAGGGGCACTCTGGCAAAACAGTATAGAGACTGCACTGGAAATCTGGGTCCTGCTTTCTGGCCACGTTGTGTGAAACATCCTCCCAGCATTTTGGTGCAAGTCAGGTAGCACTGTGTTTTTGGTTTTTTTTTTTTTTTTTTGTTTTCAGAGAGTCTCTTCTATTGAGTGAGGGAATGTGCAGTATGATGAGATTTATTTTCCAGGGACTGATATTAGAAGTGAACTATGCTTTTCAGTGTGGGAAGTAACCTAAGCCATAAATGTCCCATGTTTCCCATGGGAGTCATCAAAACCCCTCAGATCACATCAGTGAGTCCCAGGATACTGCACAGTCCTGACTGGTACCTTCGATCCAAAGTCTGTTATTCCCATGACAGGTTCATGTAAATAGCAAAGAAACTCTGTTCAGTGGAGTCCTATTTGCTTCAAGTGTAAAGTCTCAGTACACTGTTTGCATGTGCAAGTGTAAGGAAGTTGGATATGAAAGTAGGAGGGGATAGCATGTACAGTGCTTTATATTGTACTGTGTTACTGATTTTACTTTTTTAATGTAAAATGTGCTTAGTAATGAATTTAGATTTTTTAAATTTTGTTTTTGTAATGCCATAAAAAAAATTGGTTTTGGTTTTGTTTTTATTCTGACAGTTTTAACTTTAGCAGTGTTACACTAATAAACTGTCAGTATGAAGTAGTGTTACATACTGCGATGTGCTCATGAAGTGTGGTGGAATGTTTTGATCATGAAGGAACAACCTCCTATGGGTATATCAATATTCTATTTTTATTAATTATCAGTATTTTAAAATAACAAACAGTATTATATTAGTAATGCTTAGTAATCAACATCAATTTTGATTATCAATATACTTGGTAAGTATTCCATTTTATTAACATACTATTATATGTTAAGGTGTTATTATTCTTTACATTAAACTCTATTTTTAGGATTCTTCAGTTGAGTGGGTTGAATCAAATGTGTCACAGTCAGATAATACAGAAAAGGCGTGGAAGGTCAACAAGCAATCAGATGCCGTGAAAGAACCCTCCCTGCAGGTGAGCAGTCTAACTACTCCAGAAATAATTTCAGCATGACCAAATGTGAAACATGCTGAGGTTTCTTGACAGCTCTTTTGCAATGTGTTGGACAAAACTTATTTTACAGACAAATGTCTTTTTTTAGCTGGGTAAATGTTACATTTCATTCATCGGAAGACTTCTCTGCCTAATAGTTGCTTAATATTTAACAAGGCACTACGCTTAAAGTTGCCTAGCACCAATTGCTTTCATCATGTTTTGAGGCTCTAGCAACTCAGCTTGATTTTCTTGAAGAGGTCAACTTAAAGATCTTGACCAAACATGTTATTCTTTCTGCATAATTTCAGTGGCTGTGCTACAGTTGAATGAATTTTTGCTTCTGTGGTGCTTAAACAGATATAAAGAAGAGAGGGGTAGAACTTTTCAGCCACAATATTTATGGAATCAGTGCTTCTTTTGACCTTCCTAGGTGAATTCTGTGCCCCGTAAGCAGTGTTTATTCTGCAAAATGGAGTCATTCTGAAATGAACTGCTGTGATTTTAGTAACATAAATGTAGTTACATATCATCCTCAGTTGTGTGAAATGATTATTTTTAATTCAGTGTCTAATTCCACTCCGGAAAAAGTCTGTTTCTCATTCTGAATTTGTGCATATTGTTAAAAGAAGTAAAAAGGATCTCTGAATCATATCTATCTTCTTGGAAAAGTATATAGTGAAGAAATACAAATCCCTGTGTATGTCATGATAATTTATACTGCAAAAAACATTTTTTTCCAAGCATTTCTTGTATCATGTGTGCCCTCAGCTTGTCTGTTTTTGGATGAAGAGTGTGCTTTTGAAAGGAATTTCCTGGTCATCCCTACTTTTTGTGTTTTGGTTCACATTATGAAGTAATCTTGGAGCACGTAAATCCATTTCCTGTTGGATTAAACTAAATTAGAATGTATGTTCTCAAAGTGCACCTAAGGTGCTCCACGGGACCAGTCTTAGATTAGTCTAAAGTGCTTACTTAAAAAAAAAAAAGGGGGAGAGGGGGAAAGAGGAAAAAAAAAAGCGGGGGGGGGAAGGAAAAAAAAAGAAACCCCTAGACTGCAGATCTGAAGCCTATATAAAAGATTTTGTTCAGTGGTATCCAGTGACAGGACCAGAGGCAACAGGCACAAACTGAAACACAGGAATTTCTGTCTGAACATCAGGAAACTCTTTTCTTGTGAGGGTGACCTGGCACTGACACAGGTTACCCAGAGAGGTTGTGGAATCTCCGTCCTTGGGATATATTTACAAGGTGTCTGGACGTGGTCCTGGGCAACTGGCTCTAGGTGGCCCTGTCTGATGACCTCCAGAGGTCCCATGCACATGCACTTCTGTTGATCCACGTTGCTTGCTAATGTGGACGTATATACTATTGAATCACTTGAAGATAGATTATTTTTCAGTTTCTTCTCTTTCTTAGAGGAGATCTGAGAAGTGGAATGTTATGTTTCACCTCTGAAACTCTCTGGTGTGTTGCCTAATATAATTTTTTTAATAACAGAGAAAAGTGTGACATATAGCATCTATTCAGATTGACAACTCAGACTTGAACCCTACCGGAGATATGAAGACTCTTCTGCAAGGACGTGTTTCAAAATAGGTGTAATCTTGTCATTTTGGTTGCTATACTATCCACAGAAGTGTTCCAAATACTTGTTACAAAAAATGTGTAACTGTTTAATTTGAGGGTGCAGTTAGTGCCTAGGTATCTGAGGTGTGAACTATGCTCAGTTAGTTATTGCAGATTTTGTATACGGTAGAAGAGATGTAGGAGGTCATGAAGTCAGAATTAGCAAGATGAAAAGGAATTGGTCTAGATGTACAGTGTTCATTTAAGTAAATAATAAGCAGTCTATATGGTTCGCGTGTTTACTAGTGTCTTAAATACATTGTGAAGATGTATTTCAAATTACATAGAGATTTATGAAATTTATTCGTGTAAGTGAATATTAAAAAATTGAAAGATTGGGGTTCTTAAAATCGTATTTGCTTTTCATTAAAGTATTTCATATGTGTTCATAAAACCTATACTGTTTATTGTAAGTAACATTTGTCAGTAGTTGTGGTGGTTTGGTTTGTACTGAAGCCATGTTTTTGTTGGGAATATGAAGACTGATTCTTTGTGTTTATTTTAAAGAGAGAAGAATGGATGAATTTAGACTTCATGTCATTGAAAACCACGTCAGTAGGAGCTGTCAGAGGTGAAAGACACAAAGAAAAAATATTGGAACGACAGAAAGCTCAAGAACTTGAGCAGGTAGGAGGAATTAATATATCAACCTTTTTCTGCATCTTACTAAATTTTGTGTGATGAATGAACCAATGAATTGGTTCAAATATGTAAGTCTTTGTATAGTTTTTAAACTAATGCCCGATGTGTTGTGTGATAGTGATTTTAATTAAATTGATAAGTTATTTGTTCTGTTTGAGATGGGAACGGTTCATACAGCCGGCTTATTTTGTGGAGAAATGCCTTTAAGCTATCTTCTAGGTAAGGAGAAAGTACTAACAAAAGTGGCTAAGTTCTGCAATATTTGAAGTGCTTCTGAGATGTTTTACTTGATAACAATGACAGACAGTTGGTCTGGCCTTCTTCCCCATGGTGTGTGTGAAAGAAACACCATTGTTTTGTGTGATAAAAGCTTACCTAAGTTTCTGTGTTAAAGCGTAGGGTTCTGAGGCTTGTTTTTTCCTGAAGAAAGAATTCAGAGCACTGTCTGTGCCTTTCATGCTACAGTTGTGCACAAACACAAGTGGATTAGGGTCTGGCTGGTGAAGGGGTTGCTGTCATTAAACTAGTTTACATAGAGTAAACTAGTTGCTGGCTGCTTTATTTGTTCATTCAGCTACTTAAATGCAATGTAGTCTGATCTGAAAACATAGTTGCTGATCGCTATCTGGTATTTACTTGTCCTCACATCTCACGGTAGGCCATTTGTTGTTGCTGTGAGGTTTTCCAGTTAGATGTGTTGTGGCTAGGAACCAGATTGACCCGGAGTGCTGTTCTTGTGTAGTATGCGGAGCTTTGGTTATTGTCTTTTGAGAGGGGATTAATCTTTTTGGTTTTTCCCACATAATTTTTTGCTGAACATTTTTCCTGAACTGTTGAAGGACCATTTAATGTTGAGATCTTAAATGACCTGAATGTCAGCATGTATTATATGGTTAATGACAATTTATATGTATTCTTGATCCTAGAAGAATATGATTTTTTTTTTTTGACTCTTCCACCCAACCACTTGCTCTCCATGCAGGTCTATACTTTTGTGTTTTCTACAACAAAATGTCTGTCCTTTCTTTGATACCCAAAACAATGCGTACAACAGATACATGCAGCATGCCAGTGGTCGTGATGAGTTGATGACATAACATAGGCAAATTCAAAATTTTGGCAGTGCTAGGAATGCCGAATCAACCCTTTTCTCTAGTGGACTTCCTTGCCTGCTTTCAGAGAAGTCAGTTGACAGAATCACAATATGCGACCTAGTTTGAGGGTGAAAAGCAGTAACTTGAGGTAAAACTAAGAGGCCCCATACAAGCAGTGCTTCAGACGCAAGTGCATGTTACTGCTACACTGGCCATGGAGTCAAACAGTAAAACTGCTTCTGTGTAATAAGGATGCCAACTAAGCACATGTTTCAGAGCTTTGACTCAGGATGGAGTTATGTTTATTTCTACCTGTCTTTAGATAGCACAAGTTATGAGTAAGCTGTTCTATTCCCACACAAGTCTCTCAAAATTTATCAAATATTCTAGAAAATACAAACTATGCTATGCACACATTAAAATTATTTCTGTTTTAGGCCATGGTGTCTGAGAGAGAACTCAATCCCTATTGGAAAGATGGTGGTACAGGTTTGCCACCAGAGAAGGATGAAGCAGCTTCACTTAAGAAAGGTAAACAGCAACTTTTAGTAATAATCGTAAATTTCTGACTCCAGGCTCTGGTCTCTGTGTTGCTAACAAGTTACTACTAATGTCGATATAAAGGGATTATGAATAACATGTAATCAAGTAAAATCTGGAGGAAAATTCAGTAGTGAATATTGGGATAATATCATAGTATGTTGTTTTGCAGAATTTCTCTTCACTGGTTTTTAATCTTGAGTGGTTTGACCTTCAGTATTTTTACAGAAATTCTCCATTTTGAACTAGTTAAAGGAAAGCATGATTTAACCAAGAGAAGATAAATTGTTGTCATCTCATTTGGTTCCTTTCATTCCATTACACACATTATAGTTTTAAAATATTCAACCGCAGAAGTCTGAGTCACATTAAAATGAAGTACATTACAGATGCAGTTTGCGAAAAATATTATTTCTGTAACCTTTTCACTTCTTTCCTTACCCTGGGGTTTTCCTGCCTATTTCCAGCAAGAGCAGTTAGAAAAATGTTTTTCATAATGTCATGAAACGTTTATTATGTGATAAGAAGGTCCTTGTATTCTGTCAACAGGGAACGGTAGGGTTGCTGGCTTTTCTCTTTGGGAGCCTTTCCCTGTGGACAGTCTGTCATTAACCTCATGCCCACTTTTAGGAGTCACAGAGATCAGTGATCTGTAAGAGTTGACAGGTATCAGTCAGTATGTGTCCTGAATATTAAGACCTCTGCTAGCTTCTCAAATGGAAAGCAGTGGGTTACTCATTAATTTTCTGAGAAGGGGGATGCACTTGTTTGTATGTAAGGGATGTGCCAAAGAAGGGACACAGAAAGAGGAAACAATAAGAAGGTCTTTAATTTCATAAAAAAAACCCCACAACTTCTCATACGTCACAACTGTCTGGGAAGCTACTTGTTGCGTTCTATGACAAAATGCAGAAGCTTAAATTAAATCAGTGGTATTACTGAGGTATATCCAGCATTAACTTATAAAAACATGTAATTGTGTTATTATAATCTTTCTATTTTTCTTTTGCATCCCTTCAGTTTTTACATTAAGTTTAGATGAAGGTTTAACATCACATACAGAGTAAGGTTAAGTAGGAATAACTTCTGAGATATAAAACTATGACTTCTAATTGTTTTCTACTTTAGTTACAGTGGTAGAAGATGCTGGATTAAGTTGGTTACGAAAATCCTACCAAAGGATGAAGGAGCAGGCTGAGAGAGAGAAACGGAATTTTGAGGAAATTGTAGCTGAGAGATACGGGGTAAGGATCTTCAATTACATTTTTTCATGCTAATAGGTGCTTGGAAAAGGTTACTTTCATGTAAAGGCACAAATACTTAATGTGTAGTGTAAGACATAAGGAAAGAAGCAGGAAAGAACAGCCTCTGAAACTTCTCTCAAGTGAAGAAGAGTTTAAAGCTACTCAGCCTTTTATATGTTTGTTAAATATTTTTTAATATATGGGATTCTACAGCAAATTTAAAATAATTGTCTTCTACATCAGGAGGTTCAAATGATTCCAGTTACAAAGTACCTGAGTGCTTCCAAAATTATGATGTATACTAGAAGATATATTTTGTTCTCCTGCATGTAGCGGATAATAATGTATGTTGTGGTTAATAATAATGCCAAGATAATTTGGAGAGCTGTGTTAAATTTTACCAAATATGAATCTTCTGGTCACTTGTGATCTGCTCAGTCCAGATATATTGAGAAAGCTACTTGCTTCTGAAGAGTTTAAAAGTCTTCAAAATTTATTTTTAATAAAAAACAGTCTGCCATAACAATATTAACTCTGTAAAGTCTGCCCTCCCTACATATTATATTATTGTCTTTAAAAGCATTGGTCAAAGGCGTGGGGTGTTAAATCTTGGCCATAGCATTACATTTCGGTTTTCTGTGGGTTTTTTGATTGGGTTGGTTTGGTTGTGTAAATCTTGGATAAGACAGTATCACTTCATACTATCGTCTTTGACCTGAATTGTAGTAACTCCTGAGTGATGAAACCACTGTGGTCAGCACTGGTAGAACTATTCAGTGCCAGTGATTGTAAAGAATATTATTTTTAAGAATCTTTCAAAAGAAACTAGAGTTCAAACAGCTGAAACCACTCTGGCTGCTGAAGTACAGGATAGTGATTGAAAGAGATCCCTGCCTCATTTGCTTCAATATGTTAAAAAAAAAAAAAAAAAGTAATTGGTGGCTTTCAATTCATCTCAAAAGAGAGAAGAAGAACATTCCATGTTTTGCATAATTGCCTAATGGATAGAGTATTTGTACAGAAAGCCAGAGACAGGGGTTCAAAGCCCATTTCAAACTAAAGATTTTGAACTAACTCTCCTGTGTTTTTAAGAGTTTAACTAGATTGTAAAATGGTTTACTGGGAACATCCATTGGTTCTATAGAAGCTGAGCATCTGGTTAGCACAAATGCAAAGTTCATGAGTAAGAAAGAGGAAGTCCTTCTCCCTAGCTCAAGCCCCTCATCTCCCGGTTGCCAGGAGGAGACAGTTCTGAGGCTCTGGTCCCTGTTCCCTGGAGTGCTTTAGCACTTTGCTTTAGAGCCACAGGATGAAAGTTAGAAATAGTCCCAGAGAAAGGATCAGAAAGCCTTCCCAACAGAGCTTCTTAGACATGAGGCTGTAAGTTCCCTTTTTTTTTTTTTTTTTTTACTGGTCTTCCTTTCCACTCCGTGGCTCATGCCTTGCCCTTTGCACAGTGACTCATTTTCACAGAATGGTGCCTTTCTTGTAATACTTTGTAGGGAGCTTCACAATAACCCATGATCTTAAAAGCAGTATGACTTTTTTTATTCTTTCTTATATAGTCAATGGAGGTATTTCAGTCACGATTAGAAGAAGCTGAAAAAGTTGCATCCAGAAAGGAAAATTATAGAAGTGGAAGATGGAAGAAAACTGACTATTCAGGAAGTGAGAAAGAGAAGAAAGAACAGCATATGAAAAAGGAGACACGAGATGAAGATAGAAGCAGCAACACGTTTTGGGGCTATACTAGGAAGAAGTATGGCAGGGACTGGGCGCAAGGAGACAAAGGTTACCAAAGAGATATGTCAAGAGAAGACCAAGAATGTGGACACAATAGCACGGACTCAGTATTGAGAGGCTACAGCTCCAAAGCAGACAAACACTTTGATGAAAAACGAAGTCAGGAAGAGAGTTCAACTCTAAGCAACATGAAACACAAATTTCTGAAGCCGTCTGAAGATGATGATTCATCTTATAGTGCACCTAGAGACTACAAGTCACAGCAGTCCTCTTCCAAACTGCCGGTTCAGAGCTCTCTAAGTAGCCGTTTCCAAAAACCTAGTGAGGATACTGCACTGTGGACTAAAACACACACAGAAGATAACAATGAGAAAATAACGTTTGATCAAAAATCATCAGGTACTGGGGAGCAAATTGATGACAATAGTTGGGAAAGAACTCCAAGTGATGAAAAAGAGAAGTCGCAACAGGACTACCCAAGGAATATCCCTGAGAAGAGACAAACATTATCTGACAGTAAAACGTCATGTTCTAGGTATTTTACAAACATCCTTACTTGTCTTTTATTTGCTGTATTTTTCATGGCAAAGTATACCAGAAATTCTATTTTCTTTGTAACGGTATTAGACCTGATCATGTCGGATCTCTTTAGTTAGGAGGAAGCTAGCCTCACAGCTAGGGGCAGCTAAAACAGACTGCTGTAGAAGTAATGAACATCTCCTACTTCTCTGGTCTCCTCAGCATATTTGAGAACTGCTAATGATAGATTATTTTCTGCTTCTTTCTAATGTTAGTTCACACTGCAGTAAAATTGGCCTCTTAAGCAAAAAACCTGCAAAACAATTTCTTAACTGCTGTTGAATTTATAAAAGGTAAACTTGAAATGTTAGAAAATGCTGACTAAAAACTGAAATAATTAATACAGCAGGGATAGGTTTGCCACCTGTGAGATGAACTCACATGCTAAAGTAGTAGCATATGAAAAATAGTAGAAGGCATTGATTAGAAAAGTGCATTTTCTGTGGAAGAGAGGAAAGATGAATAGGAGTGGGAAGAAGCACAAACTAATATGCAGTAGGAATTTCAGTTTGCCTGACTTGCTTTAATGAAAGGCAACGGAGAGTAGTAAGGAGAGGTGGCTAGAAAAGTCAGTTATAGACAATGGAGCTTTTGCTCTACTTGAGGCCACACCAACAATACTGTTCTCCAGTATTACCAGCTTGCTGGTTCTTCCAGTGATATGAGTAGTGTGGTTATTACTGTGAATGCTTTCCTTCAGATCTTCCCAATAATAGGCAGGCATCATCTTTGCTAAGTTGTGGGCAATGGGAGAGGTGCCTGGGGACTGGAGGAGAGCAAATGTCACTCCAGTCTTCAAAAAGGGCAAGAAGGGAGGACCTGGGTAACTATAGACCGATCAGCCTCACCTCCATCCCTGGAAAGGTAATGGAACAACTTGTCCTTGGTGCTGTCTCTAGGCATATCAAGGATAAGAGGATCATTAGGGGCAGTCAACATGGCTTCACCAAGGGGAAGTCATGCTTAACCAACTTGATAGCCTTTTATGAGGACGTAACCCGGTGGACAGATGATGGTAAAGCTGTGGATGTGGTCTGTCTCCATTTCAGTAAAGCATTTGACACAGTCTCCCACAGCATCGTCGCAGCTAAACTGAGGAAGTGTGGTCTGGATGATCGGGTAGTGAGGTGGACTGTGAACTGGCTGAAGGAAAGAAGCCAGAGAGTGGTGGTCAATGGGACTGAGTCCAGTTGGAGGCCTGTGTCTAGCGGAGTCCCTCAAGGGTCGGTACTGGGACCAGTTCTATTCAATATATTCATTAATGACTTGGATGAGGGAATAGAGTGCACTGTCAGCAAGTTCGCTGATGACACAAAACTGGGAGGAGTGGCTGACACACCAGAAGGCTGTGCAGCCATTCAGAGAGACCTAGACAGGCTGGAGAACTGGGCGGGGAGAAATTTAATGAAATATAACAAGGGCAAGTGTAGAGTCCTGCGTCTGGGCAAGAACAACCCCATGTATGAGTACAAGTTGGGGAGAGACCTGTTGGAGAGCAGCGTAGGGGAAAGGGACCTGGGGGTCCTAGTGGACAGCAGGATGACCATGAGCCAGCAGTGTGCCCTTGTGGCCAAGAAGGCCAATGGCATCCTGGGGTGTATTAGAAGGGGTGTGGTTAGCAGGTCAAGAGAGGTTCTCCTCCCCCTCTACTCTGCCCTGGTGAGGCCGCATCTGGAATATTGTGTCCAGTTCTGGGCCCTCAGTTGAAGAAGGACAGGGAACTGCTAGAGAGAGTCCAGCGCAGAGCCACGAAGATGATTAAGGGAGTGGAACATCTCCCTTCTGAGGAGAGGCTGAGGGAGCTGGGTCTCTTTAGCTTGGAGAAGAGGAGACTGAGGGGTGACCCCATTAATGTTTATAAATATGTAAAGGGCAAGTGTCATGAGGATGGAGCCAGGCTCTTCTCAGTGACATCCCTTGACAAGACAAGGGGCAATGGGTGCAAGCTGGAACACAGGAGGTTCCACATAAATATGAGGAAAAACTTCTTTACAGTGAGGGTAACTGAACACTGGAACAGGCTGCCCAGAGAGGTTGTGGAGTCTCCTTCTCTGGAGACATTCAAAACCCACCTGGACGCGTTCCTGTGTGATGTGATCTAGGTAATCCTGCTCCGGCAGGGGGATTGGACTAGATGATCTTTCGAGGTCCCTTCCAATCCCTAACATTCTGTGATTCTGTGATTTTTGGAGACTCCATAGGGACACCTCTTTAAGGTGGACAAGTAAGTATTCTTGGTTGGAGTATGCAAGAAGGATATGATTTAGTTGGAAACAGCATTTGATGAAATATGAACACGTGTAATTCCTTCTTTCTAATATACTTGTGTCAGTTATTTGAAGAAAAAACTTCTTATAGCAAGATCTAACAGCTGTGTCATATGGCTGATGGCAAGTGGGAGTTCTGTAGTGAACTACTAACAATAGGAGAGTTTTGGTGATCATCCAGAACTCTGAGACTGAGTGAAGGATACCATGTGAAGACCCTGCACCATGTTCTTACTTGATTTATTTGTTTACTCTTTATTTTGGGGTGGGGGGAAGCTGGGGGAGCTGGGTGTTGCTTTGTGTGTGTAGTGGGTTGATGCCATTGAGCAGCTAAGTGTGTACTCAGCTGCTTGCTCATTCCCCCTTCAGCAGAGGGAATCAGAAGAACAAAAGAGAGGAAAAAGTTAAACTGTCTTTTATCCTATACATAACCAAATGAAGGAAAGAGACAAAAACAAGTGGTGCAAAGGCAGTCAGTCACTCACCACCTCTCACAGGCAGACTGATGCCTAACCAGTCTCTGAGCAGCAGCTATTTTGGAAAGACTGCACATCCCAGCTTTTATTGCTGAGCATGGAATAGCTTTTTGGCCAGTTTCGGGTTGGCTCTCCTGGCTGTGTCCCCTTCCAGCCTCTTGCCCACCTCAGCCTACTTGCTGGGGGTGCAGAGTGAGAAACAAGAGAAAGCCTTGAGGCTGTGTAAGCACTGTTCAGCAACAGATAGAACACTGGTGTGTTATCAACACTGTCACCAGTTAAGTCCAAAGCACAGCACCATAGGGGCTGCTGTGAAGAACATAAGCTCCATCCCAGCCAGACCTAGTAGAGTATGTAATTATTGAGTAGAAGTCGGTGATACCATTGCCTCATATTGTTATCTAAAAGAAGCAACTACTCCTTTACAGTCTTTTTTTTTTTTTTTGTTAAATAATGGTGAATCACTTTTTTTTTTTTTAAATTGCAAGTACAAAAACTGTACCTTTTAGCTTTTGGTTACCACATGTAGTAAGTGCAATGCTAATTGTAACTGGACAGAACTGCAAATTTTGGGAAACTGGATTGTGTATGGAAGTGGTTTGCTTATTCAAGTTCAAAGAATTCAATTATTATGATAGAAAAGATAATTCTTTTCCTCACAGAAGAGAACTAAGCTTAGAAACTATTTAGCTGGTTGTGCATCTTTGATATTTTAATTCAGTTTCTTAGCCAATACAATTACTGAGCTGATTTATTAGCAAAGAGCAGATTACTTAGACCTCGAAAACCATATAGCCTCTGTTTATTGGCCTTATTTATTTCGATGTTCTTTTTAAGCTGACTCTTAACTCCTAAGCTTCTGTGTGTTTGAGAGAGCGTCTTCCTGTTTCCTTCAGTGGGAATTGTCTTTTTTTTGGTAGAATTTTGTAGAAAATTGTGGCTCTTGGAACATTTCAGGTTTGGATATGTGGGGTAGCTATCTATTGGGAATAATTTATATGCTGCTACTTCCTTCTTCTTCCTGAAGTTTAAAGTCTTGTAATACATGTAGTCTTTCAGGTGGTGTTTCAGTCAGTCACAAAAAGTAAATCTTCATTGACATGAAGGCTTGGATTAATAGGTGTTGCTGGTTCAGTTCCTCATCTCTCATGCTGACAATGTACCTTTTAAGTTTTATCCCTTCTGAAACACAGAGAGAGTTTCTTCAGCCTGTAAATCAAAGTGTTTTAAACAGTTATGACACAGATTAATTAAAAGTGCTGATTGGATGTCCAAGGGATCTCCCCAGAGGAAAAGTCCATCCAGCTAGCGTTTGCTGAAAATCACACTTAAAAATGTGACTGCCTCAGAGTTTAATTTGTGACAAGTTAAAAAGCAAAACCAAACAATGTCTCTAGTCTCAAAAAGTTCAGACGATGAATCAAGTGCTAACGTCCCTTAAAAAACCATGTATGAAGTAATAAACATCTCTTGCTTCCTTTACTGAGATAGTTTGCCTTGTTTTGAAAAATATAGGGTAAGGAGAAGTGAGATGTTAATCTCTGAAGGTTCTGCTTCAGATGAAGTTAATGTAAATGTTTCTGCTGAGTTTTTGGGTTTTGGATTGGGCATCTTCAAAACAGATAAAAGTAACTTTGGCAGTTTCCTCAGGGCTGGGGAGATCTGGCAGTTACAGATGACACCATCTTTAAAGTTCTTCTGTCCTTCAAATTCTACAGGGTTTAACCATATTGAGTAGTGAGTGAATTATCTCTCTCTTTTAATAGCAGGGACCAATATCATGACTGTATTTACGTCTCTTTTGTGTTAGATATTTTACTTTCAGAGTTAGTTGGTTTTAGTGTTCCTAGAGTTAGAGAAAAGTACACCGACTTTTTAATATTAAAATTAAGATACAATACTATTTATTACTAGCTGTAGCTTCTTTAGGGAAACTTCATATTTTAAAAATGGTACTAGTTAGTTTTCCATGGAAACTCTACCATATCAGCCATAACATCTTTAGAAGCAAAGATTGTCCTGTGAGCAGATAAGTGTGGGCATATAAGTAGTTTTCAAGATATGCAAGGCCACTTGGCGTACAGGAGAACAACTGTGAAATGGGTGATTTTGCTGGAGCTGAGAAGTAAAAGCATAACCAAAGCCAGAAAGGACAGTTACAGAGTGGGTTTAAATTACTTTTTCTGCTTCTCTTTTCCTTGCTTTTTGTTTGCTTATACCTGCTACTGGCTCTTAACACTTTTTTCATGCTGAAAAGTGTTCATAGATAGAATTTTTCATTTTAATTGATCTCAAAAGTAAAAGGAAACATACTTCATAAAAAAAAATTATTCAGGCTTTTTGGTTTCAGAGTCCTTGGCAACTTCTGACTGCAAATGTATTTTTATAATTTGTTGTTATCAATTATTTTGACAATAGGAGCATATGTACCAGTACAGTAGGCATATCTTACTTAATTACACAGGTGAATACTACATTGTTTTTTCATGGATTTAGTGCTGCCGATGTTTTACAGACATATATCAAAGGATGAGCCACCTCGGGTCCTTAGTGAAGAGGAGATGAACAGACTGGGAGCGAGGATTGTGAAAGCAGAACTCATGGGAGACATGGTAATGTCTTTGAAAAATTTTCATGATTTACTGCAATTTTTCTCTAACGCTCACAGTGATTTAGTTGTTAAAAAAAAAAAGGTATTGATTCAAGCAAATAAAGTCCTGCAAAATTTGATCATGTAGGATTTGAAGATACTGCTTTTGTTGTAACTTATGCTTTAAATGCCATGAGTCTAGACTTAGACTAGAATAGAGGATTCGGGTCCCCAGGTTTTGCAGGCTAGGCAGCATATCCATAGCCAGTTGTTCTCTGCCTTTTTTATAGGATTTAATGTCTTTTTATTAAGCAGAGAGCAGGTGAAAACTACAAAGCTCCCAGTCTGTGTTACCAGGTAGACAGTGTCTGGAGCTTTTGTTATTTCATCAACTTTGTCACAAGTAGATGCCTGTGTGCCATAGCTCTGCTGCATAAGCATACTTATACTATGAAAATATAAAACTGAAAGGAACCTCATAGGCCATTGCATCCAGCTCTGCAATGAAAACAACTATGTAATGCTTTATGGTCAGTTCCACAAAAAGTCTGCCCTGAATGAGACTGGGTCCATGGAGCTGAGATGAACAGCTGCACTTTTAATGTTCATTTAGGAGGCTTGTTTCAGACAGCAACCTGAAGAATCAAGAATTTTCCTCTTCTGGAACACTGTAAACTTTGGAAGTATGGTGTTGGGGTTTTTTAATTACACTAAGTATGGCTATAGTGAGTTAACTGCATTCAGTAGTACTGCCTGGAAGTTTCGTTTGTAACAAAGTCATAGTCTGTTAGTTTTTAAGGTATGTTTTACAGGTGCTTGCTCTGAATAGCTGCTCTTAAGGAAGTATCGCTGAAATTTTTTTAAAGGATATAATAAAATAACATTTTTTAGAAATTAATCCTATCACTATGGGCCTTTGGAATTTTTTTAGATTAATTTTTAGTGCACTTGTTTACCTTGCCTCTTCTTATCTACCAAAATCTACATCACTAAGAAGTGATAAGTAAGACATGTTACGACTGCAAGTGCCAAGTTAATATTTCCTGAGAGCCGTTGATTCTTTGATTTGTGGGACGTTTTAGGATGTTTGGCATATGAATTTATTGCTGGATTAGGACATGATGTTGATTTTTGTCAAAGCCCCTATCACATAATTTAAATTTTGTTAGAAGAAAGTGTCAATTTTATAAATATTTTCTTTTCAAACTGATTTTACATTATGGATTCTTTTCCCACAGACTTTGGACACAGATGTGTGTATGTAGCTTTATGAAATTTGAGCAAATACACTTTTTCTAGAAATCCTATCCATTTGAAATCTTATCAACTTCAAAAGTGAATTAAAAGTAACTTCAAGCAGTGTATTTTCTACTAAGATATAAGGAGTGTTAATGATTTACATAGATGCCTCCATGTTTTAATCTGTAATTTTCCTAGTTAACATAAAAAAAAAATCACACTTGTAAGGAAAAAAAATGTTTATGAATGTAATTATATGATAGATTTGTGAGGGACTGGTGTTAGTCACTTAAGATATTATTTTAAGACATTTTCCTACTGGGGAAAAGGATTGAAGCTGTCTTATATACTAGTTGCTATAAAGTACTGGGGAGGGAAAGTTTTCCAGAGGCTCTCATAGAGAGCAGCAAAAATTTTAAAACGTTTTTTTTCTACTGCTCAGCTTCAATAGCATTGTCCAAATAAAAGTTTGGGCACAAGTCTGAATTTTTTCTTTTCAACCTGACAGTAACTGAATAAGAATAATTTGAATAAAAATGAACAGGTGTTCTGTGGGGAAAGTGTGATTCTTGTAGTATTCTACTGTTTTGTTTTGACCAAAATAATGTAGCAGAAGCCAACGTTACAATTTTACTGTTAATTTTAGGTATACATTTTTTTAGATATGCACTCTAAATTAGCCTAGTTAAAAAAAAACAAAAACAAAACAACCACAGTATAAATAATAAAATGCCTAGTCTTTGCCTTGTTGCTCTTTAAATATGGACTTTCTATGATCAGATTGAAAATGCAGCTTGTTTAAACAAGTTCATCCCCATAGACCAGAGCAGATGGTTGTATAACAGCACGTTATACAACCTTGATGAAGGAACAGAGTGTCTTCTCAGCAAGTTTGCTGATGATACGATGCTGGGAGGTTTGGCTGATACACCTGAAGGCTGTGCGGCCATTCAGTGTGATTTGGACAGACTGGAGAGCTGGGCAAAGAGGAACATAATGAGGTTCAACAAGAATAAGTGCAGAGTCCTGCACCTGGGAAGGAGTAATAAAATGCATCAGTACAAGTTAGGAGGCGATCTGCTAGAGAGCAGCTCCGTGGAGAAGGACCTTGGAGTCCTGGTGGACAATAAGTTATCCATGGGACAGCAATGTGCCCTTGTGGCCAAGAAGGCCAATGGTATCCTGGGGTGCATTAAGAAGAGTGTGTCCAGCAGATGGAGGGAGGTCCTCCTCTCCCTGTACTCTACCCTGGTGAGACCTCACCTGGAGTATTGCATTCAGTTCTGGGCTCCCCAGTTCAAGAGGGGCAGAGATCTACTGGAGAGAGTCCAACGGAGGGCTATGAGGATGATTAAGGGACTGGAACACCTGCCTTATGAGGAAAGGTTGAGAGACCTGGGGCTTTTTAGTCTGGAGAAGAGAAGACTGAGAGGGGATCTGATTAATGTGTATAAATATATGAGGGCTGGGTGTCAAGAGGAAAGGGGCAACCTCCTTTAACTTGTGCCCTGCGATAGGACAAGGGGCAATGGATGCAAGCTAGAGCACAGGAAGTTCAACCTCAACATGAGGAAGAACTTCTTTTCTGTGAGGGTTACAGAGCACTGGAACAGGCTCCGCAGAGAGGTTGTGGAGTCTCCTTCTCTGGAGACTTTCAAGACCCATCTGGATGCATTCCTGTGTAACCTGCCCTAGACTGGTCCTGCTCTGGCAAGGGGGTTGGACTCGATGATCTCCAGAGGTCCCTTCCAACCCCTAACATTCTATGATTCTGTGTCCTGGTGGCCGGAGCTCAAGGTTGACCATGTGGGACAAATTAACTCTGAATCTGTTTTTGTTACTGACTTGCTGCTTGGCGTTGATCACATGACTTAGTTTTGGGACGACAAGCATGGGCGTGATTGTTGGAGTCCAGTCGATGGAACTGGCAAAGTGGTCAGAGTATAAATGGTTGTATTTCTTATGGGTTGATAGGTGGTCATCTGACAATTCTTAGTGAACAGAGATATTCTAAAATGCTTGTATTTACCTAATAAAGAGATGGATGAGAGAGCAGGAGCATCAAAACCAATTTACACAAGACTGTAAACAATCCTGATTTTCCACTTCTTGTCCATTTTAATACCCAAAGTAAAGTCTTAAGTGCCCAAGTTCGACAAATGGTGTAGAGAGATGTGAAAATGCATAGCAAAA
Source organism: Nyctibius grandis (assembly GCF_013368605.1). NCBI lineage: Eukaryota > Metazoa > Chordata > Aves > Nyctibiiformes > Nyctibiidae > Nyctibius > Nyctibius grandis. Next base: position 109,441,519 of record NC_090659.1, read on the forward strand.
ATGTATGAGAGATATTTCCCTAGACCCATTGTGTGTATGTGTCTGTGTATGTATATATATAAAAATAAATAAAAGGCCATATACCATAATCTGGAAAGGTTATACACTTGATGTGTTCAGGCTTCCTTATTTAGCTTCCTATACATAAAGCAGCATTTATGCTTAGCTACACAAAGCATTTATTAGTATAATTGGATAATTGTTAAGCATAATTTTTCTGGTGTTTTTGTGGCTATATATGTTTCTATACTTTAGATACCTCTGTTCTGAACAATTTTTTTTTATTTTATCTCCATTAAAAATTGTGTGAACTATGTTGACAGGTTTTCTTTAGTCTTTTGTGTCATGAGTTTAAAAAAAATACATCAAAACATGAAGAAATTAAATGAGTAGTTAATTCTGATATAAAGGCCTCTGAAAGTTTGAAATGGTTAAACTAATGGAGTACTACCACTTTCTTTGAAGGAGTTAGCTTCAGAACTTCAAGCAGAACTTGACAATGCACGCAAATTGAGGGAGACTCAAGGGCAGATTCCAGCAAAGTCTGACAGAGAGGTAAGGGGAAAATATTCTTCTTTTCTTTGTGCTAACACAATGGTAGAATATAGGTAGCAACTGAATTATAGAGAACATGAAATGTACTTAAGAAAGTTACAAGGTGTGACTTTAGATGAGTTACTGCTCAAACTGAATTGTACTTTTTGATGGTAAACAAAACTTTCTTCATTGTACTTTAACAACTTCCGTAGTTTTTTTTTTTTCTGGTAATGCTTTCTCAGCAATGATATGTATCTTCCATTAAAAAGAAAACTGATATGTGTCATGTTGTTGACTGTTTGCCCAGGAGGCCTAGACCTTGTTATCTGGAACCTAGGCTGTCCTGCCTTTCGAGGTCTGCAGTGACTAACATAGGCACCAAAGCAGGTGATCTGCATCTTGCTTAGCTTGCCAGGATTTGGTGCTGTCTGTTACAGAACTCTGATGTCTCTGAAGAAGCTGACACTTCAAATGTTGTTCTTTTTAAAGGGTGGTATTCAAGAAATGTATAGTAATCTTTTGCCATACCAACTTTGATATTGCTACAAGGAAACAGTATCGATATCTTCATTTATGAGCTCTGTCCTCATGTTGGAGAGGAGACTTTTAGGCAAAAACTAATGTTCTTGTCCAATTTGACCCCAATTCCACAGTGAAAATCAGCTGCAAGTCAACTGAGTTTGAAAAGTCACTAATAATTTTTTCGAAAAGGCTTCATCTCAGACCCCATACATTGACTAGTATTTCTCCAGTCTTCAGAAGACAGACTGAACTGGAAATTAATGTGTGGCCTTTTGCTGACCACATTGTGACAATGGTATTAATGCATAACGTGTCAGTCCTTGAATTCACAAGAATTTAAGATTACAAAAGCTCTGTGTAGGTAGACTCTGCTTTGTTACAGTGCAATTCTTAGGCATGTTTTTCGTGTATATACAAAAAACCTGAATAAAACAGATCAGAGTTGTGTAATTACACAGGAAAAAATCCATTCAGATTTTAAAATTGGAAAGTAGAGGGCATGTTATGCATGGTCCTCAAAAATGTTGATAAAGACCTATTCCTTAGAAATTGAGTCATGAATAACAATTTTGATCAGCCTTAGTTTTAAGTGTAGTCTGATTTTTATCTTAATTTTAATGAAAGGATTTTTAAAACTAACAGCATGTAGCCATTGCAAAAATACCAAATGTAAACACTACTTGAATTTTCAGAAAGGAAAAATAATTAACAAAAAACAAGTGAAAACATATTTAGCATGAGGCCTCTCTTTCTAGCTCTGTTCATCCTGAGGGCAATTCATCTCACAGCTTGTACTTTTACCAAGTGATAGGCTGCTCTGCAACAGGCAGATTCCTCCCTACATGTAGAAACACCAAGCTCAGCGATGCAAGAGTTTGGAGATTTAAAAGGATAAACTGACAAAGAAGAAATAGTCTGCATTCTCCTGGCCTGACATGGGTCCTAATCTATCTCTGGACTGGCATCTGAAAAATGCATGAGTAGTCCAGGAGGAGCCTTACTGAAAAAGAAAGGTGTATTATAGATTTGGCTAGATTGGAAATACCATCTTGCTATCCTAAAGCCTCAAAGGGATTGACTTTGTCATTTCTATTCATGAATATGCTATAGTTATGATTTTTCTTTTATCTCGTGTGCCTGTCCGTATTCAGTTTTACACTCTTGTGTGCATATTTACTCAAGCTGGGTCTGAGGACTTACAGGGCATGTCCGCTCCTTGTCCTGCATTCCCTTTAAACATGGTGCAAAAAGTTGTGAATACCCCTAGTCTGCCCGCTCTTTTTCTTCCTTTCCCGTGAGAGCTTGACTAAGCCCCCATTGACCACTTTAGTGTTGTGTTTGATATAAGCTGTTTTGGAAGACTGAAGGGATTTAAAAACAAGGCTCTTTCCTCTCGAGGTGTTGGAGCAAGTCCAGAGGAGGGCGACCAAGCTGGTGAAGGGTCTGGAGGGTATGACCTATGAGGAACAGCTGAGGGAGCTGGGGTTGTTTAGCCTGGAGAAGAGGAGGCTCAGAGGTGACCTTATTGCAGTCTACAACTACCTGAAGGGAGGTTGTAGTGAAGTGGAGTCGGCCTCTTCTCCCAGGCAACTAGCGATAGGACAAGACGACATAGCCTGAAGCTTCGCCAGGGAAGGTTCAGATTGGACATTAGGAAGCATTTCTTCACAGAAAGGGTCATTAGACATTGGAACGGGCTGCCCAGGGAGGTGGTAGCGTCACCATCTCTGGATGTGTTTAAGAAAAGACTGGACATGGCACTTAGTGCCATGGTCTAGTTGACATGGTGGTGTCAGGGCAATGGTTGGACTTGATGATCCCAGAGGTCTCTTCCAACCTGATTGATTCTGTGATTCTGTATCTTGGATCCAAAATGTTTACCCTTGTGAGTTCCATGTTGGCTTTTGAGTGTGAGCAGTCACAGAATCACAGAATGTTAGGGATTGGAAGGGACCTCGAAAGATCATCTAGTCCAATCCCCCTGCTGGAGCAGGATTACCTAGATCATGTCACACAGGAATGCACCCAGTTCAGCAAAGCTGACAGTTGCTCTGTCCTAAGTCCTGCCCCTGTGGTAGTTGCCAGCATAGGCTTACTGGTTTTACCGCTTCAAACTGATTTTGGACTGTTGGGACACAGGCAGTATGTGTTGGGTACTCCTGTGTATCAAGGAGTGCCTGAACCGCCCACATGTTCAGAAACCATCTCGTAACACAAGAGAGGCTGATTTGTGAATGTATTTGATACTGTATGAATCTGTCTTGCTATAATTTTGACCACCAAAGTGACAATCTCAATCAGTTCAGCCAGCTATATTCCAGGTATGGTACCTGAAGCAGTTTCCACAGAAGTGCTTTCCCAAATGGATGTCTCATTGATCCCAAAGTTTGGTAGCTTTGCCTCTGCTACCAATAACAAACATGAAGCATTTTGTTTCAGGCAGGTCTGTCTTTGGTTCCTTTGAGCAGCATGGCCAATGTCATACTGAAAGGTCCTGATACGTGGCTTTCCCTTATTTTCACTTCTGTTGGGAGAATTGGGGAGATGAATTGGGAAGCAGTGAAGGCAATTCTGAATGCATCTCACTAGGAAGGTTTTTTTCCTTCTTGATTAATTGAACATGGATCAATTTCCCAATTCAGTTCACTGTGTGACTGAATGAAAACTTGTGCTAGTATAAGGGAGTGTGCATGGGTGGCTGGGGTTTGTACAGAGGACAGGATCAATTCTTTTGACAGCAGTTCTGGTTTATTCTGCCTTAAAGTGAGCAAGAAACTACAGACTGAAGGGACTGTGAAGTGGTAGCTTAAATCCTGGGTTTATTTCTTTCTTTCTTTGTAAGTGAGAATAGAGGCAAACCTAGCTTTTATAGTTTGTTTGATTTAGGCAAGAGTTATACCCCAAGCAACCCTAAAATTGTGGTTTTGAAGTACAATTTTCAAATACTAATGTTTGGTGTTTAAAAACCTTACATTTATCAGCTGATATATTTCACCAAGTGTACAGATCCTGGTAAAACCATTTTGTTACTAGTTTTCGTTTTGGCTGAAGTCATCCATAGTTTTAGGACCTGCTGTTTGTGATGCATTTAGATGTTGCAAGTAGAGCTTTCCAACTGAAAGAAGCCAAAAAGCATGAATTTATACATCTTTCTGAACCTAGAATAGCAAGAAAATTGTAGAAGATACTGAAGCAGAAGAGAAGTCTATAGCTGCATCTTGAGTAAGCCCATGTGGGTAATTTTATAGCAAAAAATTTACCTTGAGGAAGAGGATTGTTGTTGGGTTTTTTTCTTTTTATTTCCTTCTTTGTTCTTGGTAGTTAGTGTGATGTTTCTATTAAATAAAGTGAACACCCACAAATAATAATGTGATAGATTTTCTGTGTATGAAGGTATCCCAGATTAAAATTCTGTGCAGGCTAAAACATGTTTGGATTCTCTTGATATGGAAAAAAAAATAATAGTAACTTTGTCTTAAACCATTTTTCAACAGTATTGAAGCAGTTTCTTTTATGCACTACCAGCCCTCATTTTGCCTGTCTTAACATTTGATTGGTTTTCAACTGCTAGTCTTCCATGTGTCCAAAGTGCAGAAAAGATGAAAATGTATTAGTTGAGTTCTTCTTAAATTGTTTGCAGCTTTTGAGTAGCTTTATAAATGGAATTCTTTTGCCTGAATTGAGATATGAATTTATCAATAAAATCTGTGTGGCTGGAGAGGTTAGTTATTTATAGATATTCCTTTTGAAAGCATATGAGTAGCTGTAATCTCGATTTTTGGTAGTTCATGAAAAATACTAGGGAATGTTGTTTGGGGATATTGGTTCACTGAAGCTGTTTAGGTTTTTCCACATTATTTTTTTTTTTTTTTCCCCCCATCATTTGTGCATCATCTTAAATATTTAATTTCTTAATTGCACTTTTTCCCTCTTCTTTCCTGTAGCTGATTTTTTTTATAAAAATATATCTATAAATAAACACACATATACACACATATATGTGTATGAAAACTAAATAAGAGGATAAGTGGTTTTTAACAGCCTCTGAACTGGTGAGCTATCATAAGTATTTTCCTAGTTAGTTGCCTGAATATGCAGTTAAGAAGATACAAATTTTCTGCTCTTCAGTAAGCAGAAGGGCTGTGAGAGGACACCACTATGTATCAGACTGCTGTAAGTTGAGAAAGCTCCTCAGTAACAATTTGGGGCCTTAAAGGCTATTGTGCTTAAATACTTGGGTCACATGTATACAGCTACAATGAATGCATATGCAAAGACCCTTTTTAAAAAGATGAATTAAAATGTAGATTGTGCTTGTTTTGTCTTTACATTTGAGCAGGAGGGAGCCTTCAAAGTCTACGGGATTCAAAAAATTGGGTGAATATGCAAAAGTGGCATTTGGTCCTCTATGTACAGTCTGTATTTCTGTCATCTGGAAGTGCTACACAACTCCTTGATTTGAGCGCATTGGTTATGAGGATGCTACCTTTGCCATTGTCAGTACCAGTCATAACTGACATAATTTATTCTGTATTTTTACGTAACAAAATATATCTGGAACATTAGCATTCCTTTGAGGCAGATCATTTGCAGTGTTTTTTGGTGGTACAAAAATTGGGAGGTAAAAGAGCAAGAGGCAGATTGAAAGCAAATGGAGAAAAGGTGATTCTTCACAGGATGGTTGCTCCAGGATGTTGTGGATGTTGGAAGCTTAAGTAGATTCAAGGAGAGACTGTACAAGTTCATGAAAAATAAATCCCTTGAGGATTATACAGAAGTGATGTCTGGCTCTTAATTGCTGAGTTGCAAATGCTTGGAGGCATCCTTTCTTTTTTCATTAGCCATTCACTTTTGGCTACTGCAGGAGAAGGCATGTTGGGCTTTGGTTTGATCCAGTGTAGCTGCTTTTATGTTTTAATCGGCACATGGAAAGCATCTTTATGACGATTCTAAATAATTTATGATGTGCATTATTTGTTTGGTTTGCCTTTTCAATTTTTTTTTTCCAGACTTTTTCCCATCTTTTATCATACTTCCATCATTATGCTCCCTGCATAAGAATTAGAGTCAAATCTGCTAAATGAAAACTAGTTTTCTTTTGCGCTGCTACAGGCTGACTTAATTCTGTTTCTGTTTTTTAATTAGGAAACATATTGACGTGATACAAAATTAGGTAAATCTAGACTCAGTTCATGGTGGTCGATGAATGTTGTATGAGTGTATGCATCTTTTAAAGCTGTTTTCCGTTTCAAATGAAGTATGGCCTATAAGAAAAAACCTTCTCAATGCTAAGCCGGTTACTGGGTTCCATAGCACTTAATCAGTATGCAGAAGACAGAAAGTAGTCTCTGCTGAGCGATTTCTAGAGACAATTCTTAATAATGATGAGTTGTGTTTAAAATACAAAATCAATAAAAAAATTGAATGAAAGGTAGAAGGTGATACTTTAAGCAAAATAACATGGTAGAGGATATACTATCAGAGAGTGTTGAAAAGAAGAGAGTGGAGTTCTGAAAAAGTAGGGAGAAACAAATACAGACGTTTATCATAGAATCATAGAATGGTTTGGGTTGGAAGGGACCTTAAAGATCATCCAGTTCTAACCCCTCTGCCACAGGGAAGCTGGAGAGGGGCTTTTTACAAAGGTAAGTAGTGACAGGAAGAGGGGGAATGGTTTTAAACTGAAAGAGGGGAGATTTAGATTAGATATTAGGAAGAAATTCTTGACTGTGAGGGTAGTGAGACACTGGCACAGGTTGCCCAGAGAAGCTGTGGATGCAGTGTTCAAGGCCAGGATGGATGAGGCTTTGAACAACCTGGTCTAGTGGAAAGTGTCCCTGCCTGTGGCAGGGTGGTTGGAACTAGATGATCTTTAAGGTCCCTTCCAACCCAAATCATTCTATGAATCTATGGTTCTATCTACCAATTTGATAGCCTTTTATGAGGACGTAACCCGGTGGATAGATGATGGTAAAGCTGTGGATGTGGTCTATCTTGATTTCAGTAAAGCGTTTGACACGGTCTCCCACAGCATCCTCGCAGCTAAACTGGGGAAGTGTGGTCTGGATGATCGGGTAGTGAGGTGGATTGTGAACTGGCTGAAGGAAAGAAGCCAGAGAGTGGTGGTCAATGGGACAGAGTCCAGTTGGAGGCCTGTGTCTAGCGGAGTCCCTCAAGGGTCGGTACTGGGACCAGTTCTATTCAATATATTCATTAATGACTTGGATGAGGGAATAGAGTGCGCTGTCAGCAAGTTCGCTGATGACACAAAACTGGGAGGAGTGGCTGGCACACCGGAAGGCTGCACAGCCATTCAGAGAGACCTAGACAGGCTGGAGAGTTGGGCGGGGAGAAATTAATGAAATATAACAAGGGCAAGTGTAGAGTCCTGCATCTGGGCAAGAACAACCCCATGTATGAGTACAAGTTGGGGAGAGACCTGTTGGAGAGCAGCGTAGGGGAAAGGGACCTGGGGGTCCTAGTGGACAACAGGATGACCATGAGCCAGCAGTGTGCCCTTGTGGCCAAGAAGGCCAATGGCATCCTGGGGTGTATTAGAAGGGGTGTGGTTAGCAGGTCAAGAGAGATTCTCCTCCCCCTCTACTCTGCCCTGGTGAGGCCGCATCTGGAATATTGTGTCCAGTTCTGGGCCCCTCAGTTGAAGAAGGACAGGGAACTGCTAGAGAGAGTCCAGCGCAGAGCCACGAAGATGATTAAGGGAGTGGAACATCTCCCTTCTGAGGAGAGGCTGAGGGAGCTGGGTCTCTTTAGCTTGGAGAAGAGGAGACTGAGGGGTGACCCCATTAATGTTTATAAATATGTAAAGGGCAAGTGTCATGAGGATGGAGCCAGGCTCTTCTCAGTGACATCCCTTGACAGGACAAGGGGCAATGGGTGCAAGCTGGAACACAGGAGGTTCCACATAAATATGAGGAAAAACTTCTTTACGGTGAGGGTGACCGAACACTGGAACAGGCTGCCCAGAGAGGTTGTGGAGTCTCCTTCTCTGGAGACATTCAAAACCCGCCTGGACGTGTTCCTGTGTGATATGGTCTAGGCTATCCTGCTCCGGCAGGGGGATTGGACTAGATGATCTTTCGAGGTCCCTTCTAATCCCTAACATTTTGTGATTCTGTGATTTTTGGAGACTCCATAGGGACACCTCTTTAAGGTGACAGGCCCCTTCACAGCTTTCAGTGAAGGGTGGAAAATAGCTTCAAATTGAGATTAATAAAGTTGTTTATGAGATTTGACAAAGGCTGTCCTAATATCGCCAGATTTAGTGATGTCCCCTTTATTTACTTTAATTTAATCAACCGACTTACCTAAACATCTTCATAATGTAATCAAGAAGCTCTCAAGCTTTTTAATTTTGTTTTTTTTTTCCTTAATCTTTTCAGGAAGTTAAATACTTATGTTTCTGATGAAGAATTTCTGCCTTTTTATATGTGTGTGTGTGTGCGCGTATATATATATCTAAGTCTGGGAAGGCCCCTTTGAAGTGGGAATGTACTATTGTCCCTGTTTTGGAGTGAGCTGAGCTGATCTGGCTCTTGACAGGACATCCATCATCTGAACAGATGTCTGTCAGCTGAAAAGGTAGTAACTTCCATTCCAAATGAGAAGGTAGTTGGTGGGAGCAGGTGAAGGTATGGGAAGACTGAGAGCTGTGTGCATGAAGGGAGTGATGTGGAACAGCACTTAGCACTCCCATGCTTTACTTGTAGGCAACAGTAGTGTAAGCTGCAACTGTAAGTACCAAGAAATGGAGTTTGCAATAGCTGAGGTGTAATTAAGTATTTAAGCAGTCATTTGGGAAATGGATATGTTCATTCTGCTCCCTGGTATTTTTTCTGAAGGTCTAGAATCCATGGGAGTGCCTTCATCATTGAGCTGTATGATAATGCTCAATTTTCATGCATGCTGATAAATTCTGTCTGGCTTAATGAGTCCTCCATGTCTATTCTTCACTCCTGCTGTACAGGTATTCCAGGCTTCCTCGTCCTCCTCCTTTCTCAGCTTTGTGGGTAGGGAAGTTATAGGAGATAGGTTTGTAATCTTCCTGAGCTGCATTGAAGTTAAATGAGTGAATGATATTCCTCCAGAATATTTTTACAAAAAGGTATGTTTTTCTGAATTAAATCTGTGGCCGCAGCCCTTTTTAATGAACTCAAGAGTGTTAATGATCACTGGATCTGAACTAAGTCAACCAGGGATAAAACTTAGGGATAAGGGTGCTTAGTCCAGGCATTCTGATTGTGGTTGGATATAGAATTGATGTTAAGCCATCCACCTCTGGCAAAATGGGAGCAGTTTTGAGCATGCTTGGAAGCATAACTTGATATGACTCTAGAACTCCCCTGATGAAAACTTAGGTGTCCATAAGATCTTAAGTGCTGAAGGGTAGACTAGTAGTTCAGGGATTACAGTTTTCTGTCCAAACTAAGATGACCTCACTTGTAGGTGATTCCTTGAGGCAGGTGTTTGCTTCTGGTCTTACAGTTCTGAAGATACCCAACATAATACGGATTTACACTATTTAGCAAAATGTTCGTATTGTACAAGGAAATTGAGGGGTCTCCTCTGTGCTGATACGAGTGATAGTGATTTTACTATCCATTCACCTGTCACTGGCTGACATTGAACTGCAGGCAGGCAATTGGCAGCTTGCTTCTTGGGTTCTGATAAAGAAAAATCAACATTACCACTAGTTTTCATATTAACCTTCTATCTATGTAAGTATCTATGTCTAATGGTAAGGATCACTCCGTGAACTTCTTTCTTTCTGATACCCAGCATTTAGTGTGTTCACAGCTGTGCTGTTTTCCTCTTTGTAAAATAATCTCAGAACTGTCAGTCATAGCTTAACAGGGTTTTTTGTTGGGATGTTTTTCTTTTTCCCCCTTCAGCTGAAGTAGAGATTAGGAGCATAATGCAGAATGGACATGCACTTGTTTTGGATAGCATCCCTATGTAGGTTGTGACATGGCTGTTGTGATACCTCTTCAATAGTGATCTGCCTTTCAAGTTTGAAATGACAGTTTAAAAAACTCAAACCAGAGGATTAGTTCTGGGTCCTCTCTTCTCTTGATTTGGGTCCTGGGACATGGTGCTTTGTGAACTCCAGTATTAAAAAAAAAAAAATTGTGTTCAGAATGCTCATAGAGATAATAAAAAGAAAATGACACCGTTTAGTTTCCTGTTGGTCTTTATTCAGTTTAAATAAAAGATTTATGTCAGACAAAGGATTCAGTTGACTGATTGCACTATTTCTAGATCAGGTAGCTCCTGTTTAGAAGTTTTGAACTCTTATACCAATTTATGGTAAGCATATTAAAAAAGAAAATACATAGTCGTCTTTTTTTTGACTCGTAGGTCATAAAAAGGTCTCCATGCTTTGTCAGGTAATAGTAATTGTAAAGTAGCTGATAAGATGTGCATTTAGCTCTGTTTGTTTCATTAGAGAAAACAGGTTAGAACTTGTTGACTGCAATAACAACAGTAAGCAAACTGTTTTTTGCTAAAAATAAAAGATTTCTTGCTGATATCTGTTGATTACAAGGAAAGCAAAGTCAATGTGGAGACTTGCAAAGCTTTACATCCATTGTAAATAAGCACTTGTAGTATGTTGTGAAGAACACAGGAAGTCTGCTTAAAGGCTGTTTTGTATCTGTAACAATGTTAAATGTTAAAATATAGAGTAGAAAATTGCTGAAAAACTTCTAACTGATAATACAAAAGATGTTAATCTGAAAATACATTTACAAGAAATCAGTTTCTGTTTAGTTTTATGGAGGGGAGAAGTGATAATTATATATATTTTAGTATTTGATAAAACTGATTATTTCACTCAGCCATGTTTCAAGGCTACATACTTATATCATTAAAAAGAATAAGACTTAGTTCAGAATGTTTTTCTACTGTATTTAGTCCAGAGCTAGAGCGGTTTTGGGAGAATGAATGGTTTAATCTTGTTTCAGTTGCCCATTTCCCTCTGTAATCTTACTGGTTTATGGGATCCTTTGAAAATGAGTTTTTTTGCAGTTCTTCTATGGGTAGTAAATTGGTGTAATAAATCACATGTGCATGATTAAGGGTAGCATTTTGGCCTCTAGCATTCTCATTACTTTGTATAATGTACAAGATGGAAAATACAGCTCAGGATGTGATTAGCTGGCTCACAAACTCATTTTTTGACTTACTGTCAACCAAGGATCCTAAGGTTTTTTTCTACAGAGTTGCTCCTTAATCTGTCTTCAGCCTTTGCCAATGCATGAGTTTGTCCCCAGGTGCAAGACTTAGCATTTGTTTGAAGTTCCTGTCAGCCAATTGTTCCAGTTTGTTGAGCTCCCTCTGAATGGCAACCGTACCCTCAAGTGTATCAACCATGTCTCCATCCCACCTATTTGTCGTCTCAGCAAACTTGCTGAGCGCGTATTCTGTTCCATTGTCCAGGGTGTTGAAGTTGTGTTGATCCCTCTATCAGCCCCTGAGGAATGGCAACTCTTAACAATGTGTTAGTTAAACTACGAGGAGTGCCAGTTAGACCTTGGAGTATTGACAACCTTTCTTTGAACCTGGTAATCCAGACAATTTCCCACCCATCTTGCAGTCTACACATCCCTCCAATTTGGTAACAAAAATACTATGAGACTGCATTGAAAATGTTGCAAACATCAAAGTAAACAACATTCCCAGTGCTTTTCTTGTGCACTGAACCAGTCGTCTCACCACAGAGGGCAGATTTATCAGGTGTGATTTGCCATTTGCAAATCCATGTTGGCTGTTCCCAGTCACCTTGCTGTTGTTGTGCTTTGAAGGGGCTTCCATGAAGACTTGTTCTGTAATTTTTCTGGGGACTGAGGTGAGGGTGGTCATCCTGTTGTTTCCCAGGTATTTCTTCATCTTTTTGAAGGTGACTATACATTTACCTTTTTCCAGAGGCATCCACAGATGACCACTACTTTTCAGATGTGATAGGGAGATACCTCTTGTCTAGCTTAATCAGTATATGCATCCTATCTAGATCCACAAACAAGCATATTTCCACTTTGCTTAAGTGGTCCTTAAGTTGATCCTTCTTTCCTGCAGGTAGTACTTCTCCAAACTCTACTGATAGGCACTGGGGCCTGAGAAGCCTGAGGGTAGACCTTGCTGATAAAGACTGGCAAGATATTGAGTGTCTTAGCCTCTTTCATCTTTCATGTCCTTTGTCACTAAGTCTTTCTTCTCTTTCAGCAGTGGACCTGTGTTGTCCTTGCTTGTAGAAGGATTTCCAGTACGCTCATAGAACCCCTTCTTTTTGTTCTGCATCTCTTGCTAGTTTCGGCTTCAGCTGTGGTTTTCCTAATTCTATCCCTGCGTTGCCTGGAAAGTGCTTCTGTGTTCTTCCTGGGTAACTTGTCTCAGGTTCCACCTTCTGTAAGCTTCGTTTTGTTTTTGTTACAAGTTCCCCGTTTAGCCAAATAGTACATCAAAGGGACCCTTCTGATCCTCTGTGGAGGTTGTCCTTGAAGATGAACCAGCTCTCGTGGGCACCTTTGTTGTTCATGACCATCTCCCATGAGATCCAGCCAAGCAGATCCCTGAGTAAACTGGAGTCCATTTTACTACAATCCAGGGTTTTTCTTTGTTCTGTTACTTGCTTTGCTCACTTCACTTAGAACCTTAAGCTCCAGTATCTCGTGGTTGCTGCAGCCAAGGCAGCTGCTGACTTCTGTGTCCCTGATTAGACTTTTTTTTAAATTTATGAGTAGAAAAATCTGTAGAGCAGCACTCCTAGTCAGTTTGTTCAGCAGTTGTGTCAATACTTGTCCTCAATACATTCGAAGTCTGGATTGCTTCTGCCCTACTGTGTTGCTCTTCCAGCAGATGAACTGGTGGTTCTATTCCACCATGAGGACAAAGGGTAAGTGTGTGAAAGCTTCCCTTGTTGCCCTGTGCTGTGTGTGCCTCCTACCTCACATCTCCAGCACCTCAAGAGCTTGGTTTAGTCAGGTTTGGAATATATCCGCCTTATGATTTCCAAATTTCTTTCGGTATGTAGAAGCAGTAATTAAGTACAAGTGTAGTTTATGTGAGACTGAATGTGCTTGTCATCAAAAGGCAAATGACTTATTTGGCATATATCTGGTAAGCGCTTGTTTTTGTTTCCATATATTTCAACACACAAACAGATGATTTCAACATTGTAATTTCTGCCTCAGTCTATAATTTAATCAATGTACATCTACTTACCTGTTTTTCTTCTTCACCATAGAGAGAGATACTTCTGTTGAGCTGTTTGTATCTCCTATTCTGCGTATCCTAGAAACAAGATTAAAAAATTTTTGGTATTACATTGTGATAAGTGATCTGTACTGGTGATAGGTGCACTGTTAGGGAAAAAAAGACTGATCTAATGGAATGTGTTGAAAAGCAATAGCTAATGTTTTGGCTAGTTTGTTAGCCAAGTTTTGAAAGGAAAGAAATACACCAAACACAACCCCCCAGCACCCATAATCCACAAAAAGCCCAGAAGCGGTAATGTGCTGCAGCTTTTCAGATGGTTTTCAGAAATACACCGTTACATTGGTGGTCGTGTATATTAATTCAGTATTATCTATTTAAGTCTTCAGAAGCATTGTATTGCTTCTGGGGATGAAGCTTTATGAGAAAGAACCAAGAATACAAACTTGGTTCTTTTTGGAAAGGGTCTGTTAACTCTGCACTTAACTTGCTGAATATATTTTTAATATTCTGTTCTTTTTGGATGTGGAAAAGAATACCTTGTGTAAGGTAATACTGTCTCTTTGAACTGTAATGAACATGCAAAATGTGAAGAATCTGTTATTTAATCTTTAGGATTTTAAACATTTGTTTAGTGTGGATTAGGTGTTTCTTTTGGTTTTGTCTGTATCATCTGTTTTAAAATATATCTTAAAACCTGACGCAGGCTTCAAGCCGTCAAGAAGATGAACAAGTGGTCCTTGTCAGAACAGATCAAAGTGGAAGGGCATGGCCTGTGACCGCACCAGCTGAACCACAGGAGCCAAAAGGAGGACGGAGAAAGCGACAGATGGCAAGTTTTACAAATGTGCATATTAAAGTGTAATTCTGAAATGATTTTGTAGTTCTACTTTTATCATGCTGTAATTAATGAGTGTCTTATCAGAATGTCAATAGGTAGTTAAAAAGTTCCTTTCAGAAGATGATTGTAATTAAGTGTTAGAGTACATATTTATGAAGGATATATTAAGTTTATTTCCAGACTGCGTTTCCCTAGGGATCACTTTAGGGCTTACTTAAATGCACATTCAAGGAAAAATAAGTTTTTCAGATTATCACAGTCTCTTAGCCAAGTAGTTTATATTACATAAAGTTATGTAAATAATGGAGATTAGCAGAGGTGAATATTTCCAAAATAAGAAAGATTTTACTGAGATACTCAAGTCTCAGGGGCTAATTTTCCTTTTCTCCTGATCAAAAATACTGCTACTGCTGATAATAAAAATTATGACCTAATATTTGTAATGAAGTGCTTTGGGGAACAGTGTGAAGCTTGGAGGCTGGAGCAGTGTTTTGTTGTTAAGATATTTGCTTGCAACAGTAAATAAACTAATATTTCGATCCTTTTGGGGTAAGAGGAGATGACAATACCTCATATTTCTAGCAAGTATGTTCTTGATTAGTAGGACAGCTCAGTTTGTAACACTGCTATGGAGGAGTAAAAGGCACAAGAGGGTGAGGAATTGGTTGTCATCTTCCTGTTTTTTCCATTTTGGAAAATGCCATCTCTGCTTTATGTTAATGACCATTCCCTATGCTCCTTCAAGATTTAGTTTAGTCCTACCCTAAAGGACAAATTCTGTTCTTTTGTGCAGTCTAAGATGGCAACATTTGCTAGCAGAGGTACCGCATTTATACAAGTTTTCAGTATTGTCTGTGATTGCTGTGTTTCAGTAGTGTCTGTGACTTGACAATTCAAAAGCTTCTGTAAATAATTATTTTTTGGAATATTCCATTTTTGTGAGCTAATGATCTATTTCAGTGAATTACTGAATGTTGTAGCTCTGATTGATAGCTTAAGGATATAAAGGATATAGCGATTGTGGGAAGAGGCTATATTTTTATTTAGACCTACTGATGCAATTGAGGAAAGGGGAAGATGTTCTTTTCCTTAGGTCAAATGAAGCAGCAAGCCCAATTGTTTCAGATGTGCTTAGCTTGATTCGTGATTCTTTAAACTTGTTGAAATTTTGTAGTTGATCTTTCTCACTAGGTTAATATTTATTTTCAATATGTTTGTTTCCAGGTCCCTACTCATATAGATAAAGAAAGAGTAAGGTATTTTCAGGATGATGATACTATGAACCTGAAGGATTTGGTCAAAAATGAGAAGATGAGAACAGCAGAGGATCAAAACTCACTGTTCATGCGTATGGCATCAAAGGTAAAGTGTCATATATATGGCTGCTTCATAAGCATTTTTTTGTTAGAAATATCAGGAAGGACATGAGGCCTTGGTGCTCTAGGTGTGTGGCTTTTGGTTGAGAATTCTGGTTGTCTGGAATAATAATAAAGTCTGTTGTAAGATGGTCCTGGCAGATGTTATGAAAGTGATGGAAACCTGCATGCATGCAGGATATGTGATGTGTTCAGTTCCTTCATAGAAGTGATTGTGCTGTTCCTCTGCTTGTAGAATTTGATGCTTTTGAGGTGAATACTTTAGAGTGTGTTGCACATTAATAGGTTACTTATACCCAACAAAGCAGGTTTTCCCCATATCAGTGACTAATAAAAGCAGTATTTTCTTAGTGTTTAGAATGTCTCTTCCATCTAAAAGTTACAAGAATCAATGAGTTTTGAAGCAAACTACCTGAAATTCTGTCAGGATGTCCTGGATAATGAGATAATTCATGCTGGTGGGCCACACAGATTTATATATTATGGTTCTGTAAGTGATTCCAGCTCACAGACAGGTACTGCAGTGCAAATGGAATGAATAATTTCTGTCATCCAAACTGAATAACAGAGGATGCTTTCTGTGCTTATTATGGAAGTTTTTGACAGAGGTGATTTCCAATAGCTACAACATAGAGTTTCTGTAGCATGCTTCAAATTTTACTAGGTTACTGCTCCAGTATTTTGTGCACCACTGAGCAGGTTTTGAAAAAGCTTGTTAGGATGGAATTAGTATCATCACAGACAAAATTTGTTTTTCCATTTACGTAGAGGCAGACAAGATCCTGGAGAGTAGGTTTTGGTTGTGGTTTTTTTTTTCTTCTTAAAATTCTCCTTCTTCAGGTGATACTTGAAAAAATCGAAAAAGCCAGGATAGTGCCCAGTGGAAAATATTTAACCTGATGCTATAAACTATCTGGCAGGAAATTATCAGAACTTTAGAAAGTAGTGTGGTTTATGCATCTTCTCATTCAGCTGCTTCTGGTAGAAGTTCTCATTCTCTCCCACTGGCATACTCAAAGAAATGATGCTCTTGAGCTCCAGTTAAATAAACGCGTCTTGTTGCCAGTATTTGATTTCCTTCTTTACCTTCCCTTCCAAAAAAAAAAACCTCAAACACATAAAACTTTGCTTCAAAACCTGTATAACAGTGCAAACTATTAACTATAGTTAACTTGCATATCTGTCATGCAAACATTTACAAGTAAATGAAAATGTAAGGACACAATAAAACTTTGTACTGTCTGCATCATAAGATAACAAGCATAACAGAGAGAAATGGTTGCCATTTTCCCAAGGACGTTATTCATCTTAAATTGTATTGTCTCCATTAAGTATTTTATTTAGAAGAGGTAACTTCTGTGAAGAATGGTGGTTAGGGGTGTGTGCTTATGAATGTCTATGGTAAAATGTAAGTGGAATGGAATTTTAAAAAAACTTTCAACTCAAGGCTATGCATTGAAGGTGAGTTTGTAAATCAATAATAACATGTCTTTCTGAAATTGTTATTAATGTGCTCAGTTTGTCCTGTGTTAGTCTGATTTTTTCATGTGACTGCTTCCACTGAACAGTTTACAGGATTTTGCACTCTGATTCTTTTCAGAGATGTGAAAATAAAACCAGGCTAATTTGAGCTTCCTGAATTTGGTAATAGCAAATGTTTGCAGTGCCTCTCTGAAGACATAGCGGAGAGTGCTCTCAAAAAGGGAAATATTTTTTTGCTTGGATTTTTCCAAACTCAAATGAAAGGCCATTCAGACTGTATAAATGCACACGTTTCTTCACTTCAAACTGGAAATAATGTTTGACTCTTAGAGCATGTTCAGTTGTCCTTGGTTTAGTTTTTGTATTTTTGACATTATATTATGTAATTATTAATGCTAGGAAGACTAGCAAACTTCAAGGGAGATCAAAGATTTCTATACTGTTTAGTTTTGTAAGCCTTCAAAGGAAAAATTCTAATAATTTTTCTTTGTAATTTTTTTTGTTCTGTTCTTTTTTTCTGTTCAATTTTGAAATGCTGTCAGTTTTCCAAGTTCTTGATGACTGAGACACTTAATGCAAGAGGAGCTATATGCGATTCACTCAGCCCAGTATTCTGTGTCCAGCTGTGACTGCTCAGGAGAAAGACTAGAACAGGTCACAGTTCCAATGATGCAGCCTTTGGGTACTTTACTGGCCTTTAGCAATTTGGAAGTTTTTATGGTACTTCCTTACCTGGTATTCCTGTCTGCTTTTGGTTTATGGATAGTTATGTTAATTGAGGATTGGACTGAGTATCCCGTTACTTCCTTTCTGTGGCTCCTCATCTCCCATTCTATCATCTATACCTGTTGCTAAAAGGTATGAGCTGTGATTATTGAATTTGAAGAAAACAGAAAACCAAATCCTGTATGCATAACATCTTTGCTTAGCATTCTTGTACCTGCAGCCAGTTCCTCAAAGGTTTTAGTTACTTGCACTGTGAGGGTTTCTGGGACAATGTGAAATTTGATCTGTTTAAGAATGGTGCAGAAATGGCCTGGATCAGTATGTTGCTGTTGTAAAAATAAAGATTCTGTACAAATGAAGGTGAACTTTGGCAACTGAACTTCTGCATCCATGTAGCAGAGGAAGATGCAATATAGTGTTTTAGCTTTTCTAAAGAGGCAATTATGAAGAAATGTGGAGTCTATTTAGTGGGAGTTTAAGATGAGTACATAAAGAGAAAATGCTTGCAGGTTACGAGGGACTCTCTAGTACTCGGTGCTAATTGCACATGTATGCCACTGGTGAAAACATTCTAAGGGAGTGAACACCCTCCCAAAATGGGATAAAACTTTATTTAATTGTTTTTATTTAAAAATAAATCCAAGGGTGGGTGAACAGAAGAATTAAGAGCTTCTGGAGATTAAAAGAAAAATCAAATCCAGAACTCAACCGTTATTTAAAAAGTACTTGCCGTGTCCAAGTAAGGAGAATGAAAAAGAGCTTGAGCATAGCAGGCTTAGAAGTAAGCTTTGATAAGAAAGACTGAAAAATTATCTTGAGGGAATTACTTTAAGTAATTATTTTGAGTTTACTAAAAGCATAAAACTAGGAGTTAAATTCATTGGAAGCAAGAAGCCTGCAGGAATGCGGTGTTGAAAAATCCTGATCATGGGATAATTAGAGCATTTTGGAAAGATAAGTGCATGCCAGAAGAACTAATGAACTGTTTGCATTAGTGTCCTCTATAAATGAGGTCAGGATGATTCTTTTGCATGAGCCATTATTTACAGGGAATAAATGAAAAACTGTCTCAAGTAAACAGTGTCAGTAAATGACTGTTAGCTCAAATTTATAAAATCCATTATTTTGAAAAGAAACTTGAATTTGAGATGAATATTAACAAATGACTGGAACCTATTGGTCCTCACTTAAGTGGTTTGAAAGAAGTCAGGTGTGACATGCTGAACTATGAACTGCTGAGTATAGTCTTCATTCATCCTGAGGAACAGAAGATGGCCAGTATAGTGGCAATCTTTAAAAAGAAAACAGAGGGCAGGAGTAAATGGTTATTTTTTATTATAAAAAGAGATTACCAATGGATTTATCACGAATCTCTTCTGTTCAACACATGCATAAGCCATCTGGAGGAAGAGATACTTTATGACCTGACAGTTTGTTATTGTTACATAATTATTCAGGACTGTCAAAAATAGAGGTCATTGTAAATTGTAAATTATAGAATTTCAAAATACAAAGCTGGGATTTTTCTAACATTGTGAAACTTATATCTGAACTGATTCTTAAGATTCACTTTAGAGAGTTGCTGGAGAGACATACGTATTTTAGTGGTGTGAGTCATCTGTCCTATTTTGAATGCCATCTGACAGGCATTATGGGTATAAAAGGAATTAAGATGTCTAGCTCAGACACAGGAGATTATGCTATAGATCTCTCAAATAAGGAGAAAGGGATCCCGCCATAGTTATTGAGGCAATTCAGATGAAAGTCAGGGTTGATGAATGCAAAATAATGGTAATTGTGAAGCTGAATGAACTATGCATATACCACAACAGGCTGTTACTGCTTGATTTGAGAGTCATTGTGAATCCGCAAACATCATCTTGGTGCTGGTGAGATTGTGAAAAAAGGGAATTTAGAACCAATTTAAAACATATAAGGCTACTGTAGTGCACCCATGGTGCACCCATAGCTTGAATGGCACCTAAGCTCGTAAAGCATACCCTGTGGTCAAAGGTACAGAATGGCGGCCGTCGGAAGAAAACCTAAGGAAGCTAAAATTTCTTCAGTTGGGCAGGGAAAAAAGGCAGCTGTAGACTGGAACACACAGCTAGCATAAAAGTTTAATAGAAAACAATTATTTTTGTTTCTCATATGTGAAGTGGTCACAGAGCAGAGTTTAACATGAAGAAGAGTTTTGTTTGTTTTTTTCTTTCAGTGGAGAAGGAAATCGTAGAACTCATGCTGTAGAGCATGAAATGCTGCGGAGGCCTGAATTGTGAGTGGGAGGAAAAAGGATACAGTGCCTTTGTGAAGTACAGTTTCATTGGTAAATGTTAAATAGGGACATGTAGGTAGGATTTTGGCTCAGGATATCCACAGTGAATGCTGAGAGCTGCAAGCGTGTAGCAGAAGTGTCAATTCTACGCGCTTTTTTTCTGCTTTTCCCTGTACGTTTTAGACATTGCTGGAGATTGATTTTGCAACTTAAAATGATCACACTGGGTTAGAGCGAGCAGCTGAGTTTAGTGTGTTTCATTCTAACGGTTTCTTTCTTTTTGTTTGACTTTTGTTTGGTTTTGTTTTGTTTAAGGATAAAATTTTTAAATAATGTTACAGGAATGTATTGTGTTCCCTGGCTTATGCAACTGCTTTATTTAGGACTTTTTAGAAGGGCATGTAGTGATAGGATGAGGGGTAACAGTTTTAAACTGAAAGAGAGTAGTTTTAGATTAGATATTAGGAAGAAATTCTTTACTGTGAGGGTGGTGAGACACTGGAACAGGTTGCCCAGAGAAGCTGTGGATGCCCCCTCCCTGGTAGTGTTTAAGGCCAGGTTGGATGGGGCTTTGAGCAACCTGGTCTAGTGGAAGGTGTCCCTGCCTGTGGCAGGGGGTTGGAACTAGATGATCTTTAAGTTCCCTTCCAACCCAAACCGTCCTATGATTATTTTAGTTTGGGAAGGCTCTGAAGTTCCTACTGACTTCAATAAGCTTTGGATCAGGTGCTATGTACTGTGTTTCTTTTTTGTTACTAGGCAAAGATGCACTACATCACATTATTTTACTAGAACAAGCTGCTTGAATGAATAGCTGACTCTCAACTAATCTTTTGAGACTGAGCCATATTATTTATTAACTAAATATGTGCTCCAAGTAGATGTTCTTGTCAATTACTGTTCAAGATGAGGTTGTTCTCTTTTGGCTGTACAAAGATTCTGTTGCAGTGGATTTTTAGTTCAAATTTTAATTCATAGTACTGAAATCCTCCAGTCCCATGCAATGTCACATTTAGGTTTTGAAGGTATTTGTGTTTGGCTTTCACAAAAAGAAGCAATCATAGATGTCAGTTCTTCTTCTCTGTTAAAATCTGAAATACTTTTAGTAGTTTCTCTACAGGTGATTCCCAGCTCATGTCACCACACAATGCGATGGTCTTCCCCAGATGGCGATTGTTTCTTGATCCTAAATTAAGAAACTGGCTCCTAGGCATTCTGAGTTTTCCATGTCTTTCCATGTCTGTAGAACGCATTCTTGTTCACAGCATTACAGGATCAGTGTTGGTGCTGAAGTGTTGGCAGCAGTCTGAAAAATTTGAGTGTGATCACAGATATTCTAGATGGTTTCTTTATGTACTTTATAAACCTATGCTACAGAGTGTATCTGCATTATGATCTGAGGGCACAGTGAGACAATCTTCAAAAATCTTGCATCTCTCCTCAGTATATTCAGCAAGGTGTTTTTATGTCCAGCAGGAAGTCTAGCAACCAAACCTCTTTTGTCAGTTTTAGTTTGATAACAGTACACAAATTTGACACATACGAATTACTTTCTGTTTGTGCCTTCATTTGAGAAGTGGAAAAAAATATCCACACAAATGAATCTGTCATCTTTCAGAAGAGCAGTCTAGCAGGAGGAGACTGCTGAAAGTCTGTAAATGATATCCTACCTAGGATGGGAGAGGGGAGATCCAACTCCTTAAATTCTGTTGAATAATTTCATTCATTTTAGCAGTCTGAACTGCTTTTGTTGAGTGCTTGTTGTGATTTCTTAGGCATGGCTGCTGGGATAGAAGAAGTTATCCATTGCAGACAAAGCAATTGCTTTTAAAGAATGAAATATAGGGCATATTTTTACCAACAACCTTCTTTAAGGATCTCTGTTGCACAATTGCTTCTCGTTACAGTGTTGTTTTTGCTTCTAATGTCAAACCTGATGCCAACATAAATTGCAGGAGAACGGATGTTTGAGGGGTGGTTCATCCTTGGGCTCAGTTGGATGCCTCTTTTCAACTGAATGGAAAATGAACCAAAATTTGTTTGAATTACCAAAAATATTTTTTTTTTTTAATCTGTTGCATTTGTTACTTGTCTTAAAATTGCTGGCTGCTCAGCCAAGTAAAAAGAAAAGTTAGACTACAAACTTAAGGAGCTTCTGCTACCATAATATAGCCAAATATGTCTGGGTTTTTTTTGTTGTTGTTGTTTAGAGCTTCTATGTTATGGTCAGATTATATTTTCCCCTGTTGTCTGTATCTTGTTCAGTCCAGTGAATGTTCAGTGTCTGGCAGCAAGGTGGCTCTCCAGTCCTTACAACTCTTTAGTTATGCAGTGTGATCACCCTTATTGCCACCGTTAATCCAACATGGATTTAGCAATGTGAACAGAGGAGCCTAAACCCTCCCTGTCTTCATCACCTCAGTCTTGTGCAGCATGTTTACTCCTACTCCTGTGATGTGTTGGACCAGCCAGCAGTGTAATTCCCTGTGCAGTTGTGGCTGTGGCCAGCTGTGGTTACCGCTAAGCACAGAGACTACAGCACTATTATTTCCTTCATGGATTTTCCCAGGGCTTTTATCACTTTCCCAGACTATGCCAAAAAGACAATTCCAGCCACGTGGCTGTTGAGGACAGGGGAAATGGGCACTGCTCTCACAAATGGGAACAGAATGAGAAAGACGGACTAGCATATTTTCCAGCTTTTGCACAGCTCAGTGTTCTGCTCCACATGAATGTCACTTTCCTGATATTTAGTGTTTTATGGTCTTTTGAATTATATACAGGCTGGTTGTTATGAATCTCTGAAGATAATGACATAATTGCAGTTTTGTAAAGGGAGATGGTGATGTTGAAATAGAGAGATATCATTCATAAAAGGATTTACTTTCTTAAATGGGACTTGGAAGAAATGTCAGTACATAGACCCAAAATCTCTATCCATGAAACTTCTGTCTAATCCCATTGGCAAATGAAAGTCAAATGAAGGTCAAAGAACGTGATCTCATGCCTGACTCCCGCACAGATTCACAGCCTGAACATCTGTTGTGGTCAAGCTGTACTCCTCCTTACAAGTCTTTTTCCCAGCTGTAAAGTTTCCTTTTCTCAAGAGCTACACGAGATCAGATGGAGGGAGTATGCTGTCTCTTTGCTATTTGTTTGCCTGTTGAGCCTGTGTTTTAGATTTAGATGAAAAGCAAATTCTGATTTATCATTCTCCTCTTGCCCATTCTTCTTTTTCTAGTCATGGTTCTAATACAACACTGGCTTAGAACAGACCCTTCTGTTCACAGCAGGCTGATGTGGATGTCAGTTGTCTCAAACAGTTTGAAATACAGCCTTTCCCACAGCTGTCCTGTGCATGCTGTTATGTCAAACTTAAGAACATAATGAAAAAGCTCCAAATCTTTAATTTTCAGTGGTGAAAAAGCTTTTTTTATACAAAAATTAAAACCCCAACACTAATCACCTTGATATATGGAAAACAGCAGGCCTTAAAGTCTGATTCTCTCTTATTTCACTGTTATGCCTAAAGGAAAAAAAACCTGTTTGAAGTTACTGTATTTCTACTTTTTGCTTTCTTCAGCTTGGAAAGCAGATTGGGGTCTCACTGCTACAGAAGCATGACTACAGGATACAAAATTCAACAAAATATTTGAAAACCAATTTTTTTTTTTCCTGCCAGTTTTAGAGTACAAAATAAGTGTGAAGTCTTAGGTTTTCACTACTGATAGCTTTAAGTAACCTGTCTGTACTTCCTTTTGCCCTTGACTGTTGTAAGTAGTTCAGTTTTCCCAAATTCATGCTGTTAAGACTTAATGTAATTCTTTCACTTATGTCAATAGATGCTTGTGGGTGTATAGAGACTAATTTCTAGAACATTACCTCAATAGAAATTACCTTCTACTTGTATGCATAAATTCTGCTAAGGCTTTTTTTTTTTCTTTTTTATTACGTTTTACTAAAAGAAAGTAAATTTGTGTTGTTGAAAGAAAGATTAATTTGTGTTGTTGAAAGAAAGATTAATTTGTGTTGTTCATCACACCATTTACATTTTGTCTATAAACTCATTTTATTTAAAAACCTCTGCAGTAATCAATAATGTGAATTTAAGCAGTGAAAAATACAGAACTATATTAGTAATGCTGACCTTCATTTATGGATTTAGTAAAGAGATATGCTGGTATTACATGTTTGCAAAAAGAGAATTTGCATGTTGACTTTCCTTGGTTCTGAAGTCTTTAAAACGGAAAATTGCTTTCAGCCTTATCATTTTTACTTGCTTTGCAAACCTACCTCTTGCACATCTTTGCATTTCTGTCACCATAAACCAAAATAATAGTCTAGAAACACTTTAAAAGCTGAAGTGAAAAAAGCAGAATGTTGCTGGTGCTACTGTTATGTAGTAAAACTTTTTCTTCTCTTTCTTCACATGGTGAAGCCATTGAAGCACAGTATTTAATAGCCATGATAAAACTCTAACACAGCTCTGGTGCACTGTTGCTTTTTACATTTACTTAAAGATATATGCATATGAATGGTTTGCTGTAAAAGAATTAATATGAAAACTCAAGAGAAAATAATTTCCAACACCTTGCTCTGCATTATGCTACATTTCAGTTCAATGTGCTAAACAACTTTCCCTGTATATTGTGTGGACACAAAGTTATTGCTGTTCCTGCATGTGGAAACAAATCAACAGCAGTGACAGCTGGGTTAGGAAGGATGACCTTGGAACAGGAGGAACTGTGTAGAAGCAGCCCGTACTAAATGGCTGCATAAGCATTTGGCATTCTTCGTTTGCAGCAAATCTTGTAATCTTAACATCATGAAGACTTGTGCAGGACAGTTTTTTCTAGGCATTTAAGTTATGGCCAGGGATAACTGTGAAGTTAAATGCTAATCACACTTTTAATAGCAGAATTGTGTGGCTGAAGGTATTTTGTTTGGCTTACATTTCATTTCATTGACTTGTATATAAAATTTTATCTGTCCTAATAAGTAATTATAGCAAAATCTACAGTTTTCATTTCAAATAACTGAAGCAAAAAGGAGCGTGGTCCCTAACCATTAAGCAGTACTCTGCTGTTTGTTTATTGCTTGACTTCTGCTGCTCAAATGTGATTCTGAACTACCTTGCTCATCAACATGATTAATAATATTTTCCCGTCAATGTCATAGGCCTTAAAAACACTCTGTGTGTTGATAATGTTAAATGTTAAAATCCTTTGATACTGTATTTAACATATTATTTATTTCACTGGGATGATAGGTTTGGGAAATGCCTATATGCTGAATTATATGTTGAATTAAACCTACAAGTTCAGATGTCTGTGGTTGTAGGGAGACTGGAGCTGTAATAAAATGAGCATGAGAAAATTCTGCCTTGATTTGGCTTGAGCAATTGCTACTTGAGATCTGAAAGACTGTTTTCTGAGGTGATTTTGTTGTAAACAATAAGTGCTAAATGCTGAATAAATTTAAATGTGATGAGATGTATTCATATGTCACTCAGGTTTATATACTAAAATAATAGTTTATTCTTCCTTATTGCAGCTTCCCAAAATATATTATGAGTACAACATTCCACAAATATTAACTCTGTCATTTAAAGTTGAAGACGTCAGTGTTGCCATGGCAATTAAAACCAAACTGATACATATTATACAATCTATAGACTTTTTCCACAAATTTTCCAAGCAGATGCACTTTTATTAGTTTATATGGAAGTAACTTTAACTATGATTGCGTTAGTGAGAAAACAGGAAAAGCAATTCAATAGCTGCATACAAAATAGAACAAGAAAATGAGCAGAAACGTATATGTACAAAAAAAAGCTGAAAATAACCCACGCTAGAAAGACGCAGGTGTATTTTGTTACCGTGCTAATTGTGTTTAATGGAATTCCCTGTTTCATCCTCAAATTTCAGAGAAATTCAAAGAGGGAAAAAAGTGTACTCAGGGTATTACATAGGAATAATCCCTAATGATTAGGAGTTCTGTCTCCTGAGGTTTCCTTTCAGTATCACAATGACATTAAATTCTTTAGTAGGGCTTTCTTTCCAAGGGGTGCACCCAAAGAGCAAGTAATAGCAGAGGGAGAGACAGGAGACACAATGTGCAGCACACTTCAGATGGCGTGTGTAGGCAGCCAGCAGTGTGTAAGACTCCAGGAGTTTTACTGTAGCTATAAGAAAAACAAAATCAGTTTAAAATTAAGCTATGAGATACAGTTCCATTGTCAGAAAAATGGGGCTGACCCTGGAGCGTACCTGACACATCTACAAGAGCTCCTTTTGGAGATATCCACATGCCAAGGTGCCTAATGGCTTCTGTAACATGAAAAATGAAAAAAGACGGCAATTATTTTATGAAAAGAATGTTATATAATGAAATTATTTATGTAATATATTCATATTATTCATGCTAATTATAATGTTAAGAATTTCATCAGCAAATACAACATTGTAATTTTTCCCTCTCTCAAATCATTCTCCTTTATGCATAGTCAGATGCTGATCTGTTTCTGAATTCCTGTGCTGAAAGGTTAGCGATCTCTCGCCTTGTTTTGGGTTTTGGCCACATTTGCACACATTAAATCTGTCCAAATGAGAGCCCTAAGGATGACTTTTATCTGTTCCTGAAAGAAGTTTGGATGCCTTCCCTGGCTGCTGTTTAAATTTTTGTGTATTAACAGGCTTTCTTGGCCAGGGCAAGCAAAACTGTGATGCCGTCCCTGTTGGTTAAACCAAAACTGCATCCAGGTTGTGGAAAAGGGATCCCCTGTCAGATGGATGGTAGAAATTTCACGGTGGTATAATTACACCGCGAGGTGTAGGAGGCTGTATCATTTTGCCTGGTGTTGAGTCCCAAAGCCATCTGTGTATTCTCTGGTTAACCGGTGCTTGCCAAAAGAGAAGGAAAAGTTGGAAAACAGAAGGGGCATATGAAGGATGAATGTGGCAGGTGAGCCCAGAACAAAAAAGTGAAATGAGAGAGAAAAGACAAGGGACTGTGGAGATGATCTGTCTTAAGAGAACATCAGTTTAGGTTTGCTCTTGGTTTTGGCTAGTGTCTGATAGAAACAAAGACTTCAGGTGCATCATCTTTATAGATGTCTGAACTTCTTATATTAACTTTAGGCAGTTCAGTGATGTTTTTTTAGGACATCCCAACTTAAAACTGATACATAAAAGTGACTACCTGCTTCTTTCCGATCTCTGTGCAGCACTTGAAATACAGCGAGCACAGCATCCAGCACAGTGAGGGAACTGAATGCACAACTTGCAGAATGCATTGGCTTTCACATTTAACAGGTGTGATGCTTCAGCTGATGCAGAACAGCAACTTTACAGCGAATCTAATACATCAGCATAGTTCCTGCTTTGGATTTGTACTAGCTCTGTCTTTTGTATGGAAGAAGATATGTATGAAAGAAATGAGTTTTTAAATGATTACTTGCTTTCCTTCTGGCATTTTGGAGAACACTCTCTTCTTGTTCTTTCAATTCCCCTTTAACTTGTTAGGAGAGATTTTGTTATAGCCAAATAATACAATTGGCAGAACACACTGGGCACCTTACTGTAAAAGTAAGAGTATAAATTTTTTGAAAGAGAATTTCTATTTTCTTCCTGAATAACTTCAAAAAGGCCAATATGTGGAGTAGCAGTTGAAGAGTACTCTCTAGTCTACCATGGTAGCAGCTGCATTTTATTTTATTTCAGTTCTGACACATTGATGTTTGGCGTTTGTAGAATTCAAGGGATAATAATACTTAAGGAATTATGTCTTTTTCATTGCTGTTGGCAAAGAATGTGTTAGTGATGTTCATTGCTTCTATTCCAATATTGCAGACTAAATGTCTTTAGTGTTTTTTTTGTTTGCTTTGAAGGCAGAAAACATTGCTGAATGGATTTTCCCACATACATTCATATCATATCTTATTTCAGTAGGAACACACAATTCTTGCTGAATGATATTTTTGCCTGCTTTTAGGTTTCTGTACTTCCTGAACTGTTTTGAGGTATGCTGGAAGGACACTGTGGTAATACGGGATTTGCAAAGAAATTCTTATTCCTTTCATCATTGTTGTTTTTAGAGGTGAAAATATATCCTGTTTTAACACTCTCTTAAAGTCATCTAAAGGATGTGATAAAACACAGCAGGAAATGAAGATTCAGGGACAGGGTGATGATCTGTGACTTGGTCTCCTTGTCTTAGAACTGCAATATAATGGCACTGTGCATTGATGTGCTAGCTTATGACTTGAATAAAGGTCTCGTAAACTTCTCCTTAAAGGTGTGAAAAAGGGGGAAAAAAATAACCCCTGATTTTTCCAGTTTGTCCTTGTCTGCTTTCCTTCAGCAAGGGAATGGTATAGTGCTTGAAGAGCATCCAATTGCACGTGAATTATTAGTGACTAGGCTTTTTTTATTGCGCAAGCAGGTTGAAATGTTTCAAATAACTTTTTTCTTAGACCCTGCTTATTTCAAGCACTTATTTAATGTCTTTGAAGCTGGGATGTGTGTTGCTTTAACTGCCTTGCATTCCTTATTATCTTCTGTTATTAGTTTGTATTGCAATGAGATCTATGATTTTGTTGCTGGTAGAGAGTCTGTGGTAGAGGTAATCTGAACCTGATCTGTGAATACTTCTTCTCTAAATATTCCTTTACTATGACTTCTCTCCCCAAACTGCTGCATTGCTACCTACCTTTTCTTGTTCCTTTACTTCTCCAAAGTAATCTTATGTTTATTTTACTTCCTTCCCCAATGTGCTTCATCTAATTCTGTTGACCAACATATATTACGTCACAAACCAGAAGTGCAATGTTGTCTGGCTCCCATGGCTTCTAGCTGTATGAAGAACTCTTCTACGCATATTTTTATTTCCAGGAAAAATCCAAAATTTTGTGTAAGACTCTCCACTGACTGACTCTAGCCTGATGCACAGACCTTGGGGTGGGTTTCAGGCTGCATGAGGAGCTTACATTGAATGAGTGATGTATACATATGATTCCACCTATGTGTATAGCCTGTTTAGTAATACTAGAAATGATGGTATTATTTAATCTTTTTCACCGTTTCCCTTCACTTTGAGGACTTTTAATTTTGAATTCTGAAATATTACCATTGGATTTGCAGGAAGCACTAGGACAACTCTCTGGTGTAACTGGGGAATCTTTGTCACCATTTTTTTTGTGTGACTCCGATTTTTACCAGTGGTTTGTTTTTTCCTTTTCCTTTTTTCTTTTTTTTTGTTTTTTGTTGCATTTGTAGCTTGTTTTGTTAAGTCTTCTGAATTGTGCTTGTTTTCATTGACTCCTCCACTCAAGGTCATGTATTGGATTTTATATTGCTTCAGACCTACTCTTAGGTTTGAGTCATTGAATTATATTACGTTGAACGTGATGCAGAAAAGTACAATTCCTAAAGAACAGCAACATAATTTCTTCTTGGTCTTACTGAACTACCATTTGAAATGTAGTGATCTTCTGTTGGTCATGACTGTACCAGGAGAAACCAAATCTGATCTTTGCTTTTTTAGTTTACTGCTTTTTAGGTGAGCATTCTCTTTTGGGTCCCAAGTGTCTTATTGTATATAGCACTTTATTCACTGTTGAAGAAAGACATCATCCAGCCCGTTTAATAAGATGAATATTTATTTCATCACTAGACAGAATTCTTGACTTGTGTTCCTGTGAAATAAGGGACTTGCGTAAGAGGATCTGTAGAGTATTTTTAAGGTGTTTTGAAAGGTACTACTATTTAAAAGAGGTCGTGCATAACAAATCGGGAATTTCCATGACTACTACTAAGGGCAAGCAAAGCGAAATAGTAATGGTATTCTGTGCTACCCGTGGTATTCCTGATATCCAAGGTGTTTTGATTTCCATACTTCCTTTTCTTTGTAGTCTGCCAGCTGTCTTGTTTCATCTGTATTTGCATTCTCATGGCAGGTTTTTTTTTCATTTAAAAAACAAAAGTAAACTTTACTTTTGGTAATAACAAAATGGTGCCATTCTGTAGGTAGTGCTTATTGATGTTTCTTCTACTGAAGCTCCAGTTTTACCTTTCTTATGCTTATATGACAGAAGAACAGAGACTTGATTTTTGACACCCAAACCCCTAAGTATTTTTCCTACAGCTCAGGAATCTCCTGTTTATTTTAAATATAGATTACAGCATTGTAGTAAAACAGAACAGGAGCTATTGAACTCTTGATTTTAGTGTGCAGTGGCCTCCAGAAGGAAATGCACACAAGCAGTTAAGTGTATTATAGCTAAATAAAGTAATATTAAGGAGGCTGCTCCTCAGTTGTTTGGTAATGAAAGTACTGAGCATACACAAAATAAGCTATTGGTCTGTGTTAGAGAATTGCAGTGTTCAGGGAAAGCAAGAGCTGTTGTCTGTCTTTTGGGAGGGAAACTATCTACACTACAAAATAAAGTCTGTATTTCTTTTCATATCAGATTATCTACACAAGCTACGCCTTGGATATTTGGAAGATTTTCTTTTGTTTGGAGACTGTGTTTCAATTATGACAGTATGCCTTCAAAATGCCTTCAGCTAACATTAGTTCTTTGCTAGTGCTACCCCAGTCAATATTCTAAAATATATTAGGACTTCTTGTAAAGACACTTCTACTATTTCCTTAGCAGTCCTTAGAGCAAAACTACTCTTACATAAATCTGCCAAGGTTCTGAAGGACCAGCACCTCCGATATCAAGAAATCTGTATAGTGTACTGTTTTTTTCCCCTCCCTGTCATTTTGATAAGGAGGTTATTGAAACTGTTCAAGGTAAAATTACAGTCAAGTACAGCATGAAAATATTGCAGCACTGGGATTTCATTTAAAGAGAAAAGCTTGAAAAAATACTTTTGAATGCTCTTTACATTTGCTTTAGCTATACATGTTGAATGTTTAGGGTATTAATGGCACACAATTATAAAGTTGTGTAGAGCAGTCAAAACAGAAAGTGGAGAAATACTTTCCTAAGTCCTTTAAAAAGTTAATCTTTACAATCAAGACTTGCTAGATCTTGATTTAGGCAGGATGTCATGGGATTTGTTTGTCAACAAAATAAAAAGAAGATTGATAAAGCCTAATGCTATATATATATAAAAAGTGTTCTGTGAGTCATGAAGCTTAGTGAAATCTGCTGTCATTTGGGTTTCAGTCCCATGACCCCCACACTTTTCTTGCTTTCCTTTCCATTCATTGTCTCTTGCTGCCATTGCTGTAAGCCCACCTTCTTACCATGTCCTCTGTCACCTTGCATCACCTTCTGTTCCTCCAGTTCCTATCTACAGACTCCATGCCTCTCAAACATTGTCTAGGTTAGATGTATCCAGTTTGTGTGGGTTTCCACTATGAAGAACCTGTAAGATACCACTGACACTCAAGCATGTCTTCATAACAAATCTAGTATTTTCAGAGTTTCCTTGTAAATGTGGCACATTTAACTAAAATGTAGGCATTAATGAGCAAACAAAAAACCTGTGGATCATTCAGCCTTGTTTCTGGTAATGTGCTCCTTGTGTCTGTTATCCATATCTAGCAACAGGTGCACTCAAGAAAGACTAAACGTTGAAGACAGAGACTGTTTTCTTCACAAAATGGCTTAGTACTGTTCACTTGGTAAGAATAACTGTTGGCATGTTTTCACAGAATATGAATATGAGGTTCAAAATCATGGTCTAGTTATTTCACAAGAGATGATTTAGTGGATAGTGATAGTCATAATAGGAGAGGAGGAGGGGGAAGACTGAAGAAAGATATATGATAATATATGATTTTAAAAATTGTGCATCTATTTAAAGCTGATGTTATGTCAAGATAATATTGAAATACCTAGTCCTTAACTTGAGATGAAATATAGTACTATACTCTTCACACTGCTGTCACACATCTGTATTTTAATACCTATGCTGTCTAAGATTGTTTATGACTGCTCTCAGGAGATGTACCTGATGATTGCATGTGCTTAGGTGCCGTATGGAAGGAAGCAATGCTACTGCTTACGCACTTCATGCTTTTCTCATTAAAGGATGCTACAAAGAACTAAGTATTTATTCTTGCTTATTTATATATACATGCATTTTTTCTGTGTATCTTTTCAGCTCGTGGAAAGAACTGACAGAGAGTACTACACTCTGGATGACATGTTTGTTTCCAAAGCAGCCAAGAGAGCGCGCAGTGGGGAAGAGGAAGAAATACAAAGAAGAAAAGCAATACATGAGCACCAGCAGCTTGCTGCACGCATGGAAAAGTGCCCATACTGCTTTGATAGCAGTGAACTTCCTAAACATCTTATTATTGCAATTGGCACCAAGGTAAGCAAATACCAATTTAACACAAATGTAAAAATAAAAAAGTAATAAAGGAAGGCAGTGTTAATGTTAGAGTGCCTAAGATTAAGAACAAAATTGCTTCTATGAAATGATTTATTGTTCTGCATCTTATTTTCCTTGCCCTTCCAATTGATTTCACAGATTCCTCAAGGATAAGGGAGGGGAAAAATAAATCTGTCATGGATTATAAAGCTAATCTTTGATATCGGAACTTCAGTTTTGTGGATTTGTGCAAGACAGGAGCAATAATGAAAGGTCTGAGTGCAGAGATTAGACTGTAGGGGAATTTGTGGAAGACTAAATCAGACTTCACTGGAGGAAATTTGAACTGGTGAAGAACTGTATCTCAATAATAAGGAAGAAAATTAAGTGGAGAATTCCATTTTTAAG
The DNA here is from genome assembly GCF_013368605.1 of Nyctibius grandis. Lineage (NCBI taxonomy): Eukaryota > Metazoa > Chordata > Aves > Nyctibiiformes > Nyctibiidae > Nyctibius > Nyctibius grandis. The sequence continues at coordinate 109,474,246 of NC_090659.1, forward strand.
CCTAAAATCCTTTGAAATAGACAGAAGTTTGGTACAGGGAACCTTCTTGTTTCTGTTAATGCTTTTAAAAGTTGCATAAATATTTGGATTTATAACAGATGAAATGCTTCAGTACAGGCTTTTTTTGTCATTCTTTCTCCAAAGTTTTCATTTATTATTGATGTTTTTCATTTGATTTGAAACCTTTTATAGGCCAAGGAATTAAATACATAGATATTCATTATGGTACATTGCACTTATTTTTTTTATAGATAGATTTTTATATATATATATATAAAAACATGCATACAGATATGTAACTGTGTGTGTGTATTTATCTGTGTATATGTATGTGTTTATATATCAAACAGATATATATGCAGAGATATATCTATGTATGCATTTATATATATATAATATTTTATTAAAAATGCATACAGATATATATCTCTCTCTCTATAAAAAAATGTATTGTAATGGACTAAACAGTGTGATTTCATAATAGTTAGGATACTGGTTGGTCTATAAGGCTGATATTACTGCCTTGTTGGTGGAGCTGCTGTCTGAATACTACTAGTTCATTGGAGCTACTGATGGATAATGGGGCCTTTTTAAAAACACTAGAATTACTGATACCTTGCTGTAATTGGAAGGTAATGGCTTCTATAGGTTTGAATTTTAGCAAATGAGGTATTTTTTAGCCTTAACAATGGGGAGGTTTTTAACACTAGAAAAATGGGCACTTCAGTTTTTGTTCACTTTTTATAGGTGTACTTGTCTCTACCAAGGAACCAGTCCCTCACTGAAGGTCACTGCCTGATAGCCCCTCTACAGCACCATACTGCAGCCACTCTTTTGGATGAAGACATTTGGGAAGAAATCTGGGTCAGCTGAGAAACTGTCTCATGTTCTAACATTTTTGTAAATTAACATTGTTTTGAATAATAATATACTTGTCATAAGTACCTGTTTTCACAATTTCCAGCCCGGCAACTCTTTTCTGATTCTACTAAGGGGCAGAACATTCTTGCATTATGAATGGAAATCAGTGGTCAAAAATTGAAAAAGGGAGATGCAGGATAAACACTGAAGAAAAGTTCTCATTTATAAGCACTAGAAAAAGTTGCCCGGAATGCTGCAGAACCTCTGTTGTTGGAGGTCTTTGAAACCAGGTTAGAGGAACATCTGTCGGGGGTGACGTAGGTATGGCTGATCCCTTACAGAAAGTGGAATAACTGGCTTGGCAGTTAGGATTTTCTTGGGAATGCCAAGGAAAAGAAAAGGATTGTCAGGGCAGAAAGATCACTTAAAATGAAACATAAGCTGAAGATACGTTGTTTACATATCTTCAGGTTTTTTAAGCTAATCTGGGTTTTGAGTGGATGTTGACTGAGAACTCTCTCTTCTTCAAATCAGTGAGGTCCCTGTTAGAATCCAATTTCCTACTTTTTTGAAAGGAATTATTAGAGTAAAGTGCCAAGCATGATGGGTCATGCTTTCCAACTCTTTTATGAAGACATTTTGAAGGTTTTGAGTTCTGTTTTCTTTGGAAAAGGAAAATGGAGGGAGGAATGTAACAAGGTTCTGCCTAAGAGATTGACAGTGATTGGTCTTCCCCCCTGCCCCGCCATCAGGATTATTACAAGGGAAAAACAACTTGCGACTTCTTATATCAAAATGTTGGATCCTATTTCAGACTAAAAAAAGGCTTCATTGCCTGCAGTTGCCTAGATTTAAAAGCGGGTTAATTCATGAGTTTGAAATGGTTTAAGTAACGTTGATCTTGCCTCAAGCCTAGCAGATGGATTCTCTGACTTTCAAAATTTGCTCCTCACATTGATTCTCGTGGCTGCTGTAATTTTTATGCAGTGTTTCCTAGGAAATTATGCTCCTCCCAAGCAGGAAGGGAAAGAAGTTATTTTGTATATGACAGAAATGCCTAAGAAAGTTGGATATGAAGCAAATAGATAGGTCAAAGGTTGGACTCAAAGATCCCAGAGGTCTCTTCGAACCTAGCTGATTCTGTGATTCTGTGATGCAACCAGTAGGGATTAGAAGGATCAACAGAGCATGAAGAAAAGTGATAAATATGTTTCTTCTCTATTTTCTATTTATCCTAACCTCTTTTAACTAAATAGATGATAATTTTTCTAAATTTGTATGAGAAGGAAAATAGGATAAAGAAAAGATAGGCAAATGCAATTCCTATATTTAGTGCTAGTCTTTTTCTTGCTAGAAAATGCAACTAGTTGGTAAAACCATTATCCATTGACCCTGTGAATACTTCCAGCTTCTATGTAATTCAGTAGGAGGAGTCGGAAGGCTTTAGCAGGAATATAAGCATAAATTTACTCAGTGACTAAACTAACTTTCTGATGCCAGAGCCATATTTTATATTGCTGTTGAGGGAAAAAAAAAATTATCATACTTTAAATATTCATAAAATATTGTGTTGAGCACATGTTTTTGCCGGGATATTTTTTTAAGATACATTTGAATAAAGCAACAAGGGTTCTTTTATACTGTATGCCTTCTGGCACTTGAATTTAACATAGTGTGTTTTAGACCGATGTGCTCACTTGCCAATGTGCTCACTTAAGTAAATATGCATGTAATTTCTTTAATATGAAAAGATATAAATCTTTACATGTTCTATATTGCCTGTGAACGGTTACATACATCAATGTTGTGTGCATCTGAGCATAAGTCAAGCCCTGTTATTTGCTCTTATGAATGGTTATGTCCTTTCCAGTCCTAATTATCCTTGATGTTTTGGCCCACTCAGAATTTGGAGGAAAAGTGCAATGTATTTAAAAATGAGAAATTGCCGTCTGGGAAATGTTAGCTAACATCTGCAGATATTCTAGGCTTTTCAGTGCATTTGTATTTTGGTTAATATTGCAGAGTAGCAACCGTAATAGTCCACCTCAACCTTTGGTTTAATGTTTCTCTTATCTCACCATAGTTGCTTGCTTTGGTGTATTTCAGAAGTTGAGGTCTGGGGGCCAGGGTGAGCAGGAGAAGACAAGCTATTAATTCAGAGTTGTCTGTCGCTCTGTGCAGTGAAGTCCCATATCAGTCATGGGACGGTGATCTAATCACTGGGCAGTATCTTCTAGCTATGTTTCATTGGTTGTGTTAGGACGGTGGTGGTAGCGTTTTCTTGTCACAGCATGGAGCAGCTTATTTGTGAGGAAAAATTCAGGGTGCAGGGGCCTGCTTTGGAGAGCTTAAATATTGGCCAAGTTTCTTAGACTTCTATTTGATTCATACTGTGCAAGATGACAAAGGGATGGGGAGAAGAGAGCTCAATTTCTAGTCCTGTTGCATTGAAAACCTGGTAGTGATTTGTTTTCCATCTGTTTTACTTCAGTACTTGCTGATGTTTATGAATATGTGTATTTGCTTATGCTTGTTTGATGCGGGCATTCAACAGCATCCTGGCTTGTATCAGAAATAGTGTAGCCAGCAGGACTAGGGAAGTGATTGTCCCCCTGTACTCAGCACTGGTGAGGCCGCATCTCGAATACTGTGTTCAGTTTTGGGCCCCTCACTACAAGAAAGGCATTGAGGTACTGGAGTGAGTCCAGAAGAGAGCAACGAAGCTGGTGAAAGGGTCTGGAGCACAAGTCTTATGAGAAGCGGCTGAGGGAACTGGGGTTGTTTAGCCTGGAGAAAAGGAGGCTCAGGGGAGACCTTATCACCCTCTATAACTACCTGAAAGGAGGTTGTAGCGAGGAGGGTGTCGGTCTCTTCTCCCAAGCAACAAGTGATAGGACAAGAGGAAGTGTCCTCAGGTTGCTCCAGAGGAGGTTATTAGTTGATATTAGGAAACATTTCTTCACCGAAAGGTTATCAAGCATTGGAACAGGCTGCCCAGGGAAGTGGTTGAGTCACCATCCCTGGAGGTACTTAAAAGACGTGTAGATGTGGTGCTTAGGGACATGGTTTAGTGGTGGACTTGGCAGTGCTAGGTTAATGGTTGAACTCGATGATCTTAAAGGTCTTTTCCAACCAAAATGATTCTATGGTTCTATGATTCATCAATTCTCCATTTACATTAAGATAGGAAATCTCAAACCTTTAAACGGATTAGCCTCTTAATTGTGGTGTTTGTACTTCTAAATGATGCTAATTAAAAAAAAAAAAATCAATGCAAAAAGGACAACCTATGAGTTATGTGAGTCATAGAGCTATGGTACCTGTGGTCTGTGAGGCTCATATGGTTTCAGTGATTTCTTGACTTACACTGTGGAAATGGTACAGGGAGCACATATAATACAAAGATCTTAATTTTTAAAAGGGAGTTTTCAAGATCTTGAGGCACTTTCAGAAACATTCACCCCATCACAAAGTCAGATCTTTTATGCATTTTAAAATGAGTCCGAATAAGTCTCTGAAATCATCCCTTGTGCTTGATAATTTAGTTCAGCATTGACATTGTAAGCTGTAGAATGATGCTCCTGCACATCTTGGATACAAATACTGACTGCCAAGGGTCAGGGAGCAGCAAGAGCGGGCTGCTCCACATGGGAGGCAAGGCAGGGGTGGGTGGAAGGTGGCGGGCAGGGCAGGTGGGGGAAGTCACCTCACTGACAAGGTGCAGTCCCGTGGTACCAAAGCTAGGAGAGGAGAGTGGGGCCCATGACAGTAGGCAGGGTCAGCCACAGCCCAGTGATGGCCAGACAATCTGCAGTGATGAGTTAGGTTCAAGAGCAAGTCAACAAGTCAGGGTCAACATCAGCCAGACACATGGCTGGGTACAGGCATCCCTGAAACTTAGCTCAGGCAAGGACCAAAAGTGAGGACCTGAGCTTAATTGCAGCTCCTGAGTAGAGGAGGGCCAGGCCCTCACTTCTCACAGCTCTTTTTTTCCCCAGCTCTTTCTGCTGTGTCTGATTTCGGCTTATAGCTGCACCATGTCAGAGCTGCCCATCTGCATGGGCAGCCAGAGCCCCGGCAGGTACAAGAGGCTGCAGAGCCTGTTGAGTGTCTGCAGGGCTCTGGCACTGGGTCTAGCAGATTTATGAATTGAAATACACTTTGAATAGGTGCAGCACCTAATCCGTAAGGGGAACTGGTAACACAGGCCAGGTCTATTACGGTGTTGCATTTGGTTAGCTTCCATACAGTGAAGATGGTGCTTACAGCCATGGCTTTCTTTGGAGGCAGCGTTAATATTTTCCTTAAAGGTCAAGCAAGTCTAGTGGAAATGTAATTTTTTTTTTTAAAAAGCTGTGTAGTTGGAATGAATAGTGGAAGGATAATGGTATCTAGAGTCAATACAAGCCAAGACATTAACTTAGAAATTGTAAGCTTGGGACCTACTGTTAAAACCGTATTGTTTTATGGAGCATCACAGTTATGAAGTTGAACATAGTTTTAATTTCAACTGTAAAAATATGTGATATTTATTAAAACTGAGTTTGTAGTGTTCATTATAATGCATATTTCACAATAGTTTTCTAGACTTCCTATCTTTGTATCTTAGGAAATATAGTTCATGTTAAATTGTTGAATAATACAGAATTTTCCTAGTATGTTTGCTGCTGTTATCAATTTTATTATGAGTTTATTATGAATATAATATGTTAATGAAATAATATAAAATATTGTATCTGAAAGCTTTGAAAAGCTAACTTAAATTACACTTTTTTTTTCTTTAAACAGATGTTCAGAAACACATTAGTGAAAATGTTTGAAGCTAAAGACTTGGACTGTGTGTTCCTAGAAACAAACATGGGTATGAAGAAACGTTATCACATGGTATATGAATGCATTCCTCTTCCAAAAGAAGTAGGAGATATGGCTCCAATCTACTTTAAGGTACACAAAAATATTTTTCTTAGGTCATTTGAATGTATTTATTATAATTCACCTATTTCTGGAAAACTTTTTTTGATATTCAAGTACTATTTTTGAAAAGATGGATTCTTTGATCCTACTTCTTGATCCATTCTTTGATCCTATTCCTTGATCTTAAAACAAGCCCTGTGAGGTAATTCAGTTTTTCAGGTCGTTGATGGAAGAGCTTTATGTCACTGTGCAGTTGCCTTAAGTCTGACTGCACTGACAAATACTGGAGGAAGATGAGAGAACTGTAGTTTCTGGAAGTGCTGTAAGGATTGCAGTGCTTCTCACTTAAGTCCTGTAGTATAAACGTAAAACCCCAGACATGTTCCTTGACAAGCATAAAATGAGAAAATAATGTCAGCTGTTTTAAGAAATACCAATATATAATGTTTCATCCCCATTTTATTTCGGTAGGCCCAAATTTTACATGTGTCTTAGGTCTCTGATGGACATTAGACAGCATGATAGATATTTCTTCCATAGCTTTTCTGGCCTCTTTCCGCTGACTCTGTCAGGAAAGGCTCATTGAACTTTCTGCCTGGAACTGAGGCCTTTCGGCTTTCAGCAACTGGATCATGATTTACCTTTTATAAGTAAATTATTTTATTTGTCCTTTGAAATATTATTTTTGTTTTCTGGAAATAAATAATGTGATTGGTTTTTGATGAAGTGTAGCAGTCAGTAAGATGAACAGCAATGCAGCAGCCTGGTCTAGTGGAAGGTGTCCCTGCCCGTGGCAGGGGGGTTGGAACTAGATGATCTTTAAGGTACCTTCCAGCCCAAACCGTTCTATGATTCTATAATGAACTTCTGCCACATTTGACACTCTCCACTTGGTTATTTCATTGCTATATGCAAGTGCTGGTAAAACTTGTATTTTGTCTGAATGCTAAAGGAAAGATGAAGTACAAGATTTAATGCAATGTCATGTGCATAAAACTTTATTTCAGAAGTTTCCACCGTTAAAGTACACAGCAAATGAAATTTAAAATGTGCCTACACTATGCTACACTATACCCATTTCCATACTATGGGGGATACAGAGGCAGCTTTAAAGGTTTTTAAACACAATCAGCCTTGTAAGTTGGATTCTCCTCTTAGTGTTTAAAAGAGAAACATAAAGAAAAAAGGCTAACATGCTGTAATGAATTCATAAGAGGTTTTGTATGAGCTTAGTAAAAAGAGAATGTGACCTTTCAGTTGAGACTTGTTAGAGATAATTTGTGTCAGGCAAAAGTTCAATTTCAAAAAAAAAAAAAAGAGGAATAGAATTAAGTCAGTTTGAGGATATTATATGATGCTTTTACAAAGTAAGTTTGTTCTGGAAATCAGAAAGGTTGCCAAAAATAAAGTTACTTTGTTAAGAAGTAATTGGTACTTGCAATGCAACGTACTTCACTACATTGCAAAGTTAGTTCTTTGCTTGCTGTATGAAGGACTATTTTCACATTTAGATAAAATGATTTTACAGAAAGCTATAATGGAGTCTGATGAAGAGTGGTCCGTGAACAAGAAGTTAATTGATCTTTCTTCAAAAGATGTTCGGAAATGTGTAAGTAATGAAATGTATTGAACACTGAATTTCTCAGCAAATTCTTCTCATCTTTTTTCGTTATTAACTGTTTCAAAGAGAGATGAAAGGAACACAATTAGATTAGTGGATCAGGGGATGGCATGATGAGAATTAGAGTCTGAATGAACTCCTAACTGACATTAGGGAAAAGATTCCCATTTATTTCAGCAATAGGTAGACTGAGCTGCAAGCATTGGTTGAGAACAAAGCTGGCACTTTGAGGACATGTACCAGCATAATTTTCTTGATTAACTTTAAGAATTAAGGTAGATCAAAGATTTGCAAATTACTTTATGGGAAAAAATATGATGTCTTTTTCATTGACCTAGAACAGCCTTTTCTGTTGCTAAGTTTATGAAGCAAATAGCATTATAAGTCTTTTCTTCTAAAACAAGGGAATAGTACTCTGTTTCCTGGATACTAAATGGAAACATCTTTTTATATACAAATCTTAAAGGAATAATGCGGAAACTGTTAGGTTCAAAGTTTGTTCCATCTTTTTAGTATTAAAGTGAAAGATGTGTAGTATATAGACTTTACCACTGGTAGACTTTACCACTACTACGTAGTAATAATACTTAATTTCTGAAAGTGCCTTTTACTAAATATAGCGCTTTTAGACTAAAAAAATCCTAGTTTGTGGGAGAAAGAGGAGTTGGGTTTTAATAATGAGACATGAAGTCTGATACGATGAAGAGGGAGATTAAATGCAGAAGAGTGAGGGATTGGGTGGCTGTATGGTAGGAGAGTTTGGAATGTTGTGGTGACTCTTGAACTAAACCAACAGTGGTAGCAAATGTAGCAAAAAGACCACATTTATTCTGCCATGTAAGCTGAAATGTCGTATAAATGTCATGGGAGTCAGTTATGGGTCACCTTATTCAAAGCAGTGAGGCTTCACCTGGAAAATTTGAGTCTGGTTTTGGGCACAGCATTTAAGACAGTTACAGAAGAGGAGAGCATAGGTTAGAAAACTTAACTAAACAAATTGGTTTAGGGGTTGTGCAGTCTAGGAAAGAAAAGGCTGAAATGGGATGTGATGGTAGTTTTCTGTGTGTTGTAGATTGTTTTAAAGAAGATAGTACTTAGTTGTTTGCTAGCACTATTGGGTGCAGACAAGAAGGAATTCAATTAATTAGTAGCAAGGACTTTTAGGGCAGACTTTAAACTTAATGTGGATGTAAACAGAAAACAAAATAAGCATGTTTTGGCTATGTTCTGCTCATTGGTCTTTCAGAATAGGGAAAGCCAACATCTGTCACCAATGAAGTATAATTTTCTTGACACATGGTAGGGCATCAGGACATTTGATTTCTTTAAGAATCTTCTTAGCCATACATTTTTGTGACTATTATATACCCATTTGAAGGTAGGTGAGTTTTCAGATTTCAGATTCTTTAAATTAATATAATGCATCTGAGTGTAAATTGTTACACAGTTGTGTGATTTTAACATTATTTTAGAGTAAAAGAAATGCCTGTAGCCTTCAGGAAGATATGAGAGTGTAGTTTAGAGACCGAGCTGAGGTTTGGGAAGTTGGAGAGTTGTATTAGGAGATGGTGGTGCCTGGAAGGAGGGTCAGACATGGCTGAGACATGATCTAATGGGCAGATTGTGTGCAGAAATTGAGGCTGTGGTATCCAGAGGCAGAGCCTAAGCCTCCACCCTTGCACAGTGTCAGGGCCTTCTCTGCTTCTTCCTCTGCTCCTTGCAGCGAGGGCACTGGCTCAGCAATGGGCTGGGAGGGGGCACAGCCAGGAAAGCTGACCCGGCAGCAAACACTGTTCAGCAATAGCCAAAACACTGGCATATTATCAACACTGGTTTAGTCACCAGTCCAACACACAGCACCATATGGGCTGCTGTGATGAAAATGAGCTCCATCCCAGCCAGATCTGATACATTGCTAGGCACAAATAAGATAAAGCTGACATTTTCCTTAAGGTGTCACCCACCAACCCATTTTTTCCTTATTTAATGTTTTTTTTTTTAGTTCATTTAAAATGTTTTATGTTTCTTGCTACGCTACATTGCCCCTCTGTATTAAATCGTAATTATTTTTAGAGTGAATTTTCAAGCAATATATGGAACATGCCTTGTGAAAATTGAGCAGTTATTTGGACTGTAGCAGAGGAAATGCTTATGAATTTGAGACTTCAAGTCTTATCTGTACAGGAACATCCTCAACAACTGAAAGAGTAGAAAATAACTTCTTGCAGTGAAATAGCAGAAATTACTTGCAATACTGTAGCAATAAGTGAATCCACTTCTCACTCTGTCAGACTGAAGGGTCTTTCCTTGTGGCAGGATAACCAGCGTCTCCTCTGTAGGCTGACTGAATTATTAAATTATCCAATTCAGCAAGTTCATGATAACTTCCAGTCATGTAGTGGGGTTTTCTGGCAGTGTATTCTCCGTAGAGGTGTCTCGGCTTCCCCCTGAGTGTCAGTGTTTCCTCTGGGTAAATGTTTCCTGTTACCACACAACACTTTATCTTTAATAAATGCAACTTGCTGGTGGTTATCTTAAAATTTCTACTCAACCCATGTAATTCAGAGGCATGGAGCCAGGAAGGCATTTGCTCAGTGTGCGTGCTGCTGCCTGGTCCCTCCCTGTCTCTTACCTGGTGCTGCAGCGGTGGCCTCTGGAGGTTCTGCTACCCAGCAACAATCATCTTATCAGTTTTCAGTGTCTTTTTATCTAGTTGTTGTGTGTTGTTCTTTCCCCTTGACTGTTTTACTGTTTCTCTGTCACAATTTTATACTACACATACTTGGTTTGAGAGGTGGTTTAAAATAAAATGTGATACTATCACCTGTAAAACCATTTTCAAATTCATTAAGTTGTGGGGAGGTTAACTAAATGCCAGTCTGTTAAACATGTAAAAATGTGGTTTTGTGTGTATAGGTTCCTAAAGGATTTCCATACTTTTCTGTGGACTTTGGCCTTCAAGGAGGATTTGCTCATGTCATTGAAGATCAACACAAGTTCCCTCATTATTTTGGAAAGGTATTGTCGTGTAAAAGATCACTTTATCAATTATACTCTATTTTGTAAAATTTATGTAGTTAAAACAGATGCTGCCAGAACAGTCTCTGATGTAGCTTATCCCAATTTGTTAGCTGGCTTTTCTTGGTGAGTCATTATAACTTAGCTTGTTGAATAAAGGAATAATTGATTTCTTCACTGGCTGATACTCAGAATGTGATTCTAGATCCGTGTTTCTTCTGAATTAATAGGAACCATAGATATTTGACATATAGTCTAATAGATGGAAAATACTTGCATCTGTTTAAGAAGAAGAAAAAAAATACCTTTTTCCATGACCATAGTATTCTCATGCAGGTGCACTGGCTTCTGCTTGTATAAATTTACAAACTTACAGACAACTTCTAGTATAATACATGTAGTATAGAGAGCATAGTATATACAGGAAGACCTGCAATAAAATCTTCCTTTCTTTATTATGTCGCAGCAAAAAAGTCAATATCGCAAAAACATTAAGAGTTATTGGGGACAAATATAACTTATTCAAGATGAGTTAAGAGCAAAGTGGGCAACTTTCTTTTTTCTGAACTTTTCTCTTTTTAGTCACAAATATACATTAACAGTCTTGCAATGTTAGGATATTTATGCAGTGTGTTGGTATGCTGTACTTAAAAGAATTTTGCTGAGGCAACCATCTAACAAGTACAGTTCTAATTTTTTAATCAATATATTTTTCAGAATTTCCAGTTTTAATAACTAGCCCTTGAAGAAAACAGTGACAAAAAATTTCATAATTTGAAAATATATATTTCTGTGTTTTATGGTAAAATAGTGTTAAGTTATGTGGTAATTTTGCATTTATCATTCTCTATCTTTGTTCTACTTGCAAAGGAAATCATTGGTGGCATGCTGGACTTGGAACCGCGGCTCTGGAGAAAAGGAATCAGACAGAATTTTGAGGATCAGAGGAAGAAGGTATTGCAGTTTGCACAGTGGTGGAAACCATATGACTTCACCAAAAAGAAAGAATGAGTACATCCCTGCAGTCAAGGACTATATAAGACGTAAATTATATTAAAGGATATTTCATATGTTAAGAATAACACCGGTGTGTTGTGTATTGCTAACATATTTTAAAACCAAGGATATTGTTTAATTGACTGTTTCTGGTTTAGACGCTGTGTGGGTCACATGAACCTGCAAGCCTGACAAACCACAGGTGTACAGTGTTTTTAGTTTTTCATTTTTTAGTTGAGCCAAGAGAGTAATATCCATGTAGCTATTGGAGTTCTTCAAAAGCAGAAGCTGCATTTTGGAGTTTTTATAATCTTTGAGGCAACTGATTTTTTTTTATATTGTGTTTAGCATAGAGCGAGTACTTAATTATCACAATGACATTTTGTGGAAAATGGTGTAAATTTTAAGAATATTTTGATTAATACAATACATTGTTGCAGAAGGAAGCTGTACAGAAAATTATTTTCTGATTTTGAGTCCTTGTGTTCTTTAAGTTGAGGTCATTGCAATAATACAAATGTTCAAGTATGATGTGATTGATAAACCTGCTGCTGCCCCCCTGCACAAGAATTAATGCCATTTGCTGTACTTTCTTTCAATATGAAGTAGTATTTTCAGCCTGACCTGTTACATGAAGGATGATGAGACAGTCCACAGCTAGTGGCAAATGACAGCTTTAATGGTAACAGTTATGATGACAATAAAAAACAAAAAAAAAGAGAGAGGAGTGGTGAAGAACCTTAAGGAAAACCAATCTCCAATGGCCAGAAAACAAGAAAATCATCTTAGGGATCATCCTAGTTGACTCTTCTCCCCGGGCATCCTCTCTAGGGTGGCAGGTGGTCTGCCATAGTACTTTTCTGATAATAACAATATAGTTTTTGTCATGAAACTCCCTGCTGGTTGTTCCTGCTTGTGATGCTGTTAGTGCTGATTGGAGCACACTCTGATCAGAGGCGAGTGTTGCACGTTAATTGATTGTTAAGTTTTGTGTGTGGATGTCACTGGGAAATGCCTGTCTGCTGTTTAAATGACTACTGTCTACCATTTTATTCACTAGGTTTTGGTTTTTTTCTCTTGTGTAAAAGTTACAAAATGGGGGTAGGAAAGGGTGAGGGGGGGGAAGGGAGATTCTCGCATCAATGCCAATCACTTTCTGTGGGAAATGTGACATAGCAGGCTTGGGCTTTGCAAGTGCAGAGCTGGGAGAACAGGACAAGGGCAGAAGGACAAGGATTAAAACATTGCCACAGAGTCCTCCCAGTGGGTGAGGGAAAGGGTGCAAACTTGCAAACAAAACACTGCAGTGCTACAGGGAAAGGCTCTGAATGGCAAGTAGAAGGCCCTTAGCATAGCAGAGGTTGAGGCATTGTGCAAGTGTCCCAGCACCTTCCCACTTTTTTCTTACTGAACCATTACCCTGTACAGCTCTGTTACCTATTGTGAACTGCTCAGATTAAGAAATGCATCACTGAATATTACAGGGTTGAACGAGTGTTCATTTCTAGTCCCTTGGTGCTCTTTTGCAACTTTCCTGAAGAGTTAGTACTTTTTTTTTTTTTGGCCATTTTGGTAAATAAGTCTGGTAGAAGTAGAAATCTACTGTGTTGTGAATTATTTTCTGTAGGATCTTTTGTAAAGTTTGTGTCACTGCAAGAGAAATAACTTAAAAATAAGCTGTCATGATAATTTTAGTGATTTAATGTCTGATTTGTACTATGCAAGCTGTGGATAAAAAGGGCCAGTTCTACTGTTCTCCAGTAAGTTTTGATCTTCCTTAGGCTACTGGGGAGATTACAGAGCAAACAGGACATGAAATAGTAGCTGCTAGTAGTCGCTTAGAATGTGGAAATGCTGATGCAGGAAACTGCACCACCAAAGTGCAGTCTTTGGTGATGTAAAGCATGACTAAAAATCGTTTTCTCTGAAAGCATGTGTTGCCTCCAGTCGCATCTGCCCCCGTGGAGGCTAGCTGGGAAGCGGCAGAGGTGGCTGTCTGTTAAGGCCATGGGAAAGTCTTTATCCACTGCTGTGCTGGAGATGCAATTTTTCTAAATGATCTCACTTCTCTCAAAATTTGTGCTCCCCAAGAGAAGCGCTGTACTTCACAAAAGATATCTAACCTGTACGTAGAAAAGTCTTTCTCTCTGACTTGTGGTCTGTGCGTATTTTATTATTCTGGTTTCAGCAAAACTACTGATATACTTTGGACCAGAAAGGACTCTGAAATATGGAGTAAGGGTAACAATCTCAAGCTAGTCATAGAGGAAAATGTGCTTACCCTATTAGCAGTTTTCAGAAGGAGAAACTGCGCTTACCACATGCACTGAGAATAGTATCTTTTAATTGGTCAGAGACATGCATATCTTCAGGTTAAGCTGTTCTTCTTCATAACTATCTCTAAATATTCATGAGGCCATCAGAGTGAACACAGCTTGTTAGGGCACTTATGTGAAAGGCATGGTATGCTTAGACTTCAGTCCTTACTCTTATAAATATTAAAATATTTTAAATAGACCTCCTTCATCCGGAAGCCAATACCTAAATTCTTTTGGCACTAAGAAGCAGAAAATGTAAATTCAGTTGTCTTTAGGGAGAACAGGGATCAGAAGCTAGATTTCTTACGTTGCTATAAATGTGCTTCTATGTACTCTTTGGTGTAACCAGGGTGGAAAAAGGACTTCTCTCTTCAAGTGAATCTATGTGTGTGATTTAACAGGTGTTAGAACATAGCCATGTCCTGCTCTGTCAGACAGGAGGATTCTTGTGTGTAAGGTGTGCTGCTGCTCTTCGGCTCAGTGCCTGGCATAAAACGCAATGTTTCCCTGCTATCAAATCAGCTTTTTCCAACTCGGAGTGCTCCCCTCCTTTGTATTTCTTTGCTATGCTGAAGGAATTACATCCTCTCACCTGCATTCCCGTTCTTTCTTCGGTTTCAAGGAAGGTGTGCTGCACCAGCACAGCACCATTGTTGCTGCTTGATCAAGCCCTGGGTGAGATCTGAGCAGGCACTCAGACTCCAGAGCTTTTTATTCAATTATATTTGCCACTAATTTCTCTAGAGAGAACCAGGATGGATGCTATAGTCAAGCAGATCATCTGCCTCAGGCCTTGATACTTTGAAGATTCCCAGCCTGGGTCTATCTTGAGGAAAATGAGCTAAACAGGCTCCTGTGAGATGTTCGCTTTCTTTGCTTTTTCTTAGGCTGTACCATTCAAGCTGGTATTCCCCAGGCCCATGTGGCTGCTTGTAGAAAGCTGCCTGATGCATGAGGCAGTTGTCTTCATATTAAGGACCCACATTTTGAGTTGTTATTTTTGCTCAAATTTAAGGAATGCACCATGAATTTGTACCACACCATTAGCTACAAAATGAAGTGCAAAAGCTGCCATGGTATCATTATCCTTATCTGTAACCAGTGGTTGGTTGATGTCAAGGTGATTGCCTGCAGTAATTTGTTGATGTAAGCTGAGGTAATGTAAAAGTGAGGTTGATGTAAGCTGAGGTAAACTCAGCTAAAATAGAAAGCAAGGCTTTCTGCTAGTTACTGGTGTTCTTCCACACACGTAGTTCTCATATATGTCCACATTCCACTTGCTTTTCCCTTTTATGTTTCCCTTTGGAGTAAGACAGTGCAATGCTGCATTTAGTGCAGTTTTGGTGTAAGAGTGGTGGTTGTTGCTTTGTACTTGCTAAAATACTGAAAAAGAACAATGTGGATTTTTGTTACTTTGCTAGATCAATATAGCAACATTCAGTCTTAGGTCTCTTTGGTCTGAATTTTTTTTTCCCAGTTTGTTCATGAATCCAAAGAATGAGTTATTCCCAGAGTCCTAATCAACGTGATTTAGTGGGATTTTACATACTGAGTTCAACCACCTTGTTTTAAATTTCATGCAAGTTCTGACTGGAAAATAACATGTTAGAAGAAATAGTAACTCTCATGGCAAGAGATCACAAATCTCTTGCAATCGATGAAAGAAGCAACATTTTGATGGGTCCCTTAAGGGTTCTGTCTTTGTTCGAAATTTCTTCAGCATTTCCTGTCTTCTGCATATGTATTTTTATCATTAAAGCATGTTTTCTCTTTCTAATTCTAGCTGGACTGCTGGATGAAAATATGTGGAGATGCAGGCTGCTATACTTCTACTTTAAGCGTAGCTGTTTTGGAAACAAGATCCTTATCCTATATCCTAGCTAAAAGTGCCATTTTTAGCCTTTACAAATCAAGGCAGCCTGATCCAGCATAAAGGAACAGACTTCAGAAATCTAAGCTTGCTGACATCATAATTCTTATGTGCATATTAATGTAGCTGTGTGGTAACATTACTTTTCTAGATGTTGCATGTGTTTGTCGTTTAAAGTGAGAAGGAAGGGTAACATGCAAGAAAGTCATGCTGCTACACGCTTTGCAGGGAAGCTAGTGTAAATTTTACCCCCAAGTTAAGAACCACTGGAAGGTGGTTCTGAAGGAACAATTAAGCTTTTCTCAGGTCCCAGATTTTAAAGCTAATAATACAGTCCCAGGATTGTCCCAGGGAAATCTTTGGAAAAGAGTTATCTGTCATTGTAAAAGTTGATGAATTTGTAGTTGTATCCTGCTCGGTGATCAATCTTGCACAACTGCCCAGTTGTCTCTGTTTATTTTGAGACTTATGATAAAGCATCTGTGAAGTACTAGAACTATGTTTTATAAGGACTGCGTAATTGCAGGATATCTTTAACTACTGGCATCTTTACCCTCCCTGGTGTCCTGCCTCCTAGGTGTGACCTAAGCATTGTACGCAGAGAGCCCAGACACATCACACAACGTGAAATGAGTGTGTTCATTACATTATAGAAAGCACATTCTGAGCTCATTCCACAGTGCCCAAGCTGTATGTGCCTTTGTACATATGGTCTGAGGGCAGCTGGTGGCCTGAAATGGCCATGTATTTGGAAACTGTTGACTTAGGAGCAGGAGAGGATCTGAAGATCACAGGGAGTCATGGGCTTCACTATGTCGTACTCTTGTACGAAAGGCAAAAAGTGTAGTGGGCAGGGGAGGGAATGACTAGGAGGATATTCCACCAAGAGTGGCAGTAACCCTTTCACATCCGACACACTGATAATACCTCACTGAGATATCGTATCCACTCTTGAGACTTCCATCACATCTTTATGAACCAGAGCACAAAAGAATAAGAAGAACAGAAAAAACAACCTACAAGAAAACGTGGAAAGAATACGCACAGTTTAACCTGACAACTAGAATTTGGAAAGACAACTTAATTGCAGTCTTCAAACATGTAAAAGAAAGCTCCAAAGAATGAAATAATGCTTCACACATTCATAACAGACAAGACAATAAATACTGGACTTGGATCACAGACAATTCAGATTGAAGAGTAGGAAGACAAATGTTTGATGATGAAAAGAGTGAATACTGGAATAGGCTGTCCAGGAAGGCTGGGGATTTTCCCTTCTCAGAGATCTTCATAGAGAAAACAGATCTAGGAATGCCACAAATGTACCTCATCTTGTCTTGGGATCAACTAGATAAACTTATCTCCTGTCCTTCTCCTCTGATTCTATGGATGCCACAAACCACTTATGAAAGGCTTAAGGTTTATAATTTTAAATTCTAATTCTGCTTTCAGATGATTTTTTTACAGTCCCATGAGTCAACTACAAAATTAAGCAGCAATACTATATTGCGACAGCTAGAAATTGATGCCACGTCCATGTGCACCCTGCAATATTTGTGTACAATGGCTAAACTGTTGCCCTGCTATCACTTATATCATTGCTGATGGACTTGCTGCAACTTCTGATACCATTATTCTTGCTCTGGATGTGGGTGGTGTGGGCGTCACAAGTAGCAAAAGCAATAGGAAGGGTGGCTTTAGAAGAGTCAGAAACCGATATCATCTGGGAAAGGTGAGGTGGAAATGAACTCCAGGATTATGTTCTGTGTTTCCATGGGGAAAAAATGGGCTGAAAATAAGACATTCCTGTAATACCATTCCCATTCGGGTCATCTGCCTGGCCGTGTCCCCTCCCGACCTCTTACATACCTCCAGTTTATTCACTGGAGGGGTAGAGGGAGAAACAGAGAAGGCCTTGCTGTGCAAACACTGCTCAGCAACAGCTGAAACATTAGTGTGTTACCAGCATTGTTTTGCTCTCAAATCTAAAACGCAGCACCACAGGAGCTGCTATGAAGAAAATTAACTCCATCCCAGCCAAAACCAATAGAGATACATGTATTTTTTGCAGGGCTCTAGGAGAAGAATGAACATCAGGTTCTACTCAGACTTGTACATAGTTTGACTATCTGGTAATCTTATAGGATCAGAAGATAAGGTGGCAAATCTCTAATTCCTGAGCTGTTTTTCTCCCTTTAAAGACTGTCACTACATTTCAGAAAGTTGGAGATGTGCTAGATTCTGTCTCAGACTTAAGTGAGTGCCCCTTTGCTGCAAAGCAACATTTCTTCTGTTCCCATCTATTGCTGTTTGTGAATATGCTTGAAATGGGAAGAAATGTTTTTTACACACTGCAGGTGGGTTTCAGAACAATGTTAAAACACTATTATGTGTCCACCTGTGAGCCACGTGTCCAAGTTCACAAAACAGTCTTGGCCTAATCAAGAAAGTTAATGGAGCCTTAGAGAGTGATTCCTCTTGTGCTACTGTAGGTGACCTGATGGGTTAATTGAAACATTCACTAGGCTCTAGTGACAGTATTGTTTGGGGACCAATGCCTACTATTATTAGTTTTATTATGTAAAAGCAGACTAAATTTGGCAAATATCTGTCTTTTAGCCAAGAGAAGCACTTGATGGGAGGTTTAGCCATCAGTGTGGCTATGCCTGTATAGTATTCGTCTTTCTTCCATGTGGGTGCAAGGAATCCTTCAAATGTTGCAAGGTACCTCTGTGTCAAATAGTGATTTTTACACTTAGAAATCCGAGGTTTCTTTTGCTTGTGTTTTCTTCAATCAATCAGAGCACTAAACCTTAGTCTGTCAGCAAAGAAAACTTGGTCAAAATCAATCCATTTCAGTGAAATGGCTCAGCTTTATTGAAACAACTTACTGAATTAAACTTTGTGGCTGATGTTCTCAGCAGTTCTCTCTCGACTTATTGTGTGTTCAAAATTAATGTGGTATTCCCATATTTAGTATTTTTAGCCAACTGCATTTAGAGTGGGTGGAAAGCAACTGCCCACGTAAAGCAGATCTGGAAAGCTTGAGGTGGATCCTAGTTTGGCCCATACTTGTCTTGGGGCAAATGACCTACTTTGCCCTTTGCTATCAGCAGATAGCGAGAGGACCACCATCCAGCACAAGTTTTGAGAGACTTAGTTGAAATTACGTGCCACGTGTACTTGCAGTGATTTCCAAACAGATTGGTTGAATTTAAAAGTATATACTGCTGGCCATTCCCAAGAACTCCGGGGAAGATGCTATCTGTAATTACAACATAGATTTGGGATTTTAAAAGCCCTAAACAACTTAATATGCTTTTGAAGGCAGAGAATGGACAGAGAATTTGGCTATTATTTTACAAACAGGACATGCTCCTCGAGAGATTTCTGTGAACCAGCTCTCCACTTTTCCTGAAGTGTAGTCTTTTGTGTGAAGCTTTTGGGTTATTTTCTCTTTAGAGCAAAAATATTTTGGCCAATATCGGAACAGAAGCAGATGACATGGAATTCACCTCACATCTCTGTGAGTAGTTCTTGTCTCTGTATATAGTTGTCTGGAAAGTAGCATTTTGTATTGCCTACTGAATATGAAACATTTTAAAAACTTTGTTTAAAACTGAAAAAAACAGTGAAGGTCTCCAAGGAAATCTTAATCCTCAGGGCTTTCATCTTCGCAGTTCTTTACAAACATTAACTTCATATGTCTGAAGGCTTTGACCAACATAGCTACCTCTGACAGCTGCGAAACTGCTGTCCCTTTGGACCAAGTGAAATTTACCCCCACGCCTCAGCTCATCCCCTGCCCCAACCCAGCGCTTTGGGCTTTGGGTTTCTGAGAGTGCCCAGAAGGTCCTCTCAGATCCCAGGTCCTTGTGCACCCCTGAGATTCCATTCGCTTCAGTTGATCACATCCTCCTTGAAGTGCTCCTTGTCCACAAGCAGCGTTTTAAATGATTTATGACTCCACAGTCTTTTATTTTTAGCTTCTGTGGAAAGCTTCCAAATCAAATCTTGGTGGGAACTGCTGTCTGTGGTAATTTTGTTGGCTTCCTCTCCACTAATGAAAAACAAGTTCAGTTTTGCAGTTAGGCGGTGTGGTTGTCTTCCTTAGTACATTTTTATACAAATCAAACGGGAATACAGGTAGATGAGAACAGTAATATGATTCTGGTGTATTAAATAATTAACTTTAAAAAGGTTAATGAGTCCCTGCCTAACAAAACAGCAGTGCTAGAAAGCCTGGATTGTCTTTTAATGATGGGAAGAGAGGACAAGCAAGCAGGTTGTGAGGACTCCACCATTTTTTTTGCTCTTGATTAACAAAAGAGTTTCACAGCATTCATAGGGAGCGAGTTTGCTGTGCAGTGAGGATGCTCACTTCTCCCACCCATCTTTGAGCCTATTTATCACATTTGGTTTCTGTGGACTGCTGTGATTTAAACATTGATACTTATTTTTAAGGTATCAGAGAGGTATCACTTGTATCACTTCACTGCCTTAGTGGGGTCACACCTGGAGTACTGTGTCCAGTTCTGAGCCCCCCAGTTCAAGAAAGATAAGGAACTACTGGAGAGAGTCCAGCGGAGGGCTACAAAGATGATTAGAGGACTGGAGCATCTCCCTTATGAGGAGAGGCTGAGGGAGCTGGGTCTGTTGAGCCTGGAGAAGAGAAGACTGAGGGGGGGATCTCATCAACGCTTACAAATACCTTAAGGGCAGGTTCCAAGAGGATGGGGCCAGACTCTTCTCAGTGGTGCCCAGTGACAGGACAAGGGCCAATGGGCACAAACTGAAACATGGGAAGTTCTGTCTGAATGTGGGGAAAAACTTGTTTACTTTGAGGGTGACAGAGCACTGGAACAGGCTGCCCAGGGAGGTTGTGGAGTCTCCTTCTCTGGAGATATTCAAAACCTGCCTGGATGCGACCCTGTGCAACCCACTCTAGGGGAACGTGCTTTGGCAGGGGGTTGGACTAGATGATCTCTAGTTCCAACCCTAACCATTCGATGATTCTGTGGTTCTATGTGAAAATATAAGCAAATGAGAAGGGTTTCATCTGAACTAGAAGGGGCGGGCTAGTTTGTGAGGTGTTCGGTCATCTGGTGGCAGAATGCTGGCTTTATTTGCATTAGAGACTAGACATCAGTGGCTTCCTTTGCATTCCCACTGGTACCTGCAACCTTAGTCTGCAAGGGCTCTACATGGAGAAGCACAAAAGGCAGTAACAGAATGAAATCAGTATGGGACATGTTTGCATTCAAGGAGACTCAGGACTCTGAATAAGAGATTTTTTTTTTTTTTTTTCTCTTGAAAAAACCTGAGAGGAGCTGGAAGCAAGCTGCTGAAAGATGAACAGACCACATCTATGTTGCTAATACGTGGCCTGTTATAACCCAGACAGGTAATGCTGACAATAGTTGCAGCTTCCTTCATTTGCTTAGTATATGTTATACCAGCATATATGAATGTGTGTGATGTGTCTTCTCCAGCCAGTGGTGGCAGTGCCGGAGCTGGAGTAGCACACCCTGCTCTGGGCTCCACAGCTCTGGGATATGGAGGTTTGGCGAACAGGCTGAAGAGCATTTTTTGGGAATGGCACAAGTGGAGTTACTCTGTTTTGGAGCAGCAGAGTGCACTAAATCACCCTCAGAGTCCCTCGTTGCCCATGGCCTGTGGTTTCTAGGGAATTAGCGCACCTCCTTTGCTTGACAGTTCAGTTGTTTTGTCACAAGAGTGTAGGATTAGGAAAGGGATATTTTTGTCACCGATTCCAGGAGAACTCCTCTGTAATCCACAAGCATCAGTCTTGAATGTCTGTATTACAAGCCATTTACACAGATTTATAAGTCTAAACAAAAAATGATCAGCAGAGATCCAGAAAGGCTATAACAATTGCAATTTTACAGGAAATAAGCAAGAGAAAATAAGTGGCATCATTTTTTTTTTTTCCTCAGTAGCAGGAACTGATGCTGCTTGGGAATAGAGTATGACTCATGATACAAAGAAGCACAAGAAGTCAGGCAACAGCTAGCCATGAATGTGGAGGCAAAAAAGCATGTGTAAGGATTTCCATTGTCACTGACAGACACTGGACATCCCATCTCTTCCTGTAGCCTGGCTCTGGTGTTTCACAGGAAAGTAAAGAAATAGTCCAGGGATTGGTTTTACACCAAAGGAGGCCAAATTGAGTATGGTTACTCTGGGGAAAAAAATTGTCAGCAACCTTACCCATCCAGCAATGAATTCCTTTTAACTGGAGAACTCTAGCTTAAGGTCCCCTGCATGAAAGACCATTCCATTAACAAGTATTTTGCTAATAACAATACAACGTTTCTTAATAAATGCTTTTGTTAAAAGAAATCTTAGTTTCTCTGCTGCTCATATAATTTCCTTTGCTTTTATAATAAGGTGATTCCTCAGTTCTGTTGCTACCAGTCCTGTGTGGTCTTTTGCACATATGGGCTGCATTATTTATGGCAATAAAATGGTGATGTTTCATTTCCTTAAATTAGCCTGTATGTCTTACTTGAGTCAGAGAGTCATCTTTGTACAATTCCTGGTTAACGTGTTTTAGAATCATGGAAGATTTCTGGCTATGTAATTTTCATTATGTGTTTATTCTAGTTGCCCACAGTAAGTTTGCTAAGTTGAGAGTGCCAGCAAGAGCGCTTGTCTCACGTGATATCATGCTTAGCATCTCTGTATATAAATTCCTCCTAGTTAAGTAGACTGGCACTGCCTCATCTTGGGGAGTCCTTGGAGGCTTGTGCTGTTCCCTTTCCTAATAGGGAGGGGTCTTGGGGACAGGGTCTGTTTATTGGAGATGGGGTGTGTGGTTATTGATCATCTCCCTCTTCTGAAGGAAGAAAATTATGCAAGAAGACAGGTCTTGGGGAATAGTCTAAATGTGATCACTCTCACCTGCTCAGGGAGTATGTTCCACATCTGGATCAGCCTATTAAGGATATTTACTAACGAAGCCCTAGTGTGGTGACACAGCAGCCAATTATTTTTTGCACTGAGTTCCCACTTGTTTAATGACAGATGGCAGGACCTTTTAAAACTACAGGCCTGACAGGTTTGTGTTAAATCTGTTATTTCAGTTTAGTCTTTAACAGCATGTCTAAACCCCAACCTGAATCCCCAAATATAATCACATTACAGACCAATTGTTTTGCTTGCTGAGTCACTTTGTCAGTTTGACAGCATGCCTGGCAGAAAATTTCGATTCCTTTCAATTCTTTGATTAAAGAAATTAATTAATTCAGAGTTTTATTTTATTTGGAGATATCAAGGTCTGACTCTCCCACTGATTCATAGTCCCGCTGATAGTCACTGGTGGGATTCATTCTCTCTCCAGCCCTTTGAAGCTGGAGAGATCTCTTTTGTGGTAAACGTAATGAGCAGTCACACTTCTGGGCGAAATCCTTCTTACTGCCATGCTGGGGAACAGATCCCTGGTCTCCCTGTATTTGAAGACCTACTCCCAGCTTATTGCTTGTATTGGCCAGAAGTTGACTGTATTTCTCTCTAGCAGCCATGAATACCAATGCAACAAGGAGTCATAAAGAGGAAGTTGATCCTTACAAAGGAAGGCTTCCTGATGGATTATTATTTAAAATGGGGAATACAAAGACGTGTAGACAGAGTTTGGAGATGGGAAAGAATCTTTTAGATTTGAACAAGCTGTTCTTGAAGTTTGAAGTTAGCAAACATTTATAGTGTTTGAATTTCTGCATATTTGGTTGCTTAGACAAGTTGGGTATCTGCAGCCTCTAGTGAAGGATGAGAACTGTTAACAGAAAAATACTGTTGTAGGTCTCTGTTTGATATATGTTTTTCTACTCATTATAATGGGAAAAGAATAGTATTAGCATTGGCATTTTAAAACTGTTTCTCAAATACAACAAATACATTATGATTTAGAATTTATGAATATTGTATTGCTATCAGCATGCTGCAGAACAAATCAGCTGTTGTGCTGGCTATTGCCCGGTCGCATAACTAGGCTACACGTCACAGAGAGTTGAAGCTATAGCCAAAAAAACCCTCAGAGCAGAGGAAAACTCATACTTTCCACTCCCATTTTGCTAATGAGGAAGGACCCACAGAAAGATTAGAGCTTGTGGGAGCTGCCACTTAACACTCTGCAGTCCCTCCTGCTCAGATGTGGTCAGCACAGGGAAACGTGTAATGGGAGGTGTGATCTGCTTCTAAGTTATGGAAAGGAAAATTATTAGAGATCTATGTAAGAACATAACTGGAATGTGTGGGGATAAAATCAGAAGATCGAAGATGCGAAGTGGATCTAGTGACTTGTAGGGTCATAAAAGACCAGGAGAGAAGCTTCTACACCTACACTAAGAGGAAGGCAATGAAAGCATGGCATCATTGCTGAGTTAGAAAGAATGGCAAATAACTGATGGTGCAAAAGACAGATGAAGTAATTTTGGCTTCTAACTTTGTAAAAAAGATTAATTTTGACTAGACACTAAATACAGTTAAGTTTTCAAAGAAGAAAATAGTCAAGTCAGGAGTAAGGAAAGAAGAGGTAGAACAAAATGTTTGATAACTTGCGTGCATGCCAATTGCTGAAAAATCAGCGAGAAACTATCTCGATGGTTTGCAGTATTTGGGGGACGTGAAAATACTATTACTGCAGACTAATAAATATTTACAGAGACTTTCAAGTATAGTATAATGTTACAATATGTGTAAAATTGCCTAGATCTATGGCCCATAGCTTTGTTTCTTTTGTCAAAGACCTTTTTTTTTTTAGAAAAAAGAAACTGATCAAACTTTCAAAAATAATTAATTTTTTGAAGTTCTCTGCATGGGAATCTTCACACTTCCTAAAAAGTTACCTTTCCCTCTGAGAAAACCTTGCAGTATTTCTACTTTGAGTTTTCTGTCATTATGCAGTGTGGGGTTTCTACGAGACAATGGTCACGTACTGAACGAGCCATGTCCAAGGGGGTGGTAGTAGGTGGTGATGAACTGACCAATCATAACGGCGAGCAAGGACCTTGGCTACTGAGACAAGCGAAATATGTAGAAGTCGAAACAAGATTGATACAAGAAGAATGTCATGACAGCATAGTATGGCCTGTTAGCATAAACCAATTAGAACTAATATAGAGGCGCGTGGACAAAGCATGCTCACCAATCATATTAGTACATGTAAGGTATGTTAACCAATTAGGATTAAGACGACACGCACACAGAGCGTGCACGGTAGTGAAATAGTATAAATGTACCCTCAGATACGCGAATAAATGAGATTTGCTTAACGACCATATTGGTCTGCGTGCATTTACTCCGAGCCCTCTCGTGGATTGCGTCGTGGAACTCTGCTACGATAATGCAGTCCAAATAAAATTCATCTGTGAAGAAGTTCTTTCAGATGAAGCTTTACTGCCCAAGAAAAAGAGTACAATTTTCTATATCCTCTTGGTGATTTGTGCAGCAGAAAAGTTGTTTTGAAGTGCATAAAACCTGCTCTTTGTGCTGGGTCGTTCTGCACCCTCTTGTGGCCATGAGGCTCCTTTTTTAGTCCCAAATTCCCTGAAATAGATAAAACACATATTGCCACAAGAAGCAAAATGTTCAGATCCTGAAAGTCATCTGTATGCCCTCACCCTATAACCAAGTAATCCACATCTGTTTCCAAAAGGATATATTCAAATAACTCTACATTTTTATGAAACGTTTCTCTTTCCTTCCACAGTGCTCTGCCACTGCTGGAAAAAAAATAATAAAAACCCCTCATCTGTGACAGTTTATGTTTAATAGCTACTGTAGGCAGACAGGAGTCCTACAGTACTTTCTTGTCACCTTTGACAAGTTTTGTAGTGTCACAGAAAAATGGCCCTTGGGAACTAAAAAAATGAGCTGTGGTTCTGTGTCTGCATCTTCAAACTTTCTTCCTTCTGTTGGGACAAGCCCTCTGAGAGGAGAAATTGCTTTTGTATTGGAAGAATTTATGTATTCTTTCCAAGGCAGGCATCAATGAGAGGTAATGAAGGTTTGAATACCTTGGTACTTGTTTATATTTGTTTCCAAATAAATCACAGAACTGCTTGAAACTTTGTACATGCACTGCCCATACATGGAAAGAAATGCCTTTCAAATGTCCATCAGCACCCTCTGGAAGAGAACCTGATATGCAATTGTGGATGGTAGATGCATTTCAACGAAGATCCCCTGCATTTCTCTTGAGTCTAGTTTTTACGTTGAACAGTTTACCTTTCTTCCTCTGAGAAGCCACTGAAGACAGCGTAACCCATGCTGGCAAGTAACCCTCAGCCTTCCTTTCTTCTATAACCTTCAGAATTTGCTTGGAAATTAATTCTGCAGTTTCACTAAGCAATGTAGCAAAAAGTGTAGGCTTTTCAGTACTCAATGGTGAGATGCAAGGAGTAGAATATATCTCATGTTAAATTTAGGGGGGTGATTTAGCACTAATATAGGGAAGGTGTCTAAACTCCTGTTACAGCCAGTACAGTTAGTGGAGTTGACAGCCCATGGAGTGTGGGTGGTGTTTTGGGGGTGAGCCAGTGGACTCTAAGTGGTGTCCTGACTGGCACTCCATGGGCTGTAATGGGAGCTCAGACACCTACCTCACGTGTAGACATATGAGACAGCATTGTAGAAACTCAAATCCAGGAAGGCTGTACCGTAGCCTGTATTTCTATGTAGAAAACTATTGTAATGATTTTTTTTCTCCTTTGTAGGAGTTACATCCTATAGAACGTAACTTTTCTACTGTGAGTCTTGCAGCAGCCATCAGGATAGTATTGCATTTCCTTGTCTTAAGATATTAACCAAATTGAGTCTTATTAAAGATGGGGAAGTTTAATATGTTTCCCATATTGAATGTTTAATGCTTGTTAATATAGTTCAATGTTCTAATGAGAGATGGGGACTGTAGAGAGAACCGAGGGCTCCTCTTTCTGAAGGCACAGGATCTTAACTGAGGCTAGCCCCTAAAAACTGAGGGTAAGTTTTCACATAAACTAGTGGTTATATTTCAGAAGTCAAAGGCATTGGGCAGCATCCCAGAGGACTTGCAGAAGAAAAACATGTTTCAAAAAGCAGGCCAGAGACTAGGTGTAGGTCCCCAGGGACCTACACTCTTCTATCTCATACCTTGGAACTGGAAAGAAAGCAAGTAAACCTCTAAAGGTTATATACATAGGTAAAAAAAAAAAAAATACAGATTTCTCAAGTCTTTTTTTTTTCTTTGAACAGCCTGCAGAGTAAGCAATAGATATATGTGGAATTTTAATGATTCTGTAACTCCTGTGTGATAACTTCCATAAGCAATCTATGAGGATAATGAAATCTTGAAAATGTTGGTACATTCCGCTATTCAATTCCTCTCTTTGGTCTCAGATAGCACTGGGATCCAGATGATTCCTACAATGCTATTAAATGTCATGTGGTTGTTAGGTTTTACAAATCACAAATATGTGATTTGTAAAGCCTTAGCACAACCCTGAAAATGTGAAGAACAGCAAAGAGGTAATTTTGGCAGAAAGGAAATTATTCTGAACTTCTGTTCAAATCCCCAGTCAAGATAAAGGACATCAAAAGACTATTTTGCTCAAGATGGGATGAGGCACTGTGTGTAGCACCACATGATGCTACTGGAGTGTAGTTCTGCCTTTCACATAAAAACAAGATGATCACATACCAGAGGTGGTAAAAGAGAATGAGGAATGTAGACTGGACTGTGTTTAGATTTTGCTTCTACCCTGCTCATTGTTCAAAGGCTCAGGGAAATATCTATGGCTTGTGCTCTTTTTTCAGAGAAAGACTGATGGAAGTAAAAAGAAGTGAAAAGGTAGGGAAGAGGAAGACTGTGTGCAAGATGGTGGTGGATTTTGGATAGAAATGTTGAAAAATTGATAAAGTTTGGCCCAACTTCATTGGGACAACTCCCTGCAATAGGATAGTGAAGATCCAGCAAAGTTATGTTGTCTGCCTCTGTGCTGTCCTCTTGCAGAAGAGATGTAACCACCTATGGACATCTTTGGCTGACAGTTAACCCATTATTTCAGATAGGGTATGTATATATGGAGGATCTAGTATTCCTTGTGGCTCATATTTCTGGATGCACTCAAGAACCCAAACAAAAATAAACATTTCCAGAAGATGTTTTTAGTGTACCACTTGCAGCAGTTTAATACTATGTAAAAATACAGCAGGAAATAGATTTTTTTTTTTTAAAATAATGTACAGCTGTAGATGCCAGGAGTTTGGTTGTGGATTCATGACCACCTACATTTGCTAAAAAGTCTATCTTCTTTTTAACTGTAGTTCAAAAGATTGAGAAGAGCCCCTGTCTCTGGGCTGAACAGCCCAGGATATGGCATCTGTCCTCCAATGTCACCAAACAAGTAGTAGCCCAGATATTTCCCAAAGTTTGAGAAGATTATATGGTTGTCGTATGAATCTTGACTGCCACTGTGGTTGCAACTATAGCAGAAGAATGGAGGTTTATGTATTGCTTGGGTTTTGTTGGTTTGTTCCTCTTTTTTGAAGAACTTTATTTTGGTAGAACTACTCAGCACTTTGGACATGGTATGCAGTCATGTTTTAGTCCTAGTTTGCTCATTCCTGATTATATAGATTTCAGACTACCAATTCACAGTTTTCTGCTAGCATGATGATTTTCTTGTCTCATGGTTATTTCTTTGATGAAACAAAAGTGCTTTCTAAGAACAGAGAAAAAATACATTATTTTATTACTCCTCGGGCCTCCAACAGGATCAGACAAGAACTACTGTGATTGTACTGAACAAGAGCAGTTTCTGTCCCAAATATATCATTATCTGTGGGAAAGGAAGGACTATTAGCCTATTATTTACAGATCAGAAACTGAGGTACAAAGAGATAAGTTTTCCTGTTATGCTGCAGCTGTGATTATGGGTACTTGTATTCAACCAGATTGTTGTGTGTGTTCAATTCTTTCAGCTTCTTTCAGCTTCAATTCAGGGGGAAGGTCCTTCCAGCACATAGAGGTAAGTGGACCAAAAGAGCATCTGGTTCATTAAGTTATCTGGTTAAGGACTGTTGAGTATGGGAAAAAAAACCACACCCTAAATAATACCCCCAAAACAAGGAAAGTGATAAATTAAACACAAGGACACACAAACATTAATAAGCAGCTAGTAATGGAGGCAGCAGAGAAGACCAAAACTCTTGGGTCGCTGATCAATGGGCCAGTAAAGGAACTACCCAGGCACAGCCTTGAAGACATCAGCCTCAGCTTTGTCACTTACAAAGAGGGAAAACATGATTATTGTGAGTGTTGTTGGATATTTGAGGGGGCTTGTGGGCCTGTACAAAGCTTATTATGGGATATCAGAAGGGGTTTGTGGGATTACGTAAAATTTATTACAGGAAGTTTAGGGGAAGGGAAAGGATCAGGGTGGATATGTAAGGAACAAACATGAAGAAATGGAGAGAAGGAGGGCTAAAAAGGGCCAGTTGGGTGTAAGCCACTGCCAATCAGTGTGCTTGTCTGACTGAGCCTTGTGCTTAACCACCACATCTATCCTATCTTCTTACTAAATCCTTTCCTGAACCATTCTTTCTTTGTAATATCACTGTGCTGTGTGTGAGTGCTGCAAGGTCTAAGTGCTTGCAGCTGGAGAAGGGGCTGTGGGTCACAGTGCCTGGGGGTCTAGCTGTCAGCCACTGGTTTGTGTGCAAGAGGCTTAAATGCCAGCAACTGGGAAAAAATGGGTGTGTTGATATTTCCCCAGTGAATTTAATCCTGGGTGCATACGTGCACATATTTGCCAGCAAACTTTGAATTGGACTAGCTGGAGGAGACCTGCCCCTGGAAAGACTTGAGGACTGAGATGGTGGGCTGGGTAAGGGTCCAGGGGTCTGGGCATGGATGTTAGGTGGACTGAGAGCCTGTGCTGATATTTGAAGGATCCGTGGGTGTGGGGTGCCTGTGAGATGAGCATGTAAGTATGTGCATCTGTTTCGCTAGTGAGCATCAGGCTGGGCGAGCCGGTGGGTAGGAAGAGACCTGTATATGCGGTAGTGAGGGCCAGGTTCAGGTATGGATGTTAGGTGGGCTCAGGGGCTGTGCTGACATCTGAGGGATCTGTGACTATGAGTGTGCTTGTGAACCTGGAGAGCGAAGGCATGTGTGTTCTTACTAGTGGGCTTCAGTCCTGACTAGGAGAGGAGGGATGGGACTGAGCAATTGGTGCCTATATGTGGGTGCTGTTGGTGTTTGTGGGGGTGCTGGCAAAGGCTGTGCTGGCTGGCAAGTCTGCATGGCAGCCCGTGTCAGTGTCCTCTGTGTGTGTGTGTCTGGGATACGCTCTCAGCCCCACCACTGTCTGAATCTGCAAGCATCTGAGATATTTGAAGACTACTTTGTAGTTGACTGGCATTCCCAGGGGCTCTAAGTATATGGTATCAAAGGCATGGACTTAATTAAGTGACTCTTAAAACAGTGGCCATATGGTATCCTGCTTCCCTTGACTGCAATGACATCTGCTAACAATAAAAGGAAAAAAAATGGTCATGTCAAAGGTTGTGTGCTATTTCCATGAGTTACAGAAAACATCCCTTCCCAAAACTCCCACAGCACTGAATGTAATGACTTATCGCCTCTGTTTAATACTTAATTACAAAGTTTCTGTGTAGGGTTCTTAATTTTATGACAACAGCTCTCACTGGCATCAACTTCATAGTGATTCTGCTCCATGGCATGTTTGGGTCCGAGTATGGGATTAGGCCGAGGGCAAGAAATACCTTGGGATTTCCAGTGGTGGAATCCTCTGGCATCCACAGCTCCAGCACCTACTGACTCATAGCTGAGGAGAAACTGTGTGGAAAATTCCAGGGAAGCTGCTGCACATGCCAAGCAGGAGAAGCAATAAAACTCTAAGGTTTATGGCAGAACTGGGTGATGTATGTTGTGGTACAGCCAGAACCACATGAAGCAAAAGGCCACTTCCAGGTACGTATTTCATCATCACACGCTTCCCACAGTGCTGCCAGACAGAGCATCTTGAAAATAATGCTCTTTTACCCCATGTAATTTGGAAGCCAGAAGGAATTGTTGTAATTATCCAGTAGAGTGATGTCCAGCCTTTAGCTGAAACTTGCTAATAAAATAACCTTGTTTTTCTGACTGCATCTGATTAGAGCCTAATGTGTGCTCCTACCTGTGGAATAGCCGTGATTAATACTTTTGGTGGAGGTATTGATCCTGTGATAGGAGATCCTGCTAGTCAGAGGAGACACTAATCCCAAAAGAGAGGCATGGCACAAAAGGTGAAGCTGCTCTAGAAGTGCTGGGAAAGTTGATCAGAGGGGATGATGGGGCAGTTCCAGCAGCCCTGAAAAATATGCTGTGTGAGCTTGCTGAGGCTGCTCAGAGAAAGTACAAAAATGGTGTCTGAAAATAAGAAGGAAAAGGAAAATTTGGAAGAACAATTGAGAGAAGAGGCTGAGAGTGAACTGTTTCCCTCTTAGTTTCACCTCTGAGCAGTACAAAGATTAGGAGAGACTGAAAAGTTTTGAATAGGTTTGAGTCATCTCTTCTAATGGGAGGGGGGTGCGAATTATTCTTCTACAGAGTCTTCTCTCTTCTTCAGGGTATGCATCTGGGTCTGGGAATTAGTCTGACTAACTGCGGTGGCTTTAGGCTTGGCAGAGAAAATTGTGATTGCATTAAGTCTGCTTGCTGCTTTAATACAACCAGAAGGAAATGTGTTTGGGGTAGTTGCTGAGCTTGCAAACACCCACTTTTGATAATTTTGGTTCCAAAGGTGGCATGTCTTACCACTGAATAATTACAGTGTTATTCTAATTAATCTGGACCTACAGATCATAGTATTTCTGAAATACTTTTTCTCCATTAATTAGTGCTTTTAACTGTGTGGGTAGGTACAACAAAGGCTGCCTTCCCCTGGCACAGGATATGCTCTAGCTTCTTTTAATATGATTTTCTGAAAGAAAGTAAAATCTCATTTTCTTTTTTAAACCTTGATTTCAAAATCATTCTTTGTGAAACTGTACTAAGAGGAGTTTCTCTAGACACTTAAGTAAAGACTGCAGAAAGAAGTAACTGACTTCCTGTGCCTTCAACCCAAGGAGCCGTGATTCTGTGATTCTGTGAGCCGGAGATGTTGGTTTTCTACCAGCCTTTTGACCAAGACAGTGTGGGTTGCCTGACACGTAGGCTGCAGCCTAGCAATAAAGATTTCCCAGCAAGTCCGTAGACAATACTAGCTCTCAACTTGCTTTTTCTGTGCTGTTCAGGACAGTATCACCTACCAAGGACTTGCACTAATCTATCAATTACGTTTTTATATTAAGAAGCCCCAGCACATTTTGATGCCTAATGTAATTTATTCCTCCTGTGCAAAGGAATGACTCAGGTTCTTGTAGCTGTTGTGGCTGACTTAAAACATATTACTCACTTTGCATGAAAAATAATGTTGGAGGCATATGACTCCGTAATGGCTGCTCTGTGGCCATTTTGTGGTCTTTGGCTCACTCCCATTATAAATCTTGTATTTTTGAGGTATTTCCAACTCACTCATTGAAAATTGCATCGACCTAACGTTCAACATTCAGGATGTTGGTTAGAAAAATTGTCCAGGAGTTTAAAAAGATGCAGGTGTCTTAGTCAAAGGTAAGCTCTCCTGAGACATAACATTTCTTCTCAGAGCTGTTGGGGTTCACATGAAAAGCCTTGGGGAGGGAGGCAAGAGCAGAAATCCCACAGCTGTTTGATGTAGTTTGAGGCTCTGGGTAATCTCCTACATTAGACACCTTATATACATAATAAGATTGTGCCTGGCCCAGACAGCTTACAACCCAAAGAAAGAGAGACACAAGGAGGTGAAAGAGGTCAGGGAAAACTGAGTTTTGTGAGTACCAGACCAAACCGCCCCTGCCCAACTGCAGAGTTGTTCTTGATAACCTGGAGAAATTCCAGGTGCTTGTATCTTTTTGCCATCATTCTGTTGGTGTACAAATAGTGAACTAATGTTCCTTAATCCCCATTACATGAAAGGCTTGGTATAAGTGGTCCTAAGAGGTTTAAGCAGGACTAGCACAATTTAAGGTGAGCAGTGAACAGATGTTCTTCTTTTAAACTGAGTTTATCCGTAAGAAATGTGCTCAGTAAGCTGACAGTGTTTCATGCGTACTGGAGAGCAGAATCGGTGTGCATTCTGGATCTTTTAGGATGTGTTTAAAATTGGTTTAAGTAAGTCAAAGTCCATTTACACAAAAACTAGCCTGGTAGTACAGTGGAAGGTGGGATAGATGATAAGTACATTGGAACTAGGAACCTCACAATTTGCTATGAAGTTGCTCTAGATAAAGAAAAAGAAGTGTCTCCAGGGATATCATATTCATATGCATATGAGCAGAGAAGTGCTGGAGGAAGAGCATGGGAGAGTCATGCCAGCATTGGGCAGCTGCAAGAGGACCTTGTCTGGCCCCACCAGAGCAGCACAGGCTACCTTGCCTGTCTTGCTCAGGGCACTGTGTTGCATTAGTAACGCAGATACTGGTAATTTGTCCTGCTTATCTTTCCTGTTAGGCTATGATTTTAATGTTTGGGGTTTTTTTCACTTAGCTTCAGCACACAAGCCATTAATGAATGTGTCATGCCAGCAGGGCTGCTTCATTATCTGGGCTCCAGGCAATCCAGCCTGGACACCAGTTCCTACCATACTGCATCGTGTGGAATTTCTATGGGTTACTTAATACAGCAAATACAAATGACAAGTTAGGTGGAGATATTGAACCTGAACTTTGCATGGGAATTTTTCAGCCCAAGAAAACAGTAATATCAGAGTGGTTTTATGTTCTTTCTCCCTGCTGCAGTTAGTGGGAGATGGTACCTTGTTGTGGTTTAACCTGGCAGGCAGCTGAACACCACACAGCTTTTCACCTTTTCCCAGTAGGATGGGGGAGAGAATCAGGAGAAAAAAGGTAAAACTTGTGGGGTGAGATGAAGACAGTTTAATAGGCCAGAAAAGGAAGGGAATATAATAATAATGATAAAAGAATATACAAAACAAGTGATGCACAATGCAATTGCTCATCACCTGCTGACCAGTGCCCATCCAGTCCCTGAGCAGCCACCACTGCCCCTGGCCAACTCCCCCCAGTTTTATTGTTCAACGTGTTCAGCATGACATCATATGGTATGGAATATCCCTTTGGCCAGTTTGGGTCAGCTGTTCTGGCTGTGTCCCCTCCCAGCTTCTTGTGCACCCCCAGCCTCCTCACTGACAGGGAATCATGAGAAGCTGAAAAGTCCTTGACTTAGTGTAAGCGCTGCTTGGCAACAACTAAAGCATCACTGTGTTATCAACTTTCTTCTCATCCTAAATCCATAACACAGTATTATACCAACTACTAGGAAGAAAATTAACTCTGTCACAGCCGAAACCAGGACATATCTGAATGTGCTACAAGAGCGGAAAGAAAGAGGTGTAATAAAGGCATCAGTTCAGGTTTAAAACATCTTCTGTACCTAAGTGGAAGATGCAAGATGACACTAAGTAATTTTTAGGCCTATTACCTTATTACAGATGACAGAGGTGCATTTAGACAAATCTGTATGAGCAGACAAGCAATATTTAGAGAAGAAGCGGAATTGGGTGCTTAGACAGTAGTTGTTTTTTGACAGGCCTTTGTTGTGAACTAGGAAAAAAGTAGCTGCATAATGAGACTTTGGAATGTGTACTACAACTGCAGTCAAGACACAGATTCTAGCAAGACATTGAAATCATAGCACTTTCTTGGTAACTTGGTCTTGTAAAACCAGATGTGACTTCCACAAATTTGGGGCTTGGAAGCACCGTGAGAACAGCAAAAGGCGATGGCTGCTTTCTTGCAACAATCAATTTTCTTTTTTTTTTTTTTTTATAATATACTTCAAAATCATGCTGTGATGTTTTTTCCTTCTATTAAGACTCTCCCCCAACAGTACCACCATTGTAGCTTGGTGCTAGGAAGCTTCCAAAAGATACCCTTATCCCCTGAAACAGGAAGACAAACACTGTCCTCCCCCAACAAAACCAGGTGCATAGACATTATAGCTTAGACAGAAAAACTCTAACCACCTTTGCTAAAATGTCCTGGTTAAAGCATGTTACTGAAATGGTTATGAAAGCTCCAGGTGGCTGTAAAGAGCTGCAGTGCTGGACCTGGTCTCTCTGCAGGCCAGGGAACAGGTAGCGTCCCTAGAAATGTGTCCTTTCATCCTCTTCAGCAAGGCCACCTCCAGACCTTGGGAAGGGATCAGCTCCATCGTAGATGTACAAAGAAACCTGCTCTGGGTATTGGCAAATTGGCATGGGTGTTGAGATGTCCCTCCACTCTCCTGGGAACAGCAGCATTTGAAAGATAAGTAAGAGACTGATTATTCTTAAATCAGCTTCTGAAACCTGCGTAGGGAAGGCAGCGTCACTCCATGGAAATGTCCCTGCAAACACTGTGGTGAAGCTGGGCAAAGCAAGGAAATCTCAAACACAGCAATGAGCACCAGAAAACGCGTATCTGAAGTCACGGCTGAGGCTGGTCACTGTTTCTGTTAGAAAGATCAAGGAGAAGATGTGAAAGGTTAGATGATAAAAAAAGAAAGGAGGAGAAAATATTCAGGCCAAAAGAAATGAGGGACGGTACTGGTTTGCATCAGGAGAGAGTACAGCCCATTTTTTACCTAATGGACTTTCCTGAGGTAAGAAATTACGTCACTTTGTCTTGAAATGACACTTGACAAGGGGCAAAGTGTCTTTCATAATCTCATTTAATAAACTGTTCAGCCCACTTAAATATGCTTTCTGTCTGCTATATCCACTGGAAACATGTGCTTTAGCAATTCATTAATGTCCCTTCTAATTACATGGATGTAGGCAGCACACTGCTACGACCCTGCAGAACCACAACACAAGAAATTTTGTTCTATTGCTCAAAGTACACGTTCTTTTCTGAAAAGGGGCACAGAAAGGTCAGAGGGATGTAGCTGTTTGTACCCTCCCTTGGATTTATTGGAATAATTACTTGCTTGTTCAGAATTAACCATTACTTCGGTAAGGATTTTATTACAGGTCAAAGGCACACTTGTGGAAGCAAAATCAAATTTCCTACTAAAATAAAAAATAACAGATAACATCAGATACAGTATTTCTACTTCAAGGGAAATATAAATAAGTACTTCATTAAAGATGTTCTCAAAGGAAATAAGCCAGCTTGTAAGAGCTCTGAACTTTGAGGACATTTGCTCAATGTGGAGCCAAGTTCAAACTTTGCAGCTCTGTCTCTTTTTTCTGAAGGTTATGTGGTGGCTCAGAATGAGAATGCTGATAAGCACCGGAGAGCTTCTAGGCTGCAATGAATGTCTCCCAGTGCAGTTTATTTTCTAGTTTAGACTGGAATCCAACACTTGCTGCTTTTAGGGAGGAAACAGGAAACTATTCAGGGCAGTTTTAAGGCTGACTGCTGTCATGAAGGTAGTTTGTTTGAAATGCCCAGTGCCTACAGGTGAGTTCACAGAATCACAGAATGGTTGGGGTTGGAAAGGACCTCTGGAGATCATCTAGTCCAACCCCCCGCCAAAGCACGTTCCCCTCAAGCACAGGGTTGCGTCCAAGCGGGTTTTGAATATCTCCAGAGAAGGAGACTCCACAACCTCCCTGGGCAGCCTGGTCCAGTGCTGTCTGACATGAGCATTTTGCAAGGCTTTGAAGACAGCTATTTTCCAGCTTTAGTATTAATTATTTCAGCTCATATGAGCTATAGGCAGTTTTAAGTCCACTTGTTTCAGAGTCTGTGAAGTGGCTCGTGCTGCTTGTATCATGTGTCAAAGATGTCCAAAGGCTGGTAATGCACTGGGGGAACCAAACCTTGGAAAGAAAATGGGGAAGAACAAAATGTTGTATGTCTTCCTTCAGTACTCCTAGGAGAAACAGTGGGAAAATTTCCAAGGGGTTTTCCATCCTGCTCATTACTCATATTTATTCTTTCACTCCAGGAAGGGTGTCCCAGGTGTTGTGACAGCCGGGGGACAGGTCTATGACTTCTAAGAAGTGCACTGTCACCTCACTTAGCACACGAAGAGGATGCCTGCAAAGGTGTGTGCTCAAATTGCAACACAGATTAGAGCATCGACCATCCTTCTGCTCCTTGGTTGCACAGTGTCAAGTGCCACAGGGGTCCTGGTCCATTACTGGGGTTTTTACGTATTAGATCTGTCATCAGAATAGACAGCTAAAATGCAACAGAGCTCCTCTGATAGTACACAGACTATCAGATGCAAATAATAAAACGTGAACACTGCTCTGGGCAGCTGTCACATCAGTGCTCCTGTTCTCCACATGGCCCTGCATTTTGTGAATAAGGAGAGGTTTGAGAAAAAGCAGGCATTGTCCTGTGTCTAGCACAGAAAGAGGATTGGGTAGAAAGTTGTGCACAAAAATCTGATGTAGAAGAATGTATGGGAGGAGTGGGAAAGCAGTGCTGAGCCCTGGCGAGAGAGGGCTGAGGACAAAAGTAGGTCTATCTTTGCAGACTTGCTCTGAACAGATACGAACATGGTGCTGCTTCTGCTCTGGACTGGGTACTGGATAGCTATGATGAGCATGGTGCTGGACTGGTAACACTGCTGGGAGGTGATGGCTGTGGCTGCAGGCTCAGTGCTCTGTTAACCACAACAGAGCTAACTCTTGGCTGTCTATGGACAACATGGCAGTACACTCCAGGAGATATTCCTGTTGGGTACATGTCTAAGCTGTGTAGAGGCCTTTGTGGTCTGTACTTTGCTTGCTGGAGTATAAATGACATTCCATTGCCTTTACTACCTGTTCCCTTAACAAAGATTTTAGCTTGAGGATATTCCCTGTTGCACTTCTTTACTGTAATGTAGCTCCATTGGCTCTTCTCTGACTGAATCAGTCCATATGGGAAAGTAACTGGGACTTTCTGAGGAGGAAAGCTGGTTGCTTGCTTGGGTAGAAAAAGGCCACCATCCCTCCACAGCTACAACACACTGTTTACAGAGGTGAACCCTAGGTGTTATATTTTAGACCCAGCCCCTATCCTCCAGATGCTCAAAACCATACATATGTTTGAATAACTGACATTACTACATTAACAGTGGCTGTTGCATATAAACTATACATTTTGCAGAAGTGTTGCTGTGAGTGTCTTCACATAAAATTTTGAGCACCATGCATGCTCTGCTCAGTAAATGGGGGAAGAGTAGATGTTGCTTTACATCGAAGGTGCTTAAAGGCAAAATAGGCATGAAGTGAGGGGTGTAAAATTAAACATCTCAACCAGCCCTTGCTGTGCATCAAGGTAAATAACTGCACAAGAAGCACGACCATTATTGAAAAATCTTGGGTTTGCATCTGGTATTTCATTCAGGTTTTCCTGAGATGAGAGGGGCCACACGCTCCTGTGAACGGACAGAAAGTGAGCACTTGACATGAGCCTTGGCACTTCTTGGTGGACTGCGGTGAGCCCTGGGGTTCACTGTTGAAGAGTAGTGATGTACACAGTACAAAATCTGACATTACTGAAATAATTAATTTGAAAGAGTAATGGACATGGGTTTCTCTTCCAGCATTTCACTGTTAGATCTTCTCAGCCCGGAAACTAGAATATTTATTATTCAAGAGGACCTGCCATTGCATTTGGATTCAGCTCAATCAAGAGTTTTTGTTGTAATGGGGAGGGTTAAGAGCTGAGCGGGAAGACCACAAAATGACTTCTAAGACTAGTTCTCTTGGAGGAGATGCCTGTGTAGAGAGAACGTCTCTTTCATGTTTAATGCCATGTAAAGTGCTGTGTACAGCAACTCCCTTAACTGAATGAGTAATATGAAAGTGATATAATAATACAAAAGTAATATAAAAACCTCTTGAGACATTCATGACAAGAATCCCATCTTTTTTGTCTCAGTGTATTTCAGAGTGCCCTAGGGGAACCTTTTTTTTCCAGGAGAAAAGCTGAGTTATGAATTTTCTACTACACCTAATTGAAAATAGAGAATCCCATAACAGAAACCTGAGCTACCTCAAGAGTGCCTTTATCTCTTAAAAGTGGATACCCACCCATGAGGATATGTGACCTTGCTGCCAGTTCATGTACTCAGTGGTTCTCTTTTTATATTAGATCTGATGCTTTCCTGAGACAACAGATGGCTCTGCGGGGCTTACCAGTATAGGTATGGAATAAGATCTGTACATGGTAACCAACCAAACAGGCAATAAAAATATAACCACTTGGAGTTTCAATACTCTGTTTTCAATGGCTGGATGGAAAGAGTTAAACATGTGTGTAAATATACCTGTTGTGAGGCTTCTCCTAGCTGCATGACAAGTGGCAGGCGGTTCATATGGATGCATAAGAGTGAATGATGGCACTGTTAAGGCTTCAGAAACCACTGGAACGTCTGGACTCCCAGCAGGGATTAAACTAATGCAACACTGAATTAGCTATGTCTGTGTGTTCAGATAGTCAATGTGTGCACAGAAACTATCAGCTCGCAGGTGCTACTGAGGACCATTCACAATCTTCCTAAGCAAGAATTACTTATCAGAGAGAATACCAAAGCAAGCAAATTTCAAATGTGTGAGTGTGGGAAATGGCTATGAACTTTCCAGAGTTAAAGATGTTCTGCCTGCCTCCTACATCTTTCTCAGATTTTTACCTTCTCTTTGTACTCTTGTTACTGAGGAAAGGGTTTGTTGTTGAAATCTTTGTAATTCACTCTGGAAGTCTCCTCATCCTTGCCATTTGTTCCTTTGCTCCCCAAGTTCTCCCTGCACATGTGGACCATATGACCCTCCAATCAACTTGTTCCTGTGTAATACCCTGTGAGATGTGGGTTTGTGGCTACTCCCTGTCCCATACTTGTTTTCATGGTCAGTCCTCACATGTGAGGTATTGCTTACAGCCCTGGAAAGCAGGACAAAATATGAACTCCAGAGAAGAGCTGAGCAGCTCTTGATGCTGAAGGAGATGGTGGTGGGTTCAGGAAAGGTACCTATATGATGGTGCATTTTTAACTTCACTGCACGTGAATTACTGCAGTCTTGGAAACAAAAATCCTCAAGGTACCTCATTTGCAGCAGGCACCTGGAGATGTTGAGACGCTGTGCTGAGCAGGCTAGAAGGAGAGGCACGGAGCTGGGGCCAGGAGCTGCATGGTATATTTGAACCTATTAATGGATGGATGAATGAACTTATGATAGTCATCCCTCCACATCCTAAGCATTATAATGGAGAGAGGGTGAAGAGGTCCCCTTTCCTTTGAAACCACAGTTTCTGCCAGGGCAGATGATCGCTCTTCTCCTTCACTGTCCAGTCCTTACAGTCCTGCCTCCTGCCTTACCTACAGGTGTGGGGATCCTCTGTGCTCACTCCCAGGAATTTGTTAGGTTATAAATTTGTTATAAAGCCTAACCACAATGAACACAAAGACCCAGCGAGGATCAGAGTGGCAATGGCAGGTGGAGCAACCAAAAACCTCAGCAGTGCCAACAGAGCCCCAGACCTGTTCCCTCTGATTGTTGGAGGAGAGCGACCAGCCCCAGGCCCCTGGTGAACCCCACCAAGGCAGTGGTGGCACCACCCCCTTCCCAGAAGGCCCTGCAGACTGGCAGGGGTCAGCGCCTGCAGGGATGTGGGGCTCACAGGGGGGCTGCAGGGGAAAAGCATTTGGGGATGTTGTACAACTTCTTATGAGGTGTTTAAGGGGTTTGTGGGAATGTGCAAAACTTGCTATGGGACGTTTAGGGGAAGGATCAAAGGTGGTTCTACGGAGGGAACCAGTGTGAGAGAAAAGGGGCTTAAAGGGGCTGGCCCTGTGTGACAGCTGTCTGGTCAGTATGCTCATCTGACCGAGCCCTGCCCCTGATCACCACAGCCTATCCCACAGTTTTGCTAAATATTCTTATGTAATGATGTAAATAATTATTTGCTACTACTACTAATTACTCTTACATTCTTTCTATCCACTTTCTGTGTGCCATACGCTCTGCTCTGAGGCCGTGTGAGAGACCACCGGCAACCTTCAAGCCAGACTAGTGGGCAGCAGCATGAGAGCTGCGTACCTGCAACTGGAGTGGGACCATGAACCTCAGGGGCTAGAGGGTACTGGTGCCAGCACCTGGGGAAACTGGGGCCTGAGGCCAGCACCTGGGGCAGATTGAGGAGCTAATGCCAGCTAGCAGGGAGACTCATTTTCCACGTGTGAGTACGTATTTCACTAGTGGACATCAGTCCTGATCAGCCAGAGAGGAAAAG
Organism: Nyctibius grandis; assembly: GCF_013368605.1. Classification (NCBI taxonomy): domain Eukaryota; kingdom Metazoa; phylum Chordata; class Aves; order Nyctibiiformes; family Nyctibiidae; genus Nyctibius; species Nyctibius grandis. The sequence continues at coordinate 109,515,164 of NC_090659.1, forward strand.
TATCTGCCACCCGTGTTGTTCATGTGTGTGTGAGCACTGTGCGTGCATGTGTGTGTGTGTGTGTGTGTGTGAGTCTATGCGGGTGTAGGCACAGTGTAAGGTATTGCTCTCTGTGCTCATCAGTGGCTGGCCTTGTGTGTGCACGTGCACCTCCTGGTAACCCGTCCTCAGCCTCACTGCAGGCTGGACCTGGGAGCAGGGAGCTGCAGTAACCTCACATCCACTGGATGGGGCAGGAGGAAACCCCCTGAGTGCTGTAGCCGCAGGATCTGGCTACCCTTTACAAAATGTGATGGAGAAAAATGCACACTGCTCCTTGTGCAAGGACAGATTCAAGGTTTAATGGTAGATCACTTTGTAGATGCTGGCATAGGGTGGGGGAGTTGGGCTCATTCACAGCAGAAGACTCTCATGTCATTGAGAGCAGTGTCATCCCACTTTCCCTGCGGTTCCTCCACCTTTGTCTGGAGCCCACAGATGGCCCCGGAGGTGCAGCTGCTGCTCCATGGGCCAAAGAGACCCCTCGAAAGTCCCCAGCCTTCCAGCTTTGCCCCATCCGAGCAGGCAAACCTCACGTTGTTGGCTGCTGTGTCGTCACGCAGGTGCTGCCTCCCTTCCACACGCAGCGAGAAGGAAACCAGCTTGTTGCTGGGGCAGAGCTGGGCCTCAGTCCAGTTACCCCACCTGACAGAGAAGAAAACAACTCATCAAGATGTGCTCAGCCTCTGCTGTGCTGCAATCAATGCTGCAACTCGCCTGGGATCCTAGCAGTCCTGGGACAGAGGACCTACACAGGGATGGTGGGTTTCTGTGAGCACCTCTCTCACTCTGCTTCCCCATCAACCCCTAGATGCCTGGCCACCATCAGCCCTGGGCTGCCCTGTTGCTGCAGGACCCCTTGGGAATTCCAGCTGCTTTGCTTTGTCCCATCACTTAATATCTATGGTATCCTTTTCAAAGTGAGCATTTGAGGAAAAGGAGAAAGTACGGATTTAAGATCTGCATTTTTTAGACTCTTCTTCATCTTTCAAAGTACTGTTCTCTTCCCTGGGACCAGACCTCTACCTTAAGAACTTCACATTTTTTGGCCAGGGGGACCTCACCCACCTCCTCAAGCCGGGTGGGGAGCCACCTTCACAGGGAAATGTGGGTGCCTATGGAGAAACCATCATGTGAGTTTTCCTTCATGCTCCCCAGAAGCTGCTGCCCTGAAGGAGGACAAGAAAGCAAAGACTACTCACTGCCCCACGGAGGACTCGATGACTGTGCCATCAGTGCAGAGCAGGCGGATGCCGTTCAGAGCCGTGTCATCGCCAAACAGCCAAAATCCCTGGTAGGTTTCCACCTTAGAAGACGGGAAGAAAATGGGAGAGGTCAGCACCCTCCTCCTTTTAAAAGAAGAGATGAGGTGAGCCCTGATGATGAGGGGTGGTAGGAGGCCCTAGGGACAGAGCCAGGCACAGGTAGTGCTGCTGAGCAGGGCTGTGAGGCAGCTCTATGGTGTTTCCCAGGGAGCCCTTTTCGCTGTTGCCCACCTCTGTTTTTTCTCCAAACTGTGGAGCAGATGCTTTGGACATGGGAACTCTTGGTGACTGCTGTCCCAGGCCATGCCCACCCTCTCACTGTGTGCTGTGACACCCAGAGCTGGAGAGCTGGCAGGTGGGAGTTGTCCCAGCCCCTTGGGAACAGGCTCTGCAGTACCGACCCCAGGTCTTGTATTACCCCGTGGACTTCTCTGCTAAGAAATTGCTGACTGGCAGAGAGCCTAGAGAGCTACTCTACGCTAGAGATTTCTTGCTGATAAGACTGCATAAGCAATGCAGATACAACACAAACTGCTGCGATGAGACAAAGTGTTGTGGTCAGCCCTGCTGAAATAACATCATTTCACAGCAAGGTTTTTACCCACCCCAAAGAAGGAGTGAAACCTTACCTTCAGTTCAAATCCCTTAGCGTAGCCGCTGGGGCAAAAGTGTTGGTGCCCCCAAGAGCCCCAGGGGCCTCCGTTGGGCACCGTGAGGATGGACTCATATTCCCATGCCTCTGTGCCTCGGAGGCAGCAGGAGACCAGCAGGTAGAGGACGGCTGGGATCAGCAGCTGCATCTCAGGGAACCTGCTCAGTGCCTCACTGCATGGAGGTGATGGCATGGGGGAATTTATGAGCCAGAAGAGTGGGTGGGAGTCCTTGGGAAGTGTCAACAAACCCCATGGGGAGTGCTAGTTGTTGCTATGTGCTGCTCCTGTTGACTGCCTGTCTCTCAGCGATGGGGCCACCCTTGCCAGGCAGAAGGGGTGTCACTGGTATGTGCTGGCTGGAGGGTTTGCAAGGCTGTGAAAACTTGTGGACGTGAGGGAAGGGAAGGGGGGACAGAGTTGGGACCACTCCCCAAGGGAGTGCTGTGGGATTGAGGAGGGTCCTGGCAATGCTGCAAGGAGGGTGTTGGAGAGAGTGAGGTGGGAGGAGGAGTGGTGGACTAGAAGGGGAAGAAACCTCTGAAGGGGCTGAGGCAAAATGGAGGTGGAGGGGTCTCAGGGTCCTTCACCCTCTGGAAGTCTGCCCTTGCTTCCTCTTCCTCACTTTCCTTCTCTCCTCACTGTCCTACTGGGGCTGAGTAAAGTGCCTACACTGGAAGCCATTGCATTTTGCTCTGGGACACGCATTAAGTGTAGGTGACTATGTAAAGGGTGTCAACCTCTTCTCATGGGGCAAGTGCTCCAACTGCCAACCATCTCATGTGGCCTTTGCTGAACTCGCTCTAGTTTATTTGTGTCTTTCTTGTACTGGGGGCAGGGGAAACGGGAGCAGAAGTGCATGCAGTCCCATCATCCCGTGGACTTGTGCAGACACAGCTCCCAGCTTGAGAAGTCAACTGGAGTTCCTCATAAGAGTGGCAGCAACCGCAGCAAGAGCAATGGGCCACTGCCAGGTACCCCATCCACTAAGGAGCTGTGAGTAAGTGATATGATCAGCCCTCTTCATTAACCATGTTGGCTGCATGATGAGGCTTTCAGGATATGTGGGAATTTATGGCTTTATGGTGGAGCAGTGGCAGAGACACCTAGAACCATAAAAGGATCTTAAGGAAAAGCAGTGAAGAAGAGCTAGGTGGGGGAGGAGGCCTCAAACTGGCTGACACCAAAAAGGTAGAGGAGTTTTACAGTTTGTAGTTACATCCACAGAGCTGATCCTTGCTCTGTTTGAGTCCTTCTTATTGAGACGGTCTGTTTTCTTTGTCTTCTGCTTTCACACAACTTCTCTTTCCTCTCTGTCGATCAGTCTGAGCTCCAGGCCCAACAATCCTGCCACTGTACGTGGGAGAAGAGGGATCTTGGCTGGGAAAAGACCCTGTTCAGCATCTTTAGTGATGTTTTTGTTGCTCTCTTTTGGCTGCCTGGGGAGGAGGTGGTCAGAGGTAGTGGCAGCGGGTCAGTGGTTCTGTGATATTCCAGCAGGAAGCAGAGAAAACAATTCACACTAGTCATTAACTCTGCCTGTGGGAGAAAGCAGACACCGTATGCATTTTATAACTTCAGAGCAGGGAGCTATAAAACAAACAAGGAACTAATTTCAGCTTTATGTTTCCCTCTCTTGGCCCTCATTAATTTTTAACCCTTCCAGAGCGATGAGCCTCCTTCTTCAGTCAAGGACAATTCCCATCCCCCCCTGCCCCTAGGAAATCTTCCCAGCTCTAGGAGTAAGGCATGGACTGGAGTGAAAATGCTGGGATCAGTATCAGCAGTTGAATTTGTGCTGCTGGGGTGCAGGCCCAATGAGTGCTTCTGGATAAATCTGCTCGTGCATGGAACCTCCCTGAGTAAATCTGGTACACATCAGCAGACCTCACTGTAGCATATAAACTGGAATAAGAGGTCTGTAGTTACTCAGATCACCCGTGGAACAATTTTTTAAAACTGACCTCATGTTTGCCCCTTTAGCCTTCAAGTAATTTTAAATGACATGTTATCCATCACTGCTACGACCTTAGCTCTTTCGGTTTAGAGACATCTTAGACCTCTTGAGTGCTTATTATAAGTTCTAGTTATTGCTATTCACTCTGTGATTTTTTTTTAATCTCTCTTCTAAAGTACTTTCAATTTCTACCAATCTTTCCTAAGATCCCTAGCCCCCCAAGAGTGGTTGGAACCATCTGAACACAAAGTTTCTTCCACTATGAGCATTGATGCAAATAAATCATTCAAAAATGGCCATATCTGCTGCGATCTTCTTTTATACTGTCAGCTGGTCCTACAGATTTTCTGACAGGCTCCTGAATCTTTGATGTGAAGAAATGTTATTAGTGTTAATTCCCTTTGCCATTTGTTCCTCAAAGGGCTTTTTGTCTGCTCTGTTTTTATGTGCAATCTGCCACCAGATATGTTACTTAATATTTTTTCCATTTGGCCACAACTTTAGCTTTCACGATTTCCCACAGCCTCCTTTACCTTACAGTTTAACAACGCCTATTTCCTTTTACCCTTCCTCAGGTCCTTGTTAATAAGTTGTGTGCGCTGGCCCTGTTCTTCCAGCACCATAACCTTCAGATTGCTCCTGCTGTCAGTCAGTGTGCCAGCTCTGGGGTTTCCTTTGCAGATTGCAGGAAGAATGGAGAAGGACCCCTTGTAGGGTCCACGTCCATGGTTTGTCTGTGAGCAAGGGGAAGAGAGAGCCAGGAGCTGATCTGAGCACTCCTGAGGACTTGGTGACAGAGACCTGCTGCCTCACCTCAGCCCTGAGATGGCAGAGATGGGCATCCTGCAGGTATGAACATGCCCCATCCCAACAATGGTCTATACTACTTTTTATTAGATTACTCAGAATTTTTTTAAGAAATAAAATGCCACTGAGGAACATCATAACACAAATTACAGCTGTTGCCCGAGGAAGCTGGAAGGCGGTCAGCAGCTTTTCCCAGGGACTTGCCTGCCCGTTGCCAATTTGTTCCTACCTGATCATGAGCAGAAATTGTGGCTGCAGCTGGGGTGGGGAGTGAGGGGCTGATGCTGCCCCACAGCCCCATGGAGAGCTTGTGGGGAGGGCTTTCTGCAGATCTGAAGAGAGAGGAGAGTGCCAAAGTGAACTGAAATTAACTGAGAATTAAGTACTTCTATTCATGTATGAAATCTGCTAAGAAATTCCTTGCAGGTGGTGAGCCCTGGGGACTTTATCACTAGCAGAGTTTTGCTGGTATTTCAGACCAAGCAAAGCCATAGCTATCCTTGGACGATCTATTGTTGTCAGCTCTTGTTCACTTGAAGAGTGAAAATAAACAGATCTGACAAAAGAATTTTTCCTGGGAAAAAACCTTCAAAACTTGCCTGGGTACAACCCTGAGAAACTTGATCTTTCTTTGAAGTTGGCCCTCCTTTGAGCAGGGTGCTCAGGTTCTGTGAAAAACCTGCATCTGCTGAAATGTTTTCTGGGACTGAACTGGTATAAATCTAGATATATAGCAGTGTTACTGACATGACTGTGAAAGCAAAACTCTTCTCTAGGCTTGTCCTCTGAGTTAGTTCTAAACACATTTCCTTCTTGATTTATGTTCTTCCTTCCAGTTTACATTCTCTTCTCTACTTTCATCAATTTCCAGATGCTATCTCGTCCCTTCTCTTTCCTAAGCCACACAGATTCATCCTTTTGAGCTCTTCCTTTGCACTTCCTTCTGATATTTTCTGTGTTGTCTGGGAACTTTGGACATTTGAAGAGTTAAGCCCCCATAAGTGTTGTCTGCAAAGTCTCTAAATTCTTCTTTAATAACATCCCTCCAGTCTTGAATCTGAGTTTCAGGTATTCTTTAAGCTAATACACACCAAAGGCCTGTTTGCTGATTGCAAACCAAGGTGAAGAACAAAAAAAAAAACAAATGAAAATACCTCAAGCACAAAGGAATTCTCCTTGTGAGACTGGATATTGAAAGTACAAGGGCAGAAGGGAGTTCATGGAAAAGGGAGGTTTTTTTACTGTCACTGCAAATCCCTTTGTATAGCCACAGGAGGAAAAACGCATAATCCGTTTGCTACCCCAGGAGCCTCCACAGGCACAGCAGGGATGGAGCTGTGCTGTTCAGCTCCTTTGTGCTGAGCACGGCAGGAAAAGTGCAGGCGGGCAGAGGGCAGCTACAGCAGGATTGCGTGATGACTGTTCATCTTGAGCCTACTGGCAGAGCAGTCACTGGGTATCTCCCAGCTTTGGCAATGGGGGAATTTATACTCCGGCAGCATAGGGTTATCCAACCTTTATAGCCATGGCTGGTATCTGCTCCTGTGTCCTCTGAGAGCAGCTGTCAGGACGAGGAGAGCCACTGCTCTGTACAACAGCAAGGCAGGAAAACTGGCCATGTTTGCTGAGAATGAGCTGGGACAGTTGGGCAACTCCTTGAAGTTCATTGATAGGAAAAGTGGATGTTAGACTGAGTGTAAAACAGGTCCTCAGGTGGCCAAGCAAAGGTGCAGCCAGAGATCTTCTATGTTTTCACAGCCCCATTTGCAGGGCTGATGACTATTTCTGTTGACCCTCAATGTTAGCAGCGTCCCCTTTTGTGGGCTCCCCCAGGCTCCCTGTTCATCTGTGCCACAGCCACTGCATGCACTGACCTCTTCCATCTTTCAGCTCCTGTCTCTCTAGGATATGCTGGTATACAGGAGGTGATCTTGATTTGGTGGCTATGTGACATGCCTGTGGCATAAAGACATGCATTTCTGACTTGCTACTGACTAGGACCTCTAAGTTGAAGCAGACGACATGCATTATGTGTTGGGTTTTTTTTTTTGTCCTCAGATGTGAAACAGGCAATAACCTGAGTTTAGCTTTGTTTGCTGATATCTCTTGCTTTGTCTTGTTTCTCATCAGGCCCTTTGTATTCTGTTCTCATCATGAATCCTCTTGACCTGACCAAAACCAATTTCCACAGAAAATCTTCATGAAGAATGAACAAAGTGGCTTCTGGAGAGAGAGTCAGTAGCAGGGAAATGTTGAGCCAGGTCATTATTAATGGTTGCCTATAAAATAAGTAACAAGCTTATTAACTTTGCAGACCACAGCAAGCTGGAATAGGCTGCAAGTACTTTGGAGGACACAGCCTGAGCTTGACAAATGGTCTTGTCAAATTGGAGAAATAGTTTGAGAAAAATAGGATGCGGTTCTGCAGGGACAAGTGTGAGCTCCCACCTTACGCAGAAATAGGCAGCTGCATGAGGAAAACTGCCTGCATTAACATCACTCTGCAGAGAAGGGTCTGGGGGTCGTAATGGATCAAAGGCAAATCATGAGTCAGCGGCGTCAGGTTGTCTCCACGCCGAGATATATGAACCAAATTACAGCCTGCAAGACAAATGGAGTGATTTTTCTTCTCAGCATGTGTGAGTTCCTGGTGGGGATGCTCTGCTCAGCTGAGGGCACTGAACTTCCAGAAGGATGTGGCCCAGTTGGACAGAGTCCAACGGAAAGCAACAAAAATGATCAGCGGTCTGGAAAACATGACCTGTGAGGAACAAGCGTGAGAGCTGGGACTGCATAATTGAGAGATGGGAGGAGTGGGGGTAGGGAGTCATGGGAAGAGAGGTTCAGTTAGGGCTTTGCAGCTGGTGCTGCTGTGGGAGCATGTGGGGAGGGCAACGCAGGGAGCACAGGGGAGGAAATCTACCCCAGGTTTTCCTGCCTCCTTCCTCATCGGGCTGCCTCTGTGCTGTGTAGAGACAGGCTGGGGCCAAGGTGGGCTGCAAGGAGAGTCAGCATGGAGGGGGGTCTGATGGCTGTAGGGGAACCCCTGTTCAAGGAGGAGATACAAAGAATATGGAGGGGAGGTAGGCATTGCTTCAGAGCCTGAGAAAGCACGTTACAGTAGGAGGGCTGTCACCTGGGGTCTGTAGGGAATGAGAGGATCATCAAGTCCCCACACCCTGCATTACAAACGGCTCATGGCCACTGCGGGGGGGCGGGGTAAGAGCCCGCGACCGTGCAAAATACTGCTGCAAAGAGAAAGGGAATGACCTGGTCTCTGTCTAGCTGAGACAAAGAGTAATGGATGAGCATTGCAGCAGGCCGAGACTGGACATTGGGGTGCACTTGATAACAATGATTATGCCTAGGGAGGTTGTGAGATCTCCATCACTGGAGGATTTTTGGCAAGGTTTGAGTAGATGTGCATCAGGGGTGATTAGCACGCAATGATTGCTTTGGAGCAGGAATGCACTAGAAGACCTCCTGAACATCCTTCCAGCCCTGTTTGCTCTAACTAAATGATTCCTTGTGCAAGTCAAGCGGTTCGAAACAAGGACCCCACCCTGACCATCTGCTGGTGAGTAGGGGCAGAGCCCCCAGGAGCTGCTTTCTCCTCTGGAGACTCACTGGGCATGTAGCTGCACCTGAGGCTGATGGGGATCCTGGTGGGAACAGCACGAGAGAAGAGCCTTGTGGGGAGCAGTGCCGCTGCCATGGACACAGCTCTGCTTGCAGACCCTATCTGCTGTCAGTGCTCACCACAGGGACTCTGCAGCAAGAGGGTCTTTGCTGAAGCATCAGTTGCTGGAGGTGTGAGCAAATGGACTGAGGTGGGAGGGAGACGCCACTTCTCCCCCTCAGCCACGCACAATCACGTCAAATTTGTCTGTAAGCTTGTTGGGGTCAGCTCTCCCTGCGGCCTCGCCTGACTGCTTGCTTTGGCCCTGGCCCTGCTGTGCTCCCAGGCAGCAAAGCCTCCGTCGGTGTTGCGAAGAGGGAAGTGTGAAATGGCAAGTGACAGGCATTTATGGGAGCTTCACACCAGCAAATGGGTGAAGGCTGCTGCCAGAAGCACCATTAATATAAACACACCATGAACGTGTTTATTTTCTTTATTTTTGCAGGGTAAAATTGGGAAAAAACTGAGAATATGAGCAAAGGCAGTGGGACAGCTGGGATCTAACTGTTTACACAAACTGTTGATGGAGAATGTAACCAGGGTCATATATACATTACAGTATGTGCTGCATTTATTAGATTAAGTATATGAAAATATATTTTAGATCACATGTTATTACATGCATTATGTTTTACTGTGATCATAAGCCTGTACTGAATTTCCCAGCTCCTCTACATCTAGCCAGCAGAATGGAAGTACTAAATATTCTTGAACTTTTATTAGTACAAGCTGGACTAGGGTTGCAGATAAGAAACTGTTGGACATCAAATTCTTGCTGCTTTCCTGACCAGTAATGTGAGCCTAGCAAAGGGTAAATATCCCCCAAGCAACAGTGAAGAAAACAAACAAGGAAATAAATCCTGCCTAGCACTGACATGCAAGAAATACCACAGAGCAAATTTTCTAGGGCTACTCGGCACTTCCCTCTAGCTACAGTATTGTTCGTGGAGCTGGGTGAGCCCAAGTGTGCCTGCCTGAGCTCTGGCATAGGTCTGACCTGGGTTGGGATGAGGAAACACCCTCTCAGACTGGCATCAGCCCCTTTCTAAGGTAGGGATAAGAGGTGAAAAGACATTTGGGGTTCAAACAGGGGAAAGAGAGTAGAAACAGTGGTTTTGTCCTCAGATAGGAAACAGGTAATAACTTGAGTTTAGCTTGGGCTAGCTTGGGGTGAGTTTCTCTGCCATTGCCAAACCTGGAGTAATTATTCAAGCGAAGGAGCAGGACCCACACTGCTTGTGCGTCCTGGGAAATGTTCATTTTTGTGAAACACATCTGTAAAACTGCAAAGTCTCCCCATGCTGGGTCCCTGGTGGTGCAGCAGCAGTGAAATTCCAATGTGGGAGCAGGGGCAGCAAATCTCCAATGCATCAGTAGCAGCCAGTGGTGTGGCAGCGGCTGGCTGACTCATCACTGCTGCTCTCCTCTGCAGAGGTGGCATATTTTCTGGTTAGGACTCTGTAATAGTGAGCCTCCTGGAAAAATCCTTCTGCTGCCACCGACTACAAGGGCTTACTTGTACATTTTGTGAAGCTGCTCTAAACACAGAGAGCTAATGGGAAAAAGCTTCTTCAGACCTTGTAGGGGAGAATAAAGGGTTTGCTAGTACTCTGAACACTGTAGGAGAGCTGGCCACACCCAACTACCTGCACAGGAATTGCTTGCAGGACATGTCAGGCAAAAGTAAAATAAGCCATTATCAAGATGGACAAAATGTCTGTGGCCCCAGCCTGGAAAGCCAGGCTGGGAGTACTGTGGTTGTTGCAAAGGGAAGAGGGGGATGGCTGGATGGTGGCTATTGATGGGGGAAGGTCTTCCTGCAATCGCTGCCTCCATCTTTCCCATCTCTTCTGGTAGCAACTGGAGAACTGCGTTGCCCCATGCCTCTCCCATCCTGTCACCTCTTTCCCAGCAGCAGAGTGTGGGGAAGTGACAATTACTGCAGGGAGGAGCATTGTGGCCCCGGTCAATGCTTCCAAGTGTCCATCTGCCCTGGCACTAACCAGAATTACAAACCTTCATCCATTTCTTTCTCCCAGCTCTGCCTTTTCCTCCTAGTCTTCTTTTCCTGTGGTAAACATGAGCATACACCATATCTTTCCCTTTTGGGGTCTCAGAGTTGAACTTTGCTCTGCTGCAAGGAGATTTGGGTCAGCTCTGCTTTGTTTTATCAATCCATGTTCATTTCTGCAAAAAGTATAAAAACTGAGGGTTGTTGTTGTTGTTATTATTCTTATTAAACACCAGGTTTATTATTACAACCTGCCTAAGAAAGATACCTCTGACACCTGGGGAAAGATTTCCAAAGCCAAGTTCTTTAATGTATCAGACCAAGCATCAAAGCCCCCAGGTCTGACTGGGGCCATGCTTGTCCTTTCTTTCCCCTTTCTCCCATTTTTTTATTATTCCTGACATACCTGAAGAAGGCATTTTCAGGGGCAGGTATTTGAATTCTGTATTATCTCCAAGTGAAACTGAATGCTGTGAAACACATGTAGTTTCCATCTGCCCTGCACAGGGTATACTGTGGATGTCCTTGAAGGCTCAGATGTTCCTCCTGCACCTGCCTATCCCCATCCATTCCTCCTCAGCTGTCCCACAGGGAGATGCACCACAGCCGTCCTGAGATGGTCTCAGCCGTGCGTTACCTTGTGGGAGAGGTGTTCTGCGGAGCCTCTTCAGCCATCGTTTTCCCTGAGGTCTGTCCAACACCAGATGCGTTGACAGCTCTGCATTGGCAGCTGTATTCTGCTGTGTTGAGACAATTAGCTCCTTAGTGAATAAATCCTGATGGTGTGAGCAAGGTCTCTCAGGCTGGAAGTGAAAACAAGTGAGGAGACGCAGCACTGTCTTGCAAACACCAATTACTGCAGGGGCACAGAACTACACTAGGTACATTTTCCCATTTTCCTCTCTCTTGCACTCCTATAGCACCCTCCCCAAATGCTTTCCTTGTCCTCCAAGTAACCCAGCCTGCTCCTTTGCTGTTGCAAACTCTCCTTTGTTTTTTTCTCACACTGCTTCCTCAGTGAACTCAATCTCCATTCCTCCTCTGGAGAGATGAGGGCTGTCCACCTTTACAGAGAAGGGGCACAACTCACATGTAAGTTCCCATGACTAGGTTTGGGCTGCTGTGTGGCAGGAGGGAAGAAAATAAGTTGCAACCCACATCAATAACTCAATGACTTTGATACCTGTGCAGTAAAGTCAGGTGCTCTTCAGAGCTGTGTCATCACCTCTACTTTTAGCAGACTCCGCCTGGGAGGAAACAAAGATCTAATGACAGAACAAAAGACTGGAAGACCAGAAAAAGTCACCTCAGTTTTATTCAGGTGTTCGATAAAATTCTGTGCATCTTTTGATTTAAATGAGCCTCTTAAAAAAATTCAATTAAAACTGAAGTTGATACACCACATGGTTTCAATACCAATCCACAAAGCCAACTGTTTCCTGCATTTTTCCTTCTCATACAGGCTGTAAAGCTGAGGTCCTGGACCTCGTCTGGAAAAAAATGAGGGGGCTGCCTTGCCCTTGCCTCCTCTCTCATCAGCTTGTTGTCCCCAGGCTCCAGCAGTACATTCATTGCTTGCAGCAACACAGAGATCATAACAGCTCCAAGCAGCATGGGAGGGGAGAGCTCATGCTTGATTTGCATTATTTTGTGCACTAAGGCTTCCCTTTGACTGAGGAGCTTTTCGCTAATAGATCCCTCACTGGCAGAAGCCAAGGTCTAATTACATGATAAAATTGTGCAGATGTGGCCATAGAAGAGACACACGCTGTTAATAGAGTATTTTTCCACAGTGGCTTGTCCCAGTTTGGAGAAAAAAATAAACTGTTTCCCTTTTTTTTTTTTTTGGCTCGTGTAACTGCATCTCATGTAGGCACACAATTAAAATGAAGAAGACCTCAGCCTCACTGGTGAAGCTATTATGGCCAAGCTGTTTAGACCTGTATTTCAAGAAACTCCTTTTTAAAATTACTTAGAAAATTAGACACTCTAAGAGGTAAATTGGAAGCTCAAGAACTAGTGTAGCATGAGTGACCAATTATTAATTTGATTTAGTATTTTTATGTAATTAATTTAATACTGAGGACAAGACAGACTCAGCAAAGTAATGCAAGAAAATGTTTTTTGAAGAGATCAAGGGTGGGACACAAAGACTGGGGATGGGACACAAAAGTGGGACACAAAGACCCACTCCAAAAGGACCTGATATATGGGAGTTCCATCTAAGTGCAAAAAAAGAAGGGACCACAGCATAGCAAACAGCTAAGAAAGGGAGATTTTTCACCAAGGCACTCACCTTTTTTCTCTGAAATGAGAAATCAAGCAAGAACCCAAGAGAGCAGCTGAAGGGCCAGTTGTGTTTGCTCAGGCAGGGTGACAGAGTGACAGCCAGGGACACACAGACCTGCCCTTTTGCTGCAGCCCACACAAATCTGAAGGAGTGAAAAGCGTCACTGAGAAAGGGCTTCGACCTGGAGGTGATGCCATAAAAAAAAGATGTCTGCTTTCTTCTCTTTTGCTGCTGTTCCTGATATCCTTCCTGCTACATCTACATGGCTGCTCCTGTGTGGTGGCAAGGACCACCCTACAGGCACTCTCCCTGGTATCCCCTTTGTCCCTGTGCTGAACATGAGGGTCTTTCCCACATCTAGAATGAGTATGTTATGAGGGATGAACACTGGGGAAAGAAATGGAAACAGCAGTGTCAAGGTTTCAAGGACATGCCAAAAAGCATATGACTGGCAAGTGCATACAGGCAGACTTTCGGGTTAGAGCAGTGAGGTAAATAAGCAGAGCCTCACACTGTCACGATGAGTCTTTTCATGAGAAGAAACTCTTGGGGCTGTCTGAAACCTGAGCATCGCAGCAAATGGAAAGAGTTAAGAGGGCTTCCTGAAGGGCTGCTGTAGGAGACATGCCGTGGGCAAGACCCTCTTCAGATCATCAGCTCTCTGTCAATGCTTCACTGGCAGCTAGAGCGGCAGGCTTCAGTGAGGGCTAAACAACTTATACTTGCTGGAGCATTTAACTCTTTTTTTAATACATGCATATAAATTTACAAGCATGTATTTGTCGTGCACTCATGCATCTAGCCTCTCTGTGAGAATTCTCAGGCAGGTGATTTTCATTCATACCCGCACAGAATTTTAAGTCTATTCAGAGTCCGGCAGTTCCCATCAGCATGGACGTACCTCTGCCCTACAGTGAATCCAGAGAGGAGGGGATTAGGAAGACTGTGGCCATTGGCTTCAGCCAGGAGGAGAATGATACAAACCAGCACTGGTCCAGTGCAACTTATAGTGGAAGGGATGTGGGTAAGTGGCTTCTCTGCTAAAAAAAAATTATCATCTAAGACTTACAGCAGCAGTAGAGGACTCAGAAGAAACTGTGGAGGGGAGGAAGAAGAGCTGTCCTGACTAGGTTGCTCAAGTCTTCCTTTCCAATGATTTTCAGTTGGTTGTAACTTTGCCACATCATAAAGGATTGTGGTGAAACTTCTTGTGCTGTGTACTTGTCTGTAAAACTTCAGGTTCAGGAATTTCGGGAAGGAGGCTGGGGGAAAAATATATTGTTTTGCACTGTTGTAAAAGTCAACATTTCAGTGTTGGAACAATGCGAAGTCTGGACAAAATATCCATCATATGTATTCCCTCTCCGCATCTCTTCATCATCCCTAATTAGTGTGAACATTAAATGTAACAAAAAAAAATGCATTTTGCATCTATGCAGATGAACCTTGGCAGCAATTGTATTAAGTGGACTGGTTATTCCATCTCTGCTGGGTACACTTCAGCCCCAAGCAGAGAAGGATTATTGCTACAACAGCAGCTGTCGCCTGATGCACACCTTCACCTGTCTTGGTGCTGGACAGAAAGCAGAGACGCAGCCCCCCTTTTCCTGAAGTGCTACCTGTGCTGTACACAGACAGCATAGCGTCAGAAGTTCTCAAATCAAATAAAGAGGGGCCAGAAACCAGATATGGGAAATGTGGAAAAAATAGGCATAAATGGTCTGAAACTGGAAGTAGGAGCTGGCGGGAGGAAAAGCCAGTGCCTTTTCTAGGATGCAGAATTCCTTCATGTCCAGCATCTCTTCCACAGCATCCCTTCCCAATGGCTGTCTGCAAGTGAACACCACAGATCAGGAGACATGGAAGCTACAGCAAGCCATTGGAAGAGAAACTTCCTCTTACCAGCAAGCACTTTGGTCCCACTGTCCTAGCCAGCATTGCCTTCTTCAGATGGGCTTGCATGAATGCACATGGCTGGGGGAGGAGGTGGGATAGGGTCCTTTGGCTGCCAGAGCTCTGCGGGCAGGTGGATGATACCCTCTCCTGGGCTGGCAGTGGCTCTCTTGCCTTCTACCTGTGGCTGTGCTGGCCTCCCCTTGCTTCTGTCTGTGTTAATGGTCAGTACCTAAGTGCAAGGAGAGAGACATCCACTGTTTGCCTCTCCACTACTCTTTCTACCTCCTCAAGACTTCCCTGCTCTCTGCAGCTCTCAGCATCACCCATGACAACAGGAACTGGTGGGATATGGCACATATGCCCCCCATTAGTGCTACACTTTAAAGATGCTGGGGTAATTGTTTCTCTTTTTCTTTTCCTTTACAAGTCTTTGGGCAGGGACAAAGCAGAAATGTTGCATGGGGAGACTGGATCTTGGCACCAGGAATCACATGCAAGGAGCCAGGGTTTGGATATGGTCAGTCGGGGATGACTGGGCAGCAAGACAGGGCCTGGGGCTGGAGCCTGAGCCCTGGATGTGTGTGAATGCTGCCTAGGACATCTCTGTCATGAGTCCCTTGTTGGTTCAAGGTAGATCACTTCAGTCATTCATAGATGGCTTCCTAAGCATTTGTTGTTTTCTGAGTTGTTTGCACCAAGACACTGGGTCTCAAACTGCAGAACACAGTTTTTCTACAAGCAGTTGTAGCTCTGTCTTGAATATATTATATCCTGTGTAGTACCTGAAACCCTGAAACCTAGTCATGGAAATATGACCCTCAGCGTGAATGGGTTCTTTTTTCTTTAGTCTATGCAACTTGGTGCCTGGACTGTTACATGGAGAAAAGTCACTCCCTCATTTCACAGGGGAAACTAATGTTTGTGGAGCCCTTGGATACCTCAATGAAGAACACTATGGAAACTCCCAAAGCAAATAACTGGACCTTTCCAGATCAGGGTTTTCACAGAGCGTAAATAATAAATAGATTAAGCCCCAAACAGCTACCATTGTTTGCAGGTGGTGACTATTTCTTGCTCTTGACGTTTATGACAGAGGTGAGGCAACAGATGGAGGTTCGGATCAATGCGTTTGCAGGAGTTGAAGCCAAGCAGCTAGCAGGTTCAGAAACACAGAAGAAATACCTATTCTTAACTCAGAAGGAAAAGCCTTCATGTTTTCACTCTGAACTACACCCAGGTATAGGATATCTTGGGTTAATCTGTGCCTAAGCAGCATTTCCCCTATAGTCATCTGTTCCTGAGAGAAACCCAGAGTAACTCATCAGCAAAGCTGCTGATCATGCATGCTTTATCTTCTGATTAGTCCAGAGCCTCCCCCATGGTGTGAATCCGGATCCCCAAGAAGAAGCTGTTGGGTCCAGACCATTGTGGTTCACACCATTTCATGACAAAGGAGAACTGAAGCAGTGTCAGGTCAGGGCTGCCTCCAGGTCAGCGGTCCACTGGTCAGTGGTGAGGGCTTTGAGACTTTGGTTTGAAAGCTGCTAATTGAAAGTCTGAACTTTTAAGGTGCTGCAAGCTCAAGTACAGCAAAACCCTTTAGCACTTGCTGAACTCAAAGAATATAAATGAAGTCCAGAAGATTAATGCTGTGATTAAAGGCTTTGCTGGATCAATATACTTTGCAGCATCAGTTCCAGAGGTGGATGGCTAACTGTAGACGACAGGGTCTCTTTCACAGTAAATTCTCTGGATCAGCATGATTGCCTGTGAAGACCTCTTGAGAGAGAGAAGACTCTTGCTTGAGTTTTCCCATTAGTGCAAATGTTCAGACTGCAGTGGCCAGCATTAATTCCCAATGGTAATTCCCAGTGACCATCAAGTATTTCTGCCCTGCTTCAGAGCGGAATGGGATTGTAATTACACATGTGAGTTTCCTGTAAGAACATGGTCTCTCTCCCATCAGTCTTCATCTTAGGGCAATAGCCTCAAGAATCTTTGTCAAAACACATGGTATCGTAGAGACCACTGCATTGCCTGGCTCTGGGTGTAGGCCAGGGTGCAATCTGCTCTGTTTATGAGCATCCATCTCAGAGTGGTGGCTAAAGTATTTTCAACCAACACCTGAATCACCTTATGAGATACAAAATTTTGATATAAGAAAAAGACCTTTACATATATTAAACACCTTTAGACATTTTGATGTTAAGGACATTTCTTCTTTCTTTTCATCCTCCGCCTGTGCTCAGGATCCTTTTTAAAAATAAAGGTATACTTTGAATGATCTCAGATTTATCAAAATAATCTACAAATATTCAATTTTCTTTTCAGAGCTTTGTACACAGTTTCTTTCTTTCCTTTTCTCCTTCCTCCCTCCCTCAACCCTGAGCAGACCTCAATCTGCTCTTTTTGGCTTGGCATTACTGAGCTAGCATGCATAGCCACCCTGCCACTGTGGCATGGCCAAAACTCAGCCACAGCACATGCTGCCTTTTTCCACAGGGCAGATAAAGGGGGAGGAAAGGAACTGGGGAGGATGGTCGAGATCCACCAGTAGGAGCGTGGGGAAGGTGATATCAGTGACAAGAGCAGTTGCGAGGTCCCAGGTCTCTGCAGGGGACACTCTGGGACTGAAGTACCCTTGCTGGCATTGCTATTGGCACCAGACAGCTTTCCATGACCAAGTGGTGAGGACTGACTTGCCTCCATTATGCTGATGAATCTGCATCCCAATGCAGAATATGCTGTAGCTGGCAGCAGCCTGTCCCCACCAAGGGAACCATTCAGTTTGCTGGAGGAGAAAGCCCGGGTATGCACTAGTGTGTACACAGTGTATACAGCCAGGGGAGTAGGACCCTGACATGGAGCAAGGGGTTGGATCACTTTGGACATATCAGATACACTACAACACTCATGTTCAGAGGACTGAAGAGCCTTGCGGCTGTGGTTAAGACTAATCATGAAAACTTTTCCCAGTGCATTTTCAGGGTAAGTTGCTAGAGTTTTCATATGTGAAGTGATCTTTAGTTGAAGATATTATCATAGATTTGCAGTGGGTGTAAATTGACATTTGGTCTCTGGCTGTCAGTAAATCTGCACTACAGGAAGGTCTGTCTTTTTTTTTTTTTGTTAATTAACAATTTGAATCAATGATAAAAGATGTCAAAAGCTTGATCCAATTGCAGAAGCATGTATGGAGCTATGTTCCACAGGATACTGTTCTGGATCTGGAATTACTCAATACTTTTATTGACTTGCATGGTAGAACAGAGAGTCTTATTGAATTTATAGATGGCACTGATCTGGGAGATGTCCTCACCTATAGAGAGGATTGTTCTGTGGCACTCTCTGGCAAAAATAAGCAGTCTTGGCATGCTGGCTCCCAGAAAGGAATCGGGAACTGAAATAAATTGAGAGCTCCCACTGCAGGGCAATTAGGCTTTCACAAGAATGTGTTAAAATAATTAGTCATTTTAAACAAAAATTACAAGGAGAAAATAAAGAATAAGGCTATAGAAAGAAGACATACATAATTCATAGATTAAGGAAGTTAGTTCTATTGATAATACAGAAATAAAAAACATGAGAAACTGTAAAGATTGTAATTTCTGTGTTAAAACACAGTAATGGATGCTCAGCCTAATAACTAATTTGTCAAAGTTTCCAAGGAAAGTTTTACATGAAGGTTGGGGGCCATGGACAGGTGGGAAACTGCCTGAAAACAAGTTCATGACAAGAGGAGCACCACCTTGGAGTGGAGCTATTCTTTACACCTCATCACTAATGCAAAACTGTCTCCTCCTACATCTGAGAAATAGCTATACTTAGTCTGTTGTTTGCTGTAAAGCATCTTTCTCTGCTCATACATCTAGAAAATCCTGGCTCTTGTCTCATTTCTGACGTCTCTCACTTGCATTTTTCCTGCTATTCTCTTTTCTATTAATCTGAGTCAATTTAACGAATGAGAAAATGAGGACCAGATAGCACATAATTTGATTACTCATGTTCTCTTAAACATTTGCCTGTATTGCTGAAAACTAATTCTAATTCAGCACTACTGTTTTTAGCCTACTAAAGCCTAAAAAGAGATTGAGGTTATAAGACTAGTCCAGATGGGGATCATGCCTCCCTGTAGTCAGCAGAGATGAATGGGTATTTTTAGGGAGAGGTTAATGTGAAGGTATCTGTTTCTCTCTATTATCGTCGTCATATTGTCTCTCTCAGTGGCTATAAAGGGAGCCCATGGTGATTATTTCAGATGGAGACATGTGCAGTGTAAATGTCTACATTCAGTCAGAATCCCAACTACTTTTTCTAGATAATACAACCCTTTGCTCATTCGTACTTTCATAGAATAGAATAGGTTCTTCATTGCTCCTACATGTTTCTTTGGCAATAGGTGTGTTTTCTGGGTTTGCTGATGTACTGTTTCCATGAGACAGTGGGTTCTTTTGCAGGATGCAGCTAGCTGTTGTCTCCTCCTCATCCCAAGCTGCAGGTGAGGGAGGTTTGACAGGGCCAGGCTGTGTGATTTACTTCTGATTTATACCTAATTGTAATGGCCAATTTGGACAGCGCAGCTGCTGAGGGACATGGCTACTGAGAGCTGGTGGGTGGCAACCAGTACCTTGGTAACAGAGTGGGAGGAGTATAAAATGGCCTGAGGCACACAGAAACACACAGGCATCCAGCCAAAATCACCCCTCTGTACTTACTGACTTCTTTGGCGGATGCTGTCTGTCTTCACTCCTCTCCTGAGATCCTGGGCACTTGCCTCTGGTCCTGTGACTGGGCACCACTGAAAAGAGCCTGGCTCCGTTCCCTTTGCACCCTCCCTTCAGGTATTTATACACATGGATGAGATCCCCCCTGAGCCTTCTGTTCTCCATGCTGAACAGTTCCAGATCTCTCAACCTTACTTCATAAGAGAGATGCTCCAGTCTCTTAATCATATTTGTGGCCCTTCATAGGACTCTCTCAAGCATGCCCATATCTCTGTTGTGCTGAGGAGCCCAGCACCAGACACAGCACTCCAGGTGTGGCCTTACCAGTGCTGAGTAAAAGGGAAGGATCATCTCCCTTGACCTGCTGGCAATGCTTTGCCTGATGCAGCCCAGGATACCACTGGCTGCCTTTGCTGCAAGGGCCCATTGCTAGCTGATGTTCAACCTGTGTCCACCAGTACCCCCAAGTACTTTTCTTACAAGCTGCTTCCCAGCTGAGGGGCCACCAGCACGCGTTGGTGCCTGGGGTTGTTCTTCCTCATGTACAGGACTTCGCACTGCTCCTTGATGAACTCCATGAAGTTCCCGTCAGCCCATTTCTCCAGCCTGTTGAGGTCCCTCTGGATGGCAGCACGACCCTCTGGCATATCAGCCACTCCTCCCAGTTTTGTGTCACCAGCAAACCTGCTGAGGGTACATTCCCCCTTCATCCAGATCATTAATGAAGATTTAAACAGGACTGGACCCAGTATTGACCCCTGAGGTATACCACTAGTTACTGGCCTCCAACCAGACTTCACGCGTCTGATCACCACCCTCTGGGCCTGGCCATTTGGCCAGTTTTCAATCCACCAGAGTTTCCTGCAGATTTTGTTCACCTGCAGAGAAAATAAGTTCACCAGAATCTGCTTTCACCCAGAGGACCTTCTGGCAGCTCAACAGATGATCTATGAGCAGGTGTAGACCCTGGACCTCAATCTAAGATGCAAATTCTCTCCTATTGGCACACAGAGAAGATTTCACATCAGAGGAAACCTTTTCTAATTCCACAGACTGTAATGGAGAGGTTCTTGCTTGCATCTGACCAGCTGATTCATGTGTGTTTCCAAGTTATGGACATCAGCGTACAATGCTTGTTTGTTTGTGTCTCTTGGCAAACCACCATACTAGACCCCTCCCTGCTCCTGGAGTGAGCTGGATCCTGCAAAGAAGGGAGCAAGAATGTCCAAGATGGAGGGTAATATGAATAGCTGAAAGTTACGATACAATGCTCATTTCTACTTCTATGCCTTGTTGAGAAAAGAAACTTCAAACTTTTTCTCAATTAGCATATTTAATCTTTTGCAGGGAATTCTACAAAACACATAGCAGAGGAGGTGATAGGAACTAATTTTCTCTGCCTGTCAAAGAAATAATATTAATTACTAGATTTTAAAAATGCCCAATCCTTAAAATTTTAAAGAATTAAAAAACAGAAGTGACCCTAGTGCATGACCTTCTTCAGAACACAAAGGGTACCACGCTGAAATACATCAGGATCTCCACAAGCTTGCAGAGCTCCTCACAGACCATCAGGAGCAGGGTGGAGGTACGTGGTCTGTGAATGGAGAGCAGAGACACTGGAAACTGAAACGGGAGAGAGAAAATTGAGGCAGGTGTGGTCTTGCATGAATTCACAGTCTATTGCTGTGAAGACTGCTATAAAAAAGGTTATAGGAAGAGGCTGGACAGTCTGGGAAGCCTCTTAAATGACCATTGTCCTTTGGGCAGCAGCAGATGTACATGAATATGAGAAATTGAGAATATGAGAAAGACAACACACAGTAGTGCTAAATAAAGTTTGTGTTCCTAAGTGTGTGGTATTTTCAAGTGTAAAAATCAGATATAAATTCATTTTCGTGAGCTGCTAATGTATAATTTTTCCAATAACATCATAAAATGAAGCAAATTGTGTATATGTTTGTATAATTTATAGATATAAACTTATTTTCATAGAATCATAGAATCATAGAATGGTTTGGGTTGGAAGGGACCTTAAAGACCATCTAGTTCCAACTCCCCTGCCACAGGCAGGGACACCTTCTACTAGACCAGGTTGCTCAAAGCCCCATCCAGCCTGGCCTTAAACACTGCCAGGGAGGGGGCATCCACAACTTCTCTGGGCAACCTGTTCCAGTGTCTCACCACCCTCACAGTCAAGAATTTCTTCCTAATATCTAATCGAAATCTCCCCTCTTTTCAGTTTAAAAACCGTTACCCCCGTTACTGTTCTCTCACTACATGTGCTTGTAAAAAGTCCCTCTCCAGCTTTCCTGTAGGCCCCCTTCAGATACTGGAGGGCTTTTCATGCTTCATATAGATTTTAAATATTTCATTGCATCCAAATATAAATTTTATAAAATTATTATACCAGTTAATATTATAGTTGTCTCTTTATTTTTAAATTTTTAGAAGTATTTATAAAAGCTGGAAAATAGTGGCATAATTTTTATGCTACTCTGCTTGCAAAAATAATTACATTCAGTTGGATGAGTAATGAAAGCACGAAATACCCTGTATCATCATCATTTAAGTGCAGTCGTGTTTTTTTAATCAAATTAATCAGTTTGCCAGTTTTCTTTAAAAATGTGTTCTGACATTATTTCAAGGATATTAAAGTACAGGAGAGGGAGTGAGAAAGCAGAGCACATGTGTCAGTAAGAGGTCTGTATCTCACCATTGTAGAGTTGTTCTTATTTTGATTTTTGAGATTAGATGATCTTAGAAAACTTTTCAAGGCATCCAAACAAAACTAGCACCATTACACGGTAACAGAAATCAATGGCATTTGTACATACTAAGCGTTACCTAAGCCGTGTACTCTGAAATCAAGTCCAAAGCATCTCACATTTGGCATCCCAGGTTACCAGGTAGTTTGTTTGGTTATGAATGGGGAAAATGATACTTCCCAAGCCCCAGAGTGAGAGTGCTCACCCTAGGCCTTATTTTTCTTAGGGACCTCTGAAGTGTGCATAGGAGTCATTTCTCATGGCCAAATCCCTGAAGGTGACCTTGCCACTCTCCCCCCTCACCCTCCTCCCCTGTCACATTGTGGGCTCGCAGTGCCCTGGGATCCTCCCTCCGGTGCTGGGAAGAGATGGAAATCTCCTGATTGGAGAAGAATCCAAGGGTAGGTGGGTCCTGCCAGGCTATGGGTCTGCATCACTGCTGCCATAGGCAAAGCAGCCAAGGGAGGTGGTTTGGGGCCAGCAAAGGAGAAATGAATGTGGGGATCCTGCTTCTTCTTTTGTGGTGGTAACACCAGGTCCCAGCTATTTCTTTCTGACTCTGCTTCTTTCCATTCATGTGCAGCCAAGGGCAGGTCCGGGTGTCCCCAGCTACCACTGTGTGACCCTGCCTGAGCAAACACAGCTGGCAAGCCAGTTGTGATTGCACGGTCCTTGTGGGGGAAAAGAACTTTTCCTCTGGGGTTTGACACCCGCCCTTGGAGAAGCAAGATTAAAGTCCTGGTTTAAAAAGGAAAACAGGCTGTGCCTCCATCACATGCTGTACTGTTTGGGTGCCTTCCACTGAAAGGCTCATCCTGCTTCCCACCATCTTCATTTGCAGGTATTGTCACCTGCACAAAGCACTAAGAAGCAGAAGGGGAGTACAGAACCAAGAGTGGGAAAGACAACATCGCCTCTTAACGGGACAGGAACAGAGGGAGCAGAGCAGAGACTGAAAGAGAAACCTGGAAGAGGAAGACTCTTTGTCTTCTGATAATTCAAGGTTTGGCACCCCATCTTGCTATAAAATCCTGAGCCTTGAGATACTTTCCTCAAATGTATTCTTGTATCCTCCTCTTTGCCTCTTGAACAGAGAAACATCTTCTACCAGATGCTGCAAGCCTGACTAAGAGCCCTAGGGAGCATTGTTTATCTGTATGTTAAGAAACTCTCAACTCCAGGGTTTCAAATTCACCTCTCCCTGCATCCTGGCATCCTCAAAGACTGTGCACTCAAGTTCAGTATCACCTTTCTGGGAACCTGCCTTCCGTCTCTCCTCCCAACAGCATTTATTTTGCTGTCTCTCTGAGAAACACTGTGGTCAGTCCCAGCATGCCTGACTTCAGTTAAGATTGTCGCAAAGCACAGTGTTTTTATTGAAATAAAAATGACAGTGAAAAAAATGACATTGAAACTATAAACAGCCTACACGTATGTCAAGCTTGCCAGGAATCCTGTTCAACACAGAATGTGGAAGACACGGGGGCTGAGTTTACTTATACTTTGTTCCAGACCAGGTCCCCTGTGTTTCTTCATAGAGTTTCACCTGTGTTGCCAGACATCTAGCAATAACAAAAATGGTTCTGAAAGTTTCCCTCAAAAGGCAAACATCCCCATGGCCAAGTATATGCATAGCCAGCAGCAGGAATCGATATCCAGCCTCTTCCAAGTTGCTCCACAGGCACCATGAGCACTGCGAGGAACATGTAGGTCTCACTATAGCCTTTCAGTGATGGTCCATAACCCTGCAGCCACAGCGTCTGCTGCATGTTGGCGCTCGAACTCTGTGCTCCCAGGGAGCTCCTCATGGGTACTGCAAGCGGGTCAGCAAGTGCTGTGTCACTGCCTGGGTGGAAACTATTGTTCCTATGGTGTTCGTCGATGGGCTGGTGGGGAAAGGCAAGCTGCCTTGGCAGAGTATAAATTCTCCTGTCCACATACCGGCTCTCCTTCAGCAGATGCAGAGTGCAAGAGATGAAGCTCCTCATTCCAGCTGCCCTCATCCTGCTCCTCTCCCACTGCACCCTGGGCACAGGGGCACGGGAATACACTTCTGTCCTCACTGTACCCAATGGAGGCCACTGGGGCAAGTGGGGCAGTCAGCAATTTTGCCGCTATGGCTATGACAATGGATTTGCTCTGAAGGTAAAATTCTCCCTATTTCCCACTGTCTCCTGTTCCTCTGCTCTGGTATACAGCTCTTGACCTCCCAGGACGGTCTTCTCTAGAGTCTAAGGACTTTCTGCAGTGTTTTTCTTCTTCCTGAGTGTGCTACTCTTTACATAAAACTATGAGTCTTTTGAAAAATTTAGCCTAGAAAATGTTGCCATTATAGTTGCACTAGTAAAGAAAAACTTTTTTTTTTTTTTTTAGGACAAGAGCTCTCCACTAGATACAGCAAAACCAGGGCTACTGTCAGAATAGTTTTGCTCTCAGACTGGATACAGATGTGCTGGCAGATGCATGGTCTCCATGTGGCTGATGTTGCTGGGAGAAGCCACATCAGTGCTGAAATCTGCTGCTGGAGTCAGAGAGAGAGGAAGTCTCCTCCAGCATCTCTCTTGGGACTCAGAGTCTCTACCTTAAATGTTGGATCAGAAATAGTTAGAAAACACATAGAAGAACATGTTGCAAGGGTTATGTAGGTATATTACAGTTTCTCAGTGTGACAGACATCTTTACCCATGTGCTTCACAAGGCGTTTTCTCTTTCTCATTACTGAAAGGAATTGGGACTTTATATGACTGGCACTCAAAGGACTCTGCCTAAGTCTTCTCCTCCTTGCCTTTACCCCTGTCCCTGTGTATCTTCTACTGCAGGTGGAGCCCTCCCAGTTTGGAAGAGATGACACAGCTCTGAACGGCATACGTCTACATTGTCAAGATGACTCAGTCATCGAGTCCTTGGTGGGGGAGTAAGTAACACTGGTTTTTCCCTTGTTTGCCATGCACCAGCTCACAAAATATCCACAGGTGTCACCATTTGCACGGGACTCTTTTCTGACTTGTTTTGCCTGCATAGTGCTGGGGTATAAAGTAAATTAAAACAGGTGGTTGAGTTTTTTGTTAATTCATTTTTAGGGTAATTAAACACAGTTACTTCACATTACTGCCCTCTGATTGCTCTTGAAGTTTCTGCAGAGCACTGTGAACAACCCAAGTATAGTCTGAGGGCTAAAGTCCCTCTTGGAAAGATGCAATACATGCAACAGATGCAAGGAAAGGGTTTTTTAACCACACATTTAGAAATAGTTTGGGTGAAGCCCTGGCCCTACTGAAGTGAACAGCACTGCACCTCTGGATAGCAGAGTGTCTGTTCTGCCTGCTGCCTGGTGTGTACTTGTCAGACGGGTCAAGGTTTCATCATAAAACATGCTCAGGATGTCCTTGAGTTTCCACCAGAACCATAACTATTCAATCTCGGACTTCCTGGTGTTTTTCTGATGAGATATCGATAAAGAGCAAAGTACACCCTTGGAAGGGAAGGGAAAAAAAAAAAGGAGAAAGTAAGGGGCTCCAGACTGCAGCAGGACATTGTGCTGGTCACTTCTGTCAGCAAGTAAGTATTAAGCTTCAGGGCAGCATGGTAAGGAGAAGGAGCACTTTGCAGTGGTTTGCAGAGCCCAGATATTCCTTTGTCTGCTTTTTTCTCAGGTGGGGTACCTGGACCAGCTTCCAGGTTTGCCCTGGCAGCTACCTGATCTCCTTCTCACTGAGAACAGAAAAGTCCCAAGGAGGAGGTGATGACACAGCAGCCAATAACATCCAGTTCAGATGCTCAGATACAACTGTGCTAGTAGGTGATGGACTATCGTGGGGTAGATTTAGCCCATGGAGCAAAAGCTGCAACATATGCGGTCTCCAGACCAAGGTAGAGCCTCCACAGGGGCTTCAGGATGACACAGCGCTCAACAATGTGAAGTTCTTCTGCTGTAAATGAACACTTGCTCCATCTTCATCACTGCCTACACATCCCATATCCGACAGCAAATGAAACATCAGTAAAGCTTAGCTCTAGCTTTATACTGGGACATGCCTGTGACATTTTGACTGCTTGCATCTTGCCACACCAGTCAATGCCTTAGATGAAGATGTCTTTTACAGCTACCACTGTGTTAGCATAGCTTCTCCTAGTTACCAAAGAGAATTATGTTCACAAGAATCATTACATCATGTACATGCTGGTATATCACCGTGAAAATGCCCAGTCTCTGACAATTGCTCAGAGCTGAGGAACAGGTTTCTCATTTTTTTTTTTCTCTGACTGGTTAGTTTATTTCAGGTCTGCTCTGCCCATTTTTCTCTTGTGTGAAATAATATTTGACCTATTAACATGACAGACACGGAAGAATGGGTATTAGTTTGAGTCTACTTGAGGTTTCTGACCAAAGAGAAAATGACCAATGAGAGCTAAACAGGGTGAAAAGAAAATTTGGGTGGGCTCTCGAGAAGCGTCAAGGGTTTGGTATCATTGCCCACTCCCAACTTTAATTGCCTCAAGACTTGTACATGTTTTTTACAAGCAATCTGTTAGCTCATACTTGAGCTCCTGCCTTAGGAAACACGGTTAGAAAGTGTGCTTACACTAAGCATTCTTTGTAGTGCTTTGTAGTGTGCTCCACTGGCTCACCCAGCTGTTACTGCAAACCCATTTTCATGGGACTTGTTTTTTCCATTTGTTACATCTGGGCTTCATGCCCATAGAATGGGGAGAATCCAAACTAAAAATAAACTCTACGTCATTCACCCATTTTTTATGATCCAATTTGCTGGATAAGCTTGAAGTTATTACCTTGTCCTGATGTGCTAGATGTAAAGAATGTACTTTCAGTTTGGGGGAAAATCACGCCTGGAGATCATTATTGTGCCCTAATATCTGAGCCACTGGGCCCCTGTCCTGGTTTGGCCCAAACCAGGCCAATTAGTCTTAGAGAAACCAAGGTCACTGCTAAATTCCTCACTGCTTACGAGTGAAGAGCCGAAGGGGGGTCGCAGCTGCAGGGGGGAGCAGACAGGGCAGGTGACCCAAGATTGACCAACGAGGTATTCCATCCCATACACGTCATTCTCACTTTCCTATTTATCACTAACCCACTGCCTCCTGGAGGTGGGGCCCAGGAGGGAGGGGCCCTCCTGTCTCCCACTGATTGGTACCAGCTTTGCCAATTCTCCAGTTAAAAGCCTGCAGGTGTGATGGCAGGGGGAGCTACTGCATTTTCCCCTCTGCTTGTGCTGGGGGGAGCAACTCTGTCTGAGGAGGATTTCCAAGCTCTCAGTCTTGGCTTTGTATATATTTGTATATATTTGTATATATTTGATTATTTCTATTATTATTGTTATTATACTCTTTTTCATTATTATAGTTTATTAAAACTGTTTTAACTTTCCAACCCATAAGTCTCTCTCCCTTTTCCCTTTCCCTTTCCCTTGGTGGGGGGAGAGGGTTAACAGAGAGCATCTGCCACCTGGTTAATAGCCAGCCCAGCTTTAAACCGTGACAGATTTATTGGTGCCCAACGTGGGGCTCGAGAGAAGCTCCAACAGGTTGCTCTGATAAGTTGAATCCTGGCTCTGGTGGGAGGAGACCCGGAGAGCTCAGCTGAGAGAATATCAGATTTCTTCCTTTGAGATTTACGAGGGGTTGGAAAGTTAAAACAGACAGTGAAGATGGTGATGTCTTTTTTGAATGCTGTGTTATCTCATCTTTTTATGGAGTTTCTTTCACAGTTGAGTATTGCAATGATGCCTTACCTGCCGTGGGCACTGTGTTATTGCTTGCTTCTTATGAATGTTTACATGCAGTTTAGCAGTGGGCGCTGGTCAAAATGTATTGTTTTGGTATGGGGTTCGATACTGATTTATGCTGTGATGAACTGGGCAGTTAATATTCCGATCTCTTATCTCTATGACACAATGATGGGCAGCTTTAATCGCGAATCAGTAGCAGCGACTTCATCTGCACGCTCCAGGCGCCCTTTAGCTGATTCTGTTAATGATTACACTTCCAGTTTTACTTCGGGAAATAGTACCTTCTCCTTTTCTGCCAAGCTGATTCCACTAGATTTTGTGAAATTAGGATGGTGCTGTCTAGGTGGCATGTTTTTATTTTCGCTTGTCCTGAATGTGTTTCTGATGTGGGATAAGATTAAATATCGGTGCAGGGACAGTTGTAGGTGTTATGCAGCCACCTCAGGTCCTACAGTGTGTACTGCCGCTACAGCCACTAAACCCACTGAAGCCTCAGCAGCCTGTACCACAGCTGCTACACCCCACAAGATGGCCACTGCAGCTACTCAGACTCTCAGCACTCCCACGACAGCCACTGCATCTACTCAGACCCCAGCATCTATCGAATCTGTACCAATTGCTCCTGTAACCAGGAAGAAATACCAAAAGAAATCAGCTCGTGAAGAGAAGGATAATGACTCAGAGCCTTCTAAGACAGAGCCATCATATGACCCAGGTGAGGGCCCTTCTCAGGCAGAGTTAGGGCCTGACACAGATGGGGGTTCCCTTGATCGTCCTTTTAAAGCAGACCCATCACAGAAGAAAGGTCCTTCTAAAGCAGAACTATCACAAGAGGACTCGGACGTAGAGATAACCTACCACTCCTTATCCCTGAAGGACCTGAGAAATATAAGGAAAGACTTCAGCCGTTATGACAGTGAACCTATTATTACCTGGCTGCTCCGATGCTGGGATAATGGGGCAGACAGCATGCAATTAGATGGCAGAGAAGCCAGACAGTTGGGATCCCTGTCTAGAGATGGTGGTATTGATAAGGCGCTCGCAAGAAAGTCAAACACTGTCAGTCTCTGGAGGCGACTCCTGTCAGCTGTAAAGAGCAGGTATCCCTATAAAGATGATGTTATGAGTCACCTAAGCAAATGGACCACTATAGAAAAAGGTATTAACTACCTTAGAGAACTGGCTGTGCAAGAGATCATTTATAGACACCCACGGGAAGTTGTAGATCCTGATGAAGTGGAATGCAACCGATCCATGTTCCGGAAGGTTGTGAAGAATGCTCCACCGACATATACCCATACATTGTCAATATTAGTATGGGGAGAAGATGATATGGCACATTCTACTGTGGGCGAAATGGCTAACTGTATGTGGCAGTATGAAGATAGTATTTCTTCCCCACTGCAGGCACGCATCTCGGCTGTGGAAAAACTGACTAAGGAGAACAAGGACTCATTTAAACAACTGTCAGACAAACTGTCCAGGATCGACAATAAACTTGACTCTCTACCTACACAGGCACGCGTTGCAGCTGTTAGGAGAAAACGCTCTCCTACAGGACCAGTTCAAAGGAAACAGAACACATCACGAGGTATCCTGTGGTTTGCCCTGCGTGGTTATGGGGAGGACATGAACAGATGGCATGGACAACCTACCAGTACCCTACAGGCATGAGTACGTGAGTTGCAAGCTAACAGAAATACCAGAGAGAATTTTTCTAGGAGGATGGCTGCTCCAGTTACCAGTGATCAGGACCTCAGCCAGGGTAGATGGGCCTCAAATCACTTTTTCCCAAGTGTGAATAGGAGAAATGAAGGTCCAGTCCCTGTGAGCAGCACGAATCCATTTCTTAATTAGGGGGGCCCTGCCTCCAGCCAGGTGGAGGAGAGGGACAACCGAGTTTATTGGACTGTGTGGATTCGATGGCCTGGCACATTAAAACCACAAAGGTATCGAGCCCTGGTAGACACTGGTGCACAGTGCACCCTAATGCCATCGGATCATAAAGGGGCAGAATCTATCAGTATTTCAGGAGTAACAGGAGGATCTCAAGTGTTATCTGTATTGGAGGCCGAAGTGAGCCTAACTAAAAATGAATGGAAAAAGCACCCCATTGTGACTGGCCCAGAAGCTCCGTGCATCCTTGGCATAGACTACCTCAAGAGAGGGTATTTTAAGGACCCAAAAGGGTACAGATGGGCCTTTGGTATAGCAGCTGTAGAGACTGAGGACATTAAACAGCTGTCTACCTTGCCTGACCTCTCAGAGGATCCTTCTGTTGTGGGGTTGCTGAAGGCTGAAGAACAACAGGTGCCAATTGCTACTGCCACGGTGCACCGACGCCAATATCGCACCAATCGAGACACCCTGATCCCCATTCATAAACTGATTAGACAATTAGAAAATCAAGGAGTGATTGGCAAGACTCGCTCACCCTTTAATAGTCCTATATGGCCAGTGCGAAAGTCTGATGGAGAATGGAGATTAACTGTGGACTATCGTGGCCTAAATGAAGTTACGCCACCGCTGAGTGCTGCTGTGCCAGACATGCTAGAACTTCAATACGAACTGGAGTCAAAGGCAGCCAAGTGGTATGCCACCATAGACATTGCTAATGCATTTTTCTCTATTCCCTTGGCACCAAAGTGCAGGCCACAGTTTGCTTTTACCTGGAGAGGTATCCAGTACACCTGGAATCGACTGCCCCAGGGGTGGAAACACAGTCCTACTATTTGCCACGGACTGATCCAGGCTGCACTAGAAAAGGGTGGAGCTCCAGAACATTTGCAATACATTGATGACATCATTGTGTGGGGAGATACAGCAGCAGAAGTTTTTGACAAAGGAGAGAAAATAATCCAAATTCTTCTGCAAGCTGGTTTTGCCATAAAAAGAGGCAAGGTCAAGGGGCCTGCCCGGGAGATCCAGTTTTTAGGGATTAAATGGCAAGATGGGCGTCGCCAGATCCCGATAGAGGTGATCAACAAAATAACAGCTATGTCCCCACCAACTAACAAAAAGGAAACACAAACCTTCTTAGGCGTTGTGGGTTTCTGGAGAATGCATATTCCAGATTACAGCCAGATTGTACGCCCTCTTTATCAAGTGACAGAAAGAAGAATGATTTTCAGTGGGGCCCTGAACAACGACAGGCTTTTGAACAAATTAAACAAGAGATTGTGCATGCAGTAGCCCTTGGACCAGTCCGTACGGGACAAGATGTTAAAAATGTGCTCTACACCTCAGCTGGGGACAATGGTCCTACCTGGAGCCTCTGGCAGAAAGTACCAGGGGAGACTCGAGGTCGACCCCTAGGATTTTGGAGTCGAGGATACAAGGGTTCCGAGGCCAATTACACCCCAACTGAAAAAGAGATACTGGCAGCATATGAAGGGAGTTAGAGCTGCTTCAGAGGTAATTGGTACTGAAGCACAACTTCTCCTGGCACCTCGATTACCAGTACTAGGCTGGATGTTCAAGGGTAAGGTTCCCACTACCCATCATGCAACTGATGCGACGTGGAGTAA
This sequence comes from Nyctibius grandis, assembly GCF_013368605.1. NCBI lineage: Eukaryota > Metazoa > Chordata > Aves > Nyctibiiformes > Nyctibiidae > Nyctibius > Nyctibius grandis. The sequence goes on from NC_090659.1 coordinate 109,546,524, forward strand.
ATGGATTGCATTAATTACGCAGAGGACTCGAATAGGAAACCCTAATCGCCCAGGAATCTTAGAAGTGATCATGGACTGGCCAGAAGGCAAAGACTTTGGAATGCCACCAGAAAAGGAGGTGACACGTGCTGAAGAAGCCCCACCATATAATGAACTACCAGAGGATGAGAAGCAGTATGCCCTGTTCACCGATGGATCCTGCTGTCTTGTAGGAAAGCATCGGAAGTGGAAAGCTGCTGTATGGAGTCCCATACGACGAGTCACAGAAGCCACAGAAGGACAAGGTGAATAATCAAGTCAATTCGCAGAGGTAAAAGCATCCAGCTGGCTTTAGACATTGCTGAATGAGAAAAGTGGCCAAGGCTGTATCTTTATACTGACTCATGGATGGTAGCAAATGCCTTGTGGGGGTGGTTAAAGCAGTGGAAGCGAAGCAAGTGGCAGCGCAAAGGTAAACCTATTTGGGCTGCTGAATTGTGGCAAGATATTGCTGCTCGGCTAGAGAAACTAGTCGTGAAGGCACGTCATGTAGATGCTCACGTACCTAAAAGTCGGGCAACTGAGGAACATCGAAACAACCAACAAGCGGATCAAGCTGCTAAAGTGTTCCAAATAGATTTGGACTGGGAACACAAAGGTGAACTATTTTTAGCTCGGTGGGCTCATGACACTTCAGGTCATCAAGGGAGAGATGCAACATACAGATGGGCTCGTGACCGAGGGGTGGACTTAACCATGGACTCTATTGCACAGGTTATCCATGATTGTGAAACATGCGCCGCAATTAAGCAAGCCAAACGGTTAAAACCTTTGTGGTATGGGGGGCGGTGGTTGAAATATAAATATGGGGAGGCCTGGCAAATTGACTATATCACACTCCCTCAAACCCGCCAGGGTAAACACTATGTGCTTACCATGGTGGAGGCGACCACCGGATGGCTGGAAACATACTCTGTGCCCCATGCCACTGCCTGGAACACTATTCTGGGCCTCGAAAAGCAAATCTTGTGGCGACACGGCACGCCAGAGAGAATTGAGTCGGACAATGGGACTCATTTCAAAAACAGTCTCATAGATAACTGGGCCAAAGAGCATGGCATCGAATGGGTATATCACATCCCCTATCATGCACCAGCCTCTGGGAAAATTGAACGGTATAATGGGCTGTTAAAAACTACCCTAAAAGCAATGGGGGGTGGAACCTTTAAAAACTGGGATAAACATCTGGCACAAGCTACCTGGTTAGTTAACACCAGGGGATCTATCAATCGAGCGGGCCCTGCTCAGTCAGACCTTCTACATACAGTAGAAGGAGATAAAGTCCCTGCGGTGCATGAAAGGAATCTATTGGGAAAAACTGTCTGGGTTCTTCCTGTAACGGGCAAAGGTGAACCCATTCGTGGGATTGCTTTTGCTCAGGGACCTGGATGTACTTGGTGGGTGATGTTGCAAGATGGTGAAGTCCGATGTGTCCCTGAAGGTGATCTGATTCTGGGTGAGACTACTTAATTCTGAACTGTATGTTGTTGCTGCATAAGTGTCTTTCAGGTTAAGACAGTGGTGATGAGACCAGAGCTAGCTTCATCAAGTGGCGTCCAGTAACCTCCTCGAGTCTGACAACTTTAACCTGCAACCCGTGGGCACGAACCATGACAAAAGAGAGACTGCTAGCCAGAGAGACTGCTGAGAGACTGCTAGCCAGATGGAAACCCACAATCCTGAACCAAATGAACTTAATGAACTTTTTGTATAGAGAAGAATCATAAACTAGTGATATGTGTATATATATTTGAAAATGAAAAGGTAGTGGTGATCTGAGTATGACGTGAATGGTATGGAATAAGGGGTGGAATGTCCTGGTTTGGCCCAAACCAGGCCAATTAGTCTTAGAGAAACCAAGGTCACTGCTAAATTCCTCACTGCTTACGAGTGAAGAGCCGAAGGGGGGTCGCAGCTGCAGGGGGGAGCAGACAGGGCAGGTGACCCAAGATTGACCAACGAGGTATTCCATCCCACACACGTGATTCTCACTTTCTTATTTATCACTAACCCACTGCCTCCTGGAGGTGGGGCCCAGGAGGGAGGGGCCCTCCTGTCTCCCACTGATTGGTACCAGCTTTGCCAATTCTCCTGTTAAAAGCCTGCAGGTGTGATGGCAGGGGGAGCTATTGCATTTTGCCCTCTGCCCGTGCTGGGTGGAGCTACTGCATTTTCCCCTCTGCTTGTGCTGGGAGGAGCAACTCTGTCTGAGGAGGATTTCCAAGCTCTCAGTCTTGGCTTTGTATATATTTGTATATATTTGATTATTTCTATTATTATTGTTATTATACTCTTTTTCATTATTATAGTTTATTAAAACTGTTTTAACTTTCCAACCCATAAGTCTCTCTCCCTTTTCCCTTTCCCTTTCCCTTGGTGGGGGGAGAGGGTTAACAGAGAGCATCTGCCACCTGGTTAATAGCCAGCCCAGCTTTAAACCGTGACAGCCCCTCTGGCAAGAGTTCAAGAAGACTTATTGCCTCTCTGAGCACCTTTTAGGAAGTGCAGCTCTTGCTATTCCCTCAAAGCAATGCATTATGCATCTTTGTGTACTTGAAACAAGGCAGGGGCATGGTGATCTCATTCTCTAGGTGACTGGTTGGGCTATGAGGGTGTTGTGTACAGGACCACAGCCACGTGGAGCAGCACAGAGCTGATGGATGGAGGTTCCTTCTGTCAGTTCACATCCTCTGCTTAGCACAAACACAGCAGTCATTGCCACTCTGGCTCTTCATCCGCATGAAATTGTCTTCCTGTCACCTCAAAAATACTTGAATAATAACTATATTTTATTTTAAGAGAAATGGAATATAGCAGGCAAAAGAATAGGACAAACATGATATGTACTTTGGTTAAAGGGTTTTGATAAAAAAAACAGGGGTTTGATCTTGAGTAGATCACTGGTCTAACTCTGTGTACTGTCTCTGGTAGCAGTGCTCAATACCTAATGCTTGCTGCAATAAAAAGTTTCTCTGAGTCAGGGAAGTGATGAGTATGAATTTTATTGGAAAAGCCAACAGCAGCCATTGGATGTTTGGTGTTTGGTAATTTTTCCAGTGCTGGCCTTTGGAGCATATAGCAATTTCTCATGATGCTTGTGTCATTTTGCCTCCCAGTCCCAATTTTTGACAGCACAGGAATTTTCCAACTGATGGGTGATGAGCAGAGAAGCCAGTCATACAGAGCTCAGGATTGATTGCATCTACTGCAACCAGGTGGAGAATAAAACATTTCTCTTGGCTCTGTCTGTACTGTACAGGGTATTGCTTCCCATCTTCTGCTTCCTGAGGTGCAGCTGGAGTAAACTGATGCATCTCCAACGACATTATTCAAAGTGACTTCAAGTGAAGCATTTGCTAAAGCCTCAGTGGTGCAAAAAGAAATCTTAGAAAGATTCCTGGATTTGAATAAATTTATTTTAAAAAAATTAATATGAAATTTTCCAGCCATTCTTTCTGTTGCAAATTTGCATAGCTCCGATTTATCTAATCTCAGGACCTGATTTATTTCTTAATCTTTTAAGTTATTTTTTTTATAATTTGGTATTTTTTAGGTGATCCTTTAACTGCTTTCTGTCCTCCTCTTGACTGCAGACATTTTAAGCCTGCAACTGTTTTTTTAAAGAAATGCTTATTTTGCAAAACCAGCCCAGTCAGCACTTGAAATAGAAGAGTTTATTAGCTTAAAGGAAGCATTTTGTAACTTCCATCTCCATTTGGGAGTTTCTGAAAAAATCCTTGTTTGTCATCTATTCAGCTTTCTATAAACATTCAAATCCCTCAGCTCTAGTGCTTGGTAGAAAAAAAACACACCCAGAAGTAACAACCTTTTTCTAACAAGTTGAACTAAACTAAATTAAAACTAAATTCTGATGCTATCACAGTTAACTGGTGTTAGCTGTGACCACATAGAAACTTACCTACCAAAATTACTTTTTCAAACCCCACACATGGACATATAGAATCATAGAATCGTTTTGGTTGGAAAGGACCTTTAAGATCATAAAGTCTGACTGTTGATACCTTAATTTGTATCTAGTTTCTTGACTTCCATTTTCTTGTGAGATAGGGATCATTTCAGCTTGCAAACTGACCAGCCAATATTATTAGTGAGGTGAGATTTGAGGACATAAAAACAAAAATATCTTCACTGATCTAAAAACCCGCAGGCTTCATCCAATGAAAGTGAACAGGAATCATGGTGACATTGTCTGCATCATCTTCCAAAGCCTGGGGAATCCCTTTGCTCAGGCAGAGGCAGCTCCAAGCACTTCACAGAAGTCTTAGAGGGCCAACTACTGGTCCCCTTCCACCAGAGCAAGTAGGACAAGCAAAAATCATCAAGTATTTTATATTACAATATTGTATGATCAGTGTCATCAGCAAATGCGGCAACATATTTCTAATGTTTTTTTTTCTCAGCATGCGAGTAAGTTGTGTGTCCTGGGAAGATATGCTGTGTGAATCTAAGTTTTTTGTGCAGCTAGTAATGTGTGGGGAAAGAGGTCTGGTAGTTTCTCTGTTCTCCAGGCAGAGCTGGTGTCTAGAGAGTTAATTCTTGGAATGGCCATTATCGCTGAGCTGAAGTGCTGAAAAGAAGGAATTACTTTTCTTTTGAGTGATTTGTTCAAGAAGTGGTGTCTGTTTTCTTATGTGTATGTGTGTGTATATGTAGATAATTGAAACATTTGAACTTTGTATTGCACATTTCTTCAGAGGGTAGGCCAAGCTGGAAGGCTCTGAACATCTGCTTCTTCTCTGAAGAGTTCTTCTCTGAACTGAAATTAATGATTCAGTTAAATTTGGAGGTTGCACTGGGGGAAGAATTATTCACACCATCAGCAAAACTGACCTTTTATACTTCTCTGGTTTTTCTGTTCTAATAAATGTTTGGAAAACAGAATACCGCCTCCTCTTCACATATTTTCTCATGTATTTATCAGCAACTTCAAAATCAAATGGGGATGTTTTTGTTATCAGAGGAGGCCTGGCTGGAAGTATTCCATCAGTATTCAGATTACAGAAAAGATGGGGTGGGACCATTTAGAAGCTTAAGCTGAGCAGGTCTCACCCATATACTGCACTCAAGGTGGAGGAATCAAACTCTTTCAACTGAAATGAAGGTACAAAAGCATCACCAAAGTGTGCTGGAACCCATGTGGCTGAAAATGTGTGTAGCTGGAAACTGTGAGTAGCTACAGCTGCATGACTTCAAAAAGTCACTGTGTGTCCCTGGCACATCTAGGAGTCAGGAACATGTTGCCAAAGAAATGCCACCCAGTTCCTGTGGGATGACAATGGGACCAGTAGCAAGACCAAGGACCAAGCAAGGATTATCCCTGTATCTACTGATAATGTGGCAATTTTGGGGCTGGAGTATGAGTAGGCTGAGGGAAGGCAAACAGGAGTTTTCCATCCATCCATGCACATGTGGCATAGCTCCCAGGGAGGCTGGCAGAAGCAGCAGGTCTGGAGCTTTCCAGAAGTGATGTTTAAAAGCCAATTATATTGAATAAGACTGAATCAGGTCCAGAACAAACCTGCTGGTAGTGGTACTTGAGTGAACCAAGCTATGAGACTTCTAGAAAGTTTGCCTTAGAAATCTTAGCCTTTATGGCTGCATTGTTCCCACTGCATGAGAAAAATAAATATTCCCTCCACCACAAGTGTTCTGAAACTTAAGTTATCAGGTTTTGTGAGATGCGGAGAAAACAGCTGAAGATGCTTTAGCTTCATATGATTGTTAATGCTATACACAATGGAGATGTGCACCATGCAGCTCATGCTCAATCTATCACAGTTACCTTTGCTAGCCCTTAAAGCCAACCCTAATTAACTAGCATGATTGCCAGTGAGGAAGAAACTGAAAACACGTGTTCGAGAATTTTCTGAGTATAATTATTTGGAAAAGTTACTACAGAATGTAAGCAGCAGCCAATATTAACATATAGGTCCTGACGAGAAAAACAGCAGGGCCTTGGAGAGGTGATTCATGAAGGACTGAATTCTGGCTTCCATCCTCTCTTGCAACACTGAGCCTATTGGTATGCCCTTGTCCCACAGGGCTGCATTTCTATGGTATTGTGCTCGAATCCTAACATTTTGTCTGAGAAGCTGTTGCATGGTTTGTACCTGCCTGCTTTGTCTCCATCTTTGGAGAAATGGAGCCTACCTGAGGCAGTCCAGGCTCTAGCAAGTGATGTTAGGAACGGTTGTCCTGACAGGAAGAGGGAGTAGAAGGTACTTTCCTGGCTCAGCAAAAGCTAGGGAGACTGAATGAGCTGTCTGGCAGTTCTCTTGAGCAGATAATATGGAACCTTTCTTAGAGACTTTATCTTTTGGTGCATGTTTCTTGTGCTTTCCATATCCTACCAGAGCAAAACTTGGTAGATCTAAATAACCCCATAGCACCTTACAACACAGACTGACTCTGTATAACTTGCTAAGGTTTGATGTCTACTGCAATAGTTCAGCTAGTTTGATGACATCTGGCTGCACTAACAACTGGGCCTCTCCAGCAAAGAGTAACAACTATTTCTTCTCGATCTCTCAACACCAGCTCAATGACAGCAACAGAGTAGTGGTAGTTTGGTCTATTTCTTCATGATAGATATCAATGGCCTCTAGTGGCTGTGAAAACAAGCGAAGGTGCTGCAAGAACACTTGCATGAACTTATTAACTCAGTCTGTGGAAAATAACATTTTCAGAGGGAACACGACAGTATGAGAAGTTACTGCGTGAGTTGTTTCAGCATCAGGCCCTGAACAGGTCTGAGATATCCCTTTTGTTCTTTCTCAGATGGAGCATTCTGCAGCTGATTTGTGAATGACTTAGAAGTGCATTGACAAAAATGTAAGTGGCTAGCCTTGTTAAAATCCAGAAAGGGCCATTCACGCCCTACAGGACAATGTGTCTCCATGCTATCAAAAAATACATTAACCCATTGCACTTTTTCAAATAGTAGGAGTAGATTAAAAAATTAATCCCCCAATCTGATGTTGTGTCTGGAATGCCCTTCAATCCTTGCTCCTCCCTCCAGCAATTTTTTTCATGTCAGTGAACTTTTTATGGTGAGATAACCAGAAGTAATTTAAAAAGCAACTTTCCTTCTCTGCTTTTGCCATTACTGTGATTATCAAATAAGACCAGCTCTATTATTTCTAGTTTATTGCTATAGCATCCACAACATGGCTGGGATAGCTGTCAATGAGAAAACATGAAATGTATTCTAAAAGTTGATTTGAACATCTTTTCTGAGGAGAAAAGACAAAAATAAGTTCTGACTCCTGCCAGCTACGGTGTTTGTGCTTCACTGCAACAGCAGCTTCTCTGTGCTTACTGGGAAGAGCAGTGTCAAGGGGACAAAGCTCTTTTCAGAGGAGACATTCATCTCAGGAAAAGTAGTAACTAAGTGAAGAAAATATCACTTCTATTTCTAGGTGTTTACAAACAAACAACTAGGAACACTTCAGTGTTTTATGAAAAAACATAAATGTATTTCTCCTCCGGGTCACACTGGAGTCAGTGAAGTTACACATGTATAAAATAAGAGATAAGTGAGAAAGACATAAACTTAGGAAATCATTACTGTATGATCTACCCAATGAAAAAATATCCTTTCAAGTCTAGCCAAATGACTGCAACTTTCCATGTGAGATTATAACATCTATGCTGTGGTGCTAAGTAGTTATCCAGCAGTACCTGCTGGGTCTCACTCCTATTAGAGGTGTAAGAAATTCACTGGTGTCCTCCCAGGCTTTAAAACCCAGTGGGAAGTTTATCAATGAGTTATCATCCTGGAGGTGGCTCACCTTGAATGAGATACAGTGTCACACTCTTGTTTGTTAAACAGGCTTTTATATAAGTGTTATGGTTTCCATAGAAACATAACTAAATCTTTCCTCCAGCATAATCTCGAAGGCTTTCACAGAACTGGAAAATGGGTGGTGAATAGTCAAATGATTTTTTTATGCTGACAAAAAGAATACCACAGTTGTCACCCAGTCGAGTTTCTCACGTGGGGCAAAATAGGTTTAAATCCCACATTGCAGAATTGCCTTGCAGCATTCAGACGTTTTCTGGAATCCCGTTTCCCCACAAGCTCAGGTTTATAAATCTCTAATGAGAACTTATAGAGCTGTGTAAACTGTAGATGGGAAAGACCTTACTTTATCTTCCCAAAGCATGTTGGTGAGTGCAAAATACATGAGAACAGAAACAATAATTAAGTTGATGAACTCTTCCCCAGGTCTATGTTGTACATTTTCTAGTGTTCCTCATGTCTAGTTTTAAATGTTCTCCTTAATTGTTGGGCCTCCCACCATGTAACAGGGATTTGCCGGTTAGAAATATTTCCCCTGACAGTGAACCTAGTGTCCTCTTGTGTAATGTCACCTCCATTCTCTTAGCAGTTTAGGACCATGTTTGCTTTTCTAGGTCACGACTAAAGATGTTTCTTGATACTGTTCTATAACAGAGATGGGGCTGATCTGTGCTAATTGTTTAGTAGCTTGTGGACATTATAATGCTATCAACTAAAAGAGAGCCAGGAAATAAGCTTAATCGCTGAGCTCAGACTGTTAGCTACTCCTTGGGTGAGTTTTCCCAGCCACTTATTTTTTTTGGTGTGTTTATTTTTAGTGTATGTCTATAACACATAGATGATGTAAAAGAGTTTGTGGACTGTTTGTGGTCTGCATGTTTTGTTCTTTCAGTGCTGAGTTGTGCTGATTTCATGCCAGCTGAATAGCCAACAGAAAGAAAATCAAGAATGTTCAAGGTCTTTACTGTCTTTGTGCTCCTCTATGATACCAGTGTATTAGGAGAGGTCCTTTACATACTGTTTCCCACCTCTTCATCTCCCCACTTAGTTTTTCTGTCTGTCTCCTGCTTTATGTCACTGCAAAGTTAAAGAAAGTTCCTATATAACTTTTCCTGGCCTTGCTAATACAGCATGCAGAAGACTGATTCTGGATGGGTAACTATAAACACTTTACACCTTTTTTTTTCCTCATCATTAGAGCACAAAAATACTAGTGATCTCATCTAAACAGATCTGAATTAATGTTCAGGGTAAGATTTGCTGCATTACTGTTGCTGGATGCATTAACAAGAATTTTTGCATTTTGAAGCTGATTTAGCAAGGCCATTTGACCAAACTTTGAGATCCTGAGCTACTTGTCATGAAGCCTTCCTACTCTCCTTGTAGTTCTGTATGTTTTTTGTTGAATCCCTGCATATTCAGTAACTAATTTGAGTTACTGAATCGGCTTCAAATGCAGAGTTCTCACCCAACAGAGTTTTCCCAGATGTTCTGCAAATACGTAAGGCCAGGAAATGTTGACCTTGATGCTGTCTGTAGCAAAAAGCATGTAGCAACCTTCCTTGCTCAGGCAAATCCCATCCTATGGGTAAAGCCTGGGTTAAAAATAGGGAAAGTCCAGAGCTAAAACACTGAAAAAAATCCAACTCTGTGTTTAAGAAGAATGGATTTTAGAAAACAGATCAGGCAGTGCAGTGGGACCCCTGATCTGTCTCCCAGTTGCCTGTAGTAGTCAAAATGTTATGTTGGTGCTGACTCCTGTGGACTGCAGGTCCATGTTGCACCAAAGAGATCTCTGGGAATATTGTCTCTCTGGGCTTGTGCACTCAGACCAGGGAATGTGCTCACTGGAGACTGCATTGTCCCTTCACTCACCATTTCGGAGGCTCATGGGAGGCTCATGGAGGAAGTTCCCATCCCATGAGACATGATTAAAGGAAACAAAAGTGAGGTGTTTGTGCACTATTGTTTTAAAAGTCCATTCATACTCACAGAATCACAGAATCACAGAATCACAGAATCGTCTTGATTGGAAAGGACCTTTAAGATCATCGAGTCCAACCATTAACCTAACACTACCAAGTCAACCACTAAAAAATATCACGGAATCATAGAATCATAGAATGGTTTCAGTTGGAAGGGACCTTAAAGACCATCTAGTTCCAACCCCCCTGCCACAGGCAGGGACACCTTCTACTAGACCAGGTTGCTCAAAGCCTCATCCAGTCTGGCCTTAAACACTGCCAGGGAAGGGGCATCCACAACTTCTCTGGGCAACCTGTTCCAGTGTCTCACCACCCTCACAGTAAAGAATTTCTTCCTAATATCTCATCTAAATCTACACTCTTTCAGTTTAAAACCATTCCCCCTCGTCCTATCACTACTTGCCCTTGTAAAAAGCCCCTCTCCCGCTTTTCTGTAGGCCCCCTTCAGGTACCAGAAGGCTGCTAGAAGGTCTCCCCAGAGCCTTCTCTTCTCCAGGCTGTAGAGACCCAACTCTCTCAGCCTGTCTTCATAGGAGAGGTGCTCCAGCCCTCTCATCATCTTCGTGGCCCTCCTCTGGACTCGCTCCAACAGCTCCATGTCCTTCTTATGTTGGGGGCCCCACAGCTGGACGCAGTACTCCAGGTGGGGTCTCATGAGAGCGGAGTAGAGGGCCAGAATCCCCTCCCTCGACCTGCTGGCCACGCTGCTTTTGATGCAGCCCAGGATGCGGTTGGCCTTCTGGGCTGCAAGCGCACATTGCCGGGTCATGTTGAGCTTCTCATCAACCATCACCCCCAAGTCCTTCTTCTCAGGGCTGCTCTCAATCCATTCTCCGCCCAGCCTGTATTTTTGCTTGGGATTGCCCCAACCCACGTGCAGGACCTTGACTTGGCCTTGTTGAACTTCATGCGGTTCGCACAGGCCCAGCTCTCAAAGCCTATCAAGGTCCCTCTGGATGGCATCCCTTCCTTCCAGTGTGTCGACCGCACCGCACAGCTTGGTGTCATTGGCAAACTTGCTGAGGGCGCACTCGATCCCACTGTCCATGTCGCCGACAAAGATGTTAAACAGGACCGGTCCCAATACAGACCCCCGAGGAACGCCACTCGTCACTGGAGTCCACATGGACATTGAGCCGTTGACTGTAACTCTTTGAGTGCGACCATCCAGCCAATTCTTTATCCACCGAGTGGTCCATCCATCAAATCCATGTCTCTCCAATTTAGAGACAAGGATGTCATGTGGGACAGTGTGAAATGCTTTGCACAAGTCCAGGCAGATGACATCAGTTGCTCTTCCCCTATCCACCAGTGCTGTAATGACATCAGTTGCTCTTCCCCTATCCACCAGTGCTGTAACCCTGTCGTAGAAGGCCACCAAATTTGTCAGGCATGATTTGACCTTAGTGAAGCCATGTTGGCTGTCACCAATCACCTCCTTGATTTCTGTGTGCCTCAGTATAGTTTCCAAGAGGATCTGCTCCATGATCTTGCCAGGCACAGAGGTGAGACTGACTGGCCTGTAGTTCCCCGGGACTTCCTTTTTCCCTTTCTTGAAGATGGGGGTTATGTTTCCCCTTTTCCAGTCAGTGGGAACTTCACCAGACTGCCACAACTTCTCAAAAATGATGGATAGCAGCTTAGCAACTTCATCCGCCAGTTCCCTCAGGACCCGTGGATGCACCTCATCAGGTCCCATGGACTTGTGCACCTTCAGGTTCCTTAGATGGTCTCGAAGCTGATCTTCTCCTACAGTGGGCGGTTCTTCATCCTCCCAGTCCCTGCCTCTGCCTTCTGCAATTTGTGTGGTGAGGCTCGAGTATTTAAACAATATCCCTAAGCACCACATCTACTCATCTTTTAAATACCTCCAGGGATGGTGACTCCACCACTTCCCTGGGCAGCCTGTTCCAGTACTTGATAACACTTTTTGTGAAGAAATTTTTTGTGATATCTAATCTAAACCTCCCCTGGCGCAACTTGAGGCTGTTTCCTCTCATCCTATTGCTTGTTACCTGGGAGAAGAGACTAGCACCCTCCTTGCTACAACCTCCTTTCAGGTACTTGTAGACAGCAAGGCTGAGGTCTCCCCTGAGCCTCCTTTTCTCCAGACTAAACAACCCCAGTTCCCTCAGCTGTTCCTCATAAGATTTGTTCTCCAGACCCTTCACCAGCTTCTTCATTGCCCTTCTTTGGACTCTCTCCAGCACCTCAATGTCTTTCTTGTAGTAAGGGGACAAAACTCAGTTGGGTTCTGTTTCTTGTAGGAGATATATTCAGGTACCCCTGTCCGGGCAGGAAACTCTGGCAATATTGCAGTACCTTCTGCCAGCTCTAACTGAGTCTGCTAGAAATTGAAGATTCTTTCTTTGGTGAAGCCAGCTACAATTCTCCCAAACCCCCAGGTATAATGACCCTTTCCAGCCATCTCCAGTATGCTGAAGTGCTACTTGATGAATGTCTCTGTCGAGTGTTTCTTTGGCATAGATAGACCCGTGGCCACATTCAGAGTCAGCAGTGACACTAGCAGGTAGGAGGATGCAGTGGAGGATGAGGTGGAAAAGTCCAAGGCTGCAGGAGCAGAAAGGGGTGATTATACAGTGCAGGAGTGAGGCCTCAACCTGCAAGGGCAGGAGCAAGGTCTGAGCAGGGTATGATGATCAAGAAGGGAAAATCAAAATGGAGAGGAGGTGGGAAGCGGCTGCGTTCATGAAGAAGCTGCATTCATGTAAGTGCATTTTCAGGCCACCTCCCTCGCAGCAGGGGACGGCTGTGGTGGTGGTGGGGGCAGTGAGGTGCTGTTTGGTGCAGCTGGTTCCTGAGACTGCTGGTATAGGCACAGTCATTGGGAAGGGGCTTGAAAAATCCTTCTGGTGTCTATTGGGGTAGGTATTTGGGACAAATCACCATCTCTGAGCATAGAGACCCTCTCCATTTTCACGGACTGTGCTCCTGATCCACTGATCATTTCCATGCTGTAAGTTGTCATCCCTGTTGTGAAGGGAAACACTAGTTATTTGCCGTGTTGGTATGTTGAATACAATGAGTGCAGTTAGTTGTGTGTTAGGTACAATATACGCCAAGTGAGTTAGTTGCTGTTTCACAGAGGCTGGAGTGCAGGTGGGTACCAGGAGGTCCATTAATGGTGGGTGGGCCAGGGAAAGAGGATCTGGGGACTTTAAGGAATGGGGGATTTGGACTGAAATGAGAAACAGAAGTGTAAGTGTGGCACGCACTTACCTAAATAAAACCTGCTCATCTCATTCAATGAAAGGATGACTTGTCTATTTATAGTGAGGCCTCACAATGGACTTCAAGTGCCATGATAATCTTAGAGAGCCCTTAACCCTGTATTATAATGACTGAACTCTACCTGCCAGCAAAAATGCCTTATTTTCGTGCAAAAGTTCGTTCTTCAGCTTATTTGTTTTGATGAAAAAAAACCCCCCTCATGTTTTACCTCAACTTTTCCTTGTTTAGCTTTCTTCTACTACTTTTTGTCTTGAGACTCTGAACAACCTTTTGCTTCTGAGATGATGTATATTGTTTTTTGTTGAGAGGGCATGGAGTAAATGTACGCAGACCAATATGATCGTTAAGCAGATCTCGTTTATTTACGTATCTGAGGGTATATTTATACTATTCTATTGAGGGTACATTTATACTATTCTATTGAGGGTACATTTATACTATTCTATTTTTGTACACGCTCTGTGTACATGTCATTTCTATTATGATTGGTTAGTATGCTTTGTTCACACGCCTCTATATTAGTTCTGATTGGCTTATGCTAAAAAGTTATATCTTGCAGGTGCAGCATTCTTTCTTATTTTTCAATTTCCCCCATATCTTGTTGGTCTCATAGCCAAGGCCCTTGTTCTGTATTGTGATTGTCTAGTTCATTACCACCCCATTACCACCCCCTGGACATGCCTGGACATAGCTCGTTCAGTACATCATTCCCACCATTGTCCCGTGGGAACCCCACAAATCCCCCTTTTAGTTTTTGAACGAGCTATGTCCTATCTCGTCCTTTTTGTTTTTGTTTCTTACTCAAACCTGGTTCCCTGTGTCTCGCAGAGCCTGGTCAGAGAATCCCAGCCTTGGTTACCCATAAATCCTGCTCTCTGTTGTTGTGCCAAAAAGGCTGTATTGACCATTCGTTGCACAGTTTTCTGCAAACATGCAAACAAAAAGGGTAACACAAGTAGGATAATGCCTATTATAAACATTCCCATAAGTAAACTCTATCTACAAAACATGCAGTTTGCTTCAGAACACACTGTTATTCTCTGTTATTCTCTGTTATTCTAGCTGAAAGGAAAATTACTGACAGGAAAGTTGATTCTGTGTAAAGGTAACACAGAGCAGGCCTTTTAGAGCCTACTCTGAGGCCTACTCTTGCTAAACCGTTGCTAAACCATCCGGTATCAATTTCCCCCTTTGGAAGTAGTTAGATTTATTATCTCACTATTTCCATATACTCTTCTCAATGATTGTCTCAGCACAACCCACGAAGATCCCTATGATAACTATAATCACAACTACATAAACTATTCCCTCTAAAAATGCGGCTAACCATCCTTTTAGAGACAATCCACCTAATTCTTGCAGGATTTTGTTGAACCAACTATTTCCTGCTGCATCCCTGATTGCCCTGCTGTCTTCTGCTACTCTCTGTTGGATCTCCGGATCTGGATTCCACCTCCACATATGGTTTAATACATTTGATCGGAAACCATCATACTCCTGTGCCTGTAGAGACAGAAGCATAACCTCGTCCCAACCATTCGTTAGTACCTGGTTCCCTATACCACACTTTGCCTTTGTTTTTCCCATAGCTTGCTCCCTGTCGAACTGCCTCCCAATGTATTACAACTGGGGGTCGCTCCTTATCTCCTGCTAAAGTTAAATGGTTAAGTACATAAACAGCTTTTGCAAGTCTCTCAGAAGGTTCAGTCACCTCTCCCCCTTTTTGTTTTTGCAGAAGCTGTTTCAATGTACTATGAGCACGTTCCACAATCGCCTGACCCGTAGGCGAATGAGGAATCCCAGTGACATGTGTAATACCCCATAGCTGACAAAATTGACGAAAAATCTGTGAACAGTATGCTGGTCCATTATCAGTCTTAAGTTGTTGTGGAACCCCAAGACTTGCAAAGCAAGCAAGTAAATGTCGTTTGACATGACGACCTGTTTCTCCAGTTTGTGCTGTTGCCCATATTACATGTGAAAACGTGTCAACAGATACACGAACATATATGAGCCTTCCAAATTCTGCAGTGTGTGTAACGTCCATTTGTCACAGTTGCAACGCACTCAGTCCTCGAGGCTTTACCCCTATTCCAATTCCCATGCCAATTTTCTGACAACTAGGACAAGCACTGACCAATTCGCGTGCTTGTGCCATGGTGAGGTGAAATTGTTTCACTAGCATTTTCGCTGATTGATGAAAGAATTGATGGGATAGACGAGCTTGTTCGAATAAATTTGGTGATATCTGCGTATAGGACACAAGTGTGTCTGCTTTATTATTTCCAATGCTCAAACCTTGATCAAATTGATGACTACGAATGTGAGTAACAAAATAAGGTACCTCTCTGAGGTTTATTGCTTGATGCAACTGTAGCAAAATGGTGTAAAGTCGCATATTCTTCACTGGTCGTATAAAAGCTCTTTCAATTCGATTTACAATGCCTGCTGCATAAAGAGAGTCTGTTACAATATTTACAGGTAAGTCCTTCCGTTTTGCAAAGACCTGGTATATTGCAAAAAGTTCAAGTGTCTGCAATGAGTCCTCAGTTTGTCCTGAGAATTTGCAATGTTTCCATTGTCCATCCTCTTGCCAAGTAATAACTGCTGAATGTGATCGCTTTCCTGCATCAGTAAAAACAGTTAGTCCAGTCACAGGTATCTCTGATCTGATAGGTTGTTCTTCCCAATCCTGTTTGTAAATAAACTGTAGCTTTTTATCTTTTGGCAAATGTGTTAACAATTGTCCAGTAAAGTCCTGTAAGGCCACTTGAAAAATAGTTGACTGATTTGTTAATCACTGTAGATATTCCTTCTTAATAGGTAAATAGATACCATCTGAGTCTAGTCCAGTAATGTCTGTAATTCTTTTACGCACTTTGTCAAGCAATTGTGCTATTGCTTCCACTCTGGTACAAATTGTTGTTTTAGGATGAAAAAACAGAGAGTCCATTCGAGCATTGCCTTCTGCAATAAACCCAGGCAAATTAGTATGATTTCTTACATGTAAAACATAAAACAATGCAGCTCGGATTTGAATTTCTTGCCACAGAGCTCGCAGCAATTCAAAAACACACTGATTACATGTATGCTCTATAACAGATCTATCCAATTGTTTTATAATGCCAGCTACATATGCTGAATCAGTAACCAAATTAAAGGGAATGGGAAAATTCTGAAATACTTCTAATACAGCTCGTAATTCTACCACCTGAGGTGAACCCTTTTTTTGTACTACCATAGATTCCCACTTGCCATCAGAATACCAGACAAGGCCCGCCTTGCCTGTTTTCCCAGATCCATCTGTAAAAATGGTAATTCCATCCACGGGAGTGTCTGTACACCACACTCCCGTGGCAATTGGAAGTTCTGCACTCAACAACCTGTCCCGAGAAATTCTCCATAGCTGTTTGTAAAGCAGAGCTATTAGCCATACACCACTCAAAATATTGAGCTGCAATAGGAACGGTTAGTGATGCAGGATCTCTGGCCACAAGCTCCCAACATCGCATCCGTCCTTTGATGATAATCTGTGCCAATAGCTCTGTAACGAATCTGATCATTCTGAATTCCATTGACCAATTATTACCTATGGAATTTGCCTATCAAAGTGATAATTTGTATTTCTTGATTCAAATCAATACGATGTACAAATTTGGAATGTAGCCTGCTTTCTACTTCTGTAATCAGTTGCTGTACCTCTGCAGTAGTCTGTCGTGGTGCTCTTAAAGTTGTGTCCCCTGCTAACAATTGGAATAGAGGCTGCAATTGTGACGACGTAAGCCCCAAGTACAGCCGCAGCCATAACTTGAGCCTTATGTTCCACACTTGCACTCGTTCCACAACGGCTGTTTGCCACAGGTCCAAGGCTTGGCAGCCGCGCAGGTTAACCCCGCGTGGAAACACCAGCCCTGCGCTCCCTGCGGTTCGGGCTGCGAGCTGACTGCTTAGGCCTGGAACTGGTTGGGAAGATTCATTTGTGTCAGCACACAGTTCCTCCCCGCGTTCTTTCTCCAGTTTCCCTGCACTCTGCAGCTGGTTGTTATCAGCTGACCTTGAGCATTATACTTAGACCTGCACTGCTTCACAAGATGCCCCAGCTTCCCACAGCAATGACACATCAAAACAGAGTTATCTCTCCCACTCAGCTTCAACTTCTTAAGGCAGTTTTTCTTAAAGTGACCTTCTTGCTCGCATGTATAACAACGATGAACTACCTTAACTGCCGCCGCAAAAAGTTTTTGCTAAATGCTCCATCTGAAATGTGGTGGTTCCTACTTTCCCACAAGCATCCATTAGCTCAGTTAAGGTGGGGCCACGATTTGCCATCCCTGCAACAACTTTCCTGCAGTCCTCACCTGTGTTGTCCCTCGCTAACTGTAGTAACAATGCTTCTTTTACAATTTTTCAATCTAATGGTTGCCAAATATTTCTTCCCTCAGGACCCGCACCCACAATCACCGGATATGCATGTGGAATTATAACTCCTTCTAATAACGCATCCCGAATGATCCCTTTCCATTTCACTCCTCCCCCCTCTTCCCCTGTATACGCGGGCGGACGCTGACCCTCTCCCTCACCTCCCACATTACCAGATGGACGCAAACCTCCCCTCCTGCCCTGATCTAAAGGTGGAGTAGGGAATTGCAAAGGAGGTTGAGGTGGCCCTAATACTTGTCCCGAACACAGAGGGGGGCTTGGGGGAGACATAGTCACATGTCTCGAGGCGTTGGCTGAACGATGCTGCTGCAATTCCGTCTTTAATTCTTCCAGTCGTCTACCAAGCTCTGTCATGTCAAGTTCGTGTCCATTTCGTGATGGTAACGGTCCTTTAAGTCCTTGTGACTCTGGTACTGCTGATTCCATAGATGGCAACTTTAACGGTGGTCGTTTAGCGCCGGAATGTAAACTTTGTTCAACAGACTCAGGAAACGGCGAATGCGGTAAAGGTGGATACCTTGTCCTCCTGCTCAACCTCATCCGTAGAGATCAATGAGAGGAGGGGCTTTCGGAGGGGGTTTCGGCCAAATCTCCTGTTCAGCATCTGAATCAATTGTCCAAATCGAGTTCGTGTTTTAGGGTGCACTATCGGTTCTGATGGATCTGTATCTATTTTACTCACTCCCCGCTCTTCGGCTTTTATTCGGAGCCATCTGTACCCATGGCGATAAAGGAGCTGCCACTGGTACAGCCACCGGGGCCGTGGGAGGTTTTGGTCCCGCAAACAGTGAGGGGGTAGTAGACGTCTGCGGTCCTAAAGCTATAAAAGCTGTATGTGTGACTTCTCTCTCTGCTTTTATTCCTTTTAACGCTTTGCTAACCAGCCTCCATGTAGCAGACAATTTAAAGGCTTCCTTCTCACCACTTGACACCGCATTCCAGAGAGAGTCACCAATCTTCTCCCATAAAGGCACTTCAAAGACATCATTAAAGGTTGTAAAATGTCCTTTGTCTTTTGCCCAAGACAGTAACTGCTTTAACGCAGCTTCGTCGTATTTAATTCCTCTCTCAGAGAGTATATGTTGGAGGAGTTTCACCACTGCCACTTCTGTCTTGGTCAGGGTAGACCCCATTCCTCCCCCAGCTGCCTGGGAAGCCCTACCCAGGTTTTCCTTTGCTAGCAACACTCGGGCTTACCGCATCCGTTCCTGCCGGTGCGAAAATCCAGTGCCGGGGCAGCACTCTACAGCTGGCTTCCTCTCACCCTTCCCTTTCGTGCCATTGTCCGCTGCTTCTCCGCAGTCTCCGGCCGAAGGCCCCTGGTCCGGGGGAAAGTCCCTGTTTGGGCGCCACTTGTTGAGAGGGCACAGCGTAAATGCACGCAGACCAATATGATCGTTAAGCAGATCTCGTTTATTTACGTATCTGAGGGTACATTTATACTATTCTATTGAGGGTACATTTATACTATTCTATTTTTGTACACACTCTGTGTACATGTCATTTCTATTATGATTGGTTAGTATGCTTTGTTCACACGCCTCTATATTAGTTCTGATTGGCTTATGCTAAAAAGTTATATCTTGCAGGTGCAGCATTCTTTCTTATTTTTCAACTTCCCCCATATCTTGTTGGTCTCATAGCCAAGGCCCTTGTCCTGTATTATGATTGGCTAGTTCATTACCACCCCATTACCACCCCCTGGACATGCCTGGACATAGCTCGTTCAGTACCTCGTTCCCACCATTGTCCCGTGGGAACCCCACAGTTTTTCACGTATATTGTCGGCTTGCAGGTCTGTGATTATTGTTCCTTTTATTGTCATTATAATTTTAACTCCTTCAGTGTCTATATGATTTATTATTCCCTATATAAAGCCGTAAGAACTATGTGGACTTGATTTCTCTTGAGTTTGAATTTTAAAAATAGTTACAATATTTTAAACAGTATTTTAAGCAACCCTAAAATACACAAATTAACCTCAGTTCAGTGCATGCAAAAACCTTATGATACCTATCAATAGCCAATACCTATCAATACCAACCTAGAGGAGCTGGAAGTATGATCCTGTGAATTCAGAAATTTTTCACAATCTGAATGGACTGGCTCATAAAAGTAGAGCGTGGAAATAAGCATTTCATGTTGGAATGATGGAGAAGGTCCTTTCGAGCAGCCAGCCCAGTGGTTCTTAGGAAATACAGGGATCAAGTTGAGATGAGGATGCATTATCAAGGATCTGTATTTAACTCTGCCTGCTGTTTTACTCTATTCAGGAATGTGATCGGAGCGAGCTGAAATGCTACAAAATCCAGACAAAACTATTATGATTCATCTAATTAACACTGTATAAAGTTCCTTTTTTCTGAGTTTTAAAAATACACTGCTGCTGCAATTCAGTTAAGCAACTGAGCATAGACTTAACGTAGGTGCATGAATAGCTCTGCTAGTTTCAACACTTAAACATGAGCAGGTGCTTTATTAGAACGGGGCTAAATTTGCTTGCTAAAATTCTTTATTATGAGTCACAGATATCTGAACTGCCGTGCCTTCAGGTGGAATACACCTGAGTAAATATGGGCACCTGTAATGTATAGTCCATGTGCTCATGAGTGGCAATGTCCTTGTCTTCTGCTCCTGTTACAGGAACAGCATCTGAGATTTATTAATAACCTAACCCTGTTCTTTCTCTGTTTAAAGGGGGAAAATGCAGCTCTTCCGTCTTGGTGTCAGGTGATATATTCCAGTCTGAGAGAGAAAAATCTTGTGAGGAGCTGATTCAGGGCTGTTGGCTGTAGATGACCAACTGGTGTTGATGGGAACTGATGGTTTGGTTGCAGCCCTCCAGACACCGGGTGCTTACTGTACATGCCGTCCCTGCTGCAAAGCAGATGGTCTAGTCCACAGCGAGGAGCCAGGTGGGAATCAGAGCCAGATACAAATCTCCCAGACTCCACATACAGCTCCATTTCACTTGGGAGCACGGCGCAGTTGTCAGCTCTTATTACATCCCCATGAATGAACGCACTGCCTTCCCAGCCAGACTGAGGCCAGACTGGCTGGTGGAGACCCAAGGAGCGGCAGCTGCTCTGGGGTCCATCTGCTTCCACGGGGGGGAAAATGCCTCCCCAGTTCGCTGGCTGTCCTGTATACTTTCCTTGGGGCAGAGCAGAGGGGCAGGAAGGAGGGCTGTCCCGCATGCCCTCCTGGCACAGGGAGAGGAGGATAAGGGTGAGCAGTCCTTGTCAGAGCTGTCCTCCTTCATCCAGGGGGTGACACCCATCCTGTCAGGAGGACAGAACTGCAGCTTTGAGGAGCTGCAGAAATCATCAGGGGCATTAGCTGGGCTTGAGAGGGGACATGGACACTATCTTGAAGCTAAACCAGATGGAGAAACAGCTGTGAGATGAGCTATAGTTTCATGTTTCCATGCTCACCTCCAAGTATGAGAGTTACTTCCTTAAACTTTGTTTTTCTAATAAATTAATTTCAGTTGTAATTTAAGGTACCTTAATGTTAGAAAGTCCCAGGAAGGCTGGCAGTTGGTACCGGTTTGCTCTAGCAAGGCCAGGGTCCCCCAGGAGCTGGCTGGCATCTCTACAGGGGTGATCTACACATCTCTGAAGTGGTCATGCTCCAGCCAAGCTTCTGAGATGCCAGATGAAGGGGCTGATAGAGGAGCTGAGCCCACTACATGGCATCAGGTAGGACGAAAAGGAGTCTGCCTTTCGGGGCAAGACCCCAAGCTCCGTGTTGCGTGGAAGGAGGGATGGCAAAGGGCAATCCTTGAGCAGGTGTAGAGTGGGGAATCCCATGGTGGGGATGACTGGATGCTTGTGAATTATTGTGATAGGAGGAAGCTCCTTCACCACCTGCAGAGGTGCAGGACCTCAACAGATGAGCCCAGAAGCTTGTACTGGGGAGGCGGCTGGGCTGGTTGAGCCTGGTTCATATGCTGGAGCCAGGAAGTTGTCGGTGGCGGTGGCAGTTGTAGGAGACTCCCTCGTGTGGGTGACAAAGGCACCCTTGGTCTGCCAGGCTAGATGTCTCAGGAGGTCTGCTGCTTGACCAGGGATGTGATACGGGATGTACTAAAGAGACTGACAAGACTTATACAGCCCTCAGACTACTACCTCTTGCTTGCTCATCCACATGGACACTAGTGATTCTTCTGGGAAGACCTTCAGCCATCAAGAGTGGCTACAGGGCCATTGGTGGCAAAGACCAAGGCCATTGGGGCCCAGGAGGGGTTCTCCCCAGTCCTGCTGGTGGATGGGAGAGGCTCAGGTCAAAGTGGTTGCATCCTGTGGGTCAAGTTTTAGTTGTGCAGCCAGTGTCCAAGACTGCTTAAACTCTGATAACTTTCTTTGAGGAATGAGGACAATGGGGGTAAAGAGAGGAATCATCTGAGAAAGTGGGGCAAGAACTGTGCCAGGATGCTTGCTAACCTAGTAAGTAGGGCTTTATACAGGGGATGGTGGCCAAAGACCAAAGAGAGGTGGAGGAATCCGTATACTTATCTCAATTTATTCACCCCAGACTACACGTTAACTTTGTGCACAGACAGGCCTTTTGGATAACACAGGGTGCACAGCTGCAAGGGCAGCACAAGCAGGTACAACTCTTCCCAGAGCCACGTGCTAGCAGTGGTACAAACTGCTGTGTTCCCAGTTAGCTCCTCTCCCCTGACTCAGCCAGGGTCAGTTGTGCTGAATTCCCTGTTACAGTTATACTGGGAAGTGAAGGGACTAAGAATAGTAGGTAGACTTACCCTGAAATGTATAAAATACTTTTTCCTTCAGTCTTATTTCTTATAACATGCAATAGTATGCAGAAAGCTTGAAGACTTTCTGTCTTTGCTGTACTTGGGTGAGTATTCACGTATCTTACAGCCCTCACGCTCCACACGGTGACTAACGGCTGGGCTGTTGCCTGTGTTGGCACACAGCAATCATCTTGATGACTCAGGGCTCTGAGGAAAAGAGTAAAGAGGGTACAGGGTGAGTGAGCACATGGATGGCACATCTCAAAATCCAGTGATGGGTGAACGATTCCTTTTCTGCAAGTGCTTAAAAGGACTGGGAATACACTAAGCAGGGCTTCTTCTGTAGATCACCTGGAGGTGATTCTCAGGGTCTACAGGAGAAAAATACTGTAGGAAAGCTCTGCTGAATTTGACACAGCATTTGGTGCCTTCATTGTGATTGACAGAGCTCAAGGAGTCTACCTAATAGATGTCCAGAGAAAGTATCTGAGCTTTAAAGCATCCCCAAACTAAGCTCTAACCCAAACCTGGACCTTTGCTCAGAGGCAGTCAGTAGGGAGGAGGGAGGCACTGAGTTCCAAATCAAAAGTTGGTCATAAAAGCAATGTTCACTTCAAGCCACAGCAACATGGTAAATAGTCATCTAGGCTGCTGGCATATAGCTCTGAACATCTCTTTCCCAAGATGCTGGACTTTAATATTTGCCTTTATCCTTTAATATAAGCAGAGATTGGACTTCTTTGTGGTTGTCATTGCTACAAAGAAGGAAAGTATACACCCTCAGTGCTCTGGAAGTACTTGATATG
This sequence comes from Nyctibius grandis, assembly GCF_013368605.1. Lineage (NCBI taxonomy): Eukaryota > Metazoa > Chordata > Aves > Nyctibiiformes > Nyctibiidae > Nyctibius > Nyctibius grandis. The sequence goes on from NC_090659.1 coordinate 109,569,630, forward strand.
TTATGTGTGCCCCAGTGTCCAGGCGTTTTAAGGAAGCTGCAAAATGCTGCAGGTGGTGAAGGGTCTGTTTTGATCTCAGTAGTAGGGACAGTGATCTTCCTTTCTGACATGGATTGAGAATATCCCTTGCTGCTCCACTCTTTTCGCATCTGAAGATCCTGACCAGCACTCCTCACCAGATCTTGATTATCCCTGCAGTCCTCTGACTGGGAGAGCTGGTGACATTTCCTCACCTCCAGATGAGATGAAGTGTCATCCAGCTCTGCCTGTTTGGATCAGCTGAAGGATGAGATCTGACTAGCAGCTTACTCTGCTTAATAGCTTGCTCCTAAGAGGTAGCTCTAGAACTTGGGAGAGAGTCAGTGTCATTTGCATCTTGGTCTGCATGCCTCCGGTCTTTAGTAAGGATTTAACTGCTGCCTATGGAGTTTTTGGATGCTTTTTCCTTTCTCTCACATCCCAGGAGGTGGCATGTCATTGCAGTGATGCTAGAGAACCACTTTCTTTCTGCTGAGCTCTCTAGTCCTTGTTTAATTTGTGTATTTACCCCATAGACAGTGGCTCCTCTTATTTAATGCTGTGTAGCAGAAACTGGGGCAAGGGTTCATAAGGCCATGTCTCTGAGACATACTCTTCATCTGACACCTCACAAAGCCATCAGAGTCCTTGGCTGTGGCCTGCATTTACCCACGTTCAGAGGGGAGGCTGGCAGGCAGTGCAGCTTCGCCAAGCTGGTGCATGCCTCAAGGTACAGCAGAGAGCCTGGCTCTCTGTATCACTACCAGTTTGCTGCTGCTCCTGCAGCATCACTGCCAGTGTTGAAGTCAAGGACACAGCTTTCCGGGCTAAAGAAAATAGGACACTTGCCATGTTTCTAAATGAAATATACTCTAAAATTAAATTACATCATTATACTACTGTTCTTTATTAATCTCATGAAGTTTAGTCCCTCAAAGGACAATTATAATACAGACTACATGTTATAAATACCCATGTGAAAAGAACTCAGGCTCTCCTTGGGAAGACCATGGGTAACCACGGAGGTTAAACTATAATTGCCTGTTCACTCCTGTTTTGCTTGCAAGCAGGTTCAGCTTTTACGCCATAAATTCTTTCACTAATTTGCTGGATGCCATTAAACAAATTACCTCACTTCACCCCACCGCTTGTCCATGTTTTTCCTGTATATACCCAAGGGTATTTGAGATCAGGATGGTTTCTCACAGTGGGAACATATATATAACGGTTCCTTCGAGATACCTACAGTCCATGAAGATGTAGCCAGGTTAGGTTCAAACTAGGTAAATCCAGTTCTACGAGGAACAGAGCCACAGCAGGAGGAAGCTCATCAGAAGTGACAAACCACTTCAGAAACCCATGTCACCTCAGATGTGCTTCCCCTCAGCACCACCTCCAAAGCTGGGCGAACGTTTGGTTCTCCAGTCTGTGACAAGCTGCTGCAGCAGGACTGTTGACTGCTAGAATATTTTAACATGTCAACAGCTAGTTGAGCTAAAGCAGGCTCAAGCTTGGCTAGAGAGCTGCAGGATTCATTTTACCTAACCATAGCCACATCCATGTTAGGTGCCCAGTCAAAGCCAGGTATCTAGGTTTCTCTCTCCTTCATGCCTCCACATGATGATTCAGTCCCACTACTTTAGACACTGTCTCCTGTGTCTAGAGATGGAGACCAGACTAGTTACCCGGCTTTGAAGTATATAGATAGCTGAGAAGAATGAAATCCTGTAAGGATATTTGTCCCATAGTGTTGTTCTGGCTTCCTTGGAGCTTCCAAGTGCTGTTCCAATTCTAGCACAAAGCAGTAGCTTTGGTATATGTGTGCCAGCTCAACGTCCATGCCAAAATAATGCTTTCTCTGGGTGAGATATTTGTCAAATTCTGATCTAATGTCAGGAGTTCTATTGTTAATGACATTTTGAATAATCACATAAATTAACTACTCTGAAGATGATCTCAATAGGTGTGAAGCTGCCATTGTGCAGTGGAGGTTGACTCATCACACACATTACGGGACAATGTTTTTCTATGAGTATTTCACCCTTGGGCACTCTTTTGTCCTGTCAGTGAGACTGAGGCAATTTTAATGATTATTTTGCAGCTGCATTTTATTTTGATGCAATGAGAATTTTATATTGCAGGCCAGATACTTGAAGGCATCTGTTGATGTTTGCCTGTTTTCCTTCCATGGTTATTCCTTCAAGGACAACAGAGGCAGGTAATACGTTAATATTTATTATGTCAAGAATGAGAGTGATTGCAGTATTGACAGTTCACCTACAGGTGTATTAGATATGGCAAACACTTCTCTCTTCCTGCTATGGAGATTACTGTGGCTGTATTTTTTCCAGTGTTTCCTCTGCAATTAACTAATAAATTACTTGGTTTTTAAAAAGCCAAACTCTTGACTCTGTTGAGCGTAAAGGAAAGGAAGAAGACCCTTTTGTCCTTCGCCAAGACATCAATGGGAATTTTACCTAAAGAAATATGTTAGAAAGCTGCCATGGGTTGCAAGGTGAGGTAATACCTAACATATCAGCATGGACCTTGGAGTACGTCAGTTTCTGCTTTGACTTGTTACATGGTCAAGGGCTAATGACACTGTCTCAGGCCCTTGATAACATTCAGGTACCTACCTTTCACCAACAGAAATGAAATGGAGGAATTGTGTGGGTGTCCAGGCACACCCATGTGTCAGTTTGCAGTGCTTCTGTCTATCAATCACAGTCTTGGAAGACAGCACGTAAGGGTTGTTTTTGCCAGAGAACAATTTTTGTGTCCATGCAGGCACGGGGTGGACAGGGAAGGGAGTCTCTTTTGGCAAAGAGTTAGTGTCACTAAGCTAATTGGCTTAAATTAGTTGACGGCAGTTTTTGGGCTTTTGACACTGATGGTCAAAAATGCCTGTTGCCCAGCCAATTGTAATGGCAAAAGTTTGTATTATCGTCCAGACCTGATTCCCTTTGTTCATCACTCCTGCTCTCTTTCTTCCCCATCCAGTAGCATGACTGGCACTAAGCTAGTTAATTGCTGGCATCGAATTCTCAGGACTGATCTTTTAAACTGATACTTAGTGTAATGAATGTGAACGAGTGAGATGGGTTGGTCATACTCTTCAGAGCTGTTAGATGATTTTGGTAGGCAACCTGGGAGTCAGGTAATGCTTGCTATGTCTTTACAACCACGATAGAAACTTCTCTCTTTCTTTCTTCCTTTAACAGAAATAAATGATTTTGCTAAATCTGAAATTCATGTATGACATATAATACATTATATTGATCAAATAACAACCTGCAGTCTGCATGCATGACCAATGTCTTCCTCTTGCCTCACCAAGATGGATGGATATTCACAGAAAACACAGACTCCTTTGGATCTCTGTGTGAATTCTAGGTTGGATAATGGTGATTAAAATAGTGAAGTTCTTGAGCTGTTTCATGACTGGGACATGTTTCTTGAGATGACAGCTGCTGAAACGGAGGTGACGTATCACAGTTACAGTGCAGCATCACTTTGCTTTTTCTAGATCAGACCAGTTGCAGTGAAATCCAAATGTTTTCTCCTTTGACATTACAAGTAATCCAGAAGCTTTATAGTTATTAACTGTAACTTATTTCTCATTCAGAGTAAGAACTGGAATATTATATTCCTTGATAACTGAATTATATTCCCCTTTATTTGTAGACGCTCAGCAGTGGTTTGATGACTAAGTTCATCTTTGTAGATTCTGCTCCGGAAGGATCCCAACTAAATTCAAGATTAGTTGCCTGGGAGACCAAATAATGCAATTCAAAATGCAACGTGGTGCAGACTAGTTGCATGCTGCCTAGTATATGCCCAACTTTTTTCTATAGAAGACCTGGTTTCAGAAGTTTCTGGATACTTCCTGCTCTTGCATTTGCTTTTTCCAATGGAAATAGGAAGCTTTAATTGTATCTCAAGTCTCATCTTTTTGTTTGTTTAGTGTCTTGTCTTTAAAAAAGATGATGAGTTTTTTCTTCTAGTGCTGTAATTCGTGTGTTTATGATTTTAATAGACACCTTCAGCACTGTTATCTTCTTTTTAAATGTTCACATGAAGATTTTCAGTGCTGGGTACCATTGGAGCCAATGAGAGTGGCAACTCTGAAAAAATAACTCTTTTTAACACGTTAACTGGACTAACTAGGTAAGTAGCATTACTTGTTACTTACTAATGTCCAGAAACATGAACAAAATCCATGTCAAATTGCCTGGTAAAGGCACAGGTAGTTCCCATCTTGAAGAACTTGTTGTCAACAGATAAAACAAAAATGAATCACAGTGATTTGGCTAACATGAATTACAGATCAGTGGGAGAGCTGGGATAAAAATAAAGATCCTTTGAGCTCCATGGCCCTCTCCTTCCACTCTATCTGTCTTTTCTGCAAGTTAATGTAGAATTACCCAGTTTGGGGTATTTCCTCCTTTTCTGTTAATCTGTAAACGATTCTAGGTCATTCAAATGTGTTGCTGGGAAAGAGAAGAAACCTCCTGAAAACCAGCCTAACCTGCAGGAGCATCTCTGTGATGTGTTGACTCTGCCAGGCTGTTGCCTTCACCCCCACACACTGGCATTTCGAAGAGAGGAGCACTGGATCCCTGGTGCCAGCAGCTCTCTCACTGTGCACTGATTCACTTGTCAGCTGTGACTCTGACTGCTAGAGCACGTTTGTGACCTATGAGCTGCCTTGTCAATGCATGAATGCTGTCTGTGTAAATTGACAGGAGATAAGCAGCAAGTATCTAACTTTGCAGCCCAGAGTGAGATTCCTCTCCACTGTGCCTCCAGCTGGGGCTGGGGGATCCTGAAAGAGGGTGTACAAACACAGTGTGCAAACAGAGCATGCTTCAAAATCCCTAACCTGTCCTGAAATGGCTTGCTTTATCTGATACCATGACGCACGCGACAGACACTGACAATTTACATGGCACATCACCCCTGCAAGCAGCGATCCTGCCAGGCTCACCAGTTCAACAATACCTGGGGAAGCATTGCAACAATTTCTCCTGAATATTGGCCACAAACATGCTTTATATCGCTGGTAGCTGCAGGGTCATTTCACAGGTCTATATTTAGAGAACTCAGAAATTCTGTTCCGACTAAAAGCCAGTCATAGTACGATCTAGTAACTCTTCTCAGGAAATATGCTCCATTAGGTCTTATTTCTTTTTGGATTTTACTTAGGTTTATTGCATTAGATGAAAACAAACAACAGCTTTTTACTTCTATTTGTGTATCCACATGCCCTTTACATGGTATCTGAGTGATGGAGGAGTCTGGGCTCTGTTGTCCACACCCCACCAAGAAGCTCCAGTGCTACTAAGGTACGGTCACAAGAAGAAGACATAATAAAGAGGAACATATGCAGGATGGAGCAGTGTGCCTAGCGTGAAGCATGAAACCAAACAAGGCATCAACTGATGAAACCATCAATCCAATTCAGCAGCTGCTTCTGATCGGTGGTGACATGCTGCAGATCACTGTCACTTTCTGGCTACCAGTACAGAGCTCCTTTGCAGAAGGATGCTGATGTGAAATAACCCTGTAAGACATGACTGGAGGAAAAAGTTGAAGGAAGGCAAATTGTATGACAAAGTCTGATTTGGACATGAGCATAGAATCATAGAATATGTCAAGTTGGAAGGGGCCCATAAGGACCGTTGAGTCCAGCCCCCTGCTGATGGGGCTTGATAAGCACTGAGAAAGGATTTTATAGACTATGCTCTATGCCCAGCTCTGCAAAACGCACCGCCGCCTACCTCTCATTCACATACAGTGTTCTGCTCTGTGCTGCGTTCTTGGCCCTTTCTCCCTTAAATGAAGATCCAGTTTCCCTTCTGGTTGTTCCAGGTGAAAATGCTAGCAAGGGAGATCTGCATTAACATTCGGTATCTGCTGTCAGTTTCCACCGAGTGTACAGCCATGCCCGTGCCCCTCTCCTGCTCCTCCAGCAAGCTCTGGCAGCAGCATACAGGCTGCTGCTCTTGCACTCCTGTGCTGAGAGCCACCCACTGCAGGGCCACCCACCTGCAGGGCTGCTGCTCTTCACCTTCGCTCTTCATCTTTTCTGCTATCTGCTCTACCCAGACCTCCCTGTACATTGAGGCCAACAGGAAAATCCCTGCCATTGATCAGAGGTCAAGGCATAGCCCCCATCTCAGAGATGAAGATGTGGAGCAACCAAAATATTCTGTGATGCTCTGCCTGTGTTTCACAGCTCTGCTCCTCAGTAGTGGGTGTTTTACCAGCCGTTCCCTGTCCACAGATTGTAATAGTATGCACTTACGTGTGTACTGTAACATCTCAGTGTTTAATTTGTCTTAGTAAGCAAATGTGCTCATCTTGTTTTAAATTAAAAGCTTGGCTCAAAAAAGTTAACTGCATGAATATTGTAAAATCCTATAAAGTATTTCAGGGCCCTGTGGTATTCTGTTTGCAGCACGAAGGTTGAACAGTGTTTGTGAAGAAAGTGTGCATGAAATGGACAAAGTGCTGGCTCACCATCGGGCTGTGAGGGGCAGCAGGGAATAGGGAGCGGTCACGGCGTGGGCTGTGCCTCGTGGGATGCTCCATGGATTGGTACTGCACCCAACGCACCATGACGTTTCTGCCAGCTTTCCTGAAGCAAGTCTAAAACCACCAATAATAAAAAAGTTGCGGGTGAGGCTGGTGTGACACCAAGCAGTGGTCAGAGCTGGGCATCCATTCAGAGCAATCTGGAGCATTTGTGTCTGTTCAGGAAAAACAATTTCCCTTGCCCCTCTGCAGTACTGACCTTTGAGTTGAGGCTGAAAGCCTCAGGTCAGCCACATGGCTGAGGTAGCTGTGAGTGCTCGGAGCAGGCTTGGGAAGGTCTCGTGGGTATTCGCCATACAGGGATTCCTGTCTACCTCCTGGATGCTGGAGCGTGCAGAAAGACAATGATGTCATGTAGAGGCTGTCAAGTAGGCGGGGTGGCCTGGGGTTCTTCCCACAAGGTCCCACTTTGCTGAGATGCTGCAGAAGCAGAGAGGATTTGCAGGTAACCAGTGTTTAATCTCCATTTGGGTTGTCCATGAAGGAAACACGGAACGGAGATGGTGGTGCTTTGGAGTACTTCACAACTGAGCAGGGCCAAGGTTCCCACACCAAACCCGTAGGATGGGGGACTGCAGCCTAGAAATCAGGCACTCGAAAAAGGATTATGGCAACACAGGGGTCCAATGTCAGCCCCCTCTGAGAAAAAATGCATTCTCTGCATGCCTCAAGAGAGGGGTAACAAGTAAGGCTTGGTCAATGATTTTATCTCTGTATGCACGGCATTGGGAGACCACATTGAGGACCTGGGAACAGTTCATGGGAGGGATTCAGGTGACTAGAAGCATCTGAGCCAGGCTCTCTTGCTTTCCTTTTAGTCACTGGAGGTGTTTTTGGGGAGTGACACATTGCATCCTAATGTGGGCTTTATAAAGGACGTAGAAAGGCTGCTGAAGACACAGAAAAGACCCCCAAAAAGATGTAATGTATAGAGGAAATGATGAAATACGTGAGATTCAAAGAGTTTGTTTTGTTCAGACTGCCAGAAATAAAACCAAAACATCATTTGATTGCAACCTGGAAAACCCTGAGAGGAAGAAAATATCAGTTAGCAAATGGCTTGTTAATCTCAGGGCAGAGGAAAATATAATGAGATCCAGTGGTTGGATGCTGAAAACAGAAATTATGAGTAAGGAAAAATAATGCACTAATATTAACTTGTCACGAGTAGCTATTACAGCAGCAGTTGGGGAAGGAGCCAGCTCTTTGCCTCCTGAGGACTCCCATCAACAGGTGGACACTTCTCTGGAAGACAGCCTTTGACTCTGGTCAAACACAAGTTGTTAGGCTTGAGGAGAAACACAGGAATATCGTGTAGTAGCTGTGACACCTGCAGTGAGGTGAGGGAACCTGCTGTTCCTTAAGGGGCTCAAACTCTCTGGATCAATGAGCGAAAGGATTAGGAACTCATTTTGTCTCGCAGCAGTCATTGATTGTTTTTTGAAACTCCATAATTTAGACACGCCCATCAAGCAGAGGGACAGGCAACAAGGCTGGTTAGGCACATTGCCTGTCGCTGCACTGAGGACTCCTGTGGGAGTTATAGAAATGCAAAATCTAGTTATTAAATTAAATCAGCCCCACTGAGGAGTCAATAGGCAGACTGGCACAGTTTTTCAAAAAGAAGCCTTGCTGTCGGGGCTGCCATTTTCCAGTAAAAATAACCATTATGTGCCAAGTATGCCTTTTGCAGACATTCATCCAACAAATACCTGCTCATATAAAGTCATGGTTTGAGTGGGTGATGCAGAAAATAGGGCAGCCTAATCAGAGGTAAGCTGAAATCAAGGTTACCATACCATATTCCAGGTTAAAATATAAAACATCTATTCTTCAGGACATGAGTACATCCCAGCGGGTAGGACTGTTGTATTCAGCATGCAGCTGATGCAGATGATGCTGGTGTATCACAAACATTCCCACCCCATTTGCAGTGCCTCCCCTACCCCTGCCTGCTGTTCCTGACCCTGTGACTCTCTGTGCTGAGCTCTGTGCCAGGCAAAGGCAGGGGCCTTTATGTTTTATGTTTGCATTCTCAGCTTCACCCCATCATTAATTAACCTGTACCCTAGTCAAATACACTAGTTTCAGCTTTATGCCGGTGGTTCTGGCATTGCAGAGTCCTGAGGAAATTGGCTGATGTAGTTGCCAAGCCACTCTCCATGATATTTGAAAAGTCATGGCAGTCGGGTGAAGTCCCTGGTGACTGGAAAAAAGGGAAACATCGCACCCATTTTTAAAAAGGGTAGAAAGAAGGACCCTGGGAATTACCAACCTGTCAGCCTCATTCTTATGCCTCAGAAGATCATGGAACAGATCCTCCTAGAAGCTATGCTAAGGCACATGGAAGACAGTTAGGTGATTCAAGACAGCCAGCAAGGTTTCACCAAGGGCAAGTCCTGCCTGACCAACCTAGTGGCCTTCTATGATAGAGTGACTACATCAGTGGACAAGGGAAGAGCTACAGATGTCATCTATCTGGACTTCTGTAAGGCCTTTGACATGGTCCCCCACAACATCCTTCTCTCTAAATTGGAGAGAGATGGATTTGATGGGTGGACTCTTCAGTGGCTGAGGAATTGGTTGGATGATCGCATCCAGAGGGTAGTGGTCAATGGCTTAATGTCCAGATGGAGATTGGAGCAAGTATTGTCCCTCGGGGGTCTGTACTGGGATTAGTCCTGTTTAATATCTTCATCAATGACATAGACAGTGGGATTGAGTGCACCCTCAGCGAGTTTGCAGATGGCAAGCAGTGGTGTGGTTGACATGCCTGGGGGATGGGATGCCACCCAGAGCAACCTGGACAAGCTCAAGATGTGGGCCCATGTGAACCTCATGAGGTTCAACAAGGCCAAGTGCAAGGTCCTGCATGTGGGTTGGGGCAACCCTCAGTATCAATACATGCTGGGGGATGAAGGGATTGAGAGCAGCCCTGCAGAAAAGGATTTGGTGGTACTGGTGGATGAACAGCTGGACATGAGTCAGCAATGTGCGCTTGCAGCCCAGAAGGCCAACCGTATCCTGGGCTGCATCAAATGCAGCATGGGCAGCAGGTCAAGGGAGGTGATTCTGCCCCTTTACTCCGCTCTCATGAGACCACACCTGGAGCACTGCGTCCAGCTCAGGGGGCCCCAACATAAGACGGACATGGAGCTGTTGGAGTGGGTCCAGAGAAGGGCCACAAAAATAATCAGAGGGCTGGAGCACCTCTCCTATGAAGAAAGACTGAGAGAGTTGGGGCTGTTCAGCCTGGAGAAGAGAAGGCTCTGGGAAGACCTTATTGTGGCCTTTCAGTACTTAAAGGGGGCTTATAAGAAAGATGGGGACAGACTTTTTAGCAGGGCCTGTAGCAATAGGACAAGGGGTAATGGTTTTAAACTAAAAGAGGGTAGATTCAGACTAGATATAAGGAAGAAATTTTTTACAATGAAGGTGGTGAAACACTGGAACAGGTTGCCCGGAGAGGTGGTAGATGCCCCATCCCTAGAAACATTCAAAGTCAGGTCGGATGGGGCTCTGAGAAACCCAATCTAGTTGAAGATGTCCCTGCTTATTGCAGAGGGGTTGGACTAGATGGCCTTTAAAGGTCCCTTCCAACCTGAACTATTCTATGATTCTATGTTTCTATGTTCCTCTGCAGTACCAAATTGGAGTTATATCAAATACAAAAACTGCAGATACAAATCTGTGCATTCAGACATTCATTTGATGCTTGCCTTAGTTTTCCCACAGACAAGATGTATGCAATAATTTAAGTATAACAAATAAATACCAAAACTTGTAGGACCATAATGAACAAACCCTTCTGAAATGGTCTGACATTCTCTGGAGAAAAGCTAAGTTTTCTGTTTATGTTTTAATGAAAACCAGCCAAAGATTTTGGGTGACCCAAGCTTCAAGTTCAGAAAATAAACTGCCTGTGTTATGCTGAACTGGTCTATTAGTATGGATGACAAGAGGCACTCCGCTCTTCAGTTACACAGAGAATGATTGATTTCACATGGTAATGCCCTCTCTCCATCAGTGTCCTACAAATGGAGTCACAATAGCATCTTGCAGTCTTGCTTGAATGCTTGCAATTGTGTAAGAAACAGCAGAAATCCACACTAAATCCTCACCCTTGATGCTGAGAAGAGCATGGGTTTTAAAAAAAGACCCTAAACCACCTCTGAGCACAGCAGCCCCTGGAAGATGCAATATCTTGGCCCTGGATTGTATTATTTCCAAATGGGTTCATGTCAATTTGAAAGACACTTTAAGAAGATAGAACAGTTCCTCAGTAATTACAGCTACACCAGCTTAATTTACAAACTCCTGTAAATCTGTTGACAAATGGTAATAGTGGTATTTAATCATGGTTCTGATATCAGATTTCTACTGCTTTGTTACTCTCTGTGCCTTTCATTGCCAATTTCATCCTAAGCACCCTTCCTTTTTCAAAGATGTACAAAGGAAAAATTTCTCTGAGACTTGACTGTCTGGAAATGCACCATGATGCAGGTTTCGTTCTCCTGGGAGAGTGAAATGGTTGTGCCAAAAGCTTTGTATTTTCCAACAGCTTTGTGTGTTAGGAAATGCTGAAGAAATGTATTTTAGGAAATGCTTAGGGAAGGGAAGGGAAGAGAAGAGAAGAGAAGAGAAGAGAAGAGAAGAGAAGAGAAGAGAAGAGAAGAGAAGAAGGCAAAGAAGAAGAGAAGAGAAGGCAAAGAAGCCACTTTAATTGACAACTGCTCAGGAAATTAGACTGCTCATAAAATGCTGAGCCTCGGCTATACAAAAACATAGACCCTGTCTCCACTGATCCAGAAGAGAGTTAGTCATTCTTAGATACCCTTGAGAATCTAGGCCTGAAAGTCTGATTTGAGAAACAATAAAAAAAAAAAGAAAACTCAGACTTTCTTTTGCATCACTGTTTGCCCATGGGGGAACCACCAGGTGCACTTCTGAGAGTAACAGAGGGCAGGCAGGTCTCTCAATTCTGAGAGCCACAAGTCAACCACAACTCTTTTTGATGCTGTAGTTATTCAACACATTCTTCAAATTATTCATCAATTCCCCCAAAATAGATCAACTTAAAATCTCTAAAACTCAAGCCCTAAATATGTTTGTTTTAAAAAAAACAACTACCATCACCACATAGAGTTGCTCTCCCTTCTGCAAGCAACAATCCTTTTAGCAAGAGCAGTACTTAGGCAAGGTATACATGGCCTTGCTGCCCATGATGAAAATATTAGCTAGCCCAGAGAGCCCATAGAGCTCTGCTGGGGCCATGGGTGATGCTGGGGTGCCGGTGAGCCTGATGCCTGATACCCAGGTGAGTTTGGCTCCCCAGGATGCACAGGGAGCCCCAGGACCAGGAGGAAGGCAGGAGCAGGGGTGGGTGGTTGGATATGCAGCACAGCCCTGGGGTGCCTGCCACTCCCCAGGACCTGCTCCAGGCAAACCTGGCCCTGGCATGGTGTCAGGGGAGACTGGCTGCAGCTGCATGTCTGCGTGGCTCCCGCACCCATTGCCAGCTGCAGGAGTCAGAACTCTCTACCCATGCCCTTAGGCTGGAGCAGGGGTAGCAAAACCTTGGTGAGAGTAACAGGAACAATAACGAAAAAATCATGTACCTAAGAAATTAACTACACAATCTGAAATATTTTTAATACAATTAATTGCACTTGGAGCTTTGCTTGACATCAACTAAGCCAGCTATTAAATATTTTTTATGAGAACCTTAGGAAGATTTGATGTTATAAACCATTAAATCCAAATATTATAATGTATTTTCCCCCTCGCCCAGCACAAACACCTTATTAATCATGTTGCACCCATTGCAAGCTATATCTACTTCAGTGATTTTTGTCCAGCCCGCTAAACTATTGTAATCTATCTATTGCTTAAATTTCCTGTAATGGATTGTCAGAAGTCCTCTGTGCAAGATGCTGAGTGAGTGATCAGAAGAATCGTGTTTTTTTCCTGCCTTTTCAACATTTTCATGCATTATCTTTAGTGACTCATGTGCTTCAGTTTTTCCAGGTGTGCTTCAGGGGAAAATGAAAATAACCCACATCCAGCATACACTCAGCCTCTCAGGAGAAAATGCAAGGTTTTGTTATTAGTTCTAAACAAGATTTTCTGCTGTGAAAGATCAACTTAGAGCCATTCCTGTTCCCGGTATCCTCTAGGCAGGAAGTCTCTTCTCAGACTATTAATGGCTTGCTATTTTTTTCCTATGGAAAAACAACAAACAAACAAAGGATCATCACTGGCAATGCTGTTGATATTACAAGTTCATTTGCCAGAGGAAATATATAGATTTTCAAATGAAAACTACTCTATAAATCTATGTATAAATATATAGTTTTTCATTCCTCTCAGCATAGCCATTTGCAGATCTGCACTAAACAATGATTTCAATGCTAGTGCTGTAAAAGTGTCAGTCAGCAGCTCTGTTGCTTCTGGCCCTGGTGGTAATAGATTGGCTAAGAAATCTGGACACGTTCATTTTGCAAAGGGATTGTGTGCTGCTGGAGGTAATGCACATCAGATGAGATGTCATGCTCGCAGAAGAAGTGCAGAAGCATTAAGACAAGCCAAATTCTGGGCTGTTCATATTCTCCTTTACCAGTCAGGATGTCAGGTTAAGGACTGAATTTATAAATACTGGAACAGGGTTTGTTGCATGACAGAAGCTCTTGGAGAAAAGAAATAGGTTCGACTTTTTGCCTTATTATGTCGCAAAGAAAACTAATTATCTGTGTTCACAGTTTAAATCAAATAAAGATGTTTGGATGGGGAACTATATCGAGATTTCAGGAAAAAAAAATGCTTCAAATGTCACATGCTGAGGCCTGCTCTGTATGACAGAGGATCGTGAGGACGGAAGCAGAAAACAGCATCCGGCTGTGCTTTGTGCTGCACAGGTTTCTGAACAGTTCGGAACAGCCCTGTGAAGATTTGCAATGGTTTTAGAAACAACTGTCTCCAATTAGCACTAGTTCTTGGCTCACATTTGAAAGCCAGTTTCGGGTCAGTGGTAACTTCCCCGAAGAAGGAGTGAGGGGAAAAAAAATCTCTGTTGGGGAATTAGTGAGAGCCAGAGATATGGCTATGATTTCTTCGCGGCTGTGGAGGCACTAAGTGGAACAGGGAGGGGGGGAGGACTGTGGCGGGATGTTGTCTTGGGTGTAGCTGTGGAGAGCACGTGTAGCAGCTAGAAGTAGAGTCTAACGTGCCTCTCCTTAGCTTTTTGTCTTTCAGTCTTCTTGCCTATCATGATTTGACTAATCCTTTAAATATATTTTGTGTTCATTTCTCAAATAACCAGCAAACATATGGTGCTAATGAGAACTAGAGAGGGTTTGTTTTTTTTAATGAACAAGAGCAGCTGGTAAGCAGAACATAAGATTAAAAATGGAGGGAAAAAAATAAGCCCAGGGGGATAGATATGGTTATTAATCACAGCAGAATTCCTCAGCTCTCTCCTCTGACGAGAAGAATCAGGTGGAGTGGGACACCAGTGACCTTGAGACAAGTACATGACAGCCTGTTGCACTGGATGACAAATAAATGATTGTCTGATACACTCGACTGTGTCAAGGCTCTCCACAGTGGCAGAGATGCTCTGCCTGTCCCCATGCAGGCAGCCTTGCTGGCGGTGGCACCTCCAGCTGCCCAAGCCTCCACCACTGCATGGTCCTTCAGCCAGGGGGGAAGACTGAGCCGCCCGTGTGAGTGCAATCTGCAGCGGGGCAGGTGAGCACGGACTGGCAGCAACACATCTGAAAGGAAAACATTTGAAAGGGGGAGAAAATAGCTCCAGTACATCCAGGGGTAAATTTGCCGTTTCTGAGTGGTTCCGCGTTGCTGGGAGGGTTTGTGACAGATGCTCACAGCTTTCATTAAATGAAACCCACTTGATTTTCTGCTATTTAAACATGTTGTCCTAACCAACACAGAACAATAAGGGAGCATTCCCAGGATGCACTGACTGAGAGGCTGGAAAGGCAGTCACTTTCCTAACATAAACCTCCATTCTGCCCAGTAGCCCAGAGTTTCTGCTGCACTATAACATTATTTTTTTAAATCAAGCCTACTGCAGTTAATGACTTGAGGCAGACAGAGACCAGCTAATAGCTTTGGTGCTAACTTACCCTCACCATGAAAGACATACTTTTCAAGACTGCTGTGAATCAATCTGCCGCTTCCACTCAACAGATCTTGTCTGCAATGCATTAAACCTTGTTTCTGCTGGAAACCTCCTTCTCACACAGTTACTGTCAGCCTGCAGTCAGGGTACCTCATACCCCCTCCTAGACAACATCTGGGTCAGGACTGAGGTTACTACAGGCATTACCTGTCCTGTGATGATGGGAGCCCCAGGTTTTCAGGGCCCCTGAGCACCTTCAGCTGTGTTGGCTCCACAGATGTGGTTGTCCCTGTCTATCAGACCCTGCAGTCTTTGCTAGACAAACCCGTTTCGTTTGTAGGTGTGGTTTACTATTCATAGAATCATAGAATCATAGAATGTTAGGGGCTGGAAGGGACCTCTGGAGATCATCGAGTCCAACCCTCCTGCCAGAGCAGGACCAATCTAGGGCAGGTTACACAGGAACGCATCCAAATGGGTCTTGAAAGTCTCCAGAGAAGGAGACTCCACAACGTCTCTGCGGAGCCTGTTCCAGTGCTCTGTAACCCTCACAGAAAAGAAGTTCTTCCTCATGTTGAGGTTGAACTTCCTGTGCTCCAGCTTGCATCCATTGTCCCTTGTCCTATCGCAGGGCACAAGTGAAAAGAGGTTGCCCCTTTCCTCTTGACACCCAGCCCTCATATATTTATACACATTAATCAGATCCCCTCTCAGTCTTCTCTTCTCCAGACTAAAAAGCCCCAGGTCTCTCAACCTTTCCTCTTAAGGCAGGTGTTCCAGTCCCTTAATCATCCTCATAGCCCTCCGTTGGACTCTCTCCAATAGATCTCTGTCCCTCTTGAACTGGGGAGCCCAGAACTGAATGCAATACTCCAGGTGAGGTCTCACCAGGGTAGAGTAGAGGGGGAGGAGGACCTCCCTCCATCTGCTGGACACACTCTTCTTAATGCACCCCACGATACCATTGGCCTTCTTGGCCACAAGGGCACATTGCTGTCCCATGGATAACTTGTTGTCCACCAGGACTCCAAGGTCCTTCTCCACGGAGCTGGTCTCTAACAGATCGCCTCCTAACCTGTACTGGTGCATTTTATTACTCCTTCCCAGGTGCAGGACTCTGCACTTATTCTTGTTGAACCTCATTAGGTTTCTCTTTGCCTAGCTCTCCAGTCTGTCCAAATCACGCTGAATGGCTGCACAGCCTTCAGGTGTATCAGCCAAATCTCCGAGCTTCGTATCATCAGCAAACTTGCTGAGAAGACACTCTGTCCCTTCATCAAGGTCGTTGATGAAGATGTTGAACAGGACTGGACCCAGCACTGATCCCTGGGGGACTCCACTAGTTACAGGTCTCCAGCTGGACTTGGTGCCATTGATTTAGGCTCTATTGTGTAGCCAGTTCTTAATCCATCTCACTGTCTGTTCTTCTACCTCACACTTCCTGAGCTTTCTCACGAGGATGTTATGGGAAACTGTGTCAAAGGCCTTGCTAAGGTCAAGGTAGACTACATCCACTGGTCTCCCTGCATCTACCCATTCAGTCACAACATCATAGAATGCTATCAGGTTAGTCAAGCATGATTTCCCCTTGGTAAATCCATGCTGACTACTCCTGATAACCTTCTTCTCTTCTATGTGCTTAGAGATTACCTCCAGAATGAGCCGCTCCATCATTTTTCCAGGGATGGAGATGAGGCTGAATGGTCTGTAGTTTGCTGGATCTTCCTTCTTGCCTTTTTTGAAGACTGGAGTGACATTGGCTTTCCTCCAGTCCTCAGGCACCTCTCCTGTTTGCCATGATCTTGCAAAAATGATGTAGAGTGGTAGAGCAACAACATCAGCCAGTTCTCTCAACACTCTTGGGTGCATCTCATCGGGGCCCATGGACTTGTGTGTATTCAATTTCCATAACTGATCACTAACCCAGTCTTCACTGACTAGTGGAGAGTCTTCCCTCCTCCAGGCTTCCTCTCCTACATCCAGGGTCTGGAGATCACAAGGGCTGGCCTTAGGATTAAAGACCGAAGCAAAGAAAGTATTCAGCAACTCTACCTTCTCTGCATCCTCGGTTATCAGGGTTGCCACCTCATTCAGCAGAGGGCCCACACTTTCCCTGTTCTTCCTTTTGATAATGATATGTTTGAAGAAGTCCTTTTGGTTCTCTTTTACTTCCTTTGCCAGTTTTAGTTCTAAGAGGGCTTTGGCCTTTCTTGTTGCCTTCCTACACGTCCTGACAACTTCCCTATAGTTCTCCCAAGTGACAAGACCCTTCTTCCATGAACTGTAAATTTCTTCTGTGAGATTTCCTTCAGAAGCTCCTTGCTCATCCATGCAGGTCTCATAGCACGTCTACCCAATTTTTTACTCAAGGGAACGCACCTATCTTGGGCTTGGAGGAAGTGGTATTTAAAAATTGACCAACTTCCTTGGGCTGCTTTGCCCTCCAGAGTCTTAGTCCATGGGATTCCTGCAAGTAGATCTTTGAAGAGTACAAATTAGGCCCTACGGAAATCCAGGGTTGTAATCGTACTTATTGCCCTACTTCTACCTTGTAAAATACTAAACTCCGCCATGTCGTGATCACTGTTGCCAAGGCTGTTCCCAATCTTAATGTCCCCAACTAGTCCTTCTTTATTCGTTAATAGAAGGTCCAGCAGTGCACCTCTTCTCGTTGGTTCCTCCACTACCTGCATTAAGAAGTTATCATCGATGCACTGCAAGAGCCTTTTTGAATGAACATGTCTAGCTGTGTGGGCTTCCCAACAAATATCAGGGTGATTAAAGTCACCCATGAGTACCAAAGAGTGTGTTCTACAGGCTACCTCCAGTTGTCTGTAGAAGGCCTCATCAACATCTTCTTCTTGGTTTGGTGGTCTATAGTAGACCCCCACAACAGTTTCACTCCCCTTTGCATGACCCTTAATTCTTACCCACAAGCTTTCAACCTGTTCTACCTCCCCCCCTGTGTAGAACTCAATACATTTCAGTTGCTCTTGCACATAAAGAGCAACACCACCGCCTCGCCTTGTTGGTCTGTCTTTCCTAAATCCATGACAACGTTCCAGTCATGGGAGTTGTCCCACCATATTTCAGTGATCGCAACTATATCATAGTCATGCAATCTAAGGCAGATCTCCAGCTCCTCCTGCTTATTTCCCATACTCCATGCATTGGTATATAAGCACTTCAGAGAGGGATTTAAGCCACCAGTTTTCACTCTTGCTATCTGACCATTCCTGGCCACTCCCGTGGTTACTAACTTATTAGTGAGCCCTGTGTTATTATTGCCCCATGTACCACCATTATCCACCTCGAGTAGGACATCAGTCTGAAGGCTGTCCTTAGGCTCATCTCTAGTGAGCCTGGTTTTATCCCCTTCCCCCTTCGAGCCTAGTTGTCCTCTGGTCTTTGCACATGTCTGGCCATAAAAGATAGAAATTATCCGGCCTAGTTTTAGATGTCCATATGTGAGCCAGTCCGTAGGTTTCTCCTGTAGTCCAAGGACAGAGAAAGAAGGTGTGACTTGTCTCCTCCTGATACAGACATGATATGCTGGACAGATTAGTAGCTTTAGAACCCTGTCCCTACTGTGGTCATGTCAAGGACAAAGGACAGTCCCACCCCTCTGTGTGCTTACTGGAGCACCCTTCGAGCCCAGTAACTGTGGGGCAGAAATATGATTACAGTCCCACTTCCCTGTTCCCCTCAGCAGGCTAAGGACATTTAGAGACACTGGTGGCACTTTCAGAAGACAGTGTTGGTCCTTTTGGTTCTGGGAATGGTGGAGAAGGACAGGCATGGTCCAGTGAAACCTTTAGCTAACCTTTATTTGAAAGGATCCAGGTCTCATCCACTGAGACCCACCTCATGATGCAAACCAAAGTGCAGGAAAAGGGGCGGCTGCAATGTGTGTTCTTAATCTGAACTGAAGCACTGGTGTGGACGCACCTTGAGAGCATTTAACAGGCTGCAGCATGAACGCTACCCATTGCTGGTTTCTATGGCACTATTGATCTCACAATTATTACACTGAGGGATAATGATGATTTACACAACACAAAAGCAGCCTCTTTTCCAAAAAGAATCTTCTTTGGCAAAGTCCTAATCCCTCTAACTTTGTCCAGTTCATTATCTTAATTTCCAGAGTCAAACAGATGCTGCAGTAAAGTGACCGCTCTGAGCAGGAGTCTGCACCATGTCTTTTCCTCCTTGAACAGTGTAGGCACCTTTTACTCCTCTGAGGTTTACTGAAGTTAGATTTTTCTTATTATTGAGTAAAATGTACATTGTTATAGCTACAAGGGCAGAAGATCAGTCATTGTAACAAAGGATTATGATTTTTTTACAAGGTGAGATCATAAGAAACTGGCTATATGGGAGAAAGTGCTTGTTTGAACATGTTATTTGCACCAGTAGCAGAGAGAATCCTCACAGCTGAACGACAGTAAGTGGCTTTTTCTGTTTAGTGAAATATAAAAAATATTGTCTAGATAAGCTGCATGAATAATGGAAGTGCTCAACTCCACTTGGGACACTCTCACTGTCTTGCAGGATTGGGCTCCTTTTGTATCTGGGAAAGGAAAAATTGAAAAGATAAGAGTGGGAGATGATTGCTGCTGCTAACAGCGGTGAAGAATGAGTGCAGCTGCATTAGGTTTTGCCCCCTGCGTGGTAACAGCTTTTCTAGGAACAGAGAGATGCTGTATGCTGTGGGTTTTAACGGAAAAGGGGGTGCGTGAAACTTCAGGGGAATAGCTGAAGATCCTGGGTTCAGAGAGAGAAGGAAACTGTTCCAAATCCATTTGCTCCTTATGTCAACCTGGAAAGCCTTTGGTGGACATAAGCATCAGGCATGCTGTGGCAGCCCATCTTTGTGCCTAGAGAATGCTCTCCTGCTGTATGCTCAGCACCAGCAGTCTGTTCAGGAAAAGGCTCCGCGTGGCACGCTCGCGCTGGGGCTGAAAAGTGCTATTTGAGCTGTTTGTGCTCTGAGATTCTCACTAGCCCGTTGTGGGGGATGCAGACTTTCAAGACCTGGCTAAGGCAGCTCTGTCTTATTCACTCCCCTATGATGATTATAGCGATATTTTTTGCTGCCGATAGTGCTGAGAGAGAAAGGTCCCTTGGTGTGTGCCTGAATGTAGCACAGTGTAACACAACACGGTGCTCCCTCCTATCTCTCCCAGACCCCCCCCATCAACCTCTCAGCAGGGAGAAAAAAGCTCATGTAAAAGGGATGTTTACACTGATGTTATTCAAATGAACAACGTACAAATAAAATGATATTTAGGCATTGCCTTTGCCTCTCAGTAAATTTCTCCAAGCAAAATTGCCCACAATGGTACTTGAGCCTCCTTGGGGGGTTCATAGCTGTTGGCAGTATGTTTTTTCCTGCCTGCTACAGTTCAAGGAGAAAAAATATTCCTTACTGTACTGGCATAGCCCACAAACTTGCCAAGGCTCATATGTGAAACACTTGTCTTAAGAAAAGCCAGGAGGAGGAAGAGACCTGAAAAACAGCAAAAAACAGGCAAAGGGAGACATTTGCAGTTATACAAAATCCCTCTGATTTAAATGTTTCCATAACTTGTTACAAAATTCAGCATTTGTAAGTAAGAATAAAAACTCACTGTATTGAACAGTTGTTGGATATCATTTGTGCAGAACAGAAATATTCTAGGGCCAAAAATCAATACTCAGAGGGGACTGAATGGCTCAAGCTATGGGTGAGCATATGGAAGATGCTATGAAGAGCTTAGCACTTTGAAATTCACCCAGGTCTGTAGAAGTGGAAACTAATTTCCAACTAACGCCTTTTCTGAGGCCATTAGTTAGAACCTGTCAAGTTAATACGACCTCTCTTTCCAATTTCAAGAGCGCAAATGCTTCTGTTCCCTATTTTCAGGCAAAAAGCAGTCTTAGCTATTAGACTGGAAAAAAACCCTAGCCACAGAAACAGAAACAGTTCCTCCAAGGCAGGGCAATTGCATATTGTAGGAAATTTGCACAGCCATGGGTCATGCATTGGAGAACAGTGTTGAGTGTAGTCAAACTTACATAAGCTTGATTTGATTGACTACGGGATAGAAAGGAAGAATAATAATATTGACAAAAGGAGTTTTAAGGAAATGAAATGATTCCAGAAGAGCTTCACCTTTCCTGATTAAAAACCCAAGGGCTGCTGAGCAGGGACTTACCTCAGTCACTCTCATTGCTCCAGAATAGTCAGTGGTTGAACACTTCAAAGAAAAAAACCCACCACTAAACCCAGATTGTAGATTTGATGACAACCGTAATCTATCAGCCACTGATAGTTTCAGCATATGCTGGAGCCAGAGGATTTTATCTAACTGTAATTGGGAGCTGACAGGTGATGAGCAGGTCTGTCTTTGCCTGCTGGAGAAAAGCTCCTTTCTGTCCTGCTGCAGCATGACTAATTTACCCCCCAAATAATACCTTCTGCTCAGCAGATCAGATGGAAAGCACTGGTTGGGAGCAAACCTTAGACCTGTAGGTCAGCTGTGCCATTGCCTGGGCAAGTCAGAAATGTCAGAAACAGCAGAATTATAGATGTGACTCAGCTGGTGATGTTTTGGGAGGAAGACCGTTGCAGGAGGGCTGGCTGTCTGGCAGTCAGCCCCCATGACCTGCAGTACCCCTGGGAATGGGAAGGGTGAAAGGTCCCTCTCTGAGTAGCCCAGCTCCAGAGGGAAGATGTCCATGTCGGATCCAGCTGAGCTCAGAGGCAGTGGGTAAGGTTACTGGTACGTCCTGGTCTGACGTGAGTGACCACATCATTAGTTGTTGTGAGGTATGTGTACTGCAGAGCACAGAAACTTGTGAGCTGGTACAAGACCTCACTTCAGTGTTTTCCTTCTCCTGCGGAGACTCAAGCTGGTACTTTCAGATACAGTGAAAGATTTTTTAAACATTGGGTCACTTGGTTTCTCTACAAAGAGATGAGAATAAACATATCAAACTCTCTTTGCACGACCTACTCAGGAGAATATAATAACCAGCCACTTCCATGATCCATAAAGATTTAGAGATAGCAGTTGCTATTTCTCTTCGCCTGCTGAGAAGCTGCTTACATTTCCATAGGGCTCTCATTGCCTCAAGCCTGACCTAACCAAGACAGTGGGCAGCCTATCCTGCAGCTGTTACTTGAGCCTTTTCATGAGCCTTTGTCATTTACTTTTACACAGAGCAACTTCAAATCTTAGTGACCTACTTTCAGGTCTGTTTATCTGCAAGAAATGAGAAGTGGCCCATGCCCGTTGTGCTTCTGCGCTTCACTGGCTGAGATGAAGTCCTGCACGCATGCTGCAATGCAATGGGCCATGCTCCCCGAGAGACCCCCCAGCTGGAGACAGCTCCTCATCCTCCCTGTGTGCTTCCGGCACCAGGTGACACTGCCACCACCACAGCACAGTCCCCTGGCAAAGCACATCCTGCACAGGAGGAGGCTAATATCAGCTGGCTGTATTACTTTCTTTCCTGAGCACTGAGAAAAAAAATATCTTCCTTTCTTTGCAAGATGACTGTATGTGCTGTAGATTATATCCATCGTACTCCTGTCTGTATTATCTGCATTAATCTAGTACAGTGTGGGATGAAAATGTGCCCCTGAGACTAAGCATGTATGTAACTTTAACTACCAGCTGCCAAAGTGGATGCAAAGTTATCTCTTCAAGCTACGCATAAAACCCTGTGGATAGTGACATTAAGTAGCTGTCTTGTATGCAATGCAGGCATCACATTTGTGTTAGTGTGTTGACACACCATTATATTTCTCAAAAAGGCAAATTAGAGCAATGGTATGAAATTTTGTCTTGAGAGCCTGATAATTTTTTACGGTTCTAGGGAACAGCATTAAGATAGACTGTAAAATGGTGTGTAAATATTATAATGATGAGTTATTCCTTCCTGCTTACTAAGAAGCAACAGACATCACTGGTAGAAGCCAGCATATCCCATATGAATTACTTGCATTATATTTTAACAACTGCTGCATGTACTGATTGCTTTTAGTTCATAGGGACCAAAGATAATGTTACGAATACTCAAAGGAAAACTTACATTTCATATACTGCAGCTAACCATCTCCTCAGCTGGCTCCTTTGTCCTGCTCTTGCTATGAAGACAACCATGTGGGATCTTCCTTTTCTATCTTTTTTTTTCTTTTTTCTGCCACCAGTTTTGATGTCACTCTGAACATGTGCAATAAATCTTGAAACACTTGTTTCAGGGTCTAGCTGTGTGGCACCCTGTGCTATAGGTGCCTACAAGGATGGATTCCCTGTGTCCTTCAGATTGCTGGGAAGACGGCATGTGTTGCCAGAGCCATTGTGGTATAACCTTGGGCCTGCACAACCCTTCCTCCTCCTAAACCACAAGAGCCAGGGGCATTATTTTGTCTGTGGCACCACAGCCTTTATCAAGAAAAAGGACTGGGATGGGGGGAGGACTGCAGCCACCACGCCATGTCACCTTTTTTGGGCATCACCTCTCCCTGCGAGTGCTGTTGTTAGCCTATTACTCTGACTAGCCAACAGGTATCCCGACTGACTTACTATAACACACTCCACAGAAAGGACGTTTCCACATGAAAGGTGAACAAGCAAATGTAGAACTTAATATTCCACAGGAGCCCTCGTTCCCTATGTAGATACCTGCTTGGTTTCCCCTCTTCTTGTTTTCAAAGAGGCATATTTAAACACAAAAATCATCAAGGCTAGGCCTCCTGAGATCTCCTCCTGCAAATTCACTGTGTCATGGACATTCGTAGTTTCAGTGGCTACGTTTAAGGTTCTAGGTTGCTGGATGTTGGCATCTGCCCGGACTGCACCCCACCTCCCACTCAGGGGAAGGAATGGGTGAGCACCGCTGTGCCCTGTTTTTTGTACAGAGAAAGCCTGACTACAACAGCAGGGCACGACGCTGCATGTTCTTTGCTCATACAGGAAGCAACTGGGGATTATCTCCTTACATACATGTAATAACATATACATTTAGCATTAGTTGCTGTTCATTAAGTATTACTGATACCTAGTCTGACCTTCTGCATACTGCAGGACCCACCACCCTGCTTTGCACCCAGCAATTTGTGTTTGATCACAGTAGGACTTGTATTTTTCCACAAATAATGTTACAAAAATTGATGCCGTCTTCATGGGAAACCACAAAGGGGGAGACAACGTACCATTTTCCTCAGTCATTTGTTCTGTTGGTTAACCATGTTTGTTCTTATAATTGTATGCCTTATTTCCAACTTAAATGCATCTGACTTCAGTTTCTGGCTGCTGCAACTCATTTTTTTCTCTTCAAGATGAAGGCGGCACGTGGTGCTGACCACTTTCTCTGCAGTCAGGTCCCTCCCCAGCCTCCTCTTTGATACAGGAACCACAATGAGTGCTTTAAGCCTTGTGAGGTATTTTCCCTAGCCCTCAGCTAACTTTAATTAATATTTTTAAAAAAATCTCTGATTTTTTTTGTCAGATCCTTGAGTTGAACAAATTATTCCAGTAGCAATTTCTGTAAACAGGAATGAGGGGAGCTGTGGCTGCTGCCTGCTTCCCTGCGTTGCTGCTGCCATCCCCAGTGCGACCTCGCTGCTCTCCAGCTTCTCTACTTTGGCCCCTCATCCCTTGCGTTTCAGAAACCGTGAAGACTGCATCTCTTGCTCCTAGATACAGACCTTTATGCTTGACTGTTCCCAACATTAAATTTTGTATTTCACTTGCTGATAGTTTAAGGCAAAACCAGCTAAATATCTCAAGAATGAGGCCTCAAAATCCAGGTTTCTCTCCATGTCCTCTACCCTCATTACTGGGCTACAAAGGCTCCTCTTTGTTCACTTGCTTTCTGATTCTTCAAGTCTGCTCTTGCAATTGGGAGGACAGAGTCACCAAGAGGAGTGAGAAGTGATTGTTTGGCAGCCTCGATGCCATCCTAGGGGTTAGGGTACTCCCTTGGGCAAGAGGGGGTTCACTCCAAACTCATCCAGACCAAGGTGGGTTCAAATTTGTCTTCCCCTCCCTGGGCGATTGCTCTGACCACCAGCCTTTTCTATTACCTTCAGCTTAAAAATGAGGAGTGAGGCAGTGTCCTGTACCCAGCAGGAAGGTGACAACCCGGGAGCAGAAGTCTGTTTTGGAGGGTGCATCTCAAGCACCCCAGTAGAGAGGCAACAGACTTAAATTAGTTTCAGACCAGACCTTAGCATTTGCAAAGAAAACGTGGACTATCTAAACCCCTGTTATAGGTTCTTTCCTCTCCTCATTTCCCGCAGAGGAGTCTCAGAAGGCTAATCCAGGTTTGTAACCCTGAGCCAGGCAGCCAGAGGTGCTATCGAAGCCCTTTCATGCAGTTGGAATCGAGATTCCCAGTTTAACACCTGGTTCCTTCTGTAAAACAGATCTGGCGACGTTTCTCCACCTCAAAGGAATGTTCTATTAGAGGACCTGAAATGTGAAGATGTGATGGGGTGAGTGCCAGTTATGTTTTTTAAACAGCATTTACTTCATATATAGAGAACTTTACAGCAACAATATTAAATCATACTTAAATCCCCACAAAATAGTATCTTCTTTCTTAATACAATTATTAGTCATAACAAAGCTTTAATTAATGGTAACTATAATTGCAAACCCAACACTAAATTCTTCTCTTGTGTACATCTGTGTAGCTATGGGGAGTAAAATGGCAATTTGGTGCTGTGAATGAACAAAATTTGGCCCATAGCTATTTTAGCTTGGGTTTGAAATGTCTCCTTTGATCTTCTGTTAGTTACGTCTTGAGAGACAGGCAACTGCTCCAGAGGTGAAAATAGAAGGACACATGAGTGAACAAATAGTGGCCCATGGCACACAGAATTCAAGCATTCATGCATTAATGTATAATAACCATTGTTCACACTGGCATGTATCACAAACACCTTTGGATAGAACTGCTAAGGCAGGTCACAGCAAACTCTGACAGCTGAGCCATTTGTGTGGTGTGCTTTTTGCTTAAAAAAGCTGGAATTGTATAATTTGATTGCATAATGCAACAGAGTTCTGAAGTTTAGGATGCTGGACTGTGTTTTAGGAAAAATGAAAAAAAGGAATGCAGACCAGATTTCTAGATCACAGGACATAACTGCAGCAGATTTCAGCTGTGGATGCAAAGTTTTTCTCCTAATGACCAGCTATTAAGAGAGGTTCAAGAGGAGTATCTTTCCTTTGAGTGCCAGTCAACATTTCATTTCCTTGCCCTCATGGTTGTATGGAAATTAATTTTTAATCTAGACAATTAATATCAATGCATGAAACACTGGTTCCATGTCTCTCTTTTAAAAGTGTTTTCTAGTGTTGCTCACATTTCTGACTCAGCCAAGGTCTTCTCAATGAAAAGCTAAAATGAATCTGTATTGAATTAATTAGTTAGAAGCAGCCTGTAATGTGTACCCTAGAACTGTGATGTACACTGGGGCTGCTTATCAAAACCAGGTGAACGTGTGTCTATTGTAAATGGGATCGTCTATAAGGATCTGGCTGGCCTGAATTAAGAAGTTATTTTATTTCAGGCACTGCAAGTTTTGTACAAGAAAATTTTCAGATTCTTTCCATCACAGTTAAATGAAGTGTGGTGTTTGTAGAGCTGTATTATTCTCCTCTTTGGAATAAAAAAAAGTAGATATTCTTGAGCATTTCCTTTACCTTCCATATAGTAAAACTGGACATTTAATGACCTGTAGAATATGGCCCATGACAAGAAAACAGTCACTGACACATAAAATTTATAAGAATGTTTCTAACAGAAAAGCAGAACAGAAAGTTCCAGGTTTTATTTTGCATGTCTTGTAATTCTGGAATATCGATCTCACCATTTATGGGCTGTCTGGCTCTTCACTTCTGGTAATTTCCTCAGTGCACACAGGGGCAGAGCTAAATAAAAGTCAAAGTAATTCCAAACAAAGAGACATTTGCCTTCAGCATTGCTTTTCTTTCTCCAAAATGAGAGCATTTAGTGAAAAATTCTCATTGACACCAAAGACAATACTTCTGTTTATCACTTGTCATCCAGAAGATAAATTCTGCAGCCTGTTCCTACTGAAAGCCAGAAGAGTATATAAGGGTCACTGGAAGTATATCGTTATTTCTGCCATGTTAGTGGGATTAGGTGGACCTTTGATCTGACCGAGTGTGGAAGTTATTGTATTTTTATTTAATCTAAAGATGCGTTCAACAGGACAAGAATTGTGGGGGGGTCTTATTGTAGTTCTGCAGACTAAGAAATCTATGTCCCAGCTGTTATGTCTTTATACCCTTCCATGAAATATGAATAAGAAATTGCTATAGCATACTTTAAAAGAAAATATCTGCATATGTCCTTTGTACACTATATGAAAACAAGAAAATCTTTGCTTGAACAAGAATATTTGCTTTTTGTATCCATTAGCCATTATCCAGCATTCTCTTCCTGATGTGTCATGCAGAGAGCACGGCTGGCATCACCTGACCTACATGGTCAATCACACAGTCCAAAAATCCATTGGCATGTATCACAGATGATCAGCAGCTAAAAATGACTCAGAAGTAATGGATTATATGGATTGCTTTACAAAACCCCTAACTGAAATAAGGGCCAGATTCATTAGGAACATTTACTTAATGGTGTTGAAAAATCAGCTGGGGATTTTTGTGTTTTAAAATCATTTTGCTTGGGGAAAACTTCCTCAGCTGCTTCATTTGAGTCACAGCAGACTGGATCCACATTCTCTTTAGTTATTCCTCATTTGACTGGACTGTGGCTCATTTGCTTCTTTGCCCAGAACAGGCTCTTTGCCTCTCTCCTCTCATGAGATGAGGGTTTGCAGACCAGCAGCCCCAGGCCACCCGTACTGGAGCTACCTCTTCAGATTGCCAGAAGTTTAAACACATTTTTTTACCAAGAGATTTCACCACGAGCAGTCTGAATTTATAGTTCTCTCCCCAGGGACAGCTGCATAAGAGCAAACTATGCCTAGGCTTTGTAAGATTTTTCAAAAAAAACAGCCCTGCTTTTAACTCTGAGTTGTACAGATAGAGACTTAGCTATAAAATACCCATACACAATTCAATGCCTCATTTACCTCCTCGTTCATAAGTCCTCCGGGGAATACAGTACACTTCTGGACATGGCTTCTCCTTCAAGTCACTATGTGTCTCCTGCAGCCCATCTGCTCTCTCCTTAGCTGTTTCCACAGTGAAACTGACCTCATTTCTGCAAAAGTGTATCCCTCAGCTCTTCTCTCCTGCTCTAGTTCCTTGCGGACTTGAAGCCCCTACAAGTTACCATTTCTGGAGAACTCCTTTAATCTGCCTCATCAAGCAACCACCTCCCTACCAGAACAGTCAATTAGTGAACAGCTAGTGACAAGCCCACCCATGGAATGATATCCTGAACCATAGCCTTTTTTGCCTAAGGAAATGCTTCTTAAACGGGCAGTCTCCAAAGTTCACTGGCCCTTCTCTGCTGGTTCTAACCAGCTGCAATCACTTCTCCTGCCATCTTCTGGGGATTTGCCTCTGTGTGAAGCACCCCATGGAAAACACATGGCATCCCCTGAAAATGCTAAGAATTCAGAAAAGTCTTTAGTTTTGGTCACTTTTGTGCACTGTGTGTAGAGCCACAGTGTGTTTTAAGCAGCTTATTAAGACCCAGTACTTTAAGGCTGGTTGAAGTATCAATTAGTTTAAATCTTGGTCTTTCTGAGGAGAAACAGCATCAGTTTTCAATTTTTCAATCTCTGTGACAGTTTTCAGTGAAATCAGTGTGAATATGTTCTTGACTTTTCCTAATTCTGCCTTCACTCCTCCTTTAGTAAACACATGCCAAGAGCAGCTCAGGCTGGGTTTGATATAACATCTGCTTTTCTTAATTTACCTGTAACAGGTCCACCTGCTCTATCATCCTTGATTTGCACATGACCGCCAACATTTGCTCTGCAAAAGGAAAGATCTGGCCAAATGACATCCTTGCACCTTCCCACTGGCAAGCTTGGTCACCAAATACCTCCTTGTTTGGTATATGACAGGTTAATTTGTTGTAGAGCTATCACTTTGCTTCTAAACCCTGAGCGAATAGCAGTTTCTTTTACTAAACAGGCATACTTCTCCCATGCTTCAACCTCAGCCTTGGGCAAGCTGCTAATTAATTAATTAATTTAAAACCCCACGTGGAAAAGTAAGCAGCACAGGAATGTGTGATGTTCCCCAGCAATCTTAGCTTTTTCATACCACACAACTCGTCTTTTTTTTCCCAAGTCAACTGCCAGAACTATTTCAGACAGATGGCCCAGTAACCTTTGATATTCCCTACAGAAACTTCCTTGTCATAAAGAATCCAAAAGCAGTATTCTCAAAGAAATCAGAAACCTTGTTTTCTGCAAAAGCTCACTTCTTGGTCTTCTCTAAGGGAATAGAGTGTAACTGTAAGTCTCTATTCCAGATATAGCAAAGAGTAGCCAATGTGACTAGAAGGTACCAGATAAAAGAAACTTATTTTCTGTACCACCTAATTTTATTTGTATATCAGCATATTTATAAATCCTCCTTTGTTAGTATCCGCACAATGTAAAAAGCGAATAAAAGGGATATAAGCTATATCTTGTTCTTTTCAGATTCAATTCTGGGAAAAATGTGTGAGAGATCATGGTTCACCCAATAAAGGATGAACAAGAGGCTTGGATTCCCTTGGCTGTCTGCCAGTGGGTATTGGCTGATTCACTTTAGACAACTCGGTCGTATAAACAACTTCCTTCTTTCAGCAAGTGCTTTGAGACTGCTGATAACCACAAAGTGGTCAGGACCTCAGCTATGCACCTTTTCTGAAGGACGGTCTCTGGTGTGGCACTGTAACTTCAAATGCTGTGTGGAAGCATTGGTTCATAGTGCCACCTACAGAATCAACACTTCCACTTGACGATGAATTAAGGGGACAACCCATGGATTGCCTCTCTTTCCTTCCTCTTTTAGGATCTGTAACTTCATTTAACATTATCAAGAAATTGTGAAACAAAAGCCGCAAAATTTAAGGGTTAAATTTGCAAAGAGTTTCAAGAGTGCAATGATACAATGCACTTGGGTATTTTTAAGCATCTTCCTTTAATCTAGGCTGAGAACGTTCCTACCCTGGAAAGCAGAATAAAATTGAACACAAATTGAAGGTGGAAGGAAGAAAGATCTGGGACACTAATAAAAGGATAACCCTTAAGAGTGACGTGCAGATATTTAATGACAGGAAAACATATGTAACTTATTAGGCCTAAAAATATGGAATTTACTTTCCATATTGAAGTGAATTTTTTATTTTAAAAATATAAATTTGATGAATATACTCTATTGCTTTCAAAAATGAAAGTGTACCTTCTAAGAAAGGAATCCTATTTGTACCAGTTGCTGTACAGAGATGTCTAAAGAGATGATATGTATACTTGGAGAACTGGAGTCTAGCGCTACAGTCTAAAGGATACCCGTGACAAAATCTTCAGGGATCAGATAGTCTTTGAAGGAACATGAACTGGCATTGGCACATATAACAATGAAAGATGTAGTGGAGAAACTTATCCAAGCAACATATTGGTATGAAGATAGCCTTTTGCATGGCTTACTTTCCTTAAAGCTAATATATATATATGTGTGTGTGTATATATATAAAAAAAATAAGAGAAGTAGACTGGACAGTAAGGGCAAGTTTGGATTTCAAACATATCTCTGGATTCCTCTTTTGTTAATTTATCCTTGCAAAATCGAAGACTCTGCAGACCACTGATAGAAATAACAAGATCCATCAGCTGTTTTTGAGAGACTTGCTGGCATCACCAACAGGGCAGTTACATTTGTCCCTTACATAACCAGTTGTTGCTGTGTCAAGTGGGAAAGAGATGTGGCTTTTACCAAACATAGGATGATGCACATTAGAGACTGATTTCAGTTTCGGGCATGTTCCTGCAATGATTCTGTTTTCAGTGAAAACTTACACACAGGTAATTGCACAGCAACAAGCACATAGGAATGATGTACAGTGAGGCGGCACAAATTGCTTCTTGTTCCAGGCCAGGCCAGGTGCTGGAAAGGAGGTAAGCTCTGGTTTAGCTTTGTTTGCTCTTTACTTCCACACTGCACACCACATCCTGGCGTTAGTCCTCATCATGTGTTGGAGAAGTCCCATTCATCTGTCCCAAGGACATTTGTCAACTTCTATTGCCTATGAATCTAGAGAGCCCTGTGAAAACTAATTGACTACCTCTAAAGAGGATTATTTGAAAACAATTACGTGTGGAGTCATAGCATAAAAAAAGTTTGAGAGTTCCTATTCCACCAAACGTTAGAGTTGGAGAACATTTTAAAGTGATTGTGGAAGATCTAGCAGTGAATTAATCAG
Source organism: Nyctibius grandis (assembly GCF_013368605.1). Lineage (NCBI taxonomy): Eukaryota > Metazoa > Chordata > Aves > Nyctibiiformes > Nyctibiidae > Nyctibius > Nyctibius grandis. The sequence continues at coordinate 109,600,792 of NC_090659.1, forward strand.
TGTATGACTCCTTCCCCCATAGAGAGTAGTACTTGAGTAGGAAATTAGTTAAAACAGGTGGAATAGAGTAGATGTTATCAGTCTGACTGTCATTCTGTTCAATTTGGGGAATCTTACTGGTCCCTAAGGAAAGACAAATCACATTCCTTGACTCATGCTGTGCTGGTAAGGGGTGTTACATTCAAATTACTGGGAACACGTGTTGTATTGGGTAGATAGCAGGGAGAAGGAAGATCTCCTTTAAGTAGTATCCCACTTTCTGAAGTAGGTATTGGTACAAGCTGGGCTGAAAATTTCTGAAATAGGAAACAAAGAGCAAAGAACTGGGAGAGATAACTTTCTCACCACCTCTGCAGGTAGCTATCTTTCTACTAGCTTATCAATTCTTGCACCTTTTATGTGTGACCTTTCTAATAACAAATGCCAAGATCAGTTCCTTTGGGTCGAACTACTTGGATTAATATAAGACAAAGTGTAAAATCAAAACACAGAAGGAAAGGCTGAATTAAAAATCCCCTTTTATTGCTATAAAATGGAGTGAAGTTGTATATCTCTTTTCATGTTTGCCCTTTAGTTTTTGATGCTCATTAAATTTATGGTGGAGTGCTGAGTGAAAATGATAAATGGGATATAGGTACTGGAAAATGGAAATGTTGCTTGTCAGCTTGCATAATATGAGCAGCCACTAAGTCAGTGGAATCAATTCCAGGTTTAAATGTACTTTCTGATGCTTCTTCTACCCTGCCGTCTTTTCTTTCATGCCTTTTTCCGAGATACTATCTTGCCATAAGATATTCACTATGTATTTATGTCTGTCTCTGTTGAAGGAAAAAATCTGACTGCCTGGTAGTAAGGTCTGTTGAGTTTGCTTTTGACTGAATGTGGAAACTTGATGTTTGACCTTTCACCAAGGAGAGTGGCACAATTCCTTTATTCCAGCTTTCTTAACAGAACTGCAAAAAGTGTTTAAAAGAGCCTTTTCATATTAAAAGGGTGTTCTAAAATAAGGGTTTCAATTTCTCCTGGCTAAAAATGTGGCATTATACTGTGGGAAACGTCACCCAATTACTTCATGTGTTTGAAACCTATCAGTCCTCTTGTTCTCGTCACTAAAGGCAAACAAACGCAAACACACTTAAGCAGTGTATTTTCTTCCTGATAATATATGGGGTAGATCAGAGGGAAGTTGATAAACTATTCTGTTTTGATTTTGGATTGTAACTTTTCCTCTGCTTCTTTAGCATGTAATCGAACTATTTTAGACAGAGAGATATCTAACTGTGATATTCTTATTGGACAGTGATATGTTGGGTGGAATTCATCTGGTCAGAGCTTCACTTCTACAGGACAGGAATCTACATTTAAGTCTGAGGTATAGATTCCTTTTACTATCAAGGGAGAAGAGTGGATACCAATTTTATATACCTTGAGTGTAACTGAGCACAATAGATGTCTAGCACCATTGGAGATATTCTAAGCAAACCTTCCTGGCCTCCATGTGCCAGTTCAGCAAGGCATGTGTCCCACAGGTCCTACAACATGTGACAGACTCATGTGGGTGTTTTGGCTATCCTGGGACATTTTAAATGGCAGTTGGCATGTTTAGGCCTTTATCTCATTTGATTATAGGGAGAGCATATAGTGAATAAGGAGAAACAGATACCTTTAGCAAGGACAGTCTTTAGTGTGATTATCCTTGACTTCTGTAAGAAGTCCAAACACATGGAGTTTCTTGTCATTTCAGTAACTGTTTAAAACACTGATCTTTTCTTCTTATTATCTCTATTTGCAAGACCTGGTAACATCTGCTGGTCTTGATAATGAAATGAAAATCTGGTTGCTCTTGTTGAGATGGAAGCTGTTATATAAAGTGTGCTGAGGGAGAGATATGAGCTGTATTGGGTTGTGGACAGCCAGTAAAGTGGAACAGCTTGTCAAAGTGATGTGGAGAAGTACCTGTGAGAGCTGGAGAAGCCAACTTTATTCCTGTCAAAAAGTGGTAGAGACCCAGCTGCCATGGGCCAGAGGAGAGTGACTCAAGTCAAGCACCTGGGTAAACCTAAGTCTGAACATGGGTACAGCAAAGGTACAGGCATAGAAGTGATCCAGGAGATCCTTAGTTTGATTTCCCTAAAGGACTCAGTTTATCAAGGTATTTCAGACCATGTTGTGGTAGATTATGTCTATCAATCAACATCATCAGAACTGCATCCTATTTAAAATTTAGCAACAGATAGTATTTATTTCTGGATCAAGGAATAGCTTTCACTTATGCAATTGCTTTCTGCATAGATCTTTTGCTCATGATGGGAAAGGCAGAAGAGATCTCCCTGAGAGGGATCCAATCTGCCTTTTGCCCTTTGCAGGAGACTGCTCAAACTACCAGACTATAAGCTCAGTTAGGAAAATTACTTTTCATCGCTTCCTGCAGATGTGTACCTCTCTATAGGAAAGCACTGCAACTTAATTGGATCAAAACCTTGAAGCATGAAAGTAAGGATGGCTTTGTTGTTAAATAGTCAGATCATTAACATAGAGAGGAGTACTGAGTTATGTTTTTTTGCACTAAGGCGTGTTTGTGCAATTTACCCAGTAACTGGGTAAACACATAATAATGTAATATAAACTAAAAACTCCCTGGTGCAAAGGTCAGCACTCACATCCCTCCAGTCCTAGGTTAAGTCCCATGAAGCTTTGGAGTCATGGAAATAAAATTTGGAAGTGAAATTCAAACATATATCATGTAAGAACAGAGTGCCCTGATATGACAAGCTTGGCCATGGCTTTGAGTGACGAAGCCTGGGCTCAAGTCTCCTGTTTGAGCTGGAACACAGTTGCAGTGAAAGTCAACCACATTCTTAGGACATGTTTTAAGTGTCAGAACTGGGGGTGGATTTTTCTCATCTGTCCTGGTGAAGCTGTTACAATTTACATCAGTACTTGCATGCTTCTGGGGCCAGAGAAAAAACAAGAACATCCAAATCTCTAAACTTCATACATAGGGCCCTCAGACTGGGGGAAGGGAATAGTAACTTCTGTTCATCCTGTATTCCAAGGGATCTGTCTATATACAAGCCAGAACATCCCATAGCATCTGTGGTTGAACATCCCATAATGTCTGTCCTCAGAAAGCTGATTCTCAGTGCAGCTGTTTCTTGCAATTCATGAAGGAAGAAGTCTGGTGCTAATCTCAGCCAACAAAAAAGAGTTGGATAAGTTATGTGGAATTCAGATAATTATATCCAAAACTTCCTGTGTATTCTAGATTGCAAAGGTCCTGAAATGTGAGGGTGTTTGTGAAAGTAAAGGGAGTACAAAAAGATTTTTTTCTTTTTTGGACGTATTAAAAAAAGTGTTAAATTTCAACTAGTGTTCAGTTACTTATACACTCCTAAAACCTGTAACGTTTCATTTAAAAAATGCCATTTCCAAAATACTGACATTTCCAAAACATTTGCCTTCTTTCTTGGGGAAAAGAGGGAATGCAGAGGGGTGGGAAGTTGGAGAAAATTCCACCCCCAGTTTGCATAAATTCCATGTTGATGAAACCACAAAACTGCAATTTTGGTAAGTAACCCACTTATAACCCTCCTCCTTCCCTCCCCCCCGAAGTTAAAGAATTGCACAAACTTATAGGTAATGTTAGAAGATTACAATCAGGAATGCCAAACTAGACGTAAAAATAATGACATGACTTGCAATTAGTGCTTAATGGGTTCCTCTTATTTGCCTTCAGGTTTTCTTTTGTGAGTTTCTTTACAAAGAACTTGTCTTTGCTGGGACTGAGTTGACCAACGCCTCTTCAGATCCCATAAAAGCAGCCCCAGCACTTAAGCTAATGGAGAATTTTCATTATCTCTCTCTCAAAATACCATGGTGATGAGCACTGGGGAAATGACTATTAATCATTTGTCACCAGCAGCAGCAATAGAATTATTTTTTTCAGACACTTAACCATATGAGGACAAGAACACCAAAGTACAAACTTCATCTGGACAGACTGCTCAGTCTTTTATATTGTTTCTCCCACAAATGTCTGCTCTGACAGAGGGGAATTTATTTTGGGGACTCACTGGTGGCAGTTGTGCCTGTGTGCAAGGTGGGTTAGGAGTGAGCAGTGCTGGTGTGAGGATGGTGACTGGGGAACGAGGGTGACAATGACCTCTGCTTTCCAGGGGAAGGCAGGAGGAGACCAGCTGGATGGCTGGAGGACAATAGGGATGAATAGTCTTGGAGACCATTGACAATACAAATCCTAAACAGAGGACTAAACTCCTTCCAAAAAAAAAGAGGGACAAAAAAGGCAATTTGGATACCAGAGGAACCAGGTGATAAAGGCTTCTCTTAATGTGGTAATTCTTAGTAAATGTGAAAGAAGTATGAGAGTGAGGGATAAAAGCAAAGATCTGAGAAAAATGACCAATTGTATCCTACAACGGTTATCTCCATGACTTGCAGTTTGGAGGGCTGGCACCTCTACAGCCTTATCCAAATTCCTGGCTGGACTCCATCTCCCATGCACCAACACAGTCTCCCTTCTTGCTCATGAGAATAGCTGAGTTCCTTGTGATTCATGACCTCCCTGGTCCACCCATATTTACTATACTTGCAAATATCCCCAAGCTCGTGATATTTTTCAGGATATTTTCCACCATGGAGCCATCAGAAACATTCATAAATGTCATATTTCTTGTGTGACTTTATTTTCATCAAACCTTCATAGAGAATATTGAGGTAGAGGTGCACTGAGTACAATCACATGGTCTATCGAGACCACAAAATTGGTAGGAATGGGGGTTGCTGCAGTGGTAGTTCACTGAGTTCATGAGGAGAAGGAAGTATGCCCAAACCCATTGGACCTGTTGGAGCGAGCCCAGGGGAGGGCCACAAAGATGATCAGAGGGCTGTAGCACCTCTCCTATGAAGAGAGGCTGAGAGAGTTGGGCTTGTTCAGCCTGAAGAAGAGAAGACTCCAGCAAGACCTTAGACCATCCTTCCAGTACCTGAAGGGGGCTTACAGGAAAGTTGGAGAGGGACTTTTTACAAGCGCATGTAGAGAGAACGAGGGGTAACGGTTTTAAACTGAAAGAAGGTAGATTTAGATTAGATATTAGGAAGAAATTCTTGACTGTGAGGGTGGTGAGACACTGGAATAGGTTGCCCAGAGAAGTTGTGGATGCCCCTTCCCTGGAAATGTTCAAGGCCAGGCTGGATGGGGCTTTGAGCAACCTGGTCTAGTGGAAGGTGTCCCTGCCCGTGGCAGGGGGCTTGGAACTAGATGGTCTTTAAGGTCCCTTCCAACCCAAACCATTCTATGATTCTATGATTCTAAACTGTTCTCCTAAGGTATTTTTGGCCACTTGGAGCATCAAGCCAAGACATTTCTTGAACATGACCGTTTTGTGCAGAAGTCATTTCCTACCAGCAGATTAGCAACTCTTTTTAGTAGCAGCCCGTACTGTTATTTCATAGGGATGCTTTTCTGCTCATGTTTTCTTGAGGGCCTGCAGAGCTGTAAGTATCTGTGTAGGAAATTTCTGAGTGGGATATTTCTCGTGTTTCCTGAGCAGCAGCACTGTGACACAGTCAGAAAAAATACTGCTCTAAGGAAAGCTAAGAGGTCATCTGCTCCAGCGTCCTGCTCCAATGCATGTCTAGCTGTGCCTAAACCCTGCCTGGTTGCTGGACTTCCAACCTACCTTTAAAAATCTTCCCTGATGGAGACTAGAGAGTCTCCCTAGACAGCCTGTGCCAGTGCTTAACTGAAGTTAGATATTTCTCACCTTACATCAGCAATGGGGTCTACCCACTCTCCTCTCTGCCCTAGGTATGGTGGAGCAGCCCTCTGTGCTGGCACCCAGCACTGGGGGTCCAGACATAACTTCCCAACCAGCTGTGGCTTTGTGATACGGGAGTGTAAGAATTTTAAAGTGACAGTTAAAAGAGTCCTAATCTTCCTCTCTGAACAAATGAGTAGTCCAAGTGAGTTGTTTAGCTGCCATGAGCTCTGTCACCTCATTCCAGCATGGATGACTAAGGAAGGAGTAAGGCAAAAATCCATACATATGAGAACATATTTGTACCCTAATGTAGGCATGAGCTCACTGTGATTTCCAGCCCGTGAGTAGCCGCCCATGTTGGGTCAAGACGCACCAGCACTATTATTAACTGTGGCGGGTTTTTTTTTACCTGCATTTGTATGGGAATGATCTGCAGGTTTAATGACAGACCTCCCACGGGCTGAGCTCACCTTGTTGCAGACCTGACTAATGCCAGGCTTGTTGGTGACAGCAAGGCGTTACCTTTTTCCTTTTCTCAACTGCTTGTTGTCTTTAAACTTGATCCTTACAGCAAACCATTAACTCGTCGTAAATTACCAGTAAATTCATTTATATGCAGACATCATAAATCACCTTTTACAGTATTTTATTATTCAAAATATGATTAATTAGGTTTGTGTTCTTTTATTTCCTAGTAGTTTAAATACTTATGAACTAAAATTTAAATAATTATAGCCTTCTCAGAATATTTTTAAGAAAGATTATCAAGCATAAAGTTGAATTTTCAATGCCTCATTTAGCATGCTGCAAAGAAGAAAAAGAAAGATATTAAAATATTCTGTAATGGAGGTTTAGAATTGAAAAGAGAGACCTAGAATTCTGATTGCTAATTAAGTTCACATTTAACACAAATAAAACACACAGAGTTGTAAGAAAGTTTGCTGAAAAAAAGCCTACAGAGATCTGTACTTTTTGTGCTATAATTATATTGGTATTTTTATATTATTATAGTTATTATCTTGCCAATACCCATGACAAAAAAACCACTATTAAATCCTCTGAAATTGATAGTGGTTGCATGTGTATGTCTGTGTGTGTGTAAAAATGTGAAAAGTTGTAAAAATATTGAACTAGGTTCTAATTTCACATAGTCCCAAATCTTCCAACCACTTAACTGTAGCTACTGCAGCACGAGTTTCACCTTGTGCCTGTGAGCAATTCAGCAGAGGTCGGCTTGAGAAGAACCTCACTGAAGTCATGCATGGCTACTTATCCTTCAGCTCACAGGACTTCCACTGAAGTCATCTGCCAAGAGTAAGCAGGTGAATTATTGGTTGCAAACCCAAAGCCTGATATAGATATCGAATACTGTAGTACTGTAAGGATGTTGGCTTGGCTTACAGCCCTCCACCCACCAACTGTGAGCAATGTGTCTCCTGAGAGATTCTTCAGCATTGCTCTCGGCTGCAGGAAATGAAAAAGAGAGAATGAGGCTGGCAGAGCAAAGTCTGATATTGCTCACCGTTCCTTGTGTGCATGGAAAAATGTGGCAACCACAGGCAGGTGAAGCCTGGGGACTGCAGACACAGCCTAGTCATAACCTAGCTGGTTCCAACAGGGGTGTTCCAAGGTTCTTTTGATTCAGCTGAGGTGAGAACTGAGCCCAGCGTGTATCTTATGTGTTGCTATTCAACAGTCTCCATCATTCTTGTTATTGTTGATTTTTGTTAGCTCAGAAATTCAATCTGAGGCAAGACTTGTCACCATTTTTCAGAATGGACTAACAGTAATTCTTAAGAAATACACTTGGATTTTCCTAGAAAGGCCATTTTTCTATTCACATTTAGATGGCAGTGACGAGAACATCATCATGCATTTACAAAGATGCAATGCCATGAACCAGGGATGAGGAATACTTTAACTGCACTGGTTGGCTAGTATTGATCAATTATTTGAACAAAGTTAAAGGCTAACTGAAGTCTGGAGATTAATTTGGAAATGGTCTATGTATTCTGTTTTCAGGCACCTTTATGCATTCTAAGTGTGAATAAACTTAGGCCAATCAAGAAGGAAAGCAGCAGCTTGGGGAAGACAGCTCTTTATGATATTATAATATTAGTATTATGCTTGCAGAATGAGGTTCCCATAGGGTGTATGCAAACCTGGTGGGATTTAATTGAAGAGTTTGAGCATTCAGGTCAAGCCAGTTTTCATTTACAGAAGATCTTCCACAGTAGCAGGCTTCATTGACTAAAATTGCAGGAGAGACTCCTCCTTTGCAAACCTGCTCTATCAGTCTCTGATGAAGAAGCCAGCCAAGCTCTACTGGCCTTTCTGCACATCAGGAGAGGAGGGAAGGCTTGTAGCGAGGAGCCGATAAGAGTTAAAGGAATACAATAGCTGTTAAAGGCTGCTGTTGCTTTAAAAATATAACTTCTTGGCAGCTGAGTCTCTATAAGTAATGTGCAAAATACGTGAGGCTATGCTAATGAACAGTAATATTTCAGTTCTTTCAGTAATGGGAGCTGTCCATTACAGCCTGCACTTACTTTTATGCCTGTTTTGCAAACAAGTGGGAGAAAGTTCGGAAAGATCTAAGTAAGCAATGGGAGAAGCAGTGCCTACAGCAGAGTATTTGCCTAATCTGCTTTTCACTAATGGCTCAGAAACAGCAGTCCAGACTACATCTCAGAAATAATCCTTTTATGGGATATGGGAAAAGACAAATTTTAAAGTGTCTCAGCTCCTGTTTACCTATGGCTTCCTGAAAATCTTCTATCCTCCATGCTGATGCCTTTCGCTGCTTGACTCTGGGGCTTACAGTTTGGTGGGATGAGAAAGTGCCTGGAAGATGCTAAGCGAGCCAGTTGGGTAGGTTGGAGTTGCAGTGATGTGGTAGCCACATATGTGTTTGCCTGGTCTGTTTTTGGCAGCTCCAGGAATCAGGATTGCCTTTAGGAGGGCTCTGTGGCCATGAACTGGTTCTGGTGAGCATGGAGAGAGCAGTCTAGACTACAGCTGTAAGGTTACAGACACTCAAAATTGGATTATTTTCCAGATAAAAGCATCTAAATGCATCTCAGCTGGTACTAGGTGCCTGTGTTTGGATGAATTAATTGACCTAGAGTGATTCAGAGTGTGATTCAGTTCCCTAAACACAGGCAACTCAGAAAACTGAAGGTATCATCGGAGACATCCACATGAGGCTGACAGGTTCATCATATCCTTGTGGCAATGGGTACGAAGGGGTAACTTTCACTCCAAATGAGCAGGTCCTGTCTGGTTGCTGGGGAAGGCATTGCACCAGCTCTGTCCCAGCTGCTGCTATAATTATGGGCATAGGACATGCCAGATTGCCTAAGAATGAGTTGCCCCTTACCACCCAGAGCATTTAGCTGTCCTGTCACAGGGCAGGAGCTCCAGGGGCTTTACGGAGACCCCATGAGCTCAAAAGCCATGTTTCTGCACACTGTCCATTTCTGTATGGACTATGAGATCATGCATAATGTGCAAATTTTGCTCCTCCCTGCTGCCTTCATGCATGCCCCTTATAAGTCTCCATGTACTCCTAGCTTGTGGTCACTCCTGGCACCTACACCAGCACCACAAGTAACTTTATGCCCGTAAAGAACATAAACTAGACCTACTGCTCTGATACAATACATTAAAAATATCAGTACAACTTGACAGGGTGTACACTAAAGCCTTGTGGGGTGATCAGAGCAGATAGCATTTTGGCATAGACTGTGTATTACAGTTAGCCACGGATTCAGAACAAGAAATAGTGTGAGCAGAAGGATGGAGGAAGGCTGACTTCTGACTAATCTGTGGTCACTAGTCATGAACAAGCCCCAGCGCTTCCATTGCCTTGGTCAGGACACCAGCAAAGTGTCCCTCCTCTACCAAACTGGCTTTTTAATGAAATCTTTGTGCCCATTCCATTTCCTATTTGTCTAAAATTGGCCAATGAGTTCAGAAGTCATTGGGGAGACCTAGGGAGGTTCATACCCTCATGAGAACAGTGCAATAGCATATGCCACACCTTCCTTGAAAATCGGGGTAATAAAAATGATACTGCTGTAACAAGCAAAGCTCTCAGACAGGTTTCCAGAGGGAAGATTCTAGTTTAAGATGTTTTATTCCTTAGTGCTCAACTGAGTGATTTCGGCAGCATGGGGTGTTTCCCAAGGTGCGAGAAGTCTGGGCAGCTTATTGTTCTAAATGTGCTTGCTACAGACTGCTACCTGTCTGCTATTAAGGTTTACTCAGAAGGAAAGACCAGCCCTCATATCACCTCTGCTCACTCATCCATCTATTCCAAACACTGCTCAGGGCACCAACACTTGAGGTGTTGGGGCTTTTGGTCTTGGGAAACCCAGAACAAATTCTCTTTGGCCAAGTAACGTGCTTGGAAACAGCATACCTGTCTTTGCAGAAGTAGTAAACAGCAAATCAAGGTGTAAGACATTTTGCAGTCACATGTGGCTAGCAGTTGGTACATATCTTCACTTTGAAATCCACAAGATCTGCCTTCTAGTCCAATTTCATTAATCCTCTTGAACAGCCAGTGTGTGCTCATCCATGAAGGCAGGTAACCTTCTGTTGCACCGCCACTATGGTCTGTGCTATCTTTGCTCCTCTCTCCAACCACCTCCTGCCCCAAGACTTGCTTTATAAAATGTTATTGCAGGGTGAATTAGCTGCAGAGCAGTTACCCCAGTCATGGGTACTCCACAGCCCTGTGGCACCATTTGAGGCTTCCCCTCCAGCGGAGGAAAAGTCCCCCTTGTTGTCATCCATGTCAGGTAAATAGCAGATGTTCAGGCGCTTAAAACTCTCAGAGACCAGAGAAAGGTGCTGTTCTGGAGACTAGTCCATGGCTGTGGGCTCCATAAAAGAATAATTAGACCAAGAGGTGAATGCTGGGACTCAGTTGCCTGGTGCCAAGCTGACACTCACAAAACACATTTTTTCATCTGAAGGTCTCCTGGGTGGATCTTTGCCAAAGCCATCAGCAGCAGAAGGGCACTGGCATTGCTTTGTTTCACTGAGATTGCCAATACTGTGGGGTCAGGGGGGCTTTCCCCCTCCCTGCAGCCCTTGGCAGGCAGAGCCCTCCTTCCTTCCCCTTGCAAGCGCCTCTGCCCTGGCAGGCAGGGAGGAAGAGCCTGGGGTGATGGCAGGGAGTAGGGGAGCGACAGCAGGATTTTGGGCAGGCAGCAGACAGAGTCTGAGGTGGGAAGAGAGAGCAGGCATGACGGGGAGAGAAAATGAGCGCAGAGGAGCCTGGGGGGATCTGACTGTGAAGAGAAACTGCACAAGACGAGGGAAAAGTGAACAGCTGGAAGGGAACACCATGCTGGAGAGAACATTTCATCGATTTTTGCCCAGGGAAGAAGAATTCCCCCAGCACAGAGTGGAACTGGAACAAGTGCAATGAGAGGCAGCTCATGCGCGGTGGCCAGGGGGGCTGACCCAGCCTGCAGCGGGGCAGTGACCATCTGCTGGCTGGCCCCAGTTTGTTCTCCTACACTGTCAAGTGGTATTTTAAATGTTTAGAGCAAGCCAGTGAACCCTTAAAGATTACCTGGGGGCTTTTCACACTCCACTGTATGTACTGCATGGGGAAGAGCTCTGCCTTCACCTGGCATGCCCTTTCTCAAAAGCGTGGCATTGGCCTAATGCGCGGTTGTGAGCTGCAGGGTGTCTCCCTCAATATTGATACATTTACCCTTCTTAGCCCATTGCCAGTATAGCTTCCTGATTGCTGGTAGTGGCTGGTTGGCTTTTTTATTTTAATAATCCTATGGCAAAAAACAGTTAGGGGTAAAAGCTGCTGTGCAGAAAGCAACCAAGCACAAAGGGGGAAAAAATGGCTTCTCTTCCCTGTGGCAGGGAGTTTCACTGTGATTCACTGTGCCGCTGCTGGGCTCACCGCACTCTGCTGTTTTTTTGACTGCTGCAGGCAAAAGCCAGATCAATCTGCTTTAGGTGTTTGTTTCGTTGTCAGTATTCTGCACTCTGTCAGTCTCAAAGGCAGGGTACACTCACCCAGAGACAAACAGATGATGGCAATTTATGGTGTGCCAGATGGGAGGGTGTGATTCAATACTAAGTGAAACTGTTAAATAGAAAGGCCATCAAGCAACACAGTATCTACATTTTCCCTATGATTATGGTCTGTCAGATCTCTGCCAGCCACAGATATCCACAAGCATGACATCGCTTGCATTTTGGAGCACTTCTCTGCCCAAAAAGGTACCATTTTACACCTGAGCGTTTATTGGAGACGAGCACATGTGTTATCTGCCTTACTGAAGCATGGGGGAAATCCCAGCAGGGTTTTGGCACATGTGGATAATGCCTCCTGTTTTCTCCAGGAAATTGCAGCTAATTAGGACAAAATAAATTTCTGTCTTTGTTGCAGGAATTTATGAAGTTAAAAATTACCCTTAATCTTTAAAACACCTACAGACTTTGGCAAAATAAATTTTTTTACACTGTAATCTTACAGTGTAAAAGTCAATCTGACTTCCTTCTAACATAGATATAATGGGCTTGATTTGCTCTTTATACTGTTGTTGTACAAGAGCAAGCCCACTGTTACAGAGAGATGGCCCCCAGCCGACACTTGTAGAAAGGTGAGACATCTGTGCCCAAGGGGTTGGAGTCAACGGGCTGCCATCATCTGAATCCTGCAAAAGACAGATCCCTTTGGTATGCCCCAACACTAAAGACATGACCTCCCTGGTAGGGACCAGTTCTCAAGTTCTTCCACCATTATGACTGCATGACCATGACTTTCTGTGCCCTCACTGGGTCTTAGTCCAGCAGCTTTCCAGCCCAGGAAGACGATAGCAACATGTGGTGGCTCTGACAGAACTGTGGAAACAGGTCTGACCCTTCACATGTGTTTGAGTTGTAGCTGGGGTTTCCATCAAGTACGAAATACTATCAGATCTGTAAATATGGATATTGTGCCACTTGCCATGTTTGTCCATGAAGTCACTTGCACTGTGTCCTGTGATGCTGCAATGACAGGCTGACCAAACCTTGACTACCTTTCCACCTTTCTCATGGCAGTAGTCCCTTTGGACAATGGTCATTATAATTTATTAGTTATATTGATAAGGTTTGAAGCTTAAGCTTCTTGATGTAGTTTTAATTAGCCTACAATACTAACAGCTCTATCTGAAGCTCTGAGATTAATCTTGGAACCTTAAATGGAAAGACATGATACACAGGTGCAAAATATTTATTTAAACTATTACCGGATTGTAGGAGGAGAAAAGAAAACCTGTGGCTCCCTCCCTGTCCCCCCACCTCCTGCTTCTTTGTGGCTCTTTGATCACATCACAAAACCACTTCATTGCTTAGCCCTGATGCTCACAACACTCCTGTGATGAGATTCCTTTTGCAGACACACTTATTTCTGGCATTGCTTTGTCTTCCCCAACTCAGTTTATATACATGGAATCTGGTCAAGAAGACCATTCAAATCCATGGGAATCTTTGCTTTGGATAAATTTCTGATCAAGCTTATATCTGAGGTGGCCCAAAATATAGTGACTTTAGAGCAGAAAAGACTTTGCGTCATGTGCTTGTGTCATTCTAAGTGTGATGGTACAATAAAGCACCAAGACAACGAAGCCTTGCTTGGGAACATTACCTGGCACAACAACAGGAATAGCAATAGATACACTAAGAGAAAATTATAGAAAAAAAGCCCAGAAAAATATTATTTCCCCCTTCCAGTTCCCTCGAAGCTCTGTGGAAATAAAAGCACTGCTGTCAATCAGTGGCTGTGATTTTACTTCTGATTCTTCCTTGCCCTTGGTTTGGAAAGTAAGACTCTTCTTTCCTCCTGAGGAATAGCACTTCTATTTCCTGAGGATTCTTACTCTCTTTTTCTCCTTCTCCTGCCACTCATCTCCATTGATTTAATCTTACACAAATTGTCATGCAGCCAAATACTCCCATAGTCAGATTTTGTCTGCTTGCTCACAAACCCTGCCTTCCCTTGTCTGTAAGTATTCTCTTGGTCTCACTGACATGAAGGCTGTTGCAGAACCAAGACTTGCTTCTTTAGCTGTTTCTCTCTTTTTCCACGGCTTCATGAGGGCTCCTTTATGTGAGGGGAAATACCTGGCAGGAAGGTTAGTGTGAGCCAAGGATAAGGGCTGTTCCGTGATGCAGCACTGTCCTGGTTTGGCCTAAACCAGGCCGATTTTCCTTTCAGTGATTTTTACTTTCAGCTAAGTCTCCTCTAAGTAACTGCACTTCCTGAAACTAACTGCATGTTTGCAGACAGTGTCTACTTCCAGGACTGATAACGCTCGAAGTTTGTAGTTATCGCTGAGGTACCGGTAGGGATGTTGTGCAGTAAGGCTCTTGCTGTACTTATTCTTAGAGAAACCAAGGTCACTGCTGAATTCCTCACTGCTTATGAGTGAAGAGCCGAAGGGGGGTCGCAGCTGCAGGGGGGAGCGGACAGGGCAGGTGACCCAAAATTGACCAACGAGGGTATTCCATCCCACACACGTCATTCTCAGTATAAAGGGGGGGGATCACGAGGGTCTCGCTCTCTTTCTGCTATGGCCGGTGTCCAAGGAGGACTCCGTCTGTTTTCCTGCTGCCCCCGATCCCGATCCGTGCATCCCTGAATCCAGCTCTCGACCGTCGCTAGGCCCAGCCTGGGCCTTCCCGGAGCCTGCCCTGCAGTGCCGGTGGTGACGTGGCTGACTTCAGGGGAGCTCAGTCTTGGTTTTGTATATATATTTGTATATATTTGATTATCTCTATTATTATTATTATACTCTTTTTCATTATTATAGTTTATTAAAACTGTTTTAACTTTCCAACCCGGAAGTCTCTCTCCCTTTTCCCTTTCCCTTTCCCTTTGTGGGGAGGGGGGGGGATAACAGAGGGCATCTGCCACAGGTTTAATAGCTGGCCCAGCTTTAAACCATGACAGATTTATTGGCGCCCAACGTGGGGCTCGAACCCACGACCCTGAGATTAAGAGTCTCATGCTCTCCCAGCATCGGAGCAACCAGGTAATAATTGGCTCACCGTCATAACGACTAAAATCTTTTCTTATATTTCGCAGTTCTTTCTCTACTTCCGAGTCCGAGTCCTCCTGTGATTGTTCTGCTTTAGAAGGACCTTTCTTGTCCTTCTTGTGTAATGGGTCTTCTTTAAAAAGACGATCAAGGAAACCCCCCTCTGTGTCAGGCCCTGACTCTGACTGAGAAGGGCCCTCACCTGGGTCCTGTGCTGGTTCTACCTTAGAAGGCTCTGAGTCATCATCCTTCACTTTACTAGCTGATTTCTTTCGGTGTTTTCTCCTGGTTACAGGGGCAGCATGATACCTACCGCTGTTGCTGCACTGACATCTAATCACATACCACACCAGAAACACATTCAGGACAAATGAAAATAAAACCATGCCACCTAGACAGCACCATCCTAATTTCCCAAAATCTAGTGGAATCACCTTGGCAGAAAAGGAGAAGGTACTATTTCCCAAAGTAAAATTGGAAGTATAATCATTAACAGAATCAGCTAAAGGACTCCCAGAGTGCGCAGATAAAATCTCTGCTACCGAGGTCAGAGTAGTAACAACCCAGTTTATCACGACATAAATCCGTACGAAACGCCATAACAAAACAATGCATGTTGACCAGTACCCAGCAATGATAAACCGCACATAAACACTAACAAACAACGGCAAGTAAGGTATTATTACACTTAACTCTGTAAAAGGCTTAATAAAGAGACGAGATAGCACAGCGATCAAAAATGACATTACCATCTTCGCTATCTGTTTTAATTTCCAACCCCTCGTAAATCTCAAAGGAAGAACTCCGATACTCTCTCAGCTGAGCTCTCTGGGTCTCCTCCCACTGGAGCTGGGATTCGACTTATCAGAGCAACCTGTCGGAGCTTCTTTCGAGCCCCACGTTGGGCGCCAATAAATCTGTCATGGTTTAAAGCTGGGCCAGCTATTAAACCTGTGGCAGATGCCCTCTGTTATCCCCCCCCCTCCCCACAAAGGGAAAGGGAAAGGGAAAAGGGAGAGAGACTTCCGGGTTGGAAAGTTAAAACAGTTTTAATAAACTATAATAATGAAAAAGAGTATAATAATAATAATAGAGATAATCAAATATATACAAATATATATACAAAACCAAGATTGAGCTCCCCTGAAGTCAGCCACGTCACCACCGGCACTGCAGGGCAGGCTCCGGGAAGGCCCAGGCTGGGCCTAGCGACGGTTGAGAGCTGGATTCAGGGATGCACGGATCGGGATCGGGGGCAGCAGGAAAACAGACGGAGTCCTCCTTGGACACCGGCCGTAGCAGAAAGGGGCGCGACCCTCGTGATCCCCCCCCTTTATACCGAGAATGACGTGTGTGGGATGGAATACCCTCGTTGGTCAATTTTGGGTCACCTGCCCTGTCTGCTCCCCCCTGCAGCTGCGACCCCCCTTCGGCTCTTCACTCATAAGCAGTGAGGAATTCAGCAGTGACCTTGGTTTCTCTAAGAATAAGTACAGCAAGAGCCTTACTGCACAACATCCCTACTGGTACCTCAGCGATAACTACAAACTTCGAGCATTATCAGTCCTGGAAGCAGACACTGTCTGCAAACATGCAGTTAGTTTCAGGAAGTGCAGTTACTTAGAGGAGACTTAGCTGAAAGTAAAAATCACTGAAAGGAAAATCGGCCTGGTTTAGGCCAAACCAGGACAAGCACCTTGGCTCAGCTGCTGGCATCTACCTGTGCTAAGAAAAGGAAAGGAACACCCTTTTCCCCCTTTCTTTGCCTGCTGGTCCTTTGGTTGTATCCTTATCTGATATTACCTGATATACCCTGTGTCACTAGGATAAAAGACTAAAAGGCTATTTATCAGCTTAGGGTAAAACCTAGCAAAGAGCATCTCCACTTCAGAGATCTCTATGGAGCCACCTGGGAGAAGAGGAAGAGGATGGGACACTGAGGAATGACCTGGTTTGCCAGGTTGTGGTGGAGGTCACAGGGCTGGGGGGTATCCCAGCCTTAGCTGTCTGTCCCGAGTGCCCCCAGTGCATGCACCGCAGTGGGAGTCTGGCCAAGCACAGCTTCTGGTGACTATCCATCCTCCTGCCCACCTGCCCTGGGCAGCTGTGAGAGGCAGCGGCAGCAACGTGATGTGGAGGTCTCAGATTCCTTGAGAGCTTCTTTAGCCACAAAAAGGAACTTGTGCTGTGTCCTTTTGAAGCACATTAAATCAGCAGAAGGGAGAAGAAAAGCTTCTCCCAGTAGCTGGCTGCGGCACACTGACCTTTCCAAAACAAGCTGTGTGGACCTCAAGGTGGTGTGGCTGGATGACGATGGTGGTATTTTGCTTCAGAGATTCTGCTTCCCACCATTTATTATGTAATGGTCTCAGATCAGTTACTGATCTGCTTTAAACGCTGGGCAGTATTGTCATTACCAAGTGGTAATATTTGGACAAAAATTTTTTCCCCCAGTAGTTGTTAGAACCAGAAAACAGTGGGACCACTGCTGTTTGAGTACCTGACACTTCAGTAAGCACAAACTGTAGTCAAACATGGGAGCACCCTGGCAGCCTTCCCTTTCATACTGTTCATCAGTCTCTATACTCAAGTGTCGCTGTTAAAATGAAACAACTACCAATGGTTGAAATATTTTTCAATATTTGGTATTCTTACAAAATGTGATTGTTTTCACTTTACAGAAATTTTAAATAGGGTTGTGCCCCAAATCTTATCCTCTCTCAATATTGACCACAATAATTCTGTGCATTTTTAGTGCTTATATTAAACTCAGGTATTAACTAATATTTTGTATTACCTAATACTTTGTATTACCTAATAAACATACTTAATACAATGTATTTGGTAGAAGGGATGAAAATCTAGTCTGTAAGCTGCAACAAGAACCCACAGAGGACCTCTCAGTGTCTTCATGAGAGATGCGTATAAAGACGAAGAGAAGGATCTTGTCTTTGCATAGTGGTTGGGGGTAGGATCGTCTCATTTAATTACAGCTCTCTATGGTATAAGCATTTCCAATGAAACGAGTCACCCTAGGTTCCTTTCAGAGTCGATCGAGAGAAGTAGGTATTTTCAAGAAGTGATTCACTTGACCTATTTGTAGCTATTTATTTTAGGATTACATGATTCCCTCCTCCCGCCCAGAAGTGCCTATTTCTGGGCATTGACTGTAAAGAGCAGTGAAGGTACTAGCTGAAAGGTAAATGCCTACAATGCAGGTTTTTGCTTTTGGCCAAATGAATCAGTGGATGTTTAGATTTTATCTTTACTTATTATTGGTTCAGACCCTCACATTATAGTAATGGGTGCTTTTGGGGCAATACGCTCACACCAAGGACTGCTCTGTTTCTGCTCATTTAGACTCTGCCTTCTGTATCTTAATTTTCGATTTCTCTTTTCCCTTCTATGTCTTTCTATGTCTCTTCCTTTTCTCTGCAGCAGTTTCCATTCCTTTCTTATTTTATTTCCTGAAATTGTTTTCAATAAAATAACTAACACAAATCCTTAAAATATTATTAAGACTTTGAAGGTAGTATGCCAGTAGGAGTAATGGGAAGCGGGGGAGTTCATAACTGTCAGAACTCTTGTGCTGGTCAGGTTTCAAGGTTATCTTCACAGCCAGGAGGGATGAAAATATGCATTGTAAAATAAAAGCGTAAACTTCAGAACCTGAGCGAGTCCTTTATGTTACACTAAATGTCCTGGATTCAGACAAACGTATTCCAGGGAAGAGCTGCTTGGTGTGTTTGCTTGATAACGTCAATATTCTCAACTGTAGAACATCACATTTTACTCTTGCATTTTTTGCAGTTGCTATAGTTTGGGTATGTTTCTTCGTTTCCCCTTTGTTGATCTGACAGATGAGGTTACATCCTGGTCTTGCTGAAACCCCTGGGAGCTGACTCTGGACCTAGATTTTAGCTGCTCTCTGCTTACAGGGGACATATGTTTTTAAACTCTATGGGTATGGGCATGGGCCACATCACGCCTTGTGCTGTTCTTTTCCTCTCTGCCAAGCACAGAATCACAGAATCAATCAGGTTGGAAGAGACCTCTGGGATCATCGAGTTCAACCATTGCCCTGACACCACAATGTCAACTAGACCATGGCACTAAGTGCCATATCCAGTCTTTTCTTAAACACATCCAGAGATGGTGACTCCACCACCTCCCTGGGCAGCCCGTTCCAATGTCTAATGGCCCTTTCTGAGAATAAATGCTTCCTAATGTCCAACCTGAACCTCCCCTGGCGAAGCTTATGGCTATGTCCTCTTGTCCTATCGCTAGTTGCCCGGGAGAAGAGGCCAACTCCCACTTCACTACAACCTCCCTTCAGGTAGTTGTAGACTGCAATAAGGTCACCTCTGAGCCTCCTCTTCTCCAGGCTAAACAACCCCAGCTCCCTCAGCCGTTCCTCGTAGGACAGACCCTCCAGACCCTTCACCAGCTTGGTCGCCCTCCTCTGGACTCGCTCCAACACCTCAACATCTTTCTTGAAGTGCGGGGCCCAGAACTGAACACAGTACTCAAGGTGCGGCCTCACCAGTGCCGAGTACAGAGGAACGATCTCTTCCCTAGACCGGCTAGCTACACTATTCCTAATAGAGGCCAGGATGCCGTTGGCCTTCTTGGCCACCTGGGCACACTGCTGGCTCATGTTTAGCTGGCTGTCGATCAGTACCCCCAGGTCTCTTTCTAACCACTCTTCCCCCAGCCTGTAGAGCTGCATGGGGTTGTGGCCAAAGTGTAAGACCCGGCACTTGTTGAACCTCATGCTGTTGGTCTCGGCCCATCTATCTAACCTGTCCAGATGCCTCTGTAGGGCCTTCCTACCCTCCAGCAGATCGACACTCCCACCCAGCTTGGTGTCATCTGCAAATTTACTGAGGGTGCACTCAATCCCTATGTCTAGATCATCTAGAAAGATATTGAACAGCACCGGCCCCAGAACTGAGCCCTGGGGAACACCGCTAGTGACCGGCCGCCAGTTGGACTTTGCCCCATTCACCACCACTCTCTGGGCTCGGCAATCCAGCCAGTTTTTAACCCATTTAAGAGTCCACACATCCAAGCCCCGGGCAGCCAGTTTGTGCAGGAGGATGCTGTGGGAGACAGTGTCGAATGCCTTACTGAAGTCTAGATAGACTACATCCACAGTCCTGCCCTCATCTACTAAGCAGGTCACTTTGTCATAGAAGGAGACCAGGTTGGTCAAGCAGGACCTGCCTTTCGTGAATCCATGTTGGCTGGCCCCGATGCCCCGATTGTCCTGCATGTGCTGTGTAATGGCACTCAGGATGATCTGTTCCATCACCTTGCCTGGCACCGAGGTCAGGCTGACAGGCCTATAGTTCCCTGGATCATCCTTTCGGCCCTTCTTGTAGATGGGCGTTACATTTGCTAATTTCCAGTCAGCTGGAACTTCTCCAGTTAACCAGGACTGCCGGTAGATAATAGAGAGTGGTTTAGCAAGTTCATTTGCCAGTTCCTTCATTACTCTGGGGTGAATCCCACCCGGGCCCATAGCCTTGTGGGTGTCGCATTGGCACAGAAAATTGGCACAAGGACTCTTGTCTGTGTGCGAAATAAGAGAGGGCAGAGGACACAGCAGAGGGAAGAGGATTTAGTGGGAATGTATTCCATAGGATAACCAGGGTTGGCACAGCTGTGGCTCCCCCAGCCAGCGCAGGGCCATTTTACTAATGTAACGTTCAAACTCTCTCTTCTCATAAGGAAAGGTGAGGTCTGAAAGGGAGATCTCCTTTTTTGTTGAAATTAGTAACGCTACCACTATGAGGATCCTACACAGACATGAAGGCCGTGGGTCTCACACTGGTGGACAGCCCTCCTGGGAGAGGTGTACAATGTACAGGGTGTGAAATCATCTGATAGCCACAAAGGTGCAGAAAAGCTGCTGAGCTGGTACAAGTAGAAATTCTGATGTTTTCCCTACCTCCCCCAGAGCTGCAGTGATATCGCTCCTTTCTCTCTGCTGCACCAAGCCTGGCAGTATGAACCATCGAGCAGGACATCTGGGGGCTGCAGCACGTGTAAGGGCACAGGGTGGGCGGCTGGAAGGTGCTGGGTGCTGGAGCAGGCATGGGTGGGCTTGCATCCCAGGAGCGCCATGAAAGCAGGAACAGCCCTACCTCTCCTGCTGAGACCTGGTTCCAAACTGTATCCCCAGCCCTGGGCTGTGATTCTGAGGTGAGCAGTGGTGCTCCCTAACACTTTGGGAGTGGGCTCTCCTCTCTGTACCAACTCTACTCACTTCTCCAGGACTGAAGATAAATATTGCTGCCTCTGACCTTTTTCTTGCAAGCATTGCAAGAAAATGCAAAAAAAAAGAGCTTGTTGCTCTTCTCGTTTCCACCAAGATTATGCAAAACCTCCATAGCATTAAGATGTTTATCACCTCACCTTTTAAAATCCTCTTGCTTTCATGTGTATGGTTCAGCTGTTCCCAGTAGAGCCTGATTTTCCTTCTGTTAGTCATCTTCATTTTCTTACCCAGAAAAAAAGCACTCAAACCTCATAAATTCCAGTCCTCTAAAATAATAAAACTATTATTAGTGTTGTCTTGAATGCGAAGTCTTATGCATGCATTATGCACGTTGCTCTCTCATCAACAGTAAAAGAACCCAAAAGATTTCAGAAGAAATAAAGACCACAAACTTTGTGGCCCTTTCTAAGTCAAATTCTCTTTTTAAGTCAAAGAAAATTAAGGAAGAGTGTAAGAGCTGTAATGTTTATTGAAGTTTACTGTGACCCAGTTCTTTCCCAGAATTTGCTAGCAAAGTTAAGTTTTATACTGCTAAATTTCTTAATGTGGAATTATAAACAGCTACTCAGCTTCTGGTTGGGCCCACAAAAGATGACGGGTTGTTTACAAGAAGTAGAGATTTCCTTGGAGTGACTTCTCGTTTCACGTAAAGTCACAATCTGGCATCTTCCAATAAAATCCAAAGAAGACACTGGAAGTTAACTCGAGATTGACAAGTTTTAATTGGCAGAACTTTCTCCTTTGATAAGTCATTTATCTATATTTGAATCCTTTACCTATCCGTTTCTAATTTGCCCCTTGTAACATTAAATCTCTCTCTCTGCCTGTCTCTAACACGTATGTTTCTGTTCTACCAAAGCTGAAACTTTGCTCAGTACAGAGACCCCTCACAAGACCTTTCACACTATTTAAAACCCAATTACCCTGAAAATTATTCTCTTTCCAGACATGTCTCAAGTGTTCAGTTTATTATGAAATTGCTTTGCTTGATAACAGGTACACTTGCCTTGCTAATAGGAGAATAAGAGCTTTTGCTTCTGTTTTATATATCTGCACAGAAATTTGCTTGAACAGAAATGTTAGTCTTCTTCAATATTTAATGAGTTATATGTGAACTTTTGTTTTTTTAATAAATAAGAGGGAGCAGAATAGAACAGGAGAGGATGGGAAAGAAGAAGAGAACAAAGGATTTTTTAACTTAAAATGTTTAAGAATTACTGGCAGCAGTGGACAGGGAGGAAGCTACCACAGTCAGTAGCACGGTGCTTCCATTACTTCTGGCTTGCTTTAAAAAAGTTGTTTATTTAGGAACTTGTTGGTTATACTAGTTTCAGAACAACTCAGGTCCTTGATTTTCATACAAGTGGCAATAAAAGCAGTGTTTCTTTTTCGTGTCTCTATAATTTGCCTTAATGTGATTTCAAATTTTTCTCTTTCCTTTTCAATTACTGTCTGCATTAAGCCAATTTAATGCTTCTGTGGTAAGCAAAACTTAATTTCTGCTATATGATGAACTGCATAGGTTAACACTGCAATGCCACAAACTTTTTCCTACTTTTCACCTGCAATGAGTTCAGGGTGCTTCTCAAAATCTGGGGAAGTGTTCAGCATTTGAGGTAGTATGGATGTTTTCAATGTTAACTTGCTACTTTCTGGTACAATGCATTTGCATTTCACTGCATTTGTATCCAACAAACAAAGAAATTAATTTTTAACATTTTTGACATTTTATTCATGTTGAGTCATGTAAAGCATTATAGTATTGTCAGTGGGTGGAAAACATGACCCTATCTGAACACAAATAACGTGCATGAAGAAAAAACAGTGCGGTCAATTTGAGATGATACAGCAGACATACATTTCACTTCATGGTAAAAACAGGGCAGGATATTTTACAGGAGCTTTGTATTGTGTACAGATTAGTACTAAAAGTAGTTCAAACCAGCTATATTAGTACTTTCACGTTTTTGGAATCAAATTCTCATTGCTTTACAGAAGGTATTTTTCACTTCTGTGATTTAGCTTTAGCTGAACCTTATTATTGAAGAATGAAATGAAAAACTGATTTTATAGGAAACTTTGCTAGTGACCTGAACTGCAGTGTTCACTCCCTTTGCAAACCAGGCACTTGGCTGCACCACTGCAGTGAGAGCTTAGATCTACCTTGTCTTTTTAAGGGAAATATTCAAAAAATCTGGTTTACCTATCGGCTTTAATTGCAAAATGTTAAATACTATTCTCTTAAGATTCATTTCTATTGCTTCACGCTCTTAATGGTACTTTTCTGTAAAAATACTTTATACATCTGTTTTATTTATCTAAAGAGGCCAGTTTTTAAAAACATTATTCCTTTAGCAGCAAATGTTGTTGGTAGCTAGAATTTGTTCTTGCATTGCTACAAGCAGTTAAATTCCTATTATAGCAGTACATACCTTGCCTGTGGATTTTTTTTTCTTGTAAGAGATTTTGAGACTGATTCGCCCAGGGCCTGATTCAGAGAAGTCATGAGGACTTCCTGCAAGGTGCTGTGCACCCCAGCCCGTATCAGTAGTAATGAAAACTACTGGATTTGGCTCACAGTGCTTTTAAATCCACCGCGAAATCGTGGTTGTTTGTTCAAGCTTACTCACATTAGAGTCATTTGCTCTGTAATTGCTTGCAAATTGCCTTGAAAAGTTTGGAATGAAACATGCTACAAAAGTGAAATATTGATGTTATGGCAAAAACATTGCACACATTCCCCCCCCCCCCCCCGCCCCAAATGTGTGATTCCCTCACAGTAACCTACCTTTGTTGGACCTTTTTGCATAAAATATGTTGACATGAAAGAGGGCTTGAGAATCAATTAGGAGTTTTTCATAAATAAAAGGATAGGGCTTTTCCCCCTATGTTTTCCTTTTTTTGTTTGTTTGTTTGTCTACTCCCCCTCCCTCCCAACAGAACATTTTAGCCAGGGTCCAACTCCAAATCTGAAGCTGAAATTACATATATATATATATATATATATTTATGTCCAGTTGTGTTACTGTTATAAAATATATTTATTTAAACATTCTCAGTGCACAGCTTTTCCATTAGTATTCACACTACTCTCTGCATAGAAATATTCCTCGGGAACTGATGATCTGTTTTGAAAAGAACACAAGAAACCTTGGAATATGAAATTGTGGTATCCTGATGCTAAGTGACATCAGCAAGAGTGACACTGCTTTGAGTAGTGCAAGTGCTCATATTTGAAAGTTGTAATCATTCACCAAAAAAAGTGACAGGAAGTAAATGACAGGAAAATTATTTACGTTGGTATTTACCTGTAGCCTTGTTCTAAGGAGCCAAGTGAAAGTGAAGAATGAGATAAAAAGAGCAATTAAGTTTTCAAGGGCTAAAGATGCAAATGAAGAATGGAAGGAACAGAAAAGTGGATTCTGAACTGATGCTAAAACTTAAGTCACCATATTTTGCACCTCTTGTAAAAATTTCACTAGAATATTAGGATTCTTTTTACACACATAGC
Source organism: Nyctibius grandis (assembly GCF_013368605.1). Classification (NCBI taxonomy): domain Eukaryota; kingdom Metazoa; phylum Chordata; class Aves; order Nyctibiiformes; family Nyctibiidae; genus Nyctibius; species Nyctibius grandis. The sequence goes on from NC_090659.1 coordinate 109,625,428, forward strand.
CACAACATCGGCAGGTTAGATGATAGCTGAACATCTGGAAAGGTTCCTGAACACTACTAAGTACTTAAAACTGCTATGCAGTACTAAGCAGAGACAGACTGAAGTTCACTTAGAAGATGCATCTAGTGAAAGAGGCTGGGACAGTTGTACCAACATTGTGAGGAGCTATGTACATTACATTTTCCCACTTGCAGAAATTGGTTTCACAGCAGGATCATTTGCCGTCTCTGGGTGAAAAAGAGTAGAGTTTTAAAAACAGATTTTATCTAGAAGCTCAATAGGATCTTTCATTTGCTGACTTTGTGTTCAGCAAATAATATCCTGTAGGCAAATATTGTAGACATTTTTTAATTTGCTCAATGTCCTGGTTTGGCCTAAACCAGGCCAATTTTCCTTTCAGTGATTTTTACTTTCAGCTAAGTCTCTTCGAAGTAACTGCACTTTCTGAAACTAACTGCATGTTTTGCAGACAGTGTCTGCTTCCAGGACTGATAACGCTCGAAGTTTGTAGTTATCACTGAGGCACCGATAGGGATGTTATGCAGAAAGGCTCTTGCTGTACTTATTCTTAGAGAAACCAAGGTCACTGCTAAATTCCTCACCGCTTACGAGTGAAGAGCTGAAGGGGGGTCGCACCTGCAGGGAGGAGCGGACAGGGCAGGTGACCCAAAATTGACCAACAAAGGTATTCCATCCCATGCACGTCATTCTCAGTATAAAGCGGGGGGATCACGAGGGTCTCGGCCCTCCTTCTGCTGTTTTGGGGGGCCTCTGCCTGCTTGGGCTGCTTCTGCTGCTTTGGGCTGCTTCTGCAGCTTGAGCCTTTCGCCAGTATCCAAGAAGGACTCTGTCCGTTTTCCTGCTGCTCCCGATCCTGATCCGTGCATCCCTGAATCCAGTTCTCGACCGTTGCTGGGCCCAGTCTGGGCCTTCCCGGAGCCTGCCCTGCAGTGCCGGTGGTGATGTGGCTGACATTGGGGGAGCTCGATCTTGGTTTTGTATATATTTGTATATATTTGATTATTCCAATATTATTATTATACTCTTTTTCATTATTATGTTTATTAAAACTGTTTTAACTTTCCAACCCATAAGTCTCTCTCCCTTTTCCCTTTCCCTTTCCCTTTTCCTTAGGGGTGGGGGGGTGGGGGTTAACAGAGAGCATCTGCCACAGGTTTAATAGCTGGCCCAGCTTTAAACCGTGACACTCAAATACTATCTTAATGGTTTCTTATTATCTACATCTATAGGTATGAGCACAATCTCACTTGCTCTCTTCTGTTGCCAAAACTATATATAAGTAATACCTCTTTATTCCTTTTTGTGCTTCAGGGGAGCAAATCATTGCAGACAATTTGTTAATCAGTTCATCCATTAGAGGATGCAAAGAAGCTTCCAAGAGAAAGTGTTCCCATTCACTATGTGATATGAGGTCCCACTTTTAAACAATTCTGGGTAGAAAATTGTGGGATTTCCTGTCATTAAGATACAAAAGAGAAAGGTAATCTATTCAGACAAGATGCCAATGTGAGTTAATCTTAGGCCAGTTGGTAAGAGTACATTAATGACAATGATTTACATTTTGGAATTTTTAAATTGGAAAACATCTGGTAGAAGGTGTCAGTTTGTGAAGAGATGAACTGCAATGAAAGCGCAATGTTTGTGGAAAGGACCAGCTTGCTCAGATGACACTGAAGAAGATGCAGTTCAACACTATGTACTACAGATACTGGCTAGGCCTCCTTTGGTAGAACCTGCTGTCACGCTCCCTGCTGGGTCCTGGATGACCTAGTCAAGAAAACCCTCCTCGTACAAGCTCTGTTGCAGCTGGTTGTCTCCCAGATGCTGTGCAGCACTGCTTGCCTTGGCAAACTACTCCTCCTCTGGTCAGGTTCAAACCTGGTAAAAGCCGGTCAGTAGTTTGTGACTACCCTAATTTTCCCAGGACTTACCTGCTAACTCCTTGCCTTTGCTTCCAGAGCTGCTCTGTGCTTTCCTGGCCCATCCCCAGCCCAGTGAACATGACAGGGCTGCCTGGAAACGATTATCATGTGCCATGCAAGAGATCGCCAAGGGGTATTTCTACAAGCAAGCCAGAGCCCTGGTATGTGAGGGGTACCCTGCCTCATGGGCATCAGCTCTGCCTTCCCTCAGGAGATGAGGCACTCCTAGCAGCCATTTCAGAAATTGTGAGGGTCCTGGTTTAATTCAGCCTCTCCCCAGGACACAAGAACCTCTTAAAGCCCTTGTCGTCTTGGATTCTTGGGGTGTATGAAGACTGCTCCAGAAGCCTAGAAAAATGTCTGTTTGAACCCCTGCTATGATACAGAGGATGCTTGAAAGAAAATTGGCTTTAATCTCAAATGTAGCTACCATTATATTTTCTTTGGCTTAGCCTGATTGATGTCGTCAATATCCTTACAAAAAACTGCTTATAGTGGGAAGTCTACCTGGGTAAATATGGTTGCAGGAGTGAAAACAAAGTGGCTTCTGTAGGGAGCTGTTCTTCTATAAATAGTGGCTTGAATAAGCTGCAAGGAGTGCTGGGGTGAGGTAGCTCTAGACCATATCAGATGTGCATCAGCATCTTCTTGTTTTGGTGTTTTATATGAATTCGGATAGGGTTTAGAGGTAACTCTGAGGCAGAACTCATGGGGCTTCTGTTACCTGCTGTCCTCAGGGTAAAATACTCCAGACCCAGAAGAAGTGCTGATCAAGAAAAGGTTCAATTCACCTCATCTGGTGTTGAATTCAGTAAATCTGTCTCTCTGTGCAAGTCAAATGGAAATAAGAGGTTTTGCGTGCTGTGCTATATTTTTTCTTTTACAGTTTATAAATTTTTAAGTCTGAATGTTTAGCCAGCTGTGTGTTTCTTCTAGACAATTAGTTGAAGCTGTATGCCGTCAGAAGTTCTCCCTGAGAACTGCAATCTCAGTTTGACCTAATCGTCTGAGTCAAAGCACTGTTACTTGGGCATTCTTATTTTTTTTCACTCCCTCAGAAACTTCCTCCACCATTTTCTTTGTGAAAGAGTGATGATGTCAATATAACATATCTTCTTCCACAGCCTTGACATCTTGTTTTGATCCTTCTTTGGCAAGCCTGTATAGTGAAACCCCTGAAATTACAAATGGATATGATGCTGGCCATTCACGTTTCAAGCCAATTGATTCTAAATAAAGTTGTCTTGAAGTTACATTAGGCAACAAGGAATTCCTGATTCTGCTATTGATTTGCTGTGTAGTGTGAGACTCATGATATCGGTCACCGGTGCTTTGCTTTTCTCATCCACGAGAACAAAACTCTTAAAAGTGTGCTGAGGGTCACAGTTTAAAGACATTTTATGAGCATTAAGACCCAGATTCTGCTGCCTTCATTATGTAATATCTCTTCTCGCAGTGCAAAATATATTCATTACTCCTTCAGTAATACACTGTGCAACATGATGGACTCAAACAACACGTGATTACTGGAATACCAACTTTGGCCAATGCGAATCTGCTGTATCTTGCACATAAACTTTATTTCTGAGTATCTGAAACATAAAATTGATCTGTTCTTTAAGCCAATCGTAATTCAACAGATCATTAATGACAAATGGCAGAATGCCCCAGCCATCCTTCCAGGCAATACTCCAGATGGAAGTCATTGGATAAAGAACAGGAAGGTCTGGCAGAATGTGAAAAAAGAATAAATTTGCTACACATCACTCATTTTGCCTGACTGCAATAAAGTAATTGTAATAGAATGTTGTCACAGGATAATGGTCTCCTGCTGCTTTAGAAATGCTTTGCAAAACAGATGTTTGCTTTCTCTGTGGGAGACATTGATCCCAGGACAACAATCTTTTCTATTAAAGGAAAATTAAGTACTTATAGTTTCAGCAGTACTATAAAAAGATGATTATAAAAAGCCATATAATGCAATAGGTGAAATGATATGAAGTATATATGTGATGTATGTGATATATGCGACTAATCCCTAAGCGGAATGAATTCAAATATTTTCTTCTGGCAGCTCTGCGAATAACATTTTCTCAACAAATGCACATAGGACAAAGCAATGCACTATGATGAAGTTGTTTTTGTTATTTTAATCTTCCAAGGCTCTGTGAACTGCAGAAAAACAGCATTTGTAAATAAAAATAACAACATCAAAACTCCAGCATATAATGTCTAATGAGAAATGCTTAGTTAATAACAAACAGATAAAAATAATGAATAAATAACAGTAAAGTAACATGTTGTAATTAATGTAAATTAAAGACCGTGCATTTTCTGTCAGGGCTGAACTCAGTATTGTGAGTTTTGCTTACTAGAATCAAGACAAAAATTTGAAAACAGATAAAACATCTGTGCATTTCAAAATATTTTTCTTAGAAGAGCATTTATACACTAGAGATTGTAAAAGAATTAAGAATATTCATATTTTTCTCTGAACTGTCTGCAATACCTGTGGGACACATACATTGCACTCTGTTGTAGTATGATAGAAAAGTTACATAGGCACTGTTTTGGTGAACCTTATACATTTTACAGACACTTCTGCTGTTCATCCAATAATGTGCCAACTGCAAATTTGAGGTGATGAGACACGTATAAAGAAGAACATTTGTTCTCTTATGTGCTGTGACTGTCTCTGTCTATGTGCTGTCAAAGGCATTTGACTGTCAGATGAAGCAACCCTCTGTGGTATTTAGCTTTTGCCAAGGTTGTATCTGGATCAGGAGGAATAAAATGAGAATAATTAACCAGGGACTGGATGACTTGTTGGCTCACCAGACTCACCTCCAGGACTTGTATCATCTTGGATCTTCTGTTGTCTATTTCTATTTAGCTCAAGACAACTTGTGATGGTGTTTGGTATTTCTCCAGCTGGTGCCTTTATCCAATTCCATGTATTTTATACCATGAATCCCAAACAGAGTCGCAGTATGCAGACTACTGGCATCTTTGTAACCGGACCAGGCAGGTATCAGGCTTGCTTCCACAAGTTTTAAAGGCCATAGCTGAGCAGAACAGCCAGTGAAGAGCAACACTGACTCCTCAAAGTGCTGCTTCAGCTGGAGCAGTAGAAAACTTGAAGGCCTAATTGCATTTTTTACTCTGAGTGGTGAAATTCACTATCTAGATTCTGAAGGAAAACGTCTTTTACATTCTTGAGAAGAGTTGGTTTGGTATATGAGTATCCTGACCTCAGGAACAGCCACTGAAGCAAAGAATTTCCCTTCCCATTTCAGGGTCACCACATTACAGACTTAAAAGGAATACAGCCATAAGGGGCATGAAGAAAGTAGCTTTTAATGCTGCAAGGGTAACTCAAGAGTGCTGTCAAACGCTAATGATAAGTTGCACTGGGAAGTGCTACTTTAAACTTCAAGAGGAAACTGAAGACTTAAAAAGTGCCAGTTTTCTCAACTTGAAACCATTTTTCCCTAGTGCTGAATAAAATGCAAATATGCCCACAAGCAAGTTGCTTACCCTACAGCTGAAGTACTGCACACAGAACCAGTTGACACTTTGGTATTTTAGTAGTTTAGACTTATAAATATATATTTGTATTTTCAACGCTAAACTATGTGGCTCTGACCCAGTTGTCACTGTCACTACATCAGCCAGGAAACCAGTGGCAGTTTGCTTCACTGAGGACTGTACGATATGGTCTACGAGAAGGAAGTAAGTTTAATGAAAACTGAAGCATGTGAAAAAAGTTAACATCTTTACACAGTGTTTAGCACCAAAGGACACCTTCCAGACCCCTTAATTCCTTAATCCCCTCAATGGCAGGCGCTGGCCTGAGGGCAGCCAGGGGCTTGTGCAGCAGGTCTCAAAGAATCTGTTAAAATGAGGATTTCTTTAGCGGGAAGAAAGAAAAGGCAGAGTAACTGTCTCGACTCTCTGCACTCAGGTACTGATGAATATTGTTATTCACTAGAGGAGGAAAGACAGAGGAGAACAACGGATCTGGAGGTTCACGTGTGAATTAACTTTCAGGTGAAGTCATGTCTGATTCCTATCCTGGGGATGCTGAGGGCAGGGGCATCACCAGAACTGCAAAAAAGAAAGTCTCTGAATCCTGAGTGTAATATTTAATAAGGCAACAGCAGGTAGTATAGACCACTCCAGCTTTATTATGCATCCTTTCAAGCCATAGGCTTCAAGCACCAGAAATTTAAGAAGTATGGCAAGAAAAAAGGAGATTCATTGCTTCTCTTACTCCGTATATATTTCTATAGGAAAAAAAAAAGAGATAGAAACTGGGTGAGCCAAGAGAAACAGGGATGATGACACTGAAAGCAATGCCTTGGCAAGGGCTGTCGTGCCCTAGTTAAAAGCGGCATGCTCAGCCACAGACCTGTGTCCCTTCTGAGAGCAGACATACGGTTTGTGCTGCTTAGGGCCATGCTCAAACGCTCCTTCATACCTGTGGAAATCTTCCCAGCCTCTGCAGTGGGTTCTTGTTTAGGCTGCACTAAGATAACAGGATAAGGTTGTAAAAAATAAGTCATAATACAGGGGAAAGATAGAGTAAAATCTATCTTAAAATCATTGCCTTTTAAAATAAGTTTTGTTTGAATGAAGATAAAGTAATGACAAGCTGTCTTCCTTGATGGTAGGATGAACCACTACAGCTGAGATCACATTTCCTTGGAGCCTTTCTGTCGAGAAGGACTACGTGGGCTTATCACTATTGCCATGAAACTCTCAAGGTCTTTAAACTGTCTGCATGGGTACAGGAAGTTGGGAAGGAGACACCTTGCATTGTCTTCAAGGTTGTCATCCTGCATTCAAGCTCCTCTGCTTTGTGTCCTCCACCCCCCTCCCTTCTCCTTTTGCAAGGCAGTAGCACAGGGCTGCTACTGGGGAATGAATTTAGTTTCTTCTTTTCTTTTTTGGATGTGACCCACAATGGTAGCGGAAGCAGTGCTTGCATAAAGATGAGAAGAATCATAGAATGGTTTGGGTTGGAAGGGACCTTAAAGATCACCTAGTTCCAACCCCCCTGCCACAGGCAGGGACACCTTTCCTCTAGACCAGGTTGCTCAAAGCCTCATCCAATCTGGCCTTGAACACTGCAAGGAGGGGGCATCCACAGCTTCTCTGGCAACCTGTTCCAGTGTCTCACCACCCTCATAGTCAAGAGTTTCTTCCTAATATCTAATCTAAATCTACCCTCTTTCAGTTTAAAACCATTCATCCTCATCCTAACACTACATGCCCTTGTAAAAAGCCCCTCTCCCTCTTTCCTGTAGGCCCCCTTCAGGTACTGGAAGGCTGCTAGGAGGTCTCCCGGAGCCTTCTCTTCTCCAGGCTGAAGAGCCCCAACTCTCTCAGCCTGTCTTCATAGGAGCGGTGCTCCAGCCCTGTCATCATCTTTGTGGCCCTCCTCTGGACTCGCTCCAACAGCTTCATGTCCTTCTTATGTTGGGGGCCCCAGAGCTGGATGCAGTACAAGAACTTTTGCCTCTAAAAACTTCTGGCACCATCCAGCCTTCCCAGGTTTTTAACGTGAGTTATTTCCTAAGCTTCAGCTTCCCGAGTGTCATTCCGAAAAGTTCGTTGCCGGTAAGCGACTGGCAGTAGAGGAATGAGGACCGCTTTCCCCGGCCGCAGCCTCCCCCGGCGCAGGGAGCTGTCCAGCACCGCCGCGGCAGCGCGGAGCCGGGGCCGGGGCGGCCGCACCGGGAGCCCCTGCGCGGACACGGCCGCTCCCCGCGGAGCTTTGCGCTGGTGTCGGCCCGTTTCCCCGCTCCCCCTTCGCCTGGATGCGAAGCACAGGAAGGGGAGCGGAGCGCCCTGTCCGCCCTCCCGGCTGTCGGGGATGCGCGCAGGGCGGTGCAGCATCACCCCGGCGCGGGGGAGCGGGGCCAGGCGGGCGGCTGCGGACCGCGGCGTGCGGGCTGAGCGCGACAGGCGGGCGAGCGGGGCGGGGGGGAAGCGGGAGGAGGAGGAGGAGGAGGAGGAGGGGGAAAGGGCTCCAAACAACACGTGATTCCCGCGGAGCAGCGAGGGAGCCGGGGGAGGGGAGAGCGAGGGCGGGCGGCCGAGGCAGAGGAGGGCAGCAGCCGCCGCCGCCGCTGCTTTAAAGCCTCCCGGCGCGGCGTCGCGCAGCACCCGCCGCTCCCCCGGCCAGGCGGCGGCGAAGCGCGGAGCCGGGCAGAAGCGCTGAGGGTCGCGGGCTGCGCCGGCCCCGGCGCTGCGCCTCCGCCTCCCGCCCAGGGACATCCGCGGCCATGCGAGGCGGCCGCCCCCGCGGCCGGGCGGTTCGGCGGTGCCCTCCACGGCTGTCCGCCGCCCCGCGCTGAGCCCAGCCGCCGCCGTCCCGCGGCACCATGTCCCGGCGCAAGATCTCCTCGGAGTCCTTCAGCTCGCTGGGCTCGGACTGCCCGGAGACCAGCCCTGAGGAGGAGGGCGAGTGTCCCCTGTCTCGCCTCTGCTGGAACGGCAGCCGCAGCCCCCCCGGCCCCGCCGACACCCCCTTCGCCGCCGCCGCAGCCGCGGCCAGCGCCGGGGCGCGCCGCGTTCCGCACCGCCGGCGGGTCAACCTGGACTCGCTGGGCGAGAGCATCCGCCGCCTGACGGCCCCCGCGGTGAGTGCCCCGCGCCCGGCCCGGGCCCCTCCGCGCCGCGCACAACCCCGCGCGGCTGCCGGCGGCTGCTCCGCGGCGCCGGGTCAGTGTCGGGAAGGAGGCGGCGGTGCTCGCGCCCCCGTCCCGGACGTCCCCGCGGGGCCGCCGGAGCCCCCCTGCCCCGCCATGCCCGCCCCGGCTGCGGGTTGGCAACCCCGCAAACCTGCGGAAGTGAAGATCTCGGCAGCCCGGTGCTGGAAATCGGGTCGCGAGGCGCAAATATGCGCAGCTTGCCCGTGTAGCTGGATTCGTCACCCAGTCCCAGTTTCCACCGAGTCCCTTTCGGAATTCAAAGAAAATCGTAAAACCATAAAGTGCTTATCGCTATCTCGTACTAGCAACAGTTTTTTATGAAAAGTTACATCTGCATGATGCATGGCATGCGCGTTCTTCCTTCACCAAAGCGGAGGTGTGAACTTCTTACATTTATAGGGCTTTTCCATACTGAACGAGGTAAAAAAAAAAGTTTCGACTTCGTGTTCAGAAATATTTCAGCAACAGATTTCCCTGTGCCTCCCAGATGCGCTGACATTCCTGAGATACCAGTTTCTTAAAGTGTACTTTGAATCCATGACTGATGGTTATCTGGATAGCTACACCTGTAGCTGAGGATCAGTGAAGCATGGCGTATGCTAAAATCAGCAGTGAATTTGGGTAGAACCAGTCATGTACGCTGGTACCGCTTCGTAGACTGAAATCAGTGGCTCAGGAATTCTGGTAAATTTCATGTAAAATAGAAGGTTCTTCTCCAGCCTTTCTATTGTGATTGTGCTATGCTCCTATAAATACCATCTATGACCATCACCAATTTTTCGTCACGAAGTTTCAGTTGCAAGTGAATGCTTGTTTGGTCTCTGAGATATTTTAATGTGTTAAGGTATAAAACATTAATTGCACAAGTAGTCTTGATCTGTAAGGTGGCTGTATCTGCTGTTGTGGCATTGGATCATCTTTTTGCATACTGTTATCCAGCTTTTGGAAATTACTTATGAGTGTCATCGCCATCAGCTGTCAGTTTGCTTTGGTTTTAATATACTCTTTTCTGTGTGGTGTTTCTTGAACTGGCCAGACAGGAGTAGGCAAGTTGTTTAATGGGAGAAGTTTGCAGTGCATTATATAGCTGATAGTCGTCCAGTTTCAGTTAAGACTTTTCTTTCCCATTGATTTTTTTCCCTCTCCACTGGGAATCTGGTCTGGTAATGCTGATATTAATAGATGATATCTCAGGTGACTTGTCTTGTTTTAGTACAAAAAAAATGAAGCTATTTAATTTTATAATAATACAACGGTATAATTAGAGCATGTGTTACCCAAAATATTTGAAGCATTCTGAAGTAGCTCAGTGCAGTATTTTTAGATAACCTTAGTATTTGTATTTTCCCAGCTTTGACTGTTACCTCCTGTATTGAGGTGCTACAAAAGACAATTACAGTTTTACAGCTTTGATGAATTGTTGAATTTGTTTTCAAAATAAGCACATTCTTTGAGTGAAGAGATGAGGAAACTTTCTGGTTTTATAGTCCTCTTTCCTTCCTGCTCTCCGAGAAATTTTGTTTAAGAATGCAAAAATTTCATCCAGCCTGGTTCTGATGTCCCAAACAACAGCTTCCATGGTTTCCTTGGGAGATAATTATAGCAACCCTTATTGCTGAAAACCTGTGTTCTTTTTAAATTTTAATATGTAATACATATTGCTTAAAATTTCCCTTTTTATTTTTGCATCATAACTAGTGCTTCACTCCCATGTTACACATTTTGGCATTAATTAACATGATTAAGTCTAAAAAGTTATGTTGTCACTGCCCTGATATAAGAGAAGAATCAGGTCCCCGCCTTTTCATTTTTCACTCTGAGAATTCACTGTTCAGGTGCATTGTTATTTTGGTGCATTCTTTTCTTATTGAGAATCTGTTCTGTGATACTGAATATATGCCTTCATGCAACAAGTCAAGTTACCATATGTCTAACACTTGGAATCTCATTATTTTTGCACATCTGCTAATATAAATCAGGAATAAAGTTAATTAGAAGTAAAAAAAAAGTTAGTGTCAATGGGACTCATTTCCCTTATTTGTAAAATTAAAAGGCAAGTCTGAAGGGTGCGTTGACATATGTTCTTTCTGAACAAAAAGCTTTAATACTTTTACTATGGATGTAGGTATATCTTCATTCCATGATACTATAGATATGGGTCTCTGTTAAGTATATAAACATATATTTATATACATATGCGTGTGTGTGATTGTATATACTATATATATTGCCTGCAATGGCTTAATGTTTTCCTTTCCAGCACGAATGCAGCAGCAATCTGTCCCCATCCCAGTGCTGAACACTTTCAAAGCTAGAAGGATGCTACCGGTTCCTCATGTTTATACTTAGCCTTAATTTTGTGTTTTTCTTCAGCAATGGCTAGGGTTGAAATACCGAGTAAAATATTTTTTTTGTGTTTTCACTGAGGAAAAATCCTGTGTGTGTGTTTAATACTACTGTGGCATGCAGAGAGATCTCTGGGGTGATGTTTCAATGTGGCAGTGGCAGGGGCTACCGAGAGCTGCTCTGGGGATGTAGAGAGCTTCGAACTGAGCAGGAAGCAGCATCCAAGGGGTGAAGGAGTTGAGCAAGAGGGGCGTCTGTGGGGCAAGAAGGCCGTGCAAGCAGGCTAAGGCTTACGAGTGGTAGCACAAAAATGTGTATGAAAATATTAGTATCTCCTGTGCAATGTATTCATGAGTTAGTACAACTGTACTGTCAATGGAAAGAGATTCTGTAGAGTAAAATGCAGTAATGAAGTATTTGATATATTTTATACTAAAATATAGTGGAAAGAAGTTATTGCATTTCGTATCACTTGTAATCTTGGTCTCAAGTTTATCTGAGCACGACTTTGCACAAATATTACTTTTTTGTGGAACTGTGGGAAAAAATGAAGTGAACCTTGCTGTGTTGCAGCCTTTAATCCAACCCCTTCTGCTTGCTCCCAGAGATCAGCTTCTAGCACTTTCCAACACACATGATTTTCCAACTTTTCTCTTAAATACATTTTTAGAGATTTTTCCTGCAGTGGTTATACTAGAGGATGTAGGGGCCTGATCCTCAATCAGCACAGGGTCATTTTATGTTCTGGTGGGTTTGTAAACATTTCCCAACATGCCTGGACGGTTGAAGGATGGATGCTATTCACCTGGAACTTGCTTGCCCCAAACCCTCTCTTTTTTAACAGCCAGAACTAGGAGGATGATAGGGCTCACCTCCCACCGAAATAGCTGCATATTTTGGGGAAAAGTATGTGGTGATGAGGAAGATGAGCAGACCTCCATATGTACCCTACGCTGGCATTCGTGAGTAGGGTGTGCTGGGAAGAGTCAGGGAAGCAGGGTGCACTGGGCAGGGATGCAGAGCAGTGGCAACGCAGGAAGAGAGGCAGCTTTTTGTCACAGCTGCACTCAACAAACTGACTGTGCATATACTGAACATAATGTCGAGTTGCTGCCCTCTTGCCCCTGAAGCACCATTGTGCTGAGTAAGCAGGAGCATCGACAGCAGGAGGGTTGAGGCTCTCCCAGCAGCCGGGCACAGCCAGGCACTGCAGCCCAAAGGGTCGGGGTAACTGTGCCCAGCCAGGGCTGTGCTCAGCACCTGAGTGTGAAGATGGTGTTCTGTGGGACCAAACCTGGCTGCTCAGTGCAATAAACTCCGGGCATTGCACATGCTCAGCACTTGTGACTCCTTTAGCTCATGAGATCATGGCCAATGGTGCTCCATGCTTATTGCCCCATGTCTGGCTCTGCCCTCTCACTGCCTTTCATCCCTGCAATGTTCCCGCAAAGCTGAGCCCATAATTGTGTAGGCAGCTCCCGTCCACTCTAACATGATCCTAAATCATGTTGCTGACTGGACACAGATGTCCCTTCTGCCATCCTTCATCTGAAACACCATCAAAGAGTCTTTGGTTACGTACTCTTATCAGAGAAATTTGGAGCTAGATCCAGCTGTCGCCAAAACAAATAGGTGCCGTTCTCAGTGGGCTGGGTTCAGTTTTTTGGAGATAAATAATAAAATCCTGGGAACTTAGTAGAGACGTTGATGTATGACCTTGTTTTTAAGAAATCAACTGCAATACTTATATGTACATCACAAGCAAATTTAATGATATATTTTTCTTTGGATTCCAGCTTTGTTGTTGTGTTCCATTTTAAAGGATGAATTTTACACCCACAATGACATAAATTTTGATTAATTATAAACAGAGATTTTTCTGCCTATGTGGGAATGATATCCTGGCACCAGTGGACACAGTTTTATCCTTTAGAAATGCCATTCAGTATCTTACTGAACTCCAGTTCCTTGCAGCAATTTTCACATTTGCTCCAGTTCTCTCTTGACTTGTATCCAATACTAGGCTGAAAATAGAATCAAAATCAGAAAAAAATAATTTGTCACTGATTTGAAAAGTCAAATACTCTGCTCCCATTTAAGGGGCATGGACTACCCTAAAGGAGCTGAGAGTGACTGGGCATGGATTCAGAGGATACTGTGTACCCCTAAGCGCTGTACTGATCTTTCTGGAAAGAGAATTACAGCATGACACAGCATTAAACTGACTTACATTTCCATTTGATTTTATTTTCTGAATGGCCTATGTAACGCATCTCTTGAACTATAAACATTATTAAGTGAAAATAGCTTCTGATATATGTTTCTGTTCATTCAGAATTCATTCAGAATTATTCCTGCTATTCTTTAAAGACCCAGTTGAAGACACATTAAAGAAAGAACATTTTTTCCTATTTAAGTTAGGAAGCTGCTACTGGCTGCCGCCAAATAGTTTGAATTTAAGAATTGTCTTTTTGAATACAACCTTTTTCCTGACAGTGGGAGAAAAGTGAACCTCAAGACATTTGTTCGGGTTAGTGTGTAGGCTATTACTTATGTCACAGAACTGCTGTAACTTCAAATTGCTTAATTGCACATGAATCCTCCAGTGAGTGGAGGTGAGGTTTTGGTGGAGAAGCCACAATATAGCAGCTCAAATCAAACCTGGCTCCATCATAAACCTCTACCACTTACTCTCAAGGAATAACTTCTCTTTTTAGTAGCAATAACAAGTTGTTGCCACTAGCAGGAGAGGTACAAATTGATTTTACATGAGATTTTGAAACAATTTTGCACCAGTATTCTGAGCTCCTTATGACTCACAGTAACCCGTCAGATATATGTAAGCTCTACTATTGTAGGAATGGCTTCTGCCTCTCTTTCTGAATGAAGTAAGGTAATATCAAATATATCCCTATCAGCAGTGCGATGAGCTTATTCACTTTATAGCCCGGGCTAGATGAGCTTTATGTGAGTAACATCCTTCTCAGGAATGAGGGTGTGGAGGAAAAAAAGCATGAAAATGGTGAAGAAAGGCACATCCCATGAGAAACTCCTAATATCTAATTCCAGCAGGCAAGCAGGATATTTTTTAAAGTATAATAAAATCAGACTTTTGCCCAGTATCTTTCAACTTTAACAGAGAGAAAAAACCACTTATACACAAGGTCACATGAGCAGTCTGTAGCCAGTCAATCTGCTATTTCATAGCGTGGAACAGAGCTGTGGTGTCTTAAACAGGAACATTCTGGAAAACATTATCAGTATGAGGATCACGGTGGGTTTTGTTTGTCTTGTTCGGTAGTTTAACATCTCATGCCAGGGAACTTCAGCCTCAGCAAATAAAATATTAAATCAGTTTAGCTGCACCCAGGGGCCTGCAGCATTGCATCGACCTTGATGAAATTTTATTTATGGTGAGTTTGAATATGTGAAATCTAGTGCTTAGACCGGTCATAGTAATAGTTGCTTTTCAAATGTTTGTTCGGTTCCAGGCTGAAATCTTGACTTCCTTACAGTGCTTGGAAAAAAAACGTGCCTCAGAAACGTTCATACATTGCAGGCATCTTTGCTGCCTGGAAGCAGCGAGCACGTCCCCGCTGGGGAACAGGCCTGCCCACAGCAGATCTGAACCACTGGCCAGCAAACCAGAGCATGGCAGCACCCACAAAACTGATCTCAATTGTTTTGCACTTCTCTGCCTCTCCCCTGGCCAGAGCGTCCAGGTGCAAATAACAGAGAAAGACGTTGTAAAGTAGAAGGGAACATTATGATCGTCAATATATGCCCCTAAGCAGCAGTGCTCAGTCGTGACTACATCAAAATGAGGGTGAATGTCCTTCATTTGCAACTGCTTGAGCAGAGACAGTTACCATTTCAGAGTGGACCAATGTACTCCTGGTGAGATGTATAATGTTGACGCAGAGAAAAGCCCTCTCTTTCCTTCTACCTATTGTGCTAATGTTAAAAGCTGTTATAAAATGCTTTGAGTAAAAGAAATTGCTCCATCTCATATCCAAATTCTTTCTAGATATGTCTGCTTGCTAACTCTCTTGAAAGTTTCAAAATGAAGACAAAAAATCTGTGGTTTGTCTATAGGTCTCAAAGGGATGAGCATCTTCGCAGCTCTGCATATGAAATTAGGTCCAGTTATACTGAGGAAATTGGGGTTTTTCTATCCCAGCAGAAGAAATTCCTTGAGAAGGACCGACATGTAAAGCCTTTCCTTTCCTGTCTGTCTGCTAGAGTAGCACCGATGATTTTATATAGTAGATGTGAGTTGCATTAAAAGATGAACAGGTAGCATTAGCAGTAGATCATCTATTATATTCTCACCTACTGAATACAGTCTTTCTGCAGCACAGAACAGATCTTTTATCCATTCCAGACATGGCTGAAATTCAGAGATGAACAAAGTGATCCCAGCCGGTCTTATAATGGATAGCACCCTGAGATATTTATCCTTACCTGTCAAGGAGTTAGACTAGATGTTCTAATAGGCAATTTCCATCTGTAATGTCTGTGATTCTTCTAGTTGAAAGGCAGCTGGGGATGCAGGAGTTATAATTTCTAATTATTATTTAGCTCTGTTTTATTTCTTTAGAGTGTTTGCATTGTTATTGCCATGAAATAGTATGGGGTGAAATTCTTAGTCTCAGTGCTATTTATTAAAACCAGGCATTTTCTCTGATGTCCACAAGTATTTCTCTGTGAAGAGTACCCCAGTTTGCATGAACTGAGGAGCAGAGCGGTCTTGGGTTTAGCTGCCAGGTAGTATTGAGCTCTGGTCCTGTCTGGATTGTTGTGGGCTGTTGTAGGGCAGCTCATTTTGCCTTCAGCTGTCAGTAATCCTGCTCCGAAATCCCAACCAGTCCCCTCCTGGGGATTCTGCCTCTTCCTCTCTTGATACCAATTCTGGTGCTAGTCACGGATGTCGTCAAGCAGTTGGTGCTTTTATCTAAAGCACAGACTTCAGGAATCAGGAAGCTGGTTTTCACAAATCAAAAAAAAAACCCCATTTTTAGCTTGTACAGTTACAAAGAAATAAAATGAGTGCACCGTAAAGGTTCAGAAGCTAGAGAATAATTTTTTTCCTGATTATATTATCAAAAGCACTATTAAACCCCCAAAGATTTTTTTTTTGTTTTTGTTTTAATTTTCAAATGGTTGCTTATGTTGCGGCTCTGCTTCTCCATTTCTGATTTCTGTCTGTGCCCTTTTCATTCCATTCTTCAGCTATTGGGAGGGAACAGGGAGGGCTCCTGGCTGTGCAGGACCTGCTAGGGACCCTCCCTCCTTTCTGCACCATCAATAAATTGTCAGATGCCAAAGGAGCCTTCCTTTTGTTTTTCAGCTCTGCTTTTCTCTAGTTGCAACAATTTCAGTGTTTATCTCCCCACTCCTGGCATTTGGGAATGTTGATAAATGTTTGTCTTCAACTGGAGCCTTGATTATTTGTTTAAGGCCTTTTTAATATCAATATTTTGGTGACCAGAAGGACAGGGAAAGAACAGTTTTCCACTGCTTTCATGATCATGGGGTAAATATTAAAAAAAAGCAAACCAGTGATGGGATGTGAGAATTACTATTTTGCCATATATTTCCTTCTGAATGGGCCAAGTGTACAGCAAATCGTGTGCTTAGAGTCCTGTAATCACCTATGCACAGTAACTTGACTAAAATTGGTTGTGAAAGATGAAAAAATAAATGTTTTTCATTAATGAACAATCACCAGCAGTGAAGCCAGCAATTAAAGTCTTACCCATCTGCTGAGTTAGGAATTGAACATTACAAATTCAAAGCATGTAAAACTTCCAACATCAAAGTTCTGATCTGGCTGAGGTCTGTGGTAGCTTGCCTTTCCCATAGGCAAAAGTGCGGATTCCTCTAGGAAGGACTTTGCAGCTCCCCAGGACACAAGAGTCTGGAGGAGCCCCCTGACTCGATGGACTTCCTTGAAGAAATTCAGATAGAAGCAAAGTGGTTTCTAGCTGAGCCTGTTGTGCTCTTTAGTGCTTCAACTTTCATGTTTAAAATTTTAAGCCCTTGAAGAAATTCAGATAGAAGCAAAGTGGTTTCTAGCTGAGCCTGTTGTGCTCTTTAGTGCTTCAACTTTCATGTTTAAAATTTTAAGCACTCAAGTTTTTAAGAGCATGACTGCTGAAGCACTCTGAGGCTCAGCTAGGAGCCACTTAGCTTTTACCAGGGAAAATCTTTGAAGCCTTATATTAGGGTTAAGGAGAAACTGTCTGTGTACATGGCTGCTCTCTTGGCTCGGACCTTCTTGTTCCATACAGTTCCTTTCTTCTCTAATTCTATCTGGTTGTCTTAGGATGCAAAAGGAATGGGATGGAGAATTTGAAACTGCATTTATGTACATTTAGGCTGAGTCATCTGGGATCCTGTGTGCAGTTCTGTCACCTCAGGGTGGGGTTTGTCTGTTCTTACTTAAACATTTAAAAGATGTCTTAAGTCTAAAGCAGTCACTCAATGTCTTTTCTAGACAAAAGGAAGAAATGGGTATTTCTAAAGACTGAGTCCTCAGACATGTATTAGATGCCAACTATAAGATGAAATGAATCACTTTTGGTGCCTACAGTTGGGCAGATGAGCCCTACCATTTATTTCCAAAGGTCTTGCAATCAAATGAAAGACATTTTGGAGGCAACAGAAGATGGCTAGGGAATAAACTAGTTTCTGTCCTCTGAAGAGAGATTGGAAAGCTTATGTTTGATTGCCTTAGGAAAGACATTTATAACAAGGGATGCAATTAAAGTGGAAGTCCTCTCCCCTTTGTCTCCAATACTGGAGGCAATGAAGTTAAAAGAAGGGAAAATTAAAGTAAAAAAGACAAAAACCCATTTTATACAATGTCTGTTTAAACTGGGATTATTTTTCAAAGGATGTAGTCCGAGTTAAAAAAAACACCTAAAAAATTTCAAGATCATTTAGACAAATATCTTCATAAAGAATTTCTCCAGTTAGTCTTAAAAGCGTCTTTGAGGAGCTATTAATCCTCTAGCTTCAGCTCTTGAGCCAGTTTTGTACTACTGGGGAGCCAGGTGAGATCTAGCGAGAAGGTCAGATTTCTCTACAAGTGCATCCTGCAAACAGCAGCGGCTGTCATGGCAGGGGCACCATGTTCAGGATTGCTACCAGCTGCCGTGCAATGGCAGTGGGCTTTGGTTGTAGCACTGAGTTGCCAGGTGGAAGAGTTGTAGGAGTTAGTGAGCAGGCTGTATGCATCAGGGAGGATGGACGGGTCTTTCCAGAGGCTCTGCAGAGCCAAGACCCTGAGCCCCATGTTGCAAGTAAGGAGGGAAAAATAGAGATAACCTTTGAGGGTCAAGGGTCAAGGGTGGAAGGAGGAGGCTGGAGCTTTGTTACTTCTGACAACACAACAAAGGCCCCTTTTCCACCTGTGGTTCAGCAGTTGCAGAGCAGGTACGGTGCCCTGGGAAGTGGTGGGAGAGATGACCTGCCTTGCGGTAAAGCATCAGAACCACCTGAGCCTCAACCCTTAGAGGCTTCAAGAAAAGGAGAGTGGTAGGTATCAGAAACTCTCTCCTGAGGAAACAGAGGCACTCATCTGCCAGACTACCTTCCTGCCTCAGGAGGTTTTCTGCTTGTCAAGAGCTCAGACATAGTGTTGCAAAAAGGCTGCTAAAGATTGTCTCTTGGACTGTGACTCCTGCTGCTCATCCATGTGAGCACCAGTGATACAGCCAGGGGAGACCTTGAGTATATCAGGAGTGACTACATGGCTTTGAGTGCAAGGGCAAAAGGTGTGGGTGCCCAGTGTCCTCAATCCGGCTGGTGAGGGGGAAAGGCTCTGGTTGGAGCAGACGTATCTAGGAAGGCAGTCCCTGACTGTGTGGCAGGTGTTGCTGGCAAGGCTTTTGTCTCCATGGGCATGGGGCACACTCTGAGGAACAAGGACTGCTGAGCCAGAATGGCATTCATCTGACAAAGTGAGGTGAGGATTTCTTTGCTAACAGGCTTCACAACCCTGTGAGGAGGGCTTTGAACTATTCTTGTCATGGAAGGGGTTTCATTCTCTGAAGAGAAGGGGGAGCAGTGAAAAAGTATCAGGGGAACAACAAGATGGAGAAGGCTCTTATGGTTACCTCATGAAAGCAGCATGACTGGGAGCCTATCTCAAGTGCCTGTGCCCAAATGCAGGCAGCATGGGGAGCAAAGAGGTGGCATTAGACATCCCCATGCTGCCACTGAGCTTGGACCTCCCGTGGGATTGCACCCATCCTTGTGTGGAATGGCTCTCAGGATGGCAGGGCTGCAGGAGATGGACACAGGCTCTTCAGGAAGGACAGGCTGGGAAGGTCAGGTGAAGGAGCTGCGCTCTATGCGAAGAGGTGGCAGCAGTGCCTGGGCAGTTTCCTTTGGATAAAGCAAGCTGACCAGACCATGCGGGTCAGGATCAGAGGAGAGATGAGCAGGAGCGGTGTGGTGGTACGTCTGTTACACACTGGCTGGTCAAGAAGTGAAAGCAGTAGAAGCCTTTAGACAGCTGGATGAAGCCTCAAAACGGCAAGCCATGGTACTCATGGGGGACGTCAGCCAACCCAAAATCCACTGGAAGGGCAATAGGTCTGAGCACAATCAATGCAGGACATTTTCGGAGTGTGCTGAAGACAGTTTCTTAATGCAGGTGATCAATGAGGTGACAAGGGGGGGATACTCTGCTGGAGCTATTGCTCACAAACAAGGAAGAACTGGTTAAAGGTATAAAGGTTGAGGGCAGCCCTGGCTACAGCGATTATGAGATGCTGGAGTTCAAAACACTGAGAGAAGTGGGGAAGACAAGTAAGTGGAATCACAACCTCACACTTCAGGAGAGCAGATTTTGGCTTCTTCATAGATCTTCTTGGCAGGATCCAATGGGCAACTAGCCTGTAGGGTAAACGGGCACAAGAAACTGGTTGATCATGGACCCTTTGACACGCTCCTCAAAGCACAAAACCAGTTAATTATGATGTGGAGAAAGTCGAGCAAGCATGGAAGAAGGATAGTATGGATGAACAGGAACAAGGACCTCAGCACAGAGCTCAAATGCAAAAAAAGATGTCTACAGAAGCTGAAAGCAGGGATGGGATGCCCTGGAGACATATTGAGACACTATCTGAGCATGCAGGGATGGAGACAGGAAAGCCTCCCAGTCATGGCAATCAGGGCGGGTATTTGATGCCTAGAAGAAGGCAAACATCACACCCAGCATCAAGAAGAACAAGGAGGATCCAGGGAACTACAGACCAATCAGCCTGAACTCAATACTTGGAAAGGTCATGGAGCAAATCCTTTTGGAAGCCTTTTCTTAGCACAAAAAAAGAGCGACAAGATGGTGCTTGGGAACAGCCAGGCCAAATTTTACCCCTTTATTCCCTTTAACACCCTTTACACACCTTTATGCCCTTTACCAAGGATGAATTGTGCCTGACCAACCTGATTGACTTCTATAATGAGATGACTGGCTCAATGGATGAAGGGAGGTTGTAGACCTTGACTTTATGAAAGTCTTTGGCATGGTCTCCCATAGTGTCATTAGAGTCAAACTGGTTAGATATGGACTGCTTAAGTGGATGATAAAGTGGGTGGAATATGGAGTGGACCTCAGGGCTCAGAAGGTGGCCATCAGGGTCACAAAGTCGAATTAGCAACTAGTCGCCTCTGCGTCGCCCTCAGGGATTGGTACTGGGGTCAACAGAGGACTACCAGGATGGTCAAGGGATGGAGTATGTGAAATCTGAGGAGGGGCTGAGGGAGCTGCATCAGTTCATCTTTTAAGAAGAGACAGCTTTAGGAGTATCTTGTTGCAGTCTACAGCTGCCTGATCAGGGTGTGTGGACAAGATGGAGCCAGACTCTTCACAGGGCTGCACAGCAGAAGGATGAGAGGCAAGAAAGCTAGAAAATGGGAAGTTTCAAATCAGTATTAAAAAAAAAAAAGTCACAAGAGTGTTCAAACACTGGCACAGGTTGCCCAGAGAAGTTGTGGGATCGCCATCCTTGGAGATACTCAAAAATAATCTGGAGAAAGACCTGAGCAACCAGTTGTAACTCAAATTACAACATGATTCTATGATTCTGATTTTTTACCATTTATTCTGACACATTAGGGTTAGCCATGGCCTGATGTCTGGATTCAGAATTAGTTCAGGGAAGTCCTGTGGCCTCTGCCATGCAAGAGATCGGTCTAAATACCTTCAGTGATCTCTTCTACCTTATATTCCGTCATACCAGATGGAGCTTGGATATGTTCAGGTATGGCAATTCTTGGATTAATTTACAGATAACAATAGCAATACTGGCATGTCTTAATTTGACTTGCCCTTTGAAACATGAACTGGTATGACTATTCCTTTTGTAATGCATACCAAATATTAGTAAATCATTATAATCAAAATGAATTGTTAAAATTGACCGTTTTAGGTAATAGTCACTATTTTACATTTATATTAAATCTTCCATTTTAAGTGGTCTTGAAGCTTTAAAACCTCTCCAGTAAATACGTGCCACTGGGTACCTGCATGGCACAGACTTACATTGCGGTGGAGGAGGTGTATTGTTATAGGCTGTCTCTTACCTCCCTGAATGGCAGAACTATGCTTCTTGGAGAAGTGATGTGTGTCATGCTACTAGGAGAAGATTTAGCTATTTTGCCTCCATCCAGTCTTGTCATTGGATGCAGAAAAGAAGTGGAAATATTTTCCTGCCCATGCTCTCTCTCATGGGCAATGGGTAGTCAGTAGTGGAAGAAGCAGTACACCAAACTACCCTTGTAGGCAGCTGTAGGCAGGTGTCATATCTCTCTTCTCTCTCTGTTTTGTTTAGTCATGGCCATAGTTACAGAATTATGTCTATAACAAAATGACATTCACCAGTGATGAAATACAGCAAAATGAGAAGGTGAGCACAGTGGCTTTTTAACCATGTACAGTGACATGCTGTAATAATTCTTGTCAGAAATGAAGAAAGACTTTGTGACTCCTCCGGTCAGTTTTCATACTGGCTATGAGCACATTACGTAGAGCTCTGTTTATGAGCAGTGTTTTAATTGTAAATCCTGTTTTTTGTCTGTAGTTAATTTCTAAGATCTGATAGGAGAAGGCAATGAAAAGGGGCATGAGTTCATGGGATTGTTTAAAATTGTCTGACAACAGCTAGGCAGCTGATTTAGCTTTCAGAAGAGAGAGTTAACGGTACGTGGGCTATTTTTTTTTCTTTCTACACTGCAGGAGAAGGGAGGTCTGTTGATGAAATAAGCTCAGGACTTGGTGGTTGCTTGTATGGTTAGATCTTGAGGTATTCAAAAGGGCTTTTTCCTGGGTAAGGAGTGCAACATCTGTGTGTCGGGCATGAGAAGGGCAAAGACAGTCCGTGGAGGATTGCTCAGGTGTCTTAAGCTGCAAAACTTCCTGAGAAGACAAAAAGCTATTTTCCTTCCTCTCTGCTGTGGTGCCAGGCATTGCTGCCTTCCGCATGCTTGCTGTAAAGGCACTTTGGGAGAAACAGAAGGGAGATTTAATTTCACAATCAGACATTTCTACCATTCCCCATTTCATGTCAGAGGAGATGCTGGTGGAGTACTGATGTTCTTTGTGTAGGGAGTGGAGCTGAGGGAAATGCTCTATGAAGTTGGGAGATGGCAGCTGTGTGGACCTCTTTGCTTAAAGCCATTTTGTTTTGCCTCATTGCTAGAGTGGGAAAATACATATTTTCTATACGTGAAGAATGGATTTTTCTGCCTGCTGAGCACAGGAAAGCTTCGGAATCTCTGTGACAACATGCCATGAAATATATTTGTAGCCCATCAGGCCTAAGGATTTCAACACCTGCTGTACCACTGAGAAGGGGATAGTTTTTTGATATGTGATGTTTTCATTCATATGGTGCTTCCATTGTGTTTTGCAAGAGTATATGTAGCTTTTAATGCCTTTTAGCACAGGAAACTTAGCTCCCACAGAGAACAGAAGTAATTATCTGATACAGAATTAACAAAAAAACCCTACTCTTTTGAGGTTTACATCTATTTTGAGCTTATTTTTGTTCTTAGAGTCATAGAATCATAGAATAGTTTGGGTTGGAAGGGACCTTAGAAGGGACCTTTAAATGTCATCTAGTCCAACCCCCCTGCAGCAAGCAGGGGCATCTTGAACTAGATCAGGTTGCTCAAAGCCCTGTCCAACCTGACCTTGAATGTTTCCAGGGATGGGGCATCTGCCACCTCTCTGGGCAACCTGTTCTAGTGTTTCATCACCCTCAGTGTAAAAAATTTCTTCCTTACATCTAGTCTGAATCTACCCTCTTTTAGTTTAAAACCATTACCCTTTGTCCTATTGCTACAGGCCCTGCTAAAAAGTCTGTCGCCATCTTTCTTATAAGCCCCCTTATGCACTTGTTAAGTGCATGCATTTCTACACATTTGAATTCAAAAGGGTAGACATGTTCTTACAGTTTGGTATTAAAAAAGAAATTTTTACAATCGTACAAACCTAGAGCAGCCCGGTATATGCTTGTTCATTCCTGCTGTCATCAAAACAGATACCTCCTTCTGCAAACTCAGGAGCAAGAGTAAGTAGGAAGCTCAGCTCTTGAACTGCTGAATCTGTACAGGAGTTAGCAAAATCTGAGACTGTCAAAGATGATGGCGGTTTTAGAATGAAATTCCTCTAATTAAGGGGCATTTCAACTATGACTTTCCAAAACAATTAGATGTCTTTTCCAAAAGGTAGAGAGCTACCAAATATCTCTAAAATTTGAGTGTCTGCTGCTGCGAGTCTGATCAAAATATCCCTGTGTGCCAGAAGGAAGGCTTAGAAATCCCGATTGTGTACCTTTGCCTGACCTCTGGCACCAGGACAAAATGGACAGGTGAAAAACTTCAGATTTGGTACAAACTATTAATTTTGGAAGAATGAATGTTTTGCCATAAGTGACTTGGAAAAGTCAAAAGAGAATAACGTGGATTTCACATTTGCTTTATTTGCCCAAAGATCTCTCATGAATTAATTCAAAATAATAAGAACAGCCTCAGCAGCAGTAGTAGTAAGGAAAATAAACATATATATGTACATATGTGTTTTGATGATCACTATAGTAGTAGTAATAATGCAAATAAACACATATATGCACATATGTAGTTTGGTGAACACCTATTAAAATGAAATAGGATAGAAATGCTTGAAGCATGTCATGATTTTCTTTTGATGAACTTGAGTTTTCTGATAATTTAAAAGATGACTGGAGAGTCATAGCTTGTGAGGAAAGTAAGCCAAAATAAATTGTGTCTTTATAATATTCTTTAGTACAAAATGCTCTAGGGAGCATACAAACTTTAAAAACCCAGTGCCTTTTCCTGGTGATACTTTCATCACAAAATAATAGCATTTTCTTGCAGACTATTTTAAATTAATTGTTTTAAATTAATGAGATAGTTGGTGGGTGATAGTTTTTGAGAGCTAATAGTGAAGTGTCTCCTTTGTTATGCACAACTAGTCTTGTAAGCAGTATTAATCGTGTCACATTGTAAAATTCATTCCTATTTAAATGGTGAAGTAACATACAAGGAATGAATAATATTTCTTATACATCGTTGCAATAGGCATCTAGCAGATAGAAAATGAAGAGGAGTAAAACTGGAGAAAAATAGTGTGTTAAAAGATCTGTTAATTATACTTCCCTAATCTTACAAATTTTTTCGTTTTTCTTCCACAGCCTCAGACCATTCGGCAAACTCTTCAAAGGACACTGCAGTATTTTGAGCATCGAGTTATTGGGTAAGTGTTAATGTGAGGTAGAGAAAGGTGCATGGTAATGTTTGACTCTGTGCTTCCCAAGTCACTGCCTTGCATGACAAGCTTTTTAATTTTTCTCTCAAATTCTTAGAGATGCTCTGGAGTAACTTTACATACTCTGGACATTAATGATAAATTGCTGTCCGGTCCTACTTCCGTGCAATCCCATCAGAGCACAACTGGCCCATTAACAGTAATGTTTCCTACATAAGGAGAATAGGGAATCTTTTTGTAACAGTATAAGAACTATTCCAATTTGCTTTTCCCAGAGCCGGCTGAGAATGCTGGAAAAGTTATTTATGCTTTGACCTGAGGTCCAAATCTTGCAAAATCCTGCATCAGTGCTTGTTGCCCACATATGCTGTTACATACTTCCAGGTTTTTTGCAGAAGCAGGGCTGAAACCACCTCCTAAGAGTTCGTTGAGAAAATTAATAGATGATTGAAGAATAAAAAGAAAGTAATAGCAACTATCATCATGAAAACCTAAAGCATTCTTCTGTTGATTAAAATAATGTCCTTTTAACCTTTTCCTTACCTGCACAAGTATTTTCCTTACCTGATCAAGGATTTAACTGTAACAGATAACTTACTTTTCCTAATAGAGTCAGAATACAATGGCTGTGCCATATGACAAATGAAGAATGCTGTCCTCTGGATGTAATTACACAGATGTAAGGGATTTCTTTTTCAAGCTGCACTGAGGTTCTTTTTAGAATTTATGACATCATAGTTTCAAATCTCGGTGCACTGGAGGGAATTCTCCCTGCCTGTTTCTCAATATTTGGTTAAAATTCCCAGGGAGCCCTAGCTTGGTGGGTGATATCTATTAGCAGTCTGGCTGGCACCTGAGGGCAGCGAGGGAGCCAGTTTCGGCAGGTAGTTGTGATGTCCGCTGCAGGGCAGGCAGGGAGAGAAGCCTTTTGGCTGCTAATTTTTTCAGTTGCTGAAAAAATTGCTTGAAGTCTAACATTAAGAGACTTCAGAGGATGGTACAGTGCCTTGAGGAAAGGATGTGTGCAATAACAATGCGGCTTTTTATTTATTGCCACGTATAGCTTAAATGTACTTTTTTAACGGACAAAGTTTAAAACCGGGACACCCTGAAAACCTGTAATTCCTGTGACTTACAATACACTGACTCAGTTTTTTGAACATCAGTATGAGTTGGTTAAAGTAGCATCTGTCTCTAGCGGGTGTCCTATATTTCTCCTGACCTGTGATCTTTACTATTGGTACACACTGTGGTGAGTTGACCTTGCCAGCTGCCAGACCCCTACGCAGCTGCTCTGCTCTCTCACTCCCCCTCCTCAACAGGACAGGAGGGAGAAAATAAGATGAAAAATGTGGGTTGAGATAAAGACATTCCCAACTCCTCTATCTCCTCCTGCCCTGATCGGCGCAGGGGAATGGGGATGCGGGTTGTGGTCAGTCTGTAACAGCTCCTCTCTGCATCTCCATCCTCCTCACACTGTTCGCCTGCTCTGGCACAGGCTTTCCACAGGCTGCAGCTTGCTTCAGGGCACATCCACCTGCTCCAGCGGGGGTTCCTGCATGGGCTGCAGGGCGGATATCTGCTCCACCGTGGTCCTCCATGGGCTGCAGGGGCACAGCCTGCCTCGCCATGGCCTTCACCACGGGCTGCAGGGGAATGTCTGCTCCAGCATCTGGAGCACCTCCTCCACCTGCTTCTTCACTGACCTTGGTATCTGCAGGACTGTTTCTCTCAGTTCTTTTCCTCATGTCTCACACCTCCATGAGGTGTTTTGCAATTTCTTAAATTCATTTTCCCAGAGATGCCACCCACTTGGCTGTGGGGCTCAGCTGTGCCCTGCGCTGGGGCCGTTGGAGCCAGCTGAAACTGGCTGTGCCCAGCACAGGGCAGCCCTGGCCTCACCTCACAGGGGCCCCTGCAGCCCCCTCTGCCAGCACCTGGGCGCTGACATCCCATGCAACATAAATGTTCATCAAATCTCCCATCCCGCTCAAGATAGAATCATAGAATCATGGAATCATTTAGGTTGGAAAAGACCTTTAAGATCATTGAGTCCAACCATTAACCTGGCACTGCCAAGTCCACCACTAAACCATGTCCCTAAGCACCACATTTACGCGTCTTTTAAATACCTCCGGGGATGGTGACTCCACACTTCCCTGGGCAGCCTGTTCCACTGCTTGATAACCCTTTCAATGAAGAAATATTTCCTGATATCCAATCTAAACCTCCCCTGGCACAACTTGAGGCCGTTTCCTCTCGTTCTATTGCTTGTTACTTGGGAGAAGAAACCAACACCCACCTCGCTACAACCTCCTTTCAGGTAGTTGTAGAGAGTGATAAGGTCTCCCCTGAGCCTCCTTTTCTCCAGACTGAACAACCCCAGTTCCCTCAGCCGCTCCTCATAAGTCGTGTTCTCCAGACCCTTCACCATCTTCGTTGCCCTTCTTTGGACTTGCTCCAGCACCTCAATGTCTGTCTTTTAGTGAGGGACCCAAAACTGAACACAGTATTCAAGGTGCAGCCTCACCAGTGCGGAGTACAGGGGGACGATCGCTTCCCTAGTGCTGCTGGCCACACTATTTCTGATACAAGCCAGGATGCGTTTGGCCTTCTTGGCCACCTGGGCACACTGCTGGCTCATATTCAGATGGCCATCGATCAACACCCCCAGGTCCTTTTCCGCCAGGCAGCTTTCCATCCACTTTTCCCCAAGCCTGTAGTGTTGTATGGGGTTGTTGTGACCCCATGGCACTTGGGCCATGACTTTGGGCTCTGAGTCAGCTCAGACAGTGTGTCAGGACATGGCCTCCTGCCAGGCACATGGCCTGGCATTGCTGGAGACCTGGAAAGTGGTACAGACCATGCAGCTCACTGCAGAGCGCACCAGCAGCCCTTACCATCAGGTTTTCCTTGTCTAATGTGAGCCCACTCTTCCCAATATGCTTTACTCCACATGAAGAACCAGTTTCCCTGTTGGGGGGTAACCTGATGTGCAGCTCTGAATCCTTTCTAGTCCTTTTCCCTGGGTCCTGGCAACCCAGGTGCTGAGATTTTGCAGACATTAATCAGATGAAGAGTCCAATCCTTAAAACTGCTATTCATCATTTATGACGTAGAAACAAAGTATGAAAGCATAACAAAACTGTTAATGAAATACTAATTAGAAAAGCTTTTCTCTGTGTGTTGAGCTAAATTGATTGTATATTTTGCCAAGTGCATTTATCACTCTGCTGCAGTATTTTCTTCACTTGCATTCTCTCTTCTGTCCTCATTTTCACCTGCATAAAGCTTTGTTTTAAATATAGTTTCAGCTTCTATTCTGTTTCTGTTGAATTAAGGAAAAATAGTCCAGCAAAACTAAATCAAATAGAATAATTTAGATGGTAGCTGCTTTCTTGCTGGTCAGACCGTAGCTCTGTGCCTTTCATCAGTGGTGGGATTCTTTTTAATTTTTCTTCAACAGGCTGTAACACAAACTTTATTCTTGATAGCATAGAGAGTTGCAGCTTGATATCCTTCTTCTGAGATCTTTTCAGAAGATAATTCACAGAGAAAGCTAGGTTTTATACTTGCAGTGCTAATGTAATGTGATGTGGAAGATTTATTATTCTTATTAGATACTCACCATTGCCTCATAAACATCTTGCTTGGAGTTTACTGTACAACTTTCTTAAAGACAACACCCTAGTTGAATGATATATAAGACAGATATGTATGATACCCTTCCCTCATGCCTCAGCCCTTTGTCACTATTTTTTTCTTACCTCTTCATTCTCATTACACATAATATTACAGATTCTAGTATAACACTTGAGATACCCAGGCTACTAATGCAGTGTCATCTGTGTGTGATAATGCATGAATGGAAAGGGAGTGATGGAGGGGAGAAGAGGGAGGAGATAAAGGGAGGCTAAAGGCATCCTTTACCACCACTTCTGAAAGACATTTATCAACCTTGTATTTGTATAACGAGATGCTGTAACTTTTTTACTTTTTTTTTTACTGTAGTTACAGGGATGCAGAGAAGAACTTTCACAATATAACAAACAGATGCTCCTATACAGACTGCTCTGTCAATGAAGAAACTGAAGATGTCTCAGGAATTCTTCAGTGTACGGCTAATGTACTTGGTATGTATTTTTTCAAGGGAACCTGTTTCCTTTAGTTGGAAGGAAAGTTTACTGACCATCCTAATACCAACAATGAACCAAGGAGTTTTTGCTCCAACAAAGGAAATTGAAGATGTAGGCAGCGACATACCAGTGCACTGTTACTACATTTGTCTCCTTTTCTACATATATTTTGTGCCTTTGAGACAATACAGACTGATTTTTCAGTGGAGTCAGTGAAGGTGTATTGTGCAATACCCAGTGATCAGAGAAGTTTCAAAGGCTTTGAGTCCAAATGGACTTGTATCTGTGCAGGCCTTGGTCTAGGAGTTATCTCAAGTGGTTTTATAGGGGTTTTACAGAACAACAGGTACTCTTATGGTCTATGGGCCTGGTGGATAGAAGGCCTGAGAAGCACAGACCAGGATGTACCCGAGACATGAAACATTCTGGAAATTTACATTTATATTGAAGAATGCTTGCTGCAATAAAGTTTTAGAAATTTTGCATGTCAAGATGTCATCCATCACTGAAGTGCAACTGCCTTAATAGACGTCAAAATTAGATAGCTGGCTATTTTTATCCATTCATATGATTTATCCAGCTTATTCTCCTTCCCAAGTTGTTAGTAAGCTTTACTGCTTTTCAATTGCTGATAAAAATCTATCATAAAAGGCAAAAAAAAAAAAAAGGTGCAGAGCTTGACACTGAGAAGTTAATTTTTGACTGGGGTTGTTTTAACTGTTTCACTTCTATGAAACTGATCACATTCTTTCACAGAATCACAGAATCACAGAATCACAGAATCACAGAATCACAGAATCACAGAATGTTAGGGATTGGAAGGGACCTCGAAAGATCATCTAGTCCAATCCCCCTGCCGGGGCAGGATTGCCTAGACCATATCACACAGGAACGCGTCCAGGCGGGTTTTGAATGTCTCCAGAGAAGGAGACTCCACAACCTCTCTGGGCAGCCTGTTCCAGTGTTCAGTCACCCTCACCGTAAAGAAGTTTTTCCTCAAATTTAAGTGGAACCTCCTGTGCTCCAGCTTGCACCCATTGCCCCTTGTCCTGTCAAGGGATGTCACTGAGAAGAGCCTGGCTCCATCCTCTTGACACTTGCCCTTTACATATTTATAAACATTAATGAGGTCACCCCTCAGTCTCCTCTTCTCTAAGCTAAAGAGACCCAGCTCCCTCAGCCTCTCCTCATAAGGGAGATGTTCCACTCCCTTAATCATCTTCGTGGCTCTGCGCTGGACTCTCTCTAGCAGTTCCCTGTCCTTCTTGAACTGAGGGGCCCAGAACTGGACACAATACTCCAGATGCGGCCTCACCAGGGCAGAGTAGAGGGGGAGGAGAACCTCTCTCGACCTGCTGACCATACCCCTTCTAATACACCCCAGGATGCCATTGGCCTTCTTGGCCACAAGGGCACACTGCTGGCTCATGGTCATCCTGTTGTCCACTAGGACCCCCAGGTCCCTTTCCCCTACGCTGGTCTCCAACAGCTCTGTCCCCAACTTGTACTGGTACATGGGGTTGTTCTTGCCCAGATGCAGGACTCTACACTTGCCCTTGTTATATTTCATTAAATTTCTCCCCGCCCAACTCTCCAGCCTGTCCAGGTCTCTCTGAATGGCTGCGCAGCCTTCCGGCACATCAGCCACTCCTCCCAGTTTTGTGTCATCAGCGAACTTGCTGACAGCGCACTCTAATCCCTCATCCAAGTCATTAATGAATATATTGAATAGAACTGGTCCCAGAACCGACCCTTGCGGAACTCCGCTAGACACAGACCTCCAACTGGACTCTGTCCCGCTGACCACTACTCTCTGGCTTCTTTCCTTCAGCCAGTTCACAATCCACCTCACTACCCGATCATCCAGACCACACTTCCCCAGTTTAGCTGCGAGGATGCTGTGGGAGACCGTGTCAAACGCTTTACTGAAATCGAGATAGACCACATCCACAGCTTTACCATCATCTATCCACCGGGTAACATCCTCATAAAAGGCTATCAAGTTGGTTGAGCAAGACTTCCCGTTGGTGAAGCCATGCTGAGTGCCCCTAATGATCCCCCTATCCTTGATGTGCCTAGAGACAGCACCAAGAACAAGTTGCTCCATCACCTTTCCAGGGATGGAGGTGAGGCTGACTGGTCTATAGTTCCCCGGGTCCTCCTTCCTGCCCTTTTTGAAGACTGGAATGACATTCGCTTTCCTCCAGTCCTCAGGCACCTCTCCTGTTGCCCATGACTTAGCAAAGATGATGGAGAGTGGCCTAGCAATGACTTCCGCCAGCTCCTTCAGCACCCGTGGGTGCATCCCATCAGGGCCCATGGATTTATGGACATCCAGGTTGCTTAATTGGTCCCTGACCCAGCCCTCATCTACCAAGACAGATTCCTCCTCTATCCTGACTTCTTCTGAGGCCGCAGGGGTCCAGGGCTCCTCAGGACAGCCTCCAACAGTATAGACAGAGGCAAAGAAGGCATTCAGTAACTCCGCCTTCTTTTTATCCTCTGTCTCCAGGGCCCCCACCTCATTCATCAGTGGGCCTACATTGCCTCTAGTGTTGGCTTTACCTGCAATGTATTTGAAGAAGCCCTTTCTGTTGTCCTTGACCTCTCTTGCAAGGTTTAATTCCAAGGAGGCCTTAGCTTTCCTAGTTGCCTCCCTACATCCTCTGACAACAGACTTATATTCCTCCCAAGTGGCCAGCCCCTCCTTCCACGATCTGTACATCTTCTTCTTCCACTTGAGTTTGCCCAGCAGTTCCCTGTTTAACCATGCAGGTCTCCTGGTACCTTTCCTTGACTTCCTACCTGTTGGGATGCTCTGATCTTGAGCTTGGAAGAAGCAGTCCTTGAACACTAACCAACTATCTTGGGCCCCCTTACCTTCTAGTACCCTGTCCCATGGGATTTCCCCTAGCAATTGCTTGAAAAGGCCAAAGTTGGCCCTCCTGAAGTTCAGGGTTGTGATTCTGCTAGCTATTCTGTTCCTGCCACATGAGATCCTGAACTCTACCATCTCGTGGTCACTACAACCAAGGCTGCCCTCAACCTTCACCTCTTCAACCAGACCCTCCTTGTTAGTGAGGATAAGATCCAGCAGCGCTCCTCTCCTAGTTGGCTCATCCACCATTTGCATCAGAAAGTTATCATCAACGCACTGGAGGAACCTCCTGGACTGGGGATGGCTGGCTGAGTAGGCCTCCCAGCAAATATCAGGGTAGTTGAAATCCCCCACAACAACCAGGCCCTGTAATTGCGAGACTGCTCTCAGCTGCCTGTAGAAGGCCTCATCACCCTCCTCATCCTGATCCGGTGGCCTGTAATAGACACCCACAACAGTATCACCCCTGCCAGCCTGCCCCTTAATTCGCACCCACAAACTCTCAACTCGCTCCTGATCTGCCTCTGGACAGAACTCAATACATTCTAGCTGCTCACTCACATAAAGGGCAACTCCACCACCTCTCCTTAGCGGCCTGTCTTTCCTGAACAGGACATAGCCATCCATGACCACATTCCAGTCATGCGAGGCATCCCACCAAGTCTCTGTAATTGCCACTAGATCATAGCCCCCCGACCGAACACGGATTTCTAACTCCTCCTGCTTATTCCCCATGCTGCGTGCATTGGTGTACAGGCATTTCAGGGAGCGAGCTGGGCACACCGGTTTCATCCCAGAATCACCCCCTGATTTCACCCCAGGGGGATGGGGGGCCTCCTGGTCTACCTCAACACTAGAGCATTGCCCCAGTGGTGCAAGCCCAGCTACCACCCCATCCCCCTTCGAATCTAGTTTAAAGCTCTCCGAATGAGCCCTGCTAATTCCTGTCCCAGAACCCTTTTGCCCCTACGACATAAACCTTTCCCATGTATCACTGTCACGCCTGTTGTCTTATAAAACCAGCCATTATCAAAGAACCCAAAACCCTGCCTGTAGCACCAGTCTTGTAGCCAGGTGTTAATAGAGAGAATCCTACTATTCTATCCCACGTCATCACCTGAAAATGGAAGGAAGGAGGAGAAAACAACTTGTGCCCCAGACTCTTTCACCAACCGTCCTAGGGCCTTGTAGTCTTTCTTCATCCCCCTCAGACTACGGGATGCAGCTTCTTCCCCACCTGTGTGGAAGATCAGCAGGGGGTAGTAGTCTGTGGCCTTCACCAGGTTGGGGAGTTTCCTGGCGATATCCCTGATTCGGGCTCCAGGCAGGCTGCAGACCTCCCTGTGATGGGGGTCAGCTCTGCATATTGGGCCCTCAGATCCCTTTAGAAAGGAGTCTCCAACCACTAAAACTCTTCTCTTCTTCCTTGTGGAGGAGGTAGCTATACGCCTGTCAGGTTTTCCTGACTGTGGTGGGACCTCTAATATAGGTTGCCTCTCCACCACATCCCCATTGGACCTGCTGTATTCCACTAGGGCTTCATATCTATTGCTCAGAGGCACCTGTGGAGGCAAGGTAGGCAAGGAGGGCACTTGCCTTTTGCCACGGCCATAGACTTGCCTCCACTCACTCTTCTCCTCTAGGTTATCGTTTTCCACCTGAGAGGGGCAGAGTACAGGGGTCCCTCGATCCTGGGACCTCTCCGGCAGGTGCTCCCATTTTTGTTGCAGGGAGGGCAGAGCCTGGCTCCACCAGTCTATCTCCATTTCAGCCTCCCGAATGCTCCTAAGCCTTTCTACTTCGGCTTGAAGCCTTTCAACCTGGCTTTGCAGCTGTGCCGCTCGGCCAAGCAGATCATCTACCTGCTCACAGCGCACACAGCCCCCTGACACCACAGAGACAGTGTAGCATTCCCTGCAGCCCGCAACCTGCACCATCGCCTCCTTCCGTGGGAGCTCTGTCTGGGTTCCCACATCCATTTTGGTCTTCTTCCACCGGGTAGATACCATTGTTCTTTCACTGAACTGGGAAATACCTGTTGGTGGCACCCCTGGTTCACAGCTCCTTGGCCCTTCCTCGCCTTGTGCACTGGGAGGGAGTCAGTGCCCTCCCCAACGAGTTGCAAACAACTGCAGCCTCTCCTGCCCTGGGACACACCCAGTTACTGCTGACTCACCCAGGCACTGCTGGGTCTCTCCCGTCTGGGCAGGGACTAGTCCTTGTCCTCCAGGAAGCTCTTTATCACGGTAACAGGGGGTGGAGCATTTAAATCGCCCGCGGTGCCTCCGGCTACGCCCCCTCCTCTCCTGATTCGTTGCCGGGAACCTCCGGGTCCGGGGTCAGAGGGAAGCAGCTCGGGGCTGATGCTCGCAGGGGGCTCAGGGGGGGCCCAGAGTACGAAAAACCGCCCGGTTAAGCCCGATGTCGCCCTCGCCCCCGCACTAACCTCAAGTCGCTGCCGCTGCTTTTCGCTGCTGCCGCCGCTTTTCGCTGCTGCCGCCGCTGTCTTTGTTTTAGAGTAAACTTTACAGATTGAGCTTTAACCATTGGGCAGTTGTCTGCATTTTACAGGGAAGTGTAAGGAGGAAAAGTAGCAAAAGCTTTTAAAGATAATTGTTACAAAGCAGTAATTCCTGATTTATTTGTGATAGTCATTTGTAGTGTAGCAAAGCTGATGTTACATGGCTCTACTTCCAGGACTGTAACAATTGACAATAATTCTTGAAGCAAGTTCTAAGACATTAAGTGGTCTCATATATTAATTGTATGCAATTATGCCATCTACTAAGAGGAAAGTAATAGTAATGTGGTCATGTTGGTTGATGTGAGTTTGTCAGTGTTGCGTGTGTTTGGGCTCAGTCCTGAGGTCAAGTAACCACAGCCCGCCCACTTGCAGTGGCTGAACTGTTGTAGCTGTCTGTGTGCCCGCTGCTGCCTAGCATCTGCTGTGGAGCACTGTCATTTGCCATCTGCTGCTTTCATGGAGTTTGCAAATGGAGAGTTGTTTCAGTCGTTTCTCTGTGGGAGAGGCCCTGGGTGTCCTGGTGGCCAGCAAATGGGACGTGGGCCAGTGGCGAGTCCTGGCAGCAAAGATGGCAATGGCAGCCTGGGCTGTATGAACAGGAGCAGAGATATAGATTGAAGGGACTCATTATCTCCCCGTACTCAGTACTCGTTAGATCACATCTGGATTACTGAATCCAATGTTGGGAGCCTGAAACCACAGAGAAGTTGATAAAGCAGAGGGAGTTCAGTTGAGGCCACCGAGATGGTGGGGGCTGGCGTACCTGCTCTGTGAGGAGAGGCTGGGAGAGCTGAGCTTGTTCAGCCTGGAGCAGAGGTGGCTTTGGAGGGACCTAACAGCAGTCCCCAGTGCCTATGGGGAGGTCCTCAAGGAGAGGGAGCTGGGCTCTTCACAGCGGTGTGGCATGGGAGGGCAGGAGATCATGGGCCTAAGTTGACATTCAGACTGAGTATTTTACCCCGTAAGGACAGTCAGGCAGAGGCATAGGTTGCCCAGAGAGGCAACCTGTGTGCAGTCTCTGCCCTTGGATGTTTCTAACCTAGGCTGAGTAAAGCCGTAAGCAACCTGACCTGAATAACCAGACAACTCATAGGGTCTCTCCCAGCTTGAAAGCCTCTCTGATTCTGGCCCAGCTAACATGAAGCAGCTGTTGATACCACGATGATATTTTTGCTAGTTGAGTACTGAGCTTTTTTTCCTGAACTTTCATATAGCACTCACAGCATTTCGGGCTGTAGTTTTTGTAATGTTGAAACCCTCTTTGCTCTTCCATTTGAGGTCTTGCTAGGCTGCTGAAGTTGGGGTGGAAGGCATGAAAGATGGCATTCTGGTTCATAGTAAGTTTCCTTTCAGCTTGTAATATACGGTATAAACTTGTGACATTTTAATGGGATTATGCAGTTAGAGAGACTTTCTTCAACAGGAGGCACAACACTGAAATCTGACCTTGTATGATGATTAAAGATGTCATTTGCCTTCCATGTCAGGGGAATATGGTAAGGTGATATTCTGCCCACATTGTGGTCTGGACCATTGTATCCTGCTGACTTAAAATCCTTTTGGAGGCATATGCATTGCATGTCTGTCTTTTCTATCTCAAACTGTTAAATGGGCTCAGTACACTCTGTGAAACAGCTAACATATTCTAGTTGAGAGATGACTATGTTTCACTGACATTCAAAATGCTTTTTTTTTGGTGTCAAGTGCCTTATTCTGCAAGATACTAGGTGCTGTCAGGGAGGTTCTAAGTGCCTTTAAGTGCTGTTGGGAAGAGATGGTACTTGGCACTTTTCATGTTTGGTCATGGAAAGAACTTAGAACAAATTAAATTGTAAATATGTCCAGTATTAGTTACCATATTTTTTTGTTTGCATTTTAAAATAACTGAAACTCTCAGAAACAAATGCTATGAGTGATAAGGCGGGGACTCAGGCAAAGCAAAGACTTTTCATGTTATCATGTGCATATTAATATTACAAAAAAACAAATTAGACATTCAGTGCATATTTCACCGTGACATAAAGTATATGTTTTAAAAATAGTTATGAATACCTTTGCAGTTTCAGAGTGCTTTTAAATCAATATGTCAGTCCTGGTGCCTTAGCATGGCTGAGTAATATGCAGCCTGTTTTTTCAGTGGTATCCTCAGAGTGCACGTGTGTCAGGGGCGGATCAGACTGTTGGGATCACAGTGTAGGGGTAACGTCTAGATGTTACTGTCTTGGGGAATTATTAAAGTGGGCTTTTTTGAAAATAAATTTGCAGAGACTTATTCTTGGAAAAGCTCACTTTTTAAAGAATGAATTTGTGTTCATAGCAAAAAAAAATTTCAATGTGAGCAAAACACTGAGATAATTTAAAAGCAATACTTCTTTCCTTCTGCTTATCTGGGACAGGAACATAAGGGAATGAGCAGTAAAACCAGCTTCTTCATTTTAATTGTAGCTCCTATCAAAACAGGTAAATAATTAATGGAGGCTGCGTAATTAATTCTCACACATGCAGTTATTTTTCTGGTTGAATAAGGGTTAGTGAGAGCTGCTTCTATGCAAGAAGGATATAACCACTGGGTTGTGTACCTAGAGCAATTGGCATTGCTGAGACAGGAGTCAAGAATGAATCTGACTGTGACGGAGTCTAGAGAAACTGTGGAACCAAGTCTGTCTCTCAGTTTATTTATATGAGCGGTAACAGGGACTTGCTGTCTAGAGCTGGAAGAAAGTGTTTTCTTAAAGGTGCTTGGAAGCAACTTCCTGCTCTCTTACCTTAGATAATGCCAACATGATTCACCTCTCCTGACCCTCTAACTGCCTCTAAAATAGTCATTTGGCATTCCTTATTGATCAGAAGACAGCAAATGCTGAGATCATTAGTAAGCTTGGAAGATTGTGAGGAGATGCTTTGCACTATGGTCCTGGTGCTTACACTGCTCACAGGAACATGCTGACTGCAAGCTATATGCTCAGCTTGGTGCATGTGATTTATCATGTCCGAATACTGGAATTTTGCTCCTGTCAAGTCACCACTAAAGTGTGACACCATCTTCCTGCAGTGGAAGGATCTGATTGTCCTCGTCTCCTTGCTGATCTGCTCCTGCTACAACTCTAGACATCAATAGAACTTTTCCTGCACTGTAATTACGGGAGCCACTTCCACCATGCTCACATGTTGTAAACTATGTCTGATACCAGATCAATGGCACAGCTTTCCTTTGTGCTGATGGCTTCTGAGGCTGGAATATTTAATTTAACTTTGTGTCCTTTCTAAAAATAGTCCAGAGAGCTTTATGATGGACTCTGCTTTCTTCAGTTGGTGCACGCACACTTCTACAGTGTCCTTCATAAGCATGGCGTAACTTGAGGCCGTTTCCTCTCGCCATATCTCTTGTTACTTGGAAGAGACCAACTTCCACCTCGCTACAACCTCCTTTCAGGTAGTTGTAGAGAAAGATAAGGTCTCCCCTCAGCCTCCTTTTCTCCAGACTAAACAACCCCAGTTCCCTCAGCCGCTCCTAATAAGACTTGTGCTCTAGTCACTTCACCATCTTCGTTGCCCTTCTCTGGACTCGCTCCAGCACCTCAATGTCTTTCTTTTAGTGAGGGGCTCAAAACTGAACACAGGATTCGAGGTGTGGCCTCACCAGTGCGGAGTACAGGGGGACGATCACTTCCCTAGTCCTATCATCCACAGGAAAAACAGGTGACAATATACTGGAAGTTGGGAAAAAGAGAAGAGTCTTTATAAAGTTCCTAGTTGGAAGTAAAATATTTCAAAGAATTAAGTGCTGGTATGTTTTATCCTGTTGACACAGATAATGCTTTTAGCTGTCTAGCTAAGCTGTGTTCAGAGTAGAATGGTAGTGTTAGTTTGAACTTATTTTAGAAATAATGATAAGAAAAAGATTCCTGTGATGAAGTATATTATGTGGATGACTGCCACATTTCTTTATTAGGTGACTATAAATTTATACTGAGGTATGTTAGAGAGAAAGATTATATCTGAAGACATTTCTTATTTGACCTTGGGCAAGTTTTTATTCTTTCTGTGCCTCAATTTCCCATCTGTATAATGGAGATAACAGGTTTTTTTAAATCCTTTAAACCATATGTCAGTGCTATTCAGATTTTAACCTTCTCAAAGCAAAGATGTTTTCATACCATTTGTGCATTCAGCATTTTAGCAATGAGAATGAAATCTTGTTTGGGACTGCTTTTTGTCCCCATAATTTAAAATAATTTGATTTCAAGTAAGATTAGAGTATGCATTTTGACTTAATTGCATCTAGTCAGAATAAAGCAAAAGACTTCCAGGTAGCTGCAATTTAAAACTTTGGCAACAGGAAAATAAGGATGAAAACTTTTTTTCCTAGTCTGTAATTCCAACTGTAAGGAATTTATTTTGGGACATAAAGCCTTTGTGATCTGTCTCGTGCTTATCTTTTGGACAGATATTCCAAGCAGGTCTGTGCTATTGAGCTTTATGAAGCAATAGAGAAATGCCCAGTTTTCATTTTTGAACCCCAGTGTACTTCTGATATATCACATGATGTTTCTCACATCCCAAATGCACAAACTAGATAAAAATTGTGCAGCCTTCACCTCACCTCCTCCAAACACTCTCTTCAAACACTGCACACAATTAATGTAGCCTTTGTGGATGTGAACTATTTTTCACTCTTATTTCAATCTGTCACAAAAAAAAAAGAAAGGGAGTTTCATGAAGGGAGTTGTTTTCCTTTAAATGACACCAGTATTTCCTTTGGTGCCTCTTTGCATCTTGCTGAGGAACTCTGTAATCTGTCATAACTTCAATAGTAAAACTAATGAAAAGTAACCTAAATTCATAAATACCTATAAAAAAATCTGTTGTGCAAAATTTGCAAAGCAGAAGTAGATGTTCATACCCAATCTTTAATGACATGGAAGAAATAGATATTAGGAAGAAACTCTTGACTGTGAGGGTGGTGAGACACTGGAACAGGTTGCCCAGAGATGTTGCGGATACCCCCTCCCTGGCAGTGTTCAAGGCCAGGTTGAATGGGGCTTTGAGCCACCTGGTCTAGTGGAAGGTGTCCCTGCCCATGGCAGGGGGGTTGGAACTAGATGATCTTTAAGGTCCCTTCCAACCAAAACCATTCTGTGATTCTATGAAATGTCTTTGAAAGCCTATTTGTGTATTAGACTACAATGTCTAAATTGTATGTACTGCAGCCCCATGTTATACTGCATAAGGAACACTTGCAACAGCTTGGGCACGCATCCCGAAGTTACAGAATCACAGAATCACAGAATGCTGATTTACAATTGCACTTGTATCATATAGTTGTTTCCACAAGGAGGCCTGGAAAATAATTGCACCAATCTGACTTTCCATTGCTTAAGATACAGAAAAACATTTCTCTTCCATTTTTTTTATTCAAGAAATTAATTTATACAACAGAATTCTTTTTCATGGGTTATAAAAATTTGGCTCCAAAAATCACAGAATCACAGAATCACAGAATGTTAGGGATTGGAAGGGACCTCGAAAGATCATCTAGTCCAATCCCCCTGCCGGAGCAGGATTGCCTAGACCATATCACACAGGAAAGCATCCAGGTGGGTTTTGAATGTCTCCAGAGAAGGAGACTCCACAACCTCTCTGGGCAGCCTGTTCCAGTGTTCGGTCACCCTCACCGTAAAGAAGTTTTTCCTCATATTTAAGTGGAACCTCCTGTGTTCCAGCTTGCACCCATTGCCCCTTGTCCTGTCAAGGGATGTCACTGAGAAGAGCCTGGCTCCATCCTCATGACACTTGCCCTTTACATATTTATAAACATTAATGAGGTCACCCCTCAGTCTCCTCTTCTCCAAGCTAAAGAGACCCAGCTCCCTCAGCCTCTCCTCATAAGGGAGATGTTCCACTCTCTTAATCATCTTCGTGGCTCTGCGCTGGACTCTCTCTAGCAGTTCCCTGTCCTTCTTGAACTGAGGGGCCCAGAACTGGACACAATACTCCAGATGCGGCCTCACCAGGGCAGAGTAGAGGGGGAGGAGAACCTCTCTTGACCTGCTAACCACACCCCTTCTAATACACCGCAGGATGCCATTGGCCTTCTTGGCCACAAGGGCACACTGCTGGCTCATGGTCATCCTGTTGTCCACTAGGACCCCCAGTTCCCTTTCCCCTACGCTGCTCTCCAACAGGTCTGCCCCCAACTTGTACTGGTACATGGGGTTGTTCTTGCCCAGATGCAGGACTCTACACTTGCCCTTGTTATATTTCATTAAATTTCTCCCCGCCCAACTCTCCAGTCTGTCTAGGTCCCTCTGAATGGCTGCGCAGCCTTCCGGCGCGTCAGCCACTCCTCCCAATTTTGTGTCATCAGCGAACTTGCTGACAGCGCACTCTAATCCCTCATCCAAGTCATTAATGAATATATTGAATAGAACTGGTCCCAGTACCGACCCTTGCGGAACTCCGCTAGACACAGACCTCCAACTGGACTCTGTCCCATTGACCACCACTCTCTGGCTTCTTTCCTTCAGCCAGTTCACAATCCACCTCACTACCCGATCATCCAGACCACACTTCCCCAGTTTAGCTGCGAGGATGCTGTGGGAGACCGTGTCAAACGCTTTACTGAAATCGAGATAGATCACATCCACAGCTTTACCATCATCTATCCACCAGGTTATGTCCTCATAAAAGGCTATCTAGTCGGTTGAGCATGACTTCCCGTTGGTGAAGCCATGTTGAGTGCCCCTAATGATCCCCCTATCCTTGATGTGCCTAGAGACAGCACCAAGGACAAGTTGTTCCATCACCTTTCCGGGGATGGAGGTGAGGCTGACTGGTCTATAGTTCCCCGGGTTCTCCTTCTTGCCCTTTTTGAAGACTGGAATGACATTCGCTTTCCTCCAGTCCTCAGGCACCTCTCCCGTTGCCCACAACTTAGCAAAGATGATGGAGAGTGGCCTAGCAATGACTTCCACCAGCTCCCCCAGCACCCGCGGATGCATCCCATCAGGGCCCATGGATTTATGGACGTCCAGGTTGCTTAATTGGTCCCTGACCCAGCCCTCATCAACCAAGACAGATTCCTCCTCTATCCTGACTTCTTCTGAGGCCTCAGGGGTCCGGGACTCCTCAGGACAGCCTCCAACAGTATAGACAGAGGCAAAGGCGGCATTCAGTAACTCCGCCTTCTTTTTATCCTCTGTCTCCAGGGTCCCCACCTCATTCATCAGTGGGCCTACATTGCCTCTAGTGTTGGCTTTACCTGCAATGTATTTGAAGAAGCCCTTTCTGTTGTCCTTGACCTCTCTTGCAAGGTTTAATTCCAAGGAGGCCTTAGCTTTCCTAGTTGCCTCCCTACATCCTCTGACAACAGACTTATATTCCTCCCAAGTGGCCAGCCCCTCGTTCCATGATCTGTACACCTTCTTCTTCCACTTGAGTTTGCCCAGCAGTTCCCTGTTTAACCATGCAGGTCTCCTGGTACCCTTCCTTGACTTCCTACTTGTTGGGATGCTCTGATCTTGAGGTCGGAAGAAGCAGTCCTTGAATGCTAACCAACTATCTTGGGCCCCCTTACCTTCTAGTACCCTGTCCCATGGGATTGCCCCTAGCAATTGCTTGAAAAGGCCAAAGTTGGCCCTCCTGAAGTTCAGGGTTGCGATTCTGCTAGCTATTCTGTTCCTGCCACATGAGATCCTGAACTCTACCATCTCATGGTCACTACAACCAAGGCTGCCCTCAACCTTCACCTCTTCAACCAGACCCTCCT
Organism: Nyctibius grandis; assembly: GCF_013368605.1. Lineage (NCBI taxonomy): Eukaryota > Metazoa > Chordata > Aves > Nyctibiiformes > Nyctibiidae > Nyctibius > Nyctibius grandis. Next base: position 109,667,543 of record NC_090659.1, read on the forward strand.
TGTTAATGAGGATAAGATCCAGCAGCGCTCCTCTCCTAGTTGGCTCATCCGCCATTTGCATCAGAAAGTTATCATCAATGCACTGGAGGAACCTCCTGGACTGAGGATGGCTGGCTGAGTAGGCCTCCCAGCAAATATCAGGGTAGTTGAAATCCCCCACAACAACCAGGCCCTGTAATTGCGAGACTGCTCTCAGCTGCCTGTAGAAGGCCTCATCACCCTCCTCATCCTGATCCGGTGGCCTGTAATAGACACCCACAACAGTATCACCCCTGACAGCCTGCCCCTTAATTCGCACCCACAAACTCTCAACTCGCTCCTGATCCGCCCCTGGACAGAACTCAATACCTTCTAGCTGCTCACTCACATAAAGAGCAACTCTACCACCTCTCCTTAGCGGCCTGTCTTTCCTGAACAGGACGTAGCCATCCATGACCACATTCCAGTCATGCGAGGCTTCCCACCAAGTCTCTGTAATTGCCACTAGATCATACCCCCCCGACCGAACACGGATTTCCAACTCCTCCTGTTTATTCCCCATGCTGCGTGCATTGGTGTACAGGCATTTCAGGGAGCGAGCTGGGCACACCGATTTCACCCCAGGGGGATGGGAGGCCTCCTGGTCTACCTCAACACTAGAGCGTTGCCCCAGTGGTGCAAGCCCAGCTACTACCCCATCCCCCTTCGAATCTAGTTTAAAGCTCTCCGAATGAGCCCTGCTAATTCCTGTCTCAGAACCCTTTTGTCCCTACGACATAAGCCTTTCCCATGTATTACCGTCATGCCTGGTGTCTTATAAAGCCAGCCATTATCAAAGAACCCAAAGCCCTGCCTGTAGCACCAGTCTCGTAGCCAGGCGTTAATAGAGAGAATCCTACTATTCCATCCCACGTCATCCCCTGAAAATGGAAGGAGGGAGGAGAAAACAACTTGTGCCCCAGACTCTTTCACCAACCATCCTAGGGCCTTGTAGTCTTTCTTCATCCCCCTCAGACTATGGGATGCAGCTTCTTCCCCACCTGTCTGGAAGATCAGCAGGGGGTAGTAGTCTGTGGCCTTCACCAGGTTGGGGAGTTGCCTGGTGATATCCCTGATTCGGGCTCCAGGCAGGCTGCAGACCTCCCTGTGATGGGGGTCAGCTCTGCATATTGGGCCCTCAGATCCCTTTAGGAAGGAGTCTCCAACCACTAAAACTCTTCTCTTCTTCCTTGTGGAGGAGGTAGCTATACGCCTGTCAGGTTTTTCTGACTGTGGTGGGACCTCTGATATAGGTTGCCTCTCCACCACATCCCCATTCTTACTACGATTACCTTATTTTCCTTAAAAAATGCACAGCGTACATCAATGGCTCCTAAATCAGCTCCATGTGCAGACTCGAATGTATTGCAAGAATTTTTCCTGTTAGGCATCCTTAACCTACAGGTTAATAATAATGCTCATCCTCTTGATTTTGTTTCTGAGTGGTGTGGGGACTTTGCTTCTCTGTCATTTCTAAGTGAATATCTTTCTAGGTGTCTTCCATTTGGAGGATGATATGGCACAGTGGTGAGGATTCCCAAATCCCCTGGTGATAAGTTATGTGGAATCCCAGCCCAGAGCCCTGTTCCGTCAGGGAGATAAATCGTGTTTCTGGATTCAGCCTCCCCAAGACACTGGGGAGGAGTTGGAATCCTTTGTTGGTGTAGGGATTTAGAGAGCTCTTGCTCTGGGTGACATTTGCTTGTCACCAACAAAGAGGATATGTACTGTAGGCTACTTTATATAGAGCAAATCACTTCATGCCTAAATATATCTTGCAGGGCTGTTCCTTCATTTAGTGCAGTGTGTATAATTCTGTAAGTCATTTGTTCTCTGTGCATTTGTCAAAGTTCCAAGATCTGTGTTTCCTTTATGAAACTAAGAAAATCTCAGCTCTTACCATATTCTGTAGTTAAAGAGGAGTAAATTTGGGATCATTCTGGTAACTATTAAATAGTAACAGCACATCACTCCTGATAATACTGCATTTGAAGAGGCAGGAAATATGCTGAAAAGGAGGTGCCACGATAGGTCTTAGCCTACCATGAGATTAGACCAGGTGATGTAATTGGAAAAGGTGGACAAGGGTTTGGCACACTGACTGCTCAACGGGCGTCTGAGAACTGTAAATGCTTATATATTTTAAGTACGTAAATTAGTATCACTTTCCTTTTCCTTTGAGATAAGAACTGAAGATAGTCATTAGGATGCAACTAATTTAGGATACACAGTCTGATTTATAATTAAAGTTGTTGGTTTACAAATGACGTGAAAGGAAATGTTACATGGCCCAGAGGACTGGTGATACTAATGGATTTTAATAATACTTGGAACTCTGTCCTGGGGAGGGTCTAAGCTATACACACAGGACTTCTATTATTTAGCAGATGTTACAGTGCACTGGCAATACAAAAGTAATATAAACAAAACCCACATAATTCATGTGATTTCAAAACTGAGATGAATACATTTAAATTAGAAAAGGACAAGTGTTTGTACCAAATGGCCTTACATGCCCCACTCAGAGCTATTTATTGTTAGAAAGCAGATGAACTACCAGTAGATAGTGAGCAGTTTGAAGTTATGATGTACAGTAACATCTTATAGAAGTCTGTTTATAAAGTAGAAGACATTTTGGCCATGATTCATTGACTAAATGTAGGTGTTCAACATTATTTTAGGTGCTGTGGGATATCTTGTGTGGCCTCTGTCAAACCTTCAAAAATATGTAGATCTCCCTTAAGTCCCATGTCATGGCAGATGTAACTATCTGTTCTTTTGTAAATGTCTTGGATGCCTTATGGAGACTCAAATAACTTTGCATTTCTATATTTAGTCAGCTGAATTAAGCCCTTTATATATGTGAGGAACTACGAGAGATGATTCTGCATTTCATGGGAAAAGTTTTTAGATCTCATTACAATTTTGTTCTTTCCAAGAAGTCCTGCCCCCTATGTCAATTTAAAAACTTATATGCATATTTTAATGCAAAAAACAAATGGAAAAACTCTGTTCTTATTGCTGTTTCAGCCTTATTTTTAGGAATCACCAACCTAGTGATTGCAGTTTTCATTTAATAAACCCTGTGCAAATCTAAGAAGTGAGGTTTCCAAGATGTAATGAGGGATGTAAAATGATCATATTCTTGCTTCAAACAGCTCGGCTTTGCCTGCAGAATTGGCTGCTACTGAAAGCACTGTACGGGGAAAAAGAAAGAACATATTGCCTGTTCTTAATATCTCAGCTGTGTCAGCAGTTTTGAGCAGAATCTTTTACACGTGAGCTGAGCACAGGTGATCAGGTCCTCACCAAGAGGCTGTAATTACAATTACATTTCTAAGCGTCATTTGTCAGAGGAGACCCTCACTTTAGCAAGGAAAGAAAACACCTCATTAAAATTGGATAACACAAGTATTATAGGTGAACAAGTGTGAGGAATTCTTTTTAACAATAATTCTCATTTTTGTTTTATGAAATCATTAAAAATATCCATGCCCTGTATAGCACTGTAAGAGAAGTGTAGTACAAATTTTACAGTTGTGTCAAAACCATATGTAAAGGCGTAAAATGATGTTATTGTATTTATATAAAAACCACTAAAAAGGGTAATATAAAAATACTATATGGATTCTCAGGATGATATAAATTCACCATCATAATGAAGATCAAAGTCCTTTATACAGTAACTAGCTACTGGTACTAGGCTCACTTACGAGCCAAATGATTCGTCTAATGTACTTCAGCATTAGCCTGTACACATCAAACCCTTTTTTATTGAGAGAATAAACGTTGCTTTCCTTATCATCTTAAATTACACTTTGGAATTCTGAACTGCCACCTGACTTTCTGTCTGAAAGGCTGTTTAAGGAAAAGGTGTTATTCACACCAAAAATCTGGTAATCTAAAAACATTTAAGATATATTTGCTATAACTGAAGGTGGTAAGTTCTGCTTCTGTCCACAGTATTAGTTCTGGAATTGTGTATTGAATTGTCCCATCCCATTAATGTTTGACATTTACAGATTATTAATGGGTATCCCAGAAAAAGTATTTTTCTATGCCAAAGAAATCAGATGCTGGCCACTCTGCAACCATTGTCTCCATGATTTACTTTAAGGAAGAACTGTATGGCTTGTAACTGCTTCTGCATGCTCTGCAAGTTAATGGATTACTTTGACATTTTTATCCCATCATTCATCTTCTATTTGTTTCTGAAGAGCCTATGATCTGTGATTTTCTTTATGGGAACAGATTCCTATCTAATTTCTCCACTTAGTAATGTACAAAATACTTAGAAATACTGTATTAGTTCCTTGACTTTTTGTAGTGGATTTGCAGTTTACAGGAACTGCTGCAAAGAAAATGAAGAAAGACCTTTTACTAGCATGTTATTACAGGATGAAGTAATCTGTTTCGTCTCCAGTTCAGTGAAATACTTAATTTGTACTTTGAGCCTATGCTTAAAGACTTTGGTAATTTTGGATCTGGCTCACGAGTATAGGATCTCTTCTCTAAATGTCTTTGAGACACATTTTTGAAGGATAATATTAGATCTTATGTAGTACTTTTGTCATAGATCCCAAAGTGCTTTGTAGTTGAGGCCCATAGCAATATTTTCATTCTGTGGTTACTTTGCCTCAGTTTCCTTCTACAATGTGTATATTTAATTTCTCTCCAGTATGGGCCAGAATAAAAACAGCATTGTAAGAAAAAGCAACAAAAGGAAACTACTAAGGAAAAAAAAATAGTTAGAATTAAAACCTTGTGATTTGTCCTCACAAAGAAGTGGATTAAGTGGTAGGAACACAGTAGATCACTTTCCAAGGGGAAGGCAAATTGAGACTAATGAATTTTTAGAATTTCATTCAGTATGTTAGTAGAAGTTTGGTAAGTAGCAGAAGCTCAAAATAACAAGTGACTTCACTTGGGCAGAGACTGTTGTGATTAATTTTGGTTTATTTCGTATCATCATGACCGTTTAGTGAGGTGTCTTGGTGAAACTAAGGAAGACTTTTTCCTACTTACCAATTGCAAGCTGGTGCCCACTGGGAAGCCCTATCTCTGGGGTCACGCGTGAGGCAATATGGGAGCGCAGTGGCCTCTGCATTTGGAAGTGCTGGGCACACGTACAGATCTCAAATTTTTTTTTTTTGGGGCAGCTGAATGAAAATTTTTATGAGAGGTCCATAGTGAAAAAGAAAGAATGGAAATGGCAGCTTTTCAGAGAGGAGTAGTATATCACTGATTCTGATGAACAGCAGTTGATTCACATTTTCAGTGCTATCTTCAATTTGAATTATTCCACTGCAAAATCAAAATGAAAACAAAATGAAGATGCAGAGAAATAATTTAATGTGAGACAAGTTTGAAAAGATTAGATTGTTTATGCAGAAGGTTATAACCTGAAGGTTATAAAGAAGATTATTTTGAAGATTTTATTTGTCTTTTCTCAAAATAAAAGAAAAACCAAAGGAAATACTGAATACATTGGAGTTAGAAATCACACCGAATATAATTTTTAAAGGTAATAATTAGCCTGTGGAAGTCTCCAAATGTAATAAAGTGTGCACTGTAGAGACAATGGGTTCTAGGAATTTTTTTAACAAGCAGGTTTTTCTATATATAATAAAACTATTCCTGATCTGGTACTTCCATCCATTTCAGTGAATAAGCCAAACATTTACTGTAGCAGTTAGGGAGGAACTTCCTCAAAACCATGTTTTTTCATGATTTTCTATCAGATTTTACAGTTTCTCTGTAGCATCTGATACCAGTCACTGCTGAGACAAGATTTCAGAGCAGCTGAATACCAATCTGATGCAGTCTGACATTTTCTCTCGTTGTGATGATGATGGTCATTTGTCTCTTGAAAGCTAAATGGATGTAAGTATAGAGAAAGGGGTGGGGAGAAACTCCACAGAAGATATTAAAAAGATTGGGATCATTTATATGGTAGTATATGAAAAAGTTACGATGAAATATAGACAGAGTTAATGTTAGGTAAGTGAGTGCTTCTGTTCATCATTTGTTTCAATAGGAGAGGCAGGAGTAAGTCAGTAAAAATATAGATTAAGTATTTTTGCAACGTCATACAAGGACATCACTGAAGCCAAAAGCTTTGTAGAAATACAGAAAAAAATGGTTTGTGTGTGTTTGTATAATAGGAGTTTAGAAAAAGATTTTTGATTTAAAGAAAAACCATCATGCTTTAAGCAAAAATTGACCTCTTATTGGTGAGGCTTAGGAAGAAACTTCCCCAATACGTACATTATGCTTATTTCTTTTAGAAGATTGTTTGACTTTAATCTTTTCAGTATCTCATAGTATCAGTATCAGTATATATAGTTCTCAGTATCTCTATTATTAGAGAGAAAATTCCCGACTAAGGCCAGCAGTTTGGTTGAGCTTGGGTATATCCATTTTTCTATTCTGAGCTAATCTAATTTTCTGCTGGTACTGTGTGTAACTCAATTCAAAGCTAAAATGTTTTTAAAAGTAGTGGCATGTCCTCGAGCCAGGTCGTTGACCTAAATTTCATAGTATAATTCATGTTTCTTGGAGTCAGTATGTTGCATCCAAATTGAACAGCCAGTCCTCCAGGGTGGACAACAAGACCAATCTAAGACAATCAGCAAAACCTTGGGCCGAATACTAAGATACAACTCCCATTAACGATAATGAGACGAGGCTTACATATGTGGCATTCAGATACACGAGTGATCAGTTCTGCATGCCCTGTTTTCAGTTAGTGGTGCCAGGGCAGCTGACTGACTTAGTGTAATTTTACAATACACTTTAAAGACAGCTCACTTGTGCTATCATTTTGGGCAGCTTCATGGGATGTTACATAGCTCTGTAACAGTATTTGGTCACTTGTACGAATAGCCCAGGGGCTTCTGATACCATCCTGTTCCCATGCTTTCGGGGCCTCTGCAATCTTACAGCCTTGGGTGCCCCTGCTAAACTGCTCACTTTTACACACAGACTTCTAAAGCTACTCAGAGTTCACTGTACGGAACAACGAGATTCAAAAGTATGCGTATGTGTTTGTGTATACCTATGGATATGATAATTTCTTAGCTCCTTGCTATTAATATCCAATTATGACGTTATTGACATGGGTTAGAATTTAATTCTTCTTGGGTTATAGTGAGTATTTTTATGGAAGATATTACAATACTATGTTATGCAGATGTAGTGGTAATGAGTCAGGAATTGGCACACTGTCCTCTGAGTCAGGATATTAGGGGGCAATGTGTACCAGAGGTACTTTCTTTTGGCTTAGCCACAGATCTGACCATCTGTGGTCATAAAAGATCCTGGGAATATTTTTATAGTAACCTAGTTTAGTGACCAAAATTGATTATGAGTAATGGCATTTGAATGAACTTTCCTAAATTATTACTATTGCTTCTTTTATAAAATGTACTTTGTCATGTTGTCATGTTGTCCTGTTTATATATCCGTAATTTTATGCATTTTAATCTGCTGTTAATCATATCGAAGGTCCAAACAAAACTATCATTTCAGATAGTTTGCAAAGCTGTAGAATGCTCAGATCCCTTGTGAATATTGTTCGATTTAACTATGCCTGTGTGCATAGGCAGTTCGGACGCTGCCTTGAGATGATCAAAGGTTATTGTCTGCAAACAACAGATGCATGACTTCTTCTGTCCCCTGTTATATGAAAGTCACTAGTCACACTGTTCTTCCAAATTTAAAAGCTTACAAGCAATCTGAACAAACAGTGAGAAGTTCAGTGATCCACTGGGATTTTATCAATGTTATAAAGCATGCTGAATACATGTTAAAATAAAGAGCCTGTTGTGCCCTTAGGAAATAAATAACTGCCCTTCATTTCTGTTAGAATTCAAGATAAATTTTAAGGTGTTTGACTAGTCGACTGAAATGTGATTAGATTTGATTTCAATTCACTGAAGGAACTATGTTGTTAATTCCTACATTAATTTCCTTTGAAAACTCTTGCTGGATATTTGTAATTCACATAGAGCTGATTCATACTTCTTTTTCTTCTATTACAGCTTAGAACAATGCAAACATATCTGATTAATTTTGTAACTCTACTATGTGATATAGGGATTATATACAGATGAAACTTAACAGAGTGTGTCTTCCCTAAAACAAGACAGAGGAAGATGTTTAATAACCCTCTCAAAATTATTTTTTTCTAGGTTATCCTTAAAATGGTAAATAGCAAACTGGAGTAGGATTTGATACACATTTGTATCCAGGGGTTTCCATCACTATATTTTTTCATCCCTTCAGCAATACCAGCCTTATCACCTCTGCAAATCAAAACCTATTGAATTTCTGTGATGGAGACTTGAAGTGACTTTGTGAGATATCACAGAGCTGTCCCATCTACTGTCAGTTTAGATCGCTCAAAGAGACAGGTGTTTTTTTTTTTTAAAGATGGGTGAGTGTAAAAGCCTAAAATGGAAAGGCTTTGCTCACCTTTGCAGGCAACAAAAAAGAAGCAATGATTCCTTTGTATCTTCTGGCAGTGCCCAATAGCTATAACAAGAAAAGTATTTTATCTGGAAAAAAAACCCCAAAACCCACAACTCCCCTCCCCCAGCTACTGAAGTGTCATCTGACTGCAGGGCTTTACATTGCTTATTGAAAGCCAAAGGCCTGACTTTGAGTGCTGGTAGCTTATTCTTAAAGCTGGTACAGAGCTGGGTCCCTCACAGAGGCAGTGAACAGAGGGGCTATAAAAGGAGAAGTCTCATTTGTGGCTGGGTCGACAATGGAAGGGATGCATCCATGGCTGGGTGCATTCACACAGCGGACTGCATGTGACGTGCAAAAGTTAGGGAAGTGATAATGTATCCTGGCTTGCAGCAGGGAAAAGGCGACAGGCAAGTGTAAATCCCACAAGTAGCTGGCTGGGACAGCAAGCTGAAAGCATGAGGACTTAAAAAGATAGGCAAAAATGGCTTCTAGGTTATTCCCAACCTCCGAAGAAAACAAACGAAGTCCTATGGGTAGGTATCCAGTGAAAAAGCCACTCTCACTGACTTGGAAAAATACTGGGCAAGTGGAGAACAAAGGGAAAATGTGACACAGTAGCAATACTATGTTGTTGATATCACTGTTTCATTGTCCTATAGGTTTGAAGTTTGAGGAAATGCAAGAAAAGTTCGGGGAGGAATTCTTCAATATCTGCTTTGATGAGAATGAAAGAGTTCTTCGAGCTGTAGGTGGGACCCTTCAAGACTTCTTCAATGGCTTTGATGCTTTGCTGGAGCACATTAGAACTTCATTTGGAAGACAGGCCACCCTGGAATCTCCTTCTTTCCTATGCAAAGAGCTCCCTGAAGGCAATCTCATGCTTCATTATTTTCACCCACATCAGATTGTGGGATTTGCAATGATGGGAATGATAAAGGCAGCAGCAAAGAAGATTTACCGCTTGGAAGTAGAAGTAGAACAGGTCACTAATGATAAGATGTGTTCAGAGGGGACGAACCCAGGTAACTGCAGTTGTCTGACCTTCCTTATCAAAGAACATGAGAATGCAAATATCACAAAAGCACTTCCACCGGGAACTTCCCAGTCCCCCTTAGACCTGAGGATTAGCATCAGCACCTTCTGCAGAGCTTTCCCCTTTCACCTGATGTTTGATCCAAACATGCTGGTTCTCCAGCTTGGAGAAGGTCTTAGGAAGCAGCTCAGATGTGACACTCATAAAACTCTGAAATTCCAAGACTGCTTCGACATAGTTTCTCCTAAAATCAGTGCCACATTTGAACGAGTTCTCCTGAGATTATCTACTCCCTTTGTCATACGGACCAAACTTGAGGATTCTGGCTCTGAAAATAAAGATAAGGTAAGAACATTAATTTGGAAGGGGGTGTGTGTATAGGTGTGTGGTGGGAGAGGATTATTTATTCAGAGAGAAGCAGCTCAAGTCCTGTGTACTCTGGAAAGCTCACTTACGCCTTGCAAACAGGGGCTAAGTGGTATTCCTCAGTCAAATTAATATTTTCCTAAATTATTTATAAGCTTTGCCTGTGATGTTGTAGCAAATTGTGACACTGCCATTCAGAAAATTCTGCACTGTGGAGTTGAATAGGGCAGCTTAAATCAAAAGGGTGAGGAATTTTACAAAATGCCCATATCTAATCCTTAATTTCACTCCAGCTATATTATGATAACGATAATAGTTATTAAGCCATTTACTAGGGAATAGCTTTCAGTATGTTTTCTGAAAGACTCTCACTGCAGGGTTCACACTGCCACTTCATTATATCCTACTTCCCTGTTTCAAAATGCCGCTTTCCTCTGTGTTTCTTCTTATCTCTCACCCTGCACTGAAGGGAACCAGAGCTGTAAGTGGCACCAGGTATCACTTATGCCAATTTTAATGCTTTCCAGTCATTTAAGTAGGCACTTGTCCTCCTGCACTGTCTCTTCCCTCAGTGTTTTAGAAGAGAGCTACCTTAACTAGTGAGCCCTGTGTTGAGTTCAGTGCATCCCAGGCGAGTTAGGTCAGAGCATGTCTTCTAGAGTGGACCTCTCCAAAGGTTGGATGGAGTTTGTCTCATTGCACATCCTTGAATTATGAGAAGGCTTTTTGGTGTGAACTTGGGTTCCAGCTTTATGCACCACAGTACTTGTACTTAATGCTTACATTGAAAGTTTGTATGTGGGTGCCTTGGAAATACTGCTGCCCTAAGTGAAGGAATTACTGATTTTCAGGGTTTTTGAGAGAGAGCACCCAAGAACAGTCAATCTCAATCACACTGGATACTTAGACACCAAAGTTCTGCCTGTGGGTGCCACATTTACAGTTTAGGTGGTCTGGATACAGCTTGAGAAACTCCACCTCTGTTTTGCTACCTACACTGAGCCAGAGTTTCAGAAAGACTCCTGTGGTAGCTGCATATCGAGTTCTGGGTTCTTGTCAAAATACAGCCATCTCTGACAGCAGCAGTGTTTCCAGCTCCTCTTTGACACTGCTCTTTGGCACCAATAAACACGTTTCTACTGCATTGTCCCCTGGAAACAACATGTTCCCCCAAGAGAAGCAAACTAGTGCTTCTCATTTTGTATAAATTAATGTTATTCAACTTATTTAAAATCAAAAAGGAGTTTATTTTTCAGAATTTGTCCTCAAATCTGTCCTAGCCTTTAATTATGAAAAGGAAATGTTGTGTGAAAAGTTCAGAGTTGTTGGCTCTGAGCTACCTTTCAGCACAATCATTTCTCCTTTGACAGAGGCTTGTGCCGTGCTCCTTCCTCCCTTGGAGCCTACCCATCCCTCTCAGGGACCTTCTCCTGCCCTGGGACAGTGTCACAGTCCTTTGACCATCTTCTGTTCTTCATGAATCTGCTGTAAATCATTCTGAAGAGGAAAAAGGTTTTGGCGGGGGTAGGGAGCTTTTAAGACTTTTTTTCCCTGTCTAATTATGAGTTAAACAAAGAAAACATTCTTTTACCTGGGCAGGTTTCATACACTTGTGGCTGGCTCATAGGAGAGGTGGCACAGAGTGGAACTTGCTGGAGGCAGGTATTAGCAGCCAGTTTGGGAAGCAACTCTGATTTCAAAAGCTTGTTCTGTACCATCAAGCTGTGCAGTTCTGAGTGCATCCTTGTGTCATTGCTGTGGTTGGTACCATGTGTCATTACAGGTGGGTAATGAATCAAACCAGCAGGGGGCCCAGCTACCACTCGTGAGAGTGACCCTCTATGTCTTAAAGTCGTGTGTAGAATCAGACCTGGAACAATAAGTGTCAGCACTAGCACCGTAGTAGCAATTCAGATATTCTTTAGAAGCAGGTAAAAGGGAATGGCAGTAAAGGAAATCCTTTGTCTGCCAGCAGCTGGGATAAAAATTGTGTCTTGAACCGTAAGGTGTAAATGAGAGAAAAAGGAGTGATGATGAGGTGCAGGGGACCTGAGGTAAATGGTGCGCTTGCAGGCATGGGAATTAATTTGAGAATGTCAGTTTAGCTGAAGAGGTATTTTCTTCTGACACATCTGTTTTATAAGCACTTTCCAAAAGTTTCTGTTTGTGAGTAGTTAAATGAAGCTTTATGAGTAGTTAAACGAAGCTCACCATGTGATGCATTTTGCTAGATATTCCCTTTTTTCCGAAATGAAAGGTTGCGCAGATTCAGAGGTTGTGGTTGTCTTCCTTACATAGATTTTTGAGAGGAGCAACATGGCAATACTGTTATCTCATGCTCAAATCCTTAATATCTGCTGAATAAAAATATAGACTGAGCCTTGGGAACTACATGCTGTAATTTTCCCAGAGCTCATGTCACTCACGTAGCTCATTTTGGACTTCTTTTCAATTTGCCAACACTTGTTTGGAAGTTGAATATTGGGCAGGTAGATCAGTGGCTGTAAGCATGACCCCGCTTAAAAGTCAGCAGGTGAGTATTTCCCTATTTCTCTGTCACACACCTCTATTCAGTTCATACTGGAATTGTATCCCACTTACAACTATTTATCTTTTTTTTTAGAAAATTCTGACTCTGCAATAGCCTCAACTCTTTTCAGACTTGGTTACTTTAAATGGCAGTTGAAGGGATGTGACCCAGACTACTCTGCTGCAGTTTTGAAGCTGTTCAGATATTTCAATGGTTCCTCAAGAAATAAAAAATGTTTTAAAAGGCTTTGCAATGAACAGAGAACCTTTCAGCTTCTCTTCAAATCACTTTTATTTTCATTTCAATACATAAATTAGATCTTTCTTCAGACTTGCAGTGAGAAAGACAGAATAAAAAAACAGTTTTCGTTTAGTCCTGACACCAGCGGTATATTCAGATGGCAGTAAGTCACAAACCATGATCTTTCCCTAACTCAGCACCCAGAAGCAAATGAAAAAAAGCACCTATCCTGATTTTCAGGGTGCTTAGTGCTTGTCCTATTTATGCAAAGGCTCATTTGTGTGCTTCAATTTACTGGAATTTGAATCACTGGAATAAATTACTTGGCTTTATAACATTATCCTGAATTTCTGATGTAAGGCTTATGAGGTCTGGGTGATAGGTAGCACTTCCTGCAGAGATGTGCGTACACCTTTGCACAGTGTCATGCATCAATGCATCAATATCTCAGCAAAGTTTTGGTAATTTTGTCAGTTTATTTTGGTAATTTTGGTAGTTTTGGTAATTTGTCACCAGCTGTTTCTTGGAGCTCTGAGCATTTACAGGAGCCCATTGTTGCAGGGACCAAACATGAAAAAGAATTCCCCACCTGGAGAACATGGACTCTATAGCTTTAATCCTGATTTTCAACACCATCCATACTCCTGGGTCATAATTCTAATGTTTTGATGTTTTCTTGGCTGATATTTCAGTCTCCATTACACAATGGACACATGTGGACAATGCAAGCATTTATTCATCAAAATAGTAAGCAATTGTATAAGTTTATTAGGTCAGCAGTCTCACTGACTTTACCTAAATTTACTGTAAGTTTGCAACTAAACACACTTGTAAGTCTGTGGAGAATAAGAACCAAATTGTACAAACTAATCCAGAATAAGATGGGACGTGATGGTTTACTTCCATCCTTTCTTCCTTCCCTCCTTCTGTCCTTCCATTTTATTTCCTGCAGTGATCAAGTTATCCACAATGATGCTTTGGGGTTTTTCTTGGTTATTCTGCACATTCAGAATTGTCTGTATGAACAATTATGACTGCCTTTAGATCAGGTTTCCTAGTATGCATACAGCTCTTTAGGTGTATAAAAGCTGAATGTGATCGGCCTCTCAGGTTTCCAGTTTTTCCACGCAGCTAAATTCTTGTTTTGTTTGTTGTTTATAGTATGGTACTACCCAGATGCTGAAGGGAGTATTAGGGCCTATTGCTCTACTTCTTGTACCAACATTCTGTTGTTTTTCACATTTCACACTAATTTTTATTCAGAGGTTTTTTTTTTTGTGTGTTTAACTGGAGAGCTTCACTTGCATGCAATCAGATTTTCCAGATTTTGGGTGTTATCCCTAAATAACAAGATCACAAATATTGCTGTTTCACCTCTCTAAGGAAACTTATTCTATTCCTCTCTCTCTGGGAGCAATTATTTATTGCAGCAATCAAAAGTACATTTATTGTGGCAGTTAACCATTTGGGATTGATTGCTTATAGCTTCGCACATGGTTAATACAACTGAGTTTAATGGAAGTTAGTGGAGTCGCGTATGGAATAAGATATAATTTAAATTGAGAGGACTGGGTCTGAACTTGTCTGCTGCAGTGATCTGAAGCCCCTGTCAAGCCCATCCACTAAGGTTTCCTTTCCATGAAGGTGCTGGCATGCGAGAGAGCTGATGGTTGCGCACTGCCACACGGGGACGGGAGCTGCCTTCCTGTAGGCACCCCACAGTCCTCAGTGGTGGGTCCTCCTGGCCAAGTGACTGTCTGGGAAGCACCACTGCTCCCTCCCTGGCAGCATCTCCAGGTGTTTGCACAAAGCAGATGGGGTGTTTGCACCCAAGACTCTCCCTGACTCTCTCACCTGTGCAGAGAGTGTGTTGACATGACTGTTTCAGTGTTTTACTTGTAAGCACTACTTAGACGTGTGTGGTATCAACATTGCTGTCTCCCATCTGAGCTTCTGCAGGACTTCCACTTTCTTACTTTTACAATAGAAGTCATTTCCTCATCTCTGTGAGTCACTGCTGGTTTTAAGGCAGGTCATCTTTTACCATGTCTCTTTGTATATGCTGTTTGTTTTCACAGAGCTACCCAATGGATATTACCTGATTCTGATGCCTCAATGACTTTGCATTTCTCAAGCAGCCTGGTAACTTGCCCCTCACCTTAATAGTGAGACCTTGCACAAATCTTTCTTTTAGTTGCCACCAAAGCCACATTTCAAGTTTTCATTGAAAGTACATCATAGGAATTTTCCGCTTTGCCTTTTTTTTTACGGAGAACAAGACAAAATGCAGCTGATAACCCAGCAGTAAAATGTGCATGTAGCATGAGTGCAGGTGGGTAGCCCTCCCACCATTTCTTGACCAGACAAGGGCTGGAAGCTCCTGATACAGGTACTTGCTAAGTACACTCATTTTCTGACTATACTAATGAACAAGGCTGTCTGTGACATGATGTAAATACTTACCTCCTTGACAGCATAGTGAGACGACTGGAGCTGCTTCCTTTTTGGCTGTGTGGGAAGACAAGGACTGACTCTTGGTTTCCTCTCCTGGCTAACATTCTCCTCACGTGCTACTCCTGTGCCATCAGTGCTGGGCAGATCAAGAGGAGATGGGGCTGCCCTCGTGGGGACCCACCATGTCCCCAGGGCCTCAGTCCAGACCCAGTCCTCTTGGTGCACAGGTTGACAGGTTGAGCCCTGTCAGCACTGGTTTGTGGGTGCCTTTCTGAAAGTGTGCCTTGGCATGCAGTTGGCAAGAATGCTGAAAGTGAATCATGAAAGAAAGTATTTGGTTCCCTGCCAGATACTGTGTAGCTGTATTTTCCTTGTACTACTGCTCTCCTGCTCAGACTAACAGCCCTTTTCCACCTTTGAAATCAATCAGTTTTTATAAGGATACTCACTGGCCTTTGACTTACTGTTAGACCTGGAACACTTTAATTCAGACAACCTGTCTAAGAATAAAGCTGGCACCTAAAATTGCATTACTGAAGATGGCCAGAATTTTTCCGGTGGAATGTATTATCTTTGAATATGCTGTTTTATTAAAATCACAATTTCCCAGGGATTCAGCAACATTTACTTTCATTGTCTTGAAATGTTTTGTTCAATAATTTTAGATTTAAAGTGCTTCTTATTAGGGAAAAGTTTTACATTTACATTATAATACAACAACACTTAAAAATATGGAACATTGGGTTTGACAAACAGAATCCTCTGAAAATTTTATATTGCAAGAAGTTCCAGATACCACCAGCACCAGCAGGAATTTGTCCCAGTGTACTGATTTAGATAAATGCATAAATAAATAAAAATGAACCACTCCAGAGCCAAGATTAAACAAGTGTATCTGGAAAGTTAGATTCTAAAGTTTATAGATAGGCATGTAGTAAATGGCCAGATTTTAAAAAATGCCAAGTGATAAACAACTGTTCATTTTAAAATGTTGACTGATTCAGTGGAAGTTGACAGGAATTTCCCCTGCTCATTTCCATTGTTTTGTTTAACTATGGAGTTATTCATCTAGTCCTTCTTCCATGGTATGAGGAAGTGCCATATCTAGGTCAAATATTTCCTTTCAGTCACTCATTTCTGTATTTGCCATGTATGATCAGATCAAAAGTCCAGCTAGTCCATCATGCTGACTCTCACAGTCACCAACAGGCAATGCTTAATTAAAAATATAAGAAAAAGTTTAAGCCTGCAGTGA
This sequence comes from Nyctibius grandis, assembly GCF_013368605.1. Lineage (NCBI taxonomy): Eukaryota > Metazoa > Chordata > Aves > Nyctibiiformes > Nyctibiidae > Nyctibius > Nyctibius grandis. The sequence continues at coordinate 109,683,914 of NC_090659.1, forward strand.
TATTTTCTGTAATACACCCTCCCAGATTTTAGCTTTCCCAGGAAGAAAGCGCATCCTCTTGCAGTAGCATCCAGAATGTGGCACCTGATAGCTCCCACAGGACCACTCCTCCGTAATTTTCTCTAGCACCTTTTGAACCAGGAGAAGTTCATACTGGTGGCTTCTGTGGTATCCTGTGGACACAGGGTCCACTGTTTACTGGAAACTGTGAAGATGAGACCTCTCTGGTTGGTGGACGCTTTCAGCCAGGTCTGTGGGGACATTGTGTGCAGAGTGGAGCAGCTGGTGAAGAAGCCTGCTTGCCCATAGCTTCAGAAGAGCACTTTCCCATTGTGTTTGTTGACCATTGGAAACTGTATAAAAATAATGCTTTTTCAAATCCAGGAAGTACATTGTCCCCTTTTTTATATTGTCTATTCTTTATCTGCTGCTTTTAATTTTTATTCTGGACCAACTGAATGAAATGAGCAGTCCTGACACTGGCAGACTAATTTAAAACCCACCACACACAATCCTGAAGTGTTTTGCTTTTGCTTTGTAACTGTGTTTTTCCTCCTCTCCTAATAAAATTCAAATGAAGTGGCCTGAAAGTCATTCTTGCATGAGGGACATCTGTCACTTATGATCTAGATATTCTAATTTTTCTCAGAGCTGATTTATTCACAGTCAGTCAGCCTTGGACACTAAGCTCCCACTGCTTTGCAGGCTCCTGGAGCTCTCAGAAACAAATTGTGCCTTCTGTTTCTACTAATGCTAATATCCCACCCCCTTGGTTGTCAAAATGTGGGACTTTGGACTTTGATGGTTTTCAAGAGGAATTGGATTAGCTGGCTTGGCTGCTTCTAGAGACTTTGATGGGTTATAAGACACAATAGATGACATGACTTTCTTATCTCACTAGCAGTTGTGCATTGGAGAAATTATTTTGTTGAGTCAAGTGGCTATTAAAACAACTTGACTCCATGGTGAACTCTCCCCTCATGATTTGTGTAATTTTTTGTGATAAGGAAGCTGCTTGCACATTAAAATGCCTATCTTTCTCTAATTGATTGAAAGCTTTTGAATGAGTTTCTAAATTACTCTATGTCATAACCAGAACAAAAAAGCGCATTTCATTAATTTTTGTATTACATAATAAGAATACTCAGGCACAACTCAATTTGATTTTCAGGAATGCATTTTTTTTCCACCTCTCTCTTCTAGTGACTAAAATTAAGTATTGGTTATTCACAATACATTTTTATCCTTTTCCTCATTTGCTCATGTGAGTTCTTGAGTGACTGTGCTTTTCATGGCATCACAGTCCTCTAATCTGAATAGGTGTGTTGTCAAAAAAAAGCCATTTTCCTTGGGATGGTTGAATTAAAGTAGAAGCATTCAGTCACTCTTTACCTTCGTCCCTCCTGTCCTGGTACTTACAACTGGGCAATGCACGGAGTCAAGCTAAGGCTTCTTTTCTGTGTCTCTTTGCGGAGGCTGAAGTGCCCTTAGAAAGAAGGGGAAAAGCCCAAGTGTCTCCCTGTGGGTCGAGTGGGTTTTGTGCACAAACTCCCAAAAGTGCATGGGTGGGAAGTCAGAGGCTGTGGGAACACCTGAATCTGCCTCTGGGCATAAACACTAAACTTACTGCTCTGAGGGGTAGCAAATGCAAGGCCTGGCACTACCTGTGTTGGCAGCTTTCAGTTGTACAGTCAGTTCTACCCGGCAAATGTCAAAACCTCCTGCTAACCCTGCTCCTGGAGCATGCTCCTTGCCTGAGAGCAAGCCTGAGTTACTCCAGGTTACTTATGGAGTGGCCCTTCATGGCCAAAGAGCCCAGGGAGTGGAAAGGAAGCTTTCCATTTTTTCCCTCCGTCTTAAATTTTGTCTTGAAACCTCAAATTAGGACCATGGGATTCCCTTCTTTTTTGATTTTGAGTGTAGCTTAGTAGTTTTGGACCAGTTTTCGACTACTTGCCTTGGGTCCTCCAATCCTCTCATAAATATCTAGTCTTTTGAGTTTATATTGTCATCGAAAGCATGGACTGACTCTAAATACATTAATTTGCTCATGCTCACTGTGTACGCATCTCATCCTGGATTCTGCATGCTTTATTTCCACAGAGGCAAAGCTCTGAAGTTCTGAAACTCCATTAAACAGGAACTTTGCTGATATTTTGCTGGGCTGTGGACCCAGGGAGGATAGACTGCTAACAGAAAACTACTTTGCCTGTGATTTGTACCTGGTATTGACCCCTTTTATATTCTGGGAATGTAGCTTAATCAGACGTTGTTAGTTTTGGAGGTCATACGACTGGAGTCAAAAGGAGTAGTACTATGAAGTAATACCTAGCTTATTTTGCATGTTGCCCCACTGGGAATCATTAGCAGTAGTATGAAAGAGTAAGATAATAGTGATCTGTAAAAGTCAAAGCTTACGAAAGTGACATGCAAAAGCCAGGTGCTGATTTGCTAATACTTAGGTGCAGCGTTTCTATTATCTTTGAGCAGCAATGGCAACCTTAACAGATGCAGAGTGGAAAATGGCGTGACGTGAGTAAGTTTGACTAGGTCATGTTTTTCTGCCTTTTAGTCTTGCCAAGGATGTGTGATATTCACCCTGCTCTTTTCTCTGGAGTCTTCCAAGGGCAGTGACTGACAGTCTCAGTAACAGCAGATCACCTATTGCCAGGCAGACGGTCCGTGCCAGCAGTTCTAATCATCGTTTTAGCATGTTTTGCAATGATCAAATGGCATATTGAGGAGCCAGGAGTACTTGCTCAGGAAGAATGAGCTTTATGCTGCTGTGGATGGAGTGATCATTCAAGCGTACAGCCCAGCCAGGCAGACCAGTGGTCGGATAACTGTAGATTTGCTACCCTGGGAATATTCCTTCGTCATGTGTGGGTTTTTAGGACATGCTAAGACAGAAGTTATCTCAGTAATCAACATGTTAGGTGTAGGAGTTACATAAACCACAAAAGTACTGCTTAGAGAGAACACAGGGATGTGCCCAGCTTCTCCTGACTGTGCTAAGCCGTCACAGGGAAAAAAAATAATCCAGAGTTTTGTAATATGCTGTCTTGAGGATTCCTCGCATTTTGTAGTTTGTCTTGTTTGTTGTTTTTTTGAATATGCCTTTTATAACTGTATATATTCACATTCTCTCCAGCTAAAACTATCTATGATACATTTCCTTTTAAAAAGTATGTAACACCCCCCTCATATCATCACGATTAAAGAAAGTGAAATGAGTTAACCCATAAAATAATATTTATATTATTTGTTCCTGCGACTAACCTTTGGCTTTTATAAGCGAGGACTTAGAACCAGTATCTGAAAAGAGAATTAAATGTTCTTTTTCCACAGACCCAGGACAGGCATGTAAGATATTCCTAACACATAATTTTCCTCCTGTCTTGGTTCAAAACAGAATAAACTTGTTCCTCTTTGCAGATTGCAAACAAATAATAAACATTTGGTACTTTGACACCTCAGAAAGAGGTAAACATTTTAAAATTCAGTCCTAGGTGAAGACACATTTAAATATTACTTCGAACATTTTGACCAATGCAGTTTCTATCTGCCTTGTGAGTTTTATGTATTTAATGATAGTTGTTGCTCTGTTTCTTTCTTTCTAAGAACTGTTCTTGTTCACACTGGACAGCAGTTTTTTCTGTCATGATTCTCACTCTACTGTGGGACCACTAGCAGAGCAGGGTCTATGCAACTTTATCAGGAATATAAATGTATTTCATTTTATTTTTTTTTATCACCTTTTTCTTTGAAAATTTAGAGATTGAATCCTTTTTGCCCTACCTTTAGGTCCAAAGATGTTGTGCCTAGAAGGGACTCTTATGAACATATAGTTTGATCTGCATAAATAAGGATTTTAGCTATTAATTGCTATGTCTTTCCAACAGCATTTTCCTAGGAATATTCCAGTGCTTTAGTGGGTGTCTGTTGTGACTGGAGTTTGTAGGGTCTGATTATGTCACATCTCAGTACTTCAGTCTAGTACTTTCCTCCTCAAACGTTGAACTGGTAGCTTTAAAAATGTCTGTTCTGATGAAAATATAGGTCTAGGGGATTCTTCTTAACACAGCACAGATAATATTATCAAAGTGTTTAAAAAAGATGGCTTACATTGACAGGTTACAACATAACTGCTTCTGAAAATTCATAAAATAAAAGCTTAGAGCATAAAAATGTTTGGCCTGTGCTGTGTTTGGAAGAATTTGGAGAATAATCCCAAACTGAAAGCAATTGATAAATCAGTCTCTTAAGCAGATACTTTAATGAGCAAAGATATTCAAATTGTGATAACTTTGGAGGCCTTCACAGTCGTGGCTGTTGAGGGGCCTGTCGCAAACCAAAAGCAAAGGCATGCTGAATGGCTTGAGGAAGAAAGAAAAAACTGGGCAGACTGACTTATTTTTCATTCTTTGTGTGATGGAGGTGGGCTCCTCTGCAACACCTCGACATGTTCTGCTGCTTTGGTTCTGTTTGAGAAGGGAAGGTCAGCAACACTGACACAGGGGCCCCAGAACAGGCATGAGGTGTGAATCAGGGGACTCAGTTATGTCCCCTCCTTCCACTGATGCCAAGGATCTTTGCCACTTAAATTAATCTTTTAATCCTTTTCCCCATGAAGAGTGTTGAATGATTTCAGTCGTCGAGTAGCTTCTCCTTATCTGCATGGCTTCGCTTAGAAGGGGATGGTGTTAAAACTGATCTTATATGGTAGAACACAGACTGATTTCTTATATTAGTGTAAAACTTTCATGGGGAATGCCCAGTGAATTCTAAATTAATTATATTTTAAGTGTTTTACTTAAATATAAAAGAATTGCTGCATTTTTTTTTGTAAAACCCTTGGTGCTTTCTGCTTTGTTACCTCAAAGGCATCCAGCAGAGGGAATGTTTGAATGGATTAACAGAGCCTGGGGATAATTCTCAGCTGTTCTTGCTGTGGCTCAGAGTTCTTTGCAGTGCAGGCTTTTGGATGACTCCCCTGTGAAAGTACTTTCTGCCTCCATGGACATTGCACCTGGCAAAAGTCAGACAAAAGGAATGAAGAGATCCCCTATTCCCAGACTTCTCTTATGCCAATAAAGGAGAGCTACCAAGAAAAGAACAGAAAAGGCTATATTTATTTCAGCTCCACTGAAACCCAAGGGGAAAAATACCAGTGCTTGGCAAATATTAAAGGAGATACTTCATATTGAAAGAATTTTGATTTTTCAGCTTCATTGAATTGTGTTTAGTTTGTCATTTTAAAGGAAAAATATGCTATAAAAATATTGACTACGGCAACGATGTCAATGATGTGCAGACAGACAGTGTTGTTTAATGTTCATGTGAAAGCAGAATGGAACATATCATTAAAAGGGCATCAAATTTTCTCACTCATCTCAGTGGACTACTGATTCAGTCTATTTCCTCTTTGCTCGGGAACGCTTCAAATTCAGTTACTGGATAACTTCTGTTCTGTCTTGAACATTCAGTTTCTGGCATTTGTTCCTGGGAATGTGGGGATAAAATAGCTAAGAATATTTTCTGTCAGCCAAAAATGAAAAAACATGTGAGAGGTTTCCTAGCTATGTTCAGCGGCATCAGAGGGTCCTGAAAGGCTTTTGGAGCCATTTTGGGTGATGGGGAACTCCACAGAGAGTTCTGGGGACATGGGAATAACGCTGACAAATCCATAAACAGTATTTAAAAATAACTGACTTATTTGCTCTGATTCTGTTTTTTCCCATAGTGTCATATAATCATATATGGGCTCACTGAATATGATGAACACACCAGGGTACTACCAGACTAGCAGGACTTGAAGGACTATCCTAGCACCCACTGCTTGCACTGTCCAGAAATTCCAAATTTTTTAGTAGAACATTCTGTGAAACAACTGTAACAATAAAAAAACCATTAATTCTGTGAGTATTTGTGTGCCTCAGAGTATAAAAGCAAAGAGGAGTGACAGCGGATGTGGTCAGCATCTCCTGACCCCTAACTGATAGCATAAATCAAGTTACAATTCTAAATTAAGTATATCATCCTGATACTGTGGGACCAAAACCTGGTACCTTTGCTCAGGATAAAGATGTTACTTCTTGATTTGTCTTACTAGTTATCATCAGCCCAGTTTCAACAGGATTACTTTGGGAGAAGGGTACTTATGGAGTACTTGTGGAGTCTCCTTCTCTGGAGACATTCAAAACCCGCCTGGACGCGTTCCTGTGTGATATGGTCTAGGCAATCCTGCCCCGGCAGGGGGATTGGACTAGATGATCTTTCGAGGTCCCTTCCAATCCCTAACATTCTGTGATTCTGTGATTCTGTGATTCTGTGATTATTTTGAGTAAGGAGAGCAAAATAAAGTCTAGTTTGACATTAAATGCAGAAAATAAATTTGGTGACTGCTCCTACAAACGTCTTTAGCATGAAACTCTTTTGGTAACAGAAGCTGTCCATATAGCGTGTTCAGGGAATTAGACTTTTATTTCTAAATAGGAAGCGTTAACTTCGTCAATACTGTATTGCTGTATTTTTTGAGTTTAAAAGAGAGGCAATCATAAATAATTTTTGTTTTAGAAAAAAATCCTTTTCCTCTAAAAAATTAATTTACCGTTCAACAAACTGTCACTTAAAAATTATATAAGCTTTATCTTTTTATGTGTGTTAATTTGATTGACATTTTAAGACATGTTTCTGCAGTCACTGTAGAAGTAGAGATTGTAGTATTCATTATGGGAAATGTCCACAGAATTACCAGTGAATTAATAACAAGCAGTGACTAACACATTGTTTTTGGCCTATGCCAAAGTACAGCTCTATAAAATTATGAGGTAAAAGAACTGATTGACCACCCCGCCAAGTGTTTATTTCTGGATTTGTTTTCAGCAACAAGTGGCTATTTGTAGGTCAGACCCTAGGCTCCTTTCACTGGCAGATCTTACAGTGAAGTCGTCAGATGCTGGTCTGAGTAAGAACTGGGTAAGGATATAAATTCTGTGTGAAGTCTAGGAGAATTTGATCGAGAAATGACTTAACTAAGAAAACAGGACAGATCCAAGATTTTGTCTTAAGATGTTTTAATCAAAATAGATATATTAAAATTATTATTACTATTATCTTAATGTATGTCTCATTGTTTGGTATGTTGTTTTTTTTGTAGCACAGATAAAAATGTCTTCTACAAAATACTTTATCACCAAAAGCTCTTGGTATTGAAAGATCGTGTCTATATGGGAATAGTCTTTCTGGGTGAAGCTTTGAAGGACACATTAGCCCATTGCTCCTGTGTATTGAAATGTGCATTGGCAGGACTGGACAGAAACATAGTGGGCACACAGATAACTCTAAAATAACCTGTGGGGTATTTTTGTGGAAAATGTGGATGAGCTCCACCTCTAATCTGGTCCAGCCTGGGCAGCTGTGAACGAGGAGCCACGTCACTGCTGCTAGTGCGATATGATGCCTGAGCCATGCTGGTGCTGGGGGCTGTTTGGCCGAGCACTGCTGTGGCTTTCCCTGACAGCAGGTCAACATCCTATGCAGTATCAGCAGGAAAGCAACCTCCCAAGGGTCCTTGGAGCATGGAATTTATCTGAAATTCCCCCCAGAGCGTGAACACAGCTGGTTAAGAGCTAGTGACCTTACAGAAGCATTACTGCCTCCAGACTGATTATTGTGGGGAAAGGATGTTGTAGATCTGGGTGAGCTCTTGTTTCTCAGCTGACAGCTCCATTTCAGAGCTCAGACTTCTTCAGTATCTCAGCTGAGTGAGGACCACTGCTGCATGCCGAAGTCTTGCAGCAGTGCTGTTGCTTTTTGAAATTGTTATATAAATGCTTTTGGTCAGTTCAGCTGCTCCCAGCCTTGTTGCAGCTGAGCATCACTAAGGCAAATCAGTCATATTCTGTATTAGCAACCACCTAACACTACTTTCTCTCAAAAGAAGGGGCTGTGATGGAGAATAAATGCATGTTTTTAAATAATGTTATAAATGAGCTGTATCAATGAGTAAACGAGCTGACTATATGCAAAGCAAACAGCATGTCTGTCTTGTCCCCTGAAGGGACGCTGTGCCCTCTCTGTCACTCATTTTCATGCTCTCCTCTCCTGCATGACCCTCTCTAAACCCAGACCCTGAGTCTTCACTTGCTGTTTGCTCTTCACATCTGGTCCAATGCAACCCCATTCCTAGATCCACAGCTGGAGTGCGGAGGTCACACCACATTGTCACTGACCATGTGTGGACTAGGGACCTGAGCACTGCTAGGAAATGTTTGGAGGCTCTGCGAAGCAATTGTTTGTACTCTTAAATGGTGAGATCCTCCTTGGCATGATTTTGGCTTGTACCAGTTAGTAATCTCCCAAACATTTCCTGTCCCAGGGTCAGAGTTTCCCAGGAGTAATCTCGATGTGACCACTCTGTTTGGGAGGGTGAAGGAGGTCAGTTGTGTGGACCCGCACTATTCCTTGCCTGTTGGTCTCCACGCCAGAGGACAGTCCTGGATGTTTTTACTTCATTTACAGAGTTCAGAGTACAGGAGTTCCTGTAGAAGAAGGAGGTGGTCACCCCAGAAGACCATGATCTGCAGCCCCCATTGTGCTCCTGCAGATGCAGAATCACAGAATCACAGAATCAGTCAGGTTGGGAGAGACCTCTGGGATCATCGAGTCCAACCGTTGCCCTGACACCACCATGTCAACTAGACCATGTCACTAAGTGCCATATCCAGTCTTTTCTTAAACACATCCAGAGATGGTGACTCCACCACCTCCCTGGGCAGCCCGTTCCAATGTCTAATGACCCTTTCTGAGAAGAAATTCTTCCTAATGTCCAACCTGAACCTCCCCTGGCGAAGCTTGAGGTTATGTCCTCTTATCCTATCTATCGCTAGTTGCCCGGGAGAAGAGGCCAACTCCCACTCCACTACAACCTCCCTTCAAGTAGTTGTAGACTGCAATAAGGTCACCTCTGAGCCTCCTCTTCTCCAGGCTAAACAACCCCAGCTCCCTCAGCCGTTCCTCGTAGGACAGACCCTCCAGACCCTTCACCAGCTTGGTCGCCCTCCTCTGGACTCGCTCCAACACCTCAACATCTTTCTTGAAGTGCGGGGCCCAGAACTGAACACAGTACTCAAGATGCGGCCTCACCAGTGCCGAGTAGAGAGGGACGATCTCTTCCCTAGACCAGCTGGCTACACTATTCCTAATAGAGGCCAGGATGCCATTGGCCTTCTTGGCCACCTGGGCACACAGCTGGCTCATGTTTAGCCGGCTGTCGATCAGTACCCCCAGGTCTCTTTCTGCCGGGGAGCTTTCTAACCACTCTTTCCCCAGCCTGTAGCGATGCATGGGGTTGTTGTGGCCGAAGTGTAAGACACGGCACTTGTTGAACCTCATGCCGTTGGTCTCGGCCCATCTATCTAACCTGTCCAGATCCCTCTGTAGGGCCTTCCTACCCTCCAGCAGATCGACACTCCCACCCAGCTTGGTGTCATCTGCAAATTTACGTAGGGTCAATCCCTATGTCTAGATCATCTAGAAAGATATTGAACAGCACCAGCCCCAGAACTGAGCCCTGGGGAACACTGCTAGTGACCGGCTGCCAGTTGGACTTTGCCCCATTCACCACCACTCTCTGGGCTCGGCCATCCAGCCAGTTTTTAACTCATTGAAGAGTCCACCCATCCAAGCCCCGGGCAGCCAGTTTGTGCAGGAGGATGCTGTGGGAGACAGTGTCGAATGCCTTACTGAAGTCTAGATAGACTTCAGTAATAGGCAACCTCCCCCTGTGCAGGCAGGGATGCGTTTTCCATATGCTTGACTTCCTGCAGGCATGCTGCTCTGTGCCCCTGGCACTGTACCTGCTGGGGACAACTGATACAGTGAGTTACTGTCTCTCCTAGACATCACTTTTAGCTACACACCGGGTGACTGTTGTTCTTGCTTCATTTCATATTCTAATCCCTTTCTTCCCAAACCATCCCACCTTGCTGCCTGTGCTGCAGCTAGGCAGTGCTCGTTCTCATCCAGAGTTACCGACATGTATTACGCTCTGTAGCACCATTTCCCCATCAAAGTACTTTGTTTCTTCCTAACAAAAAAGTTTTAAAAGTGCATACAATGTTGTTTGTTTGTGGGCTTATGTCCTGTTTTGGATCCAATACCTGATTACTTTTCTCTAAGTCAGCAGTGAGACACGGTTAAATCATTTGTGACATTCTCCAGGATTTGATTTGATCAGTTAGTCTCTGGCAATCTGTGTGCTGGAAACATTATCTAAGATAAGGTTTTCAGTTTGAAACTGTGGTCTGAAGCTGCTATCCTTAATGTGAATGCAGGTGGACATGATGTTATGTGGGGGAGGCTCAAACAGTCCTCCAGCTAAGGTCCCTAGGTATCTTCTCTATTTGCCTTTATTATTTATACTTAAGCATTACCCCAAAGTGTCTGTAGTTCATGCCTGTATGTAGATATGTAGGATGACACAATCTCTGCATTGGATTGCTCAGGTTCTGAGCAGATAGGTGCTATGTAGGAAAAAATACAAGAACGTCCTAATACATCATGGTTGTGCATAGACATGTTCAGTTCGCAGTTTAAGCTCAGTTTGCTACAGTCTTGTATATAACATAGCCATTTATGATCAAATTTATGACCAATGCACTGTTACTCTGTCATCTTATTTTAAGGAATGCCACTGTCCTTACTTTCCTAGTAATTTCTACCTGATTTTGTCTGTGAGAGAAACCTCCAGAACTTATGCTTGAGCCACCTTGCTCCCTCCTGGTGCTTATCTCTATACTGAAGAGGGCCATAAGATGTAGGTCCTCTGGGCTTGTAGTTTAATGCCGTTAGTAAGGATGTGGCAGAAATGCAAGGAACATATGCACAAGAATTTATCAAGACAAGGACTTTCTTTCTGATATCACTTAATGACTACTGGATGTTTTTGAACAAAATATTCTGGGACATGTTCCTTTCTCTTTGTTTGAGCACCTTCTAATCCCTAAAACCTTCATCTTACCTGTGTTTCATGAGCAGTTTGGAGCAGGGGGAGTCCTCCTTCCCTCTCTGTGGGCAAGGATTTCTTGTGCAATGTGGTTCTCCTTGAAGAAAGCACAGCTGTGGTTCTTTGGGGTCTCCAGGTCCTTGCCTGGTGAACCCACTGAGAAACCTCAACCCTTTAGCTGTGTTAGCCCAGGTATTTGAAAACAATTGTGGCAGTGAGTCATCCAAATTAATGGACACACCACTGTAGATTTTTACCCCCATGAATAGTCCTCACAGTGGCAGATACTCAGGAGGCTTCTTTAAGCAGATGCCTGGGTACTTTCCTACTCACGGTCCTTTTCTGAAAGGAGACTTTATTGTAACACTTTTCCTGCCTATGCAATATTCAAACTTACGTCAGAAATAGTGAGCTGCCAGATTAGAGATGGTCTTATGCTTCCCTCTGTTAATTGCTGTCTATGGTGTATTACACAGCAAGCATTAGTGGTTGCTGTTCAAACAGAGCTTTTGCACGTGCCTGGGGAAGCAGAAGGATTACACGCGGAGGAAAAACAGATTCCATTTTCTAAGAAGCGGAAGAGCTATTAACATTTTTAGGGTATCTGCACGTGTTCGTGAATTGTGTCTGCTGAAGCGAAAATTGTACAGATGATCAGTATTCAATAACGTCTTATGGAATTAAAAAAAAAAGAGTTTCTGGTCCCTGCATCGATTAAAAAAGCATGAGGCTTGCTTCTTTGAAAGAAGTGCTGTATGAATCATAAAAAAAATGCCTTGGGAGTCTGAGCTTAACAGATCTTTCCCTCTGTAATTCTGCAAGTGTTTGTATTTGTAGGTAGTAATCTACCTAAAGGCTGCCTGGTCCTTTCCCACTTGAGTTAGAAAAAATGAACAGAAATAAGGCATTCTGCTGAGTGGGACTGATATCCCACAGCAGATTATAAAGGACTTGAGAAAACCTGTCTTCCCTTTAGTAGAAGTAAGACTGAGAAATGAGTTTAATTTGTAGGTTTATTCCCTGTGATGAAATGTATCAATACAGGATATATGTCAATCTGCTACTGCAAATCTGTGAGAAGAACCTAATAATATAACTGTTCTCGTTCATGACAAATGATCTAGATTTAAAATAACCTCTCCTGGAGGAGTGGGAGGAGAAGGATTGTATTAAACTGGGATCAGAAACATCCTGAAAAGCTTGCCTGAGTGCCCTGGTTACTGGGACCCATTTACTGTGAATATGTTTTACAGACATATTTTTGTAAAACATTGGGATTTGGGAAGAGCTAAAAAGCTATAGGAAATGAATGAGTTCTTATATAGACAAACAAGGGGCTGAGACAGCCAGACAGAATCTTGTACTTGACACAGCACTTGCACAAGAGCTCGGTGCACAAATGTTTAACTAACACTGGTCTTCATTGGCAGAGAAGTCCTGTCTCCACTAAGTTCAACAGTATTTGTGCAAATTGCTATAAAAGAGGCAGGATTTTTAGCTAAGGTGAAAACAGACGAAAATATATTCCTTCAAGTAGCCTACTGCTGGAATGACAGAAGCACCACACTGTAAAACTAAAATCAAATTGCAATTCAGAAAGGCTGATTTTATGTTATCTTGAATTTTGTTTAAGAGAGAAAGAACAGTTATATGGTGGCCTTTCTTATCTGCTTTACACAGGAGTCTGAAAAGAAGAGGTGAAGAAATATCTTTTTACTTATGCAATGTAATGCTGTTGATAATCCACCAATGTACTTAGTTTTGAGAGTACCAGGTTGCTTGATTTTCTTTTTTATTTCTCACTGGAGGGTTTTCATTTTCTACTTTAAAGATTTCTGCGAAGTAAATAGGAACACATGAATAAAGTCATGAGTACATTTTTTGATTATACCACTGTTGATATTTGGAAATTCAGAATTTTCTTACTTTTGAGTTTATTAATAATATTAATAATATTTTAAAATGATCTCTTAATTGATCTAAAATATGGCATGTGGCCATGTTTACTTTTAGAGAAGCATAATATCTGTAATTATTGTTTATACTATGCTCTTTAGGTAATCATGATGTGTACATCACAACACAGTTCACCTTCTGTAGATATTCTGATAATACATGGACAAATTTCACACTGGACAGTGAGACCATATATATAATTATTTGCATATGCTTGTATTAGGAAAAGCACTGATAAATGAAACATAAACATAGATTTTAGGAGTTCACATTGCAAGTGTGTGTAGTGTACCTGTGTCCTGTTAGACATTTGCAAAATTTTACTTTTGAAATAAAGTGCTGTCAGTGTCAAATGAAACAGTTCCTGTCTCTGAATCCATCTTGCTAAATAAAACCTTATTTATTTCCTATACATTTAGAGTATGAGAAGCAATTTGAGATACACTGCATTAAAAGCGTTCTTTAGATTAAAGAAGATATTGCCTCCCAATAATTTAGATTTTTGTTCAGGGCAGTAGGCCTTGGAGGAAGCACCCTTGAAGTGCAGAATTGCACTTGAAATTCCATCCATAGCAAATGAGTATGGTTTGTAATGCTATTATTACTGGTTGGCAAATTTCCCTACTGCTTTTAATAGATAGTTTTAATTAGAGATTTAAAATGTTTTTTTTCCTCTGTTATTTTGAAAATATGAGTCTCTTGAGTCATATATGTTCCATTTAGTGCATGACTTCCTTGTAAAATGTTCAAAATCTTCACAGAATTATGCGTAAATCAGTAAGAGGCTGTATATATTAGACGCTGCACGGTACTAAGTAGAGTGAAGCTATTCTGACTCTATCTTCAAATCTAAACCAAGACATAAACAAATGTTGTTTGTATGAAAAGCAAGTCCTGAATCCTTTTAATACATCTGAGTGGCAATCATGCTATCTTCTGAACCAGGACTGGTGAGAAAAGAGCTCTTGCCCTTTGGGCTGGCTCGTGAAGCTCAGCACCGGGCTCCTCTGAGGGATCTCTGTTCTGTAAGGCAGCAGGTGTGGTGAGTTGTTGAGATTTCAGTGATACTTCAGTCTGCATGGCTACAGGCACCTGCTAGTGCACCACAAATTAGAAAGCTGAGGCTTTTGAATGTGGAATGTTTTTCTTTTCGCTTCCTTACGTCCATATGACAGGTCTGCCACAAGCTGCCTCATTGTGCTATGTATCTGTTTCACTGACTCTAAGTAAAAAACTCACTGATGCTGTAGGTAGGAAGGGATAAAGAAACAGATACAAATTATTTTAAAAGGACAAAGTTTTTCTCATATAACTTGTTGACTGGAGTGAAGGTATAACATTTGACATTTTATATGTTTTTTCAGTTATGATGTGACTGTCCAAGTATTATTTGTTTATTAACAGGGAAGATAAGCTATAGTAATAAATAAGTTACCACGGTTCGAGCAAGTTTATGTTTGGCCATTTCAGATATCCAATGAGAACAAAATGTTTTCTTTGTTTCGGTATGAAATTGTTGGCTAAACACAACATCACATGATAAGCCATGCTATGTGTTGACATAAGGCCAAGCCAGCAGTCCTGATATCATTTTCACAGTTGGAACCATTTATAGTTTGTTCTCAGATCCAGTCAACAAAGACCTTGAACTGAATCCATCTGCTGGGACAATAGAAAGCCCTTCCAATAAAAAACCCTTAACAATATCTAAGAAAATATTATCACATCAAACGCCGTAAGATTTATATTTTTTTAAGAAAAAAATCTGTAAGAGAATGACAAATGAGTATCAGAACCACCCCCCTCCCTGTCGTAAGACAATGCTAGAACGAGGAAGCATGAGTGTAAAGCAGTAACACACAGAGAAGTGCTTCAGCCAAAGATGGATGTGACAGTGGCAGAATATATTTTGAACAGTAAGTGTAGCAGTGGTCGCTGTCCAGAGTCATTCTTTAGCGCTCAATCTGTCAAGAGAAAAGGCAACAGAAAACTAAATAGAAATGTATCATAAAATTGTATCTAATTGAAATCCAAAGCAGACACAGTCTCTGTATTTTGCATTTGCAGGTTTGTCTGCAAGAGCAAGCCTTTAAAAACAGCAGTGGCATCTGAAATGGTCAGCGTAGCAGTGTGTGATGCTGTGTTCTTCCTCTAGGGTGAGGCAGTGAATAAGTGGCGTGGCAGATACATATGTGCATCTTTTTTTGTCCACTTTCACAATTTAGTTCATAATCCACTGTCTAGATTTACGCAGTCTAGATTTACCGTTTCTACAGTATAAAACTATTATCTTAACCCATGCTTAGCTTGTCTGGATCTTGCAGTTTTCTTACAATATCATATCTTTTGATGGGGATGAAGAAGGTGAGGAAACAGAAATAACTTTTTGCTCATGGGTTAAGGTAGCTCCTTCCAGGCTTTATGGGAAGGGACCTGCTGAGACACAGCCCCTATCAGCTCCTCCTCAGGTGAGTCCCTGTTGTTCTCACAGTGAAGTTGAGTCTTAGAGGCACAAAACCAAATTCTGCTTCTTTACAG
This sequence comes from Nyctibius grandis, assembly GCF_013368605.1. NCBI lineage: Eukaryota > Metazoa > Chordata > Aves > Nyctibiiformes > Nyctibiidae > Nyctibius > Nyctibius grandis. The sequence goes on from NC_090659.1 coordinate 109,699,416, forward strand.
TGAGCGTAACTGAACACTGGAACAGGCTGCCCAGAGAGGTTGTGAAGTCTCCTTCTCTCGAGACATTCAAAACTCGCCTGGACGCGTTCCTGTGTGACATGATCTAGGTAATCCTGCTCCGGCAGGGGGATTGGACTAGATGATCTTTCGAGGTCCCTTCCAATCCCTAACATTCTGTGATTCTGTGATTCTGCTTATAGGTATTACCAGGGTAAGTCTGAAGTGCTGGAACTGAAGTCTCTCCTTTAGTTCTTTGTTCAAGTTGAATTGCTTTAATGCAATAAAGAATATCTCTGAATGATAATTAATAACTGCATGGAGCATGATCCATTTCAGACAGAGTACAAAGGAACTTAATATGAACTTTATACTGTTTGAGGCAGGATCATCTTTTTTCTCTGTTATATAGCACAACAATGTACCAGTCTAATTAATTAGTTTCCTAGGCACACTAAAGCATTAAAAATAATAAACTTGATGGATGAAACCACATCTCTACCAGAATCAAGGAAGGTATCATCCATGGACTTTGTTTTTCAGACTTTCCATCCTCATAACAGAATTTATAAATATTAGCAAGGCAAGTTCTTTCTTGACTGCTGGTATCAGGAAGGAGCATTCTGGGATGCTGAGTGAAGCAGCTCTCATTGGGGATGCCCCTGAGAGTGGTGCTACTGTGCTGAAGGCACCCATTCTGATTTCATTTTACCACACATGCACGTGAATTTGAATCTGTTTTCAGAAGAGTATTTATGATTCTCTCATGCCCTAATGTCAGGGGCTCTACAGTCTGGCAACATTTACAAAAATATCTCATTTTTCTTGTTCATCCCTTTGCATTTTGAGGGTACTACTTTGCTCTTAATAATGCCAGTCGATGTAGTATTTTCCTTCTCTTCTTTCCAGGAGGTAAAACACTCAGCACCTTTTCCATGGAAATATTTATGTTTTAAATTGTATTTAACGTTTTAGTAATGTCACTGAATTTCTCTTTATAAGAGGAAAAAACAGCTTTTTTAAAAATTCAAAACTAATAATATTTCCTTTTTAAATCTGGGGTTTTGGTTTAGAGTCTGTCTCTCTGTAGCAAATTAGAGACTGATGGGACACGTTAGAGACATTAGCTGCTTTTCAGATCAACTCTGTCTACTAAAATAGGCATTAGTCCCATTTGTACTTAACAAAGAAGTAATTTGGAAAGAGTAAATTAGTTGCTCACAGCTATGAGGTGAGTAAGTAACATATCTAAAAGATCGTAGCACTATGTTCAGTTAATTTCTTCATCCTTCTGGCTATATTCAACTATTTTAGTACCTTTATGTAGTCTGCCTATTACACCAATATATAATTTACTTCTTCTCCAATGTGCCAGGTATTTTCGTTTTCCATTTCATCCTCTTTAACAATTCTTTCTGTTTCTTCATTACTTGTGACTTTGCTAAAATTAATTTTTCATTTTGTTTTGACTGTTTTTCATCATAATCCCAGTAACAATGCATATTTTTAGGACCCTGAAGGGTCCAATTTCCTGTGATTGCAGACAACTTTTTCATAAAATGATCAAGTGCCATTTTAAATCAGTCAGATTTTATTTTGGCACCAGTTCTCCTATTTGCAAGATTTTCTCAATACTTTACTCCCCTGATGGTTGGATATATTCTCTAATTTCCTATTTAAATGTATTTGTTGTGAGCTTGCATACTTTATTGTTGTCCAGAAGGTGTTGAAGCTGCTCCTAAGCCACAGTAATCTAGGTCCTGATGGTTAGGGAACTCTCTTACAAGATATGAAATACAAATGGCCATGCCCTAGGCAGAGGAAGATTTTATTAATGTGACAGACTGTCAGATGACATATGAGACCAATGGGAATGATAATTTTTTTCCTCGTCTCCTGTTTAATCATAGCTTAGCCTATACTGTTTTTATATCACAACCCATTGAGCCTGCTGAAAGCTCAAAGCTTTGAGATGACATACGGAAGCTGAAGTTCACTGCATGAGTTTGTCTTTCTAGATACTTTGCTTTATGTGTGTGACTGGTGATGTTTTTTTTTTTGGCTGCTCCCACTGTGTTCTTTAAAAGCTGTATTCTGTGCACAGGTTTTTTTACTAATAGGAATTAGCTTAAACATTTTGCCCTGACATTTTAAGTCTATGAAATTCAGGGTAGCTCAGAACCAAAAAGATTTGATTTGACCTGCTTGTATGTATGTGCTGAAAATCCCAGTTTGGATTTGTGATATAATTATCCACAAAATTTAAGGATTGGAATAGACCCATTTTCAAAACCAAATAATAATAAAAATAAATCTTTGTGAATAAAAGTAATTTCATATTTACAATCTGAAGAACAAGTTTTTGATTTTATATTGATTTTATACCAGAATGACTCTGCTCATTTCAGAGCAATTACTCTGGTTTGCATAAAGTATACATAATATTAAGATCAAGCCTTTAATATAGGTCTTACTGCTGTCTCAGAAAATATTGCTGACTGAAAGTCGCATAACTTTTGTTTTGATGTTTCCAAGGAAACACAGCTTGCTTCCACTGCCAGTTGTTTTCACCATGTGTGGAAGATATGTATTTTTTCTCATTGTGTAGTCCTCTGGATTGCTTTAAAATTTCCTCCTGTGATGACTGCATATTTCACTCTGCATCTGCAGTGTCTTTGCATTGAATTGAACCACGCTTTCATTCTAATCTTGATTTACCATCTATCAGGCACCACACAGATTCAGCTGTCTTCCAGTTATAGCATATTGTAGCTGATTTTACATTTCAGGTTTTTGTTACTGTTTTTTTTTTTTTTTCACTGAATGCTTCCATCACTCAGGCTCTTTTGCTCCTACACGCTTCTGTAAAATGGTTCCTATGGTGACACTGCTAAATATCTTTTTGTGTGCCTTGGGTTGCCCTCTGTCATCTTTGCCTTCAGAAGAAGAGGTGGTATCGTGACATCCCATCCATTTTATAATAAGGCTAGAACAACTTTTTTTTTTTTATATATTTGTTTTGCAGAGCATTTTCAGTACATTTTTTACTTATAGAGAGTCTTAATTAAATAGCAGTATGCATGAATTTTCAATTCTTGTTCAGTTTCTGTTGCTCTGCTCATATTTCTTCACCTCTGTAGAACTTGCTTTCATAACTGCTCTCTGCCTGCAATGCCTGACACCTCTAATGCAAAGGGCAACCTCTAGAAGATGGCCGTGCTCTTGACTTTTAAAGTGCTTTCAAGTCTTTATTACAATTTGAGTAAACGGCTTCATGTTTGTGAGTGCTATTTACAGGGCATACACTGTGCCAACCTAACAGTTCACCTGCATACTCTTACTCTTTGGGAAATGTAAAGTAGCTTGGACAGCTTTTAGTGAGTGTGATACCTTAGAATCATTGCAAGGTAAAACATGTCCTGCAGCATAGGTTATGGCATGTCAGCTGCTCTCTTCGTGATAATTCTCGACTATAGCCATTCCCGTACCTGACTTGCTTCCAAATCTAATGTATCTATGACTTTGTCTGCATTTTAAAAGAGAATGAATATTCCTCCAGCAGGATAACAACATGCCAGTTCTGTCTACCTATAGTTTGTTAAATACAAGTGTGCCATAGCCCTGTGATGTATTACCAGCTACTTTGGTTAAAGTTAATCCTTGCTATATTTATACCAGTTTGAGATTTGCCATTGTCTTTTCATTCATTATTTTCAAAGCAAAATATTCTGGAAACATCTTTATTTAGCCATCTTTCTTGCATGATTTCTGTTGAAGATGTATTGTGGTGCTAATAGCATTGCACATGTAAATCATTATTTCTATTGACTCCTGCATAAAAGCTGAGGAATAATTTAAGTGCAGCACAGTTAACTTTTCAGTGAAAATTCTGTCTTGACTTGCAATTGAGAGGAATTTTTTCAGTTTGGGGTTTTTGTGTGCGTGTGTTTGTTGAAATTCAATACAGTAGATGAAATATGTAGAAGAATCTTAAAAGTAATCTACATTATAGAAACAAATGATTAAATTATGGTCTAGTTGGAAGAAGCGGCTCTGCATGCATACTTCTGTTGGAGTTTTGAACTGCTAGTGGCTTTCGTAGATCAGTTGGAAAAAGTGACTTCCTATCTCACTACATAATTGTCACTTTTGCAATCAATGTAAGGCTGATAATTGCTATGACTTTTGTGGTTCGAGAGTGAGAATTTAGTACAAAGAGGCACATTGTCTATCTTTAACACAGGGAAAATCTTCTACAAAAATACAGGGGAGTTCTCAAAATTCTTAAAGATTGTCATTGATTTGATGTTTTCAGATGGATCTTTGCTGTAAATAAAGTCTGTTAACCTAACTTCCTTGAAAGTTGGAGTCAAAAGCTTGGAATTAACATAAGTCCCTACTACATCTTCAACAATATTCTTAACAGTTCTTAATTTTTAATTTTATACTGCTAATAAGTCTTGCAGATTTTTACCTATAAAGGTTACCAATTGTAGAGGTTTGGTTAAGTGAGAAGGGGCACGATCTTGTGCCACTGAGCAGTCTGAGCAACCCAGGCTTTGAGCAAGGGTTAAGCCCAGAGCTAGCGACCTTGGACTCCCCTTGAACAGTGCAAAACAAAGAACCCCGTGGTGCCTGCTTCGGCGGGAAGCAGAGCTGCGTCCGGGAGGGGGGGGCGGTCACGGCTCTGAATATGTAAACCTATGGACCAATCACAAGTGCGATCGGGGCGCGTGATTAACATATGCATAGTCTATATAACCGCTGCTTTGTTTGTTAATAAATGAGAAGCTTCCATACTCACATTGAGATTGTCTAGTTTACTCCAGACCGTTCCCCAGCACCTGCGAGCGCGCCCCCCCGTTTTTCCCCTTACTTCAACCAATAAATGACTCCAGTATGGAGTGCTTTTGTCTGCGATGTGATGGAAATTTGAAAGCTAGAACACTGCGTGGATAACTGACAAAAATATAAATAATATGTGTGTATTGTAAGAACAGTAGCTTACTGATGTGCATATCCAAGATAACCATGCTCCCCAAAAGTTAGAAATATGCCTAAAAATACCTCCTTGGGAAGAGGTAGATTTTATCTCATCTGTATACTGATAAAACAGATTCTGTTTTCATTTTGTCTCTTTTTTTTTTGTCCAGAAAAGTGAGTAATGGCAGTACAAGGTAAGCTATCTCCTCACACTCAGTTCCTGTGTTTTCACGCAGCGGTGCGTGTAGTACTCTGGATCTGGACTTGCAGGAAAATGTCTGTTCAGCCCTGGACTATAGCACATACAGGACATATATCTGCTGAAGTCTGCTACCAGCTGTCTGAGAAACACATTTTTAAAGGGTCTCTGCATTTGTTAATTTGGATGAGTTGACAGAATGGCATAACCACATGCCTGATAGAGATGCTAAATTTCAAATTCATGCTCTTATGCACAAAAGTACTAGAAATCACCAGTGTAAGCGTTGTTATTTCCTACTTTATTAAGATTGATTTGCTTTAACTATGGGGACTTTTTATTTGTTCAGTGTTTTTTTTTAAGTGGCCCCAAACCATTTTGGTGCAAATTCTCTAATGCCATGAGAGCCTGAGGCAGACACTGGAGATGGAAGACTTCAGCCTGAATGGTTCAAATATGACAAAGTTGTGAGTAATGGAATATGAGATCCATTAATGGGAAATGTTTGTCACCTTTAGTAGTAAAAGAGCCTCGTAATATTACATATGATGCAGACAGAACAACTTTTAGTCACACTATTTTTTAACTTTCTCAGGATGTGAAGGGTAATGCAACTGAAATGCTTAGGTGGTATTGGCTTATGACAGTGAACAGTTCTTTACAGGTATAATTAGTAAAGTAGCTTATGGCCTTTGCCATCTGTTTAAGTTACATTTATGAGAAAAACGCTTTCCCCACGGTGTAGGGACACAGATAATTATGTGTTGATAGCTCAGTTACCTGTGAATATTAGTACTTAAAATTCCTCACTTCCAAAAAAAAAAAGGCACCAGCAAAACAGCATATGCATGTATATGTAATATATTCACTGGAATGCCTTAATTCTCTGAAGATACTCAGTGAGCCCCATACCTGTGCCTGTGGTGGCTTAGTCAGTGCTTCTGACCTTAGCTTAAAATGTCTGTCTGGGATGGGAAAGATGGCTTAGAAGGTGATACTGAGGAGAAAAGAAGGCAAAAAAATTGATGCTAAAGGTGATGACTCCATCCCTATTGCTCTCTTTCTCTGGCATTGTTGGTTTTAGGAAAGACCAGAGAGCCAGAGGTGGTACGTCTGTTGTCTAATGCTAAGCGACGTTAGGGGTGCCTAGTGTGCGGTGGGATACGTGTTCTTTGGGCCTCTCTGAATTATGCAGCTATCACACAGGTCTCTATGGTTGCGAGGTCTAGATTCCTGACAGTCCTTTCCAATCCCAGGAATCACCCCTTCAGTGAGGGTAATGCCAGAGGTGCCTTAAATCTGTCTTCTGACTACCAAGAAGATGCCTGAAGTTATTGGAACATAAAGAATACCAGGCATTTGTATTTTCAGGTTGCATTACCCATTTTTTTCAGGGGAATATAACGGTCTGAAGACCAGCAAGAGGTGTATTTCTGAATCATTTGTCTGTACCATATGACTGATTGATTTAATCCAGGATTTTGTCTCTCTCCATGACTGGCAGAATATAAACGGAGGCAGTTAAGAGGTGGAATGCACACTAGCGTATTTGGTGGGGAATTTTTTTCCAACTTTCTATCTAGCGTGAGGTGTGAAGGCTATATTTTATGCATTAACTTTGGATGTTTTCATTATCCGTATAAAGGACTAAATGTTTTCTAACTTTACTAAATCCTTTGCCTAGATGAGTCTTTTCAATAGTTGAACAGGGCTATTTTTCAGTATTAAATAAAAAGAATATTCCTTCTCCTGCTTTTAATTCTCTTTCTTCTTGCATTGAATGTTGCCTTCCTCCTTCATTATGAGAGAGGATCATTAAACTTACAAGCTCAATACCTTCAATGTCTATATTACAGATCCCCTCCAGCCTTTCTGGCTGCTTGTTTTATAGCTGATAGCTATAAGTTTTTCCATCTCAATATCACTGTGGGTTTTTTGGTGGGTTTTTTTTAGATCATTAAGGAAAAACCAAATGCAATTCCTTTAAATATCCTCACCAGCCTTCCTTTGAAAAACTGATCACTCTCTCTTCTCCATTCCTTCCCTTACCCTACTTCTGAATTGACAGAATATTATCCTATCCAATGGTTATATTTCCTTATTATCTTCTTATGCAAAACTTTGCCAAGGGCTTTCTAAATGTTATATATGCTCTCGCCTTTTGCTGAGTGTTCCTTTCAAAAGGATTTAATTTTCCTTTGGAAAAGTCATCCTAGTTACTATTATGCCTCTCAAGGTGTGCAATAGTTCTATTTCCATCACTCCATTATGAATGAACTGATTAAGATTGAGTAAAAGTTCTACTCACCTACAATTCATATGGTCAAACACAAAGATTTTTAGCTGACTGAGCTGCTAACAAAAAAGGAAAAGAATAATGCAATGTCTCCTGGAACTCAGATGGAAGTTGGTATCTTAAGAGCTTACAGGCTGCCTGACTGAGGACCTTCCCAGGCTGCTGGCTGTGGCTATTTAATCACTCATTTTTTCCTGGTACCAACTCTTCTGATATTTCTTTCTCAGACTGCATCTTAATCAGAGATTCTTAGCACCCTTTGTGTGAAGAAAATTACTACAAAGCCATCATCTCACCACCCTGAAAATGTCGTTACTCTCCTTGGTGAATTGTTTTATATGTTTTACACCACATGCTGGTGTGGTAGACCTGTGAATTCATTGCTCCTTCCACAAATAGAAGTGTGAGAGGATGAAGAAACTCACCTGGGTGATTTGGAAAGCTGCCTACCATCTGGTGTGGGCATACCTGGCTGTTGGTATGATGGTGGCAAGAACCCTTACCATGTCTGAGCTCGCCTGGGTCTCCTGTGGGGCTGCAGCAGGTGGAGCTGAAGTGCAGCATGTGTTCAAAAAACTAACTGCTTCAAAAATGGCAATTCATACGTTTAGGAAAATGAACTAATGTGATGTGATTGTCTCCAGCAGCAGGGAACTGGGCAAAATTAAGTGGCAAATCCTTAATGACCTGTGAAGCAAACTAATGAAAGGGACTGAAACGTGCACACAAAATGCCATGAGCATTTTATATCCACTCTACCTTAGTAAAATGCACAGTGAGAATTAAACTGTCTTGGTTTAAGTCTGAGTCTTCATAACCATGCAAAAAAAGCATAGGAGACTGATGATTCATTATAACTTCTGTAAATATTTTTTTAAAAACTGAGATAGATTACAATTACTAAAAAATAAATCTGTACGTGATCTGAAAAAAATACTCTGCTCTCTCTCAACTTAATGCCTTGCCAAAGGGCTGAAATACTAAACACTGAATAGCAGTTTTATAATGGACTTCATTATAATTCAGGAATTGCAGCGCTAGCTGGCTTTGAGGAGATAATACCAACTACTTTTATTATTTGCAAGCGTAGAACATGGTGTGACAAATTGATACTTGAGGTAAGGACTAAAACCTACATGCTGTATGGCAATGCAACAGCATTTTCAGAAGCTGTTGGGTTAAGAACAAAGACCAAACTGATATTTAATAGAACTTGTACTCCTAAACAATTTAGATGGTTTTGAAAATCCTACCTGTAGTCTATGTTGTAAAACAAATAGAAATCCATAATCACAGAAATGGGTTGTTTTCTGAAGCAGTTACATATTTGTGATAGATAAGCAGCACTTGCTAACAGCAACTGACAACGTGATTATTTGACATAAATGATGCAGTGCCTGATTCTCCACTGCTGCAGATCACTTATGGACATTCAAACCTGGGTAGAGTGACATTCAGTCTGTCAGAAGTGTGCAGCATTCATTTAGCATTTGAATGAGATGACTGCTTGAGTTTCTAGGCAAGGAAGAATTGGGGTCATGATAATTTCATAGCTGGTTTCCAAGTTTAGCTTTAGGTACGTATGCTAGCAGGTTGGCATGAATTTAAGCTGGCAGAACTCAGGCGCCCTAAATGCATGCCAAAAAGGGCACGTCAGACAGATCGGCGTACATGAAATTAGCTCCCAAGATGGTTAATGAATTTTACTTTATGTAAACATTGGATTAGAAACAGACCCAGGCATAAGAGATGACTGTATCTTCACTAGCAAGCATTGTCGAGCACTCGGAACAGACCTGGGGAGTGAAAGAGTAATGGCTGAGTACTCAGCACCTACATTATTTGTATTTCTGTGGGGTTTACTGTGGACAGGCTCTAGTCTGGTCCTGTAGGCTGGCTGCCCTTTGGAACATGGAGTTCAGCAGGGAAACTCCTGGAGAGCAGTCTGCTCTCTAAGGCTGCTCTGCCAGGCTTTGCTTTTGAAGTGCGATCCCCATCCAAATTAAAACACTATAGTAGACATGTCTGATCTGAATCTACTATTTTACTTAAACAATTAAATGATTCAATCATTTTGCTCTTAATTATTGTTCTGTGAGCTGTATGAACCTTTCATTCTTTTCTCTGCAGGCTCCAATGTCAATGTGAAAGGTGCAGGAAGTCAGTTCAAATGAACCCTGATCTTTAAAGAAAATCTGTGAGTAGTTAGATTTGAATCCTGAAACCACCTTGCAGGAGTATCTGCAAATAGGAGAAATCTTAAATCTCAGATATATCACTGTTCTAGCAGTCTGGCTACATGCTAAAGATACAGGCTTTTCAATTACCTTCTCAAGGTATACGCATCTCCCCAGGTAGTGTATGGAAAACAGGCACCCAGGGCTCGATTCAGTTGCCTACACTGTGTCATCTGGTAATGATGACTGAGATGCCCTAAAGCACAAGAGAAGCCCTCACAGAGCTGGCAGGAATTGTGGGAGGCCTGTGCTCTTTTGGAGCAGCAGTAGGAAGCCAAGAGTGATACCACAGGGCACCTCAAATGCTATTTATGCTAATGTGTCAGCCAGTGGATTTAATACCTACATTTCATGCTTTGTGGCACCACGCTTATTAGGTGTATAAATCCTTATTTATATGTAACCCCAAAATTCATACAATTAGCAATGCTGAAAACAGTAGTGCTCCACAGTGGAATAATAAGATGGCACACTACTGTAACAAAATAACACCTTGTGATGATGGTGGTTCATCCTCTTTTGGTGGTCATGAGCTGCTTTTTTTTTTAAAAAAAAAGGAAATCTCTTCTCCCTCACTTTGTTTTCCCTTCGCTAAGTTATAAGTTTTCAAAGTCTTACTTCTTCACAGTAGCATGGTTTTAATGCAAGATTCTCAGTCTCATCTGTATCTTTTTTTTCTGGTTGGCAGCAGCTTAGTGTTTTAAGAAAATAGTTTATTCCATTATAAATCTATTTTTTAACATAATAACATTAGTATTCTGTTAAAATTAGAGTACATATGTTCCCTTTGTATGACATTTGTTTCATAATTCAATCAATAAGATACTGAGTAATAGCTTTTCAATGTTTGTGATCATCTAAAATTCAAGTATGAACATCATGAAAATTGAAGACTTCCTTGATGCTCTTTGGATATACTTCAGTGATAGAAGAAGGCTGTACAAAGTTTTTTAAACATGCTGGACCTTTAAAATGTGTTTTCTAAGAGCAAAACATCCATTCATTTGCTTCAGTTGGCTTTTCCGCAGTCTAGTATTGATTTTAGTCAAGTACTGCTACCCATCAGTAGACCAGTTAGATCTGAGTGCATACTTGAAGCTTGGCGTATGCTTAAATGGTTCTCTGAAAAGGAGTGAATCATTATGAATGCACCAAAACTCAAGGATTTGACCACAGATAATATTATTTCCTCTCCAAAGATATATTTGGTGTAGAAAGGAGCTATGTTGACTCTTTCATCAACTGGACAGGTCAGAACATGTTTAAATTATTTCCTACAGAGAAGATAATACAATTTTTGTTACGAGTAGCAAATGACAGGCTCAAATCACTAGTCAATCTTTGTTATTAATGACAGAATCAAATAGCGGAGCATGGTTGGAAAGTGTCATCCTGGCATGTTTCGTTTTCTGTAAAGAGCAAATAGAATGAGACACTTATTTGCAGCATACTTCACTTCCACAGCAAATCCTAATAATGGTGACATTTAAAAACTATATTTTTGCAATAATACTATTACAAAACCATCTAGGCTTGATATGAGTAGAAGAGGTCATAATGAATCCTTATTTTTATCTGTGGGAATATCAGTTTGCTTTTAGAGGAGGTAAACTGAAATACATTTGTTAAATGTACCATAAAAGCACTGTTACCCAAGGTTTTTAATTTTCCTTTGTAACAGCCCGGTTTGATGAATTGTCCTGATTAGCTCTGGAGAAATTAATGTTAAAATTAGGTGGGACTCAAACAGAAAAAAAATAGTGACATTCTCGGGAGTCGTTACAGATTGATTCATATGAGGAATTTTCAGATCTATCAGCTAGGAACAGGTATCATTTATTTATTTTACTTACCTCACACCCAGGATCATGATAACTGGCTCCTTAGTGAGTTTAAAAAGAGCATATCATTGCCAAAAGCATGTAATGACCCACATCTCCCTCTGTTGTGTTGCGTGTCCCGTGCTTGTGGTACGTTTCCTCAGCTGTAAGCTCAGGTGAGAGCAGAGCCCACACCCAGAGCGAGTTCCCTCGCATCCCGCAGTGTCCATCGAGGGAGTGGGCTGGCTGCACACACAGGGAGGTAGCAAAGTGGGGTCTGCCAGCCCTGACCTGCTCTGAGCTGCTGAAGGGGACTTAAAACCCAGGCCTGATCTGAAAAGAGAAACAGGCAGTCAAACATCTAACTTTTAGGTAATACATCCCTCTCTTCTTGAGGGAGACCAAGAGCAGACCTGGGAAAGGTGCCTGGGCTCCCAGGAAGAGGTGGCAGAGAGGAGTCCAAAATGAGACCTTCATTGCTGTGAAGCAATAGGAGATGCAGACTGCAAGGGAATTGTTGGAAATGCCTCATCTTTCTGGAAACAAGGGCATAAATCAGGGCAAGAGAAGAGCTGGAGCTCTAATAGGATATAGACAACAGAATGCTTTCCCAAAGACAGATGCAAATGCAATACCTATGGGCCGATGAGAGCTTGGGCAAGTGTATTTACAGCCAGACTGCCATGCAAAACACTGCATAACAACCTCCTCCGCTACTTTTTTAAACAAGGGTGTCTGTGAGTGAGAAATCAGTGCTGTCCATGACAGCAGGGTAATTGAAGAACACACACCCTGTTAGACTCTGTAGGGATGGAGGCTGGGCTTTGCTGCTTTGTTCCTTCCGTTATCTCTCCGGTGGGAGGCTGGCTGCTATGGGCCCAGCTGGAGCCCCTCTGGGACATGTGTGCAGGCACCGACAGTGTGTTTAGGGCCAGCAGGGAGATGGTGAGGGACCTTATGTGTCCCTGACCACTGTGTGAGGGCTTTCAGGTTGTGGTTTAGGATTTGTGCCAAAAGGCTGCTGAAGTCCTGTTTTAGGTGTCTAAATCCTTTGGCTCTTGGTTCTCTCTGGCTAATCAGCAATAATTGAGATAACAGAGTTAATGATTTTGTGTAGATCACTTCTCAAGCTACACTTTTTGTAGAATGGAGGGAAAATGCATGCTGACGAAAACCAACTTCCTGGTTCAGTTCTGCAAATCAGTAACAACAGCACAACTAAGGGATGTTACAATAAAATCAGAATGTACGTTTCAATATATTTCCCTTCCTGCAGTCTGTACTTTAAATGGCAGGCTACTAAAAGACATTCTCTGTGTTGTCATGCATTTTAACTCCCTAATTTGGCTATTCAATTTGAACTACAAATGCAACAGTCTCTGGATTTTTAAACCTCTTGCCTAATGGAATAGATGGCTTCAGCATTGTCCTGTGAGAAAAAGACATGCTACAGGCTGTGCCAAATTAACTTAATTTCTTTAATTTAAGGGGCACACACTTGCTGCTGGATGAAAACTAGTAAGAAATTGGACATGGTTGGCTAACAGTAATGATATAATTTCTCATTTTTGCTTTATTATGTCTGCTAAATACAAATTTACCTTCAAAGTTCAGTGAAGAGGAAAAATACCGACAATATTAGCATCCAACAGCATATTTGTTCTTTTAGCAGTTCTTTTTTTCATTAGTCGTTTTTTAAAGAGACTTAGTTTAAAGCAAATTAATAGTCCCTTTTCTATGGATGCAGAGATTATATTTTGTAATTTTCCTTTGAACATTAGTAATCTTCTAATAGCTGTATTTTCCCAGAAAACATGACAATAATTGCTAGATTAAAAAAAGAGCAGTTTGATCAAACTTGAATGCTGTCTTGATCCTATTTCCATTGAAGTCAGAGAGTCTTATTCAGTAAGAAGAGAGTTGGAATTTGCTTCATGATTGTTTCTTTTCTCCTGCCAAATCCTCTTTCACTCATCCAAGACAGCGAAGGGTTCTGCTTTCAATCACGGTGTTGTAAATCTGGTCTAACTGCATTGACTCAATGGGCTTATTTTTGTAGAGATCAGTATAAATGAGAGAAGGATTTATCCCAGTTGGATTCATGTTTCTTGTTAGTGAGGCAATGTACTATATAATTTGCTCTATCAATAAGACTTTCCCAGTATTAACTTATTTTTCAGTCTATGTATGGAAACAGATGGAATATGTCATAGTCTCTAATAGATATGAAAGGTACAGTATCCCAGAAAAAAAAAAGTTTTTATTTGGTTGGGGCTTTTCATCTTTTATCCTGAAATTTAAAAATAGCAACAAAGTGACATGTATTGATATCCATGGCTCATTGCTTGTTGCTTAACTGTCCTAGATGTTGTGACTGCTGACAGAATCGTAACTGTTTGAAGGGTTGGATCCTAAAGTAAGAAGCAGGCAAGGTGGTGTTTATTATTTATAGCACCCACAAGGTGCTATAGATAGAAGATGTAGAAACACATAATTTGAATCTTAGACAACTCATGGTTAATGAAAGTGAAGAATATAAAGATAACACATTGAAGAAAGCCAAAATCTGACAAATCACGTGATCATAGTTACATTGAGGGTGAGATTTTAGCTTGAAAAAGTTTTCGTTGAGATAACAAATGTTCTCTACTATAGTTACAACAAAACAGGAAAGGAGAGGGTCTTTTCTAGGCAGAGAAGAGAATCTAAATATGAAATCTTGGAAGGAGCCTTTATATTGTTTAACTTTGTGGAAAAAAATTTTGAATGGGTGATGTGATAATCTGGGAGCTCTCAGGCGATCTGACTTATTACATTTTAGAGGCAAGAACTTATTTGGCATTGATTTTTTATATGATGCTTGACATATTTATTTTTGCTGCAGTTTTTCCAAACAAGAAGGGACCATGCTTAGACTGTGCTTAGAAATCTGGAATATGTTCAAACAATAAAAGAAGGAAAAAGATAATTTTGTTCTCAGAAGTTCTGATATGCAAAACAGCTAAAGGTGGCACTGATTTATGTGCTTGGCAGATTTCTGTATATATATATTTTAGCTGTTTTTCACCTATATACATGTGTTCCAAGAATTCATGCCACATAAATTAAGCATCTATGCCCTGTCTGATATGTTATTTGTGAGGCTAGAGACATTACACCTTGTCATTTAAAGATTATAACACTTTCAGGGAGTTAAAATTATTTATCTCTACAAAAGGAATACAAAATCTAATTCTGATTCGATCATGCCATTTCAAACCACCTCGGTTCTCATTAGGGTTCTGATAATCTAATGTTAGATTCATTACCATCTAAAATTATTTCAATCTGCTGCCTTTTGTTTTGATTCAAAGTCCATAATTGTGCCACATGATGTCAGTAATTACTGAGGGTGCTTTAGGAAGATACGCAGAGATATGGAAAGAAAAGATGATCAGGCCAAGTTTAGATTTGTTATGTGGTTGTACATGTGCGTCAGAAACTACATTTTAGTAGTGTATCTGTTTACACTTGATATTGCGTAGGTTCCAGAAAAGGAGGAATTACACTGGAAGATTAGGAAACCAAATTAAATACAGTCTTGAATCATCCAAGATTGAAAGGAAAGGAGTCCTAGCCACATGGGAATGAATCTTCTATTGTATTTAATCCTTTTTTTACTCCAATTTCTTTTAAAGACAATATATGCTTTTCTCTTAGTAGAACCTGCTCCTCTTCCATGCAAAGCAGAATAAAACACTCATACCTGCTGAAAATGAATAAATGTCACTGACTCCAAATTGCATTACTGATTATATAATTTAAAACACATAAAAATATTTACTCTTTCTAAATAGTAATCCATTTTACTAATTTTATCTTCTCTTTGTAAATGAGTAAGGCAGTCTTTCCACCCCAAGAGGAAGTATGAAGTAAATTTCATTTCTAGCCTTTGTTTTTATATACCTTATTATGAACATCTTACTAATGAAATGAGATTCTACAAAGAATATAAATGTGAAATACACATCCAGAATAGTTTGCTGTAATAATGTAACATTACACCACAATTTGATCCATCATTAGAAAAATTGTAGCTTTGAGGCAGCCTGAATCCACTAATGGGACACAACATTGTGGGTAATGTTGTGCCTCTGTTGTTTTTTCTAAGGTTAAAAAAAAAGTAGATATGAGAACGAAGATACGCAAGCCTGATGGTGGGTGCTGAACGTGAAGTATCTGAAAGGCCCTAATTTTCATCCCATTTTCCACCCAGCGGAAGAAGACCAAAATGGATGTGGGAACCCAGACAGAGCTCCCACGGAAGGAGGCGATGGTGCAGGTCGCAGGCTGCAGGGAATGCTACAGCGTCTCTGTGGTGACAGGGGGCTGTGTGCGCTGTGAGCAGGTAGATGATCTGCTCGGCCGAGCGGCACAGCTGCAAAGCCAGGTTGAAAGGCTTCAAGCCGAAGTAGAAAGGCTTAGGAGCATTCGGGAGGCTGAAATGGAGATAGACTGGTGGAGCCAGGCTCTGCCCTCCCTGCAACAAAAATGGGAGCACCTGCCGGAGAGCTCCCAGGATCGAGGGACCCCTGTACTCTGCCCCTCTCAGGTGGAAAACAATAACCTAGAGGAAAGGAGTGAGTGGAGGCAAGTCTATAGCCATGGCAAAAGGCGAGTGCCCTCGTTGCCTACCTCGCCTCCACAGGTGCCTCTGGGCAATAGATATGTAGCCCTAGTGGAATACAGCCGGTCCAATGGGGATGTGGTGGAGAGGCAACCTATATCAGAGGTCCCACCACAGTCAGAAAAACCTGACAGGCGTATAGCTACCTCCTCCACAAGGAAGAAGAGAAGAGTTTTAGTGGTTGGAGACTCCTTCCTAAAGGGATCTGAGGGCCCAATATGCAGAGCTGAACCCCCATCACAGGGAGGTCTGCAGCCTGCCTGGAGCCCGAATCAGGGATATCACCAGGCAACTCGCCAACCTGGTGAAGGCCACAGACTACTACCCCCTGCTGATCTTCCAGACAGGTGGGGAAGAAGCTGCATCGTGTAGTCTGAGGGGGATGAAGAAAGACTACAAGGCCCTAGGACGGTTGGTGAAAGAGTCTGGGGCACAAGTTGTTTTCTCCTCCCTCCTTCCATTTTCAGGTGATGAAGAGGGATGGAACAGTAGGATTCTCTCTGTTAATGCCTGGCTACGAGACTGGTGCTACAGGCAGGGCTTTGGGTTCTTTGATAATGGCTGGTTTTATAAGACACCAGGCGTGACAGTGATACATGGGAAAGATTTATGTTGTAAGGGCAAAAGGGTTCTGGGACAGGAATTAGCAGGGCTCATTCAGAGAGCTTTAAACTAGATTCGAAGGGGGATGGGGTAGTAGCTGGGCTTGCACCACTGGGGCAACGCTCTAGTGTTGAGGTAGACCAGGAGGCCTCCCATCCCCCTGGGGTGAAATCGGTGTGCCCAGCTCGCTCCCTGAAATGCCTGTACACCAATGCACGCAGCATGGGGAATAAACAAGAGAAGTTAGAAATCCGTGTTCGGTCGGGGGGTTATGATCTAGTGGCAATTACAGAGACTTGGTGGGATGCCTCGCATGACTGGAATGTGGTCATGGATGGCTATGTCCTGTTCAGGAAAGACAGGCCGCTAAGGAGAGGTGGTAGAGTTGCTCTTTATGTGAGTGAGCAGCTAGAATGTATTGAGTTCTGTCCAGGAGCGGATCAGGAGCGAGTTGAGAGTTTGTGGGTGCGAATTAAGGGGCAGGCTGTCAGGGGTGATACTGTTGTGGGTGTCTATTACAGGCCACCGGATCAGGATGAGGAGGGTGATGAGGCCTTCTACAGGCAGCTGAGAGCAGTCTCTCAATTACAGGGCCTGGTTGTTGTGGGGGATTTCAACTACCCTGATATTTGCTGGGAGGCCTACTCAGCCAGCCATCCTCAGTCCAGGAGGTTCCTCCAGTGCATTGATGATAACTTTCTGATGCAAATGGCGGATGAGCCAACTAGGAGAGGAGCGCTGCTGGATCTTATCCTCATTAACAAGGAGGGTCTGGATGAAGCGGTGAGGGTTGAGGGCAGCCTTGGTTGTAGTGACCATGAGATGGTAGAGTTCAGGATCTCATGTGGCAGGAACAGAATAGCTAGCAGAATCACAACCCTGGACTTGAGGAGGGCCAACTTTGGCCTTTTCAAGCAATTGCTAGGGGAAATCCCATGGGACAGGGTACTAGATGGTAAGGGGGCTCAGGATAGTTGGTTAGCATTCAAGGACTGCTTCTTCCGAGCTCAAGATCAGAGCATCCCAGCAGGTAGGAAGTCAAGGAAGGGTACCAGGAGACCTGCATGGTTAAACAGGGAACTGCTGGGCAAACTCAAGTGGAAGAAGAGGTTGTACAGATCATGGAAGGAGGGGCTGGCCACTTGGGAGGAATATAAGTCTGTTGTCAGAGGATGTAGGGAGGCAACTAGGAAAGCTAAGACCTCCTTGGAATTAAACCTTGCAAGAGAGGTCAAGGACAACAGAAAGGGCTTCTTCAAATACATTGCAGGTAAAGCCAACACTAGAGGCAATGTAGGCCCACTGATGAATGAGGTGGGGACCCTGGAGACAGAGGATAAAAAGAAGGCGGAGTTACTGAATGCCTTCTTTGCCTCTGTCTATACTGCTGCAGGCTGTCCTGAGGAGCCCCGGACCCCTGAGGCCCCAGAAGAAGTCAGGATAGAGGAGGAATCTGTCTTGGTAGATGAGGGCTGGGTCAGGGACCAATTAAGCAATCTGGACGTCCATAAATCCATGGGCCCTGATGGGATGCACCCGCGGGTGCTGAGGGAGCTGGCGGAAGTCATTGCTAGGCCACTCTCCATCATCTTTGCTAAGTCGTGGGCAACGGGAGAGGTGCCTGAGGACTGGAGGAAAGAGAATGTCACTCCAGTCTTCAAAAAGAGCAAGAAGGAGGACCCGGGTAACTATAGACCGGTCAGCCTCACCTCCGTCCCCGGAAAGGTGATGGAACAACTTGTCCTTGGTGCTGTCTCTAGGCACATCAAGGATAGGGGGATCATTAGGGGCACTCGACATGGCTTCACCAAGGGGAAGTCATGCTTAACCAACTTGATAGCCTTTTATGAGGACGTAACCCGGTGGATAGATGATGGTAAAGCTGTGGATGTGGTCTATCTCGATTTCAGTAAAGCGTTTGACACGGTCTCCCACAGCATCCTCGCAGCTAAACTGGGGAAGTGTGGTCTGGATGATCGGGTAGTGAGGTGGATTGTGAACTGGCTGAAGGAAAGAAGCCAGAGAGTGGTGGTCAATGGGACAGAGTCCAGCTGGAGGCCTGTGTCTAGCGGAGTCCCTCAAGGGTCGATACTGGGACCAGTTCTATTCAGTATATTCATTAATGACTTGGATGAGGGAATAGAGTGCGCTGTCAGCAAGTTCGCTGATGACACAAAACTGGGAGGAGTGGCTGGCACACCGGAAGGCTGCGCAGCCATTCAGAGGGACCTAGACAGACTGGAGAGTTGGGCGGGGAGAAATTTAATGAAATATAACAAGGGCAAGTGTAGAGTCCTGCATCTGGGCAAGAACAACCCCATGTACCAGTACAAGTTGGGGAGAGACCTGTTGGAGAGCAGCGTAGGGGAAAGGGACCTGGGGGTCCTAGTAGACAACAGGATGACCATGAGCCAGCAGTGTGCCCTTGTGGCCAAGAAGGCCAATGGCATCCTGGGGTGTTTTAGAAGGGGTGTGGTTAGCAGGTCGAGAGAGGTTCTCCTCCCCCTCTACTCTGCCCTGGTGAGGCCACATCTGGAATATTGTGTCCAGTTCTGGGCCCCTCAGTTGAAGAAGGACAGGGAACTGCTAGAGAGAGTCCAGCGCAGAGCCACGAAGATGATTAAGGGAGTGGAACATCTCCCTTATGAGGAGAGGCTGAGGGAGCTGGGTCTCTTTAGCTTAGAGAAGAGGAGACTGAGGGGTGACCTCATTAATGTTTATAAATATGGAAAGGGCAAGTGTCACGAGGATGGAGCCAGGCTCTTCTCAGTGACATCCCTTGACAGGACAAGGGGCAATGGGTGCAAGCTGGAACACAGGAGGTTCGACATAAATATGAGGAAAAACTTCTTTACGGTGAGGGTGACCGAACACTGGAACAGGCTGCCCAGAGAGGTTGTGGAGTCTCCTTCTCTGGTGACATTCAAAACCCGCCTGGACGCGTTCCTGTGATATGGTCTAGGCAATCCTGTTCCGGCAGGGGGATTGGACTAGATGATCTTTTGAGGTCCCTTCCAATCCCTAACATTCTGTGATTCTGTGATTCTGTGAAATTTTATTTCTCTTAAAAAGTTCCAATCTTGGTGGCCAGAAGCAGCTGCTTTTGAGAATTTTGGTAATTTTCTCACTTCAGATTTAATTGTTTTTTTGCGTTCTAGTACTCGTGACCACCTTTCTTTTAGAAGCTTGTGTTCTTTTGGAGCAGGTGAGGCTTTTTTTTAGAGTAAATGAAAACAGAATCTCAGACAGCTTTGAATATGAAAGTAGTACCAAATATGGAAAAAAAAATGTTTAAAATATGTTGCCAAATTTCAAGTCTCACTCCAGAAGAATTAATTTGCAGGTTGTTTTACTAATTACTTTCAACATTAGAGCTATTTCTGGAAGATTTATTCTGTTACAAACTAAAATATTTGGAACAATCTTTCATCTCTAAAATTTTTATTTCTTGTGTGATGTGTTTTTAATATAAAATCAGGAATTTTAACTTGTGTAACAAGGAAGTCCTGATATAACAGGTTAAAAATTAGGCACTGTGAGGCAGTGATGCTGTTCTAATTTCTTCTTGTGTGAATCCAAGACAATTCTGACTTTGGTGATTTACACGCATTAAACTCTGAGATTTAACTGAGCTCTGCAGAATTTAGGCTTCTGGTGGTCTGAAGTGAGCAAGACAGCTCTGGGTGTATGGAAGCTGATCTCTGTAAAGCTTTCACAGAATAAGCTTTGATTTAATTTCTCTGTTGACTTCAATTGTTAACTGCTTTTGTGAAATACAAGCATTAAGATGTTGTGAAACTTTGCAATAAGCAGAGACAATGTATTTTATATATAGTCGTCAATGTTCAAATAGTAAATAATTTCATGGCGTAGAAAAGCAGCTGCAGTGAAGTTCTCTACATAGAGAAGTTGGCTGTTTAGCCATTTATTTCACTAGGTCAGGCTTTTTTGTTCTGGGGACTTAAATGTGATTAAAGTGCCGTGGTAGTCTGTGGTAATTTTACATATTTCAGTTGGGTTGTTGTGTGTGAATTACAAAGGTGTTTTAGGTTGACTGAGGGGCCGTCAACCAAAGCAGAAACGAGAGAAAGAGATTTCGTTCTTCCATCTTTTCACAAGTCACTAATACATCAAAATGAGTTTTGGTAAGCAATGCCTTATTTTCTTGCCTGTTGAGCAAAGGGTGTTATTTCCTTTCACAAACGTGTGGGAAGAAATTGGGGAAAATGGCTAGTTACACTGTTTAGCTATGACTGACAAATCACAAATCTCGTCAGAGAGTTGTTCGTGCCAGACCATTTCCATTTATTATAATAAACTGACACAACGTATACGTGTAGTATATGTTGGTAGATATAACCTAGAATCTTTTGTTTCCTCCAATAAAAGATGAAGGTATTTTGATCATTTGAGCAAGGAGGGATTTTCCACTCATTTGCGACCCTCAGTCGCAGAGTGCGCTGCTGTCACAAACAGCTGCCCCATTAACTTCGTACGACTTCAGATTAGGCCTTTTCATTGCTACAGCTCAGGAGCATCCCTCCCAGAGAGCCATGCATTTTTAAAGCAGTTGGAAAACTTCTTTAAACAAAAGGTAACATACTGTCTTGTTGAGAGAATTTGTTTCTTAACACAGAAATAGGCAGTCATCAGTCTGCTTTTCTGTGCCATTTCCTCTTACCTGAAACTGGGTAATCATCTTCATTTTCTCTCATTTCTTCAGTGAATATAAGAATAGTTTCCTGTTTTAAATAAATCAGCTGATCTGTGAATAATCCCATTGATTTAAATCAAAAGACTGTTGCAGTGTGATTAAGAAATGTTAAATTTTACTGTCCCTTTTTTTTGGTGATTATTCTTCTGATGGAATACTGTGCAATAATAGATTATTTGGGAGAATTGGCTTATTTTTACTTATTTTAACTTTATAAATAAATCATATGATCACGCATGAGAAGCCGAGGTCCTATACTCTATATTCCCAGCTCATCAATCAGTGCCATTTTGAGGGTTAGAATTTTATTTCATGGAATCATGATTATGCAATAACTTTTAATATTCCTTAAAGTGCTCTATATACCCTTAATACTTTAGTAAGAGATTACAAAAATTATAAAATAAAAAGAATTAAACATTCCTTGTGAGCAAACTCAGGAAGTGTGAGGTAGAAGAACAGACAGTGAGATGGATTAAGAGCTGGCTACACAATAGAGCCCAAAGAGTGGTAATCAATGGTGCCAAGTCCAGCTGGAGACCTGTAACTAGTGGAGTCCCCCAAGGATCAGTGCTGGGTCCAGTCCTGTTCAACATCTTCATCAACGACCTTGATGAAGGGACAGTGTGTCTTCTCAGCAAGTTTGCTGATGATACTATGCTGGGAGGTTTGGCTGATACACCTGAAGGCTGTGCGGCCATTCAGCATGATTTGGACAGACTGGAGAGCTGGGCAAAGAGGAACCTAATGAGGTTCAACAAGAATAAGTGCAGAGTCCTGCACCTGGGAAGGAGTAATAAAATGCACCAGTACAAGTTAGGAGGCGATCTGCTAGAGAGCAGCTCCGTGGAGAAGGACCTTGGAGTCCTGGTGGACAACAAGTTATCCATGGGACAGCAATGTGCCCTTGTGGCCAAGAAGGCCAATGGTATCGTGGGGTGCATTAAGAAGAGTGTGTCCAGCAGATGGAGGGAGGTCCTCCTCCCCCTCTACTCTACCCTGGTGAGACCTCACCTGGAGTATTGCATTCAGTTCTGGGCTCCCCAGTTCAAGAGGGACAGAGATCTACTGGAGAGAGTCCAACGGAGGGCTATGAGGATGATTAAGGGACTGGAACACCTGCCTTAAGAGGAAAGGTTGAGAGACCTGGGGCTTTTTAGTCTGGAGAAGAGAAGACTGAGAGGGGATCTGATTAATGTGTATAAATATATGAGGTCTGGATGTCAAGAGGAAAGGGGCAACCTCTTTTCACTTGTGCCCTGCGATAGGACAAGGGGCAATGGATGCAAGCTAGAGCACAGGAAGTTCAACCTCAACATGAGGAACAACTTCTTTACTGTAAGGGCTACAGAGCACTGGAACAGGCTCCGCAGAGACGTTGTGGAGTCTCCTTCTCTGGAGACTTTCAAGACCCATCTGGATGCGTTCCTGTGTAACCTGCCCTAGATTGGTCCTGCTCTGGCAGGAGGGTTGGACTCGATGATCTCCAGAGGTCCCTTCCAACCCCTAATGTTCTATGATTCTGGAGGACACCATGTCTAGTCAAATATTGCACGTTGTGTTTGAAAACTAGGGAAAGATTTCTGTTTTTTGTGTTTGTATTAGTCTGAGTACCATGAAACATAAATGGATAATGCTCAGAAGAGAGGATGGGATTTCCAGCGTAAATGTGTTGGAAAAATCTATGTATTACAGTGTACTGCAGCATTCTAGCAACATCTGGTATCGGTGCAAAATAATTTAAGACAAAACTGTGTATTACCAGGCCCTAAGTTGACCTCATTGCTTATTAAGTCCAAGTAGATCATGACTTGTGCTGAAGGAGGTGAGTATTTATGAGTGTGTCTGTGCACGTAAATGAAATAAGCCTATACCATGTAAATTTACATGAGTCAATGACAGGCCATTTAAAGCAAAACCCAAATAAATAATGAAAATTTAGTGCAACTAATGAAACAGATGTGCCAGAGGAAGGAGGTACTACAGAGGCTTGATAAAACTTAGCCTCATGGTGAACCATCACCAAAGAAGGCTGCAGATTTCCAGGTAAAACTGGAAAAGTGAAGGTAAACTAATTTCTGTGAAGAGAGTCTGTTTTCTTTTAGGCTTTCCTCATGAGGTCTTTTTCATGAGAGATTCTAGGCAGGGTCCTTTTTTTTTCAGGAGCTGTTGAAGGAAGATCATCACGGAGCCGCTGCTCCTGTAACAAAGGGTCAGGCAGGGTCCTTAATAACTCCAAAAGGGACTGAGAAAAGGAGGGGATAGTCCCTGGGGGAAGGTTGCCAATGACACTGCAAAACACACACTGCTGGATTACAGCCAAGGGCAGCATTAGGGATCTGTATTTCTACAGTAACACCCTTGGATGTGGTGCTGGTTTCAAAGAGCATGATGAGCGGAAGGCTCATCAGCCCCTTCCATTTGCAGCAGCAGCGTTGCATCTAGTCTGGGTATGTCTGGAAAACTTTTGTCACAGCCCCTTCCTGGCTAGTCCATGCCATGTAACTACCCACAGCCTTTGCAAATGTAGCAAAGTCAGTATTTGCACAAATTGGAAGAAGTTGGTCCTATTGATGTGTGTACAGACAGCTTTTCATAAGCTCCACTTGGTTTCTCAGCCTGTCATGGGTAAGCTGGCCCTGATCCAAAAGCCAGGTAGCTGTGTTAGCATCATGCTGTGCTTGAGCAAATATTTTCTGCTTCTCAGCAGGGTGCTTCAGCCAAGGCAGAGCACTGTGCTATGGCAGTCCTGTGGTTTCTGAGGCTGGGCTGGCTTGTGGTCTGCCTACCCGCAGCAAGTACTGAGCAGTTTTGCAAACCTCCCCTGAGGTATCCGAGGACAGAAATCTGCAAGCTGAGTGGGGAGCTTCCTAAGGCAGCAGTTCCCAACATTTTTAGCAGTTCCCAACATTTTTAGAACAAGAATCTGTTGTTCTTCTTTGCTGTAACAGCTCGGTCTCCCATTTGCGCCCACACTCACACTTGCCCCATACCTTTGCACCTGAAGGACCAACCTTCCTCCAGGCTTTGGTGGTCCCCAAGACCTTGGGGACAACTTCATATTTCTCTCTTGTTGTCAGCCTGGGTCATAGAAGCAACTTGCTTTCACTGCTTTCTTCAGTTTGTGCTAGAATAATCAAGGCAACAAAGACCATGTTTTGGTTTTAAAATACCACCTTCCACCTAATTCTTTTAATTTCCTTTGTTATAAATTCAAGGAAAAATGAATTAAATGCAATGAAGAAAATGGAAGCTGAACAGATTTTAACGCATACAGAAATGTGAATATTCATTACATCTGGCTGTTCCCTCTCACACTTTATGTATGTTCTATTTAAAATTAAGTTAAAGGCATTTTAATGTTTAATGTTTTTGCTTGCTTTTAATTTCTTGATGGGTTGTAAAATAAATACATTGTGGATTTTGTTAAAAATGACACCCTTAACCCGGGACTACTAAACCAGGACAGTGCATTCTTCCCAAATTCACATCTTTAACATGGCCTGTAAGAGACTCCACATGAAGATTGTCTTTTACTGCTACATGTCAAATATGGTAGCTAATAGAAAGTTATGAATGAAAGGTCTCCTAATGCTGTGATGTATTGTGTTGAACATACTGAAATAAATTCAACCTTTTTATGAAAAATACAGAAAATTTAAAGACATGGTACAGTTCCCACTAAAACCAGCTGGATATATTTACAATGACTTTGGTGAGAGGTAGAATGGCTCTTTCTAATTATGTCTAACTTAAGAATGATTGGACTGGGAAAAGAAGAAATTTCGTCTCCTGGTGTTCTGAAAATTTGTACTGCACCAAGAGATCAGAATTGATTAATCTCAATCTAAAATTCTAATGATAGAGTCTTTTATCAAAGCTGCGAAAGTACTCGATATATGAGGTAATAAAGAGAAAAACAAAGTAAGAATACCAACAGAGGACTCCACATCTAATCAGTTTCCTTGGTGTGGAGCTGGCAGGAATTTGGAGCAGATTTATATACTTAAGATGAAACAGGGAAAGAGTTGGAGCACATAAGTCCTAAAGGAGAAAAATGTCTGCAAGCTAGTTAGTGTATGGGCTAAGAGATCTTTTAATCACAGGAATTTTAAGATACCTAGGTTGGTGATGAAGTGTCACATCTCCTAATGGTTTCTATATATATCTGTTCTGCACAGATCAAAGGGGAAAGCTGCTTCTGCTGCTTATTGCCTGCTGTTCTCATGAATAAACAGATATTCTCATTTAACCATTTCATTGCATTTTTATAAAAAAAAATTCCACAAAGAAAGAAACCAACCTGGATCTGGGAAAGAAAAATATTTAGCAAGAAATATCACTAAGACTACTTTATGCTAGCAGGTCATCTCACGCAGCTGGGACGGGTCGTGTTCAAATGAGAAGCTTTTGCTAGGAGCTGAATACTGCTAGTGGAAGGACTGGGTGCAGGACTGATTTGTGCACATGCACAAATCTTACAGTGAAAACAGTAGGAACTAATCCAAAAAGTAACAATACTGTGGAAAATGAGAGCCTTTCCACTGCCTTCAGTGTACTGGCACGTTCCTCCATAATCTTGCTTGGTTGACATTGATAGAAATAATTAAAAAAAAAATCTGTCTTTAACAAACTAACAAATAATATTTGTCAATTATAAAGGTCTTTACAGGCATGAGATAATTAGAGTATTGATCACATGAATATATGTAGCATTTATTTTTAACCAGATAGGTAGTCTTGGTGATCTTACTTGTGTCATTATCCTGAGTGTTAAGTCAAGGATGTTGCAGTGCAAGCTCAATAGAAAAGCAAAGGTGCGATGCGGTGTGTTTGCACAACGTATTGCAAACAAGGGCCAGAGTAGGGTCTCCAGAGGACTTTCAGCCCCTGGTGATTTTTTTGCCTGGCATGACTGCACACTGCTGTATGGCAGCTGCACCACCAAAAAAAAAGAAGGTCTAGATGTATGGAACAGGAGGAATTTGAAGCTATAGGAAGGATTTTGCTAATCCTTTAGTGTTTTTCAATCAGCTACTACTGCTGTTGTGTAACTCGACTGTTCTTAAAATTTTCGTTAAATAATTCAAAACAAATTGAAAGATCTTTGATGGTGGGTTTGTGATGTAAACAAAAGGTAAAAATAAAATGACGTTTGTTTTAAAACAACAACATTTTGTGACTTAAAGGCAATCTTAAATTATTCTTATTAATTTATATTAGACATATCGTAAAAAGATTTCCCTGCAGATGCTTTGACTTTTTGTAAAATCAGGTCTAGTGGAATGTGCTGAGCATTACCTTGCTCTGGGTACTGGTAATTACACTACTTTGTAAGATAATTTCCAAAAAAGAAAAGAGAGACAAGGTTTCAAAGATGCAGTCGAGCAGACAAAGGTACTTAATGATGGTACATTATCTTCTATTCAGAAATGGAATTTTCTGCTTGTAATTCAGTATGTTCAGAGCTGTCTGTGTAAAGGCTGATGTGGTAAGGACCAGCCTGGCCACCATTAAAGCCAGTGGTGAGCCAGAGACTAGCCATTATGTGCGTTGAGTTTACACCCACAAACATATCCAGCTGGGGGCCGGGACGTAGTACAGACCCTCGGATCTGCTTTTGGGACAGGAGCTGTGGGCTCATCACGTGCTCTCCGGTAGTCAAGAACTGAACCCTCAGCTTCATTTTTTCATGCAGTCTTTCTTCCCTCTGCCCCCACCCCACCAAAAGTAAAATATGAGGCTCATAACTTTGCAACAAGATTCACAAGATTTTCTTTTGACTAAGTACATGGTAAGCGTTGTGCACCGAAGAAATGTTTGGAGTCAAGGAATAACTGTTACAAATGATATTATAAAAGATAATGCATGGGAATGTTCTTAAAATACAAGCAGGTACAGAAGACGACATGAAGAGTATTGTATTAGGGTCTATATCTATTAATTTGGCATAATGATGTAGGGTAACTTAATTGTAATGAGCAGAATTTTTACCTCTGTGAAGATAGCAAACAATGCACATTTGTGTCATCCTCCACCTCACTGCCTTATCACGCTAATGGAGATTCATTTGAACTGAAGAACCAACTTTTCAGAGAGCTTTAGTGACCTTCTCAAATGTTACATTTTTGTTTTTCTCATTTCTCCACCCCTTTTTTTTAATGGAAAGAAGAATTCACAAAATAATCCATTTATTTTTCCAAGAAAGACTTAAATAAGAAGCAGTGTTTAACATACATTCATTGGAAATGTAGTGTAATGTCTCTTCCATTTGTCTTACATAAACACAGAGCAAAATATAATACGAGAAGTTTCCCTTACCTTCGATTGATTTGTTGTAATCAAACTGTGGTGGGATCGTAAGTAAAAAAAATGCATTTTGCTTTAGTTGAAATGCAAAATTAATACAAGTGTGTGGCTTGGGGACCTCCTGTTTGGAGCATGTTTATTGCTACCCACTGTTCTCACAGTTCCTGTCAAGCAACAGGGATTTTGGGTTTTCAGGAGTTTTTTAAAAAGGCTCTTGGCTGACTCAAAAGTTATATGAATAAATGATGAAATATCCCGTAAGCTGGGATCTCCCCAGAATCTGCAGCTTCTCAGAGCAGTTAATCCTCCTGTCCCATTTGAAACTTTATGTCAAGAATATAAATCTCACTGGGAAGTTTGCACGGGGGCGCCTACAGCCCGTAGCTTCGGCACTGTGTACTGGTTCTGAGACCAGAACTCCTGCAGTTTCTAAACCCCACCAGCCATGAAGAAGCCAGGCCAGCTCCACCTGATTGCCAGCAGGCAATCTAATCAGAGCATTGGAGAGAAAGATCTTAGGCTAAACAAATGGGCATTTCACTGAAAATTGTTTTCACTGCTCCTGAACCGATACAAACAGATTTTTTAAACCCTGATGCTGTAAATTTGTAACTCTGCATTGTTGGATTAAGGTGGATAGCTGTATATCTTCAAAGGGTATCCGGCTTTTAATGAAGCAGCAGAGAGACGTATTAACGATACCTAAAATCTACCATGGTAATCGAAGTGTGTGTGTGACCTAAAAGCAGTTTTAAGGGTTTAAATAGATTTTGCAGTGAAAAGAAAAACACTAGGAACGTAGAAATAATGGAATATCTTGAGTTGGAAGGGGCACATAAGGATCATTTGAGTCCAACTCCCTGCTTCTCACAGGACTGCCTAAAACTAAACCATATGGACTGAGAGCATAGTCCAGACATTCCTTAAAGGCTGACAGGCATTCTAGGTAAACTCTTTCTGGGATGCTGTCAGGGCACAGTGGGGGTCAGGCCCTTCCTGGGTGCCGGGAGCCATGGGGGTCCCAGGGATGGACAGGCAGGGCCGGCAAGCCAGGGCCTGTCCCAGCCATCCAAAGCCAGGAGCGGGGCAGCCTGGGGGCAGCCCCAGCCCTGGGCATTGGCACCTCCCTTGGGATGGGGACAGCCAAGATCGGGCTGGGCCTTGGGCCTCTGGGTGAGCCCGGGCCCAGCGGGGCCTATGACCGGGCAGGGCAGTGCTGTGAGGCCTGAAGATGGGTCTGCTGCAGCATGGCCGAGGCAGGGACTGACAGCCCCGGGGGGCTGACATGGGGTCCTGGGCCCTGTGCAGGGGCAGCCAGGCCAATGGTGCCTTCAGGACCCTGACAGATCATTTTTAAGTATATGAAGGTATTTATTCATGAAAAAAATCCAATCTAATCTCAGCCTGTTGACTTCAAAAGGCATTTTGAAGCGATCTTGGAATCACTGGTGCGTTTATTCCTCTTGTTTTAGAAACTATCTTTTGTTCCTCTGTGCCATGCAGCCTGGCACCAGCGCCTCGTCAGGCTGCTCTGCCTGTCTGCCATGTTGAGTTCACCCACTTCTGTGCTTGGGAGCATCCATGAGGAGAACTGACTCAGGAACACATAGGGTTGAGTTATGGCTCTTTGCTACTTGTGAAGGAAAGGGGTTCCTGTGAAGGAATCATTTTCCATAGTTTTTATGCCTCAGGGCTAGATTTATCTTGGACTTATCCAAGAAGCAGTCTGGGAGTACCATCTTAAAAGCAATTTCTGTTGTCTTGATGCAAGAAAGAGTAATTGTAGTTCATCATGATCTTTTCAGGTGTAATCCACCATTTCCTTTTGTTTATCTAGTTGCTTTAACAGACTAATGTGCAAAGGATAGAGCCATCTCCTTTACCTCTTCTCCTTTCACCTTTAACTTACAGATGCTCCATGCTTGACTTGCCATAACATACCTATGCTTCATGTGGAGAAGGTCCTATCTCACCCTAATTTGTTTGCTTTTAATCTGCCACACTTATTATTTTGATATCAAGAAATTGCCTTGGAGGTCCAAGTTTACAACTGAAAGATTTTAATGGTTCTCTCATTATTGCTCTCTCTCTTTCACATTATAGAACATGAATGTATTCCCACTAAAGTTTGGGATTTCCAAAGGTGGGCTCCCTGCAGTATTCATGCTGCCATTCTGTTTGTGAGGTATCTGTGACATACAGAAACTGTTAAATTTGCTCACTTTGGTCTGCAGACTGTTGCACATTATATAATACCCCAGGGATTTCTATAAATAACCAGGAATTTGTAACAGTCACTTTGCTGCTGTGTGGAATCATGTTCTTTTGACAATGCATTGAGCTGGAAATCCGAACTTGTAAGCAAATGCTGAGAGTTATACTTTCGCAAGAACCTGACATGTCCTGAGTTGTGCTGATCAAACGCTGACTACTTTATTCAATTGCATTAGGCATCAATGGAAAAATATTTTTTCATTTCAGTGGAGATGATACATATTTCTCTTAGCTTTTTCAATAAAACATAGGTGGAATGGAAGCTGGTGTTTTGTTATGATTTTTATGTTGAATTTAGATGCTTTTTTGTCTACTGATAAGATAGCGAATCAGGGCTTCATATGAATATGAATTTTTCTTATTTGCTTGAATCTTTCTCCACAGTTAGTTCTGCTGGCTGTGGCTCTGACTTGCCCCACTCTACAAGTAGAGCTGAAGTATTGGAGAGGTTGTAATGTTCCTTTTTCTCTGTTTAAGGTCAGAGTTCTGTTCTGCCTCTGTTGCTGGTCAGACGACCACAGAGCAGAACTGACTTTATGGGCATACCAAGTTTTTGTTTAACTAATTTGAACTGAGCTTTGGAGCATTTAAAATAGAAATCTGTTAGACCAATAGAGGACTTATACTTCTACTTCCCTCAATATACTTATATAATGGCATTTAGGTGTCTTTAAATACACAGGAATATCTTTACTGCTATGAAGTAAATTTATTATGATAGGAAGTCGACTCTGACCCAATGTAGGCACCTATGTCCAAGCCTTGTGCTCCCTTTGCAACAGAGAAATGTAGATACATTCTACACATGGGAATGCGATTCATTTGACCCTGACTTAGATGCTTCACATAGATCACATGAATTTATTCTAGAAGCACCTGTTTTCTGTTGTTACCTGTAAAAAGAGGAGTGACTATTTTAGTTGTAAACTGAGTGAAGCAAAGAATTCCACACTATCCACACTTGCACTACATTAATTATCCCAGAATGAGTTGTATTGTTTTTGTTTGAAGACAAAATTATACCATTCGAACCTCTCTCCTTCCTGTTTCCACCTAGATCTCTGTTAAGTCACTGCTTCATCCCTCTACTTCCCAGCAAGGATTTATCAACTTTGGCAGATCTCGCAAATCTCCAGTAATGGAGAATCCAGCTCCTCACCACTTCATGTTTCCATTCTCACTGTCCCTGTGAATAGATTAATATCCCCGTGAAACTTGTTTTTTCCAGTTTTGAGCCCTTTCCTTTTTTGTTCATTTCACAGTTCACAGAAGGTTGGAAGGGACCTCTGGAGGTAATCTGGTTCAACCCCAGGACCACCTAGATCCAGTTTCCCAGGACCGTGTCCAGATGGCTTTTGAATAGCTCCAAGGACAGAGACTCCACAACCTCCCTGGGCAACCTGTACCAGTGCTTGGACACTTGCAGTAAATAAGTCTTTTCTGATGTTTAGAGGGAACCTCCTGTGTTTCAATTTGTGCCCATTGCCTCTTGTCCTGTCTCTGGGCACCATTGAAAAGAGCCTGGGTCCTTCATCTTTGCACCCTCCCTTCATGTGTTTATATACATCAGTAAGATACCCCTGAGCCTTCTCATCTCCAGGCGAAACAGTCCCAACTTCCTCAGCCTTTCCTCATAGGAGAGATGCCTCAGTCCCTATTCATCTTTGTGCCCTTCGCTGGATACTCTCCAGCAATGTCCATGTCTCTCTTTTACTGAAGAGCCCAGTACTGGACACAGCGCTCCAGATTGCGGCCTCACCAGTGCTGAGCAGAGGGAAGGATCACCTCCCTCAACCTGATGTAGCATTCCTCCTAATGCAGTCCAGAGTAGTCTTAGCCCTTTGATGCAAGGGCCCATTGCTGGCTCATGTTCAACCTGTAGGACATGCAGGTCCTTTTTCTGCAAGCTTTTCCCACTGGATTTGTAGAACAGTCTGCCCTCTCTGCATCAGCTCTTAGTGTACTTGAAAGGTTTCATACCCTCACCCTGAGTTTTTTGTTCTTTGGGGTAAACCATCAATTTTTTTCAAATTTTTTTGTAGGTCATATTTTCTAGACCTTTCATCACATTCATTGCTCTTCACCAGATGCTCCAACTGATCCACCTTTTTGTAATACCAAACAGGAACTGATTTGCCCATCTGTGGCCTGAACACGGGTGGTCAGAGCAGAATTACGTCCTGTGTTTTGCAAGCTATATTCTTGTTTACATAGTCCTGCATAGCATGACCTGTTGGCTTACATTCATCTGTTCCACTCTGTAGACTCTGGACCATCTTCTTAGGAACTGTTAGCCTGCCTGTATTTCTTTCATTTGATTATTTCTGGCTAAGCATATTCACTCTCCTTGTTCTAAATTCTGTTTTTTGTCCCATTTCTCCAATTTCAGAGATTTCTTTTGAGTTCCAGTGTTGTCCATCATCCTTGTAGCCATTCTTCTGGATGTGTCACCTGGAAAGATGACAAGCAGAGTCATTACATTCCTTTCTGGAATTGTCCTGTTGCCTTCTCCAGTGCTCACAAAATCCCTGTAGCCCCTAACCGCTCAAATACTTCAGAAAAATCTTGCTATAAATGTCCCTGAGACACTGCCATGTATCCTACAGGACATTCAGAGAAGTTAATCCATCTGTTTTAGAATTTAGGCTAGCAGCTGGCTTACCTTTCTAAAAGTTGCCTTGTACTCTCATCCTCAGTATGCAGTGATGCTTTTTTTTTCTGAGCTGATGATGGTGTCCATGGTGATTTTCCATAAACTGCTTTTCCCCCAATCTTCCCAGTCCTCTAAATAATTATGAGCCTGTTAAAGGAGCACCTTTGTTTATTCTCATTGCATTTGTTCATTGTAGGAAGTCAAGCATGCATGTGTAACTGTTTACAAAAGTGTGGCCTAGCACTGTAAGTTTCCTAACCTATTCTCAATAAAAAAAAACTAAAAAAAGAAGGCTATAATCACAGTTTGGGAGGGGTTATGTACTGATCAAAGTCAAAGCAGCAATTGCATTAAAATTTGTGGATTTCAGAGGCTGCAGAAGACATGGCCTGGCCTAATGATGAAGAAAATTATTTTTTAAACCCCCAGTTCTTTCTCAAAAATACCCTTTCATATTTCCCTTATTATTTTCCAGAAGGTGTGTACACCTTCTCTCAGTCACTACTCCAAAATGCCTGTCTTTGCACAGAGAAGTATTTCGTTCCATCAGAGCAAAAAATTAGGCTTTTCCCCATGCTTTCCCGTAAAGACTAGGCAGTGGAGTTGGCATTTGATTCATAAGCTTTTGATCCATACTTAATCCTACGGTGGCATGCATCCAGAGCATACAGAGCGTTGGATATTGTGTACCTAATGAAGTAGCTGTTGGTGTATAGCACAGTAGGAGACCCTATCATGTTCTCAAACAGCAGCTTTAGAGTCTGTCAGTGTTCCCTGGCTGGGTCTTTGGGGAGGGAGGCTGAAAGAGTTCCTGAGAAGCAGGACCTCTTCTGTTTGTTCCCTTTTGTTTGCAGTGGGTTTGCAGTGAAAGTAAAATTCAGCGATAGGTTTTTTGTTTTCCATCCTATAGCTACTTAGGCTGCACCATCATTTCACAGCAGTATAATCCCATAAAATATGATGTGTAATTGCTCATTTCAAAATGTTCTCTTATACCACTGTAGATCAGGAGAATGTCCTCTGAAAACAGCGGAATTATTCTCATTTCATTCGTTGAGAATATAATTAGAGACAGAAAAGCAATGAAATGTAGCAGTAATGAAATACAACTGATGACAGAAGTGTTTTGATCTTTCCCTGCTTACAAGATAGATGATGTAATCCTGACTGCCTGTAGGCTTACGGTCCACATGTAAAGCAGTCCAGCTCTGGGGAGATGCCCAAAAGTGTGACTTGCTATGGCAAGCTTCAGGCTAATCCGATGTCCTATTTCATTCAGTTATGCTTCCAAGATACAGAGAAGCATATAAGAGGCAAGAGAGTCCAAAGAAAGGGGATGGAGGTTATGCTGGATCACAGCTGCAGACCAAAGCCCTCTAGAAAGAGTCTGAGTCATCTCAGAAACTTTGGAAAGGAAAGGGCTTTGCAAAAACTAAGAGCAATGCAGTCTCAGCTCTTCTCTGCTGTTGTGCTTTACAAGACCTGAGTGTTTCTCCACAGGCAAGCTGGGGCAGCTTTGCTTCTGCTGTGCGGTTGCCTGCTTTGGCAACTTGAAGAGACCAGCAGGCCATTTTCTAAAAAAAAAAAACCCCTCAGTCATCAAGAGAGAGCAGGACATCAGAATCATTAATGCAACATGAAAGGAGTGATAGGAAACATCAACAATTCCTGTTAAGCAGAGCAAATGATAATAATATTCAGAAGATAAAGTCAAAATAGCACTGAACCTTTGACACTTTCAGGAAACTGAGCAGTTGTGTAGGGAGAATATCTTTGCAAAAGTTTCTAAAATTGCTCTAGAGACTCTCAACCTTGTTGAAGCAGGGGCTTAGCTCACTTGGGCAGAACAGGTTATTATTAGTTAGGCATTTTACAGGATTGTGTCTTCTATTGCTTCTCACACCCGAGTCATGAAGTGTTATAGGGTGGTCAATATTGTTGTTCCTGCTGTGCTGAAAGGCCAAATAAGCACTCAGAGTTGATAATTTGCCTGGGGTTACCCAGAAGCAGAGCAGAGGACGCCAGAGTGCCTGTTTAGTACATTATTCACTTGATCAGTGTTTCCTGAGAAAAATCCACCTGGGAGTGGTTGGCACAATATGTTCACACGGACAGAGATCACATCAAAGAGTTTAACACCTCAAATTGACAAAGGCGAAGCAGGAGCACAGAGGGATGTATTAATTTTCTTCTGGTCTCACATCAGGTTAACAGAAGAAACACAGCTCCAGGCCAGGTGCCTTGCCTTGCTGACAAGTAGCCCACTCCCCGGCCAGGCTGGCTCAGCCAGGATCTGTGGTCACACTCTCTCCTCCTGAGCTGACACCCTATTTTCACGTGGAGGTGGAAGAGAGAAGTGACAATGAGAGATACATTTATTTTGCACACCAATGAAGTTCTAGGAACAGAAAACAGAAAAACTTTCTGGCAAAGGGGAACAAAATAAGAGAATTTGGAAATGCCATACCACGTATTTCACATTTGGCAATTTGTACTTCAGAGTTAAAACAATTTTGTATGTGCCCTTTGAAAGCATGAGGCTGCATGTGTGAAGAAAGCACGTATTTCCCTTATGTTTTGAGCAGGGAGCCATATGTTTTAAAAATCAAAAAGAACAATTAATCTTGGAGCATTAAATCTTCCCATCTAGGTAGCTGACTAGCTTTCTCACAGAGATGGCTGTCTCAGAATGAAGCTGAGGAAACAAGGCTTAGAAATGTAAATATTAGTAGGTGTGCGGGAATATAAATTAGGAAAATTGACTATTTAATTACTTTCATTTACTTCAATTTGCTGAGTTCCCAGGCTGACATCAGAAGTTACATCTGTTGGGTTGCTATCAGGGTGGAGTATGGAGGCAGAGGGGCATGGGGACAGGGTAGGCTCAGTCCCCATATTGACAGTAGGATCTGCAATGACAGCATATTATCTGATGTAAGAAAACCCTAATAGAAACAGGAGCCTCCCAAGATCTCCCCCAAGCATGGAAAGTACCATGTAGGGGTAGCTGTCAGCTCAGCTGGAGCTTGCAGGACTCTGGACACTTAAATCACATCATTATTACAGACACCTCCGGATTCTCCGATTGAGGTTTTCCTGTTTTGCTTGGGAGGATTATGGATGGAAGGAGGATTAAATGATAAAATGAATCATCTAAGAGTGTGGGAATGCCTATATGATGAAAGAAAGGGTGACTGAAGGAGACCTTTTTATTTGAGTGGATTGTGTGTAATAGAAAGATACAGATTTAAGGCATTATGGTGCCTAACACTGTGCTTAGATGCACAAGGTTTGTGTGTTGTGCCTGTTTAGACTATGAGATCCTTGGGGTAAGGACTGTGTTTTTTTAAAATCACCTAGCACAGTGTTGCCTTGGTCTTTCTGCAGTCCTGGAATGAAAACATTAACTATGATTCTTTTTCATGGCAGAAGCTATGGCAGGCTGTATTTACAAAGAGATACAGTTTATCTGATTTAATTCTTTTCTGCTTAAACAAAACATGTTCATCTTAGTTTTCTGTTTGTTTGTTTTTGTTTTTTAAATACTATATTCAGGTGAGAAATGTCTCCTTACAGTATTTGACAGTAACTTTTGTGTGACCTGAGTAAGTTAATAAAAATCAGAATGTATGTAGCCCCAAATGTCAAATCTATCATTACAGTTGGTTTTCAATGTTCATTTCAATCTGGTAGTTTTGTGCTCAACTGCCATCACGGAGCAACAGAGAGCAAGCCAGGACCTCATTGGTGTCAACCACTGGACAGCACTCAAAACACATAGCCATTTAACAGGCAAATGCAAAATCTATAAACCAGTCTGACAAACCACCTGCTGCTCCTTTCCTATTGTTCCTTCTTCTATTCTGCCAATACAAATTGCATGAATCTATATCACCAAGAAATCTGCAGACTCTTAACAGAATGTTAGCCTTCAACTCTGCTGCATATATGAGAAGGCAAATAGGAAATAGGAGCACTGGTACACTTTTCCCATGCCATTCATTATTTTATGGAGTTCTTTCTCACTTCTATTCTTATTTGATTCCTCTATACGTGGTCACGTTTGAGTTAGTAGCTGTTTTGCTGAAAAATGGAAGCTACTTCACCATTTTACTAACCTGCTTTCAGATAGTTGTAATTTCCCTTTAATTTTGTGCTTTTTATAATGTATAGCTAAGTAATAGAGATGGAGCTACTCTGGAATTTGCTTTTAAGGCCAGGTACATTCCAGGAGCAAAATTTAGAAACATTGTTTACACACCATTCTGAGAAGTACCTGTTATTGTGGT
Organism: Nyctibius grandis; assembly: GCF_013368605.1. Taxonomy (NCBI): domain Eukaryota; kingdom Metazoa; phylum Chordata; class Aves; order Nyctibiiformes; family Nyctibiidae; genus Nyctibius; species Nyctibius grandis. The sequence goes on from NC_090659.1 coordinate 109,736,456, forward strand.
TGCTTTCTTATTTAATTGGGTTGAAATAGAACCCAACATCTGATTTGGGAATACTTTTGTGTCAGTATAGGCTATTTTCTGACTCACCTTGGTGAGTAGACCATGTGAGTCTCATTACTTGAATAGGTGAGTGTAAGAGACTTCTATATAAAAGACTACAGTTTATGTTTATCCTTTTAGCTGAAGAGGAAAGATGGGAAAAGTAGAATGGAGATCCAGATCTATCAGCTAATTTTTCTTTTTCAAAACTCTATTTTTATTTTGCAGGTGATGGAAATTAAAGGACAAATGATTCATGTGCCAGAATCAAATTCGATTTTGTTTCTGGGTTCCCCCTGTGTGGACAAGCTGGATGAACTGATGGGCCGTGGCCTCCATCTTTCAGACATACCTATCCATGATGCTACTCGTGATGTCATATTGGTTGGGGAGCAAGCAAAGGCACAGGATGGCTTGAAAAAACGAATGGATAAACTGAAGGCAACGCTAGAATGCACACATCAAGCCCTGGAGGAGGAGAAAAAGAAAACAGTAGATCTTCTTATTTCTATTTTCCCTGAAGAAGTAGCTCAGCAGCTATGGCAGGGGCAGCAGGTTCAGGCCAGGAAGTTTGATGATGTCACCATGCTCTTCTCGGACATTGTTGGCTTCACTGCCATCTGTGCACAGTGCACGCCCATGCAGGTCATCAGCATGCTGAATGAACTCTACACACGGTTTGACCATCAGTGTGGATTCCTGGACATCTACAAGGTAATAGCTCAAGTCCTAAGTTAGCAAAATCTAATTGTAACTAAGATGATAGAAAAAAAATCCCTGTAGCCATCTTCCTAAATTACAGACCTTCCCTATAAAAGTGGAAAGGCAATATTTTTGTTTTGTGTGAATAAAATAAATCTGAAATATGCCCACTGAAAATCAAATACTTTGATGCTGAGCTGTCATCATGGTTCCCCCATGGGAATATATACCTCATATTCCATTTTCCTATAGGAACATACACCTTCTGTATTATAGCCTGGTTTCATTTAGGTGACACATCAGCCACAGTGTCCTAAGGGTGATGAAGTTCCCTAGGCTTGGGGAAAAGTGGCTGGAAAGCTGCCTAGTAGAAAAGGACCTGGTGGTGTTGGTCGACAACCAACTGAATATGAGCCAGCGGTGTGCCCAGGTGGCCAAGAAGGCCAACAGCATCCTGGCTTGTATCAGAAATAGTGTGGCCAGCAGGACTAGGGAAGCGATCGTCCCCCTGTACTCGGCACTGGTGAGGCCGCATCTCGAATACTGTGTTCAGTTTTGGGCCCCTCACTGCATGAGGTGCTGGAGAGAGTCCAAAGAAGGGCAACAAAGCTGGTGAAGGGTCTAGAGCACAAGTCTTCTGGGGAGCAGCTGAGAGAACTGGGGTTGTTTAGTCTGGAGAAAAGAAGGCTCTCTCACAGGGGAGACCTTATCTCTGTCTACAACTACCTGAAAGGAGGTTGTAGCGAGGTGGATGTCGGCCTCTTCTCTCAAGTAATAAGCATTAGGGTGAGATGAAATGCCCTCAAGTTGTGCCAGAGGAGGTTTAGATTGGCTATCAGGAAAAATTTCTTCACCGAAAGGGTTGTCAAGCACCGGAACAGGCTGCCCAGGGAAGTGAGGGAGTCACCATCTCCAGAGGTATTTAAAAGACATGTAGATGTGGTGCTTAGGGACATGGTTTAGTGGTGGACTTGGCAATGCTAGATTAACAGTTGGACTCGATGACCTTAAAGGTCCTTTCCAACCAAACCGATTCTATGATTCTATAAGTGCACAGTGATGATCGTAGCCCAAGTTGCAGCTTCTGGGAAGCAGTCAAATACTTTCTGTTTCAGGTGAAGCTTGAATGGTTTAGGGTTTAGGCATTTATCTTTCCCCTGAAAGAATACAAATTTTCTATAAAGACCAGAGAATTCACTAAAAAAAAGTGTTATAAGAGATTTAAACTTCCACTGAAAAACAGGAAGAGCACGGCAGGTGTCCATTCATAGTAAATTGAATGAGTGGGACATGGTCCTTTGCTGCTCTGCAGAAAAAGAGATGTCGCATGTGTTGGACCTGTTAAAGACTTCATCACCTTCACTTCTCTTCAGTGGATTTGGTGTCCAGTATGTATTTGAGAGAAAAAAGAGAGGAGGTAGAATTTAATAAATGCGGTTAAGATATTATCTATGTAATTATGCTGTGAGATCTACAGATAATATGTTTTATATGTGGAATATCTTTAATTTTGTGATAGGAAAAGCAGAGCAAATTTCTTTTTATAACTGGAAGCACTGAAAAAAAAAGCAGTTGTAAAATTATATATTGACTTCGTTTTCTGTCTGAAGCTTGCAAACTAAATAACTAGTTTTCAGACTGTTTCAAATAGTATTTGTTGATAGGCTATAGAAAAAAGGTCTTCACAAGAGTGCTGTCCCTTTAATTTTTAGCCTGTAATACACTTTAAAAGGCATCCAAAAGTATTAATTACCCACCTAAATAATAATTGTGTCTGAAAATCTACAATACATACCACGGATGGAACTGAACATGGTATAGGACATTATATCAAAGTAAAAGATCACACTTATCCTCGTTTCAGCTGGGTTAGAGCTAATTTTCTTCTTAATAGCTAGAATAGCGTTGTGTTTTGGATTTAGTATGGGGTTTGGTGTGAGAAAAATGTTGATAATATACTGATGTTTTTAGTTGTTGCTGAGAAATCAAGGACTTTTCAACTCCCCATGCTTTGCTAGTGTGCAAGTGCACAAGAAGCCGGGGGGGAGCACAGCCAGAGCAATGGATCCAGATTGGTGAATGGGATATTCCATATCATTCAACATCACGCTCAGTAGATAGATGAGAGTTGGCCATTAAGTCGCTCTCTCTCTTCTGAGATTGCGGTTTTGGGGTTTCTCTCCTCCAGGACCGCTAGCCAGGGGTGGGCTGGGCATTGGTCAGCGGGTGGTGAGCATTTGCACTGTGCATAACTTGCTTGTATATTCTATTATTATTACCATTATTATTACATTTTATTTCAGTTATTAAGTTGTTTTTGTCTGAACCCATGAGTCCCTTTACTTTTACCTTTCCGATTCTCTCCCCCATTCCCCAGGGGATGGGGAGGAGTGAGCGAGCAGCTGTGTGGTATTTAGCTGCCTCCCAGGTCAAACCACGACAACACTGTGAATAAGTTTTGTGCTCCTGGGCTAGGGGGTTGTATTACTAATGCTCAGAAGCCAAAGGGCATGTTGGGAGAGGACTACAATGGAAGGTACCTACCGTCATTTGACAGTTGTTACAGTGATGTAGTCAGAAAAGATTGGAAGTTTGACCTCCGTTTGTATTTATCTGATGTTACTGCTCTGGATCGTGAGCCAGCTCTGAGAATGAGACTTGAGGAACTTCTGACCTACAGTCAAGAATGATATCTAGTGACCCTGTTTCACATGCTGTATCTGGTGCATGAGTGTAGTTAGTGTTTTCCCAGATGATTAATTTTAGTTAGCTGTTTTGAGGCATTCAGGACATTCTTTGTTGAAAACTACGGTTGCATAGGAAATAAAGTATGTAAAACTCTATGACCTGTTTGGAAGGAAGGTTGGCTGAGTCCTGTGAGAACACTAAGAAGGAATATTTATACATAGGTCATGAATATTATATCATTTAGACCATGGCTTTCTGCCTTTCACCTAGCTTTGTGCTACTTTAGCTAGAAAGTTGTTATTGTATGGAAATACTGTCCTGACCAGTGAAATAAGATGACAGCTGCTGAGATAGGCAAGATAATATTTATGCATTCAGAAAAGGAATAAACACTCCAAGAAGTTAAGACCCCCTGTAATTCTAGGAGCAGAGGAATAAACAAAACCTATTTTTCTATTTTTCATGGAAGGATGTCCTACACTTCTAACACCCTTTCTCCACTGTTACTGCCTTAATATTGCCAGTTCTTTCTCAGATCCTTTCATCTTGGGTTTTCCTCCATCTCCTTACGCCCCCCGCCATGCCTCCTGAGCCTCCCTACACATCTCCTGCTTCCCTCCACAGCCCACCCATGAGCAAGTCAGTGTGACTATTTTGGATCTGTATGTACCTTTTTTTCTCCCTGAAATCTTTTTCTCATTTGTTTTTTAACCAGAAGTCTAAAAAAGTTACTGTGGGGTTAGGTGAAAATGACTCAGTTGAGCATTACAGAAAGGCAAAACTCAGGCAATGAACCCTTTTTCTTTTCCTTGGAGAATCAGGCTTAAAATAAAATGACAATTCTTTTGAAAAAGCATTTGCATTTTAAAATAAAAATAGCTTGTGTGTTTATATCTCTTTCATTTGTTTCAGATGATATTATGGAAGCTAAGTTTATTGCTAGGAATGATCACCACCACAACAACTATAATTTTATAAGTTATTGTCAGGCAGTGAATTTTAAATATGTAATCACCAGTATCTGTACCCATAGCCTGCCTCTAAGATATACTTCTGTGATTAGGCTACAGAAATTTATCGTGTGACCTATATATACATCAAAACAGATCAATTTTCAAATTTGCTTGTTTTTAAGCAACACAGTAAGAATAATTTGCAAAGATTATTCAGTGAGTACTTCTGAATACCAAATTCACCATTTTGTAAACAGAATATTAAGCAAAATTCATGAAATAAATTCCATTCTGTAAATTATTCACCCAGCTTTACTGTTACAACATTTTGAATTCAGAACGTCAGTGCTTCTAATCTTGGACTCAGACAATGAATGTAATATTTTCAATTGTCTCATTCTATTCATTCAGGGATGTTTACAGAGAAGTATGACACAGAAAGAAGAAAAAAGATCCTCACATTTAACAAGTCAGACATAGAGGGCAAGCATAATGAGCTGGTGGATACAGAATAAGAAATGCTGGGAGAGGGCTGAAGGGGGATGAATTACACCTGGAAATTTCTTGGAAATGAAAGTAAGTAGCTATAACTGATGAGGTAGGGAAAGGATATCTGATGGATGGATGCATAGGTAAGAATGAGACAGGCAGGTGGTGGGCTCAGAAAATGAGCTTCACAGGAGCATTTTGAATAGATACCAAAGATGACAGATTACATTTGTCCAGGCTGAGGGAGAACATTGCAGTAAATGAGATGCACAGTGATACAAGCCTGCATGACAGTTTTAGCAATCTGGAAGAATCCGTGTTTTAGAGAGTGAAACTTTAGAAAGAATCTGCTTACGTGTAGTCTTGTGAAAAGATTGAGAGGGACACTCTTGGGGTAATCACAGAAGGGAGATGTGAGACAATGGAGACCTGGCAATGCATTTGGAAATTGGAGCTGCTGACTGTCTGAGCTAATTGTATTTGACTTGGAATTGAGGAATGGGAGAAAAAGATGCTGTCAAGCAGGGAGTGCAAGTTAAAGCAATGTAGATGCAGATGCTTGGTAAGTTAGTGTCTGTGGACATGCAAGTAGAAACATGGACTCCAGGAGCGGAAGTGATGGGAGAGAGAAGATCTCAGGAAATTTTGAAAGCAGTTGCTTTGGGTAAAATATATACTGGTTAGCCTGACTGTTTGTGTGTTTGTTTTGAACTGTTTTTCTCTGTATGTTCCTGCTGTTTATGAGCCAAGTGCTGGGAAACGATGCTCCAGCTAAACCATCTCTTTATCAAATAAGCTATTTAGATGTGCTGCAGCCATGGCTGCTGGCATTTAAAACTTAACCCTGCAGACTGAAATCTTCCCTGCTTAAGATTCCTGCAGCTTCTGTTTCTCCCTCCAAGTAATATGTCTTTGACATAGGATCATTTTAAATCGTTTTTCTTGTTGAGTCCTTTTGCCTGTGTAGGCCTGCTTTCTCAACCCTTTTCCCCTCAGTTTCCTTTCTGAAACAACTCCATTTCCCTCCCTTGCCCTTTAACTGCCGCATCGAGTAAAGGCAGCATGTACTGGGGCTGGTTTATTTACCATGCATGCACTGGCTGGGTGGCTGTATGAAGATTATTATGAAATGCAGTTAAAATATGTGAACAATACTGATACTCTTATTAGAGCAATATCATATGCATAAAAATACTGTAATGTACCTTTTTTTAAGATGAGTAGTTGCAGTGTTGGGGATTACCAGTGTACTAGGCGTTGCTTCTTCCTGTTTAAAGTCAGCAGGTTTTCAATGCGTAATAGCAGAAAATGGGTAATGGAAGAAAGTTTCCGTTGCCTAGAAGCTTGCTCTCTTGGTGGCATTCAGTAACTCCGCCTTCTTTTTATCCTCTGTCTCCAGGGCCCCCACCTCATTCATCAGTGGGCCTACATTGCCTCTAGTGTTGGCTTTACCTGCAATGTATTTGAAGAAGCCCTTTCTGTTGTCCTTGACCTCTCTTGCAAGGTTTAATTCCAAGGAGGCCTTAGCTTTCCTAGTTGCCTCCCTACATCCTCTGACAACAGATTTATATTCCTCCCAAGAGGCCAGCCCCTCCTTCCATGATCTGTACACCTACCTTCCCTACCTTCCCTTGATTCCCTACCTTCAGGCATCAAGTTCAGCAGACTGATCCCTCTGGTCTCTTCAGACAGGCCTGACCTCTCTCTTATCCCTGATTTTCTTTGAAGCAAGCTGTCCCTCAGGAGGAAGTGGGAGGAAGTGGGAGCAAAAGAAATTACAGAAGCCCTCTGGCTCTGGATAAAGGCAGCCTGAGAAACACTGAAGCCCTCAATTTCTGCAGCTTTATTGACAGCGTTGTGTTTCGCAGTCTGCTTGCCCACACATCTGCAACATGCTCTGCACACAGGCCATTAACACATGCCCAAAAAGACTCAGCCCTCAAGGATTAGTTTGGATTTTGCCACATAACTAATCCAGATTTCACCCTGCCCACAACAGTACAAGAATACCAGAAAAGGCTTCAGCAAAGACTAGGGTGAGAAGAAAGCATGCACTGAGCAAGGAGTTATTCAGCGAATAAGTACATCTGATTCTTCTCTCCACAGGAATTCTACTAATAGTAGTTGACCTGGACCTTCTCAGATTAATTTCCAGTCCTGATAAACAGAATTGGAAATAGTATCTCAAAAAGTAAGCATTACATGTAAAGGTACCCAGAGCATGAATCTAGAACAGTAGTATGAGCAAATACTTTCCACCATCAAATCTACAGAAGCTGATACAAGCCCATTGCCAAGTTTGGCTCCTTAGCCTTTCCTGCTGATTGTGCAGGAGGATATATAGAAGAAGCTGAAGGTTTCTCACGAGCTGAGACAGCTGTTAGTGCTCCCTTGTCACTTTTGGAAGCTCCTAATAGTATTTGTATATAGAAAAAAACATGTAGGAGCAATCAATACTGCTGTCTGTCTGCCTGTTTTACCCAAGCCATATCTCAGGATCTCTGTCCACAAGAAGCAGAGACTGCCAACTCCCTGAAGTTTAGGAGGTTGTCTTTTCAAAGACAAATGGATGGGCAATTATATTGCAATAGCTGGTCAAAAATGTAGAAACTAGGGAAGAAAACACACGAGCATAGTGAGAAAAAGTATCAGAAGTTAAGACACTCTGGATGGATAAGAAATAGATGGTAAAAAATTCTCTAAATCAGAAGGAAGAATTAGCAGAAATCCAAATAACTGCACATGGTCATCCTTAAAAATTGTGGATGAACATAACCATTTGGAATAGAAATAAAGGGGTTACTACGAAAAGAGCTGAGCTTATGATGTCAAATACAAAAATGAAATACAAATTCTGCTCTTTGTTGAATGATTTAATTTCAGAATGACTTTTCCACTAAAGTTAGTTCCATTGCACCACTGTAAGCAAGTCTAGATCTGGGACCATATACTGCTCCTGCAATGTTCAGGCAAACCTACTTATTTCGTTAGCATCTTCCCCTTCGGAAATTTCCATAGCTGTGTAAACTAATTTAACTGCTAAATGGCACTCACTGAATGAGTAGCATTGTACATATCTGTGTACGACCAGAAAAATGGGACTGAAGTTACCTCATGTTAATCTTATTTTGAAAGTAGAAATTATAATAATACCATTGTAGGATACCCTTTAAAGTGATTGTCCCTGTGGAGTTCCTCTGATAGTAATACTGGAGAACCAGGGGAATGATTAGGACTGTTGAGATTGACCTGGTAGCTGAAACTGGATGGGTTGGAAGGGACCTTCAAAGATCATCTAGTCCAACTCCCCTGCCATGGGCAGGGACATCATTCCACTAGATCAGGTTGCTCAGAACTCCGTCCAGCCTGACCTTGAACAGTTCCAATGATGGGGCATCCACAACTTCTATGGGCAACCTGTTCCCGCATCTCACTGTAAACAAAATTCTCCTTGTATCTAGTCTAAACCTACCTTCTTTCAGTTTAAAACTGTTGCCCCTTGTCCTTGGGCCCCTACAGGCCTTGGTAAAATGTCTCTCTCCACCTTTCTTATAAGCTCCCTTTATATATTGAAAGGCCACAATAAGGTCTCCCCAGAACCTTCTCTTCTCCAGGGTGAACAACCCCAACTTTCTCAGCGTTTCTACACAGGAGAGATGTTCTAGCCCTCTATCATTTTCCTGGCCCTTCTCTGGACCTGCTCTAACATGTCCACGTCTTTCTTGTACTGGGAACCCCAGAACTAGACGCAGTACTCAAGGTTGGGTCTCACAAGAGCAGAGAGTAGAGGGGGAGAATCATCTCCCTCGACCTGCTGGCCATGCTTCTTTTTATACAGCCCAGGATATGATTGGCTTTCTGGGCTGCAAGCGCACATTGCCGTCTCATGTCCAGTTCTTCATCCACCAGTATTCCCAAGTCCTTTTCTGCAGGGCCACTGTTAACGAATTCATCCCTCAGTCTCTACTGATATCAGGGATTGCCCTGATCCAGGTGCAAGACCTTGCACTTGGCCTTGTTCAACTTCATGAGGTTATATGAGAACATTAGAATAGAAACTGCAATGACAGCAATACATCACACTTCAGAATTTCAGGGTGGACTCTTCAGTGAGTCAGATGCTCACAGGGAAGAAGGAGATTTCTCTGATTTCAGCTGAGGAGCAAGAGTGGGACCAGAAAAATAAAGCACTGCTCATAGTTCACTCCAAACTATCTGCTGGGCAGACCCTAAAGTCACTCTGCGCACCAGAGAGCAACTTACTCCATAAATATTCAAGTAAATGTCAATAGGATTAAGAGAAAAGGAGGGTACTACTCAAGGTGCCTAAAAATAGCAGCACTCAGGTCTGTTTTCTGCTATTCAAGATGATGATATACAGTAATGAATCTTCAGAGGAAATCTCTACGTTGTGATAAACTAACTTTTGAATTTTTTACTTTGTAATGTGAATATTATAGTGCATTATTAGTAGTATATTTGATTTTTATATCTTTCCTAGATACATACGCAGGAAAAGGTGTGTTGCTGTCACTGTAAGACTGGAATACATTATCGTGCTTCTTTTAAAAACCAAAATATCTGTTCTGAATATTTCAGCCATTTTTTGCATATGATTAACAGTTTCACCTCTATTAAAATTTAGTACATTTTTGTTCTATTTTAAGAATTTTTTCTTACTACTCTTAACATTTCTAGCCATTCACTGACAGCAGGACCTACTTTTATTTATTTTTCATCCCTTTTTGCTGATTTACACTCACTGTGGTCATTTGCACTGGGGCTTTCATTAATTGGGAACTAAGTACCATAGAAGAGAAGTGAGGTTGAACTTAGATTTCAAAATTAGACCATTCTATAAAAACTTAGGATATAATTTTTATTCTTAATTAACAAACAAAGAAGCTAGGAAGCACCGCATCTACTTACACTGCTATACAAAAGCCTTCTCCAAAGCTTTCTGTAACTCTGTGTCACGTCATTGGAAATGTCCTAAAGATTCTCAGTTGGCCCTCAACAAATCAAAGATTAAGGTTTGTAATTGATTAAAATAGTTGTGTGTACTGTACAATTCAGAAAAAGCTTCTCGGTAGATATGCTCAGACTGCTGAATACTGTAGAGTGATAATGTGTAAGTCTTCCAACAGGAAGGAAACAAAAATTTCTTCTACTCTTGGGAAGTCATTTTCTATGTACCCAGCTTCTGTTTGCCCTTGGTAGATACAGTATGCCTGTTTTAGACATGAACAGTACTTTTCACAGAAGTTGAGCTCTACAGTAATTGTCTTATAGTCACGTATTCTTAATTCATACCGATTTTAGGTGCAATATGACTTTTAGATTAATCTGGTAGCCCAGTAGACAGAACATGATTTCTCCATTTCCAGTGTGTCTAGAGAACAGAGTTTAATAGACTGTCCCCTGGGCAGCTCCAACAGGTCTCTTCCAACTACCAGTAGCTAAACCTTGTGTTGTATTACGTTACCTAACTGAGAAATTGGAAGTTGTAGCTGAATGATGTTCCCAGGTATAAAGTTGGGGATTCAGTGACAGTTCAGAATGGAAAATGTGGTGTATTGAAGCAACAGCCCTGCTTTTGCATTCTTCCTTGTGAATGTATGAATGTGCACCTGTCATTATGCATTTGAACTTCTAGAAGTAATGAAGGAACTGAAGTTTCACACTTCATTTCACAGGCTTACACACACAGGGGGAAATATCATTTTGTAAGTGAAACCTGCAATGGCAAGTTTAAAGATTTTCATCTAAAATATTCAGGAATCCCAACACTCTAAGGAACCTTACCAGCACCTTTGTCAAAGCACAGCTTGGAAATAAACATAAAAAATGTAATCATGGGGATGTCTCTTGTGGCAATTCTAATCTGAAATTCCTACAGCAATCAGAAATATTAAAACCACTGAAAGAAGTAACTGGAGGGAGAACTGGCTCTAGTTTTAGTCCTGTCTCTCTCAGCAGGTTTCCTGTAAAAGCCTAATAGATAATTTGTATTACAACTGTTACAGTGGAGTACTCAGCACTATTTTTTTTCATGTAAGATCCATAAATAAGTGTGTGTGGTTTGTTCTTCTTTTAATGGCTTAAATTATACTCATATCAAGAAGTCTGCTTTGCTTATGATTAAAACTAACTATGTACAAAAGAATGGGTCTGAAAATTCAAAAATTGCTGTCTTCTTTCAGGAAGAAAATCTACCCTTAACAGCACGTCCCTTGTAGATCCTTCACCTTCCTCTGAAGGGTACTTGTGCACTATTGTTACCATCTCCTAAATATTCACAAGGCTGCATTGGTATTTATTATCTCACTCCTAAGGGTTACAATATTTAGTACCCATTCACCCTAAAATAATCTATGCTACTGTCTCCATGGTCTGTTCAATGCTCTTTTGAAAAGTAAATAAATAAATGGGAAATAAAATTTGGATTGCCTTCACTATAGAGACAAGCATAGTTAAAGTGTTGTCTCTAACTCAAAGTGTATCCCACAAATAAAAGCCCTTAATGAAGATTTCACTAGTGATTTTAGCTTGAGCTGGCTGTCCTGCTGAGATAAAATTAACTGCTAATGGAGCCTTTCTCAAGCCAAATCCATTCAAGGGACATTCATTCTTCAGCACCTTATATATATATATACATATATATATATATATATACAGAAAGACCAGATTTTTTTTTTCTCACAAGGCACTGGAAGAAAAATTTACAGTGCAATTCAGGTTGAAGAAATACAGGACATTCCTGGATACCTTAATGTTATATACAGGTGATCAAGTGAATACAGGATTACCTTGGAAGGTAAATACGGAAGTATTGCATAACCATCCTTTGCTCAAGGATACTCTTCCTTGAGAAAATAAAAGCTTTCAGTGGTATATGTATGAGGAAAAATATATTATGCTGTTCAAAGTTTATTCTATTAACATATATAGAGTATCTATATAACTGTATCACACATATAGCCTTTAGATAGAGTAACTAAACATAGATATTCTTCAGCCCTTTCCATGTCTTGATTTCTTAACCTCCTTTTAACATATTTTATTTTAACATATACTATTTTAACATATATTTCTTCAAATTCAGTTGAGTTTTCAAATGCACCAAATCCTGCTTGTGGTCTCACATGTTTCTATTCTTCCAATGACTGGAAATATTTATTTCTGCTTAAGTAATTATGTGTTCATAATCATTGTAATTTTAAGTTGGCAGGAAAACTTGGAATATTGAACAGTTTCTCTACACTCCACACCCTGTTTACAGCCACAGTATACAAAGTGTATATGCTATATTTAGCTGAAGAGAAGCTTATTACTAAACTGTTTCTTATCACTTATGAGCAATCTGTCAATAGCCTGAAACTCTCCTACTGCTGGGAGATATTCTATAAAATTTCATTTTGTAATATTGAAATAATAACAAACAGCAGTTGCAATGATATCAGTTTCCTCTTAAAGAGCTTGAGAGTGAAAAAAATAAAAATAAGCACAAGTGAGAGGGGTAATGGCTTAACGAATAGCCATTTAATACTCTTCGCCTTCCTCACTTAACTTTTCTCACAGAGAAAGCTAACTTTTCTGGTTTGGGTGTGGGTTTTTTCCCTGCATGGAAGAGCATTATTCTTACAATACCTGCCTCTCCTTTCACCTGTAGCCTATGCATGTTTCCCCTCTCCTACACAAATACAGACACATTCTTCTAGGTGCATGCGATGTGTACTGATTAGTTAACACCTTTCAAAATACAATATGCAAAAAAACTATCGAGAATTTTACTGAGCAAATATATCTGCCTTTTCTGACAAAATTTGTGCTTATTTTCTTGATAACAGTATTATTTGCACTCTCATCAAACCAGCAGTTGACCCCAAACTGGGGGGGGACCAGTCAATTTGCTCTAGGACAGGGCTGCCATCCTGAGGGACATGGACAGGTGGGATGAATCGACTGGCAGGAAAGTCTTGAAATTCAACAAGGACATGTACAAAGTCCTGTCCTTGGGAAGGAACTTCCCTGGAACTGATACTTTTTAGTATTATTATTTTTCCTCCATTGGCAATAATAAAATGTTTTCTTTTTTTCTGATTTGTGACCTATATTCCTATGGAGGAGAGGGAAGGGGAGGGGAGGAGAGAGGAGAGAGAAGAGGGAAAAAGAGAGAAAGAAGGCAGGCAGGAAGGAAGGAAACTAATTTTGGAAAAAAAGCCCTTTTTTCTATATATTTTATTATACATAACTTTACTGCTCAGATGAGGCACAGAGTTGCATTGTTTGGAGCTGCAACACTGCAGTGTCCCTGGTGATTGCCCAGCAGATCATCATCTGCCAGAATGTCAGCCTTTCTTTATCTCTCTCTAATGATTGTCAGTAAAATTACCACCTCAGTTTCCTTGGCTGATGAAATGCTGTTAATATTTCTCTTCTTAGCTAAAAGTGAACAGAATCAGCACTGATGTCAGACCCTTACCTCTTACAGTCAATCCCACGTGTTACTGATATTGTTTCAATGGGAGTGAGCAATACATAGTTCTTTGAAAGAAGATCATCATATGAACTGAAATGGGAACTCTAGCGGTCATCTGACCTGGGCTAAGCATCTCCTTCAGGAAAAGATGAATCCCATACACTAAAAAGATTCACACTTACCCTATAAAATCGTACTTTTCTCTGTTGACTGTGAGGATAGTCAGATGACTCGTTCTATGTTATAAATAGTATAGTTTCACCTCTATCTCAGAACTACAGAAGAGAAAGAATTAATAAGACCATGTGAAGAGGCAGAAGGGCAGATTGAACATCGAAGGTCATAAGAGTCAGGTGAATTTTAGAAGTAGGACAGGGCAAGTTCTGGGAAATCAAACAGTCCTTCAGGAAATCTTATCTCTAGAAAGACAGATGAACCAGTGGAGAACCTTTCTACACTCTGTATGTCAGTTTCTTTTCCACTCTTAGAGATAAATCCAGGCTCAGAACAGCATTTATTGGAGAATACAAAGTTTAAGTGAGGCCTGTGATTACATTAACAACAAAATCAATGACTTCTAGCTTATTAATTTTGTTCTCAAGATCTGAAAATAGTTTCTTAAGGAGCAAAGTCAGATCCTGACTGTCTCTTAGTCAGAGTAAGTTCCATAGGTACTCCTCAGTCTGCACTTTCTGGAGCACATCTTAGCTTCCTGAACACCTAGGTTGCGGAGCATATAAATACATAAGGAGGTGGTTTCTTAAGACTCATCCCAGCATGAAGCCAGGATTCAGAATGCGAATGCACCTGAAACTGGAAGCTGAGAAGTGTTCTCAGCCACTGCAGTAAAGATCTATGCCTTTCTAATATTTTCATTATCCTGTTTATCCATATTTCATTCCATCTGCAGGACTGAACTACATGGTACCTCAATAATATATATTTCTTTTATGAAAGCTGAAACGTCTTCCCTCTAAATGAATACAGCAAAATTCAGCCTTAAGATTAAATTCTTGCAAGTATAACTCTGTAAGAAATCTTTGAAGTTATTACTATCTCCCAGTGGGCTTTTCTTTCATCTGTTTTATGCCCTAAGTTATATAGCAGGAAAATTAGGAAAAGGCCATGGTATATGGCAAAGTGGTGCTTCAGAATTATTTGGGCTTCATTATTCTTGTCCATGACTTCTAGCTCAGCAGCAAACAGGATACCTTTTTAACTGGTATGAGACAAAGACTGGAAAAAAGGGAGATTCTCCCTATTCTAGTTTTATTTTAAGTCAGCAATCTCAGCACTCATCACAGGGAGCAATTCATTTGATATCCATATTCTACCTCAAGACGTCATTGACATCTCCCATATTTCCTTCTACCCAAATCCTTCTCCAAATATATCTCTGCAAATCAGTAATAACTTTACAATATTGTCGTTCAGGATGGGACTCACACTACCCAGCATCAGTCACACAAAAATTAAGCCTCTAATTTAAGCTACTCATCTATACTCTTTCTATGGTCACTGAAGAGAAAAATGAACTTCCAGGGCATGATGTATTCCATTCTGAATTCTGGAATCCTCATTTTTTTTACCCATTTACTACAGCAGGACTCAAATGTCTATATCTCTGCTTAATCAGCTGCTTCCATGCCCAGACTGTCATTTGATATACAAGACCCCTCCCATGTTGTCATCAGCATGCTTTTTCTGAGAAATGGCTGAAAACCAGGTTTATGTGGGCCATGATGGCCACAGACTGGGAAGGCTTAGTTTGTGAAACCCTCAGAAGACTCTAGGCAAGTTGTTATCATCTTCTCATGTATGACTCGCCCCATGCCTTTGAAAGTGCACTACAGAGTGCATGTTCCTGCTCCCATAAAGTACCCCAAAACAAGAACAAGATTGCATGAGTGTGTTGACTGCTAGTGCTAAGATACTGTTTGTCAGCACAACAGCAAGATCATGTTTAGCTCAAAAAATCCTGTATTTTGGCATTCCAGGTCAGGGATGTTACTAATTGCTAAGTGGGAGGGAGGGCAGACGTGAGTATTTTGGGCAGCTTATCGTAGTAAGACTTGAACAAGTCAATCTAAAATACAGATTCTAAGGAAAGAAATGTCAAAGAAATATGCTGGAGAGAAACTAGATAGGTTATTCCACTGAGTGGTGAAGTGTGTGTGCTCTTTATCTGGAGGTGGTATAAATGCAGTTCAGAAAAGCCTCCACTGAGCATGGCCTAAGTATACTTGATCCTGAGGTAGCTTCTAGATCTACATTTCTGTCTAGTTAACAAAGAGTTAACTGACCTTTTTCAAATTAATCAAAACCTGCTTGTTTTCTTGATGTTGTGTGAATACAAATTAAAGCCTAGTTCTGTTTGCATTTTTAAGTATTCTGTACGTTTTTCCACTGCACAGATTTAGCAGAAAAGCTTTGAAACACAGTTGAATTGTGTAACACTGTGAAGCTTAACATCTGTCAGCTTAAAATACTTAGGTCTGTGTTTTTTTGCTAGAAATTAATTCTACATGTTGGATACAATATTATTTATAGATTCCTAAAATCTCTGGGATACTATAAAAAAACCTCCTGTTTTTTAAAGGTTTTAAAAGTTTTCAAGATAGGATTTGAGAATAAGACTGTCTTCAAATGGACACAAGAATCTCCTTCAGTTTCTACCTTAGTGTTTGGTTCTCTTAGCTTCTGTCTCTCGGCTTTTCAAAATTAATTCCTAAGCAGTGAAATCTTGTGCCTAAGTTTCAAGGTAACTCTGCAATGCTTTTATGACACCGCATTCTGCTTTTGGAAATAGTTCAGTGTATGGAAAACCCCTCCCACGTAAGCAGGAATGGATTCCAAGAGTTGACCTATGAAGTTCAGAAATCTGTTCATCTGGTAATGCTCATTTTTTAAAAGAAATGTCTTACGATAAAACCCAGCTCCTTTCCCAGGAGCCTAATTATGAAGCAATTGCTCTTACCAGGCCTGAGGGCATTTTATTTTTAGTGAGTTTAATGATGCTACATGCTGGCAAGTTCAGGAGTATTTTTCAGGAAGAGCTGTATTCAAACTCTTTCTATAGCACCTACGTGGCAGTCTTAAGCATAAATCTTTCAGTATCCAATATATGGAGGAATTCTTTCATCTACACGTAAATTCAGAGTGCTGTTTCCTTTACAAAAGGAAAAGAGACAAATAGTACTTGCTGTGTAGACTTATTATCTAGCATTTTAAAAGGGTTTTTTTCACTAGTTAAAATAGAGACATGTTAGAAGGCCTACAGTTTACATGATGTCAACATCAGGTTTGCATGCAACAGTCATGGCATACAGTCACAGTGTGTAAATGATTTCTCTCTTCTGTAGGCAAGTATGAAATTGTAAAAATCACACCAAATATGTCTGATGAATATAAAATGTCCTGGCTAGCATTCTGCCTTATGTGAGGTAGTTTCAATGTCAAAATAAAGAAATGTTTAACAAAATAAGCAAATATTAAAATAATCATGCATAACTTAAGACACACATTTCAGTTTAATGTGACTGCCCTCCTCCAGATGTAAGAACGGTCTTAATTTGCTATAGGTATCCCCGGTATTAAAACTACTGAACAACAAGATCTTCCTCAAGGTTACATAAGCTTTAATTTATCCGTCTTGAAATTAATACGTTAGCTAGTTTCTCTTAGCTTACCTAAGTATCCTCCATATTCATTTAAATCATTTAAGAAATTAAGATACAGTTATGAATGCTCTTTGCACAAATGGAAACATTGCATCTCAGGTATATGAAGGGCTAGCCATATGTTGTCACGGTTTTGCTATGGATCCTCTAGATCTGACACAATACTGGAATGTTTAAAAGGAAATAGCCTAGGCTGATGGAAAGTGAAATCATTTTTCTCTAGTCCCTCAGAGGGACTAGAAATTAGAAGGTGGAAAAACTTGACACAAGAAAACAAAGGATTTAAGTATTAATGGTGGGTTTTACAAAACATAGCATCAGGGAGACCTGTATGCTACAACAAGGCATGCTCTTAGCTATGGTTCCTGTCCGGCTCCTATGTCTGGGCTTGCTCCTCAATATAAAGCAGGTAGCCCCAGAAGAGGATACCCTTCTGGTTCCTGTCCAAATAAAAAGTCAAGATATGGGCAGGGTTCACACACAAACTGAGGACTTGGGAAGCACTCCCAGGACCTGCAAGTTGGACACAGGCTCTAAGGCTCCCAAGCATCTTGAAAGAAATGGAGCGGGACACTTATGAAAAAATGTGTGTTTTCAGATAAGATAAAAGTGGAAGGAGACAGACAAAAGAGAAAAATAGAAGGAAATATACACAAACATGGCATTCCTGAAGAAGAAATTATATTATATTCGGGAGGCTGAAATGGAGATAGACTGGTGGAGCCAGGCTCTGCCTTCCCTGCAACAAAAATGGGAGCACCTGCCGGAGAGCTCCCAGGATCGAGGGGCCCCTGTACTCTGCCCTTCTCAGGTGGAAAACAATAACCTAGAGGAGAGGAGTGAGTGGAGGCAAGTCTATGGCCGTGGCAAAAGGCAAGTGCCCTCCTTGCCTACCTCGCCTCCACAGGTGCCTCTGGGCAATAGATATGAAGCCCTAGTGGAATACAGCCGGTCCAATGGGGATGTGGTGGAGAGGCAACCTATATCAGAGGTCCCACCACAGTCAGAAAAACCTGACAGGCGTATAGCTACCTCCTCCACAAGGAAGAAGAGAAGAGTTTTAGTGGTTGGAGACTCCTTCCTAAAGGGATCTGAGGGCCCAATATGCAGAGCTGACCCCCATCACAGGGAGGTCTGCAGCCTGCCTGGAGCCCGAATCAGGGATATCACCAGGCAACTCGCCAACCTGGTGAAGGCCACAGACTACTACCCCCTGCTGATCTTCCAG
Source organism: Nyctibius grandis (assembly GCF_013368605.1). Lineage (NCBI taxonomy): Eukaryota > Metazoa > Chordata > Aves > Nyctibiiformes > Nyctibiidae > Nyctibius > Nyctibius grandis. The sequence continues at coordinate 109,754,717 of NC_090659.1, forward strand.
ACAGGTGGGGAAGAAGCTGCATCGTGTAGTCTGAGGGGGATGAAGAAAGACTACAAGGCCCTAGGACGGTTGGTGAAAGAGTCTGGGGCACAAGTTGTTTTCTCCTCCCTCCCTCCATTTTCAGGTGATGAAGTGGGATGGAACAGTAGGATTCTCTCTGTTAATGCCTGGCTACGAGACTGGTGCTACAGGCAGGGCTTTGGGTTCTTTGATAATGGCTGGTTTTATAAGACACCAGGCGTGACAGTGATACATGGGAAAGATTTATGTTGTAAGGGCAAAAGGGTTCTGGGACAGGAATTAGCAGGGCTCATTCAGAGAGCTTTAAACTAGATTCGAAGGGGGATGGGGTAGTAGCTGGGCTTGCACCACTGGGGCAACGCTCTAGTGTTGAGGTAGACCAGGAGGCCTCCCATCCCCCTGGGGTGAAATCGGTGTGCCCCGCTCGCTCCCTGAAATGCCTGTACACCAATGCACGCAGCATGGGGAATAAACAGGAGGAGTTAGAAATCCGTGTTCGGTCGGGGGGCTATGATCTAGTGGCAATTACAGAGACTTGGTGGGACGCCTCGCATGACTGGAATGTGGTCATGGATGGCTATGTCCTGTTCAGGAAAGACAGGCCGCTAAGGAGAGGTGGTGGAGTTGCTCTTTATGTGAGTGAGCAGCTAGAATGTATTGAGTTTTGTCCAGGAGCGGATCAGGAGCGAGTTGAGAGTTTGTGGGTGCGAATTAAGGGGCAGGCTGTCAGGGGTGATACTGTTGTGGGTGTCTATTACAGGCCACCGGATCAGGATGAGGAGGGTGATGAGGCCTTCTACAGGCAGCTGAGAGCAGTCTCGCAATTACAGGGCCTGGTTGTCATGGGGGATTTCATCTACCCTGATATTTGCTGGGAGGCCTACTCAGCCAGCCATCCTCAGTCCAGGAGGTTCCTCCAGTGCATTGATGATAACTTTCTGATGCAAATGGTGGATGAGCCAACTAGGAGAGGAGCGCTGCTGGATCTTATCCTCACTAACAAGGAGGGTCTGGTTGAAGAGGTGAAGGTTGAGGGCAGCCTTGGTTGTAGTGACCATGAGATGGTAGAGTTCAGGATCTCATGTGGCAGGAACAGAATAGCTAGCAGAATCACAACCCTGGACTTGAGGAGGGCCAACTTTGGCCTTTTCAAGCAATTGCTAGGGGAAATCCCATGGGACAGGGTACTAGAAGGTAAGGGGGCCCAAGATAGTTGGTTAGCATTCAAGGACTGCTTCTTCCGAGCTCAAGATCAGAGCATCCCAGCAGGTAGGAAGTCAAGGAAGGGTACCAGGAGACCTGCATGGTTGAACAGGGAACTGCTGGGCAAACTCAAGTGGAAGAAGAGGGTGTACAGATAATGGAAGGAGGGGCTGGCCACTTGGGAGGAATATAAGTCTGTTGTCAGAGGATGTAGGGAGGCAACTAGGAAAGCTAAGGCCTCCTTGGAATTAAACCTTGCAAGAGAGGTCAAGGACAACAGAAAGGGCTTCTTCAAATACATTGCAGGTAAAGCCAACACTAGAGGCGATGTAGGCCCACTGATGAATGAGGTGGGGGCCCTGGAGACAGAGGATAAAAAGAAGGCGGAGTTACTGAATGCCTTCTTTGCCTCTGTCTATACTGCTGCAGGCTGTCCTGAGGAGCCCCGGACCCCTGAGGCCTCAGAAGAAGTCAGGATAGAGGAGGAATCTGTCTTCATTGATGAGGGCTGGGTCAGGGACCAATTAAGCAATCTGGACATCCATAAATCCATGGGCCCTGATGGGATGCACCCGCGGGTGCTGAGGGAGCTGGCGGAAGTCATTGCTAGGCCACTCTCCATCATCTTTGCTAAGTCGTGGGCAACAGGAGAGGTGCCTGAGGACTGGAGGAAAGCGAATGTCACTCCAGTCTTCAAAAAGGGCAAGAAGGAGGACCCGGGTAACTATAGACCAGTCAGCCTCACCTCCATCCCCGGAAAGGTGATGGACCAACTTGTTCTTGATGCTGTCTCTAGGCACATCAAGGATAGGGGGATCATTAGGGGCACTCAGCATGGCTTCACCAAGGGGAAGTCATGCTTAACCAACTTGATAGCCTTTTATGAGGACGTAACCCGGTGGATAGATGATGGTAAAGCTGTGGATGTGGTCTATCTTGATTTCAGTAAAGCGTTTGACACTGTCTCCCACAGCATCGTCGCAGCTAAACTGAGGAAGTGTGGTCTGGATGATCGGGTAGTGAGGTGGATTGTGAATTGACTGAAGGAAAGAAGCCAGAGAGTGGTGGTCAATGGGACAGAGTCCATTTGGAGGCCTGTGTCTAGCGGAGTCCCTCAAGGGTCGGTACTGGGACCAGTTCTATTCAATATATTCATTAATGACTTGGATGAGGGAATAGAGTGCGCTGTCAGCAAGTTCGCTGATGACACAAAATTGGGAGGAGTGGCTGACACAATGGAAGGCTGCGCAGCCGTTCAGAGAGACCTGGACAGGCTGGAGAGTTGGGCGGGGAGAAATTTAATGAAATATAACAAGGGCAAGTGTAGAGTCCTGCATCTGGGCGAGAACAACCCCATGTATGAGTACAAGTTGGGGAGAGACCTGTTGGAGAGCAGCGTAGGGGAAAGGGACCTGGGGGTCCTAGTGGACAGCAGGATGACCATGAGCCAGCAGTGTGCCCTTGTGGCCAAGAAGGCCAATGGCATCCTGGGGTGTATTAGAAGGGGTGTGGTTAGCAGGTCAAGAGAGGTTCTCCTCCCCCTCTACTCTGCCCTGGTGAGGCCGCATCTGGAATATTGTGTCCAGTTCTGGGCCCCTCAGTTGAAGAAGGACAGGGAACTGCTAGAGAGAGTCCAGCGCAGAGCCACGAAGATGATTAAGGGAGTGGAACATCTCCCTTATGAGGAGAGGCTGAGGGAGCTGGGTCTCTTTAGCTTGGAGAAGAGGAGACTGAGGGGTGACCTCATTAATGTTTATAAATATGTAAAGGGCAAGTGACATGAGGATGGAGCCAGGCTCTTCTCAGTGACATCCCTTGACAAGACAAGGGGCAATGGGTGCAAGCTGGAACACAGGAGGTTCCACATAAATATGAGGAAAAACTTCTTTACGGTGAGGGTGACCGAACACTGGAACAGGCTGCCCAGAGAGGTTGTGGAGTCTCCTTCTCTGGAGACATTCAAAACCCGCCTGGACGTGTTCCTGTGTGATATGGTCTAGGCAATCCTGCTCCGGCAGGGGGATTGGACTAGATGATCTTTCGAGGTCCCTTCCAATCCCTAACATTCTGTGATTCTGTGATTCTGTGAATTCACAGTCAGGAAGCCTGCATAGTAGAGAGAGGCAGCAATTCTTATTTGAAAATAACAGACAGGTGCAGCCAAAGTCTGTAGCAATAGCATCTATTTATAAATTCTCCCTATACCAGGAAGAGCTATCTGCTAATAAGAAGTTATAGTCTCTTCACTGTTTTCTATGGTGATGTTTTGCTTTTTCTAATTCTCTTCCTGATGTACTTTTCTAGCAGAGCAAATAGTAATTATGAATTATAATCATGTATCACTATTCTTACCCAACAGCGAACTCAGCCAGGATAGTATCAAACAAAGCTGCAAGCAATTTCTCATTTAGGAAAATAGAGTTTTCTGTATTACTGCTAGGGGAAAATGTTGTCATATCTCAGCTGATGGCGTACACTGTTCTAGATGTAATGATCTTCTTTGGTTATAATGGCGATGAACCACTATGCATTTGCGTGTCAGGTTTTGACTGCACCTGTTTGCAAACTCCGGTAATTATGCTCTGTTGTCTAATTGCTTACTTTATGGATATTTTCCTCACATGTTTTTAAGCAATGCTATTTGATTGCAGATAACTAATGGTAGGGATCTCTTCTCATTATCATACTTCAATATTTGATTTGTCTGATTGCCGCAGGTGGAAACAATAGGTGATGCGTACTGCGTTGCAGCAGGGCTCCATAAGAAAAGCCTTAGTCATGCTAAAGCCATTGCTCTGATGGCACTGAAGATGATGGAGCTTTCAGAAGAGGTCCTCACTCCAGATGGGAGCTCTATTAAGGTAACCTCTTTGCTCTTTATTCTCAGCTAGTCAGTAGTACACGGGCCTGATTAATTCCACCGTCTTCATTCAGTAGAAATCTGTTTATCACTAGGAGAATTTAAAATTGCATCAATACATCCCAGTCTTTTTTATGGACATATTTTTCACTGGTGCCCATCAACAATCATGTAAGGTATGCCTTACTTCAGTAAGCCCAGTAGCGACTAGCTGTCTCCTTGTCATATGCACTGAATTTATTTGTGGCTGGAGGGCATTAGATGCTCTCCTGGAGCCCTTCTTCTAATTCAGTTTAGTGTGAGAAAACGACATTTCACATGATCCAGAACCGTCCCATGCTACAAGCCAAAGCACAGTATGCGATGGCAATTGGGAAATTAGGTTCAGAAGTAGGCTCCTGATCTGAACTTCTGCACTACTGTAGAGGCACTCAGAGTTTTCTGCAGCTCTAAGGGGCCACATGTCTCTCTTCTAAATAGTTGTTGACCTGTTGTATAAAAGAAGAATGTGTAGACTGCCCGCTCTTTCTCGGTATTAACGTGCTTCCTTTCCACGCAATTCTAGTTCCTTCTCCTTGATTGCTACAAGAGGTATCAGGAGGTGGAAAACTACATGTCCTTTTGCACCGTTTTACAGTTCAACTGCCGTTCTTCTTCTATTGATCTTCTACCAATCTTTAGCTGCTGGCATTTGGAATTGATAATGTTAATAGATAATGTTTTAGAAGATGGAGATTCAGCAGGGAAAATAGGACATGTGCCTTATATGTTCCTTTCTTTTTCAAGGATCAGATTACACATTGTTTTCAATATGTGTACTCACTCCTATTTCTGATTAGATTGTTCTTCCCTTAATACAAACCTTTTGTTTTCAGAGAAAATGTGGGGATTATGTAGAACAATTATTCAACACTGTCTAAAGCCTATAACAAAAGCCATATGTAGCTGAATGAGAAGGCCAGACAGACTTCTTACGGGATGATTTACATCGCAGTTGAAATGCACTTTGTAAACTGCAGTTCCTCATGTCTGTTAAAAAATGAAGATTGCATCCAAAATGCTTTTTTTTTTTTTCTTCAAAAAAGACCTTTTTTTGAAGGTTTAGAACACGACAGAAAGATGGTAAAATTTTTAAAAATGTATTCAAGGATGTTGCTGTGATCCTCCTTGAGCAATGAAATTGTATACTTCTGAGTTGCAAATCTTCCCTATCTATTAGTTAGGTCATATCTTGAACTATATTCCTTGACCTCTTTGTGTAAGGTGAATCAAGAGAGATTTAATCCAAATGAATTGTTCCGCCCGGAAGGGAGAGTGTGGATGCAAGGCAACCAAGCTAGAAATTCCATGAAATATGATAACATAATACTCAAATTAAAATATACTGAATTCTGGGTGAAGTATTTTTATTTTTAGATATTGATGCTGTTGATGATTTTTTTTAAATGTTAAAATAAAATACTTATTTGGTCATTGAAAAATGTCCACATATTCATAAGAACCACTTTCTGAAAAAATATCTTGGACTATGGATCTTGAAGAAAATTTTAAAACTTCTTATGGACATTCTTCAAACAGAATAAGCATTACAAGACAATTGTTGTCTGAAGACATCAGAAGAGATAGCATTTTCATTTTTGATATAGGACTGTTTCAAACTCATATTAATTTAATCCTATTAAAATAGATTTTCTAGATTGTTTGATGATATTTCTATTTTTCCAATGACTATAGCTTATTAATACATTCTGTCTACACTGTCACACTCTGAGAGTGCTGTCTTCCAGATCCTTGTCATCTTTTCACTTTCTTTTGAGTGATTGCTGCAATTGTAGGGAAATTTTGAAGGTGTATATTTTACTCTGAGACTCACAGTTTGTGTCTGTTTTCATTATTACTGTCATTAATTTTCAGAAAATTCCTCATGATTTCAGTGGCTGCATAAGAAAACCTATAAAAGAAAGACTATAAAGACAGTGCAGAGGAAAAATGCTTGCATAGCATAAAATGCTAGGAATAACCAAATATTTTCAAAAAGGGCTAATAAACCTCCTTTAGAATTCAGGAGAAAAAAAGTCAGTTCATCATACTTAAACTAAAAGTAGAAGTACTGAGAGGCTCCTCAGTGGGTGTTAGTTGTCCTATTTTCAGTTTTAGGTGTAGTAGATTTCAGGGCAGGAGGGATGGTGATATCAACTAATATCACCTCCTGCATGACAAAAGCTGTAGAATGTTGTTGTTACCTTTGTACCTAAGCTGGTAAATCGTGTTTAGAAAAGCTTATCTTTCATAAGCACATTTTGATTTGATTTTAAATATATTAAGCTTAGACTTCCTCTCACATGGATGCCTACCCTGTAAAACTATTGTAATAAGGACTTTTGGAGAATCCTACTTTAATTTGTCCTAGTTTAGGTATATACTATATGGTGAGATGAATCACGCCCTAAAAATGTGTATTTTCTCAGTTGTCTGTAAGGGAAGTCTATGGACTTAGCCTAAATGTGGATGTCTACACGGTAAGCTTCTACACTCTGTCAGATGAATCCTCCTACAAGTGGCAAAGAATGCAGTTTTTCTTATTGGATATGTCAGTGATCGTCACAGTTGAAAACATATGCATTATTTTTAAATTGAGTTGTCATGACTTTACCCTCCAGCCAATGTTGAATTGGCTAGAGTGATGCCTATTTTTGTTAGCTGCCAGTTTAAAAAACATGAAGGTGCCCATCATGCCACAGATTCCTGTTAACAAATGCTCCGTGTGCATAATAATGTCTTAAAGCTGCATCAGGGGAAGTTCAAATTGGATATTAGGAAAAAGTGGTCAGGCACTGGGAACAGGCTCCCCAGGGAAGTGGTCATGGCCCCAGGCCTGTTGCTGTTCAAGCATTTGGGCAATGCTCTTAGATACATGGTTTAGCTTTTAGATTGCCCTGTCTGGAGTCAAGAGTTGGACTTGATGATCCTCATGGGTCCCTTCCAACTCAGGGCAGTCTCTGGTTCTATATTCTACCTGAAGTTTAAGGAACCCCTAGGTGTGTGTAACAGTTACTATGGACTCAACACAGAACCATTAATAGGAGACTTACTGCATGACACATTTTACAATTAAGCCTTGCCATTAAAATATTTCAATATTCATTGACATTAGATAGAAAGTACACAATATAGCCTATAAGACATTTGTAAGTGGCCTGACTTCTAAACAGTGAATTAAATTCTACTATAATGTGGTTACTTTGGGCTGGTTGTGTTGATATGGACGGCAAAACAAGTGCAGTATTTTGACTGTATTTTGACCTTAATTCTTATCTGTGATTCATGTTGCCAAGCTCAAGTCACATTTCCTGAGTCCTTGCCAAGTGTGTTGGATATAGAATGCTGATGCAGCTTTTGTTTTCTTGTATCGAAAAACCTGCATCAGTATTTGGATACTTGAAAAGAACTTGAAATCAGAGGGCAGTTTTCCTCATGCTCAACTTTTGATATCTTTGACAGCTTTCATGAGTTGCTGTGACTAAATTCCAACTTTATTCTTTAGGATAGTCTGATTGCTATTTTGAAAAAGTACAACAATTACTTCACTGAGTCTGAGACAATTTTTCAAAATATAATTCCGAAAAATAAGGGACCTTCTGATCTCAAGAGTAAACAACAGTGTTCTGTTTTCTCCTCCACCCCACCCCTGCAAAGTGGCTGATAAGCCTTGATTACATGGGAAGAAATTATTCTCAGCCATTTTATATAATACATGACACCACAGTTATTTGAAGTTCGATTTCTGTTAGTAGGCTAGCAATTACAGCACAGTTATTCTGTTCTGATTGTGTTTTCCAGTAAGAAGCAAACATGCTAAATTCTTCTCGGTGTTCGCAGGGGATTTCTTTTCTGGAGGCATCTCCCTGTTTAAGCTCTCTGAGGTCATCACTGAAAACTGCGAGTTCCTAAGTTACTCCCCAGGTTTGTGGGGTGTGACAGATACGATGCACATTTAAGAGGCTAATTACTTAGGGGTGACATTTTCTCAGAGAGTCATTATGAATCTGTTTGGCTTGCCCTGGTTGCAAAGATTTCAGCTCTACGGAAACCTAACTGCAATTATGAAATGTGGCGCTTTTTCTTTGATGAATACTCAATTAGATAAACTGACTTTATGATTATGGTTTATGGAGTATATGTATTTTCTAAATTACTTTGATGGATATATTTTGTTGTCATCTCAGGACTGAATTCACCAGAATGCAAATATTTACTTTTTGTAGTGCTTGATATGTTCATCACTATGATAGCAGAAGATATCTTATTCAATGACACTTAGTCTCAGAGAGAGACTCAGGAAGATAGGAAGAGAAAGTAAATGAATGAATGAAAAAATACCATATCACATACGTGGGAATTTAGGGTAAGATTTTCACCTATAAAGTGCATTAGCAGACAATCAAATGAAGTTTGTTATCTGGCTACACGGTTATGATTTGAAAGTATTCATTGTAGCGATCACAAAAATACCTTGTCTGTACAGCCATGTACACTTTATGAAAAATCTGCCCCTTAGAGCAATGCTCATGTGGCCAGTAAACAGTGGTGGACCTCAGGATGGTGACAAGGTATATGAAGCAGGTGTGGTTGATATCCAGATGATGCTCCCACCCCCCGAGTCAGAGCTCATAGCACGCTGATGAGAGCACCATGGTGTGCAGCTGACACACACTCAGGCATTTGACACTTCCAGCAGAGCCAAAGGCAGCAGAAATGCAGAAGCAGAGTGGAGTCCCCGAGCCTGCGCTCCTTATACCTGCACGAATAACCTGTGTCTTGCAGGGTAATGAAACAATGTTTTGCAGAAAGGGAGAGCGAGCTATATTACAGCAGCCTCCACAAATCCTATCATCAGGGTTGTAACACAGTCTGCTCTTTTCGAAAGAAATACTGGTAACAGAAAATGGGCTGATGGTTCACCTTGAGTGATAGAGGTGGCTTTGGGTCCTTCTATGATTTTTTTTTTTTAACTCTGTTCTATTTGAGGCAAAATCCCATTACTTTAGCATGAGCTAAGGCCTTAGTACAAATAAGGATTTTTGGCTCAGACACTGCATGTAGAGTTGAATATACATTTATATCCTTTCAGCAAAACACTTTTTAGTCCAGAAGCACTCATTTGATTTAGGTTCTGTACAACTAATTATACGTAGTGCCCTACGACTGTAGTTTGAAAATATTGATTTAAAATTGCCTTCTGAATTTAAGTGTTACTTGAATTTAGGGTATGCTTCATCTTTTACTACATTTTTTTTTAGATAAAGTGGAAGTACTTTAATTTTAATAGCTAGAGATAATGCTGTAAAAAGAATTCTCCAGAGCATTGACCTTTAGAGATAAAGGTCGCAATGCAGATCTCATTTGATGTGTTAAAACCCATAGGATATTATCAGTGGCATCACTTTTTATCATGCTTCAAATCTTGGCTAGTTAATTAATATGCAGTGTATATCCCAAAGAAACAGAAAGGCTTCCTTTTCAGTTTATTGTTAAAAGGGCTGCTCTGGCAGAACATACCTAGTTTTGGCTAATGAGATTTCCCAAGAGGTTGTTCTCTAAGATTATCTGCTTATTTTTGTAGTATATGAAGGTGGTCCTAATAGGGTTATGAAAAGATACAGAAATGGGAACACACAGAGAAAAAGTAAATGATTTACATGAAGCTGCTGACGTTAACTGCAATTATGTAGATCTGTTGTATACAGGTGTTCCTGTCTAAAACATAAAGATTGGGCCCTACCACGGTAATTCAAAACGTTTTAAAATATATTCCTCTACAGCAGAAGAATGTCATGTATCTTTCAAATGGTTATGTTACAATAACATAAGAATTAGGCCTGTGAATTCTGTAATCACAAACTGAAGCAAATACATATGCTTACCTTTCTTTTTGCTTGCCTGCTAATGTCTAGTTCATGAAATAATATAAATCAAGTAGTGCAGAAAATTTCTAGCTGGTATTGGCTTCAATTTGATTAAGTTTTTCTCAGGTGGGATAGATGGGACCTTGTATTTGCAAAGCACATAATCTGGTCCTTGGCTCAGTTGTTTCTTTGTTATAAAAAAAGAGTGCTTGATGCACTTGCAGCTTCTGACTTTCAGATGTGCGTTGCCAAACCTATTTTATTATTGGATTTATAAGCTGCACTCACAGTGTAGTCTGGTGTTAGCACTATCAACACAAGAGCCTGTCTTCATCTATCAGCTAGAGAAAGAAGAACAGCATGGCAGAGGAACCATTTCGTGTGAAGGGTGGGATTAACCTCATCTAATTTCAAACACTGACAGCGTGAACGGCTACATCTCAACTTGTTACCGTAGTTCCCTCTTTAAATGGAGAGAGTAAAACTATTTTAGTCTGTATTCATCTGACATGCTTTCAGCATCTACTTTATAATGAAATATTTGAATGAGTATTTGTCAGATAAGTCCTGCCTCAAGGGTGAACAGGCTGATGAGCTCTCAGAAGGATGGACGATCCCGCTGGAAGGAGCTGGACTGAAACACACGTTCAAATCTTTGTTCGGTCACAGCCTTTCCATTTTTATTTTAGATGTTATCCAGACTTTCTATACTTTAACTTCCCATATATACAATGTAGATGACAAATAATGTTTTACAAGTAGAACCATTTCTGTAGCATGTCTAAGCTGTGTGACTTTACAGCCATGCAGCTGCATTAGTTTTGGTTTGTGTTGTCTATTTAAACACCTGTGGTCATCATGACTGGAACAATGAAAACCTGAGTTTGATAAACCTCTAATTCCTGCTTGCCAAGTGGTAAATTTCAATAAGCATGAACTCTGCATCATGAGTAAGGGTACAGAAGAGACAAAAGCGTTCTGTGGATTTTAATGGCTCATGTCCACAGTGAGAGTGACACACTTTTCTAAGTAACATGGAAATGGGCAATGAATTTTAGTGTGCGCAGCATCTTCTGCCGGCTCATTAAGTATTTCCATTTGCATTACGGTGATAGGGTACTTGGACCCAGAACACGAGTGGAAGTGCCAACATTTGCTTGAATATATGCTTTTTTTTTTGGTTTCTAAATGAAGCAGCCATTCCCAAGCATACAATGAGGGAGAGTAGTTTAGCGAGTGTTGTCTGTGTAATCCTTTTCAGTGTTTCTTGCCTTGCTTTTCATTTAGATTGTGGAGTGCTACTTTTATAACAATTTAGTGGTCCTCACCAAATGTGCATCTTTACGTAAGCAGTAAAAGGTTGTCTGTTTTGTTTTAAATTGTGAAAGGCTGACTGCTGATGCAGACATTCTCATCAGCCCTGCGTGAAAAGCTGCTGCGTTACTGCAATGAGCTGCTGCGTTACTGCAATGAGCTGCTGCGTTACTGCAATGCTCTTTACTCCATCTGTGGTCTCCTAGCAACTTCATATTGTACCTAACGTCTACATCAGACTCTGGAAGGTATATAATATCCTATTTCAGGCTGGATAACTTCAAATTAGAAATTTCCTTGTGTTCAAAAGGAACAGTTCCACAAAAGAAACAATTGCATTGAGAAACTTTTTTACTAAAAATGACCAACGACCCAGTACAAGAGTTCTTAGTTTCACAGGCTTACCCAGCATTGGGGTAGCACAACTCCTTTGGGGAGCATTCAGAGCCGCACGTCTCAGGAAGAAGCTTGGTACTTTTTCTTGAGAGCATGCTTGGGAGATGGTGAGCCAAAGTCAGCCCTAGTGATGGTTCCTTGGACTTGAGGAGAGTTCATGATGCCATACCTCGCTTTGGCCCAGTGCCTTTGGAAATGCAAAATGAGAGCAGTCAATCTGTATCAAAGCACATCTCCTCAGGCATCTGGGAAATTGCAGGTTTTGTTAGGCTACCCTAAGGGAAAATTCACTTTCCTCAGCCCTCCGGTCGTTTTCACTCAAGTGCTTCCTTTTGTCTGATTTTAGTAATTATCAATTGCTTTAAAAAAACAAAACCACGCCCATTATTTGCAACTTCTGTTCTTTCGAAGGGACTCTGTCAGATCCATTTATATGTTACACCCACTGTATGACAGTGTTACTGCATATGTGTTGCAATAACAAGAGTAAGTGGGGTTTAATATGACTCGTGGGTGCACAACAGCAGCTTTGTGGAAGAGGCCAGTCTGTAAATTAGATTGATATTTATTCTACTGAAGAAGGAAGTTTCCCAAAGAGTTGGTTATTCTTTCAGTTGACATGCATTTGTTTGTTTTAGTCAGGTACTTAGGTAAAGTCTATGGTAGATGATAAAGGTAGACTTTCAAAGCTACCAGGGCTTTCTCCTGCACAAGGTAAGGGTCAGCATGCTGAGCATGCAATCGCAGGGCACAGAGGCATGATATCAGGATTGGCAATCCAGTGTAAGCCCAATTTGAGTTAATGAATTAGAAGGCTATGAAGATATTCTGTTTCTGACTGCTGGGAGGAAGAGACCTGAAAGATGTGCAGAGACCTAATTAATAATGTGAGGATCACCAAGTAAAGGTTTTGTCTTTGGACACGGCCATTCTCCTTTCATGCCATGCTTTCTCTGACATTATTGTTCTGTGAACGAGAAGCACTAGCGCCTTTCTGTCTGTACTTGTCTCCATGGCAAAGATAAAGCATACTTGTAGAAACCAGGGCAGGTACCCAGGGTATCTTGTGGACTTTTCCATTGTTTACTAGTTCACAGTGACTACTACATGTTCACAGCTCTTTGTGGCTCACAGTGTTTAGATTTAGGTCAGTATAGAACTGCCTCTAATTTAGTCATATATTCTGTTCCCTAAGGCAGACAAAACCTTACTTATGATGGCTGCACCTAGCTCATAACTTTGTCCTAGTGCCTCACAGTGAGCAGATGCTTTCACTTCCTTCTCCAGGTAATATAAGTACATACACAGGGAAGAACAGTGAGGGTTTCAAGATTTAGATTCTCACATGGGATTTGTGGCCACAGGATGTGCAGCTGGATTGTGGGGTTAGGTTTAAGGTCACAGTGTGACATCTCTCACTGGTCTGATTCTCACGGTTCAGCAGTTGTTCCAGACACAAACGCCTCCAAGTAATACTCCAGATGTCTGGCTAGTAGTAGAGCTGGTTGGGAATTTTCCATGGAAAACACTTTTTGGCTGAGAACTCTGAATGATCAAAACCAAAAACTTCCATAGAAATATCTTGCCACATTTTCATCAGGCAAATTTACCAGATTTCTGTAAATTTCTGATTAGAGAAAAACTTGCTTCAGAATAGTAAATAGATTCATTACTAGGACAATCACGTAGGAAAAAAGGCTTTAAACAGAGTAAAGCGTTGAAGTTGTGTCCTTTATGGAAAAACAAAACCAAACCCTTCATTCTTGGTTGTCTGGGATGGAAGATAACCTATGATACTGTTTTGCCCCTGGGCTTGGATTGGGGCACTTTGTGCAGCTGCCAAACTTCACATTCTGGTTTTTGCTGTTCCAGTCAGCGGAGAACTTCCATGCTGAAGCTGAAATTTTCTATTGTTATTATTGTCATTGACTCTTTATTCAGACAAAAAGAAAGCAATAATAACAAGAACAGCAGCAACACAACCCACCAGGTGAATAAGTAATTAAATCTGTGGTGTACACAGGAATTTCAGGAGGTTGACATTGTTATATCTTTACAAAGGGAAAAATGGACAAAAATCCTTAGAAAGTGAGAATTGCCATATGTATAGTGATGTTATATATTTATATAAAAAAGAAAAAAAAACATATAATTTTAAATTATCCATGAATATTTAAGGAACTGGGCTAGAGAACCCAGGGTAGCTGAGTGCTGAACTTTTATTTCTCCTCAGTCCTGAATATCTGTTCTCTTCTTCCCTCAGTGTGTCTTCCTGTCATAAAAAAATTAAAAGTCAGGTTTCCACTATCAACTACAAGACTGTTTTTCTTTTCTCCTTAAATGGAGAAGAGATGGAAAACTTTACACAAAGACTAAATGAAAGTAGTGATATGAGATAATACACAAACCTACAAGGACTCACAGAAGATAAGCCGTAATACGCTGAGAAACAGTCACAGATTTTGCATAAAGATAGTGCTTTATTGGCTTTTATGCAGTCCGACCACATAAACATGAACAGAAAATGCTGCTAGGCTTGAATTGCCACCTCACTGAATTAATAGGCACGGGTGAACCCAGAGGCCTCTGAGTGGGATGTAGAGGGGAAAATGCCTTGCCCTTTGCAGCTGTAGAGATGGTTGCTACCTGAGCATCTGTGTTTCCAGCTACTGAGATGCTGTCAGGCAGCTACTGGCCTGTGCTGCATTGTTACAGCATCTGCCTCTCTGTTCAGTGACCAAGCTGTCTGCACCTGCTTTTTGGTCTGCCTGCTTTAAAATGAAGGAAGCCTCTTCTGGACAGCACTAGTGATATTTATTATTGTCATCTTAATCATGTACATTGTTTTTTCTATACTGGGCAATATTTTTGTTTCAGAACCACCATTACATGACTGATGTCCTGTCATTTTCTTTCTCTCTTCCAAGGGTCCAAACAGTGAAGTCTCCTAATCCAAATGTTTTACTTTACCTGGGGCCATAACGTACCATAAATTGCAGTTTTTAGCAGTGAATAGGGCAAATCTACCTCCTTCTCTGATCTGACCCTCCCCTAGAAGCAAGAGATGGCATTATGCCTCCAGGAGCCCTCAGTGTGCAGAAGTAATACATCCTCCTGGATAATGCAACTTGGGCACTCATGCACTAGGTAACAGTGCTAGCATAGCTCCCTCTTCTTTCACCCTGATGCAGGCTGGAGAAAAAGATTGAAGGGCCTCTTTCGATCTCCTCCTTCTCCCCTCTCCTTTGTCTCCTACTGCATAAATAGTTTTGGATAAGGTGCACTGGAAATAAAAAACAAAAAAATGGAGCTAAGCAGCATGCACTTTTTTGTACTGCATACCTTCTGTTACACATTTAAAGGGCATAGCTCTCCTCTCCATGACTTGTTAGTTATTTTGCCCCTTTAATATAATTTTACTGGAAGGATTATGCTCACTGCAGGAAAGAGCCCCCCCAGCACAAAGCTTTTCTCTGCTGTAAGGAAGAGCACCTCAGTAGTCCTTGTCTTTTCTAACCCTGGATTGCAAGCAGAGACTTGCACAGTGACCCAGAAGAGATGCCTGTGCGTTGTCTCATGGAGAGCAGTATTTTTCTCGGCCCCACTGGGTTATCCTGTAGATATGTTAACCTTTATGTAGATCTGGCTCCATACTCTGGCATCCACAGTTACGGGATTTCAGAAGCAGCTGCCAGCATCTCCTCTGCAAGATTAAGAAGAAGAAAGTGTATTTGTTAACGGCAATTCTCTACTTTTCTTCCCCTATTCCCTCCAACATGCACACTTCTGAGAAGAAAAGTCAAAGTCTGCAGTTTTAAGCACAAGTTAAAAAACTCTGTCACATAACTGTTGTTATTCTGTGCTAAACAGTGAGTCATTACATTGTGCTATATTTGAGTGAACAGTTCAGATGGGGGGTGGATGCTGGAGGTTTATACTTGGCCTTCTGTTTGAAGCTGACAAGTTCAGCAACATTGTTCAACTGTTTCAGAATAGTTTAGTTCCCTAAGGAAAAATGTATTTCCTGTCATAAATACATCCATAAACTAAATGTTTAAGGATATTTCAGCTTCCTTTCATATGAGACATAGAATATTTTGGAAAAAATGCCAATACTTCAGCTGCCAAACTTGTGGCAGCTTTTTCTGATCAAATATCTTCCTTAAATTTAAACTAGAGTAAAAGTCATTCAATGTAAATAATAATCATCTTCAGAGACTTCATATTGAATAAGCCAAGCTTTTTTTTTTGTTTTAAATAAAACAATCTCCATATTTTGGTATATCTCATATTTCGGTTTTGGTTTTGCTTTAATATTTTAAAAAGAGAGGAGAGGAGAGGTAAAGATATGAGTTTTGAATGGAGAAGAAGGGAAAACAAGGAACAAATAATCTAAGGATGCTCAGTTAATTAAAGAGCTCTTTGGCTTTTTCCTAGCATGTGATTATTTGATTAGATCAAGAAAAAGAAAGTGGAAAGTGGTATAAACAAAAGTGGATTAGGATGTACTGGGATATCTCCCACTTGGCAGAACTTGGAAGGGCCCAAGGGATAATTATCCTGAAGGAAGATCTGATTTTTCACTGGCTTTGAAGCTTTCTTACGGCAAAAATAATCAACCCTGATGAGGAAGATGGGAAGTGATGTATTTCTGAGATCCCGTTTTTCCTTCCTACAAAATCTCCACACCAGGAAACACTAGGCCCTGGATAATTTCATACTGGGATATAGTTGTTCTAGAGTGAACAAGATAATTCTTGACATTTAGCTAAATATTCTAATACTGGTTAAAGCCTTCACCATTTTCTTAAAATCTAAAATGACAAAAACTGATTAAAACAAACCTTATCAAAAGTCGTAGAATCATAGAACAGCCCAGGTTGGAATGGATGTTGTAAGATCGTCTAGTCCAACCTTTCATGGGAAAGGGAGCCTAGATGGGATTATCTAGTGCCCCGTCCAATCGCATCTTGAAGACTTCCAGTGATGGGGACTCCAACATGTCCCTGGGGAAGCTGTGCCAGTGATTCATTGTTCTCACTGTAAAAAATTTCTTTCTTCTGTCAAGATGAAACCTCTTCCGGTGCAAATCGTATATGTTGCGCCTTGTCATCTCCATGTGATTCCTTGTGAAGAGAGAGCCTCTGTCCTCTTTGTAGCTGCCCTTTAAGACTGGAATGCTGTGATGAGGTCCCCCCTAGCCTTCTCTTGTCCGGGGAGAAAAGACCTAACTCCTTCAGCCTTTCCTCACAGGGCAGGTTCTCCAGCCCTTTCATCATCTTCGTGGCCCTCCTTTGGACCCTCTCCAGTTTGTCCGCATCTTACTTGAATTGTGGGGGCCAGCACTGGACACAGTACTCCAGGCGCGGTCTGACAAGCGCTGAGTAGAGTGGGATGATCATGTCTCTGCTAGTGATGCCCCTGCGGATGCAGGATCCAATTTGCCTGTGGTGCTGCAGTGGTGCACTGCTAACCCTCATGCAGCTTGTTGTCTCCCAGGACCCCCAGCCATCAAGGCTGCTCCCCAGCCTCGCAAATCCCAGCCTGTACCGGGCTCTTTGGTTATTCTGTCCCAGGTAATGTAATGATATATTTATATTGTTAAAATTTTATGTTCATCTGGGAGACAAAACATGTTCTTTACAAAAGAATAAATTTTCAGTTGTCTGTGGAAGTAGTGACACCTCTTACATTAATTTTAATGGAAAGTGAGTAATTAAATCCCTATGTGCCTTTTAAAAAATGTATCATCTTTTCTGTTATCTTTCCACATAACACCTTTTTTCTTTCTGTAACAGCTTACTTTGTAGTAGGTCCATTTGTGCTACATTTTGAAAATGAATTAAAAAAAAAGTAATAAAAACCTTTACCAGAAGAAAAAGAATCCTAAAAATAGGGAGATTTTTAACTACCATTCAGTTCTACAGTTCTTTGGGAAAGGAACTAACTGCTGGTGTTACTGCTTTACTACTGTTATTTCTGCAGGGTGGTCCTTTAGGAATCACTCTGCAACCACTTTGCAGAATTAGTGTTATCGTTTCTGTTGGGAGCATCAATGTGATTTACTTAAAAGAAGCAGACTGTTACTAAACCTTACCTTAAAGAAGTCTTTTCTGATTTTTGACTAATCTATGACAGTGACAGTGACAAATACATAGCATGAAATGAAACAAATATTTCCATTATTCCAATGAGGGTTTCTAAAAAAAGACTGTGATTGTCAGAAAATAATTGAGCTTTGTGGTCTGAAAACCAGGCATCTGTGGAGTATCTCAAGTAGGACAATTAAAATCACGACTCACTGCAAACTTTAACGTAGGTAGTCTATTCAAAAAGTTATTTCTATGGTCTCTGGTTATAAGAGTTTAATCTTTTATTTATTTGTGATTTCTGTTTGCATCTTATGTTTGTCTCTTTATCTTTTCCATTTTACAGAGCTGGTTGTATAGGCATCTTCAGTAACTGTTTATCGGACTTTCTTTCCAATATTATGAAAAGGTCATCTCACAGCACACTGATTGCTTGAACTTAGAAAACAACGTCATTATTCAGATGTCTTTTTGACCAAAATTCCTATTAATTTAACCAAAACCAGGCCAGGGTTTGTAGATAATGGAAACATTTCAAACTTGGTTAGCTAACTGTACATTTGTGCATCTAAGTGGTCTGGGAGCTGAGCTCAAGTCCTTTGACTTGAGTAGAAAACCTTTTGCATGTAGCTACCTTTGATTTTCTGAGGTGAAACTGCTATTTCTGCCATTTCATATCAGTTTTATAGAGACTGGGAGGGATATATATAGAAAGATTGAACAGTTTCTTCTCTATATTACATCTGTGCTCAAGAATTTGCTCAAAGTGGTACAACAACTGTACCATCTTGTAAAACCAAAAGCGTGTGGAATGTCTCTGAGGCATTAAGAGAGCCATAATTGCTTAGCAGCTCTCAGGATTTCTCCTTCTATATCTTTTACTTTCATGGAATGAATTTTCTGAAGAATGGAGGGCTCTGAAGGTCTGATCTGATCTGTGAGAGCTTTTGTTTGTAGGACATGTGGCTTCCTGAAGTATTAAGTATGTTTTAAAAAATAAATTTTGCTTAAGTAGCAGCTTTTTCTTCAACTGTTAAAGCATGTAAGGAATCTGCATTATATAAGAACTGGATCTACCTTAGTTATGTTGAATTACAAAGTGAAGGACTTGCACCTACCAAATTACTGCAGACCTTTAAATTTCTATACTTTTAGCTGATGCTCATGAGCCCTAAATTGGTCTGGTTTTGACTCTCTAGAAAACTACCTATCTGGACTTACTGAAGTGAATGCTAACAGCTATTCACCTTAGAAAATTTGTTAATAGCCAAGTTCATGTCCCACACACAATTATGTATTTAGGTTCAAGCAATAATAACAAAAATTCTGAATCATCAGAACAAACTGAAATAATTCCTTAAATATATATAAATATTCCATATATAGATGCATGTGCGTGTGTGTGTACACACACACACATGTTTTTATGAAAGGCCAGATTCAGCAAACCCATGTGTGATCTGCATACACATGAGCAATTTGTAGCTTTACAGACTGCTGTTATGACTAAAGGTGAGAATGATCATTGAACATGTAGTTTTGCCATTTTTCAATAGTTCAGGTGTTTCATGTTAAAAGATAATTATAAAATAAGTTAAGTTGAAAATATGTTAGTGGAGCTACTTTTTTGAAAGAAGAACCAATAACATAAGTGTTCAAGAGAATGCGAGTTCAGGTAGTGATTTTATTTTTTAACGTAACTTTTGCAATAATCACAATTTCGACTTTGAAGCCTGTGGAAACCTAAGAAATCCATACAGTTTTTGTAAATACATTAATGGATATTTTCTAAGGATGTCACTTTAAATTCTTAGCTTACATGCACCAAGACAACATGAAAATGTCTCCCAAGTTAATGACTGAGTCTTTCCCTTTTCCTATATAAACTATCAAACACTAATTAATTTAATTTCAACAGATATTAATTTTATCATGGACAAGGTATTGTAAGCCCTGAAATTTTGTAGTGGGAGGAAGACAGTTCCATTATTTCTAACTCCAAAATATCAGTCTCCATTTCACTGGACTATCTGTGAATAAGAACTTTCTCAAAGGTGGAAATTAAAAGATGATGATGTGGAGTTCAGACTTAGGTTTTTTATTTCTGTATGTGTTTACCACAAAATCTCACATGTCTCAGGAATCTATTTGATATTCAAATCTACAGTCTCTCTTTTCTTAAACTTCCAGGGAGAACAAAGCATGGTTACATTCTGTTTGGCACTGTCTGAAACCTTTTCACTACGATAATTAGAATAAAGTTTTCACAGGCTTCAGTGAGTCCTTCATTTAAGCCCATTTGTCTCCAGGGTACCATCCCATGCATACTGGGCTCTGACTTCAAGCGTTATGTCTGTTTTCAGGGCCACAGTACTGGACTAGATGGTCATTTGGTCTGATACAGTACAGCTGTTCTTACATTCTTATCTAATTTATTGCCTGTTCCTGGTCACAGACCTTGGCAGCTAAATATCAACTTCTTTTTCTGAAGGAATGGCACATTTAATAGCTAGGATAGCTCAGATAACAAGAACAACAAAAGAGAGTGAAAAAATTGTCTGCTATGACTGAGGTCGTGGTATCTATTTCAGTCTGGTTACCCTACAACATTTTACGGTTGCTTATACACTGCCATTTCCTCCCCAACGGACTCGTAGGGAGCTTGTGAAATTGCTAATTATAAACATATTGAGAAGACTATAACATCCTTCTGTTCTCAGAGCTTTCATTATTTCTGAGCATTTGCCAAAGAGTTTTTAACCTTTTTGTTTCTCATGAGCTCTTCCTTGATTTTTGCCATTTGTTGCATTGTGTGCATTGGTTACCTAAATTATGTGACATTCTTGCTCCCTGGACAGAGGAAAAACTTTTAATGCACGACAAAAAGCTAAATAATAAAGCCTACTCTTGTTCACACACGAAGACTATTGTTTACAGGAGATGAGGTTAATTTTGCAAAGATCTGTTCCCCAGTGAACACAGTGAGTAAGTTTTTTGATCTGATTGTTCATGACTAGAAAGAAAGGAGCAGCCATTCAGAATCAAAATGATTGTTTGCAAACCTATCTTTTGCAGAACAGAGAAAGGTTATTCTTGTAGTAGAACTGTCTCTCCAGTTACATCTACACAAACTTATGGAGCACTCTACAAACTAGACTATAAGACAGTGCAGTTTCCAGTCTAGTTTTCAGTGAGGCTAATCATGGCATCCTGGAGAGTGGTAGTATAGGGCTCAACTTACCTTAACTTAGAAGTGTGAGTCAGGCATATCATCCTTTTTCTCGTTTTGACAGTTCTGTAAGTAGAGCCATCTGAGTCAGCACAGGGCTAACTGGGTGGAAGTGCAGTCAGCCATATGATGTGATTTGGTGGTACCTTCTGTTTTAAACTCTGTCAGACTGGGCTGAGGTGATGTCAGAAGCACCACTTGTGACCTCCACAGAAATGGCACATTATCGAAACTGTTACTTTTAGAAATAATTTTTGGGGAGGGTTTCCAAATGCCTCCACGCTGAGGAGAACTGGTTCCGTTCCTAAAAAAAATATTTAAAAAATCTATTGTATGCCAATTTCCTAATGAATTACTTTTAAATAAAGTCAATCTCCCATCTCTCTGTCTACCAACCCACCTGTCCACATTTCACAGCAGTTCAGACATTTCTCAGCCAGCCAAACTCTCTCTGTAGTATTTGCAACAACCAAAGTAATGGCTTAAATAAGAGATGCTTATTGCCAGTGTATGAGGGCAAGTGTTGTGAGCCCTTACACACACTCCAGCTCCCTCTGGGCCTGGGAAGGAGCAATGCTGATATATGCAGGACTCCAGGCAGCACAGAGGTTGCTGCATTAACAGCGCTGTTGGACAGCAGTGGGGTTGAGGATGTGAGGCTGTGTGGGATTGTGCAGGGTCGGGAGGTGGTCTGTGGCACCACAAGCAGCAGTGCTGGCTTACCAATCAGTTTAGTGACATGTGGGTGGTCAAACTCCTTCATACATGCGGCCTCTCGCAGGAACTCCTCAATGTCAGTCAAGGTGAAGATGTCCACTGGAAAAAAGTGACTGTAAGTTTTCCTTCTTTGTGGGTGGCTCCAAGGGACTTTACAGATAACGATTATGAGAAGCTTGTTCTTCTAGGCACAGCACATCCTCTCAGACCTACAGCTAGATGAGACAGTTTAGTGAGGGGAGCAGCGACTCTTGCTGCTAAGTTGGAGGACAGTTTTATCATGACCTTGACCTTAAAGCCAGGATGGCAGACCAAGGGAAAAGGAGCTGCAGTCAAGTAAGCTGTCATTAATTAATGCCTGAGGGTTACAACAAAAGCCTCTCTTCAGTCCAGTGAACATTTGAGGAATCCACCCACTACATAGCTTTGAAAAATCTAGCAAAGAGAGAAGACCAGAAATATGCTGGCAATTAAGGGAGAGGCAAATATTGGAGTTACCTGTTCCAAGTTTACACCAGTTAGTTCAAGCAGCCGTAACAGTCTAGTGAGGGCATCACAGGACATGGGGCTCAGCAGAAGTTGATACATCTTTCACCTCAGAAGACCCAGAGTCACAACTAGTTGGAAGCAAGGAAAGCTGGAAAGGTGTCACTCTGCACTTGTCATATTCTGATAATTTTTCATAGGTGTTGACAATTGCCATGGTTTGAGTCAGGACAGTAGTCCTCATGGCCCCTTGGGCTGACCCAATAGCAGTGCTGCGCTTCTGTGGCTATACTGGATCAGATATGAACAAGCTCATCTTAACATAGCTTGGAGTCTGTATGCCTCACTGAAACTTACAGTGCAGGTAATAGCTTTAAAGATATTTCAAACAGAAAAACAGCCTTTCTTGGTTTGGCAAAAAATAGAGATACAAAGAACTTGTGTTTGCTTGGCAACATTTCCTCATGATTAATATGAAAGTGCACTTCCTTGTTAACAGGTTCTTCACACATAAGCATAGTTTTTAAAAAATCTGCATGCTTTTTGAGGTACAGCGTTCTATGATTTAGACAGATATTAATGAAATGTATGCTTTAAATGAGAAGATTTTCTTCCCTTTGCTCAAATTCACATATTAAGTTCAGCTACATGAATTTGGATAGTTGCTGATGTGAAGAAAGCCCCTGTTTATTTTTATAGAAAATAATTAATTGACTTCAGAGAAGAGGAAAGGCGTTTTCATTACTTTTCCCACATTTCTACAATGGGGAACAGTGTCTGTGGAACACATAGTCTGAACATTATTAATCTTTCCCATGACGATTATTAGAAGTGCATTAGGATCCTCTGAATTTACTTACAAACTAAGATCAATTTCTAAGACTAAATGAAGAAAAATTGTGGTGGGTTATCAGACACAGTCCACTGTAGTAGCTGCTTTATAATGAGCTTTGAGACACACCGTAATGCAGTCTATTGTTGAAAGTATCTATTGTACGCACACTGCCTACCTTTTATGAAGTAATTGGAATTCAACGTGCTACAGCTTTGAAATGTGTGAAGCCAAACCCTTAATGTGGGCAGCTTCTGGGATTAAGCAGTTTTGCAATGAGAAATCTTAAATGTGTTTTGACTAATTTCATTCAAAGTTCATCTACAGTGTTTTTATATAAGTGAATCTCTTAATTTTATGGGCCTTACCACTCTAATTAAAGATGTCATTGTTTTCATTTTATATTTCAGTCCTGAACATTTCTAATACAGCCATAACATTTTTACTTAGTAATTAATTTATTTTTACAAAATGTCAGTTGCTGATTAGAATTTTAGAAAGCAAAATTTTAAATGCATCATCAGAGTTTTCAGTGGCTAATGTTAGGTAATTGATTTTGCTCTCTTGCCCCAGTCACTGATGATCCAATAGGTGCGCCTGCTCATCAAGTAGGTCAGTGCAACAGAAAAGGATCTGTGGATTGGGAGGTGATTCTCCCTCTCTACTCCACTCTCGTGAAACAGCACCTGGAGTACTGCATCCAGCTCTGGGTCCCCAACATAAGAAGGACATGGAGCTGTTGGAGCGAGTCCAGAGGAGGGCCACGAAGATGATGAGAGGGCTGGAGCACCTCTCCTATGAAGAGAGGCTGAGAGAGTTGGGCTTGTTCAGCCTGGAGAAGAGAAGGCTCTGGGGAGACCTTCTAGCATCCTTCCAGTACCTGAAGGGGGCCTGCAGGAAAGCTGGAGAGGGACTTTTTACAAGGGCATGGAGTGATAGGATGAGGGGGAACAGTTTTAAACTGGAAGAGGGTTGATTTAGATTAGATACTAGGAAGAATTTCTTTACTGTGAAGGTGGTGAGACACTGGAACAGGTTGCCCAGAGAAGCTGTGGATGCCCCCTCCCTGGCAGTGTTTAAGGCCAGATTGGATGGGGTTTTGAGCAACCTGGTCTAGTGGAAAGGTGTCCCTGCCCGTGGCAGGGTGGTTGGAACTAGATGATCTTTAAGGTCCCTTCCAACCCAAACCATTCTATGATTCTATGATCGATGGAATTTGTGCTGGGACCCTTATATCTGCACTCAATGAATTTCAAGGTTTTCGCTTGGACTGATTTTGTTCCTCAGACTGAATGCTTGCACCGTATGTGACCTGAAAGACCAAATGTAGATTTGGACCCTGATATGCCCATAAGAGCCTGTCTTGTCTTTGGTGTACATCTTGGCAGAGCTGCTGCTTTAGTTTCCTCTGACAGGGGTCCAGTTCATGCAGACCAAAACCACTTTGTAAAGTGAAGCAATGTAGAGTAAGTAGGGACAATTGGGGCATGTGCTTCAAAACTGCTCTGTTTCTTTGAACCAAAACTGCTGTATGATGTCATAGCCTCATTCTGCTCTGGAGGTTGCTGCCCTTTAGTGAGGTGATCCTTTCTCTCATCCGCATGGAGGCTGAATGTACAACTGCCAAAGTATTTACAGTGAAAGGGTTTATTTTGATAGTTATCCACATGAAGCTTAACTGTGATCATCTGTGATGAGGAATAGACCAATGCCAAAATAACAGGACTAGTTCAATGTATGATTGCAATCTATTAACAGCACTGACAGTCACATTCCCGAAGGATGACTGTCTAAAAAAATCATATTACTTTTTCTCCCTATCAAGATTGCACTGATTTGCTATGGATGGTGTACTTGATACTGCAAAGTATGTTGTTAGACATAGGTCATAGACATAGATCACTGGAAGGATGCTATAAGGTGTCTCTGGAGCCTTCTCTTCTCCAGGCTGAACAAGCCCAACTCTCTCATCCTGTCTTCATAGGAGAGGTGCTCCAGCCCTCTGATCATCATGTTATTATTTAAAAAAAAAGTTAAAAATCCAAGTTTATATTGTAAGTAAAATTGGTTCAACATAGTTGCTCTACTCCTCATTTTCATCTATAGTAACTAGATTAATCATATACCCTGATCTGATCAGAAGTTTTCTGCCAAAAGAGGTTCTTGATTCCATGACATCAAAGATGTTTTCCAGAAATGCAGGTTTCAAGAACTATAATGACAGCTTTCTTGATGACCAGTGGAGACCACATGGTTTCTAGGATTTCACACCCTTTGATCATCCCCAGTTCAACTATCAAATCTGGAGTCTACAAATCCCCTGTTCATATGAGGAAGTTTTAGGCTTCAAGTCTCCCTGATGTGCTCCCAGGTTCTTAGACCCAGCTCAGAAGCTGCCTAGTGTCTCTGGAGCCACCTCTTTTGCCCAGTGATGCCTGAGAAGGTACAAATTTTGTGAGTCTTGGTTGTGCTGAAGCTTCTGAGTTTGGGATCCTGGTCTCATGTGCTTTCCAAAATACTTCAATCATCGTTTCTTAATTTTTTCCAACCAGGATTATGCTAAAAATGGTACATTTCTTTCCTCAGAAGGAATGTGATCCTCTTCTTATTCTCACACTTGCTGTTACCATATTGGACACAGCTCTGTGTCTCAGTGACTGTTTTCAATTACTTTTGAGTGTTGCTTGTACTAGTGCAGAGTACTAACTTCTTTTTACATAGATTTGTTCAAGGAGATAAAGCAGATTCTCAAAGTTCTTTTAGATGTCTTTTCAAAATGCTAAACCCTACTTCAGCCCAAGTTTTTCGATGAAGTTTTAAGTGAAATTCTAAAGAGAATGTGAACCAAGTTACACTTACTTTAAAACTGCAGTTCAAAATTCTGTTTCTTTAAGTAGTTTCAGGACTTTAAAAAGTATTTCTCCTACCCATCTGTTATTAAGGATGACAGGAAGACAGACTTTTTTACAGTCATTTGAAACCCTCAGATGTATCACCAGTTTCTAATCCGTTGTCCTTAAATGCAGTATGATGTTAGAATTTAAAAAGACATACATGGATTAATGCATCGTTTCCATCTTCCTGTCAACATCTTTCGAATGTATTTTCAGGTGTTTTACTAGTGCCTTAAAGAACAGACCTATATGATGTAGCTTAGCACACTTGCCTCAGGAGTCTGTGGCTGCCATTAATATTGTCTGTTTAGGCCTAGGGAATCTGGATATTAATCTGTGTCTTCATTTCCATTTTATTATTCCTAGTTGTGTCCCCATCTGCCATATCTCCCTCTTTGACATTAACACCTTGTAGATATTTGCAGATGATTATCATGTTCTCACTATTTAGTTATACTTAGCCAAGCTGTGAATATTTACGGGTTTTTTAGTTTTCCTCCTTAAACAAATCCTTTCAAGGATCTGAACAGATTGTTGATCTTTTCAGAAATCACTCCTCTTGACAATTGTTAGGTTTTAACTTAATATTCTTGGTGCGGTTGAACTAGAGTTCTGTAGGAAAGAACTATTTAGATCATCGTATGGTGTTCATAGCACCAAATTACTTTTTTTTATGTGACCAGATTGCATGTTAACTCAAGTTCATTTTGGTCTTCATTCAGGAGACCTTACACAGAATTTTCCATTTTTCTCTCTTGAATTGTGTATTTTTAGTTTGGAGTATATTTCTAGATGCATTCAGTTTGTGTGATCACTTAACTTCAAAAGTGTGTTGTTTATTGCAGATCATTAACAAACACAGTAAATAAAATTCAGCAAAATCTATTTTTATTTACTAGGTGCAAGTACAAGCAAGATTAAATTCAGGCATATTTCATGTACTTTATTTCATTTATCCGCTTAATTTCAACTCAAGTTAAATGCAAACAAAAATTATTAAATTGACATGATTTAATCTTCACCAAACCACAGCCAGAGCCTCTGAAATGTCTAATGATTTCTTAATGAAAACACATATTGCATGCATTCGGGAGCAAAAGAGTAAAAAATGGGACTAAAAGGTAAGGGAGTTGTCAGCTACAAAGGTTGAACTGGGAGAGATGGCTTTGTGTAAAGCAGATGACTGGAAAAGTGCCAAATAAAGCACAATCAGACAAGAGCAACAGCAGGAAAGAAGCAAGTAATGATAATGCTGGGTACGCAAAATCCAGGGCTAGACATCTGTGTCCTTCAGCTGCCAAATTCACCCAATTATCAGCATTAAAGGTTGGCTGGGCAGCAGGGACAATCAATGAAGTTATAGATGCGCCATACTATCATCTTCTACTGCATCCAAAAGTAAATTAGTGTTTAATTTGTCTAGTGATTTTCAAAAGAACATGCAAGGATAATTGAGGCTTAAAGTCTCTTTGTACTTTTTTTGGTCTTTCCCACTCACACAAATAAAAGCACAAATATGCTTTTATTTGTGTGTGTATATTTTTGTGGATTATAGAAAAATAAATTAGTTGATAAAAGCTTGTGAAGGCGAGCAGAAGTCATCTTGGCGAACGATATTAACACATTTAAATTTTTGTATTTGCAAAATGCATAATATCTAGAAAAGTAATTATTATAATATATGTATTATGATCGTGATTTTTTACAGAATGCACAAGCTAAAACCAGATCTATGTGTTCTCATGCTTTGTTCTTTATCATTGTGTCTCTGAGGGGGGGATGAGTGTGAGACAGAGGGAGAGATCACTGAATGAAGTAAAGGAAAGTCGTTAGGCTGAACATTGAAGTCTTTCCTTCCCGTAAGTGATTCACCTTCATCTGAGAGCAATTTGTCTCCATCTGTTTGTTTTTTGTCGTATTCTTGACATCATCAGGTCTTCATTTGCTAACTGCTTTGAAAATAAGGTTGAAATCTTTCTAGTCATGAAAACACTAGAACATTCAAATTTATCCTACATATTCTTCTTAAAATTTCAGTGCAGTTAACAATTTTATCTGAAGCAGTTGAAACAAACAGTAAAATAGTATCTCATTTCCATTCATGGCACATCTGATGTGCAATAATCATCAGACATCGCTTGTAGATTTGCAGCTTATATCTAGGAATAGAAAATGTTACATTTTACATGAGTTGCAGAGTTATTTTTCATTGGTTTCATTAACCATTTGATTTACAAATCTCTTTTTTAACGTAAGTTTTCAGTGAAGGTAACAGAGCTGTACAGAATACTCTCTGAGTTCTGATGCTAGCTTTTGTTATACTTCTTTTGTGGCATTAGGAAAGTTTGATTGACTTGCTGAAGTGCTGGCTATACATGAATCACGAGAGTCTGTGAATGATTTGCTAAAACCCTCAGTTCAGTGCAAAACAGCACCCTTTCGCTTCATGCTCATTCCCTTTGTTGTATGAAGTAGTTTTTCTCAACTTGGTGGATTTGCCTGTCTGAAAGACTTAAAAAAAATCATTATATGTGAGTGTATGTTTTGATTTCACCAAGGAGGAAGTTCACTTTCCCTGCATGTATCTGAAGCTCTGTGATCGTGAAGTATGATGGCCAGCAAGGAGTGTTAATAAACCCCTTCCCAATTATAGCCAAGGTGAAGTCTTAGACTCTTGTTCATAGGATCTATACAATCACAGAGCCTCTTTTCTCTTTGTATGCAATTGCCATTGCCTGTTAGGCTAATCATTACCTGCCAGCTGTGGAGACTTGCTCCAGGATTAAGAGGAGGGTAAATTCTACAAAAATCATTGTCATCACCTAGGTCTTATATCGTCTAGTGTTAAGTGTATAGAAATTGAAGTTCTTAAAAACAAACTGATGAACAAGCAAAGGAACACAGCATCAGTATAGTTCTAGAGATGAGTGAGATGTGTAAGGGTGGTCTAATACTGTGAGCTGATCTAACATTGGAATGTATATGGTATAAAGTATCTGTACACCTCAGCTGTCATATGGAAAGTTTCTATACTTTATAAGCTAATTTATCCTTTAGTTAAGCATGAGAAAGAGTAGTCAAGTTGGACATTTACCATTCAAATCTCTGTGATGATGGCTGTGCCCTAAGTTTCTTCACAAGGAAGCAAACTTTTTTTTAACTATCATAACTTGCAACACTAAGCATTCCTTATGCACAGCTTGGGATGTTCTCAGCCTTTTATCTTTCCATGTGGTCATTTCTTGATTTACTGTATTTCAAAAGAGGGCACATGTTGCCTTGTTTCTGGTATTTGTCTATATTTAATTAGATATATTTTTTGTTAGATTAAGAGGTGCTAAGGGAACTAGTCTCTCCACTTTTCCCAACTTATGAACAGGCATATTTGCAAAACCTGGCCCACTGTTTTTTTTTGTCATGTCTACTGTGTCCATATGGAGGAGGGGGATTAATCAAATCTTTTATCTTGATTATGTTTGCCTTGGTGCTGATTGCCAGAAGCTGGGGGATCCAGTAGAAACTACACACTTAAAATGTAAGTTAAAATGTCTGTGTGCAAAAAGTATTAGAACACCCAGAAATGGCAAAGGTTTAAATGACATAGGCAACAATTTATGTCTCTTTAACAGTGTAGAATCCTTTGGGAAGAATCTTGATACAGATACGTCATTATTGTACATAGGCTAGATAAGGTTGCTTCTAGTAGTAAAACTGTTAAGATTCTTATACGTCAATGGTTTCTGTAGATTTTAAAGCTGTTGTGCAGCAGACCTTGTTGATTAGTTCAAAGCTCTTCCCAAAGCAGATCAACATGAATTTCACCTGTGCATAAAAGCACGTACTATGATCAAAAGACAGAGCATGACTTTTTAATTGAAAGGTCATTTCATTTTACAAGTTCAAAGATTGCAGGCTAGATTCAAAGACCATTATGTTAAAATATATGAAGAAATTTCTGCTGTTCTACAAATAGAATGATCTTCGTATAGGGTCTTATCCATCAAGACCTGTTTCTTTGATCATTTATGCACAGGAGTGTAGCTCATTTTAAGCAAAGATAGAAATGTGTCAGATTTCCCTGTCTGAGGGTTGGATTCATCTCACCTATCTTTAGCTGTCTGTGCACGAGGTGTCCAGGCTAAACTTACCATTAAATGTTCCTCTCTGTTCCACCAAGAGAGTTGGACAGCTTCAGGAGGGAGCGATCCAGCCCTTTCTAGGTGCCAATTGTGGAATGTGAAGAATTGCAGCCTTGAGGTTATTTACCTCCTTGGTTTAGAAGGAGTCTAGAAATCTAACTTAAATGAGTAACCTAACTTCTAGGTAGTTGAAATTAGGTGAAATCTACCTTAAATAACTAAATTAGCAAAAGTATTGAAGACTGTTTCTTAAGGTTAAAACCCTTATGTCCAACTTTTTTTTTAGGATACATTTTTTTTGTTCCCTTAAATATTTTGAGCATGTGTCATTTATCCTTGTTAAAATATCACCCAATCCATTCAGTTTATGTCATATGATGGCACTGTGAGACAAAGATGTCCTCCTACACTAAGGATCAAACAGAACTTTCTGATGATTTTTTTTTCTTTTTTGGGTGTCAGTGGAGAGGAGGCTGGGAAAAATCCTCCACTGCTATGTGGGCTTGCTTGAATGATGAGCTCTTTTTTAAGTGCCTGAACACACAGATTCACATAGTAATTAAATTCCTGCCATGGAAATTGCTATTCAAAGAAAACAATAAAAAAAGTTTTTGATTAAATGCTATATCAGCAGTGAAATGCAACATTTTATTGGTGAGGAAGAAGCAGCTTATGAAGAAGCACATGAACATTAATGTCTCTTCTCTGGAATCTTAGGGGAAGGATATAGGACTTATTCTTCTGTTCAGCAACTCTAGAAATTCTCATTTACATGATTTATATCCCCCCCAGCCCCCCCCCAAATCATTTCAGGTCAGATGTTTTCTTACAGATGACCCACAGCCTCTTCTAACCTAGACCCTGAGCAATGCCTTAGTGAATTCATGTGACGCCTCAGGACAGAATTTGGCCCAAAAAACATTGCCCCAGTATAAACTTTCCTCTGGTGGTAGAATTAATGAGCCCCCAAATTAGTCTGAGTCTTTGGTTTTGATTTTTACTTCATCTTATTCTACTTCGTAATGCTGAGGAAGACTCCTAGGGGTATAATTTTTCATGATAGGGTATGAAATATAGAATCAAGGAATAAAGGAGGTTGCTAGGAACCTCTGGAGGTCATCTAATCCAGTCACTATTCAAAGCATGGCTAACAAATCATAGTGGAAGAACTTAAGTGGAAAGAGAAAAGCAATTTCATCCTTCAAGTCTGGAGCTTCTTTATGTAGAAATGCTTCATAGCAACTCGTTCCATATTCAGTAGAGATGACTCTAGGCCAAGACCATAGTCCAGGGATGTACATATGTAATGTGCATCATATTGGTTATAATTTAATTGTATGTCTTTTACACAAACCACATGATTGCTTTACCCAGTAACTATTTAAAATGGATTTATTGATCCCAAGGAATTAAATCTTTGTTAGTTTAGTATTGTATTTTTCACTGTCCTTTTCATTGTAATTTTCTGTCTTTTGCTTCAGACAGGTTGAATAATTCTAAGTCTATGAGTAAGAAATTTAGGAAATTCTCATTAGAAAAAAGCTAAGTGTTCATTTCTCCAAATGTTGTTCAAATATGGGGGAAATATATCCTGTAGTTTAGTTCTATAGAACACCTTGTGAAATTCAAAGTGATCTAAATTTTCCTCTGAGCAGGTCTGTTCCTTGGCAACAATTCTGTAGTGAGCTGTACTGTCATATGTCCCTTTCCAGAAAGACACTGTGATATTTATAAATCTATCTAAGAATACAGATAACCCACACACTAAAGCATATGTCAGGGCATAACTGTCAGTCCTGTCAACTTGCAGTTCTTTGCAATAGCAGAAAGGCACATTGACTCACCAGTGTGTGGCCCTGATTTTAGAGCTCTGAGCTCTGTAGAGTCTATTTTGCGTTAATACTTTTAATAAAGAAATGTCCCTGTGTAAGGCATATGCTGAGAATCAGAGATAGCACTGTTGTAGAAGCTGCTACAAAATATTAGAGCAGATAACGTCTTACAGAATTTAGCACATTCTGTTTGCAAGGATCTGGCAGCGCATTACGGACTAATAGCTAAGATGCATTGTGAGAGGTGACTTTCTCCTTTCTGAAGGGGACTACAAGGTCAGAAGGGAGAAGGTCCATACTGAAACACAAGAGTATCACTCAGTATGTTAGAGCAGAAAGTGCTTTATTTTGTCCGAGAAATGGTAGTGTGCAGATATCCATGTACATTATTGAAACTGATCTCGAAAGTCCTGATCCAGCAGAACACTTCCTATTGTATTTAAATGCTTTGCTGGCTTGGGACGTCCGTGTGCTTGGAAATATTTCCGTACAGCTACTGCCTTGTATCAGCCCTAAGCTCTGCTACCAGCTCAGCAAAGTCTTGAGCAGCTGCCAGTCAGTCACATTATTAAGGCTTGAAATGCTCCAGGCTGGCTGAGTGGGAGATTACTTCTGCCCAGGGTTGCTTTCCAAACTGTGTCACCTACTTCCCACCCTGCCCTCACTTCTTCAGCTGAGGGTCTCTGTAAGGCAGGCAGTTCTGTGAGAATGAATTTTGAGTCCTTCCGGATGCAGTTAACCTGTGAGGCAATCTGAAACTTCTCTTTCTAGCTTGGGAGTATGTTTTTCAGAGTGTGAGAACTGTTTATTAAGGTCCTTCTCCCTGTCATTTTCCACTCTAAATCTTTCCATTGCAGCCAGTTCAAGTTGTTCCTCTCTATCTAAAAGGCCTCTCACAGGTCTCTTGCTCTTTTTCACACCTGTTCATGTTTCATTCCCCATTGTGCCGTCCAGTATTCTGCTCTAGAAATGTCTTTTGCCTTTGTCCATCTCTTCACTGTTCCTTAACTATGGGAGTCTGGTATTTTCTGTTGTGGTTTTTTTGTTGTTGTTTTTTTTTTTTCACGTCAGTCTTGTCTTTCTAATAGTTTCCAAAGTACTGCCTTTCCATTTGTATGCATGATGCCACTGAGCTTTCAGTCTCAGTTATATGCTGTCCTTTTATCATTAGCCAAATAATTAAGGACAGATAAAGGAGCAGTCAGCACAGATGAAGAGCATGCATTTTATTAAAAATGCTCAATTTAAGATAGTTAATATACATATAATATAATTACACATATATTTAAAGGACATACATAAATAAATATAGTTATGATAGACAAATAATGCATCCTAGTGTTGCCACCTAATTTGCATTTCCTACGTTATTGATAATCTTTAATGGTTGCTGTTCCGGGAAAGCACCGATAAGGACTGCATATACAATATAGCTTGGGAACTATAACTATACCTGTATAACTGTTATTATTGTTCTAATTCAAGTTCTCTAGGCAGATTTTCTTTTGCTGCAAAGTTAATGTGAGAGGTTGATGTCCCCCAATAAGTGTCTTGCTAATAATTTGATCACACATTTTCTTCCTTTGTAAAAAAAAGCCTTAAACTGTTAACACAACGGTTTTCAACTCAGTGAGGAAAAAGCAGAATAACTTATCTGCAGATGAAATAAAATTTTGAAAAGATATTTTTATGAAAAGCATATTTCACTAAAAAGTAATATATGAGCAATATAATGGTTGCTCCTGATATAAGAAGGCACACTAAGGAATACTTCATGGCAATAGCATCAGTGTTGCAGGCTTTTTCTTGTAGAGAACCGTATAGTGAAGCATAAATGGAGTTTTATTGCAAGCCATTCTTCGTGTAATTTTGTCTTGTATCAGGCATTTCTCTGTATGGTTTAATGAGAAAACCTACATTAACTTCTGTGCACCCAAGGAAAACTTCAGTTTTTGACACTCTCTTCAGTAGCTCTATGTAGTTTAACCTGTGTTTGTGAGAACATCTACCTTCTTTATTGTAGGAACATTTTTTTTAAAAAAAATCAAAGATACTACACAACACAAAATGTTATGTACTCAACCAAGCCGGGGGTTTTTAAAATCTCTTTAGATAGACACTATATTAAACAGAAAAGCTGTTTCCTTTCTTCTTCTGTCTCATCCCTTCTGAAGGTCAAGCAGTTTACAGGTCTAACCTATGTTCTCCTGAGTGAAATTTTAAATATTCATTTATTTTTCCTCCCAGCCTCGTATTTTCTGTGGAAGTTGGCATGTCTTTATCTTCATTCACCTAACCTTGCAAAGGAAAATATTTCTTATTAAGCGTGGTATATCAGCTTGTATTTTCTTCAGCAAGTCTGACAGTGTAATGTCTGCAACTGGTTTCCTTGGCAAGTGCAGAAAAGTCATAACCACAAAGGCCATTTCCCCAATGTCTTTTTGAGACAACAATGAAAAAACATCTTGAAAGCATTTACTGTGTGAGTGGGGTTTGGGTTCTTCAAGAGAGACTAAACTTCTGCTACTAAGAATTTGGAAATCCTGATGGATTTGGAAATCCTTTGGAAGTCCTCTGACACTGAAGCACTGAATGACAAAAAAACCTATGTGGACACGTAAAAGGAAGCATTTTAAGAGTGAAAGCAGAAAAACAACCAACAAAAACTTTAGCTTTCACTGCATATATTGCAAAAGTAAATTTTATTTTCTTAGTACATTTTTTGCTACTGGATTTTCCTTCCACTCTAATGTATAATTTAATCTTCACTTTCCAACAGCAAAACAAAGCTAGTGCTTTTTCTTATAGTTTCGATCTGGCCTTCACATGATTGAATGTACTCTAGAAGATGTCCCAGCAAGTGTTTTGTTTGTGGTTCTTAAATAAATGTGCACACTAGTAGTGGAACAAATAGGTAGCATTAACTCTGTTCTTAAAATTGTGTACAAAACAACTAATCCTTCTCCCATCTCACAAAAATAAGACATTGTAAATAGGTTCTTTATTATTTATTGAAAGCTGACAGCATACTTGCTGTTTTGTGAACAAGACTTTCTGCTCATAATATTTTGCTGAGGACAGGTACTGACCTCACTAATATGCAGAAGGGCTGTTGACTCACTTGACTGCAGGAGCACTTTTTTCACTGGAAATGAACAATGGAGTAGTTTAAATGTTTGTTGTGGCAAAAGCACATGAAGAAATCTTCATGCACCAAAATATGACCAAAATAATGTGGATCACAGAATCACAGAATCACAGAATGTTAGGGATTGGAAGGGACCTCAAAAGATCATCTAGTCCAATCCCCCTGCCGGAGCAGGATTACCTAGATCACATCACACAGGAACGCGTCCAGGTGGGTTTTGAATGTTTCCAGAGAAGGAGGCTCCACAACCTCTCTGGGCAGCCCATTCCAGTGTTCGGTCACCCTCACCGTAAAGAAGTTTTTCCTCATATTTATGTGGAACCTCCTGTGTTCCAGCTTGCACCCATTGCCTCTTGTCCTGTCAAGGGATGTCACTGAGAAGAGCCTGGCTCCACCCTCATGTCACTTGCCCTTTACATATTTATAAACATTAATGAGGTCACCCCTCAGTCTCCTCTTCTCTAAGCTAAAGAGACCCAGCTCCCTCAGCCTCTCCTCATAAGGGAGATGTTCCACCCCCCTTAATCATCTGAGGGGCCCAGAACTGGACACAATATTCCAGATGCGGCCTCACCAAGGCAGAGTAGAGGGGGAGGAGAACCTCTCTCGACCTGCTGACCACACCCCTTCTAATCCACCCCAGGATGCCATTGGCCTTCTTGGCCACAAGGGCACACTGCTGCCTCATGGTCATCCTGCTGTCCACTAGGACCCCCAGGTCCCTTTCCTCTACGCTGGTCTCCAACAGGTCTGTCCCCAACTTGTACTGGTACATGGGGTTGTTCTTGCCCAGATGCAGGACTCTACACTTGCCCTTGTTATATTTCATTAAGGATGTGCTGGGTTTGCACAGATGTTCACAGCCAAAGCAAGTTTGTGGATGCTTAGCAGCCCAATAGGGTAGAGTATGTGAAGAATTTCAGTAGCTGCCTTCCAAACTGTAGAAAAGGTTTGGAAGCTCAATTAAATTCAAGTGCTATTTGTTCACAGATTATTTTTTTTAATCCTGGTCTGTTATTAAGAGCATTATTGTGAAGATTGAAGGTTTTACGTTGGGAATGTTGTAAGCAGTATCACATTGAATGCAGAACATGGTCCTAGGTTATGCAAGGGCTTAATGTATAGCAGATATAATGCTATACCCATTGGCTGGGACATAGAGCAACAAAATGAAAAGGGTGCTTAGCTGTGTGGTAAAAGTCTTGGATACATGGGAAGAACTATAGTCGGTGAAATAATGTGGGGTCCCACATGTTCATAGAAATTCATAGGCACCAAGGTTCTAAAATGCTGGCATTTGTCTTAATGTTAAAAAATGCTAACAGTGATTTTTTAATTTGTATTTGTGTAAATATGTATTGTAGTATTAAAAAAAAAAGACAAAAGCACAGTGCGATAACTGTGAATTAAATTGAAGGACCATATGAAGTATAGTATTAGTTAAGTCACTCATTCAGACCCCATCAGGCCCTCTGTTTTAGTAGCTGCTATTTATTTTCTTCACATTATCTCATGTTTTGCAGCAGTCCAGTTGCTATGTGTAGGAGCATCCTCACAAGATATAAATATATTCTTTTCGTTTTTTTAATGTTATAAAGTTAACAAGAGAAAAAGACTTTCCTATTAGTAAAAATGATTTTCTTGGCAAACACAATTGGTTGCTAAAAATTATGCAGAATCAATCTTCTCTGATTATTCACTCTGAAAGAAACTTGGATGGTGACTCCAAGCTTTACAGATCGATGTAATCACTACATCTCAGGCAGTTATAGGGGATGATTTCTAGGATAGTCATATGAGTTTCTTTTAATTTGCTGGGGATTTATTCCTCCTTATTTTGGGGGGGGATACAATTACTTTAAAAATCATCGGTGCCTTAATCTTCAGCACGTTCACTGTTGCAATATCTCTCTGTCTGACAAAGTGAGAAAGACTTTAGACCTTGAGAAGTTTGGAAGAAAAAAATACAAAGAAGATAAAAGTATCATATTAATTCACTCCACTTTACTACTCTTTCTGCCAGTTTGAGAAAATATGAGTCTTACTTTAAAGCCTGTGTTAGAAGTGATGGCAAAAATAACCCTATGTAATGTTATCTGTGTAATTAGGTGACCAATATTGCAGTATCTCTTGGTCATCCCATCCTATTCTGTTTGTGATTCCTATTTTGGCTGTCGTAGTCTCCAGCAAAAGTGCACAGAAGAATGAAATAGTTTTAGTAAAAGGGTAACCATGTTTTTGTTGTTCTTTTTTTAACTGCATCTGATTTAAGCTAGAGGAATGGGAGAGTGTGTTTCCTTCCACTTCACTTTCTCTTCTTTGGTTTTGATTTCTTTGAAAAGTTTACTGTGACTGGCTTGCAAATAAGTGCTAATGACATTACTGTGGACAGCACAAGAGACACAGACTGACATGGATCTCATGTTTTTCCAGATGAGGATAGGCATTCACTCAGGATCAGTGCTGGCCGGCGTCGTTGGTGTAAGAATGCCACGTTATTGCCTCTTTGGGAACAATGTCACCCTTGCAAGCAAGTTTGAGTCAGGAAGTCACCCACGCCGCATCAATGTCAGTCCAACCACATACCAGTAAGTCCTCTTAGCCTCTTCATACTATTTTTATTTCAGCCTGTTTTGAGTTTGATCTTGTAACATGTTCTGTCCTTGGCATGTGAACTTCAAGAGAAAGTCGGCAGGGCA
This sequence comes from Nyctibius grandis, assembly GCF_013368605.1. Taxonomy (NCBI): domain Eukaryota; kingdom Metazoa; phylum Chordata; class Aves; order Nyctibiiformes; family Nyctibiidae; genus Nyctibius; species Nyctibius grandis. Next base: position 109,792,482 of record NC_090659.1, read on the forward strand.
CCAGGAGAACTGGAAATAGGTGTTATGTGGGGCTGTCAGTCTTTTCATTTGACATCAGAATGTGCAAACAAGTCAGGCAGTCGAGGCAAGGAAGCACAACAGGAGGCCAACCATTCCTGCATCAAAGAATGCGTAACAGAAGAAGTGGGAGATGTCTTCTTTACCACCATAATTTTGTGCAGCATTAGGCTAAGGATTTGGGTTCCACCCACTAGACACAGTTGATGAAATGAGGCACATTCCCATGGGCTCGGAAGAAAGTCTTTAATTTTGCCAGCAAGGCCAAGCTTTCAAAGAGTTTTTCTGCTTTCTTGAAGACAAAATTTCTTATTTAGCACTGTAAAGATACTTGATAGAAGCATTTTCTTACTGTAAGAAAAAAGATTGAAAATGGCAAAACATTATCCTTAGCTCTTTGAAGAAATAATGCAAATAGAGAGAAGGCTTGATTAAATCTGGTTAGGAGGAACAGCTCCTAAATAAAAAAGGTGTTCCTTATTGTTCAAATTTGACAGCTTGACTATTAGAGTTTCTGCTGCTTGGATTACTACTGATGTACTTTTTTTTTCCGCAGGAAATCTCAATCTTACTATTTTTCCGAGATTCTGTATGTGAAGTAATTTTCTGAAGTATGGTTTTGCTCAGGTTTTGGGACTGTTTCTCTGTGGTGAATCTGTACACAATTGCTCAAACAATACTGCTTTTCTTTCTTTTTTTTTTTCTTATACAGAACTGTGAATCTCAGTATTTTATTTTTTCCCCATACCTATCTATGTAAATTGAAGTCTTAAATGGGATTTCTTCATCCAAGAATTGAAGTATCTGATATGCTAAAATATAAATCAGTCAGAAGTTAAAGTTTAGAAGTAATTAAAACCAGTGAATAAAATGACATTCATCTGAAGAGCCCATTCACTTGAGACCAGATTTACGGAATGGATCAAGTGTAGCTAATTGAACAAGAGGCAGAAAAACTGAATAGACTTTTGGTCATAAAGTATACAGAAGCAGGTTCATACAGTTTTCTGGTTACATGCAAGAGAAACACAGACCCAGCCTACTAGAAGGTATAGAAAATCTGTTCATTTAAATAAAAAGAAATTCAGTAAATACATAGGAAATTGCTGTTTGGAACTTGATGTCACTTGAAAAATAATTGTCTTTGGGACCTTCCAGGTATAATGTTCATAGAATCATAGAATCATAGAATCATAAAATGGTTTGGGTTGGAAGGGACCTTAAAGATCATCTAGTTCCAACTCCCCTGCCACAGGCAGGGACACCTTCCACTAGACCAGGTTGCTCAAAGCCCCATCCAACCTGGCCTTAAACACTGCCAGGGAGGGGGCAGCCACAACTTCTCTGGGCAACCTGTGCCAGTGTCTCACCACCCTCACAGTCAAGAATTTCTTCCTAAGATCTCATCTAAATCTATCCTCTTTCAGTTTAAAACCATTCCCCCTTGTCCTGTCACTCCATGCCCTTGTAAAAAGCCCCTCTCCTGCTTTCCTGTAGGGCCCCTTCAGATACTGGAAGGCTGCTATAAGGTCTCCCCGGAGCCTTCTCTTCTCCAGGCTGAAGAGCACCAACTCTCTCAGCCTCTCTTCATAGGAGAGGTGCTCCAGCAGCCCTCTGATCATCTTTGTGGCCCTCCTCTAGGCTCGCTCCAACAGCTCCATGTCCTTCTTATGTTGGGGGCCCCAGAGCTGGACGCAGTACTCCAGGTGGGGTCTCATGAGAGCGGAGTAAAGGGGCAGAATCATCTCCCTCGACCTGCTGGCCACACTGCTTTTGATGCAGCTGAGGATACAGTTGGCCTTCTAGTTGCTTTGGTTCCTGGTCTTCCACTGCGGGACAGGAGAAGCCCTCTAAGCCATTATTTGAAACGTGAACACAAGATTGTTCACCAGTTTTGTTCTGGTTTTGAAAACTTGTGCAGTAGCAACGCCTTTGGTGTTAATTTTACATAAATGGAGGAAAGTGATTCTGGCAAAATGCAGCCAAGGCCCTCTGACAGGGACCTGAACTTTTCTTGTACAGGAACAGTTCTTATAAAGGGATGTTGTCCAACCTGAGAAGGTGTTCAAGATATTCTGAAAGTGCAGTCCTTACTTTTTCAGAAGAGAGATCCTAGTGCTTAACAAATATGATTCAGGGGTGTGATTCCACTCAGAGCTGTGGTGTTGCTTAAGTTTGTGTCCCTGAGAGCAGAAATTGGGAGCTGGGCAGTTTCATATTATTTTAAGAAAAATACAGTTGGAAATATAAGTAGTGAGTATTTGTGGGGCCAATGGTGCACAAAACTTTTCTTGGCGTGCTGAAGCCAGAGTCACTTTCAGTGTGCCAGTGCCAGTTCTGTTGGTTTTGGTCATGAGAGTGATATGTCATCTTTTCTGTGAGACAACAGATTTGTGGTCATTGTTGAGCAACCTGATCTAGTTGAAGATGTCCCTGCTCATTGCAGGGGGTTTGGACTAGATGACCTTTAAAAGTCCCTTCTAACCCAAACCATTCTATGATTCTATGATTCTGTTTTCTTCACATTGCTGGTAAAAAGTCGTTCTGAAAGCCAGTTTGAGGGCTTGTATATGGAGTTTGCTAGAAATCCATGCTTTTATGCTGCCCTGTATCTGTCTCCAAGTACATTGTAGCACAGAGAAGACGGCTTCTGTTTGTCTGTGTCTGACCTCTACCTGTCTGCCATTGGTCATACCGTACCATCAAATGTGGGTAACCTGGATTTGGAGAGCATTCTTACTAAGACCTAGCTAGCATAATGTGAGTCAGGTTTTCTCACCCTGTGTATCTTCCAGGTTGTATCAAAAAGGTGGCTACATTTTTTTTTCACTTCCCTTTAATCCCAGAAATCCAGTAGGAATGAGACCATTTGTTTCAGGATGGCCAAACTTTCACCTTACATGATCTTCATGTCTGGGCTTATATTCCAGCAGGATACAAATTTAGACTATTGCTTTCAAAAAGGGAAGATAGTAGAAAAGTGACTGACAATTCAGTAATGCTATAATATAAAACTGCAAAACAAAACACAACAAAATACAGAATTATTGGTATTTGTTATCTGCATGATTGTACTATGTAAAAGATATGCTGCTGTGTGCTGAACAAATTCAGTGCTCAATTCAGAGACCTTCAAGTGCAAGCAACAGTCTAGACACATGTTTACAAGTAAGGGAAGTAGAAATAGGAAGAAAATATATGTTTGAATGAGAGGCAGTTATCACTGAAGATGAATGGCTAAATGTAATTTTGAAAAGGCTAGGAATTAGTTCATTTTCCATGCTTCAGAAATTATATGAGAAAATAAAGTGAATGTGCATGAGGTCACTTAGAAAGACTGTTTCAAACCATACACAGAATCACAGAATCACAGAATCAACCAGGTTGGAAGAGACTCGAGTCCAACCGCTGACCCTACACCACCCTGTCAACTAGACCATGGCACTAAGTGCCATGTCCAGTCTTTTCTTAAACACATCCAGAGATGGTGATTCCACCACCTCCCTGGACAGCCCATTCCAATGTCTAATAACCCTTTCTGAAAAGAAATTCTTCCTGATGTCCAACCCGAACCTCCCCTGGCGAAGCTTGAGGCTGTGCCCTCTTGTCCTATCGCTAGCTGCCCGGGAGAAGAGGCCAACTCCCACTTCACTACAACCTCCCTTCAGGTAGTTGTAGACTGCAATAAGGTCACCCCGGAGCCTCCTCTTCTCCAGGCTAAACAACCCCAGCTCCCTCAGCCGTTCCTCGTAGGTCAGACCCTCCAGACCCTTCACCAGCTTGGTCGCCCTCCTCTGGACTCGCTCCAACACCTCAACATCTTTCTTGAAGTGCGAGGCCCAGAACTGAACACAGTACTCAAGATGCGGCCTCACCAGTGCCGAGTAGAGAGGGACGATCACTTCCCTAGACCGGCTGGCTACACTATTCCTAATAGAGGCCAGGATGCCATTGGCCTTCTTGGCCACCTGGGCACACAGCTGGCTCATGTTTAGCCGGCTGTCGATCAGCACCCCCAGGTCTCTTTCCACCGGGCCGCTTTCTAACCACTCTTCCCCCAGCCTGTAGAGCTACATGGGGTTGTTGTGGCTGAAGTGTAAGACCCGGCACTTGTTCTTGTTGAATCTCATGCCGTTGGTCTGGGCCCATCTATCCAACCTGTCCAAATCCCTCTGTAGGGCCTTCCTACCCTCCAGCAGATTGACACTCCCACCCAGCTTGGTGTCATCTGCAAACTTACTGAGGGTGCACTCAATCCCTACGTCTAGATCATCTATAAAGATATTGAACAGCACCGGCCCCAGAACTGAGCCCTGGGGAACACCGCTAGTGACTGGCCGCCAGCTGGACATTGCCCCATTCACCACCACTCTCTGGGCTCGGCCATCCAGCCAGTTTTTAACCCATTGAAGAGTCCACCCATCCAAGCCCCAGGCAGCTAGTTTGTCTAGGAGGATGCTGTGGGAGACAGTGTCGAATGCCTTACTGAAGTCTAGATAGACTATATCCACAGCCCTGCCCTCATCTACTAAGCGGGTCACTTTGTCATAGAAGGAGACCAGGTTGGTCGAGCAGGACCTGCCTTTCATGAATCCATGTTGACTGGTCCCAATGCCCCGATTGTCCTGCATGTGCCGTGTAATGGCACTCAGGATGATCTGTTCCATCACCTTGCCTGGCACTGAGGTCAGGCTGACAGGCCTATAGTTCCCTGGATCGTCCTTTCGACCCTTCTTGTAGATGGGCGTTACATTTGCTAATTTCCAGTCAGCTGGAACTTCTCCGGTTAACCAGGACTGCCGGTAGATAATCGAGAGTGGTTTGGCAAGTTCATTTGCCAGTTCCTTCATTACTCTGGGGTGAATCCCATCCGGGCCCATAGCCTTGTGGGTGTCCAACTGGCACAGCAGGTCACTAACCGTCTCCTCCTGGATCCTGGGAGGTTCACACAGCCCCCCATCCCTAACTTCAGGCTCTGGGGGCCGAGTCCCCTGAGGACAACCGGTCTTGACATTAAAGACCGAGGCAAAGAAGGCATTGAGCACCTCTGCCTTTTCCTCATCCCCTGACACTACACTACCCTCCTCATTCAGCAAGTGGTGGAGGCTCTCCTTGACCCTCCTTTTGCTGTTGATGTATTTGTAAAAGCTTTTTTTGTTGTCTTTGACTGTAGCAGCCAAATCGAGCTCTAATTGAGCTTTGGCCCTTCTAATCTTCTCCCTACACGACCTGGCCACGTCCCTATAGACCTCCCAAGTTACCCGACCCTTCTTCCAGAGCAAGTAGGCTCTCTTTTTTTCCTTAAGTTCTAGCCTAAGTTCTCTGTTTAACCAGGCCGGTCTTTTTCCCCGACGGCTTGCCTTCCTACAGACTGGGACAGCCTGCTCCTGAATATTTAGCAATTCCCTTTTGAAGCATGTCCAGCCTTCCTGGACTCCTTTGCCCTTCAGGACCGATTCCCAAGGGACTCGGTCCACCAGCCTCTTAAACAGGCTAAAGTCAACCCGCTGGAAATCTAAGGCAGAAGTTCTACTCTTGCCCCTCCTTACTTCCCCCACTATCGAAAACTCTAACATTTCATGGTCGTTACTCCCAAGACGGCCACCGACCCTCACATCTCCCACTAGTCCTTCTCTGTTCACAAACAACAGGTCAAGCAGGGCCCCTCCTCTAGTGGGCTCATTTACCACTTGCATGAGGAAGTTGTCGTCCACACATTCGAGGAACCTCCTAGATTGCTTCCTCTCTGCCATGTTGTATTTCCAGCAGACATCCAGCAAGTTGAAGTCGCCCACGAGTACAAGGGCTGGCGACCGGGCAGCTTCTGACAGCCGCTTGTAAAACGCCTCATCCGCCTGCTCATCCTGGTTGGGTGGTCTGTAACAGACTCCCACCGTAATGTCCGCCCTGCCGACCTTCCCCCTGATCTTCACCCATAAACATTCAACCTTGTCATCCTCACCATCTTCCTCAATTTCAACACAGTCCAAGCACTCCCTAACATATAGCGCTACCCCACCGCCTCTCCTGCTTCGCCTGTCCCTCTTAAAGAGCTTATAGCCATCCATAGCTGCACTCCAGTCATGGGAGTCATCCCACCACGTTTCTGTGATGGCAACCACATCATAACCTTCCTGCTGTACAGTGGCCTCTAGCTCTTCCTGTTTGTTGCCCATACTGCGTGCATTGGTGTAAACGCACTTCAGCTGGGCTAGCGGCCTTGCCCCCGACGCAGGCCTGTCACCCCTAGGTTTACTTGTGGCTGCCCTGGTCTTATCCCCCTCCCCCATCGAACCTAGTTTAAAGACCTCTTGATCAGCCCTGCCAGCTTCTGGGCCATAACCCTTTTCCGCTTCTGATTCAGCTGTTCCCCATCCGGCATAAGCAGGCCCGGTGCCATGAAAGCCGCCCCGTGGTCAACAAACCCAAAATCCCACCTCCGGCACCAGTCTCTTAGCCACATATTAATCTGTTGTACTTTCATAGTCTTTTCCCTATTTTCACCAAATACCAAAGGAATTGAAGAGTATATCACCTGCGCACCTACCCCCTTTACCAAACGCCCCAGGGCCCTGAAGTCCCTTTTGATTGCCCTGGGACTTCTCTCTTCAATCTCATCCCTACCCACCTGGAATACTAATAGTGGGTAGTAGTCAGAGGGCCTCACCAGTTGAGGAATCCTCCTGGCAACATCCCTTACCCGAGCCCCAGGGAGGCAGCAGACTTCCCTGTGAGTCGGGTCTGGCCTGCATATGGGGCCCTCCGTTCCCCTTAGCAGGGAGTCGCCTATAACAATTACTTTTCTTTTCTCCTTTTTGGAGCTGGTTGCAACCCTCTTACTCGGCTGGTTCTGTTTACATAGCCCCGTAGAGGGTCTTTCACCTAGATTTGTATCTTCCTGACACTCAGGAAGATGCTCAGGCTCCAGCGCCTCATACCTATTCTGCAGGGGGACGTGGGGAGGGGAAGAAGGTCGGGATGGGATGCGTCTGCCACCCCGAGCAGGGACCTGCCTCCATTCCCCCCCATCCCCTAGGTCTCCTCCTGCTCCTTGTGGAGGAGGAAGAGGATCCTCCACTACCCAGGGAGCATTAGGCCCGGCCGTTTTCCCCAGGACAGGCAGGGAACAGCACTGCCCGCCATCCTCTTCCTGGGATGCTCTTGCACTCCTTAACCTTTCCACCTCCTCCTTGAGCTGGGCCACCAAGGAGATCAGGTCATCGACCTGTTCGCACCTCACACAGGTGAGGTCTCCGTTACCCTTGAGTGCCAGGGCCAGGCTCTGGCACTCCCTGCAGCCTGCCACCTGCACCTCCGCATGCTTCCGCAGCAGGTCCGTTTGGGTTGCCATGTCTTTTCTGGCACCCGCAAGGGACTTAGGGCCCCGCCGAGTGGAAACCATACCTACCTGCCTGCCCGCCTACCCTGCTCGCCGCCCTGCCTGCAAGAACTGCTGCGCAAACTGCCACGCCCCTAGGGCTGTGCCCTCCCCTGCCCCGGGACACACACAGTCACTGCTGACTCCCCCTCTCCCCTCTGGGCAGGGACTAGCCACCCAGAGGCTCTTTATCACCCGATCACAGGGGGTGGTGCTACGCCCCCTCCTCTCCTGATTCGTTGCCGGGAACTTCCGGGTCCAGGCATAATTATACCTTCTGGCATAATTGAAAGCATGAGAACAGACAGAGAAAAAGTCAAGAAATGACACTGCTGACACAGGGGCCAGGAGAGACTGCAATTACTCTATAGGACAAAATTATTCAGAGGTTCTGGAGGTGATCTATGAGATTTGAACATAATATACTGATATTCTCCAAATAAACAAGTAGTGATCTGGTGCATCTGTATGTAACTTTTCTTAGATATAATTCGCATGAGTATATAATTTGCTGTGTACAAAGTGATTCATTCCAAACTGAAATGTCTTCATAGTTGACCTTATATTCCATCAAATGCTTCTGATCATACTGTGCTGCTGTGTACTCAGTTAATATGTTTATTATCTAAGAAACAATGTTTTCCAAAGCAGATCATTCTGCAATCAGTATGAAAATAACAGCATTTTCAATTAATTAAAATTACTGGCATTTATCATTATGTGTTTGTGTCTACCATGCCCCCTGATGAAAATTCTGATACAAGTTTTGTGCTTACAAAGCATGCAGATACTGGAAACATGTCTAATACCTATCAGCTTTCATTTTACAGTACAGATTATGTGTTGGAAAGCGGCATCAGCATTCAAATTATAATCACCCTTCAGAATGCCTGTTATTGGTTTCACATGCTTCCCTGCGAGCCCATAATCTGCCTATGTAAGAATCAGAGTCTAAAATTATAAATATAAGATGTGGTGTTGCCTAGCTCTAGCTACACCTGCCTGGGCAGAGCTCTGAAGTGTGAAACAGCAGCTTTTACAAAGGTGGCATTTGAATCTGTTAGGGATAAGAGCTTACTTCTGTTCAAAATACCTTGTTGACTTGACTCAGGCAGGTCTTTTGACTGAAGGATTACAGAGCTTCATTTCATTTGCTTTGAATCACTGAACACTGTAAACTGAAAGCACTGGAACAGCATTGGTAAAACTTCCAGTGAAACATGTGGAAACTGGAGAGGGGGTAGAGGATCCCAGATTGGTCTGTGTTTAAACATGTGGCCAGGAAGGACAAGGTGAAGAATAACACATTCTCTGTCCCTTTACTAAACTGGCAAATCCAGTTTATTTAATTCATCTACATTATCCTGAATTGAATAAAATTACCATATTTTCCATACTCAGGAAGGAAGCACAATGAGATTTATGAAACTCTTCTTCAGCACAAAAGAGAGATTAAATATTTTTTAATTCTTTGTTTCAGCCTTGAATAGTGGTTTATCAGATATTAATATAATATACCTACATTCATCCTGTTTCCCTAATCGTATTACAATGTAATGCCTTGGGATCTCTAAGCAGTTATAAAAAAGCAAGTAAACATAATTGTTGCTATTTGTAAAGTAACTGTATTTAAAAATTAATTCTCTTTTTCCTCTTCTTTCCACCTCTGGTCTTTTCCAGCACATATTTCCCTTATGGTCCTTCTGGCATCAAGTGTTGGGTACAAATGCTTTCCATTAGCACATGCTGGGCAATACATCTGGGACCTGAGCTTAGGCAAAGATGAACAGCCAGTATCCCACATCCTTATCTGATTTAGGAGAGGGCAACCAAGCGTACCTCCTTATTGAGCTGGGTGAGGTCACTGCTGGTTCACCTGCCTAAATTGCCCCTCAGCCTTTAAAATTGATTAAAAAATGAAGAATTTTAATAGTTTTTTAACAGTTATCCCACAGAATGTTGTATGGAAGAAGTTTTACTTTTAGATAATTAAGGATGTATATACATCTCTCTACTAGGATTTTAAATTAAAACTATGAATTTCTATAAACTCCTTATAGATTTTTATTTTCATCAAATTATTTTTCCTACAGGTTATATCTATATATGTTATTTTTCCTACAGGTTATATCTATATATACATCTATATATGTATCTATATTTTTCTGCCTCATATGGAAAAACAAATGGATTTGCTCTCCAAGAGCCTTCTCAGATTATTTTAAATTTTATTTCTGAGCATGCTTTAAAAAAATATTTCTTTTTATATTGGTCAATTCACCGTGTATGCTTTCATGAGACATGTTGGTGGACAGGCAATTTAGTTATGGACAGAAAGGGAACACAGCTTATACATGGACACAAAAAAATATTATTAGTCTAATGAAAGTATTAAAAGTCTAGTAAAAATGTACTGGTTTGTTCTTATTTTTCTGTTCCCGGTGTCATCTGCCTCCATGAGGCTGCACCCCCATAGTCACTGTGATTTGTGATTATGGTCCTGGGGCCTCTGCTGTCTGCCTGTGCTTGTGCTTCATGACACTATATTTTTATTCAAGGTTTATAGGTAGTTTACTCTACACAGAATAACTCCGTGTTAGATCACTGTCAATTAGTTAACAGTGTATGTTAGACCACAGTTCCACACAGCTAAACTAAAGCTAGAACATATTTAGGAAAGAGTCATCTGACTGCTAGACATCTGCTAAAACTGCAAAAAGCTCAAGCCTAGACAAAACCAGACAAGTCCTGAGGCCAGCACTGTTAGATCAGTGCAAAGCCTGGGGCCTTTTACTAGTGATGATGCAATCCTATTCACTGAACGTAATTCTCTAGTGTTCCAAAGAGAGCAGAGGCCCAATATTCCTTCTGCTTAGGTGAGTGAGAAATAGAACTATTAAACGTCAGTGACAAACACTCACCATGCTCAGCTGCATGTGACAAACAATATATTGCATTAAAAAATCATGGTCCTTTCATAATCTTATTACAATTGATCTGTATGAAGGAAAAACACCAATACACGAAATTCTACAGTTTAAAAAATACTAAAATACAATGTGAAATGAATTAGATCCAGACACAGTCAGGTTTTTTTCAGTCTCCTGGTCTTTCCAGCATGTATAGAAACTAAGGGAGAAATTCAAAGCCGCTAAAATTTAGGACTAAATGCACTGATTTTTGGCATTACAATAGCAAATTCATGTTTATACAGTGTATTTAATGAGCAGCCTACCAATATTTCTAAGGAGTGCCATAATAATTTATCATCTCAATTCATATGGAAACAAATGAGCTGGCACATGTTATCAAACCAGATACCCAGCTGGTGAAGTGACAAACACGTGTTGCCACAGAGGAAGGGCTCAGCAATCCAGCAGGAGATAGTCTTCTGGTAACCCATTTGGGAAGCCATTAATTAAATTTTCCTAATTGTACCAATTAATAGGTGGATGTGAACAAGGTTAACTACAATTTTTACAGTTCTTTAAGAGTTAGGGCAGAAAGAACCTTTTCCTGTGTTGATAGCTATCCCTGTGAAAGGTAACATTTATGAAAGATTGACCTGGCCACTTTGCTTTTCTTGGTGCATACTATATTTAGGAAGGCAGCACATATTCTCCTTTATTGTAGTGCATTGCATTTCTTTTAGAAATATTGTTCAAATTTTGGTCTATACAAAACAATTTTCCTAAAAGAAGTTTACATTGAAGTTCAGTTCTGAGTGGGTGCCTTTTTTAACACTGATTCAGCAAATTGCCAGACTGTATCATAACATGACTTTTATTTAGTCTATGTAGAAATTCATTATACAGAGGTTAAAATGTATATATATGCAAAACCAAGACTGAATAAATATTTGGCTGTTGTTAATGCCTTACTTGAATATTACATTCCTGTTACATTGAAGCAGCAAATACTATAATGAGTCTCATATCTAATTAGATATGAACACGTGTTTGAAGGTTATAATATAATACTTATTTTATATACATATACATATATTGGTTTATGGCACTATCTCAGGAACTGTGATGTAAAGTATATCCACTCAACATCTTGTGGAGGGCCTGAGGAAGACAGAGGGGAGCAAACCATGCAGGCAGATGGAGATGCTGTATGTTGTTCTGGGGAGGCTGATGCTCCTGAACTGCTCCTGTGGTCAGAGGACAGCAAGTGGCAAGATTGGCAAGCAAGAGGAATAGCCTGGCTGAGGATGGGTTGCATCACTACTGGGATTGCTTGCTTGCTCCTTACTGTCTGTTGACTCTGGAAGGATTTAGCCTGACTGCGTGGCCTGAAGGTGGCTTTAAGGACAAGCCTGGTGTAAAGGGCAAGAGAAAAGACAGGCCCTTGAGCACTACAAACTATGCAGTGTGCTGGGCTCCTGCAGCCGAACAAACCTGCTGGCATTTGCTGAGATTTGCAAAGTTTGTGGGGATGTGGCAACCTGTGCTAGCCATATCCAGCAAGCACTAGTCACAGCAGTGGGGAGGAGGTTTCAAAGGTTTCCAGACACTGTATGGGCAATGTGTCCTCTGAAGCCCTCATGGTGGAACTCAAAGTATTAGAGCACGCTGAAGGTAGGTGAGTGCTTCCTCAGCACTGCTGTTTCTCAAAGCAGCTAGAGTTGAGTTAGCAAGTGTGGTAGTCATTTATTCCTTTAGCTGTGGAAATACAGTTCTCAAGGAAGATCATAATTTCTATTTCCGAAAGAGTCGCTCTTTCATTTTTCCAAAGGAGTTGCTACTCCAGGCTGATAAGTGGCTGTTCCTCTCACCTTCTTATTCCTCCCTTTGGACAGATCTTTCAGTTTGTGACTGTATCTTGTTTGGGAAGGAATGGAGCAAGTTAGCCCACTTCTCACAAAAAAAATCATAAAATATTTGCATCTGTCCTTCCTGTTAAGCGTGAGGGCAATCAGAGGTGCTTTTTTGTGTGAGTACTAATTAATCTTCACAGGATCCAGTGATAAGTACAAAGGTCTGACATCTCTGAGAGATGGAGAGATAAAGACGTGAAATTGCTTTCCAGTGGGCACGGAGAGGGTAAGAATCATTGTGAAAAGCATGCACTCAGCATAGAGGGCCTTGCAACAAATACTTCTATAGTAACAAATCTTTGTTAGTTCATTTTCTGAATATAGGAACTCATTGATGAAGATGTGACTGTTTCTTGCCAAAATAGTTTGAAATATAATTACCCTATCATTTCATCTATGCAAAAAAGAGCTACAGCTTTTAAAAGCTTCTTCAAGGTTCCCACTAAGTATCCCAATTTTCATTCACACACAGACCTCCTGACCTTGAAATGCCTCTTGTTTCCATTAGGAAATAACCACATATTCTGTTTCCATACTGACACCTGTCTTTTTTTTTTTTTTTAATGAAGGAACTGAAAATGAAAAAATAAATGGGATAATTCTCAGATACCATCTCATTTTGTCTAAAAGCAAGAGCATTTCCACCAGGGAAGGGACAGAACAAGAATTTAAACAGTTCTGGAAGATTTCAGGTTAGAAAGGGAAGCTGTCAAAGTTAATCAACTACAAATCAGTGTTTAAGAGATTCTTCCTCTCCTGAAACATCAACAAAGAAGGCAAGGTGAGGGCAGACCTAGTTCCAGGCATCTTATAGGAATGCTTGAGTAGCCTGATCCTCACAATTTAAGGATGGAATTGTAAATTGTATATCCAACCACTTCAGTGGAACCCAGAATTTTGAATCTGTGAATAGCCTACTATAAAAATATCCTTTGCAATAGTGCTCTTAAGGGAAATACACAGAAGTGATGCAGGAAATACAGCTGAGATAAATGCTTTGGAATATTTTCAGACTAGTTCTTATATGCATATTTCTTAACTGCAGAGCTTGTGTGACTTCAACTTAAGCTCTATGACTATGAACAAACTGTTTAGAGTTTAAGCTGCCATATAATTTCCTGAAGGTGAAGGATAGATTGTGCTCTCAGACTGTCATAACAGGCAATCTGACTTGGTTACAATAAAATGCTCTGAGAATGGTCCTCAAGGTGAGACAAACAACCAGAACTGGGTGTCACCACCCAGGAAATCTTCCAGACCAGAAGGTTTTACACTGGCTTTTCCCCCGAGCCAGAAGGGAAACGCAAAAACTGATTGTGTGGCTCAGCTTTGCGCTTGCTGAGGTTCTGCACTATTCATTTTGCTCCTTGGCAGAAGTATCTTTTGGGGTTCTTTGTACCCATGAAAAGGAAGACCAAAAACTTAGAAAGCGCTGTAGATCTGGGCCATGGCCATCAACTGCTACTGTTTTCTTTTTAACATCACAAATGGCCTAAATATAGCAGGGAAGATTCCTGCAGAAAAATCACAGAATCACAGAAGGGTTTTGGTTGGAAGGGACCTTCAAAGACCATCTAGTCCAACCCCTCCTGCCATGGGCAAGGACATCTTCCACTAGATCAGGTTGCTCAAAGCCCCATCCAACCTGACCTTGAACACTTCTAGGGATGGGGCATCCACAACTTCTCCGGACACCCTGTTCCCGCATCTCACCACCTTCATTGAACAATGTTTCTTCCTTATGTCCACTCTAAACCTACCCTCTTTCAGTTTAAGACTGTTGCCCCTTGTCCTATCACTGCACGCCTTGGTAAAAAGTCTTTCTTATAAGCCCCCTTTTATGTATTGAACGGCTGCAATCAGGTCTTCAAAATCCTTCCAGACTGCCCACTCAGGCAAAGTAGCTCATAGGTGGGGAGGAACAGTGATGACACCTTACCACCTCCATGGTCCCAACTGATCTGAGGGTCCAGTGTGGACAACCCATGCCACGAAGAGCTAATCCTGCTAATCCTGGCAGGAATCACTTGCTGACAGGTCGTAGGCAGGTGGGTGTCAGCAACTGTGCACACATGCACGTGTGATTTCTCGATGTCCTCACTGATAAGCACTGAGGATTAGCAGATAACTTATTTCTTTAGTGTATACAAAAAGCTATAAGGAATCAGAGGCAATTTCTGAACCATAATCTCATTCTCAGCCTGGGAAACCAAGTGTGAGGACCAATATGTTTAAGGAATCTGAAGAACCTGTTCTTTAGGAGAATGCTAACAAGAGGCCATTTTTGTTCTGACTGATTAAAGTCTTTCTAATAGTATTATTACAAGAGCCAGCAAATATTTTTTTTTCTTAAAAGTATAAACTAAAGTAGGATAGAATATGGTCATAAGTAGCTTCCATTAGCATTTGGTAAAGAAGGTTTCCTGTCATGCTTGCTTGGGAGCTGAAATGTTATCCCAATAAAGGCCAGCTAGACAATTTCTGAGGGTGAGAAGCTGATTCAAACAGTGCACCTAATATAGGGATGTGGAGTCTATCACAAGCCGCAGTAGTGGAGGAATTTCCAAAGGACTAATTCGTTAGTCACCCATCACTCCTGGCAGCTTTCATAGTCTCAGAACATTTCGTTGCAACCAAGTTACAATTCACAAAACAGGTGAAAATAATGCCTTTAATTAATATCTTGCACTTTTGTTCTTTGAGGAAAATATTGTGAAATAGCAACTAAACTCAGTGCCAGCCCTGAACTGAATCAAAGATTATATATATATTTTACAGTTCCAGACTTGTACAACTGTCACCACAATTAGATAATGTTAGGCTCTGAGAAGGAAACCATTGATTTTTAGCAAGGCCAGATGCTCCATAGTGAATAGTCATTTTGGGGAAGAATGACTGCAGCGAAAGCTTACAGATTTAGCTCAGAAAGTTCTAAGAGTTCAACTGTAGCTTGCAGAAATCTGGTTTGGGAAGCACAAAGAGTTATTTCAGTGTATTAAGCCTGTAGTTTTAAAACGTAAAATATTTACCTCAAGCATTGCAGAGATGAAAAGAGAGAAGCTTCTCTGTAGAGGCCTCTGCAAACTCTCATGCAATTTAGAAAAGATTACAGTATTTTGATCATAAAATTAACAGTCTGGAATATAGATTATGACATTCAAACCACATGCTAAACAAAGACCACCACAGAAGTTCAAAGGCAAAGCATTGCTGGATTTATAACCAACTGCTTATTTAAAATCTGGGAAGAAAATGCCCTTATATTTCAATGAGCTCACACAGATTGTCTCAGCCAAAACCCACGAAAAATACTCAGTAAAGGAAGTGCCATTACATGTGCTGAGAATCCTGGAAAATTATCCTGGCAACAAGATTCATTTATTCATTTATTTCCCAGAATTCAGCTTTAGAGACATTAAATAAACAACCTATTACAAAATCCACTGAAGCTAATAAAGTTCTTCCCACTGCTGTTTTTGTGCTTCAAATAAGACCGAGAGAAAGAATAGATATCTTGGGAGGGGAAGAGATGAAGACTGCTTTCGTATATCTAACTGTGCTCAGAATTTACCATTACCTCAAAACTGCTCTTTTCAATGCTGCAAGGGACTGAGTACACCTAACTTAATTTACTGGAAACAAAAAGAAAATGTGTAGAGTTATTTTCTTTATTTTACGAGTCCAGCTAGTTTCAGGGAAGATCACAGAATCAACTAGATTGGAAGAGACCTCTAGGATCATCAAGTCGAACCTTTGACCTAACACCACTGTGTCAAGTAGACCATGGCACTAAGTGCCACATCTGGTCTTTTCTTACACACCTCCAGGGATGGTGATTCCACCACCTCCCTGGGTAGCTCATTCCAATGCCTAATAACCCTTTCTGTGAAGAAATTTTTCCTAATGTCTAACCTGAACCTCCCCTGGCAAAACTTGAGGCTATGCCCTCTAGTCCTGTTGCTAGTTGCCTGGGAGGAGAGGCCAGCCCCCACCTCACTACAACCTCCTTTCAGGTAGTTATAGAGAGCGATAAGGTCTCCCCTCAGCCTCCTTTTCTACAGGCTAAACAGTCTCAGTTCCCCCAGTTGCTCCTCATAGGACATACCCTCCAGACCCTTCACCAGGTTTGTTGCCCTTCTTTGGACTCGCTCCAGCACCTCAATGTCTTTCTTGAAGTGAGGAGCCCAGAACTGGACACAGTATTCAAGGTGTGGCCTCACCAGTGCCGAGTACAGAGGGACAATTACTTCCCTAGTCCTGCTGGCCACACTATTCCTTATACATGCCAGGATGCTGTTGGCCTTCTTGACCACCTGGGCACACTCCTGGCTCATGTTCAGCCGGCTGTCTACCAATACCCCCAGGTCCTTTTCTACCAGGCCACTTTCCAACCACTCTTCCCCCAGCCTGTAGCGTTGCATGGGGTTGTTGTGGCTAAAGTGTAGGACCTGGTACTTGGCCTTGTTGAACTTCATGCCATTGGTCTCAGCCCATCTATCTAACCTGTCCAGATCTCTCTGCAGAGCCTTCCTACCCTCTGGCTGATCAACACTCCCACCCAACTTAGTGTCGTTCGCAAATTTACTGAGGGTGCACTCGATACCCTCATCCAGATCATCAATAAAGATATTATTATACTTGGTAAAGGGGCCCTAAACTTTCAGATGTAGCCAGACAGAGATTTCTCCACTATGGAGGAAGATGACAAATGGCAAAAGGCAGTACAGTCATGTCTGTGCTGTTGTACCACTTGTGTGGGCATGCCTGGAGGATGGCTTCATGGCTTCCATGAACCTGTATCCCTTTTTGACCCCAGCCAGGTGGCCCAGATTAAACCCATGTGTACTTGTGATGACTAATGTCAGATTTGAGTCTGTTTTTTGTTGAAACTGGATTTGCTGTATTTGAACCTAATTTATGAAATACAATACTACTGTGTATGAGAAGGGCACAAACTGTCCACTCTGCTTCTACCTGTGAGAGCTCCCAAGCACTGTCACCTTCATACCTACTTTCCAGCAGGAGATCTGGTGGTAGTCATCACTCTGAAATGTTCATTTCTGCGCAACTGGCCAGACTGGAGTGTTTTAAGTGAGCCAAATGATACATGATGGATAATGATCATTATGAATCTGGTTCCCTTTCTGGTACATGACTTTCTGAATGCTGACACTAATTTTCAGAGGATGTGTTTATTTGGGCCATCTGCTGAACTGACCTCAGTCAGCAGTGCTCCTTGAAGTTGATGATGCTAAGTTAATATATATCAGCTAAGGATCCTGGCTTCAGATTTTTTTGGATGTTATGTAATACTTTTAACTCATTTTATATTTGGGACCACATAGGATCAATCTCTTCCAAAGAGATTTTTCTTGACTGTGTTTTATGTTTTTTTATATCCCTCTGTTTTGCTTTTTTTCGTAGGCTTTTGAAAAAGGAAGAAAATTTTATTTTTATCCCTCGGTCCCGTGAAGAGCTTCCAGAAAACTTCCCGAAGGAAATTCCTGGGATCTGTTACTTCCTTGAGGTCAGAAGTGGTCAGAAGCCTCCAAAACCCTCCATCACATCTGCCAGAGTGAGAAAGGTTTCTTACAACATTGGCACCATGTTCCTCCGGGAGACTAGCCTATGAGGCCTGCTGCAGATCAAAGACTCGTCAAAAAAGCACAAGCCCAGAACTGGGTCATGACAGGGGAATTGGAGGTTCTTTCTATTTCACTGCCTTGTTCTGAACAAGCAGTAAAAGCTCCATGTAATGTCAGGCAATAATAATTTTAAAAGGTGGATGACTGCTGCCAGTAAACAAAGTGGAGATAGGGAAAAAAAAAAATGGAACAACGTACTTCTACTTCCAGAGGAATTTCTTTCATAAACTTCAGTCTGGCCCCTCTATGACAAACAAAAACAAGCAAAACAAAAAATACCCCAACTCTCAAATTAGAGGTTGGTTTTGTTTTGTGCAGAAAGGATGATGGTTCTCTGTAGATTTGCACCAGCTAAGCAGAATTGAAAGTCAGTTCTGGTTATGCATTCCTACATTTAACGTGTTCTTCAGTAAGGTAGTGATGTTTTTTAACTTTATGAACAAACATTTCATACATATACTGTAGACCTGTTGTAACCTTCCTGGCAGGAGGAATTATAGTTCAATACAAATATTGTAGGAATTTTACCTATTTTTATACATATTTCACTTTCTGGATAATTACATTCCACATACTGTAAGCTGAGTGAGCTTAGATAGCTTTTCAGAAGAAGCTACTTTATATTTCATACACTCTGCCTATCAAACCTTATTGTTATACAAGTGGGAAGAAGTCATTTTTTGACTTTTTTGGCAACAAAAATATCAATATTTTACAGAAAAAACCACTTTGGTAAATCTCTTTACCTGATGTTTATGCTAAAGCTGTAGATGAGCATTGTCTTGCTTATATAATATAATGTTCAGTATTTGTCCTACAGTGGTGTATGTCCAGTCCTTCCAGGACAATGCAAACAAAGTGTAAGAGATCAATGTGTTGACAAACAGAAAAGTTCTGTTCAGCGGGGCTTGTTTCCCACTAATTTATCAGCCAAACTGATTTTTTGGTAGAAGTCCTGGACTTTTTAAAAAAATTTGAACTTGTGAAAACATATTCTGAGGAATTCCAGCAGACACTGGAAGCTCTCTGGATACTGGTTTTCACATTTTTTTAATAGGACTTGTGCTCCTACTCCAGTTCAATTATTGAAAATCCTATCTGTTATTAATGATGCTCATCTGGAAATTTCCTCTGTTGCTGGATTGGCTGAAATGTCCCCTGCTTTGTCTGATGTAGATCAAAAAAGACATGGGGAAGGCAATACTTTCCCAGGTTTAGTGCAAATGGCAGTTCAAGATTTAGATGAGTGTATGTCAATTTTTAAAAAAAGGCCAGTCCGTTGCTGTTGAAAATTAGTACAGCTTTGTTATTTTCAATGAATCCAGTTGAAACAAGATGGGGATCTGTCCCCTAATAGGCACATTTTCAGGCATTGTTTATTTCTCAGGTTTTCCTTTTCAAAAATAATGGCAGTCAGTTTTCCTCTGCAGATGTACTTCCTTTAGGGTCGTACTGAAGTGGACTGATGTTGTTCTGCTCTTGCAGATTGTTAGTTAACACTTGTGCAGTGATCCCGAAGTGGCTTAGCTTTATGTGAGCCTGATCAAAGCTCACTGAAATCAAAGGTAAGACTCTCAACAGCACTAGGAGGCGTGAGAAGCTCTGTATTTCTATAATACAGACCAGAAATTACAGTTTACTTATGGATTTAATAGTCATAACTTGAGGCACCTTTTGAAAATAACTTTCTCCACATGTCCAAATTATCCAGTTAGATCTTTCTGTGGAGGGAATGACAGTGCTGTATTTCTCCCCTTTGACCAGTAGCCCATGTTAGAGTGGGAACAAGTCATCGCTAGTCTGCGCTGAACATGTTTCAGGCTTCCTTTCATGAAGCCTTTCTGGGGTGAGAAAGGACTATCTTGAACCTATACAGACTTCAGCATGTAGAGGACATCTGAACTTATACAGGTGTGGTTTTTTCCTTGTCTGAGGAGTGTAGATGCATGGGAATTAGCCCAGAAACTTTCTTCAATGGAAATTTCTGCACTTTCTAGAGGAACCCTGATGTTAAAGATTTCTTCTATTAATATTAGAGCATCCTTGGGATTGGAGGAGTTAGTCTTTTATCTACCTTGATATATAGCATCTGCAGCTCATACTGTCTATCTGAAAAATGACTCAACAAAAACTATTTGAGCTTGAGGTTGCAGCATTTCCATCTAAACTACAGATCTGAGAATTTTCTGCATAGGGTGACAAGTTTTAGCCTATAGCCATTAGTTTGCACATACACAGGATGTAGCATGCATTTTTTTCCTGGGAACACCAGTGAGACATGCAAGAATCATAAATGGAGCAAAGTTCATGTTTCACTACTGGAAGAAGAACACCACTTCCTAGCTAATAAAGCTGTGGTTTTGATGTCATTGCCTAGTTCCCTGGAGTGAAAATTTTTCAAATAGCTATGAATAGATTGAGGTTTTGTTCTGACTTCACTTGCACATCCTCATTGTTCAGTAGCTGCTGATGTCAGAGTACAAATCTCTCTGGCCAAACTGTTTTTCTGTTCACACCACCCGTAGTCCTCTGTGAAGAGAACAAACATAGAGGTTCAGACCAAAAGCTTGTAGCTCAATAACCTGTCTTTCACAGTTGCCATAAGAAATGTCTAGGTTAATTCTGTGGCTGATCTTGATAGATCTATGGAAATCTTTTCATAAGAAATGATGGATAAATGCTAATTCTACTAGCAAAATTGGAGAAGCAATCTAAAAAATTTTGTATCACCATCCTCATCCTCTCAAGTGACTGTTTATTCTATAAGGAAATTTATAATTGCAGACATCAGTGCAAAAACTGAAAATTGGTGTCAGCATTGCCATGGAGATAATGACAGTGTTTGCAAATAAGTAATCTAGCTCCCCAAATTAGAGTAGATTTATTGTATAATATACAGTCTCTGCTTTTTATAAGCTTGTGTAAAGGTAACATGTCCAGAACTTCAGCACTGATGCTAAGGATTGTGTTATTTGTTTCTGTGTTATGACAAGGGAAGTTAATGAAAAATTGTGGGCTCTCTAGGGACATTTTTCTATCTCAGTGCGAGAAAAGTGTAAAATGAATTCCCAGCAGTCTTTAACTTAGTAGTTGCATCTACTGCCTTTAATATTAGGTTGCAAGTTTATTTTGTTAGACAACTTTATAAAGTGAAATGAAATTTATTATCAAGTTTGATGCTGTGAAGTCAATTAGATGGTAGTCAGACTCAACATCCCTTCAACACTTCCTTTTAGTGATAGGGAAAGCTTTCTCTTTTGCCTGGCATTGTCTTCATAAATAAAAAGTTTCTCAGAGTTTTCATACCTTGGGATGATGAGGTGGAGAGGTTAGAGGTGCTGAAATGGATGCAGAGATCACATACTATAGATGGAATTTTCTTCTAATATTTTCCTTCCTATAAAACAGATGATCTTTTGTTCATCTGATTAAGAATTTACATGTCTTTGTTTCTTCACGTAGCTGCAAGTAGCAACATCTGCTGTCTTGAGTTTCTGTAGGAACCAAATCCACCCTCTCTGAAGATAGAGGGAGGGGATCTACTGCATATTGCCTGTGCAGGGCAAAGAAAGGATGATGGGAGGACTCTATCTGGGGTCATCGGTCTCTGCTGCAGACTTGTTCTTTGCAGTTTTCCTCTTCTCCAGGCTCCAAGGGACCAGAGACCAGGGACTGACCACAGAGGCAGACCCAGTGGCCAACTTCTTGTACAAAAGTCATGAGGCCTAAGTAAGCAGAGGCAACAGTCGTTCCCCCAGAGCACTTTTTACTGGTCTTGTGTCAGATTTTTCCATCTGCTTGAAGTTCCCCATCACACAGGCTCTTCTGTGATGAAGTGCATAGAGGTCAGGAACTCAGAGTAAGAAGGAAATAGTGATGGAAGTGGTAGAGTGGTTGATAAATTTTGTTCTACATCACTCTCGTAATATCTGCCATTCAAAGACAAAAGCCACTGCATGGGAGAATTGCTGCTAAGCCAGGACTCTCAAAGTGTGGTTTTCTTGCAGGATCCCACAGGATATTTATTTTTTAATTCCAAAGAGCCAATAGTCATTAACTGTGGTTGTGGTTTTGGCTTCACTGCTCATTCCCACATCCAGTTTCAAATCTGAGTCTGTTTCAGAAAGCATTTTGGAGCCTGGAAACATGCCTCTGCAAACAGAAACCAAAGCTTTTAAAACCTTGGAAATCTTCTATGGGAATTGCCTGTTCTGAAGAAGAAATCCTTGCAGTTGAGTCATTAACAGGTCCTGCTGCAGTTCATGTGTGTGCATATGCCATTTCACAATGCTCTCTCCTCCTGTGCTTATGGTGCTCCCTACTAAGCCCAACAGTGGTATCAGGTGTATAACCACCTTTTCTCTGTTTTCCATTAACATGCCTCTTTCATTTTTTTCTGCATAAAGCCAGTGGTGCAGAACCATAACGTTGCATGCATTTAAAAGTATTGTAGCACTGCAGTGAGGCTTAAATTCTGCTAACAGATTTCACATTGTATATTCCTCTGAATAGATCCTTCTCCCAGAAGATTTAAAAATGAGGAAAAAAAAATACCACCCAAAACTGCTGTGTTGAATCACAAATAAGTATGAAGCCTGCATCAGTTGTTGGGGCAAGTTTAACTGCTGGACAGCTTTCGGATTCTTCAGCTGTCACAAGCTGTCATGCTTGCATGGTTCATGCAAACTGCCCTGCCGAGAAGTCTGTAATCCAACAGCAGCAGCATTACAAACTTACGGCATTTTCTGGGTTTTCCTCTTTCAGTCTCAGGCCACTACCTCACCTCTGCTGAGTGCTCAGAGCTCACTGAGGAGAGCTAATTCCCCATCCTAACACAGTCTCAGAGCTTCAGTTTTGGCTTCTGGTTTATACGTGTATGATACTGGAAATAGCAACATGATGAAATTAGCAACAAAAGAAGAAACATAAAAGAGCTTGTCAACCTCAGAAACGGTTCCCTTCATTCAAGGTAATACATTATTCATAGCACATTATTGGGATTTAAGATGCCAGTGACAGCAGAGTCTGTGGATGAATTGAAGACGCTGAGAGTGAAGGAGACTCGACAGGCAGGAGTTGATCAGCTCCTGCTACTGTTGGTAATTCCATCACCTTGTATGCTACTTCCTGCTCTTGGTCAGGCTTCTGCTCTTCAAAAGACATCCACTTTCCTTCCTTTAGCACACTGTATGTGGCATAGATAGTGAGTAATTCCTATTATTGTTCTTATTTGCATCTGTTATTGACATGGCTGCTTATATCTAAAGAATAACTGGGATTAAGGGGCTGATTTTACTCTTCTTTGCAGCGAAGACAAAACTGCTACAGTGCCACAGCAGGCACTCGCATCCTTAGAGAGGAAGACCACTGTGCAAGTTGTCACTGGTGGATTTGGGTGGAGAAGGCAGTACATTAACAGTCCATAGCATGTTTTTAACTTTCCCAAGTACTAAATTTATCCATGCAGCTAGGAGTTAAAAGAGTAGCTCCCAGAATGTAACCCCTAGAATGTAGCTCCTAGAGTAACTCCAAATGTTATTAATTTGCAATGCATGAGCAGCCTTACAACAAAAATCTGTAAACTGTTTAACCTCATATACATGATTGATCTTTTGTGGCTTGGCTATTAATCATGCTTGAAAGCAAGCAAAACAGTGAAACTAGAGAATGTAACAACTCAGTCATAGGTTACAGACATTCACCTCTACAGATGCTTACTTGTTCCTGTGGCTTGGAGAGGTTGACCTCCAGTTATCTGTCTTCCAGGTTAGTATCACTGTGTCACTATAGCAACATAATGGACTCTGAAAAACAGCATAAGGCATCTCAATCTGCTTCCCTGTGGGCTGGGGTTCACATTAGAGAGGCCACTACAGTAAGTGATGCAAAGTGGCAACTTTGCTGGCAGCCTTAACAAAAGCATCAGTGGAGGCAGATGTTAAACCAGCTGTTTGCTCCTGGGATTTTAGTTTCCAAAGGCAGAGTGAGGCTGAACATGTTTTATTTTGGATAAAAAGAGAGGACACAGGATTTCAGAGAAATAAGTGTCTTCCCTGCTTTATGTCTAGCAGGAAGGCAGCAGAGTGAAAGGGCGTGAAGAGGGACACGCTGGCTGCCTCTGCTGCAGCAGTGCTTCTGCCTTCAGCTCTCTGGACCACTTTTGGCTTTAGCATTCCAAGAATCAAGTGTCCTCTGCTGACTGGGGGACAGGTAAGTGCTTCAGGCACTTGTCCCCTCTGTTCTAGACACAGCCTGAGGCTGCTTAAATCTCTGAGTGTCCTTAACTTTCTCAGTGACCATGGATGACAAACTTAGACTAGACATCTATTTTTTAAGATGGCCAAGATAAGTGAGATCAATCCCACTGAATTAAGGTCTTTCCAGCCCAAGTGCTACATCTCATACGTTTTAGTCTGTGCTGCTTTTCAGAGTTTTGCATTGGCCAAAATAAATTGAATCCAACCTAAGTGGCAGAGGGATAGATAAGCATATTCCGGGATAAATAAAGGTTTGATGCAGTAGCCGTGGTGCCTGTCAAGAAAAGGAGCTACTGTGTTTCTGGAAATCTTTTCCTTCTGGTATCTGAACCCCTTACATATGATATCAGCACTGCCATTCACAACTCCTGGATGCCATTAGGACCATGATTTAGAAAAGCTTTTGAGCTTTGAGCTCCTAGTCCAATTATGCAAAACCTCTGTGCCATCTTCACCTGAATTATATGCCAGAATGCCTACATAAACCTTGTTAGTTATCCTGTAGTGAAGATGGTAATAAAATATATAAATTCTAAAGAGCAGAGAGATAGTTGCCACATTATCATTAACATAAATTTTTGTGCTTTTGTGAATTCGTAGCCCCAAAATTAACTTTATGTAAACAGAAGGATAATTTCTGCTTTATACACAATAGTAAATAGATGCTAAAACTGATTAATACCCAGAGAGGAGGAATACTGTTTAATCCATTTTGGCATTTGTTTATTACCAGTATACCTCTAAGGTTTTATTTTTTCCTTCCCTCATGAGACTGGAACTTACTGTTAAATCAATATCAGAGTTTCTGAGCTTATTGCAGAAGAACATGGTTAGGAATAAATAACTATCAAGGAGAGTTTTTTTTAAAAGTGGACAATTCCTTGAGAGAACAGATCATGTGGAAAAGAGAAAAGAAGTACAGACATGTATGTTTATTTTAAAAGTTTCTATGGCATTTCTGATTGGTTAAAATCATTCTGAAATGGTACACTTAAAGCACAGCTGCCTGGTTCAGGTTTTTTGCATTTACTAAGAAGGAGAAGGTAAAATTTTCAAAGTCACATAAGGGCCATACTTCTCAATCCCATTTTCTCTGCTTAAACACAGCCTCTTTCTGAAGGTTGAACATAACTTTACTGAATGATCCTGAGGTTCTGAATGCCTAAATAAGTTTTGTAAATGTGGGTTATAAATCCACATAATTTCTGTTCCTTTGAAATCTATGCCATTTCTGTACACGTTTTTTCAAGGTGGTGCTCCCAGATGTGTTGCTGTGAGCATATGAATGCTCTGGTCTTCACTGGGGACGAGGCTCATTACCCACCTTTATAATGTTCTGAGGGATCCTAAGGGAAAAAACATTGCCCAGCCAACTAATTGAGCTCATCTACTGAGGGAGCATCAAGCTGAGTCTAAGATTTGCTTTCTCATTACATCTCTAAGTCAAGTCCCACGTGCTTGCTAGTGTTTTAAGCGTGTAAGCATTCCTCTCCGGAATCTGCTCACAGGTCCTGCAAGTGTATGGGTAAGAAGCCAACAGAGAAAAAACATTTGAAGAAAGTGAAGTATGTGTGTAGGAGAGAGCTGCTGTACATAGATGTGCTGCTGATTCTCAGCTTTCGTGTATTTGGAAGTTGGATGACCCAGAGAGTATTTTGGGTATGATGCAAAATGCAAGAAAGTGCTGTACATATGTGATGAAGTCTCAAGGCATTAGGATGAGTTTGAGAGTCTATAATCCTTAGAGTTTTAGTGGAATTGCTTGAGAAATCCACTATTTTCAGAGGAGGGAAAGTTGCTTTGTAGTTTAAATAAGAGTGGAATCTCTAGTTGCAGAGAAAATCTGTGAGGGGAAAAGAAAGTCTAAAAATTCTAGATGCAAAACACAGAGAATAATGTCCCACTCTTTTGTATCATTTGACTTTTCTGGAGGTAGGACTCAGAATTCCTCTGTGAGTTTCAATACTGAATGCAAGACTAGATGTGAAACATTACAAGTGAGATACTTTACCAACTGGTAGAAATTTGGAGCTGATAGTAAGAATGCCTTTTAAAAAGTATGTCGGGATACGGTACTTAAATTTTAGCACTTTAAAAAAATGGAAGCTCTTCCGCTTTGTAAGAAATAGTTTAGAAATGCCTAAACTGAAAGAAAGCTTGGAACACTGTTGTATCATAACAAAAAGATACAAAGTCTGTGACATAATCTACAGTTCACACCATTCCTTCAGAAACAGTCCTATATACGGTGTTTTCAAAAGCACATTCAACCAACAATTGCTTATAGCTAATTTCAAAGAGAGCAGTATTTCACCAAGAACCTTCTGCAAAAATGCCAAGCAGATCATTTAACTCGGTTTAGAGTCTATTATGATACACTGCATCCCAAAGCAAGGCTTTAAATGCGCTTCCTAATGTGTGTCAGCATTGTGCCTTTTACTGAAGTCTACACAAAGCCCAGTCTGGACAAAATTCCCATCCCAGTACATGGCATTTATATTGTCTCGCTAGAAGATTAGCACTTCAAGAAGTTGCAGCCATTAGTGTCTTTGATGCTGGAGTATTACTTACTATTCTTATGTCTCACTCTGCCCAAGTTGCACTGGGGCCCATTATGCTCTAGTGCACCAAGAGTTTGGGAAACTGCTGTAACACCAAATGAAATCCAGATAACCTAAATTTAGATATTTAAAAATTATGTCTGGTGTAAGCTAGTCAGGTCGGCATTCTCTGCAGTCAGTGCAGACATTCTGGCATCTCAAAGAATGATTGTTCCTGGAGAAAGTGTTAAGTATGAGATAAACCACTGCCTTGGATGAGGCCTTCTCTCTCTCCCCAGTGACTACAGTGCAGAGGTGGAGGACTAGTTCAGATTAGCTGCTATACTGTAGGTGAGATGAATTCCACTGCTGGTAAGAATGAGAGGATGTAATAGGACAGAAGAGCAAATATACATGGAGAGAAACATGTCAGGGGCAAGGGCCAGGCTCAAACCAGAGATTCAAAGGGTTGTGGTAGTAAAATTGTTAATATTTAAGATTTGAGAGGTCTGGCTAGGAAGTTTATCCTAATTAAAAGAACATTCCTTTCAACTAAAAGCTAACAATCTGTGACTGTTTCCAACTCCCCACTTCTGATCTAAGAAAATACTGGTGTGCCACTCCTATAGGCTCCACCAGGAGCCATCTCTCCATATTGTCATGTTATTTACTGCTTGATTCCTTCTTAGAATTGTGGCAATTAGCAAGCTAATTAAGGAGTCCATCCGACCCAGCAATGGATATCTCCTAACCTCTTTCTTTTTTCTAAAACGGTATATAGATTGGCCTCTGCAATCACTTGGGAAAGAATGGGAGAGCAGAGGGGGAGGTGCTGGCCAAATGTTCTCTTGCTATGATCATAGTTACTAAAGCTTCTGTCTGACGTGTCCTAAATTGTACTTGTGTTGTTACTCACTTGGAGTACCCAGATTCTCCAACAAGGTCTTGGGTCAGTCTCTGAACCAGAGGAGAGTGGGAAGGACGAGGGCTGCCACTCTGCTATACTGCTCCCATACTTCTCTCTTCTGTTTGCAATTGCCATTCTGATCCTTAGACATCTGTGGTGATTTCCACTGCAGTCCTGGTTAGGGAGGCCGTGGGAAAGTTCTTCTTGGGAAGAAGCAATAGTATGCAGTCCTCCACACTGTAAACTGTCACTCTCTCCAGAGAAAAGGAATTAGAAATAGTATTGTCCTCAAGAGTTGAGAAAACTTGCAGATTTTCCATGTACACTGAACAGTTTCTATAATTACCAGGAAAGCAAAAAAGAGAGGCAAAGTTGTGCAGCAGGGGCATCCCATCTCATACACACTGCTGTGATAATGAAATCCAAACCCCGCAGAACTGCAGGCACATTATTCTCACTTGCTTTAAAGGTCAGCTAAGAAGCTAATTTCTGAAATGGGCTCATAGCTCCGAGACAACGTAACACTAGTCATTTCTTCCAACAAATTGCAGTTGTCAGAGAAACTGGATTAGTAGCTCAGGGAGCTAAAAATAGACATTATGCGCTTGCCAGAGAAGGATGAATTCAGCAACAGAGGTGAAGGTATATCAAAACATCATAACATCTGGAGAAAAAGCAACAAAAAAGTGCTCAACTCAAAGCAAGTTACCCATAGAATTACGTTAAAAATAATCTGAATCTCCAACTGGAAGAATGACAGGGTTTAGTCTAGGTTCTGTTTTATTCACCTTCCAGATCCACCTTGCAGCTGCTGCTTTATCAGCTGAATCAGTTTGGCTACAGTCCTTTCAAAGTCATGTACGTCAATTTAGGCAGTGAAAGTCATTATATTAAAGCCATTATTTGAATACTGAAAAAGAAGAGTCTTTGGCTTAACATTTTTATCTTTTTTTGCAGGGGGTGGGGGGAAATAATATATCACTAAACTTATTCAACCAAAAAATCAAAACTAAACTCCCAAAGCCCAAATCTAATAAGAGGGCTACGGTGAAAGCAACTTTCCAAACCTCAGCATATCTTTACTAAAAAGTGGATGACTATTTTTCATTACATCAAATGTAATGTGTTTTTAAAATCCTCTTTTATGCCTGTCACGGTTTAAAGCTGGACCAGCTATTAACCCAGTGGCAGACGCTCTCTGTTAACCCTCTCCCCCCCACCCTAAGGGAAAGGGAAAAGGGAGAGAGACTTACGGGTTGGAAAGTTAAAACAGTTTTAATAAACTATAGTAATGAAAAAGAGTATAATAAGAATAATAGAAATAATCAAATATATACAAAACCACGATCGAGAGCTTGGAAATCCTCCTCAGGCAGAGTTGCTCCCCCCAGCACAGGCAGAGGGGAAAATGCAGTAACTCCCCTGCCATCACACCTGCAGGCTTTTAACTGGAGAATTGGCAAAGCTGGTACCAATCAGTGGGAGACAGGAGGGCCCCTCCCTCCTGGGCCCCACCTCCAGGAGGCAGTGGGTTAGTGATAAATAGGAAAGTGAGAATGACGTGTATGGGATGGAATACCTCCTTGGTCAATTCTGGGCCACCTGCCCTGTCTGCTCCTTCCTGCAGGTGCGACCCCCCTTCGGCTCTTCACTCGTAAGCAGTGAGGAATTTAGCAGTGACCTTGGTTTCTCTAAGACTAATTGGCCTGGTTTGGGCCAAACCAGGACATTCCACCCCTTATTCCATACCATTCACGTCATACTCAGATCACCACTACCTTTTCATTTTCAAATATATGTACACATATCACTAGTTTATGATTCATCTTTATGCAAAAAGTTCATCAAGTTCATTTAGTTCAGGATTGTGGGTTTCCATCTGGCTAGCAATCTGTCAGGGCAGGAGGCATGGTATGAGTTTTGTCACAGTTCATGCCCACGGGTTGCAGGTTCAAAATGTCAGTCTCGAGGAGGTTACTGGACGCCACTTTCAGCTAGCTCCGGTCTCATCACCATTGTCTTAACCTGAAAGACACTTATGAACACTGTTAGTATTATGCAGCAACAACATACAGTTCAGAATTAGGTAGTCTCACCCAGAATCAGATCACCTTGAGGGACACATCGGACTTCACCATCTTGCAACATCACCCGCCAAGTACATCCAGGTCCCTGAGCAAAAGCAATCCCACGAATGGGTTTACCTTTGCCCGTTGCAGGAAGAATCCAGACAGTTTTTCCCAATAGATCCCTTTCATGCACCACAGGGACTTTATCTCCTTCTACTGTATATAGAAGGTCTGACTGAGCAGGGCCAGCTCGATTGATAGATCCCCTGGTGTTAACTAACCAGGTGGCTTGTGCCAAATGCTTATCCCAGTTTTTAAAGGTTCCACCCCCCATTGCTTTTAGGGTAGTTTTTAACAGCCCATTGTACCATTCAATTTTCCCAGAGGCTGGTGCATGATAGGGGATGTAATATACCCATTCGATGCCATGCTCTTTGGCCCAGTTATCTATGAGACTGTTTTTGAAATGAGTCCCATTGTCCGACTCAATTCTCTCTGGCGTGCCGTG
Source organism: Nyctibius grandis (assembly GCF_013368605.1). Classification (NCBI taxonomy): domain Eukaryota; kingdom Metazoa; phylum Chordata; class Aves; order Nyctibiiformes; family Nyctibiidae; genus Nyctibius; species Nyctibius grandis. The sequence continues at coordinate 109,822,626 of NC_090659.1, forward strand.
TCGCCACAAGATTTGCTTTTCAAGGCCCAGAATAGTGTTCCGGGCAGTGGCATGGGGCACAGAGTATGTTTCCAACCATCTGGTGGTTGCCTCCACCATGGTAAGCACATAGCGTTTACCCTGGAGGGTTTGAGGGAGTGTGATGTAGTCAATTTGCCAGGCCTCCCCATATTTATATTTCAACCACCGCCCCCCATACCACAAAGGTTTTAACCGTTTGGCTTGCTTAATTGCGGCGCATGTTTCACAATCATGGATAACCTGTGCAATAGAGTCCATGATTAAGTCCACCCCTTGGTCACGAGCCCATCTGTATGTTGCATCTCTCCCTTGATGACCTGAAGTGTCATGAGCCCACTGAGCTAAAAATAGTTCACCTTTATGTTCCCAGTCCAAATCTATTTGGAACACTTTAGCAGCTTGATCCGCTTGTTGGTTGTTTCGATGTTCCTCAGTTGCCCGACTTTTAGGTACGTGAGCATCTACATGACGTACCTTCACGACTAGTTTCTCTAGCCAAGCAGCAATATCTTGCCACAATTCAGCAGCCCAAATAGGTTTACCTTTGCGCTGCCACTTGCTTTGCTTCCACTGCTTTAACCACCCCCACAAGGCATTTGCTACCATCCATGAGTCAGTATAAAGATACAGCCTTGGCCACTTTCTTGTTCAGCAATGTCTAAAGCCAGCTGGATGGCTTTTACCTCTGCGAATTGACTTGATTCACCTTGTCCTTCTGTGGCTTCTGTGACTCGTCGTATGGGACTCCATACAGCAGCTTTCCACTTCCGATGCTTTCCTACAAGATGGAAGGATCCATCAGTGAACAGGGCATACTGCTTCTCATCCTCTGGTAGTTCATTATATGGTGGGGCTTCTTCAGCACGTGTCACCTCCTTTTCTGGTGGCATTCCAAAGTCTTTGCCTTCTGGCCAGTCCATGATCACTTCTAAGATTCCTGGGCAATTAGGGTTTCCTATTCGAGCCCCACGTTGGGCACCAATAAATCTGTCATGGTTTAAAGCTGGGCCAGCTATTAACCCAGTGGCAGACGCTCTCTGTTAACCCTCTTCCCCCCCCCCCCCCAAGGGAAAGGGAAAAGGGAGAGAGACTTATGGGTTGGAAAGTTAAAACAGTTTTAATAAACTATAGTAATGAAACAGAGTATAATAAGAATAATAGAAATAATCAAATATATACAAATATATACAAAACCAAGATCGAGAGCTTGGAAATCCTCTTCAGGCAGAGTTGCTCCCCCCAGCACAGGCAAAGGGGAAAATGCAGTAACTCCCCTGCCATCACACCTGCAGGCTTTTAACTGGAGAATTGGCAAAGCTGGTACCAATCAGTGGGAGAGAGGAGGGCCCCTCCCTCCTGGGCCCCACCTCCAGGAGGCAGTGGGTTAGTGATAAATAGGAAAGTGAGAATGACGTGTATGGGATGGAATACCTTGTTGGTCAATTCTGGGCCACTTGCCCTGTGTGACCCCCCTTTGGCTCTTCACTCGTAAGCAGTGAGGAATTTAGCAGTGACCTTGGTTTCTCTAAGACTAATTGGCCTGGTTTGGGCCAAACCAGGACAATGCCATGATTTTGCAAATTTGTATTACTACTTGCTTGGACTTGAAAAAAAAAAACAAACCCACTTCTTTATTCTTCTTCAGTTATTTATTTTCCATAGCAGAGCAATTCCACTGTACTGCGTATGACCCTGAAGGAGCAGCAATCCACTGCAGACAGGGAGCCTCAGTGTAGGTAAAAAGTTCTGCAAGGTACAGGTTGGGTCTCAGCTGAAGGCAGGAGTGGCAGTAGTTGCATGCAGTTTATACTATGACTTAAGTAATTATTTTTACTTTTATGTTCGGAAGCAGATCTATGTATAGCTCAGGAATAATGTTCACCACTTTCTTTAGAAATTCTTTCTGTAGTGTGTGTCTTTTCTGTGCACCTTCTATAAAATCTCTGCATTTCAGATGTGAGACATTGACAAGTTTAGGGTGTAAATAATAATTTAGGTCAGCAAATCAAATCACTGTGAAAAATATTTATAAAGTATTTATGCTCATTGTCTTTTAGATATCTTATAAGCTAGAGTCCTTATTGCAAATTCTGTTTTTGCAGAAGCCTTTGGTCATCATTCTAAGAGAGGTCAAGAGTAATCTTGATTTGGGGATTTAATTAGCATCAATATTATTTATCTGGCATTCACTGTGTACCATTATTACTCCAGTGTTGAAGTTCAGTTGTGAGTTAGAAATGTCACGATAAGCAGCACCAGCAGTTATATGCATTGGACATCCTACACATTATGTACACATTTAATGGTATATTTTGTATTTTATAGAACATAATATGACTGGTTAAATATGTAGAAAAATTGTTAGGAATAAAAAATGCACAATGTGTGGACACTTCTGTGTCTGATAGCTATGTTGAGATATTATGGATATATTATTATGTACTCCTGGGATTTCTCTGAACCAGATCATGCATCTTTGGCATCTGTCCCTGTTTCAGTGGAAGGCATGGTCATCATCATCCCTTTAGTTGTTAAAACTCAGTTACATTAGAGCCCAGAGATTAAGAACACAGGAATTTTTCAGCTGAGTATTGTAGGAGAGCTAATACTGTTTTCTTCTGAATATGGTGGGCTCCACTGCTAGGACTGACTTTACATCCCTTCTTGATTTGATTTTCACCTTTCCCAGTTTAGTAAAATTCTGCAGTTCCTCTGCAGAATTCCATAGTGGTTTGAAGAGGCTGTGTGTAGTCTGGTTGTGCAGTCCACTGGTGTAACGCACAAAGGTTAAGCTGTTTTAGACTACCATCCTGCAGAGTCCAACCAATGTTTCACAGCCACAAATAATCCCCTTATTCTCTTTGCCACTTTGCTCTGCCCCTATGGCCAACCTTAGAGAAGGAACTGAATGCTACTATAAATCTTCTGGTGGTTTATATTTGTTACAGTGGGATAAATTCATGATTAGGAGAAACTTTTGCAAAGCAAGCTAGTGTTACTGGCATGAACTTCACAGACTGAGCCCATCAAGTCATAGTTCAGTCTCTTCCCAAAGCCCTTGAGAACAAAATGAACTTTACATGCAGTATCTCGCCTAGAGGAACTGATAACAATTTTCCAGTTGTCTGTCCCTGTGATCCTGACTCTCCCAACTAATGGAAAACCCATGAAATTCATGAAACCATGAAAAGAAAATCTCATACTTCTGATTCTTGTTTAAACCTTTCTCCCAGGAGCCTGCTGCAATTCTGAAATTGGTGATTTAACTAGCAATTCATTCAGGCTCACCTTCATTTCCTCTGCAGTGACTCTACGGGGTGATTACTCTCTGATGCCTTAGAGTTGTATCTTTCTACTCTTCCCTTTGATTCAGCGTTCACCAAAGTAAAATCTGAGGGCTAATTCCTGTGTAAGATGGTCACGAACAGCTCCAATAACAGGGACAGACATATACGAAGGTAAGTTGTAGGTATGAGTAAAAAGCTTGGATTGTTGTAGGAAGATGGATGTTCACCTGAGTTCATGATGGTCAGTTTTAGGAGTGGGAATTTTTAGTAGGAGTTATGAGCCACATATTGGTATTCTGTCATTTACTGAGAGCAGAATAAAGGGAAGGAGCAGTTCAGTGCAGTGCAGTTTTCATCTCAGCTTTATGAATGCTGAGAATTGCTGCTTGTCTTGTTTCAAACTTCTTTGTTTTGCAAGCTGGATAAAAATATTTGGTACTCCTAAAATGTGAGGACTGACCACCTCAAAGCCTGCACTCCTGTGGAAATGGACTGATCTCCCCTGGGTGCAAATGCTTTTTACATAATTCTGTAATACTGTTTTAGTGTGTCCTATAAAGCTTCTCTGAAGTGACTTGGACTTCAATTGTACAAGCATTCTGCACTAAGTAACAAGTTTGCAACCTTGCACTATCAACAAAGGATGCTTAGCGTTAAAATAATATTGGATGCCATTAAATAATACTAGAGCTCTGTCAGGGTTTAGAGCACTGTGACGTTTGTGAACTGAAGCAGTTTGTATAAAATTTCTTACCGATAGAAGGATAATGTAATTAACGACAGTATTTTCATTTTAGTAATATACAGAGGAGGTAAGGTCGTGTCCCTAGACTTTTCTGTCAGCTTAATGGTTAAGAGATTAATTTTAGTACTATGTAAATCTGAACATTATTTTAGAACATCAGCCTGCAATCTACTGGGAAGGGATGTGGCAAATTAGAGTTTTACTGTGAGCTAGCATGGACAGAAAAGCTCAGCAAAGCATATAAGCTAAGATCTTCCCACAGTGAAACCAAGGCATTAATTGTAAAATCGAGTCTGGTTACTTGTCCTAGCTGTTCAGCAATGGAATCCACCTGCCAACAGAAGCAGAGTCTGTACAAACTATCGCATGCTTCATTTCAGGTTTTTTATTGGGATTTGTTTGGCAGTCTTAGTGGTCTGGAAGTTAAAGTACCTCTGGTTGAAAATTACTATTTCAGTTATGATTGCTTCCCCAAACCAACTGAATTTATTACTAACCAAAGACTTATCTACTTGAAAACAAACCAGTAAAGTTTGGTTCTGTCATTTATGTCTTTGACTGCGAGCAGTTGAAGTGCATAATATATGTACTAACCAGGCCTGTGTTGTGTCATTGAGCAAGAATTATTCAAGGCTGCAGCACCAGTATAACACAGCAGAATTCAGTATTAAACCCTCTATGGGAACATGAGTCTATGTAATAAATTGGTGTGCCATATGTGTAGACCATGGGAAAATTGTGTGTGCAGTGAATTACATACGGTCTTAAAAGCTTTAACATTTGTACTGCGCTTCCTATAACAGAATGTATATCTTGATAGCTGTGACCCTATGAGCTTCTGAAAAAAAAGTAATCTGAAGTTTATTCTTCTTGTTTTAAAATCACTGTTTTGTGAGTTACTGTTTACACAGGCCTCCATACAGCAAGGAGTTTTGCTCCATGTGCTGCTGGGAAAGGGAAAAGCAGATGCTATCTGTAAATCTTGCAGGCTAGAGAGATCAGTTAATGCTTTTCTTGAATCTCCTCCTGTTAAGCCGCTTCTTTTCTCTAGCAAATGCAAACATTGTCAATAGCCTGGGCCTTCTTTAGAAGAAACAAATCATTTGTTAAACGGCCTTGTTCTGTTCAGCGTCTGTTGATACTTCTTAATTTTCTCTTTCTGCCTCCTTTTGAGTAGGCTTTGGTGATATGGGGCTTTGAGCAACCTGGTCTAGTGGAAGGTGTCCCTGCCTGTGGCAGGGAGTTGGAACTAGATGATCTTTAAGGTCCCTTCTGACCCAAACCATTCTATGATTCTATGATATGATTCTTCAAAGTGTATCTGAGGGCAAACCGTTTGCCTTTTTTACCCTTCCTTTTTCCAAAGCCACAGAAGGCCTCAAACAAGAAGAAAAAACTTTAGAAAACTAATGCAGGCGTGTTATTAACAGATAGCAGTAGCAGAAGGATAAAACATCCTTCTAAGAGTACTCCAAATTACCTTTTAATGGCCTGCCTGCACTGCGTTGTGACTTCACATCTTTCTTTCATAGTGTGACCTGCTATAATGGTGTTTGTTACAATGAGGTCCTTTTAGTTTGTCCTAAAAAATTTTACTTGTTTGTCACCATATTAGAAACATAAGGTACACTCTATAAGAAAAGCAATATACAATATACTATACGTCTTCTATTTCAATGCTTCTAGTTTTAGGCTAGTATTCATATAAATGTTTATAATCAAAATACAGGTTTTATTGTTCTTCACAGGACCAAGCAACAAAGTTTTGCCTTGTCTAAATACTAACAGTTGTCTAAATACTAACAACAGTAACATTTCTATTCAACAGATACTCTTTTCTCATTCTTCTAGTTAACTTGTGGTGGGCTCCATCCTACTCTGACTCCCCATTAATGTGTTTGAAAGGGAAAAGTAATGAGCTGTTTTAGTGCATGACCTTTGCGCAGTACCTGATTCATAAAGATAAATAGATCCAAAATCTCATTTATGAGTTATTAGTGATCAGCAAAACAACAAAACCCTTTGAAGTTCAGCTGATTAAGTTCTGAAGATCTTGCATCGCTGACTCAGTTTCTCGGTTTTTGGAGTCATTATAACAGACATATTTGGTGAAGCCTTTGCCATGGACACTGGCACCAGCCTTCATCAAAAATTGTTCTAACTTCTACTTCCCATTTTATCTGGAAGTTTACTGTAATGGAGAATTTATCTGGATTTAAAAAAAAAAAATCATACAGGTTTCCTTCAAGTCAGTTCTCACCTTATTTGATCTAGTCCTTTGGCAGGTAGCTCACATATTAATTAATTTTTGTCATATTCATAACAAAACATCCAGAAAAAAATGTTTCTCCAGAGAAACTCCGCTGAAGAACATTTTATTCCTAATTGTGAGCAGGATTCCTCTGTTACATATTTCAGAGCTAAGTCACCGAAGAGGTCATCAAAGACAAAATACTAAGACAAATCCAGAAATTTTACACACAAAAAAAGGTAAAATAGGGAAGTTAGTAAATTCTTTTTTTTCTCATTAAACTTTGCTGATACACATAACAGTTGCTCATAAAAATATTTGTTTCTTCCCCCACATACTCTTATTTGAATAGCACTTGAAATAAAACAAAAGTTACATTGTCACAAATGTAGCTAATTCACTGGGTTTCATTGAGACCTTGGTTTCCTAAGCACTGCAATAACACGATAAGAAAAGTACAGTTCAGTTAGTTACACTGCCAGGTACTCGAGATACCATCCAGACTGTATTTATTATTATTCTCTTATCCTTTAAAATGGCAAAAAAATTAAAGTCTCTGTCTTTGCACTATTTGAGTTCTCATATGTCGAGACTGCATCTGGTAGTATGTTGCTAACTTGCCTTCTGATGCTACCACATGAAAGAGTAGCTGCTTCATCAATTCTGTGATACCTTTTTCTGTCTGTTTGTTTGGGATTTTTTGGCATCTCTTCAACTGTGTCAATAGCTCCAATTGGGCTGCCCAAAGTCTGGAAATCCTGGATAAAAGGCCACACTAAACATGTGCAGAACAATTCTTGTATCTCAAGTGAGAAACATTTTGTGTGGGTATGTTGGGTTTACTGCTAGGGGCAGACCAGCTTTGCAAGTGCACTGGACTCATGCTGTAGAGTTGATGTGTGTAGGCATAACACATGTTGACACATTGCTCAGCTAATGCAGACACATAATCATGCATTTCAGTCTGGCAAATACTAAGGAAAAACATGGAAGTTTCAGCACTTGGAATTTCAGATGTTGGAAGGAGTACATGTTTGATACCACCTACTCTCTTGTTTCGTGAAAACTATCTGGAACAATAAGAAGAAAAAAAAAGACAAGTGAGGGGGATTGTGAGGTAGAGCTCATTTGTCAACTTCATGTTCTCTTAAACCTCCTTCTTTGCCATTGACACATGTGGGACTAACACCATTCAAATACAGTGGTCAACACTGATAATCCATCTCATAGGAGTCGTATCTGAGTTTCCATAGGTAAATTTTATACTGAGTAGCTATAATACTGCCACGGGGCAGGAGGAGACTGTCCTTTTTAATAACCATTGTTCAAAGATTTGTTGATGAAATAGTCAATATCCAAATACCCTGTTGGGACTCTGCAAGTAGCGTTCACTTTCCAGCAAGATTTTGTGGTAGGAGCTTTGAATGTTATTGTGAATCAGGACTGATCTGTGGTGATCCTAAGCCTCCACAAGTAAAGCAGATTATTTCAGCACAGTCAAAACCTTGGTCAGTACTGCCATGCCAAAAACATGGTGTTCTGAACAATTGCAGACTTCCTATCTCCTAATAATCCTTGCAAAGCAAAACCATATAACTCCTATTATGGCTAATAGGAATATTTGTTTGGGCTAAAAGTCTGCAAAGAGCATTGAAACCGTATCCCACACTTCTTGCTCTACAAAACCATCAGTGGTCTGATTCTGCAAGTGTTATATTTGCTGATTAATGCTCAGTTGGTAAAGAGAATCATAGTCTGGCACATCGATGTGTAGCACGTTCCATGTAGGAACAAGACAGCACTTTCCCCTGACCTGCATTTGGGTTTAAAGCTTAGTTACACGGGCCATTTAGGCTGCAGTCCTGTGTGTGCTCAGGTGAACAGCTAACTTAAAGAATGTGGGGGCCTCATGCAACATGTGCTTTGGCCAGGCCTTCTGCAAGTGTTGTGAGCAAGGGTGGTGGGACTGCAGCCATACCTCATCAGGTGGTTGTAGATGGGAGTCACACACCCAGTATCTAATGCAGCATTTCAGATATCTGAGGACTTATTTTTCCATACATTTTACACACATTCCTACATATTTTATGAATCAGGTCTGTGATCAATGTTTTAAACAATTTTTTTGCTCTGGTTTCATGGGAGTACTATCTATCTCTTCCATTTGCAATGTAAATAATATTGCACATCTGCTGTTTTACAATACAAATGCCATGTGAATTGCTTATTTTTAAAATGTTATAGCTCTGTAATGGTTTATTTACAGTGCCATCCTACAGTATTGGTTTAATATACAATGTACCTGTATGGCATGAATTAAATTGCTTATATTTTACAATGTCAGATATTTTATTTTTGTTTTCTAAAATGACTACATTTCATCCTATGCAGTTTCATAAATGTTTCTTAAGTAAGTGGATCATTATGTCTGGAAATATTGCTGCCTCTCCAGTAGTGCAGGCATAAGAACTGGTATTCCTGATCAAAATCATCAGATATATCATCTAGCAATTCCAGATTAGAAATATATGTACAAATATGTAAGCATTTATAGTTAATTAGAACATCTACTATATCTTCTTGCTTTTCATGTAATGATACATTTTGTTCATTTTGTACGCGTTTTATTTTTACTTGTGAGTCATACACAGTGTAAATAACATGTTTCATTATACAAGATTTCTAGGTATTCAAGATTATAAAAAAGGTGAATTTGTATATGAAAAGAAATTGACAGTAGGTTGGAATGACATAAAATAAAGTGGTGGTGACTATGTTCTATTTATACTCTTCATTTCAAAATTGTCTGTTAAAGAAAAAACATTTCATTTGCCCTTTAATGTCCACCCAGTTATTTACAGTATATTTACATCAATAAAACATGCAAAAGTCTATTAAAAGTCATGATGAATCATTGAAATTTTCCCTTTTTCTGTTGACAGCTTACCTGTAGAGAGCAGAATTAAAATATATTAAAACCCAATTCAGTGCAAACAGTCCAAAAAGTCAATGAAGGTATTTGTGGAAAAGATCCTCTTTTCACTCCTAGCTCTCAAACCTCAACTTACCACAAATCCAAATTTATTGTTAAACAATAAACTAGTAAAATATGTTATAACAAAATTCTAGATGCTTAAATACACATTGTGTAGGTCCCTTGATAGGTAAGCTTTGGTTTTCATGGACATTGCCATGCCAAAACCTTACCAAAGCCTTTGTTCTTGACTGAACTTTTGGAGTTTTTAAGCATAGCTGCTTAAGAAATTTAACAGATTGTTGGAAAGAAAATGTCTGTTTCGTGTGATACTATAATGGCTAATTTCTTCCAGTGATTGTTCAGTTCTTGGTTCTGTAGAACAACAGAGCAGAACCAGATTTCAGTCCTGGAGAACAGAGTTAGAAAATGGGTGGTATTACAATGAAACATCGACACTAGCTCATTGGTACCAACGCAAGAACAAAGGAAGCTGGCACACTGTAACGTCATCAGCCTTACAAATGCTGCTCATGTTGCCCATTTTTTCCTTCCTTCTTAATCTTTTCTGTATCCCCAACTGAGAACATGACTCACTCTGCTCTGCTATTTTTTACAGAAGACCATTAACTAGAATTGGTTGCAATATTTTTCTGTGGAATGTGTTATTGGGAGAAAACAGAATTTCAAATAATTCAAAATGTTGGCAGAGGAGTTTGATTCTGACATTTCAGTACCAAATGTGCTTGGCTTTTGTGTGGCTAAAGCTAAAGCTAAGGAAGGTCTAACCTATCCTAAAATTTCAGGGATTTTTGCCCTTTGCCACAGCTGGCTTTAAGCCTGGTGAACATTTTCCAAGAAAGAGAGTGATAATTTGCCTATTCCTGTCTTTAAAATTATTCCAGAAAGTTATTCCAGAATGTTTAGATGGGCATTTGTATAACTCTGGTATGTGGGAGTCAGTTCTGGTCCACAATAGATTTGGGAATACTGTGTGTCAACCAGGAAATTATGTGAAAGACAATTCTCCAAGACTTTAGCTGGGAGAGTTACTCTTCTGTTACCATAACACTGCATTTTGAGGTCTCACTTTGTCCAGTAAAGCTCATTTATGCCACTGTATGAAAGTAAGGAATGCCTTCAACTTAATGCCCATATGCAGTCCAGATAATTCCAACACAGAAGGCTACAATGGGAATGAAAAAAAGTACAGACAAGGACAACAATAATTATCAAAACTGTTGCATATCTTCCAGAAATTAAATAGGCACGAATTGCCTGGGTTTGAAAAGACATGACCATGATAAAGATCTCTGAATACTATGGTGAATATTGAATCTCTGAATCTGATCTCTGAATGCTATGGATAGAAAATGATCATTCTGTGTTTCTTACAATGCCAGAATTAGAGGGAATTTAATGAGGTTAAAAACAAGTAATGCGGGAGAAAGTACTTTTTTTTTCATAGAGTGTGTAATCAAATTGTGACTCTCGGTGCCAACAGAACATTTCAGAGGCTAAAATAGAAGCAGTTAGAAAAGCTGATGGAGGGTACATTCATCAGCTGATTTTAAACATGTTGAACTGCATGCTATTGTCAGCTCAGGAAACCACTAATCCTTTGTTGCAGGAATCTGGGAGAGTGTACCAGCCAGAGATCTCGTAATACTTTTTTATGCTCTCTCTTGTGTAGCATTCGCTGTGGATAATGTTGCAGACAAGTTGTTGGGTAGATGGACCTTTCAAGAAAAAGTCTGGTTTTATGTTCTTGTATGGGAGACACTGGAAGAAGAGAGTCCAGGATGATCTGCATGCTGAGGGAAGAATGGGAGGAAAAGAATTTGAAATTCATACCAGCACCAGGAGGAGATAGTGCAATGCACTGGGAACTTATTGTTAATACACAGACTGGACATCAGAGTTGGTCTGGGGGAAAAGAGGTGGACTGACAAGGTAGGGATTTTAGACCGAAAAGGATAACGGCTGGAGCAGGAAAGGCGGTCTGGTGATTCATCATTGTGGACAAATCAAAAAGGTAGATTTCTGCTGAAATGTCTCAGCATGAACAAGTTTCATGTAATCTTTCACAGAATTTTCCCTGTTCCTAGGAAAAAAAGAACATGTGAACCAAGGATCTAAATGATGACCCAACAATGGGCCAAGATTAATGCTACAAGAAAGACTTGGTGGTCTTTCATCATCTTGATGGGGAAAACACTCTATCGTGTGTTGACTCTACCTGAATACCTGGAGTACAGGCATTGCAGGATTAAGTCTGAGACAGCTTTAAGCAAAAATGGTTGTTTAAGTTTTTTTACATGTAATATCTCTCCCTGATTTCTGTACAGAGGCAGAGAAAATTAGATAATAGTACTGAATAAAGGAGCTATTACTGTAGGTCTACACAGACAAATTATTTTCTCCACTCTGTATATATAAGCATATCATACACTTTAATTGTTTTACTAGCCTCCTAGGACATGGGCATGTGTGAGATGCACAGGCTAAGTGGAACAGGAACTGAAGTTGAGGACCACTGTGATTGAACATTTTCATTAAAGACCTTAGTACAGAGGAGAAGAAATTGTACAAAACTGGGAGTTGTTATCAACACAGCAAGAGCCACATGAAATAAGGGAAGAATGGAGTGGCCTTCAGACCACATAAAATAAAAGTAGGATGAAAGGATAAGTAATGTGTGCCAGGATTAATTGCAGGTATTCCTGTAATAACTGGAAGCTTATAATTTAGAAATGACAGAAGAAGGAAAAGAGATAAAAGGGTACTGACTGAGAAGTGTATGATTATAGCCACTAATGTCATGTGAGAAAATCAATGTAACCACAAGAGAGATGTTTCTGATAGATACAGGGAAATATGTCATTGCATAAGGTACTTGTGGGATCATGTCTGGAGCAGTGTGTGTAATTCAGATTATTTTCGTTCAGGAAATTAGTTTATTTCTGTGACTGCCAGCAAGGTAAAGCCTAAGAGCAATGTAATTATTTAGTTAAGCTGTTTCTTTTCCAGTGGACTATGCATCATTTAAAGAGCGATATATAAAACATTTTAAGTGTGCCTGATGCAATAGTATGTCTTTGAGTAGAGAATATAGCACCGTTAAAAGTGTTCAAAGGGCTCACATTGCTTGCTGCTCTGTTAGGCTAAGGAGGCAGCAAGTGATGCAGCTTAAGAATATAGCCAAGAGATAGAAAAGGCTGAGTTGCCATCTAGTGTATCTCTTGACAGATCCAGGTTGTGATTCTCTGTATCTTTTCCTGTTTTATGTGGTGCTAGAATCAACAGATGAAGGACCTTCAGCCATTGCCTGTACTCCTGACTTTTCTTAAAAATGTGAGAAAGTAAGTTAAATATCAATATTTGTGCAAGGGATCTTGGTTCAGCTTCCTAAACACAGACCTCTTCTGCATTTGAAATGCCCTAGTTCACCTTGCTTGGCCTCTAGCTCCTAAGTGGCCAAAGGACTTCTGTAGAACATGGGCCAATGCCACATCAACCTCTTAGATGCCATAAAATGACACTGTATTCAGGCAACTGAATTGATTACATCATGCTGAGGTTGTCATTGATTTCCTAGATGAAAGCATCACACTGCTCGAAGGGAAAACTAGCTAACCAGACTAAGATCAGAGGTCTTTTTTTAGTCAGTGTACAAGATCACTTTTACCAGAGTACATTCAAAAATGATAAAATAAAGCTTTATATATGGTCCAGAGAAATACTAAAAGAAATTTTAATAATATACCAAATACGGTAATATAATTATTAGAGTACTTGTACTAGCAAGTAAAACAGAACTGTGATTTGATTTATTTCATTTGACCTTGAAAATATCTCTTCTGAGTCCATGGAAATAGACATAATATTATATAATTTGCGTTTTTTCCTCCCATCTCAGTTATTTCTGCTAATAGTAGTCCTTTGCTCTGGCTGTTATTTCTTGTATAACAGGCCTTACTGTAATAATCAGTATCAATAATCAATAATCCATGTAATCAATTTCAGAAAATCAGTATAATCCTACAGTGCACAGATCCAGATAGACTGCTTGTCCTGTGGTGGCAGTGAAAGAACAAATACTGCTTTTATTTCAGTTGTCTGTCTGGAGCTGTCAGAGTTTATTATGCTGCACATGAAAACGGTGGTGTTCAGAAACCCTTGCAGCGATCCGGGAAGTCAAGTGCAATGCTCTTCAGCCAAAAAGACTCTTGATTATGTTATTGGCAATCTTCATTTTCCCGTCACGAAGTCCTGTGATTGGCAGTGTGTGGCTGGTCAGCTCTGAGTTTCATAAACTTTAGATAGTCCCTCCGCAGTGACAGCAGCCTGGCGATGTGCCAGGTGAGAAGTAGACCTGTTGTTACACACCTGAGTCATCACAGGGCAGATCATACATGTTGTTACTGGTATTACTTACTTGTTCCAATACACCTACAAATACCTCTTCCCAGTTTTAGGACTGAATATTACATATTTATTTATTTCTTCTTTTTCTTTCCTTTCAGGTGTTTCCCTTGGGAAATGCTAAGCTGAATAATGAGTTATGACAAATTGCTTAGCTTTGTTTCTCACCTCTCTTTCTTGAGTGCCGGATGCATTTGCAGTTTCTGACCCGTGCAGTTCTTCGAGGTCTGAAGACACCAGAGTCTTAGAGAAGTTGATTTGATTTTCCATTTACATTACTAAGCACCTATTATCAGAATACCGACAAGACATCTCATGCTAGATATCCCAGACTCTAACAGATTCTTCCCCCAAATGGGCTCAGAGCTTCTCCAGCTCTCTCACTAACACACAGAAACAATCAAAAATGCTCAATGCATTGGGAAAAGGCTCTGAAATTTCACAGTACTTCTTCTCCAACAATAGAAATGTCACCATCTGAGTTGAGAGTGCCCAGTTTGGCATCAGAACCACATCTTCCTCTCATATTAACACCTTTGTAGATTGCAGGCTGATCCCCCCTTCCATACTCTGAGTTACCTCCTTCATTACAAACGTGCGGTCAGCTGTCAGCATTTGTAAAAGGATGTTTCATAGGAACTTCATGTATTGCACCTGGCTATTCTGATGAACAAGAGACTTCCCATTAAGACCTTTGACTATGTATTCAAAACTGCAACTGTCATGTTTTAGATGACATGGACACACGTATTTTTACAGGTTCTGTTAAGTTTTTGTTTTTCTAAGCATATTATCAAACTGAGCTGTATTTTGCTCTTATTCTGTGTTATTTCAACAGCATATTTCCAAATGAGATATTCTTACAAGTGGTACATACACAGTAAGATCTCCATGGAAGAGTTTTAGGTCTTCATTTATAAAACTAATATACTGAAGCCATAGGCAGTATAAATACTAAATATCTCTATTTCAAAGGACTTAACGCTGGGATGGCTGAAGTCTTTTGAGAAGCCTATGCAGTAATTCCTGCCTGTGCAATGCAAACATGCAAATGTGTCAAATTTGAATTTGTGTGTGTGTGTGTTGTATTACACACGAGGCTTGCTTTATTGCTGCTTATGTCTGTGTACAAAGCAGTACACAGCTGAGTAATGATGTTTTCCAAGAATGATACATGAAATCTAGAACAGAGCTCAAACTGAAATGAACACAAATCCATCTGAAATAGCAGTTTACAAAAAAGTGGAAGATGGAAGAAGGAGATGGAGTATAAGCTAGGCTAGGCAGGACTTTCTAAGGGCAAAAGAAGAAGAGAGATGCTGCTGTTACCTGTAGAAAACTTCAGAAATCTATTATCAGGAGATAATAGAGCTGAGTGTCTGTTTAAATCATGAAAGAATAATATTGCAGCCCATTATATAAATCTGCTGCTGAAAACCCATCAATAGCAGTAATAATAATCTTGAATTCCAGGATAAGCGGGGGTTTAAAATTAGCTTGAGCATTGGAGACTGTAGTTTACAAAGAGAAAGAATTATCTCTTGATGTCTGTGCTGGCATTCAAGGGAGGAAGATAATTTTTTCTGCCAGTACAGACAAGATTATTGGTAGAAAAAGGAAGGATTATTTTTCACTTTAGTCTCGGATTTATTTTGTACTGGAATGGAGCAAAATTCTTCTCTGTCTCAGAAAAAGCTATGAATTTCTCAGACACTCTGGAAAATCAAGGCCTAATCAATTTTAATTGTATATAGCAGATCACTACCTCTAGGAAATATAATATAGATTAACTGTGAAACTTGGCTGAGTGCTGCATACTCCAGGTCAAAAGGAGCTTGTGTAAATGTCAGTGGCATAACTGATCTGTGACACTGGAAGCGTGTGGTAAGTCAATATTGTCTTAATTACGGTTTCTTGAGGCGAATATATAGTAGTCTGAAAAGGATGTCATATTTAGCTTTAGCATAATTTATAAAAGCTTAACTAGTTCATTAATAAATTCAGTGTCTGCAAATCATATAAAAAAAACCCAAAACACTGGAGCTTTTCCCATACTACTAATCTAAGTAGGACATTTCTGGTGAAGACTGTGTAATGAGCTTTGGTCAGACCCACGAGTCACCGTGCTTAAGTATTAATATTGCAGAGACTCAGAGAGATCGTGACATTAGGGTTCACCATCCCCGTGCAGCATCCAACAGCCACATCCAGGCGGAGGGCACAGGGGTAAGTGCTGCAGGTTTGCAATGAGCTGTCTCCCCTTCTCTGAGCTGCTGGAGTGTACCTTTGTGGCAACTGCTGTTCATCATCACACATCACATCAAAGTAGTGAATGGATTGCAAAGGTTTCACAACGTGATTTGGAAGCAGAGAAAGCAACTGTTTTCGCACCATCTGAAGCATTTTCCTGACCACGAGTAACGTGTTGATACGGGGCGGACCGTGCTGCCTAGCACTGCAGCGATGCCAAGGCTCATCTGGCTTTGTAGCGCCCGGCAACACTGATGGATCAATTCCCCATCCCTGAGGGTATCGCCTTTTCCTTGCAAAACAAAGCCCTCAAGGAGAAAATGCTTGTGAACCTTAAAAATGACGAGGTAATTGCTAACAGGAGCCTGGGTTAACAGCCACACACGGTGTTCACCTGCTGATGGGTGGCTTCACTGCACATTGCCCCACGCTTACGTGGTGGGGGCAGGCTGCTCTGTGCGGCACGGGGAATTGGGAGGCAGTCAGGAGTAGAAGGTGAAACGGCGATCAGTGTCAAAGAAGGTAAATCCCCTAAAGACTGTCAAAGTTGACGATGTGGGTATAACTTTGCCCCAGAGAGCGGGTAGGCAGCGGGCTGCGGCAGTCCCCACTCCTGCTCTCATCACCCTGCAGCAGCCATGGGCTGCGATTAGTGCTTGTTTCTCCGTGGGGAAAGCTACGGGTAGATTTATTTTTTTATTCTTTATTTACCTGGTTTAGGGCTCTTTACAATTTTTTTGAGGTGTGCAGCAGCCCCAGAAGAGAGAATTTATGATGCTTATACCAGGAGAGTAGTAACACCCGATTCACTTTAAAAATAAATTTGATACTTCTGTTAAGAGAGTTTTCATTGCCACAGCTGCTGATGTTCCCTGTGCATTTCTAATGCCTACATGAAGGGTGCTGCAACTGGTTAGTGCTTTCGTCTTGCCTTTCCATTTTGATGCCTCTTTGTGGGCATCATGGAAATAAATCAGAACAGGCATGTGCTTGCATAAAACACTGATTTTTCTCTTTCAAACCCTATTCTGTTGTGCATACCATGTGTCACCAGACAGGGTACCAGTCTACATGAACCTTCAGGCTGACCCAGCAAATCTGTTCGTATGTGTGTGCCCAGAGAGCCCAGCAGAGACCTGAGCCCCACAGGCCCCAGAGACCTGTTGGGGCTTTGGAAGGACCCCAGGGTCATACCAGCACACACCATCAGGACAGGTGAGCACGGTAGGAGGAGCAGAGGCAACGCGACGTCACAACGGCTCACCGGCTCCCAGGCAGCGCTCTGCCGTGCTGCTCCTCCTGGGTACCAAAGCAGCCATCTGAAATAAACACTGAGCTAAAGCCAAAGGTGTTTTTTTCTAAAAGACACTTCTCACTTCGCTGTCCCTCCTCTCAATAAATAGTTAACACTACAGCATTTGTTTGATTAAAGACGATTCAAGGAGCTACTACTTAGAGGTCACTGCAAAATACAATGGTGGATTTCACTATTATTCACACATGAATAGTGCAAGATATTCTTTACAGCCTGTGTTGTTAATGAGTGCAGGCAGCACAGCTCCCTGCCCATCTCACTGCCTGGTGAGAACTCCTCTGCCTCTAGCAGTACTAGCGCTCATTTTCTACCTTATGTAAATATTAACGCCATGAAATGCATTCCTTCTTTGTGCCGTTTGCCACAATTTTCAATGTCACTCCGTACAGTTAGGTTCTTAATTCCTTAATTAGGCTCTGATGTAGTCAATTTTGAAAAATGTGGGATCTCACTCAGAAATGAATAGATGAGTGAAATGACTCACTGATTGCAATTTAGGCATGCTTGCGAATTCCTCCTCCCTCCCCACACACCTCAGTAGACGGTGTGGTGTAAATGGAGAAATGGACCTAAAAGAAAATGGTCTTAAAAGGAGAAATGTGGTGGAGAAATGCGGTAAGAAGTAAATATTTATGTAAAGGCTAGGAAAACAAAATAGTTGTGAAAAAAGAGGAGGGAAGGCTAAAGTATACAGATTAACCAAGCCAATTAACGAAGGCTAAAGTATACAGAACTATTCAGAACTATTTTAATAGCCCCTACTGCAGAGGTTAGGAAAGCAAACAGGTGATGAGGAGAAGTACTGGCAGTAAGTGAGAAAAAGCCTGTTCCACAGCGAGACTGTTCCACATTCACATTGGGCTGAGGACAAGGGATGGGGAGGATGAAGTAAAGACAGGGAAGGCTGTGCTCCTGGTGAAAGGAAGCTGTGCTTTTATCTTTTGTGCAGATTCATTATTTTTTAATGCAGCTTCATTTGCCATTCCACACAGAAAAATGCTGTTCATAATTTAACAATTTCCTTTATTTTCTGTGCATGGTCCTGATTGGGTTGAGCTGAGTTTTCTTCAAATTTCTCTGTAGCAACTTCCACCAAATATATACAATATTTCTATTATTATTTAAATGTTGACTTCTTGATTATTTACTGAACAATCAGACGAAGTCAATCCTTGATTTTTTCTTAAATGACTCATAACTGCAGATTTTTTCATTTTGACACATTTGGTGACCATTTCTGCTACAAAGAAAGTTTGCCATAGGTAATTCATTTTTACAGTGGTTGAAAACATAAAGTTTCTTTTCTTGGCATACTCAGAGGAAAAAAAAAAGGTGCAGGGGAAGTTCTTGGGTGAAGTGAAATAAGAACTAGAGAACGAGGTCCAAACAGATGAGGCTTCAGCCAGTGAAAAATATGAGTAATATACCATGAGCCCCAGGGGATAATAGAGCAATGAGGAGCAAACCACATCAGTACATGAAGAGAAGACACGGACAACAGAATTCCCAACACAACTGGCTGCTTT
This sequence comes from Nyctibius grandis, assembly GCF_013368605.1. Classification (NCBI taxonomy): domain Eukaryota; kingdom Metazoa; phylum Chordata; class Aves; order Nyctibiiformes; family Nyctibiidae; genus Nyctibius; species Nyctibius grandis. The sequence continues at coordinate 109,841,420 of NC_090659.1, forward strand.
CAAAATGGTATTGCAAGTTAGGAGATGCCAAAGAAGCAATCGGTTTAGGGCTTTGTGTGTGACCTGGAGAGTTTGATGCAGCACTTCATGAAATCTTGTCCAGGAGCTGACTTGGATAATGGCAAAATATCTCAGGCAAAGTAAGGGCCAGAATATGAATTCACTTGCTAATGTAGAGTCTTAGAATCATTTTGGTTGGAAAGGACCTTTAAGAACATCAAGTCCAACCATTATCCTGGCACTGCCAAGTCCACCACTAAACCATGTCCCTAAGCACCACATCTACACATCTTTTAATACCTACAGGGATGGTGACTCCACCACTTCCCTGGGCAGCCTGTTCCACTGCTTGATAACCCTTTCAGTGAATGAAATTTTTCCTGATATCCAATCTAAGCCTCCCCTGGCACAACTTGAGGCTGTTTCCTCTTGTCCTATCACTTGTTACCTGGGAGAAGAGACCAACACCCAACTCACTACAACCTCCTTTCAGGTAGTTTGTAGAGAGCGATAAGGTTTCCCCTGAGCCTCCTTTTTTCCAGGCTAACAACACAGACTAAAACAACTACACTAAACTAACATGTAGTAAGGGGTGCCAGAATCTTTGGTGCCTGGGAACAGACTCATTTTTCCCTCTGGCTTTGCAGTAGACAAGCAGGAAATTTATCTGCTATGGAAACCATAGCTGGGTTCTTTGTAATTCCTTGCCCTGCCTGCTTACTGCGTGCTTGTTGCCAGAAGGCAGAGAAGCAGTCCTGGTTGGGTGGGTTGGCTGCAGCAGCAGGCGATGTGAAAGCAGCCCTAAGACAGCACATGCTTTGACATCCTCATTGATTCTTGCCCCAGGAGAATCCATATCACTTAGTCTGATCTTCATAACTCTGTACAAAGATCCTTACCGTCGTTATTTTTCGTCAAGACCATGTTTCTCTTCTTGGTAGAAAATGCCTTACAGAAAGAAATCCAGGTTTGGTTTAAAGATATTGGCACAGAGCTCTGCAGGTTCAATTTAATTTTTCTAGAAAGCACCCTCATAAGCACACTAATCCCAAACCTGCAGTCCAGCCAGATAATTTCTTCATTAGCTGAACTGCAAGATGACACTGGATCTTTGGGGGGAAAAAAAAAAGAAAATCAGCCAGTCTGTGGTATCAACACAGGGAACAACACTCAGAGCTGTCAGGTGTTAAACTGGAATGTTTAATTGTCCTTCCCCACAGGACCAGAGTAAGCCCAGGCACAGCCTGAAACCCTGGTAGAGGAATGATGTTTCAGGCTCTTTATTGCAAAAAAACTAAAATAATAAATAATGGAATATTAAAACCATGCACCAGGCACTGTTACATTAGCAAGTTTAATAACTTTCCTGAGATATTACTTTGTTGTAATTCATAAAATGACCATGACTGCATCAGCAGTGTGGGTGACTACTGTGTTGGTGAGATATAGCTATTGCAGCGCACATCTGCTGTCACCATGGGCTCACAGATAATAAACATAATTACCTCCACAGTACCAGCCAGTGCTTCTCCTTGCATAAATTATTTTGCAATAGCGTGACCTATCCTCATGTGATGTGCTGTGCTGCTATTGTACATCGTGATGCTATTTCAGCACGGTATTAGCTGCACTGCATCAAAGCCGTGGAACTGTTGAAGAAGATTTCAGCCATTTATTGAATTCCAAAGAAGGAAAGATTCATTTCTTACTAGAGCTTCCAGAGGATCCTTGGGGTTTTGTCTTGGTAATGTTGTATAATTTTCTTCCTATACCACGTTGCATAGGCATGCTTATAGAATCTGATTTACAATTCTGGATTTACACATATATCTGATTTACACTTCCACCCCCTCTCCTGGGACAGTCTAGACAGCCTTACAGGATTGATAGACAGAAGAGTATCTCAAAAGCTGCACTTTCCTGTCCAAAGCTGCTCAGATGTTTAACACTGTTTGGCAATAGCCCTAAATCTGGGGGAGTAAACTTTGAGACGGCAAGAGTCCTTGGAGAAACAGCGCTACATCAAACATACTTAGCTGGAAGCGGAGGAGCATGGTCTTGCGCACGATGCATAATACCAGCAAGCTGCTAGGCAAATGTCAGGTTAGCTGATCTCTGGGAGCACAGCTGCTTTTTGGAGCATCCTTTCTGCCCTGCTTCCTAGTATTACTTCCCTGCTTCAGACCTCTCCTCGCTAGTACCAATGGCAGTGTCATTGTCCAGAGCTGAGATGGACAGATGCACCCCTATATTCAGTCTGAGGCAAAGCCTGTTTCTAGCAATATAATGCCTTATTTCTGATAAAGCAAAGGTAGAAGCATATGTCTGACTCTTCATATCTAAGTAATATTAAATCTTTGGAGAGACTGCAGGGCTGCCTTGTTCATTCTCTGTGAGTGAGCAAACCATCTCCTTTCAGTCTCCAGTCTGACAACCATCTATTTCCTATTAGCATTACTAGGTGTGCACCAGGATTTACTTGCCAGTGGCATGAGACATGGGGAAAGCTTGTCTTCCATATCTGGATGTTGACTGCCTTCCCGAAGAACTGCTTCCAGGAATCTTGGTAGGATCCGATCAGGAAGGTTTGCATGTAACCCGTGCCATGCCTGACTGAGCACCAACTCTGTACAGTACACAGACATGAGCAGAGAAAACAGACATCACGTTTACCCTTGAAGGCCTTCTAAGAAGAGCCCTTTGCTTCAAACTGCCTGGTGTTCATCACAGGACATGCTCACAGTTTGTGCTTGTCTAGTGAATTAAATTCTTTGTACTCTTCTCTCTCTTTGTACTCTTATCTCTCGTGGGGCTTTATAGACTTGATTTTTGCTTTGTGAGTCTTTTAACATTATTATTAAGAGTACAAGGCTTCTCAGCAGGCTGCAAAAAGGAAATCTTTGCTACATAAACAGCCCAGGCCCATTCAGTTCAGTCTGTGAAATGTCTGTGTGTTTCTTTGAGTGGTCTGTCTTTATTGTTCAAATTGATAAGCAAAATTCTAGTTCTTCAGAAATTATGTAGGTATGAAATTATGCATGAGCTATAGAACAAAAGAAACAAGGCAAACAAAAGTGTAGGGGGAAGAAGTGGTGGTTTACTATGTGGGGAAATAAATGGCATTTTAATTATTGTGAAAAACTGTGAGATATTTACATGATTTTCCTTTGCATCAGGGAGGCTGAAATGGAGATAGACTGGTGGAGCCAGGCTCTGCCCTCCCTGCAACAAAAATGGGAGCACCTGCCGGAGAGCTCCCAGGATCGAGGGACCCCTGTACTCTGCCCTTCTCAGGTGGAAAACAATAACCTAGAGGAGAGGAGTGAGTGGAGGCAAGTCTATGGCCATGGCAAAAGGCGAGTGCCCTCCTTGCCTACCTCGCCTCCACAGGTGCCTCTGGGCAATAGATATGAAGCCCTAGTGGAATACAGCCGGTCCAATGGGGATGTGGTGGAGAGGCAACCTATATCTTGAGGTCCCACCACAGTCAGAAAAACCTGACAGGCGTATAGCTACCTCCTCCACAAGGAAGAAGAGAAGAGTTTTAGTGGTTGGAGACTCCTTCCTAAAGGGATCTGAGGGCCCAATATGCAGAGCTGACCCCCATCACAGGGAGGTCTGCAGCCTGCCTGGAGCCTGAATCAGGGATATCACCAGGCAACTCCCCAACCTGGTGAAGGCCACAGACTACTACCCCCTGCTGATCTTCCAGACAGGTGGGGAAGAAGCTGCATCCCGTAGTCTGAGGGGGATGAAGAAAGACTACAAGGCCCTAGGACGGTTGGTGAAAGAGTCTGGGGCACAAGTTGTTTTCTCCTCCCTCCTTCCATTTTCAGGTGATGACGTGGGATGGAATAGTAGGATTCTCTCTATTAACGCCTGGCTACGAGACTGGTGCTACAGGCAGGGCTTTGGGTTCTTTGATAATGGCTGGTTTTATAAGACAACAGGCGTGACCGTAATACATGGGAAAGGTTTATGTCGTAGGGGCAAAAGGGTTCTGGGACAGGAATTAGTAGGGCTCATTCAGAGAGCTTTAAACTAGATTCAAAGGCGGATGGGGTAGTAGCTGGGCTTGCACCACTGGGGCAACGCTCTAGTGTTGAGGTAGACCAGGAGGCCTCCCATCCCCCTGGGGTGAAATCGGTGTGCTCAGCTCGCTCCCTGAAATGCCTGTACACCAATGCACGCAGCATGGGGAATAAACAGGAGGAGTTAGAAATCCGTGTTCGGTCGGGGGGCTATGATCTAGTGGCAATTACAGAGACTTGGTGGGACGCCTCGCATGACTGGAATGTGGTCATGGATGGCTATGTCCTGTTCAGGAAAGACAGGCCGCTAAGGAGAGGTGGTGGAGTTGCTCTTTATGTGAGTGAGCAGCTAGAATGTATTGAGTTCTGTCCAGGAGCGGATCAGGAGCGAGTTGAGAGTTTGTGGGTGCGAATTAAGGGGCAGGCTGTCAGGGGTGATACTGTTGTGGGTGTCTATTACAGGCCACCGGATCAGGATGAGGAGGGTGATGAGGCCTTCTACAGGCAGCTGAGAGCAGTCTCGCAATTACAGGGCCTGGTTGTTGTGGGGGATTTCAACTACCCTGATATTTGCTGGGAGGCCTACTCAGCCAGCCATCCCCAGTCCAGGAGGTTCCTCCAGTGCATTGATGATAACTTTCTGATGCAAATGGTGGATGAGCCAACTAGGAGAGGAGCGCTGCTGGATCTTATCCTCACTAACAAGGAGGGTCTGGTTGAAGCGGTGAAGGTTGAGGGCAGCCTTGGTTGTAGTGACCATGAGATGGTAGAGTTCAGGATCTCATGTGGCAGGAACAGAATAGCTAGCAGAATCACAACCCTGGACTTGAGGAGGGCCAACTTTGGCCTTTTCAAGCAATTGCTAGGGGAAATCCCATGGGACAGGGTACTAGAAGGTAAGGGGGCCCAAGATAGTTGGTTAGCATTCAAGGACTGCTTCTTCCGAGCTCAAGATCAGAGCATCCCAACAAGTAGGCAGTCAAGGAAGGGTACCAGGAGACCTGCATGGTTGAACAGGGAACTACTGGGCAAACTCAAGTGGAAGAAGAGGGTGTACAGATCATGGAAGGAGGGGCTGGCCACTTGGGAGGAATATAAGTCTGTTGTCAGAGGATGTAGGGAAGCGACTAGGAAAGCTAAGGCCTCCTTGGAATTAAACCTTGCAAGAGAGGTCAAGGACAACAGAAAGGGCTTCTTCAAATACATTGCAGGTAAAGCCAACACTAGAGGCAATGTAGGTCCACTGATGAATGAGGTGGGGACCCTGGAGACAGAGGATAAAAAGAAGGCGGAGTTACTGAATGCCTTCTTTGCCTCTGTCTATACTGTTGGAGGCTGTCCTGAGGAGCCCCGGACCCCTGAGGCCCCAGAAGAAGTCAGGATAGAGGAGGAATCTGTCTTTGTAGATGAGGGCTGGGTCAGGGACCAATTAAGCAACCTGGACGTCCATAAATCCATGGGCCCTGATGGGATGCACCCGCGGGTGCTGAGGGAGCTGGCGGAAGTCATTGCTAGGCCACTCTCCATCATCTTTGCTAAGTCGTGGGCAACGGGAGAGGTGCCTGAGGAATAGAGGAAAGAGAATGTCACTCCAGTCTTCAAAAAGAGCAAGAAGGAGGACCCGGGTAACTATAGACCGGTCAGCCTCACCTCCGTCCCCGGAAAGGTGATGGAACAACTTGTCCTTGGTGCTGTCTCTAGGCACATCAAGGATAGGGGGATCATTAGGGGCACTCAGCATGGCTTTACCAAGGGGAAGTCATGCTCAACCAACTTGATAGCCTTTTATGAGGACATAACCCGGTGGATAGATGATGGTAAAGCTGTGGATGTGGTCTATCTTGATTTCAGTAAAGCGTTTGACACGGTCTCCCACAGCATCCTCGCAGCTAAACTGAGGAAGTGTGGTCTGGATGATCGGGTAGTGAGGTGGATTGTGAACTGGCTGAAGGAAAGAAGCCAGAGAGTGGTGGTCAATGGGACAGAGTCCATTTGGAGGCCTGTGTCTAGCGGAGTCCCTCAAGGGTCGGTTCTGGGACCAGTTCTATTCAATATATTCATTAATGACTTGGATGAGGGATTAGAGTGCGCTGTCAGCAAGTTCGCTGATGACACAAAACTGGGAGGAGTGGCTGACGCGCCGGAAGGCTGCGCAGCCATTCAGAGAGACCTGGACAGGCTGGAGAGTTGGGCGGGGAGAAATTTAATGAAATATAACAAGGGCAAGTGTAGAGTCCTGCATCTGGGCAAGAACAACCCCATGTACCAGTACAAGTTGGGGGCAGAGCTGTTTGGAGAGCAGCGTAGGGGAAAGGGACCTGGGGGGTCCTAGTGGACAACAGGATGACCATGAGCCAGCAGTGTGCCCTTGTGGCCAAGAAGGCCAATGGCATCCTGGGGTGTATTAGAAGGGGTGTGGTCAGCAGGTCGAGAGAGGTTCTCCTCCCCCTCTACTCTGTCCTGGTGAGGCCGCATCTGGAGTATTGTGTCCAGTTCTGGGCCCCTCAGTTCAAGAAGGACAGGGAACTGCTAGAGAGAGTCCAGCGCAGAGCCACGAAGATGATTAAGGGAGTGGAACATCTCCCTTATGAGGAGAGGCTGAGGGAGCTGGGTCTCTTTAGCTTAGAGAAGAGGAGACTGAAGGGTGACCTCATTAATGTTTATAAATATGTAAAGGGCAAGTGTCAAGAGGATGGAGCCAGGCTCTTCTCAGTGGCATCCCTTGACAGGACAAGGGGCAATGGGTGCAAGCTGGAACACAGGAGGTTCCACTTAAATATGAGGAAAAACTTCTTTACGGTGAGGGTGACTGAACACTGGAACAGGCTGCCCAGAGAGGTTGTGGAGTCTCCTTCTCTGGAGACATTCAAAACCCGCCTGGACGCGTTCCTGTGTGATATGGTCTAGGTAATCCTGCTCTGGCAGGGGGATTGGACTAGATGATCTTTCGAGGTCCCTTCCAATCCCTACCATTCTGTGATTCTAATTCTGTGATTCTGTGATTCTGTGATCAGCATAAGCAAATACATATTCTCTGACTAGTTGCAATGGGCTCATGGTGGGATCACATCTTTTCTGCATTTTGTCATGACAGGAAAGTTAAAAAATAAACCTGAAGAGAACTGGAGATATCAAAGCATCCTGAGGGGGACCGAACGCCATTGTAATACTGAAATGTGAAATTTTTGCTGTAACTATAGTAATTTAGTAGATTGTGTCTGACAAAAGACTCAGATATTGATCTCAGTCCTTCTTTTGAAATTCAGGTTACCAAATATATCTACTGCATCAAGAGGTACAGGATTTAACCTGTAAGTCTGATACAAAAATGAAACTGAAGTTTGCCCTGTAGTTATAGGGGTGATAGCAGGGATTTGCCTGTGTGCACTCCCAGTGCGCTTAGTCACTCCTTCCCTGTGGAGATCCAGGTACTCCCCAGCCAGTCTCTGCATTGATGAGACATGGGACTGGTTTGGTTCAGTGGACTGATGTGTGACAAAATGCTTGGCTGATCTCCTACTGGCTTCACTATGAAGAGTTTGAGCAGTTTCGACAGCTGCTCTCCAGGGGGGGGATTTTGAACAGCCCTGCAGATTCACCCTGGGCATCTGCTGCTGCACATAGACCAACTGATAGACAGGGCTGCTTTGCCTCAGCGTGCTGAGTAACATCCCGGGTGGTGACTCTGGCCTTCCCAGAGATGCCCTGAGGCTGTTCCTGCAGCAGAATTGACCAAACTGTACATAAATAGAACACCTGTATGGTCAGTAGAGACTGTTTCTGCAGATGCAGGTATGGCCAGATAGATAGGAAAGTCCTTTGTACATACTTGAGATAGGAAAATCTTTTACGTAGTTGAAGAAAATCAGTAGCAATAGATCTTTCTTGTGTGGGTGTGATCATGTAGGACCATAGCCCAGCTGGATATAAAAAAAACCCCATGACTACAGTTTGGGGTGTCTCACCTGATCCAGCTGAAGATGCTGCTGCAATGACCCTTGTAGACCCCCGTCACCAAGCAGACAGCAGCTGATCATCCTGTCTGAGAGACTCAGTTTCCCTTGTGAGTATTATCCTGTGGAGAGGTCTCAATAAATCAGTTTACCTAAAAAACATTCTCAGCAGAAGTCTTAACTTCACAAGTAGAAAACTAATAAAGTCTTTATGGTGGAGCCCTAAAAATAACTGCTATCTTTCAGAGATGCAATAGTCATCTTAAAATAATAATTTTTAAAAGCCTTAGTAAACAATAACGGACGCTTTCCTTCCTCACAGGTTGTTAAGCAGACCTGTAGAGTTTTATAGCACAGACATAGTTCCCTAGTAAGTCTAACTATTAATAATAAGTTCTCTATTATTTCTTCTCACACTAAACTTCACAGCATCTTCCCATACAGTTGGGGTGGAATTCATATGCTACCATTCCTTCAGCTCTCGGGAAACTGCTACTACTTTAAAGTCTATCACCCCTCCAGCTGAAGAAAGGCTAGAGGTCTGGCCATAACAGATAAAATGAGTTTGTATGAAAATAGTACAGTAGATATTAGCAGTTGTGCCACATTGTTTTAGATTATTTCTGTACTAGTAGCAACAAACACTGGCGTACTGCACTAATGTCTTAGAATCTCACCAGCTGGAACAATGCTAAGGGAAGAGGCATATTAAATTTAAAAATACACAATCATATAGGTTTTAATTTGGAAGAAGAAGGAAATAAAAGAGAGAGAACTGGCATGGAATCAACTGTGAAATTTTTCCTATATATGTTTGCACAATTTAAGTGTACAGCCAGTCTTAATAGATGTGAAGAAGCTTTACAGGCTTTTCCAGAGAAAAACGGCTCACAAAAACCTATAGTGCTGTGCTGCCGTTTCCTCTGCTGAGCAGGAGAACCGTAGACACATCTCTGTGTTTGTCTCTGTTGAGAGTCTGTGAGGAATTTCAACGCACTTTGATGTCTTCAGAAAAGACGACATTCAAAGCTTTTTTTAAGTTTTTCTCAGAACTGATGAGTTTGCTCTCAGCTTTCTGCTGTTTCTCCCAAAGCTTCTTGTGGCTTTGTGAGAAATAGAAGGTCAGTAACCAACTCAGCCTTATATTGACGGGTCACCATTGCATTTCAGCTGCCTCAGAGGCCTTCTCAATCAAAAAGTCTGTACCTGTAATATCACATTAAGACAAAATGTTATTTATCCGAACAGCATACACTACTTCCCCCCAGCTCCCTTCCTGACTTAATCTGAAGAGCTCAAACACTGTGGGTGATGAGAGTGTCCTGTGAGTGTGATTTTTACCTACATGGGTCATATCTGGAGCCTGAGGAGGAGCATAGCTGAAATGCAGAGTCTTCCTGTGGTGGCTGGGCACCAAATACAAGATTGTTCTCGAATATCCTAAGGCAAAGGAGCAAGTGAGCAAGTCTGAATCACTGGTGCTGATCTTTGGCATTGTAATCATCCAAAATCTTTTGGTAGTGGGCACTGTTTTTGCTTCTTCTGCTGTATTTTGGTGAGTTATAGTGAATTTTCAGGATATGAGAGAACATCTGCATTGCTAGGATTTCATAGAATCACAGAACAGTTTAGGTTTGAAGGGACCTTAAAGATTATCTAGTTCCAACCCCCCTGCCATGGGCAGGGACACCTTTCCACTAGACCAGGTTGCTCAGAGCCCCATCCAACCTGACCTTAAACACTTTTGTGGGGTGTGGGGATTTGGCTTGCCCTTCTTGTGCATGCACACAGGCTTTCTGGTCATTTCTCCCTCTCAGGCCTGCCCTGCCTGGTTGTTTTGGTACTGCACTCCACTTGAGGTCAAATCTTCCAGTGCTTGATGCACTACCCAGGGAGAGCCTGTGTGTGTCACAGGTGCAGTAGCAGTGAGGCACATGGGAGGGATGCCAGGAGCACCCCACAGTGCCCTTCACCTACCCCCTTTTGCTGTTTGGGTGACACGCCAAATCCATCACTCTGTTTCCCACAAAGCAGCATGATGCAGCTGGCCTTGCCCATGCCCTCACTCATGCTCTGTACAATGTGTTTATTAAAAATAAATTCCACATACTAGTAGCAGATACAGCCCTTTCAGCCCATGCAACCTGCAGCTGATGGTATAGATACAGTTTAATGGTACAGCCTGTTGTGGGAAGGAAGCCTGTGTGTTTGTCCTCATCTGAGCAAAATATGCAAAGGAACACAGGTTTGGAAAAGCCACCCACAAAGGATATACTTATGGGCAGTCACTAACCAGCAAAACCAGAGCTGGAAGTGCACCACAGGTTTCTGACAGATGAAACCACAGAAAGGGATATATGAGTTCTCTTATCCCTGGTTTGCGGCTTGGCAGTCGTCCTTGCTGCTTTGAAATCTATGTGGGTTTTAAAATATTGTGGTACTAAGGATGTTTGCTATCTAACATACTCCTCAGCTTGACAGAGATACCCTGAGTTGTTAGACAGATAAAATAAAGAAACCTCAGGGGCCAGCAGAGCAGGACCATGCCAGAATTAGCTGGAAATACAGAAGGAAAGTATGGGGTTTAGCTACAGTAATGGCTAACCAGGCCACAGTGAGGTGCCTCTTTTGGCTCAGGAACCTCTGCTCTGTCCTGTCTGATGTTTGGGGGACACCCTTACAAGTTTTAGTTTGCACATGTGCAGTAAAGACCCAGTCTGGTGTTGCTTGGGGTTGCATCTATGAGACAAATCCAGGTTTCTGTGTCAAATTAGACAGAAGTGATAGAACCCAGGTATCTGCTATACCATAGCCACCTTCTCCATTGCTAGAGAGCCTTTAGCCTCTGAATTTCTCTACAAGTGGGGATTAAATTCCCTGCTGTTAATTCAGGGTCTTTCCTATTTTATATTGAGTGAATGTAGATGGAGTGTTGGGACCTCCAATACAAGACAGATTGAAAAACTGGAGGGAGTTCAAGGGAGGCCACCAAGATGGTGGGGAATGGAGCACTTTCCCTGTAAGGAAAGTCTGGGGGAGCTGGGCTTGTTCAGTCTGGAGCAGAGATGGCTTTGGGGAATCTAACAGCAGCCCTTCATGTGTATGAGGGGGTCATTGAGGAGGTGCAGCCAGGCTCTTCACAGTGGTGCAGGGTGGGAGGCTGACAGACAAGGGACATAAGGTGAAACATGAGAGGGTCAGACTGGATCTAGGGAGACATTTCTTCCCTGTGAGGACAGCCAGTCAGTGGCACAGGTGGCCCAGAGAGGTTGTGCAGTCTCTGTCCTCAGAGGTTTTTAAGTCCCAACTGGATGAAGCCCTGAGCAGCCTGGTCTGACCTCAGAGCTGACCTGCTGTGAGCAGGAGGTTGGACCAAAGACCCCTGAGGTTCCTCCCCACCTGAATCATCTTGTGATCCAATGGTCCTCTGAGAGCTGTGGCTAACCTCTGCATGGCTGCTCTCTGTCTCCAAGGAACCCTTTTCTCATTCCTTCACTTACCAACCTTTTCTTATATCCCCTTTACCATAATCCAGTGTTATGCTGTTGTATCCATTTGGGTGCTCTGAGTTACATCTGCTTGATGCAGCACTTGCTGAATTGGAGAGTGGTTAAGGGTGGGCTGAAACCCGAGTTTTGTCAGTACAGAGAAGGACTCTTTACAGGCTGCCCAGGGAAGTGGTGGAGTCACCATCTCCAGAGGTATTTAAAAGACGAGTAGATGTGGTGCTTAGGGATATTGCTTAGTGGTGGACCTGGTAGTGTTAGGTTAATGGTTGGACTCGATGATCTTAAAGGTCCAAACAATTCTATGATTCTGTGATTCTGTGACTCTGCTTTAATTTTTTTTTTCTCACTGTGAGGATATACATAGAAGTTTGTAGAGCTTGATGTTCATACAAATACATATACCTGTGGGAGGGGAATGACTCATCTCTGGATTTTGAAAATGGAAGTGATGACTGGATTGTTTTTTGGAGATAGATAGACTTTTACACCATCTGCAATGCTGTCATGTTACCGTGAACAGACCCAAAATGCAATCGGAACAACACTGTAAAATTGACTTATGTGAGAAATTCCATTGGGCATACTGTGGGAATCTTACTAATAGCAGTGTGAAATGCAGTTTATATGAAAAATAAAGCAGCCTGGTATTGAGAGCCTTCTGCTGGTTCCTAGAAGTTAGAGACTGGGTTCAGCCCTGAAAACTGAGGCTTTATCTTCTTTCTGACATTCTTGCTGGCATTAATTCGTGTAACCATTCAAATTTCATTCAACCTTGCAGAATCCTTGACCTCAATTGTGCCTCTATCAATGTATTTGCTCCACAGCCTAATTATCTGCTGTAGGGAATGGATTTTATCAGCTTTCATTCTGCCAGCCTTCGGTTTTGTTAGCATATCTCCTTGTTCTTGCATTGCAAGTGAGAGGAAACAGAAGTTCCCCATCTACCTTTTCTATCACATTCCTTTATTTAGTATAGTTATTTCTCATCTCCTTGTCCTGGTTTGGCCTAAACCAGGCTGATTTTCCTTTCAGTGATTTTTACTTTCAGCTAAGTCTCCTCTAAATAACTGCACTTTCTGAAACTAACTGCATGTTTTTGCAGACAGTGTCTGCTTCCAGGACTGATAACGCTCGAAGTTTGTAGTTATCGCTGAGGCACCGGTAGGGATGTTGTGCAGTAAGGCTCTTGCTGTACTTTTTTCTTAGAGAAACCAAGGTCACCGCTGAATTCCTCACTGCTTACAAGTGAAAAGCCGAAGGGGGGTCGCAGCTGCAGCGGGGAGCAGACAGGGCAGGTGACCCAAAATTGACCAACGAGGGTATTCCATCCCATACACGTCATTCTCGGTATAAAGCGGGGGGATCACGAGGGTCTCGGCCCTCTTGCTCGCTCTTGCTCTTTCTGCTATGGCCGGTGTCCAAGGAGGACTCTGTCTGTTTTCCTGCTGCCCCCGATCCTGATCTGTGCATCCCTGAATCCAGCTCTCGACCGTCGCTAGGCCCAGCCTGGGCCTTCCCGGAGCCTGCCCTGCAGTGCCGGTGGTGACGTTGCTGACATCGGGGGAGCTCGATCTTGGTTTTGTATATATATTTGTATATATTTGATTATTCCAATATTATTATACTCTTTTTCATTATTATAGGTTTATTAAAACTGTTTTAACTTTCCAACCCGTAAGTCTCTCTCCCTTTTCCCTTTCCCTTTCCCTTCGGGTGGGGGGGGGGGGAGGGTTAACAGAGAGCATCTGCTGCAGGTTTAATCGCCAGCCCAGCTTTAAACCGTGACAGATTTATTGGCGCCCAACGTGGGGCTCGAGAGAAGCTCCAACAGGTTCCTCTGATAAGTCGAATCCCAGCTCCGGCGGGAGGAGACCCGGAGAGCTCAGCTGAGAGAGTATCAGATTTCTTCCTTTGAGATTTACGAGGGGTTGGAAATTAAAACAGATAGGGAAGATGCTGATGTCATTTTTGAACGCTGTGTTATCTCATCTCTTTATAAAGTCTTTTACAGAGTTAAGTGTAATGATACCTTACTTGCCGTATGCGCTGTTTGTTACTGTTTATGTGCAGTTTATCACTGCTGGGCACTGGTCAATGTGCATTGTTTTGTTATGGCGTTTCATACTGATTTATGTCGTGATAAACTGGGCTGTTACTATTCTGACTGCGGTAGCAGCGATTTTATCTGCGGACTCCGGGCGTCCTTTAGCTGATTGTGTTAATGATTACACTTCCAATTTTACTTCGGGAAATAGTACCTTCTCCTTTTCTGCCAAGCTGATTCCTCTAGATTTTGTGAAATTCAGATGGTGCTGTCTAGGTGGCATGTTTTTATTTTCGGTTGTCCTGAATGTGTTTCTGATGTGGGATAAGATTAAATATCGGTGCAGGGACAGTTGTAGGTGTTGTGCAGCCACCTCAGATCCTACAGCATGTGCTGCCGCTACAGCCACTAAATCCACTGAAACCTCAGCAGCCTGCACCACAGCTGCTACACCCCCCAAGATGGCCACTGCAGCTACTCAGACTCTAACGAGTCTCAGCACTCCCACGACAGCCACTGCATCTACTCAGACCCCAGCATCTAACGAATCTGTACCAATTGCTCCTGTAACCAGGAAGAAATACAGAAAGAAATCAGCTCATGAAGAGGAGGATGATGACTCAGAGCCTTCTAAGGCAGAGCCATCACATGACCCAGGTGAGGGCCCTTCTCAGGCAGAGTCAGGGCCCGACACAGATGGGGGTTCCCTTGATCGTCATTTTAAAGCAGACCCATCACAGAAGAAAGGTCCTTCTAAAGCAGAACTATCACAAGAGGAGGACTCGGATGTAGAGATAACCTACCACTCCTTATCCCTGAAGGACCTGAGAAATATAAGGAAAGATTTCAGCCGTTATGATGGTGAGCCAATTATTACCTGGCTGCTCCGATGCTGGGATAATGGGGCAGATAGCATGCAATTAGATGGCAGAGAAGCCAGACAGTTGGGATCCCTGTCCAGAGATGGTGGTATTGATAAGGCGCTTGCAAGAAAGTCAGACACTATCAGTCTCTGGAGGCGACTCTTGTCAGCTGTAAAGAGCAGGTATCCCTATAAAGATGATGTTATGAGCCACCTGAGCAAATGGACCACTATAGAAAAAGGTATTAACTACCTTAGACAACTAGCTGTGCAAGAGATCATTTATAGACACCCACGGGAAATTGTAGATCCTGTAGATCCTGATGAAGTGGAATGCAACCGATCCATGTTCCGGAAGGTTGTGAAGAATGCTCCACCAACATATACCCATACATTGTCAATATTAGTCTGGGGAGAAAATGCTATGGCACGACCTAGTGTGGATGAAATGGCTAACTGTATGCGACAGTATGAAGATAGTATTTCTTCCCCACTGCAGGCCCGTGTCTCGGCTGTGGAAAAACTGACAAAGGAAAACAAGGACTCATTTAAACAACTGTCAGACAAACTGTCCAGGATAGAGAATAAACTTGACTCTCTACCTACACAGGCACGCGTTGCAGCTGTTAAGAGAAAACGCCCTCCTACAGGACCAGCTCAAAGGAAACGGAACACATCACGAGGTATCCTGTGGTTTGCCCTGCGTGGTTATGGGGAAGACATGAACAGATGGCATGGACAACCTACCAGTACCCTACAGGCACGAGTACGTGAGTTGCAAGCTAAAAGAAATACCAGAGAGAATTTTTCTAGGAGGATGGCTGCTCCAGTTACCAGTGAGCAGGACCCCAGTCAGGGTAGATGGGCCTCATATTCCTTTTTCCAAAGTGTGAATAGGAGAAATGAAGGTCCAGTCCCTGTGAGCAGCACAAATCCATTTCTTGATTAGGGGGGCCCTGCCTCCAGCCAGGTGGAGGAAAGGGACAACCGAGTTTATTGGACTGTGTGGATTCGATGGCCTGGCACATCAAAACCACAAAGGTATCGAGCCTTGGTAGACACTGGTGCACAGTGCACCCTAATGCCATCGGATCATAAAGGGGCAGAATCTATCAGTATTTCAGGAGTAACAGGAGGATCTCAAGTGTTATCTGTATTGGAGGCCGAATGAGCCTAACTAAAAATGAATGGAAAAAGCACCCCATTGTGACTGGCCCAGATGCTCCGTGCATCCTTGGCATAGACTACCTCAAGAGAGGGTATTTTAAGGACCCAAAAGGGTATAGATGGGCCTTTGGTATAGCAGCTGTAGAGACTGAGGACATTAAACAGCTGTCTACCTTGCCTGGCCTCTCAGAGGATCCTTCTGTTGTGGGGGTTGCTGAAGGTGGAAGAACAACAGGTGCCAATTGCTACTACCACGGTGCACCGACGACAATATCGCACCAATCGAGACTCCCTGATCCCCATTCATAAACTGATTAGACAATTAGAAAATCAAGGAGTGATTAGTAAGACTCGCTCACCCTTTAATAGTCCTATATGGCCAGTGCGAAGTCTGATGGAGAATGGAGATTAACTGCGGGACTATCGTGGCCTAAATGAAGTTACGCCACCGCTGAGTGCTGCTGTGCCAGACATGCTAGAACTTCAATACGAACTGGAGTCAAAGGCAGCCAAGTGGTATGCCACCATAGACATTGCTAATGCATTTTTCTCTATTCCTTTGGCACCAAAGTGCAGGCCACAGTTTGCTTTTACCTGGAGAGGTATCCAGTACACCTGGAACGACTGCCCCAGGGGTGGAAACACAGTCCTACTATTTGCCATGGACTGATCCAGACTGCACTAGAAGAGGTGGAGCTCCAGAACATTTGCAATACATTGATGACATCATTGTGTGGGGTGATACAGCAGCAGAAGTTTTTTGACAAAGGGGAGAAAATAATCCAAATTCTTCTGCAAGCTGGTTTTGCCATAAAAGAGGCAAGGTCAAGGGGACCTGCCAGGGAGATCCAATTTTTAGGGATTAAATGCAAGATGGGCGTCGCCAGATCCCGATAGAGGTGATCAACAAAATAACAGCTATGTCCCCACCAACTAACAAAAAGGAAACACAAGCCTTCTTAGGCGTTGTGGGTTTCTGGAGAATGCATATTCCAGATTACAGCCAGATTGTACGCCCTCTTTATCAAGTGACCAGAAAGAAGAATGATTTTCAGTGGGGTCCTGAACAACGACAGGCCTTTGAACAGATTAAACAAGAGATTGTGCATGCAGTAGCCCTTGGACCAGTCCGTACGGGACAAGATGTTAAAAATGTGCTCTACACCTCAGCTGGGGACAATGGTCCTACCTGGAGCCTCTGGCAGAAAGTACCAGGGGAGACTCGAGGTCGACCCCTAGGATTTTGGAGTCGAGGATACAAGGGTTCCGAGGCCAATTACACCCCAACTGAAAAAGAGATACTGGCAGCATATGAAGGAGTTAGAGCTGCTTCAGAGGTAATTGGTACTGAGGCACAACTTCTCCTGGCACCTCGATTACCAGTACTAGGCTGGATGTTCAAGGGTAAGGTTCCTACTACTCATCATGCAACTGATGCTACATGGAGTAAATGGATTGCATTAATTACACAGAGGGCTCGAATAGGAAACCCTAATCGCCCAGGAATCTTAGAAGTGATCATGGACTGGCCAGAAGGCAAAGACTTCGGAATGCCACCAGAAAAGGAGGTGACACGTGCTGAAGAAGCCCCCACCATATAATGAACTACCAGAGGATGAGAAGCAGTATGCCCCTGTTCACCGATGGATCCTGCCGTCTTGTAGGAAAGCATCGGAAGTGGAAAGCTGCTGTATGGAGTCCTATACGACGAATCACAGAAGCCACAGAAGGACAAGGTGAATCAAGTCAATTCGCAGAGGTAAAAGCCATCCAGCTGGCTCTAGACATTGCTGAACGAGAAAAGTGGCCAAGGCTGTATCTTTATACTGACTCATGGATGGCGGCAAATGCCTTGTGGGGGTGGCTAAAGCAGTGGAAGCGAAGCAACTGGCAGCGTAAAGGTAAACCTATTTGGGCTGCTGAACTGTGGCAAGATATTGCTACTCGGCTAGAGAAACTAGTCGTGAAGGTACGTCATGTAGATGCCCACGTACCTAAAAGTCGGGCAACTGAGGAACATCGAAACAACCAACAAGCAGATCAGGCTGCTAAAGTGTTCCAAATAGATTTGGACTGGGGAACATAAAGGTGAACTATTTTTAGCCGGTGGGCTCATGACACTTCAGGTCATTCAAGGAAGAGATGCAACATACAGATGGGCTCGTGACCGAGGGGTGGACTTAACTATGGACTCTATTGCACAGGTTATCCATGATTGTGAAACATGCGCCGCAATTAAGCAAGCCAAACGGTTAAAACCTTTGTGGTATGGGGGACGGTGGTTGAAATATAAATATGGGGAGGCCTGGCAAATTGACTACATCACACTCCCTCAAACCCTCCAGGGTAAACGCTATGTGCTTACCATGGTGGAGGCGACCACCGGATGGCTGGAAACATACTCTGTGCCCCATGCCACTGCCCGGAACACTATTCTGGGCCTTGAAAAGCAAATCTTGTGGCGACATGGCACACCAGAGAGAATTGAGTCGGACAATGGGACTCATTTCAAAAACAGTCTCATAGATAACTGGGCCAAAGAGCATGGCATCGAATGGGTATATCACATCCCCTATCATGCACCAGCATCTGGGAAAGTTGAACGGTATAATGGGCTGTTAAAAACTACCCTAAAAGCAATGGGGGGTGGAACCTTTAAAAACTGGGATAAGCATTTGGCACAAGCTACCTGGCTAGTTAACACCAGAGGATCCATCAACCGAGCTGGCCCTGCTCAGTCAGACCTTTTACATACAGTAGAAGGAGATAAAGTCCCAGTGGTGCATGAAAGGAATCTATTGGGAAAAACTGTCTGGATTCTTCCTGCAACGGGCAAAGGTAAACCCATTCATGGGATTGCTTTTGCTCAAGGACCTGGATGTACTTGGTGGGTGATGCTGCAGGATGGTGGAGTCCGATGTGTCCCTGAAGGTGATCTGATCTTGGGTGAGAATACTTAATTCTGAACTGTATGATGTTAATTGCTGCATAATACTAACAGTGTTCATAAGTGTCTTTCAGGTTGAAGCAGTGGTGATGGGAATAGAGCTAACTGCAAGTGGCGTCCAGTAACCTCCTCGAGACTGACATCTTTAACCTGCAACCCGTGGGCATGAACTGTGACAAAGCTCATACCATCTCTCCTGCCCTGGGAGACTCCTAGCCAGATGGAAACCCACAATCCTGAACTAAATGAACTTGATGAACTTTTTTTTTTTTTTTTTTTTTTTTTTTTTTTTTTTCTGTATAGAGATGAATCATAAACTAATGTTATCTGTATATATTTTAAAATGAAAAGTTAGTGGTGATCTGAGTATGACGTGAATGGTATGGAATAAGGGGTGGAATGTCCTGGTTTGGCCTAAACCAGGCCGATTTTCCTTTCAGTGATTTTTACTTTCAGCTAAGTCTCCTCTAAATAACTGCACTTTCTGAAACTAACTGCATGTTTTTGCAGACAGTGTCTGCTTCCAGGACTGATAACGCTCGAAGTTTGTAGTTATCGCTGAGGCACCGGTAGGGATGTTGTGCAGTAAGGCTCTTGCTGTACTTTTTTTCTTAGAGAAACCAAGGTCACCGCTGAATTCCTCACTGCTTACAAGTGAAAAGCCGAAGGGGGGTCGCAGCTGCAGCGGGGAGCAGACAGGGCAGGTGACCCAAAATTGACCAACGAGGGTATTCCATCCCATACACGTCATTCTCGGTATAAAGCGGGGGGATCACGAGGGTCTCGGCCCTCTTGCTCGCTCTTGCTCTTTCTGCTATGGCCGGTGTCCAAGGAGGACTCTGTCTGTTTTCCTGCTGCCCCCGATCCTGATCTGTGCATCCCTGAATCCAGCTCTCGACCGTCGCTAGGCCCAGCCTGGGCCTTCCCGGAGCCTGCCCTGCAGTGCCGGTGGTGACGTTGCTGACATCGGGGGAGCTCGATCTTGGTTTTGTATATATATTTGTATATATTTGATTATTCCAATATTATTATACTCTTTTTCATTATTATAGGTTTATTAAAACTGTTTTAACTTTCCAACCCATAAGTCTCTCTCCCTTTTCCCTTTCCCTTTCCCTTCGGGTGGGGGGGGGGGGAGGGTTAACAGAGAGCGTCTGCTGCAGGTTTAATCGCCAGCCCAGCTTTAAACCGTGACACTCCTTTTATTAATCTCCTTTCTAAAGGAAACAATTCCACTCTTTTCAATATCCTTTTAAATGTTTTTCTGTGTTCTTAATAATTATGCCCTTCTCTCGAGCCCTCTATAATTCTGTGCATTTTTTCTCAGAAAATGGTGGCTGGTATTGTACAACTAGCAATATAATTGTGTTACGTTTGCAGTATTCTTCCCCAGCCCATCTTTTTTGTGCAATCTGACATATCATTTGCTTTTCTCCATCATTGTGTTGCATTAAGTAGAGGTTCCAGTGATCTATCTGTAATGATATGCAGCTTTTTTTCCTTAGGTGGTAAAGCCAACAGACTTCTAATTTAACTGTTGAAGGAAAAGTATTTTTGTGGGGTTTTTTTTGTACTTAACCAACTTTACATTTCATTTGTCCTTATACTATCTATTCTGTATTCTAAAGTTCTTCCTCCTATTTTCATGTTATGAATAGCCTAAATATCTTTATTAGATTTCAGATTTTATGGACAGATTCTGTAGGTAGAATTCTGACAGTTCTTTTATATCATTCTTGTTCCATGATAATGCTTTTTTCTTATGCATATTGAGACTTCAATTTTGGTTTTCTTGTGCTGGGAATGTTGTGTTCCTCCTAAAGCAAGCAGACCTACCAACTTCCTCCAGTTCCTATTTTCCACAGATTCACCCACAAATAATACAACTCACAGATGGAGAAAGGAATAAAGGAAAGGAGCTAAATGGATTTCCAGCTCAGTCCTCTGCATTTTCAGATTATCGTGGAGAAGACGTTAAGTAAGGAGTTGTCTATAAAAGCATCTATTCTTCATTCCTTCTCCCATCCCACCACACAGAAAACTAGTAAAGACCATATTTAAGTTTGTAAAGCTTTTTAAAGTTTGGAATTTTACCTGTAGTGTAAATAAAATTTCTGGAAAACTTTCAGATAGAGAGCATCCCCATTCAAAGGCATTGCTAGCACATTGGGACATAATAATTTCAAAGAACAACTTACAAAGTGAAAAAAATAATTTTGTTTTTAAATTGATGGCTGTATTTCACTAGAAAAAGAAACAAGAACTCACCTGCTAGTTGTGGAATGTTCCTGCTCCATATGCCTAATAATGCAGGAGAAGATTTACTGAGAAACTTCCCTTTTTTCCTTCTCCCATGCTCATAGATCAAAATATACATGAGAGAAGAAATAATATGGCAATGTGGCAGTGTATTTTTTTGCTAATGAAACCAGCTCATTGCTGAAAGCAGGACAATGGCATTAATGCAGCCTTCCTCTCAGACTGGGAGGCAGGACCTGATAACAAAATATCATGCTACCATGGCTCTACCATTTCTCTTATCTAAGTTTGTGTGTATAGGGATGACACCTAAAAGATATTGTGTGGCACTATGCAAAAATCACTACACATTACTGCAAAACTTGAGTCCAGAAAATCCAGCCTGGGTGAGTCTGAGCTCTCTTTGAACCCATACTGTGTGTCCCAATCCTGCTGCAATAAGCACTGTAGTGTCCCTTCTAGAAAGCACGGTGTAGTTAGCTTTCAGAAAAAAACATGTATTCACTATCCCTATGGTCCTCTGTACAGAAAGAGACTTGAAGTAGATGGGGAGTCACAATGCTGTCCTGAAAATGTAGGCAATGATGTCAGGTGCAAGTTAGGTCTGAGGATCTTACACTCAGTGCAGAAAATTTCTCAAGCTTGTTAAACTGTTTACACTTTCTGACTTGTTCATCCATGGTACAGCATAAGCCCATCAATATGGCCTTAAGAGAAGGAGGGAAAGTAAAAGAACAATTATTTTTAAAACACTTACTTAATAGTTACAGTTATGAGGATTTTGTATGTAGTGCTATATAATATTTTAAGAACATAAAACTCCAGTTGTATATTTTTTAGAAAAAAAAGGTGGAAAGGTTTTGAAGTTACACCTTGGAGGTTAATGGTGGAGCAGATATCCACCTCCAGCCCGTGGAGGACCCCACACTGGAGCAGGCAGGTGCCCAAAGGAGGCTGTGACCCCATGGGAAGCCTGCGCTGGGGCAGGCTCCTGGAAGGACCTGTGGACCCATGGAGAGAGGAGCCCATGCTGGAGTAGGTTTCCTGGCAGGACCTGTGACCTGTTATTAATTGGCAATAAATGAAATTAATTTCCCCAAACTGAGTCTGTTTTGCCTGTGACAGTATTCAGTAAGGGATCTCCCTGTCTTTATTTCAACCCACAAGCTTTTCTCATCTATTTTGTCTTCCTGTCCTGTTGAGAAGGGGGAGTGATAAAACAGCTGAGCAGGGGTCTGGTAGCCAACCAAGGTCAAACCCACCACAGAGCCCCTCTCTGTAACCTCAACAAACTTGACATCTATCAAACACATACTTGCCAATGGAGAATATTTTTCACAATCTACATGGTCTCCTGTTCACTCAGTGATTATATTCAAATGCAAAATCGCCATGCATAACCTCTTCCACAAATAAAGGCATAATGTTCCATATATTGTACTTTATATCTCATGTTAGGTATCACAGACCTTTCGGTAGAGACATTATAAAAAGTTTCTAGTCATGGATATACTGCAGAAGGTAAGAAGGCTTTATCTTTTGGTATGACTAGTGTGTCATGTGCAGCTGTGCAACCATTTCTATTTCAAAGTTGTGTCTGTCCCAGAAGTTGCCAACCCACTCAAATAGTAGAAGCAGAGGGACTGGATGACTGGGCCCATTAGTCAGTCTGAAAGAAACTTAACTTTCAAGCCTCCTGGACTCTCAATGGAAAACTGATAGAAAGACTTTAGTTGTTCAGGCAGATGAATTCCTGCTGAAATTGGCTGCTACTAGACTCACCTGGTGATATTCAGTTTAGGATTTTTACCACCTTCTAGAAGTACCTTTAAAAACACCTCTTTGTTTGTTTGCTTGTTTGTTGGGGGTTTTTTGTACCATTATCAGTCTGTTTAGAAGCTCCAGACACTGAAGAGGTCAGGGAGCTGGGAATGCTGATTGAGGAAGACAGTAAAGTGTCTTTGCTTTGCCCTCATTTATATAGACAAGCTGACAGAATTGAAAGCATACTTTCAGTAAGAAATCCTAAAACCTGAGCTTGGAGACTCTACCCTCCTATAAGGAGCAGATGCACCATCTCCTATGCCTCAAAATGGTATGAACCAGCAATTCGGGTTCCGAATGTTTGGAAGTCCTGACTTCCTCCATTGCCCTTTTTGCTCATACTAGTTTCTTCAAAGGCCCTTGAAAGCCACAAAGCAGCCTGGCAGAATCAATTTTCCACCAAGAGAACCTGACATTAGATTAGAACAGCTGCAAAGAAGAGTGGTAAAGCAGAGGAAATCAAATCACAGAGATCCGTCTGAGAAAGAGGCAATGTGTGGTGTGAAGTGTAGAGAGCTAGCAGAACAAAAAGGGCATTCTGACTGAAAACAAAACCTGTAAGGCATGTAGAACCTGTGATTGCTGCCGAAGCAGCTATGTTATACTGGTACTGAAATAAGGAGATTAAAAAAAAAGCAATAAAACAGCCAAGGCTGATGGCAGTAAGCAGTGAACAGGAAAATCACTTTCTGTGCTATGAGCTGCTGAGGAAAAACTGAAAACAAGGCCAGGGAAATGAGGAAAGAGTTTAGATTAGCTTCCTAGAAAATATTTCTTTCTAAGTGAAATGTTAACAGTTGAGAAGATATATGAACTGCCCTGCAATGGCCGTTTGTATTGAAAAGAATGGTGTGTAGATTTTATTGTGTTGTCACTGGAAAAAAAGATTATTTTTTTCTTTTGCGTGCATTGCATAAATTAGATTCCAGCTTCTGAGCCATGAAAAGCAAAAACCTGTTTAATATCATACTTGCTCTGAGAGGAACAAGTCTCCTGCCATATTGTATAGCAAGTGGGAGACTAGTGGAATGTATAATTACAACAGGGAATAAATCTTGAGATAACTGGGAATTTTTCCACACATGACTGAATTTGCCTCTTCGTCCGCTCTGTGTATACATATCCTCTGGAGGAACTTTAAAACCATAGAAAAGTTCATTTTCCACTTAATATCACACATATTATAGAGATAGATTTTGTTGCATTGAGATGTCCTTCATAATCTCTTTCCTCACTCTCAGGAATAATTTATCTTTCTGTACTAGAGCCCAAAAGTCACTCTGACTGTGCTGAAAAGTATCTGGGGATATTTAAAGTAGAGATGACTTTAGCTAACGAAGAATGTAGAAACTCTACACAATTTTCCTGTTTGGAGGAGAAATCTGGCTTTAGATCTGTACATACTAGGTTTCCAGCATGCCTACACTTATGACCATCTGTTGGGTGGCACTGTGCCCATACTCAGATACATAATACAAGTTTCAAGGAGGAACAGGCACTAGCCAAAGTGGAGCTGACAAGGATAGCCTTCATGTCAGAAGACAGCCCTTACAACAAGCTGTGTCGATTAGCACTGTACACCTCTGCAAGATGGTACCTCTGCGATCAATCAAGACTCTTTTTCCATGGGTCAGAGGTAGAGGCTGACGGAAGTTACTGGAGGGACTAGCGGCCACCTGCCTCTAATGCCCTCTGATGATGCCTTCTGAACCAGTTTCTCTCTGGTGCCCCACTATACCCTATTTTCTCTTGGATATATTGTAAACAGCAGGAAAATTGATGAAAACCTGTTTTCCTGGAAGTAAGGAAGTTGCAGCCCACTTTGTTGTAACTCTTTGCTCTTGAGCTACTTCTGAGTTCCTCCTATGACTCCCTACCAAACAAGCAACCTATGGAAATGCTTGCAGCATGGATAAGAAGTTACTGTCTTGTACATAGGCAAAGGCAACCTGATTCCCTAAAATTTGGAAAGAAGAACTAATGAGTCACGTTTTACAAATCTTTTGAGTTGGCTACCAGTGACAGAGCTGCCTGCTACATACCGCACACACAGGACACATGAGTTGCACACTTGGGAGGCTGCCTGGCTGAGGGTCTACTGGGAAGGAAATGCCAGCTGACCAGACCCTGAGGTTACTCCAGAATAACATACATTGATTGTTTTGAATGACAAATGAATGACAAACTCCATGTTGTGGAAAGGGTGTTAGAAGACAGAGGTCCAGCTACAGTAGCTGAGAAATCACCTTTTCTTTAATAATTAACCATTATTGATTTGTTTACTTAATTTTTGCTCTGAAAGTGTTACCTTAAGTTGGGTGATGATATTGATCTTACCTAGACTGAAAGGCTGTGGGGAAATAAATATTAAAATGTATATGGTAATGAGAGTAAACTTTTTTGTGGCTGCATGGTTTTTTTGTGACAAGGAGGCTATGGACTCAGTAAAAAGAATGGAAATTATAACACTAAAAGGTTTGCCTTTCTGAAGATAAGATAAAGAATGTGTACCAATAGCTCAGTTACATAAAGCTCAGACACCTTATCTATTTGGGTTTGGATGTTGATGTCTTCTGAGTGCATATCTCAGTGGTTTGAAACTTTTGGATCTGCTGAGCTGGGAGGACTTTTTTCATTTGTCTCCTAGGATTTTCTGGTCCTGTCTTGTTTGAAAATTGTGTGAAAACAGTTTTCGTGAATTACATGAGTTCTTCCATTATTGGAACACAGAAGACAGACATATAAAATAAGACAAAGTAAAATACCCTTTGAATTGAGTTTTCGTGATAACATTTATGCTTTCAATGTAGTTGTGCTTGATGGGGATTTTTTCCAAAACATTTCCTCTGAATTTCAAACTAAGGCATCTTTAGATCCAGAAGTATCAGTTAGGAGGTCCAAATATTTCTGCAATTCTCTTTGATTCTGATTTGCTGCATGAACCCAGGGAAGAAATTACTTCCAGGGAGTAATTTCTTGGCTCTCATGTGGCAAACCATAGACTCTGATAGCCTGATTTATTTCTGAGCAGAGGGACTTCTGCCATCATACTGACTTTCAAACCTTTGGTATGCAAGCTGGACCTTGATCTCACTGTCCTCTTATTAAAAACAAAAACCCTAAATAAATAATTTACTGCTTCACTCCAGAGTTGTTGCAAGGCTGAGTTTAAAAAACTTAGTCAAAGTATAAAACTATCATACTTTTTTTTTTACTGTCAATGAAATCTTACTTCCAAGATGAGTGGCTGCCTTGTCTACCTACCCACCTACCTACCTAACTAGCTACCTACCTACCTCTCTCTTCTCTATCTCAAAAAATGCTAGAAATAATAATCTTCTGAAACTTCTTAAGGTGTCTTGGAACAAGAAAGAAAACAGTATTCTGGGTAGTGAAAACAACTTGACAAAATTCAACTTGATATGCCAAGAGGTCCTTTCCCTCAAATAACAATTCCTCTTTTAGTATTCAGTTTGACATGATTACAATTGTCACAGCTGTGATGTACCATGTTCACTACCATGTGGTATCCCATCATCTGATTTTATTCACATACCTGGTTAGGTATCTCTCAGTGACAAAAGTCCGATGACCAGCATGTCTTTTGGTGAAGCTGGGCCTGACTCAAATAGCACCCAGCTTGTGATGGACCAGGGAAAAGACTGACCCTTGGACCCTCATGTTTTCACACCAGTCATAAATACTTAAAGCCCACCACACTTACACATTCCACTTTTTGATTAATATTCTCAATTGCTCACACATGATTAACATGCAGTGCCTATTGGAGCACTAACCCTTTTAGGAAGAAAGGAGGAAAAAAAAATCGTGAGCTGCCAGAACTAACAATGCAGTTATGAATTTATAACTGAAATTATGAAAGGCATCAAAAAGGAATTTTCAATTATTTACTAATTGTTTCAGCTAGAAAAATAATTATAGCAATTTATTGAAGGTTGCCTTAAAGCAGAGATTGTTTTAAAAAAGTTTTCCAGTTGACTCAGAGTAACTTGAAAGAAAATCACAGCAGTCTTTGCATTACAATAAAGGAAGGAGACGCTTTGCAACACGGCAAAAATGGCAAAAATGGACTGGTCTGAGTTGCTTTAGTAGCTTTTCTGAAGTGGTCTGCAGCTGGACTTGCATTGTGTGGTTTTTGTATCTGGGTTACATGTATGCTTTTGCTGAGATCTAATCAAACTATGCTGTCAGTCAAACCTGTGGCTAATCAGCAAAATTATGCCAGTTGCTAACATCTTGTGGTATTGACAACTTCATATCAGGTCCTGGTTAGGAGACATATACACAAATGGATAAAACTGGAGAATTAAAAAAGCCCCCCAAAACCACACAGAAGGATGATTTTGCCTTACCAAGTCTGATAACAGCCTTGGATCTAGATAGGGTTTTCTTTTTCACAGTTCTTTTTCCCTTTCCCCTTCTCCTTTTGCCAGAAGTCCTTACTGTTAGTCGTGATCGTAATGAACTGGAGGTATGTTTTTTGATTTGATTTTGAAAGTCTTAGATAATAAAAATTCCTTTTTTTTTTTTTTTTTTTTTTTAAATGAAGAATAGAGCAACGTTCTCATTCACTTCTGGATTTAAGCGTAGGATTCCAATAAAGGTTCAGACGTCTACAGATACATGACACAATGCCAGTCCATCTAGGGGCCATTTTAGAAAAGCCATTAAAGCAACTTAGAATATTCTAGTTCTGCCACGCACGAGGGCTACTCACTCTCTAATTATAATGTGAAGACTACTATTAACACCTTTAAGCTCTGAGCCAGACATCTAAGCTCCCGTTACAATCAAGGGACATTTAATCCAATCAGCCGATGGAGTATAGAGAGCTGTTTATCTGACCAAATGTAGGTGTTTGCTTTTAGAGGAGACAAATAGCTCTCCAGAGTTCATATCTGTACTGGCCAGATCTCCATTGGCTACCATCAAAAGTTAAATTTCTGTCTCGTGCAGATTCCTAAATTTAGGCACCTAAATCTTCAGATAAATTGTCTGAATTTGGTAACCTGCAATGTGTTTGACATTTATTTGTGCGATAGACATGCTGACATAAAATATTCAAAAAATCACTTTTCCCTGCAGCATGCACTATTTTTTCTGAGCATAAGTAAAGGGTTTTTTTGGTATCATCAGAGAGTCCCAGGCAGAGAGTGGAAGCTGTTGTGCTCAGCAATGTTTGTAGACATTGCAGAAGAGTCCTAGTTTCAAACAGCTATCACCTACATAAACCAGCGGTATAAGTAGATCTGTATATATGCAAAAAAAAAAAGGGAACAAATCTTAAATGTTTCTTACATGCTTGCAAAATTTGATTGATTCTTTGTGCTTGCATTTATCTGAACATCTGCTGTCTTGTGACTTTTTAAAGTTGGCAAGATGTACCTTTGTCTCTGTTCTTCCCTTGGAGCTCTTCCACAGGTGAATAGACTATGTCCTTCCTTGCCTATTTCTTATTTTCGTCCTTTCTGCCTTCCAATTGTAGGGCATTCAGTCACTTCTTTTTCTGTTTTTCTTTTTAACCTGGTTCTTACTGGTCTGTTCCTTGATCTGTTTTTTCCCCATCTACCCACAGGGCTCACTTTGCTTCTCCCACAAGCAGAAGCGTATCAGTTTGAATGCCAACAGCTATTTCCTAAAGGTGAAATTTGCTTACAGATTTAACTTCCTCTCTCTCATCTGTAATGATTCTATTTTTTTTATAAAACTAGAAAATCCCAGTATGTTTTTAAAAATGTCTGCACTATCTGCAGAGAAGCAATACAGGTTTTTTCTAGGCTGCCACTTTGTATTGTAGCAGTTCTTTTTTATTGAATTGCAGTGTAATTGTTCCTCACTAGTACAGTGAAATGTGAAAGTATAATCATCCTGCTGACATTTCTTTTTTTGTCTGTTTATTAAATAATAATGTGAAGTGTTGGTAATATGGTGCAACATGTCTATTACACTTAAGGACACTTAAATACATGACAACAAAAAGAAAAAGAGTAAGTGCAACCTTATAAAACTCTGAAGAGCACTGTAATGGATATTATTGCTCAAATGTCTGAAAAAGGACATGGTATTACACATCTGCAGAAATAACATTGTCAAATATGCTATTGGACTTACACTGAAACACTGGAACATTTTCCTAGGTATTACATGAGTATATGATCAGATTTATGTATTTATTTTCCAAAGAACTCAGTAAACCTGATCAGACATGACTGGATTGCTAAGTACCTAAGAAATTATGACTCTTTGAGTTCAGTTTTTTTCTTAGCTGCACGTAACTACTGGGAAGAATGGCTGCAGGCCTGTGTCTTTCTCTAGCAGGAGGAATAGACGTTGAGGGGGTTGATATTACACTGGCCATCAAGCTAGACAAGTCTAACTCCTCTTTAGCCAGGTTGGATGCAATGTCTCCAAGGTGAAAGTAAGCTGTAGATCCAAATGAAACAAACATTCAAAATTAAAAGAAACAAAGATGGAAGCATAGTTCAGGTAGCAAAATTGTCTAATTTTTAAAACATCAAAAACGTACAAAATGCTTTTCTGAAAGCAGCGATACACTCCCTGTTTTAAAGGGAAAAATCTGTTTTTCTGAACCTTTGTTCATACAAGCAATCTTCTTCAATTGAGTATTCCCACTGGAATCAGTGCAGCTTTTATCAATAGTGAGCGGAGCTGGTTTTAGATTTGACAGCTGCAAGCAGAGCTCACAGTCAAGAAAAGAGGAGGTGGAAACTTTATTGTGGTCTCAGTATGGCAGTGGTCTTCAGAGTGTAATGAACTTAATATTTACGCACACACATGAGACAAGTTTTATGCCTCACTACATCCTTATGGCCAAGGATGTTATCACATCCTTAGCTAACACATCCTTAGTTAACACAGCCTTAGTTATCTTGGTGACCGGTTCAGCTTTAACTCAGCTAAGTTCTTTCTCACAAAATATTTCAGATGTAACCTTTCCTGATTATGTCACAATCGTCTCTTTCAGAAAATGATAAGAAAATTAGTAGCCCTTTTCATAGGGCAATGAGACAAGTGACCAATAGACCATGTTTTATAAGATGTCTTTTGAAGCTTTTGTTAGCTAAATTATTTGCAAGTCTGGAGTGCACTTTTGGTCTACTTGCTCTAAGTGTAGGAGGCTGAAGGGAGCTTGTTTAATTCTGCAAGACATTATCTGTGATTTAATATTTTAGACATCAAACTAAAGGGAGGTCATGTAGCTCCTTGTACATAGTGCTGTGATATCAGTTGAGATAACAATAAGAACTTGATATCAAGGACCTGACAAGTTTGTCGCCTCCAAAGTGAGTATGAACTTAAAGCAGCACCCTAACCTGCTGCCTTACTCCCTTTTTACAGCAATTGAAATATGCGCACATAGGTCATACTGTAAGGTAGAGGCTGTTCTTCTGTATGGCTTTTCTTTCTCTCTCCCATCCACATAGTAGCTCTGTCTGTGGCACAAAACAAATTTGAATTTTGGCTGGAATAACACATTTATGTTCTGAACAGTGTTGATGACAACATCCTGACACAGGTGGTCAAGAAGCCAGTGAGAGGAGATGGGCCTCATGCTTACATACAAGGCAGGACTGGTTGCGAATGTGAAGGTTGGAGACAGGTTAGGCTGCAGTGACTGTGAGTGGTGGAGTTCAGGATTCTGAGAGGAAGAAACAAAGCAAATAGCAGCATTACAACCCTGGACTTCAGAAGAGCAGACTTTGGCCTGTTTGGGGATCTGTTTGGAAGAATCTCATGGGATATGACCCTGGGGAGAAGATGGTCATAAACAGCTGGTTGATTTTCAAACATTGTTTTCTCCAGGTTCAAGTTTGATCCATTCCAATGTGTACAAAGTAAAGCAAAGGCAGCAGTGGGTCTGCGTGCATGAACAGGGATCTCTTCACAAAACACAAACACAAAAAGAAAGCATACAAGATGTGGAAGCAGGAAGAGGTGACCCAGAAGGGATATAGAGACACTGTCCGAGAGTGCACAGGCAAGGTTAGGAAAGCCCAAGCCCTTAGAGTTGAAACTGTAAGGGACATGAAGGTCAACAAGAAAAGTTTCTACAGGTATCTCAGGAGCAAAAGGAAGATGAGGGAAAATGTGAGCCTGCTGCTGAATGGGGAGGAAGGTCTGATGCCGAAGGACATGGAAAATGCCAATGCACTCAATGCCTTGTTTGCTTTAGTCTCTGCTGGTAAGATTTGCCTTCAGGAATCCCAGACCGCTGAAACCAATGGGGAAGTCTGAAGCAAGAGGTCTAGTTGGGGAACATTTAAACAAAACTGGACATACGCAGGTCTCTGAGACCTGATGGGATACACCCAAAAGTGCTGTGGGAGCTGGCTGATGTGATTGTGAGGCTGCTCTCAATTATCTTTGAAAGGTTGTAGTGATCAGGGGAGGTTTTTGGGGACTGGCAGAAAGCAAATGCCACTCCTACCTTCAAGAAAGGCGAGAAGGAGAATACAGGGAACTACAGACTGGCCAGCCTTACCTCAGTCCTGGAATAATCCTGGAAACTGTTTCCAAACATGAAAGACATGGAGGTGATTGGGAGTAATCAACATGGAGACACAGGAAAATTCAGGCCTTAGCAACACAATTACCTCCTATGATGAAATGATTAGCTTGGTGTATGAGCGGAAAGCAGTGGATGTTTGTCTTGACACTAGCAAGGCTTCTGACTGTGTCCTATAACATCCTCACAGACCAGCTGATTCTGTGATATGTATGGAATAGACAGATTTCGACCTTTGGTGAATGGAGTTTGGTTTATGTGCTTCTTACTGGATGTGTTCCCTCTTAATGGTTCTCAGGCTCAGAGAAGATGTAACACTTTTCTCTCTCATCTAATGAAAAGCAAAGGGATTACACCAGGGTTCCATGTGTCAGCGCCTGCCAAATTAACTCAAGAAAGAATTCTTATCCCAAATCAGATTGTTTTCCTTGCATTAAATTTGCAGATGTGAGGGTCTGAAGTAGTCTGGATTTACCAGCTTTTTTGAAAACTGATTCATTTGAGAAAATGATTAGTTACAGATTTCAGAGCCTAAATGTAGGCACCCATCTTTTTAAAGTCTTGGCCATGGATTAGGCTTCTGCTTATGCTTAATTCTCCTTTCTCTTTTGTAGTATTTTAAAGCATATGGCTGAAGTTATTCTGTGTCTTGCTAAATGTGTCATCCAAGCAACTCTGACACTGAAAATATTAATCAGTTGGTAGTCTTCTATTTGACAAGTACGAATATGACATTGTGAAACCCTTGGTTTCTTAGGTGCTGCTAAGTATATGCAAAGTATTGTGATTTGATGGGAATTTCAATTTGCTATAACTATGCCTTGCGTGAGAAAATATAAACAGATGGGTCATCTTGTGGTAACTAGGAATAAAATAACAAATACTACTTTTATAGCACTATAACTGAGAGCAGAAACTGACCGTTAGGGCATTTACTGTCAGGCTGAAGCCTGGCCAATTGTATTTCAATTCCTGACTGTATGAGGTAATGTGTGGATCAGTATGTGGAGCTACTGAAACCTACTTCTCATAGATTATGTCTTATAACCATCCCCACCTGCTCCCGCTGCAGTATTCCCAGTTTCTCTGTGTTCCCTATATTCCCATGATATCATCTAGTTTATCACATGCCTAATATCTCTCTTGCTCCCCTTACCCCCATATCATTCCCTTACTACTGTGTTCCCTGTCTGTTTTCTGTTTTCAAGGCAAGAAACAACCATGTCCTGTAGCTAGGCTGGAATTACAAGTGCACTGACTGGCCATCTGGTACTCATGGCAGGTTGATCAGTTGTCTATTATCTCTAAAAATGGATAAACACTGAATTCTACTCTCCTTTTCTTCATTATCAACAATCCGTTGATTTTCACAAAACTTGTTTCTGCTGGGTTCTCATGTGATGCCTCTCCCAGTTTAACTCTAGCTGAAATTAGCCAACAGATTTGGTGGTTACAAGTGGAGTGGGATAAGATGTTGTATTCCCGTAGCACAAGGGATCCCATAAAGATGGTTTCCATGAGTAGAAAGGATAAGCAAAGCATAGCAAACAGAGAAAAAAAAGAATAGCTGCATATTTTGAATCCTAGTCACTGGAAATTGTTATTTTCAACCCAGAAGGACAGAGAAAAAGTAGTATTTTTTTGTTTAGGCCTTTATTATTTTTCATTTTTTACTTTGTGTGGTGCTATGGAAGAAAAATCACCATTGGTAGGATTCATGTCATCTGAAGTAGATGTTTAAACTGATCTGTCTATGACACTCCATAATCAGTGGAAAGAAAGATATTTTTAAGAAAATTCATTTTATTCCACGATAGGTCAAATGAATCTTACATTGATGTTCAACTCTCATAGAGTAAAATTAGCTGACAAGAATCCCATCAAGTATGACTAAGCACAGTTCAACCTGTTTTTTTTCATTTAAATATAAGAAAAAGCTTTTTTACTCTAAGGGTGATCAAATCATGGAACAGGCTTCCCAGAGGGGTTGTGGAGTCTCCATCCTTGGACACATTCAAAATGTGCCTGGATATAGCCCTGAACAACCTGCTTTAAGTGACCCTACTTTGAGCAGGGTGGTTGGACTAGATCATCTCTGGAGGGGCCTTTCAATTTCAACCATTCTGTGATTCTATGATTCTGATTTCTTTTACTACAAAACGTGTTGTCTAAGAAAATGGGTGATGCTGACTGATGTACCCGCACCTTGCGATGCTTCTTTCAAACTCATTATCTATTCTCCTGCCAGGCTTACTGCTCAGGCAGTGAAAAATCTATACAATTTGTATGCATGAACTAACATCACACAAATTTGATTGTCTTGAAAAGGTGATGTTTACTGATGATTTCCTAAGTGTTCTCACAACTAATAGGAATGTGTAGTGGAGCACACGACAACCTTGCAGTAGACTTTTAAACATTTTCAAGTTGAAGCACTCAATGTTTTCTTTGCCTCAGCTTCTCCAAGGTCTCCTGTGAAGAGGTTCAGGGATGAGGAGAATGACCAGCAGCAGATGAATACTGAGTTAGGGAATGCTTGGAAGAACTTGACCCGCATGGGTTCATTGGACTCAATAGGCTGCATGCAAGGGTGCTGAAAGAGCTGATAAAGTCCTTGCAAGGCTGCTCTCTATCATCTCTGAAAGGTCATGGAGATCAGAGAACGTTCCACAATGACCAGAGGGAGGCAGGTCTTGCACTCATATTCAGAATAGGCCAACAGATCAACCTTAGAAACTACAGGTTGGTCAACCTCACTTCAGTCCATGTGAAAATCATAGAGTGAGCCCTCCTGGAGGACATTGCTGGGCACTTGGAGGACAAGAAGATAACTGGGAATAGTCAGCATGGATTTACCGAGGATAAACCATGCCTGACCAATCTGATTGCCTTCTACAATAAAATGTTTCTATGATCAGTGCATCACTATGAAAACACAAGACCGCAGCCTACTCTGCCAGCGGTAATAAAATTGAGGTTATGATTATCTATTTGGACAAACGTCATCTCAGATAAGGATGAGGCTGTTGAACAGCTTGTTGTCTATTAGAAGACACTTTTTGGAGCACATCCATGTTTCATTATGGAATCTATATCTTCACATAACTATGACCTGAGGCAGTCCAGTAAAGATATACTATGTCTTTTTTTTTTTTTTTTTTTTTTTTTTTTTTGAGAGTAAGAGCTGTTTGGCTTCTTTTGTGCTGAATTCTAAGTATGCTGATATAGCTTGAATACCAGCATTTTTATCACAGATAATAGAAAGCACTGAACCCTGAGGTGATTATCAGTGAGGTGATTATCAGTCAGTGCTAGGAACAACAGATGAGGAGCAAATTGCCATAATCTAAACCCAGCAGATCTGCTTCTCTTCCTATCTCCTCCTGACATGCCCACAAAGATTGGGCTCTTAGCCCTCCAGGTCAAAGGCTTGGAAGCAAAGACAAAAATTCTCCTCTACTCATCCTCTCTCCTCTTCCTTCTCATATAAATAAGCATACCTAACCACCTAAACCCAGATGAATTGCCTATGTACGTTTTTCATTCTCTGTTTAAGTCTTGTGGTTGAAATGTACATATACACTAAATACTTTCAAGATCTGTTCCTTCAGGGAAATGGACAGAGTGGGATAACATTATTTTTTTTTTTCATAAGCAGATTGGATTGACTTGCGTGTAATGTAGCTTGAAGCCTTTCTCTAGCTCTCAAATGAGAGCACGGAATTAAACCTCTGATCTTTGTTCATCACTTTAAGTCCATGCGTTCATCAAAACTGGACCGACTAATTTGTCCTTAATTCAATTTGATTTTCCCTGTAGATCTTTCTACAAGATCCATTACTCTATTTTCATTTTAATATTATTCTAGTGGGACTTAATACGAAAGAAATTATTCTGAAATTAAAACCTCTGCAGCAAAATTCTTTCCCAGTGTAACTCTTTCCTTGGCAATTGATTCATTTGGTCCCACTTTCATTACTCTGGTATTCATTTTATATCTATACAGATGTATAGATTGATACAGATGTATATGTAAAATGCCATGAAAATAAAAAAAAAACCAATTAGAGCAATGGAAAAAAACAGCCAAAGAATTAACAGCTGAAAGTAGAGAACAGTGCAATTATCTGAAATACCAAATAAATAGAAGCTCAGAGACTCACCATGAAGTCACATCATCGTCTCATCACATCAACCTCATTACTAGGCTACCAGTAGCCTAGTAATACAATACTGCCATTGCTAGTAACAGGCCACAGGGTTTGTACTGAGTTGGCAAGGCTTTGTGTGAACTTTTCTTAACCTGCCTAGGGCTTTGTTTTCATTTAATCATGACAGCAATTTTTCTAATGATCAATTGGTCATGTCTAACTTGTTTTACTGTTGCTTACTTGCGTATGGTACAACTACAATTTACATATAGATGGTAGTAGCAAGTAGGCATTCTGTGTAGAATGAAATATTTATGATTGTGACTTAATAATGTGGTGTGGAGAAATTCCAGTCTGCAAGATAGCACAGACCTGGAAAAATGGGTTTGCAGGATGCAGTGGAGAGGATTGCAAGCATGACAGGCTAGGAGATGGGCTTTGCACAAGAAACCTCATGGCTCTAGTGCAATGGAGTCTTTCACCAATAAAGAAATGTAGATGTAGAGATGGACAAAACTGGCCTTAGGGCTAAAAAAGAACAAGCACATAACATATGTAAAATGCACCACATACAGTAAATTCACATGTAACATGGCATTATAGACCAATGAATAAAAAAAAAGTGTATAGATGAGCTAACAATCATATGAAAATGCCCCAAGCAGATCCTAGAGCAAAGAAAGGAAAACCAACACCAGTCCTCCTGGTGAAGGACTCAGGATGCCAACAACTTGCTGAACCCTCTCCAGCCGCACCAGACTAAAGCCATCAACCTAGGAGTCAGAGGGGCAGTGATACCATGACCCTAGCACCAGGAAAAGAGGTACTGTATACACACATGGAAATATGTGGATAACAATTGTAACTGTATTATGATCGTTACTGAGATTTTTTCTTGTATAGAAATATTCCTTTTTTTTTAAATTTCTAAAAGTTATCTTTTTTGTTGGAACTTGCAACCTACCTCTTCACTAGTTTATATTAAGACAGCACAGCTCATCTAAACTCTCATCTGCAAAAACAGGGCACTAGATTCAGTGGTCCCCAAAGTCTAATCTAGTTTGTTGTTCTCCCTTATTTAATACAATGTTATGAAAGGAGCTTCTATCACTTCATATCACTCAAAGTCTTTTGTGTAGAAAGTGAGCTTTAGTCAAACTCATTTGGCAAAATCTCGGTATGGTGGTGCCATGGGCTCTGAGGCAAACTGCAGGAAACATAAAAGGTGACCTCCCTCAACCTTAATACCTGCATTTGCATTGCAAATGTTTAATTATTGCTTTAACACTGTTTTTAACAATTACATTTCCAGGAAAAGTGTATAACTCTAAATAGACTAGTCTGAATTAGTAACTAACTTCAGTGCTACCACTGCACTGCCTTGGGGAACATGATCCAGACAGAACTTCGTCCAAATCTTAGTGTGCTCCCAAACACAGACCCATGAATACCTCTTGGCACCAATCACTCCCTTACCACAGTTTATAAAGGCAGCTCAAAGTCAAACAGTCTAAAAATCCTAGGTACCCTGTGGCATGCAGCTTTAGGGCCATGTGAGAAAGGACCCTGTATTGTCTTGTTTGCCTGACAGTCATGTGATAATGCGATGGAGACAGGTTGGGTGTTGGGTGGACAGACTGAGCACAGTAGTCCCAGACAAACTCCAGGAGAGTGTTTGTTTCTGCCCACATTAATGGGTTGTGCAGACACAAGTTTTCTCTTCTAGTGTTTCTCAGAGAACATCTGTGTGCCTGGGCAAAGTTTCTGTCCCCACTGCAGCTGAACAGCATCCCTAGACTTTGGTGTAGGCTGTGACTAAGAGTATAAGTGTGCCTGAGTCACTGACTTTTTGCTGTAGCTGGACACTAACAGTTCAGGCCATGATATCTGCTGCAGGTTGTCAGGAATAGCCTTCACCTTCAGCAAAGCTTCTTTGCTTTGATATCAGGAAAGATCAGAACTCTAGGGGTCACTTGTGTATACCCTTGGTCATTTGCATTTCTTTGTTGCTTATGTCAGTTTTGCAGCAAAAATGACCTTGGGAAAACGCTTGCATTTTTGCTTGGATGAAGCCAACTGTGTGCTTTTAAGGTGCTGAAATGAAAATAATTTTGTGTGTGAGAGTGGGGTAGAAGGAGGAATGAAAGCCAGCATGTTTCTAATGAATGAAGATGCATCAGATCTAAATCCTCTATGAAATAATACCGAAGTTGCATCTAGCATTTCTTTAAGTCTGCAGACATAATCTGTGCCACTGAAAGACGGGACTCAGCAATGTAAAGCAGCATGATTTCCTGGAGGGAATGAACTGCTGTAGAACATGACACCTGTGCTCTCTGTTGCAACTGATTTATGAAATCTTCCCGCCTTCTGTCCAACACTTATCTATTTATTCATCTGTCTGACATTATCACCTGCCAGCACTCTAGATGGCAGAACTGCCAGCGTGACTCTTGCCTCTGGTGTCTAATAGAGTAGCTCTTGTTTGTCTAGTACAGTAGTGCTTGTTCAACATTCCTGGCTACCACTAAATATAGAAATAGTCATATATTATTTATAATAGGAGTTAGAAATCTTGAATAGTAGTAGGATTTCATTATAGCCAGCCACTGAACTAAACACTTTATGCCCTGACAAGTTACGAAGTGGTGGTACAGAGATTCAAGTTGGAGAAAAAAAAGCACAGAGGATGTGAACATCTGTTAGACCAGTATATAAACAACAAAGGCTAAGGCTGTTTTTTTTTTCACTGCTGTTGAACACTGGTTGAGGGATAAAGTTATGTTTTTCATAGGAGAAATTCATCATATGAATCATTCTTCCCTCCTGGATCACACTGTACTAAGTGTGCCAGGCAGGCCTGCTGTAAGGAATAGAATATTATTTCCTTATGCTGATCAGTATGACCAAGGCTAAAGGATCAGGAGTGATACCTAGGAGACAGTATGTGATATCTAGGAAGTGGGTATTGCAGGACCTATGTTTCTGTAAGGGTGCACCCGAGGGCTCTGCTCAGAGGAACGCCTCTAA
Organism: Nyctibius grandis; assembly: GCF_013368605.1. Classification (NCBI taxonomy): domain Eukaryota; kingdom Metazoa; phylum Chordata; class Aves; order Nyctibiiformes; family Nyctibiidae; genus Nyctibius; species Nyctibius grandis. The sequence goes on from NC_090659.1 coordinate 109,879,745, forward strand.
CTGTGCCTGTCTCATTCCAGGTCAAATTTCATGATCATTTGTGGATCATGATATTATTTCACACATTCATGGATATCAAGGTCAGACTTCCAGAAGAAGTCTTTTTTTAATAGCCTGTAACCTCTTGGCTTTGCATGTTCTTTTACTCCCATCTGAAAACAAATCTGACTTTTCCAGTCCTCAGCTTTTCTGGTGAATTCCTAAAAGCCTGCTTTCTTCCGCCTCATGTAGGTGCTTCCAAAAGGATCCAGTTCTTCAGCTAGAATAAGCTTGTAGCTTATTAAGAGGGCTTGAAATGACTCTTCAATTCTCATTTTCGTTTTCCCTGCACTTATCTTGGAGAGGAACTGAAGGGACTCTGGGAGTTAACCCATCATCTCCAGTTGCCAAGATTCAGGCAGAAGTTTCAAGATGTGGAACTCCAAAGTAATGAATACTTCCTGTATTTTGAAACAGAAAGCTCCTTGCTGGCCAAGAGAGAAGAAAAAGAAAAAAAGGATCTTCCAGGCTTTCCTGCTCACAATTATTTTTGGATGACCTGGAGCTAAAAACATGGGTCAAACGATAGGTGTCTAATCCCAGGGTAGAGCCCTGTGATTCACACCATAAATTAGACTTTGAACTCACCCAGAAACAATTCTTTTTTATATGCTGGTAGTAGGTAAACCTTTTCTTCTTTCTCTTCAGTTCTTCCCTTGGCACTGAAAAGTCCCTCCTATAGACATTTGGCAGCTAAAGTTGAATTATAAAGCTACACTGAACCTATATAGTAGGAGGCAGACTGTTTCCTTAGCAACTTCAAAGCAAATTTTAGAGCAATTTCTCCCCACTCTGGCACATTTCAGTATAACATTGAGCACCTGCTGGCTGGAAAACTCTGTATTGTAGACACTTGAACTAGCTGGGCATGATCAGAAGAAAAAGTAAAGGTGAGACAAACTGATTTCTTCAGTCAACAAGCTCATGCATGGAGGTATCCCATACATGACTTCAAAGCTCCCCTAATCTCCAGTTCTCTGATGTTCTTTGATGAAGCAGTTCCCAGACTGAAGGGATGACAAAACCCTCTGTCATGGTCTCGGTCGTGTCTGCAGTGGAAGATATTTCTAACAGAATTTTGTGTTTGGTCATCTACTTTCTAAAAGTCAAAAGAAATTTAAAGGCAGCAGAAGTTTCATCACCTTCTTTCCATATATCATGGTTAAAACATTAAAGTAAGCTTATTTAATAGCATTTCATTGATGTGAAGTCAACTGAGACTATCAAACCTTTATCTGCAACATTTACAGGTAAAATGAAAGAATCATTTAGACTTCAAGGAGCTTCTAATGAAGCCTGGGATGCCAAAATTGCCCATAGAGCCTGGATATAAAATATGCTATGTCTTTTTTTGTTTGTTTGTAGGAAATACTTGGAAGCATAGCCTCTACATGAGTTTTATATGTCTGCAGGCATGTTAGCATATGTTTTAATGTGTCTGCAGGCATATTAGCAAACCCACCTTCTCAGATGTGAATTAGTACAATAGCAGAAAATGATGCTTGTCATGATGCTTAATAAGGTCAGTAAATGTTGTATACATAAAAGGCATGAGGTATGCTTGTCAATATAAATGAGATAAACAAGGAAATCTTCCTATTGAAATTCCCTGTACAATGTTGCATTTAGTATTGATAAAATGACTTCTGAAGCCAGGAAATGTTTAGGAAAGACACTTGTAAAGCACTAACAACTTTCCTCCTTGAAAGTGTACAGCTAAACATGATCATGGACATCCATTTTAGTTAAAATTTTTAATTAATGAGAATTAAGTACGTATAATATAATTTATTCAACAAATATAATAATATTCATATAAGATTTATTCCTTCCATTTTTACTTGATTAAAAAGTGTAAACCTGTGTAGTGTCAAGCTCTCCTGTTTATGTTCAAGAGAGAAATAGTCCACATGATCTAGCATGGGAAATGAAGCCAATAGATAAAGCTCTGCCCTGTGCATAAAGTAACCTTGTAACGAGCTCTCACTGCTGAAAAAATATTTATAAAATCTCTCAAAATATTAATTCAGATTTTTTAGTGCTTTTCCTCAGGATTTCACTCTGTCTGTTAATCAGAATTTGACAGAATTGCATTGGAGAAAACAAACATCCAGTGCTGCCAGGGCTGGGGTACTGAGCTAAGCTAAACATGTGTTGTGAGGTGCTAAAGATAGGATTATTGTTTGCTTTTGAAGCACAAACAAACATCACTGGAAACCCTGGGTGCCATATGCCAACAGCTGGGTACCTATGTGACACATCCAAATATGTGCACACATGTGGCTCTGAAATTTTAATTAATCTGCTCCAGAGAATCCTCTCACTCAGAAGATTCAGAGAACAAAAGGCACAGCTGTAGTGCAGGTTTGAATTTGACTATTCAGTCTAATGTGACATCCAGAGCTCCCCCTCCTTTTCTTACCTACACATTTTGATTATTCTACACAGTGAGAAAGATATGTACAAATAGTTCTCACAGTCAGCTAGCCTGATGCTGCTGAGAAAGTGGGATAAAAAATTAGCTCTGGTACAAACTCTTCAGAGGAAACCTACCTATACCAGCTACTTCTGTCTTCATATGTTTTTGAGAAAACTTAATTTTATTATTCTCTTTTGTATAGGAAAATACAATATTAGAATGCAGATATGAGCCAGCAGGTATTTTTTTAAGAACATTAGAAAGTTACTATTGTATACATAGGGGTCTGCAATGGAGGTACAGAAGGAAATTATTAATAAGGACTTTACTAGGTAGTTAAAAGTTTGTCCTTGAAAGAGAATATGAAGAAAAATTGGATGGGATAAAGGTCCAACTTGATAATGACCACCTATTTCTTTATTAATAATCAAGTGATTAAACAGGAGACATAGAATTCTCTGGCTACATATTGTAGTCTTTATTAAAGGATTTATACCATTGTCTTCCCTGGGGTAAGACCCTCCGCATCTTACTTTGCTCAGTTCCTTTTCTTCAGTCCTACCATTTTGCTTCTCTAACATGCAATTTCTATCAGAACACATCTGACACTCACTTGGACTGATTTACAGCAGTATAATTTACACCACTTCTGAATGTTGACCTTACAGTTGACAATATAACAACCATTATTTTTGTTGCCATCAAAGACTGAAACAGGAACATCGAGAGAAGAGCATGAGTCTCTGCAGAGGAAAGGATAATTCCCTGGTCTATGTCTGCAGCAGGTCAGTCCTGTCTGTGGAAGAGTCACACGTCCCACAGTGGTGGTTAGATTGCATTGGGCTAAGAAATTGTGTTGTACTATGAAAAACCTCAGTGCCTACTTGGAGGTATTACTTATTTAAAGGGGAGTTCCCTGTTCGCACTGACATCAGACCAGCACCAGTTACGTTAGCAGTTGTTTGAATCCCTTCAGTAGACTGACATGGAGCTGCTGCTGGTATTTAACAACATGCCAAATACCTATGTGTGAAACATGGTTAATTGCTACCGACAGCACATTCACACTTGGATACCCCATCAAGCTAATTGTGGTGAATTGTTAATATGCTGGTGCCAGTGGGAAATATATGCATGTCCTCAAAGGCTGTCTTTTTAGGCTGAGAAATGCTCGAGATCCTCTCAGATTAGAGTTAGCCCTTGGAGAATTATGCCTGAAGGCACCTAATAAGCAAAACCAGGATAAGTCTTCAGGAGCAAGCTTGTCCCCTTGGTTTTAAACTTTTCTTCTCCTCCTTGCCAAAAAGAGTGCTCCTTCAAGCTCTTAAAGACTCTGGAAGTTGTCAAAAGCTAAGTCTAGGCTAGGAAGTAGTGCGGCATAATGGGAACAATTTGGAGAAGCAAGTAAATTTGAGGACCCAGTCTACGATGCTATGACCCAAAGTCTGCACTGCCTGTGTGTTTCAAGGGAGTTTCACCTGGACTAACCACCTCTGTCTGTCCCTGTGAGTTCAGAGTCTGCCAGTGGCCAGAGCACCAACATGGGCTCCTCTTCTGGTTTAACTTTAGTTGGAAGAACCCATTTGTGTGCTGTGAGATCACTCCATGGTACAAACCAAAGTGGGAACAAAAGACTATTTGCCTCCAGACCACCCTACTGGTCCAAACTGCAGTGCTACTGTAGATGTATTCAAAGTTAGATGGCATTTCAGAGCAGTTCTCTTGAAGTCTCCTACTTGGGGTAACCTAGAGAAGATTAATTTTCAGCAGGTGAATTAACTAATAACCTGAGACGATCAGTCACATATGACAGCCATGACTGCAAGCTAAGAGAAATGTAGATACAGGTGAGAAAGTCATTCCTCTTTTGCTTATCTTTTCCAGGGAAATATTACTCACCAGCAATAGTCTGAGCAGCTTTCTAGTCAGAGTAATATTCTTCAAGAAAACAGAGAGTGTATTTTCAATTTTATAAGACAATGCAAACTTAAGACATAAAGAAGTCTTGAGAATAAACTCAAAAGCTATGTCAGATGCAAGAAAGCTGAATGTTAATAAGCTGCCTCAGCATAAAGCAAACACCAAAAAAACCCCCCTGCAACTGTCTGTAGTGAGGAAGAATTAATAGAACGGTCAGTCCCTCCAGGGAAGTGTTTGTTAGGTAAAAGAAAGTATTGCACATTTCAGCCGGTTTGTAGGCTGGTCCTGATCCGAGGACCATCAGAAGTTCTTAAGAGGAATGTCCCTTTTATTCTTGTAGCTGCCAAGGTGCCATAACTACTGCTACTTCTGGGGATATATTTGTTATGCTCTTGAATGCTTGGGTCAGAAGAGGTGGTGGTTTGGTAATGAAGAAGAAAGGGTACCAGGGACAGTCAGGGGAAACATAGGAAGAAGAATTTCCCTATTCTGCTTTATTGATCTTTTTTGCTGTATATAGCTACAGCAAGGTTGATCAGTGTCTAGCTTTTCTGAGATCAGCATCTATGATATACTTTGTTTTTGTTTCCAGTCCTTTCATCCACACTCAGGTTTTGACTGTTGTTCATGTAAGATTACTATTTGCACAGTAGAGATCAGTGATGTCAAAAAAAGCTTTCTCTGCTTGAGATATGAATTGCCTTTTGGTGAATAAATTTTATTATATCTTGCACACTTTGGAACGTAATTTCTTCACTTGTAAGACGTAAAAAACGCAGAAAATCTTGTGTACCTGGATAACAATCTTCTTGTTGAAATTAGGATTTTGTCCTTGACAATCTAACAGTCACTAAAAGGATGAAGATGTCTTCATATGTTTCTGAAGAGCACACGACTTTCAGTTTGAGAGATGTATTTTTCTGTATCTCACTGGACAGGGACAGATGGGGTTTTTTGCAGAAACTCAGCCCTTCACCAGGTCACCAGATGGAAAGCAGAACAGAAGCTTTTATGAAGCAGAAAGATGAGTCTTAAGCATGGCTTTTTTAAGGACTGGAACAGTCCATTGGACAGCTGGGACCTGACAAGGTGTGAGGTCTCTGACTTCCTCCAATAACATATGAAATCAATTGCCAGACTGGCAAAATGTATGATTCCTGCTCTGATTCTATCATGATTGCTTACACTGAGTTACATTTTACTATTGACATCCTCCACTGTGTGAGTGCAGGGAAAGTTCCTACTTTTTCTAAGTGCTGGGAGCTGTATTTAGTCCTTGGATGCTAAACAAAAAATTTATATCAATATCATCAACAAATACTCTATAGGATGCTCCCACAGAGAAAGTAAAATGTCTGTGTCTTTCTCTTTAAGAATGCAATAAGGATACAAAATCAGATCCCACACATAGTCCTTTTTTTCATATCTAAATAAGCTTCTTTAGCCTTTTTGATAGCCAGTCTTAAATTACGTTAAAGACAAGGATGGAAAACTCTTGGATCTTTTTGGGATGGAGGCAAGTCAGAATGACTTATAGAAGATAAGCTAGTCCGAGACTACTCTGCCAATTTGGATTGAGAGCAGCCCTGAGGAGAAGGACTTGGGGGTGATGGTTGATGAGAAGCTCAACATAGCCAGCAATGTGTGCTTGCAGCCCAGAAGGCCAATCGTATCCTGGGCTGCATCAAAAGCAGCATGGCCAGCAGGTTGAGGGAGGTGATTCTGTCCCTTTACTCTGCTCTCGTAAGACCCCCACCTGGAGTACTGCATTCAACTCTGGGGCCCCCAACATAAGAAGGACATGGAGCTGTTGGGGCGAGTCCAGAAAAGGGCCACGAAGATGCTCAGAGGGCTGGAGCACCTCTCCTATGAAGACAGGCTGAGAGAGTTGAGGCTCTTCAGCCTGGAGAAGAGAAGGCTCGGGGGGGAGACCTCATAGCAGCCTTCCAGTACCTGAAGGGGGCCTACAGGAAAGCAGAAGAGGGGCTTTTTACAAGGGCATGTAGTGATAGGATGAGGGGTAACGGTTTTAAACTGAAAGAGGGTAGATTTCGATTAGATATTAGGAAGAAATTCTTTACTGTGAGGGTGGTGAGACACTGGCACAGGTTGCCCAGAGAAATTGTGGCTGCCCCCTCCCCGGCAGGGTTCAAGGCCAGGTTGGATGGGGCTTTTAGCAACCTGGTCTAGTGGAAAGGTGTCCCTGCCCATGGCAGGGGGGTTGGAACTAGATGATCTTTAAGGTCCCTTCCAACCCAAACCATTCTATCATTCTATGAATTTACACCACTGAAAGATGTTAAAGCTCACACTTTACACGAACATAGGAAAGAGAAAGATCAAATACCCAGAAAGAGACTGGTAAGGAAATTGAATAGTCATGGGGTAGTAGAGTGCAGTCACAGATTGGACTCTGTCTACAGAGACAGATAGAAATAGAAATAGGTGGCTAATTGCCAAGGTTGGTGACTGACAGCATGATAGCAGACAAAATTCAGTCTTGGCAAAGGATACATCATTGGACTGTGTAAACTGAAAAGTTCATGCACATTGCAAGGTTGTGGATGAACTGACTAGTTGTAGCTATAAATATGTATATATTTACATACGTGCATACACACACTTCTATATTTTAACTTCCTATCCATCACAGTACTCTGTAGTTTTCATGATGCTGTTGCCCCATCCAAAGATCAGTCTTAATTCTGAATGGTGTTATTGTCTTGTTTCCATTTCTCATTCCTATAAAGTTCTTCATCCTTCTAGTAGGGAGAAATCTCAGACCCATCTATAATTGCTTCTACCCTGAATGTCAAGGCATGAGGGGAATATGATAATCATCCAAAGCTGAACATACGTATTTGTCTATCTTTTCTGGAGGTTTATTAAATAAGTACCATAGAAATAGTGTGCAATTTTTTCACAGTTCTCCACTTCTATTAACTGTAAATACAAAAATTTTTATGAGTTTGACTTTGTCCTTCATAGGATTTTAATGTCCATTAACATGAAAACAAAATGCAATGGATATTATCCATCTTCCTTGATGTAACTCTCATGAACGCACTGGAGCTACATGAGGAACCATTTTGTCTTCTTCGATCTTCTTCAAAATACACTTAAACACTCTATTCTAATATATTCTATTCCTCTGAGCACAAAACTAAGTCTCTGTTGTATTCACAAATGTGGAAACAATCACAGTTTGCATTGTGCAGGTAAATCTCGATGTGATTGTGTCAGATATTTGAGATAAGACCATTTCAAGAAGATGTTGAAGGACCCTTTTTCTCTGACCTAAATAACAGACTTAGGAGGAAAAATGTTAAGCGAATGGTATAAAACAAGTACTTCAGAAATGCCCCTTGGAAGACAGATGCTGTAGCCCTAATATTGAGACAATATGTCGGTAATCCGTTCACGTACATTTTCCTGTTTACTGAGGTCACTCACCATCTGCTTGAACTACTTGGCTGTATGGCTTTACAAGTCAGCTTGTTTCTCAGTTCAGGAGGAAAAAGTATCCTTTAAAATTACCAGAGCAACTAGCTCTGAATTGCAGAACATCATCTAAGCAAGACAGTCTTTATTTATATTCTTTCTATTTTTATAAAACAACATATCTTCTAAAATGTGGAGCTATTTTCTCTCATTAATTATGTGTAATTTTAAATTTATTTTAACTAGCATAAAAAAGAAGACAACTGAGACTGTTGGCACAAACAAAAGCAGGGTCCAGAGTAGCCAAACGTATACTCTGTGGAAGGGGTAGGACTGTAATTTGCATTAATTAAACACACATCTATGGCTGCCATGTCAACTCGTCTTGATCACCCCTCTCCTGCCTCACACTGTCTGAATATTGGTCTTTTCAGCCCTGTACCTCTTCCCAGCTCATCACTTCTGCTGTGCAGCCCCTCCACCAATGCATCCCTGCCCTTTCCCTCCTGCCTCAGGTGATTCCTGGTCTCTCCACCATCTCAGGGTTCTTATTCAAGTTCTGGCTCCTTGTCCCATCCCTTCTCTCAGCCAGCTCTGAATGATTTCCCTCTTCCAACATGTTAAGTATTCAGCCTAGTCCTTTTCCTTCCCTTCTTCCCACAGCTGAAAAACTCACTTTTACTCTTTTCCCATCTCATTCATGCACCTGGGTTGCCCTTGCCCCACAGCTTCTTTAGGTCTGAGCTGACAACTAAAATCCATCTTCCAACAGATTTTTTTAGTTCTATGTCTTCCTAATCTCTCTTGCCTTTCATGATCCCAGTCCCCTTTGTCCTCTGCTTCTCTTTCCATTTTCATTCGCTCTAGTCTCCATGTGACAATCTACTCTCTTGCCTCTTCCCAGCATGTTTTTTATTTCTTCTGCTAGCCTCCGGCCTAAAAAAGGAGACATCCTTCCCTTAAGTAATATTCCCAGGGAGTTTCAGTGAGAAGGGGAGCCTGAAGATGTGTAGTCCGTTAAAATCTGGTGAAGAAGAGATAAAGGAAACAAACCAACAAGCATGCTGAAAAGATGTTCAGTTTGCATATATTTTTTAATCAACTTTGAATAATTCTCTTGAAAGGGAAAATGTGTCATAAAATTGACTAAAGTTTGTAACTTACTTAAGGATTTGTAGAAGTCTGGCACCAATTAACCATGTCTAAGTCTGGCTAAGATGAATGGTCATCTTTGTCTAAAGCAACGATTTGCAGTCTTAAAGTACAAAAGTCATAGTAAATGGGAGAGGACAGTTTATCTAAGGACTGTTTGCTTTTTCTTAAATATGTATGAAGCTTTATATTGTTCTTCATGTTACATGTTCTTTTGTTTTTGAAGCATAAGTGTGAAAAACTGAAGCAAATTCGTGGTTTAATGCTGGAGCAGCAAGGAGTGATGGCGTGATGACAATAGCAGAAATCTCCAGCAGCCAGTGCTGCTTGAACAGAGCAGAAGTAGAGGGCTGGACAAGAACTTGTGCACCAAGGTCTCCTGGGTACCTTAAGAAAGCAGCCTTTCCTCTAAAACCTCCTCACTTCATTTGGATGCCAAATGTGAGTGCACCACTATTTCAGGTCACACATCAGACAAGCCCTACTAAGCTGTTCCTCTTCACAGTGCTGAAGCGTTACCACTCTGGAGCACAAGGAACAAGATACCAATCCAAATGTCAACTTTTTTACTGGCTTCAGGGTGTTTTGAATCTGGTCCTGAGGCAGAATTTTGATGAGGAACAGATTTCATTGAGTTCTCTTTCTGTATCACCTGGTACTCATGCATGCCACAGGGCTGGGGCCTAGAAGGTGTTTCTATTTGTCAAACTCACAGAAGCAAATGTGGCTCTACATAGAGGATTTATTAGCAAACGAGCAGAATTGGGATCATGGAATAATTAGGACCTCAGGAGGCCTCTGGTCCAACCTCCTGCTCAGAGCAGGGTCAGCTTCAGGTTGAACCAGACTACTCAGGGCTTCATCCAGTCGGGGCTTGAAAACCTCCAAGCATGGAGATTACACAACCTCCTTAAGCAATCTTCTCCGTTGCTTGACTTATTGTGCATACAGGTCTCTTTACTGGAGCACTTTGAGAAGAAATCCTTTTGATCTGTGCAGTAGGGACATCAGCCACCAAGCAATGCTACTGTCATATGAGAACCTGTAAAACTAGAACAATGACTCTTGATTTGGATGTGATCAGCACTTCTGCCATCAGGCACCAAGCTGAACACCATCATTTTTCATGCATCAAAATAATTCCCCACTCCAGCACATATTGTAATTGCCAGCTAAGCTAAAGAAGAATTGTATTAAATATTAGAATGTGTAAATTTGAACAGAAAGTATTCTTGGTTTCAGGGCCTTCCACATTCTTTTGCCATATCTCTTGGTTTGAGTTTTTAAATGATAGGTGACTTCTGAACTTTCCCCTTCTACCCCATCCAGGCACAATAAAATGTAATGAAGGCCGATGTATTGTGTATGTTTTTGAGAAGTCTAGTGAAAGGTCTTGGAGGAAAAAAGGCTGAAATAACAGAGCAATACACACAAAAATGATGTTAGGAAAATTGGTTTTGATATGGTCATGGAAAAAATCTAGGTTGGAAGGGATCTCTGGCTGTTGTTCAGTCCAGCCCCCTGGTCAGGACTGTCTTCAGAGTTAGATAAGGTTGTTGAGGGCAGCCTCATAAGGACATTGAAATCCTTGGGGCTTTCAGCAGGGTTTTGACTGGGGTGATATTTGTCCTACGCTTCAAGTAGTTATTGATTTCAGTGTTGCTGTGTGGCAAGAAAAGGAACATCCTGGAGTAAATGAGGGTGGTGGGTAGGAATTGAGACATACAACCTTAGCGACTGCACACATGGAGAAGCCCAAAGTCAAAGGCTGCCTTCTTATCTGCATGAAGGTATGTATGGACATAGAGTTAGGATAGGCTAGAAAAAGAGTTATGGGACCAGAAGACTGTTACATGATGAAGCAACCAACTAAAGTTCCTAACAGCCTGTGCTTCCTGGACATCTATATCCTTGTTTTGAAGGTGCTCAAACTCAGTGTTTAAGGAACAGGAATTATTGCTGTGTCTGTGCAGAACTCAGTTTTACCTCTTGACTGTGGAAGACACAGTAAATGAGAACGAACTTGTTTGATCTGAAGTTTGACAACCTGCACATGGCACAGTTTGGCTGCAAAAGGCAGAGGAGAGGAAGACCCCTGATGTCAGACTCTTCAGAGGGAGGCAGTTTGTCCTCTGTCCTTGCCCAAGAAGCACCTTGCTCTAGAAGCCAGCACTGAGCATCCTGTGGATCTCTGAATCCCCATGAAAGACGTCACATGTGGTGAATGAGCTTTCCATGACTCTTCACTGTTGGTTAGAATGGGCTCTGCGGTGAGGGAGCAGCCTGGTCCACGTGTGCCACAACACATGGCAACACATTGTGAAATCAAAAGCATGTTTAGACAACTCACTACACACAAGAGCTTGTCACAACAGTGTCTGCTATAAACCTCAGGTGTTATTTTCATGAAGAGACCCAAAGAAATGTAACTGACTTAGTCATCATCTGATGTGGTATGATGTACCACAACATGGGGATATGCTAGAACACATGGAAAAATTCCCACAGCAGTCAGCCCTGATCTCCCAGCAGAGCTCACTACCCTGCTGAGGCTGGGTTTGCACCCCAGCACTTTCTGCATTGGAATCTCATTTTTCCCCCATCAACACGGGATAGTTTCCTCTGAGGGAGGATCTGGTCATTCTTTTACATTTAATTTGCTTATTCACATATGTGTTTCCTTTAATTTCTTGCTTTTTTCCTCTTCTATAATTCTTGTCTTCAGATAATTTGGAACTAATTAAACTGAATTATGCCCACAGTAAAAGGGTTATTTCTTCAAGCTGATCCTTTCTGGCTCCACTTCAGATTCTACAGGGATCGTACATTCACCCACTCATCCACCATTAAACAAAAGGCACCATGCTTTCAAACAAGGTAGTTCTAGCAAGCAAAAAACCTCCATAAATTAACTTAAAACACATTAATTAAAGTGCAGCGATTGGGAAATACTGGGGTATTTGCTGTATCACATTTGTTTATTCACCTTAGTGACATCTCATCAGCGCAACATGCACTAACAAGAAGGAAAAAAAAAAGGTTAGATGCTTGCTAGAACTGTTTGGGGTTTATTTTCTCATAGTATTTTTTGATACTGAGAACAGGAAGTACAAATTGGTAGCAGCTGCAAAGCTAACAGCACTAAACAATGTGATTGAATGATATAATAGTAATAATACTGAACGATGCCAGAGTAATTTGCTGATGTAGAAGACACAAACTTAAAGGTAATATATAAATAGCATTGGAAGTACTGGACATGTATAGAGGAGTAAATAGCTAAATATAATATAGCAGGTGTCTGAAAACTTAATATACATAAAACAGAGCAGGGAAAATAGAATGTGAGAACTATTCAAGGATTAATTTTTATGTTGAGATTTTTCAGAGGAGGTGAGCGAAGGCAGCAGGGAGAGTTCTGTGCTTGGGCAGAACTGAGGGATCCCCTCTTTCATGGTAATAAAGGAAAGCCATAACCGGCTGGTGCTGTGCCAGTGAACCTGCAGCCTCTGCACAAAGAATTCAGGTTAGCTAGAAAAAGATGAAATTAAACAACTATTATCTAATTATGTCTGACAAACCAACGTTTACCTTTTCCTTCCATCTACTATTAAGGATCTGCTATCTTTCTTCCCAAATATTTGCCATTAAGTGAATTTTTGTGGCCAGCTTTAACATTCCTGATAAGGAGAATATCCATAGCCACATCCATATCCATCTATTTATATATGTATCTGACACGTCATACACTTTCTTCATCTTAGGTAGAATTACCCTCTTGAAATCTGAGAGGGTCATGGAGATTAGACTCATTTTAATGGCAGGGCCAGAGTACTCCTTACATTTTAGATACTGCTGATAGAATAATTCACTAAAAAAACCCAAATCAACTCAAGGTGGTGTTTTTGGGGTTTTTTTGTGATGGCATATTATTCACAAAATTCAGCCTATGGAAGGCTTTTTTCTTTCTTTTTTTTTTTTTTTTTTAAATGCTTCATATGACTACTTGCTGCCTGCTGATTGTGATTTGCCCTTTGAATTACATAGCATTTCTGCTTATGACTGATGACGGGCATTTTTTAAAGATGAGACTAGTGCATGGAAAATAGTGATATACTTCCAGCCCTCTCTCAGTGTAAATAATTCTCCATGCTAAGCTTCGTGAAATATTTAGTAGTCGTATAAGCATTTATGAACAAATTGGTGGTCTTCTGACCACTAGGAAAAAATAATTATTATCACACCATGAAAACCTATGCACACAACTCAATATGCTCAATTAAGAGAATATTAGATCAATGTTTGCATTGTCTGATTAGGTCCAAAACCAGAAAATGGAAATCTGCTTTTCCAAACCTATTTTTTCAATCATCAGCTTTCCTTCATAGATATCCAGTCAATGGGTGCCCTTTAAATTTCAATGTCACATTTTGACAAGAAAATGCAAGGAAGGCATGTTTTGCAAGGGCTTTTTGCAAGCAAAAGGTATAAAACAACATCCTATAGGTTTGCCCAGTGTTAGAAATGCTTTGTCAAAATACTGCTTCAGTCAAATCTAAGGATTCATTTTAAGGTAACACTGAAATATTTAAGCAAACACGTAGGCTACTCTTCCAAGAAATGCATTTTCTGGTTTGCAGAGCTGTGCAACAGAATGAGTATTACTCATTGTCCCTGATTTATTCATTGCAGTTAGTTAGCCAGCTCTATTGAATTTCCTAGCAGGATGCCATTCAATTTTAAAGGCATATGTGTGTTATAACAACCCTTAATTTATTGGTCTTTTACAATATAAAAGCCCTATTTGTTGTTGGTTAACAAAGCTGTAATCATGCTAAACTTTGTCATGTTATTGGCTTTCATTGAATGCCTTGTGAGTGACATCTTCAATGCAATGTTATTATTAACCTTATTAATGAATCAGACCAACATATAGCTTGGAATAGTCTTCTCAAATTTTAAGAGCTGTCTTTCCTATTTCACTTCTGCGAACAAAGACAATTATAGCACCAGTGCTGTTTGTGGTTTTGCATGTAAAATTACTCTGCTTAAAAGTCTGTGAAGAGCTGGGTATTCAGAGGTTTAAAACACTTCTGGTGTTTTGAGGAATGAAATCTATATCTGAGTTTTATCAAAATTTCTTGACTTCCTGCAACATTTCTTTTAATAAGCTACAGCTAAAAACAATTCATCATGAATAACGTAAGAAAATATGGTTCTCATTTAATCTCATTTAAAATATCCTTGGGATTTCCAAGGGCCAGAAAAGCAGATTAAAAATTGTTTTACAGATCGTATGAGATTATTGCTTATTAAAGCACAGATTAATTACTTCTCTGTTGATAAATTACTTCTGACACATGTAATTAAAGGAGAAGATTCAATCATTAACTTCAATCAGTGTGGAAGTACACTTTAAAAGAGCAAATTTTAATACACAAAGGGTAATAGCCTAATGGTACACTGCATTTTTTATATTTTGAAATACCTTTTACTGGAAAATGTTTATTAAAAAAATTCATTGTCTATATCCAATTTTTCGTACTTCTAATTCCATAAATCAATAAAACAACATGAAAGGAAAGAAAAATGCTTGCAACATAGATTACAAAAAGCTTTGGAGGGAGCACTGTTTGACATCATAATCATGGTATGGTACATATATGTAGCACACATCTATGATGTCCCATAGATGTAAACAGGCTGATATCTGATATTGCTAGTTACTGTACAAACATGAAGAAAAAGACAGTGTCTGGCTTAGAGAAAGGTTTGTGACATTAATAACTGCATCGCTGTGTGACTGCATCACACTGCAGGGAGAAAAATGGTATACTTACCTCAGAGAAAGGCCAATGCCTCTTAGTCTGGTTAAATGCCACTGCAAAAATGCAGTGATTCTCAGTGAAATGACTGCCTTGGAGTATTTCACTCACTGACTAATCCTAGTGAAGTGGCTTCTACTTCAAAATCGCTGTTAGGAACCAGCTCTGTGTACCTTCCAACCCAGATTTCCATGGTGTTACTACATATCTCTAGGATACTAGCTACCATATGGATATTGTGCCATTGACTACTACCAGACTTATTACTATTCAACCCAGTAGTCCAGATGATTTTCAATCCACTCAAGAGTCTGTCTGTCTAGTGCACACTTATTTGGCTTCTGCTTTATACTCAAAGTGTATTGTATTTTATTGTATCAAGTTCTGAATATCTCTAAGGACGGAAACTCCACAGCCTCCCTGGGAATCCTGTGACAGTGTTTGACCACCCCCATTGCAAAGATTTTTTTTTCCCTTGTACCTAACTGGAATTTCTCTTGTCACAACTTGTTTCTGTTTTCTCTCCTCCTCCATGCTGAGGAACCTCCTCCGTATCGTTCCGTCAGGTGACTGAAGACAGCAATAGGATTTCTTTAGAGCAAGAAATCCTTCTTGGTGAGCCATCACCTTGATGGTCTCTGCTGGACTCACTGCAGCATGTCTAAGTCTTTCTTGTGCACATTACCCCAAGTATGGTCTCACAGTCACTAAATTGAGAGGAATAATCACCTAATAATGACCCTAACCTGTTGCTGCCCTACTGTTGTCTGTCCCTTTCCTTCTCAAAAAGTGCTGATGCACATGGGGTCTGGGAACAGGTTTCGGCTTACACCAAAAAGGCGTCTGATACTTCAGCCATCTCCATATCATCCTTTACTAAGTCATTTTTGTAGTCTGTCCTTTTTTCCAATTCTCATACCCTTTTTTTAAAAATTTTATTTTTATTTTATTTCATGAAGAAAGTCTTACGGCCAAATTTTCTGGGTTGCTCCTGCTCTCTCAGTAAGGTATTATTTATTTATTTGTTTTAAATCAGCCAGCTCTTCTGGGCACCGTTCCTCTGATGGCAGCTTCCCAAGGGATTCTGTCTAGCAAAGACTGAAATAAGTCAAGGTCTGTTTTAAGGAAGTCAGAGTCCTACCTCTGCTGCTTATCTTCACATCTTTCCTCTGCACCCTGAACTCAGTCACACCATGGTCGCTGAAGCCCAAATTGCTGTCTGTGACCCCTCTGCTCAACAGTTATCCCTTGCTTATGATCAGTAGTCAAGTAGATCATTACCCCTGACTGCCTCCTCTAGCATTTGCATAATGAAAAGCATAGCAACATCCTGAGTTGCTTGCACAATGCTGTGTTGTCCTCCCAGTAGGTGCCTGGATTGTTGAAATCCACCCTGAGGACCAGAGCCTGCAATTGGGAAACTTCTCCAAGGGGTTTGTGGAAAAGTTTCATCTGCTTCATCCTTTAGATCAGATACTCTATAACAGACTCCCAAAAGATTGCTCCCAGTATTTCTTTGCCTTCTGTTCTTGACCTTCAGGCTCTCAGCAGGGAAAGGAGGATGTGAGTTTGTGTCTCTTTTGTTGATGACTGATACAGAGAAAGGAAGACAAATCTGAAGGACCAGTGGTCAGGCCTGATCATTGTTTATTCTGTGGGAGATTTAATGTGTTTGAGACATGTTTTCTTATTAAATTAGGAATAGTATATATATATAAAGGGGGCTTGTAAGAAAGACAGGGACAGACTTTTTGTAGGGCCTGTTGCAATAGGACAAGGGGTAACAGTTTTAAACTAAAAGAGGGTAGATTTACACTAGATATAAGGAAGACATTTTTTACAATGAGGGTGGTGAAACACTGGGACATGTTGCCCAGAGAAGTGGTAGATGCCCCATCCCTGGAAACATTCAAGGTCATGTTGGATGGGGCTTTGAGCAACCTGATCTAGTTAAAGATGACCCTGCTCATTTCAGGGGGTTGGACTAGATGACCTTTAAAGGTCCCTTCCAACCAGAACTATTCTATGATTCTATGTTTCTATGATTCTATGATTCTATGATAAAGTGGAGAAAGGTTCTGACTGTAATGGTGTTTTGAAGTCTAAGCCTAACTATTCCTAAAAGTGCCTGGATTAAGATAACGCTTTTGGAAAGCAAAAGCTGGAGCCTGGGCACTAAAGGCAGGAGAATCCGTCTGGAAAGTCAACAGGAAAGCTGTTAAAAGATCTCCTTTGGGCTGAGAGACAGAAGAATCTGGAAACTGATTTAATTATCAGTGCTACCAGCATTCTCGCTGAGAACTGGAACATCAGTGTAGAAAACAGCTGGCAGTGAGGCCAGGTCACCCAGGAACCTCTAGTGTGAGCATCTGGTGGAAGGAGGACAGACCAGAGGGTCCATGGTGGCTTGCTTTAATCCTTGCTGCTCCTCAAGGGTTAACAATCCCAGAGGGTGAGTTACATGCTACTGAGGAGGAAAAAAAGCAATTGGTCAAGTTAGAATCTCCATTGTCAACACAAAGAGTGCAGTTTATGATAGATGTCTAACTTTTAAAAGCCAAAATTAGGTGAAATGGATGCTACCTATAAAGGTGAAGTACTTGCCAAAGATCGTAGAGAAAACAGGAAATAAAAAGTAGCATATTAATCCAACCTAGCCTATAATGTAGAGGATGATTGGGATACAGACCTAAGTACAGCCCTGACTGCATTTATAGAAATGAAGTTGCATCCAGTTACATTCAAACTGATTAAAGCTCCCACTGTCTAGATTAAACAGCTTCCAGGTCTCACATACCTAGTGTGTCCTAAGTCCAGATTCACTCATCTTTTCCTGACATTTGAAACAGCAATTTGAGGCTTCAGTTTTCACAGAATTACAGAATCACAGAATCAATCAGGTTGGAAGAGACCTCTGGGATCATCGAGTCCAACCATTGTCCTGATACCACCATGTCAACTAGACCATAGCACTAAGTGCCATGTCCAGTCTTTTCTTAAACACATCCAGAGATGGTGACTCCACCACCTCCCTGGGTAGCCCATTCAAATGTCTAATGACCCTTTCTGAGAAGAAATTCTTCCTAATGTCCAACCTGAACCTCCCCTGGCGAAGCTTGAGGCTATGTTCTCTTGTCCTATCACTAGTTGCCTGGGAGAAGAGGCCAACTCCCACTCTACTAGAACCTCCCTTCAGGTAGTTGTAGACTGCAATAAGGTCACCTCTGAGCCTCCTCTTCTCCAGCTAAACAACCCCAGCTCCCTCAGCCGTTCCTCATTGGACAGACCCTCCAGACCCTTCACCAGCTTGGTCGCCCTCCTCTGGACTCGCTCCAACACCTCAACATCTTTCTTCACAGAATCACAGAATGTTAGGGATTGGAAGGGACCTCGAAAGATCATCTAGTCCAATCCCCCTGCCAGAGCAGGATTACCTAGACCATATCACACAGGAACGCGTCCAGGCGGGTTTTGAATGTCTCCAGAGAAGGAGACTCCACAACCTCTCTGGGCAGCCTGTTCCAGTGTTCAGTCACCCTCACCGTAAAGAAGTTTTTCCTCATATTTATGCGGAACCTCCTGTGTTCCAGCTTGCACCCGATGCCCCTTGTCCTGTCAAGGGATGTCACTGAGAAGAACCTGGCTCCATCCTCATGACACTTGCCCTTTACATATTTATAAACATTAATGAGGTCACCCCTCAGTCTCCTCTTCTCCAAGCTAAAGAGACCCAGCTCCCTCAGCCTCTCCTCATAAGGGAGATGTTCCACTCCCTTAATCATCTTCGTGGCTCTGCGCTGGACTCTCTCTAGCAGTTCCCTGTCCTTCTTCAACTGAGGGGCCCAGAACTGGACACAATATTCCAGATGCGGCCTCACCAGGGCAGAGTAGAGGGGGAGGAGAACCTCTCTTGACCTGCTAACCACACCCCTTCTAATACAGCCCAGGATGCCACTGGCCTTCTTGGCCACAAGGGCACACTGCTGGCTCATGGTCATCCTGTTGTCCACTAGGACCCCCAGGTCCCTTTCCCCTACGCTGCTCTCCAACAGGTCTGCCCCCAACTTGTACTCATACATGGGGTTGTTCTTGCCCAGATGCAGGACTCTACACTTGCCCTTATTATATTTCATTAAATTTCTCCCCGCCCAACTCTCCAGCCTGTCCAGGTCCCTCTGAATGGCTGCGCAGCCTTCCGGCGCGTCAGCCACTCCTCCCAGTTTTGTGTCATCAGCGAACTTGCTGACAGTGCACTCTATTCCCTCATCCAAGTCATTAATGAATATATTGAATAGAACTGGTCCCAGTACCAACCCTTGAGGGACTCCGCTAGACACAGGCCTCCAACTGGACTCTGTTCCATTGACCACCACTCTCTGGCTTCTTTCCTTCAGCCAGTTCACAATCCACCTCACTACCCGATCATCCAGACCACACTTCCTCAGTTTAGCTGCGAGGATGCTGTGGGAGACCGTGTCAAACGCTTTACTGAAATCGAGATAGACCACATCCACAGCTTTACCATCATCTATCCACCAGGTTATGTCCTCATAAAAGGCTATCAAGTTGGTTAAGCATGACTTCCCCTTGGTGAAGCCATGTTGAGTGCCCCTAATGATCCCCCTATCCTTGATGTGCCTAGAGACAGCACCAAGGACAAGTTGTTCCATCACCTTTCCGGGGATGGAGGTGAGGCTGACCGGTCTATAGTTACCCGGGTCCTCCTTCTTGCCCTTTTTGAAGACTGGAGTGACATTCGCTTTCCTCCAGTCCTCAGGCACCTCTCCCATTGCCCACGACTTAGCAAAGATGATGGAGAGTGGCCTAGCAATGACTTCCGCCAGCTCCCTCAGCACCTGCGGGTACACCCCATCCGGGCCCATGGATTTATGGACGTCCAGATTGCTTAATTGGTCCCTGACCCAGCCCTCATCTACAAAGACAGATTCGTCCTCTATCCTGACTTCTTCTGAGGCCTCAGGGGTCCGGGGCTCCTCAGGACAGCCTCCAGCAGTATAGACAGAGGCAAAGGCGGCATTCAGTAACTCCGCCTTCTTTTTATCCTCTGTCTCCAGGGTCCCCACCTCATTCATCAGTGGGCCTACATTGCCTCTAGTGTTGGTTTTACCTGCAATGTATTTGAAGAAGCCCTTTCTGTTGTCCTTGACCTCTCTTGCAAGGTTTAATTCCAAGGAGGCCTTAGCTTTCCTAGTTGCCTCCCTACATCCTCTGACAACAGACTTATATTTCTCCCAAGTGGCCAGCCCCTCCTTCCATGATCTGTACACCCTCTTCTTCCACTTGAGTTTGCCCAGCAGTTCCCTGTTTAACTATGCAGGTCTCCTGGTACCCTTCCTTGACTTCCTACCTGCTGGGATGCTCTGATCTTGAGCTCGGAAGAAGCAGTCCTTGAATGCTAACCAACTCTCTTGGGCCCCCTTACCTTCTAGTACCCTGTCCCATGGGATTTCCCCTAGCAATTGCTTGAAAAGGCCAAAGTTGGCCCTCCTTAAGTCCAGGGTTGTGATTCTGCTAGCTATTCTGTTCCTGCCACATGAGATCCTGAACTCTACCATCTCATGGCCACTACAACCAAGGCTGCCCTCAACCTTCACCGCTTCAACCAGACCCTCCTTGTTAGTGAGGATAAGATCCAGCAGCGCTCCTCTCCTAGTTGGCTCATCCGCCATTTGCATCAGAAAGTTATCATCAATGCACTGGAGGAACCTCCTGGACTGAGGATGGCTGGCTGAGTAGGCCTCCCAGCAAATATCAGGGTAGTTGAAATCCCCCACAACAACCAGGCCCTGTAATTGCAAGACTGCTCTCAGCTGCCTGTAGAAGGCCTCATCACCCTCCTCATCCTGATCCGGTGAAGTGCAGGGCCCAGAACTTGACACATTCCCCGTCCCCCTGCGCCACTGGGAGGGGAGGAGGTAGAGAAAATCAGGAGTGAAGTTGAGCCCAGGAAAAAGGGAGAGGTGGGGAGGAAGGTGTTTTAAGATTTGGCTATTCTGATTTGACTCTATTTCTGGTTAAACATGACCTCTTTCAAATTAGCTCCCCAAAGAGCTCTCTCTGAAGGCAGAAGGCATCTAATATTTGTACTTTATGGAAAAATATGATATAGTGCTGTCAAAACAAAAATATTTATACAGGTATTTAATGATAACATCTTTTCAAGCAGGTGTGTATGTATGTAATATAGCTGGATTTCATACATATAAATGGATAGTTGAAGCAGTACTGCATTCTTTTTAAAAATAATCCTTCTAGAAAAAGGGTATGTGCATATGAATAAGTATTTTTTTAATATTTAAATAGAAAATATCCTGCTGCTGTTTTATTAGAGAAATCAGCAGCTAATCTTGAAGCATCACATCTGAAATATCTGGACAGAGTGCTCTTGCAAACACAAGATTTTCATTTCTAACTATAGAGTGCAGCTAGCAATAATAAGATTTAAGGATAATATTTCAGTTTAAGTAGACATTACAGATATGTTTTTAAGGTAGGAACTATAAACTCCAATTACTGTTTAATATGTAGTTTATATAGGAATACAAAAGATAATATCCTTGAGGAAAACTGCAGCAATGTAAACCAACTATATCTCTTTGAGAAAAACATTCAATTGAGAAGAAAAAATTAATGAACATGGTGGCTGATGTACCAAATTAAGTGACATGTGAAAGAGGTCATTGCTTATAACTCAGTACCCTTCAAAATACTTTTGTGCTTAAGTGCTACTTTTACTTGTGAATTTTAAAACATCATTAACTTACAGGAGACTGCAAAAATATTTGTGACAGGGATGTTATGTTTAAACAGAACTTGGAGAAAATTACAATATCACAATACCATTGGTGTAAACACTTCACACTCTTAACTGCAGAGTAGTGGAAGAAGTTTACATTATAATTCACCTGGAGTAGTAAGTTGAATGAAGTTTCCATCCTGCTTTGAGTGAAGGGAATAATAAAATTGCAGTTGACTTCCTTGGGGACAGAATTGGGCCCTGTCAGGCTAAGTATGATAAATCAAAACAATATATCAGAAGCAGATGGTTGCAACAGATGATTGAATAAGCACTATGTTTAATTTTTAGGAAATAACTTTTTTTTAAATATACAGCTTGTCAAGAAATTAAATCTGACTCAGATGAATTCTAAAATGTGCTATATTTTCATTACGGTATGTAGGGGGCAACTTTACTTGCCAAATTGATCTCTACAGCAATAATATTATACAACTCTGACATAATATATATACTTATTCAAATTCAGAAAATAAAAACTTGCTGTCTGTAAGAATAAAGCAACAGAAATAAGGAAAGAAAGGACAAGAGACAATAAGAAGAGTTTTTTAAAAAAAGCCACTCTTCCTCTAGGACTCTACTCAATACAAAGGCATTTAGGTACCTATTCCCTGTGAAATTGAGGGAGTTTGGCTTCTAAAAATGGTGAAGCACCTGCATATCTCTGTAACTATGTCTCCCGCACACAGATGAGTAGGGTGTTATATGTAAAACATAGCACTGAAACGTAATGGATGTTTTGACTGATCCTGTCAACGCACATTACAGGCGGTAACAATTGCATCCCTATGGCTACTACATATGCATCTGGGATTTCCCAGCTAGAGAGAAGCATGAAGTACTCTGAGTGCACAGGCAGGGAGCCTGATCTGTCCTGGAGGTGTACAAGAACTGCTCGTTCAGCAGAAAAATAATCCACGCATATACAGCTATCTGCCAGACATCCAACAGCTTCAGCCAGATGTTCCCCAGTGGTTCTGGGTGGGCTGCAGATACTCACGCAGCCTGGGGAAGGTGTCAAGGGCCTTCACTTCCTTCTGAACAAGCCTAATAGTGTTTTATTACCACAGCCCTGTAGTAGTGTGCCATAATGACTACTTAGGCTTGCATAAAAGCTGTGTTTATACTATGTGAATAAAATAACAAGGCATTGCCTCTGTCTTAAGCATGGCTTGTACCCACACAGCCAACACTGTACATCCAGCTAGGGTGGCCTTGCCGAGTGCATCTCAGTGACTTTCAAAACAAATATGCACTGTGGACGTCCCCCCTGGCTCCCCTCGGATTTTTGCAATATCAGTATCCTCTGGTCTGTTCTGGGGGGAAATCAGTTTGCTCAGGCCAAACCCATGCAAGGGAGAGTGCTAAAGATTTAGCAGCACACATGGTCATATTACATTCTTGAGCCCAAGGCCGGACTCTCTTTCAGTTTACTTATATAGACATAGCCAAATATGCCATAAATCTGTTCAAATATGTCAGGAAAGGAAGGAACTTTAATCATGGACACAAGTTAATCTAGGAAATCACATTAGCTAGGAAAGATCCTCTTTTTCAAAGTGTTAAATTCATTTAACATCAGGACTCCACGAACAAAAAGGTTTATCAGATTTATAATCTCTTCCCTAGATAAAGCAAACCAGGTATCAAAAGTTTATTACTGGAGCAGATTTATGCACATAAACTCGGTGTTTGAAAACTGTGTATTCAGTATGCTCATGGCTGAAAGAAGACATTAACCAAACATAAGTGCAAGAATGAGCTGTGCCTTTTAAAAAGCAGTATAATAAATTATTGGGACAACCCATCAGCCACTGTGGGGTGTTTTTCATTACTGGATGACCTGAAAGCAATACACTACAGCTTTCTAAAAGCAAGGACTCAACCAAGGACTCTGAGCTGAATACAAGAGTTACTGGATAAAATTCTGAGTCAAGTAAAAGATCAGAGAATTCAATGGTGAACACAAGGCCACCCCAACAAGGAGGGGCAGGTCCACCTAGGTGCATACTTCAGGATAGGTGCATACTTCAGGATCTCTTCTTTCTCTCTGGAACGTCCCAGGTGATTAGATGACCAGTGATGAAATGCCTGCCCATGGGTAGGCGCCTCATTTCAGGTTCTTGATGCACAGCAGCCATTCTTCTATGACTTTTGGACATTTTCATTTTCAGAACTACTCCTCCAGCTGAGCTACCTGATGTCTGAAATCCTGGGAAATGTACTGGAAATTCTGCAAAATGTACTGGAGACAGCAGGAGTAATAGTGGTCTGAGGATTAAACATGCCATAGTTTTCCCTGCCTCCGAGTGCTAAGCAGTTGTCATGTCTTAGTTTGGTAGCAGCTGGATTGCAACAATCACTGATCTAGGGATTGCTGCTCAACCAGATGTTTGTAATGTCCTTTGGGACCATCGGGGTGAAAAATGAAGTATAATCATCAGCTGTTATAAATAGCAATGGACTCAAAGAGGCTCAAAGACTCTGCACGGTATGTGAAGCATTCACAGAAATCTGGCTTTGCATTTGCTATGAGAACAGCAGAACAAGTCTGAGAGTAGTCCACCTCCCTCACAGCTTTTATAACAGTCCAGGTGCCCTGAAAGGTGATGGGAATCTTTCCAATCACTTCACAGAAAGTTGGATAGGATCCAGATAGGGCAGAAGAGAACTCTATCAGTTTTTTTCTGCTTAGCATCATCCTGTGAAAGGTATGTGCCAGGAAGGGATAAATCATCTGAGTAGTTTTCCATATCAATTTCAAGTAAACAGAGCTTACATGGTTACAGAGAAACTATGAGTTTACAATGTACAGCATTCCAAGAAAGAATGGTAATTTAAAAAAGCAAATCAAAGGAAATATTCCTGTGGCATATATGGAGACTGATTCAGTTTAAAAGCGCTGTGCACTTTGGACAGAAACGCAAAAGCTTGAACCCCATCATCAGCACTAGTCAGTCACAACATGAACACTTTAGTGTTGACTGGTGCTCCTGTGGGAGTTGTTATGACTCCTGTGTTCCCTTGATAAGTTCTGTTCTTCGAGATGTTCCCAGGGCTTGCGTACATTCTGTTTGTGGCTCTGCTGATAGCAAAGTCACATTCCTCAGCTCTGAAAACTGAAGAAATACATTGTGTTGTTCAAGAGATTTGTCTGGCTTTGCATTGGAGAGCCAAGGAAAAGGACATGACATGACCTGTAACATATAGCCTTCTGCTTATGAGAATATCTTTTCATTTTTCTGTGCAAGAAATACACAGCTCCTTTCAGGAAGGCACATCTTGCACAATCAACAGCACCAGTATGACCAACTTTCTGTGGCCAAACATGGGAAAGAGGCATCTGAATGACAGCATGCTCTCACCAGTGATACCGAGTCTTAAAATAGGTACTAGGTGCATAAAATTTACCTTAGTGAAATACAGATACTTTATTCTAATAGGGCAGTCTATAAGCACAGCCTCTAGCCTGCTTAGATGCCTAAGACGTCACTGTTGCCCGTTTTCTCTAAAATTCTTCCACCCAAAGTCCAGTTCTCCTGCCTACTCAGCAACTTGGCTGTATTGGGTTGATCTGAAAAAATAGGTCCTTATTTTTCTCCTTAGCCAGTCTAGAATTCACAAACTAAGCAATACCTACCCATGCCTCCTGAGGATCCTGATCTTTTACACTTAAATCACACTTAACACACTGATTAATGAACAACACTGACCTTATTTGCCCACAAATTTAAGAATTACAGAGCCTGCAGAGCCAGTAAGGAGCTCGTGGCTTCACTGATGAAGCAGTAATGACATGTCACTGGGAGGGAGCAGTGCTGAGATTATATCTGTTTGCAATGCTATGACTTTCTAGATATCTGGAATTATCTAGGTATCTAGGCATGGCACCCTATCCCACAATGGCTCACTTATTCTAGTCTTGTGGCAATTTTGTGTTCATACATTCAACTCTAGCTCCTCCTCTCTGTTTCCCTGGCTGCGTGCATTGGTGTCTGAGTGTGTGAGGAGGGCCCCTTTTTGACCTGCTTTACCCTCCTGAGGACTCTCCTGTTCCCATCACTCTTCCCCATGTACTCACCAATTCTGATCTCCCTTCCCTCACTTAACTGCAGGCTGTTATTGTCATCTGCCATCAGACACAACTGAAAGCCCTCCTCAACAGTTTGGCCAGGCTGTTAGCAAGGATGCTTTTGCCTCACTTTTTCAGCTGGATCCCACCTCTCCTCAGCAGTTTGTGTTTTTCAAAGAAGGTCTTGTGATCATAAGAGCCAGAGTGATTCCTGTGACACCAGCTGAAAAGCCAGTTCATATCTTGCTGGAAGTGCCAGCACCTACCCAGCCTTTCCCTTCACCAGCAGGTTCAAGGAGACAAAACCTGGGCCCCTGCACCTTTCACCTGCACCCTTGGTGCAGCAACCTCTAGTCACTCTTGTTAATGCTGGTCATTCCCAGGTCGCCACTGGAAATACCATCGATGCCCACATGGATGACCACTGAATAGTAATAGGCTGAGGGATGGATAATTGTCAATCTCTTCACAACATCCCCAGTGTGGATACCCAACAAGAAACAAGCATCCTATGATAGCATACCTAGATGGTAGGTGAACATTTGTGTCCTCCACAAAGAGGAATCTCCAACCACTCTCACCTGTTGCCTCTTCTTATTGCAGAAGCTTAGTTCAAGTTTGATCAAATCTGAAGCCTCCCATGATGGAGCTTGTTCCCTCTGTCACCTCCTAGGTCACTGAACCTGTCCCTGCCACTCTACAGATGGAGTAGGAGCTTTCCTCTGTTGCCAAGTCTTATGTTTCCATCCTCCTCCATCTCTGCCATCCACTCCTCAATTCAGTACAGCCTCTGGCTGTCCCTCCTTTGGTGTGATGCAGGTTCAGTCTCTTGCCTCTGAAGGGTCTCTGTGCAGATCCCGCCAATCCTTCTGGATGTGGCTAAGCCTGCTCACCTCCCCGGGCAGCTCCTTCAACTGGCGAGTCAGCTCCTCAACCAGAGTCCACCTCCAGTAGGCAGGACACCATTACTTCCAGTCCCAGGAGCACCAGGCACTCCCTGTAGCCTGAGTTTTGGGTGGCCATATCCTCCCTCTGGAGCTTCAGCTCAGATAATGCCCCTGGTGATCCAATGATAGTTGCTCCAATTAGTGCTGTGAACTCTGCCCTTTGGTTCAACAGCTACTTGCTCTCCTAAGCATTCTGGGACACTTCTACACCCTACTCTGCACAAGCTGCTGCATCTGTTAGCTAGACAACTATGTTTGTGAAGAGGTGAGTCCTCATGAAGTTCGACAAAGGGAAATGCCAAGAATTGCGCCTGGGGAGGAATAACTCCAGGCACCAGGGCAGGCTGGCACACTTATCTGAAGCTATTATTATATCAGTTGAAGGAATATTTCATATTTAAAAGAAACAACAAGCAAAATGAAAAAAATTTAAAGAAATCAAAGTCAGTTGCGAGGCTGTTCATCACAGTAGACAAGATGGTCTGAAAAAAAACAAATGTCACATCAAGATCCCTGATGATATCAAGCCCCCAAAAGACATTCTCATGATAGTTACTGCGCCAGAGATAACAAAGTGAGTCAGAACCTTGAATTCCATCCAGAAATGAATGGGGGGAGGCAGGAGAGTGTCTAAATCAAAAATTAAGATAAGGGTTAGTTTTCTCCCATGAGCTCATTAAATTGGATCTTTTGGCTGCAGTTGTATGACAGCAGCTTGACAACTGGGAAAGAGACAATTTCAGTACATTTATCCTCATTATTGCCCTTGGCCTGTGAGATTCCTGGAGCAAGTAAGACCAGGTCCCAGTTTTCTAACATATTTGATCCCCTAATTTAACCTATCTTAAAGTGTTTTCCACTTCTTTCAATATCATTATCAATAAACACTTTTCTTTCTCTTTCTTTCTTTCTTTCTTTCTTTCTTTCTTTCTTTCTTTCTTTCTTTCTTTCTTTTTTTTTTTTTTTCCTGGTGGTTTCAGACATCTGTAAAGACTGCTGAATGTGAGGTTGTCTCCTGGGGAACCCCATGCAAGGCTTCTCTGAAAGTCAGTCTACCAACCCCAGTGCAAAGGCTTTGTTTATAAGCTGCCCTGCAGGACTGAGTAGCCAAATGGCCTTTACTCTCTGTCAGCTTCAAACGGACACCTAGAAGTTTGTTAAAGCAGTAACTCTAAAAAGTCACAGTTAATTCTAAATGTCCCACTGTATTATTCTTACCAAAACTGTGTTTCATCCTAATGAGGTCTAGAATAATGAAAGAAATTTATACAAAGTTTTCCCATGTCACAGGAATAAAAAGGGTAATGGCAAATATGGTTAAAAAGTGCTGTGGAATTTGGCCCTTGGTACCTATTGACCTTTCACATGTAATGGAAATTGTCACTATGTTCCCATCCCCAAGTTGAGTTGTTAGCTGAACAAAATTTGTAGCAGTTGCATGGTACTGCTTAACGGCTAATGCCAAGTATTCAGGCTCTTTTCTCTCTGTATCTATCAATTAATTTCTTCATTAATTAGCCTGTAGATTCTTGTATTTCCTTTTTTCACTTTTTGAAGAAACTGGTTACTGTCTTTGACCTTAAACCCTCTAGCACTTCATCAGCAATTCTCTTGTTCTCTGCCAACTAATCATCTCCAATTACAGCACTGATAGCAGTTTTTCAAAGGTCACAGTAAGAAGCAGCATTCAGGTGCAGCAAGACTGGCTGGCCAACTAACCAAATGGGGAGTTATACCTTTCCGAACATACCTTACAAATGTCGGGAAGCACTCTATGAAATGAATCATATTTAAAATGCTATGATGCTCTCTTATGTTTCAACACAATTGCATCTAAAGCATGTGAAGTGACAGCCTAGTCTTTGTGGATCATTTTTGGTACATATTTGTACAGTGTCAAGCACAGATAGTCCTTGATCCCCCATTAGATCCTGTCTGCCTACCACAATAAAAGGACCGTATATTTTATGATGATGATTCAATCTCAGAGTAACGGTAAAAGAACACAGTTCTTGGCCAGAAGTACTTGGAATCTGGTTCATCCCTTCTTTATAGTTTGCTTTTATTTTAGATTAAGATAGTAACGCTAGGTGATACAAGCCTGATTTCTCCTCTCCTTTTTTTCTAGTTGTATATACCTGATGACTTCCAAGACTACCAGCAAATGTTTATGAGAATCCATCTTCAGGAAGACAGTGACAAATTATAAACACTATCTAATTTGACTTCACAGACAGGAATGTCTCAGGTGCTAGAATTAGTGTCAAATCTAGACAGCTCCAGACTTCACAGGCACCTCCAAATAGAGGCAAAATAACAAAGCAGTGTAGCTTGGAGACAGCTGGCACCAAACACTGAGCTGCTGTGTTATCTTTGTATGCACAACTTTACCAGAAGTAAAATTAATTTAGAGTATCAGCAGAATGTAGTAAATATCCTGACCTTGGCATAAGAAGAGCATTTCAAGGAAAACCATCTGTATGTCTGTTCACAGCTACCAATAGCAGAATCACGAATCAGTCATGCTGGGATTCAGCTCATTTAACTTTCAGTGCCTGCAATGGAGACACTGGCACTTGTGACAACACTATAGGCTTCTTGCACAGTTCATAGAGAGGAACTTGAACTGCTAGGACCAAGGCTATCTCCTTCCCCTTTTCAGATATATACATAAAGAAGAGATAAATTGAGCTCTATCTTTCCCTGACCATGCTCACTGGTTCTCTGGCAGGTGACATTGGCAACTGGGTAATATATACAGGCAGCCCTAGGAGAAGAGAGCAAACTGTCTCCTCTGAAGGAGGCAACTCTAATCAGAGCTTGGGTCCAACTGTCATTTTAAATTATTTTTGCAAAACAGCAGAGATGTAGCAGGTGGGGCTCTAAACCACATACAGAAACTCAGGAAGCTAAGAGTGATTTCTGCTCTTTAAAAGCAAAAGATGAAAAATGCAACTTTTATTTTCAGATTTTTTTCTAAGGACAAGACTCCAATGCATTTCCTTTGTATCTGAAGAAGTCCCAGTTTCTTCCAGTCTAATCAAGGTAAGACTTTCAGAACTGGGGTAATGACCATTTCAGAGTGACCAGAGCTAGGAAGAGGGTTCAAATGTGATAAACTCATAGATGTTGTTTAAACATTAAGCCACATTCACTGAAATCATAGGTTACCTTTTCCATCAACCATGAAAAGCTATCAATAAATCTGCAAATAAAATTCTAGACTATTCCATGTAAATATCTGTAGATACTGAGAGATAAATAAAGTTTCTAATGCCTCTTTTTGAATTAATTTATTTTATTTTTATTTATTCTATAGAAGTACTTGAGGCCTTTAGAGAGAGAAAACCTTGTAGCTATTCACATTTAATATGTGAATTTATATAGCTATACACATTTAATAAAATTATCCATTATCTTATTGCCATATCTCATGTTTTCTCTCCCTATCCCTTTCCGTTTCCTACCAGTCATTACTCCTTCTCATTTCCATAAGCGTAAAAAAGACATTACAGGTAGTGTAGTAATAATTAAGCCATGTGGATGATAGCAGGTCAGTGCTCAAGCCCATGTTCTAGCCCAATTCGCTTTATAGGTGTTGATGCAGCTCTAACTCTACCATCACAGTATATGAAGAAAAACATGCAATTCAAGAAAGCAATTAATCACACGCATATTAACTTGCCCCGTCATCCTCTTGTAGTTACCTGTCTTTTTCCTAGAGTAGCCTTTTTTGACTAACATGGCTAACTTACACAGGATACATTGGTTTTCTTTCTAAGCATTCTGCAGCATGTCACTTGCAATTAAGGCCAGTCAGTAGTACAACTGCGGTTAGCCCTCAGGACATTCCTTACTGGGCATTGTCTTTTTCATTTCTGCATGGTCTTTTGTTCATTCATTTCCAGGCTGGAAGACGTTTTGATGAGCTGGAGCCTTCTGTCCGGAAAAATAGGTGAATGAATATAATGTTAGAAACTTCTGACAGGGCTTCTCCTGTGCTATCCTGGCAAACCAACTAGGACGGACACTAAGATCAGGAAACTGTCTTCACAGCTAAGTTATTTCACCTCCTAACTCATACGCCAAGTCAAGATAAAACCAATAAGAGCAGCAGACTGAAAAAATTTCTGAATAACTCTTGTAAGGCTAACAGTGAGCAAATTCAGGAGCAAAGTATATCTTGGTTTAAGAATTTTCATTGCTCCAGGTTGAAACTAAAATTTTAGGTAAGTGTGGGGATGTCTGTCAACCGCACAAAGAAACATACAAGGGGAAGCTGCTTTCAGCCTGAGGTAGCAGACACATAGTGCCAATAAGTGCATAGTAAATAATGTCAAATAACAGAATAGCAATCCATATGCAAATGAAAAGAATACAGAATGTGATGGGGATTTTTTTACAATAGGTTGAAAGCAGGAACAATATGTAAAAATCCAAGAACAAACACCACTTTCACTGACTGTGACACGTGGACTAGCCTGGGCAAATGTGATTCTAAAGCATGCCTGATATAAGTGCCATTTATTATCATTGTGTTGAGAGAAAGTGTTTTCCCTACAAAGCCTTCTGTGGGCTGTTCAGTGTATAGGTCAGCTCATCAACATTCATTTAATAAATTGGCTAATTATGATGAGAAGTGTTTGGTGACCCTAACAAAGCTACCCATTTCTTTAGTTTGACTTTCAGGCAAGAGGCTTAGAATGCAGCAGAAGGAGTGTAGTTACAGATAATGGAAACTGACTGGAGTAACTAGGCAAAAGGATGGCTAAATAGCCTTTAAATGAGATTGGAAGAGTGGGAGAGAGGAGATGTGATAGAGGTCATCTCAGAGAGAGTGCACAGCAGAGTGGGCTGCAGGAATAAGCAGCTCTTGCAAGTTGAGATAAAGAGTAGGAAAGACATTTCTCCCTCGGTGTTGACTGGAGATTAACTCTGAGAGTGCTGGTGTTGCTTACTTTCAAAATATCATCAATAGTTATTCTTTCATTTTGCTCTCTCTTCCTGCCTTTTTACCCTATATGAAGCTATGTGCTCTTCACCTTCAGAAATAAACAAAATCCATTGTTCTTGTTCAATAGCCTAAGTCAAGTTCTTCATGAGCACAAGAACCAGTAGACCGTCTCACCAGCCAAGAAACAGTCAGCCACTATGGGTGTAATTAGTTTTGCTTTGCCGTGCTACATAGCAAGGCCAGTGAAAAACTTTCAAAAAGTTAAAGTCTGAGTCAGAGGAGGAAGAGCCCAGACTTTGGCTCCTCAGCTTTCTAAGGGTGTCTTGTCAAGATGCAGAACTTTCTCTTCCTAGCCTTTCAGTGGGATTAATCTCCCACTTAGGGGAATCTCCCTGTGGAGATTCTTGTCACTTACTATAAATTATGGAGGGAATCATAGACTCACTCCTTGGAGATATTTGAAACCTGAGAGAGCACGGGCCTGAGCAACCTGCAGTAGATGACCACGCTTGAGCAGCGTTGGGCTAGATGATCTCCAGAGGTCCCTTCCCACCTCAGCTGCTCTGTGATTCTGTGAATCTCAAAAAAAAAAATTGTTGGGTCAGATGGCTGTGTTTTAGGTGACTGAAGTTAGATGAGATGAGTCCAAGCCTTTGAGGTTATACTAGATCCTGAAGAAGAATATGCCCTATAAAGAAAAGTCCTAAATAAGCTATTAACACTGAGCTGGTCACTCACCACCAGGAGCTGAGATGCGCTTCAGCCTGTTGAAGTCTCAGAGGAAGAACAGGCTAGGAGAAGAGCTGCAAATAGCTGTTTTCTTTCCAATGTCTGCTTTTTTTTCCCAATTTCTAAGTCTGCTGAAAGGAAGAACCGGGATCCCACTGCCTGTCTGGGAAGAGAGCTGATCTGGCATACATAATGATAACCAGAAACTCCTGGGGTCACCTGGCCTGAAGGCAATGTTTTAGGCAGCCATGGTCAATGACACCAAGTGTAGTTATCTCCCCAACTTGCCAGAGCTGTCTTTAAAATAGGTGACATAGTGCCTGTTATAGAAAGAAGGGCATGAAATATGCATTATTTTTGGCTATAATTAGTTCATGCTAAAAAAAAATTTCTGTAGTTCAACACATTTTTTCAGAGGCTTAAAAGTGTCAAGATTCTGCCCTGAATATTGATGAGAGCATGCAGTAGGACATGGAGGGCTGTAGTTCAGAGCCTGCACTCAGGCGGTCACACAGCACCGTTCCACAATGCAGTGCCATGAAAATGTAGGTCACTGAGGGCTTCCATGCGTGAGCAGGGGCTGCCGAGGGGCAGCACTCGCTGCACCACACGGTGCTAATATGGTAAGAGAAAACCACTGAGATCCTTCTTGCCAGGAAATGCTGAAGAAATATCTATAGAGCAGAGCAACAAAACACACTCTGACTTCCTACAGAAAAGAAAGCCAATGGGATTGGGAAGAGAAAGAAACCAATATAAGAACTAGGGTAGTGATTAGACATCTTACTTATATTACTGTTTCATGAAGAGATGAAGGAAATTCTGGAAGAATACTGCTGAAGTTTGGGCTTGTCAACAGCAACACAATTTAGTGAGTAGTTCTTATAAAACCAAATTGTGAGAGCAGTTACTGTCGCAGTTTCCACTATTATTAAATCTCATGAGATTTTTAGCTGCAATTTTACTTGAAAGCAGAATCAGAGGTGGAAACTGTCTCAATCTTTTTCTTTCATTCAAAATTAGATGTTATTTGGGTTTTGCATCAAATCTTAGGTGATTCTCTGGTGCAATGCTTGCTGCATTCCTGTTTTTAAATCGGCACAGAGTTTGGCAGTACTTCTCAGAACTTTAATACCAGAACTTTAATACCTGATATAAGAGAAAGAAACTAATGTGGAACCCATTTTAGTTGTTTATTTTAAGCTTAATCTTAGCTTTTTGAACCTTACACTGCAGACCCCATGAGTGACTGCTGTGGCTTTTTGTAGGGGACAAGATGTGTAAGAACTGATGTTTGGTCCAGAAGATGCATACATTCATACTTGACTTTGAGCGTTTGGACAGTAACCATGAAAGAACACTCCCATATTTAGTCCATGAGCAGGGCCTCATAAGCAAAGATAGTCAGAACGTCTGAAAGCACAGACAAATGTGTTAGCACATAGTTGTACTGCTTGATAATGTGCAAATCTAGCCCCATATTATGCATATTACGTGGTAAAGGACGATTGTAAATGCTAGAAGAAAAATGTCACTGTGTCACTTTCAGGGCAATTGCTAGGAAGCAAGGCTGATTTCCTTGAAATGTGGAGTCAGAGCTCTTTGATGAAAGAATTGAAGAGTTCATTTTTATCTCCAATATAGAGAAGCTGGATGTTTACTCTTCATTTTCTGTGTGCCCTTTTTTCTCCAAAGGAATAAAACAACAGAAAACCCTCTTCTGTCTGCAGAATTTGAAAGAGAAAGAAGACTCTTTGGTAGCTTAAACATCCCTGTGGATTTCTCATTTCTCCTAGCACTGTCCTCTGGGGTAAAACAAAGCTGTTTCCAGAAAGGTAGCTGTTTCTCCTTTCTGTTTCAAAGCCGTCATTTCTACTGAATCCTGGAACGGAACCTGTACAAGGATGAAATATTCCCATAAAATTATTTTCAAAGGTGGTGTAAATTTTGATACAACATTCACAGGTTCAGCACAGAGAAACTGGCACAGAAACGTTTAGAGACTGAATGAAAATCTTGGGGAAATTCTGAAGCTCAACAATGCAAGCTTCCAGTTTGACAAGCCCAAAGGGTAAATAAATAATCCAACATTTTATTCACTTTCTAGTTACACTCATTTTAAACTTTCATCTGTTACCTTGAAAGGCTAAGGCTTGTTTTTTACCAGAGAAGAGAAGAGAAGAGAAGAGAAGAGAAGAGAAGAGAAGAGAAGAGAAAACTGAAACTGTCACATAGCATGAGGATACAAGCAGCAGCTCCTTGCGTAAAAATACAGTTTTGAAACCAAAATAAAGTCAAAAAACTTCACAGGCCATTTTTTAGCTGGCTTTCAGATAAAAACTCAGGGCTGAAGGCGTTGTCATCTTCTTGGACAGTGTTTATAAGGCCTGACATAAATACAGTCCATGTATTTGGGGAGTTCTTGAGTGTTGCCAGCTTTGACAATTCATGCCATTTTTGGTGTCCTGTCAGACCTTATCTGTAAAGCCTCCACCATCTCCAAAATTTACTAGTTTTTCTGTCCCACCAAGAAACTTTGGTTACTTCTCCCACTTCTATGCACGCTTGGGATACTGAATCAAGTCTACCAAGGAGGCAGGCACAGCTCTGGCTCCCACTTCTACCTGCCGTGGGCTTCTGTGAGTAAGGGCAGGGAAGAGATAATAACCAACACTTGCCACAGGACAGG
The DNA here is from genome assembly GCF_013368605.1 of Nyctibius grandis. NCBI lineage: Eukaryota > Metazoa > Chordata > Aves > Nyctibiiformes > Nyctibiidae > Nyctibius > Nyctibius grandis. The sequence goes on from NC_090659.1 coordinate 109,914,749, forward strand.
AGGAGAGAGCAAAATTAGCCAAGCAATTTAGAGCAACTCTGCTATGCATTTTTTCATCTTATCCTAAGATCATCACATTAGTCTGCTCCCAACTGCAGAGAAACAGAGAAGAGAAAATACGCTGCAGCTGTTGCCCTAGACTGGATTTTGTTTTCCATTAATGAAGTCTTCCATGGGCTGAACATTACGCATTATAATGTAGTTGAAGCTCGCGTTATGTTGTCATTCATGGTGTGGATGGATAAAAGGTTGAAAAGACAGAAAATACATACAAAAGGAAAGTAGATCATATATGTAGATATATATGAAATTTATGGGGACCAGTCTGATGATTAAGGAGCTTACAGACTCGAGCTCTTCCCATGCTTTGTTGGAGAAAAAGACTTAACTTCAGCTGTCCCCCACACCAGCCTGAAGAGTTCAAGTGTCACAGAGAGGTGACTTCGTGCCATGTTTTGTAAAGAGGATCAGCAAAGGACATGCTCCCCTCTTTCCCAGAGCATCTTGGAAGAAAATCTGTTTCCTGGAGCACTCCCTTGGGCATTGATTATCCCAGTTCAAGAATTTATTATGAAAATATGACTGAGATCTGAGGGAAGACTCTGGGTTTTGCGCATTAAAAGAAACTTTTGCAAGTCTGGGATGGCTTCAAATATGACAATGCTTAGTAACCAGCCAGGGTGAGCAATATATGGACCCCTACATCCATTTGTTCATGCCAACACCCCCAAGCTGCTAGAGAGTTCTCCTTATTTAGCCTCGTGGAGACTAGATAACATGACAGTCTGGGGATGAAATTGTAGAAGTTACTTTATTCTCATGATATTTCTGCCGCTGATTTAGGCAAAGCAAGATTTTTTACAAGAAAGAGTTTTGTCTAAATTCTTCATTAAAAGCTTATAGAAAGTTATGCAATGGGAAGAAAGTTGATATTATCTACACTCTTAAATAAAAAGTGAAAAAAGCATAAGTGCACACTGTGGTGTTTACACCAGAGTGCACACATATGTAAAAGAGGGCATTGTTAACAATAGGAAGTCCTACTTAATCACAGAATCACAGAATCACAGAATCACAGAATCACAGAATGTTAGGGATTGGAAGGGACCTCGAAAGATCATCTAGTCCAATCCCCCTGCCGGGGCAGGATTGCCTAGACCATATCACACAGGAACGCGTCCAGGCGGGTTTTGAATGTCTCCAGAGAAGGAGACTCCACAACCTCTCTGGGCAGCCTGTTCCAGTGTTCAGTCACCCTTACAGTAAAGAAGTTTTTCCTCAAATTTAAGTGGAACCTCCTGTGCTCCAGCTTGCACCCATTGCCCCTTGTCCTGTCAAGGGATGTCACTGAGAAGAGCCTGGCTCCATCCTCTTGACACTTGCCCTTTACATATTTATAAACATTAATGAGGTCACCCCTCAGTCTCCTCTTCTCCAAGCTAAAGAGACCCAGCTCCCTCAGCCTCTCCTCATAAGGGAGATGTTCCACCCCCTTAATCATCTTCGTGGCTCTGCGCTGGACTCTCTCTAGCAGTTCCCTGTCCTTCTTGAACTGAGGGGCCCAGAACTGGACACAATACTCCAGATGCGGCCTCACCAGGGCAGAGTAGAGGGGGAGGAGAACCTCTCTCGACCTGCTGACCACACCCCTTCTAATACACCCCAGGATGCCATTGGCCTTCTTGGCCACAAGGGCACACTGCTGGCTCATGGTCATGATCATAATGGTCATGGTCATAATCCCTCAGGGAAGTGGAGATCTGTTTCGCCACAGAGGGCACCGTGGACACACAGTGCCATCCCCACTCATACTACTGAAACTCAACAAATCTTAAAGACAGGCTGTGCAGAGTATCGAAGCCTAATGGAGTTGAGGGGTCTCGACACTATATCCTGTATTGTCTAACTCTGGGTACTGTGTTTCTTCCTTAGACATAGTATGCTTAACAAAGCACAAGCAGATGGCTGCAGAGAATATTTTCATCTGGGCAGAGCAATGGTAGAGAAACTCCATGGCTGGGCAGGTAGCTAGAAAGGTGGCAGATGACATCAGCTCAGTTTTATACTTACAGAATATTTTCTGAGAAAAGGATGAAAAATTATAAAACATTCTTCAGTTTTTTGGGATTTTTGTTTTGGTTTTGTTATTTCCTTTCCCCACACAGCTTATATGCACAATGCCACTAGATCCTGCATTTTCCAAGCTTCCTGCTCCAACTATCCTTAACAGAAACTCATTATCGTTAAGTAGAGAGAGTAAAAACAACAGATTTATGACCAGAAATTGAAATGTCCTTTTCATATATATATATATATATATATGTTTGTCTTAATACATCTCTAAACTGTGTGATACAGAATAATAATAGGCTGACATTCCCCTTCATTAGTTTTCATGGAGTTTTGGGAAGTATTTAAAGAACTCCAAAGAAATCAGTGCATCTCTCTACCTCCCCCATGCAACAGAGAATAATAGGGAATAAATAGGGATAAAACTACTTATACCATGCTGGCAAGAGATAGCAAACATTTCCTGATCCTGTGTGGAGAATTAAGGAAACCTTCCTTTGACTCAGAATTGAGTTCATAATGAGAAAAATTTCCAGAAAGAAAAAGGTATCTTCAAAGGGTTGCATGAGGCAAGATCCCTTAGTGGGACCATGGTTGCCCCTCTGGAAAGCAGTTTTCTGCTGTGAGTTATTAGACAAGATGTTTACAGAATTTGCCTTCCAGCATCTGAAATTCTGACCTTCCACTGCAGATTCATTTGACATAAAAGCTGTAAATATCTACAGTTATATGTAGCAGAGCATTACCAGTATGACTACTTCTGTTTCTGGTCCTTCCATTGCCAAGGGAGGAAATATCTTCCACCTGAAAATGGTAAGACACAGTGACAACAATATCCCTGAGCGTATGACAGGTTTCTCTTTAAGTGTCTTCCCTGGGACTTGTACTTCTCTGTTCATCCCCAGCATCTGTAAGCTTCTTTTAGTGTGCAACAGCTGCCTGCTCTCTTGAGCCTCTAAAGAAACTCCTGTAAACAACCATTCAGCTACAGCCATGAAAAGAGTTTATTCTGATGCCTCAAAAAGCATGTTGGGAAGCCATTGTTAGCACAAAAGCTTGACTGAGTATCTGGTGCAGAAAAAGCATCCCTCAGGAGAGAGCAAACTCATTTTTAGAAAAGGAAGATTTGGCTGTGAAATGGGCTCTAGGGACATTTCCTCTTTTTTTCTTCAAAACTTGCTTACTCTAGTCCTTCTGCAGAAGGTTCATTCCATGAGTGAAACCTACACATCTCGCTTTTCACACCCTCTTTCCCCTTTATCTGGGACTCAATTTGCTGAAGTGCAGTAGGGGATGCAGAATACCTGGTTGAGATATCTCCTCCTAGCTGACGTGGAAAGACAACAGCAGAAGAGTTTGTAATTCACATATAAGATGGCTGGAAAACAGTTAGAGAGAGTTGGATTCACTCAGCTCTGCCTTGTTGGACCCTATATTAGGCATCAGGTTGACAAAAAGTCCAAAAGGATGATCTAGGTTAGCAGGGCACAGGTGGAGGCAGTCGGGAGGGCAAGCAGAGCCCTGAGTCTGAACCTGTGAGTGAAGCCGTTCTGGGGACAGCAACTAACGAGGGCTTGGGTCTTGTTAGACCCCTACTGAGAGGGGACAGGCTGATGTGGGACGTCTGTCTTGGATTTGCTCTTTGGGACTCATGGTTATTGTGGAGTTAGCCAGCTGCATCTGATATCCTGTCTGAGGAGGGTCAGAGTAACCGCATAAAATATTTTCATTTGTTTCATCTAATTGGCAACTTAATGGTGTTTTATCATGAGTCTGGGGCAATGTGGCTCATTGTGAGAGAGTCCAGACAGATATAATTCATGTTTTGCTCTGCCTGTGAAAGAAACCTTAGAAATTTGAGGAATTAATTCACTTTTGAGCTGAAGGATAATTGGATAACAGAGCCTGTCGTTAAGATAATCACTGCATATCTGCTGGCCTTGGCATTTCTGCACAATACCTTACAGAGCCCTCCTGCTTGGCAGCTTCTGAGGGCTTCAATTCTTGATCCTCTGCACATGGAGACCAAGTACTCAGGGGCCAACAGTGTTCAGCTTGGTGGTAGATAGTTGAAAGGGAGTCCTGCAAAGCTAAGAACCTCTCTAAATTTATCTCATAGTTTGGAAGGTTAACAGATGGGCTGAAAGATCTGATCCACAGTTTTCAAAAATAATGGTCCTTAAATCTTAGGATGTGGGTTTTGATGTAATACCCATGGAAAATGGACATTGATTAGTGTAGCTGGTGGGAGCTGGCAAATTCATGTGTGACTGGGGAATCAGAGGAGGAGTGAGATCAGGCAAAATCACTGATCTGGAACCAGAAGATGGGGCCTTACTGAGCCAAGGTGGCCAAAGGGAGAGCTTTGAGAAGATGCCTGGTGCCAAAGGATCTCCACCACCGCCCTCTCCACCTGCCTCTGTGGGCATGTGCTGATCCCTCAAGCTGCTTTCTGCCCACCCTCCATGGGAGACAGGGAGGATGGGGAATGGTGGCCTTTAAAACTGTTCAGATTTCAGTCTCACTCTTTACCTCTCTGTCATGAACTGTTTTCTGTGTTAGAGTGATAAACTCATCCCTAAATGAAATAAAAGGGAAAGAACACTAACCAGCCCACAAAAGATCGATCATCTGGGATCAATCAAAACTACATTCAACATGAAATTACATCTAGTGTTTACAATTAGTGGTAAGTGCAAGTGCAAGGTTAAATATAACAAAAATATCAGAAAAACACACTGCAAAACAAAATGCATTTACCAAAATGCAAGAACAGAAGCTGGGCAGTAAACCAGCAGACCAGTAAACATTTTTTAGATCATGAAGAGACATCAACCTTCCTGTTTTCTTATAAAGTTCTATGTATCATCAAGGGTTTTTTGTGTTCGTTTTTCTCTTTTTAAACATAGCAAAGACTCTACTGTTCCATGGACCAGGCCCTGGACTCACAGTCTCACAGTCCAGGTTTTAGGAACAAACACACTAAACAGATTTGCCAAACTTGTTGGAGTGTAAGTGGCTTGCTTGATGGTTTGTGTGATATTGCATGACAGTGTAAAAACTTACAAATATCAGCAGGGCAGAAGGGGTCTTCAGTTTTTCCTGTCCTGTAAGATTAAGCAGCCTGGAATAACAGTTACTGTTCAGGGATGCTGCTTCAATGACTGTAACTCTTCACATCGCCTTCTCACTACATTTTCTGGTACATTGAGTTTTTCAACTCTTCAGTTACTGGAACTGAGATTTTGAAAGAAGATTCTGCCTGATATTGAAGTTTGTCTGAAATCAGCAAAAATATGTTTTTTTTTGGGAAGGAGATGAAAGGAGAAACATGGTGTCATAGAATCATAGAATGTTAGGGGTTGGAAGGGACCTCAGGAGATCATCACCCCCCTGCCAGAGCAGGACCAATCTAGGGCAGGTTACACAGGAACGCATCCAGATGGGTCTTGAAAGTCTCCAGAGAAGGAGACTCCACAACCTCTCTGGGGAGCCTGTTCCAGTGCTCTGTAACCCTTACAGTAAAGAAGTGCTTCCTCATGTTGAGGTTGAACTTCCTGTGCTCTAGCTTGCAACCGTTGCCCCTTGTCCTGTCGCAGGGCACAAGTGAAAAGAGGTTGCCCCTTTCCTCTTGACACCCAGCCCTCATATATTTATACACATTAATCAGATCCCCTCTCAGTCTTCTCTTCTCCAGACTAAAAAGCCCCAGGTCTCTCAACCTTTCCTCATAAGGAGGTGTTCCAGTCCCTTAATCAGCCTCTGCTAAAACAACGCTGGCAAGCTTCACTTTGAAATTGTATCTCCACCCTGTGCTTTGAAGTAGGGGTGCCTTATTCAGCTAAAAATGATGCGCTTGTGTTGTCAATGACTACCCACATTTTGCCACACTTTGCAGCTTTTAAAATCTGCAATACGTATCTGCTCGGTTGATGCTACTTAGAGTTGGTTTCTAAAATCTTCAGAAATTTTGTATAAATGGAATGTATGCAGCAGAGACCTTAGCAATATCTACAGGGGAGGTAGTGTTAGGGAAGAAAACTGGCCATGGCTTTGTGGTGTTGGGGAGACTTAAATGGAGATTGCCTAAGCAAAGAAATGGGCACCTGGGAAATGGAGGAAGTGGGAGAGACTAAGAAGAGAAAAGCTGGTAACTGAATTTTGGTTTAGAAACATAAGAGCCGACAAAATGATATTAAAGGTGGATGGACAAAGGCACTGGAAAACTGTGGGGCTGGAAGGAGGAAGTGGTCAGACAGAGGATCTGCGATAATTAACACGATAGGACTGAAAGCAAGAAATAGCTGAGGAAGGGAGAGGAGGTCCAAACGGAGACTGACAATGACGAATCTAGATGATAAGTACTTGGGGATGGGTTAAATCTTGTTCTCAAATACTGACAGCTGCTTCCTCGTCTTTTGGGAAAGCTGTAGGAAAAGTTTGACTGCTAGATCTCTACAGACTGGCTTTTCCAGTGCCCAGTTTAGCCTTTGCCTGTGTGTGACAATGATCCTACATCCCCAGCACCTCAGCAAACACATAAGAGGAAGCAGATGCAGGATGGTTCCTATCCCCCAGCCTTTTGGCTGAATGTAAGGTCACTCAGAGAGAATCTGGCTAATACGGGTTTTCTACAGAGGCAGCAGTAGGCTATTTAATGCAGTTAACCTTTCAGCCTGGGAGGAAGGGAAACTGCTGGAAAGGTGAGTTACTAACAGCTTCCTCAATAGCACAACAAAGAAGCGACATTCAGGGCTTCAGGCAGTCTTTCTAACCCTGCAACGGACCAAGTATTTCCAAGAAGTGTCCAAATTATTTCATCCATGTGCTGTTAACATTTCAGGACAACACCAGAGTTACAGAAGAGATATAGTCTGGGACTGGGGGGTTTATTTTTCATTCTTTTGTAACCAAAGAGGAGACAATTCAATCACAATATGCTCGCTCTTTCTGTATTACTCAGGTATGTCCTAGAACTGCACCCTTCTCTCATAGATATCTTTTTCCCTTCCTAATGTACCAAACATTCCTGTTGTCTCCACATTTTGCCCTTTGAAGGCAATTTCCTCTCCTCCATAATAAAATGCTAAATCCACTAGAGGGGGCATGTATCCCACCCTATTTTTGCCATACTGAAAGTCCGGTTTCCTTTGGCTTTTGAGGCTCGCTCTTTCCTCCCCCATGACTACCCTACCCCACAGTTGGGTAAGGTCCTAATGGAGCCCTTTCACTGAAACCTAACTATATGTTTCTGTATGAACAAGTATTTGCAAAATCCAATACCTATATGCTGTTTATCATAATTGGTTTTGACCTCTGTGGGAAAAGCCACTTTTCATCCAGATGCTTCCCTTCCCCTTTAACAACTCTAATACTGCAGAGCAATGATCCGGGTTTCCTGCAAGGTTCTTGTTATCATGTATTGACTCTATTGGTCTTTCAATAACTTAAGTTGTAAAAAAACCAACTAAATTATATATAAGCTGACAAATTAGAGAATTGAGTTACAGAACAGAGAAATAGATTAGCATGTACTACAGTAATGAGTGTATCTTAAGGACTGAAGATATTCATACATAAATGTCCCTTTAAACTCTGAGGCGATGGCACCCAGACACAAGATTGTGACAATAGCTGTGAGCTGTCCTATTGTCACAGGCTGCAGCAGGCTTTTTTCTATCTCCTATTGCTGGGCAGCATATTATAGTAGAAGCTTTGTATGTGGCTTCCCACATCGGTGCTGGAGGTTGCTGCATCTCAGTGGGAGGGAACTGCGATGCATGCCTGTGTAGAGCTTGTAACGTGCTTTGGTTTAGAAAGAACCGTGTTAACATAAAATCATATTACTATTTCCCACTTCAATATAAAATGTCTACAAAATGAAAGAGGTTGAAAAAAATAACAAACTGCAACAATATTCAGCTCTCCCCACATCCATCATGTTAATTTAGAAACTCAGGAAGGCAATAACACAGAACTGAAAATAGAGCTTGCTTATAGAGCCCTAGTGGTCTGAGGTTTATGACATCGCTCAAGGCCAGAGAAGGATTGTTCTACACACTATAGTTCTGATGATTATTTGTCAAATCTGATTTCCATAATGGAGGTACCAGGACTAACATTTTCCTGGCAGATTATTCCATATTTTGACAGATCATATTTTCTTGTTATTCAGACTAATTTTTCCTCTTCTCAGTTCTGCTGCTCTGTTGCATCTCAAGTGAGACTTTACCATAAATCAAGAAAATTTTTGTTCCAGCTTTTCACCTGAAAATATTATGGAAATTTATCTTTAGTACAACATTTTTCCCTATAACCCCAACTTTGGAAAAAAATTAATAAACAAATCAGTTTCACTTTGTGTCCATAGTCCAACAAATTCTGGGGACCAGAAGTCCTAGTCAGGGTGCTTCCACCAAGAATACTGGGTGGACAAAGTTTCTAGGGAAAGCACTTTAGTATACATCAGCAAGTGTTATCTGAGTAAATGGATGAGAGGTTATACCTTTGTGGCTTGGATCCAACCCATCTAAAACTTTCCAATGCTAGACTTATTTGAATAACAATGTAAACTGTAATGCATTGAGTGCTTTTTAAAGCATGGCTCCCATGGCAGCAAGGACTGTCCTGCTAGTGGTCTCTGATGAAGCAGAGGGAGTGCTGGATGACTTTATGTGGTGGTTCCAGGTATCTGGTCTCTATTGGTAATTTCTGTGATAGAAAAGACCAAAATGATTCAGGAATAACCAAAGATTTCCCATGGGCAGCTGAATCCTGACCCTCATTACAGAAGAAACAATGAGAAGAAAAGTTTAGCTCATGTGCTAATGTGCGAGCAACAAACTCTGCATTGCATCTGAAAATGTCTTCTTTCTTTCCTGTCCTGCTCGCAGGTGAGAAGACACTGTCCACAGGGGTGTGAGCAGAAGCCAACAGGAGCCATAACTCTTCCCTTACTGCTGACCATCAGATCTCATTACGTTCCTAGTAGTCCTGTCCCTCCCCAACACACAAGAGCCTTTCAGAGTCAGATTCACAGGCTCCTACTCTGTTCCTTCCTAAAATACACTAGCAAAATGTCTGGTGTTAGAATATGAGGCCTTTTTTTTTAGCATTTTACATCATATTGCTTACTCAAATTCAGTAGGTGCCTGCACTGAGACCAGGCTGAAAGTGGCACAGCTGAAGGTAAGCAAAGAGCTTGGCTTTTAAAACACATTGCTTCATGTTGAATCTTTTGAAGAAAGATGAAAGTACTACATGCGAAACATTGTATAGCATACAATGTTTTGAAACAAAATATATTCAAAATTAGCTTTCAAACAGTGGACAAACAGACCCAGAACGTATTAGAATGGAGCACAAAATGTGACTACAGGCAAATGACATGTGATAAATTGAATATACAAAATGAAATGAGATGCCATGATAAAATGGTAGCAACCATATTATATGCAAAGAGAGCATGCCAAATTGGATATGATAAAAACTGAATCAGGTATATGGCACTGAAACACTGATATCGCTCAGCAGATGATGGGAATGGTATAGGCTAAGCAAAAGGACAGAGAAGCAGCAAATAATAGACTCTTACTGATATGAAGGCTCTGTATTCAAAGGCACAAGTTTAACATGAAGGCCTATCAGATATACCATATATAAAATATGAAGATACTGTTGAGAAAAAAGTCTAGTCTGAAAACTGTGTGTCTACCTCAGACTTCCAAAAGAGTTTTGCCTTTAAATCTTTTGAGAGGCAAAGTTTCAGAGAATACATGCAAATGAAACCTGGACCTGATAAACTGAGACTATGATTTGCTGCAAAAGTTGGATCCAGCCACATGCACTGAAGAACATTGAGCAATATGGTGGCAAGATATCACCTTATTCACTCGATTCTGGTCAAAAGGCTTTTTGAAGATGTTTTTCTAACTTTACCAAGCATATATGAGAGTTTGCATGAGAAAAAGGAACTGCATTAACAGCTACAGAAAATGCAGAAACAAAAGCAAAAAACCCTCTTGTGACTGCTTTGAGAAACGGCAATTTTGTAGTCATGAAAGCATAATTTTTCTTTCTACAAAAATGAGATGAAGAAAGTTTGACACCTACTGCTAGTATGGCAAGCAGTGCAGTCTGTGTCATACCTGCATGCTTTCTTTTCACATTCGCAGAATGGGTATTTTCCTGTTCACAAAGATTTTACAAAATTTCTCCTCCTCTGAACTGCTTTACAGGCTGTAGTGCACAGACGTGTTGGTACAGCCTTTGCAGACAGACCTGTGATCCTTTTCCCTGCAGTCCAAGAATGCCAGCTCCCAGCTGAGTCTGACGAGGCTGCAGCTAGAATATCCCCAAATTTCTTAGTTTGAAAATTTGAAGATCCTCAATGAAGAGCAAAAAAGATACAGCATCAGAAGATAAAACTTGTCATGACTGACCCTTCAGAAAACTATTCCCCCCCCACTTTTATTTATTGCTTTGAAACTGATAGAATAAATGGACATGTGATGTGACTGTAGACCAGGGTCTCCCTGCAGTAAAAGGGTGTTTTATCATGGAGGTTACAGGTGTTATGACAATCACTGGAGAGTCAGACCTGCTTTTCTTTTTTTTAATACACAGGCCATAATGTTTAAAATCCCCTGATGAGAAGGTTGTTAGGATGGTAGTCTAAGACTTAATAAACTTTTCTTCTACTTAGACATCAATCTGAGTGCCTGCCTCCTTTTTATAACAACCTTCACTCCAACTTTCAGTAACAACTCAAATCAACCTCCAAATACAAGAAAATGTTACTGGCCCTGTCTGCCTTCATGTGTGAAGCCGCAGCCACCGCAGGAGAGCCAGCAGAACAAGCACATTACAATGCATGAGGCCAAACCAATCTGCAGTGCATGGGAGAGGCGTAATCACTGTTACCTTCTCATTGCAATGCTTAATAAAAATAGATAATAAAGCATTTGGAGTAGTGTTGAAGCAAAATATTAGTATAAATGAGCCTGCTAATAAAAGGCTCAGTAGGCTTTCTTGAATCAGGTGCCAGTCTCAAGCAATCAAAGGAATGTCCCAAGAGCTTGCTTAATAAAGGAATAAAAAGAAACGTTTACTTCACATGGCTCATTCTCCCCATCTTAGGTGGTTAACTGTGTTTGTGCATGGGACACACAATGATGCCTTCCAGCCCCTACTGAGTGATAATGTCCAATGCAGCCTTCCCTTTGTCAGAGCAAGCTGCTTACACACTATAGCTGCTAGGCTTGCAAAGGCAGGAACCACCTTGGTTTCTCAGGTGTCCAGGAGAAGCTTAAGAAACCTTCTAGTTAAGCACGAAGTGAGAGAGAGAGAGCCTTGTTCCTCTCAGTTCTAAGTGTCAGGAATGTCACCTATGGAGGGCAGCGGGCAATAACTGCAAAAGTAGAGCAATGTGCAGTTGGACACATATAATGTGAATTATGTGAATTTGAAGGACATATGGCTATGAGAAACCTAGAGAGACACACTGGTGGGCCTGGGTTGATGCTCTGTTCCACCTCCTGTTTCCAGGCAGGACCCACCAAGCACTCCTGGTAATGGAAAAAAGGCAGCATGGAAATGGTGTGATTTAAGACAGAGAATGGTTGAGTACAGTAAAATAACTAGAAAAAGAGCTTGTTTATATTGTGCAACAGTAGCCCTCAAAATTTTGTGACCTGAGAGACAGTTAAAGGGATATGGAAAATGAAAACAGTGCATGTACTTTTTTTACACTTCTTAAGATAGGCAGATGTGGTTTTTTTGTTTTTTGCACTGTATCATCTTGTCTTCATCTTTCTTATATTTTCTACGCATGCATGTGTGTGACAATTCATTCAAGGTTAGTGCCACAGGACATGAAAGAAACCATTTGGTATACAATCTCACAGAACGCTACCACTAGAGCAGCTATGAAAGAAGGTTTTTCTTATGCCGTTTTAAGATTTGAGAAGCCACAATACGTGAATCTACATCTCAATGTAGGGCTCATGGCAGCAGATATCAATTCTAGCACCAGTTCTTGAGAACATCTGAGGCCAAAACTAGATACTGTAACCCTGAGCTGTGATAGCAAAATCATCTGCATGCAAAGAGGAGACCATTCAGAATACGTCTTTTCCAACATCAAAGTGCCTGACACAAACCACAAACACTTCCAGCTGAAAGATACTGCTCAATACAGAGAACTGTGAACCACTCATACAGGTATGAATTGCCTGTGGAAGCAAATAAAATAGAAAGACAATGGCTAATGCCTAAAGCATCAGCACTTCAGAAAATTGTGCTAGGCCCGTTTTGACTAGAGAACTGCTAAGAGCGTTAATATCATTCTCCATTAAAATTACAGTTTGTAATTTGTGTTTCAAAAGGTCTGATAAATGGAAACTGGGCACCCAACAGCAGCAGTGTTCTTAAGAAAATAAATAATTCTACTGAAATAGGAAGAACTACCTTTCAATCAAGTGCTGTGCTTTGTCAGTCATTGAATCCCTTCCAGCAAACTCAGACTTTGGCATTAATCACACTGTATATGGTAAATTTTGCCTTTCAAGAAATGAGGATAAAGCCCTTTTAGTTTAAGAAAAGCTTGATATATATTTCACTGAAATAAATCGAAATGCTCCCCTTAACTTTAAAATGGAAGATGGATGGGGCTTTTAATTCATTAGCTCATTTCATATGTAAAATAAGTCTAGTAACTCTTCTGTTTAGCTGGAGTACTGAAACTTATCAGGAGATGATACATATTTCAAGGAAAGGTGGCACAGTGCAAAGTAGCACGTTCAGCAGCCCTGAAACCTTGTCTTCATGATATTTCAGAGCTTGCAGATCCCTGGCACTGCTACAGCCATGGTGAACTATCAGTTTGGTTTGCCTTTTTTTTTCCTAGATGCAACATTTATACTCATATAACCTCTTTAAAAAATCCCCTTACTTCTCTGTATCTTACTTCTCTGCCAGTTGTCAGTAATAAATTGATGAAATCCATCTAGGTTTTCCATGAAGATTATCAAAACATGCTTTGAAGAGACGGAGGGAGGAAGAAAGGAAGGTGCATCTGTTTATACATTCCAGTCTTGTAACAAAGTAAAATATTTAGCAGTTTGCTAATGAAGGTGGAAACCAGAATGTATTTTGCAGAGCAAAGCAATCCTTTGAGAACCTACTTAATGAGATGAAGGTGAGCTGATGGCACAGTCTCTGGTTTAAAGTCCCAAGCTACCTGCGTGGAAGAAAAGATACAACATTCAATGTATTTTCTTTTTTTTTCCTCTGGTTCTTTTTTTAAATTATTTTAAAGAACTGCAGGGGGAGAAGATAAGCACCAGGTCCAAAAATAACAGAAAAATAAGATTCATGCTAGTTAAAGAAAGGAGCTGTTCTCATTTAATACACTGTAGAAAACATTAGACAAAATTTACAATGGTAAGCTTCAAATCGGTTTGCTGTAGATATTTAGTAATCTAATAAATTATACTTAATAGCCTTACAGTACGAAACCATATAACCACATAATATCCAGTATTATTCAGCTAGATCAAATTTAAATAGTAGGGCTAAATACAGTCAACATTTTCTCCAATGGAATTAACTGAATAAATGTAAGTATGACAAATATGGATACAACTCCCTGCCCTAAACTACCTTCTAGATTGAATCAAGGACAGAAACAGCATCTGCATATGTGTTATTGACTTGAATACTTACAGTTCAGAGCAAAATTTAGCAGCATTAAATTTACTTTAGGCTGAAAGAAGGCTACAGGAGACTAGGCTATGCATATTGTCTTTTCCTTAGTAGGAGAGTGATTGGATATTGAAGACAGAAAGTATTCAAGATTGAAGGAGTCTGTAAATCCACTATCTCTGTAAAGTTCATAAAAGACAATTTTGCACATAATGCTCTTAAATTGCACTTTCATTTAAACAAGCCCCTTCCAGAAAAATTTTAGCATCCACTTCTAGAGTTCATGGACAACATAGACCAAGAAGGACTCTTTCCCAGCACCTCATAGCATCTATCTATTGAGATTTGCACAAAACACCAGTATCTGCCTCATACTGGAGGATCATTAACTGGGCCTTGGAAGTTATGTGAAATTATGGTGACACAATGCATGTAGAATGTATTTTATACCGTTAAACTCCCTGTGCCTACAACCTTCATGATTGGGAGATGGCAACTGGCCAGTTCTTGGCTTCCCAGTTATTTATTGTGTTGTGCCCTTGGAAACTGAATGGAGCTAATGGTCCTCTGTGTATCTGGCATCGAATAATCCTACTATCTTTTCTAGTAAATACTTTAATCACATAAAGTGAATCCTGATTTTCAGCGTATGATGCAGTTCATGATAAAATGATTACTGAATATGTACTGCTAGTGTATGATCTCAACCAGTCTGTGTTTCCCACTCTCCTGGTTATCTTCAGTCCATGTGTTCCTAGAGTATGTAATTTCTTTGTTAAGAAGGAGCAGGCATCTTAGCTCAATATGATTAACACTCCCTAACAAAGCTAACACGGCAGGAAAGCTGAAACATGCAAATACCTTCTCTGCTTTTTTCTGATTAGGGCGTGCATGTCAGAGGGAGTGGATGCAACACACAGAGCAAGAGATTCTATTTTAAGGAACTCCTCTTTGGTTTTTAATACATTCTAGGTTGTTTGTTTATTAGAAATAATTCCTATGAATTATCCACATTCAGAGCCAGCTAGTTCTACTTAATTATCATGCTATCAGTGCTGCAAGAAGAATGACTTGATGGAAAACAGAATCCTTCATGCAATTTATCAGCTTGAATAGCAATCCCAAATAATTAGAATCATAAACTGTCACAGCATGCAGATGGTGCTCGAAAGCCAGCTATCTAGAATCAGCCCAATCAATATGGCTTTATCTTGGCAAAGGTGTTACTCAAAACCATACAGAAAGGCCACCATGCTTCCCTTTCTTACAAGCTTCTCTTTCCTTAAATGACTGTTGAAAAGTCTTTTTATTTTAACCTTATCATTTTTCCTGCACATAGCATAAATGGTGTTCAAGAAAGTAGGCTCAGAATCTATTATATCATATGTCAAACGAACAGAGACAAAGAAGGCAAAACCCACAGACTAATTGATAGGACTCAAAATTCCCATTGATTTTGACACAATGAGGAGGCTAAGTTCATAATTAAAAAAAAAAAAAATTCCAAGAGGAAAAGTAGAATTAAGGTTTCCATGGCAACCTTAACTTTGACTCTTTCCATGACTTAAAAGATGATCTTTCATTCTTTTGCTCAGGCAATTCTTGTCTGACATTTGATTTTTCCTCCCATTTTAGTGTACGGTTACAGTCTTCTACTTGCTGTTCAGTCAATTTGTTGAGTCAAATAAAGCTGGCTTTTACAAAACCAGACTGAAGGAAAGGTCAATGTTTTCACTTTCCACAGAGCAATAAAAGCAACCTTTTTAATATTTTGACTGTATCAATATTATTAATTATTAATAATAATACTAATGATGAAGTCTAGATTATTTCCTCTATTCTATGTAGAGTCTGAAATGTCAGCAAGACTGCTCCATAGCCTCCAGCAACCTAAACCAAGACTAAAACCATTGCTTCATCCAGCTTTACACAAAGCCCTTCTCACAGCTGGTCCTGCACTGAGTTGGTTGGTGATGCTACTCCATTTCCAGAAGGCTCTTAGCAGCAGTTATGGTCTGTAGCATCACATGTAGTCAGCATAAGATATAAGGAAGGTCTATCAGTAGGTGTCTTAATGTTTGCAGTGGAGAAGTGAGGACATATCTGAGAACATAAGCAGCTACTTGGTGGTGGGGGGGAGGGAGACATGAATAAAATGATGAAAGGGGACTCCTGCTCATCCTCTTGTGACAGCCACTGGATCTCTTCATAGTCATCAATGCTGAGTTCAGACCTTCTCTGTACCTCCTCCTGACCAAGGGCACTGCAGCCTTCTGTCAGGCTGCAAGAGGCAAACTTTCCATGTAAAGGAAAAGGTATGTTCCCCATGAGTCAAATCCAGCCCTCTTGCAATAAAGCTGACTTCAGACAATCTTCCTTCTAGGACTGCAGCTAAAACATACAAGAAAGATGGAATAAAAAAGAGAAATAAAAATCTGTGTCTTTTATTACAACCTTAGGGAAAAATGCTCTGAGGTTTGTACAAACGTCCTGTTGCGTGTATGACACAGGCAGTGCTCTCTAGCCATGTCCTTAACTCTGTTTTTCTTTTTTTTTATTCTTTAATAAAGAATTAGCTCAAACATGCATATATATTGGCGTAATTTGGGGTTGCCATGGCAATGCTGCTATACCAGAAATAAATGCAGTGTGAAAGTATAGTGTAATTATAACCAGCACTGAGATTCAAAAGGAAATATTTCTGAGACGGTTTTAAGTCAATACAATGCAAGTATCGTATTTGTATGCATTTGTGGAGATGTTATTTTTATAACAGAGCCGTAAGCAGAAAGGGCATTGCTGAGGGCTCACTGAAGTCAGTTGGAGTCTTATTGTTGATTTTAGTGATTATTTTTTTAGATGTGTGCATTTGTTTTGCTTTGTGCTTATGCACCTATGCCTGGCAAAGCACACAAAGCAAATTTATTCCTTCTAATATTTGCACTTCCAATGCTTTCTTAGTTTCATGATTTGGCCAGTGAATATCTGGGTGGATGCAGGTAAAGGGGGGCCTTCTCACAGCCAGGATATAAGTTCCCATCTTGCAAACAAGGGGTGTGCCTTCGCCTGTACACCAGTGTGCCTATAAAGGAAGATGTATGGGGAGGAGGAGAGGGATGAAAGTTAAATGATTTACATGCTCCTCCATGCTGCCTTTGAAAGAACAGTAAGAAACACAGATGCAGGACAGGTGTGGGGAAATTGTAACAGGCCATGCGCAACACATCACGGGGCAGGGGAAGAGGAGGTATAGCTAATATGCATTAAGGCAGCAGGTCTCATATAACAGAATTTCTTTTTAAATAGTGCAATGATTTGGCAGGTAGGGGGGACTGCCTCAAGATGCTTGAATTTTTTAATGAACAGTAGTAAAAGGCTGACTTTGATAATACAACTTCAAGACAGAGGGTGTTTCTGTTTGTTACAGTATGTCAGTCTCTAGCACCTATCTCTGGTGAGATGTCTGTCTGGGCATGAACAGTTCTTCAGAAGTCAGAGTCCTAAAACTCTTCCACTCTTTTGAAAAGGACATTTTTCCTTCTGGAAAAAGCCTACCATTTGATACCTTTGTCAAAGCTAAGGAACAACCCTTTGTCATTGCCTTTCATTTGAACTGCTGTTTTCAGAAAAATTGATTATATTTCTTTTTCTGCTTCTGTCAGTAAAAAGAAAATTCAGGGCATTTGTATACCTTGGTTGCAGATTTACATCTGGGAATATTTAAATATTACCTTAGCTCTAGATTTCCTGCATTCAGAATGTCAGTTTCTAGAATAGCTATGTTGTTATGGCAGTTTTCATTCATAGGTTACTGCTATGTCCTAAAATAAGACTTGATGCTCTTAGCCTTCATTATAACTTTTAATTTGCTTGTGCATCCTTTTTTATTTTCTACCTGTGGGTGTACAGATACAGGAGGTGTTACAGACCACATGATCCCAGTTGGGTCTGGTCCAACCAAGTAAAGCTGCTCTTGCTTTTCTAGAGATCCATGTGAAGTGGTAAATGGTTCTGAAATCCACTTTATTAGGAGCTGGGTTCAGACTCCCTCTCTGTGGAGGAGCAGAATACAACAAGCTGTAGGGGCTGTGATCTGCCTTTGCATCATGACTGACTGCCAGACCAAAGAGGGTCGGGGACTGACCCCAAAGCTCTGTCTCCCTCTATGGCAGGTTTATCCTGAGTGAGTGAGGTGAAGTGGCCCACAGGAGAGTCAGAGAGTGACTCAACAAGCTGTGGGGACAGTGGGGGATCCAGAGCTCACACCCTGGTTACGTCACAACCTCAGGGAAGCAAATCCCCCATCCTCATAGACGCAAGAAAAGCCTGGAAAATGTAAGACCTGTTATTAGACTCCATAAGGAAAACAAGGAGGACCCTAAATTTGCCATTTCTTAATATGATGCAGTTTCTGTAGCAATTGCACTATTTTTAATGCTTGACTAATTTTTTCTGGTGTGTGGAGTAGTTGATTAACACAAATTTCTGCAGAAGGTTTTCGAAAGGGTAGCCAATGGTAACAGAGGGGGCACTAACCACCAAGGTTTCCCCAAACATCTCCTATCACACTGAAACTCAAAGCCCTTAAGCAGTCACAGGAAAGTAGCGATAGCCTTTGCCTTTTAAATCAGGTCACTTTTTTATATATATAGATATGTGCATGTGTGGTTTTTATCAACATATATTTTTGATGTGTATATAATAATACATATTTATAACATAGTTATAAAATATCAAATATCATCAGCAGTCTTAAAAGGCATATATGAAGCTGAATAAGAAACACTGTGTAAGAAAGGAGAAGGGAAAAGAACGTACTCTGTGAGTGCATTATCATTCACAGGTGATTCAAATACATCAAATAGCAGAGTTTGCATAGCAGGTTGGTGTATCCAGAACAATCACTCAATAAGAGAGGTTTCGTGACAATAAGAGGATTTTTTTTTGATTCAGGAGTGGATTTTAATGGATATGATGTGGCTAAAAGGCTGCACAGCATTTTGAAAATTGATGGCTTGTTATAAATGGTGCACTTTGCAGACAGATGATTCTGCCAAACACAGTATGTTTGGTTTTCAACGAGCAAAAGAAACTTTGAGTGGGGTGAAACATTAACTGGCAGGACAGAGACAGAGCCTATTACCACAGTACACTTTTGAGTAGAGTGAAAGAGGACGAAATTAAAAACCTTTCAGACACCTTGCCATGAAACTTAGGGAACGGAGATATAAAATTGTTTTTTCTTACACAGGACATTGCTATTTAGGGGCGACTGAGAAGCCAGAAGCACTGGGGACTTCCGTGTCTCTGAAACTACTTGAGGAGAAAAATGGAGTTGTAGAAAAGAAATTACACTTTAGCAACACTCAGGCAAGCAAACTGGCTACTAATAAGGCCCTAGAATTAGACTCCTGAAACAGGGAAAGAAATAACTTCTCTTTATAAATAGCAACTAAAATATGACGGCGCTGCTTTCATAGATCAATTCTGAACACAGAGGACTGCACTATTGCACACTTTATTTTCTACATAACTTATCTGAAAGTAAAATTACTAGAACTGTCACAGAAATTTTCACAGCCTGCTCTTAGTGTATCATTACAGTAAGATGTTAATTGAGAAAAAGAAACCAATCCAGAAACAAAAAACCTTACAGAATTGAGAGGATGTTCCAGTAACTTCAGGTAAAAGACAGGTATTAAGAATATAGTAGTTTTCCTAAAACAATAATTATTTTCTTAATGAAAAATGTAACATATTAAAGCATATGGTTTCATAACTGAGCAACTAAAGGAATTTGAGTATATCATCTAAAGTTTCAGCAAGGAAAACAAATTGTAAAGAATTGTAGTATCTGTCTTTAAAAAATAGTTCAGTCTCATTTGGTATCACAAGCACTAAAGTCTGAAACAAATTTTCATTATGCAGTTATTTCAAATGTAACTGAAGTCTGAATAAAGGATAAATTAAAGAAAGCTTAATAGGTCCAAGCACTGCTTCCTCCACACTGCTTGATAGTCTTTTGGATGCTCTTTCCAGTACCACACCTTTTGCTGTGCTCGTGCTCTCCTCTTAAAAAATTAGTCCCGCTGGGCCTGTTATATTGTAAATGGAATGGAATAGTTTATTTGTGCTCTTCAGGTCTCGGACAGAAGTAGTTGTTCTAAATACGTTATCTGGTTTCTCTTACATATAATCGAAGTATGTATATTTTTCCCAGAAGCCAAAATAAAGAATTGTGTGTTCTTTTCAAAATACATAATCTCATTTTAAAGACTCCAGTGCAATGGAAAATTTATCTCTTCACTATATAATCTCTCCAATAGGAAATTACCTTTATTTCTAGGAAATTACATCTGATTTCAAGGTTGAATATGTAGCACTTCAGCTTTAAGATGCTGGATCTCGTTATTCCTTTGCACATAAGGGAAAAGAAAAAGGGAAAAGAAAAAAAGCTATATCAACACTTTCAGTTACCTTTTCTTTAATACTAGTACTTCTATACTACAATAAAATAATTTCTTACCCTTCTCATCATTAACTGCCATAATATGTGGAAACCTTAATATTGCAGCTATAGCTTTAGAATCCCAAGTACTTGCTCACTTTGTGATCTATCCCATCCTTTTTGGATAGGGGACTCCAGAACTGAGGGCAGCACTGCAGTGGTGACCTTCCTTGTGTAATGAATAGACCTGCACAGCTATTAGACAACATGGGATGGACCTCTTCCCTTTCTTGACCTGAGGAGAAAATGACTCTGCAGTTTAGAGCCATTTCTGCTATCTTGACTTTTTGACATTGATCTGCATTACAGAGAGCAACTGAAGAACCTTAGTTATAAAGCAGGAAAAAGAAACAGTGACTAAGCTCTACCTCAGAATACCTTAATGGGCAAAATGGGACAAAGGGTTGTGATGGTTTTGGTCTAGTCCATATAACCATAATGAGATGAAATAGCTAAGTGCTGTAGCTAATGCATTTAGAGTGGAAATGAGATATTGTCCTGGTTTGGCCTAAACCAGGCCGATTTTCCTTTCAGTGATTTTTACTTTCAGCTAAGTCTCCTCTAAATAACTGCACTTTCTGAAACTAACTGCATGTTTTTGCAGACAGTGTCTGCTTCCAGGACTGATAACGCTCGAAGTTTGTAGTTATCGCTGAGGCACCGGTAGGGATGTTGTGCAGTAAGGCTCTTGCTGTACTTTTTCTTAGAGAAACCAAGGTCACCGCTGAATTCCTCACTGCTTACAAGTGAAAAGCTGAAGGGGGGTCGCAGCTGCAGGGGGGAGCAGACAGGGCAGGTGACCCAAAATTGACCAACGAGGGTATTCCATCCCAGACACGTCATTCTCGGTATAAAGCGAGGGGATCACGAGGGTCTCGCGCCTCTTGCTCGCTCTTGCTCTTTCTGCTATGGCCGGTGTCCAAGGAGGACTCTGTCTGTTTTCCTGCTGCCCCCGATCCTGATCTGTGCATCCCTGAATCCAGCTCTCGACTGTCGCTAGGCCCAGGTTGGGCCTTCCCGGAGCCTGCCCTGCAGTGCCGGTGGTGACGTTGCTGACATCGGGGGAGCTCGATCTTGGTTTTGTATATATATTTGTATATATTTGATTATTCCAATATTATTATACTCTTTTTCATTATTATAGGTTTATTAAAACTGTTTTAACTTTCCAACCCGTAAGTCTCTCTCCCTTTTCCCTTTCCCTTTCCCTTCGGGTGGGGGGGAGGGAGGGTTAACAGAGAGCGTCTGCTGCAGGTTTAATCGCCAGCCCAGCTTTAAACCGTGACAGATATACATCTTTAACAGGGAGGATTAGTAACCACTGGAACCACTACCTAGAGATGCAGTGGATTATGCTGCTTAACTTGTGGGAAATCACAAAGTAAAAATGAACTAACAATATACATGCAAATATTACTCATAAAGTATCTGTACATGCACAAAACCCACTGCCTGTAACAGGCAGGCAGCCTAAATTCAGCTTTAAAAACTGTGCTGGAAAGATGCAGGGCTGAGATATTTCCGTCATCATTAAGAAGTCACAGATAGCAGTCTAGCTGCTGCCGTTCATCATGAGACACCAAATGAAAGCAGACTCTACAGATCAAATGAGAAACGCTCATGAGACCAAGGAGAAATATCAAGTAGCTTTATCCATCTAACCTGTCCTGTGTGGGTTCCCATTGAATCTATTGCATGCGATGACTGACAGTTTCAGGCACATGGAGCTACTGAAGTATGAAGGTTGGGACAGCTTTTGGGCACATAGAGAAGTTCTGCTGAAGCATCCTGCTTAATGGCACAGAGCACCTCCCACAAGGGCTGACAGCAATCCCAAGAGCCTCTTGGGTATAGCTGGTGGTTTTTAGCTCTGAATTTCACTACAGCTTGGAGACTACAAAGCTGCATAATATCCTGGTTGTAAACCTGGAGGAAGGAGTTAGAGCAAAATGGGTTTTATTAGGTTTCTTTCCTATTGCTAAGTGAAGAATTATGTGTAAATGTTCCTTCTGTAAGTTCACACTAATATTATAAAGTAGTAACCTTAACAACACAAACAAAGGAAAATGTAAATTTCCTAAGGAGATGTAGTGGGTTAGGATTTCTTGCCTTTAGAGTGAGGAGAAATGTTTTGAATTTGTCTCAATAGTTTGTTTAAGATTCTAAAAACAGAATCTTAAAAAATGGGTTTTTAAAACTATCTCATGTTTTTGGTGGGGGTTTTTTTGTTTGTGTTTTTTTTTCTTGGGATTCAATTTTCAGCTGGTTAGGATTGGGATTTTTTTTCATCAAAATTGATGTAAACACATGTAGGTTTCATTCTCTTTCCACAAAATCACCTGGTGCTTGATGAATCCTTTAAGCATGAAATATAGTGGCTCAGTAGGTGGATTTATTTTTCCTTTTAAAATGGCATAAACTTGATTTCTGTATGAATAAAAGCCAGCTAAAGTAGCATTTCGGTTTAGAAAAGCAAAGAGCAAGTTAGGGTGAGATGATTCTTATCCGACTAATAAAGGCATCTGGACAATGAACCAGAAATAGAAGTACACTTTGTACACAGACTTAAGTCTAGCAAACCTACTGCAAACTTGAGAAGGAAGAGGCAAAGGTTTGAAAGCTACGTGTGGGGCATATAGATGGCAAGCACAGCAACTCCCTGCAGAGTTTCCTCTGTGGATGTGGGAGTGGGATCCTTGAGTATTGAAGGTGAGGGTATTTCTGAATTGGTCTCCCACACGTCTTTCAGCTTTCCTGAGTCCAGGCAGGTAACGGAGGAGTCCCGCTTGCCCATGTACTGTGACCATAGCCCACTGTTTCCAATGAGACAGTTCTAGTAGTTTTCTCCTGCTCAAGTTCTCTGTTATCCTCCAGCATGGGAGACATTACTAGCAACAGTGAAAATAGGGCTTTGTTTCTTGGTGGTGGGTCACTGCAGCTCTCTAGCTGAGGTTGCTGAGTGAGGGGGCAATCCCCATGTGACGCACAGATATGTCCTGAGGGTTCATTGGAGGGGACACATAAGTCTCCTCACATGCCACTCTGGGAAAGAAAGTGGGCAAGGGCACTCTTGCAGGAGGTCAGACAGCAATTCCTGCACCATAAGTGTGCAGATCAACCCTGGGTTTACTGCATCATACAAGAGCATGTGCTGCAGACAAGAAGAGCTGTGGCTGAGCAAGATCAGCTCTTATATGTTCCTGCAAGGGTGTCCAGGTTCTTGCCCTATCTCTCAATTATTTTTAATGCTTTTTGATGTCGTATTCTTTTTCCATGTTTTTAGATTAGGACCTTCCTTTTTGATTATTTTTCCTTCTCTCCTACCTTCTTTGTACACCCCAAGTGCTGTGCAGAAGCAATCTCTTAGTCCAATGAAGTCTTTGCCACATCCACCACAGCATCAACCCTTCCTTCTCAACTCCTATCTATGGTTTTGACTGTTACATCATCTGTTTCCTCTTCTGTTGGGTTGGTTTTTTTTTAGTTTTACAACTCTCTCAGATATATGTTAGCAGTGGATTAAAGTACATATGTGTCACATTCTTTATTACAGAGACAGCTTTCTCCCTAGTTCCTGGACTGGCTGCTATCACACCAAGTTCTTTTGGAGTCCACATACCATAGAATATGCTATCACATATATGGCTGCTATCACACCAAGTTCTTTTGGAGTCCACATACCATAGAATATGCACCACAGTATGGAAGGCTTTGAAAGATCCCTCCTTCAGGACCTCTGTCACGGTTTAAAGCTGGGCCGGCTATTAAACCTGAGGCAGACGCTCTCTGTTAACCCTCCCCACACACACCTGAAGGGAAAGGGAAAGGGAAAAGGGAGAGAGACTTATGGGTTGGAAAGTTAAAACAGTTTTAATAAACTATAATAATGAAAAAGAGTGTAATAATAATATTGGAATAATCAAATATATACAAATATATACAAAACCAATATCGAGCTCCCCCGATGTAGGCCACGTCACCACCGGCACTGCAGGGCAGGCTCCGGGAAGGCCCAGGCTGGGCCCAGCGACGGTCGAGAGCTGGATTCAGGGGTGCACAGCTCAGGATTGGGGGCAGCAGGAAAACAGACGGAGTCCTCCTTGGACACTGGCCAAAGGCTCAAGCCGCAGAAGCTGCCCGAAGCAGCAGCAGCACCCAAACACAGCAGAGGAAGCCAAGGAAGGCGAAAGGGGCAAGAGAAGGGCGAGACCCTCGTGATCTCCCGCTTTATACTGAGAATGACATGTATGGGATGGAATACCTTCGTTGATCAATTTTGGGTCACCTGCCCTGTCCGCTCCTCCCTGCAGGTGCGACCCCCCTTCGGCTCTTCACTCGTAAGCAGTGAGGAATTTAGCAGTGACCTTGGTTTCTCTAAGACTAAGTACAGCAAGAGCCTTTCCACATAACATCCCTACCGGTGCCTCAGTGATAACTACAAACTTCGAGTGTTATCAGTCCTGGAAACAGACACTGTCTGCAAAACATGCGGTTAGTTTCAGAAAGTGCAGTTACTTCGAAGAGACTTAGCTGAAAGTAAAAATCACTGAAAGGAAAATTGGCCTGGTTTAGGCCAAACCAGGACAGGCCTCCAGAGACACACAGCTGTGACGCAGAGGAAAAGGGATTTACTTTGAGTTTTTATTATTTTGAGTAACAGAACATGGGGAAATTGTAAGTAATAAAAAAAATCTAAAAAACAAAAAAGCTATCTAAAGTGAAATCCCTAACTCCTAATTTAGAGCAAATGAGCATTTATATCTTTCCTCACACTCCGCAGGAGTTTTTCATAAACACCTGTAAAAATGCCTCATTGTCCTCCTCCAAGTCTCTTCTTAAAACCTTTCTTGCCCTAATGTCATAATTGTAAAACTGCTGCAGCAATGATTTTACTGTCACTCATCTTGATTGATGCTGTATCACTGATTCCTTGTACTCTCCATCTTCCTCTTTCCATCTGCCTCTTGTTTTGGATGGTAAAGTCTTGGAAAACAGAACTTTATTGTTATTCTTTGAATAGCACCCTGCGTCTCCTATCATGCCCATTTTAGGAAGAAGAAAAAGAAGAAGAAAATGTAAAGATATTGGGACATTTGTATTGGGTCACACCAAAGTTCCATCTAAGCAAGTCTCCTGCTCCATAAACAGTTAGCAACAGAGGAATAGAGAAGAACGCCAGAGCAGAGCTAGTGTTGGCATCCAGATCTGAGCAATATGAAGCTTTGGGACTTCCTAAGTTAGAGGTCTTTTTTTTATTTTTTATAACCCTAGATTATGACATTTCCCAAACTAAACTTGCAGTGTTCACCTTATCCTGTGAAAACGAGTCCCAGAGCTTAATTAGTCCTTCTGTGAGAAAGTACTTCTGTTTGTTGTTTATCTTACACCCCCTGTTGAACAATCATCTCATTTGTTGCCTGCTTTGAAAGACTGTGGTAGCAACCACAAGATCAGTGGCAATATCATCTAAGTAAGGTGTTGAGACTGCAGTGTATGATACTGGCCCAGACCTCTGTACTAACTGGAACTCCACTAATTTTGGTGGTAATCATCTATGAAAGTACATGGCCCAATGAGGTAAGCTGTAGTATGAGTTCATCTTCAAAGATGCTGAGAAATTTTTTTTTTTTAAAGTGGGGATGATTTAAAAGAAAAAAAATAGGTTTCACTCTTGTGACTGAGAAATATTAACTTAGTCTTTTCCACTAAGAATTTGTGAGTCTTGCAGGGATTGAAACTCAGGTAAAGTTGAAACTATAAAAGAAAAAAGATTAAATACTATTCGTAGTTTAGGGGTGAAGTTTTTTGAGATACCTAAATAACCTGGAGTTCACACAAAAGAAAAATGCCATTGTGTTGTACATCTTAAAACAAAGCAGATTTTAAGAATGTGTTATGAAAATATTGCTGAACAGTACTTTTAAGTTTTGATTGCTCTGGAAATTATTATGAAGATCAAAAGTTTACACTCACCAATGACTTTCACGAACCAATAACTTTCATCAACCGTGATCATTAGGCAAAGCTGCTTTATGGTACAACTGATGAAATCTTCAGTCCAGGTTACAGGCTCCCAAGAGCATTGTGTCTCACTAATCACTATTAATGGCTATTTCATCAGTTACAGGAGCCAGCCTTTTGCTATCATAGTACTCCTGCATGCTGTTATCTAAAAAGATGAAAAAAGCAAACAAGGAAACTCTTTTTAGGGTTTCCTAAGTAATGGTCTATGAGAGAACAGCTTCACCTTTAAATTTTAGCAGTCAAAGCTCATTAGCCTGGGAATGGAAAAGGAGCAAGGAAGAGACGCTAATTCCTGCTCTTCAAGTCTTAAATGTTGCCTAAATGGCAAAAATTTGACAATAGTAAGAATACCCATAAAAATGATAACCAGTTTGCAAACAGGGAATAAGTACCTGGAATGAGTAAATTTTCCATCTCTAATCTAAATATCTGATAAATCTCCAAGAATTCACATTTTTAGGATGTTTTCTTTTTCTTTCCACTGGGGAATGCCTCAAGAAGTGATCCTGTCTCTATTATGATTCTGATAATACTTTTTTTAGTGGGTAACTATCTCACCTCTGATGAATAACAAGCCCCATTTCATTGCCTTGCATTTCTATAATCCAACTTTATGAAAAATACTACAGGCTCTCATGGTGACCAAGCATCATTTTTTCTGGTGAGGTTCTTTCCCCAGAGTGGTCACTTCTTGCTTGTGATCCAAATTTTCATTTGCTAGTTCAGTGTGAAGTAAAAAAAATTAAATCAGCTGTGGTATACTATACCATTTATACACCATTAAAAGAGTCAGACTATCACAGAACCTTGTCTATAAAGGTGAAATAACATCTGTATTGAGAACGGGCTTAACAAAAGTGTCAAAAAATTAAGCCTAACAATAACTGAAAAGAGGGTAATATAGATACAAATAAGACTAAAAAGCAACTTAAATTTTATCATGAGCCATTGACTGGAAAGGTTTAAAAAATGGTGGGGTTTTTCTAACAAATTTTCTACTGTTTGAATGCCTAAGAACTTAAACTCTTTTTAGTCAAGCCCATCACTTCAAAACATAAAAATAAAAGAACAATTCTGAAGAACAAGTCTGAAGAACTATATAGATCTTCTTCAGACATGTCTGTTGTGAAAGTTAATACTTGGAAAAGTTGCTTGTCTTTCATGGCTCGTGACACGTTCAGTGAAGATCATAAGGATGTTCTTGACTTTTATTCTTAAAGAAATAGCACCTGTCATTCATTTCTCTGTGCCCGCCTCTCAGAAACCAGAACAGGGGATGTGAGGTAGTGTTTGAGGAGCTACAACCCCATATTTCCACTTTTCCACAGCTTGTCTCACAGCAGAGAGCCTCAGCCAGTGCCTATGCCACTCACCTCAGCCCCATCACCCTGATGCACACGTGGGCACTGGTAGCCTCTCACATATGGGCACATGTCCAGCCTGGCACGTCTGGGAAGGCAGAGAAGTCAACACAATCTTGGACAATTTCATTGTTTGCTGAGCTTTGGAGCTCTCAAAGTGTTGTGGTTGCTCAGGGGTGCAGGGAAAAGGGCCTTCTAGTCCAAGATAAAATATGTCTGGATATGTCAGTGGTGTTAAAATGCTTCTGTATCTGAGTGTGTGTTGGAATGACTTCATGAGGAGTATTGGCCACAGTGTTTTAAACATGCACCATCTGCCTTTCCCTGCACTCCTGTTTCTGCTATTGAGAGCAGGCAGTTTAGCAGAGACATGTTATGCTCTCAAATACTGTCCTAAGAAGTATCTGGGGGCTTGTGTTCCTTTCCTTGATGAGTACATTCAGAAGTATTCCTGATGGTGAGAATACGTATAGTCATATTCTTACTTCTAAAAACCCCCCCAAACTAAAGCCAAAATAGCTGCTCTACTCTTAGGAATACTAGAACCATTTGGAGGCAGCACTTTTGTTTAAATCTTGACCAGCAGAAATTTATAACTGTGTATACCTGTGGTTTTATGTGACTCTCTTGCCCAGAACGGTAGATGCTTCAGATGAATCAACATTTTCAGTACCCAAAAACCACAGCAACATGTTCTTTATGAATGGGGTCTAAGAGCAATTGCTCTGCCAAAAGTTGTGCTGTGAGAACTGTGTCTATCGTCAGCTTCTGGCCCAATTAATATTTATTCATTTATTCAGTATGAAACAGTTCCAGTTAAAGTGCAAGTAAGAGAGCAGAGTTGAGGGGAGGTTTATTTGCTCTCAGTAGACATATGTGAATTAGTTCTGCCAATGTTCTGGGACAGCAGATTGTGAGCAAATGCTGATCCAAAAGTTTTCTGCCCATTCTGCATCTTACCACCTCAGAATCAATAACAATGTCCAAAGAGAAAGTACAGGATAGGGGGACATAAAAATATAAGAATTAAGGGTTGATAGGTTGCATTGGGAAAAATTGCATTATTGCAATACGTCTGTGTAGAAGAAACCAAAGACTGCAGAAGAATAAAACAAATTTGCAGAATGGTGTTGAGAAATCAAAGGCTAAATACATATACTGAAATTAAAAATCATGGGAAACATTGGTTGGAGAAGTTGCTTAGGAGAGTACATTGAAATGTACCTCGATATAACAGAAAGAACGGGTGGAATTAAAATGCGAACTAACTTTCAGGAAAAAAACACTTGACAGCAGGATGGTCTCCAAAAAACCCTAGGAGTCTCAGTTTTGTGTTAAAGTTGAACAAATAATAGATATTTTTGTTGTTGTATGAATCAAAGTGGAACAAGTCTAAATTAAAGTCTGTTGAAAGCAACAACAGAAATTCTGTTTTCTCACTAAAAGTTTCCCATTGTTTTGAGGAAAATTTTACCTTTTTCCATCAATTAAGTTTAGGTGAATATCTGAATGAATTATAACTTACTTGAAAAATATCAAACTGAAAAAAGCACTGTCTTTAAAAAATACATGTTCTAGAGTGAAAAAACTGTAAAATACATTATATTTCTTTTGGTTCACAGAAATGAGAATTTGTATTTACACTTTTTATTTATGCAGTTACAGAAGACTATGTCAATCCTTAATTTCAGACAGATCATCTTTAGACAGCTAGGCAAAGCAATGGCAAATCGTCTACCAGAGGCAATATTCAGAGATGGGAAAGTCAATAGATGGCTCTTATTGCTCTTTTCCACCTCACTTTGCGAGGTGAATAGTGAGAGGGAGTAGTGTCTTTCATAGGCTACGAAGACAGGATTTCAGCACCGGGGTTGACAGAATGCATCTAACCTGATCCTTCCCCACTGCCTTGCCCCTTTGCTAGTGTCCATACTACCGTCCTGTCCTAGAGTCCTCTTAGCACTTTGCCCCAGACTCTGACCAGAGCTGCCAAGTGGTGATTTCTGCCCTCAGAACAGGCACAACCACTCCAGCCAGAAACTCTCATTTATTACCTTTTTCCTCTGCTTTCTTCAAAGGTTTCAGATCATGTTCACTTCTATTAATCAACACTGTGAAGAAAATGTCAAACCTGAAGCTCTCATTTCAGATACCTGAATCCATGCCTTTGAGGTGCGACCTTGATTTATTGGCGCACATTTCTGAGCTGGTTACTCTGTACAAAGGGTGGTTTTGCTGCTCACACCTGCCTGGGTATCAGTGCTGCTCACGCTTGCCTGGAAGTTGTTCCTGATGGAGGTCATGCAGCTCATTTCATCTTTTGGAGCAAGATACACTTGGTACTATTTCTTCTTTCAGATTTCTTAATTTGCTGTTGTTGTTGGGCTACAAAGTTATTTTGGATGGAAAAAATATTAGTAAAAAGTTGTTTATGCACACAAGAACTTTGGGAGTTTGTTAGTCTGCTTAGCTACTCTGTTACGCTAGTTTTATGGAGATATGAACCAGTTTTGTTTGGGGTTTTGTACAAAAAAAGAAGGAACAAACCAAGCCTTTACAAGCCCATGAGGTTATGTAAGTTATTTGTCAGAACAGCAGATACAGAGCACTCACCAGCACCCGGGGCAGCCAGACCTGCTGGCCAGACTTCAACACAACTTTCTTGAAGAACTGAGGGCAGATCCACATCTCAGCTGCTAATGAGCTGAGGGAAAACAGTCACTTCCACGTGATCCTACTGCTGCACAGAAAGGGTTTCATTGTCATCAGTGAACACTAGACTGATGTGCTGGGGAAAGCACACTTTTCCTACCACTTACAGAAGAGCTGTCTTTTCCAGGACAGCTTGATAAAGCCCAGGATCATTCAGGCGAGTAAGAAGCTTAAAACACCCTTTATCTTCATGTAAAGGAAGTCCATGAGCTGTCTCAAACACACAGAGGAAGACTTTTCGGCTGTAATTCTAGATTTCAAATAACTTAGCCAAAATATGAGAGACACGGAAATCCAATAAGCCAGTCAAAGACCTTCCGAATACTTTTATGACTAAATACCACACTTAAGAGTGAAAAGATTCGGTTCTCCTTCTTACTGGGTTTGGGTAGGTTTGGCCTTGGACTAATAGCTATTTCTGTAGATATGAACTAGAATTTAGCTAGTAAAACAAACTGTGCCAGGCAGTGGCTCAGGCTGGTGCATGATCATTCATATTGGCTAATTTTAGGATGCCCCTTGGCACTAGGGCCCTGCTAGCCCTGGTGCAGGGACTGGGCAGGGACTGCTTCCTACTGACTATGGGATGGAGCCACCTCATTCTGGGAGGAGAGGTGAGAGGGGTAAGCACTGCAGATGAAAGCCATGTCCTGAGGATGGGAGATAGGCTTTTCTATTTGCTAATTTAAACACAACGCCTGAGCCCAGGACATCCAAGTGATCAAAATGTTTTGGTTTATCTTAGACCAGTTGCCTTCTGTTAAATGTAAATCACAACTAGGTACATCAATTACTTTAAGAATAAGTAGCTACATAAAGATTATTTGTTATTTTTGGTGGGGCTGTGAAGCCAAGTGAAAAGCTATGACTTTTTACAGTTAAAGAGGTAAGAAGGCGCATTCTCTGCTTGAAGGTACCTGGTGAAAATGCATAAAAATCTACATTTCAAGAAAAATCCTTTGACAAAATTATGACATGCTTAACACAAGCTCCATTTATTTGTTCATGTACTTGAAGTTCTATAGACAGAGTTATACATTCATAATAGTTTTCCTGAGTGCTGAGATTTTCCATTTGGGAATATGAGTGAAATGCAAGATGTTCACAGTCTCAATTGGCATTCTATATTCATAAGAAGGGTTCAGAGTAGTGACAGCATTTGCATACAAAAATCCAAGATATCTGTATTTTCCATAAGTACATAATTGATTGGGTGTCTCTGTTCTGCATTCAAATGTATTTCAATCTTGGCTGACCATTTCTACCACAAATTATTCCCTATGCAATTTTAATCTTGGCTGACCATTTCTACCACAAATTATTCCCTATGCAATTTGCTATTTCTGATCAAATTTTGAAAACAAAATTATTGATTTTGTGCTGTGCATTAATAATATGTATTATGAAATTTAGAAGCAATCAAACATTTAAGCTAATGTTAAAAAGAAAACAAGCAAAAAATCTGGCACAGTATCTGGATAGTATGTCACAAAATTGAGATACATTTAAGACCATGGGGAGTGTAACGGGCTAAAAAGAAAGCGGATTAAAGATGTTATTTGGCTTTTAGGGTAGGAATTGTTCTTTTTAACTGCTATTCCATGGTCTTTTACAACAGCCTCAGTTCTTTCCTTTCCAGTCAAACAGGCAATGTACTAGCTCTCCTAGATGAGATTTCTCAATGATAACTGCCTGACACTACTCCTATATGCTCTGAAGCCTAGAGGACCACTGGCATTGTAGAAGGACATATAACATTGAAGGAGCAAGAACAACTCTGGCCATCTCCTAACAGTGAGTCAGTTTATGTTCCGCAATCTGGACTGCCACTTTCCTTAATCCTAACCCAGAATGATTAAATTCCTGGTATGAGTACCACAGTGTTGTAAAGGACCATGGAGTGCCATTTAAACACCAGTACCAATCCCTTCTTTTCTCTAAAAGCCATCTGACATCCTCAATCATGTAGCTTCCCGCAGCATGAGACTGTTCAGCCATAACCATAGAGCTAGTCCTAACCTGATATGTCCAGAAACCTAGAGGATCATTCCCCATAGTAGAAGACAATATAACACATAGAGGAAAAAACCTCTTTCTGTCTGAGGAGGACAATTAATATCCATTAAACTACTATCTGTTGAGACTGCTATGTTCTTCAGCCATAACCCCCACACCAAGCAAAGGTTGCAAGCAGGATAGTAAATTTATCTTATAGATAGGAGGGAGGAATAGATTTATTTCTATACTAGGTTTTCCATGGCCTTTTACAGCAGGGGCACTTTCTCTTGATTCTGGAAATTTACTATAGGCTAAGGCTGGCAATCCAGATGGCTAATGGATTCTGGAGTATTTGATATTCCCCAATACAGGAAGAGGATAGAGTCTCTTTTTTCATTAGGCGTTATTTTTGTAAAGTTTTTTCTTTATTCCTTTACAAGCTATGTGCCATTCCTCAGAGAGAGAGAATGGGTTAAAGCCAAAAAAATGAATAATTAATGTAACTGAAAAAACAGCAATTGTTCAGATAAGACTGTTGGAAGATAAACAACAACATCATTGAAGGACTTTATTATTAGCTTGCTTGTTTTACTCATATCAAAGAATTAATACGGTTAAATATATGGGATTTTTGATTATTTGATTCAAACTTCCTGTGTCAAAAATACACAGATTTTATATTTTATGCCTCAGAGTTCTAAAGCTAATTTAAATACTTCAGGCTACAGATTGATGTTTTGTTAAGTTTATAAAGATGTTGCTTATGTTCAGTAAAATGCATTAATTTCTAAATCTGTAAATTTATCAAGAGTGAGAGTCATTCAGGAGAGTCATTCATCTAATATATACCCTACTGGATAATCTCCTTTATACTTGGCATCTTCTTGTTAACAAAGTAATAAAGTAATTTATTGTGAAGTCCCATTTGTTTGGGTGAACAGAAGTATTTTTATGTAAGTCTGGCACTGAAACGGATGAAATAGTCTGGAATGAACACAATTTTACAAACATAAATGAAACATCAAATTACAATACACCTAATCTGAATAGACAATACATCTACATAAATTCAGAGTGAATCACTTCTGTTCAGTTTGTGACTAATGTTAGCTTTTTCACTGTCAATCTAGCATGCTAAGGCAAACTTTTGAAAAATTAGTATTAGAACAGATTGTTTCAATAATCCATCCTGCAAAAAAAGCCAGTCATGTTGACAAAGGAAATGTCACCATGGTCTTGGATGATTTTAAGGCTGTGTTTACGTATGATCCCATCCATACTGTCTCTAGACTTATACATCTGGGGATATCCAGTGCAGACATCCAGGTACCAGATGTGAGTCAGCTCAGGGCAAGATGCAGATTTTACTTTTTTCATGCCTACTTCTCCATGGTAACTCAGAAGATATCTGTGCTCACATAACGCCCTTTCTCTGCCTCATTCAGCTCCAGCTGATGAATTCCTTATTATGCCAGAAAGTCTTCTACGAGGCCTTAAGCACATGAC
This sequence comes from Nyctibius grandis, assembly GCF_013368605.1. Lineage (NCBI taxonomy): Eukaryota > Metazoa > Chordata > Aves > Nyctibiiformes > Nyctibiidae > Nyctibius > Nyctibius grandis. The sequence goes on from NC_090659.1 coordinate 109,948,631, forward strand.
CTTTCATTTTATAACCATTAAATTTAATCCCATTTCCATCACTGAAGTCCTCAACATCATGCTGTTCTTCCTGACCTGCCTGTTTGTTGACAAAGCCTTCACGGTATTGGAAAGTTTTATCATCACATAATTGTTTTTCAGCTAATATAATTAATGAAAATATTAATAAATGAATCTTAGGAGCAATTTTTTAGGAGCCTCATTGCGACTTATCCTTTGAAGAATACTATTTTTATTTCCTCTTTTAGCAGTTCCCTACTTACCTTACCTCAGCTACACTTACACATTACCCACATTACACTTAGCTCTCTCGTTCTTCAGCTTCAGTATGATTTTCTTAATGTAAAATGCTTACTATACTTAATTTAATAAATAATTTTATTTTTCAAAGAACAGTCAGAATTGCTTGACACAACTTCAACAAAAACATGTTGCACTTTTTCATTTACCTCTGTGTCTTTTGTAATTTTTTTCTTCAAAATTTGTTTGAAAGCTGTAAGGTCAAATCCATCCTCCAAACTTAAACACCTGACCTACACTTCCAAATTCAAGTGTCCAATGAATCAGTTCTCCTAAAATGCCTACATTCACTATGTGCAAGAGAGAAAAACAGATGTTTTAGAAATCCTTCAGAGGAAGAGTCTGCCTGCATTACTACAGTGCTAAAACACAGGCCCTCTAAAAGTCTTCACTTTTTAAAACTGTAAGGAATACTTTTATGCAATTTTGTATCATTAACTTATTTTGCTTGTTTTCACCTTTCTTAAATATGTTTTGATTTTATTTTTCCATGATTTTCCCCCGTGTGAGGGTGAGATTCATCTCAACTAATCTTAATTGTCCAAAATTTATGTGGTTAGTATAAGGCAGTGGTCCCAACATCCCCTACGGTGAACAGAGAGACCAGAACTTCTCAAAAGTAGCCTACCCTAAAGCATTCTTCAAAATAGGTGAGATTAATTAAACTTGGTTATAACATATTTCTTTCCACTGACTACACAGGAAACTAGACAATTATCTTCAAATAAGATGCTTAAAGTTTAAATGGTTAAAATTTTAAATGGTTGAAGTCAGGCAAGATTAATTCCATCCTAAAAGCTGATTTTTTCCTTTTTATATTAGTTAGTGTTTTATCAAATCAACTTCTATTTCTTTTTTTTACCACAGATGTATCCTAAGTCCTTTTGCATTACATCTCTGTCCTTCCTATTGTTATATATTGTTCTGTTTATTACTGTCCGAGTAGATCTTATTTACCCACGCTTTTAGATTACTGTTGATAATAATAAAATAGGAGTAACCCTAAAATTCTGCTATAGCTAGCAGAATCACAACCCTGAACTTCAGGAGGGCCAACTTTGGCCTTTTCAAGCAATTGCTAGGGGAAATCCCATGGGACAGGATACTAGAAGGTAAGGGGGCCCAAGATAGTTGGTTAGCGTTCAAGGACTGCTTCTTCCGAGCTCAAGATCAGAGCATCCCAGCAGGTAGGAAGTCAAGGAAGGGGACCAAGAGACCTGCATGGTTGAACAGGGAACTGCTGGGCAAACTCAAGTGGAAGAAGAGGGTGTACAGATCGTGGAAGGAGGGGCTGGCCACTTGGGAGGAATATAAGTCTGTTGTCAGAGGATGTAGGGAGGCAACTAGGAAAGCTAAGGCCTCCTTGGAATTAAACCTGGCAAGAGAGGTCAAGGACAACAGAAAGGGCTTCTTCAAATACATTGCAGCTAAAACCCACACTAGAGGCAATGTAGGCCCACTGATGAATGAGGTGGGGGTCCTGGAGACAGAGGATAAAAAGAAGGCGGACTTACTGAATGCCTTCTTTGCCTCGGTCTATACTGTTGGAGGCTGTCCTGAGGAGCCCTGGACCCCTGCGGCCTCAGAAGAAGTCAGGATAGAGGAGGAATCTGTCTTTGTAGATGAGGGCTGGGTCAGGGACCAATTAAGCAACCTGGACGTCCATAAATCCATGGGCCCTGATGGGATGCACCCGCGGGTGCTGAGGGAGCTGGCGGAAGTCATTGCTAGGCCACTCTCCATCATCTTTGCTAAGTCGTGGGCAACGGGAGAGGTGCCTGAGGACTGGAGGAAAGCGAATGTCACTCCAGTCTTCAAAAAGGGCAGGAAGGAGGACCCGGGTAACTATAGACCGGTCAGCCTCACCTCCATCCCCGGAAAGGTGATGGAGCAACTTGTCCTTGGTGCTGTCTCTAGGCACATCAAGGATAGGGGGATCATTAGGGGCACTCAGCATGGCTTCACCAACGGGAAGTCTTGCTCAACCAACTTGATAGCCTTTTATGAGGATGTTACCCGGTGGATAGATGATGGTAAAGCTGTGGATGTGGTCTATCTCGATTTCAGTAAAGCGTTTGACACGGTCTCCCACAGCATCCTCGCAGCTAAACTGGGGAAGTGTGGTCTGGATGATCGGGTAGTGAGGTGGATTGTAAACTGGCTGAAGGAAAGAAGCCAGAGAGTAGTGGTCAGCGGGACAGAGTCCAGTTGGAGGTCTGTGTCTAGCGGAGTTCCGCAAGGGTCGGTTCTGGGACCAGTTCTATTCAATATATTCATTAATGACTTGGATGAGGGATTAGAGTGTGCTGTCAGCAAGTTCGCTGATGACACAAAACTGGGAGGAGTGGCTGAGATGCCGGAAGGCTGCGCAGCCATTCAGAGAGACCTGGACAGGCTGGAGAGTTGGGCGGGGAGAAATTTAATGAAATATAACAAGGGCAAGTGTAGAGTCCTGCATCTGGGCAAGAACAACCCCATGTACCAGTACAAGTTGGGGACAGAGCTGTTGGAGACCAGCGTAGGAGAAAGGGACCTGGGGGTCCTAGTGGACAACAGGATGACCATGAGCCAGCAGTGTGCCCTTGTGGCCAAGAAGGCCAATGGCATCCTGGGGTGTATTAGAAGGGGTGTGGTCAGCAGATCGAGAGAGGTTCTCCTCCCCCTCTACTCTGCCCTGGTGAGGCCGCATCTGGAGTATTGTGTCCAGTTCTGGGCCCCTCAGTTCAAGAAGGACAGGGAACTGCTAGAGAGAGTCCAGCGCAGAGCCACGAAGATGATTAAGGGAGTGGAACATCTCCCTTATAAGGAGAGGCTGAGGGAGCTGGGTCTCTTTAGCTTAGAGAAGAGGAGACTGAAGGGTGACCTCATTAATGTTTATAAATATGTAAAGGGCAAGTGTCAAGAGGATGGAGCCAGGCTCTTCTCAGTGACATCCCTTGACAGGACAAGGGGCAATGGGTGCAAGCTGGAGCACAGGAGGTTCCACTTAAATTTGAGGAAAAACTTCTTTACTGTAAGGGTGACTGAACACTGGAACAGGCTGCCAGAGAGGTTGTGGAGTCTCCTTCTCTGGAGACATTCAAAACCCGCCTGGACGCGTTCCTGTGTGATATGGTCTAGGCAATCCTGCCCCGGCAGGGGGATTGGACTAGATGATCTTTCGAGGTCCCTTCCAATCCCTAACATTCTGTGATTCTGTGATTCTGTGTAATTAATACATATATTAATCCGTCCGGTTCATACTGGCTCTCCCCTTGTTCTCTGCTTTGGCTAACTTTAATTTTTGTTTGTTAACAAATCTGAATTATTTGCATGCAAGTAGATTTGAGTGATTTAGTACCCGTCAGCTGTAGTCCATGGCTGTAGCCATGGTTTCTGTCAGAATTACAAAAAAGGTCAGATCAGCAGGAAAGTATTGTAAGTATTCAAAAATCTTGATCAAGGCTCAGAAAACCAACTAGTTTGTATTTAAATTGGAGAGATTAATAAATACATGTTTTAAGATCTATTTGCCTTGTGTTTTATAAGTCTTTGAGAATTGCAATCCAATGACTTTTCTCCACAGCCTTATGGAAAATGTGAAATATTCATAAATGCCAAAAAAAAAAATGGGGGAGAGAGAGAAAGGCAGTGGAGATGCTACAGAATAGCACAACTACCAAAGCTAAAGCTTTCAGTCTTTTTTTTCATGTTAAAACACTGAGTGATTGCAAGAGTGTTTGAGAATATTATTACTTCTTAGTTTTCCCTAGCTCTTTTTGTGGATTATAATGTTTTCCAATAATCCTCTACATATTTCTGTGAGTTCTTAAGATCTCCACTAATCTCATTTTGATTGGTTTATGGCACACTACTTTTCAGAGCACCTTAGTCCAGCTGCTAGATTTTTCCCCACAAATAATCCTGTTTTCAATTCTATTCTGAAGTAAATCTATTGTGTTGAGCTCTAAGTCTGCTTGTCTGCTAGTGACTTTGACACTTGACAACCCCTCTGAAAATCCCATTCAGGTGCAGGGCTTCATGCAATTTTCATACATGTCTCAACCTGTTAAACTTTTTCAGAACGCTGGGGGCATGAATGTATCTAGGCTGGGTAATGAGGGAAGCCTTACTAAATTCCCTTTAAGTGTCTGTCTTAATCTAAGTGATTGTCAAAAAAAAAGAAATCCTCAAGAATAAAAAAAAAAATTGTTTGAAAAATGAGATACAATCATGGGTTCTCTACGAACGTAAGAAAAAAATAACCTGGCAGGTAGGTTAATAGGCACACATCTCTTCAGACAGGCACACAGGGATGGATCAGCCTGGTAGCCTCCCTGCACTTTTGAAGAGGTCTCTCATTAGAAACATTAGTTTTTATTGTTATCTATTTGTGCTACATAGCACTGGGAGCCTCCTACTGAGACTTCAGTACCATTGTGGTAAACACGAGCACACAGCAAGAGAGTGCTGCTGGCCTCAACATGTTTCCAGCCTCAATGGTCAGTGAAGAGCAAATAATTGCATTTATCCCGGTGTGCGCAAGGAGCGGAAGCATCCAATGAAGAAAAAACTTGCTCTGCAATTTGGCAAGGGTGTCTGTGGTGGAGCCCAGCTTGGAGTCACTGCTTAGGAGATGCTGATCTGCCAGTAGGACTGTTCCTCTTTCAAAGTGCATCATGAGCCCAAAGTTCAACGTTTTTTTTCTTTTCTTCATATTATTCAATCCTGCACAGGGATATATGTGCATTAGCCCTTGGAGAATTAAATCTGGGTATCAGAGGAAGGACAAATGCTGTATGCAGAGGATGATCCTTCAGGGAGCAGTCATGCTAAGGCAGCTGTATGGCTTCTGATAACCAAGCCAGTTTGGGCATTCTTTCATAACGTTGTAGTTGTGTTGGTGGATTCTCAAAGACTCTTCAATAAGAGAGATAGTTTCCAGGACTTTTCTTTAAATCCTGAGATTTATTAGAGGTATGTGGTGTATGCAGCAACTGTGCCTGGAATAGACATCTCAAAGTTTCAGCTCATGGAAAAAACTGATTGTCTTATTGGCATTTCACTTCTATTTGTCTCTCCTTTTAGCCTGTTGTTAGAGACTTCTGGAGAAAAGGAATGCTTCCCAAAGAAAGATAAATGAGGTAAGTTACCAAATTAGTTAATTTCAGATGCTTTTGTTCAAGTGACAGCTCTAAAGGACAGCAAGCTAAATGACTCAGAAGCGTGAGAAGAATTTGAATGCAATTTATTATCTTGACACTTATTATATAATCTTTGTTTTGTGCTGTGCTTCAGAAACTGCCTCATTAAATAAATTTCCAAACATTCAATTTTTTTATTACTTAAATCTATTTTTAAGCAATTTCTTTTTCAACTTGTGAAGATTCATTTTTCACAGACACCTGAGGACAGTTCACAGGATTTTTATACACAACTTCATCACATGTTGCATACACAGCAGAGGCACCAATTTCAGAATTGCTGTTTCAATAGTTTTTGTCAACTTTTCCCCCTACCTTTTTTTAGATTTGAGCTCTGCTGGCAGGTTCGTATGCATTGGATTCTCTCACATCTTTGTCTTTTGATTCAGGTTATCCCAGGGCTGGATACTGGCATAATTTTTAGTTTCCCTTTTCTCTCCATGTCAAGGTCAGATTTTGGGAGCGGGTCTGGCAGAGCCAAGCAGCAGCATGCTATTTCCCCGTACCTCTGCAGGTTGCAGGGGGTGCAGGCAGAAAAAAAACATCAGAGCTGCCTATGAATGACAGACCCAGATCTGAGATGCTTGACTTCTTTTATCTGTGTTATTTGGACAGAATCAGATTGAGCATCAACTTTATCCACAAGAAGCTGAGCTTACACAAATGGAGACCGCAGTGATGGCCTAGTGTAAAAAGATGTAGAACAAAACATTACAAATCTTGACAATAGGCACAGAGATCAAAAAGTTAAATATCCTGATGGTCTATACCTTTAACCAGATAAAAGCCTATTCTATGCATTGTATAAATGTTACCTTTTCAGTCTAATTTATGTCACTATTGTTGAAAAGTTCACGGGAAAGAAAAGTAGAGCACATGCAATGATATGATTGGTACTTTGCCATTAATCAGGTAAGCATGTTTTTGCTTATCTTACATAAGAATCGCCACAGTGGATCAAACCATCTGCTTTCCAGCAGTGATCAAAAAGCATGGGGCATTGTATGGGAAAAGGGTAAACATATATGGCATTTTTCTGATGGTTATCCCAGCCCATTACTATTTGCAGATCAGGCACTTCCTGAGCTGGGAATTTTTTTTATGACATTAGCAACTCTCAGTGTATTTCTCTTCTGTGATGTTTTCCAGCCTCTCCTTGAAGCCATGTAAACTTTTACCATCCATAACTTGTGGTGAAGAGTTCTGCCTCTCAACTGCAACACCACCTGCAAGAAAAGTCTCTTGTTTCTTTTCAGCCTAACTTCTGGTAGCTTTATTCAATGTACCTACTGCCGTAATAAAGTATCTTAGGGAGCCATAGTGGGAAAAACTGGTAATGGAATGCAGCACTATGTAGGAGGCCGTAAGTGTTTTGTGAAGTCAGGTCCCAAGTGACAGCAAGTGAGCAAGTGAGAGCCCCATCTCTTCATAAAGATGTCTGAAGAACATGAAAGTGCAACTATGCTAGTGAGGGGAAGGAGGTTTGCCTCCTGTGATCAGAACTGATATGGTTAAATATAACTCTAACACCTCTTCTGCTCTTTCTGCCAGGTTCAGTATGCATCTGGTCTCATAGTTTGGGAAATCAGATACTGAAAGGATTGTTGCATTTAAATAAATATTTTAGTACCTGTAATAATGCTGTAGCTATGTCATAACCAGAAAAGATGAATTTTAATAATTTAATAGTAAAGTTCACATTGTTGCTTCTGCAAGGAATATTATATGTGGACTTACCTAGGGAAAGGGGCTGAGGACAGTGGGTCTGTAGCTATCTCACTGCTGCTTCATACTCCATAGGTAACCCCTCCCTCTCTAAGCCCCTCTGCAGCCTCCTTCCATCGAGGGACTCAGCCAGCTGGATCACCAGGCTGAACTGCCTGGTTGACAGTGTCATAAGGTTTTGGGTCAACAGGAGATGGCAAAGCAGCACCACTGAGGACCGAGCCCAGGAGCTTCAGGGGCCAACCCTTCCCCTCCTACCCTACCAGCAAAGGTTCCAGGGTGCCTGTAGAGTGGTGAGTGTCACCAAGCTCCTCAAATCCCAGCTATCTTTTGTGTTTCTTAGCCAATAAATAATTGCTTCAGACTTTTTGGTGTGCATATCCTTCTTGCACAGTCTCTTTATGCAGAGCTAAAGATGTCCAATGTGACTCAGAAGAGGTCAGATTGTTTAACCTCAAGCTTCTCTTATTTTAACAAAACTTGAGGAATGCTCATCACTTGGTAACTTGTAAATGTTAAAAGTTCACTGCAGTCTGATCCAATGAGAGAAGTAAGAAAGTGAGATGAAGCTGTAGGTCACCCAGCTTTTCTCCTTGACCACCAAGTACCTGAATATTTAGTCTATTCTCATTCTGCTTGTCCTTATTTTTCTCATCATGTACCTTCCACAGGTAAAACTAAGCTTTCTCAGAAATGAGGATGGATCACAGGATGGATGTTGCTGCTGTGCTTAGATCTAAACCAACATAGTGTTTTCCTCCCATGCAAAAGATTTTTCTGCAGAGTGGAGCTTCTGCTTTGACTTTCAAAATCCACAAGACAATGTCCGAGCCAGACATTTTAGCTGCAGCTCAGACAGTCACCACAGAACTGAGGAATAATATTTGGACTTATTCTGTATTATACCTTTTGGTTTTAGTCTGACAATCTCAAATATTATTTATAATGAATTCTTACCCTTATATTCTTCTGTATGCACAAATCAAAAATACAAAAAAAAATGAAGACCTAAAACAGGGGAAGCTTTGTCATACTCTTGTTTTTCATTAGAACAGTGTTTTTTTATAGAACTACAGATAACTACTTTTGCAAGGGAATTTAGCACCTGGCAGGCTGGGTAGCAGGGCAGTTTCTTCTGGGTTATATCCCATCCTCTGCATCGCAGAAACGCAATGGTATGAACACGCCATGGTGAGGTTCAGTGTTTGCAGTCTGCAAAAAGCTCCAGTTGTGGCGTCTTGCACTGATATAAGATGGTAACTGTTGCTCCAACAAGCAGAATGAAAGATTTAATGCTTAAATATAGCTTTGATGGACAAAAAAACCAGAAGCGCAAGGTATTAGGCTTTGACAAGATATTCATAGCAGCAAAATGTAGCAGTAAACCTAGTTTTCCAAACATCTACTTAAAAAAACCCTACACAAACTCTGGAGTCTCTTCTTGTTTATTAATTTTATCCTGTCTCTTCTGACAAACTCTGGTTTTAGCAGTCATTTCAATGCATTGCAATGCATAAGGCACTGATGAAAACTCTAGTAGTCGTGCTTATTTACTGTGTGGTAAGAAACTGGTTTCTCTTTCTTCCTTTTTTCTAAGCTTAACATTTTCTATTGCAGGGAGATAACCAACATGAATGATAACCTAATGGTGGGCAAACAGCTGTAAGGAATCCAGTTTTTAATGTACTGCGTCAGAGATTGAGAGCAAGAATACAGATGTCTTTGGGGATCCTTGGTAGGCAAATCATTAGTCTAGTCCTGCAGGCTTACATGATTTGTTATGCATAATTGCAGATAACTAGATTTTTCTAAAGATTAAGAACAATACTAGTGTGTTAACAACACATTGAAACAGCTCATTCCTTATTGGCCACTACTGAATTGCAGCAGTGTTTCACTTCCCTTATTACTGTAATAACACTTTTTCTGGAAGAGTTCTTTAAAGCTGGTGATTAAAAAGAAAGAAAGGAAAGCCAAAAGGTAAACTGAAATTTTCTCTAGTAATTAAGTTTTGTTAGCAGATAGTGGTATTGGAGGACAAAGTTCTTCCTAGTAGTGAACACTTATGGACTGCATGACACTTAAAAATAAATGCTGAGAAATTCAAAGGTAACTAAGGACTTTGGACAGTCAATTTTCTAAAAAATTAATGGGACTTATATAGAGGGAGATTTGAAAACCTCCACCACAGAGTTTATTGTCCAGCTGTCTCCTCAGATGGTTTGTGATCAGAAATGGAAGGAAATTGTAAAGAGATCTGAGGAAGGCATTACTAATACTGTCTTGTGGAGATGTTGGAACACAGTAATTGGAGTTCAACCTGCTAAAAGTACAGATTGTTTAGTGTGACACCCTGTAGAAGAGAGACCTGCTCTGCATTCACTACTCTGAAGCACATCTTCCCAACAGACCATCGTGTCAGCGGTGGAGGCTGCACCAGGGCCCTCGTGGAGCTGCCTGGAGGATGGCTACCCTCCCTCTGGAAACAGCATCTTATTATAGCCTGAATAATCTAATTTCAGTTCCAGCCACCAGATCTTCTCATGCTTCATTCACTAGATTCAAGAGCTCTTGTCACAAGCCAAGGAAAAATGGAAACAACGACCTCCTCCTTCCAAAGCTTTCTGAAGCTACTCATCACAAGTGTTACTCCTCTGGCTCTGACCCCTCTGGGATGGATTCTGATGTCCTTCCCCCCATCCCAGGCATTTATGGTTCCTCCTGTCCCTTACTGTGGTCCCTGCAGTAGGTCTGGTGTAGGTGCTGATCCTCTGCTCTCACAGAGCTGCCTAACCAGACACCTGAGGCAAAGGACTGCTATTTAGGACAAAAGCTTTTAAACACGAAGGCTATCCATTTCTGTTCTGTTATCCTCAGTTTCAGGGCTATTTCCCCTCCCTAATGCAGGCTGGTCCCTCACTGCCATCCTCAGGGCTTTGACAGGAAATTTTCATCAGCCCATTCAAACTAGCCGAGGCAAACATGGGACTGCAGTTCCTCATAGGTGTTTTTTTTTGACTAGCTCTTTACATTACCTCTGAGTTAGCTTATTTCATCAGAAAAATTCTTTAACTCCTCCATGGAGACAGGGTCTAATCTGTCCACAGAGACACATGTAACCCTTGTTTGGCCTATAGAACAGCTTCTGAGTTACATTTAATATTTATCTACTTGATATTATGGAAGTGATTATTCCCTGGGTTTCTATCTTTTGGCATGCCCATTACCAAAGGTTTTACCCATGTGTTTAAATTCCCATTCTCTTTGTTTCCTTCTCATTCGTACGAAATGAATCAGAAAAGGATGTGCTCCACCTCGAAGAAGAGTATTTCATGCAGCTTAACAGGACAGTAAGAGCTACCATTGTCCCAAAAGGAAGGCATGGATGAATCAAAACTTATAGTGGGGATGAGGTGGAGGAAACAATAACTGGCCTGGATGGTAATACAGATGTACTGAACAGGATGATCTGGGCAAACATCAGATTCAAATATGAGTTCATACCTCTCTAGATAGTTCAAAAGCATGGCCATGTAAGGGGATTAAATCACACCCCAGCCCTCAAAGATAATCCTGCTTTATAGCACCAGCTAGCTCTCCAGGAACATGGGGAACTCACTGATTTACCCCTGATGTCTGACTTTTACCCATGAAGTTAATGCACATGTTTGCTAAAGCATCCAGAACTAGGGGTGACAAATCCCCCTTTTATAAATTTCACGTGGACTCCCAGGGAGGCCAGAGAATTTGGACACATTAACTTCGTAGCATGCACTGAATTCAAATTGCCTTCTGAAGGCTTTCAGAGAAACCTGCAGTCGTTATATGGGACACTTAGCCTTTCTCCAGGCTCTCACATTTAGATACTGCAATTCTTAATTCCGTGCTTCTGATTTAGTCTGGATCTGACTCTTTCTACAACACAACTGAAAAGATTTTATTATCAAATGGAAAGCCAGTTCAGAAAATAATGGCTGAATCTTCCTTTGGGAAAACAAAACAAAACCAAACCAAACAAAAAAAAGTTGTGTTTCTTTATTGATCGAAGTACTAGGGCTAAACTCAGCTTGATGTCTTCTGGAGAGATGCTCCATTGTGGGGTCCCACCAGTGAGATCGTGCTGCTGTCTGATAAACTCGTGTTTTCTTAGTTGTCCTGTCCTGTCCTGGAGGACTGTGTGGAGACAGCCTCAGAGATGACTCAGTTCCATTCTGCAATCAGGAACAGAGTACTAAGGGACACGACAATGCATTTATGAAAGTTTCATTATGAAAGTTCAATATCTCTTGTTCTGTTGCCGTTGGCTTTACTGGTCCAGGAGAAGAATTTCTGCATGCTGTTCTCTTTGTCTAGGATAGTCAGGACAGCATCCAGCTATGTTTGAGTACTCTACTGAACAGGTTTGAATGCAGAAGCATGACTAAGCTGAGTCCTGTATTGGGACTTTTTGGCACTAAGTTAAATTGAAAATCTCCACAATGGAGCTCTAATTTCCATCAAAAAATAGAAAAGTGTATTTTCCTTTTCAACTTTTCTTCTTCAACGTGCTTTCAGAATATTAATTAGTTAATCCCACAGTGATTCTGGCATTCGAACTTTTCCTACAATAATGATAAAAACTTTCTGTAAATGTTAATGTGCCACTGAACTTTGAAAATGGAGAGACTGTACTGGAAAAGGGATGTATTCTGTCAACAAAAAAGCTCTGTCTGAAGCATAAAGGGTAAAGAATGAAAGATTATGCATAATAATGTTGTTCAAAGATATTTAAAGGTCAGACGTAAATTTTAAAACTTTCTCCTTCTGAGGAGACATGTGTTCCCCCTTTGAAATGTTGTTATCAAGCCCTTCTCCGGACTTTCTATGACCCAGGCCTTCCATTTTATCTCATTATGTTGAATATCATCCAACTCTAAAAATGAGTGTTCATTAGATTGACTCAGTGTTAGTGAAACCCTCCTATAGCAAGAAAAAAACAAAACAAACCAAAATAACAACTTCTTCATTTGCAGACCAAGTTTCATATAATGAAAATGCTAATATGCTCAGAGTGAACTACTAGAAGTTGCCTTAATCTTTATTCTTCAAAGAGGGTACAGTCCAGAGGAGTGCTGAGAGACCAGCTGAAGCCAGTAGAGGTACTTAGCAGGACTCTGTTTTGCTATCATGAAACTGGTCTGCCGAGTGGGCTCCAAAAGGAAGCACAACAGCAATGGGCATTTGCCAGTTGCTGGGTATTTAGGGTCAGAAAGGAATTTAGCGCATCCCAGGTGGTGATGAACGGATGCCACCAGCTTTTGTTTTCACCTGGAAGTATTGGTGCCAGGCAGAACCTCACTCTGTATCGCAGATACCTTCTCCTCAGTAGGCGAAACCCACACATGATGACCAAAAAAAGTACTAATGCTGTAACAGAAGACTTGAAACTACCAAAGAAACCAACCAAAAATAAAAACAATGTATAGGTAAAACAAGGACTCTTCTCCAAACAAGCTGAGCACTCTGGGGAAGCACAAGGGGTTTCAGAAGTTCGTTAAGGCCTTTGTTTATGTAAGGTACTTAACACCCTGTTCCTTGGGCCTGTGTCAGTCCCTTCAAACAAAGATTTCAAAGCATTAAGTACTATTAAAAAAAAAACAGTGAAAGGCAGAGCATTAGAGTAAGCAGTTAGTGAGCTTGCTCTGACATCCTCTGGTGTAAATCAGGAGTAATTCCACTGAGCTCACGATTTCATCCTGTGCTATTCCCAGTGGAATTTTAAATGGTGTGACTTTATAAACAGTGTAAAACCAGAACGAGACCCTGAATCAGACCTTGTCTCTGTACAAAGGGTGCTGAGATGACTCCTTGATCCTTGAGCTTTCCTTCCTTCTTACATTGCCAAACTGAATATACTCGGATAAAAGCCAGCCAAAAAACCCTGCCATGCACATCGCAGAAACAGAAGCTGAACACTAGACACTCCTGATGATCCCACTCTTTCAAGGAAAGATTGAACACCTGAAAACTCACGATGTGTTCTTGCGTCTCCCCTCCACCTCTGCCCAGTGTTTTCCCAGCAGCAATATGTGTCTGCACCCAATTTCTTTTGCAGGATTGTGCAGGATCCTTCCCCTGTGACAAGGATTAATTGGGCTCTCACTGAATGAGACTGTGAAACCGATGACTTGGCCTTGGTGTACAGCAGCTAGCATTGGTGAGCTGCTGTTTTTACTTGCCATAAATATTTCATAGTAAAGAGAGGTAAACTCTAAAAAAGAGGATAGCTGAAATCACTGTGGTTTACAGCTCTTCACAGAGAATTTTGTAGTGAGGACCCTATCTGAGGAATACTTCCCAGCTGCTGTCTTCTTCCCTCCCTGCAAGCATGGCCAGCTGGCTGAGTAAGAGCTTGCAATTCTCCGCAGAGCTCAGTCCTGCCTGAAAGGTTTCCATTTAAATATTCAGTTTTTGTTCATCGTACTTAATGACCATTGCAATTAAATACAACTTACATACTAAATTTCCAATGACCTTGTGCTGCCTTGAGATCATTTAGCTTTAATGAAGACAGAAACAGGAGATAAGGTCAAAGAGTCAGTTCTCTATTGAAGATTTATGTTCTGCAAAGAGATTTGGGGACTGAATTTACCTTTCCCATCCAGTACAGGGGCACCTGCTGCAGGTTCAGGCACATTTTTGCAGTGTTCAAAGATGACTTGCTGCTTTTGGGGCTATTCTGTGTTGAGAAGAAGAGAACTAGGGGCAGCAATTGCTGAGGATTATTCTGCCCTAGTGGGTCCATGCTCCTGCAGTGTCTCAGAAGGAGTCTGAACACAACCGAGAGATTTTGACTCTTACAATGGACTCAAGATGTTCCAGGAAAAAAAAAACAAACCACCTATTCCCACAGTCCCAGATACAGGAAATAGAACCCATTTGCCCTGACTGACACCAGTCTCAGTCCATCACCTGGGCAAACTGGATCCTCAGGTGACAAGTTCATCCTGTGGAAGGTTCTGAGTGTTTTTCAACCAACTTACGAGAAGTGAATGAATAGCTGGTGTATGGTGTCAGTCTCTTAAGGGTGGCTACATTGCTTTCCCAAAACGAGAAGCTAAGCAGCCTTCAGTATTAAGGTAATTTAAGAAAAAAACATTACCTTCCTTGCCACAAGTCAAGAAGTATATCCAGGCTACAGGGGTGCTTTTCGTACACAGGTAAGAAATAATCTGCTTCTGCTGTTGACCTAACTTACTGAGGAAAATTTTGCAGCTGGTGAACAATCAAAGAGGATATTTTCTTAGGAATATTTTCTTAGGATATTTTCTTAGGATATTTTCTTAGGAATAAAAAAGGATCTTCTCTTAATAATCTTATTGAAATTCTGCTGTGGCAAATTCCTGGAGACAATGAAGCTCACTCTAGAAGACAGACTGACAGACCAACATGAGTTAAATATGAGAGCAGAAGAAATGATGCAGGGCTCTCCCTTGCAGAGCTGTATGAATTACTTGTTGTGATTCCTTTTGTTGAATTTAGGTAGTGATTCTCTTTGTTGAATGATTCTGAGCAGATGGTGCCTTCAACTTTTTTTCAGGTTTGTTTATTTCTATTTAATCAATGAATGTACTGGATTCTTGGGAGCTGTGAAGTACTGCTACAAGTTTGAAATATGTGCCATGTGATCAATCATCCAGATTATGTGGACTTCTTATTTTACCCTAGAAAACAGTAACTCAGGCAATGAAAACTGATGTTACAGAAAAAAAGAAGAAAAAGCAAAAAAGAAAAAAAAAGAAAAAAATCCCCTATGTTTTTAGTATCTTTGGAGAACTGGCAGGTAATGCCAATATGAAAAAAGGTGCAGTCTACATGTGAGTCCTAGGGGAGAGGAGTCAGTCATTCTACAGATGACCTTTTTTACAGTAATTTTTCTTGTGGGAAAGAGGCAAGGCCACAACTATGACAGCCAGAGGTGAGGAAAAGGGTGTAGCTAAGGTGTACAGGCCATGAGAAGGGTTACTGAGGTTCATCCAGCCCTTGGACTATAACCTCCACTGCTCCTCCAAATGGGCACCAACAATATGGCCAGGAAGAGCTGGAGTATGTCTGGAGTGACTGTGTGGCTCTGGGGGTGATAGTCAAGACCATGGAGTTCCAGGTGGTTTTCACAGAATCATAGAATAGTTTGGTTTGGAAGGGACATTTAAAGGTCATATAGTCCAACTCCTTGGTCCTGCCAGTGAGGGGGAAAGGCTTGAGGTGAAGGTGATAGATCCTGCAGGTCCACAGCCAGTTTCACAGCTGGCATTGTTGACAGGGATTGTTTTGTTGACAGGGCTTTTAAAACCACAGGACCCTCTTTGAGGATATAGGATTAGTAGGGAGAGATGGGACCCACCTGACCTGATGGCCTTCTATGATACAATGACCAGGTTTGTGGATGAAAGGAGAGCAGTGTCTCCCACAATATCCTTGTATCCATGTGATGACATTATGGTCTGGAAGTGTGGACAAGCAGATGGGTAAAGATCTGTTTTGAAAGTTGGAGAGCAGTGGTTAATGGGCTGTACTTGATCTGGAGCCAAGAACAAGGGGAATAACACAGAGATCTGTCCTGGCACGTGCCCTGTTTAACATGTCTATCAATGGCCTAAAGGAGGCGACAGAATGCCCCCCTCAGCAAGTTTGCAGGTAGCACCAAACTTGGGGTGCAGCTGGGATCCAGTACTGTGCGACAGGGGAGGCTCTTCCTGCTCAAAGTCTGCTGATGAACTATTCCCTTGCCCATTCTGCTCTGTTACGTGTTTGCATCTGTGTAGTTATAAACAGAGGATGTTTCTAGAAGACTTCTCTTGCTTTCTTTGTTTTGAATTTTCAGGAACAAAGGGACATCAAGATGATTTCAGTTTTAAAACCTTTATTTGTGTTAGCTAACTTTCTTCCTTCTCCTCCTCCTCCTAGTATCTTTGAGTATGGCTCATGGGGAAGATGAAAATGACAACTCTTTCCACATCTGGAAACTGAAGAGAAAGATGATGAGCTGTCATTTCCAAAAAGCTTTTGCTTTTGCTCTTGATGCCCTGAAGGTAGAACTGCCTCTTCCTGAAACCAGCAGAACTACTTTTGCCAGAAGGTTTCCCATATAGTCTTTCAACTCCCTAGGACTCACTTGGGCTTTTTTTTCCCCTGAGGTACTTTTTTTGTTCTTTGAGGTTGGGGGAGGGGGAGTTGGTTTTGGTTTTGGTTTTGGTTTTTTTTTTTGTTGCTTGCTCCCTCCTCTCCTTTTTGCTTTCTGTCTTTCCTTCTCATTACATGTTTCAATGATTTATGCATGCTAAGATGTAAGATGCTTCTGGGAATGCCTGTTGCTATTCAGATGCCTGAAGGAAAAACCTTTTGTAGGGAGTTGCTGAAGTTACTGCTAAAATCATTTTAATATTTTGTTCTTCTGCTTTCCAACTTTAATAATCTCTGATCCACTTGGAGCCATTATCCTGATCAAGAAGGTTTGTCTATTTCTTGGGCTACATTTCAGTTGAATAGGTATTTTATTTTTTTCTTTTTGGAGATTCAGGGACTTGAGAGATGTGGGAAGTGCAATTGCCAGTGAAAACTGAGGCAAAAAAGTTGTTGAGAACCTCAGCCTTCTCCATGTCAGTTGTTACCAGATCCCCTGTCTTATTTATCAGGAGGGGTACAATTTCTTTTGTCTTTCTTTTCTGACTACTGTACCTGAAGAAGCCCTTATTATTCTTCACTACCCTTGCCAAATTTAGCTCCAGCTGTGCCTTAGCTTTCCTGATCATTCCTCTTTCTTTTTTTTACAACCTTTGCAAAGAAAGGCACCGTGACACCCTTTTAATATTTCTCAAAGCAAGGACTATTGCCCGCCTGTTTGCACAAGGACTCCAGGCAGTTCCAGAGAGATAGGGAGGACGAAGAAGAGGAAGCTCCTCTATGCAGAGATGGCCAGGGAGTTAGGCTGTAAATCAGGTACTTCAGGAGGGAGTTTGAAGCAGCCACACAGCCTGTGGGACCCACTAGGGGCTCCCTTGACCGAGGTGTCAAATCTTTGGGTGGCTCAATGTCAGCAGAGCTATGCAAAAGTCCTTGGAGGTCTGCCACATGATGCTATCAGAAGATATGGCACAGAGCAGTCTCATTCTCTGCCACACACATATGTCCTGATGCAGAGAGGAATGTAGTGCAGAGCAGGAGTTAGTGCCATGTTTGCTTTAGAAATTAGGATATATAGGAAATTACTCTCAAATTTCCCTCAGTCATTGCCAAAATGCTTATGGTGTTCAACACATGGAGGAAGGAGTCATCTTTGTGTTATTGCCTGTGGAAGGTGCCCTTAAATCTCATTGTACTCAGCCTCTGCATAGCAGAATACCTTATTATTATGTGGCTCCCAGAGAGGATGCTGCTGGGAAAATGACAAACTGAATTAGAAGTCCAAATGGCAGCAACTGTGGACAGTGTGGTCAGATCCTCTCAAGCCAGCCCTTTGCAGCCTTGCAGGGGCCTGCAAGTCTCTGCAACAAGGTTCTAAGTCGTACATCTGACAGTGTGCAGTTGACAGAATAGCTTGCACCATGCTGCTTACAGGTCCCAGGGGAAAACCAAGGGGACTATTTAAGAACAACGAAGTGACCACCCCATGGCCGTGATGGATACTTGTACGCATTGCAGCTGACCATGGCAGGTCAGAGCAGCCTCTGAAGCTGTGCCAGCAGATTAGAGTAGACATCATCCAGATTTACCTCAGGAGGGCACGTTTACAACCCAGCATTCTGTGCTGAGCATATTGCTAATGGGGAATCTGGCTTTGATGATTGCTTGGATTTAATTACTTGTTAAAACTGCATTTTTAGTATTAAGACTTCCAAAAAAGTAATTCAGGGCCGTGGTTCCTGATGTTCTTCTATATTAATCTTGCAATGTTTGATGTTTTTGAGATTGCATGGACCATGATTATCCCATGTGCCTTTTCTGGCTTGATCTGTAGTCACTCTTAGGTGGGTACAAGTGCCACGGGGTTCCCTTTGCCCGTCAGTGCCAAGGGACTGAGTGTGTGTTTGTACTTCAGTCTCTTACCATCTGGCTTGGAGCAGAGCAAGTCAGAGAGCTTTGGGGTTTTCTCTGATTGTGTCAGCTATCCTTGTTAGGGTCACAAGAAATGGGGGAAGTATTCATTCCCGTGCAATAAAAGACAGTGCACTTTAACACACTCAGGAGGAGGGAATTGGGCACAAATAATAATTCATTCAATTATCTGACTGAACTTCTGAAACTACCCAGAGACTGACTTAATAGTGCTGGGTTTTTTTCCCCATCATTTGATTTTTGTGAGCATGGATTACCTTTCTGGCATGCTCAGTGGAGCCAAAAGGTAACAGTTCCAGTCATGAGATCTGACAATGTTACGTGACATGCTGCTATTAAGCTACTGCAGGAGTGAGAAGTGATTTTTTAATATAAATATTGCCTCTTGGTGCTACAAGTCTTCACAGGCTCTCCCCGAAGCATGATTTGTAAGCAAGTATTTTTCTGTGTAAGAAAAATTATTACAGCCTGGAGGGTATTTTGTTCTCCAAAAGGAAACATACTGATTATTCCTGCAAAATTTGGTTGTAGCACTTCTGATCTTGAGTTTATTCTAAATAAGAAATAATTCCTTATAATGGAAAAGCCTGATCAAATTTAATTCTAAGAGCTGAAAATCCGCGGTAGTTAAAACTGCAGTGGCTAAGCCAAAGTAATATATGTTTTAATGATAAACAAACTCAAATGGTTGAATTAAGCAGCTGTATCTATCTAATCCTCTTTGATCTTCAAATTGTTTCTCTTGCTGCTTTTCTAGTACAGCACAAAAAACGTTAGTGGACTCTTTAATCTGGCAGTTAAAAACGTAACAATGTAAAATGGCTTGAAGTTGAAGTAAATAAAATTCAAACTGGAATACAGTGAACATTTTTAATAGTGAATGTCATAACTTTTGATCAGATTATCACTCATAAGATATATAAAATTATTAAATTATAAAGAGAAAACAATCCAATTTAATTTTTCAAATGTAAATTCCCTGACAGCCTTTCCTGTCCAGAATAGATCATGCTCCTGAAAAATATTTTAAACACGTTAAATCAGTGGCCACACGAGAAAACAGTAGATCCATCACCACTAGAAAGCAATGAGCTTATTGTTCATGTTCTACTCAGCACATCTGTGCAGACATGTCCCTGCTACTTAGTTGCACCTAAAATGAAGCTGCCATTGCCAGAAGAGTTCACCACATCTACCCTTTTCTGTCATCTTTCCTGAGTGTGCCTTGGAGGCAGAAATGGAGTCACACATGTGGAGTCAGAGGGTCTGTTCACGTCATGTCCTCACCTTGGCTAGCTGGAGACAGGGTGCCTCCCTCCAGGTCCACAGCTACAGTGGTGCAAGGCAGACCAGGAAAACACCAACAGGCAACTGTACAGAGTAAAATGCGAAAAGAATAGAATGGAATAGGACAAAATGGAATGGAATGGAATGGAATGGAATGGAATGGAATGGAATAGAATAGAATAGAATAGAATAGAATAGAATAGAATAGAATAGAATAGAATAGAATAGAATATATTTCAGTTGGAAGGGACCTACAACGATCATCTAGTCCAACTGTCTGACCAGTTCAGGGCTGACCAGAAGTTAAAGCATGTTGTTAAAGGCATTGTCCAAATGCCCCTTAAACACTGACAGGCTTGGGGCATTGACCACCTCTCTAGGAAGCCTGTTCCAGCATTTGACCACCCTCTTGCTATAGAAATGCTTCCTAATGTCAAGTCTAAACCTCCCTTGGTGCAGCTTTAAATGATTCCCCTGTGTCCTATCACTGGATAAAAGGGAGAAGAGATCAGCACCTCCCTCCCAGCTTCCCCTCCTCAGGAAGCTGTAGAGAGCAATGAGGTCACCCCTCAGCCTCCTTTTCTCCAAACTAGTCAAACCCAAAGTCAGATCAAGTGTGTGAACTGCAAAAAATGTTCAGACTTCAGAAGTTTTGAACTTTTTTGTGTTCTGTAATGACTAGAAGTGTTTACCAACCAGGAGTCCTTATGGGTAGACATACAATTAAGTCCTGATCTCATTAGGATCCATCAAAGGCAGAAGGCATGTTAGTAACCCACAGGTTATGGTCACACTGGTAATGATGGAGGCAGAATTGCCCATCGATGTGGCTTTTTCAGAAGTTTTGCAAGAATGAAGAATTAAGTTGCAAATAAAGTTTGTAAAGAGTTACAAAATTCTGTCTTCTAGGAAGCCCAGCCATACAGCAAACAACATTCCCCTTGTCAAGTCCATCATCAGCTCCCTGTGTGCTTATTCATGCTGAGGAACTGCTGACATTCCTGATAGTAGTCTGCTTTTTGTCTTCTTTATTCACAGCTCTTTATCCATCTCTGCAAGACACTGTGGCCACATCTGTGAAGACTGGTTGCAAGCTGATTGCCACTGTCCAGTTTACAATCTGTTCAGCTGGTCCAGCTGAAGGGCCTTCATATTGGATTGTAGGACTGCTGAATCTTTTTCATGTTCCTGATGAGCAACATATTTCTCACCAACCTGACTCCAGACTATCTGTGCTCACTCTCTCACACCACAGGGTTTATTTCAAAGACTGTGAAACTAGAAGCATATTGGAAAGATTTGTACACAATGGCAGACAAATGATAGCCTGGATCTTCCTAATAGTTAATGACTGGTATCCCTGTGATGAATACATATGCTTAACACCAGCAACTGTTAAGACAGAAACATTTTCATGTGGTAAACAGAGTGAATCATAACCACACACCAATCAGCTCTCTATGACAAATTACATGAGATGAACAGAGTTCTGCAGCTGAGTTGCAGACTGGAGAAGTACGTGAGCATGTGCAACCCAGGCTAAACCAGCTAGTCAATACAAAAGTGCATTGTAAGCTTTAATTTTGGCACGTGATCCTAAAAGGTCAACTTTTGAGCTAGCTTCACACCAAAGAAGACTGGATGCAGGTCACGCGTTGGAATGATATTTAAATGCTTGCACTGACTGCAAGTAGAAAGTTATTGACAGTCATTTTGTTGGACTCATTAGAAGATACCATTTTCTGCAGTATTCAACCATCCTTGTCATGTCAGAATTTGAAGTAGAGACAAGTCAGAGATTGACCGTGCTGGAAGACTAAGGCATCTGTGGTCTGTATTGATGATCTTCTCTGAGTACAAAGGCAGTGGCTAATCAAAGTGCAGGAGGTACTGTGAATGGCAGCACGGAGTGCACTAAGATGCTGTTAACTTACTTTCTTTTTACAGCTATTATTTGTTGCATATTGCCAAAACAGCATGTTACAAATAGACAGCTCTGCAGCACTGTTTTTGTAAAATCCTGGACTCTTTAACCAACACACCAGTGAGACAAATCAGATCTGTGGCTGCTGTAAAGTTGAGATGTATAGCCTTCATTAAACGGTACAAGTAACAAACAGAATTTGTTTATAGTTACTATTTCTTCACTCAAAATGATCTCCACCTCTGTCATATCTGCTGGAGGATGACTTGCTCCAATATACAATGCCTACCAACAGAGAGGATATCAGAAAATTATTTGACTCATTGCATATGCTTGACAGCCCAGTGAGCACAGAACTGGCAAGGATCTTTGAAAGTTTCCAGGTCTCTGAAAGTTTGCAATCACTGTTAATCCAGGTCTTCGACTGGGCTATCCAAAGGTGAGCAGTGTCAGGGTCCTGACTGCACTGGGAGGCTCTGAAACTCCTTCCCCACTCCCGTGGGTTTGGCTGCCTGTGTTCAAAGCCTGCCCTGATACAGTGCAGCCGTGTAACCTCTGATCAGACTTGCAGAAGAAGAGCTGTAAGATTTTGGGGTCTCACCTCTTCACTTGGGACCTGTATTAATGAACTTGCTCCTTGCCTGAGCTTCATTACAGGGATGCGTGCACCCAGAATTGTACAATGCTTCTCCTCACCCCAGCTTGGTGACTTGACTTCCTGGCTTGTCCATGGTCCTGCCTTGTCACTGCAGACTTGTCTGGCAGTCAATGGGCTGTGTCTGACCCTGGTTATGGACACAGGACCTGCTCTACTTTTCTTGTTTGGGTACCATGGGACACTGCACCTTGCCAGTGAGGTGACTGCCCCGCTGCACTGGCTGTCACCCTCAGCTCCCAACTCACCTTCTTCCATGGAGCAGCCCAATTCTGCTGCTCTCTGACAAGCAGATGGTCCAAACAATTTCAAAGTCTGCGAGGAATTTTGATTTCAAGTACATAAAAAGTATTCAGAAATTAGCATTTCTATTGTCCTCGCATTTTCTGTTCTAAAACTGAAAAATAAGCATTACTGTGTGTGGTGCAGGCAGCATATTTGACTTCCAAAACTACCCATTTAATGCAAAGATTTACATTGAATCCAGATTTATCTGAATTGGGTCTAATAGGCAGACACACATTTTTGTCATGACTGTCCTATATACCAAAACTGCTTAATTTTGAAATCAATATTGCATATTGTGCAGTTGTGACAATATGGCCGTTTTTAAGCTAACACCTCTCTGCTTGCAATTTAAGCTTGTTATTTTGGGACTTGCCAGTTTAAGACATACCAAAATCACACTGTCCAAAGGTTTCCTGGCACCCAAATGGCACCATGACACCCAAGGCTGCTATTGTGTGGGAGTGTGTTCCTCAGAGGAATGGTAATTTTGAGCAGTTTTAACTAACAGGAACTAATCATTGAAATCCAGCTGCTGAAGAGAACAATTCATCATCAGGAGGTCAAACTTATTTAGCATTTTCAAAACTTACTGTTTGCAATGTTAAACATTTCAAGATTTTTTTTGTGGTACTCTTCCAAATTGGAGCTGGTGTAAATGTCTACTGACACTTTGTGGATGTGTTTAATCCATATTTTGGAAGTCTAGGATAGAGAAATAGACCTCTTGATTTAAAAATTATAAAAAAGCTCAATCTTTTCCTGTTATTACTAGTGTTACATGCACATACTAAGAGGGTAACTCTAATGCAAACATCAGTTACAAATTTTTTTGGATCAGAGGTAAGAAATAGCTATTGCCCCAACAGTCTTTTTTTCTGAGTAATGTGATTTCAGAAGTACAATTTAAATATTTAATGAGTAAAAATGAATAATAAACATCTATGTCAAAGCACAGAATGTATGTCTTCATATAAAGGTTTGAAAAAAACCCGAACTGCTAGAGCAAAAAGAGTGTATGTTGCTTTTCCAAGCCAACAGCAAAATGAAATTTGAAAGCAGAAAAAAAAAATTATATTTGACTGACAGAATATGATAAACAACAAGGTCACCTAAACTGCTTGCAGTGTATAAGCATGCCTATTAGAAGCTCACAGGGATCACAACAAAGCCCAACACTATTGAATGTTTTTAATCCATAATCTCAAAGTAGGTATCAAATATCTACTGGAGACAATATGCAGGCATGGAATGGTGAAGTTTGATGTGGAGAATGAAATCATACAGACCAATGAAAAGATGAGATATGAACAACAATGGTGATTAAGAAAGCAGCTGGGAAGGTGGTGGCTTTTCCATCGTTTTATATCCTCAGCTGAAGATTTCATTTATCTTCAAATGAAGACTTTGATGTCTTTTGGGGAAATATGCTATAGCCAAACAAGTCATACCTCACTCGAATATAAGTTAGCTTGCTCAAGATGAAGGTAAGTGGATAAAATTAAAGGAAACACCCTGAGATTTATAGGTTGAATTTCTTCTGCACTTTAGCTTTATTGAAAACTGTCAGAATGAGTTGAAGACTCTGAATTTAATGTACTAGTGATACTTCAAAATTTTTTCTTTTTTTTTTCTGATAAAACATAGCTTAAAATGTCAAGCCTGGCACCTTCTAACACAGATTTTCAGACAGCATTTGGCTACTTCAGCCCTTCACACTTTAACAACAAAATCTAGATAGGGGGGAGAAGATGGCCTTCTGAGTTGTGAATCTGGGTGCACACCATGGTTCTAACATGGAGGCAACCCTGACGTATGATTCATAATCTATTTTTTTCCCCCAAGTCCTTGTTTCCACAGAAAAGAAACCTTTGGGTGCTGAGCAATGGGAGAGACAGTGTGCTTCACCAATCTAGCCAACCAGGGGACCAGAGTGTTGTGTGTAACACAACCGTCACTGGTACGTAAATCTAAAGAGTGACTATGATTGACAAAGTACTTACAATCTTTACTTACTTCACTGTGTACATAACTTGAGTCTCATGCTTTTTCTTTTGTTGAGTAATAACGAGACAAGATCTTCCACAGATATCACTACTTCTCTGACAGTTCATCTTATCTTAAAATATAATTTTTTATTCTATACTGTAGCATACGTCTGGAGAACATAGTTAATCCACCTCAAGTCTGTGTTGGAAATTGCCTTGCACTTTGACACAACAAAGGACTTCTGTTGATTAACTTGCAAGATCACAATTTAAATTGTGCAGTAGTAGAGATCGATAAATCAGTGCTGGAATGAGTGAACAACATTGCCGTCATATTTGCCCTGCATGTACTCTTTAAATGAAGAAATTATTTATCCTTTTAAAAATACATTTTTCAGTTTCTTCTCCTGCCTTCTTTTACCTTGAATTGAAAAGTGCAAGGCTGGAGTATGAATGGAGCAATTCTCCAACATGTGAAACGTATTTTCCATATGATTGAAGGGCTGAAGGTAACTTAGCATTGTTTATAGAATCAGAATCATAGAATGGTTTCAGTTGGAAGGGACCTTAAAGATCATCTAGTTCCAACCCCCCTGCCTTTCTGCTAGACCAGGTTGCTCAAAGCCTCATCCAATCTGACCTTAAACACTGCCAGGGAGGGGGCATCCACAGCTTCTCTGGGCAACCTGTTCCAGTGTCTCACTACCCTCACAGTCAAGAATTTCTTCCTAATATCTAATCTAAATCTACCCTCTTTCAGTTTAAAACCATTCCCCCTCATCCTATCACTACATGTCCTTGTAAAAAGCCCCTCTCCAGCTTTCCTGTAGGCCCCCTTCAGGTACTGGAAGGCTGCTAGAAGGTCTCCCCGGAGCCTTCTCTTCTCCAGGCTGAAGAGACCCAACTCTCTCAGCCTGTCTTCATAGGAGAGGTGCTCCAGCCCTCTGATCATCTTTGTGGCCCTTTTCTGGACTCGTTCCAACAGCTCCATGTCCTTCTTATGTTGGGGCCCCCACAGCTGGACGCAGTTCTCCGGGTAGGGTCTCACGAGGGCAGAGTAGAGGGGAAGAATCACCTCCATCGACCTGCTGGCCACGCTGCTTTTTATGCAGCCCAGGATATGATTGGCCACCTGGGCTGCAAGCACACATTGCCTGCTCATGTTGAGCTTCTCATCAACCATCACCCCCAAGTACTTCTCCTCAGGGCTGCTCTCAATCCATTCTCCACCCAGCCTGTATTTGCGCTTGGGATTGCCCTGACCCACATGCAGGACCTTGCACTTGGCCTTGTTGCATTTCATGCAGTTTGCATAGGCCCAGCTTTCAAGCCTGTCAAGGTAGCTCTGGATGGCCTCTGTTTGGACCCTTGGAGAGATGAACTCTCCTATTCATTTATTCTGATTTGACTAAACCATGAATAAATTATAGTTTAAAACCTGACAATTTGCATACACTGATAATCAAAAGAATATTAAGAAGATGTATTGTATACATTGTCATATAAACTTGTAAATGCTATGCCACTGCAATCCAAATACTTTTGCTCAGTATTTCTTTCACCAGTGGCTTTCCAGTTTGGAAGCACACAAGACTTTTCCTACACTCATGACAAGCTTTATTTCAGGCTCACTTGAAAACATCACTTTTCCTGGCTTATCTCTTCTGTACTGATCCAGGCTGTAAAACTCACAGTGGTACAAAGCACCCTGCCAGGAGGATTTCTATTTGAGGCAATGTTGAACCTGGTTGACAGTCTCTGCGTACTCTGGAGCAGGGTAGGAACTGGGACACGCTTTCTCATTGATGAGGATTACAACTTTAACCCTATGTCTCCAAGGATACCTGCTTCAGATTGCCATTTTGGATAGTCTTCATAATCCACTGACTTAATTTAAATGCTCCAAACATGCCTGTGCTTGGTTATATGATGGAAATAAGTGCATTTTTACTGGGATTTTTATACAAACTCAAGAAAACTAGGCACTCAAATGATATTTTAATTGGAAAATGGATGGTTATGTGTCAGACTTCTTTGAAAAAGTCCTTTCTAAATATGCCTTACTGGTGTTGTCATATGAGATTTTTTCCTGTAAGGAAAACAGGTTGCTTGCTTCTTTATGGGAAATTACTGTACCAATGTACTCAGAACATCGCTTAATGCTGGTATAACCTGGGCAGCTGCACTGTATTATCTAAATTTTAATTTCTGCAAAATTCTTTGAGTGAGTGGACTGCTGTAGTTTCAGATTGTCTGCCCACCGTATGTCTACTTACTATACTATAGAGCCTACCCCTTTAATTTTCATATGTGTTTTTCGGGAGTTGGTCGTGCTCTGGTTTATTTGTAGTTAATATTCTAAAAGCGCAGTTTGTGTTAGCCGAGCAGAATGGTCTTGCATTGCTCCCATGAGCAGCTGACATTTTCAACGAAAAAAAATACATCTGAGCTTCCGAGCAGTTGTTTCCCAGTGTACTCAATGCTGCCAGTACTGATGTGTAAAGGTGGTTTACTAAAAGAGGGTTCCTATTTCAAGCACTGGAGTTAAAGCAGAAATGTGCTTTAAAGAAGAAAAGCTGAAGCCTGTCATGCTGGAAATGGGCTCTAGGTGATTACAATGGTTCCTCCTTAAAAGTAAGAGCAAATTTGTGAAAATTCTTCTTAAATGTTATTGATTGTGTTTCTTATCTGATTTATTTAAATATATAACCCTGAGACAAAAAATTGGAAGCCAGAAAGCATTATAAAAAGAAAAAAATCCCTTTCAAAAGTGTTAAAACAAAGCATCATCGTTGAAATGTTTTATTTGCCACTTCCAAAACAAGAAGCATTTTTCCAAAGCAAAACCAAAATTTATTTCAAAGCTGAATTATGTCAAAATCAACTAAACCTTTCAGTCTCACTGAAGTGTCACTGTCCAACAGAGAACTGTTTAACCAGAAAACCCCTGGCAGCCCCGGGCCTTGAGGCAAAGCTGGAGTGAGTAACAGAGCGATGCTGGCCCTGCCTGGGCAGGACATTGGGATGCTCGTGGCTGGGGTACACAGGTTTGGCAACCTACCTTCACTCCTCACTGCAGCATGTTTGCAGAGGCTCTGCTGAGCTTAGTATCAGCTGTGCCTTTAACGAAACACTCTCCCTGACTTTTGTCGTCTGCTTCTCCTATCTTGCTGCTCCCACAGTCCCTTAATGCATAACTGTGTTCAGGGAACTGAGGCAATCAGTTTTTTCTGAGGCTATTTTCCATGGTAAACAAAATAACATGTAAAAACTGCTAATAACTGTCACCTCCCTCAGGAGGGAAAGTATTACCTCAGTATTATCCCATTTTCTGCTTATTCAAAGAGTGAGAATCTCAAGGTCAAACAAACTGAGGCCTCCCTCAAGGCAATGCTAACGCCAGACTAGCTGTGCACGCCAAGCTGCTGGCCCAAAGGTTATGCATTACAGGCTTCGACTGTCAATATTCTTATATTGCTGCTTTTCCTTTCTATTTACCATTCTCCTACACTGTATCACTTTCATGTCAGGCTTTCAAAAAGTCTTTTCTCCTCCTGCTACCTGAAATTTTCAAAATAGTAGCTATTTTTTTGTAGGTGAAGAAGCAGGCTATATATAAATATATAATATGCACAAAAAATCTGGGCTGAAGGAACTATCTCATGAGGCTAAAGGACTTGAACTGAGCACTCAAGAATTAGGAAGAGCAGGACTATCTGTGCAGTTTTAACTTATCCTCCTGCCATCTTTATATAAAACTGAAGTGCTGAAGTGAGCGAAGTTATTGTATCTCATGAGATGAAATTTATTCACCTTTTTCTTGTTTTAAGCTCTGACTGAACCACATTTCTGATAATCTACCGCAGACAAATACTCCATGCTGCAGTGTTCTTTCACCAAGAAAAGGGAATGATTATACGCTGCTACAGAAATTGGTAAGCAAGAGAAAAAGTTACTAAAATGAAAACAGCATGCTTTTTATGAGGAACTTGAAAAACAAAGCTCTGACGGAAACATGGTCTTAAAAGAAATCTGTCATCCAGGCTGCTATGCAATACTCTGAAAAAAGCAAATTCAGGTTGGCAGTTCCATTCCAAACTTCACTTTTAATTTTTAATCTCAAGATTAAAAGTCCACTCAAGAGGACTTGTGAATGTATTTGGATTAGGAAAGGCATATTCAAAGGTTTTAAAGCCACCTCTGTTGACAGGAAGGGAGAGAAGACTTGGGACTGAGGGGACTGGGATTTTCTTTCTCCTCCATCCTCCATTCATGTAAGAAAGAACAGCACGAGGTTGATAAGGGCAGAGGAGGGAGGTGTGCCTGCATCCTCTGGCTGCCTGCTGGGCCCTAAAAGGGAGTTAGCTGGGAGAGAAAGAGAAGTGGATAGAGGATTACTATAAGCACCTCAAGATTGGCACCAGAATTCTGTTGCTACTGAAATAAGAAAGTGCGAGGCCACTTGTAGAGCATTTCTGAGCACAAGAAGCAGCTGACTGGGAACAATTGGCACAGATTTACTGAGGATAAACCCTGCCTGACCAGCCTGATTGCCTTCTCTAATAAACTGACCAGATTTTTCAAGAGGAGAGCAGCAGAGAGTGGTAAAATCAAGTGCCTCAACTTTAGCAAGGCTTTTGATACTATCTCCCACAGTGTTCTTGTATTCAACATCTGGCTTGGAAACAACCAGGTGGGTAAAAGGCAGGCAGGCTGTTTCAAGGGGAGCGCCACAGGGATCCCCACTGGGATCTATCTGCTTAACATCTTTATCAGAGGCTGGAGGAGGTGACGGAGTGCACTCTCATTGTGCTTGCAGATTATGCCAAACTGGGGGGAGCCTTAAAGAAAGGGCTGCCATCCAGAGGGACTGGGTCAAGCTGGAGGAATGAGGCATGAGATTCCACAAGGAGAAATGCTGACTCCTGCCGCTAGGAAGGGAAGACCACTGCAAAAACCCAGGCTGGGGATTGACTACCAGGGAGTTGCTCTGTGCAAAGGCCCTGGGGGTCCTGTTGAGGAGTGAGCAGGACATGGGCCAGCAGCAAGTCCTGGCTTCAAAGGCGGCCAAAGGCAACCTAGGCTGTATGAACAAGGGTGCAGTTAAATATGGTGAGGATGAGGGATGTGAAAGGAAACATGAAGGGCTTCTAAACTGCATCATCAGTAAAAGGAAGGCAGGAGGAAATGTGGGCCACATGCTGAGAATATGGAAAAGGCTGAGGTACTCAATGACTGCTTAACCTCAGTCTTTAATGGTACAACATGCTGTCAGGAATCCCAGACCCCTGAGAGCCATGGGAAAAGTCTGGAGAAAGGACAGCTTACCCTCAGTAGAGGAGAATCCAGTTAGTGAACATTTGAACAAACTAGACATACACAAATTCATGGGACCTGATGGGATGCACCCACAAGTGTTGAGGGAGCTGGTCAGTGTCATTCAAGGCCAGTCTTGATTATCTCAGAGGGGTTGTGGTGATCAGGAGAGCTTTCTGAGGACTGGAGGAAAGCAAATGTCATTCTGACTTTCAAGAAGGGCAAGAAGGAGGACTGAGGGAACTACAGACTGGTCAATCTCACTTTAATCTCTGGTCTGGATGATAGGACACTGTACCCTTATGAAGTTCACAGATGACACAAAACCAGGAACAGTGGCTGATATACCAGATAGGTGTGCTGCCATCCAGAGAGACCTGGACAGGATGGAGAAATTGGACAATAAGAACGTTATGAAGTTCAACGAAGGGAAATGCCAAGTGGAAAATTGAGTTGTCTGACTTAAATTGCTTCGTACATTTCTCCTGGCAGGCCCTCATGCATCCACATTTGTGGCTAGATTAGATGGCTGAGCAGTATAGATCCAGGATTGCTTCTGCAGGTCTTCTGCATTTCACAGACATCTGATTTATACACAAAAATTATATATAATATTAAAAGGCAGAAAATGCCTTTTAATGTTATGCTCACTCATTTTAACAACAGAGTCCTGGTGGCCTCGTTTTGCGTTTCATTTTCTTCTATTTTTCACAAATCCATTCACGTTTCACAAAAAGAAAAGTATGCAATCAAGTACAATTTGCTGCCAAGTGTCAAGCAGGAATTCACAGGACTGCTGCAAGAGCAGTTCTTTGACACCCTGAGGAACACAGGTATCTGACCTTCTGTGAAAGCAAAAGGGAAGTTTCCTATCGTAATTGTGTTAACAGTACAGGGGGTTTGGATAGCCAAAGACCAAGGGCCACAAAGCCATGCGATTTGGTTGACGGTGGCATTAGCAGCACCACAGAGGCTGCTGGAGCACAACACCCATCCTGCACGGAGGGCACAGCTCACACTGTTTGCTCCCTGGACATCTTTCCTCTGTGCTCATCCTCAAGAGCAGGCAAAGGGGCAGCCAAAAAAATGAAAAGGAGGGAAAAGTCACTGTCAAAGACAGTGAACTTTAGAAAGAAACCATCTCCCCATTCTCACCTCTCTGTAACTGCACTGGCGTACTCTGGATAAGGGAAGGGGTGAAATGACATTCATCTCAGGATTAATTTACAGAGAAAGTGAAAGGGAGCTTAATGAAGTGAAAAAAAAATTCATAATCTGGGTCTATGAGCATGGTGATGCCACCAAAATACTCTGCTTGTGGTACTGGTTTAAACAACAAAGAGAAGCACATCAGTGATGCTTGACTGCAACACCATCCTGCCTAAGTAGGCAGCTCCACAAGGAAAATCCAATCCCTTGTCCCTGCCTTCCCATACAATGACTCACAGCTTGTTCAGTTTCTTATACTTACCATTTCACTCCTGTAACTCCTTTCCCAGGCAGTGACTGGGGCTCCTCTCAGCATCCAAGGGATGATTTGCTCAGTACCGCAGAGCCAGAGCCTGGGCACTAGAGCTGCACGTAGAGCTGTCAACACGTGAAGGGTTCATCTTCCTTTATTTTACCTCTTGGAAAACTTTATAGTGAGCCCATGCATTTGCTGTGCTGGTGTTCCTATCAGTCACTGTTAATGCATCGAAAAAAAACATCATTTCCACCCCTCTGCCTTTTTCCACTTTCTGTCTTTTTCTTGATGCTTGGATTGTGTTTCTGCAGAGAGGTGGTATTTTTCTTCTATATGTGTATGGCATTTAATTACTTGGTATTAATTAGTATAAGCAGCTTTTTCATGAAAAGGTGCAAGAACTTTGTAACCTGGCTGCTGCACTTGGGTCACTTGTTCATTTTCTGATTGTCACTGAACTCAAGCAACAGCAAGACTGCATCCTCTGGCTCGTCTTTTAGTCACTGTCTCCCTGCTGACAACCGTTCTTCTCCAGATGGCAAAATTCACACCCAAGTGCACAGCTTTTCATACTGGGGTTTTATATTGGAGATGTCATTGCATTTTTTTTCCTACAATTTTGAAATGGTACACAGAGCTAACTAGAAGCTTGTCTGATTTCGGATCTGGCAGAAAGTGCTGCAGAATTTCTGTACTGATTCAAGTGGCACAGACATTCATTTGTCATACTGGAAGTTGGAGAAGTTGTTTATAACTCAGCAAATTCATTTGGTTTCCATCTTAGAATATTCCATAAGATTTCACACCTGATTTTAATTTTTTTTTTACTTCCATTATTGTAATATCTCATACTTTTTGAAGTAACCTTTCCTTGCACAGTAGAGGGAGGGCAATTATTTCTGAGTAACATGTAAATCTCTGGACTGTCTTGATCCTTCTTTTTGGCTTCTGTTGCTGGCACTTTCAAATGTTGATTATATTTTTACCGCTTGTTAGAAGCTGTCAATAATGCTCAAGAAATGGAAAATTCAGACTGCATACAGTAACTGTTAGATGTTTTGATGGCACAGGTTGTAGCTAACATCTTCCAAATAACTATTGAGAAACAATTTTATTACAAGCTCTATCTTAACAGCCCTTATTAACCTCTTCAATTTCATCTAAAAAAGCTGCATTAGAGTGGTTTAGTAAAAAATTCTTCCAGTTTTATCAGAAAGAAGTAATCACGCCTTATCTACTTTGTACATTCATAGATGTTTTTTTATCATCCAATAGGTTTAGCTCTGTAAGGACTGAACTGTGAAAAGCAATGAGTTTCCCAGCTCTCTCTGTAGCTTGGGTCTGGGAAATTGAAGTAATTGCATATGATGATTTAAAAGTGAATGGAAAGCAGCTAAGTACGATTTTTACGAAATAGTATCTCCATAGCAACACTTGGTCATTGGGTTAATAGTGACTTACAACAGTTTTAGCTATTTCGACAAGCAGTTTTCCAAGCAATGTTAATAATTATTAGTCTTCCTATCCCCCTGCTCCTGACAAGTGCTAGTCTAAGACAAAGCAAGTTACTGTTCTTCTTTCCTCGCATTTTTAGATAGACTTCTGAAATACTCTTAGGTTACAGAAATAAAGAAGAAAAATACTATGATTTCTCTGCAGAAGATGGAAGACTCCTCAGTTGCAGACACCTCAAAACAGCAGTGCAGGATCTATTCCTGCATCCTGCACGGTGCCTGCTGTGGGGATAGGCTGCACAATAAACACCCGCTCCCTATACCAGCACCAGCCTGCATCAGTGCCTAGCTGGATGGAAGTTGGTATTCTCACTGAAGTCACTGCATGCTTTCCAAAGCAATAGTTGTTGACATCGATGGAATTACTCACATTCTTGAAGTAATTCTCTGAGCTGTCACCAATGCAGCATTGTGAAAAGCAAAAGAGATATATCGCCTCTTAAAATACCAATGACAATATAGTAACCTTACATCCATTGCTCAAACTCTTTCTGAGGGTTTTTGATAAAGTATAATATGACGTGATAGATTTTAATGTGCTGCAAGCCACTTAAATGCTTTCATTTAAAATTAATTTTCAAATAACCATTTTCCCAATTTGTTGACGATGTTAAGGCTTTTACATGTTCAAAATGCTGTGCAAGCTCTTATTCATTAATAGCTCAGAAGAGAAGCCACTACCCTTTTCAGATAAGTCACTACTAAATTTTTTACCTGGGAGGCTGAGTGAAGACTGCTGAAGCCCAAAACATCAGTGTTCCACTTTTATTCAGAGTAAAATCAAAAAGCAGCTAAGTGTCTCCAAGAAATGAGAGGAGGCTTTGCCCAAAACACACATTGCATGTTAATGTGGTCAGAAGCTGAGCTGCATGCGAATGGCAGGGTAACCTGGGAGGTAGTGTCGCTCTGAGGCTGAGTAATGGCTGAGACCGAAGGGAGTGTGTGTGATTTTTGGATGGTGTGGGTGGATGGGTGGTGGGACATGGGAAATACTCAGAGGAAACTCCCAGATGTTGCTTCACCCCTGTGGAAACAGGACTTGGTGCATCTCTTTGCAAAACTAATGGAGTTGCATGAAAGAAGTCCTTGCATACTCATCCAGCCCTGAATACCAGTAGCTCCTGCCAAATAATTAATGTTCTTTCACTGTATTTATGAGAAAAGCTGGCAACAAGCTACAGTCACTGTTATCATGCTGGAGACCAAAGGTTATAGCATTTAAACCCCAACCCAGTGCTTAGGGCCCCAATGCTGAGCACCAGTAGACCCCTTTTAAAGATGTGTGTCCTCCTCCCAAGACTTCCATGTAATCAGTGCCACTGAACATAAGGGCATGTCACTTACATTACAAACACATGGTTAAAACCTTCCTCCTCTCTGGGGTTTGTACCCCAGAGCCAAGAAAAGCGAAATCCACTACCAGAAAAGTACCTTGTAGTTCTGGTGTACAACTAACAACAGTGAAAGCACGGACTTAATCCCCAGCTTTAGTTGTAGCTGGCTGTTTCCCACAAGCCACAGTGCAAACCAGAGGCACGGAGGTCTCCATCCTTTTCCTGGCTCAGCAGGGTACACGGCCTCACCTCCCAGTAAGGTGCATCCCTTGCTCTGGAGTGAAGGACCGGTTTGTGCCTCCCGCCTGGAGAGCAGGGCACCAACCCCAGTCCACATCTACTGTGTGGCTTCAAGATGAACCCTGGCCTCCACAGGTATTTCTTTTGTAACACGCAAAGGTGTAAGTGAAGTGGTCAGAGGCATGGATATCTCACCATTGCTTTGTGCTGAAATAAACACTGGGCTTTAAAAATAGGCCTTTTTGCCAAATGGAAGCCCACACAAGATAAATGGAGAAGTGGTTAGGGGCTGTGATTGAGACTGTTCCCTACAGAGGAATTGAAGGTCCTCGGGCAGAAGATCATCAGCTGAAGAGATGCACGTTCCCAGGGAGCTGGAGAAGACACTGCTGTGCCGTAGAGAAGTGGGAGCCAGCTCTGAGATCTGGTTGCTCTGTGGAGTTAGATCATCTCAGCTTGCCCTTACCCAACATGCCCCATCCTCTGCCACACAATCCCCACCCTCCTCTGTACCAGTGCTGGCACTGGGGCCGTGCTGGATAAGCCAGCCCAGGGAACTGAGCTAGATGAAAACTGAGTCCTCAAAAGTCCACAGACTTCTTCTCTAGAGGATGCCTGCTCAACACATGCTTTCGCATTAACTTCATCTTGTGTTGTCAAGCAATAGCTTTTAGGGGCAGCATCTCATTGTATTTCTGTTCTTTTGAATTGTTTCAAATACAACCTTTTGCTTGCTGAATTGCATTACTGAAAAGAGGACAGGAGCGTAAGCATATGAATCATAAATATGCTGAAGATGGCCTTTTTTTTAAAGCAAAGAGAAGAAAACTGAATGAGCATTTATTGATCCAGCTTTAGTTATTATTTGACAACGTATCAAAGTACTGGGCCTGTTCTAAACACTTAATACAGACAACATTCACTGAAAACTTCAAGAGGTTTTTTAAACAAAGATTTTTCGTTAAAAAAATCCTTTATCTGTTTCTTGCACCAATCCAAGTTTTATTTTAGAAAGTTGCATTTTATCAGAAAGTTTATCAATGCTTTTTCCCTGATCAACTATCTGAAACGAAATGACAAGCATTTGTGTAAAGAGCAATGTTCTCATTTGCATTTAGATAAACATTATAATCACAGCTTAAGTAGCAGAATTCTCAGAATTCTTAAATGGCTTCTAGGAGTGAAAGCAATGCTCCGCTTAGCTTAAATAGTTATTTTCTATTTGCAACAGACATCCTGTACTTCTATACTCAAACCAACGCCAGCCTTAAAAATTTCAGGCACGGTGTGGATTTTGAATGGGATCATTATTTCAAGAATATTGGGCCAAACTATAAGCTAGTTTTAGTCTGCAAAGTTCTTTTCTCTATAGTAGAATCAAACTGGTTTGGGCCTGCTAACAGTCTGGCCCATAGCATTTATTTATTTGGAAAAGAAAAATAAAGCCAAATAGATTTACAACAAGCCCCAGATCAGGGGAACAGTCCTAAAGCACAAAGCAGAATGTCTGATTGCATCACAAAACTGTGAATATTAAATATTGCATGATGGCAAGGAGAGAATAAAAATACAAAGCATTTAAACTGATGCTTTGGCAAATTTTTTAGCTGTTATTATTATTCTAAAAAATATCAAGATGTTTTTTAAGATGTGAAATGAGTAGCATCAGAAATTAGTCAGCTTATAGCCTCAGCGTAGAAATCTGCAACCACCAATTCATGGTTTAGCAAGCCTATGGTATCAGCTCAGCTTGTGAGCATTCCTCTTTGGGCTGATGGAAATAGTCTAGAAGATTTTGGCACAATTATACAAAAGCTCTGACTTGAACATAAATTCAAATCATGGAGTTAAATACAGCACACAACAGACCTACCCAGAGCTCCCAACAGTGGGTGGATACAGCCCCTGCTCTCCTTAGGCTCTGATCCAGATCCTCTGGAACCCAGAATCCAGGGCAGATCCCAGTACTCCTGCTGGCAGCCTCTGAGCCTGATGGACCTTAGCATCAGAGAGAAATCTGCCCATACAGCTGTCTTTGCTGATCCAGGGTAAGTCAGCCCTCATTTACATCCACCATAATTTGCAAGCTGTCTGGCAATAGCCCCACAAACGTGTTCTCCTGCAAGAATTTAAATAATACCTACATTATAGCAATAATTTAAGGGTAAATTTATATTGGCATTTAGGATCATTTTAAAGGCTGTCCAGCCCAGACTGAGCTACATGAACAATTCTTCTTATTCCTTTATGATATCATGTAAGTTGTCTCAAATTCAAGAGTAAAATATGTGATATTGAAGTACTGAAAGTTAGGGAAGATAAATGACCTGTTCAAACTTAAATGATACAATTTTTACAATAAAAAATCATGGATAAAAAAGAAATTAAAAAGTAATCAGAAACCTAGTATATGGAATAAAAAAGAGAAATTGGGAAAGGGTTTCCTCCAGAAAGCATTCTCCAATGCTATTTGAACTTCTCTAACATTTTTGTGATTATATCTGACATGAGGATAAGCTTCTGTGAGTCCAAACCAAAAATTGGAACAGAAGCCTAGGTTCAGTTTTAAAATTGTTTCTCCTTTTTGCAGCTGAGACAAGTCACAGAGAAAGTGAAAAAAAAGAAGCTTATGAGTGAACTCTGGTTTCTGATTCTTTGCTGGAACTTTCCTGTGCCTGGAATCACAGAATCAGCTAGGCTGGAAGAGACCTCTGGGATCATCGAGTCCAACCTTTGACCTAACACCACTGTGTCAAGTAGACCATGGCACTAAGTGCCACATCCAGTCTTAAACACCTCCAGGGATGGTGACTCCACCACTTCCCTGGGTAGCCCATTCCAATGCCTAATAACCCCTTCTGTGAAGAAATTTTTCCTAATGTCTAACCTGAACCTCCCCATGGTGCAGCTTCAGGCTCTGTCCTCTAGTCCTGTTGCTAGTTGCCTGGGAGAAGAGGCCGACCCCCACCCCGCTACAACCCCCTTTCAGGTACTTGTAGAGAGCGATAAGGTCTCCCTTCAGCCTCCTTTTCTCCAGACTAAACAATCCCAGTTCCCCCAGCTGCTCCTCATAGGATATACCCTCTAGATCCTTCACCAGGTTTGTTGCCCTCCTCTGGACTCACTCCAGCACCTCAATGTCTTATTTGAAGTGAGGGGCACAGAACTGGACACAGTACTCGAGGTGTGGCCTCACCAGTGCCGAGTACAGGGGGACAATTACTTCCCTAGTCCTGCTGGACACACTATTCCTGATACATGTCAGGATGCTGTTGGCCTTCTTGGCCACCTGGGCATGCTGCTGGCTCATGGTCAGCCGGCTGTCCACCAATACCCCCCAGGTCCTTTTCCATCAGGCCACTTTCCAACCACTCTTCCCCCAGCCTGTAGTGCTGTATGGGGTTGTTATGGCCAAAGTGTAGGACCCGGCACTTGGCCTTGTTGAACTTCATGTCGTTGGTCTCGGCCCATCTATCTAACCTGTCCAGATCCCTCTGCAGAGCCTTCCTACCATCAGGCAGATCAACACTCCCACCCAACTTAGTGTTGTCCGCGAATTTACTGAGGGTGCACTTGACACCCTCATCCAGATCATCCATAAAGATATTAAACAGGACTGTGCCCAGTACTGAGCCCTGGAGGATATCACTAGTGACCGTACGCCAACTAGATGCGGTACCGTTCACCACCACTCTCTGGGCCCAGCCATCCAGCCAGTTCTTAACCCAGCAAAGTGTGCACCTGTCCAAGCCGTGGGCTTCCAACTTATCCAGGAGAATGCCATGGGAGACAGTATCAAAGGCTTTGCTGAAGTCCAAGTATACTACATCTACAGACTTTCCCTCATCTGCTAGGTGGTTCACCTGGTCATAAAAAGAGAACAGGTTGGTCAGGCAGGACCTGCCTTTCCTAAACCCATGCTGACCAGGCCTGATCCCCTGGTTGTCCTCTATGTGCTGTGCAACCGCACTCAAGATGATCTGTTCCATGACCTTGCCAGGCACTGAGGTCAGGCTGATAGGCTTCTAGTTCCTGGGAGCCTCCTTCTGGCCCTTCTTGTGGATGGGTGTCACATTGGCCAGCCTCCAGTCATCAGGGCCCTTCCCAGTTAGCCAGGACTGATAATAAATAATGGAGAGCAGCTTAGCAAGCTCTTCCACCAGCTCCCTCGGTATCCTTGGGTGGATACCGTCCAGTCCCATAGACTTGTGAGCATCCAAGTGGCACAGCAAGTTGATAACTACTTCCTCTTGAATTACAGGGGGTCTATTCTGCTCCCCGTCCCTGTCTACTGGCTCAGGGGGGCAGTTGCCCTGAGGATAACCGGTCTTATTGTGAAAAACTGAGGCAAAAAAGGTATTAAGCACCTCAGCCTTTTCCTCATCCCTGGTCACAATGTTCCCCCCTACATCCAATAAAGAATGGAGCTATTTCCTTGATCTCCTTTTGTTGTTTATGTATTTATAATAACACTTTTTATTATCTTTTACTGCAGTGGCCAGATTGAGTTCTAGTTGAGCTTTCTCCTTTCTAATTTTCCTTCTACATGACCTAGCAACATCCTTGTACTCTTCCTGAGTTGCCTGCCTCTTTTTCCAAAGATCAT
The DNA here is from genome assembly GCF_013368605.1 of Nyctibius grandis. Classification (NCBI taxonomy): domain Eukaryota; kingdom Metazoa; phylum Chordata; class Aves; order Nyctibiiformes; family Nyctibiidae; genus Nyctibius; species Nyctibius grandis. The sequence continues at coordinate 109,987,547 of NC_090659.1, forward strand.
AAACCTTCTTTTTTTCCCTAAGTTCCTGTGAAAGCTCCCTGTTCAACCAAGCCGGAATTCTTCCCCCACAGCTCGTCTTTTGGCTCATGGGGATGACCTCTGCTCCTGCACCTTTAAGATTTCTTTCTTGAAGTATGTCCAGCTTTCCTGGACCCCTTTGTTATCAAGAACTGTTTCCCATGGGACTCTCTGAACCAGTGTCCTAAGTAGGCCAAAGTCTGCCCTCCGGAAGTCCAAGGTAGAGGTTTTGTTGACCTCCTTCCTTCTTTCCCCAAGAATCGAAAATTCTATCATTTCGTGGTCGCTGTGCCCAAGATAGCCTCCAGCCACCACATCTCCCATCAGACCTTCTCTGTTTGTAAACAGCAGGTCTAGCGGGGCAGCTCCCGTGGTGGGCTCACTAACCAATTGTGTTAGGAAGTTATCGAATGCTCTCCTTTCCTGCATTCAGGTGGGAGTAGGAAACTATCCACAGGCTAACCTGGATGCTGATCCTTTAAATGCAGGACAGGAAGACATTTGCAGAAATGGTCCAGTATCAATTGCCAACAGAAGCTCTTGATCCCATGTGCATATCAAGTTTTCCAGATGCTCCTGCTTGCCTGCCTGGCTGTAGCAGTGCTCCGTCATCACCCAAAATCCAGCTGCCTTTGGGAAGAGGCAGGTGAGCCAGCTATCATTGCTAACAGTCAAGCAGGGTAGACACTGCTTTTGTGTTATTCCATCTGAATGACCTCCCCTGGCCCAGTGAGAGCTGGGGTGGCCACGTCTCTGCATATCCAGCTCAGTCCTAGCCGAGTCACTGCCTGTGTCCTACCCATGAAATGGAGGGAGAAGGACTGAAGGTAGAGAAGTGTCTTTATATTAGACATATAGCAGAATAAAGGGAGGGAAGCAGAGGGTAATCGTACTCCCTTCTCCTCACCTTCCCCAGATGGCAATGATGTATTTTCTAGCAGAGCCAGTGCATTCCAATTATTTTGTTATTGTTATTAATTCCATTTTGCCTCCATCACTGGAAAGGCCTTGAGCCATTGCAAGGAGTCCGAGGGCGTTGACTCCCTCCCAGTGCACAAGGCGAGGAAGGTGCCAAGGAGCTGTGAACCAGGGGTGGCACCAACAGGTATTTCCCAGTTCAGTGAAAGAACAATGGTATCTACCCGGTGGAAGAAGACCAAAATGGATGTGGGAACCCAGACAGAGCTCCCACGGAAGGAGGCGATGGTGCAGGTTGCGGGCTGCAGGGAATGCTACACTGTCTCTGTGGTGTCAGGGGCTGTGTGCGCTGTGAGCAAGTAGATGATCTGCTTGGCCGAGCGGCACCGCTGCAAAGCCAGGTTGAAAGGCTTCAAGCCGAAGTAGAAAGGCTTAGGAGCATTCGGGAGGCTGAAATGGAGATAGACTGGTGGAGCCAGGCTCTGCCCTCCCTGCAACAAAAATGGGAGCACCTGCCGGAGAGCTCCCAGGATCGAGGGACCCCTGTACTCTGCCCCTCTCAGGTGGAAAACAATAACCTAGAGGAGAGGAGTGAGTGGAGGCAAGTCTATGGCCATGGCAAAAGGTGAGTGCCCTCCTTGCCTACCTTGCCTCCACAGGTGCCTCTGAGCAATAGATATGAAGCCCTAATGGAATACAGCCGGTCCAATGGGGATGTGGTGGAGAGGCAACCTATATCAGAGGTCCCACCACAGTCAGAAAAACCTGACAGGCATATAGCTACCTCCTCCACAAGGAAGAAGAGAAGAGTTTTAGTGGTTGGAGACTCCTTCCTAAAGGGATCTGAGGGCCCAATATGCAGAGCTGACCCCCATCACAGGGAGGTCTGCAGCCTGCCTGGAGCCCGAATCAGGGATATCACTGGGCAACTCCCCAACCTGGTGAAGGCCACAGACTACTACCCCCTGCTGATCTTCCAGACAGGTGGGGAAGAAGCTGCATCCCGTAGTCTGAGGGGGATGAAGAAAGACTACAAGGCCCTAGGACGGTTGGTGAAAGAGTCTGGGGCACAAGTTGTTTTCTCCTCCCTCCTTCCATTTTCAGGTGATGACGTGGGATGGAATAGTAGGATTCTCTCTATTAACGCCTGGCTACGAGACTGGTGCTACAGGCAGGGCTTTGGGTTCTTTGATAATGGCTGGTTTTATAAGACAACAGGTGTGACGGTAATACATGGGAAAGGCTTATGTCGTAGGGGCAAAAGGGTTCTGGGACAGGAATTAGCAGGGCTCATTCAGAAAGCTTTAAACTAGATTCGAAGGGGGATGGGGTAGTAGCTGGGCTTGCACCACTGGGGCAACGCTCTAGTGTTGAGGTAGACCAGGAGGCCTCCCATCCCCCTGGGGTGAAATCGGTGTGCTCAGCTCGCTCCCTGAAATGCCTGTACACCAATGCACGCAGCATGGGGAATAAACAGGAGGAGTTGGAAATCCGTGTTCGGTCGGGGGGCTATGATCTAGTGGCAATTACAGAGACTTGGTGGGATGCCTCGCATGACTGGAATATGGTCATGGATGGCTATGTCCTGTTCAGGAAAAACAGGCCGCTAAAGAGAGGTGGTGGAGTTGCTCTTTATGTGAGTGAGCAGCTAGAATGCATTGAGTTCTGTCCAGGGGCGGATCAGGAGCGAGTTGAGAGTTTGTGGGTGCGAATTAAGGGGCAGGCTGGCAGGGGTGATACTGTTGTGGGTGTCTATTACAGGCCACCGGATCAGGATGAGGAGGGTGATGAGGCCGCCTACAGGCAGCTGAGAGCAGTCTCGCAATTACAGGGCCTGGTTGTCGTGGGGGATTTCAACTACCCTGATATTTGCTGGGAGGCCTACTCAGCCAGCCATCCTCAGTCCAGGAGGTTCCTCCAGTGCATTGATGATAACTTTCTGATGCAAATGGTGGATGAGCCAACTAGGAGAGGAGCGCTGCTGGATCTTATCCTCACTAACAAGGAGGGTCTGGTTGAAGAGGTGAAGGTTGAGGGCAGCCTTGGTTGTAGTGACCATGAGATGGTAGAATTCAGGATCTCATGTGGCAGGAACAGAATAGCTAGCAGAATCACAACCCTGAACTTCAGGAGGGCCAACTTTGGCCTTTTCAAGCAATTGCTAGGGGAAATCCCATGGGACAGGGTACTAGAAGGTAAGGGGGCCCAAGATAGTTGGTCAGCATTCAAGGACTGCTTCTTCCGAGCTCAAGATCAGAGCATCCCAGCAGGTAGGAAGTCAAGGAAGGGTACCAGGAGACCTGCATGGTTGAACAGGGAACTGCTGGGCAAACTCAAGTGGAAGAAGAGGGTGTACAGATCGTGGAAGGAGGGGCTGGCCACTTGGGAGGAATATAAGTCTGTTGTCAGAGGATGTAGGGAGGCAACTAGGAAAGCTAAGGCCTCCTTGGAATTAAACCTTGCAAGAGAGGTCAAGGACAACAGAAAGGGCTTCTTCAAATACATTGCAGTTAAAGCCAACACTAGAGGCAATGTAGGCCCACTGATGAATGAGGTGGGGGTCCTGGAGACAGAGGATAAAAAGAAGGCGGAGTTACTGAATGCCTTCTTTGCCTCTGTCTATACTGTTGGAGGCTGTCCTGAGGAGCCCCGGACCCCTGAGGCCTCAGAAGAAGTCAGGATAGAGGAGGAATCTGTCTTGGTTGATGAGGGCTGGGTCAGGGACCAATTAAGCAACCTGGACGTCCATAAATCCATGGGCCCTGATGGGATGCACCCGCGGGTGCTGAGGGAGCTGGCGGAAGTCATTGCTAGGCCACTCTCCATCATCTTTGCTAAGTCGTGGGCAATGGGAGAGGTGCCTGAGGACTGGAGGAAAGCGAATGTCACTCCAGTCTTCAAAAAGGGCAAGAAGGAGGACCCAGGTAACTATAGACCGGTCAGCCTCACCTCCATCCCCGGAAAGGTGATGGAACAACTTGTTCTTGGTGCTGTCTCTAGGCACATCAAGGATAGGGGGATCATTAGGGGCACTCAGCATGGCTTCACCAAGGGGAAGTCATGCTCAACCAACTTGATAGCCTTTTATGAGGATGTTACCCGGTGGATAGATGATGGTAAAGCTGTGGATGTGGTCTATCTCGATTCAGTAAAGCGTTTGACACGGTCTCCCACAGCATCCTCGCAGCTAAACTGAGGAAGTGTGGTCTGGATGATCGGGTAGTGAGGTGGATTGTGAACTGGCTGAAGGAAAGAAGCCAGAGAGTGGTGGTCAATGGGACAGAGTCCAGTTGGAGGTCTGTGTCTAGCAGAGTCCCGCAAGGGTCGGTTCTGGGACCAGTACTATTCAATATATTCATTAATGACTTGGATGAGGGATTAGAGTGCGCTGTCAGCAAGTTCGCTGATGACACAAAACTGGGAGGAGTGGCTGAGATGCCGGAAGGCTGCGCAGCCATTCAGAGAGACCTGGACAGGCTGGAGAGTTGGGCGGGGAGAAATTTAATGAAATATAACAAGGGCAAGTGTAGAGTCCTGCATCTGGGCAAGAACAACCCCATGTACCAGTACAAGTTGGGGGCAGACCTGTTGGAGAGCAGCGTAGGGGAAAGGGACCTGGGGGTCCTAGTGGACAACAGGATGACCATGAGCCAGCAGTGTGCCCTTGTGGCCAAGAAGGCCAATGGCATCCTGGGGTGTATTAGAAGGGGTGTGGTCAGCAGGTCGAGAGAGGTTCTCCTCCCCCTCTACTCTGCCCTGTGAGGCCGCATCTGGAATATTGTGTCCAGTTCTGGGCCCCTCAGTTCAAGAAGGACAGGGAACTGCTAGAGACAGTCCAGCGCAGAGCCACGAAGATGATTAAGAGAGTGGAACATCTCCCTTATGAGGAGAGGCTGAGGGAGCTGGGTCTCTTTAGCTTGGAGAAGAGGAGACTGAGGGGTGACCTCATTAATGTTTATAAATATGTAAAGGGCAAGTGTCATGAGGATGGAGCCAGGCTTTCTCAGTGACATCCCTTGACAGGACAAGGGGCAATGGGTGCAAGCTGGAACACAGGAGGTTCCGCATAAATATGAGGAAAAACTTCTTTACGGTGAGGGTGACCAAACACTGGAACAGGCTGCCCAGAGAGGTTGTGGAGTCTCCTTCTCTGGAGACATTCAAAACCCCCCTGGACGCGTTCCTGTGTGATATGGTCTCGGCAATCCTGCCCCGGCAGGGGGATTGGACTAGATGATCTTTCGAGGTCCCTTCCAATCCCTAACATTCTGTGATTGTGTGATTGTGTGATTGTGTGATTGTGTGATTCTTGAGTGAAATTCAGCCTATTTCAAGATTAAAGGAAAGCAATTTTTTAGAACACTGAACCAAGACTGGAAACATTAAACTAGTGTGACAAGAGAACTTTACTAGGTAAGTTTGAAAATCTCAACAGGAACTTTGGAAGTGTGTAAGATGGATCATACTATCTAACCTTGAGAGAAAAAATAGAAATCCAGGTAAAATGATTGAAATAATTTCAGCTGCTGTGAGACCCTAGAGCAAAGCAAAACTAAGAACTTCCCTTTACAAGTTAAAAGCTAGCATTAATACACTTTCAACTTGTCTTTTACATTTATTTCCTCTCATTATTTGCAGTACAACATTAATTCTTTTACTCATTTTTTCCATGAAAAAGACATGGTACCAAGGGCACAGCACAAGCCATACTGGTACATGCAGAAACAGGATGGAATTGATCTATGAGCTTATTCAGGTGCTTTACGAAAATAAAAGGCAAATTCACCAACCACAACCACACTGAGCTAAGTTCTCAGTTCCTAACTCAGTCAAAATCTCCGTGCCTTTGTGGAAAATCTGACCAGACTCAAATGTCTGAGTAACTTAATGGGGTAATAACCAAATCCAAAATGGGACATTTATACATCTACAACATAGCTACCAAAACCCAAAAACACGAATCTCAAAAAAAACCCCATCCAACTCCTTTAGAGCTTTGCCATTTATAAGGATGTTACCATTTACCAAAGCTCCATCAGTCCTTCCGAGTTCTGGTATTGCATGTAGGTCTGGCACTGCACCTTGCTTATGCTGGGAACTTTGGTGTTAGCTTTCTGCCCTCAGCCTGTGCAGGATGTTCAATGGTCTCCACTCTAACGCAGACTACACCATTATGTTATAGTTATGTCAAGAAACTAGGTTGCACATTATTAAATTAAAATTGCAGGAAGAAACCAGGGAGTGGCTTTGTCCTGGAAGAAAGAATTGAACACAACTAGTCTTATAAGAATGCCACAGAGTGGACAGCTGGTCCAGTCCTTTGTTTCAGGATTCATTTAAAAGATGTCATTAGGATCATACAGTTTTGCGTTCCTGTAAATTCTTTCAGAAATAACAAAGGAGTGTTAGGCAAGTGTTTCAGTAATCCCACCTATGTCTGGATCTAAATAATAGTGAGATAAAAAAAACTGAGAAAGGTAGAGCCATAAACAGACAACAAAAAATCAGAACAGAAACACAAAATAAGCAACTTCTTATTTCAATAAAGAAATTAAAATCAATCATAGCAGAAAAAGGAGTCATACTTAGTATCCAGCCATAAAAACCTGTAGCTACAGCACCAGAAAATAACATGTTACAAAAAGTTATGTTTTGGGAAAAAAATCCAAATTAAGTGTTGTCTCTCTTGAGAAGAGTTCATACTTTATTTTCATGCCTGCATTTTCTATACAGTGCAGAGCAATCCAAAATATCCATATTCTGGAGGAACATGAAGCACAAATTAGCATGTCCGGTCACCTGCAGAATTAGGCAGCAGTAAAGGAGGGAAGTCTGAACCACTGCTTCAGACTCGGCTGTATCAATTCTGCCCAAGAATGGCTTATCTTCTCTGTAGAATGTAAGACTATAATCTTGTAAAGCTCCAACAAAGAGACAGTCTATGCTCACTTGAATAGCTATTTTTTCCTTCCTACCTTGATTTTCTTTGCAGATCACAGCTTTATTGCAATGTCTTGGGTAAAGACGATGGTTTAAAGGTCAGCTGTTGCCTGCATGTTTCTAAGAACATATACATTACAACCATATTTACACTACTGCTGCTGCTACAAACGATTTCTTGTTTAAGATCAGTATTTTATTAACATGAGTGCATTTGATCCCATAATATAGTAACAATATACATCTTGCACACGTTTACAGACTTTGTGAAACACTAAGAGTGAATTCATACAATCCACTTGTCAAAGACAAAATTTACACATCAAAAGGCACCAGTCTCTCGTCACACAGCTGCAAATTGTCTTGAACACAGTTTTTCCCCTGAAGTTCCTAATCCACTCTAACAATTTTTATGCAAGATACAAATAAGTTTAAGCATGATAATATGTCCAAACTAAAACACATTTATTCACTTTTGTCAATCTTTTCCCTGAAGATCAAAACTTTTAAAAACCTTTTTTTTTTTCTTTTTAGGTCAGAGACTGTTAATAGCTACTCCTCAGAAACACTTGGTTGATCTGCAGTCTAGGGCAGCGGATCTGGTTTTAATCTGTACTTTGAGAAACAAGAAGGCTGGTCAATCCTGTTGCATAGGCAAAAATACTACCCAGCCACAGCCCCTGCTGGGAAAGGCTCATGAGGAGCAGAGCTTGTGTTTTTGCAGCTTCTTACCCTTTAGGATCCAGGTACACGGTATGGTCATGTTTAGGGCAGTATACAGAAAACAAAACAGATAAAGGAATGAAGTTCTGGAGATGGAACCTGAAGGCCAGAGGGCTTCTAGACATCACTGGGAAATTTCTTGCAAATAGAAGAGTGATGGGCGACTGGCAAAAGGTCAGCTCATCTGCATTGGACTGGGCCAGGAACCTGAACTAGTGAGGGAAGCTGCAGCTACGCTGGATCAGTATTTCTAAAAATGGCAGGGACCCTCTATGGACATTAAGACTGTATTCTGAGGAAATGCAAGGAAGCCAGTGTTATGGCCATGTGTGGATACAGGGCTCAATTTTTTATATAAGGGAAAGTGTGATGGTGAAATAAAAAAAAAAATCGTAGAGCTGTAAGATTACATTAACTTATCTGTACACACTAGCAACATTTATTTCAGTACGTGCCTCTACAGTACACAGACGCTCAGAAAAACTTTCTGAAGACTTTGAGATGAATCATTCATGTTCATAAAGAGTCAGAGCATCTCGCTGGCCTTTTAGCAGCATGGTCTTAGCTGATAGTTCTGTAACTATACAGCTGCTTTTTCCCACAGTGGTAAAAGCAAGTGTAAAAATTCTGTCCGTTTGCACTGAAACTAAACAACCTGACTCAAGTGGGTCTTCACAAGGTGTTACCATCACCTAACCTTATTGCTACCTAACATTAAAAAAAAAAAAAAAAAAAAAGAGATTAATCTTACTTTTCAAATTGCTCAGTGTAAATCAAAGACATGGAAAAAAATCATAATGTGAGGAACTGCAATCTTCTAGATGATTCCGTCTGGGCCGTTAGAAACTATGCTTTTATTTCATGGAAGGCTAACCAAAACAAACTCTTTTTTCTAACCTTTCTCATTAGATATAGTCCTGAAAATACAATATTCCTGGCAAGCAAACAACGTGTAATTTTCTAATTTAATAAAATTGGTTTGTCCTCTACTTACATGCAAGCACAGTATTGTAAATAATTACATTAATACTTTTTAAACTCTTTCCAATGAGAGAAAAATTCTGTTTTGAGACACTGTCACAAGGCAAAAATAACTCATCTCTAATATGAAATTAATTCCTTTTCCCCAGAAATCTAGATCTGAAAATTCTCCATTCATCTCACCCCATATGTGAGTTCATTTCATTCTCCCAGAAAAAAAGCTGGCAATTTAAACTGGCTGGTACAGCTGCAATTGATGAGGTCCTCAGTGACTGGTGAGGACTGGCATGTTCTGGACCAGTTAACAGCCAGCCAGCCATGGAGCTCAGTACTGTCCAGTCCCTCATACTCTGAACAGGCCTCCTTATTCTGCAGACTTACAAAACCTGTGGCAGAACAAGTCTTTTCTTTCAGCTTGGCAACACTTCTAGTTATCTCAGCTCTTAAGCACCTTCATGTGCTTGCCTGTCTGGGATTATAATACACTTCAGGTAGAACAGAATAAGGAGGAGTCAACGGAATCAGTTAAGAATACCTTATCCCAGTAAATGATACCGTTACATATCCACTGAATAGCCTTTTCTGGCCTTCATGGAGTGCCAATTATTTATCGCCACTTGCATTTGATTTAAAAAACCATTCTATAATACTTGACTTACAATTTGTATAGAAATTATTCTATATTTCTGTTAACTTCAGATTTGAAGTTACTGAACACCTAATTGAACTGCTGTGGAGTCTGGAGAGAAGAGTCACTGCTTCACTGATTCGCAGTTTTGGAGGAAAAAAGCAAAACACTAAAAACTATGATTAGCATGCAAGATGAGAGAGTCATTGAAACGGAAACAAAAATATTAATCAGAACTGCCAGAAGTAGGAAAGTTTAACAGCATATTTGAATTCAGAATTATCTACAGCAAAACTCCAAAAGCATGTATAATATTGTAAAACCCATATTCTTCTCTCTCTAAACCTCTTATCTTTGTAATAAGGCACGGCTTCAATGGTTACCCTACAAGTAGTTTCTCCTTCAGTCAGTATACAGGGTGCAGCCAAGTTGTACACAAACCCAAATTCCCTAAAGATCTATGTTTAACTGTAGGACAGAAATGAACTCTTTTTAGTTGTGAAAATCATTCCGGTCAGTATGACTTAATGCTGTTCAGTATATTTCCTTACATTTAGATGGACCATAACGTATCTATGAGTTCTAGAAAGAAAAGTGGGAGGCAATGGCACAAAACAGGATTTGTTTTGAAAAAGAATATGAAATATCCTAAAGGTGCACTCAAGATCTACAGATTTTCTCCAGAAAATTTAAGCCACTGTAAAATAATAAAATATTCTGTCTTCAGATGGTACAAGACTATATGGAAAAAAGTAAACAAGGTTTTTTGTTCGTTCCCACCCCCTCCCCATCCCCCCGCCATGACTTGGTGTCCAAGACAGTACAGATGTAAATGCAAGTGTAGGAAAGTTGAACTGCTGTTTGGCTCATATCTATTGCTGAGGGGAAAAAATACAAAAAGAACCGTTAAAAATACAATCCTAAGGTACAAACAGGAAGCTTTAATTAACAAAGAGTGTAAGTGAAAAGGATACAAAATACTTATAAGTTAATTCCCTGCCTCAAACTAGATTTGCACAGATGTAGTACTAAGACTACTAAGAATCAGACTTCTTCAGCCTGCTATTACACAAATACAAAGTGTTGTAACAAACACTTGCACCATATAGTAACAGCAAAAGGATTTGTACCAATTCTTCTGGCTTTATTCATCCGTCTGAGAATAAAACTGTTATTTTTGTAAGAGAAAAAGCAGTATCATAATTCAAGCTTCAGCATAAATGAAGTATGGAAACACATTTTTATATATTAAACACCTGTTGACTAATCAACATTATTATAGCTCTGCTGCCTGTTCCTAGCATGGGTAATTACTGAAGTGTAAGAACCACAGGCACGGAGAAGCAAAAAAGCCTGTGGTCAGCTTATACTTTTCACTCAGAATTCCTTCAGCGAAGAAACACACATCTTCCTTAAGATATTGATAAAGAATGTCAATTTTGAAAAGGTGAAATCAGACTGTTAGTTTAAATAAGGAAAAACGTTTCATTTACACATGTGCACTTATTCCCGCACACTGAATTACGTAGAGTGACAGCACAAAAACTTTGACAATTTTCTTTTTCTTAGAAGCATTCTTATCTTGAATGTGAATTCTGTTTCATTGGAGTCTCCTGCTTAGAACAAAAATTATCCCAATATGCAGAATCCTCAGGTGTGACTGGAACACCAGATGCAACTAAATCTTCAAAAGTCAATAATGTAAACTGTGGTTGTCCAGGCTCCATGGAACATACCTAAGGAAAATACATATTAGTATTACATGAATCAAAATCAGTCTCCATTTTCTTCTTGCAATATTCCCTGTCCTTTAAACTACCCATTGCTTACTGAAGAAAGAAAATATTCCAGTTGAGACCAATGTCATTGTCCCTAATTTAGGCTATACAGTAACTAATAGAAGTATGTAACAGGCCACACAGAAGCAGCAAGATTTTCTTTGAAACTCAGTTCAGAAAAAGAATGAGGGAGAGAGAATGCTGCAAATACCACAGAATGAATGTGTAAGTCTGGAAGAAAAACCCACCACCAACCCAAACAAACTGTACTTCATTCTCCAGCAGCCATAATTATTTTATATGACAGGATTGTGGTGAATGGAGTGAAATCCAGTTGGCGGCCGGTCACAAGTGATGTTCCTCAGGACTCAGTATTGGGGTCAGTTCTCTTTAATATCTTTATCAATGATCTGGACCAGGGGATCGAATGTACCCTCAGTGAGTTCATAGATGGCACCAAGTTGGGCCAGAGTGTTGATCTGCTGGAGGGTAGGAAAGCTCTGCAGAGGGATCTGGACAGGCTGGATTGATGGGCCGAGGCCAACTGTATGAGGTTCAACAAGGCCAAGTGTCAGGTCCTGCATTTGGGCCACAACAACCCCATGCAATGCCACAGGCTGGGTGAATTGTGGCTGGAAAGCTGCCTGGTGGAAAAGGACCTGGGGGTGTTGAGCGATGGCCGGCTGAATATGAGCCAGCAGTGTGCCCAGGTGGCCAAGAAGGCCAACAGCATCCTGACTTGTATCAGAAATAGTGTGGCCAGCAGGACAAGGGCAGTGATCGTCCCCCTGTACTTGGCACTGGTGAGGCCACACCTCAAATACTGTGTTCAGTTTTGGGCCCCTCACTACAAGAAAGACATTGAGGTGCTGGAGCGAGTCCAAAGAAGGGCAACAAATCTGGTGAAGGGTCTAGAGCACAAAGTCTTATTGAGGAGCGGCTGGGGGAACTGGGGTTGTTTAGTCTGGAGAAAAGGAGGCTCAGGGGAGACCTTATCGCTCTCTACAACTACCTGAAAGGAGGTTGTACCGAGGCAGGTGTTAGTCTCTTCTCCCAGGTAACAAATCATAGGACAAGAGAAAAAAGCCTCAAGTTGCGCTAGGGGAGGTGTAGGTTGGATATCAGGAAAAATTTCTTCACTGAAAGGGTTGTCAAACATTGGAACAGGCTGCCCAGGGAAGTGGTGGAGCCACCATCCCTGGAGGTATTTAAAAGATGTGTAGAATGTAACAGTACAGAAATTTTCACTTCATTTCCATATTGGGAAGTCACAGAATGCTCACATGTCCTATTTAAAATGACCTTTTTTTCATTGAATTGAGCTAATGAAATTTAGGTAATCACAAATTTAGGCAGTGGACAAGTATGCCTTTGAGACTTTTCTTGATTTAAAGACTTTTAATCATAACTCTTGATATCATGCCTATTCTTTCTATGATAATTTTAAGGTTTGTGACAGTGATGGTGAAGGTCAATACTTAAAAATCCCGGATTTTTGTAGAATACTTAGATAATTGTTTTTAGAAATAATGGCCACCTTCTTTTCACCTCAGGCTGACATTTATCAGTATTCCTGTAGGAAGGATGATATGCAGCCCCACTGGGAACTTAAGTATGTCCTGTCAAACAGAATGCACATATTTTCTTAAAGAATATTTGAGCACTGATTTACCACGGTAAATTCTCAAAGGTAGATTATACCTCTTTTTTTTTTTTAATCTAACCAATACTAGTTAAGAGGTCTGCCTCTCCATGTTATGCATGAACACAGACTCAGACTTTATGACCATGACAGATGTGTGCATGACCACTTTCATCCTTTTATCCATTTTATCCTAATTTTGTTTTTTAGTTCCTGGCAGAATCTTTGTGTCTAAATACCAGAAAACAACTAACCCATTTTCTTGTGAGCAACTAAAACACCACAGATAAATCGGGCATTTTGTCACACTTTCCTTTGCTGACTATCTGGCTATTTTGGCTACAACTGGCCAGTCTGCCTCAAATTTGACTATTTTCATGACCCAGGTCTTTGTTAAATTACACAGAAAATCCTGAAAAGTAGCTTTGTTGCTTCTCTCAATAGGGAGACCACATGGAATGAAGACTAACACTGCTGTTCTTCCCAACTGTTGGTTGTTGTTGCTTGTCTCAAGGGTTATCTTGTCATAATGGTGTTTGAGAGATGGATCTGCTCTGGGATACATGCACTGACAGTCCCCCTTTAAAATCAACTTGGTGAGGTGCTGTACTAGTTTAACAGTCCAGATTGGTTCACTGTCTCCATTTCCCTCTGTGAAAACCATCTTTCCCACATGAGTACTAGCAGGTTGTGACAAAAATCACCTAATCGTCTCTTGAATGAACACACTGAATGCTGTAACACATACATTCCAGATTTGACATTACCCGTTGCTGTCATCTGAAACCATTTCTCCTTCCCAGACCTTTCCTGAAATACGCACAACAGAACTGGAGGTAACAGTTCAGTAACAATCTGGTTAATACTGTGCTCAAGATAAGCTTTCTCCTTGGCCCTATGTCTGAGATAACACACTTTTAGCTACAGCATCAGACTAAGTTTATGGTCAAGTGATTAGTTACCAAGACCTGAAAACATTTCATAATTTCTTACATCAGAGTGCTTCTGTCCAAATCCCTCCTGTTTCCCAAGAGCCACTGCAACATGATGATGGTCATCTAAACGGGTTTCCTAGTAAAGATGAAAAATGGCACTGTAAATGCATTTTCTTTACTCTTGTTTCCAGCAAGAACTATATAAATGTTTAGTATATGATTCAAAACAATAGCAGAACATCATTTAAAAGACTTTAAATAATGACATTCAAAAAGCAATAGTCCTTTTTATCAGTTTTGTTGGAGTGCAAAAGGCTGCAGCTACATTAAAAAGTTAGCAGGGCTGAACTGGTTACTATAGGTTACCATCATCTCATTCATTTGTAGATATTTATATTCAAGTTTGTGACCTTAGCATTCCTTTACCAGTCCCTTCTAAGTCACAAGCCATATAACCCATCTTAGCTATCTGTTTTCCAGTGAGATGAACTGTGAACTTCTGGGAGGTATTTGGAAAAACAACAATGTAAGTGTAAACTTAAACCAATGACCCTCTCACTCTTGGCTTCAGACAGCATGTAAGATCACAACTTCAAATTTCTGGCACAGCAGTCTGAGCACTGCTCTGTGTAAATACGAATAATTTTCCTCAAAAAACTTTTTTAGGTATATAACTATATATTTACTATTATAGTTTATCTATTTAATAGTTTTGTTTAAAAGTGTTTTCCTCTAGGAAGATTAAAAATTCATCCTAAACAATTCATTTCAGAAAAAAAACCACTTTTATATACTGTTTCTGAATAATGTTTATTCTGTAGTCAGGTTAATCCTGTTGGCTTTTTTTTTTCAATACATATTAAGGGAGGGGTAGAAATAATGTTTTCCTTGTTTCTTTATCCAAAAATTTTCACATAATTTCTGCACAAACTTTCTAAAATGGAAATCAAGAATAACAAGAATTTTACCCAGAAAAGTGAACAATTTCGATATCACCATTAATTTGAAAATCAGCTAGTAGTCTGGATATTCTTCTGGAAGGTATGACAGAACCTCCAATTTCCACTTCCTTGGGAAATGCTCTAACTGCACCATACTATAATATAAAGAAAGCATTATGATATCCTTCTATTTCCTCTGACAGGTTGTCGGTTGCCTTTTTTTTCTCCCTTTTAATCTAAGCAAAATGTCTTTTAAAACAATGCTGTCAGTCTGCATTAGGCTTCTCTATAGTTAATCTACTATATAGGATTTTCAAAGATTTCAGTTGCAAGGATACCATTTCTGTGATTCCCAAACAGCCCTGTATATACAAAAAAGTGCCAAGACACTCAGCTCCAATCTACCCAACCCAGCTCAGCCAAGACAGCAGCTGCTCTAGTCGTGTGTATCAGCAGTACAACTATAAGTTTGGGAGACTTTACTGGCAAAGATGTGGGTGTCTTGGCAGATAGGTGCTGATGTGGGAGTAGAACTGTGTTTTTACTTTGATCTCTTCAGCACCAAAACTGTGCCTATTTGACAGATTTAGCAGTGAACTTTGTCCCTCTCACCTACTTAAAACCAAAACAAACACATGTTGTTTTACCTTTCTGCAAAGCACTAGTAAGAAAATGACTATTTCAATTCTGTCTAGGTTAGGAGAAATATTTAATGCACATGAAAAACACTAACAAATCTGCAGTGTAAGTGGTATTTCCCATGACTGCAAGAGCTATAGGTGTACTTACTATGAAGTATTTTACTAGGTTTTCCGTTCCTTTACTAGGGTACAAGACTGAAAATAAGTCATGCATAAGAATGCTACCTCAAATTTGATGAAATCTAACCATTTGTACACATCACGCACATTTCTATAACTTCCTCTAAAATAAAAGACTATGAAAATGAGATCTTTGATCAAGTGTTGCTAAACAATTTATATAGTTCTAGGATGGCAGTCTTTTGTGTTTGTCTAGAAGGAAAAATGACTACATCCAGTCTTCCACTTCATTTCCCCCCTGCTTTCATTTTTTCTATGTCCATGAGGTTAAAGAATGAGAACAGAGGACACAGCACAGCACATTCAGCAGTGGCCTACACCTGTAGCCAGAAGTCTGCAAACAACTGTGTTACAGCTTTAAGCTAAATGCACAGAAATTCCTTTTTGTGAAGAGAACTTACATATTACTTCTTGTTTATGCAACTGTAAATACATTATAGATAAAATCTTTTACATATTGTTAATAAAATATTTTTTTGTCAGCTCAAAGCTACATTTAACAGTCAGTGTCTCTTTAGATAACGGGGAACATTCACCTGCAAAGACCCTGCCCTATGGATACCGAATTCATAAAGTTCCAACTCATTTACTTCACATATCCTCTGTGATCACAAAAGAGTTTTCAGCATCTTACAACAAAACATAACAAACTATGCCCTTCATCTTATCTTTGCTGCTTGAGACAAATGTAAATCCAAAACAAACACAGAAGGGAAGATCTTTCCTGGCCCCTACTAGCAGCCAGCAAAAACCTTAAGGTATGGAGTTAATGAAACATCCTGAAACCATAAAAAACAGCAAATCAGGTTGCTTCCCAGTTCATCTGGAGATATTGCTATACTAGCTTATAAAATAAATCCAACTTCTTAAATGGAAACAGATGATTAAAAAAAAAAAGAGAAAGAAGACCACCACACAGGAATTCCTCTGAGGTAAAGGAGGAATTCCTTTACCTTTGTTTTGTTAAGATTCCTCTCTATAAACCAGAAAACATATAATGGATCAAAATTTATTTTTCTCTGCACAGAACCAAAGTGTTACCAGAGCTGTTCAAGCTACAGGCACACAGAGACTTACAATGACTTCATTTCAAAGGCTCAGCAGAATGATGTATCTGGGATTCAAGTCATTCTGGATTCACTCAACAACCAACACCTTATGAGGAAACTGTACCTTCCCAGCCAGCAGAACCAATTGCTGTGTGAATCCAGTTGGATTAGCTAATCTTAGAAGTAAAAGTTTTCATTCCTATTTATTCCTGACAATACAACAGGATTAACTTCTCTTACTGCGGGTGAAAGACTCCATTAGAGCTGCACACCAACATCAATTACTAAATATGTTTCAAACTGACCCAGGTAATCTCAGTTTTAAATTCATATTCTGGAAGTAATGTGTTTGCATATAGAGAAACCAAGTAAATATTTGTTGTGAAAAAAGGCAAACAATTATTTGTGTAGCAGCAGTGATGCCAGGTGATTCTTAATCCCCAAGTGAGGTTTAGGATAGATTGGGTGTGTCCTTTATGAACTGGTTGTATCCAAAATTGAGATAGGGACTAAAATCAGAAGTGTCTTATGTCTCATTTAAGATTCTTCTTTAATATAGATCCCAGTAAGTGCTATCCAGCCATTCTTCCTGATTAACTGCACAAAACTGGGACAAGTAAGGAAAGAGTCATGAATACACTTAACATTTTGCAAATCAGTAATAAGGATTTTTTTCCACATATCAGATCTGCTACAGATATATATATTATAAACTTAGGTTTATCTATTTAAATTATAAAACTTGTCATAAATGTTATCGAACAACTTCTTTCACGTTTATTAAGATTAACTAGTACTTCATTCTGTAAGTTTATTTTCTTCAAAAGAAGTAAATGGAGCATATAGAGTTACTCACAGTAATGATCATCATCATCATCAGAGTAATGACTCCATCCTAAATTAACACCCTGACACAAATACCGTATCACTCTCCACGGGGCTAGTAAACTTTTAATTATTACTAAACAAATTCATCTTTTTAAAATGAGCAAAGTGTGCACTGCCTATGTGAATAAAGCATATTTAACACACATAGTAGACATTATCTTAAAATTTATGTTTTTAAATGAAGTTTTACTGTATTTTTTCTCCTACTTCTTCCAAAATAGTTGGAGGGAATCTGAGTAGTGATCTCTAGAGTACTGTATGAAAACAAGTGCCTAAAGCTAAACTGATCCATCAAGATCAAATCACAAGAGGCTGTTTCTGAGCTACTGTCTTCTATCCAAGCTCAAAAACATATGAGGAGCGGAGGACAGGAAAGACACTTCGAACAAAACTAAACCCTTGGTAAAGGGACAGCAAACAGTCAACTACACAACAAGGTAGTTCACTTGGTATTTACAACAAAATAATAGAAAAATAATTTTTTTTAAATGTTCACAGAAAATTCTATCTCCAATACAAACAGGCTTTGCTCTTCTTGTGAGCAGTTACAGGGTGTCTGAACAGTGTCAACTTTGATTTACTCTGATTCACTAGGATGTCTCTCGACTTCTTTGCCACGCCAAGTATAAGGTGGTAGATCTTTCTCTAGTCTTCATGGTTTTAGGTTGCTTTTTTTACATTACATGGTACTTTCTGAAGGAGATTTCAGAATATTTTCTGTAACTTAAATGGGTAAAATCTCCTTTATTGCTCTCTTCTGGTTTTGGTAAATTAGATTCTCTTAAAAACTGAAATAAAACAATCCAAAATATGTGATAATTGGATTTCAAAGAGCCTTGCTCTCTTTGATCTTCTGCTGTCATAAAGATATAGGCAGATCTGAACAGCAAAACTGTGAGGTCATTATATTTTTTATTTGATAGAAAAGTTCACTCAAGCAAACTCAGCACAATACGTAACACAAGAAAAATACTATACCAGTAATATCCAGTCTTAATGACTTCTCTTGGATGACTCGTCCAGATTTCTCAAAATTAGTGTTTTCAGTTAATAAATTGTTTCAAGAATTTGGCTCACGGGCAAATAACAGAATAAAAAAAGACTTTTGTAAGTAAGAAAACGGCCACAAAATTACAAGAAACTTGGGAGAAGACAAAAAGTAAAGTGATGCCTAATTTTCAGCTGGGGATTGGTAACTGAAAAGCTAATTTTTTCTCATTTTCATTTTAATAAAAGTTGATATTTAAATAAAATTATATCCCAATTGAGCTGGCACTTAAATGAAACTTGATAATAAATCCTTTATTTGAAATAATACCATCTGCCTTGTTATAAGGCTGCGCTCTTGGGAAGCAGAGGGGCAAGCATGGAAGAGGAGACATTCCTCAGACAAAAATTAAATTACACTTCTAGTAGTAATTACTAAGTAATAAGGAAAAATCAAATAATTATGAAGCATTTAAGTAATACAGGGAGCTATCTACAGCATCATCTTCAGGCTATTTTAGTCAATCAACCACAAGCATGTCAAAGACCAAAATTAGGAGTTCGAGAAGTCAACTGAAAGAGGTAGAGGCTTCCTTGACAATGGTACAGTTAGCATTAATACATAAAGCATTCTATTACAAGATGTGTCACAGTCTTTCCTGAGATTTTCTTTGCCAGTCTCTAATTCCAACTAGCTTATTTCATGGCATACTCAATTCCTAGAGAGTATGGCAATACCAGAAAGAGGGCTGATTTAGTATGGGTAGACTTTTAAAATAACACAAACCCAAATGGAGCTAGAAATGCTGCAAGAAATGAACAGTGAAGAGGTCAACTTATGCTACAAGTTAAATGTTACTGGTACATTCATTCTTTTTTACTACATACATACCATACATGTAGTTTGTATACTACACAAAACAAGCATACACCAGAAATTTCTCATTTAGACAAACTCTACTGGAACAGCTGTGTCCAACAATGTAGATATTTTCAAAATGTAAATGCATAATGGAAACTCAATGCTCTTACTGAAAGGTGCGCTTGACTGTGAAATTGCAAAGTACATATTCTTTGAATTGCTAGTCAGCTATATACCAGCTGCACAAACTTATGGCAAATTGGAACAAGGTGCCCTTTACAGACAATTTTAAAGTCACAATGTCTTTTGCATTTCTTCCTTCGTTTTAAGTGGTTGACTGAAAGTGCCTCTGAGGTGTAGAGAAATGGTACTGTGATTTATTTAATTTTTTTTTAAAGCTTGGTTTCTTAGGGTAATTAAATAATTTGAGATCATTGTATAGAATCATAGAATCACTTATGTTGGAAAAGACTCTTAAGATCATCAAGGCCAACCATTAACACTACCACCGCTAAACCATGTCCCTATCAGTTCTTTCTCTCTGCACTCTTTAAACTACTTCAGATGCTATTGATTATTTTCTACCAAATCTAACAGGATAGACATTTTAGTGATAAGTCCCAATAACTTTCAAGAAGGAAAAACAAACAAAACCCGAAACCCTAACGCTCAGGTAGAAGACTGAGTCCAAACTACTGTTCCAGTTAAGCAAAGGCAAGTTTTTTGCATCCCTCCATTCCCACAGACAGCAGCATACTGTAACTCTGAATCCACAAAAGGATGTGTTTCTACCAGCTTGTATGGGCAAGTAAGAAATCCAAAGGAGCTGAAGACACCTCCTCCATTTCAAACATTTAACATAAACATTAACTAATGGGGTTAGTTAATCACTAGTCCCATTCTAGACCAACTAATGAAGAACTTTAAAATCTTAAATGCAGTTCAGAAGTCAGGTCTGAATATGCTTCAATGAACTTCCTGCATACTCTAAGATGAATTTCATAGAGCGCAAGAAATATATTCCAGGAACAGAAAAAATAAAAAGCCATCATAATAAATATATCTCTGGGGGTTTTTTTTGCGATCATCAAAGATACTTTAAAATTATGTGGATTTAAATTAAGTTTTGATTGATATATGTTCAGTGTGGTTATACGGAATAAAGGTGTGAAGCTGCAATTGAAACAAAGATCAAACGTGCAATGCAACCATAGGGTGTTGAGATTGTTTATCATTATTGAAAAAATAAATTTGCATATTTCTTACCTCAAAAATCCACTCCTCTTCTTCATCTCCATCCAGAAGCATTTTTGTCTCCTTATACACCTTCCCTATTTCCAGTTGCAATGGGGACACATTAAATTCAATTCTTTGCAAGTTAAAGCCAATTCCGACTCCAATTGCTTTTAAGAAGCTTTCCTTTAAGGCCTAAAACACAGAATAAATGTACTTTATTCATACAGGCTGTTTTCAAACTGTTCTATAATCATTACTTCTGAGCAGACACTGTAGGCCAAATAAATTTAAGACTTATACTACTGTAAATGTGAGGGTAAACTGATGCAATTATCAAGAGAAAAAGTTATCCGTGCTGTTAATACCCAGCCTAACTTGCTGCATTATAATAAACATGCAACTGGAATTACTTAGTGGCATATACAGATATGAACCCTTTACTTTGTTCTGGGTATGTGTTTAAAACTAGTCATCAGTCCTTCTAGAAATGTCAGCTGTATTATGGTTCTCAAAGTTATTCTGACATTAAAAACATCACTAAAATATAAAACCTATTAAAATATTATCTCCACATGAACATGTACATATAAAAAGGATACAATTTTACCATAAAGAAAATAATAAAAAAAATATAAGAAGAGAATATGCAGGTTATAGCATTGCAGCCTTTAAATAGAAAAAACAGTATTACCCAATACCGATGAAACATATCCAGCTGCATCCATTCATTGCTCATAGACTTGATTACACCCCACTCTGTTTCAGTAAACTGTCGCTTCATGATGCGAAAGAAATTTGGAATTGAGCTACTACCTATAAATCAGAAAGAGATATTTACAGAAATTTTAATAGAGTAGTAATAACAAGCAAATGAATTCCCTCATGTTATTGCTCTATAAAAAACTCATGAGAAAAAAAAATTATGAACCAACTCTGCTCTACAATCTGAATTTATATAGCCTCAAAGCAGCGATGCTGATGACAGTTCAGGACACAGTACGAAAAAAAAACATTCCTATAGCAGAATTACTGCATTAAATGAATAAGAAATGAAAGTTATAAACATATTATGTACTTTCAGCATTTGCTAAAAAGGAAAGTATTTAACCAGTGCTAATTTTATATTAAAAAAATCATATTCAGCTACAAAAGTAGCATAGACAGTCTTTGACATCTGACAGCTTGACCTAGAAACATTTTATAAAACAGTGTGCTGTTTGTCAGAATTCATCAAGCTATTCTGTCTCCTGCCCTTGGATGCTGGGATACAAAAACACTTTAAGCAGACGTAGAAATACAATCTCCCAAATTTATCACATGCATATTAAGTCTTTTGGATTTATTCTGCAAGAAAAATGGGGGTAGGGAGGTACCCATAATCACAGTAAGAAAAATATCAAGGAAAAGAAAACACCAAACCTTCAGATCCTTAGATAAATTTAAGCCTCCTCCTCAAAAACAAGCACAGCTGTGTAGCACTGCAGCAGCTCTTCAGGGGCTACACCACTTTTCCCCACTAGTCTAAAATTACTTTGCAGAAGACACTACAGACTGTGTAGTTATGTTGATCAATGGCATTTCTATAATACACTGGAAGCTATGGACCTCATTACATGCTTGGCTAATCACCCACGGCCTATATCATTAATCAGCATACCACGCAATCTGTCCAATAGGGCTTACAGCTGGCTAAACAGACAATGGCAGAAAGCAATCTATTTTCTTTAGTAGGGATAATACAAATCTGGATAGAGACAATTCTACATGTTGAGACAACATTTTTTCATAGGTTATGCAATGTTCTTATTAAAAAGAAAATATTAGTCATATTTAATCCAAAACATAGTCTCCCCTCCAAATACCACACTACTTTTAAGCGCTCATCACTAAATAATTGCTTAACAGAGATGCAGATTCTAAACCTAGCTCTGCCACTGATTCTGTGAGTGACTATGGGCAAGGAACTTCCCTTCTCTGCGCTAGTGCTCCCCATCTTAAACCAAGGATAAGGTTATTAACCCTTCTCTATAAAGTGGTTGTCATCTATAGGTATCTAAGCACTATATAAAAACAGGTACTGGCAGCAGTAATAACTGATCTGAGCGAACTAATGACACACTAAAGCACACATTCAGGTTTTCTGACAATTTCCTGATCATATTGCAAAGTGTAACCTGACACACTGTACACATCACACATGACATGGCAGTGACATTTCAGACATGCCTTCAATTTCATTTATAGACTAAAGTGAAGAAAACATCTTAAGATAGAAATTTTGTTGCAGTAGTCAGCTAATGGAACGATCCAGGACAATCTAAGGACAGAACTAACTTTCCTCTCTGGAGAAAATTATGATACTGAAAAAGAAAAATGATCACAATGCCTAGTATTTTTTCATGAATTACCAAGGCAAATGAAATATGCATCTACTTACACAATTCAACTTCCCTGAAGCAATGAAAAATAACAAAAAAAATTGTTCCACTTGGAGAAAGCTTATTGTCTTTCATCTCTTTGAGTTTATATGGCCCATTTTATGACCAAATAACTGTGTTAAAAGTGGATTGTTTGGAGCAGGTGTTTTTTTTTCTTTCTCTTCTCTCAAGTATTTAAGACAACAGTGGTGAGGCACTAGCCTCTTCAGGTGATTCAAACTACAAAACATTCAAGAATGTCCTGGCATACTCTTCCTTCTCCATTACTTTGAGAGAGTTCTCTTGCTTTCAGCAACCCAGGGCTATTCACGCTACACCAGAGACTATCCAAGACTATCCACATTACACTACCTTCAGCATCTAGAGGTGTATAATGCCTCCTGCATTGTCAGTCCTTCCGCTATCCAAACCTTATCATGCATGGCGAATACACTCAATACTTCAAACTGTTTAGTATATCAAGTGTATATCAGACCCATATGCTACCACCTTTTCACTTCTTACTTACCCATTTTGTCGTAGGTTTCTTCAGTTGTTCAGCTACCCTTCTTGATGTTTATGTTCAAATTTACACAGTACTTTCCTCTCCACTCCAGCTGTCTGTCATGTCCCTCCTCTGAAAAGCTGAGGCACCGCTTCCTCCTGAACTGCCCTCCTCTCCCATTTCCTTCTTAGTACAGCGCAATTGCTTTGTTCTGAGGAGTGGATCAGATTAGAGGAGCCAGGACTATTATTCTCCACAAATTACTAGCAGTATCACAGCCTGCCTAGTCTATTTCTCCATATTTGGTTGAATATCAGAGAAAGACAGATTCACAGAATCATGGAAAAATTTAGGTTGGAAAGAACCTCTGGAGACCATCTGGCCCAATCCTCTGTTAAAAACAGAGCCTTATGTTAGGTTACTTGTGACCCTGTCAAGCAGCGTCTTCACCCCTTCTCTGGGCAATTTATTCTGATGTTTTACTGTTCTTATGGTAAAGAATTGGGGTGTTTCATCCAGACAGAATTTCCCTGGAAGCAACCTGAGCCTTTTGCCTTGTCCCCATGCACCCTCATGAAGACAGCTACCTACATCTTCTCTACAGCTACCTCAGAACTTTCTCCTTTTCAGGCTCAACAAACCCAGTTCCATCAACATTTCTAGACAGGTCAAGTTCCCCAACCCTCTAATCACCTTGGAGGCCCTTCACTAAACCCTCCTCAGTGTTCCCATATCTCTCATGACCTGGGGTACAAGGGGACAAAACTAGAAGCAGTAGAAAGTTTTCTTTTAGATGCTACCTTTTTTGATTTTAATTTGAGCAAAAAAGCCTCAAACATGCTCCCCACAATTTAAAATCTTCCTTTGAAAGAATGGTAACAAGTCCCATATAGCAATTATTCAGTTGATTTTAAAATTGCATTTCTAAATTACCTCTCATTTGCAAGCTGCTTCAGAAATAAATTCACCTATCAACAATTATACAAACACTTGAACTTATTTCTGTGACCATTTCAATTCATTAATAATCCAAGTTCTAGTTTACAAAATAAATTTCATTAAAAATACACCAAAGAGTTTTCATGCCAAATTATTCCAGTATGCATACTTTAGAGCTAACAGCTATTTTGGATACAATTTTGGATTACACATGGTATAGTCTACATATGATCATAAAATGATAGAATTATTTAGGTTGGAAAGGACCTTTAAGATCATCAAAGTCCAATTGTTAACCTAGAACTGCCAAGTCCACCACTAAACCATGTCCCTAAGCACCACATCTACTTGTCTTTTAAATACCTCCAGGGATGGTGACTCCACCACTTCCCCGGGCAGCCTGTTCCAATGTTCAATAACCTTTTCGGTGAATAAATTTTTCCTAATATTGAATCTAAACCTCCCCTGGCACAACTTGAGGCCGTTTCCTCTTGTTACTTGGGAGAGGCGACCAACCTCTCACCTTGCTACAACCTCCTTTCAGGTAGTTGTAGAGAGTGCTAAGGTCTCCCCTGAGCCTCCTTTTCATTTTTCATCACTTGAGGCACAAGGCAAGACAGGGTACCAGTTAATCATCTTTCAGTTGGGTCCTTCACTGAACAACTGAGCTTCCTATTCTGTTGATAACTTTCTAAGACCTTCTTGAGTATTTTTCCTCCGTGTTTATTGCTTATATTTTTCTCTCAGGGAAGTTTAGGAAAATTGCTAAACATTTTTGGTAATCTCAAAGCCTACTCTGTAAACTTTACGCGAAGAAAGAAAAAATATGCCTCAATATTTTAGTGATATTTGTGAAGCCACAGTATTTTCTACAAGGAAAATACAAAGACCACGTAACACAATACAAAAGAAACTGGAATGTAAGGTGGAACTCTCATAGGAAATAAAGGCAAGACAAAAAAGTATTTATAAGGGCTATTAACCAGACAAATTATTCTTAAAAGTACTTTTAAAAGTTTCAGAGGATCTTCCCCAAGACTTGCAAAACATTCACCACAAAAATGACTTAACATGATAAACATTCTCATAGTCAGGTTCTGGCTTTACCTTCAGACTTTTGTTAAATAACTAAAAACATGAACTTGGTATCTGCACTTCTGTGCAGTGGTTTCTTCTTCTCTGCAAGATGATACCAATTTTCTAAGAGAAATTTGGCTGCAGTGTACACATATGTATTTATGCAGGTGGAATAATGGTACAGAAATGCTCTAAAATCCTTAATGCATGCAAACTTCAGTATTTTTCTAAGATCAGATTCTAAAAAAATAAATCTCTAAAAAAGATCTATGAACTGGAGAAGCATGTTAAAAATGAACTGACAGTAAAAACTTGAAAAACAGATTCTCTGACGGAACAAACGCTTTTATTGTAATGCATACACATAATACAAATACTTCCAGGAAGACTTTCATCTTAACGTTTTTCCATGAACAATGATAAGGCCAGACACTCATTGAAACTTATGTAATTGTACTGCTGTTTCTTATTTAACTCACAGCAGCAAAGAAAAAAGATTCCTTTAAGATATGCCTACACAGGTTGTGGAAAACTGCACATCTGATCTCTCTGTGCTTCTAAACATCCATCCACTAACAAGCTCCAGAGCAGACGCCACACAGGTGGGATCACACAGTACTGAGCCTTGCTAATATAACCCAGCACTCCTTTCCCAGTGTTCAGAGTTATTCAAAAAAGCACTTAAAATGTTGAGCCAAAAAATTAGCTTAGGATGCAACTCTGTGGAAAAATTTAACTGAAATGCTCAAAACTGCATTTCAACTATTCCTTCTTGTAATTCATATTTACAGCTTCTGAAGAATCAGAGTTTAGATTCTGATTCCAATAAATTCAAAATACTTACAGTAACCTTGTCCATCTCAGTGGCAAAGTGAGATTCCTGTAGCACACAATGTGTGCACTTCAGGAAAAATATTTATGTATGTAAATTACTTATTTAAATTGGTGAACATCAGGAAATTGCACATTATTTATCTGATTGGTCAAGCATCTAACAAGGTACGTGTTCATCACTGAAACGGAATAAATTCAATTTTGTGATTTTTAGAATATGTAAGAGAGATAAGACATGTTTTCACATAATATTTGAAAAATAAGTGGAGTTGGAAGCAGAGAAAAACAGGAAGCTTGTTCCACAGATGACGTGTGATTAACAGGAAAAGATACATATCCCCCTTAACTATTAAAACTCTTCGAAAAAACAGTCACTCACTTTTTGCTGGTTTTCTCTAAGAGAAAAACTGTGATAGGAGCAGATCTATGAAAATACTGGATAAAAGGTTGCAAAAAAAGAAATGAGAGAAATGCTGATTTAGATTCCATAGGGAATTGAGACAGTGCATTTCAGCAGACAGAAAAACCGAGCCACTGGCACGAATGTTATTAACATGACAAGGGGGTGGGAGATTAGAGATGGGATTTTTTGAATTAAACACGAAACCAAACTTGACTGGGTTGAGGGGATTCATGAAAATAAGCTCCACTGTGACTGAGAGTTTACTTACTTTGAAATTGAACGTATCGATTACTGTAAGTATTCTGTCAAAAATCCAACAATATCTCTTTTCACAACTGCCCTCTATTAATACCTTAAGATTTTTATTAGTATAGAAGCTGAATCATAAAAATTTTATTAATAAAGAGGCTTTTTCTTTTCAGAAATGCATATATCTGTTCAGTCATCAACAAAATAACTTCACTATACTTCATGAAACTCAAAGTTAACAGCTACTAATTTTGAATGTGGTAATTCCTGGCAATGTAAACTTTAAAACTATTTCCAATGCTTTGTATAGATACCTCTTACTCGCCTATGCCACTTAATTTCCTAACTTACAGTTAATATACTGAGAAAACTAATAAATGTAACAAAAACATACTATAGCTTCATTTTATAATATCCAATTAACTGACAACAATTTGTCCCAGTATCTGATTGCCTAACAGGCCTTCCTATAACACTCATTAACTTCCTTCTTAGGAAACAGTAGCCAACAGAGGAAAGGCATCCAGCAAATCTCTGACCAGTTCCTCCAGTTGGTGTCTAAATAGTTTGATATTCACAAGAGAAGCTAGAGGTTTTATCCTTGAGACCAAGATCTATTTTCATTGATTTTTCTTTTATTTACAGACACTTAAGCCTCATACCCCTATCACATCATAATGCAGATTTGAAACTAGAGTAGTTCACAGAACAAATTAAATGTAAAATTAACACAGCTGTGAAGGCAAATGATTTCTTACTTATATACAGCTATTATTCCCTGCTAATAAACTTTAAAGCACATTAGATCCTTAAAAATATAATCTGAGTAATGTTTCAAAAATTGTTTCTATGCATTTAAAAAAAACACTAAATCAAAAGTTAAGTTTCTTCATTAAAAGAGTACAGCATTAAATCTGGAAAGTAAACTATTTTATACAGGTAAGTATGCACATACATATGTGTGCATATGTGTGTGCATTTTGGATTTTTTGCACAAACTATTTACATTGAAATATATAATGCCATCTTTCCCACTGCAATGACAACTGGGTAATTTATTAATTTTTTGTAAAGACTAGGCCAAAAATCTGCTTTGCGTTTTCCCTGTAAAACAGCAAAACCTCAGACTAGATATAAAAGATTGATTTTAAAAAGATGTAGGAGTGAAGAATTGTCGTGGTTTTAAACCATCAGGCAGCCAAGTACCATGCAGCTGCTCGCTCACTCCCTGGGGGATGGGGGAGAGAATCAGAAAGGTAAAGAGACTCACTGGTTGAGATTAAAACAATTTTATAATTGCAATAAAATAAAATAGTAATAATAGTAATAATAATGATAATAACAGAATATACAAACAAGTGATGCACAGCGCAACTGCTCACCACCCGCTGACCAATGCCCAGCCCATCCCTGGCTAGCGAACCTGGAGGAGAGAAACCCCAAAACCACAATCCTGGAAGAGGGAGAGCAACTTCCCGGCCAACTCTCCTCTATGTACTTGCATGATATGGAATATGCCATTGGCCAATTTGGATCCATTGCTCTGGCTGTGCTCCCCCCAGCTTCTCGTGCACCTGCACACTAGCGAAGCATGGGGAGTTGAAAAGTCCTTGATTTCTCAGCAACAACTAAAAACATCAGTATATTCTCAACATTCTTCTCATACTAAATCCCATACTAAATCCAAACCACAACGCTATTCTAGCTACTAAGAAGAAAATTAGCTCTATCGCAGCTGAAACCAGGACAAGAATAAGAAAACATACTAAATTCCCTAGTCCTATTTGAGAAAATGCTTTAGAATTAGTAGATAAATACAGGGTAATTTTCCCCCATTTTTCTACCTGATAAGCCAAACAAGCAGCATTTGTAGGAAGACCAAAGAAAATCAGAATTAAGATCCATGTAAATTATGATGCTATTAATACTGAAGATTACTATCCATAGGGCTAATACAGAAATCTTCATATTGGTATTTTGTTTACACTGTTACAAACATCAGGTTAATTATAAGTCAGCTTTGATAATACAATGTACACTTAAAGGCAGTAACTGTCCTGTTGTACCCGAAGTTATTAAAACCATGACATGCCTTCTCAAAAACAGTGAGTAGATGACTGATCTTCCTCACTTCAGTTTTCACCAGTTTTACAGTCTTCAAGTTGTTTTGGTCAGATACAAACTAACTCACTTGAGCGACTGAAGTATGAACAGATCAATCTACTTAATAATGTGAAACACGGACTAGCTATAAATCCTGCAAACTAATAAACTGGATAGGATGAATACGTTTTGAATCCTGGACTCTTGGGCTGACAATCCTTTTGGTGTAGGACACAAGCCGTATTTGACCATGTTTTACTATCTCTAAAGGAAACCAAAGTAAACTGATACAGAGAAAACATTTCTTCTGCAACAGATGCCCAAGTCCTAATTGTTTATTAATACCAACTAACACTTGTACAGATGTTTAGAAACCGACAACAGAAGACAAATAATTAGCTAGATAAATGACTGACTTAGAAGAACCAGATAGAAAATTAACAAAGCATGTTTTTTCAATCTATTAGCTCACACAGCTTTAACGTGAATTGGAAATTGGATTTGCATTTTGTGACCTCTCCACTTCCTGCCAGTATCTCACAATTCTCCCAGCGATATGTATGTTAAACATCCGTTCTCATCATGTAACTACTGACGACATGTTTTATCTTGGCGTACCTCAGAGAAGCAGCACTAACTTTAAAATGTCAGAAAATTTGAGGTTACGTCCTTTGAATTACTCAACATTTCCCAGCTTGTAAGAATGGAAAAGTCATAAAAAGACTGACATAATTCGATAATGTTTGATATTTTCTCTGCAGTTAGCATCGTTAAGTCTTTGCAATATTTGAGAAACTGCTAAGGTTTCAACTGCATTACTGTGTTTGGGTCTAACAAGAGCAATAAATATTTAAGCAAGCTGCCTTGATAGTCAATGTTAAACAAAAGAAAGTAAAGAATCATAATGGATTAGATAGCTCAAAACTGCATTGGAGAAATAGCAATTCTGACACAGTACGGCTTGGATGAAAAAAAAATGAAGAAAAGTCACAAACTATTAAGTGGATACTTCACACCTGATCAATTTACAGACAGGCAGTGTATGGTCTGCAACAGATATATGCTTTTTGTCATTTGTTCTGAAAATACAAAAAAATGCCAGATCCTCTCAAATTTTGTCCAGACTCCAGCATACTTTTACATTTTTTTTCTATGCCAAACATTCAACTGTAATATGCACTTGCCATTGAAGAGCTTACTGACATAATCACACCTGGGTGCAAGCGCGTGATTTTAGTTTGCTTCTGAGTAGAGAAAATAAAAGTATTTAAAATACATGGGGTCTTAATCACTAAGATGATTCGGGAACCCCAAATTCTTTTCATGAAATGTACTTACTTATAACTAAACAGTAACAGCAAAAAAGATGAGCAGTAACAAAATAAGAAACCCTTTCTTAACTTGTCTATGTCAATGGTTATACCTTTTATTTGCTTAAGCTCTTTCCAAGAGGTTGTATGACCACAGCTAGCTCTAGGCAGCCACGATATTTGAGCAAAAAGGTAAATTACCCCATGAAAATGGCATTTTAATCAGTTTTCCATTATAGAACATACCAAACAGTTAATGTAATCATTCTATTTTTTCAGAACAGCAGTTTTGTCAGAACTCTGCTTCCTTTCAACACTCATGAGGTTACGATGCATCACTCTAAAAAGAAAACAAAAACCTCAAGATGTTGCTAGTGCAACAGCACCCACATATATGTGCCGGACCACCCACAGCCTTACACTACAGCAGTACTACCAAGCCACCAGATGTCTCAAACATGTTACTACATTTTATGAAATAGTGTACTAGAGTGCCTTTCTACAGATACAGAAAGATTTTATTGGCTGAAACCTTTGACAAATAATCCTTTGCTTAAAAATAAATATTTTTAAGAAAATCTACCACTTAATACCATGTACTATTCCCAGAAAACAGACAAGCAGAAACCCGCTGCTATGATGACGACCACCCAATGTCAAAAGTGGATCACTTCGTACCTCCAGTGAAGAGAAATCAGATTAACTCTCACACTATACAATATACAACATGTGTGTGTGTACATATATACCTACACACACATATTCATACATATGTATATAAAAAAGCATATATATGTATGTATATACATACACATACACACACATACATACTGGTATACATGTATATATATGCATATATATATGTATGTATGTATATATGTGTGTGTATATATATATATATATGGTGCTGCTGTGAGATGCATAGACAGAAATTCCAGCACAAAGGGGATGACATCCAGTTCTATCTTCACACTGAATCAGATATACTGCAAAACAACATTACCCACATAGTATCGCTAATGGTTGCTACTGCACCATAAAAATATTAAGATAATAGTGGCAGGAAAGGGTAGGTACTTCAGTGAAAATGTGATTATAGGGAGAGTATTCCCATCTCTAAGAAACTAGTACCACTGCAGAACCTGGGGGTGCATTGGGATCTGCTTGGTACTTGATATATAAACATTATATTGGACAAAAGAGGGGGGGAAAAAAGCCAATTCTCAGTACCTAAGTCATCTTCATCTTCCACATGAATTTGACCATGTGATTCACACTTCCTAACACCTCCTTGATTTGACTAATGCAATTTTTTCCACCCCTAGGAAACTCCGTGACCTTAGAAAGCACAAGCTGATTCAGACTGAGCTGGTTTCTCTGAAATAGTCTGATGAAAGCGCTCTCTTCTAAATTCGGTGTTTGGTGTGGAACTGGTCCTCAATATTGAGACACACACACTCTGGGACTATGTCCTTCCACATCATGATATCCTACTGCAGTAATGAAGCCACTGAACAAGAGGGTTCCTTGCGATAGCAGAAGTCAGGACACTGCACAGAAGCCGGTCCCAGGACATGAATTTCACAGTCAGATGCGGTAAAATGTCCCTTATAATTTTCACACTTAAAACACCCCCACTTCTGTCTATACACCATCCTTCCCTCTTTTCCCCCTTCAAAATGAAGTCTAAAAAAACCTGCAAGATGACAGAAGAAGTATTAGTATTTTCAATTTGGAAATCAATCTCTCCTATGTAACAGTGAAAGTAACCGTGTAATAACATGCTTTAAAGAAAAAACCTGGAAAAGCCATTTGTTTGGCTTGCCAGCAGCTGAAAGAGTGTTTGGCCCACTTGACAGCTAAAACCCAGCACGTTTTGTTTGGTCTTCCCACAGAGAAGAGACAGCACTCAGCTAGTCATTCAGCATGTTGTCCCCCCACATCCTTTCCCATTATCAACACACAGATCAACTTCTGCATAGCTCCAGACCAGTCACTGCAGGAGCTGCCTTTCATCCAGCCAACAGGCTATACAAGAAAAGATACAAGAGGAAGATAAATGTATTGCAATGTGGCAAAAGCAGAGCATGGCCCACAAATTAAAAACTGATGAGCTGTATCAGTTATATCTACTCTTGCAGATACTATCTTCAAGTGTTTGCTATGTTTTTACTAAATGTTTTTTTGCTAGGAAAAAGATCTACATATTTAATATAAACCCAACAATTCTGGTAATCAGACAGGAAAACAATACAGGGCAAGGAATAATTTTTTAATGCGCGACAAGATTGGATTTTCCATTAAAATGCAACACAGCACAAAGCACATGCACGAATGCCTAGAACTTACAGCACGAACACAATATAAGGCAGAAGACAGCTACTTATAGCAGTAGCAAAAGTCTCCTGGTCCTAAACTTTGCTTTGACACAGCAACTGCAACCTGTCACCTTTAGTGAGGAAATACAAAAATATTTGCCTTGTTAAAAATCAGAATATCTCTTAGACAGGAAATATGTCAGAGAAATCCAGCTGAGGCTATTTTTTTCACAGTTACTGAGGGGAGATGTTAAATATTTAAGATAAGTTTCTAACATTTCATAAGTCAGTCTAAAAATCTGCAAATCTGTCTCAAATATCGTCTCCCAACCTTGAAATTAATAAGAGCTCCAAACTGTAATTCTTGCACAGACAACATCCAAATAAGCTTTCGAGACTACAGAATAAAGACAGGTTCTATTTTCCAACTCTTGCAACAAATATATGTATCTGTAGAGCTGAAGCTATTGGAAATGGGCAGTGTTAGCAAGAAACTCCTCAAAAAGCAAATTCTTAATAGCACATAATAATTACTTAACCTCTGCCCTCCTGGCACAGAATCATAAAATCGTTTTGGTTGGAAAGGACCTTTAAGGTCATCCAGTCCAACTGTTAACCCAGCACTGCCAAGTCCACCACTAAAACCATGTCCCTAAGCACCACATCTTTCTGCTAGACCTGCTTAATTTGGAAAGTCAAAGCTAACTGTCATAAGTGTGGGCTGAGAAGTAATTTTAGTTTTGTTTAAAAAAAATTAAAATAAAAATTCAATTCTCTTTAGCCTCTTATTTTTGAATGTATAGCTTAATTTCCCAAAAGACTAATTAAGGAATAAATTGTGATTATTGTAAATTCAGTGTGCAGAAGGATACCTCGGAAAAAAAAACAACAGCAAATGCAAAACCAGACAATCATTCTTACAGTTTCTCTTTGTTCCACCACTTATTTTTAATAAAAGCTACTGGTTTAAATTTTTTCTTTCTTAATTGTTAATTTATCCCTCATTTTAAACATATCTATTCTCGATAAGTTCATTTTTACTGTTCTACATTTTGCTATCAGTTTCTATTTTAATACAAATGCCTTTATGTTTTCCTATTAAAAACAATCACAAAGGACTAAGATAGGCTTTTTAGAAAGAAACAATTTCCCCTGAAAGAGGAGATTCAATCACAATATCAAATTTTCCTTTCACAGTTTATCAAGCATTGGTGCTTAATAAATTTCCAGAATGTGCAAGTGTTTTTACAAACATGATGTAATTCCAGGTTAAAACAGTGTTAGAAATGTGACTAAATAAAGCATAATAATGAAACTGCTATATAATATGTATTCTTTAAGAGTACATTTAAGATGGCTGTTTCTTCCCATTTTCAAATAGAACAAGAACAAAGAAATTCCTCCCTGTTTACTCAGTGTAAGGGTATATGACCCCTATGATTCATTAGCTCAACATGAATATTAGCTAGCTGTTTTAACGCTACTTTACATCTAAAAATGATTTGTTTTCATATTTATAAATTCTGACTTCCTTAATCAATTAGAAGTAACATTTAATCTAAATCCTTTGTTAATTTCTTCATCCCAAACAGTGTATCTACATATGTAGATCTGTACCATTAGCTAATAATTTGGCAATTATGTCTTGTAGTAAAAGATTAGATGCTGACTGCTGCTATGAGATTTACTGAAATACAACAATAAAACCAAAAACAATTAGAACTTTGCTTAAGGTAAAGTTAAGGCACCAGAAGAAGGACAAAAGCACTCCAAAAACCAATCTGTTTTGGCATTTTTTTCTAGGTCAAGAAATTCTTACTGCAAAAGTTGAAAAGCACCAATTAAAAAAGCATTACAAGTTCAAAAACTTGAACATGGCAACTATGTAAAAGACATGCCAAATGTCTTAACTAGATGTAGGTGCGCGTAACTCTCAATTTAGTTTATGACTACCAAAAGAAACAGCACAAAGTTTATAAGTGGCTGGAGAGAGAGAGCTTTCCTCCACTAGCTTGACTGAAGCATGGTATTTAGCTTCCTCATCTGGGACGTAGATACTCTGGTTCATGTGTGACATATCTCTGATTTGAAGGTCTCTTCAAATAGTACAATAGTACTATTGTACTATTTCACCTCAATGATGGAATGATGTGATGAGAATAAAAAGAGAAAAATGAGTTAAGTTCTGTTTATATTTCTTTGCCTCAGAGAAAAACAGTTCCAAACAATCATGTGTTTGCATATAATAGTCTACTTTCTTAAAAAAAGCATTTCAGGAAGTATTTTTAGATCAAATTAATTTTCTGTAAACTTTACATGCAGAAAATTTACCCTTTTGTGTCTTCAAATAATCAAACCTAGTATAAAACCAAAAGATTAGTCAAAAAGGCTAATTTTATTGCATGTCAAATATTTAATTCTGGAATTACACTGAGATTAGAAATGTCTGGATCAAAGTAACTGTAATGCAATAGGTAACAAAGATTGCAGGCTGATTATGAAAGATCAGGAATGAATTGTTAATTTATTTACCTTTGTAATTCCATCTAGGTTAAAAAATTGCGTTACGGGAAAGCAATTTACTTGCACAGCGGGAAAGCTCTTGAACCCAAGATCTAAATTTTTTTCAAATGCTCAAAGCAATCTTTATTAAGATATAATTATTTCTTAAGTCTCTGAAAATGTTCTACCTTATAGGGTTTAAGTGACTGGTAAATCAATATCCCCCACACAACTCAAACCAAGTTGACACTTGTTGCAAAATTTCTTCTCCATAAGTTAAAAATCAGATACAGTATCACAAGCTGAGTTTTTCCTTAGGAGTTAGTAGTACTGTGAGAATCCTTCTCATTTCTTTTGTGAAAGGTTTAAAATAATTTCATATGCATTACCTCTCTTGCAAAATAACGTCTACAATTACTTCCATTAACAAATTTAGAGTACATTGCGCATTTTCCCAAATGATTCAAGAGTTCATCTTAAACTGATCTAAGGAGAAGAAAAAAAATCATTGATCTCAGTAATTCTTCAAAAACAAGTAAATTGAAAGCCTGATTTAAATCTACAACAATAACCTGCCAGATATCCAAAAGGCAACAACACACAATATCTAAAGAGGACATTTTCCTTTTCTACCATCACTACATTATTTAGTTCAATATCTGAATAGAGGAAAAAAAGTGATAAACTGTTGCATTCCTCTGGAACTTCTGTAGAACTGTCTCTATTTGCACTATTAAGAATAGCTTCTTGTGTGACCTGCCTTCACCTTCAAAGAAGGCTATGTGTGGCAGTATTTTCATTTTTCAGATTTTAATAATGCAGCAAAAGTAATATGGAAAGAGGTCTTATTGTACATAAATAAAAACAGCACAGATTAAGAAGTGACATAAAATGTTTCTGTGCACCAGGTCTCCTAGCTGCTAGCACACCAACATTCTAGCACACCATTTAATAGCATATTTCTCAAAACTTTCAGCCGTGTGATACTCTCGTACATTTGCACTGCATATTTTGTTCACTGGCCAAACAATAAAGGAATATAAAAACTAGAATATGGGAGACCTCAATCAAGATTCTGTTGGATAACATCACAAGATGATGTACTTTGTATTTAAATAAGCATTTGAAAAAAAAAAAAAACCAAACAAAAAACTACTGTAATGTACTTTGTACACAGGGAACTCTTTGTCCTTGTAGCTATTCCAGAGAAAGAGATTTATAGTGGATTCATTCTCAGAAACACAATGTACTTAGCAACTGCAGAGCAAGAGCACCACTCAGTGGAACTATCAGATAAAACAATACTGGCAAAGTCAAAGTTATATATCCACAGCACAGCAGTAAAAACGGTTCTGCATAATTCTACCAAGACAAAAATCTTTCTCAGAAAAATTCTAGGTGAAAAAACTGCTAGCCTTAGTTCCTATTACAGAGACTATAATTTAAACAATTGGATTGTGAACTGGCTGAAGGAAAGAAGCCAGAGAGTGGTGGTCAATGGGACTGAGTCCAGTTGGAGGTCTGTGTCTAGCGGAGTCCCGCAAGGGTCGGTACTGGGACCAGTACTATTCAATATATTCATTAATGACTTGGATGAGGGAATAGAGTGCACTGTCAGCAAGTTCGCTGATGACACAAAACTGGGAGGAGTGGCTGACACAATGGAAGGTTGCGCAGCCATTCAGAGAGACCTGGACAGGCTGGAGAGTTGGGCGGGGAGAAATTTAATGAAATATAACAAGGGCAAGTGTAGAGTCCTGCATCTGGGCAAGAACAACCCCATGTACCAGTACAAGTTGGGGGCAGACCTGTTGGAGACCAGCGAAGGGGAAAGGGACCTGGGGGTTCTAGTGGACAACAGGATGACCATGAGCCAGCAGTGTGCCCTTGTGGCCAAGAAGGCCAATGGCATCCTGGGGTGTATTAGAAGGGGTGTGGTTAGCAGGTCGAGAGAGGTTCTCCTCCCCCTCTATTCTGCCCTGGTGAGGCCGCATCTGGAATATTGTGTCCAGTTCTGCGCCCCTCGGTTCAAGAAGGACAGGGAACTGCTAGAGAGAGTCCAGCGCAGAGCCACGAAGATGATTAAGGGAGTGGAACATCTCCCTTATGAGGAGAGGCTGAGGGAGCTGGGTCTCTTTAGCTTAGAGAAGAGGAGACTGAGGGGTGACCTCATTAATGTTTATAAACATGTAAAGGGCAAGTGTCATGAGGATGGAGCCAGGCTCTTCTCAGTGACATCCCTTGACAGGACAAGGGGCAATGGGTGCAAGCTGGAACACAGGAGGTTCCACTTAAATTTGAGGAAAAACTTCTTTACGGTGAGGGTGACTGAACACTGGAACAGGCTGCCCAGAGAGGTTGTGGAGTCTCCTTCTCTGGAGACATTCAAAACCCTCCTGGACGCGTTCCTGTGTGATATGGTCTAGGCAATCCTGCTCCGGCAGGGGGATTGGACTAGATGATCTTTCGAGGTCCCTTCCAATCCCTAACATTCTGTGATTCTGTGATTCTGTAAAATTCTATCCTTAATATTTCTTATTTGTTGGCTCACTTTCCCACATACAATTACTAAGTTTTCACTACTATCATATTTCTCTTCCAAAACTACAAATCATATTTCCAAGAAGGAAGATGTATGGCCATAAACAAAACCTCTTTAAAATTTGTAACCTGGTATTTTTTTATTTAATTCACAAATATTTATGTAAAGTTACATAATGTGGAAACCAACTGCATGACCAAGTGCTGACACACTTAAGACAGTTATTTCTTATGCATAATGACAAGCATTGAAGTTCCTTTCTCTTCTTATTAAAAGACAGAGAAGAGGTATACAAGCTGTTGACAGCTAAATTACTTCAGGACAGACTATGCTAGCTGTAGAACTTCAGATATTGGAAAGGAAAGCCAGAAATTTTGTAATGACTCATTTTTTACTCCTCTGTGAAGCTTGCCACCGTGAATTCAGATTGGGGATACAGTGACTTGCTCTAATAGCCCCTTTTTCTGTTAATATATACCTAGACCTCTGATGAAAGAGGGAGAGGTGGAGAAAGTAGCCATGGATAAAGGTGGATAAAGGACCCATATGTAGGAATCCTAGCAGGCTGTATCTGTCACTGGCTTGTTTCAAATTGGTCATCTGGATACGTAGTTTTTCAGTATCCATTTATTATATTGCTGTGTACCAACAATATGGGAACATAGCAACCAAAACATCATCGATAGGACGAACTCAAGATAATTTTTTCCTAAATCTAGCCTGCTAAAGTTAACATAACTAAAAGTAAGCAACAATATATACTGACAGCCTAACTTTGATTCCACACCTCTTATGACAGCAGTGACTAGGGACACTGAATGAAGAACTCACTCAGACACAAGGTAAAAGAACCTTAATTTGTTCTGATACTGCCTTCAGAATGAGCAATAGATCAATGAACACTGAGTTATCCACTGTTTCAGCGATTTAACGTGAGGGAAGTGAGAAAGGAAAAGTGAATAAATAAGTAAAAAATACAAGAGAAAGGAAGCAGTAGAGATGAGGGTTTTTTTTTTTAAGTAAAGTCAGCTAATATTGAAGTTAAGAGATATTTTTTCTATTAACTGGAAAAGAACAAAGAATATAATCCCTTACAGAGTTGAAAGCATAATATTCCAAAATGGAGAAGTAATACTAATACAGGTTTCTAAGCCTAAATGTAAAGTTAAAACTCTACTCTTCGCAATTATTTCCTACTTTCAGAAGGAGAGTTTAACATATTTCACAAGATTGTCAGCTGGACATCAGCAATGTGTCTTTAAAATGCCAGCAGAAGATACAAGATATCCCTACCTCTATATATGGCATGTATAAGTAAGTGACTTTCAATTTTTCATTTCCCAAGAAAAGCTTAAAATACAAAGAAGAATGTTTGAATGTTTTGATTTGCTCTATTTACCTGCTGACACAGGAAAGCCTTTTAAAATGAGTAATTAGGGAGTCTTGTCGTAAGGCCTGTGGCAAGTGCAGCCAAAGTGTTTCCAAGGGTACTGGGTCTGGGTGTTAGTTTTTTTCATAACAGCCCATACAGCACTGTGGTTTAGATCTATGCCTAAAACAGTGTTGATGCCACACCAATATTTTATCTACTGTGGCAGTGTTTGCACAGCATTAAGGCCTTCTGTCACTCTGCCTCCCCAGCAAATAGGCTGGCGGTGTGGCAAGACATTGGGAAAAAAAAAATTATGTGGAAAAACTGCTAGCTTTAGTTCATATTACAGAGACTATAATTTAAAATTCTACCCTGGTTAGGCAGGTGGGGCAGCACACACACACACAGCTGGGACATCACATTGCTTTGTTTTGCTTGGGAGAGCTATGAGAAAATCACTGGCCTCGAGCTTAATCTGGTATTTGGGACCTCCATTTCTGCAGTCCTTTCAGGAGTATACCTGTTCCAGTGCAGCCTTATGCACGGACCACAGTTCCTGTCACAAAACACAGAACTGCGCTGGTGTGGAGTCCTCCATGGGCTACAGTGTGGTACCACGTGCTGACCATCATTTTTAGAGTGAGGGTCTACAGAAGGTGGATGTGAGTCACAGAGAACAACTACTTCACTTTGGATTGTAGTAAAGTTTCTGTGCATCTTAGCCAAACATACCAATCCAAAAATGTACACTTGTAATAATCATTAAAAAGGTGTAAAGCGATCAGAAAGAAAGTTATCCAGTCAGGGTTCATTTCAATCTTTACCTTACTACACAAATTATTTTGTAGCATCAATTGCTGGGCAAACTGAAGATTGTGAAGAGAGATTGTCTAGGAACACAGCTATTACTGTCATATCTGACTAAGCACTTGAGAAGGATTCTCAAAAACTAAAATTCCAGTAAATCATAAATACCAGTATATTTCTTCTTTAACCCTGTCATGCATTGATGAACATTTGTGAACTAAATGATCCTCATAAAACTGCATTTAAAAATACACTTTGCTACAATTCAAATTCATAATTTGGGTCCCGAAGTTCACTAATAGTCAGGTTAGCACAACATTTCATACAAATAAACAGGCCAACAACTAAAGTTTGTGAAGTTTAGCCTTTTACCAGAGGCACCTCAAACGTTCCCTCGTGATCCCTTCTCAGTGAGGCTTTCTGCACACTCATAGCAAAACTTCGATGCCAGTTTGCTACAGTATTGGGCCTGGTGCTGACACAACGTCCACACTTATGGGACAAGGGAGTAACTCTCACAGTCACAGGCTATAAAGTTCTCATGGGGATGGATCCCAGTGTCCCTAGTTAGAAAGTTATCCCTGTTTCTACCTAAGAGACAGCAAACCCGTAATTAAAATATCTGCAGATGCCAGTCCTGCCAATACCATACTAGGATTCATGACCTTATTTTTCCAGGATTCTGCTGTTCTAAACTGGGAACAGATCCATATCTGGCATAACAGAAAACCCTAAATAAACGATGAGGAGTGCATTTAACAACAACAAAAAAAGCAAATACACAATACATTCATACACTTTATTCCAAATACACTAGATTTCTAGGACACAGATTGGTTCTTTGGGAAATGTTAAAACGTTCAGCACTTAAACACTACAGAATATGCTCTGGTGACCATAATGTATTACCTGGTAAATTAGTCTTCATAATATCAATGCCAACTTGAAGCTCAGGCTCAGCTGCAAGAACTGCATAATCTCCTTGATGAGAGATGTTGAAGTTGTAATTCGAATAAATACTTAAAACGTTATTTGCCAGGAAAGGTTTTCCTTTTGATGTCCTTTGCAAGTGTATTTCATTCCAAGGTACGCACAACTGTTCTGCAATTAGTTTCCGTATCAGCAGGCGACCAGCCTATGAAATAAAATGGAAGTGATTCATACAGAACTATTATGCTATGTACAAAATATCCGTGGTTCCTAGAAAACCACTTTCTTAAAAAAATGTGGTTTTATTATTGCCAATAGAAAGTAAGTGTACTTTAGCCAAATCAATTATATTTCTCCCTTTTATAAAAGCCTGTGTCAAGTAAATTTAACCGAGTTCACCAGACCCAAGTATACATTTGTTATCACTATTAGCACAAGGACAACACAAGACCCAATAAAAAGCAGTCCCAGCCCAGTAGAATCATACGAAATAGTTCCTTCTCTACCTTATTTACTTAGGATACTTTATTGCACAGATGAATACTTTTTATACCACACTCAAGGGTAAAACTGTCTCAACAGCTTTCCTTTGAGTACATTCAGTTACTTAGGTGCTAAATGAAATACTGAACAGCTAAAAATTATGAATAACTTCTTATGGACGAATTAGCAGAAGGCTGTATTACTGCCACATTGTTATGTGAGATTTAAAACCTGAATTATATAAAACAGCTTTATTCTCTTACACATGACACTGCTGTCTTCGTGTGGTTTCCTCAACTACGCTAATTTTGTCTCCTAACTTGACATCACGACATAAAACTGTTGAAGTCTTTCAGAATAATTAGTAATAGCAGGCTGCAAACATCCCTTTTTGCTCCCAAGTTAAGGCGTAAGTAGAACTGGCAATTAATACTTTGTAACGAGTTTACTTCCCTCAAATGCCCTCGCACGGTGTATTTTCCTACTAGAAGCCACAAGTTCGGACAATACTGAATCCGCACAGACAATCGCGTCCCCAGGCGAAAGGGCCGGTCCCGGGGCCACGAGTGGCGCCAGAGGGGGCTCCTCAGCGGAACGGCCCCCGCCCGCGCCCCCAGGGGCCCTCAGCAGCCTCCGCCATGGCCCCGCGGAGGGGCAGGGCCCCGCCGGCGACAACCGCACTCGCCCGCAGTAGCGGGGAGCGGCGAGACGGCGGGCTCCGGGCAACGCGGTCCTTCGAGGCCCGTCCGCGGGGTAACGCCGCCAGCCCCGAGGGAGGGGAAGGCGCCCCCCGCCGTGCCCCCCCCCCCCCCGGCCAGCATGTACCAAGGCGGCTTTGGCGTCGCGGGCAAAGACAAACTGGCCGATACGGTCCTTCTCCTCGGGCTGCACCAGCCGCGCCGCCAGCAGCCACTCCTGGCGGCGGGGGCGCCAGGCGGCGCAGGGGAAGGCCCAGCGCACGCCTCCCATGGCCCCGCGCTCCCAGCACCGCCCGAGGGCAGCGCCACGCTCAGCCCACCCCCTCCGCCTCAGCGCTACCGTGACCGACCGGCACAACCCACGCATGCGCACCCCGCCCTGGCGGTGGGTGGGAGGGAGGGACC
Organism: Nyctibius grandis; assembly: GCF_013368605.1. Taxonomy (NCBI): domain Eukaryota; kingdom Metazoa; phylum Chordata; class Aves; order Nyctibiiformes; family Nyctibiidae; genus Nyctibius; species Nyctibius grandis. The sequence continues at coordinate 110,029,788 of NC_090659.1, forward strand.
CGCTGTGGAGGTACGCTAGCCAATCCGGTATCAGATTGACCTGTGAGTGACAGGGGAATGCGCCAGGTATGGACTTATCAGGGGAAGGGCGGTGCCTGCGGCTGAGCTACACCGGTGGTGTCGTCAGCGCGCCCAGAGAGGAACCCGCTCTGGAGGATGGGCAGGCTTTTCTCTGGATTGACGGCCGGGAGAACCATTCCGAGTGCGAGAAGCGAGAGAATGACACCGGAAGGAACCAATCTGCTGGCGTTGCTGCTGCGGAGGGTGGGCCAGACTGGTCGGCGAGCTGCTGGTGTTGGCTGCAGGTGGGTGCGCGCTGTTCGGAGGGAGCGCTGAGGGGGTGCTTGGTCTTCGCCGGTTCCAGAGAGGCGGCAGCGCTGGAGAGTGCCACATGCCGCGGCCGGGCCCCGCGGTCGCGCTGTGAGAGGAGGGGAAGCCCTTTGCACCATCCTGCCTGTCCTGTCAGAATTAGCCCTCCCTTAGAATGAACGGGGCCGCCGCAGGGCGCATGCGCGGGTGGGCTGGGCATGCTCAGTAGCGGCGCTGCCGGCGCTGCCCTCCCTCCAGCGGGCGGGGCGGGGGTCATGGCAGCCGTCGCTGAGGCTGGCGGTGAGGGGCTGCAGGGGCGGGCTGGCATTGGTACTAGCAGCTGCAGTGAGCGGGGCGGCAGAACGCTTATGAGTGGCTGATAACTCCAGCCTTGGCAAAAAGAACGTGATTTCTCTGTAGCTTCTGGCCGCCCCCGGCTCTGTGCGAGACAGGGCCGCCTTTATCCCGTTGGGGATAGCGTCCGTTGGGGGCTCTTCGGGGCACCGTTATCCGCTAAGGGCAGCTGACTCCCCCGGTGTCTCTGGCCCCATCGTTGCCGTTAGTACATCCGTGCTCCTGAAGAACCGCCCCGGCCCCTGGCAGAGCTGACACATGCCGGGAGCTGTGGCAGCGGGGGTGGCCTCTGTGCCTTCCCGGGTCTTGCTGCTTTGTACTGACTAGGAGACAGTTGTTCGCACACCAGATGCGCGGTACTGCATCACCCTAGTTTGATTCTGGCTCCTAAAGACTATGTCCAAACAAAAGCCTTTTATACCCAGTGCTCTTTGTTCTGCTAAGAACCATAATGGTTGTCAGAACTGGATTCCCACGTGCCCTCAATTACAGGCCATCTGAAAGTCATCAAAAGGTAATAATTTTGTTTACCCCTTGGTTTTGAAGTTGGGCCATGGGTAAAAATTTGGGGTCTGCTTGAAAATTTATGACCCTTCTTCCTGTTTCTTGCCTTTAGAAATATTTATGCTTTAACCATTCTATATTGACCATGTACAAATGATGCAAAAATATTGAAAATTATATTAGTTCAGGTATTTCTTAGAATCTTTTTTGTTGTTGTTGTTTAGCATTCCCAACTCCCTGTTAATGTGAAAAAGTGCTGTTTCTACACAGACCAGAAAAACTGCTGTCTTTCTGCCTAAAATAAGTCTCAGTTGTAACAGTATAGGTTGGTCTTTGCAAAATATTTTAAACACAGTGTCACGGTTTAAAGCTGGGCTGGCTATTAAACCTGTGGCAGATGCTCTCTGTTAACCCTCCCCCCCCCACCTGAAGGGAAAGGGAAAAGGGAGAGAGACTTATGGGTTGGAAAGTTAAAACAGTTTTAATAAACTATAATAATGAAAAAGAGTATAATAATAATAATAGATATAATCAAATATATACAAAACCAAGATCAAGAGCTTAGAAATCCTCCTCAGGCAGAGTTGCTCCCCCCAGCACAGGCAGAGGGGAAAATGCAGTAGCTCCCCCTGCCATCACACCTGCAGGCTTTTAACTGGAGAATTGGCAAAGCTGGTACCAATCAGTGGGAGAGAGGAGGACCCGTCCCTCCTGGGCCCCACCTCCAGGAGGCAGTGGGTTAGTGATAAATAGGAAAGTGAGAATGACGTGTATGGGATGGAATACCTCGTTGGTCAATCTTGGGTCACCTGCCCTGTCTGCTCCTTCCTGCAGGTGCAACCCCCCTTTGGCTCTTCACTCGTAAGCAGTGAGGAATTTAGCAGTGACCTTGGTTTCTTTAAGACTAATTGGCCTGGTTTGGGCCAAACCAGGACACACAGACGTAACATTTGGGGAAAAAAGTGTTTCAGCAAGGAATCAGTAGTGTAATTCACTTATGTTTAAATATGATTCCCATTTTTCTTCATGACTTAGTCAAGCAAGGGATGTCATACATACTCTCTTACGTATTATTCAAAGACAGAGACAAAGTTAACAGACAGCAGAGGAGGATTTAGCACAGTCAAAAAAACCTCTGGGAAAATGCTATTCACCAATATAAAATTGTAGCTGAGGCTTACATTTCGAGCATTGTATTCTGCACACTTCGAAGAGGAAATTGTGGCCATATCTATATTTAGTTACTGATACGTGATAATACTAATGGAGTGTGGATCTTACCTAGTTCCAAAAATCCCCTCAGGTTTAATTAATAGGTTTGACTTGTCCATGCTTTCTACTTAGAGAGATATAAACATAGCAGTTTTTTTCACTAGTGGATTTATTGATTTTTTTAAAAAATAAGCATCCAGTGTAAGTGCAAACTGAGGTTCAAGATGCACTGTATAATATGGAATATAATTATGAATATATTAAATATAAACCCACATTTTTATTATAAGTAAAACATGCTATGATAATAAGCTATGCTAAATTATTCTATAAGTATGCTCAATATTGCATGTATGTTTTGAAAAAAACAAATATTTTAATGACATACAGAAATGACAGACTACAGAACCCAGTAAAAGCGGTAATTTCATCTTCCAGAATTTGCAGTTATTATTTTTGCTGGAATAAGAAGTACAGCATGGCATTTTAATTCCAATTTTTTTCTGAAAATGAAATTTACAATTCTTTAACTTTTTTTAGCTAAAAAAATAATTTCCAAAGCAACTGAATGAATTTGTGGAATTTAGCTTTAGGATAAAATCCAGTCAGTTTGAGTTCTTCTAAGTGATTATTTTCTTTAAATTAATGGATTCGTGTGTTTGTGAGAGGATATGCAATTAAAGGTCACTGCTTGCAGAGAGGGAATCTTCCACTTTTGGAATGCCTCCAGGAATCAGTGCAATTTCACTGCTTCCTACTGGTACCATGCTGGTTTTTTTTCATGCTGGGTTTTTTTTTTTTCAATCACTTCTAAAGAGCCCAAAGCTTTAAAGTCTCTGTGTCACCTTTCCCTATTAGAATACTGTCTCAACATGTATTATTGATAAATGCCACTTTTGTAAATTAAATGCCTCAGAATGTCACATGCATCTTTTTTGATTGTCTAGAAATGATTGATTGAATATTTTCTCTGAAGTTCAGTTATTTATGAAAAAGCTATGAGACTGAGTTGCATTGAAATTTCAAGACAGGAACCTGGAATTCTGTTACTGTCTGTTTTCAATCTTAGACAGTCAATGACAGTCAAAACAATAATACAATCTAAAAGTACAGAACTTTGTACTTAGTGTTTATAATTTAATTACATTTCACTCCACCTTGTATTTTTAGTCAGCAATTAGAAGTATCACCAGGTCCTTAAGAAACTTCTTCCACTCATAATCATCTTGCTGAACATTAAATTAGGTGTGTTAAATAAGATGTGTAGTGGGGAGTGGTATCTTTAAAAATTGTTAACAAATTACTAATTTCTCCCCCTTTGAATAGATAAGGAGTGAAAATAGCAAAACATCTTGATAGGTGTATAGTATAGAATCATAGAATGGTTTGGGTTGGAAGGGACCTTAAAGATCATCTAGTTCCAACCCCTCTGCCACAGGCAAGGACACCTTTCCACTAGATCAGGTTGCACAAAGCCCCATCCAACCTGGCCTTGAACACTGCCAGGAAGGGGGCAGCCACAGCTTCTCTGGGCAACCTGTTCCAGTGTCTCACTGCCCTCCCAGTAAAGAATTTCTTCCTAATATCTATTCTAAATCTACCCTCTTTCAGTTATAATACTTATGTTAAATATTAGATTTTAAATGCTGACCTTGACCTTATCAAAACTTAAATTAACTGTACAGTTAAATTTTGTATGAAAAAAAAATCTAAAACTTGTCTAGAGAAATGTATAGAATTTCTTTATCTTCATTGGTCTTAATTCTTTCTTCCTCACTACAAAAAGTATGCTGTAAAATACCAGCATTTAAGATTTCTCTTTTTTAAAATCCTGCTATCTAGTAAGATATACTATCGAAGGTGGGAGAAGGCTAAGTGACAAAGGTAATGTTCTCTTGAAGAACAATTTATTTCTCATAAGATATCTGCTGTCACGGTTTAAAGCTGGGCCGGCTATTAAACCTGTGGCAGATGCTCTCTGTTATCCCCCCCCTCCCCCCAAAGGGAAAGGGAAAGGGAAAAGGGAGAGAGACTTCCGGGTTGGAAAGTTAAAACAGTTTTAATAAACTATAATAATGAAAAAGAGTATAATAATAATAATAGAAATAATCAAATATATACAAATATATATACAAAACCAAGATTGAGCTCCCCTGAAGTCAGCCACGTCACCACCGGCACTGCAGGGCAGGCTCCGGGAAGGCCCAGGCTGGGCCTAGCGACGGTCGAGAGCTGGATTCAGGGATGCACGGATCGGGATCGGGGGCAGCAGGAAAACAGACAGAGTCCTCCTTGGACACGGGCCATAGCAGAAAGAGAGCGAGACCCTCGTGATCCCCCCGCTTTAAACTGAGAATGACGTGTATGGGATGGAATACCTTCGTTGGTCAATTTTGGGTCACCTGTCCTGTCTGCTCCCCCCTGCAGCTGCGACCCCCCTTCGGCTCTTCACTCATAAGCAGTGAGGAATTCAGCAGTGACCTTGGTTTCTCTAAGAACAAGTACAGCAAGAGCCTTTCTGCACAACATCCCTACCGGTGCCTCAGCGATAACTACAAACTTCGAGCGTTATCAGCCCTGGAAGCAGACACTGTCTGCAAAACATGCAGTTAGTTTCAGAAAGTGCAGTTACTTAGAGGAGACTTAGCTGAAAGTAAAAATCACTGAAAGGAAAATTGGCCTGGTTTAGGCCAAACCAGGACATCTGCTAAGAACTATTAAGAATTAATATTCTTTTTTTTTATTGGTGAGAGAGTGCTGTAGCACAACTATATTGTGCTTTGAGATAAAGCAGATAGATTGTTTTACAGTTGTTTGTAAATAGCAAAGTAACAAATAAAGGTTGAGTTTAGAGTGTTTTTGCCAGGTGCACTGGTAGAGGAGAGAACATCTACACACAGAATGTTATTTCTACTGTCTGAATGCGTACATGCCTCATGTAAGATTGGTGTCCCTTGTGCTGGGAACAGTCTCTGGCTTCAGTCCCATTACAAGGGTTCGGTCATGTTTATGGTCAGGCAGGCATGGCCTTAACATGCTTTTTCTGACAAACTGCTAACTTATGTATACACATTACTTATGTATACTCAATACTTTCATAAAACAACATCCTCTAGGCTACTACAAAGTCACATATATTTGTATATATATTTTTATTGTACTATTATAAAGTGATCAGAACAGTTTGATGTAAATCTTGTCCAATGTCAATCTGTACCCCGTGTCCTCATCTGGGTATTCATGCTCTATTCTTATTACGTAGGCCCTTGCCCTCCCTTGCTTAATACATTTTCCTCTGTTATTCACTTAGAATTAATTGCACATCTTATACCATTCTCAACGTCATTAGCATATTTAAACATCTGTAGCCACCTTATCCGTCAGTCGCAGCATCTCAGGCTATTTTAACTTTCAGTAAGTGTGTTACGAATATATGTACTTTATATGAGTATGCTCTGATCGATGCTCTGGTGAGAACTACAGTAGATCCTGCGCAAACAAAAGTTCATCTGTGCTCAAAGTTCACTCTGCAGTTCTGTTTGTTTTACTGTTTCAAATCTGGTGGAATGGATGTGAACACCATTTCTAGGAGGCATATTGCAGTGGTTATGATTTTAGTGTACACCTATTGAGATATTCTGAAAATGTCTGTCCTGGATGTTTATGGACTCCTATGTAAGTTTAACAGTATGCTGTGTTTTCAGTCTCTTAGTGTAATATCTAGGATTTAACAAATATCCAGGTTAGTGGGCTTTGTGACAGACCTCAAGAATGCTCTTACCCTCAGAGCTCCTAGGTGGTCCCTTAGTTCATCCACTGCAATGACCAAAATTACCTTACCATCCCCAACCTCCTTCTGTTCAACTGCTGGCTGCTTTGTGGCCATACACAGATGTGGCCATACATGGCAATTCCTTGCAGCTGAACTATCAGGTGTGCAGAATGCCTTACTCCTCAACTGGAGATCTGTACAGATAGCTTTGAGAGGTACGTGTATCTCCCCAAGCATGTATTAGATGGGGTTTACCTTAATAACTTTGAAGTCTGGCCATTACAGTGAAATTTGATACCATGGGCCACTTGTTTGATGTGACTTTCAAGCAGAAAAACAGGGCAAATGTATTAACTTTAAGGTGGTTTGATTTTGGAGGGTTTTTTTAAGAAAACCAGGCTAATAGCTAACCAGGCATTTGTCAGTATAAGATGTGTAAATGTTCAGTATGCGAGCAGAGAAATTTTGTCAAGTGATAGGGTAGCTTGAATTTGGTCTCATCAGAGAACACATGTGATCTCACCACAGGCAATACCCAGTCACATACACCAGTACTCCGGGTTTGATGAGTCACATTACAGGAGATGCTGGAAGCCTGGTTGTGTGACAAGTACCTGGTGGGACAGATGATGGAAGAGGGCTTGTAGTATATAGCCTTTGCCCTTCATGATAAGAAGCTGTATGGCATGCAGCCATATGTTAAAGAACAGAAGTAGGAGATCCCAACTCTAATGAACCTCTACTGGAGTTTGGTTCTTGGTAATCCACATAAAGACAGACTTTGTAACTGGAATCCCGTGCGAGTAAATGGAGCAAATATAAGGAGGCTTGTTGCCCAGCTCTCCTGAACTCCAGACCTACACGATGTATGTCTGCACCCCCTATATTTTCTACCCTTTTGTCAGTAACTTGATCAAATATTTATAAATATAACTATTGATTAATTCATATGGCTTTGTAGAAGAATGCATGAAATATAAATGCTAGTTGGCCTTGTTTAACATACCAAGTTTTAGCTGAATTAAGACATTTTGGAGGGCTCTAAAATCATCAACAGATCCAATAAAGTGGTAAATTAGTAAGAAAATTATCAAATAAAGCAGGAATTGGGTACAAGGGAGATGAGAATTGAATTTTTTAATATTTATTTTTTTAATGGGATGGAGGGGAGGATGAAGTAGGCTAAGCCATAGCACAGTATTCATTAATATCTTCCTTAATGATGGACAAAAACATTAGAGGTACACTGCTGAAATTTGCTTTTAATAAAAAATAAGGAGACACTGCTATTACAGATGAGGATTAGGATGCACTGGATCACCTGAAAATTGGAGTAATGAGACACTGATGACATCTTAACCATAATGCTGTAAACAAATCTGATATCAGTGAAAGAAATGTGAGATCGAACTGGAGTGGATGAAGAGAAAACTGCAAGAAATAATAAGGAAAACAAAAATTCAGTCTTATAAATGGACCTTGGAAAGTTTGACAATTGTTCATTCTACTAAAAGTTGAGAGAGGCTATCAACACTCTTTATAATTGTGAATGAATAAATATACTAGAAAAATTAAGTCAAATGACAATTTTGACAGAAGAACAAATATATGTAAGCATTAATAATTTGTGTAATTAAAAGAAGGTTTACAGTCCTGGCACCAATGTACTGGGATACTCTTCCTGTGGAAATAGTGGCGGTAAAAGAAAACTTTCTGAAACATACGATTGCTTTTGTGAAAGTGATGATATGATATCTTTGCCTAAAATAGCAGAGACGGACTTGATGACACTAGATGTTTCTGTGTTCGTTATACAAGGATGAATATTACTGAAATTGGTAATTTTACCTACAGAAAGCAAGTAGCAGGTTGGAGCTTGCTATAGAAATTGTGTGTAAAAGGAGAAACACGTCTACTATCTATTATCAATTCCAGAATTTTGTGAAAATGTTTAAATTTCCCTTAGAAGAAGTGTTACTTTACATGATGCCAACCTTGAAATTCACTTTTTTTTTAAGTTTCATTCAAATGTGGGAAACTTACTGAAACAACTCTGCTTTTGAAGATTCAGTCCTTTGAGGAACAGGCTTTTAAGTTCATAAGAAAAGGGTATTCTAGAGAATTCTGACATACAAAAAAGCTTTGATTTATGGAAGTTGGGGTTTATGAGGCCATACATTATCAGAATAAATGGTGGTCTTGTTCTTCTGTATTTTCCTAGTTCCTCAGGCTTAGAATGGAAAGAGTGAATACGTGAGATTGGCCATGGAAAGGAGAAGATGCCTGCTCCAAGGGTGCCAGTGCTGGCAGCAAGATCAATGGATCTCTTCTATTCCAGGAGACATGGAGGTCTTTTTGTGGTTGGAGCTACCTGACTAGAAAAAAGTATAGATCAGTCTGCTATGAAAGTACCTCCCATGAAGAAGACTGCCTGATGGCTTAGTTTGCTCTGAATGTATCACATTATCAGATAAGCCTTTTCATGAAATTAAAAACCAAAACCAATATTTTTCTGCTTTCCTGGTTTGGCTTGGAATTTTTTATCCCCTTCTTTGTCAATTCAGGTGGGCCATTGTCTGTTGCTAGTTTTAACTGGAATTGTGGAAGCAGAATCCTGCATTAGAAAAACCTTGGAATGTTTCCTTAAGCTTTAAAATAGGCAAGCTTGACTCAAATTAGCAGTAAGGGCAGTTTATGCATCTGTAGCAGTATAAATAGCACTTTCAATAGGTGTCAATAAAATATGCTCATGTTTAAAGTTTATGTTGTCAAAGTGGAGTAAAATATTTTTAATGTAAAAAATAGTGAAGCCCAACTTACCATACAAACAGTGCACTTCAGTATAGGCATTTTCACCAGAAAAATCTGGCTGCTGCAAGGGAGATTTCACTGTCTTAAATTTAAATCAGTTCTGTAGCCAGTTAATTTACGCCACTGTAAATGATGCTTACAGTGTTCAGCATAAGCTGTAAGCAAACATACAGCTTCACAGCAAGACTAGAGGTACAAGATAAAATCAGCATCAATTGACTAAACACTCAAAGCTGCACTGTCGCCAAACAAACTGTCTCTAAATGACCCCATTTGGTAAGCCCTAGCAATCCTGTGGTTAGGCCAGGCTGTTGGTGTTTGTATTCTCTTATTTTAGTCTGGAATGCCTAATGGGAATCCACTTAGAAAGTAATCTAGTAGCCTGTATCTCCTTTCCACTGTAAGCTGTAGAAAGACCATTGGTCTGCTTTGAGTTTGGGGGTTTGTATTACACAGCTGAGCCTTTTGGAATCTAAAAATACATAACCAAGTTTTCCTCTTCCATCTTAATTTTACATCAAATTGTAAGAGTTTGGGGTTTTTTGAGGGTAAGCCTAGGACTAGTCTTTCTATTTTATTTTAATTTTTTATTATTTATTTTAATGACCATTACAAATTTTAACACACTCCTTGATGTGCTTCCTGTGGACTTTATTGAAAAAATTCCTACAGGTGGGTAGTATTTGTAGAGTTGTTCTTTGATATGTCAGATATTTTACTTTTCAAAGTATGCTATGTGTACATATTTTGCAAAGTAGAATTATTATTATCAAATTAAATTCAGTGTAAAAGTCACTTATAACACAAATGTAGAACTCTGCATAGGACTTACAAACCAAATTCAATGCTGGGAATTTTTTTGTTTGTTTAATGGTACAATGATTTTTTTTTTTTTTAAATAGTAAGACTGTAGAATCAATTAATTATTTTTCCATTTCAGTTTCAGGAATAGACTGAAGAAACCATGGCCAATCAACGGGATTACATTAGCAGACCTATTTGCAATGGAATTTCTGTTCCTGAAAATAAAATCAATTCCTTAGTGGCTGAAGGTCATGGACAACAAATTCTAAAAGTACTACAAAAGTTCAGAGAACAAAATATATTTTTTGACTTTAAAATTCTTGTGAAAGATGAAATAATTCCTTGTCATCGTTGTGTACTTGCAGCGTGCAGTGACTTTTTCAGGTAAACCTAATTTTGGCATGAGTTTGCAGGATATGGATTGTAAGTTCTCTGGGAAGGAGGGAAGGAATATAATTACAAAAATTAAAAAATAAGTCATCACAATTTACATATGTCTGCAGAGTTTTGAGCAAACTGTTCAAACATCATACTAAGGATAGCAAAAAAAAAAACCAAACCCAAACCAAAACTACAGTCTTAGATGCCTAACCATACCCCAAATACACTTGTTTGTATTTCCAAAGTGACATGAGGACTCTATGAATTTGAGATTCAGACAGCAGCCTATACTCTGAAATACAAATGTCAAACCGTAAGTGCATGGTTCTGCTGTTAGGTAGAATTGACACAAGTTGTGTATCTTTAAGACTTATCTGTTGCCTGTATCTGTACTTAAAGGTCTGCAAGGGTATTGTTTGTTTTTGTATGGGACAGTCTATATACTTTGACACATTTATGTTGTGAAACATAGAAGGTTGATTACAAATACATCTTGCATTGAGCAGTTGTGGATAAATTGTACATGGTTTTGGAATGGGGCTGGATTTTGTTTCTCTAAGATGAGTGGTCAGTATAGTAGAGTTTGTCTTCAGAGGTATTTAAACATATATTTTTTCTAAACTACAGTTCTCGGCCTTTCAGCATGAAATGGATCTGTGATCTTCCTTCTGGTGCTTAAAGCTATGCATTCTTAAGGGACAGACAGATCATTCACATACAGGATACTAATTTATGAAGAATCTTTCTAACTTTTTTATTAGTAAGGCTCAAACTTGCAATTCCACACTGAGAGTCTGTTTACAAATACACTCTTTAGTAAAACACAAAGCTAAGACACTCTAAAAATGAAAAAATGGGCTCCTGGAAATGAGTATATGAGCTTGATTCAGTTGCCCATACATAGGTGACAAGTGTTATTTTCAAATGGCTGGGAGTATCCTATGGTTTGTGGAAGTCTGTCATATATGACAGAGGACATAGGCTAGATGTGTTCTTAGGACTACTGAAAAAAGAAGAAATGCAGGTGAAATAAGCTCTTTCTCCACTGTAGCAGCAGCTTTGTTTTCTTTCTGACACACAAAACTACTTGCATTTCAAGTGTTTACTGCTTGACAGCATAGACATGCTCTGGTAGAAAGGAATATTAGGATGAAATAGCTTCCAGTGGTAATTTTAGAACTGAAATTATGCACATGGTAACATATGTGGCCTTTTCACTACCTACACTACTACCTGTCTATGATACAGGCTCTTCAGGTTAAAATTTGCTAGGAGAGACCTCTCCCTGTGTGTAACAGTTGATAACAGCAGCCATCAAATTTGTAAGTTGTCCTGGAATGCAAGGGCTGTTTATTACCTTCAGGGAATAAAAAGTACCTAGGTCTGCTACATAAATTTTAAAATGAAACACCTTTTGTCTTCCTTGGCCTTTGGAGTTCTCTTAGTTTTGGTTTCATTGTGTAAAACAAAGATTCAGCAACATTTTGCTCCCGACTTGTTAGTTTTCAGAATCACAGCCTTTGCCTAGATTGCTCTCCTTCTACTAGTATTTTTCCGCTGCTATTTTATTCTGTAATTTAGAGATTTGTATCACAGCTCTTGGGTTAATGAGGAAAGGATTGTAAGGATCGTCATTTAGTATGCAGAAAGGTCTTTGAGACATAAGTGTCTTACTCTAATTTTATGTTCTTGTTCAGGAGGTCAGACAAGTTCCTGCTTTACCTGATGTTCACTTCCCACAGAGTATGCTATACACAGTGATTTTTTTTCTCTCTTTGGCTTCATAAAAGTATGGGATTTTAAAAATCCCATACTATAAAGATACTAATTGTATAACTGAACTATGATATAATACTCTGTTTTTAACAGAAACGATCTATGATATATTAATAATCCAGATTATATACTTAGTATTTGATAATTTATCTAAATCTTTCTCCACTATCACCTTTTGTCAAATTTAGAAGCTATTGCTATCACAGCCTGATGCTTAGGCTCTGGGAGGGCAGGACAAGTAATGTTGCAGCACTATTCTGTTGCCAGCACTTACTGGCTTGAAAAACCTTAATTATTTTATCTTGGTATGTCAGATTGTGTGAAATACTTACATGTTATTATATACTTAGTAATAAAGTAGTCAAAATATGAATAAAATTTGCACAAAGCTACTGATTAATAATGTTTGTCCCACGATTTCAACCATCGTCTTTGTATTCAGTCACAATCTACTTTCTGCACGTTTCATTGTATTATCCAATCCTATGTCAAAATGTCATTTTTTCTGACATCTGTCTATACCCATACATCTATCTGTCAACTCTAAAGCAAGAATTAAGTTTCCTCATATTTTTTTCTTCTCATTCACCCCTCACCTACTTTTATTACAGGAATGCACTCATCATCCATCCTGCCATTTGCTCAGCCTGCAATTTGGAAGGCCTTTTTTCACCTAATTTTCTATATTCATCCACAGTGCATGACCTAAATTATGGAGCTTTTTTACTATATATTTCTTAAATCAGCCTTTCTTTCTCAAGATGTTGAAACTGATGCTGCCTCTAACAGTTTCACTTTTTCTTGCACATTGAGAGCTGTAGTCTTCATCTCTTTCTGTGAAAATCCATATAAAACACAGGTGCTGCTATCATTTTTATGAGCCATCACTTTGAATATGTTCTTATCACCACTCCTTTTTTTTTTTCAACCATATCAAGCAAATGGATTGTTCTTATGAGAACCTCCACATTTTAGATCTATACAGCCTGCCCACCTTATTATATGCTCCTGATTGTCTCCTTCCTCTCACATCAGTGTCCTCTGCTGTTTGCTAGATCTTTTAATTTGTGCGTATATCTTCTATATTTTATTCACAGAGCCATGTTTGAAGTTAATATGAAAGAACGAGATGATGGCAATGTTACTATTAGTAATCTATCGCCCAAGGCAGTGAAAGCTTTTCTTGATTACGCTTACACAGGAAAAACAGAGATAACAAATGATAATGTGGAAATGCTCTTCCAACTGTCGTCATTTCTTCAAGTTTCACTCCTTTCCAAAGCTTGCAGTGACTTTCTAATAAAAAGTATTGATCTTGTGAATTGCTTACAGTTGCTTTCTCTATCAGAAAGTTATGGTTCCGTCCGCTTATTTGATCATGCACTAGATTTTGTACAGCACCACTTTTCCTTGCTACTCAGATCAAGTGATTTTTTGGAGATGAATTTTGAGATACTACAAAAATGTCTCGAGGCTGACGAACTGAATGTCCCTGAGGAAGAATCAGTGTTGAAAGCTGTCCTTCAGTGGACCAAACATAACTTAGACACACGACAGAAATATCTGCCTAATTTGATTAAAAAAGTGAGACTGCACCAGTTACCTGAAAAGACTTTGCAGGACTTTCTACATTCTGAAGAACACTTACTTAAGACTGCTAATTGCTCAGTAATAATAAATGATGCAGTTAAAAGTGTGCAAAACTTTAGTGGACTATTTCCAGATGCACGTCCTTCGACCACAGAAAAATATATATTTGTTCATAAAACTGATGAAGATGGAGAAAACAGACATACATTCTGCTACAACATCAAAACAGATAAATGGAAAGAACTACCACATACGCACATGATTGATCTTCCAGGGTCAAGTTTATCTAGCTACGGAGAAAAAATATTTATAACTGGAGGATGCAAAGGGAATTGTTACAGGACTGTCAGGCTTCATATTGCTGAACCGTTTCATGATGCCACTGACCAAACCTGGTGCTACTGTCCACTCAGCAATGAATTCTCCATAGTGTCAGCTATGAAAAAACCAAGGACAATGCACACATCTGTTGTAACCTTAAATCAGCTGTTCGTAATAGGTGGGAAGACCAGAGGAGCTCAAGAAACCCGAAGTCTTTTGGATGTAGAATCCTATAATCCTCTTTCCAAAGACTGGAAATCTGTAAGCCAATTACCAAGAGGTATCTACTATCCAGAAGCAAGTGCATGTCAAAATATAATTTACGTCCTTGGCTCAGAAGTAGAGATTACTGATGCCTTTAATCCTTCTCTTGACTGTTTCTTTAAGTATAATGCTATGACTGATCAGTGGTCTGAGCTTGTAGCAGAATTTGGGCAATTTTTCCATGCAACTCTAATCAAAGCTGTTCCAGTGAACTGTACGTTGTACATATGTGATCTCTCCACCTACAAGGTCTACAGTTTTTGCCCAGAAACCTGTGTTTGGAAAGGGGAAGGATCTTTTGAATGCGCTGGCTTTAATGCAGGGGCAGTTGGGACAGAAGACAAAATTTATATATTAGGTGGTGATTATGCTCCAGAAGAAATCACAGATGAAGTTCAAGTCTACCACAGTAGTAGGTCTGAGTGGGAAGAAGTTTCACCAATGCCAAGAGCCTTAACTGAGTTTTACTGTCAGGTCATTCAGTTTAATAAATATAGGGACCCCTGGTCATCTGTACTGACAATTTGCTCTGGAGAATTTTGAAACTCCTGAGTCAAAAGAATCTATTTAAATGCACAAGTTTTAGAACAGATTTTTAGGTATTAATTTACAGACAGAAAAATATGTACTGTTCTGTTTAAATCTTCGGTTTAAATTCTATGCTATAGAATTGCTTTTGGAAGAGTCCATTAAATTGTCATTCATGCTAGTCATTATATAGAAAGTACTACCTACTTTTATATGCAAGTCTTCTCTGTAGTTATCTGAATAATTTTCAAAATGATATTACTTTTCAAAAAAGCATAGTCATGAGGAATTAATTGTGTAATATGTGCCATTATTTCTGTAGTATTCGCGGTTGTCCCAGTAGACAAATTGCTGAATGAGAAAACTGACTGTGATACTGTTTCCCCTATGTAACTGAAGTTTAAAAGAAATCTACATTAGTGTTGTTTTATTATATTCATAAACCTGTAAGGGGAATACATTGACAGCTTTATCTTATTAGAATGACCTTAGCAAGGGCAAGAGCCAAAGTGACCTTCACAGCATTAAAACCAGGTATCTAACTTGAAGAGACTGATAATTCCTATCATCTTACTTCAGCTCTTCAGTTTTACCAGTTTTTCTCCATCCTCGTGCCTTAGTAGTAGCTGTACTTTCTGTTTTCATCCCATTACCTCTGGCCAGATAAACTTTGATAACAAAGTGCAGGGTGGGGAAGATTTCTACAGGGTGGATGATTCATGTGGTATCTTTGCTTCAGTCATGCCGTTAACTAAAGAAAAAACACTTCAGGATGTTTTCTAACAGAAGTCTTCCATCTCTGGAAGTCTCCAGTGCTGTCTACTAAGCGGCCACTAGGCTGTTTACAGCAGCAAGCTGTAAAATGAATTTTAGTTGTTGCTTCGGTTAACTGCGGGAGAAGTTCGTATCTTGTCATACATCAAATACAAAGTTACAAAAATAAATCCCCATATTTAAAGCCAAAGTAAATAGTATTTCTGAAGTAAAAGAATTAATTTTTAAACATCTGTGGTGGTTTGAATGAATTAAAACACTTTCATCTTGTACATCATGGTAATTTTAAGTGTTAAAATATTACACGGTAAACGCTACACAATGTATTGCTTGATAAACTTTAAGTAGTCATCTATTATAATGTTAAAAATGTAATGGACTTTTAGTATTAATATTAGTCTAGGCATACTAGTGTGGAGTATGTGGAGTAAATTTGATCTCATGCATACAAAGTGTCTGACAGAAAGACACTGAAATTTGCTAGGTTTCATAAATTCATGTGTAATTTTCCACAGCCTGAGAATTTTCTTTCTTTCCAGCTATTTGAATAAGACCTTGGGAGCCCTTGTGTTCCATGTAAGTATCATTTAAGCAGTAAGGTTGTCCTGTGTGAGACAGAATGGTTCTAAATATCTAAGCACATCTTTTCCAAGCAGTTTAAAAATGAACAAAATTTAGTGAGGTGTCGAAAACATCTTTCATGCGGCTTGAGACAACCGCGGTAAGTTCATTATCACATCACTACTGCCTGTATTTTTTGCAAAACTCAAGCTCAATAGTAATGCTTAGAGTTTAATATTGCCTAGCAACGTAGTTCTGTTTTAAACAGTAAACAATGGAAAGCTCAAATTCTGTGATTGACTCTAATTTGTTATCAGATACCTTTATAAATTTAGATAACATTTATCATAAATATTTTCATAAGGATATAAATGAAAATTATGCACATTTGGAGAACATTATAATAGAGTGGAACCCTCCCACTCAATAATTCATTTGTATTAAGATGCGAATGAGTTCTGTAGAAGTAAATAGCTTGTTACTATAGTATTTCAGGCAACTTCCACATTCATTTTTCTCTTTTCATAGTGAGTCTCCAAATCACATTATAACTACACTTAGCCAGGTAACCTTTACAATCACCATACTGAAAAGCAAGCATTTTTATATTGGAACACAACTAGTTTTTGTTAGTGCAAAGCAAATGTATTGAATAGTTTAGGAGAGCTGTAGAATACTATTCCTGCTTACTGAAACAGCAGGAGAAAAATAAATAGACATATAGGAGAAGAGCAGTTTTAGCATTAATAAGGCTACTCATGGTAGCATAGAGAATTTATTAATCATTAATTATTGCAACTTGTCAACTTCATCGGAAATACAAGGCCCAATTCTCCTCTGCTTGTGTTTTTGTGTTGTTTTTATACCCAAGTAATGAGTACACAATTTATGCAATGAGGAAAGTAGCATATTATGCCCATAGTACATGGGTATAAATAGCTATGCAAATTGGAAGAGACTAGAGAATTGCGAGGTTTTTTTAATTGCCACTTTCACAACCAAATTGCTGGGCCGCATAAACAGCAAGTGAGTTGGTAATTCAGGTGATGCTCTTTCCTCTAAGTTTTTCCTTACAGCAAGTTTTTTGGCAATTTTCCATCCAGCTACTTGCTATATGTATAAGCCTCTGGCATATGACATCAGATAGAGCAATGACATATGTGCTAAATTACTTGTTATTAGTATATATAGTGTAAACTGAAGCTTAATTTGGAAAATAGACATGCTTCTTTAATATTGTATGCTACATTTGCACAGGAACTAATGTCAGTTCCCAGTTTGACAAATCATTCACGGATTTCAAATGGAGTTCATCTCTTACTCAGTGATCAGGAAATCAAAGGCAGCCAAGTGGTATGCCACCATAGACATTGCTAATGCATTTTTCTCTATTCCTTTGGCACCAAAGTGCAGGCCACAGTTTGCTTTTACCTGGAGAGGTAAGCCTGTATTACAACTCTCACAGGGGAAAAAGGTCATTTGCCACAATTCCACATACAGAGAGTTAAATCTAATAGCAGAATTGAGTGCAGAAACAGCTGTGTTAGAAAGTCACGGCTAAAAACAAGGCTTTATGATAGAATTAAGGGCCTATGTTCCAAATCCTGTAATTAATCGCTGATGATGTAAGAAATCTCAGTGAAGTCAACTACACTACTCAGAAGAATATGGATTACTTGCATGAGTAACTGCTGTAGGTCTGGATCAAACAGATTTTTCAGTCTACTTTACACAGCTGTTATGCAATTTTAAAAAAGTCACAAAATTAGTACGAAGTGAGATTTTCTACATCTTTTCTGACTTTTCAAAGCTCACAGTACTTTATGGAAAAGTACCGTTGGCCAAACCTCTAAAAATAGTCGACGACTAGATTAATGATTACCTACGTTCTCACTGAAATATAGCAAGATGTTTAAAACATACAAATTGCATGTAAAGTTATAATCTACTATTTGCACTTAAACAATGTAACCAAAACATTTCTACTAGTATTGTATTATATGTCACAGAATACATTATAAGCATGGCCAGTATAAGATACATGAAGATAATATGTATTGTATGTGGGATTTGAATATCCAGTAATGACTATTTTGGATAATCTTAATTTTTAAAGAATGCTACCAAAACATTATGGCACTTTGGTAATGTCATCATACTGGTTTAGTTGTTATAATAAATAGCAATTATGCAGGTGTTTATATTGATTATGTTTGCACAGACCTGATGATTACTGTATTATTTATGTACTAATGAATTTATTTTCTATATTCTAAATACCTTCGTAGTAAGTCAGTTTACTGCTGTTAAAAATTCATTATATCCACAACATGGAGTAGATTTACTGGGTCAGATTTATTTCTGGTATTACTCCATGAAGAAAGCTGTATACCTCCTCTGATGAGTAGTAGGTGGTTGGTAAGGTGTAGGCTATAGAATGTGCTGTCTGCAGTTCGTAATGTGGAGTCCAATTTTAGATGTTTCTGTTTGTAGTGACCAACAGGAGGCAGCATAAGATCTATTTTAATTAAAAGAGACCGAAAGCAGGGATAGATTTGACAATATTTATAGCTGAACATTATACTCAATTTACTTTTTTCCCTTCTAACATCTAACAAAGCGTAGAGATCAGTAACATTTTGCTGCTGCCTGGGCTCTGCTGATATGTGGAAAGTATGATACTACATGTTTGCCGAGATGTTCATTCTTTTGTGAAATAAAAGCACCGAGCAACTGAATCCTCCTCAGGTCTGATTTTTTTCAGTGAGTTTCAAAATACAGAGAATGTTCAGTGTTTCTAATGAGGTTAACTACTTTTTTTTTCTTTCTTTTTTCAATTAGAGAACATTATGAATGTTAGATTATAACCCAGAATGCAGTTAGCATGCATGAAAACTGCAGTGAGAGGGGTTTTTTTACTTATCCTTGGTCCTTGTATTTGTATATCCTTTGTATATCAAATTGCTGCTCCCACGCTAAATTTGATTTAGTCTGCTGAAAAGTTGTAAGCTTACCATTGTAAAGTACTCATTTAAATTGGTATCTTCTTTATTGGAGCCATCTATCTCAGATTGATATATGGGTTTTTTTACCAGTTTAAGTATTGCAAATGTTTAGGTATTTATTTTGACTGAAGTGGGCTTCCGTACTACTTAGAAGTGACTTTAAATAAAAGGAGATAGAAGCTACTTAGTCTAAAATTCGTGTGCAAAGGGTGCAGAAATGGCATTAATACAAAGTGAGGGAGCCCTGTGTTGTCTTGTATTCTTCCAGAACTTACTTACAATTCTGTGACCTTCAGACCTCTGCATAGATGAAACAGTTACAGTGATAAAAATTAACTTTCCAACACTCAAAGTCCTTTGCCCCACTGCTAGCAAAACCTATTTGGAGATGTGTAGAAAGCGTTCCAACATCGTTCATGGTGTTAAAAGCTTATATTGAACAAGGAAGGGATTCACAGACCAAATTTGAGAGCTGTAGTTGTGTAACCCTGTGCATAATCAGAAGGAATTTGTGTATGTGTGTTCTACAGATCCAGGGAATTCACCACAGACTTGCAGAGTCTGTATCTGAAGTAGACTGTATGGTGAGTCTTTTCTCATTGTGATCAAAAGCAAGGAAGCAGAGTCTGGATTTAATGCATAAATGACATGTAATTATTACACATAAATTACACGTAAATTCAAGACAGTTTGCATGAATGAAGGCAGTCCAAGGATTTTTGCTGGAGGAAGCTGGTATATACCAAGATTCTTCACCTGTGATTAATAGCCTCTGTAGTAGTGGAATAACAATAGGGGGAGAAAGTAGAGCTATTTAGAATTATGTGCACAGCTACCCTAGGAAATCATATGCTTCCTAGTTCAAATTATTCTAATGGACACTAATCATATTTAGTGTTTTCGTGCTTCACAATAAAAGGATACTCAGTGAGCTACAATTAGCACTAATTATTTTTGCAGACTGGCAGAGGTTCAGACTGTTAATGACTTTCTATCATTTTTCCACCTACTTTCACCTGAATCTAGTTTGAACTAGCTTGCAAGACCTTTAGGGCACGCTTGTATTTTATTTCTGAGCACTGCCAAAATACTTGTAATAATGTAAATTGAAGCCTAGTTCATACACAGGCCTTAGTAGGAAATATCCCTGTATAATATATCGCCAGCAATCTCACACCATCTTGCTACCCTACTCCTTACTATTATTCTTCTTAAATTTTTATGACATTCCATACACAATGGGCAAGTACGGCACCTAAACTATTGTTACCTGTAAGTAAGCTGATAATTCATAGCCTTTCCATGTTTAGTTTCTATAAATATTTTCAGGAAGTTCACTGCCAGAGTTGTTGACTGAAACTGGAAAATACCATTTTAAAGGAGATTTGTAGTTTCATCGTCACAATTATAATCACTAGAAGCTGTATTAATCAAATAACCTATCCATCCAGTGGAAATGCTTAAGTCCAAATACTGAATACAGCCCAGAATGTGGATTTGAAAGGATCAAGCAAGTAACTGTAAATAAATACGCAGAATAATACATGCATGCATCAAGTTATGCAGAATAGAGGTAGCAAACTTCAGGAAAAAAAATGTGTTGAATTTTCTGCCTGCAAATGCTTTAAGCCTGCACAAAGGTTATGTTACCAGGGAAACAGGATATAACACAAAGAGCGAGTGCCAGATGCTTCATGTGCAGCTGGGGAGACAAAAAGAAAGAGCTCAAGAACAGAAAGCTCCACGAAAGTGTTTTGCACGTATATTCACTTACATTAATGACACGGTGGCTTACATAACCAGCACGGTCCAAAACATATTTTTTTTATTACAGTATTTCCACAAACGTTATTTCACTGTTTTAATCACTAAACCCACAATACACTCAAACCACGCAGTTTAGGAAGAAATGTGAATTGCTGCGCGTTAGCCCTGCCATCGCGAGCCCACTGGCCACACTGGCTCCGTCCGCTCCCACACGGCCGTAGAAAGCCCCACGCCCCGGGCCCGAACCCTTCCCCTTTGCCTGGGTCACACGGCGCACTGGGAGGAGGAACCCCGGGAGGCTGAGCTACCTCCTCCCTTACAGACTGCCGCAGAGAGGCGCCAGCCTTCCCCCCCCACCCCGGGCACGCCGCCCCCTCAGACAAAGCAAGCACGACAACCTCCCTCTCTGACTCCTCCATGACCCAGCGAGACCCCCGCCGCCGGAAGCTCATTGAGGGGAGCGGCGGGCCTTGACAGCCAGCAGCCAATCACCGGCAGGCATCGGGAAGACAAGCAGCGATTGTAGCCAATGCTGTCTGGGGGCTGCGCACGGCGGCGGCCCCGCTGGGAGAGGAGTTGCCGCGCTCCGAGCGTGTGTGGGGGGGATTCCGGCCCGCCTGGCGCGTCTGGGCGGTGAGGGGGCGGGGCGGTGGAGACGTGGCAGACATGGAACGCCAATAGGTGTGCGGGAAGGACTGAAAGGCACGCAGCTCGCCCAATGGGAGGGCGGTGGCTTTTAAAGGGCCGGCCACCCAGCGAGGAGTGTTGGGTGCAGGTGAGTAGTTCGTGCCGCTCCCCGGGGACCCAAGCGGGGTGGGGAGCGGGCCCGGCCTGCGGCCCCTCTGTGGAAGACAGCGGTGGGGCTTCGCCGCCCTCGGCCCCTGAGGCGGCTGCCCGCCGTCTTCCTCGGCGGCCCCATGGGGAGGCCCTTCCTCCTGTTCCTTCTCCCGGGAGAGGCGCAGGGCCCCACCGGCCCGCCCGCGGGTCACTTGCCGGGAGGCCCCTGGCCTGCGGCGCGGTGGGGGCCTCGGGCCCACCTGCTCCCCGGGGCTCAGGGCGGGGGTCCCCACCCGAGACGCCGCCGCCCTGGCGGAGCGGGCCTGGCGGGGCTCGGGGGCGCGGCGACCGGGGCCGTGCCCTCGCCCGCCTTTGTTGCCTTCCTTGGCCTCCTGCGGGGCTTCGTGCGCCTCCTGGAGGGACCGGGCCGGCCCCGCGTCCCCGCTGGCCGGTGGCGAGGTGGCTGGCTGGGCCGCCTCGGGCCGGGGGGCTGTGCCTGCCTTCAGCACTCCGAAACGCGCGCCCTGCGCGGGGGGGAGGATTTCTCCCGTTCGTGGCCGTTGCTGTTCGAGGGGAAGGGGAACTCCCCCCTGATGAATCTGTGGATTCAACAGCCTGAATCCGCAGCTGCTTTCCCTGCTCGGTGCCTCCTCTCTGCCTCGTTACGTTATTGTTTTAGGTGTTGTTGGTTCCCTTTAGCGCTTGCCTTTTCAGGTGCTCAAACCGCAAGCTCCCTGCAGGGAGGACCGTCCGTTTGGTGACCCGTGTTGAGCAGCACCCAGACCCTCCGGTGCTAAAGCCTCTCTTAGTACGAAAGCGCAAGTTGTCCCAAGCCAGGGTAGCCATCCGTTATGAATCACATACGAAGTTTTCCAGAAAGCCTTAGGCTCTAGTATCATGCAAAGATCCTCAGACTCTCAAATTTTAGTTAAAAAAATAGAGGTAGCAGGCCCTCCTGATGTAAAGGTTTTTTATTTCAATCATAAGCTCTGAAAGTTTTGGGTTTTTTTTTAAAAAAAGGCAAGCCATCAAGACATCATACTTTAAAAAAAAGTCATGATTCTTTTAGAATAATTCAGGTTTGATACTAGCAACAATCCTTCAATCCTGGTGAATGCATGGAAATTTTTTTTGCTTGCTTGCTTGTTTTGTGCAGGGTTGGTTTTTTTTTGTTTTGTTTGGTTACTTTTTTGTTGGTCCAGCATGTGATCGGACAATAAGCTGTGAGCAAAGGAGACACAAAGACGTAGAGGCAGAATGTGGATGCCTCTGTCATTAAGTATGTCAAAGTTATTTGGTGTTTGTGTGTTCTGTGCGTTTATGGAGTGTTCAGTTTGGTTTTGCAATACCTGTTTCGTTTCAACCCTGACAAATAGTTTGTGTTTCTTTAGTCCGATGATGAGGACCTTCTTAACAATAGGTTGCTTCTGGCCTAACAGGGCTGCATCAAACTCAGAGCTCCGTGTTGCCATCTTCCCTGGAAGACACTTGAAATCTTTCGATTATCTTATGATCAGAATTGTTTCTTTTTTTCTAGCCAGCACTTTGCATTTCTACCCAAACTATAAAAACATGCATTTTGCATTTGCAGCTAGCACCATGCCTGCCGTATGATGGGTGCATGGCTGGTCACGAAATGGGCTCTTTGCATCGTCTGTTACTTCCCAGGGATTTGTCTGTTACATGACCAGACTGTACCTGTTCTTTGTCACGTAACTGGTGTCTTTGGTCATGTACCAGAAGTACTTTTGGTCATTTAGTTGAGAAGGAATTTTCTTCTCTTACCTTCATCAGTGGCTTGATCTGACCAAAAGATTTTTTTTCACCTCTGCTCTTATATCCACATACTTTTTCTGAGTGAACTGCTGATTTTCCCAATTGGTGCACTCAGCAAATATTTGCTGTGGAATCATCCTACAAAGACACTAAAATGTAGAGCAGTTACGGTTCTGATTTTGGACAAACTGTAATGTCTGTCTATGTATGCATTTCGTGGTTTAGACTTCATATCAAAGCAAAACTTAAACATGCTGTATGTCATGTTTTGTAAATCATGCTTTTCAAAATGGAGATACTTTTTTTTTCTGTAATTATCTAGAATGTGTACAAATCCTAGCTTGTTACTGTTCCTGTCACTTACGTACTTCGAGCATGTGACAGTTAATTTTTCTGCATTAAAGAGTAATATCCCGGAGAGCATCTAGCAATGTCAGAAAGCAGAATATCCCAAACCTCAGCTTTAGATAATAATGCTTTTTAGTTAATATATCAGAAAGGTAAACAGTACCACAGTGGAGTTCATCTAACTCTGGAAGTCAATATACTGTTAAGACAATTCATTAACACCCATTTACATTAATAAGAAAGGAATTGTCTTTAATAAGGCAATACGCTTTCAAAAAGGAAAGAGCTAGAAAAGGTAAGATGTCCTTACCAATTGGAAGTTAGTAGTCATTAATTTTAAAATAGGTAGGCTTTGCTGTTGTTTTAACTGGGAAATTCAGGGGCTTGTATCAGACATGTTCTAGCAAAAAAAAAAAAAGTCTAAAAGTTTACAGAATAAGGGAATTGGATGCCAGTAGTTTCCAAGTTAGTATTATAATTCTTAAAGGTTATGTGCTTGTCTTATGGTGTAAAATCCCAAACCAAGATGAGGCACTTCACAAAGACTAGCTGGAGAGATCAGACAGGTGATGCACAACATCTGTGCAAGGAGCAGTGACACTGACCCACAGGGTAACCTGACATTTGCATGTTTTAACTCTCAACCTTCTCTGGAGCTAAGGTGAAAGCTTGGATGGCTGTGTCTCCCACATTTATGTAGAATTGTATTAAGAAAATAACATTGATGAAAGTTTTATTTGAAAACCCCTTTTTTTTGTTTGTTTGTTTTCTTGTGATTGTGCCCACTTTATCCTGCTGTGCTAGGACTGAGATAATTAGGGAGCACCAGGGTAAATAGATACCGTATGAGTCTCTCAAATCTGTGGTTCCCTGTTACTGGGGAATGACCAGAACCTTGTTCATCCCAGCTGGGGCTAAGTAAAGGACTTAGCAAGTGTGTATCTTCAGGAAAGAACGGCTACGATACAGCAAAAGTCTGATATTTAGGTACCTTAAGAGACAATTAAGTATCTGCTAGTACTTTCAAGAGTTTGACATATCCAACTGGCAAGTACTTCAGAAAGTCTGACCCATTTTTCCATAGTTAGCAAAGCACTTGAATGGTGACTTAAGTACATGCTTAAAATCAAACGCGAAATTCTACTGATTTCAGTAAAAATAAGTGTGACCTTATAAACCGAGGTTCAGTGTCTTGGTAGGAAAAGTCAGAAATACTATAATCCTTGTGAAACTTACGTTGTATGTAAGAACTCTATGTAATTCTTTTTACCTGGAAGACCAACTCAAAATGGATACCTCCGAATCTTTCACACACGCTCCCCACCCTGAAAAGAGGTAAGCGCAAGGTGTGTGTTTCTAAAGCCAGTGTGAAGATATGAGTACTTGGTCATTCCCCGGTAATCAGGAGTCACAGCTTAAGCTATATATGTATCAGTCCAGAGTAATTGCCTTATTAACAGTGAAACTTCTAGAAGTGCTCTTAATTCGCTCTGTGTGCAGGTAACTTTTGTGAAGAATTTACCTCTCAGTGACTTTTTAAAAGTTAAAAAAACCCCCAACTTACACAAAATAAACTTAGAATTTGATCCATAAGCCAAGAAATTCAGTTGCCATAATAATAGAAAAGCACTAACACTAGAATTTGCATTTGAAAAGCACAGCAAGTACCAAATCAATTGATTTACTGCCGGACAAGTAAATATGATGCTGCTTACTTGAAAGCCCAAGTATCTTTTCATGGTTAACTTATAATGAAGGTTAAGGAAGATGCTCAAAATTTTTCTGAGACCTTTTATCTGATCTTTATGTAATTCTAGCAGATACAGTGCTGTGTTATGATATAAATATGACTTTTTAAACTTCAGCATTTTTTTTTTTAGTACTGGCCATGTCAAGTTAAGGGTCTATATTAAAACAGTAGGTTATATTATTTCTTTTAAAGAATTCCCTTTTCTCAAAACTAATCAGTATTTTATTTTCATAAGTACAGGAAGTTTCACACATCTTAAACAGCAACATCCACTTTCCAGCTTGAGTCTGAGGAGTCAGAAGCGCTGGGTAACTGCGTGAGAGCACTGTAGAGTGGTCTGTGCTGATACACGCTCATGCTTTATGCAGTTGATTTCTTCTTGGGACTTGATTTTGCTTATTTGCTAGCTAGTAACCATCAGAAGTAAATGGATTCACAGTGAGGGTAATATTTTAATGAGGAAAAGTAGTAAACCAGTTTCTTAAATGCAGCGTTTTAAAAAATATTTGATGCTAGCAGGGTTATGTGTTGGGTGTGAAAGAATGTTGCTTGATATGGAAAACTGTGCAAGTGAGCCGCTTATTTACAGTCAATAGTGTATAGGAGATGAAGAACGATGTCTAAACTATTATGTGCATTATCCCCCAAATGGGGAGTTTTTGTGTAATGTGCTGATCTGTATGTTTTAACCAAGTTTAGGAGAATAACAGGAGAAAAGAATACTTAGTAATTTAAGAACCCTGTATAGCTGGTGGGGAGTTATTTAAAGATTAACTCCGTTAGTCAGTAGAAATCAAATGTATAATAAGCAAGCTGTTTGCTTCAGGTGGACAAAAGTTCTATACTAGGTTAATAGTGACCAAACATAACAGCTTGAAACTGTAAGTACTGTATGGTGAATCGTTGTCCTACTTGCTTAAAGCCTGTTAAACCTACCTAAGGTGGTACAGAAAGTTCAAATTAAATCCTAAATTGGACCATTACCAAGCAGTCTGTGACCAAGAACCATTTTTTTTATCTCAGTCTCTGCTTTCAGGTTTTTTTCCTTTTTTTTTGATAATATGGTCTAATAGTCCCCTGTTTCTCCCACTCAAACTTTCCAATTTCTGTACAGAGTTGTGCACAATCTCTCAGGTGTGTTAGGGGGTTTAGCTTTCTCTTCAGCATCAGGCACAGGACGAGCTATTGCGGAGGGCAGAGGACTGGACAAACTTTCAACCTGCCATCACATCTGACATGAGATGTTCTGTAGTGTAAGAAGGCTAGAGGAGGGCTTTACTGTGGGCATGTGGTGACTGATTCCTAAATCTGTTTCCTGTTAAAACCTCTCTAATGAATGACATTTGTTTGAACTAGTAGTTATTTTCTGATGTTCAGCAGAATTGCTTCAGTTCTTTTTTTTTTGTGATTAAGATAACTCAGGAGAGCCTCTAAAACTTCAACTTTTCGTATTAATCTACTTTTTTTTTTTGATGGAAATGTTGTCTCATTTAAAATGTGTCTCAGAAATTTCAGTCCCCTACACATTTCATGTTTTTGAAGTAATGATATAACAGTTTTAGCTTCTTCTGGAAATAATTTAGCATTCAAACTGAAATCTGTAGGTCATATTTCAGCCTTAAGCAAATCCCAACTGGCAAAACTCTAAGAGTTGAAGGAAAATAGCTGTATTTTTGTGATGGAAATATCAACTCAACCTTAACGGTTCATGACATGGATATATTCATGGATTTATAATTTGTAGGAGATTAGAGAAGGTATCTATAGCTACTTTATATTCAGAGTTTAACAAAATAGCTTTCTTCAATCGAATGAACAATCATTTCAAAATATGTGTTCTTTAAATGATGACTTAGGAGTCATGTTCATTAAATGATACACAGTGTATGCCTTGGAGATTTACGTTGTTTGCTCTTTTTCTCTTAGGAAGCCTGACAAATAGGAAAATACTACAAAGTGAAGAGAAAATTCACTTCATGAGAACTGAGTTCTGCATTCATTGGCTTTTAAATTTTATTTGTATTAATAACTGATTAGTGTCAGATCATCTCTGTAGTCTACTGTGGTGAAATTATTAGGTTAAAGCTGGAAAAAATGAAACAATTAAAAAGAAAAAGAAAAAGCAATTTTAGCGTTCAGGAGACTCAAACTCTCCTTAAGGAAATCAGAAAAAGGAGAGAAGTGCTCTTTTCAAAGCAACTTAATACAACAATTAATGAGATGAAACGGAAAGCTTGGGAGGAAATAGCAGAGTGTGTAAATGCTGTAGGTGAAGGAGAGCAAAGAACAGGGACAGAAGTGAAAAGGCGATACCTTGACTGGAGAGCACTCATGAAGAGAAAACGTCTGAATGCAAACATCAAAGTAGTAGGCGCTGGGTTTCACCTTCCTTCGTCCAATTTAGATGACTCTCTCAATGAAGACATGGATGAGAAAATGGGATTTGCAATTGAATCTAGTTTTGAATGGCAAAATATCACTGACTTCAGAGAAGCTGGTGGATCTTTAACAGAAGTCAAAGTAGAAGAGGAAGAGGAGGATCCGCAGAATTTTGAAGTGAGTGACTGACATACATTAGCTATATGCAATATGGTCTTAGTTGCATTTCAGCATAAGGCTTTTTGCTGTGTTTCTTCATAGCATCTGTTTCTCTTATTTCTGAACGTGTGAATTAAAGAAACTGTAGAAACAAATATGTTTCAGAGAGATGGTATTCAAATCTAGCAACTTGCAATTGTGTGTAAGGTCTTGGATGTTGATTATTAAATTGATATCCCTCAACTTTGAATATGTTTTTGCACATATATTTTCTATTTATATGTGCCATAGATAAGAATTAGTTCAGTCGGTAGAATGAAAATACACTGTTGAAGGAAACTGATTATTGTAATTAGACTGTCTGGATGAATGAATGGGAGAAGAGAAATGCACCTCTTTAACAAATGAAAGTATACGTTATGTGCAGCTACAGAAGAAATAGAATACAGAAGGAAATAGAACACTGCTTGCATTTCTTAAAATGAACCCACAGGAGATGAAAATGTTACTGAATAAGTCAGTCAGCCATTCCTCTCTGTCAGAATTGTAGTGTGAATTTGACAAGCAGCTGTGGATCCTGTAAACAGGTTGTTACTCCTAGTAGTACCGTGACTGTCCTGGGGTAGGCAGCCAGCTGGAGTGAAGTCAAATGTTTGGACAGTTTTGTTGTATCTGTACAAATACATAGTTCTCATTTCAAAAAGGGGTACTCAAACAGTTTTGGTTTATTTTTTGGGGGGAGGGGAAGGGGAAGGAAGGAACTCCTGTCTGAGCTCAGTTGAGGTGTGTGCTGGGAAAAAAAATTAGCATAAGCTGTTAAATGGTAGTAAGACTGCTGTCGGACAACTGCTGAAGAATAGTGTCTTACCTGCTCTAATGCTGGGGGACTGGCACTGGCTCTCATTGTCTTAAGATTTTCTGAACCCATATCCGTTTGCCTTTATTTTGCAGCGTACTTAGTGGGAGACAATTATACCTTGTGTACTATGAATTTGTAGCACATAAGGATTATAATTCTGTATGAGTTGCTACAGTCCTCCAAGACCTATGGTCCTAACCACCCAGTTATCTGCATCATATGTATGCTGGTGGACAAGTTCCCCATAAGCCAGCAATGTGCCCTTGTGACCAGGAAGGCCAATGGTATTCTGGGGTGCACTAGGAAGAGTGTAGCCTGCAGGTCAAGGGAGGTTATCCTCCCCTTCTACGCAGCCCTGGTGAGGCCACATCTGGAGTACTGTGTCCATCTGGGCCCCCCAGTTCAAGAAAGATAAGAATTACTGGAGAGAGTCCAGCGAAGGGCTACAAAGATGATCAGAGGACTGGGGCATCTCTCTTATGAGGAGAGGCTGAGAGAGCTGGATCTGTTCAGCTTGGAGAAGAGAAGACTGAGAGGGGATCTTATCAACACTTACAAATACCTGAGGGGTGAGTGTCAAGAGGAGGGGACCAGACTCTTCTCAGTGGTGCCCAGTCACAGGACAAGGGGCAATGGGCACAAGCTGAAATATGGGAAGTTCCATCTGAATATGAGGAGGAACTTCTTTACTTTGAGGGAGAAAAGCACTGGAACAGGCTGCCCAGGGAGGTTGTGGAGTCTCCTTCTCTGGAGATATTCAAAACCCGCCTGGACGCAACCCTGTGCAACATGCTCTAGGGGAACCTGCTTTGTCAGGGGGTTGGACTAGATGATCTCCAGAGGTCCCTTCCAACCCTTAACCATTCTGTGATTCTGTGATCATAAATAGCTTTACAGCAAATGTGATAATACAAAATTGGTTAAACAAGTCCTGTTTATTTACCCACTTAATACAGTTTGAAGTGTTAGGAGCATGTGAAAAATGTCAGTGTTAAATGTTTTTTAGAAATGGAATCCTCAAGTTAGTGAAGGCTGGGTTAGTTTACATACCACATAGCCTATGGATCCAGCTGCTCTGATAAATATTTAGTCACAACAAATTCCTAGTGGCTTATGTAAGTGTCACTCAGCTATATGAAAAGTAAGAACAACATATGCTTTTTTAGATCCAGTTTTCTATCAGTGGTTCTGAATGCTCTGTAATATGTCATACAGTATTTTCTGTATGTTCTTGCATGTCCACTGACAAGCTGATTTTCGTTTTTCATTACCAGATATTCTTGCAGATAAAGCGTGTTTCTCTACCTGTGTAATGGTAGAAAACAGTCTTTTGATCTAACATGGTTATTCTACAGCCTGAGAGTTAAACAGTTCTGAGTAGCTTTTAAGGTGAAAAAACCTAATATTTTCTTTTCAGTCAAGTTGTGTGTAACCAATTCATTCTGGCAGAAAGACTGGAATGTAATTCTTGTCTATCGCATTCGTCTCTGCAGTTTCCTATTGAGGAAGAAGAAGAAATTTTGTCATCAGTTTTGCCAGATTCGAAAAAGGAAAATGACCTGCCAGACTTCCCCCACATTGAAGAGTTTGGAAATCTAAGCTCTGCTCAAGCTAGGCTAGCCTATGAAGATTCTCACTTGCTTATAAATCTGGAGAAGCAGAAGGTGGAGCTGGAGAAGCAGCGACTAGACATTGAAGCTGAAAGGTTACAAGTGGAGAAGGAGCGCCTGCAAATTGAAAAAGAACGGTTGCGGCATGTTGACTTGGAGCGTGAGAGACTTCAGATTGAGAAGGAGCGACTTCAAATTGAATGGGAGAAACTCAGGCTAGAGACTCTGCATGCTGAAAAACCTGCCCTGGAAAATGACCTCGCCCAAACAGAAAAACCCATCATGCAGCCTCTGGATCTAGAAACTGAAAAGTTAAAACTAGAAAAAGAACGTTTGCAGTTAGAGAAAGAGAGGCTGCAGTTCCTAAAGTTTGAGTCGGAGAAGCTGCAGATTGAGAAGGAACGTTTGCAAGTGGAGAAGGAACGCCTTCGAATTCAGAGAGAGGGTCACTTGCAGTGAACTTCTCGACTGAAGTGTCAACATTAGTGTTTTGATGTTTGTAAAACAGAGTTAGTTCTTTTCTTAATACTGAAGCTGTCTTAGAGGCTTAACATTCTTCTGTTCAGAGTTGAATGTTGATGTTAAACTGAAAAACAAAAAGGAAAAAAAAAAAGAAAAAAAGAACGGTGCTCAATATGTCCGTGTGCCTATGTAAACGAGCTTGCGTGTGAAACTGCTTTTCAGTGTATCAGAACTAAGTGTTACGTTGTCTTGTCTTCAGTATTGTGTTGTATTAGTTTGGTGTCCTCCTCTCATAGACACATTGAGAAGAATCAAGGCTGAACCTTGTACTTTTTTCACTGTACTAACAGTAAAGAAGGATCAGACTAAATCAACATATGTTGTGAGGGCACGGTGCTGATAACAGCCCACACAGAACACAATAACACAGAGTCATGATGCGATTGATTCATTAAATTTAATTTCCCCCCCTTTTTTTTTCCACCCTCACAATGGGAAAAAGAGTTTGAGTTATGTAGAAGTTAAAGTACAAGTTAAATTGACTGCAGTTGTATTTACTGTTGTTCCATGGTTTGAACTGAATGGGAGTGCAGAAAATAGTATTTTTCCTTTTGCATGATGTATTCATACTAGATAAAGTTACACATCAACCCTACCTACTAGAAGCTGGACTATTATTTGCACCAGGTCCTTAGTAAGGCTATATGGAATGTAGCACTTGTCTTACTGTAGCATAGGGACTTACTGATTGATCAGGCATGCTGTCTGATGAGTCTGTGGTGACCCCCTGAAGTAAATTGCTAGACCTGGTTTGTTCCGTGAAAGACAGTAGCTGGTGATGGGAGTCTTGGGAGTGGAGACACAGACGCTGAGCATAGACTAAGGAGCACTGAGCTTGAACTCTTAATGCTAGTTCTGCCTGGCCAGCACAGGTCATGTTTGTGAGGCAGTCAGAAGAGGCTTCCATGGCTGACACCATATAGTGTGTTTTAATGAGACAAACAGAAATGGTCAGTGCTGAACAGTGTCAGTATTTTTCATAAGCAATGTATTCATTTAGTAAAAAAACCTGAGAAAGCGTTCTGTTATTTCATATGTGTTTAAATCACAACTGAGCCAGACTTCACATTTCTCATCTTTCTGCAAGTAACTATCTTTTGTTGACTCCATTTGAAACTTAGGACTGTGAGAATACTAAATCTGAATATATGTTGAGTGACTTACATGGATTCTTGTGCAAGTAAATATATTTATACCACTACAGGATTACTTTTATTCTGCAAAGAAAATGTTATTTTTTTATTACTGGAACAGGTGTGCTTCTACAGTGGAAATAAATTTGACTACTACAATCCAAAATTGCTCTTGAGACTGTTTCTTCACAGAGAAACAGGGCTACATCTGAAGAGAAACCTGGATACTCAACACTGCAGCACCCCAAAGTTGCTGGTGCATGTATTCCCTGTGTAGTAAATCGGAGAGATGAGGCATTTCAGAGTAGGACTTAAACCAGCCAGCACGCACTTGAGAAAGGAAAAAGGAAGGAGACGTGAACCAGCTGGATTGAAATGCCCCAGGGGGAAGTGTGCCTGAGATTCTTCTTCCTGAATGTGGTGGGTTGACGCTGTCTGGATGCCAGGTGCCCCCCAAAGCCACTCTATCACTCCCCTACTCAGCTGGACAGGGGGAGAAAAATATGATGAAAGACTCATGGGTTGAGATTAGGACAGGGAGACATCAGTCACCAATTACCGTCATGGGCAAAACTTGGGGAAATTACTTCTTGCCAATCAAAATCAGACTAGGATAATGAGAAATAAAGCCAAATCTTAAAACACCTTCCCCCCCACCTCTCCCTTTTTCCTGGGCTCAACTTCACTCCTGATTTTCTCTACCTCCTCCCCTCCCAGTGGCGCAGGGGGACAGGGAATGGGGGTTGGTGTCAGTTCATCACACGTTGTCTCTGCCGCTCCTTCCTCCTCAGGGGGAGGACTCCTCACACTCTCCCCTGATCCAGCATGGGGTCCCTCCCATGGGAGACAGTCCTCCATGAACTTCAACCTGAGTCCTTCCCACGGGCTGCAGTTCTTCACTAACTGCTCCAGCGTGGGTCCTTCCACAGAGTGCAGTTCTTGAGGAACAGACTGTTCCAGAGTGGGTCCCCCACGAGGGTCACAAGTCCTGCCAGTAAACCTGCTCCAGCATGGGCTCCTCTCTCCATGGGGCCGCAGGTCCCACCAGGAGCCTGCTCCAGCGTGGGCTTCCCATGGGGTCACAGCCTCCTTCGTGTGCATCCACCTGCTCCAGCGTGGGGTCCTCCAGGGGCTGCAGGTGGATATCTGCTCCACCATGGACCTCCATGATCTGCAGGGCACAGCCTGCCTCACCATGGTCTTCACCACAGGCTGCAGGGGAATCTCTGCTCCAGCACCTTGAGCACCTCCTCGCCCTCCTTCATGGACCTTGGTGGATGCAGAGTTGTCTCTCTCACACGTTCTCACTCCTCTCTCTGTCTGCAGTTGATGTTGCACAGGCTTCCCCCCACCCCCCCACCCCTTAAACACATTATCACAGAGGCGTTACCAGCGTTGCTGGTGGGCTTCGCCTTGGCCAGTGGTGGATCCGTATTGGAGCCAGCTGGCATTGGCTCTGTCAGACATAGGGGAAGCTTCTAGCAGCTTCTCACAGAAGCCACCCCTGTAGCCCCCCCGCTACCAAAACGTTGCCACACAAACCCAATACACTGAAATAAAGTGACAAATTTTCAGCTCCCTGGTAAGTAGCAAACAAATTTAAATTAAAAATAGCTCTCTGTGATTTGGAGAAATTACTTCTCTTTCCCTTCTAAAACACGAGAGAGGCAGAATTCAGGAAGTTTGTTAGGATTGCCTAGCACATACCCAGACAGTGGGATAACTTGGATTTCATGATCACTGTATCCTGAGGTGACCAGCTTTCTAGGTAGCTATTCTGACAGCCAAACAGGGTGAGTAGCAAGAAGGGGCCACATAGCCAGCTGTGCAAGAAGTAGTGACCAGAGGGACCAAGCCAGGACACAACCTTCTTCTGGTCTCATCTATAAGTACTTGGCCGGGAAGGAGAAGGTGAGGAGTCTGGCTCCTGTTTCGACAGGTAGTTACGCTGCTGCTTGATACCAGCACCTCTGTCTTCATATTTTACTCCAGTTGAATGACTTAACCATTAGGATAATGACTTGTATTTTACATTGGACATCTTGGGAATTATGTCGCAAGAGCATTAAAGGTTTTAGGAAAAAAATAAATAGATAAATCTGAACCATTTCTGAATTCTGAATCGTTTGAGAATTTTGAACACTTATCCTAATATAAATAGAGGTGTATGTATACGCAATTATTTCTTCTAACAACTATCCAGCCTCCTAGGAAAATGATGCATCCCTTGGTTATACAAAACCTTTTGGAAAATACTGAATGATGAAATTAAGTATTGTCATAAATCATTGAAAATACAGTTTAAACATAAAATTTAGAGAAAATTACAGAGTTTAATACATCAGTTTTATAGCTTGCTTTTTTCATACCAAAATTGCAGTCATTTTGTGGTAATTTGAATTTAAATGTCATATTTTTAAATACTAATCTGGAATCTCTTAAACCTTAATTGCTTGATTTACCAACCTGGGATCCTGACAGCAAAGCCTAAGGGCAATACTTGGACCATGTAAATGTCACTGAAGTCAGGACACACGCATGAGCTCAGTTCCTCTGTTAGAGAGGGAGAGATTTTGGACTCCTGCTTAAAAGAACGGCCTGTGATTGTAAGTAATGAGCAACGTTTCCAGACTGGGAAGAGTTTTAAGACAAGGGGGAAACCACACACATAGAGAGGAAGAGGCAAGTATTTGGAGGAAAAAAACGAGAAGGGTGAAGGTCAAACATTTAGTAAGAGGGAAGGCGGGTGAATGAAGAAAAGGGGGAGTCGAGGGCGCGGCTCTTGGGTGCTGGGCGACGGTCCCAGAGTAACGACACAATCCCAATATGAGTATGGAAGTTCTCCGTTTAATGATTATACGTACAGGATATATATAGACTCTAAGCAGAGAGCACGCTGATCACGCACCAAAGCCCGCGTTTCCATTGGTAAAGCCTTGCTGTCCACGCGTACTAGTAGCATATATGATTGGTCTATAATTTTAGATACACGGAGCGATGAGCACCCCCTCCCCTTTTCCTGTTTCTCTTATCTGTTTGTTACAACTGCCAAGTTCTTGTTTTGTTGCATTTTTGCAGCGTTCAAGGAGAGTCCAAGGTGACTCGCTCCGGGCCTAACTCTTGCTCAGAGCCTGGATTGCTCAGACTGCTCAGAAGCATGAACTCATGCCCCCTCTCACTTAACCAAGCCTCCACAATTCCCCCTTCTTGTTTTTGAGCAAGCCAGGCCTGATTAACAATTTTCGTTACAGATTGCTGCAAGCAGGAAAATAAGCAAGGCACTATTAGCAGAATAACCATGATTATAAGCGCTCCCATAATAAGCATTTTTATCAAATCCATCAACCACCCTTCAATTCCAAAACTACCAAGCCAATTATCCACAAACCCATGACGTTCCTGTAATTTGCTCGTCGAGCTCATCAAGTCTTGAATCTGTCTGTGAATGGACTGCGAAGAGTCATTCAAATCCATGCAACACATCCCATCAAAATCCTGATAGCCATGTCCATGCATAAGCAAAAGAAAGTCTATGGCAGCTCTATTTTGCAAAGTTGCATGCCTAACACTATCGACATCATTTGCCAAGGCTCCTAAGACCTTGGAAGTCTCATTGACCCTTTTTCCACTCCAACAAGTTAGACTTCTTAACTGGGCTATGGCATGCGCCGAAGCAACCCCCGGTGCAAGGAAAGACGCGAAGATTGCTTCCGTTTTTGACCATAACTCTACCTCCTCCTGGCAGTCCTCACGAAACGAGGACGTGCTCCGCCTTTGTCTAAGGCGATGTAATTGAGTGTGATTTAATATCAATTTTTGAGAGGGCATTAGTAGGCTTAACTTACCCAATGTACATGGACCTCCTACCTTTTTACTAGGTATACCTGGTCAAGCTCTATCTCCACAAATTAGGAATAGACCTTTTGGTAGCTTTCTGGGAAATTTAATGTCTGGAATCTGCCACTGAGTGCCTGGGTTTGGTCCTTCCCCCTCTTTTCCATAGGTCCGGTGACACCAGACAGTGTCATTTCTCCATATTTCACCACTAGGGGTTACATTTTGTTTCCCAGTGCCGTTGTTCCAGTCTGTATAGTTACGACCTTCAGAATAATTAAAAAAGATACAAGCCTCTGCCCCTAGAGTCCCCAATATATCCAATTCTTGGGGTTCTAGTGGACTGACTGGTAATAAGTCATCCCATACATCCCAACTGTTGATGCATTTTACTGCTGTCTTACACTTTGTTTGTAAAGCCTCACTTCGTCCTGACAACACCTCTCTACTTGCTGATCCGTTTAGGGGCATCCCCACTAAACAGGTGTGGAAGGGTTGTTCAGGCTGAGCTAAAGAGGCACAAAATTGTGTTTGATTCAGTGTTTTCATTAGTGTAACCCAGATATTGTTACTGTCTTCCCAAGGTGTTTTGGGATGATACACAGTATCATGTGCCACTGCCAGCGGTAACAGGATTAAGAGGGACCAGACCAGTCTGAATTTCTTTTGGCCTATCTTGTCCTTTGCTTCTTACACTCCTTTTTCGTCTTCTCCCACTTCCTTCTTTCAACTTCCTACTCCACTGGTATACAATTACCGTTACTACATTCAATAGCCACCAGTAAGACTATTTCCCCAAAAATACATGTATTATTAAACCACCCTGCTTGACAGAATTGATATTCTTCCTCAGTTAACAGTTCTGTACCTGCTTTTAGCACTTCGTTTCCCAACTGTATCTGTTCTTTCAGACACCTCCTATACCATCGACATGCATATGACACTCTCTTCCAAAACCTCTTATCACATGTAAAACAACTAAGCAGAACCCACGGATCACATTCAAAACCCCTTATATTACTCATACACACTGGACACTTGATTTCCCTCCTGTTTGTAAATAAACTGTAGCTTTTTATCTTTTGGCAGATGTCAGGATCTGTGGCCACAAGCTTTATAACGAATTTGATCATTCTGAATTCCATTGATCAATTATTGCATACGGAATTTGCCTATCAAACAAAGTGATAATTTGTATTTCCTGATTCAAATCAATATGATGAACGAATTTGGAATGTAGCCTGCTTTCTATTTCTGTAATTAGTTGCTGTACCTCTGCGCTTCACTGTGGTTCAGGTTGCGAGCTGACTGCTTAAGCCTGGCCTTTTTCCAGTTTCCCTGTATTCTGCAGCTGGTTGTTATCAGCTGACCTTGAGCCTTGTACTTGGATCTGTACAGTTTCACAAAATGCCTCAGCTTCTCACAGCAATGATACATCAAAACAGAGTTATCTCTCCCACTCAGCTTCGATTTCTCAAGGCAGTTTTTCTTAAAGTGACCTTCTTGTTTGCATGTATAACAGCAATGAACTATCTTAACTGCCGCCGCAAAAGTTTTTGCTAAATGTTCCATCTGAAATGTGGTGTTTCCTACTTTCCCACACGCATCCATTAGCTCAGTTAAAGTGGGGTCATGATTCGCCATCCCTGTAATAATTTTCCTGCAGTCCTCATCTGTGTTGTCCCTCGCTAACTGTAGTAACAAAGCTTCTTTTACAATTTTCCAATCTAACAGTTGCCAAATATTTCTTTCCTCAGGACCCGCACCCACAATCACTGGATATGCTTGTGGAATTATAACTCCTTCTAATAACGCATCTCAAATGCTCCCTTTCCATTTCATTCCTCCCGCCTCTTCCCCTGTATACGCGGGCGGACGCTGACCCTCTCCCTCACCTCCCACATTACCAGATGGATGCAAACCTCCCCCCCCGCCCTGATGTAAAGGTGGAGTAGGGAATTGTAAAGGAGGTTGAGGTGGCCCTAATACTTGTCCCGAACACAGAGCGGGGTTTGGGGGAGACAGAGTCACATGTCCCGAGGCGTTGGCTGAACGATGCTGCTGCAATTCCGTCTTTAATTCTTCCAGTCCTCTACCAAGCTCTGTCATGTCAAGTTCGTGTCCATTTCGTGATGATAAGGGTCCTTTAAGTCGTTGTGATTCTGGTACTGTTGGCTCTGTAACTGGAGACCTTAACAGTGGTCGTTTAGTGCCAGAATGTAAACTTTGTTCAACAGACCCAGGAAACGGCGAATCCGGTAAAGGTGGATACGAAGCAGGTTTACCCTCCTTCTTGTCCTCCTGTTCAGTCTCAACTGAGGAATAATTCCCCTGTCCT
Organism: Nyctibius grandis; assembly: GCF_013368605.1. Taxonomy (NCBI): domain Eukaryota; kingdom Metazoa; phylum Chordata; class Aves; order Nyctibiiformes; family Nyctibiidae; genus Nyctibius; species Nyctibius grandis. The sequence goes on from NC_090659.1 coordinate 110,068,006, forward strand.
GTAAGAATGTCCATAGTTACACCATGCAAGGGGTCATTTGGATCAGTCATTCTCCATGTAGCTTCATTGACTGCTCGTTGTGCCCATTCCGACCCCCACAAAAGGAATTGGGTAGGTGTTAGCAACAGTTTCATTAAATTCCGGGAGTCATGTGGGCATAAAAGATCAGCAGAAAAAATCCAGGAAACTATGTTCCTTGTAGCGTCTGATTTCACTCCATATTGTGTAACTGACGCCTTTGCTTGTTGAAGGATTTTCCAATCAATCGGTTCCCAGGTAGCTGCTCCATTCTGCTGTACCACAGGGAATGCTCCTATTCCACCCAAATCAGCTACTGCGCTCCACTGTCCCTCCAGGATGGCATCACGAATCACTTCGCTCCACCTTGGTGCATGTGGTGCAGGTGGGGGTGGGGCATTGTTGGTATTGTCCCTGTTTTGTAATCCTGGAGTAAACGCTCCCGATTGTTGCGGCTGTATCTTTAAATCTTTCAGTCCCTCCGTTAGTTGTTGCAATGCTTTAGCAATGTCCTTTTCCGGGTTCCCACGGTCATGTGGCGGTGGCGTTGCAGACCGTGATGAGTCAGAGGATGAGGGGGGTGGAGGAAATAGCGGGGGCGCGGAAGGAGGGGGCCTGTCTTTCTCTCCTCCCAGACCCAGCAGCTGGGCAGGGTCAGAAGGAGCCGGACACTCCTCCCTCTCCTCCTCCTCTTGCACTTCCTTCTTTCTTTCAGTTGAGCTGCTGGCTCTCTGAGCACTAACTTCCTCTTTCTCCTGAACTTCTGCTTTCAGAGTACTGCTGCGTAGCTGCTCAGTGCTAAATCCCGGTTCTATTGCTGTCCGAGCCGCAGCGACAGATGGCTGAATCGGTGCAGACATACCTTTAACCGCTGGTAGCCCAAAGAATCGTGCTACAGCCCCAGGAACTTTCACCTTCTTTATAGGGGGAGTAGGGACTGTCAGCATCTGAGCTGCTGCACAGGCAACCTCCCTCTCTGCCTTCATGCTTTTAAGAGTCTCTATCACATTCTGCCACAATCTGCTCACTTTCTTCACCTCCTTTTCTTCAGGATCTTTATCAATAGTCCTTTTCCACATCACATCCCCCATTTCTTTTCATTCCTCCACAGAGAATACAAGCGCCGTGTCCTTAAAACGTACCCAGCGCTGTCACAGCTTTATCAATTTAATTAGTTGTTTTATCGTTGTCTCATTTCCTCTCTTAGAGAGATAATAATGAGCAACGCGGAGGCATCTTCTATCTCCATAGCTGCCCCCCGTTTTGGTGTCTGTCTGCCGGCACAGCACCAACCAGTGTCTGCTCTACCTTTTCTTTCAAGCAGCACCTATTCCTGGGAGTGGAGTGATCAGCTCTTCCAGTGTCTGCTCTGCCTTATAGACTCAAGCAGCACCCTCCCAGCCGTTCTTTCCCAGCACCCTCCAAAAAATTCTGCCTACCGCAGTTATGGAATTGAGCTCGCGGCGAGAAGGATGTCCTTTTGCTCCGTGGAAACCATCCTCTGCTACCAGTGGAAGAAAAGGGGGAGAGTCGAGGGCGCGGCTCTTGGGTGCTGGGCGACGGTCCCAGAGTAACGACACAATCCCAATATGAGTATGGAAGTTCTCCGTTTAATGATTATACGTACAGGATATATATAGACTCTAAGCAGAGAGCACGCTGATCACGCACCAAAGCCCGCGTTTCCATTGGTAAAGCCTTGCTGTCCACGCGTACTAGTAGCATATATGATTGGTCTATAATTTTAGATACACGGAGCGATGAGCACCCCCTCCCCTTTTCCTGTTTCTCTTATCTGTTTGTTACAACTGCCAAGTTCTTGTTTTGTTGCATTTTTGCAGCGTTCAAGGAGAGTCCAAGGTGACTCGCTCCGGGCCTAACTCTTGCTCAGAGCCTGGATTGCTCAGACTGCTCAGAAGCATGAAATCATGCCCCCTCTCACTTAACCAAGCCTCCACAGGTGAAGCTGGTGATAGATAGAGTACTGGAAATATCCCCAGTGGTCGTTGTGAACTGCTTTATCGAGGTTGTGTCTGGTGCACTGATGTCAGATCTCACGGCTCTGCGGACCCCCATGGGAATGTATGAAGGGGGAAGGCGAGGGGCGAAGCGCTGACTGAGGTGCTGCAGGCAGCTTGGCAGCTGCTGCGAAAGGCGGCAGGCTCGTGCGCTCCGTGCATGCCGTGTGGGTTCCTGTGATGCACCAGGAACGTGCACTGGGACCTTCATAAGTGCCATTACGTCCATTGCTCCATGAAGGGGTTTCTAGCCAGTAATTTTAGGGCCAGAAGGTCAAATAACAAAGGTAAAATAAAGGCTACTTCAGAGTTTCTTCCTGCCTTAGTGATGGGTCCCACCAACTTGTGCCTGGCTAAGACATCAGTGGAGACAAGCAGAGTGCGTTTTCACAATGCAGTTTGGAGACAAACTGGCTAATGCTTGACAGTGTCCTAACAACAGCCAAAGAAGCTCACAGGGTAAGGTTGTACATGTGGTCCCCAAGAACAGCCCAGGACAAACAGCAGCTGCGCTCCGACAGGACACACCTGAGAAAGCATGGTAAGATTCAAGGTCAACTTCATTTCTTTTTTTCTTTGGTATTTCTTAATTTCTTAATTAACTGTTGGTACGGGTTTTTTTCCCCTTAAATCCTTGAAGTGCTACTAACACCTATCTCAACAATCGCACCTTCATCTGTAGTTTTACCTTATCTTGCTTCACTCTTCTCTACAAACTTTCTGAGCTTTTTCTCACAACTTCACAATTTTCCCATCAGCGTGAGCCAAGATTAGGCAGCCGGGCTGTGCTGGGCTCTGGATTAGAGATGTGGCGGGGAGTCTATATGTTTACCTGCAGTGTTGATTGGACCCACCCAATCTCCCTGATTACAGTCCAGGAGGTCTTTCATAGTGGTGGTGCTAGTCAGACCAACCTGCAGTGAGTGAAGCAGTCCTCCAGCACCCACCTGTGGAGTAAGGAGCTGTGTGACTGGATGATGGTGTCCTGGTGTTGCTTTTGTTGCTGTCTCTAGGATAACGGCAAGACTGGGCAAAAAAAGGCAAAGCTGGTATCACTGTCCTCAAGATGTGTCAGGCGTTGGAAAAAACTTCTCAGTCACTGACAGCTCTGTGAAATAGCATGAAGGGCCCAAGAGGGAGAGAAAAGTACGTCTTGGGTTCCTGTGAACTTTCCCAAGTAAAGCACGAGGCTCTCAGCTACATCAGGCAGTTCCCCAGCTGTCTGGTGATAAAAGTTGTCCAAAACACTGCTGCTACGCCAGGTATTTGGATAATCCAGGACTGGTTGTTGTGTGTATGCATCATCTTGAAATAGGCAATAATCTCTTAGGTGCCTTTTCAAAATGTAGCTGATTTATGTTCATATTTTGTTTCCACTCCCCAAAAAAGAAGTTTCTAAAATCCCCCTTGCACGTGGAAACAGAAGCTGATGACTCATATTTTTTCACCTTTTCATAAAAGTTTTCATGCAGTTGCCACAAAAGAGCATCAGCACCATCACCTGCCTCTCCGGCTCCCACGCCCCCAGAAGGTCCCCTCGGAAAGGCACGGGGTGCTCCAAGGAGACAGACTCACATCCAGGGCTGATACTTTACAAACACAAAAATACCCTCAAAAATCCTACTCCATGTCAATCAGGAGCCTTGACAGAAGTGATAGGTGGGAGAAGAGGGAGGGGAAAAGACTGATTTTTCTCTATTGTTGCTAAAAATCAGTTAGTGAAATTAAGCCAGAGGGTGTCAGAAAATGCCACCAAATGCAATGATGTTCACTTTTTCTTTTTCTTTTCCTTTTCCTTTTCCTTTTCCTTTTCCTTTTCCTTTTCCTTTTCCTTTTCCTTTTCCTTTTCCTTTTCCTTTTTCTCTTTTTTTCCTTCTCCTTCTCCTTCTCCTTCTCCTTCTCCTTCTCCTTCTCCTTCTCCTTCTCCTTTTCCTTTTTCCTTCTTTTTCTTTTTTTAGAGTTGAATGTAATAACCTTGTAATCTGATGAATGGCAAAAGCTAGACTTAATACAGAAGATTGCTTAAGGTTCCCATCTCACAGGCTGTTGTTCCTTCCTTGCTGAGTTAGGACACTGCCCCCCTGTCTTCTCACGAGAATTAGTAACCCCAAGCATGCACCCTGTTCCTGCCACGCTCAAAGCACTTTGAAACGTGACCCAGCTCAGCGCAAGCTCCCAGTGTCCCATTCAGGAGTGCGGGTGCTGGGCCAGACTATTTGGCCCCTTGCTCAGAGGTCAGGGAAAGACTGTTTTTCCCTGCTCCACTCCCCTCCAGGCTGTTGCCCTGCCTTCTTGCATGTTCCCAGTCTCTGCTTCACCTTGTGTCTTGTGCTTCTCTGCCTTCATCTAGCTCAGAAATTTCTGGGGTGCTTGTCACTTTGATGTCCATACATCCACATGGTGCTGATTTGCTCTCTATCTGATTTTGATTTCTACCCGCTCACATGACACTGACTTGGCTCTCTATTAAAATGGAGCATGAGAAGGCAACAGTCCCTGGACACTGACTGACCCCCACTGACTTTCCAGAGAGACCTGGTGGTGATATATTCTCCCTTTTTTCCTTCTGTGCTCTCTTTTCCCACCCAGTGTGAGCAAGAAGAATGACAGGTATTAAAGCATCACCCACAAGGAATGGGTGAAAGAACTGGGGTTACCTAGTCAAGAAAAGAGGGACTGAGGGGAGACCTAACAGCCTTCAAATATGTGAAAACCTGCAGGAAATATTATCTGCTCTTTGTGCCCACTGTCAATGAGACATGGAAGAATAAGCCTAAATTGCAGCTGTGACTGACTGGACTAGCTGTGAGGAAAAAGGCTGGTGAGGACATGAAGGACTGGTCCAGATGCCCAGTGGAGCTGTATGGTCTCCATCATTCAGCAATTTTAAAAATACACTTGGCAAACATGAAGAGTGATACAGATACTGTCCTCTACCGATATTTTCCACGATGCCATGAACAGGAGCAACAAGAGTATTCACTTCTTTTCCTGCTTATCTTTCCTATTTCTCTGTGCCATCAGGTTGCAGGTTGGCTTCCTTTGAAGTTTTGTTGTGTGAAAAGACATGTCAGCGACACAGGGCAGACATGAGATGCTGTCTTTGCTTTTCTGACCTGCATTAATTTCCTAGGTTCAGCCAGCTCCAGCGCATTAGTTGAGCACATCCCTGTGGATGGAGAGGGCTGTTCCCGGGATGCTCTGGAGGAGACAGCATGGCCTGGCTCATGGTTCAGGCATTTTGTTCCAGGAGCCCTGCTCCTGCTTGGCATTGTACATGTGGCACAAGGAGTCCTGCTGAGGTGGCAGTTCAGCTGCATCCCAGGCAGCTTCTCGCCTCTGAAAACATCAGTAGCTCTTTCACAGCACAGCATTTCTCTACCAGGTTTGTGCCACCTCCTGTGTTTGTGCACCCCATGAACTCCCAGACTGGAAACCCTGACTCTCCAAGGTCGTGAGCAGTCACACAGCCCAGAAGAGGCGAAAAAGACGATCAGTCAATAACATGGCGTGCTGTAAATTTTTACCTGTGGTGTTCAAATAGCTTCTCATGCTACAAGCAGTGGTCTGGCACTCTACTTTTCACTCATCTTTTCCATCACTTGTGTTACCACATGGTCTACATGTTGGTCTTTTAATGGCAATATACCTTCCCAGAGGCTAAAAATGATGAACAAGCAGACCCTCCGGTGGCATGACTGTACTGGGGGGGTTTTCCAGTGCCACGGCTACCTCACCCATCAAACAGGGAGCTGCACCAGCTGCTGCCCCAGCTGTGACCACTCACCCGCAGAGCTCTTGCTGTCAGCAGTTGGCAGAAGGGGCTTGGTGGCCACCATGCTCTGCCACGGGAAAGGCTGGAGCTGCTTGCTTTAGATGTGTATTTGTTTTCATGAATCACTGACTTGGCATTAGGCTGTCAGCTTGCAAAGAGCTACGTTATGCCGTAACCATGTTATCCAGAGAGCAGAGCAAGAACCAGTGGCCTTTGAGTAGTCCAAAGTGCTAAGGAGGCAAGTAGCTACGTATGAGCAAATAAACCTGATTTTACAAGCTATCAGAGTGAGAGCAGCAGCATGGCCTCTGAAAAACCTGGGCTTCAGTGGAAGTCTGAATCCCTGCATCACTCAGGCACTGCTGAAGTTTGCAGCTCACATTAAGGTAAAATAGAAGTGGGACAGATTCCTCCATATGTTAGCGAGTTTGGTTTCCATCAGTGACTCAGAATGTTTGTCGCTAGTATCAGGACTACAGAAAGATTTTAATCCAGGCTTAAAAAAAAAGAAGAAAAAAGACTGCATTTTAAAATAAATGCCCACATTTTTTTTGTTTCCATATAATCAACTCATTTGAAGGCACGTGCTCCAGGCAAATAAGAGGAGGAGGGCAGGGAAGAATGCCTTCAGTACTGACTTGGGGCAACTTATACTACTTCATAATTTCTTTTCATGCTTTTTTTTGGCTAATTTATACCAAAATGATTATTTTTTCAAACCACTAGTTATGCCACCAGTCATTTTGGCTCAGTGTCACTGGACGATCTTCCAGTGACACTGCGATCTAGCCATTTGTCACTCACACAGCGTGAAGTGGGAATTGGGGAGGGCGCGCTGGGAGATGTGGCTGTGGCAGCTCTCACCCCTGACTCATCATTTTTCCTTCCTGATCTCTTAAAGCAAAATCTCCTGATGCTAAGTCACAGTTACTATGCCAATGAATGCACCAGTTCTCAGCCATCAGAAAACATATTAGGAAAAAAAACCAGCTCCACTGACACAAGACCAGAAGAAGCCCTTTTCATGCACTGCACATAATCCTTTTAAACTTGGCCTACTTTAGAGGACACTTCCATCCTCTCCTTTTACAGTTTATTAAGAATACTATTGTTATTCTCTGTTACAGTTTTACTGTTTTTAATTTCCCTACTTCACACTATCAGTAGTTTTATTCTACACATTAGCAGACTGTGGAATACCTTGCCTTGTTACTTCCATATTTTCTAATTGCAACACTCCATCATTAGTCAACTGGTTCATAATGTGGAAGGCAAAGTTGCTATTTCATTTCATGCTATATAATACAATGCTTCTAGTTCAGTAATTACATTGTGCCAGACTTGTGATCAATCCTGAGATAGCTCGCTCTTGATGGACGGCCCCATCATGGAATGCACGAGAGTTAAAGGAAGAAACAAATTTTTAATTTTGCTCCTCTGTCAATTTAGCTACTCGAACACTGCTTTTCAGACCAATATTTATCTCAGTGATATAGGAAGAGATTACAGAAATGAGAACTTAAAAGAGAGAAGTGAAGTTTGAAAAGCATTTTCTAAAGTTTTGGTTTGCAAAACAAGAAAGACATAAATTAGACGTTCTTCCACTGAAGGCTATTGTGTATTACTCTGTTAACGGAGTGCAAATCTTTTAGTCCCGTTTAATGTACTGGAGAAAACCATTACCTGCTTCTCATAACTGTTCCAAGGATTATGTGAAATGAGCTGATGATCTTACTACTACTGCTGCTCAGTACCAGGCCTGTGAAAAAAATTATTTCCAAAGGTTTTCTGCTCAGTCATAGGAGTGTTCATGAGTAAAGGCATCTTCTGAAGTGGCAGCCAACTTTCAAATAGACATAGGATATGGGAAGTGTCTTTTCCTAACAGGGGAAGAATTGTCAGTATGGGGTCCAAGAGTGCAACATGGGTCTCAAGGACAGCCAGAACAGCCACACTGAGCGAGTAGGAGTGGAGAGAGCTATAGCCTTTATGGATAAATTACATCCTAGTACCCTGAGGAAAGTGTTATCCTAGTAGGGCATGTTTACACGTTCCTCAGGAGCACCTGCTGGGAGCCAATTTCAGGGACAGAATTTCTGGCCAGATGGACTGTTGCTTTGGTTCAATAAAGAGAGATTTATGTTCTTGCATATCATTATAGAATTGCATGATATGAGGGCAAAACCAATAGGTGAAATATTCCTAACAAAATTCTCTTTTTTCATTGCTCTTTGACTTTAGCACAGGGGTACACCTCAGACTTTTCCATCTTACTTCCTATCTGCCATCCTTTTAGTATCTCATCCTTCCTCCAAGGACTAGCAGTGAGATCCCATTAGGCAGAAATGATAGAGTTAAAAATGCTTCAGAAACTCCGAAACTTCAGGTAGCTGGAAGGGGGTTTGTTCATCTCACCATACGTAATGGCAAAGAAAGGTGAGGTGGCCATGTCCACAAAATGAATTAGTAGTGTCAAGGTCATTTTGTATCCAAAAGATTGGAAAAGGCCTGAGGTTCAGCACTGAGTCATAGAGCTGGGCAGAAGTTCAAGGGAGAGAGGGCAACAGGAGGACTAGACTAGTAGGGCAGGTGCTACACACTCTGATGTGACAATGGATATAAAAAAAGCTGAAAGCAGTTAACTACGATACTTAAACAAGTAGAAAGAGATGGAAATGGGGAAACTGGGCAGCAGGCGAGATGAGCAAGGACATCTTCAACTAGATCAGGTTGCTCAGAGCCCTGTCCAACCTGTCCTTGAATGTTTCCAGGGATGGGGCATCTACCACCCCTTTGGGCAACTTCTTCCAGTGTTTCACCACCCTCAGTGTAAAAAATTTCTTCCATATATCTAGTCTAAATCTCCCCTCTTTTAGTTTAAAACCATTACCCCTTGTCCTATCGCAACAAACCCTACTAAAAAGTTTTTCCCTGTCTTTCTTATAAGCCCCCTTTGATCAGTCACTCCATTTCTGGTATGTATCTTTTTGCACTATTGCAGCAAAATAGCAATTAAAGTAAAAAGCAGAAAAAGTGGGAAAACTGAATATACAAAAGTGGAGAGATGGATTGTTAATTTTTCCGGGCCTGGGTTCAGATATGCTTAACAACAACATTTTAGTCCACTGGCACCTTGAGCACTTGCAGAACTGAGGGTCGTTTGGTGATCCCTTCCTGAGGAACATGCCGCAGGATTTCTGGAGAGGAGCTGAGAGCTTGGAGCAGGCTGGTGGACAGTGGTGGCACAGAGACCTGGGGAGGAAAAGGGTCTTTTCCTCTGGGATCCCAGCAGCCGGTTGATGTCTGAGTCCGATCAGCAGAGCGAGGAGGAGAGAGAGGACCAGCCTCCCCCTGAGCTGTGACTGTCTACTTCCAAGTGCCCAAATCTTTAAAGAATTGCACAAAAGACAGAAGGGAAAAAGAAACAGAAATAAAAGGTATTATTCTTTCATATTGGTTTTAACAGAGAAAAAATCTCACAGCTAAGGACAGGAGACAAAAACGGCCCAACCTAATGAGAGCATTAAAAAAAATCTGGTTTTGTTTTATTGTATGGGTGTTTCTGCTGCTTTTAAAGACCTACTTAGGGAGTGGGCAGGAGTACAGCTGCTTTAAATGTGTGCAGACCTCCCTGCAGGTATCTCCCAGAGTGCTGGCACACCGTCTGCTCTAGGGCTGGTGGCTGGTGCACTGATGGCTTTCTAAATCACTCAGACCAGACTATACCTAAAAGAACTAGCACTGTTTATTTGACAAGTTGGGGCTGGAGAGTTCTTTTGGGCTGGAAATATAGAGGAGAAATCGTGGACTAATCCAGAATGGTATCCAGGAAAGCTCTCACTATTAATGGACAAGCTAGGGGTTATCACCTACCTCTGAGCTGTCTCAGACTGAAAAAACAGCATTTCTGTCAAGTCAAATATGTATCATCACACACTCCTTTAAGAACTGATTTGTATTTGACCTTATATGTAAGATATAGATAATCTAAATTTGTTGCCATAGATCATCTTGATAACAAAATATTTTCTGGAAGCAGTTCTTTCAGAGGCAGAAGTGGACACAAATACTTGGCCCTACTTCATTATTATCACTAAAGGATCCTTCCCGTGAATCAAAGTGCACATGCTGGCTCCTCCTCCTTCTGGGAGCCCACCTGCTTCCCTTCCTTCAAATTGTCTTCCCATCTGCAGTATTTATAATAATTGCAATGTTTCTGCAAGAAGGAGACAAGTCTGTTTATTTAGGGGGCTGTACTCAGAAGCCTGTCAGTTTAGCTGGACTGTTCTCTAGAAAAGAAAATTCACTCTATTAGAAGATGCCAGATGAGCAAACCCATTCAGAAAATAAGTCCCTCATGCCCTCTTCACATTGTCTCTTTTGATATATGAGCATTGTTAAGCCTGAGTTGTTAATATGTTTATTCTTTTTGTAGAAAAGAGTTATTTCCTATAGAACAAAAGTCTTTGTGTGAAAGACAGAAATCGAGCTCTGTGAGCTTCAGTTCCCAGCTTTTCATCCAAGAGTTCAGAAGGAGGCTGAGGAAATGCAGAAACAGTGAAAGTGGAGCAGACCTTGAAAAGCCTCCTCCTGAACCTCCTCTGCCACTGCCAAAGGGACGGGAGCAACTTCCAGACAGACTTGAGCTGCCACTGTCCCTTGGGGTCAGCAGGACCCTCTACATGGCACACATGGTGGCAGGGCACTGGTCCTTCTCCTGACCAGTGCCGTGCTAACATCCACACTGTTGCCTGCATCAAGGGAAGCTCAGAGTACTCAGCAGTGTCTCTACTGCCCTTCAGTTGGTGGAGATCTGAACAGGAAAGTGTACGTGTGTTGTGTGTGTGCACGTGTGCATACAACCCAAAGGAGGTTTAGGAGAATATAGGTTCTGATGGAGATGGACCTCATGGTCCCCAGGGTAAGAGCTGCCTCAAGCCCGCAGATGATACAGATGAACACTTCTCCAGTGTGCTGATGTGCTCTTACCCAGGTGCATACTACAAATCTGACACACATGACAGTTTTGGTTGGGTGATATTCATCAGTGGGAAGGAAGGAGGTGGGTTTTTTTGCTTAATTAGCCTTGCCGTGTGTGGCATAAGCGATTTGGGTCCTGTGGCAGGGGTTCTTCCATCTGCTGCACAGCCTTCCCACCATCACTGTGCTTCTGTAACGTCATGAGCTGGAGCTAGAGAAGAAGAAAGGTGTTGAGAGCAAGGACAGCTGGAGAATTCAGAGATACTCTCAAGAAGAGAAGGAATTAACAATACTAGCATCTCCTAAGGTAATGTAAAGTGCTTACACTTACCTAGTAACCAAGAGGACATAATGGGCAGTGATTCAATGTATCCTAAGCAAAAAATAAAAAGCCTCTTTGAGACTGAAAAAAAGAAATGAAGAAACAAGGTTCATTTCTAAGAATGTTTGTATTGGTTATTCAAACTGATTGGATGAGACTGAACTAAATAGATTTTAGGCTGAAATAATTTCTCCAGAAGTAAAGATGAACTTGCCTGGTGAGATTTTCAGAAAATTAGGGGGGCACCCAAGGAAAAGGAAATCGTACAACTAAGGGCGGGATGGAGCTGCTCAAGTTAGTTACTTAGCACATTTCCCTGATGGAATATTTATTGTCAAAGGCCTGGGATATGGGACGGTCCTGAGACGTGTGTCTGAGAGAGGTGAGCAGGTCCAGAATTGTAGCAGATGCAATTTATGTGGCACAACTGCTAATGTTATTGTTTAGAGTTAATTTTAATTTGATAGCTAAAAATGGATACCAGAAAGCAAATTTCAGTACAACAGGTACAAATGGGGAGCTTTGAGACTACATTTTTGGATGAACTGATGTCTTCACATTAAGCTTCTGTTCTGACAGTGTCTCTGTTTTCTCATAATGTAAATTCTGTGCTGATCTTTTTAATCCTGCATTTTCTTTGGAAATATTTGTTCTAGCATTATCTCTGCTCCTTTGTCATTGTTATAAAAAATTCAATCAACTTGGAGTTCAAACTGAAGTTTTAAATTCTTTTTAAAATCAGTGTTGTGAGACAGGGACTAAAACTGAAGCATCCCCTTCAGATTTCCCAAACCTCAGGTACAATGGCTGCCTGGATAATTTCTGCCCAATATATAGATTTTTTTTATACTGGAGAAGGAAGGGAAATAATAGGGACTGAGCAAAAGGAGGAGAAATGGTAGGAACTTATTTTAAACAAGTATTAAAGGAAAGAATAACAAGGGGTTTGTGAGAACTAAAACCAAATGCCTCTAAAGTCTGGATTTTTAATTTTAGCATTTTTGGCTAAACCTGACTTGCAATGGCATTACTGTGAACCTCTGCAACGCTGTGAGATACTGTTTCATAGTTGGTGGGAATCATCAGGGACAAACAGGTTAGCAAGAGCTGAGCATATTTACATCAGCAGCAGAAAGAATGGCTCAAATCAATTCTCGGCGCGCTCCCCTTCCGTGGCTTCCTATACATCTGCACCCAAGTTTGACAACATCACCAAGGGGCTCAACAGGGTTACAAATGGACAGGCAACCTCATCACAAAAATACCAAGCAGTTCATCTCTGGAAGCACAACAGAGGATTCAAAGGCTGAAGGAGAATGGTAACCGAGACATGGTTTTCTCTGTAAATAAAGGCTGACGCCACAACTTAATGGTGTGATCTGGGGACAGCCAGCACTGCTATTGCCTGTGCAATATTTTTCCCAAGGTTACACAAGAAATTTTAGTTTCAAAGGGAGCCTATCTGATATGTTTTAGCAGCTCTCACGTATTCTGAACACCCCCCCCCCCCAACCCCTATGTACCATGCCACTGATATATACGAAGTATCACAGCCAAAAAACTTTGGGTTTTGTTTTTTTTTTGTGTGTATGTGTGGGTATATAGGAAATCATCCAAAAGAAATCAAATTAAGAAATGCATCACCAATTATCAAATATACATAAATTAATCTTTTCTGCCTGAAATGCCAACTCAGAGGACATATTCACCTACTCATCACATTTCCCACTGAAATTAACAGAATAAGGTCGTAGGCCTGTGAGGAGTAGGCAGGGAAAAAGCCACCACATGTTCGCTGCAGCATGTGATAATAACTCACTGCCGAGCGTGGTCGGGCTCTCATCCTACCTTGTCCTCCCTCCAACAGTCTGTGGCTACCCTGGATTTGGGTGGCCATGTTACTCCAGGATCAGCTCTGGGGGAAAAACCTGTCCTGGTTGTCCCGGGTGGGAACTTGGCTTCATCCTTCTCTTCCCTGAGTGTCCATCCAAGGCTGGTGGGCATGGCAGGGCCTGGGAGGTGCACTCACTGACTGTTTGCTGAGGGAAAGGTAGCGACAGATGGGAGCATCCCTTTGCCTGAGTTACATCTGGGACAGCAAACCTGCCATGTCCCCAAAGAGAGAAACAGGCAGGTCTACAGCTAAATAAAGGCAAGGCAGAGGAGTTTTCTGTCTTCACGTGCACACAGATGAGTGGATCTTGCAGGGCTGCGGTGAGGTTTCCCTCCTTCATGCCAAAGTGGTCTTAGCTTGACGAAGCTTTCAGGAGTATGAAATATGACTGACTAAAGTGTTGTGCTGACACAGCCCAAGGATACATGGATCAAGAGTGTCTTCAAGTTGGAAAAAAATGCTGTACAATAAGATATTTAAATAATAAGTCAATTTGATTTATCTGAGAGAACAGGTCATGATGATATAGCTTGATTAAGGTCTATAAATATGTACACGGGAGATTTCTGAGGGTAGAATGTTATGGCAGGTAAAGGCAAAACAACACAATCAGATTCCTGGATGCAGAAAATAGCTGTGCTTAACCTTGAAAAAAGATGCTTTTTAACCCCTAGGGCTTGCAACAAAACACCTAGGGATCTATATTTTCTTTCAGTCAACATCTTGAAGTCAGTTCTGAGTGGCATTTGGAAGCCCAGCACCAGGATGGGAAGTGCTGCGGGCCATAGCATATGTGCCCTCCAGTGAGATGCTTGTATCTTTCCCTTCTGGACTGTAGACCCGTGAGTCTCTGAAAAGAGCAAGGGATTGTCTGAACTCTCTGTGCTAGTAAATGATCACAGTCTGAGTTGCTCAGGAAGATAAACACCCCAGGTGGTAGGTGGGTATCGTGAGATGGGAATCAGCATGCACCACACAAAGATTAGCTTGTGAAACCAAATGACCAGCCCACACCCCAGCGTAGGTGTACCTATTACCATCAGTGTTTTCTCTGTCATCTTTATATGATATAAATTATATCATATGCTGATAGATGCTCCTTATAATCCTGCCATTTTTTTTGTCTTTTTCCAAAATAAACAACAGAAACCATCAGCCCCTTGGGCTTCATGGTTTACTAGTGGACTTGGCAGTGTTAGGTTTACAGTTGGACTTGATGATCTTAAAGGTCTTTTCCAACCTAAACAATTATATGATTCATTTGCAACAGTTTCCATTTATTCTGCTACAAATGTTCACTCCCACCAGCAAGGATAACCACCCCAGCACTACCTCTATCCCCATCTCCCTTCTCTGCTGGGACTTCGATATAGCTGCTCTCCCTATTCATTTGGCTCTATATTTTTCCTAAAATCTTTTTTAGATATTAAAATGTCCCTCTTTCCTGTATATAGGGACCTGTGTGCCTACAGACAGTAGAAGTTCAGACAACTACACATGGATCTTGCAAAATGGTGAGTCTCCTAGTGGAAGGGATTTGGGAAATATGCGGTACATGGTCATGAAAGGAACAGATGGGAGCAAGGAAGCTACGGGAAAGTAGGGCATTATAAGGAGCAAGGGTTTAATATATGGTCAACAGCAATCTGTTTCTTCTGTCCCAGGAAACTTGTTTCTTCCCTCATCTGTCTGACCCATTGCTGCCACATTGGCCGCAAAGGGTTTGAAAGTCAGAAAACTGCACTCATTGCCCCAAAGTCTCATATCGGACAGTCATGCTTCCTTTTTCTCTTTAGTTCACTACATAGAAGCTGCTTGGCCACCAGACAAATGTTTCTCTCTCTGGCTGTCCAGTCTAGCAACAATACTGTTTCATGTTGCAGAGCCAGTGTTAGGAAGGAAACAGTCCTCTACTGAATAACATTTTCAGAATAGTGTTTAACTTGCAAGAAGCTCAAGGCCATTGCAAGTTTCTGTACCAACCCCCCACTCAAAGCTGGAACATCCCACTCCAGTGTTAGATCAGGTTGCTCAGGACTGTGTCCAGCAACTTTTAAATATCTCCAAGAATGGGGGCTCCACAGCCCCTCTGAGCAGCCTGTTTCCACGCTTGACCAACTTCTCCGTGAAAATTTTGTTTACAAGTGTCGAACTTCAATCCCTGCTGTTGAAACTTCTGTCCACTGTGCCTTGCCCTTTCACTGCCTGTGCGTCCCCTTCAAGTCTTTGTACACAACTCTTGACTTGGTGTTTCCGGAGATGCTCTCTATTTCCATGGAACGGTCTTCCATTGGATTTGTTCTAACAAGATGTTTGGATTTCTGCTTGACCACTAGTAACAGCTCGGTACAAAAGATTTGGCCTTCCTATATCTCATTCCAAGGACCTTCTCCAAGTACTGTCCACTTCTGTGAATGCTGCTGTAGTTCGTTCTTTGTTCCTGTTTCATTTGCGCATCTTTCTGTTTGACATTAATGGTATCTGGAACTGTGGAGTTCGGCATTTTTTCATTATTTCTATTGTGGGCTGACACCAGTCTTCACATTGACTGAAATGTTGCTCAGTGGCATTTATTCATGTGCTGGTGCCCTATACAAATTTTCAATACCACAGTTGGAAAATGTACCAATCTTTTTCTTTCCTCTTCTTTCTTCTGACAAAGAGCATAAGAAAGGATGTTCTAGAAAGGGACATCTTTTGTCTCAGCATCATTTTACTGAATCATATTTTTTTTTAAGTTAATTTTAGCATTTATGCAAGAGGGCTGATTCAAAAACAGAAGAGAAAGTTTTCTGGTTGATGACTTCATATCTCACCAGAAAACAAAAACATGTTCCCCTGCCTAGAAGTTTTTTCTTCTGCTTTCCCCCTACTGGGAAACCCTTCAGATATATCATCTTTACTGAACTGTGGTGTTTATCCCATATTACAAACTTAATGTATGGGTACAAATATTATTTTCCTAATTGATATTACCGTAAATGGGCCTGAGGAAGTACTGTTGAAATATTTACCTATCTTCTTTCAGCTGTAGATTTAGTCAGAGGGAAGTTAGGATATTTGGCATTTTATACACAGAGAAGCTTTAGATTTACAAATCTTCATTTGTCTTTTTTCTTCAAAGCCAAGCTCATAAATGAAGCAACTGTTCCCAAACTGTCACGGTAATGTCACTCGCTTCCATGAAGTCATCACATCACTTCTGTTCCTATAACAACCTAACATTGTCTGTTGGTAATGTCACAAAAACATTGAATTGCCATCATTTTGAAAATAACTCTGAAGTGATGACTTTTCTTTTTACAAGAAAAGTTTTGAAAATGAAGCAGCTGTATTAAATATTAATCCCACTGCAGCTGGTAATTAGTCATAAGGAAATAATATTTCTTAGTATTAAAACATGTTCTGTCCTTCCTTTTTCCCTTATTCTTTTCCATATAGAATGAACTGTTGAAAAATTTTATATGGAGCTAACATATTGGATAAATAGTACAGAAAAAATTGAATGCAAATTAAGATGGACAAATGTAAAACTGTATACTTAAGTAGAAGTCGTCTACTACAGAAATGATGAATGAAAGATGAATGGCTCTGCAGCTTTACTGCAAAAAATTAGGAAGGAAATGCATCAACATCCTCATACTTCTGCAGATAAATATAAAATTTAGGAATACTGTCTGCAGTACACATGAAGGAATCCTTGTGGTTTAGTTGTGCCCACTCATAAGGATTGAGCTGGAGGCAGCTTTCAGTATGGGTCTTCATACACGATGGACGTGGTTCATTTGGGAAGAGTTGGGGACAACAGTGTAACCAGTCCTAGGTTTACAAGTTAGTCTGAGGTTAGCTGTCATGGAGGACTGGAGATACTATATTGCCTTAAAAGAGCGGGCTGGGTGGTGACAAGATCACAACCTTCAGTGGGGACGAATCAAGGCACCTTGGAACAGAGAAGCTATTCAAGCTGCTGCAACAGTGGAAGAAACCCCAATGGATGGGAGAAAGCCTTGGGGTTTGGTGTAGGAGAGCAAAGGTGGAAAAACTCAGGGCAGGGAAGGAAACTTCACAGAATCATAAAACTATAGAATGGTTTGGGTTGGAAGGGACCTTAAAGAACATCTAGTTCCAAATCCCCTGCCACTGGCAGGGACACCTTTCCACTAGACCAGGCTGCTCAGAGCCCCATCCAACCTGGCCTTGAACACTGCCAGGGAGGGGGCATCCACAACTTCTCTGGGCAACCTGTTCCAATGTCTCACCACCCTCACAGTAAAGAGTTCCTTCCTAATATCTAATCTAAATCTACCCTCTTTCAGTTTAAAACCATTCCCCCTCATCCTATTGCTACATGCCCTTGTAAAAAGTCCCTCTCCTGCTTTCCTTTAGGCCCCCTTCAGGTACTGGAAGGCTGCTATGAGGTCTCCCTGGAGCCTTCTCTTCTCCAGGCTGAAGAGCCCCAACTCTCTCACCCTGTCTTCATAGGAGAGGTGCTCCAGCCCTCTGAGCATTCTTGTGGCCCTCCTCTGGACTCACTCCGACAGCTCCATGTCCTTCTTATGTTGGGGGCCCCAGAGCTGGATGCAGTACTTCAGGTGGGGTCTCACGAGAGCGGAGTAGAGGGGCAGAATCACCTCCCTCGACCTGCTGGCCACGCTGCTTTTGATGCAGCCCAGGATACGGTTGGCTTTCTGGGCTGCATGCGCACATTGGTGGCTCACGTTGAGCTTCTCATCAACCATCACCCCCAAGTCCTTCTCCTCAGGGCTGCTCTCAATCCATTCTCCACCCAGCCTGTATTTGTGCTTGGGATTGCCCTGACCCCCATGCAGGACCTTGCACTTGGCAAGAAACTTGCGACAGAGAGGCAAGCTGGGCTTTGATGGAGGGAGCTCTGGCAGGAAAATACCAGAGACCAGAGTTGTTGTGGGGCTTGAAATAAGGAGAGAGAGCTGCGAGGGTGTGTGGGACAGCAGGAGAGCTGTGAGTAGGAAAGGCAGCCAGAGAGCAACCAGTAGAGCAGGTCCACAACGTGCCCATTCAAATTTCCATTTTTACAAGTCCCTTTCCTCCTCACTAGCTATAGCCCACTGATGCCTGACAGGGCAGGATGCTACTCTAGAGTCTCACAGACGGTGAAAAGGGCCAGGGTAGCCCAGCAGGGAGGGGGAAGGAGAAAGGATGGGACCAGAAGCAGGAGCCAGAGCAAAGCACCCGAGAAAAGGGCTTTCTTCTCTGGTTTGCTGATCCACAAGTGGTCAAATGAACACCACACCATGAGATTTGTGTGTGGATTGTGTGACCATTATTGAGGCTTGTAAGGAGATTAGATAATATGACTCTAGTTTGGGTGGACTTCACTTTCACTGTGCTGACCAGCATCTGTTGCCTTGTGGGAATGTTAAATCTCCAGAGACCATTTTTCAGGTTGTCCACAAATTGTTAATGCTGTACTACCACACAGTCGCAAAGAGCTTCAGCGGTCTTCAGAAAACAACACAGCGACAACAATGCTGAGTGAAAGTGTCAGCCTATTTCCTCTTTGGGCCGGGACTCCTCTGATTTATCTGTGGAAACATGCTGAAAGTAGAAGGAAAAGGTTAATCCTCATCAATTTTTTTTCCTAGGTTAATTTAATGTCACAGTGACTCCTTGTTTTCAAATCCTAATAGGGGATGTGATAATCAGGTGGTCAGGTCTGAGTGGAGGGGGAAGTAGGTAAGCATGATGGATGAAATCCTATCATCAGCTCTACATGCTAATGGTTCAGATGTCTTACAGTCTTTTTTCAGGCTTTGCCTGTCCCCTGTGACCAAATAAAATGGCAGGAGGAAGAAACAGCAGCATTTCCACATCAGCTCCTGTCTTCTGAGCACTGAGAAATCTGTCTGAAAGCAGTGACCTTAACTGCACCCTCTCTCCTGAGCCTGATTCTGTTTGATGCAGAGTAAGAGGAGATGGGCTAGAAGTTGTGCCCACATGTTTAAGAGAGAAACCTCCCCTTCTGCTCAGGAACTCCATGAGATTTTCAGACTCGATTGCATCACACTTGCCACTTCAAAGCCTTCAGTGACTGAACACACACTTGGAAAATATCAAACCTAACTTAATCTGACACGGTTATCAGTGTAACTCAACCTGTGTGACAGTGTCCTTCCTGAGGGTTGCTACAGCTTCCTTGTACTCAGAAATGTCTCTAGAGAAACAGCAGGCATTCCTTCTTAACATTATTCAGAATGATAATCGCTTGTTTTAAAATGAAGCTTTGTTTTTGGTACATTTTCTTTAGGAATGATGCAATTTAGTGTTTCATACAGGGATGTTTTTTGTTGCTTTGTATTAGAGTTAGTTTTAAATATTCTCTATATTAAGAAATGAACTCTTATACCTAGTCTCCATATAGTGGAGATACTTCAATTTTGAGAAGCCTCTCAAACATTGAAGTTGGATCTAACTTCAAAGCTGAACCTGCTTTAAATGAAGGTTTGAAGCAGATGACCTCTGGAGGTCCCTTCCAATCTAAGTTATTCTATGATTCTTATTTACTAGTTTCAGTTTGCCTGACCTTACATTCAATGCAATTGATATGAAATCAATAAGTTATTTGGAATCTGTGACACTCCTCTCATTTAGAAATGGAAGTGACTCTAAATTCTATTTGTAATTCCACTGGTGACTTCTTACCCTTAGACATTCCAGATAAAGTTTGACTGCCTGTCGCATGCCAATTACATGTTTTGTTGTAACAGTGTTAATTAATCTATATCTACCACAAATCCCTGCAGCTCCTTGCAGGCTGCCCTTCTTTTCTTGCTTTTGACATTAGTGTAGTAGGTACGTTCTGCCAGCTGAGAGCTTTAGGAGCTCCCTTCTACTGTAATTGCCTGGTCATGGATGAAGGTCTGCTTACACTTTGAGATGGCGGAAAAACACTGGGGTTTCTACACCGAATTAAAGAATATTTGCTCTCCATTATGACATCCTATCAGAGCAGAAGCCAGTACAGAATTACTAACGAAAAGAGCTGAACAGGTACCACTCTACTCCTTCACCACACACAATGATTACAACCAGTTGTATAAAGCTGTACTCCTTTCCCCAGGCTCTGTTCTCAATTGCACTGAGGCAAATTCAACTCAACATGTGCATTCAGCTCCCAGGATAGTCTCTAGGTGAAATTCAGCAATAACAAGCAGTTGTGTAAGACTAATTTTGCATGTGAGGTCCTCAGACAACCCAGCAAGCCTGTACTGATTTTGAATTTAATAGGTGTTTAATAGAATACACCACCAGTGTGGGAGGTTTGAATGTGTAGAATGAAAACCAACTAATATAACAGTGAACATCAAAGCAGGCTTGTCCTACAGTACGATTCACACCACCTCAGAGGACATTTGTTTTGCAGACAAGTCTAATATTGTTTTAAATATTAATGTTAATAGTTGCACTTGATTACATCAAAACTGAAATTATTTTAGAGGCAGGTAAGTACATAGGGCATTCAGTTTGAGATTAAGATAGCTAAATGCAGATACCAATAGGAAAACTGTGTGTCTAAGGTCTTTTCATACTCCACAGTGATCTAGTAAATGGAGGCTTGAAAAGAACTCAGCTGAACAGACTATAGGACACAATTCAGTTACTCTCGCACAGGTACCTGGTACCATTTGAGATGCCTTAGGTCATCTGACACATCTGCATGGGGCTCTTAGATCTGACCCAGCATCTACAGAAGACTCGTGCTTTTCTGGACTTGCACTAGGAGGCCAGGTTGGATACTTAAAGGCATCTCAAGTCACCCTAAATGCCTAGGTTTACGCAGCAGAAATGATCTTTCAGATGATCAGAATCATTCTTTGGATTAGATTAAATTCATTTGCCCATACAGGGCTATCCTGTCCTCTTTCTGATTCCCCATGGTGACTGAGATACCTTTGGAACTGGCAGATATGACCCAAGGCTGATAGGACACTTTCTGGACCTGTAGCTGGAGGCCAGGCAGCATGGCCTGGGGCATCCCAAGGGGCAATAGATCCTATGTGAAGGAAAATGGATCAGGTTCTGTTGCCTGTATTCTTTTCAAGGGCAAAATCTTGGAAAAATGTGGACGATAATTGAGTTAATGCCTCAATAGTAATAGTCCCCTTTAATCAGTAGCCTCCTTTTCTCCCTTTGAGCCAGTGATTGCTATGAAGCTGCTAGATGGAGGTGGCCAAAGAAAGAGCAAGGCAGGGTGATGAAGGAGAGCTGAGACTGCTGTGCCAGGAGGATGGGATGCAGCCCAGCAGCTGCCAGGAGCTGCACTGCTGCTTCTCAGTGCCTTGGAGCAGCCCTGATCTAATGACAGAGCCTCAGACCCTCTGGAGGACTGGAGACCATGACATTCCCGAACCTGATCTGAGGAAGGGTTCTCCTCCTTTGGGTCATATTTGCTGCACAAGGAAGGGGAGTGACTTCTGGCACTGATCTTCAAAAGGGTGAGGGGAAGATATAGAGAGGAGTGAGAAATGAGTGTTTCAGAAGGGGGGAAAGCAAAAGAAAAACTGTCTGAGGGGCAGCTAAGATCGATATGTGAAGACAGTCATAGCATTCATGCAACGATTACCCCCTTGGAATAAGACAATGGAGTAAGCTACTGCAGAAAGAGCAGACTGATACCCTGAGATTGCTTTCTCAGCCACCTGTATTCTAGTCAGCTCTCTCTGCTGTAGCATTTTCACATCTAGTTTTCTTTTTTTTCTTCTAATTTTGTATCTGTGGTACTTTATGACAGGCATCGGGCAAAGTCACAGTCTTCTCTTCACCTCATCTGACCAAGATTTCTTTAAGCAAAGTGTTCCCTTGCCAAGGACATGGCTTGGAAGTCGTGAGAGGATGCGACTATCCACCCCCATGGCTGCTGGCCGCATGCCCGTGGTGGGTCACACCACTCCATGGCCATGCTGCTCTGCGGCTGCATTGCTCATGCTGCTCGACTGTGAATCCTCTCGGTGGGGATCCTCGGTAGTTACTGACACTGGACAAGACATCTCAAAGGACTTGAGGGTCTTGTTGCCAAGTGGACCCTTGTCTTGTTGCTTAGGCACCTAAGAATGGGCTCCATGGAGTGACATTGCTAACTGCAGCGATGGGCTGTTTACTGAAGGTGAAAAACAAATGTAATGCATTAAAGAGACAGGGGAGCATGTAAGAAGAGTAACAGTGGAAGATGGTAAAATATCCCAGGACAGCACTGGCACTGCTCACAGTCCTGGAGGTGCAAAGGGTGAAGACAAGCTCCTGGAAAAACAAACATACACACTAGAAAAAAATAGACAGCATCCTTCACACTCAGTCTCCCAATCTGTTCAGCCTCTAATATGCTACTTTATGAAAAATCAAGACAGATTTTTTTTTCTGTTTTCTTCTTTAAAAAAACCCCAACAAAACAGAAGTTGCTTTTTAAATTCAGGTGTAAAAAGAAGTCTGAGAGGGAGCTCACAGCTTTAGTCAAACAGGAAAAAAACCAGACAACTCACCATTCCAGCCACAGAAACACAAACTCATGAATTCACACTAACTCATGAATGAGCTAAACATGCAGCAAAACAAGGATATAAAGTTTAGTCACAGTGATTCATTGCAGTTATGTGTCTTTTCCTCTGAGACCCCTGCACACTTTGTAGTCATTGTGCCTTAGGGGTAAGCATCATCTTATTTCCACCCTTGCCTGCACTGTCAAGCTCTGTATAAGAACTGGTCGCCCTCAGCCTAGATTGGAGTCAGTGAAAGATATAGGCTGTTGCTGCTGATTCAGTGTTTTGGTGTTTTAATATCTACTTTAGGATGAAGTCATTCAGTCTCATTGATTTTTTCCCTCCTCCAGTAACTATAAAGGGTGTCTAGAGTACTTGAGGTAAGAAATTCATATCTATGTTGTTGATACCTCGCCTGAAGCTAACACCTGTTTTGCTACTTTGTAGATGCCTGTATCACGCATGATGAGCATCACCTCAGTAGTGCTTTTTTGTTTGTCCTTGTCTGCAGTTCTTGAGGGCTGGTCATCGTTTGGCAGCATTAGGCTCCACCCTGCGCCCAGATTCCTCTTCTTGAGGGCCTGGAGCCCTGGGGCTGAGAGGAGCACCGGCCATGGAGGCCTTGATGAAATTTAAGCCATCTGAACATGACTCCTCATGGGCCTGGCAAAACCACGAGGGCATTAGAAGCTATGATGAATCCAAGTCTGATCTGATTTGCGGTCTGGGCTCTGGCATGGAGCTGTACACTGGTGGCGATGCTCTGGATTTGGAGACCACTGCAGTGTCTAGTGTGGCCAAGGAGAATGACCATCGCAGAAGAAAAGACTTGCTACAACTTTGCACCCACAGACATGCCTGCTCCTGTCAACATTTGGCTTTTACTCAAACAGTGCTTGCCTAGACTTTCCCTGGCATGCCACTGAAAGGCTGGCTGATGAAAACCTACGTTGCTGGGTACCAACACACTGTATCTATCACATCAGTCTGAAAGATGGTCATTCTGACTTTCCTGCTCCCTAGTATCTCATCCCTTGAACTATCCAGAGAACAAATCCTATCACTAAATGGTTCCCTACCTCTCAGAAAGGGTTTTATAGCACTAAAATACTCAGTGAATAATCATGAAAATACTTTGACAGCTTCATGTCCCTCCTCTCTAAGGACTCAAAATCACTTCACAAACGCACAGGGACTCAGACTGTCTCTGGTAAGGTACTGCATCCTGCAGTAAGAAATGAACCACCTTATTCTATTTTGCAGGTGACATCCCTAATGATCAGAAAACAACTCAAGCTCTGTCAATATTATAAGAACGTTTGTTGTTTTATTCTTTTTGGTGGGTACAAAAACCACAGTTTCTTACACAGACCAAGATTATAAATAATATCTGTAACATGAGTGACCCGTAGTCTCTTTTGATTCTACACTGCAGACTGATGACGTACTCTAAACATTTTATCATTTTGTTTCTTGTATTAGACAGATGCAAATCTGTGGAACACAGAATGATGGAACAAAATGAAGGTAACAGCAAACAAGAGGATGACCAACAACTTTTATAAAAAAAAGTATCTGAATTTTATTACAGTGATGGCATTTTATATCAATTATTGCAATGAATTGTTCCCTAAGATGGTTAGAAAAAAGAATTGTGTTGTCCTCTACCGAATTTACATCAGTTAAAAAGCAAGCATGTTTCAATATTCCTCTTTTTTCAAAGAAAATGTAAATAATTTCTTTATTTTTCACAGGATTTACATATTTATTATTTTCTTATCACAGTTTAGTGATTCTTTTCTACAGCTGAACAGCTGAGTATTCTTCCATTGTATATATTGATGTTCTGGAGACACAGGTTAGCATGTTCATTGACTTCTATAGCTATTTTTCTCTCTTTGTTGAGACAAAGACCAAAACGTTGTCCTTTCTGAGCATGTTCTTCACAGTTTAATGCGCTAAATTGGCAAGTCTTATTAGTTTTAAGTCCACTCAAGTGAAATTTGTTGTTGTTAATACACCCTTCCTAACCCCCTCCCCCCAACAAAACTAAATTATGAATTTTCCTGATATAAAATCTGAGTTTGGGTTTCCGAGCTGAGCTCATGCACACATTGTTGCTGATGATGTCTGGCGCATTTGGACGTACTTCCCTTTCTCAGCCAAATTATTAGTTCATCAATGACACTCCCATGTCGTTACAGTCTGTGCTGTGTTCGCATCAGTCACCAACACAGTTTGATTAAGGCACTCAATTATTTTTTTGGTTTTTATGGTAGGTCCGATGCAATTACAGCCAATCCTGAACTTTGTCTAATTGCAGTTCCAGTATGCACGGCCTTCGGGCAGTCGGGAGTCAATACGCGTCCATTTTCTCCCACACTCCCTGTGATGGATAATCTGGCTTTGTTTCTTATGGCTTCAGAAAAGGTAAGCTACGTTTGAAAAAAAGAGACAAGAGGAAAGTGTTACAATGTTTCTGTCCTTCAACAAACCAGGACACAGCCAACACCAAAATATTAAACTTTAGACATCTGCATTTTTTCATGTTAACATTAAATGTAATAATAGTAATCACCATAAATATAATACATAGCATTTAAGTCTACTAGGGGAAAAAAGACTAGCAAATCTGAGGGTAAATTTCATTACAATAAATCATTATTGATTTAAATATAAAATCTGATTTTGATCAAGAAATTAACAGAAGAGGCAATACCTTCATCTAAACTGCTTCAAACTACATTTATATACAGCGAAATGAGAATCAAGACCTTTTATGAACCTGAAAGCATTAGCATCTGTGAATAAAGTCATGCTCAGGTGTTTATAGGCTTAGATCTTCAACAAGGAATGTCAAGATAAAATATAACTACTGGAAATTGTTTCTAAATTGCAATAGCTGTAGCAGCTATCTTTGTGATAATTCCATGGATCAAATGTAAAGAAATTATTACTTCTTTTCACAATGCACATATTTAGTATCAGTAAATCTGAGAACTGTCCTCAAATCTCTTTTCATATATATATTTTTCTACAATTAGAGAAGGTGGGAACTTTCCATGGAAATGTAGTTTTTTGAGAGAAAATTCAGTTTTCTATATTTTTCTACATTAGATCCAAATTTTCCCCAAGAAGGTTTAAATTTTTGTTACCTCAAAATCTTTACTTTCAAGTAAATCAAAACAAAATATCTTTTTTTTAGACACTAATTGACTCAAGCAAAAAATCTGGATTTGTTAAAAAAAAAAGATTTGTAGTTATTTTAGTCATCCAAAAACCAATAACCTAATGTAAAAGAGCTCTCTCATGTGATGATAGAAAAAGCCTAGATGACTAGTTTAGACTAAAAGGTTTCCAGATGACTAAAATTAAGGGAGGTGACTAGGGTCAACAATGCAGCAAGGACACCTGGAACAACAGGCACCCAAACTACACTATGTTGAAACAGATTTCAAAAATACCATGTTAAGATATTAGTTAGTGGGGAAACCTGATTTCTAGTCAGCAGAAGCTATAGTCTATGCAACTAACTCATGTAATCGGTGTGCAGGGATGCAATCTGAAATACCAATTGGAAAGACACGAGGGTGCATTCACACAGGAGCAAAGGGATGACAAACATCATAAATTCATTTTATTTGCCTCATTACTGATCTCTGCATTTAGAACTTTGTCCCTCTGAGCCCGGTTTCTCCTTCTGAGGTAGCAGTGAAATCCTGAGCTGGTGTTTGATATGCTGAAGTTAATTATATATATGAGTGTGTGTGTCTAGGGATGAGGGAGATTCCTTAAAACTCCCAAATGTTTCCACTGCCCTGGTTTCATTTCTATGAAAATGCACCAGTCTAATATTGCATTGCTATCAGTAGCTCCTTCAAAAAGAGTTCTCCAAAGTACAGCTGCTGTTGTGGCACAGCCGGAGCTTGGATATAAAAGCAACTTTCCAAATCAATTACCCTAAAAACTTCAGCCCTCACAAGCAGCCGAATTCAGGAAAAGGCCTCAGCTTACAGAGGGCATTATGGCCTTCCCCTTACGCTGAAAAACCTTGGCTTTGATAATCATCAATGGCAATGTCCAAAGTTCACCTGCTGCCAAAAGTTTCCCTGCTGCCACAGTACTCTGTGTCAGGGACCGTTACCAAACATATTTTGACCTAATTCAACAGCTAGATATAAAAAGTGAGAGAGAGGTAATGAGGGAGTGGGTACCTGGGCGCATACAGTACCAAAAACCTCAACTATTCCCCAGCAGCAAATAAAAACCTATGCCTTTGCAAAGCACAGACACAAGGCAATGTGGTGTAGCTCCACATAGAGCACGTCCAGAGTCCCATTGCAAATGGATGTCAAGGATGTGTAACTGCCTGCAGAAATGCACAGGACATGTTTTGGTCAATGGCAAGAAAAAACAACGGTGCTTTCATTTTGGGGAGGAATGAGAGCCCAAACCAGAGCACAATGCAAACTTGGGTGGAAAAGGGACAGCTTACTCCAGATGTGCTAAATTTCCCAGAACCCAGCAACTCTCCATCACTTTGATCAGCTATCTGTTCGTAGCCATTCAGGGTTTGCCACTGGGAAATCTGAGAGAGAGCTCAGATTTATATGGGATATATGACTTATGTGTAACTGTGCTTTTGTAGCTCAGTCTCTATAGCTTTCTGGCCATTGACAACACACTCAGGACAGAAAGACAGTAAAAAGGGATCCACCAAAAAAAAAAAACAAATGAGAATAACAAACAATTTCTCAGCAGCCTTCCACCGAATAACAGAAAAAGCTGCAATAAAACAACTCCTCTCTTCTCACGGCAGAGATTAACAACAGCTCAGCAACACACCACGGAAACAACCCAGACAGTTAACAAAGCCAGGAGGAGCAGGTCAAACTTGTACTCGGGAAGGTGCCATAAAGCCAAGTAACCAGGTAAGCTTCTGTGTTATACTTTAAACTATACTATAGGTAATAAGCCAGGCTAATACTCTGCTTAACTCTGCTGTTGCAATTTCAGATTTATGGCCTGGCTGCAGAAACAGTTTCAGGAGAGGCTGGGACGAGAGGGAAAAGTCTTGGTATTTGCTGTGAATATTACCCAAATTGTGAAAGTCTCTGTGCAGTAAGTGTATGCAGTTAATAGTGATAATGTATTTTCAAATTTGTCATTAGTTTTGGTTAAATTAGTTGTGGAATTAATCATGTGAAAACACTGACTGCCCTGTCCTATTGGGAAATGGGAATTTAGGAAACTGCTATCTTCAGTCTATATAATAAAAATATAATATAATAAAAATATCCTAGCCTGTGTGGGTTCTTTTGTTGTTCAGGCTTCTCTATTACCTGGGTCACATGGAGGTGTCTTTGGCACTTTTAATGAATTTTTCTATATCTTGAATATGAAATTGAAAGTATACAAGTTAAAGTAAGTCTATTACACATTTACTGAGCCATCCTGTACACTTCACCATTTTTGTAATTAATTTCATAATTTTTTCATTGCTTTTTGTAATTTTGTAATTAATTTCGTTAACTATAAACAACAACATGGGATGGGAGAGCAAGAGAAGGCAGCTGAACTGGAAGCTGTTTCGTGAGCTTCATGGCCCACAGAGAGTGGCCATGGAGTGGTGGTGGCTGGCTGGCTGGATACTGGGACACTCCCTTCAAAAGCCTCTGGGTTTGGGGCAAGGAACTTAGTAGGGCTTTTCCCTAGAGCAGCGGGAGAGCAGGCTGTTAGGCTCCACACTGTTGTCAGGGCATCTGCTCAACTAGAGTACTAAGGGCCTACTACTGAGACACAAAAATGGAAAACTGCTGTCCAGGGGAGGAGGATCCCTCCTTAAAGCAAATGTCCTTCCCTGCCTTCAGCAGATGGAATAGCCTGTCATGCCTTCTGAATGTCTTTATCCCACACATACAGACTAGTCCTTTATCATACAGACTAGTCCACACAAACAGACTAGTCCTACATTTGCATTTTCTGCTGCCTCACAGGCAGGTGAATTTCCCTGAGGCAGCTCACTTTTGTCTGGATTAAACTAAAAGAAAAAACATAGTAATGAATATTAAATGTCAAGCAGGTTGTTTAGGCTATTATTTTACATTAGTTAAAATGTATACTATTAAAACTATTTGATGTTCGCTTAAAAAGTCACCGTGTTGGTTACCCATGCAGGTTAGAACTGCCAAGCATCTTTCTATGTTAGCAAGTTTTAGTCCCAATAGGATCCCTTTACTCCTTGGATAAATAAACATATCAAAGGTTTCGAAGTGCATAAGACAAGACATATTTCTGCAGAAATATGTGTAACCAGTGTTGTGGGTTCTGTACTGCTGCCAGCTAACAGGGGTTTATGACTAGCACGTGTATGAACAGATGGCACAGTCACCCTGTACCGAGCACGGCTCACAGGTAACCCCTCGCTGCCTGCGTGGTGAGGGATGGCCAAGTGTTGCTGGGAGAGGATGACTGGCCCTTGGCAGTCTTCCACATATAAGCATAAGTGCTTTTGTATGAAGTTCACATGCTGAAATTTCTCAAGTAAATATTACGGCAAATAAATAGAATGAAGAATTTCAGAAGTATATAAATACTGGCTCGAAATCCTAGTTATTTCTATTTTTTTTTTGTGAGTTTTTAAACGTCTGCACCCTAAAATGTTTTTAAGAGATTATCAGAAGTTTTGACTGACCCAAACATGAATTTTCAATAAAATAAAATGCAACGTGGGCATTTTTTATATATTTTTTCCTATAAGAATTCATCTCTGTGTTGCAACAAGTCCCACAAAAATCCAGACTTTAGAGAAAAGTACTGATGATCTTTCCTTAAAACATAAAACTCAGTTAGCCCTAATTATTATTTCAAGAAAACAGTAAGGCTAAAATAAATTCTACAAGTATAATCGTAGTGTTTGCTGCACTGGAATCGCAGAGCTGGCTGGGAACTCAGTGGATTGTCAAGTCATGCCATGTTTAGCATGCTAAGCCAGTTTGGGTCAGGTCAGTATTTGAATGAAAGCTTTGGTATTTTTTTTGCTTTCTTTAAGACTGTGTTTTGCATGCATTGCACCCTGTAAACTTGATAGGGAATATGCTTTCTGGGAGTCTTACTTTTATACCAGCCTGGGGACACTCTCAGTTGTGGGTGCATCACTGAAGAATTTAAAGGAAAAAGATCTCTTCACTTGCATTTTGCACAATTACTTGCATGGGATTATTTCTTTTTAAGACCCTTATTACTGACAGTGAACTTGGGAGATTAATACTAGCATCTGGAAGTCCTGATTCCGGTTCACAGTAATGAACACTGGCCTATACTCCCTGACACCTGCTATGCCTCACATTTTCACTAGTTAACAAAATGCACAGCTAAGACTTTTTGTTCTTCTTTGGGAAATTAGGCAGCTCTGTTACAATTAAAATATACCCAGGGCCATGACTTGTACAACAGGGAACAAAAGAAAACTACACCGCGACAGTACGTTTGGGATAGTTTCCCAGGCAGCATAGGCCAAGCCCCCTCCCTTTCCCCCCCGAGAACCCACCTATTCCTCGCAGCGCTCCAGCTATCATGCTCAAACACCATTCTCTGCTCACTCTGTGTCTGCTCTGTACTGTATGGTTCGGTATTGTACTGGCTGTGCCTTTAGACTGTAAGCTCCTCGGGACAGAGACCTGTTATGTGTTTGGCACACTTCACCTACAGTACAGCGCCGTGTGCTCCAGCGCTATATGAATAATAAATAAAAAATAATAATTTTATCTCCAGTTGTTTCCTCCAAAAATTTTTCTAGGTGGCAACATAAAAATGATATTCTTCATCTCCTTTCCCTAAACTTTTGGTTTTTTACTTCCACTACAGGGATGGCTCAGTGATTTCAGGAAAATGTAGCTCAAGGTTTTTGTTAACAGAGGAGAGATGTGGCTTACTATTTGCAAGGGCAAGGGAGCTCTAGGTAGCACGAAAGGGCAGGGTCCTAGCTGCACCTTCACTTATAAAGCAGCCATGGGAACTATGTAAAAGTTATATTTAGAAGCTCAATTTGCTGCTACGTGCCATTTCCAAAGGTCAGAGAGTTGATTTGACTAATGATTAGTTGGCAAGATACTCACTGCATGGATGAGAACAAATACATTAGTAAACCATCACTGCATGCCTACTCAGGGGAACTATGCAGGACGCAGCTCGGCAACATGAGCAGTTCAGTCTCCAACATCACTGCGTGAACATCTAAAATACACTAGTCCTGAGCTAGGTAAGGGGGTAGGTTACTGAAAGCTGAGGACAATAATCAAGGTCTATTCACTGGTTAGTGACTTTTTCTGGTTCTTATAGTGGGCAAAGGTTGACCTGAAACAGGACATTGTGAAAAAAATGCCACACAATTAGCATAAAACATGTATCAAAGGGAGGGTGAAGGAATAGGTGGGGAGAAGGGAGAGAAGGTAAAACAACATTTAGACTGCTCATAACAGTGCCTTGTCTTCTGTTAGTTTAACTATGGTTCAGTGATGTTGCCTATCCTAAATCTTGATTATAAGGAAGTCCCAGTTAGGGCCAACATCGAATAACAAAGGCTTACAGCAATTTGTTGCTAGTAGAGTGCAAACCTTTAGGAAAATAGACTGGCCAATCAAGTAATTAAACACTGGCCCTCTGAATATATATTTTACGATTGCAAATAGTTGTCATCTCCCAACTGATTCGACAACATTGAGTTGTTAAAAATTTATTTTTTATGTTAAAAATTCCTTGCAATGCAGATGTCTATTAGCAACATAGAATAGTATACTGTACATCTGCAGCCAAAAAAACTGAACCACTTTGCACTGAAGTTTTCCAAAATATAAAGCTCTGTTCAGAAGCAAGCACCACTAGACAGACAGGTCACAACACTGCGTTACAAGATGCATCACCCACTCACTGTAGTAGGCCCTAAGTCCTACCCCTAAATTTTAATACTTTCGGTTCCATATACGTTGTAACCTTCTCTATAAGTTGCTAAATTCTGGGTATTCTGCGAGGAAGTTGGGTTAAAAGTCTGTGCACTCTTTGCCACCTTCATTCGTTTCGCCTCTGCCCTGGACTTGTAACAGAACTCTATCAAAGCCACCAGCATTGCCAAGCCCAAGCCTCCAACCAGAATGTAGAAGACTCCAGCAACGTTGCTGAGACTCAAGGCACTCGTCTTGTCCTGGGGAAACAGAAGTGACACAGTTAACCCTGGAAACCAGACCCCTGGGAGCACAAGCTACACATTAAAACATTAGAAATAGAAATAAATAACAACATTTAGCTGAAACTAAATAACGGTAATTTACATACTTCTCATGAAATCTGACTTATCTGGATCTATAAAATATATTTAAGCATCTAGTTTTCCTGGTTGGCATAAAAATATTATAAGCATATTGCCAACATACCAGGATGTCATTGCTGGCTTACTGCGAAGCATTACTTCCACTAACTGGAGAATTAAACAGTGACATGTCTAGCTCTCTTTAGGTGACATTTTAGCACTGATATGAAAATGCATTTATGTAAAGCTCTTTAAAAGCTTTGGAATCCAGAAATCCATTTACATCAGACAAGACTCTGCTTGATCTTTACAAAAACAGTAATTGTACTTGTGGTAGGCATTGCTGTTAATTTAAAAGATCCAGACTGAGTTTCTGATACTTAAATGATAGGTGAAAATAACATGTGAGGCTTCAGTTATTTCTTTGAACAAACGCTTCCTTTGAAAGTGCACACTGTACCATACACATCATGATATATTTGCCTCTTACCGATTATTGTATTTTGTTTGTATTTTATTATAGATACAGTTCTGGAACATGCCCATGGACTACTACGGCTCAGCAACAGTATAATTCTAAATAGCAATTTATGACCTCTTACATATTATTCATAATTTAGACAACAGTGAGAACTTTCTTTAGCAAATTATTAAATATACATCACTTTATAAACGATCACCTCCTTGGGCGTACTGTAGTAAATAACTATTCTACATTTCTCTATACTTGACTGCTTGGTTATGAATAATGTAATTTTTTTATTCGAAATCCATGTGCATTTTTAGCACAGTTCTCAAGGAACTCTCTCTGGATGGACTTCCATATACTACATCGTGCGCCTTAAGATACTTATAAAGTTTTATTCTTATGCAGACTATATTATCTTTACCTAAAGTAAGGAGAGTACTTAACTTCCAATTGTAATCTCTATGAAATTTTGACTTACGAAGAATGAAAAACATTTGGATGTTTAATTTAAAGAGGCACTATTTGTTGTGCAATCAGTAGATTAGCACAGTAACAATCCCCATGGAGGTATAGAGGTGTTTGGGGCTTATAGACGGGTTCTGCTTTGTCTGTCTCTTTTTAGCTGGCTAAGAGGACTCTGAATATCTTGGAGGTGACTGTGTTCCTCTGGTGGCAATTGCTAACGTGCTGCTTGCAAACAAGGAGGAGACAGGACTGAGAAAGACCTGACCTAGTGTATGTGGTGGGTTGAGGCTTTCTCAGGTACAGGTACTCTGCCATCCTCTTAACTGCTTTTCACTCCTTTCTCGGAAGCACTTGCCAGAAAAAGCAAAATGTGATGGAAGTTTGTTTCCCAGGTTAATTTTACCTGCTATCCTCTCAGGGCACACAGGCAGCAAGCAGTCACTGCCCATCACGCTTTCCTTTTAGCTCTGGACAGCACAGGCTAGCACAGAGACAGGCACTGTGAAGAAATGTCAGACTCCTCGAATACAGGGCTGGCACTGACTGTGGTGCTCCCCAGCCATCAGAAAACACCCGCTTCTGTATTTGTCCCCCAATAGAGAGAAATAGAGAAGGCTCCACTCCCTGGTGCTGTCGGAATTACTGTTTGGGAACGGACTAGGGTAAACACTGGAAGCTGTAGAAAGGTATTAATTATCAAAGCCTTTCACTTCAAAGCTCAAGTTAAGTCTTGGCTCCTGAAGGAGCCAGGGACTTTCCCAAAGGGAGCCAGGCACAACCACCCTGAGCAGTGATGAAAGGCAAACCTTCCCGCAAGCGTTTCTCCTTTTCAGAAAACCGCTGAGGGAGGCCAGCTCCGAAAGGAGAAGGCGTGAAGGGACATTTCCTAAGTAGTCAGTGGGGAAAGGCCATTCCCTGTAGGCAGGAAGGAAACAACTAACCCAACCTGCCTCCCCCAAAACCAAAAAACTGCCTTCTAACTCCTCAGCAGATGCCCTGAATACGCAGGGCGATGTTTGGTGATTTATATCACTGAAGACTTTAAAAAGCAATAGTGCTTCTTTAAATTAAAGTGTGACCCCCATCAAGATGGGGGCAAGCAGATTCGTTCTGTGTCTACAGCTGCTTATTTTATTTCTAAGTCATTTTGTTTATTACTTCCTTTACTGCTTTGTGAACAAGATAGTAGGTCCCGAACTGCAGCGACTGACCTTACTTCCAGAGTCCTTGGGTCCACATTCACCTTTATCGTACCACCATTTGTTTTTCAGCTTGTCTAAGACGCCTGCCTCACTGAGTTTCAAAACGGCAAGGTTTACAGGAGTTCTTCACGTGGAAAATAACATAAATAACATTATATATGTTATTTTATGTTATTCAAGTAAAACTACATAGAATCGCATTGCAAAGTGACAGAGCAGAGGCCACAGTGGGTGCTATGTCATGTACTGTTGGCCCAGGTTTAGAGACAGACATACGACCGGGACCTGCTCCATCGCTTTAGGTAACAGGCACATACTGCTGGGGAAGATTTGTAAATAAATCGTATGCAATTACTGTGAACCCAAAACTATTGGCTTAGACATATTAACAACATACTCTTCAGAGACATATATAACTGGATATACGACTTACGAAACATATTCATTTGTGTTCCTTGCTTTCAATCTATTTTAGTTTGTAAGCATACAGACTAATAATGTGACTTGGCTATAGCTATTTCATTTACTGCCCTCAAAATTATCCTTGCAAGAGAAAGGAGCTGCTTTGTGCAGTTTGCTGCCCATAACCGCTTGGCACAGACCTGTAATTGCCCTCGGTGCAGAGCACTGTGGGCATTAGGAGATCTGCACACAGAGAACTTGGGGGGAGAGCTGCGATGCCCTTATCCTCAGCTAAGAACATGACAGTCAAACTTTCGTTTTCATTTCCTGCTTCAGCATTATTTTCAAATTCAAAGTTTTTCCTTAAATCTCACTTATTCAAATAAGTCTTCCAGGGATGCCAGGCTCATGATGAGTTACCACTCAGAATATTTTCTCTTACTCGTGGTATTTGCTGTGGGTGACACAATGAAGTTTAATATTGAGGTGAAACCTCATCTGATGCCTCAGTCATGAATCTCTATGGGTTTACACTGAAGTTACTTAAACTCACTGAATAATCTCAGAATATTATGGCAATGCCCCACTTCATGCAGCTGTAGCAGTTTATTTTCTAAAATCCTATGAAAAGATTAACAGACTTATTTTATGTACTTTCCGCTTTGAATCACTGACTGTCAAATTCTTAATGTGGTAGGCATATGGATATCTATTTATGTGCAGGTGCGCATGAAAATACAATATGTATCAGAGAAGGAGGAGATAAACAGAAATGGCATTTGATAGATGGCTTTCTGGTGATGTCACACGAGATAGGAACTGATCCTGTGTGTGCCAGTGGATTCCTATGGGAAAATTAATCACTCATAATACATCGTAATCCATACATTGCCAAAATGTTAACTCATGAATTCAAGGTTTAATAAATAAATAAATAAACCAGTGCAAGCATTAATTAGTATAGTGTAACTGAACCTACTAAAATAGTTACTATGAAAGAGAAAAGGGGCTTGTAGTTACACTCTGTAACTGGTTTAACTGGAAATCCCCAAATGCTTATGTATAAATATATTTGTGCATGTTTGTATATATATATTTAATATACAAATAACAGCTCCTGAACCTTGTACGCTACTCTTAGCTTTAGGAATCCTGTCTTTTCACACATTCTGATTACTCTTTGTATATATACATAAAGGGGGGAGGATTCACCTCCTCAGTTTTTCCACCCAGAAGTTATGCCCCAAGCTTGGCTGCCTGTCCAGGCTTCCCTGCAGCTAAGGGAAAAAGTTAGGTACCTCCAAAAGGTGGGCTTAGGTATTGATTTTAAGAAAGGATGAAGCATGCTATCAAGATGCCCGTCTCTTTTCATTTACTGATGAGGAAGTCTTGGTGCCTCAGTGAAATGACAATTTTTGACAGCTACAGTTGGGTGAAAGGATTTGCAGGTACTCTCAAGTGATCACTTTAAGTAAAGGAAATGTTTCATCCACTTTCCACACATTTAATTCATATGGAATACTCTGCTTTTAGAATAGAAAACACCTATTTCTTGATTGTTTTCAGTATTCCAACTTACATTTTGTCTTCAGGCTTCCTGGCAGCAGGTTGTGCAGGTTGATAGTGGAATATGAGAGTCCCACAGCTGTGAAATGAGTGGGTAGCAGTTTGGGATGCTGGCAAGTTGCCTGTCAATATGATCCTCTGTTTGCTTCTAGTACAAGTGCGAAATAATTAATATTATTTGGATAGCCATCATCTATAACATGTCATGCATTGGCATTGGGCCACACTTTGGTGCTCCTAAATCCCAGGAGTGTTAACAGGGCTGGTTATGACAAAGATAAGGGGCATCTAGGTACTCTTCTCACATGGAAGATCAGAAGCTTGCGGAGTTGTTGCACATTAAACTGATTAAAGTGATAATTAGGACTCTATATGAACTATCAAGACCAGCAGCAAGCTGGGACAAGTCAGAAAACAGATGTCTCCCAGTCTTTTGCTTGTTTTTCAGCACTAACAGTTTAGATATACAAAGCCTGATACAGGCAGGGATTTTTTCTTCTTTGCAGCTGTAGTTCTTTTAATGTCATCCTTTGTGCATTGTCTCTGTGAGGAAGCTCTCAGGTTTTCCTTTGGGAAAAGCAATCAATTTCACACTTAAAATTGCCATGCTATCCTCACTATATAACTGAACACAATGGCAATGGCCAGCAGAGATGAGGCAGTTCCCACTTTTCACTGCAAAACAGCCTGTGATGTGTCCAAGGCCAGGCCCTTGTTTCTCCTCTCCTCTATTGTCACTTACATCTCCCCTCAGACAGTCCTAGGCACCCTGAACTAAATTTAAAAATATTTTACACTTTCAGAACAGGATTTTTGTCCCACTTTAAATCAGCCAGCTGTGATGGGAAACTTACACAGTCATAGAATCATAGAATGGTTTGGGTTGGAAGGGTCCAGTATGAGAAGCCCAGACTGAGGGGCAAAGGAATATTTTTGCTTACGTTTTTCAGAATAGCAACATATATACCTGTTTGCAATCACAGTATGTGATTGCAGGTGTAGTGACTTTTTGTGTATTTTAGACTTGGCTTTGTTTGTTTTTTCATTTTAGTAGGAGATTTTCAACAGCTCCCATGGGAGATTAATGCCCAAATCACCTTGGCTTTCAGGGCAAGTTGCATATCTAGGTGTCTTTCCTTTCTTCAGAAATATCCTCTCCAAATAAGCATCATTTTGACCGTGCCAGTCACAAATTCAGAGACTACAACTTGTTACTACACTGCTTACACAATTGGTTGGTGAATAGTCCCACTGACATTAAAGGGGGCAGGAACTAAAAATCAGCATGGTCTGCTGTACATGAGCAAGAGCAATGTACTTAAGTCATATGCAGAGGATAAATCCAGCATTTAGCATTAAATTTCCCAGCAAGTTCAGTCTTGTATACTCAATATTACAATGGAAAATTACTATAGATTTTTTTCGGAAGTTGTTTAGTGATTCCTGAATTACTAATGTTGGGCTAAATCTTAAACTAGAATAACTGGCAGAGTTGGTGAAAATTACTGTAGCTTTTCCAATGTACAGCTGCCAAGAATCTCCCTTGTTATATATAAACAGGATCCGTTTCTTTAAATGCATGTAAGGATGAAAAACAATAACTAAAATTACCCTTTATATATGGAGAAGAATCTAGCCACTGTGCAAAACTGCTTTGTGACAGCATAGGAGACCCTGCTCTTCACCCACATGCTGAAGTCAGCGGTGGTGCAGCCCCACCTGGGCACAGGGACACTGGTTTCCTACCTTTTCATCATGTTCTCAGCCCTTCTACCTCCCCTCTTAGCTTCTTACTCATTTCCTCCTGTCCTGTCATCAATCACTCGCTGTTGGAAGGACTGGATTTTGAGAGCCTCGGGCTGGATCTTGTGCCAGCAACATCAGCGAAATCACAGTGCTTTAAAATGGCATTAATGAGGTTCTGAGTCAGTTGTGTTCAGGACATCGAATGGGCAGTTACAGCATTTAAATTTCAATACTGAGCGATTCTGAAACCAATACAGAATTTTGGTAGACAGGGATTTAAAAAATGCAATCACAAGTATGCTTTAGGAGCATTTTCATCACCCGCTCATGGCTGAACCATTAATTAAATGTAAGGTCAGTCTCATCTGCTGAATGAAAAGCAAGGGCCATCGTGTTCTCCTGAGGGCTGCCAGCAGAGACTGGAGGACAGCTCCATCAGCACTGCTTCCTTCCACTCACACTTTTATAAAAACAATGGAGCAGAGTGGCAGAAACTGTGTTTAAATACCTTCCCATGCATCACATGAAATGATGATGGCATACAATTAAGATCTGGGGTAATACTTTCAAAAGCACTCAAGTGACTCAGGCACCTCAGTTTTATCTTAAAACATGACTTAATTACTGAGACCACCAAACCATGGGTGGTTCACACAGGGCAACTCTCTGAACCATCCTTCTGAATTTTGGAAGATTGTTCCTTAAAGAGAACAATAAATGGGGAGGCTAGAGATAACCTTTTAAGAGGACAGCATGGAGGCAGGAGAAATCTTGTTTTACAGAGCAACACAAACCTTTGGAGAACTGCTGAGCTCTCATTAAACTCCTATTTCTATAGTCCTCTGTACTATCATGAAGAGTTATTCTGGGTCTAGACTCATTTTCTGACTAGTGAATCTCAAATAGTAACAGCATGGTTGTCAGTCAAGTCTCAGGTGCTGCATTTCTTTCAGGAGAAGAGAAATGTTCTTATTCTCACTCATGACAGTAGGAAGCCCTGTATTTTGGAGTGGAGCTGCTAACAAAGCTCAGGGTTTGTTCTTTTTAAATTCATCCAGTGAAAAGGAGTATTAGCTAGAGATGCTTAAGAGCTTAGTTCAGGACTTGTTGGTAGCTGTCAGGTTTACAACAACACTGCATGGTGTCCTGGTTATTCCACTAATGATCATTTGCTAGCATATAAAATTAAAATATTTAGAGCTACATTAATTGACCAGATCCTACAAGACTGTTCCTGAACAAGGAAATGGATTTTGTAGATGATAAATGGCTAACTAACACTTTGGGGAGTCAGAGCAGCTGTAGTTTAACAAACAAGACCAGATGCTGCTGCAATGAAGAATTTTGGCAGCATGGTAATGCCCACTCACGTCCACGATGTCCCTGGTCCTACTGAGCGTGGGCAGTGCAGGCACATGATAGACCTGGGGCTTCCCAGAGGCACTGGGCTTCCTCTCTACATACATGGTCCTTATGCGCAGATACTGCCTACTCATTCCACTGTGCCTGGGAAAAAGTGTGGGAAGAAACACGCCTGAGGTCAGGTGAATGCTCCTGGCAGGCTGTATATAGTCCTAGGACCACAGGTTGAGCTCCATCATGTTCCACATCCTTTGCTAATGCTGCCTTGCCCACCATATACTATTGCATCCTGAACTGCCTGTGTCACCTATTTTTATTTCCATTGGCAATGTGTTCCTATCTCCCTCCTGCATTTGCAGATCCTCCCTGTTTCTCCAGGGACTGCACTCCTTCCCTTTATTTTCTATTGTTTTCCCTCACTCCTTTTCATATCACACACCAAACTTGCTCCTTCAGTGCCTTCTAGACATTTTCCTTGGTGAAGCCCTGCCTGTCTCTCTGGCATGAGCTGCTCCCCTTAGTTTGCTACCTAGCTTTTATCTCACTTTTCAATCATGGCAGGCTTGTGAGGAGTATATTCTAAGAAAATGGAGGTATTTTAACGATGTGACTCCCTGCCTGTGACATTTTAAAAAAACAAATAAACACCCGTCCCCCAATAATGCAAAAGTTCAGGTTTGGGTGGAGCATATAATAGTAGCAACATGGGAGATTTATGGTTCACTTGTCAACTTTCTTACAAGAAGTTGGTGTCTGCTCCACTTGCAGGTAAGTGCTACCAGGTCTAATGTGCCTAAGCACTTTGGAAGAGAAAATAGAGACCATTTTTGAAACTGTGGCTGCTGGCGAGCAGAGCGGTGGGGAGAAAACAGGTAGAGCAGCAGGATCGAAGGCAAAATGAGGAGGATTAGGACACCAGTTCTGGGTGAGTGCAGAACAGCCCAAGGGATGGTCCCTGAGGCCAGGACACAGCATGAAAGAGGAGGAGGACTAAAGAAGGAGAGAAAATAGTATGAAAAAATACATGTAGGCAACTGTAAAGAAAGCTACATAAACTGTGTATGACAAATCAGTCGAATTTAATCATCTATATCCGACTGTCTCTGTGCCTGCACAGTTACCTCTGCAGCGTTCTCTTATATATTGTTCACACACAAGCACATAAATAAATATTATTACATGCTGCCTGGCATGGAAGGGGTATTCTTAGTATCTTCATCCTCCCCCACTTCAACATCTTCCACTTCCACATCTTTGCTTCTTTTCAGCACAATACAGTTTCCCAAAAGGAAGCTGTGAGGAGGCAAGGAAGTAGTGGCACCGGCCATGTGGAAGATATGGAAATGCAGGAAGAATAAGAAGCTGTCATCACCTCAGCCTAAATTCAGCCTAAAATTCCTGCCTGATTCTGATAAATTCTGCCTAGGTAAACACCATGGATTTCAGTTTGCTGGTAAGATATCATAAAATGTCAGCGTGAAGATATTTTAGCTGAAATTTGCCCTCCTATTTTGGATACTCATGTGAAAACTGTAACTTTTACCAGTATTGTTTGTGTCAGTAGTGGATCCCTGAGCCTGGATC
Organism: Nyctibius grandis; assembly: GCF_013368605.1. NCBI lineage: Eukaryota > Metazoa > Chordata > Aves > Nyctibiiformes > Nyctibiidae > Nyctibius > Nyctibius grandis. Next base: position 110,108,625 of record NC_090659.1, read on the forward strand.
ATGCATTAGATCATTGCTAAAAGGCAGCCACACTGATTTGCACCCTCTTCCTTTACTGTCACTAAAAAATTCTTTTGGGTAGTACAATATAGCAGAAAATAAGTCTGAGCTGGTATTGGCTCCTGAAGGTTTCAAACTGCTTGTGCACAGGAGCAAGCTTGGAAAAGGCTCATCATGATCTCAGAAGATGCAAGTTTCTGAAAACTGGTGATACATCTCACACCAGAGACTGTTTACGAGTTCCCCTCGGGACACTTAAGCAAATGCAAATATTTTTGCTTTGACAGTAATTGCATACACCTAGATTTCAGCTGCAGATACCAGCAGTGCTGTGCTACTGGTAAAGCTGTTTCGTCACAGGTAAAACCCCAGCAGATGCACCAATTACTTTACATACTGTTTACCCGCTTTTGGTGACATTGAGGCTAACCTTGGAGTCACCTCCCCCGCTGCCACATTCTCCTTTGTCGTACCACCATTTGTTTTTCAATTTGTCCAAGAGGCCTTGTTCATTCAGTTTTAAAACTGCGAGGTTAACAGCATTTCTTGAAACGATAAAACATATTTTGTAAGAAACTGCACAGCTGTTAAGATGTTAGAAGGAATGAGGACTTAAGCTGTTTATACGCTTGATCCACACACTAAATAAACCTCTCATTTCCATATTTCAAAGCCGTTGGCAGCACAAATAATTATAGTTACTTTCAAATGTGAAAAATGTGTTTCCAGTGTAGAAATGATTTTCAGAATGGCTTGGATTTTAACAAGAAACTTCTATCAACCAACCAAAACAATTTTTGAAAAATGATGATAAAACTCTGCCTGGAATTACAAATGATTTACACAGTTTTAATTGAATCTGTATTTAGAATATCTGTTTAGTGTGGGCTCAGGCTGATTTTTCAAGTAGATGGGAAAATGTATTCCCATATACTAAAGAGGCAAGATCCAGACAGCCTATGCTAGATGCTGCCAGTCACTGTGTCACACAGAGTTTTAATGTATAGCACATCAGAGCAATCCCGCACAAGCTGTGGGCTCAGGCTCCAGAAACAGGCAGTGTGGGGCACAGCTGAAGAGAAGAGCTAACAGCTTACACACTGGCTGCAATGCTGTCTACAGTCAGTCAACAGAAAACAAATCAGAAAGAGGTGCCGGGAGTCCTGCCCATCTGAAGCTTCATCCTTGCTGTAGGCACATCCGTACATTTGGGATGCAGGCTCTAGAGGCCTGCTCCCTTCGCACAGTGAAGGCTTAGCTGAAATGCCAAGACCTGGGGTCTAGCTTCGTGCTGTGACTCCAGGGACTGCCCTGCTATCCTGGGAGAGCACCCTGTCTCCCAGCCCAAAGGGCACCCACAGTGTGGGGGAGGAAGGTGGCGGGGGAGGGCATCCTCTCTGAGGAAACCTGGGGACAGTGCAGCCAAGCAGAAGCTCAAGCACTGGGAAGACCAAACCCAGCCCATTTGCTGGGTGCTGAGATACAAGCAGGTAGTGAGGATGTCCTGAGGACTTTTCCCTGGAAGGTTTATACCTGTTACGCTACCACTGGATGAAAGACAAATCCTGCATTGCTAGCAGCACAGTGGTGCAGGCACAACAGACTGAAATAGACTCCATGAACCTGGTGTCCTCCATCTCATGTGTAAGTGCTCTTTTTTCAGATGAGAGAAATACCTGAGAGAGACTTTGGATCTGTGCAGACAGAGGCGGGTTGCCAAGACAAAAGCTAAAGCACAGAATCACCGCTTCTGTATGAACTCAGGGCTGCTGGGAGTGCACTGAAACTCAGGCAAGAAAGGGACACAGCTGGTCCTAGGATGGCATTGCTTCTGTGCATGTTCAGAGGTTTTCCTTTAGTTGTCCATAGAGCATTAAGACTGGATGGCAGAGGGCAGACAGTACAGATTACCATACAAACCCAAACGTAAGGCATCTGGATATATGATAGGAACTACAGTCACTATATGACATTTTAAAATCAGTTGATAGCTAATCTGCCAAGGCATTTACGCAGCCTTCATCACCTCCTGAGGAATCTTTGCACTTGCTTAAGTGTACGACTTCCTATCTTTATTACTAACAGCCTCAACACTCACATATCCTAATGGTGCACTATATTAATATTTATTCATAATTCATAACAATAAACTTTTATCTTCCTCTTTTCATGTTCAGAGGTCCCTGGTGCATCCATGCCTATCAGACATGTACACTCTTTCTGGTGGGTGTCTGCACAGGCTTGCTTGCAGATCTGCAGAGGCATGTGGAACATCATCCTTGAAGCACCATTCATCTCCAAAGGGAGAGAAGTATTTGCGAGGTGCTTAACTACTGCTCTTCAGGGACAATATGCGGTTAAGAAAGATGGAGTTTCTCTCTCTGAATTTGTTTAATGCTGTCAAGATCTGTCTGCCAGGGTGGAGTAGGATTTGTCAAGAGCTATGTCTATCAATGGCATCTTCGCCTCATCAATTATGAGAGGATGCAACACCTTCAAAGGATGCAGAGAAGGGTTGGGGAAGAGAGATCCGCTGGTGGCAGGGCTCCATCAGATCTTATGGTACCAGAAGCCACCAGGGCTTGTGATTCACCCTCTCTAGAGACTGCTGGTCTCTGGTCCCTCGGGGTCCCTTCTGGTCTTAGAATGGAAATTTTTCTCTCGCTCATTAGGAGAGATATCTTCCTAGCAAACATGTACAGACAATGGTATTTCACAGCTTATGGGGAGTTCCTTACAACACTGACCCGTTTGTGGGACAAATGTCAGCTTCACGGCATACCTTCACTGTCTGGTAACAGATTTTCATATAGCTCCTGCTGGAATCGAGACAGGCCTTTGCTGGCTGCTCATGAAGTTTGGGAACTGCTTGTCTGTAGATCCGACTTTACCTAGCTTCACTGTAGTTACATTTATACGAGATTTTCAATACAGATAAAGTAATTGCTTGTCTGTCCCTGAAAGCGAAAATAAGAACCGTAGGCTGTAGTGGGAGTGATAACAAACTGCTCTTTGTGGATAAAGCTTTAAGGGAAATTTAGCAGCCAGGCTGACAAATGTGATTTTGTACAAGTGCTCTAATTATGGTTCACACTCCAGAGGGAGAGGAGAAATCTCAAAATTGGAATGAAATTGTTCATTTGTCCCTTTTGTTCTTGGAAGCAATTGCTTTTAAACCAGTCACATTTACTACAGATTTTTCTTACTCAGCTTTTAGTTACAAAGCCTATGCTTTTGGCCTGTTTGCCCCATTCAGAAAGGCAACTGTGTGGCCAGCCTTGCCACTTTACAGACAATTTTCCAGTACACTAAAGGTAAATTTTACCCTTGTAAGGACATTGGGACTGAGCCATAGATGAAAGCCCGTCCTAGAAACAGTATTTGACGCTGAGCAACACTACTTATTCTGAAAATGCCTTAGATACATAGCTTGAGCTTACTGTCTACAAAGTCAATGTCAAAACTCCTTCTCCCTTCAACAGGAACCGAACCAAGGTCTAATTCAATGCTGCTATGTCTAATTGTCACACTGGGTAGCAATAACATAAACAGCTGCTTTGACAGTGCTACAGATGCGGGCAGGAGTGATCACTCCCATGAAAAATGAAATGTACCACAAGGAATATCACTAACTCTCAATTCAATGAGCCACTTAAGCACAGTCTTATTTTAAAGCAGATGGGAAGCCCTATCAATCAGTCTATCCATAAAAGCATCTTCATACTATTTCCTCTAAGCTCTAGTCTCTCAAGTATGAACGCTAAAGCTCATTGAATAAGACAAAATCCTTATGGTAAAATCCTTAGAAAGTTCTTTTTCAATCTTTATCTTACCTTGGGTGAAGATGTTACCTGATAACTTACAACTTTTTTTTCAAGCTTTTCAAGTTAATGTCTACTTAGACCTTTCATCTGGATATTCTAAGATGAATAAAAACCAACTAAGTTGGTTTTGACAATTAATGTTTTTGACAATTCATGTAAGTTTCCATGTTTAATTTCCATGTTGAAGAGCAAGAGCTTTCTCACTTGCCAAATGTTCAGATTAATATCTTTCAAAGCATTAAAGATTATCAAGGAAAATTTTCCCACAGTCATTTAGAGAAGCTGCAGCTGGTTGATAGTAATCCTAGAGTAACAAATAAATAAATGAAACCCATTCATGAGAGGGTTATTTAGCTGGGTTATTAGCCATATCCATAGACCGTTTCACAGCACAATAGAGAAATGGAAATAAAAAGGATGAAGAAGTAAATGTGGATTTAAGCTTCAATCATTGCTCTGAAATTAAACTGTATTGTTTATAAATGTAACACATCATTGTCCTCATCATGTCTAGTAGGCCATGTAAAACCAGGTTAGTTTCACACTGCTTTCTCTGTTGCTTTGTTATCCAGGTCCACCTCAACATGTGGAAATAAATGATTTCCTTCTGGTCAGCAAAACACAGAGAACCTTTTGCTCAACACTGCTGTATCTTCCACAGAAATGTTGTAACTGGGATCTTGATAGGTGCAATGGTGACTACATTGAAAATTGTATACCTGAGACCTCAGAGCCAGGCTAGATCACTCATACTCATCCTACACAGTGTTTCATTCTGCCACAGAGGAAGACATTTTGAAACTTGAGTATCCATGGCAGAAACTGTTCTTTCATTGTTAAAAAATAAGACTATATCCTCAATACCATGCTTAGTCAAAACTCCCACTGAAGAACAATGTGTTCCTCAATAAAGGAACTGAACTCTTTGCAAGAATCAGGGTTTAATAGTAGAAAGCAGGCAAGTGCTTTAATATTTGACTCTTAATCCTTGCTGTCGCTGCACAATCCTGTCTTTTCCATTACTCAGAAGAAAACCGAGTCCTTGTATGCAATAGTCAAGCCAGTTCAGCCAAAACTGCAGCCCTTGCACTACCGTGATTCCTCACTTCACGATTACTTGAGTGCACGGACAATGATTTCAATGTATGGAGCACAGCTTTTTTTAAGCTGCCTATAGAATTACAGTATGAAAAACTTGATGAGAATTAAATCATTCTCACTGATTTAAAATCACTTTCCATCTCCCCATAAATAAACAGCAATAAGCATTTTAAATTGTTAACCAGTGTCACTTCTTTTTTTAAAGACACTACTTGTGCCAACTGCAGATATGCCTTTCACAGCCAGCAAAAGTTAAAACTGCACAGACAGATGACTGTGCAGCTACCCAGTCCTTTGCAAAACAACATCTATGACTGCAGATCAGGGGTAACTCATCTGCCACCTAAAAGAATCACAGTAGGGTGCTTGCCCAAAGCCCAGGAAGCTGACAGAGAGGTCTGCTTTGACTTTCAGTAAGTTTGGGTCACAGCGATGGTCAACAGATGACCCATCTGTTGGACTTCCGTCAGTATGAAGCAGAGAGGCAGGCATTCAACAAATGACCTGAATGCTATGGCCTACACCACCGTGGTACCTAGTAATTACATGCTGAACTGCAGGAGGGGCATTTCCAGGGCTGACAGAGATACACAAAGGTCCCTGCACCATGAGCGAATGAGACAGAGGCCCAAGCTAGGGATCACAGCAGCCAACATCACGAGCACTGCTGGGAATCTGAGACAGCCATACAGGGACAGCATGGAAGGGGGCACCAAATTCTGCCTAATGCACCACTTTAAGCACCTATTTCAGCACAGCAACGCAGCATCTCTAAGAACCCAGAAACTAAACCAAGAAATGCATCCTGCACAGTAAGATCAAGCCTGTTTTCAACAGGCTAATGCCCAGAGCATGAATACCTGCAAGAGGCAGAAAAGGCTTTCTCAAGCTTAATTAGACTTGAATAAGTATCCACACTCTCAGCCACAGCTGCTTTTTGTCTCAGTCTTTCAGCTCCCAAAATCTTTGGATACACAGTGGTTCATGGGATGGATGGAAAGCACCACCTGTCAGTACCGCTCAGCACCATCTGTGCATGCAAGTCAGAGCACTCAGCCTTAGCTTGAGCACACGTAATGAAGGAGACCTCCTTCCATGAAGTCAGGTCCCAGAATACCTGTTTTTGAATACTAAACGGCGTAAAGGGACACAGGTCCCTAAGTACTCATTACAACAAAGGCAGGATCTCTGCTGGGAGCATTTAAAATCAACCCTTTAGGCAACTGGTAGAGTTTTGCCAGGAAAACTTAAGTGTCTTAGCTATTTAAACAGCTTTGACATTTTCCTGAATCCTTTTCCTGAACTTAGTCTCATAAATTCTGTGTAGCTGGCAGGTTAGATAGCAAATACTTCCCTGGATCCTGGGCAGATCTTGGTGAAATTCTGCAGTTATCGTTACAGACGGCGGCACTGTTGTTTCACTGCTTAGTGTCGGGGATGTTGTTCACTTGAAGTAACGAACAAGCAGGATGTGCAAAAATAATGTGACTCACTAATGAGACCCTACATACACAGAGACAGCTTTGTTTAAACTGCAGCCGTACTGCACAGCGTATCGTCCTAGAACTGCTGCTGCCACCACTGCAGTTACTGAGGCAGAAGCAGAGACTCTGACCCTCTAAAAGGCTTTTCACAACTCCTTCCCACAAGGATCTGAAAGCCTCAGAAATCGCTCAGTCACTTAGAAGTCACATTGTGCAGAGGGATGCCACCTCTGTTTAACCTGAGGTTCTCTGAATGTACAGCAAACTTGAAAGAGTACCAGAATGTTAAATGATCCAAGCACCACAGGTGGGCCATATGCAAGGTATGGACCAGCTGGCAAAATACAGGGATTCACTTTTTATTCCAGTAAAATCCTTGACGACTTTGCCATGCAAGTTTGTTGTACACACACTAGTGTATAAGCAGTGCCTGGAAAGAAGTGGGGATCAGTAAACCACTGCACATGGGAGCTGAAGCCATGGATGCAGTGGTGCACCCAAAGGAGGAGCTCACATTAGGAACAAGCTTTCCCAAGACCACAATGTCACAGCCAGCACCATGTTGGCAATTGATAACACATCTTATGCAACTCAAAGCTCATTTTCTTCCTCGCACTTTGGACGGCTCTCCTGCAGCTACCTGGTGATGCAGCCGTCTCCCAGACATGACCCTCAGTGCTCCTGGCACAGGCTGGAGGGGATCCTCCTGCAGAACAAGGCAGAGAGAGCCCGGTGAAGGTGAGTTTGGTGACCTTATTTCAGTGATGCGAACTGCAGTTATTCCCTCATGATCTATTTCTGTATCCAGCCCAGGTGGTTTGGGAAGAGGAGGCCACATCTGCCTGGTGCTTCCTGGAGGCAGCTGAGGGTCTTTCTCAGACGTACTTAGTGAAACACAAGCGGGTGCATTTTTACAGCTTGTTCATATCATCCATTCAAATGATTTTAAATGGGAAAAATTAAAATGCAACCTTACTGAGCAAAAAATTAAGACCTGCCCATCTTCTGAGCTGTTTATTTTAACCCTGTTTCGAAAAGCGCTGATGGCAGATTGTAACGTGACACAAATGCAGGGCAGTTTAAGGGTGTTTGACAATTTATCAAGAGAAATTAAGTGTAAAGCTGCCTGGCGTTGGCTGAATATGTTTAATAAATTAGGACTGAAACAAGCACTCTGTTAATGAGGAAGATGTAGCCAAAGCTTACATCGTTCTATACTCAGAAGGCTTGAAGGATCAATAATGCAAATATTAAAAGAGAGACCTAATGCAAGAGCATTTTTACAAGAAAAACAACCTAAATTTTAATGACAAAGGGCCAACTTTGAAACCATGCTTTTTCAAACACATTCAAAAATTTACAGGAATATTTTTTTTTACTGGGATTTATGCAGGTTTGCATGCTGTAAGTTATTTGTATGAAAAAAATGTATTCAAATACTGAAGCACAGCACATATCAAGACATATTCACATGTAGCTGATGATAGGTCAAACAAAATAGAGCCTTTGACATTGGCTCTGATAGCTTGCCCAGCATTTATATTAAATAAAGAACTACTTGTATTCAAGTTGTGAGTCTTCACAACAATACTAGCTCTTCTGCAGTGGGTCTCTCAGGCTTTCCTGATAAACTCTTCCATTGCTATATACGTGCTTATCAGAAAAAGGACGTGACCGGCCATCTCAGTTAAGTGCCCAGGCGCAGCTGAGGATCCACCAGGACAGTGGTGGATTGAATTCCGCTTTGCAAAATCCACGTACCCATGAGGAACTGACTGGTCTGTAGAAAGCCAAAAGTCTTGCAAAAAAGCTATGGGCAGGTTGTGTGCTGCATTAGAAGTTAAAACCATTTACAAATGTTATTTAAAAATCCCCTGTCCAATTGCATTTAAAACACCTCTTCCAGAACAATATCTCAAAATATTCTACAAACACTAAGAATAAAGTATCTTTACAAGAGCATATATGTATTGTTATACTTTGTCTAGAGATATGAAATTTAAAGTAGTGCTCAAGCACTTTTCAATTGTGGCTAATTAAAATAAGTATAACTCTTCATTTAGCCATCCAAGTAAGACAGTTAATTTCCAGGGGCACTGAGTACTTACAGCTTCTATGTATATGTAAGTATGCAGCTTAGTTACTTGAACTGAGCTTTGTAAACAAATATGAGCCAAACTGACACCTTGAGGATCAGCAGGAGTTCCAATTAATGGGAGACCCACTGCTGCTAAAAATTGCCATAGCTACTTTGAATTCAAAGAAGTTCTGACAATTTATACCAGCTAGAGGTCTGATGACTGTAGTTTAAAATATTTATATAAATTGAAAGCTGTTTTGCAGCGAGATATTCCAATTACAGTATGCAAACACTTCTTGGCACCAGCAATTAAATATATATTTTGCTTGTGTAAAAACAACAGCAGTTGACCCGGGAAGGCAACTCAGCTTGTTTCTCTGCTTCATACAAACCTTTGCTGTAAATAAAAAACACATAAAATTGTCCCTAGAGTAACTGTTCATATTGGTTCAGGATACAGTGTTTAGTAGAAGCTGAAACACCAGTTTCTCTCAACTCTGAGCTATTTTACTTTTCACTAATGACTACCTAATCTTGTTCTCATTGAGCAATACTACTTTTCTAAGCACAATTTTTCTGCTGGTTGCAGCATAAGCAGGATTATGTGAATAGGCTGCTGCAGTCCAACACCTGCAACTCAAAATACATGTTTTAAAGGCTTGAGTGGGATTTTTCAGAAGTGTGTAACACTCTCTCCACACTGCAGGAATTTCTATCAGGATAGGCTTAGCCCACCGCTGACTGTCTTGAAACTCTCTCGTCTCAGAAACATGAGAAATTCTGAGCCCTTTACTTTGTTTATGCATTTGATATTGCTGAAAGCAATATAAAAAAAAGGGGCCCCCAACTGAGAGAAAACAGTAGCCTTGGCACAGATAGGTAGGGGTTTCGTGGCAGGGCACAGAACGTGGTTCCGTGCCAGGCTGAGGTTCCACCAGTGTTGGATTAGCGCTGCTGAAAGATCGGGAGCAATGGCTTGTGGTGGGGGCCACAGCAGTGAAGCTCTACCATGGCCTCATGCTGTCCCTCTCCTCTCCTACCTAGACTGCATTAGAGCAGGTCTCTCTAAGTGACATGATGTTGCGTTATCCAGGCACATGTCGCTGAGACTCCTTATGCCCCTCCATCTGCAGAAAAAGCCATATGCCGCAGTTCACTGTCTGCACAAATGATCTATTTATTTTTCAAATGGATGACTTGATTTTAACAGGACTGAAAGCATTATTCATCATTACTGATGTTGGCTAGTAGATTTATATTTTCTTTTACATAGTACCTTAGCCATATTTGTAAGGCATTTTAAGTTTAGGCTTCTGAATGCCACAGAGTGACCAATGTCAACCAGAATGAGGCTAGGAAAAACGTATCTTTTGGATGCAATTCAGCGCTTATCAAATAGAAATAGGGTGTGGTTGTTCCTTATAACTTAGAAAGTTGTTCCATCTTTATATCCTTCTCAATCTATTTGATATGACTAATGGATTACTAGACAGCCTATTAAGATCACAGACTCTGGCCACCCTGCACAGAGGAACATTTTACTACAACAAAATCTTCCAGCACAAAGCAGGTGGCAGCTGTTTCAGCAGCTTCTAATTTTTCACTCCATTCAACATGTCCCAGCAGTGGCAGAAATATTGTACCTTCGACTGAGCATTTCACAGCTTTCATCTTCAGGAAGACCCAGCCCTAGGCTGAATCACCTATCCCCAGAAGAAATATTACTGTGACCTCCAAAACAGTCAGAACTCATTGCTGACTCTCGATACAAATCGTGGAAAGCAAAATATCCTGTTGGACTCAGTGCAAAAATTAGGATTTCTGATTCCTAACCAGCCCCATGTCTCAATGTGCTATATAAATGTATGTTGCGGGTAGCAGGGCAGCTAATATAAGAAAACCAAGTTCTTTCTTAATGTAGTATTGAACATATCTGGCATTTTTGGAGCCTGGTTCAAATTTGGCAATGTTTGAAGAGATTGCACTATCAGACTTCTCCAATTTTTCATTTATGCCAGGTGGAATCTCACCCTTTATGAACATACAACAACAAGATGAATAAGAGGAACTATATTTATTTGACATGATCTTGTCCTGTTATTCTACTCCTTATGATATGTTGCTACATTTTCTTCCTTGCAAGCAGCAAGACCTCATAACAGCAACTGATTAGTTTAAGATGCCAGTTTAAGATTAAGAAATCATAAAAAAATCATCAGGAATGGAGTGATTTCTACAAGTAAAGATGATCAGCTGAGCATCTGTGCATTCCTTTTTCACAAATTACCTCACTGTCAGCTTAAGATGCTCCATAAAAGGTGACAGAAGTCCTCTGTCCTAGCTAATGTTTCTGAGATGTCCTCAAGAGAAGATTCATACAAAATGAGTTGCCTATTCTCAGGGTGACAGAGACATAGGTATCTGTGGCAAGAACCACAGTGAAAGAAAAACCTCCTGCCACCTTCTCAGCAGCCTCAACTGGAAAAAAAAAGAACTTACTGCTATTACGATTCTCAGGAATTTGCAGAGTAGCCAGGTTCAATTGAATTTCTGTATTTTTATATTAGAAACCAAACCCATTGTTCTGGGTGCTGTTTCCAATGAGCACCAATCTTTTGCCTGTCTGGGTAGACGTCCAGCCACCAGGTCTCACCAAGTCCTGGTCTCACCAAGTCCCGGTCTCACCCAGTCCCAGTCTCACCTTAACGAGAAAGAAGCATGAAATGACTGCAAAGACAGGTACCATCAGTATACTGTGCGGTACTGAAACTGCTGGAATACACGCAGTCCGCTCATCCATTATTTTTTCCTGGTGAGGAAAGTAACCCCACACGGGAAAGCTATAGGGCAAAAAAGCAGTTTGCTTCTGAGGGAATTCATTCACTGACATCAATGTCCACAACGGTATTAAGGTAATGTGGCCACTATGTCAAAAGCCATTGGCAACACTGAGAAATCAGGATGGAGGCTCGATTTTTACTGTGGCCAGAAACAGACCACTAATGCGTTAAGATCTACACAGCTGATACACTGTTACCAGATCTAAAATGAGACTGAGAAGAGGTATGAGAGATTTCTGTAACTCTACATGCTTCTTTGTGGCTCCATACTCATGTTTTTCAGAAAGAAGGATTAGAAGGAAAGCAATAAACAGAAAGATCCCTGCTAAGGGATGGTTTCTTAAGCTTTGGTCTAATTATAATGCAAGCACTTTGAAGTTTATTATTTTAATTAGAAGCAGAGACTGAGACGAAAAAACAGGGGGTCCATTCCCCCGGTGGGAATTCTAGCTGCAACTGCAATGCAAACAATAAATAAGACTGCATAACTTGAGCCTTAGTGAAATGCTGGCTTGTGTTTTGCCTAATGGCAGATCAATACCGTACAAATGAAGCAATTACAGCTGTGTCATATAAAGCCTTATTTGGTCAGCAGCCAAAATGGGGATTAGCTGGAAGAGTTCCTAGGACTTTCTGTCTGAATATTATCGCAGAAGTTAATGAGGAAGATCTGATAGGCTGAGACAAACATAAATGGTGCCAGCGACCAGACGAGATGGTCGGCCCAATAGCCAGTGTGCTGATAATTAAAATGCCCTGAAGCCAGCTGAACATCAGTCCAAGATCAGGTGAAATTATCAGACAAGGGCAATCCAATCCCTCTGGCAACCAGCTATATAATGTTGCCACCATCTGCAGAGCCATGTACACAGCAGCAAATGCAAATACACCAGCACTCATACCAGTCAGACCAAGCACAGTCACATCAATACAGTCATACTCACGCTTGTAATGTTTCAAACACAAGCAACCAGGCTATAGAGAAAACAAGGTATGGAAATTACTAATAGATCTCCGCAGTGGATATGGACATCCAACTAATGTAATTGCTGTTGTCCTGAACAGATGCTCCCATGCCACTTTTAATAAAAGAAGATGGAGGGAATAGGGTCCACTGGTGATGGAGATTTCTGCTGTTGCTTTCTAAAGGGAAGACAGAACAACATGTGGTCATATGCCATAGACTGTTTAAGAAATCATCACTTGAAGTTGCATTTTCCCTACTGTTTTGTCTCCAAAACAGTTTCTTTGATCAAAGACACTGAGAAATCTATCGTGAGGTTTATTCCTCCACGGATCTGAAATAATCATACAAACATCTGAAATAGGAACGGACTTTACATGTTCACAGCACAATAAATACCACACTATTAATCTTCACTATCCCTCTGAGGTTGATGGGCAGTTGTCATTACTCTCAATTTGCAAAGGCGAAACTGAAGCCAGAAGGTGAGCTGATCTCCAAGACTCCCAGGAAATTGGGGCAAGATCGTAATTAAGCTCATCAGTACGACATGACTTCCAGCCCCACGCTCAGTCAACCATAATTCATTGCCCCTCAGAAATCTTTGGGCCTTTTCAGGCAAGTGTTCATAGTGAATTTATCCTTCTGGCCTCCCAATGGAAATCACTTCCTTGAGATAGACTAAGTTTAAACTTCTGTGCACATTCCCTCAACTCAGTCTTTAACCATGAGATACTCCTATTTTTCTGGATACCCTGTCAAAAGTGAGAGACAGCCAACCTGAGTGGTCTGACTCCCGTAACAAAAAACTCTTCCACCTTTTAACCTCACTCTTAGGAATTCCACAAAGGTCCATGCTGTCAGTCACTCAGCAGCTATATAAGGCTGCTTGGGAAGTTAAGGGCTCCCTTTGCCCTGGCAAAGCAGATACGAAGCACTGCCACTTATTTCACTGTATTCAGATACTCTCGCTGTCTTTTGCTTTTCCAGCATAAGAATGGGATTTAGATGAGAACAATCTGATTGACTTTTGATTCACAGAAATCGTAACTAAAGCCTAGTGGTCAGGAGAAGCTTTTGTACAAGTTGGGGAAAAGACCTTCTACTATGCAGAAAACTTAAACATCCCTCTCTGTAATCTCCTACAACTTTCCAAATACTCCTGTAGTTCCAGGAGATTGAATGTGATGCCTGAAGATGTCCTTTTCACATCCATAACTGTCAAAACAGGATCATAGCATAGTGCAGTCTGGAAGGCACCTCAGGAGGTGTCTGGTGCAGCCTGTTGCTCACACAAGGGTCAGCTCTGAGGTCAGACCAAGCTGCTCAGGGCTTCATCCAGTCATGGTTTGAAAAACTCCAAGGATGGAGACTGCGCAACTTCTCTGGGCAATCAGTGTCACTGTTAGGATGTCCTCAGGCAGTCAGCTGAAAAAGTCCCTCCTTACATCCAGTCTGAACTCCTGTTCCAGCTTATGCCCATTGTCTCCTACCTTCCCATCCTGCACCACTGTGAAGAGCCTGACTCCATCTCGTTGAAGACCTCCCCATAGGCATTGGGGGCTGCTGTTAGGTCCCTCCGCCAAGCCATCTCTGCTCCAGGCTGAACAAGTTCAGCTCCCTCAGCCTCTCCCTACAGGGCAAGTGCAGCTTGATCACCTTCCACTGAAATTGCTTCAATTTATTGATGTTTTTCTTGAATTACGAGGCCAAAAAAGGATGCAGTATTCTAGATGTGGTCTAAATGTTTGCAATTATTTTATTTGATGCCACAATATCTTCTCTTGTGGCCTACAAATTGGATGAACTAAAAGCACTCCAATTGGATACTGCCTTGGATAATTGCCCACCATCTAAAGAGGTGTCAAAAGCAGCAGCTACTTATTTAACTGTGATAGGAACAATTCCTAAATCCTCAAGAAACTGTGATGACTTTCTGTTCACTTTCAACTGCACTTTCATAGCCTGAGTTTGTATTACTTAAACTCTGCACAATCAGGACTAATTGTCAAGTATTCATGTGGATTTAAAAGAAAAAAAATCATTAGCAGGTAAAGTTAGAATATAATTAAAATAGTAACATATACTGATTAAAACCTGAGGTGATAGATGTGAGAAAGCACAGAGCATCTGAATGTAGGCTGGTCCCACATCTTTGCACACAGAAGGACATAATCTTTTTAATTAAAACCAATAAAGAAATGAGCCTCAGCCTACATCCTGGCTCTTACTGTTTTGTGTTGCAACAAGTAAAAAGCTTTGGTGGAAACCTTCAAATTCAAAATTTTTGTTGAAAATGTAAAAATCTGAAAAATTGCCTAGTAATATTTGCATTTAGGTACCTGAAATTTGGGTGATTTGACTTACCTAGAAAAAGTCAAGATATTCTGTAGGAAATAACTTGTAGATTTCCAATCAGGTTCGATGAGTTTTTCTGTAGACTCAGAGTTTTAAGATCCACAACAGATCTGAACCACACAAACAACACAGTGTAAAATGCTATAAAAAAAATTTCCACACTGCTGTGTGCAAAATCAGGTGCTTACATCCATACCAAGGAAGCCAAAGGTCTCATTCTAAATGTAAAAGCCTCTCTTAAGACAGAGTTGCAATTTTTGGCTGCATTAAATGGAACCATATAAGCAATAGATTGGAATGCGCCTAATGTGTAATTATGTACAGAGAAAGCCTATTTGGGAGGTAACAGATGGGCTGCCAGATGTTGGGGCTGCTCTCACCTGAAGGCCTTGTTCATCCCTGCTGTGAGTAACGGAAGATGCAAGGGATGTGGAACTTCCTGCGCACAGATGCTATTCCTACCCATGTTGTGGGGCAGGGGAGAAGAAAAAAAAAAAGCTCTGTCTTCCCTGGATCCTGGAGGCAGATTATTCTTTATATATGTTCTTTTAGAGTAGAAAGAAATAACTGAACTGTAACAATAAAATAGGCCTCTGTATCAGGTCAGACTTGGACCACTTTCATCCAGTTGACTTTCGGCTTTATTAAAGTGCAGGGAAAATTGTAGTTAAACTTTGATTACAGAAAACTGCCAATCCTGCCAAAAGCTGTTAAAAACTCAACGAAAGAGCATGCACCATTGTTCCGCATCATGTGATTTGCTAAAATATATGGTTTAATAGGAGTTAAATCCTTTTTCAGCTTTCATTTAAGCTCTTAGTCACTTGATTGGAATGGGATGCAAAGGAAGGAAGGCAGAAAATGGGAGTAAGGCTTCTAGCTATAAAAATACAGAGAGATGAGCTAAGGATATCTAGAGATAGTTGAGAAAAAGAGTAGTAGTTTTGACTCTAATTCCTACACACACGAGGATGACCAGTTCAGAGAAATAATTACTTAACGACCACAAGCCACTGTTTTATCATACAATATTTTAAACTTATATTGTTCAGTGAGACGCACATATGACCATTTTTATCTGGAACCTGAGCACCTTGGGAACATCTTGCTGATGCTCGGAAATAGCCATATTTTAGAGATGTCGTGCCAAGACACAGGGTAGTGTAAACTATATATTAAAACTCCTGAATCGTGTTTTGTGCTTTTTTCATTGGCAACATCTTTTCACCTTTCGTTCTGGGATGTTCACTCCCTCCATCATGCCTACTCCGTTGCATAGTGTGCCAGTCTAAGATACTGTTCTCAGCTCAAAGAAACCACCAGAAAGGAAATAAATTTTTTTCCCTACTTTTGGTTTGCGATTTCTCACAAGAGCCAAGGCTGCATAAAGACTAAACAGCCATTTTGTGTTTCTCAGGAGTCCATCTAGTACTTACTGTCAATTGGAAGTGGGCAGTTTTGCAACTACCACACAGATTAATTGCAAACTGTTTTTCAGGTGCTATTTGTTCCCCAAATGTCAGTTCCACAGAGAAGCATTGTTAGGAGCTGCTGAGCTGCCTTTCAGTGGCATGCTCCCTTGCTTTAGTCTACCTACAATTTACCTGGACAATTATTATCTTAGTGGGATAGGCCTTTTACTTGATGGGAACTGTACCATCAGCTTCAAAGGGTAGCTGCTTTGTGCCCTTAATGAATACATATTCTGAAGACTGGCAGTTTCCTGGGGATTGACACCTAAACAGCCAGAGAGTTGTAATGAAAAGAAAAGAGAAATAATAACGAGCTGCATTGTTGAAATATAATGGGCTGCATCTTGCCCTCTGCTGAGCTGCTTTACGAGGGATTGGGGAAATGGCAGGGAAAAGGGCAGGAGAAATTTATTTCTGAAGTGCCAAGAAGCAGAGTTTGTTCCTCAGAGGATCTATAGATTGGGAACAATGATAACCCTTTTGTATCCTACTGTCACACTCTGGGGATTAATGCTTATCAAACCTTGGCAAACGTCCAGCAAGTCAGTAAGATGTGTGCACAGCAATGGTATTGTATTTTTGAGAGATTCTCGTCTTCACTCATAGTTTTAGGGAAGCTCATTGGTTATACTTAAATATATGCCCCTTTTTACCTGACAGAGACGTGAACAACCTGGCAAATTTCATTTGGACAGATCTGACATTGTGAAGCTCCTATTCTGTTTGCATTCAAATATTTATGAAAAAGACAAACAGAAAAAAAAACCTGTGTTTTTTTTGATGCCTTGATTTCTTCCTGACTGTAGAAAACGAGCCTGTTTTATAAAACTTGTCCTGGTGCTGACTACCACGGACTGCCCAAGCAATGCTTCTATATGACAGCACAGAAATTTCACCTTTAGTAATCACTAAATATCAGAAAGACAAGGCTCTTGTATAAATATCTTGTAAAAAAGGAAAAGAAAGGAAAAAAAAGACATTGTGCTGTTAAGCCAATGCTAAAGCTGAAGAGACAGAATGGTAGTTTCACCTTTTATACTGATTCTACTACTAATTTAAAAATACCTGTTGCCTTTGCAATGTTTAGATAAAAAATTATCTTTCTAGGTAATAGTTTTATTCCTCTTTCCATGCTCTGTCCTTTCACTTCTGCTCAGAAGCACCTTGTTTCACAACTGCTCTCATTACAATTCTGGGACCTTCCCTGGAGTAAGGAGCAGCATGATATTAGTGGAGAGGTACAAGAGTGTGATTGTGCAAACAAAATGGGAGCTGCGCTTCTTGGAAGAGCTTTGCCTTCCATCAGATGCTTCTAATGTCATTCGCAGTGTAGGAAAACAGAAATGGCAATAGAACAAATTCCTGTGACTTTTGCTCTCTCCTCCAGACCACGGAGAGCTTTGTTCAATTATGAATCCTGCCCTGAAGTCTGAGGGTGAAAACTTCCTGCAATAGGAAATGAAGAAATAGGCTCTGTGGGGCAAGGTAGATCAGAGATGGCTCTCTGAAGTACTTGAAAGATATACTGATGTGGGCTCTTTTTTGCCAGGACAGAGAAAATGCAGTGAGTGAAGCACCACGGACACTAATGAGTTGTTTTTGTCTAAGGATACAAATATCAGAAACTGTCCCAATAACAATGGTCTTCACTGCAATTTGGTGACTTAAGTCAGGATTATTACAATTTCCTGCCTCTATATGTAAAAATTGCAAGAAAGAGTGAAACTCCTCAAAGTAGAAGATTTTGCTTAAATACATCTGCTTGTACATCTTGCAATTAGCCATCACCAATTTCCTTTTTTTATTGCACTCTTTTGTATGGGGAAGATCCTTATCTTGATTAAAAATTATAAAATTAATCCAATAGGCATCCCTGGGGAACAGAGCAAGACGGGATTCTGATCTCTGTTCTCAAGGCTTTATTTTTGCTTTTAAAAGATATTCGGGTTTTAGACAGAAATAACCCAGGTAACTGAAACTAAGTATGCCTTCCAGGCTCAGCTGAAAGAACAACTTGCTAACGTTCATTGCCAGGCTCTCTCTTCACTGATGTCCTTTTGATCCCTTTTACATTCCTTGCTAAGCAGTGGTCCTCTCTCTGCCTTTTTACCTAGTAAATGTTATTTTTAGTTGACAGAAAACCCAACAAGCTCTGAAGGATCTGACCTGCTTGAGAAATATCCAGGCTATAAGCTCTGACACTGAATGGGTAATGGGGTGGTAATTCAAGCCTTGTTATGCCTACAGCGAAGGGAAGAATATTATGCAAAGTCATACAGTATGATCTACATCATCAGTCAAACAGGATAACGTTTACAGTATGCATAAAATGTTATAGATCACATTCTAGTTTTCAAATAATTTTGTATCACAGAAAGAAATGACCTTGTAAAATCTTGGTAAGTGAAAATCCTGAATAGAATCCTGATCATGTAAATATCAACAGATCACCCCATAACTATGCATAGATTTTTGTTTTCTCCGCTGCCCCTTGCTTTAAAAGATTAGAGGTCAAACTCAGTAATTTCACATCACTGTTTTTTATCCTCAAAACTCCATTATTCACCAATTGTCTCTATATCTTCTCTACACAAAACATAAATAACACCAGTTTCTAGCTCCTACAGTGCTTCGCTGAAACAACTGCCTCTGTGGATAACACAATGATTATGGGCAAGACCAGACATTCTGGCAGGAGAAGAGAAACATGGGAGAAAATCGAACCTGCTTCCTCTGCATCTCTTCTCACTGTGAAGGTCACTTGTCTTCAGAATGATCTGGGGAAGTCTATGGATGCCAGTGTTGCCAGCTGGGAGACAGCTAGCCAGCAGAGGAAATAAACCCATTCTTCTCTCTGAATTGCCAGAACCATGCTCAAAAGCACGTAGGGCACAGACCTCACCACGGTGACCCAAGCGTACATTACCTTTGCCAGTTTCTGTACCTTTCTAGAAACAGGAACACACCACTGAGTATACAATGCAGCCCAGATGCGTAGAAAGACCACATGCTATAATATCAATGATATCAGTTAAAAAATAAATACATCTATTGAGTCCTTTGAAAACTGAACAATATAGGGTACACCAAAGAGTGGTCCAGGGAAATGCTTTATGATACAACACAACTTGCACAAGGAAGCTTCATGGAAAAATTCTATTTTTGCGAAGATTCATGGATATCCACAGTACAGAACCTTTGAAAAACAGTAGTGTAAGAAGTCCTCTGCAGTAAATAAAATTTGACTCTGTAAGTAATCTGGGTGGTCAGCTCAAAACTTTTTTCCTAGTTTTCCTCTTACTCAGAGGAAATCTATGAATATCATACCCATTTTTTTTTGTACACGCAAATCCAGTTTTACAGAAATCATAAGAAATCGGAGAATGTAAGAAGTTTTGGTGGAAACATTTTTATCTATCCTTATAGGTGACTACTGTGTAATGACTCTGATTCTTTTCCCACAGAGCTTGGTGTGAATTATCAGTTCACTGATCTACAAAACCAGGGTGAAAAAAGAACTGGGGCATATATCAGAATAATATATTAAGTTCACAATAAATAGCTTTGACAGTGAATGATGATCTGGGAATTCCTTCCACAGTAAGCTCCTTATCCTCTGGTTTCCAAAAACATCAAGGATAGAACTTGGCAAAAAGTTTAATGGTCCCATTGGAAGAAATTATACTATCAGATTCACCCTTATTTTCCCAAGCCTGTTTCAGGTCAATGAAAATCATCTCAAAAAAAAAAAAAAAAAAAAAAAAGAAGAGGTAGCATCCCATCCTATGTAAGGTCATAAACTCAAGAGGTTTTGTCAAGAAAAGGTTCCCTCCACCACAGATACCTCACTTCTAGGGTAACTCAGGTATTGCACAATTATATAAACCAGGAGAATCCCTACAATGTTGGCAGGGCACCGCCGGGATGCCTTTTGCACCCCAAGCACTCTCCAGGGCACTCCTCCCTTGCAAGGGATGGAAACTAAAATCAATAGCTTCACTCATGTTGTACTGTGCACTTCACACAAGTTGCTAGAATGATCAGAAAATTACATCTGCATCCCTGCTTCACTGACGCACTTTCCACATTTCCCACCTCATGTTAATACAAACACAGTAAAGAATGGATAAAGAACTGGCACCTTAGTCGGTGTAAAGAGTCAGTTCGTGTCACCAGCTGTCACACTGCAAAGAACAAGCAGTTATCACCACGTGGACCTTTTTGCCTTACTCTCCAGAACATAAAGAATTCCTCCTAAAGACAAACTGGAGTTATTTCTTTACTACATAAAAAGAATAGAGACTTTAATAACGAAATATAGAATCCCAGATTCATATCTATAAACATTAACCATAATTGCAATAGCGGGAACTTAATATAACTCCGGATTTCACCAGGTTGGTGAACCACCATCACCAATCTCTAATCAACACATCTATTCACAACAATTTTTTATTATTTGGCTATATCTAATCCTGCCTCTCTCATCTGGCTGGACTCAAAAGTGTCTCACCAGACACTCATGACCTGAGCAGGTTTCACTCATCCACGCTGCACACTGTTGGCTGCAGGACAGGACAGCTAAATGTCCTCAGTTAAAACAGTCATGGGAACAATGACGACAACTCCTCATTTTTTAGCCCAACCTGTCATTCATCTTTTCATCAAACAGCTTCAAGGTACAAAAAGTAAAAAAAGCTTTTAGTGTACCTTTAAGACAATAATGCCCCTACTTTCTTTTTCATTACTTCTTAGAGTGGAGAACTCTTTAATGTTCATCACTATTCAAACTTGTTTATGATGCCTACATATCTAAAACAGAAAAGCAGAGGCATGCAAGGCATAGGATTTGTGTAGTACAAGATCTCCAGTTGTTGCCCTCTAGAAACACAGATTAGCGCAAGTGGCAAGGCAGACAAGCCAGGGGTGATCCACAGTGGTCAGAAGTCTGGCCATGAGAACATCTTCTAAAGACAACACATTTACAAAATGCAGGTCTTGCTAAGCAGACAAGCAGCACTCTCTTAACCACCTTTGAAAACACCACCTTTGAGGAAAAAAACCCATTAATTCACACTGATTACTACACAGTAGTTTTGGAAGGATACCTACCGTGGTAGGAGAAGGAAACAGTAAGCACAGCTGGGTAGTGCCATGAGAGAAATTCAATCTTTGTTGTGATGAGAGCCTTTGCCCTCAATCCCACGCTCCTTCTCAAATATGTCAATCTTTTACAACATTATATAGAAATGAATATCACTGAAAAGGAAGGAAGGAAGGAGACACACATGATGTGGTACTGCCCCGTGGGAATAAAAGAAACACACATCAGGCATTTCCCATTCTCCTCCATCCAGTGATATGCATGAAAAGTAATACTGCACCAGCACTGAGAATAAATCAGTCCGATTAGCCGATAGGTACTGGTTGAACACTGCAGGAGTGTAGCATGGAACCCAATAAGGAAGAGTTTCAAATTAAAATCCACTACTCTTCTCATGTGTAGGGTCATGAGCAACAGAGAGACCAGTCCCTGGATCGCTCTGACAGGTGGATTTCATCTGCATGAGCGAAGTGATGGGTATGTGCTCTGTAATGAACATGAGCCTGGTGACGTGATGGCAGGGAACCATCGCTAGTCCTATGCTACAAGAAGTCTGATTTAGATTACCCCACTTTCTGTCAGTGTTAGATAAGTGAAAATGTATAGTCTTGTTCTCTATACACTCACATAAATTTTATGCAGCTGTTACTACATTTTCAGTGAAAAAACGTGATTTATAATCATTGTAAGCAGGAGGAAGATTAAGACTAAAATATCTCTAGTGAAATAGGTGTTCAAAGAGTTTAGTGAATAGTTTGCTATGAATAATTAATTTGAAAAAATTGGTATTTTTCCCTAGTCCTGAACAGCCCAAGAATAGCGTGTGAATGTTTAATGTTTATATGCTACTTGCAATTATTTGTGAACTACATCAAGCAATTTGTGGTCTACACATAACTCAAATAGGAAATTATGATTATTAAATAAAATACAGAATTTACAACTCCCATAGAAAATTATGTCTTTTGACTAATTTATGTAACGAGCTTAGCTAGTCTGCCCTTCATGGATTTCAAACTGCATGTTCAATATTTGCAATTATCTGTGCAAGCAGCAGTTACATAAGTCATCTGATCGGTAACAGAAACGCTACCATGTGGGATGCAGTCAAAATAGCCAAACCAGCACATTCTACAATTTCAAACAATTCAGAAAATACTGAAGCATGCAGTTAAAATTCACAGCTGAGTCTTTTCTGTTCAAAAGCACAGGGGTAGGAAGCTTTTCCCTTCTTCAGTAAGCACTACTGTCTACAGACATACATGGAAGAAGTGGTACAAACGTGAGGTATTGCTTGTTCTTTATTTTTGTTCAGAACATTTAGTGTGTTGCTTAATGTTTTTAATAGGTAAGCAGCACTGATGTGTTGCCTGAAGTTTGTCACTGGGACTGAAGAGGGAATGGGGTGCAGCAGGAGAACAAGCAGCTTCGCACATGTGAAAGAAAGGCTTGGGAAAGGTATGGGCATGGACAGCCAGTTGAGACAGCTTGAAAGAAGATTTGGTCCAATTTTCAGGTTGGGTAAAATTTCCCCTATTCCCCTTTTTGAAACACATTTGAAGGTAGGATGTGAAAATCTAAATGCTTTTGATCACATCACCCTAATGATAGTTGCTGACCCCCGACCAAACTGTGGCCTCACTGAAACATACGGGAGCTCGGTCTTTAGCTGGGATGGAACCAGGATTTCCTACTTGATCCTTACAGTCATGGTTGTGCTCTTCCTCTCTGTTCTTACTAAACCGTCTTACTAGACCCTTTTCTTTCTAACTGCTTTATGTCTCGTCCACATTACTCCTAGATATTTTTACCTAGTCAACTGAACAAATCTGAAATAAGCCCAAATTTGACACAAACCAACCTTCACTGGCTCATTATAACAGGCTGTCTCTTGTTGGTGTTGGATGCTCTGCAGAAAAGGAGGAACTGAAGAGCACCATAAAGCACGCTTAGAGCAAACAGCCCACTGCTAGCATATATACGACAGCAGCTGAAGTGATTCCTAAAAAGTTTGCCCCAGCTTTGGCACAGTAAAGCATGACTGTGTCAGCAATGGGCATTTCTTTACTATGGGAAAGCATCTCCACTAAACTGCAGTGCTGCCTACCACTTCTAGGTTGTTTGAAACACTGAGAAGGAGATAGCAATATATTAGAAACAGAAAATAAAAAATAAGTGCTTTGAAAATATATCCAGATAATAGATCAGTCTCTCCTATTATCTGCTGCCTTCTACCTTCAACAACCCCATGAGTTCTGGACATGTTTTCTTTATAATTAATATTTTTAGTGTTGTCATTTTCCCTCTCTCACCTCCTTATGTTCTCTTACTACTTTATTCAGCAGTGAAGGTGGCAGTTTTTAAATGTGAGAAGTACTGAATGTTAAGGACTAAAAATTCATATTCAATCACTGAAATTACTGCCCTGAGTTTCCCCTGAACATACAAATCTTATTTTGCTGTGGATGGAAATGATTCTGATGGTACTCCTATTCACATCCGTGTAATACAGTTAAGGCTATTGAGGTTTGTGGTATTATCCGCAGGTTAAACTGGTGAGTTAAGAGTGAGTCTAGTTATCTGCAGAGTGGTAATGATGTCTCCTCCACAGTCATGTATGTAGACAGGTACCTCCTTAGTTATTTCCTGCACAGAACTATGTCTCCTTCTGCACTTGCAACTCCTCCCTTCGACTCACTTCATCTCCTTTGTGAATCTATTCCATCAGAGCCTGTTGTAATCCTTTATCATGAGCACATGGGTGAAATCTGAGAAGTGGGGTGCTGGTTGCTCCGCGGGCCATTCCCTCTCCCCCATCCGCATGCACCCTATCGTTGTAAGACTCCACGGGCCACACTCCCTCAATCTGCTAATTGCTCTTTTGCCTTGAAGAAAATTGGCAAGTCTACCAGAGGAAAAAGGCAAATTTTGTTTGCCTTAAACATTAAAAATTACACAATGGTACATACTGCCAATTTTAACACAGAATTAGTACCTTCACTTCTGCTTCCCTGACAACTTGAATGAAAAGCAAATGATGTTCTGCGTGTGAATTAAAAACTCTCCTATTTGACTGAATGCGTCTGATGATACCATGATAAAGAAAATACTGGTGAGTTTGAAGGCAGTACTGAAATGCATAATGGTAGAAACACAAACTTTTTTTCTAAATAAGAAGGTGCTTTAAAGAAGTACTTTAATGAATTTGCTTTAATGAAGGACTAATTGCCTCCAATTGATGACATTTGAAAAAAGATGTTACAAGCAGCTTCTTATCCAGAAATTACCAGCCAAGATCAATAAACAAAACATAAAATGTAGGCATATTACTGATGCAGATACTGATGCAGATAATGTAGGCACAATACTGCCATAAACGGTTGAATTTGGTGAAAAAGCTGATGAAATAGAATAGCTGATGTTAATTCTATTGAGGCTGACTTCAAGTAGCTAGTGTTCAACCAGTTTGGTTTTTATATGGCCTTGAAAGATATGCCAACTATAGCTGCTAAATCCATATTGCAATTAGAAATGGTTACCTTTGTTGATCAAAAAAAATATGAAATGGAAGAAAAGAAAAATAACATACCATGTTCACACACAAAACAAAAAGAGCTATATCAGGGACATCAGGGAAGGTGGAATACTATAACAACACATTTTCTATTGTTATACTATTCCACCCACCTTAATGGAGAACCCTTCGGTGTGGCTACGCCATAGCCTTTCGAATCCAGATTTCCTCCCACTTTCATGGTGTCACATGGCTTTCGTTGCTCAATGTATTCATTCATGGTGGACTCCAGCAGGAAGGCAAACTTGCCCTTGGATTTGCGGACACGAGCTACTCCCTCTGCAGTAGTCCTAGTGAACACTGATGGCTCAGCTGATTTCATGTAGGTCCACATCTTTTCATACACTGCTATTTTTGATCTCTGGAGAAAATTAAAAAGAAGCCAGAACAAAAGAATGTTGCAAGATTTCAGAATGGCACTGTTCAAAATAAAAGCAATCATACTCAATTTTTCAAACAACTGGGGTTGGGAAAATCATACTTGGATAAGGATTTTCTTTGAATTCCATGACTATTTTAAAAGAAACAAGAAATAACAATATCAATACTATAAAATCAGATGTTATCTTTAGGTCCAGTTTGCCTCTAGCAGCCACAATACAATAACTGCAAAGCTAAGACCTGAATTTACTTTTAGATAAAGGCAGTTCACACAGTCAAAGTGTTGTGAACTGTGTAGGGAATTATATATGAAATAATAGATATCCACAATAAACCTGTATGGGAAAAAGAAACAATAAAATAATCTCCCCATAAATGCTGAGCTGAATCTTGAAGCATTTTTCAGGTCTAACACCCACTTCTTACACCATCAAAACCACAATAGCTTAAGAAAGATTTCTGCTCTCAACAGTCAGAGTCCAGAATTCATTCAACTTACATTCAGAAAGGCTGCACATTTCAAGACATGGTTCACAATAAAAGATGGAAACAGCAAATTGGACCAAATATGCTATTAAAGGAAATAAAATGCCCTAAGCATTTGTCTTAGCAAAGTATTAGGTATGTTTTTAGAACCGCAATATCAGTGGATTTATTTTAAAGACTCTGATCCTGCAAGTAACTGAGTAAGAAATGTGCTTGCTCAAAAAATGTGCAAGAATTCATGTCTTAGAGTGCATTAGTTGGAAATTTTCCTGTCTGGGAATGCATAGTCTAACCACAAGTGAAGACTTAAGCAAAAATAAAACTTAATAAAAATAAAAAGAAATAACAATTTTCATAGGAAGGAAGGAAGGAAGGAAGGAAAGAAGGAAAAAGGAAATGCTGTCAGGCTGAGAAGCTGCCCATGGTCATTAGATTCGTTCAACAACTCCTTTGCTTCCTCCACCAACAGGGATACATACATGCAAACCAGCAGTGCATCAGCTGAACACTATACAGTGTTTTTATTTAATAACAGATATCATTTGTCTTCTCTTATGCATGATGCAAAAAGGACTTTTTAACCCAATGTTCAAGTCAGCTTTTATTTGAGTCAACAGGAGTATCTAGCTAAGCAAGATTTGTTCTATGAGCTCATTTCTACGCCGTGCTGAGCACTCCAGGAAAATATTCGTTATTATAAACCCCCAAAACAAAAGGCCTTAGAATATTTAAACAAATACAAAATCCTATAATCTAGGTATTATTTAAATTGACAATAGCTTTAAAACGCCTGCAACTGAGCCTTTGTATAGGTAATTTCCCTGAAGCACTTCTTTTTGCCAGTTACTGAATGATTGGTATAACTTGAAAGTAAGTGGCATTTAACCAGAAATGTTCAATAAAAAATGCCATATAACAGAATAAGATAAATTATCATTGCTTTTTTAGCTTGTCCGTATTCATCATTTTATCTTTCTGTCAAATATAACAAAACTTATATTAACAACAACTGTGCATGTCCATAATCACATCCTGCCTTGTCACCCTCTCTTTCCACTGTAGTTACAGCTACTTTTCATTTACATAATAGTGGCTGAGAGCAGAGTGTAAGCTAAGCCACTCGTATTCTTTTTGCCTTATGCTGATATAAGTTCATGGATTTAAATTTAAAGAATGAAAAAAAAAACATGGAAGAGAGCAGTAATGAATCAGGCATCATTTCAAGAATGTTTACATGCCTTCGTCTGCCTTCACTTCCAATAATTTTTTACATCTTAACATCCATTTCATCAGATTCTTCATAAAGTAAACATCTAATAGGTCACTTTCCTTCAAAATTAAAAACACACAACACATAAAATAGCTCTACTAGTAAGAGGAGATAATGCCCTGTAACAATAGAAAAAGGTTACATTTAAATCTATTTTTTTAGGATCTAGTTTCCTTTGCCCATCAAGAGACAAAAAAGTATGGCAAGTCTAACAAGGCATCTGCTCTGTAAGAACATTTTCTTCTCCCAAGCTTTCATTTATTAATATTCAATTTCTACATGTCAATCCAAAGTGAAAATTGAAGAGTGAACCAATAGATATTCCTTATTATCATATGAGGAAACATTACAGCTTTCCCCTGCAGTCAGCCAAGCTAGGATAATTTACATGAGTAGGACTGCTAAAACTAAGTTCTTTTCTTCTTGAGCAAGCTGCTCAGAAAATGCAACGCTCACTGTGGCCAAAACAGGAAATAAGTAAATATCTAATAGTATCAAAGTATTCTTTTTCTTTACGTTGGCTTTAAAATAACTTTTCCCTTTTCTGTTCTCAATCTGGAATCAATGCAGACTGAATAGTTGTTCAGAGTTTCTGACATTTTGATCAGAAATGATCAAATGATGAGAACATGTCCAGAAGGCTCATCAGCCAGATAGTAATCACTGACAGAAAAGTTACACATGACTTTAATCCCAAAACTGATGGTGTTTGCTTCCAACCACACAAAATGCTAGACTTGGGAAACAAGTCTTCTACTATTGTTTCAGGCTAGGTCTTAATCTATGTATTATGCAAACAGTGTTTGTGCAAATATTATCTGTCAATGACATTTTATCTTTGTCCCTGTTTTGTGAAAAATATTTTTAGAAATAGTGCATATAATAGCATTAACAATCACTATACTGTTACAGAGATCAGAAATCGTTTGATAACAGGGCCTCAATTACACCATTTTAAAAAAAGTAATCAACATAGTCTAAATCTTGATATATCATAGAATCATAGAATCATAGAACCACAGAATCACAGAATGGTTTGGGTTGGAAGGACCTTTAAAGGTCATCTAGTCTAATCCCCCTGCAGTAAGCAGGGACATCTTCAACTAGACCAGGTTGTTCAGAGCCCCATCCAACCTGAACTTGAATGTTTCCAGGGATAGGGCATCTACCACCTCATCTCTTAACCCTTTAAGATTAAAGTGAAAGAATGGTTGTCATTATAGATGGAGAAAGAATCTTCTCTTTAAGGAGAGATCTTGCATGAAATATTGATTTAAACAAAAAAGTATCTATGTTTACAGGATGATTTAAAAGAATAATGAAATTTTGTGACCAAGACTGGTTTTATGTCAAAAGACCTGACCTCGTTACTTCAAAATAATGGCTTGTAAAAGTGTTTTGAAACTCTTAAGAAAACAACACCATTCCTTCGTTCTTTACTGTTTCCTTGGGAATTAATTTTTGCGTCATCACCTAAAAAAAATGCAAGCACTGGATACTCCTGACAACACAACAAGTTAATAAATCCAAAGTTAAATAAACCTGCCTGGTCCACAGCATCATGTTTTTAACTATCATCACAGCTTTATTCTAGTTGAAAGAACTATTTGTATGCACATACTGTGGTTACCACCTCAGCTTGTTATGGTCTGAAACTGGAATTCCTGGAATTACATACCTAACTTTCCACAAATTGAACTAAAGAAGAATATATGGGTTAAGCATAGATGAATATAAACAATGAGTACTGAGGGATTATACTCTTTTCAAGAAAATAGGAAATCCAGCCATCTCAGGATCAAAATATTTCAATTCTCAGACAAGCCTCTTGTATCTTAATGTCACCATTTTTGTAGACACCTGATGTGAAATCAGGGCTTCTAGGGACCACAAGCTGAATTTCTAGCGCTCGGGATAAAAAATAAGGCTCCCTGAGAGCATCTGTAGTGTCATATTTAGGTGTATACTAACACCCTGGCTATAGAAGACAGGTGTAGTTAGAAACCTATCACTGAACTGTATCCATTAAATAATGACGTACCAAGCACCTCGGCCATTTCAGTGGGGCCCCTCTAGAGTTGATGCAAAGAGGTGATTTATTTCAGCATAACACACTTGTCCCATACAGGGTACACAGGGGTGCTTTTCTTTCTCCAGTGTCTACAGAAGAAATCTAGAAAACTAGCTTAGACTAAACTCCTTGTTCAGCTTCATTATGCGAAGGCTCAACCACTGTACATTGGTTAAGTGCCATTTATATCTTATAAGGCATCATCTTTTTTAAAGCTAAGAGAAAATATTTGCAAGTTCTTCTATGAGGATATCTCTTGCAATAAAAAAAGATTATTTCATTCCAGATCTTTTGGGGTCACTCAGCAGCTGCCCTGGAATTGATACTGCCTAGTCCACAAATCCCATCCGTAATTTTGTTAATGATTCATTGAGTCCAGTTTGGCCAAACTGAAAACAGTCAAGGTGTGTGGAAGTACCTAACAACGCACAGTCCCCTTTCTCAATTGGACAATAAGAAGAAATTATCACTCCATCTTCCTTTCTTCTAAAAATACCTTAAACTGCAACTTTCAGATAAATAATGCTCCTAAACTGTATTTTCCAAGGAAGGATTACTGTCTCACAGCATTTATTCAGAGCCATGTTCAAACACTAAACTCACACACATTGAGTCAGCTAGGCTTAACTTTCATCTGCTAGAGACATGAAATAGAGCAGGAGGGACTGTTTATTACATACTCCTTGTGATGCCCAGGCTCCCTGTTTTCCATCTGGCAAACAATGAGGATTACATACCAACCACACTAACACAGGAAAGCAAATGAAAATGAAGTAATCAATACAGACAGCACAGACATTTGAATGGCTATTTAGGCTATTTCCTAATGCTCCAACCGCATGCCCCCGAGATATATTTTCTCTTTATTATTCATCCGAAAGTCAGCAAATTAAAAAATGCGTTTCCTGCCCACCGTCCAAGACCCTAAAGCAAATCCATAAGCAGAAACAAAACCTACAATACGCCATATTATCATCACAGGCTTTCAATGCTACACATCATTTCAGTACTGTAGCTTCAAATGAATCAATAGTGCAATGCTGCTTTAATTATCAGTGGCTTCAGTATCCCTTGAGGCACCTCTTTTGCCCGATGTGACAGGATCAATAAGCTTTCCACAAATTAAAATAACTGAAAACTCCAAAAAATGGTGTTGTGGGGGTAAAAATGTAGCTAAAGTATTGCAGGAGTTACAAACTATATTACATATAATTTCAAAGTAACATTATTTCACCCTTCCAAGCATCTTATAAGAGCAGTCGGTAGGGAGAGCTGCTCTAACAGACATGCCAACTTACTCTGAAGAACTCTTTGGTTGACCCTGAGTCCAGTGTCCCATAAGCAATTTCGGTTTGTTTGGCAAGGTCTTCTGCACTTTCTATGGGCGAGACCATTCGCTCAACAGTCAAGAAAGCAGCGAGGTTAGCAGTGTAGGATGAAATAATGATGAGCGTGAAGAACCACCAGACACCTCCAACAATGCGACCTGAGAGGGATCTAAACACGAATAAGATAATGCACATTTTCCTGTCTTTTAAGCCACGAAGAGAGATAGAGAAAGAGAGAAGGCACCATTATTGCTGAACACGTATCATTAGGTAGGTGTCAATGGAAGGGAGATAATTTGCATTTTAAATACCAATAAATGCTTTTTTCTCTTGAATATTAATGCCTACAGTACACAGTATGCTGTATTAATACATATCATGCACATAAAGAAGTATGAACTCTCTTGAAAAGTAATCCCAGTATTGTTGTTATTTCAGGAAATGCCTAACAGCAAAAATTTTGTCAAAAATACTGGATAGGTAATCTCTTTTTGGAGACAAAAGTAAAGCATGGGAGCTGCAAATCAGTAGATTTCTCTGGGTCCTCTTAAAAAAAAAAGACACAAAAGGCTTTGCACATGGATTATGATGGCTCTAGGATTAAAATGTTCCTGTCACCCAAACTTATCAAACATTCTGCAAGCTACTGCCATCATTTGAACTTTCACATTTTTCTTATTTAAGCAGCAAGCATTTTGTAGTAATAGAGATACTTATGTTAAGTAAAAAAGTATATGTTCCATTTTAATACCTGTAATTTGATGAGAAGGCTGTTGAGAAGTAATGTACATCCAGTTTTAAACAGCAGCAGTTTTATTGCTACCTTCAATAATAGCAGAGTTAGGCCAATGCTGAACACCCTCAAAATCTCACTGTTAATGGCTAAAATGAAGCATTCAAGTTTGAGTGATTGGGTCATAATGTTTAATTAAGAAGCTGTAGTTACTGCACCCTAAAGTTCCAGAACATCTTAAAAGGTTGAGAAATTCAGGACTGGGATCACATATTACATCTGAGGCACACACTCTGCAAGGCATAGCTTAGCCATACAGCGTGGCTTCTCAGAAACAGATGGTCAAATATTCTCTTTCTCATAGATAGTGATATTCTGGAAGCATTGCTGTAGAACTTCATAGGGAACAGAAATGGGACATTCACTCATGCAAGGCAAATATTCACCACAACAGTGTACATTTCATAATTGTAATACAATAGAACTAATTTAGCAGCAACAGAGTTCCTCTGAAGTCAACTCAGTGGAATTGCCCCAGTGTATAGCTGCTGTTTCTGAGCACTGTTTGTGGTTTATGCACATTGACATAAGTAAAATAATAGTAATGACTGAAATTCAAAGCAGATTCTCTGTTGCCCTTATCATAGCTATTAAAAAAGAAAAAAAAAATGAAAAGGCTTCCTAAAGAATGAACTTCAAAACACTTCCAGGAAAATAAACGAAGGAAGACTTTAAGCTTCAGTGTTGAAGATAAAATGCAAATGTAAAAAGATTTGACACAAACCTTGGGGAAATATCACATCCTTGTTGCATAAAGGCACCCAGGGAAAACCAGAGGCTGTTGAATATGCCAAACTCATTGGGAGGCTGGTCACTGGGTCCTTCTTTCCCATCCTCTGGTTCTTCTGTGTGCCACTCATACGGGCTAAACCTGCTAACTAGGAACAGGACCACACTGACACCAATGTAGGCAAAGACTATGCACATCCAGATCTCATACGCCAAAGGGTCCAAGAAGGAAAATACTCCTGGTTTAGATTTCTGGGGCTTTTTGATCATAATGGATATCCCCAAACTCATAAAAGGCTTAGAAAAATCAATGACCTCTTCTCGTACCAAAGTGATGGTCAGAGGCGCAACAGCAATCTCTGCTTTCTATAAAGAAAAAAGAAATATAGATGTATAGATTAATTGGGGTTGGCTTATACACTCAGCTAAGCAGCTAATTCCAAAGGTATGTCATTAACATCAGGACACTGTGGCTTAAATGCTCTTTACACCATTTTTCTGTTTCTTTCCATCACAGTCTATATTTACTCAATATGCTTTTAGTAAAACATACATATTGCAGGTTTTTATTTTACAGAATTATGGAAATACTTAATTTTCCTGCTAAGGAGAAGACTCTTTAACCTTATAGACGTAGGCAGCAGTGTAGGTAGATCATTTTAGGTATTAGTTTAGATTTAAAGTAAAGGAATTCAAGGAAGAATGAAAAATGAGAATGACACGATTGCCAGTGCATGTATAGAGACTTTTTTATAAGATTCCAGAAACAGTCATTTATTATCATATTTTCATAACATACACTGATTCTTCAAGTGAAGCCAGCTCATAGACTCAAGGAAGTTCCAAACAGCATGAAGCAGCAAAGGTGATTAAATATTGATGTGATGACGCAATACTTCACACAGTTGTCTTGGGGGAAAGGTAGTTCAATAGGAATGAAACAGGTTTTAAACTATGCAAAAAGGCAAGCACACAGAAAACAGCTGTGCAAAATCATGCAATCAAAGGATAAAAAATGTGCTGAATCCATTCCCATTAGAGACAGGAATAATTTTTAATATGTTTCTCTAATATGTTTGTAGAATGAAGATGCCAGTCTTGAATGAATTGTTATTGATCATGATGGTGATTATGGCTGCTAACAATGACGTCTGCATGAACTGTAAGGTAATGCAGCTGTGCCGGTGGGTCATTTCTGTCATTAGGGACTCAACATTACATTAAGGGTTGCTCCTTGCCTTGCCTTGCCTTTTTTGCCTTGCCTTTTACGCCACAGCTGTCATTACAGCAGTATTTAAGATGGGAATTTTAAGAGGAACTGGGACAAAAGATGCATAGGTGGGAGGGGAACAGATGCAGAAACTGCTGAAACCTTTTTCATGTTCATCATTGCCGTGCTGTATCTAGGTGGATTCACAGAGCAGAGCCCGTGCTCTGTGACCAGTGTGGACTTCTACACAGCTTATGGGCTAAGGAGGGTAACTGAGGATATTTTGGGAACACTCTCCTATGAAGACAGGCTGAGAGAGTTGGGCTTGTTCAGCCTGGAGAAGAGAAGGCTCTGGGAAGACCTTCTAGCAGCCTTCCAGTAACTGAAGGGGGCCTACAAGAAAGCTGGGGAGGGACTTTTTACAGGGGCATGTAGTGATAGCATGAGGGGGGGATGGTTTTAAACTGAAAGAGGGTAGATTTAGATTAGATCTTAGGAAGAAATTCTTGACTGTGAGGGTGGTGAGACACTGGAACAGGTTGCCCAGAGAAGCTGTGGATGCCCCCTCCCTGGCAGTGTTCAAGGCCAGGTTGGATGAGGCTTTGAGCAACCTGGTCTAGAGGAAAGGTGTCCCTGCCCGTGGCAGGGTGTTTGGAACTAGGTGATCTTTAAGGTCCCTTCCAACCGAAACCATTCTATGATTCTATGATTCTATGACTTGGTGTTGGCTGCAAATAAGGCAGACTCACAACCTGCCTTCTGCATTGGCATTACTCTGCTTCAGGCCTCAATATATGAGAGAATCTGCCTGTATTTACCCCACCCCAGGCCCAGTCATCTTCAAAGGCACAATTAAGAGCTATTCATTAATCTCCATAATAGAACTGTCGTAATTTTATTTTCTAAATACTTAGTTGGCCCAAATTCATCTTATGGGGTAGCATCTTCAGATATAGTACATAGCCCATAGTTTAGCAAAGCATTTAAGCATGTTTGCCTTTTAGGATGTTCTTAAGGACATTCATACTCAGTAAAATATACAAGGATATATTTAAATCCCATCAATTTCAATGAGATTAAAACATGCTGAAAATTAAGGATGTGCTTAAATAGTTTAATTCAAGTGTTATATAAACAGCTGGTGTGATGAAGAAAAAAATGAATTGAAATGTAGGCTTTTTTGTCACCTCACAACTTTGAAAGAGATAAATGCATTTAAAATTATATGTTTTTCTTATTTTATACACTAAGTTATACTGAGCTATATATATTTATGGAACTTAATTTAAAACTAAATTCATGTAGTTAAAATTTAAACCTATTTTGGAAAGTGTATAATTTTGAATAATTCAAAAGAACTGACTCATTCCAGTGCAGTGGCCCAAAAATGCAAATTTGTATTAAAATTTCTATATATTAATCACCAGATTATATCTGTCATTCTGAAATAGTTGTGATGCAAACACATCATAATTTTATGTAAAGATATTATAGTTTAAGCAACACAATTAAAATCATAATTTTGCAAGCATATCAGACATTATCTCTGGTGATGATGTCTTGGGTAAATGTTATGATAATATTGCTAGTTCTCTGAATTTTAATGTAAATTTTGTAATACAAGGCATTTTTAAAAATTTGGCTTCTTGAAGTCTTGTGATTACATAAGTCTGACTGAAAGATATTTTAGGAAGATAGGTACTATATGAGGAAAAATAAGAAGTCTAAAATATAATTTTAAATATCCTGAAAATTGTACAGCAAATTTGGTTTCAGTAGTCTAAGGATTGCAGGATGTTTTGGACCACTGGCATTGTTGCATATTTTTGTATTTCATCTCACTCGTAAATTCTTTGTTTCTAGAAGGATGGTTTCCTTCCTTAGAGTCAGTGTCTTTTATATTCCTAAATTTCAGCTACTGTGAACGCCTAATGTGGAGTCCTTGAAATGAATTAACTGAAAGACTCAGGGAAACTATGATCTATTACTGTCAATCATCTCTGTATTTGTCACATAGTGGTATCTTCATTAACACAGTGTAAATAATAGACCTGGTCACTGGTCTTCAAAACTGTCAGTTAACACTTCATTTTTTGTGTCTGCAGATTGCTACTGGGATTAAAACAAAGATCCTTGAGGGTTGTTAGTTTTTAAGATGTGAGGTGGAAAAGTGCCAGCACCATTTTAGTGTGAATTGTGGAGATGTTAAAGACCTAATTAGCACACTGCATATTGTATGTGAAACAGTGGGTAAGAGTCATCTTACCAAATTTAAATGCTCACAGAGTACACACAGAACTAGAACTGCATCAGAAGTAGCTCCCTACACTACTTTAAGGAGTTAAAGAGGAGAAACAGGAACTTATCCCATTTCACTGTGATAGGGATCTAATGTCAGATTATTCATAATGTAGGTAAACCTGTTTCATGCCAATGAATGTAAAGGGACAGTACATAGATAGGTCACATTTAGATGCCAAATAATTGGAAAAAGTGCAGCCTCCCCAATCTGATCATATTATTTATTATTTTTGTAAGACTACTGTTTGCCACATTAAGGCCTACATAAACTCTTCTTTGTTGAAAGCTAAATAATGACAATAGCTGTGCATTATAATCATCAGCATTTGTGCTTTGCCCAGTTAATGTATACCATATAATTATGGATTTAAATGATTAACACTATAACAATAGTGTGAACTGTTCATTATTTTATTGCCAGT
Source organism: Nyctibius grandis (assembly GCF_013368605.1). Taxonomy (NCBI): domain Eukaryota; kingdom Metazoa; phylum Chordata; class Aves; order Nyctibiiformes; family Nyctibiidae; genus Nyctibius; species Nyctibius grandis. The sequence goes on from NC_090659.1 coordinate 110,144,417, forward strand.
GAAATCTGTTTTGACAAAGGCTAATGGTACTTTACACTTGAAGCAACGGCATCTTTAACAGCATTTCAATCAAGGCTGCACCACTACCAAGTACAGATGGATTCTGGATCCTTCCAAAGTTATACAATGGGGCAAGATTAAGTCTGATGGCAACAGATTTTTACTTTTCCAGAACATATTATTATAACCTTGTGAATAAAATCTATCCTTGGTACAAGTTGTATGAAGGTGGTATGAGAACAATCATGCAGGAAGCGATTTCAACTTCAGAAGCTCATGGCTTCTCAGATTTTAAACAGAAATGAGTTGTGACCTTTTGTGTTAAGCAGTGAAAGAACAGCATTCTGTGTCAGGAGAACGAATATTTAATTGGAGCTGACTGTTAGAGCATTTGGAAACACCTGTTACATGTGCTTAACGGTATTTCAACCCCAGCCAGCATTTCTTCCGTGAGGTTGATACCAAGGGCTATAGAGACCTGCATGGACTACTGCAGCAGGCATTTGGATAGATCAGGGACAAATTACCAAGATTTCCTGGTAGTTTTTAATACAGTGTTAAAAACAAAACAGGAAAATAAACACACACACCCCAACCTTCTGTACAGTCGTAGTAAAACTGTACACCACAGCACTTTATACACTGTTTCCCCTGGGACATGATGGAAAAATCAACTACATAGTTTAGGTGACAACCGAGCTGCTCTGTGCAGTATCTGAAGGTGTCCAGCTCTTAAAATGACCAATGGTGCTTGTGGGTCTCAAGGGAAAATGGGATAAAATTGGCACATGCGTCCACTCTCAGTAACACGGATAGGGCTAAGTGGAATTGCGGTATGGTGTAAAGAGCAGGAGAGGAGAGGAGCATTTCGTGTGGCACAGAAAAGGATCAGTCTCACTGGCTGGCAAAATACTGTCTGTTAATCCTTTAATGTGGTTGGGAATTAGAAGCTGTAAAATGTTTCTCAAATAGATTGTCTCGTTAACTTGCTAATTCAGTTGCAAATTCTGTCCCAATCCTGGCTGCATACAAAAAGCCCTGCTTGAAGCACAGCCAACTACTCAAGAGTACTTGTGTTTATGATTTTGGGATCTACCAAAGAAGATGAACATCCTATTATAGCATAGCTTTGCAGAAAAGTCTCTGGCTGAGTGATTTTTCTGCTTTCTCTATATGGAATAGGCCAGGGAACCTGATGTTCTGTAAATCGTCTGGCAAGGACTCAAGGAAGTTGCAGGGAGGATGCTTTTCATGGATTCCTTATGGAAATCTTAAGCAGCAAACTTTTATAAGTTAACAGGAAGAATGATTTCCTTTAAAGCTACACCTGCAAAAGTATATTAAACATGCTTGGAGTAGCTCTTGGCCTTAAAGGTAGCTGGCACAGGACAGTCTGTGTCACTACCATGAAAATTATTTAACCTCTAAACCAGGATGGCTACATTCAAGCTGCTTATAGGGAATGGTCTCTCCCCTATGCTGGTGTCCAGTTGGGCTCTGAAATTGTTTTGGAGAGTAATTATGGGCCAAAAATATAGTAAAGACCATTGCTGCAATTTAACAGTTAGGCAAGCAAGTTCCAGTGCCCAGGGACACTCCCTGGTATCACTGATACACTGGGGTAGATATAGCCTAAGGGAGCCTTTGGACAGTGCAGCAAATATACTCTGCAACAGTAGACTTCTGTTAGTTCTTTCAATAAAAAAGCAGCTCCAAGAGCTTTGCTGTGGCTCATTCACAGAGCTCAATTCCAGAATCACAATCAGACTGCAGCCTTCCTAAATGGAGAGTTGCGCAGGAGCTTTTAAACTTGGCCATCAAACCTTTAAAGAGCCTTCACTTCATTCTTTTCCATTATGAAAAAAGTGTTGACCATGTAGTCTGGGACATCTTCTTCGTACAGGTGATTTGCAACCGGTTCCTTATGCCTATAAGTTTTGTTGCTTTCAGCTACGTTAACAGCCACAGGTCACATTCCCATACTGGCATTAACCTCTGTGTGAACTTCCTAACAGCAATTTGTATTTCAGTCTAGCACTGGGGCAGTTTGGGTTTGATGAGGTAAATTTTTCAAGATAAATAAAAGGAAAAAAACCCCCAAACTGAAAACTAAAGTGTAATTTCAAGTTTTCTCTATAATTTTCAACTAGATGATAGGCCGCTGAAACTCTGCTACTAAAACTCTGTATCTGGGCAAGGGAATTTTCTAACAATATTTAAAATTACTCAGATGTTTTAAAAAACCTGCTGATATAAAACAGTGCATAGCCATTGACATCCATGTGATGGCTATTGCAATTAAAAGCCAGGCAAAGAGTCATCTCCATTTTGATAAAATAAGTCTGAAATAACCTTGACTTTTAAAATCCTGAGAGTTGAGCTGCTTCCAAGCCACTAAGTGGATATACATACTTGGTGATCATTCAGCCTTTCCACTCTTTAAAGACATAAGTGAGGCTGGCTCCTCCAAGAACTTCCAAGAACATACAGGGTTTTGTGAGGCTGGTATAACCTTCGCATTCCCATGTGGAGGGGAAATAAGCAAAACTCTGGGGCACCCTTTCCCACACTCCTACAGCACACAGACTGCTTCATGTTGAGGAGTCCCTTGAACTGATGCTAATGAAGAAGACACTGACAAAATTTACCAGCTATACTTAGCTGACAGAAGGGAACAGAAATGGAGCTGCTAAAAAAGCCACTAGGCTTTTGCCACACGTGGCCCTAACTGCCATCGGAGTTGTGAAAACTGCAACTGTGGATGGACCAACCAGTATGCACCAGTTTTTTATAGGGAGGTTGAGGCATGTCATGAGTTCATTGGCAGAAATGTTCTCACCTGAATAGTTTTACTTTTTTTTTTTTAATTTCATCACTGAAATGAAAAGTTCCTCTTAGAATTTTGGTATGTTCTTAGTGCAGATACTAGCAACTGCAGTTGTGAGCAAGCACAGCTCTGAGTTTTGCTACTTTTGGTAACACTAGATACTGCAAATATTTCTTTGGGTTTGTTGGAACTATTTTCATTAAATATTACAACTTATAGGTCAGCAGAATTGTTAACTGTTATGCTATTCTGAAGAATCCTTCTCCAGATCACTGTATAACATAATGCTCTTAGTTGCTGAACTTACCAGGTTTGCTCTTGAATTATTATTGATGTCCACCTTGAAAGTCTGTCTTAATTCTGAATTGCCTAATTGTGTACTTGTCTGTAGTGGTTTGTTATATGTTTAATATATGATGGTGGATTCTCCATTTCTCAAACTAGACCAAGAGCCTTATCTTTTTTAAAAGATCTGTCTACCATTCCATGAAAATGAATAAATGAGTGATATTCCTCCCAACTAAGTTTTACAATGTATCAGAAATAGAATGTCTCTAACATTAGTTTTAACATTAACGAATTTTTAAGTAAGTGATGTGCCAACTATGGACGTTCTAATGTTACAAGGTACTAGTTGAATAAATAGTAGAATTTCCATGAAACTATTTGATTTTTTCTTGAAAATAAATGAAAACACAGAGATCTGAAACAGAATTCTGTTTCTTTTTTGTGACCCCAAGGTTAAATATAATGCACATATATTTCCTATTTTATGACTAATACTATGATAAATTAAATCCTGCTTCAAAAATTGGTATGCTTACCCCATAAACAAGTTCTCCCACCATCCCATTCCAGATTTTTGTCTCTGGATCCCTTGCTCCATATTTTCCATCAGGAACAATGGCAATTTTGTACTTGATACCAATATGTTTTGCAATTTCTGATGCCAGATCTACACAGTATCCTTCAAACTTGTCATTCCCTTCAAACGTATCATGGTTTTTCTTGAACATAACATATGGGGCTTCCTATAATGAAAGAAGTAGAACTGTAAAGGAGAAGTATACAGAATACACTCTGAAAAGTAACATGTCATCTACTGACTGAACAACATACATTTTATCGAAAGTTCATGGATAGTATTAGCACATTTAAATTAAAATGTATGAACAGAAATCCTTCTGGAAAGGTATACTATTTACGCTGTAATTTGGCTTATACATTTCACAAGAGATATCAATCTTACAAATTATAAACACAAAAACTATCCCAAAATGCATACAAATTTTACTTTGTTTTAAATGAAAGACCATATGCCGTGTATGCTAAGTTTAAAGCGTGAATAGATGTTGAACCTATACAATGCAAATGACTGTGGGATTATGCAAAGTATAACTTATGCTTTTGACTTCAGTAAGTAAGTATATCCTCTAATACAGTGTGGTTACTGTCTATGTAGTTTCAGATGCACAGCCTGAATGATTTGCCTTCTTGGGGTTTAGAATGCATGGTTACTAAGAGGCTACATACATTTTAGTGAGAACTAGAAATATGTCCCCGAGAAAACATGTATCTTCCCCTTCGAATAAACAGCGCAGATTATGCAAGGTCTTCCAGGATGAATCCAAGCAATATGCATGGACAAGAATGGTATTAAGTTGACACTGACTTTACATGCTGTGTGAAAAAGAAGTACCAAAATATTTTTGTTTGGTGAGTGCCACTGAAAACAAGTGAAACATGTCTCGAAAAGTGGATCTTACATTCCCTGTGTAAACCATACTATCACAATAGTGAACATTATGTGACTGGGAAATCAAGGTCATATTGGGAAAACAAGGTCACATTTTTCTTTTTTGCTCTGTGCAGATTCAGACTTTAGCAATCATTACGTAAAACTATACTTTCTGGTGGTATTTTAAATTACTTCACATAATTCATACTCATAGCCAGTTCCAGATAAAATATTTGTCACTAATGTCACGCTTTATTTGAATTTACATCACAAAATACTGGCAACTTAAGTTTTTTCTGTGCTAGCTGTGGTGATGTTGTTTTTTTGACACTAACCTTGGTAGTACTCTGCCCTATTCACATCTTTCCTATGTAAATAATTAGTAAAAAAATAAAAATAAAGGTAAACATGTAGTCTGAGAATGCTTCATTGAAACTACATCAACATCAGCTGTAGGCAACAGCAACACCTCTATTAGGTATTTAACAATGGAGGATATGTGGCATTACATGAGCAATAGGGGCACTGAGTAAACCAATTCCAAAATTTTTCAGTGTGTCAGGTAAATTTTTCCTTTTGGATGTAGCTCCTATTAGCAGGGTGTGGATCCACCCAAGAGAAGAACTTCATAGGCAAGCATGAACAGTATATTTAATTTACTATTATAAGATGAAAAGGCAGAGAAATAGAAAAGAGAGAGATTATACATGGGAGGCACTATTACCTTTACTTATGTAAATTTAATCCCTATGGTAACTCTGCCCAGGACCCATCTCCGTATACGAATGGCAGAATGGAGCTTTGTGTAATGTGAGTGAAGAAAGTTGTGTACTTTGTTTACTTCAATGTGAGAGGAAGGTCCCAGATTAAATTCAACACAGTTTGGGAATGGGGAAGTGCTAGTGTTTCCTTAAAGACAGAGTCAGGTTCCTAAGTATGCAGGAATGTTTCACCCTCAGGTGTATTCCCAGAACACCTCTCCTCCCATCATCTCCTTATGTTATTCTCTGCTATGGACATGCCTTTTTGGGCCACAATCCCTTAGCAGTATTGGAGGCCATTGATGCATTATGGCCATTACTTCAGCTAAGGAACCACACAGCATAGACAAGTGTCCACAATGATCACTTCCAAAGTCAAATTCTGTCTGACTACCTAGTTCCTTGACCTATATATAAGTATAAATGCCCAGAGAAATTTGAGGGTGACAACAGCAGATTGTTGCAATTCTTGAGCACATAGTTGTGACCACCGCACGGCTAAGGATCACCAAGGACTTCTAAAACTGGGACAGTCACAAAACAAGCTGTTATCATCCTGATGTGCGTGGCCTGGGCACTGAGAAGATCATTGAGCTACAGCATTACCTACGCACTGTAATCACTGCAGTGACACAGTGCAATGCCCTTTGCCCATGCAGAGTTTGTATGTTCAAAGGAAAACTGCTGAGTATTACCAGTAGCCTGCACCTTTTTTTTGTATTCCTATCCCCAGTTAAATCTGCTTAAACTAAACCACCTGTCTTCCAGAGGGAGAGAGGGAGAAGAGCAGGGAGAAGGGGTCCTGCCCCCTCTTTGCAGTAGATCTTGATTTTGGGAAGTATTTTTGGCACATGAATCAAATGTTCCTCTTTCCTGTAGGCTTTTTGTTCCTATGAGAGAAAAAGCCAAAATCTGTGTCTTTCTACATCTGTTATTTCACAAAAATGGTTAAAAATAAACAGAGGTGAAAAATACCTCGTCTCCCGGCTGTGATTTAGCCAACTGCTAGCTAGAAATACAACCAAGTCTTGTCCAGTATCCTGCATTTGCGGACTCTCCTTACAAGCTCCAGTTACATTTGATTGCTGCATCTCAAAAGCAATTTCCTTTTTCAAAGATCCAAATTAGTGACTGCTAGCTCTTCTGATTCAGCCTTTGTTATAAATCCCAAGCCAAAGGCACACAATTAAAGTCACACCAGGAAATAATAATTCTGGAGAGGGACACAAACCAGACAGGCACAGAGGAGGCCAGGTCAGTCTGCCCCTTCTCCCAAAACGCAGACACTGTGCTTCTGCCTGTACCTCACCACTGACAGGGCTGCTACAAAAAGGCATTTCAACTGTCTCTTCACAGCAAAGCAAAGTGACAGATGCCTTATTTTTCCTGCTAAAGGCTAAATAAACTTCAGCCCTCTTCTCTATGAGTTCTGTGAGGGAACGTTGAGAAAGGAAGCAGTGGGGTCCAATACTGTCCTTTGTAGGTGCAAGCAGCAGCGATCCCATCCAGTGGAGAGACCACCAAGTGAGGACTCAGAAGACCTAGTTTGGGCAGGGATCTGTTGGGTGACTTGGAGAAACCACACTGGTTTTCTCTCCATCCACTTCTCTTTCTGCACACTCTGATCTTACTGATTTAGAGCAAAATACAGCAAGGAACGTGTTATAATGCAATTCTCTGTAAGCGTAAGGTAGTCCCTCTTGCTGTGACTGCTTTAAAAGAAGCAGCAACTGAGTGATCTGCCAGTGTGAAACAGTACAATTAAAAATAATGGGAACACCTACTACCTTTTGCTTACTATGTTGTCCTTTCCCTCCTACCTATTTTACACAGAATAAATAAGTTTCTTTAATTGCTGTGCCTGCTTTACCTGCCATATAATGAGATGTATTTTCAAGGCAGAATTTGATGGGGGGATGTGGGTGGGACTGAATGTGGCTTTCTGATAAAGACTGTTTGCCAAAAAAAATCAAATAGTAGCACTAGTTTTAAATTCTATCCATTTCAGACTTTGGGGGTGTTTCAAGCTGTGCAGGTGCGCAGATGTTATAATAACATCGGGGCACTGAAAGGCAAGTTTTACTGGTTTGCTAACAAGTAACTTACACAGATGAACTTGCAAGGTCACACTGCAAAGTCATGAAATATCTGTATTGATCAATAGCACGTACTCAGCCATATCTTGATGTTCTTTTCTATCTGTGGCACTGAAAAACATGATTTTTTTCTGTATAATCTATTACAATAGCATTTTCTAAATTTGTAGTTAATGTTAGTGTAACCATGCTAGTCTAAAGATATAAGAGATGCAAGATGTCTATGAAGAGGCAATATCTTCTATAAGATCAGCTGAAATAGCTGAAAACAGTAGGCATACTTTTTCATGGTTCCCAGTTATAGCACCTTGTCTAATAAAAATATTACTTCTCCCCACCATCTTTGTATTTACTATATTTTTGAACTATAAACTCTTAACCTGCTGATGTAAAACACAGGTTTGACTTATTGCTGAATGAGGCTTACCACCACAATATTTGCAAGCTTTCAGCTGCTTAATAGTATTCTATGGGGTAGTGAATCAAGGAGAAGTCCACATTGAAAAGATCAATGACTAGCACGGAACAGATATTTGAAATGGTGCAAGCTTTACTTATATAATTCACAATTTTATAACAATACTTAACATTTGTTAATACAAGTTGATGTCTGCAACAATCACCTTTATAGATGTAAACAAATCATTCCACCACATTGCCACAAATTCACGTGTACAGTAAAATGCTCACAGCTGATGATTCATATTATGAGGGAAGCTGGAGAAAGTAACTAACCCAAATACCAAACAGATCCATGTCTGACTTTCCTATTCTAAAGTTCACTTCAAAATCTTCAAACATTGTAAAAATAATTTGTAAAAGTGACAAATATTTGTGCAAGGAAATGTCTCATTTTTAGAACAGAAGTTGCATACATTATCACACTTTATTCTGAAATAAACTTCTGTAGACGTCAATGGAAGGTTTTTCGGTTTTTGTGTTTTTATTTTTTTTTTCTGAATAAAGTGTCCAGGATTCGGTTTGAAGTCTTTATTACTGTCATGCAACAAACTTTGATTTTTGCTCCACTCTACTAAAGAATTTGATTAATAAAATTTCTAATGAAAAAATATTTTTCTATTATGAGAAAGAAGGTTATACTTAGAATTTTTGAGGTAAGACTCCATCAAGAGTGTATCAGTCAAAACGATGACGTGGTTTTCAGTAATGAAGGTTATCTGTCATCTGAGACACCCTAAGGCAACTTGCTTGACCTCCAAGTGCAGTTCTGCATGTCCTTTGTGCTCCCCCTTTATGGATAGGTCTGATATCCTCAGTGTTAGGCATCCACCCATGGGCCATTGAATCAATTTCTACATCTTTGTGGACTTTGAGGAAAACTTCCATACTTGGGGCACACCTTATACTACATGCCTGAAACAACATGGAGAGGCCAGGGAGACCTTCTAGCAGCCTTCCAGTACCTGAAGGGGGCCTACAAGAAAGCTGGGGAGGGACTTTTTACAAGGGCATGTAGTGATAGGACAAGGGGTAACGGCTTTAAACTGAAAGAGGGTAGACTTAAATTAGATCTTAGGAAGAAGTTCTTTACTGTGAGGGTGGTGAGACACTGGAACAGGTTGCCCAGAGAAGTTGTGGATGCCCCCTCCCTGGCAGTGTTTAAGGCCAGGTTGGATGGGGCTTTGAGCAACCTGGTCTAGTGGAAAGGTGTCCCTGCCTGTGGCAGGGGAGTTGGAACTAGATGACCTTTAAGGTCCCTTCCAACCCAAACGATTCTATGATTCTGTGATTCTATGAACATACACCATCTGAGACATCCAGATGGAGCGGTCATATATGGCCTGAGACAGGCAAGTGTCATCCTGCCAGAGCATCTTAAATGTCACTGAGTGCTTATAAGTGGGCAACTGAATCAATACCCTTTGTAAAGTCATCTACATTTACATGAATCAGTCATGAACTGGATCCTGCCCTTGAAGCTTAATCTGCCAACACCAAGACTTATTAAAATATTGAGCTGGAAGCCACAATGCAGATGCAGCTCACGTACATCGAGCTTTGTTTCTAAAGGATTTTTTAAATTTTTACATTTTGTAATCTCAGAGTAGGTACAGAGTTGGCTGTATCATGAAATGGATTAGAGAGTTTGAAGTAGTCTTCCCAGCCGACTCCCCTATATTCTACCTCAACAACTTGTCACCGTATTTCTCAACTTGCTAAATTAGAGATGATCATTCTTCCTAGCTGGATAAGTCATTCACTTTAACTTAGTGTTAGAGGAGGGCTGCACATGGCATCCCTTCTCCAGTCGTACAATGAACCTACTGTGTACTTGGAAGTCCCAAGCCTCCCCTGGAGGGAATGCATCTGCACACAGGTAGAAAATCTGTCCTTTCCAGAGGGCCAGATGTGCAGGAGGTTGTGCACCAGATGAGGTGCAGGGGACAGGTCTCTCCCAGGAACTATAAAAAGCAGGGCTGCATGGCAGGTGGTAAAGTGCATCATCTGCCCCTGTTGTCCCCTCTCTCTAGGCTGCTCCTTCACCACATGACTAATCTGAGATAGGCTGAGTGCCTATACACTAAACCAAAACTGTAAAATAAATTCTACGTGCTCTCACTATATTACAAATGAATGTAATATTTTGCCAAGTAGAAAACACTGTACTAAATTCTTTGAGTGCAGAGCTAATTTGTTATAATGCACCTTCTATGCAATAGCCATACAGCCACATTACAGCAAAGTAAGCATAGACACATGAAAACTGAAGAAACGGCCGGCAAATCAACTTGTGCTATTTGGCTTCAGGCAAAAACTAAAGCGAGCCATGCTAAAAACTTACAAACTTTTCTTATGCTGCCACGACACCTGACTTTGAAGACTGAAAAGCCTGACAGCACTTGTTGCAGAAGCTTTTCAGTTTCATGTTGGAAAATATGCATGCAACCAAAATTATATGTGTCATCTGCAATGGTTCCTTTCAATGTGAAGAGGGCAATGAAGAGGTGAGAAAGTCTCTGTCTAGCTTTTGCAATGTGACTATAATACAGAGAAGAGCAAAATAACAGGAGTCTGAAAGTTATTCTAGATAAATATATCTTCTCTTTGTGTGTGTGATCATATGCTTGTGGATGCTAAAAACATTGCCCTGGCAGGCCAATATTAAGAATCATGGTTCTAATCTGCCTTCAGCATCATGTGTGCAGCTCCCAGTGGAGTCAATGGGAGATGGGCACGATACGGCAGAATTCACCATATATTCTTATTCAAACCAAATTCTGATATATTTCTCTTGCACTGTGATTTTGAAACATTGAAAGGGGACACTTTTGGTCAAGAAGCAGTGCTGCCTTCAAATAATAGCATTTATCCCAAAATGACATGCTGCATAAACACAGGGCATGCTTTGGAATATTAATTCAGCTTTTTGGATTTGAAAATGATCCCACCAGTCCTTTCAATATAGGGACTGGAAAAGTTATTTTGGAGATAACATTTATTGTGCACATCAAAATGCTTCAACGCAAACAGGACAGGCAAGATAACACATTTTAAAAGCTTTCTTGTTTTCCTTTTTTTCCTTTCTGGCAAACAGGAACCTTTTATATTACTTTTCATTATTATTTTTTACTCTCTTCTCCTAAGCTTGGAGCTATTTATGGAAATTACAGTATTCATGTATGGTAGCTTCAGTCAAAGATATCAGGATTGGTATGAGAGGAAAATTTCGACTGAAAGCTTGTTATTCACATCATTCTCTTCTCAGCTTGGCAAAGTTGAAGGTTAACGTCATCTGTTCTAGACATTTCAGATTAGTCACAGAACTTTTCTTGGTGGTTCAGTGCCTGGTCATCCAGTCAGAGGAACAGTAATCCATATGGAAAAATTAGCTCAATGCTACTAGACTGGTGGTTAGTACTTGAGCCTTAGTTAGGAATGTTCGCAGCATCTTGGGACTCTTTTCTTCCTTGATCAATTTCTTAAAATAGGATTCTTCATCAGAGGCTGAAAAGAGGAGGACTGTACTGAAGTATATTTTTTTTTCCATCACCAAGTCTTTTTTTTTTTTTAGGAAAAAGATACATATATTTTAAATGTCCCATGCAAAAAAATAAAATCAAATAAAAAGTTACACAGTTTGGTTAGGAGTTACATTCTGAATTCCTGTATAGTAGTTTGGTTGGTTTGCATCCTGGAATGATAATCTTCAACAGGAGATTTGTTAAAGCATACTTAATGTATAAATGCTGATACACACTGCTGGAAATCTGGTAACTAACTGCATTTTTGAGTAAGAAAATGTCTTGACACTTTCCTTTGGATTATTTTCAACTCTGCATTAAATTAGAAAAATTATTGCTTAACAACACATACAGAATATTCCTTCCCATTTGAGACACAGCTTATTCTAAAGGGTTAAAATGTCTTGTCTAAATGAAGCAGGTGAAAAGGGCAGTGAACTGAGATGTAAAATCTTAAAAGTGGTCAAATAAAGGTCACCCTTTCCCAGCTGGCTTTGACAAACATCAGCTTAAAAGGGCATGTCTGACTTCAGAGGGAAAATTGTTATTTTGTTTAAAATACAGATTTATAAGCAACAATGGTTTTGAAAAACTATGTATTAAAAATGTAAATGAATGAAGCAACTGCTTTCTCCTTTGCAATCACTCTTTAAAAACACCAATAACACTGGAAAATCAAATCCCAAATCTATTTAGATTTTATTAAAATGGAAATTTTATTGAAATGCTGAATAAAAATATTAAGAAATGTATTCAAATGCATCTACTAAATTCATGTTTTCATTCACAATTAAAAGTAGATAATCCAGCTGATTGGCTGACTGAACTATACTACTTAGAATTTCATCTCTTGATAATGTCTATTTTGAATTTATACTGTATCAACAAAAAAGGACACTGGCATTACAGACATCTCATTTTATACCCTCTGTTCAATTCTGTCATTTAGAGGTTTCGGCTTTTTCTTTTCTTCCAGTTTCTTGTGAGTCAAGATTTATCAACTAGAGGTTGAAAGAATTCACTTAAATTTCTGAGACTTACTTTAGTAAAAAATAGAAAAGACTGAATAAAGGAAAAAAATAACCGCAACTCAGTTTTAAAAACCTGATTTCAAGTGAATCATTATATTAAATGTGTACCAAAAAAAACTCTGTACAGACATGACAGTCAAGATAATTAAGATATATGGCGCTCACCCTCCCACTAACCTAGAAACTGGCAGACTAAATTAGACCGTAACTAGAAATAAGATTGTGTCACACACCAGTATAAGCATTAAACAAAGAAACACCTTACCAAAATTGTAGTGACAACTACTGTTCTATTCTCAATGGCTGAAGTGTCGTTTCCAAGTGTAGGTTCATGCTGAATCAAAACTAATTTATCCATGTCGTTCCAGTAACCAACCTGCAAAACAAAATGTATATCATTTACAGTAGAAAAATCTACATTCTGTATAATTACAATTATAAGAACCACAGAGTGCCCCAAACATAATTCTGTACCAAAGGAAGTGCTGTCACGCTCATAGACAGGTGCACAGCAGTACCTATCTCACACTTTGGGTATACCATCTTGCACCACTGCTGCACAGAGGCAGACCTGGTATCGCTGCCACTCACCTGTTCCTGAATGATCTGAGCTACTTATTTCGACCAGAGGCACAAGTTAAATCCCATTTTCAATAGGTTGAAGCCTTCCTGGGGCATAAACGAGGTACAGGCACCACCAGACAGTGATTCAGCTCATGCAGGATAAGCACCCTCCTAGAAAAGTGCTTGCTTTCCCCACTGACTCTAAACCGTGGTGAGAGTGACTTCACTCTAAAAGTATCCCTGGTAAGTGCCTACAGGGAGGTGGATCAAATCAGGATTTCCTCTCCCTGTCTGCGTTTAGGCTGCCACAACCCTTCCCAGAGCAGCCTTAAGGTGAAACAGCTGCCTCCATTCATTGCTGGCAATGAACTATGCTACAGCCAGGTTTGAATCACTCGTTCTTGTACTCCCTTGGAGAAAAAAATAATTAAAAGTGGTGTGCCTGCAATCAGAAGCCTTCCCTCACATACAGACATCGCTCTTTGCAGTGTACACCTCTGGTATTCAGTACAGCCTGCAGCTGTGCCCTGTGCATTGGTTGTGATGCTGCTGGGCACAAGATATGAGTCAACATCCTTCCTGAGAGGGCCTAGCGATGCAGGGCTTGCTGTAGGACCAGATGGGATGAGGGCAGCCTGAGAAAAGAGGATTCCCCTTCAAACTTCTATTGACACTTTTGAGAGCTGCTCAATGAACACTTAAAGCTCCCCACATACCCCCAAAAAATCCCCACAGGCTATGTACTATGTCTTTGGATGGCCATAAAAAGATACGAGACCTAAAATACTTCACTGTTTTTGTAAATCCTGGCCAGTCAGAATCTTACAGTGCACTCATCCCCTCACTCCATGTGGTGACACCATGTTTAGTATCTGTATCAGCAAGTGGTATTTCTGGATTCAGAGTTCCTCCCAATCATGAATGTTGCCCCGGGTGACGTTAGGTAGGAAAGGTCTTCCTGGTAATGCTGTGTGCATGAGGTTCCCCATACAAGGCGGATGTCTATGAAATGGCAAGAGGTTCATGACAGTGGTCCCTCATCTCACTCTTGCTTGGAGATGTCTAATTCCACCTTCACACCAATCCTTTCAGCACACCAGACACAGGTCCATTAGCTGAAGCTGCTCTCACATCTAATCTGTGGCTCACTAGCAAACGCCCTCCCTTTTCCCCTTGCCATTCTCTTTTCTGCAACTAGATCATGGTTGTCTGTGGACCGTCTGACAAAGTTGCTGGGGAAGCACTCAGTGCCTGTTCCTCTGGCTCAGCACCGACAGCACTCAGCTCCATGTCAAATGAACAACATGAACACAAACATGTCCATAGGACAGTGCTCTAATCCCACCTAAAGGGGCTCTCCAGGTTGCTCAGAACCTAATGAATTAAGAGACTGATCTTTTTTCCCAGGAAAGGTGTAGACAGTGGCAGTGATTTTGAAAGGTTCCTATAGGAGATGCAGTTTAAACTGGCACAGGTCACTTTTCAGAAGCACCTGGGGACCAGTCAGCAGCAACTCCCCCTTCCCTCCTTCCTTGATTAATTAGAAGTTCATGAGACCAAGAGCTGGGAAAGAGGAATGCCTTGTCCATCTTACCAGAAGAGGAACGGGAATTTTAGTGCAAAGCAGGCTCCAGAGAGAGCTCCAGTGTAACTGTCAGTGCCAAAGGACAGTCTGTGCCTCGGATGAAAAGAGTGGTTAGAAAGCGGCCCGGCAGAAAGAGACCTGGGGGTGCTGATCGACAGCCGGCTAAACATGAGCCAGCAGTGTGCCCAGGTAGCCAAGAAGGCCAATGGCATCCTGGCCTCTATTAGGAATAGTGTAGCCAGCCGGTCTAGGGAAGTGATCGTCCCTCTGTACTCGGCACTGGTGAGGCCGCATCTTGAATACTGTGTCCAGTTCTGGGCCACGCACTTCAGGAAAGATGTTGAGGTGTTGGAGCGAGTCCAGAGGAGGGCGACCAAGCTGGTGAAGGGTCTGGAGGGTCTGACCTACGAGGAACGGCTGAGGGAGCTGGGGTTATTTAGCCTGGAGAAGAGGAGGCTCAGAGGTGACCTTATTGCAGTCTACAACTACCTGAAAGGACGTAGCCTCAAGCTTCGCCAGGGGAGGTTCAGGTTGGACATTAGAAAGAATTTCTTCTCAGAAAGGGTCATTAGACATTGGAACGGGCTGCCCAGGGAGGTGGTGGAGTCACCATCTCTGGATGTGTTTAAGAAAAGACTGGACATGGCACTTAGTGCCATGGTCTAGTTGCCATGGTGGTGTCAGGGCAATGGTTGGACTCGATGATCCCAGAGGTCTCTTCCAACCTGACTGATTCTGTGATTCTGTGAAACCGGCTAAATGATCGCATCAGTTACATTATTTCTAACATTATTGTAGAACTCAGATTAAAATTCATCATCACATAGCATTCTGCCTCCATGACGTGGAGAAACATCATGTTCAGATCAATGCAGTGATGTGATATGAGAGTCTAGAAGTGCCGGGGAGTGCTTTTGGTTCCTGGTCTCATATGCATTAAAGAATCCTGTATATTCTTAAAACAGGCAACCCTCCTCTTGATTTTTACATTTACTATTTCATTAATTTCCTTTTAGAAAAAAAATTAAGAGGAGGCAAGTCATTTTAGCAGTCCTTAGAGCAGCGTGCAGACACACTCACCACAGAGAATTACAACTACATGAAGTAATTCAATATGAGCGAGTGAGTATGATTGAATATGAATTAATATTTTTCTCTCTTAGTGAAGCAAACAAGCACAAACTCTTCCCATGCACAACTTCTGGTATATTTTGTTGAAATGCTCCCTTTCTCGTTGCAATTGCAAACCTGGCTGTTTGGGAAGCTCGTTATAATAGTGAATGTTTGTTTTTCATTGTGCAGTTCCTCACTGCTGGAAAGTTCAGAAGGAAAGTAGAAAATGAGTGATGTACTGTGTTATAAAAGTAAGTACCATATGAAAAGGCAGACAGAGATAAAAGAGGTTTTTGAAGAATGACAGGCATTTTTTAAAGGAATTTTAGCTTGTGTGCATAGGTGTCAGCGTGCACGTGTGCATCTCAAATTCTGGAACTGTATTACTGAATAAACATATAAGATATATCATGACACTTGTATAAGCATATAGATTCACAGTCACTGTGAGAGCACTAAATAACAATATGCTTTCCTATAAATACCTCAAATCTCCAAGGAAAAAAAAAATCCTCAAAGGATAGGATTGAATTCAGCTATTAATGTACATCCAGTTCTGTTTGGATTGCAATTGGACTTTATAGCGGTTGCATCCACTTATACAGAGGCTGAATTTGCCTTTTAGGAAACAATATTGCACAAATATCTGCCTCAAAGTAAATCTGTCACAACAGTTTGGCATTTGAATGAATAGTGTCATTTCTGAAGGCCAGTGCGCCTTGTAGCAACTACTGAAGTGGTCCTGCTGAAGTACATGAGTCACTAAGGGCAACAGAATATGCAAAATTTTTAATAAACAATTTTCATGTTAGTTGTCCAAGTTGGAATTTAGGAGCCAGATCTTAGACTGTCTTGTGCCTATATGTGTATACATATATGCTTTGTTTACTTTTTTCCTCCCTTTTTTTTTTTAAATCTTAGTGACATAATGAATGGTGAATGACTGAATCACAGAATGATTGAGGTGGGAAGGGACCTCTGGAGGTCATTTGGTCCAACCCCGCTACTCAACCTAGAGCCAGTTGCCCAGGACCATGTCTGGATGGCTTTTGAAGATCTCCATGGATGGAGACTCCACAACCTCCCTGGGCAACCTGTGCCACCACTTGGTCACCCTCACAGTAAAAAAAAGTGTTTCCTGATGTTCAGAGGGAACCTCCTGTGTGTCAGCTTGTGCCCATTGCCTCTGGTCCTGTCACTGGGGACCACTGAAAAGAGCTTGGCTCCAGTCTTGTTTGCACACTCCCTGCAGGTATTTGTACACATTGATAATATCCCTCTTGAGCCTTCTCTTCTCCAGGCTGAACAGTCCCAGCTCTCTCAGCCTTTCGTCATAGAAGAGGCACTCCAGTCCCTTAATCATCTTTGTGTCCCTTTGCATGACTCTCTTCAGTATGTCCATGTCTCTGTTGTACTGAGGAGCCCAGCACTGGACACAGTTCTCCAAGTGTGGCCTCATCAGTGCTGAGTAGAGGGGAAGGATCACCTCCCTCAACTTGCTGCCAATACTTTGCCCGATGCAGCCCAGGATACCATTAGCCACCTTTGCTGCAAAGGCATATTACTGGCTTGTTCTCCTTGGTGTCCACCAGGACCCCAGTGCCTTTTCTGCAAAGCTGTTTTCCAGTTGGGTGGCCCTCAGCATATATTGGTTCCTGGGATTGTTCCTTCCCAGGTTCAGGATTTTACATTTTTCCTTGTTGAATTTCATGAGGTCCCTGTTGGCCCATTTCTCCAGCCTGTTGAGGTCCCTCTGGATGGCAGCATGACCCCCTGGCATATCAGCCACTCCTCCCAGTTTGGTGTCATCATCAGACTTGCTGGTGGTACATTCTGTCCCAGAGCCAGATCATTAATGAAGACGTTAAACGTGACTGGATGCAGTTTTGACCCCTGGAGTACACCACTAGTTACTGGCCTCTAACTAGACTTCAGGCCACTGATGGCCACCCCCTGGGCCTGGCCCATCAGCCAGGTTTCAATCCACTTCATTGTCTGCTTATCCAGCCCATACACCCAATAGCTTCTCTAGGAGGATCTTACGAGAGATGGTGTCAAAGGCCTTCATGAAATCCAGGTAGACAATATCCACTGCTCTCCCCTCATCCACCAGGCCAGTCACTTCATTGTAGAAGTTTATCAGGTTGATCAAGCATGACTCCCCCTTGGCGAAGTCAACCATGCTGACTACTCATGATGATTTTCTTGTGCTTAATGAGCCTGGAAATGGTTTACAAGAATAGCTGCTCCATCACCTTCCAGGGATTGAGGTGTAGTTCCCTGGGTTCTCCTTCTTGCCCTTCCTGAAGACAGAGTGACATTTACTTTCCTCTAGTCTTTGGGCACTTCTCCCAGACACCATGATCAACCAAAGATTATTGAGAGTGTCCTTGCAATGACATCTGCCAGCTCCCTCAGCACTTGTGGGTGCATCCCATAAGGGCCCGTGGATTTATGTATGTCCAGTTTGCTTAAGTATTCCCTGACCTGATCCTCTTCCACCAAGAGTACACCTTCCTTGCTCCAGCCTTTCTCCCTGGTCTCTGGGATGTGGGATTCCTCAAGGCCGGTCTTGCTAGTAAAGACTGAGGCAAAGAAGGCATTCAGTATCTCAGCCTTTTTCATGTTTTGTGTACTCAGGTCCCTTGTGTCATCAAGCAAAGGGTCCACACTTTCCCTAGTCATCCTTTTGTCACCTGTGTACATACAGAAGCCCTTCTTGTTGTTTTTGATGTCCCTGGTCAGATCCAATTCGATTTGGGCTTTAGAACTTCATCCCTGGATGCTCAGACAATGTTTCTGTATTCCTCCCAGGTTACCCATCCTTGCTTCCACCCTCCGTATGCTTCCTTTTTGTGTTTGAGTTTGGCTAGGAGCTCTTTGTTCATCCATGCAGGCCTCCTGGCATTTTTGCCTGACTTCTTATTCATTGGGATGGAACTCTTGAGCTTGGAGGAGGCGACCCTTGAATACTAAGCAGCTCTCTTAGGCCTCTTTTCCCTCCAGGGCCTTATTCCTTATCTTCCAAGCAGACCTCTGAGGAGGCCAAAGTCTGCTCTCCTCAAGTGTGAGCTTGCTTTTCATCCTCCTACCTGCCCTTAGGCTCCTGAAGCCCACCATCTCATGCTCACTGCAGCCAACGCTGCCTTTGACCTTCACATCCCCAACAAGCCCCTCCTTGTTGGTGAGTAGGAGGTCTAGCAGAGCACGTTTCCTCATTGGCTCCTCTATCTCTTGGAGGAATAAGTTGTTGTCAATGGAGTCCAGGAACCTCCTGGATTGCTTATGTCCTGCTGTGTTCTCCCACCAGCAGATATTGGGGCGCTTGAAGTCCCCCATGACAACCAGGGCCTGTTAATGTGAGGCTGCTCCTATTTGTCTCTAGAGAGCCTTATCCACTTGTTCTTCCTGGTCAGGTGGCCTAGAGCAGACACACACTATAAAGTCACCTTGACCTGTCCTCTCTTTAATTCTAACCCATAAGCTCCCAGTCGGCTCCTTATCCATCCCCAGGCAGAGCTCCGTGCACTCCAGCTGCTCTCTTACCTAAAGGGCAACTCCCCCTCTCATCTTCCCTGCCTGTCCTTCCTAAAGAGCCTGTATCCCTCCACTGCAACAGTTCAGCCATGGGAGCCATCCCACTACATTTCCGTGATCCTTCTCCTCACACCCTTTCCTCTCACCAGCAGGTTTTGTTATTGTTCTGCAGACAAGAAACAAGTAAGAAACACTGCATAAATGAAAATAATATGAGCATTGGCTATTGTTTCCTATTTTACTAAGCTATGTGGAAGTCTGCCTCTGACTAGCTGTGCCATTTTGTAATGCTCTGCTCACAATCCTTAAAGCTGTGGGCAACAAAAATCACTTTTCTAAAGATTAGAGGCATGCGTTACTCTGACTGGAAAGGCTAGTCCTGAAGAGATATTGCTGGGTGAGTCATAAGTCATGTTATTTAGGACATGAGAAGAAGACATTAAAAGTGAAGGCCTCTTAGTTTAATTAAGTATAGCCATTTCTCACATATTATATAGGATTTGTCAGGCTGGAGCACAGAATTGGTCCAATGATCACATATAAAATACTGTGTAATACATGAAAAGTGAATTCTTGTAAGTAGCCAGATCTGCCAAAGCTGCTACAGCTTGTTATATCAAAGATAGGTAATGGCTTAAGAGTGGCAGAAAAGGTAAGAAAAGCACCTTGGGACTCTGGCACAGCACAGACATAGCTCCTGTATTTGCAGCCACCCTCCTCTTAAATTGCAGGCAGGAAGAGAGGGTGAGGACATCCCTGCAGGGGTGCCAGCCAAACACCTCTCCCAGAGCAGGTGACAAATGTTGAACCGGGACCAACACGCCACTTTCGACAGTTTGCTGCCAAGCAAATTCCCTAATGAGTTACTGAAGTTGTGACCTAATCAGCCACATCTTTTTCTACCTTGCCTCCTCTCCTGTACGATTGGGAATTGAGGATGGAAAGGTCATATTTCACCCCTTGCCTTCGGTGCACCCCAGACACCCGTACATCCTCCTGGCTGCCGACAGCGCAGAGCGCAGCCAGGAAGGGACCAGGAGTGGCAGCAAGGTCAGACACATTGCCCGGCACAAGACATTGGGCTTGCCAAGAGAGAAGGAAGACAGACTCACCTTTCCCAATTTATTCTTCAGCAATCTGTCATGCTTTCAAAAGGCAACTGCACCACTACACCTCACACACAGGCAGACGCTTTGCTTTGGTGTACAGCTCTATACTGTGATGTACTGGCAATTTGTTCATTCCAGTGTGTAGTTCTGCTCTGGGTCTGTAGTTTAACAGTGCATCCTCGTCACTGTGGCATGTAACTGTCTTTAGGGACACACAGTTTACCTGGGGTACTATTTACTGGGCTTGTCACCTCTGGCCCGACAGCAGAAGACTATTTAATTCAATTCTGATTGCCTTGGCCCTGATCAAGCGGCCATGATTCTCCTATTCACCATTACCTTCTCACATTTTCTTGTTCTGATGACCTCGCAAACAAAACAGGCCACAGTGCCTCAAAATAAAATAAAACCCTTGAGCCTGAGTACATTTTCTGCTCTTTATTTGTTTTATACTATGAAAAATGGACAAATTTCAGCACAGAAGAGAAAGGGTTAACACAGTACCCAGGCTTATCTTTTCAAAGTGATTGGGCTGAGTGATAAGCTATGTGCATTCAGACATGGAGGATCTGCTTAGACATATATTATCGTGCATTTGCCTAAGTTGCTTACAAGCAACCAGTCAAGCACACAGGATTAGATACTGCAATTAATTTCAGAAAATATATTCAGGGCATTCTCTCTTCTCTCCTTTCCCCCTTAAAAGCCTTATGTTAGTTACAGCCTAAGATTCATGTTTACGCAGAATGTACAAATGACCCCGCCTGAAAATGCCAGTAATTTGCAAGATATAAATCTTTGGATAAGATACAAGAAATATCTACTATTCAGAGTTCTGACCATTTTCCATCACCCAGCAGCCTAGCAACATGCCATCCAGCTGGTTTTCATTAGTATGCTTGACTGACTGACATCCCACCGCTCCAAGATGCACACTTATTTTTGTGTTCCCCAATTTGTCACACCGAATAACAGCATCTAGTAGAAAATGCAGTTTAAATCTGCTTTCACCAGAAATATTATCCATGTAGTCAATATATTATATTTTTTTAAACCACACAGAGTCCAGTTTAATGTAAGTTTGCATAATCCTTTCATCATACATAACTCATGATATCAGGATAGTAAACATTGTCAGCACATACCTTCCGAGGGCCTGTGTTTTTCAGCTCAAAGACATCCATGGTGTAGTTGACTCTGCGACCATAGTGGTCAAACTGAACGTTTCCTGTCAATCCTTGTATTCGAACCTACAAATGGAAGAAAAAGCATCATGAAGATCCAGCCTTATATTCTTTATTCCCAATGTCACAGAGCAGTGAAAAGTTATCCTGTCTATGTCCTTAGACTACCATAACAACACTACTGTAGAATAATCAGGCACTATAAAGCAAAAAAGTTGGCTACTTTTCCTTTGTATTCCTTTTCCTGTCAAACCGTGCTCAAAATAGGCTTAGATATGCCAGTATCTAAGTGCTAACAGACACACAATGGACCTTCTCTTCTTTCATGCTGTGCAGCTCAACGCTTCCCAGCTGCAGGTCCTAAAGAGAAGTACATTTTTTACCATTCTCATCACTCTCACAGAATATTTTGGATCATATGAAATAAACCCAAAAGATGTTTGGCCTGAGCTCATGCATTTTTTTTAGCTCACACTCTGGTGGACCGAATGTACAAATTGAGTATATACTGCTCATCAAGGTAAACTTGACAACAACCTTGGCCCTAGCAAAGCAATTTACTATCACAGAAGGTGGGTGACATGCGTAGGGCCTGAAAAGAGTGTTTTCAAAGCCTCAGAGTGGAGGAGGAGAGATGTAAAGCCATAAGATTGGCTGTGGCAGTTTTCCACCACCTGCGTGTCAGCTGAAACTGGAACTCTCTGTTTTTTATTTCAGTGCTTTAGTGCCTCACCGAAGGATACCCACATTGTGGTCCTCATCCCAAAGAAGCCATGGCCATACTGCTGCTGGCTTTGATTGCATCAGGATCCGGCCATCCAAACCTCTTTGGCTGGATTCGAGGGCTCATGCTGTCCACCCAAACACAGAAGTCTGACTTCATGCTTCTCTCAATTGTTATAGATCTGTGCATCTGCACAGACTATGTGAAGCACATAAAATTCTTTATTTCTCTCCTTAGGAGTCAGACTGTGGATTTAAAGCACTTACTCTTTCCCTCTGTCCATTTCTATCTCTGCCGATTTTTCTCCAGGACTGAAACCTCGTCTTCCAGGCACGGAGCTGCCAGCTCTGTCAGTAGTCACTTCTCCACAGCAGTTTCTCCTGAGTGGAGCCTGCTCATTTGCAATGATTTAAATTCTACTGCAGGATTTTTATTTTCTTACTGTCCCATTCAAAGGAAAGGCTAAATCATCTTGACAGAGAGCTGGAACTTTCTAGGCATCCATGTTCATCAGGAATTCAAAATCCTGACATCAGAGAACAATAGCTCTGGCTTATTTCTTTTTAAGGAAAAAAATACTACCTATGCGATTTCCCTGGGAGAAATCTACTTTTATTCAAGACGACAGAAACATATTTGAAAGTTTGTATTATGTAGCTATACCTTCTTCCTTAAATGACAATATCTGTACAGCCAGGTTATATGCAAAAGTAACAGATGAGCTCACCAGTTCAGTGGAGGAAGTCCCAACTATCTTAAACCAGAACAACCCCAGCTGTTTCCAAATGGCAACTGAAACACAAATTTCCCCTCTCCCATTACTACCCCTGTGTATAATATCTTCCAAATCATATAGTGTGCAACTAGTATCTAATGTTCACAAAGGTCACTAGAATAAAGCCTACCCTTACCTGTTTTAATGTCCTCTCCATATCAATTCCTTGACCCCATGGGGCTGCAGGGTTAGCAAGACAATCACCAGCATTTCCTCTCCTTGAAATATCAATTTTCTGTCTTCTAAGATTACGGAAAGTTTCAGCCATCACAAGTACTCCATCATATGTTAATGCAGATGTATACTAAATAGATGGACAAACACACCACTTTAGAGTTGGCATGTCTTTACAAAAATCAGCTGTCTCAGATATTTCTAGTTTGATTCATTATGCAGCAGTTTCTACACCTTCATTTAGAAAAAAATTCTCCTCAAAATCAAAAGCAATTTTGTCTAAGGAACAAATGCAGGACTGAGAAGATTACATATCAGTAGCTCCAGTTTTAAAACTGTATTTCTTAAGCATAGAGAAATCTGCCTCTGAAGAATTATTAAAAGAAATAAATTAAACTGGAGATAATCAAGTCTTAAATTTTTTTCCAGTTGTCATATGGTAGGGAATAACCCCACTCACCCAACTTACTCAAAAGAAAAGAAAGAAACAGTAATTCACTGAGAAAATGTAACTGAAAAAATGCACGGCTAATGAGCAGACATCCAGGCTATCGGAATTGTAAGAATGATCAAAGGTATGTTCTTCCTATTGGAAAACCTATGTTGGCTTTCTGAATGATATAGGGCACTGAACGGTCTGTGTTTCTACACTAACTGCAGTAACAGCTTTAGGTTAGGAACATGACAAATGAAATGTGTAGAGCAAGTCTTCAACAGATGTTAGCCTGGAGCCACATAAACAAAAAGGGCATTTTCTCATTATTGTCGTCTGATGAACCTACTGCACCAGGAGAAGCTGTTTACATGCCCAGGGCTGCTATTGATATGCCCTGTAACTTCCAAAATTTAAATTCACTTATTCAAGTCTAATTTCCTTCCTTTCCTTTGTCTTGCACATTATAAGCCCTTAGGGACATGGTTTATCTTTATAATCTCAGATTTTGGTTATCTATAGGTGAATTATGTGCGATTCAGATAAATCATGCTGAATTCTCAGAGGGAGGCAGCACAATCCTTTCGATGTGGCAAGGAGTCCTATAGGCTAAATTGTTCCTATCACCAGTACTTGGGGATATCTGCACTCCATAGCCCACAGCATCCTTGGTTTTGCTTTCCTCCAGGACATAAATTTCTTGAATATTCACCGAATTACATAGCTGTGCTTTGTATTATCCATGTTGATACTTTCTCTAGACTTTGCCAACCTACCAACCTGCCAGCCAAGGGAGGGCTGATTGCTTATCTCTGCACAGTGCCTAGCACAAAGGAGCCCAGTTTCAACTAGGTCTGATATGCATTAGTACATATAATAACAGAACTATTTTGATGAAGTCATATTTATAGCTATGCTGTGATTTGCCTGCCAAGAAAATTATAGGTGAGAGAAATATTTTGTTATCCATCTGTGAGGGATTAGGGTAGAGGGACACTGGGATGTAATTTCATTGTAAGATTGTGCCTGAAAGAGATTACTACACCAAGTTTTGAGATGGACAGAATTTTCAGAGGAAATTCCAAATGAAAATTTAAGGGTAGTAAATTTACAATTGTGCTTATATCTCACATACAGAAGAATTCAGCTGTCAGGAAAGCTCTTCACTCTAAGTGAATCTAGATAATTAGACTAATTAATCTAAAATTGGTTGAAATTAAATTGTCAGTTAAACATTTGACCTTTAATTCCTGTCAGTAAAGGGGTGAAGCTGGAGAATAAGTGACAAAGGACATTAAAGTACATCAGTGAAATGTGTTGCAGTTTGTGTTTCTATCATACAATCATAAGGATAGGCATAATTAGTTGCCCGTAATAGTAAGATCAACTGCCTTCTCCTGTGCCTAAATATTAAGGTCTTCATTCATGTATTCAACAATGTTAATCAGAAATTAGAACACTTGAGTGATATCTTTGGTAGTGCTTCAGATCAACCAGTACCTTCGGTGGGGTCTCGGATCCTGGGTATTCTCTCTGATCCAGTTTCTTCCAGCGCTGCATCAGCTTAGTTACCATCGGGGTACTGAAATCTACTAGCTGAAATCCAGTCACATTGGCTCCTCCATGCATAAATCTCTCCAGAGAAATATCTTTAAATCCCTAGAAAATCAATTTTAGATGTTGTTTGTCCTCAAACACCATTGTGGGTCCTATCTGTTCTAGGTCAGCAAGGCAGCATAAACAATGTACAGCAGCAGGCTCCCATCAGAAGCCAAAACTTAAAACCAGAGAGTAATGTTGAGCCTTTGTTGATAATTTCCATTTGTGTAACAAAGAATGAAATAAAACAAGAAATAAATTTCCCACATTATTGCTGAGGTGGTCTTGACAGCTAAGCAACACATTGCTGGGAATGGCAGACAGTTTTTGAAAAAATGCCTTTGGCGAATCAACTGAAAAGTTCCTGCAGAATATAAAAGTCTTAATCCAATTTCCATCAAAGTTGGCAGATTTGAATGAGCAGTGTACTAGTGCTTTAACCAATATATCCATTTCTTTGCATGTTTGCAAAACAAGTGACACTATTCTGTAAATACATTTATTCCAGGATCCATTGTTTAGGCTGAAGGTGTCCGAGATAATGAGATAATACAATAGATATTGTAGATCTGCTGTATATTGAAAGTCTAGAGTGACCCTCAACATTGAAAGAAAAAATAAAGTACATATACTTCCTGACTTATTAGTTTCTCAGGCTAATCTGTTCAGCACGTATAAAGGCAAATTCTTTAGTAAATTTTGCCTTTAGAGACATAACTGAACTTCAACAAACTGCATAATGCAAACTGTTAAAGCAAGCTAATAAGCAAGCATGAATCTTTCTGCTCCTTTCCTAGCTGCTATGTTTAATGCTAGCTCAGAGGTGTCTCATTTTTATTTTCTTAAATTCCTCTGATTGGCATTTATCAGTGCAAACAGAAGTGTATTATAACACTTAACTTAAAAAGGAAAGATTCAGGAGAAAAAAATTGTGGGGTACTGACTCAATACCTCAGGGAGAAAACCTGTTAAGGGCAGAGATTTGATTCATGTCTTAAAGAATACTGACAGTAAATGTAAAAGGTGACACATCAGGAAGTCTATTACCCACATTATTGAACAGCCAGTAGATAGCAACGTATGCCCCTTCTGAAGCAGATGAGTAGATGTGCCTGTCTCCAGTGTATATCCCACTAGCAGTTCACTGCAACATCCAGTTCCTTGTTTACAGCAACTGTTTTGCATGGGAAAAGTTACTTGGGGAACTATAAATTTGTAATGCTGAAAATCTAATTTGTAAGACCTAAGAGAATAGACATGTCTCATTTAAAATGCCTGAGGTCTTAAAAATAATCTGAAGTGATCTTAAGTTAAGGTACAAGTACAGCAAAGCACAATAAAATATTTCACGTCAACTAAAATTCCTTGAGGGAGAATAAAAAGAAAACAATTTAAAGCATACATTAGACTCTGTCCTACATTCACTGTGCTTCACCAGGCAGGTATTTTGGCTTAAATAATGGGTTATTTTAAAAACAAAATATTGCATTTACTATTTTTTTTCCCTCTTCTGAACATTATCTGTGTGAATGTGCAGTTTAGACTTAGAGTGAAAATACTGAACTACTAATTTGACTGGAAATAGCTGATCTTACAGAAAAATGAATGTTCCCTGGAAAATGCAGAAGTTACCTTGAGAATTGTTATGTTACTAATATTTAAAAGATGAGTCAAAAATAATAGTGTAGTTCTGTAAATTCTAATTCAGCCACAAGATGCACTTAGCAGTCCTTTATGCTACATGGATTTTGATAAAATTTAAGAGGGTAACATTGTGCCCTTCTTGTCTAGATGGCTGTAACAACAAAACCAAGTTCTTTTACACACCATAAAGAATGTATTTTGTGCAACCACACAGTAGTGACAAATGGCAAATGTTGTGTAAAGTGCTATAACTTCAAAGTAAAACTGAGTGTTTCACTTACCGAGCAGGGCTATAATTCTAGAAAAGTATCTTACCAGGTTGGCAACAATATAATGGTATCCTTTAACATGCTTTCCCACGCTCACAATCTGTGGGAGAGAAATAAGAAAGAAAAAAGAAAAAACAATGTCATATGTTTTTCTCTAGAAAGGTGTTTTCTTAGCCAGATAGATATAAATCCTGAAATATATAACATCAGTAATATAATGTTGATAGTCTTTCTCCAATAAGGTAGCTGATCTGCTCAGCCTGGTGGCAGAGCTTAAAGAAGTAGAGAGCCTGAGGAGTATCAGGGAGTACAAAAGAAAAATTGACTGTTGGAGTCACATCCTTCCATCCCTGAGATAAATACAGCAGATGGAAACTCAGCAAGAGTCAGAGGAGCCCCGATCCTCTCGCCATCAGGAAGAAGGGGACCCAAAGGATGAGGGGGAGTGGAAACAGGTCCCTGCTTGAGGGGATAGGAAAATCCCCCACCGGGCCCCCTCACCTTCCCAAGTGCCCTTACAGAATAGGTATGAGGCCCTGGAACTTGAGGGTCAGTCAGATGACAGTGGAGAAGAAAGTCCATCTGGGCACTTGCTTAGAATAAGTCAGTCAACCAGATGGATCAGAACTACAGGTGTTAAAAAAGAAAGAAGGGTGATTGTAGTGGGGGACTACATTCTGAGGGGAACTGAGGGCCCTGTATGCTGACCAGACCCATCTCACAGGGAGGTCTGCTGCCTCCCTGGGGCCTGGGTAAGGGATATTACCAGGAGGCTCCCTAGACTAATTCAACCATCTGATCATTACCCATTGCTGGTTGTCCAGGTTGGCAGTGATGAGGTTGACGAGAGAAGCCCTAGGGCAATCAAAAAAGGATTTCAAAGCACTGAGGCGACTGGTTGAAGGCACAGGAGCACAGGTAGTGTTTTCCTCGATTCCTCTTGTAGCAGGCAAGAATGGCGAAAGGAACAGGAAAACCCACCTGATCAACACGTGGCTTAAAGACTGGTGCCATTGGTGGCATTTTGGCTTTTTCGATCATGGGGCGGTTTATACAGCACCAGGCCTGCTTGAGACAGATGGGGTTCACCTGTCTAGTAGGGGCAAAAGGATTCTAGCCTGTAAGTTGGCAGGGCTGATTGAGAGGGCTTTAAACTAGGCTTGAAGGGGGAGGGGGATAAAACCTGGCTCGCTGGAAATGAGCCTAGGGGTGGAATGCCAGAGTTGGGGCAGAAACCAATAGCCCAGCTGAAGTGAATCTACACCAACGCACGAAGCATGGGTAACAAAATTCTGTGATTGTATAACTTTCCAGGTGCTTAATCATGGGAAAAAGTTAAAATGAAAGTGAGCAAAGTAATGAACCAGTAATATGAATGTCTTCCATATGATTGAAAATGTTACTTTAGTATAGGGGTGTGGTCAGCAGGTCGAGAGAGGTTCTCCTCCCCCTCTACTCTGCCCTGGTGAGGCCGCATCTGGAGTATTGTGTCCAGTTCTGGGCCCCTCAGTTCAAGAAGGACAGGGAACTGCTAGAGAGAGTCCAGCGCAGAGCCACGAAGATGATTAAGGGAGTGGAACATCTCCCTTATAAGGAGAGGCTGAGGGAGCTGGGTCTCTTTAGCTTGGAGAAGAGGAGACTGAGGGGTGACCTCATTAATGTTTATAAATATGTAAAGGGCAAGTGTCATGAGGATGGAGCCAGGCTCTTCTCAGTGACATCCCTTGACAGGACAAGGGGCAATGGGTGCAAGCTGGAACACAGGAGGTTCCACTTAAATATGAGGAAAAACTTCTTTACGGTAAGGGTGACTGAACACTGGAACAGGCTGCCCAGAGAGGTTGTGGAGTCTCCTTCTCTGGAGACATTCAAAACCCGCCTGGACGCGTTCCTGTGTGATATGGTCTAGGCAATCCTGCCCAGGCAGGGGGATTGGACTAGATGATCTTTCGAGGTCCCTTCCAATCCCTAACGTTCTGTGATTCTGCGATTCTGTGACACTGCTTTATCAAATAGAGCAATTACCTATGGGATACAAATTCAGGAGGAGGAGGTCACACATTAGCTAGAAAGCCTACCCGCTGATGTACCTTTTAATTTTCAATAAGTACAGAATTTATGAATCAAACTGGGTTTTCATCTCTCGCGATCAAAGCTGTTTGCCCTTGAGTTGATCAAGTACTACGTGTGCTATTCAGCTCTTAGTAATATGCTAAAGACTTTGGGAACAGGCATGAGTGAGGACAGAACAAGAATGGATAGCAAGGCTGCCCTTGAGTGTTTTATCAATATATAACATCAAGTGAACCACAAAGGGAACAACCATGATATGCAGCTGCTACAGTCTGGATACGGCAAGATCAACAACAGGGTTTAGACAAAACCTATGTCAGCCTGGGCCTTGTATCAATATTATTGCCATTTCTGTGATGGAATGCCTCTTATTTAATGTGCTGAAAATCAAAAATGAGGAGAGAATATTTGGTCAGCAGAAAATGGTGTTAATAGTTTCATTGCAGACAAGGGAAGTGGTCGTCCCCCTGTACTCGGCACTGGTGAGGCTACACCTCAAATACTGTGTTCAGTTTTGGGCCCTTCACTACAAGAAAGACATTGAGGTGCTGGAGAGAGTACAGAGAAGGGCAATGAAGCTGGTGAAGGGTCTGGAGCACAAGTCTTATGAGGAGCAGCTGAGGGAACTGGGGTTGTTTAGCCTGGAGAAAAGGAGGCTCAGGGGAGACCTTAGCACTCTCTATAACTACCTGAAAGGAAGCTGTAGCAAGGAGGGTGTTAGTCTCTTCTCCCAGATAACAAGCGACAGGACAAAAGGAAACGGCCTCAAGTTGTGCCGGGGGAGGTTTAGATTGGATATCAGGGAAAATTTCTTCACGGAAAGGGTTATCAAGCATTGGAACAGGCTGCCCAGGGAAGTGGTGGAGTCACCATCCCTGGAAGTATTTAAAAGACGAGTAGATGTAGTGCTTAGGGATATTGTTTAGGGATATTGTTTAGTGGTTGATTTGGTAGTGTAGGTTAATGGTTGGACTCAATGATCTTAAGGGTCCTTTCCAACCAAGACAATTCTGTGATTCTGTGTGTAAAGCAGTTTTTACTAAAGAAGCTAACAGCAATACCTGTAACATGCAGCTTGCATTTAATACCAGTAAAGAGGCCTTTTAACTCTTATTTTTTATAGTTTACCACTCATTTAGAAAAAGTCTGCTTGCAGCTCAAACAGGTGGGGTTTCTTTTTCCTCATGTACTCATCTCCACAAAGCATTTTAGCTTCCTTCCAAATGAATAAATGAGATACAGCCAAAAGTTTTCCATGTGGTGCAGGTTACCCAATAAGTAATGGGAAACCTACAGATCTGTCTCCTTTCCTGCTTTGAAATCTTAGCTCTAGGCCCTGTCCTGAAGAATTGGCAACTTCTTGCCTTTATGGATTGCACCTCATGTTCAAAAGACAGAACAAATGTTCACTAAGCCTTGTAGTCCCTTTTCCCAGTGCAGTAAAAAATAACTAATATCACATTTTGGAGATGAGAGACAAGTTGCTGAAGGACTAAATAATTTGGCTAAAAACATCCAAGGATCCAGGATCTAAATCTGGATTAAGATTTGGAACTTCTTGATTCCCGGCTCTGTTGGTCTAGTAAGTCAATTTGCTTCTACAGCAGAGTGGAAGGGAAAATCGAAGGGATGTGGCATAAGCATCTTGTCAGAACTGTTTTAATTTCATTAATTTACAGTAATAAAGTGAATAAACTATTTGTCTGTTATCCTTTCGCTCTTGCTTCCCAACCTCTATTTCGTATTTATAGTCTGTAGCTAAAATGATTGTTTTTAAAAAGCAAAATATAAGCTAAAAAAAAACCCCAAAGACACCCCCATCACCACCCCAGCCCAAGCCATGACCAGATTGTCACCCTTCATATAAATGAATTGCTTATTTTGGACTCAATCAAACTCCCATAAAGATCAGTGATTAAATATCATGGCTACCATTTTATTGGGTGGTGGTGGTGGAGGGAGAAATCACACTTTTCCCTATCACCAACTCAACACATGTGAGGAGGGTGCTGTCAAGCCATTCTTTTGCACTGAATACAAAGCGTTCAGATCCCTGCTAGCACAAGGGGAGAGTTCAATGGCTTCAATGGGGATGTGATCCCTGACACCAATAATGCTTTTACATCTGTACTCCCTCAGCAATACATGGTAACAAAAATATGTTTGCCCCCCCATTATAGGGAAACTGATATAGAGTAAAACCTCACATTTTTAAATAATTGCAGTATCAGGGTTTGAATGTAAGTGGACTGACGTGATTTAAGATGTATGTGACATGACAATCAGATCCTCAGCTTGGGCAAATCACTGCAGCTCCCTTCAAGCTCTTGAAAGCTGACATAGCTTTGGCAATTAACACCCTTAGTGATCTGTTCCCTCGTTTGGCTTTGTAGCACAAATTGTGATGATCACTGCAATGCATAGAATCATAGAATCATAGAATGTTAGGGGTTGGAAGGGACCTCTGGAGATCATCAAGTCCAACCCCCCTGCCAGAGCAGGACCAATCTAGGGCAGGTTACACAGGAATGCATCCAGACGTGTCTTGAAAGTCTCCAGAGAAGGAGACTCCACAACCTCTCTGAGGACAGTGCTCTGTAACTCTTACAGTAAAGAAGTTCTTCCTCATGTTGAGGTTGAACTTCCTGTGCTCTAGCTTGCATCCATTGCCCCTTGTCCTATCGCAGGGCACAAGTGAAAAGAGGTTGCCCCTTTCCTCTTGACATCCAGACCTCATATATTTATACACATTAATCAGATCCCCTCTCAGTCTTCTCTTCTCCAGACTAAAAAGCCCCAGGTCTCTAAACCTTTCCTCATAAGGCAGGTGTTCCAGTTCCTTAATCATCCTCGTAGCCCTCCGTTGGACTCTCTCCAGTAGATCTCTGTCCCTCTTGAACTGGGGAGCCCAGAACTGAATGCAATACTCCAGGTGAGGTCTCACCAGGGTAGAGTACAGGGAGAGGAGGACCTCCCTCGATCTGCTGGACACACTCTTCTTAATGCACCCCAGGATACCATTGGCCTTCTTGGCCACAAGGGCACATTGCTGTCCCATGGATAACTTGTCCACCAGGACTCTAAGGTCCCTCTCCATGGAGCTGCTCTCTAGCAGATCGCCTCCTAACCTGTACTGGTGGATTTTATTACTCCTTCCCAGGTGCAGGACTCTGCACTTATCCTTGTTGAACCTCATTAGGTTCCTCTTTGCCCAGTCAAATAAACCAAGCACGTGACTAACTTGCAACCGCTGAGGTACGTTAGATACACGTCCATAGTTGTCACAGTCAAAATGAGTAAATACTGCAAACGATTAACCAGATTTGCTTCTGTGCTTGCTCCTAGCAAATGCATGTAGAAATGACTGCAGAATTCCTGGATTTAATGTGAACAATACAGAATATTTTTGAAAAAAAATTTTAATTTTTCAGTGTATTCTCTCAAAACTTGTCTCTTAGGGTGAGTGATAAAAGTATACACTTATGTAACATCTAGTTGTCTTAACTTCCTTTAGAGTCAGTGGGAAGAGCAGGCACTTTGAGGAAATGATTCATGTTATCCCAAAGCACATGTCTAAAATTAATTAGACAGCTTGTGCCCTGAAAGTGTGTATTTTTCTGCACTGACTAGAAAAATAGTTGATGTTGATTAGCTCTGATGTAGACACCTACATTTTATATCCCTAATGTTAACTGAGATGAATTTCACCCTAAGAATGTCGACCATGCAAGCATAGAAGAGAAATGATGCTATATGGGTTGTATTTCCAACCAAGATTGGATACAATTCTGATTTTGAATTTGAAAATGTTTACAGTTATTGATCACACGCAGTTTGCAAACCAAGAATTGTTCATGATTTAGGAAAACACAGTCACCTTTCTCTTGAATACTCAAAGCTGCAGATTATGATCTATATAAAAGGATATGAATTCTCACTACCTGAAGAACCACCTTTCTCTACACTGTACTTCTGCACTGAGATAAATTGAGGCAATGAACTGAAGTCTCTCATAAGAAGAGAAGGAGTTTCTGACAGCTACCCAGTCTGGAATGCACACTCTCACACTTTTCTTCTCTATTCTTTAACTGGTTAGCAGTGACTAGAGCTTTAACACAGATGAGACCTCAACCATTCCATACACATAACAGTAGATATCACCCTGAACCACAAACTAAACAGATGAGTGCTGCTGAGTGAGGGAAGAATATTTTTCTTCTATGGCAGAGTGGAGAGTGGGGGTAAAAGATCCAGCAAATCTATTCTTAAAGGGAAAAAGAGGACTGAGATTTTGACAGATGAAAGAGTGTTCCAGAAAGCCTTTGCTATGGAAGTTCATTAAGTCTGGAGGCACCTTAAAAAAAACACAATTACTTCTTTGTGCACCCCTAAATTCAGACCGAAGTGCACCCTTAAATTCAGACTGAAGGGCCAAGCTCAGTCACAGTCCAGAGAGAGGGCAGAGGTGCATCGCCTAACATCTACATAAGCAAGCAGCGGACTCCGTAGGACAATATCTGTACAGCAGAAGTGTTGGTGCTAAGGAGCTGGCATCCATAGCATGCATGTTTCCGGGTTTTACTCTTGACTAACCTGATCACCAGACTGAACTCACACTGCACTTCAGGGATGCTTTTGGGCACATCTTCTTGGTTGGCATTATCCAAAAGAAAACAAATTCATGTATTTTGAGTCCGCCCTTGATGTAAACCGCAGCACAGTAAATGGCCACAAGCAGGAGATTCACTTCAAAAGAGCATACTCCTGCCACCAGCTAAGATGCTCTGTGCCTGTGGGCCCCACTCTCTTAGACAGGCCCTGAGCATCCGTAGGGCAGGTGACAGATCCATGTATAGCACAGGGGTCTGGAGAACAAGACTTACAAGTAGCAGCTGAGGGAACTGGGATTGTTTAGCCTGGAGAAAAGGAGGCTTGGGAGACCTTATTGCTCTCTACAGCTACCTGAAAGGAGGTTGTAATGAGGTGGGTGTTGGTCTCTTCTCCCAGGTAACAAGTGATAGGATGAGAGGAAAGGGCCTCAAGTTCTGCCAAGGGAGGTTTAGATTGGATATTAGGAAAAATTTCTTCACAGAAAGGGTTATCAAGCACTGGAACAGGCTGCCCATGGAAGTGATGGAGTCACCACCCCTGGAGGTATTTAAAAGACGAGTAGATGCAGTGCTTAGGGATATGGTTTAGTGGTGGACTTGGTAGTATTAGGTTAATGGTTGGACTCAATGATCTTAAAGGTCCTTTCAAACCAAAACGATTCTATGACTCTATAAGGTTGAGCAGTGAGAACTGTCTTCATTTCAAAATGAAAGCCCTGAGGAGAGGGCGACGCTGACACAGGCACCCATGGTGGCTCTGCCCAGGGAACAGGAGGTCTAGCTTGGCTCTTACTCCGGCCAGTCGCAAAACCTGTGACAGGGCTAGGCATCAAGGATGGACTTGGCCAGTCACATAAGCAGTGATACACCATGAAACTGCTGATATGGTAGGTCAGGGTCATGGTAGGTCAGGGGGAGCCTTCTGTATATCTAATTGTCCTTTTCATTGTTTCAGGATGCTTTGATTCAAAACTGTCCTAGTGCCAGCAACCTGAGTGAGCGGGATCAGATCCATTCCTCACCGTCACGTAGTACTTCTTCACTTACAGCTTCTAAACATTTATTTTTGCTCTGTACTCCCACTCTGACTTCTCCTTAAAAACCACACACAGATATTGCACCTGGCTTTTATTGCATGAGAGTTTAAGGTGACCTCAGCTTGCTCAGGGAGATTTGGGGAAGAAGGTGTTGGGAAGGGTGAATTGATTTATGACTTCTTTGGGGAAGAATGAGAGCAGGGGAAAGCAGGATGTTGCAGTGGCTTTTGAATATTGATTTGCATGTTTTAATTCAATGACCAAGGTGGCAAGCACCTACAACTGGAGCTCTTTTACACTCTTACATGTAAAACTGAAGAAATTATTAAATAATCAACACTATTCTGAAGAAGAATGAATAAGAAAATAAAATCTCCTTCCCAAATTACCACTAACAGGAAAGACAACAAGAGCCATTCCATGTATCCAGTAGTCACACTATTAGTGAATACTTCATTTCAGTAAATGTAACAGGATAGAATCAAAGAAAGTGAAATATTAAGGCCATTAGGCTATTAAGATTGTTTGAGAATCGAACACAACTTTTTTTCCAAATACTATTCTGTATGTGAGTGTCCTCTGAAAAGTGAACTCTGGAAAAAAAATCTGCCTTAGGCTTTATTCATATTACCAAATGCATTTATGTATAAGCAACTAAAAAGAACAGTACATTGTGAGGATTTTTAGTTGCTGACCTACCATACTGCAATTAAGAAAACGCCTTATTCTGATTTCAGTGATTCCAGTGGTAATCAAAAGTAACTAGGATTATACTACGGACTTTAAAGTGTGGTAAAAGCAGGGCCAGTGAGATCTGAAATCCAACTTAGGTTTTAGACACAACTCTGAACTTTCTGACTTTATCATACAATACTGTTTTTTCCATTTAGCTGAACAATAGCCTGGACTAGGAAATTCAGAAACTATTCTACTATTGTAAAGAAGAGCTACCAGTGTCTGCTTTGATTCTTTTCTTTTTTTTTTTCCTCCTGTGAGTGGCAAGTTTACTGACTTTGATAAAACCATTTCCAGACTACTTAAATCAGCATCTGAACAGAGAATCAGGCCCCAAGTCCTCCTCTGTTCTCTACTACTATGAAATGGATATTGCATATAACTCATTTTAAAAGAAAGCTTAACTTCTGTAGCAGGAAATGTCCCTCATTATGACTTCCAGAAGATGGAGGTCAGTACAGCTGGAGTGAAAAGGACTTATTTTCTGTTAAATCTCTTCAAAGGGTGATAGCTGTGCATTACCAATGGGACTTTAACAAAGGTTTTCCTCTTTGCTATTGTGTCACAGTCTGCTGCCTTAAGAAAAAGAACACCTACAATAAAATGAAGTCTGTCTAACACAATATAAAAGGTGTGGAGACTTGTTAAAGATGGAAGATTGAGACTTGACCTGAAATATTGTGGCAGAGATGGTGAGGATATATACCACAACTGAGATGGGATTTTATAAAATATCTGAAGCAAGGATAAATCTTTTACAAAGCCATAAAAAAGCAACTGAGAAACAAGTTTAATTTTAACAGCTAGTGCTCGCGAAAGGGCACTGTTGTTGGGGAAAAGGTGGACTGTTAACAACCTACAGCCAGCAGAGAGGACGTTAAAGAACGCACAAAGCAGAAGCGGCTCCTTACAAACTGGCGTTTCTTTCTCTGTTGTGAAGGCAGGTGCTGAGCAGGTACAGTGGAGCACACACATGCCCCACCCACGGCTGAGCAGAGCGGAAGGGAGCTTCCCACACAGCCCCCGCACCCACGACCAGCTGGCAGGATGGAGACCCGTGTGGCGCGGGCAGCTGCTGGGGCAGAAAACCTGGAGAGGTGGCTCAAAGGCCATTAACCAGTGCCCTGAGCACGTCTGGTTGCTTTCTTCTGCTGCTAAACTTGTTTGCATTCAGAGCCTACTCCTGTGAAAGGCTCACTCGGTGCACAATGGGATATGCAGACTTGCAGGGAAAAAGGAGGTGTGAAACAGAGGAAGGGTGTAAGAAGGACACTTTACAAATTCCCCGAACCATTTGTATTCATCCTTTGTCTTTTACCGCCTATTTGTTCTTTCAGTAACAGAAATAACCTATTTCTCAGGTCCAAACCTCATCAGTTGTGTGGTGCAGTGACAAAATGTGTTCTTATTACTGTGCAGTGTGGGGCTATTATTGTGTGCAAAATCCCAGCTGCTTCACAGAAAGTGAGCCCATGCAGAGAGCTCCTCCTGGCTCTGCGGGGTGAGGAAGATGCTGGTGGCGGTGCCGGCAGCTGGCTGCTTCAAGGAGAAGAGCTATCAGTTTGCATTGACATTACAGTGTTGCTTAGAAGCAACTCTGTAGACCTCTAGGGAAAAAAAACATGTAGAGAAAGGAATGATGAGGAAAAGGCACTTTATGAATCTCCCAACCCCCCTGGGACTAAGAAAAGATACACAGAGAGCTGCTACTATGTCCCTGAAGCGGTGTATATAAATCCAACAATGCTGCTACTGGCCCAAATTACTGTCTGCCGTGCACATACCAAATTTTTTTGCTAATGATTTGCTCCTGTGGTTCTATGTGAGCAGAACTAAATCTGCATTTTGTTCATGAAAATAAAAAAAAGTTATAAGGAAAACTGGAAACAGTGAGAGACGAGGCAAGCCAATGCCGTTACTGACTCAAGGGATAAAGAAATCCTCATATGCAACTAAACTACATGTAAAAGCAATGTGACCTCTTGATAAATACTTATCTGTCTTGTGCTAGTGATCCTTTGTGCCAATGTGCTGCTGCGTTCATGAAACACAGGAAAGCAGAAGAAATTGTGGAGGAATGATTGAGCTAATACTCTATTTAATTCATGTATCTGGTCAATTTCTGCCTTCCTCTAAGTATTATGCTGTAATTTATTAAAGTATGATGTTTTAATTTATTATTATTATCTGAAATTAATTATGCCAGTGATCTAAATATCACTTGCAAAAATGCCAGTTGCTAGCTTCAGTTAGTAGAAACACGGGAAATTAAGATGAGAAAAACCACGTTTTTAAAACAGCAAAATTTACAACTTGATCAATTTAGAGAAATTCAGCAGTCAAACATTACTTTTTCAGGTTTAGCACTGTGGCAAAATATTAAGAGCAGACCAAGAAGTGAACTATGTCAGCTTCTGTACTTTTCTTCACTCGCATATTTATTTACTTTCATTTTGATGGTAATAATAATAATAATAATCGATCTTTCTGTGACAGCCTGCTCCATTTTACCCATCAGAGAGATTTAGTTTTCAGTGCTAACACATACATGGTACTTTTCAGCTATGTATCTCAAGGCTCTTTAAGGTCAGGGAAGCTGAGGGTCAGCGATGTCAAACAACACACTGAAAAACTGAGTGAGTTAGATAGCTATGAACAGCGTCCAAGGCACTGTGCAGCTACTTCCCTGTCATGGTTGTTAATAAGTATTGTTAGATATTATTAATTAGAGTTTATTGGCTTGTAATTTTTACAAGATAAGAATAATGATACTAATACTTTGCTACATGACAACTTAACATCCATGTTTAATTTTTAATATTACAGAGTACAATGTACATTCTTTTTATTGTTATGTATCAATTCAGCAGTGTACATCAAAGCATTAAATATGTGCCAGATGCTGCATAGCTGTTTTCACCTTTGTGTTTAAAGGCAAACACAGCCCTGGATGAGCAGAGAGGTTTAATCTTGCTGGTACAGAGCACTGATAGAGCTGAGAAAAGTGGTGCCTGTCTACTGGGAAACACCCCTTTTAGTTCTTACAGGTAGGGGAGGGCATGGAGCAGGAAAAAAAGACTGGAATCAGCCTGTCTGGTAGACCAGGAGCCAGGTTGATGATCTCTGACAGCAAAACTGATTCACTACGCAAAATTCAGAAGAAAATGCTGCTCACAGCAGACACCTTGGAAGACATCTAACACATGAGTGCTGAGGTTTGAATTTTTTCAGATGGAGATGGGTGCGAGAGGATGGAGCTGCTACAGATGGAAAAAGAAAGGAAATCCATTGCCATTCTTGCAGAAAGGAGAAACATTTTTTTTCTGAATAGAATCCTGTGTATGTCCATGTGCATGTGTTTATATACGTATCTGTGAGTACAAATATAGAAACAAACACTGCAAATGCTACTGTGTATGAAAAAGCCTGAGAAAACAGAAATTAGGAGTAGCAATATGCTCTTACAGAAGGAAGTAAACATAAAGGTCCTAGGCATATGCAATTACAGTTGGCTTGTGTTTTTCAGTTTGCTTTGCCGAGCTTTGAATGAAGGTCATTTATGGAGACACAATTAAACTCAATTCCTAGTAAAAATCTGCCCAAGAGGGCTGCCCGAAATTAGGAAGAAGTAGCAGAGCATTTAGCAGCAGAGAATGAGGTCCAAAATACTGGAGAAGCATGTTGCCTGGCTTAGTGAAGGATTTTTTTAGATGTGGTCACTTAAAGTAACACAGAGGTTGGTCTGATCACCCTGGGATTCCTTCTAGCTGTTTCTCATGCAAGCACATTATGGGTTTGCAAGAATCAATACAAGATGACACACAGTTCATCCACTCATAAGGTATTTTCATCTCAAGAGCTGCCTATAGGTGTGCAAACATAGTAATGAGAAACAAATGAGCTCATCTGTGTAGATCTGTGCCTTATTTTTTGGCCTGAATCTCATCCTGACTCAACACACACAGCAGGACAAGCTGGGTACACACTGGACAGGAAGAAGATTTGCAGGAAAGGTCCTGGGGGCTCTGGTAGACAAGTTTACCATGAGCCAGTCATGTGCCCTTGTGGCAAAGAAAGCCAAGAGCATCTTGGGCTGCATCGCCAGCAGGCTGAGGGAGGTGATCCTTCCCCTTTGCTCAGCTCTGGTGAGACACATCTGGAGCACTGTGTCAAGTGCTGGGCTGCCCACTACAAGAGAGACATGGAGTGGGTTCAGAGAAGGGCCACAAAGGTGATTGAGGGCTTGAAGCATCTGTCATATGAGGAGAAGCTGAGAGAGCTGGGACTGTTCAGCCTGGAGAAGAAAAGGCTCAGGCAGATCTCAGTAAGAAGTATAAATACCTGATGGGATGGTGTAGGGAAGAGGGTATCTGACTCTTCCTGGAAGTGCACAACAATAGGGCAAAAGGCAAAGGACACAGGTTGCAACACAAGAAATTCCAGCTAGATACAACGAATTTGCTTTTTACCATCAGGTAGTCAAGTACTGAAATGGGGCACAAAGAGGCTGTGGGACCTCCATCCTTGGAAATGTTCAAAATTTGACTGGATGAGTAACCTGATCTGAGCTTGCCCCCTTGAGCAGAAGAAGTGTCCAGATGACCTTCAGAGGTCACTTCTGGCTCCATTTATTCTGTTATTCTGTTTGTAGAATAGAGCTGTTCATGTCAGTGCTTCACAGTCTGAATTTCAAAACCAGTTCCAAAATCTGCCCAAAAACAAGTCTCAGAGCTCTAAGACCTCAGTCTTTTTTCTGGTACCTTATTTGCTCCACAGTGTTTAATATGTGCTGAGAATGAGAAGTTTGTCAGAAAAAAAAATGGGGGACCATAACTGTTAACTTCCAACTTCAGCATTTCATGCTTTTGTAAGCTTCCTTACATAACATTAAATGTCCTTTTGATATAGATTAACTGTAAAAAGAAGAAACAATGGAAGGCCAAAAGGAAAGGGCTAAAGTATTTACAGTTAACAAAACGATCCATCAGTATCTAAATGATTTTTATATTACACTTTTCAGCTTAATTGTAAAATCTATTTGAAGCATTGACTTCATTGTATATCTGAACACATTTCTGAGCACTGAACAAACTCTAAGTAATAGCTGTGAGATCAGCTATGGCTGAGCAAATGACAGTCTGCTTCTCTAGTAATAAGTGTTATTAGTGTCTGAAGAAATAAAAAGAACAAATATGATGGCTGAACAAATAACATACGTTTTCACTGAAATCTTCAAAATGATTTTCTGTGTTATTCTTCAAAGCTCACCACAACTGAATCATTTTATTACACTTCACTCTTGCTTGAAAGTTAGCAAACGAAGAAATAACAAAAGAAATCTGACATGTATTTACTGAAAGTAAATTATTCCAACTAACTAAATGCAAGTAAAACTTAGAAGAGAATAATATGACATTTCCTTAAATGTGTATGTTTTGCTATATATTTTTAGTCCTCTTTCCTAAGGAAATCATATTTGTGCTGCTGAGCTGTCTGTGGGTCTATCAATTCCAGTAAAATATTTTTTAACACATTTGCCAATTTCAGCTATATTTATTTGAAAGGAAGAAAATGCCGCTAAGACATCGTCTAAGCCATCTAGGACATCTAAGACACTAAGGCTGTACACTCCTTATAAATACTGGCTGCTGGATAGAGAAGAGACCCCCATGTTTTTGCCACCAAAGGGATAAGAAGTGCCCAGACATGACACCTCCTGTCTGACAGCTACTAGTCAGCACATGGGTACTACCTGGTCACTCAGCTTCCACATATTTCTTGATTAGCCACAGTAAGTGCTATTTCTTGCTTGCTCAGTACATGTTTGGGGAGAAGATTTTTATGGTGCTGGTGGTAGTGGTGGCGTAAGAGAAAAACAAAGCCCACAAAAACCAAGGGGGTATCAGTCCCCACTTCTTACTGTTTTAGTAATTCTAAACACTGCTTTGTTTGGCTATATGTAGCTTCTGGATTGCTTCAGATTGTACTGATACAAATTAAGCAATGAATAAATATTAATGAGAATAAAATAATATGAGAAGAAAAATTTAAAAATTATAATTTTGTAACTGGGAAGCCTGACTTGGGGTTTCATAAATAGGTAACTAGTATTAACCTCGGGTTTTTCAGTAATAAATAAAAACACATTTCTTTTGTAGGCATGTTTATTTGAAACATGAGTTCTGTATTTCAAATAGAAATTCAGTAAATATATAATCAGATTAAAATAATGATTTTCTAATTTTGGTAGATATACCCTTTTTCCTTAGGTTGACTTGACTTCTGATTTTCAGTGAATAAACCAGAAATGCCAGATACACTATTTTAGAATGCAGGAAGAAAAATAAAATGAAAAGAAGGAGTAAGGAAAGAAGGAAAACTCCTAGTGAAAAGTGAGAGAAACACAGGGGTCTGATTCTTCCTGTGCCATATGCAGTAAATGACTACTTTGGCCTGGACTGTTCAGAGGCTGTACTGCTTGCTGCCAGTATTACCGGATTAGTTGGTAGGAAATGGAAATCACAACATTACAATGTGTTTTAAGTATTCATTTCATCTTAAGCAGAAAGGTCTTTGTATTAAATTCAGGGGAGCACTTTAGAAACACAACTTGGAAAGAAGACACACACAAGCAGAGAATTTTCCATCTCTCTCACTGACTTTCATCCTTTGATTCAAACAGAATATTTTTGTGCTTTTAAAAGACCACCTGCTGAAAGTGTTGTGAAAAAAGATATGTTGATAAATAAGGACATAGTGGTCCTTGACAGAAGAATATGAATCACTAGAAATGCATTCTGCTATGTAAGCTATATCTGTTATATAAAACTGTGGCGATGTCATTTTATCTTTCTGTGTCTTTGTTTTAGCTCCTTTTTTCTATCTTGTCCCAGTAAGCTGGAAAGGTAATGGTAAAAACAATCTCTAATTTCAGGCATATATGAAAATGGGGCTTTGTCTCTGTTTCTAGTCATTTATGCAATACAAATAAAGGTCTATCATAGTTTGTTTTTAAATAACAACATGTAGCATATTTTTATTATGGCTATATGTGAACAGATGAAACAAATGGCCACGTAAGTAAACTGAGCAGACACTTAATCAGATTCAGTGATATCACTTATGAGGTTCTAGAAAACATTCTGTTAAGCATAAAGAGTCCTCCACAACTGTTAATAGTAGATGTGCTTTCTCCAAAATGGAAATACACTTTCTGGAAGTTCTAGGGAAAGCTGACATGAAATAGTTCTGCATAGAATCATAGAATCATAGAATGGTTTGATTTGGAAGGGACCTTAAAGATCATCTAGTTCCAACCCCCTTCAAAGGGCAGGGATACCTTCCATCTTCATTTTACTGCTTTTGCTGCTTATGCACAGACTGAAACACACTGTTTTGGGGTTATTTTTGGGGATGAGCAGTGGCTGTCCTGAGAGGACACGAAGAGGGAGCAGTCCATGCCCAGAACCATACCACCCCCAGCCATACCCCAGGTCTACACTGGTAAATTAAAAAGGGTCAGGACATGCTTGCTTCCCCCAAAGGCAAATCATGTGCACCACGTAAAGTGAGCAAGAAAATAAAACACTTATGGCAAAAGTCTTGATGTCTGTGGTCTGTCTGCAGCCTGGGACTGCAGGATACCAAGGCCTGCTGGAGGAGTGTAAGGGAGGAGTTTCACTCACAGGTAACAAAAAGGTTTTCCTGGTTATGGCTGTTGTAAGATATTAAGGAGGTAGGGTGTTCTTTCACCATCATGAGAACAAAGTCTAAAAAAGAGCTAAAATTATCTTGATATGCTTAAGTTACAGCAGATTCTCAAGAGTAGGTGGAGATCTACTGACTCAGAGAGGCTGAAGACACTGTCTTACTGATGAATCAAAGCAACAACTCTGTGACCCTGCAGAAATGGATGTGTTGCACCAGTGCTGTGTTTAAACAGGGCTTTGAGCTGAGCCATGCCAATTGGCACTAACACAGAAACCAAGCAAAACGTTTCCAATCGCCCCCCAAAATCTCCAGTTGCTACTGGAAACTGTATGGTGTTGTGTGGGTGAGCATGACCAAAGAGGAGCACGGCTTTATGAAGAAAACCATCACAATCTTGTAAGTCTTGGCATAACCTTGAGAGGTAAGATCTGAAACCTTTTCTGAGGCTAAGACAGTAGCGGGCAAGCCAAGCAAATTGGATACAAACACTTGTGTGCAGGCTGAATGCATTTCCTGAATTTAATGCTGGTCCTACTCTCCCTTTCTAGAATGGAAATCTGAAAATGAAGCTCCATCTCTCTATACTTCACCCTTAAAAGGAGTACAGGTTTGGCCCTTGCCCAAAACATCAACCTCACCACAGCAACCTAAAAACATGAAAGGAAGATCATATGATGAAAAATGCACATCCTGGGTTGTGCACAGGAGGAGTCTGGATTTCAGATACATCATTGGGTTCCAGGAGAGAAACTTTCCCTGAAGACAAGCCTCAGGTACAGAATGTAGAGGCAGCTTCTACACACCAAGGCATAGGAAGAGGAGAAAATAAATGAGAAAAACTAATGAACTAAAAAAAATATAGAAGACAAAAGGACATAGAAAATGGTAAGACAAGTTGTACACGAAGTGAGGAAAGATCAAGGTTTCCAAATTTCTCAGCTGGGCAGCTGGGAGAGGACAGCGAGCAGAAGACACCAGGTCAGGTAAGTGGGCACCAGGTATGGGCAGGGGAGCAGCACATGAGCTCACTTTTTTGAACACAGCCAGCGAAAAAGTCTCCAGTCTTTACTGCTTGAGGTCCACAGTCATGAAAACTGTGAATGTGTACATATATATGGGCAGTCACTTGAGAAGACTGTTTTATAAGACAACAGGCGTGACAGTGATACATGGGA
Source organism: Nyctibius grandis (assembly GCF_013368605.1). Taxonomy (NCBI): domain Eukaryota; kingdom Metazoa; phylum Chordata; class Aves; order Nyctibiiformes; family Nyctibiidae; genus Nyctibius; species Nyctibius grandis. The sequence goes on from NC_090659.1 coordinate 110,188,903, forward strand.
AAGGTTTATGTCGTAGGGGCAAAAGGGTTCTGGGACAGGAATTAGCAGGGCTCATTCGGAGAGCTTTAAACTAGATTCGAAGGGGGATGGGGTGGTAGCTGGGCTTGCACCACTGGGGCAATGCTCTAGTGTTGAGGTAGACCAGGAGGCCCCCCATCCCCCTGGGGTGAATTCAGGGGGTGAATCTGGGATGAAATCGGTGTGCCCAGCTCGCTCCCTGAAATGCCTGTACACCAATGCATGCAGCATGGGGAATAAGCAGGAGGAGTTAGAAATCCGTGTTCGGTCGGGGGGCTATGATCTAGTGGCAATTACAGAGACTTGGTGGGACGCCTCGCATGACTGGAATGTGGTCATGGATGGCTATGTCCTGTTCAGGAAAGACAGGTCGCTAAGGAGAGGTGGTGGAGTTGCTCTTTATGTGAGTGAGCAGCTAGAATGTATTGAGTTCTGTCCAGAGGCGGATCAGGAGCGAGTTGAGAGTTTGTGGGTGCGAATTAAGGGGCAGGCTGGCAGGGGTGATACTGTTGTGGGTGTCTATTACAGGCCACCGGATCAGGATGAGGAGGGTGATGAGGCCTTCTACAGGCAGCTGAGAGCAGTCTCTCAATTACAGGGCCTGGTTGTTGTGGGGGATTTCAACTACCCTGATATTTGCTGGGAGGCCTACTCAGCCAGCCATCCTCAGTCCAGGAGGTTCCTCCAGTGCATTGATGATAACTTTCTGATGCAAATGGTGGATGAGCCAACTAGGAGAGGAGCGCTGCTGGATCTGATCCTCACTAACAAGGAGGGTCTGGTTGAAGAGGTGAAGGTTGAGGGCAGCCTTGGTTGTAGCGACCATGAGATGGTAGAGTTCAGGATCTCATGTGGCAGGAACAGAATAGCTAGCAGAATCACAACCCTGAACTTCAGGAGGGCCAACTTTGGCCTTTTCAAGCAATTGCTAGGGGAAATCCCATGGAACAGGGTACTAGAAGGTAAGGGGGCCCAAGATAGTTGGTTAGCATTCAAGGACTGCTTCTTCCGAGCTCAAGATCAGAGCATCCCAACAGGTAGGAAGTCAAGGAAGGGTACCAGGAGACCTGCATGGTTGAACAGGGAACTGCTGGGCAAACTCAAGTGGAAGAAGAAGGTGTACAGATCGTGGAAGGAGGGGCTGGCCACTTGGGAGGAATATAAGTCTGTTGTCAGAGGATGTAGGGAGGCAACTAGGAAAGCTAAGGCCTCCTTGGAATTAAACCTTGCAAGAGAGGTCAAGGACAACAGAAAGGGCTTCTTCAAATACATTGCAGGTAAAGCCAACACTAGAGGCAATGTAGGCCCACTGATGAATGAGGTGGGGGTCCTGGAGGCAGAGGATAAAAAGAAGGCGGAGTTACTGAATGCCTTCTTTGCCTCTGTCTATACTGTTGGAGGCTGTCCTGAGGAGCCCCGGACCCCTGCGGCCTCAGAAGAAGTCAGGATAGAGGAGGAATCTGTCTTGGTTGATGAGGGCTGGGTCAGGGACCAATTAAGCAACCTGGATGTCCATAAATCCATGGGCCCTGATGGGATGCACCCGCGGGTGCTGAGGGAGCTGGCGGAAGTCATTGCTAGGCCACTCTCCATCATCTTTGCTAAGTCGTGGGCAACAGGAGAGGTGCCTGAGGACTGGAGGAAAGCGAATGTCACTCCAGTCTTCAAAAAGGGTAGGAAGGAGGACCCGGGTAACTATAGACCAGTCAGCCTCACCTCCATCCCTGGAAAGGTGATGGAGCAACTTGTTCTTGGTGCTGTCTCTAGGCACATCAAGGATAGGGGGATCATTAGGGGCACTCAGCATGGCTTCACCAACGGGAAGTCTTGCTCAACCAACTTGATAGCCTTTTATGAGGATGTTACCCGGTGGATAGATGATGGTAAAGCTGTGGATGTGGTCTATCTCGATTTCAGTAAAGCGTTTGACACGGTCTCCCACAGCATCCTCGCAGCTAAACTGGGGAAGTGTGGTCTGGATGATCGGGTAGTGAGGTGGATTGTAAACTGGCTGAAGGAAAGAAGCCAGAGAGTGGTGGTTAATGGGACAGAGTCCAGTTGGAGGCCTGTGTCTAGCGGAGTTCCGCAAGGGTCGGTTCTGGGACCAGTTCTATTCAATATATTCATTAATGACTTGGATGAGGGATTAGAGTGCGCTGTCAGCAAGTTCGCTGATGACACAAAACTGGGAGGAGTGGCTGACACACCGGAAGGCTGCGCAGCCATTCAGAGGGACCTGGACAGCCTGGAGAGTTGGGCGGGGAGAAATTTAATGAAATATAACAAGGGCAAGTGTAGAGTCCTGCATCTGGGCAAGAACAACCCCATGTACCAGTACAAATTGGGGGCAGACCTGTTGGAGAGCAGCGTAGGGGAAAGGGACCTGGGGGTCCTAGTGGACAACAGGATGACCATGAGCCAGCAGTGTGCCCTTGTGGCCAAGAAGGCCAATGGCATCCTGGGGTGTATTAGAAGGGGTGTGGCTAGTAGGTCGAGAGAGGTTCTCCTCCCCCTCTACTCTGCCCTGGTGAGGCCGCATCTGGAGTATTGTGTCCAGTTCTGGGCCCCTCAGTTCAAGAAGGACAGGGAACTGCTAGAGAGAGTCCAGCGCAGAGCCACGAAGATGATTAAGGGAGTGGAACATCTCCCTTATGAGGAGAGGCTGAGGGAGCTGGGTCTCTTTAGCTTGGAGAAGAGGAGACTGAGGGGTGACCTCATTAATGTTTATAAATATGTAAAGGGCAAGTGTCATGAGGATGGAGCCAGGCTCTTCTCAGTGACATCCCTTGACAGGACAAGGGGCAATGGGTGCAAGCTGGAGCACAGGAGGTTCCACTTAAATTTGAGGAAAAACTTCTTTACTGTAAGGGTGACTGAACACTGGAACAGGCTGCCCAGAGAGATTGTGGAGTCTCCTTCTCTGGAGACATTCAAAACCCGCCTGGACGCGTTCCTGTGTGATATGGTCTAGGCAATCCTGCCCCGGCAGGGGGATTGGACTAGATGATCTTTCGAGGTCCCTTCCAATCCCTAACATTCTGTGATTCTGTGATTCTGTGATTCTGTGATTCTGTGAAGACACCCACAAGGCCACAAGTCAGTTTCTCTCCCTTCATTAGCATAGATTTAAGGGCAAAGCACTTTGAGTTATGGTCTCATTACTGAGATTTAATTACTTTTCCTAAATGTTCTCCAGAACATTTGCTTGTACATTGCAAAGTATTACAGTACAGTCACAACTTGGTCTCTCAATTACAGGAGAACTAGGCAGGAAAGAAGTTGAGTTAATTAGAGTCACTGAAGCTTAATCAATTCCTCTGTGTATGCAGAGAAGAGCACACCAACTTTTAGTCCATTTGTGAAGCCACCTTACCTGTCTGCTACAGGTTATTAAAGCCTTCGAGCAAAGGGAAAAAGTCAATGGTTGATATTTTAAAATGGCTGTTATTTCTCATTTTCTACGTTGAGCCAGACTCTTTTTGCTTCAGTCCCATTTTTGGCAGACTAAATGTTTTTGTGTCCAAGACTGTTTCTGACTGCCCATCCTTAAGCAGCGCTTGATCTCTGAAGGCAAAGGGCTTTCATTTTGGAGCCCCAAGGCAGCACCCCAGGCCTGTTTGCAGATCAACCTGTCTAGGAAGACCAGGACCTTCACAATGGAGAGTAAAGCTGCAGCTCTTCTGCATACTTTGTCTAGCTTGGCTATAATGCCATTTCTGTTTGTACAGTGACCTTCCTTTGGAAGGATGGAGAAGATCTCCAGACATGTTGGGGAAGAAGAGAATTCACATGATCTGGAAAAATTACATAAATATTCTGAAATATACGAATTCAATTTAATTAGGTCAGGTGTAAATATCTATATATATCTATTTATATATATGGTCAGTCACTACTGAGAAAAGAAAAACGCACATGCCCCAAAAAAAAACTTACCCCCCTTCATTACCATAGATTTAAGTGTGAATAGACACCTGCACAAGTACAGAAGAGCTCATTTCCTGGGTAAAATTCATTCCACAAAAAATTAGACTGTAGACAGAGGAATCACTTCCTGAAAGTGCTTGCATGACTGGCTAAGATACAGGTATGTTGCAAGTTAGGTGTTAAGTCCTACACGCCACTCTGCCTGTGCAGTTAATGGAAAGAGGACTCAACTAGTTTTCAGGCTTGCCCTGTAGAGGTGTCAGCCAAACTCACCACGTCTGATCCAGTCTGTTGAGGCCAGGCATTGCATTTTCATGACTTACCATGCCTGCATTAAGTACCTATTTTAGGCATGCAAAACCCAGACCTGTATGAAGTTAGAGGAGGTCAAAACCTAATCACATTAAAATCAATACCCAATTCAGTTCTGCATGATCTGAACAAAGAGCACAGGCTATGTTCCTAAAAAGGAACTGACTATGCCCATGCCAGTCTGGAAGGAAAATGAGTAGCACCTCCTGGAAGCAAATAAAATGTACACGTGAGATCAGTGAGATCCAAACGTGTACTGGATGACTTCATTTTGCTTTGAAACTGAGTGGATACTCAGTACATACACCTATGCAGGATGGTGGGTGTACCTCAAGAATTACAGTAATACAGCATACTTCTTCTAAGTCACATTTGCATGCCATATAAAAGAAATCAGGTACATTCACATGCACACACACACAGAGCTGAGAGAGAAATTATTCTTCTAAGTGTATTTTAAAAGACCCTCAAATGGGTGCTCTGTTTTACTACAACATAGGCTGAACTGGGGGAGGATTTCATTATAAGCTATAGAAAGCATGTGTTAAAACATAATGACATTCAGAATAAAAAAAATGGTCAAATGAATATCTATAGCAGTATGGCATCATCTATTCTTCTCTTGGCAACAGTCAAAGTCCTTGTTAAATCAGCCATACTATTAATTCTCAGCTTCCCTCTTTATCTTCTGCCAGTGAAAGCAAAATTGACATATATATTTCTGTGAGTACTATTTTATGCATTTCTGTATTACAAACGACATTTCCTATTTCTGTGACTTCAGTAGCAGATGTCCCATGAACGTTTTTGCAACAAAAATCTTCAAAATTCTCTAAACTGCGAGCAAAGATAAGGAGTGTGGCGGTGGAGGACCTACCACCAGTAGATGGCATTCATTGCCTGCAATTCCTGCAGCAGCAACAGCAGGTACTAAACGGTGCATTTGCACCACATCAGCATAATATGTGGGATCATGCGAGAAGCACATAGTTAACCCTAAGCTACTTTCCCATCATTTGACAAAATGCTCCTTTCAAAGCATTATTTTCTTTTTACCATCATTCAGGAAACAGTTCATACATAAGCACTATATAGAGACCGATTTGCCATATCAGAGCAGTAGGATTTTGTATTCACTTTACACACTGGTATAGGTACTACCTAGTGTAAGCCAGTCTGTCTGGCCCAGTATTTTCTTTATGTAATAGCAGCCTTCCATGAGTAACTGCTGGAAGAACCTGACCTTCCTTCTCAGCTCAATAGCACCTTTATTCTACTGTTCTTCATGTTCATAAATACTCTGTTAAGGTAATAAAACTATCAGTTTAAATATGTGTAATAATAATTTTAAAGCATTTTATGGCTAGAAATACGTATGGTTAAGCAAGTTAATACTGGATTCAGTTAAGGTGTTTTTCCCTCAGAGAAAACTGAGCTTTACCACCATGAAGGTATGGACTGAGGGCATCTTGGCAATTCAGCAACACCATATTGTTACACCAGCCCTAAGACTCTGATGCAAGATGTATTCGGCATGGAGATGCAGTGATGAGGGGCCAAAAGTGCAGCTGCCCTGACTGATGGCACCCTTTGTCCACAGACCTGCTGAGTGGGAAAGGGGGGGCTCACTGCACTGACATGCTGGCTGTTCCGACAAGAATTTTATAGGAAAAGAAAATGGAGCAGGCAGGTGGACATATAAATATAGGCCCATGAAGAAAAACAAAAAGAAAGAGCAAGCAATATCATTTCCATCATGAAAATACACGAAATGCAATGCACAATGGTATCTCATCTGGGGTTTCAGTAATGTGCTTACAGTGACGTTAAAAGCTGGTATTACCTGTTCTAAGAGATTCTGAAGCCTCTCTATTTCACAGTCTATTACAAATTTCTTTTCTTGCCTTCGATCCAGGTCTTCTAAAAGCCGCCTGTAGCTGGCATCGTTAAAATTCTCCACGCAGATGGCACTGACTTGCCAGCTATTTTGTCCTGCTTTTTCCATAATAGCTTGAAGTATTGAATAACCTAAAAGAAAAGGATACAATACACTAGTAACACAATCATTGCCTTTTTTGAATGGGAATTTTCCTTAATCAGTATTATGTCTCTTAATATTGGCTCCAGCATGGAAAGGAATAAGAGACTGTATCCTTACCTATGCTGCTAGCCACGATCAGCGCACAGTATGCAATTAATGAAAATGACAATTGCTGTGATCAGAATCCTTGGACTGATTCTCAGTATTATACATAATCTTCACATGATTTATACACACAAACTCTTCCAGTCAAATATGCAGCTTCTCAGTTTGGTTTTGTACAGGTTTCTATATCCAGGCATTTCATGACACAGCAAAGAAAAAATCTGAGCCTATTCATTCACCAGAAGTATTCGTATACCACACAAGCACTGTGGTAGACATTCAAATGCTTTGCTTTTTTTTGTTGTTGTTTTTTTTTGGACAACATTTAATCCAAGCAATTTTTAATGCTTCTTAACAGGAATACATTTTTTCATTTATTTATGCATATATATATATATATGTGCGCCAGTATAGACGTGTGAATGGAAATTATATTGATCTATTTCAGAGATACTATATAGCTTTAATCAATGTATGCAAAGTGATTAGAGGTCAATGAATGAAGGGCACCATAGAAGCATTTATTGCTACTACTGGCAGGATTATTGCTCTTTATCATTGTCAGTATTTGATGCCCCCTTTTGTCATCTTTGAGCCCAATCACAGAAGAGAAAGGCAGCATTGTCTCTGAGGTCTCCAGCTGAGCCCGCAGGGCAGGCTCCCTGCCCGCAGGCTCCCTGCCCACAGTCTCAGCATGGCTTGGCCCACCAGCCCTATGCCTTCTTCCCTCTCCTAATTTTTTCTCACTGGGGATGTGCAGTACAGAGGCAGGAGAGGAGCTTGTGACATATCTTACAACAGCTTGCAAGTCTAGTCTTGACTTGTCCACCCAGTTCCTGAAGTAAGCAGCATATATTATTCCATCTTTTACCTAGAGTAAATGGTGAATTTGTTTAAAGCAATGAACACTGCACACCTCAGATCCAGAGTTAATGTTTAGGAAAGACAAAAAGGACAGATATGTTTGTCAATAACACACCGATACAAATGATACAATTCAGAGAAGGCCCCCCATCTAGAATCACAACACATAATATCTATCATGGCTTTTTACTCATCGTCTGGATGAATTTTCCCCACCAGCTTTAAACGAAAGATTTCACCTCTTGAAAACTACCCTTAGTGATACGGCTACACAGTGGTGGTCACATGCCTGAGCGAAATGAGCCCCAGCTGTCATTTTAATGCACTTGAAGATGCCACTACATGACGGATTCCCCATAAAAGGAACTATCAGACATTCACACAGATTGCAAGAAGAATCTTTGTATTACATTTCAGAAAGAGTACTTTTGAGTGTGCTATTGCTAACTAATTAATTATCAAAAGACCTACAAAGCCACCAAAACCTGAGGTTGCCTCCAGTAAAATAAAAGTAGACAATAGTTTTTATCAGAATATGAAGATTTTGGGACACATGAAAAACAAATTCTCTTGCAAATCTAGGTGTAGCTATTTTTCTACTGGCTCCTATGACATTTGCAGTCCTTGAAATATTAACTTAAAATCTGTATCTTCTTATAATTATGACACTATGTACCTGCAGTTTGAAATGAACATTTATTATTTTTTTTCTCCAATTCAGATGTCATATTTAAAATAAAAATACAAACATTTATAATGAATACATAAAATGCATAATATTTTATCATATAAATGAGACATTTATTTCATGAAACAGTATTTTATCTTAGGAAATGAATTCAAATACTTGATGTATTGAGTATTAAAACATTTTTGTATTCAGCATATATTTTTAACCCGATGACTGTTATTTTTTTCAAGGAACCATACAGCTTTCCTGTTAATTGCTGCATAATTATTCTGCTTTTCCTGTTGCTATATTCAATCTCCTTTTTGCCTGTAATTATCTCTGCAAATCATGACAAGATTCTTTCCCAAACATTGTATTTCTTGCTTCATTTCCTATTCATTTCCATATATAGGCATATATTAAAACTACTCCAGTGTTACAAGGGTTCCTGCTTCATTTACACTGTAACTTTGACTTGATCTTTGCTACAAAGGCAGTCAACATTTACTTAATTCAGCTTCCTGACACAAATTAACATTTCCTTTGATTCAGAATGAATGGTGGTTGAAACGGCAACTGACATCCCCTCATTCCCTTTGTATTTCGCTTGGACAACTTTACTAAGATGGATTTTGATCAGACTGGGAATTTATCCCAACATAAAGCATGACAAATATCTGACAAACACATAGAAAAGCTTTTCTTCTACCTTGGATCAAGGTTTGACTTGCCACATTTCATTAGCAACTGCCTTCATTTAGGCATTTGAAGCTTCTGTAGCTTCTTGTCAGTAGCTGGTGCTCAGACGTGGATTTTCATGTTAGCATGTCTTTCACATATAATACAGCTAAATGGTAGTAGCTGGGTATGGTGCAACATCTCTACCAGAAGAGTTCAGAATACCTGCACAAGTAATCAGTGGCATAGTCATCTATTCAATGTGCAGGAGCAATTTTTAATATAACAGAGTGACAAGGGTGGCATTTATGCAGAATAAATAAAGGCATTCACAGGCTCAGTTGGCATAAAAATTAGACATGCTGAGGAGAATGCTTATTTGTCCAAAATAATTGGCTACAGCTAACAGGGGAAAAAAATTAGTTGTATGTAGTGCTGCTAACCTTTTATAAGGCAAAAAAACCTGAAACTAACCTGGGGTAATTCTCAGAAACTGAGGGCAGCATGTCTATTTAGACAAAATTCTTAAACCTCAGAAAGATGTTTGCCCAAGAAAAGACAGCAGACATGAATCTTACAGCTGTCGCCGAAAAGGTATTTATTCTCTGGTTATCTGCTGTTTATCCTCAGTTATGCTACAGACAGATGAATGATTCATATTCTGGAATGCATTCCGTCCCATGTATTGTGGAATATTATTTGTTGAATAAAAGCAAACTAAAAAAAACCTCAGGCTAAGTCATATCAGCTGCACTACACAATCAATGCTTTTCAAAACAACATTATTTATAGAAATGTTTAGGACTATGCCAATAAATAAAAGTAAGGTAAGTTCTCACAAGTGTATATAGTAACCCTTCCTCACCAAGTAATTCAACCTTGAAATGTAGATAACTCATTCACCAAAAGAACCAAATTATTGTGCCCAAACATAACCGTTTGAAGCCTGGAGGTCCATACCAACAAACTCCTGGTCCTTCCTGTTTTGTTTTTTTTTTTTTTTTAAATTAGCAAATCTCTGAACACGATCAAACACCAGTACAACTGCCTAGAAACACAGATTAAGTCCTTCCCAAACGCAAGGACACTATATGCAAAAATGGCTTCTTTTTCCTCTTTACGGGACTATGGTGCTGGAGAATTTTCCTCAGCTGACCTGGGATGAGAAGTCTGTCAACTGCTTTTTGTAGGTCATTGCTCAAATGTACATGCTATTGACAACTGCATAAGGACCAGTAATACCAATTCCACCTCAATATACTGCAACAAAACCAGAGACAGGGAAAGTCAGCAAAGATTTTATTATCTTGATCCCTTCTCTCCTCGCTTGTCTGTTCTCTGGTCAGGTGGAATCGTGATGATCTAACATATTGCTATTTTTTTTCCAAAAAGATACCACATAGTCATCATGTTGGGGAAAAAAACCAAACAAACATGAAAACAAAGCATTAGTCTATTATTTTCCTGTAAAATCAGAGGTGGAGATGCCTCCTGCAGAAAATGTAAGTATTGGCATTGATACTACAGCTAAGTACCTTACAAACAAAATCTCAGATTTTTTTTTAAACACTGCTTCCCTCATTCCACACTCCATAGGCATTTTTCCATTGCAAAATGCATCAGCCACACAAAAACAATGCCAGATGTGCACCTGGCCTTATATCTGCTTAGAGAGAGATCGGCACTTCTTCAGAGAGACTTAGGAATCTTCTGGAGGCCAAATGTGTAAAACACTTGAGCAATTTTCGTATTTAAGAACACATTGTACGTACAGGAGTTTGGGAGTCCAGGATTTGTCCCAGTCACTGCAACATTGCTGTAACTGGAGCCAAGCACAACCACTCTCCACCCAAGTAGCTGAAATCAATAGTGATCTTTTTGGTATTAAAAGTTCAGTGGCCTTTCAGGTTTTTTTATTTGTCTTCTGCTGTACCAGCTAGGCTTTCCCCTACCCATTTTTGTTTCAGCAGTCAATGACTTAATTTCATTTATTTCCATTTAAATGAAAAATAAAATCTGATATCTAAATCTCTTCAGAGTGTTCAGAATAAACTAAAGAGATCAGAGGAGCATTTTCTTGACTTATTTTTCCGCTGGAATGCACTTGGTTGTCTTGTTTCCTTTCCTTTCTTTCCTTTTTTTCTTTTTTTAATTTTTCTTCTTGCTTGCTTGCTTGCTTTCACCAGAAGTATTTCAGTGATCAATTACAGTGTTATAATTAAATTTCAAGAACTTTCATCTTGCAGCAGCCTTTTCATTCTGGGAAACTGTTTCCCCCGCCCCTCTAAGCGCATGCAATCATTCCTGATGGTCTTGCCAGGAGACAGATAGCAAAGTGGCTGCTTGCTCCAAATAGTAGCACCCCCAGTAATAATTCCTGTTTTCACAGAATTATAGAATCATTTAGGTTGGAAAAGACCTTTAAGATCATCAAGTCCAACCGTTAACCCAGCACTGCCGAGTCCACCACTAAACCATGTCCCTAAGCACCACATCTACTCGTCTTTTAAATACCTCCAGGGATGGTGACTCCACCACTTCCCTGGGCAGCCTGTTCCACTGCTTGATAACCCTTTCAGTGAAGGAATTTTTCCTGATATCCAATCTAAACCTCCCCTGGCACAATTTGAGGTCGTTTCCTCTCATTCTATCACTTGTTACTTGGGAGAAGTGATCAACATGCACCTCGCTACAACCTCGTTTCAGGTAGTTGTAGAGAGCGCTAAGGTCTCCCCTGAGCCTCCTTTTCTCCAGGCTAAACAACCCCAGTTCTCTCAGCTGCTCCTCATAAGACTTTTGGAACCATTGTGCAGGAAGTAACTTATTACTAATTTTCTATGATGAAGAGCATGCAATGTTTATATATTATTACTGTATTTTACTCTGACTAGCAGACTGACAATACTGAATGACACAAGTTAACAGGTTAATATACTTGGAAACAGCATATGCAATTTATTTCTGTTACGGTCCCAGGAGTAGAAAACACCTCTGATGAACATGGGTCTTTTCCAAAGATGGGCATCATATACTGCACATTACTGAAATGCAAATTCATTTTCTTCTCATTCTGGTCCAATTAACTTTCAAACAGCAATTGATCCCATTCCCAAGATTAGCTATGAACCCAACAGCCACAGACACTGAAACGCGGCAGCTATTTTATGAAAGCTACTTCCATCTATTGGAATTCGTATTAGGGTCAGTAGAAGAAATAAATTTGTTATAAATCCAACACACAGCAGAAATGGAGAATAAATGATCAGATCATTTGGTATGGATAAGCCAATATATTTGACATTCAGGATTGGATTCATGTCACTTAACTCTAGCTGTCTATAAAGTAGTTCTCTAAGTTAATCATCCAAGCTTTCAAAGCAGAGACATATATCCCATAAAAAGCATTTTTTTTGTCTTAGATATCTATCTCAGAGGTGCTTTTCTCTTTCTCCAATGAATACAGGAGTCTAGATATGAGGCTTAGTGAAAATGCCTACCATTTATCTAGCCAAATCTTGGTGAGATTAATCCACACACTACAGCGATGAAAGCTACACAAAATTTACAGTGTGAGTGATGCATGATTGTACATTCAACCAATAACTACAAACACTCAAACTAAAGTGCATTTTAGTTTTCCTCATTATGATTAATATCTTTTTATTAACATACGGTTTTGTTTTAAATTTTTGGTCAGTATACAGCTTCCAGAACTCAAACACAACCAGTAAGATTTATAAACTCTATCATATAACCTTTGCCACATGATAACTCATTTGCAGTCCGATTTTCTCCGCATTTGGAGTTGGAGCCAGAACATTCAACAAAAAGTATATACAAACTGGTCAATTTAGATGACAGAGTGAAAGCCAGAACTACCAGTGTGTTCTGAGTCCTTCTTGGGTCTAATTCACAGAAATGACACACAGATTGGAAAATAAAACAGGAAGCTCAAGAAATAATCCCATCTATTCCTCTCTATCCCTCCATTCCCCAAGACGGATAAATTATATTTAAATCATTCTAGACATATATCTTTCTTCGTCCTTAAAAATTTCCAAAGAGGATTCTGTAACTTCCTAGGTAATATATTCATTACTTAATTATCCTTGCCATTAGGAGGTGTTTCCTAAAGTCTAACCTAAGTCTCCACTGGCACAATTTAAAGCCACTCATTCTTGTACTATCTCTAGTAGACCTGGAGAACGGTTTGTTCCCTTCTTCTTTAAAGCAATCCTTTACATAACTGAAGATTGCTGTTTCATTTCTTTTCTGTCTGCATTTCTCTTGCTGAAACATGATTCTTTCAGGTTTTCCTTGTGGAACATGTTTTAGTCTAGATTCTGACAATTTTCCTTGCTTTTCTCGATATGTTGCAACTGATCCAAGTCTTTCCTGAAGTGCATTGGTCAAAATGTGATGTATTTTAAAAATGTATTCCAAAGAACACGCTTCTCTTTCAATTTTTTACTGTCCACAAATTTAACAAATGTATTCTATATATCTTCATCCAAGTCATTAACAAAAATACTGGGAAAAACTGCAACCAGAAGGGATCACTACTTAATATCTCCTTATTTGACAGTGAATCTCATATACTTCTTTCTGAGTACAAATGTGTGACCAGTGTTTTATATATCTTCTAGAAATTTCATCAAGACAAACTTTCGTTAGCTTTAGCAAAATTTCATACAAACTGTGTAAAAAATTCTACTAGAATGAGACACCTATTTTTTTCCCAATGTCTACAAAAACCATTACTTTGTAATATAAGGAAATTTGCTTTATCTCACGTGATTTGTTCCTGAAAAATCCACTTTTGGGTTTACTTAGCTTTCCAGATTCTACATACTTTCAAATATATCTGTTATGATGTAGGTTGTGAATTAAGTCACCTGTACTATCAATGACCAGGATAATTTTCATAGAATCATAGAACAGTTTGGGTTGGAAGGGTCCTTTAAAGGTTGTCTAGTCCAACCCCCCTGCAATAAGCAGGGACATCTTCAACTAGATCAGGTTGCTCAGAGCCCCGTCCAACCTGACCTTGAATGTTTCCAGGAATGGGGCATCTACCACCCCTCTGGGCAACTTGTTCCAGTGTTTCACCACCCTCATTGTAAAAAAATTCTTCCTTCCATCTAGTCTAAATCTACCCTCTTTTAGTTTAAAACCATTACCCCCTGTCCTGTCGCAACAGGCCTTACTAAAAAGTCTGTCCCCAATTTTATTATAGATAGTTCTGAAACAAAACTGAGGAAATAATGGATCCAGTTTAGCCATGTCCTCTATCGCAATTTTGCTTCAAAGATTTCAGAAAATTTGATGATAAAGGAAATTACCTTTATGATCTGAGTTTATGTTTCTCGCCTCCCTGAGATCTACGACCTTGAATATTTCCTCAGTGTTGTGAGACACCTCCAAAACAAGCTCTAGCAGTGGTTTATGGTCAGACTTTCTGTCCTTCTCTCCCTTAATCCTGTAGAGACTGGTACCTGCGCAACTTCACCTGCAGTATTTAATAATCATTCTTTCCTGAGGAGGACATAAAGCTACAAGCAAATGCTGTCAATATATTGCAACCATGACCCTTTTTTTTAAAAAAAAAAGTCTTAAGTGGAACAACAGTGTAGATAATGTGCTTTCAGTGAGTGTGTGGGAGGAGGTTTGGCTTACTCCACAATGGGAATTCATGATCAAAGATTCAGGCTATGTCAGGTCCCATTTATGCTACACCCACTCTGCAGTAAGAATTTTCCCCTTCTTTGCACTTCAGAGTCTGCAACCTTCATATGAAATACACAGTAAAGGTGTCTCATCAAAATGCCAAGTGATAAAAATGAGTAGAAACTTGAGAGGGACTGAAGAAAAGCCCTGGTTTTGAAGGCAGTCTGAATAGTTTTGCTCACACTTTCACAGTTCTCCGATACCATTACCCTTCCTGCTTCACTAAATGCCTTCAAACTAATGTCAAAGTCCAGTAACTTTCCTTATGACACGCATGCATAGAGATGAATACATCCAAGCATACTTACAGATATACATCAAAAGTACTTTTATGTACCTTGTTAGTATTTAATATTGTCTTTGCTTGCATTTGTCTATTATTTAGCTATGCCAAAGGGTTCAGCTAGCACTGGTCCAGGTGAGAAGTTTTGGCTCCTCTGAAGTTTACAAGCAGCACTGAAGCCACATTCTCAGCACATTTTAGTAAATTCTTACTACAGAACTTTGAATGCTAAACCAGAAACTGCATGCAATTACAGTGTTATCAGAATCTCACAAACTATTACCTTAAAAAAACAGCAATTAAGCCACTGAGTGGAAAAGAGAAAAAAAAACAAAACAAAACAGGTGCTAGGCTTACTCTCTGTCAAACCAGCATTTTAAAGTAACTATAGAGGCTACATAGTCTCTCTCAATATCCAGTTATCTGAGACGTCATCTTGGATCTATCATTAAGGATAATGTGTATTAGTATTTAAAAAAAGGAGAGAAAACAGGAAAAAGTGGACTTATTTTGGAAGAAAATACAGTATGTAAATAAGTATTTAACTTATTACCTTTTTTCTTTGTTCTTATTATTATTAATTTGACAAATATCCACCTTAGTTGCAAATATTCCTTGCTTTTATACATTATACCTTAAACTTTTCTTCTTGAGGCAAATGCCTTAAAGCCAAAATTCTTCATTTCACTAAAGCCTATAGTCTGTAACGCTGATACCAATAAATTATCTTTCTTACACAGCATCTTAACTGATGCAAAGCTATTTTCCAGAAATTGCTACTTTCCCAACAACTTACCTCTCTAGTCTCAATTTAATAGGATTTTGTTTGCCCTGTGATGGTACGTACAATTGTACGCGGACCTTTATGTAAACAACACCCAAAAGAATCATGTCAAAGAATATTAAGACTGCAAGCTAAAGCACTCAAGAGCTGGTATACCTTAAAATTAGCAGTACCTTAATGTATTCTAACTAATGTATTATGGTGCTGTCTTTAATTATATTGCCAGATACTATTTTTCCACACAAGGCATCTGCCTCAGTCCATGCATAAGATACCTGTGCCCCAGGACAGAACTGACTATGGGTACTAAATGAGGATCTTGATGTCAGAACTTCTGCCTGCTTTTTACAGGGGTTTGTTAGAAAACTAGTCTTTTACTATTAAATATCCGACAATCTCTGCTTCTTGGCATTAATGTAGTGTTGTTTCTAATACATACATGAGAAAAAAACGCAAGAACAATATTCAGAGTGAAACAATAGGCATTCACACTAAGAAGCATTCATTTTTAAGAGAGTCACAACCTTAATTCTATCTCTATGCATGTGTGGCCACATCCATATTTACTGGTGGCTACACAGCAGACAATTTATAGGATCTTACTCCTTCTATAAGTTCTACTTGTAGATTCCAGGCACATTATTTCTGATTTTAGATTTCAGTTATGTTAAGATCTTTTTGAAAACTATATTCTCAAGTACTTAACTTTTTGAGAAAAATGTAACACGTCCTGGGAAGAGAGGCTTTAAAATTTGGATGCTGTGATTATAATATGGTAACCTTTTGATTGAAACGAGTCTGAAGTAAGTCTTACTATTTCTTTTAAACTGACACACAGACCACAAATTTATTAAAAGTTGATTGCCTCCCTCCAACAAACAACTAACAATATGGAGATAAGCCTAAAGGTCTATGATTTTCTTCCAGTTCCTAAAACTAACTCATTGTTCTTCTGATGTTGACTGGAATTAAGATGTGATTCTTTCTTTTTGGACTGGAGCAACAATTTGGGAAACATCTGAAGATTTCATATAGTGGCTTTTATTGAAGTGTAATGACATTGAATAATCTTGCACCTCACGGGCACTTCATCTGAGGGTCTGCAAGTATCACTCTAAACTAAATCCTGAAAACGGCTTAGAATTTGAGTTTTTTAAAAAGAAAAAAATCCTACAAGAAAAAAAAAAGGTGAGAAAGCATTTTAATAATTTTTTCTAAATGCTCCAAGACATTGCAAGCATACATATATATGCACATACAAGTAAATCCATATATTTGTATGTATATATGTAAACATTTTATATGAATCTGTGCAAAACAGCATGCAAAGAAGTGACAGAATTTTTAAAGTGGGCAAATGAAAAAATAGAGATTGTTTCAGCTCCTTCTACCGTCTTCTCCGCCTTCTCACCCCTCCTCTGAAAAGAACTGATGGGACAAAAGACAATAATATTGCCTCATTTAAATGTCTTCACAAACATTGGTTATCAGAGTCATAGATATGCAGAACTGATCTTTTCCAGTGATGCTATGAGTAAGAAAGCTAACATATCATCTAGATACTTGAATAGAGAAACAGGGAAGAGGAAGGCTAGAATGACATGCTCTTCATACAGGACATTGGACAACTCCTACATGACTAGATCTCTTTTTGGTGTCCACATTTAAAAAATTAATGCTAAAATGTTTGACAGAGTTCAGAGAAGAAAATCAGAATGATTTGAGGCCAATATATAAAACATGCCTCCAAGTAAGAGACTTAGAGGAGAATTTATCTCAACTGAAAGTTTGATGTCTAAGTCTGAGGTAGTTACTCCAGTCTCCTTCTGCAGGCAGTGGAGGGAAACAAGCACCCTCTGAAGGCAATTCATAAAATCTCTTATTATCTATCTATCTCATATATTTTCACAGGAGAAGAAGTTCCCCCATGTTTAAAATGAAAAATCCCAATATTATTATTTCTCAGTTTCAATGCCATGCACACTACTAACATAGTATTGTGCCTATGTAAAAAACATCACTAAAAGCAGCCTGCAATATTAGCAAAGTATCTGTTTGCCTTTTAATTTAAGTTCTATTTTGTATCTGTATTTTACATATGAAGATACAACTTTTCATTTAAGTAGAATTAAAAGTTTATGTTTCTCTTGTGGAAGACGGGCAGCTACACATAGGTTTCCTTTGATTATTCTGGTGAAGGGATTTGCATACAATTACAGACAATTTCAGTTCCTAGCAGGAACAAACACAGGATGAAGTACTCACCATATGATTAGACTAATCTATTATGTCCCACTGAGGCAAGCTATATTCCAAGAAGTAATCATAAACTCATGTTCAAAGCTCTGGCAGAATGAATATATTTAACAATTCAAATGACATCTCAGCTGTAGGAACTGACATTTAGTGGGAAACATGGAAATGGGGAAGGTATAATGAAAAGATAACAGATAAAACAATACAGACATTAAAAGCTGTGACTGGCCTGTCTGAAAACAGGCCAGGATAGAAAATTGTGATAAAATCCTGGCAAGTTTCTTGTATCAAATATATGTTGATCTGGACTTTGGTTAGTTTTAACGGACCTTGGCATTAATGTCTGAAAATGAACACAGTGATCAGTCAAAAGATGCTCCATAAAAGTTAAATGCCTGTGACGTTTCATTATACAACGGCAGTTGTGTTGACCATTTCGGAAGCAAATGGTATTAAGAACTTTGTTCATTTTAGAGCTGGGTTTTTTCTTCCCCTGAACAGCTGTTTATTCACAGAAAAGTGCACTCTGGTGACATCCCAAGTCTTAATGAACATGAGTGAGTTTTTCTGCATAGGACTGGCCAGAAGAAAAAATGACAAAGGTTTCAAAAAAAGTGGAAACAGCATCTAATAAAAATGCACATTTCTTGAATATTTCCATTTAGGGCATCTCCATGAATAGAAACAAAAGGCATGATTTTGTATCTGCATAACTTTTACCCAGGAGAGCAGCGGTAGCAAGATACCCTCTCCCTTGCAAGAAAGCATGGGACTCTGTATGTGTCCCCGGATGCCCCTGAGTCCACTGTGTCATGATCATTAGGACTAAGAGTGTCCTGGGTGGTTTAGTCTTCGTCTCTCCATCTGGAGCAGCTCTGCAGCTAAAATATTCACCAAGGCAAAGAAAGATGGAGAAAATTACTCTGCAAGCATGGTACAAAGGATATTTATCAGAGAGGTGGGAAACTTATTGCAATCTTTGCTTCAGTGGCTAAGCAGTTTATGAAAGAATACCCAAAAAAGCTGAAGAGGGTATGGGAATTGGCTGCAAAAACTTAAGGAGGTGAAAAACAAAAATACATCAGAGGGACTTACTGTATCTGAGAGGAATGAGAAGTGAGAACCCAGTAACTGGGCCACGCACTTCAAGAAAGATGTTGAGGTGTTGGAGCGAGTCCAGAGGAGGGCGACCAAGCTGGTGAAGGGTCTGGAGGGTCTGACCTATGAGGAACGGCTGAGGGAGCTGGGGTTGTTTAGCCTGGAGAAGAAGAGGCTCAGAGGTGACCTTATTGCAGTCTACAACTACCTGAAGGGAGGTTGTAGTGAAGTGGGAGTTGGCCTCTTCTCCCGGGCAACTAGAGATAGGACAAGAGGACACAGCCTCAAGCTTTGCCAGGGGAGGTTCAGGTTGGACATCAGGAAGAATTTCTTTTCAGAAAGGGTCATTAGACATTGGAATGGGCTGCCCAGGGAGGTGGTGGAGTCACCATCTCTGGATGTGTTTAAGAAAAGACTGGACTTGGCACTTAGTGCCATGGTCTAGTTGACAGGGTGGTGTCAGGGCAATGGTTGGACTTGATGATCCCAGAGGTCTCTTCCAACCTGGTTGATTCTGTGATTCTGTGGTTCTGTGAACTGCTCAATAGACATAAAATACTTTAGAAGTCCTAAAACATATGTTTGGCTTTTTAGACTGTAACTTAAGTTGAAAATAAAAGAGTAAATAGGGTCTGGTTTCAGTTGTACTAGTGTAAAACCAGAAAAATCCTACTTTCACCAAATTATTTGAGGTTCCCACTGCTGTACTTGGAAATTGAAATATATTTCTGAAAAAGCTATAGGAGATGATAATCAGTCTAAGTATACAATATTATTTATCTTGAATTTTCTTACAAACTGCTGCCTAGAACATTTCTCTCTATGCTTATTGCTCAAAAACTGTGAAAAAAACTGCTGCCCTCTAATACTTTTTTATATGTTTTGGCTTCTGCTTCCACTGCCCTTTTCAATGTGACTGACGAGATATTATTTCATAATAGAGCATCTTAAACACTATAAATTACCTCAACTATCTTATTTTCCTCAAGAGATACAAGGTAGTTTTGAATTTTCCAGTCTGCTTAATGCAGCGATGTCCAGCCTTGTCCAGCCTTTTCAACCCAAGGGCAGAAACATTATTCCAAAAAGGTCAGTGGGCCACAATTAACAGTTGAGGGCATTGTCTCTGGAAGCAGAGTGGAAGGGAGCAGACACCACACCCAGCTCCTTTGCTGAGGATCCTTAAGCGTCTCCAGGAGATCAGGCTACAGATGTAAAATTGCATATAATTCCTTCAGCACATCGTGTTTTGCTTGTGTTACTGAAGTTATGCCTACCGGCACCCTGAAGGAATGCTCACATGGCAGCTTTGGGCTGTGACTCCAGGCTGAGAAGTATGCGGTATGATCTCCCAAGGTACAAGAGACAAGGTGACTTCATTCCTCTTGCTAAAGTTACCTGCTAAATCAGGTTCAAAATCATTGAGCCATATCTCAGGCTAATTAATTACAAACATCACCATTACAGAAACTGGACATTTGCCTATGTCTCTTATGAGATGGTTTTATGGGAGACAATTTGCACAGATATAAGCAGCAGGAGGAGCTTCCCTGCTGAGCTCTTAATGCTGGAAAAGATACGAGGACAACAATCTCAATATTTACACACTGCAGACCGTTTACACCCAACAACCTTGTGAGAAGTTGTATGCAGACCTTGCTGCAGTTGGAAGGAGGATGTGAATTTGCAGAGTGCTCATGTGTGGTGCTTTCCCCCATAGAGACCTCTGTCCTTGGTCCAGGCTGTCTCCGTGGGCTGGAGCTACTCTGAAGCACCATGTTGCATCTCCCAAGGTTGTTCACGACACACATGAAGAGATTTTTCCTTAATATAACAAAGCAGACATAAAACATCTATTCGTGGAAGAATATAAGATACCAGTTTTCCTTACACTTAGCATTCGATTGATGATGGCATCTTGACTTGTGCATCACCAAATGAACACTTGAAAAAAACCTTAGCGGCTTATTTTAGAAATGCATTTGTGCAAGAAAAAAAGGGTTGAAATTACTTGATAGATATTTCTTCAAGGTTTTATTTCTGTCTGAAAATGTTAATATTCACTATTTAGCTTTCACCTTCACAGTAGTTTAAATGAACAAGTCCTTTTTCAGCAAAAGAGTCTGGTGTTAATTAATTTTCATGATTAAAAAGGTTATTCCGATCCTGTGACAACTATCATGAAATATGAGATAGGCCTGTACAATACACCTTATGATAGAGAATGTGGATAAAACTTTAGGCACCCTGCTAGGAATAATTGTTTGTATTTACATAAATAATGTTGTGCTCAAAGGCCTCATTGTCCTAGGTGGTGTACAAAGTATGTATGCAGAAAAAAGTCTCAAAAGAGATGACTTTGGAAATCAAATAGGCTCAGAGGTAGGGCAAGTTGTTTATTCCTACTTTTGTTTTTAATTAGGTCAACAAGACATTTCAAAAGCATTTTTCATACTTATCAGTCTGAAAATAAAACAACTTGCTTTCACATGGATATACAGTAATTAATTTTAAAAAATGATGATCAAAAATATTCAATATAATACAAATTAAACACATATTTGAATATGTATATAATTTGCATTTTTATTTATATTAATATTTGTTTCTTTTTAAATACACTTAGGAGTAAATGATGTAGCTAATTTACTTGACATTTTCCTTTCTGTCATTCTTTTGCAACATTACAGATGAGTCATTATACAGTCTATATTCTAAGTTGCATTTTCACAGAATAAGAACTAGAGAAATATTATAAATACTGCTTTTTTTAGGATTACTTAAAAAAGACAGGACAAAACCTGTTGTGTAACTCATAAAATATTCATATTGACTTTAGTTGGAACTATGCATGGGAGAAGAAATTGGTCCAATATTTGAAATCTGATGTAATAAAAATTTGAGAGCATTTCATTCCAAAACCTGTTTAATACATTCACCGGATTTTAACTGTACAACAACTAATTCTGCACCACGTGAAAACGTAACTGACAAAAAGAAGTTAAAGTAAAAGCTAACAAAGAACCAGTGAGGAAAATGAGACCCCAGTATGCAGGCAAAAACTTTACAGCTGGAAGGAAAGCAGGCAGGAAGGGGACTGTGATTCTGTGAGACCCTCCTTTGTAGGACTAGTACTATACACTGGAACTGAAGTCCTGTCACAAAACATATTAAATATTATAGGTGAATTTGGGTCATAAACATCACAAATCGCAGTCTGGACTGGAACTGATGTTTTGTTCTTATGTTAAATCTTGTCTTGATATACTTTTTTCCAGAAATATTTTTTTCACTTTTTAGACTGAATGTTCACCACTTCTATGCAATGTTCTCTTGCATACCTTTCATATACACTCAGTTTCACAACTTCAAGATGGTCACAACATGTGTGGCACAGTTTTGGCATGTCAATAGCATGGTTTAAAAAGCTACTGTGTATGTTTTATGATAATTTCCAAAAGATACGAAGCAACAGATTTTGACTTTTAAATGACATGCCTTATTTGCAAACTGAACACTTAAAACATGAACAAACATGTATACCATAGATTAAGCATAGGTTTTTCTCTTTAGAATTCATAACATTTTTGACAGTTCATTGTCAGCATGCCAGTATGTCAATATTAGCTATTGCCTGGCAGAGGAGAACTATGTGGGTGAAGTGTATGACATATTCAATGGTCTGCAACAGCAAAATCCCTTTTCCACCCTGGAACAATCGCAGTCACTTAATATCCAAGAAGTCATTATTTGGGTAGGAAAGAAACTCTAAAAAACCCTACCATGCTGACAAACACTACAAAACATTTACTAGCGAGATGTTAGAATTTATTAAGG
This sequence comes from Nyctibius grandis, assembly GCF_013368605.1. Lineage (NCBI taxonomy): Eukaryota > Metazoa > Chordata > Aves > Nyctibiiformes > Nyctibiidae > Nyctibius > Nyctibius grandis. The sequence continues at coordinate 110,211,503 of NC_090659.1, forward strand.
ATAACTTGCAGCAAACTGACATTTCAGCATTCAGTTTGAATAGCAACTTTGTTGGTGCCATAACTTGCTCCAGGCATGCTCCAGGCTTGCATGTCTACTGAAACTCACAAGGAATTGAACTTGTGGTCTCATGCCACTCAAAACTGGTACCAGAAAAGGTCTTTACGCTGCAAGACAGTAATACTCAAACCTGAAAGCTACATTGTTCTTTAAATAACTCTTCATATCTTATTGCATATTTTTACCTAAAAGCCACACTTCTCCATTACACTGTGTCTTTGGCATTCCAAATGTTTTCTGTCCTGCAGATTTAGTACAATTAAAGTTTTACAAAGTCAGTTACAGATATCCTGCCCTGATGCATTTAAGATGTATATAATTAAAATGTGGTAAAATACCTAATGTTCCTATGTTAAGAAAGTCTGTGCCAGTGCCTACATTATCCTTGGGAACTTCCATCTACATTCTGGAAAGGCTCCTGAGAATCTGCTTTTGTACAGTAGCCCTAATAATAGTAGACATGTCCAAATGCTAGTGCCTATAAATGTCATAGGCCAAATTCCACAACAATATAACTTGCAGTACAAGCTACATGTATGGGATAAACTTATAAAGTACGACTTATAAAGAATGAGCTTACAAGGTACCGTCAGTTACTGGGGATACCTGAATATACTTAAAAATTAAATATTATACTAGATTGGCACTCTGTGGGTTTGCAAAATGCCTGGATTTGCCAACAAAGTGGAAAAGAAAATTTAGCAGGAAACAAGGCATTCAGAAGAGCAGGTGATAAAGTGGGTACATCCTATAAATAAGCATCATGGGATTTTCTTTTCCTGATATGGCTCCTTTTGTCTTTTCAGGATTTGCAAGCTATCTTCATGTTGGACTCCCCTGAATACCAAATCCATGCAGCATTAGAGTACTTCCTTGTATTTACAGGGATTTATAGCCACCTCAGTGAAGTTATAGGAATCCAGACCCATAGACTTATTGTTACATCTGATTACAGGTTTTATGGTGCTAATTTTTTATTTAAATACTTCTTTTCCACAAAAACAAAGACTTAAGCCACAAACGTAATATATCCACATCAAAAGGTAAAAATTATGTGGAAAGTGCTCAATAGATTGGGAAATAACCCTAGATTCTATTTCCGTACAATAAAGACACTCAAAATCACATTCAGTAATTTCTTCCTCATTTTTCAGAAAACACAGTGCCAAGCTACTCCAAGTGTCTAGCCACTCCAAGGCTGAGATTAAGAATTAGCTAAAGACTGAAGAAATCACGTTCAAAGATACCGATGATAATCATATAAAAACTGTGACTGTTCCTCATTATGTGGCACAGGTATATTACCTTGAGTTAAATCCTTCTCCAGTTCTCTAGAGAGTTATTATTGTTGTTCTTGCCCACACTCAAATATGCTGAATTATGAAAAGGGAATTAAACCTTTTCATGCTATTTAGTCCCACCTCATCTCTAACAATTCAATAGAGAGTTTCACCTGGTGCTTTTGCTTGCAATCTGATAAACAGAGGGCTTGTTCCTGGCATCAGTAAGCAGCTGGGCCCGATCCTGTGACCCAATCCTTCCTGGATGCCTGCTGCCTTCTCTCTGCAATTTCCCTGCAAGCAGGCCTTTGTACCCCACTCACTGTCACACTAGGACATGTGGAACCTGTGCACGCTATGGATGAAGAAATGTGAACCTAAAAGAAGATTTTTTGTTTTTGGTATGCATACTCCCAATGAAACCCAAAGAACTTATAGTAATCTACCAGGGGAATTCAGTCAATTATATGGCAATCCAGGTAAAATAAACAGCCAGCAAGGTAGAAAATGCTTTTCAAAGGGGCTTTTGCCGATTAACAATTTATTTTTTTTATTCAAGAGGCTGGTGCATTTTGCTGGTCGAACCTCATTTTTTTTTAATCTGACAAGTAAAACATAAGACCTTAGAGGAACAGCAAGAGAAGAAAAGGTCTTCCTGAAAATATTGGCTAGGTATTGGGGATAGGATGAAATCCAAAGGGAAACTAACCCATTTCCTAAAAGCCCTGTCACAGACTGGTGTATCTAATAAAAGAGCAGAGTTAGTTGACCCGAGCAGGCAGAAGAATTCCCCTCCAGACAGTGAGATATAATAAGAAACAGAGGGGCAAACTGTATGAAAGGGTCAGGTGACTCATTTTCAGAAACTTACTTTTTCTTGACAAGTACATAAAATCCTGACATTGCTTGGTTTTTATCTTCTCAGCAGCTTCATCTTTCTTTTACCTTAGTGGTCTCTCTAGACAGACAATATTACTGACCCTCAGTTTACAAAATTAAATCCTAGATGTTCATGGAGAATTTGAACAGTATCACTTTGTATTTATCTTGGACTCCTCTTGGACTATTCAGATAAATTTGATTTTTCCCTAATGGCATTGACATTTGCAAAAGTAAGACAATACAAAGCCTGGGACTGGGGAAAAAAAGTTTAGCAATTGTCAAACAGGAAAAGTTCCTATTTTATATTATCAGTACTATGAAGTTTATAGATTAGTTATTGATAATGGTTGATTTATCCTCTATAGTCTTTTCAAAGCATTCTATAGTATTTATCATTACTATAGGGTTGAAGCTAAAAAGTAGCTTTGATCCCCCCAAAATTACCATTATTAATTTACAAATTATCAAACATCTCTGTCCCCTGTCTATATACTGCTGGATATGATATCTTCCCCAACAGGGTATATATGCCATTTTAAAAGGTTGATACAGAAACACTATCAACAGAAGCACATAATATTAGAACAACACATATTTCCTTTTTCAAACACTAAAAGTAAAATTAATTCCCTGACAAAACACCTGCACAAAAGCTAACCATGAGACAAGAATAATCTATTTCCCTTTTAAAAGTACTTCATTCTTTTCTCCATAAAGCTCACTTGATGGCTGTTCCATGACTTTCTTCTGCTTTTGCTTAATAACCTTCTGATTTCCAATATAAACTCACTTTTTTTTTTCAATTTCTACACTGCTTTGCATTTGAGTCGACACTGTCCTTTAGCTTAAAGAGTTCCACTTGCTCCATAATTTTACTCTCCTAATATATTTATGAAAAGCAATCACTTTTCATTTACAGAAGAGCCTTTTCACTCTCCTCTAATTACACAGGCTGTGCATAGTGACGACCATCCCAGCATATCTTCTCAGAATCCCTCTTTCTTGAAGAGAAGCCACAAGAACTGCCATGGTTAGAAGTCTTGTGCACCCCTCTGCCGCTTTAAGTTTTTCATATAACCCATGCTCCAAATTAAAAAAGCTTTATTTATGGTGATTAGCATTATTTACATGAACACTAACAATTTTCTTTTTAAAGCACAAACTATTTATTTGTTGTAAGTTTGGGAAGAAATACAAAACCATTAAAAAGTGTTAGGAAATGCATAAGCTACTTAACATAACTGAGCATGAAATCTCATGAGATAATCATATCCTACAGTACCTTGAATCAAGAGTGGTAGCCAAGTAAATTCAGTTCTCCAGAGGTACGATTATCGCGTGAAGATTGCATTCCCCTGAGACTTGTCTCAGTGCTGTTTGAAAAATCTCTAACATGTAAAAAAACTCCTGATACTTAAGAAGAAAAAAGATGAAATATGGAGTTCAGAACAGTAGTTTCCAATGAATCAATGAACATCATAAGTTACACACAGTAATCTGCCACTCTCTAAAATGTTTAGTAATAATGACAAATGGATAAAAAAATCCATTTAGACAGCATTTTTGGTGGGGGTAGGGAAAGGCATGACTCATACATGAGAAATACTTCCACATGCCTGTCAGGTCTTCAATATTGCTTTTTAAAAAAACATTACGATATCTACTGTAAACAGTAAAGATGAGGAAATCCCTTTTTTTCCCCCCTTATTAATGTATATAGACTTGAATATTTCTGCCCCTTGTCCATACTACAGAACTCCATCTTATTTAGGGACTGAAACTAGTAAAATTTCATACATGCTCAAAATAAACCTACTATTGCCAAATAGTTTACTCCATTCATGTTTTGAGAAAAAAACAACAAAAGGCATGGGAAGGAGTAAAATAGAAAAACAATTATTTAAAAGAGACTTAAAAAGGAAATGTGCACCTTTGTAAATTAAGAGGTTAATTAAAACACAGGAAAATATTTTAATGGGTTTAATACAAACTACTCCAGTCTTTCTAAAACAACTCTCTGGACAAGAAGAGGAATGAAAACAGTAATGCTTATAATACACAATCTCATTACCAGTACTTAATGTGTCCCTTTCTCTGTCTCCCTAAATCTAAATGCTCAAAAAGGTAAAAATTACATGAACTTCTGTAAGGCCTTTGATACCATCCCTCACAACATTGTTATCTCTAAATTGGAGAGATATGGATTAGCTGGATGAACTGTTAGATTGGTAAGGAATTGGCTGGACAGCTGCATCAAAAGATTTACAGTCAATGGGTCAATGTCCAAATGGAAACCAGTAATGAGTGGTGTCCCTCAAGGGTTGTACTAGGACCAATACACAGAATCACAGAATCACAGAATGTTAGGGATTGGAAGGGACCTCGAAAGATCATCTAGTCCAATCCCCCTGCCGGAGCAGGATTGCCTAGACCATATCACACAGGAACGCGTCCAGGAGGGTTTTGAATGTCTCCAGAGAAGGAGACTCCACAACCTCTCTGGGCAGCCTGTTCCAGTGTTCGGTCACCCTCACCGTAAAGAAGTTTTTCCTCATATTTAAGTGGAACCTCCTGTGTTCCAGCTTGCACCCATTGCCCCTTGTCCTGTCAAGGGATGTCACTGAGAAGACCCTGGCTCCATCCTCATGACACTTGCCCTTTACATATTTATAAACATTAATGAGATCACCCCTCAGTCTCCTCTTCTCCAAGCTAAAGAGACCCAGCTCCCTCAGCCTCTCCTCATAAGGGAGATGTTCCACTCCCTTAATCATCTTCGTGGCTCTGCGCTGGACTCTCTCTAGCAGTTCCCTGTCCTTCTTGAACTGAGGGGCCCAGAACTGGACACAATACTCCAGATGTGGCCTCACCAGGGCAGAGTAGAGGGGGAGGAGAACCTCTCTTGACCTGCTGACCACACCCCTTCTAATACACCCCAGGATGCCATTGGCCTTCTTGGCCACAAGGGCACACTGCTGGCTCATGGTCATCCTGCTGTCCACTAGGACCCCCAGGTCCCTTTCCCCTACGCTGCTCTCCAACAGCTCTGCCCCCAACTTGTACTGGTACATGGGGTTATTCTTGCCCAGATGCAGGACTCTACACTTGCCCTTGTTATATTTCATTAAATTTCTCCCCGCCCAACTCTCCAGCCTGTCTAGGTCTCTCTGAATGGCTGCGCAGCCTTCCGGCACGTCAGCCACTCCTCCCAGTTTTGTGTCATCAGCGAACTTGCTGACAGTGCACTCTAATCCCTCATCCAAGTCATTAATGAATATATTGAATAGAACTGGTCCCAGTACCGACCCTTGAGGGACTCCGCTAGACACAGGCCTCCAGCTGGACTCTGTCCCATTGACCACCACTCTCTGGCTTCTTTCCTTCAGCCAGTTCACAATCCACCTCACTACCCGATCATCCAGACCACACTTCCCCAGTTTAGCTGCGAGGATGCTGTGGGAGACCGTGTCAAACGCTTTACTGAAATCGAGATAGACCACATCCACAGCTTTACCATCATCTATCCACCGGGTTACATCCTCATAAAAGGCTATCAAGTTGGTTAAGCATGACTTCCCGTTGGTGAAGCCATGCTGAGTGCCCCTAATGATCCCCCTATCCTTGATGTGCCTAGAGACAGCATCAAGAACAAGTTGTTCCATCACCTTTCTGGGGATGGAGGTGAGGCTGACTGGTCTATAGTTACCCGTGTTCTCCTTCTTGCCCTTTTTGAAGACTGGAGTGACATTCGCTTTCCTCCAGTCCTCAGGCACCTCTCCCGTTGCCCACCACTTAGCAAAGATGATGGAGAGTGGCCTAGCAATGACTTCCGCCAGCTCCCTCAGCACCCGCGGGTGCATCCCATCAGGGCCCATGGATTTATGGACGTCCAGATTGTTTAATTGGTCCCTGACCCAGCCCTCATCAATGAAGACAGATTCCTCCTCTATCCTGACTTCTTCTGAGGCCTCAGGGGTCCGGGGCTCCTCAGGACAGCCTCCAGCAGTATAGACAGAGGCAAAGAAGGCATTCAGTAACTCCGCCTTCTTTTTATCCTCTGTCTCCAGGGACCCCACCTCATTCATCAGTGGGCCTACATTGTCTCTAGTGTTGGCTTTACCTGCAACGTATTTGAAGAAGCCCTTTCTGTTGTCCTTGACCTCTCTTGCAAGGTTTAATTCCAAGGAGGCCTTAGCTTTCCTAACTGCCTCCCTACATCCTCTGACAACAGACTTATATTCCTCCCAAGTGGCCAGCCCCTCCTTCCATGATCTGTACACCCTCTTCTTCCACTTTGAGTTTGACCAGCAGTTCCCTGTTTAACCATGCAGGTCTCCTGGTACCCTTCCTATTTAATATCTTCACTAATGACATAGGCAGTGGGACTGAACGCATCCTCAGCAAGCTTGCAGATCACACCAAGCTGAGTGGCGCAGTTGATTTGCTAGAGGGAAGGGATGCCATCCAGAAGGACATTGACAGGCTTGAGAAGTAAGCCCATGTAAACCTCATGAAGTTCAACAAGGCCAAGTGCAATGTCCTGCCCATGGGTCAGAGCAATCCAAGTATCAATACAGACTGGGGGAATCAGTGGATTGAGAGTAGCCCAACAGAGAAGGATTTAGGGGTACCGGTGGAGGAAAAATGGAAATTAGGAAGAATTTCTTTACAGAAAGGGTTATTAGACATTGGAATGGGCTGCCCAGGGAGGTGGTGGAGTCACCATCTCTGGATGTGTTTAAGAAAAGACTGGACATGGCACTTAGTGCCATGGTCTAGTTGACAGGGTGGTGTCAGGGCAACGGTTGGACTCGATGATCCCTGAGGTCTCTTCCAACCTGGTTGATTCTGTGATTCTGTGATTCTGTGAAAACTGGACATGAGCTATCAATGTGCACTTGCAGCCCAGAAAGCCAATCATATCCCAGGCTGCATAAAAAGAAGCGTGGCCAGGAGGTTGAGGGAGGTGATTCTCCCCCTCTACTCTCTGCTCTCTTGAGACCCTACCTGGAGTACTGTGTCCAGCTTTGGGGTCCCCAGTAAAAGAAAGACACAGATCTGTTAGAGTGGGTCCAGAGAAGGGCCATGAAAATGGTCAGAGGGCTGGAACAGAGTCAGAGGCTGAGAGAGCTGGGGCTGTTCAGCCTGGAGAAGAGAAGGCTCTGGGAAGACCTTATAGCAGCAGTGAAAATATAAGTGTTTAAATTACAGGCAACAAGACCCACTATAGAATAAATAATATTTATTTCTCAAAAGGACCTCCTAGAATGTAAAGACCGGAACCACAAAGTATCAGAAAATCCTATGAAAAACAAAGGGAATTATGTGTTTAAGTGCTTTTGCAGACCTGGTCTTTCATGCTGACCAAAATCAGCCACACATTTTTCCTAGTGGGAAGCTGGTTTTGTGGAAAGACTGTTTGGGGGAATTACATAGAAAATGTCTTCAATTTCCATCTCCTAGTGCATCCCAGATCCTTGCTTGTGTGCTCCATGCTGCCATTCAACAACATTCAGAAGCATGGATGAAATTAAAGCCAGGTATTTGCTTATGAATAGAATTCACATGGGACCTTGGCCTTTAGCTCATCTCTGGTACTGTTACGAAGAATTTTGTGCATATTTGTTGTTGTCACAGTCACAGAATCATAGAATAGTTTTGGCTGGAAGGGACCTCTGGAGGCCATCTGATTTCACTTCCTGCTCAAAGCAGGGCCAAGTACAGTATGTTGCTCAAGGCATGTCCATTTCACAGAATCACAGAATCACAGAATCAACCAGGTTGGAAGAGACCTCAGGGATCATCAAGTTCAACCGTTGCCCTGGCACCACCCTTACCAATTGAATTCTGAACGTCTGAATTTTGATGGAGAATCTAGAAACTCTCTAGGCAACCTATTTTAGTGCTTCATCACTTCCACCATGAAGAATTTTTCCTAATATTGAACCATAAACTCCATCACTGCAACTTTTGCACAGTCTCCTCTCCTTTTGCTGAGCACCATGAGGAAGAGTCTGGCTCATTCTACACCCTCCCATCAGGCAGTTGAAGACTGCAGTAACATCCCCTGAAGCCTCCTCTTCTTAAGGCTGAACAAACTCAGTGCATGGCTGACTCATGCTTGACTCATCAGGACCTCAGGTCCTTTTCTGCAAAGCTGCTTTCTAACCCATCAGGCTCCAAGGCTTACTGTTGAGGTTAAGCTGTCCCAAGTGCAATGCCTGCATTTGTGTTTGTTGAACTTTTCTGTCCAGCATATCAGTCAGTTCCCCCAGTTTAGTATCATCTGCAAACCTGCTGGGGCATGCACTTTGTCACAGTGTTCAAGTCATTTATAGAGTTGATAGAGATTATTATTTCCCTTATTGACCCCTGAGGCACATGACCAATACTTGGCTGAAAATTGGGTTTTGTACAGCTAATCACAACACTTTCAGCATGAAGATGCAGCCAATATTACACCCACCTCATCATTCACATACCCAAACTGTATCTCAGCATAGGAGATAATGTCAAAAGCCTTGCTGAAGTCAAACTAAACAACATCTACTGTTTTTTTCCTTGTCCACGGAGCCAGTATTTTGGTTGTAGAAAGCCATCAGATTGGTCAGGCACAGTCTTACCCTGGTAAATCTATGCTGTCTATTCCAAATCACCTCGTTGTCTTTCATACATGTAGAAACGGATTTGGTCCATAATCCTCTTCTAGACCGGGCCGAAGCTGACCAGACTGTACCTCCCCAAATCCTCTTTCTTTCCCTGCTTGAAGATGGGCATGAAGTTTTCCTTTTCCCAGTCATCGTGAATCTCCCCTTGAACAACAAGATCGTTTGAAGACCACAGAGAGCAGCCTTAAATGATGTCAGCTGGTTCCCTCAGCACCTTTGGATGGATCCTATCTGATCCCATGGGTCTGTATAAATCCAGTTGGCTTGAAAGGTCTCTGACTCAGTCCTTCTTCACTCCAATTCTGACACTAAGCTCAGTGATTTGGAAGGCCTGATTGCAGTTCTTGCCAGTAAAAAATCAAGATAAAAAGGTATTTAGACTTTAGTGTGTTTGGCCACTACTTCCACTGCCCAGTGGGCTCACAAGGTTTTACTCCTCATTTTGCTGCTAATACACTTTTAGAAGCCCTTCGCTCCCCTTGCTGGTTTTCATTCTTCTCCATAGCTACATGCTTGAACCACGTTTCTGTAATCCTTCAGGTAGCCTGTCCCTGCTTCCATCTTCAGTGGTCCTCCTTTTTGCATTTGAGTTCAACCAGGAATTCCCCATTCATCCATGTTAACTTTTTGCCATGCTTGTTTGACTTGCTGTATATCAGAATGGACCATCTTGGTGCTTTGAGGAAACTGTCCTGGAAGATCAACTGGCTTCCTGGACTCCTTCCTCTCCAGGGCAGAAGTCTGTTGGATCATGTCAAGAAGATACCTAAATGAGGTGCTCTCCTTAAGACCAGGGCTGTGACTCTGCTATTTGTCTTGCTTACTTCTCTGTCTTTAACTTCAGAATCCCATAGTTGCCGCTGACAAGGCTGCCATCACCCTGCACATCTCCAGCCTTGCTCTTCCTTGCTTGTAACTACAGGTCCAACAGGTCTACTCTAGTTATCTCCACCACCTGTTTCAAGAAATCACCTGGGTGCTCTCCAGAAATCTCCTGCATTGCTTGCACTCTGCCCTATTGCCTTTTGGCCAGGTATCAGGGCAGGTGAAGTCCCCTGCTACCAGAGCCTGCAGTTTTGAGGCTTCCTCCACTTTTCTAAAGGTTTCCTCTGCTTCCACTTCTTGACCAACTAGCGTGTGGCAGGCGTAACACCACCCCACCCCTGCTCATCTGTCCTCTGCTCCTGACCCCCATGCTCTAAGCCAGCTTGCCCCATAGGCAACTTCTTGCACACTGCAGCTGCCGCTTTGCACAGTGCGCAGCTCCTGCTCCTCACCTTCCCAGCCCATCCTTCCTGAAGAGCCTGTATTCATCTCCCCCATCCCCTGCAGCACTCCTGTCCTGTGAGTCATCTCACTCCTCTCTATAATCTCACACAAGGTCCCGGTTTGGTGGCTGTGCAGGGACATCTAATCCCACTTGTTTGTTCTGCATGCTGCCTGCATTCAAGCATGGACACTTGGGATAGGACTACAGTCACAACATTTTCACCAAGTGAGAGCATGAGAGTCTCTTCCATCACTCCGTTCCCCAGGCGCTTCCTCATGGCCTCCCATTTCCCACTGGGTCAAGTCCTCTGATGTCATCCTAAATAAACATATCCAGACAAGTTCGATTTTTAGGCCTAAATGCAACAGTTCAGACTAGAAATCAAAGTAAGTTTTATGTTATTGGAACACAAATGTGTCTGAAATGATTACCATTGCTCCTTATTATCTTTCTCCTCCTTCCTGTACTTAAAATAAGCTGAGATGATTTAGCCTTCATTTTAGAAGTCAATTCTTAGACTAAAGCAAGGCCTCATAAGCGAAGTTTAGACTTACAATAGTATTACGAAAGAAATGCTGACAAAATATGATTATAGTATAAACAACAAATAATAATGGTAATAGGAAGCATCATAGCTAAGGAAACCATATTTGTGTTAGCTCCCATTCACTGTTTGCTTTAGATCCTTATAAAAAATATATCATTTTGCAACATTTCTTTAAGTATCCTCTATAATCCCTGTATATGGCATAAAGCAGAAAATCTGAATACTTGTCTGATTTGATCAGATTTTTTTCCCATATAAAAAGACTAATAATAGGGTAAGATTCAAAATGTCAAAAAATACATTATTTATATTCCGTTTTCTCTCTTTATTTCCCCATTAATTTCTCTCTTTTCATTTCAAGGCATTAAAAGTGGTATAAAATGATCAGCAGTCAATGCAGTATGTCTCTAGTCTTGCATTCGCTCATAGTAGGCCTGATAAATTGGCTATGATTTCAGGACTTTATATAGCTCTCATTATCTTTTTCTGCAACAAAGGAGGTTTAGAAAAGCAACATCCATCCTCTTGAATATTATACTCTAAATGTAATATAAACCAGTTATATTAGCACTTACCTATATAATTAGTGGAACAAAGCTCTTAATGGAACAAATTAGTACAGACCCTTCATAAATTAAGCCAGTGTTATGCCCTTTTTACTCTCAAATAATTGCTAAATTCTAAAAACAACCCATGTACTTCCTACAAAAATAAAGTGACAGTGCGGCTACAGTGAAAAAAAAAAAGGAATGGTGCTTCCCTTTGGAGTATAGCCTGTATTTTCTAAGCTTATAAATATGCATATACAGACATATACTCTAACATACACGCTAGTTATCATCCTTTCCTCCCGATCAGAGCTTCAATTTATACCACTCCTAGTTCCATTTGCCTTTATAATTACTATTCAACTCTCCTTTCTCTCTAAGCTTTCTGAATCCATTGCTTATAACCCCTTTAAGCATACTTCTCTGCCAGGTCCCTCTCAGATCGTCTAGTCTGCTTTCCTACCTATCTGTCTGTATCAGCTAAAGTTTCTACTCAAACCTTTAAAACTGTATTCTGTCTCTACTTTCCTAGGTATTTGCCACATTTGCCAATTCTACCTGGACTTGTGCTATCCCACACGACATCCTTGTCTCTAAATTGGAGAGACATGGACTCGATGGATGGATCACTCAGTGGATAAGGAATTGGCTGGATGGTCGCACTCAAAGAGTTACTGTCAACAGCTCGATGTCCAAGTGGACACCATTGACGAGCAGCGTTCCTCAGGGGTTGGTATTAGGACTGGTCCTGTTTAACATCTTTGTCGGCGACATGGACAGTGGGATTGAGTGCGCCCTCAGCAAGTTTGCCGACAACACCAAGATGTTTGGTGCAGTCGACATGCTGGAGGGAAGGGATGCCATCCAGAGGGACCTTGACAGGCTTGAGAAGTGAGCCCATGCAAACCGCATGAAGTTCAACAAGGCCAAGTGCAAGGTCCTGCACATGGGTCGGGGCAATCCCCAGTACAAATATAGACTGGGCGGAGAATGGATTGAGAGCAGCCCTGAGGAGAAGGACTTGGGGGTGACGGTTGACGAGAAGCTCAACATGACCCGCCAATGTGCGCTTGCAGCCCAGAAAGCCAACCGTATCCTGGGCTGCGTCAAAATCAGCGTGGCCAGAAGGTCGAAGGAGGTGATTCTGCCCTAGTACTCCACTCTCGTGAGACCCCACCTGGAGTACTGCGTTCATCTCTGGGGGCCCCAACACAAGAAGGACATGGAGCTGTTGGAGTGAGTCCAGAGGAGGGCCATGACGATGATCAGAGGTATGGAGCACCTTTCCTATGAAGACAGGCTGAAGAAAGTTGGGGCTCTTCAGCCAGGAGAAGAGAAGGCTCCAGGGAGACCTTCTAGCAGCCTTCCAGTACCTGAAAGGGGCCTACAGGCAAGCTGAAGAGGGACTTTTTACAAGGGCAAGTAGTGACAGGACAAGGGGCAATGGTTTTAAACTGCAAGAGAGTAGATTTAGATTAGATATTAGGAAGAAATTCTTGACTGTGAGGGTGGTGAGACACTGGCACAGGTTGCCCAGAGAAGTTGTGGATGCCCCCTCCCTGGCAGTGTTCAAGGCCAGGCTGGATGCGGCTTTGAGCAACCTGGTCTAGTGGAAGGTGTCCCTGCCCTTGGCAGGGGGGTTGGAACTAGATGATCTTTAAGGTCCCTTCCAACCCAAACCATTCTATGATTCTATGATTCTATGATTTATCAGTATGTACAACCTATACATTTGCTATTTCAGTCTCTCTCTTTGACAGGCTGAACCTTGTCCTCTGCCTTGCTACTGTTTCCTCATGAGCTCAGGATCAACATGAATAATTTTCCTTCTTGAATTGTCTATTTACTTTCTCAGATACTGTAATAACATAAACACCACATCTTGTTTATAAGGCAGGCTCTAAATCTACACGTTAGAACTCTCTAATTCACATTAAACATGCTAATGCACAATCTTATCCTTGCAGTTTAAATTCCTTAATATTTACTGCATTATATCCATCCTTCAGTGGAAACTCACCATAGCTTTCATCCTTTTTCTCAGCTATTTCAACATTATTTCATTAATTTCTGACAGATGTAATTTTTCCTCACTCATATACATCCATGATGTTACTCAATGAATGTCTCTTAGCCCACTGTTCTGGTGATCATGTCCCTTTCTTTGTATTCCTTTACCCTGCTCTTCTTTCCTCATTGCATCAAATGTAAATATTTATACCCACTTTCTAGGTCCTTTCTGACCTACCTGCACCATATTATCATTTATTCTAGAGATGCTGGTGATCAGTGATGCTAATCTCATGCCCACTTACTAGACTAGCCATCATTCAACTCTGCTTTCTCCTTTGTGGTTCTGCAGGCTGAGCAGAGGCTCTCTGTGAGCATTGCTTGGTTACCTCATTATCCTCCCTCAAATACTGCTTTTCCGTAACACCTGCAAGAAGGCTTGACAATGATTAAACTGCCACGATGTTAAGAATACTTTTCATGTCTCCCTATATGACTGAATTCTCCCATCTTGGCTCTCTTTTTGCTGTCCTGCTTAATACATAGATGCAATCGCTTTAGGTAATGATGGTCTCTTTCTTTTGTTCTTATACGTGTAAGCAATTTGTTCTTACTACAATTCTCAAGTGCTACAATGATACCAACAAATAATACTCAAATGAACATACTACTTCCATTTTGGTGGTACAGTTTGCCCTTGGGTAGTTCTGCTGTTAATTCTGTTCTAAAATTGTCATGGTATTAAGCCATTAAGGCTGTTGAGGAAGACCCATTTTTGGAATGTTTCTTGAGCAGTCAGGAAAACCGCATGCAATATGTCAAAAATGGTAGTTTGGTCCTGGAAACAGCAGTTCAAGAAGCCCAAAAAGACAGGCTCCCAATCAAAGCATAACATGAAGCGTAGGCATAGCCTACCTTGTCTTGACTCATTTCTAATTATGCTTAATGCATCACTTTTCAGCTAGCTATGTGAACCAATAATTCTATATCTGAAAAGCTGGAAGCTTAAAACCAAAGGTTTTGAATAACACTAGCTGAAACGATCACCTGAACATTTTGTTAGTAGCTCTTCCATCCTACTGGAGGCAAAAAATAGTCATGACTATGTCACACTCCCACACGAATTTCTTTCAGCTATTCTGCCATTTTTAAGTGAATTTCATTTTGGGTATTGAATGCTTTTCTACAGGAAGAAAAATCAGAGGACTGTGCAATGGTCCTCAGACATTTTTGTATCTGGGCCTTGTTCAAACCTTCTTCTCAAAATTTTGCCAAGACTCCCCTGGACGTCTCTGCAGTCATATGAAGCTGAAGGCAATCAAGCTCCATCCTAGAGTACAGTAAGAATCAGAAGGAAAGGTTGGAAAAAGAAAGGAAATGAGAAATAAACCCACTGCTGTTCATTTGCTAACGCACAGCACTAGTGAAAGGTTTTACCATGTAATAATGACATTTTAGTATTATCGGTAGTTGTACTTTTTGTAAGGGCAAGAGAAACCAGAAAGCCGAATACTGACTGACCTGTATTCTCCTCTCTCTTTATTTTTGCATGTCATTTATGAAATATATTTCCAAAGAGGAGGTAGAGGGTTATTGAGCAAGTTGCCTTTTACATGCTTTGGAAGATTACACTTGACAGATGTTGAAGTGGAATCAGCAGCAGTTGGTGGTTTTGACCTTTTACATGTAGCTGCCATCATTTTATTAATTAATTTTTGGATTTTTTAAAACAAAAATGTCAACTCATAGCATAATGAATAGTCCAAAAAGCAAAAAAGAGGTATCAGTTTACGAGATAAATGTGGCTGGTGTCTGCTCCACTGGCTGTTGCCTGCTTCACAAATGTGACTGATAGCATATTGTTTTAATTCTATTCATGACAAAAAGCCCTTGGTCATGTGATTTGACAAATCAAAAAAAAAGAGGAAATGAGAAAAAAATATTTTCTATTAATTATCACTTCTTTTATAACCTTCAAATTCCTTTTTCTTAGCATTCAAGTATCTTCTAGTACCACTGTATCTCAGCATCTCAAAAATGTAATTTATTGTGCTTGTTTTTGCAACACAGACCAGGTATTATCCCCATTTTACAGACAAAGAACTTGGCCAACCCTTATTCACTTCATGTAATATAAACCTCCTGAATATGTAGCTCGATGCCAAGGTCTGGTCCATGACAGGCACCTAGAGATTATGTGTTTCAGTGATCCAAGGATAGGTAGAATGTATAACATCATTCTGTTTTTCAGAACAGTAGGAAATTATTATAAACAGAATCAATGAGTAGAAAATGATAAATAAACTCTGCTGTGTCATTATTGAGCTGTAGTGGACAGATTATGTTACTCTGATTCTGTGAAGACTATGAAGGCTTCCAACAACCGCTCACAAATATATTCCTCTCTACAGAGTAGTGATAATTTGACCACTGCTAAAAAATACTGAACCAAAGCTCTGTATAAATCACAATAGTAATATAATGTTCACACTTTATTGTTTCTTTTTTTCCAAACCCATGCAAAACTTCTTCCTTTCCGATATTTTTCATTTTCTTCATTAAGATCTTAATTAATTTTTGTTATTTTTAATAATTTAATAATGTTTATCACATTCTGATTCTGCAGCATTGTTGTTTGCATTTCCATAGTATGTGAGAACCACTGTGATAGACCAGACTGACACACTTCAGCATGCACTTTAGTTAGCCTATTTCCAAAAAGGAGTCAGGACGATACTACTACTTCTCAATCTCCCTCACTTTCAGTTTTAACTTTGCCCTGGCAGAATGACTCTAAATCATATCTAGAATGAATACATCCATTTTAAAATTGTAGCTTGGCTGTTGTTGACAATGTATTATTGAATAAATATAGTTTTTCTTTTCCCTCTAGTGCTTTCATCTTGAGCTCACAGAATTCTCAGTCTTACATACAACAGCTGCACACGAGCAGTGGCAAGGAGAGACTTCAGCGGCTACAAGTGCTTCTGCTTCTCGTTACACTGTCTCATCATAACGTGCATTTTTATGACGTTACAATACAAATACATCCAAATCAGATGTTGACTCAGTTACAGTACAAGGCCTGAAAGAAGCATCAATTCAGCGATAGATTTCTGACACAATTAAGTAGTACCCTTCAGGAATGTATGCTGTTATCTAAGTATTTTCCCTCCTTTCCTTACTTTGCTCTGATTCTCTGTCCCTCCCACAAATAAGGACCCACAACACCTTTCCATATACTACACACTGGAAAAATTTACAGTGTGAACATATAAAACCTGGAAAATCTGAATTAACTCTTGCAGTAGTCATAAAAGATGCGTGAGGTGGCTATGAAATAAAAATTAAGTACAGTAAAGCATTACTGAGAAATGCTAAGTACTGCATATACCCAGCAAAAAGAAATTACAATCTATGCGGGAACAATAATTTCAAATTTTCACAATCCTGAACTTCAGGAGGGCCAACTTTGGCCTTTTCAAGCAATTGCTAGGGGAAATCCCATGGAACAGGGTACTAGAAGGTAAGGGGGCCCAAGATAGTTGGTTAGCATTCAAGGACTGCTTCTTCCGAGCTCAAGATCAGAGCATCCCAACAGGTAGGAAGTCAAGGAAGGGTACCAGGAGACCTGCATGGTTGAACAGGGAACTGCTGGGCAAACTCAAGTGGAAGAAGAGGGTGTACAGATCGTGGAAGGAGGGGCTGACCACTTGGGAGGAATATAAGTCTGTTGTCAGAGGATGTAGGGAGGCAATTAGGAAAGCTGAGGCCTCCTTGGAATTAAACCTTGCAAGAGAGGTCAAGGACAACAGGAAGGGCTTCTTCAAATACATTGCAGGTAAAGCCAACACTAGAGGCAATGTAGGCCCACTGATGAATGAGGTGGGGGTCCTGGAGGCAGAGGATAAAAAGAAGGCGGACTTACTGAATGCCTTCTTTGCCTCTGTCTGTACTGCTAGAGGCTGTCCTGAGGAGCCCCGGACCCCTGAGGCCCCAGAAGAAGTCAGGATAGAGGAGGAATCTGTCTTCATTGATGAGGGCTGGGTCAGGGACCAATTAAGCAATCTGGACGTCCATAAATCCATGGGCCCTGATGGGATGCACCCGCGGGTGCTGAGGGAGCTGGCGGAAGTCATTGCTAGGCCACTCTCCATCATCTTTGCTAAGTCGTGGGCAACAGGAGAGGTGCCTGAGGACTGGAGGAAAGCGAATGTCACTCCAGTCTTCAAAAAGGGCAAGAAGGAGAACACGGGTAACTATAGACCGGTCAGCCTCACCTCCATCCCCAGAAAGGTGATGGAACAACTTGTTCTTGGTGCTGTCTCTAGGCACATCAAGGATAGGGGGAACATTAGGCGCACTCAGCATGGCTTCACCAAGGGGAAGTCATGCTCAACAGTCATGCTCAACCAACTTGATAGCCTTTTATGAGGACGTAACCCGGTGGATAGATGATGGTAAAGCTGTGGATGTGGTCTATCTCGATTTCAGTAAAGCGTTTGACACGGTCTCCCACAGCATCCTCGCAGCTAAACTGGGGAAGTGTGGTCTGGATGATTGGGTAGTGAGGTGGATTGTGAACTGGCTGAAGGAAAGAAGCCAGAGAGTGGTGGTCAATGGGACAGAGTCCAGTTGGAGGCCTGTGTCTAGTGGAGTCCCTCAAGGGTCGGTACTGGGATCAGTACTATTCAATATATTCATTAATGACTTGGATGAGGGATTAGAGTGCGCTGTCAGCAAGTTCGCTGATGACACAAAACTGGGAGGAGTGGCTGGCACACCGGAAGGCTGCGCAGCCATTCAGAGGGACCTGGACAGGCTGGAGAGTTGGGCGGGGAGAAATTTAATGAAATATAACAAGGGCAAGTGTAGAGTCCTGCATCTGGGCAAGAACAACCCCATGTACCAGTACAAGTTGGGGGCAGAGCTGTTGGAGAGCAGCATAGGGGAAAGGGACCTGGGGGTCCTAGTGGACAACAGGATGACCATGAGCCAGCAGTGTGCCCTTGTGGCCAAGAAGGCCAATGGCATCCTGGGGTGGATTAGAAGGGGTGTGGTCAGCAGGTCGAGAGAGGTTCTCCTCCCCCTCTACTCTGCCCTGGTGAGGCCGCATCTGGAGTATTGTGTCCAGTTCTGGGCCCCTTCAGTTCAAGAAGGACAGGGAACTGCTAGAGAGAGTCCAGCGCAGAGCCACGAAGATGATTAAGGGAGTGGAACATCTCCCTTATGAGGAGAGGCTGAGGGAGCTGGGTCTCTTTAGCTTGGAGAAGAGGAGACTGAGGGGTGACCTCATTAATGTTTATAAATATGTAAAGGGCAAGTGTCAAGAGGATGGAGCCAGGCTTTTCTCAGTGACGTCCCTTGACAGGACAAAGGGCAATGGGTGCAAGCTGGAACACAGGAGGTTCCACTTAAACATGAGGAAAAACTTCTTTACGGTAAGGGTGACTGAACACTGGAACAGGCTGCCCAGAGAGGTTGTGGAGTCTCCTTCTCTGGAGACATTCAAAACCCGCCTGGACGCGCTCCTGTGTGATATGTTCTAGGCAATCCTGCCCTGGCAGGGGGATTGGACTAGATGATCTTTCGAGGTCCCTTCCAATCCCTAACATTCTGTGATTCTGTGAAATTTTCTGACATTTGTACATTTATAATTGTCTGATGTTGGATGTTTTGCATTAATATATTTATGGTTCGGAGGAGCTATACTAAGATAAAAATGTTCATCCTGCATAATAATTTCATCAGGAACAAAGACAATAAAAGGTATTTCTGTTGGACTTTATAAAAACATTAAATTCAGTTATGAAGCCTTAAGCTGTATAAAAGAGACTCAACTTTTCAAAGAAAAGAAGTAAAGAGCTGTCTGTGTTGGAGGAAAGATAAAATGATACAAGCAACCTGTCAGGAACAATTATGCTGATTCATGTTGTAAACACCATTACAATGTATGCCCACCAGAAAATTTAGAAGTATGACATGTAATGCATCAAATTTAGCTTTGTCATTGCCTTATCTATGGGGTAGAGAGCTTTGCACACATCTCCAAGGAGAGTAAAATATCCAGTCAAAACTCTTTCAAAAATACCCCTCATTTATAACTTGAAAACCAAATTTCGGTTGAAGAAAGTATTATTTCAAAATTTTCTTTTCAGCATTTCACTAGACCCTGCATACACAGAGGCAGAGTGCACTGCAGCCGTATAAAAGCAGCCATTGTGCCACCTTATCTAATCACGGTTACATGAATAGTAGCTTTGAAATTTATTTCCATCACATAGCATGAGCCCTCAATAAGGAAAACGTGTAATTGCATAGCTCAGGGGCAGATTCGGGTGTGCACTGTGACCCAGAAAGTCACATTTCAGTCCCCTGCTGCCTCCCTGCAATGGGAGCAGCCGGAGCCAGGCACGTACCAGGTGTACTTACATGCCCTCCTGACAGCCCAGCTGCTGTGAGGACAATGTTGGGGGTCAGAGCCACAGTAGCCTCTTATTTCTGCTGCCTTCAGCCTTCCTCCATTAGCTCACATAGGTGCAGCAGACAGGGGAAACAGTGCCTGAAAGGTGGCTGCTCCATTTTTCCTGCGGTTAGCAGTCCGACAACACAATCAGCCTTACGTTGTGCCCTCATCTTCAGAGGCACTGAAGCAAAAAATTCAGCCCTTGGCATTGTGTGTTTGCATATCTAAGAAGAAAGGGGATATTTCCATGCAATTAGATTATCCCTATTCCTTGTGTGACCAGTTCCTCATGTGCTGCCCACTGAAGTCAGGAACAATTTCAGTCCTGACACTCATTGGTTTTCAAGAACTGTTTCTGCATCAAATATCCCAGAAAAAGGATGGGCTGAGGTGGAGGGGAGATGACAATCTACAGAATCCATAACGGAGCAATGTCACAGCTTGTTTTTCCCGCTGCTAAGGCGGCAGATAACCATCAGAGTCTAACCTACAATGAGCATTTTCTGTCTCTGCAGTTAGTTTTACCTTAAGGCAGAGGAAAGAAATCTTCTTATTATAATATTATACTAGTGGCACCATAACTAAGATTGAAAAAGGCTATTACTGGCGTAAATGACTCCAAATAAGGTTCCTTACTCTTTTTGAATTGCTACTCAAAACACAGTATCAGAAGAATATTAACTCTTCGAGGAATAATTGCTTTGCCTACCAGAGGCTAAATATATTGGGACAAAGACTTTCCTGGTTCACAAAGTTCAATTTAAATTGAGAGAACTACATCCTTCACAGCCCTCACACAATACAGAAGGCAGCAACAGAAGGGAAGGCTAAGGAGGATGTCATTGCTCTCTTCAGCTACATAATGCAAGGAGATGGAGCCAGATTCTTCTGGTGGTGCACAGTAAAAGGCAGAGGCCCAACAGACACAAGTTCCAAAACCAACCAGAATTTCCAATTCTCACAATTAAGGTGGTCAAAGGAAGAGATTTCCCAGAGAAGATCTGGGATACCCATCTGAGTAGACAAGGGTTTGAGCAACTTGCTTTAAATTGGTGTGTGTTCAGCCTGCTGAAGTTGGTGCGTGTTCAAGTGGGGTTTGGTCAGATGACATCCAGAGGTTTCTTCCAACACGAATTATTCTGTGATCGTATGATTTTAGCAAGGCTATTGGTATGTTTTTCTATTGACTCAGATGTGTGTTTCAGCCTTGCTTTGCCCTCGGTTGAAACCTACTCCCCGGCCTTACCCCTCAGATCACACCAGCTAAGCATCTGTGACTCTAGACTACAACATCCCTATGGAGTTTGGGTAAGCTATCTTCACAAAAGCCATCTAAGCACAGACAGGCCTTTACTTATTGTTGAGATGATAGTCTGTATATGCAGACTAAAATCCAGCTGTAGTGAAAGTTTTCTATGAAGCAGAAATCTGTTGGAGGAGATTGCTGCTGCACTTATTTCTTTGACATAAATTTGTGTTCTGTGCCCGGTAAGCCATGCATTTGTTCAGTATGCATGACTGACGAGATGCTTAACTAGAAGTACTCTAGCTTACATGCAAAAATCAGAAAACCTACACCTT
This sequence comes from Nyctibius grandis, assembly GCF_013368605.1. Classification (NCBI taxonomy): domain Eukaryota; kingdom Metazoa; phylum Chordata; class Aves; order Nyctibiiformes; family Nyctibiidae; genus Nyctibius; species Nyctibius grandis. Next base: position 110,232,815 of record NC_090659.1, read on the forward strand.
ATGTATGGCAGAATGCCCAGGTAGATGAACACAGTCAACCCATCAGGCCTTATAACTCCTGAGTTCTCATTGAGTCAGACTGACAGGAATGGTAGGAGGTGCTGCACTTCTTCACCATTTATGTGCTATCAGTCAGAAACATGCTGCTTTACAATGCTAATTCAAAGAAAAGGGAAGAGGGAACTAGAGAGAGAAAGAATGTCACATCAGACATTCTGTCCATGTCTAATAACACAGTCTCTCCCTCTCTTTTAATCTCTGGTCCTGTTTTTAAAACTACATCAAGTCTGACGAAGTAAAGAAACTCATATAAGTAAAGACAGAATATGTAAATGTAATCCAAGATGAACAAACAATCCAAGACTCAGCAGGGGAGTTGATCACAATGACAGGAGCTATGGTATTTTCTCAATGAAGAAGACAGAAGTTTCTCTTGTGTAGTAACTTAAAAGGAATTTACCTCCATTGACAACTAAACAGGGCTTTTTGTTCATTCGTTTGTTTTTTTTTTTAGTTTAGCAGACAGAGTTAACCTTTAAAGGGGATATCCCAGTCTCTCATTTTAAAACTACAACTGGGGCAGACCCCTTTCAAATTAAGAATCAGCTGAAAGAAGAATTATACTTCCTTTAACTTAGATGCAGTTTCTTTGACTATCTCTCACAATGTAATTTGTACATGAGCATGTTCTCAAATGAACGTCTGCTTCTAGCCAACGAGGTAAAAAGTGATGAAGAACATATCCTACCATCAGCTTTCTAGTTAATATTCTTCCACTCATTAACAATAAATAGCAATGTTTTGCAGGCTCTTGATGTGAACTACTGCTTTCGCTGTTCTGATTATTTATAATTGCATTATTCATTACTAGGTTGTTGCTACAAAGCACTTTGTTGTGATACTGAAAGTCTGCAAATACATATGTATTACATGAAATTTGTGTGTAGGTTGTTCCAATGTTGTTGTAAAGATCCATCATCTCCTAACAAGAGCACACGCCAGACTGTTCTAAATCATAGCCTGGATTTTCTCTTGAAATCATGTTTTCCTGATGTATTGGTTGTCAGCATCTCTCCAGAGAAGGTAGCACCCACCATCTCATTTGTCACTCGACTTCATTGTTTCTCCATCCTCTGTGCAGTTCTTCCATTGGCACTGGTCCCATGGTCCCAGCCTGCTCACTCCCAGCACAATGGAGACAGACTCGGAGGGCAACCCAGCAGGAGTGGCCTTCTGCTGAGAATGGCTCAACACCTGTTTCAGCAAGCAATGAACCTGAGCCATGAAATAAATACCCATATCCAAAAATATGTGTAGATAACTTGAAGCATCCAATTTATACAGTAATAAACATGATTTTGCCATTACTAAGAAAAGACCAAGACTTTGCATTGACCTAACAGTGTAGGACTCTGGACTTACCTGGACTTGTCTTGCCCTGAGCTGATCTTAGCTTATTTTAGCAAATGTTTAGCAGTCAGCTGACTATTGCCTAAATACATATTAGCTTCAATTCAGCTGTGTGCAGCTGTATGGTACAGTTCCTATTCCTAATTAATAGATTGCGTTTACATAGTTGTTCTGCATAGGGTGAACAGTCCATGAGTTAGAATAAAGGTGTAATGTAGAGAAATACAGGTAGAGGTGAAGAGCAGAGGCCTGTCAGTGTAATCACAAATCACAGTGGTCAGCGGCTGGTCACTCAGTCAGGTGAAATGTTTTTCAAGGATAACAAAGAAAACAGAAAAATTGTGTAAGGTGGAATTGGGAACCAATGAAGAAAGACAAAGTAAGGAGGCTGCATTAGAAAATATAAAAAGGCCCTCAAGAGGACCATGGAGGACAAAATCCTCACCAATACAATACTTGTCCTAGTAAAGCCCTCACATGTCTGATGGTCCAGCTCCCCTTGCCCCTACCTTATGCGGAGGGAGGATGAGCACTGTAAGTCCTAGCGTTAGTATGACTCTAATAAGACTAATCATAACTCACATTTTGATTAGACTGTTAAGACTTAAATTACACTAACATTAAAGTCTTGTCTCCACATATCAGCTATGTTCACTTTTTTCCCTTACGAGATTTTTAGTGTAACTACTTAAATGGAAATTATGTATCAAAATCCAAGACGGCACCATCTCTTCCAGCCATATTTTAAGGGAAAAAAAAGACCTGTCTTGGTAGGGTTGTAAAAAGGAAAAACTTAGATGACTAATTCCAAAGGGAAAGTTGTGAACTTCGAACAGACGCCTCCCTACCACCTAATGATATAAAGTTAAATATTCAGGGGGTGCAAAACATTGTTTCCATGTGTATTTTCATGGCCCTCCTCTGGCCTCGCTCCAACAGCTCCATGTCAAATGCCAGATCTATCTATGAAATAGCCTGAAGTCCAACATCTACAGCAAAACCTTCCCTGCTCTCTGTTAGAGAGGGCCACATTCGAAATGTTTCTGGAGTTTGAAAGTGGAACAAAGCAATACCATAAAGAGACTCTAACAAAAATGGTATTAGAATCTCAGAATAAGTCAGATCAGTATCTCAAGATAGAAAGGAGGAAAAAAACCCTTCACTTTTCTTATTAAACGTTATTTATAAAGTGTATCATCTGTGCTTGAATATACTAAGAGTACTAGAAGTCCAAGACTGCTGCACAAGCAATTTTCCTCTGTAAAGTTAGCAGTGCTCATGACGAACTGGGAAGCTTTGCATGCTGGTCACATCAAATGAATCAAGAAGGTAAACACTGAACTTTGTTAAAATCACTAAGATTTTGAGGTTTAAACATTGCTGCCTATAGTAGATCAGATTTTGCCTGCTTTATTAATTTTAGTTTACTGTGGTCTCCACTGAAGTCCAAAAAATATATTTCCAACTCATACTTGGGTTTGGACTCCTAAATGTTTTTGCTAATCAAGATTATTGATTTTATTTGGCTAGTTGATGATGTGCTATATTATTAGACTTCAAAAAATATTTATTAAGTGAATAAATTAATGGGTCACCACCAGGCAAAGAAGTGCAGGCTCTTAGCTTGCAACCTATGTCAGATCACTTAGTCAACTTTCCTCACAGTCAGGTAGTTACTGTGGAATAATGAATCTGCTATAAATCCACACACTAGTTCATCTGCAGTAATTTATTTCTTTAGACATGTTTGTAGGAAACATTTTGTTTCCTGAGGTTGTCATTTCTTTCTGATAGACAAGATTTTTGTTCACTTGCTATGATGTCTTTATTGTGCTCACCATTATTCCTAAAACTATTAGCAACTTATTATTATTGTGAATAACCTACTGGCAATAGACAAGTCAGAAAAATAGTATTATTTTTTTCCACGGGAATTCCTTTTTACCTGCCCAACTGTCCTAAAATATTTTGTAAACAATCAATATGCTTTGAACACTATATATTTTATAGCTTCTTATGTTATTAAAAAAAACGCCACCCACATCAGGACATGTTTAGATTGTCTAAATATTGTAAGCATAACATAGTTTTCAATGCTCAGTCTGAAACACATGACTGGATTCCTCTTTGCATAAAGGCTACATTAAGCCCTACATAAATTAAGGTCCCTAGGTAACAAATGTGTAGTCAAATTTGCGTTAAAAATGGAAGGATACCAAAACACAAGTACATTTTCAAAACTGTGGCTGATAACTTTACATTCCACCAGATGTGCACTAGGAATATGTGTGAACACAGTACATAAAAGGTTAATACATGTTTTGAAGACTTCTGAGCTGAAAATTATTTACTTCTCATCTTAGTAGAAGATGCGAAAATGTCCAGTCTAGCATGTGTGAATATACCACACAGCAATAGTTCTGGAACTCCTTAAAAACTTTTTATTCAAATACCTTTAAGTAGGTTTCTTCCAAATGAGACAACCTGTCTCAAAGGAGTTTCGTAATTAGCTAATTGCCAGTTTATCACAAATATTAGCCTTTTAGATAAATGCTAAGAGTATAGCACAAATACTCTTTGCTAAGCAGTGTGCATGCATTAGACCTGATAAAGACATCAGAGATCTATGAAAAATCTTGTTTTAAAACTTCAATGAAAGTGATTTTAGATTTTTAGTGTCATTTCCCTCTTTATATATATCTACACATTTGAAGTACGGCATTTTTGAGCTACCAGAAAGCAGAGGAATTTGTCTGCCTGTTTTGTTTTTTCATTAGACACTTTATTTGCTACAGTAGTCACAGAACCTTTATTGCTGAAATAAAAGTTCAGAAAATAAGATCCTATTTCTTTGTGGTTTTGGTGGGCAGTGGCCATCCTAAGAAACTCCAACAATGTTTTCTGTGATATGGGTACTAATTTTTTTTTTCCTACATATTTTAATAAGTTTTTCACTCTGTGGTAAAAGAGGTTGCAGTAGATCAGACTGTCGCAGCACCAGATGTACAAGACTCTTTCACCGTTAATGCTTAGACAACATAGTAATAAATGATACAGAAATGCCCACATCTCTCTTTCTACCATTCCGTCATTTATATTTATAATTTTATTGCTCCCAAACCCAATAATTTTAGCTGCTCAAAAAGTAGTTTAATATTTAGCTTGAAGCATTTGAGTTATTCAATTTTCCACACAAACATTGGCCAGCTATACTAGCTCAATGGCATCACCTGAAGGTGAATTTCACAAGCTAACAGCAGGAAACACAGGAGCTGCTCCCTGAGAGGAAATTTTATGTGATTCAACTTGAGAATCAGAATGAAATGTTGCTTCCCCTCAAAAACTAGATTTTCACATTACGTTGCCATTAATTTTAAAAACAATTTATTAGCTTTATGGTAGTTTTTCATTCAGGAGTTAAAGACTGATTACTTCTCAGTGTTTGTTTTGCTGAAATCTCTTTTTTTTTTATACCTTATCTTAAAGCTCTAATGCCTACTGTCACCTGAGATAAATTACCACAGTCTTACCACACTGAACACAATTGGACAAATTATCCAAGAGAAATTTCGGCCAAAGACTTTTGAAAGACAGGCTTTGTATCATTTTATTTAATTTCCATTATTTTTACTTTACAGCATATAATTTTTGACACTGAACAAAAAAAAGTCCAATCCACCCAGTATCCTACCTCTTACCATATGCAACACCAGCTGCTTCACAAAAAGGACAAAAAGCAGTTGCTATGTATTACACCCTCTGTCAGTTTTATCATACTTGTTAATGTTCAGATACCGGCTTAAAATCTGACATGACTTGTCGTCTTCCTTGTAACAGTTCTTTGGCTTTACTAGTATAACTCAAGATATTGTTACTCATAGCGATCTCCAATTGATAATTCAAGAATGCTGTATTTTTGCCTTCAGCAATATCCTGTAACATCACTTTCATGGTATAATTTCAAAACAGTATACAAAATTCTTCATGACTTTTGAAATGGCCACTTTTCCATGGCCAGTTCAATCTATAATACCTATAGATCTATAGATCTACCACATCTTTGTTCATATGCATTCACACGGAGAAAGAAAACGCCTGGCCTCTTGTAACAATAGGTTTATTTATTCTCTTTCTTAGACAGCTTCTGTACTTCCTCTGAATCATTTCAAAGGCATTGAATAAAATCTGAAGCCGACTATCCCTGGGGTAGCTTCCTTTCCCTCTAGTGAAACCTTGATAGTCCCATAGTTACAATGTTTTACATTTGCCAATGTCTAGACTCATCCCACTAGGTGTTTTCTGAGCCTAGGACTCTGCTCCTTGAAAATTTTTTTTGGATACTTTAAAACAGTGTTCTAAGTAATTATCTTCAGGAGTTTTTGATTCTTAAATTCCCCATCTTTTTAGTAGCTCTTTTTTAATCTTCTTTCAAACAAAAGTAATGGTTTTACATCCTTCTTTTGCTTTCCTTTCACTAAATTTTTTGAAGTCCTGTTGGCTATTAAAATTCTATCCTTGAGTGAAACTTCTGCCCTCTGCATTTTAAGCAGTTAGAATTGTGAGTTTGTATTATCTGATCCTTCAGAAGAGAAATATAGTGGCATTTTTTTTTTGCTAAGGATCAAACCCATGTTAGATAATTTGCAGAGGACAAGGAACAGCAAGGAAAAGATAAATCAAATAGATTATTAAATGTTTCTAGCACCAGATGGTAACTTGCAATGTTCACTATGAATCATATATAACCATTGAACTAACATGTATGAATGTAAAGCTGAGGGGAGTTAACAGCAGTTTGAAAGAAACATCAGAAATTAAAGTCTAGATCAATCTGTTTAACCCAAAGTCATCCATCATTTATTAACCAAAAAATGAAATATGTTGCTAGTCATTGAAAGATGCAACAGTTCAAACTGACAATAAAATATCTTAATCTGAATGTGTCTGAATTTGCTCAAAGATTACTAGCTGAAAATAAACAATATTGCATATGTTTCTCCCATTCTTCTATCAGGCAGACTCTGTCAGCAGTTTCAGAGACATATACTTTCCTTTATAAAAAGGCAAACCACTGTGTTCCAGTCATTAAACTGAAAATACCTTTGTAAAAGATCTCCACATCGAGTGCAATTTCTTTGTACTTTTCCAGTTGTTTCTCTGCATAAGAGCAGTGGCAAACAATGGCTCTACCTGCATTCAGCACTGAAAAAAAAAATCAATTGCTTATAGGCCACTACTATTTTTCCTTTGTTCAAGCTGTGTCATAGTCCATAAAGAAATAATCCATCACTGCTATATATTTGCTCCACAGCTGTGACAATAAATTCTTCATTCTGTTCTCATCTTACCCCAGGTAGCTCCACTGACTTCGCTGGAGTTACTCCTGGTTTTCATCACTGTCAGCAAAAGCAGAATCAGGCTGAAGGAACAGCCACTGCCGTGTGCAGTCTATGAAGTGTATCTATGAATCACAAAGTGTTTTAAAAGGCTTTGTTCCCCTTATTTTATTAATTGAAAAACAATTCAGCTAGGATTTAATTTTCAGCCCCAAATGGTCCTTGTAATTCAGAAGGAGAAGACATGCACATACATTAGTCATGCATCAAAAAACTTTTACGTTTGTAATACTGATATTAACTCATTGCATACTGTATTTTATGTTGACTGGTATGACCTGCTCCAAATTTCCTGTCACATAAACCAGAGGTAGACCAAGCCTAATCCTATGACAGAAAGATTATGCTACATAAAATACAAACAGGGATAAGAAAATTCACCATAAATATTTATGTGTTTGTACTTGCGGTTTTCTATTTTTATAAATCCATTAGGTCTCACCAGAGATCTTTAATACATTATTTTCATTTCAAATACCCTATTTGAAAATTCAAGTATAGGTATGATTCAAAATAAATCCAAGCTAAATTAATATGTTGTCATTTATAATATAATAATCCATGTGGAAAAAGGAGAAGTAATAAGAAGATATCCACTTCTGTTTAGATGAGACTAAGATTTTAGTTTTTTAAGAGATAACATTGACCAACACCATATGAAGGTCAATACCCACTTGTCAAATGTACTGTAAACCTCAATGGGCTGAAGAATGAGGAATCAATATATAAGGCCTTGTATTTTCATGATAATTTACGAAAACTAAATGCAAAAGTGGTGTAAAGTGTTTTAATTCAGACCAATAATATTTTACTTTCCATTTGCACTCGTTCTAATAGATATAATTACTGTTCAAGTCTAAGGAGACTAAAACACACAGGATGTATCATATGAAAAAGAGGTATGTTCTCAGCTTGAGTTAACCAGGTCAAACTAAGCTGATGTGAAATTCTAAGGAGTATTTCTGTTTGCAGATACAGGGCAAAATAAAGTGTAAAGCACATGCACGCATGTGCACGCACATGTATGCACACACCTACTCGTACACACACACTTTTTCAACGACAAGTGAGAGAGTCCTTGGGCTGTATGCTAAATCTGCGAAACCAGCCTTTCCACAATGGGGATTCCCTAGCTTGAGGTTAGAAAAAGCTGCAAGCTCCTGGCACAGTCGTCATGTCAGAAGGGAGCCTTGGGAACCAGCCTTCAGAGGATAAATGCATAAATGCCTGTTTTGTTGCTTTTGATGACAGCTGGGAACCTAGTCCTCTTATAGAGTTATTCACAACTATTTTTGAAAGCTAAAGGATGGAGAAAGTTCATTGCTATGGCCAGTACATATTTATTACTACAAATTTTTAAAATATATATATATTTCTTCTCTGTCAAAGACTCTCCATAAGCTCTCATATAAAGAACATAGGAAATGACAATGCTGAATTGAAATCCTTACTTTATTACCCAGAACATAAGCTATTCTGCTTTGCAATACACACCGTACCAATATTGCTCATAACCAGTAAGAGCTCAATACGCCCAGGACAGTAATGTCCTCTCCTTGTGCTTAGATTGTAGAATGCTGGAGAAAAAGGTGTTTGCTCAGGGCCCAGAAATACCATCCCCAACACTTTATGGAGAAAACATCTTGCCAAGTTTTGCCAAGGCTGACTCTCTGAGCACCTCTTGCTGGGAATGCAGAAAGCAAATTCACTAGTTATGCCAGGCTGGCATGGACATTTGCTTTTTCTGCCCAGTTTATGGAGATTGTGACAGCTATGCAAAGGAGGTACCACGATTCTGGCAGCCATACCTCCCATTTACAGGAACATTATTATCTAAAAGATAAGAAGTAGTTGAAGAGAACTAGGGAGCAGGGGATGATCTCAATGAATGAAACTATTAGCAATTTGGATTTCATAGGATCTTTTCCAGGGTTTTGTTTTTTGGCGTTGCGTGATATTTTTTTTTTTTTGTGGTAGGACGTTCTTGACTTTTTTTGGTAGGATTTTCTTTTTGGACAGAAAGGAATGCTGAGAGCTTCACAAAACCACCTGACTCTTCAAGCAAAAAACTCAAGAAAAAAAAACACTCAGTACTGTTAGCTTTCAAATAAGTCATGTGGCTTTGCAGCATGGGGTGGGATGAAGCAGTATGAAGTCAAGAAAAAATGGTTTTGGCTACAGCAAGCTAATATGAGAACTGATTATTTCAGAGCTCAGAATAGTCTCTGAGCTATGTCATGTAACTAGTTGTGGGAAAAAAAAAAAGAGTAAAGGTTTTTTTTCTTGTTTACAGCAATGCTGTTTATCAAATTGCAATGTAACAGATTTAGTGGTTGGGCATGATGATATTCCAAACTGTAAGTTCTATGTGGATCAGGCTATATTTTGCATTGTTTTTAGCATCAGAATCTGAAAGAAGCAAGGAAAAGTAACCTGGAAAAAATACCTGACAGCATTAAACAGCTTTAAGGCTTCAGGTCCCATTAAAAGGCTTCGGGTCCTATTCTTCATATTGGACAGTCTGATCTCAGGGATCCATGTGTAAATCCATCTAATGGGATTTTTTAAGTAGGTCAAATTTTGTAACTCCAGTCTCTGACAGAGATTGGATTTTTCTTTACAAGCCAGATAACTTTTAGGCCTTCAGAAACTGCCTCTTTACTACAAACGGAGCAGAGAACCAAAAGGAATTTAGTGGCTTGTACCATGTAGCTCTTTCAGACATATTAATTTGTCACATTAAGGTATTAACAGTGAAACAGATGGAAGATGATCCTGGAAAAAAGTAAGAAGATTCTTTCTATGGTTATATCAAGCCAGGTGACCCTTTTTGTCCAGGACAAAGAAGGCATGTGGTACTTCGTCTAAAAAGATGTCTTCTTTCTCTCACACCTTCCATCAGGGCTTTATGCAGCACTTGAGGTCAGTTCATTACCACTGACCACTCTGTTATCACAGAGTGGTAACAGATAACTCTGTTATCACAGCCACTCTGGAATAACCTCTTATTAATAAAAGCAGTGGGTATATGATGTGGTAAAAGGGAAAGTGATGTGGTATATGTATGCAACTCACATGCTCAGGGCAGAACAAGGCCAATGCCCAGCCTCTGAAAGGCGGATGGCAAAGTATTAGAGCATGTTTACATTTCTGTAAAGAAGTTTGCCTTTCACCACACTAACAGTACAAGCTGTCTTAGAATGTCCACACTAGTATTTAGGGATGCCCTTGCATGCAGTTAGTGTTGTCCTTTCCAAACAGTAGACAGAAGACGCAGGCGGCAGAATTAGAAACAAGGAGCTGCAGAATTGCTGCTTCAAAGGCTTCATGCCCAGGAGAAAACCAAATGCACCGCAGAGAGCTGGACATAAGCAAGGATGTCATTCCAATATGAAGTAAAGTTTATGACTGACATGTGTGGTAGAAGAGAGACAGAAGAGAAGGGAGGGGAGAAACTCAGAGTGTACCAGATTATGCCTGTGGCTGTGCAGACATTCCCCAGAGCACCAGGGAAGGAAAGGATGACACCCAGACAAAGCAAGCCACCAGTAGCTGCAACAGGAATGAAAGGTGCTAGGAGCAGAAACAGGCACCACAACTGACTGGAGCAAGATCCACTCCTTTGCCCCTGCTCTGCAGGCCATCATGCAGCTTGCAGAGGTCTCTGGAGACTAAAGGACAACTTTTCCCAGTGAAACAAAAGTGAAACACACTTTTTTTAAATCTAAAAGGAATGCTTGTCAGCACTTCTTGAAGGCACAGTACTAACTGAGCATAGAATCATAGAATTATAGAATTATTTTGGTTGGAAAGGACCTTAAAGATCATCGAGTCCAACCACTAACCCAGCACTGCCATGTCTACCACAAAACCATATCCCCAAGCACCACATCTACTCGTCTTTTAAATACTTCCAGGGATGGTGACTCCACCACTTCCCTGGGCAGCCTGTTCCACTGCTTGATAACCCTTTCTGTGAAGAAATTTTTCCTGATATCTAATCTAAACCTCTTCTGGCACAACTTGAGGCTGTTTCCTCTCGTGCTATCGCTTGTTACCTGGGACAAGAGACTAACACCTGCCTCGCTACAACCTCCTTTCAGGTACTTGTAGACAGCAATAAGGTCTCCCCTGAGCCTCCTTTTCTCCAGACTAAACAACTCCAGTTCCCTCAGCCACTCCTCATAAGTCGTGTTCTCCAGACCCTTCACCAGCTTTGTTGCCCTCCTCTGGACTCCCTCCAGCACCTCAGTGTCTTTCTTGTAGTAAGGGGTCCAAAACTGAACACCAGTATTTGAGGTGCAGCATGGCCATCCCAAAGCATTTTCCACAATTCACTTTTGACAGTTCATCTTGATGCTTTAAGATCTTTGGTTCTGCTTGCAAATAGAGCAAAAACGGTAAAACAAAAGGACAGAAAGGGAATCAAACAAGCTAAGCCCACACCGCAATGGGAAGCTGCTGCTGAAGTTATAGCAGGCATGTATACTGCAGAGATTATTAGCTGTGATTCTGGTTTAGTAGTTTCTCCCTGTTGGTTTAACCTCCACTCAAACCCTTCAATTGTTTGAACTCCCCTGTTTTCCAGTCTAAAAATCAAAAGCTCCACTCTAAATGTGGATGTCCTCAGCGGAGGCAGTGTTAGCGATGTCCCCACGTGCTGCCTGGCACAGGCAGACACAGGGTTCAGCCCAGCCCCGGGCTCCCCTCTGAGGGTGGCGGGGTCCTGGGGCTGGGCTGCCTCGCACGCGACACTGCAGAGGGGCTGCGAGGACACGAACTGCGCTGCCCTTTCCCGGCTGCCTTCACGGGCACGAGGGGAAGGCTGTGGCCACTCGCCAGCTTTGGCTGGAGTCCATCCACTTTGCACCAGCTGAGCAGCACGACACGGGCTGTAAAATCTGGCTTAAAGGTTTTTAAATGTTTAGAGCCACAAAGGCAAAAGGGTAGCCTGAATAAATGGCGCGGCCTGCCCTGACATACTTCTCTGCTGTGGGGGTATGAGAGATCCTTTTTATTAACCCGGACAGGAGCTTAAAAATGACTAATACTGGAGGAATAGGACACAGGGGCATTGGGGTTACTTTAGAGATGACTCAGATCTTGTTATTAATTCTCTCTACTTGGAAGAATGTTTAAAAACTGGCAAGGGAGCATTAGCATTGCTGGCAGAGCATCGCTACAGCTGCACAGGTGGAGAGAAATCAGCAAGCAGCTCTTTCCAGCCTGGTGAGGAGGGATAAGAAGCAGGAGAGAGTACTGGCCCCACAACCCAACAACAAAACCACGCAACAGAACTCTAAAGCAGATCGGTTAAAAAACAACACGCATCCTGTCCTAGCAGGTTGGCACAGGGTAACCGAAGCATGTCATGTGTTGATATTTGGCCTCTCTACCTAGCAGATGTCTTTTTCACAGGTTGGGCAGAGAGGATGAACAATTGATTCAATGGCTAGAAAAATGCTGAGAGAAACAGAAAAAACCTGGAGATGGTCCAATGTGTAGTATGTATTTCATAAGTGTACATGTAAGAGAGATAATCGTCTCCACAGTTCTTTTAGCAGGTGTTTATCCTTTTTCGCATTGACAGCAATGTTTTGTAGCTACGCGGCAGACATGCAGAATAAAATTCCTTTCCACACTTGCAAAAAATAATTACCCTTTATGTGACTTACAGCTGCTCTAGTCATTCATCAATGCTGTTGTCCTCCTTCCCAAACCAACACTATGGAAGTACTGCTTCTTCTGAAATTTACTGAGAAAACTGCATGATCTCCAAGTTGACTCTTTAGGAGAGTGACCAGGGTGCTACACTGGCTTCCTTTAAAAGCACTCATTGCTAAGGAAGATGCTTTCCTATGAACACAAACAGAAATGCCTCAGAAAAAATACTATGTGGTGTTTTGATGCTAAGGTGATACGCACCATTTAAAAAGCCTGAAAAAAAACCAAGAATCAGTGGGCAAGTAAAATTAAAACATTCCCTTCGCTCCCCAGCAAATTTTACTCCTTGGTTTCCCTTCTGATATGCAGAGAAAAGTGTGAGGACATCTGCAAGGACAAGGTCACAGCCACTGTAAGCCAACATCTCCTCAGGGTAGCTGAGGTGAACCTCTCCCCAAAATAACTGAAATAGCTCAGGTAGCTCAGCATCCACTTTTTAGCTAAGCACTTCCCTGTGTAATAGCTAGAATGTAGCTCTACAAAAATACCAACCACTGAAAAAAAGGGTAAGTATCTGAGCTCTTACTCTGGACAAAGCTGAAATTAGACCTGCCCCGGTAATAAGACTTCTTGCAAGGACACGTGGATTCATAAATTCTGAATGAGGACAGAGTATGGGATCTGTCCTGTGGATCAGAAAAAACTATACAATGTTAGATGTTTAAACACAGTGGCCCAAAGCCCTGGCAGTGCAGGATGCAGTCAGTAGGTTACGCTGAGCTGCTCTGTCTGAGGATCTGAGCCCACATTTCCTTATACATGGAAAGGTTCCTCACTCCTTTGCTGAATCCACTTATGCACTTCCTATTATCCTAGTTTTCACATTTGGTAGCGCTATTTTATCTTCAAAAGAAATTAAAATATTGATTAGAACCTTTTTTTTTTCACCAGCTTGGATCTGATGTGAACTGTGGATTTAATAAAACTGCATCAGTTTATGCTAAAATAAATAACAAAATTGCAGAAGCTATGAATAAGATACATCGTATTTCACTTACTTCGGGTAGATTAGGCCACTAATCTAGATAGTGAAATGGACACTTCATACCAGCAATATTTTCCTGTGATCTCTAACCTCATTAAGCATTCTCAGTACACCCAGAAGAGTAGTGTAAATAAAATACACTGTTTTCTGATGAGCTTTGATGAGCAGATGTTCAGGGTTTTTGTTGATTCATGTCTGGGATGTTTTAAAAACTTTTCTGCTCGTGTTCCATTTCCTGTTGAGGGAATTCAGAATGACACAGATGAAAAGGGACAATTGTGACTGTGTCTGCCTGGATGCCGCCCAGGTCAGCAGCTGTGCGGTGTCCACCGCAACGCGCCTGACTTGCGGGAGGAGAAATTATGTAATTTGGCATTTAGGCTACTTGTGAATTCAGCTCTTGGTGCAGATGAAATACTGCACCTCTATGCATTTCCTAGTATCGCTTTTGTCTGGTAGCCTGGAAGTGCATTTGAGGATACAAATAATGCACTTGGTGAACCTCTCTTTTTGCTGTTTGGTGATACATGCACGTGAAGTCCATACACATTTTTAGCAGCAATGAAGTAAGTAAATCAAAACTTGAATTCGTTCTCTTTCTAAACTTATTTAGAATAAAAATAAAACAGTATTTGTTTTTTTTCTTTAAGTCTTTTGTTTCATTCAAACTAGAGTGGTGATGCGTTAAAATATATTGGTAATTATTTGTTCACCCTGGAAACAAAACTGCATGTTTTCCTCCATGGCAGCCACATTAACTAATTTTAAGTCAAATTACATGTTTCTGAATTTCAAGCTAAAAACCTTAATCTGTGACAATTGTGAATGGCAGAGATAAAAATAGAAGGCTGGGATGCTCCCAGGTTCTCCAGGTTCTCAAATAAGTGCAAGTGCTTAAAATTAATTGAGCTTACTGGAATGTACTGACAGAACAGGGAAAAGAAGTAGAAGAAGGTGTAGAAAAAAAAGCCAATGTTAAGTGATCAACGAGGAAAAGAAATGTAGAATCAAGCAAATAAATCCAGGCAAATATATGAAAGCAGGAATGCTGAAGTAGATCCTGAGGTGATTCATGAGACAATGCAGTTGAAGATAATTAAACTTCCCTGCAGCAGTGGAAATGTGAGCAACAAAATAGGTAAGCCAAGTTGTGGGATGCCCTATCAAACAGTTTCTGAGGTGACAGAAGATAAAGTTGCTGCAGTTTTATACACAGCCCGTGATGCAGACATGGGATTAGGAAGCCATAACTGGATATTCTGATACAGAGGAGGAAGAAAGCTCCTTTTCTCCCAAGGGGAAAAGAACAGTTTAAAAATGAGAAGCGTGCATTGAGTGGGGCTGTTTTGGGGATATTTCACAGAAGAACAGAAGCCCTGTGCAGAAAGGCACACTGTGAACATCACCCTTGGCTTCCCACCGAACCCAGACAGGGATTTTCATTCTGCCTCAAGACCAAGGGCATGTAGACGTATCAGGAAATACCTGGCAGAATGCTTTGCTTATTTAAGGAGAAATTTGATGTGAAATCAATCTAGCGGAAGGCACAACTTGAAAGATATATACAATGACATACTGATCTTTTAAAACTTTTTTTAAATAAACACTTCAGAGGAAGGATATTTTTTCTCAGTAAAACAATTATTTGATAGAATTAGCTTGGAAATTTTTCCCCAAATTCTATTTCTTTGAAAAATAACTATTAAAATCCTTTTCATTGGAAAAGGCTAGTTTAGATTCATTTTCTATTTTGAATAGTTGTGAAACAAAATATTGAAGATGTTGAGACATACTAGCTGAACATTGTAAAAGAAGTTTGGTTTTAAAATAATGCTTAATGAGAATGAAAATACAAATTAAACAGACAAAAGAAAAGAAAAGATAATCTAAAATTACTGCTAGATGATTTTTTAGGTGGTATGATCCAAACTTCTAAGACAAGAAGATTTTTAATATTTAAATTATTTCAACTGTTCTGCATCCAGACAAAGCTAGGAGATACAATTATTATTAGGCATATATATACACATATATATATATACATATACAAAATTATAAAAAGCCATCCACACCATCAACACAAACAAAAGGAGATCCCACTCAAAAATAATTGATAGGTCTGTGCTTGGGATAGTCACTTGTGTTTAAGGGTCAGGTTCGTTATTTAGTTTTCTTACTCTGAACTCTCTACAGAGGAAAATTAGCTCCAATAGCTTTTATGAAATAAAACTGTCTATATGGGACCTTCCAGAGTAACAACTGTCCCATGCTGACTGGGCTCTCCGTTAGGAGACAGAAAATCTAGGATACAAGTCCTCATTCCCAGGACAGTTTTGTTTTTTTTTTTTTTCCCCAGTGATGGGTTACCGTAAAATGCGTATTTGTTCCAGGGATCTAGACTAGCAACCACAGTTTTGTATTCACAGCTCCTCTCATTGGTGACACTTTCGTCACTTATTATGCCCAGATCTTCAAAACTACATTATATGGTCTGTTTGCCATTTGCAGCCCGTCAAACTGGAACAAAATGTATGTATGTCCCTTGCCCACAGGAAAACTGCCTGCAGCATCCAGGTGTGCATTAATATTAAAACCCACCAAGGTAGTGGGACAAAAGAGGGATTTTGAGTCCTTAGGACTGAAGGACCCTTTGGTAACTCTCTTTCCAATTGTAAAATGCTAAATACCTCAAACATTCACTGCAATTTTGGTAACAGAAGCAGCTGTTAATGCTATTATCTGTAAATACTAGTGCAGGAAATTCCCTGTACAGAGGCAGAAATAGCATCTGTAGTACTGTGATAAGTAGTCAATCATTTTAAAAGGATATCTACACTTCCACCTCTCCTTCTGGAATCGACCCAAGACAACTTATTTGTATAAATATGTATGCAAATAGGATTCAGCTGTAATTAATGAGGGAAATGCCTAAAATATACTCCATTTACACACAAAATACATCTCAAAATAGTGAAAATATGAATACATTGGAATACGGATTCTTCACAGAAGCAAAAAATGTAGTCCTAAAATTACAGATTGTATAAATGATAAAATGACAGTTCAATCAGCTGAATTAAGAATGTGCAACTGCAGCCCCTTAAGAATGTGCAACTGCAGAAATGCCCTTCTTTACACAGATTTCTTTAACACAGATTTACTTCACAACGTACTCTACTGCTGAATTACCTTTACTTCCTGCTGCAGCTCCAGAGAGGTGATCTGTACTACATAAGCGATAAATGTCTCACAAAATATGCCAAGGAGTCACCATGAAGAATTAAATTAGTCTAATACAGTTTCTTTTTTAAACAGTAAGAGCATAAACAATAGAACAGTAAGGTATGATATTTGTAAGTGTATATTTTGTTTATTTATTTTGATTTTTAAAAAGCCTGCTTTATACTGTATTAAAACTTGGAACATTCATCCACACATAGATAATGCTCTTGAAAGACAAGCTAATTTTTCTAACTAAAAATGCATTTAGAAACAAATTGGCACAAGTATTTGTTTAACATTCAGTATTAACTTGGCACTATGTCTGGTCTCTGGCAACATCAACTATACTCCCCTTTGTTTGCTACCAGTCTGTGCTACAGCACTGAAGCCACCACCTGTGGCCATATAAAAGGCTATATACAGCAGCTGTGGGACTCAGATGTCCACACTGAAATAAATTTCTAAAGCATAAGCATTTGGATGTGCGGCTGGCTTCCTCGTCTGAGCCTTTTCAAGGCCTTCTTTGGAGGTCCGCGCTGCTGGATGTTGTATCGATCGACTGTCTGCAGTGTTACTCCTGACCAATGTGTAGTGGTAACATAGGACAGCCTCATACTTAGAAAAGATGCTCTTGGCTACGCTGATGTAAGGCTGCCACACTCCCTTCACTGAAGACAGTTTTTTGCAGCTTTTGTCCATCGTGATACCACTGATATAGATGTATGTAAGGAAGGGCAGAGTCTATTCTAACAATTAATATGAAACCTAAATATCAGTAAACCACAACACAAATTTCTGCTTAAAACTTTGTTCTCTTGAAGTTATTTAATCCATGGAAAAGATGAATGTAAGTCCCATTAGCATGTATATAAATCATCTGCTCATATTTGGGATCAAATAATCATAAAATCAATTTTTACAGCATACAGTTCCTCACATACAGTACGCAGACCTGTTATTATGGCTTACCCGTATGGGACAAGTGACTAAAATCGCTACTCAGAGTAATATATACTCACGTACTCTGGTACAGCATGTACTCAGAAACGTGCTCAGAGTTGCTACTCATAACTCACAGGAGCAACTGAACTTAACTTTGCTACACAAACAATCTGGAGTAAAAATGCCAATACAGGAGGGTTTTTTTCAGAAAAACTGATCTACTATAAATCACTTCCTTTCTTAACTGTAGTATAACTTCCTTGTGTGGAAAAGCTCTTAAATAAATGGAAACAGATATTCAGAACTACTGACCCCACTGTCCTGCTCTCAAGTAAATACAGATTGTGTGTAACAAACAAACAGCTGCATTTAAAGGAATGCATTACCTATGCAGGTACCAACAAATTAACTGTTTGTGCCAGGTTCTGGAAATGCAATTGCTCTGATATTATTAGAACTAGCCATTGGATGTAGCAATGTTACTTACATTAGGATGTTGGAATATAAAAGCATATAGAAGCTACAGGAATACTCGAGTTATACATGTGCAAATCTGAGATAAATGCTACTGAGAAAAGAACTCGGCTCTAAGGATTCTGCAACACTGTCACAAACAAATCATTAAAAAGGGCAAAGCTGATTCACTGGCATGGCAACCTGAAAAGCAATATTTAAAATTATCACAATTGTCTTGTCTTCTCCATGGTATCCACCAACCCAGAATAAAAGACAGCAAATTCTTCAGATCAGGAATATAATGAGCAGCAGTTTATTTAATGTTTTCTGATTTATATATTTTGACGGCATTTGCATATTATGAATGCATATATTATGCGTTGCATATTCTGAATGTTTAGCTAGATGACCAAAACACCCAGAAAAGGTCTGATGCAGCTTAGTTTGATCCACATCTTACATGGAATAGCAAAGCCAGGGGACTCATCTGTACACTTGATGATCAGCTTTTGATTTCCATACCTGTATTTGCTGTTAATTTAAACCTTGATCTAATGTTCAGTCATTTCAATCAACAAGAGGAGAATTTTTATTTAATGAAGCAGTCTGAAAGCTCTTGGAAGATTTTCAAATGTAGTGAACTCTGAGCTCATTACACAATGACCATGCTGGTTTACCATTATTGCTTCTCTTTGGTGGTAAGACAAGGGAAAGATGGAAAGTCACAGTATCACTACTGATGCTGATGTTAGGATCCAGCTGCATCTTAGTTTCACGTGTGCATTTATTACTTATACTTTCAAGCTGTTATCGCCCACTGAGAAGATGAGGACAAGCCAGCGTGTTGCTGGTATAATTATTAATGAGCTAACATGGGCAAAACAAAATTTGCTGCAAACCAATTATCGATGGATAAAGCACATTGGTCTATTCCATTAAAAGCATGGAATTTACTGCTATTGACTATAGACAGCAGCAGATCATACGAAGGAGGTTGACAAACTTACTATAGTTTTCTACACTCACTGATTTTTGGTAAAACAACTTTTTCTCTCTGTTTTGTGTATCAGTTCAGATTGGTCTGCACTAAATTACAGCATGACTTTGCTAAACAACAAATACAGAGGTACTTGGATCCCAACATGCATGACATGATTCACTGCCCACGCAGAGTGTTTGCTGAAGACAAACAGCTTTTTTATCAAATCTAGTGAGGATCTTTTTCTGTTCATCTACAGCATAAGTGCCATCCCATTCCTGGAATGTATTTGGGCTACTGAAACTCCAAACCAGTTTGACCATTGGACTTGATGGAACTACTCTGAAATAGGTGACAGCTGACATGGCAAAAACACTGATGTCTTTGATCTCAGCAATTGTAAAGAAACAAAATACGGAAAAGTTCAAACCTACAGACCAGATGTTAGAGCAGTCTAATAAACACTACGAGACCAGGTTTTGAATGCTGTTTGTGTTCTGGAATACATCATATCAATATTTCTGTCATCTCATGACAGTACCAGTCTTTGTTTCACAAAAGTTTGGTACATAACTGCATGATGCAGGTAAGAACCTTTCATTTTTAGTGGACACAGTCATGAACTTCTGTTTCTCTCTTATTCTTGGACATTTTGCCAAAGATCAGTAGGATGAAACATGGTTATTACGGGAATCCTTCCAAATTCTTCCTGGTGATCATAATGAAAAAAGGGCCCAAGACCAAGTGGATCACTGCAATTGAACAAAGTCAGATTCCCAACATAATCTTCTCTATAATCCAGCACATAACTGTTTTTTCTCAGGCTTACCTGAAACACCCTGTGACATTCTAGAAGTTTAAGGTAAGAGCGTGGTAGGTCTGGGCTTAACAGTGTTATGCAGAAAATAATTAATAACTAAACAGCACTTGGTGGCAAAACCTTTTTTTTTGACAGTACTGCATTGTAAGTTCATCTTCAATTAGCTCTTTATTAGCAACACTTGGTCTTTTTAACTTATTTTATGAATAAGAGCCTCGACTCAGTATTTTTATGCAGATAAACATGTAGGCTATATTTCTATATTACTACTGGCTTTAGTATGTCTAGGTCTTTCAGTTGAGCTATTGAAATAACTTTCCAACTTGCTATTATATTATTACCCTTTTCATTATTGAGACATTGACAAATTTGTTCAGAAGTGCAGTAAAAATATCAAGTAAAGCTTGATGTAGGACCAATTCTTGCAGTTCCTAAATGCCCAGCTAACGATAACTGAACTTATTGAGGACCATATTATAATTACAGTCCTTCAACCAGATTTTACAGTGTTTTTATCTAAGTCACTTAGAATGTTTTTGATCTGATTTTTGAATAATAGAACATACTAAATGTTTTACAAAGGCTATATATATAATTGAATAGCGATAATATATTATTGAAAGTTGCTCCATAGTAGAAAATTATCTTTTCAGTGTCCCAAGTACTGTGAAGAAGCCATTCCCAGTTTCCTAGAAAAATCATGAAAATACATAAATATAAATCCTGAGGGGACATAAGAGATCATCTGAGGCAGGATGTAGCAAAGCAGATCACCACTGCAGATATTTTCTAACCTCTCCTTTAAAACCTCTAGTGCTAAGAATTCCCATAAACTGCTCAGATCATTCTAACCTTATTGAAACATTTTTCCTATTGACACCTTCAGTCTGCCTTCCTGCAAAATAATTCTAATTCTTGCCTTCATCTCAGTGGGTACAAAGAGTAAGTGGTCTTTGTTCCTTAACAGACCTAGAATAAAATATCTGAATTCCTGAAGCTTTTTGTCACAGGTCATGATTTTTTTTAAAAAATATTCTTCCTCTCCTCTGGACCCTTGAAACTTATACATGTGATATCTGTATGTGGTGGTCAGTAACCACGGTGCCATTCCAGCAACAGATGCCTGGTACTTCTGCCATGTTCATACCGAAGGTCCTTGATATAGCTGTGAACAGTACCCAGGTGCTTTCAAAGGGCAAGGAAAAAGTGGTGGGACACAGCGCTGCCACCATCATGTCCTCTGTGTGCCTTATCCACTCAATCCCATTCCACTTCCTCAGCTTACTGGAAATTTTTGATCTGTTCTGTTGCAATGGAAATCCCAACATGTGACACAGTAGCATAGACAGCTGGGAGAGCACAATATCCAGCTTTCATTTCTCACATGCAAAATTTTTTTCCTAAATTTGAAAATAATATTTACTTTATTGGAAACAGTATGGCTTTCTGGACTTATATTATTCTTAAGGCTCACCACAATTCCTGAAACATTTCCCATGATACTAGTGCTGAGCCAGTTACTCTGCACTTCGTGTTTCTGCCTTTGATTTTTCCCTACTATTAGTCTTCGTACCACCTTTATCATATTTCACCTTCTTGACGTATCTATTTAGCAAGATCACTTTGAACTCTGAACCTGTCTTATATCACTCTTACCTTGGCCAGGCTGGATACCCACCAAAGCCGTTCTCTGTGCTATCATGGAAATTCATGCTGGATGTTCATGAGACCAAAGCAAAGACCTTGTACCTCACCTGAGACTTCCTCTTACTTTTAAAATGTGTCATGAATAACAATTTTGGACCTATGGTTTCTAATTTTCAAGACGTAGTAGCTGAATCTCTATTTTCTGTTTTTTCTGGGAGAATGTCAGGTATGACGCAATACTGTAGTTACTAAGCACGGATACACCAAACCTATTGCTTACTCCTGGGCCAACTACTCTGCCAAAGGAGAAAATTAGATTAGCCTGATAAACTGACTGTAAATAACCAACTTTATAATCTCCCTCAAAATAAGAGGGAGAGCTATATAAGAGGGAGAGCTATAAATTTCTTGTAGCTTTCTTTGCCTCTCCAGGCATCTGGGACTCACCTATCCTCCTCCAGCCCTCAAAGACAAAAGCTTGGATATTGCTACTCTATGTACTGTAGGATTAATTCAAACAGGCCATCAGGACTTGTGTAACCCTTCTGCCAGGTTTAGATTGCCATAAAACAGAATGTTTTCAACTTTAAAGGGGCTGTTATAAAAACACTATCCAGAAATGTGGGAAATTTAAATTTATCTTGTGCACAGCAAGATAAATCCTGATTTTCCTCACCTGCAACCATGACTGAGTTGGTTTAATGAACAATATGTAATTACAAGGAGCAAAGGAAAAGAAAAGCATCAACAAGGTACATAAACCGGCTCATACACGATGGCTAATTTCTAAAGAACTATAACTATTTTACAGTCCTTGCCTCTGGTGAGCCAACTGCTCGGCCAGCTGGTAGCTCTACCCCTCCTGCTACCGCTCTTTAGTCACAGTCAGGGACTGAAAACTCTTCCTGGGAAACACGGTTAAATTCAAACGGCTGCTGAACTTTTCTGAAAGCAGTTTACAGCTTGCTGGCTGCCATCCTCAGCAGTGACTCTACTCCTTTCCACCCTGGGACCCCTTAGCTCTGGGTAATCCCTGCAGTTTTACTAGCAACTTCAGCCATTCCATCTCTCAGAAAGGCTTCACATGACGTGGAAAACTAACACCGACCTCTTGTATGCTTGATTCTTGCACCTCCCAATTCTATATTGGATACTAGGAAAAATTTCTTTGCCAAAAGGGTTGTCAAGCAGTGGAACAGGCTGCCCAGGGAAGTGGTTGAGCACCATCCCTGGAGGTATTTAAAAGACGAGTAGATGTGATGCTTAGGGACATGGTTTAGTGGTGGACTTGGCAGTGCCAGGTTAACAGTTGGACTCAAGAATCTTAAGGGTCTTTTCCAACCGAAACGATTCTATGATTCTATTCTTAAACAGATTCTCACACCTCACACAAACTTTTTCAGCCTTCTTCTGTGGTTTCAGGGTCCAACTTTCGCTTTCTGGTGCTAGAAAATATCGTCATCAACTAGCAAAATCATACTGTAGGCATACTTGTGCTAGGTCAAAAACCCCATGGATTTGCAGATGCACAGCTCCACTTGATTGCATGCCTCTTTTTAAAAGAAACACCTCTCAATCACAATAAAACAACATATATAAACTAAATGTTCTTCTGGTCTACCCATTTGATTCTTTCACTTCAGTCCCTTTAGAGGTGACATCAAATACTCCACCCCTGCTGGACTTCCCCTTCCTCTGGATATCACAGAATCATAGAATCATAGAATCGTTTTGGTTGGAAAGGACCTTTAAGGTCATCAAGTCCAACTGTTAATCTAGCACTGCCAAGTCCACCTCTAAACCATGTCCCTAAAGCATCACTATATCTCCAGGAGGCATGATTTTAATTTCAGCCCCTTCCCACTATGCTTTGCAACTCAGGCAAGTGTTCTTCAGCCTGCTTTTTCCCCTGTCCTGTCTGTGTTCCTGGTACTTTGCTGTTAACATTAATTGTATTAAGCACCTTTTTATGGAAGGAGGGTAAGAGAAAGTAGAATGTATTGAAACAAAAGGACCCTTGAAGCTTTAGCCTTCTGTGTCACTCTTTACTTGCTCACTTTCCCTGTTAAATAATGAGCTGAATTTTCCTTCATCTTTCTCTTACATCTAATGCCTTTTGCAAAACCTGTTCTCCTTTCCTGTAATGTCCCCTGCTAGATCCAATTCATTTTGTATCTTTGCCATTCTTCCTAGTATCTTCATCCTGTCACAGGACAGTGATTTTCCAGACTGCGACTTTGGCAGAACATCAGAACGGGAGATTTAACATAATAGCTGAAGCCATCACCTCATCAAAGTTTGTAAGCTCCAAGACTATTCCATGGTGTAAACCGAAGTGCGGTACGTGGGAAGGACTTGGAGAGATGCGACAAGAGTGCTTCCCTGACCTGAACTGAAATGCTAACACAGACGCTCCCAGTAGCCGAGAGAAGGGGCTTCTGCAGGAAGCTGAGGGACTGTCAAAGAGATGAATGGAGTGATACAGCAGAGAAACCTACCTTAATAATAGGATTTAATTTTTCACCCCCTAAGAGCGAGCAGCAGTTAAGCTGCATGCAACAGAACCAAGAAGCAAGCAGGACAGAAAGGTCAGGAAAGAAGGTCTGAAAACAGCACACATTTGCCCACCACAGCACGTCACCGCTGCTGCTGAAGGTTTGCCTAAGTTTACTCTGTCATACCACTTTCTGCCAAGGACTTCTGCCTTTTACAATACTGATAGCTGCTAAATGCTGCCTTCTTCACAAACAGCTACTGTGTCTGGCAGGAATTTATGCTTATTGCTCACCTTCCCCCACAGGAGTTTATTTATAGCTTCCCGATTAAGCTGCAAAGATCAACTCGGAGGCCCAGTACCAAAACCAAAAGGCTAAGGGGGTCCCCCTTGCTTCAGTGTGGTTGGATGGGGCTGCTCAGAGAGGGAAACATCTGGCATGTAAAGAAAGGATCTTTGGCAAAAATCCGGACAAGGTTAAGTTCTGTCCTCACTGACAGAGACCCTATGACTGAACATCAACATTTTTTTTTTCTTTTTCCAGTTACACCGATAGTAAGAGTTGATACTTTTTTCTTACCATATCTTACCTCCACACTAAAAATTTCTATTGTGGAATGGTAGTGAAAATCATTCAGCAATCAGGTATCTTTACAGTCATCTTAATACCTAAAGACACATTGAATCTTATTTTCTCCTACATTAAACTGAGTCACAAGACCTATTCAGAATTTCAGAGACTATCCAGCGTGGCACCCCCTGCAACCAAACTGGTAAATGTCATCTCTTTATCAAAGACGCACTGATGAGTTCAGAGTTGCTGAGTTCAGTACATAAGAATCATTTATTAACCACACTGTTACAGATGATGTTCTGAAACTGCCCTTGGTGTGATACTGCATGCTTAAAAATGATGTCTCAATCTAATTAATCCTGTGAATTAAGATGAGAATGGTGACTGCGGGTTGTGTACTTCTTCTCTTAACAATTTGTTGAACTTGTAGGATCCCATCTGTAATTATGTGCTTGTTTTCCTGTTACCCATTACTATGTCTTGAGTAGGAATACTTTTAAATTCACTATTTTTTTCTCGTTCCAGTTATCTAATGTATTCTTTAATGCTTCCCAGAACTTCCTTTGTATGTCCAAGAAACAGAAAAAAAAAATCTTTACTTAAAAAAACAAAACAATTATTTGTTTCACTTTGTTCCATTACTCATTTTGATTTAAATACAGGTATTTAGGAAGTATATCAAGCTAAAAACTCACTAAAATTTAGTGCTTGTATATACAAGAAAATTGACTTCTATAGCCATAATCAAATAATTAAACAGATTTAGTTAGGTCAGTATAATTCCCTATTTCTATTGCAGAGTAATTATACTGGAATAAAGCCATTTTAATTCCAGAATAGACTGTCTACATGGGGAGCTATATTGAAACAGCTGTAGTAAAATAATTATTTGACTACAGCTATGCCGCTCGCTTCCCCTTTGAAAGCAAGTCACCAACATAAAAATCTTGCCTCTTTCACAGAAGCTCAGCCATGTTGGCTCAGTCCTGCTCCATAAAAAAAGGCAAAGGGCTTTGCCAGCAGAATGAACACATGGCACGGAGAACAGGAGATATTACTTCTCAATTCAGCACTGAGTGGTAAGACGCAGTGATGCACTTGCAGTTTTTTACCACTTAAAAGGTTCTGAGATGCTCTGGGATGCGGAATGGAGAATGTGGAAAGAAAGTGTAGTCTTTTGTGCAATGCACTATATATTTTATAAAAGTGTAGTCCATCACAGAGAGAACCCCAGATGAGAGGAGTAGAAGATGGGCTACTGCAGCACTCCCTGCCTCTGCAGCCCATGGATACCTCTCGCCTCTTACCTCCACTTCTCTGCCGCAGCCTGAAGGACTCACACTGAGTGAGCCTCCCTCTGCCTTGACCTTCCATAGCATGGAAGCCCGAAGGAGCTCGCTCACACCTCAGCTTACACCTGTGCAGGTGCAGAGAAGTGGCTGGTCCTCTCTACTTCTTTGTACTGCTGTCACTTTTGAAGTGAGTGGAAGAGTGAACAGAGCTGTAAAATTCTGTTTATTGAACTGTATCTTTGTTTCAGTAATATTAGTTAAAATGTTTTAGTATTCTGGAATTAAGCACAGGTTTCAGCTAAAGGGTTGTCAAGCATTGGAACAGGCTGCCCAGGGAAGTAGTTGAATCACCATCCCTGGAGGTATCTAAAAAACGTGTAGATGTGGTGCTTAGGGACATGGTTTAGTGGTGGCCTTGGTAGTGTTAGGTTAACAGTTGGACTTGATGATCTTAAAGGTCCTTTCCAACCAAAAGGATTCTATGATTCTATGGTTACATACTATGTGCAGCCAATATCCAATACTTGCAGAAAAAGGAATTCTTCCTTCAGCCACACAGCTACTCAGTCAGACGCATTTCACCTCAAAGGCCCTTTACAATTTGACTCCCCAAGTTCTCAATATGATATAAAAATGCACAGTCCTTGCAAAAGTCAATTGAACAATAAAAGATAAGAAAGCTGGGTCACAGCTCACCTCGATCTGTGTCATAGAGGAAGACAAAGCGGTTCCATTCATAATGATCCAGCAAGCTCAAGAGGGCTCCACGCAGAGATGGCCGCAGCTGCAGCACAAACTGACTCTCACCCTCTGTGGGGAAACTCGGCGTGATGAGGGAGATGTGCAAGGCGCTGCAGAATGAGGTCAAGGTATGTACTGATCTCTTATCATATAGTCCAAAAATGGCAAAAACTCCTCTAGAATACTGGGAGCAAACTGGAAGAAAAATAAAGAAACAGAGTTCAGCTAGTGACAAAATGTGTAAATAGGTACTTACATGTTCCAACATCCTCAAATTTTTAATTTCAAGATTTCCATTTCTTCCTGTATTTAACTATCCACAATTTTCACCTGTGTTTCATTCTGGAACCCAAGAAATAAATAGCTAAATAACATTTTGCCACTTTTGGATCCTATTCATAGAACATTACATTATCTTTAGTGCTTTTACTCTAAAATAAAATATAAAATAAATAACATGTATTTTTGCACTCCAGTGAAAAGTCAACATATGCTTTTTTAACCATAGCTCTGCATATTATCAGTCATTGATCATTTCCATTAGCTTAAACAGAAAAGCGTTCACATTTTAAAATGAGAAAATTGTCACAAAAATGTTACTGACCTCATAAGTGAAATTTGGACATTTTCACTGTAACAATGTAGAACCTTCACTCCCTTTTAAGCAGGGAGCCCTTGTGCTACATTAA
The DNA here is from genome assembly GCF_013368605.1 of Nyctibius grandis. Lineage (NCBI taxonomy): Eukaryota > Metazoa > Chordata > Aves > Nyctibiiformes > Nyctibiidae > Nyctibius > Nyctibius grandis. The sequence goes on from NC_090659.1 coordinate 110,260,186, forward strand.
AACTCTACTACAGACACAGTAAAAACCTGCTTCATGAATAACCTCCTTGACTTTAAGACAGCAGTTGAAGGAAAACATAGTAAGTCAATGTGACCAGACTTTTGCCCCAAACCTTTTGTTTCTACTCTGTACCAACGTCAAAACCAGAAAACAAATGTGCTGAATATATATTCTGAGTTTTGATTTGCTCTTGGACTCATTTGAGACACAGAGAAAGACTTTCATTGATTTCAGCAGGCTGGATGAGGGCTTTACTGATCCATGCACATAAAAGCAGGAATAAGGGTATTTTCTTGAGAAAATACTGCCTTTCTAGCAACTCGTAAAGGGCCCAATGAAAAACACTCCACTTTTTTTGAGGTACAAAAGAACTTATTAGAAACTGTGTGATCATTAATAGTGTTTCCTATCCCAGAATCACAGAAAATGGAGAAAAGAAGTCAGGGGATCATTGTATCCATTCTCTCCTAAGTATATATCTCCCTAGTTCTCCTGTTCCAGACCATCCCTCCTCACAAGCCATTCTTACATGTACCTAAACATGGGAAAACCTAAGTCACACCCTTTTAACTAGATGATGGCCTCCTCTCTTCTAGCCTAGAGATCATAGTCATCCTGTGAGAGCAGCACAGTCAGGGTACAGCATACACAGTTAGCAAATGGGCTGATTCAAACCAGTTCAGCTTTAACTCTTTCGTATTACATTTACTACACAAAGAGCAAAAAATACAAATTATGCATTTTTCTCCTTAGACTTGGGTGATTTATCCAGTTCTGATGTCAGAACTGGAAAAGTGGCTTGAGGTTAGTTCTGTGATTTTATGTGGTGCCCCACTGTTACAGCCCCCAACCTAAGGATTTTCAAAGCCAGATTATATATATAAATAAAGTTTTTTAAAAGACTTTCTTCCTTCTCCTAAATTCCCCTTCAATAGTTGATACACAGGTCTTACAAACCCTCTTAGTGTTTTCTTTGCTGGACCACACTACATACATTCTCCCAGACCCATCAAATGACTGACTTGCCATTCCACTAATCATCCTAAAAAGTGTTGTTCTGTACTTTCCCGCTTTCATCTCACCTTTCTTGAACACAGATGACCAACATGTTTAGAATTTCAGTTGAAGGGTTTCTGCTTCTTTTTACATTACTTCCCCATCCCTTCTGTAAAATGCTTCTGCTGACATATCCTAAGATCACATTGCATTTTTCTAAATCCACACCTGTGATGGCTGACGATCATGTTGGGATCAAAATTCTGTTCCTTCTTAGCCATTTCCAAATGATGAGTTTCTGCTTATAGTATAGTATTTTTATTAGTCACTATTATTAGTATTCCATTATGTCACATCTATTACTGTACTCCTCAAAATTATTTACTTCCACAGTTACATTCTTAGCCTGCTCTGAACTTCTGTCGATGTCTGTATCTGCCTCACCAGCAAATTCTGTCATGGCACTCTGACTTTTTATCTCTGTGTCTACTGTAAATCAGTCTCTTAGAATCTTCCTGCTGTAGCTCTGCTTCTCCAGCCTGGTACCTCCTCTCCTACCAGCATTTGTTGCCATCTTCCCCTTAGTTTCATGTCTACCTTTTAACTCTCCTGTTTGTCTCTATTTTCATAAATAACTTCTCTTAGGAGCATGTCTATTTTACCTCTTTCTCTTGGCAATTGGAAGATATGGATTAATCTCATACTTTCTACCTTAATAACATCTGTCTGCATTTTATGCCATTTTCTGTCTATAGCCATATTTTAAAGTTTTCTTTCCATCAAAATCTATTCTATAACTTTACAGTCTATTATGTCAAGCTGCTAGGTCCATGGCTGCCAGATTCTATGTCTGCCTTTAAAAATAGGTATTATATTTCCTATTCACTGATCATACGTATCACAACTCATTTAACAGCTCTACTAAGAAGCAGTTGTTATTGCATCTGCCCTTCAGTAAACCAGTTCTTTAAGAATCACAGAAGAAAGGGGTGATTTTCCTATTCCCATTAGCCACCATGTCTCTTTTGAGGCCAATGTCCTCGAGTGAAAATCAGTGTGAAGTATCTATTAGTTTTACATCTCTAACCAGATTTTCCTGTTTTTCTGTCCCATCATCAGCATATAACAGCTTCAGCTATTTTCCTGTTTCCTATTTAAAGATTTAAATGACCTTCTACTGTTGTTTGTTTTCATGTCCTTTGCAAGTTTCAGTTTCTCATTTCTACAATAAATGTCCTCCATACCTCCTGATTTCTTCAACACAATCTTTCTTACTAATAACCCTTTTTAAACACTTGTTTCTTATATCTTTCTTGTATAATCATTCATTCAGTTCTGGAGTCACATCCTGCATGTTACTTTCCCCTGCAAAGGGATTTCTCAGTGTTTTACAAGTGTTTCTGTGGGGAAATGGCAGGTCTCCTCTATTTTGAAACACAGTCCCGTTGTTAACTTTGCCAACTGAAATAGTTCAATGTAAACCTTGTGTATGTAAGTGGTAGTTACTTAATGTGTTTTCTGTTTAGAAGAAACCCTTGTTAAGGCCCTGCATTGCCCTACTACTTTGCAGTTTTACATGGGCAAAGGGTACTTTTCATAACACACGGTCCATACAGTAGGATTCTACATGATGAAAAATTCAAGAAATCAATGTCAAGCTGTGCAATTGTACACTTAGTGGAGTTAAAGCTCAAATTCATTCTCAGGATGAAGAAAAAAAGAGAGAGAAAAAAGACAAACTTGAAATTTCATTAAATGACATACTATGACCATAAAATACTTTTAACTGAAAATAACAGAGTAATAATTCTTCACGTTTCCAAAGCAAACTATCCTTGCCACACCCTAGATCTGAAGGCAATAAAACATTATCTGACTATCATTAAAGTCCTGAAATAACCAATCCAAGAAAACTTGTGCTGCTGTAGTCGAGGATCAAGACCAGGAAGTTAGTGAATAGCACCAATAGCATCCTCCTTTGCTCCTTGATGAGAAAAACTGCTAAGATGAAGGTTATGAGAATTTTTTCTGACTCAGTACAATACCCACAGAGAGGAAAAATGCCTGTGACTCTATGGAGATTAGTCTTAAACATATGCAGAGATGCTGCAATGCTCCTGAATCAATTTTACAGTAATCAGCAGCGACCACAAAATCAGCAAAGCCATGAGGATTTTCATTCTGACTCACTACTGTGCTCAGAAAATGCCTCCAGGCAAACATAACTACCTGGATTTCCCGATTCTTTATCTATTTCTCTTACACTTCTACAGGCATTTTACTTATTATAAATGGATTAAATTATGCTTGGCAAAACACAGTCTCATATTAGCATTCTAAGAAAATTCTGTTCAAGACTTTTGCCCCCCTACATCTAAAGCAGTGACAAAAACTCTTTCATGAGCATACTTTGAAATACATCGAATAATAATTTGTCTTTAAACGAGACATCTCTTCATAGCTGACAACTTAATTCCAGTATTACACATGATTTTCTCCTGCGACTTTTGCAGTGCCGTTGGTCTCACCAAACATAAGACGAATGTGGAGGTCAGACTCCAGAGAAGACGTTGCAATGCACCTTAAATAGCCAAGATAACGTTATCAAAGGAGCTGTAATATGAATTAGATATATTCTATTCTAGCAGATTGAACTATGCGATAGTACTATCACTTTAAAAGAATAGGTGACTCACGGGACCTTCAGTTAAAAAAAGAAATCATAATGCCAAAATGGCAAATTTGTACACTGCAGGGTTCACTGAAACACACAGTCAAGCCACATGCGGTCTTCTTTCTCTGTGAGAAAAAAACTTCCCAAAGTCCCTGTTATTGTTCTAAAGACAAGTCCCACACTTTGAACATGAATCTTTTCTTGAAAAACAAAAAGCAAAAATCCCAATTTCTTCTTATTCACTGATTTCCAGAAAATATACCCATATAGTTTAAATCCTCTGAACAGGCACAGGGGAAGTCAGAGCCCAAACACAGCTGTAACCATAAGAGTGAAAATGATACAGAAGAGGTCAAGTGAAAGTTTGTGAGAAATGTGTATGTAAATACACATATACATACCTGCACACATATTTACATAATATTGGTCTTGTTTTATTATTTGGTCACAACCAAAGGTTTATAATTTCTTCAAGAGACAAAATACTACCCTAACAATATATTTACAAAATGAAGTCTGATAAGTAGAGCACAGCTGGTCTGCCAACAGCATTAGTTTTGCTCAGCAGCCTATATGGTACCTATACCATATAGGTAGGAATCTGGAAGACCAACAGTCTAACACAGAAGTAACATGGTAGATCTTACTGCAGAGCCATGACTCACAGACCCTGAGTCTTCCAGCACAGGAGCTCTGGAATAAACATTTTAAAATGCTTTTCCCTAGGTTTTAGGCTCCTACGTGGGGAAGCCCTGGCACAGCTGGCTGTTACAGATGTATTGACAGGCCCACTGATCTGCCATAAACTCACAAACTGCGGAAGCACCAAAACTGAAAGACGCGGAGAAGTTTGCGTTATGGAAGTTTTCCAGATATGAGGACAGTCTTTCATTGTTGTCTCTTCATTCCTTCGTATGCTTTCGAGATCCAAACAGGGATTCGGGATTGTGGTCCATCCATAACAACTTGACTCTGCCACTCCTTCCTCCTCACACTGTTCCCCTAATCCAGTGTGGGGTCCCCCCATGGGATACAGTCCTTCACGAACTGCTCCAACATGTGTCCTTCCATGGGCTGCAGTTCTTCAACTGCTACACTGTAGGTACACTCCACGGGGTACAGTCCTTCAGGAGAAGACTGCTCCAGTGTGGGTCCCCCACAGGCCACAGTTCCTGCCAGAAAAGCTGCTCCTGTGTGGGCTCTTCTCCATGGGCCACAGCTCCTGCCAGAAGCCTGCTCTGGTATGGGCCCTCTACAGGCTGCATCTTCCTTAAGGGAACATCTACCTGCTGAAGTGTGAGGTGCTCCACGGGCTGCAGGGTGGATATCTGCTCCACCATGGTTCCCCATAGGATGCAGAAGGACAACTCTGTCACCATGGACTTCACCGCAGGCTGCAGGGGAATCTGCTCCAGCACCTGCAGCACGTCCTCCCCCTCCTTCTCCACCAACCTTGGTGTCTGCAGGGTTTTTCCTCTCATTTTCTCACTCCTCTCCCTCACTGCTCCTATGCAGTGTTTTTTATTCTTTATTCTATAAACATGTTATCACAGAGGCACAACACCCTCACTGATGGGCTCAGCTTTGGCCAGCGGTGGGTCCATTTTGGAGCTGGCTAAAAACTTGCTCTGTCCAACATGGGGGTGGCCCCTGGTGCCTTCTCACAGAGGCCACATCTGCAGCCTCTCCCAACCAAAACCTGTCTACAGAAAGCCAATACACCTGGTAAACTCCAAACAGCAACAGCTTTAAAAATATATATATAAGAACTTACATTTCCTTGCCACCACAATAGTATATGAAGGCTTTCATTTGAGGTGTGCCTGCAACACTGTCAGTGATCCGTGTCCTCACAGTCATATACTCTCTATTTCGTTCAGTTCCTATGCACTTGCATTTGCTAGCACTGATGTAAAAGTACTGGGTGAATTTTCTCAACCTAAAGACCTCCTTCCAGAGGAATAGCCTAGCCTTATGGAGACACAAGCTCTACAAGTGAGATGAAGCACAGAAGCGAGAATCATTTAATCTAAATAAGGACCTGTCTCCCAAGGTCAAATGATTTATCAACTTATATGCGTGAAAGCTCCAACACTTGAGATGAGATTAAGTAATATTTCTAAAACAGCTTGGAGATTAGAGTTTCCTCTTAAAATGTCAAAACACGTTTCTATTCATTTTGCACAGCACAACCCAGCACCCTCTCCTGATCACTCCACTGACCTCCACCTCCTGGAAGAGGACGCAAGGCCAGTCAGGCTCTAGAATTACAAGACAAGTGATCTAAATTCATCCCCAATGTAGTCTACAAGCATCTTGCACCCAAATCCAGTACAAATTTGATACAAATATGCTTTCCTCTGGGTTGTTTGAGACTGCTGATTTTATACTAAATTATGCTGTTGCATTAAGAAAAATTCCCAGCACTGAAACTAACTTAATGAGGTACCTTCACGAATTAAATCACTGATATAAGATGACAGAAAGAATTACAAAGGAGAAAAGAGTGTTACATAAAGTGAGTAGATGAAAAACATTATAGATGTATTAGGACCACTGTCTTAAGAATTGCCTCGAATAGAAAAGGAAATGTCTAAATACTGCTATCTGAAAACAGGGAAAAGGGAAACAAGGAGTTTCTTACAAATTATATGGTTAGATATGTTGTGTCTAATGAAACAAGCACTCATCACAACCCTAATGATTTTCTATTTATAGACCGTGCATCTTCTAAATCATTATCAACCTTTGCCTTTTGATCACAAACTTCTTCAAGCAAAAGAATTATCTTCCCCTGTGTCCAGGAAGCATGCATCACACTTTGGGCAGCATCATGCCTAAAGCATTATAACAAAATAATATCACATCTTTAACTAAAATCAGTTTATTGCTCTACAATTGAATACAGTATTAATGATGGAGGTGAACAAAAAGAGACTAAATTAAGATTTTTCCAGTTTAAAAAAAAACCTGAATCATAAACATTACCCTCTCAAATATTTATTTCTCTCAAATGTTTATCCTACTATAATGTAACTGCATAATGAGAAGTCTGGTATGTTGGGCACTGAACCCCTGAAATGAAATTCATATTCTGGAGCAAATCACATTCCCATGTCTCAGTTCTCAACGTTTCAAGAGTCTGGTCTATTTTGGACTATAAGCACTTGACAGGAAGGCCAGTCTCCTATTAGATGTATGTAAAAAAGCTTAGCACAATGGTCCAACTGTCTCAGCTATGGCTTCTGAGAGCTACCCCAATGTGTATAAACGTTACATCTAATGGACTTTTATCTTGCAATTCTATAGTAAATTCCAGAACCTTAAAAATACGTAAGCACTTGTCCTAAAAAACACATAAGCTCTTGTCCTAAAGGTCAGCATGTTTAGTTGCATGCATAAAATTAAGCATGTACTAAAGAGGGTGCAGGAATAATTATCTGGAGATAACACATGGATCCATCAAACTTGAGGCACAGAAAATTCACGAGTGTCTTTTACATTTAACCCATGGCAATGGGTTACTTCTAGTACTCTAGAAGTGACTTGCCAGCTCATTTAAAAATACTCTCCTAGGAACAATGAAAACCTTGGGCTAATGCGCTAGATCAAATGGCAATTTAGGAAATGCAGTTTTGTTTGTGCAACTGCAGATGTGTGAACATATTGCAAAGCAAGATACAAACTTGTTATGTTTTTAATTAATAATTAAGTTTCCAGAAACAATTTTTGTGAGTTGTCTCTAAAAGACTATTTCTGCTCAAAGTCAATTCCTGAAACAACAGCAGAAAGTGATAGTGCATTTCTTGCCTATTGTATGGAAAACGGAATTGAAGTAGCTTAATTAACATGCACGGTATTTTCATCTTTTAAAATCAATTTGAGCACTGTAATACAGTATTTTGTGCGTTATGTCTTATACCAGATCACTAAGTTACAGAACATTAACTTTAGAAGGCTGCCCTGAGAGATGCCCAAAATAACAGAAAAGAGAGGGCCACAGAGACCAGGCAAGACTGACTTGTAGATCAAACTGCTGAGCCCTTCTCCATGCTTCATATGGAGCAAGCTTTGCTCTTCACAAAGTATGATTAAAGTTTCCTCCAAACCAATCCCAGAAGAATTTGTGAAAGGAGCGTGTGTCTTTACACGTATATACGCACACAGGGAGAGTGGAGGGGACTGTCTCATCTGATCCTTACCACCTGAAAGCTAGGCTTTTAAATTCTTTTTTTTTGCCTCTCTAAAACAGGAAAAGATACATTCAGAAGACAGAATCACAGAATCAATCAGGTTGGAAGAGACCTCTGGGATCATCGAGTCCAACCATTGCCCTGACACCACCATGTCAACTAGACCATGGCACTAAGTGCCATGTCCAGTCTTTTCTTAAACACAGCCAGAGATGGTGACTCCACCACCTCCCTGGGCAGCCCGTTCCAATGTCTAATAACACTTTCTGAAAATAAATGCTTCCTAATGTCCAACCTGAACCTCCCCTGGCGAAGCTTGAGGCTATGTCCTCTTGTCCTGTCGCTAGTTGCCTGGGAGAAGAGGCCGACTCTCACTCCACTATAACCTCCCTTCAGGTAGGTGTAGACTGCAATAAGGTCACCTCTGAGCCTCCTCTTCTCCAGGCTAAACAACCCCAGCTCCCTCAGCTGTTCCTCATAGGTCAGACCCTCCAGACCCTTCACCAGCTTGGTCGCCCTTCTCTGGACTCGCTCCAACACCTCAACATCTTTCTTGAAGTGCGGGGCCCAGAACTGGACACAGTACTCAAGGTGCGGCCTCACCAGTGCCGAGTAGAGAGGGACGATCACTTCCCTAGACCGGCTGGCTACACTATTCTTAATAGAGGCCAGGATGCCAGATCATCCCAGCTTAAGATGAGTGATAAATTAAGTGTATTGATTCACCCACTAGAGGTATCTCTCTTTTGGCTGTAAAAGTAGACTATGTAACTATGAAAGACTTGGCACCCACATTTAGATAGCTACAGTTTAAAATTGTTAAAAAAATCTCACTTTAGGAAACATACCTCTGTGTTTTTCTCCCCTGCCTATCCCTAGATTCAATGTGATCTGGAGATGCCCTTCTCTGAGGCCCTTCTCATACAACAGGCACAGATCCCTCCCAGCTGGGGGTTGCAGGTATTTCTCAGATACAGACCAATGTACCTCTATTTTCCTGAAAAGTGCTGACAACTCTAATTTCTTAATGGAGAACACAAAGTAGCTTGTCCTTTCATAAATTTCTATGAGGAAAACTGCTTTAATCTTTAAGTACTTTCCATCTGAAAACTTCTGCACCACTAAAGTATTTTACTGTCATTAATAAAAAATTCCAAATAATTTAAATCCAATGTAACATTTTTACACAACAAGAAAACATTTTCCACTGAGTTTATTTATAAAATTTCTCTTTCCGCTGTGCCTTGGCTAATCTCTTTGATAGAACTCCCCTCATGAATTTCACATTTGCTGAATGCTAACAAATCTTTTCTCATTTTAAAGAGTACTTTACAGCTCTCTCTGCAATAAATTATCCAGTCTTTGTGCCTTTGTTCTCCAATCCTGTGCACTCCATGGATCTGGTATTTATAGATGTCTGGCAATGCACATAAACGTGCATTTCCCTAACTCTGCCAAAACTTTCTCTTTGAATGCTCTCCCATAGAGAATCCACATGCAGCATTTACCTTTCATAGTCTTATGAATGAAAATCCACATTGGTACAGAAGTTCAGAAGTTCTTTTTTTGGCTGGTTTTAAAAACTCATGAAAATATCAGTACCACATGAGACTGACAGGCTTTTCAAAAACATAGAAGTTTTTAAAAAAGTTAAACATGAAGGTTTTGGTAGAAAGTTCCCATGAAGCTAGCAGGTTTTCTCAAGGACAAAATGTCTACAGTTATCTTTTCTTTCATTCTTTTTTTTTTTTTCCCCTCCTTTAGGATAGAAGCTTAGAGAGGCATAACAGATTCCATGGAAATTAGACTGGAATACAGTAAAAAACTGTTTTATGGAATCAATGGTAAAACTCCCAGTTGCTTAATTGAGGTTAACACTTCAACACAAATACTCATGTGGTGGTCAGAGACCTTCTTGCGAAATCGTATCACCTCTTCAGTTTGCTAGCTGAGGGAAAGTTCATCCTCATTAGAAGAATATCTAGAGAAATTACGTTTTATAACTTACCTAGATTGCCTGTGTGATTAACATTTTTGGCTTCTGTGATATTAAACATTTTTTGCTGTTCCTGGATTGATTCTTTTCCTTATGAGACATATTATTTCTTTCAGTTCAATTTGAACTTCATCTAAACATTCTTTTGTAGAGAAAACAAATTTCTTTGCAGCTTGTTTTTCCCCCAAAAATGTAAGATTTTATAAAATCTGCCCCCATATCCTATTTTAATGAAACAGAACAAAGAGAAGTCTGTATTTTGTTTTAAGAAGTAATCCTTTGATGGCCCAATTCTCTACAACATTAGCTTTCTGTTTTCTTTTTATCTTGAAAAGGGAGAAAATAAGCATATTTAAACAGACATTCTCCTTTCCAGAAGAAAAAGAACCAGGAAAAAAATAAGCATATTTAAATGGAAGGGTATCTTATAAAATGTGCAGTTGATTACATAAAAATAGCTTTTTATGCATAGCTTTGTAATCACAGATTTTTCTTATGTAAAAGAAGTATTTGTAGTTTTTGGAAAAAAAACAGCAGCAATATTTTTTGTCTTCATTTTGGAGAAATACATGTTAATTTTGCAGTACTCCTGCCAGAAAAACTGTCATTGACAGGAATTAACTGAATTTCACAGGAGATATGAGAGGTGGAGCCATACAGTATGGCTCCTGACCCAAATTGTTTTGATGGATGCATTATCATCACTTATACCTCACAGTTTGAACCAATGGTGCTTCTTTATGTCAAACCTTGTGCTCTAACTGAACTGACACAGAATATGAACTCTGCTGTAATTTGAGGAAGCTCAAGTAAAGCAGCGATGGGTTTTTTTGTCTGGTTTGTGGTTTTATTCTTAGAATTTAAGCTTGTCCTGAGGGGAGTGATGCCATTTGATCCATCACTGGAACTCTGTTTTCCTTTCACTGGTGAGTCTGTGCCCCAATGCCTTATTCTTCCACCTTAATCTTCCAGCCAACGTGGGCTGCCCACTGAAGTGCCTGTCCAGTCCAGGCTTCTGAATGTTGGCAGGGGCGAGGCTGGGACTTTTGCTACTTTCTTCCCTCAGTAACAGATTTCACACCATCGAGTTCCCTCACTAGCAACATAAATCATTGCTTACTTTGATTCATGCTATTGCACAAAGATATAATCTTAAATAATTCTTCCTACTTTGCTGTTTACCCCATATTGAATGAATGAAGCCATGGATTCCTTCTGCCTTCAGCAAGATCAACACACATTCACCACACAATGTTGATTAAATAAAATTAAATGCTACATTGCTTCCTTGGCTACTCTTAAATCTAACTATCTTATAAGGAGCCAGAAAACATGGCTTCTAATTTTTTAAAAACACTATTAATGTTAAGAGGATATATGTGATGCATATCTCATCTGTTTTTCCCAATTGCCATGGGTTAAAAGCTATTATCTAATTACACACACCCTAACTTGAAAATAACTTTTCAGTAATTTTTTGGTCACAATTTGGACTTCCATAAGGAGAGTTTCTGAATATTTTTGCTAAAATCTGTCATTTGTCCTTTCCTTCCCTTCCCTCCCTTTGATGGTATGAAGCAGAATTTGTAACTAGTATTACTGTCAGATAAATGGGACACAGTATCACATCATGAGATTATATACAACTTGGTCAGAGAGAAAAAAATCCTCACAAGATCTAGAAACAAAATTCTGCTGCTGCCTTCTGCAGTCTGTGACTGTATATTGACAGAACAGCAGTTGCTGACAAAGTGCACAGGGCTCTGCTGAAGCTTTTCCCCTGTCAGGGGGTATCTTCTGAGCTATCCTTTCAGGGATCAAGATAGATTAAGTGCCAATTGTTCTATTCATCTTCTCACATTTGAGGACCTTGGTTTTATTTATAGTGGATAAGAATTTCCATGCTTCCATGATTTTTCTTCTATGTTATAGTGCAAGTGTGCTCTGATGAGGAAATAAATTTTTAAAATACTGTGAAACTTACTTTATCATGTACATCTGAAATGTACTTCTTGGTTGTTTGGGTTGTTTCTTCGTAGACATCACCATTGGTAATGATGGCTTTCCCAGAACACTTAGGTGCTTCTGACAGCCTAGAATTACCCCATAAATTGTGTGATCTTACTGTTTTTCTTAGCTTTGATCTAATGAACTGGCAAATGGTACCTGGAGAGACAGACACAGTCTAAGTGAAAGGCAAGGAGTTGGTAAATTTTCACTCTAACTCCCATTTTAATTTCCACTAGATATAGACATGTCACTTAGCTTTTCTGAGTTTTCCAATGTGAAAGCCAAAGATTCTAACACTTAAGTTCTTCACATAGTTGGAGTAATGAATAAAATATTTTCAAAGAATCACTAAGATGAATGTAGATACCCTCACTGGCCTGTTCAGCAAGAATTCTCTGAGATTTCTTTCATCATTCTGTAATTCATACTTCAGCCCTCCCTCAAACATCCAAGGCATTATTACTCTTAACTTCACAAAAATGAAACCACACCAAGAGATCTTCTCTCCTGCTCTTCCCAGAACTTTGGGTCTTAGTCTGTTTGGGTAACTGTGTATATCTGGTATTTATGGTTACTTAAGACATCTCACACCAACATCTCAAACAGATTGTGTTTTCATTACTTGTACTTCTTCCTTTATGTTGCCCTGTTGTTTTGATCATTTCACTGCACTGAAGTTTCTTCAGCATCTTTTAGCATGCCTGTTTTCCCCAGATAATGCAGTGATCATAGCTAAGGGATTTTACAGATGTAGATTCTGCTTACTATGGACATGTCATGTCAAAATGACATTAGGGAATTATTGTCTGTGGAGGGCCAAAAGTCCAAAGCTTAAGAAACCCTGAGCTCTCTCTTTTCTTCCCCTCCTCCTTTTTTCCCCTGTGTGCCCTGCAGTTTCTTCTCTATTCATTTTAAGAGAGAGCTGCTTCTTAGCCTCCCACAACTATGCCGGTGGGAACCAGCCACAATACAGTTGGGTGGTTTTAAAATCAAATCCTTGGCATGGATTACTGGAAATGCATCTTCCACTGTCTTTCCTTTTAGTCATCAAATTGTTTCTTCTTTCTCTGAAAAACTAATTCCACTTTTGTATGTATTAAACGCATTCCTGAATAGCTTTAGGTCTCACATAATAAAATAATGAGAAAAAGGAATTACCTTTCAAAAAAAAAATCAAACCATTTGACCAAGGTTATTTAAAATGAAAGCCATTCACCTACTAAATGGAAGACCAGCCTCATCAGACCTGAGTGCAAGATGGATTCTGGCCACGCTCCTGTGTTTAATGACTTCAAGCTTTAACCGCTTGATATGAAAAGCAGGTTTCAGTGTCAAATGCCATGAATGGAGTATGCTTTCTAAATTATTCTTTTCAGCTAAAACAAGACTTAAGAAAAGGTTTAATACATGCATAAATACATGTGTGTATACATCATAAGAATATGTATGCATGTTTCCTATTTCTGTGGATCACAAATTAATTTCTTCTAATGCAAACTGTACAGTTATTTTAAACACATGTAAATCTCTACTGTAAAATGGGATAGATGTTAGCTTAGATGTCTTTAAAAGAAATAGGCAGATAAGCCAAATAAAAGTACATAACTTTGTAACTATGACTAACATATTTGTCTTATTTACATACTTCTCCATGTTTAGTTTAACAAGGAGAGTTTATTTCATTTCAATTCTGGGGCAGGAGACACTTATGGAAATGAATGTGCTATTGTCTGAGAGCTGAACAGTTGATGAGAGCAGAACGTTTATGTTGTCTCATAAAGCATAGTTACCACCCTCAAAACATTGCTTCACATGAAATAATTACATTGCAAGTTCTGTTATGAATGAACATCTCTTTTGTAACTATATTTGTAAAACATCTAACAAAATGGTGTCTTTATCCAAAACTAGAGCTTTTAATGGCTACCAGTCTAAAAGCAGCCTGTAGAATGTAGGTAAAGGTTTTGAATGCTTGGCATGACCTATCTCCTCTTGACTCAAGTAGCCATTCTGAAACACAACACAACCTTTCAATAGGCAGAAATTGCTTAGCATATCACATATTCTCCTCTAAGAGCAAAATTGCTAACTTGCATTAAAATCAGCTGATGTCACTAAAGTGCATTATTATGTCGTTGACTACAGTAATGCCAGAATCTTTCTTGCAATCATGGTTATCTTTCATGGTATTTCCCAAAAAGATGGCAGTACAACCTACTGGCTTAAAATCATAAATCCAAAGAAATCAAATTGCATCTCATCTGCCCATTGTTCTCCTTAGGCACACTGTGATGCAGATATTTGGGTTCCCTCCCTGCTCTTGGAAGAACAATCAAAAATGCCATTTCCATCTCTCTTTTTATGACATTGTCAGATTGTGAGCTTATAAATGAGAACAATAATCTGTAAAGCATAATAAAAAGATGGCAAATGCATTCAGAATCACTTAAGTGAGAGGGCACTGCTGGTCAAAGCCTAAAACAGCTGGTAATATTCAGATTTATGCACTGTTTCACATCTTTCTACATGCAATGAGTTTTCTTCATTCCTCAAAAAATTCACCTTCTCTAGGCAGAGATCATGATTTCTGTATTTGGAAACTGCCTAACAAAAAGAAATCAGTGACAGAAATATGTTTTTCAGTTGTCTTCATTTCTTCCTGAGTTTTCAGCTAATCCTGTTTTCTCTATGCCAGGTTTTCAGGCACCATTTTAAACAAGTATTTCCACAACTTCACTAGTTTAAAACAGGAGCACAAGCCCTCTCATTTTGTTCTCTCATATCTTTGGCAGGAATGGGGCTTCATCCACAAGTCATTTTGAAATGGACTATCTATAATTGGGATTTCTACAGAGCTGGGAAATGTGCTGGTGATGGTTTTAGAAAAGACGACAGATAAGAAGCGAGCTGAGATTGGTTGGCTGGCACTCTCTTATCTCTGTGAACGGACCAAAGGTGGGTGTACTGTAGTGTCTGGGGGAAAAGGAGGCAGATTGTCAAACAGAATTTGCCATTACAAAAATTTTTTCTTTATCATGGTTATCACAGGAGATTTGAAATAGCTGTCGCCTTATGTAAACTTCTTTTGCTGTTCAAATAGTAGCTTCTCAAATGAAATCCTTGTTTTTTCATTTTATTTTTGGACTGTAGGGCTGACCAAAGCACAGTTCTTCACTTCATTGAATGGTCTGATTAACAAAGTGAGCAATATACTCCATATTTTCTCTTCTATATCAATCTTAATCTGCAAAAAGACTAATGAAAATTAATAAAACATTTAACAGCTTGATGTAAATAATGCAAGAACATGTCTTTGCTGATGTACTTAAATTAATTTGCTGCAAAGATTGTTTTACAAATAACAAAATATTGTATATATCCCCCCAGGCATTATGTAAGGCTAGTAGCTTCTATGCTGGCATTTGCAGGAATAAGCAAAATTAGTTCAGCACAGTTCACAGCTGTGATCACTGGAGTAAAGCTCAGGGTCCAGGGGCCGCTAGCTCTGATACCGTGCTAAAAAGGCAGCTGTACTTTACTACTGGTCCACTGAGCCTGATGCTAATAATTTTTAAATGGCCTGTTAGTTACAGCAGTGGCCTAAAGCTACCTCTTATTTCAAATCCTATTAACATTTGTGTATCTTTAAACTACTTTATTGTCTTAATTAGCATATATTCATTCATAATTCCCAGATAGTCTGTTGCTATATACAAAAAACAACAAATAATCATTAACAGTGGCTGAAGAGTTGGTGGATGAAATGTGACTGTGATAATGTGCACCCAAATCAAATCAATCACATAAAACACCAAAGTGCAGAAATGCTTCTGTATGTGTTGCTTTTCTCTGCAGTGCTCTGCAGGATCAAACTGTCTGTCTTCAGATAATGGATTGGTATTGCTTATAGGCATATTGGAGAAAGGCTGACCGCTGTAGGTAGAGTTTTGAAGAAAACTGTGTTCAATCTTTTCTTATTAGTTAAAAAATTAGATAAAAAATATTTAAAACTGTTTTCCACAGTTTTACTGATTCCTGCAAGACCTACTCAAAGTAGTTGTTATAAAGCAAGTTCTTCCTTTCTCTCCGAGACTGTCTTGCTTACTCCATGTTCTGTTTCAGGAAAGAGTTCATTAACAGAAACGGAAATTTTTCCTGAATAATTATTGCAACACATTTTTTTAATGCATATATACCAGCATATTCATCAGAAGTACCTCTGCCACTAAAACTTAGTAATTTCTGGTAGCCCAAAGCTACCACAACGTGTATTTTTTTAAAAAAGTCACATAACATTTGCCTTGAAAATGTTTTATAATCTTTTCATTTCTAACACACAGAAAACTCATCAGTAATTAGGTACCACAATGATGTTATTATACAAATATGCAGTTACTGGCCAAAATCAACTTGTGTAAATAATCATTCTTCAACTTTAGAAAATGCTGATCAGGCTGTGGAAAGGCCTTTTCAACCAACCAAAGGTTTAAATGAAATGTTGACATCATATACCTAAACTCAGTGAGTCAGGAACAATGTACAGAATAAAGCATTTTTCTCTCCTACACAGCTATGCAGAATGAAACTGACTGCCCTTAGCCTGATGAATTTGTTTTGTTTATGGGTACACAAAGGAACATAGATGCTACTAAAGCTACAGAATCAAATATTTTTCACAGCTTGAAGTGGAAGTTGCTGTGAAAAAGAAATAATACATAGAAGCACAGAAAACTTGTGTTTTTAAAACTTGACTTTCTCTACATTCTCTTTCTTAGCCTATTTTTGTGGCATTTCCACAATAGTTATGCTTCTATACCTACACAGCTGAGGAAAGAAAAGAGATGCACCAACTACTCCTTTGCCAGGGATCAAATACAATCTAGGTAGGGTCATTTTACTTCCTTCCAGGTTTTACTAGGTTTAATGTGTGTCTCACTGAAATCATATTGTGGAACTACAAAAAATTCTGTCCTATTAATGTACTACTTGTACTTTCTTGATTTTCAATGTTCAGATGATTAAACACTGCCCCCTTCCCGGCAGCATTTAAGGTCAGATTGGATGAGGCTTTGAGCAACCTGGTCTAGTGGAAAGGTGTCTCTGCCTGTGGCAGGGGGGGTGGAACTAGATGGTATTTAAGGTCCCTTCCAGCTGAAACCACTCTATGATTCTATGATCATCTTCTTCACATCCATGCTTTGCTGGATAATTTTTCCTCTATGTACAAGTACAATACTGTCAAGAGATAGTTTAAACTAGCTGCTTAATTTGCTTGTCTCCTTTCCTCTTGACTGAAGAAGAGAGGGATGGCCTGCCAGCTGGTGATCTGTGAGAATAGGGAGCACTGCACTGAAGGCTTAAAGGAACCTCCTTCGGCATCATGTTCCTTGTTGTAATGCTCTGATCTCAGTGCTGACCCCACAGGATTTCCTTACCATGCTACTTTTTATCCCTGAGTTTAACTGAGATCAAAATCCAGAAAAAGCAAACAGAGATTTCAAAGTGACCTGGCTGGAGGGTAAGAACAGGGTCAAAGGATGATTCAGGCTCTAAGTGACCTCAGGAGGTCTCTGGTCCAACCTCCTGCTCACCACTGGGTCAGCTCTGTGGCCAGACCAGGCTGCTCAGGGTTTCACCTGGTCAAGGTTGAAAATCTCCAAGGACAGAGACTGCACAACATTATCTGGGCATCCTGTGCCACTGCCTGTCTGTCCTCACGGGACAATTTTTTTTTTAATATCCAGTCCGAACCTCTCTTGTTTCATTTTATTTTCATTGTCTCTCATCTTCCCACCCTGCCCCATTTCAGTGAGCCCAGTTCCGTCTCCTAGATGACCTCCCTATAGGCACTGGGGGCTGCCGTTAGGTCTCCCTGAAGCTGTCTGCTCCAGGCTGAACAAGCCCAGCTCCCCCACCTTCTCCTCACAGGGCTGGTGCTCAAGGTGGGGAATAACTTCCCGTGATTGACTGGCTCAGCTACTGTTCATACAGCTCAGGATACTGTTAGCAAATAACCAAATATTGGACAATAAGCCCTCCTCTAGATATTACCTTCAAGATGTCACAATTTTCATTGCCCATTGCAAGCAGTTATTACCTACTATGAACAGAGTCAGCATAGCTACTACAAAAAAAAACCCAAAACCTTAAAAACCTAGGCTATCAATGGTAATGTCAATGAACACAAATGAACATATACTTCTGAAAATATGGCATTAAAAGTACATCCTATTTGCACTTGATAATCATATTCTTCTATATCGTGCCAAATTTGGACAAGGAGTAAGGTAACTGTAAAAACAAAGTCACGCCTGCTTATGCATGGATGAGCCCATGACATAATGTTATTAACATAATGAGGAACATGCTTAATTCCCAATCACTTACTAAAGCCAGAAATCCTGACTGATCGTTTATTATTGATTGGGTGCACTATGAGGTGTCACAAAAACACAACTCAAATTGATTAAATAATTGCATTGCCATAAAGGCTGAGGGACAATATCCCGCTCCTGTGTGGAGTCACCTTGCTTCAAAGTCAGTGGGAATTGCTTGTGCACACGCAAGAGTAAAATCTAGCCCGAAGTCATCCCTCAGCATCAGAAAATAAAACAACATATATTAATGAGTATTTTAAACAACATAATTTGATTATTTGACACTGCACACAGCCTAAGGCATAAGTCTAGATATGTCAGAATAGGGCTAAGGGCTTGCTTTAGAGGCTATATTTCATCCTGTCATACTATTGTCTATTTACTGTCACACCTTCATATTACCTCAAGGAAGTAAATGGTGAAACACAGCCATAACAGAATACTTGTGGAAATCAAGTCCCTGCACAGGCATAGCAGATCCCTTCATTAACAAAATTAGGAGTTTATGTAGACATAGGGCTTACTTCTATAAGCAATCCATGCACTGAAATTAATGGGAAGATTGTGAAAAAATAGATGCAGATCTTCGAAATATACTTCAATTTAGCATTTAAGGAATATCACACAGATGTATGTCAGATTTAAGAGAAGTTTAGACTCACCAACAGAAAAAATGGAATGGTGAATTTTTTTTAACTCTGAAATTAATATAGAATCATAGAATCATTCAGATTGGAAGAAACCTTTGAGACAATCAAGTCCAACCACTAACCTAGCACTGCCAACTCAACCACTAAACCATGCCCCTAAACACCACATCTACACATCTTTTAAATACCTACAGAGATGGTGACTCCACCACTTCCCTGGGCAGCCTGTTCCACTGCTTGATAACCCTTTCAATGAAGAAATTTTCCCTGATATCCAATCTAAACCTCTCCTGGTGCAACTTGAGGCCGTTTCCTCTTGTTCTGTCACTTGTTACCTGGGAGAACAGCCTGACACCTGCCTCGCTACAACCTCCTTTCAGGTACTTGTAGAGAGCAATAAGGTCTCCCCTGAGCCTCCTTTTCTCCAGGCTAAACAACCCCAGTTCCCTCAGCCGCTCCTCATCAGACTTGTGCTCTAGATTCTTCAGCAGCTTCGTTGCCCTTCTTTGGACTCGCTCCAGCACCTCAATGTCTTTCTTGTAGTGAGGGGCCCAAAACTGAACACAGGATTCGAGGTGCAGCCTCACCAGTGCCAAGTACAGGGGAACGATCACTTCCCTAGTCCTGCTGGCCACACTATTTCTGATACAAGCCAGGATGCTGTTGGCCTTCTTGGCCACCTGGGCACACTGCTGGCTCATATTCAGCTGGCCATCAATCAACACCCCCAGGTCCCTTTCCACCAGGCAGCTTTCCAGTCACTCTTCCCCAAGCCTGTAGCAGTTCATGGGGTTGTTGTGACCCAAGTGCAGGACCCAACACTTGGCCTTAATGAACCTCACACAATTGGCCTTGGCCCATCAATCCAGCCTGTCCAGATCCCTGTGCAGAGCCTTCCTAACCTCAAGCAGATCAACACTCCCGCCCAACTTGGTGTCGTCTCCAAACTTACTGATGGTGCACTTGATCCCCTCATCCAGATCATTGATAGATATTAAAGAGAACTGGCCCCAACACTGAGCCCTGGGGAACGCCACTTGTGACCAGACGCCAACTGGATTTAACTCCATTCACTACAACTCTTTGGCCTCAGCAATTCAGCCAGTTTTTTACCCAGTGAAGCGTACACCTGTCCAAGCCATGAGCAGTCAGTTTCTCCAGGAGAACGCTGTGGGAAACAGTGTCAAAGGCTTTACTAAAGTCCAGTTACACAACATCCACCACAGCCTTTCCCTCATCCAGTAAGCGGGTCAACTCGTCACAGAAGGAGATCAGGTTAGTCAAGCAGGACCTGCCTTTCATAAACCCATGCTGGCTGGGCCTGATCACCTGGTTGTCCTGTACATGCCATGAGATGGCACTCAAGATGTTCTGCTCCATAACCTTCCCAGGCACTGAAGTCAGACTGACAGGTCTTTAGTTGTCTGGATCTTCCTTTCTGCCCTTGTAGATGGGCGTCACATTTGCTAACTTCTAGTTGACTGGGACCTCCCCGGTTAGCCAGGACTGCTGATTAATGACAGGAAGTGGCTTGGTGAGCACTTCCACCATCTCTCTCAGTACCCTTGGGTGGACCCCATCCCGCCCCATAGACTTGTGTGCATCTAAGTGGTGTTGCAGGTCACTAACCATTTCCCCTTGGATTATGCAATCTTCATTCTGCTTCCCGTCCCTGTCTTCCAACTCAGGGGGCTGGGTACCTGGAAAACAACTGGTCTTACTACTAAAGACTGAGGCAAAGAAAGTATTAAGTACTTCAGTCTTTTTCTCATCCTTTGTCACTGTGTTTCCCCCCGCATCCAGTAAAGGATGGAGATTCTCCTTAGCCCTCCATCTCAGTTTCGCTGGGATAGAATCATAGAATCAATTTTCTGTTGAGAAAAGCTGCGCTTTTGAGAAGACTCCTGCACCCGATAGGCTAGGAAGAAAGTTGATAAGACACTGTGTTGTAGTTAGTGTCCACCCACGGTATGTGGATTTCCATGGTGATTAAGGCTGTCAGCATTTTCAAGTTATCCAGGTGCTTAAGCTAGGAAGAGCAACAGCCAGGGCAGCCAACTCAGGCTTGCCAAGAGAGGAGTATTCTATACCATAAACATCACGTTCACTATAAATTGGAAAGTTCACTGGGGATGGCCCCCTCTCTTCTCAATGGTCACCATCCCTGGAGGGTCTCGCCCTTCATTCTGCTCCCAAGGCCTACTCTCCCATTCGCTGTGACCGTCCCGCTTTCGCTGAAGCTGTGGTGCTCATAGTATTTGACATGTAGCATTCACTGCTGGCAGTGCACAGCTCACGACCACTACATGGACTGAGTATAACTCTGTGTACTTTCTATTAGCATTAGTATTAATATTGGCTTTCTTATTTTATTAAATGTTTCCATTTCAACCCATGAGTCTCCTTCCTTTTCCCAATTCCCCTTCTCGGCTAGGGAGGGGTCACTGGATGATAGAACAGCTGGTTATTGTTTAGCCCTGGATGCAGGCTAAATGGAGACACCCTCCTTTTGTTGCTAATGTATTTACAGAAACATTTTTATTGTCTTTTACAGCAGTAGTCAGATTAAGTTCTAGTTGGGCTATGGCCCTTGTAATTTTTTCCCTGCATAAACTCACAACATCTTTGTAGTCATCCTGGGTTGCCTACTCCTTCTTCCAAAGGTCATAAACTCTTCTTTTTTTCCCCGAGTTCCTGCCAAAGCTCTCTGTTCAGCCAGGACAGTCTTCTTCCCCACTGGCTTGTCTTTTGGCACATGTGGACAGCTTGCTCCTGCTCCACTCCAGGAACCTCCAAGACTGTTTCCTCTCTGCTGTGTTGTATTTCCAGCAGACATCTGATAAGTTGAAGTCCCCCATGAGAACAAGGGCTAGCGATCGTGAAGCTTCTCCCAGCTGCTTATAGAATATTTTGTCTGCCTCTTCGTCCTGGTTGGGTGGTCTACAACAGATTCCCATCATGAAACCTGCCTGTTGGCCTTCCCCCTGTTTCTTACCCATAAACATTCAACATTATTGTCACCATCCTCAGGCTCTAGACAGTCAAAACACTCCCTAACATACAGGGCCACCCCACTCCCTCTCCTCCCTTGCCTATCCCTTCTGAAGAGTTTATACCCATCCATTGCAGCACTCCAGTTGTGTGAGCCATCCCACCTTTTTTCCATAATGGCAACTATATCATAGTTTTCCTGCTACACAATGGCTTTCAGCTCCTCCTGTTTGTTGCCCATGCTGCGCGCATTGGTGTAGATGCACTTCAGTTGGGCTATTGATCCCAACACCTTTCTGCAGGGAGAAGCCATAATTCCTATGTGGCCGTTCTCAGGTGCTTCCTTGATTTCTAACACATCAATAATCCTTGTGTCTTTGCTGCTGCATGCATCTCCATCCCCTGCCTTCACTGAGACAGCAGACTGAAGGATGTCGCTAGCACACCATCCCACAAACACTGGCGTACTGCCCCTAGGCTTGTCTCTAGAGAGCCTGGTTTTATCCCCTACCCCCTTCAAATCTAGTTTAAAGTTCTTCCAATGAGTCCGGCTAACTCCTCCACAAAGATCCTTTTCCCCCTTTGAGACAGGTGTACTCCGTCTGTTGCCAGCAGGCCTGGTATCGTGTAAATTGACCCATGATCAAAAAACCCCAAATTGTGCTGGTGACACAAGGCTCAGAGCCATGTATTTATCTCCTGGCTCTTCCTGTTTCTTCCCTCAGCATGCACTGCAAGAGGAAGGATAGGGGAGAACACTACTTGTGCCCCTGATCCCTTAACCAGTTGACCCAAGGCCCTGAAGTCTCCCTTAATTGCCCTTGGACTTCTTGTTGCAACTTTGTCACTGTCAATCTGTAAAATCAATAATGGATAATAATCTGAGGGCTGTAGCAAGGTAGGAAGCTTTCTCTTCACATCTTTAACCTTGGCCTCAGGGAGGCAGCAGACTTCCCTGTGAAGTGAGTCCAGTCTGCATATCGGGCCTTTTGTTCCCTTCAGAAGGGAGTCTCCTATGACAATAACCCATCTTTTTTTCTTTATGGAAGCAGTTTTGACACAGGGCTTAGGTTGACATAACCTCGGCAACATGTCCAAGCTAGGTGAACCATCGTCCTTGTTATTGTTCAGTTCCACTAGCAGAGCCTCATACCTATTATGCAAGAGCACCACGGAAGGTGGGGTAGTCACAGAGGAGATGTGCCTGCTGTGCTGGGCAGGAAATCCTTGCCATTGCCCTCTACCCCTTAAGTCCCTCTGTTCAGCCAGGTGGACAGAGGACAGGGAATCCTCCGTATCATGCATCCTGTCTGCCTGTTGGGCCTATCCCAGGGAAGGTAGGGTGTGATTCCTGTAGTCTATCTCTCTCTTGCACTCCCTGATACTCCTCAACCTACTCACCACCTCCAGGAGTTCTGTCACTAAGCAGAGGAGTTCCTCTACCTGGGCACACCTCCCACGGGCGTGCTCACTGCTGCCATCCTGTACTGGTGTAAGAGTACAGCAGACCCTGCAGCCTGGCACCTGGGTGGCAGCATGTTCCCCCCAGAGCTCTGTCTGGGAAGCTGCGTCGGTTGTGGCGGGCACAGAGCTTAGAGAGGCCATGTCTTTCTGCCGGGTGGATACCATTGCTCCCTGCTCGAGATGGCAGAGCTTCAGCGCCCCTCCTGCGTGCCCTCCCACGCAAACTGCCACACCACGCCCTGCTCGCAGTGCTCCTGGTTGCTGGCACTCCCTAAGGGCTTCTTTTATATGAGTGGGGCGCAGGGTTTGGCTGCCATTACCCCTGGCCCTGCCCAGGTCTCATCAGCCACTGTGGCACGAGCTGCGGGCTCCTGGCAGCTCTCTCGGCTCCCCCTGAGGTTCCTCCAGTTTGGGAACCCTCCTGTGCACGGTGCTAGAGTGCTCCAATGCAGATCCTGCTGGCACTGGACTCAGGTATTTCCATGAAGGATAAGACTCCACCAGCACAGAGCGCTTCACCACAAGGTGTGTGATGGATAGGAATGATTTTCCTTAGAAATAAAGAAATGAACTGACTGTTGCTGAGGAAAACACCACCACTTTGGACTCCTCCTGATGCTTAGGTTTTGTCTGATATCGGGTATTTAGCACCGAGCACAGTGTTTCAATTTACACTCATCTGGTTGGGTGAAGCAGGGTTATCACTGCCTTTGATTATAAAAGTTTCTCTGTGAAAAAAATAGAAAAGTGCAAGTTGTTTTCTGCAACAGCCCTGCAGCAAAGAAATAGTGAATAATTTGTACAAAACACGTAAATTTGCTTTTAGTGTAATTCCAATCTTCTGCAAAATGCTGAGCAATCAGGAAACCAAGCAGCTAGTGAGATATGCCTTAAGCGGTCTCTGATACTGATGGCCCCCTCTTATCCAGAATGCTGCCAATTTTTCTCCTTGTGCTATTGTATGTACTGCATCACATAGACAATGACAACATATCTTCTCTCTTTTTCTGAGACTACCATCTTTAAATTACATTTACTACATTACGTACATTTTTTAGACATATAATAGGGACAAAATAAAATAATACACCACACAACGAGGCAAAAAGTTAGTTACACGTGTATATATATACACACTCAAATTATTATATGCTAGAACTATTTTTGTTCTGTATATTTAACATGAGAAAAAAGTTATTAGAAATTATGACATTTGTCTGGTTGGATTTTGTAAACAACATGAAGCTGTTTTGATTGTACAGATGATTGATTAGTTACTGACCTTATTTTCTGTAATTTCCGTCTGTTCATCTCATGAGCTTCCACATGTCAAAAAACAAGGACTACTAAATAATGTCAAAACAACAAAAATATCTAATGAGAACTAATGGTTCTAATTTCAATAAAAGAGGCACAAGGGTAATGTCACAGTGTACAGTATGATCAAAAACCTCTCTCTTTTTCTGACATCTCTTAAATAGGAATATTATGAGAAAAACATAATTTCTAGGAATTTAGAAGTCTCTGCCAACCAGGTCAACTACCAGAAAACTTCCATCTTTTCATCAGTAAAATCAAAACAAATTTTTACATTTCAAATAAAATAAAAATATTTCATTTTTTTAAACTGTCTCAGAAAAGTTTATTTCAGAACTGCGCATCCTTAGTAATCTCCTTCTTCAGTCAATTTTTCATTCTCACTTGGGACAGAGCTCTCTGAGTAGGCTACAGTTCCCATGATGGAAACAACGTTTCCCCTGGCCTCTTGACCAGGGTTATTTAAAGAGCTGCAGTCAGGGTAGAGGAGGAACAGTGGAATCAATCTATCTTTTTCATTTTCGAGCTCAAGTTATTCATAAGAGATTTAAGCATACACCATCTAATACAACTATTTGATACTCATAACATCAACAATGATTAAGGTATTCACAGAATGCTGCATAGATATGAAAAAATCTCTATGAACAAAGCAGAAACAGGATTTTTAAACATTTGGCTTGGACATAGCTTACACTAGTGCTACTCAAAAAAACTATCATGAATTGAGCAGTCTATCTTTGAGAGCTATGCAACTGAAAATACACCTGACATTCAGTGATCATAAATAATACATACACCTTCGTCACCATCAAGAGTTGAGATAAGCACATCAAAATATATAGTAGTTTTAAAAGGACGACAATATGAAGTCATAATTTAAGACAACAGTTGACTTAGATTTCACAAAATACCAGTTGTTCTGCAATTAAGCTTCAATGACTTAGGTTTTGAACAACTTGTTAAATTGAGCCCTGAAGTGATCGTATTTTTAGACTTTGGAAGATAACATTTCATTAAGCTGATATCAGGTATTGACAGCTCAGTGTATGTATGTTCAGCTCACAAGCTGTCCAGAGATGGACTCAACAAAGATATAGTGGCATTATTTATATTGTTAAACTTTCCTCAGATAAGGGAAGTCTAACTAGCTCCCTCCAAAAATTCCGCTTCAGAGTCTAAATATTCCCATTTTCCATCTCAGTTGTCCCATTGACAGAAGACTCCAATATTAAATGATTTGTGGCTGTGAAAGAGGAAAAGGTTGAAATCATCACAATACAGGGCAGCTTATGTAATAAGGAGAAACACTTATAATTTTCAGTCAAGAGTACAGTGCCAGAGTCTGGGAAAGCCATTTTATGCTGTTAAACCATTTATAATGGTGGTTAAATTATAAGGAGAGGAAATGTTAATATGTTATATATAGTAATATACAAAATATATATAAATGTTATACATATATATTTGGCAAAAACTGTAAGACATATTATCTAAAAGAAGTGCAAATTGTGAAGTCGATAGTATAGCTATGCCAGTGTACAAGCAAATGTCTGAGGCTGAAGAAAGCAACCTTGCCCATGGAAAACAAAAAAAGAAGCACAAGAAGAAAAGCAAGTTTACTCCTGAAGGCAACTGACAAGCATAGCAAGAAGAAAGCTGGAATCGGTAATGCTGTCCAAAAGAGTAAAAGAGACTCCAACAGGGTTTGGGCAAGGACTCTGGCATCAACCAGGTTCATTGGCACATGAGAAGAGGAAGAAGTGAACGGGCCTAATGACACAGACTAGCCTTTTTATACTTAACAACAGCTATGGGGAAGCTCTAACAGCCCACCAAAAGGCAGAGTAATTCTGATAAATACAGAGCAGTAAACTTTATTTAAGAGTTGATTGTGGGGCAAGAAAAATACGGAGGGAATAACCAGGAGGAAAACAGGAAGTTACACAAGAAGCAGCAGCAGCTTAGGAATCAAGTGACATAATTTGAAAAATATAATCTTTATTTAAATAAAAAGAGAGGGAGCTTTCATACCCACCCCCACCCCCTCGCGCAGGGGCCGCTGTGAGGAGAGGCCGGGGCTGCCCCGTGCCGGGCACAGCCAGTTCCAGCCGGCTCCAATGGCCCCAGCACAGGGCATGGCTGAGACCCACAGCCAAGATGGCGGCTGTGCCACCCAGGGGGTGGGACAGGACTCAGGAGGGAAGGAGTGAAGTTTCGCCTGGGAAAAGGTGCTTAACTAATTTTTCCCCAAGTAAAGTCTGTTTTGCCCATGACAGTAATTGGTCAGGGTCTCTCTCTCCTAATCCCGACCTAAAACTTTCAAATTCTGTTTTCTCCCACTGTCCTGTTGAGGGAGAGAGTGAGAGAGTGGCTGGTGGGCGTTTGGCCCTTAGTCAAGGTCAACTCATCACACTCTTTATGAGATCCTTTTTTATGCATTTTTAAGAAAAAAAAACAATACAAATATACAAAGGGGAGAAGGAAAGGGAAGGGAAAAAGAAAACTCCAAAGAGAAATTAATTTTAAATTTGCTTCCTCAAAGTGTATGCAATCAGAAAAACATTTATAGAGGATGGCAAAGTAATAGCTGTTAGTCTGCATATACTTAAATAATAGAAGGACAGAAAAGATACTTAGGCTTGCACAAATCGTACAATCAAGTGGGACAGAGTGAAAGTATGACATGATTTAACATGAATATGAAGGACCTATTCGGCCATTGCAATGCATAGACAAACTGCCCCATAAGCAGAGGCAGAAGCTCTGATGCATCAGACACACCGAACTGCAAACTAAACACGGGGAAAATTCTGTGAGGTGGGGGAAAAACAACACCGACATGAAAACACACAGGAAGATCCAATCTGTGCACTGTAAAAAACTCTGATCTGTAGGGCAGTTAAACTGAGTTATTTCAGCAGACGTAGAATTCATGAAGACAAACTCTGAGAGAAAAAAGGCACACCTTTAAGTCACTTGTACAAGAAACACAATTCTGAGAGGAAATCCAACTAATCCCCAATATAGACAATTTTCTGCATTAGAAAAGCTTATAGTAAGAGCGATTAATGATCTGCCACTCTCAGAAGGCCAAATACTATTCTATAGTTGAATACTGCCTTCTTCCGCCAGCAGCAATTTGCATGAGCCCATCTAAGCAATGAGCTACTGTTAATCCAGCCAATGCCAGTGAGTAAGAGCCCTTGCTATCAATCAACCTAGCATGACATCCTAGACAGACAGATTTTTAGGTCAGAAGAAATCACACTAGGATCCTAAGCATCCCCATGATGTAGACTACAGTATTTTATTTGCCCTATCTAAATTGATTTATTCAAGGTTTGGCAAAGTTTTTAAAGATTTTTTTTTTAAATAACATGGTTTGGCTTTTGTTTGTTTGTTTGTTTTTTAACTGTAACAAAAGGTCAGCCTAATCAAATCTGAGAAAGCTAAGCAGGTGTATTTGCAACAAAAGGGTTGTAGTTTCAGAGAAAGAATGAGCTACAAAACTATGAAGGTCTTCCTCGTTTCCAAAACTGCATTTAAAATAACACACGCTAGAGTCATAGCTTCTGGTACCAGACACTTTTATTGATCAAAAGCACAGTCTGCAGCACTCAGCCCACAGACTTTGGGGAACCTATGCATAAATGATCCAGTGTAGAATCCTGCAAATCCTGACTGTGACTGTAAACCCTTTTCCTGTGAGGAATTACACAACTGCAACAGCTTCCATTAGCTGTTGTTCTTTGGTGTGAATGTGGTACCTTATATAAATAATTGCTTGACCTACAATAAGCTTCCTAGATGGTCCAATCTCAGTTAACACCCTTGCACAAACCAGAACTTCAGGTTCATCTGCCTTACAGTTGTAGGTTTTTTATTCTTAAAGTTTTAAACTTAAACCGTATTTAATCTGTAGTAGAGGACTTCAAATTTTTTCTTCTTATTTTGCCACCAGTTCCATACAGCCACAGTTACTTTTTCCACTGATTTAAAATCTTCTCTTGGGTATGACTACAAAGCTGGTTCATGTCAATAAGGAAACAGAACACACCATATTCTACTGACTGAGGTAAATCCTCTGATTAACCTGGCTTCCTTCCTTGCTGGACTGAAGTAATGCCTTTATGAGTAGCTCCTGCAGGCTGGTTATTGAAAATAGAAGGTGCTTAGCACTTTGCATGCACAGCCCTTTATAAATAATATATAAAGGTCAAATAAGTTACTTATTGGGTCTCTCTGTCCATTGTACATATGCCACCCTGTTTCAGTATTGAAAGTCTGATTTGGAGCTGTTGTAAATCCAAACCAATTGACATATGTTAATTTACCATCAGCTGAGAAACTGGAAAGCAGTGAGAATGGTCGTTCTCTTTTTTCTCAAGTCAAATGCAGTTGCCTACCTACATTCACCTCTCTTCCGCAACACCCAAGCGTCGCATGATTTTTTCTTAAATTCCTTCTCTAGAAGCTGCCATTTTTTGCAGCTTTGCTTGTTCAAACACTGTTAGGTAATAGTCTTGTATAGGTGACTCAAAGCAAAGCTGCTGCTTCAGTGACAGTCTGTCTCCATTTATTCAATTCCATAAATCAACCTAACTCATAACTTCATAGTATCTGCTCAAACTCACCATAGCAAAACAGCTCTTCTCTTTCCTCTAGGATCACTTATGCTTCCCTATGCAGTTCTGACATAGCCCAACATAATTTTGACCCCTTTTCCTTACCTATCTCATCCACACAAGTCATGTCTGATACTTACTACTTCTTTTCCCACATTGCATCTAAGATGTTTTCTTTTCTTTGTCCTCCTATTGCACCTTCACCAACTCGATCCACAGAGATGCCTGCACGCTGGCCTGACAGACATCACACTCATTCCTTTCTGGTCCATATAAAAGTCATCTGTGACAGGGTCTCCCTTGCTGCTTCTCATCACAGCCTCAGCTCTGAGCTCTCACCAGACTTACTTCTGAGATCTCCAGCTGCAGCAAATTGAAAGCAACTAGTCATTGTGCTGGTTTTGGCTGGGGTAGAGTTCATTTTCTTCACAGTAGCTGGTATGGGGCTGTGTTTTGGATTTGTGCTGAAAACAGTGTTGATAGCACAGGGATGTTTTCATTATTGCTGAGCAGTGCTTACACAGAGTCAAGGCCTTTGCTGCTTCTCACCCCACCCCACCATTGAGTAGGCTGGGGGTGCACAACGAGTTGGGAGGGGACACAGCTGGGACAGCTGACCCCAACTGACCAAAGGGATGTCCCAGACCATATGATGTCATGCTCAGCATATAAAGATGGAGGAAGAAGGAAGAGAGGGACGTTCGGAGTGATGACGTTTGTCTTCCCAAGCAACCATTATGCATGATGGAGTCCTGCTTTTCTGGAGATGGCTGAACACCTGCCTGCTGATGGGAAGTAGTGAACGAAGTTGTTTTGCTCTGTTTGCGCACGCAACTTTTACTTTACCTATTAAACTGTCTTTATCTCAACCTATGAGTTTTCTCACTTTTACTCTTCCGGTTCTCTCCCCCATCCCACTGGGGGGGAGGGAGTGAGCGAGCAGTTGTGGGGGGGGCAGTTGCCGGCTGCGGTTAAACCATGACAGTCATGAAGGCATTATTCGCACCTCATTTATTACATTTGAAGGCATTATTCGCACCTCATTTATTACATTTATCACAGATACAACCTCACTTTCCTCCATGCTTCGACTCCAATGGAGTTGGACCCACTTCTGAAATGTTTGGGAAAGCTCCCCACTCCCTGCCAGATCTCTCCTGGAGGCACTCTTCTTCCCTATGGCAGCTCTCAGATATTCATGGTAGGGGGCACAGGTATGAAGCCCACATTCATCTAGCCAGAACTGTCAGTGGAAAAAGGCTAGAAGCAGCCCAACATCCTGATGCTATATGCAATATATCCAGAGCTTCATGAACATGAAACTAGAAGACAGAACGTCCTCACATGGGACTAGGAGGCAATAGAACAGGGAAGGAAGTGCAAAGTTCTCAAGCAGTTCATACCCAAAGGAGGACACGAGAGCATTTCCCACCCTAGACCAGCCAGGGCTGCGTGTAAGCACGGCCCTGGGGTGCCTGGCTGGCCTCAGCAGCATCCACTAGCTCCCACAGCTGTGGGGTTTATTTATCCAGTGATGCCTGTGATGGGCAGCCTCACCATGGTTCTGCAAACAACCCTGGCAGGGGGCTGGATGTGGGCTACTCAAGAGCCACAGGTTGGTCGCTCCTGACTTAGATGGATCAGTGCAGACAGCAATGGCTTAAATACCACAAATGTGTTAAATTTAGACTCAGACAGGAGCAAACCTGCAAATAATGAGACATTTGCCTAGCATCAATCTGACTATCTCCATATTACATCTGTTCTCACTGCTTTATGCATTTTTAAGATGCAGGCTGTGCTGTCCTCTGCATTTCTAAAGGGCTCAGTAAATTTTGGATAACATTGGAATACTAATAGTAACAATAATTATTGCCCTACTCTTGTCTAAAATACTTACTGCATTAATAATTTTCCATAGTATCAACATTCTGTAATAATGAAATTAATAACTTTTGTATAAATCATTAGCAATTAAAATTTATTTGTACACTATAATTTGAATATCTGAGAAATAACATACTACTAATTAGTGTATGCAGAACCTCTGAATAATGAGTAAAGGATATTAATTCGTCTTTTTCTTAATAAGGCCATTTTTCTCTGAAACCACACAAACAGTCCAATAAGAAATTAAATTCTATAGAAGAAGTAATTTTCAGCACTATTCATTTTTTTCTATAGTGCACCCAAACTCAAAAAGCAAGACATTACCCTCTGCCTTATGAATACTAAACCAGCATTCTGCATCTAAAGGTTAGACCAGAAAAATCAGTCTCTATGCTTGTATTTTTATGAGAATTGTAGAATATTTTATGTGGTTTGTTCTTTTTAAGCATAGCCCACACCTGTATTGCATGTCAGCAAATTTTAATTTAGCATATTGTTTTTCCATAAAAACATAACATTATAAATAAGCTTCAAAACACAACTGCAAATTTTAAAACAGATAGTTCAAAAATATCTCTCCCCTACTTCTTGTCATTCAGGAAATCCACAAATGCATTACACATCTTCGAAGAGACTGCTTATATATAAACATTTTGGAAGTCTTACATGTATTTAAAAGGGCACTTTCCACAAAAGTGATAGCAGTCACAAAGCCTGGCTATGGCCATTAAGTTTAATTTACTCTGATCAGGGTTCAAATGCCGCAAACAGATTATTATGAAGCTGAAATATATTTCCTAACAAATGGAGTCTGTAGGTTGCTTACACAACACCTAAATTAGGGATGAGCAAAGCCTGGCTAGAGTACAAAGCGGCCCAGCTCTGAGCTGGAGTACCTGCTCTGATTTTCTGGTAAATATATTTCAGGGTTTCAAACAAAAGCAGTACACAAGTGAACCTGTTTACACCAGGGTTTTCCTGTCATGTGCTCTGTTCTCAGAGTCGAACACAGGAAGGTTCCACATGCCTCTTACGCAATGTGGGCAAACCACTATAAGCCAGCTAAGTGTTTCTGCTTTCAAATATGACCAGCCTTCACAACCGACACGGTAAACCAGCTTGGTGACAGATATTAGCACGTTACCAAACCTCTTGATGAAAATATGTGTCTGGGGAGAGGATGATGACAGAGTTTTGCCAACACATGCAAGACAAGGAAACATAACAATTTCCATATTGTAATTCAGTGTGCTCCGAAGACAAATAACCCATTAGTAAGAATTGATGCATTGCCAGCTAATACCTATTGCATTACTCTTTCTAGTACTACAGCACTAGCTGTAGTGCTATGGGCAGTATCTATAGCATAGTATGACCACACCAAACTTTTAAAGCAAAGAAAGATGTGAATTGATGGCAGTGATGTGCCTAGAGTTATCCTTGGAGAATGCATGTGAAGAAAGATAACCAAAAACATTTTTCATTTACTGCGGGTAACTACAAATTCTGGGTGATGATTAATTCACTGATTCATGAGAACAAAGTTCTCTGGGGAGCATCACCAGTCCAGACTGACCTTCCAGGAATGCTGAATTTTACATCTGGATCTCTGCATTATTAAAAATAGAGAGAAAAAATACAAAGCAAAAGTACAGGTGATCAGGGCTCTTTGTGGCTGAGTATATTTGAAGGTTTATTCCAGTAAATAAAATGTACTCATAGGTTAGCTATACAATAATATACATGGAGACCATCAGGACAAAAGACTAAAATCCTGCAGACTGGCTCCACTTCCTGCCATCATCTCATTCTAAACAAAATACAAATACATCTTTCCAACCTAACACATTTTAGGAGACAGGGGGAGAGCAGAGTAACTGTTTTGGACAGAGACTGCTATTAGCATCTCCGATACAAAGTCTATTCCAAATTTGGTGGTATGCCTCTGCAGATCTCAGATCAGAATCAAGCCTTTAGGCATTAACTGAGATAAACAAAGTATGATATGTCAAATCTAATTAAGCTATAAATATCCAAATAAGATCTAGATCTCTAAGGTAATTCTAAAAAGCCTCAGTGATGGAGAGGCAAATACGATTAAGTTTAAACTGCAAACAGCTTGTAAAATATGGGAAATAGCATTACATGTGAAAATATCTGTAGGGTAATATTTTCCTTTAACTAATAAGGCAGGAAATGTTGTGTCATAGTAAGTAACTTTTCCAGTAGCTTAAGGCATCTTAAAGAAAAAGCAAGAGATGCTAAATAAACTCCTATACATTCTTGTTTTAAAGCCATCATCAATAATACTTGTTTTATAATTACCAAGTTACAAAAAATAGTGGAAAACAAACTTCTTTATGTTTGTATCAGTTACAATTATGAAATAAGTGGGTAACTTGGTCAATGCTTCAATTTTGTTTGGGACAATTAAAAACGTAGCTTCCCTCTCCTGCCCCCTTCACAGTTTTCATACTGGGGGAAAGCAAGAATAAAATGGCAACAGATTATTCAAATACAATCCTTTGTCCAGGAGGTTCTGCAGAAAAAAAATATTTTGTTAAATGCCAGACCTCTGCCATCGTATTCATTAACCATACATCAGTGCCTGTATGGGTAAGTGCACCTAGCTACTATTTTAAGATCAGACTGAAGCTGAGCTTGTAAATGCATACTGAACAATTGTCTGACTGCTCTATAGTCCTCCTGTGTGAGTTCAAGTCATAAAAGTCCACAGATGCTGCTATGGCTTTCTCAATCAAATAGGAGAAATTCCAAAACTCTGCTCAGTGCCGTTTTCAGGAACAAATTTAGATGCTTGTAAGGTGCCCGGAGATATATGCCTTAATTAAATCTATTTCCCTTTGCATTATCCTTAAGCACTTCCATTAACTTTTTACCTCTTTGAACTATGTGTACCAACATTGGCTCATAGGATATCTGGCCAGCTCCACACTCACATATGCTATGGGAAACCTTTCTGGAAAACCTCAGGAACATTTCCTGCCACAAAATCCCACACATTGCACTCGACAAACCTCCATTTTTCCCATGCAAACACTATGCATGCTGAGGGTCTCTGTCCTACATTCAAATCCAATGACAGCAGTTACGTTGTATTCTTCCATACAACTTCTTTCATTGATTTAAGTTGGCTCAGTTCATATATCAAGTGATAAAATATCAGATCACTTACATATACACATGAATATAGCTAAAACCTACTTAATCTTGACTAAGTTCTGTACATAAATCTTCTACTCAGTGATAACTAGAACTTGTTTCAGCTTTGCTGGTTGTGCAAGCGCTACAGATAGGAACCACACCTAGCCATGCGCTAAGACTTGGATACAGACTGTCCGAGATGAAAAGCCTAGTCCAGAATTGTCCTAAGTTTTCAGGCCCAAAGTACAAAACTGATCACAGACTCATATAACTCTAAGACTCGGCTTCCAAGTCTGGAGATGTGAATAGATAAATGTATAGAGAAATGAAACAGAAGCTTTGACAGATATAGATTTAACTGCTGGGACAGTTCTGCAGCAACAAGCCTGCCACATTCCCATGGTCTGAATTGAGGCCAGTGACAGATACATTTTCAGGTCTTCTTCGAGTATTTCATAGTTTAAGAGGAGTGAAGTCATGTAACAAGAGCTAGATAAAGACAGAAACATCACCTAAACGAAGGGTTATTCTGAACTGCAAGAGGAGACTTTTCTGAGCTGCAGAGAGATAAGGCAGTGCAATGTAGAGTGACAGATCTGACCCCAGATCCCAATGGACATTGCCACAAGTCATCTTGTTGGCTATGCCCATTCTCAGGTCATTTCATGTGCCTAAGCACCAACATAAGTGGGCACAGAGGAAATCTGGGGCCTGCTGGAAAAGTTCCCTATTATCTTGGTACCCGGGTACCGACTGAATGTTCTTCACAGAGCCTTTGAGCACGGCTCTCAGAAGAGATCTTGGGAAATGGTCCATTTTCTTCACACTCCTTTAAGTCATTGCAGAAGAAACTGGAGGCCTTGGACATACTACATGATTCCTTTATCCTTCACAGTTTCCTCATATAGCACCTCAGAAAATGCAAAGACTGAAAAAAGCTCTCCAGCCCCTCCAGCAATGCACTTTTTTCTCCCCATTCCATTCACCTTGTAATCAGACAGCCTCACAAAACCCTACTGGACAAATGTGTCTGGAAAGTTATGATTTAGGACAATAATATGACATCTTTAAATAACATCACAGATGTACATGTACAGAGAAATTACAGCCCTGATCTGAAAACTTAATCTAAATTAGACCCATTGAATAGTGAAACATTATATTTGCAGGAGTAAGTGCTGAACAGTGACAGTAGGCTAATTGCATAGATTTATTTTTCAAGGACAGTTTTATGGTGCAAACTCTTATGTTTACAAGACTGTCTGTATGGCTGGACCTGGGAGGATTACAGGATCTTAGAGTCTGCCTGGGGAAAGCTAAGAACTGAGATATACATTCCCAAAGCATAAACATGCAGTTACGTTCCATACTATTAACTACACTGAAATTAAAATACAATCCTATAGACTTAAATAAATATACATTTCAAAGGGTTCATTTTTAAAATTTACATTTATTTTTGAGAGACAAATTCACCACTTATTAAAGAACCACATCCTAGAATCTAAGGTCACAGCCATGTATTTACTTTGCAGGCAGCTGGAAGAGCTGCAAATGTTATTACCTCAGGCCATTTTTTACCACCTCCATGTTGGAGATCACCATGACAACAGCAAAGCGAACTAAACAGAGCCCATGAGTGCTTCCTAAACTCAATGTCCCAGTGCAAAATCTTCTTTTTTTTAAATCTTAAATCAACAGTGAAGGCATTTCAAACTAACATGGTTGACTCCACGCTCAAACAGCGAAAAGGTCAGGGGAATAGGGAAGGCAGCAGTCACCACGCACTGAGTTCTATGACAGCAGTCTTAGGCTGTAACATGGAGTTGGGTTATCAGCATTAAAAACAGCTACCTCCAGAAAAGGACAGCTGCCATTGCTGGGGAATTCATGTAACACCAATCTGAGGCCAAAACTTCCCAAAGCTACACATAAGTAATGTTCTAGTGGAATCTCCTGACCCATGCCAGGACCTGCTTTGCAATTTCTCGTCCTTGAACGACATCAACTGTAAGTTAAGACACAAAAAGTTTACATATAATTCTTTAAGAAAAGGCAGCAAATTAGTAAATTATCACATTTTTCTACTGTTTCATTCACTTGTAATTACATACATGTATGTAAATTATAATGAATAGCAGCTGATTTAGAGTTCAGCTTTTGTTTCACTTCTGAGATGCAATACAGATCTCCAGACTTTTAAGTCATGAACATAAACTTCAGATTTACGCTTCTTCATTTCGTGTAATGTCATTTGTAATTTAACTGCAGATATCATGAGTTCTTACAAAAGTATTTTCTCTCTGTAGAACAGTAATCAAAACATGTCCCAGGTTCATAAAGATTTTCAAAGACTGCCCCCCTCCCTCCCCCTGTTGTTATCTGGATTCATGCATACACTTAATTGTTCTGACATTTTGTCTCATGTTATCAGCCTTCAGAATAAAACCATAAAGCTTTTTGTTTTAAAAGCTGTTATTCAGATCATGGATATGTTAAACTTCAGGAAGTTGAAAAAATTGAGTGCGATTTCTTTCATCAGAAACGCCAGGTGCATCTTGCTACATTTCCATATTATGAATGAAAAGAGGCATTTAATGACCCAGGAAATTTCTCCATAAATATCTGCAAGCACAGATTGCTTTTATTTGCATTTTTTTATTGGATTTGCAATTTCAGAATGCCTCCACATCTAAAACTACAGGCAATATTTACTTTATGGAATTCTGTTCATAGTACTTGTTTCTTGCATTCTACGTGGTGAAGCAGGCACTTAGTAGGTAGGTGTACATTTTATTCAAAAGCAATGTGTAATGGATTATGAGAATAAAACCCAGAAATATTGGAATTTCTGCATCCTTAAAATCACAGAATCACAGAATCATAGAATCAACCAGGCTGGAAGAGACCTCATGGATCATCGAGTCCAACCGTTGCCCCTACATCACCCTGTCAACTAGACCATGGCACTAATATAACATTCGATGTTATTTATCATTTTAAAACTAAGAAGTTGCCTGAAATATGGTCATACAAAATTGAATGCAATTAGTTTCTTCCAGGAAGTAACACTTGTGAATGTTACCTGAAAAATCCCTTGCCTGAAAACTAAGAACAAGCTTCTGGTTCTTAAAGCACCCTGAGTAATATTTAACACCCAGAATGGTTTTAGACAATTAGAAAGAAAAAAATATTAAGTGACACAACTTTAAGGCGATTATTTTCTAGAAATAATTAATCAAGCACCAGATATCAGAAATTAATTGACAGCAGAATATCAGAACTTCCATTGAACTTTTTCAGCTTTTCAAGACACCATTGCTCTTTTTTATTAACTGTACAAAAGAATACTTATTTTCTATATATCAGCCCTCGTATTCCACTGTACTTTTTCCTATTACTCATCATATCACCAGTACCTAAAGAAATAAACATAACTGTCTGGAAGTATGCTGATCTTAGATTATCAGCAGGAAAAGCATCTCTGATTTTGCTGTTTATTCCTAAGCTGTAGGTTAGGATCTATTTTTCAATATACTTACAAACATTAAGTAGATATTTGAGCCATTTGGACTATTGGAAGGGTAACATAATTATTTTGTGTGTTGAAGTGATCTTTCGTTTAATTAAGGTTGGCCCTCAAATGTGGATTCAAAATGTGCTCATCCCAGTACCATACAACAAACTTCCATTTCTATTATCTATTATCTGACAATAGCATATTACATAAATCTGATGTTACACAATGAGGCTGTTATTCAACACACACTGGCAGTGAGCTATTTGGATAGCTGTTATTCAAATTAGGTTGACTATCGAACCTTACTTGTCTCAAGTAATCAAAATATAAAAGTGATCAAGTGCAGATGCTCCTACCACTGTTTGACAGCACAGGAAATGTAGCTGAACCATCTGCATGTTAGTAAGCTCTGCTGAATTTAATCAAACAGTTTTGTTAGCTTTCAGGTGTAAAGTAAACCTTAATATTTTGAGTCTCCCTATCAGCTGTGGGAGGATACCCTGAGGAGCTACCCTTTAAAGGGTCTCCAAACACTAGTGATCTCCTGTTATTTAGACACCCATATCTCCAATTCTTTACATTACACCAGTCTCTGAGGATTAGCAGGAAAAGGGTAATACTTGCAATCAGCTGATAGATGAGGAGGGAGTAGCACTGCTGGATTTTCCGGTTTACTCCCAAGTCTCTATCTAGGCTGAGTCAGCAGTTGCTTTATTTTAAAGACTCTCTTTATTCACCTGCACTGCTGCAAATTGATAAGACCCATAAATTCCAGTTACCTCTTAGACGGCTGCTTTAGAGATTAAAAGTATATACTTACTTTGATACCACAGTGGAACTCCCAAAAAGATTAACAGGAGTTAAGTGCGTGCATGCTAAGCAGGAGATACTCTACACCTCCCTCCTTACAGAAGGCAAGAGAAGAAACAGACCCTGCACGCTCCATCAGGAAAATGGAACGGTCATTTGGGGGATTGGACTAGATGATCTTTCGAGGTCCCTTCCAATCCCTAACATTCTGTGATTCTGTGAACTGCTGACCAGATCAGCCTTTGCTCCCTCAAGCAAGTACATAGCACACCTACTATTCTGTTCTGGTTAGGAGTCCAAAACAGAGCAAGAAACAGTGCCGTTAATTAGATACTAAAATCCTCTAGTGAGAAATGGCTTCACTGCACATTTACTCCAAACCGGTAATACAATTTCAGGCTTCCTGGTGTACACAAAAACGACATTTTTTTTCTTTTACACTTTAATTGCTTCTGATTTCATTGCTGTATTGCATGTGTTCATAGATCAGCACAGGGTATTGAACCATTCTGCTGTTCACGTAGTGCTGTTTACTTCACACTGGATAATATAAAGTAGAAATAAGACAGTGACTGGTGCTATATAAATGTGGTGATCCATCTGGTGACAACTGGGAGAAAAAGTAACATCAGATCAATTCATATGCTCACTAATGCCACACAGGATATAATGCAACTCAATAGTATTTCTGTCTGTTGCAGAACTATTGCTCCCTGATTTTGTATCATGTTCAGCTTATGAGTTCAGGATGTCATTTTTTCTTTTAGATTGCTCACACATTACAGTAACACTAAAAAATAAGCAAAAAGAGCAGTCTACAAGAGAAAATGCCTTCATGGAAGGCAATGGAATCGAGCTCATGAAGTGGGGTCCATATTCAGAATTTAGAGTTTACAATTAATGCAGTCCAATGATACCTGTTACTAGTTCTCTTCTATGTCACAAACTTGTGTAGGCAGGATTTTGCTTTAGCAGCTGCACGAAGGATAAGTAATGAAAAAATGAACTAACATTTTTAGTAACTTCTGTATATGACAGAAGGGATATTGTAACTGTTCAAGCAAACACTATGCAGTTATGCTTCAAATGAGCATAGGTTTCATGGCAAGCATCTTCTAAATTAACAATGGGTAAAACAGTAACAGTGCCACAACAAATGTAAACAGTAGATTATTTTATTCTCTAAGGGCACTTTCCTAAATAAGGGGTGAACTATCTGAGTATGGGGCACTCTTGCAGCTGCCTTCATAGAATATCTTCGCCAGATGTAAAAGTGACAGGATGCCAAACCTGCAAGGCTGAGGATTTGCCAGAACCTATCTATGCCACAAGCACCATATAATGCTACTATTGAAGGTGAAGATCTAGCAATGCAGGTGAAGAGGACAGCAGAGCTGAGAGGACATAAAGACATAGTGGAGATAAGAAATGAAGGACCTGTGTAAACAACTCAAAATTTTCAAACTGCCAAGTAAGGGAATGTGGAAGGAAGGACTGTCCTGTGGGGAGAATGACCCAAGGAAGCACATAATCCAGATGACAAGGCAGGAAGTTGAGATGACTTCAGGGTACTTGAATGAGAAAAAGTATAGTGCACAGAAGGCACTCTGGAAGAGTGTCTGTTTCTATTCTCTAATGAATTCCAAGCCTTCAAAGTCTTGTTCCATTGAGCTATAAACTAGCTGATTTACCTTGCAATATGCTGTTGTTAGCAAAGACTTGCTAAGGAATATGCAAAATTCTCAGCATGTTTACACCATTCAGTATCTCACTATTTATCTAGAGTGAGTTTTATCTGTCTGTCTTGTATCCTATCTGCAATTATGGTTAGAAATTAAATAAATTCAGGAACACACAAGTAAGCACACAATTTCACAAATAAATTTGTGTTGGAGGGTGGATTTGAAGCACAGGTGGGATACACAGCCAGACCTTAGAAGCAGGAAGCACCTCTAGGTCCAACAACCCAGCCACAGTCATTGCAGCTGGCACAAACTGCAGCCACAGCATAAGAAACCACCTGAGGAGCTTCCAGAACAATGCTACCACACAGTCAGCATCAACACATGTAAGCCATAAAGCTCTTTTGTAAATGAGGTGTTTCTAGATGTTTTTCAGCAAGTTCCAATGAAGACAACTTGCCAAAACCTTCTTTTCAGGAGGCTGATCACAAAAACTAATGTAAAACAACTACTGCGAATTGAAGCCCTCTGCCACTTTTTGCCTTTCACAAATTCAGCATGGGAATACAGCACACTTCTCAATCCCTGCAAGCACACAGGAGGTGCATAAGGTGGCTAGATTAGATCTGCAAACATATACTTGACCTTGGAACTTTAATGATATAATTTTATTCTGTTTACATTTATCATTCAATTATTGAGATATTTTACACCCTCCAAAGGTGACTAACCTAAGTAAGAAAGCAGAAGGAACAAGTGCTTCCATTTTGTTATGACTTTTGTTTATTATCGCATTTGTGCAAAAACGTCAATTTTCTAGAGGTTTTATGACGATGAGACAAATTCAGTACAGACTTATATGGCAGAAGTGAATATAACTACACTACATCTGTACTAGTGTTTTAACGTATTTCCTTACTGATTTTGCAAAGCTCAAAGCATAAAATCACAGGAATGTTTCCTGTAATTTAATAGAGTATATTAACATCTAATTAATATTTAATAAATGCATGAAAGCAAGCTGTGTGGAGAGGCAGAAAGGGACACAGAGAAAATGAGAAGAAGGGTGAAGGTTTGCTAACAGTATTGAAAGCAATTTATAGCCGAAGATACTTATGTCTCTCTTGATTTTCCTTCTCCATCGGTGCTAACGGGCAATTCCCAGTGCATCCTTCAGAAGAATGGACAGCCTCCATTCTTCCATTCTTGTAAGTACCAAGTCCCGAACACTACAACATCAGAAACAGCAGAAAGCAGCTCTTGAGCTCAGTTGCTAGAAGCCAAGGGTTTGCCCTTAAATAGGAAGAGAATTACACAGTATGTTGCAGATCTTTGTGTAGGATTTACATATTCATGCTCCTGGCAAAACTGAGCTGTTCAACTTCTATTATTTGTGGATATATACAGGTGTCTCCTCCATGGTTTCATTCATCCTGCTCTGCCTTCCTACTGTACTCTTAGAAACACAAGAAATTGCTAGAATTATCATTACGTAGTAAATAAAGAAACTGCTGGATTCAAACTACTATGAAACACACTTACATGAGAGGAGAATATAAAGGCCAACACCTCCAAATGCGAATTCATAAAGTCAGGCCTGATTGTGACAGCTGCCCTTAGGCTTCTACACCAGTTAATTTCAGTGGGAATGGTAAGAGATTCTCACATCTCCCAAGCTATTAATTTAAATACTTGGTATTAGACACCTGCAGTTGAAAATTTAGGCTAAAATATCTATTTTCTTCCTTTCTCAGTATGACTGTTGCATCCATAAATATTGCGCAATTTGGTACCACTACTACCTTACCAATACCTGCCCATATGAGCACTGCTGATTTATTCTCTCTTTTTTGGACCCCTAATCTCTCCATCAATCACCTCACGTCTTAGATTACAACTCTCCTTGGGCAGGGACTGGCTTCCTTATGCTGCTATAGAGCCTAGCATAGTGTCATAGATGTTACCACCTTCAAATTATAAACACAGACAATAATAATATACAGTACATATGGCAACCACAATCTGACTTGTTGAAATGAAATGCTTCCATCAGACTGACTTTTTGGTAGTGAACAACTGAACTAGAAAATCAGAGTGTGGCACATTCATGATATGACACCTCACAGTCTAAATCTTCTTTGATGACTCACATAAGCAGCTCTCAGCTATCTACTTTTCTGTATACTTCATATTCTAAATTCAGTATTTTATATACTCAATATTCAATATTTTTATACTAAATCAACACTTAATATTAACATTACACTTCTGTTTGACTGAAAAGTTGAATGCATGATAAATGTTATACTTTCAAAACAGCATTTATGCATGAATAATATTCAGGGATTTATACACTGACTCAGGTATAAGAAGTATGTACCAAGCCCACTTGAAATAGATGGCAAATGGGCACATAAAAAAACTTGTTGAGCTGCTCTATGTCTTCCAAGTAAGTCATAAATCTACATGATGGTTTCAGTACCTTAGTGTCCAAAGAGAAAAATACACAAGGCAGCCAGACTATGCAGAAGTCAAACCTCCTTACATACATTATTTTTTTTTAGGGTAATGATTTACACAGTGTATCCAAGCTATCAAAACTCCAAAGCACATACAAACCATGAGCTACCAGATATAGTCTCAGCCATACTCACAAACATGGTATAAACAAAACAGAAATCTCAGTTATAAAAAGGATAGTCCTTCTAGCTCAGTACCACAAAGGTTCAATTACTAAGGATTAATCCTTTAGCTCCCAAGAATCTATTGAGATCTAGCAACAACAACAAAAAAATAACACAAAGCATTCGTTCCCCCACCCCCGAAAGAACCCCACAACACAATCCTGCCTGCTGCATGCAAAGTGTTGATGGCATGTAGCTACTACTGCAATAAAGATAACTAATCATCCTAGAAATTATTATCTAACAATTTGAACCACATGAGCTTACTCAGATACCTGTACCAGCACCAGCTCAGGCTTTCCCTGTCAAACCAGTAAGAACCTGAGCTCTCATCGTGCGGTCTCCCAACCAGAAACTCAAGCTGACACTCCCCTGCCCCATGCTTCCTAGTGGCACTCACATTTGGCCAAAAAACTCCCCCAAAACGATATTAGAAAGAGTTGCACACCACTGATGTAGCTCTGACAGCGCTTTACACCCACCTTGTACAAAGCACTGCAGAAGTTTCTCCTTCATATCTATGTATGGCAATAAAAAGCAGTACAGCCTGATGAGGATCTGAGGTGACATGCCAAGATGGCACATCAGGATATTTTAAGACTTCAACCAGGAAAGTACATTTCTGGCTCGCACCGTAACCAGACAGCCCACCCTGGCAAGGCTCGGGGCTGGCGCCTGCAAC
Organism: Nyctibius grandis; assembly: GCF_013368605.1. Lineage (NCBI taxonomy): Eukaryota > Metazoa > Chordata > Aves > Nyctibiiformes > Nyctibiidae > Nyctibius > Nyctibius grandis. The sequence goes on from NC_090659.1 coordinate 110,303,915, forward strand.
CACATTGTAAGTGGCTCCTACCAGGAGACCAGGGAGCACATCAGGTATTAAAAAGATTTCGTAACACTCCTAACTGCTAATCAAGCCATTGCTGACAAAGAACTGTGAAGTCAAAATATTGAGTTCTTGCTCATCTGCATTTCATCAGAGACCATTTAATTTGGCTTTCAATTAGATTAAATCAAATCAATAGTGCACACAAAGGTCACCTGACTTGTATCACTCTTCCAAAACTACAGCCTAGTGTTACTTTTATAATATATTCTTCTGAGGCGATAATACTCCATTTTTAATATTATCACTAGAGTTTCTGTAACTAAATAATGATAGTTTCCTAACACCAAATAATACAACATCACATCTATTGAAAATACAGAGGAGGACAAAAGACACTGAAAAGCCTAGACATATTGTTGAATAGTGTGCCCAGGTACGCGAGACCGTTTCTCTACAGAGCATATATAATAGAAATTTCAAAAAGCAAAGTAACTTTAATAGTGTCTTGGTTTTACCCAACTCATAAAGGCATTTGCTCTGATAATGCATTTGTTTCTCCAGACTGAACACGGATTTTATTTTATTGCAAATATGATTATCTTTCCTTGCCACAAGAAAATACTCATCCTTATGAAACTGATACTGAGAAAGTTGTCAGTTAAAGAGTCTAGCTGTGCTGTCTTAACGTGCTTCTACTAGGAAACATACACCATAAAGCAGCTTAGAAACGGCAGGTGTTTTTGAAAAAGTTTTTGGAAGAAAGTATTGCTTTGTTCACTGGAGAAACATCCATTTCCTTTCCCTTCTTTCTTTAAAATAGCATCTTAAAACAGGTTACAGTGCATATTTCAATTTTTCAGCTCCAAAGGATGAAAATAAAAGCATAAAAATTTCTTAATCCAAAGTAAAAATCATCAATTTTAGTTGGTTTTTAATTTTGCTCATTTTTCATAACAATCCACAGAAATTCTTTGAAAAAAATATGCATTTTGTTCCAAAAGTCTGTTGTCAAAAATGAAGTATCTGGAAAAATACATCCCTTTTCCAGAAACCCCTAGCACAAAAAAACCTTACTGTGATTGGCACATATGAAGTACCTATGTATTATGCTACCTTAAAAACTTTATCTTAAAGCTAATTACATAAAATGTAAATTTGTTCATTTTGAAACACATATACACTTCTTACTCCAATTCAGCAGCAACACTAGAACCCTCACTATAACCCTGAATTCACGGATCACGTTCTGACTTCCTTTTTAAACAGTACTTGTATTAATTAAAATCATCTTTAAGCAAGACAGAGCACACACATTCAAGAATATACTATGCATGTAAATGTAAGGACTGAAAACTAAGCTCTCTCTCAGCTATATGTGCAAAAAAAAGTTTCCATCCATTATCCTAAGTGAAAAAACACCACTGTTGAGACACGTGGAAACCTCAAGGTTGTTCAGAGTTTATTCCAGCTTCAAAAAGAAGTCACCTCCAGTTAAGGCAAATGCTAGGACATTTGAAATCATAAAACATTTTAGATTAATTATAAGATTAATTTTAATGAATCTGTCTGTTAATTACGTTGGACATTGCCTGAATAAAAACAAGACTGGCATTATTACCTGGCTATAACAGCGTTTTATGAGTCTGAAACTGGCAGTGTAACCTTAAGTACAGAGTTATCACTCCAATACTATAATGAATTTAGGTTTAGACAGTGATTTATTTTGATTATCCCTTGTCAAGTCCACCATGTGTTTTACTGAACTCAGGAGACAAGCTGTCAAGCAGTTCCACCTTGGAACTGAATAAAAAAGTTTTGTTATACTTTATGTTAGTGAGGTTTTGTCCCTGTTCCAGTATATTGATAGGAACACTTAATTTATTTTTTTCTTAAATATTGTCACTTAAGTTATTATTTTATTCACTTCAGTTAATTTTATGCTTTTTAAATCCATCACCAGTTTTAATTTTGAGGTATGTCTTTTCTTCAACAGTGAATTCCTGGCATTATTCAGTGGCAATACCAAGCTCACTGCCACCTACGCAGGTTAACATTGCCATAGATGGTCTTTACCTCATCCTGCAAATCTAACCCACCATCTTGAAGTAACAGATTCCTTTCACAAGTCCACAAGGTCTGAGCCCTTGCAACTATATCACTACATGCCAGAAACACTTGTATGCATATTCAGCTCCTTATTCTTAAATATTATGCTGAGCTCCCTGACACTGCCTGGGCTTAGCTGCCTCCAACAGGGTCCTTCATCTACATTTAACACTAATAAAAAGCAAGATGCCTCCACCTGAGGTAGCAGCACTGAGATAACCCATAACCTGAATTTCCACATCCAGCATCCTGTCCCAAGCTGCTCTCGCTGTTCCTGGTACTAGAGAGCTATTGTTAGTCACAGTCCTCTTGTAAAACTGACGCGATCGGACAGTCTGAATTATTGCCCAGAGCTACTTATGCTGCCCTCATTTAAGAGCTGTATGTAAGCTTTTCTAATTTCTATGGCAAGCACAAGTACTAATAGCATTTGGCAGTATATTTACTTGATAGCAGTTTACAGCTACAGTAGTCATCACTGTCGAGAAATGACATGTAGCATGGCCCTGTATAACTTTTTAAAAAAAAGAAAAGACTGTGTATTTACAGTGCAGTAAATAATATTGACCTCCTATTAACGATCACCTGACGTAAATGGTATTTTCTGGCTGTAAGCTTCGTTGCTGATTGTTCTATCTCTTCATTGTTTTGTGGTACAAAGAAGCCTGAGCAGTGTTTTAATTGCTGCTTGAATTCCAGGGAAATCAGGTGGAGGCCCACTGTCATTTTTACGTCTGCAGTTCAGCACTGCCCTTCTTTAGTTCATTTTTTTCCTGTGAGTTTTACTCAACGTGAGTTTCTTCCTCTGCATCTCTAACTATACTCATCTAATCAATATGATTAAGTATGCCCCTCACGGCTTAATTTGGAGCGTACTGGTGGACACTGGTCCCAGTACATGGGAACCTATTATTTGATTTGTCAGGCGTGACAAATCCTCAGTGTACAGCCACTGTGACTCTTAACAAAGGTAAAGCTTTAATGCCCGTTCTACAAAAATCATGATGCATAATGGTAAACTACATGAGACTCGGCATGTGGGATAGTAGAGCACTCTGATGGTTGAAACTGCTTGTGGACAGTCAGCAAACACAAACATCAGTTGATAATGGTCATTGTTGATGTTTATCATCAGTAAAATGAAAATATAAGATATTACAGTTTTATTTAATATTTTACTTGCTCTTTTAAAGCAATGCTTACTAATTAAAGCCATCGTTTGTTCAGATTATTGTCAAAATATTTATACAGTTAAATCACATATCACAATCACACCACAAAACTATACAAATTACCTTTTCACAGAATCACAGAATCAGTCAGGTTGGAAGAGACCTCTGGGATCATCGTGTCCAACCATTGCCCTTACACCACCAAGTCAAGTAGACCATGGCACTAAGTGCCATGTCCAGTCTTTTCTTAAACACATCCAGAGATGGTGACTCCACCACCTCCCTGGGCAGCCCGTTCCAATGTCTAATGACCCCTTCTGAGAAGAAATTCTTCCTAATGTCTAACCTGAACTTCCCCTGGCAAAGCTTGAGGCTATGTCTTCTTGTCCTATCTCTAGTTGCCCGGGAGAAGAGGCCGACTCTCATTCCACTACAACCTCCTTTCAGGTAGTTGTAGGCTGCAAGAGCCTCCTCTTCTCCAGGCTAAACAACCCCAGCTCCCTCAGCTGTTCCTCATAGGTCAGACCCTCCAGACCCTTCACCAGCTTGGTCACCCTCCTCTGGACTCGCTCCAACACCTCAACATCTTTCTTGAAGTGCAGAGCCCAGAACTGGACACAGGATTCAAGGTGCGGCCTCACCAGTGCCGAGTACAGAGGGACGATCACTTCCCTAGACCGGCTGGCTACACTATTCCTAATAGAGGCCAGGATGTCATTGGCTTTCTTGGCCACCTGGGCACACTGCTGGCTCATGTTTAGCCAGCTGTCGATCAGCACCCCCAGGTCTCTTTCTGCCGGGCCGCTTTCTAACCACTCTTCCCCCAGCCTGTAGCGCTGCGTGGGGTTGTGGTGGCCAAAGTGTAAGACCCGGCACTGAGCCCTGGGGAACACCGCTAGTGACCGGCCGCCAGTTGGACTTGGCCCCATTCACCACCATTCTCTGGGCTCGGCCATCCAGCCAGTTTTTAACCCATTGAAGAGTCCACCCATCCAAGCCCCAGGCAGCCAGTTTGTGCAGGAGGATGCTGTGGGAGACAGTGTCGAATGCCTTACTGAAGTCTAGATAGACTACATCCACAGCCCTGCCCTCATCTACTAAGCGGGTCACTTGGTCATAGACGGAGATCAGGTTGGTCGAGCAGGACCTGCCTTTCATGAATCCATGTTGGCTGGCCCCGATGCCCCGATTGTCCTGCATGTGCCATGTAATGGCACTCAGGATGATCTGTTCCATCACCTTGCCTGGCACCGAGGTCAGGCTGACAGGCCTATAGTTCCCTGGATCATCCTTCCGACCCTTCTTGTAGATGGGCGTTACATTTGCTAATTTCCAGTCAGCTGGAACTTCTCCAGTTAACCAGGACTGCGGGTAGATAATAGAGAGTGGTTTGACAAGTTCATTTGCCAGTTCCTTCGTTACTCTGGGGTGAATCCCATCCGGGCCCATAGCCTTGTGGGTGTCCAACTGTCACAGCAGGTCACTAACCGTCTCCTCCTGGATTACAGGGGGTTCACACAGCCCCCCGTCCCTAACTTCAGGCTCTGGGGGCCGAGTCTCCCGAGGACAACCGGTCTTGACATTAAAGACCGAGGCAAAGAAGGCATTGAGCACCTCTGCCTTTTCCTCATCCCCTGACACTACACTACCCTCCTCATTCAGCAAGTGGTGCAGGCCCTCCTTGACCCTCCTTGACCTCTCCTTGGCCCTTCTAATCTTCTCCCTACACAACCTGGCCACGTCCCTATAGACCTCCCGAGTTACCCGACCCTTCTTCCAGAGCAAGTAGGCTCTCTTTTTTTCCTTAAGTTCTAGTCTAAGTTCCCTGTTTAACCAGGCCGGTCTTTTTCCCCGATGGCTTGTCTTCCTACACACCGGGACAGCCTGCTCCTGAATATTTAGCAATTCCTTTTTAAAGCACATCCAGCCTTCCTGGACTCCTTTGCCCTTCAGGACCAACTCCCAAGGGACTCTGTCCACCAGCCTCTTAAACAGGCTAAAGTCTGCCCGCCGGAAATCTAAGGCAGAAGTTCTGCTCTTGCCCCTCCTTACTTCCCCCACTGTTGAAAACTCTAACATTTCGTGGTCACTACTCCCAAGACGGCCACCGACCCTCACATCTCCCACTAGTCCTTCTCTGTTCACAAACAACAGGTCAAGCAGAGCCCCTCCTCTAGTGGGCTCATTTACCACTTGCATGAGGAAGTTGTCCTCTACACATTCGAGGAACCTCCTAGATTGCTTCCTCTCTGCCATGTTGTATTTCCAGCAGACATCCAGCAAGTTGAAGTCGCCCACGAGTACAAGGGCCGGTGACCGGGCGGCTTCTGACAGATGCTTGTAAAACGCCTCGTCCGCCTGCTCATCCTGGTTGGGTGGTCTATAACAGACTCCCACCGTAATGTCCGCCCTGCCGACCTTCCCCCTGATCTTCACCCATAAACATTCAACCTTGTCATCCTCACCATCTTCCTCAATTTCAACACAGTCCAAGCACTCCCTAACATACAGCGCTACCCCACCGCCTCTCCTGCTTCGCCTGTCCCTCTTAAAGAGCTTATAGCCATCCATAGTTGCACTCCAGTCATGAGAGTCATCCCACTACGTTTCTGTGATGGCAACCACGTCATAACCTTCCTGCTGCACAGTGGCTTCTAGCTCTTCCTGTTTGTTGCCCATACTGCGTGCATTGGTGCAAATGCACTTCAGCTGGGCTAGCGGCCTTGCCCCCGACACAGGCCTGTCGCCCCTAGGTTCATTTGTGGTTGTCCTGATCTTATCCCCCTCCCCCATCAAACCTAGTTTAAAGACCTCTTGATCAGCCCTGCCAACTTCTGGGCCATAACTAGTCTTATACTAGAACACAAAGAATTGCTTAGAAAACAATATATTTGCATTATTTTTCTACTGTGAAAACACAGGTTTTACATACATATTTCATGACCTTGCATCACTTTAAGCTCATGAACAGTTCAATTAAAGACAGCAGGACTGCCAACTCACTTAGCTGCTTTAGGTGGGAGAGGGGACTTGGCAGGGTCACAGTGACAGGTACGCTACATTTCCCATCAGGAAAGCCTTAAGGTTATCCCATCAGTTTTCCTTGGTCAAAAGACAACTTTTCCAGAGAGAGAAACTTCCACTGCTCTTAGTAGCTATGTTGGGTCCAAGCAGAGACCACCCAGAAGCCAGGGGCTTTCAAAGCAGCAGAAACACCATGCGTCCAGGGGATGTGTCCTGGACTATGCCAGATGTATGTGTGTTAAACATAATGAATCAAAAGCAAGGAAAAGTATGCATGTATGTATGAACAGGTGGTGGGATTGCCCCACTATGGCCCCATGTTGCTGAAAGGGGGATATTTCTTGAATGTGTCATTCAGGATTAAAGGTCCAGAAAGTACAGGCTTCATCCTGTGATGCCATAGGCAGATCTCGAGTGTTGCACATCTCAAAGCCAGTCCAGGAGCATCAACCACAGGCAATAACATGACTCCTCCTAGCAATAAAATTTCCTATGAGAAACAACAGCCAAGGGCTTTCACTTCCCACAGGCTCCTTAGTCCTGGCTCCGCTATAAGATGGGGAGATCGAGGATAATCCTTTAGTCTCCATCCACACTCCTGATGTGGAGAACACCTTCATGTGGGGTAAGGTTGTGTATCTGAAAGGGAGACACCATCCAGACCAATGGGGCTAGCTCTTCTTTCTTCTATTCTATCTTTGCAGTCTGGATCAAACTGCGAATTATTTCCTCCTGCTGAGGGCAAAGGGACCTACAGTCCCACAGCTCTCCACACCAGTCCTAGTGCATCCACCTGGCAGCCAGTAAATGGTTTAAGGCCAGAGAAAATTAATGCCTGGCTATTTCGGTCTGTGTAAATGTTCCCATAAGAATGCTGATCTTTGTAAGCATAAATAAAGGAGCCCACCTTGCATAAATAGCCCTTATTAACCTTAAGAGTCCTTATTTTCCCAAAGTATTTACAGTGACTTCACTAAAAGCATCAAACTTGCATAAGAACCGACAACTGGAGAACTTAAGTGTAACATATACATACATGCATGCCCACATCTGTACACATACATATTTTATATTGTAGATGTGGTGCTTAGGGACACGGTTTAGTGGTGGACTTGGCAGTTCTAGGTTAACAGTTGGACTTGGTGATCTTAAAGGTCCTTTCCAACCAAAACAATTCTATGATATGTATATGCACATGTTGCTGTAATTTATAAGGAAATTTTTTTCTAAAGGAACCTGCAAAATAGATGAACAGAGACAAAAGACTCATATTCTAAAATATCTAGTGTAAAAACAGAAAAAAACACACAAGTAAGTCTCTTGCATTTCCCTGCTCTAAAATTTATATATTTACTTTGCAAATTCCTGCAACATAGAAGTACTAAAATGACATCACTTTCACAAATAAAGCTGCACCACTCAGGACACTAATTCAGCAGATCTTCAATACAGAGAGGGATGTTACCCAGAAGAGTCATTGCCAAACTGGTGAAAAAAGGCATCCAGTTTGTCTGTGCAGATGGCTATTTCACATATTGTCCATTCTCTTCACCGCAGTGAAGAGAATCATAAATTCTTCCCAAAATCTGAGGAAAATGCAGAAATATCTGGAAGTTCTCTCTTGAACCATCAAGTCAAACCCCATAAAAATACAGGCAACCACATGAGATAAGCCCTTCCATAAACTGGAAAGGATCTCAACACACCCAGTATTTATCCTTTCCTTAGCATTAGTCTCACTGGAATATAATAGCAAATGCTCAAGCAAATTCTCATTGAAGCCAAACTAAGCAAATTGAACAGAACAGCTACAAAAAGAATGACTGACCTCCTCCATTATTTCCACAATTTACAGGATTCAGAATACAGATTAGGAGCTAACTTTTATTGTTAATAAAAGCAACAGATTACTACTGATGGGAGGATGAGAATCGTATCTGCTGTGCTTCTGAATATGAGCAAGCCTTGAGCTTCCTCACATACCTGTGTAACTCGAACATAACCACTTCTGAGGAAATTTGATACACCAAGCTGCTACCATTTTCAATGAACAAAACAAATCACTTTGGAATGTATTGGACTTGGAAAACTGCTTGTCTTCCACGTGATTTTTCTTGGCATCCTCAGTCATCTGAAGGACATGCAGATCACAGGCCAGATGTTTCCTCAGATTAGGTGGTCAACTGAAACTGATTAATGATTTCATGCTCTGTTAATAACTAGATGTTCCTTATCCTAAACATATATTATTCGATAACAATGAAAAAGCATTTCGTTTTATGAAGTGATTTTAATATATTTGTTTGAAGAGACTTAATGAAACCTTGTAACTTATATGGAAAATCATAAAACTCTAAACCAACAAAACAGTAACATGGAAAGCCTTATGTTGGCAATTAAATGAATTACAAAGCCAGCATTTAGAGAAAGTAATTTGTGTTTGCTCTTAGAAAAAAATCTTTGGGAAGTGAAACAATAAACATTGTGAATTTATGGCAGAAAAGTTTACTGAACTGCCCCAAAGCTTCCAGTTGTTCTAGGGCAAAGAAAGGTTTAGAATAAAGATGACCATTCAAAAGAGTGCTAAGCACCATCCTTTAAACTGTATCATTCTCATCCATCTTTAATTTAAAAGTTGAGAGGGATAAACTTTTGTCCACAGTAGCACAGCTTATGAAATATTTTGCAATTTCTTTAGATGTCTTCGGAGCTCTGCCTTTGGATATCTTTGCTCCAAGGGCCAAAGACTCCTTGAGAGAACACAGCACCAGCTATGCCCCCTGCCACACACCACCTCCAACAAGTAGCTCACCACACCTCTCCTTTCTCACCTATTCTCCTGGTGACCATCTAGTGAAAACCTGTGCACACATAGCTGGAAGTCTGCAGGAGTAGAAAATTCTTTTCACCAGCCACTATACCGCAAGAAAAGATTGTGTTTGCGTTGAATGGCGAGTACTTGTCTTTGCCGCGGTGAATGGCTGTGTTGTGGGTGTCAGCAGTGCAGAGCTAAACGTCCAGGTCAGTACTGCCAAACTGAAGCGATGTGCCATTACGATTTGAATCCATGAACCTGTGGCAACTTCCCATGGCTATCATCTTACTGGAATGACCACCTATGGATTGCAGTTTTCCTCAGCTGAAATTTTATCCCATAATATCTTCTTCTCTCTCTTGCTATAGAACTGATTGCGATTCCAAAACACAAGGGTTAATTTGCAGTCTAAAGTATGCAAAAATGGATTTCATCATATAAGCATTGTTGCCCATTATCACTAAATCACAAAAAAGGAACCAAAATATAAGGTCTGCTAGCATATACTTGAGAAGAAGACAGAAAACAGTTTATTTGTGTGACTATTAATTCTGAGGTAGCAGTGGATGACAAAACCTAAAACAAAAATGAATTTGCATTTCAAGGTAAAATGTTCATTACTTTTAACTGAACATGACTGTTCAATTTTTTAAGCATTTATCTGTTCATCCGTACTGTAATTTAAATGGAAATATTTTTACAGGTCATATAGTCTACTTTTTTTGACTGCAAAGCTAGGAACAATAATTTCTTGAAGCTTGCTACAGTTTTCTTGAAAAATCATTAATTCCTTAAAAACCAAGGAGAACATTAGCTACACAGGTCCAGCACAGAAGTCCCCTTCCTTTACTGTTCCTTAAAGTAAGTAGATAGAACATTATATATGCAAGCAGCACCTTAAGTTGCATTTCTTTGTTCTAATTCTGGTACGTACTATCAACTAATAATGCACATCCCTGCTCATTAGTGCTCTGCAGTAGGGTCACATTGGGAAGACCTCTTCATTACTCATGCACTGCTTGTCAGCACACAGACTGGAGTAAGATTACTAATACATCTGCCTAATATTACTGAGAATATTGATGTAAAATCAGTCTCATCCACTGTCCGCAACAGAAGCCTGTCCAATTGGGAAAAAAAAAAAATCTTGTTTTCCTTTTGAAACATCCTAGGTGCTAATGAGGAAAGGATGTGAGTGGTCTATTGTGCTGTATTTTTAGTCTGCAATAGTCATCCAACACCTTTATTTCACAGATTACCACATGTAATTCTGAAAACTAAAATTCCACTAAGGGACATGTGCTAGCTTTGTAGAGGAAAAAAAGAAGGGAAAATAGGAGAAAAACCTGCACGTCCTAGTAGATTTTCTTATATGACTTACATCAGTTTTAAAACTTAAGACAGAGCCCTGGCTTTGTACCAATTTACATTAGAAGTTCACTCCTCGTCTTATCATTTGGTATGGTATAAAAAAAAGGTGTTTTTTTTAAAAAAAAATGGCTTTCACAAAATAAATTACTATTAAACATTAATCGGGTTGATATTCAGCATTGAATATGAACATTCATGGTCATTCTAGTTGTTTTCTGCTGCTTCAAAACAAACCAACAAAAGGCCCCCAGTATCCAACCAATTTTCTCACCTATCATGGTTATCTTCCTAATCAGAAGATGGTGATAAAATACAGAGTGGAATAAAATATAGGGAAAATAAAATCTAAATGATCTAATTACACTGTCATCAGGACTATTTCTTGTTCTCTGTTAAAAGTGGTGTATAAGGTTGAGATTAAAGCAAGTGAAGGGATTTCTACTCTTTCTCAAGGAAAGTGGAGTCCTAATAACTGTGGTAGAGAACAGCTACCTGTAACATTACAGGGCTAGACTTCTACATCTGAGCTCTGTCCCTGCTCACTGCGCTGTCTTGCTTCACTGACATAACAAAATACTGTGCCCACTTATTAAATAATTTGCATTTTTTGATCGTTCATACAGACACCTTGAGTACTGTGTTCAGTTCTGGGCCCCGCACTTCAAGAAAGATGTTGAGGTGTTGGAGCGAGTCCAGAGGAGGGCGACCAAGCTGGTGAAGGGTCTGGAGGGTCTGACCTATGAGGAACAGCTGAGGGAGCTGGGGTTGTTTAGCCTGGAGAAGAGGAGGCTCCGAGGTGACCTTATTGCAGTCTACAACTACCTGAAGGGAGGTTGTAGTGGAGTGAGAGTCGGCCTCTTCTCCCAGGCAACTAGAGATAGGACAAGAGGACATAGCCTCAAGCTTCGCCAGGGGAGGTTCAGGTTGGACATTAGGAAGAATTTCGTTACAGAAAGGGTTATTAGACATTGGAATGGGCTGCCCAGGGAGGTGGTGGAGTCACCATCTCTGGATGTGTTTAAGAAAAGACTGGACACGGCCCTTAGTGCCATAGTCTAGTTGACATGGTGGTGTCAGGGCAATGGTTGGATTCGATGATCCCAGAGGTCTCTTCCAACGTGATTGATTCTGTGATTCTGTGACCCTGTAATATCCTTTAAAATTGTTCTGGGCTTACTTATCATAAAAGTACAGTTTCCAAAAGGAAGTCTTCCAACACTTCCTATGTTTCAAAATTTTAATGCAGTGGTTTCAGGAAAAGTAGTCACAGATATTAGACAATTTTACTCTGCCATTTTGATCTTCTTTTTAATCAAATCTCACCTCTTCAAAGGACTATGACAAATCTAGAGTGTTTTCAAGAGGTAGTTGTTTGTTTGGATTTTGATTGACCAAGCAGTCACAAAAATCATAAGGAGACAGAGAGTACTGTAGCAACTTCATAGCTGGGTAAAGAGTACCATTTTTGACAGTAAACTGTATATTTTTGGGAATTTAGTATGACCCGGTCTTGTAGTACTACTGCTTGGATTATTCATGCCATGTACCAATAACATACACATTCTGTTTACTTGCAAGACTGGAATACATCAATGAATACTACAATATAAATGTGGTCATCTGAGACTTCTGAAACAAAATTAAACTTTGACTTTTCTGAAGACTGAGGAAGAAAACTGTCTGAATAACTTGAAAATAAAATCAAAATCTGCTGTGGATGGAGATAAAATCCTTTTTTGGGGGGGGGTGGGGACAATGAAACAGTTAGAAACATATCTGAAGTTAAAAAAAAATCTCCCTCTGAGTTTGAGTCATTTTGGAATTTCAGAGTTTTACACTGAATTTAAAGTAGATTTCAAAACAAAAATATCAAATACTAAAACTGGAATTTGGTATACTTAAATATCTAAGTTGAATATTCCTAAGGAGATGGGGAAAGAGACAGGGAGAGAGCAAGCTGCCAAACATACTGGCAAAATCTAAATGGATTAATGAAATGCCTCAGTATCAACAGATCTGTATATTTGGCTAAATTATATTTTTGAGAAAACATTTTGTGTAGTTTAATCAGTCAGCTTGATGCAGCTTTCTGCATAAATTCTGGAAAAGCAACTGCCAATAGCTGAAGATTTGTCTCCGTCCCATTCATTTCATAACTCAAAGAAGGAAAGACACTATAGCTCATGTGTATGATGTCCCCCCCAGCCCCCTTCCCACCCAGAATGCTGCGGATGTCAGGAGGATACACAGATTCAGAAAGGGATTAGGCAAAGTCATGAAGGACAGATAAACTGATGGAATAAGTTACCATGGCATGGATACACTCCTTGGCTCCAGAAATCTCTATGCTCTGCCAGAAATTGCACAAGTCATAGAGCAATGATCACCCTGTACAAGACTTTTTTCTATAAATATTGTCCAGTAGCAATTGGTAGAGGCAGGATGGCACTTACATGGAGTTTGGTCCAGCTTGCACAACTAGTCTCATGTAGCTGTGCTCTGGAATTGCATTTCTTACTTTCCTATTTGACTCACGGCAGCAAATCCTTTCCATCTGCTTTTTGCTCTCTTTTGTTATCTTGATTGAAAGAGAATACATTAACAACAGGTTTTTCACCCTTGCCAGCATCTGCTGACCCTTTCCTTTTAACTATTTTTCATATCCCCATTTCACTTCCCCCTCCTCAAAATAAATTAACTTTTTCTTTTTTTTTTTTTTTTTTAATCAGAGCAAAACAAATGGTTTCCTGATAGAGAAGCCTGCTTTCATTTCGGTTGTGACATATTTTTCTCTAAATGAAACTAAAATTTTACTTGATTCTAGGTCCTGCTCCACAAGTCTCCAACTTTAGTTGTGGAGACTACTTTTCAAAATGCAATCCAAACTACTGAAAATTAAAACCTGCAAAAAGAAAAGAGACAAGAGACAATGTAAATTCAGATGAATTTCAATGAACTCAGTTTAATTACATCTGTGTAAAGCCATTGTCTTTAAAAAAAAAAAAATTAATCCATGAAAGAGGAATCTAACATCAAAGGCCAGCAGTGTTGTGTCTTGCTTTTTATGTTGTTGTTGGGACATTTAAAAAAAAAAATTATCTACTGCCTCCACCCTGCAGTGCAGACAGAATTTTAGTGTTCTAGATTGTGAGTGCAGTTCCAGTGCCAAATAATTTGAATTATGTTTAGGGGGCTTGCAAGGCACCAGACACTCCTAAGAATTTTGTGTTACTGAAAAGTAATAAAATAGAGAGGAAATTGGGATGACACAATTTTGGAACTACAGAAATGCAGATTCTTTCAATAAGGGCAGCTGACAGATCTATGCTCTTATCAGTCTTTGACAGGTGCGTTTAGGCTTACGTGGGTTATTGCTCTCAGACCTAACCTCTACCGAGCCCAGATTTTGCCTCTTACAGTCAAGATCATGCAGGAATGCTTGGGGCAAGTAAATAAATAGAAACATCCAGAAAGTACATAATTTCTCACATCCCTAATCTTCCTGCCACCCCAAAAAATCTCCTCACAGAATAAAATAAAAATTTTGTGTTATCTCCTAAGCATAAGGAAGCAGACCATGCATGCCAGGATGGCAACAGAACTGTAGTATAATGTATTTCCCCTATTAGTTGTTTCCTCTGCAGGCTCCTTCTTTTTCAGATTCTCACAGACAACCATGGTAGGTAACTGTGGACTTGGAAAGATCTGCATTTAGGGCAATTTTACTGCATCAAGTAACCACAGATAGCACTATGGGGTTTATTATTTTTTCACCTCCTATCTTTCTGACCTCAGAAAGTGCAGTTTTCAGCTGCCTGCTGTGCAAATATCTTTTCCTGCATCATCACTATTATAAAAAAAAAAAGCTCAGAAGATGAAAAATAACTTTTTTTGTCGTATCTATGCACCATTGGACTTTGGATGATATTCTTGAGCTGTACATCGGCATTGCCTTTTACCTTCAATGGGACCATTAGAGTAACATATGGGAAGGTGACAAAGAACTCCACAGATGCTGCACCAACATTCAGAAATCAGATGCCACAGCTTTTTCTCTCCAAAGTTTTGAATATATAGGACGATAGGGTTTTGGACAAGATTCAAAGCAGGGAAGTTGGTCAAAGAATTGAAAAGAGCTTCTGGTATGCAGCCAAAGTCTTTACTTACTACTAGTTTTGAGGCTGTCTTTCTCATTTTAATATTTAATGCATATTTTCCATTTTTCGCATGGTACCCCAGAGTACAAGTTGCTTTGGCCTCTAGGGACAAAAGCACTTTGCCTAAAAGAAACTAAGGAAAAACCACATGCAGGTAATTATCTCATTGCCACTTTGAGAGGGTCACAGTGCAAGTCCCAGTGTGTTAGTGCTTTTCACTAGGTCCTTGAGCAGACGTGTCTACGTTTAGCCCGCACCCAGGGCTAAACAATAACCAGTTGTTCTATCACCCAAGACCCCTCCCCTGCTGAGAAAGGGAATTGGGAAAAGGAGGGGGACTCGTGGGCTGAAATTTAAAATTGGGAAAAGGAGGGGGACTCGTGAGTTGAAATTTAAACACATTTAATAAAATATGGAAACCAATATCAATGCTAATACAAAAGACACAAAATTATACTTAGCTCATAGAGTGGTAGCAAGTTCCTCCATAGACAGCAACCAAGAATAGGGAAAAAAACTCTCCCCTCCCCAGCAAGCTTTCCCATTTATAGTGAACGTGATATTAATACTATAGTATACACGTGGGCCAGCCTGGGTCAGCTGCCCTGGCTTACTGCTAATGGCCTTGATCACCACAGCTGGCCACAAACTGAAACAAAATGTAACAGAGAATTGATTCTATAAATTTTATCCCTCCAAAACCAGGACAAGATGCAATATTGTCACTGCACCATCCTGCCATGTGGTATTCTTGCAACATTCCACCAGCGTTAACAGACAACGCAAAACCATGGTCTCACTTTGTGACAGCGGTCTGTGGGACTCAGTATTACCAGCCCAAGCTGACAGCAAAAACAAGACCACACAACACAGCAAAATTAGAATGGTACCCTAAGATCTATAGTGGACTTAGTGGAGTACCTTGTCCAACCCTGCTTGCTATGGCATCTCGTGTAGCAAGATGCCTATTGAGGGTAATGGGCTGTTAGCTAAGTAGAACAGTGCTATTAATGGGTTCTGTTACAATATAATGCTTCATTAACAGAGCTCTCAAAGAAATCAACAACTTCAAAACTCCCATAATCAATCCAATTTAATCTGATATATGCTCTGTCAAATTGCATTTCAAAAGGCTTTTATAATACCAAAATTCAGTTATCTAATAACAGCATTAGGAATGTTAATTTTCTAATCAGAACGCAAAATCATTAATTATCCATGCCTTCCTTAAGTAAAAGAAGCTGCAGTTCCTAATCAGTAACCCTACAGATCCTTTGATGTTTACGAGTAGAAAGGGTACATTCTCCTCTGGAAATACCTGTGAGGCTTTCATTAGTGCTAGCATGTGCATTGAACACATAATTGCTTCACTGGGTCTGAGTCTCTCCTGCCTTTGCACCTCGTGCCATCACCTACACCTGCATGAAGCTGATGCTCAACAGCGAGCGCGAGCAGCACTCTGCGGTGGTCCCTGCTTCCAGGAAACCACACTCAAGGGTCAGTCTCACCAGCCCAAAGATGTTGGTTTGCCATCATGTCCAGCCTGTTCTTATGTTAGCACAGTATTACATAGAGTCTATAATCGTAAGGGGATTGGAAATATCCCCCAAAATAAGAATGGTAATTTTGCCTCAGGCAAAGGGTGTACCTACCTCCCGTAGTGGCTAGAAGTGCATATTTCCCCTGAATATTCTCCCAGCACTCAAGTATTTACAGCTTCTGGGTGTTTCCGAGTGGTTTGGCCTCATGGATCTCTTCCCCCAGTGCACATCTGTATTTGAATCCATGCAAACTTTTTGCATCACCAGTTTTCTTCACAGAAGAGTCCCATACATCTACCACTCGTTACGCAAAAAACACATCCATTTTTGTTTGTTTGTTTTGAATCTGTTGCATACAAACATTGTTGGGGAAATGCAGTAAAAATATATGAAATAAATTACTTTAATTTACATCATTATTTCTAAAACGCTGAAACTTCATCCCACTCTCTGGAAACAATTGTTTCCATACTTCAATTGTTATTAAAAAGTCAGCATGTATATAAATTTTCCTTAAACAACAGTCCAACAACAGAGGAGTTATTTTCAGAATTTTTTTTGAGGCAAAGATTAATGTGTGAGAAGCTTATATTACGTACTTTATAAATTATCAAAACAAAAATTAAAAACAGAATAGTAAAACAACAGCTCGGTGACTGTTCTGGCCCTTTACAATCAGGGAATTAATTTTTTTGGGAAAAAGTGTACTCCATGCTCCAGGAATATACCGCTTTAAACCTGATGATAAACGAACAAGCAATTGTACACCACACGCTAAAATTAAATTACACCTTTAATGGTACTAAGGAAAATGAAACATATTGCTAAGGCTATAAACTTGTTCATGACAACACTATAAGACAAAAACAAGAAAATACGCATAAATTTCTATTTATTTTTATACTAGTAATAGATTGTCATGTTATTCGCTCTTTAAAAAAAAATCCTATTTTTCAGACAGAACATTGCCATAGAATAAAGACAACCATAAAACACAACCATCATGAAGTTTCTTACACCTATATCTAAATATGCAGATGGCTCTCAAATTGTGCTCCAGATGTCAAGAAGCTAGTCAGGGAATTCAGTTCCTTCCCATCCTGCTGGTAACCGGATCCTTGGCCTCAAGCAAACATTTAACTTTTCTTTCCCCATTTGTAAAATCACAGAATCACAGAATCACAGAATGTTAGGGATTGGAAGGGACCTTGAAAGATCATCTAGTCCAATCCCCCTGCCGGAGCAGGATTGCCTAGACCATATCACACAGGAACGCGTCCAGGCGGGTTTTGAATGTCTCCAGAGAAGGAGACTCCACAACCTCTCTGGGCAGCCTGTTCCAGTGTTCGGTCACCCTCACCGTAAAGAAGTTTTTCCTCATATTTATGTGGAACCTCCTGTGTTCCAGCTTACACCCATTGCCCCTTGTCCTGTCAAGGGATGTCACTGAGAAGAGCCTGGCTCCATCCTCATGACACTTGCCCTTTACATATTTATAAACATTAATGAGATCACCCCTCAGTCTCCTCTTCTCTAAGCTAAAGACACCCAGCTCCCTCAGCCTCTCCTCATAAGGGAGATGTTCCACTCCCTTAATCATCTTCGTGGCTCTGCGCTGGACTCTCTCTAGCAGTTCCCTGTCCTTCTTGAACTGAGGGGCCCAGAACTGGACGCAATATTCCAGATGCGGCCTCACCAGGGCAGAGTAGAGGGGGAGGAGAACCTCTCTCGACCTGCTGACCACACCCCTTCTAATCCACCCCAGGATGCCATTGGCCTTCTTGGCCACAAGGGCACACTGCTGGCTCATGGTCATCCTGTTGTCCACTAGGACCCCCAGGTCCCTTTCCCCTACGCTGCTCTCCAACAGCTCTGCCCCCAACTTGTACTGGTACATGGGGTTGTTCTTGCCCAGATGCAGGACTCTACACTTGCCCTTGTTATATTTCATTAAATTTCTCCCCGCCCAACTCTCCAGCCTGTCTAGGTCTCTCTGAATGGCTGCGCAGCCTTCCGTTGTGTCAGCCACTCCTCCCAGTTTTGTGTCATCAGCGAACTTGCTGACAGTGCACTCTATTCCCTCATGCAAGTCATTAATGAATATATTGAATAGAACTGGTCCTTGGTGCTGTCTCTAGGCACATCAAGGATAGGGGGATCATTAGGGGCACTCAGCACGGCTTCACCAACGGGAAGTCATGCTTAACCAACTTGATAGCCTTTTATGAGGATGTAACCCGGTGGATAGATGGTGGTAAAGCTGTGGATGTGGTCTATCTCGATTTCAGTAAAGCGTTTGACACGGTCTCCCACAGCATCCTCGCAGCTAAACTGAGGAAGTGTGGTCTGGATGATCGGGTAGTGAGGTGGATTGTGAACTGGCTGAAGGAAAGAAGCCAGAGAGTGGTGGTCAATGGGACAGAGTCCAGTTGGAGGCCTGTGTCTAGCGGAGTCCCTCAAGGGTTGGTACTGGGACCCGTGCTTTGGCCTGAAGAACACTGAAATGCTTTGAATGCTTTGAATTCAGCTAAGCATTTAGAAGTATGCTTAACTTTATGCATACACATAATTGCAATGACTTTGACTTAAATAGGTTTTTGTGAAAAAGCATGAAAACAAATTTTCTCTGAGATGGCCCTTGAAGAACAATACTATCTGTACCCTGTTTTTAAAGCAGAATAGCTAAATGAACATTGAATGGATCATATAGCAATGATCATTTTCACTTGTAGCTTGGCTGTCTGGTGCATTTACTTTTCATTGATAGTGGATAATATATTTCTGAATTATAAAAGTGTCCTCTTAAACTCTCAGAAACAGGGAGTAGGAACATGCCCTGAAATAATTATTGGCACAGAATAGTTTATACCATTGATTTCCTTTTCTTCAACTTTTTGTGTATTTTCAGTTATTAAAATTAGAGACTGTTGCTGACGAGAACATCTAGATAAAATGAAATTTCTGTCTCTGGCACGCAGATGATCAAACTGTCAGAAACTGGACCTAGAGTCATTTTGCCATATGTATGTACCTAGGAAATGCTATTGCACATACAGCATATATAGCTTTCTGAAATTTCCAGCAGTCCTAGAAACTATAAAAGAAGGGGGGTTTGGTTGATGCTATTCATTTTACAAACTAAAATTGAAACAGAAGTTGATGGTTAAAGTCACTTCACGTAACTGATCCTGTAATTGGGTGAACCCATGTATGTGCTCCAGCAGAAACCCTTCTGACTTTTTTCTCCAGACAAAATAAACTGTCTTTGACATACGTTGACTCAATTGGGAGAAAAACTAAGCCCTTTTTCTTTTAGAAAAGTGAGCAACAGCATCTCCCATTAGCTTTCCGGCTGCTGGAGCAGTGGGTGTCCTCAGCACAACACTGCTGGAAATCAGGCCCCAAATGCCTGCTCAGTAGAGAGTAGCCCAGATTGCTTCTGTTGTCTGCAGCAGCAGTGATGGGGAGGCTCTCCTCATGGCCTCCAACTGCTGAACTTTGCCTGGTGTTTAGAATTAGAGACCTTCCCTTTCACTCGGCCTGCACGGACCACCTGCAATGGAGGACACCAGCCTTGCTCTGGATCTCTGCTCTGCTCAGCTCTCCTGACCCTTTACAGCACACAGAAAGCAAATGCATCTGAGCAGCAACTGAAATAATCTTTTCATATTCACATAAATCATGAAACATTCAGAAACTTAGTTAATGTACAATACAAACACCTCTGAAATCCCCAGGTGAAAGACAGGGAGGAAGTCAAGCTTTTTTTTTTCCCCACCCTATTTGGGGAAAAATATCAGCTGTGAAGAAAAGACTAAGCATGCTTCTGAACATCATTTTATAAGCAGCTGCTTTCACAGTAGGCAATCTTCCACTAGGAACCAGGTGTCTCATGCCCTTGACTCTTTTGGACTTTTTAAAATTACAAGAACCTTTTTCATTCAAAAATGCCCCTTTCCCACCCATGAATTATATTCCCAACTACAGTGCATCACGTAGAGTGAGTAAAATAATTCAGTGGACCTGGGGGCTTTTTAAGCTCCCCCACGGTGGTTCACGCTCCCTGAGGCCCTCCCAACGCCCAGGCACAGGGGCTGGTGGGGGCCAAGGAGCCTCCTGGCCAAGCCCTTGTCCAGACAGTTGAAGAACCACCACATTTAGGAGCACCCTAGCACATATCCACCACTAAGCCTACACACAACCAGTACATTGTATTAAATGCCATTCTCATTGTAAGTGTCTGAAGACACTTCCACAAGAAAAAAGAGGATGTTATGAACAAACTGAGAATTTCCATTTTCTATCTCCCACTATGTCCAAACTATGGACATATATATTGCACAGGTGCCATGTATTCACCTTTAGGTTAAAAGCATTCCCAGTTATAATAATTATCTCTAATGATATAAAATTAGGTACTCATCATTTTCGTATAGCTGATTACTCCTCTGAAGACAGCCTGATGGTTAGGCAATAGTGTACTCTGCTATCTATATTCAAATTACAGCTGAGTATGTGATATATTGCATATACATTATGTTTCTCACATGCTACTTTTTACTTAGCCTGAAAAAGAATTGTTGAAGTAGATTATGTTTACATGAGAAAGATTGTGAAAAGTTCATTACCTAAACATGGTTTTATGTTGTTAAATCAATGACATATCATCTACCATACCACCCAAATTGAAGGGCAGTTCTTGGAATATTTATCATGCAATTAATTAAACTTATATATCCAAGAACAACTGGAAAGGACTTGGTTAAGAAATATTTTATCCAATATATCCAAAGTTTAAATGGTGCTGTTAAATAACCAGAGAAATCTTTTCCACAGGATATAACAAAACATTATGCTGCTTCTCTAGGTTTTGTGTTCAGCAGTTCACATTGTACTTAAAGCTCAGTTTCAGAATTCTGAACATTTGCGATGGATGTACATCTGTCCTACTTCTAGCTCCTCTTCCTGGAACAACTTTGAGAGTTCAAGCAAAATAGCTGCAGCAAGGCAAAATGGAGGAATGAAAAATGCCACACATGCTACTCCAGCATCTATTATCTACGCACCATCTTCCATTTATTTTTCTTGCACTGCAAAGCCAGCCTGGTCTATTTGCCTACCTCCTATTAATGAATTATAAATATACTTGATAATTAAAATCTGGTATTTGCAATCCTGGCTATGCAGTGGCACGATGTGTGATGCAAAGCTGTCGCTCTGTGTTAAAAGCAAGGTACGCAGCTCACCAGGTCTTCTGGCAGCATTTCAAGAAGTCTTGCTAGAAACACTTAGCAGCCATGCTCTTACAACACAATCACAGTGTGTTAACCCTAAAGAGTAAGAAAAAAAACCCACATAATTTCAAGGCATACAAACAAGCACTGGCTGCTTTCCTTGTTAAAAGGTCTAAAAGTTTCCCTCTGAAATCAACTGTTTTTGGAGTCACTTATATTCACCTTAGGGGTTGCAATTGAGCTTTTAATGACAGTACTCACTGAAGTAAGCCTGAGGCTGATAACCACTGTTTATAGGCTCCTACCTCTACAGAAGAACAGCTGATGCCCTCTCAGGCCCACTGCCCGGCCCCCTACCCTGTGAGGACATGGGTGGGCAGGCACCAGGCAGCTCCTTGTCCAGACCCCAGTCCCCGCAGCCAGCACAGAAGTGGGCACTGCTCAGCACAGGCAGCAATAGCATGTGCTGGAGCTTAATGCAGGTTTGCTCCAGTATTCACAAATAGCTGCAGCCCCCCATGGCTTTAGTACAATCCTAACAGTTTAACCCTGTCTCCATCCTAAAACCAGCCCTCTCTGTTACCTGAGTGTGTGCAAGTCCCTTCCTGAGGCCAAGCTGGGCTGGGACGGTGGTGGCAGGGACACCGGCAGCCCACAGTGAGGGATGCCACAATCCCTGTGTGGGAGCACTGCCACGTCTCGGGGTGACAGTGAGGCAGCAGCAGCTCTGCAGGTCGTTAATGACTCCTGAAACAGCATTAATCCAACACAGCACCCACCCTGGTGTGTCTCACTGAAATGGAAAGTACCAGCTTTGCCCATGTTCACCCACTTTGGAGTTTTACGTTTTTTTTTAAGATTTGTAAGATTTATGTGGGAGATTCTTGGTTCTTGGTTTTGAATGTGAGATTAAAAATAAAGCAAACAACAAAAAAACCTCAACAACAAAGCAAAGCCATCATCTCAAGCATGTCTGAGAACCATTCATCAATAGAGGGCTGAGTATGAGCCAGCAGTGTGCCCAGGTGGCCAAGAAGGCCAACAGCATCCCAGCTTGTATCAGAAATAGTGTGGCCAGCAGGACTAGGGAAGTGATCGTTCCCCTGTACTCAGCACTGGTGAGGCCGCACCTTGAATACTGTGTTCATTTTCGGGCCCCTCACTACAAGAAAGACACTGAGGTGCTGGAGAGAGTCCAAAGAAGGGCAACGAAGTTGGTGAAGGGTCTGGAGCACAAGTCTTATGAGGAGCGGCGGAGAGAACTGGGGTTGTTTAGCCTGGAGAAAAGGAGGCTCAGGGGAAACCTTATTGCTGTCTACAGCTTCCTGAAAGGAGGTTGTAGTGAGGCAGGTGTTAGTCTCTTCTCCCAGGTAACAAGTGATAGGACAAGAGGAAACGGCCTCAAGTAACGCCAGGGAAGGTTTAGATTGGATATCAGGAAAAAATTTCTTCATTGAAAGGGTTATCAAGCACTGGAACAGGCTGCCCAGGGAAGTGGTGGAGTCACCATCCCGGTAGGTATTTAAGAGATGTGTAGATGTGGTGCTTAGGGACATGGTTTAGTGGTGGACTTGGCAGTGCCAGGTTAATGGTTGGACTCGATGATCTTAAAGGTTCTTTCCAAACAAAATGATTCTATGATTCTATTTGAACAAAGATTGCCTTAGTCACAAATTAAAACAAAAACCATTGACTATGGCAGCCCTTCCCCTTACGAGAAAGCCCTTTGGTATTATAGGTTTACGCCAAAGTTAGTTTCTTAGTCCTTAAGATAAAAAAGCTTAACTTTCACATTGTTTCAGTGAAACCATGACCTCAGCCTGAGGAAAGGATCTTCTTTCTGTTCTCCCTAAGGACGAGTACAGAAGAGACCTGGTTTTCATTTCCCACTTCTTCCCAGGAAATAGTTTTCCCACGTGCTCCACGTCCTTCTCCCCATTCCTGGGTACCAACAGACATCACACTTCCAATAGTTAATCATAGGAACATGGAAAACACAGATCGCGGGTATGACAAAAAAAAATATATAGCTAAATCATCCCTGATATCAATCCTGATTAAACAGTTCTGTTGGCAGGTTACCTTCATAAAGCTTGGTGATGTGATGGCCGAAGAGGGAAGGGAGAAGGCAGGGCAACACCACATCGGGCGGTTCACTGAGATGACTCCGCTCGTCTCCAGCTGCCCGTTCTCGTTTGTCCAGGACGCCCTCATTACTGCCTAGACCCCTGAGATCTGCTGTAACCTCTCGAGACCCAGAGCGCGCCCTGGGCAATACCGCGGATGATGACAGAGCAGCAAGAGGGGCAGAACAAACTGCTGAAAACCACCATCATCCTGTGAGGATGTGGTGTGGGACAGAGATGACTTGCTAAACAATTCTACAGCGCACGCGCACATCCCCGAATAGTGGAAAACAATAATTAAGTGTAAAGAGCTAAGTAGTGCATCTAAAATAGAGTTAAATATACTAGTCACTGCTCTGGGACAAATTTCACTCTGGTTTTACATCTCTGCAAATTCCAAAAATTGTCTAAAGTCTCTGAAATGTCTCTGGCTTCCACACCCTGTGAGGGACAGCAGAGCACTGGGGCAAAGCTTTACCCCGGGAATTTCCAGCTGCTTGGTTTTTTGTTCTCACACTCAGTGCTCTAAATAAGCAATGGGACAAATATTATCACAGAGTTATTATTTCTGTCATAAATTTTAACAAATACCTATATGAATAACTGTAAGTCAAAGTCCTTCAGGGACTGTCATAAATCCAAAAGCTGTCTAAGTGCTAGATTTAGTATTTCGATCATTGAATTAGCTGAAGGAAGTATAAAAATGCCATGTACAGAAGGACAGCTCTCTGTTAGCTGTACACATTTACACAGACTTCTGGGTAACAGTTTCAACCAGAAATGAACAACAACTTGGTTCAAGTAAATTAACTCCTATCCATGCTTCCAATGGAGCATTGGGATTTGCCCTGTCAGGATGTGCCATGCACTAAGTCTCTTAAAGTCTCTTCCTGGAAAGCATCTCCTAAATGGTTACAGCCATCTAACATAAAGCCAAAATGCAGAGTTTTAAAGGTATTTAAGTGTTCTGTAAAGCTTTCTCTACATACACATGGAAGAAACCGAGTAAGATGTTTTTGCAGGTATCTGCCTCTGCAGCGCAGCCTAAGACACCATCCCAAAATGCTGTAGCGTAGCCTCAGTGACCTGTCCCTCTCATCCCAGACCTCCCTTCTTGGTGACAAACACTGTCAATCAAGTGCATAGTTTCAGATGCATCTAATAATCCTAAGAAAACAAACAATTTGAGCTCCAGAAATTAAACCGTTGCTCAAATTCCCTTGCAGATATGTGCCAGAAAGCCAGAGTGCAGACATAGTCGTAAATATGTACAGGAGGCTCCGGAGGAGAATAATGCAAGTCCCACCCTTGTTTTGCTACCCGTGTAGTTTTGCTCACTTGTCAAAAGGGAACAAAGATAAATCATAGAATCATAGAATCATAGAATGGTTTGGGTTGGAAGGGACCTTAAAGATCATCTAGTTCCAACCTCCTTTCCACTAGACCGTGTTGCTCAAAGCCCCATCCAGCCTGGCCTTAAACACTGCCAGGGAGGGGGCATCCACAAGTTCTCTGGGCAACCTGTGCCAGTGTCTCACTACCCTCACAGGAAAGAATTTCCTCCTAATATCTCATCTAAATCTATCCTCTTTCAGTTTAAAACCATTCCCCTTCATCCTATCACTCCATGCCCTTGCAAAAAGTCCCTCTCCCGCTTTCCTGTAGGCCCCCTTCAGATACTGGAAGGCTGCTAAAAGGTTTCCCCAGAGCCTTCTCTTCTCCAGGCTGTAGAGACCCAACTCTCTCACCCTGTCTTCATAGGAGAGGTGCTCCAGCCCTCTCATCATCTTCGTGGCCCTTCTCTGGACTTACTCCAACAGCTCCATGTCCTTCTTATGTTGGGGGCCCCAGAGCTAAACACAGTACTCCAGGTGGGGTCTCACAAGAGCAGAGTAAAGGGGCAGAATCACCTCCCTCGACCTGCTGGCCGCGCTGCTTTTGATGCAGCCCAGGATATGGTTGGCCTTCTGGGCTGCAAACACACATTGCCGGCTCATGTCGAGCTTCTCGTCAACCATCACCCCCAAGTCCTCCTCAGGGCTGCTCTCAATCCATTCTCTGCTCAGCCTGTATTTGTGCTTAGGATTGCCCTGATCCACATGCAGGACCTTGCACTTGGCCTTGTTGAACTTCATGTGGGTCACACAGGCCCAGCTCTCAAGCCTGTCAAGGTCCCTCTGGATGGCATCCCTTCCTTCCAGCGTGTCGATCACACCACACAGCTTGGTGTCATCGGCAAACTTGCTGAGGGCACACTCAATCCCACTGTCCATGTCACCGACAAAGATGTTAAACAGCACCGGTCCCAATACTGACCCCTGAGGAATGCCACTCATCACTGGTCTCCACTTGGACATCGAGCCGATGACTTGGACATCCAGCTAATTCTTTATCCATCGAGTGGTCCATCCGTCAAGTCCATGTCTCTCCAATTTAGAGACAAGGATGTCATGCGTGTCCTTCCTGGGTAGGAGCTCTCCTGGATGGGGTGTAGGTGCAGAAGAAAAAGGCCCCAGGAATGTGAGCGTTGCCAGCCATCTTCTCTTCTCTCCTCATGTCCTCAGCACAGCCAAACAGAGTTAGAATTACCAAGGTAGATGGTGGAGTGGCCGAAACTAAGACACTCCAGCAAATCTCTGCTGTAGTCCTTTGGGACCACTGTCACGTGTTACCACTTCCAGGGGACTGGATCCGAACAGACATCAGGGACCAAAGCGTCTTCTGCTTGGTCAAGATAACCACAGAAGAGAGTGAGAAGTCCTACGGTATAACCTCTGACGTTTGTCTTCTCGTACAGTGAGGAATGGCTGGCTGCCGATAAAGGCATTTCACCCAGTGTGATACTGGAAAATGGCCACATCCAGGCTGCCCTCCATGAAGGTCTACTGTGGGTTACAACTGGCTGTACAGGGAGCCAGAATTGTGGCCCATCCTGGATTTTAGGAAGTCTGAGCCATTACTTGCTCTCTTGAAGTCAAGAATCAGGATGGCCTACTGAGAGAGGTGAAAAAAAGGGGCAGGATCCCACTAAAAACTGGAGTTGTTCTGTATTCTTAACATAGAAAGTTACAGGCTGCACCACCAAAAAAAAAATATCTAGGATTTTAAATCACTTCGCTATTTTTGTCTCGGTGAAAAAACTATGGCACCAACTTATTATGGTCACACACATCCTTAAGGAACTTATCATCATCACAACACTAACACTTTGAAAGATTGACGTTGAACTTCATAATTTTAATTGTGTGGAGCATTTTTTGGGGGGGGGGGGCAGGAAAAGGCCCCAAAGGATTTTATTTCAGTAGACAGAAACTGCTAACTTACTGTACCAATAATTCAACAGTTTGCAGACAATACTTTCACAGACAGGACCAGATAGGAAGGTAGTGCATTATCGTAATACACATCTTAAGAAACCAACAGGCTTAAACCTACACCCGTGTGTTACATTTTTGGTTGCACACATTTCACTCTCACTAATGCTCCTAAGATCTACATCATGTGCAGTCAAGAAAGGAAAATGCCTCATGTAAGCATGCTCCCTCTGAACTGGAGAGACTTTACCCTTTAACACTCTCCTGTCTTTTATAGCCACACACAGAAAAAAGCCTTCATGCTGTTGATTCCCCCCATTCACATTCTCTTTAATGACTTTATTTGTACAGCCCATTGATAGGAAGGTGGCAATGCAGCCCTGCTTGACCATGCCAAAGCTAAGGGAGCAAGACGCTGAGGCCATGGAGAGCAGTTTCTCAAGGCGATGCTGCTGGCAAGGAATATCCACACCTTTTCAAAGGGATAATTTTATGCTGGATCTCATTTTAATCTCACAGACACTATATAAGTGCAGGAAACTGCAATAATTATTATCCTATTATTGTAATTGCTCAACGGATTTTCTGCTAGTCTCCCATTTAGCATAGTATGTGAAAGGCTGACAAAGAAAATGTGATTAAGGTGTGAAGCTCTGGTGCCTGCCAGCTGTACTGAAGTGCAAAAGATTCCCATCATAAACAGTAACTGAAAGAATGATGGGCTTTCTGGGGCTTTCATCAGGAAATAAAAATACAGGAGTCCTTCAACATCTGTCAGAGACCCAGAGAAGAATGGAGGAAAGCAATCCAATTCATCTGTATAAACTGCCTTTCGTGGTACACCACCACCACTCCCTCCTTCCATTCACTCCCTTAAAATATTAAAGTATTGACCACGATGGAGTTTAAGGCAGGCTGGGGGAAGCAAGACAGGGATGGAACGAGGCATAGTTTTTCTGAGGTTGTATAAGGATATAATTTCTTTTCTGTTCGTAACCAAGAAACAAACATTTTGTGCTCTGTCCCTTCCCTTCCTTTCCCCGCAGTAGTTAAGCTGATGGCTATTTGTCATCAATACATTACAGGAGCTAGTTACACGTGCTGAACCCAGAAGCCATGGTGGTCATCCCTTGCTGTGGGGCAGGAAGGAGACAGATGACTTAACCCCTGGGACGCTGGCTGCCGCCCCCAGTTCAGCAGCACTCCTCCAGCGCCGCAGAGCTCAGGAAGCATCGTGTCCACTGCTTCCACTGGTGGGGCTTCTTGCAGACTGTTCCCATTTCATCACAAAAAGCTGGGGCACACAACAGTAAAAAGCAGGGAGGGAGAGGAGGATGGCTGATGGAAGAGAACACAATTTACCCTCTGTCTCTTTGAACAGTATTTTTTAATCTTACGCTCTTCCATGCCTATCAACTCCTACTGTACTCCACCCGACACATGGAGTAGTCGTTACTTCACCCTCTGTACTAAGTTTTCAGCTCAGCACAACCACATGTCCACCTTAAAGTTTTTCAAAGTCGCACTAGCTCACACCAGCTATAATCCCTAACTCACAAGCACCAGCCACACCTTCCTGCTATCTTCAGAAGCAGAGAACTCCCCATGCAGCGAGCAGTGCTGCACGTCAGTCCTTCCTCCGCACTCAGAAACCTCCTTCCCCAACACTGAATAATGCTGTTTCATAAATGAATGGCTCCTGCTGTATCTTGAACCCCTTCTCCCACCCAACTGAGGGTGAACAGAGGGCAAACAGCAACTTCAGGCACAAGGTCTCAAACTCATTCGACTCGCTTACTCCAGGCAATCTGTCACTTCTGAGTCTGCAAGGGTCCCTGAAGAACTGGGGCAGACCCACCTCCTGCCTGGGCTTCAAATCATCGCACACAACGCCTGGTCAAACCTCGTCAATTATATGCTGCATGCATGCATTTGCATTAACCCTGTCAGTTCTTGTTCTGAGCTAGTTATCTAAAAACACCTTGTAATTTTCCAGCTGATTTTAATAATATCTGTATAATAAATCATTTAAGCAAACCATTTAAGGGATGGAGTGGTAGTAAACCGGACGCTGCAAGTGCAGCTATTAGTATATCATAATTAATTGCTGAGGTCTCGTTTTACTATTTCTCCCTGTTTTAATGACTTATGGTATAAGGAAATAAAAGGTTTGTCCTTTTTTTCCTCTTTCTATGTACATCTGCTATTCAGAATGGCACAACAGATCATCAAAGACAGCTATGGGACCACTTCTTGTATTCCTTTATTCAGGCTTTTGCTTTCTGTAAATATTCTTGTGCATTAAATCTCATCCATCATCATGTTTGTGTTCAGGCTGCCATCTCCTCTGACACACAAAGCAGATGAAACCAAGGACTTCCAAAGCTAAATTTGTAGCTCTTGGTGTCTTAAGCTACCAGCCCAACCCCTCCAGGTGAAACCAGTAACAGATTCACATGCTCTGTGACTTATAGAAAGTGAAATATGTGTAACATACATGACCATTAAGTTGTATTTGTAGGTAGATGAGTCTGTGAATACAAGTAACAGGGATTAGCATATGTTTTTAGCAAAAAACATACTTAATGGTTTTTGAACATATTTACCAAGTTTCTATTACTATTGCTTCAAGCCATACTCCCTGCTGTGGGGTTAGGACATGTTCTTTCTTAGGAGAGGGGAAAAAACGCACCATTTGTGTCCACTGGAGGTATTTTTCAAGGGAACTTGAAAAAGGCCCCAGTAAGTCCTTACACGTCTTGCCATGGCATAAGCCTTGCTACTAAGGCTGTCCCACACCGCCCTCTGCGCAGGCAAGAGATGGTACCAACCAGCCAGACAAACCTCAGGGGCCTCTGGGAGCTGCACAACTGTGACAACAGTTGCAAATCATACTGATTATGGTATCTCTCTAAATTAAAGACCACCAACAAACCCAGTAGGCAATTTTTTTTCTGCTTGCCTACTCTGTATGACTCCTACATTCAACACAGATAAAGACAGTGGGTGACATGTCCAAAGGATGTGTCGATGACACGACAATTTACCTGTGATTCTTTCAGTCTTTAATTTAACACTGGATTTATTTCGAAAAAAAATATGGGTTGGATAAATAAATTAACTGAGGCTGGCTGACTAGCATCTCGTTGGTCAGAATGAGTGATCAAAATGGTCCCATCTAGACTTAGAACACAATAGTCTGTGAACGCTATTACATGCTCTTCACTCTTCCATTTATTTTGGTGACTTTGACTTTTTCTTCTTTGAGGCACTGATGCGCATAGCCATCAGACAACATTTCATCCCCCAGACTGCTTTCACATCTCTTCTGTATCATCTGTAAGGACTTGTAACTTGGCTCACTTCCATATGGCGCTACTCCTGACCTGCCAGCCACACACTTGCATGGGGCATATGTAATCCTGCAACAGATGCAGATGTTTGTCCTCCCAATACACCAACGTCCTCTCATGCTCTTTTCCTTGGACATTTGCTTGCACCTCCAAACAGCAACTCCAATTCTTATCTATATAATTACCACTTACAGTATTAGCCTGCTGCTTTTACCACCCAAGAGAAGCACTGAACAAGGACACTGATTTAAAAAAAAAGGACCTGAGAAAGAAAAAACCCCGACCAGCTCCCAGCTGGAGGCCACACAAACCGCTAGATGCAGAGGCAGCGTTAACAGGGTGTGCAAACAGCCCCAAGAGCCAGCTTCTTACGTGGTTTAGGCTTTCTACTTGGAGGAGAAGTGAGAAAAACTCCTGAGTCAGCCAAGAGCAGTGACTATCCATTTTCGAAGGAATTATCCTCCCAGCTGCAGTGTTTTTGAAAAGTCCATTCTTAAACACTCTTCTCAGTTTAAACAGATGGAAATGACCAAGCCCAGAGGCCTTTATTAGCAAGCCTCTCCAGGACAGATCCACATAGAAAACCGCGAGGAAATCACTAATACAAGGTCCTACACGACTCTGCTGAGACTGTGGGTCTATAAAGTCTTGTTCCTTTTTCCCCCATCAGCTTAGGTGAGAAAACAAAGGGCTAAGTGTACTGATGTGCATGTGCTTTTTTAAAAATACTATAGCTTTTTACTCCTGAATATTACATGAATGTGAAGTTTGATAAAGTGTTTTTCGCTTTCACTCAGTAACGTTTTCCAGACGTGAACACAGCACCATCCAAACCCACATCTCACATTAACCAGTAGCATGAAATACTGCCACTGTACCTCAGGAATATTAAAGTAGAACAGGAAGCTTTTGCGGACAAATGCTATGCTACATTTTGTACTCTCTTTGCTTTACAAGAATTTCCTCTCTTTCCCCTGCCTCTACCTTGAATATGTATTACACGGATCATTTTACCCACTGAGGAATCAGATCTGAACCTGATGTGTTATCAGTGAAATCATTAACAAAAAGAAATGAAGCATAACACATAACTGTGAAAGAAATTAACAAAAATACAATATTTTGCACAATAATTCCTACTTATTTTGTCTAATAATTTCTAATATTAACATATGCGTCGCCTTTTGCACCACAATATGAAAATGTAAATTCCATATCCATTTAGAAATTGATTTGACCACTGGGGCAAACAAAGCATAAAAGTCTCAATTCTTTTCAGCAATTAACTCTCACTACCTGTGAACTTTCTTAAAAGACCTATTTGGCGGATATTCATTGGGCATATCTGAACTGTACAAAAAGGTGATGTGCAAATAAAAATGAAGTTCAAATTTTATGGGTTTAAGACAGTACTATGCAAATATACCATAAAAGCAACTGGAAGAGCGTGCATGCAGAAATAGCACAGAATCTACCCCACAGAGGGTCTGAAAGTGAGAAACAGAGGAACTGTTACGAATAGTTAAAAGCTGATACATTTTAATATCAGTCTTCAAAATGTGTTTAAAGCCTTTCCCCACAAAGAATCTAATAAGCAAGCTGGTGAAAAGTGTAAGTGCTTTTTGTTTCTCTTGTGCTCTATTTGTATTTACAGAAAAAAAAAACCTGCAGTCACGCTAATATTGTCCATGACTTTAGAATATAGAAAGGTACTGCACAAGATTGCATTTTTCAGGAGCAATGGTTGCATATAAATACGACACCGAAATAGCCTGTGGAACACAAGAAAACAGTAGCCCAAACAATGTTCTTTTAACATAGGCAATTATGTACCAGGGCTCCAATTTCTAAGCATATATATTTTTTAAAATAACAGGAGTTAAGCAATTTAATACTTTTAAAAAACCGAGCTATGAGATGAAAGAATGAGAACCTGTTCACCTTGCATAAAAGCTGATTCCTACTATTCCTTCATTATAATGGGTTCCAGTCTGCAAGCCCTGCTCAGGTAGAGCCCCTATTTAAACCACAGACAGCTCTGCCTGGGGAAAAAACTGCAGGACAAGGGCCAATATTTGAACTGGAATTTGTTAATGTTAGCATAGTTGGCCAAAACTCAGCAAGAACAGTAACTTGTTAATAAGTATTCAGGTATTTCACCTTGAGTCCAACACAACGCTCATCTATAATCAGCTTCTGAAGCACCTGGTGAAGAGGAAGGATGGGCTGGGTCTTTACAGTGCATTGCCAAGACAAAGGTGATATGTATGTGACACTCTGGTTCCATCTTCTTTTCATATGGAACCAGGAACCCAACAAACAGCTGCAATTATTTGAACAAGTCAGGCAGACGCTTCATCAGGACTGTGGGAAAAAGAACATGGAAGAAACAAAGTCCTCACAAGGAAGCAACATTATGCAGACAAGACAGCTGATCCATGCATTATCACACAGATTTTCCAAAAGTGCTCAGCAGTAAGCAGTTCCCATTGGGAAGGCAGGTGCTGCTGAGTACTCTGGAAAATACTAGAACATCTCTGAGTGCCAAAATGTAAGATAGCCTCTCTATTTGAACTTGGGTGCCTGAAAACAGACATCACTGATAGAGAATTTTTAAGAGTACTCAACCCATAATTGCATTGACAAACAATTGAATTCACATCGGCATTGCTAAAAGCCAGTAAGATGTTTAAAATAAAAAAAAAAATTTAAAAAAAGTTATGTAAGAACCCAAACTAGACAGAGGAATATCATAAAACTTTTGAGAAAATGGTTAAAAGTAAAGCAATACCACAATTTCCAAACAAGACACCGTGATCAGGTACTCGAGCAAATTTATTTTCCCAGATTCAGAAGAACAATTCTTGATTTACACAGGAATAAATTATCTAGTTTGACTTTGTGTCCCAGCACATAACTTCGGTGTAGGTATGCTCACCTAAGTTGCAGAAGCAGACTTGATGCTGTACTAATCCAAAATCTTTGCCTCAAGCCAACTACCCAGAGGAATGGAAATCCAGAGAGGAGGCCAATTTTTCCTTTTAATTACACTGGTGCAATCATACAGAGTTCTTAACTTTTGCACTAGCACAAATTTCACCCCCTTTAAATCAATCATATAGTAAGGAAAAAGAACTATGAGAAAAGATTATTTAGTCCAACAAGTTTAAATCCAAAGAAATTCACCTGCTCACAATCGGAATTTGCGCAATTCATACTAGCATCTAAACCTGTTAAGAAATCAAAGCAGACGGCTTCCTCTCTCATGAACAAGCAAGTCTCAAAACAATCAAGATCTAAAAATGAAATGCACGAGCTATTTTGACTAGCATACAAACTTAGATTACAATGATAAAGCTGAAGTTAATCAATTTAATTTACTTGTTAAAGTGCTTTGTCCTACACAAGAAGTACTGCACTCCGTTGGCTTCTGCATGAGGAAGGAAGGAACAGAATCTTTGTTATTAATCCTCTGAAATGAAGATTAAATTATTTCTATAGCCTATAATAAAGCTTTTGAGTTTACAGTTTCAGCCAGACCAGGACAGCTAGGACAAATGTCTTATTTCATGCTAGGGAAATGCATGTTCTGGATTTTCACTGAAGAAATCTGTCTATATTTCAGCAAAGGCCCATCATTTCTTTTCCCAACAATAACCTTGAAAATTAAATACAGACTCTGAGGGACTGGAGCTATTGATGGTCGATTTTCTCTCTGCTGTACAGCTGTTTACAAGTACCACATTTAGAGCTACAAAACTCTCTGAATAGGGATCTTCTTATACCTTAAAAATATACAGAATCCTTCTTACAGCAAATGACACCCAAGTACACATACATTCTTCGATTCCATCAGCAAGTGCTAATAACAGAAATTTTAAGAGAAATTGTTTTCAATAACTGGAGTCTAGCTTGAGATAAACTCCATGTATTAAAGCAAAACACTCACTTCAAATGGGTTTTTGTAATTGATGCTATTTTGGAAGTGTACAATTTAATCCAGTTCCATTTTTCTAGCCAACTGGCACACTATTTGCTTTTGCAGTTCAAACCTGACCGTATGGTAAGCCTTTATGGTAACTCTCAATATACTCCAAACTGCATCCTTGGGAATACTGTACTGCTCTTGACAGCAAAATACCATTCAGCTGTATGAAACCTCACTTTCTAAATAAAGAACACAATGGTTTTAAATGACACTGATTATTAAACTAAGGTTACACTCCTATTGCTAAATTGAGTTGTAATTATAAACCAGAATTAATAACCAAATTTAATGAAAATCCCATTATGGTGCAGCTTAGCAAATCAAAGCTGAAACTGCTGTAAGTAAAATGACATAGTTACAATATAAAGGCAATACTACGTTTGAGTCTATTTCCTCAGCTTTTGGGATGTCTCAGCAGAAAAGTTAACTCCAAAATGACATTGCCTCTCCCCTCACTAGCAAGCACAAGCCCAGAGACAGACCCACAGAGAGGGGAGGGTGATGAGGGGTGTTCCTGTCTGTCCTCAGGGCTGACCCCGACCTCAGTGGATCTCATCCAGAAACTGCATTCATGCTGGTGAGGCAGAATCAGGCCCTCCAATTTCAGGTCATCAACCCCACATTAGTCTGGAGAGCATAAAAGTCAAAGAGACTAACTCTTAGAAAAAGAGGAAAGTTATTCCAAGATATTAAATTTTTAATTCCAGTGGGCTTTTCTTCTTCTGATCCATGTGGCACATAATAAACAAAGTTATACTTTCTGG
Source organism: Nyctibius grandis (assembly GCF_013368605.1). NCBI lineage: Eukaryota > Metazoa > Chordata > Aves > Nyctibiiformes > Nyctibiidae > Nyctibius > Nyctibius grandis. The sequence goes on from NC_090659.1 coordinate 110,338,877, forward strand.
GTTTTGTATCTACTGGGATTAAGATTTGGTAAGAACTTAATTGTGCACAAGATGAAACAAGAGGAGTGTCCACTTTACCCCAAATTACACTTATTAGGAATATATTCATCTCAGAATACACATGAAATGAAACAGACTCAAAGTAAAAAGCTTTACTTTTAGTATGAAACACTGATGAAAGACTTGAGCTCTTTTCTTCCCCATTTAGCTTAATCCTTTACAAGAACCGCAAAACTGGTTATACATTAAGGATTTCTGGAACTTAAACAGAAAAATTCACAATCACAGGACAAGAGCTGGAAGGCAAATGGTTCATTGTAAAATTATAGAGCTACCTCTCCAAAGTATGCAAGCATGTTTAATGTTGCCTGTGTTGCTGAGATACACTAATGCAATATAGATGATGCATAGAGTGGAGAAAATTATTTTGCATTCAGCTAAAGAATAAATATATACAATCCTCTCCAAAAATCAATGCATTGCTCCAACATCTGAAATCAAGCTGAAGGTAGATTTCCAATCATGAGCAAAATTTCCTGCTTATAATGAGCAAACCAATGTGTGCCAATAGTAAAATGTTTCAGCTCTGATGTATTGTGTTCTGACGAGTAAGAATCTTGTACTATTCATGTTTTGCAATAATTTCAGATCTCTCTGTCAGTAAGAGAGATTCTCTGAATAATGTATGTAGTGCAAAAGAAATGAACAGAGTTTAAATAAAACACGCAAATGGGAAGGGGAAAGAAAGAGGACTATCTCCAAACTGATACAGATCAGATCAGTTTTGCAAACTTACAAGAGTCTATCTGCTTAAGCAATCTCCTTCATATGCATTCCCGATTTAGAAAAAAAATACTAATTTTCTGGGTGTGTTTAAAGAAAACAAAAATGCATAAGATAACCGTTAGAAGATAAATATTAAACTGAATATACAAAATTATTCCAGTTCCAAAAGTACTCCTGGGTGAACATTTGGCTACATGTTTTTATCTAGTGAAAAGAAAAACACGTTCAATTTTACCCAATGTTGCAGTGAGTTACCTGCTAATATGCCATCCATAACCCTTTGAAACAGGCTGTTTAGTGTCCCTAACACATGCAAGGGGCCAGGCCCTGAATCTGCCCAAGTAACCTCTGCAGCACATGGAAAGAGAAATAGAGGTAACTAGTCGTGTCTCAGAGCTTTATGCTTGAACTCACGTGAATATTCATTTCAGTCCAGCAGCTCTAAGGCTTTTTTACTGTGTATTTGGGGACGTGCGTGCTGAGTAATTTCTACACAAATAGCAAGATCCAAAGCCACTGTTTCACAGCAATTCAGCAAAGAGTTATCATTTCATACTGCCATGAAATCACTTAATTCAGAGCTGATGGTGGGGGTTCTTTAATTAGGTTAGAAAATCTCACACATCTGCGCTTTAGAAGCCTCTGTCAAGCCAGCAAATTCAATCACATGGAAGCCAGTGTCCTCCAGCTATCAGACAATTGATTTTTGCAGGATTCTGCTCATATTTAGCTTAAGGGACACGCAATATGTTCATTCAGTTGTCACTCAGTTTGCCTACATTTCATTAGGAGAAGATTTGTTGTTTAAAAAACGTTCTCAGTATTAAAATGTTTAAAAAAAGAAGCAGCAGTCGGATTATCAGCACAAGACTGCAAAATGTGAAATAAATACAAACTTGGACTAATGCAAAAATACATGTTGGTTTAAGTGGGAAGTACAGACCTAAATAAGGCCTGTAGGATTACGCCTATTTAATGCAGACATGTACAGAATTATATGAGCATACACACCCATAAACATACACATTTACTTGCCCCCTCTTTCTCTGCCTCTCCCCATACTGTAAAGATTCATCATCTCTGAGTCATTAAACTCTTTGGAAGTGAAACTGGGTTCAGTTAAAAAAAAAAAGGATCAGGTTACGAATCACTATTTCTATAAATGACAGCAAATATAAGGGGACAGGTTTTCCTCAGTTAATACAATGCAAGGTAAACATAAACTAAGGTGGTTGGTATGAGAGAGAAGAATCTGTTGCGAACAGTCTAAATGAGGAAAGTTTTGGGCAAACCCTTTCTGTATCTATGGTGTTAGTCTTACACATAGAAGTGGTACAATTTTAGACAATTTTAAATTTATGCAAATCAGAATTAATTTACTAACATATGAATGGAAATACGGTTCAATACCCTTAATCCAAAAAGTAGCAATAGCCTCGGAAGTTATTTGGTAGAACTGGATGCGTAGGCAGAATCTAAAATAATTCACTTCACCTAAAATTACTGATTTCAAGATACAAGAATTTTAATCCCCTCCTCTTTCACTAAAAATTAAATTTTAAAAAAGCTACTGTGTCATTTGTCTTCATGGAATATATAATCAGTGCCTGCAAAAGTTGACATGCATTGTAATATTTTCTCAATGAACTGCACTTGCATAGATCTGGTTCCTTCCAGTTTCAAAGCATCGTTTGAAATGTTTTCTCCTTATGGAATTTGATATTGATTTTCACACTAAACACAACTAATACATTGCTTAATATAGAATTCACACTTAATGGGACATCAATCTTTCCCGCATAAAATGAACTGGAGCCATTTTGGCAGCTCAGCAGTTTTCCTGTTAAATAAGGTGGCAAGGTCATCTGAAACTTGGAGTACCAAAGACTTGTATAAATAAATTTAGCAATCATTCAATAAATTATACATGAGAAGCGCACAGTACACTGTATGTTTACATATTAAAAAGTGCCACAGAGATGGCTGTGAAAAAGCGCAGAGAAACATAGTACTTATTCTAAAGGCACAATGAACAGTCAGACCTTCTCCAGTATGTTTCCATTTTAAACTCGCTCAGCAACGTTGCTTAGGGCATCTACTTCCAGAGGCAATTCACTCTTGAATGAAGAGGAGGGATTCGAAAACTTAAAAGGCCACAGAGGAAAACCTATAGAATCCTGAAATATGGACATCAAAGTAGTAACGCTACTACAGTCTTCAGCTTTGCCACACTATATCCCACTGTCTTACATAACAACATGAACTCCTTTTTATAAGCCTGACATACATGAAGATAAATAGAAATAATGCTTTGCCACTTTCAGAGATTAAGCAGTATCCAGCATGTGTTTTAACCAAGGCTAAAGACCTCGAGGTGATCTAAACGCAGGAAGTTCAGCTAATTATACTCTGCTTTTTTTTTTAAAAGAAAAAAAAAGTAAACGTTACCTCATTGGTAAGGGCATTTCTTTTTGTTTTCCTCTCATGGTGTATGCACATCTGTGTGTGGGGGGGTGACTGTGTGTATAAAATATATAGTAGGAAGAGAATATTTGTTCCAGTTGAGGTGGTCTGTGAAATCAAGTAGATCAGATACTAACTTGATTTGGCACCAATGTATGGATGCACGGAGACATATCCACAGGATGTATGCATTGCGAGATGACAAGAGACATTTACAGCCTAGAATATAAGAGCAGGGCTGCCTCAAGTGACATCACCAGATCAACTGCAGCGTCAACCAACTCAGATATATTATCCTGCACACCACTGCTTTCCTAGCTCCTTTCCAGCCATCAGAAAAACATTTGTGAGCACAAATATTATCGTATATTTCCAAACACACGCAAGGCACACCACAATACCCAAAAGCGAACAAGAGTAACTGTGGGGTTTACGGACTGATCGAGACATTCATAATTTTTCTTTACAACAACAAAATTCATCTCCATAGAAACCGGGAAGCAAGAAACTACAGTAATAACACTAAAGTAAATGTCACATCAGGTTAGTCAGCAGAAGGCAGGAAAGGGGATTTTGCTCCAGTTAGAAACTAGCAAGGCTTGCTGCCCCTTTTGCTCTTCTGCAAAGGGTATCTGTACTGAAGACAGACTTACTGACAGATTTCCAGTGCAAGATAATGATGTGGTTTCCTGCTATTTCCACTGCAATTTACTCGTAAGGTGGTCAGATCAATGGCATGTTTACTTACAGGCATTTGTTACAGCGAAGCTGTTAGCTGTTTCAATGTTGTCTACATGAGGAACCAAATTAAAAGGTGCTTCGGATGCATTGGGGCTGGTGTTATGAAGAAAAATTGCTAATCGAAAAGCAGTATATTCCTGATCTGTGTTCCTGATGAAGAGACCACCTACAAAAAAACAGAAAAAAAGCAAAAAGCAAAGGAAGCAGGGTAAATTACTTGCAAGCTACTTACTATCTTGTAACACCAAGCAACTGTCTCTCCCAAAGCTGCACAGTAATGCAAGTCCTAAGACTTTAATGCATAAGGAACTAATCATATTCGTAATCACAACTGCTGCCTTTAAGTCACTGTCCTCAATCGATTTTAACCTCCCTGATGCTTCTTTTCTGACTTCTCAGTTTCCAGCCTTTTCATACATAAATACCCAGATTTGTCATGATTACAGTGACCTTTGAAAGTGTTTAGCCTTCATCTCTCTGATACTGAACACACTGGTACATCAGCTACTCAACAGCCTCTTACATTAAGTGGCGGGCTGATTAAGGGGAACGATGCCTTCTGGATTAAAAAAAGAAAAAAAAAAAGAAAATACCAACTCAGTGTAGGATAATCTGCACTGAACAGGAATATAATGAACTTTGCTCGTCTGCAGCCATGTGCAGGCAGGGAGCAGCTCAGCCTTATTAGCAGCATCTTTACGAGTCCACGAGAAATGATGCAGTGATGGAGCTGAGCTGGAAAGAATTCAGAGAGCTGCGTCCCATCCGAAACACGTCCAAAGGGAGGGATGCAGGAGACGATGGGAAAGGGGTGAGGAGGGGGCACAGGACTACACGGATAGACCTACAAAATCCTAAACTTTCCAACTAGGAGAAGGGAAAGAAGGGCAGTATTGCCTTTTACCCCCCACCCCTGCCGGGTACGGCAACCTCCGGTGCACCGAACTCGCCATCCCTCCGGGAGCCAGGCAAAAGCGGGGGGTGTCGGAGGGGGCTGAAGCAGCCCAGGGGCACCAGCCCCGAGCCCCTTCCTCCCCTCTCGATCCTACACACCCCGGAGCTGGAACGAGTTCTACAAAAGACAAGCATCCTCCCTACCACACGGGAAGACACACGTATATATATGTATACACACGCACACGGAGGCATGCATACACAAATACACGCGGATTTTTGGTGAAGGCAGGGAAGTGGGATGAGTGGTGGAGGCGAATACTGCAAACTGCCTTCAGAGCCACCTTTCCAACTCACTTCGCAAAGGATTGAAGCCCTGGACACACGCACACAGCCCAGCGCAGCGCTTACCTATTTGCACACTGCTAGGAAAAGCTCCCATTGCTAGTCCCCAAAAGCCAGAAAACAACAAGACAAGCTGTCTGCAAATTATCCTCATCTTCTCTTTCGCCTCTCTGTCTCGCCTTCTCCCGCTCGCTCGCTAGATGCTGCTCAGAGAGGCATTGAGGACGAGGTGGCTACGAACAAAATCAAGAATTTAAAAAAAAAAAAAAAAGAAAAAGAGGGAAAGAGGAGAAAAAGAGAGGTTTCCTCCTTTCTTTTTCTTTTCTTTTTTTTTTGTTTTAGTATTTGTTTGCTATTCTCTGCCGCTCGCTCGCCGCCTCTCTCCCGGCCGCCGCCGCCGCCGTTTCAGCACGCCATCCCGCCGCGCCGGGTTTTTCCCGCAGTCTCCATCGCCGGGGAGCGGTTTCTGTCCGGCTGCAAATGTTGCACATGCAGAAGATGGTGGTGAGTTTGGCGGCGGGGGGGAGCGTCTAGTGGCGGCGCGGCGCGGCGCGGGCAGACATGCGCCGTGCGCCCCCCCCCGTCACCGCCGCCGCCGCGGGCGGGGAGCGGCCGGGCGCGTTCCGCTCCGCACCGCCCCGCGGAGCCGCCCGCGGCCTCGGGCGCGCACTGCAGCGCCGGCGGTCGGGGCACCGCGAAAGCGACGGGGTTGCTTTTGTGGGTTTTTTTCATCCCCATTTTTGCCGCTCGCACATCCGCGGGCGCGCAGCGGCGCGGAAGTTTGAGCCGCGGGCGTAGGGCGAGAGGGGCAGGCAAGGTCACTGCCGCGGGCTTTGCGCGGGGCGGGGGAGGCACGGCCGCTGCAGCCCGTCGTGCGCGCGGCTGGGGCTGGTGTCATTAAGTACCAATTATTATTAATGAAGGTGGCAGGGCGCATCTGCATGTGCTGAGCAGCTGCGGAGCGGGGGGACGCGGCTGGGCAGGCCTGCACCCTCCCTCTCCCGGGGGGCACACCGGCGGACGGGCAGGGCGGGGGGGGCTCCGCGCCTTGCGCGCTCCGCTCCGCACGGGCGGAGCGGGACCGACCCCCTCCTCGCTGTCGGGGTTTGCGGCAGAGGCTGGAGCAGAGGGACAAGCGCAGGGAAGCGCTCAGCGCTGCTGGGCGCTCCCGCCAGCAGGAGGGAGAGCGAATCGAAGGAAAACTTCGCCGCTCCTATGCCGCTGCCTTTTCTCTTTTTTTTTTTTTTCCTTTTTTACTTTCTTTTTTCTTTTTTAGGTGGGAAAAATAATGGAGCTTTTTTTTGTGTCTAGACCCTTCTTTTTAATGCCTTTGGATTTTTCTTTCCAAGCTTTGGAAGTTCCCCAGTGCGGCTGCCAGAGGTCTGGGGATATTGCAGTTAATAATTAAAAGATATCTATAATAAATGATAGGTAATGAAATCATCCAACAATAGCTGCATGTCAGAGAAGGGAGCTTCTAGTTTTACATGTGGCTCTGCAGAGAGATTTCTGTCAGTCACAGAAATGATTGGAGCTCCCATAAATTAATTTTAAAATGTTAATTGGTAATATGAAAGAATATTGATTTTTAAGGTGAACTTTGTGGCTCTGTGTTCAAACGCACACACTTGCTCCAAGGGCAGCGTTTTGCCTGCTTTCACTCAGGTTTTCTTTCTTAGTTTATTACTATAGCCCATGTCCCCATGCTCTCCTGTTTTGGGGTGAAAGACACCCCCTTTGATTGCTGCAGAAGATGACGGTGATTTCTGAAGCATGATTGTGAGTTCCTTAGCGTCAACCACATACCCCAAAAAAGCAAGCAAAGAACGTTGAAAACAGATATATTTATATATATAGATATAGATATATATAAACTTATCTGCATGGGCATGTGTGACTGTGTGCGTGACTCTGTGTGTGTGTGTGATTGGGAGAGTGTGGAGTTCCTGTAAATAAATTACTCTTTGAGAGATTTCTTTGCAGATCAATGGCAAACAGACTTCACCTGCATTTCAGAATACTCATTCCTTTATTTTTCAGTAAGTCCTCTACTTCCTTTTACTTTCCCGCCACGTATTCCCATCCTTCCTCTGAATCTGCAGGCTTGTGCTTCACATTATTTACCCATGGCTTTTTGTGACCTCTGCTTTTGCGCTTGTTTGTCTTTCTTCTTCCTTGCCTTGCCTCCTTCATCTCCCTAAATTCTCCCCAAAATTTAGTTCCTGCTTTCTTCCATCCTTTAGCATTTTATTTTTTCTCTTTGTAAATCCAAGTAAAAAGTAATGAAAATGGAACAGTATTTCCATTCCTTAACAGCTGTCTGGTTCTTCACCACTAGGAGCAAGTGAACTTGGAAACAGGTAAAACATTTAGTAAATTTGGTGACACACACTCATGTGAATTGATGCCAAATATGTATAAAAGGTTAGGGTTTTAGGCATATGTCCATTATAGTGCCACAGTAAGTTACTGCCTACCAGCTGAGCTAAGGAACATGCTTTGGTCTTTTTCAAATAAAATGGTAGCGTGTTACCTTAAATCTAATTTGAGAGCCCACAAGGAACCATTTCATACAATGGTCTAATCTGATCTGACCAAGAGTCTCACCCAGCAGTTCCTACATCAAGTCTGTAATTTCTGTTGGAGTGAGAACGTATATTTTAAGTGAAACATCCAATCTTGATTTAGAGACTTCAAGGGACAGGAAATCCATCACTTTCCTGGGATAGTTGTTCCAGTTGTCACCTACTCTCATTTGTTAAAACCTGCATTTGTCTAGCTTTGGTGTCTAGTGTTGACTAACAGAGATGAACCCAGTGTTCCTGTAAGAGCATCACTCAGTGCTATTCCTGGAAATAATCCCATCCTCTACTTAACACTCCCCTGCTTAGACATCTCAGGATCATTTTTGCAGCTATGGAAAGCAGAGGAAAAAAAGGGGAAGAGGCCACCACAGCAATTTCGTTTAAAAGACATAAGGGGGAAAAAAAAAACCAAAACGACTTGCAGTGTCAAAGGGGAAAAATCCCATTTCAGTAAGTTTTGAGAAATGAATGGCAAATGATCAAGTAATTGATCACAATGTTTATCTTACAGAAAAAAAACTGGAACAGGAAAGGCAACAGGGATATAATCAAGATTAAGGCTGGAAGGAAAGAAAGGTGAGGTAAGTTTTTAGACTCACTGCTGCTCTGCTGGGTTAACCTTGGCTGATTGCTGAGTGCCCACCAAGTTGCTCTCTCACTCCCAACAGGACAAGGGAGAAAATAAGATGAAAAGGCTCACGGGTCGTAATGAAGACAGGGAGATTGCCCACCAAGTACTATCACAGGCAAAACAGACTCAACTTGGGGAAAATTGATTTAATTTATTGCCAATGCAGAATAGAGTAGGATGCTGAGAAACAAAGACAAAACTGTAAAACACCTTCCGCACACACCTCTCCCCAGGCTCAACTTCACCCCTTCTTTCAAGACTCTTCTCCCTCCTCCGAGCAGCGCAGGGGCATGAGGAATGGGGATTCTGGTCAGTCCGTAACACTTGTGTCTGCCATTCCTTTCTCTTCATGCTTTTCCCCTGCTCCAGTGTGGGTCCTTCCCATGGGGTACAGTCCTTCAGGAACAGACTGCTCCAACGTAGGCTTTTCATGGGCTGCAGTTCCTGACAGAAAACCTGCTCCTGCGTGGGCTCCTCTCCACAGACCACAGCTCCTGCCAGGAGCCTGCTCCAGCACAGGCTCTCCAAAGGCTTCAGCTTCCTTCAGACATCTCCACCTGCTGCAGCATGGGGTCATCCACAGGCTGCAGTGTTGATATCTGCCCCACCATGGTCTTCTCCACGGGCTGCAGGGGAATCTCTGCTCCAGCGCCTGGAACACCTCCTCCTCCTCCTTCTTCGCTGACCTTGGTGTCTGCAGGGCTGTTTCTTTCCCATTTTTCTCACTCTTCTCTCTGACAGCTGCTGCACAGTGTTTTTTGTCCTTTCTTAAATGTGTTATCGCAGAGGTGCCACCATCATCACTGATGGGCTCAGCTTTGGGCAGCAGTGTGTCTGTTTTGGAGCTGGATGAAACTGGCTCTGTCCGACATGGTGGCAGCTCCTGGTGTCTTCTCACAGAGGCCACCCCTGCAGCACCCCCCTCTCCCAAATCCTTGCTACGTAAACCCAATACAGCTGTACATTGCCAAGCAAGGGGAGACCAGAAGGGAGAGTTTGTGTGTTTTCCTGGTGGCTGCTGGAGAGCAGCTGCATGAAGCCACTTCTGAACTGGGGTCCCTGCCTCCCCCTAGTTCCCTTCAGGCAGACTGTGAAGGTCATGGTAGGTGATTAAGGGAAAGAGGGACAGATATCTGAGTTACACAACAAAATATCAGAGAAATTAACAAATGATTGTAAATATTTTATTGAATGTGTAAAGAGCATGGAGGGGATAGACTAGAGGGGATCTGGAGAGGGACTGCTGGTTGTTGGTGGCGAATGCGTGCTTTGCCTTAGGGCACGTTAGCAGCTTGCATTGGCTTTGCCTGGAGGCCACTACTAGAGTAGAATTGCTCTTTAGAGCATCAGCCGAGAGGCTGACTGTCTGCTGCAGCACCTAGATAAATCCTGCTGCAGAAGATGCATGAATATGATGTTTTTTCCCTCTGGCAAGGATTGGAAACCTTTGGCTATTTTCTTGATCAGATAGATAGTTTTGTAATTGGACTAAATATATTTATGAAAAGACCCCGCAGGAACCAGAAGAATTGAGAAGATCTGTGCTAGAGAAGAAATGAAGGCTGTTATGTTAGCTAGGAGGAATAAAACTGCAGAGAAGATAGCAGAGGCATTCACCTCATGGGAATCCCAGAGGAAAAGCAGGATATGAAGGAGACAGACACTGCAGTATGGACAGAGTTTGTGATGCATGTGTACCGATAAATACCCATGTGCTGAAGTAGCAACTTTGATTCATGTTTCTATGTTCTTGCATCTAAAATGCAAATCCCAGCTACACAGTCTATTAAAAAGGCATGTAATTATGTGTCTGGAGACACGTAACTTTGTGAGGGAGAAGAGGACTTGACTGAAAAAGGGGAAAGTGAAGCTGTACTAATTCTCAAGGACAGGTTGAGACAATTGAGAGTACAGAGAAGAGGAAAGCAGAAGAGTGACTTCACTAGCAAGAGACACAGGGGTCCACCACCACCCCTTCCCACCAGGTTCCAGGTGCACCGAGGCAGTGACAGTGTGAAAACACACAACACCCTGACCCTGGCCTGTGTGCTGGTGCTGCTAAATGAGCTCCTTCAGAGTAGGCAAATGTCTGTGCCCCAAAGGCTCCCCGTGGCACAACCATCTGGGCACAGAGTTTTGTCCTAAAACTGGATTCAGTCATTTAGATTAGTCTTGCTTCAAATGCAATTCTCATTACAACTTTCACTGTGTGGTCACTGGAAATGGTTCAGCAATAAATGAATGATGGAGCAAACAATTGACTCAACACCCTGTCCTTTCTTAGTCCTTTCTTGCCTTATGAAATGTTGTAGACTGTAAGCTCTGGGACAAGGCTATGTCTTTCATGAAGTGCTTAGCCCTTCTGGGCAATAAAAAGTAAATAAAATGCAAATCATCTATGTAGAATTTTTTACACTCCACCCTTTGGCATGGTCTCACATCACCTGTTGAAGTGATACTATCAGTACTGAATAGATTAGCAGTGCACCAAAACAAGATACAGTTTCCTTTCAAGAGCAGAACTCATTTTCAGGAAATGGCTTTACAGTGTTTTCTCTCATTTTTGTTTTTATTGACTTATTTTTCATTCGTCTGATTTCTAGGGTAGACAGAACAGGTAATTATTTTTAATAGTGCTTCTTGTTAAGAGTGGTGTGTTGATACTGAAACAAGTGTGGTACAATGCATTTGGCTTTGATTAAGTTCATCCACTGGTCCCACTCCTTTCCACCATGCTGTATGCTAACATCATTCTTTGCAAACTTATCGACCGTCAGAAATTAAAGTGATATGGTGAGAGACCTTGACCATGAAAGGAGAGGTTATTGTGGTCATCCCATGTAGGTAGATTAGGGTACGGCGACCGGAAAATCTCGGGCTGTAACGGAAGGTAGGCGTGGCGAAAGAAGCAGGATGTGTCATTATCGTGTGAGTTCGTACGGGACAAGACGACTATATAAGGCTGTTGCGCAGTTAAATAAACGCCATTTGTTGCATCCTCACATTGGTGTCAGCGCTCTATGGCCCTGGGGTGCGGATAGCCTCAGGCCAGCCAGCAACCGAACGGAGCTTGCCACAGACAAGCGGCAACAAGTGGTGACCCCGACGTGATTGCTGGGCTGGCGGACCGCAGGCGGTCGGAGTGGGTTCGCGAACCATGGAAACCTTGATAAAGGTGATTTCGTTACTGGGCGGGGAATTTAAGATTTCTGTGAAATCGAAAGATGTAGCCCAGTGTGTGGACCGTCTCGTTAAAAGGGGGGGGCGGTGGCAGGACCGGCTGATTGTTTACAGCCGAATACCTGGGAGCGGTGCTCGATGCAGCTCGCTGAGCGAGCTATGGCAGCGGGTTCTGCCAAAGAATTAAAAACATGGGGAGTTATCTTGTGGCTGCTATGGGCTGCGCGGGAGGACTGGGCGACATGGGATGCGGCTTGGACGTGTTTACATGGGGTCTACCCTGACCAAGACAGAAGTGGCAGTGGTGAAACTCCTCCAACATATACTCTCTGAGAGAGGAATTAAATACGATGAAGCTGCGTTAAAGCAGTTACTGTTCTGGGCAAAAGATAAAGGACATTTTACAACCTTTAATGATGTCTTTGAAGTGCCTTTATGGGAGAAGATTGGTGACTCTCTCTGGAATGCGGTGTCAAGTGGTGATAAGGAAGCCTTTAAATTGTCTGCTACATGGAGGCTGGTAAGCAAAGCGTTAAAAGGAATAAAAGCAGAGAGAGAAGTCACACATTCAGCTTTTATGGCTTTAGGACCGCAGACGTCTACTACCCCCTCACGGTTTGCGGGATCAAAACCTCCCACGGCCCCGGTGGCTGTACCGGTGGCAGCTCCTTTATCACCGTGGGTACAGACGGCTCCGAAAAAAGCTGAGGAGCGGGGAGCGAGTAAAATAGATACAGATCCATCAGAACCGGTAGTGCACCCTAAAACATGAGCTCAATTTGAACTAATTGATTCAGACGCTGAACAGGAGACTTGGCAGAAACCCCCTCCCTCTCATTGATCTCTCTACGGATGAGGCTGAGCAGGAGGACAAGAAGGAGGGTAAACATGCTTTGTACCCACCTTTACCGGATTCGCCATTTATGGAGTCAGCAGTACCAGAGTCACAAGGACTTAAAGGACTGTTACCATCACGAAATGGACTCGAACTTGACATGACAGAGCTTGGTAGACGACTGGAAGAATTAAAGACGGAATTGCAGCAGCATTGTTCAGCCAACGCCTCGGGACACGTGACTATGTCTCCCCCAAAACCCCCCTCTGTGTTCAGGACAAGTATTAGGGCCACCTCAACCTCCTTTACAACTCCCTACTCCACCTTTAGATCAGGGCGGGGGGGGGAGGTTTGCGTCCATCTGGTAATGTGGGAGGGGAGGGAGAGGGTCAGCGTCCGCCCGCGTATACAGGGGAAGGGGGGGGAGGTGAGGGAGGAGTGAAATGGAAAGGGGTCATTCGAGGTGCGTTATTAGAAGGAGTTATAATTCCACAAGCATATCCGGTGATTGTGGGTGCGGGTCCTGAGGGAAGAAATATTTGGCAACTGTTAGATTGGAAAATTGTAAAAGAAGCATTACCACTATAGTTAGCGAAAGACAACACAGGTGAGGACTGCAGAAAAGTTGTTGCAGGGATGGCAAATAGTAATGCCACCTTAACTGAGCTAATGGATGCTTGTGAGAAAGTAGGAACCACCACATTTCAGATGGAGCATTTAGCAAAAACTTTTGCGGCGGCAATTAAGGTAGTTCATCGTTGTCATACATGCGAACAGGAAGGTCACTTTAAGAAAAACTGCCTTAAGAAGTTGAAGCTGAGTGGGAGAGATAACTCTGTTTTGATGTGTCATTGCTGTGGGAAGCTGGGGCATTTTGTGAAGCTGTGCAGGTCTCAGTATAATGCTCAAGGTCAGCTGATAACAACCAGCTGCAGAATACAGGGAAACTGGAGAAAGAACATGGGGGGGGAATCGTATGCTGACACAAATGAATCTTCCCAACCAGTTCCAGGCCTATGCAGTTAACTCGCAGCCCAAACTGCAGGGAGCGCAGGACTGGTGTTTCCACGCAGGGTTAACCTGTGCGGCTGCCAAGCCTTGGACCTGTGGCAAACAGGGATAATGCTAATGCTGATTGTCAAAAGATCATTGAAGCTTTACCTGGAAAAACAGATTTGAATGCTATGATAAAGGCATGTGCAAAAGTGGGTACTGTGGAACATAAGGCTCAAGTTATGGCTGCGGCCGTACTTGGGGCTTACGTCGTCACAATTGCAGTCTCTATTCCAATTATTAACAGGGGACACAACTTTAACGGCACCACGACACACTACTTCAGAGATACAGCAACTGATTACAGAAATAGAAAGCAGGCTACATTCCAAATTTGTACATCATATTGATTTGAATCAGGAAATACAAATTATCACTTTGTTTGATAGGCAAATTCCGTATGCAATAATTGGTCAATGGAATTCAGAATGATCAGATTCGTTACAGAGCTATTGGCACAGATTATTCATCAAAGGACGGATGCGATGTCGGGAGCTTGTGGCCAGAGATCCCTGCATCACTAACCGTTCCTATTGCAGCTCAATATTTTGAGTGGTGTATGGCTAATAGCTTTGCTTTGCAAACAGCTATGGAGAATTTCTCGGGACAGGTTGTTTACCACTTGCCCTCCCATCCTGTTATAAAATTGAGTGTGGAACTTCCAATTGCCACAGGAGTGTGGTGCGCAGACACTCCTGTGGATGGAATTACCATTTTTACGGATGGATCTGGGAACACAGGCAAGGCGGGCCTTGTCTGGTATTCTGATGGCAAGTGGGAATCTATGGTAGTACAACAAAAGAGTTCACCTCAGGTGGTAGAATTACGAGCTGTATTAGAAGTATTTCAGAATTTTCCCATTCCCTTTAATTTGATTACTGATTCAGCATATGTAGCTGGCATTATAAAACAATTGGATGGATCTGTTATAGAGCATATATGTAATCAGTGTGTTTTTGAATTGCTGCGAGCTCTGTGGCAAGAAATTCTAATCCGAACTGCATTGTTTTATGTTTTACATGTAAGAAATCATACTAATTTGCCTGGGTTTATTGCAGAAGGCAATGCTCGAGTGGACTCTTTGTTTTTTCATCCTAAAACAACACTTTGTACCAGAGTGGAAGCAATAGCACAATTGCTTATCAAAGTACATAAAAGGATTACAGACATTACCGGACTAGACTCAGATGCTATCTATTTACCTATCAGAAAGGAATATCTACAGTGGTTAACAAATCAGTCAACTCTTTTTCAAATGGCCTTACAGGACTTTACTGGACAATTGGTAACACATTTGCCAAGAGATAAAAAGCTACAGTTTATTTGCAAACAGGATTGGGAAGAAAAACCTATCAGATCAGAGATACCTGTGACTGGACTAACTGTTTTTACTGATGCAGGAAAGCGATCACATTCAGCAGTTATTACCTGACAAAAGGAAGGACAATGGAAACATTGCAAATTCTCAGGACAAACTGAGGACTCATTGCAGACACTTGAATTTTTTGCAATATATCAGGTTTTTGTAAAATGGAAGGATTTACCTGTCAATATTGTAACAGACTCTCTTTATGCAGCAGGCATTGTAAATCGAATTGAAAAAGCTTTTATACGACCATATACGCATATAAGAAATATGCGACTTTACACCATTTTGCTACAGTTGCATCAAGCAATAAACCTCAGAGAGATACCTTATTTTGTCACCCACATTCGTAGTCATCAATTTGATCAAGGTTTGAGCATTGGAAATAATAAAGCAGACACACTTGTGTCCTATACGCAAATATCACCAAATTTATTTGAACAAGTACACCTATCCCATCAATTCTTTCATCAATCAGTGAAAATGGTAGCGAAACAATTTCACCTCACCATGGCACAAGCATGTGAATTAGTTAGTGTTTGTCCTAGTTGTCAGAAAATTGGCATGGGAATTGGAATAGGGGTAAATCCTCAAGGACTGAGTGCGTTGCAACTGTGACAAATGGATGTTACTCACATTGCAGAATTTGTAAGGCTCAAATATGTTGATATATCTGTTGATACGTTTTCACATGTAATATGGGCAAGAGCACAAACTGGGGAAACAGGTCGTCATGTCAAATGACATTTACTTGCTTGCTTTGCAAGTCTTGGGGTTCCACAACAACTTAAGACTGATAATGGACCAGCATACTGTTCACAGATTTTTCGTCAATTTTGTCAACTATGGGATATTACACATGTCACTGGGATTCCTCATTCGCCTACGGGTCAGGCGATTGTGGAACATGCTCATAGTACATTGAAACAGCTTCTGCAAAAACAAAAAGGGGGAGGGGAAACTGAACCTTCTGAGAGACTTGCAAAAGCTGTTTATGTACTTAACCATTTAACTTTAGCAGGAGATAAGGAGCGACCCCCAGTTGTAATACATTGGGAGGCAGTTCGACAGGGAGCAAGCTATGTGAAAAACAAAGGCAAAGTGTGGTATAGGGAACCAGGTACTAACGAGTGGTTAGGACCAGGGGAACTATTACTAATGGGTCGAGGTTATGCTTCTGTCTCTACAGGCACAGGAGTACGGTGGTTTCCGATCAAGTGTATTAAACCATATGTGGAGGTGGGATTTAGATCCAGAGATCCGACAGAGAGTAGCAGAAGACAGCAGGGCAATCAGGGATGCAGCAGGAAATAATTGGCTCAACAAAATCCTGCAAGAATTAGGTGGATTGTCTCTAAAAGGATGGTTAGCCACATTATTAGAGGGAATAGTTTATGTAGTTGTGATTATAGTTATCATAGGGATCTGCGTGGGTTGTGTTAAGACAATCATTGAGAATAGTATATGGAAGTAGTGAGATAATAAATCTAACTACTTCCAAAGGGGGAAATTGATACCGGATGGTTTAGCAACGGTTTAGCAAGAGTAGGCCTCAGAGTAGGCTCTAAAAGGCCTGATCTGTGTTACCTTTAAACAGAATCAGCTTTCCTGTCAGTAATTTTCCTTTCAGCTAGAATAATAGAGAATAACAGTATGTTCTGAAGTAAACTACATGTTTTGTAGATAGAGTCTGCTTATGGGAATGTTTATAATAGGCATTATCCTACTTGTGTTACCCTGTTGGTTTGCATGTTTGCAGAAAACTGTACAACGAATGGTCAATACAGCCTTTGTGGCTCAACAAATGAGAGCAGGATTTATGGGTAACCAAGGCTGGGATTCTCTGACTGGGCTCTGCGAGACACAGGAAACCAGGTTTGAGTAAGAAACAAAAACACAGAATTAAGATTCTTGGGGAGGGGGAAGGATTCCCAGCCGTAATTCCTGTCAACTACCAATCTCACATTTTACATCGCCCTCTTTATTCTTTAAATCATTTTGCCCGGGGAGACCAAGAGCGTGCCCCAATTGAGCGACATTGGGGTCCAGGGGTGCCAGAAGTGGGCCCCCCAGTGAAGGTTCGGTTCCCTGGGACAGCGGAGTGGGAAACAGGTTGGGAGCTGCTACATCACGGGAGGGGGGTATGCCGCCATCAAACAGGATGATGTTATACAGTGGGTCCCTACACGCTGTTTGCGCCCTGATTTAAAACAAAATCCTAACCCGAAGTAATATGTACTCTGTCCGAGCTTTATGTTTTGCAGGAGTACCTGTGGGGGAAGCCGAAACAGCACCAGCCTCGACCTTCAGACGTGAGGAGTCATGACAGTACAGAGAGTCTGGTAAAGCGGCGGGGCGCCAAGAAAGATGAGGAACAGCGACCGTTGCTGAGTGAAACAAAAGCTTTGAACAATGCGCTCATGATTAGCTTGCTTTTGCTTTGCATCTCAGGAGTTGCAGGGGAATCTTACTGGAGAACCTGGGCTCGGGATGTTGTATCCGCCAGCTACGCTTACGCTTTGATGCAAGGCTCCAGAATCAGCGATACGCTTTACTTTGCGTGACTTGAAGCATGGGGAGGGGGAAATGTAGGTAGATTAGGGTACGGCGACCGGAAAATCTCGGGCTGTAACAGAAGGTAGGCGTGGCGAAAGGAGCAGGATGTGTCATTATCGTGTGAGTTCGTACGGGACAAGACGACTATATAAGGCTGTTGCGCAGTTAAATAAACGCCATTTGTTGCATCCTCACATTGGTGTCAGCGCTCTATGGCCCTGGGGTGCGGATAGCCTCAGGCCAGCCAGCAACCGAACGGAGCTTGCTGCAGACAAGCGGCAACAATCCCATGGAAAAAAAATCCTGATTATGCTTTAAATCACGCTGATATCAGTCAGGATTATTTCAGTTTCAGAAAAATGTGGTAACACTGATATAATTAAGAGCTGCTGTATTGTTAGACTTAATGTCCATTTGGAACAGTATCCTATGCCTAGTATTAACTGATAGTGGTTTATTAGGGAAGAGTATGAGAAGCTGAGCAGTCCCTCATTTAAACTTGAAGGGACTTTGGGGAGGTTCTTCCTTGCTGAGTGCTCTCACCTTCTGAGAACCAGGGCTTTAAAGTTTCTAAACTGAAGATTTCGTAGAGATCCTTGCATTGAACAGTTGCCTACAATCGTTATTTCCATATATTTACTTTCACTGTCCACAGCATCCTGTGCAAATGGGCTCTATGACCCCATTCTAAGAAAGTAGTTTATTTAGTTTGTTTTAAACTTTATTTTATATTGACCACTCCCTGGCACTTCTCTAAGAAGAAAGAGGTAAAAATCATTAACATGCCATATCATCCATAGTTTTGTATACCTTTTAATATCACCCTTCAGTCACCTCTTCAAATGTGAAGAATACTACTTCATCTATTCTGACCTCCTATATCCTATAGTCTATACTATGTATAAGTCTTACCACTATTCTCTCTGCTTCTTCTTACAGCTTTCTAAAAAATAGGACACACAGAATAGGAGACATTTTTTTCAGGTGTAAAACTGGTTTCTGTTTTACTCATTTCCTTTCCTAATCATTCCTAAAATGCCATTTCCCTCTGAGCATGCAGACAATGTTCTCAGGAAACTATCCACTGTCTTCAAGATCTCTTTCCTGGGTGGTAATAGCTAATTTAGAGCCTATCATTGTGTATGTATAGTTAAGGTTATTTTTCCCATGTGCACGGCTTTGCATTTTTTTTTGATATGGAATTTCATCTGCCATTTTATTGCTCAATCAATTAGTATTGTGAGATTCTTCTTCAATACTTCCCAGACAGCTGAAGTCCCTGAGAATTTGATACAAGAGAAAAATTGGAAGCTATGCCCTTTAAATTTGATCTCTTCTTCGTTACATTTTTAATGGTGTAAGATGTTTTAATGTTTCTTCTGGTACAGATTTATAACTTGGCTTGCATCATGGGATGTACCTGAGAAAGTGTGAAAGTTTGAAGCAATGTTTCTTTCCTAAGTACAGCGTATTGCAGTAGAAAATGCCAGGCAGTTCTGAAGGATGGGGCAATTTCCTCATCAATTAGAGGTGTGCCTGTGGGGAAAATGCACCAACTTAAATGCATTCCACCTGAGCCCATCTGGCCTTGTTTATACAGTGAAAAAAAAGATCAACTTTTACTAATGCTGGTTTCTGCCCATCGCTTATAATAATTCCTGAATTCGAAGTGAGTTATTGCTAGTCATAGAATCATAGAATCATAGAATCATAGAATTGTTTTGGTTGGAAAGAACCTTTAAGATCATCAAGTCCAACCATCAACGTAGCACTGCCAAGTCCACCACTAAACCATGTCCCTAAGCACCACATCTACACATCTCTTAAATACCTACAGGGATGGCGACTCCACCACTTCCCTAGGCAGCCTGTTCCAGTGCTTGATAACCCTTTCGGTGAAGAAATTTTTCCTGATATCCAATCTAAACCTCCCCTGGTGCAACTCGAGGCTGTTTCCTCTTGTCCTATCACTTATTACCTCGGAGAAGAGACTAACACCCACCTCACTATAACCTCCTTTCAGGTAGTTGTAGAAAGCGATAAGGTCTCCCCTGAGCCTCCTTTTCTCCAGACTACTCCAGAGTACTCTGGAATAGTCATACACTCCAGTGTACGAGTACTCCAGACTGTGCTCATACAGTACCTAGTCTTCTAGCTACTGTACGAGTTAGACCAACTGCCAGTAAGTTTTCATGAAACAGTGTTTAAAATAAGTGTATTTCATTCCTGGTTTTATACTTACTCATTTGAGTACTTTTCTAAAGTAGCAAAGGAAAGGTTCCCCTGGGTATATCTGAGATGTGTGGCTGGTAATCACCTACACTGCAAAGTCTGGCCAACCTGGTCATTCCCTGAAAGGGAGGGTGCAGGTTAAGAAAGCCTATTCACCCGTATGTCTCTCTACTATGGACTGGAGGCACGCATATGGCCCTTCTGAGTCATGCAGTGCTTAAATATTGCCTTTTTTAACTGGGAGTAATATGTTGATTCTACATCTTCTAAGCAAACAACAGCCACAGTAACGACAACCCCGCCCCCCTCTGCCGCTGAAAACTTTGCAGTGAAACTGAATTTGCTGTGGAATACAATGGGAAGAAACCAGAAGAAAATAATGAGTGAGAAACTTGACTTAGATAGTTACAGATATTTGGAATGTGAATTATTAGGAATAAAAATTGTTTTTCCCTAAATAAAAAACAGTTTCTTTGGGTTCTATTGAGGGAAAAAAAAAACAAAACATGTCAAAATATCACACTTTTTCCACAAAAAAAATTGACATTTCCCCCCAAACCTTTTTTTTTTCTTTTTTTGCCAACAGTTGATGGAAAATATTTTTCATTTTCTTACCAGTTCTCATTAAAATGTTTTGCCATAACCTCTGTGACATAATGTAAGCAGCAAAATGAGGAAGATGTTGGAATAGTATGAAGAATGGCATCTGTTTGCTACCCAGAGCAGCTTGCTGTGTTGACCTCGTTGTCATTTCCTGTAAAAAAACTCCAGAGTTCACCTTTGTTTGAAGGTGGTAGTTTTTTAGCTCATTTCTCTTGTTCACCTCCCCGGTGCTGCCACACTCATGGAAGGGTGATCTGGTTTCTCTGTGGCTTGTGCACCAGTGTCACAGAATCACCACATCAGCTCCAGCTGCAGAAGCCTCGGTATCGATGATGTTGAATGAGCAAAAAGGACAAGTCTGAGTTCCAGATGTAGAGGGAGAAAGGGGATGGTAAAATTGCTGAGGAGAAGCCTCCGCCCTGTCTTTTTAACTCACGAAGTGAAGCAAGTGTGATAAAAAAATCTTTCAAGCATAATAACCAGGAAACCTTCCATGCTATTTCTATGAAATCATACGTATAGATAGAATGTAACAGCAATTTGATACACTAAATTGCTTGTAAAAATTAGTTAGAGTGAGGTTTATTGCCAATAGCAATGATACTTTTCACCTATGTCCTATGATCTAGTCTTACCTTTCCCAGTTCCTAACAGACTCGTATCTGCATGTTTGAGAGAGAAATATGCTGCCATCATACCATCTATACTTTTATATTAAAGCATTAGTTACTCACATGAAACTATTTCTCAGCTCCAGAGAAAAAAAGATCAAGCAATCTAATGCTTTTCTTAACACATACACACAGACTCTATTTTCTGCTTAATTTTCACATTAATTAGAGCTCATAAAATACTGCCTGCATTAAAAGATGCTTTTTCAGCCCACAGGTTTGGCTTTTCTGTATTCAGACTTGTATTATTCTCTCTCTGGTGGGGTTACAGTTTATCTCAAATAAATCTGTCTGTTTGCCTCAGCTCTAGCTGGCTTCCAGCACCCGTCCCCCACGCTGCAAAAGCTGCAGATCGGGTAATTGCTGCCATTCAGCTGTAGCCACGTGCTATGCGTTTGTAGAACTAGAATCTGTTTTCCTAGAAAATCAGAACAGTCTTTGATGCCTTAAGTACTGTAAGCGTACCTGATGTTTATTCAAAAGTGCATGTTCCTACAAGTATTCTGATAGTCAAGACATGTCTGTTTTTATTCAGTTGTTTCTTCTTTAAAAAATGTATAATGAAGATGAGTTATCCTAACCAGCATCAAGGTAGGTATGTCTGTTACATTACTAGGTGAAGTTAGATGAAGCAAATCAGTGCTGTAACAATCTCATCTAGCACTAAAGTCCCTTAAAAACAATTAATTTTTAAGCTGTTGATTTACTTAATACACAGTGATTCATAGTCTGTGAAGCTAGGGATTATTCATAGAAAGTTTATTCATGGAGCATCTTTTAAAACAGGTCAGACTTTGTCCTAATCATTCATGTAGACATATTTATAAAAATTATCCAAAATACATTTTGTGGCCACTTCCTCTGTCTTTAGCTGTGCTGAATAGAACTGTAATCTGCAAGTAAGCGCAAGGGAAGCAGGGGTGACTTTTGGTGAAGAAAATGCTGCCCTGCAAAAGGGTGAAATTTTCTAACCTTATGTCACTTAGAGCCCTCTTTTAAAAAATCCATAAATGGTCCTTGCTAAAGCACATCATGTGGTCATTGAATTAGAAATGCAGGGATGGAATGGATTTGCAAAGGTTACATAGTCCGGTCCCCTGGCGCTGGGGAAGGATCAAATACTCCAGAGCTTCCCACAGAGATTTTTACCTGGTACATTTTTTTAGAGTTTCTACCAAAAGACTTTCAAAAGGTGTCCTGTTCCAAGTTTTTTTCTCGCATTTTTTTTCTAAATAGATGACCTATATAGTCTTTACTGCAAGTTAAACTGGGTTCTTTTTGTCTTGCTTTCTCGTGAGCAATTGGTAACAATCGATCATTGTCTTTCCTATTAACAATCTTCCATATCCAGGAAGATTTATGAAGCCTTTACCTGCCTAGACTAAAAGAAACCCTTTTTCTGCAATCTTCCATCACAGATAATGCGTTCTGAGCCCTGTTCTCTTTCTTTCTGCTGTATTCTGCTGTATTCTTTCCAGAGTGACTACATGTGTTTTGAAGTACGGCACTGAAGGCTGTTCGTACTGCTTCAGCTGCATTCTCCCTGGAAACCAGTTGAAGAAAATGATCCTCACCCGTATCTCATCTGCAAAATTGTTGACAATATGAGATTTTTCCCTTTCCTTCCTTTGCAGTAATACTGCACTGTTGACTTACAGGTCATTTCTAACACACTTAAACTTGCAGGTCCTTTTTCCTCATATGGCATTTTAAGTGTTCATTTCTCCTTACTAGTTACTGTGCTTTGAACTTTCTTTCTTTCTTTCTTTCTTTTTTTTTTTGAATTCTGGATTACATCTTTATTATGACAGTCTTGAATTCTGAAGTTGTTCTCCAGACTTCTGTAACCCTAACACATCCTGGTTTCATCTACAAATTTTATTCATTTACTTTATAATGCATATTTTTAATGAAAATATTGAACAGAGTTGGACTTGGAATCTCTGAGGGAACCAGCTTGAAAGAAAATCCCCTTTTCGTGATGATAACTGTTCTTTGAGAAGAGCTTTTCAGGCAGTCACACACAGTCTTTATGTTTTTTTTTCATGTAGATGACATTTTCCTCATTTTCTTGTGAGAATTTAATATGGAAAAATATTAAGTCCTACTGTACTCAAGATACAGCAAATTTATTCTTCCTCTTAACCAGTATTCCAGTTATCCTGTCCAAGAAGGAGATTAGCTTGGCTTGACAGTTTGTTCTTGAAAAATCCATATTGGCTGTTTTTATTATTCTTCAGGTGCTTGTAAGTTCACCATTTACACATCTATTCCATTTTTCTATAGTCTGTAGTTTGGTGAAGTGTTCTGTTTTCTTTGGATTTGCCGTTATCCCTCTTTTAAAGGTATATAGTTTCTTCTTTTCTCAGACTATCTCCATTTAATATGACTTCTCACATGTAATCACTGATGCTTCAAATACACTGTTATTTATTTCTTTATGCACTTGGAAGTAAATTTATTCATGTTGTGAACACTTTAATATATAAAACTCGTTTAGAAATATTAGATATTGTGTCTTAACTACTAAAATTCAGATCGTGTCTTTCAAATAGTTTAGAAGGTTTAAAAGCAGCTTGAAAGAATCACCATCGTAAAACTGTGCTTCAAACTATGCTAGTGGTGTTTGAAATAACAAAATCCTGTTTCACACAGGTAGGCAGGACACTTTTAAAGCTAGTTTATTGCAGTTCTTTGGAAGTATTTCACTTTTTGTTCCTTGAAATGTTTTCTTATTGCATTATCTTGTAAGGTAAGGAGCTGAAGCAGTAGTTCAATAATGCAGTGTTTCAGGAAGAATCTTGAGTAGCGGGAAGAAAGTGTTATCCCCCAGGTGAACAGATTATTTCTTTAGAGGTATTTTGAACATATTCATGTCGTACATGCACCTGACTCATTTAGCATGTGTAAACTTTGCTGAGAGTTTTTACATTCAGGTCGGGTAAACTTCCAGCCAAATACACTCATGAATACAGAAGTAATTACTGTGCTCTAAGGACATGTTGCAATAACATTATCATTTGTCAGCAGGATACCAGTGACTGCTGTCATGGAAAATTTACATTAGCATCATTGTTAAATAGTCTGTTTACTAGTTTCTTAATGACCTGCAGCAAACAATGATTTGAACTACTTTATGAAGTTCAGTGTAGCAGGCTGCGGTTATGTTGAATGTATTTTCATAGGTTAATGGTATTAAGATAGAATCAACAGCAGCTGTCATGTCGTATGCAACCAAATCATCTCTGAGTAGGTCTAGGTGACAGTTATTTCTGTGCCACTGGTGTGGGTTAGAGATACCAGGTTAGTTTTAAAATATGTACTTGAAATGCAAGCATGAAGCGCAGGGAGGGCTCTGAAAATCCACCTCACAGGTTAGGAAAAGCAGGACTTACTAAGCCAAAGCTGCCAGCAGTCATTTGCTATAGCATCCAGCCCAGATCAGAAGTTTCTAGGATAGCAGTGTAGACAAATTGAGACTTATGTGGTTTTCTTTGTAATTATGTCTTAAGAGATACTCAAGAATCACTGAAAAGTGCTAAAAAGTTTGAAAAACAATTATTTTCTTAAATTTCTCTGGCAATTATCTGCTACTCAACAGCTGAGAATTTGGAACTTTCTTTTTAACTTTCACAAATTATGATTTAACCTGTAATCAGATGTTTATAGCAGGATTTAATTAAAACCTATTAATTGAAAAAATATACATGACTTCTGATAATGCATGACAAGTATTACGTGTATTAAATATTTGTGAGAATTCTTTACCTGAGATGTCTAACAGGTTTCACAGAGGAAAAAGTGGACTTAACACTGTTATTGGGTACACCTGATAAAAAGGAAATCACAGAATCACAGAATCAACCAGGTTGGAAGAGACCTCAGGGATCATCGAGTCCAACCGTTGCCCTTACACCACCCTGTCAACTAGACCATGGCACTAAGTGCCATGTCCAGTCTTTTCTTAAACACATCCAGAGATGGTGACTCTACCACCTCCCTGGGCAGCCCATTCCAATGTCTAATAACCCTTTCTGTAAAGAAATTCTTCCTAATGTCCAACCTGAACCTCCCCTGGCGAAGCTTGAGGCTGTGTCCTCTTGTCCTATCACTAGTTGCCCGGGAGAAGAGGCCAACTCCCACTTCACTACAACCTCTCTTCAGGTAGTTGTAGACTGCAATAAGGTCACCTCTGAGCCTCCTCTTCTCCAGGCAAATGTTCTTGGAAAAGTCAGTGTGAAGTGTATTCATTTTTCTTTATCAAATATAATAAAAAATACTGTTCCAGTTAACTTGAGAGTAAACAAGTCATAAAGAGACACTTATTCAAATGTTACTTTTGTAAAATAAGAGGGTTGTGGGGTTGTGGGGATTGTGGTCAGTCCATAACAGCGGCTCTCTGCTGCTCCTTCCTCCTCACGCTTTTCCCCTGCTCCAACATGGGCAATCCATGGTGGCAGCTTTCTTCAGGAAATACCCACCTACTGTGGCGTAGGGGCCTCCATAGCTGCACCGTGATCTATTTCACAGGCTGCAGGGGAATCTCTGCTCTGGCATCTGGAGCACCTTCTCCCCTCCTTCACTGACCTTGGTGTTCGCAGGGCTGTTCCTCTCAGTTCTTTTCTTCACCCCTCACACCGCCATGAAGAATTTTGCCCTTTTTTAAAATACGCTTTCCCAGAGGCTCCTCCATCTTGGCTGAGGGACTGAGCTGTGCCCTGTGGTGGGGCCATTGGAGCCTCTCCCGACAGCAGCCCCTGCAGCCCCCCTGCCAGCACCTGGGCGCCGACAGCAGGTATGGACAGAGAGACCAAGACATCATCAGTGATGGAAACCACAGCAGCAGGTACCATCTCGGAAATAGGTATCAGTAATTCCTCTGTGTGTATCTGTGTACACTTGCATGTTTGTCTGTGACAGCTTAGTAGTTTTCAGCTAATCACTTAATGGTATACAGAGACTGTTAAAAAGAAAACCCATAAGAAAAGTTGTGAAGAGACGTGTGCTTTTGCACAAGTTTGAATATTAACAGGAACACATTTAATAGTTTTATGAAACAATATAGGAATGATGTTATTAATGTAAGAATCTCTCATTTTATGTTACATACTAGAAAGGCTTTTGGGGAATTTTGCTAACTGTTCTTCACTCCTCCTTTCATTTTTAAGTTAAGGGTTTGTGTGTGTATGTATGTAGGTTGTGCTAACTCTTCAGCCAGCAAAATGTCTGAAACCCTCTTCATATCTTCATCATTACATTCAGTAGGCTTTCTACCCTTTTTTAAATTCTTTTGTAGATTTTATTAGATTATACAGAGCAAATTGTTTTTGTAGGAAACTGATCCTAAAGGAAAATGTCTTTGCATTTATCATGAACAATTACCGCTATTCCGTGTACACGAGATGAAATGTCTCCTCCATTTCCATCTGTTATAGTCTGCCTTGCAGTACTGAGGGCTACCAGGAGCACCGAGCAGTGCGGATTTCCACATTCAACATTTTTTAACGTTTTTGCAATTTAGGCTACAATATAGTCCCAGAAGGAGATACAGCAGCCCTGGAGAAAGGGTGCTTGATTGGTCATATAAATAAATGTTATATATATTCAAGGGCACTTAATGTGGGAGAATATTTTAAATTCAGTATTTGCTAATGTTACTGGCCAATGCATCATTGTAGTATATTCATTAGATCTCTCCATTTCCATAAAGGTTCTCGTAGGTAAAGATGTGTTGAAATATGCCACTAAATATTTACTCACTTGAGTAATGACTACACACTGAGTCAGAATTACGTGGAAAATGTTCAAAGTAATTGTGTAATGACAGTTTATGATAAATAATGTATGTCTAAAAAGGAACGAATCTAAAATCACAAACGCAGCTCCAGTTACTTGATTTTCACAGTTCTAAGTGCTTGATTTTACTATTTTAGCTGCACATACTGTAGGACTTTTCTTCTTGTGTAGAATAACACTTAGAAGGAAGTAAAAAAGCTGCTCCAACAGGGTAACTACTGACTGTCAAACTGAGAAAAAGATATTTCTCAAGCCTCATTACTGCTTACTTCAAAATTATATTAGAAACAGTACTTGTCTTTTCTTAAATTTTCCTCATAATGGTCAGTGCCTTTTGAGCACATTTATATCTACCTATATGGAAAAATGGATCTTTCACTGTTATCCAAACCGAGTAACATGATTAAAGTTTAACTAAAAAAAAAAGAAAAAAGAACAAAATATTTCTTGAGCTATAAAGGAGACAGTAACATCCATTGACAGGACAAGGGGCAACGGTGCAAGCTGGAACACAGGAGGTTCCACTTAAATATGAGGAAAAACTTCTTTACAGTGAGGGTAACTGAACACTGGAACAGGCTGCCCAGAGAGGTTGTGGAGTCTCCTTCTCTGGAGACACTGAAAACCCGCCTGGACACGTTCCTGCGTGACATGATCTAGGTAATTCTGCTCCGGCAGGGGGACTGGACTAGATGATCTTTCGAGGTCCCTTCCAATCCCTAACATTCTGTGATTCTGTGATTCTGTGAAACTTCTGAACCTAAATTATAGGCAGATTTATCTTTAAGAATAACAGCTGACATAAGAAACGTATGTTTATTTTTTCAGCAGGAACAAGCATTTTTCTACAGAAGTTGCTTGAAAACTCACAGTGTCTAGTAAGAGCACACTCACGAATTAATAGGTTATCACACAAAAAATATTGAAAGCTTTTTACTGAAGATGAAATTTACTCTCCTAATGGGAACTTATGCAAAGGCTCAGAAAGCCCATTTTTATAGGACAGGATGAGTCCTGGCTAAACTAAAGAATGAGATTTTTCAGGATGAAATCTGAGTAAGGAAGCAGTGTTGCTTACTGGAAGAAATTAAGGGATTTGCTATAGAGCAGAGGAGGGAATAATCAGAACACCTGAAAATTTGTAATACCTAGTTAGTTTATCCAGATGAAAAAAAAAATGTTCCAACCAAATACAGAATATTTTTATAAAAAACACTTTTTAAAATATAGTTAAGATTTACAAAAAAGTAAAATATTAGGTATATTTAGCTTTTTATAGTAAAATATTTGTTATCTGTAACTCAAGATCTGCCATTGGCACTAGCTGAAGATGTCATTGACATGGGAATTGAGAGCTGGGGATCTTGACCTAAGGGAACAAATACGTCCTTAATTTTAAAGAGCTTAAAACAAGAGCAGACTGAGCACTAAATATTGTATAGTAAGGGACAATTCATTTTAGCAGGCAGACTGAGACATTATTTTAATCCTTTCACTTCCTAATCTTTTATTTCATCCATATTGTCTGGCCTGCCACTGTGAGGAAGTAATTCTAATTACACTATTTATTTTCAAGCTTCGGTTCTTAATATAACTTGTCACCCTATATCTGGATACCTGTGATACCAGACAGTTTAGCAATGGTTTAGCAAGAGTAGGCCTCAGAGTAGGCTCTAAAAGGCCTACTCTGTGTTACCTTTACACAGAATCAACTTTCCTGTCAGTAATTTTCCTTTCAGCTAGAATAATAGAGAATAACAGTATGTGCTGAAGCAAACTGCATGCTTTGTAGATAGGGTCTGCTTATGGGACTGATAACAGTGTTGTAGTCGTCAATGATTCTTGCTTGCGCTTAGTCTTAGAAAATCCAAGGTCTCTGTTAAATTCCTTGCTAATTATAAAGAAGGGCCAAAGTCAAACAGGACTGTGAAAAACAACTTTGTGATGTCTAAATTAACTTGATTCACAAACTCTGGCGCTGGAGGAGAGATAAGTCCAGTGAGAACGAGAACAACATCTTCTCCTTGAGGCCACCTGCACTTGTCAACAAGAAGGCCTCGACCATGCTTGCGCAGAAGCACAATTATGGGGGGATTGCGACCACTAGAGACCCCCAGGGACCACCCAAGACCCCTTCCCCAATTTAGTACGCATGCGCAAAGACAATTACATAATGTATTAGCATATGCATAAGTTTCTTGGAATAGGTGGGCTTTTCTTGGAATTATATGAATATTCATTTTTCTACAATGTCTATAATAAGTATGCTTTTGTTTCTAGGTGTGTATGCTAGGAGGAGAGATCCCCCATGCACCCAGCACTGCAATAAACCAATGTTGGCTTTCTAAACTATCATTTGGTTTAGAGAGTTTTCTTGGTTACTATTCTGGTAACACCTGCATACCTGGCTTGAGTGTCCAGTTTAAAATATGTGATTTCAAAGTGGAAGAGAATCTAGCTCTCCCAGAAATCCTGCATCAAACAACTTTCTCCCTAATTATTCTCTCCCTAACAGATAGCCAGCACATACCTTGGAAAGTTGACTTAGTTGCTTATTGATAAAAGAGTCCTTAAGTTTGAAAAAAAAATCAAAACCTTGCAAAATGAAAACAACTTAGTGTGTTTCCTCTGCTGAGGTAAACAAACATGGAAATACCTGTGGATTAATTTATTTCTAATAGTCCTCTGGAAATAGCACACTTTTGTGTTAGTTTACAACATCCAGATGCCATTGTTTCTTGCTTTGCCAGCTTGCTTTTGCTTGGAAATCAGCAAATACCAGAACCACCTATTCTATTAATCATAAATTAGAAAATCCTAGGTTTGTTGTATCCCAAATGGAGAAAAATAAGAGAATATGAATGCTCGTTTTGGTGTTTTCCCTAGGCTTGGTACATCTTGCTCTGGAAGAGATCAAAGTCGCATCAGGAAAGCTAACCTCACAGTTTGAGAGCACTTGATCCGTGTGAGTGAAGATACTGACATATATTATGGATACAATGAGGGAACAAATATATTGAGCTAATTCTGAACCTAAAGACATGGTCAAATTGCAAAATAAGAAGTCTTGCAATGTGCCAAACTTACCAGAAAAAACAACAGAAAATGGACTGGAAGAGTATAAGTTTCAATCTTCAGCTGTTTTGCATGAAACTAAAGTTGCTGTATTGCTCCCTTGATAGCTCTGGAAAAGTTCAGTAATGACAGGGAGAGAGGAAATGTTAATGTGTAGCCATCTTCATATATGCAAAACTACTGAAAACTACAGCAAATGGAAAAGCAGACTGCTATTCAGATAAAATTTCCAGGAGACCAGTGGTGGCTTTTTCTCTTAAACAGTGTCAGTTTTCATAGTTATTCTTTGGCACTTAAACTTACACAGAGTTGGTTGAACTTTTTAGCAAAAATTGTTTCTCAAGAGTTTAGACCTATTTCCTCAGGCAGAGGAAGAAAGAAATCTTGTAGAAATTCAATGGTCTGAATTCCAAGATATTTGAAGTTGCTTTTGTTAGTAATAAAGAGTTTTCAGATTCCTTCAAGTACTGTACACATGAAGGGAACAAAGTTTACTACTTTGCATGGTGCACTAAAAAAGTTCATAATAGGAAACAAAACCCAGCCAAATACAGAAGTGGGAGCTGGCTGAGAAGTATGACAGTTAATAGTCAAAACAGTGATAGCTGAGATAGATTTAGACATATTTGAATGCTTTCCAAATGGTCAAGGCTTACTGCAGTTGCTTCAGGATTTCCTTCTTGACTCAGGATGAATCCCAAAGTGGCAGCACATCAAAGCAACCTATCAATTAGCGTGAACAGGAGTTTAAGAAATGATAATACCTAAACTTGAAAAGTTTGACTATTTGTGTATTATGTTCCCAAGCGTAGGACCAAGTTCAACCATACAATTTAAGTAAACCTTACGCATAGTGCATGTCCCCAATACTTACACAATAAGGTCTTGATCCTGTAAAATTATTTTAAGTATATAACTTCACATACAAATAATTCTACTGTCTCTGAAGAACTACTCAAAGTTAACATAATGAAGTATGGTTTGTCATGTTTCAAGAATGAGATACTAAGATGACATGTGAAGTACAAAGCTGAAGTATGGGGAAGGACCACTGTGAGCTCAACAATTTACAGGAGCAAGTGGTTTAAATCCTACATCTGTGCATCCAAAGAGCAATCTGTGAAAATCAATGGAAACAGTTGCTTGACTGATTGACTGACTGATATTATATACTTTGACCTTTACTCTAAGTCTCAGTGAACATTTACACACATTCATCATGTGGTTCATGGTTCATGCTTTTTGAGCACAGCTGTAGAACTAGGCTCTAAAAGAAGACTACATTTGTATTTGTTGTGTATTATTTAAAGGCCTCTTTTCATGGAGCCCAGCACTGTCTCTCTAACTTCTGCCTTGTGGACTGGCCTCTCATCTCGGTTCAGAATCATAACTAACATTTGTAGCGATGGAATACCAGCTTCCTGCTCAAAAGCTGTTGTTTTCAGGAAGTTAATGAGTTTGAAATGAAAATAAATTCACCCCTGAACATTTGCTGCCATGTCACCAGTTTTTCAGAAGCTTCAGCATTCAGACTCTTTCACAATAAGGAAGCCTCAAAAAGTGAACAGACTTTTTAAGAAAGAGACATATTTGCAAAATCACTGTCTCCTTTTTTTCTTCTTGTACTGCTATGTAAAATATCCAGGGGTAATTTGAGGTGTTTCAGCTATAAATGTCTGATTTAACTATAAAAGTCTTCTCAGAATTACTGTTAAGCTTATCAGATGTATAGACAAAAGATGCCTTACAGACATACACATACAAAATTTAACATTCAAATTTATGATTTACACATAGATATTCACAGGAAAATATGGATATGTTACAATAATTCATAAATGTAGGCTCGTCACGTGTGGTAGATTTAGTGTTGATGGTGTTGTTCCTCTGAAATGGTGTTACGCTTGATAACACAACAAAATTGAAATTGGAGCAGAAGGAGGCTAATATTTGGGTCTCCAACTGAAACGAAAGTGTCATGTAATCTGGCATGTCCTTTTCATCATTCTTTTTTTTTTTCCTGTGCTACTGGACTTTTCTTCTAAGAGCAAACTGATCTACTCATATAAATAGTTTTGAAGTCAAAGGGTTTTATGCAGCAACCATGATACTTAGTAGGGTTACTAAAATTTCAGAAATGTTGTCAGTTAGGGGTTTTTTTTTTAATCATTAACGCGTGCTTTGTTGTTGTGTCAGAAGAAGACTCTGAGGCACAGAGCTACTGTTATTTCGAAAATCTCTAAGGAAGTGAGGCATATGAAATTAAGTAATGGAAAGTCACCTTTACCATGAGAAAAAGATAGGCTGTTTTCTAGGGTGGTACTGGAAAACGACTGCTGAATGGTACTTCTTAAAAAGATAGTTGTTGCCCATGTTAGTCTGTCTTTCGACCTGAAAATAATGCTGTCTGATTGTTTATTTATATATGATAAGACTTAGAGGTATCATTGATTCAAGAACATAGTGAAGACAAGCAGTAATTCTGGGTGGAAGTTTAGGTTAGTAGACTTTTTTTTAAAAAAAAAAAAACCCCACATATCGGTTGCAGAAGTTTTTCTGTATAGTTTCTGTTGACTTAACATCGGAGAAGCCTTTTTTCTCCTCTTGTGAACACTGCCCAGGAATGATGAAGCAACTATATGAAGTTAATGTCAAATGCTACTATAAAATAGCTGTTAGGACACAAAGTTAGTGTATTGATTTTTTCCATCTAGTACATATTCTTTTTATAAACAAACTTGATCATGTGCCTATTGATATATTGCAGATGTAAATTTTATTAGAAAATATAGGAAGACAGCAATAAAAGCTATGAACAGGCAATCACTATTAGCAAATTCCATTAGTAAACAGATAAACTTTCAAGCAAGCTTATTGTTTTTTAAAGAGGTTTTGATTATTCCAGGAGGCCAAAACTGACTGATGTACAATGGTCCTCGATCATTTGTGAAAAAAAAAAAAGAAAAACCTTTTCACTGACTGGTGGAGAACAGCAAGTTTTCCACACTTGTTGATTTTATTTATATTCTGATTCACAAGCGAAACAACCAGCACAAGACATGATAATCTATACATAACCCAGGCAGATCTTGGTGGCAAGTGTCAGTCTTCTGCTGGAGCTGGATCATGTATTCACTCTCAACAACACTGTTTTAAAATGTCACACTGAAATGATGCCTTCAAATGCCAGTAGAATGCCAGGTCTTCTTAGTCTTTTTTAGGAAAATGAATTTATTGAGCACTACTGTAGGAAAATGAGGTAACTGGGTACTGAAAGCAGACAAAACCAGTGACACAAGCAGGAAAGGGGATGGTTGCTGATATAAGTTCCCAGTACAGACTGGGAGGGTGATAATTATAAATCAGAGACAGTGTCACTGTCTCACCTGTGCTACCACTGCAGCTAGCAGTAGTTAATGAGGTAATTTCACGTATTCTGGAAATGCAAAACAGGATAGAAGCATTATTGTTGAATTTTCCTTAAGGGTCAGGCACCTGCTCCTGCTCTATGTTTTTTGCACAGTGCTACTAACAGCTCACATTATAGAAGCACCGTTTTTTTGATGAATTGCTTTTTGTTCTAATAAGGGTGCATACAACTTCTGTTTTGTGAGAGTACTAGAAAACGAGCAGTTTTTTAAATCCAACACATTTCTATGTGCTTTTGTAAATTAATTTAGCTATGTCAGAGAGTTTCACTGGGAAAAGTGAAAACAACTCTTCTACAGTGAGCTAAGCTTGCAAAGGGCAACACACTATTTTACAGCCCAGTACTTTCCATTTTCCATTTCTGAGATTTGCACTTTGGTTTGAATGACAAATATTTTTGCACGTAATTGTTAGGAGCAGAAGAGTTCACCTTACATACAGATGTAGGGGTCCTGAGGTCACAAATAGTCCTTGAAGGCCCTGACTAGCCTCACCTGCGACCTCCCAACACCTCCTGCTCTCGCTGCACCCTCGCAACAAGCTATCTTCATCCCCTCAAATAAATGTATGGTGTTGCCAGAGTACCACCGAGTCTTAGCTTTTGGGGTAGCTCTGTTTCTGTACTGAAAGGCTATGCAGAGCTTTCTGGTGACTGGGAGGAGGTAGGTCCAATCGACCTGCTTGAAACAGACACTGCTATTGCTTGAACCCTTTACACTAGGCATTAGCAATGTGTGGCTTATGACAAGCAACCAAGAAGTTCTCACTCTGTGCAGTATTTTGAAAACCTGTCTAAGAGAGATTCCTGCATAAGATTCTCTGCAAGCACATGATTTTGCACGTTTTCAAAACTTACTGCTTATAGTATCACAGAAAATGTATTGCTAGTTGGGCATTTGTGGTTATTCTAGCCTCCCTTTAATGGACACCTGGTAATCTGCAGTAGTCATGTTGCTAAATCACAGAGAGATTCGGGGGCAGAGGAAAGGACCTGAAGCTTCAGAAGCACTACTGAACTCAGTTTCTTTTTGGAAGAAAAGAGCGGAGTACCTGAGTACTTAAAGCCTGTGTTGATTATTACAAAATCCTGCCCCTTCCTGCACAGTGTGGGCAATGGACAGAAATCCCTTCTGCAAACTGATGGGGTTTGTTTCTGTATTTTTCACAACACAGAAGAATGCCCTAATACCTGCTGGCTACTTTGGTGTGGAAGACTCTGATGACTCCTGATGGCAGTGCTCCATTGTATAAATAACTGATTGCTTAATAGGTCAAAGACAGGAATCCAGTTGAGTTATTTCCTAGCATGACAATTGAAATGATAATCTGGAAGATGGAATCATGCTAATCAAGAGCTATTTTGTGCCTGTCAGTTAAAAAAAAAAAAACAGAAGTAATTATAAAAAACACTGTCCTTTGTGCTCCAAACTTCCACCCTGTTCTCCATTCCCTTTATGTTCATCTAGAGAAGAGAGGACCTAAGGGAGAAAGGGAACTTGCTAGGTCATTGTTATTTTAATGTCTGGAGGAAATGACCCTTGTTATTTTCTACAGTCCCCATGGAAGGCCAGCTACACTCCAGCATATTCCCTATACAATGCATGTTTTATTACTTACAAGGAGCAGTATCAAGCCAGTCTGTGAAAGACCTCTCCAGTTAGTTTTATATGGGGTACTGTGGACGGTGTCCTATTTCAGAGCACCCTGGGACTGGAATAGGTGTTTTGCCTGTTTTTATTCTATTCCAAACTCTAAATCTCATTTCTTATGATCTAAATTCAGGAATATCTTCCTTCTTTCTCAATGACAATTCAGATTATGGCTTTCCTGATGTATTAACTAGCATTTTCACCAATTGATTCTCGTTTTGTTTTCCTTCCATGCTTCTGCTTATGTCTGTGTTACTGGTTTTTGCAGATGTTGACAGAATCATCGTATCACTGAGTGGCCGAGGTTGGAAGGGATCTCTGGAGGTCATCTGGTCCAACCTTCCTGCCCAGACAGGGCCACCTAGAGCCCAGGACAGGACTACGTCCAGATGGCTTTTGAATATCTCCAAGGATGGCGACTCCACATCCTATCTGAGCAGCCAGTTCCAGTTTGATGTCGTTGCCCGGTTTAGAGGCAAATTAAAACTGCACATTCACTGTTTCTTCCTGTGCAACACTAATGAAAATAAGACATGGGCAGGTAGTGGTTCTCTCGGTGGCTCCCATTTGCCCCATTGTTCCTTATGAGATAGACTTCCAGACCCTTTTTTAGGCTGTTCTTACCTTAGCACATGTACATTAAACTATCATTGCAGGTCCTCTAAGACAAAGAATTCTATTTGCTCCTACTGCCCAAATACATTTCATATTCAGCCAGTGCTGCATCAATGGGTGGACTGCTTCTACATTTGTTATTTATATTTTCTCTTTACTACATTGATACTTTTAGCAAACACATTTTTTGTTGGATTTTTTTTTTTACATATTATACATAAACAAATTCATTTTTCTTCTAGATTGGACAAGTTGCTGGAGCAGCACTCTGAGGAATGGTAAACATGCATTTTTCTTTCAAGTGGGTACTGTTACAAACACTTGCTCTTAAAAAAAATTGCCTTTGTGAACTAGAGAGTGTTATTGTTACATCTGCAATAGACAAGGTTACTGCTGTGTGTGTAGTATTTCCTAATTTTCAGGCTTTTAAAAGAGGACTGGGTTGTTGCTCCTTTGATGCACATATCTGTCAAGATCTCCTTAAAATACTTCTCATTTCTCTTTGCGTAATTAATCAGATACCTAGAAAAGTTCTTATATCTCTGGAATTCTGAAGTCGAAATGCAGGATACTAACATTTCTGAGGTAAAAAGACAGTTGAAATCTTTAAGAGAACCCTGCTTTGGAAGCACAAGAACATCCCACTTCTTTTGTTTGTTTTTTTTTCTTGGTGGCTTCCTGGTGTATTAGAAGCTACTGTGGAATTCTAAGTTATTCGGCAGTGTTTGTTGAAGTCTGAAATTACTACTGGCATCAGGATTAAGTGCTTCTGTTCTGAGGAATGCTATTCACTTTACTGTTTCCCGAGTAGCCTGTAAGAGTAGGAGAATTCCCTTCAGCTGGGGGCAAGCAACTAATCAATCTGATAACCTAGTAATAGCTGTGTCGTAATTTATACTATAAAGTTTAGCTGAAGACATGCACTAAAAATTTATTTTGCAAAATACCCATTAAAGAGAAAATCAAAACATATAACGGTACTGTTTCTCATGATATGTGGACATAAGATTACATTACGGAGATAATAACATTGAAAACAACCCATTCTGCTTGAGTCCCTTTCAACCTCAGTGATTCTGTGGTTCTGTGAATAAATACTTTTTGATTTTAAGAGATCAGTCTTTTTTTTTTTTTTAAGAAAATAAAGTATTTGAACAAGTCTGTTTCTCTCACATGGTTATGTAGACTCCAGCAGAAGCAAAAGACTGACATATTTGTGTCAAGTTATGTTTATATAGTTATGGAGATGCACATGTTTTGGTCAGTGTACCATAATGGCTTAAAAATGACATATTCTATGGGCATATCCTATCTATGTATTTCTGATATGTTAGAAAGTACACAGAGAGCAACACTGTGGCCGAAGTCTCAAAATGTCTTCCAAAGCAGTATTAAGAAGACTAAGAAATTCTGGTGGAAGAAGGGAAGTGTCAGCCAATCCAGTGACAGACTTGCTGTTGATCTGATGAACGTAATCACTTCCGAATGTGTTTCCTGCATGTTCAGGGCATTGCAGTTGTAACAGTGCAGTTGAAATTAACCTCCCTATTGGCCTTCTTTGCTGCAAGTGTGCATTGCTGGCTCCTAGTCAACTTGGTGTCCACCAGAAACCTCAGGTCCTTTTCTGCAAATCTGCTTTCCAGACAGTTGGCTTCCAGCATGTCCTGGTGGCCAGGGTTATTCCTCAGCAGGTGCAGGACTTTACACTTCTCCTTGTCCAACTTTATGAAGTTCTTGTCAGCTCATTTCTCCAGCCTGTCCAGGTCCCTCTGGATGGCAGCATGACCCTCTGGCGTGTCAGACACTCCTCCCAACGTTGTGTCACCAGAAAACTTGCTGAGGGTACATGCTGCACCACCATCCAGATTATTAATGAAGATGTTAAGCAGGATCGGACCCAATATTGACCCCGGGGTACATTGCTAGTTACTGGCCTCCAACTAGACTTTGTACCACTGATCAGCAACCCCTAGGCCCAAGCATTCAGTCAGTTTTCAATCCACCGCACTGCTCATCCAGCCCATGCTTCATCAGCTTTTTTTGTGAGGATGTACGAGACTGTAAAAAGCCTTACTGAAGTCAAGGTAGACAATATGCACAGCTCTCTTCTCATCTACAGAATCACAGAATCACAGAATGTTAGGGATTGGAAGGCACCTCAAAAGATCATCTAGTCCAATCCCCCTGCCGGAGCAGGATTGCCTAGACCATATCACACAGGAACACGTCCAGGCGGGTTTTGAATGTCTCCAGAGAAGGAGACTCCACAACCTCTCTGGGCAGCCTGTTCCAGTGTTCGGTCACCCTCACCGTAAAGAAGTTTTTCCTCATATTTATGCAGAACCTCCTGTGTTCCAGCTTGCACCCATTGCCCCTTGTCCTGTCAAGGGATGTCACTGAGAAGAGCCTGGCTCCATCCTCATGACACTTGCCCTTAACATATTTATAAACATTAATGAGGTCACCCCTCAGTCTCCTCTTCTCCAAGCTAAAGAGACCCAGCTCCCTCAGCCTCTCCTTATAAGGGAGATGTTCCACTCCCTTAATCATCTTCGTGGCTCTGCGCTGGACTCTCTCTAGCAGTTCCCTGTCCTTCTTGAACTGAGGGGCCCAGAACTGGACGCAATATTCCAGATGCGGCCTCACCAGGGCAGAGTAGAGGGGGGAGGAGAACCTCTCTTGACCTGCTAACCACACCCCTTCTAATCCACCCCAGGATGCCATTGGCCTTCTTGGCCACAAGGGCACACTGCTGGCTCATGGTCATCCTGCTGTCTACTAGGACCCCCAGTTCCCTTTCCCCTACGCTGCTCTCCAACAGGTCTGCCCCCACCTTGTACTCATACCTGGGGCTGTTCTTGCCCAGGTGCAGGACTCTACACTTGCCCTTGTTATATTTCATTAAATTAGAGCCCTGGACCCCTGAGGCCCCAGAGGAAGTCAGGATAGAGGAGGAGTCTGTCTTGGTTGATGAGGGCTGGGTCAGGGACCAATTAAGCAATCTGGACATCCATAAATCCATCGGCCCTGATGGGATGCACCCGTGGGTGCTGAGGGAGCTGGCGGAAGTCATTGCTAGGCCACTCTCCATCATCTTTGCTAAGTCGTGGGCAATGGGAGAGGTGCCTGAGGACTGGAGGAAAGCAAATGTCACTCCAGTCTTCAAAAAGGGCAAGAAGGAGGACCTGGGTAACTATAGACCAGTCAGCCTCACCTCCATCCCCGGAAAGATAATGGAACAACTTGTCCTCGGTGCTGTCTCTAGGCACATCAAGGATAGGGGGAACATTAGGGGCAGTCAACATGGCTTCACCAAGGGGAAGTCATGCTTAACCAACTTGATAGCCTTTTATGAGGACATAACCCGGTGGATAGATGATGGTAAATCTGTGGATGTGGTCTATCTCGATTTCGGTAAAGCGTTTGACACAGTGTCCCACAGCATCCTCGCAGCTAAACTGAGGATCTACCAAGTTTAACTTCACCCTAAGTGGCTACTCTTTTTAGCTAGAGGCTAGTATTACTCTTGTAGTTCACTGAGCTGGGATATAAGATTAGGATTGGAAGACTATATGATTCATGCTCATGAAATGCATGTCTGTCTGTTAGAAGAACTGCTTGATGTGCTTTGTACAGCATAAGGTCTCTGGCTTACATTGATAACCAGCCATATGTACTACCTAGCAAAAGAAATACACCTCAGGAGTATGTCTAACCTATCTGGAGCCCTCCCTGTATTTTAGGCTTTCATGGCATCCTGCAGTCATGAATTCCATGATTACCTTTGATTTTATTTCATTTCAGTTTCATTTCATGTTTGATCTACACTTACCACCTGATAGTTTCCTAGCATGTTCTCTAGTTATCTTGTTATGACATTGTCTTCATTTAGCCCGCACCTGGGGCTGAACAATAACAGTTTTTCTCTCACCCAATGTCCTTGCCCCAACCAAGTAAGGAAATGGGGAAAAGGAGGGAGACTTGTGGGTTAAAATTGAACAGATTTAATAAAATAAAGAAATCAGTACCAGCAATAACACAAAAATACACAAAAAGTATACTTAGCTACAGAGTTGCAGCAAGTTCCAGGAATACCAATTGTTGGCAATGACGGGGTGGGGGGGGAGAAAAAAAAAAAAAAAGAGGAATCTAGAAGAGAGTAGAACAAAAACAGCACCCCCATGTTTCCCGCCAGCCCTCCCTTTTATAGTGAGCTTGATGTTAATGATATAGAATACACCTGTGGGCCAGCCTGGGTCAGCTGCCCTGCATTTAACTGCTAATGTCCTTGATCACCATGGCTGGCCACAAACTGAAACAAAATCCCAATGAAACCAGGACAGTCATGTAAAGAATAATCTTTCTCTTTCTTCCTTTTCTATGTCAGTGGTGATTTTACAGATCTTTTCCTGTAAAAACATCATATTCCTTTTCCCAGCTGAAGTCTCTGTACTTTCCTGTCATGTGTAAAATATTCTATAATTCTGTTCATCTTCTAGTATACTTTTTTGGCAATGGTTTGACCAGCTTTATGAAATATTCCAGTATGGAAACTGTGTGGGTTCAAAAGGTGACAATGATTTCTTGTAGGTTGTTCTCAGTTCTTTCTGGAATGACCCCCAACATCCAGTTACTACCTGAACTGCTGGCTGAGTATTTTCTTGACATTTTCAGGGGACTATCCACAATAGTTCTCATAGTTTTTTCTTAGTGATAATGATTGATGTGGAGTCTTCAACATCCATCAATAATGATATTTTTTCCTGCTTGCATTATTTCTCACTTTGCTATTGAATTTCAACTGTCATTTTATCATTTGGTCACTGGGTTCTGCTAAACAGAAGATAACAACAACAAAACAAATTATTTATTGTACCTGGAAAAAAATAACTGACAAATGATGACTTTACAAATGATTCTTACCTTGCAGTGAGACTTTTGTGCTTAAGCCATTGTCAGTAACTGTCACTAGGTCAGCAGCTGTCACAGGACAGAGCAAGTTTTGGAAAAGAAGTGTTTTGAGGTGTTCTTGCTAGGAATAACTACAATGGTAAAAAAACACCCACAGACCTCCACAAGATCCCTGACTTGGAAAAGCAGAGACTAAGAGTTTTTCACAGCAGTTTTCACAGGCAGATTCTTAAATTCCCATGTAATCTTGTCTCTCTTTGCACAAATCTATGGCCCTGACTTATCAGTGCTGTAAGGGGCCATTACAAAGTCTGATTGTTTGCTTTAAATAGCAAGAAACCAGGGTTTATGTTTGAATCTGACCACAGCATTTGGCTACAGACGGTTTAACTAACTGAAACAATGAGGAAGGAATAAAGGACAAGATTTAATTCATGCTCTTGTTCTGTCAGATTTTGTTCCTTTCATTATTAACCCCCTCAAAAAAACCCTGTAAAAATGTTTTCATAAAGGATTAACCTTAATAGAATTACCTGTTTCCATTTAAATTTTTCTGGCCATTTTAAGCATTCAGCATGAGGTACAACTGAATGATCTCCCCAGTTTAAAAAAGTAGGTCTGTAGAAGAGGTTACAAATAGTTGACATTTTCAGGGTGTCCAGTGGAGAATATTAAAATATCTAAATTGCTTGTTTAAAACTTAAAAAAAAAATAAGGTCAGATGGAACATTCCATACTAAAACAGACACATTTTTTGAGCAGCTGCATTAGGCAGGACAAGAAGGTATTTCCTCTTTTGCCCTATAACTTAACGCCTAGAACATACTCCTAAGAAGCCTAGAAAAGTGGACTTTGGGGATAGAAAATACTATTGAATAAAATAACTGGTGCTTTTCCTGGAGATCTCTGTGGCTCTTTGTACTGGTTTCATCTGGGAGAGAGTAAATTTTCTTCATAGTAGCTAGTATGTAGCTAGTTAATTTTCTTCATAGTAGCTAGTATGGAGCTATGGTCTGGATTCGTGATGAAAACAGTGTTGATAACAGAGGCATGTTTTCATTATTGATGAGCAGTGTTTACAGAGTCAAGGCCTTTTCTTCTTCTCACCCCACCAGCAAGTAGGCTGGGGGTGTACAAGGAGTTGGGAGGGGACACAGCTGGGACAGCTGACCCCAACTGACCAAAGGGATATTCCACACTGTATAATGTCACACTCAGCAATAAAAGCTGGGTGAAGAAGGAGGAAGAGGGGATGATGTTCAAAGTCATGTTACTTTGTCTTCCCAAGTAACTGTTACACGTGATGGAGCCCTGCTTTCCTGGAGATGGCTGAACACCTGCCTGCTGATGGGAAGTAGTGAATGAATTCCTTGTTTTGCTTTGCTTGTGCGTGCATCTTTTGCTTTACCTGTTAAACTGTCTTTATCTCAACCCACAAGTTTTCTCACTTTTACCCTTCCGATTCTTTTCCTTATCCCACTGTGGGGGAATGAGCAAGTGGCTGTGTGGGGCTGAGCTGCCAACTGGGGTTAAAACATGACAGACCTTTTCTCTGGGTGAGTCACAAACAAAGGATATTTATACTATGTGATCAGGGTGACCCACAGCATCCTCCTGGACAAACTGGCTGCCCGGGGCTTGGATGGGTGGACTCTTCAATGGGTTAAAAACTGGCTGGATGGCCGAGCCCAGAGAGTGGTGGTGAATGGGGCCAAGTCCAACTGGCAGCCGGTCACTAGCAGTGTTCCCCAGGGCTCAGTTCTGGGGCTGGTGCTGTTCAATATCTTTATAGATGATCTAGACATAGGCATTGAGTGCACCCTCAGCAAATTTGCAGATGACACCAAGCTGGGTGGGAGTGTCGATCTGCTGGAGGGTAGGAAGGCCCTACAGAGGGATTTGGACAGGTTAGATAGATGGGCCAATACCAACGGCATGAGATTCAACAAGAACAAGTGCCGAGTCTTACACTTCAGCCACAACAACCCCATGCAGCTCTACAGGCTGGGGGAAGAGTGGTTAGAAAGTGGCCCAGCGGAAAGAGACCTGGGGGTGCTGATCGACAGCTGGCTAAACATGAGCCAGCAGTGTGCCCAGGTGGCCAAGAAGGCCAATGGCATCCTGGCCTCTATTAGGAATAGTGTAGCCAGCCGGTCTAGGGAAGTGATCGTCCCTCTCTGCTCGGCACTGGTGAGGCCGCACCTTGAGTACTGTGTTCAGTTCTGGGCCCCGCACTTCAAGAAAGGTGTTGAGGTGTTGGAGCGAGTCCAGAGGAGGGCGACCAAGCTGGTGAAGGGTCTGGAGGGTCTGACCTACGAGGAACGGCTGAGGGAGCTGGGGTTGTTTAGCCTGGAGAAGAGGAGGCTCCGAGGTGACCTTATTGCAGTCTACACCTACCTGAAGGGAGGTTGTAGTGAAGTGGGAGTTGGCCTCTTCTCCCAGGCAGCTAGCGATAGGACAAGAGGACACAGCCTCAAGCTTCGCCAGGGGAGGTTCAGGTTGGACATCAGGAAGAATTTCTTTTCAGAAAGGGTTATTAGACATTGGAATGGGCTGCCCAGGGAGGTGGTAGAGTCACCATCTCTGGCTGTGTTTAAGAAAAGACTGGACATGGCACTTAGTGCCATGGTCTAGTTGACAGGGTGGTGTCAGGGCAACGGTTGGACTCGATGATCCCTGAGGTCTCTTCCAACCTGATTGATTCTGTGATTCTGTGATTCTAGTTGTTTTAAAGACAATTTCTTCTATTTGCCCAGTACTTAGTATCTTCTGTCAATACAAACAGGTTGAAAAGGAAGCTTATCTGTTCTTCAAGGGAAAATACAAGATTACAAGAATACAAGACTACAGCACTCTGAACAGGTTGCATGCATGATAAGAGGGAAATCTTTGCTCATATTTGGTCTTCCTGCCTGGAACAAAGATGTCTTGCTATTTACTTGGTCAGGACCTTATGCATAAGGTTAGAAAGATGCTTCATCCACTTCTGTCTATATTTAGTATGCTGTCCACAGGATGGCTTAAAATGCCCTTTTTTTTTAATATTTCTTGAAGAATATGTCTTCCGATCAGATCAGCAAAATGTCCACACTTGATTTTGCTTGTAGCAATTCTGTAACTAGTATGCTGCAGTACGCTCATCTTGTCTTCACATACTGAAAAGCATGGAAGAAGGATAAGGAAATATGCACCATTCTGTTTGACTGGGGGCACTTTTCATATCCTGCTCTTAATTTTGTTTCTCCTTCTCATGTCTTACTGATGCTCTGTAGCACACTGATGAGATTTATTTTATGATGAATTAAAACATTACATTATAAATCGCATCTCTGAAAATTCTGACATATCTGTAAATGGACAATTGCAATGTTTCCTTTTCTGTAAAGACATTTACTGTACGTATCAGTGAAGTGCTGAAGTAGAAGTTTTGAACAGATTATTCTGTTCTTACAGCAATTAAAGATTTTTTTCCCTCTCAATTCCTGACTTTCCTTTTGTAACCATTTTATTCTTTTTAAACTCGTATAACTTTTTGTCAGCCATCAATGCAGCAGTCATCTTCCCAATGTTTCAGTTATGCCTTTATATAATACCCAGAACTCCTTAACTTCTGTGGGCTTATGTTGCTGTTACTTTAGGAGTGGAAGAGGGAAACTTGGTGCACGAATAATATAGGTAATAGTTAATAATTTTCCCAGTTTAACCAGCCCG
Organism: Nyctibius grandis; assembly: GCF_013368605.1. Taxonomy (NCBI): domain Eukaryota; kingdom Metazoa; phylum Chordata; class Aves; order Nyctibiiformes; family Nyctibiidae; genus Nyctibius; species Nyctibius grandis. Next base: position 110,383,004 of record NC_090659.1, read on the forward strand.
TTAGGCCAGACGTTGCAACTCCTACGCAAACCATGCAGTAGTCTCTGGATTCAATAAAAAAAGTATGTCTTGGAGATAAGACATAATTTTCCTTCACAAAAAAATGCAAATGGCATGCGGACATAGGCTATTTATGGAATAAAGTACTATTCTGCTGGAGCAAGGATGGAAGGAAGTGATTTAAGAATACAGCTTATACTTTTATAGAAGCATCATGTTGTGTGAAATAGAGGTTTTCATAACACTTCTGTAGCTGACCTTTCAATAAAATATTTGTTGAATTAGGCCAGACATTTACTGAAACAAAGACTTGCATGAATATCTCTGTTTGCAGCAGAGATGCGAATTAATCCCTTTCCTGGGGAAATGTGTAAAAAATAACTAAGAGATTGGCAGATTTTTATTCTGAACTTTTTTCCTGACCTAAACTTCTGGAAATTCCTTAGAAACTTCCAGGAAATTAACGTTTGACCTATATCTTGTAAAGAAAGATAGTCCCATTCAGGAAAGTATACATCTGAATAACATGATATGGCCTTTTAAGGTGTCATGGTATATATTTCAAATTATTTCTGCCTATTCCTCATTGTCTGCAAAGCCTTGGCATCATCAAGACCTCCAAGGGAAGGAAATAAATATTTCACAAGATTAACCAGTTTTCTCTTAGCACAGACGGCAGTGCATGTGCAGGTGATTACTGGTCCCTGGTCTTACACTCAGCCATGTTGCACCAGTGTTACCTCATGTCTGTTCATGTCTGCAGTGCCATTAGATGTTGCAGCACTCAAGAAGTGGTTGCACCGTATATATTTGTGTTGTGCAGTGCAAGTCTCTCCCTATGAACAGATCTGTATACATAGCTCTCAGACCTACTACATGTGCTGCTTTTGCTTTTTTCCAGTTTATTGAGTCATCCTGCAGCTATTGAGAGAACAAAATCTAGCTGATGACCTTTTCTTCAAGATTAAGGGGCACAACTAACATATTTAGCATAGTTAATGAGATTATTTTCGGTATAGATTTATCTTCCATAGCTTTTGCTTTGTATTGGGAACAATTTTTAACCTTAGACTATTTTCATTCAGCCATAGCAAGAAGAAAAAAACAAGTGGAAGCTGCTGACTGTATTTTCTTCTGAGCTTGTATTTAACATTTTGGTAGATGTTCTGAAATATACAGTTGAGGGTCTTGTACGGCTCAATTCTTTTAATTCCAGCAACAGAAAGGGTGTGGAAGATATGTGTCACTTGAATGGTACCAACTATATTATTGTAATATTATTTTTTTTCGAGCTGAGAATTAGTGTATCCATTTTTACACAGTAAAAATCAGTATAAAAGTATTGACACTCTTCTGGAAATCCATTATGAGTGTTTCTAATCAAGCCAAGTGTTGAAGTGTCCCAATATAGAAAGTGTTGGGATACCATGGTGATTGTCTCTATAAAAATCTATACCCTGTCAAAATTCAAGGATTAAGAGCAAGCACATTCTGCAATATATTTTATGAGAATTCATTAGTAGAAAAAAAGACTACCACACATGAGTACTGTGATTGTCTTCATGTGTCTGAACTCACTCTACCATGTCAGTTGTCTTGAATGTCACTGGAATTTGAATGTAGAGACAGATCAAGAGCTGAAAAGAAACTCCAACAAGCCTACACTAATTTCTGAAAGGTTTATAATGTAGTGCTGGGGATTAAGGACAACTTTTTTTCCATGTGCCTGATCTGTTCTTTCATCAGGCTTCATTGCTATGATACTCAATGGACTCCTTGAGCCAATATGAAGTGTGACAGCTGCAAGAAAGTCCTGAGCTTTAACTCAAGCTCCCTGCTATCAGGATGCCATCCTGATCTAGGCCATCTGAAAATTAGATATGGGTTCCTCTGTCTCCACCATGCCAGCCAGAAGCTTGTTGCAGAAGCTCACTACTCTCATATCAGAATCCTTCCTCTAATTTTCAGCCTGAATTTATTGCTGTCTGGTTTATATTTTTTCTTGTGTTAGGCTATCTTTCAGTTATGTAGTTCTTCTACCTCCTCACTGATTCTCTTTTCCTCTGACACCATCCTACCTTGTCTTCCTACACCATCCCTTCGTTATGTAAAAAAAATCAGTCATAATTCCTCTCCACATCCCAGCCTTCATTTTGGTAAAATGAGCAAGTCACGTTCTTTCAGTACTGTTTATAAAGTCAGCCTTTCTCATTTCCCTGTTCATGCTATGAAACTTTCTCTGCTGCTTTTGCAATTTTAACTCCTCTTTTTTGAGTGAGGATAGGTAGAACTTTATGGAGTTTCCAGATGAAATCTCATGAGTACATTACACAATGGCATTAATATTTCCTGAGCCTCTGCAAATACTTTTTCTGATACACTCTACTGCTGTACAATTTTTTTTTTTTATTTAGTTTTATGTCTCTGGGGTGAGAGAGATTGTAACATCAGTCTTTTACCTCCATTTGTGTTATGTCCAGTTCAGTAGGTGCCTGGAACTTAGGCCCTTTTGTAAAGTTTAAGTAAATTTTATTAGTAGTATTGATGAAATACATCTCTCATTATTTGGGGATATTGAAAATATGTTTTGTTAATCCTTGGCTACTTCATTTCTCCCTGTATTTCCAGTCCATTTGCTCTCATTCATGCTGTTCGCATGTGTTTGTTTTAGCAGTTGTACTGTGCTGGGTCTACCCTTTAAGAAATGTAAAGCAGTTTACAAATCTTACTGTTGCATATTCAGATCTTGGTGAAATATAATTGTAAGGTTCAGTCTGCACATAATAAAGTGTACAGATTTTTTACTGGAACTAAATAAACAGTAGTCAGCATTACAGTAAATTCTAAACAGTAGAAGTAATGTTTATAATGAACTCTAATGAAGCTGGTATTTAGATGACAACATATTTATTAGACCCAATGTAATTTCATTTACTCTGTGACTCAAAATGAAAAATGTGTATGTGTATATATATTGTTACAGACTATATAGACATCAGCATTATATAAAGAGGAAAACAGCAAGAGAGAGGGAAGCAGGTCAAAATCTTACTAGACTTTCTGATAGAATAAAATAGAATTATACTGTATACAAGATGTGGTCTTAGGATTTTAAATTTAAGATGTTGCAAGACTGAGACATCTAACTACATAAATTTCATTTTATACAGCCACAGAAGTATCATTTGATGTTTGTAGGATGTATACTGTGTTTCTTAGTTTACTTAAAGTGTGCTGTGTACAAAGATTACATTTACCTAACCTGAAAAGAAATAAGTATGAAAATCTAATGCTAAATTTAACATTTGAATCACCATAATTTCTGCAGCCTTGCACTACCCTAACCCTAGCAGACCAGGGACCTCATTTTAAGGGAACTGGGTGCAAGAGAGATCAAGACTGGATGGTCCATCTGATATTAATGCTGCTCTTGCCATTGCAAGGCAGTAGAACTGAGCATTGCAGGCTGCAGAGTGTTCCTCAAAGAAGATCTCTGCACGTACTTTTTTGATGCCTTCTGTTAATGAAACCCTTATGTAGTAACTCTGAGCTCCGGGGGAAGTAATTTACAATTATCAACTTTTTCAAAAAATGACTAGTGAGGCTTTTAGGTGGACCAGTGCAAATATTGGTCAGTTAAATTTTCCACGTATAAGTTTCTTCTTGGAAAAAAAGTGACTCTTTTTATTGACATTGTTAAAACACTTGAAAATAAAAAAAAAGAAATCTTATGGCCACAGATAAATGATTACTGTAGTAACAATTTTGAATGAAACTGCTGATTCATTTATTATTCTTGTGTTGCTTTTTCATCTTAGAAGCTGATTAAAAGTAGTTTTGGGGGAACTACCTTTTTGTTTGGTTTTGTATAATGCGTAGCACAGAAGGATCTCTAAAGAGCTAAAGAGTGAATAGCCTATATTGTTTCCTGGACTAGGGATAAGTTGGCAGAAAAGCATATTTTCTAGTCATCTTTTGCCCTTTGTCAACCAGCATAGCATTGCCTTTAAAAGCACATCTTTGAAGAATATGTCGTATGTCTTTAAAGAATTGTTGGAGGGGAAAGAGGAAGAAAAATTAACAATTTAATTACTCAATAACTGAAAAAGAAGATCCACATTCAACACAGAGACATATGAATAAATGGCATAAGTGTGATAGTTGCATTCATTGCTGCAAGATCTGGGGTCATCCTCCTGATGTTTTACTGAGGTGTTCACCTGTGAAGTTTAGAGCTGTAATTAAATAATATTCCACTGAATATCAGACTGACCTTGAAAGAGAAATATACACAAATAAATAATTCCACAGATTAGCTGAACAAGAACTATCAGAGCAGAAACCAAATCAAAATCTTATTCTGGAATACATTGCTTGAATGCATCCTGTTATTTAGAGCAATAGTGGCCTTGGCTGCTATATATCCAGAGTAGAGTCTGATTGGAAAAATATGTGGTCAGATTTTTTTGAGTTGTCAGAATGCAAAGAAATTTTCTGCAGATCATTCCAATTCAGGGAATTTCTACTTGAAATAGTTTCCTAGCACTCTGAAAAAGATGTGAATTGAGTTGACTGTCAGGTCAATTGGATTTTGGATGAAATAACAACGTGATCCACCCATCATATGTGAAGGTAGCTTCAATTTCTTCTCAAACACAGTACCATCAGGACACATATGGCCTTACATGAGCTCAGGGGCTTTACTTATTTTAGGTCTAACTATAATATTGCATATATAGTTAAATACATGTTCAATTTTTACATGCCTTGTTACAAGAGGAACAAAAAGATTCTGCGGCAGGAGATGTTATTCCATTTTCTAGCACTACAGCAAATTTCTCTGCAAGCTGTTTCTTCATCATTGTGCCTCAGTTCATTTATAGAAAATAGGTGTAACATTTTCCAGTGGTGATAAATTACTCTGATAAGTCTTTGATTTATGATGATAGTAAATTCATAAGCATCTCAACTAGTTGTTTTACAAGTAAAATGTTTTTAAGACTTCTGAATGCTATTATCCTGCATATAAATTCAGCATGTGAACTACCTCAAGTGGCTTCAAAAGCTGACCACCATAATATGCATTCCTGAAGTCAATTACAGAATGCTGGTATCTCTGAATATGCATTAAATCAGGCAACAATTCAGAGAATGACAATTACATGACCTGCTGCCAAGAAAGCCTCTAACATATGCGCTGACAGACACTATTAACTGATGTAATATTTTGTAATAAGAATTTTGACTGAAAATATTAAAAATGGGGAAAATATTTCTGAGAGGAGGAGAAATATTTAACTTTTCAAGTTGAATGAGTGATACCTGAAAAACTAATGCTAATAACATAAGAGAACCTTTTTTTCACAGTGTGCGTCAACAGAATCTAACAGAATTCAACTCAGCCAGCCAAAAAAAGAACTGAACAGAAATGGAGGTTAGATAACATAGCTGGCCAAAATGTTTGGATGTAGCAAACACAAGCCTTTGTACAAGGCAGGCTTTGTAAAAAGTCCTGTATAGTATGAACATACTGGAAAGATGAAAAGCAATGAGAAAATTAAATGTGTAATGCCTATGAATACAGCTTTCGAAACTCTGAAGATTCCAAAAGGGATGAAGAGTACACTTTATTAATGCAATTCATGCAATGTGTTAAGGGAAAATTTAACTAGCAAAGAAGGTTAAAACTGATTCATAACATTTGCATTGTATTTCAGCACTTCTGTATGTAAGAATTAGTAGCCAGAGTGATATTAAACTATGCAGACAGAGACGTAGTGTTGAAAATACAAATGTCTTCAGTTCTTCATGACGTTGACACTGGAACTTTGGTGCTATTGAAATGACAGAAAATTATTTGCTAAAAAAATCCACAAGAATTTTTGTGTAATAGTTGTCAACAGTTTTCATAAATTATTAAATGTCTTTATTATATTATATTTTGACCTCAATACAGCTTGCATCTATGTGAAGCTTCATCCAAGCAAGCACTATGTAAAGGATGTTTTTTATCTTCCATGTGATGTTATTTGGCTTTTTGAATAAAAAATTGAATGTGAGGAATAACCATTTAATGGGTATATCACCAAAGAATGAAAGAAATGTCCAAAAACCAAGCCCGCCATACTGGCATCTGAAGTAACAATTATTATACATGGTGGCTGGTAAACGCTGAGCAGTCAACTCAGGACATAATCATAGGACAGCCTGACTGTCAGTGAAAGGACCAGGTACTGTCTGCTTCCTTCAGTGGGATTAATACAGAGCCAAGTGGAGGATATCAATCACCATAAAATATGTGATTCAGGAGATTTCCAAATGTACAGAAATGAGACAAAAGTACAACACTTTAAACAAGTAAGTTATAAACTAAAATTATTTCATGTATTAAGGATAATGTTAAGGATATAACGTTCAAGTCAAGGATCAATGTTTCTTAACAGTGATCAATCATCTTAGTTTTATTTCATGACTACTTCAATATCAGTCAGAAATTCTCCATACAGGATCTAAGGCTTTGCCATATGATCATCAAAGACTAGGATAATGAAACTGAAGGAAGAAAGAGCATAGAAAAAAGCAGATGGGTTAACACACAGCAATAGCTGAAAAGGAATGGAGCAAAAAAAAAAATCTACTCTTTTAGTGAAAAATCTAAGTACATTACAGGAAAAACTGTCATCTCTGTCTGTAATTAGACATATATTTAGCTAGGTTAGCAGACACTTCCCATTATCTTTTGTCATTTGTGTTGAAACTTTAATCATTTGGGCTGGAATTTTCTACACCATGACAGTAGCTTTAGGCCGTATAGATTTGTATCTTCTTTAAATCTCAGGCAACACTAGTAGGTATTGTCTTTAAATAAAAAGAAGTGGGAGACAATTTTTATTATGTTTAAAAAATCCTAACTACTATTTTTAAGAATTGCTGGGGTTTTGGAGCTAAGACTTGAAATGTGTTTCATTACATGGGGGCTTTTAGGGTTTATGGCTATTCCTGGTAGTTTACCAGCATAAGAAAGATTTAAGCCTAAAAAAGCTGAAGTTCTCTCAGGAGTTCCTTTGGAGATGGATGGGAACAGAGGTTTCTCTAACTATTGCAAAAGCTCCCTAAACACTAGTTTACGCTCAGTAAGAATTTCTTCCTTCTACCATGAACTGTATACCTGCAGGGATTTCTGCAGAAGTGAGAAACTCTTGGAGCCATGGAGAGAGAAGTATGAAAGAGAACATGACCCTATTTTATACAGCATTCACAGCTATGCCACAAAACGTAAAACAAAACATGCCAACTCTCTCAGTTTTTTGGTAAAGGTGTTTTATCATCAGGAGGTGATAGAGGTTCCATTTTTCAGTATTTTCCCAGGCAGTTACACTCTGAGGAACATAAGGTGCTCAGAAAAACTCCAGCATTTGACAGATCAGCTAGGAAAAGGTGACTCACTGAGGGTTTATTAAGTTGTTCTTGGAGTTAGCCCTGCAGTTTAAGCATTCAGATATGAAGTCTGTGAATCTGACCTTAAGTAACCACAACTCCTTCTCATTTAGTATGTCCAAAAATGTGTGTCTAAAGAAGTGAGGGGAAGCGACCAGAGAGGAGGAAGTCTTCAGAGGTTTGTCTGGATAAAGTTTTATTTCTATATCTGAAACTGTTTTTGGTAAGAAACAGAGGATATATTGGAGGTTTCAGATTTAAATGAGCTGATGTACAAGTCTTTTCATGTACTTTTCATTATGTATGACACCTTAAAAGATTTTAAGCTTGTGCATTGATCATAACAGAGAAGAGGAAACTGAAAGTGAAATAGCAATATTTCCTTTCTGAAGAGGGACAGCAGGTGAAACTTGGAAAGGATTCTGAATAGCGGAGATATTAATCTCACAGAAAAGTCATCTAAATTGCCTTTACATTGAATTAAAGCAGGAGCTCCATCTATACCTGCACTGGGAGGAAGCAGAATAAAGGAAGAATTCCAGCACTGATGCAGTGTCCAAGGTGAGGATGCCTTGTGAATATGTGGTCAGAAGCTTTCTGGCTGAGCAGTACCCGAAGAAGTACATTTTGTATAAGATGTCCTCGAATATCTTGAAATTACATGTTTCAATTTTACTTGTAACCACCAAAACTCACAATCATTCCTGTCCAAATCTTTGTCTAAAACCTTCATAAATACACCAGGACTTTGTTGTGCTGAATATCCTAGTACCATAGGACAAGACTGATGAGGAGGAAACCCGAGAACTGAAGATATTGTGCTGCAAGGAAACATCAGATGAATATATAGAAAGAAATACTGTGTTTCTGGAGATAACACTGCTTCAAAGATATGCTTGTAGAGCTCAGAGTCTGGGAAAGCAGACGTTGACTGAAATATACTGAGCCTTATTCTGCAGAGCTGAGTTTGGAGGTTTGTGTCACTAGCAGATGGAGTTCAGGAAGGAAAAGACTACGCATTTTGTGATCTCTTTTGAAGCTGCTTAGAGGCATCTTGTGCTGAATTCCATGGGTACAGTACACTTGTTCTATTAAACGAAGTGAATTGGTCAAGTAGCTGAAAAAGAGGATCCCCAAGATCTGCTTTCAAAAGCAAAGCTTTCAAAATGTGTGAAAACGCAGTCATTTTAGCATAGGCTTTCAGCAGTTTTGTTCTCCGGCTGTAACATGAAGTTTACCCTACAATCTAAGCTCACAGGTATTCTGTAAAGCTAAATTTGTCAATGACTTTGAAATACTTACATGGTGAAAGGAACAGGAAAAAAATAACTGTAATACAAATTCTGAAAAGTACTTTGTTAAACAGGCATATGAACACCCACTGCATTGGAAGATCAAAGCAGCTATCGAGAAGATATTAAGAAGGAAGCTGTGAGAAAAACAAATGAAAAAAATCTGTGTCAGGACTGCAGCAAAAGTAAGAACAAGAAGGAGGCAAATTAAGACTATATATGTTGTGTATATAGTTGTAGTTACATTCTCCATTCTGCAGAATATAAAGTACTTATAAATACACACATGCTTTTTTTTTTGAAGGATATTATTTGTGAAATCAAATGCTTATATGGTAGCAAATGTCAGAATTGCAGATATTCATGAAAATTGAATGAGAATCTGCTCCCCAAAATACAGTGTGGAAAAATAGAAAAGATTTAAATTAAGCCTAAATATAAATCATATACAGACATTTCCTGTAAGATTTCTCACAATATTAGGAAACAGATATTGAGAGAAACACATCCTTATTGATATGCTGGCAATGGCTGCAGCCTAAAAGTTGGAAGTTGGATGGTGCTCAAGGGCATTCCTGTAACCTCCTTACCAGCTGAAGATGATTTTGCAAGGCTGCACAGACTAGCAGTTAAGGGGCTCTAGCCCCTTCAGTACAGAGTTAGCTACACTGATTGAATAAGCTTCTAACCCTTCCTATTTCTTGTGTCGTCATCTATGGGGTTTTGCTGCTGTTGTTGTTTTTCTTATGTGGATATTGTCTATTTTTCTGTATTTCAGTCCTGGATCCATTTCACAAAAAGAGGCAGAAACCAGCCAAATTGATAACACGTATTTATAAAAAGGAAGGCTGGCTCGAGAAACCTGATTATCTTCTTGGAGTAAATGACAATAGGAGATGACAAGAATCAGGGAAGAGACATAATCTGAGTGGGCATCAAGAAGTCCTTTCATACTGTGCTGTGTGAAAGGATCATATATGGAGTTACTAAATGCATTACCAATTGTGAAATTTTTCATAAATATTTAATTTAGCTACCAAGGTTATAGCAGTAAGTGAATACAGACTAAAAAAGGAGGATAGGTGAGTTGTACAGTTCTGACGGACAATGCTTTTTTTATTGTAAATTGTTTTTTTTTTTTTTCTTAAGCTCTCATTATTTGCCACAGACCTTCGTTATTTAGCAGGAGAACCCCCCTTGGATTTCAGAAGAAGCTTTTATTTGTCTTATGAATTTCTGTTCTGGTTTAGATAGTGAAATTTTAGTAGTCTGTCCAAATTAATGGAGATTGTGAGGACAAACTGATACCACATATACATCACTGGCATATAGCAAAGAATAGCTGAAGTGAAAGACAACAGAATATAGGGAAAGGGTGTGAGCTTTCCCTGAGAGCACAAGGATTGACCAAATGATGCATTTCTCTCTCCTCCAGAAGGGATTCACAAAATCCTGCCTAGGAAAGGATAGAATCCAGCAGGTACATTACTGCTTCGCTGTAATTTCCCCAGGCTCAGAACTTTACGCAAACAGCTAACACTCTTTCTGAAAGTGAACACAGAAATTGAGGTTGGATAGAAAGAGCTATAGTGGAAAGCAGGACTTCTCTTACCAGTCCTTCAACTGGGAGCATTACATCTTTGTATCATAAGCCTGGTATTTCCTCATTCTCCGGTGCTGCCTAAATTCACAACTTAATGCTCCTTTAATGAAAACCACGTAAACATTTGTGATATATATGAGCATGTTTCAAAATGAAAGCAGAGGGAGGACGTGGTACACAGTGCTGGTTACCATATTGCAGGAAACAATGAAGAATCAGAAGTGACACAGAAGATGTTAGGTAGAATAATAGAGAATTTATGCGCTATACTGCTATGTGAAGCTACTAAAACCTAGTATTAATTTGAAAAGAAGCAATTAAGAAAGAATATATTGTAGACATATATAATTCTAAGAGGGTTAGAGGAAGTAGATACATAAAGTGCTTTGAAAGGTGAAAACTTCAGGGTGAAGAAAACATGAATTATGGTAGAATCACAGAATCACAGAATCACAGAATGTTAGGGATTGGAAGGGACCTCGAAAGATCATCTAGTCCAATCCCCCTGCCGGAGCAGGATTACCTAGATCATATCACACAGGAACGCGTCCAGAAGAGGACCAGATATTTCATTACAGGTAATTATTATGTAAAAGAGGTAAAAACTGAGTCCATTTGAGTTGTTCTGGATTTACAATACTTCAAGTAAAAATCTGGATCCAGCTTAGAGAGCTGTATTTGGTTTACCTGACAAGGTTTTGGTGATGGAGGGCTGCAGGGTTAGTCTCTGTGAGAAGACACCAGGAGCTGACCCCATGTCAGACACAGCCAGTTCCAGCCAGCTCCAACGGACCCACTACTGGCCAAAGCTAAGCTCATCAGGGATGCTGGTGGTGCCTCTGTGATAACACATTTAAGAAAGGGCAAAAAAACACTGTGCAGCAGCTCTCAGATAGAGGAGTGAGAAAAATCGAAAAGAAACAGCCCTGCAGACACCAAGGTCAGTGAAGAAGGAGGAGGAGGTGTTCCAGGTGCCAGAGCAGAAATTCTTCTGCAGCCCATGGAGAAGACCACAGTGACACAGATTGCCTCCCTGCAGCCCATGGATGAACATGTCAGAGCAGATATCAATACTGCAGCCTGTGGAGGACCCCACACCAGAGCAGGTGATGTCTGTAGGAAACTGCAGCCTGTGGAGAGCCCATGCTAAAGCAAGCTCCTCGCAGGAGCTGTGGCCCGTGGAGCGGATCCCATTCTGGGGCAGGTTTTCTGTCAGGAACTGCAGCCTATGGAGAGCCTACGCTGGAGCAGTCTGTTCCTGAAAGACTGTACTGCATGGAAAGGACCCATGCTGGAGCAGTGCATGAAGGACTGTATCCCATGGGAGGGACCATGTGCTGGATCAGGGGAACAGTGTGAGGAGGAAGGAGTGGCAGAGACAAAGTGTTATGAGCTGACTAGAACCCCTATTCCCCATCCTCCTGCACCGCTGGGGTGGGGAGGAGGTAGAAGTGACAGAAATGAAGGAGTGAAGTTGAGCCTGGGGAGAAGAGGAAGTGGAGGAATGTGCTTTTATTTTTTGTGTTTTTTTTTTGTTTCTCCCTGTCATACTCTATTTTTAATTGGCAATAAATTAAATTAACCTTCTCCAAGTTGAGTCTGTTTTGCATGTGATAGTAGTTGGAGAGTGATCTCCCTGCCCTTATCTCAGCCCATGAGCTTTTTTCAACTTATTTTCCCCCCCTGTCCTGTTGAGTAGGGGGAGCAAGAGAATAGCTTGGTGGGCACCTAGCAGCCAGCCAAGGTTAACCCACCACAAGAGCTTTGAACCTTTCTTCTGAAAGAAGGGGATGATTTTGCCTAATACAACTTTGGAAAAGTACAGTATGCATTACAAAAACCAAATATTTTCACTTGAAATGTCAAAAATGCTGAAACATCTGCTGTGTAATCATATCTATTTAGATCAGAAATGTGGGTCTATAGTGGAGCTGGAAAACTTTAGAAAGTGAATGAATACAGATATTCTGTCTCTTGAAAGCAGGCAAGTTCCAAATGAATGCATATAGTACTATTAAGTAACTGACTGAAAATAACCATGGCTTAAGGAAGAGGCAGGTTAGGAGGAAGATATATTACCTTTTCACACTCTTCCACAACAGCTGGATTTTCTTTTTCTGTTGTTTACCAGAGAACAGTGAGTAGCTCTGTCCATTTGTGCGAGAATGAAAAATCCCTGGTGAAAATTTAGAACCAAGTGTGAGAAATGTTTGCAACAAATGGAATAATTTGGCTGTCACATTTATGAAAAGATATCAGGGTATGTGGATGCATCATCACAAAGACTGCTTTAGCATTTTATTCAGACATAGTGTATTTTCAAAGTCTGCAAAAACAGGAATAGAGCAAAGCACTGTCAAAAGTGTCCTATAACCTCTAAAGGGATGGACTGGTGTTAATAGCTTATTAGGGAAAACATCTCAGAATCAAGAAGTAGTCTCTCTGGTATGGTGGATGAAATGTTACAAAAGAAGACTGGGGAAAAACCTCTCTCTAAGATTACCGCCACCAATAATAACGCATTGTTAGTAATGAAGAAGAAAGATAGGGTTTTTAAAGGTGAATGCATTCATGCTTCTTTTCTGATAGAAGCTTTTAGATGGAACACTTCATAGCTCCCTGATCAAAGCAACAGTACTTACAGGTGTATAGGTGCACACCCAGTCCGTGTTTACTAAATTGCAGGCAAATTGTTAAAAATCACTCCAAGAGGGAGAGAAAATGTATTTCAGTGCATTGTGAGAGACACATTTAGTCCTAAAATTTGATATGAGTTTACAAGCTCTTGAGTGTTGATCATAGAAAATGACATTTGAGAGTGCAGAGCAGTCAGTCAGTCAGGAATAAAGATCAGAGACATCTGAGGGGAAAAATTCTCCATTGATGGTAAATTCTGTTGCTGTTAGCTCTCTCCTTCTAAATACTCTCTGCAGGAGGAAAAACTAGTCTTTGAAAATATTATTTCCTACCATGCTTTGCATTTAAGTCCTCTGAGTGAGGTTAGTGAAGTTTACCATAAAAAAAGGAGGATATGAGTCTATCCCAGATGGTTTTTTTGTTGTTGTTCGTGGTGGTGGTGGTTTTTTCTTCACTTAAAGAATATAGAAAACCTGCAGAAAAGTACTAATGGACGTTGAACTCTGCATTTCCTTTTGCAGGTGCTGGGGACCAGAAAATATGTCTATCCTGTCCTCTGAACTGTGTATTACAAGGAGTGTCTGTTTCTATGTATAATCATATTCTTTGATGATAGAAGATTTAACAAATGGTTGCATATGTTCTTACAAAGCTATAGGTTCCATTTTATTTTGCAAGCAACATTTTTCTTTCTAGGTTATCTTCAGCCTTTTTAATTTCCTTTTGACTCCAGCTTGGACAAAAAGAGTGAAGAATCTGTATATAGTAACAGTCCCAGACCTGGAGGCTCTTCTGCTCAATACAGGTATTGGACAAATGAGTTTGCAGTCTTTCATTCCATTTCAGCAACTCAATGTGACTGAAAGACAGGACCTCACCTAAGAAAGGAAACAGCAACTTTACACAGAGAGGCTTTTCCAGCACCCATCCTGAAGCCGAGAGGCACAAGGCTGAGCAGGTCGAGGGAGTAAGACACAGTAGAATGAGGATGACAAAGAGTCAGATTTTTCTGCAAGTAGTTCCTTTTATAGAGATTTGTATTTAGACATTCCCCTTGCAACATGTTTCCCTTTGTGATAGGGTAAGGGATAAATTTGAAGCTTTTAGATTTTGATGTCACACAGTGGAACAACTTTGAAGGAGGGTTTGGAAAGATGACAGTTCTTTTAGGCTCTAGAAAACTTTATTGTGACATCCCAAAGATGGAGGAAGCATTAGGCATCAAGTATAAACCTGAAAAAATTCATGGATATCCAGAGTTAATGACATTGCATGGTTGTGCTAGTCCCAGTGAGCAAAAGAATGTAGATCTGCAAACTTGGGTTCATTAGATCAGAGTGGTGAATGCCCAGCAGTGGTGAGTGTAGTAGCAGTAGTGTAAAACTATATGAGAGACGTGGAAATGTCCATAATGACACATGTATGTCCAGCTGTTTACCTCCCTAAAAGCATTAGTAGTTTATTATTCTGTGATAGCAAATAGTTTGGAAATTTGTGCCTTTTGGTGATGAAACTGAAACATCACTGAGTTTTGAATAGCTTTTTCATGTCGAAACTAACATGGTCCCATTTATACGTATGTTCAATACTCAAAACGTAATAGAAAGACAAGGAGAGAAAGAATTTGAGAAGCAGAATTTGACAGAAAATATGCATCAAAGAAACCATAAATCAAATACACAATATAAAAATTTGAGGTTCGTAGTTTTTTTCAGTACTATGACTTTGACAGGATAGTAAATATTCTTTCAAGACAAAAATATTGTGCATAAAATTTTACAGGACACCTCCCTTATGACCATAAGATTTTCTGCCTATTTGGGGTTTTGGATTGTTGCTGGAAAGGATTTTTAGATCCAGCACATTAAGCAGGTACATTTTTGCTTTCTTTTGATACGCAGAAGACATGCAAAATTTTCTGTTACTAGGTGTGTTACTCTTATGCTGAGCTAACAATGAAGTCTTCATGCCTTAATTGACCTTGACAGTCCTCTATCAATTTAAATCCTCATAAAGGTTTTTAATTTACTTTATTTCTGTTTTTTGGTTGGTTTTCTTTTTTGTTTTGTTTTGTTTTTTTAACAATGATTTAAGAATATGAGCCAGCAAGATAAAACATCTAGATGATATGAAAATGCAGTGAAAGTTTAGCATATAATTTTAAAACTCTTGTTGTGTTTTGAAGCCCGTATCAGTACTACCTGTTAGGCAAGCATTAATATCAGATTACTTTATTTTTAATGTACTAAATTTTTTAAGTAACCATTTATTTATTTTTTCCCTCAACTCTTTGGCTCCTTAAGTTGCAGCTGACTTTTAGAGAGCTGAATTCACTCAGTCCCCATTAAATGTTCATGTATTGCTCAGGCAGTTCCTCTTGCTCTAATCCTCACTCAGGTCTGCACATATACAACACTACTGGCCTATGGCAAATAGATTTTTTAACTTGTTCCTTCGAGCCTGGTGGTAAACCCATGTTCAGACTAGATAGACTATGTTGCTGGCCGTGGTGCTGAAATGTTTACGAGTCCAAATATACAGACTATTTTGTGTTTTAAAATATGTATTGCTATAGCAGACAGGATTTAGAGAGTATTTGGGGAGATTTACATTTGGATTAATTCACTTACTTCCTTCAGTATCTTTGTCTATTGCTGCCTATTTATATTTGTTGCTCCATGGGCCTCATTCACTCAAACAGTTCATTCTCTTCTCCACTAAAACATTTTGAGGTGAAAGGAACGTTCTGTGAACGTTTACTCTGAAGTGGGAAGATCCAAAATACATTTTTCAGTAATAAAAGTAGTGATATGCTGAGACTACTAGTTTGTACTTTGCTACAAGGTTTTTGCTTGCTCCCGTCTAACTTTTCATGTTACTTTCACTTATATACTTCAGTAATAATGATAAAGAACCTTAGATTTAGGCAGCAGAGTATTCTCAAGCAAACCAACACTTCCTATCAAAAATCTGTAAAGACAGGGTGTCCAGTATTTAGTGATGAAAAGAAATTTTAAGTATAATGATTAGGGCCTATAGCCTTTTTGATTTTGGTACTTTCTCTGATAGTGCTATGATTACCTTAAAGTACCTCCTGTGCATACAGAATAGGTATGACTGTGACTGACTAAGTGAAGAAAGTATAGATTTTTTTTTTTTTTAAGAATGGCAGGAAAACATATTTCTGGCTAGTGGAGCATGCTAGATCACAGAATCACAGAATCACAGAATCACAGAATGTTAGGGATTGGAAGGGACCTCGAAAGATCATCTAGTCCAATCCCCCTGCCGGGGCAGGATTGCCTAGACCATATCACACAGGAACGTGTCCAGGCGGGTTTTGAATGTCTCCAGAGAAGGAGACTCCACAATCTCTCTGGGCAGCCTGTTCCAGTGTTCAGTCACCCTTACAGTAAAGAAGTTTTTCCTCAAATTTAAGTGGAACCTCCTGTGCTCCAGCTTGCACCCATTGCCCCTTGTCCTGTCGAGGGATGTCACTGAGAAGAGCCTGGCTCCATCCTCATGACACTTGCCCTTTCCATATTTATAAACATTAATGAGGTCACCCCTCAGTCTCCTCTTCTCCAAGCTAAAGAGACCCAGCTCCCTCAGCCTCTCCTCAGAAGGGAGATGTTCCACTCCCTTAATTATCTTCGTGGCTCTGCGCTGGACTCTCTCTAGCAGTTCCCTGTCCTTCTTGAACTGAGGGGCCCAGAACTGGACACAATACTCCAGATGCGGCCTCACCAGGGCAGAGTAGAGGGGGAGGAGAACCTCTCTCGACCTGCTGACCACACCCCTTCTAATACACCCCAGGATGCCATTGGCCTTCTTGGCCACAAGGGCACACTGCTGGCTCATGGTCATCCTGTTGTCCACTAGGACCCCCAGGTCCCTTTCCCCTACGCTGCTCTCCAACAGGTCTGTCCCCAACTTGTACTGGTACATGGGGTTGTTCTTGCCCAGATGCAGGACTCTACACTTGCCCTTGTTATATTTCATTAAATTTCTCCCCGCCCAACTCTCCAGCCTGTCCAGGTCTCTCTGAATGGCTGCACAGCCTTCCGGCATCTCAGCCACTCCTCCCAGTTTTGTGTCATCAGCGAACTTGCTGACAGCGCACTCTAATCCCTCATCCAAGTCATTAATGAATATATTGAATAGAACTGGTCCCAGAACCGACCCTTGCGGAACTCCGCTAGACACAGACCTCCAACTGGACTCTGTCCCGCTGACCACTACTCTCTGGCTTCTTTCCTTCAGCCAGTTCACAATCCACCTCACTACCCGATCATCCAGACCACACTTCCCCAGTTTAGCTGCGAGGATGCTGTGGGAGACCGTGTCAAACGCTTTACTGAAATCGAGATAGACCACATCCACAGCTTTACCATCATCTATCCACCGGGTAACATCCTCATAAAAGGCTATCAAGTTGGTTGAGCATGACTTCCCCTTGGTGAAGCCATGCTGAGTGCCCCTAATGATCCCCCTATCCTTGATGTGCCTAGAGACAGCACCAAGAACAAGTTGCTCCATCACCTTTCCAGGGATGGAGGTGAGGCTGACTGGTCTATAGTTACCCGGGTCCTCCTTCCTGCCCTTTTTGAAGACTGGAGTGACATTCGCTTTCCTCCAGTCCTCAGGCACCTCTCCCGTTGCCCACGACTTAGCAAAGATGATGGAGAGTGGCCTAGCAATGACTTCCGCCAGCTCCCTCAGCACCCGCAGGTGCATCCCATCAGGGCCCATGGATTTATGGACGTCCAGGTTGCTTAATTGGTCCCTGACCCAGCCCTCATCAACCAAGACAGATTCCTCCTCTATCCTGACTTCTTCTGAGGCCGCAGGGGTCCAGGGCTCCTCAGGACAGCCTCCAACAGTATAGACAGAGGCAAAGAAGGCATTCAGTAACTCCGCCTTCTTTTTATCTTCTGTCTCTAGGGCCCCCACCTCATTCATCAGTGGGCCTACATTGCCTCTAGTGTTGGCTTTACCTGCAATGTATTTGAAGAAGCCCTTTCTGTTGTCCTTGACCTCTCTTGCAAGGTTTAATTCCAAGGAGGCCTTAGCTTTCCTAGTTGCCTCCCTACATCCTCTGACAACAGACTTATATTCCTCCCAAGTGGCCAGCCCCTCCTTCCATGACCTGTACACCCTCTTCTTCCACTTGAGTTTGCCCAGCAGTTCCCTGTTCAACCATGCAGGTCTCCTGGTACCCTTCCTTGACTTCCTACCTGTTGGGATGCTCTGATCTTGAGCTCGGAAGAAGCAGTCCTTGAACGCTAACCAACTATCTTGGGCCCCCTTACCTTCTAGTACCCTGTCCCATGGGATTTCCCCTAGCAATTGCTTGAAAAGGCCAAAGTTGGTCCTCCTGAAGTTCAGGGTTGTGATTCTGCTAGCTATTCTGTTCCTGCCACATGAGATCCTGAACTCTACCATCTCATGGTCGCTACAACCAAGGCTGCCCTCAACCTTCACCTCTTCAACCAGACCCTCCTTGTTAGTGAGGATCAGATCCAGCAGCGCTCCTCTCCTAGTTGGCTCATCCACCATTTGCATCAGAAAGTTATCATCAACGCACTGGAGGAACCTCCTGGACTGGGGATGGCTGGCTGAGTAGGCCTCCCAGCAAATATCAGGGTAGTTGAAATCCCCCACAACAACCAGGCCCTGTAATTGCGAGACTGCTCTCAGCTGCCTGTAGAAGGCCTCATCACCATCCTCATCCTGATCCGGTGGCCTGTAATAGACACCCACAACAGTATCACCCCTGACAGCCTGCCCCTTAATTCGCACCCACAAACTCTCAACTCGCTCCTGATCTGCCTCTGGACAGAACTCAATACATTCTAGCTGCTCACTCACATAAAGAGCAACTCCACCACCTCTCCTTAGCGGCCTGTCTTTCCTGAACAGGACATAGCCATCCATGACCACATTCCAGTCATGCGAGGCATCCCACCAAGTCTCTGTAATTGCCACTAGATCATAGCCCCCCGACCGAACACAGATTTCTAACTCCTCCTGCTTATTCCCCATGCTGCGTGCATTGGTGTACAGGCATTTCAGGGAGCGAGCTGGGCACACCGATTTCATCCCAGATTCACCCCCTGATTTCACCCCATATATTAAAGATATTAAAGGAAAGCGTATGTCATCAGAAAAAGGACTCACAAGGCTGTTTCTCAGGGAATTATCCCTGCATTTTGTCCAGACAGTGGTAGCTGCCATATTTTAGACTGCTCAATGTGAAAGATCACAGAGCAATTACTTATTCCATAATCTAAACAATTTTTATTTGTTCATTATATGTGCCTCAGACATGAATGCCTAAAGGCAGAACACTATTTTTTTCATGCAGCTAACTTTCACAGTAAAAATTAATGTTTTGCACAAGGTGGTGCTGGTTCATCTGGACCCCAGTAACAAAGATACATATACTTGCAAGACATAACTATTTACTAAAAGCCTAGAAAAGGTAACAGCAAGTTATAAAATCTCACATCCGTTTCTGATGCTGGGAACCCTGAGATGATACATCATTGGATGGAACTTTGATCAGGGCATGGCATGCTCCACAGATCCCATCCATGGTGAGGTTGAGCTTGCTTAAGTTCACTGATGTCCTTATAGAGTCTTGTTCACAGTACAGCTTCTTCAGTCACTGGGAGCAATCAAACCTGGCATGCTGATTTAGCTTTAGAGAGTTCCTTGGACAGTATGGTGTAATATTCTTATCTCATTGATAAAGCTACAGTTCTTGAAGAGGTGCATCTAATATTTCAAGTGGGCAAGAAAATATTACATGAATACTTTTGATTAATGCACATTGACTACATATACATTGCATAATTTTGCATTGGCTGTGTATTCATTGATTAATTATACTATTGATTAGCTATGCCTTGGTTAATTATCAGTCTTGCGGTATCCATGATACAGAAGCATACATCTGGATTAGTCATTATGTGAATCACTAACTCCTCATACAGCAGTCTTCCAGGCTGACCACTGCAGTGTCAAATTTCACATGCAGTCACATGCAGAAATTGCAGTGTTCAAAACTTAAGGATAAACCAAGCCCAGCCAAATGAAACCTCACTGCACCAACACAGTATATTTTATAATAGAAAGGTCAATGAAAAGTGTATGCTTCTTCTCAGACCCCAGACAAAATATCATGTTATAATATCATGTTGCTAAACTTCTTTCTAGAAGGAATTGTTAAATGAGCCCAGTAATGGAAAAGTTTAGCTAAAAGAAATTAAGCAACTACAAAGCAATCAAAACAGTCCTAAGCAAATCCTACGGTTGTCTTCCCAACAATTTCTTGCTTACTTAGTTCATCACAAAAGTGGTTGTCTGCCATGTACAACATCACATAGGTGAAGGTACAGATCTTCATGCCTCAGGCTAAATAAACAGAAGCATAGAGCAGAATGTCACCAGCAGAACAGATAGAATTCAGCTCTCTTTCAACATGGAATCAAGTCTCAGGACACTGCAGATGAAGGAATAATTGAAAAATAAAAATGACATATTCTGGGGCAGAACTGGTGGGAAATACTTTTCCTTTTCCTCTACAGAAAAAAAAATCAGATTTCAGAAATATCCCAGTGCAGCAAAGGGACAAAACTAAGATCTCTTATGAATAATAGTAACAGCAACATAGGCCAGACACGCTAGAAGAATTTGGAGGGTATATTTGCCTTTAGAATTTGGAGGGTTTATTTGCCTTCAGTGCCAGAAATCCAAAATGATCCTGCGATTGTTTTACCTTCTTAGTCAAAACCCTTCATTATGGCTTTATTGGACACTTTGGGGTGATGCTCTCAGGCTCTCTTTAAGCTGCACAAATGTTCACTGCGACAGAGGTTTGTTCACTTACTGCACATTTGTGATTTGGACCAATCCTGCTGCTAACCCTGTCCCCAAAGAGGGAGATTTAAATAACTGTGAAATTTGCATAAATTATTTTTTAAGCAGAAACAGAACAAATGTTGCCTTTAAGTAACTGAGAGTGTCCCTCTGAAACTGAGGGTTAGTCTTTCAGCCAGCATGAAAAACAATATTTCAAGGGACTATGATAGCCACTACAGACAACTATGTAGAGACACTACACTCTGACTACTACCCACTATTAGTATTCCAGGTGGGTAGGGATGAGATTGAAGAGAGAAGCCCCAGGGCAATCAAAAAGGACTTCAGGGCCCTGGGGCGTTTGGTAAAGGGGGTAGGTGTGCAGGTGATATTCTCTTCAATTCCTTTGGTATTTGGTGAAAATAGGGAAAAGACTATGAAAGTACAACAGATTAATATGTGGCTAAGAGACTGGTGCCAGAGGTGGGATTTTGGGTTTGTTGACCATGGGGCGGCTTTCATAACACCGGGCCTGCTTATGCCGGATGGGGAACAGCTGAATCAGAAGGGGAAAAGGGTTATGGCCCAGAAGTTGGCAGGGCTGATCAAGAGGTCTTTAAACTAGGTTTGATGGGGGAGGGGGATAAGACCAGGGCAGCCACAAGTAAACCTAGGGGTGACAGGCCTGTGTCGGGGGCAAGGCTGCTAGCCCAGCTGAAGTGCGTTTACACCAATGCACGCAGTATGGGCAACAAACAGGAAGAGCTAGAGGCCACTGTACAGCAGGAAGGTTATGATGTGGTTGCCACCACAGAAACGTGGTGGGATGACTCTCATGACTGGAGTGCAACTATGGATGGCTATAAGCTCTTTAAGAGGGACAGGCGAAGCAGGAGAGGCGGTGGGGTAGCGCTGTATGTTAGGGAGTGCTTGGACTGTGTTGAAATTGAGGAAGATGGTGAGGATGACAAGGTTGAATGTTTATGGGTGAAGATCAGGGGGAAGGTCGGCAGGGCGGACATTACGGTGGGAGTCTGTTATAGACCACCCAACCAGGATGAGCAGGCGGACGAGGCGTTTTACAAGCGGCTGTCAGAAGCCGCCCAGTCGCAGGCCCTTGTACTCGTGGGCGACTTCAACTTGCCGGATGTCTGCTGGAAATACAACATGGCAGAGAGGAAGCAATCTAGGAGGTTCCTCGCATGTGTGGAGGACAACTTCCTCATGCAAGTGGTAAATGAGCCCACTAGAGGAGGCGCCCTGCTTGACCTGTTGTTTGTGAACAGAGAAGGACTAGTGGGAGATGTGAGGGTCGGTGGCCGTCTTGGGAGTAGCGACCACGAAATGTTAGAGTTTTTGATAGTGGGGGAAGTAAGGAGGGGCAAGAGTAGAACTCCTGCCTTAGATTTCCGGTGGGCTGACTTTAGCCTGTTTAAGAGGCTGGTGGACCGAGTCCCTTGGGAATCGGTCCTGGAGGGCAAAGGAGTCCAGGAAGGCTGGACATGCTTCAAAAGGGAATTGCTAAATATTCAGGAGCAGGCTGTCCCAGTCCGTAGGAAGGCAAGCCGTCGGGGAAAAAGACCGGCCTGGTTAAACAGGGAACTTAGACTAGAACTTAAGGAAAAAAAGAGAGCCTACTTGCTCTGGAAGAAGGGTCGGGTAACTCGGGAGGTCTATAGGGACGTGGCCAGGTTGTGTAGGGAGAAGATTAGAAGGGCCAAAGCTCAATTAGAGCACGATTTGGCTGCTACAGTCAAAGACAACAAAAAAAGCTTTTACAAATACATCAACAGCAAAAGGAGGGTCAAGGAGAGCCTCCACCACTTGCTGAATGAGGAGGGTAGTGTAGTGTCAGGGGATGAGGAAAAGGCAGAAGTGCTCAATGCCTTCTTTGCCTCGGTCTTTAATGTCAAGACCGGTTGTCCTCAGGAGACTCGGCCCCCAGAGCCTGAAGTTAGGGACGGGGGGCTGTGTGAACCTCCCAGGATCCAGGAGGAGATGGTTAGTGACTTGCTGTGCCAGTTGGACACCCACAAGGCTATGGGCCCGGGTGGGATTCACCCCAGAGTAATGAAAGAACTGGCAAATGAACTTGCCAAACCACTCTCTATTATCTACCGGCAGTCCTGGTTAACCGGAGAAGTTCCAGCTGACTGGAAATTAGCAAATGTAACGCCCATCTACAAGAAGGGTCGGAAGGACGATCCAGGGAACTATAGGCCTGTCAGCCTGACCTCGGTGCCAGGCAAGGTGATGGAACAGATCATCCTGAGTGCCATTACACGGCACATGCAGGACAATCGGGGCATCGGGGCCAGCCAACATGGATTCATGAAGAGCAGGTCCTGCTTGACCAACCTGGTCTCCTTCTATGACCAAGTGACCCGCTTAGTAGATGAGGGCAGGGCTGTGGATGTAGTCTATCTAGACTTCAGTAAGGCATTCGACACTGTCTCCCATAGCATCCTCCAAGACAAACTGGCTGCCCGGGGCTTGGATGGGTGGACTCTTCAATGGGTTAAAAACTGGCTGGATGGCCGAGCCCAGAGAGTGGTGGTGAATGGGGCCAAGTCCAACTGGCAGCCGGTCACTAGCAGTGTTCCCCAGGGCTCATTTCTGGGGCCGGTGCTGTTCCATATCTTTATAGATGATCTAGACGTAAGGACTGAGTGCACCCTCAGCAAATTTGCAGATGACACCAAGCTGGGTGGGAGTGTCGATCTGCTGGAGGGTAGGAAGGCCCTTCAGAGGGATTTGGACAGGTTAGATAGATGGGCCGAGACCAACGGCATGAGGTTCAACAAGAACAAGTGCCACGTCTTACACTTCGGCCACAACAACCCCATGCAGCTCTACAGGCTGGGGGAAGAGTGGTTAGAAAGCAGCCCAGCGGAAAGAGACCTGGGGGTGCTGATCGACAGCCGGCTAAACATGAGCCAGCAGTGTGCACAGGTGGCCAAGAAAGCCAATGGCATCCTGGCCTCTATTAGGAATAGTGTAGCCAGCCGGTCTAGGGAAGTGATCGTCCCTCTCTACTCGGCACTGGTGAGGCCGCACCTTGAG
The DNA here is from genome assembly GCF_013368605.1 of Nyctibius grandis. NCBI lineage: Eukaryota > Metazoa > Chordata > Aves > Nyctibiiformes > Nyctibiidae > Nyctibius > Nyctibius grandis. Next base: position 110,406,902 of record NC_090659.1, read on the forward strand.
TACTGTGTTCAGTTCTGGGCCCCGCACTTCAAGAAAGATGTTGAGGTGTTGGAGCGAGTCCAGAGGAGGGCGACCAAGCTGGTGAAGGGTCTGGAGGGTCTGACCTACGAGGAACGGCTGAGGGAGCTGGGGTTGTTTAGCCTGGAGAAGAGGAGCCTCCGAGGTGACCTTATTGCAGTCTACACCTACCTGAAGGGAGGTTGTAGTGAAGTGGGAGTTGGCCTCTTCTCCCGGGCAACTAGCGATAGGACAAGAGGGCACAGCCTCAAGCTTCGCCAGGGGAGGTTCAGGTTGGACATCAGGAAGAATTTCTTTTCAGAAAGGGTTATTAGACATTGGAATGGGCTGCCCAGGGAGGTGGTGGAGTCACCATCTCTGGCTGTGTTTAAGAAAAGACTGGACATGGCACTTAGTGCCATGGTCTAGTTGACAGGGTGGTGTAGGGGTAGCAGTTGGACTCGATGATCCCTGAGGTCTCTTCCAACCTGATTGATTCTGTGATTCTGTGATTCTGTGACAAGAGTTTTAGTTGTACATGTTTTGTGGCTGGGCCTCATATAGGAGCAGAAAGCAGTGCACAAAATTAGTCACAAATATATTCTCTTTATGATATGTCTCACAAATAAATTTTTGACTGCATAGAAAGCAACCTTGAATAAGAGAAACTCCTCATTATGTGGAAGTTTTATTTTTTCTATATTATCATGAAAGAGGGTTTGCTTGTCTATACCCAGATATATCTAAGTTTTATTACTAGTCAAACTGTTTATAAGCCAAAAGTGGTAGGATCTGAGACAAACAAAAAGTATGCAAATCAAAGGAAAATAAGAAGAAAAAAGAAAAATTCCACAGAATATTGTCTTAATTCTGTTTTTGCTAATGCCAGAGTTAATTTTACCACTCAATTCAAAGGAATTAAGATTAGGACCAGTTTAAGAGCCCTTGAAAATCCCAGGTTAAGGACACCATTATTGGTTCCTACCCAGATCAATAAATACATGGTCTTTGGGGGAATATACAGCAGAGCAGGAAACAAGGAAACGAAAAGGCCTGATATCCACTGAAGTCTGTAACATTCCTCAGAGATGGAATTTAGGAGTTAAAAAAAAATTATCTACACAAAGAATTTCATTTTATTAGATTGCATAAATATCTTCTGCTTACTACAGTTTAAATCTTTGGGAAAATGCAGTGAATCAAAACCAGAAATGATGCTTTGCAATGAAAACATTTTTGCCCTCATAGCAGACTTCCCTTCTCTTTAGCATCCTTTTTTTTTTTTTTTTTTGCTGTATATTGTATTTTGCTTTATTTTCCTTGTCTTTCTGATTCTCTGTATTGAAATAAAATACAGCCACTCTGTGCTGTATGTATTTGCACGCAGAGCTCCATGCAGAGTTCCAGCAGTCTATCTTTGATGCCATATTTGCATACTATTGCCACTCAGCTGTTTGATCCTGACACATCCAATCTAGCTTTAGCAAATTAAGATTTTATTCCCCATTCACAATAATTCAATTCAGTTCAATTAATTCGTGACACTGAGGGCTTGGTGTATTCTGTATGCACTTAAAATACTTTTGTATATTATGTCTGATGTATTCTTAGTGATTATTTAATACAGTGAGTCACGTTAGTTTTCAGACTATTGTCATTGTGATAAGGCAAGGCATACACAGAGGTGATTGGGATATATCCTTGCAGATCAACCTAATAGTAGATTAAGACCCCATGTCTAACATATGACATGATGTAACGTGATGGCTATGTTTCAAAAGCAAGTTATCAATAACTGATTCCTCGTAGAATAAAACACAAACCAGAGCTGTACAGGCACAGAGAAGCTGTGAGGAACATTGGAAACCAGCTACTATTTGTAGCCCATTAAATTAACTGTAGATTATATTAAATACAGTTGCTCAAAACAGAGGTTTTCACACCTTTGCACATCAAGAACAACTTGTCTGTCCTTCCTGAAAGGATTAATTTCATTTTTGATAGGAGCCACTGCAAGCTGTAGTTATACCTAAGGACTTTCCGCAGAAAAGTAAAGTGATTGTAACTGCTGTTAAAACCAGTTTCATACTTTGGGAAAATAGTGCTGTGGCATCTGACAGGGGATACATTAGAGAAATTTTCAGTAACTCTTACTCCATGAAGATAATAGTAGCCCAGCACTTCCTAGTCTAATTGCATTTATGATACATACATATATAAAGCCAGCATGTATTTATAGATCTTACACAATGGTATTCCACCCTCACTCTTCATGTTTTATTGTTAACCAATGCAGTCTTCTCTGCAGCAAAATTGCCCAGAAAAAAAAAAAATCTAGGTTTTCAATTATGAACTAAACAAAGGAAATCAACTTCCCCACCTGCTGTGGCTGGCTGAATAGAGAGAGAAAAGCAGTGTTAATTCAAAATGAAATCACCCAGTGAGGATCCTTTCACAGCTATTCTCCTGTTATGCTTGCTTTATATAAGACAGTAAAAACATCTGTCTGAAGCAACTTTTCTTTCCAAGGGGTACCTTTGTAAGCATGTTTTTATTGGGAACACACCTGCCATTCAATGAACAAATATGTACTCTGATGTCCCATGGGTCCTGGCTTCCATCACGGCTTCCAAAATATGTGGGGTGTATGTCAAGTCTGCATATTAGCAAATCCTCACTAGTGCATGTCAGATGTACTAATTAATCCTCTTTTAAATGCCAGAAGTCTCTGCTTGCTAACAGGAAACTAGGACTATCCCATATAAAGAGGCTGATTTTCCTCAATTTCTTATCCATCTCCAAATAACTGCATTACCTCACATTTCCATGTGAGGCAAGAGCTCACAGATGCTGATTTATAAACATTGTGACATTCAGAATGAAAGGTGAGAATAATGCTACTCACCTGAATGACAATATTTCTGATTTCTGTAAGGCTCAATGCATTATTTTCAGGATCAACAGCCCCATTAGCACTGGAGAGAAAGTGCCACTGGGCATTATGATTGTTTTTAACTCTCTGGCTTATCCCTAATAAGTGTGACACAACATGAGATATCTTTGACCTTTCACATGATCCTCCAAAGCATTCCTCATGTGTCTTAAAAGTGAAGTACTTCTTACTTATATTTGAAATAGATAACTTTGTTATACGTATATCTTTCAAATATCAGCTTTGCCCCTGAAATTACAGAATTATGGAAGTGTGTGCCTTCATGGAAATAATGCGTATTAACATCACAATTTTATCCCAGAAGGTTTTGTTCCCGCTCTTTTAAAATCATGAATAAAGCTTTGCTTATTGTCTGTAAAGATGAGATTTCCCCTTGTATGCAAGTTATAAACAATGACAACAAAAGGTTTTCTAATATTCTTCAAAAGTATCCGTTTAGTGAAATGTCCAGATGTATATATATCCTTTTCCCGCATCTTCCAGAAAGAGTGGTTAAGGACATATTGCCATTACCTCACACTGTAGCTTAATGTTCTTTCTGAATATGGACACAGTCCCCATTTTCATGAGCAGTTCTATTGATAGACTTACAAACTTTTCCATTTTTTGTATTTTAGCTGATAAATCCGTTTTTCTAGTGTCACATCTTAAGATCCTTCATATGTAGATATCATAGTAGTACCCAAACACCTCAGATCTTCAAAGTGAAGATCTTCGTTTCACAATGCTACGGTGATGATAAACTGAAGAACTATACCCGTTTTAGCAGAAAGGGGAATAAGAAATGCAAAATCTAAGTACGTTGCCCAAGATAATATCAGAAAACCTGTCACCAAGCAAGAGCGAGAATTCAGTTCTCACTCATCTGTGTTTATCATCATGATCACAGGACTGTCACTGAAGCTGCAGGTGAACCACTGCTGAAGCTTATTTGTCCTAGGAACTGTCTAAATGGGCTCACTTACAAGATAACTTTGCCATCAGGGCTCTGTTAAACTGCAATAAAAAACATTTTCAGGCAGTTCCACATCTCTTTGGTATCTGTGTCTACATTATCCCAAGCTGATCATATCACATTTCATTCAAGACATTGTGCTTTTCAGCGATGAGAAACCATCTCCAGTGTTTCCTCAGACACCAGTCCCCAGGCAGTGAGACATGAATAAAAGGAAGGGAGGAACAAAGCTGGGTCTAGGTGCATTGCTGGTCCCCTTACTTCAGGCCACATCAGGCTGATGTTGTTCTGGGAAGGCAAAACCAGAAACCCAAAAGATGGATCTGTGCCACTGCTAGGTTCTGCAGTGACTTCCCCTTAGGGTATTGCCAATGACTTTGCACAGCACTTGTATGAGAGCGATACTGCAAGGGATCCACGATGGAGAGGTGGGACAGTGAAAGGAAAAAAATCATCAGGAGAAACAAGAAAACAAGAAAGATGGATTGAGACTCTCCCACATGTAATTTTTTTCTTCTTTTTTAAGTGAAAACAGTAGCAGGCACAGCAATCTTTCTGAAAATATTTTGCTTTCAGTCATCCTGGTGCACATTCATACATGATATCTGTGATTGTCTAGAAATCTGTGAATGCGGATAAAGAATTAAGCATATCTGCTGAAAAAAAAAAGTGTTCATAACACATAAAGGACTGGTTTACACCTTGACCTGACCTATCTAGGACTTGTAAAATTGTAAGTGACATCCAAAACCCAATTGTTTGTACAGCAAAGTCACTAAATGCAGTGAAGCATTTTCTTATTCTTCACTTTTCCTCTCCTTCTCTTGTAGTATTCCACATGTCTATGCAATAGCTCTTCCTGTACACACATTTATACCCCACAGTTGCTTTTACCATGTCCTACATGCAGATACACTCAAAGTATACATCAATTTGAAGATCAGTAGAGTAACAGAACAGGAGAAAAAGAAACGCACCATTCGACATATTGACTGAGAAAGATGTCACCTTTTCCAAAACAGCCCTTTCTGGTTTGTTTGGGTATACCAAATTTAAAGGGCTAAAGGCCAGGGAAATACAGTGAGTCCAGGGAAAATGGAAAAGTGTAGCCCCATGCCAGAGGGAGGTACCGGAGACTGTGAAATGTTAGGCAAGAAAGAAATAAATTTTAGCTAGGAGCAGGTCACTCTTCTGTCATAGAGAAATGGCTATTATTAATTTTCTGTGGCTTACACTTCCTTCCCTCTCTGCAGAGTATTCATCTCTCCAGGTTACTGTTGTGTAATAGTAAATTCTTAAGGTTTGCTTTTTTGTTAGGTCACACCGTGCCAGATAGCCTTACAGCATATCCGAATAATTCAACATCTCACTAAAAAAAAAAAAAAAAAAAAAAAAAGGCATAGCAGCTATTTATATATATGGCATTCACATTCAAGGTTAACATAGGAAAACTTGAGCCTTTATTATTTTTTTGATTCATTTCTAAAATGTGAGTTTGCTGAGGTGTGAGTGTGGATGCTGTAAATTTTTAAACAGAGGCACGCTCAGCAGTTATACAGACTTCTGTAAATACAGCTTGTCTCAGAGGACTGCAATATTTGAACAGTATTCTTCATTTGAACAGAGCAAGAGAACTGTCCATTAATTTGTTGTGCTTAGGAGTGTTCAGTACCTCTCACACCTTCCATAAGAAACCAAGAGGCAAGCCTAGCATCAACTATCTATCAGGCTGTGGATGTTCCCTGGAGATTGAGTTATCTCTGAAATGAAGAAATTGTATCTAGGCAGTACACCCGTTTGGCTTCTCCTACCCGCCTCTCCCTGCCCCTGCCGCCCCCTCAGTCTATGAAGGAGAGGAAAGAGTTAAGAAATATAAGAAGCTGTGCAAGACTGAGGGAATTGAAATCGACCATCTGAATACTATTAGAGGATGGAAACCGACAAATATTTTTAGTACTTCAGTGCTTTAGGGATTCAGAGTTTTGCTGAATGCATTCCTGAGCTGATCCCCCTGCTCCTTCAGATAGGGAGTGTGGCACAACTTGGTCTGAACAACTCATATGTGAAAATCACCTTGAAAGTACTGTACGGGTTACACTTTTCAGTGAGTACAGAAGTATATGATACTAGCATTCTCCACATCTTAGAGAGGGCATGAGTTTCATTTATGGGCAGTACCTCTGATGTAAACTCTGAGTGCTCAATTTATCCCTGGCACTCTGAGTCAGCAGCAAGAAGTGGAAAATTTATGTAGATAGACAAGTTTCTTTTGACTGCAAATCTAAGGAAGCACTGTTTATTCCACCATGTGCTGTTGCAGTTGTTGCAGGTCTTTTTATAGCACAATATACATGCTAAAAGCTATAATAATGTTCTACAGAAGAAAAAACAAATAAAGAGGAAAAGAATGAAGGCAGAAAAAGTAGGACTGTGATGTGACAAGGACACGGAAGGGATACAGTAAATCTAATAAGTCTTAATACTAAGTGAAGGGCTGGCTGCAATTTTTAATTGCAATGGTGACGCTCCCTACATGCTGTGGGAAATGAAGTAAGGCAGTAGAAATGGAAATCATTGTAACTGAGGTTACTGAATTCGACAACATAAGTAAAGTTGTCTGAGGGATGGATAATTCCGAAAAAAATGACACTTTAACCCATGGATCTGGTAGTAAGGATTTGGGAGATCAGTACAACTAGAAAGATACAGGTAGAGGTGGAGTTGGAGGGGGTGGGAGAAAAATATCGTACTGGCTATAAGTGAATACCCATTAGGATTCCTGAATAGGTGACTTGGACTGACAACTGGAAGCTTTGAAGAAAAAAAATGAGAAAAACATGAAATGAGATAATAAGGAACAGGTTTACAAAAAGTAAATTAGGCTACACTGAAATGACATCTTTCTTTCATAAGATAATTGGGTTTTGGAACACAGAGATCTTAGAAGAACTAATCAATCTGGATCATTACATAACTCACCTTTTAATAAAGCACACAATAATTCCACAGGGAGATTAGCTAGGAGAAACTGAGATAAATATAAAAAGCTTAAAGTGAGTACAGCTAAAAGGAAGAAAAGAAATGGATAATGCTGAACCAAGAAATCTTAAGCTAAGTGTTCAAAGTGAAAGCATTAAAGAGTCATTTTCAAGATGCAGGTCATTTGATGTTGTGATTAATAAACTTCACTCAAAAAGTAGAAATGTTCTAATGAAATGTGTTGATTATTTGAAAATGGCAGGTAAGATTACTATGGAGTGGTAAAAGGATGTTACTCCGAGAGACTTAGTTGGCATTAGGATTAACATAAAGTAAATAGAATAGCATATAAAATTATAAAGTACAAAGCACTTTAATTAGTCGGGAGTAATAAACTAAATCAAACAAAGCCCTTGTAATAAACTTAGAGCTTATCAATGGGGTGCTGATGGGAAGGAAGTGTATCTGAATGCATTCATCAATCACAGGATAATTTGTGTGCTACCATTGTAATGTGACAGTGAAAAAAGCTGGTAAAAGACCGGGATGTGTCAGGGGAGACATTTCCAGTGCAAGGAGGGAGAATATTAATGCCACTGTAGCAGGCTTGGATGAGACCTCATCTGGAATATCGTGCTCAATTCCTCATTCATAGTCAGGAGAGATGAATTTGAAAAAGTGCAAGAGACGGGCTCTTATGATTCTCAGGGGAAGGAAGAGTCTATTTCATGAAAGGACGCTGAAAGAGCTTAGAATTTTAGCAGAACAAAAGCTGAGAAGGGATAAGATTGCTGTCTTTAAATATATCAGGATGGTAAAGCCAGAGACAGGAAGGAACTGTTTAAGCTAAAGAATAGTATTGGCTCAGGAACAAGTGGGAACAAAGTGTCCAGGAATAAATTTAGGCTGGAAAGGAAATGAGGGTAAAATGCTCTGTTTTTCAGGAAAACCATTTTAGGAAATTGATTATATTATATTATCTTATATTAAAGCATAATATATGATATTGTTACATATTATAAGGATGTCATAGGAATTCTGTTCCTGTTCTCTGTTCATCTGTTGTTTTCTGTGAATGTGTAAATGCTTGCATGTATAAATATTTAATTTGCAGTAAAACTGTAGCTCACTTGGGATTATTTAAACACAGATGCGAAAGGCATGCAAACTTTATGTATTTACGCAATAGTTAGAGTCCAGGATTTTGATGAGTAAATATACCTACCTCCCTGAAATGAAGTAAATTGTCCCTGAAATGAGGTAAATTGAGCTTTAGGAAAAATATGTCTATGCATCATGCTTATAGCATTTAGATGAAGTTGTGGGTGGAGCTGTTCACATTCTGTTCCCATGCTCAAACCAATTTTGTTGGCTTGGCCAAAGCACATAAAGGAGGTTAAAACTGACAAAAAGTGAGACTAGAAATACACTTCTGTAATTCCATAATTTGTTTTTTGTTATATGAAGGAAAGAAGAAACCTCTCTGTCTCTGACCTGTTTTTTTTTTTTTTCTTTTTCTTCATAGGAGAAACTTTTTATGAGAAAATGGATTTGAGTGGGAAGATGGTAGGGTCATCTGTTATTCCAGTCTAGAAATGAAACAACCTACATAGAAGATAATGTGGGAGAGCACATGGTCAGTTTTGGGGACAAAAGGCTGAAAGAATTGTGTGATGGTATTGGCTACTCTCAAAAGAATATCCAGAGTATGGCATTGAAATAGGAAGAGTGTGAGTTATAGGGACCTTGATAACAAAGAGGAAAGCTTAGTAGGTAGAGCAGAAAACTAACCAATGGAGAAAAAAGATGTGCAGAGCCTTCAGAGGCTCAGAAGCTGAACCTCTGAAGTATATGCTTGTATATGCTGTTTGGAAAGGACTGAGGTGGGGGTAGAAGCATTGAGGGAAATTTTTCATGTTTCCAGTGAAAAAGCAGTGAAGTTCACAGGAATATGTGTTAAGAGATGGGTCAGTTTTCGGTGTTCTGCAACATCGCAGGGATTGGATTTCTGAAAAAATGTTTCAGAAAAGTTGGCTGAGTTTGCCATCCTCCTTAAGATAAAAATTTTATGTGATGCTGTACGCTGTACTTTTCCTTGGACATGTGTGTTACATAGAAAGAGCACCCTCAGGAGAATTCAGCATCAAACAGTTGCACAGTCTACCACCTGGTGAGCTGACCTGCTTTTTCCTGAGTGCTGTTGCTCAGAGACACAGCAGAAATGCAGATCAGTCGTCTTCTTCCTCTGCCCTTGAATTACCTTCTGGTTTCCTGCTGCTTATTCGTGTCTCCTTTCCTCACTGTTTTGCTATAGTCAAACATTATATTAATTTGTCCTTTCAAAATGCTCATACCTCAGTTTACAATACATTTTTATCAAGAACAGTTTACTTTGCCACTAGTTTTCAATATCATTATCTTTTGCCACTTATAGTATAGTACCTAAGTAAGTGTCATTTTTCTGGGTAGTTTGTTACAACATTGTTTATGATTGTTCTCAGGTTGACAGAATTACTATCAGTAATGGGTGGAAAACCAACAATTATGGTTCTTAGGAAAAAAGTGTTAGGACAAACCATCGTGTTTTGTTCTTTCTAAGTGAAATTCAGGCCTCTTCACCATTTGCTGAAAAACTTCTTGCACGGATATGAATTGAGACACTTTCTGTGTATGTTCTTTGATAACCAGACATGACCATCGTAAAGAGTTCCCCAACTAAGCCTTAGTTTTACCTTTTCTGTTCATTGGATTTGAAAAAAGATGTCAGTGAGAAGAAGGGATGGGAAGTGGCTGGCCCCTTCAGTACAGATACACCCAGGATTTTCACCATGTGCCAGCCTGCTCATGGTTCATGCTATCATCATCATTTTGTCCCAGTGATTTTATTGAGGGTCCAGAATGGAATTCTGTCAGTATGACCCAAGTCTTATTTCGCAAGTTTGATTAAGAATTGCATGTGAAAAAAATTATTTTAGGTTTAGCTGTATAGTTTTGTCTTCTTTGCTTCTAACATGTCTAATAGAGTACAGGTTCAACACCATTGGTCTTGTATTCCTTTCTTCCTAAGAAAACTCATGAGTTCAAAATTAAAATAATCTTCAAGCTACAACTTGAATTTGAACCAATGTGGTAGTTTTCTTATATGAGTTTGTCAATAGTTTATATTAGCAGTAGGACAGCTGTGACCTTCAAAGAGATGGCAATTGAGAAATTTCTAAGATGTGCCCTTTCAGTACTGAATTGACTCAATATTTCACTGCTGCTGAGCTACAAAGCTGATCTACTATGGGGTGTATTGTAGGGACCAAGTGCAGAGTGGCAGGTACTACTTGTCAAATTACTTTGAAACTGAAATAAGGTAGTTTATATTTGGAATTGCAAGTCTTTCTCTGCTTTCTTTTCCTCATGAGCAAAGAAATCTTCAGGCAGGGGTGGCAGAGAGATCGTGATTATTTTCCGACAGTTTAATTTGAATCTCTGAACGGAGAAGTAATGACCTATGTTATACAGGATATCTGTCTAGGTCATCTACTCCTCTCTGTGGCAACTAATGTGCATGAAGGTAAGAACCTCTCCCCACGTCTCATTGCCTCCTCAGATTCTTCAGAGCAAGGTCTCCAATTCTTTCTCATCCAGTATTCTCTCATCCAAGTTTTTTCTTAACATTATTTTGGTTTTAAATACAAAGACGTGAGCAGAGCAGGGGAAATTGTCATGGCAGTAGCTGAATGCAATATGAAAATAACTCAAGAGATTGTCCTGAAGTGATGTATTTATAGACCAGATATTTGTCTATTTTCATAAAAGCTTTTATTTATTCTCTGCAATGTCCTAACCATTATAACACAGAAAAAAAATACAATAATTTTGAATCTGGATAAGTTCTTACTTAACTGATTTAATCACAGATATTTTTCTTGATTTTCTGTTCTTTTCTTAATTAATTCTTACGAAGAGGAGTTAATATGCATTTGTACAATACATTAGGGGCCCATTACCTTGACAAAATTTATCAGTTTTAAATTAACCTGAATGTAGAATTCCACATGGGAAAATTAATGTACTGTTAATGTCTCTGAAAGTTGTAAAGCACCCAGAAAAACAAAAAATCACATGAAACATCACGTTGGTTCAAGAGGTTTTGTTTTCCCTTCTTGTTTATGAGCCAGAGCTCCCACTGCTGTATTTAAGGCCTGCCCAAAGAAGTTATAAGACAATGCTTGCTAAAAGACTCTTTTTGGCACTGATTTGTTAGAAAACCTGCTCTGTGTAGAGAAAAGGGGAGCTGTATTCTCCTTTGAACAGCAACCTGACCATTTCTTTGTTTCTGTGAGTAAAAGAAACCAAATAAATTTCTACATGTTAAATTTTTACCATAGTGCTTTCATCAAACTATCTACTGCCCAAGCTGGGATTCATTTCAGCTACTTCTAGATTTCTACGTATTAAATGTTCAGAATGCATCTAAGCTAGGAAGCCTTTGCTCCCTTATAGTGCTGGAGAGAAACAGGCACTTAAAGGACAGTTCACATGACCTAATTGAGTTGTTTACTTTCGGATGACGTGAATCAGAATATACATTTCATCAGTCATACAACAGAGATCAGTCATACAGTCATACAAAGAGACTGCATCTCCTTTAGATAATAGTACATGCCTATCTGTTTCATCCAAAAATGACTTTTTAGAGTAATTAATAAGAGATGGGGGAGAGGAAAGGACAGAGTGATTACTTGCAAAGAATCAGGTACCTCTTCTCAGCAATCTCTGAGGCTTCAAAACCACACTGTGATACCTCAGTACTTGCTTCTACTCTTACCAGTTAAGACTACTGAAATGATGCTCAGCCAGCAGAACATCTGGGCACCAGTGCAAGTCATCTGGAGAGAGTAATGTGAGCTGCACATAGGAGCACACAAAGGAGAAGGGTTCCCCTGTGTTGGTGGTACAACTGAAGACAGACTCCAGTCACACACCCACAACCAGCTACAGAGCACTTCCCAGTGGTCAGCACTCACAAGAAGTAGGCCAAAAGCCACATGAATTATTAGAAATCATAACGTGACATTGGAAGAGAGCAAGGGAATCAAAGAGCACCGCAACTGTTCTGCCTATAACAAGTATTTAGCAGATAAAGATTCCCAGATGAGTAAGATCTGGTGTCATTCACATGAGAGAAGGAAATTTTAGGCTTAAAATTAAATATATCCAACTATATATGTTAGAAAATTAAAGCTGTGAGCTCAGCAACTTCCATACTCTCTAAGGCTAGAATGGTTTGATTTCCCAAAATTTATGTAAAGAAATTTATATGCCCTGGTTATAACAGGTTTAAGGATATGATTGCTTTGATGTGCTTCCTACAACCTTGGCCTCTGAAGTTGCTGGCTGCATACTTTGTAACATTAGTTAGTGTCACACACCTTGTGACACTACCATTATATTTGCTAGTACATAGCAAAAGGTCTTGATTAAGGTTCTTCATGAAATGAAAGACAGGGGAAGCAAAACTTCTCAGTTTCTGTTTTTCAGAATCCTCCCTCCGGCAAAGCAGACCATTATCAGTTAAATTTGCTTTATTTTTTAAGAAACTTTCCAAAGCAAAAATGTATATTTTGTTACCTTTTTGTAAATTCTGTAAATTACCTAGTTTCAAAATGCAAATCAACATTCTACATTTTAAATGCTTGTTTAGAGTTACATCACGGATAGCATGGAAAGAAAACAATGAAACAGAGAGGAAAAGAACATGTAAAGTTATTTGAATCCAAAAGGGCTCTGAAACTCAAGCCTGCTATTGCTGCTATGTCTGCTTTCAGGTGTAGAAGCCTTCCTTTTGGTAACTATCATTAAAATACCAGCTATAAGTATTCTGTTGTTCTTCTCAGTAAGGTCAAACATCAACTATATGTTCAAATTTGCTTGCAAACATAAATCATCTATTCTGGGAAAGTCTATCCATATAATTACACATTTCTACACTGCCACAATATCATATATTGACCATGATTATTCATTTAGCAGAGTTTTCATTCTCCAAATTGCTTTTTTGGCCATGTCACAGCTCTGTGAGAGTTTTTCTGCATTGACACAGTTCTTAAACTGGTAAATCTCAGTAATATTCTTCCAAGTAAATATGTCCATCAGATTAGAGCGAGTCATTAAAAGTCACTATCTTTGGCAGCCTGCAAACTAGTTTCATAGGGGTAATCACCATTTCTAATTTGTGTTTGGTAAGGTTTCCAGACTGTAAATTAACTTGTCAGATTCTAATCCTTCCCTAGTCATTGTGACCTTCTCTCTCATCTCCAATAGTCACTCAGAAATTGTTTTCTGTATGTATTTTGTGTTCCTATGTCTGCTCTCTCTTACTACAGCTCGTTGCAGTAAGCCCCTTTCCAAGCACAAAATATCTCTTAGTCTTTCACGTTTCTTTAAACACTTAAATTACTGCTGTAGATTTTATTGAGCATGAGAATACTTTACAAAAATGCTTTCACTTTCACATGAGCAGGACTACCCAGACACTCCCAGGGAGTGAGTACATAGATGGAGCAGGTAAGGATGGAGGGGTGGAAAGAAATCTTTTCCTTCTGTTATCTGAGAACTGTTATGTCAGTTTACCAGTCTCACCTGAGTGCCCTTTCAAAGGATTCATTATTATTCATTAATGACTTGGATGAGGGAATAGAGTGCACTATCAGCAAGTTCGCTGATGACACAAAACTGGGAGGAGTGGTTGACGCGCCGGAAGGCTGCGCAGCCATTCAGAGAGACCTGGACAGGCTGGAGAGTTGGGCGGGGAGAAATTTAATGAAATATAACAAGGGCAAGTGTAGAGTCCTGCATCTGGGCAAGAACAACCCCATGTTGAGAGAACAGAGAAATGTTCCCCAGTAAGTTGTTGTGAGGATTGTAACATGCTTTTCCCTACCCTGAATAGTACCTGCCGGGTACAGCTGTCTCTGGGGTACATGTAGCCTACCCCCAGCACTGAAGAGACAATATGCGGTCAGCAGCACTATCCCAGGGAAACATTCCTGGACACCAGGGAGTCATAGAGGAGAACTGTTAATAGACAAAGTTCAGTATATTCAAGACAGTGGTGACTAAACCATTCAGTGACTGCATCTCATGATTTCCTGAATTCAGCCACTGCCATTCTAATCCACAGAATAAAAGCAGAAAAAAAGATTCAGAGACAGAAATTTAGTATGTTCTGATGAACTTTGGGCCAGAGACTCTGTAAGGTTAAGTTCAAGACCACCATTTCTAAAGAATAGTGAACCCATTTAAGGTCAAAATGAATGAAAGATACACTGCAGGTGTGATGGTTTTGCTTTCTGGTTTATTTCATGTACCTTCCACTACTTGTAATGTTTAAATCACCAGTGGTACTGAAACACCTCTAGCCTGCTTCTGTGGTGTGCCTTGGTTTTGCTTGCATTCTGGGGATTAAAACTGATCATCAGATTTGGGGTCAAGAAGGAAAGTTCCCCTGGGTCATATAGGGAGGGATACTGGGGGCAAGGATGGGGCAGGTACTCTTTTACTAACCCTTCTTTTTAGCATGAGGCATGGCCCAGTCTCTAAAATCATCTGTGAATCTTCACCTGCTAAATACCCACTTACATTTAGCATCTTTTATGTAAAGTGCTCAGCAACCACTTTTGATACCGAATGCGTGTGCAACAATCAACACCTGCTCCTGCATCACTTCTAAGAGGTTGTATTTATGGCTGTTTCCAAAACAACAGTTAATCTTCATGATTCCTGATGCATTTTTCTACTTTTCTTCTCCACATCTGAACTGCGTGAAAAATGGCAAAACTTCTTCATGGGTCATGAGGGGGAGGAAGCCTCCATTTTAAAGATCTTGGGCTACATAAAACAAGCAAATGACCATTGCTTATTCTATATGCATATGCCTGCCTTGGAAGATCCAGCTTCTGTCTGGTCACACAAAGCTGCGCAATTGACATACACATCGGCCAGACAAAGTACTCTCTTGCAGTATTGTAAATATCCAGCCTATCGTGTTACGATGATCTCTAAAGTTATCTCAACCTCAGCTTCTTCCCACCTTTTACTCTATTTCAGGTTGCATGCAGCCTTCCTTATTTACGCACTCTATTTATCAGCCAAAAATATTTTAAAAATCAGATGTTATATTTCTTTTTGAGAAAGGCTTTTCTACCACTGTCATGGATGAATGCATTTGTATACAGAGTGGGAAGACAGGCAGTGAATGTGAGGGGAATTCACAGCACCTGGTTCTCACCCTTCTTTTCACACTGTGTGTTTTCCTGACTGGAGCAGGATCAATATCATCATATATTTCAACAACAGCACATGAAGGTCCCTGGAAAAACAGTGTTGTGGATGATTAAATAACTGCAAAATTCTCTTAGAAATATTTTCATAGAATCATAGAATCATAGAATGGTTTGGGTTGGAAGGGACCTTAAAGATCGTCTAGTTTCAACCCCCCTGCCACGGGCAGGGACACCTTTCCACTAGACCAGGTTACTCAAAGCCTCATCCAATCTGGCCTTAAACACTGCCAGCGAGGGGGCATCAACTTCTCTGGGCAACCTGTTCCAGTGTCTCACTACCCTCACAGGAAAGAACTTCTTCCTAATATCTAATCTAAATCTACCCTCTTTCAGTTTAAAGCCGTTCCCCCTCGTCCTATCACTTCATGCCCTTGTCAAAAGTCCCTCTCCAGCTTTCCTGTAGGTCCCCTTCAGGTACTGGAAGGCTGCTATGAGGTCTCCCCGGAGCCTTCTCTTCTCCAGGCTGAACAGCCCCAACTCTCTCAACCTCTCTTCATAGGAGAGGTGCTCCAGCCCTCTGATCATCTTTGTGGCCCTCCTCTGGACTCGTTCCAACAGGTCCATGTCCTTCTTATGTTGGGGCCCCCATAGCTGAACGCAGTACTCTAGGTGGGGTCTCACGACAGCAGAGTAGAGGGGCAGAATTTCCATTGAGCTGGGATTAAAACAGTCATAATAACAGGAATTGTTCTGATCAAATACTTTAAAAGTTTGAGATTGTATTAAGTCAGCATGAAATGCACCTCAATAACTTCCTTATGACCTCCCTCCAGTGTGTATAGCTGACTGATAAAAAACAGGACGTGTCTATCTTAGAACAGATGATTATGGAGATCTTAAAACTATATGTAGGTATTTGTTTATGTGTTCCAAAAATTAAAAACCACACTAGGTATTGCCTATAAAAACAATTTGTACTCCAATTGGGAAAGCTCTGTGTGCTGTCTTTGTCAAGCAACATGGATCCAAAGGTAGTTAGACCCTAGGATTAGAGGGGAAAAAAAAAATCTTCTGGGGAGTGAATTGCTTACCTAGGTAAAAAGGATGAGAGTTATTTGATGCCATGAAGTGATTTGTTTATTCTGTGGATTTATTACATAAAAAGAACTTCTGTAAGTTCTCTGAAGAGACCACAGGGGAAAGTGAGGAGAGCTGAGGGATAACTATTTTGTATGGAGCTGAACTGAGGTGGTGCTGGAACATGAGGGCAGGCCTGACTGACTTTCTGAGCTGACTGACTTGTGTGGAAGCTGGACTAACGTTGAAGTCCAGCACTTTTAAGTGTTTTTCTGAATCAGCTCTGGCACAGTGAGAGGTAAAAGAGGGAACTGGTGAGCTACAGAGAGGAGTGATTTAATGAGAGAGTAGGTAACAAGGGGTAAGAGAGGGAGAATTTATTTTCCAATACATAAATATATTTTACTGGAATAGATTTTGTTGATATAGAGAAAAACATATACCACACACAAAGGGCAGTGCTGTGGCTAAATCCCTATAGTACCTCTTCTGGCTAATACTCTGTATTTAACAGGAATAATTTGAAAAAAATTGCTTTGATGTCAGACTTCTTTGCTTTGGTGGAAGGAACCAAAAAAACCCCACAAACAAAAACACTCTACCATGGCTTCACATACTGGTGATTTTCCATGGCTCTGAAATTCTGTAATTTCTATTACCTCTGAATCAGTAAATGCATCCTGTATGTAAGCGGGTGATATTTGCTTCAATGGCAGACTCTGTGGACGAGCAGTCAAATCATGTAAAGTTAGTTGCAGGAATGGAAAGCTTTTGAAAGTGCTAACTACATGCAAGTATTTCTGCTCTTCAGGGTTGCTTTTCATTTCTTTGACAATATAACCTGTGGTGGCGTAGGGACCCATTACCAACTACTTCATTCTTGGTGTTCGTATTGCATTGCCAGCATTTCCACTGAGTACTTGAAAAACTGCACAGGGTCAAAACTAAGGCTTTTAGAAGGTCTATGTTTTGCATTCCTTCTGTGATGAAACGCATAGATACACTGTCATTAGACTTCAAACGAACTGCTGTTTAAAACATTAAACACATAAACTAAGATGAAGTTTATACCACTTTGTAATTTACATTGACATTTAACCTAATTTACAATGACTGCTGCTTAGTCCAGGTGGATACTAAACTGCAGCTGTTCTTTGAACATTATTCTGTGCACCCTCCAGAGTCAGTTCTAATTTGTTTGACTTCCTTTCGAAGCACTGGCTTCTCTGTTAAAAAAAAAAAAAAAAAAAAAAAATTTGCTACAGTTAACCAGGCAGTTAGCTAAGAAGTTACATGGAATTATTCAGCTTTGATTTTCATTTACTATGAAATGTTGCTGCAATAAAATATGCTGTTGTTATCTTTAATTGGCAGGTACAGTTTGCCGAGTTATGTATTTCACATATTTCTGGTAGTTTTGTGACACAAAATATATGATATTTGTCTCTGTAATTATAAATCATCTACTTTTTCACTCACAAACAGAGCCATTGAGGGTATATCAGGGCTTTTTCTGCCAAAGATATCTTGGCTCTTTCCTAAGATAAATCTTTATTTTCATTCTTTCTTTCATTTTTCTTCCAGACTGCTCAGGTCCCTCCTGTTACCAAAATACTGTAGAAAGGCACAGTAAGATTTCAATCCAAAGCTCAGTGAGCTTATGGAAGAACTGCCTTTGATTTCAGGGGGCTTGGGATCACTCTAGGAGAAAGATAGTTAGACCTTAGAAAGATATTCATTATTCAGTTTGGTTGTCCAAAAAGTTATTGTATCAAAATTCTTTATTTTTCCTTTTAGTAGAATACTCTCATTTTGTCATTTTTCATTTCTTTGCAATCATCTGTTCCAAGAATATCAGCAAACAACATGGCTTAACATAAGGAATTAATATTTGATACTGTGTACTCTAGAGATTTTTGTCATCCAATAAGACTACTTAAATCGTACTTAAAATATATATGTGAGAGATGGTATGCTGAACATATGGTAAAGTTTTAACTCTTGTATTACCTTACCCTGAAGAACTCCTTTTGATAAATATTTTAATGCACTGAAAACAGTCCTATCCAAGTAGATGCTTGTCAGCAACTAACCCATGTAAGATTTCAACCCTCCACTTAGAAAGTACTCTATAAAAACAATCAGATCCTCAAACTGAGCAAATGAAATATGGAATTCATAATGATATAACATAATGCCACAAATTAAACTGTCTTCGGAGAGTCTATTTTCAGGCTGTGGCTTGCTTTCTTGAGCAATGAATTTGATTTCTGAGACTCAGGTAGCTCACCTCACCCAAACCATGGTGTAAAAACCATTTCATTGGTTTAATCCTGCAAATAATAATAGAAATTGATAAAGCAGTGTGAGTGAACTCATCACTTCATGGATAAGTATCTGAGAACAGTGTCATCTCAACATTACTTACTGTCCGAAGAGATAATTGAGAGAAGGAACTGGAAAAGGAATCAAAAAGTTAAGTGGATAGGGCATTCAAAATCAACACATGTTCTACTCTACTTGTTTGTTTATTTGAAAGTTGTCTACTGTCCATTATTGCTCTAGCTATGTAGGAAGAAGTTTGGGATGTATAGACTGTTTTGAAAGAATACCATTAAGAGGATTTTAGGGGAAAAGCTGGGGGCATTATATAAATCAGCAAGCATATTGTAAAGGAGAAACAGGTAAACAAGTTCCACCAAATGTTTCTATCCAGACAGAAAGAGATTTTCTTCCCACTTCAAGACAAGTGCAACTGATATATGCCTGGATTTATATTCAAAGATTACTGATTTTTTGTCTACAAAGAAAAAGCCTAATTTTGGTACTTAGTTTTCAGTGACAAGTTGAACTGTTACAGTATAAACATCATTGAAAATGTATTTTTTCTTCCAGTCTCCTCTAAAATTAACCATAATAATCTCCTCCACTTCTATCCAACTCTACTTACAGATGTAATGGGAAATACTAGAGAAGAAACTGAAAGCGAGAGAAAGGTGCATAGTCATAATGTTAACAGGCTAAGGTTGTGGTGTAAGGAGAGGGATTTGGCAGTGTAGTCTGAATCTAAGTTCTGCAAGCCTATTAAGAAAGACATAGAAGTATGTGGGATGAGAAAAGTGTCTTAAAGGGAAAATTTAGGCATAATCACCATTGAAAAACTGGTGTAAATTGGAAAAAAAAACAAATGTGTTTAAGAGGAGCTTGATAAGAGCCTAGAGAAAGAATACTAAATAGAATAAAATGGAAAATGGTCCACTTCTAGAGGTAACTAAATGCTGTAAATGCAGGTTACATTTTAGATGACAGGCTAATAAATCTATGGAACACTGTATACCTGAGATATTTTCACACTATTAAACAATAGGTCAACAGTTAGAATTACTTTTAGACAGATAAACAGCAAAGTGGATGCATAGTGCATTTTATGCACACATTGCAAAGATTTGTATGTTATCTGAAATCTATCAAATTAAAACTGCTTGGGGAGTTTGGTAGAATCATAGTCATTCATCCCCAAGGCCCTTGATGTAACCAGCAGAGGTGAGAGGAGCCATGAAGGTAGGTCAACCTGCATTGAGGCACTCCATAGTAACCTTAGTCCAGGTTTCCTGCTGGACATGCACAGGCTGACTGGAAGTTCAGTACAACAGTACACCCTTTGTTACACCTACTTCATTACACCTACTGTTTCTGTCCTGCGTAAGCTAATGCTATGTAGGGTATTCCAACATGCTGCTATCTCACCTCTTATTACATTGTAGACATTACCTAATAGGTAAAGATAGATAACTCAGCAAGCAGGCAATTAACCAATAAACTAGGCAGTATGATAAATAGCTATGGAAATAATTTCATGTGTAAGGAACATGCAGTGGACATATGGTAAAAAGGGCATGTCAAAAGGAGCTGTCAGGCCCGGAGGCAAAGACAGATAACAGCAGAAAAGTAACAGGACAGGACACTGGACAATACTTCCTCCTAGGAGAGGTATCTTCATGGAAATAGTGTCAACTCTCAGTTCTCACTGAGTCTCCTTTGCATTACTTTAATGGAACTTACATGTTTGACGTGTGCTTTTGAGACTACCTGCCTTGGTATTTTGCTGAACTAAGACATAAATAAATGTTATTGACATCCGTAGATTAAGGAGAAAAATTAATAAACCTCATGTTTACGCATGTAATAAAGAAAGGCTAGGTTTCTGGGGCTAAAGGTGAAATACTTATAACTGGAACAAAAAGCTGAAGTTTCTTATAACAACATACTGGTGTTATATTTTGACCAAATAGTCATAGTGGTCTTTGTATGAACACACTGAAAATTTGGTGAGCTTGTAACATTGAAATTCAACTTAGGACAATGTGGATAAATCCAAACATATACATTACAGGTACATTTTAAAGACAAATGGAAGAGTTACTTTCTCATTGTTCTGACTCTGATCCTTGCAAAGTCATAGAATCATAGAATCATTTTGGTTGGAAAGGAACTTTAAGATCATCGAGTCCAACCATTAACCTAACACTGCCAAGTCCACCACTAAATCATGTCCCTAAGCACCACATCTACACATCTCTTAAATACCTCCAGGGATGGTGACTCCACCACTTCCCTGGGCAGCCTGTTCCAATGCTTGACAACCCTTTCAGTGAAGAAATTTTTCCTGATATCCAATCTGAACCTCCCCCGGTGCAACTTAAGGCCATTTCCTCTTGTCCTATCATTTATTACTTGGGAGAAGAGACCAACACCCACCTTGCTGCAACCTCCTTTCAGGTAGTTGTAAAGAGTGATAAGGTCTCCCCTGAGCCTCCTTTTCTCCAGACTAAACAACCTCAGTTCCCTCAGCTGCTCCTCATAAAACTTGTGCTTTAGACATTTCAGCAGCTTTGTTGCCCTTCTTTGGACTTGCTCCAGCACCTCATTGTCTTTCTTGTAGTGAGGGACCCAAAACCGAACATAGTATTCAAGGTGCGGCCTCACCAGTGCAAAGTACAGGGGGACAATCACTCCCCTAGTCCTGCTGGCCACACTGTTTCTGGTACAAGCTGGGATGCTGTTGGCCTTCTTGGCCACATGGGCACACTGCTGGCTCATATTCAGCCGGCCATCGATCGACACCCCCAGGTCCTTTTCCGACAGGTAACTTTCCAACTGCTCTTCCCCAAGCCTGTAGCGTTGCATGGGGTTGTTGTGGCCTAAGTGCAGGACCCGACACTTGGCCTTGTTGAACCTCATACAGTTGACCTTGGCCCATCAATCCAGTCTGTTGAGATCCCTGTGCAGAGCCTTCCTAACCTCAAGCAGATCAACAATCCTGCCCAATTTGGTGTTGTCTGCAAACTTACTGATGGTGCACTTGATCCCCTGGTCGAGATCATTGATAAAGATATTGAACAGAACCAGTCCCAGTACAGAGCCGGAACACCCCTTGTGACTGGCTGCCAACTGGATTTAACTCCATTCATCACAACTCTTCGGGCCTGGCCATCCCGTCAGTTTTTTTACCCAGCAAAGTGTACTCCCATCCAAGCCATGAGCAGTCAGCTTCTCCAGTAGAATGATGTGGGAAATGATGTCAAAGGCTTTATCAAAGTCTAGGTAGATAATATCCACAGCCTTCCCCTCATCCAGTAAGCGGGTCACCTTGTCATAAGAGATCAGGTTAGTCAAGCAGGACCTGCCTTTCATAAACCCATGCTGGCTGGGCCTCATCACCTGGTTGTCCTGTACATGCCACGTGATGGCACTCACCTGCTCCATAACCTTCCCTGGCACTGAGGTCAAACTGACAGGCCTGTAGTTCCCCGGATATCCCTTCCTTCAATCTAGGATAATCTACTAGTTACTACAACAACAATTTTGATAAGTGGATGATTTTTTTCTTTTAACTTCTTTTTTTAAAAAAACCTGATTTTAGAAGTTCTAAGATTTGAAATACCTTTTCTAATGATTATTTGCTTTTTTTTTCCTTTTAGAAATTATGGAGATCAAATGTTTCTGTTTTCCTTTTCTCTCACAGCTATTTGCCAAATTTTATACGAATTTGTAAACTGTTTTGTACCCTAGAAAGTGCATTTTCTGATAAGTATCTTCCTGAATATTTACAAAATTACACTACTTATCTCTTGAATATATACACAAACTCATATGTGGAGAATTTAACATAGTTACACAATTCGTGGAAGTAAAGAACCACTGAAGAATTTATAACACTGCTTGCCTCAATCCATTTTAGACTGTTATGAATGAGTTTCAAAGGAAATGAGAGTGAATTTAACCCCCTTTGACTTCAAAATCAGGAAGCACATTGTTTGGCTTAGGAACACCAGATTTAGTAGAGTCTCATTTAAATCTGAACTGGGGAGATCTGTTATAGTCAACCAGATTTGAGATAGGTTGGTCTTCATTTCTAGCAGAGCAGCAAATGATGTTAACAATGTAGTACATCATGATGAGTAAATGGAAGGTGAAGGAAAAACTCAATCTATATTGAATGCAGACTTCAAATTCACCTTAAGGTCACATAGAGATAAGATGAAAAAACACATAGCACAGACACATAATGCTGCCTTTACCGTTTCTGTTAATATTCTGATGGTTTGGGGATAAAGCCTGGCAGATATGTCGGGATGAATGATTTTTGGATTTTGATTTAAAGAAAGTGCCCTTGTGGGAGTCCACACAAGAGTAAATTAATGGAAGAAGATACTTCAAGATGTTAAAGCATTCTATGTATGCTGTTTGTACTTACAGTTTAAAGGGTCAGTTATGACTTCCATAGAATCATAGAATCACAGAATGGTTTCGGTTGGAAGGGACCTTAAAGATCATCTAGTTTCAACCTCCCTGCCACAGGCAGGGACACCTTTCCACTAGACCAGGTTACTCAAAGCCTCATCCAATCTGGCCTTAAACACTGCCAGCGAGGGGGCATCCACAACTTCTCTGGGCAACCTGTTCCAGTGTCTCACTACCCTCACAGGAAAGAATTTCTTCCTAATATCTAATCTAAATCTACCCTCTTTCAGTTTAAAGCCGTTCCCCCTCGTCCTATCACTCCATGCCCTTGTCAAAAGTCCCTCTCCCACTTTCCTGTAGGCCCCCTTCAGGTACTGGAAGGCTGCTATAAGGTGTCCCCGGAGCCTTCTCTTCTCCAGGCTGAACAGCCCCAGCTCTCTCAGCCTCTTTTCATAGGAAAGGTGCTCCAGCCCTCTGATATCTTCATGGCCCTCTAGACTCGTTCCAACAGGTCCATGTCCTTCTTATGTTCCTCAATCAAAACCTCAGTACATGTATACAGTTTACATATTAATTCCATTGGGAGAATTTGTAGTTTACTACAAAACAACTTATCATCTAATCAGAATCTTTCAAGACTAATTTGAAAGTATTTAGTCTCGGACTTGCTTTTTCTCAAATGAACCAGTCGTTTGCTGTACTATGTCTAGGTTTTGAAGCTATAAAGACATTTGGTGTTAATATATATGGATATGATGCACTGAAACACTATGATAATATTTCAAAGAATGTATGCATCTTCTAGAGCCAGGAAAATACCTTTATATTCAAATACTTTACATACAGACATAGGGCATCCCTTTAAATCACATGTACTGTCTTCTAGCTTATTTTTCATTAAGATACAACCAACCTTCCCCCCTTGCCCCCTACCGCTTAGGAAATATTAGTTTATTATTCTCATATGTACTTGTAAATCTGGTTGTGAAAATATTGTTTCCAGAGATATCCTGGATTGTATCCTTCTCACCCAGCTTCATATGTCTGCAGTTTATATGTGTACATACTAGCTAGTAACCCAATGCTCTCTTCAAGGTCGACAAAGAGCAATATCCAGTGATTCATCTGACCTATTTTAATAATCTATTTTAGGATGAGATGACTCATGCTTTAAAAGTGACAATTTTACCCCACTCACTGCGAAAAAGTCTTGACAACTAGCTGACACGAAAATAACTGTACTGCTGAAGTCTATATTTGTGATTGCATGAATGTCATTCTATGTGTCTATCTTCAGAGCTCTTTGATTTCCCTGTACTTTATTTATGAAAATTCTAGTCACCCAATCAGTGAGTCAAAACAGAATTGTATAGCACTGCTGAATATGCATATACCACAAGTATCAACTGTTACTAGCATATTTTAAACAATCTCTGTGAAAGAAATTCACGTGGTGGGCTGGATTCTTCAACTCATGTTGTTTCAGAGTGAAAGAGCTTCAGAAACAATTCTTTTATCACTTGGTTAACAGAAATTTCATTCAGGATAAAGTATTTTGGTAAGGGATACAATTGGTACTAACATATCTAAAAAGTCACGCCCCTCCCTTTCATATGAATGGATGCAGATGCGTTGTTGTAAAAGTATCTTCTATATGGAAAAAATTGTATGCGTAGAACTTCGACTATTTTGATAAGACTAAAAGGTTTGTGCCTTGTTAATCACATCTTAACAGTGAAAACAGTGTTTTGTATGAAGCCCGTCCTCAGCACAGTTCATATTTAATGTATGATAGGAACCAAGGTTTTTTGACAATTTGTAAAAAATGCAATCGTTAAACTGAACTTCACCGTATATGTCTGTATGAGTTGCCTCACAATTCTTACCTTTGATTGTCTTAATTTAAGAAATTAAATGCTTTACTAGATTTCCTGTCTTTTTGTCAGAAGGCTGAAGAAAGGATCAAGAGTAGCTTCATCTTGCTGTAGGATGGAGTTGGATAGAGTCTTTCATGTGCTAGTCTGTTATTGGATTTGTAATCTAATTCTTGTCTTTCATTGCATGCAAAGGGCTTTTGAGCACTGTAAATGCATGGTTATCTTTTATCGTTTTCAGTAGTTGGGTCTGTGAAACTGCCTATAATTCTTTACTTGTCTTTTATGAGTTTTTTTTACTCCTGACTCAATCCTGCAAGGAGCTGGGAAACTCTCGAGAAATGCTGAGTATGTTCAAGGTCTATAAAAAATCAGTGGAACAGAGATCACTCACTGGATTGTGATATCATATAGAAGGAGATCCTCAATGAGCCATGGGCTTTCAGTTTAAATCAGATGCATTTGTGAAACTGAATATCCTCTGCCTTATTTTAATACCTTTGGACGTACACAGATAATGCACAACAGTATCATACGAAATATATAGTCTGCATTATTTCTCTTGATTTGCAGCATGTAAATATCAAATCACATGTTCTGTTATTCTTATTATTACTGAGTAGCAGCTTAATTGAATTCAGCAGGCAGAAGATACAAGAAATTTAAGGATGGCAAAGCTACATCTTTAAGTGCTTTGTAATGATGAGTTAAAGAATTATACCACTCAAAAGCACTGTTACTTAGGAAGAAATTCTAAGTTCTAAGAACTTACTTAATATCTAGTTTCTGATGTTTTTCCCAGCTTTAATTGCATTCTAATTTTCTAAATAATTTTAGAAGGAATACTCATAGAGATACCTATTTATTAGTGAATTTGAAGATGTGTAACTTTTCCTTGAGTGAACAGCGTAGAATCTTTGGAAAAAACCTGAGCACAGACTTATAAATAACAGCATATCAGAATAAAAATAAAATGTGAGTTATAGTCATATAAAGATGTGCTTTATTGTTTTAGAGAATTTGTTCTCCAAAACAGTAACAGAGGTAGGTGTCTGTAAAGCACTCACTGACATTTTTTTCTGTCAACTTAAAGGTTTTCAAGCTGAGGAACGTTCTGCATATTTGTTCCCAATAATTTGTTAGGATGCACTGGGAATGTCAGAGGTTTGATATCAAAAGAAGTCAGCTGTTGTAGCAGAAGCAGTGCTAAGTTTGAAAGGATAACTTAGTTGTGCAAAGTAGAGCATAGCCACTGCCTTTCAAGAAGAAAAAGAGTTGGAGAATGAGAGTCTCTGTTAATTCAAGTAGTGCACACTGAAAAATATATGGACCCATAAATAAACATAAATACACGTATATGTATGACTATGCTTGTTTCAGGTACTGTTAACTGTATTGATGATCATGTGATTATTTAGTGATGGGGAATTTCAATTATATCTCCAGGCAGAAAATGTAAACTAAAATGGAAAATTTGAGATTGTTGATAGTTGTTAAGGCTACATGTAATGCCCTAATCTACACTGACATACTTTGATATATCCACTTCCCTCTTTAATTTCTCAAACCTTGTAATAGTATTAACTCTTAAGACAGCTTTAATTTTTCCCTTACTAATTCATCTTTTATTTAAGACCAAAATTCATCTGGTCATACAATGATATCTACACCTGGACTATTCATCTATATCTGAAAAGAAATAGGCAATTACCTTATGTCATGCCTTAACATTTACAACTAGAAATCTGATATCTCTTTATGGTCAGAAACATATTTCTGTATTTACATTTTGTGACAAAAACTTCATATTTCCTGAACAGCTTTACTCACGTATGGATTTACTCATTGCATGCTTATGAAAACTTTACCCTACTGATGCTATGCATTTATTTCCATTTTGAAAGAATTTCTTCCACTTGATTTTCTTTAAATCATTTTTAGTTGCAAAAGCAAGAAAATCTTTCCATAGTTTTAAGAGTTATGTTTTAAAAAATTATAACTGTTCTGGAAATCAAATATGTATTTTCCCTAGAAATAATAATCCCTGAAAAGCATCCTGAAGAACCCTAGTCAAATGGCATTTAAAGAAGGCCTACATGCAGATGACTCTATTGCCTTAAACTGAAGCTGCAGGACTAAGAACCCAAAACTGTACAAAACCATGATAATTTTGGTTTAATAACACTATTTGGGACTATTGTCTAGAAGATATAATCTCAAATGACTTTTACATGATTATATTAATGTTTTATTAGCACTACTGTAGCAAAGTAAAAGGGTCTGCATGTAAATGGGACTAAGGCTCTCTGCTCACGTTTCCTTTTAATTTGGTAAAGGCTACTCAGCCTGTCTCTTGTCTCTTTCACACAGTTCTTAAAAAAGCACCTTCTTTTCTCCTGCTGTTATTTGTTTACTTCTCATGCAGCCATGGTCATTTCCACATTCTTATCAACTTCAGGATTTTAAAAACATATGTTCTAAAGGGTTTAGTTTTTAGAGGTGCTGAGAGGAGCCGTTGTCAATTGGTTTGTTGATGCTCTGAAATGCTGACAAATATATACCTTATACTTTAGTAACAGATTGGAATCAAACACAGAAACAGCAGTAGAGTAACTAGGCATCTGTAAGTGTAGCTCCTTGCCCTTTGAACAGATTTGCATTCATCCAATTACAGAACTGGTTCCCTTAAGAAATGTTCATTGCAAATTCTCTAGTACAAAAGAATGCAACATCAATGTTGTCTGAAAAATATAATTTAGTTAAGACCCACTAAAGTTCACTATGTGACTCAATAATTATAAAATATAATACCATTCTTTTTGCATAATGCTGTAGCTGCAATATATCAAATTGAATTGTCTTTTTGATCACTCATATTTCAATTAATTAAAAAAGTCAAAGTTTAATAAAAACCTGCACCAATATTTTAGAGCAACAGACTGTAGCTGATTGCTTTTCTGTATTTTTCTTACAGCTATTCAAAAATGCAAGAAAATTTTTATTCTCTAACACTGTTGATCACTATTTCAGTACTACATACATACTGTACCACATATATGAGAATTATTCTGGCATCTTGATCAACTTTTTTTCTTTTCTATTAAAAAAGTAATAAAAATATTTACCAACTTCAATCTTCTCTGAAACAGTAGTTTTAATCTTGATATGCTTCTCTAAGGAGAAAATTTATTACATAATTATCTTGATAATTTACTGCATTGATTTTCTATTAATAAAGAAACAAAATCAGCAAAACACTGTGCAGCAAATTGGTAGACTAGAATTATTACTACATTAACTGAATGTAGCAAATTATTAAGCAATTAAATCACTCTTAGACTTATTTGTTAGAAGAGATTCCATTAGTAAGTGTAGCACATGAAAAACAATGAAATCATATTGTTCAGCCTAACTATAAAATTAAATGGGCTTTGTGTTCCTCAGCTTATAAAATATTATCCCCAAATATAGTCTGATCTCTTTAATGGACTCACTGTTTTTTACGTTTTGATAACTATCTTAAAACATCTGGAGCAACAAGTATGTTGCTAGAGTTTGCATTTTTATCTACTTTAAATAGCTTGTCTGTTTAGGGTCCAGCTCTGCTTCTGTGACTTCTTCATGGCATTTTAATGAATGAAGAGCGGAGAGATAAGACCAAGCACGATAAAGCAGATATTCCTTATTTCTGTTGCCTAAAAACAGCAAGTCCTTGCTAAGAGTCTTTGGGAAAGAAGTCAGTCCTCTTATTTCTTACTCCATACAATTGGTAGGTCGATCCCACCCCCATGCCCTAGAGCTCCGTGCCAAAGCATCAGAGCATGTAGAGCACTCACAGTGTTTTTTCCTTCCTCACGAACAATAGCAAACATCTGTTAGGGCTTTGATCTGAATTTTGTATAGATACTGTACTAGGCTTGCAGGATGATGCTCATCTGTCAACATGAAAATTAAGTGCTCATAAAAGCAGTGATCCCATCCTTGAAAGCAGTAAAGTGTCCCTTAGATATCAACCCTGCCCAGTGTTATTGATCATTCCATGTTGCTGATGTGTCTGCTGACTCTTCAAGAGGACACAGAGCAGTTTGATCACCTCTGTCTTCCTCTGTGTATGGTACCAGAAATAATATCTGAGAGGACATAGGGGTGGAAAGTGCATGACCACCTTAGGCCCTGCAGAAAGATAATTGAAGCACTGGATATGCAATTTTTTTTTTATTCTGAAAACTGCACTGAATAGAGAGTGTGCTGCACTGAGAACAGTGAAATCCCTCCTCGGAACTCTTTTTGTCTGTAAAGTGCGTATCAGTCAAGAAACGAAAATCAGCAGAAGGAATGGAAAACAATAAAAATAATTTTTCAGTTTTGTTATACATCTTGTGATAGAACAAACAATACAAAATATAAAAGTTCAAGTCAACACCTAATCTTGCTTTTGGGAGCTGTGTCATCCCTTCTTCCTCTCTTTGTTTTTGCATATGTCAAGTAAGTGTAAAAGCTTCCTGATCCACAGAATTTGTCTTGTATTCATATTTCATGCAGTTACTTTAAAATAAAAATCTGGATTTGTGAATACTGGAAACAGCTTGAGTAGTTTGAAGAAAACTTAATTCTATTTTCTTGAAGAAGCAAGAAAGTTTAATTCTCTGTGATTCACAGGATCACATTCTTAAAGGTGACCTGAAGTAATGGGAAGGTACATGAACATCTGCTAAAAATCATTGTGAGTTAAATTTGGAAAAAGCCATACAAACCTGCGAAGCAGCAGAACACACAAAATTGCAGATGCAGAATTTCAGAAATGAGGAAAATTAAGAAAGAATGAAGGAGGTTATTGCAGAGCAGAACATGCTGAGATCAGTAGAGAAAAGCACCTGAGCGGTGCACCAGAGAGGCCAGCCTGAGCAACTACACAAAAAGAAATCAACATGCAGACAGAACCCACTCAGCAGAGCTTCCCATAAATACAATTTTGTTGTCGCTACCATCCTTTGTACTTGCTGAGAGTGATGACTTCCATGTACACTGAGCTTAGGAGAGGAACTGGATGCTGCTGTGCTAGCCATTTATCTTAACAGAGGGTACTGAGGCAAAAG
This sequence comes from Nyctibius grandis, assembly GCF_013368605.1. Lineage (NCBI taxonomy): Eukaryota > Metazoa > Chordata > Aves > Nyctibiiformes > Nyctibiidae > Nyctibius > Nyctibius grandis. The sequence goes on from NC_090659.1 coordinate 110,436,853, forward strand.
AGGCAGTAAAAGGCAGTAAGCCCTGTACCATCTCTTTTTCATGAGCTGATCATCTCTGTGGCAAAGTACTTGGAGTGCCTTGAAGGAGCAGGGCCAACAAAGAAGTAGAAGGGCACCAGAACATGCCAGACAATTTTCTGGGCACAGGTGATAAAGGGTCAAGCAATCCTTCTAGCACAGGTTTGTAACTGATCAGCTATTCTGTTCTCCTGAGAAGAAAGAGAATCTGGACAAAAATGAGGAAAAAAATCTTTTTTTTTTTTTCACAGAGTTCGGGCTATGTTATCTACTCAAAATTGTCGATTATTTTTATTACTTACTCTTCCTTCTCAGAGCAAGTGGGAGCCTGTGCACACTGTATCTTCCTTGTGTTAGCTGCTGTACAAACAAGTCCAAAATATTCTCACTGGCCCACATTCCTTACAAACATGTCACGACAGCAAAACAACTAACTCTTTTAGCTAAAGTTGTCATCTGTTCCTTACAGCAATGTGTTGGCTGCTGGCTCCTGTATTGGAATAGGGGTGTCTCAGACTGTGACATGTCTAACAAGAGCAAAGGCAAAATGTAGAATCTAGCTCTTACAGCTAGCCCTTACGGCTTGCTTAGAGCCAAAAAAGCAAGTGATGATAACTTTCCATCCAGGTTTCTAAGAATCAGAGAAACATTGCAGACAGGTTTTGCTCATCTCTTAAGAAGATGATATATTGCAGCCTTATTTCATAATGGTGTTGTCCTTTTTCTTGTACTTTTCCTCCAGCATGAAGTAGTGGAAAAAAAGGGCGGGGGGCAGGCTGACCAGGAGTGAAGCTGCAAATCTGTGTCTCTTACTTTCCAGACTCTGACAGTCTTGATGTGAAACTTCTGAAAGTCATGACCATTTCGGTTCTGCACATCAACCAAAGGCAGAAATACCAAAACTGCTTCTCCCAGTGTGATATGGTGGAGATAAAAAAGTCAGAAAAGAAGCAGAATGTTGAAGAGCATGGGCGTATGACTATCTAAACACAAAAATAGCATAACCAGGCTGGATTAGAGGGTAAATACAAATTAGAATGAAATTATCAACCTTTCCCCTCTGGATGCAGGAAGTCCAGCACTTCCATACTCTCAGCATTTATTTTCATTTCCAAAGCTTTGCAAATGGATTAAGTGTATCAAGTTTGCTCTTCAGCATTTTGACCAAAGGCAGCCCTAACTGCAGCAGTCATGGCTTATTTAGCACAGTTTATCATCTCTGTTTCCACAGATTTCTCTGTTCACACTCTTGAGAGCTGCAGCAACTATTATTACACAGTTAATGCAAAGTCTCGTCACAGAACTGATGCAGGTATAATCACTTACAGAAGTGAATGGTGAATCCACGTGTCCCTGCTTTAGGTGACTGACTTAGGTTTGAGGACTACCATAGCTGACAGGACCTAGTAGTACCATTGAAAAAGAAAGTCTGTTGATTAAATTTCTATTTTATGAGAATGCTATGCAGATGACACTCAGCTCTTTTACAAAAGTTTTGCTGTGTGGTACAGCAGTCAGGAATGCAGCATTTGTTACACATGCCAGCACTATCCATTGCTTTTCTCTAGGAGGAACTTGACTAGGTTGACAAAATCTCTTTATGCAGTTTAATTAAAGGTTTATTCTGACAATCCTAGAAACTTAAAATGCTTTGCTAATTGCTACTTGAATGAAATGAACTATTTACAAATTATCATTCTTGAAGGAAGTAAGGAAATTTTAGCTATTTGCTCAAATTTTATTCCTGACAAGTGCCTGGTTGAGATCTTGAAAAACATTTAATCGTGTTTATATGTAAATGTAATAGCAGTTCTAGACTTCAAAGACTTAATCTCAAGAAGATTTAATGTGAGAAAATACTATTAAGGTAGAATTAGTATCACCTAACTTTAGCTACGTGAAATTTGTGTATCTAGTAAAGTTAGTCTTTGGGTTCTTTCTATAATCAATGGTAATGGACAGGCAAGTCCAAAGGCTATTAGTCTTGACTGTCTTTGACATCTTAAATTGAGAAATGCTTATCTGATAGTTGACTCCAAAGGGAGTCTAAATAATGAACTTAGATTTGATGGCCAACTCTTATAAAGTTAAGAAGACTCTCATTCTTCATTTCCAGATAATAATAGATGCAATAATTACCGTAGCTCCATTTTCACAAACACCTACACTTCATTGCAAGATGAAGCTATAAGCATGATATTATTAACATAATTATTCCTGATAGAACATACCTATGCACTTCGTATAAATGGGAGCAGTTTATTTTCCCATAATTTTTTAATTACAGCCCTTAATATACTTAACTATTCCTCATTCTGACATGACAATATTATGAATTGCATCTTCTCTGTCTGAAACACTACTTGTTCCTGGCTTTCATTGTGTCCTTCACCTCTATTTGTTCTCTTACTAGTGTGTTTGTTTTGCTTCCTCCCTTAAGAGCAAAGATACATCTTTCCATGCCCCACTGTATGTCCTGAAGTTGTACTCTTGGTGGGTATCCATAGTGTTGCTTTGCAAGTTAACATTGTCGTAAAACAGCATCAAAAACGCTTTGGGTGAAATCCTGTTTTTGTATGGAAGCCACTTGAAAAATTCCAAAGTCTTCAGTGGGACAAGATGTAATTCTGTTTGTGAAGAGATCCTTCTGAAACATTTAGCCTTCTACAACTCACTCACCCAGTCTAAATTTCTCTCTTTAGAACAGCTAAGGCATGAAGAAAATAAGTCATGTGGGGACTATTGCAAGGTATATAATACAAATGTTTTCCTTTCTTTTATTTCCCATCAACAAAGAATTCAAGAGTTTGTCATGAGCAACAACAACACTGAGTTTAGGTTAATTCAGCAGAGCTTCTTTCAAAATGATGTGCTATATATCACTTTCTCAGAGCAGATGAATTTCAGATAATTGGTTCCCTTACATTAGTCAAGGCGTGGTCTCAGTACTAACACCATGATGTAGTTAATGGTCTGTAGTGGTGCATTTACAGAACATCCAGATAAGATGTGGGTCAGCATGATGCTCCCCAGAGCACTCAAAACTTCACCCATTTGTTGAGGCTTAACTCAAACAGGAGAAGAAAATAGGTGTATACTGGGTTGCTTTGATAATGAGCATCTTGGTGGTATAAATAGCAAAATAGAAATTATTACCTGGGTAGTATTTTCTTTGTTTCTAAACAAGTCTAACTCCGTAATATCAAAGCATTCTTATTCACATAATTCGTGTTTCACTCTGAACATTCTTTGTTACATATTGCATAACTAATAGCTTTTAGAACAAAGTTATTCTAAAGTAAAATGGGAAATGAATGGTGTACAAAAAAAAGGATAAATAGTTGTGCAAGTCTTATGATGAAGGACTGTCTCTCTTCTTGGTTCCTTCATCATTGCTTTGACTGTAAAATTTGCTGAGCTTTGATTGTTCTTGATTTCAAAGGCATGGATGCTCAGCTTTTCAATAAAAATGCTATGGTTAACCTGTTTGCACTTCAGTTTCCACCTTTGAAAAATGAAGGCTGTTAAGGATTCCCCACTTTGCAAGAATTCAGTTTTGCAAAGCTAAATTACCTAACAACTGTAAAATGTGCTGAGATCCTGCTCTAGAAGATGCCATGACATGGAAGCTACAAACTGGTATTATAATGCTTACAAATGCAGGGAACAGGGAACGGGAGCAGAATCAGCAGCTTGGGTGATAGGTCATTTATTAACAGAATGTGAGGGAGAAGGAGGTCTCTGGGGAGTAATATGATTCTTTGTCTGAAGATTTACACCTGCTGGTGATGCCGGATGGATAGGTTTGTTCCATACAAAAATATGGTTTTTTCAACTTGAAGATCTATAAGACAACTTTTAAAATTCTTTCATGTCATTATTTCAGATATAGATGTGATCTCGTTAATGTACATGCTGCTGTAGCAGCGGGGGGATGTGCACTTGGAATATGCCAGTTTAGGGCAATTGCATCATTATTGTGACAAGTTACTGTGACAGGCACATTATTATGCCATAATACTACTTGTCACGATAATGTGCTTTATTTTCGTGTGAACCATAGGATCTGGAACTGGATGTCACACTAGGGCTGCTATTGAAGGCAATAATCCCAACCAACAGGAAGTCCTGAAGAGATTGCTTGTTGGTGATTTAATCTGTCTAAGAAGGCTTACATTCTTATGTGTATTGGCAGATTTTAATGATAATTCTAATGGTTCTAAAACAACTTTCCAAATTATCTTAATGGTCTGATGATAAAGTACTTAAATAGGACTTTTTCCTCCTGTCATGCAATATTTTTTCTCCAGCTTTTGGTAACAATATAAGACTGAAGATACAAGCCTTGTGTGTTTTTTTGTACATTTCAGTGTTTAACATTGTATGAAACATGCTCTCTGAAAGAATCGTGCAGAACATATGTCTACTTATTAATAGGAACTCTGTAAAAGTGCCTGTCTTATTCTTGCACAGCTCAGTTTTCTATTGAACAACCTGACTTTCTTATAAAGGGGATCCATGGAACTGAACTTCTTATTAACTCTTACTGTGCTGCTGCTCTCACGAGAGACACAGCTGCCACTCCCAAGTAGAAATGCTGCATGACAACCTGCAGAAAGAACATTTGAAATATTATGTAAAAGCAAAAGAAATACTTTCTCTGTTACTTGGCAAATGTCTTTTGTCTGTCCTTTCAGTAACAAGTCTCTCTTTCCCTTCCTTTCAAATGTTTTTCCAGTTTGGTTGAAAAGGGATAAAGTGAATAATGGAGAATAAGAAAGTGGAAAGGCACACCAGCTCATCATTATCCAATAAAATAAACAGAATGTGAATATTCTGTTATCAGAATATTCTGTTAGCAGAATAGATCAGATTAGAATTCATAGATTAAATGATTGCATAGAAGAAAGTCAATTGTAATCTTCATTTTTAATTCTGGGCCAGGAAAGTGGAACATTTTATGATAATATATCTTTGAAATACTAAAGGGCAACACCAGAAGCTTGGGAGACTTAACAACCCCATGTATGAGTACAAGTTGGGGACAGACCTGTTGGAGAGCAGCGTAGGGGAAAGGGACCTGGGGGTCCTAGTGGACAGCAGGAAGACCATGAGCCAGCAGTGTGCCCTTGTGGCCAAGAAGGCCAATGGCATCCTGGGGTGTATTAGAAGGGGTGTGGTTAGCAGGTCAAGAGAGGTTCTCCTCCCCCTCTACTCTGCCCTAGTGAGGCCACATCTGGAATATTGTGTCCAGTTCTGGGCCCCTCAGTTCAAGAAGGACAGGGAACTGCTAGAGAGAATCCAGCGCAGAGCCACGAAGATGATTAAGGGAGTGGAACATCTCCCTTATGAGGAGAGGCTGAGGGAGCTGGGTCTCTTTAGCTTGGAGAAGAGGAGACTGAGGGGTGATCTCATTAATGTTTATAAATATGGAAAGGGCAAGTGTCATGAGGATGGAGCCAGGCTCTTCTCAGTGACATCCATTGACAGGACAAGGGGCAATGGGTGCAAGCTGGAACACAGGAGGTTCCGCATAAATATGAGGAAAAACTTCTTTACGGTGAGGGTGACTGAACAGTGGAACAGGCTGCCCAGAGAGGTTGTGGAGTCTCCTTCTCTGGAGACATTCAAAACCCGCCTGGACGCGTTCCTGTGTGATATGGTCTAGGCAATCCTGCTCCGGCAGGGGGATTGGACTAGATGATCTTTTGAGGTGCCTTCCCATCCCTAGCATTCTGTGATTCTGTGATTCTGTGATTCTGTGACTATTGAGAAGAAGAACACTTATGAATCACAAAATGTAGCTAGTGTCTTTTTTTGTCTCTTTCTTTCTTTCTTTCTTTCTTTCTTTTTCTTTCTTTCTTTTTCTTTCTTTCTTTCTTTCTTTCTTTCTTTCTTTCTTTCTTTCTCTCTTTCTCTCTTTCTCTCTTTCTCTCTTTCTCTCTTTCTCTCTTTCTCTCTTTCTCTCTTTCTCTCTTTCTTTTCTTTCTTCTAGCCTGTACAAAAGTGTGTGCAATCTGTTAGAAAACAGAAGTCCAGGAATCTTCTAGGGATGTGGAAAATTGCAATAAAAATGTTTATATTGGTATGAATGGAGAGGAAATGTGAATGCAAGGTGCAAAAAAACAGCAGCAGGAGGGCTATAAAAATGCTGACACCTACAGTAGCAGGTCACCAAGATCCTAGCACACATCTACCTGCAGTTCCTCAGGACAGCTAGATCTGAAACAGAGACAGTGAGTAAATCCTGATGACTCTCAGAGGTGGAACAGGATCAAGAGATTAATCGCTGTTGGCTCCTGATGCATCCATGGCACTTGTCAGAAAGATATTGTTTACAACCAAATTTAGAAGTCTAAGTGTAGGAAACCGTTTAAAAAGTCTAAAAATTTATGTAGAACTCCTGAGACATCCACATAGAGCTGCCATGTATGACACAGGATATATGGGAGGTCTCTGAAGTGGCCTCTTGGGATCAGGCCAGATACCTTTGGATATCTGAAGTGCACTGCAGACCTCACTTGAAGCACATGAATTAATCTGTACAGACAGTGTTCAGCTCCTAACAGATAAATACCCAGTGCCATTTGGGAGGTCGTGTGGTGTCTGAGACCCCCAGGCAGAGCAGACCAGCATGGTGCCAGATCACACTAGCCCTGCCCTGTCCTGGTGTAGTGGCTACAGGTGAGGCTCCTCGCAGCACCTGAGGTGACACTGCGAAGCCCCAGGCACCTGAACCCTGCTCTGTGCAGCCAGGTGTGAGCTAACGATCCATGCACGGAGACAGTGGACTTCGAGGTGTTACAACTGGGATTAAAATAAGCATTTAGTGCAATGTGAGATACCCTCATGTATCCCTCCTGGCTGATCGAAAGAGGCACACATTTTTTTCCCAGGTCCTGTCTGCCAGTTTCATGTATATCCACAGGATATCGGGCTGTCAAACAGCCCAAGTGCCACCAGGTCAGTATGTTAAACACCTGAATTGCTCCCCAGTGTTTAGCACCACATTTATTTATCTTCATCCTCATGCTGAGCTCCACCTCGCCCTGCCCCGGCCCTGACAGCAAGGAAGAGGCCCAGGGGAGGTGGGGTGGGACAGGATCGTGAGGGGCAGTGAGGTGACCACAGCCCCAGGCGAGAGGCTGTCCCCACACAGACAGGAGTGACAGCCGGCTCTCTGTGTTGGCTGTTTTCCCCATGGGCCCGAGTTATGGGGTTTGTCCATCCCACTGCGTTTGAATAAGGCTGAAGAGTGACTGCCCTTTTTCACTGGGAAGATGAGGGCTGGGCCTTCCGTCAGCCCTGGCTCCCTCCGGTGATGTGGTGGCTGTGTCACAGTGGGCAGAATGTTGGTGATGGCCATGTCACAGTGAGTTGGTGACACAGCGGCCCAGGATGGCTGCATGGCAAGCTGGCCCAGACAGCAGGTGAGCAGGCGGGTGAGCGAGGGCTGAGGCGAGAGGGCAGGGAGGAGGGCACAGAGGGGAGGGCAGGGCTGCTGGGCCTGGGCAGGGAGGCAGGAGTTGCCCGTGGTGCAACAGATGGCAGCTGCTCCTCCTTTGTCTTCTGGAGCCGGGGGCTCACAGAAGGACAGGACCAGACCATGGCACACTTCTGTCCTCGGCCACAGAAATTCATTGCCTTCTACAAGGATGCTAACACTAAGTTAAGGAATCAAGAGTCTGGCAGAGTTCTGGGTAGGGCTTGCCCATGGTGAGCCAGGGTGGCTGCTCCCTTTCTTTCTTATCCTGCCTTTTACAGCCGCTGGCCCAGACAGGGACAGGAGCAGACCAGTGTGCACTCTTGTCCTCAGCCACACAGCCAGAGATTCCCTACCTTCTACAAGGATGCTGACACAAAGTTCAGAAATCAGGACTCTGGCAGAGTTCTGGGCTGTGCTGGCCCATGGTGAGCCAGGGTGGCTGCTTGCTCCCTTTCTTTCTTATCCTGTCTTTTGCAGCCACAAGCCCACACAGCCACAGCAGCAGACCATGCAGCACTCCAGACTCCTCGCTCTGCAGCCCCTCAGCCAGAGATTTCTGTAGATTTTGACAAAGCCATTGCCCTAAGGACAAGGACGCACACACAGCCCCACTCTGCACCGTGCCATGGTCCACAGGTAGCTGCATGCTCCCCACAGCCACGGACAAGGGGAGCTCCATGCTACCCGCCCTCTCTGTCTCAAACTGACCTTGCAATAAAATGCTCTCATTCAAGAACCATTGGGTGCTTCTTCTGTTTTGGGTGCTCTTTTGGGGGTAAACTCCTGGGCGTTTTCCTTATTCTCCTTATTACATTGAATTTCTATATCTTCTTATATGTGAAGAGATGTATATCTCTTTATATATATATGCATATAGAAAGTGGACCTGTATCTTTCTTATAGGAAGGAAGTGGGGAGCCAATCAGAGGCTGCTCTGAGATCATGTGGGTATGATGCTTTCAAGACACAGAAACCAGCCAATCATAGAGCAGTATGAAAACAGGTGGAGTGTGAGCCAGGAGCCATGGCCTTGGGGCAGCAGGATGAGGCAGGAGCCAGAGGTCAGCCTGTGGTAACCGGCAACCAAGCAGACCTCACCACCATGTCATTTGTTCTCAAGTGCACAGCTGGGACGTTCTGCGCTCGATCTCTGGGGATTTTCACCTGAGGCCATCAACAGAAAACATTTCTCTGTCTTACCTCTTTTCTCCTAGAAAACATCCATTACCCCTGGAATTCCCTATAGATTTACATAAAGATGCATATTTCTGCTATTCTGAATTTATTGACTGAAATATTACCATTTATTGCATCAAATCCCAGGCAGACTTTACTAAAGATTGTTCCCAGTAATTCATTATAAAGATTCTTTTTAAAACTCCTCAAATTCTCAGAAAATCATAACTCTCAGTCAATAACGATAAGACAAAACTGGTATCTTAAGAATATCTTGGTAACTTCTCCAAGTCATGGTTGAATCTAAGTGTTGCCAAACTATGTAAGCCAATTTTTTATGATTCCGATGGCTCTGGGGTAAACTGTGTCATGAGAGCTGGTGCAGCGCTCCTTTAATTCCTGCGCAGTGGAATCTCATTTAATGTCTTTCTATCATTCTTTTTATTGTTATTGGAATCAATGAGATTGCTGATCAGGTAATACGATGCAACTAATGTACAGAATTAGAATACTCTCTAGATGAGACTCAGAGCCCTAAACTCGTTGGCAATTTAACATCTATGGTGTTTCCAATCCTCCTGCTTTGATTTTTTGAGGCAGTCCTCTTCCAGAAATGTCAGTGCATAGAAAGGAAGTGCATAAAAGTCATGTTTCGCAAAGCCAAATGTGACATCCTCATGTTACTCAGAAAGTGTTGAGAAAAGATATTGGTTTAACATAGGAAGGTTATTATAAAAAGACTGTCATGATAAATACTAGTCACGTTGCACCACATATCACTTGGAGGTGTTGAAGTAACACTAGGACAGGTGCAGTGTAGGGCTCAGTGGATTAGACTGGACTACGTTAAATGGAAAGCTGCCTCGCCCCAGTCTGTCACCCAAGGACAGAGAGAGTGCAAATAAGAGTTTGGGGTTCTCTTTGAAACAAAGTCCTTCCTCAGAGTTGAAACCTGATTCAAATCCCATATAGTTCAGGGTTAAGGTACCTCTCATGGGTGATGATTTGCTCACCTGTGATATATAAAGTATCAAAACCACTCAAATCCTATTCTGACTCAACTCAATTACTTTTTAAAAACCATGAGACCAGGTCACTTAATCACATTAGGAATGCCTGATCACTCAGTTTCAATTCCAATATGGTCTGCGAAGCTGATGTCTTGTTTTTCTGTGGTACCAGGTTGGGGTTTCTCAGTCCTTGGGTGACTTCTGAATGTATTTTCCCTTACTGCCGATCAATATTTTCATATTTTCTTATCCTACTTGTACTAAATGCCTCAGTAGGTGTGCAGGTCTTCTTTAGAGGCCATTGAACATTTGTGAATCAAATGATAAACTCTGAAGTCGGGGTTTTTTTGCAAAACATTTCAGTGGACCACATCTTTTATGACCTAGTGTAGTACAAATGCTCATTTTTGTGTGTTGTGCTAGAGACCCTTAATGTATTGCATTATGCATCTGTTAGAAGTATTGATAAGCCAGCACAGAATGGATCAAGCAGTCGTTAGAGGTGAGACTCACCTCATCTCTTTTCAGTGTGTATGATGCAAATTTCTCACCTTCTGAGTTAGGCTTCCTTTTGAGCCAGTGGATAGAAACAGGTGTTTTTAGGGATCATTCATTTGACCTGCTTCAGACATTCATTTAAGATGAAATAAATCATACCTTAGAAGGACTTTTTTTCCTCTACTGACTATGAAGTGAGTTTTGGGCATAACTTGGCTATAACCATGGAATGGTGAAGTTCAGTGAAATGAGTATCAACCTAGCAGACTGTGAGTGATATAAGAGACCCTATGTTGCACATGCTTACACCATCTTTAGTTATTCTATCTGTGTTTCTGTTATAGTTCAGACTATAACAGAACTGTTTTGCCTGTTTTATGTTGAACTAGAGCTGATCTTAATGAAAGCCATTGACCAATGCAAAACACTTAACTCCATTAAAAGAAGTGTCTGCTAAGAATTTGCTACAGTCGCCCTACATATGCACTCTTCAAAAAGTGATGCAGCTAACAAATGTTATACTTCTGTAGAATATTTCTTTTATTATTGTAGGGCCTATAGTTTGACCACAACATGGGCCAAAGGTTTAGAGACAAGGTTTAGGGACAATGAGCCCTATTCGCAGTTATGGTCGGTAAACCTTGGCTAAGGGACAAACTCCAACCCAGCCGCTCACTCACTCCTCTTCTTGACAGGACAGGTGGAGGAAACAGGATGAAAAAGCTTATGGGCCAAGATAAAGACAGATAAAGACAGTTACCTGTTACTGTCAAGGGAAAAAAGGACTCGACTTGGGGAAAATTTATTTAATTTATTGCCAGTTAAAAATAGAGTAGGATAGTGAGAAACAATGACAAAACTAAAATCCTCTCCAGGTTTTTCCCAAGCTCAGCTTCACTGTGATGATTCTACCTCTTCCCCACCCTAAGTGGTACAGGTAGATGAGGAATGGGGGTTGTGATCACTCTGTAACAGCTTCTCTCTGCTGCTCTTTCCTCCACACACTTTCCCCTTGCTTTTGCATGGGTCCTTCCCAGGCTGCAGTTCCTTCAGGATAAACCTGCTCCATCGTGAGGTCTCCGTGGGCCATAGTTCCTTCAGGGTATATCCACCTGCCCCAGAGCACAAGGTCCTCCATGATCTGTAGCGTGCACCTCTGCTCCAATATGGTCCTCCATCAGCTGCAGGGGAATATCTGCCTAGAGCAGCTTCTCACACTCCTTCTTCTCTGACCTTGTTGTTGACGCTGCTCTTTCTTATTCTTTCTTTGTCCTCCTCCCTTGTGTGTGTGTTGTTTGCCTTTTCTTAAATATGTTTTCCCAGAGGTGCTACCAGGTTGGCTGATAGGCTAAGCAGTGTATTGTGGTTGGTCTGTTGGAGCCAGCTGGGACTGGCTGTGTCTGGCACAGGGCAGCCCTTGAAGTCTTCTCACAGAGGCCACCTCTGAAGCCCTCTGCTGCCAGCACCTTGGCTTCGACACCCAGTAAAGACAGTAGTGTATATTTTTATTACTTTCAATGGCATTCAGAAAGACAAAAGAAAGCAAAGGCAGAAAGGGAATTGAGCTCAACAGTTCTTGGAGAAGGGCTCAGGCGGATAGTCACATTTACCCTTATGGTCACATTTGGGACAAAGGTTTCTCTTGCCTCCATCTTCAGTGCTGCCATATCTCTGCTCTGGTCCTGGGAAGACTTATTCCTGGATATTGTGGTAGTTCTTTGCTGTCAGGCTTACAGTTTTGGAAGACCTGGACCTCCAGGTTGTGAGAAGCCAGGCAGGAGGGAGCGTTTTCAGCTACAGACTGCAGTGGAATGAGTTATGTGACTAGTTAAAGTGGGAGAAAGTATTTGGGACCATGACAGGGAGTATAGATAAATGTGTGAAACAGTACAAAGAAGAAAGACAAGACACTGTTACAGTGCTCCAACAAAAAAACATATGAGTAGAGCATCAGATCAAACACTGCAATCACATAGACATGTCCATGATAAAGTGGTATGAATTGCTAATACTTTGGGATATCCTTCACAGACAATCTTAGCCCGTCGAAACACTGCTATAGACATCAGAGAGATATCAATCAGAAGTGTTTTTTTGGTTCTGTTTGCCCAGATACTTAACTGTATGTTATGTAAAATTCTGTGGTTTACAAAGAAAGAATTGTGCTTTTTTTTCCACTCCTGCACAAATTCCCAGGAAGTTCTGGAATATGTAATTTATTATAGCATGAGGATCTCATTATATAATGGCCTAGGTTATAATATATTTGCATGTTATTTTGCAAGCACAGTTTAGCTTGCTCTGAGCTAGCAGAAAGCCATGTGATGAAGCTTCAACACTGGAATAAGTCCTGCTGACAGTCAGAATGATTTAGCCCAGGTTCAGCTCATATGAAACCTTGTCAGCTGTGACTATGTCTTTACTAGAAACACAATATTGCCAGGGCAAGCCCAGAGCAGAGGAGCTGATGTGTAATCATCCGTATTGTATGACGGTTAGCACACTCACTGGTACAGTTTTGGCCTGTAACAATTAGTGGTCTCCCAGAAAATTCCCTGGCTCAGCCCAAAGATTAACATGGGCCAGGAACCATTGTTAATAAGCAGCCAAGATGCAGCCTCCTTCTTCTGCTGGGTGAGACATTCTGCGTTTAGAAACACAAGATGTGACATCCATTGGACTCAAGACTGGAGAGTGATCCCTGATGGGGACTAATACAACTGATTTGTTCAGGAGATAGAAGCTGTGTGGGCTTCCAAAGTGCTATGTCAACACATTATTGCCTCAACCTATTGGTAAATGAACACACATGATTCAGGCAGCTCAGGTCTGAAGGAAGCATGGCCATGCCAGTGGGGTGCTGTGTCTGGAACAATTACCTGGGTTATACGTGATTATTGTGCTATGTTGATGTGATGAACCTGCCCCAATCCTGGAGCTAGCTTGGTTGGCATTTAGCTCAGGAGTAATGTGAGTTGCATTCCATGCTGTCATGTAGGATGCCCTCAGTCCTGAAGTACATCTCAGAAACCGCAGGAGTGGAAACACTACATGATCTAAATAACACTTCTTTGATCCCAGAAATTCAAGCAGAAACTTTTAATCAGGTTTGGTTGGACAAAACAGATTCCACCTCCACAAGGCACACCATAGGTATATGCTTCCAGCACCATTTAAGCCCTAATTTTGTGATTATCATTTTGGAATTAGCGGATCATTTAAAATTCCCAAGTAAAGTTTTGGTAAATGCAATAGGACTGCTATTGTACTAGTGTGTGGTGTTTTGTTTTTTGTTTTTTTTTTTAATCTTAGGAAGACCGCAGTATTAAACCTAGCAGAATTCTCATCTTCTTCAGGAATTGAGTTGCGAGCTATTTTAGTTTGAATTATCATGAAAAATGTATTGGTCACATTATTAAATTATCCCCAGTTGACCTTTCGGACCTGAGATACTCAGTAAGTCTTCTTCAGAATGTGTTGGATTCAGTTAGATACAAATAGTTATCTTTCTCTTTATATGCACCAAAAATGTCACTTTGTACAGTAGTCTCTGGTAATGACCCTATGAGTCACTGTAATTTTACAAAACATACAGAAATTCTGTTTCCTCAAATAAAGGTGGAAAGTAATCACAGAAATTCTATTCCCTGGGAGAGACATTTGTCTTCTTGATTCTTTTGGGAGTCTTCTATGTGCATTACTGCTTCAAAATTGGACATGGAAAAAAATTGTTTGAGAATAGCCTCTTAGAAATACCCTGTTGTCGTTTCCTGGGAGGAAACGCAGTCTGCTCCATGCAAATAAAATGCTACTTGTCCTGAACTCCAACTCAAATGTCCCTCAGGATTCACAGAAGGTTCAAGCCACCTGAACCTTATTGCTGGCTGCGTTGTCGTGCTTACTCCCTTTTTCTATTAGTATGATGACAATGGCTCTAGACACAGACAGTGCCTCATAGTATCTTTCTAAAAGGTCAGCAATGCTCTTGGCAGTATAGTGTCTGGAAACTATGTCTGGAAAACACGTCTGTCAGTAATCCTTACTTCAGTGAAGTGTGGTGGTGCAAAGCAGAGCTTGCTTGGGAAACTGGCTGTAAGATCAGTTTTCATTTTTCGTCTTTCAAGCCATACTCCTTGAAAAACCCAATGTTTTCCCTCACTTATGTGTGACACTTGGGAAGAAGGACTTCTGTGGTTGAAAAGAAAGTCACAGAAGTTCAGTTGTCCTTCTGCCCTTGTTACATACTTGGCAAAGGCTTTTCTTCTGTTCAGTGTCAAAATGTGAGGGAAATGGCCTAATGCTGAGATAATTTCTTAACTCTGGTGGATGTATTAAAAGAAAATAAAAATAATTACCCATCTTTTACATAATGAAACATTCAGATGTGCCTCCCTCAGCAGCATTTGAATAGAGTATATTCCTAATTAGCTAAATCAGGACCTTTCTATGAATGCAGACCAACTATATCAAAATGAGAGATGATGGTTTTCTCTAAAATATGCATGTGTAATTTTCAGTGTTGACATTCTAATCTAATAGATAAGCCCTGATACAAAGCCCACTGAAGGGATTTTTAGAAATGTTATTCAGTATGTTTTCAAGTCAGCCTTATAACACACTTTACTGGCAGATACGAGCGTATACAGCGAGTAAAGCTAGCATGTAAGCAACTGTCAAGGTTTAAAGCTGGGCTGGGTATTAAATGGATGACAGATGCTCTCTATTAACCCTTTACTTCCCCAAAGGGAGAGAGACTTCCAGGTTGAAAAGTTAAACCAGTTTTAATAAACTATAACAATGAAAAAGTTTATAATAATAATAATAATGGAAATAATTAAATGTATAAACCAAGATCGAGCTCCCTCAATGATGATCACGTCACCACTGGCACTGCAGGGCAGGCTCTGGGAAGTCCCGGACTGGACTCAGGGGCAGACGGGAACTGGATTCAGGAATGCACAGATTGGGATTGAAGGCAGGAGAAAAACAGACAGAATCCTCTTTGGACACCGGCCATAGAAGAAGAGAGGGCAGCCTTCGTCATCCCTCAGCTTTAAACTGGGAATGGAATGCTTCATTGGTCAATTTTGGGTCACCTGTCCTGTCTGCTCCTCCCTGCAAGTGTGACTCTTTTATGGCCTTTCACTTGTGGACCATAAGAAGTGATCTTGGTTTCTATAGGAATAAGTATAAGCAAGAGCCTTTGTGCATACCATTCCTACCGTTACCTTAGTGATAACTATAAACTTCAAGTGTTATCAATCCTAGAAGCGGACATTGTCTGAAAAACATGTAGTAAGCTTCAGAAAGTGCATTTACTTAGAAGAAACTTAGCTGAAAGGAAAAATCACTGAAAGGAAAATTGGTTCTGTCCTAGTCTGAAACAGGACAGCGGCGGCAGCAGTGACAGCGGCGGCAGCGACTGGGGTGAGTGCGGGGGCGAGGGTGGCATCGGGCTGTAACCGGGCAGTTTTCATATTCTAGGCCCCCCGAGCAGCAGCCCTGAGCTGCTTCCCCCCGCACCCCGGACCCGGGAGTTCCTGGCAACGAATCAGGAGAGGAGGGGGCGTAGCACCACTCCCTGTTGATTGGGTGATAAAAAGCCTCCTGGAGGGCAGGGAGTAGTCCCTGGCCAGAGGGGAGAGGGGGAGTCAGCAGTGACTGTGTGAGTCAGCAGTGACTGGGTGTGTCTCAGGGCGGGGGAGGCGGCAGCAGTTTGCAGCTCGTTCAGGAGGGCGCTGACTCCCTCCCAGTGCACAAGGCGAGGAAGGTGCCAAGGAGCTGTGAACCAGGGGTGTCACCAACAGGTATTTCCCAGCTCAGTGAAAGAACAATGGTATCTACCCGGCGGAAGAAGACCAAAATGGATGTGGGAACCCAGACAGAGCTCCCACGGAAGGAGGCGATGGTGCAGGTCGCAGGCTGCAGGGAATGCTACAGCGTCTCTGTGGTGTCAGGGGGCTGTGTGCGCTGTGAGCAGGTAGATGATCTGCTCGGCCAAGCGGCACAGCTGCAAAGCCAGGTTGAAAGGCTTCAAGCCGAAGTAGAAAGGCTTAGGAGCATTCGGGAGGCTGAAATGGAGATAGACTGGTGGAGCCAGGCTCTGCCTTCCCTGCAACAAAAATGGGAGCACCTGCCAGAGAGCTCCCAGGATCAAGGGACCCCTGTACTCTGCCCCTCTCAGGTGGAAAACAATAACCCTAGAGGAGAGGAATGAGTGGAGGCAAGTCTATGGCTGTGGCGAAAGGCGAGTGCCCTCCTTGCCTACCTTGCCTCCGCAGGTGCCTCTGAGCAATAGATATGAAGCCCTAGTGGAATACAGCCGGTCCAATGGGGATGTGGTGGAGAGGCAACCTATATCAAAGGTCCCACCACAGTCAGAAAAACCTCACAGGCGTATAGCTACCTCCTCCACAAGGAAGAAGGGAAGAGTTTTAGTGGTTGGAGACTCCTTCCTAAAGGGATCTGAGGGCCCAATATGCAGAGCTGACCCCCATCACAGGGAGGTCTGCAGTCTGCCTGGAGCCCGAATCAGGGATATCACCAGGCAACTCCCCAACCTGGTGAAGGCCACAGACTACTACCCCCTGCTGATCTTCCAGACAGGTGGGGAAGAAGTTGCATCCCATAGTCTGAGGGGGATGAAGAAAGACTACAAGGCCTTAGGACGGTTGGTGAAAGAGTCTGGGGCACAAGTTGTTTTCTCCTCCCTCCTTCCATTTTCAGGTGATGACGTGGGATGGAATAGTAGGATTGTCTCTATAAATGCCTGGCTACGAGACTGGTGCTACAGGCAGGGCTTTGGGTTCTTTGATAATGGCTGGTTTTATAAGACAACAGGCGTGACGGTAATACATGGGAAAGGTTTATGTCATAGGGGCAAAAGGGTTCTGGGACAGGAATTAGCAGGGCTCATTCAGAGAGCTTTAAACTAGATACGAAGGGGGATGGGGTAGCAGCTGGGCTTGCACCACTGGGGCAACGCTCTAGTGTTGAGGTAGACCAGGAGGCCTCCCATCCCCCTGGGGTGAAATCGGTGTGCTCAGCTCGCTCCCTGAAATGCCTGTACACCAATGCACGCAGCATGGGGAATAAACAGGAGGAGTTAGAAATCCATGTTCGGTCGGGGGGCTATGATTTAGTGGCAATTACAGAGGCTTGGTGGGACACCTCGCATGACTGGAATGTGGTCATGGATGGCTATGTCCTGTTCAGGAAAGACATGCCACTAAGGAGAGGTGGTGGAGTTGCTCTTTATGTGAGTGAGCAGCTAGAATGTATTGAGTTCTGTCCAGGGGCGGATCAGGAGCGAGTTGAGAGTTTGTGGGTGCGAATTAAGGGGCAGGCTGTCAGGGGTGATACTGTTGTGGGTGTCTATTACAGGCCACCGGATCAGGATGAGGAGGGTGATGAGGCCTTCTACAGGCAGCTGAGAGCAGCCTCACAATTACAGGGCCTGGTTGTCCTGGGGGATTTCAACTACCCTGATATTTGCTGGGAGGCCTACTCAGCCAGCCATCCTCAGTCCAGGAGGTTCCTCCAGTGCGTTGATGATAACTTTCTGATGCAAATGGTGGATGAGCCAACTAGGAGAGGAGCGCTGCTGGATCTTATCCTCACTAACAAGGAGGGTCTGGTTGAAGCGGTGAAGGTTGAGGGCAGCCTTGGTTGTAGTGACCATGAGATGGTAGAGTTCAGGATCTCATGTGGCAGGACCAGAATAGCTAGCAGAATCACAACCCTGGACTTCAGGAGGACCAACTTTGGCCTTTTCAAGCAATTGCTAGGGGCAATCCCATGGGACAGGGTACTAGAAGGTAAGGGGCCCCAAGATAGTTGGTTAGCATTCAAGGACTGCTTCTTCCGAGCTCAAGATCAGAGCATCCCAGCAGGTAGGAAGTCAAGGAAGGGTACCAGGAGACCTGCATGGTTAAACAGGGAACTGCTGGGCAAACTCAAGTGGAAGAAGAGGGTGTACAGATCATGGAAGGAGGGGCTGGCCACTTGGGAGGAATATAAGTCTGTTGTCAGAGGATGTAGGGAGGCAACTAGGAAAGCTAAGGCCTCCTTGGAATTAAACCTTGCAAGAGAGGTCAAGGACAACAGAAAGGGCTTCTTCAAATACATTGCAGGTAAAGCCAACACTAGAGGCAATGTAGGCCCACTGATGAATGAGGTGGGGGTCCTGGAGACAGAGGATAAAAAGAAGGCGGAGTTACTGAATGCCTTCTTTGCCTCTGTCTGTACTGCTGGAGGCTGTCCTGAGGAGCCCCGGACCCCTGAGGCCCCAGAAGAAGTCAGGATAGAGGAGGAATCTGTCTTGGTTGATGAGGGCTGGGTCAGGGACCAATTAAGCAATCTGGACGTCCATAAATCCATGGGCCCTGATGGGATGCACCCGCGGGTGCTGAGGGAGCTGGCGGAAGTCATTGCTAGGCCACTCTCCATTATCTTTGCTAAGTCGTGGGCAACGGGAGAGGTGCCTGAGGACTGGAGGAAAGCGAATGTCACTCCAGTCTTCAAAAAGGGCAAGAAGGAGGACCCGGGTAACTATAGACCGGTCAGCCTCACCTCCATCCCCAGAAAGGTGATGGAACAACTTGTTCTTGGTGCTGTCTCTAGGCACATCAAGGATAGGGGGATCATTAGGGGCACTCAGCATGTCTTCACCAAGGGGAAGTCATGCTTAACCAACTTGATAGCCTTTTATGAGGACATAACCCGGTGGATAGATGATGGTAAAGCTGTGGATGTGGTCTATCTCGATTTCAGTAAAGCGTTTGACACGGTCTCCCACAGCATCCTCGCAGCTAAACTGGGGAAGTGTGGTCTGGATGATCGGGTAGTGAGGTGGATTGTGAACTGGCTGAAGGAAAGAAGCCAGAGAGTGGTGGTCAATGGGACAGAGTCCAGTTGGAGGCCTGTGTCTAGCGGAGTCCCTCAAGGGTCGGTACTGGGACCAGTACTATTCAATATATTCATTAATGACTTGGATGAGGGATTAGAGTGCACTGTCAGCAAGTTCGCTCATGACACAAAACTGGGAGGAGTGGCTGACGCGCCGGAAGGCTGCGCAGCTATTCAGAGGGACCTAGACAAGCTGGAGAGTTGGGCGGGGAGAAATTTAATGAAATATAACAAGGGCAAGTGTAGAGTCCTGCATCTGGGCAAGAAGAACCCCATGTACCAGTACAAGTTGGGGGCAGAGCTGTTGGAGAGCAGCGTAGGGGAAAGGGACCTGGGGGTCCTAGTGGACAGCAGGATGACCATGAGCCAGCAGTGTGCCCTTGTGGCCAAGAAGGCCAATGGCATCCTGGGGTGTATTAGAAGGGGTGTGGTTAGCAGGTCGAGAGAGGTTCTCCTCCCCCTCTACTCTGCCCTGGTGAGGCCGCATCTGGAGTATTGTGTCCAGTTCTGGGCCCCTCAGTTCAAGAAGGACAGGGAACTGCTAGAGAGAATCCAGCGCAGAGCCATGAAGATGATTAAGGGAGTGGAACATCTCCCTTATGAGGAGAGGCTGAGGGAGCTGGGTCTCTTTAGCTTGGAGAAGAGGAGACTGAGGGGTGACCTCATTAATGTTTATAAATATGGAAAGGGCAAGTGTCATGAGGATGGAGCCAGGGTCTTCTCAGTGACATCCCTTGACAGGACAAGGGGCAATGGGTGCAAGCTGGAACACAGGAGGTTCCACTTAAATATGAGGAAAAACTTCTTTATGGTGAGGGTGACCGAACACTGGAACAGGCTGCCCAGAGAGGTTGTGGAGTCTCCTTCTCTGGAGACATTCAAAACCCGCCTGGACGCGTTCCTGTGTGATATGGTCTAGGCAATCCTGCTCCAGCAGGGGGATTGGACTAGATGATCTTTTGAGGTCCCTTCCAATCCCTAACATTCTGTGATTCTGTGATTCAAATCACTAAAAATGATGACTGGGATGTCATGATTTCATGACATTCAATCACTAAAAATGACTGTGGGAGACCATGTCAAATGCTTTACTGAAATCAAGATAGACCACATCCACAGCTTTACCATCATCTATCCACTGGGTTATGTCCTCATAAAAGGCTATCAAGTTGGTTAAGCATGACTTCCCCTTGGTGAAGCCATGCTGAGTGCCCCTAATGATCCCCCTATCCTTGATGTGCCTAGAGACAGCACCAAGGACAAGTTGTTCCATCACCTTTCCGGGGATGGAGGTGAGGCTGACTGGTCTATAGTTACCCGGGTCCTCCTTCTTGCCCTTTTTGAAGACTGGAGTGACATTCGCTTTCCTCCAGTCCTCAGGCACCTCTCCTGTTGCCCACGACTTAGCAAAGATGATGAAGAGTGGCCTAGCAATGACTTCTGCCAGCTCCCTCAGCACCCGCGGGTGCATCCCATCAGGGCCCATGGATTTATGGACGTCCAGATTGCTTAATTGGTCCCTGACCCAGCCCTCATCTACCAAGACAGAATGAAGCCATATGAAGTGAGCAAAGCAGTTGTAGCTAGTTTACTGACAGCTTAGAAAGAGCTGAAAGAAAACCAAGGGTTCCCAAGAATCGGTAGGGATTATAGAGAACAATACCAAACCTTAAGACTGTGAGTAGTGGGATTTCTAAGGTAAGAATTGAAGGAGCCATAATTGACAGTGTAGTCTTCTTTATCCTTCATCCTTTCTGATGCATGCCTCATGTGTTCACGCAACCTCTGTCAGACTAAGATTGAGACATTTTATGTGGAAGAGGCCATGCTGCCCACTGCTTTTGCACTTCCATGGGGACTGCTGGTTCTGATTTGAACTTCTACATACAACTGCAATATGAATAACTCTGGTTCATCATCTGATTTGCTGACAGTTTTATCAGTACTTAAAAGCGTATAAAAAATGCAAAGTAATCAATACTGAAATTATTATTATAATTTGCAGATAATTATTGTCTGGGATGCTGATAATCATGAAATCCATAAGGCTTTTTTTGCACACATTATATTAAATGTTTTTTAAATGACAACTCATTTATCTTTATGTATATACTTGTCATTATCCATTATGACTGATGCCAACAGTTAGCCTTCCTATGCTAGTGAGCAAGGAAAGACTGCTCTAGAGTAGTCTTCAATGCATCAGAAAGACAGAAGGTAGTATCAGGACCCACAATTTCTAAATCAATTTACTATGTGTGTTTTATGTGTATAATCTTGTGGCAACATTGACTGAAATGTTTACCTCAGGAGAATTTTCATAACAGTGAGTTAATGTGATGGAAAGCACTAAATGATTCATAGAATTATTACATATAGTAAATCACTTAGAGGTTTCTTGACAGAAGGAATGGTTGCCTTTATTTCAAACAGTTCTTTATATCTTTTTAGAACATATGACTGAGCACACAGACTAACATACTACATGTTAGTGATTAAAACCACTTGCACAGATTATGAATAGATTATTTTCTTTTCAGCTACTTAATATTTTAGATGAGTTTCTAGAAAACTAGATGATGATCTAAAAACACTGTAGCAGGGGAATCTCAAAATCCTGAGGTTGAAATGAAATGGCAGAGATCTGTTGTGTTGAATTTCCTTCCTTGCCCTATACGGCACTGAACTCTATTCCTTCCATAATGCAATTCAGCTTTAAATTTGCAAGATTCAGAAGAGAATTGATAATCCAAATTCACATCTCTCATTCAAAAGGATGGAGATAACTGGAAAATACAAATGGAAAGATTAAACAACCGGAATACAAACTTTCAGCATATGTTAGTGTTATTTTCACCCCCTGGAAAAAAAAAAGATATCACCCTGCAAAACAGTGAAGTTGAAAGCTCCTCTGAGATGAGGATATCTGCACTTTCTGTGGAGTTCTAAATTTTCTATGAAAACAACAATTTGACTTCTTACACCAGGCTGCTAGTTGATATTAATTGGAAAACTCCACCAACATCAAGCAAGAGTAAGTTTAACAGTTGTTGGATTTTGTGTTTATTCATCAAAGTCCAGCAGAGAGTCCAAACTAATATTTTTGTGTTACAGATAAAATGTGCCGTTAAATAGCTGAGTGCAATCGAGGGTCTCTAGTTTGGTTCATGCTCAGTACTTCTAAGCTGTGGTTTATCTTTCTAAGGGGCAGAAGACCTTTTATTTTAAAGAACCTGTTTCACCTTCTTGTGCCACTTGTTCTACAGTCAACCAATAGACCCTAAAATACCACCTTATTCACTGGTTTGTAGATCCACAGCTGGGAAGCAGGGGAATAGAGTCTTTGTTGGTGCTCTACTCTTTTTCAGTGCTGGGTTATGGGATAGTTTCCTCTAGATGCTGCTCAATTATTTCCTGCGTTTATTTCTATATATCTGTATTCCATTTATGCTGTTACAGTGATTCTCTTTACTAACAATATCTGTGAAAAGAGGTCACAAACTCTCTGGGGCAGATGACAGATCTTATTGTTGCTACAAAATATTTGCCTTTTCTTGAAAGCTGTATATTTATAAATACTTCAAAAGGACAGAGTTCTTTCAGAATATTGCAGAATAATACTATATACATATTGATTTTAAACAAATGCTACGTAGGTAATATACATATACATTCAATCTCTCCTTTTTATTTTTCTCTGTCCTTATATATCTACAGTGTGGAAAGAAAAAGAGAAAGAAATTAATTAGTTAAATAAATAAATAAACAAAATAATTCTAGCTTACATTTGTGAGAACTTATTCCACATAAACATACCCATTTTTGCTCAGATACTGAGGTAAGAATGGACTTTATCTGAGATACAAACTATTTGCTAAAATCAAGTAATTAACAAGAAGGTAGAAACAGATTGGCCATTCGTTTATCCTAATATTAAATGCCATAGTTTGTACAAATATGAAACTTCACTTTTTCAGATGGAAGCATGGGGTTTGCAATCAGTTCTTCACATAGTGGGAAACAGTTCAACTTTAAGGCTGAAGGAGAACTACCATAAAATACAAGTAGGTTAGTAAGGATTTATTGAATTTGCTCAAGGGAAAGCTGCTATCTTTTCGGGGTTTTTTTTTGCGGGGGGGGGGGGCGGGGACAGCGGGGGATAACCATGACTGTAATGTAAAGTAAAATGGTACTTTTTTTTCATGAAAATACAGCTTAAATAACTGTTTACATTTGAACATTTTTTTGTCTAGGAAAAATCAAGAGCTTTCCTTAACTTGTTCTCAATAGACATTGACCTTGGAAACAACCCATCAAGAGTCTACCTTGAAGGATTTTGTTTATTTATGCATCCTCAGCATGGACTCCATTATAAATACTTTACAGCAAAATGTGTTGTAATATACATTTGCATGTGATGTAGCACTGATGAGAAATGTAATACAGCTTAGATAGGTGGCACAAGCCAAATAGCAAGCTTTCTTCTGCCCTCAAATTTGAAGAGTTTTGAAGTTAAGTCTGAAAAGAACAATTCACATCTCCTGGCATTGTTCCAGGATATCTGAGACCACTTTAGGTCCTGTTTGTGCTCAGCTCGTGTTTTTAAGCTTTTCTTCTACCCTAAAGGCCCAAGAATGTAAGAGAAACATGAGAGCAAAGATTCTAATCTTATCACGTGCCTCCAGCAGCTGTAGATCAAGGAAAGAACTTTAATATCTGTGTCTTACTCTACCTCTGCCTAAATCATAAGACTGAATTTCTAAGTGCTTAGAAGTGTTGCTCTGTGATTTTGTGATCCCCCCCTAAAACTTACTCTTCCATGTAACCAACCTTATTTTTTATTGGAGATTATGCATTAAAGATGCAGAAATATTAATGGCTGTGAGAGGTTTGTAACTGTATTACTATTTCCAAAAGGGCAACTTATGTCCGCAAAAGTCTCCTGTTTCATCCGTATGTGTTGAGATGTGGTAAACACATTCGCTGTGATCAATTTACAGATAAATCCAAGCCTTGTTGAAGCTGTACAGTTTGAAAAATTTTGCTTATCCGTTGGTGTTTAAATTTGCAAAATATCTATTTTTTTCAAACTTCAGAAACACAGTAAAAATGCCATGCAACTGCAGCAATTCATAAGAGTAAAAGACTGGGATAACAAGTGTCCCTGTCTGTGTAAGGATCTTCAGAGTCTGAGGAGCAATAAGAAAGTCCTTGAAAAGTTTTGCCTTTGGAAGCAACTCAGAAAAAATGACTTCTCAATCTGACTTGACTCACAGGACGAACATATCTTCAATGAGTGGCCAGGGTGTTTCTCTGAACATGTAACACTATTGCACAATTTATCTAAATACAGGCCAGGCATTCCCTGTGGCCCCAGAAGAAGTCAGGATAGAGGAGGAATCTGTCTTGGTAGATGAGGGCTGGGTCAGGGACCAATTAAGCAACCTGGACGTCCATAAATCCATGGGCCCTGATGGGATGCACCCGCGGGTGCTGAGGGAGCTGGCGGAAGTCATTGCTAGGCCAGTCTCCATCATCTTTGCTAAGTCGTGGGCAACGGGAGAGGTGCCTGAGGACTGGAGGAAAGCGAATGTCACTCCAGTCTTCAAAAAGGGCAAGAAGGAGGACCCGGGTAACTATAGACCAGTCAGCCTCACCTCCATCCCCGGAAAGGTGATGGAACAACTTGTCCTTGGTGCTGTCTCTAGGCACATCAAGGATAGGGGGATCATTAGGGGCACTCAGCATGGCTTCACCAAGGGGAAGTCATGCTTAACCAACTTGATAGCCTTTTATGAGGACATAACCCGGTGGATAGATGATGGTAAAGCTGTGGATGTGGTCTATCTCGATTTCTGTAAAGCGTTTGACACGGTCTCCCACAGCATCCTCGCAGCTAAACTGAGGAAGTGTGGTCTGGATGATCGGGTAGTGAGGTGGATTGTGAACTGGCTGAAGGAAAGAAGCCAGAGAGTGGTGGTCAATGGGATAGAGTCCAGTTGGAGGCCTGTGTCTAGCGGAGTCCCTCAAGGGTCGGTACTGGGACCAGTACTATTCAATATATTCATTAATGACTTGGATGAGGGAATAGAGTGCACTGTCAGCAAGTTCGCTCATGACACAAAACTGGGAGGAGTGGCTGACACACCGGAAGGCTGCGCAGCCATTCAGAGAGACCTGGACAGGCTGGAGAGTTGGGCGGGGAGAAATTTAATAAAATATAACAAGGGCAAGTGTAGAGTCCTGCATCTGGGCAAGAAGAACCCCATGTACCAGTACAAGTTGGGGGCAGAGCTGTTGGAGAGCAGCGTAGGGGAAAGGGACCTGGGGGTCCTAGTGGACAGCAGGATGACCATGAGCCAGCAGTGTGCCCTTGTGGCCAAGAAGGCCAATGGCATCCTGGGGTGTATTAGAAGGGGTGTGGTTAGCAGGTCGAGAGAGGTTCTCCTCCCCCTCTACTCTGCCCTGGTGAGGCCGCATCTGGAATATTGTGTCCAGTTCTGGGCCCCTCAGTTCAAGAAGGACAGGGAACTGCTAGAGAGAATCCAGCGCAGAGCCACGAAGATGATTAAGGGAGCGGAACATCTCCCTTATGAGGAGAGGCTGAGGGAGCTGGGTCTCTTTAGCTTAGAGAAGAGGAGACTGAGGGGTGACCTCATTAATGTTTATAAATATGGAAAGGGCAAGTGTCATGAGGATGGAGCCAGGCTCTTCTCAGTGACATCCCTTGACAGGACAAGGGGCAATGGGTGCAAGCTGGAACACAGGAGGTTCCACATAAATATGAGGAAAAACTTCTTTACGGTGAGGGTGACCGAACACTGGAACAGGCTGCCCAGAGAGGTTGTGGAGTCTCCTTCTCTGGAGACATTCAAAACCCGCCTGGACGCGTTCCTGTGTGATATGGTCTAGGCAATCCTGCTCCGGCAGGGGGATTGGACTAGATGATCTTTCGAGGTCCCTTCCAATCCCTAACATTCTGTGATTCTGTGATTCTGTGATTCCACATTTGATTTTTTTCCCATATTTTTCACTCACCAAAAAAATAATCCAAATTTAAAGGAAACACGCTTAAGAGTTTCAAGGTTTTCCTCTATCAGCAGTTGGTGAGTGGTTAAGATACATGAGCATAGGTGTCTTGTGCCACTTTAGATGCCCTAGGGCATTGTCCAGCCTCAAGATGTTCATGAAGAGCTAATGGGACTCTTGTAGTCTTGGAACATACCTGGCAACTTCATGCGGAACTCCCATGTACAAAGTCACCAGGCACCTATGTTTAAGTGTTTGGATGTATCAGTTTTCACTGTAGAACAAGGCACGAATGGTGAATAGCTGCTAAGGGCATTGGGCCAAGCCTAGTATTTTTCTCACCCGGTAAACTTTTTTGGGATTTCATTTTTTTCTTCTCACAGTCTGGCTGGAACCAATAATGCACCACAGATTTCCATGAAGGGACCTATTTGAAAAAGAAGGGAAAAACCCCCCTGTAAAATATACTGTTTAATCTATACCTTGACCTTGATTTTTCAAGCATTATTTTTCACAGAATCACAGAATAGTTAGGGGTTGGAAGGGACCTCTGGAGATCATCTAGTACAACCCCCTGCCAAAGCAGGTTCCCCTAGAGCATGTTGCACAGGGTTGCGTCCAGGCGGGTTTTGAATATCTCCAGAGAAGGAGACTCCACCACCTCCCTGGGCAGCCTGTTCCAGTGCTCTGCCACCCTCAAAGTAAAGAAGTTCCTCCTCATATTCAGATGGAACTTCCCATGTTTCTGCTTGTGCCCGTTGCCCCTTGTCCTGTCACTGGGCACCACTAAGAAGAGTCTGGTCCCCTCCTCTTAACACCCACCCCTAAGGTATTTGTAAGTGTTGCTAAGATCCCCCCTCAGTCTTCTCTTCTCCAAGCTGAACAGACCCAGCTCTCTCAGCCTCTCCTCATAAGAGAGATTCTCCAGTCCTCTGATCATCTTTGTAGCCCTTCGCTGGACTTCAGTAATTTCTTATCTTTCTTCAACCGGGGGGCTTAGAACTGGCCACAGTACTCCAGATGTGGTCTCAATAGGGCAGTGTAGAGGGGGAGGATAACCTCCCTTGACCTGTTGGCCACACTCTTCCTAATGCACTCCAGGATACCATTGGCCTTACTGGTCACAAGTGCACATTGCTGGCTCAGGGTGAACTTGTTGTCCACCAGAGCAACCAGGTCCTTCTCTACAGAGCTGCTCTCCAGTAGATCAGCCCACAGCCTGTACTGGTGCATGGGGTTATTCCTCTCAAGGTGCAGGACTCTGCACTTGCCTTTGTTGTACTTCATGAGTTTCCTCTCCGCCCAGCTCTCCAGCCTGTCCAGGTCTCGCTGAATGGCAGCACAGCCTTTCGGTGTATCGGCCACCCCTCCCAGTTTTGTGTCATCAGCAAATTTGCTGAGTGTACACTCCGTTCCTTCGTCCAGGTGATTGATGAGTAAGATGAACAGGACCGGACCCAGTACTGACCCCTGGGGAACACCACTAGCCACAGGCCTCCAACTAGACTGAGCACTGCTGATCACAACCCTCTGGGCTCTGTCGTTCAGCCAGTTCTCGATCCACCTCACTGTGCACTCATCTAAGCCACACTTCTTGAGCTTTCCTATGAGGATGTTTTACTATGATTTAACTCTCATACAGAATGAGAATAAGTTTCTAAGGAAAAAAAGTCATTTGAAGTACTGAAAGGGATGTAGCAACAACATTACCGTGTGTTTGCCAACAACTTTTGACCTGGAAAAATTCTCTGAAACCACAATGCTGCTATGAATGGCTTCAGTTTAGATAAACCAGCCTTACTATTTAGGAGCAGCTATAAAACATTTGCATGGACCATTTTCGTACAGTTCCTGAGCTGTGTTCTGATGGATATCTACTGATAATAACTTCTTCCTGTTGCAGGGCATTCATGGTCCAGTGATGTTGAATAACCCCATGGCTGAGCAGTCCTAATGGTTTTCCAGTGCAGAGAAATACAACAAGGTTAGACTGGAGGAATCAAGGTGGCTCAGTAATTCCAAACGCATGACATTTTAAAGACACTCTTCTCACGCATATGCCTTAGCAGGGTAGTTTGAGCACATATATGATGCAGAGTATGTATGGTCATTTATGGAGTTTGCACATAGGCCTTCTAGAATTAAAAAATACTTTTCTTCTGAGTTTCAGCCTCCAGGTTGCCAGTGCCTTGGGCAAGGATGCTCAATAAAATGTGCACTTCTGTGTTTGTGTGAAAAAAGCCTAAGTTATTTAATACATATTGCCGCAGAATGAAAAGAGGCTATGCTGCTGCAGAAAGCAGGAATAGAACTCTTCAGTGGGGTTTCTTCTTGCTTGTAGACTTGGTAATTTTTGCATCAATATAAATTCACTGATCCCAGTTTCTTATTTCTAGTGATCAAAATGAGAGAAGGTTTAGGTTGCTTCTTATGTGGAATGTCTCAACATTATGAGTGTTTTCTTTCACTGCTTTTTAATTTAATAGCTGCATGGATGCTGGAATACCTCATAGTCCTGTTTAATTTCATCTTTTTGTCTGATGCAGTTTTAGGATTTATAGGAAAGGATCATAATCTGATTTTGAAAAGGATTTAAAAATCATCCCTCTCCATCTTTACCAGAGATAGAGAAGCTCCTTAGAAACGTGTGTGTCTGTCATATAGGCACAGACAGAAAAAAGTGAGTACAAAGTGGTGATTATTTCTTTTTAATGCTTTGAAGCTCTCGCTGCTAGCAACACACAGGCTTCCTCTTGTTAGCATGTATGCCTTTTTTATTTGAACAGTTTGTTTTACAGAAATAGATCTAGGCTCATAGCACATTTCTTAATCATCTCTCATTTTCGATACATATTAACACCAAGTCAAACAAAGTACTCTGTCACTTTTAATACTGTAACTTATTTATGCAGAAATTATGATTCAGAAAAAATGAGGCTGTAGAATTTGATGTTTGTATCAGCAAAACTAATGCTGTATCAAGCAATACTTCCCACACAGGTATTTTTCACATCTCTCATTTTTGGGCATTGTTCCTCTTTATTTTACAATTCAAATGCTATGCGCTTCTATATAACAAATGACTAGAATGAAAATCAACTGTGGTGGGAATTGGTGGGAATGAGCACTATAGATAGGTGAGGCTATACAGATAAACAAGGAGGCAACCACCTAACCCGAGCACATTTGTACATGTAATCTGGTATATTTTCATTGATGGCTGAGATGGTATCTGAACACAATGTACAGTTTTACTATGAGATTAAATTATACTCAGGAACATTTAGGCTAAAATAACAGAGAAAACTGAACAGTGGCATATGCTGAAGCAATTGTGGGAACTGGTAAGAATTTCAGACCTCCGTTTGTTTAAAACAATGGACGAGGAGCTGGAAAGGGCAGTAACGTCTCAACATACAGGGAAGGTACGAACAAGTTGACATTCATAAAGTTTTCCGGGTCCAATTACATTGTTACGTGCTCCATACTGCAAATGTATACTCCCCTGTACTCTCCATTTGAGAAATGAAACCATGAGAATGAAAAGGCAGTGTATTCATTGAAGCGCAAGAGTCGAAGTCAGATGCTCCAGCATTTTCTCATACTGATTTACCTCTACAATTCTGTGCAAATCATTACCATTTCAAATCTCAGTGAGCCCATCAGTCCATAAGGACTGCAGTATTTGCCCGTATCACAAAGATGTTGCATGTATTTATTTGTACGTATAAAATATTTTTACAGGTAGTGTAGCTATTATCTTTGCTTAAAAATGAACTTGGTCTTTAGTTTTGAGAAAGAAAAACCTTTCTGATCAAGTTCCCAGGGGAATTTTAAGTTCCTGGTTTTGTTTGAACACTTTGATGCTTTCAGTGCCCTTTTCAAAGAATTAAAATGTCTTTAACAATAAAAAATATCCTCATCACTCTGGAATGCTGACAGCAGTCATGATTTGTTTGTGGTGATCTCATGGACTACCTTTTTTGTATTTTAAATGAACATAAAGTATTCCCTTTGAGCAAAATAGAATAACTTCCATTATGACTGCAAAAAAAAATGATCTGCATTTGTTTATGCAAAGCCAAATCTCCCTCAGAACACGTTACTTTCTTTACTACCCTCCCAGCATGCCCTATCTTTTCCAACATAGAGCAAGATGTGTCTTGTATTGTGTTTTGTATTGTAACATGCATATTCCTGTTGATTAATGGTATACACATAATAATTATTAGTGTAATAAATTAAATTTTAGTATTATAGAACTTATAAAGATTTAAGAAGATAAATAAATAAGCAGACATAGTGGTTCCTAATTAATTGCCAGTTGCATCAAATCTTAATCACAACAACATATCTGTAGTATATGCTGTTATTTCCTCTCTGCAAACAAAAGCCAGTCGAGACAGAAAGTAATTTCAGTTCAGTAGTGTGCATCCATGATAACCCATGTATCCACATTATCGTGTATACCACTGCCACAGGAATTTTATACCTTCCTATGATGCATCTGGTATCGACCACTGTCAGAAATGAGGTCCTGGCCTCGATAAACTTGAGGTTGCATGCACCTTCATGTGGAAAATAAAATAGAGTTCCCTGGGCTAGGTCTATTTCTTACATTAGATAATTCTGAAGTCGGTTTATGACAACAACGGATTCACCCTGGTGTAAAACTGCAGAGATCCAAATGAAATTAGAATCAAATTATAGTTCTTTCTCTTGGTATCCCATCACTATTTTCGTTGAAGATAAGGCCGGCATGAGAATCAGGACCCCAATGACTTGAATCTTTTCAATTTCACGCATTCCCAAGACAAGATCATGTAATGATTTCTGATTTCTATATTATGCATTGAGATTTGATACTGAGCCAACTGGTCACTAAGAAAATTTTGATCAAGAGTAAAAGGCCTGTACGATATAACAAAAATTATTAAGGAAAGAAGCAGAAAAGAAAGTAGTAATAGTTTATGTTTATTTTATAATATTTTTTTTCTGAAATTAAAGATGAAGTATTCTCATATCTCACAGTGGATATAATGAAAGTCTGCAAGCCACAGTAATCAAAATTACAATGCTTCTACAATTGCTATGAATTAAATTTTGAAATGGTTTAATTCCTCATCTATATGCACAAGTAAAGATGACATGGGTGAAAATTATTCTGATAAAGAGATATGTACAATATCTGAAACATCTTTTGTTTGGTTCTATTACTGTTGGATTGACGGACCTAATTGCTAAAATAATTTGCTAGGTGTTTGATATCCAAATGTTTGCCCAGGGAAAGGTTACATATAGGTCATTTAGAAACTGGAATGATACCAGAAATCTTTTTATTTAAAAAAAAAAATACAAGATAGAGGTTTTGAATATGTGCTAATATTTTGGTCATTAGAAATGGGAAGATACAGACTTGTGAAGGCAAAGTAAGAGAGATTTGTACATACAATAGAAACTCATTATCCAGGATGACCAGACAATTTATGTAAAGTTATGGATTCACTGATTCACCAATGAATTATTCTAGTATTACGTCAGTGTAATGTGGTGTAGAGGAAGACTCATAATATTTACCTGTTAGGTGTAATCAGGCACTTACATATCCAAATGAGATAAATTGCCTCAGCAGTTACTGTGGATGTAAAATTGTGTTCACAATTTGCATCTGTACATTGTGGGAACAGAAAAGTACCCCATACTTCAATATCCATCTCTATCTTCCGCATTTATACCCAAACCCAGGGCTAGATGATAGTTTGCAATTGCAAGATTGTAAATCAGTTTAAAACACTATGACTTTGGCCAAGTGGTTGCCACTTTACTGTAATCTTTTAATGGAGTGTTACCTGCCAAGTTGAATTTCTGCTGTGATACCAGAAACAGTTCCCTAATATTGTGGTGTTCAGAAACAAAGCATAAATTAAATGAAAAGGGACACTGGTGATTTTCCAGAAGCGAAATGAAAATAGAATATGAATTAGCTATAGTTGTATACCTGGCTATAGTTAGCTAGAGCTTGCCATGTGCTGGATGATACCATGGAGAGGAGAGGAGAGGAGAGGAGAGGAGAGGAGAGGAGAGGAGAGGAGAGGAGAGGAAGGATAATTTCAGTAAAAGGGTTTTGACTGTGTTCCCTAACAAAACTTTCCCTTTGTCCTCTTCAGTGGGGACATTTCAAACCTTCAGACAATTTTATGAGCAACAACTCAACAACTGCTACCTGCATAGATAGGCAGAAGCTGTGGTGCTCACAAGCAACGATCAGAACTCACTGGGATGACATCAACATTTTCTGTATTAGTGAAACAACAGTGACAAATTGGAAACATGTAGTGCTTCCTTACTAGCTCATTAGCAATGAATTTGTATTATTAAAGAATAGTTTGATAAGAATATGACTATATTTGCATTGAATGAAATAGTTTATTGAAGAAACATTTCTGATGGTTTATAGTTTCCTAAATATGTTAATAGAAAGTCAGCCAGGTTTACTGTTATTCTTTCTATTGCCTTGAAAGTTATGCTTTAGAAAACTTTACTCAAATCAACATTTCCATTTGATACTTGAAAAGCATAGAAAATTAGAAGAGAAGGAGGAGACACAATACTTGTTGTATCCAGTTTACAAGAACATCTTGCCTTTGATTTATGCCTCTGTCTTTGAAAGTGTAGTTTAAAATCTGTCCTTGAAAACATGGATCATATCACGCTGCCAAATATTCTCCAGATAGCTTAAGAATTATGTCTTTTGCCAGTGTTAGGAAATCAGTTTGCATTTCCTGAATCAACATATGGAAATACTCAGTACCAGGGCAGTTTAAGATATGTAATCAGACTTGATATCTTCTATGATTTTCACGAACGGTCTAGCAGAGTCACAAATGAGCTGCCAAATTCCAAAAGGGCGCAACTATTTCATCTTGCTTCTCACCTCATAATAGACTTGCTTCTAGTATAATTTCCTGTGCCAATGCTTAGATGTATAAGCAATTATATATATATAGATACACATATACACACAATATAAAATTCATAATGCCTATGTTTTAAAATGTTTTCCAATTTAGTAATTGTATCTATGAAAATTAAAAATATCTAACCTCTTTCTAATCTGCAGCTGCTCCAGCTCTAGTAAGGAACTTCCCAGATCTCCTGAGTTAAATAGTAATTTCAAAGTCAACTAAAAAAATTCTGGGAGTTTAAGTTTTATACACAACATTATAAGTAGTTTTTTGTCTCTGAGTGGTTAAATATTGAAATATCTGTCCTGTGAAAATTGCTAATCCTTTCACATTTGTTTTCTTTCTGCTTGGGATAGCAAGTTTGAAAACATTTTTTTACAAAAGAGTTTTACATTTTTTACATGACTGTAAACTAGAAACTTCAGAAAAAGGGTTAAATTTTGACATCTGTGATTATAGTAAAATATTTTGATATTTCCAAACCCAGAGCAGCTTGGGCTAAGATTATTAGGTGCCTCCCAGGCACTGTGATGTAATTCTGATGACACATGCCTCTTACTGGCTAAGCTTTTGTTGCATATTGTATGTTTTCAAGATATAATAGTATGATTTTCATCATGTGTCACAATGCAATTGTCACAATTGCAAACACAAAAAGGCAGTGATATGTCATGGGAAATGTAATCCATTCACAGAGCTGTTTCTGTTTGAGAGAGTGAAGAAGGGATGTGCTTGAGTTATAACCCCTGTGAGGTCCTGTGGCAGCAAAGCACAGACAGAAGTTAATGCAGACTGCAAAATAATATATTTCCATTCGTTTCAAAAAACCCAGGACTCATTCTGGTCGACCTGATCTAAACCAGTAAGATTTTGATTTTCCTCACAGGAAAAACAGTTTTCTTGGAAAAATATTTTCAGAAACTGCATTTTCCCCTTTTAAAAAAAAACCTTTTTACCAGATTTGACTGTAAATCACTAACAAACCAAAACATTAACATAGTGTTTTGAAACACTTTGCTGCTGGATGTTCCATTTTTACATTAAATTTCGTCAAGGTCCTGATAGTTTATGACAACACGCGTTGCAGGGACAAGCCAAGCAACAGGAGCTGAATGGACGTGCCTAGGACATGTGAAGCTGTGCGTAATGAGGTCTAAAGTGAACAGCAGCAGGCTCAGATGTGAGCAAACTGTTTTTCTAAGTCCCTGAATTTTATTTACAGTTAGGTACCGGGCAAGTTAATTGTGCCTGCCATGCAGTTGCAGGTGAGATTTGCCAGCCTCCACGCACACAGCGGTGCGGTCAACACTTGCTCAGATGAGAGTCGTGGCAGATGAATGCTAATTACCAGATTTCAACGCACTATTTCAATTGGCTATTACAGCTCCCAAAAGGAGCTAAGAGGTACCTCATATATGCTTCTCTCTTGTTCTGAGGAAAACTTTTTTTTTTCCCAGTAATACAGACATATGACAAGCCCTGGCTCCTCATTCCTCCGCTCCGCCAGGCCCTGAGTAGACCCTTCTCCCGGGAGGGCTGGCTCTAGGCTGTGTCCCATGAGGACCATGGGGGAGCTCCCAATTTTGCTGTGGGGAAGCTGTGGCCAAGACCAACCTGTCCCAGGGAGGCCCTTGCAACCTGAGGCAATGGCTCCGCTGCAAGGCAGCCCCACCTGGGCCCGGCCACAGCCCTGCTGACCTGCGGGCTGACGTCTCGGCCTGGCCTCAGCCTGTCCCCATCCCCATGGCCATCCTGGAGCTGCCCAACCCTGATTCCCCCCATCATTCCTGCCTGATCCTGACCCACACCCACGGGAAGTCCTCACAGCACCCTGATGTCTCCCACCAACTGTTTCCTAGGCAGCCAGAGCAAGTGCCCTGGTAGCATTAATGAACCAAATCCCTAGTCTTTCCCGTCTTTTCAACACAACAAAATTAAGTAAGTTTTTTTTGATGTTTTGCTGCATACTACAGTTTGATTTGCCTTTAAAATAATCCACAACCTGAAGATGTTTCTTTCTTGGAAATCAGTTACCAATTTGTGTATTTTTTCATCCCATTAATCATATGCTACTGAATTTTATACTTGTAATACTCAAGAGTAGTGTGTTGACCATGAAGCACACAAAGCACTGTCCTGTTCACTAAAATGTATAGATCCCAAAGCCAGGATTTGCTTTCAGAGTGCTTTATATGACCTATCAATTTATCACTGAAGCTCTAAGTTACCTTGAAATGAATCTCCTAAAATAGCATGCAGCTGCTTGTTGACTAGTTTACACAAGGTATTATGCCATTTTTAAAGCCAGTTTACAAATTTAAGTGCTATAAAATCAATCAGTATTAAAGAGCTTTGGTAAATAGTTTAGACACATTAAGAAAGCAATAAGGAGAAAGAAAACTCAAGCACTGACAACTAGTAAGAGGGATTATGTTAAACACAGCATGTATTTGAACATCTTTCACAGTTTCTGTGCTTACAAACCACCATTTAATGGTTAATATTATAAATTATTCTTCATGAACTTGAAGAAAGAAAAGCACTATGGCTTTTTACGTGAGTTATGATTAGACAGGGAAATACTGCTGCTGTATTATTGGAAGGTCGCACGAAGACTTTTATATGGTTAAAACCCTGGTCATATAGTCGGTCTCCATTAGTAGGACTGGGTTTCATGTGAATACTCATTCAAGTTGTTTATTTAATGATTATTGCAAGGAACAGATTTTTAGCAAAGATTGCTGAACATTCGTGAAAGCAAACTGAGTGTATTCTTACCGTGAAGCATTAGTACAACAATTGCATTCAGACAGAGAATGATTTTTTTCAATGTGATGATGTCCACTGTCAGACAAATGTAACAAAACACTGACAGACCTAAAGAATGCAAAAGTTTGTGATTGTTCCCATGGCTATACTTGAGAATGCAGATTACAGAACCATTCTGCGGTTTTCCTTTATCATTAGCTGTGCTTTGTCAAGCAGCTTCTTCAGAGAAGAAAGTCATGCAAATGATTCTGGCAGAAGTATTCATTAGTGGTAGGGCTGATGCAAACATACATTAGACTTGATAAGAACCCCCCCACTCTTAGTCCTCTTCCTTGTTTATTGGGAGAGAGCTATTAGCTTCTGCCCCAGTGGGAGCTGGGTCAAAGCTGATCCAAAGCCCGAGGACAACCCTTAAAAAACAAAATCTGTTCATAATTTGCAAACAAAAAAGAGCAAAATGTGTCATATTACTTGATATAAAATGTTGGCCCACTCAGTACTTAGCACAGATGCTCCCTGAGTGAGTCATTTGTGCAACATACTATAAACACAAATCAGATCAGTTCTTGGAAGAGAAAGACATAGAAAGAAAGTTCAGCTTGTTCATATTCACAGAGATACTCAATTTCTATTTTGGAAGTTTGGCCTGTGTGAGGTTGTTAGAATTAGGACCAAATTATAAAAGAGTTGTTTTTTTTATTAAAGTTTGTCTTCCGTTAGCTACTCAGATTTGGAGGACATGTCTAAATTATTTTTAAAATATTGGATATACCCTTTAATTAAAGTTTGTTCTAAATCTTTAATTGTCTGCTCATTTTTCTGGGCTTTGGTTCAGCAAAGCACTTAAACATGTGCCTGTTTTCAATCCTATCGAGTAGTCTCATGGTAGCCAAATGGACTAAGCATATAGTAATGAATGTGCTTCAGAGGACATCTGTGCAATTGTTTTGCCCATAAGCACATTACATAGAGGTAATTATATATCTCTTTCTTTTTAATATATGGTGTTTTTTGTATTTTCTATCTATCTTTCTTACATTCTTTAATCATTCATTTAAAAATAGCACATTGAAGTATGTTAAAGAAATGTGGGATCGAACTGCTGCCAAATCAGTTCTAATTAAAAAAAAAATTGTTTTTTTTTCCATCCAGCTGGAAAAGAGACACCTGAATTTTTTGATAGTTCAATATTGTTTGCAAACAATTTATTCTGAAATTTGCATGTGTGCTTAACAAGTTATGCATTATAAAAGTCGGAATGGTTTGGTTTTTTATTAAATATTAATTAGATCTGCTAAATGGATGGGAAAGAACAAGCAGATTTCTTTGTCCTCTGCTTACACCTTTGTGCTAACAAAGTAATTATGGCTAATTTTTAACAGGTTAGTCTAAAGTGGCTAACTAGAACCTGCTTTTGGCATATGAAAGCATTATCTTTTATGATATGGATAGAGTTTCTGGGTACTTTTTTCCACAGAAAATGACTTATTATTTTGTCCCATTTCGAGAAACTACCATCCATAAAAGCTCTTTGTCATTAATGTTGGTGCATGGATGAAGTTTTCTTCCTTCTAGGTACTTCCTATAATCTGCATCCTGTGCTTACAGAATTTCTCAGTCAGAAAAAATAGAGGCAGTAATCTTACAGCCCCCTTTCCCTCCAATAAAAATCACTAAAAAATCAAGATTTTACAAGATTGCAAAGTTACTAAATTCTGTGCATGTAGAAAATTTGCTTTTTTTTTTTTCCTAAGGTTCCTATACAAACTGGGAAATTATTGCACGGAGTTCTGTGTTGAATTTGTGTGCAGGATTTGCACCACTGGGCATTAGAATCTGTCCATACTATAGCCCAGGGACTGATCTTTTGAGCTGTGTGCTTTCTCAGTGATGAAGACAGATCTCATGTTCACTCTGAGGCATCACCTTGCTCTAGATCAATGGGGAAATCAACAACTTCAGCCAAAGTTGCCCTACTGTAAAAAGATGCACTTACTGAGTCTCCTCAAAGAAGGCTCTCTGGCTTTGGAATTTGCTGTATCAACACTTGGCTGAAACATCTTGAGTATCTTCAGGGTGTGCAGCCATACACATGTGTTTCTGGTAGGCATTTGCAAATAGTTGCCATGTATGTATTTGTGTATGTGTTTGCGCACACACAGTTGCTGGAGAATGAAGAGGTGGTTTAATTTCTTTGAGTTTGGGAATACATAACTTTGAAACGTGCTATTGTTTTTTAGGTCTGAATAAACTTTGTATTGAATTATTAAATTATACTGAGGTGACTGGGGGCCTTTCTAGCATTTTAAACTCATAAAAAGACAGAAGACACTAAATGCTAAAGCTTTCTCTAATTTCAGTTCACCACATATTCTCATTGTTACCTGATATAACTGGAATCCCTTTCTGCAAAGTTAACATCATAATATAGCTCACAGAATTCATGTGTCTCAGAAATAACCCTGTAAATGGTGTATGTTATATTTACTATAAGAATTGAAATTGCAGAGGTTTCTGAATCTCCACAAAACTCATATTCTATATTGTCTTTCTGCTAAGCCGAAATACAGTAAGCCATTTTCTAACATGCTATGAATGAGAAACACTCATAATAAAATAAGGCTATTATACTTACCTTCAGACTTCTAGAACAGATTGCTGCTAAACATAGTGAAGGTTAGAGCTGAAATGAAAGTATTTTGTTCCATATAGGTTGATACCAGATGCCTAGAAGTGTCAGTTAATTGGCCACTCTTGAAGATATTGAAAATGAATCAATGGCATTGTTTTAATAGTGGGGAGCAGCAGGTAAAAGTGAGGGGGTAGGAAATCTATGTTATTTTGGTATCTTGAAGGTTGGTTGCTAAGCACTAGCATGAAACGTAGAATACATTTTATACTGTTCAGAGCAGAAAAAGAAAGAAATAAGAAATTGTATATTAAAGAAAATGCAGCTGTTGTTTATACAGTCCCAATTATTGTAGATTATCTAAAGATATTAAGCTTATCAGAGCTCAGCCGAAAAAGTAGATTGTAAGAATAAGAAAGCAACGCCTTTGCTATGTCTTTTAGCCCTCAGCAGTTCTATGAGTCTATGGCTGGAGTAACGAGTGGCGGTAGAAATAATGGGGATAGTTAATTGCTGTTTAAATGACAGTTACAATGAAAATATAAGCACTTGTTCATGATTCGCACATGCTTCAGTTTCAGAAAAAGTAAACCAGTAGTTGTCCTGTCCTGGGACAGACCCTTCAGACACTTCCTCATAGCTTTGGAAAACCAAGAGAAGAGATATGATGATTGACACTGGAAAGGGAAATAGGAAACACCTATTCACTTTTTCTCACAGCACAGGAACTAACAGAGATGAAATTAAATTATGGGGTAGCAGGCTTCAAGAAAACAAGATAAGTTAATTTTGTGCAGTAGTCCTGATTAAGTTGTCCAGCTTACTGCCACATGGTGCTAGCGTTGCCAGAGGCATTGATGAGTTCAAAAAGCAATAAAAGAAATTCAGAAAAGAAAATCCCATCAAAACCTATTAAAAACAGAATCTCTGAGTCTGGATGTCCCTAAGTCACAAACAGGGGTGTTATTTGGGGAAGTATCCCTTACGGTTGCCCCATGCTTATTCTCTTCCTCTAGGCTTTCATTATTAGTCAATATCACTCAGGTTCCTAGGCTGCATGAAGTTCTGATTTGACCCAGCATGGCCATTCATATGTTCTTATGTATTACAAGTCATTATGTTAATTTATCATGTGATGTATAAGATTCCAGTTTAAAGTGGTTCTTGAGTAAACATTGCTGCATTAGAGCAATATATATTTTTACAGACCTCGCTGTTAATCCTTCACACTTTGATTTAAGAAACTCCCAAGAATATGAACAAGAACACTCTACAAATTTTATCTTCTTTATAGGTCCATTATATGGATTGCATGGTGAAAACTGCACAGGTCTTTCTGTATAAAGCAAGTAAATTAAATGCGGACTTCTACTGTTATTATTATTACTTGAAGAAGTATTATTCCCTTACATTATTACTTGAATAGATAATGAAGGGATTGAGGGTAGCCCTGCAGAGAAGGACTTGGGGGTACTGAGAGACGAAAAGCTGGACATGAGGTGACAATGTGCGTTTGCAGCCCAGAAGGCCAACTGTATCCTTGTCTTCATCAAAAGCAGCGTGGCCAGCAGGTCAAGGGAGGTGATTCTCCCCCTCTAGTCTGTTCTTGTGAGACCTCACCTGGAGTACTGTGTCCAGCTCTGGAGTCCTCAGCACAGGAAAGACATGGACCTGTTGGAGTAGGTTCAGAGGAGGGGCATAAAAAATGATCACAGAATCACAGCATCAACTAGGTTGGAAGAGACCTCAGGGATCATCGAGTCCAACCTTTGAACTAACACCACTGTGTCAACTAGGCCATGGCACTAAATGCCACATTTAGTCTTTTCTTAAACACCTCCAGGGATGGTGACTCCACCATCTCCCTGGGTAGCTCATTCCAATGCCTAATAACCCTTTCTGTGAAAAAATTTTTCCTAATGTCTAACCTGAACCTCCCCTGGAGCAGCTTGAGCCTACGTCCTCTAGTCCTGTTGCTAGTTGCCTGGGAGAAGAGGCCGACCCCCACCTCACTACAACATCCTTTCAGGTAGCTGTAGAGAGCAATAAGGTCCCCCCTCATCCTTCTTCTCTCCAGGCTAAACAACCCCAGCTCCCTCAGCCGCTCCTCATAGGACAGACCCTCTAGACCCTTCACCAGCTTTGTTGCCCTCCTCTGGACTCACTCCAGCACCTCAATGTCTTTCTTGAAGTGAGGGGCACAGAACTGGACACAGTACCTGAGGTGTGGCCTCATCAGTGCCGAGTACGGGGGAACAATTACTTCCCTAGTCCTGCTGGTCACACTATTTCTGATACAAGCCAGGGTGCCATTGGCCTTCTTGGTCACCTGGGCACACTGCTGGCTCATGGTCAGCTGGCTGTCCACCAATACCCCCAGGTCCTTTTTCCACTGGGCTGCTTTCCAACCACTCTTCCTCCAGCCTGTAGTGCTGTATGGGGTTGTTGTGGCCAAAATGTAGGACCCAGCACCTGGCCTTTTTGAACTTCATTCCATTGGTCTCAGCCCATCTATCTAACCCGTCCAGATCCCTCTGCAGAGCCTTCCTACCCTCAGGCAAATCAACACTCCCTCCCAACTTAGTGTCATTCGCGAATTTACTGAGGGTGCACTCAATACCCTTATCCAGATCATCAGTAAAGATATTGAACAGGACTGTGCCCAGTACTGAGCCCTGGGGGACACCACTGGTCACCGGACGCCAACTGGATGCGGTACCGTTCACCACCACTCTCTGGGCCCGGCCACCCAGCCAGTTCTTAACCCAGTGAAGTGTGCACCTGTCCAAGCCGTGGGCTGCCAACTTATCCAGGAGAATGCCGTGGGAGACAGTATCAAAGGCTTTGCTGAAGTCCAAGTATACTACATCCACAGCCTTTCCTTCTCCCACTAGGTGGGTCACCTGGTCATAAAAAGAGAACAGGTTGGTCAGGCAGGACATGCCTTTCTTAAACCCATGCTGACTAGGCCTGATCCCCTGGTTGTCCTCTATGTGCTGTGCAATCCAACTCAAGGTGATCTGTTCCATGACCTTGCCAGGCACCGAGGTCAGGCTGATAGGCTTGTAGTTCCTGGGAGCCGCCTTCTGGCCCTTCTTGTGGATGGGTGTCACATTGGCCAGCCTCCAGTCATCAGGGCCCTTCCCAGTTAGCCAGGATGATAAAAAATAGTGGAGAGCAGCTTAACAAGCTCTTCCGCCAGCTCCCTCAGTACCCTGGGGTGGATACCGTCCGGTCCCATAGACTTGTGAGTATCCAAGTGGCACAGCAAGTCGCTAACTACTTCCTCCTGAATTACAGGGAGTCTATTCTGCTCCCCGTCTCTGTCTACTGGCTCAGGGGGACACTTGCCCTGAGGATAACCGGTCTTACTGTGAAAGACTGAGGCAAAAAAGGTATTAAGCACCTCAGCCTTTTCCTCATCCCTGGTCACAATGGAGATAGTCCCTTGATCTCCTTTTGTTGTTTATGTATTTATAAAAACACTTTTTATTATCTTTTACTGCAGTGGCCAGATTGAGTTCTAGTTGAGCTTTTGCCTTTCTAATTTTCCTTCTACATGACCTAACAACATCCTCGTACTCTTCCTGAGTTGCCTGCCCCTTTTTCCAAAGATCGTAAACCTTCTTTTTTTCCCTAAGTTCCTGCGAAAACTCCCACTTCAGCCAAGCTGGAATTCTTCCCCCACGGCTCATCTTTCGGCTCATGGGCATGACCTGCTCTTGTGCCTTTAAGATTTCTTTCTTGAAGTATGTCCAGCTTTCCTGGACCCCTTTGTTATCAAGAACTATTTCCCATGGGACTTTCTGAACCAGTGTCCTAAATAGGCCAAAGTCTGCCCTCCGGAAGTCCAAGGTAGAGGTTTTGTTGACCCCCTTCCTTCTTGCTCCAAGAATCGAAAACTCTATCATTTTGTGCTCGCTGTGCCCAAGATGGCCTCCAGCCACCACATCTCCCACCAGACCTTCTCTGTTTGTAAACAGCAGGTCTAGCAGGGCACCTCCCCTGGTGGGCTCACTAACCAGTTGTGTTAGGAAGTTATCTTCCACAAACTCCAGGAACCTCCTAGACTGCCTCCTTTCCACTGAGTTGAGTTTCCAGCAGACAGCCGGCAAATGAAAGTCTCCTACTAGAACAAGTGCTAGCGATCTTGAAACATCAGCCAGCTGCTTGTAGAATAGTTCATCTGCCTGTTCATCCTGGTTGGGTGATCTGTAACAGACTCCCACCAGGATATCTGCCTTGCTGGCCTTCCCACTGATTCTTATCACAGAATCACAGAATCACAGAATGTTAGGGATTGGAAGGGACCTCAAAAGATCATCTAGTCCAATCCCCCTGCTGGAGCAGGATTGCCTAGACCATATCACACAGGAACACGTCCAGGCGGGTTTTGAATGTCTCCAGAGAAGGAGACTCCACAACCTCTCTGGGCAGCCTGTTCCAGTGTTCGGTCACCCTCACCGTAAAGAAGTTTTTCCTCATATTTATGTGGAACCTCCTGTGTTCCAGCTTGCACCCATTGCCCCTTGTCCTGTCAAGGGATGTCACTGAGAAGAGCCTGGCTCCATCCTCATGACACTTGCCCTTTCCATATTTATAAACATTAATGAGGTCACCCCTCAGTCTCCTCTTCTCCAAGCTAAAGAGACCCAGCTCCCTCAGCCTCTCCTCATAAGGGAGATGTTCCACTCCCTTAATCATCTTCGTGGCTCTGCGCTGGACTCTCTCTAGCAGTTCCCTGTCCTTCTTGAACTGAGGGGCCCAGAACTGGACACAATATTCCAGACGCGGCCT
Source organism: Nyctibius grandis (assembly GCF_013368605.1). NCBI lineage: Eukaryota > Metazoa > Chordata > Aves > Nyctibiiformes > Nyctibiidae > Nyctibius > Nyctibius grandis. The sequence goes on from NC_090659.1 coordinate 110,480,137, forward strand.
CACCAGGGCAGAGTAGAGGGGGAGGAGAACCTCTCTTGACCTGCTAATCACACCACTTCTAATACACCCCAGGATGCCATTGGCCTTCTTGGCCACAAGGGCACATTGCTGGCTCATGGTCATCCTGCTGTCCACTAGGACCCCCAGGTCCCTTTCCCCTACGTTGGTCTCCAACAGGTCTGCCCCCAGCTTGTACTGGTACATGGGGATGTTCTTGCCCAGATGCAGGACTCTACACTTGCCCTTGTTATATTTCATTAAATTTCTCCCCGCCCAACTCTCCAGCCTGTCTAGGTCTCTCTGAATGGCTGCGCAGCCTTCCGGTGTGTCAGCCACTCCTCCCAGTTTTGTGTCATGAGCGAACTTGCTGACAGTGCACTCTATTCCCTCATCCAAGTCATTAATGAATATATTGAATAGAACTGGTCCCAGAACCGACCCTTGAGGGACTCCGCTAGACACAGGCCTCCAACTGGACTCTGTCCCATTGACCACCACTCTCTGGCTTCTTTCCTTCAGCCAGTTCACAATCCACCTCACTACCCGATCATCCAGACCACACTTCCCCAGTTTAGCTGCGAGGATGCTGTGGGAGACCGTGTCAAACGCTTTACTGAAATCGAGATAGACCACATCCACAGCTTTACCATCATCTATCCACCGGGTTACGTCCTCATAAAAGGCTATCAAGTTGGTTAAGCATGACTTCCCCTTGGTGAAGCCATGTTGAGTGCCCCTAATGATCCCCCTATCCTTGATGTGCCTAGAGACAGCACCAAGGACAAGTTGTTCCATCACCTTTCTGGGAATAGAGGTGAGGCTGACTGGTCTATAGTTACCCGGGTCCTCCTTCTTGCCCTTTTTGAAGACTGGAGTGACATTTGCTTTCCTCCAGTCCTCAGGCACCTCTCCCGTTGCCCACGACTTAGCACAGATGATGGAGAGTGGCCTAGCAATGACTTCTGCCAGCTCCCTCAGCACCCGCGGGTGCATCCCATCAGGGCCCATGGATTTATGGACGTCCAGATTGCTTAATTGGTCCCTGACCCAGCCCTCATCTACCAAGACAGATTCCTCCTCTATCCTGACTTCTTCTGGGGCCTCAGGGGTCCGGGGCTCCTCAGGACAGCCTGCAGCAGTATAGACAGAGGCAAAGAAGGCATTCAGTAACTCCGCCTTCTTTTTATCCTCTGTCTCCAGGACCCCCACCTCATTCATCAGTGGGCCTACATTGCCTCTAGTGTTGGCTTTACCTGCAATGTATTTGAAGAAGCCCTTTCTTTTTTCCTTGACCTCTCTTGCAAGTTTTAATTCCAAGGAGGCCTTAGCTTTCCTAATTGCCTCCCTACATCCTCTGACAACAGACTTATACTCCTCCCAAGTGGCCAGCCCCTCCTTCCACGACCTGTACACCCTCTTCTTCCACTTGAGTTTGCCCAGCAGTTCCCTGTTTAACCATGCAGGTCTCCTGGTACCCTTCCTTGACTTCCTACCTGCTGGGATGCTCTGATCTTGAGCTCGGAAGAAGCAGTCCTTGAATGCTAACCAACTATCTTGGGCCCCCTTACCTTCTAGTACCCTGTCCCATGGGATTGCCCCTAGCAATTGCTTGAAAAGGCCAAAGTTGGCCCTCCTGAAGTCCAGGGTTGCAATTCTGCTAGCTATTCTGTTCCTGCCACATGAGATCCTGAACTCTACCATCTCATGGTCACTACAACCAAGGCTGCCCTCAGCCTTCACCGCTTCAACCAGACCCTCCTTGTTAGTGAGGATAAGATCCAGATCTCCTAGTTGGCTCATCCACCATTTGCATCAGAAAGTTATCATCAATGCACTGGAGGAACCTCCTGGACTGAGGATGGCTGGCTGAGTAGGCCTCCCAGCAAATATCAGGGTAGTTGAAATCCCCCACAACAACCAGGCCCTGTAATTGCGAGACTGCTCTCAGCTGCCTGTAGAAGGCCTCATCACCCTCCTCATCCTGATCCGGTGGCCTGTAATAGGAAGGCTGCGCAGCCATTCAGAGAGACCTAGACAGGCTGGAGAGTTGGGCGGGAAGAAATTTAATGAAATATAACAAGGGCAAGTGTAGAGTCCTGCATCTGGGTAAGAACAACCCCATGTACCAGTACAAGTTGGGGGCAGAGCTGTTGGAGAGCAGCGTAGGGGAAAGGGACCTGGGGGTCCTAGTGGACAGCAGGATGACCATGAGCCAGCAGTGTGCCCTTGTGGTCAAGAAGGCCAATGGCATCCTGGGGTGTATTAGAAGGGGTGTGATTAGCAGGTCAAGAGAGGTTCTCCTCCCCCTCTACTCTGCCCTGGTGAGGCCGCGTCTGGAATATTGTGTCCAGTTCTGGGCCCCTCAGTTCAAGAAGGACAGGGAACTGCTAGAGAGAGTCCAGCGCAGAGCCACGAAGATGATTAAGGGAGTGGAACATCTCCCTTATGAGGAGAGGCTGAGGGAGCTGGGTCTCTTTAGCTTAGAGAAGAGGAGACTGAGGGGTGACCTCATTAATGTTTATAAATATGGAAAGGGCAAGTGTCATGAGGATGGAGCCAGGCTCTTCTCAGTGACATCCCTTGACAGGACAAGGGGCAGTGGGTGCAAGCTGGAACACAGGAGGTTCCACATAAATATGAGGAAAAACTTCTTTACGGTGAGGGTGACTGAACACTGGAACAGGCTGCCCAGAGAGGTTGTGGAGTCTCCTTCTCTGGAGACATTCAAAACCCGCCTGGACGTGTTCCTGTGTGATATGGTCTAGGCAATCCTGCTCCGTCAGGGGGATTGGACTAGATGATCTTTCGAGGTCCCTTCCTATCCCTAACATTCTGTGATTCTGTGATTCTGTGATTCCTTGACTTCCTACCTGCTGGGATGCTCTGATCTTGAGCTCGGAAGAAGCAGTCCTTGAATGCTTACCAACTATCTTGGGCCATCTTACCACCTAGTACCCTGTCCCATGGGATTTCCCCTAGCAATTGTTTGAAAAGGCCAAAGTTGGCCCTACTGAAGTCCAGGGTTGAGATTCTGCTAGCTATTCTGTTCCTGCCACATGAGATCCTGAACTTTACCATCTCATGGTCACTACAACCAAGGCTGCCCTCAAGCTTCACCTCTTCAACCAGACCCTCCTTGTTAGTGAGGATAAGATCCAGCAGCGCTCCTCTCCTAGTTGGCCCATCCACCATTTTCATCAGAAAGTTATCATCAATGTACTGGAGGAATCTCCTGGACTGAGGATGGCTGGCTGAGTAGGCCTCCCAGCAAATATCAGGGTAGTTGAAAATACCATAGGCAGTTACCATACCATAGGTAGTTGCTTATCCATAGGCACTCAACCTTATCATCACTATCCTTAAGCTCTAGGCAATCAAAACACTCCCTAATGTAAAGAGCCACCCCACTGCCTCTCTTTCCTCTCCTGTCCCTTCTGAAAAGCTTGTAGCCATCCATTACAGCACTCCAGTCATGTGAGTCATCCCACCACGTTTCCATGATGGCGGCTACGTCATATCTTTCCTGCTACACAATGACCTCCAGCTCCTTCTGTTTGTTACCCATGCTGTGTGCGTTGGGGGCTATCGGTTTCTCCCCCAAATCTGGCATTCCACCCCTAGGCTCATTTCCAGCAAGCCTAGTCTTATCCCCTTCCCCCCTTCAAGCCTAGTTTAAAGCTTTCTCAATCAGCCCTGCCAATTTACAGGCTAGAATCCCTTTGCCCTATTACACAGGTGAACCCCATCTGTCTCAAGCAGGCCTGGTGCCATATAAACCTCCCCATGATCGAGAAAGACAAAATTCCTCTGATGGCACCAGTCTTTAAGCCACATGTTGATAAGGTGTGTTCTCCTGCTCCTTTCGCCATTCTTGCCTGCAACGAGAGGATGGAACACCTCTCAAGTGAAGAAAGATGTCCCTGCTTATTGCAGGGGGGTTGGACTAGATGGCCTTTAAAGGTCCCTTCCAACCCAAATTATTCTATAATTCTATAACAGATAACTCCTTGACAGTCACAGACTACTTCCATTGGAAAGGAACCACTTGATGCAAGCTAAGGCTCCAGCTCAGAATCAGATCCCTCTAGATAGGAAGAACTTAATCCAAATCTAAAGGTGAGCAGCAAAATTCAGTGAATGCTAGTCCCCTCTACCACAAAGTGAGAATGGTAGGAATTCCTGTACAGTGTAAGTACTATTTCATTGACACATAACCAGCCTGACTTGCCCCATGGAGGCTGCAGTGCCGTGTAACAGGCTGGTGTGAGATCATCTGTGGGATCACCAGTAAAAGTTTTCTCCCAGTCTCTGATGCCTCAAAATCTAAAAAAAATGAGACTCTAGTATTTGCCTACATAGTATCAAATCTTTTAGCGAATGCTGCCAAGTTCAAAGATCTTGTTTGAACATGGCAATTTCACACTGTAAAAAAAAAAAAAAAAAAAAGAAAGAAAAATAGCCCTCCAAACTTCCATATCATCCCAGTTTCAAACTTGCTGGTTTTCGATTACGTTACTGCCCCTGATGTCTTGTAGTTAGAGCAGGGAAGAACTGCCATTTTCTTAATGCATTTTCAATTTTTTTTGGGGGGAGAGGCTTCTATAACTACTTTGGTTGGCATCTCTTTCAGGTAAACATTTCTACTCTTCAGTGTCTTTTTCAGGGAGAATAATGTCTATGGGTAAAGATCAGGGGTAAGTTCGGCAGAGCGGACATTACGGTGGGAGTCTGTTATAGACCTCCCAACTAGGATGAGAAGGTGGACGAGGCGTTTTACAAGCGGCTGTCAGAAGCCGCCCAGTCGCTGGCCCTTGTACTCGTGGGCGACTTCAACTTGCCAGATGTCTGCTGGAAATACAGCATGGCAGAGAGGAAGCAATCTAGGAGGTTCCTCGAATGTGTAGAGGACAACTTCCTCATGCAAGTGGTAAACGAGCCCACTAGAGGAGGGGCCTTGTTTTACCTGTTGTTTGTGAACAGAGAAGGACTAGTGGGAGATGTGAGGGTCAGTGGCCGTCTTGGGAATAGTGACTATGAAATGTTAGAGTTTTCGATAGTGGGGGAAGTAAGGAGGGACAAGAGCAGAACTTCTGCCTTAGATTTCCGGCGGGCTGACTTTAGCCTGTTTAAGAGGTTGGTGGACCGAGTCACTTGGGAGTTGGTCCTGAAGGGCAAAGGAGTCCAGGAAGGCTGGAATTGCTAAATATTCAGGAGCAGGCTGTCCCAGTCTGTAGGAAGACAAGCCGTCGGGGAAAAAGACCGTCCTGGTTAAACAGAGAACTTAGGCTAGAACTTAAGGAAAAAAAGAGAGCCTACTTGCTCTGGAAGAAGGGTCGGGTAACTTGGGAGGTCTATAGGGACGTGGCCAGGTCGTGTAGGGAGAAGATTAGAAGGGTCAAAGCTCAATTAGAGCTTGATTTGGCTGCTACGGTCGAAGATAACAAAAAAAGCTTTTACAAATACATCAACAGCAAAAGGAGGGTCAAGGAGAGCCTCCACCACTTGCTGAATGAGGAGGGTAGTATAGTGTCAGGGGATGAGGAAAAGGCAGAGGTGCTCAATGCCTTCTTTGCCTCGGTCTTTAATGTTAAGACCGGTTGTCCTCAGGAGACTCGGCCCCCAGAGCCTGAAGTTAGGGACAGGGGGCTGTGTGAACCCCCCGTAATCCAGGAGGAGGCGGTTAGTGACCTGCTGTGCCAGCTGGACACCCACAAAGCTATGGGCCCGGGTGGGATTCACCCCAGAGTAATGAAGGAACTGGTAAATGAACTTGCCAAACCACTCTCTATTATCTACCCGCAGTCCTGGTTAACTGGAGAAGTTCCAGCTGACTGGAAATTAGCAAATGTAATGCCCATCTACAAGAAGGGCCAGAAGGACGATCCAGGGAACTATAGGCCTGTCAGCCTCACCTCGGTGCCAGGCAAGGTGATGGAACAGATCATCCTGAGTGCCATTACACGGCACATGCAGGACAATCGGGGCATCGGGGCCAGTCAACATGGATTCATGAAAGGCAGGTCCTGCTTGACCAACCTGGTCTCCTTCTATGACCAAGTGACCCGCTTAGTAGATGAGGGCAGGGCTGTGGATGTAGTCTATCTAGACTTCAGTAAGGCATTCGACACTGTCTCCCATAGCATCCTCCAAGACAAACTGGCTGCCCGGGGCTTGGATGGGTGGACTCTTCAATGGGTTAAAAACTGGCTGGATGGCCGAGCCCAGAGAGTGGTGGTGAATGGGGCAAAGTCCAACTGGCAGCCGGTCACTAGCAGTGCTCCCCAGGGCTCATTTCTGGGGCCGGTGCTGTTCAATATCTTTATAGATGATCTAGATGTAGGGATTGAGTGCACCCTCAGCAAATTTGCAGATGACACCAAGCTGGGTGGGAGTGTCGATCTGCTGGAGGGTAGGAAGTCCCTACAGAGGGATTTGGACAGGTTAGATAGATGGGCCGAGACCAACGGCATGAGGTGCAACAAGAACAAGTGCCGGGTCTTACACTTTGGCCACAACAACCCCATGCAGCTCTACAGGCTGGGGGAAGAGTGGTTAGAAAGCAGCCCGGTGGAAAGAGACCTGGGGGTGCTGATCGACAGCCAGCTAAACATGAGCCAGCAGTGTGCCCAGGTGGCCAAGAAGGCCAATGGCATCCTGGCCTCTATTAGGAATAGTGTAGCCAGCCGGTCTAGGGAAGTGATCGTCCCTCTGTACTCGGCACTGGTGAGGCCGCACCTTGAATACTGTGTCCAGTTCTGGGCCCCGCACTTCAAGAAAGGTGTTGAGGTGTTGGAGCGAGTCCAGAGGAGGGCGACCAAGCTGGTGAAGGGTCTGGAGGGTCTGACCTACGAGGAACGGCTGAGGGAGCTGGGGTTGTTTAGCCTGGAGAAGAGGAGCCTCCGAGGTGACCTTATTGCAGTCTACACCTACCTGAAGGGAGGTTGTAGTGAAGTGGGAGTTGGCCTCTTCTCCCGGGCAACTAGTGATAAGACAAGAGGACAGAGCCTCAAGCTTCTCCAGGGGAGGTTCAGGTTAGACATTAGGAAGAATTTCTTTTCAGAAAGGGTTATTAGACATTGAAATGGGCTGCCCAGGGAGGTGGTGGAGTCACCATCTCTGGCTGTGTTTAAGAAAAGACTGGACATGGCACTTAGTGCCATGGTCTAGTTGACAGGGTGGTGTAAGGGCAACGGTTGGACTCGATGATCCCAGAGGTCTCTTCCAACCCAACTGATTCTGTGATTCTCTGATTCTGTGAATTATTTCAAGCCTACTTTCTTTTATTTTTTCTTTTTTTTTTTTAAGTCCTTAAGGAGTCATAGAAACTACTTAGATAGTGAAGTATTTGTCAAAAATATGAATTCTTGTCCGTGACTGTGCTATTTACATCTGTGTCTTCTAGTCTCACTAAGTGGACTTACAAGAAACGTTCCACAGAATCACATTATTATATTTTTATGATTTTGTTTGTTACTTGGCATGGTGGCTTGGCTCTGTGAGCTAGAGTACTGTGAGTGAGAAGTCCTAAAAGCCCTACCTATTCTCTGTTCTGCCGCTTCCTGGATGGATGCATGCAGGGAAAGTGTAGAGCTGGCAGATACAGTTTCTTTCCCACATCCCAAGTCTAAAATCCAATGAAAATGCACCGGCATGGCACAAGATAGGATTTTTGTTTTTAATCCATCTTACTGTATTAGTATTTTTAGCTGGGTTGTAATTTTTTCCAAAAAATGTAATACAAATTACTGCAAAACAGGGCAAAGTAATAGTAAACTGAGTATTGTTGGTACCCTAGAGAACACTTGCTAGTTTTTGCTTATGGGCTAGTGCTTTTGAGTTTTTACAGCATATATTCACTAAGTACACATATTACCTCTGAATCTCTCATTGATGTTATTGAGTTCTTCATATTAGATCAGATAATGTTTCAAAATTGTAGTTACCTGTGGAGGCTGGTACAATTCATTTCATACATTTAATGCCCATTAGCATGTGCATGAAGCAGTTTCTTGCTGCTTGTATATCTGTAATGAATATTAAACCATCTCATCTACTTATAATAATATAATGGGTCCTGTGATGACAGACTCTGTTTGCACGGGAAGCAGATGTTGGTGTTTACTTAGACGTAATTTACAATGATGAGAGGTGGTGAGTAGGGTTTTTTCCCTGCCAGCACAATTCACTCTATGTTAAGCTTCTGCAAAATACTTTGCATGCCATAGTGGTCTCTCAGGTCAATATAGATATACATATTATATTCAGTGAATAGTTGCTAATCTATATTAGGAAAATAAATTATGCATTTAAGGAAACTATTTGGTTAAAGATAAATTTATGAAATCACTGAAATGTTATGTCCTGGCAAAATTGTGGGTAGACTTCAACCAAAGAAGAAAAAAGCACGTATTGAGGCCATAAATGGATTTCTGAGTATTAAACATGGTACCAGCTATTCAGAAAAAGCATCAGTGGCTAGAAACTGAAAGCAGTAAAGGGTAAAGTTGAAATAAGACACATTTGGTTTAATACAGAGGAGTGCCAAGCACCGCAGTGGATTACGAAAAGATTAAATTAATTCTCTGTTATTTAGAGTCTTTAAATCTAGGCTGAAAATCTTTCTAAAAGATATCCTTTAGTTCAACTTGCCACATAAATTGATGAATTGTATTTTCTAACTTGTGTTATGCTGGAGGTAAAAAAGAGGGACATTATGATTTCTTTTGGCTTCAACACCTGTAAAATCTGTGATATCATGATACACAATCAGATAACTGCATTTATTTTACTTTTCAATTCCATAGGTATTTTCACTTTTGGAGATAATTTGTAACTTTAGGAAAACATTGTCTCGGGGATTACAGTTTTGAATTTGGAGCTGTGATTCCTTATGTCCAGTTCTATTATCATCTCTACATATATCCCAAAACCTGTTTTTGTGTTTTCTCACTCACATTTGTAATTGGGGACATACCATTCTTTTATCATGAACATCAATTTATTCTCCTAGTTTTAGGCCCCCTTCTGTGAATCTCCTTTCGTGTTATTGGCATCTTAAGGATATTTGATCTTTTCTGTACTTCTTACTACTTGGAATCCTTAAATCAAGTCAAAATTCATAGTAAGACATAAATCTATAGTTGTAGTGATCATGTCAGTGCTATATATACATAAACATTTTCGGAACTCATCACTCATTTCCAAAGCTGTTCTGAGTTGAACATAAAAATGCAGAAGGCATCTTCAGAGGCAACTTTTTCCATTGTTGTTTCCTAAATCAGACCATTGGCTCCAGAGACAATAAAAACAGGGAAAATACAGATCTTATGTCTCTCCTTATTTTGATCAAAGTGAAAGTGGTACTTCTTGGCTAAAAGAGGTGTTCTAAATTTAAAACAGTTGCAATTACAATAGGCTTAGACACTTTTTTCCCATTTTGTGGTTCCACATGGAATAACAGTTGTTTAATCCTTATTAAAAAAAAAAGCCCAGGTTCCAGTGTGAATAGAGATTATCAGTATATATGATCTGATCACTTGTATAAAACTGGCCTTAAAATTTCCTTTCGAAGGTCATTTAGAACACTTGTGGATCACGGATGTATTTGTAAATATATCTACATCAGTTTTTTTTCTTTTGGAAAGACAACACCTTTCCAATCTCTAAGATCTTCCTTTAGAGACTTTTAAAAAATTTACTTTCTTTTTTCTTTTACTAATTTTGTCCTGATGCTTCTCTTCTATATCCTGAAAATGCGTTTCCCTCCTTGGCATTTAGACTCTTCAAATATTTATAGATTGTTACCATGTCCCCCTTTAGTCATTTCTTAGACAATCTATACATATTTAGCACTTGCAATCAATCCTCATACATCAATCACTCCAGAGTCTAATAATTTTTGCAGCATTCTTCTGATCTTTCTCCAATATGTGAATATCTTTCTTGTAATAAGATGCCTAAAATTAAATACAATGGGTCATGTCTGCAGCTCATGTAAATCACTGTAGCTCTGCTAAAGACTGTGTTGATTCATGCTAACTAAAAAACATTTCTAGTGCAAATATATCAAAACTGTATATATTTTGTGAACTAGTGAGCCTGAATCCACACAGAGCTTTTTTTTTGAATAGTAAAGCCTCTTTGAATTAATTTCCGTCACTTAGCTATATTTTTGAATTATTAATTTCCAGTTTGCTTCCTGCAAAACCTCAAAATACTCTGCATTTTCATATTTTTATTATTGTTTTGAGGAGCTCCTTCAGCATCCCTGATACACCATCCCATTCTCAACACAGCCATGTGTCCCAGCCCTCTAGCTCGAGGTTTCTGCTTGCAGACCATGGCCACACAGAGTTAATGAAGGTTTAGAGTGGCTATGTGAAGGATTGCTCTAGCCCAGATGGTAATGAGTAGCAATGGCTGACACCTGCCAAAACATATCTACTACATGGAAAGAAAGCTTATAATCCTCCTTGCAGTAGCTGATCTACCTTTGGAGTCTTCCACCATCTTTGTCACTCTACTAGCCCCATCAAGCAGTCTGTGACTTAGCATTTATAATCCCAAATCAGCTTTTTGTATCATTATAATCCAACAAAGTTCATGCAAACTAGTAATAGGGAAAAATAAGCTTATTTAAAAAAAATTTTTTTCAAAGTAGTTATGGCTAAAGGGCAAAAGTAGCAGCCCTTTTTAGGCTCCTAATAGCTCTAGGCCTCCTGTATTGTCAATGGAGATGAAGAGACTTTTTTAGAGGATTAACACAGCATGTAGCAGAACAAATTAACATTGAAAATAAATAAAAATGAAATAGATAAGTATCTTACAAAATAGGCTATGACTGCTAGATACACAATGTTGACCTTCGATTAGAAATACTGTAAGAGAAAAAGTATAGTAAGAATTAAATTTCACAGGATTCACCTGTAATGTATTAGAAATACACACACACCTTCCCCTCCCTCCCCATAACCCCCGTTACTGAAGAACAGTATTTCACTATGTCCCCATGGTCAATTCTGTCCTGAATTGACATGGCGGAGGAAAGACTTCTGGATTGTTGTTAAGCTTTCCATAGTATTGAATTGATACTCCTCCTTTTTTTTTTTTTTTTTTGTCACTAATGTGTAATACAAGCGGCCATACTTCAGAGAAATCTCCTTTATTGCAAATATATTGTCGCTGAGGTCAAACTTCGTTTCAAAGCAAGATAGCATCTTCCCCAGAGAACATTTTGTTCAGACTATAAAAATTATTTACTTGGAAAATGTTCAGAAGCCAGGCAAATTTGTAATTGATAAAGAAACTCTGTTGACCACTTTGCTATTTTGTAAATTATTTTACATATTCTTTTTTCCCCTCCATTTTTTTCCAATTTATACAATTTCTCTTTGGCCTTTTCATTTTAAATGAGTGTTTTCTGCTTGATTTCCTTCAGAACTGTTTAGTACGACTTCTATGACTTCAAATTCCACAGGGAAGAGTAAACCAAATGCCATCTGAGCTGTAAGCCATATGTCAAAACAACTTTGCATTCAATACCAAGGGAGTCACATAATAGCATGGGAGTCACAGCTGGTAGTATTTGTTCAAATAATTACGGTCACAAAATTGAGATAAAGGGGATTCCTTTCTCTTGTAAAAAAAAATATTCCAGAGAAAAATCAAAGTTTCATGAGATGTTGTGTATATTAGCATTGTGTTTCACCACAGAAAGGTATGGAGAAAGACATTTTCAAATTTCCTTCTGCACTAATCAGCATATGATCCTGGTTCAAATAGATTAGACTTTCAGGTATCACACAAGCCACTGAGACAGACTGACAACCTATTATAAATTGCATGGCAACAGAAATTTGGCATAGAAGACATGTAAGGAATGAAGTAATCTGCTGTATTTGCCAATGAAGGATTGTTCCCTCTCAGGGCATTCTTGCATGTTGTGCAGGGTACTTCCCTAACTACTTCTCAGGATGAAATGCCTTTCACAAGCTGTAGGGATTCGTACCGCACTCTCACTGTAGTTTTGTCCTGGTTTGGCCTAAACCAGGCCGATTTTCCTTTCAGTGATTTTTGCTTTCAGCTAAGTCTCCTCTAAGTAACTGCATGTTTGCAGACAGTGTCTGCCTCCAAGACTGATAACGCCCGAAGTTTGTAGTTATCGCTGAGGCACCGGTAGGGATGTTGTGCAGTAAGGCTCTTGCTGTACTTATTCTTAGAGAAACCAAGGTCACTGATGAATTCCTCACTGCTTACAAGTGAAAAGCCGAAGGGGGGGGTCGCAGCTGCAGGGGGGAGCAGACAGGGCAGGTGACCCAAAATTGACCAACGAGGGTATTCCATTCCACACACGTCATTCTCGGTATAAAGGGGGGGGATCACGAGGGTCGCGCCCTTTTTCTGCTATGGCCGGTGTCCAAGGAGGACTCCGTCTGTTTTCCTGCTGCCCCCGATCCCGATCCGTGCATCCCTGAATCCAGCTCTCGACCGTTGCTAGGCCCAGCCTGGGCCTTCCCGGAGCCTGCCCTGCAGTGCCGGTGGTGACGTGGCTGACTTCAGGGGAGCTCAATCTTGGTTTTGTATATATATTTGTATATATTTGATTATTTCTATTATTATTATTTTTTTTTTTTTCATTATTATAGTTTATTAAAACTGTTTTAACTTTCCAACCCGGAAGCCTCTCTCCCTTTTCCCTTTCCCTTTCCCTCTGGGGGGAGGGGGGGGGGATAACAGAGGGCATCTGCCACAGGTTTAATAACTGGCCCAGCTTTAAACCGTGACAAGTTTACAGCTAGGACTATATTTCTGACCTTGTACACCTCTTAAATTTTTGTCCCTTGTTTTGCAAGGAACGGAATGAAGCGATAGAAAATATCGATTTGTGAGGTATGGTAAACTACCAGGCTAATACTGAGTTGCCTCCTCTCTTTTTCTTAAAAGCTCAGGGCTGCATCGTCTTTCTAGGATCCTTCTGGGATTCACCTCCAAGCTACGTCAGACGATTTATTGTGAATGACTTCAGAAAAACAGAGGCTGCTTCAGCCACTGATGGTGAACTAGTAGCTACAAGTACCTATTTTACATCAATGATTCCAGTTCCTTGTCACTCTGGACAAAACAGAGGTTTTCTGTTCTAAGGCTGAAGGAATAAAATGAAACTGTGCTTCTCTTCCCATCAGAATTTGCTGGGAAGGTAAAGAAAACAAAGTGGGAAGAAATGGTGAAAACATTTGAGCAGTCTACTACCATTGCCAGCTGCTCCTTTGCCCATGCTTAGACCTGCCACTGTTTTCTAGGCAATCTTAGGGTGTGTTTTAATCTGCTTGGCCCCTACACACAATTGGTAGTGCATTTACAGGATATGAGCATTAAGCAATAACAATCCCTGCCCTGAAAAAAGCATGAGGAGCCTGCCTGTGAAGATGTGCAGAGGAATATCGAGATTGATAGTGTCACTCAATTATTGTCTGGTAGCAAAATGGTCAACAAAATACTACTTGATGGGAGAAACAACCATATCTATGCATATACAAAGATGATTGCTAAATTAGTTAAGACTATTTAGCAAACAGATTGCAAAAGAACTGTGATAGTTCTATGAAGAGAGCTTAATGCATGGTAAGCCCAGAAAAGCAAAATGTGATATTAGAAGTTGTTAGGGAAGGAAGGTAGAATGAAACAGAAAACATCATTAAGGCAGCATATCACTAGGACACTAATATTTTTTGGTGATACAGTGCATTCTAATATTCTCATCTAAAAAAGGGTTAGGCAGAAATAGAAAAGCAGGATGGAACGTGGCAAGGATGAGCAGCAGTTGGCTTTAAGGGAGATTAAACAGAATAAGACTTCCAATTTGGAAAAGCTGTGATATGACACAAAGATATAAAATCAGGAGTGATGATCATTCATTAGCTCTCAAAATAAAAGAGTGAGAAGTTGTCTAATGATATTTTTCAGGCAACAAGTTTAAAACAAGTGAAGTACTTTTTTACGTGCTCATAATTAAAATGTGGAACTCATTGCCACAGGATATTATGAAGAACAAAGTTAGAAATGGATTCTGACAAATTTATAGAAAGAACAAAAATCCTTCAGGGGCTGTTAAACACAAAGATCTAAAGTCATGCCTGATTTAAGAAATCCTTAAACCACTAATTATCAGATACTGATAGCATATAGACTTGTCTTGTTCTTGTATTATTTTCTTAAGCACCCACTATCCACTACTGTCCACTCTCAGACAGGGCACTGTGTCAGATCTCAGATTCAAGTCCTTTCAGGTGCTCTCCTGTCAGTATTTGTCATTATCTTCTAAATAAGATGTCAGTGTTCAGAAGAAAAGAATGCCACTTGGTTGTCTGGATCCTGTTTTGGGGACTCAGCTGGGCTATACAACTGACAAATTCCCCTGTTTTTCTAAATGTCATCCACAGAGCTTCTGAAAGTAATTGTTTCTATGCTTAGAAATGATCTGCACATTCGTGAGGCAGGGAGACTGAGCGTGTGCAGCAGCAGTGCCATCTCCTACATGTGTGTCCTGGTTTGGCCTAAACCAGGCCGATTTTCCTTTCAGTGATTTTTACTTTCAGCTAAGTCTCCTCTAAGTAACTGCACTTTCTGAAACTAACTGCATGTTTTTGCGGACAGTGTCTGCTTCCAGGACTGATAACGCTCGAAGTTTGTAGTTATCACTGAGGCACCGGTAAGGATGTTATGCAGAAAGGCTCTTGCTGTACTTGTTCTTGAGAGAAACCAAGGTCACTGCTGAATTCCTCACTGCTTACGAGTGAAGAGCCGAAGGGGGGTCGCAGCTGCAGGGGGGAGCAGACAGGGCAGGTGACCCAAAATTGACCACTGAGGGTATTCCATCCCATACACGTCATTCTCAGTATAAAACGGGGGGATCACGAGGGTCTCGCTCTCTTTCTGCTATGGCCGGTGTCCAGGGAGGACTCCGTCTGTTTTCCTGCTGCCCCCGATCCCGATCCGTGCGTTCCTGAATCCAGCTCTCGACCATCGCTAGGGCCAGGTTGGGCCTTCCCGGAGCCTGCCCTGCAGTGCCGGTGGTGACATGGCTGACTTCAGGGGAGCTCAATCTTGGTTTTGTATATATATTTGTATATATTTGATTATTTCTATTATTATTATTATACTCTTTTTCATTATTATAGTTTATTAAAACTGTTTTAATTTTCCAACCCAGAAGTCTCTCTCCCTTTTCCCTTTCCCTTTCCCTCTGGGGGGAGGGGGGGGGGATAACAGAGGGCATCTGCCGCAGGTTTAATAGCCAGCCCAGCTTTAAACCGTGACAATGTGTCTTATCAATGTGCTTACTTTGCAACCTCTGTCTCACAGGTATATGCAGGGAACTTCCCGTCCACCCGATTTGATCTTTGGCTTCTGCAGACGTTATTTCTGAAATATGCCAGCAGCATAGATTTATTTCTTGTGAAACACCAGTCATCAGATGGAAATTAAAATTTGTCATTCAGCTGAGCTTTTGGATGTATTGGTCTGAAAACAGGCCAGGAAAATATTCTTCAGAAGAGAAGCTATGAAATGAGGAAAACTATCAAGATTTAGATTATACCTCGTTAGCACTTTCAAATACCTTTCGGTTAATATTATTTTTTTTTATTTTAAATTCTGTTACATTTTTAGCAGCTTTTTAATTCATCAATTGCAATGACAAGTTTTCAGTAGACAGACAAAATATTATTCTTTTGTTTTTTTAAATTCATTTTCTAATTTATCCGAACAGGAACTTGCAATGCTGCATTTCTGCCATTGATGTGTCAGTCCGGAGATGTGACTGACTATTAAACTGCATCCTTCGCACATACTGGTGGTTTCTCCTTAATCTTTACAGGACTAGAAGAGCACTAACGCACTACTCTAGTAAAGCCAGTATACTCTGGTCCCTCTGTGATTCAAGACAAGGCTGTAGAAGAAAGTAAGTCTATGGCTTGCACACTGAAGCTAGATTTTCCGCATAGTCCTATCTAAGAATTACCTTTCTATTCTTCTCATTATAATTTAAGTAAAATACACTCCTGGACTAAGGCTTCAGAAGATTTCTCCTCTGTGCTGTCTCTGTTTTGGTGGGTTATTTTAAGTCAGTCAATAGTACTATTGCTCATCACTATGGATAGCGGCCATCCTATCAAAACACAGGAAGTAACCATTTGGGTTTTTTTCAAAATTATGTTTAGGTAGAAAAGAATCTCATTTCTAACTAATATTGCTTTATTTTTTTTGGTGCTGAAAAGGAAGATTTCACTAGAATGTCTTTTCAGGGATTTTTGATTTTTTGAAGTGGACATTATGGAAAAATACCCAACTTCTCTATTTCCTTTTTTTTTTTACTTCTTGGGAAATGGGGACCTTAAAAAAAGGAAGAAGGAAATAACATCTCACCTTTTGAAAAAAAATGTTTCTTGTTGGTAAGCAGCACTTTTTCTTTTACATGCTTATTTCACTTCAAAGCATGACCATACTACTTCTTCTCCGAAGAGTGATTTTAACACACTACTGTTTTTAACACAGTTAAGCTGGAAGGCAGTCAAGGGATGTGAGGAAGTAGTTTCTTGTATGTTTAATGCTGTAAAGTACCCACCAGGGAAATCTTATAAGATTTTTCTGTTTCCTCACAAAAGTGTCCATGAGTAAAATACCAATTTCCTGACTAGTTCTCTGATTAGCTTTTCACAACTCTGTCCTGTGTCAGACAATTGGCAAGAAAACAAAGACTGGGCTTTTGTTGATATTCATGAATAATACACCTTTATCATCATCAGGTTATGTCTCCTGTATTTGCTACCTGGGAAGCTTCACAAGTGCCGAGCTTATCTTCACGCACCGGTCCTGTGGTGCTCTGTAACTGTGCAAGGCTGAAGCTAATCTGCTGTTTAACTTTGTCCCTATGGGGATGTTGAGCACTGCAGCAGTTTAGCTCCAGCTTTGTGAATCTCAGATGCTCTGTGGGTCATGAACTGCTCAGTATCTGAACCATTGCTTACCCACTGGTTTCTCAAAGCTCCCCTTGGACCTTCATCACACAGGAGTCTGCACCAGCAGGATCTTCTGTGGCCCTGGGTTGAAATGAGGAATATCTTTCCAGGAATCACCATCTAGCTCTTCCTTAGAAAATGAATACAAAGCTAAACAAGACCCTGTTTAGAGGAAGCTGTGAGGGGATGCTATGCTAGAGCTGCACTGCACAATTCTTAAGACACTGTGGAGTGGAACTAATAATGTAATGCTCCTTTAAGCAATATAACCTCCTCATTTTTTGAGAGAATTCCTGGAACTGAGAGAGCAGATTGATTTATTTTTAACCTGCACTTCATCAGGTACTGTATGCTAGTGCTTACCTTCCCTCCTCAAGCTGGTTTAGTATTCGCTTTCAGTTAAATAGTGAAAAGCCTCCAAAGGAACCCCTCAACTCAACCTTTTATGAGTTCTGTGGGCTATTACTTGTACTGGAGCCTTTATACCACCGTATCTGTCTATGTCATGAGGTCGATCTTATGCTTAGTTTCCCTTAAATACTTTATTTTCTTAAATCCAGTGTTTAGCACAGAAAAGGAAAGTGCTTTATTATTACTGAAATAAAGATCCTAGCATAAATGGCCTTTTATGAAACTTGTATTTTATTGCCATGAACACTGTTTGACCATAACAAAACTGTCATGCATATCCTTCTGCTCATAAATAGTACTTATTTCAATGCTACAGTCATCATGTTCAAGTAAATAAATATGTGGGATTTTTTTCTAATTCAGGCAGTAGGAACAGATGTATGGCTTTGCATACTCAAGAGGCTTTTGTGCATTGTAATGACAAAACAAATATTTTTGTATTCATCTGCAAAATATATTATAAAATTAAATTCCACAGTTTGGGTCTTAAAGCTGAGGCATTAAGGCAAAACTAACATTTTATTGAGTGGTTTTAGAGATTTCTTCTGTAAGCAGAAGTTACTTCAGCATTTAGAAAGAGCAGTACGTACTAAACTGTGAAAGTGCTGGGTTTGCTATAGCTGTTACTTCAACACATTTTCTGATTAATTCATTAATACATCAGCCCTGCAAAATGAAGTTACACTTCACTTCAGTAATCTGAGAAAATCCTGATAATGCTTTAATCTACAATATTTTCAGCAAACTGCTTGAGGTTTTCAGCAAAAAGTTTCCCTGATGGAGTTATCTTTAAAAAAATCACACTAAGTCTGCCTCGTAGCACATGTCATGCAGTACAAAATTCAATATTTTGGTCAAAAACTTGCCAGCAACATAAAAATGTATGGTCTTCCACACCAGGTCAGATCGAATCCAGTCTCCTGTGTGAAACCATCCTGCACAGGATGTGAAAGTTTATATGAATAGGGCAGGTGCAGTGACACCTCCTCCAGCTTCTAGTACTCAATAGTTTAACCAGTTTTGGAGCCGAGAAAATTATTTTTATATTATTGCTTAAAACCAGCCAACACCATAAGAGTGATGAAGCCAATAAGGTGATAAATTTTTTATATAAGATGTTGAGTCTTGCGATGTTGCATTTCGTCCTGAGACACAGCAATGTTCCACTTACCAGTAGACGTTTTTTCAGGTGGGGTATTATCAACCCAAATAAAAAGCCATGATACAAAAAAAACAGTTGAGCATTATTTTTATCCAGCCCCATTCTACCTGCCTACCTCTGTGGCTGAGATCATTATCCTGGTGTACTGCAGCGCTGCTATGCTATCACACTGGAACTTCTCAAGGAAGAGTGAAATCCCTCAGGAGAAACATAATGGTCACCATAACTGCGATGGTTGTGGCAGTTTCTCAAATTCAGTAACATCAGCTGGCTGTGTGCAAGGAAAGCAGTGCGGTCCAGTGTTACTGGGGAGCCATACAACATAGCAATGAAACTTCTGAAAAGTCCCACTGGGCAGGCTGTTATTTCCCTAGCAAAATAAGGCTACTACTCAACAGCACCTAAGGGTCTCCTTCTGTATTAAAATGCCAAAAGAGAAAGCAAAGTGAAGGACTTGCATTCTGTAGTTTATACTGTGTAGTTCTGACAGAAGACATCTGTGCTGAAGGGAAAGGATAAAGAAGTTAATGATATTGTGAAAATCAGATAGGCAAAAAGGAAGATTGTGGCAAGCACTGAGCCAGAGGCTGTAAGCAATTGGCTGATTGCTGAACATCAATCCCCTACGCTGTATCTGCCAGCAGCAGTGAAAGATGAAAATTCCCCACAAGTCCATGGAAGTCTCTGTTCAAAAATGCTTTAAAAGAAAAGGATCTGCTGTAGTGTAGATTCCATCACCTTGATAATCTGCAGCCTTTCAGTGGTATCAACTTTATAAATAGAAGATCCTTGAAATACAGAGATGTAAACTCAGTTGTCTGATGCAATAAAGCTCAAATTAGGCTCCAGTATTTTAATAAGATGTCATTAGACTGAACTACTTTGGGTGAAATCTTTGTCCATTGAAGTCAGCAGCAAAATTTCCTTTGTCGTCAGACAGCAAAAAATAGTTATTAAGGTGCAGTAATGGTTAAAAGGTAAGGAAATTATTTTGATTAAATGGAAATCCATATCTATCTCACAAAAATAACAGGAGGAGAGATTCTATTGATTTTTACCTCATTGGCTGCATTTACTGATACACATTAAACTAAGGACAAAATAATCTTTGAGAGTTCTTTTTTTTTAAATTTTCTGGCAATATCTTCCTATGATTTTTTTTAAATTGTACTTTGGAAAAGGTGATTTTAAGAACACAAAGATAATCTTATCACAAACAACCAGGTAAGTAACCCAAATTGTGCTTCAGCAAACTGAAAAATCCTGGAATGCTGCAATGAGCAGCACTTGGGCAGAGTCTTCTGCTGAGTGTTTTTGACTCTCAATTAGAGCTTAGAGATACATCTGTACCTTCAATGCTCAGTGAGTTAACGCAGTGCTGGCTGGACCTACTCTGATTACTGGGCGATGTTGTCTGTGTTATGAATTCTAACTGATAGGTTGTTGCCTTTTTACTATACTTGTGTGTCTCTTTAAAATAATTAAAATAGAAAAGAATATGAGCATTTTCAAAGTCGAGAGGTGAACAATAGGCTATCAGTATAAACGGTCAAACAAATGAGATTTCTTGTGAGCAAATGGCAAAATTATACAGATGTCAGGATTTGAGTCCAGTGGGGCATTTTAACTATGTGCACTTCTGTTGGGAAAAGATGTGAACTGCCCACAAAGTCTTTGGAATGAACTGGTGACAGTAACAAATGCAGATGGTGAAGAACTCAACTAAAAGAAAGACTTCTAGCCTTCTTTGTAATGACTAGGGAGGAACGGGTCAAGAATACCAGGGTAAAAGGCAGTAGTGAGTGAGAAAAGCCATGCAATAATAGAGTTCATGAGCCCTATGGCAGGAAAAGAGAAGAACAGCAAAATAAAAGCATCAGATTTCATGAAAGTAGACTTTGGTAAGCTCAGAATTGTCCTGTAAGACATCATTGGAATTTAAGAAATCTAGGAGTTTCTTAAGGGAGCAATATTAAGGGTATAAATGCAAACTATCCCAGAACAGAAACTGTAAGATTTGCTAAATTATGAGCAATAATGCTAAATTTTGAACTTTTCATGCATCATCTGAAAAGGTGAAGTTGGGTCACTGCCTAAGAGTAGGGAAGTACTGCGTAAATGTGCTGCTACAGAATCAAAAATTACCAAGGTACACAACAGATTTCAATCCCAAAGGCCATGGTAATAATAGAAATCATTCTTTCATCACAGAAAAACTAGGGCAAAGACCAACTAAACAGCAGTTCAAAAAAAGAGGAAAAGCAATCAAGAGCTGATAGTTACACATATGCTATTTAATACTTTTCCTGCATGATGCTTATTTAAAAGGGTGAGAGGCAGTTCAGTATTACAGTAATAAGTAACAATGAAGAAAATTTAAGCCTAAGGCTTCAAGCGGGAAGGAACAGGTTAAATAGTTATTACTAAGTAAGATGTTTTCAATCAGCTGTGATGCTGTGGTACTTGAAGAATTAGCTGGTGAAATATCAGAGATGATAGAAGTCCCTCTGAAAAGTCAAGGACAATAGGTGACGATCAGGAATGAATGTGGTAGTGATCTTTGAAAGGAATGTGAAGGAATATTAGGAAATTAGATGAACTTCGATTCCTGGAAAAAAGCTAGAACAAACAATCAAAGTATTTGTAAGCATCTAAAAGAAAATAAGGGAATTAGTAACTGTCAACATGTATTTGTCAAGACAAAATTATATTGGAATAATCTAATTTCCTTCTGTGTGAGGGCAACTGTGAATAGAAAAGCAGCAGCAGATATCACACATAGCTTCTAACACTGCCTCATAGTATTCTCATAATTAAGCCAAGGAAGTCTATTCCAAACAAAATTTTAGAAAGTGGGCACAAAAAGACTTGAATCTTTTTACTGATAAAGCACTTACCAGTAGTCCTCTGTCAGCCTGGAATGATTTGTTGGAAGTGGCTTACAGTTCGGACTCTTATATTTTTCTTCATGACCAGGAAGAAGTAATGGACATGGTGCTTACTAAACCTGCAGGAAGAACCATAGTATTTAGCAAATTGGTTGAGCCTGGCCAGATCTATGACATTTGACCCTTCATGCTTCTATCCACATGTGTATCTGGCATTCAAACCAATATTTTTGTGTACACATTAAGCATAGAAATAAGTATATTCTTTGGCTGTATTAAATGCGCAGTGGTCACAAAAGCATACTGTATTTTCTGGATTTTTTTTCTCAATACTTTCATATCTTTGATTATAAACTGTACTTCTGTTAAAATGTCTGAAAAATTTACCATAACACATTAATAAAATAAAATAAGTTTGAATAAGCTGTAATAATTTGAGCATTTTTGAAAGGTACTGAAAAGACTGAAATTTCAGTGGGTTTTGGTAATCAACAGTGTCATTCCTCAAAAGACTTTATAAACAGTTTGTTTTTAATCTTCTTTATCCCTTACTATCTGGCTAGACATGTGGATAACATCATACATTTCCTTTCCTGACTGAACAAACATAAATCTTTAAAATAAAGTGAGATTCATTAGAATAATGTTTCCCACTTTGATTAGTAACATTCATAATTTCAAAAGCAGATTTTCAGTGGTATCTCCATTATTTAGTTAAAAGTCACAGCTCCTATAAATATTTTTCAAATTGCATGGAGAGAGATAAAACATACAAGAATGCCAGGAAAAAAAACCCCTCAGTTTGTTTTTGGAAAAGGAAGTTTCACTTTTGGAAATCAAATAACATTTTGTTTTTCCGTTGCTTTTCTACTTTGTAGCTTGCTGTGTTTGCATTGCCTGTCAATAGGTGGCACTAATAATTTCTACATTAACTGAGTGGTTGTTCTATTGTCTTTCAACATGAATGGAGTTATAGCCTAATGTATCTCACAATTTCATTATCTTTGCTTGGTTTTGACTTAAATTTCATGTTGAACAAAAAAAAAAGGATTTTTATATAAAACTATGGGTGCTCTAGATCCAAGCAAATATTAGATTTATGGGCACAGAATTGATACATTAATAAACTCTAAACAAGTGTTGTTTTTTTGTTTGGGGGATCAAATAGTAATGTGCCAAAAATTAACAAAGGCTGAAAATAACTGATGCACACCATCTGAACGGTACATTTAACATCTGAAATAAGATTGAAAGAGTCAATAACTCCAATACAACATTCATATTTCTCACTTTGACTTAATTTATTTCTTAGGAAAAGATTTCAAATGTTGTGTTTATAATAGTTGAAGTAAAAAGCATTTTTTCATAGTGCAGTCTGAATCTTGTGGTTATGATTCACTCGGCCACACGTGTCTATCATCAGTGCTTGATTTTTGGGCACCTGTTATTATCTGACCTTTATCTGTGAGCTTTAATTTCTTTATTACCCTCTGTTTCAGCTTCATGGTGGCACTATCATATCAGAACTGTAAGAATAAGGCAAAGAAGAGCTGGCTAGCTGGCAGGTTTCTTTTAGCTCACCAGAGGCAAAGGAATATATATAAAGTTTTTAAAAGAGCATACATTACAGTGGAATCTGAATGCCACCAGCCTGAGGTACTTCTCTTTTCCCCTCCAGCTGAGTAAAACCCTGGATTTGACATGCTGTCAAGGACAGGTCAAGTTCTGCTGAGTTTTGATGTGAGCCAGCCTGTGCAGGCATGCTGCACGAGGCCATTTATCATGGTTTGTGCTGTGTTGCAGGCCCAAAATATGCTCTGATGTGCCAGCAGACACAGCTAAACCCAGTACATTTCCAGAACAGATCTCATTTCTGAAGACAAGGAGATGAAGCCAATTATTTTAATAACACAATTTTCAGATCTCAAATTTCAAGATTTGTCAAAAAAATTCAGATGAGTCAATTTTTGTCTTTAACACTGTACATTAAAACTCTGCTTTTTGGAGGATTCTTCCCACACTAGCTGCCTTCTGATATATCATTGCAGCACTGGCTGTGGTGGGAATGCTGGGGTAGGAATGGGATGTTACAGATGAAACTGATATGGACATAGGAAGACTACCTTATAAGGAGTCTTTGGCAACTAAAAGTACCTTAATACCTGCCTGATGATTACAGGAATATGGAGGCTTCTACCATATTTCCCTGTGAAATGAGTATATGCTCTGAAATTTCTGTTAGGGAAGAAAAGTGGCAGCAATAAGTTAGCACACAAACACCATCTGTGAAAGACAGAAAACATCTATAGACCCTCTACATGCTGTGAGAGTGCTAGGTGCTTATTGCATCATGTATGAGGAGGGATAGAAAAAACCTGGAAGGAGGAAGGAGAGAGGGAAATACAGAGTAAGGATCAAACAAAATGCGTCATGAAGCTCACAAGTTAATATAAACTAAAAAATACTCTACAGACCGTTTTACCACTGGTATGTTACTGCAATACAAATCACGGACATTTTCCACATGTCATACAGATGAAATTAATTCTTTCCAGCCCCACTAAATTCTGTCTGTAAGCCTTCTGACAGCTATTATTTGCAACAGGAAGGGTTTGAATATGTAGGGTTCCTCTTAAAGTTAACATAAAGCATCAGCTTGAGGCACCATCTAGGCATATGTAAAAACTAAATCTATCCTGAAGACACAATTTAAATGGAAGGTTTCCCTGATTATTGGTAATAAGGTTGTGCTCAAAACAAGGAGGGAATATGTTGTAAGTCAAGAGAATTTTGCTGGAACTCTGGAAAACACAGCTATAGCCTACAGAAATGAGTAATGAATAAACCTTTTCAACTCATGCTACTTGCTGGTACCAATCTTTAAGTCAGTTCCCTGGCGGCCTCTGATGATGCCCAATAAACACTACTTAACATTTCTCTTTTCTTCCCTATCACACTCTGCTCCCAGGTACACAACAGACAATGCCTGTGTTTGCATGGGGATACAAAGGCAAGGTCATCTCAGGCCCTAAGGAGAAACATTGATAGTCTTGGCCAGGAGTTTTCACCATTTCACCCAACTACAATGATTCCACCTCTACTGGAGACGGCTCTTCTCTTCCAAGGATCACTCACCTTTCCTCCTGTATTCTGCAATATCAGTAAAGAGCATCATACCAAAAGATCACTGCTGGCGTTGTTGAATACAAAGTCCTCAGTGGAGAGGGTCGTTGAGGAAGGTCCTTTCTGTTAAGCATGCACTTGGTTCCACAATCTATCTGGGCAGTTCCCCCTTCTTTCTTCTTTTGGTCATCAACATCCACCCTGCTAGTTTATACTTTATATATTCTGTAAAGACCTCTCAGAGTGTAATTTGATTGCTCTTGGGGAAAAAAAAACATGAAAGGAAAATTCTACTTTCTGCTCTCTCCAGCAGACAGTAACAGAGAGCATTCAGCTCCAGAGGCTTTTCTCTATTTACTGATAGAAGAGGGTATCCATCTCCCTTCTGCCTTAGCATGCCTGTACTTTCACTTGCATTTTTCATTTGGGGCCCTTAATATCCATACTGTTAACTGTAGATCTCAATATTATGTGGTTTTATCCCTGTAATGCCCTGATGAATCAGGAAATGTTGCTGTACCAACTTTATAGGCAAAAAATTTAGTGCCAATACATTGTGAGCTCAGGATCGTGAAGAAATCATTCATCATAAATGTGCCAGTTCTCCATAGGCGTATGCAAAGTTCATGGCAAATGCAAGATAACTCGGATATCTTTGTCTTTTCATTGAAAGTTTCTGTGACACAGTTCAAAAGAATAAAAAGAAATGAAATGTTACCTTCTTTTACCATATACTAAGTTAACTCAAATAACTAGCCATTGATGTTGACTTATTCGTGATAAATTTTTACCCTGAGTTTTCACTAATTGTCCCAAACTCACAGTGGAGTATGTAGCAAATAAAGAAATGGTATCTGATTTTTTTTTTTTTTTTTAATCCTAAACTGACTGCTGGAATGTCCTTCCCTGCGTTTCTTGTGGTATTCTTGTAAGTGATGCTTGATGTGATATAACACCTTTCATGCTCAAGCATCTCAGAAAGTGCTTAACAAAGAAATGACACCACCATCTCCTGCAGTGTAGTGCACTGTGATGTGTAGGGTTGAAAGGGCAGAGAAGAAAGCATGTTTCAAGAGGACAGCATGAGAAAAAGAGGGATGCATTATCTGTCATTTTTACTTTAAAATCTTGTGTTTCAGAACCATAAAGTGCAGCAAATTACACATAAACTCAGCTATTAGTGTTGATATAAAAGATTTATTGTGCCAACAAAGGAGTAAATATAAGCATAGGTATATTCATTAGTATAAAAGTTTATATGTAGGAAATGGATGTTTAGGAACAAATGTAATGTCATTATAGATTGTGGCAATATTACTTGACATGTTTGCCAATGCATTGTCAAGATGAATTAGATCCCACCTTTATTCACAGAATGATGCTGTCACAAACCACGAGAAAAAAAAGTCTTGCCCTGTTACAGGCTGTGGCTTATTGCTTGTGCCTCAAGGGTGGCAAATGAACGACCAAGGCATAAAACAGTATGTAATGTCAAAGGTAAATTGACACTCTGAAGAATACAATTAGAATAGAATTGTTTATTATTGATCGCAAACACCATGACAGAAATCATTCCCCCTTGACTAGCTTTCAGACTCTCCACCCTGAGTAACCTGCTGCGAGGCAGTCTCAGTACACATCTGTGCGATGCTTGCATCTATTCCTAGTCAGCTTTCTATTTTCTAAAGTACGAGTTTGGACCTAACACTTTGCTTTCTTCATTATGTTTAACACCACAATATATTGGGAAGTGGGAAATGGCAGTCATCCTGACCCTAAGGCAGAGGATAAAGAGTGCGAATCCAGAAAGGACTTGGGTATTGTGGTGCTCAGTACAATAAAGCATACAATAAACAACAGAATAATCTGAAGTTTAAACACTGTTTTTTAGATAAACAAAAAAAAAAAACAAAAAAAACCCCAAAAACCAGGAAAATTTGGGGACACACCTCTCTCTGTACAGCAAATGACAAGGGTTTGGTAATTGAAAACAGGATTCAAAACTGTGCTATAAATAATTCAGCTGGATCAGGAGTGCCAGAAGTTGAAGTGCATCTAAAATTCTGTCCCTCTTGAGGACTTCCAGCATTTATCTTAGGGCATACTGAGACACAACCATGCAGCTCGGACAATGGCTTATACAGAGATTTTTAGCTTTGCAGAAATTCACACAGGATAAATTAAACTCCCAAAGAGCCTAATTAATTATGAGATTTGCTGCTTGGCAAAAATGACTAATTTATCAGTACATCCTTGCTCAGAAAAATCACAGGTAACCAGGGGTATGATTTCTTGTTTAGCTGAAATGTGAATGTTGCGAACCAGGAATTGTTTTGATACAGAGTGTTTTGTTAAGCCAGCTCTATGCTAAAGTTTTAATAATAGTATAACCATAGTAATTGCATAGCAACTGCTAATGTGAACATAACATATAATGGAGAGATTTGCATAACCTGTAGAAATTAGATGCTGAGGGTAGGATTCATGTAATCTGATTTTAGAGCTCTAAAATGTGCATGTCTATCTCAGAGTTGGTCACCTTTAGACTCTTCAAAAGAGGGAAGCTGGTGCTCCTAGTTATGCAGCTGACCTGTTTTAAATTTCTGCTTTGGGATAGTGTGAACTGTGATCAGGAAGTCCATCGTTTCTTTCCATTGAGAGTTTATAGTTCTTTCTAGTCACTATATACTGCCTCGAGTGTTCAGCTGTGATGTAGATGTACATTCTATAGGCATTTACTTTTGGCCAAATGAAACCTATCCACATTGCATTATCTGGTGTTATTAGGAAATGCTTTGTGGAAAAAAAAAACAATGTAAGAGCAATAAATATTTAAGACTTCATTCCTTGGAGCGTTCCTCAAGGTAATATTTATAGTTACCATCCTGTCAGTCCCCTGGCAACACAAGGTTGTGAGAAAGGAAGCGAAGCACAGAACAGTCAGTGGGGAGCATTGCTTTAGTAAATCTGAATTTTTTCTTAAATCGTGTCTCAAACTCTATTGTCACAGAATCTGAAAATCTTATGATAATTTTAGAGTGGTTTGGTTAGAGATTAACCTTACAAAAGTATTCCTTTTTATTCAAAGATATCTTAAACTAATGCCAGTCATGAGATGTCTTTGCAAAGGTGGGATTTGGGAAAATTTCCTTGTGTTACCACGTATCAAAATCATGTGCAATAGTACATAAGAATAGTGCTTTTTCCTAAAACACGGTTACAGAGGCATGGATGATGTTACCTTTTCCGGGATATCTTGATGGAAATTTTTGTTGTAATTGGCATATCAGCTGTAGTATCTTTTCCTTACTAACTTTCTATAGTGAAAGTGAAGTTCTGGAGGGAATGCACAACTTGTGTATGTCAGAGGCAAGAACAAGTGGCAATGGATTATTTATGTTCTTATTTTCTCTTTTAATGCTGAACATATTCCAACAAATTTCAATAACATATCCTAAAATTTTGTCAGACATAAACAACTGCACAGTTGTTGTGATCGAAGTCTTGTTTTGGGTTGGATTACTCAGATGTTATGATTAGTTCTGTGAGTTAGCCTAATCTGGAAATTGTCTCTGTATATTGATCTTTCTCTTCCAGGATGAGTTCTTGATTTGAACCCTCCACAAAAAAAATGACTTTAGGGACTTTTTGCAGTCTGATATCAGATTATTATCAATGAGATCACAGATGAATATGACTGAAGAAACTCATAGACGACACTGTATTTTGCCAATAACAATGCTGGTATACTCTGCAGTATCTTCAGCAACTACAGCATTTTGAAAGCTTATGCTACCAAGGTTAAGAACTTGTAGGCTTGAAGAGCATCTTACAAATGGAGGGTCTGTGCCTCGATTCAGTTCAACCAGTCTTAGTCCAAACATATGTTGTGGTTTTGTTGTTGTGAGACCAAGGTGCTTTATAATTCGAGCAAAACAATTCTAAAACAACTGAATTATTCTTAGTGATAAAATTCACAATTCAGAGCGTAGCTGTATGCAAACAACCATTCACCTGTGTTTGCCTTTATTAGTTTGGCTTTTGCATCCAAATGATGCGAGTTCAAGGCTTGCCTATCAACTGCTGCCTTCTTGTACGTGTCTCAAGGAATGTCTTTAAATGCGATAAGAAACAGTGGAGCAAATAAGATATTGAAGAGTGTTGGAGACGAGTCACAGCTCTATTTAACATCATTAATGACAGCAAAAGTTTCTGAGAAACATCCCTATTCAAGGATACATGATGGTGTAGTGATTAGAAGAGTACTCATTTAGGAAGTGGAAGACCTTCCCCTAGCCTGCAGGGCTCTCAAACCCACAGCTCTCACACACCAGTATTTTCCTACCCTGCATTACAAGATGTTAGGAAGGCACTTTACAATTCTTGTCGAAGCTGGACTACTATGGAAAGCTGGGAATGCATGAGCTATAAGATCAGAGAGAAAGACTCTAAATTAAACTGTTTAATTTTTCCAGGGATTTATTTGGTTGAAAGAGCTGACTATTACTTTAATTATCAACTATGATCTTATAATCTTTTTCAGAGTAATTATCATCTAGGTTACTCTACTCTATAAACATGGCCTACATTCTTTATTCAAAAATATATGGCCTTGTTTAGACTGTATTCATTTTTTTTTACTGTTCTTTTGAGTGTAACTGAGGGATGGAAACTTTCATTCATACTATGAAAGGCTGGAAGTCTGGGATTTGGTTAATTAGCTGTAAAGGAAGTTGCAATTATAACCAAAAAGGATGTTACTCTGGAATGAATATTCATGTTTGAGACATATTATAAATATTTCTCGTCTCTTCTGCCTACATTTTTTGAATAGGCAAAATGCTAGTATGTCTGTTTGTATGGTCCTTGCATAGATGAGTTCTCAGTTTATCCTGCCTGCGTTATCACCCATTCTTCACTATGAGGAAAACATGTATCTGCTTGAAACTGAATATCCTAACAAATCTCAGAGACTTATTACTCTGCATATTACCCCTTTCTCATGTACACAACACTTAATATAACATAAACTACTTATCTTATTACCCCTTTCTTGTGTTCACTATGCTTAATGTAACATAAACTAATTAACTCCTCCTAAGCAGTTGGAACGGAAAAGTCAGCAGTTTAGTTCAATTTTGCCTCATGGTTTCTTTAGGATCATTTCATTTTTTTTCCCTAGCAAGTTCAGCTCAATAAACATCTACTGTAGGTTTAAAGGGACAACATAAACTACCACAGCATGTTTTATAATTCAGGAAGTTTCATGTTTTCTGTCTTGCTTTACTGAGATGCAATAGCACTTCTGAATCTCAAACAATGAAACCTCAGCATTCATTTACTAGTGTTGTCTTTTCATAGGAACGGAGGATGTTAGACTGAATAAGACCTCCCAGGTCAATCAGTCCAGTCCCTGCTGTCTAGGCAACTGCATTATTCAGTATCTTTCAAACCAACTTTTTATCTGTAGTGGACTACAGTAGTGTTGATAACAACACATTACATGTAAGACACTTGAGTTTTGCAGGAACAGTACTGCTTTTTTTTTTCTAGCTAGGAAGGATTTAGAGAATATTTTCAGCAACTGTGATTTAATAATATCCTTAGCAAATTTAAAAAGGATCAGCATTGTTACCAGAGGGAAGTTGTTCTCTTGTTTTGAGGGGAAAAAAAAAGTCACAGAGGAGGGGGGAAAGCCCTGCTCAAAGCCTTGTGCAACCTGACTTTGAACACTTCTAATGATGGGGCATGACTGACACTGACTTTGAATACATCTAATGATGAGGCATCCACAAAATGCAGTACATTCAACAGTTTCATTTTCCTGGACATGATAAATCTGGAAAATAGTTGGGTGCTTGCAACTGTGCTTCAGAGGCATGAGCAAAATAGAAAACAACAATATTTCACCTCATTCAATTTTCAGTGATGGTCTTCTCTCCCACTGGATTTCCTGTTCCTCCTAAATCTTATTCCATGAACTTTTCATATAAAATAAACTATTCCAAAATGCTCAAAGAAAACCCCTGCAGAAGATTTTAAGAACCTGATCCAGGAAGGTTACTGCATTGTGTATCTCTCATACAAATGCAATCATTTTTCTGAGTTGTTTGCAAACTAAAGGATTTAGTAGGTGGGTGCAATAGCTTTAAAGACATTAAAGACGTTTCTGAGAGAAAGAAAAAATCAAAAAGTGTGCTAATGGCACCTTTGAAAAGGTCCGAATAATGGACATAAGGGGCTCCTCACCCCCTTCAACTAATGCCATAGTGTTAAAAAAGCTAGAGAGAAAATGCACTGAGCAAAGTGCTGGATGTGTTAGAAAAGCTGTGCAGCAACGGCAAACTGTGTACAGAGATAATTGAAAGAGGGAAAAGGATCTTGTTATAAAAAGGAATATGAGACTAAGTAAGACGAGAACAAAAGCTGTTTTTTTGACTAGTAAATTATCGTCCTAGGAGACAGAGTAACCTTAACCCTAAATAACCCTGGGTAATCTGTTGTGTAGTAGCATTAATACACCATTTCTAATCAATGCAAAGAAGTGAGTGCTTTAACCAGCATGTTAAATACTTTCATCCTGCAGCAGAATCACTTTGAAATTCTGTTGCTTGAGGGAAGCAGTAGATTCCAGATAGTGCAACATTTTCTAATGAGGAGAAGGCAAAGAAACCCACTGAAATAAATTCTTGAAGAGAATGTGTGTCTTAGTGTTCTCTTTTTTCTTCCTCTACATGCACTTTATTTCTCATAGCTATTCAGGAAAGCTTTCATGAAGATTTTATTCGTGAATGAATCTTCACAGCTGTATAGCCCCCGTCTTGTCACCACTGCAGCTACAGCCTTTGTGTATATATATTTAAATAATCTGTTTCTTTAAGCATTTCCTAGAAAATATTCTTTCCATTTATTCATGAACTGATGGCAAGATGAAAAGGAGAAACATAAACAAACTTGCACATTTATCTGGTAATTATTTACTTTTGTTTTCAGTCAAGCTTTGAAAAAGGAATATATGTCTCCAAAAGACTAGACAAATGTTGATATCTCTTTTGTAAGGTGCTCCTTGGATGAAACTAGTCTTAGACAAATCAAAAAGAAGAGGAATAGCAGGTGCATGCTAAAACTATGCTTCATGTTTTTAAAACCATGAACTGCAATACATGAGGAGTATCTTAGCTGTTTATACACAGCTTGTGGGTTAGTAATGACATTTGGTTTGTTGGAGCTAAATGGCTTTTTCGGCTCTGCAAACCTAAGTTGAGAGGTGATTGATGCTTCCATAGCCAACCTGTATATGAAATAAGTAAAACAGCTTTCACAGAATCACAGAATCACAGAATGGTTAAGGGTTGGAAGGGACCTCTGGAGATCATCTAGTACTACCCGCTGACAAAGCAGTTTCCCCTAGAGCATGTTGCACAGGGTTACGTCCAGGCGGGTTTTGAATATCTCCAGAGAAGGAGACTCCACAACCTCCCTGGGCAGCCTGTTCCAGTGCTCTGCCACCCTCAAAGTAAAGAAGTTCCTCCTCATATTCAGATGGAACTTCCCATGTTTCTGCTTGTGCCCATTGCCCCTTGTCCTGTCACTGGGCACCACTGAGAAAAGTCTGGTCCCCTCCTCTTGACACTCACCCCTCAGGTATTTGTAAGTGTTGATAAGTTCCCCTCTCAGTCTTCTCTTCTCCAAGCTGCACAGACCCAGTTCTCTCAGCCTCTCATAAGAAAGGTGCTCCAGTCCTCTTTGTAGCCCTTCGCTGGACTCTCTTCAGTAATTCCTTATCTTTCTTGAACTGGGGGGCCCAGAACTGGACACAGTACTCCAGGTGTGGCCTCACCAGGGCCGTGTAGAGGGGGAGGATAACCTCCCTTGACCTGTTGGCCACACTCTTCCTAATGCACTCCAGGATACCATTGGCCTTCCTGGCCACAAGGGCACACTGCTGGCTCATGGTGAACTTGTTCACCAGAACACCCAGGTCCTTCTCTACAGAGCTGCTCTCCAGTAGATCAGCCCCCAACCTGTACCGGTGCATGGGGTTATTCCTCCCAAGGTGCAGGACTCTGCACTTGCTTTTGTTGAACTTCATGAGGTTCCTCTCCGCCCAGCTCTCCAGCCTGTCCAGGTCTTGCTGAATGGCAGCACACTTTCCTGGTGATTGGCTAAGGCTGAGATCCACAAAGAAAGGTACCTGACTTCTATTTAGGCTCCTAATTTTCCATGAAGATCGAGGTCCTCAGGGAACCTAAAGGAAAAGACAAGGCAGAGGTGAAAACTGGAAGAGTGTCTTTTGACCAACATACTTGGAAGACATTAGCTTAGGACTACCATTCCAAGATAAGAGAATGGCCTGTATATATAATTTCTAAGACAATAATTTTCATGGAGTGAAAAAATTTTCCATTTATCAGGCTGGTGAGTTTTTCTGCTACTGACATGTTCGTTTTTACTTCCAAGTACTCCATGCTGCTTCTTCAGCATTAGACACTTGGTGACAATAACGTCAGTCAAATTCTGGTCATTTGACCAGCTGCTCACCATTACTTGATTAGTTCATGCACAGCAAGATTAACATATTTCTTCTCTGAGTGCTTCCAGTTCTTAATCTTAATTAATATGATGAACTAGGTCATATTAAATAGAGAAAAAAGCAGAGGGGAATGAATGTGGGCTGCTAAGGAATAGCCAGCTCACAACAACAGTTTATATCTGAGATGACACCAAACTGGGAGGAGTGGCTGACACAACGGAAGGCTGCGCAGCCATTCAGAGAGATCTGGACAGGCTGGAGAGTTGAGCGGGGAGAAATTTAATGAAATATAACAAGGGCAAGTGTAGAGTCCTGCATCTGGGCAAGAAAAACCCCATGTACCAGTACAAGTTGGGGACAGAGCTGTTGGAGAGCAGCAAAGGGGAAAGGGACCTGGGGGTCATAGTGGACAGCAGGATGACCATGAGCCAGCAGTGTGCCCTTGTGGTCAAGAAGGCCAATGGCATCCTGGGGTGTATTAGAAGGGGTGTGGTCAGCAGGTCGAGAGAGGTTCTCCTCCCCCTCTACTCTGCCCTGGTGAGGCCGCATCTGGAGTATTGTGTCCAGTTCTGGGCCCCTCAGTTCAAGAAGGACAGGGAACTGCTAGAGAGAGTCCAGCGCAGAGCCACGAAGATGATTAAGGGAGTGGAACATCTCCCTTATGAGGAGAGGCTGAGGGAGCTGGGTCTCTTTAGCTTGGAGAAGAGGAGAGTGAGGGGTGACCTCATTAATGTTTATAAATATGTTAAGGGCAAGTGTCAAGAGGATGGAGCCAGGCTCTTCTCAGTGACATCCCTTGACAGGACAAGGGGCAATGGGTGCAAGCTGGAACACAGGAGGTTCCACTTAAATTTGAGGAAAAACTTCTTTACGGTGAGGGTGACTGAACACTGGAACAGGCTGCCCAGAGAGGTTGTGGAGTCTCCTTCTCTGGAGACATTCAAAACCCGCCTGGACGCGTTCCTGTGTGATATGGTCTAGGCAATCCTGCCCCGGCAGGGGGATTGGACTAGATGATCTTTCGAGGTCCCTTCCAATCCCTAACATTCTGTGATTCTGTGATTATATCCCTTGAAACATAGATACAGACAGGATTGGTCTAATTCACTGAGAATAACGTGCAGGACAGGTTCTTGCCAGTTTGGTTCTTTGCTCTGCTACTGATGTGTCGCATAACCTTGGGTAATTCACATAGCCTACATGTAATTTGGATTCCTTGTTGTAATGAGAATAATATGATTTATTAATCCCACAGAGTCAAAATGAGGTCCTTTCAATATCAGAAAAGTGCAATATAATTTCCATGTCTGAAACTCTCTTAACCTACAAAGTATTACAGTGATTAAATATTGATTAGTTTATAAAAGCTAGGTTGCAGCATTTACAGCCAAGAGAGGGAGAATGATATTCTGTGGCAAGCAAGAAAAGCATGAAAAGCTGATGGGGAACTGATGAATCAAAACATGGCTGTAAAGATCTTTTGAAATGCCTTTCTGGATCCTGTGAAGAGCAAATGCAAGGGCTTTAGGTGGATTATCAGTGATCGAGGTAATAACAGCTATTCCACTATTCTCTTTCTCCCAATATTTGTATGATCTCCTGATGAATACATTTAGGCAGCTGAACTGGGACCACAAAGAAGCAAAACCACATATAAGTGGCAGTGCAGGTGCTCCAGAAGGTGGATGTTGTCCCTACTATTATACAAGTGACACAACTAATTTGTTTTGGCAACAGAATGTTGAGCGAGGATGAGATCCCAGCTGTCTATATTCATCAGCTGGATGTTGCCCTAGGTCAGGGGCATGCTGTTGCTAATTTTAGTTTATTTTGCTCCTCAAATCAGCTTATGTCTGTGATTCACCTAGTCATTATGATAAGCAAATTCAGTTATTTCTGTTTCTCAGACTCCATGCATGGGTCTTTGTAAAATGTGAAAGACTAGGTGTAGAGGAAAGCAGTTTCCACGTGGCATATAACTGCAATGCTTCACTTGGAGGCATCTGTCTGCTTAAAGAAAATCAGAATCCTGGTTCTGAGTAACAAGTGATGCCATGGAGATGCAGGAGAAAGCAGTGAGTGACAATGCTTTATCGATAAAGCTAGAAAATCAATGAAAAATTCACCTACCCTGGGATGGACCTCACG
This sequence comes from Nyctibius grandis, assembly GCF_013368605.1. Lineage (NCBI taxonomy): Eukaryota > Metazoa > Chordata > Aves > Nyctibiiformes > Nyctibiidae > Nyctibius > Nyctibius grandis. The sequence continues at coordinate 110,515,417 of NC_090659.1, forward strand.
AATTTTTACCATACCTCCCCCTAACCCAGTGCAGTACTTGCACAGAAAATCTAGGAATAAGCCCTCAGGTTTAGATGCCTAGTATAATCTTGAAGAAATACTTTTCTGCACTTAGTATTCCCTGCTGTGCAGTGTCCTCCTGAAATCTTGAAGAGCCGCATGAAGGCACCTTTGCCCCTTCAGAAATGGAAGAGCCTTTTGCTCACTCTGCCGTATGCTTTTCTGGAAGATGAAGGTTCCATATCATCCTCCACCTGGGAGACATAAATTTCCTAGTGAACAGTTGTAACCAAGGAAGTTTCAGAGGCAAGACTCTTTGTTATTAAAATTATTCTGTTTCGTGTATGCTGTTTACAAAGTGATCCAGGAAGCGAGAAAGAAAAATGATTCCATAAACCATATACTGTTCCATGGGTTTTATCTGTAAGTTGCTAGTCAGTATGCAAGTTCTGTAGCACTTTATATTTAGCTTTGTATATCTTTTTCAGAGGTTTTATCGCAATAACATCAGAATCCTAGACTTACTGGAAAATTGAGTCAGAAAAAGACCAGAACCCTCTTAGTTTTCAGAGGAAAGTCTTACTCAGTGCTTCACTTTAGCACACAGCAGGACTTGTATGGACCCACACTTCTCGACAGTGATGTAATATTGTGGTAGGGAAAGGACTGTAGGAAAGCAAGATAAGGGTGTTGGTAGATAGGAGGGAACCACATGAAAATCTTACCCTTTCAAGCTGCTTCATGTCCTCTCCTAATGTTAACAAAATGGCTCCTACAGAATATATGACAGATTTGTAGCTGAGTACATTTTAGGCTGTGTCCACCTCCTGTTTGGTTTAAGGGATCTATTTTCTGCCTAGTGGTTGGGTCCTGAAACTCAGAAACTTGTGGTGTTACATTCACATGGTTTGCAGAATAGTTTTCTAGCGGGTGCTTATTTCACTAAAAGTTTTGTACATGCCTTAGAATAAGACAAAGATTTGAACACAGTTCCTTGAAATTATGTGTACTTAATTGGTTAAGGGTTAAAAAAATCACAGCTTTTTCTGGTTTTATTTTTCTTCACTATAGAACAATGAATATTATATAAAAAACATAAGCTAATAGACTTGTGCCTGTGTGGACATTCCCCCTGAAAAAAATGATAGCAAAAATATACTTTCTCAGAGTACCATACTGAAGCTCAGTTGTCATTCTGGAGATTCCCCAGCTCACAGAAAAATGTACAAGAGATCATTTTTTGTCTCTGAGATAGTAACTGTTGCTTTTACAAGGCTTTTATTTATTTATCTCATATTAAACAATAGTTTAAGAGGCATTAGAAGGAGCAGTGGCCAGCCCTTTCTTTGCCTTTGTCAAATCCTGATGACTACTTAGAGTTTTAACTTTGTGCTGCAGAAACTGAAAATTGAGGTATTTGCAAAGCTTGGAAATAATTGTGTGTTCTAAAGAGCAGCTGAAGCTGCTGTTTAAATTTCCACTGTCTGTGGGAAAATATGTTCAAAGAAAAGAGAAATAAGAGATTATTCAAGATTACTCCCAACACTGCTTCCAGGTGTTTTGATTTTTTTACATATATAGTGTTATTGTTTAGGAAATAGCAGTGTCTTCTTGATGATTTAACACTATAACTTTTACAAAAGAGTTAAAGAGACTAAGTTCTGCCTTGTGCTTTGCACAGTGAAGTGACCTGAGATATAAGGTGAAAGAACCATGGTACTGAATCACAACCATAACTTATAGCTATACAAACATCATCAGAAAGGGCAGGCCACCTCAGGCTGTTGGTAAGAGGATAGCAAACCTTTCGTTTGTGGATCACTGGCTGCATTTATCTGTGTTTAGTACTGCCCATAGGTCATTAAATGAAATGAATTGGATATTGCAGATTGGCTTGCAAAGGGACAGGTGTTCACGTCACTGAACCATCAGTATGGTCATTGTAATTGGCAGAAGCACAAATGCCTTCCTCCAACATGGTCTGAGCTACATTAAAGGAAGATTGTGGGCAAGCTTGTGCAGCTGCAGAAGTGTAAGTTTTTTAATAACTCAATCTTCCACCACTTAGTTGAGAACAATTGCTATGTGTTGGATAGGACTTCAGTCTTCAAGGCTGTCAATCCGATACTCTTGAAACATTAAACTTATTGCAGAGATTAGAGTGGGATGTGAAACCTGTATTTGAAAGCTGTAACATTTAAACTTACACTGTATGAGGCTAGTGGTGTCAGATCTGACATAAATCAAGTAGAATTGAAGTCAGAGTTTTGATTCCAGAAGTGGTCTTGAGAGTGTCTTTTCATCAATTTAAAGGTAAAACAAGATCCCAAACATTGAATAATTTTATTTTTTACAAACTCAGACAATTTGGGTTTCATCGTTTAGAATACCTGCACTGTTCTTGCAGATTGCACCAAAAATAGGACAGGTGGAGAGGGAAGCAAACCGCATTTAATTATGAGAAACAGTGGCAATACTCATAGAACAACAGATATTGCATTGTTTCACTAATGCACACGGCAGTTACAAACAGCATTAAGTCTCAGGAGGCCCGAGGCTGGGTATGCACCTATTCTTCACACATCCAGTTGCCCAGCCCTTCCTCCCTGTGCCTTTAAACACCATTTACTTCCTGTGGTTACTCCTGAAATCATTCTGCATCCTGAATTTCTTTGATGTGTTTCTCCTGCAGAAAAAACAAAGCTGTAGGAGCAGTTTCCCCATGTTGTTCCCACACAACCAGCAGAGCTCCTTCAGGGGATCCTGTAAAGAAGTTTCCGCTGTAAGAAGATTCCAGAGGGAAGCTAGCAATTTGATATTGAGAAGAGAGTGTTTAAAAGCAGGTCCCACAAGGACGCTTATGGTCTTGTGTATCTGAGATACCAGAAAAGTCCCTTCTGGCAAGATAACTCTGGATTTGAAATGTGAGTTGCAAATGAGACAAACTATGAAAAGAACATGAAAAATACAGCTGTGTTTCAAACCTATTCCACAAAAGTGTAATGATCTCACTGGATTTAAGCCACACTGCAGAAAAGACTAACAGCCAATTGGTAAGTCAGGGATGTGTTTCTATGCCAGCACAACCCTAAAGGAAGGAACTGAAATGGTTCCAAAGAAGTTAAAATAGTAAGTGTTAGGTATTTGTATCTAGTGGAGCAAGAAGATGGTCCTGGTTTTAACATCCTTTTTTCAAAACCATCAAAACACACAGGAGTACGTCCTAGTTTTCTTCAGTGTATCAAGAGTGTGTCCTTGGAGTACGTATGTATGTACATATAAGTGTTTACATACACATAACTTTTTTGTTCAACTGATCCATTGTTTCTTAATGGAGAAAACCCATTTTTCTTCTGCAGAAACGTACTTGTTATATATAAAGGGATTGATTCTGACAAGATTTTCTCCAACCATTCTCACACATTCTGTTTTTTTGTTTTTTCTCTTCCCTGTATTCTTTCAAAGAATAGAAACCTCTTCACTGAAATCGTGATGGCCTGTTAACTCCTATGAAATTTATTTGCAGCAGTTTGGAGAAGATTTGTCATCCCTCTGATAGCTAATACAGCTCAGTCTAATGTAGGTATCTGAAATAAGTCAAATGTGTCTACTTCTTATTAGTAGTAATAAAGAAAGTTTGGGATGATGAGCTCAGATGTAGACAACAGCAGTGTAGATATTTATAGTTTAATAATGTAGATCCTATGCAGTGTACTAGGTCCCATGTGTCCCATTCACACAGACATCAGTACAAATGCAATCAAGTGTTTTCTGATAGTATTTCCTCCACTTGTACTCTATGTTCTTCAACAACAAAAAGTCCTTGTTTCTCAGGAAGAGAAGGACACATAAAAACACAGTCTACGCAATTCACAAGTTTTCTGTTGATCTTTTCACTATACTGCAATGGAAGATATAACAGCAACCAATTGTGCAGCAAGAAGGACTTAGGTTCTTCTAAAGGTCTAATACAAAGAGAATGAGTCATTACAAGACTTGGTGATATTTCCACCTCTTTTTAGACCTAAAAAGCAAGATATCTGCTTACATACAAGAAATTATAGTAATATATTTTCTTGAATTTAAGTGAGTGCTGCTTGTGCAAAAGCTCGATGTTTCAGAGTTTAACTACCAAATGGTATACATTTTTTTCCCAAAATAAGTCCAGCAACATTTGCTCCTTATATCACTGAATTATGAAAAAAAAGATTTTAGCAGAGAGCTTCTATTTAGTCCCATTGTATTAGTACATTACACTGAAAAGGAACAGTGATTACCTTTTGATTACCTTGTCTCTTTCAAAACTCTGGAATTTCAGATTTAGAGCTAAAAATTGTAATTAGAATGTAAGTTGAATGAGATTCATGAATATTGCTTTGGGAGTGGTTGGCAGTAGATCTGAGTCTCTGTCTTAGTTTGGTGACTGCCTCTAATTGTTTTCTTGCCTTTTCACACCCTTTCCCCAGGCATCATAGATTGCAATTCTACCCAAGCTACGCTCATGTTCTAGTGACTGGAGGCACAGAGGCTGCAATACCTCCCAAGAGGACAGCAGTCAGCTTTATGGAGACAGGAGCTTACTCTGAGTTAAGTGCAGTGGTACTACGTCTGGGCTAGGCAGTTTCTCTGTTGCATATTCAGACTACTGAGGAAGTACTGCTATTTGTTTGGTCTTTTATGTTCTTCCTCAAGCATCCTTCATCCCTACTGAATGCCACAGAAAGGACAAGCTGATGCCTGTCCTGAAAAGGAACTGAAATTCCTTACAAAAAAAATAAAAAGCTGAGAACCATAGGAAATGGGGAAATGAATAAAAAAAATCATAAAGGAAATGTGATTACTATTCCTAAAAATTTGGAAAAATAGAACCAAAGAGTTCAGCAAGGACCAAAGACCTGCTGGGCATAGCTCACTATACTCTCTCTGGAGACAACAGAACGAGGCCCCTGTTGGATGGTGAGACTCGACAGACCTTTGGCTTAACCTGGAAAAGCCATCCTTTTGGTTTTGTGCTCTCAAATGATGATACACTTGGTACTCAGCCTTTTTATTGGGAAAATATATTTTGAGTCAGTTTTTCAGAAGCAATCAACAGGGTTTTGCAGTCCCCTTAGGTATTCCTGGTGAGTTTGAATGTATTATCAATACAGGGCCTTGCCTTAGAAATAAAAATGATGGCTTACACGTCTATATGGCATTCCCCCTCTGGAGACACAAAGTAAGGGCATCACTAAATAAAGAACAGACAGGTTACAATTTGAAAACTCTAGAGAAAAGGCATCTCTAGATAGGATGTATTTGGTACATCAAACACCGCACTTAAATAGCAAATATTCGAAACCCAAGATGACATCTCAAGAATTTGGACTGAGGCTTTAAGTGTGTGCAGTAATATTTTAATAAAAGACTTACATAAAGTGGGCACCTAAGTAGATGAAAACAATAAATCCTGTGTACTTAAGGTACACGTGCTGTTTGTTCAGTCCTGCTAAATGTCAAAGTTTAAAGCTGCAGAGATAAGTCACCTCTCACTTGGATGATTTAGCAGTATCTATTGTGCATGTAAATATCTACAAGGGAGCGCTAATGCCCCAGACTACCTTTCACTTTGTTTATGGAATTTAATAAAACAGCCTCCAAGGCTACTGCAAACTCCTTCTTGCACATCAAGGAGCTGGTGCAGAAGTAAGCAGTACCAAAAAAGAACTGGTAATAGTTTTTTCTGCCAGCCAGGATCTCTGTCTGTGGAAAACTTTAGCTGCACATAAATGACGCTGTTTTACGCTGGGCACTTGTTTTTTGCAGGCAGTGAAAGTCTGTTTGTTCTTTCATTATGGTGAAAGTTCTTCAGAGCAGTCAGGCAGCTGCTTCCGGCTGTACTGCAGGAATCGCTTTTTTCTTTTTTTTCATGTAGCATTTAAAGTATTTCTAAAGCCATAAAGTGTGTGCCACTGCAGTCTGAGGCATGGAATGAAAAGATTTGTGATTCCTCAAATGTGTGGAGGACAACTTCCTCATGCAAGTGGTAAATGAGCCCACTAGAGGAGGGGCCCTGCTTGACCTGTTGTTTGTGAACAGAGAAGGACTAGTGGGAGATGTGAGGGTCGGTGGCCGTCTTGGGAGTAGCGACCACGAAATGTTAGAGTTTTCGATAGTGGGGGAAGTAAGGAGGGGCAAGAGTAGATCTTCTGCCTTAGATTTCCGGCAGGCTGACTTTAGCCTGTTTAAGAGGCTGGTGGACCGAGTCCTTTGGGAATCGTTCCTGAAGGGCAAAGGAGTCCAGGAAGGCTGGACATGCTTCAAAAGGGAATTGCTAAATATTCAGGAGCAGGCTGTCCCAGTCTGTAGGAAGGCAAGCCGTCGGGGAAAAAGACTGTCCTGGTTAAACAGAGAACTTAGGCTAGAACTTAAGGAAAAAAAGAGAGCCTACTTGCTCTGGAAGAAGGGTCGGGTAACTTGGGAGGTCTATAGGGACGTGGCCAGGTCGTGTAGGGAGAAGATTAGAAGGGCCAAAGCTCAATTAGAGCTTGATTTGGCTGCTACGGTCAAAGATAACAAAAAAAGCTTTTACAAATACATCAACAGCAAAAGGAGGGTCAAGGAGAGCCTCCACCACTTGCTGAATGAGGAGGGTAGTGTAGTGTCAGGGGATGAGGAAAAGGCAGAGGTGCTCAGTGCCTTCTTTGCTTCAGTCTTTAATGTCAAGACTGGTTGTCCTCAGGAGACTCGGCCCCCAGAGCCTGAAGTTAGGGATGGGGGGCTGTGTGAACCTCCCATGATCCAGGAGGAGACGGTTAGTGACTTGCTGTGCCAGTTGGACACCCACAAGGCTATGGGCCCGGGTGGGATTCACCCCAGAGTAATGAAAGAACTGGCAAATGAACTTGCCAAACCACTCTCTTTTATCTACCGGCAGTCCTGGTTAACTGGAGAAGTTCCAGCTGACTGGAAATTAGCAAATGTAACGCCCATCTACAAGAAGGGTCGGAAGGATGATCCAGGGAACTATAGGCCTGTCAGCCTGACCTTGGTGCCAGGCAAGGTGATGGAACATCCTGAGTGCCATTACACAGCACATGCAGGACAATCAGGGCATCGGGGCCAGTCAACATGGATTCATGAAAGGCAGGTCCTGCTCGACCAACCTGGTCTCCTTCTATGACCAAGTGACCCGCTTAGTAGATGAGGGCAGGGCTGTGGATGTAGTCTATCTAGACTTCAGTAAGGCATTCGACACTGTCTCCCATAGCATCCTCCTGGACAAACTGGCTGCCCGGGGCTTGGATGGATGGACTCTTCAATGGGTTAAAAACTGGCTGGATGGCCGAGTCCAGAGAATGGTGGTGAATGGGGCAAAGTCCAACTGGCAGCCGGTCACTAGCGGTGTTCCCCAGGGCTCATTTCTGGGGCTGGTGCTGTTCCATATCTTTATAGATGATCTAGACGTAAGGATTGAGTGCACCCTCAGCAAATTTGCAGATGACACCAAGCTGGGTGGGAGTGTTGATCTGCTGGAGGGTAGGAAGTCCCTACAGAGGGATCTGGACAGGTTAGATAGATGGGCCGAGACCAACGGCATGAGGTGCAACAAGAACAAGTGCCGGGTCTTACACTTTGGCCACAACAACCCCATGCAGCTCTACAGGCTGGGGGAAGAGTGGTTAGAAAGCGGCCCGCTGGAAAGAGACCTGGGGGTGCTGATCGACAGACGGCTAAACATGAGGCAGCAGTGTGCCCAGGTGGCCAAGAAGGCCAATGGCATCCTGGCCTCTATGAGGAATAGTGTAGCCAGCCGGTCTAGGGAAGTGATCATCCCTCTGTACTCGGCACTGGTGAGGCCGCACCTTGAGTACTGTGTTCAGTTCTGGGCCCCGCACTTCAAGAAAGATGTTGAGGTGTTGGAGCGAGTCCAGAGGAGGGCGACCAAGCTGGTGAAGGGTCTGGAGGGTCTGACCTACGAGGAATGGCTGAGGGAGCTGGGGTTGTTTAGCCTGGAGAAGAGGAGGCTCAGAGGTGACCTTATTGCAGTCTACAACTACCTGAAGGGAGGTTGTAGTGAAGTGGGAGTTGGCCTCTTCTCCCAGGCAGCTAGCGATAGGACAAGAGGACACAGCCTCAAGCTTCGCCAGGGGAGGTTCAGGCTGGACATCAGGAAGAATTTCTTTACAGAAAGGGTTATTAGACATTGGAATGGGCTGCCCAGGGAGGTGGTGGAGTCACCATCTCTGGCTGTGTTTAAGAAAAGACTGGACATGGCACTTAGTGCCATGGTCTAGTTGACATGGTGGTGTCAGGGCAACGGTTGGACTCTGATCCCAGAGGTCTCTTCCAACCTGATTGATTCTGTAATTCTGTGATTCTGTGACTTACATTTTTTTGTCCTATTAAATTAATGGGATTTTTGGGATTAGGTCTTCATATTTCAAATAAAGATGTTCATAATATTTCCTACATGGTTTGATCTTTGTATGTAAAAGGTCTGTTTGGCCACTTCACGCAACTAGTGCACAACCACAATTCCTGCCGTTTATAAATAATTTTGGAGGAAAAAAAATTAAATTACTGATGTCACAATGAACATAATTGTCCAGAATTTATATGGCATAGTAAGGAACTAGCTATTTGCTGGCAACTAGTTTTATCTGCACAGATAATGACACTTCACAGAAGATAATATAAACATGTTTATAGGTACAACCTTTAGCGGTCAAGGCTATCTGGACATTTTTCCAAGTTTATACAGTATCAGTGTTAAACACAAATAAAATCATATCCATATTGCATAGTAAAGCAGACTTATGCCTAAAATGCCAATTTAATTTTCAGCCTGAATCCCCCACATATTGTGGCTGCAATGAAATGTGGATTCTGTTTTGTTTTGTTTTTTTTTTTTACATAAACAAGACTCCTGTATATTTCCATGCTGGTTGTGGGTGATTTATACCAAAAGACACATGCAGGAGGTATTAACAACAGCAGCAATTTCCATGCATTTTTGGAGACAGTCTGTTTTCAAAACAAAAGGTTAGATATAGGTAAATGCAGAAATACTTTTTGCTGTGCTCTTTCTTATGTTTTTAGGTTTATAAAAGCATATGTTGATTGCTACGTGTTTAAACAAACACCACTGCCCAGAAATGCTGTGTGAAGAGAGCTGCAGGGAAGTGACTTCTCTTTCCTGAGCATAGAAAATAAAAGAGATTTATTTCATCAACAGTTCTGTGAAAAAGCTGATGCCTGATTTCAGAGGAACTGAATATCTGCTTACTGTTTTAAGTAAGTTCTTCGTGGAAATTATGTTTTTAGGCTCATAATATAGAAGAGTTTGATAGCATTTGGCCCCTGCCCCCAGTTGCTTTCATTTGCTACAACAAATTTTTGAGGCTTCTCTGAGACCACTTAGTTACTAGCTGTTAACTTGCTTTCAAAAGCTCTGCTAAGCTACCATGGAGATCCATACTAAAGGATTTCTTAAACCTCTTTTGAGGGGTGAATCACCAAAGCATCTTTTCCAGGCTTCCACCTTCAGGCCTGAAAGTGGAGTAGGGAAAGGCAAAGGGAAAGGGAAAGGGAAAGGGAAAGGGAAAGGGAAAGGGAAAGGGAAAGGGAAAGGGAAAGGGAAAGGGAAAGAAACAGAAAAAGAAGAAAAAAAGAAAAAGAAAAAGAAAAAGAAAAAGAAAAAGAAAAAGAAAAAGAAAAAGAAAAAGAAAAAGAAAAAGAAAAAGAAAAAGAAAAAGAAAAAAGAATAAAAGAAAAAAAGAAAAATTAAAAAGAAAAAGAAAAGGAAAAGGAAAAGGAAAAGGAAAAGGAAAAGGAAAAGGAAAAGGAAAAGGAAAAGGAAAAGGAAAAGGAAAAGGAAAAGGAAAAGGAAAAGAAAAACAAAAAGAAAAGAAAAAGAAAAAGAAAAAGAAAAAGAAAAAGAAAAAGAAAAAGAAAAAGAAAAAGAAAAAGAAAAAGAAAAAAGAAAAAGAAAAAGAAAAAGAAAAAGAAAAAGAAAAAGAAAAAGAAAAAGAAAAAGAAAAAGAAAAAGAAAAAGAAAAAGAAAAAGAAAAAGAAAAAGAAAGTTAAAAAAAAAAACAAAAAAGAAAGTCTCAGCATGCAGCTGCCAGTATGCTGCCATGGCTCAGTAGAAGAAAGAGAGGGATCCAAAGGAGGGTGCTCTGCAGTGCTTCTCCCTTACTGTGTGCTCTGAAATGCCATGATACGTGGACAAACGTTCTTGGCATACAGTGTCTCAAAATCAGCACATGGAAGTGTCATTGATTCGGGGGAAAGGAACAGGAAAACATCACAGGACCCTTCCCTTCCTTTTTTCTCCTTTCTTTCTTGATTACTTCAAAGCTTCTTTGCTTAAGTCAGGATATGTCATGTTAAGAGCGTTCAAAATATTTTTTCCTCTGTGATGATTTTACACTGGTGTCATTTCATTTGCTAACACTGATTCTGACTTGTGAATAAATGGATCCATTCTCTGATCCATAATGGAAAGTGTGTTTCCGCTGCTTGTATCTCTTAAAGATTTATGGGAAATGACTGAAATGATGATATAGACCAGGTCACAGTGGCAGCCCTGGTACTGCCTTAAGTTTGAAGATGCTCAGTATTCTTCCATCAGCTAGGGCCTCCCTAGGCAGGACCAGAAGAAGCAGGCCAATTACTGCAAATCATCTACTTTCAAGAAAGGGGGAAGGAGGACTCTTTTATATCTACTGTGCCTTCTGGATCAATCACTAGAACCAAATAATATTCTTACAGTTACAGTCAAATCTTTCACAGTTGAATAAAATTATGATCATTATTACATAACAGAAACAATTTCCTGTAAAAAGTACAGTAGCCAATATAAAGTGTGACATGGGAATAGTTCTTGCAATAATGAAGAAAGAGTAACTAGCCACACTGGTTCTTTTTGGTATTTAGAGAGCTAGAGGTTATAAAACTGAGCAAAAGAGTATTTCAGAGAAATGGAGACATCTGGTAAAACAGCAGAGTATAACTGTCCTATCATCATTTATTGCAATTCACCTAAGGACAGTCAAAGGATTGTAGAGGATGATAGCTCAATTTAAATTCGTTTCTGTTGACATAGGCAAATATCCTCTTTCCCCTGTTTAATGCCCAAGCACATGAGCTTAGCAGAGGATGTTATGAAGAATCAGGACTGATGAAATTCTTCCCTTACAATGTAGAGCTACTGCGATTTTCTGCTAATGATTATTTTGAAATCCCAAGAGAAAAAAGAAAAAAACAAAACATTTTGATTAGTCAGATTTTGAAAAAGAAACTCAAGCCAAAGAATCTCTCGGATCTTAAAATCTACATATTGATGTATTGATTTGCCTGAGATTTTGGGGTGGAACTGAGGCTCTGTCATAAGATGTTCATCATGTTTGTACGTGAACCATAAGCCTGTCTTACAAGGTACTGAGGTCCTCCATCATGATTCAATTTTTCCCTTTTGTTTTCACAGAATCACACAGAATCACAGAAGGTTAGGGATTGGAAGGGACCTCGAAAGATCATCTAGTCCAGTACCCCTGCTGGAGCAGGATTACCTAGACCATATCACACAGGAACGCATCCAGGAGGGTTTTGAATGTCTCCAGAGAAGGAGACTCCACAATCTCTCTGGGCACCCTGTTCCAGTGTTTGGTTACCCTCACCGTAAAGAAGTTTTTCCTCATATTTATGTGGAACCTCCTGTGTTCCAGCTTGCACCCACTGCCCCTTGTCCTGTCAATGGATATCACTGAGAAGAGCCTGGCTCCATCCTCATGACACTTGCCCTTTACATATTTATAAACATTAATGAGGTCACCCCTCAGTCTCCTCTTCTCCAAGCTAAAGAGACCCAGCTCCCTCAGCCTCTCCTCATAAGGGAGATGTTCCACCCCCTTAATCATCTTCGTGGCTCTGTGCTGAACTCTCTCTAGCAGTTCCCTGTCCTTCTTGAACTGAAGGGGCCAGAACTGGACACAATATTCCAGATGTGGCCTCACCAGGGCAGAGTAGAGGGGGAGGAGAACCTCTCTTGACCTGCTAATCACACCACTTCTAATCCACCCCAGGATGCCATTGGCCTTCTTGACCACAAGGGCACATTGCTGGCTCATGGTCATCCTGCTGTCCACTAGGACCCCCAGGTCCCTTTCCACTATGCTGCTCTCCAACAGGTCTGTCCCCAACTTGTACTGGTACATGGGGTTTTTCTTGCCCAGATGCAGGACTCTAAACTTGCCCTTGTTATATTTCATTAAATTTCTCCCTGCCCAACTCTCCAGCCTGTCCAGGTCTCTCTGAATGGCTGCGCAGCCTTCCTGTGTGTCAGCAACTCCTCCCAGTTTGGTAGTCATCAGCGAACTTGCTGACAGTGCACTCTATTCCCTCATCCAAGTCATTAATGAATATATTAAATATATTTTCCATTTACAGAATCACAGAATCACAGAATCACAGAATCAATCAGGTTGGAAGAGACCTCAGGGATCATCGAGTCCAACCGTTGCCCTGACACCACCCTGTCAACTAGACCATGGCACTAAGTGCCATGTCCAGTCTTTTCTTAAACACAGCCAGAGATGGTGACTCCACCACCTCCCTGGGCAGCCCATTCCAATGTCTAATAACCCTTTCTGAAAAGAAATTCTTCCTAATGTCCAACCTGAACCTCCCCTGGCGAAGCTTGAGGCTGTGTCCTCTTGTCCTATCGCTAGCTGCCTGGGAGAAGAGGCCAACTCCCACTTCACTACAACCTCCCTTCAGGTAGTTGTAGACTGCAATAAGGTCACCTCTGAGCCTCCTCTTCTCCAGGCTAAACAACCCCAGCTCCCTCAGCCATTCCTCGTAGGTCAGACCCTCCAGACCCTTCACCAGCTTGGTCGCCCTCCTCTGGACTCGCTCCAACACCTCAACATCTTTCTTGAAGTGCGGGGCCCAGAACTGAACACAGTACTCAAGGTGCGGCCTCACCAGTGCCGAGTACAGAGGGATGATCACTTCCCTAGACCGGCTGGCTACACTATTCCTAATAGAGGCCAGGATGCCATTGGCCTTCTTGGCCACCTGGGCACACTGCTGCCTCATGTTTAGCCGTCTGTCGATCAGCACCCCCAGGTCTCTTTCCAGCGGGCCGCTTTCTAACCACTCTTCCCCCAGCCTGTAGAGCTGCATGGGGTTGTTGTGGCCAAAGTGTAAGACCCGGCACTTGTTCTTGTTGCACCTCATGCCGTTGGTCTCGGCCCATCTATCTAACCTGTCCAAATCCCTCTGTAGGGACTTCCTACCCTCCAGCAGATCGACACTCCCACCCAGCTTGATGTCATCTGCAAATCTGCTGAGGGTGCACTCAATCCTTACGTCTAGATCATCTATAAAGATACTGAACAGCACCGGCCCCAGAAATGAGCCCTGGGGAACACCGCTAGTGACCGGCTGCCAGTTGGACTTTGCCCCATTCACCACCATTCTCTGGACTCGGCCATCCAGCCAGTTTTTAACCCATTGAAGAGTCCACCCATCCAAGCCCCGGGCAGCCTGTTTGTCCAGGAGGATGCTATGGGAGACAGTGTCGAATGCCTTACTGAAGTCTAGATAGACTACATCCACAGCCCTGCCCTCATCTACTAAGCGGGTCACTTGGTCATAGAAGGAGACCAGGTTGGTCGAGCAGGACCTGCCTTTCATGAATCCATGTTGACTGGCCCCGATGCCCTGATTGTCCTGCATGTGCTGTGTAATGGCACTCAGGATGTTCCATCACCTTGCCTGGCACCAAGGTCAGGCTGACAGGCCTATAGTTCCCTGGATCATCCTTCCGACCCTTCTTGTAGATGGGCGTTACATTTGCTAATTTCCAGTCAGCTGGAACTTCTCCAGTTAACCAGGACTGCCGGTAGATAAAAGAGAGTGGTTTGGCAAGTTCATTTGCCAGTTCTTTCATTACTCTGGGGTGAATCCCACCCGGGCCCATAGCCTTGTGGGTGTCCAACTGGCACAGCAAGTCACTAACCGTCTCCTCCTGGATCATGGGAGGTTCACACAGCCCCCCATCCCTAACTTCAGGCTCTGGGGGCCGAGTCTCCTGAGGACAACCGGTCTTAACATTAAAGACCGAGGCAAAGAAGGCACTGAGCACCTCTGCCTTTTCCTCATCCCCTGACACTACACTACCCTCCTCATTCAGCAAGTGGTGGAGGCTCTCCTTGACCCTCCTTTTGCTGTTGATGTATTTGTAAAAGCTTTTTTTGTTATCTTTGACCGTAGCAGCCAAATCAAGCTCTAATTGAGCTTTGGCCCTTCTAATCTTCTCCCTACACGACCTGGCCACGTCCCTATAGACCTCCCAAGTTACCCGACCCTTCTTCCAGAGCAAGTAGGCTCTCTTTTTTTCCTTAAGTTCTAGCCTAAGTTCTCTGTTTAACCAGGACAGTCTTTTTCCCCGACGGCTTGCCTTCCTACAGACTGGGACAGCCTGCTCCTGAATATTTAGCAATTCCCTTTTGAAGCATGTCCAGCCTTCCTGGACTCCTTTGCCCTTCAGGAACGATTCCCAAAGGACTCGGTCCACCAGCCTCTTAAACAGGCTAAAGTCAGCCTGCCGGAAATCTAAGGCAGAAGATCTACTCTTGCCCCTCCTTACTTCCCCCACTATCGAAAACTCTAACATTTCGTGGTCGCTACTCCCAAGACGGCCACCGACCCTCACATCTCCCACTAGTCCTTCTCTGTTCACAAACAACAGGTCAAGCAGGGCCCCTCCTCTAGTGGGCTCATTTACCACTTGCATGAGGAAGTTGTCCTCCACACATGCGAGGAACCTCCTAGATTGCTTCCTCTCTGCCATGTTGTATTTCCAGCAGACATCCGGCAAGTTGAAGTCGCCCACGAGTACAAGGACCGGTGACTGGGCGGCTTCCGACAGCCGCTTGTAAAACGCCTCGTCCGCCTGCTCATCCTGGTTGGGTGGTCTATAACACACTCCCACTATAATGTCCGCCCTGCCGACCTTCCCCCTGATCTTCACCCATAAACATTCAACCTTGTCATCCTCACCATCTTCCTCAATTTCGACACAGTCCAAGCACTCCCTAACATACAGCGCTACCCCACCGCCTCTCCTGCTTCGCCTGTCTCTCTTAAAGAGCTTATAGCCATCCATAGCTGCACTCCAGTCATGAGAGTCATCCCACCACGTTTCTGTGATGGCAACCACATCATAACCTTCCTGCTGTACAGTGGCTTCTAGCTCTTCCTGTTTGTTGCCCATACTGTGTGCATTGGTGTAAACACACTTCAGCTGGGCTAGCGGCCTTGCCCCCGACACAGGCCTGTCACCCCTAGGTTCATTTGTGGCTGCCCTGGTCTTATCCCCCTCCCCCATTGAACCTAGTTTAGAGACCTCTTGATCAGCCCTGCCAACTTCTGGGCCATAACCCTTTTCCCCTTCTGATTCAGCTGTTCCCCATCCGGCATAAGCAGGCCCGGTGCCATGAAAGCCGCCCCGTGGTCAACAAACCCAAAATCCCACCTACGGCACCAGTCTCTTAGCCACATATTAATCTGTTGTACTTTCATAGTCTTTTCCCTATTTTCACCAACCACCGAAGGAATTGAAGAGAATATCACCTGCGCACCTACCCCCTTTGCCAAACGCCCCAGGGCCCTGAAGTCCCTTTTGATTGCCCTGGGACTTTTCTCTTCAATCTCATCCCTACCCACCTGGAATACTAATAGTGGGTAGTAGTCAGAGGGCCTCACCAGTTGAGGAATCCTCCTGGCAACATCCCTTACCCGAGCCCCAGGGAGGCAGCAGAGTTCCCTGTGAGTCGGGTCTGGCCTGCATATGGGGCCCTCTGTTCCCCTTAGCGGGGAGTCGCCTATAACAATTACTTTTCTTTTCTCCTTTTTGGAGCTGGTTGCAACCCTCTTACTCGGTTGCTTCTGTTTACGTAGCCTCGTAGAGGGTCTTTCACCTAGATTCGTGTCTTCCTGACACTCAGGAAGTGTGATTACATTTCTGATCGTCAAAAATATCTCTTTATTTGGGGAATTTCAGATGCAGAATTTTAATCAACAAAGATTCTGTACACTTCTAAGAAAAATGGGAAAAAAATTTAGTTCTTTTCCAGCTTCTGCTCACATCCCAAGCTTGCTTGCTTCTAGAAATCATTAAACTCCTAGTTCAGCATGAGAGAAGAGCTCTTCCAGACAGAGCTGTAAAGATCTGAATTCTTATTTTATTTAGAAAAAATAACTGTGATGTTTAACCTTGGCTATGGGTCAAACTCTGACCCAGCTGCTCACTCCTTATCCTCCACAGCATGGGGAGAAAATGGATCAAGACAAAGAGAGGGAGATCACTTACCAATTATCATAATGGCAAAACAGACTAGACTTGGGGAAAATGAATTTGATTTGTTACCATTTAAAATAGATTTTATTAGCGAGAAACAAAAAATAAACCAACACCTTTCCCTCACGATCCACCTCAGGCTCAACTTCACTCCTTCATTCCTGTCTCCTCTACCTCCTTACCCAGTGGGGCAGGGAAATGGGGGTTGTAATCAGTCCGTAACAGCTCCTCTCTGCTGCTGCTTCCCCTGCTCCAGTGTTGGCTCTTCCATGGGCAGAGCCATGGGGCAATGTTTGCAGCTCTGACCTTTCTGCACAGAGGCCGTCCTTGTAGCTCTCCCCACCACCAACACCTTGGCACCAACACCCTGTACATAGTCTTCCTCAAAATCTTGATGTAATTTTATTTTCATTCTCTGGAATTCAATGAATGATCCCATTTTGTGTGCAGAAGTGATGCTCTATTATCATTCTTCTTAAAACTGAGGACACTCTCTTGATGTGTCAGAAACAGGAGAGTTCCGGCTAGTACCCTGACTTTGGTTTATTTCATACACTGTAGTCTGCTGCCATTTCTACTTTTTCAGCAGCAGTTCTTTCCTTTATGACAGCTCTCAACATTACTGAGTGCATTAAGGAACCCATTTTTCTCTGGCATCATTTCTGAAACACCTTCCATGCGTTCTATTTTTGTTTAAAAAGACCAGACCTCCACCACTGCATTCTTCACATCAGTGATTTACTTTGCCGAGGGAAGCAGAGCAATGGCATTCCTATTCAGCAAATCACGAAAGCAACTTGAAACTAACTGCAACAATTGTAGGATCAGCTTTACAGCTCACACAGACATGCAGCCATTGCAAACGGTACTTATTACCAATTCCATCTAGTAATTAATTTTAATTGAATTCTGGCTTAATCCAAGACAAAGATCTCCCTGAAGCTATAGAAGTTTTTCCAACATAAGATTCAACTACTCTATTGCAGTTGCTAATCATTCTCACTATTAAAAATATACTTGAATTTCTGCTTTGACTTTATCTAGTTCTATTCCAATTTATAACAATTGTTTCCTGCTATTCTTTGTCCTCACATTCTGTAGAGCACTTTAATGTGTTTGAGTTTATAATTCCCAGGATTACATTTACTCATTTTACCACTGCATTATGCTGTTCATAATAACTCCTTTTTAGAGTTATTATTTTTCAGAAGACGTTCCTCCCTTCAGTTGATAGGGTCTGCATTCTTTGCTGCAACTGTATTAAAACACATTTTATAGGAATGTGTCCAATGAGCCAAATGGTGCAGACTGAGCTCAGTGATTGCTCCTTCCTTGTTTACAGCTCTGCCAATGCTTTCATTACTCAGAGATTTGTACAGCACTTGTTTTGTATTTAGGTCCACTACATTGATGGCATGCTTGCATGTACTAAAAGCGCATCCTTCCAGTCGCCATGTCCCAGTGGCTGCTGCTTTTGACATTTGTCAATTAGTTGTTAACCCTTTAGTATGTGATCCTTTGATACCAGCTAGTGGGGATTCTCTTCTTTTACCTTTCTCTTTTTCCTAAGAAAGTAAAGCTTATTCAATCATTCTGTCTCAATAATTGTGTAATCCTTTTGAAACCCTAGCAAGTTTCAACTAAATTGAAAAGGAAGTTAGAGTCCTGACTATGTTCTTCCAAGTTTTATCAGAATAGGCAACTAGATACAAAGAAACATCCTCTATGCTCTGTAATGAGAGACAAGGTGAGAAGTCTACATGTTGCATGCACAGGGTGAGGTTAGGAACAAAACCCTTGACAGCGCTAGTGATCGTGGGCTTCCTTGCTGGTGAGAAGGACCTTCCCTCACAGGTGAATTCACTGGGGGCTTGAATTTATCAACGACTGTGGACTTTTCCAACCTTCTGTTTTCATAGCTGGTTTTCTTTCCATCCTCCTGTCTTTGTTTTCATGTGGGTGCCTCTTGAATATATAGCAGTTGTGGTTGTGACACAAGGTGTAACGTGATTAGTTTCACTCACCAGAGCTCCCCCAAGAATGTAAGCAAATTTCTGATGGTAGGACCGACTTTCCCTACAAGCTGTGGCAATCCATGCTGTCCAGAATTAATTTTCCTTCTTTCTTTTCATTCTTCACTTGCTGGATCCTGAATCACCTCTCATTTCCCTTTTTGGTTTCTGGCAAACTATTAGCACACATCCAGGCTTTTGTACTTTCTCTCATGATTAAAAAATTGTTCCAAAAATCAAATTATCAGAGCAGAGATCTCCTCGGTCAACACTTTCAGGAATCTGTTGATGTTAGTTATCCATGACCTGATTTCAAAATACATCTAATATTTGTCGTCAGGCATCCTCCTTGATTACTAATGGACTGGAATTTCTTGAGCCTTACAGCCAATCCTTTTCTTAGGCAATGCACAATTATTTAATGAACAAATCTACCTATCTCTTTAAAAGCAGCACAGAAGCATCTGCAATTAATTAAATTATGCTTGTAACATCAGACACGACTCTGAGTCTTATAAAATCTGAAGACCCACCATGACGTCAAAAGCTGATACGTTTGTTTTAACTTGCCAGCTCATTCAAATCATACTGCCCAGCAGCTGACCAGTAGTGACACCACTGATGAAACAAGCAAACAATTGGACTATGCACCAAAACCTCTCCTTAAAGGCGCTTCTGCTATTGGTTAAAAAAAACCTCTGGATCTGTACATAATTTTTTAATATAAAGAATAATATTCACATAACTTTGAGTGTTTCCTACGGTATTTTCCTATTTCAAATTGCTTCTTGGGAATTTTGAGAAGACTTAAACCTGCCTTGCAAATGTGCAGAGAGGGAAAGGACAGCTGAAAAAAAATCCAAAGCCATGATTAGGTGTTATCATCTGTGGATAGTTTAAAAGTGGAAAACTCATATCAATAGTCAAACAAATCATCAGCTGTTTCCTGTTTTTTTCCCTTCTGAAAATAGGCATGCATAGCATTCAGAGAAAATAACAAAATAAGTTGGTTCTACACATGCTAAAGGTATTCAGTTGAAAGCATTGTCACTGTGAGTAAAATAAATAGAAGCATCTGGATTATATTAGTATTAGGAATCCCTTCAGTGAAATATGGCTACAGTTCCACTGACAATGCAGAGTACCATGTCAGAGCCCTGAGTACTGTAAGAAGCCTGGACTAAGGATCAAAGAATGCCTTCTGGCTTATGCTAGCAGAAATATTCTTTTGGATTGAAGGCACACTGCATCTAGAAACCTTGAATATAAACTCTTTTGGTTACTTTTTATCTTGATACATGTTAAGTTTTCCTTCTAAGTGTGATCAATGCAATATGTTTTGAAAGTGAATTGTGAAAAGCTTCAGGCAGAAAGAAAGTGTTGCTTTTGTCTATACATTGGTCCTATGGCTATCCATGTAAAGGCAACTTGCCTTAATTTTACAATGTATTTTAAAGACTATGAGTATGGATTTTTAAATAAGAGAAATATGCATATGCATATCTTTATCTATCTATATCTCATCTATATCTGTATCTCTATATAGATCTACAGGTAGATTATGTTATTTATATATAAATTATATATTTTTATATATATCTTTGTATATCCTTTAAAACTTTTTATATATACAAAGTTATATCCACATAGATATGGATATAGATATTTACACATATAAAAAGTTAAAACTTTCTCCTAGTCTGCAGCAGCCTTATGTATATCAGTATAATATAAGCTATAAAATTTCTGAAAAATTTTCTCATGCTACAGAAAAATTGCTCTCCTTTCCTTCTCTCCACCCACCAAAATCCCCACACTTCCTCTCCCAGAATATCTCTTAGGGAAATTTGATTCAAATACATTAAGACAAAATCTTATTGTGAAATTATTGCTGGTTTAATATATAATACATTCCATATATATAATATATTATTATAATATAAATAATATGTAATGTACGTGGCAAAACTGATTCTGATCCATACCTCCTGTGCCAAATTTCTCTCCACATTTCCCTCCATAATTCTTTTTCCTGCACACCAGGATTTCTTTTCCTCTGTTTCCTGCCTTTATTTACTATTACTTCCTTCGCTGTGCCAGATCTGTCAGGTTTCTTGCCTTTTCAGATCTTGATGAATAAGAGGCTAGTGGTTCAGTAAGGCTCATTTCATCAGCTGTAGCAACACTGGGATGCAGGAGTAGCCCCCCAGTCAACTCCAGGGCAGAATTGTCAAAACGTACATAATTTAACTGCTGGAGTACTCTCGGGTCCCACGCTTGACATACTGAGGTGGGACCTTTTCCGGTAAAAGTGTGTTGGGCTGAGGAGCATAAGTCTGAAAATAGTAAAAATATAGCACAAATATTATTGGAATATTTAATCCAATCCTCCACACAGAAACATGATGCGGCAATGACTTCCATGATGTTAAATAGTGATGACCATGATATGAATTTTTAGAGTTGACGCCTGCAGTTCAACATGAAATCTGAGTGAGTATCTGGTTTACAAGACTTCAGGAAGCAGATTTCAAGAGGAAGTGGATTTCAAGACAACAGTCCTCTTCAGGAAATAAAATATATTTCTTCATATTTTATAAATATATATTTGCAGTGTAGCATAATGGTGTTTCACACAACAAAAAAAGTATTGTAACAAGTGATTTACTTTAATAAAAGCAATACTATATAGCTGCAGGGAACATTCTTAGCTCTAATGAAGTCTTTTTCCTAGACTACGGCAGCGCTAATCATTTTATGAGTCACTGTGACAAGATTTTTCTCTTGTCAGTGATTCACAACCGCATTCTGTTGAAATCTCTCGGAGGTCCCAGTGGACTCTAACTCCATTTCTCTGTTCTCAGTGTTTCCTCCTTTGGCTACTGAAGTCCTAGCTTTGCCTTCCAGTTATATCTATACCACATACTCCTAACATATTCATAAAGATCCAAGCTACCTCTAACCAAAGTAGTTCAAGTACCAGAAGCAGTATACCTCAAAATAAATAACACTGTTCAGGCTAATTTGAAGTGCTAAGCACCTCAGTTACCCTATTACGTGTCAAGTGAAAGCATATTTTGCCTGTTAACGACAGGCTGTAGTGTGTATATTGTACTTAAGATTTAGTACTTATACAAGTATCTGTGTGGCTAAAGTCTAAATTATTGGAAATCTAGAGGGTTTCCTCTTTTAGGGTTTGCCTAGGGGTGCCTGGATAGCTGGGCAACATGGAGAAAAGGCAGATAGGCACATGCTACATGCTGACCTGTTGACAGTGGGAACCATCGTGCCAACAAAACCTGACCAGCACCGAGAGCTGAATTTTCATGAGGACCCTGTTATAATACAGCACATCAGTATGTTTATAGCTTCACAGAGGCCACTGTGGAGAACTATGAGTCTGATTAATCATGTTTAATTACCACCTCTTATTAGGCTCACATCCATTTTGGACCTCATGCTGTAATACAGCAGAGCCATCACCACCTGCTGTGTGGACAGAAGAGGCACGGAGGCTGTGACTCCTTTTTGCCTGGAAACTGCAGTTAAAAACTGTGGTACTGTCATCTAGAAAACATAAAACACTTAATGTTCTTTCATCTTTGTTGATATAAACCTCATTTCAACACTGATATTCAGGCTACCTGACACAGTGCTTCATGTGGAAGGTAGCCCTGTTTCAGGAAGAATTTTTGGACAATTATTTTTTTTTTTCAGCTTGTAACTACAGATACATTGGCAAGAATGTTTTGGGTACATTAATCTTTAAAAATACATAAATAAAAATCATGTGGAAGAACACATACTGCTACCTTGCATACAAGTTAATTTGGTACTAAGATTTTGCCTACCTGAACAAGCTTACATGCTTGGAAGTTTGAAACTTTTTACAGGTATTTTCCTTATGATTCTCAGCATATATCTTTGTTTCAAATAGTATTAGACTAAAAGTCTTGTCCAAAGGTAGCTATGATACTAAAATATACAATGTGTAAACCAGCTTGCCTATCATTCCTTCTACCTGCAAAGTATTATTCTCTTCTTACAGCACAGACTATCAGAAAAATATTCCCACTGATGCTAGACACACAGCAGTGAAGATAAGAATCACACCCTCAGGCACTTCATAGAATCATAGAGAGGTTTGGTTTGGAAGGGACCTTTAAAGGTCATCTAGTCCAACCCCTCCTGCAGTGAGCAGGGACATCTTCAACTAGATCAGGTTGCTCAGATCTCTGTCCAAACTGACCGTGAATGTTTCCAGGGATGGGGCATCTACCACCTCTCAGGGCAATCTGTTCCAGTGTTTCACCACTTTTACAACTATTGCATTTAAATCTGCTTAGGCAACTTCCTTAAAAATACAATGATCTACTTGTAAACACCGATGCTGCTAAAGGAATTAATTCTAAAATTTAAAGAAAAAATATTAAGAACTGAGCATCTGCTGTGTTTGTGCCACTAAAATCTCCATTTGGCATACTCATCTGCAGACTTACATTTCCAGGACTTGTTTAGAAAGATGCTGGGAACATGCTGGTACCTTGCATGCCATAAAAAAGATACAGATGAGCAAAATGAATGAATTATTAAATTGTATGTTAACTTCCCAGTGAATGTGGGGCATTCAGAAGTTCCAGTCTCAGAACAGAAAGTCGCCTTTTTTCTTTTTCTTGCTATGCAGCTTCACTATCCATTTTAGAAAATCATCATCTCTCTGGCACTAAATGCAATTAAGGACTTTTTCAAAATAATGATTTAATGATCTGCCTTTTTTTTTTTTTGCAGACTGTACTCAAGCAAACAAAGCAATAGACTCAGTCACAAAAGGCCCAGACTGTTATTTTATATGGACACATCATTGCAGATGGCAGTGCTTCACCTGGATGATATGTCTTCAGGTAACAATGTGAATTAAGCACTAATCCATTAAAAGTTGGGCTTTTTTTTTTTTTTTTCTGTGTTGACATTATATAACAACTCACAAAAATGACTTGAAGAAAAGAGAGCTTTTACAAGACAGTTCTGACTCCACAGAGATGGATTCTGATCCTGTATTATGAAAAGGCAAACACTATGAGCCCTTTACACAGGGTCACATAACTTCATGTTTCCATTTCCTCATCGCACAATCATAGAATCACAGAATGGTTGAGGTTGGAAGGGACCTCTGGAGATCATCTAGTACAACCCCCTGCCAAAGCAGGTTCCCCTAGAGCAGGTTGCGCAGGGTCATGTCCAGGCGGGTTTTGAATATCTCCAGAGAAGGAGACACCAGAATATCTCTGGGCAGCCTGTTCCAGTGCTCTGTCACCCTCAAAGTAAAGAATCACAGAATCACAGAATCACAGAATGTTAGGGATTAGAAGGGACCTCGAAAGATCATCTAGTCCAATCCCCCTGCCGGGGCAGGATTGCCTAGACCATATCACACAGGAACGCGTCCAGGCGGGTTTTGAATGTCTCCAGAGAAGGAGACTCCACAACCTCTCTGGGCAGCCTGTTCCAGTGTTCAGTCACCCTTACAGTAAAGAAATTTTTCCTCAAATTTAAGTGGAACCTCCTGTGCTCCAGCTTGCACCCATTGCCCCTTGTCCTGTCAAGGGATGTCACTGAGAAGAGCCTGGCTCCATCCTCTTGACACTTGCCCTTTACATATTTATAAACATTAATGAGGTCACCCCTCAGTCTCCTCTTCTCCAAGCTAAAGAGACCCAGCTCCCTCAGCCTCTCCTCATAAGGGAGATGTTCCACCCCCTTAATCATCTTCGTGGCTCTGCGCTGGACTCTCTCTAGCAGTTCCCTGTCCTTCTTGAACTGAGGGGCCCAGAACTGGACACAATACTCCAGATGCGGCCTCACCAGGGCAGAGTAGAGGGGGAGGAGAACCTCTCTCGACCTGCTGACCACACCCCTTCTAATACACCCCAGGATGCCATTGGCCTTCTTGGCCACAAGGGCACACTGCTGGCTCATGGTCATCCTGTTGTCCACTAGGACCCCCAGGTCCCTTTCCCCTACGCTGCTCTCCAACAGCTCTGTCCCCAACTTGTACTGGTACATGGGGTTGTTCTTGCCCAGATGCAGGACTCTACACTTGCCCTTGTTATATTTCATTAAATTTCTCCCCGCCCAACTCTCCAGCCTGTCCAGGTCTCTCTGAATGGCTGCGCAGCCTTCCGGCATCTCAGCCACTCCTCCCAGTTTTGTGTCATCAGCGAACTTGCTGACAGCGCACACTAATCCCTCATCCAAGTCATTAATGAATATATTGAATAGAACTGGTCCCAGAACCGACCCTTGCGGAACTCCGCTAGACACAGACCTCCAACTGGACTCTGTCCCGCTGACCACTACTCTCTGGCTTCTTTCCTTCAGTCAGTTCACAATCCACCTCACTACCCGATCATCCAGACCACACTTCCTCAGTTTAGCTGCGAGGATGCTGTGGGAGACCGTGTCAAACGCTTTACTGAAATCGAGATAGACCACATCCACAGCTTTACCATCATCTATCCACTGGGTAACATCCTCATAAAAGGCTATCAAGTTGGTTGAGCAAGACTTCCCGTTGGTGAAGCCATGTTGACTGCCCCTAATGATCGCCCTATCCTTGATGTGCCTAGAGACAGCACCAAGAACAAGTTGCTCCATCACCTTTCCGGGGATGGAGGTGAGGCTGACCGGTCTATAGTTACCCAGGTCCTCCTTCTTGCCCTTTTTGAAGACTGGAGTGACATTCGCTTTCCTCCAGTCCTCAGGCACCTCTCCCGTTGCCCATGACTTAGCAAAGATGATGGAGAGTGGCCTAGCAATGACTTCCGCCAGCTCCCTCAGCACCCGCGGGTGCATCCCATCAGGGCCCATGGATTTATGGACGTCCAGGTTGCTTAATTGGTCCCTGACCCAGCCCTCATCAACCAAGACAGATTCCTCCTCTATCCTGACTTCTTCTGAGGCCGCAGGGGTCCGGGGCTCCTCAGGACAGCTTCCAACAGTATAGACAGAGGCAAAGAAGGCATTCAGTAACTCCGCCTTCTTTTTATCCTCTGTCTCCAGGACCCCCACCTCATTCATCAGTGGGCCTACATTGCCTCTAGTGTTGGCTTTACCTGCAATGTATTTGAAGAAGCCCTTTCTGTTGTCCTTGACCTCTCTTGCAAGGTTTAATTCCAAGGAGGCTTTAGCTTTCCTAGTTGCCTCCCTACATCCTCTGACAACAGACTTATATTCCTCCCAAGTGGCCAGCCCCTCCTTCCACGATCTGTACACCTTCTTCTTCCACTTGAGTTTGCCCAGCAGTTCCCTGTTCAACCATGCAGGTCTCCTGGTACCCTTCCTTGACTTCCTACCTGTTGGGATGCTCTGATCTTGAGCTCGGAAGAAGCAGTCCTTGAATGCTAACCAACTATCTTGGGCCCCCTTACCTTCTAGGACCCTGTCCCATGGGATTTCCCCTAGCAATTGCCTGAAAAGGCCAAAGTTGGCCCTCCTGAAGTTCAGGGTTGCGATTCTGCTAGCTATTCTGTTCCTGCCACATGAGATCCTGAACTCTGCCATCTCATGGTCGCTACAACCAAGGCTGCCCTCAACCTTCACCTCTTCCACCAGACCCTCCTTGTTAGTGAGGATCAGATCCAGCAGCGCTCCTCTCCTAGTTGGCTCATCCACCATTTGCATCAGAAAGTGCATCAATGCACTGGAGGAACCTCCTGGACTGAGGATGGCTGGCTGAGTAGGCCTCCCAGCAAATATCAGGGTAGTTGAAACCCCCCACAACAACCAGGCCCTGTAATTGTGAGACTGCTCTCAGCTGCCTGTAGAAGGCCTCATCACCCTCCTCATCCTGATCCGGTGGCCTGTAATAGACACCCACAACAGTATCACCCCTGCCAGCCTGCCCCTTAATTCGCACCCACAAACTCTCAACTCGCTCCTGATCCGCCCCTGGACAGAACTCAATACATTCTAGCTGCTCACTCACATAAAGAGCAACTCCACCACCTCTCCTTAGCAGCCTGTCTTTCCTGAACAGGACATAGCCATCCATGACCACATTCCAGTCATGTGAGGCGTCCCACCAAGTCTTTGTAATTGCCACTAGATCATAGCCCCCCGACCGAACACGGATTTCTAACTCCTCCTGTTTATTCCCCATGCTGCGTGCATTGGTGTACAGGCATTTCAGGGAGCGAGCTGGGCACACCGATTTCATCCCAGATTCACCCCCTGATTTCACCCCAGGGGGATGGGGGGCCTCCTGGTCTACCTCAACACTAGAGCATTGCCCCAGTGGTGCAAGCCCAGCTACCACCCCATCCCCCTTCGAATCTAGTTTAAAGCTCTCCGAATGAGCCCTGCTAATTCCTGTCCCAGAACCCTTTTGCCCCTACGACATAAACCTTTCCCATGTATTACAGTCACACCTGGTGTCTTATAAAACCAGCCATTATCAAAGAACCCAAAGCCCTGCCTGTAGCACCAGTCTCGTAGCCAGGCATTAATAGAGAGAATCCTACTATTCCATCCCACGTCATCACCTGAAAATGGAAGGAGGGAGGAGAAAACAACTTGTGCCCCAGACTCTTTCACCAACCGTCCTAGGGCCTTGTAGTCTTTCTTCATCCCCCTCAGACTACGGGATGCAGCTTCTTCCCCACCTGTGTGGAAGATCAGCAGGGGGTAGTAGTCTGTGGCCTTCACCAGGTTGGGGAGTTTCCTGGTGATATCCCTGATTCGGGCTCCAGGCAGGCTGCAGACCTCCCTGTGATGGGGGTCAGCTCTGCATATTGGGCCCTCAGATCCCTTTAGGAAGGAGTCTCCAACCACTAAAACTCTTCTCTTCTTCCTTGTGGAGGAGGTAGCTATACACCTGTCAGGTTTTTCTGACTGTGGTGGGACCTTTGATATAGGTTGCCTCTCCACCACATCCCCATTGGACCGGCTGTATTCCACTAGGGCTTCATATCTATTGCTCAGAGGCACCTGTGGAGGCAAGTTAGGCAAGGAGGGCACTCGCCTTTTGCCACGGCCATAGACTTGTCTCCACTCACTCCTCCCCTCTAGGTTACTGTTTTCCACCTGAGAGGGGCAGAGTACATTGGTCCCTCGATCCTGGGAACTCTCCGGCAGGTGCTCCCATTTTTGTTGCAGGGAGGGCAGAGCCTGGCTCCACCAGTCTATCTCCATTTCAGCCTCCCGAATGCTCCTAAGCCTTTCTACTTCGGCTTGAAGCCTTTCAACCTGGTTTTGCAGCTGTGCCGCTCGGCCAAGCAGATCATCTACCTGCTCACAGCGCACACAGCCCCCTGTCACTACAGAGACGCTGTAGCATTCCCTGCAGCCCGCAACCTGCACCATCGCCTCCTTCCGTGGGAGCTCTGTCTGGGTTCCCACATCCATTTTGGTCTTCTTCTGCCGGGTAGATACCATTGTTCTTTCACTGAACTGGGAAATACCTGTTGGTGGCACCCCTGGTTCACAGCTCCTTGGCACCTTCCTCGCCTTGTGCACTGGGAGGGAGTCAGTGCCCTCCCCAACGAGTTGCAAACAACTGTAGCCTCTCCTGCCCTGGGACACACCCAGTCACTGCTTACTCACACAGGCACTGCTGAGTCTCTCCCCTCTGGCCAGGGACTAGTCCCTGCCCTCCAGGAGGCTCTTATCAACGGTAACAGGGGGTGGTGCCTCCGGCTACGCCCTCTCCTCTCCTGATTCGTTGCCGGGAACCTCCGGGTCCGGGGTCAGAGGGAAGCAGCTCGGGCCTGATGCTCGCGGGGGGCTCAGGGGGGGCCCAGAGTACGAAAAACCGCCCGGTTAAGCCCGATGTCGCCCTCGCCCCCGCACTAACCTCAAGTCGCTGCCGCCGCTTTTCGCTGCTGCCGCCGCTTTTCGCTGCTGCCGCCGCTGTCAGCTGTTTGTTCTGGTTTCACCGCGTTTAAATCGCCCGCGGTGCCTCCGGCTACGCCCCCTCCTCTCCTGATTCGTTGCCGGGAACCTCCGAAAAAGAAGTTTTTCCTCATATTGAAATGGAACTTTCCATGGTTCAGTTTGTGCCCATTGCCCCTTGTCCTGTCACTGGGCACCACTGAGAAGAGTCTGGCTCCATCCTCTTGACACCCGCCCTTAAGGTATTTCTAAGTGTTGCTAAGATCCCCCCTTAGTCTTCTATTCTCCAGGCTCAACAGACGCAGCGCCCCCAGTCTCTACTTGTAAGAGAGGTGCTCCAGTCCTCTGATCATCTTTGTAGCCCTCCACTGGACTCTCTCCAGTAGTTCCTTATCTTTCTTGAACTGTGGGGCCCAGAACTGGACACAGTACTCTAGGTGTGGCCTCAGTAGGGCAATGTAGAAGGGGAGGATAACATCCCTTGACCTGCTGGGCACACTCTTCCTAATGCACTCCAGGACACCATTGGCCTTCCTGGCCACAAGGGCACATTGTTGACTCATGGTGAACTTGTTGTCCACCAGGACTCCCAGGTCCTTCTCTGCAGAGCTGCTTTCCAGCAGGTCAACCCCCAACCAGTACTGGTGCATGGGGTTATTTCTCCCTAGGTGCAGGACCCTACGCTTGCCTTTGTTGAACTTCATGAGGTTCCTCTCCGCCCAACTCTCCAGTCTGTCCAGGTCTTGCTGAATGGCAGCACAGCCTTCTGGTGTATCGGCCACTCCTCCCACTTTTGTGTCATCAGCAAACTTGCCGAGTGTACACTCTGTCCCTTCATCCAGGTCATTGACGAATAAGTTAAACAGGACTGGACCCAGTACTGACCCCTGGGGAACACTGTTAGCTACAGGCCTCCAACTAGACTCAGCACCACTGATCACAACCCTCTGAGCTCTGCCATTCAGCCAGTTCTCAATCCACCTCACTGTCCACTCATCTAACACACACTTCCTGAGCTTTCCTATGAAGATCTTGTGGGATTCAGTGTTAAAAGCCTCACTGAAGTCAAGGCAGACAATCATGGAAACCCTCAGAAATCTACTGATGCTCTTACAACCTTCCATACAGTCTTTGTCCAAGTATATTCACCTGGGGCCTTTGCTCCAAAATAACATTCATGACTAAGTTCTTAGCTCTACTTTGGTCTCTTTACCACCTTCTGTTTAACAAACAAGCTTGAAAACTGTTGAATCATTTTCTGCCTAACTAGCTTTGGCTTAGCATACAACTCTGAAAGAACTGCAGCTCAGGACTAGCTTAGCAGCCCCAGTTTTGTACCAAAGTAAGCGACTTCCTGGGTAGAAAAATTGCAAAGGGGTTCTCCTCACGTCTGCCTGTTGGACTGTTGTGTCTGCACTATCATTTTAAAGAGGCTGAGTTCAAACCCAGATTTGCTTATGGCCCCACTCTGATGGCTGTCAGGAAAGTATATGGGCTGGCTCAGGGGGATGAAAACTTCAGCTGCATGCTGTGCTCTGCAATATGTATGTTTGCAGCAGGGTCAGGTCCCCTTCAAACAGGCTTCAGCTGACTGCCTTCAATTTGCTCTTGCAGTGATGGTCTGGGACTAAAGCTCTGACTTGAACTGTGGAGCAGGGATCACATGAGATTTGAAGGTAGTTTGGTTTTGGGATGCTTCAAGAGCCAAGGGTGAGTATGGTGCTAGCTCATGGAAGAAGAGACTGTTCCAGAGAGCAGCAAAATCAGTTTCTGAATAAATGGGGGTGGAGGCAATGTGTCTATGCAACAGATTTTTTCTTTGCCCACGAGAAAATCACTTCATCTTTCTTGGTGTAGTGAAATGGATTTAACTGCTCACAGTGAACAGACAGGACTGATTTATGTTTTCTGAAGAATTTCATGCAAGCTGCCAGTTTTTCCATTTTACCCATTTTTTTCAGCACCTTCTGACTGTAAAACTGGCTGAATTGTGCAGAGCCATCATATGACCCAGGTGAGGGCAGAGTTAGGGCCTGACACAGATGGGGGTTTCCTCGATCATCCTTTTAAAGCAGACCCATCACAGAAGAAAGGTCCTTCTAAAGCAGAACTATCACAAGAGGACTCGGACGTAGAGATAACCTACCACTCCTTATCCCTGAAGGACCTGAGAAATATAAGGAAAGACTTCAGCCGTTATGACGGTGAGCCTATTATTACCTGGTTGCTCCGATGCTGGGATAATGGGGCAGATAGTATGCAATTAGATGGCAGAGAAGCCAGACAGTTGGGATCCCTGTCCAGAGATGGTGGTATTGATAAGGCGCTCGCAAGAAAGTCAAACACTATCAGTCTCTGGAGGCGACTCTTGTCAGCTGTAAAGAGCAGGTATCCCTATAAAGATGATGTTATGAGCCACCTAAGCAAATGGACCACTATAGAAAAAGGTATTAACTACCTTAGAGAACTAGCTGTGCAAGAGATCATTTATAGACACCCTCAGGACATTGTAGATCCTGTAGATCCTGATGAAGTGGAATGCAACTGATCCATGTTCCGGAAGGTTGTGAAGAATGCTTCACCAACATATACCCATACATTGTCAATATTAGTATGGGGAGAAGATGCTATGGCAAGATCTAGTGTGGGCGAAATGGCTAACTGTATGCGACAGTATGAAGAGAGTATTTCTTCCCCACTGCAGGCATGCATCTCGGCTGTGGAAAAACTGACTAAGGAGAACAAGGACTCATTTAGACAACTGTCAGACAAACTGTCCAGGATCGAGAATAAACTTGACTCTCTACCTACATAGGCCCGTGTTGCAGCTGTTAGGAGAAAATGCTCTCCTACAGGACCAGCTCAAAGGAAACGGAACACATCACGAGGTATCCTGTGGTTTGCCCTGCGTGGTTATGGGGAGGACATGAGCAGATGGCATGGACAACCTACCAGTACCCTACAGGCACGAGTACGTGAGTTGCAAGCTAAAAGAAATACCAGAGAGAATTTTTCTAGAAGGATGGCTGCTCCAGTTACCAGTGAGCAGGACCCCAGTCAGGGTAGATGGGCCTCAAATTCCTTTTTCCCAAGTGTGAATAGGAGAAATGAAGGTCCAGTCCCTGTGAGCAGCACGAATCCATTTCTTAATTGAGGTGACACGTGCTGAAGAAGCCCCACCATGTAATGAATTACCAGAGGATGAGAAGCAGTATGCCCTGTTCACCGATGGATCCTGCCGTCTTGTAGGAAAGCATTGGAAGTGGAAAGCTGCTGTATGGAGTCCCATACGACGAGTCACGGAAGCCACAGAAGGACAAGGTGAATCAAGTCAATTCACAGAGGTAAAAGCCATCCAGCTGGCTTTAGACATTGCTGAACGAGAAAAGTGGTCAAGGCTGTATCTTTATACTGACTCATGGATGATAACAAATGCCTTGTGGGGGTGGTTAAAGCAGTGGAAGCGAAGCAAGTGGCAGCGCAAAGGTAAACCTATTTGGGCTGCTGAATTTTGGCAAGATATTGCTGCTCGGCTAGAGAAACTAGTCGTGAAGGTACGTCATGTAGATGCTCACGTACCTAAAAGTCGGGCAACTGAGGAACATCGAAACAACCAACAAGTGGATCAAGCTGCTAAAGTGTTCCAAATAGATTTGGACTGGGAACATAAAGGTGAACTATTTTTAGCTCGGTGGGCTCACAACACTTCAGGTCATCAAGGGAGAGATGCAACATACAGATGGGCTCGTGACCGAGGGGTGGACTTAATCATGGACTCTATTGCACAGGTTATCCATGATTGTGAAACATGCGCTGCAATTAAGCAAGCCAAACGGTTAAAACCTTTGTGGTATGGGGGGCGGTGGTTGAAATATAAATATGGGGAGGCCTGGCAAATTGACTATATCACACTCCCTCAAACCCGCCAGGGTAAACGCCATGTGCTTACCATGGTGGAGGCGACCACCGGATGGTTGGAAACATACTCTGTGCCCCATGCCACTGCCCGGAACACTATTCTGGGCTTTGAAAAGCAAATCTTGTGGCGACACGGCACACCAGAGAGAATTGAGTCGGACAATGGGACTCATTTCAAAAACAGTCTCATAGACAACTGGGCCAAAGAGCATGGCATCGAATGGGTATATCACATCCCCTATCATGCACCAGCCTCTGGGAAAATTGAACGGTATAATGGGCTGTTAAAAACTACCCTGAAAGCAATGGGGGGTGGAACCTTTGAAAACTGGGATAAGCATCTGGCACAAGCTACCTGGTTAGTTAACACCAGGGGATCTATCAATCGAGCTGGCCCTGCTCAGTCAGACCTTCTACATACAGTAGAAGGGGATAAAGTCCCTGTGGTACATGAAAGGGATCTATTGGGAAAAACTGTCTGGATTTTTCCTGCAACGGGCAAAGGTAAACCCATTCGTGGGATTGCTTTTGCTCAGGGACCTGGATGTACTTGGTGGGTGATGTTGCAAGATGGTGAAGTCCGATGTGTCCCTGAAGGTGATCTGATTCTGGGTGAGAATACTTAATTCTGAACTGTATGTTGTTGCTGCATAAGTGTCTTTCAGGTTAAGACAGTGGTGATGAGACCGGAGCTAGCTTCATCAAGTGGCATCCAGTAACCTCCTCGAGTCTGACATCTTTAACCTGCAACCCGTGGGCACGAACCATGACAAAAGAGAGACTGCTAGCCAGAGAGACTGCTGAGAGACTGCTAGCCAGATGTAAACCCACAATCCTGAACTAAATGAACTTAATGAACTTTTTGTATAGAGATGAATCATAAACTAGTGATATGTGTATATATATTTGAAAATGAAAAGGTAGTGGTGATCTGAGTATGACATGAATGGTATGGAATAAGGGGTGGAATGTCCTGGTTTGGCCCAAACCAGGCCAATTAGTCTTAGAGAAACCAAGGTCACTGCTAAATTCCTCACTGATTACGAGTGAAGAGCCGAAGGGGGGTCGCACCTGCAGGGAGGAACAGACAGGGCAGGTGACCCAAGATTGACCAACGAGGTATTCCATCCCATACACGTCATTCTCACTTTCCTATTTATCACTAACCCACTGCCTCCTGGAGGTGGGGCCCAGGAGGGAGGGGCCCTCCTGTCTCCCACTGATTGGTACCAGCTTTGCCAATTCTCCAGTTAAAAGCCTGCAGGTGTGATGGCAGGGGAGCTACTGCATTTTCCCCTCTGCCCGTGCTGGGGGGTGCAACTTTGCCTGAGGAGGATTTCCAAGCTCTCGATCTTGGTTTTGTATATATTTGTATATATTTGATTGTTTCTATTATTATTATTATTATTATTATACTCTTTTTCATTATTATAGTTTATTAAAACTGTTTTAACTTTCCAACCCATAAGTCTCTCTCCCTTTTCCCTTTCCCTTTCCCTTCAGGTGGGGGAGGGGAGGGTTAACAGAGAGCGTATGCCACCGGGTTAATAGCCAGCCCAGCTTTAAACCGTGACAAAAGTCTAACCAAAACCCAAGGCTGACAACAAGATAATGACTTATACAAACACAGCTGAAACATGGAGAGAAAGGTTGCTCACCTGGGGAATGAGTCACATGGAAGAAGACTGGGGGTTTATATTCCTTATAATAAAGTCAAGGTCTGCTAACAACACTGCAGGAGACATGCTAAAGAGGCTTTTATAGAGACACTAGTGAAATAGAAATGTCATGACCCAAGAATCCAGGGGAGGAAGAGAATTGGAACATTGTCCTCTTTATGCCTCCTGTAAAGACGAGAATACTTTTGGGAGTGGCTTTTACCACTGGCACAAAAAACAACTTATGTAAAGAAAAAAAAAAAGGCTCTTCCTAAGTTCTCTGACTTCCTAAGGCTGGATGATCCAGATCCAGCAGCTAGTATCATAAGCTACTATGTGATGCCAGTGATGCAAGTTGAACAATGAAGTATAAGATTTAAACAAACTGTGCATAATTATTTTATTTTAGAAATTTTCAGATGTCTCTTGAAATTCTCCATTATACCAAAAAATTGCCAAATTCATTAGCATTAAATGCATATCTGAAATGCAAAGCCATCAAATATTGGATAAAAATATTCACTCCATTTCAGGTACCTTGCAGACGAAGTGCCAGACTTAAATCATAAGTTTCATTTATGCCAATGAGTTTTCAAAGAGAAATTATGGCCTTTAATAAAATAATATGATACCTAACTCTTATATGGTGCTTTTTTCAACCGTACATGTCACAATGCTTTAGAAAGGAAGTCAACATCATTAAAATTAACGATCAGGTTTAGAAATGAGTGACTAAGGTATCACATATTCAGAAATGATTGCAAAATTGGTTGCTGTGTGCCTGCATGCAGACAGAGCACTAAGACTAAGGCACAAAACTATTGTTTGTTTTCCAAAACACATGGTGATGTGATGGGTGAGTGGGAGAAAACATAGTTTCTCCCAAATATCTCCTTTCATAGGATACTACTGGAACACTGCTTGTTTTCTGGGTCCACTACTGATTTTTACACTGGCTACTTTTTTAGCATTTCTGCAGTTGCTTTTTCATTCTCTCATTTTCTCTGAATGACGTTGCTGTCTGTCCTCTTTCAGAGTAGCTAGGTAACTGCTAGAAAAAAAGAAGAAAAAAAAAAAGGATCATTCTAGTATATGTAAGCATACAAAAATAACACCTGGAAAACAATATTCTTTATGTTTCTCCTTCACTCAAGTGCTAACCCTCTCTATGTGGGGTAGAGGCAGTAAGTCACAGCAAGTCTTATAAAAATGGCTTTCTCGGAGGCATTTGCAGAACTATGACACTTATTTTTGCCAGCTCCTTAAAAAATGGAGGGCTGTAGCAGCACACAAGAACATGTATGTCTTCATGCACACACATTCCCACACATGTGTGCTAACCTTGCTTTTAATATTTGCAAAGGCTGAAAATGTAGGAAGGCATCCACTCTGTAGATAACCCATTATTACCCCTTCAAGCTTGTGAGGCAGATATGGGTCATTTTCACAGGGTTTGAATGAGCATATCCTTTACATCAACCATTTTTTTTCTTTACGTTATAACTTTTCCTGGCAAGAAAAGGTGGAATACTTTGTTAGATTTATGGCAAAGGAAAGGAAAAAAAACCACAAACACTTTCTACTGCTAATTTTCTTTTACAGAAATAAAATTAATATAAGTATCTGCTATTCTCTGTGTCGATAAACTGCTGCTTTAAATTCAATCAGCCAGTCCTCACTGTAAGCAAGAGCCATGTCAACAGTTCATTCTGTCTTGAATTCCTTTTGAATAAAATGCATTATTGAAGCTTATAGTATGTGGTGGTTGAGAAAGAAAGAAAGAAAGGAAAAAAGAAAGATGTAAATGCCCATAATAAAAAGGATATTACTTTTTTTAACAAAAATTTGCCCACATTAATCAATGTCATTGAAATTCAGCGTGCTTTAAGGTATAAATGCTTGAAAGGTGCTTTTAAGATGCAAAGAAATAGGTAGCTAGGTAACCTAAAGAACAAAAGGAAAAGAAGGCAGACAATTGTCATGGGACCTGTCAGACTATTAGTGATACCAATGGAAACAAATTTTATATGAGTCACCAAAAATATCTTTGGGTATCTTTAAAGATATTATTTGTGGTTAGTAACTTTTCTCACATTCTTCACCTCCCCATAATGAAATAACTGGAGATTTGATAGAATCCCTTAATCATACACTACCTAACAATTCCCCCCTTGCTAATTATGAAAAATAAGAGGAAAACCCCAGTCAATTAATCTCTAGTTTGCTTTGAGGTTCATATTAAGAATATTCTTAGTGACCACACCCTAAATGTTCAAAAATGCCAGCTGTCAACAACAGGGTACTTGGCTAGAAATGCACATGGCTTTCACATGATTGCAAATCCTCTGTTACTTACAGTAATGAAAGATTCAAACAGCTGCGTAAGACAGTGCACATTTTCATGAGGCTGAATATTTAACCTTATTTCTCTTGTTTGTGTTACTGAATGATCCAGCTGTGCAAATTATACTGCAGTTTCATTTAATGTTTTATAACATAGACACTCTCTCATGAGACGGAAATCATAAACACTTATATTAGGTAGTATCATCTAAACCCACCACCAGCAATGCACTTTTTCCAAACGTCCAAGGATACCAACTCGGCGTTACAATCACGTCATTTCTGCCTTTTCTCCCCTCCCTGCCTCCCTCTCCCCACTCAAAGGCTCAAAACAAGCAAAAATCCTCTAACATCCTTTGACTGAGAGTTTGTTTGGTTGGTTTTTGTACTTATGTTTTCTCATTGTACAAGTCCAAGCAAGATGTGGTCCCACTTAATTTCATTATAGTGGCTAATTATGACAATAACAATCAATAAAAACCCAGAAACCTTCTGGTATACTGCACTTGAAATGAGAGGCAGCTGAACAGGAAATATAGTAATGCAGTTAGAGATGGAAAATCACTCCTGGGTTTCAATCCTTCTTGTATTAAAGCAAATAACTGTTGTATTTTTTACTCACTTCACTTTCTTCAGAGTATACAATTACAGGCAATACAGTATTGCACACAGGAAAGAAGAGGCGCTAAACACCTCACTGTGTTACCTGGGTGCTTGTACTGTTCTTATATAAGTATAATTCTCAAATAAGTATAATCAGATACAGGTGTATAGACTATAATCAGATACAGGTGTATAGATCTACAGCTGACCCCTCTCAGCATTTGTTTGACAAATACATGCCCAGCCTGCTTACACTCTGAGAAGATGGGAAACTATTTTGCTATACTTAACAGAACACCAAACTTATTGCCATGCTAATTATGAACACATCTTGTTATCAGCTTGAAATGGAAAGGTGAGCCTGTGCCTGCCTCTGAACGATGGTGCAGACCCACCACCATAAGTTGGTGTGGAACAGGACCAGGCAATGTGTGATCACTCAATAGATAAAACGTGAGGACACATGTCTCACCTTGTGCTCATGCCTCTTGAGCCCAGGGCATATTTCAGAAAGATAAAGCCAAGAAAAATTAAGTAATCGACTGCCTTCAGAATGAAGAAGAACTGAAAATCTCTACCCCAGCAGATATGCATGAGGAGGAATAAATGGCCAGTGTGGATTTTTGTGATAAGGACTTTATGTCACTGGCTTTGCTGCTGGTTTGCACAGTTAGAGTGGAGTGATTTTAAAAGCCCATGAATATATCTGCTATAACACCCAAGTCAATTACAGCTTTAACTCATTTCAGACAGCTGACTGCAGATGGTGGTGCTCAGGTACCTCTGACTGAATACAACTGGTTTTGGCATCATGACAGCTAGACATGAAATAAACCCTAATCACATTCAGCCAACAAGTGGATCACAAGTAATGGAAGGCACAGAGCAAGGCAATCTGGCCAGTCATCAAAGTCAATCAGCTAAACTCAGCCTCCATAATCATGTTCAGACACAATAAAATATCCCAAGATATTCCAGTGAAAGGCAGACCCAAATTCTGCCTTTACCCATAAAATGTAAATATTTCAAAGAGTAAAATAATGTAGCTGCCAAGTCTGTTGAAGAACGATCAGCTCCCAGCATGTATTCTTCCATTGACTGTGTGATGCACAGTGGAGGCTGACAAGGCATAATATTCTTGAATCTCACTCCCATGTCTTCACCCCTTCCTACTGCCAAGGACCTTTTTATATATAACATTTACTGAAAAGTTTTAGGCTTCGTAGATGTTTTCTTTGTCTCTGATACTGAAAAAGTTTTACTTGCTCTTCTATACTGTATTGTTGATACTACCAACATAGGATCACTCTTTCTTAGAGAAGGATGAATATTATTGAAAGAGAACTAAATAGATGCCAAAGAAGTTTCCCCCCTCCGTAAAGGACAAGTGCTTTAGCTCCAGAAATGGACAAGGTGTGTAAGATAAAGTAGAATTTAGTTCCTCTGCTTGACTTAGTCAAAATTGTCTACTGCTTGTGTGGGTTTTTTCAGCATCTTTAATTCAAGCAAAATTAAGATCCCTACTTTGTTCTCTGTCTCTGTTTCTTATGTACACAGAAAAAAGGAAGGTATATAAACCATTCAGGCACATGCAAAATATATATATTTTTAAAAATCTTCTGATGAAATTGTTGCTACCTGGAATGGTAGTAATATTTTATTTATTCATAGTTACTTGCTTTGGGGATCAATAGAGCTCTAGTGTCATGTAAGTTAAAGTCAGAAGCATTAGCATTTTCCTAGAAGAAAACTCAGAGACCATGTATATTTCAGTTTTAATGGCACTATTCCTAATTAAGCTATTCTCTGGTTTAAATATTCATTTCTAATTTACATGGCTATAGCTATGGGAAGAGCCTTTTCAGAGAAGGGACACATAGAAAGAAAAAAAATCTTGCCTAGTCACTTACAGTTAAAATTTTCAAATTTTATATTCAGTGAAAAATCAATACAGGACATGAGTATTGTATTGTTTTCTAGAAGCACCAAGTTTCAAGCCTAGACATATCTCCTGCAAAGCAGAAACTGTACAGTAATTTTATCACAAAAGATACTGTAGGAAGGTGGTGCAGTAACTAAGGAACACATTTTAGTGTTGCAAAAAAACCCGCTGTAGGAATAATGGGACTGAAATATGAAAGCCATTTTTAGGCCTGGTAATAATTTCTGTCAGAGTGTGCTCCAATATGAAAAGGAAACTCATTGATTATTACTATTATTGATTATAATACTCGAGTATGAATTGATAAACAACTGAGCTGCCTTTTTTGGCTTGGAATATCGGTATCATGAAGTCTTAGTTCAAGTGCAAAGTGTGGACATCTTACAAAATAAAATGGCAATATTATCTCATCCAAACTTTGCTTTTAATGCTACAGACTACATTTCTGTGAAATTCAAGATAAATTAGACAGTAATTTATCATTCATCAAACATCCAGAATGTGAATAGCCTAAGATTAGTCCAGTGTCTTGACGTTCATTCAAACCACTTGGTAATCAGAAGTTTAGGTTTCCAATAAA
The DNA here is from genome assembly GCF_013368605.1 of Nyctibius grandis. Classification (NCBI taxonomy): domain Eukaryota; kingdom Metazoa; phylum Chordata; class Aves; order Nyctibiiformes; family Nyctibiidae; genus Nyctibius; species Nyctibius grandis. The sequence goes on from NC_090659.1 coordinate 110,554,712, forward strand.
TAGAACTTTTAGTACAATAATTGTGATACAGTTGTGAGATGGTTATGAAATTATCAAAAGCAGTCTCCATTTATCTATTATACTCATAAGATTCCTATTATTGTACCTGAATGCCTCACAATCTTCAAAATACAGTAGAATAAAAGAGGCCGTAAGAGGTCACTTCGACTTCTCTGTTACAAAGACTGGATCCACTGTAACTATGGTATTTATGACATGTTTGTCTTAAAAGTTTCAACGATGGAGCTTCCTCAACCTTCCTAGGTAATTGATTCAAGTGTTTACAGAATCACAGAATGTTAGGGATTGGAAGGGACCTCGAAAGATCATCTAGTCCAATCCCCCTGCCGGAGCAGGATTACCTAGATCACGTCACACAGGAACGCATCCAGGCGGGTTTTGAATGTCTCCAGAGAAGGAGACTCCACAACCTCTCTGGGCAGCCTGTTCCAGTGTTCAGTTACCCTCACCGTAAAGAAGTTTTTCCTCATATTTATGTGGAACCTCCTGTGTTCCAGCTTGCACCCACTGCCCCTTGTCCTGTCAAGGGATGTCACTGAGAGAGCCTGGCTCCATCCTCATGACACTTGCCCTTTACATATTTATAAACATTAATGAGGTCACCCCTCAGTCTCCTCTTCTCCAAGCTAAAGAGACCCAGCTCCCTCAGCCTCTCCTCATAAGGGAGATGTTCCACTCCCTTAATCATCTTCGTGGCTCTGCGCTGGACTCTCTCTAGCAGTTCCCTGTCCTTCTTGAACTGAGGAGCCCAGAACTGGACACAATATTCCAGATGCGGCCTCACCAGGGCAGAGTAGAGGGGGAGGAGAACCTCTCTTGACCTGCTAACCACACCCCTTCTAATACACCCCAGGATGCCATTGGCCTTCTTGGCCACAAGGGCACACTGCTGGCTCATGGTCATCCTGCTGTCCACTAGGACCCCCAGGTCCCTTTCCCCTACGCTGCTCTCCAACAGCTCTGCCCCCAACTTGTACTGGTACATGGGGTTCTTCTTGCCCAGATGCAGGACTCTACACTTGCCCTTGTTATATTTCATTAAATTTCTTCCCGCCCAACTCTCCAGCCTGTCGAGGTCTCTCTGAATGGCTGCGCAGCCTTTCATTGTGTCAGCCACTCCTCCCAGTTTTGTGTCATCAGCGAACTTGCTGACAGCGCGCTCTAATCCCTCATCCAAGTCATTAATGAATATATTGAATAGTACTGGTCCCAGTACCGACCCTTGAGGGACTCCGCTAGACACAGGCCTCCAACTGGACTCTGTCCCATTGACCACCACTCTCTGGCTTCTTTCCTTCAGCCAGTTCACAATCCACCTCACTACCCGATCATCCAGACCACACTTCCTCAGTTTAGCTGCGAGGATGCTGTGGGAGACCGTGTCAAACGCTTTACTGAAATCGAGATAGACCACATCCACAGCTTTACCATCATCTATCCACCGGGTTACGTCCTCATAAAAGGCTATCAAGTTGGTTGAGCATGACTTCCCCTTGGTGTAGCCATGCTGAGTGCCCCTAATGATCCTCCTATCCTTGATGTGCCTAGAGACATCACCAAGGACGAGTTGTTCCATCACCTTTCCGGGGATGGAGGTGAGGCTAACCGGTCTATAGTTACCCAGGTCCTCCTTCTTGCCCTTTTTGAAGACTGGAGTGACATTCGCTTTCCTCCAGTCCTCAGGCACCTCTCCCGTTGCCCACGACTTAGCAAAGATGATGGAGAGTGGCCTAGCAATGACTTCCGCCAGCTCCCTCAGCACCCGTGAGTGCGTCCCATCGGGGCCCATGGATTTATGGATGTCCAGATTGCTTAATTGGTCCCTGACCCAGCCCTCATCAACCAAGACAGACTCCTCCTCTATCCTGACTTCTTCTGGGGCCTCAGGGGTCCAGGACTCCTCAGGACAGCCTCCAACAGTATAGACAGAGGCAAAGAAGGCATTCAGTAACTCCGCCTTCTTTTTATCCTCTGTCTCCAGGGCACCCACCTCATTCATCAGTGGGCCTACATTGCCTCTAGTGTTGGTCTTATATGCAATGGATTCGAAGAAGCCCTTTCTTTAGTCCTTGACCTCTCTTGCAAGGTTTAATTCTAAGGAGGCCTTAGCTTTCCTAGTTCACAGAATCACAGTGTCAACCAGGTTGGAAGAGACCTCAGGGATCATCGAGTCCAACCGTTGCCCTGACACCACCATGTCAACTAGACCATGGCACTAAGTGCCACGTACAGTCTTTTCTTAAACACAGCCAGAGATGGTGACTCCACCACCTCCCTGGGCAGCCCATTCCAATGTCTAATAACCCTTTCTGAAAAGAAATTCTTCCTAATGTCCAACCTGAACCTCCCCTGGCGAAGCTTGAGGCTGTGTCCTCTTGTCCTATCGCTAGCTGCCTGGGAGAAGAGGCCAACTCCCACTTCACTACAACCTCCCTTCAGGTAGTTGTAGACTGCAATAAGGTCACCTCGGAGCCTCCTCTTCTCCAGGCTAAACAACCCCAGCTCCCTCAGCTGTTCCTCATAGGACAGACCCTCCAGACCCTTCACCAGCTTGGTCGCCCTCCTCTGGACTTGCTCCAACACCTCAACATCTTTCTTGAAGTGCGGGGCCCAGAACTGGACACAGTACTCAAGGTGCGGCCTCACCAGTGTCGAGTACAGAGGGATGATCACTTCCCTAGACCGGCTGGCTACACTATTCCTAATAGAGGCCAGGATGCCATTGGCCTTCTTGGCCACCTGGGCACACTGCTGGCTCATGTTTAGCCGGCTGTCGATCAGCACCCCCAGGTCTCTTTCCAGCGGGCCGCTTTCTAACCACTCTTCCCCCAGCCTGTAGAGCTGCATGGGGTTGTTGTGGCCAAAGTGTAAGACCCGGCACTTGTTCTTGTTGCACCTCATGCCGTTGGTCTCGGACCATCTATCTAACCTGTCCAGATCCCTCTGTAGGGACTTCCTACCCTCCAGCAGATCAACACTCCCACCCAGCTTGGTGTCATCTGCAAATTTGCTGAGGGTGCACTCAATCCCTACGTCTAGATCATCTATAAAGATATGGAACAGCACCGGCCCCAGAAATGAGCCCTGGGGAACACCGCTAGTGACCGGCTGCCAGTTGGACTTTGCCCCATTCACCACCACTCTCTGGGCTCGGCCATCCAGCCAGTTTTTAACCCATTGAAGAGTCCACCCATCCAAGCCCCGGGCAGCCAGTTTGTCTAGGAGGATGCTGTGGGAGACAGTGTCGAATGCCTTACTGAAGTCTAGATAGATAGACTACATCCACAGCCCTGCCCTCATCTACTAAGCGGGTCACTTGGTCATAGAAGGAGACCAGGTTGGTCGAGCAGGACCTGCCTTTCATGAATCCATGTTGACTGGCCCCGATGCCCTGATTGTCCTGCATGTGCTGTGTAATGGCACTCAGGATGATCTGTTCCATCACCTTGCCTGGCACCAAGGTCAGGCTGACAGGCCTATAGTTCCCTGGATCATCCTTCCGACCCTTCTTGTAGATGGGCGTTACATTTGCTAATTTCCAGTCAGCTGGAACTTCTCCAGTTAACCAGGACTGCCAGTAGATAATCGAGAGTGGTTTGGCAAGTTCATTTGCCAGTTCTTTCATAACTCTGGGGTGAATCCCACCCGGGCCCATAGCCTTGTGGGTGTCCAACTGGCACAGCAAGTCACTAACCATCTCCTCCTGGATCATGGGAGGTTCACACAGCCCCCCATCCCTAACTTCAGGCTCTGGGGGCCGAGTCTCCTGAGGACAACCGGTCTTAACATTAAAGACCGAGGCAAAGAAGGCATTGAGCACCTCTGCCTTTTCCTCATCCCCTGACACTACACTACCCTCCTCATTCAGCAAGTGGTGGAGGCTCTCCTTGACCCTTCTTTTGCTGTTGATGTATTTGTAAAAGCTTTTTTTTGTTATCTTTGACTGTAGCAGCCATATCAAGCTCTAATTGAGGTTTGACCCTTCTAATCTTCTCCCTACACGACCTGGCCACGTCCCTATAGACCTCCCAAGTTACCCGACCCTTCTTCCAGAGCAAATAGGCTCTCTTTTTTTCCTTAAGTTCTAACCTAAGTTCTCTGTTTAACCAGGACAGTCTTTTTTCCCGACGGCTTGTATTCCTACAGACTGGGACAGCCTGCTCCTGAATATTTAGCAATTCCCTTTTGAAGCATGTCCAGCCTTCCTGGACTCCTTTGCCCTCCAGGACCGACTCCCAAGGGACTCTGTCCACCAGCCTCTTAAACAGGCTAAAGTCAACCCGCTGGAAATCTAGGGCAGAAGTTCTACTCTTGCCCCTCCTTACTTCCCCCACTATCGAAAACTCTAACATTTCGTGGTCGCTACTCCCAAGACGGCCACTGACCCTCACATCTCCCACTAGTCCTTCTCTGTTCACAAACAACAGGTCAAGCAGGGCCCCTCCTCTAGTGGGCTCATTTACCACTTGCATGAGGAAGTTGTCCTCCACACATGCGAGGAACCTCCTAGATTGCTTCCTCTCTGCCATGTTGTATTTCCAGCAGACATCCGGCAAGTTGAAGTCGCCCACGAGTACAAGGGCCGGTGACTGGGCGGCTTCTGACAGCCGCTTATAAAACGCCTCATCCGCCTGCTCATCCTGGTTGGGTGGTCTATAACACACTCCCACTGTAATGTCCTCCCTGCCGACCTTCCCCCTGATCTTCATCCATAAACATTCAACCTTGTCATCCTCACCATCTTCCTCAATTTCAACACAGTCCAAGCACTCCCTAACATACAGCGCTACCCCACCGCCTCTCCTGCTTCGCCTGTCTCTCTTAAAGAGCTTATAGCCATCCATAGCTGCACTCCAGTCATGAGAGTCATCCCACCACGTTTCTGTGATGGCAACCACATCATAACCTTCCTGCTGTACAGTGGCTTCTAGCTCTTCCTGTTTGTTGCCCATACTGTGTGCATTGGTGTAAACACACTTCAGCTGGGCTAGCGGCCTTGCCCCCGACACAGGCCTGTCACCCCTAGGTTCATTTGTGGCTGCCCTGGTCTTATCCCCCTCCCCCATCGAACCTAGTTTAGAGACCTCTTGATCAGCCCTGCCAACTTCTGGGCCATAACCCTTTTCCCCTTCTGATTCAGCTGTTCCCCATCCGGCATAAGCAGGCCCGGTGCCATGAAAGCCGCCCCGTGGTCAACAAACCCAAAATCCCACCTACGGCACCAGTCTCTTAGCCACATATTAATCTGTTGTACTTTTATAAGTATATATAAGTATAGTTGCCTCCCTACATCCTCTGACAACAGACTTATATTCCTCCCAAGTGGCCAGCCCCTCCTTCCATGATCTGTACACTCTCTTCTTCCTCTTGAGTTTGCCCAGCAGTTCCCTGTTTAACCATGCAGGTTTCCTGCTACCCTTTCTTGACTTCCTACCTCACTGGATGCTCTGATCTTGAGCTCGGAAGAAGCAGTCCTTGAATGCTAACCAACTATCTTGGGCCCCCTTACCTTCTAGTACCCTGCCCCATGGGATTGCCCCTAGCAATTGCTTGAAAAGGCCAAAGTTGGCCCTCCTGAAGTCCAGGGTTGTGATTCTGCTAGCTATTCTGTTCCTGCCACATGAGATCCTGAACTCTACCATCTCATGGTCACTACAACCAAGGCTGCCCTCAACCTTCACCGCTTCAACCAGACCCTCCTTGTTAGTGAGGATCAGATCCAGCAGCGCTCCTCTCCTAGTTGGCTCATCCACCATTTGCATCAGAAAGTTATCATCAATGCACTGGAGGAATCTCCTGGACTGAGGATGGCTAGCTGAGTAGGCCTCCCAGCAAATATCAGGGTAGTTGAAACCCCCCACTACAACCAGGCCCTGTAATTGTGAGACTGCTCTCAGCTGCCTGTAGAAGGCCTCATCACCCTCCTCATCCTGATCCGGTGGCCTGTAATAGACACCCACAACAGTATCACCCCTGCCAGCCTGCCCCTTAATTCGCACCCACAAACTCTCAACTCGCTCCTGATCCGCCCCTGGACAGAACTCAATACATTCTAGCTGCTCACTCACATAAAGAGCAACTCCACCACCTCTCCTTAGCGGCCTGTCTTTCCTGAACAGGACATAGCCATCCATGACCACATTCCAGTCATGCGAGGTGTCCCACCAAGTCTCTGTAATTGCCACTAGATCATAGCCCCCCGACCGAACACGGATTTCTAACTCCTCCTGTTTATTCCCCATGCTGCGTGCTTTGGTGTGCAGGCGTTTCAGGGAGCGAGCTGAGCACACCGATTTCACCCTAGGGGGATGGGAGGCCTCCTGGTCTACCTCAACACTAGAGCGTTGCCCCAGTGGTGCAAGCCCAGCTACTACCCCATCCCCCTTCGAATCTAGTTTAAAGCTCTCCGAATGAGCCCTGCTAATTCCTGTCCCAGAACCCTTTTGCCCCTACGAGATAGACCTTTCCCACCTATTACTGTCAGGCCTGGTGTCTTATAATACCAGCCATTATCAAAGAATCCAAAGCCCTGCCTGTAGCACCAGTCTCAGCCAGGCATTAATAGAGAGAATACTACTATTTCATCCCATGTCATCACCCGAAAATGGAAGGAGGGAGGAGAAAACAACTTGTGCCCCAGACTCTTTCACCAACTGTCCTAAGGCCTTGAAGTCTTTCTTCATCCCCCTCAGACTACGGGATGCAGCTTCCTCCCCACCTGTCTGGAGATCAGTAGCGGGTAGTAGTCTGTGGCCTTCACCAGGTTGGGGAGTTTCCTGGTGATATCCCTGATTTGGGCTCCAGGTAGACTGCAGACCTCCCTGTGATGGGGGTCAGCTCTGCATATTGGGCCCTCAGTTCCCTTTAGGAGTGAGTCTCCAACAACTAGAACTCTTCTCTTCTTCCTTGTGGAAGAGGTTTCTATATGCCTTACAGGTTTTTCTTACTGTGGTGAGACCTCTGATATAGGTTGCCTCTCCACCACTTCCCCATTGGACCGGCTGTATTCCACCAGGGCCTCATATCTATTTCTTCGAGGCACCTGGGGAGGCGAGGTGGGCAAGGAGGGTGCTTGCCTTTTGCCACGGCCATGAATTTGCCTCCGCTCGCTCCTTTCATTTAGGTTACTGTTTTCCACCTGAGAGGGGCAGAGTACAGGGGTCCCTCGATCCTGGGAGCTATCTGGTAGGTCCTCCTATTTTTATTGCAGGGAGGGCTGAGCCTGGCTCCACCAGTCTATCTCCATTTCAGCCTCCCTAATGCTCCTAAACCTTTCTACTTTGTCTTGAAGCCTTTCAACCTGGCCTTGCAGCTGTGCCGCTTGGCTGAGCAGATCATCTACCTGCTCACAGTGCACACAGCCCCCTGTTACCAGGGAGATGCTGTGGCATTCCCTGCAGCCTGCGACCTGCACAATTGCCTCCTTCCGTGGGAGCTCTGTCTGGGTTCCTACATCCATTTTGGTCTTCTTCCGCCAGGTGGATACCATTGTTCTTTCACTGAGCTGGTATATACCTCCTGGTGACACCCCTGGTTCACAGCTCCCTGGCGCCTTCCTCGCGCGCCCTGCTCGTGCGAACTGCCCCGTGTGAACTGCCGTGCCACGCCTCTGTTTGCCCGAAACTGTTCGCCACGCTCTGGGTCTCTTAGAGCAACCCAGCTCACCTTGTGCACTGGGAGAGAATCAGCGCTCTGCCCAATGACCCTTAGACTTAAAATGGTTGGTTTACTGCCTAACCAAAAAGTACTTCATGGCAATATAAATTCACTGTTTCATGTCCTGTCTCTGGTGATTATTTTGAACAGATTTTGTTCCTCTTTGTGCCAGCTTTTTATGTATTTGAAGGTAGTTATTTCTTCCCTAGACTGAAGAAATTCAGTTCTTTCATGCTGTACTCACATCATGTTCTGTAGCCCTGTGGTCAGACTTATTGCTCTTCTCTGGACCATCCTGGATGGTAATCTCGTGAACTAAATATAGCTGACGTCTGTCCTGAGACAGAATGACTGGCTTCATGTATTTGACATTATACTAACCTCAATAGCAGCCTTCTTCCTTCTTCTTTTTCTGCAGTATGGTGTTATAGTCACTAGCCCACAGACATTGTTGCCTCCTGCATCCTTACTAGGTAAGCTGCATCAATGTGCAAAGGAATTGAAAAATCGTGAGTACAGAGGAAGAGAAGTCAAGAGCACCCCCCAACTCTGTGTGCTGGTGGGAAAAGATGTCCCCTAATGATAAGAGTCACCATTGAGCATGTAAATTTGAGTGCCTTCCTCCTGCTCACACACCTGTAATTAAACCATGGAATTTCATTCCTTTTACCTGTTCTTGTAGATCTATGAAGGTGACACTCCTTGCTTCCACACTTCAGGAGTTGCCTAGAAAATGCTGAGTGTGATATGACTTCAGATTTGTCCCTTAGGTTAAAAGTGGCATATAAATCAGTCTCTCACTTTCCAAACAAGTTCTCCAACTGCTTGTAAAAAAGTTTACTTCCTATGACATTACCAACAGTATCATGTATATGATACTAGCCCCAGATATTTGTAACTCAGGGGCTTCCTGAGCTGGACATGTTTTCTGTGTATAAACTTCAACAGATTAATGTTTCATGAATTTGTCTGAACTCTTCCTGAGCTGAGGTAAAGTCCTAATAGCAGTAATTTCTGGTGACAAGGCATTTACTGTATGTACATGTTACATCTTTTATCTTTTTTTTTTCTTTTCACTTTTATCCTGTCTTTGATGTGTTCTAGCTCATGTGCTGGAAGAAGGACTGAGTATCCAGTTTCTAATAATCTTCTCCAGACCACTACCTCTCTGAGTTTGCCAGAAGAGGACCAAGCTGCTGGTAAGTCAAGGTCAAGAGTGAACTTTTAAAGTGGAGGAAACCCAAGAAGTGTAAAATAACATATAGTTTTCTAGGATCCATCCACTGTGGATAAAGTCACTAAAATTCTACATTCCTAAAGAAAAATTGTGAAAGATAAAGACTGTAATAATACAAGGAGATGGTGAAAAGATGGAACAAATGGATTGCCATATAAAAATAGATTTGGAAAGAAATTTAAGGGTTAGGCACGCAAGTTTCTACATGAAAGTTGGAAGTCTAAATAGCAAGATGGGAGCATAGCTTTGAATAAAACAAATGTTGGAAACTTGGTGGAAGACAAATAGTAGCACATACTGTTACCAGAATACAACATATGTAAGGGACCTAAAACAAGCTGTGCAGTATATGGCTTTGAAAAATGTCAATCCTTATGATTTTTTGTGTTTCCAGAAGAAAAGAATATTTAGTTTCCGATTAATTTATTTCCCCATATCATAGAATCATAGAATGGTTTCAGCTGGAAGGGACCTTAAAGATCATCTAGTTCCAACCCCCCTGCCTCAGGCAGGGACACCCTTCCACTAGACCAGGTTGCTCAAAGCCTCATCCAATCTGGCCTTAAACACTGCCAGGGAGGGGACATCCACAACTTCTCTGGGTAACTTGTTCCAGTGTCTTACCACCCTCACAGTGAAGAACTTCTTTCTAATATCGAATAGAAATCTACCCTCTTTAAGTTTAAAACCGTTCCCCCTCGTCCTATCACTACATGCCCTTGTAAAAAACCCCTCTCCTGCTTTCCTCTAGGCCCCCTTCAGGTACTGGAAGGCTGCTAGAAGGTCTCCCTGGAGCCTTGTCCTCTCCAGACTGAACAACACCAACTCTCTCAGCCTGTCTTCATAGGAGAGGTGCTCCAGCCCTCTCATCATCTTTGTGGCCCTCCTCTGGACTCATTCCAACAGCTCCATGTCCTACTTACCTTGGGGCCCCCAGAGCTGGACACAGTACTCCAGGTGGGGTCTCAGGAGAGCAGAGGGGCAGAATCACCTCCATCGACCTGCTGAGCACGCTTCTTTTAACGCAGCCCAGGATACGTTTGGCCTTCTGGGCTGCAAGGGCACATTGCCAGCTCATGTTGAGCTTCTCATCAACCATCACCCTCAAGTCCTTCTTCTCAGGGCTGCTCTCAATCCATTCTCTGCCCAGTCTGTATTTGTGACTGGGATTGCCCTGACCCATGTGCAGGACCTTGCACTTGGCCTTGCTGAGCTTCATGCGAGTCACACAGGCCTATCTCTCAAGCCTGTCAAGGTCCCTCTGCATGGCATCCCTTTCCTCCAGCATGTTGACTGCACCAAACATCTTGGTGTCATCGGCAAACTTGCTGAGCGCACATTCAATCCCACTGTCCATGTCGCCGACAAAGATATAGCCCAATAAATGTCAAACTCTGTTTATAGTGGGATGGGACCATGTCTTGCATTGTTAGCACAAGACATAATAGCAAAAATGGTGGAAGAATGAAATTCCAAAATGATCACTTGTTCAGAAGGACATAATTCTAATTGCAAAAATGTTGGCTTCTATTTCCTTTTAATGGCACACAATTGCTCTATGCCATTCACACCTTTTTTAGAAACATAAAAAATGGGAGAAAAGAAAGAATTACTGCCTGAAGGAGACTAACTTTACTTTTCTACTTAAAGCTAGAGGGCATGACTACAATTGCAAGCCTTTACCAAGTAAGTTCATTTTGGCTGAAGGATGTGTTTCAGATCTGAAAAGCTCTCAGGTACTCTGCCTGTGTAACATATACACATGAAAGAACAGAGAGAGTTTCTTAGCTCATCCCAAATGAAAGATAACTTTTAAAAAGAAGAGAAGATAGACGTGTCAAATACTCACTTGAAAGAGACGCCAGAGGAGGACTTCTTTAATCTCAGAGAAAAAGAATTGGAGGCGACTAGTTGATCACAAGTGATTCACAAATTGGTCAAAAAAATGACATATCCAGAAGAGATCTCTTGAAATGCCTGTACGGATCCTAGTAGCACAAATACCTTGACGAATTACCCTTAGTGGATAAGGAGTAATCAACTAAACGATATTTATCAACTTTGATCAGAGATATTAACATTTACTAAACTTTCACTGTCAGAGCTAGAGGGTTACTAAAAGTCCTTTGAAACCTATCTGCAGCTGCTGTGATTATGATGCAGATCCAAACAGAAGTGCGTTTTCTTGTACACAAGGAAACAACAAGAATCTATAACAGAATAGGAACAGATGACCAAATCACTGATTGACAGAAAAAGCTTTATTCACAGGGAATGTTACAAATCTCCCGTTCTAATAAAAATATTGTATCACTAGAAGTGAATGTTATGTTCCAGATCTGTTTTATCTGCTTGAGCACAAATATGGAGTGAAAAGAGAGTTCCTCGCTGCACAAGCTTTACATCCAGGGAAAGAAAGAGCGAATTTAAAATACTGACCTTGCTCTACCTGAATTCGTTTAGATCAAGGAAAAGCTATTTCTCAACTTGCTAACAAAATGTTTAGAAAGGTAATATATGATCTAAAGGAAGCTGAAGAAAGCTATGTTCAAATGAGATGTGTGAACAAGTAGTCAAACAGTGGATAAGAGGAAAAAAGGACTAGAAATTGAGAAGATAGCAGTAGTCATTTCTAACAAGAAATGCTTTTACCTAAATTTTTGGCCTTTATTGTTCATAGTTGGCTGCTTTTTCTTTTAACAATTCAGTCATTCACTATTTTTAAAGCTAAATTTCAAAAATAAGGAAAAGAGAGGGGAAAAAAATCCCAGCAAGAGCTCTTTCTACTGCTGTTCTCCTTTTATCTTTTTCTCTGTATATTTTGTGGGTTTGTTTTTGTATTACTGCAGAGTTTCTGAATTTTAATGATAAAGCACTTGGCTTAAACCCAACATGTGCTATAATAGGCTTAGTTACTCAGTACTTGTCCAGAATCTCTGAGAATTTCAAACCTTAGCGTCTTTGGAACCAGTGCATGTCTTATTCCTAGGTTAAAATAAAAAAAAAAAAAAAAAGAGAGAAAGTGTATGCCAAAACATGGAAGTTTTAACTAAATTTGAAAAATCTTAAAGCAGGAAACACTGATTTTTTTTCAAAAAACAAAAACAAAAGAAGTTGAAACATAAAAAAAGAAAAAGTGTATTATCAGAAGAAGGGAATGTATCTGGCTAATACAACAGATGAGTGTGCTGTCATTCAAAGAGACCTCAAGAATCTGGATAAATGGGCCAGTAGGAACCTCATGAAGTTCAATACAGGCAAATATGAAGTCCTGCCCCTTGGCAGGCATAACCCCAGGCACCAGGACAGGCTGGGGGCAGCTGGCTCGAAAGCAGCTCTGAAGGGAGGAACCTGAGGGTCATAGCGAACAAGTTGAGCATGATCCAGCAATGTACTGTTGCCGCAAAGAAGGCAAATGGTATCCTGCCCCCAGCCTGTCCTGGTGCCTGGGGTTGTTCCTCCCCAGGGAAAGGACTTTGCACTTTCCCTCGTTGAAATTCATGAGGTTCCTGTCAGCCCATTTCTCCAGCTTTTCAAGGTCCCTCTGGGTGGCAGCATGACCCTCTGGTGTATCATTTCTCCTAGTAACCAAAACAGGGGCCTGCTTTCTGAAATCATGCTGGATCCTGAATCTCAGGTAGCTGAAGGCACCTGAGGTGACAAGCAGCACTCTCCTCTGTGCAGCGCTCTCCATTGGATAGCTCTAAAGCAGATTCCCACACAGTATGTCAGATATGCTGCTTGGCATGCTAGATTACATGCAGAGTTAGATGTTCGGACATTCACTGGGAGAGGTAACCTTTTAAAAAGCTGGACTAACTGCATTTAATATGTAGGAGATCAAGTTCCATTTTGGCTGCTGGCAATGACTTTTTAGCCAAAAGAGAAAAGCAGCTTCCTATGGCTGGAGGCAAAATGCGAACCAATTCATATACGCCTTTATTCCTCCATCTGTTGACTGGCCAGCTTTCTTGAAGATTCCTTCACCCCATATAGGGGAGCAGGTGGAGTTGAGAAATCACCTGGAGGCAATCCCCATCTGTCTGCACCCAGACCATAACCTGCCATAACCTCCACCTAGTTACGATGTGGAAGGTTAGCCAAGGTATGGGAGCTTGGCTGCCACATTTCCCCAGCAATTTAAAGTCAAGTATTCCCAGTAGCATGGTGCCGGAGCTCTTGGTCCTGTGCAGAACAAGCAGAACCTTTCATAAACTCTAATAAGTTACTAAAACAATGTTGCATAAAAACCAGTGTAAGGATTACAAACAACAGTGCCAATGCTAATTAGGGTTAGTTAAGGTTTTCTCATTCATACAGCTAAGGGAGCATATGGGAAATGTCATGTTGTCATAGCAGATTCTTTGCTTCAAAAAGTCATGTGAAACATCAAAGCCAAGTAATAGCTGCATACAACAAATGCAAGGTATAAGAACTTCAGATAATATATCTTTTTTTACTGCCTGAGAAGTGTTTTAAGATGCATGCAAAAAATAAAGTCTGCTGTGTTGTCTATTGTCAAGCTGTTACTCTGCCTCTTCTTTTGAGATATTTCTCTGTTTTTATATAAAAGCATTTAAAATATGCATTTTAAATAAAAGTGCTTTTATTCAAACATCGTAGAAAGCCCTACAATTAAAAATAATATTAACTGAAAACATGTTACGCCTTGTAAAAACTTCCTTTTCATAGGGATGTGGGTCCTCTTTCTTCCTGTATTCTGTAGGATTGAATTAGAAAAGAGTCAATAATTCTGATCCTTTTGGATAATGACTGATCCAAATCTTAGACTACTTTCTTAAAAAAAATACTATTTGTATGTAAATCTCTCTTCAATGTGATGATTCTGTACAAATAATAAAAGAGGCACTTCACCCTCTGTGTTGGGACTCACCTAGGAAGGAAGCCTATTCAGGTGTCCCAAAAGCTCACATGTACGTATGCCCTAAACACAACACTTGTGTGAGGAATTTCAGTGACTCTTGGCCTCTCTGAGTAAGTAAATACACTGAAGTAATTACAAGTAATTTTGAGTAATTTTGAGTAAAAATTAAGTAATTTTGAGCAGACAAATGGAAGCCAATGGGAGGGACCCATAGACTGAGATGAAAGTCTGCTTGACAGGAGAATGTGTAACATCTACATAGTTTTTTGCTATGAAGCAAGGCAGTGAAAAGTATGTTAGACTCAATACGTGAATGAGCTGTTTGTTTCCTTTTTTAGTCTTTTTTTCCCTCTTGTATTTTACACTAGGAATGCTGTTAGATTTGCTGTTCACAGATTCCCAAAGAAAGGAAACACAAGTAGCTGAAACATAGGCATTGCTAGAAGTTTCCTCTCTATTTCTGACTCTCTCTTGCCTCTGAAACATGAAGAGTAATACTTTGCAAGAGCAGACTTTTTCCCCTTGTGTTCTTGGTTAGCCCATGCCAGATGACCCAGCTCCTTGGACTGCTGTTTCTGCTTTTCAGCCATTTTTTTTCTTGAAAACCTTCTTTTTTTTTTTTTTTTTTTTTTCCCTGATTGCCATTTAACATGACAGGAGAGTGGCAAGCACATCAGTCAGCTTTAACAAGGTCTGTGATTGCTCAAAGCCGTGCTTGTTGGGAAGCCTAACAGGATAGCAAAAGTGAGCCTTTTAAACTGTGTGTGGATTATCAGAAGTTCAAGTCATATGTCAGATTGTGTCATCTGAGTAACAGGGAAGCTGAGCTGGCGTGGGAACTTCTGGGTAAACTGAATCTCTGGCTTTGGGGAAGCAAATCAGTAGGATGATGCGCTGAGACTGATAACCCCCAGGTCAGTGGAGCAGTGGGACCCCTCAGGAGCTATTGTCGTCTTTTGTGAACCACAGTTCGAGCTCCCTTCTTGCCTCAGGTCTCCAGAATACGTGATATCTATCCTGTGGCTCTTGAGCATTTGAAAATTTGATGGCTGTCTGTTGGGATCAGGAAGGTTGGACACATCTATGTTATAGGACTACCAATCACTGTAGACCAACATCTTACCAGTGATTTTTAAAACTGAACGTAATGCAATTTTAACGAAATATTCAGGACTGCTCACTTAAGTCTTGTTTTTACACTATCTTATTTCTTAACTTGAGGCCATGGCTTGAACTGATAAATACTACATGAAAAGCTGTCTTCACATTGTTACTGGCAGAGATTACTACTAGAAAGTTGTCAAAAAAACTCATTATGGACAGTCATAGTGTAGAAGCTTTGTTTGAATTACTTATGGTTTGACTCTCAGTCGTAAGAATCTGTTGTGGTTTGTTTTTCTACTGACTCTTTCTTTTAGTTATCTGATGGAAAATGGAAGACAGGGTCACGACAGAAACTGGGACTGTTTAGAGCCTGTAGATGGCATTATGACGTTACTGCATTTCTATCCACTAGCTCTGGACACGTTAAAAAATATAAAGTACCAAGAGGTCATAAAGGTGTATAGCAGCTGTGCCACAGCTGATGGGGTTAGATGACTGCCAACCAGTATTGTTTAAATCCCTTAAAAAATCAGTGTAATGTTTAGCTACAGTTCAATGTAGTGAGTGAATGCTATATAACCTATGAGTAATGTACTGAGTAACACAATCTAACTGTTTCTCAGGAGAACTTGGCTGTGGTTTTAGTCAACTAAGATTAGCAATTGGCAAATCAGAACTGGAAGTCATTGTGTAGTCAAGAGCAGAAAAGGCCAATTAGGGCCTTAATTACACTGGCATATAGAAAACTATACAACGTGGCTTCATTATACTATTGGTATTATGCCTTGGAAGTATCAAAGATGTATCACTTGAAAGGAATATTATTGTAATTTTTTTTTTCTCAAAATCCAAGAGAGAAAATGAAGATGAACCTAGGAATGTAAATATATACTTAAGGACGTGTAGGATTCAGTTAGCATGCTCTCCTTCCTTCTGTGAATTTTCAGGTCAGTAGTCTGTAACAAATCCTGTGTTCCAGGGGGAGACAAGATAGTGCATTACAACACAGAAACCACACAACTTTATGTAATGCTTGTGAAAATGAGACGAGATCCACCAGGATACCTAAAAGTATTTAACACATTAAACCAGTAATAACTTTCTGAGATTAATCTATCCTTTTTTCTTAAAGGAGATACTCTTTCAGTAGAGATCAGCTATACTCAAATTACCTTCAGTATGCATAACGAAGTCTGAGATAATCATTGTCACCTGAGATGAAAATGATACTGTAGACCCTATTTAAAACATAAAGCTTTCTTGCATGTTCCAAGTATGTTTATATTTTTCTAGTACTTATTAAAAATATCTTACTATAGTATTAATATTTTAAATTGTCAGCAGCGTTGTTACGTATGTCAAGTATGGCTAGAAAGTAATGGAACTGCTTACCATAGGGCATCCAAAGAAGGATATCATGCTGACTGTTCTTCAACTGTAATTTGAGGGTTGCATACATTGAAAAGTGATTGTTTTGAATCAACCATGGGCTTAACAGAGGTATTTTTTTATAATGCAGAGCAGCTGCCATGGTCTAGTCGTCTACCAGAAGAAAAATCCTGTATCTATGCTTTGGTCAGGTCAGTGCATCCCAGATAATGTATCAGAAGAATGAAATGATTCAGTTAATCCAGGAATTGAGCAACAAAAAACTCTTAATGATAGCAGTGTCATTATTGCATAAGTTAGTTGACCATTAATCAGAAGCTGTATCCATATTGCATATAGACACTTGTCTATATGAAATAAGTAAATTTTCCATGTTTCCAAACAAGATTTTGACACGACTAGCTTTGCCTCAGATGACTTGTTTCTGGTGTCCTTTGAACCATGGCTTCCAGCTAATGAGAGACTGTTGAAACTGATGCAGCTTTCTGCCTTTGAACCGTGGACTTACATTCCTGGTTAACACACAGAACTGGAGCAACGAACTCTGTAGGGCATGAATCCATTAGAATGGAGGAAATTGCTGTTGGGAGAGACTACAGTAACACATCTCTGTACAACGGTAAGCACAATCCATCCTCCATTCACTACAGTGGCTCCCTATGGAGTGCTGAATAGGTAGAGCAGAACTTGCATCTGTCTGTTTTAGCAACTCTGTTGGCTTTTTCATATTCAGCTTTGTCTGTCTTCCATATGCAATGAAACATTGCTTCCTATGCTCAAAGTCATAAATCTTGGACAATATTATCTTGGTTAAATTCATTACGGATTCTTTCGCCAGCTAATAAGTTAGCAATATATTTATTCATTAAAAGTATGGGATATAAGTAAGGTGAAGGGAAATGAATGCTCAAAAGTATTGTGTTTGATTTTGTTGGTGTTGATGCTATATTTGAGTCTTTATCCTTTAAAAGCTTGTTTTGGATATTACTCATTTGATACATTTTAGGAAAACTGTTTCGAAATGTACAGTGCAATTTTCTTCTCAGACAGAAGGCTAGTAAATGTTTTGCTGTGAGAAATGGAGTTTGTCTGTGTGATGGATAGTGACTTTGTGTCTAAGCATAGTGATTGTGTCTTAATGTTATGTTTCTTGTAGTGCTACTTATCTGAAATAGAGCTGAGGTTTGAAATCCAGATGTGGCACTGAACAGCACAGCTTCTCCGCTCTCTATGAATCTGTGTAATTTAATCAACTGAGGACAAGCCTTGAAAGTTCAAATCCAATCAAATTAAAGTCTTTTTCCTATGCCAAATACAACTGTAACAATTAAATTGTATATACAGAACAGTATATAACAGTTCTTGCATAATCATACATGCTCTAGCTGTCTTCAGTGTTCACTGCTATGAGCATCCACTGTTCAATTTGTTTCTGAATGGATTCTGATGCTAATTTTATTACCTCTCTAAGAGTGTGTTTTCATTTAGAACAATGAAGTAAGCATTTGTAGAGTGAGTCACTCATAATTAGTCTGAGGTGTTTATGCTGTGCTTTTAATAAGAGATATAACAAGTAAGGCGATTGCTAATAATTACAGGGAAACAACCTAAACTGTTCCTCTACCATATTGGAAATCATTGAGTAACTGAAAACAAGGTCCATCTTAAATTACTAGTGCATATATCTTAGAGATTCTGTCATTCTTTGGGCTTTATCAATTTCTTCTTCGGGTGCACAGGGCTGTATGCAGCCTAGTGATGTGCAGCCTGGTGATCATCCTGGTAGGAGAAACCCTCAGCTCCTGCCACTCAGTGATGGCAGTTCAAAAGAACGTCAGAATTCCCACCAACTGGAAAGGATGCTGTTTGTCTTTGGAAGTGGATGGTTGTGACCATGCAACTCTTTTCATAAAAGTGTTTCTTCAGGATTCCCCAATCCTGGAACTATTTTGATATTTTCTACTACTTTCTAATGTCATTACAGTCATATGAGCCCAGTCTGACTTGCTATCCTATTTATTGTGTTTCCCCTGCAAAGCACTTCTCTGTAACCGTAGCCACTGAGTGTTGTACAGGGACAGGGAGCTGGAGTCTTTGCAATTAAAGATACTTTACTGTGCAGTCTCTAAAAGCAGCAAACATCACTAGCTGCCTCCTTCCCTCCCCCGCCACAGCTCACTTATGGTGTGTGGGCCTTGACTTTCCAAAGCAACCCTCAGGTCTGTAAATGCACTGAGCAGTAAAAAATGTGAGTTAAAATAACTGTATCTAAAGAGAAGGTTGCAATTCTCTGTACAAAAAAAAAAAAATCCCAGAGATATATCAGCTCCTCTCAGCCAGCACATGTTTGCAGACACCCAGGGGAAGAAACAAGTTCTGGGGACTGCTGATAACACCAGCACAACACAAGCCCTAGTGCACCCTTGTGCATGGTCCCATTAAAACCATGGGCTGTTGGACACAGCAAAATAAGTGTGCAGGCTTCTAACAAAGTGTTAATTTTCAAGGCATGGATCGAGCCTTTTCTTCTCAAAGCATTGACTGCAAACTCCAAACTTCCCTGAAACTCATTCCAAAATAAGATGAGGAACCCCTGGAAGAGAGTGAATGTAACACCTTTGGCATTCTTCTCTGGAGATATAACTATTTTCATTAAAAAATAGAATCACAGAATGGTTGAGGTTGGAAGCAACCTCTGGAGGTCAGCTGGTCCACCTCCCCTGCTTGATCAAGACCACTTAGAGCAGGTTGTTCAGGACCATGTCCAGACGGCTTTTGAGTATCTCCAAGGATGAAGTGTCCACCACCTCTCTGGGCAACCTCTGTCAGTGCTCGGTCAACCTCACAGTAAAAAATTGTTTCCTGATATTCAGATTTTTCATCTAATTTACTTTCCTCAGAGGCATTTGCATTTTGTAAGAACAGAGGCATTTTTTCTTTGCAAATATAGATAGAGGCAAATATAGATCATGAAATGATAGATAGAAATGATCAGGAGGGAAAGCCTGCTACAGACTTTGTTTTTAGATGCTGAAGCAGGTACACTGGTAACTCAAAGAAGGAATGTCCCATTCTATGTACTTCTCCACAAGTCCAATGCTCAAAAAATACAGATAAATGGTCTCCCAGGAAACAGTAGAGTCCATTTAGTTCCGCTTCCTTGTCTAGTACCAAGACTATGCAGAGCTGATTTCTCCCTGTCTTTTCTAAGGTTTTCATGGCCACTGCAATCTCCAGTTTTGCTCTGGGAAATGGCTAGAGAAAGGAAGGAGAACTATCTGAGGGCTTACAGGCATAGCAGCCAACTGCCAGCTTTTAACTGAAGTTGTAAAGGACAGTCTCTCTCACTGCTATTTTCTTCAGCCTCATTAAATACAACTTCACAATGCTACCATCCCATTTTCGGTATTTTTGTTTCCATTTAGTGAACTGCCTGCCAACAAAATCTCACTTCTTTCCCCCACCAAATTAGAAAATGGCATGAAGCTGCTAGAGCAGATCTGTAGGCTTTTCTTTAGGCACAAGTTAAAATGCAAGAAATTCCATTTGAATATAAGAAAAAACTTTTTTACTATGAGGGTGGTCAAACACTAGAGGCAGGCAGAGAATATCTTTGGAGATATTCAAAATTTGACAGGACATGGTCTTGGGGCACCTGCTGTCAGTGACCCTGCCTGTAGCAAGGGCTTGGACTAGACGATCTCCTGAGGTGCCTTCCTAGCTCGGCCGTTTTGTATTCCTGTGATTCCTGTGATCCTCCCACACTAACTCTGCATGTCGTATCTGTTCACTTCTGCACGAGTCTGTGCTTTCCTCTGGTTGGAAACTATTCTAATTACTGACTTTTCCCTACAATATTACTCAGTGCTTAACATGGTATGACCTTGGTTTCTTCTGGGCTCTGGGCTCTGGGCTCTATTATAATACCAGTGTTTATGATGATTTAGTTTCTTAAATACATGTTCATTTTAAATATGATCATTTGTATTTTTTTGTAGAGGCAATGTAGCACAAATCACAATGACTCCAAACAAATCTTGTTTACAGTAAATAACTGCTCTAGCTATACAGAATACCAACCTTTATTTATTCTTAAAGTAGTTTGTACCCTTCTTTCTAAAGAGACATCTTTTATTTCTATTAACAACAAGATCATTTTACCTTTAAAATATGGCACATCTGTTCTCAAGCCAGGAGTGTTTTGTCATTGCTGGGGATTTTTGGTGGAGTTTTTTGGTTCTTTGCAGGTTTATTTTTTTTTTATGAGCAATATCTTTCAAATTGAAAAGAGCAAGGATAATACCTTTGTAATAATTCATAAAAAATAAATTATCATGTTTGCCTAACAGTCCTCAAATTCCTGTCTCAAGGGGCATGTTAAGTACAACTTTGGCAAGGACATATATGTCTACGTCAGAGAAATACCACTCGGTCTCTATTGTATAGAGGAGACATTAGGAAGAAAGCTGCAAGGGTAAAGAAATACTTTTCTTTGCCTCTCTTTTTCCAGGTTGAGTTATAAACAACTTTTAAAATTACCTTTCCTGCCTAAGTTCCTCTAGAAATATTTTGTAGTCTGTCAAAGTATCGATGAAAATGAACATCCAAAAAGACTAGACTTGCAGTCTAAGAGAATGGCATAAAACCATGCCTGATACCATCATTATGAATTGCTGAAGCAGGAGATGCAGCAAAACTGAAAAAACTTGCTCTTGCCACATTTTGCACATAATGCTTCCTCCTGTCCTCCTCTTTGGTAGTATCACACCAGGAAGAAGCATTTCCATGTTCCAACCTCCTGATGAGAGAATAGGAAGGAGACAGGCAGGCAAGAAGGGATTCGTCTATGTTAGTCAAAGTTGTCTTTACAGATTGTGGAGAGAAACTGGCACTGTTATGAATTGATTTGATTCAACTTTAAGCTAAAAAAATTGAAATAGTTTGAACACTGTATAAGCAATTTCCTGACGACTTCAAGAACATAGAAGACCTTTTACCATTCACGGATATAATTCTGGCTGCTGTTGCAGGCTAACATTGATAGTCTTGTAAATTAAACAGCAGCAAATGCTAGAGATTTATTGTCGCAACATGGATAACAATTCATGGAGAAGCGGGGAAGTGTCTTAGTTTATTTCTACTGAAGGTTATATTTTAAAGGAAGAAAGCCCACATACAGAAACTAAAAAGGATAAAATAATCCTAATTACTTTTCTTTCCTTTGCTTCAGCAGACCTAAGAGGTGAAAGAGATTCTAACAGAGCTGGATACATTAGGAACCAAAAGAAAGGTAGTACTGGCAATTTTTAATTGCTGAAATCACTTTCTATGTTTGTTTCACTATGCACTGTATTTTATATATCTGTAGGTATTTTATTTTACACAGTTTATAAATGGTATATAAATCAATAAATAATATGCAATTTATAAATTATAATTGGCTGCATATGTATCTGCACTGTCATTGACTCATTTATGGTATTCATTTGTAAGTATTTAACAACAGAACTAGAGAGTCATCTGAAAGTACTGGAAATCATAAAACAGATTGTTAGATAGCACTATTGACTCTTCAGTAGTAAGAAAAATTCTCCTGCCTTTACCAGCTGTAAATGAAAAGTTAGAATTAAAATAAATTCCACTAACCAAAGGTGGGATGCCAGGAAGTATACGAGGGCAGAAGAGTTAGCATCAGATTGCTCTTGCCTCCTGCTATTTAGGACAGTGAGAACCAGCGTCACTGTCATGCAAAATCTCTCAGACTTTATTTGCAGTCCAACAGAAGATCAAGGCAATCCCACCCAAGCAGTAAATCCAAAAAGAGCAACAGAAAACTGTGCTTTTTTAGACTATGAAAGCAATACGTTTCAGCCCTCCTGAGAACTTTGTTCCCTCTACTTGGTCAACCTTGTTCGCTTCCACCTCTGACTGTTCCCTCTGATGGCACACTCCCTTTCCAAGAAGTGCCTGTCTAACCCCTGACCTTCTTTTGGGGCTGGAAATCTGTTTAAATCCACAAGGTGAGATGATTCCCAATACCTTAAATGCTGTTTTTTTTCACAGTGGCAGCTGTTCTTCCAGGTTGTGAAAGGGTCTGTAGTGTCTGGGTCTAGTAAAAACACTTCTGGCATCCACTAATTCAGTGGTTTTTTTCTGTTTCTGTGACAGATATGTTACTTTACTGGATGGACATTCCAAGTATTCCTCCCGAATCTCACCTGTCTTGTCTAGTTGGACTGCATGGTCTCTGGGGAGGAACTGTGTCCTGCCCAGGATGTGCAACATCTATCATAACATGTCTGTTATCTCATCTGGAACTGTTATGTGGGGATAAAACACATATATTTTGTCTAGATTGGAAAACATTCTAAAGATACCAAATAGGAATACTCAATCCCTCATTATTCCTCAGGATTGCATCGATATAAATTATCTTTGGTTAGCACAGCTGTTTCATAATAACTTTTAATTCTACAAATTGAACTACTTAAGAAATACTTTGCAAAAACATATTTCACAGTCATGAGCACCCTACATATACATTCATGGCATAAGAATTTGCTGTTGGTTTGGCAAAGCATACTCAAATATATGTTTGTGTGTATGACATACAGTAAGGATAAAAATGTACATAATATTTTAAAGTACCTATGTATTATTTTGTCCATTCCTTTTACAGCTAAGTTAGCTGTTGCTTTAGCAACAGGAAATCCAGTGCAGACAGCTCTCAGATCAGATGGAATGGTTCAACTCAGTTCAAGTCTGATAGATATGACACGAACACCATTTCTTTCACTATTTGTAGGCTTATACAAATAGAACATTCTTTTTGCTTTTGCTAATGATGTAAAAATACATTGCTCATTGTATATAGGTTATTGTTCCAATCCCTCATTATCCTTCCCTTTGCACTGGAAGTCATAGTTCATGCCTTTTGAGGCTGGTGATAATCTGAGTGCATTATGTTTCTGCTGAGCCTTTACAATGTTCTATATGCATCATGTATCTTGTTTAGAATAATGATTTGGCACTAAATCATCACTATTCAGTTGGTCTGAAATGCAATAGTCTGTCATTTCTTCACCTCAGTCATGTAACATGACTTTAGTGGCTTATCAGGTGCCATCAAGTCTCCTTGGGCTAATTATTCCAGTTCACACCATCTGCATCACTGCACCGCTGAAGGTGCACTACTATTTACAGTTGTCTTGTGTCATCATGACTTTTTTCTTTAATCATACTGAAAATACTAATTCCTAGGGAAAAGATCAACTCAAAGCGAATCATTTAAGAATACATTATGAACATGAGATTCGGTATTCCATTACTCAGGTACTGGTGAACAATCTAGAAAGTCCATTTAGGGTAAAGATGCACTTCATACCTGCTTCAGTGGAGCTGGCTGTATATGGTGTTTTGGTTAAGATAGATAAAAATGTACAGTAAATATTTATGAAAGATATAGATACTGAAACTGGATTACAATCAGTCTAGCCCTTTGACTGGCAGTGGAGTAAGAGATGAATGAGAGTATGCTTCCTAAGATAATTTGAACATGTTTTGTTATGATGAAGAGGGGAAGGAGCAGGAGCCTTTGTGGAAGATATGAAGTAGTGGAAGGTGTTTCTTAGAGCCACATCTGGAGATCATAATCCATCCTTGAAAAGGATATTTGAGCAAACGCAGATTCATTTGGTGAGGAGTAGACAAGTACATCTAAACTAGTCGTCCTAAGTGCCTTCTCTAGTAAAGGAGAAAGGAATTTGTCTCATCCTAAATAGCATATCTATAATAGGTCAAATGGCTCAGTTGAGAAGAGGGGAATATAAGAATAACCATAGAGCTTCAGGTCAAAAGTCCACGGAGTTGGCATATTTCTTTCTGGCTTCTCTCTTGGCAGGTGGGACATCATCACCAGGAAGGTGATTTCCCCAGAGTGAGGCTCGACTCCTACACTCTGGATGTGCTGGCTCTTCTGACTCCCATCAAATGTAGGAAACTTAGCTGCATAATCTGTGGTGAATGGGACTGTGTTTATGCTCTCTCCTAAAAAGAATTGACAAATGCTGTCCAAAAGTTAATGGGAATAGAAAAAACATATACTGTATTTCCCCCGCTCTACTCTCCCAGGGAACATCCTAAGCCTGTAGTGATTCACCTTTCTAGTGACTCATAACAGATTTATCCTTGAAATGCTTATCCAGTTGCCCTTTGAACCCCTGAAACTTACTACACCACAATGCCCCTGAAAAGGAATCAGCAGGTCTGTTATCTGCTGCACTAAGAACCATCTCCTTTGTTTCTTTCAAACTTGGGTTGCCCATGGCATCATCTGGTGGAGGAGACTGCAAACAGTTTATCCTTTCTCTCCATACCATCAACCTGTGTAGCTGCCTATTGTATCCCCTGTTCTTCAGGATGAAGAAGGAATCTCTGGCTCTCTGGACCTCACATGCACCAGCAGGCCCTGCAACCGCTTCCCCTCACCCCAGGCTCTGCCTGACTGCACAGCTGGCCAACTTCAACGTGTACAGCTATAACTTGGGATCAGGCAGCTGTGGAAGGACCAAGGGGAGAAGAAGAGCCATGAGAGGACTCATCAGAGCCTCCTTCCTTCACTAGGAAGCTGAACAGAAGCTCAGACCCTTTGCCTTTTAGGACTGTCACAGGCTGTGTAGTAGTGGTGTCTGTGTCCAGCCATGTACTGTGATGGTCCTGATTTGCCTTGCTGGCTCGATTTCCTGGCTTGACCTCGGACCTGCGTTATCACCACAAGCTTGCCTGATGATCATTGGACTGTGGCTGACCCTGGTTACTGTCACCCAACCTGCTTAACTCTTCTGGGACTGCACCCTGTTGGAGAGAGCACTGTCCCGTTCTGCCCCCCTCTGGCTCCTACTCACCTCTCCTTCTGGAGGCAGCCCCTTCCTGATGCTCCCCTGACAAAACCTGCTCAGTCAGCACTCTTACAAAAGCAGCCTTTGGCCATCCTTGCTGCCTCTCTCTGAGTCTATTCAGGTTCTGTCATTCCCTGCTGGAAACAAGAGAGCAGAGCCATGCAAAGGCTTCAATGTGAGGATAAACAATGGGTTTATACAATAGCATAATTGTTTTCTTTCTTGTTCTCAAACCCTTTTCTACTAATTCCTAACATTTGACTGACTTTTTTTAGACAGATGCTAAGCACTGAGCTAACATTTTCATAGACCCGTCTGTCACAACACAATGATCTCACTCTTGAGTGACAATGGTCAGCTTATAGCCCATTTCTGTTTTCTTATGTGTATCAGTTTGCATTTACATACATTGAAATTAATCTGCCATGTTATTACTCAGTCTCTCTGTCATGTAAATCCTTTCTGCAGTTTTCTGTATTTAGCCTTTGTTCCTTCCATCTTCATAAGAGCTGCAACTTCATATAAGCTGCAAAAACTGGTCATCGATTACCCCTTTTCTGAGGCCATTTAGGAACAGTACGGTGACCTCCCACTGCACAAAGCGACTGTGCACTCCCACTTCTTCCTCCTCTTGGCAGTTCTACTCCATGCCTGTTCCTTCCCCCTTATTCCATGGCTGCTTAGTTTCTTTAGAAGAGTTTGATGACTGATTGTTTCTTTTTGGAAATCCAAGCAGGCTATAATATCTGTAAAAAATCCCCCAATAACATATATATTCACTGAATCAGCTGAAGTGGAGGAGTCTGCCTGAGCCATATAGGGAAAAATGGATTCACTCTGTGAAAGTGCCATTTCTTATAAATCCGTAGAATGGCCAAAGTTCTTATTCCAGTCCTGACACAGGAACTTAGCCTGTGGTGACTGCTAAACAGAAGCCCCAAATTTGTAAATGCCTGTGCTCCCTTTTGATCTTGCACATTTTTACCAGAGATACATTTCATCTGAACTGCGCATTGTTTGGCTCAAAGGCAAAATTCTGTGTCACCGTTTTGCTGGCAAAAGGGGTTTTAGTGAGGAATATGACTAAACTATTACAGTGAACATACCTAGCCCTAGAAATCTGTTGATCGCATCAGAGTTAATGAATATATGGAATATATGGCAGGAATCTTCTCCTGCAATTTTATAAACAGTATTCCATTAACATTAGTTGCAGAGGAACTAGAAAATATTTCCACTCATAACTTACTGAGCAATTTTGCTGACTTTCTCTGTTTTTGAGAGAGTCTTCATAACATGGAAATGTGAACAAAATTATAGAGATGATGTTCATGTTCTCCCATTCTTTTTGTTGCTGCTAGTAAAAAAGAAGTGAGGAAACTGGCTAAACTGGCTTCTTTTCTCATTTATTTGTTTGCTTTTATTTTTATTATCAAACTTTCCCCTTACCACCCCCCACTCAAAAGTATCGGCCAATGGGGCTAATCATTTTATTAGGACTACAGGTGCAAAGCCCTAAATATATGATAACTGGTATAATGTATACACTGCTATGAAAGTTTATAGAAAACTGACCTGTAGCTGTAGACAATAGAAGTTTAGCTTGATCTAACACAGAAATGAGTTTATAAATTAGCTGTAAAGCATAGAGTCATATCTCTAAAATATCTCTAACTCCTGGCTGAGTGCATGTTTAGTAAAAATAATTGTATAGAACCATAAAAGAGAAAACCTGACTTATGTAGCTATATAGTTCTGTACAAGGGTGGCTTTTTACAATCATGTTACAAACTGCTGTATTAACTAAGATATGCCCGTCTGAATACATTTTACAGCATTAGACTTGTGTACAGCATGCACTTGTGTTATTGTGAAGAAATGTTCACAGTAGACAATGTTCTTAGGTATAGAGGTTAGCATCACCTCATCAATTTACTATTGGCATAGGTAAGTTGTGAAATATCCAGAGAAGCCCTGGTTTATCAAAGGTGGGATGTTACTCCTGAGTGATATTTCTGAGTTTTTTAGCCTTATGACCACCCTGAAAAAGGTTGTAAAGTTTAAGCCTAAGCCTAAAGGTGGATGCTCAGCATCTAGGTGTTGAAACAAGATTTAAAAACACTTCTCTGACAAGAAGGTAATTATTGAGAGTGATAGATAGGTGGGGATTTATTCCCCAGCTCTGGACACTTCCTATTGGAAATTGTGACTGAACTTCCAAGCAAGAAATATTCAGCATGCAAGAGGAAAGGCTCAAACCCTGGGATGACAGGATGAAACCCTCTTTCTTCTGAAAAGGGTTTTGACAAAGTGCCACTGACTTTGAATCACAAAGCCACTCAGATTTAAAATCTCAGGGCTATTTCAAGGTCAGACCCTACCTGTATCACAGCCGTACCTATCTGTATGGCATCGATGTGTCCAGGCTGCCCACACTCTGGGACACCCACTGGTGGTGCCTATTCATAAGACCCTGATGTAAATCTAAATGGGCCTTTCTAGCAAATATGCTATGCTGAAGGTGTCTGCACCACAATCACACATACCTCTACACTGTCCTATATAAGACAACTGCCTACTTTAATCCTTCATTGTTGATATTGATCTTACTGATTAGACTTTATGATGATTAGCTGGAATAACAGGCAGGAGAGGAGAAGGTAAAATGAGGAGATCTTTCCATCCCACTGGGTTGAGAAGTACGTTCTGATTCCTGACCTGAATGTTGTCTCACCATTGCATTCTCGCGTTCAGTCTCACTGCACTATGATTTCCATCAGAAGAAAAGCTGACCAAGAGTGCAAGTTGGGAACATGGTGAGCGACCAAAATCACCAGGACCGTGGACTATATCTGCTCTGTAATTTACATGCATCCTCAGGAGTCAAGCCATCTCTCATTCCCGTGACTCTCCTGTTAGAAACTTACACTGCTGATTCCAACTTTGAGATCTCCTTTTAACCTTTGTATCATTCCTGGTAGCATATGAAGACAGATTTTGGCAACCTCAGGTAAAGATCATCCCATCAGGCACCTGTCACAATTCCTATACCCTTTCTAGAAGTGTTGAGAGGTTTTCCACCTCCCAGATTTTCATGTCTGTCCCTTTTCTTGAGATACCAGGACAGGCACATCAATTCACACTTCAGAGTGCCGTCAGTCAGAGAGAACTCTATGGAAAAAACAGGGCAAAAGTAAGTCCTTCATTTTGGACAGCTTTGAGTTCTCTGTTCATGTTAACTACAGGCATAGCTACATGTCCACCAGACTTTTCTCTTAGCCAATGGTGAACTTTGAAACTTTTATATGACTTTCTTATAATACTCATAATAGAAGCTGTGAATAATAGAAGAGTACTTTGGGGAGTAAGACTGTACAAAAAAAGCTCCCTCCCATGATGTTCTGTGATTAGAAACAATGACTTCTGCACACAAATAATGTTAGATATGAGAAAGAAGAGGCCTTAGACTATGGATGAAGAAAGCAGAGGTCTAGACTGTAGTCACGGATTTGCTTTTCCTGCTTATGGTCTCTGGCCAATGCATTTTCTATCCAGTTACAAAATGCTGTACTTGATATTTTAAGCTTTCAAGTGTCAGAATGCCAGTGAAGCTGCTGCAGCAAAAGGTGTCAACGCTGGAAGACCAGTTCTGGAAGGGCCTTGTGTATTTTAGCATTTTCAAAACATCACTCTTGTCTACCTCTGAATCTTAATGACTAATAGATATGTCTGCCGCATGAGTTCTACCCTTCAGTTATAAATAAACACCCGGATGCACATAACAGCCTATTCCAAATTCTGCTGCGGACTGAGTAGGTTACACAGAGGATAGTTTTCCCAAACCCTGGCTTGCAGTAGTGAGAATGTCAATACAAGTATGAGGTTTCCACCATGCCTAACTTACCACAAGCCTGTGAGATCAGCCCAAGCTCCCTGACAGGCTTGGCTTGCTCAGTGAATTCCCCTCTTGCTACCCCGTGCTTTACTGGCAGATGACTTTCCATGCATGGAGAGAAACGACAGAATCTGAGTTCAGCTCTCAGTAGCTCTATGCTGTTACTGAGGTGGGAAAGAGGTTGAGGAAGTGAAACTTCTGGAGAGGCAGTTAGAGAGCCAAGAAGAGAGTGGGAAAGTTATTGCTTAAAATAAGTGTTATTGAACATATTATCTTGTCTTCAAGGGACAGTGGTAAGAGCAGCAAGAGCAGGAACCTGTGTTTCTGGGGAGACATCAACAGATGGCACATTCATATGACCCATTCATGGAAAGGTGTTCTGCAACTTCTTGCTTCTTCTCCAGAGACAGTCAATTTCTTCTTCAGAACCCTGAGTGCATCCACCCTCCTGGCATTTGGCTGCTTGAGCTCAAGGACAACTAGGGAAAGCACAACAGGTGGCTTGGATGTGAAATCACTCTTCTCAGTGACATCCCTTGACAGGACAAGGGGCAATGGGTGCAAGCTGGAGCACAGGAGGTTCCACTTAAATATGAGGAAAAACTTCTTTACTGTAAGGGTGACTGAACACTGGAACAGGCTGCCCAGAGAGGTTGTGGAGTCTCCTTCTCTGGAGACATTCAAAACCCGCCTGGACGCGTTCCTGTGTGATATGGTCTAGGCAATCCTGCCCCGGCAGGGGGATTGGACTAGATGATCTTTCGAGGTCCCTTCCAATCCCTAACATTCTGTGATTCTGTGATTCTGTGATTCTGTGAAATTGTGTGAAGAATGCTAGAAGCCTTGGTGTGGGTTGACCCTCCTTCACACAGGAGCTGCTTTTAAGCTGAGATTCTAGCCTTCGGCCCCTGCCTGAGATGAAGTTTGGGTTGCCTTACAGCCATTCTTGATCCTGGCCATGCACCTGCTGATGTAGATGCTGACCCTGATCCACAAATTGACTTCCCAGCTTCAGTTTAGACCTGCCTTGTCACTATGGATTTGCCTGGTTACTGCTGAGCTGTGTCTGACCCTAATTACTATCACCCGACCTGATCCTGAGCCTGACCTTCTGGCTTGACTTCATGGCTTGCCTTCAGACCTGCAAGACCACTATGGACTTAGCTAATGATTTGGGCTCCAGTCTGAATGCAGCTGCCACTCCCCAGCCCCTGCCCTGTCGGACATGGTATTGTGCTTGGCTCCCAGCTCTGTGTCCCTTTGGGAGAAGCTGGCCCTCGCCACTCCCTGACACTGTTCTTTGTACCCAGTCTTCCTTTTGTTTCCCAGTCCCATAAATTGTCTCAGAAAGATCTG
Organism: Nyctibius grandis; assembly: GCF_013368605.1. Classification (NCBI taxonomy): domain Eukaryota; kingdom Metazoa; phylum Chordata; class Aves; order Nyctibiiformes; family Nyctibiidae; genus Nyctibius; species Nyctibius grandis. The sequence goes on from NC_090659.1 coordinate 110,585,152, forward strand.
ACTTAGAAATAGTGGAATGGCTTATTGACAGGTTGAAATAAAGCCTCATTGCTGTTCTGTCAGGCTCATCAGTCAGATCCTTGTGGTTGAAAGACTGATTGCTCTCTGGCTGGGGATTAGTTATTCAACCTCCCTGAGGAGATGTGTCATGTACTATTACAGGTGCAGCCATGAACTCACTGCAAAGGGGTTTCTGAAATTTGAGTTTTCCAAGACAAGAGTGCCTAACAGTAACAAGCATGGCGCATTTCTTCCAGGCACAATTGCAACTCTGCTGGGCCACCCTGGCAAATATTATTTTTAAATCTTCTGGATATATTCATGCCTGCATGTGCAATCCCTCCAGAGAAGGAGGGTACAACAGAATTCCTCCTTGGTCCAGTTGACAGTCCTTTTGCAAGCTCTCGGTGGTATGACCAGGCCAGCATATACAAGGGTGGTGTTGTGTATTGCTAAATTTTTGAAGGAGCCTATAAAATGCAGAGGCTTACTAGTGCGGGAGTAATGAGGCACAGTCCTGTTTGTTACAGCGTTCAGGTAGAAATACTGGTGAACTTGAAGCAGTTCCAAGGGCAAGAAATGTGCATAACTTGTGGGAGATTTTGGGAGCAACTCAGACCTTGAACTTCGTCTCCTGGCTCCTGCATGGCTCAGGGAAGAGCACTGAATCTTCATTTTCCTTGTATTAGTCCCCACAACAACTGGAAGTTGCTTTATTAGATTTTAAATATCATTTTATTGACAATCTGGCAAATGAATACAAACAGAAAGATCTTTTAAAATCCCTAATGAACAACTTCTCCCTGTGTGCCAATGAGGAGAAGCAGTGTTTGATCACGTGCCAGTAGAATCTGCCTTTGACTTTTCTATTGATAGAAAAATCCAGATTATTTTAATTCTGAACTGGCCACTGAAGGAGATGAATGGAATAAAAATGCACTTGCTTTGTCATTTTACCATGTAAAAGAGAAGATATAAAGAGGTTCCCTGCTCAAAAAGAGTGCCTCAGTCACGTATTATAGGAGGGCTTTTACCTCTCTATATTTATGTATTTCGGGAGGAGAGGGAAAGATAGCAAGCAAGCCACTGAAATAGGCAAAATCTGTCATAGTATTCATTTTCCGAAAACCACTCCTGCCAGGAAAGGTACGTAAAACTTCCATCTGTGTCTTGTAATCTTTGTTATCGTTGACATACTTGAAGTAAACATTTACAAGTTACAGTCATGGTTTTATTATTAGTTTCATTTTTCATAATTAATTCTTTCTTTTAATTGCAGTCTTCACCATACAGCTGGTGAAGTTTATAAGCATTTCTCCTTATTTATTAATGGCTATGTTCCTTTCCACCATCACATTCCTTTATCTTCACATAGATTCTCTGCCACCTCAACCCAGGATACAGGTTTCTTCCTGTCTTTTCCTGCCTGGTAAAAGTTACATGTTTTTACTTGATGTTACTCAAAATAAAGCTTCTGTTCAATTAAGTGTGTATACTGTCCATTTACCATATTTGGTGGGACTCTTTCAGTGTTACACGCACTGTGGTACAGTCAGATTTCATTTGTCAGTTATGGTACAGAAGTTATTCTGGGGAAGTCCACCACAGAAGCAGTGATAAGAAATAATAAACCATGTCAAACTCATACAGAAAAGGGTCTAATCAAATGTGACTTAAAAGAATTTATACAGAATCTATTTTCACCTGGAGCTTGATGGGCTGACAGTAATGATTACATGTACTTGAGTGAACAAAGGTTCCAAAGGGTATACCGTTATTCTGCCTTGCCATTTGAAATACGGTCAGAAGGGAGAAGAGATCACATATTTATGGATTTGCAAATAAAGTGAATAGTTTCTTATTACCAGTTCAATCTTTTTCCCCAGATAACCCATGATCTTCAATGTAAAATTGAAATTTCAATTTTGATATTTGCAAAACAGAAGGCTTTTGGCACACAGTGGCTGCCAGGTTCTGGCCAGTGTTATCTACATTTTAACAATACTACCTGCTAGAAATAAAGTTGTATATGAAATTGCATGCAAAAGTTCACCTTTAAATATTTTCTCCTTTTAGACTCTGGAGCAGGCCACTTGCCTCCATTTGCATATACTTGGAGACTAACTGCAGAGAAAGTTAAGGTTAAGATAGAGGAATGTCTCTCCCTGTCACAGCAGATATTTTTTGGGTTCCAATCCTCTCAATGTGAGAGACAGAGAAGTCTGTGAAACAGTACTTTATTTTGCCAACCTCCAGAAACAAGTTGCATAGCTGTAAATACAGCACTCCTACTAAATAAGATCTATACCTGGGAATTTTTAAAGCGTAATATTTTCTTCTCAATGGTATGTCCATTAGTTCTTCTGGAAATGTTCAGGTTTTGTCATTTGTTTCCAGCCTACTTTTATTAATTCAGTGGAACTTCTCACATTGGAGATGCACTGTTTGTAATGTTATGGACTAGGTTCTGCCTTAGGTGATGTACTTATGTTAGGGCATAAGAGTTCCTTCACATAGAGTGAGAAAGAGCTCCCAGCACTAGTGTGCGTGCCAGGTATCTGCTCTCAGCCTCCAGGCTCAAATGGAGGGAAGGTCAGCTGGGGGACATTTAAGAGTTCTCTCCTTTGAGAGCAAGTAAAGACTATCACGCTATCTGGGTTATGGGTACGCAAGAGATGTGGAGTATATGTGGAGAGAAGGATTTCTGCAGTTGCCAAGAGGATAGATTTGGAGAAACTAGAAAGTCTGAGATAAGAAGCAGCCCAGAAGAGGAGGTTCTTGAGCCCATCCTTTGCAATATATAATAAAGACTCCACTCTACCTTGGCTGTGGACAGATGGATATATATGGTGGAAAAATCTGAATAAGCTGGAGACTAGGGAGGAAAAGATCAGCTTCAATCAACCAGGGAAGGAGGGAACACCTATGTCAGGACTAGCAATTGAAAGGTACAGCAGAAATAGCGAATTCAATGTCTTGTGCTCAGGAGGAGGTTTGCCTGCAGTACACTGAGTGGAAATTTGTCCTGTAGAGGGTAGCTTAGAATGTTCAGAAAGTTACTTTGGGTTCTTATTTTTCCTGGAAAGAGGAAGGATTTTATTTTAGATGAGGGCCATGGCAGCAGCACTTTCCATCCCTAAGCAGGATTTTTAAGAGAATGGTGAGAAAGAAGCAATGGCAGACTGAAACTACTCTTGCCTGTATGTACTCCTCATGGATCTCAATGTACTATCCAAATGAGCGGTCATGCAGAAGTAAATTAGGCTATGTGGTCATTGACTTTCTTCACAGATGAGCCTTTTCCTATTTTGTTGAGTATTTGCTTTAGCCAACTGAGGAAAAACAATGTTATTTTCTCTTTCTTTTAAAAATATTTTTATTTTTACAGGACAGGTAAAATCATTAAGGGTTCACTACTATATTTTTTAAGGAATTATAGCTGTTAATTGACACTTTTTGCTGCAAATCTCAGTGTCTTATAGTAACTCACATCCCTGAAACTAGCATGTCATTATAGTGCTCTGATTTATCCACTGAAATTTTTGTTGGGCTAGCTTTCATTCACCATAAATATCCATTTGTTTCATGATCTTATATGTTAGCCTGTTTGTGCTTTTGAGAGCCCATGGTAAAAGCATGATGTCCTGAAATCACCTCTGCTGCTTCTCATCATTGGGATGGTAAAACAAAGACAGAAGGGATCTTTGGGGAAGTGGTGTTGCTACTCATGCTGGCGTCAATTCTCTGCGGCTATCTGTATCCATATCTTCCAGGCTTTTCCTCTCACGGGTCAGACAGCTGAAAGCAGGATGACCACCTTGGCTGAGAATGGATTGATGGGGAGAGAGAATGTGTCCAGCCACAGCCCTGGCCTTAAAAGTTCTGAGCACAATATTCTCTCTTATCTTTTTGCACTTTGTTCCAGACTTTTCTGTGATGAGGAATGTAGGGTGAAGTGCAGGAAAAAGCTCCTTAAATCAAAACTCAGTGAACAAAACACAACTTCAAAGTCATGCTTGTACCCTCATTTGCTTCTGAGTTTTCATTTCTTATTTCTGTCTGCCAGATTCAGCCTGTAACACTTCATTTAATCACCAGATCCCTCTCTTAGCTTGAAGGAAAAAGAAGCTAGAGTAGTCCCTTGACTTTGTTAAGAATATCTTTTGGAGCATACTTCAGATTTAGGGCAGATGCCATTTCCACTTTATTTGAAACCAGAAGGAAGCTAAAGGCTGCACTTTCCTTCCGGACCTTCTGCTGAAAAGATGGAGGACTTGGGAAAGGAAGGCAAAGTTTTTCAAGATAACTCTCAATAACAGCAGAGATATAATATTAAGTATGATGCCTCAAAATAAATTGATAAAACCTGGTAATTTATATCTTTTAATCCTATATTTCTAGTTCATTTGTCATTCTGTATCTGTAATGTGTAAGAATATAAACCCTATTTTCAGTTGACTCTTCATAATTCACATGTGTGTGAACATCTGCAATCCCAAAAGAAAGGAAAGAGATCAAAAAACATTAAATGAAATTCCAGTGGGCCTGAGCTAATATTTATTCAGACTCCATGACCTTAACACTTTGTACAATACCTTCCACTATTATCTCTGCTCTACACTTTACATTACAATCCGTAAGAGCCAGTGGATGAACTTCGGTTTGCTTGTGGCAAATACTGGCATTTTGACAAGGTATATATGGTATCTGGCTTATCAACAGGCAGCAGGCAGAGCCAGAATTGACACTTACAAATATTTCCCACGGTATCAAGAAAAGTGAGGCTTGATAATATTTTCAAAGACGATTTCAAATGAGTACTGACAACGTTTCTCTGAGACAATAAACTATAGATTTCAAGTAGGTTTTCAGTAAGTTACATCTAAAAATTTGAAAGATAGTAAGCTCAAAGCATACAGACAGAATAACAGTGGAGCTAACCAAATCTCTGTACCAGTGGTATAAGAGAACCCATCATAATTACTAAAGTGGGCAAAAAGAATTTGTAAATCAAAACACCCCAGATGACATAGAGAAAAAAATTTAGTACTTTAGATTACTTCTGCAGGATATCACTCATATATTACACAGTCTACAAGCCCCTTCTTTTTCCATCTAAAATTGTTCCCATAAAAATCAACATTTCCCACAGATGAAGCACGTTGCAGTGACTCACTTCAATAAATTTTACTTTTGGGTTGGAAATGAAAAATGTTTCTGCATCTTACAGCTTCTAGATTAGTACCTTTGATAATTGCTGATAGGGTCAAGTTCATGAATTTCATACTGGAAGAGCACTACTGTATGTTCCCTGAACATCTGTCCCACTATTTACCGAGGTTTAGTTTATTTTCTCAGCATTAAGCATAAAACCTGAACTTTGCATATTAATATTGCTTACACCTGCCATGTTTCCTTTATTCCTGTTTGGTTCTCGCAGCTTATCTTTGTTTCTTCACTCTTTTTCTGATAAATGAGACAGCGGCGGCAGCAGCGAGGACAGCGGCGGCAGCAGCGACAGCGGCGGCAACGACTTGAGGTTAGTGCGAGGGCGAGGGCGACATCGGGCTGTAACCGGGTGGTTTTCGTACTCTGGGCCCCCCCCGACCCCCCCCCGGAGCAGCAGCCCCGAGCTGCTTCCCCCCCCCACCCCAGACCCGGAGGTTCCTGGCAATGAATCAGGAGAGGAGGGGGCGTAGCCGGAGGCACCGCGGGCGATTTAAACGCACCACCCCCTGTTGATTGGGTGATAAAAAGCCTCCTGGAGGGCGGGGACTAGTCCCTGGCCAGAGGGGAGAGGGAGACTCAGCAGTGACTGTGTGAGTCAGCAGTGACTGGGTGTGTCCCAGGGCAGGAGAGGCTGCAGCAGTTTGCAGCTCATTGGAGAGGGCACTGACTCCCTCCCAGTGCACAAGGCGAGGAAGGTGCCAAGGAGCTGTGAACCAGGGGTGTCACCAACAGGTATTTCCCAGCTCCGTGAAAGAACAATGGCATCTACCCGGCAGAAGAAGACCAAAATGGATGTGGGAACCCAGACAGAGCTCCCACGGAAGGAGGCAATGGTGCAGGTCGCAGGCTGCAGGGAATGCTACAGCGTCTCTGTGGTGTCAGGGGGCTGCGTGCGCTGTGAGCAGGTAGATGATCTGCTCGGCCGAGCAGCACAGCTGCAAAGCCAGGTTGAAAGGCTTCAAGCCGAAGTAGAAAGGCTTAGGAGCATTCGGGAGGCTGAAATGGAGATAGACTGGTGGAGGCAGGCTCTGCCCTCCCTGCAACAAAAATGGGAGCACCTGCCGGAGAGCTCCCAGGATCAAGGGACCCCTGTACTCTGCCCCTCTCAGGTGGAAAACAATAACCTAGAGGAGAGGAGTGAGTGGAGGCAAGTCTATGGCCATGGCAAAAGGCGAGTGCCCTCCTTGCCTACCTTGCCTCCACAGGTGCCTCTGAGCAATAGATATGAAGCCCTAGTGGAATACAGCTGGTCCAATGGAGATGTGGTGGAGAGGCAACCTATATCAGAGGTCCCACCACAGTCAGAAAAACCTGACAGGTGTATAGCTACCTCCTCCACAAGGAAGAAGAGAAGAGTTTTAGTGGTTGGAGACTCCTTCCTAAAGGGATCTGAGGGCCCAATATGCAGAGCTGACCCCCATCACAGGGAGGTCTGCAGCCTGCCTGGAGCCCGAATCAGGGATATCACCAGGAAACTCCCCAACCTGGTGAAGGCCACAGACTACTACCCCCTGCTGATCTTCCACACAGGTGGGGAAGAAGCTGCATCCCGTAGTCTGAGGGGGATGAAGAAAGACTACAAGGCCTTAGGACGGTTGGTGAAAGAGTCTGGGGCACAAGTTGTTTTCTCCTCCCTCCTTCCATTTTCAGGTGATGACGTGGGATGGAATAGTAGGATTCTCTCTATTAATGCCTGGCTATGAGACTGGTGCTACAGGCAGGGCTTTGGGTTCTTTGATAGTGGCTGGTTTTATAAGACACCAGGCGTGACGGTAATACATGGGAAAGGTTTATGTCGTAGGGGCAAGAGGGTTCTGGGACAGGAATTAGCAGGGCTCATTCGGAGAGCTTTAAACTAGATTCGAAGGGGGATGGGGTGGTAGCTGGGCTTGCACCACTGGGGCAACGCTCTAGTGTTGAGGTAGACCAGGAGGCCTCCCATCCCCCTAGGGTGAAATCGGTGTGCTCAGCTCGCTCCCTGAAATGCCTGTACACCAATGCACGCAGCATGGGGAATAAGCAGGAGGAGTTAGAAATCAGTGTTCGGTCGGGGGGCTATGATTTAGTGGCAATTACAGAGACTTGGTGGGATGCCTCGCATGACTGGAATGTGGTCATGGATGGCTATGTCTTGTTCAGGAAAGACAGGCCACTAAGGAGAGGTGGTGGAGTTGCTCTTTATGTGAGTGAGCAGCTAGAATGTATTGAGTTCTGTCCAGGGGCGGATCAGGAGCGAGTTGAGAGTTTGTGGGTGCGAATTAAAGGGCAGGCTGGCAGGGGTGATACTGTTGTGGGTGTCTATTACAGGCCACCGGATCAGGATGAGGAGGGTGATGAGGCCTTCTACAGGCAGCTGAGAGCAGTCTCGCAATTACAGGGCCTGGTTGTTGTGGGGGATTTCAACTACCCTGATATTTGCTGGGAGGCCTACTCAGCCAGCCATCCTCAGTCCAGGAGGTTCCTCCAGTGCATTGATGATAACTTTCTGATGCAAATGGTGGATGAGCCAACTAGGAGAGGAGCGCTGCTGGATCTGATCCTCACTAACAAGGAGGGTCTGGTTGAAGCGGTGAAGGTTGAGGGCAGCCTTGGTTGTAGTGACCATGAGATGGTAGAGTTCAGGATCTCATGTGGCAGGACCAGAATAGCTAGCAGAATCACAACCCTGGACTTCAGGAGGACCAACTTTGGCCTTTTCAAGCAATTGCTAGGGGAAATCCCATGGGACAGGGTCCTAGAAGGTAAGGGGGCCCAAGATAGTTGGTTAGCATTCAAGGACTGCTTCTTCCGAGCTCAAGATCAGAGCATCCCAACAGGTAGGAAGTCAAGGAAGGGTACCAGGAGACCTGCATGGTTGAACAGGGAACTGCTGGGCAAACTCAAGTGGAAGAAGAGAGTGTACAGATCATGGAAGGAGGGGCTGGCCACTTGGGAGGAATATAAGTCTGTTGTCAGAGGATGTAGGGAGGCAACTAGGAAAGCTAAGGCCTCCTTGGAATTAAACCTTGCAAGAGAGGTCAAGGACAACAGAAAGGGCTTCTTCAAATACACTGCAGGTAAAGCCAACACTAGAGGCAATGTAGGTCCACTGGTGAATGAGGTGGGGGCCCTGGAGACAGAGGATAAAAAGAAGGCGGAGTTACTGAATGCCGCCTTTGCCTCTGCCTATACTGCTGGAGGCTGTCCTGAGGAGCCCCGGACCCCTGAGGCCCCAGAAGAAGTCAGGATAGAGGAGGAATCTGTCTTGGTAGATGAGGGCTGGGTCAGGGACCAATTAAGCAATCTGGACATCCATAAATCCATGGGCCCTGAAGGGATGCACCCGCGGGTGCTGAGGGAGCTGGTAGAAGTCATTGCTAGGCCACTCTCCATCATCTTTGCTAAGTCATGGGCAACGGGAGAGGTGCCTGAGGACTGGAGGAAAGAGAATGTCACTCCAGTCTTCAAAAAGGGCAAGAAGGAGGACCCGGGTAACTATAGACTGGTCAGCCTCACCTCCATCCCCGGAAAGGTGATGGAACAACTTGTTCTTGATGCTGTCTCTAGGCACATCAAGGATAGGGGGATCATTAGGGGCACTCAGCATGGCTTCACCAAGGGGAAGTCATGCTTAACCAACTTGATAGCCTTTTATGAGGACATAACCCGGTGGATAGATGATGGTAAAGCTGTGGATGTGGTCTATCTCGATTTCAGTAAAGCGTTTGACACGGTCTCCCACAGCATCCTCGCAGCTAAACTGAGGAAGTGTGGTCTGGATGATCGGGTAGTGAGGTGGATTGTGAACTGGCTGAAGGAAAGAAGCCAGAGAGTGGTGGTCAATGGGACTGACTCCAGTTGGAGTCCTGTGTCTAGTGGAGTCTCTCAAGGGTCGGTACTGGGACCAGTACTATTCAATATATTCATTAATGACTTGGATGAGGGAACAGAGTGCACTGTCAGCAAGTTCGCTGATGACACAAAACTGGGAGGAGTGGCTGATGCGCCGGAAGGCTGCGCAGCCATTCAGAGAGACCTGGACAGGCTGGAGAGTTGGGCGGGGAGAAATTTAATGAAATATAACAAGGGCAAGTGTAGAGTCCTACATCTGGACAAGAACAACCCCATGTACCAGTACAAGTTGGGGGCAGACCTGTTGGAGAGCAGCATAGTGGAAAGGGACCTGGGGGTCCTAGTGGACAGCAGGATGACCATGAGCCAGCAGTGTGCCCTTGTGGCCAGGAAGGCCAATGGCATCCTGGGGTGTATTAGAAGGGGTGTGGTTAGCAGGTCGAGAGAGGTTCTCCTCCCCCTCTACTCTGCTCTGGTGAGGCCACATCTGGAATACTGTGTCCAGTTCTGGGCCCCTCAGTTCAAGAAGGACAGGGAACTGCTAGAGAGAGTCCAGCGCAGAGCCACGAAGATGATTAAGGGAGTGGAACATCTCCCTTATGAGGAGAGGCTGAGGGAGCTGGGTCTCTTTAGCTTAGAGAAGAGGAGACTGAGGGGTGACCTCATTAATGTTTATAAATATGTAAAGAGCAAGTGTCATGAGGATGGAGCCAGGCTCTTCTCAGTGACATCCCTTGACAGGACAAGGGCAACAGGTGCAAGCTGGAACACAGGAGGTTCTGCATAAATATGAGGAAAAACTTCTTTACGGTGAGGGTGACCGAACACTGGAACAGGCTGCCCAGAGAGGTTGTGGAGTCTCCTTCTCTGGAGACATTCAAAACCCGCCTGGACGCGTTCCTGTGTGATATGATCTAGGCAATCTTGCTCCGGCAGGGGGATTGGACTAGATGATCTTTCGAGGTCCCTTCCAATCCCTAACATTCTGTGATTCTGTGATTCTGTGAAATAATAAAATTATCTCCTCCTTTCTGCACATATCTGTATTGTCTGTACAACTGACTGTCTTTACAACTGGAAATACTAGACAAGTTTTTTTCCTGAACTAGTGCTCTAGTCAATAGCTAGATACCTTTCCTCGAACCATGCTTAATCGGTCAGTACATTCCTTTTTCTAAAAGTTTCTGGAGTAGATAATCAGAATTTTCAAACTTTCCAAACTTTCACAGCATACATATTTCTCTAGGTAAGATTTCTGTTTGGACTAATGGGAGTTATGACTAATTGCTTCTGGGTCAGGCTTATTTAACTGTTGATATTCATGCCCAGTTACTGAAGTATGATTTACAAATTAGGCAACAGAGCTGAACTTTCATGCTCTAGATTTTACTCTTTTTTTTCCAACTTCTTCTGAAGGGAAGAGCAAAATGGATTAACAGAGCAGTAGAAATGGACATAAATGGATAGTCTTTCAAACAAAATGTAATGTGGGAAGTTCTGAATTCTCTCCCTGGATTACCCACAGGCTTCCATGGTGCACCTGAGCATCTTTTGAAATATAGAATCATAGAATCTTAGAATCATTTTGGTTGGAAAGGACCTTTAAGATCATCGGGTCCAGCCATTAACCTAACACTACCAAGTCCACCACTAAACCATATCTTTAAGCACCACATCTACACTTCTTTAAATACCTCCAGGGATCTCTGTTTCCCATCACTCATGGTGTTTAAGGTTGTTTACCTAGCACACAAGAAGCACTATGGCACTTAATTTTTAATGTGCTTTGCCCTTCAAGAGGAAGATCTGTACAGGCATAAATGAACATAGAACTTTTATTCTTCTCATAAGAAAAGAGAGGAGTGATCGATCAGTAAAGCATGCTGCTCTGATTCTCCACACTTGTTTTGTACAGGCTTTGTTGGATATAAAGTTATCTTTGGAATATGTGTGTCTTGGCACAGACAACATTTTGGAGGGCACCTGGTCTTAAAAAAGAGAAAATTTAAAAATATTTAATATGTAACATAAATTAATATAACTGATTCTTATAATGCCGCTAGTTTGAACTACTCAAGGGGGTGTGTGGGAGAGTGGAGGAGGAAGGTACTCTGAATACAAATTTAGTTCCACTCTTCCTCTTCTTTTTTACCATTTTGCCATAGCATTGGCTGATGTCTCTCAATTTCTTTTCAACGAGATAGAACATTGCAATTTAAATGGCATCTTTTTTTGTTCCATATTTCCTGCACAATGTTGAAGAAAAACATATAGAGAAGGGTAATTTTTCCCCCTTAACAACATTACCTCACTTGTGATTAACTGCTGGTATTTACTTCAGTGATATTTTAGCAATGTTACTATTGAATGTCAAAAAGCAGTCAAACCTGAGTCACACATTATATGATAAGCTCTTCCATAGCTCTGTTATCCACAATGAATTCATGCCATTACATCTCTGTCACTTTAGCAGCAGCCTTTTTTTCTCAATAAATACAAGATCATTAAGTACTCAGATATCCGCAATCTACTAATCCTGATGAAATTAAAGATCTCACAGTTTCACTAGAGTAATAATAAATAACTTATTCAATTTTACAATAGGATGGATGGGTGCCTTTCAAGGCAGGGCTTGAACAAGGCTGAAATGGAAATATCTTTTGTATACTGAAGAGTGTATCATAGAATCATATTCCTTTGAAATATTAAATGTCAGTTTTGCTATCAGGGTAATTTTTTGTTAGATCTCTGAATGCAGACAGCCACAAAGACTAGCTGTTTGCTTCTATTTTGTCTCTGCTTACAAATTAAAGCAGCTTGTTAGGAGAAACTGCCCAGAAAGTGTTACAATGAGAAAGGAGTGGCTAAATTTCATTTCTGCCTTCATCACTGAATTGTTCTGTAACTTTAGACAAAGCAGTGGGGTGGATCCCACTATGATGCTGAAAGGAGGTTCTTTACTGACCTGAGAAGGAAAGCTGGTATTCAGGAGTTCTCAGGCCTAACTAGGGGTCAAATCTAAATACCATGTCACCTTGGAACGAGGAAGTAATCACATTGTAATCAGAACAATGTGAATATTAGCCAAAGTCCAAGGCAATTGAATATGTGCTTTGCAAGAGAAAGTCATATGGACCCAAATTCATTATATAACAGTGTCATGGTGCTCCCTTCAGTGTGAGTGAGTTGCATTATATTAGAATAACAGTTATAAGTGGATCTGCTGCTATCTAATATCCATATAAGTGTTACTTAAAGAGAATTTAGCAATAGCATTCTCTTTTTCTCTGTCTTTCTTTCTTTGGCTCAGTGAATTACCTAGCAACAGAGCTTATGGAGTTGCAGAAAATGAGGTCGGGGTGAAAATATCCTGTAGTTATTTGAACAGTTTAGAAATGTTGCTTTTTAATCTTCACCGTCTTAAACCTCTTTTTTTTTTCAGTAAAAGTACGTATTCAAGCTCTATGTGTTTCTTTAAGAGTAAAAGTTCATTAGGTTTAATATTTCCTAGTACCTCTTTTATCACCTTTTGTTCCTAAATCTGTTGCACTGCACTCCTACATAACTCCAGTCTTACTGTGGATCAGGGACAGCAGATTCATCCAAGGAGTGTAAACACAAACCTAAAGCACTTTATAAGCAGATATAGTCAAAATATCCTAAGCTTGGTGACTTGTATTTTGATTTTCTGCACGCTATCATGGCTGAAGTCTTTGAGATTCTATATGGAGAAAATGTTTTACCTCTGGGAAAATCAATAATAGAATCATAGAATGGTTTGGGTTGGAAGGGACCTTAAAGATCATCTAGTTCCAACCCCCCTGCCATGAGCAGGGACACTTTCCACTAGACCAGGTTGCTCAAAGCCCCATCCAACCTGGCCTTGAACACTACCAGAGAGGGGGCATCCACAACTTCTCTGGGCAGCCTGTTCCAGTGTCCCACCACCCTCGCAGTCAAGAATTTCTAATATCTAATATTATCTAATATCTAATATCAATATTCCTAATATCTAATCTAAATCTACCTTCTTTCAATTTAAAACCATTCCCCCTCGTCCTATCACTACATGCCCTTGTAAAAAGTCCCTCTCCAGCATTCCTGTCGGCCCCCTTCAGGTATTGGAAGGCTGCTAGAAGGTCTCCCAGGAGCCTGCTTTTCTCCAGGCTGAAGAGCCCCAATTCTCTCAGCCTGTCTTCATAGGAGAGGTGCTCCAGCCCTCTCATCACCTTTGTGGCCCTCCTCTGAACTCGCTTCAAGAGCTTCATGTCCTCCTTCTGTTGGGAACCCTAGAGCTGAACGCAGTACTCCTTGTGGGGTCTCACGAGAGTGGAGTAGAGGAGCAGAATTACCTCCCTCAACCTGCTGGTCATGTTTCTTTAGTGATGCAGCCCAGGATATGGTTGGCTTTCTAGGCTACAAGCACACATTGCTGGCTCATGTTGAGCTTCTTGTCATCCATCACCCCAAGTCCTTCTCCGCAGGGCTGCTCTCAATCCGTTCTCCGCCGAGCCTCTATTTGTGCTTGGGATTGTCCTGACCCACATGCAGGACCTTGCACTTGGCATCGTCGAAATTCATGCGGGTCGCATGGGCCCAGCTCTCAAGCCTGTCAAGGTTCCTCTGGATGGCATTTCTTCCCACCAGTGTGTTGACCACACCCCACAGCTTGGTGTCGTTGGCAAACTTACTGAGGGCACACTCAATCCCACTGTCCATGTTGCCGACAAAGATGTTAAACAGCACCGGTCCCGATACCAAACCCTGAGGAACGCCACTCGTCACTGGTCTCCACTTGGACATCGAGCTGTTGACCGCAACTCTTTGAGCGTGACCATCCAGCCAATTCCTTATCCACCCAGTGGTCCATCCATCAAGTCCGTGTCCTTCCAGTTTAGAAACAAGGATGTCATGAGGGACAGTGTCAAATGCTTTGCCCAAATCCAGGTAGATGACGTCAGTCACTCTTCCCTTACCCATCAATGCTGTAACCTCATTGTAGAAGGCCACCAAGTTTGCGAGGCACAATTTGCCCTTAGTGAAGCCATGTTGGCTGTCACCAATCACCTCCTTATTTTCCATGTGCCTAAGCATAGTTTCCAGTAGGATCTGCTCCATGATCTTGCCAGGCACAGAGGTGAGACTGACTGGCCTGTAGTTCCCTGGGTCTTCTTTTTTTTCCTTTTTAAAAGTGAGGGTTATATTTCCCCTTTTCCAGTCAGTGGGAACTTCACTGGACTGCCACAACTTCTAAAAAAATGATGGATAGCGGCTTAGCAACTTCATCCGCCAGTTCCCTCAGGACCTGCGGATGCACCTCATCAGGTCCCATGAACTTGTGCACCTTCAGGTTCCTCAGACAGTCTCAAACCTGATCTTCTCCTACAGTGGGTGGTGGTTCTTCATTCTCCCAGTCCCTGCCTCTGCCTTCTGTGACTTGGGTGGTGAGGCTAGAGTACTTGTCAGTGAAGACTAAGGCAAAAAAGTCATTGAGTACCTCTGCCTTCTCCATATCCCTGGTAACCAGGTCTCCCGTTTCCTTCCAGAGAGGACCCACATTTTCCCTAGTATTCCTTTTATTGCTGACATACCTATAGAAGCTTTTCTTGTTGCCCTTGACATCCCTGGCCATATTTAATTCTGTTAGGGCTTTAGCTTTCCTAACCTGATCCCTGGCTGCTCAGACAATTTCTCGGAAGCCCTTGCTTCCACCCTCTGTAAGCTTCATTTTTTGTGTCTGAGTTTGTCCAGGAGTTCCTTGTTCATCCATGCAGGCCTCCTGGTGTTTTTGCCTGACTTCCTCTTTGTTGGGATAATCTTTGATGAGCTTAGTGGAGGTGATTCTTGAATATTAACCAGCTTTCTTGGGCCCTTCTTCCCTCCAGAGCTTTATCCCATAGTACTCTAGCAAGCAGGTCCCTGAAGAGGCCAGTCTGCTCTCCTGGAGTCCAGGGTAGTGAGCTTGCTGTGTGCCCTCCTCACTGCCCTAAGGATTTTAAACTCCACTGTTTCATGTTCACTGCAGCCAAGGTTGTCTTTGAGCTTCACATTCCCCACCAGTCCCTCCTTGTTCTCACCAAAAAACTTATGACTAAAAGCCTCAACTGTAAGTGGTCCTAGGTGAAAACCACCTAGCTTGTACTGTGGACCTTTTTCATTTCCTTGTATAAACGTATCCAGTATGTCTATCACGCCTGGTGCAGAAAAGAGTAACAAAGCTTTTTTCTACATCGAATGTATCCCATCCTGAGCTTTAAACTGCACAGAAATCTTAAGTTCATTGTTTTATGTTGAATATGTTAATTTTAGACATATATGTATGTCTGTGCACACATATGGATGCATAACTACATAATCTCACTAGCATCCTTGCAAATTCAATTTTATTCTAATAGACAAGCTGTGCTGTTTTCTTATCAATCATCATTACCAGTGATATGAAATGATAGGTTAGAAAAGTTGCATATCCTCTGCCTAACAGGAGGCAGGAGATGGCAATTTCAGGGAAGGGTATAAAAAGGTTTTAAAATAAAAAATAAGATCCTACAAGCCAAATGATTTCCATAGTTACATCTCTGAGCATTCAACAAGATTTCACAGCTGTCAACAAGAACTGAAATTGGCCTGTATGGTCTTTCTTACTGATGTGATGGAAAGGAGAGACAGAAGCTTCTCTTATTTTCAGGATTTGTGGATGTTATAGTGGTAGCCACTCTTAAACCTTATTAAAAAAAAATAAGAAGATGGCATGCATACAGTCTTCAAACACGAAAATCTACCATGACTTACAGGTGTCTCTAAGTCATAATTCAGTGTACTGAGAGGATTTTTCTTCCATGCATATTTACCTTGAGTCTGTACTTGGAGTCATGCCATAAACATACAATCAAGTCAAACTCTAGCCCTTCCCACTTTACATTGCATCAGTTGCTAATGTAGATACACTCATTTAGTCACTATCTAGAAAACAGATTACATTTCCTTCACTGTCTTTCTGCTGGTGCTTTACGACAAGGATTTCAAACTGATATGGAAGCATATGGACAATATATTAGACTTCATCATGCTCATGAATATGATGAAGATGTGTTCCAGGAGAGCTGGAAAATAACTGCATAAGTGGCTTTCATCTCATCTATATAATTTCATCTATACTTCTACATGCTTCATGTTATAAAGGAAGACAGGCAGTTGAGAGAATACACTGTACTGTGGAAAAGTGAATATCTACATTAATCAACTTCTGGATGCATGTAATTCTCTTCACTGAATTTGGAGGGAGATTAGAAGTTGGATTCATCTTTCCTAATGCAAATCCTGCTGTTATGTATACGTATCTGCATCTCAGCTAGGCTTTCTATATAGTCCATGTGGATAAATGGTCATTTCTTTAGTGTGATTCATCACACACTAAACTAGAGAACAAGTAAGGGGAATGAATTGTTCTTTCCATATTACTGTACTGGAAGGTTATGGTGTTCTACACAGGTGAGATAACTACATTAGAGACATTCAGAGTCAAGTGAAATAGGAACTTCAGTGAGCTGGAAACTAGGTGACTTGTTTAGACTGGAATGAGATCTTTTCCATATGATCTCTTCCAATGCCAGTCCATAGTCCATATTCCATGCACAAGTAAGTTAATAATATATAGTAGCAACCTTATTCCAACTCTTTTTACAGTGCTAGAGACTCTTCGATATGTTGATTGCTAGCAGAACAGAGAGTTCTGCTCTCTGAAAGTATTTTAGAGAATATTTGTGGAAAGAAAATTCTAAGTTTGAATATCTGTAGTGGAAAACTGATACCAATTAGGGAAAGATATTTGAAGATGCATCCCAGAAGGATTCTGGACAGTCTCATTTCCTGCTATTGTGTGCAAGCATAGGACCATGCTATAAAGACCTTCCACATTCCTCATGGGATGCAATCATAATGCATCACATGGTCTTTTATACAATATAGGCACAGTTAATACTATGGATTTGGGATACCTGTTTGAACATGTTTTTCATAAAAGACTTTTAAAATGAGAAATAAGCTCTAAATGCTGTTGAGTTTTGGATGGTTAACGTTGGAGAGGATGCAGAGTAGGCTAGGTTTGTGTGTTTTACCTTCTGCTGAACAGGATAAGCAACTCATTCAGTGATTAGAAGGCCTCTCCTTCCCTCATTGGCAAAAACAGCCCCTAGGCGTAATGCTGACATATTAGAGCCTAAGAAAAGAGCAGCATCAGCATCAATCATCAGGTCTAAAAGAGGAAGATAGACAGCAAGAGTACATGTGGAATTTAATAACTGGATTACCTCTAATAAATTTCAGCCAAATGCTCTTTCTAAAGTGGCAGGTTTCAAGAGCCAAGACTTTGTCCCCATAATCTGCTTTTAGTTATCCTCTCCAGAGAGAAATATATGTGTCCCCCCAGTTTATTCAAAATGCTGATCAGTGACTTTCTCTTTGTGTACAGAACTGTGTTTGATTTGTTGAGACACTTATGGAGTTTCTGGTAGATGTATTAGCGAACATGAGATTCCTGCCTTACATGTCTTTTGGACTGTATATTCTTCCCACTCAACAGGAAGAAGCAGCTTTCTCTAAAATTTATTCTTCCGGAGAACATAATTTCCTCAATATTTGGGAAATAACATTGTCCACAGCCTGAAACCTAACAAAATGAAACATCCCTGGACACTGGGACAGATTTTGTTGTTCTTCTGGGCTTCCATGTCAAAGAGGTTATTCTGAACAGTTTTGTTTATTGAAAATGCACGACAAGGGACTTGTCTGACTTCATTTAATTAACAAATATATCACTTATATGACTTTGGCAGAAGCAAATATTCCACCTAGATTAGATGATACTTCTCCGCATCTGGCTAACAGCTACCATAGCTGACAGCAATGTAAGTGTAAAATTATTAACAGAATTGACTGGTTTCAGAGATATCCATGGCAGAATTAAAGTGTCCGTAGCTTGGACAATGAAGAAATAGCTCAATACTTAACACAGTCTATTCAGATTTTTCTAAGGGCTTTCCATTATTACAATAATTAAATATATTGTTTGGAATATTGTTAAGGATTAACAGAAATTTGCAATTTCAGTGTGAAGTAATTAAATTAGTTGCTTCCTGAGAAACAAAACTAATGAACTGAAGCCACCTGAATAGCTGTGGCCTGTCACATTTTTCCCTCTACAGTAACTTCTGCTGCCTCTCTAGCACTGAGGAAGATTGTGGAGAGCTATGGCTTGTCTGGAAGTTGTTGGTCACTGCTTCCTACTAGCAATAGCCAAAGGCTGGTTTGCCAGATCTGTTTGTTTCAAAACCCATAGTCAACATCTTCAGGCAAAAATGGAGTGATATTGTGTGCAGGTGAGTTGCCTACTTCTTGGTGGATGTAGGCCTCATCCTGAGGTAAATAAAACAACAATGGAGGAAACTGAGCCATTAGAGGCAAAAACTTTATTTATTTAGAGGAGCACATGTGACCAGAGACACATTTTCAGGGAGGCACTCCCTGCCAAAGTGGGTGGAAACACCCCTCCGAGGGATTGAGGCCATGGCTGACCCACACTGTGTTAAGGACACAAAGGAATAAACCAGCAAACCCCATTACAAACACAGTAACAAGAAACCTGCTACGTACAGTCAGCAGAAACCACCACAAGTACTCATACTCCTGTGCTGCCCATCACCTCCTCAGAGTGCAACCCATGGTGAAAAACAGGAAAGTTGAGATGGGGAGGAGGGAGGATAGACAGGTGTGCAAGTGCTTGCCTATTTGTTTGTGCTCTGCTATTGCTTAATCTCCAAATCAGTTATGGGAGTTTGTGCTGGTTGGTAATAAAACAAGCAAAATGCCCTGACTCTTGGCTGTTTTGCCTTAAAAGGGTATTTCAGAATATCTCAACAATGAATTGAGGTAATATGCTCTTGTTTTATAATGATAACTGAGATTAAAGCATATTTATGCAATGTTGAGAATTTCCAATGATTTATTGAAAACTAAGAAAAAACTGTGTTGGAATCTATTAGGGAACGGACTATTGTCTAGTACCTTTAGATTCTCTAGAATCACCGCTTTCACCTTACCTGCCATAATGACTGAAATAAAAACTTTTTTCAAGCACCAGGAGAAAAAATAGAGACACATGATGTTATTAAAATATCAATAAGATTAGAACAGGGCTCTAGGGTTAGCTGCAAGCGTGAGTTTAGTGAATTCAAGTTCAGGCAGATATTGGACTTATGGATGTTAATAGAGACAGCCATGTGCGCCTCATTGCCACAAATGAAGAGTGATTATGACATGCTGACTGAAGGTGGAGAAAACAGAGATAATAAAACAAATATGGACTCAGGTCTCAAAGTCCTGACTAATGAAACCATTGGAGCTCTGCCATCCTTCAGTGAAGCTAAAATCAAATGCAAGCCAAGTGCTGAAGGTGTTTTTTTGCTCAAAATGATTGCATATTTTAGAATGTAAAGAACTTTGCCTAAGCACAGAGCACTGATATAAGACAAGATCAAGAAGGCAGTGGAGTCATATAAATGAAAGAAAAGTTTTTGCTACAATTTGGTAGATTTTCATATACAAAATCAGCCCTTATTCATTTGCAGAAAAAGTGTATAAGGACTGGAATTTCTATAGCTTTATACCATATAAGTCAGAGAATTGCAGTATGATAGACCATAGCATAAATCATTCCACTACGTTGTTCTTAAAAGCAGAATCCTCTTCAGAATCAAAACTGATTAAAAGATTTTTTTTGAGGAAAATTATTAAAAAACTTTCTTCTTCAAATTTCCTACAAAAAATATACTGCCCAGATTGAAATTCCAGTTTTACTGTTCTTATAATTCTTTTTGGAGTTCTCTACAATTTGTTGAAGTCCTACTTAAAAAGTGTATTCCATATTCCATTGACATCTCATTAATAATGACATATTTGCTGCTCTGCTCACATTTGATGATTTACTGCTTACATATCTGAGAATCATTTTCCTGGCGTTGCATTATTGCCTTATTATTTACCACATATGTAGCTATCATGAGTCCTTTTCAGAGTCACTGAATTCCAGAGCACAACACTCCTTTACCTATGAGACTTACATTCTTTACTTCTAGATTTATATTCTTTCATATCATTCATGATCCCATCTTGCCAAATGATCCAGTCAGTCTAACATAGTCCTGTGACCAAGGCTAGCTGTGACTTCATATTTTGAAGTTGTTTGAAAGTTTTACGAGTAACAATTATGTATTTTTTGCTAGTTCATAATACTATCCTACTGATTTTTCGTGATTTTTCACTTCTAATTAATTTCTGCATATATCATAAAAATAATAAACCATATCACATAAAAATAAAAAAACCCCACTAAATCACATAATCATAGACTAATTTAGGTTGAAATGGACCTCTAGAGGCCACTTGATCTTTCCTTCTTCCCAAAGCAGAATCATATGAGAACAGGTTCCTCAGGGGACCGTTCAATTGAGTTTTGAATATCTATAAGAAAATTCACAGCTTCTCTGGGCAAGTTGTGTCAGCATTTGTCTACTTTCATTGTGAGAAAATTTCTCCTAATATCTTCTTGAAATTTTCCATTTTGCAACTTTTGTCTGCTGCCTCTTGTCCCCTTACCGTACACATAGGAGAAAAGTCCAGTTCTCCTAAGGTAGCTGAAGACGGCAGAAGCTATAAACAATATCATCAGACAAAATATCAAATTTACACACTATGTAAGGCTCTAAGTGATGTACTATTTAATCAAATGTACTATCACATAGTCTGATGCTTCCATTTTGAAACTGGAATTGTGTAGAGGACAAAATCAAATGACAGAGGACTCAACCATAGGCAAAACTGAGATCTCATGAAAACATCGTCTATACCTTACAAGTTTAATTTCCATAAATTTCCTTTTCTTTTGTATAGTTTTAATCTCCTGACTTTTAATTTCAGAGGCCAATCATTTTTCTATTAGCCGTACTTTGATCATTTCTTAACAGGGTTGCACAATATCATCTGCATGAGAGACATTGAAATTATTCAGGATTTGAAGATTCTTACAGAGAGGTATCTGTGGAAACCTGATGCATTAGATGACCTACTGTCACGGTTTAAAGCTGGACCGGCTATTAAACCTGTGGCAGACGGTCTCTGTTAACCCTCCCCCCCGCCACCCAAAAGGAAAGGGAAAGGGAAAAGGGAGAGAGACTTACGGGTTGGAAAGTTAAAACAGTTTTAATAAACTATAATAATCAAAAAGAGTATAATAGTAATAATAGAGATAATCAAATATATACAAATATATACAAAACCAAGATCGAGCTCCCCCGATGTCGGCCACGTCACCACTGGCACTGCAGGGCAGGCTCTGGGAAGGCCCAGGCTGGGCCCAGCGAAGGTCGAGAACTGGATTTAGGGATGCACAGATCGGGATCGGGGGCAGCAGGAAAACAGACAGTCCTCTTTGGACACTGGCCAAAGCTCAAGCCGCAGAAGCAGCCCGAAGCAGCAGCAGCACCCAAAACCAGCAGGCGGAAGAAGCAGAAGAAGGCAAGGGGCAAAAAGGGTGAGACCCTCGTGATCCCCCCGCTTTATACCGAGAATGACGTGTATGGGATGGAATACCTTCGTTGGTCAATTTTGGGTCACCTGCCCTGTCCGCTCCTCCCTGCAGGTTCGACCCCCCTTTGGCTCTTCCCTCGTAAGCAGTGAGGAATTTAGCAGTGACCTTGGTTTCTCTAAGACTAAGTACAGCAAGAGCCTTTCTGCATAACATCCCTACCGGTGCCTCAGTGATAACTACAAACTTCGAGCGTTATCAGTCCTAGAAGCAGACACTGTCTGCAAAACATGCAGTTAGTTTCAGAAAGTGCAGTTACTTAGAAGAGACTTAGCTGAAAGTAAAAATCACTGAAAGGAAAATTGGCCTGGTTTAGGCCAAACCAGGACACCTACTGAAGTTGAAGGTACTAGTTATGGCCTATAAAACCTTACATGGCTTGGGACCAATCCACTTGAGAGACTATGGCACTCTTGCTGCCAGTGATGTTTGTGGCAGCAATGCTCAAGCTGTTTCCCACTCCTTGTAAAGGAAAAGCTTGCACTTAGCCGAACATTGCCTGCAGCATTTCCTAGATGCTCAGATTTTCTTCAGAGTTCACTCTGCAACAGCTGCATTTGTACTCTGGAGAAAGCTGAAAGTGGTTAGGATGTACACAGGGGGAGCAGTTGTTTACCTACTTTGGGAACTGATTTAAATGCTGATGAGGTGTAATTTAGTCATATTTAATGTATAATTAAATATTAGACCACCTAGAGCCTTGTATAATGTCTTTACTATATTAAACTGAAATGAATAAATAAACACAATCTTCTCTATTACTAATTCACTGCTGATTTATTGAGGTCACAGCTGTAATGCCACAGATGCAGAGACACCAGAGTGGGCTGTATGTAGCTCAGGTCTGGAAGGCCTGACTAGGTTGGGCAATATGCAGGACAAATTTGGCCATATTGACTATGTCTATGCTGCTAAAGAAAGACAGCTGGGGACTGATAACTGCAAAGGCCAAGCATGTTGCCTAGCTTCAGCCCATAATAAGTAGGGCATTTATCCTGAAGCAAAATAGCTGGATCATCCAAACCCAGAGAGTGAGCTAGCAGTTGAATCATCTGGGTGATGAGGGTCTAATATTCCAATTCAGTCACTGGCCCTCTTTTATTTAACAGTATAGCTGTATTTCCATCTCTGGAGATATTAAAAACTTGACTAAACAGGTCCTTGAGGAACCTAATGCAACTGTATCTACTCTGAGCAAAATTAGACTAGTTCATCTACAGAAGTCCTTTATGGTTTAAATTATTCTAAGATTCTATGAGTGACTATTTCTACAGCCAACCTGGTCCTATCTAAACTAGTTAGTTGCATGGAGGTTTGCTCTTGAGTGTTGAGATCAATTGGAACAGAACACCCTGCACCTGCAGTGTTAAACTCCTCTTAACTTCCCACCTGTTGAGAATGATCCCTTACCCATGCTAGCCTCTGGACTACGCTTGAGAATCGTTCTGTGATTCTGTGGAAGAGTCTGACCTAGATCAAAAAAGCCTGACATGGACCATGCTAACAATTTCACAGGGTGGATGATCAAGTTCCAATACATGGGAATGTTCCCTAGCCCTGTTTACTTGACTCGTACAGGAATAGCACTTGAGTCTGGAAGGAGTTTAGCTAGTTCAGACAAACCTTACGGATCTGTGCAGGTTTCATGCCAGGTGTTGTATGGCTGGCTTTTTCCCTTTTGTGGGTTCTCCCATTTCTTCAGGGTGCTGGCTGCATTATCTTGGATTCAAGTGGTCTCACAGCCCATACTTATGTTTGAAAACTAAATCAGACCAAGCACTGTGATTAGCTACACTGTTATATTAACATGTTGATCTGGTTTTGGCCCAAGCCACCTAGCACTGAACAGACAAAGCCAGGGCACCACACCGGATAGCACTGGTCAAGGTCTGCTCCTGATGGGCAGTAAGGACGAGGCCATCTTACTTGGAGGACAGGAAAGAGTTTAATCACATAGATTAGTGCTATGGTGTGCCACTTGTCTTCAGAGTAGGTCCCAGTCTACTTTGTTTACTAACATAGGCATAGTACTGATATCAAGGATTGGATCCTGACTAAATCATTTGCTTAGAACTCAGGAATGTTCAGCAAGATCCACACTCATCTGCTTTATCTCATGGAAAATTTTGAAAGGTAAACAGAAAGACTGAGTTTTCCTGAAGCCTGGTGTTTCTCGGGATGATTAGTAAAGAACCGGAGGGTGAAAAAATGTTTGGTTCTTGTATGAATAAGTAGCTCAAATGCAAGTATTATCTAAAAGATGACTACATATTTCCAGACATGCAATAGTCCAAAACAATGTACACTGAATGCTTCTGAGACACCTCTTTCCCTAAAACACATTTTTCCTAAATTTTCTCATAGGGTAAGCTTGATGTCTTGTAAAACAAACTGACGCCAATTCTGTCACAAACCTTATTATTCCTTCAAATCCGCAGTAAAGCTATAGTGGGTTATCTAGGTCTTGTCTTTTGCACTGCCTCATTAAACCTTGTCTTTTCAATCTTCAAATTACTTTTCCTTTTAACTGTTCATAATTCTGTGCAGAAACAGGAACTCAGTATTTCCTAACAATTTTTTTAATACTTTTTTGACCAAAGTGTTGTGTGCCTTAAAATTTTCAAAAACCTTCAGCTGCAGAATCTTGAGTTATGTTATCTGTCCTCTTAAATATGCTGTTTGTAACCCCAGAATAGCAGAAGCACATTTTGTTCCACTTGGCAGCTGGGTGAACAGCAACATGAACAGACAGCAAATGCTAAAAGGGGACTCAGGACTGAAAATAGGTTTTTAAATTTTTCCTATTTATTTGCTGCCAGATGGTTTCCAATAGAATTCCTCAAGTGTTTCCTACTGTATTGCAGGGAAGCAAGAATTTGAAGTCTCCTTAGACCAATCTTTGTGCAATAGGGTGATGTGTTCAAATAGCAGGTATGAAATATTCAGATAACTCTGAAAATGTGTTTACAGGAATCAACAGCATTGTTGGTTATTCATCATAATAATCATAATCATTCTGATCATTCTGAGGTTTATTTCTTACTTGTTTTGTAAAGGAGTATATGAAAGTCAATGAACAGGTATTTTTGCTGTATGGTTAGCTGGGAATGAATCTTCATCTACAAAATATTTTAGAGACAAAATAGTGCAAGAAAGGCTCATCTTTACTTGCTTTTATTTTCATTTAGTTGGACACGGTGAGTCATTTGAAATAACAAATGTGTAAGACTGTGAATGCTGATCACAGCTGAGTTCAGGTCTGCATTATTCACGGGTAACCAAAATGCAACTCAGACAATCAAGACCCAAACTTCAGATTATTCACCTGCCAAATACACTTCAATAATAGATTTCCATAGAGCTCACTGAACCTTTCTAATGTTGATGTAAGTTATGACAGTACCAAGAATTCTCGTAACATTAAAACCGAATGGAGAGATATCTGTAGAAACATAACTCCTGAACTATAATAACTTGGCATCGATGATAATGACATTTCAAGACAGGAATTGTAATGCTGGTGGGAAAAAAATACAGAAAGAATTTAATTTCAACACAGTTTTTCAGAAGGATGGGATTTTCCTAAGCCCTTCTACATAATGATATTGTAAGTTAATTGAAAATATGTGTTCAGTTTATTATTTTTTTCAGTTCACTGCATTTATACTTAATAGCTCATATGCTTTGAACTACAATAAAATGCTTTCTCGAAAGATTTGATAGGGTTTTGAAGCTCTGTCATGTTTGAGGGTAGCAAGTTTTAAAATATATACTATGTCTCTAAATATTAATAAAAACCACCAATACTTTAAAGATTTCAAGTAGAGATAGGAAGTGAAAGAAATCGCTGTATGCATAATAATACAGATGAAACGGGAACATGTGCTTACAAAACCAGCAGAAAGTTAAAAAAAATTGCACATGCTTCACAATTCTGAGATTTTGATAGGTGAGAGATGGGACATTGTAGCTTACAATGTATGTGAATAACAGTGAAGACATTCTGGCTCCAACAAGGTGAACTGCAAAAAATGTAGTGACTTGAGCATTAAATCCTGAATTCATAAAAACAATTTTTGGCCAGAATCTTCAATAAATTGTAGATATTTTAATTTTCAGTTACTTGGGAGCCTGAACAAAGATTTTTCATGGTGTTTAGCTGTCGTGTTTAGTACCTATAATTGACATTGATGGTGTTCTGAGTCACTAGAATCCTAGATAGTCCGTTAGATACAACTAAATAAGACTATAGGGAAGTCAGATCTTTGGTTGTGAACACTTACAGCACCTACAGTTTATCCCCTGTCCTGGTTTGGCCCAAACCAGCTCAATTAGTCTTAGAGAAACCAAGGTCACTGCTAAATTCCTCACTGCTTACGAGTGAAGAGCCAAAGAGGGGTCGCAGCTGCAGGGGGAGCAGACAGGACAGGTGACCCAAGATTGACCAACGAGGTATTCCATCCCACACACGTCATTCTCACTTTCCTATTTATCACTAACCCACTACCTCCTGGAGGTGGGGCCCAGGAGGGAGGGGCCCTCCTGTCTTCCACTGATTGGTACCAGCTTTGCCAATTCTCCAGTTAAAAACCTGCAGGTGTGATGGCAGGGGAGCTACTGCATTTTCCCCTCTGCCCGTGCTGGGGGGAGCAACTCTGCCTGAGGAGGATTTCCAAGCTCTCGATCTTGGTTTTGTGTATAATGTATATATTTGATTATTTCTATTATTACTATTATACTCTTTTTCATTACTATAGTTTATTAAAACTGTTTTAACTTTCCAACCCGTAAGTCTCTCTCCCTTTTCCCTTTCCCTTAAGGTGGGGGGGGGGAAGAGGGTTAACAGAGAGCATCTGCCACTGGGTTAATAGCTGGTCCAGCTTTAAACTATGACAAGATTTTATTGGTGCCCACGTGGGGCTTGAGAGAAGCTCCAACAGGTTGCTCTGATAAGTTGGATCCTGGCTCTGGTGGGAGGAGACCCAGAGAGCTCTGCTGAAAGAGTATCAGATTTCTTCCTTTCAGATTTACGGGGGGGGTTGGAAATTAAAACAGATAGTGAAAATGGTGATGTCATTTTTGAATGCTGTGTTATCTTGTCTTTTTATAGAGTTTCTTTCACAATTGAGTATTGCAATGATGCCTTACCTGCCATGGGCACTGTGTTATTGCTTGCTTCTTATGAATGTTTACATGCAGTTTAGCAGTGGGCGCTGGTCAAAATGTATTGTTTTGGTATGGGGTTTGATACTGATTTATGCTGTGATAAATTGGGCAGTTAATATTCCGATCTCTTATCTCTATGACACAATGATGGGCAGCTTTAATCGCGAATCAGTAGCAGCGACTTCATCTGCACGCTCCAGGCGTCCTTTAGCTGATTCTGTTAATGATTACACTTCCAGTTTTACTTCGGGAAATAGTACCTTCTCCTTTTCTGCCAAGCTGATTCCACTAGATTTTGCGAAATTAGGATGGTGCTGTCTAGGTGGCATGTTTTTATTTTTGGTTGTCCTGAATGTGTTTCTGATGTGGGATAAGATTAAATATCGGTGCAGGGACAGTTGTAGGTGTTATGCAGCCACCTCAGATCCTACAGTGTGTACTGCCGCTACAGCCACTAAACCCACTGAAACCTCGGCAGCCGGTACCACAGCTGCTACACCCCCCAAGATGGCCACTGCAGCTACTCAGACTCTCAGCACTCCCACGACAGCCACTGCATTTACTCAGACCCCAGCATCTATTGAATCTGTACCAATTGCTCCTGTAACCAGGAAGAAATACCAAAAGAAATCAGCTCGTGAAGTGAAGGATGATGACTCAGAGCCTTCTAAGGCAGAGCCATCATATGACCCAGGTAAGGGCCCTTCTCAGGCAGAGTTAGGGTCTGACACAGATGGGGGTTTTCTCGATCATCCTTTTAAAGCAGACCCATCACAGAAGAAAGGTCCTTCTAAAGCAGAACTATCACAAGAGGACTCGGACGTAGAGATAACCTACCACTCCTTATCCCTGAAGGACCTGAGAAATATAAGGAAAAGACTTCAGCCGTTATGACGGTGACCTATTATTACCTGGCTGCTCCGATGCTGGGATAATGGGGCAGACAGCATGCAATTAGATGGCAGAGAAGCCAGACAGTTGGGATCCCTGTCCAGAGATGGTGGTATTGATAAGGCGCTTGCAAGAAAGTCAAACACTGTCAGTCTCTGGAGGCGACTCTTGTCAGCTGTAAAGAGCAGGTATCCTATAAAGATGATGTTATGAGTCACCTAAGCAAATGGACCACTACAGAAAAAAGGTATTAACTACCTTAGAGAACTAGCTGTGCAAGAGATCATTTATAGACACCCACACGGAAGTTGTAGATCCTGTAGATCCTGATGAAGTGGAATGCAACCGATCCATGTTCCGGAAGGTTGTGAAGAATGCTCCACCGACATATACCCATACATTGTCAATATTAGTATGGGGAGAAGATGATATGGCACATTCTACTGTGGGCGAAATGGCTAACTGTATGCGACAGTATGAAGAGAGTATTTCTTCCCCACTGCAGGCACACATCTCGGCTGTGGAAAAACTGACTAAGGAGAACAAGGACTCATTTAAACAACTGTCAGACAAACTGTCCAAGATCGAGAATAAACTTGACTCTCTACCTACACAGGCGCGCGTTGCAGCTGTTAAGAGAAAACGTTCTCCTATAGGACCAGCTCAAAGGAAACAGAACACATCACGGGGTATCCTGTGGTTTGCCCTGCGTGGTTATGGGGAGGACATGAGCAGATGGCATGGACAACCTACCAGTACCCTACAGGCACGAGTACGTGAGTTGCAAGCTAAAAGAAATACCAGAGAGAATTTTTCTAGAAGGATGGCTGCTCCAGTTACCAGTGAGCAGGACCCCAGTCAGGGTAGATGGGCCTCAAATTCCTTTTTCCCAAGTGTGAATAGGAGAAATGAAGGTCCAGTCCCTGTGAGCAGCACGAATCCATTTCTTAATTGAGGTGACACATGCTGAAGAAGCCCCACCATATAATGAATTACCAGAGGATGAGAAGCAGTATGCCCTGTTCACCGATGGATCCTGCCGTCTTGTAGGAAAGCATCGGAAGTGGAAAGCTGCTGTATGGAGTCCCATACGACGAGTCACGGAAGCCACAGAAGGACAAGGTGAATCAAGTCAATTCGCAGAGGTAAAAGCCATCCAGCTGGCTTTAGGCATGGCTGAACGAGAAAAGTGGCCAAGGCTGTATCTTTATACTGACTCATGAAGGGTAGCAAATGCCTTGTGGGGGTGGTTAAAGCAGTGGAAGCGAAGCAAGTGGCAGCGCAAAGGTAAACCTATTTGGGCTGCTGAATTTTGGCAAGATATTGCTGCTCGGCTAGAGAAACTAGTCGTGAAGGTACATCACGTAGATGCTCACGTACCTAAAAGTCGGGCAACTAAGGAACAACGAAACAACCAACAAGTGGATCAAGCTGCTAAAGTGTTCCAAATAGATTTGGACTGGGAACATAAAGGTGAACTATTTTTAGCTCGGTGGGCTCACGACACTTCAGGTCATCAAGGGAGAGATGCAACATACAGATGGGCTCGTGACCGAGGGGTGGACTTAATCATGGACTCTATTGCACAGGTTATCCATGATTGTGAAACATGCGCCACAATTAAGCAAGCCAAATGGTTAAAACCTTTGTGGTATGGGGGGCGGTGGTTGAAATATAAATATGGGGAGGCCTGGCAAATTGACTATATCACACTCCCTCAAACCCGCCAGGGTAAACGTTATGTGCTTACCATGGTGGAGGCGACCACCGGATGGTTGGAAACATACTCTGTGCCCCATGCCACTGCCCGGAACACTATTCTGGGCTTTGAAAAGCAAATCTTGTGGTGACACAGCACGCCAGAGAGAATTGAGTCGGACAATGGGACTCATTTCAAAAACAGTCTCATAGACAACTGGGCCAAAGAGCATGGCATTGAATGGGTATATCACATCCCCTATCATGCACCAGCCTCTGGGAAAATTGAAGGGTATAATGGGCTGTTAAAAACTACCCTGAAAGCAATGCGGGGTGGAACCTTTGAAAACTGGGATAAACATCTGGCACAAGCTACCTGGTTAGTTAACACCAGGGGATCTATCAATTGAGCTGGCCCTGCTCAGTCAGACCTTTTACATACAGTAGAAGGAGATAAAGTCCCTGTGGTGCATGAAAGGAATCTATTGGGAAAAACTGTCTGGGTTCTTCCTGCAACAGGCAAAGGTAAACCCATTCGTGGGATTGCTTTTGCTCAAGGACCTGGATGTACTTGGTGGGTGATGTTGCAAGATGGTGAAGTCCGATGTGTCCCTGAAGGTGATCTGATTCTGGGTGAGAATACTTAATTCTGAACTGTATGTTGTTACTGCATAAGTGTCTTTCAGGTTAAGACAATGGTGATGAGACCGGAGCTAGCTGAAAGTGGCGTCCAGTAACCTCCTCGAGACTGACATTTTGAACCTGCAACCCGTGGGCATGAACTGTGACAAAACTCATACCATGTCTCCTGCCCTGACAGACTGCTAGCCAGATGGAAACCCACAATCCTGAACCAAATGAACTTCATGAACTTTTTGTATAGAGATGAATCATAAACTAGTGATATGTGTATATATATTTGAAAATGAAAAGGTAGTGGCGATCTGAGTATGACGTGAATGGTATGGAATAAGGGGTGGAATGTCCTGGTTTGGCCCAAACCAGGCCAATTAGTCTTAGAGAAACCAAGGTCACTGCTAAATTCCTCACTGCTTATGAGTGAAGAGCCGAAGGGGGGTCGCATCTGCAGGGGGGAGCAGACAGGACAGGTGACCCAAGATTGACCAACGAGGTATTCCATCCCATACACGTCATTCTCACTTTCCTATTTATCACTAACCCACTGCCTCCTGGAGGTGGGGCCCAGGAGGGAGGGGCCCTCCTGTCTTCCACTGATTGGTACCAGCTTTGCCTATTCTCCAGTTAAAAGCCTGCAGGTGTGATGTCAGGGGAGCTACTGCATTTTCCCCTCTGCCCGTGCTGGGGGGAGCAACTCTGCCTGAGGAGGATTTCCAAGCTCTCGATCTTGGTTTTGTGTATAATTGTATATATTTGATTATTTCTATTATTACTATTATACTCTTTTTCATTACTATAGTTTATTAAAACTGTTTTAACTTTCCAATCCGTAAGTCTCTCTCCCTTTTCCCTTTCCCTTAAGGTGGGGGGGGGGAAGAGGGTTAACAGAGAGCATCTGCCACTGGGTTAATAGCTGGCCCAGCTTTAAACTGTGACATCCCCTCAGAACAAAAATTTGCTTTTAGTAATAAGACAAGTGTTGATGAAGATCCCTTCCAACTGAAACCATTCTATGATTCTATGATTCTAACTGATGCTTTTTTGTACACACAGGTGCATCGGTTCAACTAGCAATGTGAGGTAAACTGAAATGAGACAGCATAATGTGAAAAGACATGCTTTTCAGGTTTCACTGTAGTGCAATAAGAACAGCTTTCAACTAAATCAGAGCAGTAAATCTTAAGCCAGAAGCAGAAGTGAAGCAGGGCCACACCAATTTAAAGAAATAAGTGTATAGATACAGATAGACAGACCTTAACATACAAAACTTTGTTTGTTTTTACTGCTATAGTAACTAAAAAATTCTTAAACATGAGATTAGGAGACTGACTTTTCAGCTATGCAAAATGCCTCCATTTGTCTGGGAAAAATGTGTAGTATTGCAATTGTGGAAATGTCTGTGAAGAATTTATAACAAAAGGAAAGATCTTGGTGACTGAAATAAAACTGTGGCATTCATTGGAATTAGTGCTTTCTAGTGCCTTCAACCAGTACCAGTCTTTGTAAGGGGAAATACCTAGAGTTAAGAGGTAAAATTGTAAACTGGCTGTTAAAGAGTAAAATCAGAAATTCCCTCTAAGAAACTCTGTTAACACAAGCCTTCAATTCCTTATTTACGTGATGTCTATGATACAGTGCTAAAGCCACCTGGGAATAAAATGACCATTCAACTTCAACTGAGAGAGAGGCATAAGGCATTTTTAAAAGAGACAAGCATTCATTTTCTCAGAGAATGTTCTCTGACTTTTTACTTGAAATTAGGCCATGATTTCCTCATTCTGCAATCAGCTATTATAAGCACCAGTTATGAGTCAGTCAGACACATAATGTAAGCAGGCATAACTTCACCCAGCTGAATTATTTGAACATAAGACTCTAAATAGACAAAGCTCTACAAAACTCCACTCAAGCATATGGTAATGTACATTTAGAAGGATGTTAACCTGTCATCTCCTCATACCTTGCAACGGCAGTGTCGACTCTTTTTAAAATCTCATACTTTTTTTGCCAACAGTTCTCCAAGTGTTTTGAGGTTAACAAATCTGAACAAATCAGAAAACAGTTCTTTATTCTTGCTTTGTATTAACATACAGTATGGTCAGGTCAAATCGTTACCCCACTGAAACACACCTATATGGACTGTGTAAGCTTTCCACCTCTTCCTTCCCACTCATATTTTCTAGCATTTTCAGTAATGGCAATAGCCAGCATTTTCAAGATTGACATCTTGAGTTACATATGGACTTAAACAATGTGTGTCAGACGGTTTGTATACTTTTTCTTTGTCCCATCTGTAAAGCAAGACATTTAAGAAATTTAATTTCTTATAGAAAAACAATGATGAATTTATTTAGCAGACCAGTATCACTCACCCGTGGATCTCTTTTGTATAATGATGTGCAACGATATTAAAAAAAATTCTAATGTAAATGTAAAACTAAGAAAAATTATTTAACTATGAGATTGACTGCAATAAATAAGATGAAAGTCTGGTTAAGAGACATAATCAAAGATATTGATAAAAACAACCGTTATAAAAGGGTATTTAAAATGGATTTAAGATTTCATGTGTTATCCCTTCTCCAGCAATTTGTCACACAGGAGCTTGGTGCTCAAACACAAGGACTGATTCACAGCTCTTGATAAATCCAATGTCTTCTGCCCACATACCTCCCATCAAATTTCATTACAGTATTCTGTGAAAGTTGATTGATTAGCTTGCATGTGGTTATGCCAGGGAAACAGACAATCTCTTGCTTGATTCAAATACTTATAATACTTTTTTTTCTAACTAAATTTAACAAAATAATAATAATTGAAATTAGCAAAAAATAATAATAAATTATCACTACTTAAACAACAAATAATAACACGACACACATGTCCACACACACACAAAGTCACTTCTTTACTTTTGGTTACTAATCTCCAGGTAGGGTTATTTACTTCTTTCCCTTGCTTTGATCAATCTGGTCACTATTTTCAATGAAAACATTCATGGCTTCCTTCAACCAGTCATGCTTAGTTCCTCTCTCTTATGGCCAATAGATATAACAGTTACTATATATACATTTGTTTTTGGTAAGATCATGGTGCTAAGGGAGTGCAGTTCAGTTTACTCCACATTACCTGAAAGAAATGATAGGAAATACGCAGCACAGTTTTATGACACTAAGTATATTTTTATACTTAAAAGTTTCCTCATGTATTCTAGGAGTCTGGGATATCTGAAGCATTTTATATATGGTGGTTTGGCGTTGAATTTTGTATCCACTCTTACTTTGTGCTTTACATATAGGGAATATGAAGCCAGAGTTACAGATTAAAACACCCTAACAATTGAAGAGAACTATCAAGTGGCAATTGGCAATTCACTGTGAACATCAGTGAAAGAAATATGCCATTGAGAAGCAACTCCAGTAAGGTGTGCTGTAAACTTTAATGAGATTAAACTGAAAACTATACTAGAATTAGATTGTTCCTATTGTCTTTGTTGAAAGTGTTTAGTAATTGTTAGCAGAAATACGGTGTAAAATATCGAAAATCATTGTTTGTCATCTTACCTTTTTTTGCATACCTTAATTACTTATTTTTATTTAAAAGGTAAACTTTCTCCCAGCACACATACGTTTTACTAATGGCAAGTTTGGAAAGGAGAAAGGGAAAGAAATGCACATTCCTTTCAAGGTTTCCATACTTACATCACGCTCTGGGCCCAGTTATATTTTTTAGGATTTTATCTGAAATTGTATGCACTTTAGAATGACTGAGGTATCCTTTTAACCAGCTCTGACTGATGTATTACTAATATACCACAGGCAGTGTAAAAGTCCCAATAGATGTTATGAAAAGGGTTATGTTAGGTTTCAACATAAGTTAGGTTTACGGTTGGACTAGATGATCTTAAAGGTCTTTCCCAACGAAACCGATTCTATGATTCTACGATTCTAAAATCAGATCATTCATACAACAGGACAATGATGTTTTAGTAAAGAATATTTTTGTTTCTCTATAAATGCATTTTCTCTCCAGATAATGAAAGCGATCCACTGAATAATACCCCAATATTTTAGCCGTGTGCTGGGAAAAACATTGATCATACAATCATTTAGGTTGGAAAGGACCTTTAAGATTATCAAGGCCAACTGTAAACTTAACACTGCCAAGTCCACTACTAATTCTGTGGTTCTGTGAAGGCAGATGCCTCGTAATGAAGTGAAGGCCTCAGAAATAGTAAGCTAACAAAGACAGCTAGTGTGAAAGCTTTTTTTATACATCCATGTGGAATGCTCTCAGAACTCCTGATAAGTTGTATATCAGTCGCTCTGGTCCAGATGACCAGACAGTGTAAACGGGCATTGACTTACACTGCCTGTGATCCTTCCCATATGCTTGTTTTGCTTCTGTCTGTTGAGTATTAACCCTTCTCACAACCGTAGAACTGTGGAAATTATATCTTTCCCTAATGTCTTATTGTGAGATATGAAATTAGTTTCTTCTGGTCTTATAGATGAAATTTTATACTTCACCAACATTTGAGAAATCCTTTAGACAAGCTTGTATTACATACTGTGTCCTTGACTGTAGACACATAGTGTAGGATTCAGTTGGAAATTAGAACAGCTAAATTTAGATATCCACCTGTAAGAGTCTGCATAGATGTATTGGGTTTATTTGGCAAGGTTTTGGTAGCAGAGGGGCTGCAGGAGTGGCTTCTGTGAGAAGACACCAGGAACTACCCCCATGTTGGACAGGCAGTTCCAGCCATCACTGGCGAAAGCTGAGCCAGTGGTAGCACCTCTGTGACAGCATATTTAAGAAAGGCTAAAAAATGCTGTGTAACAGCAACTGGAAGAGAGAGGAGTGACAATACACAAGAGAAACAGCTCTGCAGACATCAAGGTCAGTGAAGAAGGAGGAGGATGAGGTGGTCCAGGCGTCAGAGCAGAGATTCCCCTGCAGCCTGTGGTGATGACTGTGGTGAAGCAGATTGTCCCACTGCAGCCCATGGAGGTCCATGGTGGAGCAGATATTCATCTGCAGCCCATGGAGGACCCCATGCTGGAGCAGGTGGATGTGCCCTGAAGAAAGCTGTGACCCCCATGGAAAGACCATGCTGGAGAAGGCTCCTGGCAGGAGCTGTTGCCCCTGGAGAGGAGCCCATGCAGGAGCAGGTTTTCTGGCAGGTTCTTGGTTAGAAAAAATAAATTGAAATCTCTTCTGCAATCAGAAATTTTGTATTGGGATTTCTGACGGAGAACATGATCATAAAATATATATAGTACTAGATTTTCCCCATCAATAGTAATTTTAATATTAATTGACATTTTAATGTTAATTTTAATGTTAAT
Source organism: Nyctibius grandis (assembly GCF_013368605.1). Taxonomy (NCBI): domain Eukaryota; kingdom Metazoa; phylum Chordata; class Aves; order Nyctibiiformes; family Nyctibiidae; genus Nyctibius; species Nyctibius grandis. The sequence continues at coordinate 110,620,594 of NC_090659.1, forward strand.
TACAAATTAGAAGTATGAGACTCTAAAAATAATTCTTACTGATTTTTGTCTCTGCAGTTATTTTTTTCTTTTATCATGCTTTCACTTTGTGAAATGCTTTGTTTTTCTATGACCAGTTTCGCTGTTTTCTTCTACTAATCAGCTATTCCATCATGTATGTTAGACTGTTAGAGAACTATTCCTTCATACTAGTCTGTGAGACTTCTCCAAAATTAGCACTATTCAAGTTTCACAGATCTGTAGTTGTAGTGTCTCATGTCTTCCAGGTGTATCAGTCTAATATATCATGGTGCCAGTAAGGACCTAATTTCCAGTGAAGAAATTGTTTTTTACACATTGAACATTTCTATCATTTAAGGGTCGTGTTTGCCAGGATGGGTAATCTGGAGATGGAGCTGAAATGCTTTGTCTAAAGCTGTGAGCCATGAGTGCTTCAGCCTGATTTCGGCCCTGATCTTGTCCTGCTGACTTGAATTTCTGCCTTGACCTTGCTATGGATGCACCTGGCAGGCTGGACCACGGCTGACTGGTCACCATTGCCAACCTTGCTCTGCTCTTTGCTGCTCAAGCACTGTGGCATTGTGCCCTTCTTGGAGAGGTCCCTGCCCTGCCAGCGCAGTTACTACATTTGGCTTCTGGCTCACCTGTCCTTAGAGATCAGCCAGCCCTTGCTACTCCCAGATAAAAGCAATGACCGTGCCTTTAATGCTACAATACCATTCTCTTTCAAATTATTAAATAAACATGCAAAATTCCTTATGAGTTGTGTGCATGTACTCGGTCATACTCTTGATATCCAGAAACTAATAATTTCTTTAAGGTTTGCAATTATCCAAGTGACCAAGTGGCAGTGAACTGATGATGGTCTTCAGACTATGCCTGGATAGAAAACACCATGAAAAAAATATTTTCTGAGAAACTAAACCACTAAATTCATATTATTGTTCAATGTGGAAAGGAACACAAGTGACTGCTGAGGTGGGGGAAAAAAGGTGAGAAAGACAATTCTGCAGGGTAATTTCCTTTTTTCACCAGTTTCTCTGAGTTGACCCAATGAAAATAATCTCTGTGCAAGATCATGTCTTGTCAAACAATAAGGTTTTGTGCCTTGTGTGCTGCCCTTCAAAACAGAAATAATTTATAACAGGGAAAAAAAAATTATTACTATTATGAGCAACCTTGTCTAATACTAACCACTTTAAGACCCACAGGGAAGAGGAAAACATTAATTTTTGTTCTCATGCATGCTGAGCATTAATGTATAGCTTCAAGACAGTTAATCTTTCCCTTTTCTGTTCCTGCCAGCCCTACAATCTTTTTAGGGAAAGATATATTGCAACATCAGCCAAGAAAAAAGAGTAAGTCATTTCTTTTCCATGGAAGAGGAATGAGCAATCCCTCCAGATAGGCTCAAGAAACAAAGATGAATAACGAAATGAATAGTTAATTCACTAAAAAGTGCAGTGTTGAGGTCACTGAATTTTCACTATTACTTGAAATGACTTTTTAATAGAGATTGTTTTGAAAAGCTCACATTTTTATTTTGATCTTTTAAAACAGCATTTTTCAGATTTTCATTTTAATGTTTAATTTCAGGATTTGTCAGTTTTGATTAAAAATGCGAGAACGGTTTATAAATAACAACTTTGCATTAAATTAAATTATTTTTTCTTTCCAAATTATTTAAGAAACAAACAAAAGATGTTCAACAATGACCAAAATTTTCTCTGAATGTATCTGAAGTAAAAGAAAACTATGTAAATATGTAAATATTATCTCACCGAGAAATATTGTAATGCAGTTATGTGTATAATACACTCAAAAGCTTTAATTTCTCCAAAACGCTAAGTTAAAATAGGAGAATAACGAATAAAATAGACAAACACATACAAACAAGTATCAACATAAAGAATAAATTACATTGGTTCCATCTTGCTAAAGTAATATTCTCATCTAGTTTTTATTAAAAAATATGTTCGTGTACTGAAAAAGGAAGCAGATAAAGATTATTAATTTAGCAGAAAATTAAGATGTCAGTAAAATGATATCTTCAGCAATAAGGTCTTGGAGAAAAAAATTCTTATTTGCTTATACACTAACCTCAGAATCATTAGTAATAAGCTAGAATTGCTGATGTAGGTCCAAAAATGTATCTGATATTTCTGAAACCTGATGGGAAGATTTCCGTAGTTACAATGTTAAAATGACTAAGTTTAAATCCATTTAATAAGGGTCAAATGTACATAAAGGGAAAAGGGAGTCAATGTGTTGTTGCTTTTTTGCCTGAATCCAGAATAAGTTGGAACTGAATGATCCTCCTGGCCTTGAGAGTAGTCTTCTAACTAATAAAAGAGAAGATGAGGTACTCTCTGATGTCAGCTGAGGAAAGCAAAAGAGAACAGAAAGAATGAAAAAAATGGTCAAGCATATCTAGAAAATATGATTTAAAAGGAAAAAAAAAACACAGTAAAAACATAGGGACTTTAAACAGAAACATACTGGAGTTCTTTTTTCTGACAATATTAACATTAAAATAATTTCTCTGTATTATAAGTGACAGTTTTCTAACCTTTAAAATATAACATTACAAGTGCGTAAATTCTACATCAGTCCCCCTTTTTTTTTAGAGGTACTGAAGAACTAATTCAAGCCTAAAAATTAACGGTGTTTACTGGAAGTGATCATGATTTGATTACACTTGTGTGTAAACCAGTAACACACATTCTCTAGTGCATACCTGGAGCTAGTTTCATAAGCATACAGATAATTATGTGTATAGTCGTCTGGTAAATAGAAACTAAAGAGAAAAATGTGAATAATTATTGAGAACTGCGTAAGAACACTTACCAGTTCTTTCAAATATACACTTGCCTAAAGCCTTGTGTATTATTTACAATGATTTTCAGAGAATGAACATCTGTAGATATATTCCAACCAAAATACTGAATTGTTCATTCTAGTAATATCCTTGAACTGTAATCTGAATCTGTCCATCTTCAGCATTCACACTTAGTGTTTCTTCCAACACTTTCTGCTGGACTGAAAAGTCCAGTATTATGCGTTTCTTCCCTACAGATTTTGATCTAATTACCCATTTGTGTTCTCCTTGTTGAACTAATCGGTTGAGCTCCTCAGATTTTTCATTCTGAGGCTTTGTTCAAGCCTTTAATAAGCCTTGTTACACTTCTCTGAATCCTCCAGTGTTTCACCAAACTCTTCAATATGAGAAACTAATTCCCTTGACCACCAGCAATAACAGAATACATGCAAGGATCACATAGGCTGTGACACCAGAGTGGAAGCTCATATTCAGAAGATCATTCACTAGTATTTTTAAGTTTTTTCCAATGTCGTTGCTTTCTTATGAAAGTTTTCTCTCTGCAGCTATGAGAGATATTCCAACATTTGGCCATATTAAAAATTGTAAATTTATATATATGTATATATGCACTTCAAGTAAATAAGTTTTTTGAAAAATCTACCTTTTTACACATTTGTCTGTCTTCCTCATAGCCGAACACTCCTCTTTGACACTATCTGTGAATGGTAAAAATAGACACTTTTTTAATTGACCATGATTTTGCTTTTTCGACAAGAGATGACATAAGCTTTAAATTATAGTTCAAATATTTTTTTCTTTATAGGATCTACAGAGAAGTTCACCTAATTGGTCAAGATTTACTATTTGTAATCCTTTTTTGAAATTTACTGTTTAATCAATGTTTAGTCCATCTGGTATGCACCGCACTAATTTTGTGTCACTCAAGTTTCTTAACCCAAAAGTATGTGGCATCAAGCCATGCACTGCAGAAATCTATTGCATTAGTACTTGTGCATCTGTCAGATAAACTCATATTCTCACAAAAGTGAAGTTAGTTTGGCAAAACCTATTTCTCAAAGCTATGTGGGGAGTAACATTTATTACATTAACATCTTATTTTTTCAAGAACAAAGTTCATACCAGCCAGCTGTTCAATTTTTGAAGCAACACAACAATCATTATAGTGAACAATTACAGAGATGGGCTGGACATGTTTTTGAAATGTGTATTATTTTCAAATGCTATGACCAGACTGGAGTCCAGAGCTGATCTGTGGAAGTCTTGGCTCCTGGTGTGTGTGTGATTAGACTAGAAGATTGCAGTTACTCTTCATTTGCTTAAACAAAACAGTTTAAAACCAGTTGCTTAGATGAAACAGTCTATGAACTGTCACTTCCATTTCAGCAGTGGTCAGAGTGATTTCCATGCATTTGTCAGTCTGCGTTAGTGCAGTGATACGTTACTCTCTGGTCCCCATACATTAGATGGTTATTCTACTACCCTGATGAATATTAAACTTCACATTTTTATGCAAATTTTAATTTTCCCAAGGACAAGTGTCTTCTATGTAACCTAAAAGCAACAAGCCTTCTATTTGTACCTTTCATTTGAACATATTTCAACTTTTAATTCCATCAACCATTTAAACAGACTCTTTAATCCATTTTTAAAGTTAAGTGATACCTTTTGCAGACATTTCTGGCTTAGAACTTTTTTTTTTGAGTGATTACATCTTTAGGGCTAGGAAAATTCACTCCTTAGGGGCAGCTCAGTCTCTGAATCCTTTGTCTACCAGCGAGCAAGAGAGTGTCTCCTGGATTTTCTTTAATTCCTCTTTCTTACTGAAATACATTTTAACTAAAAAAAAAATCCTATCAGTGCAATTCAGATCTAATCTTTCCAGAGCTGGCTAAATCTTAATGTGAGGTGAATTTATACTGGTACCATAAATTGCTCACTTTCCTCTATATTTTCTTCCTGATGAACTTGTCTTTGATCGTATCAAGACTTTCCGAGCTTGAACACTAGTTAAAGATCTTCTAAAGAAAGCAATTTGAAATTACATATTAAGGAAAATTGTTAGACTTTTTCCTAATTATAGTTTGAGACTCATTTAAAAAGCATCAGGGGAATGAAGTTTTTAAAGAAAGCTGAGAGGAATTACAGCACTTCAAGGCTGTATCTCTGCTTGCTAGATCACAGAATCACAGAATCACACAGAATCAATCAGGTTGGAGGAGACCTCTGGGATCATTGAATCCAACCATTGCCCTGACACCACCATGTCAACTAGGCCATGGCACTAAGTGTTATGTCAAGTCTTTTTTTAAACACATCCAGAGACGGTGACTCCACCACCTCCCTGGGCAGCCCATTCCAATGTCTAATAACCCTTAGATATTCAGTTGTGATTTCATTGAACTCTTGTGTTATGTTATGTTACAAGATGTTGTGTGTGTATTAAAAGGACAGAGACCCCAGGCAAAACACTTAGGAGCAAAGCCTGTAGGAAGAATTGTTTATGTAGCATGAGAATGTGCCCTGACATTTAATGCATGGTGAGTTAAAAAAATCAAAGTCCTTATCTAACCTGAGGTTCTTTAAGGAAAAACCTCTTCAGAAATGAAGCACAGGAAAGCCAGCTATAGGATGTACACTGCCAAAAGCACTAGGACGGCATCTCTAAGTGTCTAAGAGAATCATGGAAATATATATCTTTATCGTGTGATACTCCATCCATTTTGTCTTTTTAGAGGCTGGTGTCTAGTATTAGTCCAGTTATTAAATGGTAAACATAATTTTGACTTACAGCTGGTTTACATCTTATGATCCTGAAACTACACGAAGGGTGTCTAGGTAAAAGTATATTGGTTTTATTTCTTTTCTCAGATACAGTAGAATGCTCAAGGGTTTTTAATAGCACACTATATAAATAGTAAGTTGTATTTTCAATATTATTTGTTTTTATGATCTTATTTTGTCTAGCATCATAATTCTCTTCACTGTTGGGTTTGGTTTTTTTCATTATAGAAAATTTCATTTCCATCTTCTTCACTTTGAAAGAAACAATGGATAATTTAGGACAAATAGAACATGCATATGAACTGTCAGATAAAATTATCCAGCACAATTCATGGTAAATGATTTTTCCTGTTTTAATCACAAGTAACAGATTTGCAGTCATTGCCTTATCCTAAAAGTCCTTGAAATTAAGTTTTATTGGAGAAAAGGAGAGAGAAAATGACTTACCTTAGCTGCTTTGCATAGTACTCAGCTGTATTTTCTTTAATTTTCTAATATACAAGGCTTATTCCAATCTCTGCAGCTGTTAGTCTAATTGGATGATTTCCTGTTTGAAATGCAGAATAATTTAAAGTGACTAGCAGTTGTTCAGGGAACCTCCCTTTCTAGGACATAACTTAATCTGACATATTCAACGCTCATCAGAGATTCAACATCTTTTCAAACTGATTACTGCTTCTTCCATCACACTCAAAGTTCCTTGACTTCCATTTAAGTGCTTCAATTTAGAGCTTGATTATTCAAATGAAACTAAGAGGAAAAATCAAGCTTTATTTTTTTTAAAATGTGCTTCCTCAAACAGTATACTAAATGCATTCCTCTGTATGCATTTACTAGTGATTTACTAGTAGTAAATCTACTAGTATTTAATAGATTCCTCATCTTCTGTGATGCAATAGCAAGCTCTGTATTTTGGTTTTTACCTTTGCCGAGATTAAGGACGATGATGTGGAGAAAGTTCCTGTTGCATATGGTTAATATAATCAGAATTTATCTGATGGAAAAATGTTTTAGTTTTTATCAAAGAGGACAATAGATTCTTTTGAGTCATGAATCACATGAAGGTTTCAGTTTTGCAAGAAGTACAAACAGTCAAGAAATGGTATTTCTTTGTACAGCCTCAAAATATAAAAGTTTGTGTCTGATTTAATAGGCCTAAAACTTCATGTTAGGCAGGCCATTTTGAAATCTGAAAATGCTGAATGTGTGAGAGACAATATTGCCCTTACTAAGACAATTACTCAGGCGTGTGACCCTCCAAGGAACCTCATTACATCTGCCTCCTGACAAAAGGTTGCTTAACATCTGACTTTTTGTTTTGGTTTGTTTTGGTTTGGTTTTGTGTTTTGTTGTTTTGGTTTTTTTTTTAATCTCACTGTATCATGCATGCCTACAGCATTTTCCTCTTGGTAGTGTGAGACCACAATGTTTTCTCTATATCCCCTTGAAAACATGGAAGTTCTTTCTCAAGTAGCTGTCTGGGAAAATTATCCATGTATTTCTCATTAATGTTAATGAGGAGTTACTTGGCTTAAAACCTATACTGGTAGAATAAGGTCTTGAATGGTAAGTAAATAAAAAAACGTTTGCAAACAGACTATGCAATAAGCTCCAAAGGAGGGAATAAGGTTTCTTCCATGTGAAAAAAATCTGGGAAGGCATTTGCTGAACCTCAATGGGAACAGTTCATTTGAGGTTTCGTCTAAAAACTTTCCTCCGTTGTAAATATGGCTGGAGCATGAGCAGCTCACTTAAAACAATGACTTGGAAGATAGAAAAGGTAAATAAGATTTCTTAAGTTATACACTGAGTTCATGGCTATCACTTAATCTCAAAAAAATAAAACACACAAAAAAAAAGCCCTCACTAAATGGATCTTAATATAATTCTTGCATCATCTGATGACAGATCCATGATGATGATGAAGGAAACCAAAACACTTCTCCAAGGATAATTTTCTAGCTGTTAATATTTTCTGCCTGGGAACTTAGCAGACTTCTGACGAAAAGCAGCAATCCTCTCCTGTTTCAAACTGTCATTCCCATTTTACCTTACATTGCTACCAGGCAAGTTTTCCCTCAGAGGCAGAAACAAAAAAAGAGATCAAAAGTTGAAAATAAAAGCTGCCTAGGGTATAAAATATTGAGGGTGATTTTCTTCATTATTTCTAAGGGGAACAACATGTTTCAGCTGTGAGCCATCAGTGGGCACGTGTATACACAGTTGTATACATATTTCCTTTTTATTTTCTGCACTTATTTCTTACTGTAATTACTAAAGTTTACCAGGTCAAGACTAAAAAAAATCACAGTAATTTGTCTAAAAGAAATCAGCATGTTTGTGAACAATCAAAATGAGACTACTGTAAAAATGTCACTGCACAACACTACCCATTTTATAGAACAAAATCCACTTTTGGCTGTGCACAAACATAGTGTTCACCTCAGTAATGTGCAGAATATGTAGAAGTCTTATAGCTTTATGGTCACCTGGAGTAGTCAAACTTTTTTTTAAATTCATGCTCAAAATTGTTTTTCATGTTTATTAATTTCTTAATGACTTTAATTGTGGTATCATGCATGCTGAAAAAAAATGTTTGTACAATACTGGGGCATGTATTAAAATGTACCCTGTGTAGATATGAAGCTATGTACAAAGTGCCTTCAGGCTCCCATGAAGGGGACTGGACTTGTTACTCCAGGAGGTCCTTTATTCCTGTGCCTATATTAGCAAGTAGTGCAGACAGGTTCGAGTGGATCATCTGTAGGGAAAACAATTCTTGCTGAGGTTCTGGAGTACGTTTTATGTTTTTTTCTTTACTCAGTCCCATGGACTGAGTGACCATTGGCCGATGGAATTCATTAGCCATCCTCCTGGAACTTCTCTTCCAGTTTAGTTTCATCTAAGAGGATACAGTTCATGATCTCCAAGACCACCCTGTGATATGAACCAGAACCCAGAGAAAAGCAGGAAATTCACTTTGGAAGCACACTGCTGGCCCAGTCTAATTAGATGTAACCTGTTAGACCAGTGTTTATACATGACACCAATAATATATCGCTACTGAGATGTCTATGTAATATTTCAGGTCTATTACACTATCACAGAATCACAGAATGGTTAGGATTGGAAGGGAACCCTGGACATCATCTAGCCCAACCCCTACCAAAGCAGGTTCCCCTAAAGCACATTGCACAGGGTCACGTCCAAGTGTGTTTTGAATATCTCCAGAGGACACTCCACAACCTCCATGGGCATCCTGGTCCAGTGCTCTGTCACCCTCAAAATAAAGTTTTTCCTCATATTTAGATGGAACTTCCCATGTTTCAGTTTGTGCCCGTTGCCCCTTGTCCTGTTGCTGGGCACCACTGAGAAGAGTCTGGCCCTATCCTCTTGACACCTGCCCTTAAGGTATTTGTAAGTATTCATAAGATCCTCTCTCAGTCTTCGGTTCTCCAGGCTCAACAGACCCAACTCCCTCAGCCTCTCCTTGTAAGAGAGATGCTCCAGTCCTCTGATCATCTTTGTAGCCCTGCGCTGGACTCTCTCCAGTAGTTTCTTGTCTTTCTTGAACTGGGGGGCCCAGAACTGGACACAGTACTCCAGGTGTGACCTCACTAGGACAGTGTAGAGGGGGAGGATAACCTCCCTCGACCTGCTGGTTACACTCTTCCTAATGCACCCCAGGATACTATTGGCCTTCTTGGCCACAAGGGCACATTGTTGACTCATGGTGAACTTGTTGTCCACCAGGACTCCCAGGTCCTTCTCTGCAGAGCTGCTTTCCAGCAGGTCAACCCCCAGCCTAATTTCATTAAATAAATCAATGACGTTCTTCAATACTCTGCTAAATTCTTGTCTTTCCACATCCAAAATTGAGAAAATGTCAGGTGAACTGGACTGAAAACCTTCTTGCTGACTAGGGCTGATATTTTGGCTTTCTAATTCTACAAAGTAAGGGAAATGGAATTTTCTTTGTAAAAATTCTTACAAAAGAATTGGCTTTTAAAAATTTTCATTAGTTTATTTTGAAGCTCAGTTTTTTAATAAAGTATACTACAGATGTGGTTGTGCATGGGAAAAATCAGTCAGCAGAGACTTAGAGTTAGTTAATGAACACCGCTTTGCAGAGTTTTTATTTAGTAAAATTAGATTGCACTGCTTTAATCTGTTTAAAGGACGTATTATCTTACAGTTAATATCCAATAATTTGTCTTACATAAGCAATTAGAGTGAGCAGGGATCTCAATATAGCAGTTTGACAGAAGTGTTAAATATAGGTATCATCTGCACACACTGGAAATTGTGATTGTTTCTTCTAAGAACACAGTCCAAAAGTGGAAAAAATATGAAAGAGGAAAGTTCCCAGAATGCATTCTTGGCTCAAATCGTAACAACTATGTTAATCAGAGCTTTGTTTTGCACTGCGTGCAATTGCCTTTCGACAGTCAGTACAAAAGTTAGCAAAGCCTAAGCATTCATGTGACAAGAATAACTCCCTTGAGAGTAGGAACTGAAGCTGACTTTCTCCAGAGAGGACATTGCAGAAGTGCAAATGTAAGCACTTGAGGAAGGCTTATAGCACGGTAACTTTCGTAAAGGACTACAGGTATTTATGTCCAGTTCTCACTGAGTAGTACTTGATTTGTTTCTGTGCATCATGAAGGCTGAAGCTGAAGAAAGACAATTGCTGAGCTATTGGATGACTACCACATATTTGTACCTGTACAACACTATCTCAGATATTGTTTTGTTTATCTTTATGCTCAGATCTCTGAGTTCCTCAATATTGTCAGAAATCCCTGACCTTACAGATTGCTGAACTTTGTATTGTGAAAACACACAAACATGATCAGAGCAGAGAGATGGATCATTTCCCCACAAAAGCCTGTAGAGCAGCTTAGAGTTGTGAGGGATATTTTAGTGGAGCTACTCATCTGTCTCTAAGCTATATTAGATACTGAGTGGATTTATAATATTATAAATATATAAAATGTAGTTGCATTGACAAATCAAGATGAGAACAAGAGTGATTCTGAGTTGGATGCTGTCAATAAAATTTTGCATGCCTTTAACAAGGCGTTTCTCTGTACTGTGGTACATATTAGTGCCTGAAATGAAAATTTAAAAACCAAAGTAAATAAAGCAAAAAGAATTTGAAAGATAATACAAATAACATATTCAGGGACCTTTGATTAAAAAAAAAAAGGCATAGATAACAAGCTAGACAAAAATTAGGCATACTGTCTGTGGTGAGATGATTATCTTTTAACAAATGAGCCTGAAATCCCTGTTTTGAATGTGATGGAAGCATTCCAAGTTTAAATGATAAATTTCCTGTTTCCTATGTGTAGTCATTCCAGATAGGAACTTTCCCTCAAGATAGACACTCAATCTAAAGCAAATATGGTAACAGATGAGTAAGAAAAACTATGCTACAATTTGAAGGGCAAGATTTCAAAGTGAATGGCAGTAGAAGTAGAAAAGCCGAACAAAGGTGGGCAATAAAAGAAGACAGATGGGGTGGGTGGGATATACAGGAATGTTTCACCAATTAAAACAGTTGTTAGAATAAAAAAAATTACAGCTACCTTTTTTTTCTGATGGAAAACCCCAGGAATATTATTAATAGTTTTTCTAGGATTAATACTTGAGGAAAGAAGCTACTTTCACTTTACCAGTAAGATATACAATTTCTGCACCTCACACACACAGTAATGTCAAAAACTGCATAGTGTTCTGGTGATGATCTTTTACTGTTAACACACATAGTGTCTGACTGTTCTTGGGTGAAAAACAAACACATGCTGAAAAGCAGTCCCTGAAGATCACCTCTGCAAGAAAGACAATCCCTTGTGCCTGAAATGTATTAGAGACCAAAGTGAAGGACAGGAAGACTTTTACAGCAATAAGAGCTCAAGAGCACATCTCTGGATCAGCTTACTGTTTCTCTGAGCCACTTTCCCAATTTGTGCTACAGATTTTATAAATTAGCAGAAAACAAAAGATTTGGGATTTTTCCCTTTTTGTTATAATTGATTCAGAATTTTATTTTTTCTGTTTCACATTAAGAAATTGGCTTATGATAGCAATAGACTTTTTTTTTCAAAACAAAATTAAAGATGTTAAAACCTCCTACTTAGAGCAAAATTTTTAGTTATTTCCTTGAAGTCTGAAATCTCGTTACAAATAAATTATCTTCAATCACGGTCAGTTTTTTCCCTAACAGCCTCCTCCTGATATGTCATTTGCAGACCTTACACTAGTAATGTTCCCCTTAGACTTTCTCTGAAGACAATACTGAGTGTTCCCATGACAATTCGCAACAGCATGGTCTTCTTTTGGAGAAGTTAACATAATGCTCTCAATTTGTGGTGTTGAGCTTAAACTCATTACTACCTAGTAAATTTGGCTACTGTTAGAAATTGCTGGAAGATGACAGCTCCATTTCATGACAATTTCTGAGTTTTTAAAATGCATTTGTTCAACTTCAGTGTGAGGGGAAAAAAAATCCTATTTTTTTCTGGAAAAATTAATGGTGTAAAAATATTTATTTTTGTTGCAAGTTTTCATTCTGACCTCTCCTTGTCTCTCCAGAAATGATCAGAGAGTCTGCCTTGGAAGGCTGAAACCTTTCTATGGCTATCATCACCAAAATCCATGTGTCCAAAAAAATTTTGTCTTTGAAACCTTTCTTTTTGATGGAGCAAAGCAAAAATTTACACCTTAACAAAAATGTTGCTGCATGTTGTCATGATGCAAAGTAAGAAGCCAATATAAACTCATTCTGTATGGTCAGTTCTGCTCAAAAGATGTCGCTGTGCTAACTTTGAAGTTTCAGGCTTTCTCCTGGAATAGGTTTCAATTATCTGTTTTCCCATGCTTGAATAAAAAGGGTTTAAACATGGTACTGTATCCTTCAGTGCTCATTTGAAGAAAAGCCATCAAACCCCCTTCCTGCCCTTCTCTGCCCCCAGTCTGGATGAAATTTGTATTTTATCTGTTAGCACACAGATACAATATTAATGGTTATTGAAGCATGGAAAAAAGTTATAAAAATGACTATTCTTGCTAGATGCTCAGGCTTATTGCAAACAGAAGTAAGCAAGTGCCTGTTAGTATAAGAGGTTGGGGGACTATAGGTAAAGACTCCTGTCAGGGTTTTTATAGTGCAGCTTGCTTTGTCTGTATTTGTGACTCCTGTGACTACTTTGTCTCTTGTTTGCTTGTTAATGAATGCTAGTATTAGATTTTTTCCAGCCTACTGATGTGTTTTTCTTAGTGCTGCTGTCTGTCAACTAAAAAGGGTGCTGTGTGTGCCTTCACCATACTGTAGTAAGAGACAGGTAATCAGAAATGGCCAGCAAATGAAGAAAAAGTAATTAAGCACTGCTGCCAAGCTGACTTCACAAAAAAAATTATCTCTTTTAAAAACTGAGTAAGGAGAAAAGTGGTACAAGTGCTACAGCTGGGGTTGTCAAAGAAAACCCACTTCAGAAAATAAAATATACTGCAGAGTTAAGGCTTTTTTTTCTAACTCATCAAAATAGAGTTCCAAAAAGAAAATGCAGATCTCACAAGTAAGTAGTCAAAAAAGAGAGAGAACCATCTGTTGTATCATTTTTCCCCTCTTTATGGGGAAAGGAAGACCTTCATAATCTAAATCAGACACCTACAAATAGGAGACCTATGGAAGGTTTTTTTTTCCCACTACAGCCTGGAGAATTTAAAACAGGATGGGGAGGGGAAGGGAAAGCCTAAGGGTAGAGGAAGGGGATGAAAGAATGGGGAAATAGTAAGAATTTTAAAAATTTTAAAGATTTTTAGTTCCTCTTTACAGACATTTAAAAATGCTATTTATAGAGTAGCATTTGCAAAACAATGTCAAAAAAGCAGATACTAGTAGATGCATCCATTAATATAAATTTCACAGGAAAACCAATAATTTTGCTAAAAATAGATTTAACCATGATTCCATTAGTTTACGATAAACTAATATTATCAAAAGGTGTTTTTCTACTGAGAAAGCACATTGCTTGAAAGATAAGAGTACATTTGAAGACTGAGTTAAAATTCTGCAGCCACTGTCTTGAACATTCTTCAAAGATTAGACTAATATATATTTTCTGGAAGTGGTAGCCATGAAAAAGGGTAACATTGCAGAAATGTAAAACGCATTCAAGCAATGAGCACTGCTGTGTGACTGCAACCTCCATTTCACCTTGAAGTTCATGTAGATGGAGTTTCAGAACATAAAGAGATTAAACATTTTTCTTGAAGAGATTTCAGCTTAAGTCCCAGAACTACAACCAGGTCCTACAGGGTGACCTGGTTTGAAGTTAATGGAACTCTGCAAGGATGCCAAGGTCACTCCTTGCCAAGCCTCTGGGAGAAACTCAGCCTGTGTCAGGTGTGGCAACAGGAGTGATGACAGTAGACAAAGTAACCCTGAGGCAAAGTCTGAATCAAAATCAGGTCGCGTGTAAAGGAATCATTGGGGTTGCACTTTGCATCAGCTGAGAATCTGGCCCTCAGGGAAGGAAGGTTAGTGGCAGATGGTGGAGGGTTCTGCAGACAGACTTCAGAAAGGGCAGCAAGGCCACACAGCAATGAAGAACATCTTTGGAGGCAGAATGACAGAAAGTGAAATACTGGATCTTTACTCAGCACACTTCCATTCTTCTCTTCTTCCCCTTCTTGTACAAACCTTTTATTTATTTTATAGATTTTTGCTGCTTTTCACTCTAAGATCTGTTTAAACTGAAATACCTAGATGGATCAAAACTTCTTCATTATGAAAATGTGATGTCTTCCACACTGGGCTCAAGTAATGTGTAAGGTCTTTCAAATGGTAGAGATTGCAGGTCTTCTACTGCAGATCTTCATACCATGGTCCAAAAAAATAACCTTGAATAGTCTGTTAAAAAACCTAAAAAAGTCCAATATTGCCAATGATATCCAGCAGGAAGTTAATAGGGCACTGCAAGGGCATGGAGCCTAGCAGTGCCAGGTAATCTGGTAGGCAGAACACATCAGGAATGACACTGAGGTGCTCCCTGACAATAAGCTTTTACTAACCAACTACAGCAAGGAGTGCAACTGAAACAAAAAAATGACCCCTATCAGAAAACCATCTGAGTCCTGTATGGTGTCCCCTACATGTGGAAGGTTTTCAGATTCCATAGAGTTGTACAGCAGTATGAAATTCATCATAATCAACAATAGCTATTTAATGATGAGGCTAAGGCTGCTATCAGAGGCAGCTGTGAAAGTGGTTTTGGTGTTTTTAAGTCTATATTCAGGTAGAACAATGGCTACTTTCTGTTCTGAGGTATGCTATACAAGAGGTCTAAAACACATGAAAAGAATTGTAATATACTTTTACAAGCACCACAAGATGACACTTTTTTTCAAGAGCACACTATATACAATCATACCACAGGGAATCAAGGCTTGATTGAAGAATGTAGATCTGCCTCAGGTAAAACTATGGTACCAAAAAATCCCATTGTGAACATTGGTAGCCAAGACAGAATTACAATTAACAACAAAAAAATTGTCAGGTAAGGTCTTCCCTTTTATACATTTTTTCTCCCTCATATTAAGTCTTTATATTTCCCTTGTGAGATTTAAACTTTAAAGACTCTTGCTTAGAGTCTGCTTCCCACACTAATTACAGACACTAAGCATCTGTTGGAATGTCCTCTGGTTACCACTGGAATTTAAACTACCATCGTTCCCCACAGTATAGCAGTTAAATCTTAGTGTTTTAAGTCTATATTCCCATGTACTTACTACCCAGTGAAACAATAATCTGAAATATGCAGTTAAATTCTAACATATTCTGATAATCAAGGAGATAAGGCAATCATTCACAGATATTTTCAAATGAAATACCTCCATCTCCTTATTCAGATACGCAACTTCTAATTACTCTTTGTCTGAGAATAGCCCATAAGTTATAAAAATCCAGCTTTTGATTTACAAAGGTAACACTGAAAGAGAAATTACAGATGTCTCTTGAACATTTAATCTTCATTCTCAGATCTGTTTGTTAGTCTCTGAAAATTGTTTACTTTCCTTCTGGAACTGCACAGTGATTAAAAAAGGCCCATTTGCTCAGAAAACTCACTGGTTTGTCTTTCTGATATCTGCAAATTTTATTCTGCCTGTAGAACTGGGAATTCTCAAAATATTCAATCTTGGCTTTTCTGCTTTATTCAGATGGGGAAACAATCAGAGCTCTGTTAGTTTGCTCAATTTCAATTCTATTCCTTGGAGTTTATCTGCTTTATCTGAGTGTTCAATCTTTCAAAATAATGTTCTCAACTACCAAACCTACAGTATTAGACCCTGCATTTTGGATTTATTGTTCACTTCTCCAGCTTCCCTCACTCCAAGGCTGATTCATTACCTCCTCCCTAAGACTCATTTAGGTCGTGTTGTCTCACTAGCCCTTTCTAGTAAACCAATATGAAATGCTGTGGTCTCCTTTTTTTATTTTGTGTGGGAGCTTTACTGTGACAGTGATCCCATTCTTTTTGCTTCTTACAAGACATGTATTTTGAGTACACTAGCTTGACCACACCCATTTTAGGGGGCTGAAATAGTATTTTCAACAATGACTGCATAAACAGCACCCCTCACTGCATCCCCAAATTTCTATCTTAATGGAGCATTTTAATCTCAGCTACACAGGCTCATGTGCAAAATGGAGCTTAGGTGTCCTAAATTTGATTTCAAAATTTTCATGCCTGAATCCAAAATGAAGATTCCCCAAGCAGTCATTGAGTTGATACCTAATCCTGGGACCATCAGACTTCTATGAACATTGAACTTTTTAACATTAATATCTTTCAGAACATGCTGGAAGTGTCTTATCCTAAAAATGAGTAAGACTGTCGTAGCTCACCTAAACTCTCTGTGAAAGCAACACCAAAAAAAGGCATTTTTCTTCTTATATAGCTAGAAGAACTTGATCCCTCTGACATTCGCAGTCCGTAAGCACTGAACTGCAACCCGTGTAGGTATAGCTACCACCTTATTTGTGCACTAATCAATATCCATTTTTATCTTGAATCTAGGCTACAAGGTTTAATTGTGTCTTCTCCCTTATAATCTTCTGACAATTTCTTAGCCTCAGAGCAGGTACTCTATAGAAGCTATAAGGTATTTAGGGATAAAGGAAGGGAAGCAATTAGGATGAAAGGAAAACACTTTTCAGCCCCCCTATTAATGTAATAAAATTTGTGTATTGTTAATGATAGATTCTTGTGAAAGAGGGATGGAAACCCCCACAAAGTTGAGCCATTATCTTTAGTTAGGGGGTTCTGGCATTCTGCTGGGTAGGGAAAGCCCTGAGTGAACGTGGTACTGATTAATCAGCTTTGAATCCAGTACAGTAACAGGAGCTAGTGTGTGAACTGGAACTCATGTCTCCCTTGCTCCCAGTTAACATCACAGGTGGTGAGCTGTCTCTTTGTTCATCCCAGCCTCAGCTGACAAGTGTTTTATGACTGACAGAGTGAAATAAAACCTTTCCCCTCAATTCTACCTATCATTCATCTAATTTTGCCTCTTCAACTCATTTGGGGGCTTCCCTCTTTGTTCTGACAACTCCATGAGCAGCTATTATTCTGTTTCTAGGAAGACAAGATTTGCGTTTCTGAGAAGTTACATTCTTAACTTCTGCCTTATTCTTGTTAGAATATAGTGGAAGCCTGGTTTAGTGCTTTTGAGGGGCTAACGCAGAAGACTTGCTGCTGCCACCCATATCTAGGACGTACTCTTAAATCACTACAGGAAAAAGGAGATTCATAATTAATGTCTCATTCTTGGGTGGATTGCAGCTCACATTTACTTCCCAGAAGACTTGTGAACAACCAGGCTATATTGTGTTTTGAGGAAGGATACATATTCTAGCCCTCTTGTTGAAGACAGACCACTGTGCAGTGTAAAATACGAGAATGATAAGGCCAGAACTGGAACCACCAACTCTGGCAGGTCCAGACCTCCTATATGTGATATTTTCTCTATTATACACAGAGGAAACATGCAGCTAAGCAACTCCCCATTGTACTTATGGTGGCCATTATCTGAAATTTCTGGATAGCCGCCAGGGAGTCAATTCCCAAAGCAGTAAGGTGATAGACTATAGCTAAAAGCAGCACATTAGCATCCAGATAGGAGGATATGGTGGTCCTGCAGAAAATGGACCCTGACTGAGTGGCCTAGGAATTAGTGGTTCAGCCAGGAAGGGGAAAATCTGATGTCCATTACTTAATTTCCTGGAATTAATTTTTTAATCTTTTTTTTCCCCAAAGAAAGCATTCTGAAAGTGAACCGAATGTCATGACTATGCAATCACCTAGAGTGAATGCCTACATGTAATCGCTGTGATGGACTATAAAATACTCGAGAATTAAACCATTGAATTGTATAATTTCAGGTACCTAAAATAACACCTTAGGATTGTTAGAAAATTGATCCACTCTTACCTAAACAGGTACTTCAGACAAAGTCCCAAACTGAGCAGAATGCAAGCAGCCTGGATCTCACTTGGGTAAATAATCTTAATCCTCCTAACCTCTCTTGCTTTGTTAAAATGCCATCTGACCCTGGAAGAAGGTAAAGGCCTGTCTCTCTCCAGAATCGTCATACCCTTGCCTGCAGGGAGTCATCTGCTCGGTGCTCTCAGAGCAAGTCTAAGAGCTCCGGCTCTGTCCAAAATGTGTCTGTGAAAATGCTCATCTGCCAATTGCTCTGTATCTAGGGCACTACTGAGGTTAAGGACATCTTAGACTCAGATGACTCCTTTGCTTAAAAGGTTGTTTTATCCAGGCCTCTCATCTCTTTTCAGGACCTTTTGTCCCTGGACTGTTGGATATGTCAGGATAGGGTGAAAATAAATACATTCAGTTGTTGCTGTTGAAAATCTTTCTACTTTGCATGAAATATCTAAATATTCAGCAGACGCAAGAGAAAATAAGCACAACAGTAACAGTAATTTAGTGTTTGGGACACATCTGAGAAAGAAGAAAGACTGGAATTTTGCCTTTTCTCTATTATTTTTATTTTATATTAAGTATTCAATGAACAATGGATTGATATCTAGGCTTCTCCCCCTTTTCTAGATGAGTTCTCTAATCAACACATTTTAGACTTGTGGTTGCATTTTCTCTCTTTTCACTCATTTCTGACACTAAATTTCTCCAAGTCAAACAATAATTTCACTGAAATGGACTAAGAACCTTCCCCATACCTTGCTCCTCAAGAATATAGGGTATCTTGGTGATTAGGTCTTTCTTGTATGGTAAGAGATATGGGTTCAAACACTCTTCATACTCTGCTGTAACTGTAGGGAGATTGTAGCTTTCAATGGGATTTTTTTAAGTTCTTCTCTGTGTATCAGAAATGTCAAAATTATTTTGTGACAGAAGTAAGGATCAAGGAAACAGACCAAACCAAGGCAATGTGGGCACAGTGCAGATGACACCAGTTACCTGAAGGAGGGAGGGAGATCTCAGTGTGTCTCCTACTTTCACTTTCTCCTCTACTGCATCTTTTTCTTCTTGCTTGCCAACAGAATAGAAGATTTCACCAGCTTTTACTCCACAAGCAAAAGGAAAAATAGTCCCCTGAAGTAAAAAGCAGATGGAATCCACTATTCCTTGTAGGCCTTTCCTTTCTTAAAGTACAGCAATTGCTTTTCCTCCAGTCCAAATCCTGGGGATCATCTATCACAGCTCCAACATCATGATCTCCTCTTCACTTCTGGCTTAGGCTTTCTGGCCAAAGGCTGTTCTGCCCATGCTTTCTAAGCCCCTACTACACAGCACCCATGCATTTAGGTCACTTTCTATTCTCTCAGATGTGTAGTGATACCTTGGTGGGGCTGGAAATCACAGCAGCAGGAGTCTCCAATTAAGTGATGGGCCAAAACAGCATTTTTGTGATCCTTGATTTAATCTTAACATGGAAGAGTATGACCCCATTGAATTTCACAGCAAAATTATTATTGAAGCAGGACTTAACTCTTCATAAATGTTAGAGGGATGTATATAGCATATTTTGCTTTTGTCTCTTTTTATTGATTTGTTTCATAGACTTTTCATTTTCTACTCATACACAGTATGATAGAAATCCTGGTTTTGTGAACATGCCTTTAACAAATAGCTGTGGTTCAGTCATCTCACAACACCATTAAACCTCACTGATAGCTCAGCTCTCATTAAATCACAGGCTACATAACATCACCAATAGTAAGAATATAACAATAATTCTCCATAAATGTAAAATGTCTGAAAGAAAGATTTTCCTCTGTTCTATTAAATTTTATTATAACAAAAGATAATATATTTATCAGACAGAAGTATTCTATCAAATGTTTTATTATGCCATTAAACCTTAAATATCTTCCAGCTTTCAAGAAAGGAGAACAGATTATGCATTTAGGAGACTTCATAAGTAAAGCTTGAAATTTCATTCAACAATTAAGAAAGTAAAGAAAAAACTTTTTTCACATATTTTTCCCATGGGTTCTTTTTTGCACCCACTTAAATCTGAAATAATGTGAATCATTGTAAGTGTATATAAATGGAAACAAAGCTAACTTGGGGTCTACTCTGTAGGCTAGGATTCTTTCACAGATATTATTATTGTTCATTACTCAAAGGTTACCACTAAAAAAAAAAGAAATTCTATCTGTAAAGAACAGGAAACAGGAACAGCAAAGCATAATTACACCTACAATGGTAGAATATAGTTAGAATATAGTTAGGCAACACACTATCAAATTTAGCAGCTGAAAGGTACTGTGGTGCATTATTTCTCATTTTATAAGAACCACTTTTGAGTGTCTATAAGATTAATAAATGTAAGTTCAGGAGCTTTCAAAATGCAGATACTGTTTTGTTGAGGAGATTAAGTAACTTTCAAAAACGCTTTAAGCAACTTTTAATTAATTCGTTTTCTTTCTGACGCCTCCAGAAAAGGCTGTTAAGAGCAGGATGTAACTGGGGATCAACACCCAAGGCTTAAGTAAACAAATCTGTTGCTAAAACCAATCACCTCTGACAAACAAACTCCTCCTCACTCCCTGCTGAGCTGGTGTGGTGCGAGGAGCGCACGCCTGCACCACAGCACTGAGCACGGGCAGAGCTCTGCAGTGCTGGCAGGCAGCCCACACACGGGGGGGACTCCCAGATTCAACCTGGGGCTGGGTGACACATGAGGCAGATGATCATCCTTGAACAGTAACAGTCACATATGCTGAAAATGAGGTCAAAATCACTGCCAGAAGGCACTGAAGAGTTAAAAACGCTCCCAAGCTCTGATTGAAAAAGGGATTAGATAAACGCATGGAGAATGGGTCCATTTGTGCCTATTAAAGCCAGTGAACCAGATGCAGTCTCCAGTTCAGGTGTCCCCAGCTCACTGACTGCCAGAAGTCCTACCAAGCAGAGAGGTGTCAGGGTTTGGAGGGCACCAGTGGCCTTACCAGCCCTCTATGGCCTCCTCCAAGGCCTCCTCCAAACCTGCCCACAGCCCAGGACCCCATTGCTGCCCCCAAGGGCCACCAGGCCCTGCCCCAGTGATGCCACAGCAGGGATGGTCTCCACCTCCCACAGCCTTGCTCTTCCAAGCCATGGGCTCCCCTGAGCCAAGCCCAGCCTGGCCTTGACCTATCCCTGTCCCCAGGGAGGTGTCAATGCCAGGGGCTGGGGCTGCCCCACATGTCCCTGGCTGCCCTGCTCCCAGACTGGGGCAGTGGGATGGGCCCTGTCTGCCAGGCCCTACCCTGTTTCCTCAGGGAGCCCCAGCCCCCACACCACCCTGACAAGAACTTCTTAGATTGCCTGTTGCCATATTCTTCCCTAACGTGGTCCTGACCTCTGTCTAATCTACACTGGTCCCAATTTCGCCAAACAAATGCTGAAACCTAAGCATAAAGGCACCAGACTGACAGCTGCACCCAGAGAAAGCAACGTGTTTGTGTCTGAATGGCACATACTATGCCTGAGGTGATGATTGGGCTTGAAGTGGCTCAAAACTGGTCAGACAACGGGGCCTTCTTCAGGAAAGCTCAGTATGTCCACATGGAGAAGTATCTCTACAGAGGCTTGAAAACACATTAGAAATAGTTTGAAGACACTCAGATTGATGTCCCGTATCTATAAAACAGATATTTTCCAAATATTACCTCTGTATTAGCATACATAAAGACAAGTAAGTTGAGAAACTCAGTAACATCAAGGAAGAATGAGTGGTTATGCTCTGAAAGACATCTTGCTTTTTTTTTTTTAAAAAAATGACTGAAGCTCTTACATTGGTCTTTTTACTTGGTCACAATGCTTTAATTTTTCCCAGATGCTTTAGTGAGACAAGACAAAAAGTGGAGGATGGTGACTCTTGTGGCTTCAGAGTAACAAATACTTCTTTTTTAAGCATAAAACAATAAGGTAATGGACTTTTCATGAATGATGGGTCCGTGAATTTACAGTCAGATTGACTGCCTCATAATTTCAACAAGGAACTATCAAGATGTGATCGAAAGTCTTTTCTTTAAAGAGGTTGACACAGACCTGATCATAATTTACCAACAGACAGCACTAAAGTTAAACTTTCAGGTAATAAGTTATCTGTAAATATCCTTAGAGATCATTTTAACATAGACAACCTGGAAGTCCATGAAAATAGATAAACAGAAAGTGTATTAGTCAGCTTCTGTTCAGATGGTACAAATCAAAAAGGGTACACTGATTCTTGCTTCTCTGAAGATGCTGCAGACAAACTCCTGGAAAAACATGTTCCACAGAATAAACCTGGCGTCATGAGGATTATGTGAGCATGTCTAAGGCCATTGCCATAGACAGAAGTGTAGTAGAAAAATATTGCAGCACAAGATAAGAAGTCATTGCAATAATTAAAGTGTTGATAGAATATTGGCTCAGACAGCCATGGCTTAACATACCAGATTCTTTTTTAGCAAACTCCTGTAGGAAGGCTACCAGATTATCAAGCATCTTCTGAAAGTTCACTTCAACGGAAAAAAAAGTGTTAACTTGCCTAATACTGGGATATAGATTGCCAAGATTTGCAGAATATGATCTGAGCCAGAGAGAAGGAGACAGGAAAAGATCTAGGCAGAGAACTTAATGCATTATGGTAGTTACCTTCCAGTAACTAAAAAAAAAAAAAATGTGGATGTGGTGCAAAAACTGAGAAATCGTAAAACCCCTCTTAGAATACCTTTTACAATAAACTTATCAAAATGATCTGGGAGTCTGGAAAATGACCAGAGACTATAGTCTAGTCTCTGATGATTCCTAATAATAACTAGTATTTCTCTGAGCATTGAGATTAACGAAACCTGGATTCTAGTATCTCTGTCTTTCCTGTGACCTTGGACATTGAAAAGGCTTAGCAGCTGGAGGATCTTTCCTCTACCCAACAGCCTATTGTGTCTTAAGATCTTTGAGACCTCTACCCTCTCCAAATTTTGACCAAGATAGAAGACTTTCAAACTGAAGAACAGGTTTGGTTTATGTTTGGAAGAGGAATCATGGAGCACATATTTAAATTGCCTATCCTGTCTATGTAACACTGGAGGATGATTTTAGTCAAAGTCTCTTTGTATTTTGCTAAGGCATCAGACTAATGTGGAAATTCTTGGGTGTTCATGCATCTGACTAGAACTGATGAAAATGTTACATGGCCAATATAAAATCTTATCAGAAGTGTGATGACTTTCTTGCTCATGTGGCAAACTAATTACTGTGACCTGGATATGGGTATCAGACAAAGACATTACAGAACATTATTTAGCCCATCTGTAAGAAATCTTAAGTGTATGTAATAAATCTTAAACGGATACATAAAAAATAGCAGGAGAATGTATCCATGACTAAGTAGAACATTATTCATTTCTGTTTCACCACTTTTTGAGTTGATTTGATTTGATTGGATCATCATCAGAAGAAAAACCTAAAATAATCTAGAAAGAGTCATACTTGAGGGAACATGGAGAAGAAAAGTTTGTGGTAGAATGGTAGTCCCACTCTTTCTGCATCTCCCTATAAGCATGACCATCAAGCAACAAAGACAATGGGAAGCTTTCTGCCTTTAGACTGAGATGGCAGGGGAAATGATTGCCATGTGTTAAATACACCTTCTGTACAATAACAGAAAGGTTTTACAGCATGAATATAATTATATTTGGTATCCTCAAGATGACCAGATAAATACAATTCAAATCTGTTATACACTTGAGCTGTGAGAATTGGGTGAGAATTACTGAACAGGTATCTCAGGTATTAGTATTAAGTGCCAGTAGCAGGAAGGAGCATAGTAATGTAATGAGCTGGACAGTGCTCAGCATTTTGTATCTTCACACAGCTATGCGAAGGCCACAGGACAGGAAGAAAACAGTTTGTGAGCTCTGCAAGTTTTGCATTTGAGACTTCATCTTAAAGAATAAGAAGTCAAATCTTCAACCAAATCTTTGATGATGAAGACCGAGCAAGATTTTATCAATAGAGGTTTGCTATTTTAGGCTGTCTTATACAACAAAATCTTTAATGAATAAAAGGAAGTTGTTTTCTGTGTTTCAAAGGAGAAGGGAATTTAGGTTTGAGAAAGTTACTACTCTACCATCTACAAACTTCTCTTGCATTTTTAAGAAGGAACTTTCCTTTCGCCATTTTCTATCCAATTCTGCCAGCTTTACACATAGAGAATAAAAGTTTAATATGTGTGTGGCCCAAGTGAATTAAAATAAGATTGAAAGTGTGATAAGGTGTTGTTTTGCTTGATGAAAGATGTTTAAAATTGCCTATTTGTGATCTTGCGTTGATTTATAACATTTTAAGGAAATAAAGCTTTTCCTGAGAAAAAGTAAGACTGGTTGAAATAAAACAAAAAGGCTTAAGTATCCATAAATTATTCTGCATTCAGAATCAAGGGAAGTACGGGGAAGCTTTGTTGCTAGGAGACTGTGGCTGGAAGGTATCAGGAGACATTGCTTTATTTTAAAGATTAGAATCTGTAATCAAAATACTTAGCAGGTAATAAAATAGCTATATGTATGAGCTCAGTGCAGACCAGGTGAAGTATGAGACAAGTGCTAGAAAGTTTATGAAAAGTGTGAATCTTTGAAAACAGTTCAGCTATCATGACATACTGTCCTGATAAAAGAAACTTATTATTTGCAAGCTTATGATTAGGACAGAAATTCAGTTGGAATATAATTTAAGGAATAAATATTGATTAATATGCCAAGAAGGAACTGTAATTTAATTTATTTCTGGTATTTACATGGTGACAATTTGTAGGTCTCTAGAAGTTTTTAAATGAATAGCTGTAAAATATGTTGCAGATACGGAGAAAGCAAGATTGTTGCAGAGAAGAGATGAAATTATTTTTCAAGTTATCTCAAATTTGCCAAGTACTTTCACATAAAGGAAAGAAATTTGGAAAATTTGGAGCTTTTCGTACCTACAATTTCAAATGAATGGCTTTATGACATAAAGTTTTTGTTTTGTTGAAATTTAAACAAAAAGTAATAGGTATAATTTAAAACTTAAAGAAAAATGAATTGAGAAATATTTAATTTTTTCATCAAAAAAAAAGTTTTTTTCAGCTTTAAGTTTTGGGGTATTTTTTTTGGTAGGAAAAAGGTTCTATTTTAGTTAAAATGTCTCATCTCTTCTATTTCAGTGTGACTCAATCAATGGAGAGGTAGGGGTTTCATAGGGTATGTTGATGAACCACAAAATTTAAAAAAAATGTCCTTAGTTTGGTAGCTGTGAAACATCTCTTACTGGTGTCCATATCACTGTGTGGCAGAAATTCTCAGATCTCCAGACCCACTGAGTATATGTGGGGACCCTGGATACAGGCCACATGTAATTAATTATGACTAAAGTTGAAATATTTTGAATTATTAAAATACAATCAAAATAATTTAATATAATGTTGTTTTATAAAAAAAAAAGTATTGTTCCTGAAATGTTAGAAAAAATATTTTGTCTAATTGCAATTAGCTGGTATTTTTTCACTCCTACCTCATTCTCAGTTTCCATCTGACATTTCAGGTTTTTCACTGGGTGATATTACAGAGGTGTTTGTTATGAAGAAGACACTATCAGAAAACTTGTTCGTATATGAAAACATCCCTCAAAGAGCAAAATAAAAACTGTCAGTGTGGCATATGACTTCCCTCATGTAGTCATCCTAAAGCATCAGAGCATTTACTCATATGTTCTGGTGGGAGGACACCTTTCTGCAATTTTTCTTTGGCTCCAAGCCAGTCTGTTCAGCTACACTTAGGCCCCCTCATATAAGAGTCACTGGGAGATTTTAACTTTGCAGTGTCAAGCCCTTGTTCACAGCAAGCCAGATGATTTTGCAGCACCACATTGTAGCCTGGTAGCTCATTTTCAGTTGTGTTGTTGTACAGGGTGAAATCTTAGCTTTTATCTCCTCTTTGATTTGTACATTACTTACACACCCATCTACCTTTTGGAAAATACTCAGAGGTTCTCATTGGGTTGAATAACTGATCAATTAAGCCTAGTGGGATTTATATCTATCATTCTTTAATCATTTTCTATCCATTGACATTATTTTTCAAATGTTAGTGATTAAGCAATATAATAATTTACAAAACAAAAACTAAGAAACAAAACCCTCTGCATTACTGAAATCCAGGGAGATCTTCGTGTCCAAATTCATAGCTCTGGCTACTGGACAGCTAAACCATTCTGTGATTCTATGATGTCCTCACTCTTCTGCTGTCTGAAGGTATTAATCAAGAGGAGACACATTCTCAACAAATTATGCAAAGTCCAAAATCACTCAGGCACTTTGTCTTTCTTAGCGCTAATTTGCACACGCTTGCTTTACAGTAGCAACAAGACCTTTTAGCAAAGTACCTGCTTTCTAAAGGAGGGTGAAATTATTAAAAATTAACATTTTTTGGTTTAAGATGGGTTTTTAGTTGATGAAATTAGCAAAATGGAATCACTGTTAATGCTATGAATTTTCTGAATGAAGTTTCAAATATTCAAGCGTATCTTGACGTTGAGATGCTCTGAAAACTTGCAGGTATATGGAATCATAGAATCGTTTTGGTTGGAAAGGACCTTTAAGATCATCAAGTCCAGCCATTAACATGGCACTGCCAAGCCCATCCCTAAACCTTTTCCCTAAGCACCACATCTACACGTCTTTTAAATACCTCCAGGGATGGTGACTCCACCACCTCCCTGGGCAGCCTGTTCCAATGCTTGACAACCCTTTCTGTGAAGAAATTTTCCCTGATATCCAATCTAAACCTCTCCTGGTACAACTTAAAGCCATTTCCTCTTGTCCTATCATTTGTTACTCGGGAAAAGAGACAAACACCTGTCTTGCTACAACCTTCTTGCACATAGTTGTAGAGAGCAATAAGGTCTCCCCTCAGCCTCCTTTTTTCCAGACTAAACAACCCCAGTTCCCTCAGCCGTTCCTCATGAGACTTGTGCTCTAGACCCTTCACCAGCTTCATTGCCCTTCTTTGGTCACGCTCCAGAACCTCACCTTGTAGTGAGGGGCCCAAAACTGAACACAGTATTCAAGATGCAGCCTCACCAGTGCCGAATACAGGGGGATGATCACCTCCCTAGTCCTGCTGGCCACATTATTTCTGATACTAGCCAGGATGCTGGTGGCCTTCTTGGCCACCTGGGCACACTGCTGTCTCATAGAATCAGAATCACAGAATCGATCAGCGTGGAAGAGATCTCTGGGATCATCGAGTCCAACCATTGCCCTTACACCACCATGTCAACTAGACCATGGCACTAAGTGCCATGTCCAGTCTTTTCTTAAACACATCCAGAGATGGTGACTCCACCACCTCCCTGGGCAGCCTGTTCCAATGTCTAATGACCCTTTCTGAGAAGAAATGCTTCCTAATGTCCAACCTGAACCTCCCCTGGTGAAGCTTGAGGCTGTGTCCTCTTGTCCTATCACTAGTTGCCTGGGAGAAGAGGCTGGCTCCCACTCCACTACAACCTCCCTTCAGGTAGTTGTAGACTGCAATAAGGTCACCTCTGAGCCTCCTCTTCTCCAGGCTAAACAATCCTCATATTCAGCTGGCTATCAATCAACACCCCCAGGTCCTTTTCCACCAGGCAGCTTTCCAGCCACTCTTCCCCAAGCCTGTAGCAGTTCATGGGTTTGTTGTGCCCAAAGTGCAGGACCCAACACTTAGCCTTCTTGAACCTCATACAGTTGGCCTCAGCCCATCGATCCATCCTGTTGAGATCCCTCTGCAGAGCCTTCCTACCCTCAAGCAGATCAACACTCCCTCCCAACTTGGTGTCGTCTGCGAACTTACTGAAGGTGCCCTCGATCGCCTTGTCCAGATCATTGATAAAGATATTAAAGAGAACTGACCCCAACATTGAGCCTTGGGGAACACCACTTGTGACCAGACACCAACTGGATTTAAATCCATTCACCACAAATCTTTGGGTCCAGCCATCCAGCCAGTTTTTTACCCAGCGAAGTGTACACCCATCCAAGCCATGAGCAGTCATTTTCTCCAGGAGAATGCTGTGGGAAACAATGTCAAAGGCTTTACTAAAGTTCAGGTACACAACATCCACAGCCTTTCTCTCATCCAGTAAGCAGGTCATTTTTTCATAGAAGGAGATCAGGATAGTCAAGCAGGACCTGCCTTTCATAAATCCATATTGACTGCGTCTGATGTCCTGGTTGTCCTGTACGTGCTGAGTAATAGCAGTCAAGATGATCTGCTCCATAACCTTCCCCAGCACGAAGGTCAGACTGACTTTATATGTGCCATTAAAGAGAAATTATGTTACTATCAGCAAAAAAATAAACCCCAGCTGGGGTCAGTTAATTAATTTAATGAAATTAATTTAGTGATTTATTTCTTAAAAATGTGAATATGTTCATACCAGTGTAATGGTTAAACTGTCCCAAGTTGGGACCTCATTTGTATATAAAATGAGAGAAGACCTTATCTTGGGAACATATGGTCTATACAGACTTAAAAAGCAAACAACTGTAAAAACAAGAAATAATTGTCCTCAATTTATATGCAGAAACTAAAGTACAAATACAGAAGCTGCAGGACTCATCTGAACAGTTGTAGCTGTCTGTGGTGTACATATCTACATGTAAGTGAATGACTTCAGGGTCTCTTTTGAATCAGGATTGAAAAACAGGCACTTCCAAGCTGTAATTCTCCTCAACATCAACTAAGCATCTAAAGAGCAGATAAATCACACCCTAAAAATGTCTTTTTCTCTCCACTGACTATAAAGGCAGCTTAATGTCTTTATCTCTGTTAACAACTATGCTTCTGCACAGCTAAGTTTAGTCCAATGAATTACATCTGGGTGACTAAAGTCACATAGCAAAGCTGTGACAGACTTGGAGATTGAATCAAGGTCTCTGGAAGTCCCTATCAACTCCCCATCAAACCAATCTTTTTCTTTCCAAATGATTCTCGATCATCTGAAAGGCAAATTTGGATGCAGTGTGTGATTCCTGTGAATTTCATAGAATTATAGAGTAGTTTGGGTTGGAAGGGACCTTTCCAATGGAAGTAGTCTGTGAATGTCAAGGAGTTATCTGTTATAGAATTATAGAATAATTTGGGTTGGAAGGGACCTTTAAAGGCCATCTAGTCCAACTGCCCTGCAATGAGCAGGGACATCTTTAACTAGATCAGGTTGCTCAAAGCCCCATCTGACCTGACCTTGAATATTTCCAGGGATGGGGCATCTACCACCTCTATGCACAACCTGTTTCAGTGTTTCACCACTCTCAGCTTAAAAAATTTCTTCCTTATATCTAGTTCGACTCTACCTTCTTTTAGTTTAAAATCATTACCTGTTGTCCTATTACAACAGACCCTACTAAAAAGTCTGTCCCCATCTTTCTTATAAGCCCCCTTTAAGTATTGAAAGGCCACAATAAGGTCTCCCCTGAGCCTTCTCTTCTCCAGCCTGAACAACCCCATTTCATCTTTCACAAACTCATTTAAAGTTTCTTTAAAAATTATGCTAATTTATTAGGAACTTATGGAGACTGCCATTTAATTTTGGTCTTCATCAATAGGTAGCTACCAAAGCAAAGATCTCCTTTCCTAAGAAAAACAAAAAGAATACACTTTACGAGATATAAAGGTTTAATTCATTATGTTTAGCAGAAATATTTCATGTTCTCTGTTCAATGCTGTTGGACACTTAAAATTAATGTATGTATATCATATATATATATATGCTGCATAATCATTTTTTCAGAAATTGCTACTAGACATATAGGTGGAAGGCAGTTTGTCTTTAAAAGTATTTACCTGGGACAACACGCCAAATTCAATCATACACTTATAAGGGAAATTACCTTGTCATTTTGATTTTGCGTAGACTTTGATGGGGATTGCAGCATTTTGGCAAAGAATTATACCCATTGACCTGTGTAGACCTATACCAAGAGTGGTTTTTGGGTCTTGCTGGACTCTAACATTCACCAGAAATCTTCTGTCTTAGCCATAAAAGCATTATGCTGTGATCAGAAGATATAGCCAGCCTGTAATAGACAAGTATAGAACCATCATAGAATCATAGAATGGTTTGGTTTGAGTGCGACCATCCAGCCAATTCCTTATCCACCCAGTGGTCCATCTGTCAAGCCCATGTCTCTCCAATATAGAGACAAGGATGTCATGTGGGATATTATCAAATTCTTTGCACAATTGCAGGTAGATGACATCAGTCGCTCTTCCCTTATCCATCAATGCTGTAACATCGTCGTAGAAGGCCACTAAATGTGACAGGCACGATTTGCCCTTAGTGAAGCCATGTTGGCTGTCACCAACGACCTCCTTATTTTCCATACGCCTTAGCATAATTTCCGAGAGGATCTGCTCCATGATCTTGCCAGGCACAGAGGTGAGCCTTAATGGCCGGTAGTTCCGCAGGTCTTCCTTTTTTCCCTTTTTAAAAATGGGGGTTATGTTTCCCCTCTTCCAATCAGCACGGACTTCACTGGACTGCCACGAATTCTCAAAGAAGATGGATAGTCAATCTCAGACTGGTAGTGTTACTGTTATATATGCATTATGAGTCTGCATAAGGACAAGTGCAACAGCTAGAATATCAACCTACCTTGTATAATTTTTTTGTTTTCTGAGTAGTCTGACATAAAGCCCACCAAATAATCTGATATACTTATTAGTTAGCAGGAACTTAAAAAGTGCACAAGTTTTCTTCAGTCATTTTCGAGGAGAAATAGTGCTAGAGCAATTACAACTCTGTAGGAGTGAATTTCTTTCATTACCTGCAATGAACCTTTATGTCAAGAAAGTTTTGTCAGGTGGTCTGAAGTAATCTTATTACAAAGAATGAAGGTTTTCAGATGAATGACTTAAGGTGACTGTTATGTCATCAAAATGTAATGTCTGCAATTGACTAACTGAAAAGTTGACTATTCTGCATCTAAGGAACTGAGCAGATACCAAAAACATCTGACCTAAACTACAGGTTTATGACAATAAGTACTTGCTGTGATGCTTATGTTTGGAATCTAATAAGCCTACCACTGTTGTGTGGGATTCAGAAATACATAAAATTCAAGTAACTTTTTGATCTAACTTGTGTCTCAAAAGTTATCTGCTAGTTGATGTGTCTGATTATTTTATAATTACCTCATTAAACATTCTCTGACAAACAATTTCTTTGAGCAAGTTCCCTGCAGCAAAATGCTTCTTGGAGTTTTGTAGATGTAAATCTAGAGCAAATCAACAGACTTCAGCTCAGTAGCTGCTTCAGATTTTGTGATTTATTGTAGGTCAATGCTTTTCAAACAATGTTTTGGTTTGTTTTTTTTTTAACTTCCAGATCTTTCCTCTTTTCTGAATCCCAAAGAATCCAACAAAGCCATACTGGTGATTCTTCCCTTAAAAGGAAGTGTTGGATCTCATAAGAAAAAAGTCAGAATCACAGAATGGTTGAGGTTGGAAGGGACTTCTGTAGATCATCTGGTTCAATCCCCTTTCTCAAGGTTTTTAAGATTATTGAAAAAATATTTGTTTTTTCTAGGTGTTTTATGGACCTATTAAAAATCATCCATATGTCTCTCAGAGCCTAATTTCCCCAGTGAAAATCATTGCTCTAAATACTTTTGTGTCTAAATACTTTTCAGCGGTTTTTTGTTACAAACACAGCCATGTGTTTGTTGTTCCCTCCCCATACTGCATACTGGTATAAGCCACCTCTGATCCCAAAACTATGCAGCTATGTTAGTACGCAACCTTAGTAAGGGTAGTGTTCAAACTGATAAAACCTGCTGACAACTTATTAGGTAATGCATATAGTGCTACACCAAGTAAAGCTACATGATTTTCCTATCAGACCAGAATCTAATTCAACTGACTCCAAATATTGCCACAGCAAAGTTGTGCCTATCTGTGAAAGTCAGAGCATATATACCAAGAGAGGTTTTCTGACTAGAGCGTTAATTTGCTCAGAGAAGGATTGATTTGGTTTGTTTCTCCATTTTCTTATTTGAGTAGGTAAGCATAAGAATAAATGAGCTTGATTAAAAAAAAGTAGAAAAAGAAAAAAGGAGGACTCAACTCCAACTGTGGATTGTATCATAAAGTAGCTTTAAAAAATATACCAGCATTATTACCATAACTGGTTGATACTGATAGTCAGTAGTTACCAGAGCACAGTGTCTGCATTGCTGCTTTTGCAAAATGTGCTATTAATGGCCCTAGGACAAGGATGTATGTATTACTACACTGAGCTAATAAAACTTTAATTGGATTAACTGAGAGCAGCTTGGAGGTTGCTGAAAAAAAGCAGAGGATTACAATGGGCCCTCAAAACACAAGATTATAAGGCCTTGAAAGTACAACCACAGGATGATACAAAGGCCACAGAGCTCTAAATGCAAATCACAAATCATTGATCACTCACTGGTCATTAAAGGAATGCAACCCGGAAACAAAGTAAAACTGGATTTAGGGTTAATCAATGGAAAAAGAAAAAGTTAAAGTGATTTTCAGAAAAATATAAAGATGAACCAAAGTAGACTCAAGAGCTAAGATGAAGAAAACATCAGTATCACACACCTTCAAAGAGTTAGGTAAGAAATTGTGTCCTGGATGACTTGCCCCCACTCCAGTTCTTGAGGAAAAACTTTTATCAAGCTTATGATCTAATGAGGAAGTGAAAGGGTGAGCATAGTATCAGAGAAATGGGAGACAGCAGGAAGTCTGTCTGTATCAGTTTTAGTTAAATTATTATTGAGAAAGAGATGTGATAGATAATTTGGGCAGTAAGTTTTACTGTCATTACAACTGAACTAATAATTATTTCATAAAATTGTTTGGATATGAATTAAAATAACAGTAAATTCTTGCCTTCATGTCTAAGGTTTATTACTGTAGCCTACATAAATTACATGAAGTGTTTGGTCTGGTGCCCTGTGCTTCAGGACTGATTGTTAAATCCAAATGCAGAAGTTCATGGAGAATATAAGTGACTTAGGCTTTAATTTGCATGTAACAGCTGGTGGAGAAAGTGGGCATCTTCAGCTGTTAAAGTCTGGATGACAATCAGGAGATCTCGCAGAATCTCTCTTTGGCCCAGTACTAATCAAGTACTTTACTGGAATCAAACATAACACTGTAATAAAATTTGCAGATTGGTGAAATTGGTTGAGAGAAAAGGAGTAATCACGTGTAGAAATTGGTTCCTGAGAGCCCCTTGATGTGCTTTTCTCATTTAAAGCCAAATGTAAGCCCATATGCCTAGGAACCTGGAATATAAGTCATACTGGCAGGATGGTCCTGTGTTCTCTGGTAAGCACTTTCCCCAGTTGTGGCTGAGGTAATAGCTGGCATAGAAGGAGGAGGACAGGTACAGAGTTACTAGGCCAATTACTGGACCAAATAAACTGATTAAGTCAAGGCTTCAACAGCCTACCGAAGGAGTTCAAAACAGAGATGAAAAAATATTTTAAAAACTTGGAAATCTTTGAAGGACTAGACATCTCCATTTAATTTACCAAAGAAGAGATTTAGTGATCATGAAATGATGACAGTAGTACTGAGGAAAGAATTCTGATAGCAGAAAGCTATCTCATATAGCAAAGTCATACTGACATCCAAAGGCTGACAGAGAATGCTAGGTAACTTCAGTCCAGAAATCAGCCATATCTATGAAACAATCAGTGTGATTAACTGCTAGAACTACTACAAGGGGTTCAGACAGAGCATCTGCCACTAAAGTTTAAACTAAAACTGTTTGTCTTTTCAGAAGAAGAGCTGTACGTCATCCAGATATCAGGAATTGCTGGGTGAAAAGTTATAGTCTGTGCAATGTAGGAGATAAGGATAGATTATCATAACAGTCCCCTTTGTCCTTAAACTCTGCGATTTATCAGATTTTTCATTATCTGGGATCAATGCATTAATAGATTTAATTTCTATGTGCCTTGATTCTAAGGTCTTTGGTTCCTACTGCAAATTTTCATGAGTGTTTTGCAAGACTGCAAATCCCTTGGGGCGTATAGTTTTGAACTAAAGGTTTGGCATGCACTTTGACCTATAAACAGAAAAAATGAATGCAAGGTACTGCAAGCCAAAAGACACAGAAGAAAAAAGAAGTTTTAGCAGTAGTCAGAATTAAAGACTCTGAATTTCAGAGAGGACCCCAAACCCATGAAATCACATTTAAAACAAGATTTCAACTACCAGTAACAGTTAACCATTAACTGTCCATGTCCATTTGCCTTTGCGTTTACTTGCTGGCCAAGAATTGTGCTGAAGTTTCCTTATTCAGTGGCCTAACAATGCAAGTCACCAATTATTCATATATACGTGTAGTATCTGTACCCATGAGTTTTGCTACTGAACTGTTGAAGAATAATTGAATGCTCAAAGTTGCATGTGAAATATTTGCTAGACTAAGGTTTAAAACTGAACTGTAGTCATAATAGATGGGCAGCAGGAAGGAAGGGTATGGAGAAATACATGGGAAAGAGAAATGAGTTCAAGTCTATGTAAAGAGCAGTGGTTCCCACATGAATACATGAAGTTACTTCTTTTACAAGTTTCTAGTTACTTAAGTGAAAGCTAATGCAATAAAAACATACCTCCACTGGGTATGACATTATATCATATCATGTTGATATGTTTCTATTAAAGTAGATGAAAAGTTGGCATGACCTCATGTCAATTTCTTTGCGGAAATTCAAACTCCTAGATTCAAAGATACTGAAGGGTCATGTAGCTATCTTACAGTGAACTCCCTGCATGCTCAGACTGTGTGTTCTGCCACATCTGGCTGTGGGCCTTAGAAGAACACAAGTGAAAGACCCCTAGAGGAACACCTAAACTACTTCTGTCAAATGTGAAAAAATTCAGTAAAATAAAGTCTGAAAAAGGGACTGATTCTAGTCAAACACAAAGATTTAGGCAGCTTTTGCTGAGCAGAATTTACAGGAACAAAACCCACAAGTAACAAACTGGATGTCTATTGCCCTTCGTGTGCATATTTATCAGTTTCAATTAAGTTGGCAGTTTGCCACATTTAAACTTAGCTCTGTCATTCAGACTCTTCTGTGCAAATGAATAGGTTGTGCTTGTACAGCTGAATCCGTTTAGGCATTTTTAGTCAGATTTTTCCCTTTTTCTGTCTTCTGGAGAGAGTTAATGTAAAAGATGCTGATGCACACTCCACACTTCACATATGGTGCTAAAAATCCATTAGCTGAAGAACAGTGAAGAAATGGTTTTGATCAGAGAGAACAGTTGAAGGTCAGGTTTAAATAGATGTATAACATTAGCCAGGCTTGATTGGCCATGGCTTTAGCATGTATCTCTGAATGACTATGCAAATATTGATGTTTAGTAAACACAGAATACTGGATACACTACTTGCAATTAAAACCAAATACAAAATAGTAACACATCCTCTTTGGGCAATGTTTTGAATGTATTTATTAGAAAACTGTGTTATAAAAAGAATAATTACATTTCCAAACAAAAAGAGAATCCTTCAATATAGAGCATGAGTTCTTGTTCCAATGTGGTTTTGCAGGTAAGATCCTTTTGCTGTGCTCCTAGATGTTAGCAGACAGACTTCTGGTGACATTAAAAACACTGGATCATAGTCCCTAAGGGAAATGAGCAGAAGCTGACTTAGAATCTCTCTTCATTACTCTTTACACTGCTTCTTAAATATGACCGAGATTTATCTTATTACATAGGGACTGGTAGGGGGTCATGAAGGAATCCCTTGTGTCCCCCACAGTATCTTATATCATAGTGGATTTTTGATTAATATTTCTTAAGCATAATCAGCGTACTGGGGAAGGGCTACAGACACAGCTAAAGTGTGAATAGTGAGAAAATGATCATAAATCCTAAAGGGATTATTCAGCTCTCCTTGAGGAGTTAAAACCTTTTGTAGCATCTTCAGTGAAGAAAAGTAATTTTTGTCTTGTTCGCGTCTATTTTTCTGCAACATCCTATTCATGGGTTGGACCCTGGTTTCTGCAATTTCTTTCATTATTTTTGTGATGGTCTTCAGATTTTAAGTGTTGTGTTGATGGACTGGGTTTCTTTCCCTATTGTCCTCTGTAATGTTTTCTTAGCTCTCATTCATCTTCTACTTCTGAATGGTGTTCACGTTAACATAAAGGTCATATTGATACTACTCTTAAAGCTTATCCTGAATATGTTGATCCTCATTCTTTTCTCAAGATTGATTCAGGACTTTGGTGCCTTTACTTAGAAATTACAGTATAATGAGCTTCCCAATAAGTTTTTATAAACTCTTACAATCAAAGCTTTTGAATTAGTTAATAGTTCTTCCTAAAAAATACTGAAAATCTTTATGACTATTTTATAAAAATGACAGTGTCAAGAAGTGATTTTTGGGACAATGCTAATCATGCTATTTTTCCAAACCTTTTCAAGGTTATAAAAGCTGTTGGTAGCATTTGTTCATCATCGCTGGACATCTACCACTGTATCATTTTTATTGCAAGACTCCACTCTTGATAGGAAAACTGACTTATTTCTTTTAATATTTCTCTTTCTGAAGTTATGCTTCTTTTGGGACATTAATAACCATATTTTTGTCTTCCTTTCATTGATGAAACCATCAACCTGTTTTGTTTTGATTTGCTTGCTGCTTTGTAGGTCTTTTGTTTACCATCAATATGCAGAGCTGAGCCAGGTAATGTCATCAGCAAAATCAGCATTGTAATTTGTTCATAAATCCATAAAATAGCATCTTTATGATCTAGTGCTCAAACTACATGAACAATAGTGAGATACAGAAAACCCGTGGACTGCATTAGTTGTCACTACAAACCACCAAAGGATATTTTCCACCATCTCTAGCCACAGTGTTGCTCTATTTGTTACAGCAGAATCTCTTTCCTTGTACTGTACAGCATGCCATAATTTTCCAAAGATCATCTTGTGTAATCCATAAAATTGTTCGAGCAATGCAAACATTTTATCAAAAAAGTGCCTGTTGATCTGTATCTCTTTCAATCTACAATGTTGGAGAAGAATTTGCTCTGCATACATGAACTCGATATTTTAAAAACTTCCCTGCTCTGCTGTTAGCTGAAGATGTATTTATTTCTTTATGTTCTGTGATGATGCACATTTTTGAAACACACTGAGACTTGTTACAGTTGATAAAGTCATCTATCCTTCAAAATGCACTGTAAAGTCTTTTTTCTTTTTTTTTCCCCCTTCATTTCACATTATGTTTAAAAGCATATCGGAAGTCTGGAGAGTTGTTTTTGTCACTTGCTTTAAGCTTTTCTGTGGTTAAATGTATCAAAACTCTGGTGTGAAAAATTCAAAGTGATCAATGTAAAAGAAGATACTGATGTGAGCGATGTTGCTACATGTTCTGGCTGCATTTTTTTTTTTGATTTAAGGAAACTATAATTCAGCTTTTTAGAAAATGCATGAATGATACGTATAAAATACATGTTATCTCAGCTGATATGGCATTTTCAATGTGGTATAAATATGGGATACATTATTCTGGATCCTGAAGAATGTATTGAGTTTCGTTATATATTGGACAGTAGTTTTGGAGAGGGAAGAGAAAGATAAGAGGGAAGTAAACTGAGCAGCAACCCATGGCTGCTGACATTGCTCAGATTTCTCTCTGTGGTCCATAAGGGGGAGTCAAGAAAACATTGAAAATGAACCATGGGAATCATGGAAAGAGCATGTGCGGAGGAGAGTCCTGAACTCTGTATAGCTTTCTGAGCAGTGTTTTCTTTCTCTGCTCTTAAAGGCAGTATTGCTTCTTGCCAGGACTTTCATTAGAGTAGTCAGTTAAGACCAAAGGAAAGCCATATACACCTCACAGTTTCTTAAGGAGAACGTGATCATGTGCATATGCCAAGCTCTGTCAGGAGTCATAGGAAAGGGGAGGTTTTCATGTGTGCTGTATTAGGTATTTGAAACAAATAGTCAAGAATTATAGTAGTTGAAATAATCTGCTGAGATGCTCTTCTAAGTTCATAGATGAACATAATACAGTTTGTTTAAATTCAATACTGATGTGGAGAAGAGTCATATCTTGACAGCAAAATAGTCCAAACATACCTTAGTTTCTCTGTTCTGTGACTTCATGGATATATACAGACATACACCCCCCTGACCCTAATGTATTAGAACAGAATAATTTTAACCTTTTCTGAAAAGCACAGAAATGAAGGGTGGAAATAACCTAGTTTAAATTAAAACTAAGGTGTCTAATCAGCTGAACCTCCTTTTGTAAATAACAGAGAACCTGGTCCCTCTGGTGGGTTATGTAACAGCTTTCTTGCTTTTGCCTTTCCTATTGTCTCCCTCATCCACTTTGGAAGAGCGAGCGAGTGGCTGTGTGGGGCTTAGCTGCCTACTGGGGTTAACCCACAACAGTCTTTTTTAACCTGTGTGTGGAAAATCCATTGGATCTCAGATTTCAAGAGGTAGCAAAGTAATATTTGAACAGCCAATAGCCCTATGATTATATTAATGGACTGCAGGAACCAGGTACAAGCAGAACAGTGGTGGGAAGTTGGATTGCCTACAAAAATGCTAAATCCAGCACATTATTGGCTGGTTTCCCTCTTTCTCCCACACACAACCTATTTTAAATCTGAGCTGATTTGCTGTCAAAGACACTCTGAAGATTTCGATCTGATCAAATGCAGTCATCTGCAGTGTAGACGTTAACTTTCACCTCAAACCCCCATTATAGTCAATATATGAGCATAACAGCAACCATACTTAGGCTGACCAGCGGTCCACCTACCTCAGGGAAGAGTAAGAACATACATGACACTTTTCCTGATTACTCTCCTGGTCTCGGGTTATTTCAACTCAAAGGATTTTTCTGCAATGCATGTAATTTTGAGATTTTATCAATTTACAATTTATTTCTTTTACATCTACTTGTCCAACCTTCTTTTGACACCCATACACACTTTAAGCAACCACACAGTCCTTTGGCATGGAGTTCCACAGGTCTTCTGAAAAACCATTTCCATTTGTTCATTTTCAGTGTGGTTGATTTCATGAAACTACAGTCATCTTCATTTGATGTCTTCTGTTTTTTTTTCCAAAACACTGAACAGCTGATCTCTTTTCACCTTTTTGCAGGCCATTCATGATTTTGTAGCCCTTTAGCATTTCACAACTTCTCTCCCTGTTGTCTCTTTTCCAGAATGAAGAGTACTAACCTGAGAAATTAATCTCATCCTCAAATACACATCTAAAGTAGATCAGACAAATTGCACTTCAAAAGTGACAGTTCCTCTTTACTGATTGCTGAGGGAGCCCAGGATGACTAAACAAAAAAATAGACATTGTGCTGTGTACTTTTAAATTTAGATGAGATCAGTCTCATCCTCTGTTTTTGTGAAATATCTCATTATAAATGAGAGAGAAATATATTGAAATTAGTGAAGTGATTCCAGTGTTCAAGAAATGAATAGAGCTGAAGTGGTCAAGAAAAAGTGACTGAAACTATAGAATTGGCTCATTCATTGTGTGTAGAGATAAGGAAATGAAAAATCCAGGCTCAGCCACTATGTCAGCTATGGCTACGTCTTCTTCCTTTTAGTTTCTCTGGTTTTTACTGCAGAGTTAATAATAAGGTTTTCAGCTAAGAATTCAAAATAAATACCAGTGTTAGAATCTGAATAAATTTCATATGT
Organism: Nyctibius grandis; assembly: GCF_013368605.1. Taxonomy (NCBI): domain Eukaryota; kingdom Metazoa; phylum Chordata; class Aves; order Nyctibiiformes; family Nyctibiidae; genus Nyctibius; species Nyctibius grandis. The sequence goes on from NC_090659.1 coordinate 110,660,489, forward strand.
AGTGTTCATAACTACTAGACAGTTATTTATAAGTAAAAAATAAATACTGCAATACTCAATCCTATTATTTAATTCATGAGGAGATAAAATTAAGCAAACTGAATTTTCTTCTATTTGTTTCTTTAAAAGAATCATTTTCCTAGTAGCTCAAAGCTTCCCTCGTCTTGTGTAGTCATTAGCATTGCTGCATGTGATGCACACCACTACCTGGAATCCCAGATGTCAGGTTGTGAAATGTGTTCTCTCAGTGCCGGTGTCTGGCCACTTGGCAGAGCCCTACATTATCAGCAGTCGGTTGGTCATGCTAGCAACTCTTAAATTGCCTCTGGGTCAGTCATATGTTCTTGGCTTTTATTAAAACTGTGAGGGGATTTGAGTTCTCCTGGTGCTGTGTTCCATTTAGATTCATAGATGTTAAGGCCAGAAGGGACCATTGTGATCATCTAGTCTGACTTCCTGCATAACACAAGCCACAGGATGCTCCTGACTTAATTCCTGTTTGAAGTAGAGCATATCTTTTAGGGGAAAAAACATTCAGTCCTGTTTAATATTTCCAGAAGATTATGCCATGACCTCAGGCAGGTTATCTGAAGCACTGTTTATCTGCAGTGTTAAAAGTATACACCTTATTTCCGGCATGAATTGGCATGGTTTCAACATTCAGGCCTGGGCTTTTGTTGTGCTCTGCTAGATCGAAGATGGCATCCATATTTTGTCCTCCCTGTTATCAGATCATGCCTTAACTTTTCCTTTGTTAAACTATGCAAATACCTCTGCCAGTGCTTAGCTATGAGGCTGGTTTGTAGTAGCTTGACATGATTATTTAGAGATATTACAGACAGGTGTCACCAAAATCCTCAATGAAAATTAGTGGAAGTGACGCTAAAAAGGTTGCTAAAGAAAGGGTTCTAGCTCCAGTATTTAAGCAAAGTGGCTGCTTATTATGTGCAAAATACAAAAATATTTCATTACTATACAAACACCCAACATCTTGAACCAGAACTTCAAGGAAGATAACAACTAGATGGAGCCAGGCTCTATACAGCAGTACATGGTACCAGGACAAGGGAGAAGCAGCGTAACTTCAAATAGGAGAAGTTCAGGCTGTATGTAAGAGAAGTTTTTTCCCATGAGGACAGTCAGGCAGTGGCACAGGCTGCCCTGAGAAGTTGTGCAGTCTCTGTACTTGGGAGTTTTCAAATCTCAACTGGATCAGCCTAAGCAATCTGGTCTCACCCAATAGCTGACCCTGCTGTGAGCAGGAGGTTGGACCAGGGACCTACTGAGTTCCCTGTCTGCCTGAATGATTTTATGACTTTACAGTGTCATAAGATGCTTCAAGACACTGACATAAAAGTGATTTCAGCTTTCAATATGTTTTAATATCATAAAACTACTATAAATACCATAATTAGATGAGGTTTACAATAATGTTTTCATTAAATGTTTAATTGTTTTTGATATCTTTAATATTTTAGTTTGTGAATAAAGAACACTATTTTCTTACTTAGAGTTCTAATTATAAAGCAAAAAAAAATTATTTTTAATGGATAAGTTAGCAAAGGGATATATGCTGTTTGCTCATCTACAGTGTAACCTCTGGAAATTGTTATTGATATAATCAATATAATTAAGTAATAGGATGACAGAAAGAGATTGTTTCCTAAGAGAATGAAAGGATGAGTTGAATTAGGATAGGATAGGGTAGGAGAGAGGAGAGGAGAGGAGAGGAGAGGAGAGGAGAGGAGAGGAGAGGAGAGGAGAGGAGAGGAGAGAAGATAGAAGGGAAGGGAAGGGAAGGGAAGGGAAAGGAAAGGAAAGGAAAGGAAAGGAAAGGAAAGGAAAGGAAAGGAAAGGAAAGGAAAGGAAAGGAAAGGAAAGGAAAGGAAAGGAAAGGAAAGGAAAGGAAAGGAAAGGAAAGGAAAGGAAAGGAGGGGAAGGAAAGGAAAGGAAGGGAGGGGAAAGGAAAGGAAAGGAAAGGAAAGGAAAGGAAAGGAAAGGAAAGGAAAGGAAAGGAAAGGAAAGGAAAGGAAAGGAAAGGAAAGGAAAGGAAAGGAAAGGAAAGGAAAGGAAAGGAAAGGAAAGGAAAGGAAAGGAAAGGAAAGGAAAATATTTAATTTGGAAGGGATGTACAACGATCATCTAGTCCAACTGCCTGACCAATTCAGGGCTGACCAAAAGTTAAAGCATGTTATTAAGGGCATTGTCCAAATGCCTCTTAAACACTGACAGGCTTGAGACACTGACCACCTCTCTAGGAAGCCTGTTCCAGTGTTTGACCACCCTCTAGGCAACAAAATGCTTCCTAATGTCCAGTCTAAACCTCTCATGACGCAGCTTCGAACCATTCCCGTGCATCCTGTCACTGGATACCAGGGAGAAGAGATCAGCACCTTACGTTATATACAATTACATAGAAATGAAACAATCCATGAAAAGAAAAATCCAAGAAGGAAGTTTGGTTATCAAAAATGCAGTCTGCTGAAAATTTACAAAATTTATACTCATTTGAATGTCAATATCATTGCATTTTTAAAATATTTGGACTTCTGTAGCTTGAGATAAACAATTTTGAGGTATGAAAATGCCTGCTAAAGTGTGCTTTCTAGCTTTCTACCGCTTGTTCTGGTTACAATAAACCAGGAATGGACTCACTATGTTAAGTATAGTAGTAGAAGAAAATGTCTGTTTTTCTTGATATTTTGTTGTTTAGTTGGCCAAGGACATAGAAGTGCAAAAGAATCAGATGAGACGCTTATAGTTAGCTGGTCATTTACTATGACTGCATGTTTTAACTACATTAAATTATGTCCAGGCAAGCAAATAGATCTTTCTGCAGATCTTTCTGCAACAGTGGCCCTTCCTTGTTTTTGACCTCTTCCGTAAATTTGTTAATCTGTTCATTTGATCAATAATTACTCTCTGTTTTCTTCTTTAACATTTATTTGAAAAAATTCATTTCTTGGACCAAGGATCCCTGTGTGTTCTGCTGGAAATCCATGCCCTCAGGATGATTCCGTCTTTACAGTTAGGGGAACTCATCAGTTTATTTCATCAGTTTATTTAATCAGTTTATTTCATTAGTTTATTTCAGGGAAGTCATCAGTTTATTTCATGTATCTAATGTGAATCATGTTAATTTTATAACATTTTTGTTTTATCAATCAACATGTCATGCAAACTCAAGTCAAATTCCTTGCAGAGCTTTATATATATGCATTTGTATTCTATCAGCACTGCTTCCTTTATCAGTCAAACTTGCAATCTCATTAAAAGGGTATTATGTTAGTTTAATAACACCTATTTTGTACAAACTGTTGACTGGCATTACTTACCCTCCTTAATTCTTTATTACTTGTGTCTCATATCACTTGTTCCATTATTTTTTCCCAGAATCAATATCAGGCTGATGTCTAAGGGTCATTCCATTTAAATATTGGCACAACATTATCTTGTTTCTCCTCTTGAGCTTCCTCCTTGCTGTAACAATGGATTTCCACAGCAAGCTTTGAAACAATTCAGGCTTGCCTGTAAATGTCTAACTTCAAAAACTACTACTTCATATGTTTCTTAGTTACTGATCAAATATAAGATATTTCATAATCACAGAATCATATTGTTTTTATTGATGTATTTAAAGACATGCATAAAATCATCATCTAATATCTTCATACTGCAATCCTTCATGTATACTTTTTGTTGTACAACACCATTGTCCATATCAAGGCTAACACATATGTGTGTAAACAGAGACCTGGAAAATATTGTAACTCACATTTCCATGTCTTCTACTACATTTTGCAGTAGGTTTGACTAGCCATGCATAGTTGATTTAGCTCAGAAGAGGATCAAAAATGATACCAGGATAGGACAGTGAGGTAGGGAGAAATGGCAACAGTATTCATTTATTTACTAAAAGTAATTTAATTCCTTTCAGAATGATTTAGAAGTACAATTCTTTTTTTTTTTTTTCAAAGGAAAATAAAACCTTCTCCTTAGAGTGGAGAAAGGGACAGATAAATAATACAAACCATTCTATTTGCAAGATGTGGAAACTGGGTTTTAATTGTATAAAATATTTTAATTGTTTGAATTAAATTCTGAGAAGTTCTGGTGTTTGGAGTGGCAATCCCAAAGACATTATAATGAAAAACTTTAAATTACAGCAGTTGACTCTATCCATAAGTTTCATTTGCATTTGAACCTAATCTAGAAAGATACATAAATATCAGTGTTGATCTGACAGATCTGAGAGTCCTGAAAATCAGCCTATTCATGGATACCATACTCCTTTATCACATCTTATCCAAGTAGTTTTTAAATTTCCTAAAATATTTTCTATTTGATAGCTTTGCAGAGGTGACATAGGATGTTGGAATGTACTAGGGATGAAGGAAATTGAAGGAACCTGTGGTCATAAAACTTAATAGGGCTTTTTTTTTGACTTCTAAGAAACGTGTAGTCTATGATAAGTATATGTTTTTAACCTTTAGAAGAGAGTTTAAGGATATTTTTTCTGCCCTTGACTAATAAATCAAGTGAAAATGTACCATAATGGTACCTGGTTCCAGTAACGCTTCTGAACTGAATGATTTTGAAATTGAGAGATTATTCCTTCCAAAGACATTCCAAAGTAATTTTTACTGATATTTCTATATTTTTCTTTTTAGTTACACTGATAATATCATTGCTAGTATACCAACACAAACTGCTTGTGACTTCCAACAGGCTTGCAAGCACGGACATTTGCTGAATATGGGAGCAAGGCTGTTAAGACAATTTTATCATCTCTGTGTGAATCATTCTCAAAACTCTGTGAACTGGAGAGATGAAATTTCATATACATTCTTTGAGAATGATATAAATGGTTTTTAATCCTTGGAATTTTTTTTCAACAATAATAACAGAAAAACACATTCACACTATTGATCTCAAATCCTAAAATATGGCCCACTTATTTTCAAATCTCCATGGTAAAGATTAATTTTGTACAACTTTAGGACCTTGTACTGTAGATGCATACAGTGGGAGGATGTGGAGAGAGAGAATGGGAGGAGGAAAGAGAGGGTTTAGATTTAATTGAGAGAAGCAGGTACTCTCACAGACAGCTGACCCATCCTTTGCCCAAATGCTCACTTAAAATTCAGGATTTGTCAAAGCTCCAGGCTGGATGTAGCATTGCATGCCTGCAGTCTTTAGACAAGCAAAAGGCACATCTGTACCCTGTGATATACCAATTATTCTCTTTATTTCTGAAGAGCGGGATATGCTGCTCCTAAAACCCGCTAACTCTCTTGGGCCCAGCTTCCTGTATTAAGCATCTCACACACAGCACCAGGACCAGAAGGACTCTAAATCCAAACAGAAGTCAAATCTGCCCTACCACTGTAACCAGATGTCATTGGCAGCCTCTTCTCCACTCTCTGAAGTTGTGTGTTCTTGACAAGCTTGTTGACCTTGATCTACTGGTCAGTCTGACTTGGTAGAAGAGATTATAAATTGTGAGAACACGCCACCTCTTAATCTTCTCTTTGCATAGGCTAAACAGACTGATTTACGCGATTTAAACGCGGTGAAACCAGAACAAACAGCTGACAGCGGCGGCAGCAGCGAAAGCGGCAGCAGCGACTTGAGGTTAGTGCGGGGGCGAGGGCGACATCGGGCTTAACCGGGCGGTTTTTCGTACTCTGGGCCCCCCCTGAGTCCCCCGCGAGCATCAGCCCCGAGCTGCTTCCTCCTGACCCCGGACCCAGAGGTTCCCAGGAACGAACCAGGAGAGGAGGGGGCATAGCTAGAGGCACCGCAGGCGATTTAAATGCACCACCCCCTGTTGATTGGGTGATTGATTGATTGATCGGGTGATAAAGAGCCTCCGGGAGGGCAGGGACTAGTCCCTGACTAGAAGGGAGAGGGAGATTTAGCTGTGACTGTGTGAGTAAGCAGTGACTGGGTGTGTCCCAGGGCAGGAGAGGCTCCTCCAGGGCAGGAGAGGCTGCAGTTGTTTGCAGCTCGTTGGGGAGGGCGCTGACTTCCTCCCAGTGCACAAGGCTAGGAAGGTGCCAAGGAGCTGTGAACCAGGGGTGTCACCAACAGGTATTTCCCAGCTCAGTGGAAGAACAATGGTATCTACCCGGTGGAAGAAGACCGAAATGGATGTGGGAACCCAGACAGAGCTCCCACGGAAGGAGGCGATGGTGCAGGTTGCCGGCTGCAGGGAATGCTACACTGTCTCTGTGGTGTCAGGGGGCTGTGTGCGCTGTGAGCAAGTAGATGATCTACTCGGCCGAGCAGCACAGCTGCAAAGCCAGGTTGAAAGGCTTCAAGCCGAAGTAGAAAGGCTTAGGAGCATTCGGGAGGCTGAGATGGAGATAGACTGGTGGAGGCAGGCTCTGCCCTCCCTGCAACAAAAATGGGAGCACCTGCCGGAGAGCTCCCAGGATCTGCCCCTCTCAGGTGGAAAACGATAACCTAGAGGAGAGGAGTGAGTGGAGGCAAGTCTATGGCCATGGCAAAAGGCGAGTGCCCTCCTTGCCTACCTTGCCTCCACAGGTGCCTCTGAGCAATAGATATGAAGCCCTAGTGGAATACAGCGGGTCCAACGGGGATGTGGTGGAGAGGCAACCTATATCAGAGGTCCTACCACAGTCAGAAAAACCTGACGGGTGTATAGCTACCTCCTCCACAAGGAAGAAGAGAAGAGTTTTAGTGGTTGGAGACTCCTTCCTAAAGGGAACTGAGGGCCCAATATGCAGAGCTGACCCCCATCACAGGGAGGTCTGCAGCCTGCCTGGAGCCCGAATCAGGGATATCACCAGGAAACTCCCCAACCTGGTGAAGGCCACAGACTACTACCCCCTGCTGATCTTCCACACAGGTGGGGAAGAAGCTGCATCCCGTAGTCTGAGGGGGATGAAGAAAGACTACAAGGCCCTAGGACGGTTGGTGAAAGAGTCTGGGGCACAAGTTGTTTTCTCCTCCCTCCTTCCATTTTCAGGTGATGACGTGGGATGGAATAGTAGGATTCTCTCTATTAACGCCTGGCTATGAGACTGGTGCTACAGGCAGGGCTTTGGGTTCTTTGATAATGGCTGGTTTTATAGGACAACAGGTGTGACAGTGATACATGTGAAAGGTTTATGTCGTAGGCGCAAAAGGGTTCTGGGACAGGAATTAGCAGGGCTCATTCGGAGAGCTTTAAACTAGATTCGAAGGGGGATGGGGTAGTAGCTGGGCTTGCACCACTGGGGCAACGCTCTAGTGTTGAGGTAGACCAGGAGGCCTCCCATCCCCCTAGGGTGAAATCAGTGTGCCCAGCTCGCTCCCTGAAATGCCTGTACACCAATGCACGCAGCATGGGGAATAAGCAGGAGGAGTTAGAAATCCGTGTTCGGTCGGGGGGCTATGATCTAGTGGCAATTACAGAGACTTGGTGGGATGCCTCGCATGACTGGAATGTGGTCATGGATGGCTATGTCCTGTTCAGGAAAGACAGGCTGCTAAGGAGAGGTGGTGGAGTTGCTCTTTATGTGAGTGAGCAGCTAGAATGTATTGAGTTCTGTCCAGAGGCAGATCAGGAGCGAGTTGAGAGTTTGTGGGTGCGAATTAAGGGGCAGGCTGTCAGGGGTGATACTGTTGTGGGTGTCTATTACAGGCCACCGGATCAGGATGAGGAGGGTGATGAGGCCTTCTACAGGCAGCTGAGAGCAGTCTCGCAATTACAGGGCCTGGTTGTCATGGGGGATTTCAACTACCCTGATATTTGCTGGGAGGCCTACTCAGCCAGCCATCCCCAGTCCAGGAGGTTCCTCCAGTGCGTTGATGATAACTTTCTGATGCAAATGGTGGATGAGCCAACTAGGAGAGGAGCGCTGCTGGATCTGATCCTCACTAACAAGGAGGGTCTGGTTGAAGAGGTGAAGGTTGAGGGCAGCCTTGGTTGTAGTGACCATGAGATGGTAGAGTTCAGGATCTCATGTGGCAGGAACAGAATAGCTAGCAGAATCACAACCCTGAACTTCAGGAGGGCCAACTTTGGCCTTTTCAAGCAATTGCTAGGGGAAATCCCATGGGACAGGGTCCTAGAAGGTAAGGGGGCCCAAGATAGTTGGTTAGCATTCAAGGACTGCTTCTTCCGTGCTCAAGATCAGAGCATCCCAACAGGTAGGAAGTCAAGGAAGGGTACCAGGAGACCTGCATGGTTGAACAGGGAACTGCTGGGCAAACTCAAGTGGAAGAAGAGGGTGTACAGATCATGGAAGGAGGGGCTGGCCACTTGGGAGGAATAGAAGTCTGTTGTCAGAGGATGTAGGGAGGCAATTAGGAAAGCTAAGGCCTCCTTGGAATTAAACCTTGCAAGAGAGGTCATGGACAACAGAAAGGGCTTCTTCAAATACATTGCAGGTAAAGCCAACACTAGAGGCAATGTAGGCCCACTGATGAATGAGGTGGGGGCCCTGGAGACAGAGGATAAAAAGAAGGCGGAGTTACTGAATGCCTTCTTTGCCTCTGTCTATACTGTTGGAGGCTGTCCTGAGGAGCCCTGGACCCCTGAGGCCCCAGAAGAAGTCAGGTTAGAGGAGGAATCTGTCTTGGTTGATGAGGGCTGGGTCAGGGACCAATTAAGCAATCTGGACGTCCATAAATCCATGGGCCCTGATGGGATGCACCCGCGGGTGCTGAGGGAGCTGGCGGAAGTCATTGCTAGGCCACTCTCCATCATCTTTGCTAAGTCATGGGCAACAGGAGAGGTGCCTGAGGACTGGAGGAAAGCGAATGTCACTCCAGTCTTCAAAAAGGGCAGGAAGGAGGACCCGGGGAACTATAGACCAGTCAGCCTCACCTCCATCCCTGGAAAGGTGATGGAGCAACTTGTTCTTGATGCTGTCTCTAGACACATCAAGGATAGGGGGATTATTAGGGGCACTCAGCATGGATTCACCAAGGGGAAGTCATGCTCAACCAACTTGATAGCCTTTTATGAGGATGTTACCCGGTGGATAGATGATGGTAAAGTTGTGGATGTGGTCTATCTCGATTTCAGTAAAGTGTTTGACACTGTCTCCCACAGCATCCTCGCAGCTAAACTGGGGAAGTGTGGTCTGGATGATCTGGTAGTGAGGTGGATTGTGAACTGGCTGAAGGAAAGAAGCCAGAGAGTAGTGGTCAGTGGGACAGAGTCCAGTTGGAGGCCTGTGTCTAGCGGAGTCCCTCAAGGGTCGGTTCTGGGACCAGTTCTATTCAATATATTCATTAATGACTTGGATGAGGGATTAGAGTGCACTGTCAGCAAATTCACTGATGACACAAAACTGGGAGGAGTGGCTGACACAACGGAAGCCTGCGCAGCCATTCAGAGAGACCTGGACAGGCTGGAGAGTTGGGCAGGGAGAAATTTAATGAAATATAACAAGGGCAAGTGTAGAGTCCTGCATCTGGACAAGAACAACCCCATGTACCAGTACAAGTTGGGGGCAGAGCTGTTGGAGAGCAGCGTAGGGGAAAGGGACCTGGGGGTCCTAGTGGACAGCAGGATGACCATGAGCCAGTAATGTGCCCTTGTGGCCAAGAAGGCCAATGGCATCCTGGGGTGTATTAGAAGGGGTGTGGTTAGTAGGTCGAGAGAGGTTCTCCTCCCCCTCTACTCTGCCCTGGTGAGGCCGCATCTGGAGTATTGTGTCCAGTTCTGGGCCCCTCAGTTCAAGAAGGACAGGGAACTGCTAGAGAGAGTCCAGCGCAGAGCCACGAAGATGATTAAGGGAGTGGAACATCTCCCTTATGAGGAGAGGCTGAGGGAGCTGGGTCTCTTTAGCTTGGAGAAGAGGAGACTGAGGGGTGACCTCCTTAATGTTTATAAATATGTAAAGGGCAAGTGTCATGAGGATGGAGCCAGGCTCTTCTCAGTGACATCCCTTGACAGGACAAGGGGCAATGGGTGCAAGCTGGAACACAGGAGGTTCCACTTAAATTTGAGGAAAAACTTCTTTACGGTGAGGGTGACTGAACACTGGAACAGGCTGCCCAGAGAGGTTGTGGAGTCTCCTTCTCTGGAGACATTCAAAACCCGCCTGGACGCGTTCCTGTGTGATATGGTCTAGGTAATCCTGCCCCGGCAGGGGGATTGGACTAGATGATCTTTCGAGGTCCCTTCCAATCCCTAACATTCTGTGATTCTGTGTGATATTCATGAATGTGTCAGTGCAAGGAAATTTTCCAGAATTCAAATAAGTGAGAGTTATTTGGTTTCTTTCTGAACTTTTTGTAATTCAAAACAATAATATTTTTGAAGTTTTGACATCATGATATTCCATCAATATCACTTACACTAGTAATACGAATATCACTATCTAAGTCATCTTTCTATTCTCTTATTGTTACAGCTGCATTTTATATTTGTGTGGACACTAAACAAAACAAATTCCACAAAGATACCATTGAATTTGATAACTTTTTAGGTTGCTATTTGATTTAGGTCAGGCTGTGGTACAAGTTGAAAATTAAGAGCTTCTTTAATTCCTCCTACCCTTTGCGTTAAAGTTGTCCACATTTCAAAAGTGGAAACTAATTTTAAATACTTCCATTTTTAATTATTCACACTGATATACCTTGGGGGGTGCATGCTAATCAATTTTATAAGTTATTTTTGAGCCTAAGCTACTCACTCTCTTCTCCTACAGTCAGTAAATACAAAATAGGCACCTCCAGAGCCTGGAGGTTTCATCTTACGGTAAGACCTAGCACTTCCTTGAGATTCCTACATGTAAGACCAAGCATAACTAGCTCATAAGCAGAGGTGATTTTTTTTTTTAATTAGGGTAAATGAAATTAGAAATGCTGAATATCAATAAAACATGTCAATGGGATCAGAATATGTTCAATAGTTATGAAAATCATGCTGTATTTTATTCTCCCAAAATCAGCACAATAACAATTAGCCCATTTCACTTTCAAAACACTCTGGTGGCATTAGTCATAGTATTGCCTTCACATTTCAGTTAAAAAAAAGTCTATGTGGTTTACTTTTACCTTTTACAGAAGCAATACCATATATTACAATATTTTTGTAAATATATATTATGATTACAGTATGAAAAATAGAGACTTAGCATCTGAGATCAGTATTATCCAGGATGTAGGACTGCACTGTACCTATCTGTTCTGGCAACAAATCATTCAATTGATTTTTTTTAATACCTCTGGAGAAGGGGAGACAGAAAATCCTCTCTTTCAACTTCAGCTCAAAAGTGCTGGGTTTGTGTCTCAAAGACCTTTTGCTGTCCTATAAGTCAGTGAAATGAATGCTTCAATGACCCTGTATAAATAAGCCTCACACTACTTATTTGCTGTGCAGCTGTCTAAAATAATCCCCTAAAGGAACAACTTGGCCCATATTGTTTGTTTCAGAGCTATTTGTTTATTACCTTAAAACCAAGGGGCTTCACAAAATAGAGGTACAATATGCAACACCAAGAACTAGGTCATTTTTCCAAACAGATATCTGTAACAGAACAAAAAAGGATTGAAGTTTGAACATTTCATCATAGTAAACCATTAGAAGCAATGTTGCAGGGTTTAGGAGCATTAACATAGTCATTGATATAAATCAGAGAAGATCAGGTGTTCTAAAGACACAGAGCTAAGACATTAGTAATTTTAATTTCTTTATCAAATAGATTTTACAAGGAAGTCAATTGTTTCAGTATCAATGGTTTTGCTTAAACATATTTATAAAAGCCCATCCACACACAAAATAACTGTATATGCTTAACTTCTTCAGAAAGAAAAACACCTGCAGATAAGCAGGCCTCCTGAATATGGAAAACCTTAAAGCATCCTTTAAAATAGCATAATTAAGGCACAAAAGACTGTGGGTCACATGAAAGACAGTCAAATTCCTAACAATATTTAAGAAGCAATTATGAAACAGAATTTTCCAGTCCATGAAGTACATGACTCCTGAAATAAAGAAAAAGTTGCCATCAGGTGAAATTGTTCCTTTGGTTGTGCATACTTTTATCTTCAAGTTCTGTATGGTAGTCTCAGGGACTATTTTTACCACTGTAAAAATTTTACTCCTATTCCACTCAGAGTTAGTCCATATTTGTTTAATATTTAATGTGCAAACATATGCTGAAAAAATGAAGTGATGTTCTAATGAAGATTCTGCAAACCCAACTCTTAGCTAATTACTTTGGTTAAAATTAGAATGCTGCAATTTTTTATTATTATTATTCCTAGACGCCTATTAGTACTTAACCTTAATTTGTAATTTTGTGTTCAATATTTAGTTTTGATTACATAACATTGACTTATTCTTTACTTTAGATTAAAGGGCTAAAGTTGAAGCATTCAGCTCTTTCAGAGACTGCCAGTAAAAGTGATTATAGAGGTACTAATTATCCTTGCTCATGTAAACATTTGTGACATTGAATTTGATTTAACAAGGACAAGCTTCAGAGCTGAGATTTTTGTAAATTCATTGTTAAAATGTAAGTGCTTCTAGTCTTGCAAAAAAAAAGATAATATTAATTTTTCTCAAAATTTCCCCATCTCACTTCTTAACATTTTACATGTAAAAAAAAAGACAATTCTCAGTCTCTCATATTAACAACCATTCTTTTCCTGCTACCCAATAAAACACTGTGTCAACTTAAACCAAAGCAGGACTCCTCTGTACAACAGCAACACCCTGTTGGTCATATTTATACACTATCTATTTTTTGGAAACCACACTTTGTGAAGTAAGGAGCTGAATTCTGGTGAGTTTAGTAGAAATTAGGAAGAATGATAACAGTCTAAGAAAGCATGACCAGAGGGAAAAGACTGAAAGAGTTGAGTTTGCTTATCTTAGATAAGATGTAAGGGACATTAAAGGACTCTTCTAGTTTATATAAAGGTTGTAAAAACAAGACTGTGATCAGTTGTTCAGTGTGTCTGTGGGGGACAGCACAACTAGAAAACAGCCTAACCTGTGACAAAGAAGATCTGGTTTAAATATTAAGGAAAATGTTCCCACACAGGGATCGTGACACACTGTTGCCAGGATACAATGGAACCTCATAAGTATGTCATTTTGAAGAAAAGTTGAGAAGAAAGTATTTCCAGATGGCCTATTGAAAGTCCACTCCAGGGATGGACTTAGTCAGAAATAGACAGGCTTTCAGGGGGTCTTTGCTAGCCTGTATTTTTATTTCCCAAATTACAGGCTAATTCAGCTGACAGAAATTCAGAGGAAGCCAGCAGACCATATCACACAGAGACGGAAAGATGCTGGCCACTTTTTTGAAGGCATTTTATTTTTGCGCAAGGCACCAGTTTCAGACCTTATTCTGACTTGGCAGCTCAGATAGGAGCTAGGAAGTGGAAAACATCACCTCTCACGTGTTTTTCTCTCACTGACTTTTGAAGCATCCCCCAGGCTCTAGTGCATACTGTGCAAAATCTGCTCACTTGGCGTGTTGTGCATCCAGGGTGGAAGGAAGTGACACTTGGAGTGAAAGATCTCATGAGGTCTCATGTCTCCCTCCACTTCTGTAATTCAGTGATTATGCTGAACAGAAAAAGGAACAAGCACTCTGCAGATGTACACACTGTTCAGGTGTCTTAATGCTGTTTCACTTAACTTCCTCCTGAACATGGCCCTCCTAGTACTAATTCTTATTTTTAAAGCCCTCACTTTATGAGATTGGATGCTAAAGGACCCATCCCACCCCTGATACCTAAGCTACACTTCATAGCTGTGTCCTGGAGAACCTACCACCACTGTCGCAGAGATACAGCTGTGCCATCAGACAAACAAAGCTTTATGAGCACTAGCTCTGACAGTCAATAATAAGAACTCCTGATTTTCCATTGCAAAATTGTGTTCAAATCTGATTTTCTATGTAATAACACATAATCCATTATCATTTATGAAAGAGGAGAAACAGGGAATATAGATATAATATGGAATATTACAGATCTGGAATATAAATTCTGCAGATTTATTCAAAAGAGTTAAGTACTGATTGTTGAGTAAAACATGCAGAACTAAAGAAACTTGCTTTTCTGAGGTACTCAGCTAAGAGGCCTCTCAATCGGATCAATTCATCTATGGCTGAAGACTCCATCTTACAATCAGCAAGTCTGACCAAACCTGTTAAGTATTTTCCTGGACTCTCACTTAGATTCAATGAATATTCACTGCTTTAAGACATTTCAAACAAACATTTTAACCTCATTAGAAGAATTTTGACAAAACAGTGTTTTCTGATGCAATGGCATTTTGATAAAAATCTCCCATCAAGTTGAAACTTGGGTGCGAATTAAGGGGCAGGCTGGCAGGGGTGATACTGTTGTGGGTGTCTATTACAGGCCACCGGATCAGGATGAGGAGGGTGATGAGGCCTTCTACAGGCAGCTGAGAGCAGTCTCGCAATTACAGGGCCTGGTTGTCGTGGGGGATTTCAACTACCCTGATATTTGCTGGGAGGCCTACTCAGCTAGCCATCCTCAGTCCAGGAGGTTCCTCCAGTGCATTGATGATAACTTTCTGATGCAAATGGTGGATGAGCCAACTAGGAGAGGAGTGCTGCTGGATCTTATCCTCACTAACAAGGAGGGTCTGGTTGAAGCAGTGAAGGTTGAGGGCAGCCTTGGTTGTAGCGACCATGAGATGGTAGAGTTCAGGATCTCATGTGGCAGGAACAGAATAGCTAGCAGAATCACAACCCTGGACTTCAGGAGGGCCAACTTTGGCCTTTTCAAGCAATTGCTAGGGGAAATCCCATGGGACAGGGTCCTAGAAGGTAAGGGGGCCCAAGATAGTTGGTTAGCATTCAAGGACTGCTTCTTCCGAGCTCAAGATCAGAGCATCCCAGCAGGTAGGAAGTCAAGGAAGGGTACCAGGAGACCTGCATGGTTAAACAGGGAACTGCTGGGCAAACTCAAGTGGAAGAAGAGGGTGTACAGATCATGGAAGGAGGGGCTGGCCACTTGGGAGGAATATAAGTCTGTTGTCAGAGGATGTAGGGAGGCAATTAGGAAAGCTAAGGCCTCCTTGGAATTAAACCTTCCAAGAGAGGTCAAGGACAACAGAAAGGGCTTCTTCAAATACATTGCAGGTAAAGCCAACACTAGAGGCAATGTAGGCCCACTGATGAATGAGGTGGGGGCCCTGGAGACAGAGGATAAAAAGAAGGCGGAGTTACTGAATGCCTTCTTTGCCTCTGTCTATACTGTTGGAGGCTGTCCTGAGGAGCCCCGGACCCCTGAGGCCCCAGAAGAAGTCAGGATAGAGGAGGAATCTGTCTTGGTTGATGAGGGCTGGGTCAGGGACCAATTAAGCAATCTGGACGTCTATAAATCCATGGGCCCTGATGGGATGCACCCGCGGGTGCTGAGGGAGCTGGCGGAAGTCATTGCTAGGCCACTCTCCATCATCTTTGCTAAGTCGTGGGCAACGGGAGAGGTGCCTGAGGACTGGAGGAAAGCGAATGTCACTCCAGTCTTCAAAAAGGGCAAGAAGGAGGACCTGGGTAACTATAGACCGGTCAGCCTCACCTCCATCCCCGGAAAGGTGATGGAACAACTTGTTCTTGATGCTGTCTCTAGACACATCAAGGATAGGGGGATCATTAGGGGCACTCAGCATGGATTCACCAAGGGGAAGTCATGCTCAACCAACTTGATAGCCTTTTATGAGGATGTAACCCAGTGGATAGATGATGGTAAAGCTGTGGATGTGGTCTATCTCGATTTCAGTAAAGCGTTTGACACTGTCTCCCACAGCATCCTCGCAGCTAAACTGAGGAAGTGTGGTCTGGATGATCGGGTAGTGAGGTGGATTGTGAACTGGCTGAAGGAAAGAAGCCAGAGAGTGGTGGTCAATGGGACAGAGTCCAGTTGGAGGCCTGTGTCTAGCGGAGTCTCTCAAGGGTCGGTACTGGGACCAGTACTATTCAATATATTCATTAATGACTTGGATGAGGGAACAGAGTGCACTGTCAGCAAGTTCGCTGATGACACAAAACTGGGAGGAGTGGCTGACACACCAGAAGGCTGCGCAGCCATTCAGAGAGACCTGGACAGGCTGGAGAGTTGGGCGGGGAGAAATTTAATGAAATATAACAAGGGCAAGTGTAGAGTCCTGCATCTGGGCAAGAATAACCCCATGTACCAGTACAAGTTGGGGGCAGACCTGTTGGAGAGCAGCGTAGGGGAAAGGGACCTGGGGGTCCTAGTGGACAACAGGATGACCATGAGCCAGCAGTGTGCCCTTGTGGCCAAGAAGGCCAATGGCATCCTGGAGTGTATTAGAAGGGGTGTGGTCAGCAGGTCGAGAGAGGTTCTCCTCCCCCTCTACTCTGCCCTGGTGAGGCCACATCTGGAATATTGTGTCCTGTTCTGGGCCCCTCAGTTCAAGAAGGACAGGGAACTGCTAGAGAGAGTCCAGCGCAGAGCCACGAAGATGATTAAGGGAGTGGAACATCTCCCTTATGAGGAGAGGCTGAGGGAGCTGGGTCTCTTTAGCTTGGAGAAGAGGAGACTGAGGGGTGATCTCATTAATGTTGATAAATATGTTAAGGGCAAGTGTCATGAGGATGGAGCCAGGCTCTTCTCAGTGACATCCCTTGACAGGACAAGGGGCAATGGGTGCAAGCTGGAACACAGGAGGTTCCACATAAATATGAGGAAAAACTTCTTTACGGTGAGGGTGACTGAACACTGGAACAGGCTGCCCAGAGAGGTTGTGGAGTCTCCTTCTCTGGAGACATTCAAAACCCGCCTGGACGTGTTCCTGTGTGATATGGTCTAGGCAATCCTGCTCCGGCAGGGGGATTGGACTAGATGATCTTTCGAGGTCCCTTCCAATCCCTAACATTCTGTGATTCTGTGATTCTGTGATTCTGTGAAACAGTACTAATAAAATGTTCTTTGACTGAAGTGTTTAATGGAGCTAGCTGTACCTATATAGAGACATTTTCACCAGCACTGTTTCTGAAAGTATGATGCACTTTTTTGTACAACTTCTAAAATTCTATTCTTTAGGTACCAGATTGTATCCTGTTTTGTTACAAAAGATCCATCTATACGCTACCGTAACAACTCTTTGAATGTTTTCTACTGCTTTAATGTCTGTCAGAACTTTGTGTAGATGGAGGCTATGATACCTTGCCTACCAATTATGGCACTTATGTTCATCACATAAGGGTATTTGTCCTACTACACTCTTTTAATTCTGTCTTACATTTGGGTTTATTGTCTTTTTACTTCTGACCATTGTTCACTGCTTAGAGGCATGAAACTGAACTCACCATGTTGCAGCTGTTTCATTCTGTTAATGTAATGTTCAAATTTACAAAAATTATTTGCCAAATTACCATAGATAACTTCCAGTTGAGAAGAGCTGTGATTCCTCTGCAGCTTGAGAATTCGCAGTAGGGCTAAAAATAAGATTCAAAGAGTGATTTTTTTTTCTCTTTTACACTACTTTTATGAACAAAGGCAGAGTAGAAAATACTCAGCAAAATAGCATGTAATTTAACAGAACTGGAACTACATAGCAGAGAAACTAAGGATAATCTGGGAAAGATATTTGTTTTCTGGTCACTGTTCTTCTGTCTTAATATGTTATATTTGATAATCTTTCCTGAAATAATTTTTCTGAATGTAAGAACAACCGTTTTTAAACATGACTCTTTCTGAAGTTAACATTTTCTATCAGTATTACTCTGTGATTTAATGGCACAGAAAACCCCACAACAGAGGGACAGTTGCTGGTGGACTGTCCTCAACGTACCTTGGTTCCCACCATGGGAAGGCCAAAACAAAGAACACCAGGACTCATCTGTACAGTGAAGGCAACTCAGCTCTCCAGTCCTTACTGGCTAAGGTCACTGGTCACTGATATTTATGTAGACATAAAGATTTCCTTGAACAGTGGTAGTCCCGAATTATCTCACAACTTAATCTTCAGTGCAGCTACAGACAATAATTATAAGATCTGTCACACAGATGTTTGGAGTCATTCACCGATTCCCATGGTTTTCTTGGCAACCCTGTCTTTCCTTACTGCTATTTCACTAATTTTCAGCTGGCTTTAAAGAGGTGGTTCCCCACTGTTCTCTTCCCTGCTTGAGAGGAGCAATCGGTGAGGGACTGGTTACCTCATCCCTTAGCTGTCTTGCATTGGCATAGTCAAGACTGCAGGAGATCTACATGAGTGTGTGCAACTGCAGGGTTAACACCTTCCTCCCCAAATTGCCCCAAGCAATGAGTGCTACAATTCTTATTCATTTGCATTTCGTTTGTACCTTGAAGTCTCAACCATGTACAGGAACCACATTTGGGCAGGGTCTGTACAAATGTAAGACAAAAGTAAAACAAAACAGAAGTTACCAACCAGCCCAGCACTTAGAGAATTATTAAGGCATATGGGACCTGGTTTGTTTTCCACTCCTCAAGTCTGGGAGAGCATCATAATCAGATTCCAAGTCCACATGGGACTGAGACCCAGGGAAGCACCGTTCTACTTCCCTCCCTCACCTCCATTTCCCCAGAAGGAAAATACAGGTCCAAAGCTAGGAGAGAGCTTCAGCATGCTCTGTCTTGTTCAGGCTTTTTACCTGCCAGGGCACTGAGGTGGAGGAGAGTCCTGGGAGTGGGCCTGATCTTGATCTAGACACAACCATGTACAACCCCTTCATCACAACAGTTTAACCCGACATACCTAAAACCCAGCTGTAGCAGTACTTCAAGTTCAGCTTCATTTTCTGTACACAAATAAGCCCTGATCCATCCCAAACCATGGGGAATGTGTTACAGTATGGGTAATTGGGTAAGTTTCTGGTGTATTGAAGAAGAAAATATAAGTGCAAGAATAAGGCTGTGCATTGTATAAGGTATAGCTACCCCTGGGCACTGTCATTGCAACGGATAAATCTGCAACATCAAATCCTTTCCTGTCACTTTTACATTTCCAGGCAGGGATTAACTTGAGCCCTGTGTCAGATAATAAAGATTTGTTTGATATGGAAAATATTAAGTGTGTTGCCAGGGTCACAGAAAGATACTTTCATGTAACAGCTTCCAGTTAGCATGCATTCCCTTTTGCCTTTCTGTTTTCCAGCCTCAGTTCACATAACTAAGAAAGGAGAAAAAGGTCAGAGCAAGGAGGTGTTTGGGGCTTTGGAAATTTGGTCCTACTAATCCAAAGGAACAGTGGAGAGCTGAGCAGGGTGATGATGGGGGAAATGGTGCAACTCAGGTGTGGGCTGGGTCCTCTCTCCCCCCCAGCACCCTTTAGTGCTTGCAGAGAACTGCTGCTTCAGGCAGGAGATACCCCCATTATTTGAGATAAAGTTTATTGTACTGACATGCGAATTCCTGTAGGATTACTTCATCTAAGCAGTAACAAATATTTTTGATTTGCTGGGTATACAGACTAATTAGTCAGCTGGTGGAAACAGCTGGTTCACAATGTTCTGATATTAGTGCTTTCCGTGATTTTGATTTAATTTCAAGGGCAGACTACGAAGAGCAAAGTTGTAGATGGAGAATTTTTTTGTTCTTGCTGTTGTTGGTTCACATGTTTGTTTTACTCCTTTTGAAAACCTTTATTTGATGCCTATTCATAAATTATACTGCTATATTATAGTATCTCATTATCCTTTATTAGCAGAACACCACTAAATAGAAGCTGGAATTATACATCATGCCCTGCATATGGAAGAAAGCAGCATATGGAGACTATGCTTACTGCAGTTTTCAAGCATAAAGAAGCAGGAAATTATACAGGAAATTATACATATTTCAAAGACTGCCAAGTGCTTCTGTGCTGTATCCTGTAATTCAGAATCATGTTCATCTTTATTGTGTCATTTAAAATTCATATAGTAGAAATATAGTCAAGTCATAATCCATATAGTAAGGAAGGAAAGCAAATTTTTTTCCCAAACTTGTTTAAAATAGAGCAAGGCCCTCTAGCAGCTGGGTATCACATCCCCAGTATCACATCAATGGGTATGGTTTCAAAAGGTATGTTCCAACTAGTAGGGACAGATCGTTTGTTTAACATCATAGCACTCTGAGCAAGTTAGCCTGACTGATATAATATAAAGGTAGGAATAATACATCCCCTATACTACTATGAATCTGATCAGGAATTCTTCCTTTAGAATTAGTGTTCTCTCAGTAAAAACATATGCAATTCTCAAAATGAAAACATTTTAAAATGTTTCCATGCTAATGATCTTGATTAAAGCATGAAATGAATCATATCCTAAGGATTTTGGAGAGGAGTGAGTTTTTCCTTTGCAAAAAAGAAGCATTCTTGCAAAACAACAAAATCCAAATTTAAGCAAAATATTTCAGTTGTGTGGACATAACAATTATGTAAATTTTCTCTCAGCATTTAATTTTGTTGGTAATTTTACCACCTTAGAGTTTTGTTTCATTGTGTATCACAGAACAGGTACTGACATCATACAACTTCCTGTGAAAAATAATTTTCTTTGTATGTTACCTCTTTTTACACAAAGAGAGAATAAGTTATTTGACTATTTGTCAGTTCAAGAAGGACAGGGAACTGCTAGAGAGAGTCCAGCGCAGAGCCACGAAGATGATTAAGGGAGTGGAACATCTCCCTTCTGAGGAGAGGCTGAGGGAGCTGGGTCTCTTTAGCTTAGAGAAGAGGAGACTGAGGGGTGACCTCATTAATGTTTATAAATATGTAAAGGGCAAGTGTCATGAGGATGGAGCCAGGCTCTTCTCAGTGACATCCCTTGACAGGACAAGGGGCAATGGGTGCAAGCTGGAGCACAGGAGGTTCCACTTAAATTTGAGGAAAAACTTCTTTACGGTGAGGGTGACTGAACACTGGAACAGGCTGCCCAGAGAGGTTGTGGAGTCTCCTTCTCTGGAGACATTCAAAACCCGCCTGGACGTGTTCCTGTGTGATATGGTCTAGGCAATCCTGCCCCGGCAGGGGGATTGGACTAGATGATCTTTCGAGGTCCCTTCCCATCCCTAACATTCTGTGATTCTGTGATTCTGTGACTAACTCTCAATGAGAAAACACTTACTTTTAAAGCCAAACATCACCATAATAAACAAGATAACATAAACACTGGTTTCACTATGTTCTGTTTCATCCAAATTCAGTAGCATAGACAGAAGGGCAAAATAAATACAGAAAAAAACCTTCAATAGATTAAAATCAAAAGTATCTTACTCCACATTGACAAGATCTGGTTCATGAATAATGTCAAATCAAGTCTTATTGTGAAATGGACTCTTCATGCATTTTCTGGCTGCTGGTCTCATGGTGAAAGCATGCAACACATTCAGACTATCACCTTCTTTTTTCTGGGAAGAGTGTTCAGTAGTCCTTAGAATAAATGGTAGAAAAAAAAAGAAGTAAAAGAAAGAGACATATATGGAGCTTTCCTCTGATACTATGCTGAAAAGAAACCTTAGAAAAGTGAACACAGCCTTCCTGTACTGAAGATTTCTGCAAGATATCCATCTAGGTAACCCCTATGTTTCTAGAAAGTGTATCAGAAAACATATATATGGAATACTCAGACTGTAAAAGGGTCTCTGTGCGATTCTCAAGATCTTGGGAGATTTCATATTTTGGGACCCAACCTTCCCCTTTTCCTATGACAGCCATACAGACGTTTATTCTTGCAGAGCCTCCTACAGGCATCTCGGTGAGAAAGGGTCCTCTGAACAATCAGGGTTCCTGTCAAATTCATTAGGTTTGGATTGGCATTCACTTTTCCCAGAGGGCCAGCCCAAATGCCGCATTCACTTTCTTTCTGTCTTAAAAGCCACACTTCCACATCTTCAACTTCCCATACATAGTTTTTGTGTGTGTTCAGTTTAACTACCCGCCAAGTACATGAATTTAAAAGAAAAGCATATTATAAGCATACCAGGATGGGTGTATTATTGCCCTGTAATTTGTTTCCATTTATGTCTGTACAGAGTGAAGGAAAACACGCCCTCCTGACTTGTTCCACATGATTGTGCAATGATCAGCTCATGTATAAACATTAGGAGTTGCAAAATGGCAGAGAGCCTGTGCCTCTTTATCCAGTTATCAGATTACTAACCTTTTTATTCTCAGGGATGAAGGTCACCAAGGTCTGCAGAGGAGCAACATTTGAGGTTGAACAAAGATGTAACTCATGGGACTGCAGCGGGAGTCTACTATGGTTACTTGAACTTCAGTAGAGCATATCATGCAAACACCATCAGGTGATCATGTGAGAATCATGTACGCACTAGCCCTGAAATAAGTGTTGCCTCCCCTCACTGCAGTCTCTTGCTGAAGCCTCTTGGTAATGACAAGGGCCTCCACTCCAGTGCTTTCCCCCGTAGAAGGTAAACAGCACTTCTGTCCATTTCAGGTTGGGACTGTATTCTTATGACAATGAAACAAGTAGTTTCTTCTCATAACAGTCATGACTCATGTAGGATTCTGGAAACTATGGATCACAGAATTGTCATTGCTCATTGTTTCTTCACCTAATGAATTTTTTGGCTGGGAAAAGCGCCAAGAGTTTCACAATGATGAAAGAATTATCAACTTTTTGGCAAGTTTCAGCTCTGCCTCCAGGCAAACACCTTGCCTTGGATGGTTTTGCCCATTATGATAACAGAAAGCAGATAGAGGTACTTACATGTCTCTCAACAGTCAAAGGAATTTTGGGAGAAAAGAAAGAGAGAAAGCCAGCATCATTTTTACAATATAAAAGAAGAGAGACAAAAATGCCCAGCAACTTATCCTATTCCACCCTCTGCTCTTGTGAACAGTGTGTGAAGTTTCTGTCTGATGCCTTCCTCTCTCTTCTGCAAACCCTCCAGTCCCCAACCTCGTAAAAGAGAGAGTCTGGAAATATCACCTTCCCAAGTCCAAAAAAAAGGGTCTTGCTGAAGCTGCCCCTTGTACAGTTAAATGTTAGCATTTAAAGTGCGGTGATGGGCTGTTCAGGGATTAGGATTGTTATTTGAGACACGGGCACGATCGCTAAGCAGTAAAAGGGCTGATATGAGGCTAAGGGACCCAGAAGTCATTGATATTTGGTGGCAGAGGGAGAAGCTGGAAGCCGTGCACCTTGGGGCACCTACCTGCTGTGTCAAGGGACAGCAAGTCCTTTTTCATTTTCCATAGACAGTGACAGCTAAGCACTCCATACACACCAAGTACAAAATGGAGAGGAAAAAGCAATCAAGGAAATTAGAATATGAAGAGAACAAAACTATAACACAATCTTTTCACGAAGAAAATCTCTTGATTTTCCTGGGAACTCTAGATGTAGAATTTTATACACTCAGGAGAAAAGCTGAAAACCTCTGAATGCCCATGTGACTTTTTCTGACCTGATTTCCACATCCATTTGAGAATGAGGAGATTGAGATATCATATTCTAGAGAAAGCTAACAGTGCATCTGCAGTGTACGTGACAAGATGATCACTAAACAAATGAGGTACACCATTGAACTTTGGAGATAGCTGAGGAGGATGGATTGTGTGAGATACATCAACCTTTGCCTTCTTACAAGTACAACGCTTATGATGTATGGCTTGCATCTGTACATGCCATTGGACCTTTGTCCTTCAGATGTCACTGCTTATGCATCAGACAAGGATAAAAAATACTGCAGTATGGGAAAATTTACAAAACAACATCTGCTTGTCAGAGGAGCCAGAAACAATGATTTCAAGGTCAACACTTCCCTTAATTTCATTCCATTTAATTTTTTATTAGCGAGTTCTGGGTAAGCAATTGCTGAGCTTTTGGGTTTGGATTTACTTTTGGGGTGAGGGCTGGGGATGGCTTCCAGTTAATTTTCTCCTGATTAATGGCATCAGATATATTTGGATTTAATTGGAATCTCTGACTGAAACAACCACAGGCAGTGCTTTGCCAATATACCCCATATCTTCCAGCAGGCACTCAATGTGAGAAAGGGTGTCCTCTAAGAAATTTTTCTTGTGCTGATTCTGCTGCATGCAGACAGGTCAGCAACATTTTATCACTCTGCTTCCTTATTCTCAAACTTAACACATCGAGAAGAGGGTGCAATCAGGGATTGGGAGGACTAGCAGAGAGTGGCTAGGGAAGGATGAAATAGCATGGTGGAGAGTCCTTGGAGGAATGCAGTTGAGGCAGAATTCATAGGATATTTCTGCAGCTGAAACAGCTTGAATTAATGCTCATATAGTATTTTGGGAGGTCTAATAACAGTAACAAAGATGAGGATGAGTGTAATTTCTGGTATTGTCCGTTATAACTCAAGGTTGTCTGGAGTCATTGTGGCTGCGTCTCAGTTTAGAAACAGACAACAGGTTAAGTCATTCACATCATGAAGTGCTAGGAGAAGGGAAGAGGGTAAGTAACTGTAAAGGGAAGAAGGATGAATCTGGTAGTAGGTTGTGAAATGGAAGTTACAGGAAGGAACTAAAAGAAGATTGGGATGACGGAGGGACACTAAAGAGAAGTGAGCTATTGCAAAGTCATATGGGACAGTATAGCATGCAACAGAGAGGGGATGAGTTCAAGAATTAGAGAGACTGAGAGTTTGAGAATATGAGAAAGGGACAGAGAGTGGGAAGTTTCAAAGAATAATGACAATCTGAAAAGTGGCATGTCAGATGAAATGACCTGACAAGGATCTGGGAGATCTGTAAAAAAGTTATGGACACTGGGAAATGTGGAGAGCAGGAAAGGGCAGAGGCATATCCATCATCAGTAAGGACAGGAAACTTAAGGATGGTGCCTAGGCAGTTGCAGAACAGAGGCAGCTAAGCGAAAAGGAAGAGTAAAAGACCTAAGGGAAGAAGGCGGCTAATGCATTGCTAAATTAGTAGGTCAGTCACGTGAAGGCTTATGATGGTGATGGCGAACGTCTGCAGAGCAAAATTTGTGTGGGAGAACAGGCACTGACAATAGCATGAAAACAAGGATAATGATCTGGTCTGTAGGAGACACACTGAAAGAGAGAGAAAGACTGATAACCTTGCATAGCTTTATGGAGCCAAATAGTTGAGATTTACCCCATAAAAAGCAAATTGAGAGAGCTGAGAGATGGATATTTATCAGTGAATTTTAAAGCTGATGTAGTAGCACATAATTGGGGTGCGGTGTCTGCCCCCTTGAAGTTACAGCAATCAAAAAATAGTTTAAGATTTCCATATGAATTTTTTGTTTCTGCAAAAACACGGGAATTAAAACCAATTATATTATTTTTCCATTACCTGCATTGCAAATGTTACAGACTGATAGCTGATGTCATTGTAATCTGTCCTGAATACTCTTCAGTGTATTTCTCCTTCTATTTCCATAAATAAGGATGTTACTAGATGAAGTTGGGTTTTTCCTTTTTGAAACTATTCCTATTAGAAAATTGTGATTGTAGCTTAAACAGATAGAATTAGAAGACGCTGCAAGAACTCAAGCAAAAGATACTTTTATAATGAACTCAGAACCAAACACTTACCATGAGCTATTGTAAAAAAGGAGACAGATACGGCACAGGTAGGAATCAAATAAAGATACTTGTGTTGAAGTCTTTTTTGTCCCACAGGGTAAATTTTATTGGTAATATAGAGAAATTACCCCTTCTTTAGTAATATACCTGTCTAAAATATCTGGCACCGGATATTTCTTTATTGTATCAGACATGGCCACCGGCAGTACCGAGTATCTGAAATCTGATTTCTTTGTATTATAATTGAGCTTTCATTCAGAAATGTAGAAGAGTCCTTATATCACATTTTCTTCATGTTCTTCTGTCTGTGATAAACCTTCATTACAGCTGTGGTACAAAAGACACTTTCCTTTACATTATTGCAGTGGTGGCAGCCTCTATCCCATAAAACACATCCTGCCAATGAGGAATCAACCAACTCAATATCTTCATCTGGTTTTCATTTCCTTGGAGAGATAGGGAAGCTCTTTGTGCACCTGACAGTTCATGTGGTTAATCCTGTTTTCTATGTGAATTGCTAGTTATTGGTAGAAGCATTTTTGGAGAATGAGGTATTTTTAGCCAGCAGACAGGCTTGGCAATATCTTTAAGGAATATATTGTTTTTTTCAGGGCTCAGAAGGTGAAAAAATGCACTCCTACTTCTTATTCTATGTCTTTGTCCAATGTTGCAGCTCAGTTATTATTTTTTTCCCTTGTTACTAGCATGCCATGAAGGTCACTTTTATCTATGGGAATGCTACCTCTGCTCTTTGTGTCTCAGGTAAAACTGGGAAACCTGCTTTATTTATTTAGATTTTCTTTCTTGAGATACGTCCAACACGGATGCTCCAAGCAATTTGATGTGATGTGGTGGTACCCTGTCCTCCATAGCAAAGCTGTTCTCTACTGAGAACAGTGAAAACCTTCTAAAGGAGCTAACTCTTTCTTAGAGTGGTCTCATTGTATAGGAGGTGGAGGATCTTTAACTTATTATAGTTGTCTTTTCCTATTTCATTTGCTAAATCATTTAAAATAATTTTAAAATTCCCCTTCTTATTCATATTTGTTTCCTCTGAGCTGATGTCCATTCAGAAATCTCGGCATTGTTTCATGAGGTGAATCTGTTGTGTTGCTTTGTATTTTGCACCAATAATAAAATATTTGTCCTGTTCATTTTCTGCCAGTTGTCACAGATGAGTTTTCAGTTGAACACACTTCGATTCCTGTCACCTTTGGTTTGCCTCTGTGTAACCTCACAGCAATTAATTTTGTCTGTATTTGGGATTCCTTTTTGTCAGCAGATGGCTTTAGGCAATTTTTAAAGAGATATATGCCCAAATTATGTCCAAAATCTAACCGTGATCACTGTTAGCATATTGTCTTTTAGAACATTTGGAATATTTGTAGACATGTGTGGATATACTACTATTGCATTATTTTTTTATAGACTCAAAAGACAATAATGTTACCAAAAAAACATATGTTTCTAAGTCAGTAGATTATTGTATTCTCTTGTAGTAAGGCAGAATATCTTTACTGGGCTTCATTTCTATTATATCTTTATAGCACTTTTATAGGTGTAACAATCTAATCCCTGGTTTTCAGGTTAATTTGTGATTCTGTTCTGTGATTCTGTGATACTAATAAATTAAGCAGGTTCAGGGAACAGGTCCAAGCACTGGTGTACAGTTGTCCATACCATTCAGCTGCTAACACAAGTCCTGACATAGTTTTAGCCTGTGACAAATGACAATGTCTCAGCCAAATGTCCAGAATCAGATCAGAAGCTAGCACACGCCCAAGATTGCTCCCCATAGGTAATATGAACAAATTCACCCTCTGGAGCATAGCTTGGACCCTGACCCTCTTCAGTTTACCAGTACAGACACAAATGAAGCGTTGGAGAAGAAAACTCAAGCAGCAAGATGACACACTGGTAGAATAGCAGATGGAGTCTCTATGGAAGCAGTCTTGACCAAACTTTATTTCTGTATCTCCAGCCCTCAGCCCGGTAAAGATCTATTTAGTGTGATTGTAGAGGATAATGCAGTAATTAAGTCAGTTTGTTGAAATAACTTCTGAGATGTGTTTACATTTTCTTTTCTGAATAGACCTACATAGAAGTTGTACTACTAGGATTTGGTCATAGTTAACCTTTTATTTCAGTAATATTTTTATATGTTCGGAGTATCTTCTCCTCTACTCATTTTATGCCAGTGCGTCCCACCTGGATTTTAGCTTTAAGGATAGACTATCTTGACAAGGCAATTTTAGGGAAGAAACATCAGAGACAGAATACATAAAGAAGGTGGAACAGTAAACACTACCAGTTTCATAACTTTTAGGGAGGGATTAATCTCAAATTAGTCAGTGAAGAAGATACATAAATACTTCAATATTTGAGCCAGAGAACCTTCATTATCTTTGCAGAAAATATACAGAATAATAAATTTTAAGGTACTATTCATGACATCTCTTTAGGCACCTCCAGTGGGATGAGAAACAATACTTTGATTTGGTGTAAAATACCTTTTTCTCTCCAGTGACTGCAAAGAGAGTCACTGAGCAGTCTCCCAGACATACATTATAGACACCTGCTTTTGGTGAAATTATCTCCTCTACATGCTAACTGTCTGACACTTTGCCAGAAGGTTGAGTTAGCTCCTGAAATTATTTTTTTTGTGATTACTGAGTTACTATTTAAGGAAGAAGAAGAAGGGCATGATCTGGGCTGCATACTACCTGGGTACTACTACCACAATACATAAAGAGATATTTTGTGTGACATTTGGGGTGGGAGATGTAACTGAACGAGCAAACTCCTTGAATACAACTTACTTTTGAACTTTATTTGTATTCCCTGGTTGCAGTTAGAGTTTACTTCAAAAATAATTGCAGTTACAAGAAAGTGGGACATTTCAATTCAGTGCAGTCATGCAATGATCATCAAAGGAATTTAAAGTCAGCAGAGATCAGGTGGATTTGTTGGGTTTAATGGGTTATTATGATCTGTTTCTCTAGTGTGCGCTCTTCTGAGGAGCTTTCCAAATTGAATCAATGAAGGAATATCTTGATTTATGTTTAATTATTCTATTGTGTGATTTTCTACGATAACAGAAAAATTTTGTACTATATATTGTGTCGGTGGGGATTTTCTGAGATTTATGAAGCTGTTTTGTATAACTCTTTATTATTTTTGTTTTTCTTGGAAATATTTTTGAGGGAACCCAATGATTCATAAATTTAATGAAGGCACTTAAAAAGTTTACCCAGAAAGAAATTATAGGGGAGTAGCGAATAGGAGTCAGTCCTGACTGTACACTACTCATATTCACCCAGATAGTAATCTCTACAGGAGAAAAAATGTGCATGGATGAAAGAAAGCATGAAGTGCCCCTTTTCATTTAATGCACCTCATATCTTTGCTCTATATTAGTTCCCTTGATTAGCCTTTTTGCCTTAAGAAAAGTGATCAACACAGAGTGCTTTGCCAATTAGAATGTCCTGAATCATCTGTAATTATTGCCTCATTTTGCACTATTTCTTATTAAGCCAAAACATCTCGGTGTGTTTACAAATCTGCCAGATTTTATATTGGATTTTTATGGAACTCAGCATTTCCAGTCTTAGCCTAATTAACCACTTTTTTTTTAGGATGCTTTATGAACAGATACAGCTTGTCAAATACAAGTTCTAACTCAAATATAATTTAAAGATGGGGAAAGAAACTCAGGAAGACAACTGGAATGGATAGGATGGAACAGGGTAGGCTGGTTGTTTTTTTATAACGGTCTTGCTTTCTTTAGTGAATTTAGTTCAAGATTATCTGCTGTTATCCTGAGAAGAGCTTGCCCTAATAAATAAGCAAGGTGAAAGGTAGCCCCAGATATTTATGTTTTATGCCAACACTGTAATCTTTCTGGAACTTAGCAATAGATCCATCTGAGAGAAGACTATATAAAAATAAACAAAAATTGAAGTGGTGGGGGGCAGGGACAGGAGGTCATGTTGGCTGGACTCCACTTTCAATTGTGTGCTTGCCCTTCAGGAAATCTACAAAATTAGTATTTGTGGATTAACGAGGTTATTCAATTGGTCCCTATCTCTGCTTTCTTTATGTTCTCAAGACTAGTATGTTTTTTCATTAAAGGGAACTAGTAATCATATCCAGACTCAAAAATATTCCCCATTACGAAGCCACTCTCAGTTTGGACACAGTCCTTGTACTGTATTAGGTGCTATTCATTTCTTTTGTTGGTGGGCAGAGTGAAGAGGGGCCTTTGTAGGATTTTTTTTTTTTCTCAGCCGGTATAACAGTACAAAGATCCTCAGCATGAAACATGTCAGGGAGAAGTAGTATGAAGCTGTGATTCCTTTTCTGTCTCTCGTATAAGAGGAAAGGTAAGACAGGAAGGAGATTTTTGGAACGCATTCTGCCTGAAAGATGTCCTCATAGAGAGAGTTTAAGGTATTGGTGAGCAGAGGTAAACGAGGGGCTTCAGGATGAGCCACTTAGCAGACTAAGTTGTCCAGTCTGTGGATGGGACTACAGTGAGACCCACCCCTCAGCTGCTGCTGAGGGACCTTGTGAGTTAAATGCTGATTGTGCTGGGGTTAGTCCTAGGGCTCACCTCCTCCTTGTACCAAGATGAGGAGCCCTCTGGAGATGGACACTGGGTACGTGACACCATTACTGTGAGGAGAATGGTACATCTAATCACATTTTTTCTGATAATTCAGGTACAAAAGGGAGTCTCAAGGGAGGAATTGCTTTTCTCTCATAAAACCACCATATGCCTTTTGCTATAACAGCCTGTCTGCCTCAGTCCTTCACACATGTGAGCCACACAAACACAAAAGCCTGTTACTGGATTGTTACTAGTCTGATGTCATTCAGCTTCATTCTCTTTGTCATCACAACACAATGCACACTTTCATGCTTAATGCTCATGATTTCATAAAGATTTATAGAGTTACACCTGTTTCAAAATTGTCTTTGAAATCATTATTTAAAGTTGAATCTCCTACTGTCTACTTTTGAGGAGAAAACAAAGGATTTTATAAAGCAGCCTCTACTAAGAGACTCTTCCAGTTTTGTCAGTTCTTCTGTCCTTTGTAATTTCTCTGCCTTTTCAATCTGTAGAAAAATAGCTGCTACTTTTAGCAATTCTAGCTATCTTAAAAGTGATTGCAACTGTCTATGAAGTAAGTTTTTAGAAAGACTTTTTAAGAGGAATTAAAAATATATACAATTAAAAATGTTTCCCCTCTTTTTAAGAGTTCTAATTTTCTCAAATCATTTAAAAGAAGTTCTTTTTATCATCTGAGCAGTTTTGAAGTACAATCTACATTAAATGTATTAATGAAAATAAGTTAATAATAGATTCAGGAATGTTAGTCAAATATATATATATATATATGCCTACATAGCTAAACTATTCCATCATCTCTGTGGCTACTGGCAACAACTTTAGCTAAGATTGTCCAGTCTTTATTGAATTTTAATTCTTTGTGTTTAATTTTCTAGTCTACTTTTTTTGCCAGAGGCTGGTTTTCTTAATTCTTTTCCTTTTTTTTTCTACTGAAAGTTTCATAAAAAATAATTCAGCCATTCCTTAGAATTAAAACTAGGAGTGAGATTCTCATATAACTTTCCAGTGTCATTCTTTGTGGCTGAACACAAGCAGGCAGAGATCCTGGGCTTGACTTTGCTCAGTAACAAAACCAGATTTACTGTGGGAAGAATGAGAGTGACTCTTCCCTTTTGCTCTAGTTTCATAGAAACATTGTTTGGGTTAGAATCATAATGGTTTAGGTTGGAAGGGAACTTAAAGATCATCTAGTTCCAACCCCCCTGCCATAGGCAGGGACACCTTTCACCAGACCAGGTTGCTCAAAGCCCTATTCAACCTGGCCTTGCAGGCCATGCCAACATTTCCACCAAAACAATTTCACTATCACTTTTTTATTACAAAACCAGGAAAAGCCCTCTTACTGTGTTTTTGTTGCAAGAAATTGGCATTAACTATAACTGCTACATTCATTTCTTCTCTTTTCACAGAATCACACAGAATCACAGAATCACAGAATGTTAGGGATTGGAAGGGACCTCGAAAGATCATCTAGTCCAATCCCCCTGCCGGAGCAGGATTGCCTAGATCATATCACACAGGAACGCGTCCAGGCGGGTTTTGAATGTCTCCAGAGAAGGAGACTCCACAACCTCTCTGGGCAGCCTGTTCCAGTGTTCAGTCACCCTCACCGTAAAGAAGTTTTTCCTCAAATTTAAGTGGAACCTCCTGTGTTCCAGCTTGCACCCATTGCCCCTTGTCCTGTCAAGGGATGTCACTGAGAAGAGCCTGGCTCCATCCTCATGACACTTGCCCTTTCCATATTTATAAACATTAATGAGGTCACCCCTCAGTCTCCTCTTCTCTAAGCTAAAGAGACCCAGCTCCCTCAGCCTCTCCTCATAAGGGAGATGTTCCACTCCCTTAATCATCTTCGTGGCATCTTTTCTTTTGGTTCCTGATGGGGGAAAGGGGAAGTTGTAGGCATTTTTTTTCATCTGATTATAGTTTCCCTTCCTTTCTATAAATATGTGAAGAGGAAAGTTTAGCCTCTGGGATAGCATACCATAGGGACTACAAAAAAGGTTAAATAAAACACTAATTATATTCTTAGCTCTGTCAGAATTAGACTTTGAGAAGGGAACAAGGAGCTGTTACACCGTTAGAAGGATTTGTCCTGGGATAGCTGTATTGGAAGTAACATGTTCTGGAGCTTTGTGGGGGACTACAGAGTCTATTTGCCAAGAATTATGGGACAATCTTCGGTTTTGACATACATCAAGAAGAAAGGGACATGAGAAGGTACCAACAGCACCTGAGTCCCGTTCTCCTATTGCTGTGCAGGCCCTGACCTGATTAGTCAGCATGCCCAATCCTTGGTCTCACCCCAGTACCAGACCCTGATCAGGATGCCTTGTGATTATGGCAGATCTTATGCCTTGATGCGAAGGGAATGTGCTCCCTCATGACAGACAAGGGATGAAAATACACGATTCCACAAGCAAGTCATATTGGAAAAAAAAAAAAATCATTATAGAACCAAAAAGCTGTGGTTAAGTTTCCAAAAATCCTTTTTCTTCAAGGAGTGCTGTCAGCCTGTGATAACCCTCTGCTGATCTCCTGTAAACATGCTCAGGATGAACTTCGAATTAGTGTTTGTGTAAAGTAGAATGAGAGAGATTAATTTCCCTAGAAAAACCAATAAACTGCTGCACAGGGCACTCTGCTAGGTAGTTCAAGACTTTCTCTAAATCAGCTGAACTTACTGAGGTAGCAGACTTTTGTTCAAAGCCTTGATCTGAATCAGATGGAGCAGGGATTACCCCTGGCAGCACTGCCTCACAGAGAAGTTGCCCAGCTGCTGCACTGTAGGATTTCAGAGGTACCACCACGATTACTCAATAATTCTGTGAGTGATTCCCAGATCTTCTGTGATTCCAAAATCAAAACATCTTAGAAAAATATGAATTGAATTTATGACGTTATTTATTCATGGCTTATGCTCTTTAGCAAGACTGTAACCCTCAGCACCCTCTAGTAAGAATGACAAATGGAAAATATATAACTTATCTCAAGAGGCATTGCTACTGTGCAAGAGGGTTGGCTGTAGGTCTACGACAAATAAATGAACAGAAGGTGGCAGTAACTAAAAGGAGTGCCAAAGGTAGGAAATTATGGAAGACCTGGGGAACAGGAAAGAAAGGGAAGTGACAAAAGAGAGGCAGCAGATAACAATATTTTTATCACTATTATTTCACTGAAACAACTTCCAAAGTAATTTTAACTCACAGGTAGTTTGGGATCAAACAGAATACCTTTTTTTGGATGCTTAGTTTATTCACCTCCTAAACATTTAAAATTCAGCCAGCCTTATTGGTATTAGGGGGTGGATTTTCTTGTTTGTTTGTTTTCCTGAGGCAGAAGCTGTTTCCAACCCAAAAATAACACAGTATGAAACTTCTTCATACTGAGACTTCTGCTGGAGAAATTCCACGTACTGAAGGATTTACTGATATTCCAGTTGTATGTTGAGGTTCTCCCAGGTTTGTTCAGGACTGGTTTAGTGCTGTCAGTGCTCTTTCCCTTGCTCCGTTAGTTTGACAAAAAATCAGTGACGTGTCTGAAATAATTTTTTTTTAAAATAAGCAAAGGCTGCAGTAGACAATTGATCCCTGTCCATGGACTTTGGGTGAATAATTATGCAGCCAGTTGTTCCTTCAATTTCAACATCTCAAAAGGGGCAGGGAAGAACTTTATTACAACGTTCTTGTTCCAGAAGAATAAGTCAGTTGCCATGGGCTCAGAGGCCTCTGAGGGAGAGCTGTTGACATCAGTGCTTCTGGCAGTCAGGGCTTCAGGATTTGGCATATGTTGCCATTTTTTATTTTCTTGTATTTCCAGGCTGACATCAACCGCACACTGATAGAAAAGCTGGCAAATGGAATTTGTCTGTGTATCCGTTTCCTTTGTGAATTTCTAGTACCACTTCTGTTGACAAAGCTTATGGGTTTCCTTTCATTGCTGGCATGGCAAATATTTTGCTGTACCAAGGTCAACATGCTTGAAGATGATATTTTCAAATTCCTCTGCCTCCTAAACTAAGCTGTATTGTAGAAAGAAAATTGCTTCCTGCAAAATTTTTTTCAAGGAATGTAGTGTTTGTCATAGATGTTGTACAGGTATATTACATCTACAGTATAGGAAAGGTTGAAAAAAGGGTTGTTCATCCAAAAATTTCACTAAAAAAAAATACTTCAGGTAATTACACATATATCCAAGAAGATCTTCATCGGTGCTAACTTTTAATGGACACCGCTGTGCAGCTGCATTTAGGTTTTAGGAGTTAAAGGCTATTTGTTACCATTCTTTTGTTTCTAGAAGTTGGGTAAGTGCTTCCACTGAAGTCCCACAGCAGAGCATGTCTAGTTTTGAGTCTCTGACCCTCTCATTGACAGAGCGTAGAAGTATGTGTCCAAGGAGCTGCATGAAATATGTTGGTGTGTGCAAAGTTTTTTAGAGAGATGTTCATGACCTGGGATTTCTGTTTATGCTTCAAGTGTCTTTGCCCCTAGAAGACCTGTCACAAGTTGTCACTGGATTAAGTGGACCAGTTTTGAACTTGTATTGCAGTTTTGGGGGCCTAATTACATCCAAGTTCCACCAGAGCCAAGTACCTAAAAACGGTGCATGACATTTAAAGAATCATAAGAAATTGAGCTAAAAGGTGGCTTGAAAGGCCATTTGTCCCTCCTAAGACATCATCCAGTACTCATACAGCAGGTAGATTTTCTCTAGAACTTCCCCATCAAGTATTTACATTTCAAAAGAAAGTACTGTAGTCCATACCCTGAGTGAACTCTCTTCCATGTCTGCTGTAGTAACAGAGAAATTGTGTAGGTAATTATATTCAAAATGATGTTCCTTTACTTTCTGTATTATTTTATGACCAATAGTAAGGCTGAGTTGCAACTATACCCTGACACAGGACAGCTACATGGTGATTATTACCTTCTTGCATTTTGCCTGACAACTTTGCTATGACCTTGCAAACTGAGGCACCCATCTGTCATTTATAATTCACATTTCACCATCAGTTTATAGAGGGCTAGGCAGCTTGTCCTATGTCTCCAGTGAGGAAGAAATGAAAAACGCAGCAAAAACCCTCTTGACTCTTTTTCAGTAGGATTGTTACTGAAGACGATGGTACTAATAGTTATTTCTTGTAAGGCATTAACCAGACATTTCAGGAACACAATTTTCTCTTCTGAAGCTTATTTAAAATCATGCAGGCTTCTTGTGCTGGTCTAGCAAATCATATCTTTCCCATGGTATGGGGTAGGATGGTTAATGTGGTAGAATATCTCAGTGAATGATTGGTTACCTATGGGAATGTGGTATTCTAAGGGAAATTTTCTGAACACACTTTAAAAAATCCCAACATATGAAGTAAAAGGAGCTGTCGTTTTTTTTAGAAATCTCTCATAAATTTTCTAATTAGAGAAAACTGCAAAGGCGGTAAGGACTACTTTTTCTTGTTATTTCTTTGCTGTGTATTTCCTTTTCTTTTATAAGTATTTGTGTGAAGTGCAGCTCTGAAATTTATATTATCCCAACTAAAGTATCTATTAATGTTGGAAAATACCATTTTACAATGAAATATATCTTTAGTATTTCACAGAATCAGCAAGTACCAATCTTGTCTCTCCTTTAAATTTACTTCTTTTTTTTCTAAGGATAAAACTAGTAGAAGAAACAGAGGTATCAAAAGGACACAGCCTAAATCCTCCTCAAGGTTCTTTCAGACCAGAAGCAATACAAAACAGAAGAGGGGAACAAGAAAACAGGAAGAAAACAAAGAGACTAGAGAAAACTGATTTTCCATTGCCCAGGAGATTAATGACTGATTCAAGAAGGAAATCCAAGTCACTCAGTTACTAGTATGTTGTATCATCCAATAGATTAGGTTGGTATCATAAACAAAAATGTACTTTCTGCTCCAAGAGAAGAAAGTAGAAGTTACTTTGCTAAGACAATACCTGTCCATGAAAACAATGATGTGCAACATCCTACCATTTCCATTAACCTATAGCAAATGTACAGCAACCAAGTTTATGAAGATCTAGCCAGAGGATGCTCAAAGAGAGGCTTCTGACTTAATGTGAGGATGAAGGGAATGCTCACTTTCAACAGGCTTGCCAACAGTTTTTGTTTTCCATAATGAAAGATTACTTGGAGATTGTGCCAGGACTGTAATGGCATCCTTGACAGCATTCATCAAAACATGCTTGAGTGCTTTTCTTACCAGATTTCATTCCTTAAAATATTTACTTCTAAAGCTAGATCAAGGGGGAGATCAGATTTAAGCACAAGATCCACAAGATGAAGAAATAATATTGTCCTGAATGAAAGAACAAAATCATGCCAGGTCAGTAAATTTCAGAAACACTTCACCCTCTCTTGAGATTTAATTTTTGAGAGGTACAAGTTCTATGCAAATTCCAAGAAGAGGATGAATCTGCTGAATATTTTATCACATTCCCACATGCTCTAAAAGAACATTACAACTTCACAGGAAAGTTCCATTATGAAAACACACAGGATAAAAATTACTTGTCCTAATAGAGACCAATACATCTCAGAGACTCTTCAACTTCATACTGAAAAAGATCGGTTACAGAACATATATCTGAGTTAAGTGCATGAATAAGCAACTGAAATCCAACTAAACCCACAGGCAAAACCTAAACCACAAGCATTGATGTGAGCATCTACTAACTTTCCAAGCAGCCCAACAGAAACCCCCCAAGTGCCCTGTGCAGATATATCTCTAGGCACCCACATGATGAATGACTGGCTCAGAACAATGTTATTACCAATGAAACACTGAAGCCACTCTTACATCAGCAAAGCTATATAGAAATATTATAATTGTCTCTAGAGTTCTGTAAAACCAACTAGTGCAAACCAAATATTTAAAAATTTTAACTGAAAATAAGGAAGAACTGAATAAAAGTTTTCATTTCCCTAACATAATAAAAGGAAAACCCTGGGAGGTGGTGTTTTTAATTTTGTAAAACTTCTTTAATCTCCCCAACCCTATCCTTCACTTCCATAAATTAGAATTAAAGATAGTTAAAATCTGAATTTCTCTTTATTTGTCTGAAGTAGATTGTTGTGTCTATGGCTAGGAAGGAATGTCAGACAGAAGGATGTGATGTGGCCCCAAAATTAAATTTAATATAGTAGAAATACACATGGGTTTGTTGCTTTTTAATTTAATATGTGTTTTCATTACTGAAATCAGTTTTGTAATTTTTCAAAGTGTTCCTGCAGATTCTTCTAGAAGTCCATAAAAAAATATTTACAAGGAAAACACAGTTCAAAGTGAACGTCACAACTGAGCAAGGAAAGATGGAAAATTATAGACACTCCATATTGCTATGGCTATGTACTTAAAACAGTCACACAAGTAAAGATTTACACATAAATTATACTAAAACCACCATGCTTTAGCTAGTTTATAGTTAAAATGTGTTTCAACACCTCTGGAAAACTCAATATAGGAATAGCCTACAGGATGAAGGGTATCTGCATATAAAGTAATTGTAGCAATATGTGCTTATCTTTTATCTTGACTGATTCTAAATGGCTTTGTCAAATAAAAAATTAAAGAAAATGTTCAATATTAATTGTCAAATAAGTTTATGTAAATTCGTTTATGTAAATTCATTTTTGTAAATTCTAAATCAAATTGGCCATAATAAAGTTTGTCCAGGATATACTAACTTTTGTAAAGAAAAGTCCTTGCTGATAATTATAATTGGTCTAGTTCTGAATTTTATACAGTACATGAAAAATACAATGTCCAGATTCAGGCAACCCTGGTCCTTAAAAACTAAATGAAATCTCTGGTCAAATTCTCACTGAGGAAGGAATGACTCTTAATATCCCATGCTTCCTAGATATATTTTGCTTGAATGCTGACTCTTTCCTCTGTGTTGCTGTTGGTTTGCATGCATTCCAGCCTGCCATATTTTCACAAGAGCTTTCTTATAAAGCAAGACCTTCGTAATACAATAGTATAGACTCAGGAAGGTTATTTGCATTTGGAGATGAGAATGTTATTTTGGTAAGGGCAACAGACATGTTGCACATATGAGGATAAAATGAACTTTGTGCACACAAGAAAATAACGATATGGAAGCTGAACTGAATTTCAGCCAAACATGAAGTAGACTCATTGTTTGAACTGAAAAGGAGATCAGCTAATTCTGGATAAAAAGGTTTGCTTCATGACTGATGATGCCCTTTACCTTCATGTCTCCTTTTAGACAGACTTTCCCTGTTCTTCATAGCATAAATTGTACTTGGGGAACCATTTTTAAAGCTCCACAGTGGCAAAACTTCTTACTCATAGGCTGCGTTTCTGAACAAGCTCAGACTGTCTCTGATATTTCACTTCACGTGAAATTTGGAAACAATTGCTCAACATGCTCTTTTGCCTAAACTGCCTGCACAATGTGTTTTGTTTCCAGTGTTTCTTTCCAAGTCATCCTCGGCTCCTCTGATCCTTTCCCTGTGAGTCTTCCCCTCCCTTAACTTCTCTCTGTCAGAGGTGAAGCTGTATGGACATGCCTGTCAGTGTCATTTAACACTAGTTCCTCTGAACCATATTGTAGAGCAACAGAAAGTCAAGCTTAGGGTGACTCAGCAGACAAGGCCTGTGTCACCTTATCAGACCTTAGTGTTGCCTACTATGTCATGTATTTCAATTACACTGAGCAAAGATGCTCAATGATTGCATCTCAGTAAGAGCAGCTAATTAAATATTTACTTGGAGGAAAGTTTGCACGTGATACAATTCACCTCCACGAAGAAGACCTATCTGATTTTGCATACCTATCAAGTGTATTCTCATCTCAGTGTACATACAGTTGAGTTAAACATAAAAATTACCATGCAACAAGAAAAGATTGTATCTGTACATCCACAGCCAAATTCACCACCTTGATTCTTGTAAGCAGTAGTGGACTTTCTTGATGTTTCTGACTGCTTAGACACTTATTTTATTACATCTTCAAAGACAACACTTACATGCATTTTCATTTGAAATGTTACCACCCAAAAGATGTTCTATTAGTCAAAAGACATTCACTGTGTTGCTCTTTCATGCTGTTTGAAATTAGCATTCAATTCACAGTGTAGTATGTAATCATAATAGACCGTGACACAAAACCAGAGCACATGGAAATATTCATGCTGCTTTTGAAGCTTAGTAAGTTCTTCACACATTCACACAAGAGTCCAAAATGTTTGCCTGCTCTTAGCTGAAAATCTTCTATAAAATCCTAAACCTGCCAACTCTGTCTCTGAAAATAGCAGCATCAAAATATTTATTAGATAGAAATCTTGGCAGAATGTGTTTCCAAGAAAGTTGGGATTAAATATACAGAGGGTAAACTATATTCACTATGTAAGACTCCTTTCAGGTCATGATTATGACGTATTCTGTTCCTCAGAACAAAAAAGTATAACCTCCATCAGTGTTTTACTTGTCAAAAATATAAAAGGATAATTTTAGTTTTTGAAGAAAAGAGTCTTATAGCTGTCTTTTCAACGACACAATGATAATTTTAAAAAAACACACAAATCCAGGAAAAATAGTTTCCATATTGGAACCACCATTATGCCATGTTCTGCATAAATGAGGCTTTTGTGGGAAATGGAAAGTTTATAGCTTCATTTGCCCTAGGGTGTTCATTCACTTGGCAAAACTACCTCTGTGTAAATATGATCTCTAATTCTGTGCTGTATGAAGTCAGTGGCAATGCCACGCATCAGGTTGTGTGTTGACTTCTTTAACTGACCTCTGTTGAAGTGTTCCAAATTCAAATTTGCAAGATCCTCTGTAAATTTAGTTTAGAGGTTTCAGTTTGTAAGGTGGAAAGTACAACTGCAACTCAGAAAAAAACAAGATAAAACAGTGAAGTAGTTTGTATGTAAGATAGAAAGTCAGCATTTCTTTAAATTATAGCTAATCTCATACATACCCATAATTTTGGAAACTTTCATAATATCAGGTGATTTATAAACATTCATTCAGAATTTACTATTGCTGGTTAGCATCTAAGTATATTATTCAGGTTAGGTGTTATAATGTACTAATCTAATATTGCCTCTGAAGCAGTTTATAATCCTGCAGTCAGAACAGTTTATTAGCTTATGCTTCTTAACGTCTTGTTTTCATCACATTCAGATGGCTATGTCCCATTCCTTACCCAGTTATTGGCTGAAATCAGAAGAGAAGTGAAAATGAGCAGGCTGTGACTTAGCAGACATGGAGCTCGCTGAAGTCACTAAGACACTGGCATGTTGCCAGCGGAATTGTGGAGTTGAAGATCTCCAGGGGAGTGAGTAAGGCTGGAGCAGAGCACCGGCCCTGGACTTCAGGCCAGCAGACTTTAGCTGGAATAGGGAACTTACAGGTGGGATCCCATGGGAAGCAGATCAGAGGAGTGAAGTTGCTCAGGAAAGT
Source organism: Nyctibius grandis (assembly GCF_013368605.1). Lineage (NCBI taxonomy): Eukaryota > Metazoa > Chordata > Aves > Nyctibiiformes > Nyctibiidae > Nyctibius > Nyctibius grandis. The sequence goes on from NC_090659.1 coordinate 110,701,051, forward strand.
TGGTAGGTCTTTAAGGACAGCATACTCTGAGAGCAAGAATGATCCATCCCAATACTCAGGAAAACAAGTAGATGTATCAGGAAACTGGTGTAGCTAGGCAGGGAGTTCATGGGGGAGTAGCACACAGAAGGCTAGAGAGGAGGAATTTAGAAACATTGCTCAGACATGCAGGAGTGCTGTCAGGAAAGCCAAAGCTCACCTGAAGGTGATGCTCACAGGGATCAGCAAAAGCAACCAGAAGAGCTCCTTCTGCTGTATTAGTAGGAAAAGGCTGAAAAAGTGGGGTCCATGGCTGAAGAGGGTGATTGATTTAGTAACAGTGAAACACAGATTAGACTGAGGTACTCAATGCCTTCTCTACCTCAGCCTTCATCAACAAGGTTTCCGAGGCCTCTGCTTCTTGAAGGGGCTCGAGAAAGAGGAGAAAAAACAGCTGTCGTTGAGGGTTGATTAGGTAGTTACTTGAGAGAAATCACAGAATCATGGAAAGGCTGCAGCTGGAAGGTACCTCTGGAGACTATCTAGTCCAACCTCCCTGCTCAAAGCAGGGTCACCTACAGCAGGTTACCCGGAACAGTGTCCAGTCAGGTTTTCAATATCGCCAAGGACAGAGATTCCACGACCTGTCTGGGCAACCTGCTCCAGCGTTTGACCAACCACACTCAAAAAAATGGTGGGGTTTTATTAATGTTTAAATGGAATTTCCTGTATTTCAGTTTGTGCCCATTGTCTCTTGTCCTGTCACTGAACATCACTGAGAAGAGCCCGGCTCCATCTTCTTTACTTCCTCACATCAGGTATTTATACACGTTGATAAGATCTCCCCGAGCTTTCTCATACGCAAGCTGAACAGTCCCAGCTCTTGCAGTCTTTCCTTGTATGGCAGATAGATGCACCAAGCCCTTAATCACCTTCATGGCCCTTTGTTGGACTCACTTCAGTATATACATTTCTCTCTTGTACTGGGAGCCCAGCACTGGATTCAGCACTCCAGATGTGTCTCACCAGTGCTGAGCAGAAGGAAAAGATCACCTCCCTCAGCCTGCTGGCAAACCATCTGTCTGATGCAGCCCAGGAGGCTGTTGGCCAGACTTCTTTGCCACAAGAGTACATTGATAGATCATGCCAACTTGTTCACCAGTAGTGCCAAGACCTTCCCTGCAGAGCTGTTTCCCAGCTGGGTGCCCCCAGCCTCTCCCGATGCCTGGGGTTATTCCTCCCAAGGTGCATGACTTGGCATTTCTGTGTGCTGAACTTCACAAGGTCTTTGTCGGTCCTTTTTTCCAGGCTCTTGAGGTCCCTCTGAATGGAGCACACCCATCTGGTGTATCAGTCACTCCTTCCAGTTTTGTATCATCTGCAAACTTGCTCTGCCCCATGTAACTCGTCTAGGTCATTATTGAAGATGTTAAACTGCATTGGCCCAAGCACTGACCCCCTGGGCCACACGACCAGTGACTGACCACCAGCTGGACTGTGCCACTGATAACAACCCTTTCAGCTTGGCAGTTCAGCCAGTTTTGAGTACACCTTGTTGTTCATCAATATCTAGTTCATGCTTCATCAGTTTGCCAATGAGCATTATATGGAGCCGTGCCTGGTGCAGGTGCCAAGGTGTTGACAGTAGGGAGGTGCAGGGGTGGCCTCTGTCAAGAGAGTCTGGGGCTGCCCTGTGCCAGACACAACCGGTTGCAGCCAGTTCCAGCTGGTTCCAATGGACCCACCACAGGACACAGCAGAATCTGTCAGCCAATATGGTGCATATTTAAGAAAGCATATTTAAGAAAGGGCAAAATGCCACACAAGAAAAAGAGTAAGGGAAAAAAACAGTGAGAAACAACCGTATGAACAGCAAGGTCAGAGAATGAGAGGATGACGGGCTCCAGGTACCAGAGCAGAGGTTCCCCAACAGTCCATGGAGGACAACGTCAGAGCAACACTGCAGCCCACAAAGAGACAATGCTGGAGCAGGTGGATATTTCCTGAAGGAAGCTTCAGCCCATGGAAAACTCACGCTGGAGTAGGGGAAATGTGTGAGGAGGAAGCAGCAGCAGAGACAAAGTGTTACGTACTGACCACAACCCCATACCTCACCTCCATGCCCGGCACAGCTGGGACAGATAACAGAGTCAGGAGAGAAGAGGTAGAGTTGAGCCTGGAAAAAAAGTGTGTGGGGTAGGTGTTGTTTTAATTTGCCTTTGTTTCTTACCATCTAAACCTATTTTAATTTGCAATAAATTAGAGCAGTTCTCCCCAAGTCGTTTGTTTTGCTTGTGATAGTAATTGGTAAGGGGTCTCCTTGTCCTTATCTCTGCCCATGAGCTTTTCCATCTTGTTTTCTCTCCGTGTCCTGTTTGAGGAGAGGGACTGAGATAGTGGCTGGGTGGAGGTCTGACAGCTCACCAAGGTTAACCCACCACACATGCAAATCCGTAACAGCCAATGGGCTGCATCCAACGGTGCTGAGGGATTTGCCAAAGTCCTTGCAAGGCTATTCTATATCTTCTCTGAAAGATCGTGGAGATATTGGAAGGTGCATGATGACTGGAGAAAGGCAAATGTCTCAATCATCTTCAGAAAGATCAGTCTTATCTTGGTCCCTTGGAAAAGCAGAAAATGAGTCCTCTTGGAGTACATCTCTGGGCACATGAAGGAGAAGAACATGATCAGAAGTGGACAGCACCAATTTATCAAGCGTAAATCATGCCTGATCAACCTGTTTGCCTTCTGTAGTAAAATGGACAGCTTGATTGTCTTACATAATAAAATGAGTGGATTTGTCAACAAGGGGAGAGCACTGGATATCATTTCCCTTGACTTCAGCAATTCTTTCAGCACTGTTTTCCACAGTATCCTTGTATCCATATTAGGATGTTATGGTCTAAACAGATGAACAAGCAGATGAATAAAAACCTGATTGAATGGTCAGAGGGCAGTGGTTAACAGGTTATACTTTCCCTGGAGGCCAGTAACAAGGGGAGTACCACAGGGGGTCTGTCCTGGGACCTGTTTTATTTAACATCTCAATTAAAGACCTGGACGAGGTTACAGAGTGCTTGTTCGTCACGTTTGCTGATGACTCCAGACTGGAGAAGAAGGACAGCTCCTGCACAAAACCCTGTAAGTAGGGCAGATGAATGATACAAGCTGGGGACCACCTGTGTGGGGAGCATCTCTGTGGGAAAGGCCCTGGGATCATGAGGGGCAGTAAGCTGGACATGGGCTAGCAGTGTGTCCTGGAAGCAGAGACAGCCAATGGCATCCTGGGCTGTATGAACAAGAACAGAGACAGAGTGATTATTCCCCCTACTCAGCATTCACTGGACCACATCTGGATACTGCATCCAGCTTTGAGCCCTCCAATACAATAAAGACATCAATAAATTGGAGACTGTTCAGCAGAGGCCACCAAGGTGACAGGGGCTGGAGCACTTGCTCTGTGAGGAGAGGCTGGGGTAGCAGGGCTTATTCAGCCTGGAGCAGAGATGCCCTTTAGGGGTACCTAACAGCACCCCTAGTGCCTACAAGGAGATCATACAGGGGACAGAGTTGTGTTCATCACAATGGTGCATGGCAGGAAGGTGAGAGACAACTGACATAAATTGAAACTAGAAAGGGTCACACTGGATATAAGGAGAAGTTATTTTCCCATGAGGACAGTCAGGCAGCGACCGACACAGGTTGCCCAAGGAGGTTGTGAAGTCTCTGTCCTTGGAGGTTTTCAAGCCCTGACTAGATGAAGCCCTGAGCAGCCTGGTCCGACCTCAGAGTTGATCCTGCTGTAAGCAGGAGGTTGGACCAGAGACCTCCTGAGATCCATCCCAGCCTAACCTATCCTATCATCCTGCGGTAAACAAAAGATTTTCATGATTTGGCAGAATGGGTCAAATGCAGTTACTGTGATAATTCCTTCATGCCTTCATCTGTGGCTTTCAGAAATTATTTCCTATTAGAGTCTTTAGAGTTTCTGAGTTTCTACATAGGAATGATAGCTTGAATGACATTTTAACATGTTCAACTGACCTATGATTTTAAATCTTTCTACCATAATATAGATATTTCTCAATTACTTGGCCATGTCCATGAGCTATATACCATATAAAAATGTGCTTAATATAATGAAAAATGTATCTATGGCTTTTAGATGGGGCATTTTTTTTGCTTGTATTAAATACATTCTTACTGTGCTGCATCACCTCTTTATGCATTTCTTGTTACATAGCTAAAGGTGTCACATTGTACCAGGTTTAATTTTGAATATTTTGAAACCAGCTGAGAAGCTGTCCCTCATTCTAAATATATCTAGGTACCTATGAAGCATGCTTCCATAGCCAGAGTTTCTGATTCAGACAAAACATTAAAAATTCACATAACTTTTTCTCCTCCTTCCAACACTGCAGTATATGTAGTTTAAGTATAAGCTGTTTGCTATGCCTGTATGAAGCCATTGATGAAGAAATGAGTTTAGTATTTTATTCTGCTCTAGTATGGAAATTACTTTCACAGCCTAAATCTAACATCTTTGAAACTTTTGTCAGCTAGAGACCTCTTCCATGCTGATTAATAGTTAAACTCCTCTCAGTGATGAAGACAAAGGTTTTCTTGCTGTTGACGCCTGGAGATGGATTTCTGCAGATCAGTTAGAGGATTAGGATTCAAAATACATACTCAGGTTACCATCCAACAACGTCATGCGGTAACAGTCTTTGAGTACCAACTACTTGTGACAGCCTGTATCAAATGCAGGATAACTTAACCTTCTTTTACTGACAGCTAAGATACCCTGATTTGGTCATCTTGTCTTACAAATATCCACAGATCAAAATGGACTCAAAGAGTCACTACAGAATGCATAAATAATAACTTTCTGAGCTGTGATAACTTATTGTGTGGCAAAGCCACTTTCAGAGAGCTCACCACTTAACTTTATTCTTTACTCTGCTGAACATGTTTGCTAGATCCTGAGTGTGGAAGCTTGGAAAACATAATTTAGAGTTCTACTTATTCCATTAGCATGACATCCATTTGAACTAATTTGGTTTGACTTCGTTCCTGGCAGTCTGATGAATCACAGCTGTCATTTATACTAACAGTGGCAGTCTGTCTCCTCCATTTCACATGCCATGTGCTAGAATTTTCATTACTCAGTACAACAGAATTTAACTAGTTACTGGAAATAAGTACAACCTGTTCACAAAAAAAAAAATCACATATAAATCATATTCATGAAAAAAATCCCTGTATTTTAAACAACAAAAATTCAAGTAGTCTTGGAAAAATATGTATGGGACATTTTGGTAGGATATGAACAATGTCCTGGTAAAGCCTTGCTTCTCATACACCAAACTCAGTATCATGTTTCGTTCATTGTTGCCTTTCAAAAATGAAACAGATGAAAACAGTACAAGAGTACATTTATGTAACACCATGTCTTCTGAACATTGTCAGCTTGTTCCCCCAATTTCTAAGCTTTATTTTTGACATGCACATGCGGATTGTGGGCACAGTGATTCATTGATGCAAGGATGAAGAATGAATCATCCCAAAATGATCATGGAGGAGGTGGATACGGTGGTACAGGAGGGCACACCAGAGGCATCAAGCTGCACCATCTAAAAAACTTGTTCAGGAATGATTGAAGTGGTCTCAGATGCAGTTTTTCTCTGAGGAGTAAAATAGAGCAATGTGATTTCTCTACAAATCTACCCTGTAGAAAAATACATTCTACAAATAAAACCAAATTTTAAGTGCAAAAAAGACATCTGGTGTTGTACTTCCATTTCTACATTCCAAATTAATCTTGGTTATAAATAACAGGATAAGAGTTGGAGTGCCATCCCAGTAGTCTTACCTTGCACCATGCTGAATGTTGTCATCCAACTGCCCTCTGTTGTAACTTATAATGACCTTATAGCATCATATCCAGAGAAGCCTGAAGAAGAAATCATTTTCAGCTATACACACCTCTTCTTTTCCTTACATCTGTCAAGCCCTAGAAAGGAACAGTAATGTAAGGAGTCTGTTCTCATGACCTACTGTTAGTATGTGTTCATTTAACCTGACTGCCTGTGAGTATTACTGTATATTCGTTTCTTATTTCCACTTTATCCCTATATAAAAGTGCCTTAAAACTGACAGATATAGTAAATGCCACTGCATTTATACAGACATCCATAAACATATTTCCTGTTCCCATCACTTTTAAGGACTCAAGTCAAATTTTGTGACATACAATTAAGATACAGATACAAAATGAACACATGCATGAGAAACATTGAACAATTTTGGGGTTGTTTTGGTTATTTTTTTTTCATTAAACAGATTAAGCTATACTTTTTCTTATTTTTTCTGTGGCTCTTCAAGATACAGGCATGAAATTCCTCAGAAATATCCCACTTGAGAGAAGTTAGATAAATATTGCTCCAACAATACAAAAGAAAACAGAATCTGGTTAATTCGAGTTATAACAAAAAATCTTTTCCTAGCATAACAGTTTGATGCTTCCTGAGAGAATTCTTTTTCTGTTTTATGGCAGTACTTCATGAAATAAGAAACTTCCAATACAATGCCCGTATTGAGCAATCAGGAATTTAGACTCCTTGTGGAAACAGCTGTGCCCATTATTGATCCTGCCAATTGTTCTGGGGTGAGATGTGAAACAAAAAGCTTTTCCTAATAATCAGCAACATGTTATCTAGGCAGCAGGGGATGCACATTGTTCAGGCCATTTTTACCGTGTGACCACAGTCCACACAATTAAGAATAACCACAGGGGATCTACGTTAATATTTCATATAAAGGCTTGAGGCAGCAACTGAAGACTTTCTCTTTATATAAATTTTCTCACTGGAAGTGAGAGAAAAAATGTCTCAGGAGTGCAATTGATAAACCAATAGATAAACTTGGTTGGTTTGGTGGGATTCTTTTTATTTTTTCATTTTTTTACAAGCCTTAAACTATAACAGACTCTAAAGTCCCAGCTGTCTGTTTTGGCTTCTGTTCATAGCCTACATGTCTGGATGTTTTTACCTCCTCTAGCCTTCTTTCAGAACTGCACTACAGCAATGAATACAGTAAATCAAAACATTTTCCAGCATAATTTTGTCAGAAAATACCATTTCATCTATATGAAATATTGTTCAGATTTCTCAGAGAGGATCTGAAGGAGAGAAAGATATCCCAGCACAGCTAAAAAAGCTGAGGCAATGATAAGTGATGCCTAAGTCAAAGTCCCTACTCCAATTCTAACTTGCAGTCGAGTCTCAAATTTCACAGTCCCACGCATTAGACAAGTACATGCAAGGGTTCTTAAGTGGAGATCTCTTTTGCTGTCTCTCACTGTACAAGTTCAGTTTAATTCAGTCACAGAAACAAGTAATAGATTTTCAGAGCAATAGCTGAGTTTTCTGGGCAGCAGTAACATTGAACAGTGAGAGCACCTGGAAGAGTTCATACAGTCCAGTCTGAGAGCAGCTTCTCAGAGTCTGGCCTAGGCATGTTCATCCCCACTGCTCACCTGCCTCATCCTTTCCCACCTATGGCACGTATGGATGTCACGCGGTAGCCTATAGATACTTGACAGCAGATCAGTAAAAGAAAAAAGTATTCACTGTTGAGGAATTTAAACAGTCTCCCATCTAGATATTCATGGTTTTAATCATTTTTGTTTCTTGCCTCAACGGGGAGGTCTAAGACATAAAGAATCAGTAATATGGGAAGAGCAGCAAACGAATTTACCTTTAAACAAATAGATTTAAAAGAACGGATATTATCCTAATAAAAGTACTTTAAGGGAAAGTGTTTGTTTATTTTGATTGTACTTAACCTGACATTTGTTCTCTCTGTTAAAAGACAACCTTAGTGTACCCATAACTGCGCTGTGCAGGGAGAAGGGCATGGGGGAAACAAGGGAAACTAAATGCTCATCTGAGCCATGCATGAACTTTGTCTTTCAGAATTGTTAAAGCCATTTTATCTAATCTCTCAGATACTTAAAAGGGATTACAAAAACATTGCTGACATACTCAGAACTGTAAAGAAGCTTACATTGGTAAAAAACTCCATACATTATTTAGTCAGTAAATGCTACCTATAATAATACAGCTATCATCACATTTATAGAGATTTCCAGCCCTGAATATATGATATACTCTTTCCCTGCTCAAGTACAACGGATGGAGGAATAGGGACAAAACCACTGAAAACAAAGTGCCACCATGAATGTTTGGTACCTTAGAGTCATGATAAATTGCCTGTTCACTTCACTTCACTAGGACAAGGATTTCAACTAGAAATACCCCCACTGAGTAGAAAAATCCATCATGTACCAATTGAAAATACACATTTATCATTTCCATTTGTGAAAGCAATAGTTTCTGATCCATTCATTTGGGCATTTCTAAAACATATTAAAATTAATAACATCTAATATTTCAGAAAGGCAATAACACAGAACCAAAGCACTTAGTCTGGATCTGATAATTTTGAGCACAACTTATTAATCCTATTCCTTACTTAACTATGCCTTCACTTAATAATTGTATGGCTAGGCAGTCTTTCCTTCTCTCCTTCCCCGTCTGCATGGGTGCTGTATTTACCCCATAAAGGGCCAGACTGTTGAATACACGTAGATTAGGTTAAATAGTGAGAAAATTGTTCCAGTGATTATCCAGCTTTTCAGATACCAATGCAATCCCAAGCACAAATACAGGCTGGGCAGAGAATGGATTGAGAGCAGCCCTGAGGAGAAGGACTTGGGGTGATGGTTGATGAGAATCTCAACATGAGCCAGCAATGTGCACTTACATCCCAGAAGGCCAATCGTATCCTGGGCTGCATCAAAAGAAACATGACTAGCAGGTCGAGGGAGGTGATTCTGCCCCTTTATTCCACTCTCGTGAGACCCCACCTGGAGTACTGCATGCAGTTCTGGGGGTCCCAACATAAGAAGGACTTGGAGCTGTTGGAGCAAGTCCAGAGGAGGGCCACGAAGAAGATCAGAGGGCTGGAGCACCTCTCCTATGAAGACAGGCTGAGAGAGTTGGGGCTGTTCAGCCTGGAGAAGAGAAGGCTCCAGGGAGACCATCTAGCAGCCTTCCAGTACCTGAAGGGGGCTTACAGGAAAGTGGGAGAGGGGCTTTTTACAAGGGCATGTAGTGATAGGATGAGAGGGAACAGTTTTAAATGGAAAGAGGGTAGATTTCGATTAGATATTAGGAAGAATTTCTTGACTGTGAGGGCAGCGAGACATCGGAACAGGTTGCCCAGAGAAGCTGTGGCTGCCCCCTCCCTGTCAGTGTTTAAGGCCAGGTTGGATGAGGCTTTGAGCGACGTGGTCTAGTGGAAAGGTGTCCCTGCCTGTGGCAGGGGGGTTGGAACTAGATGATCTTTAAGGTCCCTTCCAACCCAAACCATTCTATGATTCTATGATACCACAATTATCCCAAAGATTCAACAGCTGCTTCATGTTTCCCAGTTACAGCCACAGACTGGCCAGTAGAAGGAAAGATTGTATTTGATTTTTAAATTATTTTTTTAAAGGTGTGGTACATTACACTCACTCAACTAAAAACCTAATCAGAAGTCTTAGGTGAAATACTGAAATCAAGAATCGAAGAAAGATCTTATTCTTTCACTTGACATAAAAATCAGGTAATTGTGAAAAGAAAGAATGCAAACACTATTACGGGACACAGTGATCGGTTTTGTAGCAAAACTAATTTCCAGAGATGCTCTGACTTGCTCAGCTCTTGAGTGAAAAAACAATGACTGGAATCTGGGCTGATCCAGAGAAGCACAGCTGTCAACATTACGCTGCTCTCCTGCTGCTTTATTTCTCCCCTTTCTTGAATCCCTTCACTAGTTTCTATATCCCTTCTGCACTACTTTCAAGTTACTTATTCTTTGCACATTTTATAACCATCTTCTATATCTTTCTCTTTTTTTTTTTTACCTTCTTTTGAGTATCTCTGTGGTTTGTTTTTTTCCTGTATGTAAACAAACAGACGTATAAAACCTAATCTTTTTAATCCTAATTTGTGACTTCTCTCTTTTCCTGCTTCTCTTACTCCTGGTTTTGAGCCTACCTTTGTGTCAGTCTGCATAATTTAATGTGTCAAACTGTCAGGAAGAAGCAGGAGTGTTTTACTGTGGTCAGACAAACTGAAGACAGTCTTGTTTGCTCTGTCCCAAAGTACATATTGGTTTTTGAGTCCCTTTTTTTTTGAAAAAGGAGTGGGTAGGTTGTTTCAAGGGAGAGAAATTCCCTAGAAATGGACAGCTGAGAATTCAGCTCAGCTTATGGTTTATGTACAATTATTTCTGTACTGAGATTTGGGAGCAAATTAGACAAAATACATTTCCATGTTGCACTCCTGAGAACCAAAAGGAGGGTATACACACACTGAAGCTCGATAATGCCTTCAGGCTTTCCCAGGTGGGGAGTGCTGCATTAGCTCATGACATTATACCTGTCACGATTTATGGAGCTACAGCTTGCCTACGTTCCTGCAGCTTTTCCTGAGCTTCCCGTGGACTGCAGCAGGTTCAGATACTGATTTGTGTTTTCATGCTAATTTATGTTCTGCAAGCCTCAGCCTCAGACATCACACCTTGTGAAGGGGAATGTGTGAGGCTGTTTGGTTGTATTTATCGTTGTACTCGCACAACAGGGAGCCCTCAGGTTGAATGTAGGGCTTATAGGGATGGGCAGGTTGCTCTACTCTGTTGCATTGAATAAATGGGCTGGGGTGGATGTGAGGCTTTGCACTGCTTTTTAAACTGAGCCTACAACGGCTCTTCAATACAGTGCATTTCCTTGCTTTCCTGTCAGACTTCCAAAACACTAGTTGTTGTATATGCTATTTCTGCAGTGAGTTGGGTCTACAGACTATTATTTTTTTAAAAATTTTATAATTCTATGATACTATGCCTTTAAGAATATGAATATTTTGGTGTCTAAATATGAACTACGTGTCTAGGTTCCCACTACAGTCATCCAACTGTAGTTAATACAGGTGATGGACTCTGGAAAGTGATTCAGTTAAGCCTTGAATGGACACATAGTTGTAGTCAACTGAATTGCTCCAGGCTCCACTGACAGTTAATTAGATCTCCATGAACTGCAAGGGGAGTTTCGTCACCTAATGTACATGTAGACACATACATTTAGATATCTGAACCTGCAAGCTGATTGCATACCATGAGGATCTCTATGGAATCAATGGAGGGAAATGAGCTAGTCTGTGATGCAATTAATTTTCTCCTAAAATACATATCTATAATATGGTCAGATGAATCTTACCCCAGGATTCTTCCAATTTATTGCCAAATTTGCACTTTTTTATAGCTTGTTACTTTTATATATAATTTAGGAGCTTCATTTCAAACATTTTCTCGGAGCTGAATTTCTTCATGGGCAAAGGATATATGGGAGGTATGTCTAGGGCAGCTAATTCTTTCCTATTGCTTGTAGCTGAAAGCACAGTTTGTTCAGATACAACTTTGAAGGCTAGTTCATTCGTAAGCTCGCTTGAACACATCCTGAACCAGTAGAAAATATATTGCCATTTCATATTTTAATTAGCACAAATAATTGTTCATTTAATTGCCAATCTCATCAGTAAAGAGCCTTTAATAAGAAGATACTGGTAGTTCCAAGCTCATATGCTCTTCCATAGTAAAATTCTCAAGGGCTATTTTCAATTAAATATTCTGTTAACCATTACGAGGCTTTCTGAATCAATTGATTTTGCTTCTCTGTTCCAAGGTTAGATGTTCATTGTGCTTCTCCCCACCATTTTTTCTCCCTGTGGAAAGCATAACAGTGAAGGAAAAGACTCAATCAAATAAGATTATTAGATTTTTCAAATTAGAAGGAACATTATGATCTTCAGTAACCTGACTCCCTAAATAACACAGGCCATAGAAACTCACCCAGCAATTCTTGCATTCAGCCTACGTCGTCTCTTTAAATCTGAGCCCATCCACTGGAAAGTAATCCAGTCTTGATGTACGGACTTCTAGAGAGGTAGAATCCAGCACATCCCTACATGTTCTATTTGTAAATTACCCTGAAAGGTTAAACCATGTACCAAACAGCTTTCATCAAGTTTTGATATTGCTTTTCATGGTAAGCAGAGCTATGAGGAGTCACTTCCCATGTTGTTACTTGTAGATCAGGGGCAAATCACTTCTCAATCCCTTTCTGAGCATATTACATGCATTGATCTTCCTATTGTCCTTACTATAAAAATACTTTCCAGATATACATAATTAATTAAGCTCTTCCCTGAGATGTTTCCACTTTTTTTTTTCAGTGTGGATGTCAGAATAGGTCCTAGGATTGTTACTAACGTATGCAGAGGTCATATTTCCTGTCTACTTCCTCTTAATACTCTGCAGCTTATATTTCAAGGATAACACTTTTTTTCCTAATTATTACAATATATTAACAGATAATTTCATGTAGGTTCTAGTAGTGTCATCATATTCCCCTTTGGACAGTTTATGTTCTCAGACACATGGAGTTTAACTTACTTCTGTTAATTAATATCGTGTTCAATGGAGATCATCTTACCAAGTGATCCAGACCACTCTGTAAAACCGGTCTCTCATCATTATTATTTACCAGTCTAGAAACTTTACTTCATCGACAAACTGTGTCAGTGATTATTTTCATTTTCTCCCATAAATTTGCTAGAAAGTTTGAGCTGCTACGAAGCAACACTCAAATCTCTGTGGTAAGATTCTGCCTTAGCTATGATGATGTATTGGCAAATTGCTTTCATTTTTGCATTTAACTAGACTTCATTCAGTTTTAATGATCTATTCTGATTTTTTGAAATACTTTTTTTTAAACACCGTGACACTAAAGATTAAGTAAAATGTCTTGCCAACATCTGTTATACTTACTGAGCTTTATTTTGTCATCCAAATTTTTTATATCATGTTTGTTTGGCAGAGTTAAATAAAAGTTACATAAACCATTTTGATTGTCATTAGTTATTCCAACTTCATTTTATTTTTATATGAATGCCTTCCATATTAGACAATCAATTAGACTTAGTAGAGCTTTGAATGCACTCTTTTAATGATTGGGCACCAGATTTCTAAGAACTGTAAGAATGAGTGATTTTGAACATAAGAGAAATCAACTGAATATTCACTATGAAGAGCAGGAAAGCCATCAATAGCTTCACTATATTTAGAGAATAATGTCAGTTTCAGACAATGAATATGTTAGAAAAAAATGTGCTCTTTGACTAAAATTTGGAAAGAGGAAAAAGAAATGCTTTTCCATATATGGTTTTAACAGCAATAAGCATATATGTGACTGCCTGATTTGTTACAAGCATTGGGCATTTTCACAAAAATCTATTACTTTAACCTATTTCCAGCTGAGAAGAATGAGAGTCACATTATTACTAAGACCAGTTTTCCCATATGCATATGTAACATCAGTGCTGGTGTAAGTAAACAACAAGCCATTCTTCATGCATGATTTGTGATACCATTTTTTTCACCATGTTTTTCTGTGTGAAAATTAGCTAATTACAAAAGCCTATGGCCACATTTAGTCACTGACTGTATTAGAATCTCCGATGGTCTGGTTGCAGATTTGTAACTGCCTGCAGTTTTTCAAAAGGTACTGGATTTCATAAATTGTCAATTTTGCAAAGTATTTGTATAAATTTGTATTCTGGAGAGCAAAATGACATCTCAGTTCTCATGATAGCACCAGCTTTCTTCAAGTTAATAATGAGGAAACCCCTTCACCTTAGGTGATAGGGGACTTTGTTGTTTTTTCTCTTCTGAGTTTTATTTATGACTGGAAGCTGTGTTCAATAGTGAAAAAATGCTGTAGGTCACTAAAGACTAAAACTACAAAATATTGCCTGACTTGTCCTCAATTTTTTTAGAAAACAGTGTTACTTGGGAAAAACATAGACCATTAAGGCAAGAGAACACTGTTTCCTTCAACTTTGTAGTGACACTTGTTTATTTTCATGTAAAGTAAAAAATTAAGTTCATTTTTACTTACCAAATGCCACAGTATGAGAGCCACATAACTTCATAGTATAAAATTTAACTTAAGAAAAATTTTTCCTTTAATCTTGCAGTTTCAACCAAAGTCTTTCTCCTGGAGCTTTATTAAAATGTTAATTAAAAATATTCAGAGCATAGGCATCATTAAAGTCTGTTTTAAATATATTCGAGTACTGAATACAAAAAAGGCTTTTGCTATTACTTCAAATACTAAAAATAATCCCACATCCAGGGTTGTCCATAATGTTTAGATCTTTCAGTTTAAAACCTATCCTACTTTTGGCATTCGCCCTTACTTAATTATTTCTTACTTGGTGAGAATGATTCTTTTCCTGGCTGAGGCAGCAGCTGCATCATATTGGCGTAATCCAAAAAGGGCAAAAAATGTATGTGTTATTCTTGCTTGGACAGATGACTTGAGGAGACTCTATATAGAAAATGTCATGTAAAGTAACAATACTATCTCTTTAAGGCAAATCTATCTGCCGCTGTGTTTACTAAGTTCTTTTCACATATCGACCTTTCTTTTGATTTCCTTCATTTGTGTTCCATTAATTATTCTTGCTAAAACCAAAAAGAAACAAACCAAAACCCCCCAGATCCTAAAGGTGCAGTATTTCATACTTTCCTGTTTTTCCAGAACAGTAGTTATGTTTTTCAAGGGAGATGTTGTATTATGACTTAGAGGTCATTAATTTCATGCTTAAGTATGAATCTTTGACTACCAAATATGCCATTGAGACCAGGCAATTGATTGGTATTTAAACTACTTTGTATTTGGTTTTGGTTTTGTTTTTTTCCCCCTGAATTTCTTCGTGACACATTAGCTGTCTGCCTAATTCACAAGATCTTTATTATCCTTGAGCCATGTTGAAGTTCATCAAGTCTGATGTCCTGTTTCCAGTGGTGACAAAAACCAGCAGTAGTTGGAGAGGTACAAAGCTCTGCAGGAGATCCTGCCCACCATAGCAATCTCCACACAATTTCAAGAACCACGAAGTATTAAGCTTTGTATTCTCCTTCACATAAAGTAGTTTAACAGTAAGTAGTCATGCAATCTGTGCAAATATCAAATATGAGTTTGAATACCAGCCTCACTGGCTGTGTCTTCACCTTCAGAAAAGGGCAGATCCTGGATATCACAGAATCACAGAATCACAGAATGTTAGGGATTGGAAGGGACCTCGAAAGATCATCTAGTCCAATCCCCCTGCCGGGGCAGGATTGCCTAGACCATATCACACAGGAACGCGTCCAGGCGGGTTTTGAATGTCTCCAGAGAAGGAGACTCCACAACCTCTCTGGGCAGCCCGTTCCAGTGTTCAGTCACCCTCACCGTAAAGAAGTTTTTCCTCAAATTTAAGTGGAACCTCCTGTGCTCCAGCTTGCACCCATTGCCCCTTGTCCTGTCAAGGGATGTCACTGAGAAGAGCCTGGCTCCATCCTCATGACACTTGCCCTTTACATATTTATAAACATTAATGAGGTCACCCCTCAGTCTCCTCTTCTCTAAGCTAAAGAGACCCAGCTCCCTCAGCCTCTCCTCAGAAGGGAGATGTTCCACTCCCTTAATCATCTTCGTGGCTCTGCGCTGGACTCTCTCTAGCAGTTCCCTGTCCTTCTTGAACTGAGGGGCCCAGAACTGGACACAATACTCCAGATGCGGCCTCACCAGGGCAGAGTAGAGGGGGAGGAGAACCTCTCTCGACCTGCTGACCACACCCCTTCCAATACACCCCAGGATGCCATTGGCCTTCTTGGCCACAAGGGCACACTGCTGGCTCATGGTCATCCTGTTGTCCACTAGGACCCCCAGGTCCCTTTCCCCTACGCTGGTCTCCAACAGGTCTGCCCCCAACTTGTACTGGTACATGGGGTTGTTCTTGCCCAGATGCAGGACTCTACACTTGCCCTTGTTATATTTCATTAAATTTCTCCCCGCCCAACTCTCCAGCCTGTCCAGGTCTCTCTGAATGGCTGCGCAGCCTTCCGGCACATCAGCCACTCCTCCCAGTTTTGTGTCATCAGCGAACTTGCTGACAGTGCACTCTAATCCCTCATCCAAGTCATTAATGAATATATTGAATAGAACTGGTCCCAGAACCGACCCTTGCGGAACTCCGCTAGACACAGACCTCCAACTGGACTCTGTCCCGCTGACCACTACTCTCTGGCTTCTTTCCTTCAGCCAGTTCACAATCCACCTCAGTACCCGATCATCCAGACCACACTTCCCCAGTTTAGCTGCGAGGATGCTGTGGGAGACCGTGTCAAACGCTTTACTGAAATCGAGATAGACCACATCCACAGCTTTACCATCATCTATCCACCGGGTAACATCCTCATAAAAGGCTATCAAGTTGGTTGAGCAAGACTTCCCGTTGGTGAAGCCATGCTGAGTGCCCCTAATGATCCCCCTATCCTTGATGTGCCTAGAGACAGCACCAAGAACAAGTTGCTCCATCACCTTTCCGGGGATGGAGGTGAGGCTGACTGGTCTATAGTTCCCCGGGTCCTCCTTCCTGCCCTTTTTGAAGACTGGAGTGACATTCGCTTTCCTCCAGTCCTCAGGCACCTCTCCCGTTGCCCACGACTTAGCAAAGATGATGGAGATTGGCCTAGCAATGACTTCCGCCAGCTCCCTCAGTACCCGCGGGTGCATCCCATCAGGGCCCATGGATTTATGGACATCCAGGTTGCTTAATTGGTCCCTGACCCAGCCCTCATCAACCAAGACAGATTCCTCCTCTATCCTGACTTCTTCTGAGGCCTCAGGGGTCCAGGGCTCCTCAGGACAGCCTCCAACAGTATAGACAGAGGCAAAGAAGGCATTCAGTAACTCCGCCTTCTTTTTATCCTCTGTCTCCATATATCTATATCTATACTTCCAGCCACTCCACTAAAAGCTAATGCAAACAGACAGTTTAGCTTCCTAGCAGTGCTTAATTTCCTTAACTACAACTTTAAATTCTTGGTATTCTAGCCGATTCACTGACTTTTTCCCAAAATCTTGTGTTTCACTAAGGAAAAAAACCCTTCTGTTTGGTTTATACTTTTGGCTACTTATAATAATTTCAGCCACCTTAATTTATAATAGCAATTAATAATGGTAATTTATGTGACTACCAATTACGTTCACTAGAGACACATTTAGCTAAAGCAACCTCATATGACTTGCTGTTATATCATATCAGTTTAATTTTTGCCTTCCAGTTCTCTTTTTTTTTTTGTCACAGGTATGTAGGACTTACTGTGGTATTTTTATTAGATTTGTTTTCTACATGCACAGACTTTTTTATTTTACTTTTTATTTTACTTTATTTTTTCAGCTGCTCTAAGTAACTCCCCACGTCATCACTTGCATTGCACATTTCTTGGAGGATATTTTGCTCCATTTCTGAAGTAGATTAAGCTATCTCACAGTTTTAAAAAGAACAAAGTGTACACACACGGAGATACTGGTGACTAATTAAGGTCTCATTAATTTATTATATTTTAAATTTCCTATGTTAACTCGTACTGCAACAACAATAGTCCGCTCCCATCATCTCCACTGTGTGGAAATTTATGAATATTCAGAGGTAAATGGAAATAGATGAGCTAGATGGTGGTACTGCACAACCACAAGGACTGATAGAGTATGAGCAAAATAAAGAGGTTATAAAGAGGAAAATATTTCTGTTATTCCATTAGCATATTTGCTAGTGTTGTGTACAGTCTGAGTAGCAATTTTTATATAATGTTTGAATACCTCATCACACTTTTTTTCCTCCTATATCATAGAATCGTAGAATCATAGAATCGTAGAATCATAGAATCATAGAATCATAGAATCATAGAATGGTTTCAGTTGGAAGGGATCTTAAAGATCATCTAGTTCCAACCCCCCTGCTGTGGGCAGGGACACCTTTCCACTAGACCAAGCTGCTCAAAGCCTCATCCAATCTGGCCTTGAGCACTGCCATGGAGGGGGCATCCACAACAAAGGAGACAATGCTTTATTTTTCTGTGTCATTAGCCTATTGGGTTAACTGTGTAAATATTTTTAAATTTTCTTGAGAAAGTATTTTTCTTTTCATGCATATCCCATTGCATGTGTGAAAACATAGTCTACATCTTTTAAGGTCAGGAATTTATTAAAACAAGAAAAAGAAAAAAAAAAAAGATTTTCCTTAGCCCTTTCATATTCAAAAAAGTTTTATTCTTGTCTTCCATGAACTGAGGCATGCCAGAATTTGAATAGAAGCAGCTGTATGACCACCCTCACCTCTTCTTTCAGTAGTGAGCATTTGGAAACTTGAATACCTGTTTTTGCTCTCCAGTATCTTTCCTCTCATCAGTTTACGTAAAGTCACTGTTTTTCTACTGTTTCATTCCATCACTTCTTTCAAATTCTGCTACACAATTCACTTACTTTCTTCATTTGTGTCTTCCTTCTGGCAATTCTCATCCCACTTAGAAACTGCTGCTTCTGCTGTTTTCTTCATTTGTTTTTGGTAAAAAAGATTTAATTTTGATAACAAGTTATTTTCCAGATCATAGTGACTATATTAAACTTATACTTTAAAGTACAATTTGTTGAGTTCTAGTTCTTACATTAAAGATGAGTTATGCCAAGCCAGTTAATGTATTAACAAAAGAAAAATATTTAAAAAAATCCCACCTTGATAGGTTCTTACATTGGTTTTAATACCAAAATCTCACTTTTTCTCACAATGATTAAAGTATTCATGCTATTCGATGCAATAGCAGGTACATAATTTTTTGCCTTAACTGTTGGGAAACTAAGTTACAACGGCTTGCCTGAGGTCAGCGAGAAATTGTATAAAAGTCTAGTAACTGCAATTGTGGCAGGATGGAAACTTGTTAAATTATATTTAGTGGACAAAGAAAGACAAACAAAACAATGTCTTTTAAGATTTTTTTTTTTCCAGAGCAATTAAGTTAAGGATCCTTTTTACTTCACTATGTTTCTTGTAATGTGTAGTTGCTTATGCATGACTTACGATTCCTTCACAAGTGAAATGATAGGAAAGCTCTTCAGGGCACTATGGAAACCGATGTGAGCAGGAGTTATTAACAGACCTGGCCTTTGGGAAAAGTCTGTCTTATCAAGCTGTAAAGTTTGAGTTTATTCTAACCACTCTGTGTCCACGGGCTCGTGAAGGGTTGCTGATCTCCTGTCAGGTTTTCATCTGAACTGTTAGTCGTGCTTCATGTCGCAATGAAAGCAGAGTTTATCAAGTTTTCTTTGTTTTCCCTCTGTAATAGAAACAATGAATAAATCAGGCCTGTTAGTGTTCAGGACCTTTTAGAAAGTAAACTTACTAAGGGGAATTTATTTGAGCTGTTAGGTGCCAAATGACTGCTTGGAAAGAATTAGTACGTTGTCTGTAATAATTAAAGTACCTTGCAAATGAAGTCTTGTCTGTTTATGATGAACACTACACATTTTGATAAAAAATATGGGGTTGTTAGTTTTATGGGGTGTTCTCTAATGTAACTGAGTGGAATGATGAACTCTTTCCTGACAAATACAATGGATTTTTTTGGCCAGAGGTGCAAACATTAATGTAATCCTCTTATCACATTAGTCTGTAGTGGACAGAGTTTCAAGGATTGAATTGCCACAAAGGACTATTTAAGACCATTCCTGAAACATGCTCCTAGGAGCTTTCCACATTACCAGTTTCCAAGGTGCTTGGGGGAAACCTTGCTGTGGCTCACTGCCCCATGCATGGTGCCTTCGCAGCTCAAGCACCAGAACAACCTTATAGAGATCACACCAATCCCTATATACAGCCTCACTGTTGTTCCTGGCAACAGTCAAAACCCATTACTGTAGCTGAGTAAGAAAACATGATTATCCATTTCTTTTGCACTAGCATATAAGGACAGTCACGCACCTCAGCAGCCAAGGATAATCCATTAGAGATGCATCAATACATGGGACTAGAGAAATGGAAGGTATTATCTAAAACAGCATGGTGAAAAACGACACATGAATGTCAGTTTTTGAATCAAAATATCTGGCTATGGTTCTGTCATAGCAAGCAATATTTTTCATATTGTTTTTAGTTTAGACATGGCTAAGAAGACTACAGCAGTGAAAGCATATACATTAGATTTATGGGAAAACAGTTTGGAACTGGAAAGAATGACAGATTTCTGGCCATTAACCAGAAATAATAATAATAATAAAAATCTCTGTTGTATTTGGCAACTGATTTCTGCCTCTGAGCCAGGAGCAATACTATCAAATTTTATCATGTACCACCACAAACACTTCAGTATGTGGAGTCTTGACTGCTGGTGTCATTGCTGGCCTGTTACTCCTCATCGCCATGCCATTCTTTCTTATGAAAACAAAACTGTTTCTGTGAAAATATATATCAGTCCAGATTTGGAGAATGAGTAAGTGTTTTGGGGCAAGGGAGCCATGAAGATGGCTGTGGATCAATTAAAGATCAGTTAAGTAACTTCTGCATCTTTTTTAAGGGATAATTGAAAGCCCCAGGCTTTAGAGATATCCTGGTTTGGCCCAAACCAGGCCAATTAGTCTTAGAGAAACCAAGGTCACTGCTAAATTCCTCACTGCTTATGAGTGAAGAGCCAAAGGGGGGTTGCACCTGCAGGGAGGAACAGACAGGGCAGGTGGCCCAGAATTGACCAACGAGGTATTCCATCCCATACACGTCATTCTCACTTTCCTATTTATCACTAACCCACTGCCTCCTGGAGGTGGGGCCCAGGAGGGATGGCCCTCCTGTCTCCCACTGATTGGTACCAGCTTTGCCAATTCTCCAGTTAAAAGCCTGCAGGTGTGATGGCAGGGGGAGCTACTGCATTTTCCCCTCTGCCCATGCTGGGGGGAGCAACTCTGCCTGAGGAGGATTTCCAAGCTCTCGATCTTGGTTTTGTATATATTTGTATATATTTGATTATTTCTATTATTCTTATTATACTCTTTTTCATTATTATAGTTTATTAAAACTGTTTTAACTTTCCAACCCGTAAGTCTCTCTCCCTTTTCCCTTTCCCTTAGGGTGTGGGGGGGGAGAGGGTTAACAGAGAGCATCTGCCACCTGGTTAATAGCTGGTCCAGCTTTAAACCATGACAGATTTATTGGTGCCCAACGCGGGGCTCGAGAGAAGCTCCAACAGGTTGCTCTGATCAGTTGAATCCTGGCTCTGGTGGGAGGAGACCCAGAGAGCTCAGCTGAGAGAGTATCAGATTTCTTCCTTTGAGATTTACGAGGGGTTGGAAATTAAAACAGATGGTGAAGATGGTGATGTCATTTTTGAATGCTGTGTTATCTCGTCTTTTTATGGAGTTTCTTTCACAGTTGAGTATTGCAATGATGCCTTACCTGCCATGGGCACTGTGTTATTGCTTGTTTCTTATGAATGTTTACATGCAGTTTAGCAGTGGGCGCTGGTCGAAATGTATTGTTTTGGTAGGGGGTTTGATACTGATTTATGCTGTGATAAACTGGGCAGTTAATATTCCGATCTCTTATCTCTATGACACAATGATGGGCAGCTTTAATCGCGAATCAGTAGCAGCGACTTCATCTGCACGCTCCAGGCGTCCTTTAGCTGATTCTGTTAATGATTACACTTCCAGTTTTACTTCGGGAAATAATAGTACCTTCTCCTTTTCTGCCAAGCTGATTCCACTAGATTTTGCGAAATTAGGATGGTGCTGTCTAGGTGGCATGTTTTTATTTTTGGTTGTCCTGAATGTGTTTCTGATGTGGGATAAGATTAAATATCGGTGCAGGGACAGTTGTAGGTGTTATGCAGCCACCTCAGATCCTACAGTGTGTACTGCCGCTACAGCCACTAAACCCACTGAAACCTCAGCAGCCTGCACCACCCCAAGATGGCCACTGCAGCTACTCAGACTCTCAGCACTCCCACAACAGCCACTGCATCTACTCAGACCCCAGCATCTATCGAATCTGTACCAATTGCTCCTGTAACCAGGAAGAAATACCAAAAGAAATCAGCTCGTGAAGAGAAGGATGATGACTCGGAGCCTTCTAAGACAGAGCCATCATATGACCCAGGTGAGGGCAGAGTTAGGGCCTGACACAGATGGGGGTTTCCTCGATCATCCTTTTAAAGTAGACCCATCACAGAAGAAAGGTCCTTCTAAAGCAGAACTATCACAAGAGGAGGACTTGGACGTAGAGATAACCTACCACTCCTTATCCCTGAAGGGCCTGAGAAATATAAGGAAAGACTTCAGCCGTTATGACGGTGAGCCTATTATTACCTGGTTGCTCCGATGCTGGGATAATGGGGCAGATAGCATGCAATTAGATGGCAGAGAAGCCAGACAGTTGGGATCCCTGTCCGGAGATGGTGGTATTGATAAGGCGCTCGCAAGAAAGTCAAACACTATCAGTCTCTGGAGGCGACTCTTGTCAGCTGTAAAGAGCAGGTATCCCTATAAAGATGATGTTATGAGCCACCTAAGCAAATGGACCACTACAGAAAAAGGTATTAACTACCTTAGAGAACTAGCTGTGCAAGAGATCATTTATAGACACCCACGGGACATTGTAGATCCTGTAGATCCTGATGAAGTGGAATGCAACCGATCCATGTTCCGGAAGCTTGTGAAGAATGCTCCACCGACATATACCCATACATTGTCAATATTAGTCTGGGGAGAAGATGATATGGCACGTTCTACTGTGGGTAAAATGGCTAACTGTATGCGACAGTATGAAGATAGTATTTCTTCCCCACTGCAGACCCGCATCTCGGCTGTGGAAAAACTGACTAAGGAAAACAAGGACTCATTTAAACAACTGTCAGACAAACTGTCCAAGATCGAGAATAAACTTGACTCTCTACCTACACAGGTGCGCGTTGCAGCTGTTAGGAGAAAACGTTCTCCTACAGGACCAGCTCAAAGGAAACAGAACACATCACGAGGTATCCTGTGGTTTGCCCTGCGTGGTTATGGGGAGGACATGAGCAGATGGCATGGACAACCTACCAGTACCCTACAGGCACGAGTATGTGAGTTGCAAGCTAAAAGAAATACCAGAGAGAATTTTTCTAGAAGGATGGCTGCTCCAGTTACCAGTGAGCAGGACCCCAGCCAGGGTAGATGGGCCTCAAATCCCTTTTTCCCAAGTGTGAATAGGAGAAATGAAGGTCCGGTCCCTGTGAGCAGCACAAATCCATTTCTTAATTAGGGGGGCCCTGCCTCCAGCCAGGTGGAGGAGAGGGACAACTGAGTTTATTGGACTGTGTGGATTCGATGGCCTGGCACATTAAAACCACAAAGGTATCGAGCCTTGGTAGACACTGATGCACAGTGCACCCTCATGCCATCGGATCATAAAGGGGCAGAATCTATCAGTATTTCAGGAGTAACAGGAGGATCTCAAGTGTTATCTGTATTGGAGGCCGAAGTGAGCCTAACTAAAAATGAATGGAAAAAGCACCCCATTGTGACTGGCCCAGATGCTCCGTGCATCCTTGGCATAGACTTCCTCAAGAGAGGGTATTTTAAGGACCCAAAAGGGTATAGATGGGCCTTTGGTATAGCAGCTGTAGAGACTGAGGACATTAAACAGCTGTTTACCTTGCCTGGCCTCTCAGAAGATCCTTCTGTTGTGGGGTTGCTGAAGGTCGAAGAACAACAGGTGCCAATTGCTACTGCCATGGTGCACCGACGACAATATCGCACCAATCAAGACTCCCTGATCCCCATTCATAAACTGATTAGACAATTAGAAAATCAAGGAGTGATTGGCAAGACTCGCTCACCCTTTAATAGTCCTATATGGCCAGTGCGAAAGTCTGATGGAGAATGGAGACTAACTGTGGACTATCGTGGCCTAAATGAAGTTACGCCACCGCTGAGTGCTGCTGTGCTAGACATGCTAGAACTTCAATACGAACTGGAGTCAAAGGCAGCCAAGTGGTATGCCACTATAGATATTGCTAATGCATTTTTCTCTATTCCTTTGGCACCAAAGTGCAGGCCACAGTTTGCTTTTACCTGGAGAGGTATCCAGTATACCTGGAATCGACTGCCCCAGGGGTGGAAACACAGTCCTACTATTTGCCATGGACTGATCCAGACTGCACTAGAAAAGGGTGGAGCTCCAGAACATTTGCAATACATTGATGACATCATTGTGTGGGGTGATACAGCAGCAGAAGTTTTTGACAGAGGGGAGAAAATAATCCAAATTCTTCTGAAAGCTGGTTTTGCCATAAAAAGAGGCAAGGTCAAGGGACCTGCCCGGGAGATCCAGTTTTTAGGGATTAAATGGCAAGATGGGCGTCGCCAGATCCTGATAGAGGTGATCAACAAAATAACAGCTATGTCCCCACCAACTAACAAAAAGGAAACACAAGCCTTCTTAGGCGTTGTGGGTTTCTGGAGAATGCATATTCCAGATTACAGCCAGATTGTACGCCCTCTTTATCAAGTGACCAGAAAGAAGAATGATTTTCAGTGGGGCTCTGAACAACGACAGGTTTTTGAACAGATTAAACAAGAGATTGTGCATGCAGTAGCCCTTGGACCAGTCCGTACGGAACAAGATGTTAAAAATGTGCTCTACACCTCAGCTGGGGACAATGGTCCTACCTGGAGCCTCTGGCAGAAAGTGCCAGGGGAGACTTGAGGTCGACCCCTAGGATTTTGGAGCCGAGGATACAAGGGTTCCGAGGCCAATTACACCCCAAATGAAAAAGAGATACTGGCAGCATATGAAGGAGTTAGAGCTGCTTCAGAGGTAATTGGTACTGAAGCACAACTTCTCCTAGCACCTCGATTACCAGTACTAGGCTGGATGTTCAAGGGTAAGGTTCCCACTACCCATCATGCAACTGATGCTACATGGAGTAAATGGATTGCATTAATTACACAGAGGGCTCGAATAGGAAACCCTAATCGCCCAGGAATCTTAGAAGTGATCATGGACTGGCCAGAAGGCAAAGACTTCGGAATGCCACCAGAAAAGGAGGTGACACATGCTGAAGAAGCCCCACCATATAATGAACTACCAGAGGATGAGAAGCAGTATGCCCTGTTCACCGATGGATCCTGCCATCTTGTAGGAAAGCATCGGAAGTGGAAAGCTGCTGTATGGAGTCCCATACGACGAGTCACAGAAGCCACAGAAGGACAAGGTGAATCGAGTCAATTTGCAGAGGTAAAAGCCATCCAGCTGGCTTTAGACATTGCTGAGCGAGAAAAGTGGCCAAGGCTGTATCTTTATATTGACTCATGGATGGTAGCAAATGCCTTGTGGGGGTGGTTAAAGCAGTGGAAGCGAAGCAACTGGCAGCGCAAAGGTAAACCTATTTGGGCTGCTGAATTGTGGCAAGATATTGCTGCTCGGCTAGAGAAACTAGTCGTGAAGGTACGTCATGTAGATGCTCACGTACCTAAAAGTCGGGCAACTGAGGAACATCGAAACAACCAACAAGCGGATCAAGCTGCTAAAGTGTTCCAAATAGATTTGGACTGGGAACATAAAGGTGAACTATTTTTAGCTCGGTGGGCTCATGACACTTCAGGTCATCAAGGGAGAGATGCAACATACAGATGGGCTCGTGACCGAGGGGTGGACTTAACTATGGACTCTATTGCACAGGTTATCCATGATTGTGAAACATGCGCCGCAATTAAGCAAGCCAAACGGTTACAACTTTTGTGGTATGGGGGGCGGTGGTTGAAATATAAATATGGGGAGGCCTGGCAAATTGACTATATCACACTCCCTCAAACCCGCCAGGGTAAACGCCATGTGCTTACCATGGTGGAGGCGACCACCGGATGGTTGGAAACATACTCTGTGCCCCATGCCACTGCCCGGAACACTATTCTGGGCTTTGAAAAGCAAATCTTGTGGCGACACGGCACACCAGAGAGAATTGAGTCGGACAATGGGACTCATTTCAAAAACAGTCTCATAGACAACTGGGCCAAAGAGCATGGCATCGAATGGGTATATCACATCCCCTATCATGCACCAGCCTCTGGGAAAATTGAACGGTATAATGGGCTGTTAAAAACTACCCTGAAAGCAATGGGGGGTGGAACCTTTAAAAACTGGGATAAGCATCTGGCACAAGCTACCTGGTTAGTTAACACCAGGGGATCTATCAATCGAGCTGGCCCTGCTCAGTCAGACCTTCTACATACAGTAGAAGGGGATAAAGTCCCTGTGGTGCATGAAAGGAATCTATTGGGAAAAACTGTCTGGATTCTTCCTGCAACGGGCAAAGGTAAACCCATTCGTGGGATTGCTTTTGCTCAGGGACCTGGATGTACCTGGTGGGTGATGTTGCAAGATGGTGAAGTCCGATGTGTCCCTGAAGGTGATCTGATCCTGGGTGAGACTACTTAATTCTGAACTGTATGTTGTTGCTGCATAATACTAATAGTGTTCATAAGTGTCTTTCAGGTAAGACAGTGGTGATGAGACCGGAGCTAGCTGCAAGTGGCGTCCAGTAACCTCCTCGAGACTGACATTTTGGACCTGCAACCCGTGGGCATGAACTGTGACAAAACTCATACCATGTCTCCTGCCCTGACAGATTGCTAGCCAGATGTAAACCCACAATCCTGAACTAAATGAACTTGATGAACTTTTTGCATAAAGATGAATCATAAATTAGTGATATGTGTACATATATTTGAAAATGAAAAGGTAGTGGTGATCTGTGTATGATGTGAATGGTATGGAATAAGGGGTGGAATGTCCTGGTTTGGCCCAAACCAGGCCAATTAGTCTTAGAGAAACCAAGGTCACTGCTAAATTCCTCACTGCTTATGAGTGAAGAGCCAAAGGGGGGTTGCACCTGCAGGGAGGAACAGACAGGGCAGGTGGCCCAGAATTGACCAACGAGGTATTCCATCCCATACACGTCATTCTCACTTTCCTATTTATCACTAACCCACTGCCTCCTGGAGGTGGGGCCCAGGAGGGATGGCCCTCCTGTCTCCCACTGATTGGTACCAGCTTTGCCAATTCTCCAGTTAAAAGCCTGCAGGTGTGATGGCAGGGGGAGCTACTGCATTTTCCCCTCTGCCCATGCTGGGGGGAGCAACTCTGCCTGAGGAGGATTTCCAAGCTCTCGATCGTGGTTTTGTATATATTTGTATATATTTGATTATTTCTATTATTCTTATTATACTCTTTTTCATTATTATAATTTATTAAAACTGTTTTAACTTTCCAACCCGTAAGTCTCTCTCCCTTTTCCCTTTCCCTTAGGGTGTGGGGGGGAGAGGGTTAACAGAGAGCGTCTGCCACTGGGTTAATAGCTGGCCCAGCTTTAAACTGTGACAAGAGACTACTTCCACACATCCTATGGAAATTACCAAGACAAGGATAGGATGATTGCAAAAAGACAGGTGTGGTGGGTTAACCTTGGCTGGCTGCCACCCAGCCGCTCTGTCACTCCCTCTCTTCCTCAGGACGGGGGGAGAAAATAACATGAAAAGGTCATGGATCAAGATAAGGACAGGGAGATCACTCACCAATTACCATCATGGGCAAATCAGACTCGACTTGGGAAAGATTAATTTAATCTATTGTCAATTAATAACAAAGTAGGTGCAGGGGGATGGGGAATAGGGTTTGCGGTCAGTCCTTAACACTTGTCTCTACCATTCCTTTCTCCTCATGCTCTTCCCTTGCTCCAGCATGGGTCCTTTCCAGGGGTTACAGTCCTTCAGGAGCAAACCGCTCCAATGCGGGTCCCCCACGGATCACAGGCCATGCCAGAAAACCTGCTCCTGCATGGGCTTCTGTCCACGGGCCATAGCTCCTGCCAGGAGCCTGCTCCAGCATGGGCTTTCCATGGGCTGCAGCTTCTTTCAGGATATGTCCACTTGCTGCAACCTGGGGTCCTCTACAGGCTGCAGCGTGGATATCTAGTCCAACATGGTCCTGCATGGGTTGCAGTGGAACAACTTGCATCACCACCAGCTGTATCTGAATCTCTGCTCTGGCACCTCGAGCACCTCCTCCTCCTCATTCTTCACTGACCTTGGTGTCTGTAGGTCTGTTTCACATTTTTTCATTCTTTTCTCACAGCTGCTGCACAGTGTTTTTTATGCTTTCTTAAACAGGTTATCAGAGGGATGTCACCAGCATCACTGGTGGGCTCAGCTTTGGCCAGTGGTGGGTCTGTTTTGGAGCTGACTGGGACTGGCTATGTCCAACATGGTGGCAGCTCCTGGTGTCTTCTCACAGGGGCCACCCCTGCAGCCTCACCCTACTTCTGCCAAAACCTTGTCACATAAACATGATGAAACAGGACACTTGTGAGTTCAGGATCTAAGCCAAATGAAAGTTTATACCTTATGCTCATCCATCTACAATGATCAGGAGTGTTCAATGATTAGGTTTTGTTTTAAATATCTTCCAGGCTGCAGAAAATTACAATTACATAATCGTAATTTATAAAAGCAGAATATCAACAAATAACACACTGTACAATAACCTGAAATGTCTTACCAGGTAGCTTAGACATAGAGAGGGAAATACATGAAAATGATACTAAATGAAGAGAAATTAAAATAACATTACTCTGAAAGACCACTCAGAGAATTTGCTGAGGTGTCAATTAAACCAGTTATAAAATTTATATGAACCTGCATGGAACAAGGGTTTGGGCCTCCAAATTTGCTTGAGGCAAGGATGTGGGGCAAGACACATGCTGAAAACACTTTGCAGAGTATGATGGAGTTTCACAACAGCCAGGGCGGGCTGAATTGCTAAACAGATCTCATTTTGTAGGTGTGGGAAGTACTGTGTGAAACTAGTAGTCTTAAATTATGGTTTAGAACATTTTCTTAGGCTAAATCTTCGGGGACAATAAGGGTAATAGTGGAGTTTTTTCGAAGGTATAGATTGTGCTGCCTTTGTTTGTGACATTAACCTTGTTATACTGAAGATGGGTTTTAGTCAGCTCTAGGCTACATCTCCACAATACTTGGTAAGTTCTGGGCAATGATCTCAACTAAATATCATTGTAATTAAAAACAAGAAATGGCCTGACAGAACAGAAAGTCTTTTTTTACTGTTCTTGGCTTGCTCTACCCAATTCTTCATCCTCATGACGATCCATGTAACCGAGGGAGGACAAAGGCAGCTTGTACTTGACACATGACTGGAATAACCAAGAGTTTGGGAAGAAAGTTTTTTATTTGTCTTACCTCCAAATTTGGTGCCTCCTGAGTGATGTGTTTCCAAACACAAAGCCTGACAGTTGTGAATGTTTATGCTGAAGACATTAATCTTAATTTCTGTTTTTCCTTAAAAATAGTTTATGCCCTTTAATGGTCTGGTGGCCTTCTTTAAGAAGTTCATTAATTAAACATAATCCTATATTAGCCCATGTATAAAGACTGATGGAATTAGAATAATGTAAATAATTTACATTTTCTTCAGAGTGTGTCCTGTAGTATTTTGCTGGAGGAAGTGAAGCACAGAATCACAGAATATTAGGGATTGGAAGGGACCTCGTGTTGACGCGGAGGTTACAGGACACTGCTACACAATCAGTATGATCAAGCAAATGCCGTTTATTAGCCGTTACGCACAGATTAATATAGCAATTCTATCTCCTTATCACGCTCCTACTCGTATATGATTGGTAATTAGTAGCTATCACGCTCCCTTAGCATGCTTATGATTTGTTAAAGCCCTTTGTCCACGCTCCTTGACGTCTCCTCGTACATCCTCTTTTGTGTTCTGCTCCGAGTCATGTACACAGTTTTTGCTTCCTCTTATACCAGTTCTTTCCAGTCGACTCAACCGCAAACAACCTTCATGTTCCTTCTTCAAGGTCAGTTCATAGGCCCCTGCTACATGATTCTTGTCATGCAGCCAGGTCCTCATTTCTTGCAGCCTTTTACATCTCACTCAGGAGGTAACCATTCTCTTCCAGAAACCCCTCCACAACCTCGAAAGATCATCTAGTCCAATCCCCCTGCCGGAACAGGATTACCTAGATCATATCACACAGGAACACATCCAGGCGGGTTTTGAATGTCTCCAGAGAAGGAGACTCCACAACCTCCCTGGGCAGCCTGTTCCAGTGTTCAGTCACCCTCACCGTAAAGAAGTTTTTCCTCATATTTAAGTGGAACCTCCTGTGTTCCAGCTTACACCCATTGCCCCTTGTCCTGTCAAGGGATGTCACTGAGAAGAGCCTGGCTCCATCCTCATGACACTTGCCCTTTACGTATTTATAAACATTAATGAGGTCACCCCTCAGTCTCCTCTTCTCTAAGCTAAAGAGACCCAGCTCCCTCAGCCTCTCCTCATAAGGGAGATGTTCCACTCCCTTAATCATCTTCGTGGCTCTGTGCTGGACTCTCTCTAGCAGTTCCCTGTCCTTCTTAAACTGAGGTGCCCAGAACTGGACACAATATTCCAGATGCGGCCTCACCAGGGCAGAGTAGAGGGGGAGGAGAACCTCTCTTGACCTGCTAACCACACCCCTTCTAATACACCCCAGGATGCCATTGGCCTTCCTGGCCACAAGGGCACACTGCTGGCTCATGGTCATCCTCGCAAGCAATTTATGACTGGCAGGACTTTCAGTTTATAAGCGAGGATTCCTCAGAGAGCTGGAGAGAATAAACAGAAATGTTTGTTTCTCTATAGGAAATTCATAGGAAATATAAGCAGAATACAAAGCTAGGTAATAAATTATCCATTTAGAAAATATACCAGTTGTCAATGCAAGAAAATGCTTCAAAATGTTCCTTAAACACTGCCAGGGAAGGGGCATCCACAACTTCTCTGAACAACCTGTTCTGGCATCTCACTGCCCTCACAGTAAAGAATTTCTTCCTAATATCTAATCGAAATCTACCCTCTTTCTGTTTAATATCATTCCCTCTCATCCTATCACTACATGCTGTTGCAAAAAGTCCCTTCCCTGCTTTCCTGTAGGCCCGCTTCAGGTACTGGAAGGCTGGTAGAAGATCTCGCCAGATCCTTCTCTTCTCCAGGCTGAACCGCGCCAAGTCTCTCAACCTCTCTTCATAGGAGAGGTGCTCCAGCCCTCTGATCATCTTTGTGGCCCTTTTCTGGACTCACTTCAACATCTCCATGTCCTTCTTATGTTGGGGGCCCCAGAGATGAACGCTCCATGATCTTGCCAGGCACAGAGGTGAGACTGACTGGCCTGTAGTTCCCTGGGTCTTTCTTTTTCCCATTCTTGAAGATGGGGGTTATGTTTCCCCTTTTCCAGTCAGTGAGAACTTCACCAGACTGCCACGACTTCTCAAAAATGATGGATAGCAGCTTAGTAACTTCATCTGCCAGTTTCCTCAGGACCCGTGGATGCACCTCATCAGGTCCCATGGACTTGTGCACCTTCAGGTTCCTTAGAAGGTCTTGAACCTGACCTTCTGCTACAGTGGGCAGTTCTTCATCCTCCCAGTCCCTGCGTCTGCCTTCTGCTACTTGGGTGGTGAGGCTAGAGCACTTGCTGGTGAAGACTGAGGCAAAGAAGTCGATGAGTACCTCAGCCTTCTCCTTATCCCGGGTAACCAGCTCTCCTGTTTTCTTCTGGAGAGGGCCCACATTTTCCCTAGTCTTCCTGTTATCACTGACATACCTATAGAAGCATTTCTTGTTACCCTTGACATCCCTGGCCAGATTTAATTCTATCAGGGCTTTAGCTTTTCGAACGTGCTCCCTGGCTACTCGGACAATTTCTCTGTGTTCCTCCCAGGCTACCTGCCCTTGCTTCCACCCTCTGTAGGCTTCCTTCTTGTGTCTGAGTTTATCCAGGAGCTCCTTGTTCATCCATGCAGGCCTCCTGGAGTTTTTGCCTGGCTTCCTCTTTGTTGGGGTGCAGATGTCTGAATCTGAGAAAATCATAGGCCTTGACATAACTACATCTTTATTAGTTGTACCTGGAGCAAAAGGCAGCTAGTGTACACAGCACAGAAATAACTAACCTTTGACTGGAGGACATGAAGATGAGTGGTCCTTCCTTGCAATCCATATAAGGTCTGATCTCAAGTAGGGCTTTAACTGATAATGATGTTTATCTATTACTTATAGCAAGATATGAAGTAGCAGAATTTTCTTAGCCACTTTATTGTTTTCATTGATAAATATTAATAGTGTCATGTATACATTTTCCCTCAAGATGACTTCAGGGTTTAACGCCTGCTTTCAAAAAGTAGGAAATAATGGGCATAAAATTCACACATATCAACCTCTTTAAAAGATAAGCCTTTTAGCTACTTCCAAAAACAAGTTTCAAGTGTCCAAACCAAACATGCAATTGGAATGCTAAGGTTGAGGACAATAAGACCCTTTAATATGCATGAATGCTTTTAGGTGCCATACTAATGCTTTGCATTACTGTTTAAGTTAGCTGGTACCTCCAGTGAAAGAACACTATTACATGCATGTCCTTCTACAACCCTGGAACACTGTAAGCAATAAAATTAGAAATATTCTTGGCATTCCTGTTATTAAACGTAATGAATAAAATCATAGGCTGCTTTAATTCAGATATTTTCCCTATTTTGAGCACTTGATTGTGGAAACATGATGTTTCTTTTTTTTCCTTTTGTTTCTAGTTATCTTTTTTTTTTCTAATGCAGGAAGGTTGTATTATTTCCTAAAACTCCAAATAATTTACCTGAAAGCAAAGAGATTTCTTTATATGGAATCTTATTAGCATCTATCTGGATTGATTTTCATCAGGACTGGCATTTGTAGGTATAGTGGTTTGTATTGCTTGAGGTAACTGTGAAGCAGCAGCAGGATGCCATCCTCTGCATGCTCAGCAGTAAAAGCGAAATAGGAAGAGGTGACGATCTGGGGTTTGATTCCAGATGAGGGAAAGAAGTGTTCTATAATAAATCACAGAATCACAGAATCACAGAATGTTAGGGATTGGAAGGGACCTCGAAAGATCATCTAGTCCAATCCCCCTGCCGGAGCAGGATTACCTAGATCATATCACACAGGAACACATCCAGGCGGGTTTTGAATGTCTCCAGAGAAGGAGACTCCACAACCTCTCTGGGCAGCCTGTTCCAGTGTTCGGTCACCCTCTCCGTAAAGAAGTTTTTCCTCATATTTAAGTGGAACCTCCTGTGTTCCAGCTTGCACCCATTGCCCCTTGTCCTGTCAAGGGATGTCACTGAGAAGAGCCTGGCTCCATCCTCATGACACTTGCCCTTTACATATTTAAATAAAGGAGGAACTTTCTTCTCCACTCATCTCCACCCTAGTCCTGGCACTGGCTCTTGGCTCTAGTTGCCTTGTTCGTGGGATGCTTGTCAATGCTTACCTCTACACTAGTAAATGAAACAGGGCCAGAACTCAGGTCTAAGCACTATCCTGGGACTGTCTGTGCTGATTAATTGCTAGCATTCTCTCTGGCATGGTTCTGGCCAGACATCAAACCATCGTGGACAACACTCAGGGTTCAGGGAGCAGTACATGGGCCAGGGACTCTTCTGCAGGGACTCTGGATGAAGCCACTCTGTTTTGAATGAAAAGATGTCTAGTCATATCTTGACATGCCATACTACTGTTCTCCAGGGCCAGAGAATGAACTCTGTGCACCTTTCCAAAGTGTAAAAGGCTGGTTTTTAAATCGCTAAATTTAGTCTGGTTTATTTTAGTTGGAGTGGTTTAAGGAGCACTCACACAATCAACCATCTATGTACCAGAGGCAATGATAGTGCCTGGTGTGGGAGCTGTAGTAAACAGTTAGCAATGACTCAGTTGCCCAGATGATAACACTCTTTCCAGCAGAATGACATGATCCCCCAAAAAACACATTTCTATGTAGCCTAAATTCCAAGGTGAACCGCATATACCTGAGGATTTTAGAGCTCTTAAAAACCAATCCATAAACAGTATTTAAAGAGAAATGAAGTAGTGTTTTCTTACCACATAAATGTCTAACTTCCATCCTGTGATCACTATAACATTTACATTAAAGAGAGAATTGAGCAGTTTGTGTTGTCTATTGTTCAGAGATTGTTCTTAATGGAGATTGTCTTTAACGGTGTCCTGTTAGGTAAGCCACCTACTTGGGGTTCTTATCAAATATTTATTCGTTAATAATTCATAAAATGTGTCACTTGCTACAGCTGTTTATGAGTAGACAGGTGTGTCTGATGAGGAGGGACAACACACAAATCTACATTATTATTATTTTTATTTAATCTCTAACTTGTTCAAGCTAGTAATTTGCAAGCATGTCTTAATGACTGACATTGCAGTGTCCCCAGACTGGATACTTTTGAACACTGACGGAAATCTGCAGTGCCTCCACTGACCTAGATGGAACCAAACAGATCTGTATGCACTGAGGAATTCTTCCTTTTGCCCTTTATTTTTACAGTGTCTCTCAGCCACAAGGGGCTTGCTCTCTAATAACATCTTCAGGAACTGAGGAGGAAAATGAAGGTTTGAACATGTTTTTCCTCATACAATTTGCTCTGTCTGTGTATTTTGCCTTGTGACTGCAAAGACACAGATAGTTAAAGGACCCAAATGATGTGTGTGTGCAGGTATAAGCATGGGGAAACAGCAAGAATAAGATAGGGAACATCTCTGAATGCTAGAAAAATTAATGATGAGTCCAAAAGTCACATTAGCAATATCAGGTTAAGTTAGATCTGTAAAAACAAATCCCATAAAACATTACTTCCATTAAAACTTATCGTAAGCATAATTGAAGACATTTAACAATCCAGTATAGTGAACATCCAGTCTTCTACAGATAATTACCACTTGGATGAACCATTGTTTATGGTTATCAAGTAATTATTCAAGTGTACAGCTTTGGATACGTAAATGTTCTGTGCCTCCTGATGAAGATCAGGTTAAATGCTAAATATACACAATGTAATATTCAATTCACTTAGCTATTCTGGAGTGATAATAATCACTAAGGGAAATGGTTGGTTTTCTGCTTTCTTTACCATCTTTTTTTATGCAAAGGAAAAATACTACATTAGTAGGTTTCACTAAATTTTATGAGTAACACTTCCCTTTTTCCCAGGGATAACAGGTGACACATAAAATAAAATAATAAAAGTTGTGTTCGAGGTAATCAAAAGAATTGAAAGAAGAGCTCTCAATGAAACAAAGTACTGATTCTTTCTGTGATGGTCGTGTTTGTCCCTCAGTTCTCCTTGATTGTTACTTTTGGGTTTATTTGTTTTATTTTTTCTAAAATGCTTTACCTCTGGTTAGCAAACAAGTAACATCCCTCAAAGATTAAGATACTATTTCTTGATATCAGTATATTGTTCTCAACTAACCCAGACTGATAGGCTTCTCATTCTTCAGTGCTACCATTCTGGTGTGACCTTTCTTTACCCTAGAACCTGGGACTTAGCAGTCGACATACTCTCAAGGGGTATTCAACTTGTATATTATTTGTTTTTGTTTTCATTGTTACAAAGAAGTAGGTATTATTTTGTCAATCAGTTAATGTTTAAGGCTCACTGTCAGGCACAGAAATCTAATGCAGACAAGCCTGAGAGTTTATATCTTGGTATACATGATTTGTGTTCCTGCACTTGAATTTTAATTTAGTAACCCCCCGAGTAAAGCATAGTTTTTATCATTTTGGAGGAACAAGGAAGAGAAATCAGCACAAATCTATACACACATATATAAAGTGTAGTTGACCTGCCTCTTGGCTTCCTCTTTTTTATGTATCCAGACACCCACATGAGCACACATCCTTTAAGGTAGGAGTGGTGTGTCCAGTCAGTCCATCAATGTCCTATTATGCAGATGTCATTAAGCTACTTTAAGAAGTGCTCCTTACACCTTAAGATATCATTCTTACTAAAGACATCCTGGACAATAACTACAGTTAAAATCACAAGGTCATAGAGTTCTACATTTTTTACAAGCCAAGCATCACCATGAATGTTTTTCGTTAGATTTAGAACAGAATTATAAACTTTGTGGAAACTAGAGAAACTCATAAAAATATAAATGTAAACATTAGAACAAATTAGCATGGCTTATCTTAGAAAATCGTGTAATTAGCTGTACTTCTCAGCTTTAGGCTAGCCATACTTTATTTGCATAGAAACACAGGATTTAGCTTTTTGAAAGACAGAGTTAAGAAAAAGTTGCATCATTTATTTTCTTGTCTTTCTCCAAATCAGTCAATGCTATGGTATGTTTCAAGTCATTCAATATCCAGTGAATCATTTTTATCATATCTTACCATAAAGGTTCTAGTATTATCTTATTCACATGCATAGCTGAAACTGAGTATTTTTTACAAAAAGAGAGCAATTTTATTGATTAGAATAATTTTGCCCAGACTAGCAAGTACTTTTGAAAGAAATTTCTGTGCTACATTTGAGAATGAATGCCACAGCAATGATCAGAGAACAATAACATATATCTTCCTTCCTTTTCAAATTAAACTATTCTCTTCATAATCAAACAAAGGTCCCATTAAACACAATGGAAGTTCTGATTTGAAAAAGGAAGGAAAGGAAGATAAGGTCTGGAGTGAGTAATTTGTTTAAGGTGAAAACAGTCAAGTAGAAGACATCGCTGAGAAATTGTAACTGGGGTCTTTCACATATGGATTGCACGTGGAGGAAAGCAGGAATAAATGAGCAATACCCTGGCAAGAGTGTCTGCCACCAACCCTAAAAACAGGGCTTCTGGGACTGAAACAACAGCATGACAGACCAGCATCTTGTCCCTTCGCAGAAGAAGGAATGTCTTCTTCCCCTAGTCGTTCCTTGAGGATATGGGGACTTGCCCTCCTCTTCGTCCTCTCTCAGCTCTGCCTGCTTGAAGAACATGAGAGGAAAAGGAGTAGGAAGGAGAATAAAAAATAGAGGAAGGATGACAAAGCTTCCTAAATCTGTAATCAGAGTGCATCAACGCTTCTTGTGTGCAGGTACAAATGAACACCTAAAGCAAGGGTATGGAGACAATTTTTAACTGTCTGAGCAGACCTATGACCTAGTCTTAGACAACAGTATGTCTCAGGGCTGAAAGTGATGAAGTTCACAAAATGGCCATCTGGGCTCAAGCTAAAGCCAGATCTTGAACACCTACCCACAATGATAAGCATTCTGGTCTTCAAGCTGGTAAGCTCAAGGCAGTGTGACACTTTTTGGGGAAGACTACTTATTTTGAGCAAGATGGCTTGGATCTGTCTCTCGTGAAAGCTTAATTGTTCAAACTACTGGTTATAAAATTCCCAGATCTTCAGCTAACCCCTCAATTTTCTGTAAGCAGCAATTACCCATACATACAGAAAGAGCTAATGACTTACCACCTCTCCTTTGATAACACGTTGCTTTCTTCCACTGTTTCACAACTACTCCCTTCTCCTCTATTATTTCAGTAGCATAAGTTAAAATTAAAGCAGTTGTTTTCAGCTTCCACCTGTCTTGAAGGTTCTAGTTTCTATTTCAGATTTGTGTTGAAAAGTTCATTCATGTTTCCCAGCTACCCTGTGTTGTAATGAAAGCCAATTACCTCTTCTTATAAGCCCCAGCTTGATGAAAGAAATTATGGAGGTTCAAGGCCTAAAGAGTTACCTGAATGGGCATAAGGCTGCACTGTCATTGAAAATTTCAGAGTAAGGTCAGATTTTTCTGAATGAGAATTGAAAGGTCTTATTTCATGTCAACTTGCTTGGAAGTAAATTGGAAGCTACTTTTCCCAAAGAACACGACAGGAGGCATCTAATTTGGAAAAGTGGTACCAAGACTCTGCATCAGGCTGAGGCGACCAATTTGTATCCTACTTGACCCATGTCATTTGGGATTATAAGGAGAAAAGCATTACAGAAACCTTGACTTTCTCTTCTATTGATAGTTGCAGCATAATACTAAAAATAGCCATATATTCAGATATCTGCAGTATGAATTGTTCGTGGGACTAATGTTTTGGAGGTCTTTTTTCTTCATGGCTGAGACATACCCAGATTTTGGTAAGCCATATGTTGAATGAAAGAATATCGAACTCTTTCCAAACTGCAGGAATAGTAATTCCATCAGTTAATAACGAGAGAAGAAATAACACGTACTGAGCAAGGCTAGCAGAGTAATTATCAACTTTTAATAAAGCTAAAGTAGAGGATAATAGATGACTCATTTAAAATGAAATTATATATTTTTTCCACCAATGAGAACGAGTTTCTGGACAATACCACCACATATGAATGTGAGCACATTTGCCCACATTCTCTTTAATGTAAATCATTGCTGACAATGACACTAACAATATAGCAGGAACATTCTCTATCTGCTTAATGGATGAAATTCAGTTTGTGCACAGGGCCTGAATAGGGCTAGGCAAGAAATACGACCATTGCAATTTTAGATAATGAAATAACGAGGGATTCAGAATATACTCAGACAATGCAGGCCCAAATTCCTCTTGAATCTGATATGCTACTAGTCAAACACTTTATTTTTGAAATACAGTTTTCTGAATTTATACTGTGGGCAGGTAGCTGACACAGCAAAGCAAATTAATTGATGTATGTTACGTGTTGCTGTAAATTGTCCCTAAACCTCAGGAGCTGAGCATAAATATGTCCGCAAAAGGAGGGATTACACCATTTTTCCTTCACAGAGCTTTATTTTGGGTTTTTGGAACAGCCTTTTCAGCCAGGATTTAAATATTAGACTGTGCTGAGCACCTCGTATAAAACTTTTAACTCCTGTTGAAGCCAAAGCTGTTGAGAGGAGTCAACAGCACAGGGAAGTGCAGACCAGGAGCTGATTCACATTTTACCTGACTGGTTCTGAGAGGGCTATTTCTGAGAGGACTCATCTGCTACTGACCTCCTGAGGAGGTGAGGACATGGCTGTGTAACACAGCATGGACCTTCGCAAGGAGCTTGAATGCGTGGCGGGCTGGAGGAATATTCAAATGTTCACAGAAATGGGCCTCTTCTGAAAACAGTATTAATGACATTTTCTTTAAATACTATTATTCATCAGCACTGAAGGAAAAATGGTCTCTTAACTCAGACATATATTTCCTTTCTTGTCTCAGTTGTATTTGGCTTGTTGCATAACATAGTTTTTAAAATCTCTTTTATTTCTGGAAAAGAAGAATTACCTTACACTGTTTTCCTTATAGCTGTTTTTTAAGATACACTAAAAGTTTCAAAAGCCTTGCTTTTTTCATTGAAATTTGTTTTTTTCTTTAATTGAGATTCATACTTAGCAAATAGTAATAATGTTGTGCTTTTGTTTGTATTATGGAAATTATATAGACAATAAATTTGAGATGCATAAAAGAGCTTTGAAATAAATGCAGCTGGACACATTTTCAAATATTTCCCCCATGCTTAAAAACTGAAAATTTGTAAAACAAGATGTTAAAATGTTAATGATCTAGCACAATAAAAAAAAATGAAAGAACCAATCCCATTATAATGGAGATTCTATACTGTAAGGAGCTCTGGAAATTGTAAAATATCCATTCACACGCTTTCGGTGTAACGGATGTGAAACCTTAATTGAGTCCACAGCATATCACTTCCTGCATAGCTTACTATATTGATATTTCCCTGCACAAGCTCAGCTAGCTTCTTTCAAGGTTAAGCCTAGCACTGGCTTAATTCTAAGCCACATCAAATTTGTTTCTGATATATGTTCATGAAGTCAGTGGAATTACATTAGTGTAAACTTGGTGTAAGAGCTGTGGCTCACGCCCTTAAATTTAAGTGCTAGTATATGTTAAATATTTTAGAATAGTTTTAGCTGATTGTTTATGAGGGAATTCTAAGGGCATTGGCTTGCTGAAAGATATTTAATTTCCAACACTAGTGTCAAAAACTTTCCATGACATTCAGTCTTTTGAGCTAAAATTATTTTCTTCACGGGTTCATATATATTGAAATTGAAAAAAATATTTCTCTCTTTCCACTACATGACTTTGTTTTGAGAAGAATCGTAACCACAGAAGAGTTCACAGTCAGAAAATGGCTGAAATTTAAATCTGAATGTGGATACAGGAAGTGGAGTTCATGAAAACTGCTTCTTACTTGGTGCATAAGCATTGGTTTACCTTCTCACCTTTTTAAAAACTACAGAAGGTATGTCTGTCTACAGCCAATAACTTTTGTCATAATGTTTAATCCTCTGATACTGCAGTGCATAAACTTTTCTCAAATTCCTGTTATTCCATTCTGAATTGTTAAGATTTTTGTTTCCAGTACTATTCAAATACTATTCAAAGTTTCAGTCTTTTGACACCTATACTTCTGTAATTTCAGGCTTCTGTTTTATTGGTTTTCAGTCCACATTAATTCAATTTTTTTTCAAATTATTGTTGAGTTTATATAAGTCTTTCCCATGCCAATCTGTTTTCTGCCATTCTAAAAGAATGGGTTTACTGCCTTCTTTTCTTTTTTCTTTTTTTTTCTTTTCTTTTGAAAAAACACACAAATCAGGCTATTTTAATCCTTATACGAAAAAAACTTGATAATTCTGACAGTCCTCTTATCCATTTCTGCCTATCTGAATTATTGTTTTCTTGAACAGGATGTTTAAAATTTCACATGACATTCCTAAGGAAGTACCACCACTGTGACATGAGAATTTTTGTGTCTCAAATACAAATACCCCAACTGACGCATCCTGCAGTCTTTTTTTCAGTGTCAAATGGATGGTTCAGTCTTGTGATGGTTAATGTGCTTTTTTTTTTCTCTCCTCTAAATTCCACCTGATGAATTCTCAATTTATAGCCCAAAGTTTTGGATTTGGATGTACATAATGCTTACACTTCGATCTGATATATTTTGTTCTATTTTCATGATTCCTATGCTTAAAGCTATCCCATTTTTTTCCTGAACTGTATTACTATTATTGGTCTCCATTTTACCTGCCACAGAGGTATCATCAGACCATCACCTTTACATACTCTATTGTTCTTACTGCAAACTTCAGTGTGGAATGATATGGACCACTCTACAATTTTGTGGCATTACTTCTCATTCTCCATGAACAGCTTAGCACAGCTGACAGAAGCTGCTGCCACTTTGACTGTTTGCATAAAAAAAAAATGAAATAGTCTCATTGAAACATACACAGCAAAATTCTTGCCACGAAGACCAGGAATAACATGGAAAAACTGCAAGCTGTGCAGCATTCTCTGTGCTCACTTTTCTTGTAAACTGTTTAACATATTGTGGTTTATGTTGTTAAATAGATATAGTATCATAAATATATGTAGTAAATGCAACATAGCTATATTAATGTTCCTATTGGGAACCTAATACTTATATTTCTTGCTTATGATTCCCTAAGACACTCTGGTATATGCTTAATTTTATTTATGTGAGCATTTCCAGTGAAATCATTGAAATTACCTTAGGCAGGAAGTAAACATGTAAAAGTTCCTTTTAAGATCCAGATATTCTGGGAGCCAACTAAGGAATCCATAGCCTGATGCAAAGGTGATGGCCAGCTGATGTTGTAATGCGTTAAACTGAAAGCCTCAACACAAAACAACAACTTATTACATTCTGACACCTATACCTTGGCTCCATAGTTAATTATAATTGATCCGTCAGTCTGAATTTCTTATTTGCTAACTTCAGTTTATAAGCCATATATGAAATAAGCCATATATGTTCCTTTAATCATCGCAAGTTGACACACAGAAGACAGGGTGGTGATTCGAGACAGCCAGCATGACTTCACCAAGGGAAAGTCCTGCCTGACCAACCTAGTGGCCTTCTATGATGGAGTGACTACATCAGTGGACAAGGGAAGAGCTACGGATGTTGTCTATCTGGACTTCTGTAAGGCCTGTGACATGGTCCCCCACAACATCCTTCTCTCTTAATTCAAGAGATATGGATCTGATGGGTGGACTGTTTGGTGGATGAGGAATTGGTTGGATGGTCACATCCAGACAATAATGGTCAAAGGCTCAATGTCCAGATAGAGATCAGTGACAATTGGTATCCCTCAGTGCTCTGTATTGGGACAAGTACTGTTTAATACCTTCAACAATGACATAGACACTGGGATCGAGTGCACCCTCGGCAAATATGCAGACGACACCAAGCTGAGTGGTGTGGTCGACAAGCTGGAGGGAAGGGATGCCATCCAGACAGACTTGGACAAGCTTGAGAAGTGGGCCCATGTGAACCTCATAAGGTTCAAAAAGGCCAAGTGCAAGCTCCTGAAACTGGGTCAAGGCAACCCCAGGTATCAATACAGGCTGGAGGATGAAGGGATTGAGAGCAGCCCTGAGGGGAAGGACTTGGGGATACTGGTGGATGAATAGCTGGACATGAACTGGCAATGTGCGCTCACAGCCTGGAAGGCCAAACCGTATCCTGTGCTGCATCAAAAGAAGCTTGACCAGCAGGTCGAGGAAGTTGATTCTGCCCCTCTACTCTGCTCTGGTAAGACCTCACCTGGAGTGCTGTGTTCAGCTCTGAAGTGGAACACCTTTCCTATGAGGAAACGCTGAGAGCGTTGGAGTTATTCAGCCTGGAGAAGACAAGACTCCAGGGGGACCTTATTGTGGCCTTCCAGTACTTAAAGAGGGCTTATAAGAAAGATGGGGACAAACTTTTTAGTAGGGGCTGTTGCAATAGGACAAGGAGTATGGTTTTAAACTAAAAGAGGGTAGATTCAGACTAGATACAAGGAAGACATTTTTTACGCTGAGGGTGGTGAAGCACTTGAACAGGTTGCCCACATTGGTGATAGATGTTCGATCCCTGGAAACATTCAAGGTCATGTTGGACGGGGCTCTGAGCAGTCTGATCTAGTTGAAGATATCCCTGGTCATTGTAGGGGGCTTGGACTAGATGGCCTTTAAGGGACCCTTCCAACCCAAACTATTCTATGATTCTACGATTCTATGATTCTATGAAGTTAGCAGAGGAGTTTGAGAACAAAGAAAGAACATGCATTTAATTTATATAATAGCAAAACTTGATTCAGATTGTGAAATATCTTTGATTTTCTATTCTTAAATGAAAAACCCACATTTACTTCTGTCAGTGTATTGTCATATAAAAACATTATTATAAATTAGCAAGTTTCTTATACAGTCTTCAAAGTACTGCATTTTAACGTATTGTAAGAAAGAAAGA
The DNA here is from genome assembly GCF_013368605.1 of Nyctibius grandis. NCBI lineage: Eukaryota > Metazoa > Chordata > Aves > Nyctibiiformes > Nyctibiidae > Nyctibius > Nyctibius grandis. The sequence goes on from NC_090659.1 coordinate 110,744,218, forward strand.
TAATGGATGAATAACATAGTGCCAGCACTCCAGATGTGGATATGAGACTACTAGACATTGAAAGCTAAAAAAAATTCTATTTTCGAATGGGGTTCAAAAAGCTGTTACGAAGTTGTAGAAATACAACCCTGATGCCACTATATTGGCTTGACTGAGAAGAGTGAAAAGAATAGTGACTCTGGACAAGTTTCCTCTTTCTTTTGATTTAGAAAACAGGACAAGCATGTGATATCTGGGGATACAGGGGGATAGCAAAGAATGGATTTGATGAGATATGGGCAAAGTAACCTATGGGTAGTTTCTGCAGAAAAAGTTTTTGCTGAGATACAGCTTAGCAGTTCCCACCCGTGATATCCGAATAGGAGTGATTTTTTGTGATCTGCGGTAGAAACAGAGTAATGAGACTCTTTAAGAGTGGAATTGCCTTTCTCTTTTATGACTGTAGTGGTGGGGAAGACTGAGGTTTTCCATAAAGGACCCAAAAGCAGTTTTATCAGATTGGAAGTGGGTTTATCCTTGTTTGCTGCTCAGTAGGTGTGTAGGGTAGAGGAGAGATCCCCAGCACATCAGGAACAGAAGCAAACTGCAGAGAAAATTGCCTCTAAAACATCTCAGAGGTGAGACTAGATGTACTGCTAGTAACACTTCACTGACTGAGGAGACACTTTTCTCCCCATGCTGACATATCACCTGAGGGGAGGCAAGTAAGACCTGAGCAAGGATGTGTGTCAGATTGTGAAGGTCATAAACTGACAGTAGGAATGAGGAAGGGAAGGCTAAGGGTGATGAGTTTCTGCCAAATAATTCCCAGACGGATAAAAATAGCAACAATTTCAATCCCATCTGTCATATCTTGTCATTTTTGTGTGTGTCTAAGACAAGAAAGCATGACGCATCATCACTGATCAAAACTTTGCTCATATTGCTTGTAAAGAAACCTTGCTTGGGAGATTCTGAAAAACCAAAACTAAAAGGAAGATCAAAACCACATAAAGATTCACAAAAATGTTTTGCTTTCCCAAAATCCACACACTAAAACATATATCTAAGAGAGCAGCCCAGTGTCTTCATGGTCTGTTTGAAATACTTGAATCCCAGGAACCATAGATTCTTCAAATTTTTTCACCCTAATTAAAACCTAATTACAACTGATTTATCAGAAATTAAGCACTTCAAAAAAATCATATGGGTCTGAGCTTCGGAACTGGTCATTATGCTATTTATGTTCACTCCTCTGGGTAGAAAATAGCTTCTTTGGCAACTCTTCACCAAGAATGATGAATCATTGGAAAAATATTTTGAGATAATGACCATCATGATGTACAGGTCTCACCCTTCTTCCCTTCACCCCACCCCACCCTGGATCTTGCCTCAGTTCACAACACTGCACAATTTTGATCTAGCCCATAGTAATCAGGATGACAGTTGACCTTCCATAGACTAAGTATCCACTCCAATGTGCTGAGCTCAAATAATAGTGCCTCTGGTATGGGCCTAAATACCCAGTGATCCACCAGTGACCCACAAGATCCTCATACCTAGCTTACCTGTAATATCTGCATCTAGGTTTTGAGGGGATCAAAAGTCACACGCAGTGATTATGTAGGGTTTTTTTTGTTTCCTAGCATTCTTCTTGTTCTTTTCTAGATACTCTCCAGTTTGGTGACATCTTTATCATAGTGCAGTGTTTCAACTGAGGCTTCACCAGTGCTAAAATGAGAACACATTAGTTGCCTCATATTTTTACATAGAGCATACCAAAAGTAGAGTCCAAAATACTATTTGCTTTTGTGAACATTTATAAATCTCATATCCTTTTTTTTTTGTTATCCATTGGTTTTCCTCTTTGACCTTTCTGATTTCATGACACTGGTTCTATTCAAAGATGTCTTTTGTTCTCATGCTGATCTTGCTCTAAAATGTTTGCTAGCCCTGCCTGCACGGTAGCAGCTGCAAACAGCATAAATTGAACCTTCATACCATCTTCTGTCACTATAGAAAACACCAAGTATAACTGAGGTCCAAAGAGTGCCCTTTGAGCCTTTAAGATGCCTTCTAACATTGGTGATAAGTACTTGTTCTCAGTGATTTTTTCTGGCAATTGCACAGCTACCTGAAGATTTCATCTTCACCATGCTTCCTCAGCATGCTTTCTGAGAAACACAGAATCACAGAATACCATTTGAGACAGTGCCAAAAATCATACTGAAGTCAAAGTATGTTACATTTACTGCCTTTCTCTTATTCTTTCAATGACTTGTTTTATCAAAAAAAAAAGTTGTTTGGCTTGATTTATTCTTAAAGAACTAATGTTGGATAGTTTTTATCACTGCCTTACCTTCTAGATACTTAAACTAATTGCTTAATGATTTGTTGCAGGGATTAAATTTGAGTGCTGTGAACTATAATTTTCCAAGTCCTCCATACTCTCCCTTTCAAGGATAAATAATATGTTTGTTATTCAGTTCTTCACAATTCTTAAACATAATTGCTAGTGATTCAGCTACTACATTTTCTAGTCCCTTTAGGGCCCTAAGGTGAATCAGGACTTCCCTACTTGAATACATCCATCTCATCTAAAACATATTTAGCCTAGTATTTTTGTACATTATATTTTTTAAATTAATTATATTTAAATATCTGTTTACTGTCAATATTTTGTTTTGAAACTGAGACAAAGGTATTTAATGTCCAAGTTTTCTCTGTTTCATTCACTTCTAGCTCCACTTTCTTTTTAGTAACTGATCTACACTTGTCTTTTTTTTTAACCCGTAATATGACACTTTTGGTTCTTTATCTTGCTCCAGATTGTAGGGGTATTCAATAAAATGTAACATCAGCTTTCTATTTCTGTGATTTCACAGGTGTGACTCCATGTATAAGACAACTCAGTTACGAATTACTGGATTGCTCTACTGTTGCCCTTGAAGATTAATGCATGATATGAAGGAACTAGTAGACTACCTTTTACACTAGGAATTACACCAGGCCACTGCCTATCAATTACACCTTTTTCTTTTGTTCAGTACCTCTCCACAAGTTTTAGTGGGATTACATGAATTTATACAAGAAGAAAATTTGGAGTCATGTATCCTCTCAGTGCTATGAATTTGTTACTTATGCAACAGAAAAGAGTTTGATACGCAATTATATCAGAAGAACTTTCTCCAATATATTTTAAATTTAACTCCTGGACTCTGCCTTTCTATTTGTAAACATGCAGCAAAATATCTGCAGACTGAATGCAGTACAATTCAAAACACGTGTGACCTCCTAGCCTGACAACACTTCAGAGTTTGTGCAGCTGTCCCACTTAAAAGGCAATGAAACCAATTGGTCTTCAAGGTACGTAAAAAAACCTGAGTTTTAAAGATCAGACTTTAATCCCCTAAAAGCAAATCAGAACATGACCCCATTGCTCCATCTCCCAGCTCGAACATCTTCTTTAGTTTCTTTTTCTAATCTTTTATCCTTATTCTTTATGCGAACAATCCTCTCTGTGGTATCACAGTATTTCCTGTGGACCATAGGTGACACCGATGAGATGTTCTGCTATAAAGAAGAAAAAAGAAACACTCAAGGACACATCCACCAGCTTTGATCTATGCAGCTATTGGTGGTGGCAGTGATGCTGCCTCTGTATGATAGCTGCATTGCATCCATGCAGCGATATATTTTGCTAGGACTGTAGTGCTCTCTCATGTCCATAACTTGGCAAGGAGGGTGACCTCCTTCCCTTGATCCCTCCTACACACTTTCTTCAAAGCTCATATAAGCCTTTAATACTTTTTATCCTTGGAGTCAACTGTTTAAAAGCAACCACTCAAATGACAAGACTTTTTTTTTCTGAAGCATGACAATATGACTTACTTTAAAGAGTTTGCATGGATTGCTCCCTTTCTCTTTGCACACAATAATTACACTACTGCGTGAGAGTATTAAAGATCTTTTTCATAAACTAAAGGTTTCAGCTGTAAATATTGCATCAGAAGTGCTTGAGTGTGAACAGGATAACATGCAGCTGCACTGAGGTAGCTGACTGGTGTACATGAATTCTGTAGCATCAGATGAAATTATATGAGACCAGGTTATAGAAAAAAGCATCTCTCACATAGGTAAGAAATTCCTCCTTGAATCATATCTAACCTTCCAAAAGGCTATAACCATTTCTTGTCCAATTGAATTGACAATGGTGCAAGTGAATGTGATTTAGTCAAGGTACAGCAAGCACTGTTCATGCTGTGAAAACATTACTAGTGTAGGTTAAAGCATGACCTACAAAAATGACAAAGGCATGAAAAATTCAGAATCACAAACTCAGCAAACTGGAAAGATGCAAGAAAAATACTTTTGCTATGTGGATCTACAAAATAAACTGAAAACTACAACATACACCGTCTAAAGATTACTCTAGTGAATGTACTGCTTAAGTACCAGATTTTACCCTAAGAAATGCTATAACTTCTAATATAAATAATTCTCAGATATTACCATTTTCAGTGTTGCAAAAAAAATAATCCCAAATATTAGAAATACTGCTTAGGTTTCTGCTGCACTGGGAGGTTAGCCACGGACTAAGGAGTTTGTTAGCCATACACACAGCAGTTTCTCTATTATTTAAATCTATTTGCTTAATTTTTTAGAAATTTCTCAGTTGCATGCTCTATATTCTTAGCCAGCTACCCGATGAACCAAATTCCTATGTAGATTATCTGTTGGTTGATACGTTGGAGGTTAGGGATACCTTTCAGCTGTTAGACTTGCTTGAGAGAAGTTTGATGAAGTTCACTTAAGGCAAATGAAATTCTTCCACCAGGGGCAGAATAAACTCATGCAACACTACAGTCTGGGCTCCAGTTAGTTAGAAAACACCTTTGCTGAGAATGACCTGTCTATGTAGACAACAAATTGAACATCTACATGCAGTATGCTCTAGCAGCAAAAAAGAGTAGCTGCATAAAACACAGTATTAGAAAAAGTGTAGTCAAAAGGTCAAGGAAAGTGATTATTTCCATCTGTTTGGCACTTGCGATGCCTCACCTGAAATAAAATGTCCAGTTTAGGGCCCTCCAGAACAAGTGGAGGGATGAGCAAAGAAGGAAGCATCCAACAGAGGGTCACCAAGCTGGTCAGAGGGCTGGAGTACCTGGCAGAAGAGAGTCTGCGAGAACTGATTTGGCTCAGCATGGAGAAGAGGAGAAAGGGAATCTAATTGCTGCCCTCAGCTACCCAAAGGTTACAGAGAAATGGAGTTCACACTTTTTTTTTTTTGGCGAGACATTGAAAAAGCAGAAGGGGCAAAAATCACAAGGTGTAACAAATGAAATTTGATTGAAGAAGGAAAAAATAGTACTCACAGGGAAATGATTCACAGGGAAAACAGTAGAAGAGGGGCCCAGAGTAGATATATCTTTATTCAGCACAAGGCCCTGAACAACTTGACATAACTTTGAAGTTAGCCCTGCTTTGAGCAGGAGCGTGAATCAAATAGTTCCCAGAGGTCCCTTCCAATCTAACTTCTTCTATGGTACTGAATATGAGATCCTATATATAATTCATAAAATCTGAAATCTATTTTGTATTATCAATGCAGAAACCTCTTTGCTGAGATGAGTGCTCCTTGTAGTTAACGGCTGCAGCAGCATTGTCATGGAGACTTCAGTCTTAGCTATGACAGGCTATGTCAAGCTCCTAGAGTTACACAGTATCAATCAATTACAATGATCCAAAAGTAGGCGGTACCACATCCCAAGCATGGATGAACACTGTTTTGCCATTAATTGGTAACTACAGAGGAGAAAGAATCACTGTTCAAAACCAGGCTTAATGTGGCACTGGGCTTTTCAAGGAGACAGATATAAGGTGACACTGTACCAGAGTGCTGAGTTACTGTAAGGGGGAAGCTGCTGTTTTCATTTCGAGAGGAATATGGTGGCAAGAGAAGACATTCATGCATGATAATAAAGAAAGCTGCTTGTGCCTAATGTAATGGAAAATTTGAGAATTATTCATGCATGTGAATATGTATACAAATCTGACCCTGGTGATATTGCCAAGGTCAGTGCATGGTGATCTGCTGAATAAGTGCTAATCATTCAGCTTGAAATGTGGCTTTATTAGAAAAGCAATTTTGTAAAATATCTCATGTCATTCCCCTGTTCTCTTTCTCCTGCGATCTCCATGTCATGCTTGCTCATTTGTCAAGTTTACCTTCAGGACTTTTCCAACTAAAATATCTCCTTGTCGATCAAATTGTGTTTCTGCCTTGTGCATTGTTAATGCATCTAAGACAAGAACTTGAAATTTCTCAAGCTCTTAATAGGGGAGTGACATCCTCTGTAGGACACTGACAGCTAAATCAAAGTATGGGATGGTGACTGAACTTGAAGTACTACTTAACATTCAAAACCAAACCCTGTACTGAAAATGGGCCATACTGGGCCGTACTAGGTTATAATCTAACTGAATAAGAACAATCATTGAGGTTTTGGTACATGTAAACTGAGATTTCACAGAAAAGAAATGCTCATACATGAAGATCTGAAGAATGTAAGTAGAGGGAAGACAATTTCATAAGAAAAGAAACTGTTCCTTAACATAATTGTTCCTTAACAACAGCGAAAATGAAGATTTGTTTATTTATTTCTTCTAAAGTCTTAGGAACTTCAGGACACTACAACGTACATCAGACCTAGTAGCCCACATTTTAGGCCCATTGCAAGTATGCTGGCAAAAACCAATGGGATATGATTAAATTGTCTTTTTCTACTGTCTGATTACAACAGAAATCATCATCATGCTAGATCCTTTTGTTTGGCAGGTGCACCTTCAAATTCACAGTTTAGTTGTCATTGATCTTTCTTGGCCCACTTCAAAATCTTCTTCCAGACGGAACTACAGAGACAAGAATATGGTCTCCTTTGTTAAGCATCTTGTTCTTTCAATAAATACTCTGCACAGGTAAAGGATAGGAAAATGTTTCATTTACATGTGCTCTAGCCCTGTAGATCTGTTCAAAAAGACTTGATGTTTGTGTTTACTGCTCAGTGCTCTGGTATCCAAGGACCTGCATATGGGAATAAAGCTTGTGGAGCTGTGATGGAACTTGACTGTAAAATTACTTCTTTCAAGGACTAGACTAGAAAGACACAGAAAACTGGTTGATGAATGTTCATTTCAAATTTGATGGTGATTGTCCAGGTTCTAAGAACACGTTAGTTTATTCTTGATAAACCTGGGCAGCAATTCCTATGGAGCAGGTGACAAAACTGAAACTGCTTGCGTAAAACCATGAAATTGCAACGTTTTGAGCTGTTTCTGCAGGCTGTAATGACTGGAAGAACTAGCAGGTAGTTTAAAAATGGAGATGGAGATTTGAGATGCTCCAGTCCTAGAATTTTTACCAGAAATGTTTGCAGCTTATCTGTTTAATGAGTTCCAGACAGGACTGAATTTATTGATGTATTAAAGCCAAAGCCTAGAAATTAATTTAGTCATTGAAGACTTTAAGGATGTGCTCCCCATCAGATTATAGCATGTTAAGCATGAGATATCTGAGCAGTGATCAACAGTAACCCCAAACAAAGGTCTTTGCAAAAATCCAAAGCACTTTTTAAAAAGATTATTTTTTTGCCATTGCCATTATGTGGATTAACAGAAACAGTGTGAGATTCATAAGATTCCTAGTTGAACAATGAAAACAGAAAAAAGATGCTCAGCAGACATAAAATCTGATTACGATCTGTTCCTTTAACACAAGCTAATACTTCTATCTTTATCTGATTTGATCTTCAGCTACCAGCTTCTCCTTTTGCCACAACTACTTTTCTACATTGCTGTGGTCTAGCATCATAAGAGGCATAAGCTGAGTGTTGGAGGTAAAGTTTACACAACCAAAGAAAGGAAAAGGTTGAAAATGTCTGTGTAACAACACTTCCTTTTCCTGCAGTTACCAACACTCTCCTTGACAGAAACATATCCTCAGATGCCCAGTCTATAGCCTTTGCCTATTTAAAGGATCACTCTCATGCACTCAGGGAACAGAAACAGTATGACATGACTTAGAATACTAGCTACACAGCCACCCTCCAAGATGCTTTCCATTTCATTGTTCACATTGTCCTTACACAGCAAGATCTGAAAAAAGAAACGTATAAAATTAATAGAATAATTTGAGAAAATATGAAGTTGTCTGTATAAATTCTGCAAGTAACAGAAAGAGCTAGTTTTAAGTATTTATATTTAAAACGGTACTTTTGGCTCTAAAACTAATACCTGCACGGCCTTTGAACATAAAACATGCAGAGCATTGAAGTCAAAATATATTTGAACTATGTGGTAAGATAAGCCAGTGATGTGAGCAATCCAAAAGAGTTCTTTTCAAGAAAACATTACATTATCATCAATGTACAACATATATAGTGTTAAAGAATAAAACAACCCTGAAGTCAAGTGGTGCAGATGAATAATGTAGCAGTTCTAAAACATGAATGCTAAAAATAGTAAAAAAGAAATGGAAAACCTTCTTTAAACCTCTTCACTTCCATAAAGATTTGCAATGGATAAAATGATTAAAACTCATTTCTGGAAAGAATTTCTTCTAACTATTTTTAAAAGGTTCTTTTTAAAATAATGGATTTTGATAAAATTTAAAAAATAGAAAAGAAAAAGTGGTGGTCTTTCTGTTTTGAAATAACTGGAAAAATACAAAAAATTACTCTCCTGGAGATCATGATGGAAGGGGGCCATACCTAGGGAGAGATCAGAAAGGTACTTACCTCTTTGAAACACAGACCTACACTCATTCTGCCAGACAATTTCCCCTATACAAGAGAACATCAAAAAGCAAATGCTTTTTTAATGTGTAGCTCTGTTTTCAATTATACAGGAAACGTGCATTTCGAAAGCCCATTTATCTTGAATATGACATTGTCACCCTGTGCTGTTGGTTGCAGGGATGCAAAGAAAATATTGATTAGAAATCAATGTAAAGTTTGTTTTCCTTGGTTTAGGAAATTTAACTCTAGACAAATAAAATGAAATGCAAGGGGAGAAAAAAACTTGTATGACTGTGCTCCATGAAACTAAATAAGTCAGACTTTATCAAAGCAAAATCACTTAATTAACTCCTCACCTGGTTCTCATTTAATGAGTGCAAAATCAAAACCTTTTTGAGGAAGATCAGAGTTTAGACTGGAGATGAATTGGAGTTGACCCAGAACTCTTAATAGAGCTATTTTGTCCCTGCTGAAATTAACTCACAACATCATAACTGTCCTGAAAAATGCTAAGGAGAAAGGACATACAGACATTGTGTCTCCATTTCACTCAGGATAATGGAAGTCTTAACAATGTGATGGTGGTGCTTATTCTGTACACCAATGCATGCAGCATGGGGAATAAACAAGAGGAGTTAGAAATCTGTGTTCGGTCGGGGGGCTATAATCTAGTGGCAATTACAGAGACTTGGTGGGACACCTCGCATGACGGGAATGTGGTCATGGATGGCTATGTCCTGTTCAGGAAAGACAGGCCACTAAGGAGAGGTGGTGGAGTTGCTCTTTATGTGAGTGAGCAGCTAGAATGTACTGAGTTCTGTCCAGGGGCGGATCAGGAGCGAGCTGAGAGTTTGTGGGTGCGAATTAAGGGGCAGGCTGGCAGGGGTGATACTGTTGTGGGTGTCTATTACAGGCCACCGGATCAGGATGAGGAGGGTGATGAGGCCTTCTACAGGCAGCTGAGAGCAGTCTCGCAATTACAGGGCCTGGTTGTCATGGGGGATTTCAACTACCCTGATATTTGCTGGGAGGCCTACTCAGCCAGCCATCCTCAGTCCAGGAGGTTCCTCCAGTGTATTGATGATAACTTTCTGATGCAAATGGTGGATGAGCCAACTAGGAGAGGAGCGCTGCTGGATCTGATCCTCACTAACAAGGAGGGTCTGGTTGAAGAGGTGAAGGTTGAGGGCAGCCTTGGTTGTAGTGACCATGAGATGGTAGAGTTCAGGATCTCATGTGGCAGGACCAGAATAGCTAGCAGAATCTCAACCCTGGACTTCAGGAGGGCCAACTTTGGCCTTTTCAAGCAATTGCTAGGGGCAATCCCATGGGACAGGGTACTAGAAGGTAAGGGGGCCAAGATAGTTGGTTAGCATTCAAGGACTGCTTCTTCCGAGCTCAAGATCAGAGCATCCCAGCAGGTAGGAAGTCAAGAAAGGGTAGCAGGAGACCTGCATGATTAAACAGGGAACTGCTGGGCAAACTCAAGTGGAAGAAGAGGGTGTACAGATCATGGAAGGAGGGGCTGGCCACTTGGGAGGAATATAAGTCTGTTGTCAGAGGATGTAGGGAGGCAACTAGGAAAGCTAAGGCCTCCTTGGAATTAAACCTTGCAAGAGAAGTCAAGGACAACAGAAAGGGCTTCTTCAAATACATTGCAGGTAAAGCCAACACTAGAGGCAATGTAGGCCCACTGATGAATGAGGTGGGGGCCCTGGAGACAGAGGTTAAAAAGAAGGCGGAGTTACTGAATGCCTTCTTTGCCTCTGTCTATACTGTTGGAGGCTGTCCTGAGGAGCCCTGGACCACTGAGGCCTCAGAAGAAGTCAGGATAGAGGAGGAATCTGTCTTGGTAGATGAGGGCTGGGTCAGGGACCAATTAAGCAATCTGGACGTCCATAAATCCATGGGCCCTGATGGAATGCACCCGCGGGTGCTGAGGGAGCTGGAGGAAGTCATTGCTAGGCCAATCTCCATCATCTTTGCTAAGTCGTGGGCAACGGGAGAGGTGCCTGAGGACTGGAGGAAAGCGAATGTCACTCCAGTCTTCAAAAAGGGCAAGAAGGAGGACCCGGGTAACTATAGACCGGTCAGCCTCACCTCCATCCCCGGAAAGGTGATGGAGCAACTTGTTCTTGATGCTGTCTCTAGGCACATCAAGGATAGGGGGATCATTAGGGGCAGTCAACATGGCTTCACCAAGGGGAAGTCATGCTTAACCAACTTGATAGCCTTTTATGAGGACATAACCCAGTGGATAGATGATGGTAAAGCTGTGGATGTGGTCTATCTCGATTTCAGTAAAGCGTTTGACACGGTCTCCCACAGCATCCTCGCAGCTAAACTGAGGAAGTGTGGTCTGGATGATCGGGTACTGAGGTGGATTGTGAACTGGCTGAAGGAAAGAAGCCAGAGAGTGGTGGTCAATGGGACAGAGTCCAGTTGGAGGCCTGTGTCTAGCGGAGTCCCTCAAGGGTCGGTACTGGGACCAGTACTATTCAATATATTCATTAATGACTTGGATGAGGGAATAGAGTGCACTGTCAGCAAGTTCGCTGATGACACAAAACTGGGAGGAGTGGCTGACACACCGGAAGGCTGCGCAGCCATTCAGAGAGACCTGGACAGGCTGGAGAGTTGGGCGGGGAGAAATTTAATGAAATATAACAAGGGCAAGTGTAGAGTCCTGCATCTGGGCAAGAATAACCCCATGTACCAGTACAAGTTGGGGGCAGACCTGTTGGAGAGCAGCGTAGGGGAAAGGGACCTGGGGGTCCTAGTGGACAACAGGATGACCATGAGCCAGCAGTGTGCCCTTGTGGCCAAGAAGGCCAATAGCATCCTGGGGTGTATTAGAAGGGGTGTGGTCAGCAGGTCGAGAGAGGTTCTCCTCCCCCTCTACTCTGCCCTGGTGCGGCCGCGTCTGGAATATTGTGTCCAGTTCTGGGCCCCTCAGTTCAAGAAGGACAGGGAACTGCTAGAGAGAGTCCAGCGCAGAGCCATGAAGATGATTAAGGGAGTGGAACATCTCCCTTATGAGGAGAGGCTGAGGGAGCTGGGTCTCTTTAGCTTAGAGAAGAGGAGACTGAGGGGTGAGCTCATTAATGTTTATAAATATGGAAAGGGCAAGTGTCATGAGGATGGAGCCAGGCTCTTCTCAGTGACATCCCTTGACAGGACAAGGGGCAATGGGTGCAAGCTGGAACACAGGAGGTTCCACACAAATATGAGAAAAAACTTCTTTACGGTGAGGGTGACTGAACACTGGAACAGGCTGCCCAGGGAGGTTGTAGAGTCTACTTCTCTGGAGACATTCAAAACCTGCCTGGATGCATTCCTGTGTGATATGGTCTAGGCAATCCTGCTCCGGCAGGGGGATTGGACTAGATGATCTTTCGAGGTCCCTTCAAATCCCTAACATTCTGTGATTCTGTGATTCTACACATAGGTGATTGATGTGCTCAAGAGTGTCATTATCTAGACACTTAATCGTAGTTCGGTTTGGGAAGAAGTACTCCAGATATTTCAGCTAATAAACCTTTGCATCTTTGAGATGATAGCCCTGATGGATTTCACATGGGCACACTTGTATGCTATTTACACTCTAGGACTTATTTTCTACAGTTAACTGAAAAGGTTAGATACAAATATTAGAAGTGCAGGAACTTAGTTACAAATGAAGTGCTTCATTATGTCTCCCTAGGGACAGTCTGAGAGGAGGATCCAAAATCGTCCTTGTCCAGGGAAGATATTCCTGGCCAGAAGTAGTAGTGCCCCTGGAGTCCACCAGTCCAAGAACTATTAAGAATAGGGAGCAAGGGAGAAAGAAGAATAGCAAATTAAGAATATCATGGTTCAGATAACAGGAGAGAGGGAAAGACATTCAGACGCTGTCATTAATTATTTGTATAAAATGAAATATCTTTATTAAGAACACTTTTCTAGTTCAGAATATCCTACAATAAATTTGATCAGAGTCCTAATATGGGTAAAAATCCTTTCCAGAAAAGGATTGAATTAAATCAGAACATCCCACATTAATTCTCTGAATAGCAGGACTATGGGGAAAAAAAAAAGGAGTTGATATCTCCTTTAGGATGTTTGTGAATCTTCTTTTTTTTCCCCTCCTATCTAAAAACATCTGGCCAATTCAGATAGTTTACCCACATTACATTTTTTTCCAAGTGAGCAAGGAAGAAGTTTCCCAGATCTGCCAGGAGAGTGCACCTAGGAAAGAAGATATTTCTGAGACCCTGCTCTGGCACTGGAAGAGCTGTCTCTTGAGCTTGAGTTTCTCAGAAATTAGAGGAGCTAATAGTTACTCTGGGTGGGCAGTTTTATTTTAAAAAGTTTTCTTGCATACTTTCATTAATTTTATGTTACAAGTCACAGACTTTGTTCAGTGCTGGAATGATAACAAATTTCAAAACCTCACAAGAAAATATTCTCCAGCCAATCCAGCCCTTTTCCCTAACTTGTCTGCTGTTATAAATGAAAACAGCCCAAGAAAGGCTGAACTAAGTGTACCAATAACCTGATGATCAGTGACTGGCATGCAGTATCCTCATCCCTGATCTTCAGCTCTTCTTGTGTTTTTTAACTTATTCGTCCAGGTTCCTCCACACCTGACTGTCTCATCCAGCACACTGGACCTCAACACTGACTGAAGATCAGAAGCATGTAGGGGAAATAGGAGCTTACCCACCTCACTGCTGCAGGGGAAACCCTGCAAAGTTTGACACTTTGAAGAGTTGCAGTTGCAGAATAGTGAACACCAGTCCCTCCCCTTTCCCAGCTCCTTGTCGTCTGTATCTGCAGGTAATATCAGGCTAATCCTGGTACCACTACTCAGCACTTAATGGTAATAATTGCTGCAGCAGAGCTTCACCTCTGCCCGGGTCACACACTGGATGTCTCCTGGGCTCATTAGGCTGTGTGAAGGTAGTGTGGTGAATTCCCTTAGTGCGTAAGCGACAGGGAGCATGGGCTTGCTTTCTGCAGCTGAAGAACAACCAGCATTGTGAGACAAATAGTTGTCTCCTTGGCTCTGCTCCCATGCAATATTAATGATGCATGAAACGCAGCTGTGGCTTTACCAAGGTACCAGGAGACCTAGGTATAACTCTTTTCCTCCCAACCACTAGCACTGAATGTCATGGCACAATTCACTTCACATAACCAGAAGACACCGAAGCTCATCAGAACTCTCACATCCACAATGTGGCTACATCCCCCCACCTACTATAGCAGCATCTGATTCTGATCTCTTTGACTCAACTAAATCTTCAGCCTCAATATAAAATCTGTAAAGCTCAAGGAGACATAGATATTGTTTATGCAGAAACAGTGCAGAGCTTTTTGCTCTGCACTGCTCTCTCATCTTGTCTTTTCTTTTATAATCCTAAAACTGATCAGTTTGTAATGCAGACTCAGCCCTTCTCTGTTGGTTACCTTTAGTGTAAAGATTTGTAGCCACTCTGTATAGAGCAAAGTAGCACCTGAAATCATAAACTTTTGTTTTCACTCTCCTTATGAGCAAAAGTAGGAAAACAAACAACAAGGTCCTTAAACTTCTGGCCTGCCATAACTTCTGTGCACATTTCAATGAGGAATTAATTTATCACAGAAACTCTACCATGGAAGAAATAGCATTAAAGCCACACAGACCATAAAAAGTGCATTTTCAGACCTACTTTGTCTCCAGGTTTTCTTAATGGATAATGCATTTCCCATGGCATGCATCCATATGGACCAGCAGGAATACCCTGGTCTGGCAACAATTCTATTTCCTTCTGGAAATGATACCAAAATGCTGTTTGCACTGCTGATGGGCAGATGGCTTCCTTTTTACTTCTGTCCCTAAAAAGTCAACCCTGACCCTTGGCTGAGCACTGCAGATAACCCAGAACTCCTCTCACCCACAGAGTCGTCATGAAACTGGGATCTCCAAGAAGGACAGGGAAAAGGGATTGGTAAATGGATAGATGTGCTCAGAAAACTTTGTGAAGATTTTTCTCAGTGAGAGGAAGCATCTGTGCGCTGTGTCTGCTTGATGGAACAGCAAAAATCTGAAATTGTGATGGGAAGATTGAAACCAAATTCCATGTGTTTTAGTGGAACAATGTTGCTGAAAAAGTAAAGGAAGGGCCAGTCGGTATGATATACAACATAATTAAATAGGAAAAAATAAAATCTCTCACAATGCAGGAAATCCTTCATCTTTTCTCACATCTGCTCAATCACTGCTTTTCCACAGATAGTTTTTTCTTTACTTACTGAATTTTTTTCCCCTGCTGTTCTTTGAGTATATAAAGGTAAGAGTGACAGGTCAAGATATTAAGGGGACATCACGCGTGCAAAGAAGAGTCAGGAATCCCGAAAACATTGCAAAACTGGAAGCCTGAGCGGCTCAAAGCCCATACACATGCAAAATTCCCTTTAATTTTATGCAAATAAATTCAGATCCATGCAAATACTTGCATTTTTAATATGTGTCCCTTTGCTCAGTAGTATAACAGATGTGTAAATCATGGAGCGCAGAGATTTCTCACAAGCTACTACCAGAGTGTTGAAAGAATCTGAAATGTTTTTGCTTGTTAAAGAACACTAAAATACTAAGAAACTTTCAGGTAACTGAAAAGTGTTCTCTCAGTGGAGTCTCTGTCTTCTACTCATCGCTGTATCTCTGTTTTTCCCTTTATACCTTTGCTCTTCCAAATCCCTCTTTACTATATATTTTCCCACCACATTTTCCAGAGATGATCCACTATAAATTGAGTGTCTACCATGCACCCTATACGTTAACACCTTTTTGAAAGCAGGCCTTTCCTTGTTCTACAGGAAATTTGTGTGTTTGTATTATATCACCTAAGATAAACCAAGAATTTCGCTTCGGGATTGGTATGTTTTGCTCCCTCTGTCGTGCAGGGCTAAATGCACAGTCAACACTCAATAAATAACACGTTTTTGCCTTCCATCTTTTAAGATTTGCCAACAGCAATTTACAGCCAACTCCCTCAAGAAGCCTTAAAGTGACATAACAAATGAAAGTCCATTTTAAACTATGCATTTCAACAATATCTTGCTTCAGAGATCACATGTCTTTAAGATAATGAACGATGTATTTCTGGAGGGGATGGGTTATAATCCTTATAGATATAAAACCAGGACACTTGCAACTTATGTTTTCCTTGGCAAAGAATGCTGTTTATTTTCACAAATCTTTGTAGGCACATTTCCATATTTCACAGGGGAGGAAAAGGACAGCTCTACCACTGCAGAAGAGCTTTCAGCAGAGGAAATTAATCTTGTAAATGTGTTACTATTAGAGCTGGATAAACAATTTCTTTACTGAGCCAAGTATTTTACCTATTTTTCATGTTTCAAACTCTCTGGGAAATGATGTGTTTTCTTTTAATGTATTTATGTGTAATTGTCCAAATGAATTTCAATCCAGTGTTATTCATTATTTGTTGTATATGTCTTGGTCATTTTCCTTCAAGAAATTAATCAAAAAACACTTAGAATGCTTTTTTTTTGATTATAGGAATGGGAAAAGAAGAACAAAAATAGTGTCTGCACAAGAGAGCCAAGGAAAACATACTTTTAGATTTTTCCTTGTGAAATGTGGCGATGGCGGCATTTTCTTTTTCCTTACACCGGGTTATTTCAAGGAATGATTTTGGAGCACACCTGCATAAACCAGTGAATCAGCACAACAGAGAGTCCAACCTCAGCCAGAGGGAAGGACAAGTAGAAAGAGGACCAGCTTGAACCTCTGATGGGGTGAAAAAAAAAGGTCAGGGATAGCGTGCTGAGGGAAGAAGTCACACCACCATCTACCATGTGGAACCACCGCATTCATTAGTGTGTCTGTTTCTCCCTTTGGAGTTCAATACCAAACATTTGTCTTGATTGCCCGGTCGCCTGAGTACAGAAGCTCGTCTGGGAAAGGAGCTGCAGGGAACTGCTCTGTGTGGTACTTTCCTATATCTTATGTCAAAAAAAAATATATTTCAGACAGCTTCCAAGAATACAGATCAGCCATCTGTTTTCTACTTACCATCAATCATGAAACAGAGTGGGTTTTTTTCTTTTCTTTAGATGAGTTAACTTAGAATCATAGAATAATTTAGGATGGAAAGGACCTTTAAGATCATCGAGTCCAACTGTTAACGTAGCCCTGTCAAGTCCACCACAAAACCATGTTCCTAAGAATGACATCTACATGTCTTTTAAATACCTCCAGGACTCAACCACTTCCGTGGGCAGCATGTTCCAATGCTTGATAACCCTTTCCGTGAAGAAATTTTTCCTGATATCCAATCTAAACTTCCCCTGCACAACTTGAGGCTGTTTCCTCTTGTCCTATCACTTGTTACATGGGAGAAGACACTAACACCTACCTCGCTACAACCTCCTTTCAGATACTTGTAGAGAGCAATAAGGTCTCCCCTCAGCCTCCTTTTCTCCAGACTAAACCACCCCTGTTCCCTCAACCACTCCTCACAAGACTTGTTCTCCAGACCCTTCACCAGTTTCCTTGCCCTTCTTTGGACTCACTCCAGCACCTCAATGTCTTTTTTGTAGTGAGAGGCCCAAAACGGAATGCAAGATTCAAGGTGCAGCCTCATCAGTGCTGAGTACAGGGGGACAATCACTTTCCTTGCCCTGCTGGCCACACTATTTCTGATAGAAGCCAGGATGCTGTTGGTCTTCTGCTGGCTCATGTTCAGAAGGCGATTGATCAACACCCCCAGGTGCTTTTCTGCCAGGCAGCTTTCCAGCCACTCTTCCCCAAGCCTGTAGCTTCCCTGGTCTTTTGAGAATGCAGTCTTCTAGTTGCTCTTAGGTTATACATGTTCTTAAGAAGAGACATTAAGAGTGTGATAATGATGATGTGTGTAAAAATTTCCTAATTTAATATTAATAATTTAGTATTTTAAGTGGGACTATACCAACCTCTAGAATAGCAATAAACAATGTCAAAAATAATGCTCAAATGTATTTTTCACCGAAGTGATTAAATTTGTCTTCCTGGTGTTACTGTTCAGAAAGCTTGATGCCAGTTGCTAATAAATAAGCACCAACATATTATTATAAATTCCTTTTGTTTTCATTTTGAGTATAGCCTGGTTCATTGCTTGAGTTGCCTCACTGAGGCCTGCAAGTTTCAAGGCATTGCATTGTATGTCTTCCACACTAAGTGCCATAATGCCATATACCCTTAAGTAGTGTCTGCTACGTACATGAACAGCAAAACCCAGTACTTTCTGAATTGCCTGAATGTTCCTGAGCTTCTCCCCATCCTGAATCCTCCCAGCTATTCTATATGCTAATGCTACAGCACCACCATGTTTTGTTGGGTTAAATAATTTTCTTTCTTCTTTTTCTTTCAGAATAGGTAATGCATTCTTTTCTAGATGTACAAATCTACTAAAAAACTGGAGGTAAATATACCAGTAATTTTGACACAAAAAGAAAAGTTCACTTTGTTCTGGGTAATGCACTTCTCTGTTACTCAGCCAGCTCTGCTTGATTATACAGAAGACATGTCAGTTGTTATTCACACACCAAGCACCTTCTTGTTGTCAAGGGATTTCAGTGAATTATAACTTTATTCTGGTCAATCAACAGTAAGGGTGCATGAAAATGTTTGGATGATTAATGTAGATTAGCATCCCCAGTTCCTAAAACTTATGTAACATATTCAAATTAGTAAAACTAAAAAACTGTCCTCTTTAACTTCATATCTTTGCTAGTTAGGTTCTGGAGGGCTTGTTTGGAGAAGGTCATGGGAGGGATGTGTTCGGTGCAAATCTGGATTTATTGGAGAGGATGAATAGGGCTATAGTCCCACCACCTCTCAAAAATAACACTGACAAATGCATTAATGCATCAGTATCAAGTGAAGCAGTCAAAAACACATCACAGACCCCTTGAAGCATGCTCATTACGATGGAGAACAGGAAAGGATGGTGGAATACACCAGAGGGTTATGTCAGGAGGTGAAGAATCTGCATGCCTGCCAGCAGGAAGACTACCAGGAAAAAATGCAGGAAAGGGAGAATATACTTTGTCCAATTTTTCTTTCTTTCAAAATGTATGTGCTGTGCTAACAATTTCAGATATCATTATATTTAGTGACTGTATGTAGAAAATTCATCATATTCACATATTCAGAAACGATTTTCACATATACAGCAAAGAGTCAGACTAGAAAACCCCCAACAAGTTAAAGACAGCAATAGCCAAAATAAAGGTAATCCCAAAGGTTGAGAAGTAACCAGCCCTCCCTGAAAATGGACAAAGATAAAAACAGAGCACTCCAGAGCAGCCTTGGGTTAGCTGTTAACTATCTGAAAGGTTTCCTCCACGTTAGATACTTCCATTTGCAAAATGAGAATCAGGCTACCCAGTAGCCGCTGAAGAATGTGCACAGCAGAGAAAAAGCATGGTCAGTTTGGATTTACCAGCAAGGAGATCTGGCGGTGGGGTGTAATTGTCCTCAGGTCTCCCCTCTGTAAGCCCAGGAGCCGGCTGTCAGTTACTGCACCCCTTGCAACCTGTAAGTCAGTTCAAAGAAACAATAGCCTAACCCAGCATTGGTAGAAATATAATCAATTTAAACACCATGCTCTTCAGTGGGAAGAAATGGATGCTCTGTTCCTCTTCATGACACTGTTTGCAACATCTGAAATGATGTGATTTGGAGCCATTCAACAAGAAGAAATTTAAACTAAACAGTACCAGCTAGCACTTATGCTGTCTGTTCTGAATAAGAGATTTCTTTCTGGCAATTTAACTTGACTCTGTTGCAAAAAGAAAATGCTTTTCACTTCTTGTTTTGCAAGCTTAGAATAAATGAAGGCTGGTATGGCCAGATAAAATTTAAGTTAAAAAATCTCTGTTATGTATACCTAAAGTAATAAAGTATTTTTGTAACATGCCTAGGCTGAGAAAAATTAGTATGTTTATGAAAAATTTTCACAGCCAATCATCTCAACAAAATAAAGGGTTCATTGATAACTTCTCAAAGAAAAACATGGTTGAGTACCCTACCAATTTCCTAATTCTTCCATTACAGAAGAAGATGATGGAGAATATGAGCATAGACTATGACACATCCATCTTACTATCCAGTAGCAAAGATTAATAACTTTCACTAAATAGGAAACAGGACTATTTGATACTCATAAAATCCTAAGAGTACAGTAGTAATTTTGTCTTGGAAATTATTAGTTAGGCACCTGGCCCTTGTCCTAAGTAGAAAGCAACCTCAGAGGTAGGTACAGACATCTACACCTGAGTTAATAATTTCTTGTCAATGCTGATAAGAGGCACTTGTAAGGCACAGTTCATCCTTTTAGGTATTTCCTTTCAGCTGGCATTAAACAGTCCTTAGAATTGCCTGTCTCCCTTTCCTTGGACTACAAAGTGCCATCAGGATGCTGGTTCCAATGCAGATGTCAACTGAACAAGGTCCCCAATTCTTGGTGTTTTTTTTTCTCAAGAGTTTTAATTCTTAACACATCGTCCATGATATTGAAGATACTTACGAATAGCAGTTAGGAACATAAAAACCAAGACTGAAGCCAGCACATACGGTATGCTGCTGTAGTCATCTAGCAATGTCACTTTATCCATTTCTTAACTTCATTTCATGTTTCTGTCTTGTCCATGTTTCTTTTGCTACTTGTGAAGAACAAGTGGAATAGCATCACCATCTGGTGGTTCAGTGAGTGTCTGCTAAAGAATTACTGGTCTTTCCATTAGTCCCTAGGCTTGCTTGTACCATCTTTTTCAGTCTTGTACACGTCACCTTCTCTGAGCCCTTATTCCTGGATGTCTCCTTTATATCTTTTCTTCTGAGATTTTCTGACATTCTTTTTTTTTTTTTTTTTTTGTACTGCACTGTGACTGAAGGTCAAAATTGAATTCTATCTGTCTCCAAGAATTGGCATTTTGGGTCTTCTTGCCCAGGTTCTGTCTGCTTCAGAGAAGCCTCTTTATCCCACCAAGTCTTATAATCTGCATATGGATTGAATCATCGCTGCCAGTTGTATCTCTAGTACTCCCACTCAAGCGCCTGTTTTCTCTTCTCTGCTTTCTGACCTTCATGGTTCCAGAAGCTTGAAAAAATTACTTGAGTATTCCATCAAGAGTTGAAAATTACAAATAAAAAACAACTCAAAATATGGGGGTTTTACATCATCGTTTTAGGCCAGTCTTGTGACTTTTTAATAGTCTGACTCACATTTTTGAATACTTACAGATGGGAATACCATAACCCTCTGTGTCAGGGAGACATAGAGAGCCTTGAACCTCCAAGCTTGATGGCATAGTCAATATGGGTAAGCAACACAAAATATCTTTATCCTCTGATCTATGGGTAATAAATTCACAAGAGATTTAACTGCTTTCTATAGAAAATAGTCGGGATAATAAATTCACAAGAGATTTAACTGCTTTCTATAGAAAATAGTCGGGATTAATTTAAGTAATTCAAGCCCAGGTAAAATGTAAGACATTTACCAAACAAACAAAAAAAAAAAAGATTGATTTATTTTGTGCCTTTTGGCCCCTGCATGACTTTTCAGGAAAGTTGGTCCTATAGCCTTAATATGATATTAATGTAATGTTTTGCAAATAAAATATATATAACTGTTTTACATTTCTGTAAATTCAGAGTTGGAATTCATCTAGCATGCACGATTCTGTATATTCTATCATTAAACCTAATCAAGAAAATGCTGCCTCTCTTTCAAAAACTCAAAACATATATCTGCTTAAGTAGAAAACCTACTATATATTTATGTAGTGATTTGCTGAGCTGAAATTAAGCAGACCGATGACTTGTGTAATAAAAAGAGGATTGAAGTAATAAGTTCTTTGAGGTCAAATCTACTTGCCATTATCGGAATATCTACAGCATTAAATGGTGTAGTTCTAACAGAAGCAATGTTTTAATGCACTCATCTGAGAATGAAATTTCAAGATGAAAACAAGGGAAACTGACAGGTTAATACTTTCCCTAGAATGACTTTCCAGGCTAAACTTCTGGATTTTTTCTTATTTCTGCACAGCTTAAGTCTTTCACCAAATCCCTATCACATTTTGTGAGTATCCCAGTTCAAAATGTGTTTCAGTTCATAGCTTCTCCAGGCTAGTTGAGAATGGGGTTTTTTGATATAAGACTTTACAACATTCCCTAGTTTATATTCTCCAGTTAGCTCACAATTATAAAGATCAACAGTGATGATCTTCTTAAAAGAAAATTTTAAACACATAGCTGCATTGTCATCCTTTAGCACTTCCTCATGACATTCAGTGGTTCTTTTGTGTCAAGAATATCGAATTGTTCAAATCCAGGCATAGCATACACTTCACAGTGAGTAGAATATATTTCAGAGTTTCGTGAGACATATCCAAATAGCCTGAGGTACTATAAAAGCAGTGCTTTGTGCAGAAACAGTAGCTTGTGAAATGTGATTAAATATGATAATGCCTTATGGCAGACATTATATACTTTTGCTATTATCTCTCAGAAACAAGGAAAATAATTTTCAACACAGCTGTCCATCTAAAAGCATGTGTATTATGTTGGTTTTGTCATGTAGTCTTTTATGTTCCAGCGAAATATTTTTATGAGGAGGTTCTAACACTTCGAATCAATATTTCTTTATGTCCCAGGGGCCCTGCTTTGCTTGTCTATTGTCACTTTGCTTTACGGATATTAACCTCCCACATGCAGACAAAAACAACAAGAGGCACATTCATATTTCAATGTATAATGTAAAACCTTGTGTGTCAAACTGGGACAGAACAGTAAAAATAAACATTTTACATATACTTGAAGTAAATAAATGTGTCCCCTGTCAGAGCTTATTTATAATGTTTATACCATTCTTGTTGTAAACACTCACAGAAGAGCAAATATGAACAGATTAAGACAGGAATGGGATATAGCAATTACTTCTGTATAACTCAGTAGCTATTAATTCTCTAGTAAAACAGTAGAAAAAATAGTTTCATGGAGCAGAAATTCTTAACATGCACTGGTAGAGTTACAGTAAGAAACTGGAAATGCACAAGTTACTGGTACTTCAAGTTTCAAGCAGCAGTCAGGTAGAGAAGGTTCGGAGGGTGGCATACACTCTTCCCCTAAAAGGGATGATGAAAGAGCAAACTGGGAAAGGAATGCTGTCAAAGCAACGTCTCCCTCCCACATCTACAAACATCAACAAATCTGACTGAGTCCAGTAAAGAACATAAAGAAGGCAGAGCTGTTCGGAGGGAACATGCTCAGATAACTTTAACAAACCATCTTTTTCACAGAAACTGTTTCTTCAGATCCATAGGGGCAGAAGTACAAGTCATAAAAATCCCCAGAAAAGAACTTAAAGCAGCTCTGCTTCAGGGCTGCATCTCTGCCTCCCCCAAATGAGCATTAGATCTAGTTCTCACACCAGAAGGATGATGGTGTGGAGAAGTACACAGAAAGCTACATATTGCAGATCTGCTCATTCCTGGCCTTGGAATATATCTTAAACAAATCATGCCAGTTACTTCTTTTTTTCCTCCTGGGAACGCTCACAAAACCTTTCTGGTGCTGAAACTTGAGCAATACCACTGCAAGATTACACATAAAATTTAATCTATCTAATAGTGTTGGATTGGGTTTTCTCCTTTGATCTCTCTCCAATGTTATGTTCTCTTGGGAAGAGTTTGTAAAGGCTTTGTTCTTTCTCAGAAACTAAGCATCCTTTGCATATCTAAACTATGTCATTTATTTATTCTGGGGAGATTGTGCAGATTTGATTATACAGATAAATAATTAAGTAGATTTAAGTGAAAAGCCAAAATAACTTTAGGAGGAATGTCAAATATGGACAAGTTGACTGCTGCATCTTTGTGGTTTATAGTGAATAATAAGAGCGATGTGAAAGGCATATATTCTCCTTTCAAGGGCAGCAGGGGAGTCATTCTTTCTGTCCAGTTGTTGCAGTAGAATGTGACTGTCTTTCCACAACAATACCAATTACTCTGAAAATTGAGAAAAAAAGATGGAATGGAAAGAAAAATACCTTCTTCTGATAGTACTAATGAAGTTTTTCATTGGTCCTAACCAGAGAATATTATATTGTCAGCATTGTTTAAAATGTCTGTGGCAAGAATGGTCAAGGATTATAAAGAATGCATTGAAGAAAACTAAAAATTAAGAAGAAAATATGATACAGATTTCTGTAAGACTGAGGAATGTAATTCACAAATAATGCAACTTCACTGTGACCATTTAGATTTGTTTTTAATCTGAAACTGCAGACTTCAAAAATTGAATTTAAGGTCTAGGCAGTCACCTTGAAAGAGAGAGGTTCCTCCTCAACCCGAGGGATATCAAACACAGAGGCCTACCAAGCAGCCAGGCTTCCCTAGCCATTACATTATTCCCTTGATGGAAGGAGTGTGTGTAGCGGGGAGAGGAGGACAACTTCAGGCCTCCTGCTAAAACCAGGCAATCTGTCAAGTCAAGACTAACAGATCAGGAGGAGGGCAAGCACAGAAAGCCAAGCTGTGGCAGCCCAACAATGAGGACATTTGGATATGAGTGAGGAGATCAGGGCTCTTCCTGGGGCACTGCTGTTTTATCTCTGAAGCTCGTTTGGACCTTCATTTCACTGACAAAGGAAAACAAGGAATAAAAGAATGTATCTTTCTTGTCAGAATGGATTACTTCTTCAATGGAATGACAAATTATGCAGACAAACAGAAGCCAGGTGGTGTAATACGAGGTTTTACTGTGTGTACTTTCTCATGAAATTTTGTTCATAACATCGTATTGCCACTGACAGTAATGTTGACATGTAGACTGAAAAACAGTTGCTTGGTGGAAACAAGGCATAATGAATAATGATAAATATCTATCCCAAAGGCAGATGGTACATGTCTTGTCGAGCACTACATGGGTCACTTTTGTGTTTGGACTTACTTAACATCTTAATTAACATATCGAGAAAGGACATAAATAATGTGTCATGCAAATCTGCAGATGATGGTACATATGCGTATCTTCTGAAGACTAAGCATCTACAGTTCTGTGAAGGTCGTAGCAAGATGAAATTAATTGTGAGGAAAATGCAAGTGAAGTGGGAAAATGTGAATGGATATTCATGGGGAAAGAGAAACCTGAAAAATCAGTAATGTATAAATGGAGAGTGAGATAAATTCCCACTTCAGACTTCCTCTAATGAAATATCCTGTGCCTGTTCTCTCTCACTAAGCTTTACCACACATGTTGACTTCAAAACAATCCCTCCTCTATCTACCTCTGCCAAAATTTTTGCCTACACCATACTAACCTCCCTCCACCACTACTCCTGCCTCCTTCTCTTTGGGCTTTTTTCTTCTATCCAAATGCTTCAGAATTCTAATGCCACAGGTTTTATCTGGGCAAAGGAATTATCCTCCCACACAAATCGAGTGGCCAGCATCTTCTGTAATGCAGAACTGTGCTGTGTTTCCTCTTCCCTCTTCCTCCTCTGTTTTATTTGTGAAGGTATGTTGGTCTGAAAGGGAAGGACAATAAAAGTATCTCGACGGAGTGAGCTCCCTCTCTCCATGGGAAGATATTAAATCATCTAAGGGCCTTAGCTGCATCTTGGAGGTTTTAGACAAGGCAGTTCCATCTCTTTCTTTGGTTTTCTGACTTATTCAGTTTCTTGTTTGTTTACATAAGATTGAAGACATCTCTTCCTCTCATTTTCCTGTCCTTGAATACCTTGAATAACGATGCTGAATTGGTAATCTCACAGGTTATCTATTTCATTCAGGTGGTCACTTTTCAAAGTGATTACGGTGATAAGTTGGCATTTTTCCTTTAGTGTTACAAAGTACAAAGATCTTATACCTTTTTCACTTAATCCTCGAAAAACAAGGGCCAGATCATGTTTTGGCTTTATGCCAAATGTTATTCATCAGTATGACAGCAGGCATACGATAAAATCAAGTGATTTCACAAAATAAACATGAAATAAAAATACAGTATGATAAATAGTCTGTTTGAGCTAGGATAAGTTAAATTCCTCACTATATGTGTATTTGCTTATGATTTATTTTTCTTTGACAAACATACATATGGATCTGTGTTCAAGGGCAAACATATATTTTAGATTTGATCATTTTCTCCTTTTGTAGGCAAGTTTCAGACATTTCTGAGCTACAAGATGTTCCTATTTGAAACTGTTTCATACTTGCAGTCTTAAGGCTCTTGCACTTTGGAGGTACTATATTCTGATACAGAAAATGAATGTCATAGCATTCCTTTCAAATCTGTACCACAACATGAATTTCAGCAGGTTATTTCATAATTTAAGGACTGCACTGAAGAGAGGATAATATGAAGGGTAGTAGGAAGATAGAAAAACTTCTAAAACATGACAACAGGAATCCAGTTAGCACTTACGGGAAGTGATGAGATAATTATCACCATCCCATGCAATTTCCCATTAGGGAATAATTCTGTAGTCTGTGTGGTGCCAGGGTTGTGAAGTTACCTGCATAGATCAGGAAAGGTAAAACTACAGAGGCAGTGATTTTATGGAGTTAAGAGAGGGTGAGGGGAGAGCAGTGCACTGCACTACAAGGGTTTTACTTGTCACTTACTAAAACTAGATCTCAGCAGTGTCATTCTGCTCACTGCCATGAGCAAGCAGAATTAAAACCAGGGTAAGCAAGATCAAAAATTCTCTTTAAAGTAAATGAACATGGCCTATTTGTACTGTAAGTAATTTTGTAGGAGGGATTATTTTCTCTGACACTCTTTCACAGAATCCAGAAAGAACTATGAAATCATCCAGACCCATCGTTTGAGCTGCTATGGGACAGTATACTTAGATCAGTTTTCTTATTCGAAGTCCAACATCAAAGCATATTTTGCTGGGGAGGCCCATGTGGTATTTGCCCTGTAGAAGCGGCAGGGCAGAGTGAGGTGCCACCAAAAAACAAGGCAATATGCCTAGATGTTCACAAGCAGTCAACATTAAATTCAGAAAAGCAAGGCAAAACATAGGTAATATTTTCTGATCTAACCTGAAAAAAACCTTCCCTTCCTGATCCTAAATCTGGCCACCAGCATGGCAATAAATTTGTCAGGCTGTCCAGCGGGGGCTATGAAAGAAAATTTGCTCTGCCTCGTAGCACTGGTAGATACCCTTCCAATGTCCTCTCTCTGGCTTCCGCCAGCCCTCAGCGCTTTGAGGGAACACAAGAATTAATGCATTTGGCCCATACTGTCTATGGAAAAACAATCCTTTTTTTCATTCTGGCAGAGGAACTGGCTGAATCCCTGGAGCAGCCAGTTAAGTGATGACAGTTAAGTGATGACAGCGTTATGGGTGACGCAAGGTGAGGGCAGAGCTTCCTTTTCTCCCCCTGGCCTGTGAAGGACAAGCAGAGATCATGCTCTGGGTTGGGATGGTCTTCTGAATGTACATGTGGCAAAATAAAGGGATACATCCAGTACACAGGAACCAAGTTTTTATGCTGTAATTTTCTTACTTTCTTTAGCAGTAAATAGCCCACTCCCAATATTTTATTTTGATTTTCCTCACAGTGTGATTGTCATAATCCTGAAATGCTCAGGTATATCCTTAAACAGAATTTCAACGAAATAAGAGAGATTATCTAGAGGTCAGAGAGTAAGTAGTTTTGTATCTTGAGAAAAATAGGAAGGGTGGCAGTAATAATTACGATTAAATTCAAATTGATGAAGTGGACTGTTAGCTCTACAAAGAGCAATGGGGAATACCAAGACTTTCTGCCTGGATCAAATATCAGAGAACATACACAAATCAACAACAATAAATGAAGAGATACGAGGTGAAATAAAGGGTTTGGAACAATGTTTTTCTCCCAAGCCTGACTCAGTTCACTAAGGCCTGTTTTCTTCTTCTTCTAACGTGTTTTCTATGTCTCTCTCAAAATGTCATTAAAGTGATGTCTGATGTGAAGTATCTAGTCTGTAGCCAGGACAGTACAGACTGGCTGTCAGGATTCCCAGTGCATTTCTGTTAAAGTGCAATGTAATAACAGCAATCTGTTCCTGGCATTTTAGTTCAGCTGATCTCAGTTAGGAAAGACTTGCATTTTTCAAAGCCTTACTTCATCAGACAACTGTGTTGTCTTTCCTTAATGCTGCAAGCTTCATGTTGTTCAGATAAGAATGTTGTTTAATGTTGTTTAATGCATTTGTGGTACAGCTGTGCCTCAAACACTTTTCAGTGTTTTTTGGCATAAGAATTTAGGGGTTGAAAGGAGTCCTGAACATCTCACTCCTTTCATTTAGACACGACTATTTTCTCTCATCTTTCCTGCAACCCCGCTGTACAGTTTGTATCTTGTTTCATTTGTGTGAATTCTATCTCCACCCAAGTATGCCATTATCTTTTCCAAAATTCACCACTTCCAGATGCTGTATAAGCCCTTCCCAGCTGTGATATAGCACCATATTAATATAAAAAATGTTCAAGAACAAGTGAAATGATCCAGAAATGAATATGAACTCCAGTAAAGCAACACTGCCTTGTATCATGCAATCTTGTTCTCCCTTTTCTTCTTCTTCTCCATATCCCATGCTGCCTTTAGTTCCCTGTAGTTTGATCCTTCATCTTCCAGGCTCTTTTCCATCATCCTGCCCTGAGCTTTGTGCGTTTTGGCAGGAGCTCTGTGCATTAGGTCAGTCTTCTTGGCACTGACCGCAAATTGGGCACTCATTTTTTCTGACGGAAGATGATCATTGCTCATCTGCATTGTACTGTTTCCATCCTTAACACTTAAAACTAATGGTATTATTGGCATTCAATCCCAGACGGGCAGAGGCAGTTTGATATCTCCCAACTCATCAAAGATAGACAAGTGTTAAACGATACTTTGAACTTCTCCGATAATATTGATTCTGCAGCATCCCACAGCAGCTGCCTCCATTATCTAACCATTCATAGGCTTGTGAGAATTTCTTAATACTGAACCTGTCTTTTTTTCTCATACAAAGTAAGCCAATTATTTCTTATTCTGCTCTATTTGACAAGAAAGGAAGGTGAGCTCTGTCTTTATTCACAGTGCACTTACAAACTCCTTCTTTTCCTACTGCTCTGCTTTTATCTATTCTCCTGATCTGTGTTTGTCCAGACTTCTGCTTCCTCTTTCTCTCACTGAATGTTGATGAAATGAAACATATTCAAAGCCAGCCTGTCATTCTGGGGACAATTTCTTGAATATCAAGTTTCCAATACACAATTTAAAAAATACTAGGCAAGCAAAGTACACTGTGATTATTTGAAAGGCAGCTGGAAATAAACAGGACATTTATGACGTTACTAGAAAAGGTGGAACCATAGCTTTGATGTATAAACCTTCCTGTTTCTACAATAACATTTCCAGCAAGATAAAAAATGAAACATTCTTATAACTGATAGAATTAAATCTTAAACAATTGAGGATCTTGTTAGGTATTTTCCACAAGGATCACTGCACCATTTAATATAGCTATTTAATTTTGTGGAATGTCTTGTGATATTTTATACTGAATGAATTTTGCATATAACAGTGCATGAGGCAAGAACATTTATCTCTAAAGTCTTGTGTGACTTTAGTAGTAGAGGGATGTGCCAGAGTGATACTTGAGAAACGAAATTCAGAGTTTATATATAATGCAGCAGCAAAGGTAACTTATAGATATTGTCACCATGACTCAGTCCTGATCTGTGGGGAACATACAAGTTTTGTTGGTCTTCCTGGCCCATGCAGTTGCTGTTCTCACTGCAGTTTGGTAGATAAAGCACATCCAGTATGTTGTTTTTGCAACAGATGATAAGTCAGAACTGAAGACCCACCAAATTCATTGCATTCATGGGACAATAAACTTGCAAAATGAAAAGGGTTTTCTACTCCTGATAAAACGTATAGGGCTAAGGCAGATGGATTGCATGTGCAAAGATGCATCTCAGAGCAGAAACAATTTGAATTATCCCTTTCTTTCCAGAAAACTTGACCAGTCACGTAGCTGCTGGAAGATTTGTGTACTGGACTCTTAGGCTGCAATTACAATTCACAGTGGTTTGTGGTGTGAACTCTCATCTCAGCATTTTGTGAGACCTTGACTTTTCTCCTCTTCATTTCTTCTTTTTAACTCTGGAAGCAGCAGAGTAAGAAACTCATATCATTCACAGATCTTGGCTATAGCTGCACTCAGGATTGTTCTCTTCCTAGAAGCATTAAGCAAATCTTATCAACCTCCATTTCTCCTCATCACAAAATACTCCACTGTGTCTCACTCATCTGCACTTTGTCTTCCCCTGAACAAACTGTAATTGATGTTTTCTATCAGTATATGCTAACCTACCTTCTAGGGTAATTTATTTTCTTAATAAAACTTAAGAGCTTATGAAGCAGTTTGCTACTGCTTCATATACGCTGCTAATCATTCTGATGAGTAGGCTGTCAAAAACAATTCCTTACAAAAATAGGGGAAAATGCAGAAAGCAGGTACATAGACCTGCAAATAGGGTATTAGCAAACAGAGAGAACTTTTTTTGATGGTGCTTATGATGCTTCAAGAGATCTGCATCAAACTATGAAGGACACAAAGGCTTTAAATGAACCTTATGGTTCACCAGATTTGTGAACTTGTGTCCTTCTAGAAACTGTTGAGTATCCTTGCTTAAGTACCTCTTAATAGATATGGCCTACTTGGGAAGAATTTGGGAGAAAAAAGTAGGAAGAAAGACATTGAATTTTTGGAGGAGAACTAATGTTCAGTCTAACATCAGTTTAGCCAATTGATATTTAAGACATACTGACATCTCTGTAGGTGTGTTTCTAAGGAGGAGCTCAGTTTTCTCAGCGATTCATGTTATGGAACTAGTAACAAGTAAATGAAATAATGAAAAACTAAATGCTGGCTAAAAGCTAGGAGAAAATTGCTGATGCAGAAATGTTAGATTAAATAACTGTGATGGCTGCCTCATTGATAAAAACATCTTAAAATAAAGAGAAAAACAACAACAACAAAAAAAGGAAAAATAAAAAATATAAATCCTTTCCAGATAGGTGAGGAATGAACTTTAGGAACTTCTAGGACTTTTTTTTCTTTTTTTTTCCCCTCAGCATGTGTCTTCTCTGAATGAACTTGTGAAGCATTTTTGCGGGATTTACAAATGACTATAGGATCTGGAATTGCCTGTGGAATGGATGATTTAAAAACAACAACAATAACAAGAAAAGCAAGGACATTCAAGTCCATATGGATTAGTTAAAACCTGCCTTCATTCATTCTACAAATCCTGCTGGTACCAGCAGTGCCATGTAACAATTTCAGAATAGTTTACTGGCAACGCAGATACAAGAAGGCAGTGGGATGGGAAGGCTTGTATTTATTTTCAGGAAAGAGTTATATCAGGTATATTATGAAAGCAACCTTCATCACTTATCAATGAAGAGCAGATTTATTAGAATTATTATTATTGGAATTGTGTATGTGTAGATTATGGTTAGGCATAAAAGTGGTATATCTTCAGGTCACATGAGATGAGATTTCCTTCCTCTGGCAGTGTGCACTGGACAAGGATAGAAGAAAATCCATTGCACTTTCATAGGTTAATACTATTTCTTCTGCATAGTCATGATATAGTATTTGATATCATCATGCTGTAAATACTATTTTCTGATCAAGTGGATGATTTTTAAAAATTAAAGAGGCAAAACCTGACATTTTCAAGTGTTAGCTTCTGTTGGGGATATGTGGACATCATTGTTTCACTTGTCCCAGAGGCATCCAGGGTCTACCATAGAGAAACCCAGGGGACAGAAGTACTGCACAATGTTTGGAGAAGTGCTATCCACCATAATAAAGGAAATAAAAATTAGACACTACATGAAAATAATCAGAATTCACATAAGACCTTGGGATGCAGGATGCATCTGAGAGAGATGAGGGCTCTGGCTGACGTCACTGTGAAGTTCATCTCTGTCATCTCTGCAAAGCTGTAGTGATCATGGAATGTCCTCCATGACTGGACAAAGGCACACTTTATGTCCGTCCTCAACAGAAGGCAAGAAGATGCAAAAGAATTTCATTTTTCCAGAAAGAAAATTCATAGGCTAGTCACCTTACATCAGTCCCTGGGAATATCATGGAACAAGTCTTTACAGAAGCCATTTCAGGCACTTGAAAGACAAAAGGTGATTGGAAACAACCCACAGGAATTTATGAAGGGCAGATCTCTGAGATTAAGTGACTGGCTCAGGAGACAAGGGCAGAGCAGAGATGCCATTTATCTTGACTTTAGCAAGGCTTTTACATATTCTCTCCTAGTAACCCTGTTAAGATATGGACTGAATGGGTAATTTACAAAATGGGTAAAATACAATGGACCATGACTTAAAGGGTATTTAGTTCAAATACCAAAGGGTTACCAGTTATGACTGGCATTCCTCAAGGACTGGTAGTGTTTAACGTCTTCACTGATGACCTGAACCATTGGACAAAGCACACTCTCAGAAAGTCTGCAAGACATCAAACTGCAGGGAATAGCTGATATGCTGGAGGGGTGGGGTGCCATCAGAAGGCCCTCAAAAAGATGAAAGAATGGGCTGACAAGAACTTAAGTTCAAAGACAAATGTCAAGTCCTGAATCTGAAATGGAATAATTCTGTGCAACATTTCAGGATGGAGAATTACTAGCTAAAGACACCTCCAAAGAAAAGGACTAGGAAGTCCTGGTAGACAGAAGGTTGAACAGCAGTGTACCCTACCAGCAATGAAGGCCAACCACATCCAGCACTATATTGGCTAAAGTGTAACCAGCAGGGCAAAAGAAAGTTATTATCGCCCTGTGTTTGTCACTTCTGAGACCACATCTGCAGTATTGTGTCCAGTTTGAATGTCCCAGTAAAGAAGAAGGATTAACAAAGCGGGGAGATAACTTGGAGTTTTGAGCCCCTTGTCTCCATGTAATAAAGAGATGCGGAGGAAACTGGGTCTATTGAACCCAAAGAAATGAGGGTTTCTTTGAGGAGGAATCTAACTGAAGTTTTCCAGTACCTGAAGGGGAGCTACAGAGAAGACAGATAGAGCCAGACTTTTAGGAGGTGTCCAGCAAAAGGACAAGAGGTAACTCTTAGACGTTACAGCAACAAAAATTGGACTTATGGAAAATATATTCACAATAAGAGTGGTTAACTGCTAGAACAGGCTTCTAAGAGGTTTGGGAATCTCCATCCTTGGATATGTTCAAAATTTGCTCAAGGCGTTATCAACCTTATCTAGTTTTGAAACAAGTCTGGCCTTGAACAGGAGTTTGGAGGACTTAGAGGTCCTTCTCAGTCTAAGTTTTTCAATCATTCCATGAAATATTGGTCATTTTTTGAATGGAAACATGGATATGAATACAATTTTTTTTGTTTGTTCGTTTTAACACATATGTGACAATGTTCAGATGTAATAAGCAGACATCACTCCTTGTGTTGTGCCAGAGTATCTTCTCAGTGCCACCTTGGTGCCTCTGAAAAATGCCTCTGAGATTTCACAGAATCACAGAATCACAGAATGTTAGGGATTGGAAAGGACCTCAAAAGATCATCTAGTCCAATCCCCCTGCCGGAGCAGGATTGCCTAGACCACATCACACAGGAATGCGTCCAGGCGGGTTTTGAATGTCTCCAGAGAAGGAGACTCCACAACCTCTCTGGGCAGCCTGTTCCAGTGTTCGGTCACCCTCACCGTAAAGGAGTTTTTTCTCATATTTAAGTGGAACCTCCTGTGTTCCAGCTTGCACCCATTGCCCCTTGTCCTGTCAAGGGATGTCACTGAGAAGAGCCTGGCTCCATCCTCATGACACTTGCCCTTTACATATTTGTAAACATTAATGAGGTCACCCCTCAGTCTCCTCTTCTCCAAGCTAAAGAGACCCAGCTCCCTCAGCCTCTCCTCATAAGGGAGATGTTCCACTCCCTTAATCATCTTCGTGGCTCTGCGCTGGACTCTCTCTAGCAGTTCCCTGTCCTTCTTGAACTGAGGGGCCCAGAACTGGACACAATATTGCAGATGCGGCCTCACCAGGGCAGAGTAGAGGGGGAGGAGAACCTCTCTCGACCTGCTAACCACACCCCTTCTAATACACCCCAGGATGCCATTTGCAGAGTGTGTAGATGGAACTCAGAGAGTGATGTATGTTTTGCAGACTATCTCCTCACTACAAGGAATAGTAACTAGTTGCCTGCACTTAGTGCACTCTTGGAATGTAATGGTGGCTCAAGAGAAAAAAGCTTTTGGTACATTTTGTCAGGATGCAATCCATCCTGAAATTCAAGTCAGCATTTTTTTTTTTTTTAGGATTACATTGTTTATTTTCTACCATCAGTCTTCCAGATATACTCTGCCAGACAGTAAATGTACAGATAAGGTGAGAGAGGCAAAAAAAAAATCACTTGCATCTTTTTTAGTGACTTCCTGATCTTCTCATTCAGAAGGTAGATCAAATTCACCAGAACTGAAGGGCATTTTGAGAAACAAAGCAGTTTGCATGGGTCTGTCTCTATGATCCACCCTGTGAAAATACCAGATGGATGTAAAAGTTGTTGCTCAACGGTATTTTCTAACCATTTAAGGCTTGCAAATCCTGGCTTATAAATAGTTTGTAAATAATTAATAAAAAAATCTGTTGTTCTCTACAAGTGCTGATGAAAGAAATGTGCCTCATTCTGAAAGCAGAACATTTTCTTATGCTTTAAACATTAGTTCTTTAAAATGACATAATGGTGAAATATGTAAAACTGACATTTAGAGACCAATAA
The DNA here is from genome assembly GCF_013368605.1 of Nyctibius grandis. Lineage (NCBI taxonomy): Eukaryota > Metazoa > Chordata > Aves > Nyctibiiformes > Nyctibiidae > Nyctibius > Nyctibius grandis. The sequence continues at coordinate 110,778,843 of NC_090659.1, forward strand.
GAAGGATGTGTCTTGTAAAAAAAGGGTTTGTTAGTCCTTACCCAGCTTTAGTAAGCAGGTTTCTACATCTAAAACTTTAATGTGCAGTTGGCACTTGTCTAAATTTTAGTCAGCAGTTTCTGTTTTCTAGTTTGCCAGTCAAAATAAACTGGAACTGCAATCCTCTGTCTATAGACTTTAATCCTTGTCTCATCATGCCTGCACTATGAGTGAAATTAAAACTCAGCATTGTCATTTATGTTAACAATTTTTAAATTGTTTTAAAAGAAATTTATGTGTAGCTGTTGTGTTCTGTTTAGAAAAATATACTGTCATTTTATATATTGGCTGCACTGCTGCAGCTTGCTGTTTCAGTTATTTAATTTGTCCAGACCGGATAGCTATGGTATTGTATCATTTCCTAACAGCTGACTAAAAGAATACATAAAAGAATTTCCAAACAACATAGATGAGTCTTATATTTGGCTACAGATGCTTGTATAGAGCTTTTTCTCAATTTGCATTCATCTTTAAGTAATTTTAAGATATAACATTGAACACTGGGTTAGCCAATGTTCTGCCATAGGGACTGTTGCAAAAACAAAAAGTCTAAATTATCAAAAAAGTGTTAACTACAACCAAGAAATAATTACTTTCTTCACTGTATATGTGTGGGTTAGTGGAGGAAGCAGGACTGAGAAGAACATGGTCACGAGGAAAAGCCAGGCTCGCTACTCCCTATGTAAGCTCCTGTTTCCACTATAAAGTGAAATTGTAAAGGCAGTAGCAAAATTAAAATTAGATTCAAAAAATTCCTGGAATCTAATGTATTTGCATTCCCCAAACTATGTCGTCCCCTGAATAAAGAAAAGGTCTTTTCAGAACTAGAACTGATTGGGACATTTTTTTCCAAATTATATTTTGGTTAAGCATAACATCTCTTGGAAAAGGTTCTTTAGGGTGAGAAAGACTGGCTTATAGTATATGGGTATGAGTAACCCATACCAAGCCAGGGGAGGAGAGAAAGATGTTTAATTTCCGGATTGGCCCAGGACTAAATAACAAGTGGAACACAGAAGACAAAAAATGTCATTATTTCATGATGTGCCTTTATTGTATATTTAATATGCAATTCTAGTCCCAAACAATCCCAAACCAGTAAAGCAACAGTCAAAAGTATACGGAGTGACAAAAGATATGAAATGGCTTCTAGTCCAGTACCAGGAGTCTACAGGGAAGAGAGAACTTCAAGAGGGATACCGGAATGGTCTGGACAATAAAGCGTAGACTGGAAAAGCTAATAAGGAATGGTTGTTCATACTACTCTTCTGTACAAGTGCTAGGAGGCATTAACTGAAGCCAGCAGGTGGCAAATTCAAAAGAAATTAGAAGATACACTTTTTCGTACAACGCACAGTTACCTTGTGGACCTCCTCATTGTATGACCTGGATGTAAACTTCTGTATGAGACCAAGAAGAAAGCTGAGAAAGCAAAGAGAGGAATTGACCAAGAGCTGCTAAATGCAGAGATCCCCTTGATGTCATCTGGGAACCATCAGCCCTTGGAGGAAGGAAGACAGCTCTGGTGAACTACCAAAGTATCGCTATCAGTATCACTATATCCTGCCCCTTTCTTGTATTCTTCCTTAGGCATCTGCCACTGGTCACTGCTGGAAACAAAGTAACTAGCCTCACTAGTCCTAACCGGATATTTGATGTCATCCAGTACGGCTCTTCTTAAGTTCTTACTCCTAGAACCTACACATATGTCATATAGGTGTTTGTACATTCCAAAACCAAAATATTTAAATTTTCATTTTAATGCGCAGGAAACCAGTTGTTCCATGAACTGCAAATTGATGCTGACAGGGTTGCTATGAACTTGCATCCTTTGTTCCTGATCTTTTTTCCTCCTGCCTCTGGGATGAAACAAAAAGATGTTTTCACTGGTTTAAATGCATACAAATGCTGCATGCAGCAGATGCAAAGTGATTTGACCTTTGGACCTTCAAAGCAGATGAGAAATGGCGTTAACGGCTGTTACCTGTTACCTGTAAGGACTCTTTCCATTACCCAGCTCAACATAATGTAATGGCACAGTTTTTATACCTTAACTCTTCTGTTAATTTTGTTTGAAACTGGCCTATTACCTCAAAAGCTATCAGTGAGGTAACAGATAAATAGACAAATGAAGGTTAAACAAAAGGATAGACAGCTTGACTTCGTGAGCTTTATTCCTTTTGTTCTGAAACGTCTGAACTTAATGTGAAGTGGAATTGCCCGTTTCCAGTCAGATCCATAGCTTTGTTCTGTACTTTCTCTACTGATATACTAGGAACTACATTACATTCTCTTTCTGAATTACTATGCTTTTTAGATGTTAAGGAGAGTTATAGAGAACAAAGTTAGCTGCCTCATTTGTCATGTCTTTCTTCCATTACAACCTGTTTGCCACTACCCATCTGTCATCCGCATGAAAAAGAAACTCCTTAGTCTCTTAAATCTGCTCTGAAACACCAAAAATGAGAGCTTCAAGAACCAGAAGAAACTTGCTATTCTGTGCAAGCTGGGATGCCAGAGTGCCTGGAAACTGTCTGTCCACTCCAGTCTCTTCTAGGCAGGTCCCTTCCAAAGTCTACTTTTCCTCTCCCAGCCATACACCCTCCTTTGCTTCCCAAAGCAACAGAAGATCTGGCAACATCAGCCTGCAGGATAAATGTCTCTGGGAGGCCAAGGAGGAAGACAAAATCCATGTCAGAGAAAGGTAAGCGAGGCTGATTCTGGCTTTACGAAGAAGACCTTCCTGTGGAAAGCAAGTCGTCCGTAAGCTGTCATGTTTCTCTAAAATAGTGGCATATGAGTTCATTAATGTCTACCTGCCACCTCTGTATTAGACTTCAAAACATTTCTTGTACTGCTACACATAAGAAGTTGAGTGAGGGATCTGTCAAAATGCACCACAACAAGCCATTCATCCTGTAGGAGTTAGACAATGAGAATCTCCTCTTTCAGGGGAAATTGCTCAATATGTGTAAGCTAAACCCTGGGATGTGGGCCCTACTTATGAGGCAGAATTCACGTTTGTCTTGGTAACCTGCATATTCCCTGAGTCGTAGCATAACTTCTACCAATATTCCTGCAAAGTACTGAAGGATAATATATTATTTTTAAGAATTAAAACAGTAGCAGGCATGTCCCCCTCCACCATCCTTGGATTAAATATCTCATGTCTTCTGAAAAAAATACTTATACATATTAGAGCATGACAATGACTCTGTAGTTACTCTGAAAACTGTGCCAAAACTGTATGGCATAGGTGGTGAATTTGAGAATTATATCAGCAATTCTTAAAGTTAAATATTTCCAGAGAATCATTAATCAAACAAGAGTGCAATTTTACTCCTAAATTAAGACAACAATATGACCCCAGAAGGTTTAGTCAAATCTATCTACCAACTGCATTTCAATGGTTCTGAGAAAAAAGTCATATAAACATCTACAGAAAGCACGTGTAGAACATTTTAAATGTAGGGGCAAACCTTTCCTCATTTGTCTTCTCTGTTTGATGGAACTACAGAAAGACTATGAATCTGTGTTCATTTATGGAAATTTTCTTTATCCTCAAATAGCAAAGGAAATAAAGAAGAGAAAAAAGAATCATTATTCCATGGTGTGCCTGCACTGTGTATCCTACACACAGTTGTATTCCCCAACAACTCAAAACAGCAAAGCAGTTGTGGAAAAAACAAAGTGATGAAAGGTAAGGTAAGCATTTAATTCCTCAAAAAATACTTGGATATATGTACATGGGCATGCCTTTCGGTGGCTTGAGCTCAAGGCCTTTCAGTGTAAGATCAAGAATTGCATAAAGTCTGCCCAGAAATTCAACAAGGACTACCTTCAGTCAAATCATCCCCTCTCTTGCTATATGTGGAACCACCAGCAGGCACTTCACACAGACACAGCATGAGTAGCAGCAGATCCTCCTGCTCAAGAATTGTTAGGGGTATTTATTTTTTTTCTTTTTCACTTTTTTTTTTGTTTAATATCCTTTTCATATCTACTCAGCATTTAGCTGCCTGCCAAGACCCTGATCCCAAGTGCTGAACAAAGATTCTGGTCCTGAGTGTTTGCAATACATTAGCTAAAGCTGAGATGATATTAGTAAATTGAGATGTACAAGAGACAACCTTAACATTTCTACTATGGACATCATGCCAGTACACGTACACACACTCACGCGTATATCTGTTCCCTTGGAAAATAACCTCAGCCTACACTGTGATCACAACAGTAGGATATAAAGCTACTGTGCTTAAATGATAATCCTGCAATTAATGCATCAGGGAGCAGATCCAGCATCATCTGTCATCTGTGCAGAGTAGAAAGTGGAAGAACATTTGCAGCAACCCAAATACTGGTTGAGCTCCTTTTATCAGTCCACAGAAATTTCCTTTTAAAGGTTCACAAACAAGGTGGATTAATTAATTCCCCAGTTTTTATTGTTTTGTTTTGTTTTGTTTTGTTTTCCAAGGACATATAGTATTTAAACTCTGCTATAATTAAATACGAATATGCTGAAAAATTTTGTAGCATATTTTACCTCTGTTGTTTCTAGAGATCTGTCACTACCAGCTGATATATTTCACCTCAGAAAGTAAAATTGTTTCATGAGATAACATTTTCCCTTCAGCTCCATGAAGCCCCAGTGGGCATATTTCTGGATGCATTTGAAAACAACAGAACCAGCTGTGCACCTCCATATGTGAAAGGTCTGATCAGACCAGCCTCATTTTAAAATCAACCAAACTGACAAGTAGATTGTTTTGCTACAACAGAGCGATTCGCAGCTCCAGTACAGGTTGATGCCAAGTTTTTAAAAAGCTTTAATAAGCCAAGCCAGTCAGGAGTCAGAACATAATGTAGCTGTGTGGCATTGCTGCGGACCCTGACATCCCCAATCAGCCATAAATTAATTTTCACAAAGGGTAGAGGAAGACATTCAGAAAAGAGTAATGTGCCCTGATACTGTCAATCTTATCAGTTTGATATTGCATTGACATTCTAACTGTTAGCTATGAACCTATGTAACGGTTACAAATTAAGTAATGAGATCAAATTAAGAAAAGATAAATTCTGGAATGAGGAGCTGAAAATGAGTGAGGTCTGCAAGGCAGAAACGATCTCAAAGACAACTGTGGGAAATCTGGTTTCCAGGACTACATTGGACAAAGAGCTGGAGAGTATAGAAAGATATAAATCCTTCTGTGGGCAGGCATTTGGCCAGAAGTTTTGTAATTTATACAATATTGCTATTAGAGTGAGATGAGAATCTTTCAGCAAAATATCTTTTTTTCTGGAAAATGCTCATTCATGTAAACCAAAACTTCTTCTGTATAAATACATAATTTTTAATGAAGACGTGGCTGAGAATTGTTTCTCACATCTAGGGGAGAATCACAGGTAAACATCTGAAATGGTCACACACTTCTCATCACAGGTCATGGTGTCCAATCTTTGTCCATGATGAACTAGTGTCCGGGGAACTACATGCCGGTCAGTCTCACCTCTGTGCTGGCAAGATCATGGAGCAGATCCTCCTGGAAACTACACTGAGGCACACGGAAATCAAAGAGGTGATTGGTGACAGCCAACATGGCTTCACTAAAGGTAAATTGTGCCTCGCAAACTTGGTGGCTTTCTATGACGGGATTACAGCGCTGGTGGATAGGGGAAGAGCAACTGATGTCATCTGCCTGGACGTGTGCAAAGCATTTGACACTGTCCCGCGTGACATCCTTGTCTCTAAATTGGAGAGACATGGACTTGATGGATGTCTTTGTCCACTTTATCAGTGGATAAAGAACTGGCTGGTTGGTTGCACTCAAAGAGTTACGGTCAACAGCTCGATGTCCAAGTGGACACCAGTGACGAGTGGCGTTCCTCAGGGGTCGGTATTGGGACCAGCCCTGTTTAACATCTTTGTCGGTGACATGGACAGTGGGATTGAGTGTGCTCTCAGCAAATTTGCAGATGACACCAAGTTGTGTAGTGTGGTGGACACACTGGAGGGAAGGGATGCCATCCAGAGGGGCCTTGACAGCCTTGAGAGCTGGGCCTGTGCGAACCGCATGAAGTTCAACAAAGCCAAGTGCAAGGTCCTGCATGTGCGTCCGGACAATCCCAAGCGCAATACAGGCTGGGCAGAGAATGGATTGAGAGCAGCCCTGCGGAGAAGGACTTGGGGGTGATGGCTGATGAGAAGCTCAACATGAGCCAGCAATGTGTGCTTGCAGCCCAGAAAACCAACCGTATCCTGGGCTGCATCAAAAGCAGCATGGCCAGCAGGTCGAGGGAGGGGATTCTGCCCCTTTACTCCGCTCTCGTGAGACCCCACCTGGAGTACTGCGTTCAGCTCTGGGGCCCCCAACATAAGAAGGACATGGAGCTGTTAGAACGAGTCCAGAGGAGGGCCATAAAGATGATCAGAGGGCTGGAGCACCTCTCCTATGAAGACAGGCTGAGAGAGTTGGGGCTGTTCAGCCTGGAGAAGAGAAGGCTCCAGGGAGACCTTATAGCAGCCTTCCAGTACGTGAAGGGGTCTACAGGAAAGCGGGAAAGCGGGAGAGGGGCTTTTTACAAGGGCATGTAGTGATAGGACGAGGGGGAATGGTTTTAAACTGAAAGAGGGTAGATTTCGATTAGATATTAGGAAGGAATTCTTTACTGTGAGGGTGGTGAGACACAGGAACAGGTTGCCCAGAGAAGCTGTGGCTGCCCCCTCCCTGTCAGTGTTTAAGGCCAGATTGGATGAGGCTTTGAGCAACGTGGTCTAGTGGAAAGGTGTCCGTGCCTGTGGCAGGGGGGTTGGAACTAGATGATCTTTAAGGTCCCTTCCAATCCAAACCATTCTATGATTCTATGATTCTATGATTGATTCTATGAAGCCAGACCTCCACACAGAAAGAAATGTGAGAGAAAACATGTGAAAGAAGGAACCTGCATCAGTAGTCCTCTTATGGGTCAGTCCCACTGGGAGGAGAGGTCTCAGCTTCTGGGCCTTTTCCTACTGATTTTTATGGTTTTTTGTATAGGTGAGGTGTGAAAGTGTTTGAACTGAGACATTTCTCACACTTCTAACCATGCAAGAGAGATTCAGATTAAGCACCTAGAAAACATTTCATACAAAATGGAAGCATGACTGCGCTTAAAGACTTGGATTCAGACAGCCCTGAACTGTAGGGATTTTAAACAGCATATTAGCACTTAAATACTGCATGGGTACTTCAAAAACACTGCAGTCTCTGGTGGTCTGAAATCAATCGTTAAGTTTTATGGATAGAAATAGTCACTAATTAATTACTCTATTTATCCCTCATCAAATAATCTGGCCTGTTAAAGGTGCAGAATCAATATAATCCATATAGCAAACTAGCTGTATTCTGTGCATATTTACCCACATTTTCTAAAAGCAGTGGAGCAGTAGCCTGTTTTCTTCTAAAGCAAATAATGGAAACAGGTGTCCCTTATAAAATTGCAAGCTTAAACACCCCCAGTGAATGTGAGTGTGTTTATGAAGGTCTAAAGATACGGATCTTCTCAGAAAGTATGGGATGTTTTCAGTGTTCCTTCTCTTCACAGACAAAGATATGCTCATCGCTTCCATGGTGGCATTTGGTACCTTACAGAATAGGGTCTGTCTGCTTGTGAATGATGCCATGCTGAGAGCTTGGGAAAGTTTAGTTTCTTGCTTATGCATGCAACAGTGTAAAAACCTAAGGGACAGCTGGGCTATCAGTGATCTGCTCCAGGAGGATCAGGCTCAGGAATATCTCCTGCCTAAGTCCCATCCCTCATCCAGCTGAAAGGTGGTTGGGAACAAGTACCCATGCTTTTCAAAGTCTTGTGAACCCACGCATCAGCTGGGATCCCTACAGGGACAATAAAGAGAGGGCACCCCATCTGAGAGGCTCATTATGAGGTGCCCCAGTCATTCACTCTAGATATGGACTTGGTGACCAGCCCTTCTGGGTGCACTGATGTTCCTTAAATATTGGGTTGCTCTGACACTCTTAAAGTCAGAATGACTTGCAATGACAATTTCTGCAACAGAGCAAGGTGTCTGTGAGCACCTCCAGACACAAGTTCAATCATTCATCTTAGCATCTTCTCTTTGGAAAGAGGAAAGAGTAAAGCCAGACAACTACCTTAGAAGAGATGCCAAACCCTGAACGTGTTAGTTTAGCTGAATGTCCCTTTAACAGAGGCAAGCATCCATCTTTCTTGAATGATACTTCTCTTCCTTAGGTTCCTTCTACATCTTATATAGCTCCTATTTATGAGACTCCATCCACTTTAAGTTCATAGGGCTGAACTTCTTCCGTGACATAAAAGAACTTTTAGAAAGTCCTTTGGATAGTGTAACGTGATAGATATCCTTTGATTGTGTATTTTATGGAACCAAATAGATGTTTCCACTTTGTCCAGCTTTAGCATTACTGAAGATATGAATATTCATTATGCTAAACTACAGCTACTAATATAAATAATTTATGCATACATAAAGAGGGTTTTCATAACAAAAATGGCTTTTACAGTGCAATTCTATTATGTACAGATTATTTGCAGCTCTGAGACCACAGGGTCAATAGATATTTAGACTTTTTTATGAGCATCTCACCAGCTAGTGCAGAAAGTTAATGTTTTTGCTGCCTTAATCTTTTTAAAAAAAAAGAGAAAAAGGAAAATTATTTATTTCAAGGAGCTTCTAGAAGAAAACTTATTTTTTCTTTAATATTGCTGAGGAGGAACTCAAGATAGAACAAATTCCCTGCTTTACCACATGCTTTTAAAAATGTGTACTACTCTCTAGCATGTTCCATGTGTCATGAAAGTTACTTCTGTCACTGATTATTGTTTACACAGTTGCTCCTTTACACAATTTGAGTCATAAAAAAAAGAGAAGATACAAATGAAAACTTTATAGAATTAGGAAAGTTAAATAAAGACTGGTCAATCCCCAGCTGGATGGCACTTGTGTGTGTGTGTGTGCCTGCAAGTGTGTGTGTGTACACCTTCAGAGTGGGGGTTTTTCATGACCCTTATCAAAAGGTAGACAATAGCTACTGCCAGCACACTTGAGTAGGAGCATGGGAAAATTCTGCTTTCTTCGCTGGGGTCTGCAGATCACAGCCACATAGAAAATGCACAGGAGATAGATAATTACCTTCTCAGCATATTAATTACAAGAGTTGGTTTGCACTATAATGTATGACACTATATACATAGTAATAGTACATTTAATTTTTAGCTAACACACACAAAGTTTAGCATTTGCTTAATTAGTCTCTGCACAAGCCTTAATAGAGCAACAGACATCAACAGACATCTTTACGTCTCCTACAGACGTTAGAGCAATGCCATTGGACCCACACAGTACACAAGCACTGCCAGGCACACACATGATGTGCTTGACTCCATTGTCATGCACAAGTATCTGAAATACATCTAAGGTACCTGAGACATCTGCAAAGATCTAGCATATATGACACAGGAGCAGCAGGATCCATGCCTTTCTTCACTGGCAGCTAGACACCAGCCTTCTGAATGGCACTGCAATGATTGAATGGAGCCAAAGATGGACTGGGATGGGAATCAGTTTGAGAGTAACTCATCTTAGGGTTTACATGTAGGTGTCTATATATCAGATACATGTCTGTAGTCTTACTGAAATCACTTCAGTGTAGGCATTGTGTGTATCTTGCCTAGCCTCCGGTTACCCATAGTCTCTGAGGCTATACATGTCCTTTAAGTCATAAGTCCCATCTGCTAACCATCAACAGATATCTTGGTCGTTCTTTGGTATCTCAGATCGCAGTAAGCACCTATGTTTAGGAAGATCTTTGTTCACTATAGGGACAGCTTAGATATCTATTTGCAAGCTCAAATGTAAACACCTAAAGATAGGTGCCTCTGACCAAGTCATGAATTCCTTACATCATTCACAGAGAAACCAGCTAGGTTTGCATGACAAATTTTTTGTGGATTCTGAAAAATATACTTTTTGTTATATAGGGATCACACAATGTATGCAAAGTCTGGGTTTCTAAATCTTTTTCTATGATACAAATCAGAAGAATGACTTCCAATGTCAGTAAGGATGGAGAGAAGGCTTAATAGCAAAAATACTCATGGGATCTCTCCTGCAAAAGATATGTTTTATTAGAGGAAAGGCATTGCTAAGACTGAAAAGACACTGCAGAGGATTATCAACATTATTTAGGGCTTTCAGCCTTTCAGTCATGAGGCAAGATTAGCAGCACAAAAAGAAGAGAGATTTCACAGAACTCCATCCCATCTGGAAAACAGCATAACAGAGACATGCTGAGAAACTCCTTTGATACTGTAACTAATTCAAAAACATGATGCCTTGATGTTGGCTTACACTTGGGAAAGTTATTGTAGTAGAAGTTCTGCAAATCTTCAAGTACCGCAGTTTATTCAGTCAGGAAGGAGTTGGCCCATTTCAGTGTGGGAGGAATAACTGACAAAAAAATGTACTCTGTCTCTCCTTAAAAGCTTTTGATTTTGGGCTTCATAAACCTAGGCTGGAGAGATGGTAGCTTTATGGGTAAAAGGGGTTTTGTCTGAAGTAGAAGAAAGGTTCCATTCAGTTCAGGAAGATTCCCCTACCAATAAACTCCCTTGCCAGTATTTTTTTTTCCTTTCCCTCCTGTAGATGGTGTTTCCACAACAGTGGTGGCAGAAGACACTTGATTTTTCTTCTGCTGCCTGTTCTAACTCTGTGTGAATCCTGTACACAGGAGTAAATCTGAAGGTAAGAAGAGACAGACATAAGGAAGAAGAGGAAGTGGAAAAATCCAGAATAAAAGGAGGCACAATATGGAAAGTAATTAAGTTTTTTCTATTCTTCACAGTACTGTTTCTTTCTTTCCACACTGTAGAGTGATGTCGCTGAATGGCAAAGCTGGGGGTTGGGAACTGTGCTGGAAGGAACTAAGACATAAAGTGGTATCATCTCCTACTGTGGTTGTAAGTGGCCCAGTGAAAAGAGCATAAATCCACATAAAATCACAGGGGAAAACGCAGATGCTGTAAGAAACAGGATTGCCAGAACCAGTTCAGCTTTCTGTGTTAATTCCCACTTTTTTGATTTTTTCAAATTCTCACTTAAACTGGCTGAGCTTTCATGGGCATTCTGTCAAAATCACCTCCAGTACTACTGCTATTGCATTGCCTTCTACATGCTTCTCTAGTGTAGGAGATTGGAGACTAAGCCAAGAAATCCAACAAATACTTAACACAAGGGAGAAACTTTACAAATTGAGTATGTCCTATGGGACCCAAAAGTATTTTTATGAGTTCATGGAATTGGAGGGCAACTTAGACATAAAAGAGCAAACAAATAGAGAGCTGAGGGGATGAAAAAGCTATTAGATACAGTGTGGGAGAATGGGAAACACATCTGTGCTTAGTTCTTTCTTTTTTTCTTTTCTTTTTTTTTTTTTTTATTTTAAAGTTCCATTCAAGGATGAAGAAAGAAAGGGGAAACAGGCTCAGGAACTAAATCGAATACCATAGATGAGGTTATTGACAAGTGGACGACTAGCCTCTTTTCCTTAAAACAAAATTACTTTTAGAGGATATAAGGGAACATTTATGGGAACCCAGCAAAGCCGCTTAACATATTGACTTCTTTCTCTCTTCAAGACATGAGGTCCTCTGGCAAAAGTCTTGGCTTGTGGGGATTTGGTGTCAAAGCCCATAAACTGTAGCCGTCGTTCTGTGTACCCCTGAGCCATTTGCACAGCATAATTTCTCTTCTGGCACAAAGGTCTATCACTGAGAACACAATGAGAGGATCAAGGTTACAATATTCTCAAACCAAAACCCATGGGCATGGATCTGAGTATAAAGCATTGTCCTAAGAGCTATGGATGTTGCTAAAAGGATTCCTGAAAACTTTTGTTTTAATGAAGCACATTTTTAAAAGCTTGACTTAGGAAAGAGATTGCCAAGGTTTTTTCTAGCTGAAAACATTTGTAGATCAGAAGTAATTTTGAGGGCATTACTGAATGTTGCAGATTTATATTGCAAGATGAATTTATGCAGATTTCAGACATTAACAAAACTGAATAATTAAGAGACTTGGAACAGACTCTATGGATTAACACATCTTCATGTCATTCTATGGCACACTGCATAAATGTATAAAATTATTAAATCAAAGTAAACTGCAATGGAAATAATTTCAAACTACAAGTACACCTCTGACCAAATGTTGTTCAAAAGTGGCAGTGTCATGCTCTTGGATCCCAGATTTAAAGTACATTAAAACTGATGATAGACTCCTATACTATTTGCATTGCTCTAATGGCTCTAATAGTCTGAGATCTACTGAATGCATTAAAACAATTAAAGAACTGTCTCATCTGTCTCTGCCTATGAAGTAATAATGTGTTACTTGAAAAAAGTTAGGACTATATGTACTTCTGTGAGGAAAAACATTTCAAGACAAATCTGTTTTAAAATGGGGAAATGGTTTCCAATTACTGTTGAATGACATGAATCTTCCAAAATCCAACTCATTGTTTAAACTTCTACTCTTCAGAGTTTTGTAGCAGCCAAAATTTAATCTATATTCTTTTTACAGACTGAGAAAGATATTGGGTATGATGTCCATTTCAAGTATGCTACGAGTGAAGAAGCTCCCTCTCCCATTACAGCTTTCTCTGATGGGCTGTCAACACCTTTCAACATTTCTTTGTCTGTAACTGAACGGAGGAGGTGCAGTTCACCACAGGAAACATGGATTTTATAGCATCACAATATTAAAAAAAATGGAAACTGGGCACTTGCCCCCAGTTCAAGTCTGCTGGCCATTTTATTTGGAAAATCAAGATGGATACCTGAGTAACAATAATGCAGAAAGTTTAAGGAGCTTGCTTATATCTCGCAATCACCAAGAAATATACTTTGACCTCTCAGCTAGGTCTTTGCACTGAAAATATCTCCATTTCTCAGTAGGTCAGGACCACCTGCAGAATTGAGTCTATAGTTAAGGATTTCTCTAAAAAAAAAGTTTCAGTAGCAGTTCAGGCATAAGAAAGTTCCATCATAACCCAGCTTCTTATTCCAGCACTTCAGTTCACTGTCTCACCATCTGTGCTGGCAAGGGTTCATGTCTTGACCTTCACTGTGGAGCAGATCAAAGCACATAGCCAACAGGAAACACAAAACATTTAATGAAAGAAAAAAAAAAAGGAGAAAGAAAGAAGAGGAGAAGAGAAGAGAAGAGAAGAGAAGAGAAGAGAAGAGAAGAGAAGAGAAGAGAAGAGAAGAGAAGAGAAGAGAAGAGAAGAGAAGAGAAGAGAAGAGAAGAGAAGAGAAGAGAAGAGAAGAGGAAGAGGAAGAGGAAGAGGAAGGAGAGAGGAAGAGGAGGAAAAGCCAAGTGTTGCTGCTGAACATGTTACAGTGTCAAACCAGAGTCTCAGAAAATGTTGCACAGATTCCTTAGAGACCAAACCAGGGTGAATAATTTCAATTTTTTCAGCATTCATCATTGCAGACTAACAGCCTCTGAACGATTCTGAATAAACCTGGAGCTCAAGTGACAAGAACAGCATGATAACATCACATTATCTGTTGCCCATTGAACATGTGTTAGTGGTGTATTACAGCCAGAAATCCTGCTACTGTTGTTGCATTAAACCAAAGAAATTTAACAAGGTGTTTCCAGAAGGCTGCAAGGGAGACAAGCCCCTCTTCCTCATCTGCTTTGTCCTAAAGCAATACAAATAGTGGGCATCAGGTTCGTGTAAACAGTGGAGGTATCATTGTTTTCGTGATTCTCCTGTAGGAGTCATAGCAAACAGCTAGCAATAAAAGGATGCTTTTATTTTCACTGCTCTCAGAGCAGAAGTATTTTGGCAACATAAGGTGCTATGCACATAGGTTTGAGATATTGTGTTTAAATAAAAGTCATCATAATCACTTTGACTGCACTGAAATAACAGGAGGAAAAGAAATAAAACTTGTTGCGTGGGAAAAAAGGGAAAGAAGTCTGTAGGGGAAAATTATTTTCAGACTTCTTATAGGGCACAACCAACAATAAAAAGACAAAAATAAAATCTAAAATTATTTTAAAAATCACTTGAGAACAAGCTTTCAAATGACATTATTCAAATTCCTTTCATAATGAAAGTCTCGTAAAATTAAATGCATTCGTCTCTTCTAGTAGTATTCCACAAAGATTTCTTATTGACTGATGAAATAGACTTTGCCTTGAAGGACTGTCACATTAACAATCTCATGCATTCTTTTTATGGGACTGTACTGTAGAAACAGTCAAACAGAAGCAATTCTGTTGTCTACGGAGATTTAGCTAATGTACAAAGGGATTTTTAAACTAGGGACTTTAAACTATGTTCGATGGGGGAGGGGGATAAGACCAGGGCAGCCACATATAAACCTAGGGGTGACAGGCCTGCGTCGGGGGCAAGGCCGCTAGCCCAGCTGAAGTGCGTTTACACCAATGCACGCAGTATGGGCAACAAACAGGAAGAGCTAGAAGCCACTGTACAGCAGGAAGGTTATGATGTGGTTGCCATCACAGAAACATGGTGGGATGACTCTCATGACTGGAGTGCAACTATGGATGGCTATAAGCTCTTTAAGAGGGACAGGCAAAGCAGGAGAGGCGGTGGGGTAGCGCTATATGTTAGGGAGTGCTTGGACTGTGTTGAAATTGAGGAAGATGGTGAGGATGACAAGGTTGAATGTTTATGGGTGAAGATCAGGGGGAAGGTCGGTAGGGCGGACATTACGGAGGGAGTCTGTTATAGACCACCCAACCAGGATGAGCAGGCGGATGAGGCGTTTTATAAGCGGCTGTCAGAAGCCGCCCGGTCGCCGGCCCTTGTACTCGTGGGCGACTTCAACTTGCCAGATGTCTGCTGGAAATACAACATGGCAGAGAGGAAGCAATCTAGGAGGTTCCTCGAATGTGTGGAGGACAACTTCCTCATGCAAGTGGTAAATGAGCCCACTAGAGGAGGCGCCCTGCTTGACCTGTTGTTTGTGAACAGAGAAGGACTAGTGGGAGATGTGAGGGTCGGTGGCCGTCTTGGGAGTAGCGACCACGAAATGTTAGAGTTTTGATAGTGGGGGAAGTAAGGAGGGGCAAGAGTAGAACTCCTTCCTTAGATTTCCGGCAGGCAGACTTTAGCCTGTTTAAGAGGCTGGTGGACCGAGTCCCTTGGGAATCGGTCCTGGAGGGCAAAGGAGTCCAGGAAGGCTGGACATGCTTCAAAAGGGAATTGCTAAATATTCAGGAGCAGGCTGTCCCAGTCTGTAGGAAGACAAGCCGTCGGGGAAAAAGACCGGCCTGGTTAAACAGGGAACTTAGACTAGAACTTAAGGAAAAAAAGAGAGCCTACTTGCTCTGGAAGAAGGGTCGGGTAACTTGGGAGGTCTATAGGGACGTGGCCAGGTCGTGTAGGGAGAAGATTAGAAGGGCCAAACCTCAATTAGAGCTTGATTTGGCTGCTACAGTCAAAGACAACAAAAAAAGCTTTTACAAATACATCAACAGCAAAAGGAGGGTCAAGGAGAGCCTCCACCACTTGCTGAATGAGGAGGGTAGTGTAGTGTCAGGGGATGAGGAAAAGGCAGAGGTGCTCAATGCCTTCTTTGCCTCGGTCTTTAATGTCAAGATCGGTTGTCCTCAGGAGACTCAGCCCCCAGAGCCTGAAGTTAGGGACGGGGGGCTGTGTGAACCTCCCATGATCCAGGAGGAGACGGTTAGTGACCTGCTGTGCCAGTTGGACACCCACAAGGCTATGGGCCCGGATGGGATTCACCCCAGAGTAATGAAGGAACTGGCAAATGAACTTGCCAAACCACTCTCTATTATCTACCGGAAGTCCTGGTTAACTGGAGAAGTTCCAGCTGACTGGAAATTAGCAAACGTAACGCCCATCTACAAGAAGGGTCGGAAGGACGATCCAGGGAACTATAGGCCTGTCAGCCTGACCTCGGTGCCAGGCAAGGTGATGGAACAGATCATCCTGAGTGCCATTACACAGCACATGCAGGACTATGGGGGCATCGGGGCCAGCCAACATGGATTCATGAAGGGCAGGTCCTGCTCGACCAGCCTGGTCTCCTTCTATGACCAAGTGACCCGCTTAGTAGATGAGGGCAGGGCTGTGGATGTAGTCTATCTAGACTTCAGTAAGGCATCCGACACTGTCTCCCATAGCATCCTCCTGGACAAACTGGCTGCCCGGGGCTTGGATGGGTGGACTCTTAAATGGGTTAAAAACTGTCTGGATGGCCGAGCCCAGAGAGTGGTGGTGAATGGGGCAAAGTCCAACTGGTGGCCGGTCACTAGCGGTGTTCCCCAGGGCTCAGTTCTGGGGCCGGTGCTGTTCAATATCTTTATAGATGATCTAGACGTAAGGACTGAGTGCACCCTCAGCAAATTTGCAGATGACACCAAGATGGGTGGCAGTGTCGATCTGCTGGAGGGTAGGAAGGCCCTTCAGAGGGATTTGGACAGGTTAGATAGATGGTCCGAGACCAACGGCATGAGGTTCAACAAGAACAAGTGCCACGTCTTACACTTCGGCCACAACAACCCCATGCAGCTCTACAGGCTGGCGGAAGAGTGGTTAGAAAGTGGCCCGGTGGAAAGAGACCTGGGGGTGCTGATCGACAGCCGGCTAAACATGAGCCAGCTGTGTGCCCACGTGGCCAAGAAGGCCAATGGCATCCTGGCCTCTATTAGGAATAGTGTAGCCAGCCGGTCTAGGGAAGTGATCGTCCCTCTCGGCACTGGTGAGGCCGCACCTTGAGTACTGTGTCCAGTTCTGGGCCCCGCACTTCAAGAAAGATGTTGAGGTGTTGGAGCGAGTCCAGAGGAGGGCGACCAAGCTGGTGAAGGGTCTGGAGGGTCTGTCCTACGAGGAACGGCTGAGGGAGCTGGGGTTTGTTTAGCCTGGAGAAGAGGAGGCTCAGAGGTGACCTTATTGCAGTCTACAACTACCTGAAGGGAGGTTGTAGTGAAGTGGGAGTTGGCCTCTTCTCCCGGGCAACTAGCGATAGGACAAGAGGGCACAGCCTCAAGCTTCGCCAGGGGAGGTTCAGGTTGGACATTAGGAAGAATTTCTTTTCAGAAAGGGTTATTAGACATTGGAATGGACTGTCCAGGGAGGTGGTGGAGTCACCATCTCTGGATGTGTTTAAGAAAAGACTGGACATGGCACTTAGTGCCATGGTCTAGTTGACAGGGTGGTGTAAGGGCAACGGTTGGACTCGATGATCCCTGAGGTCTCTTCCAACCTGATTGATTCTGTGATTCTATGATTCTTTGATTTAAGAAGGCCCTGCCAATGTGAGTCCATACCAAGATAAATAAATTTAAGAAAAGAAGTAATGAGGAAATGAGGAAACCCATGAAGGCTCAATCATTTGTGCTCTATTTTCTTGCAGTTGAAGTGTGTTCCTCATCTAACCTCTATGTTTTGGTCTATAAGTTAGCAGAGGATGCTATGCCGGTTCGCAGAGTTATTCTCCATGTCCACTCACTGACAGGTCTGAGTTCACGCAGATTTTCCTTTGCCATACATAGATATCCCTCCTGCAGTGGTGCATACTTCAGTATATCAGTTCAGATTATTAATAGAGAGGAAACTTCTCCCTCCACTTTCTCTTTTGAACGAGTATAGAAACACAGATACTGTACTTTTCTAGCTATTTTATTTTCTATTCTGCATTGTTTCTGTGTACTCTACAATGACTAGAGCCAAAAAACTTTGATAACATTTTAATACTATTTTTTTCTCATCTTGGCCTTCATACAGTGGCAACAAAACCACTCACACACCCACATTGCTGATTTAATTCTCCTGAATTTAAAAAAATGAGAAAAAACCCAACAATATTCATGAAGAGAGGAGTCTTTTGAAAGAATTAAGCTCTCAGGTTAAAATTGTCAAAATTGTTTATACCTTATATTAGAACGAAAGTAGGATCTTTCAGTTTGTTTTGTTTTAACACATAACAGAGGAGAATGTGTGCATACATCTTCAGAGTAACCCATGGACTTGCGTTGCAAAGTGAAGGACTCCCTGAAGATACAGAAAGAGTTTCAAGACTATTTTATGAGCCAGGGATTTCCAGTTGAGGTCAACCATGGACTTGAACCTGGGCCTCCCCCTGTTGTGTCTCTGCTGTTGAGCTACTGACATGGGCACTCACAGATGGAAAATCCCGCTTTCCAGCCAGCCCTAAATCCAAGGTCTGATATCTGTGTCTGAAACAGGGCACCGACACCGAGGAAAACTGTCATGCTCTGTTTGCACACAACACCCACACAGCTTGTTAATATAATCATTTAAGAGGAGAGTAACCATGTTATTTAATTTCAGGCTGCAGACATGGGGCCCTCATGCTACACACACTTCATTGGCATGCTAAATTAAGAAACGACAAAGGAAAGCAGCCCCTCACCTCAAAAATGAAGATTCATCTGAAATTTTAAATGGACCCTGGCAGATTGGCTCTTCCTCTGGAAGAGGCACTCACTCCTGCCTGCTCATGGTCAGACAGCTCAGGTGTTTATTTCAGAACAATGGTTTTGGTGGGTAACTGATAATTTAAGGCTGCCAGCTCCGCTAGCTGTATCCCAGCTTAGGATCCTGACTGGGGCACCTCAGTTTAGTGAGTAAATCTCAGCAGTAAGCAGACTGTGACATTTCAGAATCACAGAATCACAGAATGATTGGGGTTGGAAGGGACCTCTGGAGATCATCTAGTCCAACCACCTGCCAAAGCAGGTTCACCTAGAGCACATTGCACAGGGTCGTGTCCAGGTGTGTTTTAAATATCTCCAGAGAAGTAGACTCCACAACCTCCCTGGGCAGTCCGTTCCAGTGCTCTGTCACCCTCAAAGTAAAGAAGTTTTTCCTCATATTCACATGGAAATTCCCATGTTGTGCCTGTTGCCCCTTGTCCTGTCGCTGGGCACCACTGAGAAGAGTCTGGTCCCCTCCTCTTGACACCCGCCCTTAAGGTATTTCTAAGTGTTGCTAAGAACACCCCTTAGTCTTTTCTTTTCCAGGCTAAACAAACCCAGCTCCCTCAGCCTCTCCTCATAAGGGAGATGCTCCAGTCCTCTGATCATCCTCATAGCCCTCTGCTGGACTTCCTCCAGTAGTTCCTTGTCTTTCTTGAACTGGGTGGCCCAGCACTGCACACAGTACTCCAGGTGTGACCTCACTAAGGCAGTGTAGAGGGGAAGGATAACGTGCCTTGACCTGCTGGTCACACTCTTTCTAATGCACCCCAGGACACCATTGGCCTTCCTGGCCACAAGGGCACATTGTTGGCTCAGGGTGAACTTCTTGTCCACCAGAACTCCCAGGTCTTTCTCCACAGAGCTGCTTTCCAGCAGGTCAACCCCCAGCCTGTACTGGTGCATGGGGTTATTCCTCCCTAGGTGCAGGACCCTACACTTGCCTTTGTTGAACTTCATGAGGTTCCTCTCCACGCAACTCTCCAGCCTGTTCATGCTGAATGGCGGCACAGCCTTCTGGTGTATCGGCCACTCCTCCCACTTTTGTGTCATCAGCAAACCTGCTGAGTGTACATTCAGTCCCTTCATCCAGGTCATTAATGAATAAGCTAAACAGGACCGGACACAGTACTGACCCCTGGGGAACATCACTAGCTACAGGCCTCCAACTAGAATCTGCACCACTGACCACAACCCTCTGAGCTCTGCCGTTCAGCCAGTTCTCAATCCACCTCACTGTCCACTCATCTAAGCCACGCTTCCTGAGCTTTCCTACGAGGATGTTGTGGGAGACAGTGTCAAAAGCCTTGCTGAAGTGAAGGTAGACAACATCTACTGCTCTCCCCTCATCAACCCAGCCAGTCATGTCCTCATAGAAGGCCATCAGATTGGTAAAGCATGATTTCCCCTTGGTGAATCCATGTTGACTACTGAAAACTTTCTTTTCCTCCACATGCTTAGAGATGGCATCCAGGATGAGCTGTTCCATCACCTTTCCAGGGATGGAGGTGAGGCTGACCGGTCTATAGTTACCTGGGTCCTCCTTCTTGCCCTTTTTGAACACTGAAGTAGTTTAGTTTAGTTTTTTAGTTTAGTTTTTTACCAGGTTGGAAGAGACCTCAGGGATCATCGAGTCCAACCGTTGCCCTGACACCACCATGTCAACTAGACCATGGCACTAAGTGCCATGTCCAGTCTTTTCTTAAACACATCCAGAGATGGTGACTCCACCACCTCCCTGGGCAGCCCATTCCAATGTCTAATGACCCTTTCTGAAAAGAAATTCTTCCTAATGTCCAACCTGAACCTCCCCTGGCGAAGCTTGAGGCTGTGCCCTCTTGTCCTATCACTAGTTGCCCGGGAGAGGGGAGAAGAGTAACATTGGCTTTCCTCCAGTCCTCAGGCACCTCTCCTGTTCTCCATGACCTTTCGAAGATGATGGAGAGTAGCTTGGCAATAACATCTGCCAGCTCCCTCAGCACTCATGGATGCATCCCATCGGGGCCTGTAAATTTGTAGGTATCCAATTTGCCTAAATGATCTCTAACTTGATCCTTCTCAACCAAGGGAAAGTCTTTCTTTCATCAGACTTTCTCTCGTACCTCCAGGGTCTGGGATTCCTGAACGACAGCCTTAGCAGTAAAGACTGTGGCAAAGAAGACATTCAGTAACTCAGCCTTCTCTGTATCCTCTGTCACCAGGGCACCCTTCTCATTCAGCAGCAGGCCCACATTTTCCCTAGTCTTCCTTTTGCTACTGATATACTTGAAGAAGCTCTTCTTCTTGTCCTTGATTTCCCTTAGTATCACTCTTTCTTTTCCTCCATTATACCTTCTATATAAGAGAATTTTTTCAAATTTTTTCTTCATATTCTACTTAAAACTATTTTCTTTTTTGCCCACTCCTTGTCATCTGCTTTGCCTTTTCTCTAGTTTTTCTCTTGTCTTAAATATCATCTTCCCCTTTTCTGCAATGTCATGTGGCTTTTCTACCTGGATATAAAGGTTTGATTTGAGCCACTTGGTTAGTGGTATAGGATTTTTGCTTATACAGTGCTTTCAACCCATAACTACCACAGGAATATTGCTTAATGAATTTCCACAACTTGCCTATGAGGTAAGTCTAGAAAATGTTATTACTGCATTTTTTTTCTCACTCACAGAAGAGGGCAATATGTAAACTGAGGGCCAAGACAACCTGTCTTCTCAGCATATTTATCTTTTATTATTTTACTTCATTATTAATGCTTTTCTGCCTTCTCTTTTCTCTTAACCTTATTTGAATCTCTCTACTTTAATTCTATATATTTTCTGATTGTCACACACAGATGTGACTGTTAATGGTTTATTTTGTTCAATTTAATATGCACCTGACTGACTCTGCAGTTGCAAACTACATGTTAGTACTCATAATCATTAAAATATCTTTACTTGGAAAGAATTACTGTGTTTCAGAAATTGCTGTTATTCTCTTATTTGTATCAAAGGCGCTTCTTCTTTTATTTCTATTTAAAATACTGGTTCTTTTATCTTTTTCAACTTTCATGTCACCTTTTGAGCTGCAAAGCTTTTATAAATTGAATATGAAGTATCTCCTCAAAACTCTATTAGTCATACAGCAGTCTCATCTCTGCTTTTTTTGTCTTTTAAGAGAACAGAGCAATATCTCTTCACAGCGGTACATGATATGCACTTCCTAGGACAAATAAAACCATACTACAGCACCATGGACCTCTAATGTTCTGTTTTGTTTTCTTGTGAATGAGCCAGGAAGAGGACATAACCCAATGTTTTCCATGGTCACGTTGGCAGAGGCAGCCAAAGACACGTTTAATTAATTAAGAACATCATTACATTGCAAAGCATATTCTTCATGTTGTGCTTTTGTGGGTAAGGGAGTCAAGTCACACTTGTTCCTTATTTGCCAGAAATAACAGAAAGAAACTTTACTGTTGATTCTTTTAAAAAAGAAACTGTGATAACATGATAACTAAAGTTTTATTCACATTTTAATAATAAACAGTCTGGAGTACATATGGATCATGTTGGTCCGAAACAATGTAGTTTTGTGTATAAACTGCATTGTTATATTATTTATATCCTTTATTACACTAATGCCAGTATCGGTGACCAAGACAACATCTAATCCAAGGTTAGTCTGGAGTATAAGAAAAGACAGAGAAAGAATGAGCAAAAAAACTGAAGCAAAAGCAGTGAAGTGACTCATAACACACAGGTCAATGAGTGCCTCTGATTTCAGCAGAAATACTCATATCACAGCCTGGCAATTTATAGTTATAGCTAAGGCTACAGAGGCCATGCAGTCAAAAGCTGTATTTGAGCTGATCTCCAAACTAGCTGATTTTCCTGCATGCTGTGTTTTGGAACCATGATTATGCACCCCTAGTCCTTGCTGTATTTGGGGTTTCAGTTTAAACCACATCTAATCTTCATTTAATATGCTTAATCTTTATTCACAATTTCTGTGCATGATGACAGCCTTGTCGTGATCAAGTTCCTTAACAGTATTAACAGAAAATCTCAGATTTGACTCTACTGCTTCCTTTTTTTTTTTTTTTTTTTAATCTGGTAATGCCCATTGAAATGTGGATTCTTAATTCTGTAACTAATATTTTTTTTAATATGTGTACCTAGCTTTTCCAGTTGGGAAGGAGGACTCCTGTTTTAATTTTTTTCTCTAATTTGGAGAGAAATACAGAAGAATTGCCATGCCTGTCTTGGAGTTCTCTTCCCTGTGTTATCTTTACGTGCAAGTAGTTGGAAATACCTAAAAAATGAAGGACTGTTTAAAAGAAATAAGAGGAAGAGAAGGATGTAATTTGGCATTTCCCACAGTCTTTTGCCCACATTTGAAACTTAGGAGCGAAGTTGAACACAAGGTTTTCAAGATATTAGATTTTCTGGGAACAAAATACTTAAAAGACACATCATGTGTTAGCTAGCCAAATGCTTTTGGAGTGTGCGTGTGTGCGTATCTGCGTATCCATGTGTGTGAATGTTCTGTTATTTGCCTTCTTAAACTCCTTGTTTATGGTTCTGGGTAAGGAATTTTTCTCAAAGAGGAAAACAAATTAAAAAGCTCCCCAGGCACTTTCTACAAATGCACGCACTTTTGAGACAGGAATTATTGTAGGAGTTGATAGAATAATTTCTACAGAAATCTGTGCTCAGAACGTTGGGAATTTTCTCCAGAATGTCCTGTGTGTTCACTAGAGGTTTTTCTTGGTGTTGACTGGTCCCAGAAACAGCTGCATTTGTGGCCAGTGAGTATATTTAACTGCTTCCTTCAGGGGCTCCCAGCTGCAGTCCCTCACTGCAGCTTGCCATGTGTTCCCGAGTCCTCTCGCTGTTAATGCAGCTACATCAAATTCTCCTTCTTCACCTTCTGTCCTGCCAAGACCAGTGCTTCGTGACATCCACCATATATTTTTCTGTTAGCAATGTCTTTTATAAATTTTCTGAATACATCAGTTGCACATTGTTCAAATGCTACGTTGAGGGGCACAGAAGTGTCTTTAAGAGAATCTGCAGCTTTTACTGAAGAAAAACACCATCTGGAATAAACGATATACTTGCCTACACAAGCCCACTCTGCTTGCTTCTATCTCCTTGTAAAACTTCAGTATCTTTATCACAGACAACTTTATTCCACCTACTGTCAGTGGGACTATCTCGCTTCATTTTAACTGCCTAGAAGTTGGGCATCTGGTCTAAGCTGGCAGGATGAGCTCCCCTTGTATTCAGTGGAGAGTGACAGGTCCTCTGGATGGGGATGGAGTTAAGAGGAGTTTCTGGAAGGGCCTTACACTCTTGATCACAGAAGTAGCCTGACCATCTATCTCAGATGCTATAGCTGCAGTAAAGGATCCCAAACATTGTTGCTTTCTGAAGTATTTTTCAGTTAAGAACACTGATTTCCTTTCCATATATAAGTGAATGTGAAAATGGCATTTACTTTGCAAAGAAAATGGTGGCGGAAAAATTTCCACTCAATAATATATCATAGAATCACAGAATCATAGAATAGTTAGGGCTGAAAGGGACATTTAAAGGTCATCTAGTCCAACCCCCTGCCATGGGCAGGGACATCTTCAACTAGATCAGGTTGCTCAGAGCCCCATCCAACATGACCTTAAATGTTTACAGGGATGGGACATCCACCACCTCTCTGGGTAACCTGTTCCAGTGTTTCATCACCCTCAGTGTAAAAATTTCTTCCTTATATCTAGTCTAAACCTACTCTCTTTTAGTTTAAACCATTACCCTTTGTCCTGTTGCGACAGGCCCTACTAAAAAGTTTGTCCCCATCTTTCTTATAATCCCCCTTTAAGTCCTGTAAGGCTGCAATAAGGTCACCCCGGAGCCTTCTGTTCTCCAGGATGAACAACCCCAACTCTCTCAGGCTTTCTTCACAGGAGAGGGGTTCCAGCCCTCTGACCATTTTTTGGGCCCTCCTATGGACCTGTTCTAGCAGATGGGGAGAATCCCCTCCTTTGACCTGCTGGCCACACTGCTTTTGATGCAGCCCAGGATATGGTTGGCTTTCTGGGTTGCAAGTGCACATTGCCAGCTCATGTCCAATTTTTCATCCACCAGTATCCCCAAGTCCTTCCCCTCAGGGCTGCTCTCAATCCCTTTATCCTCCAGCCTGTATTGATACCTGGGGTTGCCCTGACCCAGTTTCAGGAGCTTGCACTTGGCCTTGTTGAACCTTATGAGGTTCACATGGGCCCACTTCTCAAGCTTGTCCAAGTCTGTCTGGATGGCATCCCTTCCCTCAGGTGTGTCAATCGCACCACTCAGCTTGATGGTGTCTGTAAACTTGCTGAGGGTGCACTCAATCCCACTGTCTATGTCGTTGATGAAGATATTAAACAGTACTGGTCCCAATAGAGACCCCTGAGGGACACTACTTGTCATTGATACCCATTTGGACATTGAGCTGTTGACCACTACCCTCTGGATGTGACCATCCAACCAATTCATCATCCACCATATAGTCCATCCATCTCTCTCCAATTTAGAGAGGAGGATGCTATATGTTTTCATAATCACCATGGAGCAGCAGTTTGTTTGTCTAGGGGAAGAAATAATAGGAGAAAAATGTTTTAAAAACTCTTCCTTATGGCCCCTGTGTCCTTTTCTGGCTCTGCAGACCATTTCTGTTAGGACACATAAGGTCAAGCGGAGGGATGTGGCACGTTCCCTGCTCAGCATGTGCACAGCTGTTCTGCTGTGACCAACGGTAGGATTTCCACATGACAGCCTTTGCCTTAAATCTTCTTAATTCTTTCCCTGCAAAATATCCCAT
Organism: Nyctibius grandis; assembly: GCF_013368605.1. Classification (NCBI taxonomy): domain Eukaryota; kingdom Metazoa; phylum Chordata; class Aves; order Nyctibiiformes; family Nyctibiidae; genus Nyctibius; species Nyctibius grandis. The sequence continues at coordinate 110,804,251 of NC_090659.1, forward strand.
TATAAAGCATCACAGAGATTTTCTCCGGCATCTGCTAGACTTGGTTTCCAGGTTGGGGCAGACTGCACAGACTTCACCGCAGCTTCATGCAGGGACAGACGGCACTCAGTAACACCATGAGAGCTATCAGACACGTGAATCTCAACAGATTATATTCCCCAGCATGAAAATCTTAGATCTTCTTACCAAGTGCTAAAGAAGAAGCTAATTAGGAAATATTATCTTTTAAATATTCAAATTTCACTGAATACAAAATCTATCTATTTTCTTTTTAGCCCATTATTCTTCATCTTTCCTCTCTCCATGGGAGAGAAATATATTTCATTTTCCATCCTCTTCTTTCTGGGTGATTATTTGGGAAAAATATCAGCTATCAGCACTCTTAGCTGACTACACTGCATTTTTTCCTTGGTCAGAAAGGATGAGAAATTATTCCCTGTTACACATTAGAGAGGAGATTAGAGAGGAGATGCATTTACAGAATAATCCAGGGGACACCATTCACACATACAACCAAGAAAGTTTCCTTTTAGTGGGATCCTTATCCATTGGCCAGGAGGTGGTAAGAAAGAGACTCCATGTCCCGTATCTCCAGCAGCTTTGCACCCTGCACCTTTGGGCTAACTCAGACATGGAAGGTGCATCAGAGGACAGCTGTCCTCCATGAACTCCTCGTCCAGCCAAACACTCCTGCCATGGTGGTCAAGCTGCGGGCTGGCATGAGAGTTGGTGCCCCATGTGGAGAGAAGGCTCTGTTGGGAGCCAGCCGTGAACCTGCTCCAGCCACCTCCACCACCACCCACCTCTGCCAGAGCTGAGGACAACTTACTGGGGTCCACCAGAGCAGTACCACAATGCTGAAAGCGAGACTTTGCTCCTATAAAGCCACTCTCTGTACAGTCTTCAGTCATGGGGAGTTTCCCCTAATTTCAGTAGGAATAATTTCAAGCTTTGAGCCCACAGAAGAGGGAGATGAGCAAAGGAGAATTTATGACTACCCTACCCGTGTGCAATGTGCTGTGCACTGAAACATGTAATTACACTGAGGCATTTCAAGGAATTCGACAAGGCGAAAGGGTAAACTGTGTAATAAAGATGCATTAAAGAACTTTGGGTATTCATACACAGCCACCAGCAGGGTTTGACAAATTTGCTTGAAGTCAACAAAAAACTTCCAGAATATAATGACTTCATTCATACGCATGTAAATGTATTTTTTAAAAAAAGATATTTGTTAGAGTTTTCTGTCCTATGTGTTTTGGCTGGTTTGCTCACAAGCTAGAAGACCTGAAAAACATGGCCTTATACTTCAGAAAATGTCTACCAATGAGGGAAAGAAAGAAAGAATGGCACGCTGGCTTTCTCATAAATCTACTTCTCATTACATTTTCTAGCTCAAGTTCTGCAGATCCAAAACATTTTGACTGTCCTAACAACTAGGAACAGAAACAAACCCAGAAAAAAGGGATCAGTTCAAAATACATGTGCCTGAAAGACAACTTTACTTCTTTTGTACTACTTAGCTAGATCCAAAAATCTGAAACATAACTCTTTTTTTAATAATCAATATAAAATGAGAAATTTAAGAAAGCATTTCTGTGTGTTACTGCTGCAGCTGCCAAATAATTCGCTTTCCAAGTGATATTTTTGGAAGTTTTCAATCTGAGGAGAAGCTGTAACCACAGACGATACAAGGCTGAGAGTTACAAAATAATCAGTGTCCAACAACTATTAATACAAATTTTAAAATTAACCATAAGTTAATTTGTATATAACTTCATTTTATATATACATCATATATATATATATCATTTTGTATATAACATCGGGCTGCCCAGGGAGGTGGTGGAGTCACCATCTCTGGATGTGTTTAAGAAAAGACTGGACATGGCACTTAGTGCCATGGTCTAGTTGACAGGGTGGTGTAAGGGCAACAGTTGGACTCCATGATCCCTCAGGTCTCTTCCAACCTGATTGATTCTGTGATTCTGTGATTCTGTAATGTTTTTAGTCTTTAAATAAATATTTAGCAATAATGGGCTATTTAGAATAGGGGCTATTCATTGATTTATGTTACCCTTTTTTAGTTTACTTTATTTTAGTACAGTTCTATTTTTTTGTCTTAACATAGGAAATTAGAAGGGTATTAGAAGGGGTGTGGTTTGCAGGTCAAGAGAGGTTCTCCTCCCCCTCTACTCTGCCCTGGTGAGGCCGCATCTGCAATATTGTGTCCAGTTCTGGGCCCCTCAGTTCAAGAAGGACAGGGAACTGCTAGAGAGAGTCAAACGCAGAGCCACGAAGATGATTAAGGGAGTGGAACATCTCCCTTATGAGGAGAGGCTGAGGGAGCTGGGTCTCTTTAGCTTGGAGAAGAGGAGACTGAGGGTGACTCATTAATGTTTATAAATATGTAAAGGGCAAGTGTCATGAGGATGGAGCCAGGCTCTTCTCAGTGACATCCCTTGACAGGACAAGGGGCAATGGGTGCAAGCTGGAACACAGGAGGTTCCACATAAATATGAGAAAAAACTTCTTTACGGTGAGGGTGACTGAACACTGGAACAGGCTGCCCAGAGAGGTTGTGGAGTCTCCTTCTCTGGAGACATTCAAAACCCGCCTGGACGCATTCCTGTGTGATATGGTCTAGGTAATCCTGCTCCGTCAGGGGGATTGGACTAGATGATCTTTTGAGGTCCCTTCCAATCCCTAACATTCTGTGATTCTGTGATTCTGTGAAATATATTTCAGCATTTAAATATTAATGATTTTCTTTAAATATTAAATACTAGTGTTCTTCCCGTGATGTTTACACAATTTTAAAAGGCTATATTAAATAAATAGATAAATACATGGTCTCCATCTAGCTTTAAAACCAGTTTTAAATTTTGACAGAAATCATAAAGATTTAATATTTATGTTATATATTTAATTCTTAATGCCTAAAATTCCTTTTCTGATTGTTAAGCCTGTTCAATAACCATATTATTGTGTGATAATTGAATTTAAAATAACAAAATTTCATGTCAATTATGCAGGGGCAGGCTGTACATTTCATAGGATCATAGAATCATAGAAAGGTTTGGGTTGGAAGGAACCTTAAAGATCATCTAGTTCCAACCCCCCTGCCACAGGCACGGACACCTTTCCACTAGACCAGGTTGCTTAAAGCCCCATCCAACCTGGCCTTGAACACTGCCAGGGAGGGGGCAGCCACAGCTTCTCTGGGCAACCTGTTCCTGTGTCTCACCACCCTCACAGTCAAGAATTTCTTCCTAATATCTAATCTATATTTACTCTCTTTCAGTTTAAAACTGTTACCCCTCGCCACATTTAAACACAAAGATGAAGAAGAGGAAAATTTCAGGTAGTTATTTGAAACACTAGTACCTCAGTCAAACTGCCTACTGGGCCCATGTATCATGCTGGAACAAAATACATGCACTTATAACTAGCCATTTTCTTCAATTCAAAAATAACTTTGCATAAATCCAGAAATTTAAGGACTATCAGGGACTACTAGTCTGCCCAGGTAAAAAGCTCATTCTAAGGAACCTCAGCCACTAATATTTTCCCTCAGACCTTTAAATTAAATTTGGGAGACAGTATATCTTCTAAAACAGAGATCTAATCTTATCTATAGACACTGAAGAGCAGAGGACTGTCCCTGATTATCCTCATCACCAAAATGTCTTTATTTCTATCATTGCAGTGATTTGTACCAAAATATTTCAGACTTTGTTAACATGAATCAGAGTAAACATAAGCTTCATTGTCCCTGTAAGTAAGGATAAATCTCTGCTGTTAATGAAGTAGTATTTGCATGCAGTGAAAAATCACAGGACTGCACATAAGAAGCTGAGCTGCTCAGCTCTTAAGAGTTCCAACCAGCATTAATTATTAGGTTGAGCTACTGACCATACTCCCTCTGCTTTGAGGGCTGGATATTACACCAACTCTGAATGCTTCTGAAACACATATTTCATAGAGCGGTTTCTAAGAGCTGTTCAAAGGGCCATTTCTAAGGCCAGTGATAATTCTGGACTGAAAAAATAAAAGGATAATAATTATAAATTTTCAGCAGAAACTGATCACTTTTGAGTGCTGTTTTTCCAGCTTTCCCCAGTATCTCCCTTTCACCACTGAATCTTTATATATTTATTTTCTCTTTTGAAATTGGTATTACCTACCTGCCAGCTTTTAACATATGGAATCATCCAAGCTCCAAGCATTATTATAATATTGAATATATTTAGCAATTTTTAAAAGAAGCAAGAGGATATAGATTTACAATTAGGTTAACAGAGTTCAGGTTCGGTTATATTTCCACTACTGTATTTCAAGTGAAGTCCTAAAGTTATAAGAATGGAAAGAAGAAATTCTACTAAGGCTAATTGTACAAAATTAATAAGGGTCTGGATTTTTCAGTGTTAACCTCAATATATTTGATAGATTCCTGATCGACCTGAGCTGAGGATCACAAGCATGTGGAAGAACATTATGAAAATACCAGTGCCTGCTTTAAACCACAAATCTTGTTCATGTCATAGCAGGAGAAAAAAAAAAAAAAAAAGAATCCTGAGGTTTAATTAGAAGCTCAGTGTACCTCCACAGAGACACCGCAAACTGCAGAAGGCGGCTGCACATGCTGCCTGGATAAAAGCCAATTACTTCCTATGGTCTCTTTGCAGTAGTGATAGTCCTTTCAGAATTAAAGTAATAAATGCTGTGGAATTGCTGCACAGGAAGAATGTATACACTACCGACCTGATGCATTGCAAGGACTTGAACAATTTCTAACCGCAAGTGACGGCGTTTATGAAATGTTTACTGGAGGATGCAGCCTCAGAGGTGACCTCTTTCGATCCTGCTCTTCTTGTGCAGACACTCTGATCTGGAGTGAGAACAGAGCAGCTGTGAATTGAGCTCTACCTTCATGGCAGGAGCTGGAATGCTAAATAGAGAAATGCACTGTTTAGACTTAGGTAAAAAAAAAAATAGCTATATTTATCTGTACCTTCTTACTTTTTTGTGTTTCTCAAGGAAATAAAGACATAATCTCAAAACATTTATGTATAGTCTGTACACTGAATTTTCTGTCAGCGTGGCTTTGATATTTAAAGCATGTAAAGGCAATCTTTACAGAAATAATTCATAAAGAGATAATGGGTTGGAATATTTTTGCCTGGTTTCTAAGGAAATGAGGCTTATACAGTCTCTCTTCCTATTAATTGTCCCACAGTCCCCATAACTTCTAAAGCTGTCAGCCAACTTCAACCACATTTGACAGGTACAGATGCCTTGCATTTAAGAACATAAGAAATACCCTCCCAGCTCACAGCAGTGGTGCATCTACCCACTGGGATTCTGCCTCGGTCAGTGGCAGTGGGAGAGGCAATTTAGGGAAAGCACATGAAGCCCTTTCCCCCAAGCCCACTATTGCAGGAATGTTAGAGGGTTCATGCCTGCCTGTACTTTTTAGCAATTAATAAATAAATTCTTACACAAATTAGTAAAATCAGCAGGAGGGCAGAAGAGAGACACACAAATTAGAGCCCCTTCTAACATGCTTCTGTGCAATTAAATTTGTTTACACCTTCCTGGCAGCAGTTAGGCAGTCAGTATATGTGCACTGGTAGCCAACTAGCATGTGTGTGTTTTGTAACGGCTCAAAGCAGTGTCTCTGTCAAGCTGGCAGAGCAGTGAAGGGCAGCTCAAGTAAGGGCGGCTGGTAGACAAAAGCCATAGGAAAGTCCTACCACCCTGGGGGTAACTTGCCATGTTTGTTTATATGCGCTTCCTATGTTAGTCTTCTAAAACATATATTGTTCTTTCTATTTGGCTCATATTCAGATTCTGAGGCTTTTTTTTTTCCCATTAAAATAAACTGATGACAAAACTTGGAATTTCTTTTGATGCAATTTTGTTTCTTTGTCTATACAAGCCGATCATTTCACACTGAGGAAACAGCCTCCCTTCTCACAGTCCTAAGCCTCTTCTTCCAGACATAGGCGTTAGGAGCTTTCTATTTCTTAAATGCCTGTCATGGCAAATTATCACTTCATTTTCTATTTTTTTTAATTTTCATCTGTGCCTGTCACATGCCTGCAGTTGCAACCTTTCTCTATACTGTTCACCTCCTAAATGACTTTGCACATTGTTGAGCAAATTCAATAGTTTAACTGTCTTAACTACTTCTGTTAGTTCTCACAAGTGAAAACCAACTTCCTTCAAACCCTGTTTTGTGCTCAAAAACAAGCCTGCTTGTAGATACCTATTTTCTCCAGGATAACACCATCAGTCAAAGGTTCAGTTAATTTGCTTCACTTTCTAAGAGACCTGAGCAGAATATCCAGGATAAGTGCAAAAAATACCTTTTTAACTGGGTAAGGGCAGACCTTTTAGAAAGCCGGTCCTGTTTGCAGTAGGTGCCCTCCCCTCAACATTACAAAGACAACAAAGCCAGAGCACAGTGTGATAGAAATTTTAAAAATAGTCTTCTAACCCACTTGTCTCAACTCTTACTCTCACCGAGCACCAAGAAAATGAAAACCAAAGAAAGACTAAAAGCAGTGAGCATGTATAACTTATCTGTCAGATGAGTCAAGGAATAAGGTAGATGAGAGTCATCTTGAAACTTTGACAATAGAGGAAATGCTTGGTGTGAAGAATGAAGGTAGAAATCTAAGGCAAATTATACTGGTAGATTCCCCTCTTGGCAGTTATGTTGTCTCTTTATGGAGTAGAAGATACCTTGAGGCTTCAGACGTGTAAGTGAAACAGCAGAAAACATGGAAACCTGGTGTGCTGGTTTTGGCTGGGATAGAGTTAATTTTCTTCATAGTAGCTGGTATGAGGCTATAGTTTGGATTTGTGCTGAAAACAGTGTTGATAGCACAGGGATGTTTTAGTTATTGCTGAGCAGTGCTTACACAGAGTCAAGGCTTTTTCTGCTTCTCACCCCACCCCACCAGTAAGTAGGCTGGGGGTGCACAAGGAGTTGGGAGGGGACACAGCTGGGACATCTGACCCCAAATGACCAAAGGGATGCTCCACACCATATGATGTCATGCTCAGTATAAAAACCTGGGGAAAGAAGAAGGAAGCAGGAAACATTTGGAGTGATGGAGTTTTGTCTTCTGAGGTAATTGCTATGCATGATGGAGCTCTGCTTTCCTGGACATGGCTGAATACCTGCCTGCTGATGGGAAGTGGTGAATGAATTCCTTGTTTTGCTTTGCGTATGTGCATGGATTTTGCTTTACGTGTTACGCTGTCTTTATCTCAACCCACGAGTTTTCTCACTTTTACCCTCCAGATTCTCTCCTCCATTCCACTGAAAAGGAGTGAGTGAGTTGCCTTCTGGGGTTAAACCATGACACCTGGACACCAGAGAACACTCCCACAGAACTAAGGAGATGCTGTGGATGTAGGTATTTCAACTTTTCTCATCAGTGATTTTCTATATCTTTTTTCCATATGCACTGGCATATTTTAAGAGAGAGCTTAGAAAAAGCTTCTACTCTCACAATAAGAGGAAAGACATCATTAAAGTTTCAAAAGGACATCCACTTTGAGTTAAATCCATCTTCCTGTTGGTCAAGAGGAAGAGGGAGTTGTAATCTGAATTGCAAAAATCAGTCATCAGCCGAAGTGACCCAGATCATCTCCTCTGACAGCTGATGAGGGTAGACACAGTAGCTGATGCACGTGGACAGATGTGCTACCTTTGAATGTAAATCAAGCCTCTTTCACAGCTGTGTACCCACACCTGGTTTCACTTCCCAGCTGCCCTGTGCCACCCTCTCTGCAGTCAGATGCTGTCTTGCCTCCATCAGTTTTCCTTTCATGTCCCCTGCCAGACAACACAGGCCCAGGAAAGGGGGATGGAAGGGGCTACACCATCCACAGATTCACCACAGTTCATGCTGACACCTGTAATAACTCAGACCTCAGACTGAAAGAGCTTAAATCTTTCAACCAGGAGCAGTGCTTCTGCTTGTTTTCCAACAGTTTAAAAATATTGGTTGCACACATGTGGCTGTATACAGGCAAGATCAATGTTCTCAGCAAGTTATTAATTAAGCATTAATTATTTATGTAAATAAGAGAGTACAGGATTTGTGAGTTGTTGTACCTGCCATATAAAAATGTCACCTAAAATTTGGTACTTGAATTCCCTCCCCAAGGATACGTCTGAGTCCCCTGGTGTTTTTGATGAACACACAGTATAATTGATTAGGAGAACATTTTCATGTTTCCTGCCAAGAACCCTTTTTTCCTTAAACAGTATGCACCAATTACCAGGTCAAGACAAGAATTGCATTGACTGAATCTATGAATCTATATTACATTAAGCCAGTACAGTAATTTTTATCTACAGTGACCCTCAAAGCTGCTCAGAAGCCGGGACTGGCCTGGTGGGAGTGATGTAGCAATGCTGTGGCATTCCTCACTGTTATTGTGGGAATTGGTACTGTGTGCACAGTGGAAAAAGCGCCTTTTTCTAGCTGCAGTTTGGGTGGCTGATTATGCACTTTGAGGTCCAAAATGACAGGAAGATCATTGATTTAAGTTATTACCTCCCTATGGATAGCATGAGAGGTGATTGGTGGAGATGATTGGTGGAGGCATTGAAAGTGCCATTTCCTTGCTTTTAATACCACTACTTATTTATTTGCACCACTACAGCACCAAAGAGTCTTGGCCCAAGGTGGACAACTGACTTCAGAGACTGGGAACTGCCTGTGGGTTATTTACTGGGCAGGGGAAATCTCTGTCTACCTGAGCTGAAGCAGATCTTTCTCCGTAACACTATAGTGGCATCAGGACTGAGTTCCAATCCCAGACTTTGAAAGAGATCCCTGAGGGTTTGGGAGAATTAACATTTGTAAGTAAAATGAGGGGCTATGTATTTATTATAGACTTTTTACCAGCTCTGTGGAAAGTTCTGCTTATACCACAGTGGAAATATATATGAAAAAATACAATTGTATTTTGACATCTTAAAGGCAGTTAGTTACGTAGATAGTTGGGTAGTTACACAACATCTGTAAATAAATGTCTTCCATCTATCAAGTAAGCATACAAGGAAAATGTCACTGAAAAAATACATATTGCATTAATGAAATCTCTGATGAAAAAATGTTTTTCCATCTGTCACAAAATTTGCCATAACAAATGGGAACTCTATGCAAGCTTTATTTTAATGTATGATTTAACACAAGGCCTTTTACATTGTAGATAGTTAGTAAAAACAGTCTTTCAATTATTTTTATTGATCGTTTATTTCAATGTGTAAGCTCTAATAATATCTGTTTCCTCTTCCAGAAAGACTGAGGCATCATTTGCTCTAGCTGGCATGACACCAAACAAACCTCATTTTTGTGCTCTTGAACAGCAGATATGGTCTCAGCAGAGGTTCAGTCATCATGACTTCCCTGGAGAGGGCACGAAGGAATATTGGGGGCAAAGAGGCTCCTTTCTTTGGTCAGTCTGTGTGGGACAGCTAAAATGGGAAGGCAGGTTGTCACTGTATGTAAAGTCTCTGATTCCCTCTTATCTCTGTGCTGAAGATTGGATGCCCTGCTCCTGCCTGTATAGCAGTATCTTAACGTGTTAAAACAAGAATCACTGCGCTTTGAGAGGCAGCCATGAGCTACATGTTAATTAAATACCAAGTACTTCCTTGGTTGTGTTCAAATAAACACTGTCCAGGAGTTTTGGCTATTTCTGCTGGTTTTGCTGACCTCTGCACTACAGGAAAGCATTAAGTATCTACTGCTGCACTACAGGACTAGTGCATTCTTCACCAAAGTTACACCAGGAACGGACTTCACCTCTTAACTTTTAGGTGATGATGAAGGAAATAATAGATATATTTCCAATAACATTTTGGTATTTGTGATTAGACTGTGACCTGGCCAGTGACAGTATGGTCTACAGCCAAAACCCTAGAACTTCAAAATATCTAGAACTAAAAAAATGCTCAAAGAATACCTAAAGATCAACAATGAACAGAGGGAAAACACCACACTGCAGTAGTGATAACCAGAGCTCAGTTTTACCAGGACTATTAATCATTTATGTTGTAAAATTCTCTTCGGCATGTAGGGCTAGAATGTCTTCCACATGCATGGACTGTGTAACAAACAGGCTAATGGGTTAGCTGCTAATACAATACCTACAGAAGCAAAGAAAGTTAAGGGTTAGGAATAAAGAGTATATTTAATGATACAGTGTTGCCCTTGAACCCCTTCTGGAGATTAAGCTAGAGAACTGCAGAGACTTTTCCATAGAATTCCAGGTACTGAGATGGAGAGAAAGAAAAAGTGCTTTACGTTTTCACAGAATCACAGAATGTTAGGAATTGGAAGGGACCTCGAAAGATCATCTAGTCCAATCCCCCTGCCGGAGCAGGATTGCCTAGACCATATCACACAGGAATGCGTCCAGGCGGGTTTTGAATGTCTCCAGAGAAGGAGACTCCACAACCTCTCTGGGCAGCCTGTTCCAGTGTTCGGTTACCCTCACCGTAAAGTAGTTTTTCCTCATATTTAAGTGGAACCTCCTGTGTTCCAGCTTGCACCCATTGCCCCTTGTCCTGTCAAGGGATGTCACTGAGAAGAGCCTGGCTCCATCCTCATGACACTTGCCCTTTACATATTTGTAAACATTAATGAGGTCACCCCTCAGTCTCCCCTTCTCCAAGCTAAAGAGACCCAGCTCCCTCAGCCTCTCCTCATAAGGGAGATGTTCCACTCCCTTAATCATCTTCGTGGCTCTGCGCTGGACTCTCTCTAGCAGTTCCCTGTCCTTCTTGAACTGAGGGGCCCAGAACTGGACACAATATTCCAGATGCGGCCGCACCAGGGCAGAGTAGAGGGGGAGGAGAACCTCTCTCAACCTGCTAACCACACCCCTTCTAATACACCCCAGGATGCCATTGGCCTTCTTGGCCACAAGGGCACACTGCTGGCTCATGGTCATCCTGTTGTCCACTAGGACCCCCAGGTCCCTTTCCCCTACGCTGCTCTCCAACAGCTCTGCCCCCAACTTGTACTGGTACATGGGGTTGTTCTTGCCCAGATGCAGGACTTTAAACTTGCCTTTATTATATTTCATTAAATTTCTCCCCGCCCAACTCTCCAGTCTGTCCAGGTCTCTCTGAATGGCTGCGCAGCCTTCCGTTGTGTCAGCCACTCCTCCCAGTTTTGTGTCATCAGCAAACTTGCTGACAGTGCACTCTGTTCCCTCATCCAAGTCATTAATGAATATATTGAATAGAACTGGTCCCAGTACCGACCCTTGAGGGACTCCGCTAGACACAGACCTCCAACTGGACTCTGTCCCATTGACCACCACTCTCTGACTTCTTTCCTTCAGCCAGTTCACAATCCACCTCACTACCCGATCATCCAGACCACACTTCCTCAGTTTAGCTGCGAGGATGCTGTGGGAGACCGTGTCAAACGCTTTACTGAAATCAAGATAGACCACATCCACAGCTTTACCACCATCTATCCACTGGGTTATGTCCTCATAAAAGGCTATCAAGTTGGTTAAGCATGACTTCCCCTTGGTGAAGCCATGCTGAGTGCCCCTAATGATCCCCCTATCCTTGATGTGCCTAGAGACAGCATCAAGAACAAGTTGTTCTATCACCTTTCCGGGGATGGAGGTGAGGCTGACCAGTCTATAGTTCCCCGGGTCCTCCTTCTTGCCCTTTTTGAAGACTGGAGTGACATTCGCTTTCCTCCAGTCCTCAGGCACCTCTCCCGTTGCCCATGACTTAGCAAAGATGATGGAGATTGGCCTAGCAATGACTTCCGCCAGCTCCCTCAGCACCCACGGGTGCATCCCATCAGGGCCCATGGATTTATGGATGTGCAGATTGCTTAATTGGTCCCTGACCCAGCCCTCATCTACCAAGACAGATTCCTCCTCTATCCTGACTTCTTCTGGGGCCTCAGGGGTCCGGGGCTCCTCAGGACAGCCTGCAGCAGTATAGACAGAGGCAAAGAAGGCATTCAGTAACTCCGCCTTCTTTTTATCCTCTGTCTCCAGGGCCCCCACCTCATTCATCAGTGGGCCTACATTGCCTCTAGTGTTGGCTTTACCTGCAATGTATTTGAAGAAGCCCTTCCTGTTGTCCTTGACCTCTCTTGCAAGGTTTAATTCCAAGGAGGCCTTAGCTTTCCTAGTTGCCTCCCTACATCCTCTGACAACAGACTTATATTCCTCCCAAGTGGCCAGCCCCTCCTTCCATGATCTGTACACCCTCTTCTTCCATTTGAGTTTGCCCAGCAGTTCCCTGTTTAACCATGCAGGTCTCCTGCTACCCTTCCTTGACTTCCTACCTGTTGGGATGCTCTGATCTTGAGCTCGGAAGAAGCAGTCCTTGAATGCTAACCAACTATCTTGGGCCCCCTTACCTTCTAGTACCCTGTCCCATGGGATTGCCCCTAGCAATTGCTTGAAAAGGCCAAAGTTGGCCCTCCTGAAGTCCAGGATTGTGATTCTGCTAGCTATTCTGGTCCTGCCACATGAGATCCTGAACTCTACCATCTCATGGTCACTACAACCAAGGCTGCCCTCAACCTTCACCTCTTCAGCCAGACCCTCATTGTTAGTGAGGATCAGATCCAGCAGCGCTCCTCTCCTAGTTGGCTCATCCACCATTTGCATCAGAAAGTTATCATCAATGCACTGGAGGAACCTCCTGGACTGAGGATCCTAGCTGAGTAGGCCTCCCAGCAAATATCAGGGTAGTTGAAATCCCCCACAACAACCAGGCCCTGTAATTGCGAGACTGCTCTCAGCTGCCTGTAGAAGGCCTCATCACCCTCCTCATCCTGATCCGGTGGCCTGTAATAGACACCCACAACAGTATCACCCCTGCCAGCCTGCCCCTTAATTCGCACCCACAAACTCTCAACTCGCTCCTGATCCGCCCCTGGACAGAACTCAATACATTCTAGCTGCTCACTCACATAAAGAGCAACTCCACCACCTCTCCTTAGCGGCCTGTCTTTCCTGAACAGGACATAGCCATCCATGACCACATTCCAGTCATGCGAGGCATCCCACCAAGTCTCTGTAATTGCCACTAGATCATAGCCCCCCGACCGAACATGGATTTCTAACTCCTCCTGTTTATCCCCCATGCTGCGTGCATTGGTGTACAGGCATTTCAGGGAGCGAGCTGAGCACACCGATTTCACCCCAGGGGGAATGGGGGGCTCCTGGTCTACCCTCAACACTAGAGCGTTGCCCCAGTGGTGCAAGCCCAGCTACTACCCCATCCCCCTTCGAATCAAGTTTAAAGCTCTCCGAATGAGCCCTGCTAATTCCTGTCCCAGAACCCTTTTGCCCCTACGACATAAACCTTTCCCATGTATTACCGTCACGCCTGGTGTCTTATAAAACCAGGCACTATCAAAGAACCCAAAGCCCTGTCTGTAGCACCAGTCTCGTAGCCAGGCATTAATAGAGAGAATCCTACTATTCCATCCCACGTCATCACCTGAAATGGAAGGAGGGAGGAGAAAACAACTTGTGCCCCAGACTCTTTCACCAACCGTCCTAGGGCCTTGTAGTCTTTCTTCATCCCCCTCAGACTACGGGATGCAGCTTCTTCCCACCTGTCTGGAAGATCAGCAGGGGGTAGTAGTCTGTGGCCTTCACCAGGTTGGAGAGTTTCCTGGTGATATCCTTGATTCGGGCTCCAGGCAGCTGCAGACCTCCCTGTGATGGGGGTCAGCTCTGCATATTGGGCCCTCAGATCCCTTTAGGAAGGAGTCTCCAACCACTAAAACTCTTCTCTTCTTCCTTGTGGAGGAGGTAGCTATACACCTGTCAGGTTTTTCTGACTGTGGTGGGACCTCTGATATAGGTTGCCTCTCCACCACATCCCCCATTGGACCGGCTGTATTCCACTAGGGCTTCATATCTATTGCTCAGAGGCACCTGTGGAGGCGAGGTAGGCAAGGAGGGCACTCGCCTTTTGCCACAGCCATAGACTTGCCTCCACTCACTCCTCTCCTCTAAGTTACTGTTTTCCACCTGAGAGGGGCAGAGTACAGGGGACTGTCGATCCTGGGAACTCTCCGGCAGGTGCTCCCATTTTTGTTGCAGGGAGGGCAGAGCCTGGCTCCACCAGTCTATCTCCATTTCAGCCTCCCGAATGCTCCTAAGCCTTTCTACTTCGGCTTGAAGCCTTTCAACCTGGCTGTGCCGCTCGGCCGAGCAGATCATCTACCTGCTCACAGCGCACACAGCCCCCTGACACCACAGAGACGCTGTAGCATTCCCTGCAGCCTGCGACCTGCACCATTGCCCCCTTCCGTGGGAGCTCTGTCTGGGTTCCCACATCCATTTTGGTCTTCTTCCGCCGGGTAGATACCATTGTTCTTTCACTGAGCTGGGAAATACCTGTTGGTGACACCCCTGGTTCACAGCTCCTTGGCGCCTTCCTCGCCTTGTGCACTGGGAGGGAGTCAGCGCCCTCCCCAACGAGCTGCAAACGACTGCAACCTCTCCTGCCCTGGGACACACCCAGTCACTGCTGACTCACACAGTCACTGCTGAGTCTCCCTCTCCCCTCTGGCCAGGGACTAGTCCCTGTCCTCCAGGAGGCTCTTTAGCACCCGATCACAGGGGGTGGTTCTACGCCCCCATGTCTCCTGATTCGTTGCCAGGAACTCCCGGGTCCGGGGTGGGGTGGGAAGCAGCTCAGGGCTGCTGCTCGGGGGGCTAAGAGTATGAAAACCGCCCGGTTACAGACCAATGTCGCCCTCACCTCAGTCGCTGCCGCCGCTGTCGCTGCTGCCGCCACTGTCAGCTTTTGTCTATATTCTTATTTATATATTTCATATATTTTAAGCAATAGCCTTTTTCTGTAGTTAAATGTAGTGCTTCATTTCTAGTGTCCACTGAATTTACTCTTTAAGTTTGCATAATAAGTTTCTAGCTCTATCAGGGAGGCTATAAATTCAGTATATTCCATTTTTGGAATGCCTTTATATCTCTGTAAAAGTAAATTTCTTCACAAATCTGGGAGGTCTAAAGATATGACTAGATTATATACATTAAGATATTTTAAGAATTTTAAGGAAGGTGCTTGTTCTAGACTCTGGAAAAGCTTTGCAAAGAAACCCATAGGTTAATGTGAGGAACCTACTAAAGGACAAAAATTGTTGACGCAGCCCCCTGGTGAGCTCTGAATGGAAGAACACAGAATGAACAGCAGAAGGGAAAAAAAAGCCAATTCTTAGCTAGAAGGTATTCTTTTTCAGTAGTATGAACAGATCTACTAAAGCCAATGGAAGATAAACATGTGGAACTGTTGCAGAACCAGTTTTAATCTAATTACAGACAGAAATGGCTGCCATAAAATAGCAGAAAAGGCTACCAAAAAATAGGTGAGATCTTTAAATAAGAGCTCCTCTTTCTTTGCTTGTGTTTGCTGAAGATCCTTTTATTACTGCAAAATCATCATCTTCTGGTTTTTTTTCTGCTTCTGGATGGTATGCTTTGAAAGTTGTTACTGGGTTGTAACTGTTCTCCAAGCCTTTTTCCTTATACTATTCCCTAGGCATTCAGTACGGGCTACTCTCAGGGACAGGATATTAGACTAGACCTCAAGTCTGACATCTTACAGCTGTACCTACCTATTTGTACTTCATCCCAGTGCTGCATTTTATTGAGGAACCATCCAGGAGACACATTGAGGAAAGAGAATAAAACTGAAGTTGATATATTCTGCGTTTCAGCCCCAGTCCTGCATTGGGGTGTGACATGGCTCCTCTCTGCTGTATACCTCACAGGGCCTTTGCAAGGAAGACAAGATGCTGGGGAAGACCTCGTGAATAGCCAGTCCTGTCCTGGTCTTCTCTTGGGACACAGCCATAGCACATAGACAGAGCTGGGAGCTAAGAATCACTCCTGGTTTTCACAGAGTGGATGTTTCTTAATACCACTGCTAGTGCTACTAAATGGCAGACTGTTGTAAAGACTCCTTAAAAAGCTTAGCCCTGAAATGAGAGGTCTTCTAGAACTGAGGTGTCAGAATGCATTTCGTATAGGACCCTGGGACAAAAAGACAGTGAGCTACATACTCTGCATCCCTCTTTGCCATTACTTTTGCTGTTGCAATGACTAAAAGCTTCAGTACTCAGTTGAGAGATGTTTTCTGGGCCATTTATGGAGTATAAGAGATGAGAATGCCAACTGAGTGAAACAAGCGAACACCTACAGGAGAGAGAAACAAGCTGGCATGTTAAATAAAACAGTTCTGTTAATACAGCCCTGGTGACATTTGCACAATACACACAGTGACACACAATGCTGATGACTTGTATTCCTACACTCCTGAACTCTCACTGAAGCATTTATTCCCTGCATTAGGCTGATATATTTGATTCTCTGTCTTAAGGCCAGCGCTTTCTACTTGCCCTTGGCAAACGTAATTTTTTTGATGTTTATCACAGAATCACAGAATGTTAGGGATTGAAAGGGACCTCAAAAGATCATCTAGTCCAATCCCCCTGCTGGAGCAGGATTACCTAGATCATATCACACAGGAATGCATCCAGGCAGGTTTTGAATGTCTCCAGAGAAGGAGACTCCACAACCTCTCTGGGCAGCCTGTTCCAGTGTTCGGTCACCCTCACCGTAAAGAAGTTTTTCCTCATATTTATGCGGAAGCTCCTGTGTTCCAGCTTGCACCCATTGCCCCTTGTCCTGTCAAGGGATGTCACTGAGAAGAGCCTGGCTCTATCCTCATGACACTTGCCCTTTACATATTTATAAACATTAATGAGGTCACCCCTCAGTCTCCTCTTCTCTAAGCTAAAGAGACCCAGCTCCCTCAGCCTCTCCTCATAAGGGAGATGTTCCACTCCCTTAATCATCTTCGTGGCTCTGTGCTGGACTCTCTCTAGCAGTTCCCTGTCCTTCTTGAACTGAGGGGCCCAGAACTGGACACAATATTGCAGATGCGGCCTCACCAGGGCAGAGTAGAGGGGGAGGAGAACCTCTCTTGACCTGCTAACCACACCCCTTCTAATACACCCCAGGATGCCATTGGCCTTCTTGGCCACAAGGGCACACTGCTGGCTCATGGTCATCCTGTTGTCCACTAGGACCCCCAGGTCCCTTTCCCCTACGCTGCTCTCCAACAGCTCTGCCCCCAACTTGTACTGGTACATGGGGTTGTTCTTGCCCAGATGCAGGACTCCACACTTGCCCTTGTTATATTTCATTAAATTTCTCCCCGCCCAACTCTCCAGCCTGTCCAGGTCTCTCTGAATGGCTGCGCAGCCTTCCGTTGTGTCAGCCACTCCTCCCAGTTTTGTGTCATCAGCGAACTTGCTGACAGTGCACTCTATTCCCTCATCCAAGTCATTAATGAATATATTGAATAGTACTGGTCCCAGTACCGACCCTTGAGGGACTCCGCTAGACACAGGCCTCCAACTGGACTCTGTCCCATTGACCACCACTCTCTGGCTTCTTTCCTTCAGCCAGTTCACAATCCACCTCACTACCCGATCATCCAGACCACACTTCCTCAGTTTAGCTGCGAGGATGCTGTGGGAAACTGTGTCAAACGTTTTACTGAAATCGAGATAGAACACATCCACAGCTTTACCATCATCTGTTCACTGGGTTATGTCCTCATAAAAGGCTATCAAGTTGGTTGACTTCCCCTTGGTGAATTTATACATTCTCCAGTTTATATTACTTGGATTCTGACTCTGCCCTTCTAAAGTTTACAAACCTTTTAGGCCGGTATGATACAAACATTATGGAAATCACTGAATAAGTAACTTCTTGAAGTAGTGAATAGGAGAGGTCCTAGGACAAATTCTTCCTGAAGACCCCAGGACTTCCCAGGAAAATCAGCGATTGATAACTGTACATTTAATTACAGATCAATGAGAAGTAGCATCACAAATGCAGGAAGGATGACAGCAATGATGCAACAGCAGCTACAAAAGACAATAGCTGGAGCAGCAACAGGCTATGTAAGGCTTTAATGATAAATAGATTTATTTAACAGTAGGAAATGTATGTGAAAAGGGACTCACCGCTTGGTGGTTTGGTTTTTTTTTTGGGTGGCATACGAAGAAAATTATCTTTTGAGCGATAAAGTGAAGCAAGTTCAGAACAAGAAGACAATGATGTGCAATAGTCAAGTCAAGAGGGCAAAATATAGTTGCACAAGCCGTTGAAGTCATCACAGTACCATTCAGAGATAGCAGCTTTCATGGTACATTATTTAGCTGTGGATTTTTTTCTCACCCATTTGGAGAGCTGTTTAGCTACCTGAATATATTTAGCTACTTAAGTGAGTTATCTCTGCACCATTTTTTATCATGTGGGATAGATTTGCAGTGAACAACCCAGCATTTGCTTAAGAATTAGTTAATGAACTATAAACTAAACAAATTGACACTGAGGTGGACTGAAAACTGGGGTAACTGCTGAGCTCAAATGGTTGTGATCACCAGCACAAAGTCCAGTTGGGATATACCAGTGGTGTGCCCCAGGGGTCGTTACTGGGGCCAGTATGTTTTAGCATCTTTGTCAATGACCTGAATGATGGGACAGAATGCACCCTCAGCAAGTTTGCAGATGATACAAAATTGAGAGGAATGATTGATACACCAGATGGGCATAATGACATTCAGAGGGATCTCAAGAGGCTGAAGAAATGGGCTGACAAGGGCCTTAAAAACTTCGACAAACAGAAATATCAAGCCCCAGGCATGAGGACAGGCTAGAGGCAACTGGCTGGCAAGCAGTTCTGTAGGAAAGGATCAGAGAGTCCTGGTGGACACCAAGTTGGCCATGAGCCAACAATGCACCCTCACAGCAAAGAAGGCTAACAGCTTCCCAGGCTGAATCAGGCAGAGCATTGCCAGGTCAAGGAGGTGATCCTTCCCCTCTGCTCAGCCCTGCTGAGACACACCTGAAGTACTGTGTCCAGTGCTGAGCTCCCCGGTACAGGAAAGGCATGGACATACTGGATCAAAACTCCACTCAGATGATTACGGACATGGAGCATCTGTCATACAAGGAGAGTCTGAGAGACCTGGGACGGTTCAGCCTGGTGAAGAGATGGCTCAGGGATCTTACCTGGTGGTGGCAGTACAGATGATGGAGACGGAGTCTTCTCAGTGATGCCAGGGACAGGACAAGAGAAATGGGCACAAACTGAAACACAGCAAATTCCGTTTAAACATAAGACAATTTTTTTTCTGTGAGAGTGGTCAGACACTAGAACTGGTTTCCCAGGGAGCTGGTGGAGTCTCCATCCTTGGAAGCATATTTCCTAGCTCCATGACTTCTGACTCTGAGCTGGAGTTTTCTTCATTTCTTGGGGAGTGTTACAAAGCTGATCAACCAACCTGGTTCTGAAACTGTGAGTTGATCAGGAGGAATTCTTTATTTATGCACTATAACTTTGACTGTCAATTTGAATAAGCAATTATTGTTAAGCATATCTAGCTTTATTCTTTATATGGTTTATTTTTTACAATTCCTAGGGTTGGTAATAGTACTGCAGGTGCTTACTCTTAACCTCATTTCTCCTGTTACAGAAAATATCTTCATTATCCTATTTATCACTAATTCTTTGTGTGTGATTGATGGGTTATCTCAAATTGCAGTGGCTTCATCTTTGATATCTCACTGCTCTTAGCACCAGAAAGGCCTTACAAAATGCAGTGACTGGTACAGTGGATAGGTTGCAAATGATGTCAGACTTCTTCAGCTCGTAAATATCTGAAGTGTTTTTAATTGTCTCAGCAGACACAGTTAGATGTAAAGTCATTCTTGGTTGCTATGGGTTAAATCTAATGCAACTTCATTGAAGTCTTTCATTTATGATGCTGTAACACAACATAAACTATGACCTCTGCACTAGTAAAATCAAATGGTTCATCTGAAAAAATGTTGCCAAGCATTGTGTGGGAAACATTTCAAAATCAATACTCTTTGTAACATTACTGCCACTTAACAAGTCATACCCAGGCCTCACACACACAAAACAGCCCTGAATAGGCTAACATATTACTTTTATGGCAGAAAATGTGTGATACAAAGGAACTCCAGAAACATAACGGTTGCCGGTAAGTTTAAATGTGGATATAATTCCATTGTTATAATTTTTCTGATAACATATTCATATTTCATATTCATATTCATATTCATATTCATATTCATATTTCATATTTCATATTTCATATTCCATTTTGTTATCATTGTTATCATTTTTCTACAAACTCTTTCAATGTTATTTGGACTCAAAGATCTGAAAGTGCAATGTCTTGATTTGAAAGTGCAATGTCTTGATCTGAAAGTGCAATGTCTTGATTTAAAAATTAATTTGTTAAAAAATATTGAATCAAGTACTGTTTCTTTAGCCTTTACCTACTACTTTTGCTGTACAGCACAAATCTAAAGTTGTTGAGAAACCAGGTAATGGTACAGCACGGCACACTCACAAAGAATATAAATACGTAAGCCTAGGGACTTACGTATTTATAGTATAGACAACAGTCTATACTGTTGGAGGCTGTCCTGAGGAGCCCCGGACCTCTGAGGCCTCAGAAGAAGTCAGGATAGAGGAGGAATCTGTCTTGGTTGATGAGGGCTGGGTCAGGGACCAGTTAAGCAATCTGGATGTCCATAAATCCATGGACCCTGATGGGATGCACCCGCGGGTGCTGAGGGAGCTGGCGGAAGTCATTGCTAGGCCACTCTCCATCATCTTTGCTAAGTCGTGGGCAACGGGAGAGGTGCCTGAGGACTGGAGGAAAGCGAATGTCACTCCAGTCTTCAAAAAGGGCAAGAAGGAGGACCCGGGGAACTATAGACTGGTCAGCCTCACCTCCATCCCCGGAAAGGTGATAGAACAACTTGTTCTTGATGCTGTCTCTAGACACATCAAGGATAGGGGGATCATTAGGGGCACTCAACATGGCTTCACCAAGGGGAAGTCGTGCTCAACCAACTTGATAGCCTTTTATGAGGACGTAACCCAGTGGATAGATGATGGTAAAACTGTCTATCTCGATTTCAGTAAAGCGTTTGACACGGTCTCCCACAGCATCCTCGCAGCTAAACTGCGGAAGTGTGGTCTGGTTGATCAGGTAGTGAGGTGGATTGTGAACTGGCTGAAGGAAAGAAGTCAGAGAGTGGTGGTCAATGGGACAGAGTCCAGTTGGAGGCCTGTGTCTAGCGGAGTCCCTCAAGGGTCGGTACTGGGACCAGTACTATTCAATATATTCATTAATGACTTGGATGAGGGATTAGAGTGCACTGTCAGCAAGTTCGCTGATGACACAAAACTGGGAGGAGTGGCTGACACAACGGAAGGCTGCGCAGCCATTCAGAGAGACCTGGACAGGCTGGAGAGTTGGGCGGGGAGAAATTTAATGAAATATAACAAGGGCAAGTGTAGAGTCCTGCATCTGGGCAAGAACAACCCCATGTACCAGTACAAGTTGGGGGCAGAGCTGTTGGAGAGCAGCGTAGGGGAAAGGGACCTGGGGGTCCTAGTGGACAACAGGATGACCATGAGCCAGCAATGTGCCCTTGTGGCCAAGAAGGCCAATGGCATCCTGGGGTGTATTAGAAGGGGTGTGGTTAGCAGGTCGAGAGAGGTTCTCCTCCCCCTCTACTCTGCCCTGGTGAGGCCGCATCTGGAGTATAGTGTCCAGTTCTGGGCCCCTCAGTTCAAGAAGGACAGGGAACTGCTAGAGAGAGTCCAGCACAGAGCCACAAAGATGATTAAGGGAGTGGAATATGTCCCTTCTGAGGAGAGGCTGAGGGAGCTGGGTCTCTTTAGCTTGGAGAAGAGGAGACTGAGGGGTGACCTCATTAATGTTTATAAATATGTAAAGGGCAAGTGTCATGAGGATGGAGCCAGGCTCTTCTCAGTGACATCCCTTGACAGGACAAGGGGCAATGGGTGCAAGCTGGAACACAGGAGGTTCCACTTAAATATGAGGAAAAACTACTTTACGGTGAGGGTGACCGAACACTGGAACAGGCTGCCCAGAGAGGTTGTGGAGTCTCCTTCTCTGGAGACATTCAAAACCCGCCTGGACGCGTTCCTGTGTGATATGGTCTAGGCAATCCTGCTCCGGCAGGGGGATTGGACTAGATGATCTTTCGAGGTCCCTTCCAATCCCTAACATTCTGTGATTCTGTGATTCTGTGATTCTGTGACTTCAGCTTGTATCTGGATGCATAGATCAATAGGATGCATAAAATAGGCAATAAGCAGATGTAAGGTTTAGGGAACAAGCATAACATCTTTAGTCTTGCTACCATAGTGACTAAGCTTAAAGCTGCATGCCAGATTTATAATTGTGCTGGATATACCCTCTAGTGTATACACAGTGTATGCTAACTGTACTTAAATGGTCTAGTTTGTGGCAGATGAGAGAACTGGGCAACACAGCTTGGAAACAGCAACTGGGTCACTGCATATTTCCAGCTCCCCCTCTGGAGAATTTCCATCCGCCTGACTGGCTGCCCTGCCGCTGCCACCCAAGAGCGAAAGCGCCAGGAGGGCTATTGCAAAAGGTGGAGAGAGCTCCAACCTCTGCTTGCATGAGCCTTTTCTTAAAGAAAAAAAGAGGAGAGAGAGGAAACAGAAAGTATCTAGCAAAACAGCTTAACTCCTTTGTAGCAGCATCCAGCAAAGGAGGATGGGGACCCCAGAGGAAGAAGCAGTAGGAGCAGCCAGGGCCACAACTGATGCAGAGGCTGAATGACTGAGTGAAGGGAGCAGACTGAGCTGAGGCATGGGGAAAGATGCAGTTGTATGCTGGTAAGATAAGTAAATGCAGTGATGGTGATGGATCCTCATACACATTTTTCAGGCTACTTTAAACACTGAGTTAGCTACTTTTAACACACACCCAGCCTTCTTACTCCCCTGCCCCCTGGTTTTCTCTCTAGAGCAGTAAATAGGTACTCCCTTTAGGAGCTGTGGGAAATAGATCTCTCCCCTGTGACTGTTATCAAAATAGCTGAACACCTTCTTCAAAAGCTGTGCAAGTTTAAGTTTCATATTCAGTCTCTTCAGCTTTTCCTCTGGCTCCTGTGCAAGGTTCCACTTAATCTGATTTTCTGTCTTAGTGATTTTTATTGATGTTATATTTTAGATCAGGACTCTTATTTATGACTCAGTCATCATAGTCATGCTTAAATACTGGTAGTCCTCAGCATATTATGCAAGAAGCGAATCAGGGACTTACTATTCAGGTATCCCAATAATAATACGATGGGTTGAATTACACCTTGAGTTAGTAAAATTACATGTCTGTCAACAAGTGGAAAGTCTGTCTCTGCGTTCAAAATACAGTGGGTCATTGTTTTCTAATGGCAAATGAGGCAGCATGATACACAGCCCCTCAGTAGGACCATGACAAATCCCTAAATGCATACCTCAACTACAGCTCCTAATGGATCCCCAATAGCTTGGGACTTTGGAAGACACTGATTGTTTTTATATTTGTTGTCACAGGGTATTAGAATTTATATCATTCTCAGTATAATGGAAACAAAGTTAGAGATACAGACTTCACTCAAATCATTCTGAAAACTCAGGAGACTACCCAGGTATTTTATTACCTGCTATCTGAAGCCTTGCACAGATAGGCTGCACTTAGTTTCTTTTTACTAACATTTCTGTAGGTGCCATACAGTATAAATAAAACTAGCCTGCTGTAGAATTTATCTATCTTGAGACTTTCTGTATTCTTCCAAAATTGCCTGAATACACATTACATATATGCTAAGTAAAGATGTAGTGCAATACATGATTTGAATATTTCATAAACTACATCTAAGTTGATGTTTAATTTCGTTTCTGCTTGTCACACAAAGTAAAAATGCATTTATTTTATTTAGAAAGACTCTCTGCTAACTAGGTAAGTCAGCTGAAAACTGTCATTTGCTTTTAAAGTAAATCCAGTACTCCTTCTGTCCCTGTTTATTCTTTATTTACACATACAGATATAATCATGCATATGTGTGTGGATGAAACTGTAGCTGCATTTTCCTGTGATTGTGAGCTTTAAAATTCTGCCATCTATATTTTGCTTCTGTGATGTCACTTCAGGGACATTTTACGCTTTCAGTAAACATTGCCTTGAGGTTTTTGAAAATATACTGTTTCTTTAAACCAAGATAGAACAGATGGAAACTTCATTGCTTAAACAAATGGCTACAATATTCTTCAGGGCACAGAATAGTATCATGAACTTGACTGAGAGCTTAGGAAGCTTCCAGAGGCTTTTAGTCTTTCTTTGCTGGCAAGACGATTGCATTCACAAATTTTGTTCAAGAAACATTTTACAAAAATCCCTTTGTCCCTTGCCTTTTCTTTTTAAAATTTTTTTCCTGCTTTGAAGAAAACCACTAGCATTCCTGATTCCAGTGACTTTTTGGATTAAATTATTATGAGAGAGATTTTGCATGACAATACATTTTCTTGTTAGCTGTTGAAATTTCAGTGCAGGCACAACAACCTACACTATTTTAACAGACTTCACATTACTCAGCTACTAACTCTTGCAATTCTTGGCTATCCTAAAACAGGCAGAAGCAGGACTATCTTTTTCCCATAATGCACATTAATGTAAATCGCAACACATCCTCTGAGTCAGGGTCTTTATTGATCTCAGTTCGGAACATGCTTGTATCTTTGTGAGAGAGAGAGAGAATAATCCTAGTGCTTTTACAGCTGTTTTAATTTAAACTCCACTGATAAAACACATCTATAATAAGGTCTGTTGGAAGAGGTCCCAGCCCTGACAGTTATCTATAAATTAATGGGAGTCATATTCTTGTGCTTGTTTGGAAAAGTACATACAATAGCCTAAAGCAGATAACAGAAGTCACATCTGCTGGAGCATGCTTGCAAAATGTATAGATAAAGGTGAGCCTTTGTTATGAGTCTCTTAGTCTGGCAACATAGTAATGATGCTACTAATAGAGGCAAGAATAAGGTATGAAGTTTAGTTAGAAAAATAAGAGCAATACCTTTCTGGGAAGCAAACTTAATGAGACTAATTACCTATGGCCCAATCTCTAAATTGCTTTTTCTAACACTGTACATATTAACTTGATTTTGGCAAAAGTCCAGCCTTGCATTCCTTGCACCCACAAAACATCCACTAAAGGTCTGCACAGTTCACATTGTCTTGACATTGCTTCTGCATCTGCAAGTAACTCGAACACAGATGGGTCCCGAGCATCATTCTCATGTAGCAGGTTGCCCTGCTGAGACTAAATCTTAAGCACCAAAGGTGTTTTTCCTACATTAATAAGTTTTGAAGGTGGTGAGGGTGACATGGCAGCTAGATATACCACATGTACTTGGATCCTGCTCGCTTCTCAGATTTGACAAAGCCAAGAAAACCATGCAGTACCTCAGCTGTGCTTATGAAACAGGATCTCACTGCAATGCAAAACCAGAGCAAGATGACTCTGCCTGCAAGCTTTTACACATCTGGACAGAAGACAAAAGAAAGGCTCAAAGGAAAAAAGGAGTACAGAGTAACAGTGGGACAGTGTGGGTGTGCATGGTGGAGAGTAGTCATAACATGGTTGCAATCTAGTCAAAGTCAAAGATGTGGTTTATGTAAGCATCTCTACAGGGTTTGGAGGAGGGACTGGAAGAAAGATAATGAGGCAGCTTTGTTTAAAGGGAGCTGCTTACAAGCATGAAAGGCAAAATGGAGGAAAAGATAACTAAGCTTGTTTGGAAACGTAACCAGTGGATAAGGGAGGCTGGTAGCATAAACTGACTGGCAATGAGAATTTGACCCATAGGATTAGGGAAAGCATAGTCTGTGAAAGACTGTGAATGTGAGGATAAGTTACGTTTAATGCAGTAGTTGCAAGTCATTGGAAGGGTTATATAGCCAAGTACCAGGCTATCATTGCAATAGCACTCTGCATGGATAGCAGGAAGACAAATTTCACTTATTCAGGGCAAGAGAAAAGGATATTGCAAGAACTGAGTCATAAAATCATTTTAGTCTAGATGAATTTTAGCTGTGAAGATGAGGCTTTACCCAGAAAAAGACATTAGGAAATAACTGAGCATGAACACCAAAGATCTGCAGATAAGTCAGTCTGTGACAGTGCCTCAGCTGTCATCCCAGGTGACAGGCAGGTTGACGATTTCCACGCTTCCCAAAAAGACAGTAGGAAAAAGTTATCTTGGATAAATACAAATTAATGTGAGTTTAGCCATTTTGGGGCTTTAGGCTTTGACTCCTCTTCCAGTAAGACCTGAGAAGGGGGATGAGACCTTTAATGTAGTAGATTTTTGCTTATTTATACTAGGTGATTATCTGGCTCATTAAGATTTAAATTGGGTAGTGTTAAATCTTTCCTTTGAAGTGCCCACAGGTAAGTT
This sequence comes from Nyctibius grandis, assembly GCF_013368605.1. Lineage (NCBI taxonomy): Eukaryota > Metazoa > Chordata > Aves > Nyctibiiformes > Nyctibiidae > Nyctibius > Nyctibius grandis. The sequence goes on from NC_090659.1 coordinate 110,830,700, forward strand.
CTCGCCCTTTTGGTTAAGATCAAGTGTAGTATCTGTTCTTATCTGTTTAATATCTGATATGTCCTGGATGAGAGGACTTTATATTAAATGGATTTTTGGATCTGGGAGTTGGATCCAGAGCTTGTTCCCTTTCAGGGGGGTTGGAACTAGATGATCTTTAAGGTCCCTTCCAACCGAAACCATTCTATGATTCTATAAGTTCTGTACCTCACAAACAACAGTTCAAACAAACTAAAACACATCAAAATATACTAATATACACACATTTGTGTGTGTCTATGTGTATGTTTGCACATACAATGAATGATATACATTCTTCAATGAAGGCTGTGCTATGCATAGCATCTTCAAAGGTATCTCTGAGCATTCCTTTAATATGCCCCACAGTAATAATGTCATTAACAGTTAAATTGACTCTACTTTTTCTTGAACTCATGGAGGACTTATTTCCAGTCCTGGTTTGTCTAATGGATTATTGAATAATCCTGAGTACAGTAACTGTCTGCTTTTTGCCTCAATTTCCCTTAATCTATATAAAGAGAATTAATAGTACTGACTTCAGTTGTAGAACATTTTGAGAATAGATGAAAAGTACTATCTAAGATGTGGGCTCATCATTAGCAGCTTTTTCCACACATCACAATTGTATTGGCACATAAGGAAAATGTCACAGTAGATGAGTTTGTTTCTCATTTATTTAAAAATCTCAAAGTGCAGTACAAAAAGGAGAGTTTATATTGTAGTTTTGACACAAAAAAAAAAAAAAAAAAAAGAAGAAGTCTTATTCTACCTCACGTATTTATTTCCTGAAATGTAGCCAGTCCTCATACTAAACTGTCTGGTTTACCAAAGCCAAGTCTCAGTCATTCAAAAAAATCTTCAGTAGTCAATGTTCTAGTGAAAACTTCACTTACATCCTGAAATGTTGTCATTTTCTCTTTCTCATCTATCACAATTTCCCATCACCTCAAGACCAGACTCTCCATTGCCTGTGTGCACAATTTCATGTCAAATAGGCATTTTGGGTTGTCTAGGTTGTATGACTGAGGCCTTACGGGATAAACATTTATCCCTCCAAAATCTAAACAAATGAATTGCTTTGACAAACAGACTGCTTGAAATGGCATCCCAAAGAGAGTATAATAGTGGATGATATATTCATTCTCTTTCAGTCTGATGCCTGCATGAGAGAGCACTGGAGATGGAACCAGCAGTGTCATGTGTGTAGGTGGTGATGACAGAAGGAATAGAAAGATGGTCAAAAAAAACCCCCATTTTTTCATGTTTGTAGTTTAAATAACAATTCAAATTACAGTTTTAAGGAATAGTCACAATTATACTGCCTATAATTTGTGAAAAATACTAAATGTGTGTCAGAGAGAATTATGGGGATAGATCCAAGATCAAGGAAATCAGTGAAAGGACAAATGGGGTTTTTTTGCCCATTGACAAAAAAAAGTCAGAGCTTTCATACTCTTCAAACAAGCCATTGCAAGAACAAACAAACAAAAACAAAAAAGGAAAAGAGACTTCAAATTATGTGCAGAGGGTAAAGAAAGTAATACCTTGAAATCCCCAAACTAGCTCCTCTGGTTATAGAAATAAAAAGCAATTTTCATGACATTTGTAGAAAAGCTTGCCAATACCACAGTTACACAACCTTCAGAGTCTAACTAATATTCCCATATAACCTACCACATGTGGATGTATTGACTTACTCGACACAAGCAAAAAGTCTTCTTCACAGTACAAACATCGTCATTACTCCCCACTCCCATTCTCCTGCAGAAACATGACGAAAATAGATTTTTTCTCCTTAAGAAAGGATTAGGTAGGAAAGCCAAAAGCCCACTACATCTCTACAGCATGGAAGTGTACTCTCAGCTTTATCTTACTATCTATCACCCTAGGTTATACCTAAAAACACTTCCTGTCTAAAAGCAACAGCAACAGTGATCCCCATGGCATTTCTGACTGTTCTCTTTGTATTAAGTCAAACTTCTGTTGTTGGGAGACTTTCTTTAGAAAGAGAGGCAGACAGTGCTTGCTCTGTGACTGCCAACTGGGATAAGAATTCATTCATTCATTATGAAATGCAAAGGACTAATTTTGGCCCCTTCTTCTCTTCCATTGTGGTATACAAAATGCTGGAAGCACAATGACTTGTTTCATTGGACCAAAGAATGGAGGCAAGTTTGGGATCTCTCTTTAGGACAACTGTCATTTTTTTGGGAGGCAGGGGGTGTCTAGGAATCTTCTAGTGTTCATCTTGTTATTAAATATCAATCGGTAGGAATAGAAATTGTGAATATAATGCTTTTCATTTTATGTTGCATTTGTAATAATACCCTGCATCATTCGTCAGCCATCACAGGACTCAAGTTCATCAAAGAAGGAAGTAAATAATAATAATTAATCTGTCCAGTGTTATTTAATAATAGCATGAACTACTCCACGGAACCAGGAGTAATCGCCACTAAGTGTATTATACAGCAGCTGAGGAAAACTGATTTACAAACCCAGCTGTCAGGCTGCAATCTAATGGTGACTGCATCATGTTGTGGAAAGCTGTAGTAATTTTGGAAATGACCCACTCAACATTCTGTAAGAGAGCCTGCTGTTATCAGTAGCTACATCTACACTCCTCTCTAGGGCACCCTCAAGAGCTGCCCCCCAGCCCTGGCTGATGCTCTTCATTTCTGCATGCTTTCACATCCACTCTGAATGAAATGTCCATGGGGATGTCAGCTCTTCTGCAAGATTTTGCTGCACAGGAACTGTATCTGCCACAGACTCTCTGATAATTATCACTTTCTTGATCTAGATCTATAAAAAAGGGCATCTTTTGACATCCCATCTAACATGGTATGACAACACCCACACTGGACTGGTCCAGGTTGCTCAAACCAGTTTTGGATCCTTGAGGTGCAGTAAAAATGCCACTATGTCCCTAGTCTGTGATAGGAGGAAGCCCTTTCTCTAGAGTAAGACTGTCATTCAAAGTCCAGCAGAGAGTGGATAGTGTCACTTGGAAATCAGCCATGCTACACCCTTAGAGGACATGACATTACCATTGGATGCTCCCCCTCTGTCTTTGCCTGCCCCTCCCACTGGTTTTATCTCCCGTCCTTCCTTCCAGGCCCTCTTCTCCCCGCAACTCCCTTTGTGGACAATAGTCTGAAGCTTCAGTCACTTCTGTGCTAGATGATAATTTGGGTTCTTTGGCCAGCCAGCAGTCCCTGCATATTCCTGGCTGCTGTCACTGGTGGCAGCTCTTCTTTGGCATTACAGTCACTTTGCCTTGGCACCTTCTTCAACTCTCCTTAAACAGGCTGGGGATTCTCCTCTCTGGGGTGTCACTCTGCCCCTGGAAGGGCAGTCTATGCAGGGCGAGATGTGCAGCTGCACAAGCATGATCACCCACATTATCTTTACCATCTTTTGGCACCCTTTTAGATTAGAATGTACTTTCTATGGAGAGAGCCTATAGATCTGCCAGGAAAATGGCAGGTGTGTGTCTCTGAGCACATATATGTGCAGCGGCGGCAGCAGCGACAGCGGCGGCAGCGACTTGAGGTTAGTGCAGGGGCGAGGGCGACATCGGGCTGTAACCGGGCGGTTTTCATACTCTGGGCCCCCCCCGAGCCCCCCCCGAGCATCAGCCCCGAGCTGCTTCCCCCCCTACCCCGGACCCGGAGGTTCCCTGCAACGAATCAGGAGAGGAGGGGGCATAGCCGGAGGTACCACGGGCTATTTAAATGCACCACCCCCTGTTGATTGGGTGATAAAAAGCCTCCTGGAGGACAGGGACTAGTCCCTGGCCAGAGGGGAGAGGGAGACTCAGCAGTGACAGTGACAGTGTGAGTCAGCAGTGACTGGGTGTGTCCCAGGGCAGGAGAGGCCGCAGCAGTTTGCAGCTCATTGGGGAGGGCGCTGACTCCCTCCCAGTGCACAAGGCGAGGAAGGTGCCAAGGAGCTGTGAACCAGGGGTGTCACCAACAGGCATTTCCCAGCTCAGTGAAAGAACAATGGTATCTACCCAGCGGAAGAAGATCAAAATGGATGTGGGAACCCAGACAGAGCTCCCACGGAAGGAGGCAATGGTGCAGGTTGCAGGCTGCAGGGAATGCTACAGCGTCTCTGTGGTGTCAGGGGGCTGTGTGCGCTGTGAGCAGGTAGATGATCTGCTCGGCCGAGCGGCACAGCCAGGTTGAAAGGCTTCAAGCCGAAGTAGAAAGGCTTAGGAGCATTCGGGAGGCTGAAATGGAGATAGACTGGTGGAGCCAGGCTCTGCCCTCCCTGCAACAAAAATGGGAGCACCTGCCGGAGAGTTCCCAGGATCGACAGTCCCCTGTACTCTGCCCCTCTCAGGTGGAAAACGATAACCTAGAGGAGAGGAGTGAGTGGAGGCAAGTCTATGGCTGTGGCAAAAGGCGAGTGCCCTCCTTGCCTACCTCGCCTCCACAGGTGCCTCTGAGAAATAGATATGAAGCCCTAGTGGAATACAGCTGGTCCAATGGGGATGTGGTGGAGAGGCAACCTATATCAGAGGTCCCACCACAGTCAGAAAAACCTGACAGGTGTATAGCTACCTCCTCCACAAGGAAGAAGAGAAGAGTTTTAGTGGTTGGAGACTCCTTCCTAAAGGGATCTAAGGGCCCAATATGCAGAGCTGACCCCCATCACAGGGAGGTCTGCAGCCTGCCTGGAGCCCGAATCAAGGATATCACCAGGAAACTCTCCAACCTGGTGAAGGCCACAGACTACTACCCCCTGCTGATCTTCCAGACAGGTGGGGAAGAAGCTGCATCCCGTAGTCTGAGGGGGATGAAGAAAGACTACAAGGCCCTAGGACGGTTGGTGAAAGAGTCTGGGGCACAAGTTGTTTTCTCCTCCCTCCTTCCATTTTCAGGTGATGACGTGGGATGGAATAGTAGGATTCTCTCTATTAATGCCTGGCTACGAGACTGGTGCTACAGACAGGGCTTTGGGTTCTTTGATAGTGCCTGGTTTTATAAGACACCAGGCGTGACGGTAATACATGGGAAAGGTTTATGTCGTAGGGGCAAAAGGGTTCTGGGACAGGAATTAGCAGGGCTCATTTGGAGAGCTTTAAACTAGATTCGAAGGGGGATGGGGTAGTAGCTGGGCTTGCACCACTGGGGCAACGCTCTAGTGTTGAGGTAGACCAGGAGGCCTCCCATCCCCCTGGGGTGAAATCGGTGTGCTCAGCTCGCTCCCTGAAATGCCTGTACACCAATGCACGCAGCATGGGGAATAAACAGGAGGAGTTAGAAATCCATGTTCGGTCGGGGGGCTATGATCTAGTGGCAATTACAGAGACTTGGTGGGATGCCTCGCATGACTGGAATGTGGTCATGGATGGCTATGTCCTGTTCAGGAAAGACAGGCCGCTAAGGAGAGGTGGTGGAGTTGCTCTTTATGTGAGTGAGCAGCTAGAATGTATTGAGTTCTGTCCAGGGGCGGATCAGGAGCGAGTTGAGAGTTTGTGGGTGCGAATTAAGGGGCAGGCTGGCAGGGGTGATACTGTTGTGGGTGTCTATTACAGGCCACCGGATCAGGATGAGGAGGGTGATGAGGCCTTCTACAGGCAGCTGAGAGCAGTCTCGCAATTACAGGGCCTGGTTGTCATGGGGGATTTCAACTACCCTGATATTTGCTGGGAGGCCTACTCAGCTAGTCATCCTCAGTCCAGGAGGTTCCTCCAGTGCATTGATGATAACTTTCTGATGCAAATGGTGGATGAGCCAACTAGGAGAGGAGTGCTGCTGGATCTTATCCTCACTAACAAGGAGGGTTTGGTTGAAGCGGTGAAGGCTGAGGGCAGCCTTGGTTGTAGTGACCATGAGATGGTAGAGTTCAGGATCTCATGTGGCAGGAACAGAACAGCTAGCAGAATCACAATCCTGGACTTCAGGAGGGCCAACTTTGGCCTTTTCAAGCAATTGCTAGGGGCAATCCCATGGGACAGGGTACTAGAAGGTAAGGGGGCCCAAGATAGTTGGTTAGCATTCAAGGACTGCTTCTTCCGAGCTCAAGATCAGAGCAACCCAACAGGTAGGAAGTCAAGGAAGGGTAGCAGGAGACCTGCATGGTTAAACAGGGAACTGCTGGGCAAACTCAAGTGGAAGAAGAGGGTGTACAGATCATGGAAGGAGGGGCTGGCCACTTGGGAGGAATATAAGTCTGTTGTCAGAGGATGTAGGGAGGCAACTAGGAAAGCTAAGGCCTCCTTGGAATTAAACCTTGCAAGAGAGGTCAAGGACAACAGGAAGGGCTTCTTCAAATACATTGCAGGTAAAACCAACACTAGAGGCAATGTAGGCCCACTGATGAATGAGGTGGGGGCCCTGGAGACAGAGGATAAAAAGAAGGCGGAGTTACTGAATGCCTTCTTTGCCTCTGTCTATACTGCTGCAGGCTGTCCTGAGGAGCCCCGGACCCCTGAGGCCCCAGAAGAAGTCAGGATAGAGGAGGAATCTGTCTTGGTAGATGAGGGCTGGGTCAGGGACCAATTAAGCAATCTGCACATCCATAAATCCATGGGCCCTGATGGGATGCACCCGTGGGTGCTGAGGGAGCTGGCGGAAGTCATTGCTAGGCCAATCTCCATCATCTTTGCTAAGTCGTGGGCAACGGGAGAGGTGCCTGAGGACTGGAGGAATGCGAATGTCACTCCAGTCTTCAAAAAGGGCAAGAAGGAGGACCCAGGTAACTATAGACCAGTCAGCCTCACCTCCATCCCCGGAAAGGTGATGGAACAACTTGTTCTTGGTGCTGTCTCTAGGTACATCAAGGATAGGGGGATCATTAGGGGCACTCAGCATGGCTTCACCAACGGGAAGTCGTGCTTAACCAACTTGATAGCCTTTTATGAGGACGTAACCCAGTGGATAGATGATGGTAAAACTGTCTATCTCGATTTCAGTAAAGCGTTTGACACGGTCTCCCACAGCATCCTCGCAGCTAAACTGGGGAAGTGTGGTCTGGATGATCGGGTAGTGAGGTGGATTGTGAACTGGCTGAAGGAAAGAAGCCAGAGAGTGGTGGTCAATGGGACAGAGTCCAGTTGGAGGCCTGTGTCTAGCGGAGTCCTTCAAGGGTCGGTACTGGGACCAGTACTATTCAATATATTCATTAATGACTTGGATGAGGGATTAGAGTGCACTGTCAGCAAGTTCGCTGATGACACAAAACTGGGAGGAGTGGCTGACACAACGGAAGGCTGCGCAGCCATTCAGAGAGACCTGGACAGGCTGGAGAGTTGGGCGGGGAGAAATTTAATGAAATATAACAAGGGCAAATGTAGAGTCCTGCATCTGGGCAAGAACAACCCCATGTACCAGTACAAGTTGGGGGCAGAGCTGTTGGAGAGCAGCGTAGGGGAAAGGGACCTGGGGGTCCTAGTGGACAACAGGATGACCATGAGCCAGCAGTGTGCCCTTGTGGCCAAGAAGGCCAATGGCATCCTGGGGTGGATTAGAAGGGGTGTGGTTAGCAGGTCGAGAGAGGTTCTCCTCCCCCTCTACTCTGCCCTGGTGAGGCCGCATCTGCAATATTGTGTCCAGTTCTGGGCCCCTCAGTTCAAGAAGGACAGGGAACTGCTAGAGAGAGTCCAGCGCAGAGCCACGAAGATGATTAAGGGAGTGGTACATCTCCCTTATGAGGAGAGGCTGAGGGAGCTGGGTCTCTTTAGCTTAGAGAAGAGGAGACTGAGGGGTGACCTCATTAATGTTTATAAATATGTAAAAGGCAAGTGTCATGAGGATGGAGCCAGGCTCTTCTCAGTGACATCCCTTGACAGGACAAGGGGCAATGGGTGCAAGCTGGAACACAGGAGCTTCCGCATAAATATGAGGAAAAACTTCTTTACGGTGAGGGTGACCGAACACTGGAACAGGCTGCCCAGAGAGGTTGTGGAGTCTCCTTCTCTGGAGACATTCAAAACCCGCCTGGACGCGTTCCTGTGTGATATGGTCTAGGCAATCCTGCTCCGGCAGGGGGATTGGACTAGATGAACTTTCGAGGTCCCTTCCAATCCCTAACATTCTGTGATTCTGTGATTCTGTGATATATGGCTCCTGGAGGCCAGCAGGGTTAGAGCTAACTGTCCTCTTAGTGGCATACATATACAGAGACATGCTGTCCTGTGCACCTTGTCTACTGGCAAGGACCAAGGTCTGATAGCTGAGTCTGGGCTAGAACAGGTGTTTTGGGTAGCAGCAGTCTCTCATCAGCTTCAGGACAGAGGAACCACTTCAGTCTCCTCATACAGCAGTCTGGTGGCTGGCCTAGTCTATCCGTGCTTCTATCTGACCCACCTTTCACAGTTAGTAGTGTCCTGACAATGTCTGGCTTGGCCTCCTGGTAAAAAGAGGTCATATATATTTATTGACTCAACCACAGCCTCCTTGTAGAGGGTCTCCGGAAGATAGGTGTCCAAATAGGATTGGCTGGCCATAAGGGGCATTAGGGCACTTTTTAACAGTATGTTTGTAATTTGATAGGCTCATCAAGGTCCAAATCAGTGCATCATTTTTACCGTTATGGATGTGCAGGCTACAACCAGTATGTCATCCTTCCAGGGCAGTCAGGTCTTCAGTGGCACAGCTGGCATCTTTCCTGGCTGCTGGGAGCTAGTATATGACCGTACATGAACGGTACAAAACCTGCAGCTTCTGAAGAGGCACAAAATACAATTTGGCTCATGTCCTGGTTAGGTGGACTGCAAAGTCCACAAGCATCTGTCTGGGAGCTCCCTGTCAGAAAGCCAGGCCAAGAACACTCAGGGTGAACATGACAGCTGAGCATCTGAACAGAAGTTTGGAGGGTACTCTTGTGACTAACCAGCATAAGCAGTTGGCAAACTTGAGGTTGTTCCTACAAAATAATGTGAATGCTTTTCTTTTGAAGGTGGTATTACAAAGAACTAATGAAGGACTACAGTGCCATTTTTAATGACTAAAAATAGGTAAGCATAGATGTCAGCTTATGGAGACAGAATATACAGAAAGACAATGCAGTAATTGCAATGTGACTCATCTGGGGTAATAAGGAAAAGAAAAACATACTTTTCAGACAATCCATCCTAATTGCTGTTATTCTCAAACAAAAGCAAACTTTCTTAGGTTTAGTTCAGGAAGGAGGAAGTTTCTTGCTTTCTGCTGCATCATCAGGAAAAGATTTTTTTTTGATATCTATTAGCCTGACTGGATGATATGGTATCTTTCACCGTGGCTGTTTTGCAGAGGTCTTATTGGCTATTCCACTGAAGTACCTTTTGGTTCTTCCTTCAGTTGTTTCATGTTAATGATGCCTTTTCCTCCAGTTCAAGCCCATTTTGTCTCCACTGGAATATCTGTCTGTGCTGAATTCCATGCTAAAACAGCAGCGTGTGGTATATTGGCAGGAAGTCAGGAGACCTTATTTCCATTCCTACTTCTGCCAATAACCAGCTATATGACCCAAAACAGCAGCTGCCAAACTCCCTCCCACATTCAGTCTTTAATGGAATGTTTACAATTCTAGAGACAGTATTTTTTCTCTCTCTAATATTTGCAAGTATTTTACATACTACTAACATAATACAATTTGGAATAGGGTTAAAGGTTGCCTGCCCTTAGCATCCTCCTTTTTTCCATGCCAATAAAGAGACACTGTATACATTCAAATCCCTGTTTTCAATATGTAAATTCTTTTATCAGAATGAGTTGTATATGCCTATTGAAATTACCTATCTCTTATAAATTGCTCCCTCATGTGGGGATCTGCTAATATTATAAATAGTTAATATAAAGCTTTTTTACATAGCACACACAAAATCAAGAGTTTGCTGGCTGAGGATCCATTTCACATACAAATATGTCAATAATTGAGTCTCATAAATGTAGCTGATCATTCCCCCCAAGTGGTCCACAGTGGAAGAGATGCTTTGCAGTACTTGTCTGTCTGGGAAGTCTGCAAACCAAGCAGCAACTGGAGTTTTAATGTCACTACATACTGTATTTGGGGCCATACTGTCTGCTGCTGTGCTTACAAATGGATGTTTCCTGTAGATGTGGCACCAAATTGTGGGTGCTGCAGTGAAAGTTCCCAGACTTGTCATTCCCATCACTTTGCACGTATCTGGTAATGAACAATAGCTGCTATGACTTTTTGTATTCCAGGCTTGTTATCTTGGTATATATCACAGAGCTTGTCAAATTTCAAAGAAAAAAAAATGCCACAACTACAACACTTGCTGCAAGCTATGACAGCATGTCTTGTGAGCAGGTAGGATAAACCAGATAGCTGGAATGACTGGCCAGGAGACCAGTATAATTTAGTCATTATTTCTAATCTGTATTGCTCTGTGTCTGCCAGATCAAGTCCTCCCAGAGTCACCTCCAAATGCTAGCACAAACCCACCCAGTGTTGTCCCTCTGTTATCCTAAGCAAGCAAAAATGAGCTAATCCTGCCAACACTGATGTCTCAGGTTTATCAGTTCCTCCTCTGCAGCCAGAAGACTAACTTCAAAAGATTTGGCTTCAGTCTCACCTAATGGATCAACACATCAGGTATGTACCTGCTTTGAATCAAAATAGGTGATATGAGTGATTCAAACCATACTGGGAAAAGGTCATTTACGTGCTTACTTTTTTCTCCTTTCAAAATGTCTTTAGATTTAGATTTTTTTTTTTAATCACTAGGTTAATCTCTAACATGTAGACTCAATTCCTTTGGGGCTTTACTTTTCCATAAGTGATTTATTTTTTACGGAAGATTTGGCAAAAATTAACAAAGGCCTTTTATGTACAGCTTCATCCCATTGCATGAAACATCAGCTTTAATAAAGCAAGTCTGGTGACAGATTAGATGAGAAAACCTTGAGTACTGAGGTGAACTCCCAAGTCCCATAAGTACAGTAAACATACAAAATTTTGGCTTACAGCCAAGGTTACTGAGAGAAGACTAAGTCCTATAACAATAATATATTGAGTAGAGTGGTATTTCTATACATCTCAGTCTCTTGTACGTACTGGCATACAATTGGTAACTTACATACTGCAAATTTATATGTATTACTTTAAAGACAAAGTAAACTAGTGATTTTGATCTATATTACATAACCTTGATTCCACTCTTTGTGTATGTTTTTTAAAAAATCTCAGATCTATATTTTTTCCACCTGGCAAGATGTGTTACGTTGACACACTGCATGGGAAATTTCAGGTTTATTTATGTGATGGACAGCTTGTACGAAAATTTCTCTCATAGACCCAATCTGTACATTTTATTGCTCAGGTAGGAAGGAGAAAACTCAGAATGACCTTTGAGTATCATATCTTCTTTTAAAGTCAGATTGATGGCTTCTTTTCAGTCTCCTGTAATGCATAAAAGCCTGGAATAAAATCTCCAGTGTGTAATGCATAGTTAATTTTATTTTTTTTACTCCAAACCCTAGCGATTCAAAGCCAAGTAAACACCAGCAGGCTGCATTCACTTACACTATGCATGTTGATGCTAATTGCAGTTCCCTAAGCATTTTACATTGTTTGCACAAAATAGCATTGCTCTGCCTTCAAACAGTCAGCTCAGTGACAGCTGGAATGAGTTTATCTCATACTGCTTAGTGTCAGGTGCATTCTTACAGCTTTCCTGTCTCCTTTTGAGGGCTAATTAAGGCATTCTTCTCTCTTGTTTAATATTTACATTTAAACAGCTGCATCTCATTTGGATATAATGCAAAGATGGCACCTGGCTTTCTTTCCCTGAGTTAATTCTGGGAGCTTTTTTCCTCCCCCTCCCTTCACTAAAGATCCAAAGTGGTTATTTTTGTGCTTATGTAGGGAAATGAACCGAAGCAGCTGTAAATGGAAAGAGCTGCTATTCATTCACAAACAGGGTGCATCTTCCCAGGATCCTTTGCAGCTAGTCTCCTTAGGATACCCAGGATGAGAGCAGAATGCAAAGCAGAGTCCTTGAGGCTTTCATCAGGCTGCTGCCTTTGTTGGACCCTGGTCTCCTCAGGGGCTTGTTTATTGTTCTAGTCCTTTTTTGTATTTTGGGTTGGTTGTTTGTTCCCCCACCACACTTGAACAAAGAGTGTACAGGAAAAAGAAAAAAGAAACAAAACCTAAACATTATGGCACTAGGAGCACATGGCAAATGTACACGTAGCAATTCCATGAAACCTCTTACGTGTCAGCAGGAAGGGGGGCAGAGGTGCAGCCCACTCTGCCTTCCGAGGTCCACAGAGGCCGAAGTTCTCCAAGAACATCTATGTACAGAGACATGGTGAAGACTGCAGCCCAGCCTTAAGGCACTAAGCATTTTGGCAGATTCAGCAGCACCGTTCACAGTGATCTTGGCGCAAGGTAAGAGCCTGTCAGATGTACCACCTTTTTTGTTTCCTTCCACATTTGCAGATCTCCATCTTCAACTAGGTGACTTCTTAAAATTATGAAAAACAATGAAATAATCTTCCCAAGAAGCTTTGGAAGATCCAAGGGCAAAGATCTAGCTCCGTACATCTCTGTGCGACAAATATCATCATCTTTGCTCGATATTTTTATAATTTTTTTGTCAGGTACAGTAGACATTAACTCTGTATTTTAAAGCAATAGTGCACTAGGCTGTGCTAATCCAGATAGCCAATAATAATGGTGTGAATACATATGAGAGAATTAATGAAACAGGAAAAATATACTGTGATCATAAGTTTAACGGTGTCCTGGTTTGGCCCAAACCAGGCCAATTAGTCTTAGAGAAACCAAGGTCACTGCTAAATTCCTCACTGCTTATGAGTGAAGAGCCGAAGGGGGTTCTACCTGCAGGGAGGAGTGGACGGGGCAGGTGACCCAGGATTGACCGGCAAGGTATTCCATCCCATACATGTCATTCTCACTTTCCTGCTTATCACTAACTCACTGCCTCCTGGAGGTGGGGCCCAGGAGGGAGGGGCCCTCCTGTCTCCCACTCATTGGTACCAGCTTTGCCAAATCTCCAGTTAAAAGCCTGCAGGTGTGATGGCAGTGGAGCTATTGCATTTTGCCCTCTGCCCGTGCTGGGTGGAGCTACTGCATTTTCCCCTCTGCCTGTGCTGGGGGGAGCAACTCTGCTTGAGAAGGATTTCCAAGCTCTCAGTCTTGGTTTTGTATATATTTGTATATATTTGTATATATTTGATTATTTCTATTATTATTGTTATTATACTCTTTTTCATTATTATAGTTTATTAAAACTGTTTTAACTTTCCAACCCATAAGTCTCTCTCCCTTTTCCCTTTTCCCTTTCCCTTAGGGGGGGGGAGAGGGTTAACAGAGAGCATCTGCCACCTGGTTAATAGCCAGCCCAGCTTTAAACCGTGACAAACGGTCATATGTTTATTGATATAAGTTAATGATGTTATTTTCTTACTTCTGTGCAATTGATTTTCATTTCTCAAAAGGGAAGGGAAAAGAAAAACCTTTACTCCTCAGAAAACATTATAATGGAAAGCAAATGAACTGAGGAGGCATGTCCCACCTGTTCTGCCAGGAGGTTCAACAAGAACAAGTGCCGCGTCTTACACTTCGGCCACAACAACCCCATGCAGCTCTACAGGCTGGGGGAAGAGTGGTTAGAAAGTGGCCCAGCGGAAAGAGACCTGGGGGTGCTGATCGACAGCCGGCTAATCATGAGCCAGCAGTGTGCCCAGGTGGCCAAGAAGGCCAATGGCATCCTGGCCTCTATTAGGAATAGTGTAGCCAGCCGGTCTAGGGAAGTGATCGTCCCTCTGTACTCGGCACTGGTGAGGCCGCATCTTGAGTACTGTGTCCAGTTCTGGGCCCCGCACTTCAAGAAAGATGTTGAGGTGTTGGAGTGAGTCCAGAGGAGGGCGACCAAGCTGGTGAAGGGTCTGGAGGGTCTGTCCTATGAGGAACGGCTGAGGGAGCTGGGGTTGTTTAGCCTAGAGAAGAGGAGGCTCAGAGGTGACCTTATTGCAGTCTACAACTACCTGAAGGGAGGTTGTAGTGAAGTGGGAGTTGGCCTCTTCTCCCGGGCAACTAGCGATAGGACAAGAGGGCACAGCCTCAGGCTTCGCCAGGGGAGGTTCAGGTTGGACATTAGGAAGAATTTCTTTTCAGAAAGGGTCATTAGACATTGGAATGGGCTGCCCAGGGAGGTGGTGGAGTCACCATCTCTGGATGTGTTTAAGAAAAGACTGGACATGGCACTTAGTGCCATGGTCTAGTTGACAGGGTGGTGTCAGGGCAACGGTTGGACTCGATGATCCCTGAGGTCTCTTCCAACCTGGTTGATTCTGTGATTCTGTGACTGCAGTGCTGCCACTGCAGCCTTCCCTGCTCGAGGACCCGGAGGAACTGAGGGCAGCAACAGACCATCGCTCTGGCTGCGAACCACTGGAAGGCAATGAGGCACACACTTTGCCAAGGAGCTTCACAGATACTTGATGACAACAGAGGAGGTTTGGGGGCTTGATGTTATTCCTGGGGATTATTTCTCTCCCTGCCAGGAAGGAATCAGCCTGCAGCTTGGTTCCTCTCTGTTTGTCCCAGGCCTCTCTCTGCCCTTCATCCTTGCCCTGGAGGAACCAGAACTGAAGTCCCCTTTCCATCCTTCTCCCATTCGCACACTTCTCGTCCTGATCCCCCCTCCTGCTTCGTCAACCCTAATTCTCCTGCCATATGATGGCCCCTTGGAAAGCCTCTTTTCCCAGCCTACCATCTTCCACTCGATGGCTTCACTTTGCCAGTCCAGACCTTCCTTTCTTTCTTCATCCCTCTGCCAACCTACAGGCTGCTTGCACTGGTATGCACTTGCTAACCAAACCTCACTCTCTTCTAATTTCAGTGAATTAACTTCTCCTTTCTTGCTTGCCAGGGATCAGTCTGGAGAGCTTAAGAGACTCTTGGCACAGGGACTCAGGCAGGACCAGGTCTGTAACAACAAAAACTGGAGGATAAAAAAAGAAGTCCTGCCTGAATAACACTCAGTATAGGACTGTACACAGGACAGGACTCTTCAGAAGACTTAATTGTGAAGCTATAGCAAGTCTCAGTGTGTGTAAATTGCATTTTTTCCCAAAAGGCTTGTTACTGGGCAGGTTTTCAAAAATGACAAATGGTACATCTGGTTTGGAGGCCAGACCCCTCCAATTCAAATTTCAAGTCTGTGTATGAAATTATGGGACACTGGAGCCTCTAAAGAGGAGAGCACCAAGGGAGCATTCATCTGACTACATATGAATGTCTTTATCTGAGCTTGCAGTCACTGAACACTGAAAGTAGTATCAAGAGAAATAGACAGGCACTTCTAAGACAGACTACTAAAAGAGTCTGAGCGCTCATTATAAAGGTGTCCTAGGAGGATTATCTCACACACAAACTTCTAGAGTACAGTTATCTAAAATTAGGTGAAATTTATATCAACATTGAAACTGAGCAACCTCCTTTCCAACCTCCTACTCTAAAACGCCCAATGGATATTTACTGGACCATTCTATGCAGAGCAATGTGAGCCCTGAGTATAAAACATTACCAAAGCATTTTATATGGAAAGTGTCAGGCAATCCTAAGAATACAAGCTGCTTCTTACTACACAGAATTTTATTATTCATCCTTCCAACTGAAAAACATCAGCCTTTTCTGTTACAGCAGAAGCACACTGTCTCTGATGATCAGGGTTGCAGTGAAGACAGTCTGTTGGTTCCCATAACCCATTCGGCATAGTCAAGATTGCTGTTTCTTCAAATATATTAATGATACATTTGAGGAAACAGCAAACCACATGGGCAAACAAAATACACTTGGGCAATGACAGGGGAACTATCTACATTGTTCATTACATAAAAACTGAAGCTTTTCAAACCTATCCTTGCACAAAGGCTCATGACCAACCTGGACAGTACCACAAAGTTTGGAACAAGGAGCTGGTGTTATTGTCAGCTTTTACCATGAGAAAAAATGACAAATAGATGAGGTGGTTGTCATTTTGTTCTGGTTTTAATGGATTTTTTTTCCACTGGAGCAGCTGGCTCCTTCAGAACCTAAACTTGCCTCAGGAACATATTGATTTTAACAAACAAGTATCAAAAGGCAGTCTTTAAATCTCTCAGTTTAATTCAAGTGATGTTAAAGTGCTTCATGGAGAGTAACAGAATAATTTCATTGAATTTGAGTAATTGCATTCAATAAATGTTTCTCTGAGAATGTAAAAGCATTTTACTTGGGTTTGTAAATTTTGTTCCACTTCAACTTCTGAATTACAGTTTTCATACTGTGACTGTGCTTTACATTTTCCTCTATCCAGGTTCGCTGACATCTTTCACTGTAAGTCCCTCTTTTTATTATTAATAATGGATCTTGACCTGTTCTCTCTTTCAGAAACAGTTCCAACTGCATCAAGGCTGAAACTGGGTGAAATAACACATTATTTGATCCATGTTAAAAAATCACAGTGACATCTTTGAGCAGCAGTAAAACGATTCTGTGGGGCAAAAACTTACGTCCCAATGAAAATTCAACTAAAAAGAACTTTTAAAAATTGTTTTTCACACACACTAAAAGACTTATTCTTGAATCTATTTCAGCTCCGGATGCTGTCTGAATCATATATCCTCTCCCCACACAGCAAAGTTCATTCCTCTCACCAGCCATGGGGCACAAGGGATATCAGTGCCATAACCACAGAGCAGCTGAGCATACCAGAAAGGGATGGGCACCGAGCTTGAGAGGTATCTTGTCCTCTCTGTTACTGTCTTTCAGGCACCTGGGTTATACAGAGGGGGAAGCAGGTCTTTTGAATACAGAACAGCAAAAGCAAGATGGGGAAAAAGGAAACAAGCAGAAGGACATTAAAGTATGAAGAGAAACAGTGCTCAGACTTGGGTAGGAAAGAAACTGCTATTAGGAATTATAGGAGAGGAAATTGGGCAGAGAGGGAGGAAGAGTAAATATTGGATATGCAAACTGGGACTAAAACCAGTGGAGTGATTCTACAGCTAGCAGCTAATGAAGGTAACAGGATATGTGTGTGGTAGTGGGGAGACAGGGCTAACATCTCTGCAGTTCATCCTTTCTGATAAAAATACATAGGCAAATGGTCAGAGAGCACCAAGAAGGTTAATTAAAGCCACAGGAGAAACGAAGGAGCAAATGAAGAGGGTATGGTGGAGGAAGACACTTCAAGGGCTGGGGATGTGTGAAGGGAAGATACTAAGGTCAGTTATAACACTGACAGAGCACCCTGAGAGCAAGATGAAGGTTGCTTGAGCCAGGATACCTATGCTGGGATTAGGAGTTGCTGTGGGGTTATAACATGGTGGCCTGTAAGGATGACAGATTATGCGGAGGCAAATCCCTTACCTGAAGTCATGTGCTGAGTTCTGGTTGTCCTGCAGCAAAAATGACACAACAGAGAAAAGGTGGCTCCAGAGAAAATGACTTTCAGGAACTGAGAAATAATGAAAAATAAATGTGACTGTTTATTTCACTGTAAGATAAATAGAAAATAAATAATAAGGTGCAAAATAGAGACATGCAAACTAATGAGGAGCAGTCAGGTGTTAAATTGAACACTTTCTCCATTACTTTGTTGTAACGGGTGACATCTGGGGAAACAGAAAGGCAGCAGATGTAAAACTAGTAAAAGGAAATGTGTTTTTCCTGCTTGGCCTATGGAACATCTTCTCATGAGGCAGCAACACGGCTAGAATCTCAGCATGACTCAAAAAGGGATTGAACATTTGCATGCTGAGACCATGCAAAGTTACAGGCTTATAAACTGTGAACAAACCTAAAAATTTGGAAAGGATGGAAGCCCCCTGACCCAGGATATTTGCCAGCTTTTAAATGAAACAATGAGAAAGCAGCTTCTTCGTTAGGAACAGCTTGTGAGATTTCCAGGGTCCTATAACTCAAGGCAACTTTCTCATATAACACCATTAAATTACTCTTCTCTCTTTTTGGTGGTTGACCATATTTATTGTCAATAATTATACATTCTTTTTGCAGGCTGTCCCTCATATGCATATTTCTGGCTATGTTTGGACAATTCTCATGATGTGTTGGTCACTGACGGTCAACTCTTGTCTAGATGGATGTCTACAGAGTCTAATGACCCCTGGTGACTGCTGCTAGAGATGGGCCTTAAACACACCATGCAAATCTGGCTTGTAATCAGAGTTAGAACTGCTATTGTTAGCACTCTGAAATAGGTGTTAATCATGCTTTACTTCAAAATGTGATCTCTCTCTCACTTAAATTAGGACTGGAGACCTCATGCTGGGAGCAGACTGTTACACAGCTGTCTACTGCGGTGGGTGCCTCTGCCTTACTCTGGGGAAAGCTCAACACCGCTTCAGACAGCACATTGGCCTGACAGGCTCCACAATGGTATCCATATGGCAACATATGACTAAATTCACAGTAGGAATTGATATTTGAGGACTACCACAGGAAAACATTATTGTAGATACCCCAGTCTTTTCAAGCATGAACCTTCAGGGGCTCAGATTCAGGAAATAGCTAAATAATGTGAGCTCTAGGAACTGCACATGCTTAAACATTTTATTAAATCAACGTCTTTCATTCCAGCTCTCCCACCTCTATTTCTAGCTGCTGCTTACAAAGCGTAATGAAAGATGAATACTCCTTTCCCCTGAAAACAAGCCAGCCAATGCTTCAAAATGATATATGGGCTCCTCAGTGTGTGCCAGTACAGGATCTTCTGTTGAGTTAGAGACATTACATTCCACCCGAGTCGCAGAAGGGTGCCTACGTTAGTGTTTCAGTTTAGAGGAAGAGTGAGATTTTAAAGCAAATTTCCTATTATCTCTGTTTGTTGTGCTCTGATTTGCACCATAGAGTGGTCTCAGAGTGCATGACCTGGATTCCTTCTGGATGAAACTGAACTGGAAGATGTGTTCCTGGGAGTGTACTTAATGCACTCCAGCTGTAAAGGGCACTCAGGTCATGGGACCAGTTTAGTCCTAATATAAAAACACTAAAATGTGCATATTGCAGATGTCAGGCCCTCAACATCAACTGTTACTTCTATGGATGTTATTTGTCCACATTACTTAACAATATGGACATAACAAAAGTCACCAAACCATAGAATCATAGAATCATAGAATGGTTTCAGTTGGAAGGGACCTTAAAGATCATCTAGTTCCAACCCCCCTGCCACAGGCACGGACACCTTTCCACTAGACCAGGTTGCTCAAAGCCTCATCCAACCTGGCCTTAAACACTGCCAGGGAGGGGGCATCCACAACTTCTCTGGGTAACCTGTTCCAATGTCTCATTACCCTCACAGCAAAGAATTTCTTCCTAATATCTAATCTAAATCTACCCTCTTTCAGTTTAAACCCATTCCCCCTCATCCTGTCACTACTTGCTCTTCTAAAAAGCCCCTCTCCTGCTTTCCTGTATCACAGAATCACAGAATCAATCAGGCTGGAAGAGACCTCTGGGATCATCAAGTCCAACCATTGCCCTGACACCACCATGTCAACTAGACCATGGCACTAAGTGCCATGTCCAGTCTTTTCTTAAACACATCCAGAGATGGTGACTCCACCACCTCCCTGGGCAGCCCGTTCCAATGTCTAATGACCCTTTCTGAAAAGAAATTCTTCCTAATGTCCAACCTGAACCTCCCCTGGCGAAGCTTGAGGTTATGTCCTCTTGTCCTATCGCTAGTTGCCCGGGAGAAGAGGCCGACTCCCACTCCACTACAACCTCCCTTCAGGTAGTTGTAGACTGCAATAAGGTCACCTCGGAGCCTCCTCTTCTCCAGGCTAAACAACCCCAGCTCCCTCAGCTGTTCCTCATAGGTCAGACCCTCCAGACCCTTCACCAGCTTGGTCGCCCTCCTCTGGACTCGCTCCAACACCACAACATCTTTCTTGAAGTGCGGGGCCCAGAACTGGACACAGTATTCAAGGTGCGGCCTAGAAAACGACCTAGAAAAGCATAAGAGAAATGACTACATAAAATCTATTGCCCTGCTGCTTTTTCAGATGCTATATTCCTAGCAGCTCAGGCAAAATTACGACACACTGATGGTCTATTTTTCTTCAGAGGTACCAAGACATTTATCAACATGATATCTAATCACTGTAAAAGGGGAAAAAATAAGAGTCCTCTAAAATTGTGGGCACTGTTTTAAGCATCTAGTTTTTCTTTTTTTTTTCCCCTCATTTTTTTTTTTTTTATTTAACTTGGGAACTGGTACTTATGATTGCTATCAGCACTCCCTTAGCAGGTAGTTACATGCCTAACTACTAAACAAGATCCTTAATTTTGGCACAGTGCTTGGGGGATGCAAAGCATTTTGTGACTGCTAAGTATTGTTAAGATGAAGAGAAGGCTGATTAATGAGGAAAGCTTTCTGCCTTTCAGCTCTGGGATGGAAGGGGTTGTATTAGCTTTTCATATAAAAACCTTGTAGGCAAATCCTGGTTTTGTGAACATCATAATCTCCTGCTAATTTCTTTGTATAATGCCAATGGAACCAAAACACCTTCCCTGTTCATCTTTAAGAGATTATACAGGTTACAATAAGATGCTGAGGTAGACGGATGGCATAGTACTTCATAAGACAAAAAGAACTGGAAGTACTGATTCTCTGGTAAATAAAGAGGACAGCCTTGACTTTACCTTATTGCAGTATTGATGACACTTAGGACTTTTATCATCAGTGTTGAAGTTTTTCTTAAATTCCCCATTCCTTTATGCTCTACTTTATTAAGAACAAATTCTGATGTTCATGGTTGAAAATACAATTAGTTCAAAAAACTTAAAATGTAAGTAGCAAATAAGAAAAAAAAATTCTTTAAAACTTTGTGATTTCTATGACAATCCAAACATGTTTTGGGCCAAACTGTTTGTCAACAACACTCTACTGTCAGTTGGCTATAAGGAAAGCATCTGAATTAACTTCTCAGCTTCTAACTTATCTTTTGATTTCTAGAAATCAAAGCTCTGCTGTAGCTCAATGCTTAGGCACTTCTCACCAGTTTTAGTGCTCAGTACAACTGAGCACTATCTCAAGTGGCATATCAGAACCAGAACCTGTGTGGGACTGACCCCCAGCACTGTTCCAGTCTGACCCTAACATTTTCACTGGTACTGTGGAATCTCTTCTGGGATTGAAATGCCAGGAAGGATCAGGAAAAGATGGACTGCACTACACTTTTAGATTAAGGCTATTCTACACTGACAGAAGAACACTTCATAGAATATTAATACACACCTAAAATATAAGTCTACACTTACTTACAGACAATTTCACAATATTAAACTGAAGTAAAAAGTTCTCCAGTTGTGTCTGCAGATAGAGCTATGGAAAGCAATTATTAATGAGTTACCCTATGTGCAAACCTGTTTATTCAGCATGGAATACATTACACAGAGATTTTATTTCTAAGTACCTTTATGTTAGTAAGCCTTTCATGAAAACAAGATGAAATTTCCAGTATCTAAAAGGCAGAAAGTACCAGCATCTAAATTTAATGATGATTCTATTTCAAGTCAGTGCTACTGGATTTGAAAAATAGAACCCAAAGAATTTTTCTTTAGAAGAGAAACAGCAAATGTGTTAATTGAAAGGGAGGAGGGGGGGCGGGGCATGGGGAAAGGCTATATTCACATATTGTAAGGCCAGAAAAGGCTTTTTTGACACAGTCCTGCAATAATACAGAACTCAGGATTTTCCAAAGATGATACTCTTGCATTACCCTTTGAATTTCCAATATTCTCTTATCCTCACTACTAAGAATGGATTGAATAGTCTCACTCTGAACTGATCTGACTTCACCCCAATGAAATGCTTAAAGTCTGTTATCAAGTTGTCCTTAAAATTTCTCTTGGATAGGCTAAATACAATGAGTTTACTATGATTCTCACTGAAAAAAACACCTAATTGAAATCACACTCCAAGTCATTCATTGAGCCCTTGACTGAGTGCATCTTCTTGGAGTTCTTGGCCACAAAATGGACCCTGGGCTCCCCATGCCTCATTGCTTAACTACAGAGTAACAATGCCAGACCTGTACTCATTCATTTGTACCTTCCCTATGCACGTTAACTCCCTCAGCCATCACATCACACTGACTGCTCCTTAATCAGCTGAAGTCTTTTTCCGGGCTGCTGCTTTCCACAGCACAGTCTCCCATTCTGCAAGTACAATCTGTGCTGCTTACAGATGTGTGATCTAGCGCTAAACTGTTACAAGTTTTCCAAACTAGGAAAAGTTTCCAGCAAGGACTTTTATACCTTCTTCTAGAAGATATAACTGTGAATATTTAATAGATACTACTTTCAAAATGGAATTTAATTTTATTTTCCTTAAAAAAGTTCTGTATGATCTCTGACCTAGAACTTTTTATTGTTACTGTAGAAATTAGCTTGAAAGCAGAGAATTTATGTTAATGTTCCTCTAATGCTGCCAAGAAATATATCCTTAAATAAATACAGGTTTCATTCCAAACCTTGCTTTGGGACCTCAGACAGTCATGAGTCAGATTTTCCATATTACTAACACTCAGGCTGTTCCAGGGGTGCAAAGTTTGGATGCTGCTATGCAGCCCAAGGACTAAGTCATAAAGTTTGCGTTTTTCAACTGGAACAGTGCTATAACATTTCCTACAATTGCTGTCCATCAGACAAGCTTTCTACCTACCACAATGCTGGTGTGTTTTTGTATCTTTGCTGATATGCTTTTCCAAGAGTCTTCTTACATAGCACAGCTTCTAATTTTGCAGGCTCGATAAAACTTGCTATTGTGTTCTACAAATGGCTTCTTCTGGCAGCAACTGCTATCAGTTCTCAACACTGCTGGCATTCAATTAGGCAATGGAAAAAACCACTTCCCATGACCCACATTAACACAGCAAGGTATTATGGCAGTGGGAACTCCTTTTTGGCCTTCCAAGTGATAATACAGAAGAAATATCAGAAATTTTCTTTGGGCATTAATTGAATTGATCTAGTTCTGATTACCAGGATCTGCAAACAGCTTCTCCAATGTGTGGAGGATCTAATTATTCCCAGAAGAAACAGTCCTGTAAATCTGAGGTATAGTAAGTATGAGTATGGACTAAATATTCTTGCAGTTCATAACTCTGTAGGTCTCTTTCTTCTTATATTGCAGAAAAGCAAACAGAAACATCAGAGGCATAAGCAGAACAAACACCTAAGAAATAGGGCTGTATCTGGCAGACAAATGTACACCATGTCACCCCATGTGCTTCTCTTTGAAGTCTAAAGATGCGAAAGGAATTCAGAGCATTGTAAGGAGAGCCAGAACAAGGACACTGGGGCACCTCACAAAGCTTCAGCAAAGAACAGATGGTTAAGAAAGAGGTTCCAGATTACCTCCTGCTTGACAAAGACAAGACTGTTTTGTAAAGGCAGCATCTAATGCTGTCTGGCTGGGGATAAAAGAACAGCAAGTGTCATTACCACAAGTAGCAACTCATCAACTTTCTCATATGGATGCCCAATCCTTTAATCATTATTCAGATACCACATACATACATCTTAATGTGAATTCTGCCAAGTATAAACTGTTAGATTAACTGCTACAAAATCTTGAAAAATGAGAGCAAACGGTCTGTGCAGGAATGGTAATACACAAACAATATCAATAACGTTTCCATTGTTAGCTGAGCCAGAAAAGCCGTGAGCAAGAAAACAATAGAGAAGCCACTTGATCATGCAATTTACTTCCTAATACACACACTGTTGCATGGGATATTTTCTGAGATGCTCCTGCTGTGTTACCTGCTAAAAGAAACCTACCCTAAACATTCTAGGCACAATATCACGACTGAAAAGGAACAGGTTCTTGAACTTGTCAGGATTTTATTAGGCAGCCAAAATGATTTCTGTTTCATGGTTTAACAGCATGTTACTGATATTCTTTCTGTGGTAGAGCTTATATAAAACAGCATGGCGTTTTTGAATCCATTAGCGTACTCTGTAGTGCAGGAGTGACTACCATTGCTGACTCACAAACTTCATATCAAAACCTTAGGTGTCTGAGGTACACACCTCTCCAAGGCCTGAGATGAAGAGACAGCTGGTAGTGCTTTACAAGTGGACGATAACAATTGCTTCCCAAACTCCTGTCTCTCTGTTGAAGAATAAGAACAGGCTGAACATTCAGCTGAGATCCCATTAACATCCACTTCATCACATCTTCTAGCCTGCTGCTTCCCACAGTTGGAGATTCATATTTGCTCCTATGTCAATAAAGCCCCAACCTCCTCCTAAGCTGTACATGACTTGAAAGCCTAATTTAGTGAGCCTACAAAAAGACAAACAAAACAGTGTTCCTGTTTTAGGAGCTTCCCCACTAAACTTAAAACAAATTATACCAATATTAATACTACTAATAATAATAAATAATTACCAGAGGGACTAGGATCTCACAGCATCTATAAAATACCAATAATTAAAGCAGCTGTGAGCCCCCTCTTGTCTGTGCTCTTGTATGCCAGATTACTATGATCAACAGCGATGAGAACATTGATTTCCTGAAGCATGTGTAGGTAGAATCTACCCACAGCAGGCTAATTCTAGGCATCTGGCCTCCCTTTATAATCAGTGAAAGTCAATAAACACTTTTAGGAGTAATAGGTAGAATTAAGACAACTGGTGTAGGCTTGGTGAATTGCATTCTAGAGGCGGCTGTTTCTATCTACTGACTATAAAGGGGATCTAGCGTGACCAGCTGAGATGT
Organism: Nyctibius grandis; assembly: GCF_013368605.1. Taxonomy (NCBI): domain Eukaryota; kingdom Metazoa; phylum Chordata; class Aves; order Nyctibiiformes; family Nyctibiidae; genus Nyctibius; species Nyctibius grandis. The sequence continues at coordinate 110,855,457 of NC_090659.1, forward strand.
TAACAGTTGATCCCAGCCAAGAAGTAAGCTTCCTCCCTTGCTCTATAACATCAGGAATATAGACACCATTCTTGGCAACTGTTGTCCTTTGGAGTGTTTCATTAACAACATTGTTATTCAAGGACCTCTCTTTTCAAGAACTTTCATAAGAGGTAGCAAAATGGGACCTCTAGGAGTTATTGCAGTCCCATTACAATTACCACAACCGCATCACGTCAAAGGTAACAAGATAAACAAGCTCCCCAGCATAAGCAACTATTACATTTCTCAAATAGTTTTTAATGTTTTTCAAACATGTTCCCCTCTTGGTGATATTTCACAATTTCTAATATATAAAAGCTGTTATTACTAATCAGCGCTTTAAGCCATCATTAATGACGCTAGTATCCTTTTGTTTCTAGTTTGGCTCTGGTCCTACATCCCTCAGAAACGCTGTGGAATGTCCCTTCGCTTAGCCCAGATGAATAAAAGGTTCATAGCTTCCTTGCAGCCCTGCAGTCAACAGGAAGAAAATGCCTAAACATCTGGGTCATAGGTTTCAGCAATACTAGTCATCCCCTAAAGTGTTATTCAGTGCAAGTAAAAGCTGAAGGCCTAATGTCTTCATAGACTAGTCAATTTTGAGAAGCCTTGGAGTAATCAAGAATTTCACATTTCCCAGCTGAAACCAAAGTATGTGAATTAACCTTGGGGTTAAAAACATCAGGCCAAATTCCTCCTTGGGACACCAGTGGAAATACAATAAAACTTTATTTAACGCAAAATTAAGATGAAAATATAAGCCTCCTAAGAAAATTCTCATTCAAACATCAAAACACAAATAACACCAATACTACTGCAGCAAAACAGTGTCCTGACTGTTTTCTTGTGCTCCAGAGGGAAGCTGTTTAACAAAATGGAAGTAATCTGTTCAGCTAGGGAAGAATACATGATATTTACATCTCAGAAATCACATAAGCAACAGTCATGTTTATGAGTAAGGCCTATGTAACGGCAGAAGCCTTATTTTATCAGCAGAAGATGAGGTACTATTGCATCTAGACCTATCTGTACCATACCGATGGCCATTGCCAGACACAGCAGTGACAAACAGGACTGAACAAGGGGGAGCACAGAGTAACTTGTCTAAATGAGAGCTTTTTTCATCAATTTCTCAGTACCGTTAACACAGTATGCTGCTAACTTTGCCAAGGAAGTAATAAAACTGTCCTCAGCTGGTCTCAAAATTGGTCCAGTTACCTTGCATAGCTTCATCCTATGCACCTGAGGGTGCTAAGCATCACCCAACAGAAAGACCATTTTATCCTCTGACTGGGCAACACTATATGAAGCTTACTTTATTTTTTCAAGTCAGTGGAGAGAGTGGAAAAATATAGACTGAATCCTTGGTATATTCTGATGATTCTGCTTTGTACCACAGCTTGTCTGGACCTATCCTAATGGCCAATGTCAGCACTCTGTGACTATGTATGATTTGGCTATGGCTGAGAACTACCCAACTCATCATCTCAGATGAAATTAATCATGTTGTCTGAGTGAGCAAAGGTATCCAGGGTTCTGGTAATTAAGAGCTTAGCGAGTGCCTGCAAATGTGACCATTCTTCTTTTGATCAATGAATAGGATATCCAAGGTTTAAATAACAATTTTTTTTTTTAAAAAAAAAGTCTAGGGCGTGATATAAACCCTCAAGTTGAGGACATAAAACCATTTTTTTTTTTGCATGACACTTCCTTGAAATGTATCTCATTATATTAAATAGTAGAACCTAAACTCAAGTATGTAAACAGAGTAACACTTCTCAGAATAATGTTCAAAGGCCTCATCAGGACTAGAAACCAAATATCCTGGAAGAGACAATCAAAAGACCTTCATGGTACATATCAGCTGTGCATGAAGATATTTGTTATCACTTCAGAGGGCTGGGTTCTCAACAGCTTCCATTAGAGAGGGTTAATTAGAAAAAAATGTCAAAAACCCCAATGAATTTCAAAGAAAACAATGAATTTGAGAATACTACTTGACTATAAGAATATGTATGTTTGGTTAAGCAGATAGAGTGACTATGCATGAATTCCAGCCGAAGGGAAATTTTTTACTCTGCATCTATTATCTATGTCACTGTCACCAAGACTGCTGGCAAGGACATTCCACTCTGAACCAAGGCACCTAAATTTGAGTACCTACATAGAGGTGTTTACATGAGGCTTCTACCTATATATGAAAAGACCTTTGGGATACCCACACCTCCTTGAGTGGCATCAAGAGCCAAGTGGGTACAACAGGCAGCATCTCAAGTGGCTGGAGTGTAGGTAGGTAAATCACACCCCAGATTTCAACTGACTGTAATGAGAGTTTAGACATCTCACTCAAATGTAGACAACCACATCTAGACAGCTACATTTAGTGTCTTAGTGGCACACTGAGTCTCATACTTTTCATTCAAAATATGATTGTGAATTCAGATCCTCTGCTCACTAGGGATACCAACAAATGTGACAATTACCAGACGATGCCATTAGTGATATAGAATCATAGAATCATCGTGGTTGGAAAAGACCTTTAAGATCATCAAATCCCACCATTAACCTGGCACTGCCAAGTCCACCACTAAACCATGTGTCTAAGCACCACATCTACACATTTTTTAAGTACCTCCAGGGATATGCACCAATGCAACTTCATGTTCACCACATCTGTTGTGCTGGATGCTAATAGATGACTGTGTTCAAAAAGTCAGTGCAAGTGGAGCCATCTATCAGTGGATAAGCAAGAGGCACCATCTTTGTTATCAAAGGACACGGAAGAGGCAACAAGAATCAGGAAATCTGGGGTACTGCCTCACTGCATCACATTGCTCTTCTCATAGGCAACTAGCGATAGGACAAGAGGACATAGCCTCAAGGTTCACCGGGGGAGGTTCAGGTTGGACATTAGGAAGAATTTCTTCTCAGAAAGGGTCATTAGACATTGGAACGGGCTGCCCGGGGAGGTGGTGGAGTCACCATCTCTGGATGTGTTTAAGAAAAGACTGGACATGGGTCTTAGTGCCATAGTCTAGTTGACATGGTGGTGTCAGGGCAATGGTTGGAGTCGGTGATCCCAGAGGTCTCTTCCAACCTGGGTGATTCTGTGATTGCCTTTCTCATGATTACTGGCAGCTCCCTGTTTAAGGCTGCTCATTTCTCTTCAGCGCTCAGTAAAATTTAAGTCTTATTTTGTTCTGCATAGTCATGAGCTTGCTATTTTTAAGATACCTGCTAGCAATAAATAAAGTCAAATTTTAAGGAGATTATATGTCTTTTTATTGCCTGAACAGTCATTACTCAACATGTGTGATGGGAGTGGTGTAGTCCAGCAGAAAAACCCTGCAACAGCAACAGCCAATAAGAAGAAACTGAAAGGAAGCCTGAAATAGGAGAAGGTACTTGGAACAGTCTTGCTTTGAGGTGTCTTTCCCAAACACAGTTGCAGTGCCCATCGGTGTGAAGCAGCCCTCCTTTCAACTTGTGGATTTTGGGCTGGTCAGCAAGCAAACAAGGTTTGGAATATGTGCACCGGAGGTGAGTTAGGGCACCAACCTGAGACACAGGTTAGGGTTTGCCAGAAGGTGGAAATATATTCCACACAACCTGGAATTTTACAACTATTTAGGGGTATCTGAACTTTGTATCTTCAAGAAATTTTACTTGATTGCGCACGAAAGGCTTTCTTCAATATGTTCTCATAGCAAAAGCAGAATATAAATTTTAATACTCTGTGAATGCTTTTTTGTATTATTCTTTGCTATATATTTGAAAAAAGTCATATCATAATTGTTAATGTATTTGTATTTTCTGACACCAATCAATTAGATTTTTTTCCCAAAATAGATTCAATGGAAATCGACATTTTACTACAGAGTGGGGTTTTTTTTGGGAGAAACTTGCATTTCCAAAGGAAAATTATTTCATTTAAAGTTTATGATCAGTTCCTGAATTTTTACAAGAATGTGCCAAAGCATTAATGTCAATGCCCAAAGAAGTATGTTAGAAAATAAAAAGTCTTTGGCATACCAGCTACAGTCCTTAGGCAGAAAAATAGATTTTCTTGCAACAGAAAGCTGCCAGTGATAAGAAATTAACTGTGCCTTTTCTTCAAGTAAATCTCACTATATTACAGCATTCAAAAGGTCTGGACTTAACTAGCTAATAAGTTGTAGGCAATGTTGCATTTGAACATATTATATAAGACTACACCTTCCTACAAGACTGATAGATTTTGCAGCTTTAGTAATTAATGTATTTATTGATTTCCAATAGCTTAAGAATTTGATTCTGTTTTTTTAATTCTTCAGGTATTAGTATTAATTTTTTATCATGTAAGACACTTCACACTGTTCCTTTAGCTTTAAAAATTATTCTAATGCAGTGAAAAATATGTTAGAGCTGGTACATACATTTTTACTTTTATTTTTATAATCCTTGAGAATGAATTCCCCATAAATAGTTTTAGCCCATTTCTCGTATAATATTTAGTGGGAATTATTTGACCAAAATCTTTCAATTTCTTTCATTGTCAGCTGCTATCTCTGCCTGTTTGGAAAAGCCTTTTGTAAAACAGCACAGGTGTAGGACTTGACCCTGGAATAGTGCCCTGGAGCAGCACCTTCCCTTCCTTCCCTTATGCAATGATAGGCTGTTTTGAAATTGTCAAAGTCTCATTCTCACTTCCAGCTGAGTTAGAAGAGGACATTTGCCAATGTGCCGACTGGTGTATGTCTTGGTAAGCTTGAAAAAGAGAGGCCAGTTCAGAGAACCTTTGCTCACAGCTGTAACTCCTTACAGCCTGCTCTCTCATATTCCAAAAATAGCACTCAAGTGCTTAGAGTTTAATAACTCACCTTAAAATAAGCTATAGGAAGGATCATTGGGTGAGCAAGGGGCATTAAATTGTTTCATTCCTAGGATTTTGGTAGTTTGTTATTCAGTACAAAAGCAAGGTTTATAATAAATGTGATTCATAATGAATGGTTTGATCTGTTCTATTCATAACAGTGACTGTTGTGCTTTTAGTTCAATTTATATACATCATAGCGGTTTCAATAAACACACAAATGATAAAGAATGTCCTGTGCTCCAGCAAAGTGTCTAGTTCTATAAAATAAGAACTCACAGTAGTCATCACAATGATTTCATCAGGATTTCTTGAAACAGTGATAGCTTGCAGAACCATCTTTTAAGGGTAAATCCATGACTTTGGTTTGGCTGCCACTGATGCCTTCCCACCCAATATTTCACAGCCTGTCTGACAGGGAGATTCGAGCAATTCTTTTCTTTGCCTCCCCAGAGGCAAAAGCATGCTGATGTGAGCTATTTTTACAACCTTTTTTAAATGCATATTTTGATATATGCACATACTCTTCCTTTGGACAGTAACACAGTAGTATGATTGGTGCATATTGTTCTGTTTCTACAGCTTTGCTTTGCTTTTTATTCACCTGTGCCTCTGTAAGTCCTTCAAAGCATTCCCATAGGTAAACATGAGTGTCAAAAATTACATATCTGATTCATACAAAACCAACTCAGGACCACTGTCTCCCAAAACACTTGTTCCTGGACAAAGGCAACCAAGTTCAAAGGAAGCCAAACAATCTCTTCCTTTAAAGGTGTTTGTCCCATATATTGCATAACCACAGCCCAATCAATGATTTCTTACAGTATAACCCTAAAATTGGGAAGAGAAGCAAGTTGTCCTAAGGACCTAATTGCTTGTATTTTTTTCCTGCAAACAGGTAAACTGGAATGAAAATCTAAGTCCAAATGGGACAAAATCAGGGTACTAAAACAGGTAGCACAGATTTCATCCTTTCTGCATTGAAATGACATAGCCAATTCATCCAGAAGACACAGGAGGGGAAAAGAAGATCGGAGGGGCAGACAATCGTGATTTGTGCCATTGTGAAGAGATTCTGAAGTGTCTGATTCACTTACAGCACCTCACATTAAACTCAAAGGGCAAAGAATCTCTCCTGACATGTCCTCTCACCTCTCAGGAAAGTGGGAACAGAGCCTTTTGCAGCTAAGTCTTACACTGGATCCTGGCCATTAGGAAGCATTCAGGGCTTGATTTGCTCACACCCTGGCTAGAAACAGCCTGCTGGGCTGGAGGGGCAGAACTGCTGCCACCTTTGCTGGCCCAGGGACACTAGTTTCTCATTCTGTGTGCTTTCCTCTTCCTCTTGAAGACCTCTCCTAAGTTCAAGGAGGGTATTTTCTTACCACACCACCCCATTCTGCCTTGCTTTCCCTTCTGCAAGCTCTGCAGCACAGGCTTGAGGGGCCTCTCCCAGCAGCGCCAAGGTTGAGCAGTCCTGACACCTTGCAAATGGGAGATCAAAGACAACATCAAGACCTTCTTCACATCAGGAGACCTTTCTCACCCTAGAAGAGCACAAACATAGATACAATTAGTTATACATATATGCAATTCCTGCATAGGTTCTGCTTTTCTTCCTTTGCATCACTGAAAAAATTTTTACTTTCTTTCTCTGACATCATGCCCAGTCAGTGCTTGCCTTTTGGTGTCCAGACAGATAGAATCTCTCTAATTCCTAATGTTCTCATCTTTTTCTTTCTGCAGGAATGACATTTAAAATCAGATTATCTCAAGTTCTAAGGGCAACATAAAGAGCAGCTGAATGCCCAAAGGTGCAAGGAGAGGCAGAGGGAAAAAGAAAGAAGGAATATCTGCGTTCACAGCAGCATGTTTTCATGTGTTCAAAAGCATATAATAGTGGTCTAATGGAATTTAAGTCTTACGTTTTAAGTCCTCAAATATACTTTGAAGTAGAGTCAACTTTCTTTATATTTAATGGGCCAAAATAAACGTTGTGTGGCTTGTTTTTTTTTATGTGAACATAAGCTGTCAGTGTACAAAGATTTTTTTCATACAGGGCCTCACAACTGTGCTGCTCTCTGCTATTGGAAAATTTGTTTAGAGCTATGTTCTCCAGATTAATTTTCCAAGGTCGACTTGACCTTCAAAAGAATCTGTTAACTCTCCTTTTTCTTGTCGTTTGACCAAAGAGGCTTTTCCTCTGACTGGACAAGCAGAAATCCCATAAATGTTCCTTTCCCATGACAGATTTTCCAGGCCTCTTTTCTGGGAAGTTCCACCTTAAATTTTGATTTCTTGCCTTCATAGGCAAAAACTGGTGTCTGAATTCTAACTGCTGACACCAGCCTTCACATCTCTTTTGAAATTTATTCAGCTAATCATGCCTTTTCAGTTAATACACTTACATGGAACTAATAACATAATCAAATTAAAACACTGAGAGGTTCCATGTAATAAAATATACTCTGCCTCACTGTGTTTTTAGACTGACCTTGACAGTGAGTTTTTTGCCTAAAGCAATTAGTTAGATGGCTACTGTTCCCTCCAGAAATTGAGTTTTCTTTTGTGATCTGAGGGGTGTGTGAAATATTGCTTCAGTGTTTTGTCAGTCTTTGTAAATCATTGCCACACTGTGCTTTTTCTTTTCTTCAGGGGTACTAATGTAAGGACAAATACCTAATGCAGATGAGAGCTGGTGAGGTGGGCAGTATCACCAGGAAGGTAAAGTCATAATGAACCAGGGCAGTTGAGCCCCAGAAATGGCACAGATGCATCCAAATAACAAAAACGAGAACATGAGATATGACTAAGAATGAAAAAAAAATAGAACTTCCTTTTAGCCAAAAGTCCAAAATGGTTATGTTGGCTAAAAACCCAAACAATACATTTTAACTTGTGAAGGTTCTCACAGCTACTTAAGGTCATTGCAGGGAAATGAGTCATAGTGACATTTTCTTCCACAAACTGGACCTCCAAATTGGACCACACTTTCCATGAAGCACCATGAGGGAAGACAGTCGCTCACAGCCATCATATTGTGCCTCAGAGTCATTGAAATGGTGAGGCTGTTGGGGAATACAGATAGGGATAACAAAACTTCTATCTTGGGCTTCAGTGGCCACAAACTGTTTACATTGATCTATGCTTCTCTATAAAGGGATTTTTTTCGCCAATGGAAAACAGTGACATTTTCCATGGCAAAACCTATTTTGCTATTTAAACAGTTTCATCATATTTTTACTTTCCTACTGTACTCCTTCTTCCCCTTCTCAAATTCCTCAGGCAGAGAGGGCCTTCAGAGGGAAAGGATTAGCAAGACTCCTAGCAGCCTTATGCCATTTGTAGTATCTTGATCATATTATCTTCCTTTATGCAATAGATCTTGATGCTCTTTTCCATTTCCTTCAGCAGCTGCTACTACTTCCAGCTGAGGGTCTTTTAGAAATATGTTAGGCCTCAAAGAAGCTATATGTCCACACGTAAGCTAAATTCAGTACTTTACACTCTTGTAGAGAAATTTGCAAAACATTCATTGTCAAAAAGGACATCCTCTAGAAAATCAGATTTATGAAGCATCAAGCTTTGAGCTAAAGCATCAAAATGTGATATTTCAGAAAATCCTAGCAGGTTGGATTTAGAAAAGAAGCAGTACCTTTAGTTTGCAAAACTTAGGGCTAGGACAGTACATCTCATTCTTTTCTTCCTTTTTTTATAAACCTTTTTATTTTTGGAATAGCTCCTAATGTGTGACCCCATCATCTAATGTTACATAATCTGAAACTAGCCCTTCTCTGGCCAAAGACCTGAGGACTGCTGTTGGATCTGCAAGGTAAATGACCTTTTTTCTTTCCCTGTGCTGAATTTCTGATACAGCTGGTGCAAGTTTAGTGCAGACAGGAGAACAGCAATCTGTTATTACAGAAAAGAGAAAAAATGCTGAGAAATGAAGACCAAGATTATCTTTATTCTACATGAAAATGCTATGATATTAACAGGATATGTTAACATGCATAAGGACTCCAACCCCTTAGAATCTTCCCTCTACAAAAACATTTTTTTAAAAGATGTTTTCCACCACTGAGCCTTTTTGAAATTATTTTTAGAATGGAAATCTAAGAGTTTGATCATGCATTTCAGAGAAAATAAGGCTGAAAAAAAAATCCATATGCTGCTATTTCAAAAAGGCAATAAAATCCAGTTCATATTCCCTGTTTTTCATTAAATATATATAGAATCAAATGACACTAGAGAGTTATATAAAGGTTGTGCCAGTAAAGCTTTCTTTCTGCATTGCTCCATCATTTATTCTACATAGGTCATATACTTTACAGAAAACAGTTTTAGAAATGTGTCAGTTCTTAAAACATTTATCAAGTCTTCTCATATCCTTCTTCATATCATGATATACCTGGTACCCTAGGTCTGTCTAGGTACACCTCTGAGAAGAGAGAGAAAACAAAAATAGAATTAACATGCTTTAAAAATTGTAAACATCTATCAAAAGCTTGGGTTTTCCAAGTAACATATACATTTAACTTTCATGAGATAATTGTAGCAGCGGCAAGTTTTTGAGATGTTTCATTAAACAGAAAACAATCACAGCTTTAAAACCTCTGATACAGGCAGGCAAATGACTATTGTTGTTACAGTGCTCACAATATGCAGCAATGTTCATGCTTCACATTGCTGTGGTTAATGCTGGAGCACAGTGACTGAACAAAACAGCCTGAAACTAAATCTAAGGATAATGACAAAATCTTTTTCATGTGAGCCTGAGATCTCTGGAGAGGCCAACGTGGCAAAATTTTATGAAAGACAGGATACCTCCAACTGTTGCACTCCAAGAGGATTTCAGTTTCTTTCAGAATTTCCACATCTTCATAAATACGCTTTATGGAGCTTGTGTGATTGATTGCTTTGTTTTAGTTTTACGCATAGATTTGCTTCGCAGCCTGCCAATCTATGATCACCACATAAAATATTAACCAGCTAGTTTTTTAGCGTAGTTGCTGGCTAAGGACCCCTTGCTGAAAACACTCCTGCTGTCCCATTTGACATATAAAGAGCAAATTACCCAGTTCCATGAACAACTGAGAATTTCACAACATCATACACAGAGAGTGTATCTAGCAGGTCTTATAAATTATTTGAACTTCAAGAAATGAAAAAAAAAAGTCTAAACATCCTAGAAGAAACTCTGAAGATAAGCTGAGACTCACTTTATTTTACAGATAATGTTGCCTCTGCATTAGCTGTTGTCATCCATTTTCTTCTGTTGTACATGATGTGTAATTATTTATATTACAGAAACATACAGATAGTCCAAAAATTAATTCCAGATTGTGCTAAGTATTCATCTATGTCAAAAGGTACTCCTGCTTCACACACAAACACTTCCCTGCCCCCAATTTCAAATTTTAATTATTAACACAGACAGATTGCTGAATCTGAAATATTATTCCCATAAGAATTTAAGCAGGATTGACTGAACAAAGCTAGGAGTCAAAACCAGCTGTCTTCTAGCACAGGTTTGTGCCTGCATGACAAAATTATTTTCCCTCTCTGCACATGAGATGATGTGGCCTCTGCTGTGTTGTCAAGCTCTGATTAATTAGCTTGTGAATTTTGTAATTCCAGGGGCTTGAGCAAGTTTCTGTAATTTGTACATAGTGTACCTAGTAAACAGAGAGTACACTGAGCTCATGAACAGGCTCCTGTTATCGTTGCATAAAGCTATCTAAACAGAAGGTTTATTTTTCAGTGCAGCATTATTAATGCCTTCCCTATTATTGCGTGGCGTGAGGAACAGAATGCCTTTATCTCCCTTGTTGGCTGCAGGCTTTCAGTAGAGTTCAAACACATACCCTGCTCTGCAAGTACAATCTGGTTCAAAACTAAATGCAAATAAATGCGGGTTGAAAAATGTTTTTAAAAAGAAACTTTTTATATCAACCATCCTGCCCCCAAAATGAACAAGCTCCCAGTTAGCACTGACTGGTCTTCACTTTCCAGCACAGATGTTGGAGCCTGATCTTCTTCTGCCTCAGTATTTTCTGTCTCTCTCTATAGATAAGCCAGGGTCTCCTTTTCAGACACATCGTAGTGTTGCTCTCCTCCCACTAAACCTTTTGGAAGGCAACCAGCCCTTCCCACCACGCTAGGCAGCCCCAGCTCCAGTGTCCCTATCCCTGAGCAGGCTGTCTCCATTAATGCAGCACTGGAGAAGTGGTACTGATGGATGAGGGCACTAGCAAGGCTAGAGATCTTTAGGCACCTACCAAGCACTGGCCTCCTGCAGACATGCAGACTTGAGGGAAGGGACTCTGGGCTGCTCAGAAAAGGATGAAACAGAGTAATCCTGCCAGCCTGGCAAAACAAGAGTGGGGGAAGATGCACAAATTATTTTTGGGAAAAAAAATAGGAAAAAAAATAAATTCCCTCTTTCACAGAATCCCTTCTTGGAGGCTTTATTGCTGAAGAACATCTGGATTCAATGGCTAATCCCAGGTGGCTTTTTGGCCAATTGACCTTTGCACATCTCACCCAGCACCCTGCTACGTGGGGGTGGCCTTGTGTTGCTCTGATGGGTAAGTGAAAGTAAGTGGCATTGGTATAAACCTGGAGTGACTGTTGATACCAGCAGTATATGTGAAAACACATATTAAACTAATTTTAACCTGTGACCCTGCCCTTTCTCAACGGAACCTCTCACTCTGCTTAATGAGGTATGTGTCTAGAGAACTCTGCAACAAACCACATATCTGCTGAACAAGACAAAAAGTATGGGAGTTAAATACCATACACATTTTTACTCAGGCCACAAGCATAAACATCCCACTCTCTACCCTGAAATACATACTTTAATTCAGTATTTGGTGAGCGCAGATGACAACCTCTGCTATAAGGACTGGGAGTTTTGTTGGTAGCATAATGCTCCTGAATAGCCAGGAAGCTGCCTTCTCTTTTGTACTGTCAAGGAAAAGACTCAGTGGGCTGACATACATTTCACAGCTTTGCTTATTATAACTTCAGATTTTATTTATCACTTCAGGTACACATGAATGAGAAAAGAGCACAGAACTGCAGTGGAAAGCTCTTGCAGGCATAACTTGTGCTTCTTAACAAGCTTGTTTGTGAAAGAGAAATGCAAATGATGTGCAGAATATTATTTAGCAAATAAAAGACTAAAAAGTGGGTGTGATGATTTGCTCTTGGTCTTCTAGCAAAGAAAAACGTCCATTACTGTATTCTTGTATATTTTTTTTCCCTAACACTGTCAGGCAGTATGGGAGATTCAGGTCAACAATTGCAAACTTGTACTAACCCAACGTCATGGATGACTACCAGCTTTCACTTTGACAACCGCTGAAATCAAAGCTCAGCATCTTGTGAAAGCCAGGTGGAGTGAGTACAGAATCATGCCCAAACCATTTTCAGTGTTACTTCCTTTAAATTTCTAATGTTCTGATCCATAGATATGCTGTAATCACCGATCAAACAGTTTGCCAAACTCCACTTTTGAGATCAAGGATGCAGCCTTTCAAGGGAACTTTCCTACTCCAAATGTTTCATAGGTAAGATGCATAACTATATGTGTATTTCAAAAGGGTGGGAAAAGTTTGAACATATCTTTTGAAAACTAAAAGTTTTCCTTACTTCTTCCCACATGGTGAGATTACATGTCTTGTTTGTTTCCATGTGACTTCTGGCATACCATGATACAAGAATTCTGGACTAATTTTCTGTTCTTTGGTGTTTGTAACAAAAGCTAAATGGTATCTCATGAAAATTGATTTCTTTTTTCTCTTTGTTTCTGCTTCATCCTACACACACTTTGAACTGAAATCCTTAAAGAGACAGCTGTTGAATAGTTTGAGCTTACAATATAGGTTCCAGAGCAAATCAAATGAGAGGAGGAGAAAAAAATAGTATAAATCCCTACTGTTTAAAATTTTTTGTATATCCCATTGTTTTCCACCATTTTGACATGACTTTATTCCTCACTTGAGCAACAGTTATGCAGCTAGCTCCCCATCCTTCAGCAAATGCACTGATATCAGCTGTGATTTGCCTGATTCGCTCTGGATGTCCACAGTGCAGGCATGCGCATCTGAACTAGTCATCACAGATCTTTCACTGTTAATAGACATCCAGTTAATGCAGTCAGTGGAGTTTAGATGCGATTCTTTGTCTGCTGAGGTAGTCAATAAAGTTTCTTTGATTAGACCTTTGCTATTAAAGGCGAGCAGAATGATTACTTCAGATACAGATCTCCAGTGCACAACTACAGTTGCCTAAGTATAGATGTCTAGCACCATTTTGGGTGCCGTGGTATATCTCGTCAAGCCTCTTACAGCCATTTCAGAGTGGAGTGAGTCTTTCATAACTCCTGGCTCAAACATACCAGCATTATGGAGAATTTCATGGCAGTGTACAACAGCTTCAAACAGACCTAAATGCCTCTGGTCATGCAACTGCATCTAGACCCTAAAGTCAGGTGAGCTAAATCCCACCTGTCAGGACAGGAGAGCAGGTGAAAACACAGAGGGCTTCAGCTTATCTGCCAACCCCGGGACAGAGTCTTTGTGTCTCACAGAACAGTAGTCAGACCTGAGCCTGTGCCATACTGCTGGCCTCTGGGAATTTTCATGCAAAATGTAGGAAAAACCTTTTTGAACATGTTTCTATGTTTTTTTGTAGTTGTTACTAGCCAAATGCATACAAATGCATTGCCTGCAAGCCACAGTCATGACAGGTGCTTTGCTGGTTTTGGCTGTGTACAAATAAAGAGCCCTTAGGGACTGCCACTGGCTTTGATACTGTCTCATCAGACAAGGCAGGTGAGAGAGGAGGAGAAACAGAGGCACCAAGACATAAAGAATCCAAAAGCCAAGTAGCAGGTCAGCAGAAAACACAAAAGCAGAATTCAGCTTTCCTAAATCTAATCTGAAGCCCAGGCTCTGGGCCACATGGCTTCTGTTCCTACCTCTTTTCCACCAATCATCTCCTATCCTTACCCTTTTCCTGCCCACCCCACCAGTGAAACAGCAAGAGAGATTTAAGCCCATTATTCTGATTTTCCTTTCTTTCCTGGCACCAGCTGTGCACACACACCCACTTCTTGTTTCCAGTCTGGGACAGATTTTTTTGTGAAGCCATCCAGCTCTCCCTCTGTGCTGAGCCCTTCCTGGCTGCCTGCTGCTGTGTTTTCCTAAGCACCCTCTTCCCCACTGTGAGTCCCAGAAGGGTAACTGCTGGCACAGAATTTCACGCCTTCTCTATTGGATAATTACATGGAAGGACTCCACACAACTAAAGTTGCCCGTCTGTAAAGATCCTGTTTTTCCCGGGGTGCCGCAGCTAGAGCTGGACTTCCAGGCATGATCCCACAGACCAAACACCGGGCTCTTTTCCAGTCCCTGCCCTTCTGCAACCCGGGCTCCTCCCGCTGCATGCCTGGCAGGCTCCCACTGCTGTAGGTCATCCCCTGGCACACTGGATAAAGGCACCCTCAGACACACTCTGCTCCCTCACTACATGAAAATAAATCTTATTTCTTGAATGAAATTGAGAAATTCACCCAAGGAAAATGTTCATTGGAGGTCCCCAGGAGCACCCACAGGGGAGCTTCACACCTCCTCCACTCCCAGTTTAGTGTCACTCACTGTCACAACTGATCTCATTGCTGCAGCAACGCACACAGATGAGAATATCTTCAGAACTATGGTGGCAGAATATGGTAAAAACATTGAAGGAATGATGCAAAAGGACCTTAATCAGTGTTATATCTCTAGATTTATTCATGACCCCTAATCTGCATAGATACTGTGATGTAGAAGTTCATGGAAAATACAGGGGAATTAATGTTAGGGTGGGGTTACTCTGGAGCATTTCCCATCCCAGAAAGGAAGCTGAAGCACTTGAGATACTAATGGCCTCAGTATAAAGAACAAAAATAAATAGAACAGAGAACTTTTTATGAACTATGCCTCTGCAAAGTCACAGAGCATCTAAGAGAAAGAAAGGCTACCCTATTTGTCATCAGAAATAACCTCTGCTTCTGAGTGCACTTTGGTAGTGCAACGAGCAACAGAGGACAATACAGAACTGCATCTGAAAGCAGAACCAGAATAAGAGACTGGAAGATGTTGAAATATTTTTTGGCCACCTCCATTTCACATCTCACCCGAAACGTGACTTCTGGATGTGCACAACTTCCCCAGTAATGCACTAAATGGATCTGAGCCAAAAACTTTCTGTCCCAGAGGCAGAAGGCTATCATCTACCAAGTCACAGTGACACTAAAGCCCTTCATTAGGACCCAGGATTTTAAAGACAGGGACTGTTCTCTTCCAAAGTACACTGCACTCCATTTTTAAACACTTCCCATTACCTCTGTTTCCTAATCTTTACTGCCATTTTTGAAGACTTCTCAGTTTTGCTTTTTTTTCATGCATTTCAGTGGTTTTCTAACAAAGAGAATTTTGTTTGTCGCAACAGAATACACACACAGTCTAGGTTGTGTTCAGCGTTGTGTAAGGCATGTCAATAGGTCACTTGAACGATAATTTTTTTTAAAATTCTGTTGTTAAATAATCCTCTCTTATGTTATCCTTAATAGACTAGATTTAGATTTCATGTGTGGAACAATTATATTAAAAAGGTGACCAGAAAAGAAAGTATCAGGAATACTCTGATATTTCGTATAAAAACAACAACAAAAAATCTATCCACTTACCCTTCTCTTGTGATGCCTCAGGTAGCTGCCTTCAATATGTGTCAATTGTTTAAAACAAGCTGTATGACCTTGAGTTGTAATAACGCAAGCATCCCATGGTTTCCTTCCATCCTTTCTCTCTCTGCTTTTTGCAGTACTGTCTTTGGTCCTGCCTGGCTGTCAGATCAGTGGTGGGTCAGAAGGCCATAGCTGAAGTTGTCAAAGTCTGGAGCTCTTGGCTAGGGGTCCCCTACTTCAGCTTTTCTTCCTGTACACATTATATAGGCATGATGCAAAAAATAATACACTGCTTATCACAGTAATAATAACTCTGATATAATCTGACATCAGATACATTCAGAATCATGACATGGTGACTGTTCTCACGGTGTTGCTCATTGTCATATGAGGCTTTCACTCTCCATTCTACTGAAATTTAAATATTTATCAAGAAGCATCCCTGTTAGCTCCAAATGCTCCGCAGCCTCTGAATAGGGAACAGTGTCTTGATCAGACTCTTCCTGTTGAGATGGGTGGAGATGCCTCACCACCTGGATACCCTAGCCACTTTGCACTCCAACAGCTTTAACACAAACAGAGCATGTCACCACCAGTATCTCAGTCTTGTGAAAATTTCACTTCCATATCTGTTTGTTTTTTGGGTTTTTTTGTTTGTTTGTTTCTGTGTTTGTTGTTTTTTTTCCTGCAGGTGTCTCAAGTAAGCCCCATTGATTAAGTTGTTTCATTTCACTTGGAAGGATTTAAGCAGAAACTAATTTTCCAGTTTTCTTCTTTGCAACAAGGGAAGAAACCAGTATTTGATTCAGTCTGAACTGCTTCCCCTCCCCCCATTCATTTATGTTTCTCTGCTTAGATTTTTGTTCTGCAGCTAAATCAGAAAAAGTGGGGTTTTTGCACAACTCTAGTTATTAGTTAATGAATGACGCATATGCATTAATGAGCTTAAGACGCAGCAGGGAAGACTTCAGATGTGGGGGGAAATGAAACCAAGAGAACAGACAGTCAAGCTAAGAGGATATTGTATAACACGCTAGTAGGATGCAGACTTATGTTTGTAGCTGAATCTCCTCCAGCTATGCTTTTCTTCACCCACCTGGAGTTAATTTCTGTACACAGTTTATGTTCGTGGCAAAACAAATTTCAATTTCATGCATCTAAATTTGCTTCCGTAACTGTTTATTTGATAAGTGCTCACATACTTACCCAATCAGAAAACAAATACAGTCTTATATCATTTCCTTTCGGTCTATGAAATTAAATGGTGTGACCTAAATAACCAAGATGAACTAGTTTCAGATCCCTGGTCCTGATATATTTTGAGTTAGGTACATTAAAGTGAAAAATTAATATAGTGAAATAAGATGTCCAGGGATGTTGTGAGGAAAAAAAATGAAGGTTGGCTAACATCATATAACTTGAGTGCAAATGACTCAGTCCTTTTTAATAAAAACTACAATTCAGCTGTTCACAGACACCACAAAATCCCTATGATACCATACAGGCAAGGCTGAACTACCTAGCAACTCCTTATGGATGTTTCAACCAATACAGATGATAGTACAGACGTCCTGCAAAAAAGTCCTTCAAATATCAGCTGTTTGGTGACTAAAAAAATGCACAAGAGACATGTCAACACAAGAAAATACTCTAAGGGAATAGAATAATGTCCTGCCGTTTTGCTTTATCTTTTTGACAATGTATTGAAAATGTGGCTAATTGGAGATGTAATGATGGAATCTATATAAACTCTAGTTCTGCAACGGAAAAGACAACCTTCTCCTAATTTAGACTGAAAATACTGCATACACAGAGAACATTGAAAAGAAACGCAGTAAAGCATATTGAATCATCATCAGTTTCTTAGACAACAAAAAAGGACTATCAGCTGGTCACAATGAAATTATTGCTTTTCAGACTAGTAATGTTACTAGTAATGACTAAGGATTTTCACAGGAGTAAACTGGCTTTTTTTTTTCCTAGCTGTTGCTACATTTTAAAAGATCAAGCATCCTTCTGATTGTCTTATTCTTGGAAGAAGGTTTATTCAATGCTATGGATTTTATAAAAGCCCATAGAGCTTATCCTGAGCTGTTAGATATTTCATGAGTATCTGTGGATCCAAATTCACAAGGTATACCAAACGTTACTACATAGAGGACACAAAAATCCAAGGGAAACACCAGAATTTCACATACAGTGAATGGGGAAAGCCAGACACCAAAGGGACTGCCAATGTCAGCTTTCTGTGTACTAGTAAGAAATGCGCAGGAAATAAGATATTTTCTTTCACAATCTATGAGAGAGAATTATAGCCTGAAAACCCTTCCTGAATTTACACAACCCTTCACACTAGCTCACCTTTCTCTAACAGCCTACTAGCCACACAGGTAGCAGGAGCAAGCAATTCACTGCCAGAGCTCAAGCTCGTAGCTACTGTGCCTCACATCAGCACTCTTGTAGAAGGGGTGTAGGCAAAGACTAACTGGTCCATTCTCCTTTCAGAAGTGGGGGTAAAGACCAAAAAACAAGGAGTCTGATTTTGTAACTTTGTAAGAATGACACCACCTTCTTGCAAAAGGGAACCCTCTCTACCCCTGCACTATTTCAGGATGCAAAGCTTTAACCCCATCAGCTTAATAAATGCAGCTGCCCCTTATTTAAAACCAGCAGCTTCAATCTTCCTTCTGCCTTCAAGGAGACTTGGAAGGTCACTCAGTGCAGTGTTAGATTCTAGGGGGAAAGAAAAGAGGTGGCAGGAAAGGAGGCACACTGAGGGACCTCATCTATAATGTAAGCTTTTTCCACAGAGGAGGCAATTACATCTATGCTGATGACAATGATAAAACTTATAAAGCTGGAAGTGGTGCAAGGGAAACACAAAATGGGGAATGGTTTTGCGCATTGCCAGGGTTGCAAGTTAATTTTCTCAATAAAGAAAGGGCTGCAAGAATTTCCAAGGAATTGTGACCAAGTCTATCATCTGTTCCATCTGTACTGAGGAAAGAACTTACCTTTTTCAAGAGATTTAAATTATTCTTTGGACTATTGGAGTTTGGACTGTTATTCTTTTTCAGAATAATTTTCTTCAACTGTCCAAATTCTGCACTGTGTCTTTGTGAGTAGTTAAGGCTGGATGGCCATTGTGGTTCCCAGTGGCCTTGAAATCTATGAGGTTCAGCCCTTTTATCATCGATTCATAGATGCGTAAAGGCTGTTTCCAGCCTTATCTGTATTTTGGTCAACACTTGTGGTTTCACTTGATATGGTACTTCTAATATAACATTATTGTCTGCAGCAGCTTTTCCTCAGCTTATTTCAAACATTTCCAATGTAGCGGTATGATGAATGACTAATCTGAAATGGTTACAACTCTTGGAATGACACCATTCATCTGGAACCAACTGGAATTTCGTACTTTCAGCAAATCTTGCCCTGACCATATTAGCAAGAAAAGATAGTTCACAACCTGGTGTCCTGGTCAGGGAATCAGAAGGCGGTCTGTCTTAGGCTTTTATTGATTTTGGCATATCACCATTCTCTGTCACGGTCTTCTGTCAATAAAAGGGATGGTAATCACTGTCTTCAGAGAAAAACAACATTGTAGAGTGTGAGATATTCCAGTCACTAACTGAGGGACACAAAAACAGCCAGTGTAGGTTGCTAAGAAAAATTGCCTATAAGGAAAAGGCAGCTGTCATTAGTTCTTTCTTAATTTCCAAGTCAATTTGGAGTTTATATAAGCATAAGGAAAAACTAGACAGCATTAGCAGTGTAAAATATCTGAAGACATCTGACAAAAGTGTCAGAGAGAGAATCTAGAATGTTATCTGTTATCTGAAGCCAAGCAAGGTCTGGAGAGGTAATATCTTTCATTAGACTAACTCATATAGTCATAAAAAAGTGAAGATATTTGATTTTGGGCACTTAAGGTGTTCTTCACACCTAAAAAAAGCAGCGTGAAAGTTCACAGCTGTGGAGTGGCTGCGAACAATTGCTCTGAATCAAAGCAGGTATGTCAATCAATCAGGTACAGCATCTGAGGGAAAGGGAGGCTGATACCTGCTCAACAAATAACAGGAAGGCAAGAGGTGATTACGGCCACTTCCATAAAAAGCTGCTGACAGAAGTACTCTATACTCTTGAAAAGAGAGTTCAAACATGGGAAAACAATGTTCTCTTCTGTACAAATGTGTTTTTCAAACACAATAGCAAAGCAAGCTTTTCTACGTTGACTAACAATGTTTGCAGTCTTAAAGAAGATGAATTCAAATATTCTTGTCACTATTTTGTTCTCGGACAGTACTCATATTGCATGCGATAGCACTACGTATAGAGTGTGATCTGAAATTGGGCAATAATTTGTGGATTTGCGATTGGATGTCAAAAACACTTTTCTCTATCTCTTTCCTAACGTAGTCATATTGGAAATGTAAAAAAAAAAAAAATCAGTCTTCAATAAAATGTCCAGTTACATCCTTATTAACTAATAAGGATAATTAACCCAAGAATCTGCTTTACAATTAGTCTGCTAACTTCTTTTCTCCTGGAAAAAGCATAAAAACTGTTAAAATTGCTGTTTTTAAAAGCCATTAAAAGGATTTGGTTTTAATTTGCTTATCTGTAAAGATCTTACATTTTTCTTCTCTTACTGGCTTGCTCACTATTGGAATGCCACTGTTTTGTAAACATCCATCTCTATAACATATTATTACCATCATCACTATCGTCATCATCTCATAGCACAAGATCTTCTAGTCCCAAATATACCTGTAAAGAGTCCTTCCCCCTTAGTGCAATTTGACTACAAAAGTTACTGAACTAAGAGGATGTCTCCTAAGCAAATGGTTTTAACGGTATGGGTCAGGTAAGCAATTCTAGTTATTGTAGCAAAATATCAGCACAAAGTAAGAGTGTGTATAAATATCAAGGAATGAGATCTGAAGAAGACAGAGCAATGTTACATGTGCATAGCTCCAGCCTGTGTCAAAACTGTATGAAACTGTAGGCAAGTAGGGAGGTGAAGTCTCTACTGAAAAGCATTATGAAGCAGACAAAGTTCTATTAATTTACTAGCTTATACTCATCCACATTCAATGGCAACCCCTACCTTCAAAGCAATCTCAAAATCCATTGAGCATTTTTCCCCTGAGATCTTTTAATAAATCTAACTTTGTTCCTGACTGGCACGGTTTGGCTGTGCCGAAAGAATCACACTTTGGACTATAAATACTGGATGCAGATAATACCTGTTTCCTACCAGTATTCTGCATCATTTACACCGGTTTAAGACAGGCAAGATAAGAAGTGTTCATACTTGTAGAAAACATTGTTTAGAGTCATCTGACCTTGATTTTCTTGTTCAGAAGCTTCTATTTTCCCCTTATGCCTCCATGAGTTTAGTGAGACAAATAGGATAACTAAATGGTGTTATCAGGTCAAACAGACTAAATATGATTATTCATGGACCAGACAATTGTTCTGAGAAAATTTCATTGACATCTAAGCCTGGGAGCTTTTACATTCCATTTTATTTACTGCTTTTCTGCGTAGAAGGGAATGAATGTTACGTATTGGCAGAAAGAACCATTAAAACACTGTAGCACAGCACTTTTTCACAGAAATATCATTGGAAAAGACAAGAGATAACTGATAGCCATACATACCTGAGGCATCACCTCTCTGAAGCCAGCAGGTTACAAGTCAGGATGCAGTGCAACCTGGATAGGCAGAAATGAGCTAGAACTGTCTTGCTCAACCCTGGCAGCTACTGCAGCAGGATGCAAACTGGAAGAAGGCAGAAACCCCCTAGCTTCACTGTAAGTCCATGCCTAGCTTAGCAGCTGTGAAGAAGCGGAAGGAGCATGACCTGTAAGTCTGCATAATAAGAGAAGGAAGATCCCATGCATCTTCACCCTGCTTTCTTCTGTTCTCTCATATGAAAGTATTGCTTGCCCATGCAAAACCACAGTTCTTTGTACCCAGACCCCTCCCACAGTCCAATACTGTTCCTAAGCAAGAATGTATTGTGTGGACATCAGAAATTGTCTTATCCTGGAATGGTTACACTTTTCATCAACCTCCCCACTCCCGTTTTGTGTCTGCCTTAATTGCTTCAATCAAAACTGCTCTTTGGAAGAAGCAGCAGCTAGGCATAAGGTACTTTACAAGATTCAGGTCCTTCTGTTCCCTCCCACACAATGTAAGTGGAGGCAATTAGATGGCCTTCTGTGAACAGGTCATCTGTGTATTACCTGACATTGTATTCTACTTTGTGACCAAAACATGATTTTTTGGGGTTTTTTTTTACTCCTAGTATTTTTAAAAATTCCTCTTTTTCTTGAATTTTACATTTTAAAAGTGAGCTACCATTCCCTTAGGTCAGGAAAAGAAAGCTTTGATAGCCAGAGACAGCTGCAACATAGCTGATACAGTATGGTCATTAGGAGTTTGTTTCAGCCACACATTAAAATTCTGTTGATTTAAGTATTCATGTGTGTCCAATTCTGTTGCACGAGCCAGAGAGTTTTCCGGCATCTGTGTGCAATATCAATATAACTTTCTATTTACTTTCCATGTGAAAATGAGGGAACAGTTTGTCAGTCTCAATGCTGATTTTTTTTTCCCCTGTAGTGTTCTGTTTTGCTTTTTGCCATGTGCTCATTCCTACTTCCCACTTTTCAATGCCGCTTTATTTTGGCAAAAAAATCACCTCAACTGTCATTTACAGAAGAGAGCTCCTAGAAGGTTTACAATTCCAGCTTAAGTTGAATCACATTTCCTAGATAGTCAGTAAAATTACGTGTTAATTAAGCGGGGTTCCCAGCTCCTGTTAAGCCCATGCAACTCTGATAAAGTAAAAGCAGCTGCCCTAAATTTAAACCAGCTGAAACCTTGGTCTTGACTTTTCTTTTCACAAAGAGCTAAGAAATGGGATAAAAGACACATAAGAACAGATTTCTTGCACAAACAGATGGAATTTTTAACCTTTAATCTGTCCAGACATTGAGTAAATCCTCCTTAACTCATATAATGTACCTATTTAAGTAGGAGGAGTGGCTGGAAGTAACAGCACTGGTATTGCAAAGTACATTACTTGTATTGCGAAGTACATTACAGGGTTCACCACATCACCCAGCAGTATCTTGGACCACTGCCACTTGAGAAAAAATGAACTTATCCACATACCTAAGATTTCATACTAAATTTCATTATATTCCCCATGAAATCAGTGCAATTATTGGTTTTGATAACTGCACAATGGGTTTTTATATAAACAATAGTTGTAACTCGGTAGTATGCAGCATAGATGCATGTCTATCTGATGTCAGTTGGCTGAATGATATCCAAATAATTGGTAATTAATTATAATATATTTACATCTGACATATCAATGGGCCAGTGACTTATAGCAAGGCTATGAAAATTGAGCAATGAATTAAGCAAAAACATTTATAAAATAATACTATATATGATTCCACACATGTTAGAGAGGAGTTTCAGGTAATGAGAGTAAATGTGAAAATATGAAAAGGAGGAGGTAAAAAAATAAGGTAATAAACATTATTCTAATCAACCCTTGTTGTGTCAGAAATAGTATTTCTTTGCACAGCAGGAACTGAAGAGGAAAAAAAGAAAAATATCACACCAGATATGAAAAGTCTATGGAGGAAAATCCTGAGGTGAGTGTTAGACATACAAAACGAAGTGAGAAGGAAGCGAAAAGACAGAACAAATGCATATGGCATTTGGTACTTTCTTCAACACATTGCAGTTGAACCCTCTCTAGACAAAGTAGTATCTTACCATGGGTGCTAAATATAGACTTAAAAGAGGCAAACATGGGGCTAAAGGTCCTCTCTGACACAGACTTTACTTTTTTTAAAATAACATTTTTAATTGACTTTGACTTCAGATTGTCTAGAACTTCCATGCCTTGCATGATTTTTTCTAAAAATGTATTAGCAAAAAGCTGCCGTTCATGAAAGAATATTTTAAAATCACAGAATGCCCTCCTGAGAATATCCATCACATGGAAAGCTCAGTGCCTTTTTAGCAGACAGAGTGCCTTCAACAAGGGCTTGGTTTTTACTTCCCTTTTCCTCATTTGTGGAACAAAAGAAGTGCTAAAGCACCACTGAAACACATACAGTATATGGGAGCTGGCTGTTTCAACATTATGAAATGGTGTGTGACTTAGTCGTGAGATGTCTTGGATACTCTGCTAAAGTACTACAGTAATACAGGACTGTGTTCATATGATGCAACTATCTGTAGCAGTTTCTCGCTATACAATAATTGCCTGAAAACTTATGAATACTACAGTCCATGGGGCTACTTTGTACGTGAATTTCAAGAGCTTGAGAAAATTTTCTAAGTTGGGGGCTGTATTTTGATTGCTAAGCATAAATGATAGCAGAGGTAAAAACCCAAAGTTGTACCAGTACTAGAAATGCACATTAAACCCTGAAAAAAATAAAGAGAAGTCTCTTTAAAAGTTACTGTAGGAACTATTTTCCCTTATTCAAGAGAAAGTCACGTAAGCATAGCTGTGAGTGAATGGGATTGCACGTAGCTCAATTCTGTCAGCACAGTAACATAAAAGGATTGTTTTCCACATGCCATTTGGAACGGGAATTATAGGTTCTGTCTTTGTATTCTCTCAAGAACTGCTGCACCAGAAGATAAAACCTTAGAAGGTCAGTCTGGTCCCAGGAACAGATCTCCATCCCTTGACTGAATAAAGGACATTAATGAATCAAGCTCTTAAGCAGAAATTTTTTTTTTTAAAAAAATGAGACTTTCATTCATTTCTTAAAAAACTTGGTCATTTTCTGGCTGCTTGACTTCCTGCATGCAAGACTGTACAGATATATATGCCATCTGGTAACATGTTATAGCACATTTACCTTTTATATTGCTCTCTAACAGGTGCTCAGACTATGGCCTACTTCCAAATCATAAGGCCAATGTTTAAATCAGGGGTAACCATATTTTTTTTTTTAATGAATGTAATTTATAGGCTTTAAAGTTAAGATATATTTTAGTGTGCAGAGCTATTTGATATGGCCAGTAGAATTTTATGCATCCATCCACAAGAGCTGGAAATTGATTTTCTACTTGAACTCCTAAGATTGCTCAGCAATTTTAAACTATTATAGAAAGATAATTTCCATTATATTTCCAAGGATCTCAGTAAAAAAAGAAATTTTGGTTTTGACATCTTCTGGCCCCTCAATTTCACTAAGCATTCTGTGAATTTTCTGTTTGTTTTTAAAAATGTAAATAATATTCACGCTAATTTAGAATTTTTGTACATGCACATATATATAGGCAACTGTGTGTGTAAGGGTAGAAATGAATGACTCCAAAGATATGGTTTACCTATTAAACCTAAATGAGTTACATATGGATCACAGAACAGGGCTCATAACTCCTTGTGAAACTTGGCTCAGTGTTTTGCATTCCCAGCACTTAGCTGACATTGATAACTTTGTGTCAATTTGCATCTTCTTTTTTCAGTTCTCTTCTATTTGCTACAGTCAAAACAATATTAGACAAACTTTTACCTGTCTTCCTTGCAGCACCTCCAGGCAAACATGCAGACCCCCTCACACTTACAAACAATACTAGCACAACATGATCAAACTGTTTCTTCAGATGAGAAAGCAGCAGAGATTGTCATGGCAAATGTGTTAATATAATAATTCAAAGGCATGGGGAGAGTGTGGTAAGTGATGCCAAGCCATTGTGTTTTAGGACAGAGAGTGTGCACAGATACCAAAGAAATCCTGAATGAAGGACCGTAAGCAACCAACTCATTGCAGCACAGTTGTCTGCGTAATTGCATTAATCAGTCTGGATGTAGCATTACGCTGCCTTGGCCAGACTGCTTTCAGCTAGCCAGATTAGTCTAGTCTGATGCTCAGGCATCTCTAGCCTGTGCAGCAATGTGTGGTAGAGTCCACCTTTACAGCAACCAGACAGAATGAAAATTAAAAGGAGTCATGGAATGCTTTTTAAAAGTTATTTTTAAAAGCTCACCACAATTAAATTACTGTATAATTTCTTCAGCATATATTTGAAATGCAACTATGCAACTGCGGTTTTATTCTTTAAACTTTCAAGGAAAAATGTTATTTACATTCAGAGATGTCTGAAATTATTTCTGTGCTGAAATTAAGGACCAATTATTAAAAAAAAAGGAAAAGATCATTAGTAAACAGACTATACCCTGTAATGACCATTACGTCATTTAGATGACTCCAAAGTAAAATCTGTACATTTCCCCTCTCCTCTCCCACCTTTTTATGTAATTATTCTGTCAAGATAACTTCCTTAAAGTCTGAAATCCACCTTAAGTTGTTTGCAAAAGTAAAACAAATTAATTTCCATGCTCAGGAAAATTACCTTTATAACATAGGTTCACAGCTAATAAAACTTTTTATTTAAGATTTGCTTTTATATTAATTAGTATTTCCTATTTTTTTTCTCCTCTTGCTTTTAATATGATTTTGTTATTGCTACTAAATGGCTTAAAATACTATTCTGCATGCAGGCTTGTCACAGAATCACAGAATCACAGAATCACAGAATGTTAGGGATTGGAAGGGACCTCGAAAGATCATCTAGTCCAATCCCCCTGCCGGGGCAGGATTGCCGAGACCATATCACACAGGAACACGTCCAGGCGGGATTTGAATATCTCCAGAGAAGGAGACTCCACAACCTCTCTGGGCAGCCTGTTCCAGTGTTCAGTCACCCTTACAGTAAAGAAGTTTTTCCTCAAATTTAAGTGGAACCTCCTGTGCTCCAGCTTGCACCCATTGCCCCTTGTCCTGTCAAGGGATGTCACTGAGAAGAGCCTGGCTCCATCCTCATGACACTTGCCCTTTACATATTTATAAACATTAATGAGGTCACCCCTCAGTCTCCTCTTCTCTAAGCTAAAGAGACCCAGCTCCCTCAGCCTCTCCTCAGAAGGGAGATGTTCCACCCCCTTAATCATCTTCGTGGCTCTGCGCTGGACTCTCTCTAGCAGTTCCCTGTCCTTCTTGAACTGAGGGGCCCAGAACTGGACACAATACTCCAGATGCGGCCTCACCAGGGCAGAGTAGAGGGGGAGGAGAACCTCTCTCGACCTGCTAACCACACCCCTTCTAATACACCCCAGGATGCCATTGGCCTTCTTGGCCACAAGGGCACACTGCTGGCTCATGGTCATCCTGTTGTCCACTAGGACCCCCAGGTCCCTTTCCCCTACGCTGGTCTCCAACAGGTCTGCCCCCAACTTGTACTGGTACATGGGGTTGTTCTTGCCCAGATGCAGGACTCTACACTTGCCCTTGTTATATTTCATTAAATTTCTCCCCGCCCAACTCTCCAGCCTGTCCAGGTCTCTCTGAATGGCTGCGCAGCCTTCCGGCATCTCAGCCACTCCTCCCAGTTTTGTGTCATCAGCAAACTTGCTGACAGCGCACTCTAATCCCTCATCCAAGTCATTAATGAATATATTGAATAGAACTGGTCCCAGAACCGACCCTTGCGGAACTCCGCTAGACACAGACCTCCAACTGGACTCTGTCCCGCTGACCACTACTCTCTGGCTTCTTTCCTTCAGCCAGTTCACAATCCACCTCACTACCCGATCATCCAGACCACACTTCCTCAGTTTAGCTGCGAGGATGCTGTGGGAGACCGTGTCAAACGCTTTACTGAAATCGAGATAGACCACATCCACAGCTTTACCATCATCTATCCACCGGGTAACATCCTCATAAAAGGCTATCAAGTTGGTTGAGCAAGACTTCCCGTTGGTGAAGCCATGTTGACTGCCCCTAATGATCCCCCTATCCTTGATGTGCCTAGAAACAGCACCAAGAACAAGTTGCTCCATCACCTTTCCGGGGATGGAGGTGAGGCTGACCGGTCTATAGTTACCCGGGTCCTCCTTCCTGCCCTTTTTGAAGACTGGAGTGACATTCGCTTTCCTCTTGTCCATTTAAAGCATTAATTCTGCAACTGACAGCAAATAGGTATGCACTGCCAAAGTTCTGGGCAATTTGTATGCAATGCAAATCAATACAATCACTTGCAAGGGTCTGTCACGGGAAAAAGTAGAAGTCTAGCAGCTCTTCAGAAGCCTTTTTATCTATCCATCTACCTATGTATTTCTAAATACTCATTTTAGTTTACAGCAGTGCTCAGTAGGATTGCAATAGTTAAATCTGTATCTAAGTTCCTATTTTAAATCCCAGACTTAAAGGGATGACAAGTCAGATACAAAAATTCCCTCCAGGCTGGTTTGACATATGGTTTCTGACAAGATCGCAAGTGCAGCATAGTGGAAGAAAGAACAGTTAAAATAACTTTCAAGCTGAATCCTGTACACACCTAATCCCACCTAGGACTCCAAGTCCCTATTGGTAGTGACTAAAGGAATTAGTCTCGTACTCTTTGCATTGCAGTGGATGTCCATGCTGGAGTCTCAGACCTAGGCCACCATTTCACAATGGGAAAAAACAATGCAAACCCAGGAGGAAGGGAAGTGAGGAAGAGAAATCTTCATGCCCCTTGGGGTTTACAGCTCAGTCCCTCAGAATTTGCCACTGTAAAGAATTGAAGACTTCTTCCCAAACACATACAAAGCCCCTTTTGTGGGGTGGGGGGGAGAAAAAGGAGACAGTGGAAAGACAGCAGCAGCACAGCACAGAAAATAAGGAGGTGAGTCTTATGTTGTAGCTGTATCTTGGCAGGACTGATTTTCAAAAGTATGCTGGTGCTCACAGACACAAGCTAGGCTAGCACATGGCTAGCCTCGGGTAGGGCTAGCCATGGACCCTGTATCATTGCTGGGACAGACCCTCCCTTTCCACCTACAGCATACTTTGCCCAAAGCCTATAAAGATCTCAGTTCTCAAGGACGGCAAGACACCTTCCTTTGTGCAAATCTTGCATGTTCACGTTCCTCCACATGGCTGGTCTCTGTAACCCCCCCTCTCTCTAGTGCATCAAACTAACTGTCTTCATTTTCTAGGTGCTCCAAGACATTTTCTCACTACATTTTTAGATAAGTATTTTCATGCCTTCTCCATGACTGCCATGTCTTTTACAGTTTCCTGTGATCATCAAAGTTACTTCCTTATTCTTCAAAGTAATTTCATTATTCTTCAAGTTTCAAAGTCATGCCTGAAAGTAATTGACATTGGTTAGGTATTTGCTGACTCCATTTATTATAAATTTCACTGCTTTCCCTTGCACTCTTACACTTGACTGTGTATTACAATATTATGAGGTAGACCTTTTTGGAACAGGAGCCTCTGCTGTGGCGGCACAGCAGTTGGGAATCTGGAGCCATCAAGCAGGTGCTTAGGTAATAGCATCAGCAAAAACATTATCTTCTGTGCTGAAGCATTGTGGGGAGTTTCTAAGGCGAACAGTGTGAGGTCCTCTAAGCCACCACAGGCACAGAAATGTCACTGAAAATTTACCTTAACCGCCAATCCTACTCAGAGCAAACATGCACTTTGCCCCCTGTATTTATTGAGTTTAGCTTGGCCTGAATACATGACCTGCTCTGTGTATTTAATACATTATGAAAATAAGCCTGGTTTACCCAGATGAAACTATAGGAGATTAAAATGCAATAGATAAATCATCAGTAATTACAACTTCATATCTCATTTCCCCTAGAATAACAAATGACTCCTCAGTCTCATGTAGCCTAACAAGCCTTCAAGCTGACTCCTTATGAGCCAAACCATGGCTTTTGTTTCCAGTACAATTATTAACTTGATCCTTTGTATCGTATTTGTCATACCTGGAACATCACCAAAAATGGTTATTGTTTTAGTAATCATAATACTGTAGTCATCAGTATTTACTTACGACATCACCTCAAAATCTCATTGAAATACTGAGTTCTCACTACATTCAAAAAATAATGAGATCACCTCCCTGCCCTAAACGATTTTCAAGGCAAGTGTCAGAAAGCAGACACCAGCCGCAGCAGGACAAAGCAAACAAGCAAACGTTAGGAGCAGCTCCCTTACCCACTCTTTTGGACAATGTGTTTTATAAAGTTGACAAAGCTGCACAGAGACTGATCAGGTCAGAAACCAAATAATGTACTGTTTGATATTTTATCCCCAAACCTTTTTTTTTTTTATACCAAAGGAAATAATTTCCCTTCCTCCCCAAAAAATCTTCCACTTGACAACCAGTGGGAAAACTAGATAAAATTACAATTAAAAATCCCCTGTTTTCTATATTTAACCGTACAAAAATTAATGAAGTTGTAGCTATGAGAAGCCATTCTACACAGCATAATTCTATTAAGATGTTCTCCACACATCAAAAAACAGTTCGAAACCACAAGGGTCTGATTGCCATTTGCACAAACGCCACTAATCGCCACTTTGGCAGCATAAAGGAGCTTTGAAGTGGGTATAAATTCTTATTTTGCATTCTTATTAAGGCTCCTTTCATCTGTCAGAAAGGTCTAAAAAAAGACAATGGCTATGTCTCTACAAACTCCCCATCTCACCGTAAGACACACTCAAACTCATATTAGCTATTTATTTCAGTGTAAAATTCAGGTCACTTACAACTCAAGAAACTTCATCAAAGTAACTGTGTCTTTCCTCCTCTGGTATTTTACAGTGAAGTATCTGCCTATAAAAAACAGTGAAAATCTATTCACAGTGAAAATCTAGTTTTCACATAAGGATACAAAATCTTGGATCTTATTAATTCTATTAGATTTGAATAGGGTTCAAAGTTATTGTTATCCCTGGGTCTGTCAGTAATGATCACTTCACTATAAAATGGCAGCTTTTTAATAGGAAGGGACTCTGATAATTCACTCTCATTTTAATCCTTTTGGCCCATTTCAGAAAAGCAGTTACATGTCTTAAAGAGGAACATCTGATTAAATCTTTCTAAAGCAGTCCTGAATCAGAAATATTAGCAAAGGGATTCTTGTTCTATAATATATGTTGTTGGTGAGGTGCATGTGTATATATATCTATATTTGTAGATACAAGACACACACCTATATATGTCAAAACACTTTCAAATGAGGTGGGGTATACAGGTGAATAAAAGCTGCCTGTCATTAGAAACAGTCTGAATGTACAAGGACAAATAAATGCTCTTGCAAGAATCACAGGGCTGACTGTGCTCTGACTCTTCTCTCTTCCACTTTCATGACATCCTTTCCTTGGCCAATGTCCTTTCCTTGGCCAATGTCCTCCTCTAACCACCCTGGAATGTCCACAGGACACAAACCTCGGTGCTGCTTCCAAATGTCCATTAGCACACAGAGGAATCTTTGTAAGTTGCACTGCAGCCCTTCACCTCTACTCGTCTACAGCTGAGACACCACTAAAAGAAGAAAATGTAAAAAGGGGGAAAAATAATTAATTTCTATTTGTCCTATACTTCAGCAGTAAAACTTGCTCAGGAAAAAATCTGCAATGCACTGGCCTAAGACTCTACCAGGATACCACATAGCAAATCCCACCTACTCAAAATGGCTTGAATTTCCTAGCATCACTTATCAAAAACATAGAATTAATCCATTCAGTTCAAAGAAAAATAAACCAAAAAAAAAAACCCAACCCAAAACCACAACAAAACTGCAAAACAAAACTGAAAGAAAAAAAGCGGTAAATTTGAGCAGCAGTCATCTTTGAATGAATCCTGACAGATGTTTCCAGTGGATAAGTTAGTCCATGACTGCAGTGTTTGAAAGACAGCTCTGTCTTTGTACAGTTGCATGATGAATGGTTTTAACAAGCCTGTTTCAGACAGTAGAGTGGAGTGTTCATAAAGTCTAACTGTAGCCTGGGGAGAATGTCACTGGCCAACAGGGTCTAGGGAGAAACAAACAAGTTACTCAATTCAGAGCAATTCAGAGCACAATGGTTTCTGCCTCCTGGACTCGTCTGTCTGGCTGTGTTTCCCCACATCCTTGGCTAAAGATGAAGCTTCCTTAGGCTAATATTAGCATTTGCTGACGACCCTTCCCTAAGTGTTCATTGATTACTGCTTTGAATATCGTTGACTCATAGCTGACTACTTGCTGTGTCTGCCACTTGCTATTGCTTCTATCTCTGCAACGGAAGGTTTTGAATCCAAAGATTTTTTTAAGCTGATTTTTAGCAGTTGCCAATATAAACAGAGTATCTAGGCACACAAATGGTACTCTCTGACGTGAATATTCTGTGAACTTGCGTGTCAAGGAAATTGGTTTTGCATGATCTTAATTTTAAGTGACTAAAGGGATTGCAAATATCATCTTGGTGATTGGTTTTGTATCATTCTTGCAGCTGTATTTCGAGTTATAGGTCCCTGGATAACATTGAACAATTCATCTCCTTCCTAGGAACATATGCTCCTCAAATAATACTTGTAGATCATTATTAAAGGCAGAGTAATTGTAATTTAACGAAGCAATATGTATAAAGTTATTTTAATCTTTTCTCATAAATCATTTATCCTAGCCATTTAATCAATTAGGTAGAAATCCACTGAAGACCTGCTAATTTGAGAAAAACTTGCTGGTACAGAGACATTTATTGCTTCAAAGTGTCCTCTGGACATCTTCTTAGCAGAGGCAGATTGAAAACAAGGGCTCTCACCCAAGTAAGAATGCTTCTCTGCACTACTTTCTATAGATTATGGTTGAATAGCTCATAGCTACGTCACAGCAAAAGTCAGTGAGGGAAACTGGAACAACACTGGCAAACTAGGAATTATTCTCTTCCAATGCTAGCCATTAACACAGACGGTATATCCCAACAGTACCTCACTAGCCATAAGCACTGTGAATTTCCGTTGCTGATCCCAAATGAGTTAAATGAATGAAGACTGTACCTACATGTTCTTCTACTGATTATAAAGAATATAATCTTAGTCTTGGAAAATACTTTGTCAAGATATACTGAACAAAATTAAATGACTATTTAAACTATTCAGCCATCTTTTCTGAATTTTGACAGGCTATTCTTTATTCAGAGATTTATTAATGCAACATGACAACTCTCATCATGGTGACGGTAAGTTGCTTTTAACAGTAGTGTTGAGCTACTCAGGAGAGAAAGCTTTAGTCCATAATTAGGGAAATAGAATTCTTTGCTGTCATAGCAGCCCTGGAACATCTCACATCTTCAGTTTAAACAAATGCACACCACTTATGTCATAGGAAATTTGTCTTTCAGTTTGATCCCTCTGGATGTTTGCCAGCATAGAACTTGAGGGCTTAAAAAGTGGATCTTTTAGTGGTACATAATCCTGGGACCTGGTGTCTTTAAAACCATTGCCTGTCAAACCAGCACAAACAGATGTTCCCATTTGTTTGGCAGTGCTGTTGTAGCAGGTTAAACTGTCTGTATCTGTCTTTATAGGAAAGAAAAATCTTTATCATTTTTCTGATCATTATTTTTCCAAGAATCATTAATCCACTTGGCAGTTTACATAATACAGAGCAATACATGATCTCTTCTCGTCGGCCACCCATGTCTTAAAATGTAGATAAATGTTCTGCATATCACTTATATTAATTATCCTGGCTGCTTGTAAGGAGAACAGACTTCAAAGGATATTCCGCTCTCTCCCTCATTGTCTCTCTTTTTTTTTTTTTTAATGGGGTGGGGATGGACTTTCTACAACTTGCTGGTTCAGGCAGGGTTGTTGATTGAGGATCTTCCGAACTGTAAGCTCAAACAATCAAGATGGCAAAATCCGTAAATTTCCACCTCTGGCTAATCAAAAGCAGCTAACAGAAGTATTAGCTAAAACCATTGTGACCCATGAATGTAAAACCTCTGCACTGTCTTATAACTGTCTTAGTTATTACAGTTATCTATAACATCAACAGCAACTTGTCCTCCTTCTGCCTTTATTTTGCTAGAAAAAATATGCTACAATCATAAACTCCTGTTAGACAAATGTTCCAGTCCCCTGATCATACCAGTAACTCTTTCCTTCGCATGGCCCCATATGAATGAAGAGAATTACACATGAGGCTTTGAGGGCAATCATGGCTTTAACACTTCCCTGTCTCTCCAAAAACAATAGAACCAAGCCTGTTCTGCTGTGTTCTAGATGCACAATTGCATTTTTGTAGTGCCATCACTTAGCGATACAGACTCATCCTGGTATCATCTTCTGAGATCCACCGCCCCCAACAGAACCCAGCTTCTACTAAAATTTTGTATTAAATCCAAATTCATTGGGTCTGATAAAATTAATTTGAGAACACGTAAAGACATGGCTGAAGCAATCTCAGAGACATTAATTATTACCTCTGAGAACTCACAAAGGGAAAAGGCAGCGAAGTACTAGGAATGTGGAAGAAAGACTGAATATAACGCTGACTTTAAAATAAGGAACAAAACAAGAGAGAATGAACTATACACTGTTCACTTTAACTTAAATTCCAAACAAATTATGTAATGAGTAATTAATCTAGATACCAGCAAACAACTAGAAAAACAGATGAAAAAGGGCCATCATGTATTTGTCAAGAACACCTTGTGTTAAATCAGTCTAATTGGCTTCAAGCAAGGATACACAGATAGCAGATATTCAAGTCTAGACATGAACTATCTGTTGTTTAAGAATTTTGACTCCAGGTAGCTCAAACAGTAGTTTCACAATCAAGTTATGCACATATGTTCTAGATTAAAATATCATAGTCTGTTTTTTTAACCATATCTTGAAAATAATTACCAGTAATCAAATGGAAGGATGTCTAGCATGAAGTTTCACCTGGTTCTAGGTTTATGTTTTCCTTCATGACATAAATTATGAAATAGAGTTTATGATTATGAAATTTGTGAGAAATGTGAAAGTGGGAATGACTGCAAGTATATGGAGGACAGAATAAGAATTTGAAGTGGTTTTGACAAACAGGACAAATGGAATAGAAATAAGAAACGAAATTCAAAGGGGGATAAGGGCCAAGTTCTACACTTGTGCAGGAATAATCCACCTAAATACAGAACAGAGAACAACTGGTTAGGAAATACATCTTCAGTGAAGAGTCTGAAGTTATAACAGATGACAGCTGGACACGAGTCAACAGTGCCACACTTGTGAAAAAAGCAGCAACCCCCCCAAGACATGCAGAAAGGACAACAATACACATGATGCGAGACAATCCTTTCATGCTGAGGCAGCTGCAATGCTGGGACCAGTTTTGAGCAAAACATTTTGAATCAAGAAAGTCCAAAGGAGAATGACAAGAATGCTGAGAGGACAGGAAAACTGTCCTAAATCAGGAGGGCTGAAAAAAATTAAATTGTTTGGTCTAAAGAAGAGAAGATCAATGAGGTACCTGATAACAAACAATTGCTGCAAAACAGAGAAGGAAATAATCTTTCATGCTAACAACAGCTAGTACAACAGATATGGGGTTGAAATAGTATCAAGAAAAATTCAAGAAGGATTTAAGACATTTTTCCCTTGGTAAAGATAGTAAAGTACTGGAAAAAATTTGCAAGGAGGAAACGGAACAGTTGTTTAAGAATGAGCTAAATGAGCATATGTCAAGGCCTATCTTTCTTAGAGGAGACAGCGGACTACATCTCCTCCCTTCTCCCACCAAAAATTCTTTCTAGACCTACTTTTCTGTTGTACTTTCCCCTCGTTCTATTACATTTCTTCCCATTTCCATTACTCCAATCTTCCAACAAGTCCATCCACAAATATTTTTTATTCACAATGATTATCACCTTTATGAGATCAGCAAAAATTATCTCCATTTCTCTGTGCCAATTTTTTAACAGCAATATTATTTAGAAAGGTTAACCAAGACTAGTTGCAAGGCCAAATACCCTCTGTCATCCAGAGACATTAACTATGCGTAGGACTGCACAATTGATATCTTGATGATATACAAATTGTTTCTGAAAGGATATATTTATTTTCCATATATTACCTAGGTCAGTGCCAATGACCCTGCCAACAAGGACTGTTTGGGTGAGAGTCAGCACCAGATAAAGATACAGCAGCTGAGGCAGTGTGAGCTAAACGTCTCGCCTCCTGTTATACCCAGCTGAGATCTATGGCACAAGTCAGTGACCCACAGGGAGGCAGCTACAGTCATCTAAGACACCCTAAGGTAACAGAGCTATTTTCACAGGGCTTGCAGATATGCCAACAAAGTTGCAGGAGATGTGCACCTCCAGCTGGCAGCCAAGGCTGCTTGTTGTACTAGGGCACCCTAAAAACCACAAAGTGCTTGTATATGAACTGAGAGGCATCTGGTAGAATCTGTGGTGGATAAAGGGGATGGAAGAGGGCAAAGAACCATCTGAGAGTCATTTATTATCAGAAACATTGACTGTGGAATAAATTACATTCTGGAGACATCTGTCCACTGCTCAGAGAGGCGACCTACAGAACTAGGTTAGACTGAAACAAATAGTTTTCAGGTACCTGAAGATAAGAGAAAGGATATAACGTAAGAAGTGTTGCTTTGGTAGAGTTGGCCAGGGTTTTGAAAATAAAGATGGCAAACTTGAACTTTTTGTGAAAAAGCAAGTCAATAGAAGGTTTTAAATCTTTGTTCTTAAGGTCTTTGAACAAAGCAAAACTTAGGACCCTTGAACTCATAGCGTTAAGAATCATCTCAGCTAGAAAGAAAAGGAACCCAGCAGACACTTCTGTTCCTGGATATTACAGAGGAAGAAACTGTCTAAAAAGAAAGCTGATGCAAGAAATGCAAAATGTTTCTTGGTTTTAGTGTTTTCCTCCTCCCCATCCTTTCTTTTGTCTGGATGTGGATTAGACTATTTTTTCATCTGCTATAGAAATGTTTTATGATATTAGCTAAATCCCATTAAATCTTCCTTTAGGATAGATGATCAATAATAGCGTCAGCTTCTGCAAAGTTAATAAAATGCCCATTTTCTTTCAGAGATGTCATTCTAGCTTTGCAGTTAACTATCCTACTATTGAGCACTAGTGAGCTATTTATTCTTGTATCTTTAGGATTTGATAGTTTTTATTTGATAGATGGTGATTTATTCTTTCAGCATCTCAATGTTATTCATTTAACTGGAATAATACTATGGATGTGAATTAAAATATCAATGCCTTACACTGCTGCCTGGATGAACTAATACTTTCTAGCAAACCACATTCTTGATGTAAATAAAGTAAATTATTAATATCAGTTTCAAGTTTCCTAATCATTTACAGAATATATTCTGTGTTATGATTTACAAGGTATAACTCTAACAAGTTTTCAGTATCTTATAACCACTTATAAGCAAACAATAAACTACTAAACGTAGTTCATATTGTGCAACAGAAATGCGAAGCTGGAAAAAACCTACCTTAAACCAGAGTTTTAAAACCAGATCTCCCATTTGTGCAAGAGTTTGTGATTCAGAATAATCACAAATGCAGTTTTGCTCCTGTGCAGATCACTCCTTTCGATATAGGTTGTCTATTTTATCAGTAAACACACATCCATGCAGAAAGGCAATGATGCCATCAGTTACTTATGCCTATAAATACATCCCTGTAATGGCTTTATAAAGGGCTAAGTTTTGATCTCTACAGAAAGCTGCAGAGTATGTAGTCCAGCATGTAGAACGCAGGCATGAGTGGCATTTAGATATCTTACTTCAAGAAAAGGTGACACAAAAGCCTGTTGGTGGTTTCATCACTTACCACACACAACATCAAACTCTCTTCTGAAGGCTTTCTTGAGATGGAATGATTGTGCATGTACAACATTACTCTTTACTCCCCAAAATAGGGTGGCCACAGACACTCTGCTAATTGCAGATGATCCCTGGCCCTTGCTAACTCCAAGACCATTACTGGCCTCTGTCTGGAAGATTCCTAGTAGGCACAGGCCCAGACTATAATGTGGTCCATGCTAAATTGCACAGATAGACAGCCTGGGGATAGTGCTTGAACCAAGGCCTTGTTACTGGCAGTGACACAGCCTGCCAGTTGTAGTCTTTACTCCATCTTCTGTGGCACCAGTCAGGAACAGACCTGGCCTCTGATTTCTGATCTTTGGACTGAATCTAGTTTAAACTAGGCATTCACTGAAACACAGAAAGTAGACAGAGATGCCTTATGTACAGCCATACATAGTCACATACACTCCAGAATATTAGAATCCAGACACTGTATTACCATAATTTCCTTTTACTTATCTGAAGAAAGTCCCTGAACACACAGGAGCTCCCCTGAAAACCCTGAGTGCTCACCACTGACTGCAAAGGGAGGTTAGGATTGTATTATTGATCCTCTATATCGTCTTGCTATGCAGTGCTTGAGTTGGAGGAGCTTGAGAAAACACTTTAGGTCTTGCCTTAGACAAATTATAGAAGAATAGTTATTTAACAGTTCTGAAGCAGCAGGGGAGAATATGATTTCAGGATTACTCTTGGGAGTCATGAAGCCATGGCAGCATCATTTACTGCAGCTAAAAAATAATAGTGAAACATTACCAAACTGTTACTTGCAGGTCAAACCATGTAGTCCTTCCTCACTTTGATAAGCACAGTCTTAACTGTTTGGCAGATAAAGCTAACCTTAAAAAGGTGCTTAAACACTTCGTAAACAGGGATACTTTCTCAAATACAGGTCACATTTCACAGCTCTAGTATCACACATACAGACTCATGATACATACATGTACCTACAAAAAAAAAACTTTTAACTTCTAGATGTTTAAAGTGAGATTTTTGTTCCCCACCTGCATAAAGTCAAGCACCTTGACAAAACTACTCATCAACATGCTGTTGACAAGTAGTGGTGGGAATGTAGGTTACACCTGGACTGAACTGCTGAGTGACCCAGTAGCCCACTGCCTGGTCCTAAAGCCACATCAGGGACTTGAGGCGAGCTGCAGTTCCTGGATCCTTCGTCATGGATCTGGGACACAGTGCAAGGCCTGTACATGTTTCTCACCTCGTATGGTGCTAGGGGACAGCCAGAGCAAGCACTAGGCCTGAGAAACTGGGAACACTTCCAGTATGCAGACACAACCACAGGAACTCACTGGAGGTAGCTCATCCCGTGTGAGCAGAAAATATCTGAGAAACTGAAGCAATTGTCCCCTAGATGTCCTTCTCTTTGCAATAAGTACAGGAGGAGACTGCAAAACTTCAGACCACACAGCTTTTAAATTACTATGTCAGGTCAAACCTATATCCAGTTTTAAGGAACAAAATAAATATTAAGATTAAACAATACACTAAGGCCTTGTTCTCCCTATTGTCACTGTACAAACTGTACATCTGACATCCCTGACAGATTTGGTGTGGACTCCAAGGAATATGAAGAGCAGAGATGCACTTCTGAATCAGTGTGAAATGCCTACGTTAATGCCATAGTTCCAATTTTCCCCCAAAATACTCTGACTTTGCTCAACTGATTTCAGTGGAGTTATACCTGATTTACTTCAGCACCTTGAGAGATGAAGGGCCATTTCTGAGCACTTCGTAGTACAGGTTCAGTACTGCAAACCTCACACTTCCCAATCCAGTCTTATTTTATGCTCTGCTGAATATTACATTTCATCACCCAGCTACTAATAATCCACAAAGAAACACCTGTTACCGCTTTGTTTTCAAAATGGAAAAGAAATTATTTTAAATCTGGCCTTTCTTTGTATGCGTCCCCTTTAGTCAAAGCTCATATACAGATATTAAAGCTCACCATGCTGTCCTTCCAGACTGCATTACCCGTGGGTATGTACAAAGGAAAAGTACTTCAGTATGAAAAATGAATGTAATATACAGTAGGAATCATCTCTGAATCTCAATTAACTTGGCTTCTGAAGGATTACAGAGCAAAAATCAAATTTTATTTTATTTACTTATTTATTGCTTACAGTTAGCATGTCCTGTTCCAAGATGCCCTGGAATTTCTGTCAATAAGAAATGAAAAATCTATTTGTACAAGGGTCTTTTAGACAAAAGTGTGTATGTTGGGGCAGACTTTTTTGCCGAAAGGACAGTCACACTGGTAAATTCATCTTTTAGCTTTCTGAAAGATCAGTCAACCCATAAAAATATTTAGGAGAAACTGATAACCTGATTATATCCATTTGTGTTCTTCCTATCCCTGACACTGTTATAAGCCTAGGTCCCACTTCTTCAGAGAGACCGTTAATCAGAGTGACTCATGATCATATTTGCAGAAATCACACAGTCACTTAGGTGTAGATTTATTCAAGGAATAAAATCCTCATTAAAAATGCATACGGCTCTAAAAATGCAACAGACGACATCTCTAACAATTTTATGTATGATGTCAATTTGATATGGCACAAAGCAGCCTTGTAAAGAAGATTCACTGCTGATTGGTTTTAGACACCTTTTTACCACCAGGTTTGCAAATAGGGCTAAATGCAGTACCAGCACACAAGACACAGTGCAGGCAGCTTTTTCTTTTCATTCTTTGCTTGATGAAGTTTAAAGATGACAGCAATAACTCTAAAATGCAAAGTGATAAAATCCACATGGAAACAATCTAAATCGTATGTACAACGTGCTAAAGAGATCTGAACTCATTCACTTGAATACCCTATCAAACTTTTGAAATACTGCTGGGAGTGGGAAGAACACATGATAAATAGTGCATATTCTCTTGCTGCCCTGTTGATCCATCCTCATCCTCATTGGTAAGTCTTTCAGTTCTTCAGTTGTCTCTGTGAATCCCTGTATGACTTTTTATAAAGCTGAAGGTAGGGATTTTTCAGGATTAATTTATCATGCAGTAGAGTGTGAGGCATCATATCTTTCCTAGGAATTTATAGCTGGGTGACTAATAACTTTTTGGTTTTCAATGACCAGTTCAAACTCAGCCAAGACAGGAACATCAGTAAGTTATGACCACTTGAAAGCTGGATACAAAACTTGAAAAATGAGTTGATGGTTTCAGCCCAGTTCCTAGTAGACCACTGTTCTCAGCAAACCCCATCACAATAGACATTAATAACTCCAAGAGTAGACTGGGCTAGCAAAATTATTTCCCTTTAGATAGTCTTCTTAAGATCACACATCAAAGACATACCACACTAGTTCTATCGATTTGACAGAATAAATGGTTCAGATTTCATGGAAGTCCTATGAAGATGTGGTCTTTTATCACCTTATAAACACTGGGGCTTTTCAGGAGCAATACTTTTCAAAGCTAAGAAGCTAAAGTAAATGTTGTCTTAATGTTTTTAATCTGATGTTATTTTTCTATCTGAAGGCAGAATTATGAAAAGATTTCCATGGCCATGCCAATA
The DNA here is from genome assembly GCF_013368605.1 of Nyctibius grandis. NCBI lineage: Eukaryota > Metazoa > Chordata > Aves > Nyctibiiformes > Nyctibiidae > Nyctibius > Nyctibius grandis. Next base: position 110,896,341 of record NC_090659.1, read on the forward strand.
GTCACATATTATTTCCTTGAATAACTAGTTATGTAATACACTGAATGTGTATACTGCCTGTGCTTAAAATCTACAGTATTGCATGTATTCTTAGGGGTGGATAAATATTTGTTGTGGAGTATTCAATGCCTGTACAGTCCTGTACAGAATTCTGCCAAAATTATTTTAATTATCTTATATTTAACTACTAACTAGGTTAACTAAACCTGGTATGTAACATACTGAAATTTGTCTCGCACTACTATTACTAAATGGCATTTAGATCTAGGGGACATGGGTTGTACTCCTAACTCTGCTTTCGATTCTGTGATTTTGGACAATATTTCTTAATGTTTAGTCTTCATCAGTGACATACAGATATCTAACTGCATATGTAGGCCTTAAGTTTAAGGGGCAGTGGGCTCCGCTGGCTGTAAGTTCTAATTGTAGATGCTTTTTGCAGCATAATCGTATTGCCCCAGAAACTTTCTCACTATATCCCTTTAGAGCTAAAGTACTCAGTAAGAAAAATAAAATGGCCTGGAGCATCAAGGAGAAATAATATAAGCAAAGGGGAGTGGTAAACATACAAGAACACTTATAAAGTTTAGATTTTTATCAGCAATTGCACCCTTGAAAGATGTAAAATTTCAGCTAATTTAATTTCAGTGCATTTTCTAATACATCTAGCTTTTTAAAAAGTTTGCCAATATGTTTCTTTTGACATCTGTTCAGTTTTATGGATGAAGAATTAGACTTCTATTTCTTTTTCTCATACATGAAAATTTGCCTGCTATACTTTTTGGTTCTTCAGAGACTAAGAATTGTCACTTTTTTCTTCCTTCAGTATCATCCACTAGATAAAATGTTTTGCAGAAAAATAGCATGAAATCTAAAGAAGCACTAAGTAGTCCAAAGTGCAGGCATTAAGAGCTTACATGCAAAAGAGCTTGACAACTTTTCCTATGTCTCCTACATGCACTGCTTATTTCTATATGGCTTATCAGGAAACTAAGCTTTCTGAAGGTGCTTGAAGTTCTGCTACTGAAGACAGGCAACAGCTGACAGCAACCAAGCTGACAGATCCTTTGCTTAGACTGTAAGAGACAGCTTCCCAGATGAATGATGTAGGTCTCTGTTTCCAAAGTTAGCCTCGGATTCTCCCCACCTCAGCACAATGCTTTAGCTTGACACTCTGCTGTGAAGTAGATTTGATTCCATCCAGGAAATGCAGGAATTGAGCCTACATATTGATTGCCAAAGAATGCTCTAACTGCAAAGCTCTTCTGCAAAAAGCAGGCAGCAACTTGTTCTCTCCTATTGTGTGTAGAACAGAAGACTTTACAGAATCACAGAATCAACTAGGCTGGAACAGACCTCTGAGATCATCAAGTCCAACCTTTGACCTAACACCACTGTGTCAGCTACACCATGGCACTAAGTGCCACATCTAGTCTTTTCTTAAACACCTTCAGGGATGGTGACTCCACCACCTCCCTGGGTAGCCCATTCCAATGCCTAATAACCCTTTCTGTGAAGAAATTTTTCCAAATGGCCAACCTGAACCTCCCCTGGTGCAGCTTGAGGCTATGCCCTCTAGTCCTGTTGCTAGTTGCCTGGGAGAAGAGGCCGACCCCCACCCCGCTACAACCTCCTTTCAGGTAGTTGTAGAGAGTGATAAGGTCTCCCCGCAGCCTCCTTTTCTCCAGGCTAAACAATCCCAGTTCCCCCAGCTGCTCCTCATAGGTCAGACCCTCTAGACCCTTCACCAGCTTTGTTGCCCTCCTCTGGACTTGCTCCAGCACCTCAATGTCTTTCTTGAAGTGAGGGGCCCAGAACCGGACACAGTACTCAAGGTGTGGCCTCACCAGTGCCGAGTACAGGGGGACAATTACTTCCCTAGTCCTGCTGGCCACACTATTCCTGATACAAGCCAGGATGCTGTTGGCCTTCTTGGCCACCTGGCTCATGCCCCTGGCTGTAGTGGCATGGAAATCCAGGAGAAAGGTGGTTTATTGGATACAGCCTTCTTTTTGGCATTCCCTAGCTGCTGGTTTAGCCATTCCCTGCTTAGTTTATCTGCTGTTGCAAGTCCCATTCTTCGCCATCCACCTGTCCCCATTCACTGTACTTCAGTTTTGTATGAATCACATTCTTAAACCTGGGCCACTACATCTTCAGTGCTGTAATACTGACTGCCATGGCAGGCAAGCCCCTCTGGGAGATCTACGCTTATGCAATTGCATTGGCTGTATTTGTGTGTTTCTTCCTTTTCACCCCAATAGTTTTTCAGTTCACTGACTAGTTTCAACCATATTTCATGGAAAGGTAGACATCTTAAAAATATCTGTATATACAACACTTGTAGCAATGATCAAGCAGATGAAGCAGGTGATGTAGTGAAGAGAGAACCTATAAACAACCCAAGTAAACACTACGGTGCCGCATGAGCTAAAGATGTGATAGATGCTGGAGAACCTAAACGAGATGAAGTTCCTCCTTGCTGTACTAACCATGGGAAAGCTCCACTTGGATCTCACATTTTCTTAGACAACAAAATCGATCAGCCATGGGATACAAATCTGCATGAAGCCAAGATTCTTTAGTTTCCTGTACTCAGAATACTACTTGTAACACCCTATTCCTGGTAATACTTTCACACCAGAATATCAGAAATGTTCATCACGTAGGTAGACGGAATAATATTCAACAGATAAGTTATGGGGAGGATTTTGATTCTCTCTGCCCACATACTGTCAATCCATAGCCAGACTCCTATTAATGAAGTTATTCACCAGGTATTTTTCACTCCTTAAGGGTGTACAGGACACTCACACAGTCACAGTCTAAGAGATTAAAGGGTTCTAATTGTTATCCCACAGTTAACTTTAGTGGCTTGTTCAGATAGAACAGAATCTATCCTGATTTAACATGTTTTCACAGTGGGTAAAAAAGGTTTCCAACCTTATAGTGAATGACTTGAAAATGCCTCACTGAATATTTTCTCTTTTTCTCTCTTAGGGCTAGTGAAGCAGGATGTTTGGGCATACAGCTGGAAGAATGATGTCCAACACTTGTACCTTTGTGTTCTGGACCCTTAAAAACAGATGTTCTAAAAAGACATACACAGTTTATAATCCCAGAGATTATCAGAGTGATCAGAAAGCAACAAATGTTGAGAAAAGTAGGATATATAACTAGAGCTGCTGTTTTCTCTCTGGAAGAAAAAGTAGACCTGTTTCTGAATTTCAGAATAAGAGCAGAATGGGATTTTTGGCAGCAAAAAGTAAAAGGATGTTACCTAGTTCCCACAGAAAAAAAAAAAAAAAAAAAAAGGAAAAAGAAAAATTTCAGACGCGTGAGTTTAAGATGGGAAGTTTGAACCTCATTGCGTTTATGCCCTGGTTTGGGGGTCCCAAGGTAAAGCTCTGCCAAGGGAAGCTCTGGCTCCCTGAGGGGAGCAGCAGCTTCCTTCACCAAGAGCCCTTACCTCAGCATTGCTGGAGAAGCTCAGTTCCTTGTCAAGATCTGCTGTACAACACTGAGGTCATCTTACCTCAGCTCTCCATCTAAAATAACACAGGAATAGCAGTACTACTGTAACTCACAAGGGCAGCAGAAAGAACAGGCACTGTGAAGCCTCCAGATCCTATGTGATCATACAGAGAAGAAGGGGAATAAATTTTGGCCTTTGTTGTCAAAAAAATGGAGAGGAGCAGAGCTGCTTTTTTTTTTGTGACAAAGCATTTAGGAAATGCTTTGTCCAAATTATTAGGAAAACAACACAAAGGAAAACAAAGACAGTCTTTCAAATGCCACAGCTAGACAAGCTCAAACTTGTTAAAAATGTCAACCTGTGTAAAAATCAGCTGTGTCTTCTCTCTATTACAATTTCAGAGTGAAGCAAATCATGCGAGCAATGACCTCACTGAAAATCACACTTTTTTGACAGTTGAATATATAGCCTTTGAGCTTTCAATTTTAAATAGTTTGTTACTGCCCTTCCATGTTTTTCATCTTTTAGGGGAGAGGGGGCACATATTTCCAAAAAAGATATGGTTGCAGATGACTGAGGTACTGGAGGCAAGAGTCAGTTGAGCTCAGCTGAACTTGTGGAGAAGCAACCCCCTTGTAGGTGTCACAGCATGACTGAAAAATATCACTGGTCTTATAGCTCAAATACAGCTTCTCAGGATGCCTTTCTGCCCATGCATACTAATGTGCCAGACCCAATTTTTTTCATGCCAGAAGCCTATAGCTCACCCAACAGCTATTTTCAAATTCTCTGCATGCGGTGGAGTGGGAGCATTGAAGTCATCAGTTAACCATTGGAGGGGAAAAAAAAAAGTAAGGGAAGGTTTTATTCAGAGAGTTTTAGGCTGAGCAATAAATGTTTGGGAGAAAGTATTTCTAAATACTTTACAATAACCATCTTATATGGTTTTAATTTTATATGCTGTGCCACTATGATTAGATATAACTTCATTGAATTCATTGAAAGTCAAACCAGAAATATAGCTCATTGTAACAGATCTTGTGATTGTCGTAGGAAACCATTCAATGTTTTCAGCAGATTTAATGTCTGAGTTTATTTTGTCACTCAATACAGGATGACCTTGGCTCCCAGATAACAGGGGACCTTGTCTACTTAATAGAGCTGACAAAAGGCACATAAAGACACTGAAATATATGTAACACATATTAACTATGACTAAATCACACATGGCACAACGTTAAGGAAGAACTCTTGTGTTCTGTAATCTTTCATTACGACTCAGAGGTTTTATTTCTTCTGTGGGGTCAGAATACAAAGCCTCTGTCTCTATGAAGTGTATAAATCTAAATGAAGTTTCCCTGATGCACTGAGATTACAAGCCAGGAAAAAAATGGAGAAAACAGTCAACTAACATAATGGAAAAGTAAAACCTAGACCTACAACAGAAATGAAGAGTGTAACTCTTGGCAGTATTTGAGAGAAGCCATCTAGAAAGACAGTGTAGAACTTGGACTAGCAGAAAACACTTGGCTGCACCACAAATGCTGGCCCTGAAAAGGCACATGTCACTTCTCAGTTCCACCATAACAGGCACAAGAGTACACAACTGGATAAATGTGACCTATACGTATAAGAAAATTATTCAACAAGAGGGGAAACAATCCACTTTGTGAAGGGAAAGTTTAAAGCATTTCTCCTCCCATTACTCTTCTCCACATTATGTGTCCTCTCAGACTATTACCTGAATAAGTGCACTTGAGCATCCCATGGACTACATTTATGAAGGGAAAATAAGTCTTTCAGATGTCATCCCAGATACAGGGGAAAAAAGGTACAGCAGGCAGTATGTGACCTGGTTTCTGAGTATAGAAGGGGGGGATAATAACTCAGAGACACCACAGTCTTTACAACCCACATTGTTATAGCTGAAGAAATTATTTCTGATCATTCAATTTTTGGTACAGCTTCGCTGAGCCCAGTGAGATCCAAAGGAGTCCCAATATGATCTTTTATAATCTGAAAGGCTAAGTACAAGCTCCAGAGGTGCTGATGGTATTATCTGACAGAGCTGCAGAAGCCTGATTTCAGAGAAGACTGCATAATGTAACCAACTGTCTTCCTGTGCTCTGATTTCTAGATGGAAAGGTTTTTCAAGCTTCAGACAGAAAGAGAAAGAAAGTGTTTATTACATCCAAGAGAGAAAATCCCTTTTCTATCAGATGTTCTTTATACTTGTATGTATGTATGTATTGCCCAAAAATTAAAGGGACAAAATACAATTATTTAAGATGCAGTATAACCAATATAATTTGTTTTCCTTCCCTAGGATTTATTGCCAATACTGTGGGAACCTGAAGCAGGTAGAAAAATAAAGTTAATTTTAACAATATTGTATTAAAAATGAACCTGCTATAGCCACTGGTAACATAGCAGTATATCACCACACACAATCTGGTTTTAAGGGATGTAACTCCACTGATTCCAGTGACTCCAGTGAGGGAGTTGCCACATTCTTTTAGGCCCAAACTCTCCTCTTTGCAAACAGGGTATTTTATGAATTCTAGCTCCTGTTACATGAAGGCTGATGCATACATAAAAATGAAATAGTTGAACAAGTATTTGCAGGAGTAAAGCCTAAGATGTAGCCTACATGAGGTTTAACATAACGTTGTTGTGAGAGCTCTAATTTGCACCCAAAATGCCATTGCAGTCAACATCTTTAATACGCTGTTTTGAAAAGCCTAGACTTTGATAGTGGTTAAGGCCCTCCTGTAGAGTGAGAGAGCATTTTCCATGAAAAGCAGATGTTTAACAAAAACATTTTTTTTAATTCCATTCCTATACAAACCTCACTTTGTAGCATGCTTAGCTATGCACATGCAAACATGGAGCTTTTTTTTCCAGTTTGCTCTTCAAGAGTGGCATAGTTACAGGTTTAACTTCCACTCTTAGACCGACACAAATTGCTCTATCATTACTATTTTATTTTTACAATCATTCCAACCTAAAATTTCCTTTCAGCAGTGTGGCTTTTTATTAGCCTTTTGAAAACATCGGGTCAGAAAATTCAGACTATAAAGCAGCCATTACTTGGTTATTGATGCTAACCCTTTGATAGGTCTGGGGAAGTCAGGTACATTATGTCTGGGCCTTTGAACATTTTTTCCTTTTCATTTCAGCAAGCAATAACATCAGAGACATCAGGCTAATCCTTTCAGTTTCTAATCAGTATTGTGGACACATTTATTTCAGCGACTGAGCCTCTCTGCAGCTATTGAGAATTTCAAGTCGAAATGTTAATGATTATAAAAATGTCACTGAGATGACATAGTGCCCCTTTCTGCTGCCTACAGTTTTGCAGGAAAACAAAGTTACTCAAAGTAGCACTTGTTCATCCTGGTGAAGCACAACATTACTGCAACCATTTCACACACATAAGTTGACTTTTTATAAAAGGCACTATCCTAAAGTACTACTAGTCATAGTCAGCATAGATCTGTCCTTTCTTGTCAGTGCCCTCTTCCCTCATCCTCCAGAAAGTGGAAGAGGGTTTTTCTGGTGTTGGAGGATCTTGTGTTACCCATTTCCTTCCAGGGTGAGCTTCCCTGATGTAAGTGAGAATCTCAGACCTCGAGACTAGATTTTTCTAGTGACCACACTTTAACCCCCTCCCCCCAAAAAAACTTCCCTTGGTACAAGCCAGGATTTTCATACAAGTCCCTGATTCCCAGAAAACAGACTCCAAAGAGAGTATTAAATCGTGTGATGATTAAAAAAACCCAATAATATATAAAAATCATAAGACTTGACAATACTGGAAATTTTAAAATTGTTGTCCATTAGAGGAGGCAATGATGAGCTTAAAATCTTTTCTTCTTTTAGTAGAGAATAAAACCTCTCTCTTCTGCCTACAAGACAACTTTGATTCAGGGTGAGGGGAAAGACAACTACTGATGCTTGACATATTTAAATGAGGCAGAGCAATTATTCAATGTCCCCTCTCCTAAAGGCACAATCACTACTAGAAAGGAAATAAAAATAATCATTGGTTAACATTTCTAAAACCTTTAACCACCCTCAGCATGTTACTATAGTCAAACACTTGTCAAATCTTTTTTGCTTACTAGCACTTTTCTTATATTAACCCCAGACTACTTCAGCACCAGCAGAATTTTTGACCAACTTGGCTGAAAGCATATATCCAAAACAAATGTTTTTTCTAAGTTAATGCAGAGTTATGGAAATGTAGATCCCCAAAACCATTTTAAAATCCAGCACTTTAACCTATAATCTGTGCTGTTAAAATATTTTTTAAAAAGTTATATTAATCATTTCTGCAGTCAAAACCAGCAGCAAAGCTATTCTTTACAATTCTAATACAAATTAATTAAGAAAACATCTGCAGAGAGTTGTTAAGGTGATTTATACATATCCTGAGCACTGACAAGCAACACCAATTTCCTTCCATCACACTTTCGTATAAAAAATTGCCATGCACCAGTATACAGTCTAAGAGAATTTCCAGTAAAAGCTGAAAAAATAGTGAGGGTTATCTGCCACATCACAGCTCATTTTGATATGCCAAGAGTGGTTAAACTCTTCAACTAAACCTCATGCTTCAGAGTTTAGAAACTTTTAAAGTTTCTGACAGCTTTAGCTTAGAGAAGAGGAGACTGAGGGGTGACCTCATTAATGTTTATAAATATGTAAAGGGCAAGTGTCATGAGGATGGAGCCAGGCTCTTCTCAGTGACATCCCTTGACAGGACAAGGGGCAATGGGTGCAAGCTGGAACACAGGAGGTTCCACTTAAATATGAGGAAAAACTTCTTTACGGTGAGGGTGACTGAACACTGGAACAGGCTGCCCAGAGAGGTTGTGGAGTCTCCTTCTCTGGAGACATTCAAAACCCGCCTGGACGCGTTCCTGTGTGATATGGTCTAGGCAATCCTGCTCCGGCAGGGGGATTGGACTAGATGATCTTTCGAGGTCCCTTCCAATCCCTAACATTCTGTGATTCTGTGATTCTGTGATATGCTTCTAAATAACCAAGTCCTCTTTGTATCATGCATTTTATTATATTTCATTAAAAAGTGGGACTGAAACATTATTTCTGGAAGTGCAAGTCAGATGTAATTGATTAAAATCTATGGGCATTGGTGTTTCATTCCCTTTTCCACTCTACACCATATACAGAGTACCACAGAAACTATCTTTATTTTGCCTCTTCCTCTCTTTCTAGATGGGTTGTGTGTTTAGTCACCAAATTTGGACTTTCCCATCATTCCTGTAAAAAGACTTCAGACTTATCAACAGAATACTCATTTTTATTTCCCAGCCTTCTTGCAGTAACTGCAAAGGAATATGGGTGCACAAATCTGAGAATCTTATTGATTCTGCCTAGCGAAGTTTGTCATTGACAACAGTGTGCTGCGGATCTAATCACGAGTTCTCCTCCTCTAAGCAGAGTCAGGGCCAGCTTCCCAAACCTCCTTGGCAAAGCACAAGACACACAGACTGGGTATTTGAGGGTTCATGCTCAGATCTGTGACTTTTGACTTAAAGACAGACCTTGTATTTTTCCTGAGATAGCTACTGTTGGATAGCTTTTTATGCCAGCACCTTGTTCCGGTGTTCTTGAAACAGTATATTACAATTAGGTAAATATATGCACATAGTGACCAATTTTGTCCCCAAACCATTTTAAGGTTATTACTTACAGCCTTTCATTGTTCCAGCATAGAATTCCAGGCTTTTAAAGCATTAGCCTTTTTTTGATGAATATGGAATTCCTGTATTAACATTTGGTTTATTCTTTTCTAAATAAAGAAAAATTTCTTCAATAATCTCCATTGACTAAAGTTTCCAAAATAATGTTTACTTTCTCATCTTTGCAGTGAAATTAAAAGTCAGTACTGACACAAACAATAGTTTGCCAATAAATGCAAACTACTTTGGCCTTTCCTGGTCTTTCTAAGACGGCTGACTCCTAGAATAAATGACAGGAGCATTTTCAAAGCTGCTAAATTATTCTCATCTTACTGAAGCAGATACTGTCTGGCGTGAAGGATCCTAGAACTGGTGAATCTGAGCAGACAGGAATAACTGAGTGAGCAGAATTCACTGTTAAAACCGTGATAACAAGCTTAAGATAAAAGGAGAGATTTATATTGAAGTAGAAGCTTACAGTAGCAGATCAGTTTAATTTACTCTGCCACATAGTAAGCAAAAAGGCATGTAAAAGGTGGGTAGACAGATTTGACTTGTAGATCGATATTCTGTGGATCTCAGGCCACAAAACAATTCATCTCTGCAGTGCAGGGCAAAAGTAAAGGGGAATTTAATGTCAAATCAGTTAACCACAAACTGAAATTGAAAAAGCAAGCAGTATTGATAATGATGGTTCGCCCAAGTTCCTCCTATTAAGTGATATAATCCAGTGCATTCATTGCAATGTAATAATTACACAGTGCAGTCAGCTTGATCTCCTAGGCTAACACCACAGCAATCAATTGCAGCAATGTCTCCACCATTCTGTTTAGAACTACATTTTCTTAGCTGAGTCTGAACTTCTTAGAGAAAAATTTAATTTCAGTTATCATCTACTATAAGCTCTCTTTATCTACACAACTCGCTTTTTGTAGGGAACACAACTGCTCAGGAAATAAATATAGGCACAATACCATCATTATGTTAATGTACTTGGAAATTCCATTTGGAAACCATGTTTATTTGCCAGATCTCCAGACAACAATCAGTAGACTTTAAAACACACATGCATTTTGTGGTTTGCTTTTTTTTTAAAAAAAAAAAAAAAACAAGTGTGCAGGGTTTGGTAGCAAAGGGGAGGATAGTAAAAAGGAGAAAAGGAAACGAAGCAGATAATTCAGCTCTTCCAAGAACAGGATATTTTTTTCAGGAACAGATAAGGAAACAGCATGCGTATTCACAGAATCACAGAATCAGCCAGGTTGGAAGAGATCTCAGGGATCATCGAGTCCAACCGCTGCCCCTACACCACCCTGTATTAAATTGCTAATGGCAACTATTAAAAAAACACTATGTAATGGTACTAAAGGAATAACTGTTTGAAATTATAGGAATATTCCAGTAGACTAACATTATTCCTACTTCTGGGTATCCCTTCAAGTAGTTGAAAACTGATCCTTCATTTAACAAAAGTCAGACCTAGCCAGTTCTCTCCTGATCCTTTGTAGTTTTACCATGAGTTGCTCACATGACTAGTTCAAACATTTTTTTGTTCCATATCAGACCACAAAACCAAGACTTCTCAGTATTCCTGATGAAACTGGGGGAGATGAACAGACACAATGACCACCTTGGACAGGGATTTATTCCACTTAAATTCAGGCAGCTCCCTGATCAAGAAGTATTAGTGATTCCCATACCACCATAGGATACAGGGTCATCTCCCCATACAGACGTAAATCAGACCTCATGGCAGCAGCTCAGTGCAAGGGAGACCCTCACTAGAGCCACATCCACTTGGATGAATTTGGAACAAAACACCTTCAGTGCATCATAGCCATTGCTCTAAACCTAAGCCAGGTAACATCAAGACTCATGAGGTGGGACACCTCAGTAGATGCCTGCTGTGAGGCTAGTCACTTAAGGCTCTCTCTGTAAACACACAGAAAAGGACTTTTTTGAGGGTGTGGTGCATCTGATCTATTTTAGCTGTCTACTTTAATATAAGACAAGATAAATCTCAGAAGCTTCTGCTTCTCTTCACTGACTACAAAAGGAGGTTCAACAACCAACTCAAGTGTAAACAGCTGTATAAGAAAAATGTATTTGGTCAGATAAATGCACTGCCTCCTCCTTTCACTGCCTTTCCTTGTGTCATCCTGCATCCTACTGCAACTTTTCAAGAAAAGTTTTTCCCTATCACGTCCTCTTCTTTTTATTAAAGGACCAGTTATTTAACTGCCACCTCTGTCATCACTGATCCTTAACATCTCTTGAAATGAACAGGACAGGAAAAATATTATTTCAGACTGGCTAGGAATTCAAGAAGACTTTTTTGCATCAGTTAAATCTATTTCATGTTTCAAAACTGCTTAACATACATCAGTTAGATCAGTCTTCAGAGATTAATGAAAAGCTCTTAACCCACCATTGACTTATTGTTTACATCTATAATCCATCTTGAGGAAGAAACGTGAAAAAGAGCTACAGATAGGATACTTGAAATTTGCCGTGGAAGACCAGTGTGAAGGAGAAAAAAAAAACAGACAATGTAAGCACATAAAAGGGCAGTACTGTCAATTACAAATAATTTTTTAATGGACAATTCTTTCAATGTAAATAAAATAGTCACAAGACAAAGGCATACTGCCTCAGCTATTAAAGAGAATATGCACATATATGTAGCTTCACTGAGAGAGGTAGAGAAAGAGAATTGTTGAGCCTTCATCGTGATTGGCCATTATTGACTGGACAGAATTATTTCATTTTAAGATACTTATCAATTTTTGCAAAACTCTTCTTGAATAAGTCACTGCACTAGAAATCAGGGAAGAACTATTTAATCAAGGCCACTAGCCCAAACGCAGGTAAAACCCCAAATCAGTAATTTCTAAACTGAAGCATATTGATTAGCTAAAAATGAAGTTAATTACTCCTGAATGAATTACTACTGAAATGAAATTAATGCTACTGAGTACCTGCAAGACAGGAATATTCTTAAGTACATCTTGCTAATACGGTGATAACACGAGCTTATTCCCACTTCAGAGGTACTTATAGCTGAGTCCTACAGGGCATCCTTTTTTCCCCAGTTGCCTCAAAACATCAAAGGAGGTGCCGAATGTATGAATATCTCCTCCAAAGTGCCAGAGCAAATGTTACTAGGCAGGTTCTGGAGTCAAACAGTGACAGAATTAATAAAAGAGAAAAAATGCATTCAACGAGTAATCAGGTTACTCAGCCAGCTCTCAGCAGAGAATAATGCCAAACAAACTGTTTTACACCAGCTCTTGGGTGGATAGTCAGTGGCGATTATCAGTGGTCCAAATGGTCAATAAATCTATATGATGGATAGTAGATTTCTGTTCTCCCAACTGTGTACCAAACTATTAAAACATTTGGGCTTAGAATCTTGGCTGCTGTAAATCTCAATAGCTCTACTTAATCTCATAGAGGTGCACCCACTTAAACCCATAAAACAATCTGACCTCCTTCAGTTATGAGAGCTTGCCTGCATATCATTCAGGTCAGAAGTACTTGTCTGTATATTCTAGGTTTCTGCCTTTTAACAGCTGCACTTTGCCCTTTTAGCCAGAGGGAGTTAGCAAGTGAACGCAGAGCAATATATCATTTTTTTAATATGAATCATGTTTATGTCCCATCAGTCCAACAACACTTCCTTTTACACTAACAAGCCATTAAAATCTGTGTTAGAGGATCACTAATCTTTCAAGAGGTTACCACGTAGCTCATCCAATTCTAACACTTCTATGACAGAAGTGGGAATTTGGGAACAGAGGACGTTTCATTAAACAGAAAAGGAAACACACATGCAAAGAGAAATGCGTTGTCAAGACTTGGGAGTGCCTGTGTTGTTATTTCAGATATTTATACTGGAATAAAAGCTTTCACTCTGACCCCATTCTTTCCACTGTTTTGCCCTGCAATGACATCAGTCTTGAAACATGATTACTGTCTTAAAAATGCACAGTATCATAAGGTCAAAGATGGGGCACAGAAGCAAATGTTAATAGCAGTAACCCATCACAACAGCACCTTGTAAGAGGCATCTGCTGTGTATCTGCCAGGCAACGGGCATGGAGAGAGGAAGGTCCACTTTGGCAGAATCGGGAAAGCCCAGGTCATCAAGTGATGACTGGTAGACTTAGGTGGTGAAGCTGGTGCTCAGACTCTTTAATCTGAGTCTTAGCCACCTGGGAGAAAAATCTCTCTAGTGAAAACATGAAGCTCAGAGAGGTTATACAGCCCAAGAGTGCAGCAAGGGGAATGCATGCGCCTTCAGCAATTACAGCAGTGTGCAGTGAGAAAATTGAATCCTCTGCAGAGAAAAAGGTGGAATGCGCCCTTGCTTTCAGCAGAGGAAAGGGAGTTTTCGTCTCCTGCCCTCTCTTTGTCTTAATACCCGTTTGTGCCCTTGGTGACCTCAGCAGGCATATTTATCAACAGTCAGTGAAAAAACAGCCTCCGCATCACAGCATCCAACATCAAGTCATGTGCACTGAAACCCCCTTTCTCGATTGCGATCATTGCTGCTTCAGCTACATCTCGTCCTTTGAGATGGACCTTTATATTCTACCCCTTCTGTGAGACTGGCTGGAATTATTCACAATATACAAAAGGGTTCAGGATACCCAATCATGCAGTATGTAATATAAGAAAACTGAAAAATGGGTTTATCAACAATTCTCTGCTCTCTACAGTAACCTGTCAGCATTGCTACTCTGCAGCAAGCAACTGCAATAGGAGATAATGGGATGCTGTCTGCTCTGTGCATTGCTTGGACCCAATAAAATAGTGCTTCCTTTGTGAAGCTTCCTAGAGAAGATACCTAGACTGCAGAGATGAATTCTCTAAAGGGCCTGCCGAACATCAGCAGCATGAAACATTTGGAAAAACTGAAAAATAACTTAGTGATATCTTACTGCCTGTAGCTGACATATAATTTGGTGAGCTCTGCAGACCTATGTACAACAGAAACATCTGTATGTTTCCTGCTACTGCTATGCTAGCTTGGCTCTATCACTGTAGCAAAGTAACAAAACAAACACCGAATAGGAAAATTGACTGTGGCTGTTGTGGAGATTAATATATCATACATGGTATTCTCCCATAAACTTTCAATTCATGAATTATCCCTTAGCAGAGCATGCTTTTTGCAGTGGTCCAGTCATTACTCAAAGTTCTTGGTAAAATCACATCCAATAATCTATTCTGAATAGCAAATTAAGAATGTTCAAAACAGGAATGGTTTTGACTGGATGGTGAGCACACCTTCCACACCTTCCACACTTTCTCAGTTCCCAGACTACTTGAGTGCAACTCATTGCAGGCACTCATCAGAAGTAAATGGATGTTTAACTTCTCAAAACTCTCCGTAATTTTATGGCATGGCCTGATTTATGCAGAAGCAAAATCTCTCCATGTTATAGAATAGAGACAAAAAAGCATCACTTCAAAAGCCCCTGAATGCACTTTCCATATGGGCATGACAGTGAACAGTGAGGTAGAAAGAAGCATCTGTCCTGCTGCCATCTCTGTTTTCATGGATAAGGAAAGGCAAAATACAAGAATAGTAAATAGATCAAAATTCCCAGAAACTCATGAAGAAGAAAGGATGAGATTTATCTCAGAGAAAGAAAGAAAGAGAGAAAAAGAAAGAGGGAGAAAGGGAGAGAAAGGAGGGAGAGAAAGGAGGGAGAGAAAGGAGGGAGAGAAAGGAGGGAGAGAAAGGAGGGAGAGAAAGGAGGGAGAGAAAGGAGGGAGAGAAAGGAGGGAGAGAAAGGAGGGAGAGAAAGGAGGGAGAGAAAGGAGGGAGAGAAAGGAGGGAGAGAAAGGAGGGAGAGAAAGGAGGGAGAGAAAGGAGGGAGAGAAAGGAGGGAGAGAAAGGAGGGAGAGAAAGGAGGGAGAGAAAGGAGGGAGAGAAAGAAGGGAGAGAAAGGAAGAGAGGAAGAAAAGAAAGGAAGAAACAAGATGGGTTTATAATAAAGCCTATAAAATCAGAGTGGGATAAAAGAGGGTGGATTATACTTTCTGGTTCGGAGAACAGTGTTGTCAAACCTGGGGAGAGCACATCTTTCCTCATCGTGCAGTCAGGACATCTGAGAGAAGAGACCAGGGTTTCGGAGGCCCCTTCTGGTCAGTGTGGACATGGGAACAGCACACTGCTCTTTGCCTCCATCTCCAGGTAAAATCACAAGTCATTCTTTCTGCAAATGTCCTAGCAAAGGGACATTAAATGAATATATGTGCCTATTGGGAACCAGTCCTTTGCAGTAGTTGCCCAGTGGCTGTGGCTACATTATATTGCTGCTAAACAGCTCTAGTGAATCTTTGCCAGGTGCCCAAAACAATGAAAAGAATTTCATAGAATCATACAATCATAGAATGGTTTCAGTTGGAAGGGACCTTAAAGATCATCTAGTTCCAACCCCCCTGCCACAGGCAGGGACAGCTTTCCACTAGACCAGGTCGCTCAAAGCCCCATCCAATCTGGCCTTAAACACTGACAGGGAGGGGGCAGCCACAGCTTCTCTGGGCAACCTGTTCCAGTGTCTCACCACCCTCACAGGAAAGAATTTCTTCCTAATATCTAATCTAAATCTACCCTCTTTCAGTTTAAAACCATTCCGCCTCGTCCTGTCACTACATGCCCTTGTAAAAAGCCCCTCTCCCTCTTTCTTGTGGGCCCCCTTCAGGTACTGGAAGGCTGCTAGAAGGTCTCCCTGGAGCCTTCTCTTCTCCAGGCTGAACAAGCCCAACCCTCTCAGCCTGTCTTCATAGGAGAGGTGCTCCAGCCCTCTGATCATCTTCATGCCCCTCCTCTGGACTCGTTCCAACAGCTCCATGTCCTTCTTATGTTGGGGGCCCCAGAGCTGAACGTAGTACTCCAGGTGGGTTCTCACAAGAGCAGAGTAGAGTGGCAGAACCACCTCCCTCAACCTGCTGGCCACACTGCTTTTGATGCAGCTCAGGATATGGTTGGCCTTCTGGGTTGCAAGCGCACATTGCCGGCTCATGTTGAGCTTCTCGTCAACCATCACCCCCAGGTCCTTCTCCTCAGGGCTACTCTCAATCCATTCTCCACCCAGCCTGTATTTGTGCTTTTTTTTTGAAAAAAGCACCAACAAAATAAAATAAACCCCCAACACTGAGCAGATGCCAAAGAATTTTTTATTTTTTTATAAGAGACAAACAAGACTACTTTGAAAGCAGAAACACCTTCTCTTTCTTGGTTTATGCAGAAATATTTTCCACAAAGCAAGCAGGAATTTTTTATTGTAGACTTCAAGAGACCCTCTTTCCTCCCCACAAAGAAAGAAATCTTGACCCTTATATTACATTTGAGATGATTTAGAATGCCTAAAGCAGTTTTCCTGTAATTCCAGCAAATGGACTAACGGAGAGCCACAGCTGCTTCAAGCCCAGACACCTCCATTTACTCACCCACCTCACCTATTGGGACTGTTGCAGAAGAGGCTGGGTCTGTATTTGATGTACTGGCACAATACAGAAAATACTCCAACTTACAAAAAGTCATTAGATGTTTGTCAGAAGCATGTGACAAGCAGACTTGAGAGGCATGCAATAAATGAGCAGTCATTACATGTGAATGGAGTTAAAGCCAGAACAAACTATATGATCACCTAATCCAACCTCTTATATAATGCTTCCTATAATTCTTCTTCCAATTATTTAGGTGAAAGAAACACATCCACCAAGAAAGTGTCCAGATATTTAATATCCAAAAAGATGAAGAACCCACCACTCCTCATGGTAGTTTGTCCCAGCCACTCACCGCTTTTGTGGTCAGAAACACAAACCTTTAAATGAAGCTGGCTTTCACTCACAGGCTCCGATTCTTGCCTCTTCCCCGATTCACTGGTATTGATCCTCCTCTGAAGGTGTCTCCTTGTCACAGTTTTGAAAGCATGAGTAACATCCTGTCGTCACCTGCTTAACTACTGCAACATGTTTGAAATTGGAATCTAACAGTGAGCACAGGTGTTCAGTTTTACTCAAGAGCAAGCCACAGGGAGATAGACATTCAGAGCTCTGGCCACACGCACCATCAGGGCTCCCTGAAGGAAGGAGCTCTGAAACCCTTAAGTGGTGACCACCAGCACTAAGGGCTGTGCCTTCAGGAACCAACAGGCAGTTTTCACCCTGGGGTTTCCCTCCTACAGACACCCCTGGATTTTGCTGAAGAACAGACAGCCATGTTTCAAAGCACCATCCCTCACCCACTCACTATCAGAACCATGATGTATGAGACAAATGTGGCTTTGGGCAAGACTGCTAATTGGAAGCATGCAATTTTGTCAAATTTTCCTGCTTTTCACAGAAAAGATACCAACGAGGAACCTAAAGAGATAACAGCAACTGTACTGGACTGCAGAGAAGCATTAAAAGTACAAGATAGAGTCTGAAACCATCTACCTTCAAATTCATGATATTTATACCTTCTTCAACGATAATTATTCTCATAGTCCTCCAATAACTCTGCCAAAGCACTGCTGGATTATCCTGGTGTCATGTCTGGACACTAGTATTCCATCCTACTGCAATTCTTACTTATGCTTTTTTCTAATAATGCAGATAGAGCAGGTGTTCCTAGTTTATAAAATTCAGCAAATAACCGCATTTTTGAAGGGCGGGGGGAAGAAGAAGGGGGGGAAAGAGAAAGACCCACATCGCTGGGGGAAGCATGAGGAGGGAGAAGGGCGTGGGGGGCGGGGGAGAGAGAGAGAGAGAGACGAATGTTCATCTGTGCAGCAAACTTTAAAAATACAACAAAGTTTTAAAAAGGCACTTACATGTTTGCAAACTCCTAATCTTGACATCTTAGAGTCTCAATACAACAAATGTTAATAGAGTCAATTGCAGTCAAGTTTCTAAAATCCTTTTTGTGCTTCTTGAGAGACTTGTCTATGTCAGGCAGAGGTGAGTGTACTCTAAAATATGTCTGGGTAAAAATAGCACCATTAAATTCAGACTGAGATGCATTTAAACAAACGAGATAAGGGTTTTCGATGCTTCACTGTGTGGTTAGCAGTACTTTGATAACACAGCTTGTCTTTTCATAAGATGTCCATAAATCCATGGGCCCTGATGGGATGCACCCGCAGGTGCTGAGGGAGCTGGCGGAAGTCATTGTTAGGCCACTCTCCATCATCTTTGCTAAGTCGTGGGCAACGGGAGAGGTGCCTGAGGACTGGAGGAAAGCGAATGTCACTCCAGTCTTCAAAAAGGGCAAGAAGGAGGACCCGGGTAACTATAGACCGGTCAGACCTCACCGCCATCCCCGGAAAGGTGATGGAACAACTTGTCCTTGGTGCTGTCTCTAGACACATCAAGGATAGGGGGATCATTAGGGGCACTCAGCATGGCTTCACCAACGGGAAGTCATGCTTAACCAACTTGATAGCCTTTTATGAGGACGTAACCCGGTGGATAGATGGTGATAAAGCTGTGGATGTGGTCTATCTCGATTTTAGTAAAGCGTTTGACACGGTCTCCCACAGCATCCTTGCAGCTAAACTGAGGAAGTGTGGTCTGGATGATCGGGTAGTGAGGTGGATTGTGAACTGGCTGAAGGAAAGAAGCCAGAGAGTGGTGGTCAATGGGACAGAGTCCAGTTGGAGGCCTGTGTCTAGCGGAGTCCCTCAAGGGTCGGTACTGGGACCAGTACTATTCAATATATTCATTAATGACTTGGATGAGGGAATAGAGTGCACTGTCAGCAAGTTCGCTCATGACACAAAACTGGGAGGAGTGGCTGACACAACGGAAGGCTGCACAGCCATTCAGAGGGACGTAGACAGGCTGGAGAGTTGGGCGGGGAGAAACTTAATGAAATATAACAAGGGCAAGTGTAGAGTCCTGCATCTGGGCAAGAACAACCCCATGTACCAGTACAAGTTGGGGGCAGACCTGTTGGAGACCAGCATAGGGGAAAGGGACCTGGGGGTCCTAGTGGACAGCAGGATGACCATGAGCCAGCAGTGTGCCCTTGTGGCCAAGAAGGCCAATGGCATCCTGGGGTGTATTAGAAGGGGTGTGGTTAGCAGGTCAAGAGAGGTTCTCCTCCCTCTCTACTCTGCCCTGGTGAGGCCGCATCTGGAATACTGTGTCCAGTTCTGGGCCCCTCAGTTCAAGAAGGACAGGGAACTGCTAGAGAGAGTCCAGCACAGAGCCACGAAGATGATTAAGGGAGTGGAACATCTCCCTTATGAGGAGAGGCTGAGGGAGCTGGGTCTCTTTAGCTTAGAGAAGAGGAGACTGAGGGGTGACCTCCTTAATGTTTATAAATATGTAAAGGGCAAGTGTCATGAGGATGGAGCCAGGCTCTTCTCAGTGACATCCCTTGACAGGACAAGGGGCAATGGGTGCAAGCTGGAACACAGGAGGTTCCACTTAAATATGAGGAAAAACTTCTTTACAGTGAGGGTGACCGAACACTGGAACAGGCTGCCCAGAGAAGGTTGTGGAGTCTCCTTCTCTGGAGACATTCAAAACCCGCCTGGATGCGTTCCTGTGTGATATGGTCTAGGTAATCCTGCTCCGGCAGGGGGATTGGACTAGATGATCTTTCGAGGTCCCTTCCAATCCCTAACATTCTGTGATTCTGTGATTCTGTGATTCTATGTACCATGATCTCTTAACAGCCATAAATAATCAAAGACTCTTGCAGTCCCTAAGGCAGATAGATCTGACTCAACAGATATGTAACAGCTTTTCTAAACACAGCCCAGGAACATGGTGTTAGACACATTTAGCTGACTGTAGAATTAAAAAAAAAACTTCCTTTGACCAAGGTAAAAGCAATATTTATCATGCTGGCTATTTATTCCTAGTAAGAAAATAGGATTCTCTATATGAACACCACACAAAAAGTCTGACGCCAAGCCTATTAAGAAGTAATAGAAGAATTTCTGCTGTCATCAACAAGCTTCAAATCACACCTAAATTACTTTTGAAGTGCTTGATGAGCTTCAGCCTGAAATTCTTACAGAAAGAGAGAGCATGAGTACAGCTTTTATAAATATATACAAAAGAGCATAAGCTCTTTAAACTTTTTGGCCAAAATATTCTAATTAGTCTCTTATGCAAGTTGCAGTGCTGCCTTTCCAAAGAGTTTCTAAAATATCAGAAATTCTATTAATCAGAGACTTTTCTGGAGATCTTCCAAAGCAAAGGCAACATTAATACACACTGTGACTATACTGATAAGACTATCACTACGAACAATCGTTCTCCATACTCATATGATTCCTGGACTCCTCCTAGGCCCTCAATAAAGAGCTATATAATGACATAACTCCCAAAGGGAAGTCGTATAGGCTATCCTCCTGTCCCTGGGCACAATCACTTCTGCCTAAATCATTCCTGATCATTGTTTATCTACCATGTTTTTAAAAACCTCAGTGATGGAGATTTCACAGCTTCCCCAAGCAATCTATTTCAGTGCTCAACTTCCCTCACCATTAAAAACATTTTCTGTTTCCTAACTGAAATCTCTCACACTGCTGTATCTGTCCATTCATTTTCTTCTGCCCAAGTCCACTGTGAACTATTTCTTTCCAACCTCTTTGCTGCAATATTTTCCATATTTAAGAGTATCACATCTCCCCTCTATTTTAGCTTCTCTAGACTAAAACAATACAACTGATGGCTGTTTCTTGGGATTTTTTTCTTTAAATGTCCATATCTAGTTCATATACTAATTTTATCTACCAGATAGTAATTACCATACTTGTTTATATTGGATTGATTAGCTTGATATTCATACCATGTGTGTCTTATCAATAATTTTTAGAGATATCCAGCATCCAAAATTATTTGAAGAGATCCATTTATATTTTTGAACTGATAAATAGTAATAATAAAAAAAAAAAAGCTGCCAGCAACAAAGAAATGGAAACATAGTTTGTTGATGTTAATGGGATCAAACACCCATTTTTAATCTCTTTACAAGCTTCTTCCTGATGAAGAATTATACTTGTTTTAGAGCAGGAGACAGACAAAGATGCCATATCACCAAAGGCACATAATCAATTTACCAGCACATCAGCTCCGCATCAGATGAACCCATAATAAATGGGGGGAGGGAACCCAACCCAAATCACACACATATTTGGGGTGCTAAAGCATAAAATAGGTCACAGGGAATGTCTGAGCCTATAATTCAATTCAGTTGTACTGTCAAGGTCAAGCAATGAGATATCAATAAAACACCTTAAATGGTGGTTAGACAGCTTGAACTTGACTTACCACAGCCTTTAAAAAAGTAGATTCAGATTACCATACTGTAAACATATCTGAATACTTTAGATTTTTTCCAGTTTCATTATAAAAAATTTCCAGGTAAAAGACACAGTATCTTATTTCTTAAAAACCTGTATCGTGTTGCATTTTTTGCAAGTTTATTAGACAAATGCCCTAATCTATCTGAAATAAGATAAATGGTAAGTAAATCTAGTCTGATTGTATACGAATGTAATACACATGTGGGGGGGTGTGTGTATATGTGACATGTTTGGGTACAGGATGTGTTAACTCTGCATCAATAAGAACAGATTAGCCATAAGTAAAATAAAGCAAATACAAACTCTGGAGCTTACTCCCAGCCTCAGTGAAGGTTGCCTTGCACCACTACATCACACCAAAGAACAAATTTAGCTCTCTCATTACATGAACATGTTTGGAGGAAGGAGAAATCGTCCTGAATCACAGAATCACAGAATCACAGAATGTTAGGGATTGGAAGGGACCTCGAAAGATCATCTAGTCCAATCCCCCTGCCGGAGCAGGATTGCCTAGACCATATCACACAGGAACGCGTCCAGGCGGGTTTTGAATGTCTCCAGAGAAGGAGACTCCACAACCTCTCTGGGCAGCCTGTTCCAGTGTTCAGTCACCCTTACCGTAAAGAAGTTTTTCCTCATATTTAAGTGGAACCTCCTGTGTTCCAGCTTGCACCCATTGCCCCTTGTCCTGTCAAGGGATGTCACTGAGAAGAGCCTGGCTCCATCCTCATGACACTTGCCCTTTACATATTTATAAACATTAAGGAGGTCACCCCTCAGTCTCCTCTTCTCCAAGCTAAAGAGACCCAGCTCCCTCAGCCTCTCCTCAGAAGGGAGATGTTCCACTCCCTTAATTATCTTTGTGGCTCTGCGCTGGACTCTCTCTAGCAGTTTCCTGTCCTTCTTGAACTGAGGGGCCCAGAACTGGACACAGTATTCCAGATGCGGCCTCACCAGGGCAGAGTAGAGGGGGAGGAGAACCTCTCTTGACCTGCTAACCACACCCCTTCTAATACACCCCAGGATGCCATTGGCCTTCTTGGCCACAAGGGCACACTGCTGGCTCATGGTCATCCTGTTGTCCACTAGGACCCCCAGGTCCCTTTCCCCTATGCTGGTCTCCAACAGGTCTGCCCCCAACTTGTACTGGTACATGGGGTTGTTCTTGCCCAGATGCAGGACTCTACATTTGCCCTTATTATATTTCATTAAATTACTCCCCGCCCAACTCTCCAGCCTGTCCAGGTCTCTCTGAATGGCTGCGCAGCCTTCCATTGTGTCAGCCACTCCTCCCAGTTTGGTGTCATCAGCGAACTTGCTGACAGTGCACTCTATTCCCTCATCCAAGTCATTAATGAATATATTGAATAGTACTGGTCCCAGTACCGACCCTTGAGGGACTCCGCTAGACACAGGCCTCCAACTGGACTCTGTCCCATTGACCACCACTCTCTGGCTTCTTTCCTTCAGCCAGTTCACTATCCACCTCACTACCCGATCATCCAGACCACACTTCCTCAGTTTAGCTGCAAGGATGCTGTGGGAGACAGTGTCAAACGCTTTACTGAAATCAAGATAGACCACATCCACAGCTTTACCATCATCTATCCACCGGGTTACGTCCTCATAAAAGGCTATCAAGTTGGTTGAGCATGACTTCCCCTTGGTGAAGCCATGCTGAGTGCCCCTAATGATCCCCCTATCCTTGATGTGTCTAGAGACAGCACCAAGGACAAGTTGTTCCATTACCTTTCCGGGGATGGAGGTGAGGTCTGACCGGTCTATAGTTACCCGGGTCCTCCTTCTTGCCCTTTTTGAAGACTGGAGTGACATTCGCTTTCCTCCAGTCCTCAGGCACCTCTCCCGTTGCCCACGACTTAGCAAAGATGATGGAGAGTGGCTTATCAATGACTTCCGCCAGCTCCCTCAGCACCCGTGGGTGCATCCCATCAGGGCCCATGGATTTATGGACGTCCAGATTGCTTAATTGGTCCCTGACCCAGCCCTCATCTACCAAGACAGATTCCTCCTCTATCCTGACTTTTTCTGGGGCCTCAGGGGTCCGGGGCTCCTCAGGACAGCCTCCAGCAGTATAGACAGAGGCAAAGAAGGCATTCAGTAACTCCGCCTTCTCTTTACCCTCTGTCTCCAGGGCCCCCACCTCATTCATCAGTGGGCCTACATTGCCTCTAGCGTTGGTTTTACCTGCAATGTATTTGAAGAAGCCCTTTCTGTTGTCCTTGACCTCTCTTGCAAGGTTTAATTCCAAAGAGGCCTTAGCTTTCCTAGTTGCCTCCCTACATCCTCTGACAACAGACTTATATTCCTCCCAAGTGGCCAGCCCCTCCTTCCATGATCTGTACACCCTCTTCTTCCACTTGAGTTTGCCCAGCAGTTCCCTGTTTAACCATGCAGGTCTCCTGCTACCCTTCCTTGACTTCCTACCTGTTGGGTTGCTCTGATCTTGAGCTCGGAAGAAGCAGTCCTTGAATGCTAACCAACTATCTTGGGCCCCCTTACCTTCTAGTACCCTGTCCCATGGGATTGCCCCTAGCAATTGCTTGAAAAGGCCAAAGTTGGCCCTCCTGAAGTCCAGGATTGTGATTCTGCTAGCTATTCTGGTCCTGCCACATGAGATCCTGAACTCTACCATCTCATGGTCACTACAACCAAGGCTGCCCTCAACCTTTGCCTCTTCAACCAGACCCTCCTTGTTAGTAAGGATAAGATCCAGCAGCGCTCCTCTCCTAGTTGGCTCATCCACCATTTGCATCATAAAGTTATCATCAATGCACTGGAGGAACCTCCTGGACTGGGGATGGCTGGCTGAGTAGGCCTCCCAGCAAATATCAGGGTAGTTGAAATCCCCCACAACAACCAGGCCCTGTAATTGCGAGACTGCTCTCAGCTGCCTGTAGAAGGCCTCATCACCCTCCTCATCCTGATCCGGTGGCCTGTAATAGACACCCACAACAGTATCACCCCTGCCAGCCTGCCCCTTAATTCGCACCCACAAACTCTCAACTCGCTCCTGATCCGCCCCTGGACAGAACTCAATACATTCTAGCTGCTCACTCACATAAAGAGCAACTCCACCACCTCTCCTTAGAGACCTGTCTTTCCTGAACAAGACATATCCATCCATGACCACATTCCAGTCATGCGAGGCATCCCACCAAGTCTCTGTAATTGCCACTAAATCATAGCCCCCCGACCGAACGTGGATTTCTAACTCCTCCTGTTTATTCCCCATGCTGCGTGCATTGGTGTACAGGCATTTCAGGGAGCGAGCTGAGCACGCCGATTTCACCCCAGGGGGATGGGAGGCCTCCTGGTCTACCTCAACACTAGAGCGTTGCCCCAGTGGTGCAAGCCCAGCTACTACCCCATCCCCCTTCGAATCTAGTTTAAAGCTCTCCAAATGAGCCCTGCTAATTCCTGTCCCAGAACCCTTTTGTCCCTACGACATAAGCCTTTCCCATGTATTACCGTCACGCCTGGTGTCTTATAAAACCAGCCATTATCAAAGAACCCAAAGCCCTGCCTGTAACACCAGTCTCGTAGCCAGGCATTAATAGAGAGAATCCTACTATTCCATCCCACGTCATCACCTGAAAATGGAAGGAGGGAGGAGAAAACAACTTGTGCCCCAGACTCTTTCACCAACCGTCCTAGGGCCTTGTAGTCTTTCTTCATCCCCCTCAGACTACACGATGCAGCTTCTTCCCCACCTGTCTGGAAGATCAGCAGGGGGTAGTAGTCTGTGGCCTTCACCAGGTTGGGGAGTTGCCTGGTGATATCCCTGATTCGGGCTCCAGGCAGGCTGCAGACCTCCCTGTGATGGGGGTCAGCTCTGCATATTGGGCCCTCAGATCCCTTTAGGAAGGAGTCTCCAACCACTAAAACTCTTCTCTTCTTCCTTGTGGAGGAGGTAGCTATACACCTGTCAGGTTTTTCTGACTGTGGTGGGACCTCTGATATAGGTTGCCTCTCCACCACATCCCCATTGGACCGGCTGTATTCCACTAGGGCTTCATATCTATTGCTCAGAGGCACCTGTGGAGGCAAGGTAGGCAAGGAGGACACTCGCCTTTTGCCATGGCCATAGACTTGCCTCCACTCACTCCTCTCCTCTAGGTTATTGTTTTCCACCTGAGAGGGGCAGAGTACAGTTGTCCCTCGACCCTGGGAGCTCTCTGGCAGGTGCTCCCATTTTTATTGCAGGGAGGGCAAAGCCTGCCTCCACCAGTCTATCTCCATTTCAGCCTCCCGAATGCTCCTAAGCCTTTCTACTTCGGCTTGAAGCCTTTCAACCTGGCTTTGCAGCTGTGCCGCTCGGCCGAGCAGATCATCTACCTGCTCACAGCGCACACAGCCCCCTGACACCACAGAGACGCTGTAGCATTCCCTGCAGCCGGCAACCTGCACCATTGCCTCCTTCCGTGGGAGCTCTGTCTGGGTTCCCACATCCATTTTGGTCTTCTTCCGCCGGGTAGATACCATTGTTCTTTCACTGAGCTGGGAAATACCTGTTGGTGACACCCCTGGTTCACAGCTCCTTGGCGCCTTCCTCGCCTTGTGCACTGGGAGGGAGTCAGCGCCCTCCCCAACGAGCTGCAAACGACTGCAACCTCTCCTGCCCTGGGACACACCCAGTCACTGCTGACTCACACAGTCACTGCTGAGTCTCTCTCTCCCTTCTAGCCAGGGACTAGTCTCTGCCCTCCAGGAGGCTCTTTATCACCCGATCAATCAATCAATCAATCACCCAATCAACAGGGGGTGGTGCGTTTAAATCGCTTAAATTGCCCGCGGTGCCTCTGGCTATGCCCTCTCCTCTCCTGATTTGTTGCCGGGAACCTCTGGGTCTGGGGTGGGGGGGAAGCAGCTCGGGGCTGCTGCTCCACGGGGGTCACGAGTACAAAAACCGCCCGGTTACAGACCGATGCTGCCCTCGCCCCTGCACTAACCTCAAGTCGCTGTCGCTGCTGCCGCCGCTGTCAGCTCAATGTTGTTGCCCTACATCTTGAGAGCCTGGAGGTTTGTTTGTGTGGCTCCCTAAGACTGGGCAACTGCTGCACTACCAGTCAGTTGCCTGAATCAGGGCTGTTCTGTGGAACTCATCACTTGATGAATACTTAAGTGTTTCTACTGAAATCAAACAGCATAAGGCTTTAGGCGTGTGACACACTGTACAACTTGAAGCTTTTCTTCTTTGCTTCTTGGCAGTAACTAAATTCAGTTTGGCATTTTCCCTGAAGACGTAAGGTTGGAGCCAAAAAAGGGCCAGAGTAGCGAGTGAAGGAGAATAAGAGAGAAGGGACAAAGTTGAGACAGAGTCAAGGACAGAAACCTGGAGAGCTTTGGTTGTGGAGGAGCAGATGGATACAGTGATGCCAGAAACCTCCTTTCAGGAAGCATTAGTGGGAAACAACAGTGGGAAAAGGAAGGTGGTTAACCTGATTTTCATAGCTCTGACACAAGTTAAGTAAACAATTGTGCCATGGCTGTTATCCCACCCATGACTGGCAACTGCTGTAAGCTACCACCTGCTTTGACTGTGTTCAGAGCTACTCCTGGCAATTGAAATGCATATGGTGTTTTTGTTCACTCCAATAAAGAACTGATACAGGACTCCGAGCTGTGTCCCACTTGAATATAAAAACAGGGCCTTGCCCTAGAAAAGTTTCAAAGTCTAAAGACAAAACCAGATTAGTTGCTTCCCAGGTCTTCCCAAGGCTGAAAAGAAACTCAGGTCATCAGATGTATCCCCTCCTATTACAACAGAAACAGTTCTGTACAAACAACAGAAAACCCTTTTCATATTTGAGGACCAAAAGCGGTTTAGTTCCTTCTCCTCCCCCAATATATTTATATACAGCACTCCTAGATCCTCAAAGCTCTTGTTTTACTGGGTTAAAATATATGCTGGTTTAGTAAGTTAAAAATTTTGCTGTCTCTGCTGAAGTACTTCCCTCAATGACTCTTACCATCAGTTTTGTCTTATTCACAGCTTATTCTGTGATCAATTTACATATGCTAGCCAATCTCCTTCTTAGTTGCTTGAACCTGTGCTTCACTTTTGTAAAGAATACACCAGTAGTATATGATACTCTACAGTTACCAAAAAAAAAAAGACACACTGCCCTTGAGCACCATGTAATGTCACTCTGAGAGATAACAAAAACAAATGGGAATCCACCTTCTCCACAAAAGCAGTCTCCTTTTAAAATTAATCTGTGATGAAGTTTCAGTCACGTCAACTCAAGCACACTCACACTTTCCAGCTTTGACTTTGCCAGCTAACTTTCCTAGTGTCCCTTTACATGCTGGGTCACTGCTAAGACTAAAGCCATCTTAACTTAGTAGGTGCGCACACAGATGAAGCACGTAGGGGCACATCTACCATGGCGAGGGACGTTAATAATAGTATGCATTCATAAAAAGGACATAAAGCATTGTGCCTCTCTAGCCTAACTTCTAAAGGTGCCACCTAATGGCAAAAAACATCCAGAGCAGAAAATCTTCCTGCAGATCTCCCAAGAACTGTCATCCTTCTCTTTCCTCTTTCTTGAATGATTGATTGATAGGAATAAAATGATCTCATGACAGTAAAGGTTTTGAAGAAGCAAAAAGCTGCATAAGTGAATTTTCCAAAAGCAACTAAGATGCCTAAATTTCACATAATTTCAGTTGAAACTATCTTCTTGTTATCTTTTGAAAAATCTTACCCATTATCAGTCTACCCAAAGCTGTACAGCAACGAAATATCTGAGCTGTTCCTTAACGTATGCTTCAAATATAAATTGGTTTTAACATGGTGAAGAGAGATACTGCTTTTAAAGTCATACACTTTTTTAAAGTGGAAAGAATTCCTGTGAATTCTTTCATTTTTATAAGGGAGCCCAACTGACACAGTAAATATCTTTCTGTTGAAGATGTCCTGTAAGCCACACCTTCACTGCTCTCTCTAGGTAATATTACCTCCAGTGTCACAAGGTCTATACACTATCTCAGTAACCTGTGTGTGTAAGTACGCAGAATTTTTTGTTGATAGAATGACAGACAGGTGGCTACAAAAAAAAAAAAAAGAAAATCACTCATTTTCTATTTCTGTAAATTGTGGTTCTGACTCACCTACCCCCAAAAGCAAAGGCCCTTAGACTAAAGCCCAAGGGACTTCTTACAAGCTGCTGCCAGTCTATACCAAATGCAGACTGGACACGTGCCTTGGACACCCTTTGTCTGGAACAGGTTCTTTGAGTTCAAGAGACACAGGACAGGGTTTCCTGGAAACACCACACACTCTCTGCACTCCTCAAGCTCCTTTTTCTTGCTACAAATAAACAAAAAGGCTCACTAAAGAGCAGTAGCATGATGTGACTAAGGAAAAGTTGTTTGCTTCAAATGAAAAAAATTATTTCCTGTGGTGGACACCAAGCGCTCTTATTTGTGCTGTTCTGGACAAAAACACTGACTGTGCCTAGGCTTGAACATTATTATAGGAAGAACTCTGACTTTCAAAATTACTCCTTTATTAAGGCTGATCAAATCCTGAGAAGAAGTTATTTTAAACACTTTGGCCAGAGAGGAAAAATTATTTGAGACTAGGTCATGTTTTTGAGAAACAGATGCCTGCCAGAGCTGACTAAACCTCATTCATTTCTTCAGCAAGAGCTAATGCAGGCTAGAGGAGAGGCAACACCTTTGTGCTACAGGTGTAGGAGAGGAAAGAAATCACAGGCTCATCCTTTGCTGGAGCCGTCCTGCTTCCTCAGCCTGGGAGAAAGCACACGGTGAAGTCGGGTCTCACCTGGCCGTGGATCACTTGCTGAATGCCCAGCCCCACATAGAGAATGTCCTTGTGAGTGCAGGAACTTCAGCTGTGTCACATGAAGGTATGGGACACTTGACAACACCAGTATTTGCCTAGCACAGCAAATCCTAAAATAAATCACGTTCTTCCAGGCACACAAAATGACTGGTATGATTTCCACTGACACGCCATAGTACGGACTCTTTGCCTTCCCTTCAAAAGCTAAATTAGTTCAGGAGTGACACTTAAAACATACCAAGGAGTCCCCTAATTTTAATTTGTCAAGATAGTAACTTTCAGAGTTACCACAGGCACATTACACAGCTGTGAACATCAGAAAGCAAAGGGTTTACTCCATCTTGACCTGATGTCCCTGAATTGCTCTCTATTGGAGTGCCTCCTGCTCTGGGTAAAACCCATACGAAGATCCCTATTAACTAATACCTGCACAAAAAGAAATATTGCAAAGGGGAGCTACATCACCATCACCAAACCTTCGAGATAGAGCAGTTCCTTGCCTTTCTGTAAATACAAAGTCCCTAAAGGGCTTCAGGCCTTAAAAGCCAGGCCGTGCTACAACATCTCTTTTACAATAGCAAAACTCAGAGTGACTAGATAAAACAGCACAAGAATAGAGGGGATATAAACAACCCTTACCTCTCACCAATTACATCCTTTCTTTCAGGCTTCTCTCAGCTCAGCAGCTTCCTCACTTGCAGTCAGTCATCTTCCAAACCCACAGAGAGTATGTCTTTGTTCCCATCATGTCTGAGGTCCAGCTCCATACTTAATGCTTGTCCTCTTTGTAAGCTCTCCATCACCGCTATATTGCCTGAAGCGGAAAAACACCTTCCCAGGGCTCACTCAGATTGCATTAATTTCATTTTCCACTGAGTGGTTCTCAGGGAAGAACTTCTCCTATCTGAGACTTCATCTGGCTTGGAGAGCAGCAGCCAGGACCAGGTAAATGAGTAGATTTCCTCTCTTTCCCCTAGCTACATCCTAAAAAAAAAAAAAAAGATGAGACTGGCAGTAATGTATTGGGTTTACATAGCAAGGTGTTGGCAGCAGGTTGCTTCAGGGTCCTCTGTGAGGAGAGATTGGGGCTTCCGGGTGCCACAGAGAGTCGGATCCAGCTGGCTCCAACAGACTCACCTCAGGGCATGGCTGAGCCCTTCAGCTGTGGGGCACCTCTGGGAGACCGTGTTTAAACTGCATGGTAATGTGAGGAGAAAAAGTGTGAGAAACAACTGTATGAAGAGCAGGGTCAGAGAAGAAGGGGGTGGAGAAGGTACTCCAGGCTCTGGAGCGGAGATTCCCCTGCTGCCCAGGGAGAGACCACAGTGGAGCTGATATCCACACTGCAGCCCCAGGAGGGTCCACGGTGGAGCTGATATCCACACTGCAGCCTAGAGAGAGACCACGGTGGAGCAGGTATTCTGCATCACTTTTTGAAGAGTGCATATGTAGGGCTATCAATCATAGCAAATTCTGAGTAGCCACTTCTTTTAGTGGAGTTAAGTGTTTTGCAATGGTCAATGGCTTTCATTAAGATCAGCTCTAGTTCAACATAAAACAGGCAAAGTGTTAGTCTGAACTATAACAGAAACACAGAATAACTAAAGACGGTGTAAGCATGTGTAACATAGGGTCCCTTATATCACTCACAGTCTGCTAGGACATTTCACTGAACTTCACCCTTCCATGCTTATAGCTGAGTTATGTCCAAGACTCATTTCACGGTCAGTAGAAAAAAAAAAAGCGCCCTTCTAGGATATGATTAATTTCATCCTAAATCAATGTCTGAAGCAGGTCAAATGAATGATCCCTAAAAGCACCTGTTTCTCTCCACTGGCTCAAAAGGAAGCCTAACTCAGAAGGTGAGAAATTTGCATCATACACACTGAAAAGAGATGAGGTGAGTCTCACCTCTAACGACTGCTTGATCCATTCTGTGCTGGCTTATCAATACTTCTAACAGATGCATAATGCAATACATTAAGGGTCTCTAGCACAACACACAAAAATGAGCATTTGTACTACACTAGGTCATAAAAGATGTGGTCCACTGAAATGTTTTGCAAAAAAACCCCGACTTCAGAGTTTATCATTTGATTCACAAATGTTCAATGGCCTCTAAAGAAGACCTGCACACCTAGTGAGGCATTTAGTACAAGTAAGATAAGAAAATATGAAAATATTGATCGGCAGTAAGGGAAAATACATTCAGAAGTCACCCAAGGACTAAGAAGCCCCAACTTGGTATCACAGAAACACAAGACCTCAGCTTCGCAGACCATATTGGAATTGAAACTGAGTGATCAGGCATTCCTAATGTGATTAAGAGACCTGATCTCATGGCTTTTAAAAAGTAATTGAGTTGAGTCAGAATAGGATTTGAGTGGTTTTGATACTTTATACATCACAGGTGAGCAAATCATCACCCATGAGAGGTACCTTAACCCTGAACTATATGGGATTTGAATCAGGTTTCAACTCTGAGGAAGGACTTTGTTTCAAAGCGAATCCCAAACTCTTATTTGCACTCTCTCTGTCCTTGGGTGACAGACTGGGGCGAGGCAGCTTTCCATTTAACGTAGTCCAGTCTAATCCACTGAGCCCTACACTGCACCTGTCCTAGTGTTACTTCAACACCTCCAAGTGATATGTGGTGCAACGTGACTAGTATTTATCATGACAGTCTTTTTATAATAACCTTCCTATGTTAAACCAGTATCTTTTCTCAATACTTTCTGAGTAACATGAGGATGTCACATTTGGCTTTGCGAAACATGACTTTTATGCACTTCCTTTCTATGCACTGACATTTCTGGAAGAGGACTGCCTCAAAAAATCAAAGCAGGAGGATTGGAAACACCATAGATGTTAAATTGCCAACGAGTTTAGGGTTCTGAGTCTCATCTAGAGAGTATTCTAATTCTGTACATTAGTTGCATCGTATTACCTGATCAGCAATCTCATTGATTCCAATAATAATAAAAAGAATGATAGAAAGACATTAAATGAGATTCCACTGCGCAGGAATTAAAGGAGCGCTGCACCAGCTCTCATGACACAGTTTACCCCAGAGCCATCGGAATCATAAAAAATTGGCTTACATAGTTTGGCAACACTTAGATTCAACCATGACTTGGAGAAGTTACCAAGATATTCTTAAGATACCAGTTTTGTCTTATCGTTACTGACTGAGAGTTATGATTTTCTGAGAATTTGAGGAGTTTTAAAAAGAATCTTTATAATGAATTACTGGGAACAATCTTTAGTAAAGTCTGCCCGGGATTTGATGCAATAAATGGTAATATTTCAGTGAATAAATTCAGAATAGCAGAAATATGCATCTTTATGTGAATCTATAGGTAATTCCAGGGATAATGGATGTTTTCTAGGTAAGACAGAGAAATGTTTTGTGTTGAAGGCCTCAGGTGAAAATCCACAGAGACAGAGTGCAGAACGTCCCAGCTGTGCGTGTGACAACACATGACCTGGTGGTGAGGTCTGCCTGGAGCCCGGGTACCACAGGCTGACCTCTGGCTCCTGCCTCATCCTGCTGCCCCAAGGCCATGGCTCCTGGCTCACACCCCACCTGTTTTCATACTGCTCTGTGATTGGCTGGTTTCTGGGTCTTGAAGGCGTTATGATTTTCTGAGAATTTGAGGAGTTTTAAAAAGAATCTTTATAATGAATTACTGGGAACAATCTTTAGTAAAGTCTGCCCGGGATTTGATGCAATAAATGGTAATATTTCAGTGAATAAATTCAGAATAGCAGAAATATGCATCTTTATGTGAATCTATAGGTAATTCCAGGGATAATGGATGTTTTCTAGGTAAGACAGAGAAATGTTTTGTGTTGAAGGCCTCAGGTGAAAATCCACAGAGACAGAGTGCAGAACGTCCCAGCTGTGCGTGTGACAACACATGACCTGGTGGTGAGGTCTGCCTGGAGCCCGGGTACCACAGGCTGACCTCTGGCTCCTGCCTCATCCTGCTGCCCCAAGGCCATGGCTCCTGGCTCACACCCCACCTGTTTTCATACTGCTCTGTGATTGGCTGGTTTCTGGGTCTTGAAGGCGTCATACCCACATGATCTCAGAGCAGCCTCTGATTGGCTCCCCACTTCCTTCCCATAAGAAAGATACAGGTCCACTTTCTATATGCATATATATATAAAGAGATATACATCTCTTCACATATAAGAAGATATAGAAATTCAATGTAATAAGGAGAATAAGGAAAAGGCCCAGGAGGTTTCCCCCAAAAGAGCACCCAAAACAGAACCAGCACCCAATGGTTCCTGAATGAGAGCATTTTATTGCAAGGTCACTTTGACAAAGACAGGGGAGGTGGCATGAGGTTCCACTTCTTCGCAGCTGTGGGGAGCATGCAGCTGCCTGTGGGACAATGGAACAATGGAACGCTGCAGAGTGGGGCCTTGTGACCATCCTTGTCCTTAGAGCAATGGCTTTGTTGAAATATGAAAAAATCTCTGGTTGAGGGGCTGTGGAGGGAGGGGCTGGGAGGGCGTCATGGTCTGCTGCAGTGCCTGTGTGGGCCTGCGGCTGAAAAAGAAAGGATAAGAAAGAAAGGGAGAATCCACACTGGCTCACCATGGGCAAGAGCTGCCCAGGGCTCTGCTAGACTCTTGGATCCTTAATTTTGTGTCAAGGTTCTTGTAGAAGGTAAGGAGTCTCTGGCTGTGTGGTTGAGGACAGGAGTATGCCATGGTGTGGTTCTGTCTCTCTCTGGGCTATCATCAGCTCTAAAAGGCAAGATAACAAACAAGGGAAGCAGCCACCCTGTCTCACCATGGGCAAGTCCTGCCCAGGGCTCTGGTAGAGTCCTGATTCCTTAACCTTGTGGCAGGGTCCCTGTAGAAGGTAGGGAATCTCTGTCTGTCTGGCTGAGGACAGGAGTGCACTGTGATCTGGTCCTGTCTCTGTCTGGGCCAGAGGCTCAAAAAGGCAAGATAACAAGAAACAAAAGGAGCATCCACCCTGGTTCACCATGGGCAATCCCTGCCCAGGGCTCTGCTAGACGTTTGATTCCTGAAGTTTCTGTCAGGGTCCTTGTAGAAGGTAGGGAATCTCTGTCTGTGTGGCTGAGGACAGGAGTGCGCCGTGGTCTGGTCCTGTCTCTGTCTGGGCCAGCGGCTCTAAAAAGCAAGGTAAAAACAAAGGGAGCAGCCACCCTGGCTCACCAATTTGCAAGCCCTGTCCAGGGCTCTTCTAGACTATAGATCCCTTAACTTTGTGTCAGGGTCCTTGTAGAAGGTAGAGAATTTCTGGCTGCGTGGTTGAGGACAGGAGTGCAAAGAAGTCTGGTCCTGTCCCTGTGTGGACCTGCGACTGCAAACGATAATATCAAAAAAGGGAGCAGCCACCGTGGCTCACCTTGGACAACCCTGCCCAAAACTCTGCTAGACTCTTGAATACTTAACTTTGTATCACAGTCCTTGTAGAAGGTAGAGAATCTCTGGCTTTGTGGCTGAAGACAAGAGTGCACAGTGGTCTCGTCCATTCCCTGTCTGGGCCAGTGGCTGTAAAATGCAGGAGAAGAAAGTAAGGGTGAAGCCACCCTGGCTCACCAGGTGAAAGCCCTGTCCAGGTCTCTGCTAGACTCTTGATTACTTAACTTTCTGTCAGGGTCCTTGTATAAGGTAGGGAATCTCTGGCTGTGTGGCTGAGGACAGGAGTGTGGGGTGGTCTCATCCGGTCCCTGTGTGGACCTGCGACTTGAAACGGCAGAATAATGCCACAAAAGGGAACAGCCACCATCGCTCACCATGGGCAAGCCCTTCCCAGGGCTCTGCAAGAGTCCTAATTCCTTAAATTTATGTCAGGGTCCTTGTAGAAGGTAGGGAATCTCTGGCTGTGTGGCTGAGAACAGGAGTGTGGGGTGGTCTCATCCTCACCCTGTGCAGACCAGCGACACGAAACGGCAGAATAATGTCATAAAAGGGAACAGCCACCGTGGCTCACCATGGGCAAGCCCTGCCCCGGTCTCTGCTAGAGTCCTAATTCCTTAACTTTTTGTCAGGGTCCTTGTAGAAAGTCGGGAATCTCTGGCTGTGTGTCTGAGGATAGGAGTGCGCCATGGTGTGGTCCTTTCTCTGTCTGGGCCTGCAGCTGAAAAAGGAAGAGAACAACAAATGGAGCAGCCACCCTGGCTCACCATGGGCAAGCCCTGCCCAGAACTCTGCCAGTCCTGATTCCTTAACCTTGTGTCGGGGTCCTTGTAGAAAGTCGGGAATCTCTGGCTGTGTGGCTGAGGACAGGAGTGCGCCGTGTTCTAGTCCTGTCTCTGTCTAGGCCAGCGGCTCTAAAAAGCAAGATAACAACAAAGAAATGGAGCAGCCACCCTGGCTCACCATGGGCAAGACCCGTCCAGGTCTCTGCTAGACTCTTGGTTACTTAACTTGTATCAGGGTCCTTGTAGAAGGTAAGGAGTCTCTGGCTGTGTGTCTGATGATAGGAGTGATCCGTGGTCTGGTCCTGTCTCTGTCTGGGCATGCAGATGAAAAAGGAAGAGAACAAGAAATGGAGAAGCCACCCTCGCTCACCATGGGCAAGCGCCGCGAGAAATCTGCAGAGTCTAGATTTCTTAAATTTTTTTCAGGGTCCTTGTAGAAGGTAGGGAATCTCTGGCTATGTGTCTGAGGACAGGAGTGCTCCGTGGTCTGGTCCTTTCTCTGTCTGGGCCAGCAGATCTAAAAGGCAAGATAACAACAAAGAAATGAAGCAGCATCCCTGGCTCAACATGGACAAGCCCTGCCCAGAACTCTGCCAGAGTCCTGATTCCTTAACCTTGTGTCAGGGTTGTGTGTCTGAGGATAGGAGTGCACCGTGATCTGGTCCTGTCTCTGTCTGGGCCGCCAGCTGAAAAGGGAAGAGAACAACAAATGGAGCAGCCACCCTGGCTCACAATGGGCAAGCGCCACAAGAAATCTGGCAGAGTCCTGATTCCTTAACTTTATTTCAGGGTCCTTGTAGAAGGTAGGGGCTCTCTGGCTATGTGGCTGAGGACAGGAGTACGCCGTGATCTGGTTCTGTCTCTCTCTGGGCCTGCAGCTGAAAAAAGAACAGAAGAATAAATGGAGCAGCCACCCTGGCTCATTATGATGTCCTGGTTTGGCCCAAACCAGGCCAAGTAGTCTTAGAGAAACCAAGGTCACTGCTAAATTCCTCACTGCTTACGAGTGAAGAGCCAAAGGGGGGTCGCACCTGCAGGAAGGAGCAGACAGGGCAGGTGACCCAAGATTGACCAACAAGGTATTCCATCCCATACACGTCATTCTCACTTTCCTATTTACCACTAACCCACTGCCTCCTGGAGGTGGGGCTCAGGAGGGAGGGGCCCTCTTGTCTTCCACTGATTTGGTACCAGCTTTGCCGATTCTCCAGTTAAAAGCCTGCAGGTGTGATGGCAGGGGGAGCTACTGCATTTTCCCCTCTGCCCGTGCTGGGGGGAGCAACTCTGCCTGAGGAGGATTTCCAAGCTCTCGATCTTGGTTTTGTATATATTTGTATATATTTGATTATTTCTATTATTCTTTTTATACTCTGTTTCATTACTATAGTTTATTAAAACTGTTTTAACTTTCCAACCCGTAAGTCTCTCTCCCTTTTCCCTTTCCCTTAGGGTGGGCGGGGGGAGAGGGTTAACAGAGAGCATCTGCCACAGGTTTAATAGCAGGCCCAGCTTTAAACCATGACAGATTTTCTTGGTGCCCAACGTGGGGCTTGAGAGAAGCTCCAACAGGTTGCTCTGATAAGTTGAATCCTGGCTCTGGTGGGAGGAGACACGGAGAGTCCAGCTGAGGGAATATTAGATTTCTTCCTTTGAGATTTACGGGGGGGGGTGGAAAGTTAAAACAGATAGTGAAGATGGTGATGTCATTTTTGAATGCTGTGTTATCTCATCTTTTTATGGAGTTTCTTTCACAGTTGAGTATTGCAATGATGCCTTACCTGCCGTGGGCACTGTGTTATTGCTTGCTTCTTATGAATGTTTACATGCAGTTTAGCAGTGGGCGCTGGTCGAAATGTATTGTTTTGGTATGGGGTTTGATACTGATTTATGCTGTGATAAACTGGGCAGTTAATATTCCGATCTCTTATCTCTATGACACAATGATGGGCAGCTTTAATCGCGAATCAGTAGCAGCGACTTCATCTGCACGCTCCAGGCGTCCTTTAGCTGATTCTGTTAATGATTACACTTCCAGTTTTACTTTGGGAAATAATAGTACCTTCTCCTTTTCTGCCAAGCTGATTGCACTAGATTTTGCGAAATTAGGATGGTGCTGTCTAGGTGGCATGTTTTTATTTTCGGTTGTCCTGAATGTGTTTCTGATGTGGGATAAGATTAAATATCGGTGCAGGGACAGTTGTAGGTGTTATGCAGCCACCTCAGATCCTACAGCGTGTGCTGCCGCTACAGCCACTAAATCCACTGAAGCCTCGGCAGCCTGTACCACAGCTGCTACACCCCCCAAGATGGCCACTGCAGCTACTCAGACTCTCAGCACTCCCACGACAGCCACTGCATCTACTCAGACCCCAGCATCTATCGAATCTGTACCAATTGCTCCTGTAACCAGGAAGAAATACCAAAAGAAATCAGCTCGTGAAGTGAAGGATGATGACTCAGAGCCTTCTAAGGCAGAGCCATCATATGACCCAGGTGAGGGCCCTTCTCAGGCAGAGTTAGGGCCCAACACAGATGGGGGTTTCCTCAATCGTCCTTTTAAAGCAGACCCATCACAGAAGAAAGGTCCTTCTAAAGCAGAACTATCACAAGAGGAGGACTCGGACGTAGAGATAACCTACCACTCCTTATCCCTGAAGGACCTGAGAAATATAAGGAAAGACTTCAGCCGTTATGATGGTGAGCCTATTATTACCTGGTTGCTCCGATGCTGGGATAATGGGGCAGATAGCATGCAATTAGACGGTAGAGAAGCCAGACAGTTGGGATCCCTGTCCAGAGATGGTGGTATTGATAAGGCGCTCGCAAGAAAGTCAAACACTATCAGTCTCTGGAGGCGACTCTTGTCAGTTCTAAAGAGCAGGTATCCCTATAAAGATGCTGTTATGAGCCACCTAAGTAAATGGACCACTATAGAAAAAGGTATTAACTACCTTAGAGAACTAGCTGTGCAAGAGATCATTTATAGACACCCACGGGACATTGTAGATCCTGTAGATCCTGATGAAGTGGAATGCAACCGATCCATGTTCCGGAAGCTTGTGAAGAATGCTCCACCGACATATACCCATACATTGTCAATATTAGTATGGGGAGAAGATGATATGGCACGTTCTACTGTGGGTAAAATGGCTAACTGTATGCGACAGTATGAAGATAGTATTTCTTCCCCACTGCAGGCACGCATCTCGGCTGTGGAAAAACTGACTAAGGAGAACAAGGACTCATTTAAACAACTGTCAGACAAACTGTCCAGGATCGAGAATAAACTTGACTCTCTACCTACACAGGTGCGCGTTGCAGCCGTTAGGAGAAAATGCTCTCCTACAGGACCAGCTCAAAGGAAACAGAACACATCACGAGGTATCCTGTGGTTTGCCCTGCGTGGTTATGGGGAGGACATGAGCAGATGGCATGGACAACCTACCAGTACCCTACAGGCACGAGTACGTGAGTTGCAAGCTAAAAGAAATACCAGAGAGAATTTTTCTAGAAGGATGGCTGCTCCAGTTACCAGTGAGCAGGACCCCAGTCAGGGTAGATGGGCCTCAAATCACTTTTTCCGAAATGTGAATAGGAGAAATGAAGGTCCAGTCCCTGTGAGCAGCATGAATCCATTTCTTAATTAGGGGGGCCCTGCCTCCAGCCAGGTGGAGGAGAGGGACAACCGAGTTTATTGGACTGTGTGGATTCAATGGCCTGGCACATTAAAACCACAAAGGTATCGAGCCCTGGTAGACACTGGTGCACAGTGCACCCTCATGCCATCAGATCATAAAGGCGCAGAATCTATCAGTATTTCAGGAGTAACAGGAGGATCTCAAGTGTTACCTGTATTGGAGGCCGAAGTGAGCCTAACTAAAAATGAATGGAAAAAGCACCCCATTGTGACTGGCCCAGATGCTCCGTGCATCCTTGGCATAGACTTCCTCAAGAGAGGGTATTCTAAGGACCCAAAAGGGTATAGATGGGCCTTTGGTATAGCAGCTGTAGAGACTGAGGACATTAAATAGCTGTCTACCTTGCCTGGCCTCTCAGAAGATCTTTCTGTTGTGGGGTTGCTGAGGGTCGAAGAACAACAGGTGCCAATTGCTACTGCCATGGTGCACCAACGACAATATCGCACCAATCGAGACTCCCTGATCCCCATTCATAAACTGATTAGACAATTAGAAAACCAAGGAGTGATTGGCAAGACTCGCTCACCCTTTAATAGTCCTATATGGCCAGTGCGAAAGTCTGATGGCGAATGGAGATTAACTGTGGACTATCGTGGCCTAAATGAAGTTACGCCACCGCTGAGTGCTGCTGTGCCAGACATGCTAGAACTTCAATACGAACTGGAGTCAAAGGCAGCCAAGTGGTATGCCACCATAGACATAGCTAATGCATTTTTCTCTATTCCTTTGGCACCAAAGTGCAGGCCACAGTTTGCTTTTACCTGGAGAGGTATCCAGTATACCTGGAATCGACTGCCCCAGGGGTGGAAACACAGTCCTACTATTTGCCATGGACTGATCCAGACTGCACTAGAAAAGGGTGGAGCTCCAGAACATTTGCAATACATTGATGACATCATTGTGTGGGGTGATACAGCAGCAGAAGTTTTTGACAGAGGGGAGAAAATAATCCAAATTCTTCTGAAAGCTGGTTTTGCCATAAAAAGAGGCAAGGTCAAGGGACCTGCCCGGGAGATCCAGTTTTTAGGGATTAAATGGCAAGATGGGCGTCGCCAGATCCT
This sequence comes from Nyctibius grandis, assembly GCF_013368605.1. Lineage (NCBI taxonomy): Eukaryota > Metazoa > Chordata > Aves > Nyctibiiformes > Nyctibiidae > Nyctibius > Nyctibius grandis. Next base: position 110,936,634 of record NC_090659.1, read on the forward strand.
GATAGAGGTGATCAACAAAATAACAGCCATGTCCCCACCAACTAACAAAAAGGAAACACAAGCCTTCTTAGGCGTTGTGGGTTCCTGGAGAATGCATATTCCAGATTACAGCCAGATTGTACGCCCTCTTTATCAAGTGACCAGAAAGAAGAATGATTTTTCAGTGGGGCCCTGAACAACGACAGGCTTTTGAACAGATTAAACAAGAAATTGTGCATGCAGTAGCCCTTGGACCAGTCCGTGTGGGACAAGATGTTAAAAATGTGCTCTACACCTCAGCTGGGGACAATGGTCCTACCTGGAGCCTCTGGCAGAAAGTACCAGGGGAGACTCGAGGTCGACCCCTAGGATTTTGGAGTCGAGGATACAAGGGCTCTGAGGCCAATTACACCCCAACTGAAAAAGAGATACTGGCAGCATATGAAGGAGTTAGAGCTGCTTCAGAGGTAATTGGTACTGAAGCACAACTTCTCCTGGCACCTCGATTACCAGTACTAGGCTGGATGTTCAAGGGTAAGGTTCCCACTACCCATCATGCAACTGATGCTACATGGAGTAAATGGATTGCATTAATTACACAGAGGGCTCGAATAGGAAACCCTAATCGCCCAGGAATCTTAGAAGTGATCATGGACTGGCCAGAAGGCAAAGACTTCGGAATGCCACCAGAAAAGGAGGTGACACGTGCTGAAGAAGCCCCACCGTATAATGAACTACCAGAGGATGAGAAGCAGTATGCCCTGTTCACCAATGGATCCTGCCGTCTTGTAGGAAAGCATTGGAAGTGGAAAGCTGCTGTATGGAGTCCCATACGACGAGTCACAGAAGCCACAGAAGGACAAGGTGAATCAAGTCAATTTGCAGAGGTAAAAGCCATCCAGCTGGCTTTAGACATTGCTGAGCGAGAAAAGTGGCCAAGGCTGTATCTTTATACTGACTCATGGATGGTGGCAAATGCCTTGTGGGGGTGGTTAAAGCAGTGGAAGCGAAGCAACTGGCAGCGCAAAGGGAAATCTATTTGGGCTGCTGAATTGTGGCAAGATATTGCTGCTCGGCTAGAGAAACTAGTCGTGAAGGCACGTCATGTAGATGCTCACGTACCTAAAAGTCGGGCAACTGAGGAACATCGAAACAACCAACAAGCGGATCAAGCTGCTAAAGTGTTCCAAATAGATTTGGACTGGGAACATAAAGGTGAACTATTTTTAGCTCGGTGGGCTCATGACACTTCAGGTCATCAAGGGAGAGATGCAACATACAGATGGGCTCGTGACCGAGGGGTGGATTTAACCATGGACTCTATTGCACAGGTTATCCATGATTGTGAAACATGCGCCGCAATTAAGCAAGCCAAACGGTTAAAACCTTTGTGGTATGGGGGGCGGTGGTTGAAATATAAATATGGGGAGGCCTGGCAAATTGACTATATCACACTCCCTCAAACCCGCCAGGGTAAACGCCATGTGCTTACCATGGTGGAGGTGACCACCGGATGGTTGGAAACATACGCTGTGCCCCATGCCACTGCCCGGAACACTATTCTGGGCCTTGAAAAGCAAATCTTGTGGTGACACAGCACGCCAGAGAGAATTGAGTCGGACAATGGGACTCATTTCAAAAACAGTCTCATAGACAACTGGGCCAAAGAGCATGGCATCGAATGGGTATATCACATCCCCTATCATGCACCAGCCTCTGGGAAAATTGAACGGTATAATGGGCTGTTAAAAACTACCCTGAAAGCAATGGGGGGTGGAACCTTTGAAAACTGGGATAAACATCTGGCACAAGCTACCTGGTTAGTTAACACCAGAGGATCTATCAACCGAGCTGGCCCTGCTCAGTCAGACCTTCTACATACAGTAGAAGGAGATAAAGTCCCTGTGGTGCATGAAAGGAATCTATTGGGAAAAACTGTCTGGGTTCTTCCTGCAACGGGCAAAGGTAAACCCATTCGTGGGATTGCTTTTGCTCAGGGACCTGGATGTACTTGGTGGGTGATGTTGCAAGATGGTGAAGTCCGATGTGTCCCTGAAGGTGATCTGATTCTAGGTGAGACTACTTAATTCTGAACTGTATGTTGTTGCTGCATAAGTGTCTTTCAGGTTAAGACAGTGGTGATGAGACCAGAGCTAGCTTCATCACGTGGCGTCCAGTAACCTCCTCGAGTCTGACATCTTTAACCTGCAACCCGTGGGCACGAACCATGACAAAAGAGAGACTGCTAGCCAGATGGAAACCCACAATCCTGAACTAAATGAACTTGATGAACTTTTTGTATAAAGATGAATCATAAACTAGTGATATGTATATATATATATTTGAAAATGAAAAGGTAGTGGTGATCTGAGTATGACGTGAATGGTATGGAATAAGGGGTGGAATGTCCTGGTTTGGCCCAAACCAGGCCAATTAGTCTTAGAGAAACCAAGGTCACTGCTAAATTCCTCACTGCTTACGAGTGAAGAGCCAAAGGGGGGTCGCACCTGCAGGAAGGAGCAGACAGGGCAGGTGACCCAAGATTGACCAACGAGGTATTCCATCCCATACACGTCATTCTCACTTTCCTATTTATCACTAACCCACTGCCTCCTGGAGGTGGGGCTCAGGAGGGAGGGGCCCTCCTGTCTTCCACTGATTGGTACCAGCTTTGCCAATTCTCCAGTTAAAAGCCTGCAGGTGTGATGGCAGGGGGAGCTACTGCATTTTCCCCTCTGCCCGTGCTGGGGGGAGCAACTCTGCCTGAGGAGGATTTCCAAGCTCTCGATCTTGGTTTTGTATATATTTGTATATATTTGATTATTTCTATTATTCTTTTTATACTCTGTTTCATTACTATAGTTTATTAAAACTGTTTTAACTTTCCAACCCGTAAGTCTCTCTCCCTTTTCCCTTTCCCTTAGGGTGGGCGGGGGGAGAGGGTTAACAGAGAGCATCTGCCACAGGTTTAATAGCAGGCCCAGCTTTAAACTGTGACACATGAGCAAGCCCTGCCCAGGTCTCTGCTAGACTCTTGATTACTTAACTTTGTATCAGGGTCCTTGTAGAAGGTAGGGAATCTCTGGCTGTGTGGCTGAGGACAGGAGTGCGCAGTGGTCTCGTCACGTCCAAGTCTGGGCCAGCGGCTGTAAAATACAGGATAAGAAAGTAAGGGAGAAGCCACCCTGGCTCATCATGGGCAGCACCTGCCAATGGCTCTGCTAGATTCTTTATTCCTTAACTTTCTGTCAGGGTCCTTGTACAAGGTAGGGAATCTCTGGCTCTGTAGCTGAGGACAGGAGTGCGCCGTGGTCTAGTCCTGTGTCTGTATAGGCCAGCGGCTCTAAAAAGCAAGATAACAACAATGAAATGGAGCAGCCACCCTGGCTCACCATGGGCAAGCCCTGCTCAGGGCTCTTCTAGACTCTTGGTTCCTTAACATTCTATCAGGGTCCTTGTAGAAGGTAGGAAATCTCTGGCTGTGTGCCTGAGGACAGGAGTGTGCTGTGCTGTGGTCCTGTCTCTGTATGGTCCAGCAGCTCTAAAAGGCGAGATAACAACAAACAAATGGAGCAGCCACCCTGGCTCACCATGGGCAAGCCCTGCCCAGAACTCTGCCAGAGTCCTGATTCCTTAACCTTGTCTCAGAGTGCTTGTAGAAGGTAGGGAATCTCTGGCTGTGTGTTTGAGATAGGGGTGCACCCTGGTGTGGTCCTGTCTGTGTCTGGGCCTGCAGCTGAAAAAGGAAGGGAACAACAAATGGAGTAGCCACCCTGGCTCACCATGGGCAAGTCCTGCCTAGGGCTCTGCTAGAGTCCTAATTCCTTAACTTTTTGTCAGGGTCCTTGTAGAAGGTAGAGAATCTCTAGCTGTATGTTTGAGGATAGGAGTGCGCCATGGTGTGGTCCTTTCTCTGTCTGGGCCAGCGGATCTAAAAGGCAAGATAACAACAAACAAATGGAGCAGCCACCCTGGCTCATCATGGACAAGCCCCGACGAGAATTCTGGCAGAGTCCTGACTCATTAACTTTGTGTCAAGGTCCGTGTAGAAGGTAGGGAATCTCTGGCTATGTGGCTGAGGACAGGAGTGTGCCGTGTTCTGGTCCTGTCTCTGTCTGGGCTAGCGGCTCTAAAAGGTAGGATAACAAAAAAAAATGGAGGAACAACCCTGGCTCACCATGTGTAAGCCCTGCCCAGGTCTCTGCTAGACTCTTGATTCCTTAACTTTGTATCACGGTCCTTGTAGAAGGTAGGGAATCTCTGGCTGCGTGGTTGAGGAAAGGAGAGCGCAGAGGTCTGGTCCTGTCCCTGTGCGGACCTGCTACTGCAAATGGCAAAATAAGATCAAAAAAGGGAGCAGCCACCCTGGCTCACCATGGACAAGCCCTGCCCAGAACTCTGCCAGAGTCCTGAATCCTTAACTTTTTTCAGGGTCCTTGTAGAAGGTCTTGAATATCTGGCTGTGTGGCTGAGAACAGGAGTGTGCCGTGGTCTGGCCCTGTGTCTCTCTGGGCCAGCAGCTGTAATAGGCAAGATAACAACAAAGAAATGGAGCAGCCACCCTGGCTCACCATGGACAAGCCCTGCCTAGAACTCTGCCAGCGTCCTGATTCCTTAACTTTCTGTCAGGGTCCTTGTAGAAGGTAGAGAATCTCTGGCTGTGTGGTTGAGGACATCAGTGCGCAGAGGTCTGGTCCTGTCACTGTGCGGACGTGCGGCTGTAAAGGGCACAATAATGCCAACAAAGGGAGCAGCCACGCTGGCTCACCATGGGAATGCCCTGCCCGGGGCTGTCCCAGACTCAGACCAAGGCTTTCTATTCCACATGTCCTTGGCAGCCAGGAGACACCCGTTCCATGGTGGCATGGGCCACCACCTGCCAAACACCCACACTGACTGTGCACTGCATCACCAGACATCTGCAAGGAGCTTGCATCATATTTGATTCTTTAACTTTGTGTTAGTGTCTTTGTAGAACATACCACATCTGTGTCGGTGTGGCCGAGGACAGGAGTTCGCCGTGCTCTGCTCCCATCCCTGTGTGGACCTGTTGCTGCAAAGGTCACATAATGTCACCAAAGAGAGCATGAACCTTGGCTCACCATGAGCAAGCCCTGCCCAGAACTCTGACAGAGTCCTGATTCCATAACTTTGTGTCAGGGTCCTTGTAGAATGTAGGGAATCTCTGGCTGTGTGGCTGAGGAGAGGAGTGCGCAGTGGTCTGGTCCTGTACCTGTCTGGGCCTGTGGCTGTAAAAGGCAGGATAAGCTTGGCTAACCTATGACCCAACATGGTCTTCCCTTTCTCTGACAGATGGACCCCGTCGGCTGCCAGAAGACCGAGTTTCTCAAAATGAGTCCCCTATTCTAAGTAGCCAAACCCCTGGCTGTGGCACCAGTCCTGTAGCCATGTGTTGATTTGCCTAAATGGAATGTCTGTTTTAGTCCCCTTCCCTTTGACTGGGAGCATCGATGAGAAAACTACCTGGGCCCCAGAGTCCTTTACTGCTGCTCCCAGGGCTCTGTAGTCCTCCTTGATATGCCTCAGACTGCTCCTAGCTGTATCATTGGTGCCCACGTGAAACAGCAGCAGCAGGTAATAGTCTGAGGGCTCTACTAGGCTCGGTAGTCTCTCCTTGACGTCCCTGATGCGAGCCCCCAGTAAGCAGCACACCTCTCTAGAGAACGCATCAGGTCGGCAGATGGGCGCCTCCGTGCCCCTCAGTAGAGAGTCCCCTACCACTATCACCCATCGCTTTTTCTTGGTAGTACTGGTCTTTATATGGGGGGCACACTGGGCTGCCTTACTGGGCTCCAGCGTCTCTGCTGATGTGGCGGGTCTTTCCTCCTCAGACTGCAGAGGACTGAAGCAGTTCTTCAAGGGCACCTCAGGCTTCAGGGGAAGTCTCTTCCTCCTGCTAGTCCTTGCCTTTGCATCCTTCCATTCCTCTGCAGTTTTATCCCCCCTTCCTTCTGTGTGTGCCACTGGAGGGTTCTGCGGGGGCACCTCAGGCCTTGGAGGAAGTCTATTCCTCCTGCTGGCTCTTGCCTTTACGATCCTCCATTCTCTTGCAGTTTAATCCCCCCTTCCTACTGAGTGTGCCGCTGGGCCCTGGACTGTGGGGCCACTGCAGACTTCACTTGAACCCCATTATCCAACTCCTTCTCAGCCTCCTTGATGTTACACAGCCTCCTCACTGCCTCCTGCAGCTCAGCCACCTGCTGCAGGAGGTCCTCCACCTGGGCACACCTGATGCAGGCAGGTCTGCTGCTGCCCATCCCTGCCCCGGGCAAAAGATTAAGACACCGCAGCCCGACGTCTGCACTCCAGCCTCTCCTTTCAGCAGCTCCGTCTGGGTGTAGGCATTTGTCACGGCTGGGGTCGATGGTGCAGATCCCCGAGCCGGCGCTGCAGCCCTCGCTCTCAGGCGAGCGCCCACCATCCTGCCCTGAGGGCCAGGCAGGGTGTCTGCGCCAACCGCCGCGCGGCGCTCTGCTCGCTGGCGCTCCCAAGGCCCCCTTCTGTAGGGGGGGCGCGGCTGCTCTGGCAACACCCCCGCCTGGTCAGCGACTCTCTGCGGGAGCTGCCGGCTCCGGGCGGCTCCCGCCGGTGCCCCGGCGCTTCCTCGCCTCAGGAAAAGCCGCTGTGCGCCGAGATCTGCCGCTCCGTTGCGGGACAGGACGGGCCCGCTCCGGAGCAGCTCCCCTCGGCGACTGACTCCTAAACCCTTGGGGAACAAGGGTGTAGTTTAAAACACATTCCCCTCTTCGGGGTGGGAAATCACCTTCTTGCTTTCCATCGGCAGGTTCCTGATCAGATTCATGTTTTTGCATGTCCCTTTCTTTTTCAATCACTGCATCTAAGTATTGATCTTCAATAGAGATCCACAAAATATATGGAAAATACAAATCTGGCAGCTAAAATTTGTAACTACTGGAGACACAGACTGAACAGAGACATTGGTTCACAGCTCTTTACAACTTTGCTGTCACTTCTCCCCTCTGCATCACAGATGCCAACCAAGCTTTCCTTTCACACAGTCTGTTTTTTCTCTAGTATACAAATTATATCAATTGTTCCTAGCTGGAACTTAGCTTGATTCTTGCTGTTTCTCCTAGAGAATGATTTGTTTCTCTGAAAGCTTATCTGCTTTTTGCTATATATGTATGTATATACACACAAGCTAGGCAAATAAAAATATTGCTCATTCCCACAAACTTTCTTTCTCTTTTGTATGGAAATCCACATATCTAAGCTAGGATTTTGCTAAGCATTCCTGTGCAGAAAGGTATGTGCTAGAGAATTGAAACAAAGTCTATATTACTTTACACAGTGGTGTTTCCAGATCATGGTTCTCAGCGTGATTCATTTTCAAGCTGACGCCGTATCAGGGTATCACAGAATCACAGAATCACAGAATGTTAGGGATTGGAAGGGACCTCGAAAGATCATCTAGTCCAATCCCCCTGCCGGAGCAGGATTACCTAGATCATATCACACAGGAACGCATCCAGGCGGGTTTTGAATGTCTCCAGAGAAGGAGACTCCACAACCTCTCTGGGCAGCCTGTTCCAGTGTTCGGTTACCCTCACTGTAAAGAAGTTTTTCCTCATATTTATGTGGAACCTCCTGTGTTCCAGCTTGCATCCATTGCCCCTTGTCCTGTCAAGGGATGTCACTGAGAAGAGCCTGGCTCCATCCTCATGACACTTGCCCTTTACATATTTATAAACATTAATGAGGTCACCCCTCAGCCTCCTCTTCTCCAAGCTAAAGAGACCCAGCTCCCTCAGCCTCTCCTCATAAGGGACATGTTCCATCCCCTTAATCATCTTCATGGCTCTGCGCTGGACTCTCTCTAGCAGTTCCCTGTCCTTCTTGAACTGAGGGGCCCAGAACTGGACACAATATTCCAGATGCGGCCTCACCAGGGCAGAGTAGAGAGGGAGGAGAACCTCTCTTGACCTGCTAACCACACCCCTTCTAATACACCCCAGGATGCCATTGGCCTTCTTGGCCACAAGGGTACACTGCTGGCTCATGGTCATCCTGCTGTCCACTAGGACCCCCAGGTCCCTTTCCCCTATGCTGCTCTCCAACAGGTCTGTCCCCAACTTGTACTCATACATGGGGTTGTTCTTGCCCAGATGCAGGACTCTACACTTGCCCTTGTTATATTTCATTAAATTTCTCCCCGCTCAACCCTCCAGCCTGTCTAGGTCTCTCTGAACCTATATTTTTGTTTCCTTGGAGTTCTGGTTTCTGCACAAAGGGAAACTGTGTGGTCCAGACAGGAACCGTCTGTGCTCTGGGTGCTCCGTGGATTTGGCATCAGGGTGACCCATGAATTTATACACTGACATAGTTTTGTTTTCTGTTTTGTTCTCAAATCACTTCCTAATAAGTCCCAGGATTTGATCTGTTGGGGTTTTTTGGTTGGTTGGTTGTTCGTTTTGCCAACTGGCAGGTACTGAGCATAGTTTTTCATTGATTTCTCGCTCATAACCTCAGGTCTCCCTCATGTAGCATTAATGGTCATCTCAGAGCCCATCATTTTATACAGCAAGCTGAGAGTCTTTCTCCTCACATGCCTCACTTGACATTTATCTACAGCGAAGTTCAGCATTTTATTGCCCAGTCACTCAGTCTCATAAGTTCCCTGTGTAGTTCTTCATAGTGATCTCCTGTCTTTTTTACTTTGAATAACTTCATATCATCAGCCAACTTTATCATCTCAGAGCTCACTCTCTTTTCCAGCTCATTTATGAATATGCTGTCTGGAGAACAAATGTATATTGCCTAGAGAAGAGCTCTTTGTGGAAGGCACTGTGAATCCTTCAACGCTTTCACTTTAGTACAAAAGCATCCACCTGAGAATTTTTTGGTACAAGTGCCTGTCAAATGCTAACAGATGAAGGACTTCACAAGCCTTCATTTGGATATTCCCTATGGAGACAGGTGCAGTGGGCTGCAATGATCCAGGCAAGAGAAAGGGTTTCCACATACATAGACATGTCAGAGGAGATAAGGAAATAGTAACTCCCAGATAACATGGGAAGGATTGCTCAACACTATGACTGCACAGAGCTTTCTTTAAATGCCCATAATTTGTTAGGGTTAGGAAGAAGCTCTGGCCACTACTCTAAAGGCCAGGGTCATATGCATTGCTGTCTTGTTCCAAATGTTTGTTTGAAAGTAGATTTCTCCATTCTCTGAACTGTTTTCATTGAGGATTAGTTTGGGTTTGGTGGTGTTATCCTGCTATCCCATTGCCTTAAATCAAATAATACAAATCTAGAAGAAAAGAGCATGCATCATACTGAAATGGAGTTATTATCGGATGGAATTATTATAAAAGGGCATCTTCCTTACCATCAGAGAGATGAAATGTCTTTAAAAAAACACATCAGTCATCAGCTAAATGTGTAATCCCAAAACAAAGCTGCGGCAGCTAACTGGGCAAATGTAAACTTTGTCTCTGTAAGCAAGACAGTATCAAATAAGAAGGTGATTTTCCCTGTCTGGAGATGACAGGACTACTTGTGAAAGGCCACTAATGTCTTCATTTAAAAATATATGCTGGAAAAGTGGAAAGGTATTAGAAGTCACAAGAATGTTATGAAAACCAGCATTATAGTAAAAGAAGAAACTCAGTCCATTTATGTAAAGAAAAAAGAGTAAGAAGCAATTTGAAAATGACAATATACAGCATCTAAAAAAAAAAAAAAAAGTAGAGAAACTAAAACTGGTGCTTGAAGTGAAGCAATTGCCTGTTGGGTCAAATGGACGGGTTGGACTCTATTACTTCATATATCTCAGCTGTGAGTAGGTATTTTTTTACAAAGATGATTTGACTGAAACAGAAGTTACATTCCTGTTATTCAAGCCGTTTTGTAGTTGATATTGCCTTTGTCATGCTTAGGGCTTTAAAATATAGAAATACATAAACTCAGCTTCAGACATGGAAGTAACTGCATCTGAACAAATGTTTATGGAGAGGAGTTCAGTTGGTCAGAATATGTATTGCTTAAAATTAATTTTAGCAGCAAAAAGTTAATTATACTGCATATACAGGCTCTGTAAAATGGCAAGGTATTCACAGTCCTTTATTTCTACCTCTCTGTGGTCAAACTGCAAAATCTTCTCACGATAGCATGAAGCTCTCTACCATTTAAGTCACCTGTTTGAGAAATGGTTTCACATTAGTATGAAATTCAAGCCAGAATTTCAACATCTAGAGAATAATTTTCTGCACAGTGTTAACTCTTAGGTATACTGCAAGTCAGAAAAACTTTGGGCATAACAATCACAGAATCATAGAATGGGTTGGGTTGGAAGGGACCTTAAAGATCATCTAGTTCCAACCCCCCTGTCACAGGCAGGGACACCTTCCACTAGACCAGGTGCCTCAAAGCCTCATCCAACCTGTCCTTAAACACTGCCAGAGAGGGGGCATCCACAGCTTCTCTGGGCAACCTGTGCCAGTGTCTCACCACCCTCACAGTAAAGAATTTCTTCCTAATATCTAATCGAAATCTACCCTCTTTCAGTTTAAAACCATTCCCCCTCGTCCTGTCACTCTATGTCCTTGTGAAAAGCCCTTCTCCCGCTTTCCTTTAGGTCCCCTTCAGGTACTGGAAGGCAGCTAGAAGGTCTCCCCGAAGCCTTCTCTTCTCCAGGCTGAACAGCCCCAACTCTCTCAGTCTGTCTTCATAGGAGAGGTGCTCCAGCCCTCTGATCATCTTTGTGGCCCTCAGTTAAATAGATAGTAACAAGCTATAGCGATATTTTAACTTAAAAATACCTATAAAATAGATTATTAGACTTGGATATTTACTTGTCTTCATTGTTCATCTTACAATTTTTTTCATAATTTTGTAATCAATGTTGGCTAAGTATAAAGATTATGTATCTGTAAAATACCGTGCATCACCTGATTACCCGTTCATGAACTTGGAAAATGGTGTTTTTTTCTCCTCACTGGAAGTCTTTTGTATTTGAAGAGATGATACTTAAAATTCTGCACATGCTCTGTCTTCCCTTTCTGCAGCAGTTGCAATGAAGAAATTGTTCTGTAAAACACTTTCCACTATTTAAAAAACTTCTCTTTTGCACTTCACTTGATAACTTTTCCTTTCCTATGAAATCCTTGTTCTTTTGCTTGTAAAGCATGATAATGCAAAATTATTCAAGTAATTACAACAACAATATTTTTATTTTCTAAAAGTCCTGTCTTATTTTTGTATTTTAGAGGGAATGGGGTTGCCTTTTTAAATGTAGCTAAGTCAATGGACCTACATTTGATACATTTCTGGGAAATGCTTTAACCACCATGCTGTTGCACGAAAGCAAGACTAGTACTTCCTCTTCTCAAGTCCTATTGTATGAATACAGTGATCACTGGGTTTGTTTACTGTGTATCATTCTGTAGGTCCTCTTGAGATAAGCTAAAGGCACCCCTACTGAGCTAGGTCACTGGGCCACTGGGCCACTTATGAGTATGGACTGTGAGAATGTCTGCTCTATGGAAAGGGTTTCTTAATGAGTGAAAACCCAAACCTTTCAGCCTCCATAAAAGATTCACATGTGTCTGGTCCTGCCCAGGATGAGAACACAAAGCATCTGCCGAACCTTACTGTTAAGAGGGATGGGATTAGGGTCTGCATTTCTGCACTTGAATGTCTAAATTCCACCCAGCCCTGGGGAGATGTCTGAATCTTTCATAGATTTGAGCATTAATATTCCCATATATGAGTTCCACCTGAAAAATAAAGTAATCAGGTTCGCCTCTTAGAACCCCAATATTCCATTAGAACCCCTTGAAACCAGTGGACAAAAATTGTGCATGAGGTAGAATACTGACCTGATGCAACTCATAAAAAATGACAACAGGGATGGATTTCTAACAGCAGTGAGGCAACCTAAAAGCTTGGATCTTGACAGTGGCATCAATCAATCATGAAAAAAATTGAAGTTATCGCTTTTTACCACATAGCAAATTTTGTAAGAAATCTGTAGAAAGAGGAAAAAGAAAAAGAGCAGAGAGATACACTTGGCACATCTAAAAGAGCACCTGGTAGATTTTCAGAGGAATTTGGAGTTGCCTTAGCTCTTTGCCAATGATCAATTTTTAGTCACTGCAGCTTTTTTTCTTTTTTTCTTTTTTTTAGTATACCACTTTAAATACATTTTCAAAACCTTCATATTCTTTAAGACAATTATGTTACTTCAACCTTTTAATATTTACTGTTTTCTGTTCTTAGCCAATTGCAGACAGCAAACCTCTAGCAAATCTATTGCCTGCCACTTTGGTTTAGGTTACTGCTATTTGTTGATGCTCAAACAAGACAGGTAGAAAAATATCCAGCATCATTCATGAATTCTGGTGATTCCCTCAGGAATCCTCAGGATCTTAAATCCAATGGATAAGAAACTGATGAAAATAACTAAAATAAATAGACAAATCACCTGGTCCAATCTCTAAGAATAAACAATTATAAAGTTTGAAAGATAGTTTGAAAGTCCACTGAAACATGGCTTTTTACATACCACTGTGTAAATGGCTTTGCATACTTATGGTAACATAAAATAATAATAGCTTACGAGGTACAATGAAAAAATAAACTGTGGCATTATAGGTTGTTATGGTGAATGTTAAAATTCATACTTTCTTCTCACATAACAGTACCATATATATCTGAAGAAGAGGAAGTATTTATTTACACATATTTTTTAACATCTTTCTTCGCAGAGATTTCTCCAAATTATTTTTTTCTTCATTTATTTTTGCCCTCATTTGTTTTCTGTGTTTTTTGTTTTGTTTTGTTCTTGTGTTGGTTTACACCAACATATCCTGAGAAGCTGGGACACAGAGCAAAGCGCTATTAAAACCTTTTAGTAAGGTTTCCCTCTCTTATGCCACTGTGGCTCATCAGCATTCCCATTCAGCAAAATAATTAAGTGGGTGCCTACACTTAGGCTTGTAAGCAGGTTCAGTTTGAAGATAGATGCTGTAGGGTTTAAAATAAGGCTCAAGACATTTTTCTGATTCAAGGCTTCATTAGTTTCACCATATTCGAGGTATTCTGTATAAGTGCCACAGAAGAGCACCCAGTAGTAATGTAATCACAGCCGCCTGAACATAGGCATGGAAAAGTGTGTAAATAATGGCAATGCTTTTTATTAGTCCAAATAAAAAGTGGGAAAGATGAGGAAGGGCCTTTACATACCATCCTTTACAATTGTATGGCTTGCCAGTGCTGCAGAATTTCTGCCTCCCTTGAGCGGATATGTACTGAGAAAATTAAGGTGACTTGGATATCACTTAATGTGATGCAAGCTACTACAGCCCAGAAGCAAATGTTAGCTGAGCAATATGTATGAAACTCCTTTTACAAACTACTTTTGGCCTTTCTTTGCCTATGCAAAACGTTTCGAAATTTATACTATAAAATTGTCTTATGCATCTTGTAGAATTTATACTATTATGAATGCCATTTAGCATTCAATGATAAGACACTTTGCAACTGAGGTAATTTGTAAGATCTGTTATAAAGGTACAAAAAAAACCAGATTTTAGTATCTTTCCTATTTCTATTTTGCTGCAAATAAAGTGAATTTTGCCATCTCTAACCTTTGGCAGTGTCTTCCTGCTGTCATCCATAAAGCAAAGCAAGCTGCAAAGGACAGCTCCATACTCTCTAACAATAAAGATTACCAAATCATTGCACAGAAGACTGAAAAATAACTCCAACAACTAAAAAGTCACACTAAACTCCAGCAGCAAGATGAGCTTTGGAAAAATCCCACTTATGCCTTAAGAATTGGGATTGCAACTATTTATACATCATTTGCCTTGACTTCTAGGAGACTAGAATCTAGGTCTCCTAGAATCTCGGGGAGAGCACAAGAAACATTATTAAATTGCACATTGTCGGGGCTTTATATAATATACAGGCAACTTAAAAAAAAAATGTTGAATGTAGAGGACTAGAATTTAAGTCTGCTAGGTACTTGACACAGCTCTTCTACTGGTGTGCCTTATCATCCATTTAGCACCTTTGAACTTGTATGTACCAGTCTTTAAAGTGCCTGTCCTGAAGTCTGCCTAACTCACAGGAACCCAAGAATTTAATATTTGCAAAGCAGATTCCTAGCTTAGGATAGCAAGTGCTTGATAGATGAATGTGACTTGATCAGAAAAGGTACTAGAGCACGAGGCTAAGAATTAGGTGCCCAAATACCTTTAAAAGTCTGTCCCCTGCACTATATGTGTATTTAAATTTAGATACTTGCTTATATACTGTCTGAGACTGGGACAGTGATGTTTTTGCTAAGGTTTTGGGGTTTTTTTGCTACTTCAAGAACAGCAAATCATTTTTAGTTTCTTACATTGTTCTATTTTTCATTATATATCCCATTTGATACTAAATCTGAGCTACTTCTAAACAGAAGTATTTGCTGAAAGACTGGTTCCAGCCACTAAGTTTTTATTCCATTTCAAGGTACGAGTTTGATCTAACTGATCTTCTGCAGTCCCTTTGCCCTATATTTTTGGATGCCTACCCTATCCTCAAAGGATTTTCACTTCAGTTTTGCATACTAGTAGCAGGTGAATTGATTCATGAAGTAAATCAACCATCTTTGGCTCGAAAGAGAGCCAAATTCATCATCCTTTTAAATCTTTAATAGAAAACTAAGTGCACAGCAAATTTCTTCATGGAAATTACTGTAGAAGCTATGTTGTGAGAAAGAAATAACATTTATGCTCAGTGCGTCTTACAGAGCTTGCAATGACAACCTCTTTCTGTGCTAGTGGGAAAAGCTTGAGATGATACTATACATGAAACTTTGAAGACTTCCTTGTGGATCATGCTGCTGCTCTGTGACTTATCAGTCAAGAACAGAATAGGTCATAATTTGTAAGAAATTGTCATGATGGGAAAAGTTCCCACTTTGGTATTTATTAATGGCTTTTCTTCCGAATATGGAAGCATGCCAATACACTTAATATTCTTTGCTCCAATTCAACCTGTTTCACTATTTGCTCAATTGAGACACAAATAAGGGCAGAACTAAATATAATTCCAAAGTCCCAAAACCAGGTATCGATTCACTATTTTAGTTATTTTATTTTAGTTACCTAAAACTGGAACACACTGCAGATCTCATAACTTCCACTCTGATTACTAGACTATTAGGCACCGTTTCCCATTATGTAATTAATTTCATCTTGCTTCATATTTCCCAATCAGTAAAATGAGAGGAAGAATATTTTTGACAAAGAGTATTTCACACTTACGCATACTAGAAACCACCACAGGAAAGAATCATGCTATGATTAGGATTAGGTTTTGTCTAAAGCTCCAGGCATATCAGACAAAAGGCTGTAGTTGTAATGCCTGCTGCCATGGAAGTATGAAAGATTTATTTCACGCCACAATAGTCCTTACCTCTCACTTACACAGTGAGCACCATCTCCTGAGCATACTGCCTCACCCTTCTCCCATAGCCATGAAATAATTTAACACAGTGATATTGTCTTGTTCCCATCATTCTGTAGGAATATACCCTGAGTAATTCCAATTAATGATTCTTTTGGTTTGGGTTTGGTTTATATTCTGTTTTAAACCTGGATATTCTTATTACTTATGAATCATCCAGTGCTTTCTCTTTGCTCCTGAATTCTTAGCTTCAGTACATTTTGTAGCAATGAGTTATACTGGTAGTTCACTTTCCTATCTACTTTCTTTAATATCAGCTTTATTGTTCACATGTCTGCCACTATGCTTGCTCTGGCATCTCTGAAAGTCCTGTGAATTTGGAGTCAAACTCTGAAAATTCTCCCCAGAGCATGAGATTACGCATCTACGGGTTGGGGACAGAATAAATAATACACATGAGCATTATATTCTTCTCCTGTACATAATAATGCTACAAACATGAGAGAGAAAGTAGCTTATTAATGTCATCTGAAGTCTAAGAGTTTTAAGAGATAGTCCAACCTGGTATCATATTCTATTCTTCCTTTATGCTGAACAGACTGTCTCCTCTGATGTAATGCTGCCAATCTGCCCTTTCCATTTTCTCTTACAGCCAGAATAATTTTTATGTATCTCATGCCCTTTGGGTCTAAATCTGCTTAGTAGTACTAAGAAGCCAAGTTTCTAGGTGCCTTTGAAATGCTAGAGAAGAGACAGCCAGACAAGATTGTCCAGGGCTTCCATTTACCTTGTATCTATTTAAAAGAACATTAAATCAAGGATTTAAAGCACCCTTGTTAATTACTACTTGCTATAACTTAATTATAGGACAAGATGGCAAAATAGCCATCCTGAGTCATTTGACAGACCTTGCAAAGATTTGATCTTCTGAAATGCTATGTCTTGAATATCAAGTTGAACAGAAATTCAAATCTATGATCTGCATTAGTTAAACACTGCAGCCTTTGGGTTCAGGGCTAATACCTGTGTACACAGGACAATAATCTCACAGAATCACAGAATCAACCAGGTTGGAAGAGACCTCAGGGATCATCGAGTCCAACCGTTGCCCTGACACCACCCTATCAACTAGACCATGGCACTAAGTGCCATGTCCAGTCTTTTCTTAAACACATCCAGAGATGGTGACTCCACCACCTCCCTGGGCAGCCCATTCCAATGTCTAATGACCCTTTCTGAAAAGAAATTCTTCCTAATGTCCAACCTGAACCTCCCCTGGCGAAGCTTGAGGCTGTGCCCTCTTGTCCTATCGCTAGTTGCCCAGGAGAAGAGGCCAACTCCCACTTCACTACAACCTCCCTTCAGGTAGTTGTAGACTGCAATAAGGTCACCTCGGAGCCTCCTCTTCTCCAGGCTAAACAACCCCAGCTCCCTCAGCCGGGGAGGGAGGGTCCAACCCCATAGGTCCAACCTATGGGTCAGACCCTCCAGACCCTTCACCAGCTTGGTCGCCCTCCTCTGGACTCACTCCAACACCTCAACATCTTTCTTGAAGTGCGGGGCCCAGAACTGAACACAGTACTCAAGGTGCGGCCTCACCAGTGCTGAGTAGAGAGGGGCGATCACTTCCCTAGACAGGCTGGCTACACTATTCCTAATAGAGGCCAGGATGCCATTGGCTTTCTTGGCCACGTGGGCACACTGCTGGCTCATGTTTAGCCGGCTGTCGATCAGCACCCCCAGGTCTCTTTCCGCCAGGCTGTTTTCTAACCACTCTTCCCCCAGCCTGTAGAGCTGCATGGGGTTGTTGTGGCCGAAGTGTAAGACCCGGCACTTGTTCTTGTTGAACCTCATGCCGTTGGTCTCGGACCATCTATCTAACCTGTCCAGATCCCTCTGTAGGGCCTTCCTACCCTCCAGCAGATCGACACTCCCACCTAGCTTGGTGTCATCTGCAAATTTGCTGAGGGTGCACTCAATCCCTATGTCTAGATCATCTATAAAAGATATTGAACAGCACTGGCCCCAGAACTGAGGCCCTGGGGAACACCGCTAGTGACCGGCCGCCAGTTGGACTTTGCCCCGTTCACCACCACTCTCTGGGCTTGGCCATCCAGCAGTTTTTAACCCTCGAAGAGTCTACCCATCCAAGCCCCGGGCAGCCAGTTTGTCTAGGAGGATGCTGTGGAGACAGTGTCGAATGCCTTACTGAAGTCTAGATAGACTACATCCACAGTCCTGCCCTCATCCCCTGCCTTCTAAGAATTTTGTGAACACTATCTAGTTACTGTTTATATAACTTTTAAAAAATACACAATGCTATACACAAGTTATACTTGCCAGTTATAGAATAGAAGGCTCAATAGCTACAGTACTACTGTGGGATATGGAAAGAGAATTTAATTCCCTACTTTAATACATACTCCCTGTGTGATACAAGGCAAGTTACCTAATCTCAGTGATGGCATCCATACTGAACCTGAGCTGCCTGGTCACAGTAATGTCACACGCTCATACACTCTGGAGACCTGGTTCCAGACATCTACCTTGTCCTTGTAAGCAACTGACTAAAAATCCCACCTTCCCTTGTAAACGGTAAATCAGTCCCTTCTGAGAGAATTTTGGGCTCTCTTGCATGCATGGTATTAGTCCTGTGATGTCACCGCAAAGGCAGGCAAGAAATATGAAAATGGCCAAACACGTGCTGCTGGGGTGGGTCTGCTGTCACTGCAGATAAGTGCTTTTGGATGCACTTTACAATGTGGAAGGTACTAGAGATTTTCCTACTGTGTGCAGCAGCTGGCTTCCCCTAAACCTGGCCCTTGCATCACTCCTTGTGGTGAATAACATGGTCAATTGGTGAATCTGCTTTCAAAAAAACGGTACACACGGAGCCTATGTTTTCCAGTTCTCCTTCTGTAAAACGATGGCAGATTATAATTAATAGTGCCTAACAGATGTATTATGGAGATTAACATATTTTAAAAATGGCTCAGATACTATTTTAGATGGGGACTATAAGTATATATTACTGATTGTAATTACATCAGTTCCACGTGGTATATTACATAAAATATACTAAAGGCATGATAATCCATCACTATTTTTAGCATTAACAAAAAATAACTATAAACAGTCACAATGTGTTATCTGTAAATATAAATATTTGCATATTGATCCAAGAGGAAATCCAGTACTTCTGAAATGCATCCAGATGGTGCCATCTCTAAAGCATTCAGACAATAATGCTTATAGTTGGTAGAATCAGATCTCCAACTTCTATATGTATGTTCTCCGGTACTTACAACCCTAAAAATGTAGACACCAAAATCATAATCTTGATTACAAAAAGAATATAATAAACTGTCTTTTTCCATTCACTTGGGCAGCTGGGGTCCAGCTGGGTTCATCCATGAAAGCTTTTCCATATGCAAAAAGATTAGGTCTTTGAGTAATAAAAGATGAATCACTGATGATTTCATGAACTGAAGACAGGAGAGGATGGCTACAAGGTCTTCGTTAAGCTGGTGATGGGTATCCGGCTCATCTGATAATAAATCAACAAAAACAAAGTTTGCAAGGCCCTGTTCTTTAGCAAATACTTAATTTATCAATGCTAACGTTACATAGAGGTTTATTACTAATCACATTAGTTCAACTGACTGTGAATTAGCCACACATTTTTGGGTAAGGGAATTGTAATGCACTGTGCTGAATATGGTTGCTCTGTTATCCAAGGATTAATTGCCTGATTGACAGACCACTGAAATGAGAAAAAAAATAAATCCTTTTGGTTCAGTTGGGATTTGGATTAAGTACTAACAAAATATGTATTGAGGAAATCAGTTATATGTGATTTTGTTTTGGTCTATAATTAAATTGAATTTTATATTTCTTCCTCTGCAGATCAGTGCTATTTTATAGCAGGATACTGAAGAACTACTTTTCTTCTACGTTTTTTAGAGCAGAGCTCATTTTGCAGCAGACGACGCATGAAGAAAGAGCTGGACCATGTAAAGGCAATCAAATATAACCACAACACAGGAATTTTCAGTTGTCTAGAGACAGCTTTTTTCCTTTAATCTAAAAGACGTGATATGCATTATGAGCCTTATAATGAAGATGAAAACATAAGGATCCTCAGTATAAAACCAAGTTGCTTTTCAATTACAGTAAACCTCATTGTAAGTTCATCTCTTTTACAACATGTTTTACAGAAATCAAAAAGCTTCATGAGAAAGCTTTACGGGAACATGATGATAGCACAGTGTTCTGATTCTGAATCACATCATTTTCTCTAATGAATCAAATATAGAGTGGAAAATATGAAGTAAAATACCGAGAAAAAAATTAAGGCACTAAAAATGAGTTCACCAAAGTATTAAATGGGAGTAAAATGAATCAAACCTTTAAATGTCATCTTATTAAGTAGATGAATGCCATGCAACCACTGCCTTAACCAAAAAGAGTAGAGAAAATATCAGAAAGGGCAAGCATGGAGATCTCAATATTTGGAAAGTTTGCCCTTTGTACATTTTATACTGCAAACGTGAGGGATGAAGGGGCAACCCTCAAAGGCTAAGAATACGGTCTCTCAGCAACAAAAAGAGCAAAGGGATAAAGAGAATGCAAAAGATGACAGCACTTGGATAAAAGCCAGTCCATATAAAGATATCAGCACAGAATAATAGAAGAGACTGGCAGACATCCCAAATCAATTAAGGAAGATTACTACAGCATAGGCCAATATACTTACCTTCAGAAAGCCTAAGATGTAGAAAACAAAGTTCGAGAATAGCTACAAAAAAAAGGAAAAAAATGTGAATTTGGGGAGGTAGGAGGAAAATGAAGGCAATGTTAGTTACAAATCAAAGGAAGGCATAAATGTATTGTGATTTCACTAACTCTGTTTCACGCCTCTGTATGACCAACAGAGGGTCTCAAATTACTGATTACAGACTGTACCTAAAACAGTAATTCAGCGGGTGTGGAACATACTGAGACACCTCATCCTGCAACCAGGTAGACTGTCACTGGAAGTTCAGTACTCCTGAAAAGATACAAATTGGTGTAAGCTCCCAAGAGCTTAATTTACTCAAACTGTGAGATATTCTTACCAAACCAGGCATGTCCAACATTATGGATTTCCATTTTTTTAAATTAATAATGCTTAATGGAGATTAACAAAGAACTACAAATAAACTCCTGCTCATAAATCAGTTCTGATTGTAAATAAGCCCAAGGCCATTTCCATCACTCCCTCAGGAAGGGAAAAACGATCACCTTGGGTATCTTAAAACTCGGGATGAGGATAAAGTAACCCATAAATGCTGCGCATGGTAGTTCAACATACGTTAATAATCAGTTAATTGGACTACAGTTAATAATGACTTACCTGGACTACTGCTGATGGCTGGCAATTGCGCTGAGACTGATTCTGAAAATACACATCAATTGACAGGAAGTAAAGCTATTAAAATCATCTACTGTTCAACTTTTATGAATAACAAACTAACATTCCTGATTCAGTTCTTTAAACCATAGCTCCTTCCACTGCAATTATGGACTGAATTCCAAGCTAAGAAAGCACATCTTCCTTGGATTCAATTTTTTTCTTCGTGCTTCTCAAATATCTAATATAAGAGCAATGTTTCTCATTTTTCATCTAAATCTCTGTTTACACTATTTAAAGTGTAACAGACTTAGAAGGGGATTGTCAGGCAAACAGAAATTGTCCCTTATACTTCATTTGCTTTTTGTTCTGTGCCTTCTGCAACAGAATTTAGAAGAATGCATTATTACTCCTTCTGCAGGGAGTTATTTTCCTTATTTTGTTTATGAAAACACAAAGAAAATATGATACAAAAATGGACTGCCTTACAGTCACAGAGCTAAGTTACTGGAACTGAGCTCCTTTTCATCACTGACTAGGTCTGATGATGAATATAAAATAGGGTCTCTCTCTTCTGCAAATATATTAGAAGACTTTGTGTGTGTATGTGTGTGCAGGTGCATAACACAAATTACTTTAACAAACAGTAAATAGCCAGTACCGTGTGGATAGGTAAAGCGTCAGCTGTAAGAATAGCATTAAGATAAGCGCATAACTTCCAATACAGAATCTTGCACAAACACCACTGTTTTCAATTACTTAAATAAATTCCTTCTCTGTTAAAACTGTGAAGCTTGATCAGAAAACATTGTTCGAATGCTTTTGTAAAATCTGCAGTAAACCTCTTTTATCTCTTTTTATCCAAGAAAGATCACGATCATTTTGCCCTCTACAAATTGTTCTTTTCAGATCTCAGTGACTCAGCTGATTTTGTTCCAGATTAGTTTACTTTGACAACTGACTGAAGACCAGAGCAGCAGATTCTTCAGTCCTGAAGTTCTAAGCAAGGATGTTTCTTGCATAGGTAAATATTTGTAGGTTTCTTTATCGGAGGTTTTGCTTGGTGTCTTAGATTTGCACCAACACCACAATGTGCTCAGTCTAAAACAGCTGTCTGTGTACAACAGTCCCTGTGTGGCATGTCACTTTTCGGCCATGCAGATTTGCACAGGGTAAATTCAGATGTCAGATTGTTAAATACAATTCATTCCCACCTCCACTGACTTTTGAAACAGGGCAGCTGCCAGTATAGCCATACAAATAGCAGATCTCTCCAAAACATCTCTCTAACACAGTGAATAGTCCCACAGCCCTTATTTAAACTGAGGGTGGGGAATGATAGTAATGTAAATATGCCTAATCATGTGCTGAATTGGTCAGTGTTAATGGCCATGACTAAAAAGTTCATGGTCCATTCTCCTCTCCCTTCTCACATAAAATCTACAACTGCAATAGACATACATTGTAATGCCCGGATATCTACTGTGGATGCAGATGATGCACTCTTCTGAAAATCAGGTTTCCAAAATTAGTAGGCAATTTTGGAAATACAGGTCTAAATCCGTTTTCTGGTGTCCTGCAGTAAACTAAATCAAGTCAGGCTTAGAATTCATGTCTCCAAAGCCCATTTCCAATATGTTAGACGTTAATGCCCTGCCTAGGAAGGTCACCAAATTCTCATACACTGTTCAGTGGGTTGATAATGGCTAATAAGAAGCTCACACGATCTACCCCTGCTTAATGAAAGTTTCCACCGCGATACAGCCAGAGTGAGTCTACAGCAGAGCCTCTAATGCCTGATCCTGCTGACTTCCACCACCCAGGGCAGCTTCTGAGCAAGTCAAGTGCAGATGAAAAGAAGTTAGGAAGGAGAGGTAATGGTAGCTAATGCTGTTTGGTGAGACTGAAAGACTTCTTATTGCTCATACAGTATCCCTAAGACTTACATCAGGAGGACACATGAAAGATGCCTTTTAAAGTTTAATGTAAACTGTGTCTCAGGAACTGTGAATCAAGCGGTACAATCACCTCCTGCCAGACACTGCAGTCCCTGAGATGTTTTAAGTGATAATATCACACAGTTTTAAGTGCTTAGTCAAGGTCCTTTTCCTTTTACATGTCTGTACCATCAGCATGCAGAGTCATTGCCCTACATACAAGTACAAGTGCAGCTTTGCCAAGAAGAATCAGAGAGAAAATTTTGTTAGACATTTTAGCCTAATGAGTTAAACGCTGACTTGGATTGTTATTTGTTACCTGATAATTTTGTGCGACGTGACATGGGACAAATAATTTTAAACAATGTTTTCCCTATCTCTACAGTGTGAATGTTAACAAACACCTAGCTAGCTTTCGGAGAAAGGCTCTGATGATTGGGCCATTTTTGTAAAAACTTTTGAAAATGCAGTGTCCTTACTAACTCCAGAGGAACGCTGAACAAAGGACTAGAGCTGAGACGTACAGGGCTGCCATGTAAGCTCTGTTGCCTACCACAGAACTGAGAAAGGCTGGAAGTTTCTCAGGGAGAGCTGGTAAAACCACCTATTATTAATTTGCCCTTCTTTCCTACTATAAGACTCTTTTCAAACTTTAACTGTTTGAACTGAAATGCAACATTCCAAGTGTCTGCCTCAGGCTGATGTCTTTTCATTCCCAGAGAATAACTATTATACTGCTATTAAGATTGCCATGCCAAGCTTTCAAAAGGTATTCTGTGCAACCTTAATGTGGTCCCTTGTGCATACCTAGTATGAAGCCAACTAACAAACAACATGATGGGAGACTATTTTTTATTATAGAGTGTCTGCCTCATTCAGTGCCCAAAATGGAAGTCATCACAGAAGGCAGGATTCACCTGCCCTGCCTTCAGACATCTGCAGCCCTAACGTCTGCACCTGAACTAGTCACTTTGGGTTTCCCTTAGTGTCACTGGAAAAAGAAACAGGTACTTCTAGGGTGCAACTCAGCTAATTCTAAACATAAAAACATCTAAAACACATGAAGCCTGTTCAAAAACTGTCAATTTTTGTCTATGTTACAGACATAGCTATGGTTAGATGCAGTATTTTATTTGGACAAATATATATCAGGCATTTAATTTGGGTGCTACAGCGTATAGTGAAGTATGACATCATCGCCTTTCTCAAACGGCATTGGGGCGCAGAAAGATTAAGGTAAATAGTTTCCACTAGTTTTAGATACTGAAATTTATAATGCTTGGCATTATATAGCACTACACATATTCAACAAACAACTTCTTTTAACATCAAATATAGTTATGCGTGCTCTGCACTTCTTCACGTCGCACCCTACTGTCTCCAGCTGGGCATCCAGAAAATGAGAAACACAGCACTAGAGACCAGCTGTGAGAAATCTGGTTTACGTCATCTGTGTAGCAACACAAACAGGCGGGTGTAGAAACCCTTTCATGGCACTCAACTGCCTTAGGGATTCAGTTTTCTTTTCCATCCACCTCCTGCCCCACTCACTTCATAACTTTCAACTCTGCAACAAATGAAGTTTCTACAGACTGTCTCCCTTTGTACTGTAAAATCATGATTCATCTCCTCCATTATGTGTTCTGAATTCTCTGAAAAAAGTAGTTTGCACACTTAATAATTAAAGCATATGTCCTACATATGTAAAAGGAGGCTGAATTAAGATTCACGAAGCATTTTATTTCTGAAATTTTCTAACTTCTGATTGCTGTGATTGTTTGGGCTGAAATTCACCTGCCCTAACATATGTTTCCTGAAGTTAGACATCTAAGTCTGCGCTAATCACCCATGGTTGTCTTACAGTCACTGGGGAAAGAGAAAGCCATTGGAGGGGAGAGAAGGGCAAGAGGAACTCAACACTTCCTAAAATAATTATGAAAATGGCATGTCAGATTAAGCACGCTCTGGTGGCACCTCTTTCTTTCACAGACTGCAAAGGGATCCTATGGTGTCTATGTCAGATTTAGCCTTTTCAGTTTTGTTTAGCCTTCTAAATTTTGTTTTCTAAGTCTACGTTTAGAGCAGATTATTCCTACACTTGCTAATACAATACATCTTTACTTTAAAATGCCAACAATGACTGTAGGTGTGCACAAATATTTCTTCTGTTTGTCTTTTTACAGTGCATGTTTTTATCTCGTTCTGCCATTCCAGAGGCCCCTGAAGAGGCCTCGGTATTTAATTTAGAAAGTACTTCTGAATGAAAATGGAGCTAGATAAATGACAAAATATATTTCACTGTACATGCTACTTCCTAGGAATGCATTGCATTAGTATGCTTTGTTGGGCTTCCCCCCAGGAGACTGATTTAGTCTAATGATAGTGCAAGGTCATTAGCACAGTATCAGCATAAATTCTGCTTAACCAATGCCAGGTGGTTAACTAGTTTATGTTAATGTGTTGTGTGCATAAAACTGTGAACTCAACTTCTCTGTACGACAACATGATCTGAAGAAAGAGTTGGGCAGCCTGAATGTATTCCCAGTAATTTGGAACCAGAAGTAAACATTCTCACTGTTGCCCCTAAGATAAGCTGAAGACTCTCATGCGTTGCCATCTAAAGGAGATAGATTGAAAAGAATTTTTTCTTAACAAGCTGATTTACAAACTGCATGTATTTAAAAGAAACAAATTAAAATATGCTTAATGTGCTTTCTCCAATAGTTACAAATTAACTCCAGTTGAAAATATGGTTGCTTATATATTGTACTCTGTTGTATATGGGTTCTATTTTCAGTATGATATAAAATTGCCTTCCCTGAAAAAAAAAGGAACTGTAAGCACAGAGTACATTTTAAGATATACAAGGCTGAGTGCAAGGTCCTGCACGTGGCTCAGGGCAATCCCCAGTATCAATATAGACTGAAGGGATGAAGGGACTGAGAGCAGCCCTGTGGAGAACAACTTGAAGATACCGTTGGCTTAAAAATTGGACTTGAGCTGGCAACATATGCTCGCAGCCCAGGAAGCCAGTCATACCTGGGGCTGCATCAAAAGAAGCATGGCCAGCAGGTCGAGGGAGGTGATTCTGCCCCTCTACTCTCTGCTCTGGTGAGACTCCACTTGCAGTATTGCATCCAGCTTTGGGGTCCTCAGCACAAGAACGACATGGACCTGCTCAAGCGAGTCCAGAGATCGGCCACAAAAATGATCAGAGGGCTCAAACACTTGTTCTATGAGGACAGGCTGAGACAGTTGGGTTGTTCAGCCTGGAGAATGGAAGGCTCTGGGGAGATCTTACTGTGGCCTTTCAAGATATAGCAGGGGCTTATAAGAAAGGAGGACAGAGACTGTTCACCAGGGCCTGTAGTGACAGGACAAGGGGCAATGGTTTTAAGCTGGAAAAGGTTAGGTTTGGATTGGATGTAAGGAAGAAATTTTTTATGATGAGGGTGGTGAGACACTGGAACAGGTTGCCCAGAGAAGTTGTGGATGCCCCATCATTGGAAATGTACAACGCCAGGTTGGATGGGGCTTTGAGTAACCTGATCTAGTGAAAGATGTCCCTGCCCATGGCACAGGGGTTGGACTAGATGGTCTTTGAAGGTCCCTTCCAACCCAAACCATTCTATGATTCTATGATTCTATGATACAAGCTCCAGGAGGCAGAGTTTGAACCGTTTCACCTTCTTGCATTTCTGATCTTTAGGTTCTGGATATGTCCATTTAATGGTGTCTACTTATTGATTCTGAAATGACTGAAAAGGCCTCATTTTGTCATATCTTTGAAATATAGGCACATCAAGAGGAAGTATGACAAGTTGCTTTCCAAGCACAAAACCACACACGGTACTAAGATGGTCAGCAATGGAAAATGGTTCTCCATTATGCATTGTACGTGTCTTACTGTGAGCCACAAACTTCCTTATTTGTAAAATGATGTTGGAAAATTCATGAGTGGGAAAGAAGAACAGAAAAAAACGAGGCTGAGGTTTTTTGACAATCTGATTTAGTAAGTATCTCCATTGCACATGTGCACCCAGACCTCAAAGAGGAATGAAATTACCCACGAAGGAAAAAAAAAGCACAGTCATGGCTCAGCAGTTTTGAAACACTGTTGACGAGATGAGTAAGTGGTGTTCTGTAAAACTGAAGACAAAGGATGAAAGGCAAACTGTAACTCAGGAGGACGTAAGTCAAGAGGACAAGGAAAAATTTTACATAACTAGAAGGCTCAGTCTTTATAAAATCCTGCAAATATTACAATAAACTTCTGATGATCTAGATGGCTGAACAGAGGGCTTTGTATAAGACACACATGTATAATGGCTGCTCAGAACTTCAACTCTCAGGAAATTGAGGGGGAATCTTTAATCAACATATCTTCTCAACTGAGCACAAACTGCAAAACAGTAGATGACAAGAAGTTCATGAGCCATCTTTGTGGTGCCAAGACAGAAGTTACTGCTCTGAGGGTTTAGCATCGAGGTGTATTTCAGTCTTCACAACATTGCTCAGATGGTACGTTCTAAGTTGTTCACAAGATAATAATTTACAGAATTTGAGAGTGTTCCCATGCTAAAAATGTGCTGGAGAAGAAAAATGGTCAAGTCAAGAGAAGTAAAATGCTTTGTGTCCCAGAAGAGAGAACAAAGAATAGTCCAGAGGGAATGTCTGGGCAGGATAACACACAGAGGAACCTACACCATACTATTCTGTGTCTTACTAAAATGGGATGCTTTATTTTTTAGGTCATGTACAGACAGAAAACACGAATTATCATGAGAAATTCCAGTCTGAAACCTCTGATCCTGGAGATCTCGGGCTACCAGTAATAAAATATTCCTAGAACTTCTCGAAAATTCTAGGTGACGGTTTTCTAACTCAAATATATTATATCCAAGACAAATAAAAACTGACCTCATTTTGACAGGTACAAAGGAATTGATCACAGAAATAACAAGAGCGATTAGGCAGAAGTTACGGTGGCTTAAGGACAGCTGTTTTGCAAAGTCCAGAGCAGTAGGTCCAAATTACTTGTATCCAAATATTTTGAAAGACCAAGCAGAGGATCCTGATAAACCGCTACTGTTCATATACAGGACAAGATCCAGAGGGGGAAAATTACCAAATCTTTAAAAATAGTCATTAATCACTTGAATTACTTAACACTGATGGTGGAGGATTCTCTGTCTCAGGATACTGTAAAATTGAGTTTCCTCCTATTTTAAAATAAAGTTTTCATCTTTTTTTTGGTAAAAGATACCCTGCTAACTCTTGAGAAATCAAAGCAGGAGGTCAGACAGCAAAACGCTTTGGCTTATTTATGCAAGAAGTCAAACTATATCATGTCAGAAAGGTCTCTTGTATCCTTTAAATCTATGAACCTGGGAACTGGGATACAGAAGAAATGTAGTCTTTTTGAAGATATTGTTTTCTTATTAAGAAAAACTTATGAGAAAGCATAGCCCATTGTCCTGGTTTGGACTAGGGCAGACCTTTCAGTTAAGTTTCTTCTAAGTGACTGTACTTTCTGAAGGTGACTACATGCACTTGTGCCCATGGAAACCAGGGTCCCCGTTGGGTCTCTTTGTTCCACAAGTTAAAGGGTGTAAAAGTGTCGCACCTGGGGGGAGAAGCGGACAGGACAGGTGACCCAAAACTGACCAATGAAGCATTCTATCCCATACACATGATACTCAGTTTAAAGCTGGGGGACCACAAGGGTCGCGCTCTCTTTCCCCATGGCTGGCATCCAGGGAGGACTCTGCCCGTACTTCTGCCTTTGATTCCAATCAGTGCATTCCTGAATCCAGTTCCCATCTGCTCCTGAGTCCAGTTCAGGACTTCCCAGTGCCTGCCCTGCAGCATCAGTGGTGACATGATCATCATCAGGGGGAGCTCAATATTGGTCTGATATATAGTTCATTATTTGTTATACTCCTTTTCATTATTTATTGTTTATTAAAACAGTTTTAATTTTCCAACTCATAAGTCTCTTTCCCTTTTCTGTTTTCCTTTTCCTCTCTGGGGAAGGAAAGAGTTAATAGAGAGCATCTATCATCCACCTAACAGCCCACCAGCCTGAAATGGTGACCCCCATTACTTTTAAACCTGAATTTCAATCTAAATGCTGGTTCTACTGATATTAATGGGGGGAAAAAGTCCTACGTAACCTCAGGAGGGCAACATTTCTTCTTTCAGTTTTTGAAAGCGTGACTCTGAATACTGCATGCACACTATATGTCAATTGGCCCTGTCACTAGGTACCAGCTGGAGACTCTGAGTGATATAGCAGTTTCTCAAAATTTAGGAAATGAACTTGTTCAACTTGGGATATCCTTTTTTTCTCCCTCCCTCTGTGTGTGTCAGAGGTGCAATATTTGTCTCTAATACTTGCAGTAGAGAACTAGCTAAAAGTTACACACAGCCAGCAAAAGTAATTTGAGAGTTGGGAAGGGAAGCAGGTATACATTGAAAGGGAGAAGGGCACAGCATCCTGCAGCAGTGCAGACACAAGAGGGAAAACTGAAAGACTGGAGAAATCAAAGCTGCCTGCAGCTGGTCTCAAGAATGGGCCAGACAACCGAGTGTGCACAGCTGGCTGCTGGGAGAGGACGAACAGCAGCACCAGTGGCAGGTCTGTGACCCAGATCTAATGTCCAGAGCGTTTTAGCATGAGTTCCCATGAATCAATGACTAGTTTATAGTGATACCAGTCAGCAGTGATTGGGCATGTGTGTGATAATCTCAACACCTAAAGTGATGAGTTTCACTGGTGATTTTCTTTGTATGTTGTTCACCTGCTGCCTGTAGCCCAGATCATAAATCTGGGCCATGGATCGCTGTGCTGCACTACTCTTCTTGGTGCCTGTGGGGTATTGTGATTTTCTTAGCAACAGAAGACTCTGCCCCTATTTTCGAATTCCAGAATGGCTTTGGTCTACCTTTTCCCTGTGTTCTTTTGGTCTGCCATCATGGCTACATTCATTTACTCAAGACACACATCTTAGCAATGTGAGACGTTTCTCCGTCCTATTCGATGCACCTCTGCCCATTCTCAAACCATTAACAGACTATAAACTGGGGGGTGGGGTCATTGCCATCACTTGCCTGCCCTCCTATATAACAGAAATCACAGTGCTGTCCTGAATTAATCCCTGGAGGTACATTTTTTTAGTTGTCATTTTCCAGTAAATTGCACCAATTAGAAATTTCATCTGTGGCTTCTAGTACAGTATATATGAACATGCTTTTCTCTGTCACCTTTACAGACCTTTTAGAAGTGATCAATAGACTCCACAGGTTCCTAAGTACAGCTTGAAACAACTTGACTGGTTTTAGGAAAACATCAAATCTTGCCTTTCAAATTTTCAGTCATGAAGAATATACAACTTTGATGCTTCCATGGCTTTCCACACTGAAATGTATGCCTTTTATTTCTAATCTTAATTTGTCTAACTCCAACTTTCACCTTGATGTGTCACTGTCCACTAGACAGAATACCCTTCTAGAATCAATATCCTACCTCTGGGAGGTAGCTGTGACCTCTGTGATTTTCTCCTTGACAAGCTAAATGACTCATGAATTTAAGCTTTTCCTGAATTGCATGTTTCTCAACTTCTAATCAATCCTGTGGTTTTTCTCTCAGTATTTTCCACTTTATCATGGTCCTTTTTAGACTATATTCACGGGAACTTGGTGCAGCAGTCTAATAATAACAGAAGAAAGCATAATGTCCCTACTCTAATTGATATTCCCCTCTTTAAATAAATATCCAAGGATCACAGTGATATACACAAAGATCTTAGGTTTTGCTACTTAATCAGCATATTTCCAATGTTCTAAGGGGTGTACACACAGCACATCTGTGCTCCATGGACAAACTATACGACAATGGAGCATCTCCCAGCCAATAAATGATAACAGAGGGCTACAGCCCATTGACTTCCTTGATAATCCACCCTCATAATTTTTTCTGCATCAGTGCTTTCCAGGATTAACTTTTTTATCCAGTAACTATAAAGGTATTTGTTCCTTACGCTCTCTCCATAGTCAGTGGAGAGAAACTGCACCTTCTGGAAAACAATTTATCCCATCCCAGCTCAACTGCCTAAAACTGCTGGGCTAGAGTGCCCTCTGATGGATATCCAATTCTCCCCATGAACACTGAGAACCTACGTGACTGGCTGACACCAGGCACTTTCAGAAGACTAAAATGAGGTGAGATGGATGCCACAGGCACTGGGTAGCGCAGCCATTGGCTACTTTAAAGCATAATCTATGTCAGAGCTCAACTTTATAGTTCTACCCAGTATCTACACATCTATCTCATATAACACCATTACTATAAATCAGCCTATTACTCCCCCAAGGTTTTTGTCATCTGCAAATGTCATGAGCAATGACTGCGTTTTTCCCAGGTCATTGTTGGAAATGCAAATCAATGCAGAAGCAAAAATTAGCCTAAGTGGGGCTCTCTTGCAAAGAATCCATTTAATAATGTTTCCCTTTTTAGGAAACATGTCTAAACCTGTCATTTAATGAGCTTTGAAAACGTTTAGTATGCATGACTTTCATTTCATACAATTTAAATTGTGTGGTACCAAGTCAAATGCCTTATGAAAGCCATAATTTGAAGCTAATCTGTTTGTCAACCAGATTTCCAAGTTATCATGATAAGATTTTCCAGGTTGATTAGCATTAATTATATTCTTTTCCTTTTAATTTGCATTAATTGAGTCTCATATCAACTATTACATTATTTTATCAGGATCCCACTCAGGCTGACAGATTTGTAATTACCTAGGCCATAACTCTTATACATCAGTATATCCTTTTATGCAGTAACCATGATTTGCTATAGGTCTTCATAGAGAAATCACCTGATGCTTTAAATTATCCCAAACCCTTAGAATACAGATTAGCCAATGTACTAGAATGTTCTCCAGAAAGTGAAGATCCAGTGATCTGCTCATAAAATTGTCTGAGCATAATCCAAACTTCTCACCCTTTGACATGGGTTTCTATGACACCTTATTATAAAGATAATATTTAGTTTTGTAGTGGGTTTAGTGCTTTTTAAAGTGGATTCAGAAGCTGTAGCAACAGTCATTGAAATGCAGGCATCTTTACAAAGGTCTACCAATGCATGTCAGTCTTGCTGCTCTATCCCAAAATCCTTCTGTACACTTGTACATCAAATGGAAAAATCTGCGATTTTTTGATACTGGGACTAAAACAAATGTCTGCTAATTGACAGAGCTAGGCCTCTGTTTGGCACCCCACTGTAATATTCCCTGGCTGTGGGGAGAGAAAGAGACTCGCCCCTTCTGCTACAAAAATATTTTTGGCTTTTGAACAAAGATGGCAGCAACCCATGCTTTGCACAGGGAAGAACAGAAATGTACCGTGAGTGTATGACGGAGTTAT
The DNA here is from genome assembly GCF_013368605.1 of Nyctibius grandis. Lineage (NCBI taxonomy): Eukaryota > Metazoa > Chordata > Aves > Nyctibiiformes > Nyctibiidae > Nyctibius > Nyctibius grandis. The sequence goes on from NC_090659.1 coordinate 110,968,817, forward strand.
ACACAGTTCCTCTTGATACATATCAAAGCCATTGGTGGTGGAATCCACTTGCCTGTTTTCATCACTGTCTTAATTTATGAGGCCCCATGCTGTTTTGCTTGAGAGTTTGCTAAGCAACAAGTACCTCTGCTGCAGAAATAGTAATTTAATCTTATGCGCCACAGCAGCATGTATTCTTTTTAAAAGAAAAAAAAAAAGAGCTGAGAAAATCTCATTCCTGTGCCCTGGTCAGCTTGAGGAAGTTTAAAGTTATAGTCTGTATCAAGCCAGGGAGCACATCAGCCAAACAGCTGTGGACTGTTTTAGGTGAAAGCGTGTTCCACTTTTGTGTCAAAGCTGGACCTGTGCAGACAGGGAGACATAGGGCCAGAAAAAGACACCACATGACTGTAGCTCCAGACCCAGCCCTTGGGAAGGTGTGTGAATTTTATATAAGAAAATGTGTATGGGTAAAGCTGGGTACAGAAAAGAGGAACAGCCTTGGAAACAGTACCCTTTCTTGACTGAATTATCTAACTGCTCACATACTGTGAAAACACCTTTTGCCTGCCTTCTGGGTGGAAGTTAATCTGTCCTTCCTTCTCTTCCTTCTCTACCACCTTAAAATGGCCACTGCCAGCCCCCAAGGAGAAGCAATTACGGGTTCTAACTCCCTGAGTCTAAGAGAGAACGAGGGCCTGAGGTCACTGAGAAAAGAAAGACTTCACCAAGGGGTTGTGGTAAAGGTCAGGGTATTGACCACCTCCTTTTATCTTAAAAGGTACCTGCACTCAGAAGAGAGCTAGGTAGCTGGGATCCTATTGATGCTTTCTGCTGGTTCCTTGTAATGTAATTGGAAAGATGCAGACACATTGACTGGATGAACAGAAGACATCTTCAGAGCTCCCCCTATCTTCATTTGCTGTATCATCTCTTCTGTTTGACTTTCTGCTTCTATTAGGATGATTGGATTGGCCACCTTCCCTCCGTTTGCCCAGTTTCCCCCCTGAAATGGGCAACTAAAATACAGGCACATCTGCTCACAAATGAAGCACTGTTGGAGCCTTTCCATTATCTACCACATGGGAGCAGGATTAGGTTCACTGTCAGTTTTGGGGACCATGAAAGGGATAAAGAACCATGAATTATGCATAACAGAATTGCACCCTACTGGTTCGTTAAGACATACAAGATGTTTCAGTCCCATTGTCATCCTAACACGCTCTCGGAGAAAATGTTTCATGCAGCCAGAGGCAGTCCTCTGAGTGTAGCAGGGCTCGTTCAATACTCCTTATACAGCACTGTATCAACATTCTTCTTCTGCTGGTGAGGTGCTGTTTCATCTTGTTAAAGGCCCGGCAGCATATTACAATTTGTTAGACTGGCTAAGATTATATGAAATGCCTTAAGAAATAAACTGTGTAGGTAAGGATTTATTAAGAACTGTTAAAACCTGATTGTTTTTTCTGCGCCTTCACTCGGTTATTTTCATTGTAGCTAATGGAAGGAAAAAGTATTAAAACAGCAATCTGATCACAATCCTCACATACCTTTGGTTTAGACCTAAACTCTTCCAGGCAGTAATACCATCTTTTAATACCAGATCCAGTTTAATGAGGGCCTAAATTAGTAGGAATTAACTTTTTATGAGAAGCTTTGGACAGTGCTTGGCATGACATAAGAGCCCATATATTCATCCCAGGGACAACTAAGGGTTTTCTTCAGCCAACGTGTTTTCACCCATTATTCTGTGAAGTCTCCTCACCCGCCCTGGGGCAACTCAGTGGTGCGAGTCCTTCCAGCCCAACCGATAACCTTTACGTGGCCGCTGCGGGCCCGCGGGTGACGGGACACTTGGGTGCGTGGCCTCTTTGCTGGCGGGGAGCCCCTGGCACACGGCTCCCACCGGGCCCACCCGCCGGGAGCCCCGCCGTGAGCCCCGCCGTCCCGGCAGGGAAGGTTCACGCCGCAGCGGGGCCAGCCCCCCTCGCACCACCCCTCTTGCCACCTTCTGCCCGGGCTGGAGGCGGCGCGGCCGGCAGCTCACGGAGAGCCCGGGCACCGCTCCCTGCCTCCCCCCCGCCTCCCTCCCTGCCCCCGGGCCGCCCCCTTCCCCCGGGCCGCCTCTCCCCCCCTCGGCCCCCGCCGCGGAGCGCGGAGCGCTCCTGCCGCTCCAGACCCCTGCGGCGGCTCCTGCCGAGCGGAGCGGCGCAGCGCAGCGCGGCGCGGCGGGGGCGGTGCGAGGCGGCGGGCGCAGCCCGGCAGCGGGACGCGGAGCTGTGCCGCGGCGCACGGCGCTGCCGGCCGAGGGGAGGGGGCGGCCGTCCCGGCCCGGGGAGTTCTCACCTTTGCCGAGCTCGGCCGGCCCCACAAGCGCGGCAGAAAGTTCAGCATGCAGGAAGTTTGGGGGCAGCTCGGAGAGTAACTCGGCAGCTGTGGCTGCTGCTTCGGGGGGGTGGGTTGGTTTGTTTGGAGTTTTCTGTTTCTGCTTCCCTCCCCCCCCCCCCCCCCCCCCCCCCGCCCTTGCATACAACTCCCCCAAACACACAAGCAACCCGCAACAACAACAACCAAAAAGTCCGTGAAAGGCGAGAGAACACGAGAGAGGGAAGCACCCTCGGTGGGGAGAGCCGGGTTTCTTTGCAGAGACACGGTCCCGTTCGCAGCGGATCCCAATGCGACTGCTCATCCTCCTCCTCCTCTACGCTGTGGTCTGTGCGAACTTCTGCAGCCGTCAGGGCACCACTGCCCCTGCCCAGAGCGGATCTATAAAAGCCTTGCGGGCCTCGAATATCAGGCGAGATGGTAAGTGTCCCTCTGCCTTCTTTACTCCCAAGGGCTGCATTTGCAGAGAAAGCCCCGAGCCCCGAGCGCGCCCCGGGGGCTGCCGTCCCCCCCCTTCGTCGGGAGCGGGGGCCGCGTCCCAAGAGGCCGGCGGGGGTCTGTCTGGCGGGGGGAGGTCCCGTCCCTGAGAGGCAGGCGGGCTCGGCCGGGGCTTGGGGGCCGGTCCCCGGAGGGCGGCAGGGGTCGGCCCGGGAGCATGTGGCCAGGTGGAGGGAGGGAGGTGTGGGCTGAGGGGGCGGCTCTGCCCGGCGGCTGCTCCTCCGGGCGGTCCCAAACTTCTCAGGGCAACTTCGAGGGGGTTTCCTGGGAGCCGGCGGCGCCCCCCGCGTCCCCTTCGGCTGCGGGCGGCACCTCGCCCCTGACAACGCGGGGTGCCCGGCCCAGCTGCCGCGGAGGGCTCCGCCCGGCGCCCCTCGGCACCCGCGGGCCCCGTCTCCTGTGTGTCCCTTTGAAGTGCCAACGCCGGGGGCAGTGCGGGAGGGCGGCGGGTGTGTGGCGGCTCCGGCCGGAGCGGGGCCGCTGCCGTGTCCCCTTCCGGGGCGGTGTGCGGCGGGCGAGGGAGGGCACGCGGGCGGCGGCCCCTGGGCCTCAGGGCGGGGGGCGGGCGGTGCCGGCGTCGCCTCAGGGGCGCTTGGCGGGAGCGCGGCTCTCGGCTCCTGTAACGGCCCTCGGAGTGCCCTTCTCCCGGCGGAGGGCTGCCTCGGCGGCAGGGGCTGGGCGTTCGCTGGGCAATCCCCTGCAAGGACTGGCCTCATCCCTTGTACCCGCCACACGATTATAGAACTGTAGAATCGTTTTGGTTGGAAAGGACCTTTAAGATCATCGAGTCCAACCATTAACTTGGCACTGCCAAGTCCACCACTAAACCATGTCCCTAAGCACCACATCTACTCATCTTTTAAATACCTCCAGGGATGGTGACTCCACCACTTCCCTGGGCAGCCTGTTCCACTGCTTGACAACCCTTTCTGTGAAGAAATTCTTCCTGATATCCAATCTAAACCTCCCCTGGAGCAACTTGAGGCCGTTTCCTCTCGTCCTATCACTTGTTACCTGGGAGAAGAGAGTAACACCCTCCTTGCTAGAACCTCCTTGCTGTAGATGTAAGATGCCCAGTGATGGTGAGCACCAAGGAGGGCAGCTGTGGGCTTTGGGACACTGCCCGCCTCACAAGAAGGGTGGTTTCAGTCTTCATGTTTGAATTCTGGAGCGTTTCCAGCTCTGAGCCGCCGGCAGATCATGTCCTCGGCAGCTGAGGTGCTGTCGAGGGTCTGCAGCGCAGCTGCGTGGGATGCAAGTGCCTCAAGTGAGCAGTCAGCATGGCCGTGTTCTGTGGCCCCATGGTGAATGAATGTGGGGACTGCATAAAAATAGTGCCACTGAAATTCACCTTTGGAATACACTTGTTCATGATTAAAGATAAAGAAAACCAGGTCTTTTGGTTTGGGAAGGGCAATGAGCCTCTTGTTCCAACTTCATGTGGGAGGACCTGCTTTTGCACATCATAGTGTACCTTCTTGCAGAGCGAAATGCAAGATGTTGTCTCTGAAAACGAACAGAGTTAAGTTCATTCTTCAAGTTACCATCTTCCAGTTGCCAGAATTTATATATTTTATAAACCCTTTTCAAAAACCCGGTCACTTTAGCCATTTCCAAGACTGTACTCTGTATTTGCCAGTGTTTATTTTTCAGCATGTATACAATGTGTATAATGGGTATACAGTTGATTTAGGAAGATTGTTTTTGTTTCAGCTTTGGAGCCGTATTGAACTTATAATCTTTTGTATGCCTTTCTTAGTCACTGAAAGAAGGCATAGGGAAGGTGAAGAGGCTTTTTCTTAGAATTGAGATAGCGAGTCTGGAAACAAGACAGAATTGCCATTCCTTCTGTCTCAGAAGTCAAATTGAATCTAATAAAAAATGTAGGTGTTTGTAATAAAAGCGTATGTCCATTATTTCTGTTTCATCCTTTAAAACTATTGTATATTTTATCAAGCTTCATGACTTGTTAGTCTGCTATCTTAAACTTCATAGAAGAACTGAGACCATCTCTGAACTAAGCTAAGACAGCTTGCTTCCAAGTCAAACTCCAAACGAGCTTTTTCGTGGAAAACTGCAGTGATTTACTTAGAACTTCAAAATGTGTTTTACTCTGATCTTCCCTGCAGAGTCAGTGAAGAAATCAGTAACCCCTAATATAAATAAAGTTTCCAGCTTACTGGCAGCGTGACGGGTGTTTTACTCTGCAGAAGTTTTCCTGTGGTGAAATTGCTTCTTGGAGTGATGAAGAGAACAAGCCTATTTGAAATGATTACGTAACTGCTTTTTTCCTACTTGTGATCATTTAACGTTGTGATTAAGTTTTGTACCTTTAAAATTATCTTCCACAATCCACAGATGTCATATACATCTGAACTTTCTGACAGAAAGCGGCAGATGTATATGAAATTACATGCTACCTTTGACCCTCCCTGGGCCATATGCTAGGCAGGCCTACAGACATAGTGAAATGCACCCCGAAGTCAGACACGTCTGCAGTCCTTTAGTGGATGTTATCCATGTAGTTGAGGAGGTAACACGCTTCTAGGAAGACCACATGCAGACCCCTAGCATGCTGCAGCCTTGCTCTGGCCTTGTGTTTGGGAATCCTCTTGCTTTTTCCCTGCAAAGACCGGTGTGTTCTGGTATGGCTGGTGGAGCTGGGCATCGGGTCACAACATCTAAAGCAGATCAGCTGCTGATCACCCTGATTTTACTCAAATGAACCAAGATGTTGCTTGAGTTTGTTGACTAAAGGTTGATATTTGTGCAGCCAGAGGTTATGAGCTGTATTCCAAATGTTGCATGCATGTGATGAGCTCACAAGCAAAGTGTTTAGACCATAGTTGGCTGTAGGCCACTAAAAGTATTTCTGTCTTTTATAATTTTCAGTGGTGTTTGTGTCTTGTTTTGGTCTGAAGCGCTGATATGGAATAGCGTTAAAGACATGTGTGTTGCATTGCTGCGTGGGACAGTATTTTTTGCTTTGTAAATGTTGGCAGACATGACAATACGGAATAGGATCTGAGAGCACAGAATACACTGGGAGTAATATGTTCCAACAGTCTCTCTCAAAATGCACAGCAGGGATAAAAACTAATTTAATATTATGTCCTGGGTTGATGATCATAATTATTATGTTGTGGAATTAAGAGAGATACTGAAGAGGAAGCAAGGTCTGTTCAGCCCTTTAAAAAAATATTATATCTTGGCAAGTCCAAGACCACCTGCACATTTTATTAAAAAAGAAAACAATCCTTTGGATTCCAGTTTTCTGTTACCCTCAAGCAGGATAAACTAGTGATACTGCATACACAGAGCTTTAATATGGAGGCTTGGTCTTGCTTCCGGCCAAAACAAACCTTTGCACTGTGTGTGATTCAAGTTTGTCTTTCTTCTTTTAGGCTAAAAGAGGTTGGCCTATTTGTAATTGTTCTTACATAAGGCTGAGGTTGCTCTGGGAAGAAATCTGTAGGTGAAGGGCAGCACAGACAAAAAAAATGCTGTTTAATGTCTACCAAACCTAACCAGACTGTACTTCCTGCTGAAGTTATTAAGAATATAAATAACCTGCTTACAAGGCATCCTCTTGTCCTGGTGGAAGGACGAGCATTGATGACTCAGCTGTCCAGTGCAGCACTAATCAATTTTTAAAAGTGTCTTGAAAATGCCAGCCACATTTATAGCACATGTAGTGGTGGTATTTATTTAAAGTGTTTATTAATGCCTTTACCTGTTAAGGCCTTTGAAGTTCAGCAGAATAACACACAGAGGGCTTCCAGATGCCTCTTTTGTTTTCTTTGCCTCAGATTCCCAATTTGCAGCATGCAGGTAATACTGCCTAATTACAAGAAGTCTAATAGTTTGTTTCTGCTATTTTGGTTGTTTATGTGTACTTGGAGATGAAAAGTGGTAAGTAATAATATTTACTGTATGGTGTCTAACTGAAACAGCAGTTGCTTGTTGTTATCTCTTATTGAACAAACATCTGCATGAATACTCAATCTAGGAAAGTATGCCTAGTCTGTATACTCAGACTAAGCATCACTATACATATTTTAAAAATTAAAATCCAAAGTTTAAAGAAAAGGCAGAACAGAACAAACAGCATAGTGTCAAATCATTTCAGTATGTAAACAACTGAAAACCATGGAATCAGTATCTTCTGATGTGGATTTGAAACCATAACATCAGATGACTTGAGATAAGATTCTGGGCTGTTGTGGTTTTCATTCTGAATCCAAAAAATTAGGAATTTCTAAACTTTGGTTTGCTTGTGTACCACCAAAATACAAAGAAAAAATTTACTTTGCCATTCTGGGGAAATGGCAACAGCTTTTGGCTCTTTGATGGCCTGTCCAAAGTGTTGTGTGCCATTAACTCTACCCTCCCCTTCCCTGTGTTGGCCTGTGCCTAAGCACAGGGAAAAGCATTTGATAATTTGGGCAGTATTCCCTCACCAAATAGGTGTTAACTGTCTGCTCTTGGGAAAAGATGTAATTGGTGTTTCTTTCATATGACTTTGAAATGGCTCTTGTATCACTAGTGATATAGGAGCCTCAGTTTTGGAATGCTTATTGAGTTCTTCAATACTAGGCTTGTATACATGTTTTTTTAAAGGACTCTGGTACCATTAAATTGTGTCAACTGGAAAATAGCTAAATTTGCTTTTTATGTATTTCAGGCTTCATCAGATTGCAAAAAAAACCCAACAACTTAGTAATTTACCTGTAGTAATGCACTTTGGTCTACAATTGTTTAACTTTGATGAAGTCTCTTATCTGTATAATTAAGTGTTTGGACTGAATTATCAAAGAATATTATGTGAGAATTCCAACTCTGACTCAGCAGCAAGCAGCATGGAGGAATGCTCTAAACGAGCTTTGAAACATGTTTTATCATGCAGATGTATATCACATAGTGGAAGTCACTTCACTTACAAACGCTCCAGCCAGTCTCTCAACACTTGTTTCTTTTTTTTTAAAATGTATTTATATGAAACTTAATTAGGCCAGCTAATTCTTAAAAGGCTTGCAGAGAAAACTTGATAATTTTATTGCTTTGATTCTTAGAAACTGAACACTGCTGAAAATTCTACAATAATAGGTTTTTCACTGTGATCTCAGAGAGGGGTGGTGTTCTATCAAACACCTAGGAATAGGCGTAGATAGGTAACTCACGGGGATTCAGTGCAATAACGTTCTTCATGTCCTTAACTTCGAGCATCTTTGTAATTCGATTCAAGTCAAGGGGCTCAGTCCTGCAGGATTCTGTGATAACAAAGCTCGAATAGCTTATTTGTAAGTGAGACGATGTTGAGTAAAACTAACTGTATCTTACAATGAAGCAAGAGTACAAGTATTAGCAGAATTTGTCAAATATTCTGTTAAAAATATAATGCGTATGTATCATAGGCATGAATATTATGTACATGCATACACAGAATAAATATATGTTGTATCTTTTACATATTGTGTAGTGTAGGATATTATATATGCACATATATACTTGAGCGTAACTTTTCGAGGTAGTTAAGATCCTCTGTACGTGATGTTGTTAGCAGTGTAATTTATGGAATTTGGGTTGAAAGTGACAGTTATGTTTAAAAATGTTTGTCACTTTCCCAGATTGCGAGTGAAAGTTCTGGAAGTATTTTACATGTTATTAAAATTTTTATTAAGTAAAAAGGAACTTATAGGGAAAAGGATTATCGAAGGCAGAAATTATTTCAACAAAATAATATACAAATTCACTACATTACATTTCGGGCACTCCTTTAGACTGGGTGTAAATATTACATAAAAGGAACAGATCTGCAAAATGTGTGTTATTTATACAGCAAGAAACTCCTTTGGGGAACAGTAAATTAGAAGGACAGGGAATGGCTTTCATTTCCTACCTCTAGTAATAGTACATATACAAAAGGTGCAGCAGAAGTTTGTATGTTTTATACGCCGGTCTTTTCGTATGGATAGTCTTCTTATATTAAAATGTATCTACAGCAAATTACAGACTGATCTCTTTGACAGCAAGTAAAATATCTTGCACGACTGGCTGTGAACACAGGAAAAGTAGGCAGCTGCCTGCGATACCAGAGTCCAAAAGGCTTCAAAATGTGCAGCTCCTTGTTGCCTCCAGAACAAGAACGTCCCTTCCAACCTCAGCCATTCTGTGATGGCACCCACTGCAGCTGACAGGGGGTGGCGGTGGGTGGAACACATCCTGCCTCAGAAGCAGTGGTCACCTTCCCCGTCTGTTCCGCCCCGCTTTCCCTCTTTCCCAGTCTCATCCCTTTTCCCACACACAGCAGCAGCGGGAACATGAAGTCTGGTTCTCCCACATCTCTGGGCCCAGTTGTGTCCCTTCTCCTTGCCTTCCTCCTCCATTCCTTGTGTAGCAATGTTCAGTTTTGCCTACCCAGCTGAGAAACCATGAGTTAACTCTCAACGTTCACAGCACGTTCCCAGCGCTAGAGAAGGGCCATCTGCCCCTGCCTGCTCTGGCTTTTGTGGACCTGCAGGGATTTGACACTAGCATATTAAATGAGTCCTAAGAAATACCATGAAGGCTCTGTGTTGGCATTCTCTGTAGTAAGAATTTGCCCACTAATGCACGAAAATTTAGCAGTAGTCCTTTTAGTTAGTTGATTCAAGCTGTATTCAAGAATTGCCTCCAAAAATCCTGCTATTATATTTAAGAGGTTGATTACATTATACCACATTTTGGATAAAAGAGACCACTTATATCACTGCTTCTGGTGAGGATCTCTTGGCTAAAATACTGGATTGTGTTAGGTTACTTGGCAGTTTGTTTCAAATCAATCTCCTGTTTACAAAGCTAAGGAAATGTCTTGTTTACAGTGTCAAACTGGCTACATTTTCTTTTGGGAGTTTGGGTTTGGCTCTAATATTTTTGGTAGTGAATAAATCCTACATGATCTCAAGCTTCCTATTGTACTTGAGTAATCTTCAGTTTCATGCTTCCTTTTTGATCTGTGTCCCACGCTACGAAGGCCAACATCCCATATTTCTGCTTTGGCAATCAGGGCTCTGCGTACTTGGAGATGGTGCAGGAGGACACACTTTTACCTTCTGTACAAACATCCTGCCAATGTATTTTAACCTTTCTGTGCCTTGGGACTTGATGATGTTAGACTCCGTAAAAATATTTATTAAACATTAGGTCCATGAAAAAACTTGAAAAAGAGCCGTCTTAACCTTCGTTGCACTGAAATCAATGACAAAACTTCCATCAGCTCTTACTGCAGCAGAGTCTGGCTCACAGTTTACATGAATTAATACAGCATAAAAGAAAATGGTTAGGAATTCAGTGATGAGTTTGTGACAGAATCATAGAATCATTTAGGTTGGAAAAGACCTTTAAGATCATCAAGTCCAACTGTAAACCCAGCACTGCCAAGTCCACCACTAAACCATGTCCCTAAGCACCACATCTACACGTCTTTTAAATACCTCCAGGGATGGTGACTCCACCACTTCCCTGGGCAGCCTGTTCCAATTCTTGATAACCCTTTCGAAGAAGAAATTTTTCCTGATATCCAACCTAAACCTCCCCTGGCACAACTTGAAGTCGTTTCCTCTCATCCTATCACTTGTTAGCTGGGAGAAGAGACTAGCACCTGCCTCGCTACAACCTCCTTTCAGGTAGTTGTAGAGGGCGATAAGGTCTCCTCTGAGCCTCCTTGTCTCCAGACTAAACAACCCCAGTTCCCTCAGCCGCTCCTCATAAGACTTGTGCTCTACACCCTTCACCAGCTTCATTGCCCTTCTTTGGACTCGCTCCAGCACCTCAATGTCTTGTAGTGAGGGGCTTATGTAGGTAAGCTTTACAATAGTCACAATTAGGATACTCAGTTAGAGTCCATGCACTTAAAAAAAACCCAAATCCTTTCCACTGATAGAGATGAAGGGGTAACTGATGTGGTCACAGATCGTGTAGCAGAAGTACAGAACAAAGCCTGGTGGGTTCAATGTGTCCGGCAGCGTTTTCTCCTGTACTGACAATCTTGCGTGTCATACACAGGATATCCTATAAGAGACTTCAGCTGCAGTACATTTCTAAAAAAGACCTTAAGGAAACCTGTCAGTATTTTTCAGTGTCTTGCATTGTTTCTGTTTGGTTTTTAGTTTTAAAGAGGCTCCAAGTGTAATGTGCGTGGGTTTTTGTTACTGTTTCTTCTTGGATCAGTTGCAGAAGATTTTTCTCATAGTTGAATGTATTTCTAATCTGATGTGACTCACAATAAAAGTGGATTGAGGATAAAGCAGAGACCCAGACTGGTTAGAGAGAAGGAATAAAAATAGTTACACAGAATGTTGATTACCAGAAGTACTGTGGAATTTGGAAACCCTTTATGTACCCTTGTGCCCTTAATTTTTCAACCAGGAATGTGCTTGAAAGATAAATCCTTTGCTTTAGCAAACCAGTGACAGACGTGTTGCATGAAAACAGCAAGTAGGTGGTAATAATGCCTTTAGATTCTTCGTGGAAATGGACCAACACAGCTTCCTAATCATGATGTCTCAGCAGGGATAAACGCTGATAGGAATGATTTCACTAACACATCCAGATGTCAGTAAAGGGCTTTAAGACCTCATGACAGAAGCCTACAGAGAAATTGCTGCTTTGAAATCGATAACAAGCCCTGAAGTTACAGTACCGTTTCTTTTCCTGGATCGGGTTGCAGGCCTTGCTGCTGTAAGACGCCTTCATGTTGCTGTGTTAGGTTGCTGAATGTTTGGAAGGCAGCAACCGGGGATGCTGGTTTGCTTCATTGCTGTCCCTGTGGTGTGACCTGGGGCTCCCAAACCCCCGTGCCTGTACGCAACACTGCTGTTCTGGTAGGGTGGCTATGTAGTTGTGAGAAGGGGAAAGATATTCTTTGCTCCTTCCATCCTCATAATGGTAGAGAACAGTTCTTTATCTGGATAGTCTTGGTTTTATTTTTGTTTGTAATTAACAATTGTCACCCAGGAGAGTTTAATGACATGGTATGCATTTCTCATCAGTTCTCATCATTCACTAGATACTGGAAAGTGGGAGCCAAACTTAACCTCTTCTAAGCAAGAGATAAAAGTCTTCCATCACATAGTAGAGATCTGGCTGCTTCTAGTATATATGAGATCTGCTTTTACATAATCGGCATGTGCAAACATGTGAACCTCCAAAGTCAGTTCTCTGGCGGTGCACACCACGTTTACTGTACAGTGCACTCAGGGTGTCTTGAGCGGTGCCTCTGAGAAATGGACACAGCAGGGAAGCCTTGTGACAGCCCCACCTTTGCAGCACCCTTGAGTGATGCTGAGGTGTCTTGGGTCTGTCCTTGGACCTTCATGGCAGAGCCAGGTTTTGATGTTAGATCTCCATCTCCATACATACTGCTTGCCGCCCAGCAGAATTCAAGACACGAGTAATTCCTTTGGCCACATGACAACACAGAAACAAGCGTCACTCCAGAAAAGAAACTTGTTTTCACCACAGAGGAACCTCATGCCAGACTCGAGTGCACATCTGAGGACTGATTCTGGACTGGCATCATTCCCACAGTGGCAAGCAGAGGAGGATAAGTGGCCCAGCGTGGCTGTTCAGCCTGCTTTTTTCCCAGTCCCCTAACCAGTCACAGCACGTGTAGCAGGCCTTCACTGGGCAGTGTTCATGCATTTGATGACATTTTTCTGCGGGCAGTAACACTATATGGTAACACCTTCTCTTTCACTGTAGGGGTTGACCCCGGCAGCTTGCAGAGGCAGAAGTGCCACCCACAGCAGTCATTACGTGTGGGCCAAGACTGGAGATCCTTACCAGGGTGCAGCCATCCTTAAAATGCTGGGGCCATGCTGCCTGTGCTCTCCCACCTCCTGTCCCCTTTCCTGCTCAGAGTTGCCACAGTTTTTGCAGTCTCAGAGCTGTGTGACGTACTGAGGTAAAATAACAGCATGTGGATAGCTGTTTTTGGGGAACAGAGAATCAAACAACGCAACAGTGTGATGTCCTGCATAAAAATCAAGTAACTTGGCTCTCTCATGCTTGCCTGAAAATAATTCCTGTGGCGTAGGAGTTAAATAGCAGTCTCCCCTCCAGAGAAACCCCAGAACAAAACAGGGAAAGCTATTACTATTATCCTGGTTTTGTTTCTTTGCACGTTCCTTGCGTTTGGTTTCATCTAGTGCATAAGGAAATAGAGGAAGGCCATTGAAGAAGAAATCATGATCACCTGATATGGCAATTCAGTTTATTTTTTTGAAGAATGACTTTAAAGGCTTTTTTATCAATACGTGCAGGTTATTTTTTGAGACTTGCAGGTTCTGCCTTTTATTTTTGTACAAGGATCTTGTCTCAGGATTTCTCTCTGCAGCCTTACGATGACAATGCCATTTCCTGCTGCTACTGCTATTTTTTGTGCCATCACCAACTCTTGCAGGACCTAAAGTCAAGTTTTGTCAGGCAGATTGCCTTTCAGCTTACTTTAGGCAAGCCATTGGTCAAAATATTGACAGGGAAAAAAGTGTCACCTGCTTTTGGTTTGTTTTTTTTTTTATCAGAAGAGAGACAGAATGTATTTCTATATATGCGTTTGCAATGAAGTTATGGCAAATTTAAGTACCCATCATTGTAGTTTTGACAATGTATTTCTAGCACTTCATTTCAAGAAGGCCTTCAAAGATGATTGGCCAAACCAGAACAGAAATACCCAGATCTGCCTTGTTTCTTTCTAGAGAAGATAGCCAGCCTGGTCACCTAATGTGGCTTCTGCTTCCCTTCTGTTTCCTTGGGTAGGAGACAAGCATTTCCTTTGCTTATTTATTATAAATCAGTATTGTTGATTTTTTGTTTTTATTTTACATTTACAGTGGCTAAAGCAAAGCCTAAACTTAAGAGACAAACCAGCATGAGCTTCACAGTATTATCATTATTTTATTGGCTTGATGTTCTTGCCAGTTTAAAATTTCTTAAAATTACCAGATAAAATAGAGGATCCGATGCCAGCACATGAATCCAGGCACTTCTGTAAATTGGTTTTGACAGAGGTTCTCACCCGTGCAGCAGCAGCTGGCACAGCTTTGCAGAGAGCATGAGTGGGCCTGCTGGAAGAGCTGACTGGAAGAAACCCAGGGATCTCCCACTAGGGACTTAGCTGAACTTCTATAAAAAAGCTACATGCCACATCCAAGATACACCGGGCTTGCTTATGATGAATACGAATAGAGGGTTCATACCTGTAATGGTTGCTGAATGATTTCACATGGAATGCTATTTTTTTTTTCTTGCACATATGGACCATTTCTGTTAAAATGTTGGTAAATTTTGACTTTTCGATGCTAACATCTGAGGTCCAGAAAAAAAAGTTGAGAACACACTGACAATACTGGGAGCTGAAGATTTCTAGTACCTGTCAAATCCCCACATTTACTACATTGAAAACAAACCACTGCCCTCACAAACCTTTTGCCAAATATTTGCTCTTATAATAAGGCAAAGGAAAACAACCAGAAAGAAAGGAAGAAAAAAAAATCTTAGAAACAGAGACATTTTCATATCATTTATTGCCAGGACAAAAAAGAAACATTGCCAGATGACTAAACATGTGGAATTAACCTGAAACATATTTTTAATGTGAAGTTCAAAGCCACGTTAGGTACGAAGTGGAATTGACTACACAGCCTTGTTAAATGTACAAAATAAAGAAAACAGAACTAAAAATGTTATTTTTCTTTTTGTTAGATTCATTGTAGGGCCTGACACAGCAGAACTAAAGGGTAAAATCATGCCAGTTGAGCATATGCATTACGAGCCACGTACTGAGTGTCAGGCGGAAGATGGGGAAGGAGCTGCAGCCCTGCCTCGGTTTCCCAGTTAATCTTCCCCTTGGTGCAAACACAGTGCAACAGAAAGGGGGTCGTCATAAATAATGACCAAAGGAGAGAGGTGGAAGTAGTTGGATAGTGTGTTAAGACTCCTCCCTGCTCCCTACTGAAGCAGCTGCTCCGTGTCTTGCTGATGAACACAGAAGGGCATCCCCTTGTTCCAGTGTGTGCGGGGACAGGGCTGCCTCCTGCCTCCTCCCTTCTGCCTGAAGAACTGAAGCCACAGCTTTGCCCTGTGCCACCAAACGATCCGACGTATTGCCAGCTGTGTCTTTTTGTGGTTCCTCCATGTGGTGCTGCAGCTTTTGCAAGGAGAGATGGTGTGTTCACTCTGTATTCCTCGCTGAGCTGCGTGGGAGAGCCAGCCCACGTGCACCTTGCGTGAGGCATATCTCTTGTGTCCCTTTGTGTCCACGCCTGCCATTTTCACTTCCCGCAGAAGATGGGCACCGGGTGTAGATCTGGTCCTCGCCTCACCCCCAAGACTGGGAATAATGCAGTTTTAAATATTGTGTGATTGTGCTCAGTTTGTACAAAAGTAACTTACAGTCATTGTGTCCTTATTAACGTAGTGTGGTTTCAGCTGCCGTTCACCTCTTACTAATGACTGGTAAATAAAATGCTAATCTATTTTACAGCTCTTGTGTTGCAAAAGTTCAGGTGTTCAGATGACTTAATTAGCACCTAATTTCCGCACTACACTGAATCTAATCTGACAATTTTTAGGCATCTTTGCTGAGAGGAATCAAACTATAATGAAGCTGTTAATGCCGCTGTAGTTTGAGTGAGGTCCTTGTTTCCAGGATTAACTGGTATTCCTAGATTCATACTCTACGAATTCCTATTTGACTTTTAGTAGAGGAGAGGAGAGAAGAGAAAGAATAGAACTCCTTGAACTTTGTATAAAACAACTATGGCTTTTCTCCCCTGTGGCTGGCAGAGGAGAAAGGAATATTACAGAAAACATGAGAGGCATTATCTTCATGTGTGCTTTCCTCTAAATCTGGTAGACGGAGACCATCCTGTATGCAAAGAAACACGTGCTTGGGAAATCTTGAGAGGAAACGGTTTCTGGCATCATATCTCACAAATCTGTCACGATCACTCAGTCAACACTGGGGCAGCAGCTGATACCATGTAATTTTAAGCATGTAAATTATGAGTTATTCTTTTGTAAGCTGTATTGTCCTCTAGTGGTTATTTTCTCTCCCTGTGATTATTCTGGCAACTTCTAAACTAAAATGTAATGAATACACCTCAGACAGCTTTGGTTGTCCTCCCCTTGCAGAAATCCTTTGCTGCAAAGGTGGTTCAGGCTTGCATTCACGCTGCCACTGATGGGGATGTTAAGTGGAGGTCCTAGGGCATCTTTGGAGAGAGTTCTGGTTTCCCGTGTTCTCAAGGATCTAGTTTTGAGACCTTAACAGTATTCTGTAAACTTCTCCTGCATTCTGTTTTTCTAAGAGAGAAACAGTGGTTCCTGGTCTGTGTGATTCTGTGTGTGCAGGTACCTGTGTGTGTAGCAACTAGGCTATCTATGGGAAGGTAGTCAAATGCCATGCAGTATTACTTGTTTCTAGTGTAAATAGCTGTGTTTCCATACAGCATTCTGAAGATAATATGCAACCTCTGTGCTGTAACATTTGTGTTTCATTCCTTCGGCTCTTCCTGCCAGAATAATTTCAGAATAATCCTTTTATATTTGCCTCCATTCTGAAAAGAATCTCTGCTATGGACCAAATGACATTATCAGCCAGTGAGAAGGTTCCTATGTCACTTATGTCCAGAGAAGTTGTGGCTGCCCCCAAGGCCAGGTTGGATGGGGCCTTGAGCAACCTGGTCTAGAAGAAAGGCGTCCCTGCCTGTGGCAGGGGGGTTGGAACTAGATGATCTTTAAGGTCCATTCCAATCCAAACCATTCTATGATTCTATGATTCTATTCTATGATTTCTTTCCAATAACTGCAAAGTGTTATAAATTTATTTAGTTCCACTATTCCCTGGTAGTCTGCATGAGATCTAAGCTGATGCTCATGTCTGAGTATCTGGGACCTAACTCCAAATTCGGGTGTCTAAATGATACAATTTTGTTAACAGGCCTTACAACCTTCTATATAAACTTTATATAGGACTTTTTCTTGTTCTGATAGACATAGAAAAGCAGGTCATGCTTTTTTGCTTCTACAGTTTTGGAACTGTCTGGACATAAAACTTTTATATTACAGTAATAAACGTGTTGTTCTCAGCTATTATCATGTTTTATATTTCAATGAAAATCTTTCTAATCCTGTGTTGTGTTGAAGAATTGATGTCATGATCTTGATAAAATGAATAGCATTGTGAAGGTCTATTTACTTTTTGTGTTGTTTACATCTATTGCATTGCAAACTGAATGGTGGTGGGGCTGCTATACTCTGGAGACTATTCTGCACAAATATCCTTAAAATCTGCAAATTTTTCTTTATGATTAGTTTTTGAGGGAGTTTTTTTCTTAAATATAGGGCTCGATTATGTAATAAAAACATTGATAATCAAAAATGCATGCTTTCTAGTTCGAAAAAGAAACCCATTTGAAATCATGACAGCTTATTTGAAGATGTGAGCAAAATGTAATACCTTGCAAGATATAACACATGGTATTGGATAACTGCAAAATGCTGTTTCATTGAGACCTGTCAAATTCTACTACTTGAAATACTGCTGTTTTCTTAATTATGTGTGGAATTGAAGAACTATTTTTATCCCTGGAGATCATCTCAAGTTTTGCAAACATACCACAATAGAATGTAGTTCATTAAATACCTGTATTTTCTATTTCAGTAGATTGAATGCTGGTTTTGGCATTTTTTCAAAATCTGAGACTTCAGTTGCTGCTGTACAGAAATTTCGCTTTCATTATTCTTGGTTTCCATTTACCTGGCAAGTGTAGAGTGAATATTCTTTTTTCATTTTGTTTATTTAGTACACTCAAAATTGAGAAATCAATTTGGGCTTACCAAAAACCACAAATCAAACAGAACACAAACAGAATGTTTTGTTTTCTTGATCAGTCCATATCAGCATTGCATTAAAAAAACCATCCAAAATACAAAAAGGAATACACCTGAACAGATGCTTTCAAAAAGATTTAAATTTTCACTTCATTTTATTTTGGGGCCCATGAATCATTTCAGAAATATGGCTGCTCTTGTGTGAATAGGATGGGAGTTCATTAATAGGCAGTATTTCCTTTATTTACTAAGTCAAAATTGAATGCAGAACATATTATGGTACTTCCTTTTCTGATGCTTTCAACACAATTAAGGTAATTTTATTTAGCTAAGCTATTTAAAATGCTGGGATATGCACATTTTAGTGGAATTCTGATATCTATCCTAATGCAGCTTGATGCAAATCACGGTCAAAACAATAATTTTCACTATTATGAATATGTTCTCTGACATCTTAAAAATCATAAAATTCAGGTTATGCAATAAATGTATGGTGAGACAAAGTAGCTTTAAATATTATTAGACATAGCTCATCTTCCTAGGGAACAGAAAGAATTACCAGATCTTGTGGTAAGCTATATTTAATTGCAGACAAATATGTTCTTAATGGTTGTGTCTTTAGATATTCTTTTAAAACAAACAAGCCTGAAAAGTAAAAATGAAAACTCAGTTTAAAATTAAAGATATAAAGCTAAGTTTCCTACTAGTAGCTTTAAATCCAAGCTGC
Source organism: Nyctibius grandis (assembly GCF_013368605.1). Classification (NCBI taxonomy): domain Eukaryota; kingdom Metazoa; phylum Chordata; class Aves; order Nyctibiiformes; family Nyctibiidae; genus Nyctibius; species Nyctibius grandis. The sequence goes on from NC_090659.1 coordinate 110,987,280, forward strand.
AATCTCAGACGTGAATCAGTCCATCTTCTCAATTCCACAGTGGATCAGAAAATATGTCGTGAAGTCAGTCGCTTTATCTCAGGTCCTGGCTGCAGGCCTCTGAAAAGTGTGTGTGTGCGTATAAGTATGTACATACACCTCTGTATGTGTGTATGTTCGTGTTTGCCTTGTGCTTAAGGGATTCTTACACATTCACATTTAGTTTCAGTCTGCTTTACTGTGTGTTTACATGAGGCAGAAATGTAACTGGTAGAGGAAAAAAGTTCATTTTACCAAACTTTGGTGGCTGGAAAAATGGGGCACCTTGTTAAAGCTTCCCTTGTAATTGAGGGGGAGAGAAAGCCACCTGCAGGGAACCGTTCATCCATTTGTTCTGGATGTCCATCTTCAGGTGGGATGAATTACCTTCTATGTGTGCCGCCTTTTTGCACTCAATGCAGAGCAAGTCTAGGGCGACTGGGTCAGTAGCACAGCAAGCTCAGAAAAGTACCTAAAAGTATTGTAGTTTTTATCACTCCCTGAGAAATTTGAGCTGGGTCTTCCTGGTCTCTTCAAAATGCTGCATCTTTAGGATAAGATTAGAGGTTTCTTTAGAGAGATGAACAGTGGCATTATACTAGTTATTTCTGACTGGCAAGTGATATCAGTATGTCACTGAGAGAATGAGCTTCAAGAATAACATTTGCTACTACTGCTTTTGGGATCAAATGTGGAGGGCTGACACTACTGTTGGAATAAGGGCAGGTTTAGGATTAGATTTGGCTTCCCCTTTTTTTTTTTTTTCAGGATCACAGGCAGTTATTAAACAGAATTAGACCAGCATATATTTGTGCAAGATCTTGTGTTAACAATTTTTTATAAGTACAGAGGTCAACTGAGATTAATTCGTATCACCCTTGCCAGCTGTTTTAGACCTCATAATGGCACTGGGCTCTGACTCATGGAGAATGAATTTGTCAGAGGTTTCTGGCAGGGACTGAAATCACTGCTTGTAAGGAAGCAGCTCTCAGCGACGCCTGGTTGAAGGTACACACAGTCATGAAAATTGAGCCAGAGGTTGCTGCAGAGTTGGAATTACTCAGGGGAAAAGGGTTTGGTTGAATGTCGACTCCCAAACTGCAAAGAACATCATTAATCTTGTTGTGGTAGCTGTCCTAGGAAGATACCTTTGGGTGCGAGCTGGTTGTGTAAACATGTAAGTGCAAACATGAATCTATACTTTTTGAGCCCATTACCGCTCTACCTTCTGAAGATTTGCAGTTGTGTTTATCTTGCTGCTCAGCTGAAGCCTCTTCCCCTTTCCCTCTCTTCCCTCATCCTGACCAAACCAACTCAGACAGAATGCTGAGTGAGGGACCTGTGCCCTGCAGATTTCCTCCGTGGACCTGCTGCTGTAGCACATGTGGTCATTGACTTCTACATGTGTTCCAGCACCTCAGACTGTGTAATGGAGAGATATTTGGTGGCTGACTACCACTCTCGTGTTGTAAGATACTGTTTTCCCTTGTTGATCAGCAGATGTAAAAGCAAAGAAAAAATAATCCCCCACATATTTAGAATTTCTTTTAAGTTGTGTTTTCTTGCTTAGCATAAATCTATCTAAATGCAGATATAAAATGTCAAAATCTTACTATGTTAAGGCCTAAACTTTATTTAATATATTGAATTCAAATAAAATGTAATTCTTTGGACAGCAGAAGTAATGCAACCTGATCTCTAAAGGCTTTGTACCTCATTGGTAGGCTGCTGTGAAATGTGAGCTGCATTTGAAACTTTTCCCAGTGTTAAGGCGTACAGTAATGTTCTCCCTCTGGATTGCCTGCTGCCCAGTGAGGATGAGGCTCGTGCTGCTTCCCTGCTCCCAGGGAGGCATTAATACAGTCTCTCTTCTTTCAGTCTTCTTGCCTGTCTTCAGAAAACTAACAGAACTGAAATACTTTTGAGGCTTTTGTCCTCAATTTAGCCAACAGGTTCAATAGTTACTAGGGAAGCTCACAAATGGGAATATAGGCATGGAGCAAATTCACACTGGTGATGTTATTTACTGCTAAAGTATTAAAAAAATAGATTTTGTGTACGCCTAGAAGTCCATTTATGGAAGCACTACAATGTGAAATCAGGCTTCAGCATGCCTGAGCTCTCATCCCACTGGAGTGTGGGATAAATCTAGCAGTGACTTCAATGGGAACAGAGTATTGAGAGCTTTCAGAAATCCCCATCCAGTCATATTTTTATTTCTCAGAGATTTATGAGTATTTCAGATAGTAGTATTTAAACACATAAAGGAAGAAAGTCACAGTCATAGGAAGTAGGGAATTTCTTTTCTTGAAAAAGAAGAGAAAATGAGTATCTCTTCTTGAAAATGATAATAGTCAAAAGAAGTGAATGTAAGCAAGAGTCCGGAGAGATTCTGTGCCATTAAGAATGGACATAAGGTATGTATATCTACACTTGCTGGTAAAGGTAGTTAATATGTAATTCCCATCTGAAAGTAGAACATATGCATAACATATATCATAGATTACAGACTGCATGGGAGAAATAGAGAGGTAAATCACATTTTGGATATTAGACTGAGATTTATATCATTATTTATATATTTATAAGAATCATCATATTATTTATATATTTATAAGAACACCATGAGTCTATAAGGTTTGTTTGGCATTATGCAGTGGCTCTGAATCCAAAACAATTGCAACTAGAAACTGAGTATTTTCTGGACATCCAAATACTGTTTCTGATTCACATGTACTGCATTTACAACACAAATAAAACATCATAGCTCAGCGTGCCCCATTTCATCCCTTTCAAGAAAAGATCCCTTTACATTATTTCCTTCCAACTACTCACATTTGAAAAAGTATTTGCAAGCTTGGACTTTTGTCCCCACAAATAACTTGTAGTTTAAATGGTATAATTATTAATCAGTTGTCTTTTCAAAGTTAAGCTTGAAAAGCTTTAGATTCTGATACACCAAAAATCCAAACTGAGGAAATACAGACATGTCCAGTGGGGACTTTAAGTCTTGCTTCTTTGTCTTAACAGCTGTGAGGCATCTTTTATTTGGGCAAACAAACTGCACAAAAAAGAGATGTAAGAGCTAGTGAGTAGAAACACAGAAGTGAGAGGGTGTATAAATAACACAGTCCAGAAGAGCTAGGATGGGATTCTTTCTTTCACCCTCTTTGGGAATTGATGATGGAACCCAATTTAACTGAAAAACAGTGTTTCTGTAGAGGTCTTGTAAGGATTTGTTTACACAATAAATTCACTTGTGAAAGTTCAAGTGGTAGAAGGCCTGATTTAGAAGATTTCTGAAGGGTACTTGATTTACTCTAATGTGAGATAAATAGTTTAATAAGTTTTGACCAGTGCTGAGACACTTCTGGATTTGACCATATGCCCTGGAAGATGATGATATTGCTACCATTGTTTCCAATGTGCAGAACTTGGCCCTGAATGAAATTTAATAGAAACTATCATTAAATTAACTGACTCTTTCCAGGACTATGAGTCCAAATAGAATTAAAAAGTCTATAATCAAAAAGATGTTTTCTTTTGTTATATAATACTACAAAATCGCTTATGCCTGCTGTAGTTTTAAATTGCCCTCTGAGGAACTTGGCACAAGTACTATCAGAAAAAAGATGCCAGACTGACTGACTGATTTGGACTGTTCCAGAAGTTCCTACCAAGACATACAAACCAACAATCACAAGAGTTCCTTCTTGGCTGTTATTATTGAGCTTAGATTAAACAGAAAAGCAAAGGCAGATGTGTGGAATATGTTGGAGATAATGATTTGGACAAGCAGTGGCTGTTTGTCCTCTCCTCTGATTATTATCTGTTGACACTGAAAAAACTCACTTGGATGTGATCTGAACCAAAGATCTCAGCATCAATCATCTTTTGGTCTGAATAGCAGTCCACTGGGGGAAAGACTAGTTCAGAATGAAGGAACTGAAGATAATAGCCTTTCATATCTTAATTTTAGTCTGCACCTTGAAGGCTTTTGACAGGCATTAAAAATAAAACTAAGGTGGTCATTTCTCTTCCTGCATCTCTCTGTCTTTTCACTTGACATCTTCATGAGGTTCAGAACTGTTAGATGGCTTTCTTCTCCTCCTTCCTGGCTTGATCTTAAAAAATACTGAGACTTGTGGCTCAGATATAGCAACAAATGTAAACGTGTTTAATCCTGAGAGTAGATTACTCAGTGTCCTTTACATTTTGCAGGCCTGTGGTCTCTCTGCTCTAAGCTATAGTCCACTTTCAAGGGCTTTTTTTTCCTTATGACTGGAATCTTCTCAGATTTTTGTCTTCTCCCATTCTTCGGCTAAATGATTTTTGTCCTTTTCTCTGTGCAGCTCATTCCCCTTTCTAGCCTTCAGTAGGGGTAAGTAGTGCCTCATGCTACCCACAGAGAAGTCTTTCACTTCTCATGCCTTTTTTTTTGTATGCTATATTCTGCTAAATATGCTAAATCAGCATTTTTTCTAGGGCCTGAATCTTTCCCCATTAACAGAGCTATATCTGTCTTCCTGCTAGGCAATATTCCTAACATAATTTACTGCTCTTCACATTTCCTAAGCAATCCTTTGCTAAAATTCATATATTTTATTCAACTTAAAATATGTGCTGGTGCTTCACCTCTGTCCTTTTTTAGCTTACATGGCAGTTGGAAGGGCTGCCTCAGTCCAAACCCCTCTAAACAGGTCAAGTGAGCTCCATCTTAAAAATAGTATGTTCTATGCTACTGCTGGTACTACTTGGGGGCTGTTCCAAAGCTGCTCAGCAACCTCCCTGTAATTCTGGACATGATTTGGCTGTGCCAAGTTTACGTCTCTTTGCTCCCGAATGAACTCTGTCCTCTAGCTGAGGTGGTTCTCTTGCTTTGCAATGAACTCTTTGGTGTATTTATAGAAAATGATCATGTTACGTATTGATAAACTGACCCTTGATAATCGGAAGATGTTCTGAGTCGTTTTGTTTCCCGTTCCCTTCTGGAATGCAGAACTAGCACGCTGGTCTCCAGTTTTAGCACATGAACGCAATGCTGCTGCACAAGCAGTGGCAGCGTATTAAGAGTGGTTGAAAACTAACAGAGAAGAAGATAAATTAGGTTTTGGGTGCTAAGTTATTAAAATGCTTTTCTGAGTGACGATAAGTCTTTTTGTGAGCAGTGAAAGAACAAAAATTGGTTTCTTAAGGGTTTTCAGTCTTTATGGTGGGAGCCAGTATGGATTCCCTGATGCCTGATACGGATGCTCCCATTCTGCAGCCTTTTTCAGAGAGGTGTCATTAACAGAGTCCCTTTTTCTAGCTGGCCTCCTGTTTTCTCTTAATGTGTAGAAATACTGTCTCTTGCAGCCTCTCTTCCTATCTCATATTGGTTCCGATTAGCTCAAAGGTTAAAAATCCAGTAGTGGGGATTGACAAGCAGATGTGTAGACTTAGTGCTTTCACATGGGAAACCAGCTCTAAAACTGTTTGCCTGTAAATGTGCTGACTCGATATAAGATCCCTTTGTATATTGAATGTTATTGTGCATGCTTCAAGCATAGTATAATTATTAAATTACAGTGCAAGTCTCACATGCTTAAAAATACTAAGATAGTTTAATGGAAGATATATATGACTAAAGAATTTCTGTGGAGAGAGTTTAAAGGCGAATCTCATGCCTGTATTAAGGAGTAGCTCTGTCTGTTTACCATGGTCCTTTGCAGAAAGTGGAGATAATGTTGATATTCTTGAAATATCAGGCATATACAACCCATTGAGGTGGTTAAGGGTCAGAGCTCTAATGCTTTGCACCTCTTGGATTTTATGTTGGCTTAAGTGGAAGAAAGTGGGCAAGAGCATTTGAATCTCATGATTTACGGCATATTAAATACTTAGCGGAATTCTCCATCAGAGTGTGTCCCACCTTCCAACACCCATTTTTGAACCTCTTCTTTTTAAGAGCCTTACTTTTTGGCCCTGAACCAAGACAACACCCAAGCACATAATTCCATCCCATTGACTTCAACAGCATTAGGCTTCTTTGTGTCCATGCATGTACATTGTAAACAAAGGTCTGATTGCAAAAGTTATGTGAAGCAGTTGCCTAAAGATGGAAATCTGCATCCAAGACACACTGTCAAATCTTCATACTTAGAAGATCATAGACTATGCTGCTATGTGCCAGCAACTAGAGCTGAGGGGACTCTCAGCACAAGTTTCATGTCACTGCAGGGTGAAACATGACCAATATTTGCATTTCTTTAGAATAACCGAATATATTTGATATTATTAATCTTTGGAGCTTTTTTCCTATTGAGAGGTGTAATCCTGCTTCGGCAGGGGGATTGGACTAGATGATCTTTCGAGGTCCCTTCCAATCCCTAACATTCTGTGATTCTGTGTGATTCTGTGTGCATTGTGATCTGGGAATGAATAAGGCTAACATAAACCATACAATAAAAGAAGCATGAATACTTTTTTAGGGTGGAAAGACTTTGAGGACTCTTCCTCTTACACTGAAGCCTACTTACCCTTCATCTGTGTATCATCATTATTCCCATTGTGGTTGCTGATCACCATGTGGATGTTGAGTTGAAAGACTGGTCTCACCAGCTCTCTCAGCTCTGAACGAAGGCTTCATTTTTTGAGTCTTCAAGACCTTTCTCTTGTTTTGTGCCAGTGTAGCTTGAATGATTTCAGCAGAAGTAGGATGCTACAAAGGAATGGCCTGATGTGTTAGGCCTGTAATGCTGACAGTGGCCTTTCCAATAATGCCATTGTGGTGGACTTACAATATTGTTATAAACACAGGGTTTTTTGTCCTGGGATAGTTACTCTGCAAGAGGAGTTCCTTCAGAACTTGTAAGCAAGTTTTAGACCAGAAGAAACCACTAGATTTATTCTAGCATTCTTCATGAAGCAGACTATACTATTTCACCACATGATTATTTCATTGCAGTGACACATTTCTGATTAAGTTCAGAGCAAATTTTTGTTTCATTACTTAAAAATCCTATTTTTAAAAATGTGAACTTTATAAAATCCATTGTTAAGTTATCCACTGGTTCAGAGTTTAATTTGATCTCATTTTCAGTCTGGTTTTGTCTAGACTTGTCTTTGAACTATAGCAGCTTGCTGTGCCTTAAATATAAACATTTGCAATAATGGCAATGGGAACAGAAGATGTGTACTGGCTAAGAAGATTTTTAATATGTGAATTTGCTCTACTGTGAAAGATTACTCCCATCTTTTTAAGGCAATAAGACAAGCTTGTTCTTTATAGCAGTTTTATACAGTTTTGTCACCTATGTGACTGATCAGAATTCAGATTTTTCAAGTCAACTTTGCACTTTATTAATAAACTTTAAAATATGATGTAATATGAAATCAAATAGCCCTGTTATACCTATGTGAGGTATATCCCAGAATGATTTCCAGCCTCAGAGCAGCTTATGATCTACTGGTGAGAAGCATGATCATAACACAGCTGCTTTGCCAAAAGTACATACTTCACTTTATATCTTGGTCTCTCCACTGAAGGTTGTTGTTATGGACCAAATTTCTCTCCCTGCCACTTTGCTGGGTCTGTTCCTTTCCGTTTGGGAGAACTGTGGAATTCGCTATTTTCCAGCTGGTAAAAGGGGACCTGTATCTCCTGTCTTCCACGTACTAAGGCCTGTTGTGTACCCTCGAACTTCTCCTCCCCTCTGTCCTCCTTACTGCTGAAGAAAGTCTCACGTAAAAGTTTGGAAGTGTGAACCCTTGGGATTCATGCTTGTCAGTCCCCAGAAACCTGGATTGCTGTAGGACAGCAGCAGACCTACAGTTTTTTAAGCCATGGGCTCTGAAGGACAGGATTTTATGTGGAAAGCTTTTTTTTTTTCCCCCTCCTATCATGAAGAGAGCTCTGTAAGTTTGATTTGGGGAGTATCTGCATAAGACCTCTCCATCCAGCATGGTCATCCTTCAGATTTGGTGTGGCTTCGTGAGTCATGGTTAGCCCCATGTGTAACCACTCTGTGAGCTGTTAGCTCTTGCTTAACAGAAGCTTGGGCTTGTGGCAGATTATAGGATGTCATTCTGGAAAAAGGACATTGGGAACTTAACTGGAAATTTTATTAATGTATTAATTGTTTTAATGAAGCTTGAAAAGAACAAAAAAATACTCCAGAAAACTTGAGACTCCTGTAGATTCTGGGAAGAGTGAATTTCAAATAGTTTATCAAAAAGAAGAGTAGATTGTGGAGGTGGCAAGCTTTCTGATAGGAGAATATTTCCAGCATTGCCCAACATGCCAGTGAAACAGTGGAACTGTGGCAGAGATCTCTCTGTATGCAATGTTAAATATTATGCCGGAAAATGCTAGCATGTGGTGTCAATTAGTGATTATAGGAGAAATGCAGATGAAATAGTGTGCCAGAAAGGACGAAAAATAGAAAGTGATATCATCTTGTTTACAGGGAGATTCAGTGGAATGCAGACTTGCAGAGGGTTCAGAGGAACATACATGCACAGATGTTCCCTGAAGCTGGCTCACAGCTATTTTTTTTTGTCCTCGTTGAAGAATGTTGCATTGAAATGGAGCAGGGTTGGTGACACCTTTGGTTTCATCTCACTTAATGATTTAAGCAGTGTGTACGTGAAGCCGGTCATCTGGTTTCTCTCTGTAGGCAATGAACAGTGACAGGCTCATCCTGAGAAGGCTTTACCCTACCTCAGGCTGATGTTAAGGCAAGGTGATACTAATCCCCTCTGCTTTCCTGTTTTTTTCGGCTAACCTTGTGACTGTCCTGTGGGACTGTTTTTGCGCAACAAAGTCTGCATTCCCCTAACTGTTAGCATTTCAGAGCACTCTAGCTGTTTCCTAATTTCCATTAAATGAAGAACTTTGGTTAGGGTATTACATTGATCTATGAGCTGTTTTCTTCCTTCTTTTCCTTATGTTATTTGCCCCAGACCCTCGGGAGAATATATTAGTTTACTTTGCTTTTTTGACTTAGTTTCTGTCTCTTTGTAAATTAATGTGCTAGGTCATGTGTTGCTCTGAAGAGCTTGTAGCACATCCTAAATGTTGCACAACTGGGACCAAAAATGGCCGAAATGGAGGACAGTGTGGAAAAGCTGAAAGCTACCATGAGCTGCCAATTTCTGTGTTTGTGTCTTGATACTAGAGAGAAGTTAATATATTTCATATATGATACGAGGGTCTGTGAAAGGACAGAGAGTAGAGGATGCGCATGAGAAATGAAAAAGAAATGGGAATCTGAAATATTTACTGAGAGCCTGCTCCTCCCCCCCCCCCAATAAGTTTAATAGCCTAGATTAAATTTGACTTTCCTTGTAATTTAGCAAAAGTTACTCTGGGGCCTTAGGTCTTGCATAGCACAGGCCAGAGAAAATCATGAAGCAAAAGTGGGTTAATGTGAATGGTAGCAGAGGCTGAACAGTGGAACGAAGGGACTGAATTAGGTGTGATCATGAGTGACCTCACCGCTTTTTTGCTTTACGAGTTCTAGCTTCTGGTTGTGCAATCTGGCAACTTCCTCAAATGGATGATAATTTTTGTGTGGCAGCAGGTAAGAATATGAGAGATAGGTATTGTCAAATAAAACTTATCTAACTGAATTTCACAGAATCAACCAGGTTGGAAGAGACCTCAGGGATCATCGAGTCCAACTGTTGCCCTGACACCACCCTGTCGACTAGACCATGGCACTAAGTGCCATGTTCAGTCTTTTCTTAAACACATCCAGAGATGGTGACTCCACCACCTCCCTGGGCAGCCCATTCCAATGTCTAATAACGCTTTCTGAAAAGAAATTCTTCCTGATGTCCAACCTGAACCTCCCCTGGCGAAGCTTGAGGCTGTGTCCTCTTGTCCTATCGCTAGTTGCCCGGGAGAAGAGGCCAACTCCCACTTCACTACAACCTCCCTTCAGGTAGTTGTAGATGGCAATAAGGCCACCTCTGAGCCTCCTCTTCTCCAGGCTAAACAACCCCAGCTCCCTCAGCCGTTCCTCGTAGGTCAGACCCTCCAGACCCTTCACCAGCTTGGTCGCCCTCCTCTGGACTTGCTCCAACACCTCAACATCTTTCTTGAAGTGCGGGGCCCAGAACTGGACACAGTACTCAAGAGGCGGCCTCACCAGTGCCGAGTACAGAGGGACGATCACTTCCCTAGACAGGCTGGCTACACTATTCCTAATAGAGGCCAGGATGCCATTGGCTTTCTTGGCCACGTGGGCACACTGCTGGCTCATGATTAGCCGGCTGTCGATCAGCACCCCCAGGTCTCTTTCCGCTGGGCTGTTTTCTAACCACTCTTCCCCCAGCCTGTAGAGCTGCGTGGGGTTGTTGTGGCCGAAGTGTAAGACCCGGCACTTGTTCTTGTTGAACCTCATGCCGTTGGTCTTGGCCCATCTATCTAACCTCTCCAGATCCCTCTGTAGGGCCTTCCTACCCTCCAGCAGATCGACACTCCCACCCAGCTTGGTGTCATCTGCAAATTTACTGAGGGTGCACTCAATCCCTATGTCTAGATCATCTATAAAGATATTGAACAGCACCGGCCCCAGAACTGAGCCCTGGGGAATACTGCTAGTGACCAGCCGCCAGCTGGACTTTGCCCCATTCACCACCACTCTCTGGGCTCGGCCATCCAGACAGTTTTTAACCCATTTAAGAGTCCACCCATCCAAGCCCCGGGCAGCCAGTTTGTCTAGGAGGATGCTGTGGGAGACAGTGTCGAATGCCTTACTGAAGTCTAGATAGACTACATCCACAGCCCTGCCCTCATCTACTAAGCGGGTCACTTTGTCATAGAAGGAGACCAGGTTGGTCAAGCAGGACCTGCCTTTCATGAATCCATGTTGGCTGGCCCCGATGCCCCGATTGTCCTGCATGTGCCGTGCAATGGCACTCAGGATGGTCTGTTCCATCACCTTGCCTGGCACCGAGGTCAGGCTGACAGGCCTATAGTTCCCTGGATCATCCTTCCGACCCTTCTTGTAGATGGGCGTTACATTTGCTAATTTCCAGTCAGCTGGAACTTCTCCAGTTAACCAGGACTGCCAGTAGATAATTGAGAGTGGTTTGGCAAGTTCATTTGCCAGTTTCTTCATTACTCTGGGGTGAATCCCATCCGGGCCCATAGCCTTGTGGGTGTCCAACTGGCACAGCAGGTCACTAACCGTCTCCTCCTGGATTACGGGAGGTTCACACAGCCCCCTGACCCTAACTTCAGGCTCTGGGGGCCGAGTCTCCTGAGGACAACCGGTCTTAACATTAAAGACCGAGGCAAAGAAGGCATTGAGCACCTCTGCCTTTTCCTCATTCCCTGACACTACATTACCCTCCTCATTCAGCAAGTGGTGGAGGCTCTCCTTGACCCTCCTTTTGCTGTTGATGTATTTGTAAAAGCTTTTTTTGTTATCTTTGACTGTAGCAGCCAAATCAAGCTCTAATTGAGCTTTGGCCCTTCTAATCTTCTCTCTACACGACCTGGCCACGTCCCTATAGACCTCCTGAGTTACCCGACCCTTCTTCCAGAGCAAGTAGGCTCTCTTTTTTTCCTTAAGTTCTAGCCTAAGTTCTCTGTTTAACCAGGCCAGTCTTTTTCCCCCACGGCTTGTCTTCCTACAGACTGGGACAGCCTGCTCCTGAATATTTAACAATTCCCTTTTGAAGCATGTCCAGCCTTCCTGGACTCCTTTGCCCTTCAGGACCGACTCCCAAGGAACTCGGTCCACCAGCCTCTTAAACAGGCTAAAGTCTGCCTGGCAGAAATCTAAGGCAGAAGTTCTGCTCTTGCCCCTCCTTACTTCCCCCACTATCGAAAACTCTTAACATTTCGTGGTCGCTATTCCCAAGATGGCCACCGACCCTCACATCTCCCACTAGTCCTTCTCTGTTCACAAACAACAGGTCAAGCAGGGCCCCTCCTCTAGTGGGCTCATTTACCACTTGCATGAGGAAGTTGTCCTCCACACATTCTAGGAACCTCCTAGATTGCTTCCTCAATTTGGTGCATTGCTTACTTGAGGTTAAACAAAAATTGAAGCCATCCAGAAGAGTATGTTTTCTTTCAGTAACAGCATTAAATTAAACATTCTGGCTATGTCTCATGTATTTTAGAAATATTTTGAGAGAGCTTGAAAAAGTGTCATTTTTTATGCATTCCTACTTGTAAAAACAACAGCATTAAGTTGAATGGATAATGGAGGGGGGAAAAAAATGAAACACCATCATCACTTTTCGCTAATCAGTTATGTTATTTCATTAATCAGGTGCATCAGTTGAGAAATGTTAACTGGTCAGTTCTCTTCTGTTCTAACGTTGTCGTGTAGATACTGAAATATAAGATAGAAGCGAAGCCATGGACAAAGCACACCTCAGTATTATGCTTAGGCTTCAACATCATGGATTTTTTTTTATATTACATATTTATACAAAAGCTGATCTTTTATATTTTATAGATGTCTTGGGAGAAAATGAATGAGTTCTATTTTCTGTATTCTTACGTTCTATAAATAGGTTGGACTAATTTGTGAGTCAGAGCAGATAAAATAATGACCCTTTTCATTGATAAAGCATAAAGAAGATGTACTAATAATAACTAAGCAAATAATAAACATGGTTTTTTTTGTGAGCATATGATGAAAAGTAAGAACAGCCCTCAGATCTGGAGGTTCAGCAGCTGCAGCCTTTTTTTACTTAATAGCATCATCATCATGTTTTTTTTTATTTTGTTTCATTTCTCCCAGCTCTCTCTAATATAGGTCTCCCTTTTACTACATGCAGTTTGTCTCTGCCCTTGTCCTCACTGTCCCCATCCATTCATTCCTTGTGTCCATTCCTCACCCACTCCTGTGTTTCTTTTTCCTTCACTTGTTCTCAAGAGCTACACTGCAACGTCAATGGATGAAACACAGTTGCATAAAAATCATTCTTAATATCTTTTTTTCCCCAAGGAGAATGAACTGACCTTTGTTTTAGAGATGTCTGTCTTAGTTTCTGGTCTACTACCATCCTGTAGTATGGATATATTTCTTTCCAAGTGCTAATGACAACAGCAAGTGGCAACGTTCAGCAGAAGGTCCTGGAGGTCAAGAGGCAATGAGCTGGGGAGGGAGGAACAGCCTGTGCCACAGCTGGGCTTGGCAAGAGAAAAGCAGTGTCAGGAACAGAGCAGGAGCGTAGGGAAGCTCCTTTACGTTCAGTTGCACCCAAGATGTACGTTAGACCTGTCTGTCGGCAGCTTGAGACGTCAGCTCCAGCCGGCGTCAGGGCTGGGGGTATCTATGCTGGGCAGAGGATTTGCTGCTACACCCCATTTCCTACAGTCTGATACTTCTGTGTTAGGAAATTCACTGAGGGTACGTTTGGTTTAAAGCACTCAGAAGTTCACTAAGTGGCTGCTGCAGCAACGCTTGTACGGTGGGTTACAGACGTGCCTTTTGACATCATTCAGGGACACTGCAGCCGTTCAATTCTCTTCTTTCCTTTTGCATAAAGGAGGGGAGATTTCAGTACCTTGGGGATGAATGTGAACATTTCTCTGTCTTATCCTTATTGATTTCTTGTTATAACTTGTAGCATAATACTGATAATGGCTTGAGCGTACTGTTTTTCTCAGCAATAAACCATGTGATAAATTACTGGTCCTTTTGTCTCTTAATTGGCCCTCTTGGAAGCCGCATTAAGGCTTTTTACATAGCACAGTGATAGTTTTATTATTTTATTCAATTAAAACAGCAGACAACCTGAATGAAGGATGGAGGCACAAATGTAGTTCACATCAGATGTCCAGAAAATCTGGTGTCCGGAATTAGGTATTGATTCTTACATACACAGCATCAGCTTTGGGTCTGTGCTTGGTCATTCCAGCCCTTGTGACTACAGAGGAAACCCAGACATTTAATTCAGACTGTACAGGTAGCTTCAGATGGCTTATACCAGCTAGTGAGGCCATTTCTCCTTGACTGCAGGGACTGCACTTGTGTCTACCCAATGTAATTTTGGCCCACCTTGATTATGCATTGCCACTAGTGTAAGTATAGAGCTCAGGATTGGTGGGTAAGCATGGCCAAGGAGCTGGGTAAATGCTTTGGTAGTTAGTTCATCATGTACTGTTACAGCTATCCAGATTTAGGTAGTTTCAAGATAATGCAGTGGTTTCCACGAGCTGCTGTTGCTGCAGACTGTGGTATAGTCATGTCCATGTTCTTCAGTCTCTGAGATCCATCTGGAAGATACTGCATAATATCTGGAAGTTTGTGACACCTGGCTTGTATCCATGTAAACTTAATATCGTGTCTTTGAAGCTAGTACTATGTAAAAGCTGAGCAGAATTGGCTGTGTCATCAGTTATTCCATCTCACCCTCAAGGCTGTACTGTTTTAATATGGTATTTTAATACAGAGATTTTTTTTGAAAATGTCAGTTTGCTGTGCTAGAAGCTGTAACAGCCACCTCTTCGTACAAGGTCGTAAAGAAGTATGGTTTTTAATATTTTTCTTTTGAGTTTGTTAAATGAGACCAATTGATGATATATAGCATATTTCATGTTTAAGACATATGTAACATTAGCCAATTAGTTGCTTCAGACTGCTTGCAAGTTGGTGACTGCAGGAGAACAGAGGCCAAATGCCTTGCCCAGGGCCATAAAGGGAGTCAGAGCCTAGTACAAAGTAGTTCCTGGCTTTCCTGCTGCAATCTTGTGCACGCAGCGAGGTTATTTTCAGTTGTGCGAAGACTGCAATAATGCAAGGTCAGACCAAAGAATATGAAAATCAGAGGAAATCTAGAGACATTTTCTCTGCTACACTCTTCCAGCTTTCAGTAATCAATACTGTAGAGACTTGCTGAGACATAGTTTGCATCCAAACCATCATATTTTACAGCTCGTGTTGAATCCATCCTCTACAAATGTCTGTTCCTTTTTTGAACTTATTTAAACCATTAGCCTCTTCCGTATCCTGTACTAGTGAGCTCTGCGAGGTAATTACATGCTGGATGGAAACTATTTCATTTTGCTGGCTGTAAACGTGCTGCTTGTGTTCCACAATATCCGTTTTCTTCACTGGAGTGTGACTCCCATCCCGTGCCTGTGCAGAGGGTATGAGGTGTTGGGGAGCGGGGCTTGGGGTGCCTGGCCGTGCTCGTGCACGTGGTGACCGTCCTTCTGCCTCTCGTGAGCCACACAGCACATGACTGGAGTGACTGGCCTCTCTGCTTGAGATTCCCTAGCTGTAGGAAAGTATAGGTTTCATTTTAACCTCAACCCAACCATTTACTGGCGTGCTTTCTTTTGTCAGAAAAAGCTGTCGGTGGCACTTCTGCTGACTTTCTGGAAAGAAACTGTATTCAATGAGGTGTCTGACCTTCCCCATAACCTCTGTGTTGCAAACACACTGTATGCTTTTCAGCCTAGGAATGGGAAAGCATTTAATCCTTAAAACCATCAGACAGTTACTCCAGTTAATTTTACTTAAACCCACTAAACCTCCTTACTCCTGCTAATTAAAAAAGAGAAAATTAAAGTCATATGTAAATAATCTTTAATACACAACCAATTGTACGTTTTGTGGTGGATAGGGATAGTACACAAGGTGAGGATTAATATCCACTGAGATCTGAATGGTGTCTATTGTTTCTTTTTAATACTAGATTATGGGGTGTGTGTGTCTGGTATTGTGTTTTAATGCTGGACCCATTTCTTTCCCTTGGCCTCCATGAGAGAAACAAGTGGGGAGGAGGCTGCGTTCTTCGTTAAACCCGCGGTGACTTTGGCACGTACCGCAGGGCCCGTGCAGGTCCTCCTGCCGTAAGGGGTCCCTGCAGCAGGAGAGGGACCTTGCAAGTGCACCTGCATCGTCTCTGCAGGACAGTGTCTTCCCGGGTCTGGCAGCGTTGCTCCGAATTGCCCAAGAGCACTAAAAGCAAATTTTCAAGGTCTCTCCTGGTTGTTCACTTTCTAGGCGGAGTTCCCTTTTGTCTGAGGATGACATTTTTCCTGATTCCTCTTGATTGTTCATTGGAGACCTTCCCCCATGCCTTCCCACAGAACCTATAGACAATAGCATGTCTATGCAGCTCAGCTCGTGCTTTCAGGATAGAAGATTTCCCTTTTCTCTCCTCCCTACATAAACAGGAGGGGAGATGGCAGGTGCTTCATCTCTTTACTGCGCTGGGCAGCTCGCCAGCCATTCATGGAGGGTGTTTCACCTTTTGAAAGGATCTAACAGTGGAGGGAAAAATGTCATCGTGAGACCTTTCAAGTGTTTTTAGACCACCACTGGGCTAACAGACGAGGATCTCAAATAAATTCTATAGGCATAAAATGCCTGCTGAAAACTCATGTAACTTTTAATAGAAAATAAGAAAAAAATATATGTTGGATTTGGAACATGCTCTACACTAAAAAGCTGCACACCTATTGTATTTTATATGTGATAGGTCAAAACGCTAATAGAAAGTTTAGCACTTTCTAATAAATCCTGTGGCTTTTTGGAGTAATTTCTCTTGAACTCCTAACATTTCTGTAAATCCCAGATGTGGAATACCTGTTCTGTAGGACTGCTTTGCTACAGCCTGGCTTGCTTTGTAGTGTTCTTGTTATGGTGCACTGATTTTCCATGGTGCTATCTCATGGCATCTCCCCCAGTGACTTTTTCCCTACCTCAAAGGCTAAATTCTGCCTTAAGATGATGGTTCTTAATGAGATAATTGATGATCTTGTCATGGTATAGAGCTTGGCCTCAGCAGATACTGCTTTGTCAAGCTTGCAGCCGGGAGGAGCAGCTCTGGTGTTGGTGAGAGATGGGTCCACACCCACCAGAAATAGCAGCAAAGGCCCAGGAATGTTGTTTGTGTCTGCAAAACTCCTTGTGCTCAAGACACAGAGGGCCACCCTGGAAGAAGCAAACAAGATAAACAAAACAGCTAACTCCTGCTTCGCCTTGGGAAGCCAAGATGCTTCAGCGGCTTCTGTTTCCTCACTGAGGACCTGGGAATTAATTCAGGTTCCTTGAGTTCAGACCTTCTGCGACACACAGCTAGAGCTGCAGCCATCGTGATGCTCGAGCTCATGAGAGCAGTGAGTGGGTCTGTATCGGGTACCCCACACTGCCGGGTGCCAGTCCTCCGTGGAGACAGCATGGGGAGGCAGGGAGGAGTTGGGACTGCCCAAGGTGCCCAGTTTTGGGATTGTGACCATCTGTCTGCACCAGGAGCCAGGGGGTGCGATGAACCACTCATCCTCCTCCCGACCACCAAAACGGAGGTGGGCACCTGAGTGTGCGGGGAGCTGGGGGGGGGGGGGTGGGTGGGGTGGGGGTGTGGGCACCGCTCCTCTCTGCGGCATCTCAGGAATGGCAAAGTCTCGCTGCTGTAGTCATATGCTGTGGAGTAAAGCCTCTTGCTTTACTTTTTTGGCATGAAGGATTGAAGTACAGAAGGTTGTTTATACAGGTAAGGCCCTGAATAATTTCCATTTTATGCTAGTGGAAATTGAGCATTTGTGTCCCACCGCTGACAGCAGTAACTCTCGCTGCTGTTTCTTTCCTTGAAGTATGGAAAGGGGCTGGGATTTTCTAGTGCCAAACCACGCAATTCAGGCAGACTTTCTGTCTGTCACAACAGCAGTCTTTGTCTTGTGCCCAAACAATGTTTGACGTGACCAAACTTAATTTATATATTGCAGTTTTTATGAAGTGGCATCTTTGAAGAAAACTGTTTGAGTGTCTCCAGACATTGGATCGCTGCAGATCCAGGCACTCCATCAAGGCACTCCATCAAGGGAGCCTGCCAGCCCATCGTTTGCAGCACAACGTTCAGAGAAGTGCTGGTGCAGTGAGTGAAGCGTGGCTCCATTTGAGGAGATGCGCCCAGGATGCTGTTAGCTACATGGCAGCATTCAGAGCTTCCCCAGTGATGGTACTTTATCTCCCTTGTGCAGTAATGCAGCAGAGCTAAAAAATGACTGCATAACTGAGTGTCAGGTGAATCTTTTTTTCCCCCCTTTTTTACTTCTGGATACAAATTAAGCAGCATAAATTTGTCTTCTCAGAGTAATAAAGGACCTGTGATATTTAAAATTTACAGCTTGAAGAATTTTAAAGAAAGCAAATATTGCAGTAACCTGATCTCTAAAAGAGGAATCCTTAATACTGACTTTCCTCATTTTCTTCTTTTTTTTTAATTAGGTGGGGTTATTTTTTCTTGGTTGTAGGGATCATGTACAGATTTGAATCTGCTTCTAAGAGAGCAGTGAAGATGCATCCTCCTGCCTCCTTTTCCTGTTGATCTTAGTACTAACATTTCAGTCAATTTCATTTAGGTATATGGCATTTTCTGTTGTCAGAAGCGCCCTCCAAACCTCAGCTCGATCACTTTTCTTGCATAGCTGCAAGGAAGGTAGGGAAACATTTCTCCCATCACTTCACAACGGAAAATCAAGGTAAAAAGTCTCCTGGCCAATGTGCAGGTCTTAGAAAGCCTGTGCCTTTGCTAGAGTTCAGGTCGGTGGCAGAGCAGGGCCTTGATGTCCCAAGTACTAGACCCATGTGTTGAGCATGAGGTCTGCACAGCTGACTCTTGTCTTACACTTTGCCACAGCTAAACCTGCTCCTCGTGTTTGAAGTGCAGAGCTGTGGCCCCTGTCCCTTCCCAGGACTCCATCGGTCACACGCAGCTTGATTGGTGGTCTCTGCACCAAGCTCTCCCTGCTCACGGACTAAGGAGGGAGGCTGTAGGGTTGCACTGCCATTACCCTCTCTTCATACAAGGCACCTTCCCCAGCAGCAGTTTTGCTCTGTGAGCAAAGCCCTCCCCTTCTACAAGCTGTTAAGTGGCAACGTGCAGTTAGCGTCCCTTTTGTGACCCAGAGACACCAAGTTCACTCAGATCCTTGATCTACACGTTATCATAAAACAAACAAGCAAAAAAGAATAGCGCAGCTCTCCCTGGGTAATAACAATAATTTTCTCCTACTTTTTCAAGTCCCAACTTTCCAGATTAACTAAGAAGTGTTCAAAAGCAGTATTCTTAAAATGTTGTTAAAGAGTCAGAACTACCTTATATACATGGAATATATTTTGCCTTTAGATAATTTTTTTCTGCAAGTTTTATCATTTAAAACAAAGTGATTAATTAAACAAAAGAGTTTGTTAATTAATGACTTGATCTGTTTCTTTCTGATAACTCCTTCAGGATTTTGGAACTGCAGTGCTCATCCTCTCACCCTGTGCTTTTATGCACAAGATGAAATTAGAAAGCAAGCTGCCTCTGAAGCCTTTTGGTTTGTTTTTTTTTTCCCCTCAATTTTTAGTTCGTTTCAACTCATAATGAATTATTCAGTGAACCAAAAATATTTAAATAAACTGTCAAGAAAGATACATTATCTCTGTGTTTGCAGAAGAGACTAGTGCTGTCAGAATCTGTTTTAGCACTTCTTATTCAAGGTGCTTAACCACTGTCTTCCATTTAACTTGTTACTAATAAACCACTTTAGATATTTGACTTGTTTTAAAACTTTGACAACAAGCATGTACTGCTTCAATTATTCAGTATAACTAAAACAGTATTAATATTTTATGTTTTAATAGATATAATTGTTTTCAATTTGACTTTAAATAGGTTTAGGGACAAATGCATTCAAATGCAATAGCATAATTTAAACAAATACTGGTTGGGTTCTATTTGGCCTTTTCTTGATTGACCCTTACTCACCTGTAGTTGGCCAAGGGGCATCCTGGAGAGCCCAGGTCCATCAGTTTCTAGTTCTTAGGCCACAGACAGCTGAAGCTTCTGCAGAGGCATGAGATCCCTAAGTACCCATTCAGTTGCCAGTGATCTTTTTTTTTAATCAGTTAGTCTTTTTTATTTAGATCTGATCTTCATTGGAGACTTTTCTAGGATGAGATTAGGGGGGCAGTAGATAGAAATCATGTGTTCTTGGCTGTCTGCCCCATGCATTTCTACATTACCACCTCCTCCATTATTTGCAATATCCACAAATAACTTCAGCCAGCCTTTATGAGGCTTTAAAATTGTTCTGTGTCAGGGATTCTGTAGCAACTCTAGTTCACTTTTTCTTATGGCACATGGAAACTACTCCTCTGAAGCAGTATGTATCTTACAAACCAGTCAGCAGGGTAGTGCTTGTTCAAGGTAGCTTTTTAGCCTTTCTTCTTCATTCGTGGGCATGGAGAAGAGTTCCTCTGTCTTGTGGTCTACAGTCTGGATGTCCCCATGTCTTCTGCAATTTCTTCCTCCTTTGTTTTGCAGTGTTGGCATTCTTTCTTCTGCAATACGTTGCTGGGGATCCCAGAAGTTCATCGGGAACTGTGCTCTGTTTTTGAGTCCCTGCAAAACAGCTGAGCTGGGAAAACAATAGTTGAGTAAGTTTGATGGATTGAGCAAACATTTAATGAGGATCAAGGGAGCAGAGGAGTGAGGCTATAAGGAGCTCCTAAAGTACTGCATTTCCCCTCTGGCTCTCATCTCCATCACTTTGCTTGGTACAAAAAAGCTGAAGCCAGCTGCCTTCTAGCATTTGAATGCAGAGAGTTATCGCAGCTGATTCTCATCCCTGACACAGTCTGCGTGTGCTCTCCTGTCAGCGTAGAAGTGCCACAAACATGCTGCAGTGGGGCAAGGAGAGCAATCCCCTAACATAGGAATGACACAGGCCAGGAATTCAGTAGCTTTGTCACATCCCCACCACAGACCCCACCATGAAATTCAGAGTGCGAGCTCCAATTCACTGCTACAGGAATTCCTGACCTCAACTGAAGCCGGGGATTGGCCTGAATTGATGCAAACCATTTTTATTTTAGCTTTGTTTTGGCAGCTGTTTTGCTCCTTGCAATTGTCTTGAACTTTTGTGGGAAAGAAGGTACGGGAAAAATGGTTCACTCTGGTGGGGATTTACGTCATTCAACTTTGTTAGTTTAAAAGTAAATGCATTCCCATTCTGAGATGCACAGAGAGCGAACTCCTTTCCAGGGCAGCCTGTCTTTGCTGGCTACAGAAAAAGCCTTGAAGTGACAGAGATAGCTCTGCTTTAGGTAACTATACTTGGATGACCCCAACCTTGGGTAACCTAACATGTATTTATTTTCTTCTCCTTTGGAAGTGAGAGAAGAAAATTCCCTGTGTGGGTTCAAGCTGGTACCTATCTTGGACTCAGAGTGTGAAGAGAGGGCAGGAGTGGTCCATTCCCGTCTGGGAGAGTTTTGGGTTGGGGTAGTTGCATGACACAAACGAGGCAGTTCAATTTTTCCAATCAGAAAGCATCAGCAACCAAGTAAGTGTCAGCTTCGCCTTCCTTTTCTGGAATTTGTTACTTAAAAATCCTGGCTCTTTGCAAGAGCCTGCATTCCTTTCTATTGCTGTGTTGGTTTCATTGTGGCTTTTCTTGTTAAGGAACTTTATTGATGATCTTTCTGTTTCCAAACCTATAAGCAAACAGTGGCCAAAATATCTGTGTCAAATCTTGTTTCGCCACAGAACTGCCAGCTTTCTCATCCCAGTTGCTCTGGAAGCTCTAACCTTTCCACCTCTGTCATACGTCCCAGCCATCACGCCTGCTGCTGAGGTCTCTGCTGGGGTCTGTGCCAGACCCGAGCCTCGCTGGGGGCTGGCAGCTTCTCCTCTGGCACATGGAGAGGAGGAGGCACATCTCTGCCTCCAGACTGAAGCCCAGTGAGACCGAGAATGAGGAGAGCTCAGCTCAAGGGCAGGGGGTGAATTTCCTTTGGCCTGAAGGAGGCTTTTTTTGATTTTTTTTTTACTAGCAGCATTCCACTTGCACATTTCGATCCCTGGATGATACCGAATAGTTGCAGTGAGTGAAACTACAGAAGCGGCCAGAGTTACGAGAAGCCTGTCAAAAGCAGAACAGTATCGAGTTGTACTTTGCCAAAATGTGTTAGGCACAGATTTTATAAAGCCTTCTTGTCTGCTAAGCCAACATAAAAGATGAAAGTGGGGGTGACCACAAGGTCAGGCACCAGGCTGGAGGTTCACTCCAGCTGTGCGGCAGCAATTACAGCCTGTTCATGGGCAGAAAGGGCTGCTAGACCATTCAAAAGCTGTATGAACAACCACGGCTTGTTCTTGGAAGAATATATGTTACGACTCTTGTTTGTTTTTCGTTACGTTCATGAAGTGAGAGATTCTTCACATCTCAGTGAATAGTCGGAGCAAATAGTGTCTTTGGTTCTTCTTGCTTAAAAATATAGAGCTAAATATGTACATATTCAGATGTAAGAAAGTTGGTGCTGATGCAAGGCACTTTCCAGTCATCTAATAACCTGATCATAGGCCTCTCACAGCCTGGGACAGCTGAATAGGTGTGCTAGTCTTACAGGCCTCTTCTTTCGCACTCGGGGTCAAGTAAGTGACTTTTATTCATGTGAACAAATCCTACTCTAAGGGAGTGGCCTCACTGACATCGTGTGAACTAAGATTATTTGGGGAAAACAAAGTGATTTTGGATAAGAAGGGAAAGATGAAACTCACTTGAGGTGTAAGGGTCACTTTTGAGGACCATGCACACCTTTTTTATTGAGTGGCTGTTGTACCCCACCTACCCCCGCGGCTTTCCTTATGAAGTTATGGAGTTGTTGCTGAACCACCTGTGTTTCTAAGAAGTCAGAGCTGCAAATGCTCATGCAGGGCTGGTCTATTCCCCATGGAAGGGTGGCCCACCGCCCTGGGACGCCCACTGGCCAGCCCTGGGTGGCTGCTGTGCTTCGAGGTTCCTTTGTGATGGGTGCCAGATCTCTCTCCGTGTCAGACTGGAATCCATCTGGCTCTGGAGATTTTAAAGTTAAGCATCTAGCCTAGGGAAAGCTTCTCTAATCTTCGTCCACAGTCAATGGAAAGAGCTACCCACCTCTGTAAGGCGGTTCATCCAGTCCCACAGACGGTATCTCTGGTAGGTGGTGTGAACCATCACTGGGTATTTCTGATGCTCTGGTGACAGCAAGAGAAGCTTTAGCTCGGTTTCATAGGACTAAGGTTGGGCCTCAGTTCTCTATAAAACGGCAAGAATAAAGCTGGGTTCTGGCAAGGGTGGAGAGTGTGGCTGTGTGGGTGGTGTAGAGCAGTGATTTAGATACTTCCTTGCACACAGAGAAAACAAAGCACAGCCATTATTTAAGAGCTGCTGGTTCCAGAGGTAGATAAACAGGTTTCCTTTGGATTTCATCAAGTGCTAAGTGAACTAATGTTAAATATATTCAGTTTTCTTTCCTTTTTTAAAGCCTGGTAAAATTTTTATTGTTTAAGGAATTAAATGCTTAAATGGTTTCATATGTAATTTAGTCTATTAATAGGGCAAGGGAGAGATGTTATCATTAAGTTTTGCTTCGAGATTTTTTGGTCCCATTTTTACGTAGGAAATATTCATAAATGTCTTACTATTTTTGTAGTAAAATTTAATGTTACTTTAATGGTTAGCTGTGCTCAAGAAGAAATTGCACCTACTGTGCAAAATTGTTATTCTGAAGCAAAAGCCTAGGGTACTTAGTACCTAATTTGTGGAATTTACACATTTAGAAGGCAGTTTATTTACAAGATATTTTACAAAAAGAAGTATTTCCTACTTACTAGAAAAAAAAACCTAACTTGTTTTTGTCATGAGGAAAAGAGGAGTTAAAGGTTATAAATGTATGTTGATCTTCTTTTGAAAGCAAAGCTGTATTAGACATAGAGTAGTAAAAATTGACTCTTATTGGAGTCTGAAATTCTATAGCTGCATGTAAAAATGTGTGCTAGAACTTGAATATCTGGCTAATGCAGTGGATTTTCAAAAGCATTGTGATTGTACAGAAATTCTAAATGTTTGAATTATTTGAAATATCTGCATTGTATTATAATGGAAATAACTTGCCTGTTATAACTGAGACTCTGACAACGTCTCCTCTGCAAGCGTGTTCTGTTTTACATTCCCAAACACATGCCAGACTTCAGCCACAATACATTTTTCTTTTATCCTTAACATATAACCATGCTATTCAAATATGTACATAACTTTTAAAAATGAGCTAGCTTTTGCCATAGTTTTTGACACTTCAGGCAGAGTACACGTCTCAGTCAGCATTTAGGCAGTTGTCTGTAAATAAGGTGAGACCTTTTTGTTCTCTCATAGTGTAGATTCAGTCATGATAAGGCAAAAGATGCCAGACATAGACTGGAATTCAAAATATGATTCCGTATTAATTACTGTGAGTTCTTTCTCCTTCCTCATCAAAACCTTCAGGAGGCTTGAATTCCTGACATGAGTTCCTCTTTCTCATCTTAAACTGATAATTATGGGGGAATCAGACCAGCACTAGGTCTGTAATAGTAGTTTGCTGTAGGTCCTATGTAGATGGCAAATAAAGCCAAGAGGAGGTTTGAAGGTGATAAATATTAGGTCTGAATAAGAATAGTGGAAGAAAAGAAGAGTCTGGAAGAAAATAAGAGTCTGAAGGCTGCTTGGGAAAGAACATTTTAAACCCGTGCTTCCCCTACCACTTCATTGCAATCCTTATTGACCCTGTGATCGTTCTGCATCTCAATTCTCTGTGCAGTGTTAATAATGACAGGTATTTCAGGGACTGTTGGAGGATTGTCTTCTCTCAGTAGTATAAAACAATGCCATGTGATGCAGTAGCATCCCTCTTGTAGCACTGACCTGAATCTCCTGTTGCAATAATACTCCCTTGCCTTACAGGAGTTTTGTGAGGATACATGTGTTAAAGATTGTACAGTACTATGGCAGTGCTGGGCACAGGAATACCATGGATATGTCCTTACACAGACCTACTGGGACTGAAATTTCAGGTCAGGATGTTCTTGTGCAGTTGTTGCTCCTTTATGGAATATGTTCCTGCACAGATAGCATTGTCACAGAATCACAGAATCACAGAATCTCAGAATGTTAGGGATTGGAAGGGACCTCGAAAGATCATCTAGTCCAATCCCCCTGCCGGAGCAGGATTACCTAGACAATATCACACAGGAACGCGTCCAGGCGGGTTTTGAATGTCTCCAGAGAAGGAGACTCCACAACCTCTCTGGGCAGCCTGTTCCAGTGTTCGGTCACCCTCACCGTAAAGAAGTTTTTCCTCATATTTATGTGGAACCTCCTGTGTTCCAGCTTGCACCCATTGCCCCTTGTCCTGTCAAGGGATGTCACTGAGAAGAGCCTGGCTCCATCCTCATGACACTTGCCCTTTACATATTTATAAACATTAATGAGGTCACTCCTCAGTCTCCTCTTCTCTAAGCTAAAGAGACAATTAACACATTGTCAAATGTATTAAATGCATAATTTGATATTCAGCTTTTTGGTGGATTTGGAGGTGGTGGGATTTTGTCCTCTGAAGAAGTTGAGTCCATCTGGGTTGTACAGCAAGTAGCTTGGAGGCAGTAATATCCCTGGATTAGGATTCTCTTTTTTTTCTTTATTCTTAATTTACTAAAAAGGATTTTGTGTAGATCAACTTACTCTGGAAGTGGTGGGGTTTTTTTCTGAATGTCCATAGTCAGTTTTTAAAAGGCCCCTCCTATGCACCCACTAACACATTTTCTTTCTTCTGGAGCAGGGTGATTTTTGTCATCTCTGCTGAGAAGAGAGGGCTCTGCTTACAAAGGAAGGGCGAGCCAAAATTCTCAGACCATGCTCCTATCCCTCACCCAGTCATTTAGAAAACCTCATCAGGGATAAGTTTCTTAAGACTGAATTAATAGCAAATGTCATCCAGTTTGTCTGGTAGGAAGCCTCGGATGAAGCAAATAATTTTCTGGCCTGTTCCTACTTTTTCCTGCCAAAATATCTGCTGAAGCGACTAAAATTCAATTCTTTACCAGGCCTCCATGCTTTGTTTGATGTCAGATCTTCTAAAGAGAGAGTTCAGATTTATTTTCCTCTAGTTTTGTATAATGACCTAACTACAACAATCCTTTAAAAAAAATTCCCTGCGTTTGGTGTCAAAAGTAAATGTACATTTTAGGTTGAGATAATCTCAGTGACTGCCCTATGGTGTATTGTTGCTGTGTAAAAGAATGCATTGCAACAGGTCCAGACTGGTTTTATGCCATCAAAGCGACTTGATTGATGTATTTATCTGCAAGATTTTGGTGTGAACTAAGCAAATTGTATTAGAAGGTCATGAAATTCAGAAGCTCTAATTTAGTCTTCTATTTGAAGCTTGAGAGCAGATGAAGCAGTTCAAGCAAGCAAAAGCATTCCTGTGTTGTAGTTTGTCATGTCATTGATCTCAGTTTAGTTGGTAATTGCATTTAATGTACTGAAGATTCCCTCATTTTTTCCTTCAGTCTCATATAATGTTCAATATTACAGTGTTCATCACCCAAAATTTCACTGAGGTTCTTGTGGGACATCATAGTTAAGCATTATATTGAACTAGTATATCATTTCCTCATTGATGATATTTTTTAGAAGGTGAAGCTGTTATGTGAAAGAAGATAATTTGGTTTTCTCTGATCACAATCACAGAACATTTAGCAATTTAAAAAATGTCTTGAAACCAATAGATATTATGGCTTTTATTTCAGAAGAAGCTTTTGCAATGTTAAAGGGACAATGCCAGTTTAAAGTTTCTCTTTCAGTAAGGTGGTTCACCTTTTACTGCTGGTAGCAATACATATTTTAATCCTGTAGAAATGTGGTTTGTAAGTTGGTTACATTCTGTAAATGTACTGAGACTGAAAGAATCAAAGGAAAGGATCAGTCCCCAGTCACAGGTCCGGTCTTTGGTTCCTGCATAGGAGAATAATGTTTCTGTGCTCATGTTTCTGGTACAATAGAGAGAAGGTTAATAGGGTGCAAAATTTCTCAGTAAGAAAAAGTAAAAGCTGTTTTGCTGAAGTGTGTGAAACAAGCTGACATGAAAATGTACCCAGGTTTTATTACACCTCCTCAACTTCAGATATACTTACAAACAGACCTTCTAGTTTTACTATGGCAAGTGAGTGCTTCTGGGCTCTGATTGGTATACTACATGACATGTCTGGAGGAGTTACAAGCTCTTGAAATGTGAATGGTTTGGTCTTTGTTATGTGTGTATGTATTGAGGGGTGGAAGTAATAAAATTGCAGGCTGACCTTTTGATATAGCAGCCCTAGCAATTTCTGCTATAATAATCATCCTCCTTTCAATTCCATGGGAGAATGGAAATCACAGTTCTACAGATTGCTTCTAATTTTATGCATGAGCTTGTGTAGAGCCATCTAGCACTGAAGAGCTTGTTGTCTCCTCATTGTGGCTTTTAAACAGCCTGTAGCATGCCCAGTGTATTTGATGGGGTATGATGCTGGATGCAGCCTGACCAAATCAAGCCGTTGTCACATGTGTGTCCTTGCATGAGCCAAACTGAGTTGCTCAACTCCTCTGCCCACGATGAGAGGTGACAGTGAACGCTGCTGCTTTTCCTAGCGGGGAGGAGTGATGGCCCTGCCCCAAGCGCTGGCCAGGGACAGAGCAGGGATGCCTTCTGTAAGGACTGTTCCCTGCCACCCTCGTAAAAATTGTGGTGACCTGAAATGAATTAGCTGTTGCTGATATGATGTGGGTCTGTGTTGCTCAAAGGCACGATTCAGGGGCACAGGTGTCTTGGAGGACAGCTTCTGACCTGTCATGGCTTTGGTTTGGTTGGGTTGAGTTGGGTTGGGTTGGTTTGTTTGGTTTTTGTGTTTGGAGTAAGGAGAGAGTGTGTGCTGGTTGGTTATGTTGACGAGAGAAGGCGATGTCCCCCTGTGACACTAATTCAAGAGATATACCTTTTTATCTGCATGTCAGGTTTAGTGTCTTAGTGCCTTGCCTGAATCTGTGAACTGGTCTCCTCTGGAGGCATATAACCTCAGTGAGCACAATCTGAGGCTTTTTGCAAAGTCCTTATTCAGCCAATAGCCCCCTGTCCTCTCTGTGAATGTTTTGCCCAAGAGAAGGTGTGTTAAAACAGCATAATGACTCTGGGAAGGATCAAAGTGCCAGTGGGCAGGCACGGGGGTCCTCGGGGCTGAAGGAGGGCTTGGGACTGTGCCGTGACTGGGACTGAGCTATATGGAAACGTGAAGGCAGAATCATTAATGCAGTGGGGTCAGGGAACAGAAAGATGTGAGCAGGTTTTGAGAACGGTCAAAGATGAGGTCAGAGAATCAGCCATGGGAGAGGACTTCCAGCACAAGTTAGTGGTAAGATAGAAAACGATTAATGAATATTTTATAAGACTGAAAATAACAATAGTGGAGTTGCATCATACTCACAGCATAGCAATGCTGACGTTACCACGTGCCTCACCTCAGAGGCCTCAACCTGAATGATTATGGGCACTGAATTATCTTTGTGCTCCTAGAATTGATCCCAGCAGATCCAGGAGGTAGTGTGTTTGGAGGATATCATGGAGAAAGGTTAAAGGTTGCATTGCTACCCATGCATGTTACCAGTTTAAATACAAGCAAAAGCAGTTAATCAATTTTTGCAGGTTATTTTTTTAAATTTCACGTTATTTTTCTTCTGTCAGATCCTCACCGTGTTCATCTTTCTCTATATCCACCTTAGGGCTTCTGAATTTGAAAGTTCAGAACTGGGCTTTGTTTCCCTGGCATGTAGTGACCATATTTGTGACAAAGGGATGGGCATTGCTAAGAGGAATCCTAGGGAATAGCTCTTCCCACGCCCTAAAAAACCAAAAGCAAATTCGTACCAAAAAAAAAAAAAGAGGCTGAAAAATGCACAGAGGCTAGTACAGGAGTCAGAAGATCTGAGTGAAATTTGCCCCCAGTGGCATTAGTGGTAAAACTTTTAGGATTACCATGGAGCCAGGGTTACAGCTTTGGATTTCGTTCCCATCACTGCCATTAGATGCGCTGCCAGTTCCCCCCATGTAAAATGAACACTGTGACACTTTCCCATCGTTGTACAGCGCTGCAGGGGTCACTGGAAGGAAACTCCACACTAAATCTGGGTACTTACTTGGTTTACAAAGTATTGTTTTATTGCTGGCTTATCATGGGGTGGAAAGTGTGGGGAGGTTTCCCAGCTGTTTCCAGACACCTTCTGCCTGGACTCTCCCCTTCCCGACAGCTGAGGCCACACCACCCTTTCTGCCATAGCATTTGTCCTGCCAAACAAGACAGATAGCCACAAAGTGCTTAGTGTCTTCAGTGTGTGGTGTTAGTTCCCCATCTGTCTAGCATCTTGCAGCTTATAGAGATGGATAATTTCTCCGTGGAGTAGAAAATATTCCCTGGAGATCCTAGGGGATTAGGGGTGCTAGTATGGGACCACTAGCTGGAGAGGGTATTGACATCCCAGGCAGGCCTTTTGGTTTATTATCAGAAATGCACGTTTTTTGAAGTGACTTTTCTGATATAGCTTGTCTTCATTTGTATTGTTCTAAATTATTGTCTCTCAAAGTTTTTCAAGCTTAGCTGTTTATCATTGTGGAAATAAATCTCCAGTTGAGAAGAGCAGATGGGCACCTCACTGCAGACTCGGTGGGGAATTAGCTTTGTGAGCCTGTCTTATAAGCAAGCTGGATTTAGGACCTGGGAGTTTGCCTTTGTTTTGGAAACAGTATTATACATTCAGCCGGAGTACTACCCCGTCTAGGAGGGGTGAGGCTACCACAGTAGTTTCTATACGTGTGTGCAGTTATGGTACAGTGAGTGAACAGAATCTGTGCATCAGATACATTTTCCTCTGATTGTCAGTGTCCAACACACTCTTTCTTGGGTCAGTCAAGTTATTAACTACATTTTAAGACAAATTTTGATGCCATGTCTCTTCTGTCTAATATTGCGTATGTCCATGCATATAGGCATATTTGCATATATCTGTGAAAAATTACATCATAATTTTGCATAGTTAAAGAACATAGTAAAGTAAAATTAACCTGAAAAATTTACTTGAGAGGACAGGAGACTGCCAGTAAAAGTTATTAACAGTCTATTGGTAAACAAAAAGTAATATCTCTTCTTCCTATTTATAGGATTCTTCCTATTTATAGGATTCAGTTAAAGCACTGGTGGTGCTTAAACAATACCATATGTCAAAGAAGAAAGTATGTAAGGAAGGAACATGCAGGTTCGGAAGAGGCTTGCCAGATTGGCAGCTCCCTCCGTGCAGTCTCCCTGCAAGCATGATCGCACTGCAGGATGGCTGCAGCTGTGCACGTACCAGAGAAGCTGGGCAGTGCAGTCGCATCCCTGGGCAGGGAGGTGGCTCGCTCACACCTGGAGGGGGAAGGTGGGGAATTAGGTAGCATAGAACTGCGATGTTAGGAGCAAGGCATTTAATCACGAGTGCTGTTTAGGAGGGATTTGTGGAGATGCACTTGTGCGGAGTGATCTTGGCAGCTGGATCCAGTCTGTGTTATCCCAGAGAGGGCTACCCCCTGTCTCTCCACCTTAAAGACCACCACACACTCTTCTAATAGCATCTGCCTATCTTCACCCTCCCTACACCAGCACCTGCCTTCCCCACCAGCCCAGGACAGCAGCAACCTACTCCTACCTTATTCCTACTTAGGTAGGCTTCTCACCCTACTGGCAACCAAGGATTATTCCCTCCATCCCTCCTCCAGAAATAGCAACCTCTTCCCATCTGCTCCCTCAGAGCCAGCCAGCAGAGCCCGGAGGCCCATGGGCTGGTGCGGGAGGAGGCGTTTGGCTGCTCAGCCATTCTTTGTGCCGCCCCGGGAAAAGGCAGCAGGCTGAACGGAGGCACTGGGTTTGACTCACCGGCTGCCAACTGGGCCATGGTGCTTCAGCACATTCCAGCCATGAACAGTGTAAATTGATATAACAGGAGTACAGATGTGGTTTGCTCGCTGGTGCTTTGCTTCCCAACATTCCTGGTACATGCAGCATGCACATCACTTTTATTCTTCGCCTTTGATTGAAAAGTGATGAATAAGGGATAACTGCTTTTCTGCTGTGTAGGGACTTGGGTCAATTCTCTCTCTCGATCAAAGAACAGAGGTTGTGGTACAACTTCCAGCCAGTCAGAAATGCACAGTAATGAATGTCTGTAAAGGTACCTGCTACTCTATTTGTGTAGACTGCTTTTGTATATGCAAGCATGTATGCGTTTTTTGCTGTTATGCTCCTAAAATTCTGTGTTTATTCACACGACAGAAAGCGAAGTGTGAGGATGCTAGGTAAAACAGAATCACAGAGTCACAGAATCACAGAATAGTTGAGGTCAGAAGGTACCTCTGGAGATCATCTAGTCCATGCCCCCTGCTCAAAAGAGGGTCAGCTAAGCAGGTTCCCAGGGCTGTGTCCTTTGAATATCTCCAAGGATAAGACTCCACAACCTCTGTGGGCAACTTGGTTTGACCATCCTTAAGAGTAAATAATGTTTTTTATTATGTTTAAATGAAATTCCATGTGTTTCAGTTTGTGCCCATTGCCTCTTTTTCTTGACTGAGCACCACTGAGAAGACTCAGGATACATCTTCTTTACTCCCCATCAGGTATTTATATACATTGATAAGATCCCCCTGAGCCTTCTCTTCTCCAGGCTGAACAGTCCTAGCTCTCACAGCCTCTCCTCATATGCTTCAAGACCTTAATCATCCTTGTGGCCATCTGCTGCACTGTTTCCAATATGTCCATGTCTCCCTTGTACTAAGGAGCCCAGAACTGGACACAGCACTCCAGGTGTGGCCTCACCAGGGCTGAGCAGAGGGGAGAGTGATCAGCTCCCTCCACTTGGTAATGCAGCCCAGGAGGCTGTTGGCCTTCTTTGCCACAGGGACACATTGCTGGCACGTGGTTAGGTTAGTGTTCACCTGGACACCCAGGTCCTTCTCTGCTGAGCTGCTTTCCAGCTGTTTGATGCCAGCCTGTCCTGGTGCTTGGTTATTCCTTCCCAGGTGCAGGACTTGACATTTCCCTTTGTTGAACTTCATGAAGTCCTTGTCAGCCCATTTGTCCATGCTCTTGAGGTCCCTCTGAATGGCAGGGTATATCAGCTACTCCTCCCAATTTTGTATCATCTGAAAAATTGCAGTATTTAGTAGGTCCCAGTATCAACCTCTGGGGTGCACCACTAGTGACTGGCCTTCCAGCTGGATTTCGTGCCACTGACCACAACCCTGTGAGCCTGACAGTTTTCAGTGCACCTCACTGTCCACTTACCTAGTCCATACTTCATCGTGTTGTCAATACAGAATGCAATGAATACCTCAGTTGTTTCCATGTCCTTTGTCACCAGGTCCCCACTCCCATTCAGCAGCAGGCCTGCATTTTACCTAGTCTTCCTTTTGCTGCTGATAACTTGTGGAAACTCTTGTTGTTGCCTATAACATCCCTCACCAGATTAAACTCCAGATGGGCCTTGACTTTACTAACCCCATCCCTGCATGCTCAGACATTTCTCCTGTCCTTGATTCCACCTCTTGTATGCTTCCTGTATATGTTTGAGTTCAGTCAGCAGCTCCTTGTTTACCCATGAAGGCTGCCTGCCACCTGTGCTTGACTTCCTACTTTTAGGGATGGACTAGTCTTGAGCTTGGAGGAGGTGATCTTTGAAAATCAACCAGCTCTTGAACCCCTCTTTGCTCCTGTGGGATTCTTCCAAGCAGATCCCCGAACAGGCCAAAGTCTGCTCTCTTGAAGTCCAGGGCTGTAATGCTACTGTTTGCCTTGTTCCATCCTCTGAGGAACCTAACCTCCACCATTTCATGGTCCTGCAGCCAAGTCTGCCCCCAGTCTTCACATCCCTGGTCAGTCCTTTCTTGTTGATGAATATCAGGTCCAGCAAAGCAATAACGGCTCCAGCAGAGCTGGACATAACTGAAAAACTCTCAAATATAGCAGTTTTAAAGCTTACCTGTGAGATGAGTTAAATTTTCTTGAGTCATTGGTAGCTTTTATTTATTAAATTAATTTTTTTCTTTCTTGAATGAAAGTTCATATCACTGTTCCACGCAAGTCTTGGTCCAGGTTTGTACTGTGACATGCTCTGCTTTTGTAGGTGCAATTGCATGAGCACTGCTTCCATGAGCCAGTATTACCCTGTAATTCTGTGCAGTGACACCTACAGCAGCAGAGCCACAGGTACTGCTGGCCAAAGTTTTCAACATCATTTGGAGACAATGTTGCTTTGAATGTGGAGCATGCAAACACCATTCTTTCTGAAAAGCCTTTTTAAAGATACACCTACATTAAGGACATAGTGAAAAAAATATTTTTGCTCCCTCATTTTGCAGGGAGGTTAGGTTGGTTCTGTTGGGTTTTGTGCACGTTGATCTCATTCTGGCCTTTTACATGTACCAGTATGGGCATATGTCTTCCTGAAATTTGGCTTTGGGAAGAGACATCAGTACAGAAATGCCTCAAGTCTTGCATCTGATGTTGCTTTTACCAGGGTTAGTTCCACTTTCTCTCCTAGAACTGCATTCTTTCCCAAGGATGAGCCACTGTTTGGCTCTTAGCTTTTTCAGAAAATGCTGTAGGTGATATAATCAGTTCCTTACTGTCAGTGTGTCAATTCTCAGTTGGCTAGCGCAGCAATAGATTAAAACTTAAGTGGGTGGAAAAACAGCTTTAATTAATTAAGATGGCTTATAATTATTTCTAATGTTACTGTTCTCTGAGGACATAGATAGTCACCCATGAATATGCTGCATTAGTTTGAAGAAGACTAATTTCTCCAAAAGGGAAAGATAATTTTATATAAAAAGTTAACTAATAACAGCCTAATCTGATATTTCCATATATTTCTTTTATTACAAGTGGGTGTTGTTAGCATGGTTCATAAATGACGGGTTGCACTAAATAACATAATCCTGCCTTTTTCTGCATCTGCCTGAACTCATGGACCTCAGTTGAATGGCCTTGGTGTAGCTGAGGACAGTATTTGCCTCAGGATATATTCAGGTAAGTAAATTTTTTATTGATAAGAACCTGTGCAGACCATAGTACAACACTAAACATTTGTGTTATTCAGTATCATCCCTTTCCCCCAGAGCATTTTTATGACTATCCAAACTCCCTTTCTGTCTCTAGAGGCTACAGAGACTAAAAATCTGATATCTGTTAGAAAATTAAGCTTCAGCATTCAGCTTCAGTATCTCTTTCTAGATCTGTGGCACTCCCTCTGGTAAGTACTTGCCAGGAATGCTTTTCATGGGTATTTATAGCACTGTTCCTTTTTTAAGCTAAATCTTTTTTGATAGACTTTGGCTTTTGGGCTCATTTTTATTCCATATCTCTGCTTGGGTCATACAAGACCTCTGACATGCGGTAATCCACTGGAATGAGAGAAGACGGTTCAGTTCACTCTAGGTTTACACAAGTTTTGGGATATAATTCAAACAACTTTTTTTGGTATCATTATTCCAGTCTTCCAGATCTTTCATACTGTATTGTGTTAATTCTTGGCTTCATAATATATTGATCATATAAATTATCATCTGACTAAGCAAACCATCTGGGTGAAAATGAAGATTAAGTTCATGAAATATTGAAAATGCATCAGTGTGAGTGTTTCTTTAAGCTGTGTAGATAGATCATAAGTCTCAAAACAGGAGGAGAAGGAACTGACTGATGGCTCATCTATCTGTACATACTACCTTGCATCAAGATCTCTAATTCAGAACAGTGGGTTGCTCAAATAATGGTTTAAGTCAACCAGACTAACCAGTAAGAGGGTTCAAAGTTTGTTTTGTAAGTCATGTTGTCCTTTTGCTGATCTGCTTTCTGTTGTGTGTGATGCCTGATGTGACTTTCCAAATGTAGACAGTTTCCCAGCACTAATTACTTCGAAATGTCCTTATCTTGAAGAAATAAATAGAAATGGTAGGTGTTGCTTGTGCATCATACCTGAGGACTTTCCCCTATCCATCCATCCATCCTACTGACCAGGACTATATCCCTCTGTCACCCACAAGTAAGCATATGCTTTCTCACTTTCCTGTGAGAAAATTTCAGCAAATGTGAGAGTCCATTACACAACTGCAAATTTAGCTTCTTTCAGGGTCCTAAGCTTTAGTAAAAGTAATGACTTTCCAAAATTCCTAGTGTTTCTCATCACATTTCTATGTAGTTTTAAGCCCTGGAACATCTCTCTAGCTGATAGCCTCACCCCATTCATTTTGCCTTTTTTTTTCTCTTGACTTCAATTTGAGCAGATCTAAGCCAAAAAGATTGTTTTACATTGTAATTTGGTAAATAATGCTGAATAATTTAAGGGATGAAGAAGGTAAGCCTGTTTTTTGTTTCCGTCCTTCAGCTGATTCATGCTGGTTTTCATCCCGCCTTCTCTTTCTCTATTTCATTATCCTCCCTTCTTCATTTCTGAACTTGTGATAGCTACAGTAAAGATGCAAAAAAAAAAAAAAGCCCTTCATTGCAAATGCTGCTGAGATTGCAGCTCTTGTAGAAATGCCTGTGGTAACTTTGAAGCAGCTGCAATATTCGGCATGCTGTGCTGTGCTCTGTGTTATGACAGCTGCCCTGCTATCAGTACTGAGATAGGTAATTTAAAGATAGCTCAGATATGTTTCCTTGAGCTCTAGTGACTGGAGTGTTGACCGTGAGTAAGTACTCTGATTACACGGTGAATAAGTATTCTATATAATATATGGGGTATACCCAACAAGATAATGGAAAATGGAAAAGGAAGACTGATTTTCTTCATTTGTAGGTATTCAGTTTGACTGCAGGAAATGAAAAAGGGGAGGAAAATTATGGGAGGGAGGGGCAGGACATCATCATGATAAGGATCACTGTGTTTGTTTCTTCTTGTGATAGGGCAGCATTAAAATTCTGAGCATCGCAGCAGCACGCGCGGCGCCGGTGCCTTCCAGGAGCAAGCGAACACAGCTCAGCAGCACCTGCATTTGTCAGCAGTGCCATTCGGAAGGGAGGGAGGTCCACATGAAAGCTGTTAGCATTTCTGCACTGACTTAGGTTTCCAGAATAGTGTATTGTCTCACAATTATTTCCTTTAGAGTCGATCCAGTGAACTTTCCTCCACTTCTGCTGTCCCGCATCTGTTTTGTTAGACAGCTGTAACTGGTTTAGAGTGATCATAATAAAAAAAAGTAACCTTTTTTTCTTTCAAAGCAATCTGTAGTTTGGCAGGGAATAAAATGGCCACTTCAGCACTGGTGACAGAAAAATCTGCCTTTAATTGACTGAAACAGCTTTCTCCAGACCCTTGTTCAGTCACAGCGTTTCAGAATATGTATGCCCTGAAATACCCTGGGGGTTAGCATGTAGCATAGAAATACAGTTTAATCTTTTATACTTTGTAGTTGTCTTTGCTGGATTTCTCTGTGAATTCTTCTTCTTCTACTGTAACACTTCATTCAAGTTCATGCATTGCTATGCTGCAATGCTGTATTGCAATTTCTCTTTCTCCCCTTTATCTTTTGCAATAAAGCACTTAATTTTTTTTATAAATTATTTGAGTTTCTCTGGTAGTATTTTTTCCAGGACTCTTGTCTCCTGATATGAACATAAACTCTGTGGAATAGGGTGCTTTTACAAACCAAGAAATTCCAGAGGCTCAGATCTGACCTGCAACAACTTCAGATCTACTGAAGTAATTTTGGGGTGCAGAATATTATTTGGTGAACTAAACATGGTCAGCACAGCCTCTGAATACACTCTTCTTCTCCTCTCAAACCAATGCAAAAAACAGAGGCGAAACACATTTCACTATTTTTGTCATGCATCCTGAAATATTTTTCAATTCTTTGGCACCTTCTGAAGTTGCAGACTCAGCCTTTAGTAAGAGTGTGGAGCTGCCTCTGGGTAGTGGGGGTGACAGACTTCTGCAGCGATCTTCCTCTACAGCCATTCTGCCTCCCCCAGTTTTCCACGAGTTCACGTCAAACCATTCAGCAGTGAATTTACAAGCCATAAACCTGCATTATTCAGTTATGAAGTAACAACCTCATCACCATGTCTTCAGCAAGGGCTCATAAAAGCCAGACTCAGATTTATAAGCAGAGGAACTGCCAGCTATGTCTAACATATGGTTCGCAGTGACAGACTTGTCAGTTTTCATCACCCAATAAGGTAAAATTCTGGTTAGGCATATTGTGGATAGTCTTTCTTTGTAAATGAGTGAACGGGTTAAAAACAAAGTCGAGCATTTCATATGGAGCACTTCGCTTGGAGAGAAAACATTGTCTCCTTGGATGTGTTTTTCTACATTGCAAATGAACTTCCAGGTTCTTCGTTGTTTTTCCTGAAAATTTCCCGTCGTGATGCAGAAAGCTGCTGTTCTTCCATGTCACACCTTTGTCACTGTCCCATGGGTAGTTTAGCAATTTTCTCCTCTTTGATTCTCCTTCAACACAACACCCAGGTGGTATATTCACACTGTGGGAAAATAGAGGACAAGGGACTTGGTTGGTCTGCCTTTGGAAGGGCCAGAGGCACATTGCTTTGCTTTTTTTGGATAACTGTTATCTCTATTTTTTGAAAGACAGAGGCCACATTTTTCTTTTTCTGTTTCTTCAGGAGCTTGCTAGATCTACACGATCTTTCAAAACTAATTGCCGGTGGCTCGGAAAGTTCATTTATTCCCCTCTCACTTGAGGCTGCATTTCATAACGTATATTAGTGGCCTGCAAAATATTAATGAAGACATTAAGCAGTTTTTTTTCCTCGCAGGAGTATGAAAAGGGCGAAAGACACTGAGATCCTATATATCACCCACACATATATACAGCTGGAGAGTAATCACACTGATTATTTTGAATATTTCAGGAACTGCTCTGAGGCAAAAAAAAAAATGTGTAGTGTAGTGTGGAGCCCGTTATTATGAAGGAGCTGTAACAGAGGGGTCTTTCACATTACTTCAGAATAGCTGTTGGCCATTAACCATGCCAGGACCTTCTAATATTGCAGAAGGTTTTAAAAGGCATTTAAAGATCATTAAAAGATTAGGCATTTAAAGATTGTTTAGAAGGCATTGAGTCACCTGCATGACTCTGGAGATCTTGCTAGTCCATGGCTGCCTGTGTGGACATGACTTCTGTTTTACAAATTAGCCCTGTACTATTTCAGTAGTCATGAAATTATGATGTCTGTAATTTAAAACATTGGGACTTCATGTTAATAATGGCATAATTCCTATCATTGCATCTGGTTATGTGAAATCCCATAGCTCATGGAGTAGTGGGATGTTGTCTTGTTTTTTGCTGAAGCGGTGGTCTGATGACAGAACTCAGCAACAGTTTAAACAGAGGCCATATCTGCTTCTGTTTACGTGGTTGCCCATCTGTTTCTTCTCTATTATTTGCAATTATTTGTCTCAAAATTAAGGAAATATAAATATGGCTGTTCTGGTTTTGTAGTAATATTGTTCAAAGTCCGATTCCAGACCATTATGAAAATCATATAAGCCTGAGAATAACATTATACAACACAGGATTACAAATGAGAACATTTCCAAGAAAAACACTCAATAGATAATGAATTTAGCAAAGTTAATAGTTCCTGACATTGATGTTTGCCTGAAGGTCAGAGTGACACGAGTCTGGTTTGAGTGAGGAATGTTTTGTGTTTCATCAGACGCCTGGTGTGGCACGGGCACGTCGATGCTGGCAGCATGTTTATGTACTGCTAATAATTTAATTCTGAGGCTGCACAGAGCATTGCAGTGTGGGAGTGATGCTGAACTATGTTTCAAAATGAAACAAGATGTGGAACATGAAAGGGGGAGTGGAAGCAACTCTTCAGCAGGCGGCTTCAGAGGCAGGAGCTGCGAGACAAGGGCAGGGCAGTGCTCTCAGGAGCGTTGTGAGCATTGCCTGTGGTCCCTTTGAAGTGGTCTGACTATTTGTTTTGTATTCCTCTTGATGGATGCTAGGAAAAAATGGCAGAACAGTCTTTTCTTGTAACTGCTTCTAACCTTCCCTCCAAGGAATGCCTTTTGAATAGCAATCTCACAAAGATGCTTTAACACATTAAAAAATTATGGAATTAAAAAAAAAAAAGAACAACTGTGTGAAAACGTATTAAGGCAGTGACGTGCATAGAAAATACCATGTTAAGTCAAAAACATTTCTTACCAATGCAATATGAAAATGTGGTGATACTTGAGCAGCTAAAACATTACTTTGATGCTTATGAGTATCCCATAAGTGCTATGATAGCCCTGGAAACAGGGAAAGATGTTGCTAAACATCTGAAGAGAGATGATGCGCTGTACACCTTTATTGCAATTTTTATTTAAGAGACGGTGACAAAATCTTTTGCAACCTTATTAGGTAGTATTATCATTCAGTGGTTCCGAATTACTCTAGTAGTCTGTGTGGGCTTTGTGTTTATTAATCATTGATTAGGATTAATTGGGATTATACAATTCCATAGATATCATAGCACTCTAGTGAAGGGTGGAATAAATACATGAGGTGCCAAGTGGGTCCGTGGCAGGTACACAGTGGGCAATTGCAAGAGTGGAAGCTAAAGCTTGTAGCCTTTTGCACAAATTGATGAATGTGGTGTGGGCATGGGCCCTGCTGGGTTTGAGTACAATAAAGGGTCATGATGAATGCCATTAAAAACTGAAATTAAGCACAGACAGACTTCTGTGTCTGCTGCAGCAGACTGCTGTGATCTTCCTGAGCCACGCCAGCGTCAGTGGGACTGCAGGGGAGGCTGCAGGGACCACCAGCAGACCTCTTCAACTCTCTTTCCAAGAAAATTGGCAGGATCCTTGGAATTGGGAGCTCAAATTCCTCTTCCCCCCATCCAAAATTCCAGATATTGAACACATACCTCACTAAATTCAAGCGTTTGGCTCTGTCATTAATTTTTTAAAATGTTTACGGCATTTGTTTATTTTTGTTGACCTCTCAAAGCATTTATCTAAAAGATAGCGTAAGTTTTCTATTGATCTTATTGTGGCTTCCATTTCAGATAAGACAATTCCTACTTATTTCTTTCTGTAAAAATTACTCAGAAGTCAGTTTTATGCTGACACATCAGAAAATGAGACCAGTTGTACTTAGGAACAACACTTCAAAGATTTTATTGATTTTTGTTTTTTCAAAGGCATGTTTCATCAAGGGATTTCAATGAAGTTCTTTCTTCAACACTTCTAGTGATATATAGTGCTCTAAAAAGGCGAAATGTTGTCTTCTTAAATGATTGACCTTCTAGGGCAAAGGAATTAGTGACTGATGAGTTTTTTAAAAAAAACATAGAATAAGTTGAGACTGAAGTATACTAGTTAGTAATGCAGATTTTTGTGCTTATAGCATTTAGAAGTATATCCTTGCAGCAAGCAAAATATGAAGGCAGCTTTCAGTTAAAGATGTCTTCTTTGAGAGTATCTATGTTCACCATCTCTTTTCTGTGCATGTGTGGATGTGTGCACATTTTAATCAATTTTAGTCAGAGAAATCTGAATGTCATAATGTGACAAGCTTTTCATGTTGGTCTTATTTTTTAAAAAGCAAAATTCAGGTAATATATTTTGTGAGATTATTTTTTCAGGTATAATTAATACAATGTGTATATTTTATACAAGATTACACTCATGAGTATGTGGAAATGCTCTCAAAGTTGTGTGTGTTTATGGGTAGAGAGAAGGGTGAGAGGGAGCAATGAAGGCTGAGGGGAAAAAACAGTGTACTGTGAGATATGATATAAGGGTTTTATTGTGAGTCTTTCAGGTCTGGCTTTATTACTGGAGATTAGCCATGACACAGTGATGCACTTCTCCTGGAGGAGTGCTGATAAACCCTTGTGTCACTCCAAAGCAGAGGGGTTCCATGGTAGAGATGCATCAGGGAAGCTCATTGAGAAACATTTATAGTGCTCTTAAAAAAAAATCTATAGGTTTATTAATCATATCCGTCTGCCTTTAAAGCTAGACTTGATTCACTACCATGGCCTGGACTTTATCATTTTCATTCTGTGCTTGGAGTGAGAGCTCATGTGCTGACCACCATGCCCCAGGGAGGAGCGGTGGCAGCCACCGCTCGGCACACTCCGGGGCTGGCCTGGCATACCACCGACTGTGCGGTGGGATGTGTTTTGGGAGGAAAGATCGGCTCCGCTCCGCTCACAGTCCCATTGAGCACTCATAGGAATAACATGTCTTACGAAGACCTCATTCATTTCCTCCTCTTTTTTTTTTTTTAAGATTAATGGCTGTGCTACACTTGGACGGCTTGGGATGGGTTTTTCCAAGATGGATATCTGCCCTAAGCCATATTATTTTAATTATATTCTTTGGGAAAATGGTGACCAAAAAATTTCAGGCATTTCTGGGAATAAAACAAGGGAAGAAAAAGTTTGTTTTCTGATCTTGATAAATGGTGGTGACTTCCTTTGAGTAGCTGTAACTCCTCTGTATTTTGATGGAGACCTGAAATTTGTCAGGGGATGGTTGGTCGTGGGGACGAGGGGCCGAATTTCTGATAAGAAAGGGCTTTTTGATGTACTCCTCCTATAATTATATAGAAAAGCCGTGTGTTTGTCCGTGCTCAGTGGATACTCCCCGGAGCTCCTGCGAGTGCAGCCACATGGAGCATCTCCTGGTTGAGGCTGACAAAGACTTTCCCTGCAGTGACACCAGGGCTTCCACGGGGAACACAGGGCTGCATGTGTTTTCCATGACATACGTTCTGGCTGAGTGGTGTAGAGGATAGCTGATTTGTGTAAGGAAGGCACCATATTTACCAGTGCGCACCAGGAGGAAGGGACTGCTCAGGAGGGAGCCCTACACTCTGCTCCTCCATCTCAAAGCGGTGGGTGATGTGCAGCCTCGTGTCAGGTATGTTGTCTCTGGCACGTG
The DNA here is from genome assembly GCF_013368605.1 of Nyctibius grandis. Classification (NCBI taxonomy): domain Eukaryota; kingdom Metazoa; phylum Chordata; class Aves; order Nyctibiiformes; family Nyctibiidae; genus Nyctibius; species Nyctibius grandis. Next base: position 111,029,080 of record NC_090659.1, read on the forward strand.
AACTGGAGCGTGCACCTGTGCATCATTGGCTGCAACAGCATTTGGGGTCTGTGGTTCAGTTCTTACAGATTCCTGGCTCCTGAGTCATAGTACTCAAAATACCCAAAATTGGCAGCATGAGGTTGGAAATCACACTCCAGCCATTAAACCAAGCCAGCAGTGGTCACTAACGGTGAGGGTCCTCCTTTTGTGTGTGCCCTGTTTAGGTCTGTTTCTGACCTGTGTAAGTGCTTAGTGACTTTTTCTACAGCTGGACGTTCGAGGGCGAGGTAACTCTAATACACACCCCTGGAGAGATTTTAGATGAACTAGGCATTTTGTCTCATGAAATTGATATGTGTGCAGGTGCCGTTTTTTCTTACATGAAGGGGAAAAGAAAGTAAATCAAGTTCTACTCTTTTTAACTTCTTTGTTCCTCTTAAGCTGTGCCAGTTTGGGGAGGTTTTGGGTAAGGACCAAGGTGAAAGAAATACCTGCAACATCCAAAGCTCGTGCTAATAGCTGAGAACAAGCAGTCAAACCTTCTGACGTGCAACATCCAAGCTTGTGCTAATAGCTGAGAACAAGCAGTCAAACCTTCTGACCTGCAACATCCAAGCTTGTGCTAATAGCTAAGAACAAGCAGTCAAACCTTCTGCTTTTCGAAAAGGAGGCAGAAACAACGCATTCCTACAAAATCAGGTAAAGTTGTCAGTGTTGTCAAGTCTTGCAGCCTGTAACAGCTGATGTCAAGTCTGTTGGAGGCACATGAGTGCTGTGTCTCTGATTTTGAGTTAGCCGAGGGGAAGAAAAAAAAGGCAAAACATGGTCTTGTTCAGAAGAAAAAGAATAGAGAATCTTTTTTTAATTTCGCCCCCGCCCACCCCTGCCGCCCCAGTTAGGAGGGACCAAAGTACTCCCAAGCCAATTTAGCTCTCTGCTTCTCACTAAAACTTAATACAAACCATTCACTTCAGGTCATGTATGAGAAGCCCCCATTACTCCAGCGAGGGCAGCATATTGACAGCAGGGCAGGCAAACCAGGAGGCTGATCCCTTTTTCCTTAAATCCAACTTGCTGTTGTTATAGAGGTGATGTTAGGTTCCAGTAGTTGGTTAAAACTTGTGGCAGTGGTCCCCAAGATCCTCAGCCCTCTCAGTGAGACCAGATGCTGTCATGGTCTCGATCGAGGTACCTGGCTGTGGCCAGGGGGGCTCAAGTTAGGAAGTTACTGCAGGTTGTTGGACCTTGCCCAGGTGTGAGCAGATCCTCAGTGGACCAGGGCAGGTGGTCCCCAGAGTCTCCAGGGAGGAGCTGGAGAAACCAACAGCCCCATGCCCTTGCTTGCTGCCTCCTACTCCAAGGTGAGCATTACCATACCAAACGATGGGCATCCTAAAGTGAGACAATTCAGCTGTTGCTGCCAGCAGATAAACGTCTTAATTAATTTTGAATCCACTGAATGTAAATGGAGCCTATGTGACAGGCTTAGTAAGATGCCTTACTTTCAGGCAGCTAAATATCAAAGACATGACCTCTTCAGCATGTTCACGTCCCACTCCTGAATTTGTTTAGGTCACATTCCCTAAAGAAAAACCCGTGTTATCCTCTGACATCAATACAGTTGGGCATCTTCTTTGTCATGAGTGCTGCATGAATGAAAAAGAAGAGGAGGTTACCCTGACCAGGTGGAGTCCAACACAAGCAACGGCAGGCTAAATTTGCAGACTGTTGAGAGCAGCCCTGCAGAGGACTTGGAGATACTGGTGGATGAAAAATTGGACATGAGTCAGTAATGTGCGCTCGTAGCCCAGAAAACCAACCATACTCTGGGCTGCATCAAAAGCAGCGTGGCCAGCAGGTCAAGGGAGGGATTGTCCCCCTCTGCTCCACTCTGGTGAGACCCTGCCTGGAGTACTGCGTCCAGCTCTGATGTCCCCAGTACAAGAAAGACATGGACCTGTTAGAGCAGGTCCAGAGGAGGGCCCTGAAAGTGGTCAGAGGGCTGGAACCCCTCTCCTGTGAAGAAAGGCTGTGAGAGTTGGGGTTGTTTGGCTGGAGAACAGAAGGCTCTGGGGTGACCTTACTGCAGCCTTTCAATATATAAAAAGGGCTTATAAGAAAGATGGAGAGAAACTTTCTAGCAAGGCCTGTAGTGACAGAACAAGAGGTAATGGTTTTAAACTGAAAGAGGGGAGGTTCAGATTGAATGTTAAGGAAGATATTTCCTATGATGACGGTGGTGAGATGCTGGAACAGGTTGCCCAGGGAAGTTGTGGATGCCCTATCACTGGAAGTGTTCAAGGTTAGGTTGGACAGGGCTTTGAGCAACCTGATCTAATGAGAGACGTCCCTGCCCATGGTAGGGGGTTGGACTAGATGATCTTTAAGTTCCCTTCCAACCCAAACCATTCTACGATTCTATGATTCTAAAACAGGTTAGCATAATAACCAGCAGCTGGACTGACCTGTCCATTGTAAAGTTTTCATAGGTATTATATACAGGAGAGCATAAAGAAGCATAAATGAATTCCTCAGGGGCTGATGGGAAGATGCATCTTTGAAAGTTAGATAGCAGACAATGTGGTCATGTACTGCAGATCATAGGTCATAGTTTACCACTATAGTCATCAACAGTTTGATAGCACATAAGAAGTTATGAGTGAGCCATAATAAATTATAAAGGCTTTGGAAGTCAGGAGAAGTACCTTATATTTGATACAACAGAGCAGAGGGGGTCAGTAAGTGACATATAGATGGGGTGATATGGTCAAAGGCAGAGGCCTGGGAAATGATATCTGCAGGAGGTTTCAGGATGGATATGAATGGTGCACAAGTCTGCATGGTACAGGTAGAGATGACAGCTTAGGCCACATTTCAGCTGTGAAAGTCTGTATCCTGTTATCCAGAGAGAATAGAACAGCTTATGCATGGCATAACAAATATAGGATCTGGAGTGAGAAAATGCTGCTAATACTACAGGCCAGAAACATGGTTACAGGACCCCAGTGAATGAGAGGGAAGGGTCTACCTGTTTCTTTTTCTCCATATCAGTACATCTTTTGTCATAGACATCTGACTTAACTGGATGCAACGAAGCTCAGCATTTGTCAGCTATCAATTGAAATTAATTATCCCAGGTTTGGAGTATTCAGTGAAGCTTGGATGTCTCACTGCCTGGCAGCGACAATTTCTTAATGGCTGCTGTTGGGTTACATGAAAAAGTATGTGGAGAAATATGTGAGCATTGTGACAAGGTCAGGTTTGGTGGTTTGCTCTGTTGTCTTCCTGTTTAGTATTGCAGAATATCAATGTTTTCAGTCCTCAGAAATGTGACGCTGTACAAGGTTTGTGGCTGTCGTGTTGGTAAGGAGCTTGGCACTCTGTTAGCTTGGCACACTGTCAACTCTGCAACTTACTCTTGAACAAGGGAAAGCAGGTAAACAAGGAATTTCAGAGTCTTGCCCCTGAAAACCATGAACATGGCCTTTTAAAATAAATGCTTGTTATATGTTTGGTTTTAAGGCACCTCTGAAGGACTTACTTGAATAATAAAACTTAAAGTCATTTTTATTAGAGTTCTACCTTTGGAACAAAGCAAGGCTTCCATAAAGGTCACATTTGTTCCTGAAATCAGAAAACCGAATCCACTTCTTTCGGGTATTTCTTACCTTGGAAAATCTTTTTCTTGTGTTGTAGCTCTGAGTAACTCTTTTAAAGCTGCTCTTTTTTTTTTGCTGACTATAGTATATCAGAGCTCCCTGACCTGAAGCCAACATGCTGCTCGGTTTCACTACGGAGTCATGTTTGCTTTGTGTGTGTGTGGACATGGGTGTGCAGGACCGCATACTTCCACCAAGACGGCTTTGTCAGATTAGCATCCTGACCTGGGCTCTGGACCTCAGGACCCAGAGCAAACTAAATGAGTCGTGAGCGGCAGAGTGCCCTCATGCCTTGGTCCATCGCGGGGCTGGCAGAGCTACACACAGCCCTTGTGCAGGGCACAAGCTAAAATTACAGCATAGCCAATTACTTTGGTTTTTGACAACCAAATGCACACAACCTTATCTCAACTACGACAGATAATTCTGAGAGGGGAATTCTGGAGTGAATTTTGCATATATTATTCATGCTTGTTAGAAAACTAAGTGAATGCAGTGACACTTGTCTTCTTCCAGGCGTTTAGGTCCATATGTAACTTCAGAGATGTGAGCAGTTGCACCAAGTGCTGTTGAGGGACTTCAGATCCCTTTTGCAAGTGACAGGAACTCTCTTCACCTCAGTCTCTGCCCGAGGATAGACAAAGCCCTATGAATAGCTGCCTTTCAAGGTCAAAAAATGCTGCTTATTGAAAACACTTATGAAAACATCTATTTAAAATAAAATGTTTTCCATGCTGTATTCCTGACTAAGCATGACCTGAACGTCTTCAGAATCTCAAGGAGTAGCTGCTGGGTCCCAAAGCAGTTTTCTCTGACTCGCGTTATAAAACCAAGGTGCTGCTGCGAATGAAAAATCCTGTACGGTCCCTGGAATTCTTCTTTTATAGGATAAGAGAAAACTATCTCCCCTATAATTGAACTGTACATATCTGTCTTCTAAATTGGAAATTTTTGCTTTATGTATTGAAAATGGAGGGTTTGGAGAAAAAAAAACCACAACACCAAAAGAAAAAAAACCCAAACCTTCCCCCACTTACAGTAACGGACATTGCTGTTTTAAGACATTTTCTAGATTGCACATATCTTTACAACATTGCTACCAAACTGGTAGTTAGTTTATTCATTCTCACCCTCCTTTCTTTATCAAATATTGCAATTGCCTTGTTATGTTAAGTTGACCCTTACATTTTCCTAAATGTAGGTTCCATGTGAAGGGTACATTAAAACTGCCTGTGACAGAAAGATTGGATAATATTGTGTTAGCAACTGTTTTTTTCCATCAACTGAATGAGCATTGACAAAGGTGCTTCTTCCAATGCTTGGGATTCAAAGTGGGATAAATTGATATAATTGCTCATCTATTTTTCTGCTTTTTCGATATGTGTGTGCTTTCAAAGCAGGGTGTGGGGAATGTGGTTGGGATCCATAACGAATGGTGGCAAGTAATGGTTTGACCGTCATATCGGTCAAACACATAAATATGCTGTCACCCTGGATGAAGCTGAAGGACCGATGTTGACCACTGTGCTATGTAATAATTTCTGGGAAAAGTCGCAGTTACAAATTAATACAGCTGGGAACTCCTTTCTCCACATTCCTTCTCCATTCAGTATTTTGCTGAATTGAAAGATTTCTAGTTTAAATACCATGTACAGTCCCTGAGATCTGGTTACATCCTATTCAGCCAAGAAGACCTACTAGTCCTTCTCAGAGTGCAGCTTTGACACAGCATTTGGAGAATTAAATTTGTGCCTGAATTTAGTGGAGAAAGAATGCCATTACTTTTTTGATGGCATTTTAATTAGTTTTGCTCATTATCCCTAGAGGCATCTAGAAGAAATCTGATTCATGAACATATACTCCATATTGCTGCTGGAGTCAAGCTGGGAGACATCTCTGTGTTTAGTTATTAATATTTCCCTGTAAGTAGCCAAAGTGCTATACCTCTTTCCCATACATAGGTATTGGTTACCACAAATATATGTGTATATACACGTATATATACATATACACATTTTACTAGTTATCTCCTGACCTCTGATCTTCACATTTAAGGTTTAGAAAAGGCAATTTTTGTATCATCTGGTTCCCACAGGTCTCCCTGATCCCTCTTGAGCGAGCAAGAGAGAGACAGTAGGAAACCAATTTTCATTTGTTCTGCTGTTCACAGAACTGTTGTTTCTAACCCAATACACTTTGGCTTTGGGCTGTAGTCTATATGCTGCCACAAGTTATAATGGATATTCATGATACTCCCTTCTGGTTTTATGATCTGTGAACTGTTTATCTGAGAATAACATATTAGTTGATTCTTGGATACGTATCAAGGTCTATCCCTTGTCCCCGTTTTTCTTTTTATTTCCTTTTTCTTTTTTTTTTAATGACATTGTGAGTATAACCTGTTGATCATGGATTTAGGCAATGATTTGGGTTTGGTGTGATTAGATTATTGATTAGGTAGTTAACTGCTGCCTGTTATCTCAAAACTGCTCTGAAATGTCTTTAGTGAGGTTTTGAGAAGAGCTTTTCTTCAAGCCATTTTATACCTTCTTCAGCCATGGACTTTCTGGATTAGGATAGTCCCGCATCCTCCAAGACCTGTCAAGGTATTACTGTAGTGTGTGTTAGCACCTTTAAGAACAACTAAGGGACATGAACAGTAAGTCACATTTTCTCTCCATCCCTTTTCCACAGTAGTATTCGACAGCTACTGCATCAGTGATGCCTATAAAACACAGGTAAACAATACTGGTCTAAATTTTGTTTGCTACTAGATTGTTCTGTACAGAAATCTTTAGAAATTATTTATCTTAGAATTCCATAAAGCTGGTTGATTGTCACAAAAATCAGTTGCAAGCACAATTGTTAACTTTTATTTCTGGACATTTAGTATTATCCAAAGGCTTTGTTGAAGCAAACCGTGTGAGAGAGAGTGCATTTGGGTTTGAATCTTGAAATCTTGGGTCCCTGATCAGTTCTGAGTGTCTTTCTCTAATACAGTTGCAATATCCAGATGTGGAAAAAGTCATAAAAAATGTTGCAGAACACGACGATTATTGTAAGAAAAATGCTCTGAATCATTTGAATCCAGTCACAGAATGCAAATACACAGAAGGCAATGCTATGCATATGATTTTCACATTTTGGTCATGGAGTTAAGAAAACCAAAATAGCATTGCCCATGGTTTCTCCCTAGCAGGAATGAATGAGTATTGCATAAACCATTGAATCCTGAAGAGCAGCAAGTCCTTGCTCTTAGATTGTGCATAATGCTTATACAACATCAGTAATTTTTGACAATATGATTTCTGTTTGCTGCTTCTCTTTTCTTTCATTTCTTTGCCTGTATTTTATGTATTTTTTAAAAAAGAAAATGTCAGAAGTTTTTTAAAGAAAAGCAGTTTCAGAGATTAATATAGGTTTTTAGCAACCATTTTCTAGTGGTAAACCTTCCACAAAAATGGAAAAAATGGTGAAATACAAATGATTGATGATTAATGATGGAGTTGTTTGTTCCTTTATGGGTTTGATGAAAAGGTCTGTTGCAAACACAACTTTATAAACAATGATTGAATCTTTATATTCAAGTTCTGATATCACTTTATAAGAGAAGCTTTGGCGTTTTTTCTCCCTCCCTTTCTCCAACTACTTTTGCACTCATTTTGCCATAAATACAGCCCCATTTGTCAGCCTTTTTCCTTTAAAGGAATCAAAGTCAAAAGCCGATTGCATCTGTACTGTTGCCACTGCTGGAATGTATTTTTTTTTCAACATTTTAAACGTGTGCTGCTACCTATGAATTGACACAGATTATTGAACAATAGTAATATAATGCAGACAAATCTTCAGTCTCTCAGTATATTGAAAATACTAGCTTTTTTCTGCCTTTAAAGATTAATAGTTTTGCTGGGATATGTTCAACTCCTTTGATGTTTAAATATTAGATGCTACAGCTCTTTCAGACAACATTAAACAGAAGTGATATTTCAGTTCAAATCTTGATGGTTGGCAAAATTCTCTCTCTAATATGTACACCAGCTGAAGGGACCTTATGCACCTTTTCCTGATTCTCACACTAAAACACTGCGTCCAGAGAATGTGAGGTGTGTATTGCTTGCAATTTAAATGTGCTTCACGGTCAAGGTTTTGGTTTTGTATTTGATTATTTTTTCTGGCACTGTTTTTTGATTCTATCAAAACCCCAAGGGAGTTTTTGCATCGACTTCTGTAGCATTTGAACTGGGCACATAGGAGCCTGAAAAACACAGTTACTTTGCCAAGGAGTTGTTTTCCTCGATCTGTTTGGCCAAACATTGATTTTGCTCCCCCATGTGCTCTGAATGCAATTTGGAATTAATGTCTGCTTTTATTAGACAGCAGCTTTTAAGGCAAGGAGCAGCGTCATGTCTTTCCTAAGAATTTTTACAGAACAGCAGCATCGCAGCTGCTAGAAGAGCTTTGCAATCTTTGTGTGTTAGTTACTACTAAAAAGTGCTCAGAGTAAAGTAGGTATGATTCTATTTATGGGTTTCCTTAAAAAAATGGGGTCCAGCCCTGATGTCTCATTTGCATGCAGGAAGGAAGACTGTTGTTTAAGTCAGGAGTGTTTTGGCCCTTCTCCGTTTTCCTCAAGGTGCCCACTTCCAGGAGACCAGTCCCAGTAGTCTGGAAAGTGTATTTCACTTGCCCTTCCCACACCCCTGAGTCCCTCATAAGAAGGAGTGAGGCCTCTAAAAATCCACTTCTAAACTTCACCAGCGGGACTCAGCCGTGAAGAAGAGAGGACCAATGAAAATACTTTGTGCCCAAAGGCGTTTTGATTTTTCAAGCCCATTCAGCCAGTCTAATTAAAAAATTTTACCTTTTCTTGCAAACTTTCTTTTCTACCCTCAGGCCACACGGCATTTTTCTGCTGGCAAACACTAGACATATAATTAGTAATTAATGTGAATGTGCAGTGACTGTTGCTTTATGTATATTCTCCTATCAGTTATCATTGTTGCAGTGATCTGTTTTTCATGTTCCTTCTCCACTTCTTTTCCTATCCTGCCTCTTGTCATCACGGCAGCTTTTGCAGAAGGGTTTTGCATAACTATATGGTGCCTAGCTCAGGAAACACCTTGAATCCTGAGGACTACAAGTCATTGCCATAATGCATTTTAAGAGCAACAGCCATGTTATAAAGAGACATCTTGTCACTGAAGGTGTCCCCAGGCAGCTGTGGCATGCTCCTTTGCCAACTCTGGAGGAAGGCTTCCAAGAATATATGTACTAGATCTTAACACTGCACAGCAGAAACCAGCACCAGGCTTTTTTTCTGAGCATTTTTAAGTTTGGTGCAAAAACCTTGTGTAGACCTTTATATGTTCGAAGCGAGGAGCAAATTGAGAAATGTGTTGCCTGTCATCGTGGCCAATGATATACTGTCTGGTTGGCTTTCTTTGTGTGTTTGTGGAAGGAGAGGAACGAAGGGAAGGATGGCTCACACAGCAGATGATGTGATCGATCAACATGTTAACTAGTGTGGCAAAATCCCATCTGTTTATACGGTTTACATCTTTCCCAACCATGAAGAAAGGATGGGGAGAAAAGAAGCACAGAAAGAAAATCCAGCATGAATGAAAGATTGGAGCCCAGTCCTGTTACTGATGAAACTAACGCAGCTTCAAGGAGAGTAAGATTATGTCCTAAGAGAGAGGCTACATGAACATCCACAAATACCATCCTCCCCTAATTCTGCTTGGCAAGAGCAGTGGGGGCTTTTCTCTCCAGATTTCTGTTTTTTGTTCAGAATGTGCTTAAGCCCCTGGGTGTCTTCTGTAATAATCAATTCCCTTTTTAATGACAAGCAGGATCTAGAATAAAGGATATTGTTAACAAGGGAGCCTTTCATAATAACTAATTGCAACTTGATTGTGGTTTGTTTTTCAGTTTCTGTCTGCTTGGTTTCTTTTATTCATGCTGGCAACAGCAGAGAAGGGGATAATAAAACATTTTGAGATCCAGACCTATTCTGGTAATTGTATTACTTCCTGCAAAAATATGAAGACACTTAAAAAATACTCATGCCGTGAGCAGATTCTGTGCAAGAACAGCACCCTGCCTGCTTCACTTTTTTCTGTAGTTACTATGAAAGAAGTAGCTGAAGCAGCTTTAATTCTGAATGAAGCAATGTTTATGGTTTCTTTAATCACTATTTACTTTCAATAAGAGAGATTTTTCAAGTAATGTGAGTAAAACATATTCGTCTATCAATCAGTCTAAACATTAAGAAAACTATGTAGAAAACTATTATAATTTAATCATAGATGTGCTCATTTAGGGAAAAAAATCACTGGAGGCATGCATGCAGAAATGTCATAGCTGTGTATGCAGATTCTCGAAAAATGACTGTGAATACATATTCCCTGCATGCACAGAACTTCACACTATCAATATGCTGACTACTATCACAGTACATAGTGCTCCATGGCGTGCCTGACGAAAAGCTGTTATAATCTGCCAGAAAACACCTATTCACTCTTATAAACATGGGATCAGGAGTAATTTGTGCCCAGTCAGTCTGTGTTTGGTACCTCGTGGGTGTGAGTTGTGGCAGAACGTGGAGGGTAAAGCCCTGCAGAAGGTATGGTGCTCCCAGGCACCTAAGAAGGGAGGCAGAAGTTTTGTGGAGTGCGCTGGTGGAGTTCAGTAGTACAATTCTGCCAGAATTGTAGTACAAATATGATGCCCAAGTGGTATTTTTGGATCCAGACACAATTTGGGGTACAAAGATTATGAGTAATGACAAATGTATTGAGTCTCCTGATAAAGCGATCCAGTGTGCAGTCGCTCTGAATTGTAAGTTTTGTCTGAATCCCAAGATAATTTAGATTCCCTTGGTGATATCTATTCAGTATGTAGCCTCCTAGGACTACAGTCTGTTTCCCATTATATTTGTCAACACCTGCAATAACAGAGCCTTGGTCTTAGTCTGCTGCAAGTTACTGTATATTAACAATATTGCTGCTACTATGATGATACTAATAATTTATAGCCCTAACATGTCTCTTGTCTTTTCCAGAAGCCAAGAAAACTCCCTTTTCTTATCTGCCACTGTTGAATTTGGAGAGTAATACTACCTTTAATGTCCTTTCACTAATCTTAGATATTTATGGTAATATCAAATGCTCTACTCCTTCAGTTTCTGAAAGAAAATACAGTCTGCAGGCTTCCTTGTAATCAGCCCTGAATTATGTTCTGGTAGAAAGTCATACTTTGCAAACTTTTTTCCTTTCTAGTAGTTCGTCCAGCTTGTGAGTTCTTGTCTTTTTGGGGGAGGAAAAAATGAATCCCTACATCCATGCTGTACACTCTCAACTAAGAAAATAAACCCCCAGTTTTTTAATTTCTCTTTTCATTGTTTATCTTGTTTAAAGCCTGCAGTTGGCTTGACTTTTTGTCCTTTAATATTCCTTTTAACAAAAAGTGCTGTTGCCAATGTGCTTTTTTGGAACCGGTTCATCCAAACTCAGGTTTTTTTGAGCTGTCTCCTTTTGCCCTTGGATTTCTTGACTAATTGTTATAGTATATGAAGACTGATAATTCTGCATCTTGACATAAACAGCAACCTGTATTTGGAGAATGTGAAGAACTCAGCACATATCTAATTGATTCATAAGGCTTTTAATGACTAGCTGGCATTTCTTTCAGGACTTGCTTCTTAAAAGCAGTCTTTTTATGGCCATATGGAAATATTTCAGATGATTCAAGGAGAAAAAAAAAAAAAAACAAAGTCAAATACCATGCCCAAGAATCTGCTATTGACAAGTTTTTAGGTGAATTTTTGATTAAGGGCCTGAAACTATCTAAGTGTTTATGTCAGTAGCATGATGTTAAAGGGATTACATTAGTTTTAAAAAATTCACAAACAGTGTAGCATCTGAGTAATTTCATAAATGGTAAACTATGCATTTTAATGTCAAACTCTTACTTCAACATCTGTGTTCTAGCGCTCTGTGCAGTAGTGGAAATTTAGTTCAAAAGACGCAGTCAGGAAAAGAAAAAACGTAACAGGAATTACGTTGCCTGGGTGAAGGCATTGATCATTGCATTCTGGTACAGGGCTGAGTGTTTTCCTTTGCTCTCTGGTAATGGCAGGGAGCTCGGAGGTCTTGCTCCTGCAGGCCGAAGAGCAGCTGGCTTCACTGTGCGCTCGCTGCTCAGCCCCAGTTCTGGGACCATAACTCAGACCACCTCCATTTCAGTCATCTGAACAATACTGATTTGCACCGGTTGATGAGCTGATGTTCTCTTTGAGTCATATGAGAGTCCCCAGTGCAGCTTGGGGAGACTTTCAAGGGTGCCTTGCTAACCCCAGCAAATTATAGCTCTGCTAAAAATGTGAAAATAGTGAATGAAATTCACAAATTTGGCTGAATTCAGCCATTACTTTTATGGCCATAAGATAATTCAGAAATGACAAGAAAAAAATTGATATACTATCTTTTACTATTTGTTTAAATGAATGTTACTACCTGAAAATAAAATGTTTTCCTTTGGATCAAACAACTCATCCCATGTTGATATAAATAGGAATCTTCCGCTCCCCAATTCAACCTGTGACTGAAAAACATCTGTTATTTCTTCAACTCTAATTGCTAGGTCAGAGAAGCACATCTTGAATTTTCCCTGATATCACTATGAGCTGATTTAGTTCAATTTCTCATGAGTCCAGGGTATCGCTGCACTGGGCATTTACTGCTCCCGCTCCTTCTCAGATTTTGCATCCTGCTTTTAGAGTTTTCTCATCCCGTTTTCATCTGCTGCTCCAATCAGATCCTCAACTGGTGTAAATAGCTGTGATCACTATAAGGATGCTGCTGATTTACACAAGCAAATGATCTGGTTCCAGATTGTCTTACCGTTTTATGAAAAGGAATTTGGCGAGGGAGCTTCATCTGTAAATGTCTGATCTGAGTTTATTAGCATCCTAATATGCCTCAGACAAGTGTTTTTTAAGGGTTTTTTCATTTTATTTCTTAGGAGAATTTTATGTTTATTCTTTCTTTATTACTTAAATGCTGCATTGAAGAAACAAATTGTCCATTGAGATGGGTTTATTGGAACATTTGTTTCTTTCTTGGCACAACGGTTCTCTGCATCCATTAAAAAGTAGGAACAAAAAAGAAAGGCATTTTATTTAAAGCTTTATGTATGAAATAACCAAGTAAATGTGTATACGGGTAGACTTGAATTGGCAGGTGGGGGATTACCAGTCCCTTAATTAAAGCAAATGAATCAGGAAGACTCATGGCCTTTACCTTGTATCAGACAAACCCTCGGCAGTCTCCAGCCTGTGGGTCTGCTGGGATTTCGGATTTTCCTGTTGCTTTTTGGGAACACCACCGCTTTCTGCCAGTGCGTGCCAGCACTGACCCTGCTGCGCCCAAGCACGGAGGGGAGGGAGGACTGCCTTCTCCTTGCCAAATATTCGCTGCACAAATCTTGGTAATGTTTGCTCATGTCAGTGTGAATTTGAAAAGTGCATACGCAGCTGTAATTTGGAGAGGGAGCATGGATGTGGGCAGCCCGTGCCGTAGCACGCTCCATCCCATCCATAGCCCATGATGCTCTCAGGAAGTGCAGTGAGGGCGAGGCCTCTGAAACGCTGCCCCACATCTTGTGCACTGACAGGGCAAGGACTGGGTTGGCAAATCTGCTGTGTGCGAAGGAGGTGGGGTGAAACGTCTTGGTGTGTTTCCCCCAGTGCTCCCGCAGCTTCCCTGAGCTGGTATCTGCTTCCCTCCCCTACCACCGTAGCCGAGTCCAGCATCTCACTGGTCCTTGCAGTTGCCCAGCTTCAGCTGCGAGCAGAGGGGAGAGAAATGGCTGAGAATGGAGCAAATCAGTGTTCATAAGAGCACATGAGGTTTACAATCTAGGAAGTTTGTTTTAGTAACAAATCAGAAGTGAAGGTCTGAGAAAGATGGAGCTGTTGTGAGACAAGGAGCACCCTGAGAATTCAAAAAAAAGTAACCACTTCAAATCAAGTAAATCAATACACAGGTAAGTAACTGATAGGACAGTAGTGCAGAGCTGTCTAAATAAAACACTACTTACACGACTCACAACTGATTTTAGTAACACACAGTGCAGCTGTTATTTACCGAAGATGTCACTTATTTAATTATAGTTTATACTAGAAGATATTGAAGGTCATATTTGTGGTATTTTCTTAATTACAGTCTAAGCTATAAAAAACCCCCAGAACATTTCACCCTAGGGAACCCAAAAATGGTTGTTGCCATTTCATCTTATTGACTACTCTTGAGTGTCAGCTGTAAAGTAGGACTTCTGAAGTCTCTAAATCAAGAAAGGTTTAAAATTTTATCTTTGATGGACTATTCTTCCATGGTTTCTGTGGAAAAGACTGAGATAACTCAGCAGGAATGTGTGAAGCAGGTTGGAAGTGCAAACAAACAATGAAAAAAAAGGTCTCTGGAATTCTTTCCAACAAATAGAAACCAGAAAAATACAATTTTGACACCAAATTTGTCATTAATCCTGTTTTCATATCTGTTCTGCCAAGCTGAATTTTTTGCTTTTCTTTCTTGTGTCAAACACATGAACTTTTTTCCTCTTTTGGGCAAGGGTTCAACCTGGCAAAAGTGAAGTGGCTTGTAACTGTTATTTTCTGAGCTTTAAATGCAATAAAGGAGCATTTATTATTCCTCATTTTTTTCTGGAAATTGACCTAAGCATAGTTTTAGGCAGTACTATGGTGAATTTATTTTTCTTTTCTTGTTGCCATACCTGGTATATCTGGCTCAAGGTTGCTGGAGCTAATAAAAAAAAACCCTGGTATCATATATTCTGTTCTTGTTATGGGTAGAGGTGGACTGATACTAAATTTTTTGTCTTACTGTAATCCTAGATGCCGTGAAAATGGCATCTGTTTGGGTGGTCCAAAGAATGCCAAGGTAGCATTCTGCATTTCAAGCATTAGTGTGGAAAAATGTTTTCCTAGGAAATGGTGCACTATGTCCCTATCTCCATTCAATAGCTCTGATACAGGGTGTTCATAAAATGAAATGATGTGAGAGTGCTGTGTTTATTGGACTTTATTACCCTTTTTATCTCAGTCACATAAGCCTCTTAGTGGGCTCCTCTCTGGTCAAACAGCTGCTCGGAGCTGTATTAAATAGTCAACACACAGCTGTGCCTTTCCAGTGGACAGGACCTCAGCATGTGACATTCATCTAGATAGTGCAACACCAATACCAGCACAGAGCTGGCGTGAAACAGCAGTGAAATAGTCCCCTTTGACTTCCCCAGCCAGCGCAGATGGAGGGTGGACCTTCTCACTGTAGGGCTATCTGCAGGCTGCAAGCCTTGGTGGCCTGGCATTGGTCTCCACATGCTGGGTCCTGCATGCTCCCAGGGACCTACTCGAGTCATGCTTGAGCCAAGCATTGAAGTCCCATCTGGTGTCCAGCCACATGCATACCACTGTTGTGTGCTTCTCTGCTTTTTTCATATGCAATCTAGGTCAAGAAGAGTAAGTCATAGCCTGAGATTTCTCCCTTAAATCCTCTGCCCTGATATCTACAAACATTTCTCCACAGCATTAGGCTTTCAGCAAGGTAGGGGCAAACTGAGTTTGGTTGGTTGACCATGTTTGTCTGGAAGCTTTAAGGTGAGGGGGTGCTGGTGGTGTCTGCTGGTTAATGTTGTCTCATGTCTTCTGAAAGCTGGAGGAGTGAAATGTGCAGATTCGTGTTCCTGCTGGCAAGATGTGGAGCCAAAGCTGGCTGAATTTATCATTGTAACTGCTCAGTTCTTATGTCAAACGTTTCACTGAATCCACAGTCAAAGAACAACTCTGAAGTTTGGCTTTGCCTCCAGTGTAATTACATGGGGGACTCCAGTTTTCCATTTGAAAAGTGAGAGTTCATCAAAGGCCCATGAAAGTGAAGGATTATTTAATTACTTCTTGATTTTCCAACAGTGTACTCAGGCCTGTTGAGAACATAAAGATACATAATGTCTGCTCCCCATGGAGTCTTAGCAGGGTCTGAATATCGTTTCCTCCACGCAGGTTTCAATGTGTTTTCCTGTGCTCATGCAGCATCTGTTGTGGCTCTAACTTAACAAACTTAAGAGTAGGAAAATGTATTATGAAAGGTTTGTGAACATGTGCAGCAGAAAGTCCCAGTCCTGCTGTGATCACATGTGTTTCAGCTGAAAGTGTGTGAGGTGGAATTTATTTAACGGGTGAAATGGACAGAAAACCTTTCTCTCAGGAAGAAAACCTCCATGCTCAGCTTCCATTTTATTGCGTCTTAATTTGCTAGAAAAGGAGAAAGTAACCTACTGGGTTTTTAAAATTGTTATTATTCTTCGTAGTTTTCTCATTCCATTTAGGGAGCTTCTGGGTAAAGAACAAAACCTGTTTTTCTAAGGGCATTGCCCAATGAGGGCTTTGGAATAGAAATCTGGAAAGATATGTTTAATTCTTTGTCCCATCACTGGTTTGCTGAACAATACAAATGATGTTTCTCTGGACTTTCTTGTTCTCTCATCCTTCATCTTGTAAACTGTAAACTTTTCAGAGGAGTGGTTATGTCTGGCTTTGTTTCCATCGCGCACAACACAACATTGATCAGAATCTCCAACCACTAGAAGATTGCCAGTGAACATGTTAGGTTCATGTGGACAGGGAGCAAAAACAATGAGACATCCACTGTTAAACAGCGAACTGTAATGCAATAGTCTTCTGACCTTGGAATTACCTTTACCTTTGTGTGTCTTTACACTGCTTTTTTACTTTTTTTTTAATTTACGTTATGTCACACTTTACATTGCCCCTCCGATCTCGGGCACTACAATGAGGAAACAGTAAGAGAGCTAAGTTTTGCACTAGGTGGCTCAACTCATGCAGTATCACTAAATGACTGGTAAATTCCACAGTCAGAATTAAAAATGATGTGATTCTCATTACTTGACATCCTTACCGTCACTGCAGAGCTGTGACCAGCCAGTCACATGCACGAAGCCCTGTACCGCTGGGGCTGAGGGCAGGTGAGATGGCTGCAGGAGGGACTGCAGGAGGGACTGTGGGGCAGCAGCACGAGTTGAGCCTGAATGGTGGCTTAGGTCCACAACTTCTTAGGCTCTTCTTTTTTTTTTGTCATACACCCCCACACAGCCTAGAAGGAATGTTTCCAATCACTTCCTCTTGGTAACCAGCCACACAGCTGTTTTTCCAGAAAGGACTTGGGAAGCTGCGATGTGTAAATTGAGCCTTTGGAGCCAACTCCGTTTCCAATTTTGGTTTCAGCTTACAGTGATCAGGATGTGGCTGTGCTGGTGTGAAAGATTGTTGCTGCATGTGGCATAGCAGCACCTGAGCTTGTGGGCTGTGCTGATGTGCACCAGTATCGTCTTCCCAGCTACCAGTCCCTGTATATTGGCAGTGAATGAGTTCTCCTGCTCTTTCACCACACGTAGTTTAGTTCTTTGGTGCAGCACTAAGGAAATCTCTAGATGATCCTTTGGTGCAAGATCATAACAATAAAAGAAGGCCACAGCCAAGAATTTTATGAATGTGCCTGGAAACTTTGTTAAATTGCAGTTATCTGCAGCACATGACAGCTCTGCAGCATTCTGATGCCAAACCTCCAGAGAAAATCCTAAGCACTTACAGGAAAGATCCTCTGCACTTAAAGTACTCAGTACTTTCAGTATGTACAACTTAAATCGCTTTCCAGACTGGGAAAATGTTTCTCGGCACAGGGGTTTTATCTAAATGATAGAAAGCCATCCCTGTGGCCCTACTTGTGTTCTTCCTCCATGCTGGGAAAAGACCTCGGATGTCTACTGCCCTCTTTGCCCCAGTGCTGTGGTTTCCAGCAGAACAAAACTGAGGTGTGGGGACAAAAAGGGAGCCGTGGTGTGCTCTGGTCTAAACTGTCACAGACCCAGGATAGCATGCCTTGGAGTAGAAAGTAGAAAAGCTTCTGGATCTTTACTTTGTGGCTAAGTCTTAGGTTCTGGTCCCTGCTCCAAGAACTGCTTCTGCATTTTACCTCTGACTGTTTCTTGGAAAATTAACAGCTCATCTTTGAAGCAGCATCCAAAACCCATCCGTCCCTTTAGAGGAGACAGAAGTGGTCTGAATTCTCTCAAGCAGATAGAAGAATCACAACACAGGCTCCTATTGCCTTGCAAGAGGTTTAGCTGCTAGGCTACTATAGAAAAATGAAAGGACTACCGACAATCATATTTTAATACAGTGAGACATGGCTATTTTTTTTTCAAAGATCTAGGTAACTTTAAGGTACTTAGGTCCTTAAAGCACCTGCTTTAAAGGGACTGAAATATCCCCACAAGCTTTTATCTTTGTGCAATCAGTTGATATACGGACCCTGAGACTAAAGGCACGCCCATGGCAATCTCAGACCAAGGAAACGGTCTGCTAGAATACTGTTTCCAGACTTCCCATTATAAGAAGTGACTTTTCACTCCCTTCCGGAGATTTCAGATCTTTAATACTGACATAGAGGGTAAGAAAACTCATATTACAAGAGAAAATTGCCTTGATTTGTCTTTTGAAACAGCTTCTCCTTTTAGTGCCTAATGTTCTAACGTGTGACCTTCCACTCAGTAATTGCTTGTCTGTCTGCTACAATATGTTTAACATGAGAAGCCTTTCCCCCTTTGAGTGAATTTTCTCTTTCCTTTTATTGACATTTTTCTTTTTTTAAGGAAATTCCCCATCTTGTGGAGTCTTAGGGGTACTTGACCGAAACAGCTTCTAAAACAATATCTTAAAACAAATTCTCATTTAAGACTTGAGCCATGCCAGACTTCTGAGACAAATAGTCCTTGGTTGTAAAAATTTGAAAAATAATGAAGGGAAAATGAAAAAGGAGTATATTTTCATTGCACCAGGAGGATTTGAAGGAAGCTTCCCACAAAGGTCTGCTTACTTGAAGCCACTGCTTAAAAAGGAAAAAATGGAGTGCCTAAATCCACAGTGTGTTAGTTCTTTGCAAAACAATGTGAGACGGAGTCAGGTGTTGATATTCATGCTTAACAGCAATTGTGTTTATAATGGGCACCACCTCATCTGAGGCACTACACAAGTTTGTTATGTACCAGCCTTCTCATGGAGGTGTTGGTGCTCACTGCAAACTTCTGCTTCAGTTATCAGGTTTCCCTTAAGCTCTTTGGAGCACCAGGAGAGTCATTTCCCTCTTTATTTTCTTTCATGGTTTCTCAAGGTTTTATGTACTTTTGTTCTCACATCCACGGGGTTGTTTGCATTAGTCTTATTCCACATCATTAGAGCTACACATTCTTGATATACACATTATCTTTTTTGTACTTAATTATGGAATCCCAAGAGAAAAATACATTGTTTGCTGTTAGTTTAAGAGTCCAACAGAGAGAGATGCATTGCAACACTACCACCCATGAAAGAACTTGCAGTTAACAAAGTTTTTTATATGTTGGCCTAACATATGTTACTTTTCTATAGACACTTTTGCTTTAATATATGACATTCAGCATGTTCGTTCGTGTAGAACAAAATCTCTATCAAGAATTCAAATAATGGCAAGTAAGCAAAAATCAAACATCACAGAGTTTGATATCCCAATAAAAATAAGTCAGGAATTGTTTTCTTGGTGTTCATCTGTGGAAGGCTGAGCAAGGCATCCATCAAAGGGGACAAAGGAGAGTCACAGCTCTCATCCCACCAAAATCCAGGCCAGTTTGGGGACTGTTTCTTTAGTACTGCATTCAAAGTGCAGTTACAATGGTGACCATTCCACAGTACAAATAATATCATTAAATGCAAATAAAATAATGTTTGTTGTAGTGAGAAGCACTGTAACAGGCTGTCTCTATGAATTATATGCCTGGACTTCCTGATCAATTGCCCACTTAGTATTCTCGTGAGTGGTCTTCACTGAGGTCCTGTTAAATTAAGGATTGGCTATGTAGTGCCAAGACTCATGGGGTTGCTGTGCACAGAAGCACAGGCAGCCTACTAACCATTCTGTTATAAAATGAATGATGACTCTGAATCGAATTTTAAGTGGCTGGAGTTTTTTTCATTCTCTGATACCTTCTGCACTGGTATTCTGCGCTGGATAATTTTGCTTCTTTCAACTACAGCTCAATTTTTCATTGCTTTGGTATATCCTGTATAGATATAAGACATTCTTCTAGCAAAGATCTCCACACAGCTCAGGGATTCAGAAGGAGTTGGGTGAGTGCACATGAGGTCTGAATGTGGAAGAACATGGACACAGCATCTTTTGATATTGCCTCAGTGACAGAACAGGTCATGTTTTGGATTTGAACTCTGATGATGCCTGAAGTATCTTTCACGCTCCTGATAAAAAGAAAGGGCCAGCTGATCAGAGAAGGAGCAGGTACCTGGAGCTGCTTCTTTGAAATTCAGTGGCAAGCCAACCAAACTGAGAGTCTGTCATCAACTCCAGTGGGGTTTGGATCCACTTCTTAGTTGCTTGGTTGCTGGGTGACAAGTAACACATAGAGCGGTGTTAAAATGCTGCTTTCTTAAATTTGAGTCTTGATCCAGCAAACTCCACGAGATTAACTATAAATTAGTTTGTAGTCTCCTTGAAATAAATGGGACTACTGAAGTTTTATAAAGCTGAAAGCAACCTGAAGTAATGCTTTGGATTGGATCCACTGGCCTTATATACTCTTACATATGTGTCCTTCTACCAGAATGACTGCTTTCTCAGCTTACTGCTGCCATATACCATTTTTAGCCTGGCCAGGGTCATGCTATTCCTGTTTTATTTCTGGTGATCCCAACTCTTTCCCTCCTTTGGTCTGCCGTCTTGGAGAACTGCTGGTGAATCATGGTGGGAGCAGAGCTGAGCTAGGTGTGTTAGGCTTCTGTCCTTAAAAGGACAGCGGTGTCTTAGACAGGTACTACCATATAGTATTATTTTCTTCATTAGAGAACAGAAATGTAATGTGTTTGCTGGCTAGGATTCATTTGATTGTGTTTATGTTCACTAAAAAAAATAATTCTTAACAAGGTAAATGACCTTACAGTTCTGTATCTTCCCAACAAGCTGTGACCAGCTATGGAGTATGCTCTGTTGACCGAGAACTCTGTCATCTTTTCCTCTGATTTACACAGAACCTTAAGGATAACAGATAAAGTTTCTACTTATTGCAGGAGGGTGGGGAAATAAAAAAAAAGCCAATGAATATCTGAACAGGCTGCCATAAATACAGCTTACTTGGCATGCCTGTACCCAAGATGAACTGATTTGTGGCCTGGATTCCAAAACGTTTTACTGTTCTTTGCTTCTCACTCTGTGGATTCAGCTATTTAGATCAGGCTAATTTTCAACTGAAGGAACTGAAGAGCTATTATTCTCCCCGAAGGTTATCTCATTTGTTTAAAAACTGGTGGCAAACCATTGACCACTGTATTTGTTTCAAAGAGAGCAGCCATGGGGGAGGAGGGTTATATCTGGAAAACTCCCACGTGCAAACTCCCAAGGTCCTTTCCTGAAATAACAAATAGTTTCACGAGTGGTGAAATGAACTTCACGTGGTTTCCAGCAACTCTCTCCTCAGCTGTAGCAGAGGATGAGCTCATCAGGTTACGCTCCATGGGATTTAAGAGGGTATATTTCTTCTCATAAAACATCTCAGAATATGGTATCTTTTTGGCCTCTACCACTGTGTCAAAGTTGTTGAGGTTGGCCAACCTCTTCTGTAAGAGGAAGAAAGACAGAAGCAAACTTATACACAGGACAACGCCTTAGGAAGTGAGGCTAAAATTCCAGAAACCTTAGAAAAGTGTAACTAAATATTCCATATTATTGGTTAGGTCCGTAGACAAGGTCATTCAGTGAATTATTCTTCTTTCTGAAGGAATTGACACTTACAGACTCTCCTTGCTCAATGGATATCCAAGAACAGATGTCAGATTAGCTCTTAGTAAGCAGTGATTGCCCTTTTTTTTTTTCATTTTAGTGAAGGAATTCATTGTCTGTTGAATGATGATAATAAAAGCAAACTTCTTTCTGTAGTAGGTATGTATGTCATGACTAGAGTAGCTTTCACAAGAAAGTGTGGAAACACTGCTAAAGCTTGCAAGAAAACACAGGCATCCAGAGCAAACGCAGGATGAAATTTGTGTGTCTGAATCTTGCTACTCACGCTGCATGGCATTAGGAGAACATGCCCTAGCTGGGAAGGAGAAACATTGCATGTGCTGGGCACCCACACTGGGGAACGTCTTGAGACAAGCACAATTTTCTGAATATTGAGCTGAACTTCCCAGTTCCCAGTTGGATACCCAGTGCCCTCCACGCAGGGGGAGGAAGGCGAGCCCTTCTGAATGGGAACTCCTCTAATTTGGACAACTGGACTATCATGTATACCATTGTGTTTAAAATTAGTGCTTGGGAAAGAATTAAGAGGGAAAGAAAAGAGAGATTAGTTCAGATAAATAAAATAGAGAGCAAGCTGCTTTCCAGTCAGTTCAGACTCTCTGCAGGGAATTACCTCACTGCAAATGACGTCTTCCAGATTTCTTCCCACTCCTCTTCCTTATGAGATACCTTCCCTCGCCCAGTGCAAGGATATCTTTGTGGCTCCAGCCATCTAGAATATCCTCCTTCTGTGTATTGCTTTAAATGGCCTTTTTGCCTTATGACTTAACACCTACTTTTATTCATTGTGAAATGATTTTATGTGCTTTTTAGTAAATGTGACAGGCAGTGTATTACCGACTTTCGTCTTTTATTTACTCCCATAAAGCATTATGGAATACAGTTAGTATATGACATTCAGGATGCTGTATAGTACGGCATTGTATTGCATTGCAACATGGGACAGTTCAGTGCCTTGAAAGAGGCACTGCCTTTTCCTTTGCCTACATCTTTTCTCAAGTGGTTTTTTTTCCTGACTTTCTGCACAGCCAGTGTCTGGTTTCCATGAGTTCCCCCGGTGTATCTGATGAGGACAATGCTTGTCTGCTTGGAAAGGTCTTGTCATTTTAGTCTCACATCTTAGTTGCTGCAAGAAATACAGGAGTTGCTCAGGTCTCCCCAAGCTGTTTCCCAGATGCTTGGTGTTTCATGAGGGGCCAACCTCCAGAGACCGAGTTTGGGTTGACTGTGTTACCGCATCTATCTAAACCAGTTAACTCTGCAAAACCCCACTGAAAATTCCCTTGGAAAACTCTAGTGCTTTTGGTTCAGTCCTGGCTGCACCACTTCAGGTTGTAATTGAGCACGTGGGGAGAGAGGTAAGAGGGGATCAAGCTGTTCCAGAGCTCTTGAAGAGTCTACTCCAATGTCAGGTGAAGGCTCTGAGTGGCTTTGCGTTTCATCCCATGTGAGTTATAGAAACAATATTTATGGCAATTCTTGTCAAATATATTTTCTTCCTTTGTGGAAAAGGCATATCTTCATACAGTAATAATTTTATATCCCCTGTTTTACTGTACCGATAATTGTCTCCCCATTCTTCTTTCCAGCCTTTCCTCTATAACGACTGTATAGTTACTGCATTTACCATGATAGAAATAGCAAGTCACTGTGCTTTGATTTTTAAGCTTTTTAACATGCGCAGCTTTATTTCTCCATTTACCTGTTCAACTTGGATAGTGCTGCGCCAGGCGTTACATTTCAGCATTGATCTTGGTCAATGCTGACTTGCAGACAGAGCACCCCACTCTGTGGGATTCAGAGTTTAAGTTAAATGAAAAGCCGTGACAGAGCTTATCTTATTGGGGTACAAGAACACTGGTAACATACTTTCTCAGCTAGTGTGCTGAGTAGAGTGCACAGATTTTTTGTTTGGGGGTATATATATGGGTACATTTAAAAGACACTGTCCCTAGCAGTCTAATCTCAGCAGCTGACAGCTCCAGAGTAAAGCCTGTACTAGGACTGGCTGGGAAAGGGGAACCTTTCCCTCAGAAGCATGAACCGCATTGAACCACACAGTGAAATGCGTGATGAAAGTGGGAAAATGGCAAGAGTTTGCTGTCCAAGAAAGAAGAGCAAAGTACTCTCAGGTATAGGATGAGTTCTGCTGTGTTTTTCTGCAGAAACTTTTGTTCTGTCTTAGGGAATGTTTGTTTCATTCAGAAGTCCAGAACTTGCTTTCATCAAAACTGTTTTATTTTTATCCCTTTTCCTGGATGTTTTGGACATAGTCCTGTGAAATACTCTGTCCTCTTGGGTGTACTGGGTGTTTTCAGAGTCCAAAGGTCCTTAGCATTTCAGGAGGAACTCAGTAGTATTGGCTGGACATTTTGTTTCATTCCAGATTAGGGGAAAAAAAGAAAACAGAGGTGTCTCTATTTTTTTTCCAGAAAAAAAAAAGAATAAAATGAAATAGAAAACAGACTTGAGTGTAGATGTTACTGATGAAAATTGCTACAAAACTAATGGGTGTGTGGTCTTTATTCTCACTGAATTGTCACTTTTCCAGTGCCAATTATTTGGTCAAAACAGAACAAACCAGAACAAAACTGGCTAGTTCTGCACTTTGTGAGCTATGGAGTCAGGGCTGTATTTGCTTAGAAAGGGTGGCTCAGGGTGTGAGAACATTTCATCTTGAATGAAAGCATCTTAGAAAGATGTCACAAATAGATCTTTGGAGGTAGTTTTTACAGGAAACCAAGACTTTTATCTTCTAAGTTTCAGGTTGTTTGGAAACTAGAATTATTACCCTGTCAGAAGGGTACAATGGACTGTTGACACACAATCATGCTTTGCTTACAGCTACGTGCAGGGAGGTATTTACAGCCAGGAACCAGTGAAAAGAAACCTGAAAAATAGATGTACTTACCATGAAGTTTGTACTATTTCTCTGGGTTCCTGTTTTTCATAAACAAATATATTTCTTTTATATAAAGAGCTGAGAAAGCTTCAGTCAAACATTAGATTTTATTTTAAGAGAGAAAACTTTGATTACTGTGTGTGACAGATGGCTGGTTGCTTACTTTTGTTTTGTATTTCCAGCGTTCATAGAGTGTCTTGGTGGGAGAAATTCTCCCCCCCCATTTGCCCTTCCTTTGTAGCCAAGTTCAGGAGAAGGCACCAGTTTTATATTTGTATTGCTTGTAGTGGAACTGGAGGTTGACCTGTCCTTCAGCAGAGTAGTGGGAGTGATGTTCAGATTAAGATCAGGACACCAGAGTTTAGGTATTTACATGAAAGCAAGTGTCCAAGTTCCCATAGTAAGTAGAAATTTGGTCAGTGCATTTGGGTGACTGACTCAGGACTTCTCAGGTGTAGCTTGTACCAGCTGTGTTGAGAAGGGGCTCAGCTTGCCCACATGCAGGTGGTTCTGCGAGACAGCACATCTTCCACAGGACTTCTGCTGGGAGCTGATGGATGTGCTGCTGGTCCTCCCCGTTCTCGTGGAGGCCAGGCAGGAAACCATACCATGTCTTAAATCACGTTAGAAATCTCTCTGTGAGTAACTAAACTGAGCCCTAGATCCCCATGCACCACATGGGGAACACAGATAGCCATCTCGCATGTGGAGTGTCCTAACTGGGGACCGAATCCTGCCATGATCTGCATGTTGCCTTGAAGCCTTCCAATACTCGAAATTTCACCACACTGAAGTTGTCAATGAACAAAAAACTAATTGTTTGCAGTTCTTTGATGCTGGGAGTCAAATCCAGTGTCAGTAACAGCTGGACAATGCAAGTGCATGGTGCAACTGAGAAGACATTTTGATTTTTAGAGAGCTGGGTCTTGCCACAGTTCCTGTTATCCTTGGAGCCAGGGATTTACAGCAGCTGGGGCTTTAGTTCAGTATAAGTAAACTTTAGGAACAATTGAGTATTTGCTCAGGCAGAAGTTGCGGAATTTTAATTAAGTAAAGACTTGGCTATTTGTCTTGAAGTTACTCAATAAGATGGTTGATGGGACAGTTTCTGACTTCAGTTACATCGGTGTAAGCATGGAGTAGCTATTTGTGTTAATGATCCATTGACAGCAAATGATTCACACCATATAAATAAAATCAAAATGTGACCTAACACATGCTTCTGGGAGGAAGCACTTAAGCACAATAAACAAACTTAGACTCACTCGCACGTACTTTCCTTGTTACTGCTGCTTTTATTCAGAGGGCATGTCTCCCCAGAGCACCAAATTTGGGAATGTTTACCTTTTTACTTCACTCTGTCTCACTTGATTGTTCTCATGCTTGCAGCTTTTATTAAAGTTTAAATTCTGTTTTAAAAACAAAATGGGGAGAAGGAAATTATATAATTGATATCGATGTAAAAGTAATGATATATTTATCATAAAATAAAGAGTTTATGTATATAGTTGAGTACTGTTGTTCTTATTGTTTAAAAGGGGTTGAGTTAAAAGAAAATACACTGTACTTATTCAATAATAACTGCTCCTAGACCCAACTTTTTATAGACTTTAATAGCAAATAATTTGTGCTGTGTTATAAACTGTTGTGTTTTTTGCCTTCCTGTAACTGGAACAACATACTAATTTCTACAAGTTGTGACTACTAACAGAGAGCAATCACCTCACAGACTTGTACCGAAAAGAAGAGACCATCAGCGTGGCTGGGAACGGCTGCATCCACAGTCCACGCTTCCCCAGCAGTTACCCCAGGAATCTCCTGCTGACGTGGCGGCTTCACTCCCCGGAGAACACCAGGATCCAGCTGGCTTTTGATAATCAGTTTGGACTGGAGGAGCCCGAAAATGATATCTGCAGGTGAGTGGAGAGCCATCTTGTGTGGAAGTTAGCAAAGGGCTCCTTAACATGACCCGAGCTTAAGGATGTGGCCACTGGCAGGAGACTGCAAACCGAAACCTGGGTATCTCTGGCTGGGTCTAGGATGGCCCTGCTTCAAGGACAGGCCTCCAGAGGTACCTTCCAACCTGAATTGCTGTCCTGGACTTGAAGCAGTCTTGGCAGGTTTTAGTCCTTCTATAACATTTTAAGCACAAGACACTTGTACGCTCAAATCCAGCTACCTGAAAACTCAAGTACTACTTTAATAGGATTTTGTCCTCTGTCACCTCTGTTGTGTTTCAGCCAGGCAGTAGGTGGAAGGTTCTGGGAGGTGTGAGTGAGTAGGTATGTGTTTATATTGGGGTGTGAGGGACAGATGAAAATGCACTGAAAAATATAATTGTGATCTTCAAATTATTTGTGTTCAGTGTTATTCTTCACTATTACAGTTTCTTTTAGAACCTTTACATCTAGGTCCACAAACATCAATGTACTCTGCATATATAATATATCTAACAAAGTATACTCTACTATACCCAGTTGCTCTAGTTTCCCCTTTAAGCAAAAGCGACCATGAGCCCCGTTGATCTGTCTGATTAACGCAGGTGAATAAACTGCTTTGCATTAGCAGAGCACAGAGGTGAACTTGCACTAAACCAGTATAAATCCATGGAGTTTTTTGTTTACATTTCTTTTATTCAGTTATCTGTTCTGTGGGAGAGAGCAGGCTCAGGATTCCCGTGTGCTCCGAAAGGCAGATTGCTGTGATGCTGCTTACATAAAACGCTCAAGTCTCAGCTTCCAGCTCTCTGCCTGATCATGTTGTTACTTATGCCTTAGCTATGCAGAGAACTGAGTTGTTAGGATTTCTGCACACCCAGCCTCTGCTTATCTTATCTTCTTTGTCAATTAATTTGCATTTATAGGGTTTGGCAGCTCTGCAGGGTTTACAGGGTGGATTATTTTTTCTTGTCTTGCTTTGTTAATTTTCTGTGTTACCAATGGAGAGAACCATTTCTGCAGGTTTGCTTTCCATTTAGTAATAACAGAATAGCCTGAAACTCGCTCCTTCCCTGGGCCTTGATGGTCTTGGCAGCTGCTGCTCTCCTCTGGTACTGTTGGTCCAAGATCAGCAGCAGAGTCAGTAACGACAGTTACCTCCTAGCACTGCAAACGCTTTCCCAGATTGAGAGCCTAATGCATACAGAAGCAGCCTGTTAATATTTACATAGTGGATAAACTGTGGCTGACCTTAAAGCATTGCAACTTTGAAATGGAGGGCTAATTTACTGTGGAAAAAAAGTTGAAGCCATGGCTTAATGTCAAGAACCATTAAAGGTGGTGGCACGGTGAGGGGAAGTCAAGCATTATGGGTTTGTGGACCGTCTTGGAAGACAGTCCGCTTGCTTTTTCCAGAGCAGCTAATTTAGGATGCAGAGAGAAGGAAAGACCTTCCATCATCCATAGTGTCTATAGAAGCTGGAGAAATATCACATTCTTTTGTGCAATAAAGCTTTCCCTGGTGTTCCTGGAAGACCTTTATTTGCGTAGTATTACTTCCAGAGTGAGGAATTTCTCGGGCAGACAGCTCATGATGGCTTTAAGCCTGTTAAGTACTGTGTGCATAGTTAGATTTTTTGCTAACACTCAATATGTTTTTCAAAACGAGGTCCTTTCTGCAACTTCAGTCCCTGACAATCCCTGCAGTGCTGCTTTAGAGAGACAGCCAGGCGTGTTTTAATTGAAATGAATACTGAGAGCTGAGCATGTGCTTGAATGCTGCACATATTGGACAGTAATTCAGGACCTCTGCACCTTACCTTCCTTTTATACTTGCTTTCGACCTTATGCTTTTTTTTTGAGAAACTGCCTAGTGTTTTCTTTCAATTTTTCATTAATGCTAATTATTGTAATTTGCATACTATTAAGACTGAACTGATTGAAATTAATTCAGGCTGAGGAATGAAAAGGTATACTTTAGCAGAGCTGTTTCAGAAGGAGGAGAAATATTCAAGGTTTTACAGAATTTTCTAGAAGTGCTGTTAGCATTTCCACAGGCGCTTGATAAGATATGATTCTGAAAAGCAATTAAATTACCCAGCCTCTGAGGCTGCTTGGATGCACAGAAACAACCAAGATTGCACCTACTTCCATGATCGTTGCAGCAAACCCTCTGCTGTTGAAAGCAGAAATAATCCCTGAAAGCCTATGGATTTGCCCCATTTTTGCTAGCAGTTCCCCTAGCTCCTGGCCTCAAAAAGTGGGGAGGCCCTTCAGGACAATTCTCACCAAATCCTACAAGGTCATCTTATGCTGAAAACTCTGCAGCCCCTCGTGTTACAAGCAGCGTTCACTGGCTGTCACGCTGCCCGGGGGGCAGTGGTGGATGTTAGTGCAGGCAGCGCAGAGCTCTGCCCAGGTACCACGTCCATCACCATGAGAGATTGGGAGCAGAGGACGGCGGAGAGAGTCTGAGACTAGTTTACCTCTGTCTGGAACTAAACTTTTCTGTGTTACAAAAAAATGTATGTTTTCAGCAGAGTTTGGGCAGACTTAAGTGATTTGGTTATGGCGAATCTGTTATTTTGTTCTGTGCAATTTGGGGTTGGTGAATATAAAAGCAGCAGTGCTGATATTCTCAAGCCGCATAGTACTTGCGTTTTTTTTTTTTCACATGGTCTCTCAGCAGAAAAAGAAAAGCAGGTCTGTTATTTACAGAGCTTTTCAGCTCCCACATCTGGGCAGGGAGGCGGGCGCTTGGTCCACAGGCCCGGGAGTGGGGAGCAGCACATTGCTAGTAAGGATCGGTTAGCAGTCTTAAACACCCTGTTTGGAGGGAGCACATGCTTTGATAATAAAAACCTTTGCTGGTAAAGACCTCCAAAGTTTTAAGGCTTAACTGTACCATGAGGATGGCAGCTCTCCCCACCTCTCGTTGCCTGCATTCAACCTGCCCCTCTCGTCATCACCTCCCCGTCACCGGCCACAATGTGTGGGGCCTAGTTCTGGTTCCACAGATATCGAGGGACTGTTTTTATCACAGACGTAGTGAGATCAGAACTTTATTCTCTGCCTTCCTTATTCTCCAGCTCAATAAATGAACTCAATAAATGACCCAACCAAGCAAATACACAGGCTGTGGCAGTGAGTGCTGTCACTGTGTCCTCCTCTCATCCCTGGGGTTCGGTGTCTGCTGCTCCTGGCCAAGCGCTCTTTGGGCCCAGGACACCACGACTGTGGCACGGGTGCCTGGCCAAGGTGTGACCTTGCACAGGGCAAGATGTGCTGTTGCTTTTCCCCTGGTGACAGCACCCATGCGAACAGCGGAGGAGTCCCCACCATGGCATGCAAAGTGCCAGCCTGCCCTTTTCTGCTTGAAAGCTTGAAATGAGTCTTGCCAAATCATCTAGCAGGGGCACCGTGCGACATATAAAGAAGGTGCTGAAAAGCACCTTTCAGCAGCACGCAGTGCCCTCTGTCCCTCCAGCATCTCCCTTTGCTCCTGGCATGGTGGCAGCCCGACTCCAGCCCTCTGACAGGCGCAGCAGGCAGGAGCCGGTGGCTGCTGGTGCAAGGAGTTGGGGGGCCACCAGAAAGTGCACAAGTGCTTCAGCTGCTCAGCTTGGGCAGCCTGCCTTAAATAATATTTTATCAGGTCTCTAAATTATTTATCCACCACATGAAACACAATGTGTGTGCTTACTGTGTACTAAGCACATGCAAGTGTCTCTCATTGCTATTTTAACATGGTACAAAATACTGTCTGTCATGTTGCAGGAGCCATTTGAGCACTCAGGCAGTAGCTTGCAGCTTAGTGTATTTTGTGTTACACAAGCATGTCCACCATTTGTAATATTTAGTCTGATATTTTGCAGTAGAGAACGGGGGACGGTTGTCTCTGCATCTCCAGCTGTGCTCCTGTCTATTTGCAGCCACCTTCTGTAACCAGAGTTAGCAAAAACTAATCCTTCAAACTGGTTCCCAGGTATGACTTTGTGGAAGTGGAAGATGTATCAGAGACCAGCACGGTTATACGAGGACGGTGGTGTGGACACAAGGAAGTACCTCCAAGAATAACATCAAGAACAAATCAGATAAAGATAACCTTCAAATCCGATGACTACTTTGTGGCTAAACCTGGATTCAAGATTTGTTATTCCCTTGTGGTAAGTCACCTAGCTGTGTCATGGGTGAGAGACAGATTGTAGTGTAAAAGAGCATCAGGACTTGAAGACTGGATGGTGTAGCTAACTGCATTGGATCAAAACACTAATTGACTGAAAGTATTTTCATTCCAGCAACTACATTAATACAGATCAAAGTATTTTTGACATCCTGTCATTAAATATAAAATAAAGTCAAGTCCAGGCCAAGATTTACACTCATACCATGTTTCAGAAGCACTAACACTTTCTACACTGAGGCTGCACTGTCAGTGCCTTGACAGATGCTGCAGAAATAGCAAAGAAATGGCTGCTCTATGAACTCCTTTTTCATGTTCATTTGAGGTCAAATAAAAATACCTTGAGGGGTTATGGCTGTGATTCTGAGTTAGATGCAGAGTACTTTATTCTATGTGCAATAAAATTCTACATGCAAGACAATGTGGTATGGCTCAGGCTGTATTTTTAACCACGTATAAACATGCCTCTTTGTATATGCAGTGGCATTAGCAGTGTATCATGTACTGTTTCAATGAGATTAAAACCTCCTCTTTTTTTATTTTGGTTTTGTCTTTAGGGAGCAGGAATACTCATTGCTCTAAGTAGATTTTGATACAAATATGTATGCCTTTGTATTGTCCTGATTAATATTATAATGCTTTTGGTGCAGTGTAGCTCAAAAGAGGCAGATTTTGCAAGCGCTCATAAAATGGTAAGCATTAATTTGTTATACTGTCTTCATTATATTTTCATATCCATCACGCTTCTTATTCCCTTTTTATTCAATCCACTGTTATTTAACAAGAATAAGAAAGCCTGGAACAGCAATAATGTTAATGCTGTAACAGGAGAGATCCACTGTTTGAGTCATTTCACTTCAACATCTTGGTTTGCGTGCACGTATGCCTATGTATGCTAAAAAGAGTCCATAAACAGCACGTGGTTAAGACAACTATAAAGCTATAAATATTGTGCTCCCTTGCCTTTAAATTGTTAGGCTTCTAGTGGAGTAAGCATTGCACTGTGAGTATATCCTGAGCTCTAATTCACTTTGATTTGAAGGTAATCTAAAACTAAAATTTAGGCGGAACAGTCTATGAAAGACCACTGGGCATAAAAATGAGACAGTGAAGCAGCCTCTCTTTACACTGCTCATATTTCAGTACAGCCACAAAAACTCTGCTGCATTTAGCAAGCTTTATTCCAGACCACGTACTAGCGTCTGATAGTATTAGGGTTTCCAAAAATGAATGTTATCACTCAAAACACAGGAGACACTGCACTAGAAAGGTCAAAAAAAAAGCTACTGTATTTATGTAATTTCAAAACTATGAGTAAACAGAGAATTTTACAGTCTAGCAAATCTATTCAGAAGAATACTCTCCACGTGCACCCTCTGAATGAAATACTATTTTATTTCTGAGGAGAGAACTGTGCAGGCGATCAGTGGCATTTGCGATATGTACTTAGCTGGTCTTCAGATTCCAAACAGTCCAACCTAAAATTGCAGGATTAATATTCGGCAGTCAGCCCTTATTCAGTAGTCCCCACAGTCGCTTAGAGCTCAGTTCATAGATATGCTGAGCACTGCTGACCCCTGAAGGTTGAACTCATTGTGCGTTTCTAGGCGGCAAACCAGGGAGCATTAATGAAGCATGCGAAAACAGACGGTATTTTGTATCAGATGAAATGAAAGGCCTTTACATTGCTTTTTTTTTTTTTCTTTCCTTTGCAACCTTCTCCAAGACAAGGCTACTTCTGGGGGCTTTCTTGGAAAACGGTGCACAAGATACGTGCAAATCTTTAACTCCGCTATTTTTTCTTCTATTTGGAGTTTGGATCTGCATGGCAGTTACTTATTTGTATATCAGACTCTGATTGATAATTTTCCAGAGAAAACTGAAGCAAGCAGTTTGGAGAGTTCAGCTGAGTTTATTGATTAGCTGCATCTCCTGAGCGTGGTGCCAGAATGGCTGGGTGAATTTCTCCCTGTTATGCATGCAGCCAAACAGCCTCGCAGCCTTGCTCTCTGGCCTTCTCATGTATGAATCTTCAAGGAAGTCAGTTAAGTTCACTTCATTTGATGCAGATCAAGTTTTTACTTAGTTCAGCTCTCTGTGTGAGGCACAAATGAGGTACTGCAGAGCTTAGCAGAAACATACGTCATTATCTTCATGTACTTCACAAGCCCTCCCTTTTATAGTGAACTTGATGTAATGATATAGAATACACCTGTGGGCCAGCCTGGGTCAGCTGCCCTGGATTTAACTGCTAAGGGCCTTGATCACCATGGCTGGCCACAAACTGAAACCAAATCCCAATGAAACTAGGACATTGTCTTAGCCTGGGTACCCACACAGAGAAATGTCTCCCTTGAACCTCTTTAAAATTTGTCTTTTCTTCAAGTTTCACAGACCTAGAGCAAAAATGGTCTGGAGCAAGCCCTGGACAGCTATTAGGCATGAGCCTCCCTTAGCTGCAAGTTTGTTTGAAATTCCTCCCTGCCATTGTCACTTAAAGTGCTTATTTCTCAAACATTTTTTTTTTTGCTTTTCTTGATTGAGTTGCCTTAGAAACATTAATGTGCAGTATAGGAGGCTCTGAGGTATTCCAGTGTTTTTTTCTCACGTTATATAATTTCTTACTCTAAGAACAGTGTTTCACAACAAACGCTGTAGAAATGTGTGATACAGAGGAAGATAAGTAATCTTAGGTTGCTTACACAGTTGCTAGAGGGGAGGTAGGCACTGTCAGGAGAAAGGCCCCTGGGTTGCACACCTTAAAGTAGGTGATGTGAATATTCCACATTGCCACAAATGTAAAATTTCATTCCACCGCTGCTTGCAGTGCAGTTACCTCAACCAAGGGATCTTGCGTGTAGCAAGTAAGTATTCAATAACTACTAAAAATACTGCATTAATTATTTTGAGATGTAGGAGTGTAAATTAAGTTACACTGTTACACATGGAAATAATCTTTGCTTGACTGAAGTCATTTTATACAATCCCTTTTTACCTTCTGAAGTGAAATTCTTCCAATGTCCTAATTCTGGAAGGGAATGTTAACAAAATTGAACCCCATGTTTTACAAGTACATTAGCATGGACGTTTTCTAAAATAATCTAGGAACTCATTCAGGAACGTGTACCAACAATAAAGGTGAATGTTTTGAATTAAAATTCCTAACCCTGCATCTAATTTCATTTTAATGAGACAACTAGAAAATGTTGGATTCCATCTGCTAATTAAAAACATTATTTTAAATTTATTGTAAAAGGCAAATATTTGTTATATGTTTATAACAGTAAATTGTTATTGCATTACTAACTGTTTTGTTCATCCTAAATGAATCCATATTTTGGAACTTCAACTAAAATCATTATTGGAAACAAGGGCTACAAAAAAGGTAGGAACATATGTGTATGTATATGTACAAACATGCATATATACAAAGATGTAAGGTTAAAAAAATACATATTTACATATACATCATTCATATATATATATACACATATATATGTGCTTTTACCTTTCTTTTCTTTGTAATATAATTCATGACTAGGAAACATCACATGGCATTAAGAGCATTCTTTACTTATTTGGGAATTGTAAACCAACAGTGGTGGACATGTGGTGCTAAACAGGAGACCATAAGTGTGTTTGTCCCAGGATAAACTTACGTGTCAAAATGTGTATCAGTGTGTTAGATCACGAGTACTTTTTATTTGTTTGAAATGACATTTTTTTGAATGAAGGAGCCATAAAGAAATTAATGGAATGGAGGGGGGGAACTTTGGGGTTTGATCCATCACGTGGAATTTTACAGAGAAGTAGCTGTCTGCTAAACACCCAGGCTATAGGTCACCACTCATATGATCAAAAAAAGAGCATTGGTCACAAAGTAGGGTAAGACACCACAGCCAGTCTAATAAAATTTAATTACTTTGCCATGAAAAAAATACTGACAAAAGTTAGTTCAAATACTAAACTTAAACTCTCTGATACTTGCCTGTTAAGCTCACAAGAAAACACTAAAAATTCAAAGCACAATCAGAAAATGAAAATGGGCAGAATAATAACCTGATCCTGATACTTGTACTCATAGGCAGTCACTCTGAATTAAGCAACTGGCTCACTGTATTTTAGCAGATTTGCTTGCACAAGTAATGCAGCACCAAGCTGCCGTTTGTTACAATAAGTCAATAAACAAACTCCCTTGTAAGAGTTAACATGATCACAGAAAGATTCAGCCACCAGTGTGAATACAGATTCATAAAGACCATAAAGGATGATTAATTCTTTGTCGCTGGCCACAAAGCTGAATCCAGCCCCGAAGCTGCATGAGTCTTTGCTGCTGTGCTTCTGTTTAAGCTTGCCACTTCTTTCACAGAATAGACATTTCATTTCTGTCTCCAAGACAAAATATTCTGCCTGAAAACCCATATAATATATCTCATGTGACAACAGGCATGATAATGGTGCATGAATACCTTCCCTGCTTTTAGATAATCCACAGAAGGAATCCCAGTAAATTGCTGGGGGTATAAAAGGAGAGGAATGGGGGGCAGGAGTGTCTTGGTTAATAAAGTGGTTGAACATGAAATAGATCTCACGATCAAAAAGCAAGAACTTACATGTGGAAGCTTTATCAGTTGTTTTTCTGCTACTCTTTCTCTGATTTCAGTTTTGATTGCCTGTCTATGCTAGACAGCAAAGATTTTTTATAAATACAACCCATGTGCAAAACTCGTAACAATCTATATGATGAAACTTCTGTTTTCTTAAGTTCTGGCAGAAAACTATTTTCTGTGGTCTTGCTCATGGCATACTATCCTCATAAAATTATCAGCCAGAGGCTCATCTTTCAGGAGAGAAGTAATTAAGTCCTTTCTAATTAGATAAAACTTGCTCAAAATCTTTAACATTCCTTCCCTAGTTTTACATAAGCAGAGGGTTTAAGGGATAATCTATGCACAATTTTATTTTTTTTTTTTACTTTGGAAGGTGTTATAATGTTTTAAAAAGCAACGTAAAATGACAGCATGTTAAAAAGAGAGATTGTGCCTCAGTGCATCTTGGGACATGAAGCAATTTTATATGGGGAGGAGGAATGCTTTCCTTTTAGTGAAGGTTCGTGAGAAACCAGCAAGCCTCAATCTGCTGCTTAATTCATCTCACAGGACCTAACCTGTCCTTCAGCAGGGTTTGATGAAGAAAGGAAGTTGGCGTGGTAGACAAGCCAAGCAGTGTGGTAGGCAGGGATGTTGCAGTTCTCCCAGCACTCAGGGCAGAACAAAAGATAGTGAAGAATACAAAAGAAGCAAAACTGGGAGTCAGATAGCTTGGCAATAAGGAAACGGTGTACTTTGGTTGAGAAGGCATGTCTGGACGAGCAGTTTCACAGGCAGCATTGGCTGCTCCAGGGGCAGCCCAAATTCCTAATTAAAAGATTCATTACAACATTTCCATCTACCCAAGAGATATTTATCCCTCCAACGTCCTATCACACTGTCCAAAACCCCAAACCTTCACTGCCTAGCTCCTAAGTCTTGCCTGCTCCATCTCCTCAGGTGGAAAACTTTGCAGGTTTTCAAGCCTGAGACCCACCAGCTGAATGCAGCATGTGAGTCAGAGGGAGCCTGGGGGCTGCAGCCAAAGCTATAACCTGACCTGGCCCAACACTTCACAGTCAGTTGTCCCAGACTGCATCTTCTCCCCATTTTCCCTAGAGTGTGGTCTAAAGTAGTCCTTCTCTTGGCAAGGCTCTTCTGAAGGTCTGATGCCTTTTCCGTGTTTACTCTTGTTGTCTCAGACACAAAGATTGGTCCCAATCCTTCTACGATGTGACTCTGAATTTAATTTCATTAGGAGTCTCCCTGTCTTGTGTCCTAATTTCTAAAGCCATTTGTAAGTCAGAGATGACACTGATAAGAGAGAGGGTGGTGAACAAAAGTAGGTTTCAGGGAAAAAAGAAATCACCTGCCAGCTTGGTGTCAGAGGATGCTACAAGTACTAAAGGGAAGGACTGATACAGGATCATCCAGGAATGGCAATGAAATAGCAGCAGCAGCAAAGACAATGGAAGAGAGTTAAGTATAGTCCAAGTTCAGAAATAAAGGTAATTGTGGGTAAGGCAAGCACACGCAGTGGAAGAGGCAAGTCCACAGAGAGAGAGAAGGCAGCAGAAACACCAAAACACAATGGTCAGAGAGGCGGAAGAAGCCTCAAACAAGCAAAGATTCTTGGAAGCTGAAAGGAAAAATAGAAAAGCCAAAGGACAGAGAGAGTGTGACTGACAGTATCAAACTTTACAAACGCATCATGAACGATGAGGAAGAAGCAGCCTTTCCTCTTCCAAGATGTCCACGTGTCACTTTTCATTACAGTAGCGTGAAAGCAGTTTCACTTGGACTGAAGAATCACAGAATCACAGAATCGTTTTCGTTGGAAAGGACCTTTAAGATCATCAAGTCCAACCATTAACCTAACACTACCAAGTCAACCACTAAACAATATTGCTAAGCACCACATCTCCCTAAGCACCACATCTCCCTAAGCACCACATCTAGAAGGGTGAATGGCAATTAAGGAAACAGTTTTAACAAGGGAATGAAGAGAAGGAGGGATTTGTGTAAACAGAGGAGTTGTGGTGGCATGGTTAGGAAGGAAGGGAGGCAAACGAATTGGAGATTTTAAACAGGCAGTGGACCTGAAATAGAAAAGACTGGGTCTAGGAGAGGAGGGAGGGCAGGTGTGGATCGGGTAGAAAGCAGGGCAAAAGTAGGGCCATTTCACTACATCAGCCTCTTATGGCAGAACCTCTGACTGTGAACTTCAGGAGTAGTAGGGCTGGATTTGGGGATGTTTCAAAAGTGAAAAGAGTCAGCCGGGAACATGGGTGAGGAATTAAGTTACGGCCAGGGAAATACAGACCTTCTGGGGAGGAAGATACCAAAACCAGAAGCAGCAGGACCCAATAAGCACACAGAAGCTCCTGGAAGCTGTCAGTCTTCAACTGATAAAACAATTGTTTTAATTGGAAAGGAAAATAGACCTTAGTGTCTGTGTTTTCACAGCTGCAAGCATGTGTGCCTGGCAGTTTTGTTGTTTGAACAGCAAGGTGGAGAACTGGCCATTTGCTCTCCTCCGTCCCTGATTTGTTGACAGCTCAGTTAAAGTGTGGCTCCTTTGCAGGACGTTGTCATCGATCTGCCTTAACATAAGAGCAATCCTGTTGATGTCCAGTTCCTGTTGAAAATGCTACATCTTTAATCCAGTAGTGTGTTATGCACTGTTCGAGAATTCACCAAACTCATAGCAGTGGCCAAGGATAAGAAAATGTAACAACACTTTACATCTTCAAAGGATTATACAAACACAAGCATGTTATTTTCAGATCCAGTATCCTGTCCCAAATAGTTGACTCTAACAAGACTTAGAGGTATTGTTCATTTAGGACAGCTTTAGATTTTGAAGGACTGCATTTCCTGCTGGCAGTACTTACCTGTTTTAAGAATTCCTGAGGAAGTCAGTGACCCAGAGGAAATTCCTACTTTTCCAAGGTAAGTTAGACATACAAAGACAAAAACAGAAAAAGACCATCATGTGCAGTACAAGAGGGTTACCCATGTTAGAAAAAAAAAAAAAACATAGTTTATTCTTTGTAGAAGTTCAAAAGCCTTATTCAACATCAACATAATTTCTTGCAAAATATGTCAGAAGCAAATGGAAGATGCAAATTCCAAGAAGCATGCAACCATATCAGTAGTGAGATCAAACTACATAGCGTGTAAGAATAGCAGATAAGGGCCACAGGAATGTTGCAGTTGTTGGGGAGTGTGTAATACTGGCAGAATAGTGACTTTGTTTTTTTTAATTAAATGAATGAAGGGAACACCAGTCTCATAGCAACTGGCCATGATCTTGCCACTGTACTTGGCTAAGTCAGGGGATGTGTGAAGATTCATGGTGAGTTATCTGTTCCTTCAGCTTGCATGCTCATGCTGCTTCACGCTTCATAATCAGTTTCTAGTCCTAACATAGATGGATACATTAAAAATTTCTATATGAAAGGTAATCTTTTCCTCGTTCTTCAAATGTCAGTTAGGGTCAAGCAATCTCTGTTAAATAAAAATACAGAGTACACTACAAGTAGACTTCCAGTGAGCCACAGTTCATGAATTACTGGTCAGTGGCAAAATTGTGCTATTGGACAAGTAGGAAATGAAACCCATCTCCAAACTTGTTGGAAAAGTCTTAAGTAACCATTGATAATTAGAGAAATAAATCAAGGATTCCTAACAGTCTGGAAATCTTGTGAATGACTAGTGGTTAAAAAATGCATGGAGGGTATTCAAGATATTTTTGTATTAAAACTACTCTGAGCAAATCAATCAGTTTTAAAATGGATTTATTATTTCAGGCTTTTTTTAGAGCTTGCCAGTCTTAAAATCAGTAATGCTACTTACCACATATGTTGGACAGCTTTTTCAGGGTATCCATAAAGCAATATTCTTAATTAATATTAAACGTGTATAGGCAGCAGAAAGTTAGGATGGAGGCAACACTGAAAATTGTAGTGCATGAAATGAAAGGGTACATTTTCTGTGCCATAATGATCAATAACCTGGGAGAGGTCAAAAGCCATCCTGTTCCCTGACTTTGCTTCCCGTGTCTGTGTAACCAAACAGAAAATATCAATGGCTTGGACATGGTATTTCAACCCTGCAATAGGGACAGACCAATAGCAGTCTTAATACAGCTCCTGTTAGAAGACATGGAAAGACCTTGTAGCTAATCTGTCTGCTTAGAGTTGACCATTAGGAGGGCACCAGAAGGAGAGATGGGAAATACAGTAGCAAGCACCACCCATGGGGTGTTTGTGACGTGTCCAGTTTGCCATAAACACCCCTTGTGTGGACCTCTCTGTGTCTACACTAAAGAGGAAGGTTAAATCCAAACATTCTCACCTAAGTTTACCCTAAACCACACATCAGTGTGTATGAACATGCGGTGAGTTTACACTGTCAAACTTTTTTAAGAGCACTCTTTAACGTGACCAAGCTGTTTGGTTGAAAAGTGGGACTATTTTAGATTGCTGACTTGAGGACATATTACTGTCTCTGTAAATCCATATTCTGTCCTTTAATTCCACTTCAGCAACAGTTGAAAAATGTTAGCACGTGAAATGATGATAATATATGAAGAACTTAACTTGCTTTTTATTTTTGTTTGGTAACTCTGGAGGGTGTTTTATAGAAATCTAGTTATAGACGACAGATTTGTAGGGAGCACAGAGATGCCATGATGATTCTGTAAAAAGGTTAGTTAGGCACTAAGGTTGTATTACAATGCTGCAAAGAAGTGTTAATTAACTCCTGGTGCTTCAGTGTGTCAAGGCTGGTCCCTCTGACCACCGTGGCCACAAGGGAAGAGGAAATGGCCCAGGCCCTGTTCATGTTGAGCAGCCTCTGCTCTAGATTTTCCACAAAAGCTGAAGGTGTAGTATGTGCCAACTGTGCTGGAAAAGAGTAGGAAGTCAGCCTGCTTTCAGAATTTTCTTCTGACAGACTTCCAGAGGAAGTGACTGGTGAATTGAAACATGCTAGACCTCCAGCCTGCACTGAGGAACTTGTGAAAATCCATCACACCAGGTGTTGGTTGCAAGTTGTTTTTTAAATCAAAAGGAGAATTGCATGTCTTCGCAGTCTTGTGGAGAGATGGACTTCTTGGCTCAACTTCATGCTTTGCGTTCCACAGATACTATTTATTTGACTATGTGTCAACATTATCTTAGAAAGCCTGGCAGCACAATCCTGCTCTTGCCCTGTTCTAACCCAAGTTTGGGTTGCAGGGTCTGTTTCAACCTTAGCGCTGTTCAATGTGGTTTTGTCATTCTTGGCAAGCTGGGGAAAACAATGCATTATGTATAATGCATGTTTAATTCCTTACAGAATAAATCTTTGCCTTGTTTGTTGCAACAGCTGTAAAATACTTACAGCCCTGGATCAAATTAGTATGATTGTTTTAAGATTTCTGAGTCTAAATTTAGGGGGTTGTAGGCTTTTTTTTTTTTTTGTTCAGTAATGTGTAATGCAGCCAAACCTAAAATCTGATAATTTAAAGATGTGAGGTCATTCAACCCATTTTTCTGTAAGGACAAGAATTTTCTGTATTGTAAATTCATTGGTTGTTCATCTAGTATCATTTTTAAATATAGCAAGCATGGGAGCATACCTCACAGGAGATTAAACCGTAGACTAATAAATCACTGTTGGAAAGACATTTTTTCTTTGATAATCAGTTTTAATTTTCCTTTATTTAATGCCATACCATTTCCTGTAATTATATTCCGTACTAATTTATGATAAAGAAGTCTGTTCTCTTTTTCGTGCATGTCTATCTCCTCAGGTATTTGCAGAGTGCTCTCACACTTCTTTGCTTATTTCTCAGTCAAGCAATGATGTCCATATTTAGCTTTTAATCTTTCCCCAAAATTCATGCTATCCAATCCCTTCAGAGTTTTTGATGTTCTTTTCAAAACTCCGCCAGATTTTCCTAGCTTTTTACAATGTCTCTGTAGTAGTGAAGGGAGCTGAATCTGGTGGTTCGTGCACCACCAGGGCTGTGTTATGGGTGCAGTGTCACCTGTCATGGTACCCTGCTTAGGCAGGTCTATATGGTGGTGGCCAGCTTGGCTGCCCTAACACTAGGAATGTGTCTTTTAATGTGTTTTCCTCTGTCAGCTCAGTCCATCTTGGAGCTCCCAAGTTTCCTAGGTTCCTCCTTCTGCTCAGCATGTGACTTAGGAACACATTAGCTTGCATTTTTCCCGGGTGAACTTTCCCCTTTCTGGGTTGTGATAATATTTGTGATTTTTCCGTGTCCTCAGTGAAGCTGGCTGGCCCACTATTGCATTGCCTGCAGGTTTGGACGCAGCATCATGGCCTCGGGGAGGGGGCTGGCCTCTCAGCCGTGGCTCCGGGCCAGGCTCCACCACTGCTTGCCTTGACAGCTTCTCACAGCCTCAGGTCTTCCCACCTCAAAGCAAGCACAATGAACCTTTGTAAAATGCCACAAGATGAACTTCTAAAAGATTCTACAGAGGCACGTTGTGTTGTTCCTGCTTGCTGTCTGGGACACTGTGCCAGCAGGGTGGGCTGCATGGCCAGACTGAGACTGATGAACAAAGGCGTTTGTCTGCTATGCTCTTTTATTCGTGTGCTTGCTTTTTCTGTGCCTGCCAGACTTACCTGAGGTCCTCTCTAGTTTAAGAAAGTGATTACGAAATGGAGAACAGCAATCCCAGATTCCAAACCAGGAAGTTGAAACAGCAAAAATCATCTTCAGACCACACCGAGCCTCTTGCAACTGGTTTGGTGGGTGGGAGAAGGCCAGTAGCTGTTGTCGTCCCTCTCGTCCTCCTTGGACTGCATCATAACTGGAGCTCTTGGGATCACCACACTTCCTTTTAACAGTTCTTAGTCTTATTCTGACTCTGCAATTCCAGGCACAGGTCATCAGAGAAGGTCCTCCCTCCATGCTGGAGAAGCTGGTGTGCTTGCAGGCTGGCACTGTTCTTTGCTCAGAACATTGCTTCTGGTTTCAGTGACCTTCATGCTATATACC
This sequence comes from Nyctibius grandis, assembly GCF_013368605.1. NCBI lineage: Eukaryota > Metazoa > Chordata > Aves > Nyctibiiformes > Nyctibiidae > Nyctibius > Nyctibius grandis. The sequence goes on from NC_090659.1 coordinate 111,071,289, forward strand.
ACATTTCCAAAGACAGTAATGGTGCTGTATAAATCTGTTTTGTATTTTCTATGCATACATCCTTATTAAATTTACAACCTCCTGTTTTGCTCTGAGGAGTTGATAAAGTCCATGCATGTCTTCATAATAACACAGATGACGGATATGTCACAGAGTGTTTTTGCTTTTCCCTTACACATGCATATTCACACACACATCTTTTATTAGTCACAGGGTTCCTGTCACTTTAGACTTGATAGGATAAATCTTACTAGAAAATTCTTCTCTAAGTGACACTTACATAAAGTAAGCCCTTTCCTGGTGCTGAGCTTTGTGCTACTGAACTGAACACCTCCTCAAACCCAGTGTCTAGGTTGTTACAATAATGCTCTGCCTACAAGCCCCTGTCTGTTCTTCAACCCACACATTTCTCTCCATGCTGAACTGATTTTGAACATACATGCCATGCCAAAAAAAAAGATCTATCACATTTCCTATCTCTTGTAATACCAAGAAAAATGCAGTTCTGTTTTCCTCAATTGTCAGTTTGATGACCGATCAGTTCTTAATTAAAGAAGGTCTGAGCCTGTAACTACACAGGGTCAGATTTTGCAACTCATCTGCAGCACTGGAAACTAAAAATAATTTTTAGATCTGTGGAATTTGTGTATCTTGTTGTCAGATCATTTTCAGCCGAATCAAATAACATCCAGTTTTTCTGTGACCCTTGACAACAGGGTTTTTTTCATTTTAATTGCTTTTGTTTGTGGAAGTATTTTAATTGTACGAATTGATGATTTGTGGCAGACAAAACTTATTTTACAGGTTCCCTTCTTTTCTTAAGCTGCAGAGGCCTTTTTTTTTAGTAATACTTCTGATCTTGGCAGCTATAAAATGCTTCCTTTCAATCAATATTTGTGCCCTGATGTGTTTCTTAGGTGACGTGTGGTAAAAAATACTCTGTAATGAAAGTTTCCCTCAGAGTGTAGGAATCAGGCACCGTGTTGTCTCATTTCATGTTCTTGATTCTAGGCACCTTTGTTGTCCAACCATCAGTCATATAATGAAGCATAAATACAAGCTCTTGCAGAATCAGACCGTCTAATAAAGAAGTCTGTGTACCCTAAATTGCCAGCAAAGACTTTTAAAGTATCCCAACTTGTGAGAAAAGACTATTAAACATGCTGTGTGTGAGCCGAAGCATAGGCACAAGGTTGTTTGCACTCTCACAATTTTAGCCTGGCTGGTTTGGGGCCAGCACAGGCCTCTGGCTGTTTCCAGTATGTGGTTTGTTGTGACCATTCTGGTTTGCAGGGTAGTAGTTATATCCTCGGACATGAGTCATACCATGTCTGATCAATCTCTACCTCGTTTTATTTACTAATATAGACGTAGCCCAAAAGTTCTTGCATGGAGGTCAGTCTTTTCTATCATTTTCTCATCATTGCTTGACAGCACCGTGAGTGACAGTTAACGGCATCTGTGAGCCCTGGGATTCAGTGTTTGCAGACTTGTGGGTAATTTTAAACGAGAATCTTATCTTTGAGAAGAAAAATAAAAAGAACAAACAAACACTTATACTTGGGAAAACGGCCTAGAAAGAATGAGGCTAATTTTTCAGCTGCTGTAAGGCAGGGTAAAACAAACACCTTTGGGCCACCCAAATTTTTCTCACACTAAGGTCTGGCCAATAAACTTGAAACAAAAAAATGCTTGGAAGAACCTGGTCACTATGAGGACAGGTAGTCTGACTGCTCCGTATGGTTTGTGTGGCATACTGAAGAGGCTGCTAGTGATAGAAATAGGCTGCTGAAAACTTTGCTTTCTCTAGAAGTGAACAGAAATTGGGAATACTGTGTAGGTATGTGTACCTAAACCAAACATAAAGCAATTGCTGTTTTTACAGAAGAGGTGAAACTTTTGCACCTGACTGGAAGTGAGAATCTTATTTGAAAATGTGCATTGTACTACATGTCCGTATTAGCCCTGAGCAGCCTGTCCTCTAGGCAGACATGATGAACACAAGGTCTTATGTGCTTATCTTATGCTCATGATTAGAGAAGAGCCTGGATATATTGGTCATACTCTTATTCAAGCCTTCCATCCCTTTTCTGCATACGCATGAATTTATACAGAAAAATTGTTATTATTAAGCTCTGAAGGGAAAAAAAAAAGGAGCAATCAGGACAGGTAATATAAGGCAGTAGAAAATAGGACACTCTGCTCCCTATGTATGTAATTTATCTCCATCAGAAATATGTGAAAGTAAACACTCTGCTTTCCCACCATAGCAGCAACTTTGTGTGCTGGCATTGCAAACTCAGTGCTAGTTCAGGTACATCTTCCAGGTGCATTAAGAAAGAGATTAAAAGCAGAGAAAATGCTTGTAATGCCAGCAGCTGAAATGTAGAGCCTTGCACAGCTGCAGGTCTTCTGGTGGTGCAGTGGCTGTCCAGGAGGGTTTGTCACCCTGAACGAAGATCGACAGGGTGGCCAGGAGGGCTGTGTTAAAATCAGCAGTAAAAACTCAACAGACTATAGGTTTGGTACTTTAAAAATGCTGTCTGGTGTTCAGGAAAGACTCAGAGTTTTTGAACCGCAGAGCAAAGTCTTTCTGCCAGGGAGTTCACGACTGCTGTCCCCATGTTTTCTCCCCATAAACCTGCATTGCTGATGGAGGTGGACAGCCTAAAAACCTGGCATGCTCAGACCAGCACTGCGAGCCTAGGATGGCAAGGGTTTGGTGCCACCTTGGTATCTTCATAAATAAGGTATGAAGCTACCTCCTGCAATTTTTATTGATACTGATATCACACCCAAGTAGGTTAAAACTAACTGGATGTGCCTGTTGTCTGGAGAATACCCATCTTTGGTTTCCAGAGAAGCCGCTTGCACCCATAGACCTTGCTCTGAGCACAACCCTGTCCTGCACCTGTGGGAAGGTGTGAAGACACACAGATGTTCACAGACCCCCACCAGTGAGGAGAGGCCCCACCTCTGCCCATGGTCCCCTGGGAGGTGGTGATTGGTGGTGGTATGGTATCCCCTTGGTATGGAGAGATCTCCCCATGCCCTGTATGTGTGGGCATAAATCATCCTGCATTCCATGCTACCATGTCACATTGCAGATTAGTTTCATGTTTTTCTTCTTTGCGTAGCCCAGGCTCTTGGCACAAGTTCCTTTCTGAGTCCATGTATGCCATCAAATAGAGATAGGCTTGTACCTTTTTCTCCATTTACATTCTTCTAAATGAAAGCTTGTTTTTCTTTCCTGCCTCTGCTTCTGACCTCTGGTAGTCACAGCATATTTCTTTGTATTAAATGGTGTTTACAACTTCTTTTTTTTTTTTTTTTTCCAGCTTCAACTTCTGTGACATTTTCCAGGTCATTAGTATAAAACTGAAATAAACCGTTCCTCTTGATTTTAATTGCTTGAAAAATATCTAGGCTATTATAATTCTGCATCCATCCTTAGTCTATTTAGTTATGCTTGTATTTAGTCAGAATTTAGATAAAATATGTCACACACTAATTCTGACCCAGTACACACCTTCCTGGTCCTGAGATCATGGTCTCAGTTTGGTGTTTAGAAGGATTTCCCAGGTTGGCTTTTGGTAAGCTGATCCCAAAACTAATAACATGGTTTAGACAGATTGTGTACAAAAATGTGGCAAAAGTAAGGTCTTTTATTTTTACCTAGTCTTCATTCATAGTGTTACTTACAATTGATATTTGTAAGAATAATGCATAAGAGAAATGGGAAGTGTGAGTGTTCCTATTTAGCTTTAACAGCAATGACATTTTTTAGGAATAGATATGGGGGCGGAAGTCCAGTCTGAATAGTTTTCTTTTCCTTACTCTAGCTGTTTGATGAAACTCAAGTTAAAAGAAATTCCCAATAAGCAGTATCCCGTGCTGTTTACAATAGATCAACTGCTTTTGATCCCATCAAAAACCTGAAAAAGCTAAGAGACAATGGTTCTTGTATTCCTCAGAGATTATGTATTCTTGCTATTTTTATGATTATTATCACAGAATCACAGAATCACAGAATGTTAGGGATTGGAAGGGACCTTGAAAGATCATCTAGTCCAATCCCCCTGCCGGAGCAGGATTGCCTAGACCATATCACACAGGAACGCGTCCAGGCGGGTTTTGAATGTCTCCGGAGAAGGAGACTCCACAGCCTCTCTGGGCAGCCTGTTCCAGTGTTCGGTCACCCTCACCGTAAAGAAGTTTTTCCTCATATTTAACTGGAACCTCCTGTGTTCCAGCTTGCACCCATTGCCCCTTGTCCTGTCAAGGGATGTCACTGAGAAGAGCCTGGCTCCATCCTCATGACACTTGCCCTTTACATATTTATAAACATTAATGAGGTCACCCCTCAGTCTCCTCTAAGCTAAAGAGACCCAGCTCCCTCAGCCTCTCCTCATAAGGGAGATGTTCCACTCCCTTAATCATCTTCGTGGCTCTGCGCTGGACTCTCTCTAGTAGTTCCCTGTCCTTCTTGAACTGAGGTGCCCAGAACTGGACACAATATTCCAGATGCGGCCTCACCAGGGCAGAGTAGAGGGGGAGAAGAACCTCTCTCGACCTGCTAACCACACCCCTTCTAATACACCCCAGGATGCCATTGGCCTTCTTGGCCACAAGGGCACACTGCTGGCTCATGGTCATCCTGCTGTCCACTAGGACCCCCAGGTCCCTTTCCCCTACGCTGCTCTCCAACAGGTCTGTGCCCAACTTCTACTCATACATGGGGTTGTTCTTGCCCAGATGCAGGACTCTACACTTGCCCTTATTATATTTCATTAAATTTCTCCCCGCCCAACTCTCCAGCCTGTCCAAGTCTCTCTGAATGACTGCGCAGCCTTCCGTTGTGTCAGCCACTCCTCCCAGTTTTGTGTCATCAACGAACTTGCTGACAGTGCACTCTGTTCCCTCATCCAAGTCATTAATGAATATATTGAATAGTACTGGTCCCAGTACCGACCCTTGAGGGACTCCGCTAGACACAGGCCTCCAACTGGACTCTGTCCCATTGACCACCACTCTCTGGCTTCTTTCCTTCAGCCAGTTCACAATCCACCTCACTACCCGATCATCCAGACCACACTTCCCCAGTTTAGCTGCGAGGATGCTGTGGGAGACCGTGTCAAACGCTTTACTGAAATCGAGATAGACCACATCCACAGCTTTACCATCATCTGTCCACCGGGTTACGTCCTCATAAAAGGCTATCAAGTTGGTTAAGCATGACTTCCCCTTGGTGAAGCCATGCTGAGTGCCCCTAATGATCCCCCTATCCTTGATGTGCCTAGAGACAGCACCAAGAACAAGTTGTTCCATCACCTTTCCGGGGATGGAGGTGAGGCTGACCGGTCTATAGTTACCCGGGTCCTCCTTCTTGCCCTTTTTGAAGACTGGAGTGACATTCGCTTTCCTCCAGTCCTCAGGCACCTCTCCCATTGCCCACGACTTAGCAAAGATGATGGAGAGTGGCCTAGCAATGACTTCCGCCAGCTCCCTCAGCACCCGCGGGTGCATCCCATCAGGGCCCATGGATTTATGGATGTCCAGATTGTTTAATTGGTCCCTGACCCAGCCCTCATCTACCAAGACAGATTCCTCCTCTATCCTGACTTCTTCTGGGGCCTCAGGGGTCCGGGGCTCCTCGGGACAGCCTCCAGCAGGTATAGACAGAGGCAAAGAAGGCATTCAGTAACTCCGCCTTCTTTTTATCCTCTGTCTCCAGGGCCCCCACCTCATTCATCAGTGGGCCTACATTGCCTCTAGTGTTGGCTTTACCTGCAATGTATTTGAAGAAGCCCTTTCTGTTGTCCTTGACCTCTCTTGCAAGGTTTAATTCCAAGGAGGCCTTAGCTTTCCTAGTTATTTTGTTAGTTGTATAGTTGTATAGCACTCCTTTTTTGTTGTCCTAGAAAACGCAATGCCTTCCAGTCAAAGCAGGAGGGTAAACAAATTGTTTTGCTTTGCATTATCTGTGAAACATAACACATGCTCCTGCTGCATGCTTACTGCAGAATTAAACGACATCCTCTGGGAGAGAGCTCAAAAACAAATGGATCCTTCACAAAAAATCAATAGGCTTGAATTGCTGCTAGGACAGCTAATGTCCCTTACAGGTATCTTTTTACATTGTGTCCTCAGCTTTGGAATTAAATTTGCTTAGCTCCATTAGAGTTTTTCATTATTATTATTATTCCTCCCATGTTTCTCCCAAATCACATCTGCAAATGTGAGCATGCATGTCAGAGCACTTAGCATATCATCCTAGTAGAACAACTGAAAACTTGGAATATTAAATGAAATTAGGCTGTAGTTGTTAATGATTATTTTCCACTGATTATAGAGCGTGCTTAAATCTATAAAAAATGAGTAGAAACCCAAGTGGAAGAAAGATAGAAAATTAATAGCTAGGTCCTAGGAGGTTTTCTTTCATTAATTTTTTTCCTTCTACCCCTAGTACTGGGGCCTCAGTACGTTCTTGTTTGGTGTGAGTCACACCAAGAAGCAGGACCTGAAATAACCAGCTGTCACTGCCTTCTGTTAACTCTGAAAGACTTTTTTGCCCACCTGGATGCTGCCGGGCAAGCGAAGTGTCAGCTTTTTCAGTTTTGCTCAGGGCAGATTCACCTATTACCAGGGAGGCTGCTTCCAAAACCTGCCAGTCAGCATGGCAGAAGTTCACCAAAGTCCTCTCAAGGGCACTGGACTCTGGCCTGGGAGCGAGTTTTTGGCTCCTGGGATCACTCCTCCCAAGTTGTTTTCCACCTGGCAGCATCCTGACACCATTTTAATGTGAAATATCGCACTGACCAGGACCCCTCTTGATGTCCGCTCCTCACCGCCCTGGCAGAGCCGACATGGGGCATCACAGGGGGGCCAGCAAGCTCTGCAAAATGGGCTGGCACCATGGCCCAGGCATGCTTAGACACTAAACCAAGGCGAGCAAGGAGCCTGGTTGCCTTCAGCACCCTCCACTGTCACTGCCAAGAGATGGGTGCTGCAGACCATAAGGCACAAAGAATCACTGCTGAAAGCAAATTTTCCTTTCTATACAATAGTAATATAGAGGGAGCAGGGATCAGGGAGCAGCCACAGTCTTAGCTTAACGCACCTGGCTTGCATCCCTGGGGAGCGATAAGGTGAGCCAGGGCTCACATGGAAACAGCAAATGCAGCAGCAGTCTATAACATCAATGGCAGGAGAGTGGTCAGGGCAACTGCACGCTCATTAGTCTGACCTAGAAATCTTATGGGGCACTTGTCAGTAGAGAAGGTGGTTAAAGATAGAGGAAACTAGAAAAAAACTCCACGTCTCTCTATCAAAGGAGCTCATGCCAGGCTGGAGGATAGTCTGGAGAGGAAGGAAATGCTGTATAGCAAATCTAATTGGACTTCAGAGGAGCATCTCACCTGGTGCCATGCAGGAAGTAATCACTTATGCTGGAGGAGATGGCAATTAATAAAAGAGCCATGAGGCAGTCAAAGGGGAGACTGTGCTGTAATGCAAAAGGGAGTATCCATCCAGGGAGAGCTCGCTAATGGGAGTTTCTAAAGGGTTGGTCTTATGATCGGTTTTATTTTCGGGTTTTTTTAAAACAGCCTGTCAGAGTAGCATTTTAATGGCTTTTGCAGCATACGAAGAGAGCTGAAGTGCACTGCTCATGAATGGGAAAATCAGAGTATCGGAGAGGAGAACTGGGTGATCTTGAGCACTGGAGAATTGATTTGCAGTGAAATGCAACAGCCCAAAAAGAGCAAAGAGTCCACTCATTTAGAGATCAATAACAAAAACATTTGCTGTTAAATGGCATCTCACTGGTTAGCAAAGGACGGAGAAGGTTTCTGGGTGTACTAGGCATAGGACCAATGAAGCAGTAGTTGCATCTTTCTGTAATACTTTGTACATTTTTGGTCCCTATAGTATGGAGCAACCACATCTTTCTTGGACTGTGTTCAGGGAACAGCTACAGGACAGTCGGGGGAAAAGAGGACATTTCTTACTGAGGGCCAAGACAACTTGGCTTGCTTAGTGTAATAAAATGGATGCTGAGAGGAGATAAAACATCTCTTCAGAAGTACTGCAGGAAGCAAAAGGACAAAGCTAGCACTTACATAAGTGCAATAAAGATAAATTTAGCTTGGAAACAGCCAACCAGTCTGAGGGGTTTGGAAGTGACAACCTGGAAGAGCCTTTCAAGTTTTGTGCCCCAGTGTTTAATTGCAGAATTAAAAATTGCCATTCAGGTAAAAATGGCAAAGGAGTGATTGCAGAGTATTTACAATGAATGTTAGTTGATTTATATTTTGTATACAAGTGCTTAAGTGCAGTATGCATCAGAGTAGCTATTAGCAAATGAAATCCCTTGAACATGGAGATATAAGGACAGGCCTCTGTGATAAACAGAAAAATTAAAGGCAATGAACAATTTGCACAGCATGGCAGTGAAGTCCTATGCACTCTCTTGTGAGCATGTGCATCAAACGAGGTGCTCACGGGCAGTGTAGTTTTAGATGACATCTGATTTTTCAAAGGCATAGCTAACATCTCACTTGAGCAAGTATTATCTGACCTTTTAGAGAGATCATTTAAATGTCAGTGTCTTGGGCACTCTTACAATATGCACAGGAGTGCCTCTTCATCCTTCACCAAAACTAGGTGAAGAATGAAGTATTGACCAAACATAACTTATTAAATGTATTTTTTTACTTCAACTTTTCATAAATAAATGTATCAAACTGCAGTTAACCTAAATCATTATTACAGCCTTAAACTTTTGAAATTTTAAGTATCTTGTGCTTCCCGCTCAGTTCTAGCTAGTAAATGTGTCAGAACAAATCAAGAGTGATTTTATATGTCATCTTGCGCTAGCATTAACTTAGTCATAACTGATAAAGTTGTAGCTACTGATATGTAGTGGCAACGGGGCTTCAGAAACTCAATTCGTGTCTTTTTTTAAAGGGCAAGAATCATACTGTCACATTTGGGATCAGACACTTTGGTGGTTGTCTGACCTTTTGTTACTGACTTTAAAATAGTGGTGTCATGGATGGCCTGCCTCTATGGGACTACACCAAAAAAATAGAAAAGAAAATTCAATATGGTTAAAGTTATTCATTCATTTCTTATCTGTTCCAGTAATAGTTGCCATCAGTGGTAAAATTTGCTCGTACTTCCGTTCGAATATTGCTGCCTTCAGATTACAGCCACCTGATTTTGTTAAATGCTTGCACTGCTAGATAAAAGCTTGTTGACAGTGGTAATGGCCTCCTGTAGTTAACTACAGGTTATTACCTGGAGAGACAAGGTTAAGTTACCTCTAACCTTCTTGAAAGACACTGGCCTTTATTTCATGTTTCATCGCAAGGCATGATTTTCACATTACAAATAAACATTGTTACATACTTTCCAAATTCAGTATCTTTTATTTTAAAGCCTGGTCACCAGAACTGAACAGAGCAGTGATTTGGCCGTTACTGTAGGTAAGAAAAACGCAGCCTCTGACTTCCTAGTGAATATCCTACTGTAAAAAAATAGGTATCTTTCCACATCCCTAGGAGAAGTGGTAATAAATATCATTCTGATACGAAAATGAAACCTAGCAATGTGATGGACTGAAAGTATGGTAAAAGTAAAAGATATTTCAAAGTGTACATCTTTATGCTTTTATTTGTCTTTAAGAATAGAAATTGGAGTGTACTAAAATGCTACACAAGAAATTATAATTAATCAGTGGAAGTATACAGATTTGAGTATTTATTACAACATTTTTTTGAATGGAACTATGACTTTTCTTTTGCCTCTTACTTACCTAACACTGTTGCTGTTACACAGTGTGTTCTGAGTTTGGGGTCTATTTGCTTGAAATACCTGTCGCTTTGTATATAAAATGTAATATCTATAAATTCAATGATCAGAGGAAATATTGGTACTATGGCTTGTTACAGGGAAAAAAAGAAAAACCTTATTTCCAGATTGTTATAATTTATTATTACTAACTACAAGTTTATCTGCTTATCAGCTACCTGTCTGCAAACAGCTCTGAATGCAATAGATGCTTGTTGACTATTGTTCAAAAACAGATGTCATTGAGTTTCCTTTTATTAACATAAATGTTAAGATAATTTAATCTCTTTTTCTTCAAGTTGTAATTTACCCTAGGTTTTCCTTACAGACCTTCCACTGTCCTAGTTCCCAATTCTTACGTTCCAGTGAAAGATTCTTACTTCTTTTTGTTTCTGTACTGGTCCTCTTTGAACATGTCCCATTTCACCTCTGATTTGGTTTTGCAGAATCTGCTTTGTTCTTCAGTACATTCCTTAGCCCTGTTCTTCTGCAAATTTCTAGAAACTGCTTCTCTTTATTTATAGTTTATAGCTATGGCATCTACATACCACAAATGAGGTGACCACAGACAAAGCCCAACACTTGCAGCTTCTCTGTGTTAATTTTTCCTTAGTTTGTTTCTTTCTTCCTCTTTCTCATGTTTACTTGCCCCAATAACATGCCTGCATTTTTACCTTTTCCCCCTCACTTCTCTTCCACTCCCATGACAAGGTCACAGTAGAGAAGTCATCTTTCAGGAGAGGAATTTATTAAACCTGTAGGCCCTAAACATCACTCTAGGATGTTGTCTGGGCTCTTAACCACAACTCTTTTGTGGACCTTTCGCACTCCCTGAAGGAGAGGGAATCACCTCAGCTTTTATTAGTTTATAGTTGTTTTGGCAGATAAACAATCTTTTACCAAACCTAATCCAGTCACCCCAGAGACCTGCAGATTAGGAGAAAGAGTTTAGAGAGGAGTTTATAGAGATATGGAGATGCTTCTTTTCACTGGAGAGAGCTGCTGGTGTGTTGTGCCCATCCTGTGGCAGTTACTGCCTATCCCAGGTATCATGTCTCTCAGATGTCAAGCACCAAGATGACAAAAGACTGGCCTACAGTCATAAGGTATGTAAAAAATGAACGATCACAGAAATGTTAGAAAGTGCTTCTTGCTTTTAATTTGAGGACCAGGAGTAATTCAGCATTGCCGGGAGGACTCACATGTTTTGCCATATTTGTGGTACGGCAAAGTGAGTCACGGACAGCATGCTTCTCAAACTGGCGAGCTTCCTATCCTCATCCCTGGTGTTTTCCTGATGCCTCCCTGTTCCTACTGATGCTGCCAAACCCCATGGCTTGAGCCAGGCAGAGCCTGTGCTGCTGCAGGTCATGGACCCCCAGGCTGCAAAACATCTTCCTCAGCAACCAGTGCTATCTGGCTCTGCAGTCTGATATATCCTTGATAGCAGTGTTTTTGCCTCACAATCTCCACTTGTGAAAGCCCTAGGTGAAACAAAGTGTGTTCCCTGTGCCTCCTTGTCACAGGAGATCAGTGGTGGGAGACAGGCTATAGACAAAGTCAGTCTGTGAAGGAGAGAGTAGCTTATCTTTGTCTGAAACAGAGCCAAGAACAATATATCAATGTCCACACATATTTAACTCTAAGGACTGACTCAGAATTTGTCTTGCTGAGGTGTAATTTTGGAAGTTGAGGTATGGAAGTCGGTTTTCTTCAATAAAAGTAGCTGCTATCAGAAGGTAACTGGTAGCTCTGTTGCTTTGCCTGTATTTTTGCTGCTTGTAGAACAGTTAATGCAATGCTTTGCTGAAGTCTCATGTAATGTTATGTTACCATGACACACATACGAAAATAAAAGTACTGTTGTCAGGGTGATGTATCCAAGTTATTACCACCCTCTTTTTCCACTTTTCAGTTAAAAAAGATGTAATTTTTTTTTTTATAATGAAAAGTTTTATTGTCGTTTTAAGTAAAGGAAAATACGATAGTCAAGTGATCATATGCAAACTCATGTAAACAAAGTAGTATGAATTGAATAGCTAGCACTGAAAATAGATTTGTCCTTCAGGTTCTGCTAGGGACAATGGTGAGCAAGGAGGAGAGGGTTTTGTAATGATGACAACCACTTTGATATTATCAATTGAAATAGCTGCAAGCAGAAGCCATAGGTAATAATAATCTTCAAACTGTAGAGGTTGAAAGCTCCAAGAAGCCAAGAATGACTGCAGCTGCCTTGAGTGATGGTGGAACAAAGCCATATAGTTGTGAATAGTTTATGCAGATGAAATATAATCATAGAGTCAAAATGTGCAGTCATCAGGTTTGAGATCCAAGAAGCAGGTGGTACACATGTCTATCTCAGGGTTTTGGAGGGGTTCCCTGGCATCAACCATCTCAAATAATCATAGACTAAAGAAAGAGTTTTTATATCTACAATTAGATAACACAGGGGGACCGTCACTTCAAACACAAAATCATTCCTTGTCTACGGTCTTCTCCAGATATTCAATGAGGCAGATTGTTCCTGTTTTAAAATAATGCCTCAGAACTCAATGCCACTATTTTTCTGGAAGTGCTAAATGAAAGCTAAGGATAGAGAGGAAATGATTTACAAGTTTTGCAACTGGCAACCATTACCAGAGGATCCATGAGCTTTTCAAATCCATTTTTATGTACTTTAAATCGTGGCTTGTCAAGAACTGGGCAACCAAATGTCTAGAGAATGTGGCCAAGGTAGCCCACTGCTCCTGAATTATTTATGACCTGATCATATAATTTACAGATCTATTTACTGTTTATAAAAAAAAATCTGCATTAAAAATTTCACCAATAATGTTTTGCTTCTGTATTGCTAGAAGAAAACGACCACTTTAATTATTAACTTTTAATAGCCCTGCAGTTTCAGTGGTCACTTAGTGACACTATTGTGTGATGGGGTTTCTTAACTTCTACTAATCTTAAGTACTGAAGAAATCACTACAGTTTTACTGCCTCAAATTTGAGAGAAAGGAACATTTTAAGGAAGAAGAAACAATAACAATATTGAATAAACAATCTTGTGACTTTTGAGACATTTGAATATTTTTCTGTAACAAATTAAAAACATTAAAATAACACGTATATTGAGTGTGCATCTGAAAGCGGCTCTGTTCCATCTTGACTAAAGGAGAATTTTATTCATGAATTAGCAGATTATGTGATCAATTTTCACTTTTCCATTCCTAAGAAATAATTGAATATATGTGTATGTGTATGGTCCAATGCAGCATTGAGTCTAGAGAGCATCAGCTGAGCAGCTACCCTTCTATTTTCCCTTTCAGTTGCCAACTTAAAAAATGCGTAGCAGGTACTGAGTCAGTGTAAAATGGAGAGCTCAGATCCATCATCTTTAAATCCTTTCATTATAAATTCTGTTATTAGAAATGAAAATCTTTGTATGATGTCACTTCAGTCCACTTTCCTTACCTGCCTATTCATGCTGCTCATTAGCTATTCACTGCATGTGCGTGTTTAATAACCATTCTGTAATGTTGCCTTTTTTCCCATTTTTCATGGTTTAATTATTCCAGTTGGAAATGAGTAAAACTGCCAAAAGATTAAAGAAATGGCTTCTTCATTATTTAAGTAATGATTGCCCATCACTGGTCAGACAAGCGGATTGGGATTCAGGTGACCACATGTCAATATCTACTGTTTTGACATCTGTATCTAAGCTAGTCTTCCCAGGCTCCCTTTATAGACAATGGAGAAAAAAAAGCATTTTTAGGATGCAATGTTATCCCAAATTAAGCTTCTAATATAGATCAGATTATTTGCACCCTAAAAATGCTAGTTTTAGTTGACTGTAAATGGAAACAAGAGTGACTAACTTAGATGTTTGCTTTGTAGGTGTCCAAAGGTAGATGAGATGAATCCCATCCCTGTGCTCAAATTATTCATTAATGCCCAGAGGTTTTTTGTGATGCCACTTCTAATGTGAATGTACTGTGGCTGTGTTTTTTGATGTAAAAGACATAGTGCTATTCAGTGCTCTGCACAGGTGAGCAAGTCCTGTTGAGCACAAACACCAAAAGCAGTACAGTCGTGTTAGGACTTCATTTCAAATGGATTAGATTACCCTACTTTTCACCTTGGCTAAGTAGTACCAGGGTATTAGCATGTCCACATTCTTTCCAGAACGGATCAGTTTGGAGAACCACATTAATACTCTGATTGTAGACATACAGAGGTGGTGTTTAATATTTGTGTTAGAAGATAAATGTATTGACCTTGACCAGATTAGGTCCTCCTACGCAAAGCAGCGTATATCATGTTACAAATAATAATACCTATTCTTGCCCCAGCAAGCTCACAAGGAGCTAGTTTATAAACACTGAAAAGGAAGGAACCTGAATGGAAGTAGCATTATTTAGGAATGACACATGGCAAGGGCCTCTTGCATTAAAGAGGTTTGAAAAAGGTCACAGATGTTGAATGCTGAGACATTTTTTAGTTTCTGCAGTTAACTTAGGAGATTGCCTTAATGGTGATTTTTCCTATGGATTTTTCCCCTTAGGATGATTTCCAGCATGCAGCCTCAGAAACCAACTGGGAGTCAGTCACAAGCTCTGTCTCAGTAAGTAATTTCTTACTATTTTGCCCATGGATGGATTGATAGGATGGCTTGAATCGAACTCACTAAAATGGCACCTGCAGAGAGGAACCATGTGTCCATCTTTGGAAGAGGATGAATTAAGAGTTTATCCAACCGATACTGGGGTAAACCAGTATTTTTTAAGGAAAAAAGATTCAGTATATGCCATCAGCTGTTGTAACCACATGAGATAGCCACTGGGAAACATTTCTTGCTTTCAAACTCCTTCTGCCAAGATGAAAATAGAAGATATAAACTCCTTAGAATTTTCAATTGTAAAATGTCTTGACCTAAATGGAAGACTATACTTAAAACAGTCTGGCAGGAAAATGGTTCTAGCTTTTCATTGTCAATACTGAGATTTTTTTTTAAGTGTTCATAATAAAATATTATATCTGAAGTCTCCATATTCAGCAGTGAAATGCAACTTGGGGGGAAAAAAAAGAAGGAAAACAAGTAATCCAGTGTAAAATTTTATTTTCCTCTTCATTAGATTTGATTTGTGTCATTAGCCAAAAATCTGTCCCCTCTTTGATTTCCCAAGTAAAGTTGAATGCTGGGGAATGGCAATGTAGCATCAGAATTCGTAATATAGGCAGTCGTCTTTTGTGTGCTCTCCTGGCTGGTCAGCACCATGTCACAGCTCTTGTAAACTCCTCTTAAAATGTGAGACAAGGATAAGCATTCAAAGCAGACTTGAGACCAATGTTTGGAGCGTTCATGGAAGAGGATTTAGTGATGGCACCTTTGTTACAGTAGCTGCCAGGAGTTGTCAGTTGAGGAGCAGTAAATAAAATATGGGTAAATTCTACTGACTGGTGTCCAAGGCAGGCAGTGACTAGAGAGAAAATTCTGTATTGCCAAAATTAGAAGAGGTTAAGCCGATCTCACTCGTGTTTACCCTTGAGTTTGCAAATTACACTTGCCCTTCATGATACGATGCATTGATAGCCTTGAACTAATTGTGCTGAAAGTCCTGAGTAGTAATGTTAGCAGGGCTGAGATCTACTGGATGTGCCAAGCAGGAGATGTTAAAACACTGTTTTACTGAAAGACATAAACTCATTTTTCATTCTGTTATGGGGTTAGAAAAAAAATCTATGTGATAGAATATTTTTTTTAAAGTATGATAGGCTGATGTTTGAAAATGTAAGCCTAGGGCTCCCTCATCAGGTAACTATGAAAATGAGATCAAGTACATGGTAAGCGCCATGTTAGTTATCCTCCTTAACATCATAAGGCGCACAACACGCCAAACAATAACCCAGTATTCTTTTCATATTGAAAAAAAAGTTTATGTTTCACATCTACTTGATTATGAAAAGTTGCTGTTAATGTGTTACAGGTAGGGAAATTCAGTACAAATATTACAGGTAGCAAGCTGATGCCCAAGGTCACATCGAAACCTACGGCTAAACTAAAAGCAGAACGCCAGTTTCATTAGTTTTCCCATGCCATCCCCTATCTAATATGACATACCTTCTTCCACTGGGCATGCATTGCACCCACTAGCCCTTTCTTATCCTAAGGGAAAATAAGCTAGAGAGGTTGAGCAATTTTTCCCAAAGACACCAGGTAAAAAGTCTGAGGACATCTGAATTCTTCAGGAGAGAAAGGTTCAGGGATTCTGCTTTGGTCCTGAGGGGCAGACAAGGGTCCTGTCAGTTGCCGACAAGATGACATACTGTTCTGCTGATGCTCAGTTAGAATGGCAGCTCTAAGTTTTTTCCCCTCAACCCACAGGCAACCCAAAGACTCATTTTAGGATCTGGGTACATTACAGCTCTCATTTGAGAGTGAGAAAATGCTTTCTTCCTTGGCTGAGGTCATATCACAGAGTCATATTTTGAGTTTCTTTTTCTCAGAAAGTTAAAACCAATACTTCTGCCCTTAACCCAGTATGGCAAATCCAGAAAAAAAAGGAAGCAAAATTCACCTCTTATTAGGTTAGTTTCCATTATTTGTGAAGTAATGTTATGACCAACAAACAACTGTGGTGCACACATTGAACTGCCTGTTAGCTTCACAATACAGATAGAAAACAGAAAAGAATGAGGGAACAGAAATTAAGGGTAAGAGCACTGACAAAAAAAAAAGATACCTTTGTGTCCCATGAAATTAAAAATGTGTTCAGTGCTCTTAAGAAATGTAGAAGAGGTACATAATGTGGAGAATCTTTGCTCTTCATTGCTTCTTGCTTTTCACTCTTCCTCGTGCCCTCTCTTTGGATGTGATCTCAGAAGCCAGATTACAACGAGCACAAGCTCTTCTAAAGCTTGCACATCGTTCTTGGCAAGACAAAAGAGAAGCAGTTGGGTTGGCAGCTTTGAAGTTGCTTTTGGGCCTGTCACACGATGTCGCTGCCAGTAGGTTATCTGAGCTGTTGAAATAATTCCTCTTGACTTGGCTGTCACTGAGAAAAAGTTAAGCTTTCTTCTGTGTGTGAACAAGGTTGCACAAATCTCTTGAGTAGGAGCCTTTATATGAAAAGAAAATGGGAAATCCCTGCTGCCTGTATGGGTTTGAAATGCCTTGCAAATTCACAGCCTGACCCACAGTTCTGTAATGAAATGCACAGCTGAACACATGAAGAAAACTCTTACATTGTCTAAGCCACACACCTATGGCCTAATTTTTATGCTGCTGTTTCTTCAGCATCCTTGCACCATCTCCCTCACTTTTGAAAGACAGTCAGGGACTGACTTTTCCCTGTTGGGCTGCAGTCACAGACAAGCCATGAGCTCCACTGAGCTCTCCTCAATAAGCAAGTAGCATTTGGGTGCATTTTTCTTTTGTAACCTCAAAGACTGCATTAGCATCCTGCGTGATGCTCACCCACAGCACAGTCTCTCCTGCAGCATTGTTTTAGATAACAACGCTGTGTTCATTTTGCTGGCGTGAGCTTTTCAACTCCTGGGCCTCCCATCTCTCTGATGGTCTCTATTCCAAGCCACTTAGAAGTCAGGAGAGATACTTTGAGGTATGCCTTCCCTTTTAGTGGGTCATGAATTTTTACAGCCATCTGCACTGTGTCTTATTTAGCGCTGCATTGTAGAGGCATCGCAGTCACAAGTGGGCCCTCTGAAACTTTTTGTGCTGTTGGCGATAAGCGGTAAAGTGCAGCTATGCTTTCTTGACCACACTATTGTAATGTTTTCTATTCTTTTTCTTGTTTTTAATAATTTGGACTGTCCATACTTTCAGCAAACATATGGAGTAAAATATCAAGGACTGTTACTTTTGTGATATAACTTACTGTTAAAGACAAATGTTTTATTTTAAAAGACATATATACTTTAAAACTATTTTAGTAAGCATTGAAGGACACAATCCTGCAAACAAGTGAGTAACTTCACTCAAATGAGTTGACCTTTCTATTACTACCCAAGTGAAGTTAACTACAAAGATTAATAGTTTAAAGTATGCATTTACTTGGGAGATGAGGCAAAAAATTATTTTGGGGAGCCATTAATTTTAAATGTCATATTTCTGCTACATTACTTCAGAGCTGGGTTCTCATGAGAGAAGAGGGTTTCTAGGGGTTTTCCCCCAATGTTTTAATTTATAAGACCAAAATCCAAGCAGCTCTTGTACTGTATTATGCTTCTTGTTGGATAAATCAGGTATTTTGATTGTGGTCCTTCATAACATAACAGATCTGCATTAATAGTTTTTCTTACACGTATTTTACCCATACTATTAGGCTTTCCCTTGGACAAGGGAAAAAGTGGTATCAGGGTAGTGTATACTGTGATTCTAAATAACGATTTTTAAAAATGTTTAAAGTTGTCTCCAGTAAAAATGAAATTGCTGCAGTCTTTCTGTCAAAGTCACGTTGTGCCACAAGTTCAGTGGGAATCAGATACGCTTAGAGAATGGTACTTGGCCCTTCCTGGTGGGAAATAATATTCCATTTGGTATTACAATATAATTGTGAGGATATCACTATGTTGGTAATCCCAATATTCATTGTTACATTGCTGAGATCCAAATATCACATTTTTTCTTGTTTTCTTAGTAACTTGTATTTTTTGGTAAAAGGGTGAGAGAATTGGTGTTCATCAGTGTTTCATAATGCATTTAATTACTGGGAATAAAAGGCCATCTTTTCAAGTCTTTAACCAAGCCAAATTTGTCATCCAAATTGACCAGGGAAAGAAAGACAGTCCAGTGGACTTGTTGCCTCTTTGCTGTGGTTTCTGATCTGCCTATTATGGATTTACCAACAGAGCTGGTAGAATTGTGAAGGCACCACCCCAGCACTACAAGGCACCTCCATTCTGTGGTCATGGCCATCACAGGGGTTTCAAAAGATATTTCCATTGCATCTTTGTATATGTGCAAACCGTCGTCCACTTTGAGGAGTGGGTGTGCATGTTGACAGACCAGCAGTGGCAGTGCTTCCATGCCCTGCATCTCCTCCAGGATTTGCTTCGGAGTTCCTTGGTGTCTCTTCTCCTTGCAAAAAGAAAACACAGGCATAACAAAGCCTGGCTCAGCTAAGGACTTCAAAAGATGGCCCAAAGGAGCTGTTTCAGTCAATAATGAGACAAATTTCTCAGTAACTGTTTTCAGTTGTTTTAAGTGGTGCTGTAATTTATTCCAAGTACACTGAGATGTATGTCACTCTTAGGGGGTATCCTATCCCTCTCCATCAGTGACTGACCCTACGCTCACAGCGGAAGCACTGGATCAGACCATTGCTGCATTTGACACGGTGGAGGATCTGCTCAAACACTTTAACCCAGACTCCTGGCAAGAAGATCTCGAGAATTTGTACACAGACAGTGGCCACCATTATCGAGGCAGGAGCTACCATGACAGGAAGTCCAAAGGTAGGAAAAGACACTATATACATACTTTGGGGCAAGACCAGGATATTCCTTCACTCCTCACAGAAATGTCCTTTGGTGAGGTATTAGATTCTGGTGCCTGTGTTCCTGTTGGAGTCACAGGGCAAGGTGCCACCTATTAAAACCAGGGATAAGTCATTTAATCCTTAATCATTTTCTGACTGAGTAGGATCTCGCCTGAGAAATCAGACTGAAAACTGCCCATATTATGATGAATTCACAAATAAAAACATAGGTCCACGTGTAAAGGACAGATGGTTCTCAGCTTCACACTCTTAAACATTGCTTTGTGTGTAAGGTATGGGGTCCTAATTACCTGCACTATCATCCTCCTTTAAATACCCTGCTTAGGGATTGTTCTCTGTTGAGTGAGGAATAATCACTTTTTTCTCATTGTGCTTAGGGAAGCATCTGGTGCAGACACCTGTATGTGCAGCTGGTTTTTTAGGATGTGAACATCTCGCTGTTTTTCATTATGTTGGCAGGGAACAGTATTATGGTTTAACATCTTTGTCTGTAATTGAGCAAAGCACACATTTCTGGGTTATGTTTCTTCTTTCCTTCTGTTAGTTCAAATCATCCACCAAATGGTAAAGCAAAAGGATATTCAGCTAGCAGTAGAAACCCATAATGATAAAGAAACACTATTTAGAAGAGACAGTCGTGCTCTGGGGTAACCATGCACTGAAGGGCCTGATGAAATTGTCCTTTATGTGCAAGTACAGATCTAGGAGGTCTGTTAGGGTTCTCCAAGATGACAATTGCTGTAGTTTTTACAGAAGATCTGGAGTTAAATATTTTATTTGAATTCTCTTGTTAATACTGTCTTCCATTCTTGGAAATGGAGTATGTATTCATAAGCATTCTTCTTTATAACTTTAAAATTACAGTGCCCAAATCACAGTTCTGATTCTATGTAATCTACCGTTTATTTGCATCTCAAATCCCATCCCCTCTACATTAAGCATGTGCTAAGCAGGGAGAGAGGATTTTAATTCTATGTTTGTAACTTACTTGCTATCAAATGATGAGGCTTTGATCTTAAAAGGGATATATAGGCTACATCTGTATTAGGGAAAATAGTGTCGAGGAGTGTTCCCAGGCCCTGAAATCCAGTTACTATATTGCTAAATTATCAGCCTGGTCTGTGCTTAGTCTTGGCCTAGCCAAGTGTCATTCTCCCAGGTCATTGCTGGGCATGAACCAGGAGTTGGCAGAGACCACCTACCATTCCTGGTGGGTAGTTTGCATGTGGCCACCTTGTCTGGGAGAGTAAGAGATAAATGGTAGGGATGTGGGCTGTCCCATGGCTGTTGTCCTTTGTGTAGAAGAATAACCTCAGGCACATACTGTTTATTGGTAGAAGCACAGCCCAACTTGGCGTATAGTTTCCAAGACATGTTGTCCGTCTCTGTTTTTAGGCTCAGCACTTCAAAGGAATCTGCAATAAAGCCCTGAGCACCCATCCAGTGAAAACTGGACCCCTTTACTTTGTTTCGTTTTGGCACGTCAGAAATTTCAGGCAACCGCCAACAGCCCATGTTTTGTGAAAAACATCACCTAACTGCCATTGCATCACTTCTGAGATCAATTTGATCTCATTTAGGGATCTGTGAAACGCAACCTGTGTGTCCCTTATTCCCGTGCTGGATTTGGCACCGAGAGACATGTATACAAAAGAAATGAAGGGTCTGTTTTGATTTTAATAGAAGCTGATTAGAAACCTGGATCATATACTGGTTCTGCTCTCCAGATTTCATTTGATTCTCAGATTATATTTGGCCTAGTATCCCATATATTTAAATGACCACATATATATAAAATAGCATTTTCTGCTTTATTGATGCTGATCATGTAGGCTAGAGGTATCAGTCTGATCTGATAGTGCTCGGGAAATTCAGATGCATAAAGGTTTCTCCATTTAGTACAAATGTAATTCAGCTTCTTGCATAATGAAACACTGTAAAAAACATAAAAGAGTTTTCCAGTTATTATTCCCTGACTTGTTAGGAGCCCACTGGACAAAAGTACCTCACCTCAATCAAATCCTTAAAAAATTTCACTTAAGAACTTTTATTTAGTCATAAACTTCTGACAAGATTAAAGACTTGTTCTTGGGTGATGTCAGGAGTAGGGAATAGCTTTAACAAGTCCTTAAATTAGAAATGGTTGGTGGCTTTTAAACACAGACACTGTGGATCTCTGAGGAATGTTTATAGGCACTGGGATAACCTTGCAACAAAGAGAGCAGTAGATTATATCGTCATTTATTTCAGATATCTATCTGTTTCTTCCAGCTTAGGTTTTATTTTTTATCCTTAGTTAGAACAGCCCTGAGGCAGATAAGAACAATTTGATGAAATCTCTGCCTATCTTTCACAGCATTTACAGAACATGTGATATAAACGGTATAAATGAATCACTAATGATTTCGCTCCTATACAACTCTGCCATACCAAATTGTGCCACAAAATTGAGCTTAAGAGGCAGTGTTGCTGAACACCGATTCTGATAACAGGGATAGGTGATAAATGACATTTAAATGGTATGTTTTCTTAATTTGGCAATCAGTAATCTACAACGACAAGGATCAGGGTCAAGGAGATAAGAAGTACAGTATTTTAGCATAGCTGAAAACTCACAGAATCACAAAACAGATGAAGTGGAAAGGCACCTCAGGAGTTTGTCTAGTCCAACTCCCCTGCTCATGGGAGGGTCACCAATAGCAGGTTGCTCGGGACCATGTCCAGTCAGGTTTTGAACATCTCCAAGGATGGAGACCACACAACCTCTCTGGACAACCTGTGTCTGACCACCCTCCAAACAAACAAACAAAAAAAATTGGGTTTTTTTAACATTTAAAGAGGTTTTCCTATGTTACAATTTGAGTCCAGTACCTCTTGTCCTTTCAAAGCCAACTCTGACTCCATCTTCTTTACTCCCTCCCATCATGTATTTATACACATCGATATTCACATACACAGATCGATCCCTTCCTGGATACCTCCTGCAAGAACCTTAAAGATGAAGAGCGTGTTGATTAAATCTATGTGTATGATAACTCCTTTTCATCTAAAAATCTGATCTCACACCTCTACAACACTGATGCAACTCTACTGAGTTAAATGCATTTCTTTCTATTTACACTATTGAAACGAGACATTGGTATCGGGTGTGTCTCACTAATAATCATATGAACTTTGCAATTTAATTCTACATATGTTCAGTGAGGTTTGCTGTTAAACCCTCTTGTAAAAGTTAACTATAGAAGCATAGTGAAATCCAGACTGGCAGAAAAGGACAGAAAAGAAGGGAGAAGACACACATTCACATTTTCAAAATCCTTAAAGGAGAGGCCTTGTATAAGCTATAAACTACAGTGTACACCTCCTAGACGAAAATGTGGCACATAGAGGTTTCAAATAACCTTGGAAGCAGTTGTAAATATATTCAAAAAGGTTTACTAGCCATTGCTGCGTTTTTGAATATTCAGCCTTAAGATCATCCTAGACTCTTAGGGAAAAAGCAGGTCATACTAAATAAGTATATCCTTTAAAATAATTACTTTTGCCTTGCTGTAATATGTTGTGGCTGACCTCAGTGCCTTAGTAATTTGGCTACTACAAATATAAAACATCTCTAAAAGGATACTGGCTTTTAGATTATTTAATACTGTTCTTAGCAAGAACACAGGCAGATATGGAAACGAAAACAGCCATACTCTACAATTATGTTGAACTTCTAGACAAACAGGCTTCTATTCTTTTAGAGAGTCATAAGGAGCACTCAGACGTGTTTGAATCATAGAATCATTGAATTGTTTTGGTTGGAAAGGACCTTTAAGATCGAGTCCAACCATTAACCTAACACTACCAAGTCCACCACTAACCCATATCCCTAAGCACCACATCTACGTCTTTTAAATACCTCCAGGGATGGTGACTCAACCACTTGCCTGGGCAGCCTGTTTGAAGGAAACCTTTTCATCCTATAGTTTAAATTTTTGAAAGCATCAGTGTATCAGCTTGATAATATTAGAAGAGCTCCTCAGAGATACTGTTGTAAACAGTTCCAACCATCAATTAAACATTATTTAACTTTTCCCAAATGCTTGTTTACATTTATCTTTTGTTGTTCACTCTGAATTTTTACACCCCATTGAAAAAGTCTTTATAATTTAAAAAAAAAAAAACCTCTCCTGTGAAGTGGCTTGTGTACAAATGAAGAAAGAAAGGAGAAAGAAAAAGTTCACTGTTTCTCGTCATAGGAGTAGATCCAAATGTCTAGGCGATGGTACCTAGAGAAAGGGGTCATCTTTAAAAAGGAAGAGTTTGGGGTTTTGTTTTTTTTTTTCACAAATAAACATAGGAAGCAGGAACACATGTAGGTAGATACATTCTGGTAATTAACAAGACTACACATGCCTCTGAGCTCATTTTCTTTTTTTGGAAATAGTGTGCAAGAAGCCTTTGGCTATCAGAAGAAATTAATCAGGTGGGACATTCTTGCAATAACATCTGTCTGCAATGACAGCTTTGTAAGTTAAATAAATAAACAGTTGCTGGCATAGCCACACTGCTCTCTAGAAGGGGAGTAGCAAGGTGAGACCACAAGTCTTCATGGAATGTTTCTGCTGTCCGTTGCCAAATAGGTTCCCAAGATCAGGCAAGGTTCACCATGTCCTTAACAATAGTTTTTAATTGTCACTGCTTACAATGGTCTAGCAAGAAGTTAACATTTTAACTCAGGAATGTAATTACTCAGAGGTTTGCAAACAGTGGCCAATAAATTACTGCAAATGTCCATGTACTCTTCCTTGAAAGGTTCTGGGATGGCTGCCAGCAAGTTTCAGTGCACCAGACAGGGAGTGCAGGCATCACGAATGCTGAATGCCGCTCATTCACAGCAAATGTGAGTATTCCAAGTAGATGGAATACCTTCTCAAATAGCTGCTAACTTAAAGTATTCTCCGTGCTTAAAAAACAGGGTATTTCTTCCATCCTTCTTCAGTTGGGAACAAAATTGTCTGTTTCATCCAAACTACACACATTCGTTCATTTCACAATCTAATTCATATCTACATTTGTACTCTTGCCCCTCTGTGACAAATGAGATTTTCCGTTATCCTTTACATGACATTATTATTGGTCACTGCAGTGAAAGCTTTTCTTATTAAACCCTTTTATAAAATGCTAGTGAAACTTGCAGCATATTATTTATCACTGGAATAAGCTGTTCAATTCCATTGATTTCAATGAAGCTGTGTCCATTTACGACACTGATAGTTTGGCCTGCTTTTGCTTTTTGACCCGTACCACAGCTGATAATTGGTTTGCCAGTCCATAATAGGCCTATATATTGTGAACCTTGTTTCATGCGGGCAGTTACAATCCCACTGAAATCCTGATCTCTCATTCCTCTAAAATAATAGCTGCTGTACTGAGGAGGTTTATCTTGGCATTGTGATTCTGTAGTAAATGCAAATTGCAGCATCTTCTCCCCAGCTCCCGCGAGAAAGACTTGGACAGCTCCGAGAGTTTTCAGGTATATTTAACAAAGTGCTTATTGTGGTATCATTAAGCATGTGCAGTGAAACAGTGAAAACCATCAGCCGTATGTGTTGAAAACTGAAAACCACAGGGTTTGGTCAACGTTCGGTATGGAGAAGAATATTTTCATTAGTGTCACTGCATTTAAGTGATTTAACCAGTGGAAGATGTGACTGGTTATCATATGTATGGGACTGCATTTTCCAGCTCAGGTTCAACCACAGCATAGCTTCAGTCAGCTACAGCACGGCTCTGCATGTCTTTGACTGCTTGTACAGTACCTCTATTCTACCTGGCACAGTCCTAGCACAGAGCTTTATGCTAGTGGAGCATGAATGCTGGGGAGAAAGGGTTCAATACATTCACAGGTCTCTGAGAAATTATGTGCTCTATAGGAGGAATTTTTTACAGCCAAGAGTCAAAATTAAAACAGTGGCACAACAACCTTTGTTACAAACTGTAAGCCACACATGAAAAGGGATGAGAGTCAAACTAGAACTGTCCCCACTTGACACACAATACTCCAACCACACTGTAGTTCCATGCCTTGCTGATGCACAAAATATGAACAGGGGCAAGCTAACACATGCAGGCCCCTTTCGTGAGTACATCTCTTTAGCTGTCAGAAAGAGCACAAGAGTTAGAAATTTTAGCAGAATTGGCACTGGTTTGCATGCCTTTGGCAGGAGGCCCAATGGGATGTAGATTTCTGTTTGACATCCAGGGGAGGATGGTCGGTGGCTGGCAAGTCTCTGCACTCGTTCCCTGTATAATGTGGGCAAGTCCCTTCAGTGAAAGTTAGGTATTTTGACATCTTTGAGGATCTGAGCCTTATAGTCTGTCTACATACAGATGATTCTTAACATGGCCTGTCGTCAACATAGTCTGGTGCTGAGTGTCATGCTGAAATCTGGTTCCACACATCCACATTCCTTCATAACAGACCAAAATCAGACTTTTAAACCTTATTTGTCCATATGGATAGTGATGTCAATACCCTTTCAGGGAGGACAGCACACATATAGGCATCATGACAGTTAGTATCAATCATAGATTAATAGAATAATTTTGGTTACAAGGGCACTCTGTGGATCATCTCATCCAAACCTCTGCTCGGTGCAGGACCAACCTCAAAGTTAAATCAGGTTACTTAGGGCCTTCTCTAGTTAAGTTTTGAATATTTCCAACTACAGCAATTCCACAAGCTTTTGTATAACTTGTCCCAGTGTTTGACCACCCTCATGGTGATTAGTTTTTCTTTAGAGCTCACTGAAATGTCCCTTGATGCAACTTGTGATTTTTGCCCCTTGTATTTTTGCTGTGCATATCCAAGAAGAGACTGGCTTCGTCTTCCCTGGAGCCCCTTTTAGATCGCTGGAGGCACTTATTAGAACCCCCTTTAGTCTTCTTTCCAGACTAAACAAATCTGGTTCCCTCAGCTTTGCTGTGGCTGTTTTGGACCAACACCTTAACCATCATGGTCACCCTTCACTGAACACATAGTTTGTTCTAGGTAATCCTGCTCCGGCAGGGGGATTGGACTAGATGATCTTTCGAGGTCCCTTCCAGTCCCTAACATTCTGTGATTCTGTGATTCATCCTTCGCTTCTGCTGGAGGGGGCTCAAAACTGGACACGGTACTCCAGTTGCAGGTTCACAAGAGCTGAATGAAGGGGAGCATTCATCTCCCTTAACCTGCTGCCACATTCTTCCTAATGCAGGTCGGCATGCAGCCTCTGTCACTGCAAGGCAAACAGCTGACTCATGTTCAACCTACTGTCTACCAGGATGCCAAGGCTTTTCCTGCAATGCTTCTGCTTAGCCAATGTGTCCCCAGTCTGGACTGATGCATGGGGTTATTCCATGTCAGACACAGGAATTTCTATTTGTCATCACTGAAACTCATGAGGTTCTTGACAGCACATTTCTCCAGCCTGCTGAGGTCCTTCTGAAAGGCAGCCCTGCAGTACATATACAAATTTCCCTAATGTGATGTCACTGACAAACTTGCTGAGGGTTCACATCATTCCATTGTTCAGATCATTAGTGAAGATCTTTAGTAATATTGACCCCAGTGTTACCTCCAGGGGAACACTGCTAGTAACCAGCCACCAGTTGTACTTGGAATTGCTGACCATTTTACTCAAGCCTCTTGGCACTCGACACTGTCTCCCACAGCATCCTCCTAGACAAACTGGCTGCCCGGGGCTTGGATGGGTGGACTCTTCAATGGGTTAAAAACTGGCTGGATGGCCGAGCCCAGAGAGTGGTGGTGAATGGGGCAAAGTCCAGCTGGCGGCCGGTCACTAGCGGTGTTCCCCAGGGCTCAGTTCTGGGGCCGGTGCTGTTCAATATCTTTATAGATGATCTAGATGTAGGGATTGAGTGCACCCTCAGCAGATTTGCAGATGACACCAAGCTGGGTGGGGAGTGTCGATCTGCTGGAGGGTAGGAAGTCCCTACAGAGGGATTTGGACAGGTTAGATAGATGGGCCGAGACCAACGACATGAGGTTCAACAAGAACAAGTGCCGGGTCTTACACTTCGGCCACAACAACCCCATGCAGCTCTACAGGCTGGGGGAAGAGTGGTTAGAAAGTGGCCCGGTGGAAAAAGACCTGGGGGTGCTGATCGACAGCCGGCTAAACATGAGGCAGCAGTGTGCCCAGGTGGCCAAGAAGGCCAATGGCATCCTGGCCTCTATTAGGAATAGTATAGCCAGCCTGTCTAGGGAAGTGATCGTCCCTCTGTACTCAGCACTGGTGAGGCCGCATCTTGAGTACTGTGTCCAGTTCTGGGCCCCGCACTTCAAGAAAGATGTTGAGGTGTTGGAGTGAGTCCAGAGGAGGGCAACCAAGCTGGTGAAGGGTCTGGAGGGTCTGACCTACGAGGAACGGCTGAGGGAGCTGGGGTTGTTTAGCCTGGAGAAGAGGAGGCTCCGAGGTGACCTTATTGCAGTCTACAACTACCTGAAGGGAGGTTGTAGTGAAGTGGGAGTTGGCCTCTTCTCCCGGGCAACTAGCGATAGGACAAGAGGACACAGCCTCAGGCTTCGCCAGGGGAGGTTCAGGTTGGACATTAGGAAGAATTTCTTTACAGAAAGGGTTATTAGACATTGGAATGGGCTGCCCAGGGAGGTGGTGGAGTCACCATCTCTGGATGTGTTTAAGAAAAGACTGGACATGGCACTTAGTGCCATGGTCTAGTTGACAGGGTGGTGTCAGGGCAACGGTTGGACTCGATGATCCCTGAGGTCTCTTCCAACCTGGCTGATTCTGTGATTCTGTGATTCTGTGACCTTCCTATTATCTACCGAATTTGTAGTCCACCTCTCCCATTATATCTCAGCAGTTTGGCTGCAAGGATGCTCTGGATCACTGTGAAAAATCAGCAGATGCCTCTGCTGCTTTCACTGCATCCAGCAAGACAATTGTCTCATCATAGCAGACTCTCAGGTTGGTCCATCACAATTTGCCCTTGGTAAATCTGTTCTGGCTGTTCCCAGTCACCCTCTTGCCTTTCATATGCCTGGACGTTGCTTCCAGGAGGTTTTACCCCTTAATTTTACCATGGGCTGAGGTTAGGCTGACTGGTCTGCACGTGCCTGAATCCTTCTTGCCTTGCTTGTAGATGGCCTTGGCATGTGGTATAGGGAAAGTGTGGCAAGGTGGCTACCATCTCTTACGCTTCAGCTCTCGTCTGTGGCTGATGCATGAAAAAAAATGTAGTGTTCAGTTATGACAATGTTAGGGCCATGTATGAAAGTGGAACAAAGTGTTAAAAGAAACCCTAACAGACCACCTGTCTTTTTAAAATTAATCAGCGACCAGCAGCACAGATTTTCGCTCCAATCTTTAAGGCTGTCCCTTCTGAATAAGACGTGGTATTAGCTGCAGTCCCTGATTTCAGTGCTTACCTCTGATTAAGATCAATGTTTCAAAGTAAGCACATGCCATAGCACTGTGCGAAATGAGGATGGATTTAAGCATAGGATTTAAGGGGGAGGAGGGGGCAAACACTGTACCCCAACTATCCAGCTTACTGCTCCAGTACATCTTTTTATGTCTGCCTTGCCTTTAAATTGAATCTCTGATGCAGGTATTGTGTAATAATACTTTGAAGTTATTTGCATCCAGTCTACAGAACCTTTTAGTTCTAGTTTTAAATTAAGGACTCCAGTGGTTTCAGTCCTTGATAAGTAAAGCAGCAGGATTTCACACCAATCACACCAAGGCTCAGTTACATTTTAGTCACAGCAGTGAAGTGATGCATGAAACTGACTGTACTGTAAAATCTCATTGTTATATGGATAAGGAAATGTACTGGCTCCAGACAATAAAACAATCCCAAGACAGGGAAAATTGCATATCGAAGTTTTCAGCAGAGAGAGTTGTTCAGAGCAAACTGTATTCTTTCGTTAGCGGGCTGTAAACCATGGTCTAAAGCTAATTAGGCAATGGGAACTGTTCTTGAGTGTCAGTATGGTGCTACCAGAGTACAGTATACGCTGTTCACAGAAGACATTGCACACTCACCTTATCCCATCAGGTACTGGATTTCTGTAGAGCAGAGTCAAAAGAAGCGTAGGTGTTTACCTCCAGATGAATTTTTATGGAAAATGTCTTGTGTATCTCTTAAACCCTTTATTTAGTCTTTCCTCCTCTGCTTGAAGTTATTTATTTTCGTGATTTCAGCATCATTAAAATAAGAGCTTTCTGCTATTGCATTTGTCCATTTCATCCTGGACTCTGATAACTGAGATATGGCGAAGTACAGAGAATTCATATCTTAACTGATAATTCTGGGATTTGGGGTCTTGAAAACTGCTAATAAGTCAGGATCAGAATGCTTTAAGTATGATACCAAGGAGAATTCATACAATTTTTCATTGAAAAATTTCCCATAGTTTTTTCAAATATAGCTCATCATGGAAAAATACACTAAATAAAATGTGTTTTGCTACTGGTTGATTTCAGAATTCCTGAAGGAATTCATCCAGAGAAGGTTTTGAGCCCTCATTGAAAACAGCTGATTCCTTCATACTGCATAGAGAAAAAAAAAAAATCTTAATTATCTGGTTATTCCTTCCTATGCTTAGTGCAAGTCAACAGCTATCCTCAGTACTGACTCAGCTACAGCCGAAGAGACCCTGCAAAGACTTCTGAAAGTCATCAAAACTAGGCTTTTGGAGGCTAGTGAGCAAAGCCTTCCCTCCAGTGAAAGCCCTTTGCCAGGTCACCCCTTGCCATTTAAATTGAGCAGCTTAAGTACTGAAGCTAATATGTGTAACACTGTGATGGATATAATATGCTCTCTGCAGGAAAGCCCCCCCACCCTGGTCCTTTAAATGCGGGTGCTTTCCCCCTCTGCCAGTCTCATTACAAAGACTCATTTCTGTGTTGATAACACAGCAGTGATAATAGATATCAGCTCAATGCAGGAAGGAGGACTGTCGAGCCTGAGGGGAAATTTCATCTGTGATACAGCAAATTTTGTTCAGCTCCCAGACATCTTCTCCTGGACACAGATGTCAGTTCACGTGACCTGGGTCTGGGCCCTCTTTAATGGCCAGTTTGTTACTGGAAGCCTTGTTTCCTGTGTTACCTCAGCTGAATTAAGGCTGAATTAAGCCTTTGAGCCTTTTATTCTGAATCTGCCCAGAGATGCACCATCAGCAAATGCCATCCTAGTCCACAGCCAGCCTGTCCTGATAGGAGCCTGCTCATATCAGTATCCATTCCCCTGGATTGCTGCAGTGCCAGAGCATGGATGATCCAGGCTCTCCCCTCAAGAAACCTCATTTATCATGAAGGCAGAATATTTTCAGCCCTCTTCTTCCTTTGTTTAATTTTTCATTCACATCAATCGGCTGAAATGAGGAGTAGCCAGATACCTCTTTGCTATATCAGTAAGCAAAGCTGATGGCGAAGGTCCTGATGAGAATGTTTAGAGGAGTGGGAAACACTTCCCTGCGAGAAGAATTAGCCTGAGACCCTGCAATGAGAAGGGGTAGCTCTGGAGAATGACAGCAGAGAAGAAAATACCATCTGTTAAAGCAAAAAATCAATATTGTCTGGACTTCTAAGTCCTGGCTGTGGACATTCTGAGTGCATTTGTCTTCCAGTGCATGAGTATACCAGTAGCCCCATTGATTTTGTGCTTATGTCAGGAGGATGATCTATACCTCTTTTGGAGACATGCTGGCTCTCTGTAGAGAACCACTGAGATTTCATGGTGACATGTATCACAATTGCTAAAAAATCACAATTTCTCTGCTGAATTCCCGTTGACTGAGGTAACACCTTGCCAGAAAAGTGAAGCTGCTGTGATTTTCTATAATAGCACTTGTGACATTTGCGTACCCTTGCCTCTTGTATATCTGCCTTGTGAATATCTCCAGGCCAGAAGGAAAAGGTGCATGATATTTAAAAACCACAGCTTTTTCCACAGTTTACTTTGTGATGTTGACAGGGACTGAGTCACAGAAGGTATGAAGTGTCTTTGTTGGAAGTTTTCACATGCTTATAGTAAAGTGCAAGCATAGGTGCAATCAGGACCAGAGATGGTGTTGAGCTATTAAGCATGCCCACGAAAATCTGGTATGTTCACAAACACTACACCATTATCTCAGTTCTCATTTGAGCCCTTCCTATTTTCCTGATGATGTTTCTATTAGCAAATACTCTTTGGGGTGGGAACTCAACACAAGTTCACATGTCCTCCAGTCCTGAATGAATTATTGAGCTTTTGAATGCTTAGTTGGTGGACAGAATCCTAAGGAAAAGAAGAAAGCAGAAAAGGAGGGGAAAAGAAATCAGAAGACTTCCATAGAAATAAAACTCATTAAATTTGTACTTTTATCTGTGTTACAATTGTGAAAAATGTATTTATTGAAGGTTATTTTTGTTTTGTATTAGTTTTACAAGCTAAAGCTAGAAACAGCACTTAAACTCACAGTGATAGTCTGTAAGTTATTTTTATGGTTAGCTTTGCTACTTGTTTACCTGACATATCTCACAGAGATAACAGGCATTTAAACATCAACCAACTACTGGCATTCAATGAAGCTCATTATTTTTAATTGTATTTATTTGTATGCCTATTATAGTAGCATTTACCAGCTGAAATTAATATTGCTTGGATTGATTTCTCCATCTAAAAGAGAGTTATCTAGACTCTATCCATAAACAATACAGACAGGCAACTTGAGAAAGCAAGTCATGCCACCTGTCCTAAATGCCCTTGTGAGGAAAGGATGAATCACTTCCCAAAGATGTTTCTCTACTGACCACAGGAGGAGCCTTGTTTAAAGTGTTTGCCTTTTGTATGCCTGTGGTTAGGCAGAAGGAGTTATGCCCATAATAACAAAAAAAAGAGCTCATCGTCTAAGCAAGCCAGGTATAAGCAGAGGAGGGAAGAGAGTAGCAAAGGTGGAATCTCTTACCCAAGGATACAACAGATCAGTGACAAAGCAAATAAAATAACCACTCTTCAGCTTTCAGGCCAATATTTTACTGCAAGCCTTCCCTTCACCTTTATAGTCAACATGAGCTCTGCTATGGGAGTCAGCAGGAGCCGGATGAGAGCCTGGATGGCCACCTGTAATGATTTAAAATTGGTGGGTTTATGTTTATCTGTTCAGAAATCACTGCTATACTTCATGTATTTTCCAACCAGTGTCACATCACTTTGTGTTATTGACTGCCTGGGGAGTGGTATAAACTAGAGGAATGTCCCACTCAAACCTGACTAATGAAACTTATTTTGCATTGCAGTTGACCTGGACAGGTTGAATGATGATGTGAAACGTTACAGCTGCACTCCAAGAAACTACTCTGTCAACTTAAGGGAGGAACTGAAGCTGACAAATGTAGTTTTCTTCCCCCGCTGCCTTCTTGTCCAGCGCTGTGGAGGAAACTGTGGCTGCGGGACTTCAAACTGGAAATCCTGCACATGCATGTCAGGAAAAACAGTGAAAAAATATCATGAGGTATTTTCACCCTTTTTCTTTTATTTGGTACTTCTTTGGGGTATTTATTGCTTACATGGATTTTGAAGGCTCTTCTCAAAGCCATGGGTGCTGCTTACATTGTTATCATGTTATATTGATCATGCTATATCATGTTATATTATCATTATGCTTTATCATGTTATATTATCATTATCATGTTATATTATTATGCTTGTATTGTTTATCATGTTGGATCTGCAGTGCAAAAATTAGTGGGCAAAGATTACTGACTGCAGTGAAACGTCATAGGCAAAGATGCTATCATTTATGGAATCGTAGAATGTCCTGAGTTGGAAGGGATCCACAAGGATCATCAAGTCCAACTCCTGTCCCAGCATAGGACAACCCCAGAATTCACACCATGTGTCTGAGGGCATTGTCCAAATGCTTCTTGAATGCTGTCAGGCTTGGCGCCGTGACTGCTTCCCTGGGGAGCCGGTTCCAGTGGTCCACCACCCTCTGGGTAAAGAACCCTTTCCTAATATCCAACCTAAACCTCCCCAGGCATATCTTCCTGCCATTCCCTTGAGTTCTGTCACTGGTCTCCAGGGTGAAGAGGTGAACGCCTACTCCTCCACTTCCCTTTGTGAGGAAGTTGTAGACCGCAGTGAGGTCTCCCCTCAGTCTTCTCTTCAGGCTGAACAGACCCAGTGCCTTCATCCGCTCCTCATATGGCTTCCCCTCTAAACCCTTCACCATCTTTGTGGCTCTATTCTGGACACTCTCTAGTATCTTCATATCCTTTTTATACTGTGGTGCCCAAAGCTGCACACAGTACTCAAGGTGAGGCAGCAGCAGTGCAGAGTAGAGCAGGACAATCACCTCCCTCGACAGGCTAGCAATACTGTGCTTGATGTACCCCAGGATACGGTTGGCCCTCTTGGATGCCAGGGCACACTGTTGGCTCATGTTCAACTTGCCATCGACCAGAACCCCCAGATCCCTTTCCGCGGGGCTGCTCTCCAGCCTCTCATTGCCCAGTCTGTATGTACATCTAGGGTTGCCATGTCCCAGGTGCAAAATCCGGCACTTTCCCTTGTTAAACTTCATGCGGTTGGTGATCACCCACCTTTCTAATTTATCTAGGTCTCTCTGAAGGGCCTCTCTGCCCTTGGGAGTGTCAACAGCTCGTCCCAGTTTTGTGTCATCAGTGAACTTGGATAGTAGTCCTTCAAGTCCTGCATCCAAATCATTAATGAAGATATTGAAGAGCACTGGCCCCAGGATGGGTCCCTGACTAGTGAATGGTCGCCAGCCCGATGTAACCCCATTTACTATAACATTTGAGAGAGGCCAGAGTGTTTAAGTGAATGACCTCTGTGGTCGCCTCTCTTCCTGAGTTGAAGGATCTGCTTAGGCTTCCAGACAGGTTCAGGTAGCCTTAGAGTGGAGCCTAGACTTAGATGATGGCATTGCTCTTGCTGTCCATGCTAGATACCAGCTTGGTACCTCGTGGAGCAGCATTCACACCTTCCACTGCAATAAGCCATACAGAGACACACACCCATGCAGTCAACCTGCAGGAAGGCTTGATTTTAAATAAGTTTAATATTAATCTCTTTAATGCCAGAACATCGCCCAGTGATTTGCATTTGGAAGTGGTGAATGAGCAGAGTGGAAGGAGATTATATATGTGTTAGAAAGGGATGTTAACAGATATTTATGGGTAAGTTAATTTAGAAGTTGGAGAGAACTTTTGCCACCTCTCTGTGTGGATGCTACCGCAGCATCCTAGTGAACTTTGTTGCAAGAGTGAGGCTTGCATTGGACTGATTTTTCCCAGCAAAGGACTGAAACAATGTGAATGTATACACCACTGGAAATTATTATTTTTAGTAACTAAGAGACATGTGTTCCTTGAGGCATTTGACTGCACTTCCTCTTGTTTTGTGCTATATCTTTTAAACTTTTGACCATGCTTGGAAATGACAATTAAAAGTCACTTGTAAACTCTCCTCCCTTCCAGATTTATTACCTGTAGGAAGCAGCTGAATCTTTCAGCCTTAGTTTTTTTCCCATTCAACAAATTTTTAGGAAGGCAACATTTTTGCATAAGAACAAAGTCCATTATATTAATTTTTAATCTGTTCAGAACACACTTAGAGAGGAAAAAAACAAGGAAAGAGTGTTTTATATTCTTGCCTCTGAAACAGTATTTTCAGAACCAGACATGAACAATGTTCACTAACGTGAACATATCTAGGAAGGTTACTTGGTATTATCCTTTCAGTTGTCTGAAAGTAGGTAGCTGCATGCCATGCTGACTTGATTTCTGACACATATCTCTTACAAGAGCCTGATTTGCCACTTGGCTTAAGTCTCAAGTGAAAATGAACTTTATGGTCTTTAAATTTGGATGTGATGTGGTCTCCTACCATAAAGGCATTAAGTTGGGAGACCCTAGGGCTGCAATAGCAGAAGGCTGTTGAAGGTCAGACCTTTGCCTTGCTGTGAGCAATGTGGTTACTCTTTTCCAAGGTAAGAGATTTTTTGTCACAATTAACCACAGAATACAGCACACTCCACATCAGCTAAGGCTAGAGAATAGTTAATATTTTATCCATTTTTAAACAAGATGCAGGGGATGGCCCTGGAAATTACAGAGTGGACAGACTTATCTCAGTGGTAGAGAAGTTAACTGGAAAAAAAAAATAATAGATATAAAGCACGTAGATGACTATGAGCTGAAAAAATGAACTCGGAATGCCTTATGTATGAACAAATATTTGTACAGCACCACAACATTGTACAAGAATGCTAAAAGACCTGGCACCTCTTTCAGAGAGTGAACAGTCAACCAGACAAGATCAGATGTGGATCAGAAGCTAGTTAAGAGATAAAGAGCAAAGAGGTGGAAGAGATGAGCAATTTTCTACATGGGAAGTGGCTATCTGTGGGTGCCCCCAGCACGCGGACTAACTGCTATTATTTCATGTATGATCAGTCTGGAGGGAGGTGAACAGAGAGGTGGCAAAAATGACAGCTAGCACAGGAGATAACATACTTTAACAGCAGAGGAGGCTGCAAGGGATTTCAGAAGGCCTATGTAACTGCTTATAAATGCAGTTTAGAAAAGCAGCAAGAATTAGGATGAGTAGTCTCAACTATTTATTTGTGTAACACTGGGTGTGTGAGGGGAGGAAGGAGAAACAAGGGGTGGAAGTTGGACTAAAGATCAAGCAGCGAATCACCAATAAGACCTTTAGGAAAACAGTTATTTAGTGCAGTGGTGATAGGAAAAAAACAAGTGACAGTCTGCTGCAGGAAGAGAGGTGAACAGGTGATAACACAGCAGATATTATGGCCTGGGTAAATTGGTGGGATACTTAGACTGGGTTTTGACCTTTGGTTCTTAGAAGGATGCAGGCAGGAGTATATAGAAGCAGAAAACATAGATCAAGAGAGATACAGGAGAAGGTACACATCAAAAGCATTTGTAAGGAAAGTGGCTCAAAAGTTTTGGATTTCATTTAGAAAAAACTTGGAATAAGAGAGGACATAGTGAAAGATAGAACATAGTGAATAGTACCTAAAGGAAAATTAGGTCTTTCTAAATAATCTTTTCCTTAAGAAAAGATCAAGAGAGAGATTGAAAGTGAGTTATAATTACAAAAAGAAATTTGATTTTTTTTCACAGTAAATCTATATGGAATTTCGACCCTTAAATATGAGTGGTGTATAATTCAGAAGGATTCTGAGAGAACTAGAAGTAAAATATAAACTAAAGAATCCTGGGATACATCTGTATCAGAACTTAAGCCACCTATTGACAGTAGCTAGAAAAAAAATTATGCTGGTTATAAACATGTAATCAAGCACTTATTTTTTATCAAGTGTTTGGGAGCATCTGGTGCTGGGACACCAGAATATCACACTAACCAGGTATTGGTCAGAACCAGGATGTCACAACTTATGACTGTCCCAAATTAATCACTAAATTCAGGAAATTCAGTATTCACACTAATGTATCACTGCTAATATATTTCACTGCTCCTTTGTTCTCTGAAAACCTTATGAATTCAAGACAGTGTTTCAACTTTAACATTAAATGGCTTGTGTAAGTTTAAAATTAAACTTAATCCCTTACGGATAAATTAACAGCTCACTGAGCAGAAATTTAGCCAAGTGGCTCCCATTAACATGAGTGGAAGTCATGCAGATAAATTCACGTATGACATACTAAAGATGTGTCCATTAATTTTAGTCCAAAATATTTTCCACTTTATTATTATTATTAGCCACGCACAGCTAATCACTTTTATTCTTTATTCTGCTTCAACAATTAACTCTAATTTTATTTAAATGCCTGGCAGTAAAGGCACTGAGGAAGGGCCTCTCAGAATGTCAGTTTTAGAACCATGGATCTGGTTTCCTTTTTTTCAAAGCCAATTTGAAACCCACCAACATTAACCAAAAAGCCTTTAGTTGCATAACGAAGGACAGAGCTTCACACTTTATGAAATCCCCAGTGCTGTTAATTTCATTTAAAAATCTCTGCCTTCTGTCGCAGGAGAATGTAGGCCAGATTAAAACACAAGTCTCAATTATTTTGATTTCCATGCAAAAGACACCAGGAGGAAGTATAAGGTAGTGGAGCAAAGAAGGTATTTGTAGCAGCTGAAACCGAATCCCACAGACCCCAGACCGCTTCTCTTGACAGGCTGATTTTGCCTAACTGCTTCATCTGTTGAGCTCCCGGACCCACCAGAGCTACTTGTCCTGCACATGGATATGTCATAGAATCATAGAATCATAGAATCGTTTTGGTTGGAAAGGATCTTTAAGATCATCAAGTCCAACCATTAACGTAACACTACCAAGTCCACCACTAAAACATATCCCTAAGCACCACATCTACTCATCTTTTAAATACCTCCAGGGATGGTGACTCCACCATTTCCCTGGGCAGCTTGTCCCACTGCTTGATAAACCTTTCCGTGAAAAATTTTTCCTGACATCCAATCTAAACCTCCCCTAGCACAACTTGAGGCCGTTTCCTCTCGTCCTATCGCTTGTTACCTGGGAGAAGAGACTAACACCCACCTAGCTTCAACCTCCTTTCAGGTACTTGTAGACAGCAATAAGGTCTCCCCTCAGCCTCCTTTTCGCCAGACTAAACAACCCCAGTTCCCTCAACCACTCCTCATGAGACTCGTTCTCCAGACCCTTCAGCAGCTTCGTTGCCCTTCTTTGGACTCTCTCCAACACCTCAATGTCTTTCTTGTAGTGAGGGGACCAAAACTGAACACAGGATTCGAGGTGCAGCCTAACCAGTGCCAAGTACAGGGGGACA
The DNA here is from genome assembly GCF_013368605.1 of Nyctibius grandis. NCBI lineage: Eukaryota > Metazoa > Chordata > Aves > Nyctibiiformes > Nyctibiidae > Nyctibius > Nyctibius grandis. The sequence goes on from NC_090659.1 coordinate 111,109,480, forward strand.
TTCACTTCCCTAGTCCTGCTGGCCACACTATTTCTGTTACAAGCCAGGATGCTCTTGGCCTTCTTGGCCACCTGGGCACACTGCTGGCTCATATTCAGCCGGACATCGATCAACATCCCCAGGTCCTTTTCCGCCAGGCAGCTTTCCAGCCACTCTTCCCCAAGCCTGTAGCGTTGCATGGGGTTGTTGTGCCCCAAGTGCAGGACCCAACACTTGGCCTTGTTGAACCTCATACAGTTGGCTTCGGCCCATCAATCCAGCCTGTTCAGATCCCTCTGCAGAGCCTTCCTACCCTCCAGCAGATCAACCTTCCCACCCAACTTGGTGTCATCTGTGAACTTACTGAGGGTGCGCTCAATCCCCTGGTCCAGATCATCGATAAAGATATTAAAGAGAACTGGCCCCAACACTGAGCCCTGGGGAACACCACTTGTGACCAGCCACCAACTGGATTTAACTCCGTTCACCACAACTCTTTGGGTCTGGCCATCCAGTAAGATTTTTACCCAGCGAAGCGTACACCTGTCCAAGCCATGGGCAGTCAGGTTCTCCAGGAGAATGCTGCGGGAGATGGTGTGAAAGGCATTACTAAAGTCCAGGCTGACAACATCCACAGCCTTTCCCTCATCCATCAAGCGGGTCATCTTGTCATAGAAGGAGATCAGGTTAGTCAAGCAGGACCTGCTTGTTCTCAACATTAAAAATGTGACTGGAAATCACTTAAAAGTTGTCTGGCATTTCTGAGCTACCCAGTGTTTCTGGGTGAGAAAGGCAAGCAGGCAAGTTTTCCAGAAGCGATAGGCTCCTTTTTGGCTTTGTAGCCAGTGCTTTGCAGTGCTGGAGTATCTGCATGCTGGCAGCTGTGGGGACACTAATACCCAGAGTGTTTGTTGAGAAAGAGGCTTCTAGTCCAGAGAGATTTCAAGGTTATCTTCTCCTTATGCTCCTAATGTTTTTTAGTTCCCTTAGTTCCTGTTCAAAGCCTCATGCTGTACTCATCGCCGAGCGCTCCCTCCTACTGTCACAGGACTAATAGCTATCACGTGTAGCCTTTAATTTCCCCAAGCTGTGAGTGCTGCTCCAGTTCCCTGAACAGACTGTATAGCTCTTTCCTATCACAGTTGTAAGAAGTAATGCAACAGCAGGGAAAATGAGAAAATAAGAATGTCATGGTAAGGGGTATCTTTTTCTTTATTACCCTGGGAAATGCTAATAATGAGATCTTGGGTCTTTTTTATAACCTGGAAGTTTGCCATAACTTTACCAAAATACTCAGCAGTTTCCAGAAGTAAACGAGTTCATAACTTGAGTAAACAGATAGTTTTATGGGTGGGGTTTTTTTGCAGGAGTCTTGTGATGCTCTGTGGTTTTCTGTGGCTTCTGGGTTTGCTTGAGACCAGAGCTCATGGACAAATACTCATGACTTAGCACATAGTGTCACGAACCCTGCAAACCAAACAGGCTAAGTGCTGGCAGCGTCTCAAAACATCTCTCAGACACAGTCTGCCATAAGTGATACTGAGTTATGTCGCAGGGCTCCATGCAAGGGAAAGAAAAAGCAACACATGGAAATGGATGCAGCACACCTTAATCAAATGCTCACGTCTACTGCTGTCTAACTTGCTAAAGGGGAGCTGAAATGAAAGTGTGTTTTCCATTACAGTGCATTTCTTTGGAAATGCCTGGAGCTGCTCTTTAAAGAGAGGGGGGCTCTAAATCTGGAAATCACCCAGCCCAGAGGAGGTGTGGGGGAACTCAGGCCAGGACTCAATTCAGCTCAGTCTGTGGCTGTGCCATCTGCCCAGCCCAGAGGAGGTGTGGGGGAACTCAGGCCAGGACTCAATTCAGCTCAGTCTGTGGCTGTGCCATCTGCCCAGGATGCCCATACCTCAGAGAAACAAGAAATCAGTTTCCCCATTCATTGCTGTAACTGATGAGATGTGAAATGAGTTTCCATGAGGAATAAATGCACTTAAGGTAGCAACCAGAATTTGTCAGAGTGTATAAACCTCCACAAACACAGTGATGAGCATCACAGCTAGAAGGCATTTAAAGAAAAAAACAAAGGGGTGAAAGCTGACTGCATCTTTTGCATACTTGTCTGTCCTGTAAAGACTGATGCATTTTTCATTGTCTATATGATGCTTCTTTCCCCACCCCTCCCCATCCTCCCCTTTTTGAAGCATTATACCTCCATTCAAGTTTCATAGTGACTGGAGCTAGTCTGCTGACTTCACAGGACATACGTGCAATTAATTCTCAAGAACAAGGCTTAGATTAGTGTTAGGGTAGCTACTTCATAACCTCTTGCTGCCCTGAGAGAGTTAGCAGGTGCCTCAGAGTACCTACGCAATACTAGGTCTTCGCACAAGTTGCTGGGGCATAGAAACAGCTTTAACTGGACCCAACATGGTAAAGGGAGAACAAGACTGTAGGGAATATTATTGGGGAGAAAAGAATAGGGGAGCAGGGGAGAAAATAAAAAGGTGCCATGGGACTTCAGTAAGACAGAGGAGTTGTTGCAATGGAGTTAAGAAATGTAACTTAATACAATTTGGAGCTGGGGGGGCTTTTTTTTTCTTTTTTTCTTTTTTTTTGTTTTCAGAGAAATGAGAAGCAAACCTTAAGGAGGCACTTGAGAGAGCAGACAATAATTCTCACCCTTTCTTTACACAGGGAAACATAAGATAACTGGACAAAAATGATACAAATGTTATTGATACAACAAAGGAAATTTGCTAAGGGATTTAAAAGAGCTAACATCATCAAACCAATGTGCAAGGAATGTGGTCTGATTGCTGTATGTCCTGGAGTTGCTAGCAGGAGATAAAAGGTTGTTATGGTAATAAAGGCACAGAATTAACCTGACAAAAGAGTTTATGCATAGAAATATTATACAAGAAGAAGCAATGGGATTTATTTAGAATGCAAATACAAGGAAACAGAATGAGTCAGAAATGACTGCTAGGTCACAGAGAGAGCACAGAGGTGCAGAGAGAGAAAAGAGGTTCCTTTTTTGCTGGATGAAAAATGAAAGTTCTTGGGATGACATGTGGAAGTTAAGCAGGTGAGACATACTGTGACACATGTCTGGGCAGAGACACAGTTTAGGAAGGGTGAACACCTGTATCTGGTCAGTGAAAAAGCAATAGCTGGAGCTATAATGCCTGACAAGATCACCAAAAGTGAGGGTCTTGTTGATGTCAGGTATGTCAGAAACATCATACCTCTAGTGACTGTTTTACGTGTTTGAGTTTTAAGCCAATTAAAATTTTTCCCATGTTTGCTGTGTTAAAAGCAGGTGTTTCTTATTCATACAAATAAAAAAATAGAATCAATAATCCCATTTCCATTTAATAATCCCTTAGTTTGAATGCTACCGCTGATCAGCAAATGAACTCTTTTGCTGTTCCTGGTATCCTATAATTATCTCTGGTAAGACAGAATACAGCTTTCCGTCTGTGTCGTTATTTTAGGCTATGTTCCTACTAGAATAAAGGTCCTTGTGCTAAATTATGAACCACATTCCCATAATGCTTGGTTTCTTATGTTCCACACACAGTTAAACTGTGTATGACCTTTGGATTAGATAACTTTCAAAAATTGCGGAGTAAGATTTTTTATCTATATCAGAACTTGGATCTGTGTTGAATGTTATGCGCTTTTGATGCTTCCTCTTTCATGAATCTCAGACAAACATAATTTGGTTTGCATGCTAGAATGATGGTATTTTTAGATGAGCAGAAGGAGATTAGATAATGCTGCATAGCAGGATTTTAAAATGAGTTCTTCAAAGTGCAAATTTCACTATCTAAAATAGCATCCAGAGTTGCTGTCCATCCTCTGTCACTGGAATATGAAGCTAACCAGATATTTGGTAAGCCATAATCATGTTATGATTAGCTATGGTCTTCTTAAGCTAATCAGAAAAAAAAAAGAGCTGATTTTTGAGTGAGGCTTCAGATTCTATTGGGGTTTAAACTACTAGTCAAGAATTTAACAAAGAATGCCACTATTGTTCCTAATAAATAAAGTAAATGATAATAAGTAAAAAATGGCTATGAGCAACTGGACACCCTTTTTTTTAATTATTTGTAAGAAGTGTTGACTGGGTTTCCTATTACTCTTTGCTTTTTATTAAAACAGAAATCAGTCATCGTGGACTGTCATGACTAAATGTTGCCTGACTTCAAAGGTAAATGATACATGGCTAGGACTATCAGCAAATGCTGAAGGGAGTGGTTTACCTCATCTGGCTCTACCCATCTAAATCTGCAAGTCCAGCCTTTGGACTCCTTTCCTAGTTACCAGAGCTAGCCCCACCACAGGTGGGTGTTTCAGGTGAACCATTCTCTGGAGTCACGTCTTTGTTGCTGCTTCTACTGGAGAAATGCCGGGTATGGGTCAGGGTGAACAGGTTATCTCCATCTGGGTCCTTTCCCCAGCAGTCATCACCGCTCTGCTCTCCTCAGCCCCTGATCATGAAGTGCTCTTACGGATCTATTGAGATTGGAAGAGCTGCTGGGCCATCAGCCCTGACCTCCTGTGCTCCAGGAAAGCACCCTGTTTCCCCCAAAGCAAGACCCAAACTTGTACTGTATACCTTCTGGAAGGGCAGCCATTTTCTGATGTCCTCAAACAGGCTGGAAACCCCACAGTTTCTTGGAGGGCTAACTTAAACAAGTGTGCCCGAATTCCAGTTTGAGTTTTTCTGGCTTCAGCTTCCAGATACTGGTTTTTGTGATGACTTTGCTCGCTCATTTAAAGAGCCCTTCAGAAGCTGGCATCCAAATGCAATGCACAATCAATGAGCAAGATTCCTGGCAGGGAAACACATGTAAGCATTTTCTTTATATTTCATTCACCACCGCCCCCAAAGAAAATAATGCAGTGGCCACAGTCACCTCACCTTGAAACCTCTCAGATGCTCAGGCATACCTACAAACTAAAATGCCATCCAGCATACTGGTGTGCTTCTATGGAGCTATCTGCACAAGAAATGCTACAAGGGCCTGATGCCCTTTTTTGTATTAATTACTTATAAACACCAAATCCAGCTCAGAAACTAAGTCAGTCCTCTGTCTTGATGGGGTTTTTTATTGCTTTAATAGTTTTATGACCATAATTAATTCAGTGTTTGATGGGGGGGATATGGCTGTAGTTATATACTCTTTGTGAGGCAATGATCTGAACAGCTGAGGCACCACATTTTGATTAGTAGTGACAGACATGGCTCCTTTAATTTGAACCTGCAAGGTTATTCTTCTTTTTCACCCACACAAAACAAACCTTTTGAGCATTCCAGACCTTCCTCACATCCATATTTTCTTACAGCTACTGATCCCATCAATAAAGTGTCCTGAACAAAATCTCTTTGAACTGTTTTCATTAGTTCAGTAGTTCCTCATCTTTAAGGACCTGACCATGTAATGAATAAACAGCAGCTATTTTCAGAATAAAAGGTTTTCTTTCAGCTACTCTGGTCACCAGAAGTGGCCTTACTTCCTGATTCTTTTAAATTCCCTTGTATTTAGCTGAAACTAAAACTATTAAATGGAAGCTAGATGGAGAGCTTTGAACATCAGTTCTGTGATCAGCTATTAAAGCAGTCCAATTTCAGCTGTGTTCAAACACTGATTTCCTGTCTTGTCTGGGGAAGTGCCTACCAATTCATTTTTCTACTCTTATCAGCAAAGCCCATACACTATGCTCATGTTTCTTAATATAAAACACAGGGAAAATCCCCAAGCTGTCAGGAGGTCGGTTAGCTTAAATACAGCCCACATCTTTACTCTCATCCCGTTGCACGCTTCCTTTTCTCTCAATTGAAAAAAGCAGATCTACCTACCCATGATCTTGCAAAGTGCCAGTCATCTGAATTTGTCAGATTTTGATGAAAGGCTTCTTTAAATAAAGAATTTTATCATGGGTTCAGCGTCAGCAGCTGTACTTGATTTTAAAAGTATGTTTTCTTAAAAAAAACATCATTGAAGCTGCAGTATATTTTCAGCTCTGTAATAATCACAGCAACCTGATTGGGTTCAGTTCCTCTGTGTTTTGAATGGCAATGTGGTACAGTGAATTGTCCTGCTGTCCATCAGGATTTGTTGCATATATTGAGGCAGTCAATGTTTGAAGTCAATTCAAATTTATTATAATTTTGTTGCTTAAAAAAAAAATAAAATGGCATGTCTCTGCATTTCTAACAGGGGAAAGTAATTATATCTTCCCAACAAGTTAAAGCAACATGTCTGTACCTTGCTTAGGCACAGTCCTTCCTCTCAGTGTTACATAGGTTAAACATGAATTTTATCACAAAAGGAAGGACAAAATAATAGACTGTGTTCAGTGCTTATCACTTTTGTTACATCGCATGGCTTTCCTGCCCTCCAGGCATTAATGGTAGAGAACGAATGGTCTCATCCCGAAGGCTGCTCACCTGCCTGCCCCTCCCCACCCACTCTGCACAGCATCCCTGGTTAACCTTTGAGGAGGCATTCACACTTACTTTTGGGGACTTTCTAATTCTGTTCAAATTACTAATACTTGGTTGATCTAGTGTGCAGGCCCTTATTCCCTCTCCTTCCTGAGACCATCTCAATTCTTGAGATTATTCTATGGTGCTGTGATATCAAAATACAGAAAGTAGTTTGTAAAAAAAAGAGAGGATTATTAATTGAGTAACAGTATGATCTGTTAGTTAGGGGACCTGTTATTCAGGGCAGAAGTGAGGGTGTTTCTGTGGTTGAGACGCTAAAGATGTTTAGGTCCCACTTCCCGCTTGACCAGTCGCTTTGGCAGGTCATGGACAAGATGGACTTCTCTCCATCTTTTGAACAAGCAAGACAAATCTAGCTGATCTAGCAGTCACTTGGCCGAGCTAGCGTGAGTCACGACAGCCTGCCAAGAGGTGAGATGTGTTAGCTCTAGTACCTTACCCGTGCTGGTTTCTGGACTCAAGTGCTTGAGGCCACAGAAAGCAGAACCGGCCCACCTGCCTACCACCAGCTGTGGAGCTGCAGTCTTGCTTTCTGTGTCCTGCTCCCCATCAGTAAATAAGTGATTTCAAATGGGAAAGGACCATATAATGCCACTGGTAGTTTTTCTGCTGATGTGTTGCAGAGCCTTGAGCAAATCAGTTTCAGATTCTCCATCTATACAAGTTTGGCAACGATGCATATCTTTCTGTGCAATGTGCTGTGAGATTTGGGAAGAAAAATGCTGTAGGAGAGTTAAAGTGTTCTTAGTCCTAACTCATTTGTTGTAGCTAATCCAAACTAGTATTTGAGCCTCAGGGCAGAAATTGGAAATAAATATCTCTTTTGTTAAACTACTGTAGGCCCATCAACAGCAAACTAACAAAACAGCACTTCAGGAAAGATGTTGAGGTGTTGGAGCAAGTCCAGAGGAGGGCGACCAAGCTGGTGAAGGGTCTGGAGGGTCTGACCTACGAGGAACGGCTGAGGGAGCTGGGGTTGTTTAGCCTGGAGAAGAGGAGGCTCCGAGGTGACCTTATTGCAGTCTACACCTACCTGAAGGGAGGTTGTAGTGAAGTGGGAGTTGGCCTCTTCTCCCGGGCAACTAGCGATAGGACAAGAGGGCACAGCCTCAGGCTTCGCCAGGGGAGGTTCAGGTTGGACATCAGGAAGAATTTCTTTTCAGAAAGCGTTATTAGACATTGGAATGGGCTGCCCAGGGAGGTGGCGGAGTCACCATCTCTGGATGTGTTTAAGAAAAGACTGGACATGGCACTTAGTGCCATGGTCTAGTTGACAGGGTGGTGTAGGGGCAGCGGCTGGACTCGATGATCCCTGAGGTCTCTTCCAACCTGATTGATTCTGTGATTCTGTGATTCTGTGATTCTGTGATTCTGTGAAAACAGGATTTCCTCCCTTGAACCTGCACCACCATCCTAGTGGGGGTATGAGCTCTTACACAGCAACTCAACCTCCCACAGTGGGCTCACAAAGCATGCCCCTGCCAACTGCCATCCTCCTCAGCTTTTTCCAGTCCGTGGTTTACATACTTATACTATCACAGAAGATTAGATAGGATGCAATATTAGGGCTGTTTTCCACACATCCACAAGACCATTTTCAGGGAATCATAGATGAGTATAATAATACGGATTGGAAGGCAGCTCTGGGGGTCATCTAGCCCAGTGTCCCATTCAAAGCAAGGAGAATTTTGAAGTTAGATGAGGTTGCTCAGGGCCTTGTCCTGTTAATTTTTACTATCTTCAAGGTTCCTACAACCTCTCTGGGCAACCTGCTCCAGTGTTTAACCACTCTCAGTATTTTCTTCCATATAGCCAAATAGGATATCTTTTGTTGCAACTTATGTTCGTTGCCTCTTTTTCATCTTCTTTATAACCTACAACCCTCTTTTTTAGGGGTCTCAGAATTATCTTGCCTAGATATAATTTTTTCAGAAGCCTCTTATATGATGTATACTTCCCTAGGAAATAATTTTTTGTTTGTTTGTTTTTTTCACATTATTCACAGTAAATTCTTCATTAATTATTTAAATTGAGGCAGAGTTTTTTAAGATAAGCCAACAAAAGTCAGATTCCAGAGAAACTCGATGGTTTCTAGCACGTATTTTGTGCGAGCTCCATTCATCTCCTTCTGCCTCCCACAGGCATTTCATTTTTGGACCAATTCTATTGATATGTGCTTCAGAAATTTCAAATTGCATAAAAAAGTGTTCCTTGTTCTTTAGAGCAGAAATATTATACAAGTGAGAGAAGGGGCAGAGCAATTCAAATAAGTATGAGACTGCAAAGATGAGCCAAAGGAAACATACTTGATAACTCTCATGGAAAGGAGCAACTCCAGACACGGTTAGGGAACTGCACGATATAAAGATACCTGATGAGGGAAATAATCCAATCTGTCAAAGCTCCAGGACAAACAGTACAGCAGAATGTCACAGAGTGGAAAGAAAAAGCTGGAAGTAAAACAAAAATGTGTCCAAGTTAATGCTGGTCAGGGCCATTAAGGGCTGTTGGTGCCCTCAGGGCGCCGCCACTCTCATCCTCAAATCTCTAACAGTGTTTTCTAACCAATGCATTTCTGTTGATCCTCCCAGGTGCTGAAATTCGTCCCTGAGGCTGGGCATCCCAGAAGAAAAGGCAGAACCAGGAACAACATGGCCTTAGTAGATATACAGCTGGATCACCATGAGCGTTGTGATTGTATCTGCAGTTCAAGACCACCCCGGTAAAAAAATTAATAAATAAAGAAAAGAAGAAAACCAAGACACACTAATTGCAGCTTACCGGACATTTACTTTTAAACAGGATTGCTCGAAGGACCTTTCGTCACTAATCATTTGAATTTTGCCACTAGCCTGCCTTTGCAATTAGCAAAAATGATCACTGTGCTTCAGCATAGCTGTGCTGATTAGTGCCATGGCAGCTAAACAGGTATATCATAGATTTACGTATCAGCATCCAAGAATATAGGATTATGTTTATCTGTGGCTAGATTCTGAGGGTTGAGATTTTCAAAGCTCACTTACAGTCCTTAGGCACACAATGCCCACTGAAATTAAACACCAGTTGTGTAGGTATTTGTGGTAGCTGGCAATGAAATAGCGCTGTGTTTCTGTTACTCACTAGTTCCTACACTCAAATTCTGCTGCCATTTCTACCTGCTCGGCTCTCCTGACAGTCAGTAGGGTTTTGTGGGTATAAATGAAGAGAGAATTTGAGCCTATGTGAGTGTAAAATGGTTTGTCCCACTCTGAGAGGGAACTTCCCAGCATTCCGGCCCAACAGGGTGAGATATAATGAAGAAAATCCATCACTACATGAAATAACACACCAGTAAAGTCAAATCTCACTGTTTGTACTCGAGCAAATCGTGTGCTGAAATTAGTAGATGCTTTGCATAAGCAGGGACGCTGGTGGGGGTCGGGGGGGCGGAGGCTGGTACTTTTTCTGTGGTGACTCCACAGGAGCCATCACCAAGGCACTTCTGCAAGAGGGGCTCCCACCATGTCCCCAGGTGAATCCCTGTGGGCTGGGGCTGATTCTGGTCTCTACCAGTCCTGGACTGGACTCCTGCCCCTTGCCCAAAGCTGCCTGCAGTTGCCCAGAAGGAGCCACCTCTACATGAAAAGGGAGAGACAACCCTCCCCTTGTATGCTCCTCGCTGCAGTTCGAGGAGTGCTGTGTTTCCCCACACAGGCGATGAAGATAGGGCACTTGTTTGTCGAAAATATTGATTTATTTTGCAGTTGTGTTACTGGGAAACAAAACTGCTTGAGATTTAATTATCGTTATTTGGTTTGGGGTTTGTTTGTTTGTTTTAAATATGTATTATTATAGCTTTATCATATATGCATTAATCTTAGTTATCTGAGGTTAGTTGTCTCATTTCAGCTCTGTGTATTGCCATGGTTAAACTGTTGACAGTGAATTTCTTCTTAATTGCATTTTGCTGAGACATATTAACTCATTAAGCAATGTCTGTCTGTCATGGAAAACGTGCATCATTTATTAACTTCCAGAAGAATATTATTAAACACCACCTCATAATAAAATAAGCACTTTAAAAGCTACAGCATAGCTTCCTATGCCTTTTAAAATATTATGAAAGTGCTCTAGCTGAAAAAGGAAAAAATAATCCTTCCAAGCTAGCTTTAAGGGTTTTTAAATGCTGCTCCAAAAGTGTAAAATGCAGGCAGATTTAAGTTTGGCAAAGAATTGGAGTTTTGATCATGAATGTAACAGAGGGAATGGGGTGGCATGTTTAATGGCTGAGGTTTTATATTTAATAGCAGATGTAGGCTGCATCAATTCGTCTTGTTTGTGTTGCCTTTTGTGTTTCTGTCTCCCTGAAAGAGTGAAGTAGTTTGACAATAGTGCATTATAATTAGTGGAAACTGCCATGTGCTATAATATAATGTTGAGAACCTTCAAGCCAGTATGTTTTAGCAATCTACAATTTTGTTACAAAAGTGCCCTAGTGTTCTGACTTACCGTCTTTATCAGCTCAAGCATTTTGTAAGTGTTCTTTTATAATTTTAGCAAAACTTCTAGCAAAACTTTACTGAAACTTCCCTTAGAAATGTTGTGTTTCTTTCTTTCCTGTACTTTAACCTTTGAGATTCAAAAAGTGTGGGGTCTTTATTATTTGTATTAATTTTTCCTCTCTGGCTCCCAGATGTCTTGTTTAAAAATGCTCCTGAATGCTGACTTGGGAAGTGATTCATCATTTTAAAGCAATCCACATTAAAAGAACAGCACTGTAACCAAAGAGTGCCAGCTTCGTTTCGTAGTTCAGGACTGTTTAAAGAAGACTTAATTCTTTTTCTGTCTCTAGCTTAATAGCAAGATTGACCCAACCCTTCCATAATTTTTAGCTAATTTTGGAAGAAATTTGCATGCGAGACCTTGGAAGTACTGATTGGTTTTGAGACAGTGCACTCCAATGTATATTCCTGACTGAATTATGCCCAAATTATGCCTTAGCACTTTGGCCTCATAGTTAGCACTGCTTGTAGGAAACATCTGTTTCATATGGCTTTGTGCTTTGAGTGGTCCTTTTAATTCCTACCTCCCAGGGTAAAATGTGCACCAGGCTTCCACGGCGCTTAGCGTCTCCCACGGCGCTTAGCGTCTCCCACACATTTCTGCCTCCTCGCCCAGTCTCCACCCCAACAGCCATGTGTTGGGAGGGGTAGTTACAACTCCTAATTTGGGGGATCCAGCCTTGTCTGGGAGCCTGAATTACTGCTACAGGCAATTGGGAGAGAGAGGCTCTTCCAAAGTGTGCCTTAGCCCCCAGCTTGAAATCACCCAGTGTGGGAGCTTTTCTTTCTCTCTTTTGCCTATGTAGAAAGATCAGAAATCTGATTTGGGCATCTAAGTGAGGTACACAAAGGTAGCTGGTATGAATACTCATTTTAAAGACTGAACAGCTAGTAGTTTAGCTAACTGAATTAGATGCAGGCAGCAGTGGATGCCAGGGTCCAGCAGAAACATTCAGCTGTAAAGTAAAAAGAGATTGGTATAATAGGGATTATCCTCTTGCTTAATGTTGGGTTTACTTTCTTAAATATAGGCTAAACTTGTCACTAAATTTAAAGTATTACTCCTGGGACACTTAATAATCAATGGAACCATTCAGGGCTTCTTGCTGCTGTCTGCCCTGCACACAGCATGCTCCCGGCCAGTGCAGGAGAGTCAAGGATGGGCCTTGTGTTGCAGGTGGGGGGTGATAACATACAGGTGAACTAAGAAAAACTCCCATAAAACGGAGCCCCGAGCTGCAATGACCCTGGTGAAACCAAATGCCAGCAAAACTTTTCCTTTTTATTTATTAGCAGAAATTGCAGAGATGTTTTTCCATACCTGTATTTTCTCTTTTGCCTATGTAATAATCGTTATGTTGTTTACATACTATTTTAACTTAAAAAGCAAAGCTATTAAAAAACCTAATCTGGTTCATTTTTATTGGTGGAATTGGAACCCCACAAAATAAATAACATTTTCAAAGGAAATTCAGAAAGATTCCTAATTTCAAACCACTCGCTAGCTTTTTATTTACTGTATTCTTCTGGGATAGGGCCTACTTTCTCTCAAGTGCAATCTATATATATTTTTTTTGTTATCTCAGTTAAATGCAGCTTTCCTAGCAGTATTTTTTACTTTATGCAGTATGTAATGTGTCTTATCTTGATGAAAAAATAAATACTGCTTTTGAAAGAAGATACTCTGAGTGGTTATTCCGAATTGAGATGAAGTAAAACCCATGATTTATCGGAAGACATTTCCACAACAGGACGCCATCCATGGTAGCTCTCCTTGTGAATCTTAGCAGTCATTCCCAGGAGCATCAGGGAAGTACCAAAGTGCAGTTTTGCGGCAATTGAGTTTGAACCCCCAAGCTGGAAGAGCTGACAGCTTCCTTGCGGAGCAGCAGCAGCGTGACAGCAGCACAGCATTTGTGATAGCTGGATTAGGGTGCTCCCAGGGATTTGATGCTGGTCTCATCCCCCGTGGGCTTGGCTTGACTCCAGCAGAGATGTCCTCACTTGTCCTACTGAAGCTGCTCCTTACTGGCAAAGGAAGCTCCCGCTGAAGCTCCACGTCTCACCTGAACCAGGGCAGAGCTAAGAATCCATTTGCTGTTACGGGGCAGCTGGAGGAACCTAAAGCCTCTCAAGTTGGGGAAATTTAATCTACCCTTGTGAGTTCGGGCGTTTCCCCCAGTTTTGGCAGAAGCAAATTTTGTTGTGTTGCATCTGGAACATAACTTTCATAGCTTTGATAACTAACTTTCAATTTAAGGTTCTTGTGTTAAGCTAAAGCTGCCTTAGGCCTTCACTGGATCTTCGACTGAATAAGAACATGAAATTTTTGCCAGATTAATTCTTCTCTTAGCTAGGCACCCTGTGTGATAGGGGAAGTACAGATAGCATATAGTCCAGGGACCCAGCTTGCAGCCGGTCCTCATGCATGTGCACCTTGTTCTGTACAAGGTAATGCCACCGACCTGGCACAGTCAGCCATTCAGATGAGTGTATTTATCCCCTTTGATTTGATCCTTGTTACTCAGGGAAAGAATTCATATATCTTTTCTTTTTTTTGAAAAAAAAAAAGGCAGTCAGAAGAGACATTTTCTAACAAAGGAAGCAGTTCTTTTGTGTACAGTGAACCAGGACGTATTTAATGGGTGGAGGAGACATTTTTTGCCCTTCAGAAATGGACTGAATACACTGTGTAGACAGCAGCTCAGCAATTGCTAAGTGTTCAAGGATGGCATAAAGCTCCTCCCATCTGGCATCACTGTGTACCTATATAACTAATGGCTAGCTGACACTATCAGTTTGTCCTTGTGCTCACGAGTGAAAGCTTTTCTAAATCTGTAACGTGAAAAGTAGCTCTGTGTCTCTTCAGCTGAAAAAGTATATGGTTCCTGGGGTCATTCAGGAACTCATCATTACCCTTTTTTAAAAATAATGTGGTTTTTAAACATTCTTCTTCCTATTTTTGAAGAACACAGAGTCTTCTTCTAGCTGATTTTAAGATCTGCAACTGCTGTAAAAATACTTCCCTGCAAATTCATTTAAGATTTCCCTTTCTCTTTTCTTGAGTGCATTGCCCAGTCACACTGCTGTAATGAGAATTCAACAGATGTCCAATTTGTACTTATTCTCCGAGGGACTCCAGTGCAGCAGCTAATGAAAATGCAAAAATTAGTATTCTGGTCTCCAATTCTAGGAGCTTTAACTTTGTTTATTGATAGTCTTCGTCAAATATGCTGAAATACATACATTCATAATTTATTTGGTCATTCATTGACGGGCCTTGAAAATCCATCTTAAGTGTTTAAAGTGCAAATTCAATTTTGCATTTCTTTTCAAAGATTTCTTCAAGAAATGGGATTTCCAAACCAGCAAACATTCTGCCATGAATAGTAGGAAGGAAGTATTCTAGGTTTTAGACTATCTTAAAATTGATTTAAGACTTGGTCTGAAATTCCTATATGGGTAGCAAAAATGATATTTCAAAACTGAATTTACAAAACCTGATTTTTGAAACTGAGTTTCAAAACCTCATTTATATATGACTTATAGAAAGTTGCTGTGGCACTGACATGCTTTAATAAAAATGAAACTAGTTATATAGTAACAGTTACTGTATTAGATTCTCCAGTTTCAAGCTGACAAAGGATTTCTGCTTCAGTTAAAAGAATTTCCATTTCAGAACCGGTATGAAGAGAACAGGATAAAAAGGACTGGGTACCTTTCAAATATTTTGATATAAAGGGTGATGACAAAAGAAAAAAACCTTAACTTTTATTCATTGCATTTTATTAGGTAAGTAATAAGAGCAGACATCTTAACCTTTTTGTTCTGTGTTTGAGTGCCCCCCCATCTCAAGTAGTGGGGGCACTGAGATGAGCTCTCTCAGCTCAGTCTGAAATCAACTTACCCTCTCCGAGATGAAGGTGATCTGGAGAACCACGCTTCATATCAATACAATTCTGTCAAATCTTTCTATCCACTGTCATAGTCATAGCCTTTTACCAAAGAATAAACAAATCAATTTGGTTTGGTAGTATGGTATTTCCATTTGTACCCAGTATATGAAGAAACAGGATTCCCTCCCCAAAAATGAAAAACTATTATGCGTTGAAGAACCACAGACTGGCTGAGGTGGGAAGGGACCTCTGAAGATGTTCTTGTCCAGCCCTCTACTCAAAGCAGGGTCACCTATGGCAGGTTGCTCAGTCATGTCCAGTCAGGTTTTGAATTTCTCCAAGGACAGAGACTCCACTCTATTACTAGACTTTATTTGGTGCAAGGAGGAGGCATTAGTTTGTTTTGACAGCTGTGTAGAAACAAGAGACAGAGAAAAGTCTGACAAAGTCTTGGACCTCCACTGAGGACCGTGGCTCAGGGAAGACTCTCCAGTCCTGGTGACCAGGCCCTCCTCCCTGCCAAGGTAGGCAGGATTTCGAGCTCCTAGCCTCACACTTACCCAACAGTATCAGCAGTATGATAATTCAAGGACCAGATGGAGTCACGTATCAGGTGGTGTGGGGAGAAGGGCCAAACATCTCTGCAGGAGGATTTTTCCCCCCAAGTTGTAGTAAATGTCTGGTTCATTAATAACACAGATGTAACTTGTTAGCATACATGACTAAAGGCTTGTCCCCACACACAAGAAGGAGCAGGGGAGCACACCGTCATGGGAGGGAGCTCCAGTCACCTCATCAGACCAATGAAACCCTCAATCCCCTCACCACCAGGCTACCCTGGGGAGCCTCAGCCCATGGGCTAGGGGACACCTATCTTCAGCAGCCAACAGGAGAGGGTACCCATCACCACACAGACTGAGGGGTGGTCACTGCCAGGAGCATGGAAGGGCAGGGGAAGGGTATTTCGAGATTTCAAGATTGCACATGACTTATTATGGGATGTTCTGGGAAGGATGGGGAAAGGAAGGATCAAGGTGGTTTGGGGAGGAGCGCATGAGAAAACAGGGACAAGGGGAAGAAAGGGGCCACTCATGTGCAAGAAGGGGCTGGTCAGTGCATCTGCCTGGCTGTGCCCTGTGTGTGGCCGGCGCAGTCTGTCCTGGCCTCTCGCTAAACTCCGTTTCTAGCCATTTTGGGTGAGGGGCTCTGTCCTGTGTGCAGGGATGGGG
Source organism: Nyctibius grandis (assembly GCF_013368605.1). Taxonomy (NCBI): domain Eukaryota; kingdom Metazoa; phylum Chordata; class Aves; order Nyctibiiformes; family Nyctibiidae; genus Nyctibius; species Nyctibius grandis. Next base: position 111,125,645 of record NC_090659.1, read on the forward strand.
GGCTGGGGGGGAGTGTCTCAGTGACAGCCCTGGGTTGGGAATGGAGGCTGGAGGCCTGTGTGTCCCCAGTGCCATGACTGGAGAGACTGAGTTGGCTGCTGGAGGGACCAGAAGGTCCAGGCTAACTGCCCAAGAGACTGTGGGGTCTGGGGGTCAACGGAGACCCACCTGGATGTGAGTGTGTGTGTGTCTATGGGAACACATGCTCGGCCCTGCTGCTGGCTGAATGTGGGTGCACGGAGCTGCGGCAGCCTTGGCTCCATCAGGCCATCAGACTCAGCATCTGCTAATACCATTCAGCAAACCATCACAGAGGAATCTTTCATAAATTGTGAAAAGATTGGAGACTGCAGCATTTTGCACTTCCAGATAGATTTTCTCATTAAGTCATAGGAAGGCAAATTGTCCAGCTTTACTGGAATATACAGACTGGGCTGCAGCACAGCCCCCAGAGCACCCTCCTGAACTCGGAGAGCACCTGATGTAAAAGGGGCCTTCATTAAACTGTTCTGATACCCGACAGATGGCATTCATTGCAACCTTTACTTCAAAATACCAACCCTTGGATTCTCTTGCTAATTTATTTCAAAAGGTCAGGCAAGGATTTGTGTGCCCTCGAGGAATCGATTGCTTTATAGCAAGCTGCAGTTTCAGTATTCAAATAACCCCACATAGGCAAAATGCTGCAATTTTCCCAGTTAAACTGTATCTGAACACCAATTACACAACTGATTATTAAATGAAGATAAGCCATGTAGGCTTCAATGAAGAAGACTAATTGTTTTTTTCAATTAAAATGAAGACACTTGGGTCCAAATTAAGACCCAGACAAGAAAAGGTAAGCAAATCAGTTTCACTGAGAAATGCAGCTACTGCATACCTGAAATCTTCAGGACTGAACAATGCAGGCTAAGTCAGCAATTTTAATAATTAAAATGGAAGTATCCCTTAAAAAGCCCTTCCACATAAAGCTAATTCAAGGAGCAAAAGAAAACTAGTCCCTGCATTTTAATATCACTAGATGATTGCACTGTGCTCTGGCCAGCATCAAGTGCTTTTTATTTTACCTGAGTATATAAGTTCTTTTGCCTGACAAGCATTTTAACAAGCTATGCAACTTTTACCAAATACTAAACTGCTGTTCTTTGCCCTTCACAGCAGCGCTTATTGAAAAACAGAGACCAGAGTACTCCTTGCATAGAGCCGAGCTCACATGGACATGCAAATATCTACATTAAAAAAAATCCACCACAACCATGTTTAGAATGGTTTGTATATGTGCTGAGGGAGTTTTCTTGTTGCTGGCATGTGTTTAAAGACAACAATTTGCTTTTAGACTCCAAAATGCAATGTTGTGTATTCATGTAGGACCCTACTGAATAATCAAGTGGCTACAAGTTGGCAAAGTGATAACCCACCTATAAACTATGTTTGTGAGGCATCTGCTAAGTGAACTGTTACTCCCATTGACACCTCCTGCCTTTTCCACTGCATGACCCTCTAAACTATAGTGTCTGATACCCAGTGATGCTGGCCTTCAAGGACATACAAGTATACACTCTACAACTGCTTTGACCAAAGAAGCTACCTGACATTTATTTAACTTTTCAAAGTGAAGGCTGACACACAATATTGTTATTTGCTCTCTGTTAAACCTGTGTAAACTATATGATTATGTGGATGCAGCTAAAATAGGCAAAAAGTTGCCTATAGATAAATGCTGGAAATTTAAAAAGACCATACTAAGGCCTTTAACTTGGAGAAAATTCATGGAGACTGCATGCTCCAGGAAAACCAAATTATCTGGGTGGTCCTTGAAAACTGCCAAGGACCTTATGAACTTTCCTGAGTGTAGAGGACCTGATACAGTACTGAATAACTGAGAAACTTGCTGTACAATAGTGAATGATATATTACACTGAACTTGTGTGGTTTTTTTCTAGTCTCAGGAAGTTTTCTGAGTAATTTAGTTAACTGCATTTGGTTCCAAGCAGTTGCTCCTCCTCCATTTAATCCAAAATGGAACAACCCTCTGATCAAATGCATCTTGCTAATATATCTGTGTATGTATAAATACGTCCATGTATGCATATATATATGTAGTTTTTCATATACATGTATATAACCTTTTCCATAACTCCAAGTTAAAAAAAGGCAGGAAAAACTTTAAATCCTACTCCATCAAGATAAAATCCATCAGCAGACAGAGAGTAATATTATTCTTACACTACAGCTAAATTTTCTGTCTTTCTTTGAAAATCACTGAAGGCTTTTAATACAAGTACTGTGCAAGACCCTCTCATTTTTATCCCAGTCTTCCTTTTCCAGGCTTCCATTGCTCAGACAGGAAATTTTGAGCAGTCTGCTCAGTGCTAACGCAGTTACCGAAGGTTGTTAGTCATAGTTCATTGAAACTCTTCAGCTGAATTTCTTTTTATGAATTTTGCAGTTTTACTTCTTCTGCACAAGTCTTGAAAGATTGCTAATAGCCATGCTTTGTCTTTTGGGTGTTTAAATCTACAAGACATCAAAGAAATGTGCCTTTGATAGAGAAATTCAGTGATCAGAAAAGAGGAAATGCTACATATACCTCTGCCAATGTCTTTGAATTAGGCATTGCTGTTGGCCTCAGACATATTAGAAGAACCCAGAGGTCTTACTGTCTCAAGATACTAGCAAAGCCTGAAGATCTTAGGGAAATTATGAACTGCCTGAAAGCTGAAACATCTTCCTTACCTCATTTCACCCACAAGGGGCAATGCCTTGAGCTGTACTTCCTTAAAAACCTTCCAGCATTATCATTTTCATCTAAGGTGATAACTAGTCTTAGGTTCGTATACATATGGGCCACAACCTACGCAGAGAACACTTGGAACAGTTATCTAATATATACTACATCAGCCTTCACTTAACAGAATGGGAAAAGACACACAGAGGATGAATGATGAACATGAACCTTTCTTCTAAAAGCAGCAAGAAGATTAGTCTGACCTCAAGAATCTTTGCTTCAGTTTGATATTGTGATTGTGCATTACTTATTAGTTATTAGCACTGGAAAATTAACTGGATTTTTGGCCTGGAAACCTAGCAATGTTGATATGTCTGACAAGACAGAGGACTCCTCTAACTAAATGCACATCTCTGGCCCAGCCTACATCCCCTGAGAGTCATAGGAGAGAAAATGGTCCATGGAGGGCAACTTCCCTGACCATAACACAAGCATCTAAACCAGGTCAGGGAAGGAGAACAGAGAGGAACAAGCGCTCCCTTGACAAGATTGCCCAACAGCCCGTTTCAATGCAAGTGCTACAGCTGACCTGTCCCAGGTTCAGTTCCTGATACATACAGCTAATTAGCTACCACAAGGAGTAGGGACTGGTGAGGGAGGGAGGGACTGAGGGAGATCAGCTCATACAAGGTAATACAGAAGGGTTAGTTTAAGTCTTGCTTTTGTTAAAGGTTGAAGGCTGGTCCCAGTAGACACATCTTTAGATGGAAAGCTGAATAATTGGGCTGAGGAGTCACCAGTAACTAAACACACCACTCCCTGGGCTTTGAAGAAAGGTCATCTAGATTTACTGCTCCTGCTTGATTATGTAAAGATTCCCCACCTCTTCCTAGGTTTGAACTTAAACATGATGTTAAATACAGTTATACATGTTAATCATGGTCTTAATACAGCATTTATAAGACCAGAATGCAGAGATACTGGCACGCTTTGTAGACGGTAAGGTAAATTTAAGCAAAAGAACACTATTGCATTGCAAATAATTATTTTTTTCTTCAATGAAGAAAATGAGTGATACAATGCTATTTATTCACACTGCCTATTCCAAGGCAGTGTTTGCCAACTATACTGACTACAATGTTTACATCATCCATTACTTCATGCTAAAATCTGGTGAAACTAAAAATAAATGATAGATCGCTGCAAAGTCCTCTTCCTTGTCTATTGGCAAACAATACTCTCCATTCACTTCGCAATGGCAGGATGCAATTTAACAAAAAAGTCATGAAAACTGCAGAAAACGTAAACTTCCTGTCTATTAATTCTGAACTGTTAGGACTGGCTGAAGCAATGGGCAGTTATAAAGTACATTCCAACTAATAACAGGAACACTCACTTCCCGTAAAAGAATTATTACAAGAGAATGTACAAGTGGCTGGGAAACCTACCATGCCCAAATTTTTTTTTAATTCAGCTGAAATGGATGGAGTGATGCAGAGGAAACTACATGAGTTCCCCTTTCCTCCGGGATGGATGGCAGACGGATTTATCATGCTTGTAGAGTACTAATTCTTTTCAGGCATACAACATCATATATCATGTCATTCGTGGCATGGATCATTACAATTGTTTCTAGAGATTGTTCTACAGCAAAACCCCAGCTCCCAAGCTTAGTTGGCGTATATGCTCACAACTCAGATCTTGGTATTTCTAACTGTTATTTGTAATCCAACACAACTGTTTTGCTCCACTTTTTTTCAGGTACCTCCATTTCAGGCAGTGTTCAGAAGCAAGATTTCATTTCACCCCATCTCCATATTTTTTTTCCCCAGCTGGATTCATAAGTTAACTGATTCTGGTCCACAAATAAACAATTATTCTTTCTGTTGTAGTCCTGCTGATTATTTTACATTGGAACTTGAATGCAATAAAGGTGTTTTGGTAAAATGACAGGGAAAACCTCTCTCTGTGCAATTCAGAACAGCCATGCTTCACGTAAGCCAAAGTTTTCAGCTTGTGCTGAGTACTTATTTACATGCACCGGTGTGATATCACCACAAGCTAGAAAAACAGTCTAAGTGCCCGCATCCAAAAATGAATACAAATCAGGGTTTCAGTTTCCCTGGCTTTCCTGATGTATGATATTAGCTGGAAAAATAGTGAAACTTTGAAACTGTTGTGATACCCTCCTCACAAATATTTATATTCTGCAGAGGTTTTCCTGAGAAGATAAAGATAAAATCTCACCCAAAACCATTTGTCTGAGAAAAACAGCTGAATTTTAAACAGGTTCATTTCCAGCCTGTGTACAGCAGGTGATTTGCAAGCCCCGATCACATCTACTGTCCCTGCAGTGACCTTGGTCAGTCAAACCTCATTGGCATTGGCCAGTGTTCACTCATGAGCAACGGTTGCCAATAAAAACTGCTGGAAAAGATTGAACTGCAGAGCGCTCAGGGAAACTGTAGATATTGCAGATGTAATGACAGAAAGCTAGCACTCACAAGATTCTGATTTTTTTTTAAGTGAAATAGAAGTTCTGATTCTAGTTTCAGAAAATTTATATATATATATATATATATAAAAAATACACACACACACATGTATATATATATATATATATATTGCAAACTGCAAGAAGTTCAACAAGGCCAAGTGCAAGGTCCTGCATGTGGGTCGGGGCAATCCCAAGCACAAATACAGGCTGGGCAGAGAATGGATTGAGAGCAGCCCTGAGGAGAAGGACTTGAAGGTGATGGTTGACAAGAAGCTCAACATGAGCCAGCAATGTGCGCTTGCAGCCCAGAAGGCCAACCATATCCTGGGCTGCATCAAAAGCAGTGTGGCCAGCAGGTTGAGGGAGGTGATTCTGCCCATCTGCTCCACTCTTGTGAGACCCCACCTGAAGTACTGCATCCAGCTCTGGGGCCCCCAACATAAGAAGTACATGGAGCTGTTGGAGCAAGTCCAGAGGAGGGCCACGAAGATGATGAGAGGGCTGGAGCACCTCTCCTATGAAGACAGGCTGAGAGAGTTGGGGCTCTTCAGCCTGGAGAAGAGAAGGCTCCAGGGAGACCTCATAGCAGCCTTCCAGTACCTGAAGGGGCCTACACGAAAGCTGGAGAGGGGCTTTTTACAAGGGCACGTAGTGACAGAACGAGGGGGAATGGTTTTAAACTGAAAGAGGGTAGATTTAGATTAGATATTAGGAATAAATTCTTGACTGTGAGGGTAGTGAGACACTGGCACAGGTTGCCCAGAGAAGTTGTGGCTGCCCCCTCCCTGTCAGTGCTTAAGGCCAGGTTGGATGAGGCTTTGAGGCACCTGGTCTAGTGGAAGGTGTCCTTACCTGTGACAGAGGGGTTGGAACTAGATGATCTTTAAGGTCCCTTCCAACCCAAACCATTCTATGATTATATATATATATATTTATGTGGAAGCTGTCTAGTCTAGCTCATTCCAAATTCCCAGTCACATTAATGGACAAAATGGATATTGAAAAACACCTTTGAAAATCTGTATTTTTGTAGACTCCTGTTATGTTAATTTACTTAATGTTGGACCCACTGGAGTGTGTGATGCGTCACTACAAAGCCCAAAGAAATAATTCAGCAGCATAACATGGAGAAGATAAGCAATATGAATTTGAGAAGAGATATTAGGTTGAGGGAACCCATGATGCATTAAGCCTGATGGGAAATGTGTAAAGACCAAAAGCTGTGATGATTAACTCCCCATGACATTCAGGTATCACAGAGGGTAGAATTGATCTTATTAGTTGAGGAATGGGTCAAGTAGCATGTTATAAATTATCCTTTTGCCCTCTCAGAAGTCTTCTCTGTGCTTCTTACTGTGCTAAAGAAATCCTAGATTGCAGAGAAACAAATGCTAGAAGCCTTGCAGGAATTAAGGTGCGAAAGAGTTACTGTGGCATCTTGTTTCTAACGCTATATTTCTTAGCAACACTGGCAGCATGATAGAGAAGATAGCGTTTAATTTAGTGCTGCTTTCAAACTGTAGAGAAACTCTGGGTTAATTTTGTTTTGATCCAGTAAACAGAGACAGTTTCTAAACCTTAAAACCAGTTTGTGCTATAGTTTATTTCTCAAAACTTTTTTTTTGATTGTACACATTGTGTCGTAAGTGAGCTTAAAAATAATACCTGTGCAATTTTTGAGACAGAAAACAACATTAGCCAGAAAGACCACTTGCAAGAACTGTTCCTCATTGAGGTAGAAATAGAAATACTGTATTTATATACAGAATATATAAAGCATCAAGGTTCTGCAGTTAAAAAGATTTTGGATTTGAGGTATAGCTTTAAAGAAAAAGAGAAGTGCCAGAGGGGTAGAGGATCCAAAAGCCGGAAGCTGAGAAGAAATTCATCATAAGATGGAAAACAGGTTAAGTTGAGTGCTGTTCATTCTGGTTTGGTTTCATGGAACTGAGCATGTCTAGAGGCTACAGCTTCAATCTCTGAATCTTGTTTATGACTGAAATTCAGCAAAGCTTGTGTGTGCATGCTTAAGTTAATTTCTTGAAGGTAATGAGGTTTGGTAGCAGACTTAGGACAGTCTGTGCTTCATCCATAGGACAGTCTGTGCTTCATCCAAAATGCTAAGTTCCACTATCTTTGATATCACTGTAGTGGACGTTAGTCTCATCCGCTTCACCTCTACTGTTGTTAACATTTACATAGTCATGCAGTGATCTAGATCATGGACGTATCTGGATGAAAATTAAAAAAAAAACAAAACATAACAGAAGCAGCTCTCTGAGCTGGTAGGAAAAGCTGGCTGAGAGAATGCAGGACCACCACGTTCTCTGATAGAATTGTTCAACTTTGTATTCTTGCATTTGGAAGTAAATTCTTTATCATAAATTTGTCAATTTTAATAATTAATTGTTTTAGCTAACTTAGCTCAAGGTTATTTTTTACTGTTTACAGAAGGAAGGAAGGGAGGGAGGGAAGAAAGAAAGTTGGTTAGAGGGAGAGGGACACACGTTTCAAAAAAAATCCAATGCCTAAGAAAAGAGCTGCAACTGCATGAACATGCAATTGCATGGAATTGCAATGGCACAAAGAGAGACAATTTTGAACTGTAAAAATCCAGCAAGTTGAAAAAAGTAAGTTTTCAGAAAATGGTCAATCTGGCTTTAATACCCTTTTGATTACAGCTTTGTGATCCAAACAATACCACCTGCCATGAGGAACAGCCAGACCAGGCATTAGTGTTATTAATAAAATGTGATTTTTTTTTCCTGCTTTAGTGTTCATAGTGAACCATGTAGGCATTTAAATGTGTAATTAAATGTTACCTGCCACCCCTGCTGGCTGCACTGTAAATAGTGCCAATTTTTCAACAAATTTTCTTTGAGTAATGCTGTGCTGCAGTCAGCAAATGATTCTTAAAGCTCTGCAGTCAGAAGAAATATGCTGTGAGTTTTACACAGTCTTTAAAAGAGGTAGAAACTTTAACCACCTTATTAGCTGTCAAAAGTATACATTACCACTTTGGATTTAGAGGCAGGACTCTGAACAGCTTGCCAGGGAAGAAATACTATCTGAGCAACCCACATCAGAACCCTCCATAGAACCCACAGAACTTTACTACACGCAGGAGGGGTGTGTTTTATTGCCAATAAAAACATGATTTCATTAAGAAGCTTTATCATATGCAACATTACATAAAATATCTTTTTTTCACTGCACAAATTCCCATTGAGATCAATTGGGCAAGTGTCCAATTCCCTGACGAGGGATTCTCTGTAATAAACAGCAGAAAATAGCTGTATTTCAAAGAAATCATGATTTCTAGCTAGTGTCTGGCATTGCCTCGTTCAGGATCCTGTTTCCCTGCTGAAGTCCAAAGTCATGGTCCCATAGCCCACAAAGGCCTCTGAGTGCTCTCAGAAGTGTCTCAGGGCTCTTCCACCCCAGAACGATGCTGAGGATTGCAAAAGAAGTTCCACGTCGAGCAGAAGGGAAGTTTTCAGGGTAGCAGATCCCAAGTAACAGGAAATATCTTTTCTGCTCATACTCCCTGAGAAAAAAGTAAGAGACTGTAGTTAGTTAATGCTGCTAATGGTATTATGCTCTGTTATTTTTATATGCGCCCCAGTATTCTTCCCATATGGTAATTTGGTTAAATACCAGTAGGTATCTACCTAAATCCTGTTAATATAAGTGATTCGGGCTCTCTATTCAGTTCTATAGAATTATGAGAAATTAAAATACTGTGCATATGTTCTAATACTAAAATGACAACTATGTAAGTGGCTTATTTACTGTGATGGAGTCAGTATTGCCCAGCTGAGTAGAAGCTAAGTTCATATAATTTTCTATATGGATGCTATATTTTATTGAGTTATGTGATCTCTCTAAAGGTTCCTTTGGCCTCCTTTCCTCTCTGATTCTATCAAAGATTTTTCTTTTTGTCACATGCAGTTTCAACTACTATTGACTCTTTATTTTATAGTTTGGATAGCAGCACTGCATGTCTTTCTAGGCTGCATTTTGATGATCTCCTGAAGTGTCCTCTCATCACAGCTGTACAGGAGGAGGGATAGCTCTGATGTTTGCAGACACCATCATTCTTACAATGACTAAAATGAAGAATGGAGATGAGTACAGCAACGATGGATCTTCTAAATGGTTGCAAAGCATTAAGATGAAAAGGTTGACAGCAATAGATGAAGTGTACTTCATCTAAGGTCAAGGAAACCAGTAAAAGACAGTTTCCATTTCTGCATTCCATTACAGAGCACAAAGAAGGAACATAATTATTCAAATTACATTTAGGCATGGAAGTTTGGAATTTGTGTAAACCACAGGATCCCTCTATAGTCAACGAGGATGAGATTCAGTTGACCAAGTGTAGATGCCCATAATGTAAGCATCCACACTTAAATCAATGATAAGAATGTCCCATGTACAACCAAGGGAGAGAAACAGGCAACCTAAAGTGGATTTTTACATTTAGTCAGAAGAATTATGCCCCAAAATGCTTATTTCCCTACATCAATTTTAACAGGATCCTTAGCATTTGCACTGTAGACCTCTAACAATGGGTGAGATGAATCCTGAGTCAAAGACGCCTCTGAGATGGGATGAAGTACCTGTTGGAGAAAGATGTGTGTGGCTGGAGGTGTGTTTCTCTGTTCCTATCTTCCTTTACTGAATTTAGTAGTAAAATATGGCTTCTGCCTTAGCCACCTATGTCAAGTATCTGACTTTAGAAAATTAGTGCTTTATGTGGAGACTGTACAAGCCATAAATTTCTTAAATAATATGACATTTAACCACAAAAATGTAGTACCTAGTCCATATTTAAATGGTTGTTTTCTCTATTCTTTCAAAGTTACTGAGTTCACCCAGCTGTCTTTATTTTCTGTGGAAAGCATATATTCCCAGCACTTATACCTAAACTGTCTTTATTTTGTTTTTAAGAGGTCTGTTGAGGTTAAGAATATGTAGTGCCAATGTAATCTGATACATGTGAACAACAAACTATTGAAAGGGAAATAATGTAAATCAGATACAGAGGTGAATTCTCTACAGGACTGTACACGTGCTGCCTTACCCAGAGGTCAGTACTAAGGCAGTCTTCTTTAGTGTCTTCATTGTTGACCTGTATGTGGAGAACAAGTAAAACCTTGGCAAATCTGTGAATGACACTAAATTGGAGGTGGAAAAAAGGAAGAGACTGTGTAAGGCAGTGCATTATAGAGTCTCAGTCTGGAAGGACCCTGACAGATTTGAGAACTGGGCCAGCAGAAATCACATGGAGCTCAGTAATGGGAAGTGCAAATCTCTGTGCCCAGGTGGACTACCGCCATCCACCAGTACAAGCTGGGAAATGAGTGACTGAGTAGCAGCTATGCCTAAAAGGACAGGGAGTTACTGTCGGCACCTGGCTGAACATCAGCCAACTACATGTAAATAGTGCAAACTGCATCCTGGGATACCTTAGGGTGACTGTCATCAGCAGAAGAGGTAGTGTCCCCCAGCGTTTACCACTGATGAGGCAACACTAGGAATCCTGTGTCCGGTTTTACGACCCTCCACTCCCCCGACTTAAAAAAAAATATTGAGAAACTGGAGAGAGTCTGGTGGAGGACTACCAAGATCATGAGGGACCTAGAGCTCATGGCCCATAGGGAAAGGTTGAGGAAGATGTGCTTGTTTAGTCTGGTGAAGAGGAGACTGAGGGAAAATCTAATAGTTGTTAACAGCTGCTTGAAGGAGACTTACAGAAGCAGCAGAGCAAAACTCTTCTTGGTAGCAACAGATGGTGTAACAAGAAGCAACAGTCACAGTTCCTGGCTTGAGACATTCTGCCTGGACATGAGGAAAATCTATTTCACTATTATAGCAGTGCAGCCCTGGCACAGGCTGCCCAGAGAGGCTGTCAAATCTCCATCTTTGGATTCTTTCAAGACTCAGCTCAGTAAAACCATGCAGCCATCATCTAGTGTCAACAACAGTCCTACTTTGAACAAGGTTGGACAAGAGGACTCCAGAACTTCCTCTCAACAATTTAAGTGACTCTCTAAGACTTCCACGTAGTCCTGATGCATAGGAAAAGTAGGAATGACTGAAGACTTAATTTTCAGAAGTTAGTTAAGTAATTTCAAAACCTTTTAAATTATACCAGTTATGAACGTGGTAACTGATTTGTATCCTCTTCCTCTTTTGCTACCTTCCTTCCACCAAGACAGATCAACTGATAGATAAGACACATAAAGAGTGGAGTTCAATTGCCTGAACACTAGTGTTCAGGACCACATTTCTCAGATGCTCTGCGGAATCCGACACCCTTCTGGAACCAGCAGATGTGAAACAAGGTCTACAGAGTCTCAAGCCCTACTAGGGAGGCAACTTGAAATCTGTATTTAGAAGACTGCATCCCACCTTATTAGTCAAATAGTTTATTATAAATCTGAGAAAGCACAGTGCCAGAATTGCTAGAATAACATTTTGGTCAAGCTTTTTTGTTTAAATGTGTCAATTCTGACAAACATTTAATGCTAGCAATAATTTGCTACTGCTGATTAAAACATAAAACTGTAATATCTCATTTAAAACCATTTGCAGGGTCTTCTGACACTTCCTTCAAGTATTTGTCATCAAACACAGACTGAAAAGGATTTATGAATATCCTGGAGAGCACTACTACATTTTAACCACTATTTTCCTTTAACCCTGTGATCTGTGTATTCATGACTGACACCAGTGATTACAAATAACAGTCATCCAAGTTAATAATTGTAATATTACAAATTTGGGAAGAAGAGGAAGGTACAGGATTATCTGGGCAAGGTTATAATTTGCTGGTGTGCAACTCACAGAATTTGAAGGAGAAATTAAACAGCCAAAGAAAAACAGAAGACAAGCATAGCTTTTTGTTTTCAAGATATTATGTTGACAGTATGCTTCAGCAGTTTAGAGTGGTAAAAAGACTGGAGTTGCAACAGTTAGGATATAAAGAAAATATTTACTATGAAATCTTCAAAATTACAGAGTTAGACAAATAGCTCTTATTATGCCCACACTCCAGAGGGAAAAGGGATTCCAGAGTTGCCAAAGACACTGAGGAAATACAGCGATTTAGCTAAGATATAGGGACTGCTGGAATTTTTCATGATCAATTCCATGTTTAAACACGTGTACTGTCTGTAATTCCTTCAGTTTTTTTTTTTCTTTTTCTAAAATAAGAATCATCCAGAGACCAAAAAGACATAAAGATTTAATTCAATCACTGCTTATTACACCCAGGAGGAAGCACAAATGCAAATACGCTGGTACACATATACACTACCTAGTTGTCAGCTGTGCTTATTAATCGTTGTTTTTTTTCCCAGGCTGTTCCAATTCTGGGTCTGATTTCATTCAATTAAATGAAAGAAGATATTCTCACTGAATTCAGGTCTTTGGTTTGACCAGGTCTTCTCAGAGTGATTTATTGGACCAGAATAATACGAACATCAGTCCCACTCAGGTTCATTGCCTGGACTTTGGAATGAGAACCCACAAAACTCACAAGTCTATAGATGACTCCCAAAGACATTAAAAAGCTTAGGAAAGGTAAAGATGACAGTGTACAAAGAGAGTAGATCTCCTCAGATGGGGATACCAAAAATTAAACATCACAGTTGAAACAGCAACACAAACACTTGAACCTGTGTACAATCACCAAACCAGTGTTTGCTTTTTAAAACTTCTCTTCAAAACTCCAGTAGTGAAAAGCAGCTGCTGACTTTCAGTACCTTTAGCGACAGCATCCCCATCTTTAGGGAATTGAGATTCTTTTTCCACAGCTACCAGTGTAAAGACCTTTTGCCTGGGAGTGTACAAAGATACCAAGGTCAGAGGATCTGAAGGCAGCAACATTTACAGGGTATCAGTAGCTGTGTGGTGTTTACAGCTACCAATTAATGTCTGCCATTTTATGCCCTGTAGTCACCTGCAGTTTCAAAACAGATTAAGCAAAGTGGTCCCCTCGAGCTCATGGGGACAATTCTCTAAAGTGAAGTATCAGACTCGAAAGAGTCTGGCAGGAGGCAATACATAAATCAAAGCTAATAATGAATTACCAGTGCATTTAGTGCTGGATCTGAAGTCTTCTCATGGCATAGCCAAAGTATGTGCTGTTCTCTTTGTTCCTAATACTGATGCTTTTTGGGGAAAGTGAGCTTATGCAAAGGAGGAAAAGAAGTTGAACTGGCTGATGGATGGGCTTTTGGAGGAGGCCCGGTTAAGAATAATTTAGGGTCCCATTTCTCATTTTTTCTCAGGATCCCACGCTGCCTGAAGCAATTCTTGCTCTTAGGTAGACAGTTTAAACATACCATGTACCTCTTCTCCACGACAATTTTTCCCACATATCTTTGAAATTCTGAGCCTGTTCTACCGTGAAACTAGAGTATCATTCAGCCAGACAAGAAGAAGGTAGCAGAAGAACAATCTTATATTGCACCGTACAAACCAAGGCAGAGGAAGTGCTGCTCATATACGATATAGTGAAACACCCAAGAACACACAGAAGTAGTTTGCTCCAGTAACACTCCTGTCTTGAAGCATAACTCTTTAGGTTTGATATAGACCTGAGAACATGATTACTGTAATACACTTCGGAAATTTAGCCCAGTCTTTCCTTCATCTTCTTTCCATTGTGTGCTGCACACCAAGCTATCTGAAGGGGTGCATTGCCTCACACCTGATAGCAAACATTGAGACCTTTCTACATACTTTTAGGTGCTGAAGTCAAGATAGGACTAAATACCTTCAGGTGTTTCTATCGTCAGTGGAAAGAAATTCTGTTGAAAGAGAATTGGAATGTAATTTATTGTATTCATGCTACCATACAATGTAAACCACTGTAGATGCAGCAGTTATATGACTGAATATAAAGGAATAAATTAATTACATATGAAATGTGGCTTCTGTAATTTTGTGAAGAGGCTCTAACTTAATGCCTTTAATAGTCTCCTGAAGATGTTGCACTGGGTAAGATGTTTATCCAAAGTGATTGACTGCCCAGTAGAAGTCTTTGAATTCAAAAATGTTAAAGTGGTATACAAATCCATGTAGATATAATTTTAAAAAATTAGTCAGCCAGCTGGAAAGAAGATGTAAATGGATAGGCTGAGAACTGCTAATTATTTGAACCACTTAAATAGTGGGAAGTGCTTGGCTACGTATTTAACAGGTTTGCATTGTGCTAATCTCTGCTGGCAGCAGAGTCAATAAAAGCTCTACAGGGAGTGTGAACACAATGTGATTTTCCTAGCCAGATAAATCTTCCTCCTCCCCACTATCCTTATTATCCTCCTGACAATGCATCTAACAATTGGAATAAATGTGTAATCGAGATCTATGCTGCAGAGTGAATTTGCTCTGAAAACATTATGCAGGAAACATCCACAAGTGAAGGCTCAAGTTTTCTATGAGTTGCATGCAGCTCTCATTGCTCTGGGGGAAGGGAGTCTCATCTAGAAACCAGGAATATGTATCAGTCAGGAAACTATTTGACTTCCAAATGCATTTCTGATTCCAATTCAGTAGCTGCAAGCACTTTCCTGAAGAAAAGAAAAAGAAACCCAATTGCTAATAGCTGTGGGATTATCTCAGGTGTTTATTGCCTGTGTTCATCCTGATGGAAAACAAGAACAACAAAACCTGATCACAGGTATCACTTTGGCAGAAACAAAAGGTAAGATAGACTGGATGAAAAATACCAATTTCCTCATAATCTTTCCATGTAGGCTGCCAAATCTTGCCCCAAAGGCACTTGATAAGGTGATGACTATAAGAATACAAATGAAAAAAGGCCTTCCTGGATCACTCAGCCCAGTCTCTCGATGTTGCATTCAGCCATGTTATAAGTTTCTTCTAATCTTTAACAGACTGTGCCTTAAACAGAGTTGGGTTTCCCTCCCCAGTTGGAGGAGCTTTGGAAAACTCTACCAAAGCTTCAATCTTTAGATGTTTAGGAAATTTCTTGTAAATTCTGGCCTGTTTTTGTTTATAACTGATTTATACCAATTTGTTTTCCTGCCAGAAAAGTCTGAGAGTTCAAATCATAGATTCACCTCGGAGAAATATCACCCCATATTTTTACAACAAGTCAGCATCGGTCCCATTTGTTTGCAACCTACCTTTAAACCATTATTGTGACTTATTAAAGTTTATCACAAAAAAAAGTTGCCTTTTCTATACACTGCATACACCAGTGAAGCAATTGGAGAAAGATTTGTTATACCCTCCTTCAAAGTCTCAACCCTTAATAAAGGAGTCTTTTCTGGATATTGTCTGGATATCCTCTGAATATATTTCTGCTGTCAATCTCATTTCCAAGTAAGACAACTGCCAGTTTCTCTTACTGAATCCAATACTTTAGGTATGATGATCTGTATTCAGGAAGGAGGGGAATATGAAAAAAACTTCAATGGCTCTACTAGTCATCAGTGGTAGAGAAGACATGTTTGTTATGTTCTTCCTCTACCTCTCCACAGTGCTCAGCATGGCTGAGACAGGTTACAGTGAGAGAAAATGGCCTGCCCTTAAGGTAAGCCTGCTCCTTATGGATATCCAAAGTCATAGGAGGTTGTTCTTTTCAGAAACTAGAAATAAACATTTGGAGTTTTTACAAGGGCATGTAGTGATAGGATGAGGAGTAATGGTTTTAAACTGAAAGAGGGCAGATTTAGATTAGATATTAGGAAGAAATTCTTGACTGTGAGGGTAGTGAGCCACTGGAACAGGTTGCCCAGAGAAGCTGTGGCTGCCCCCTCCCTGTCAGTGTTTAAGGCCGGGTTGGATGGGGCTTTGAGCAACCTGGTCTAGTGGAAGGTGTCTCTGCCTATGGCAGGGGGGTTGGAACTAGATAATCTTTAAAGTCCCTTCCAACCCAAACCATTCTATAATTCTATGATTCTGTGAACTAGTGGTGAAATAACGTACTAGACTGATCAAACGTGTTGGATGATGGAAATATACAGATGACTCACACTGCCCATCTTTCATCAAGTTCAGTCAAACCGTTACATCCCTGTGCTTGGATAAGACACCTATGAACAAAGACACCTGCACCAAAAAGCCCATAATATCAATGGAGCAGAAGTGAAGCTTCCAGCTGGCCAAGGTGACAACTGATCTTTGACTCCTCATTACTGATAGGTTTGTGCATCATTGCATCTACAGTGTTACTCACATCGAGTTCATTAGAAGAATTTGTCTGACTCAGATGAGCAGTGAGTTTATTTTCATTATTTATTCCCATGTTACTTCCTTGCTAGACAATAGCAAAATGTAATTATGAACTTTCAGCATGTAGGAAATTCTAGGTAGTAGAAACCCAGGTAGTCTGTCTTAGCCATGCTTGCACATGGCTACATCTGTCTGGCTCTGTAGTCTGCATTTTGGTTTCCACTACATTTCAAATCACTTTCAAGGTCCCCACATATTTCCAAGACACTTCATGGCCTGAGCTCACAAAGTGTACATAACAAACAAACAAACAAACAAAAAGCTATATATAAGCCTCACAATAAAAGTCAGAATAAAGCATTTGTTAATAATTGTGTTCAGCTGGTACTATGGGACTCTATGATCAGGTTAAAGCTCAGACATGCCAGAGACTGAACTGTTTTGGAATCTGTCCTGAGACTTGAAATTCTTTTGAGTTTGTTCTGACATACATATATAAGTGGGAACCTTCACATTAAAAAGGCAGACAAAAAGCAAATATTAAGAATTACTTGGAAAGCAATACAAAACAAGCTATGCCTTTGAATAAAACTGTGTTTCAACCATATCTAGACTACTGGGTGCAGTTCTGGTTCCTACAGCCCAAAAGGGATGCTGCAGAAATATTAAAAGGTTCAGAGGACAATCTAGATAATGAGCAATGTGTTACTCTAGAGGACAAACCAAAGCTCCTGCCTGCTGGCTGAGGAGTTGTCTGTCCAGAAAACCGATATCAATGTGGGCAACTGATTCTGGGCAGCACAGCAGCACCTTTGACCATTCAAAATCCCCTCAGAAGCAGTCTGCTTTGGAAGACTGCTTATCAATCAGGTTGCTGCCCAGAAAAAAAAAAGGAGAGCTTTCTTTTTTTCTTTTCCTTAGGCTTTGAGGGTTTGAATCCTTAGCTCTTGATTCTTTCCTCCTCCTCTCCTCTCCTCTCCTCTCCTCTCCTCTCCTCTCCTCTCCTCTCCTCTCCTCTCCTCTCCTCTCCTCTCCTCTCCTCTCCTCTCCTCTCCTCTCCCTTCCCTTCCCTTCCCTTCCCTTCCCTTCCCTTCCCTTCCCTTCCCTTCCTTTCCCAGAATGTGCCCTAAGTTTACAAAAAAAACCTCACAGCACCAGCGGAACTGAGGGTATCCCACAAGAAGGCAAATCAGATTTCTGCTGACAGGACAGAATATGTCCAGGAGGGAGCCTGACTGCTACTTTTGCTTGTATCCAGTGACTGGATACAAGCCAGTTGTGTTTTGTGTTCAGTTTTGGGCCCCTTACCCCAAGAAAGACATCGAGGTGCTGGAGTGAGTCCGAAGAAGGGCAACGAAGCTGGTGAAGGGTCTGGAGAACAAGTCTTATGAGGAGTGGCTGAGGGAACTGGGGTTGTTTAGTCTGGAAAAAATGAGGCTGAAGGGAGACCTTATTGCTGTCTACAAGTACCTGAAAGGAGGTTGTAGCAAGGAGAGTGCTAATCTCTTCTCCCAAGTAGCAAGCTACAGGACAAGACGAAACGGCCTCAAGTTGCGCCAGGGGAGGTTTAGATTGGGTATTAGGAAAAATTTCTTCACTAAAAGGGTTATGAGGCATTGGAACAGGTTGCCCAGGGAAGTGGTGGAGTCACCATCCCTGGAGGTATTTAAAAGACATGTAGATGTGGTGCTTAGGGATATTGTTTAGTGGTGGACTTCATAGTGTTGTTAGGTTAATGGTTGGACTTCATGACCTTAAAGGTCCTTTCCAACCAAAACAATTCTATGATTCTATGATTCTATGACTTGAACACCAGCCTTTTCCTTCTTCCTTGACAGAGGAGACTTCTGCACAAAGTCAGTAAAACCGTGTATGTTTAACAGTAGCTGGGGAGAGTTAATACCCCTCTGCCCTCTCTCCCTTCTCTTTGAAGGCCAGTGCAGTGCTATGACTGACATCCCATGTTTTGGAGAGGTGTGAGAAGACCGCTTCAGCAGAGGTTTGTGAGTAGCAGTGTGCAGAAGAGCATGTCAGCCTCAAAAACAGGTCTCCAAACACATATTTCTCTACTGTTGATGCAGGTGCTAAGGGAGATTATTGTCCTAGCACTCTGGGAAGACAGCCAGTTGTTTCATAAGTACTACAGAGGGACTTTCTACATTTTTTGGTAAAATGGGAGGGTCTGTTCTTCTGTCTCTGCCTTTTGGAAATACTACAAGTAATGGGAAAAAGTGCAAGAAGACATGAGTGCAAAAAAAATAAGTCACGCTGGTCAGGGGAGGCAGAGGTCCTTTTCCATGTGGGAAATAGGAATTCTTGTCTTGAGTGATTTACAAACTCTATTTCTCCACCACAAATTTTGGCCAGCCACACTCTACTCACCTGCTTTTGATTCCTTCAGTTGGATTAATTACCATGTAGACAACAAGAGTAAAGAATCAAACTTGGTCTGTACATCCCCCCTCCCAGCTGTTTGGCCCCCACTCTGTTTCCAAGGTTTATGTAGGAAGATGCTGCCAATAGCACAGGTCTGCATCACAGGTCACAATATTTCAGTGCACCATCTGTAATGCTGCACTGCAAGCTATCTCATTTGGTGTAAATCACAGTACAATTAATTGCTACATTAAAATAGAATTTGCATAGGGGTACTTATGACATTCCCATTAAAATCACATTAGTTCATCATGATTAACACTCTTTTACTGAGCATGGAACAAATTAATCTGTGGATGCTTTATTATACCTGTGCCCAGAAAAGCAACTTGCAAAAGTAGATAGGGGACATGCCTTGTTTCTGTTGTAAGATGACTATTCAGCACCTGTTTCAAACCAGAGCAGGTGGAATGTGAACCATGTCAAGGCTCAGTGTAAAGAACACAAGAAATTCATAGTTCACAAGAATGGCCAATTAATTCAAAACCACACTTAGTTTCTCTATAATCAAAAGAGTAAAAGCCAGGACCATTTCCAAAAATAGTTACATGAGATTTTTTTTTCAAAACCAGTGATGTTATTTGTTTTGAATTTGCTGAAAATCTTACTGTTCAGGCCAATGACAGCAGAGGTCAATTGATGCTGAATACAAAAATGCATCACTTCTTCAGCCAATGTTTAGATGTGAACCATTGGTGTGATGGTTTTGACTAAGCTTTGCAGAGTGCAACTCTTGAAAGTGAGGGGAAATGCAAAAAAATATAAGTTCTCTGCTGATTTCTGTTCCCACAGATCACAAGTGTCCTCAGCCCATGGAGACAGGAGGGGAAGGGAAGGGAAGGGAAGGGAAGGGAAGGGAAGGGAAGGGAAGGGAAGGGAAGGGAAGGGAAGGGAAGGGAAGGGAAGGGAAGGGAAGGGAAGGGAAGGGAAGGGAAGGGAAGGGAAGGGAAGGGAAGGGAAGGGAAGGGAAGGGAAGGGAAACTATTCTCAGACCAGCATGGTATTTCATGCTCCAGAAAGAGATTAGCTGGTTAAGCCTGAGCCAAAACTGACCCCAAAACATCACAAAAAGCTCTGCTAGCAACTAGCCAGCCCAGAAGCCCATCATCCTCCATAGAAAATGTTTCTTTGATGCCATTCCTTTGTCCAAATGGCTTTGAAGAAAGATAATGTTGTCTCAGTACTTTTCATTTTGTTACCTACTTGGTGAAAAAATGTTCAAGGCTACTGGTGGGAAAGTGGTGTTTCCTAGCTGAGCTATATTGTTTTCTCTCCAAACCAAAATCCTAAAGATTAGTTAAAAGAAAAAAAAATACTCACTATGAGGCTAAAATAAGGAGGAGTAAGGATCTCTATAGCTCAACACTGCAGGAAACCAATAAAGTTACATAAAGAGTAATTTGTTCACCTCCAGATTTTTTAGTTACCTTAGTATTTCCTCATACAGATGCTTTACGTCAGATTTTTGAACTGATCAGGAATTGGGATCCTGCAGATCAATCTCTTGAACATGGAGTAGAATATATTTTGATTAACATGTTGACATGTTAACAAAATGAAATAATTAGAGACAAGATATTCATAGATGTTACAGAAGCCCATTGCAAAAAATGCAAATGGCAGCAGTAGAATAAAAGGCAAGTTTAAACTTCTCCCTGATCATACTTTGAGATATACTGCTGGAGAAATCATGCTCAATTTATTCATGACAGGTATAAATAATTTGCACTGGTTCTTTGTATGGAATTAATTTCACCTTCTGCCTTCTTCAGTAGTGAAACAAGCATCATGTTGGCTTATAACTAACTGTCACACAGTTGAAAAAATAGTGAAGAGAACCACTCGCAAATGACCCATAACCTAAAATCTGCTTGGAAAAAACCTAATCAACTTGAGGAAACACCTTAATAAAAATATCATTATGTTCATAGAAGTGATGAACACAAAGTCAAAGCTGTATTCCTGAAATTAAAAAATTCCCAATTTCTTGAAAAAAAACCCACTCTATTTAAGGTTATGAACTTGGGTAAATGATTATCACATACTCCTCATTTTTCTCAAAAAGCTGTCTTTGAACCTGGAATTTCCTATATTTATCTCTGACAAGAGGAGAATTTGAGGAGAGTTTGAGGTAAATCTCTTCAATGTGATTAAATGGTAAAATAAAACCTTTCTGGTATGCTGTTACTCTTTATTTTGTTAAAAATTAACATTTTTCATTCATATAGACCACTTTTTAGGAGATCTAACTTTCTATGCATGATGCTTTGTTTGTTTCGTGATAAAGTTTGAAAGCCATAGACCAGTTAAATTCGTCTCTGCGACAATACCCTTTTAAGTCATCAGTAAATTCTGAAGCCCACTAGGCAGATATTGTCTCTTTTCTATTCTTCCACTGAAACTTTGTACACATAATTTGTATATATAATGTAACTATATTGGTATATATAATACAGCAAGATGCTTTCTTTTCGCAGTTTTCTTGGTTAGTTACTCTTGTGTACAATAAATGAGGGTGGTTTTGTTATCTAAGTACTTGTGAATTTGCTAATCCTTGGCTGCACTGTTCCTGCTAAAATTTTTCTGATTCTCTTCCTTTGGATCACTGTGTAGTTTATGTGAGCTCTTTAAAAGCAGTTTCAGAATTTCAGTGCAAATTCTGGAAGCTCTTTTATTTGTTTGCCACAATAAAATCAAATCTGCAAAAAATATACAACCTGATTTACTTCCTGTTTAAAAAATGGCATCTTCTATTAATATTTCTGAAGGGATTTTGAGCATTTTTCTCCATGTATCTGCATGTAGAAAATGAGCAGATTTTTCTCCCAAGTAATGTATTTTCTCCCAATCATGTATTACTGTACAGCTATATAGTCAAGCAATGTTCAGCCTTTATTTAATGTTATCTAGCAGTGCATTCCTAGATGATTTGGACAGACTGTGTGTGCTTCTTCAGGAAGCTTGTGTGTAGAAAGTGGAAAGACAGTTGTTCAGGACAGATTTTTTAATCATAGAATCATAGAATGGTTTGGGTTGGAAGGGACCTTAAAGATCATCTAGTTTCAACCCCCTGCCACAGGCAGGGACACCTTTCTTCCTCTAGACCAGGTTGCTCAAAGGGCTTTTTTGGCTGAGAGCAATTTATTAGCCAGTCCTTTTGTACTCATAGCTACTAATATGCAGCAATGACATGCCCTGGGGAGGGAAAACCTCCACTTCTTGGAATTGGCACACATTGCTGGGTAAGGAAACGGTGCAAAGCAAAAGGTGTGGGTGCAGATCAACTCACAGTTTGGAGAGCACTGAAAACTGTGATTACTGTGCATAGAACTGCACAGGCACTTGAGCATCCATCAGGCTTGACTTACCTTTCTTCCTGCCATCCCCCTTATTATGCAGTGGCCAGTAGGAAGGTCCAGGACAGCTCAAGTGAAGCCGAGTTAACAGGAACTCCTGTAAAGAGATGGGAAAGTGCAGTGCGATCTTCAGGTTTTTACTCATAGGAGTAGGTCTACCTCTGATACTCTACACTGCTTGCATCCTCAATTAAGAGTCAAAACAGTGACAACCATTACAACAATGACAACTATCCAGTGAAATTACCATTTATTCCAAATACACATTAAGTGCCAAACTTCTGAAATTCACTGGGAAAACAAATGTCCAACTCTGGTTTGCATGACTGAAAATACCCGCAAGAAAAGGTATTATCATCCTAAAATATTGTGGGTCTATAACTCTTGCTGCCAGATTTTGTTTTAAGCCAGTGTATAGTTACTGCAACAGGCTTGTCACTTTATGCTCTGTCCCCTATGGGATGTGCCATCAGACAAACAGTGCGCTCTGACAGATAGAGAATTGTCTCACCCACATGTACAAATAACAGTGATAATGTTTCACAAATAACCAGAGTGAAAGAAATGCATTTGACTGCTCATTGTATTAGCATCCCTTTTAGAAATATGCCTCATCTCTTAAAAAATCCCCCAGTGTATGCATGATTACAAAACGTGACATGGTATCAGTCTATTCTCCACAGCGTAGTGTATTGCTTCACAGCTGATGTGCTTTGCTGCACTGTTATTAGCTTTCTTGCTGCAATGCAGTATGTTACACAGAGTTACTCTGGTGTATGCGACTCTGCCCTGCTCAGCCTCCGAATTCGCAGAGTGAATGCTGATTATCTTGGAATGGTAATAACACGATTTTCCAGTATGAGCCATAACAGTGATCATATAGTTAACAAAAGCTGTGACCTCCAGCCAAATTGCATATTGAGCACAATTATTTGAGCCATTAATTGGAGTATAGCTTTTCCTCTTGAGATAACAATGGTTAAAATTTATGCTGATTGATAGATAACTTTAGGGTAGGATTGAAAACAGAGATTTTTTTTAAATGCACTTGCAAGTCACACCTTTGAGGAGAAATTGCTGATAAGCCTGACAGTTTATCTCTGCTGTAATAAGGAGAAAGGAAAGCAGTGTCGATGTAAAACAGCATCACCCGATGGACTGAAAACCAACACTGCATTTTCTAGGCAGCTCCTGTAAGATTTGTGCTGCTGTCCACCTGCAGATGGTCAGAGCACCTTTTACGTAAAATCAGCAGGCATAATGAGGCATTATTAGACACTCAGAGGGAGCCTCTGTCCTTGGTTTTCAGAGGAAAAGCTCCACTTGCTGAGCTGATGAAGCATTAGAGTACATTGGCTCAGATCTTCAGAGGTGCTCAGATAACTAACAGGTATTGATTTCAGTGAGCGCTATGCATCTGGACACCAAGATACTAAATCACTGTCGCTATATAGTCTCTCTGTCTGTAAGGGTCATATACCGTAATCTAATAATGAATCTGATCGTGCCCATCACAGTACCATCAGTACCACGAGCTGAGGTTTTGTGACTACATAGGCTTCGTCCCTGTCAGCCACTGGTGCAAAGCAGCTTGTGCCTCTCCATAGAAAATGAGCAAAACCCAACTACATTTCCTCAGCTTGCCCTGCTCTTAACCAGACATGAGTTTGGCTATGCTGGTGCAAGCTCAGCAGTGGAGCCTCACCTGTGCCAGCAGCACACGCTGCCCCAGCTGCTGGTTGTGCGTGGCCAAACTGTGGGGCTGGAGGCAGCACAGTGGTGGCTGGAAGGGCTGGCTGGTGGCCACAAAGTGGGGGCCTTCCTAATCTGAAATACTGAGGTCATCATGGAAACTCCCCAAATTAACGAAGCTACAGAATTAACAAATCACTGTGCCGTTGCCAAACTGCACACGTGTGCTTAAAAAAATGCAGACATGCACATAGACCCACACAAGCTGCAGCAATCAGCAGTACTCAGCACAGTTAGTGCCCATTACTCTACTGCAGGATGAAGATCAGGAGATTAACCTTGTGCCACTTTTGCTAACTCATTTTAACCTTTTAAACTCTCAAAAATCTGGCAGATGCGCAGTCATCATGAGGAAAGAAACTGCTGAAAGTCAGTTCACGTTCCCCTTTGAAAAAGAAGGAAAGAAAAATGCCCAAAGACTCTGAGAATGATGTATTCTATTGTACTGTTTGTGAGTGACATTTTGAACCCGAACCCTTATGCTGTAACAGTTCTGTGTGAATGCAAATAATCAAGGCCTTTACTTTATATGTTGTTACCTGTATATTGTTCTTAGGCTTGAGTAGTTGATGCCAGGAGAGAAGACGGACACCTCACTGCCAGAGCAGAGAAAGCTTCGGTGATCTGCTCCCATGGGATGCGCTGATCCTGGGACGTCAGGGCGACGACTGCAAGCAGGACTGTGCTCTGCAGCAAAGTGTTCATTCTTAAAGACGCTGCGTCAAAAACCTGCAGGACGGTAATAAATTATTCTAACTTGTAAATGTTAAAGTCCATCTTATAAGTGTGATGATTGCATGAGGATACTTGGCTGCTGAGCATTCCCTTGCCTATGCACATAACTGTCTGAGCACTGCAGTATTGCACCACTATATGGTAAGGTCACAAAATGACTAAAGGCCCCCCCACACTTTTTCTGTTTCTTTGCTTGTCCAAGCAGCATGTGACATCTTCCCGAGGCTGGAAAGACAGTACCATTTTTTCTGTGCTGCACAGAAAGCTGGTGCAGCTTTGCACTCCCAGGTGCCATATTCTACTTACCAATAAGACGAATATATTGCGTACTTGAGTCCTGCTGCATGTGTCTTCAGGAGGATCTATTAATCAACCCCTCCAGCGCTTTAGTTCATAGTTTAGATTGAAGAACAAAATTTTCAAGATATGGGTTTGGATTTCTTCAGGCTCTATAACTAAATAAGGCAAACCACAACAGAATAATCAAACAGCATGTCTAAGGGTATTGTTACAAGTCTGGAAAATAGTGGCTGGAAGAGATACAGAGCAATAATCGTGAATATGGAATGTCAAAGAGATGCTGTCAGTCAGGATTTTCTTGTTGTGGGGGACAGAAATTATCACTATTAGTTGTATTCTTTCTACAAGAAACCTGAGAAATGCAGGGCCATATACCCACAGCACTGTGAGACCTGAAGAAACAGGAAACCACTTGACCTTTATTTTTAACACTTACTCTCACAGCACTGAATGTCCACTGCCCATTAGACACCAATGACTAAATTAAGCCAGAATCCATGGGCCAAATCTCACATATAACTACCTGCTAGCTTTTTCTGCAGCTTGGCCTCACTGGAAAAGAGATGTGGCAAGTCTTTGAACAAGCAACAAACAATGCATAAAATGTGTGTATAAAATGACCCTCTTGGGCTTCTGTTTGGTGCTTGACAGAGGTTTCTTATAGAGGCGCATTCCAACTGTCTACTGGTTACTGTTGTGTTTGTTTTCTCTCTCTGTGTAGACTGTTTGTACTCTCCCCACATTGACTCTGTCACTGAAGTAATCCATCACAGCTATCCATCTTGCATGTCATTAAGGTTGTTGCCATTCAGGCAGCAAGACATAGGTAGAAATATGAAATACAAAAAGGCCCTCTTCTCTTGACGAAAGAAGAAACCGAAAATTGGTCATGGTGTAAGTCTGGTGTTTTCAGTCCCAGGAATCATTCCTTATTGTCTGGTGCAAAGGAAGTTGTCACATCTGTACAGCAAGGGTACAGGATAGAAAAAAACCTGATAAATGTCAAAGCTGCATAAAGGGCTTAACCCAGGAGTCACCCTCTAGGATTTCAGCTTTGTTTTCCAGTAATTACTGTCATTCTCAAGACAATTATTTGCACTTATTCAAGAAACAAAAGCAGAACAGAGATAAGGAAAGTACCACGACTTGGGGTTTCAATTTGTATACAAAAGACTAGAGTCGAATAGCCACAGCTTTCTCATGATTCAGTGTGAGGACTGCTAGCACAGCCCCCCTGCACATGCATCTCCTCTACGTGGGGTTCCCAGTGACTTCACTGAAAACCTCTGTGCTCCCTCTCCTGAAAACCAGGCAATTTCCTTATTCCCCTGAGCTGCTTGGCCTCACATCTCAGCCCAGATCATAGACCAGTTTGAGTCCGCTGAATACCAGATTTCTTCTCTCAGTAAAAAAATGTTAAAGGACAACCTCTTTAATTTAAACTTTGATTTTTTGTGGGGGGAGCAGAGTACTGCCTTCTTACTGGTGTTCACAGGCAGGTGAAGCTACACATGATGTTAGGGGGTTGCCAAATCCTGCGGCCCAACAGAGGCAAGTCTGCCACATCTCCATACCCCCAGGTCCAGCCAGCAGAGAGGCCGAACTGGTGTTCCCAGAAGGCACATGTACACAGAGCACACATATACACCACATACGTATATCATATATACATATATACCTACCTGGCCACACAGATCAACACAGACAGAAAACACAGCACTCCAAAAGACACAAACAGCACCAACGGCCTCATCCTGTCCTCCCATCTGGTAGTTCAGGCTGAAGGTCACTTACTGGGGAATACAATCATGCAAGGTGGATCCTTCCAGCAGCTGAGTTCAGATGCTCAGTTTGCCCAGTAGCTGCTCTGGGATCCCAGTCTCCCCAGTTGCTAGCACCTGGATATGTGAGCCCTCGAGGCTGCAGCCCCACTCCAGGTGCTGATACGGACACGTGTCTGGTGGGGGGAGACAGACAAACGGACAGACAGACACACAGACACACACACACACACACGTGTCTCAGTTGACCCCCAGACCCTACAGTCTCTTGGGCAGTTGGCCTAGGACCTTCTGGTCCCTCCAGCAGCCAACACACAGGCCTCTGACCCCAGTCCCACCCCAGGGGCTGTCACTGAGACCCTCACACACCCCTGCACACAGGACAGAGCCACTCGCCTGGGAAAATAACTAGAAATGGAGTTTAGCGAGAGTCCAGGACAGACTGTGCTGGTCACACAGAGTGCACGGCCAGGCAGCTGCACTGACCAGCCCCTGCTTGCATATGACCAGCCCTTTTTGTCCCCTTATCCCACTGTTTTCTCACTCGCTCCTCCCCAAACCACCTTGATCCTCCCTTTCCCCATCTGTCCTGGAACATCCCATAATAAGTCCTGTGCAATCTTGAAATACCCTTCCCCTGCCCCCCATAGTGATCCTCACCCCCCTGGCAGTGATCTCTCTGTCTGTGGGGTGATGAGGACCCTCTCCTGTTGGCTCCTGGTGGTGGGGTGACCTGGCCCATGGGCTGAGGATCCCCAGGGAAGTCCAGGGGTGAGGGGTCAGGGCTGGTCTGTGATGGGGCCATTGGGGCCCCCCCTATCCCTGTGCCCCTGGGTCCTTTATGATGGGGGATGAGCCTTTAGGCAGCTGGTTACTCTTTTGCAATGCCCCAGGAGCAACTGGTCGGGATGTTATTAGGGTCCTCGCCACTGATCCTGGGGGCTCTTCTGTGCATGGGAACCAGCTTCTTACCACATAACCTAGCACAAAAGCCTCTTAAATTATTTGCTGAAGGCTACACATTTATGGTGGATCAATTACTTCCCTGAAAGCTTTCTGGTCTTTAGGAGTTTTTGAAAACTTACCCTATTCGTAGTTACCAAAATCTTGATTGACAAAAATCTAGATTTGAAAATACTCATCTGAAGAAAGAAATATAAGTACTCATTTCCTAAAGTGTGCTCTCATGTTTAAGCAGGTTTCTTTGTAAAAATGCTACTCCAGAGGAAGTGTATTTCCTGTGATATCCCGAGTGTTTCTACCTACAGGACCGACATGAAGTACCTAGGCGAGCAGAAACTTCACCTGTGCATGAGCACTTTAAAAAGCCAAACTGTTTGGGAACAAGTTGGCAAAAATGAATCCGTTCTGATGTAGTTGAACTCCTAAGTAAACCATATTTTTATATTCTTTTAAGTTTGTTTTAATGGGAAGTTATTCTTTTTATAATAATAAAATAGAACAGGGAGCTGCTAGCAGAATCATAATTTAGTTACAGAAAAAGCGTTATTACAATCATCCAGTGAAGAAAGCTTTTAACTTAAACTGAAATGCTGTGCTCCAAAGCTTATATCATAGTACATAAGGCCACCAGAGAGAAATAAAATGCATCTTAGCCTTGCAAAGAAGAATGATTACAGTGTGTGAATTGGTCGTATAAAAAGTGATAAGCTCCCTATGGTCTGAGGAAGTTAAGTTGTTTTGCTGAACAGCTAGGCTATTTTTAGAAACTAAGATACATTATTTATAATGTGAAGAATAATTCTGAAAAGTTACAAGACATATCTAAGTCACAGATGAAAAATTACAATTTGATAAGACAGTATGACTTTAAAAAACACTTGGTCTTAGGAGCTTGTTTAGCTAATGAAATGTCCATAGCACAGGCATAAAAACCAACATTACTTTCACCTACTTCACCTCTTTTTCTTTTTTTTTGGTGTTTTTTTTTTCATTCGAAGTTCTTCTACCTTATGTTTTGATCCTGGCAGTTTATATAATTACGCAATTTTAGTTTGTCATAATACTTAGGCAGAGAACTGTTAAAAGCTCCAAGAAGACCCTCAGTTTTTAAGCGCTACCATCTCGTTCTGCTCCACGACTTGAATTTTTCCTGGCAGTATTATATTTTTCTGTCACCTTTCTTACCATTTCTGAAATTAGTCCATGCAGCTTATAGGAAGACCATCCTCCTACCTTCTGTTATGCTCAAAATTTTACTATGGGCAGAGAGGAGAGAACACCATACAAGTGAAGACAAGAATTTCATAGTCAGTAGAGTTAATGTTTTAACATGTTAATAATCCCATTTATTTGCTCAGTAACAACACTGTATGCTAACAACCTAAATGAATACAGAAGAACCTCAATATCTGTTAAATATTTTTTATAGAAAAACCTTCTTTGTAGCTCACCCTTTTCTGCAGTGTTATGCTCCCCCTGCCAGTGCTGTTCTGAGTGTTAATGCTGACAGTCACTATCTGGGGGTGTCAGCATCCTGGAGTCTTTGGGAAAGAAGGTCTGGGAGCAGAGGTGTCTTCTTCCTCTTCTCCAGGAGAGGCTGGATGGTTACCTTGATTGCCTTGAGGTCCACATGGGTTTATTTTTATATATTTTTCGTATCTTTTTCTCTTAATTAATTCAGAGTTATTCAGTTTTTTCTGTTCTCTTTGTGACCTCAAAGACTAGTTTTTCCTGAACAAGATCTTTAGAGCAAGCCAGAAGTTTTCCCTCACTCCATGTTGTCCATACAATGAGTTGTCCAGATGCTACCTTTTTTAGGTAAACCATACATCTTTATACCTACCTTTGTGAAAAAGAGTATAGATTGTGGGATGCATGCTTTCTTTACAGCCCCGAATCATCGCTGGAGTTACATTTATATTCAGATCAGATCTCATCTTCTCTGCCCTTTTCCCTTTTCTTCTCCCACCTCAGTTTTCTTAATTTAATTAGGGAATAAATTAAATCACAATGTCATAAAACTAATGGATGTACTAGCATTTAAGTAAATTATTAACACGTTGTTTTACACTCTGAATAAACCACTTGGGCAATGCAATGTTCCAGTACTTGGAACTTACATTGCACTGTACAGTTGGCAATTGGCAACCATACCTCATACAAGCAAGATATTGGGCTTAGGCCAGGAAGGGTAACAGCTATTACTTTTAAGTCTACTAAATTTTAATATTATTTTTAAAATTATTTTTAAATTTAAAGTTGCAGTTGATTTTAAATCAATAAGGATAAATGTTCCTTATCCCTGTTGTTGAGAGACACATAAAAGAGCCCTACAGCACAGTGCTCTCACTGTTTAAAATATAAATAGATTTTACCCAGCCTTTTCATTTACATTCCAGTATTTATTTAAGTTCCTGTCCCTCCATGCTAGATCATTTTAACAGACCTATGTAGGAATAAAATGAGTAATCAGTAATCCATTATATATGGTCAGCAGGCTGCATAGTCTTGCCTAAACTGGGAAGTGTCTTGCTCAGAGTTTGTTTTGCATAGTGTCTATGTAGCGGAAACCTGATTTCTTGCTAACTAACAGTAGATGGTTGTAAACTACATCACACTATCTGGTATTATCTCATATCATGAATTTTGCACATGCCAAGGAAAATGCAGAAATTTATCTTATGAAAGTTTAAGGATATTTAAAAATTATTTGGTCTTTCCTTTGCATTCTTTTGATATTAATGTCATATGTCCTCATCACAAGTTCAATAAAGCCAGACTCAGAGGGAGCCATAAAGCTTTCTGTAAATGGTATGAAATACCTTTTGGTTCCATAAAATATCATCTCTTAGTGCCCTTGTACTTAGGCTAGAAATTAAGAACCCTATCTCATAGAAAAGTGGGAATTTCTATGAAAGTTTCATAAAGTTACAATTTCATGAAGTTTCTGGTTTTACCTCCATAAGAATGGGAACTGCAGGACCTTTACATTACAAATTTTTATACACTGGTTGTTACCATAGGACTGAATTTCATCTGCCTTACTTCTCAGTTAGGAATATTTTTGGGGAGGTAATACCACCATGGTGGGGGGAAAGACCTGCCACCTTTCTTGTTACTCATTATTTTACACTGAGATGAAGAGTTGTCACTACAGTTATGTAGTGACCACAACCTTTTTTATCTGAGGCATGCTACAAACACAGAATGGAGCAACCATCTCTACCGATTACCTACCCAATATAGGTATTCTAGTAAAATAAAGAGGTGCAGGCCTAAGCCCTGCTCTGCAACCAGCCAGGGTTTGGTCACAAGTGTGTTCTCTGGAACAGTTTTGGCTCAGACCTGCTAGTCCTCTCCCTGACCATGTTCAGGCAGAGTTTGGAGATGGCAGATGCCAGGAAATATTTTCCAGTGAATGGACATGTGGATGGATGGATGGATGGACGATGGATGGATGGATGGATGGATGGATGGATGGATGGACGGATGGGTGAGGCCACTCTGTTCTGACAAAGGACAGAGTTTAGCCATGCAGAGATGAACCACGCCATGTCCCCTGTCCTCTGCCCGAAGAACAGTGCCTGGCCCATTTCTTTCAGTTGCATAGAGACAGATAGATAGTATGATCCCTTTTTCATTTAAATAAATAGCAGCCCCTAAGCACTTAACATAGTTGAAAAGCTTGTTTCATGATTCTGCTCCACAAAGGAATACATGTGTTGCTAGTAGATAGAGTCAGGTCAGGCTCACATACAGGCCTGCCTTTTCATGCTCCCCTTTCTGTGCCTAACACATCTCCTGTACGTTACTTGTATTCTCCTCCACCATCCTTCATGTAAGACATGGCTGCACATGGGTTCCCAGAGCAGGAGCACAGCAGGAGCACTCTGCAACTGGTGCTGTGTGAAAGCTGTCCTGAGCAACAGCCTGCATCTGTCAGCCCTGCCCAGCAATGAGGCTTGGCTTCAGCTTCCCTGAAAGCTGAAAAGCTGCGGAAATGCTCAACTTGCTCACTTCTTGCCCATGAGTAATGACTGAGATTGTACAGGGAGAATATCCTGAATTACTTTCCCTTGTTTATCATGAAGATGTGTACATTCAGAGTGATTGCTATAAAGGATTTACAAAAAGTATGCATCTGTGTTGAGGTGATGTGTGTAATATCAAATTTGTTACAGTGTAATTCAGTAGAAAACAATTATATGTATTTAGATTCTCACCATTTATTTCTGTCAAAACCATTTCCCAGTCTGAGCCCCTCAACAGGTTGCATCTATCTAAGTATGTGCTTTCAATCACTATCATGCCTGTGGTGCCTCATAATCATCAAAAGGCTTTATCCTGACAGCATTCTCTAAAACAGAGAGGCACTGCTATCCCTATCTTATAAATGAAGAAATGGGGTACAGTAGCTGACATAGGACCCTTAGGATGTCCATGACGAAGCTGTAAAATGATCCAGGTTCTCTGAGTCTCAGTCAGCACCCCAGGCCCTGGGAACACTCACTCCACCAGCACTACGTTGTCCACCCTCTTGAGGACACAGGGAACAGTCCAGAGTGAATAATACTGCTGTCAACATTTTAATTTATATCAGAGCAATAAGCAAAACAGAGATAAATTCCTTAAATTATGCCCTTTTGTCAAAACCTGTACGTGGCAAAACATTCACTAGGCTTGGCAAAACTTGCATCAAATCCACTCACTAATTTATTTTTATTCTGTTGAATTGTTCTTGTTCAAGAACAAAACTCTTGCTTTTCCCATTGCTTGCCTGCATTTTGAGCTGTCATCGCTCTGTTGCCACACAAGCTTTGAAGCACATTCCCTGTGGACCCAGATGGATTCAACAAGGCTTTTAAATACTTGCCTGAAGTCAGTGGGATAACTTGAGGTGCAAAGCTGGTCAAGGTGAGTACCCTGAGGAACTGTAGGTTACAGAGCCATCCTCCAACATCCACTGAAATCAGCAGGAATCTGTTCACCGGTCGCAGTGGGATTCAGTTCAAGTTCATTTTCACTTTAGCCTGCAAAAGACATGAAATACAAGCAGTAGTAGACAAGGGAAATAATTCAACCCTTTTTGCTCAAGTCAGCTCAGAAGGTGCATGCTTGTGGTACACGGACATCCATCAGTACATGAAGCCATTCCTATGCTAAGGGGGCAGTCTGCGCTTTCTGAGAAGCAGTGAAAACCCATGAACCAGAAGCTGAGCTCAGGGACTGCCAGCAGCCGCAGAGGCAGCACAGGCGCTGCAGACCGGAGTGCTGCGGCGGCTGTCTGTGCACCAAGCCAGGCTACGAGGAGGCTTAACAGGCCTGAAATTGAGTTCTGTCCAGGGGCGGATCAGGAGCGAGTTGAGAGTTTATGGGTGCGAATTAAGGGGCAGGCTGGCAGGGGTGATACTGTTGTGGGTGTCTATTACAGGCCACCGGATCAGGATGAGGAGGGTGATGAGGCCTTCTACAGGCAGCTGAGAGCAGTCTCGCAATTACAGGGCCTGGTTGTCATGGGGGATTTCAACTACCCTGATATTTGCTGGGAGGCCTACTCAGCCAGCCATCCTCAGTCCAGGAGGTTCCTCCAATTCATTGATGATAACTTTATGATGCAAATGGTGGATGAGCCAACTAGGAGAGGAGCGCTGCTGGATCTTATCCTTACTAACAAGGAGGGTCTGGTTGAAGAGGCGAAGGTTGAGGGCAGCCTTGGTTGTAGTGACCATGAGATGGTAGAGTTCAGGATCTCATGTGGCAGGAACAGAATAGCTAGCAGAATCACAACCCTGGACTTCAGGAGGGCCAACTTTGGCCTTTTCAAGCAATTGCTAGGGGCAATCCCATGGGGCAGGGTACTAGAAGGTAAGGGGGCCCAAGATAGTTGGTTAGCATTCAAGGACTGCTTCTTCCGAGCTCAAGATCAGAGCATCCCAACAGGTAGGAAGTCAAGGAAGGGTAGCAGGAGACCTGCATGGTTAAACAGGGAACTGCTGGGCAAACTCAAGTGGAAGAAGAGGGTGTACAGATCGTGGAAGGAGGGGCTGGCCACTTGGGAGGAATATAAGTCTGTTGTCAGAGGATGTAGGGAGGCAACTAGGAAAGCTAAGGCCTCCTTGGAATTAAACCTTGCAAGAGAGGTCAAGGACAACAGAAAGGGCTTCTTCAAATACATTGCAGGTAAAGCCAACACTAGAGGCAATGTAGGCCCACTGATGAATGAGGTGGGGGCCCTGGAGACAAAGGATAAAAAGAAGGCGGAGTTACTGAACGCCTTCTTTGCCTCTGTCTATACTGTTGGAGGCTGTCCTGAGGAGCCCCGGACCCCTGAGGCCCCAGAAGAAGTCAGGATAGAGGAGGAATCTGTCTTGGTTGATGAGGGCTGGGTCAGGGGCCAATTAAACAATCTGGACGTCCATAAATCCATGGGCCCTGATGGGATGCACCCGCGGGTGCTGAGGGAGCTGGCGGAAGTCATTGCTAGGCCACTCTCCATCATCTTTGCTAAGTCGTGGGCAACGGGAGAGGTGCCTGAGGACTGGAGGAAAACGAATGTCACTCCAGTCTTCAAAAAGGGCAAGAAGGAGGACCCGGGTAACTATAGACCGGTCAGACCTCACCTCCATCCCCGGAAAGGTGATGGAACAACTTGTTCTTGATTCTGTCTCTAGGCACATCAAGGATAGGGGGATCATTAGGGGCACTCAACATGGCTTCACCAAAGGGAAGTCATGCTTAACCAACTTGATAGCCTTTTATGAGGATGTAACCCGGTGGACAGATGATGGTAAAGCTGTGGATGTGGTCTATCTTGATTTCAGTAAAGCGTTTGACACGGTCTCCCACAGCATCCTCGCAGCTAAACTGAGGAAGTGTGGTCTGGATGATCGGGTAGTGAGGTGGATTGTGAACTGGCTGAAGGAAAGAAGCCAGAGAGTGGTGGTCAATGGGACAGAGTCCAGCTGGAGGTCTGTGTCTAGTGGAGTCCCTCAAGGGTCGGTACTGGGACCAGTACTATTCAATATATTCATTAATGACTTGGATGAGGGATTAGAGTGCACTGTCAGCAAGTTCGCTGATGACACAAAACTGGGAGGAGTGGCTGACGTGCCGGAAGGCTGGGCAGCCATTCAGAGAGACCTAGACAGGCTGGAGAGTTGGGCGGGGAGAAATTTAATGAAATATAACAAGGGCAAGTGTAGAGTCCTGCATCTGGGCAAGAATAACCCCATGTACCAGTACAAGTTGGGGACAGACCTGTTGGAGAGCAGCGTAGGGGAAAGGGACCTGGGGGTCCTAGTGGACAGCAGGATGACCATGAGCCAGCAGTGTGCCCTTGTGGCCAAGAAGGCCAATGGCATCCTGGGGTGTATTAGAAGGGGTGTGGTTAG
Source organism: Nyctibius grandis (assembly GCF_013368605.1). Taxonomy (NCBI): domain Eukaryota; kingdom Metazoa; phylum Chordata; class Aves; order Nyctibiiformes; family Nyctibiidae; genus Nyctibius; species Nyctibius grandis. The sequence goes on from NC_090659.1 coordinate 111,160,798, forward strand.
CAGGTCGAGAGAGGTTCTCCTCCCCCTCTACTCTGCCCTGGTGAGGCCACATCTGGAATACTGTGTCCAGTTCTGGGCCCCTCAGTTCAAGAAGGACAGGGAACTGCTAGAGAGAGTCCAGCGCAGAGCCACGAAGATGATTAAGGGAGTGGAACATCTCCCTTATGAGGAGAGGCTGAGGGAGCTGGGTCTCTTTAGCTTGGAGAAGAGGAGACTGAGGGGTGACCTCATTAATGTTTATAAATATGTAAAAGGCAAGTGTCATGAGGATGGAGCCAGGCTCTTCTCAGTGACATCCCTTGACAGGACAAGGGGCAATGGGTGCAAGCTGGAACACAGGAGGTTCCAGTTAAATATGAGGAAAAACTTCTTTACAGTGAGGGTAACCGAACACTGGAACAGGCTGCCCAGAGAGGTTGTGGAGTCTCCTTCTCTGGAGACATTCAAAACCCGCCTGGACGCGTTCCTGTGTGATATGGTCTAGGCAATCCTGCTCCGGCAGGGGGATTGGACTAGATGATCTTTCGAGGTCCCTTCCAAACCCTAACATTCTGTGATTCTGTGATTCTGTGTGATTCTGTGAAATGATAAAATGAGCTGTCATTTAAGAAGATGTATCATATCAATTATAGCAGAGCAAAAAGCTTGGCTGAAACCAGCAAACTATAAGACAAAGTGAAAGAAGGAAAATGCGTATCTGGTCCAAAGGAATATGAATGATCAAATGAAGACAGCTGCCACTTTACATCTCCCAGACTCATACTAATCCATCAGAAATTATCTCGGGTAACACAGTTAACAAGATCTCTTTCTCTTCCTCACATACACATCTTGCTTTGCTTATATAAGTGTAAGAGAAAAAAAGGAAAGCCTAGCTAAGCTTTCACTTGCTTAACTAGAAGCAAGGGTCTGTTGTATCTACACCATGAAGTGATCACCTTCCAGTTGCTGTTAGCACACTTTCCCACACTCTCCACGCTGAGAAGGCCTCTCTGTGGCAGTGCATGGAGGAGCAGCCGGAGTCTGTGGCAGAGCATGGAGGGGAAGACGTGGAGACAAGGGAAGCGGCGGAGACAGCGTTAGTCACTCTGGGAGGCAGGCAGAGGAAACAGCAGGAACAGAAACAAACAAGCAAACCCAGCTCAAGGTTGAGCTGCGCCCAGAACAAAGGCCCAACTACAAAACAATTTATAGCGCTGTAAACAAGAAAGGAAAATATTCTGCACATGGAATGAGGGAAACAGCTGTGCCCATTGACGTGTTCTCACACCCTCCCAGCCAGAGACATTCCCTCAGTGATGTTTCACAAGCATGCACTGAATTCCCTTGGGAAGGAGGCAGTGACTAGGACCGAGGACACGCTACTTCCCAGCCTGTGTCAGGACTTGTTCAAAACCTGGCACAGGTCAACATGCATTGGTGCACTTGACATGCATTTCAGCAACTGTGCCAGGCTGGCTTGGGGTTCTGCATCCTCTGTATTTCCCATTCCAACTCACATGCTAAATGATAAATGGAAAGAAGCAAACATCATAGCACTCTGGGTATCGTGTGGGTTTTGGTGATGAGTCATTCGGGTTTGGAAGGCAGAAGTTGTTTAGCTCAGAGGATATATGACAAAACTGTAGCTTGGACCATGAAAAAATGTATTCCCCTGCAAAGCAGCCTTCCAGTACCTGAAGGGGGCCTACAGGAAAGCTGGAGAGGGACATTTTACAAGGGCATGTAGTGATAGGATGAGGGGGAACGGTTTTAAACTGAAAGAAGGCAGATTTAGATTAGATATTAACAAGAAATCCTGTACTGTGAGGGTGGTGAGACACTGGAACATGTTGTCCAGAGAAGCTGTGGCTGCCCCCTCCCTGTCAGTGTTTAAGGCCAGATTGGATGAGGCTTTGAGCAACGTGTCTAGTGGAAAGGTGTCCCTGCCTGCGGCAGGGGGGTTGGAACTAGATGATCTTTAAGGTCCCTTCCAACCCAAACCATTCTATGATTCTATGAAAGAGAGCAACAAAGTATCACCTGAATCCCGGTGAAAAAGAGGCTGAAATGTGAAATTGTTTTGTCTCCAAGGCTGAGGACATGGCTCTTCCACGTCTGAAGAGTCCGTGTAATATCTCATACAATTAGACAAACATATCTGAAGAATCTAAAACCATGGTTAAGGATGAAAAGCAATGACTTAATATCTTGGATACAATATACTGCCCTAGGAATTGAGTATTTACACTTACCATATTCTTCCAAAGTACCTGTAACTCAGCACTACCAGAGATTCGGTACCAGACAGAACAGCCAGCAGACCTGATCCCACTCTCTCGTTCTCATGTTCAAGGCTGCTCACATTCTGGCATCATGGGAGTTTTCCCACTGGCTTCACAGTGGCCAGGTGTCACCACAGACCGCAGACAGTGCTAATTTGCCACAGAACCCTCCTCAGATCCAAGAATAAACCTGTAACATATAGAGTCATGCAATGTTCACACCACCAACAAAGTTATTTGCAGGACCTACTTGACTACTGTGTTTCAGTGCTTTGGAAAAAAAAATGAGGTCATTTCAATTCCTTGTCTCAGTGTAAATCCTCCTTCTCCCTTGAATGACATCTTTTTCTTTCTTCTCTATAAAAGTCTGTCTCAGTTCTGGGAAACCAGACACCTATTCCATGGCAGATACAGGTTTCAGGTCTCTCTGGACACATGTTGGAGTGTCTAAGCACCATTTCAGTCCTCAAGCTCTCTGCCCAGCTACAGCCTAATTTTACACTAGCCTAGAGCCTAAACTGACAGCAACACCCATTAGGTGTTCACGTTTATGTCTGTACAGTTGTTCCAACCTATCAGCAATGTGTCCCTGCTGAGCTGCTCAGAGCTCACATCACAGGCTCAATGCCCCGCTACTGACCCTATTTGAGGCTAAACACTGTCATTGCCCTTCCCGTCCTCACAAAACACAGCCAAGTAAATCTCTTGGAACAGATTCAATCCAAGAGCTCAGTGACTTGATGCAATGATTGGTGGGGATGTACACTTTGCTTTCCTTCTCGCTGGAAGGAAACATGGGAGCATAGGTAGAGAGCAAGCCATGGATTATTCAAGTATGCCCCAGCAGGCATGGTGGCAAAGGAGGGAGGGCACAGACCACATCTATGGCCCACACTGGCAATAGTCTTTGAGGTCCTTCATGTTAAAGGGCTGACCTGGATCAAGCTCCAGCAGTAAAAGAGGATGCATTGAGTGGGAAAGCCAAGTGCAGCTGGGTATCCACTACTTTTAAATGGTAGGAATTCATGAGGGGTGCTCTCCTATTAGCCTATCATGTTTAATTCACAGTTTTCTCTGAAAATTCCCTACTTACATGCCTATATGTCTCTTTGCATTGCACAGAGGAGTCCATATGCTGTACTGAAGATACAGGATTTTCCTGGCTGGCACTAATAGCTGGTCACTGCCGTAGCTAAGGTCCTGATTGATTCTGTCAAAGTAAATGCACCAGGAATTGTTATAATTTAACCCAAAAGGCCCTAATATCAAGAAAAAAGACAACTAAGTGTCTGTCCTGGTTTGGCCCAAACCAGGCCAATTAGTCTTAGAGAACCCAAGGTCACTGCTAAATTCCTCATTGCTTATGAGTGAAGAGCCGAAGGGGGGTCGTACCTGCAGGGAGGAGCAGACAGGGCAGGTGACCCAAGATTGACCAACAAGGTATTCCATCCCATACACGTCATTCTCACTTTCCTATTTATCACTAACCCACTGCCTCCTGGAGGTGGGGCCCAGGAGGGAGGGGCCCTCCTGTCTCCCACTGATTGGTACCAGCTTTGCCAATTTTCCAGTTAAAAGCCTGCAGGTGTGATGGCAGGGGGAGCTATTGCATTTTGCCCTCTGCCCGTGCTGGGTGGAGCTACTGCATTTTCCCCTCTGTCTGTGCTGGGGGGAGGTACTGCCTTTTCCCCTCTGCCTGTACTGGGGGGAGCAACTCTGTCTGAGGAGGATTTCCAAGCTCTCAGTCTTGGTTTTGTATATATTTGTATATATTTGATTATCTTTATTATTATTGTTATTATACTCTTTTTCATTATTATAGTTTATTAAAACTGTTTTAACTTTCCAACCCATAAGTCTCTCTCCCTTTTCCCTTTCCCTTTCCCTTGGAGGGGGGGCAGAGGGTTAACAGAGAGCATCTGCCACCTGGTTAATAGCTAGCCCAGCTTTAAACTGTGACAGATTTATTGGTGCCCAACGTGGGGCTTGAGAGAAGCTCCAACAGGTTGCTCTGATAAGTTGAATCCTGGCTCTGGTGGGAGGAGACCCGGAGAGCTCAGCTGAGAGAATATCAGATTTCTTCCTTTGAGATTTACGGGGGGGGGGGTGGAAAGTTAAAACAGATAGTGAAGATGGTGATGTCATTTTTGAATGCTGTGTTATCTCATCTTTTTATGGAGTTTCTTTCACAGTTGAGTATTGCAATGATGCCTTACCTGCCGTGGGCACTGTGTTATTGCTTGCTTCTTATGAATGTTTACATGCAGTTTAGCAGTGGGCGCTGGTCGAAATGTATTGTTTTGGTATGGGGTTTGATACTGATTTATGCTGTGATGAACTGGGCAGTTAATATTCCGATCTCTTATCTCTATGACACAATGATGGGCAGCTTTAATCGCGAATCAGTAGCAGCAACTTCATCTGCACGCTCCAGGAGTCCTTTAGCTGATTCTATTAATGATTACACTTCCAGTTTTACTTTGGGAAATAGTACCTTCTCCTTTTCTGCCAAGCTGATTGCACTAGATTTTGCGAAATTAGGATGGTGCTGTCTAGGTGGCATGTTTTTATTTTTGGTTGTCCTGAATGTGTTTCTGATGTGGGATAAGATTAAATATCGGTGCAGGGACAGTTGTAGGTGTTATGCAGCCACCTCAGATCCTACAGTGTGTACTGCCGCTACAGCCTCAGATCCTACAGTGTGTACTGCCGCTAGAGCCACTAAACCCACTGAAACCTCGGCAGCCTGTACCACAGCTGCTACACCCCCCAAGATGGCCACTGCAGCTACTCAGACCCCAGCATCTATCGAATCTGTACCAATTGCTCCTGTAACCAGGAAGAAATACCAAAAGAAATCAGCTCGTGAAGTGAAGGATGATGACTCAGAGCCTTCTAAGGCAGAGCCATCATATGACCCAGGTGAGGGCCCTTCTCAGGCAGAGTTAGGGCCTGACACAGATGGGGGTTTCCTCAATCATCCTTTTAAAGCAGACCCATCACAGAAGAAAGGTCCTTCTAAAGCAGAACTATCACAAGAGGACTCGGACGTAGAGATAACCTACCATTCCTTATCCCTGAAGGACCTGAGAAATATAAGGAAAGACTCCAGCCGTTATGACGGTGAACCTATTATTACCTGGTTGCTCCTATGCTGGGACAATGGGGCAGACAGCATGCAATTGGATGGCAGAGAAGCCAGACAGTTGGGATCCCTGTCCAGAGATGGTGGTATTGATAAGGCGCTCGCAAGAAAGTCAAACACTATCAGTCTCTGGAGGCGACTCTTGTCAGCTGTAAAGAGCAGGTATCCCTATAAAGATGATGTTATGAGCCACCTAAGCAAATGGACCACTATAGAAAAAGGTATTAACTACCTTAGAGAACTGGCTGTGCAAGAGATCATCTATAGACACCCACGGGACATTGTAGATCCTGTAGATCCTGATGAAGTGGAATGCAACCGATCCATGTTCCGGAAGGTTGTGAAGAATGCTCCACCGACATATACCCATACATTGTCAATATTAGTCTGGGGAGAAGATGCTATGGCACGATCTAGTGTGGGCGAAATGGCTAACTGTATGCGACAGTATGAAGATAGTATTTCTTCCCCACTGCAGGCACGCATCTCGGCTGTGGAAAAACTGACTAAGGAGAACAAGGACTCATTTAAACAACTGTCAGACAAACTGTCCAGGATCGAGAATAAACTTGACTCTCTACCTACACAGGTGTGCGTTGCAGCTGTTAGGAGAAAACGCTCTCCTACAGGACCAGCTGAAAGGAAACGGAACACATCACGAGGTATCCTGTGGTTTGCCCTGCGTGGTTATGGGGAGGACATGAGCAGATGGCATGGACAACCTACCAGTACCCTACAGGCACGAGTACGTGAGTTGCAAGCTAAAAGAAATACCAGAGAGAATTTTTCTAGAAGGATGGCTGCTCCAGTTACCAGTGAGCAGGACCCCAGCCAGGGTAGATGGGCCTCAAATCACTTTTTCCCAAGTGTGAATAGGAGAAATGAAGGTCCAGTCCCTGTGAGCAGCACGAATCCATTTCTTAATTAGGGGGGCCCTGCCTCCAGCCAGGTGGAGGAGAGGGACAACCGAGTTTATTGGACTGTGTGGATTCGATGGCCTGGCACATTAAAACCACAAAGGTATCGAGCCCTGGTAGACACTGGTGCACAGTGCACCCTAATGCCATCGTATCATAAAGGCGCAGAACCTATCAGTATTTCAGGAGTAACAGGAGGATCTCAAGTGTTATCTGTATTGGAGGCCGAAGTGAGCCTAACTAAAAATGAATGGAAAAAGCACCCCATTGTGACTGGCCCAGATGCTCCGTGCATCCTTGGCATAGACTACCTCAAGAGAAGGTATTTCAAGGACCCAAAAGGGTATAGATGGGCCTTTGGTATAGCAGCTGTAGAGACTGAGGACATTAAACAGCTGTCTACCTTGCCTGGCCTCTCAGAAGATCCTTCTGTTGTGGGGTTGCTGAAGGTTGAAGAACAACAGGTGCCAATTGCTACTGCCACGGTGCACCGACGACAATATCGCACCAATCGAGACTCCCTGATCCCCATTCATAAACTGATTAGACAATTAGAAAACCAAGGAGTGATTGGCAAGACTCGCTCACCCTTTAATAGTCCTATATGGCCAGTGCGAAAGTCTGATGGAGAATGGAGACTAACTGTGGACTATCGTGGCCTAAATGAAGTTACGCCACCGCTGAGTGCTGCTGTGCCAGACATGCTAGAACTTCAATACGAACTGGAGTCAAAGGCAGCCAAGTGGTACGCCACCATAGACATTGCTAATGCATTTTTCTCTATTCCCTTGGCACCAAAGTGCAGGCCGCAGTTTGCTTTTACCTGGAGAGGTATCCAGTATACCTGGAATCGAGTGCCCCAGGGGTGGAAACACAGTCCTACTCTTTGCCATGGACTGATCCAGACTGCACTAGAAAAGGGTGGAGCTCCAGAACATTTGCAATACATTGATGACATCATTGTGTGGGGTGATACAGCAGCAGAAGTTTTTGACAAAGGAGAGAAAATAATCCAAATTCTTCTGCAAGCTGGTTTTGCCATAAAAAGAGGCAAGGTCAAGGGACCTGCCCGGGAGATCCAGTTTTTAGGGATTAAATGGCAAGATGGGCGTCGCCAGATCCCGATAGAGGTGATCAACAAAATAACAGCCATGTCCCCACCAACTAACAAAAAGGAAACACAAGCCTTCTTAGGCGTTGTGGGTTCCTGGAGAATGCATATTCCAGATTACAGCCAGATTGTACGCCCTCTTTATCAAGTGACCAGAAAGAAGAATGATTTTCAGTGGGGCCCTGAACAACGACAGGCTTTTGAACAGATTAAACAAGAGATTGTGCATGCAGTAGCCCTTGGACCAGTCCGTACGGGACAAGATGTTAAAAATGTGCTCTACACCTCAGCTGGGGACAATGGTCCTACCTGGAGCCTCTGGCAGAAAGTGCCAGAGGAGACTCGAGGTCGACCCCTAGGATTTTGGAGTCGAGGATACAAGGGCTCCGAGGCCAATTACACTCAAACTGAAAAAGAGATACTGGCAGCGTATGAAGGAGTTAGAGCTGCTTCAGAGGTAATTGGTACTGAAGCACAACTTCTCCTAGCACCTCGATTACCAGTACTAGGCTGGATGTTCAAGGGTAAGGTTCCCACTACCCATCATGCAACTGATGCGACGTGGAGTAAATGGATTGCATTAATTACACAGAGGGCTCGAATAGGAAACCCTAATCGCCCAGGAATCTTAGAAGTGATCATGGACTGGCCAGAAGGCAAAGACTTCGGAATGCCACCAGAAAAGGAGGTGACACGTGCTGAAGAAACCCCACCATATAATGAATTACCAGAGGATGAGAAGCAGTATGCCCTGTTCACCGATGGATCCTGCCATCTTGTAGGAAAGCATCGGAAGTGGAAAGCTGCTGTATGGAGTCCCATACGACGAGTCACAGAAGCCACAGAAGGACAAGGTGAATCGAGTCAATTTGCAGAGGTAAAAGCCATCCAGCTGGCTTTAGACATTGCTGAGCGAGAAAAGTGGCCAAGGCTGTATCTTTATACTGACTCATGGATGGTAGCAAATGCCTTGTGGGGGTGGTTAAAGCAGTGGAAGTGAAGCAACTGGCAGCGCAAAGGTAAACCTATTTGGGCTGCTGAATTGTGGCAAGATATTGCTGCTCGGCTAGAGAAACTAGTCGTGAAGGCACGTCATGTAGATGCTCACGTACCTAAAAGTCGGGCAACTGAGGAACATCGAAACAACCAACAAGCGGATCAAGCTGCTAAAGTGTTCCAAATAGATTTGGACTGGGAACATAAAGGTGAACTATTTTTAGCTCGGTGGGCTCATGACACTTCAGGTCATCAAGGAAGAGACGCAACATACAGATGGGCTCGTGACCGAGGGGTGGATTTAACCATGGACTCTATTGCACAGGTTATCCATGATTGTGAAACATGCGCCGCAATTAAGCAAGCCAAACGGTTAAAACCTTTGTGGTATGGGGGGCGGTGGTTGAAATATAAATATGGGGAGGCCTGGCAAATTGACTATATCACACTCCCTCAAACCCGCCAGGGTAAACGTTATGTGCTTACCATGGTGGAGGCGACCACGGGATGGTTGGAAACATACTCTGTGCCCCATGCCACTGCCCGGAACACTATTCTGGGCCTCAAAAAGCAAATCTTGTGGCGACATGGCACACCAGAGAGAACTGAGTCGGACAATGGGACTCATTTCAAAAACAGTCTCATAGACAACTGGGCCAAAGAGCATGGCATCGAATGGGTATATCACATCCCCTATCATGCACCAGCCTCTGGGAAAGTTGAACGGTATAATGGGCTGTTAAAAACTACCCTGAAAGCAATGGGGGGTGGAACCTTTAAAAACTGGGATAAACATCTGGCACAAGCCACCTGGTTAGTTAACACCAGGGGATCTATCAATCGAGCTGGCCCTGCTCAGTCAGACCTTCTACATACAGTAGAAGGAGATAAAGTCCCGGTGGTGCATGAAAGGAATCTATTGGGAAAAACTGTCTGGGTTCTTCCTGCAACGGGCAAAGGTAAACCCATTCGTGGGATTGCTTTTGCTCAGGGACCTGGATGTACTTGGTGGGTGATGTTGCAAGATGGTGAAGTCCGATGTGTCCCTGAAGGTGATCTGATTCTAGGTGAGACTACTTAATTCTGAACTGTATGTTGTTACTGCATAAGTGTCTTTTAGGTTAAGACAGTGGTGATGAGACCAGAGCTAGCTTCATCAAGTGGCATCCAGTAACCTCCTCGAGTCTGACATCTTTAACCTGCAACCCGTGGGCACGAACCATGACAAAAGAGAGACTGCTAGCCAGAAAGACTGCTGAGAGACTGCTAACCAGATGGAAACCCACAATCCTGAACCAAATGAACTTGATGGACTTTTTACATAAAGATGAATCATAAACTAGTGATATGTGTATATATATTTGAAAATGAAAAGGTAGTGGTGATCTGAGTATGACGTGAATGGTATGGAATAAGGGGTGGAATGTCCTGGTTTGGCCCAAACCAGGCCAATTAGTCTTAGAGAAACCAAGGTCACTGCTAAATTCCTCACTGCTTATGAGTGAGGAGCCGAAAGGGGGTCGTACCTGCAGGAAGGAGCAGACAGGGCAGGTGACCCAAGATTGACCAACAAGGTATTCCATCCCATACACGTCATTCTCACTTTCCTATTTATCACTAACCCACTGCCTCCTGGAGGTGGGGCCCAGGAGGGAGGGGCCCTCCTGTCTCCCACTGATTGGTACCAGCTTTGCCAATTTTCCAGTTAAAAGCCTGCAGGTGTGATGGCAGGGGGAGCTATTGCATTTTGCCCTCTGCCCGTGCTGGGTGGAGCTACTGCATTTTCCCCTCTGTCTGTGCTGGGGGGAGGTACTGCCTTTTCCCCTCTGCCTGTACTGGGGGGAGCAACTCTGTCTGAGGAGGATTTCCAAGCTCTCAGTCTTGGTTTTGTATATATTTGTATATATTTGATTATTTTTATTATTATTGTTATTATACTCTTTTTCATTATTATAGTTTATTAAAACTGTTTTAACTTTCCAACCCATAAGTCTCTCTCCCTTTTCCCTTTCCCTTTCCCTTGGAGGGGGGGCAGAGGGTTAACAGAGAGCATCTGCCACCTGGTTAATAGCTAGCCCAGCTTTAAACCGTGACAGTGTCAGAAGTGCAACAGCCTGTACCTCAGTGCTGATAACTTTAAGAATATTTTGCATTAATTTGGAGGGGGAGGAAGAGGAAAAAAAAAGAAAGGGAAAAGTAGACTGAGACTCAACCTGATGTTTCAATGAGATTTTCCTTGTAGTGAGGTCTATCAGACTGTGAAAAGCCTCCCAGGGGAAGTGATGGCAGCTCCATCGATTGGGTAATATAATTGCTGCATTTTGTGCCTCTGGTAAAGCCTGAGAACCTCTCTCTGAACTGAGTCCAAACCAGGATACGCCTTTCTAGAGAAAGCAGAATGCTTAATAAATCTGCCAGAATATTTACTTAATTTTTGCAAATTTAATGCCTCTAAGTTGAACGAGCATGCCATATGTTTGTAAGCCAAAGAAACTCTTTTATGTTTTGAACTAGAGCTATTCCCTGGAGTATGGGCAAACTTGTAAAACACTTTCTTTATTTTCACCCCCACAGCTGTTTTATTGTTCCTCTCTTCAACCCCTCATTTAATTAGGTGTTGGAGTCCTAAGCAAATCTTTGCTATGCTTGTTCTTCCCACACCTGGGGTCATGGCAGCCAGTGCTCACCACTCAGCTTCTGACTTATACATTCAAGGTGGGGATGAACGGAATAATGATAGAATCATAGAATGGTTTTCATTGGAAAGGACCTTTACAGTCATCAAGTCCAACCGTTAACCTGGCACTGTCAAGTCCACCACTAAACCATGTCCCTAAACACCACATCTACACATCTTTTAAATACCTCCAGGGATGGTGACTCCACCACTTCCCTGGGCAGCCTGTTCCAATGCTTCATAACCCTTTCGAAGAAGAAATTTTTCCTAATATCCAGTCTAAACCTCCCCTGGCACAACTTGAGGCCGTTTCCTCTCATCCTATCGCTTGTTACCTGCAAGAGCAGACTGACACCTGCCTAGCTACAGCCTCCTTTCAGGTACTTGTAGACAGCAATAAGGTTTCCCCTCAGCCTCCATTTCTCTAGACTAAACAAACCCAATTCCGTCAGCCACTCCTCATAAGACTTGTTCTCCAGACCCTTCAGCATCTTTGTTACCCTTCCTTGGACTCACTCCAGCACCTCAATGTCTCTCTTGTAGTGAGGGGACCAAAACTGAACACAGGATTCGAAGTGCAGCCTCACCAGTGCCAAGTACAGGGGAACGATCGCTTCCCTAGTCCTGCTGGCCACACTATTTCTGTTACAAGCCAGGATGCTGTTGGCCTCTTGGCCACCTGGGCACACTGCTGGCTCATATTCAGCCAGCCGTCAATCAATACCCCCAGGTCCTTTTCCACCAGGCAGCTTTCCAGCCACTCTTCCCCAAGCCTGTAGCGTTGCATGGGATTGTTGTGACCCAAGTGCAAGACCTGTTACTTGGCCTTGTTGAACCTCATACAGTTGGCCTCGGCCCATCGATCCAGTCTGTCCAGATCCCTCTGCAGAGCCTTGCTACCCTCAAACAGATCAACACTACCTCCCAACTTGGTGTCGTCTGTGAACTTACTGAGGGTGCACTCGATCCCCTGGTCCAGATCATTGATAAAGATATTAAAGAGAACTGGCTCAAATACTGAGCCCTGGGGGACACCACTTGTGACCAGCCACCAACTGGATTTAACTTCATTCACCACAGCTTTTTGGGACTGGCCATCCAACCAGTTGCTAATGCACAATGGTGCTAATTTTGATCATGCAAATATTGTAGTCAACAGTTGGCACCTGCCTATTCACATGTGCACACAGGAAAATTAAGTCATAAACATTCAAAAGTAATCTACGGAGTCATTTCAGCAAACCCCTTGGGGGATTAAAGAATAATAGTGAGGATAATCATACCCGGATCTTAGCTAGCATATTTCATCCATAGAGCTTAAAGTGTTTTACAAAGTAGGTAATATAAGCTTAGAATTTAAAATGGAGAAACAAATGCATATACTATTCTGTGATGTGCAGGGGATATGAAAAGGGTGTACTGTGGGCCCTCATGGAAAAGTTGCTCATGTGAAAACAGATTTTATATTTAGGATCTATTTTTCAGATCTCCTTTTCCAGAAATTATCAATTTCCAACAGCTCTGGTAAAGTATAAGCACAGTGGCTTCACCATCCCCACTCAAGACAGCACTGACTCACTAATTTTAAGCAACAACCAGCTTGGAGTCTGGGCTGATCAGCTTCCGTGTGGCTGTGAAAACCTGCTTCTGAACTGGTAGACCTGTCTCACTGCAGGCTGACATAGAGAGCTATCTTGTCCCGCACTCACACAAAAATCCTGGAGCTCCTGATAATAACTTCAAGCCTGGTGTGGTCCCACGGCTCTGTGACTCCAACCCTCTGGTGGGCACAGGGGAATCCACAACCATCATAACTTCAGTCAGACACCTCATACATAAAGATGGAAGGTTACATTTAGCTGGATACACTCCAAAATTTAAGGACTGCAAGCTGCTGTCAACACTCCCTTCACTTCATTATAAACCCTGAATTTAAGTTCTGCTACTGGTACACAGTTTGCCTTGATGCTGATACCTGGATGTGGTGTTGGTTGTGATGGAAACAGTGGTTAAAAAAAATATTTGTGTCTTTGAGTGGTTTGAGAACACTCCTGCTTAGGGCTTGTGAAATCCTTTATGATTCAAAGCAGGACAATTCACTGAAGGGTACACCTGGGGACCCTACAGCATGCCCCCAAGCCCAGAAGTCCTAGCAACTCAGTTGTGAAAAGAGTACCAAGCACGAAGGCAATTGCAAAGAGTTTGAGTGGTGTGTGGCTTGCAAGCGTGAACAGTTCTGCCTGGGTCAGGCTCATGCAGTTCTCAAAGTATGGTTTCTAAGTTGAACTTTGCACTTTAGTGAATGAATACACCACATTTCATCTTCAGACGTACTGCATATCCTGGCCTGATATTGTTCTCTGTGTTGAGCTCCAAGATCTACCTCAAATTCAGGTGGGTTTTTTTTTCAGTTAAATCTCCTACATAATCAGTTTAGACTAGTCGGGGTTAAGTACTGAACACTCCCAGTATACTGCAAACTACGTTTCTGTTTACCTGCCTGGCTCACCCTGGGATATGTCCCTGAGTAAGTATGGATGGGATCATTTCTACAAACCATATAGCAAATCAAAAAAGCTCATTCTGCCCATACTTGTATTTTGATGACAAATGATAATACCTCTTTGACTGGCAAGCTTTTGGCATGCTTTGTGTTACTAAAGATAGGACTTAGCTAATTTCATGCATCTTGAGTTGTGTGTCTAGTCCAAGCTGGTTGTCTGAACTCCTTATAGCCAATAGAAAAAGATAAGTGCATCCAGAGAGCAATTTCTGGTCTTTTGAATGGTCCTTCCTCTCTGTCTCTACAGTGACCCCAAAGGAAACAGATTACCTGAAATAAGATGCTTTGGACACCTGGAGTTAAGGGAGCTTACTTCCACCCACCTAGCTGACTGCCAAAATAGTTTGTTCATATGTGCCCAACTCTTTGCTTGTTACCAGATCTAGGCTGAGAAATCTCCTTACATTTCCCAGCTTACTTTGATTTTTCAGAACAAACCCTCAAAACTTCAAATATTTCTGAACAACAGGTGAGCATGTGGTTCCTGTACCATGTTTGGTTCATCAAACCAACCGTTGAGCCAGTCGGCAATGGCAACGGCAACGGCGGCAGCGGCTGAGGTTGGTGCAGGGAGAGATCGGGCCGTGGAGGGTGGGTGGTTTCCGTGCGGTTTCCGTGCTCCGGGCCCCCCCGAGCAGCAGCCCGAGACCCGCCTGGACCCGGAAGTTCCCGGCAATGAATCAGGAGAGCAGGGGGCGTACCACCACCCCCTGTGATCGGGTGATAAAGAGCCTCTGGGTGGCTAGTCCCTGCCCAGAGGGGAGAGGGGGAGTCAGCAGTGACTGTGGGTGTGTCCCAGGGCGGGGGAGGGCACAGCCCTAGGGGCGTGGCAGTTTGCGCAGCAGCTCTCGCAGGCAGGGAGGCGAGCAGGGTAGGCTGGCGAGCAGGGTAGGCGGGCAGGCAGGTATGGTTTCCATTCGGCAGGGCCCTAAGTCCCTTGCAGGTGCCAGAAAAGACATGGCAACCCAAACAGACCTGCTGCAGAAGCATGCGGAGGTGCAGGTGGCAGGCTGCAGGGAGTGCCAGAGCCTGGCCCTGGCACTCGAGAGTAACGGAGACCTCACCTGTGTGAGGTGCAAACAGGTCGACGACCTGATCTCCTTGGTGGCCCAGCTCAAGGAGGAAGTGGAAAGGTTAAGGAGTGCAAGAGCATCCCAGGAAGAGGATGGTGGGCAGTGCTGTTCCCTGCCTGTCCTGGGGAAAACGGCCGGGCCTAATGCTCCCCGGGTAGTGGAGGATCCTCTTCCTCCTCCACAAGGAGCAGGAGGAGACCTAGGGGATGGGGGGGAATGGAGGCAGGTCCCTGCTCGGGGTGGCAGGCGAATCCCATCCTGACCTTCCTCCCTCCCCACGTCCCCCTGCAGAATAGGTATGAGGTGCTGGAGCCTGAGCGTCTTCCTGAGTGTCAGGAAGATACAAATCTAGGTGAAAGATCCTCTGCGGGGCTACGTAAACAGAAGCAACCGAGTAAGAGGGTTGCAACCAGCTCCAAAAAAGAGAAAAGAAAAGTAATTGTTATAGGCGACTCCCTGCTAAGGGGAACGGAGGGCCCCATATGCAGGCCAGACCCGACTCACAGGGAAGTCTGCTGCCTGCCAGGGGCACGGGTAAGGGATGTTGCCAGGAGGATTCCTCAACTGGTGAGGCGCTCTGACTACTACCCACTATTAGTATTCCAGGTGGGTAGGGATGAGATTGAAGAGAGAAGTCCCAGGGCAATCAAAAGGGACTTCAGGGCCCTGGGGCATTTGGTAAAGGGGGTAGGTGCGCAGGTGATATACTCTTCAATTCCTTTGGTATTTGGTGAAAATAGGGAAAAGACTATGAAAATACAACAGATTAATATGTGGCTAAGAGACTGGTGCTGGAGGTGGGATTTTGGGTTTGTTGACCACGGGGCGGCTTTCATGACACCGGGCCTGCTTATGCCGGATGGGGAACAGCTGAATCAGAAGCAGAAAAGGGTTATGGCCCAGAAGTTGGCAGGGCTGATCAAGAGGTCTTTAAACTAGGTTCGATGGGGGAGGGGGATAACACCAGGACAACCACAAATGAACCTAGGGGTGACAGGCCTGCGTCGGGGGCAAGGCCGCTAGCCCAGCTGAAGTGCGTTTACACCAATGCACGCAGTATGGACAACAAACAGGAAGAGCTAGAGGCCACTGTACAGCAGGAAGGTTATGATGTGGTTGCCATCACAGAAACGTGGTGGGATGACTCTCATGACTGGAGTGCAACTATGGATGGCTATAAGCTCTTTAAGAGGGACAGGCGAAGCAGGAGAGGCGGTGGGGTAGCGCTATATGTTAGGGAGTGCTTGGACTGTGTTGAAATTGAGGAAGATGGTGAGGATGACAAGGTTGAATGTTTATGGGTGAAGATCAGGGGGAAGGTCGGCAGGGCGGACATTACCGTGGGAGTCTGTTATAGACCACCCAACCAGGATGAGCAGGCGGACGAGGCGTTTTACAAGCGGCTGTCAGAAGCCGCCCAGTCGCCGGCCCTTGTACTCGTGGGCGACTTCAACTTGCCGGATGTCTGCTGGAAATACAACATGGCAGAGAGGAAGCAATCTAGGAGGTTCCTTGAATGTGTGGAGGACAACTTCCTCATGCAAGTGGTAAATGAGCCCACTAGAGAAGGGGCCCTGCTTGACCTGTTGCTTGTGAACAGACAAGGACTAGTGGGAGATGTGAGGGTCGGTGGCCGTCTTGGGAGTAGTGACCACGAAATGTTAGAGTTTTCGATAGTGGGGGAAGTAAGGAGGGGCAAGAGTAGAACTCCTGCCTTAGATTTCCAGCGGGCTGACTTTAGCCTGTTTAAGAGGCTGGTGGACCGAGTCCCTTGGGAATCGGTCCTGGAGGGCAAAGGAGTCCAGGAAGGCTGGACATGCTTCAAAAGGGAATTGCTAAATATTCAGGAGCAGGCTGTCCCAGTCTGTAGGAAGGCAAGCCATCGGGGAAAAAGACCGGCCTGGTTAAACAGGGAACTTAGACTAGATCTTAAGGAAAAAAAGAGAGCCTACTTGCTCTGGAAGAAGGGTCGGGTAACTTGGGCGGTCTATAGGGACGTGGCCAGGTCGTGTAGGGAGAAGATTAGAAGGGCCAAAGCTCAATTAGAGCTCGATTTGGCTGCTACAGTCAAAGACGACAAAAAAAGCTTTTACAAATACATCAACAGCAAAAGGAGGGTCAAGGAGAGCCTCCACCACTTGCTGAATGAGGAGGGTAATGTAGTGTCAGGGGATGAGGAAAAGGCAGAGGTGCTCAATGCCTTCTTTGCCTCGGTCTTTAATGTCAAGATCGGTTGTCCTCAGGAGACTCGGCCCCCAGAGCCTGAAGTTAGGGACGGGGGGCTGTGTGAACCTCCCAGGATCCAGGAGGAGACGGTTAGTGACCTGCTGTGCCAGTTGGACACCCACAAGGCTATGGGCCCGGATGGGATTCACCCCAGAGTAATGAAGGAACTGGCAAATGAACTTGCCAAACCACTCTCGATTATCTACTGGCAGTCCTGGTTAACTGGAGAAGTTCCAGCTGACTGGAAATTAGCAAACGTAACGCCCATCTACAAGAAGGTTCGGAAGGACAATCCAAGGAACTATAGGCCTGTCAGCCTGACCTCGGTGCCAGGCAAGGTGATGGAACAGATCATCCTGAGTGCCATTACATGGCACATGCAGGACAATCGGGGCATCGGGGCCAGCCAACATGGATTCATGAAAGGCAGGTCCTGCTCGACCAACCTGGTCTCCTTCTATGACAAAGTGACCCGCTTAGTAGATGAGGGCAGGGCTGTGGATGTAGTCTATCTAGACTTCAGTAAGGCATTCGACACTGTCTCCCACAGCATCCTCCTGGACAAACTGGCTGCCCGGGGCTTGGATGGGTGGACTCTTAAATGGGTTAAAAACTGGCTGGATGGCCGAGCCCAGAGAGTGGTGGTGAATGGGGCAATGTCCAGCTGGCGGCTGGTCACTAACGGTGTTCCCCAGGGCTCAGTTCTGGGGCCGGTGCTGTTCAATATCTTTATAGATGATCTAGACGTAGGGATTGAGTGCACCCTCAGTAAATTTGCAGATGACACCAAGCTGGGTGGGAGTGTCGATCTGCTGGAGGGTAGGAAGGCCCTTCAGAGGGATTTGGACAGGTTAGATAGATGGGCCGAGACCAACGGCATGAGGTTCAACAAGAACAAGTGCCGCGTCTTACACTTCGGCCACAACAACCCCATGCAGCTCTACAGGCTGGCGGAAGAGTGGTTAGAAAGCGGCCCGCTGGAAAGAGACCTGGGGGTGCTGATCGACAGCTGGCTAAACATGAGCCAGCAGTGTGCCCAGGTGGCCAAGAAGGCCAATGGCATCCTGGCCACTATTAGGAATAGTATAGCCAGCCGGTCTAGGGAAGTGATCGTCCCTCTGTACTCGGCACTGGTGAGGCCGCATCTTGAGTACTGTGTCCATTTCTGGGCCCCGCACTTCAAGAAAGATGTTGAGGTGTTGGAGCAAGTCCAGAGGAGGGCAACCAAGCTGGTGAAGGGTCTGGAGGGTCTGTCCTATGAGGAACGGCTGAGGGAGCTGGGGTTGTTTAGCCTGGAGAAGAGGAGGCTCCGACGTGACCTTATTGCAGTCTACAACTACCTGAAGGGAGGTTGTAGTGAAGTGGGAGTTGGCCTCTTCTCCCGGGCAGCTAGCGATAGGACAAGAGGACACAGCCTCAAGCTTCGCCAGGGGAGGTTCAGGTTGGACATCAGGAAGAATTTCTTTTCAGAAAGGGTTATTAGACATTGGAATGGGCTGCCCAGGGAGGTGGTGGAGTCACCATCTCTGGATGTGTTTAAGAAAAGACTGGACATGGCACTTAGTGCCATGGTCCAGTTGACAGGGTGGTGTAGGGGCAGCGGTTGGACTCGATGATCCCTGAGGTCTCTTCCAACCTGGCTGATTCTGTGATTCTGTGATCATTGCCCCACAACCACCCATGCTGAAGCTTGCTTACTGCACTTGAGGCAGGCAGGATCCTGTCCGCTCTAGTCAGGTTTTTGAAGGCATTTCAGTTAGTTTCTGAAGGATGAGCGAGAAAATTTCTTTCTTTCACTATTAGCGTTTTGAATCCTGATCTCTGTCCCCTGACCTCTAGTTAGATTAATCCACAGATGAAAGCAGCTGACCACGCTATGTCAAGAGCACAGCTCTTCACAGATGAAGTCTAGTTCCACCTCGGGAAAATCACAGTCTTTCTTTGTGTTTTATCATTCCTCCCCAGACAGTTTCTTCCTTGCTGCCATCAGAGGTCCAGATTCTGCTTACATAAATGGAGGTAAGGCAAGACTGTCTATGACGTGAGCACACTATCTTGATCTTATCTCTGTCTGTATGTAAAGTAAACACGAATATGATCAGAACTGAACAGGGAAAACAAAAAGGGGTATCAGATACTGTTTCTTTTGGTATCTTTCAATACTTGGGAAAGTTTATGATTCTTTTTTTTAAGTAACACTAGAAGATCAGGATACAAGTTTTCTGCATCAAAGCTTCTTCACTTACCACTCTACTGCATTTCTTTGTCTTCACTCAGGGACCCACACAACAGTAATAAATTATTTTCTCTCTGAGAACTGCAGCAGCTCAGGACAGTTGATTTAATCACAGCTCCTGGTTCCTACTGTGTTACTCTGGCTCTACACCAGCACTCCTGTGCTGATGACTTAGATACAAGCTTTCTATGTCCTCAACGTGTTTTGGTTTTTGAGTTAATTTAGTATTCAATGCACAGTTATGACAAAGACAAACACATGGCTGTGCTCATTGTCATCTGTGTCTGCACTATGCTATTAATATGAAGCAATATATTTTGTGTGCACAAACTATTCTCTTTGCCTGTTTTTATTTACTGTTACGTAACCCCTTAACTGAACTCAGAATGTTTTTCTCCATATTTTACATCACTGGAATTTCATGTCCTTCTACATATCTTTATTCTTCCCTAGGTAAATAAAATTCTGAGCACTAGATGTGCCCATTTCAGTGGAAGCAGAATCGCTGCTAATGCACTTGTTTCGGGTGTCCAGTCTTAGCTCCATATAACATACCCAGTTAATTACATGCAGTATAAATTCCCTCAACACTGATTATCCTGAAAAAAAGGCTTTCAGAATTGGCAATCCTTTATAATGTGAGAAGCAACTGCATGACATTTTTAAGAGCTCTCATTTTTTGCCAATTTCCGGATGCCAGAAACATCCAGATGCTGGAGAAACTGTTTCAATGGAGAGAATGAAACTCACCTGGGAGGAATGGGGAGTGATCAGGAGGACACATTAGAAAGCAAACAAACAAAATAGAAGAAAGTGCAGATGACTGAGAATGGATAGGTCCAGCAGCAGCATGCAGAAATGTTCTTGCAGCTCACTGACAGCCACATGAGCTGGAAGAGCAGTGAGCAAAGATAAATTAAAAATTAAGATTCAGCTAGTATTCACATTGCTGAAGAGATTACAATTCAGATCAGCATGGATCATCAAGTGTTAGCACAAAGAATATTTTATTCTTCTTTTGAATGGTAAAACTCTGTTGGAAGGGTCATCCTTTGGCCTGTTTTAGTACAGAGCCTGGTACAGTCGGGTGTTGATGTATGGCAGGTATTCTTTGAAGTTACTGCAATAACAACAGTTACAATAGCAATGGTATGTTAGACTTCATGGACTTTGTGCCCACCTCTGGCAGTGGTGGTAGACTACAAGTCAGTCCTTTCTGCATGGAATATATAAATAAACCCTTTTATCACACACCTTCTCCTGCCCTTGTTGCAGGACAGAAGGGAATAACTGCTGTCCATTTTTCTTCTTGCTTACAGCAAAAGTAGGAAGAAATTTTGTAGCTATATATAACCTTCATTAGGAAAAGGCCCTCTTTTTTCACATGTGCTGAGAGTCACATCACTTGCTTTTAGATATCAGTGAATTTAGAATCTAGTGTAAGTTAATTACCTAGGACCCCTGTGAGAGACAGAAAGAACTTCATCCTTTAAATGAACTATCGTCAGGCTTGATCATGGCTTACTTAATAGGTTGTACCACGATTCTACAAGGTTCACAGATCATCCATCCCCATATCAGGGATCTGTGGGAGTCCAAATGCACAAATTGCAATGGAAAATCATTCTTGTAGGTGATCTCGTAAAGTACAGATAGTTTGTAATTAAGATTATTTAGCATGTGTAGGGTATCATGTATTAAATAGACTTGATTTCACAACATCCTATCAAGTACAATATTGCATGTACAGGCAGAATGGAAACTTTAAAACAAGCATGAAAACAACTTGTTGGACTAGGATTGTAAATAGGTACTTATTTGTGATGTACTGAATTAATGGGTCTCAGATTTTGCTGTTTGATCAGTCTTAGATTTTGCTATATGGTCATTCAAGGAAAAATCTGAGCATAAAAATACCATCTTGCTGTTTCTGAATGGTGACAAGTTTCCCTGGTTTTGAGATCCTCCAACTAATCACTGTAAGAATACTTAGTGCTGTTCACCTGTAGACGTCAATTTACTTTATACCTTTGTGCTTTTACAAATCTTGAAACTGGAGATGCCTAGGGGCCTGTCCATGCACTGAGGCCCTGAAGAAACTATGAACTGAAGTAATCTCGTCCTCCTGTGGTGGGCTTCCTCTGCTACCCACACTCTGGAAAGGACAGCAGTAGATGCAGCGTTGTCCACCTACATCCTCCCAGTCTGGTGTAATGCTGAGCTGTTGCGCAGTGCCCCATCAACATCACAGCTGCATTCGCTTCTGCACTTCCCTGACTATGTAATTTCGATGCCATGGGGGTATCTTTGCATGACAGTGTGCTGGCTTTGGCTGGGACAGGGTTAATTTTCTTCATAGTAGCTAGTATGGGGCTATGTTTTGGATTTGTGCTGGAAACAGTGTTGATAGCACAGAGATGTTTTCATTATTGCTGAGCAGTGCTTACGCAGAGTCAAGGCCTTTTCTCCTCCTCACACCACCCCATCAGTGAGTAGTCTAGGGGTGCACAAGGAGATGGGAGGGGACACAGCTGGGACAGCTGATCCCAACTGACCAAAGGGATATTCCATACCATAAGATGTCATGCTCAGCATATAAAGCTGGGGGAAGAAGAAGGAAGGGGGAAACGTTTGTTGCTATGGCATTTTGTCTTCCCAAGTAACCATTACGTGTGCTGGAAGCCTGCTTTCCTGGCGATGGCTGAACACCTGCCTGCAGATGGGAAGTGGTGAATGAATTCCTTGTTTTACTTTGATTGTGCACACGGCTTTTGCTTTACCTGTTAAACTGTCTGTCCTGGTTTGGCCCAAACCAGGCCAATTAGTCTTAGAGAAACCAAGGTCACTGCTAAATTCCTCACTGCTTATGAGTGAAGAGCCGAAGGGGGGTCGCACCCGCAGGAAGGAGCAGACAGGGCAGGTGACCCAAGATTGACCAGCGAGGTATTCCATCCCATACACGTCATTCTCACTTTCCTATTTACCACTAACCCACTGCCTCCTGGAGGTGGGGCCCAGGAGGGAGGGGCCCTCCTGTCTCCCACTGATTGGTACCAGCTTTGCCGATTCTCCAGTTAAAAGCCTGCAGGTGTGATGGCAGGGGGAGCTACTGTATTTTCCCCTCTGCCCATGCTGGGGGAGCAACTCTGCCTGAGGAGGATTTCCAAGCTCTCGATCGTGGTTTTGTATATATTTGATTATTTCTATTATTCTTATTATACTCTGTTTCATTACTATAGTTTATTAAAACTGTTTTAACTTTCCAACCCATAAGTCTCTCTCCCTTTTCCCGTTCCCTTTCCCTTAGGGGGGGGGGGGGAGGGTTAACAGAGAGCATCTGCCACAGGTTTAATAGCAGGTCCAGCTTTAAACCATGACAGATTTATTGGTGCCCAACGTGGGGCTTGAGAGAAGCTCCAACAGGTTGCTCTGATAAGTTGAATCCTGGCTCTGGTGGGAGGAGACCTGGAGACCTCAGCTGAGAGAATATCAGATTTCTTCCTTTGAGATTTACGGGGGGGGGGGGTGGAAAGTTAAAACAGATAGTGAAGATGGTGATGTCATTTTTGAATGCTGTGTTATCTCGTCTTTTTATAGAGTTTCTTTCACAGTTGAGTATTGCAATGATGCCTTACCTGCCGTGGGCACTGTGTTATTGCTTGTTTCTTATGAATGTTTACATGCAGTTTAGCAGTGGGCGCTGGTCGAAATGTATTGTTTTGGTATGGGGTTTGATACTGATTTATGCTGTGATGAACTGGGCAGTTAATATTCCGATCTCTTATCTCTATGACACAATGATGGGCAGCTTTAATCGCGAATCAGTAGCAGCGACTTCATCTGCACGCTCCAGGCGTCCTTTAGCTGATTCTGTTAATGATTACACTTCCAGTTTTACTTTGGGAAATAATAGTACCTTCTCCTTTTCTGCCAAGCTGATTCCACTAGATTTTGTGAAATTAGGATGGTGCTGTCTAGGTGGCATGTTTTTATTTTCGGTTGTCCTGAATGTGTTTCTGATGTGGGATAAGATTAAATATCGGTGCAGGGACAGTTGTAGGTGTTATGCAGCCACCTCAGATCCTACAGCGTGTGCTGCCGCTACAGCCACTAAATCCACTGAAACCTCAGCAGCCTGCACCACAGCTGCTACACCCCCAAGATGGCCACTGCAGCTACTCAGACTCTCAGCACTCCCAAGACAGCCACTGCATCTACTCAGACCCCAGCATCTATCGAATCTGTACCAATTGCTCCTGTAACCAGGAAGAAATACCAAAAGAAATCAGCTCGTGAAGTGAAGGATGATGACTCAGAGCCTTCTAAGACAGAGCCATCATATGACTCAGGTGAGGGCCCTTCTCAGGCAGAGTTAGGGCCCAACACAGATGGGGGTTTCCTCAATCATCCTTTTAAAGCAGACCCATCACAGAAGAAAGGTCCTTCTAAAGCAGAACTATCACAAGAGGACTCGGACGTAGAGATAACCTACCACTCCTTATCCCTGAAGGACCTGAGAAATATAAGGAAAGACTTCAGCCGTTATGATGGTGAGCCTATTATTACCTGGTTGCTCCAATGCTGGGATAATGGGGCAGATAGCATGCAATTAGATGGCAGAGAAGCCAGACAGTTGGGATCCCTGTCCAGAGATGGTGGTATTGATAAGGCGCTCGCAAGAAAGTCAAACACTATCAGTCTCTGGAGGCGACTCTTGTCAGCTGTAAAGAGCAGGTATCCCTATAAAGATGATGTTATGAGTCACCTAAGCAAATGGACCACTATAGAAAAAGGTATTAACTACCTTAGAGAACTAGCTGTGCAAGAGATCATTTATAGACACCCACGGGAAGTTGTAGATCCTGATGAAGTGGAATGCAACCGATCCATGTTCCGGAAGGTTGTGAAGAATGCTCCACCGACATATACCCATACATTGTCAATATTAGTCTGGGGAGAAGATGCTATGGCACGATCTAGTGTGGGCGAAATGGCTAACTGTATGCGACAGTATGAAGATAGTATTTCTTCCCCACTGCAGGCACGCATCTCGGCTGTGGAAAAACTGACTAAGGAGAACAAGGACTCATTTAAACAACTGTCAGACAAACTGTCCAGGATCGAGAATAAACTTGACTCTCTACCTACACAGGCGTGCGTTGCAGCTGTTAGGAGAAAACGCTCTCCTACAGGACCAGTTCAAAGGAAACAGAACACATCACGAGGTATCCTGTGGTTTGCCCTGCGTGGTTATGGGGAGGACATGAGCAGATGGCATGGACAACCTACCAGTACCCTACAGGCACGAGTATGTGAGTTGCAAGCTAAAAGAAATACCAGAGAGAATTTTTCTAGAAGGATGGCTGCTCCAGTTACCAGTGAGCAGGACCCCAGCCAGGGTAGATGGGCCTCAAATCACTTTTTCCCAAGTGTGAATAGGAGAAATGAAGGTCCAGTCCCTGTGAGCAGCACGAATCCATTTCTTAATTAGGGGGGCCCTGCCTCCAGCCAGGTGGAGAAGAGGGACAACCAAGTTTATTGGACTGTGTGGATTCGATGGCCTGGCACATTAAAACCACAAAGGTATCGAGCCCTGGTAGACACTGGTGCACAGTGCACCCTAATCGCCCAGGAATCTTAGAAGTAATCATGGACTGGCCAGAAGGCAAAGACTTCGGAATGCCACCAGAAAAGGAGGTGACACTTGCTGAAGAAGCCCCACCATATAATGAGCTACCAGAGGATGAGAAGCAGTATGCCCTGTTCACGGATGGATCCTGCTGTCTTGTAGGAAAGCATCGGAAGTGGAAAGCTGCTGTATGGAGTCCCATACGACGAGTCACAGAAGCCACAGAAGGACAAGGTGAATCAAGTTAATTCGCAGAGGTAAAAGCCATCCAGCTGGTTTTAGACATTGCTGAACGAGAAAAGTGACCAAGGCTGTATCTTTATACTGACTCATGGATGGTGGCAAATGCCTTGTGGGGGTGGTTAAAGCAGTGGAAGCAAAGCAACTGGCAGCGCAAAGGTAAACCTATTTGGGCTGCTGAGTTGTGGCAAGATATTGCTGCTCGGCTAGAGAAACTAGTTGTGAAAGTACGTCATGTAGATGCTCACGTACCTAAAAGTCGGGCAACTGAGGAACATTGAAACAACCAACAAGTGGATCAAGCTGCTAAAGTGTTCCAAATAGATTTGGACTGGGAACATAAAGGTGAACTATTTTTAGCTCGGTGGGCTCATGACACTTCAGGTCATCAAGGGAGAGATGCAACATACAGATGGGCTCGTGACCGAGGGGTGGACTTAACCATGGACTCTATTGCACAGGTTATCCATGATTGTGAAACATGCGCCGCAATTAAGCAAGCCAAACGGTTAAAACCTTTGTGGTATGGGGGGCGGTGGTTGAAATATAAATATGGGGAGGCCTGGCAAATTGACTATATCACACTTCCTCAAACCCGCCAGGGTAAACGTTATGTGCTTACCATGGTGGAGGTGACCACCGGATGGCTGGAAACATACGCTGTGCCCCATGCCACTGCCCGGAACACTATTCTGGGCCTTGAAAAGCAAATCTTGTGGTGACACGGCACGCCAGAGAGAATTGAGTCGGACAATGGGACTCATTTCAAAAACAGTCTCATAGACAACTGGGCCAAAGAGCATGGCGTCGAATGGGTATATCACATCCCCTATCATGCACCAGCCTCTGGGAAAATTGAACGGTATAATGGGCTGTTAAAAACTACCCTGAAAGCAATGGGGGGTGGAACCTTTGAAAACTGGGATAAGCATCTGGCACAAGCTACCTGGTTAGTTAACACCAGAGGATCTATCAACCGAGCTGGCCCTGCTCAGTCAGACCTTCTACATACAGTAGAAGGAGATAAAGTCCCTGTGGTGCATGAAAGGAATCTATTGGGAAAAACTGTCTGGGTTCTTCCTGCAACGGGCAAAGGTAAACCCATTCGTGGGATTGCTTTTGCTCAGGGACCTGGATGTACTTGGTGGGTGATGTTGCAAGATGGTGAAGTCCGATGTGTCCCTGAAGGTGATCTGATTCTGGGTGAGACTACTTAATTCTGAACTGTATGTTGTTGCTGCATAAGTGTCTTTCAGGTTAAGACAGTGGTGATGAGACCAGAGCTAGCTTCATCAAGTGGCATCCAGTAACCTCCTCGAGTCTGACATCTTTAACCTGCAACCCGTGGGCACGAACCATGACAAAAGAGACTGCTAGCCAGAGAGACTGCTGAGAGACTGCTAGCCAGATGGAAACCCACAATCCTGAACCAAATGAACTTCATGAACTTTTTGTATAGAGATGAATCATAAACTACTGATATGTGTATATATATTTGAAAATGAAAAGGTAGTGGTGATCTGAGTATGACGTGAATGGTATGGAATAAGGGGTGGAATGTCCTGGTTTGGCCCAAACCAGGCCAATTAGTCTTAGAGAAACCAAGGTCACTGCTAAATTCCTCACTGCTTATGAGTGAAGAGCCGAAGGGGGGTCGCACCTGCAGGAAGGAGCAGACAGGGCAGGTGACCCAAGATTGACCAGCGAGGTATTCCATCCCATACATGTCATTCTCACTTTCCTATTTACCACTAACCCACTGCCTCCTGGAGGTGGGGCCCAGGAGGGAGGGGCCCTCCTGTCTCCCACTGATTGGTACCAGCTTTGCCAATTCTCCAGTTAAAAGCCTGCAGGTGTGATGGCAGGGGGAGCTACTGTATTTTCCCCTCTGCCCATGCTGGGGGGAGCAACTCTGCCTGAGGAGGATTTCCAAGCTCTCGATCGTGGTTTTGTATATATTTGATTATTTCTATTATTCTTATTATACTCTTTTTCATTACTATAGTTTATTAAAACTGTTTTAACTTTCCAACCCATAAGTCTCTCTCCCTTTTCCCTTTCCCTTAGGGTGGGGGGTGGGGGGGAGGGTTAACAGAGAGCATCTGCCACAGGTTTAATAGCCGGCCCAGCTTTAAACTGTGACACTGTCTTTATCTCAAGCCATGAGTTTTCTCAGTTTTACCCTTCTGATTCTCTCCCTCATCCCACCAGGGGGAGTGAGCAAGTGGATGTGTAGTGCCCAGTTGCCGGCTGGGGTTAAACCACGACAATGTGGCATTTTGCCCCTTGACTTCCCTCAGCTGGAATCACCTCATGTACGCCTGGCTTTGCACTTCTTTCCAAAAATTTGTCTCTTATTGCCCCTTTAACAAAATTAATGCACTCAATATAATCTTTCACAAAATATTTTGCTCACCAGCTTTTCATTGATTGTGTTAATTTGGTGATGGTCAGGAGCTTTGTCCTCTCCTTTGCTTTTGTTACTCTTACACAATCATGTCATAGCAGTGAGACTGACAAGAACAGCAATCCCTAATGAGAGTGTGAAGAGGCATGCGAAGATCCCGGTTATACAGCTGTGCATAGCACTCCTCATCACCAAAGTCACGTGGAGCTGGGAGAGCTGGGGTGACAGCCTGCTCCATCCTCCCCACTTTGACAGGTTAGGGAGAGACCTAACTCAGTAATGCATAGAATGTGCACATGTATCAGTGAATTAAATGTACCCAAGGTCTGTCGTTGTCCCTGAGACCAACAGACCTGGACTAGCTTGTGTCCACAGAGCATCCTCTCAGAGCTCCCAACATCAGGTGGCTGTATCCAGGCATCCCCTTGGAAATAGACCTTGTGCAATATCCAGGAGTGGTGTGGGTGAGGGTAAACAGGCACGAATGAAAAGCGTATCGGGGACCCCATTAACAGGTCAATTAAACTCCTGTGTCCACAAACATTTTTTAATCACTGTTTAATCTACAGTCATCTGTGGTGGAGGAAGGGGAGAGGCATCTGCTAAATTTTTGCACTTCCCGTTATACTGGAGCTTCCTTTATCTTTACCCTGGAAGCAGCAAGCTTTGCGGTGTCTTTGCAACAGATATTTCCCTGTGGAAGCTGTTAGGGAAAAGTGGACTCCTACACATATCTTAGCTACACTGAAAAATGCTGAAAGCCGTTTCCATCCCCACCTGCTCCCTCTCTCAGTCTTTTGAGTTAAATCATACCCTGTGTTTTAGCCAGTGTTGCGTTAGTCCTCCCTGTGTCTGCAGAGGACTCTGAAAACCCATGTATGAGACGTGACGTTCTCAGCAGCAGTAAGCTCTGGTGGTATGAGTCTGTCTGAGCCTGGGAACAGGTTGGTCAATATTCACTTTCAGAGGCAGCTGCCTGACTTTGACACACAGCAAATCATGTGTGTGTCCCCAAAAGTCATGTTGAAGGGAAGAATTTTATATAGTCCTTAATAAGTAACACTACCCTTTTCTATTTACTTCCAGTGTGCGGGGAATGAGACTTTGCTTTTAAACCCGTGTCAGTCCCACCTTTTTGCCTTCTGTTTCAGTCTGGAAGGGTGCAGTGATGGCCTTTAATCCCTGAAGGAAATGTAAGTAGGAAATATTTAACATTCTGCAATCACAATAGAATTCTTTATTGTTCGGATTCTGTGAAAAATCTCAAAGGACTTGAGCCTCCAACTCCCCCAAACACTTGCTACACAATAGAGGTGAATCAGTTTCCAGGCTCCAGGAGCTAATGCGTGTTCAGACTAATCCATTGATTTTGTGCATTGCTCACAAATAAAGCCTCTTTTTACTCCTCTCCCCTCAGAGCTTTTAAATCAGGCTTCTACATATGAAAAGCTTTTCTGATTCCTGCAATTTGTACGAGATGGATTCAGTGAGATTGTTTTTTCCTGTCTTTAATTACTTCCTCATCAGCTCAGTTCACAATGCTCCAAAAACACAGCAATAGTATCCTTCAGCATTTTACTTTATCTTCCAGTGAAAAGAAAAGCTCTTATCTAATTCTACTCATGTCTGAAAAAAATTGCAGTTTATTTTACTGCTGCAGAATGACAGCATATGGATATAGAGACTTATCAAATAGTATTCACACATGAACAAGCAACTGCAGGTATTGGCACTGTCAAAGGAAAGCTGTCAGGGAAAGATCACATTGTCATAAACCAAGAGAAGCTGCAAATCAAATTAGATGCTGAGCATATTGAACACACAACCAAGAACTAAATGGTTCTGTCTTTTTAAGAAACACGAAATCTCTATTTTTGATATGGTAAAAAACCGCCACGTCATTCAAATATTACATCAATAAGTGATTTAAAATTATTAATATATGTTAAAAGAATGCTACAGGTCTAAACTGTACATGTACCAGATAGTTATAAGTACATCATATACGTAAGTACCATGATAATTGGCAAACTATTGGTCTGATGAACTATATGATATTTTGTTATTTATTAAAATATCTACTAATCATCCGTTAAGCCTTTATACATTAATTTATATATGAAGGTTTAATAAAAAGCATGAAAAAATGCCTTCTTTCTTACTCGTGCAGTAATTACTCAGAACATAGCTTGCAACGTTATTTAATAACTTTTACTATGGAGCAGTGTAGTATGTGTTATGAGATGATCTGAAAATAATGTAATATTAAGTATTTGCTTTGCAGAGCTGAAAAGGAAAATACAATACAGTGGTATTCATGTTGATTTTTCATTACTGAGAACTACACTGTGAGATTGGAGGAAAACTAGGAAAAAGAAAAGATAGACTTTCTCCTTTATGGGTAATTCTATCACCTACTAGCAGAAACAACACAAGATCTGGTCACCCCATTGTTCCTCACACCTGTACAAGGAACTTTAAAGCAGTAAAAAACTGGAAAACACGAATAGAAATGTGCATTTGGAGGCACTATGCAGTCTCCAGTAGAGTGCTTTCGCTTACATGTTTTGATATACCATTCAGTTTTAAAGCCATCGTAATATTTTGTGTTAGCTAGGCAGCTTTTATTCCAGAAGCTCAAAGCCTGTTACAAGCAGAACTACCCTTTCACAGTAGACTGGATAATTTTATACTGGCATTACTATTTCACAGACTGGCAAGGGAAACCAGCACCTTGCTCAAAGTCACACAGATAGTTGAGGCAGGAGGGTCACCCTAGGTATTTTGAGCAGTGATTCAGAGCAAAACTTCAGTAGATGCTTCAGCTGCTGAATGTTCTTTGTGCCAGGGAAGATCAGTATGACGCACCCCGGCTCACTGAGCCTACCCAGCAGGCTTCTGCCCAACCTCAGGTCTGCCATGCCTCCTTTTCTCAGATGTGACGCAGATGTCAAAAGAAAGCAGTTTCATCTCTCAGCTGCTGATCCTGATGCATATTATTCCCCTTAATGATATGTCAGGCACAGTTACATCCTGAGATCGCCAGACAACTTCCTGGCATGCCGCTCAAAGCCACACAAAAGAGGGAGAAATGCTACATGTCTGCAGATAGACAGTTAACTACTGTAATTTACATTTCACCCCTACACCCAACAGACTACAAATAAGATAATGTAATTTAAAAATGTGTTTGCATCGTTTAAGGAAAAGCAAATATACAAGAGCTGCCTAATTAGGCAAGAAGCTAGGGCTGTGCAGATGTTTTCATCTGTTCTCATGCCATCAGAAAACATTGAACAACCCCATCACAGAAACTGGGAGGTCATTTTTTAGTGTTCTTTATAATTACATAACAGATAGCTCTTTGAAAAACAGCTCTTATTAATGAACCATAAATAGACACCTCCCTGAGGGCATGTTAAAGCACGTTGTACTCATTGTGAACAGGACACTTGTCAGATGGGATTCAAAAATTCTCATATAAGCTCATAAAAAAAGCTCATCAAATGCATGTTTATGATTCAGTCTTTAATATAGCGACACTTACGAAGGATGCATTGAGTTACTTGTAATCTATTAAGTAAACCTCTATTCTAGACCTGTGCAAGATTCTATTCTAGGTTCTGTGCGAGGCAATGGGTTTGCAAAAATGCATGTGAAAGACAGATGTAAATCATTAGAATTTTTTAAAGTTTTGTATTAGTCCAGAAAAGCTCTTAAATTATTTTTGTCAAACTTCAGGTTAATGTTATTATTTATTAGATTTTTTTTAAAGTGTCTTACCATAGGATACTACAGTCACTGCATCCTTTGTAGTTCCATGGTTACAGCTCTTACAGATTCTTAGTTCTACTCTTGGACAAGTACATGCTGAAATAGCTGAATAATAGTGTCCATTGTCAAAAGGCCAGTAAGCTGCCCAAGTATCTCTGAAAGCCCTGAATTTCTGCATCAGTTCTGATTATGGCCACTTAATATCTCTCATTCCAGATAGCTTTAGTTTAGAAACACTACAGATTATTGTGGCTCAGACTCTGTCTTCAGTGCCTAAAATTAGTTCTTAACCCTCTTCTTTGCCTGACTATCAGAGAGTCTGGCTAAAAAGTCCCTTTGAATTGTAAAGGAGCTTTAGGTGCTTGGCATATTTCAAAATGTCAGGCTGCTTTTACCTAAATACTAATTATATATCTATTTCAGACTAGATCATTAAAACTCACAGTGCTCTGAAAAATATGGTTATCCTCATTTTGGGTTACTGAAAAAATATCCAAAGCCAAGCAAAAAGTATGCCTAGCTGGCAGTTTTCTCATACATATAGCTAAAAATGACATTTGTATCTTTTCCTTAACCACTCTTCCAACCTAAATCCTTCTCATAGTCTTCTTTGTCAATCAAACCCAATCCATCTGTCACTCTGAAAAAACAGTGTTACTGGCTGTGTAGGAGGCTTGCCTGTCTGCTGAGGGCGTTCATACTGAGTACCACTTTGCTCTACCCTAAGCAGTAAAACAAATTCTCTGCTCACTATATACACTGAGGGATTAATAAGTCATCTGAGTAAATGCCAGTATCTTGAATTCAGATATGTAGTAGCCTTAGACTCTTCTCATAATCAGTGAAGAAATTAGCATCTCTTAGTGCTTCTGTGATGGATTTTATTCTGAGTAGATGTCTAGAATGGACCAGCTGATGCACACCACAGATTACGATTTCCCTCCAGTCATTATGAACATACTAGAGAGACCAACTCAGCTATAGCTGTTAATAGTAGGGAAGTCTACAGCTAGGTAAGAAGAATCCCTCCTATGCTTCAGATGAATGATGTAGAAAAGCCCAGGCAGCTCTCTTACAATGAATTGAAACCTTGCAAGAGGAAGCTCAGTTGTCTAAGAAGGAATGTCTTTAATCTTCTGCCTTTTAATAGATAGCAATGAAATTCAGATAAAAGAAGGCAGAAGACTCTATGTATAACAATGTTATAAATACATGCAAGAATATGCTGGAATATTGCAGAATAGGAGGACTATCATCAGTACATATTTTAGGGAATTGCTGCAAATTTTGTTGGAAAATGTTTATGATCATCACAGACACACTTGACTAAGTAACCTACCTCTTCCTCAATACCATCACCCTTGATCACAAAATATTTACAATGAGGACAAAAATGGGTTAACACAGGAGCTGCTGCATTAAGTAGACTGGGAAATGCAAGTCAGGCTAAATGCTTTGTAGGATCCTCTCTTAATAGTCTCAAACACTACGGTGTTTAAAAAGCATGACTTAAGCCTACATATGCCAAGAGAACTCTTTGAAGAACAAATATGACTCGCGTATTTGAGACTACATTTGACTTGAGTTTATATCTCCGCAGTAATAAAATCTAAGAAAAGTTTTATAAATTCATATGCAATCACTTGATTCCATCAGATTGTTCTTTTTACACCAATATAAAATTATTTCAAATCCTCAGGTCTAAACAGCTGAAACACTTTTTTTTTATCTTGGAATCAGAAAGACCATGAACTCAGGCATTTGGGAAAGCATCTAATATGCTTTTCACTGCTATAAGATCATAAATGTAACACATTCAACACTGTGAGTGCAGCCAAGTCAGGAAGTGTGAAAGAAATTTTTGGCATGGACCTTTTTACTATATTCATATAAACATTATTTTTTGGTGGCCACAACCTCTCTGTGTAATATGAGAAACTGTTTTGTTTATTTTGAAGCTGACAGGAAACTTAGTCAGTGAAGTAACAGCCAATGGCAATATGAGAACATTCCACAGACCTTGAAGACATCTCAAAAACTAGCCTTTACCTTGTTATGACTACAGAAGGATCTTAACATGCTTAGCAATAAGATACAAGTAAACTTAATGCAAATGTTACTTTTCTTATATGATAAACTGGTTAGGTCTTGCCAATATTTATGCTGGAGGGAATGTATGTGAATATGCTATCCACTAATGTGTATGGAGCTTATGCAATTAGTTCCCAAACATTTAATCTATAGACATTCTAAGTAGGCCTTCCTTGAAAAAATTCCTCAGATGTACAGAATTTACTTACTAGTAGTTACTGAAACAAAGGCAGTAAAAAAGAATTTCAAAGCTGAGTGTGATTTACAGCTTTACTTAGAGTGCCTGGTGTGGCTTGCTGAAATAATCAAAACTATCTGCTGAGCTGGAACTTAAAAAAAACCTTGTCAGTGTTGTGTAAGAGCCAATGTGGACTCCAAACAGTTTTAATGCAATACAAGAAAATATAGGAAGGATTTTGAACACTCTCAAACTGGATTATAGTACTAGAAAACAATCCACAGTAATTTCTGTATCTTCACATAATGAACTGAATTTTTATTTTAATTACTGTTGGGTTATTATTATACTGGAAAGGTCTGTTCCATATATACCACCACTGAGCTGTCTATATCAAGACTGAACAAAATTTTCTTGGCTAGGACAGTCTTATCATGATGCTCTGAAATCCAGGTTATCTCACTGTGTCAAATGTTATCATCAATCCATAAAAGGTGCTCAGATCTTTAGATGTTGCTTTGGGTACAATTCCCAAAGCCAGGAGTTTTTAAGCTGTAAAAATGGTGCTTGTTGTTCTGCACTTTATCCAGTGTGACATTACAATTCCAGAAGTTTCTCTTCCACAAGAGCACCACTCAGCCCAGGACATCTAAGAGAACACCAATCCAGCTACTATCAGGTTCTCCTTTCCCTTAAAGTCTTTGATGTGATTTACAGCTTATAAAGTCCAGAGACACAACATTCATCAACATCAATCAGATAGAGAAGTTAATGCAGTCGTGTAGTTGGGAGGTTGCTGCCTGGATCAGATATCTAGCCAGCTTTCCAGGTTAGCACGAAGATGCTGAACCCCATTTGTCCTAGCTTGTCTAAAATGGCAACAGGCTCCTCAAATCACGCACCTGTTTGACAATAACATCAACACAAAGATGCTGAGTATGTGAATCTAAGAATTGACATATGTCTTCACAGTCTTTGATCTGTGGTCTTGACTAGTTCCGTATAACCAGTGCTTTTCCAGAAACTGCCTCCACCTGTGCATGTACGGTTATTGTCAGGCTATGCATGCAATTCATCAGCCTTGACACAAAACTATGGACTTTTCATACAAAGTAACCTGATTTGGGCTCAACAGCAAACTTCTATAAGAGACATCTTGCCACTGATTGAGTCTATGATACCTAACACAATCTATGCTTCGTATTTAAGCAACTGTTAACCAAAACAACTTTTGTATCACTTGCACTAGGAATTTGATCATGGCAAGAGGAGAACATCATATAAAGTTTGTTGTTCTTCCTAATATAATCATTTTTGGAAAGAGTTTCGGAAGCAGATGCAGCAGCTGTCAGCTTCAGACAAGCTCTTTGTGATTTCCTGCCATGTAATTTTTTCCAAAACTAGCCTCAACATTTGCTTTGCAGCTGTTAGGCAATATTTGGGTTGACTTTTAGATGCAGCTTTGTGTTAAGTCCTGCAGTGACCCATCCAACAGTAATAATCACACATACCAGAGGTTATTCCAACATAGCTTGTATTGCTAAGATAGCTTTGAAAAATCCTTAGATGCATTTAAGATTCCTTTCTGGTGTTCAGCTGTTGGAAAGCACAACCAAGTTCACAAAGGACCATATAGTACTGCTGTTGGTACTGTCCATCCCATGAGGTCAGTGACTTGTATCCTGACCCATATGTACATACAAATATAAAAGTCTAACAAGCTTTCAGGATACAGCTGGTGAGGTCACTGACCTCAGGGTAGTAGCTTTTGATTTCCTCTGAGACGTCTATCGTAGATGACATCTAAATGCGTATGATGGTTGTATAATGTTCTTGTAGAAAGAAGGAAGCATATGCATGAGGCAATTATTTCTGCTTCTTAGTAGGTTGCCCAGTTTACCGTGAATCTCAGTGTGTATGACAAAGCTAAAATCAACTGGATGCCATTTCTCAGAAGAACAGATTTTTCATGAGATAGTTATATACCTCAATACACTACAACACATTGTAATCTACTTTTTGCCATTTTGAGTATATACAGTCAGTCAAAAGTTCTTTTACATTTTCTATGCTCAATTCTATTCCACCTTTATAGTTCATTTTGAATTATGCCTCATTCTTCTAAGCATAAAAATAAGGAATGCAGTTTTTTATTAAAGGTTTAAAAGCAAGAAAGCTTTTTCAGAAAAAAAATGGGACATATATAAGTTGATGATATCTGACAGACTTTCTGAATGACTATGGATTACTGCAATTTTCAATCAAGAGAGATTCTATCCATACAGACGTGTGATAATTTTTGCAAGTAATACTCTGTGAAATAAATGTAGTGAAAGAAAAGGAAAATTACAAAATGTGTATTAGTGAAATTTAAGACTATAAAGATCACAGAAGACAATAGTAGACAGCGGCATGAGAAATAAACAGCTGGAGATTCAGAGTAGCACCAGCTGATAGAGACAAACTAATAACGGACAAGAGCAATAGTGACCAATAATGCAATGTTAATCAAGAAAATTTCCTAATGAAGATTCATCAAGACCTCTCAGATCAACTTAGTTAGCAGTGGGGGGCAAAAGGTCAGTAGCTGACCTTGCATGACATTTTTGGAATGGAATGGAATGGAATGGAATAGAATAGAATAGAATAGAATAGAATAGAATAGAATAGAATAGAATAGAATAGAATAGAATAGGACAGGGTAGGATAGGATAGGATAGGATAGGATAGGATAGGATAGGATAGGATAGGATAGGATAGGATAGGATAGGATAGGATAGGGTGGGATAGAATGGTTCAGTTGGAAGGGACCTACAACGTTCTTCTAGTCCAATTGCCTGACCACTTCAGGGCTGACCAAAGGTTAAAACACGTTACTAAGGGCATTATCCAAATCCTCTTAAATACTGACAGGCTTAGGGCATCAACTACCTCTCTAGGAAGCCTGTTCCAGTGTTTGACCACCCTCTCTGTAAAGAAATGTTTCCTTATGTCAAGTCTGAATCTCCCCTTATTTTGTTGGGTTTGGGGTTTTTTTTAAATAAGGTTCAATACTATGCTTAATTTTTAAGGATTTCAAGTCAGTATGCATAATGATGACATTGTATACGAAAGTTTACTGATGAAGAAATTCTTAAAACAGCACTGTGCATTACAAACAGAAAACACATGCAGATATTTTCAGACAGGAAAGCTGAGTTACTTGCTATGTCTTTCTCAACATATCAGTGAAAGGGATTTAGACAATAAAATCCTTACGATTTCCTGCTTTAAGTCCAATTTTACTGTTCCAGGCTCTCTGAAACAAGGTAGAGAAAAATATATTGGGACAAGTACAGAAAATTATATTCTCACACAAGAGAGAATGAATGAGGCCGTTTACAGAAGATATAGGGGGATACTCAACACAGGTTGATGTCCCATCACACCCTATTGACTTAACCTGGGCTGCAGAGGATGCCTGTCAGCACTATGTTTCCTAGTTTCCACAGACACACTAGACTTCCTTTAAGTGAAGGACAAAGGAGGATGAAAGGGTCTGTGTTAACGGAATACAAGTTTTACTTCTGATGCTTAAGACTTTCTAGCCACAGCCTCCTTTCAATCACTGCAGGTATTAGCCAGTCAACAGTTTTCATTTGCATTGATCAGTTGACACAGCCTGTTCTCAGGAGAATTAATCATTAAATTACATCCTAAGAGATACAGGAACAGCAAGCTCTGTGTTAATTTTATGCTATTCTTAATTTTTCATATCTCCTAGGTGCTGCAGACTCTGCATATGAGAGTATTCATGCATCACTTAGTAACAAGAACTATTTGAGTTGCAGAAACTTCTTTCTCATTTTCTGTATTCAGGTAGAATGAGAGCTGCAAAATGCCAGATGATTGCTGCACAGTCTATCCTGCCTATGAATATATAAGCATGTCCGATCAAAATCAAAGAAAATTTCATTGGTTCATAAAAACTTTGGTCTCATTCTGATTTCCTTTTTCTCCAGTTTAAATTGGGTGTAATCCCAGTGAAATTGACACATCATGAAATCAAATTCACACCCCAGAAGACCATGTCAAGGTATATTAATAATCATTCACTGGCAGATTAAACTGACCTATGCAATGAAAACAATTAAAATAGTGTAGAAAATCATGGACGTAGGCTGGTTATTCAGGCTCTTTGATAATAGCGAACATTTCAGAAGTGTTACCGTCAAAGAAATTCTGATCATTTCATAAAAGCTAATACATCTGAATCCCCTTTCCATGAAGGTTCAAAAGACACTTCTAAATTCAGCAGAAAGACTTTCCAAGATATGATCAACCCCCAGGTCTCTTTTACATATACTACATTGGAATCTACAAGTATTACCCAGAATCTTTTAAGTTCCTAAGAGTTTTATGAACCAAAACACACTTGAGATACTGGGCTTCACTAATGTATTTTTATGTCATAGAATCATAGAATGGTTTGGGTTGGAAGGGACCTTAAAGATCATCTAGTTCCAACCCCTCTGCCACAGGCAGGGACACCTTTCCACTAGACCAGGTTGCTCAAAGCCTCGTCCAACCTGGCCTTAAACAATGCCAGGGAGGGGGCATCCACAATATCTATGTATGTATATGAAAAAAGAGTCTAAATTTTTAGAAAAGCTACAGAAGGCAATCAGCCCTGAAGAAGTTGCAGAGGAGTTAAAAGTGATAGAGAAGCTGTATGGATAAGGAAAAGAGGATACAGGGAGTGTGTGGAGTAGAGTTCTTGGTCCTATACTGTGCTGCTGAGTCACTGTATGGCCATTGCGCAACTTAGAGGGAGAGGTTCACAAACACAAAGAGTGACTAGTCATCCACTGAGCTGCTTTTAATAGGAGTAGAGCTCTCATGAATCTTTCTTGAAAACGCAGATTGCTTTGGCTGAGTAACTGTGCAAATAGAGAGCATTTTCTTGTGACAAACACTATGCAGAAGCATTGAATTTTGCAGCTTAAAAACAAATAGCATGGCGTTGTGTAGCTCTGTTATTGGTGCACAAACATTTCATTGCCCTTAATCATAAGCAGGCTCTTTACACTAAGCTGACTAAGCTCTTTCTATCAAGCTGGTCATGTACTTCAACCCAAACCCATCACATATAACAAGTTGAGTATTCATCACATGGCCAAAACATGAGAGCCCACGCTTTACCCATGTCTGAGGGCTTCTGAAGAAAAAAGGCATGAGGGAACAGGCTTATGCAGACGAATTTTTCTGGAAGGCTGGATCCAGTATCCTGAACAGAGGCTGACAGCTCCCGTACGCACTAAATATTTCAACAATGGCTTTGTGGGTGCAGTTTTGTGGGTGCTCTATATGAAAACATTTGAAATCATTTAAGATCACTGAATATAATGATGACATATATAAGAAATACTATAAATGTCAAAATGTATCATTGTCATTCTTGCCTTTTCCTGATTAGTCCAGTGATAATTTATTATGGTTTTCTTTGTAAGCAGCCAACACAGAGATCAGAGGGAGAGAAATGCAAATTATGCAAAGCTTTGAAGTAACGTCCTTTCATGCAAAAATTCCATGGCTACAAATACATTTTTAATAAGAAACTGAAGGTGAAGAAGGTAGTCTAAAAACACACATCTAAAGCTAAGCCCAGCCTGCTCACCTTCCTTGCTTTGCCAGCTCCACTTTTGCACATTCATGGCTTACGGCAGTTCTCTGTTCCAAAATTGTGTTTGTACGTTCAAGTTTTGAGCTGTCAGAACACGACAGATTAGCCTGGGCAAAGGAATAACCTTGGTATTTTTTTAATAGACTTTGTTTCTGTTTGATAAGTTCCCAGGAAGCATGTGGCTGCAACTTTTGCCCTTCTTAGCTTTCCTTTTTGTGAATAACTCTGCATAATCTTAGCATGCTCAAGCACAGTTTAAAGTGGGTTAGTGGTGGTGTGTAAATTCTAAAGGTATGTATGTCAGTTAAAGATTACTCAGTTGTAGCTAGCTTGGCTATTAATTAAATGTCATTTAAGAGTTTCCATAGCATCCAAACAAAACAAAAGAATAATAATTACATTCTGAAGTCAGAGGGGAAAGTTATAATTGTTTCTGTTATAGGTCTCTTTCACATTTCAGCAAAAAGGGACAATACAAAATCAGCAGAGAAAAAAAATGTACTGAACTATCTGCAAGGCAGGGTGCTATAACTAGCTGGAAGAATGAGTTCCAGGTGAATATCTTAGCAGAATGAACAAGAAAAAAGTGTTAAAATGTAGCCTGCAATAGCTGCTTTGCAAAAGGTACATTAACTGTTTGGGCACTTTCCAACATGCAATATGGAGAAAATGTAAGCTAGTGAAGCTGCAGTTAGTTGAGGCATTTTTTTCAGTGTCAGGTTTAATTTTATCCTCACATTTTCTAATAACAAGAGCTGTAGAAAAGTTTCATTTACCATATGACAAGCCTTTTTTCAGCCATCCTGAAAGACCCACCAAAGAGTGAGCCAGCCAGCCATTCCAGTATCATCTCTTCAGGCTTTCTGACCTCAACCATCAGCCTGAAGCCAAGTCATCACATGAATGGAAGAAAAAGTGATAGACTGTCTTAGGGGTAAGCACTTAATTAGCCTAACTGATATTTTTAATTGTTCAGGTGCTCAGAGATAATACAGATTCTGCTATAACTCTACCCACCACTATTTCCCTTCCACTGAAGAAGAGGGGCTCCAGCCCATTTCTTGTTTCTGTACCCGCTCATTTGATTTGGGGAGAGAAATAGACTTCAGAGCAAGCCTCAGCATGGATTTATTTGCCTTTAAGTTGGATATCATAGCACAAGTGTTTCAGACGACTGGCATCAATGGGAAAATCAAAGATTGCTGTTATTATGGGGAGAATACCTCAGAAAAGTAATGTACAAAACCCATGTAGTCAGCAGAAGCCACATACTAAGCAATAGGAATTGCTTCACACAGGAATATATCTGAATTTCCCTGTTTCTTTATGCTACAAGGCAGGTATCTCTTCATATAGGGTCCGGTTCCCAAAACTGATTCCTACATGAAGCACTTGCACATTATATTTGAAGGGTTTAATGGCTGCCACAGTTTTCTGAACATAGCTGGCAGGAGGTAGGATTTATGATGACTGCCTGTATGTAAACGTGTAGTGATTAGAAAGCTTAGGAAGAAGATTCAAAGGAAGAAATTTAGCAGCTCTAGGTGGATCATGTGCAAAGTTTTCTTGGAACCCAGTTCTGGATTTCAGGAACTAAGATCCACCCCAGTTCCAGTGCTTTGGTCTATTCTGGTTGCAAACCTAACCTGTCACTCCTAGAATACGGGACAGCCAAAACCCAGTGTCCAACCCCACAGAGAGAAAATCTTCCAACAAGTGGCCAGCAGCCAATTTCTTTTAGTCCTTACTGATCCCCATTAACTGTCTTTGTAGACTTTGCTACAGTCCCTGCTGAGTCAGCTGTGCAATTATAACAGCTGAGCAATTTTAAAGTGATAGATGAGCCATAGCTTCCTTTGGAACTGGATGACACCTAAGCAACAATTAAGAGTTCCTGGGACACAGCTGGTAATGTCTGAATGACAGTAAGTTTGGCCATTACTGGTGTTGGTTCCTATTGACAGTGACAGAGCTGAGAAGATGCATAAAAGCTGCTCACTGGCTCATTGAAAGGAGTCCCGTGGCTTCACTTTACAGAAGCTACCACTAAACTAGCCTTTATTGGAAAACTAACTGCCAGTCTTAACATAGAGAACCAGTCAAGGAGCTTCTCAGAAAGGCTCACAGCAGTGTAAAGGGATTTCCACCAGTGCTCTCAGTGCTGTTTTATAGCCAGCAAGATGCTCTTGTCTTGAAGTTGTTGCCAGCCAAGCAACTTCAATTGATTTTTAATTCATACACAAGTAAGAATAAAAGGTGCAAAAGAACATT
The DNA here is from genome assembly GCF_013368605.1 of Nyctibius grandis. Classification (NCBI taxonomy): domain Eukaryota; kingdom Metazoa; phylum Chordata; class Aves; order Nyctibiiformes; family Nyctibiidae; genus Nyctibius; species Nyctibius grandis. Next base: position 111,202,258 of record NC_090659.1, read on the forward strand.
TTGTTTTGGTTTTGGGCAAGGGGAGGCAATGCTATGCTGTTTCCCTCAGAAGGAAGGAAAGTGCTATTGTCCCTCTGTGACACAGAAGCTTCAGGGTACACACCTCCTCTGGCTGGATGACCTGCAGTCTTCAGACGTCACCTGTGCCCACTGAACCAAAAGGAAATTCAGTTTGATAGTTTGATTCAGGTTTACCGGCAGGATACATAAGCTGAGAAGAAAAAATGTAAACAAAATGCATCAAAACAAAATTTGGATATATTTTAGTAACAGGAAAAGTCACTTTGGGAGAGTTTTTCACTTTGCAGTTAGCATTTCCTGTACCTATTTACCAAAACTGTTCATTCCTGCACCAACAGTAGGGAGCTATGAATAAAGGCAGTGAATTTACATGGAATATCAAAGGAGCTTAAGTCTTGTGGCACAAGGCAGCTTTTATTTATAGAGTGAGACATTCAAAGCTGGTAAAAAAGGTTACTTTTGTTTCCCATAAAATATGTAGCTATGGAATTTATTGGTATAAGGAGTTTCCGAATCCAAGAATCTGCCGTTTATGAAGACCACTGAGTTATCAGAATGTATAGTGGGACACACGGATTTCCACACTAGGCTAGAACAAGACCTCATCCTTTATGCTATTTGTTTTGTATCCCTCTGCTAAAGATTTTTTAGACATGTCTCTGGAACACCTGCTATTTCCAGTCCATTGCCAGTACTGAACATACTGAATGTGCAAGTGTGGACTTGGAAATGTGGGTTTGCAACTTCCTTGCAGTTCCTCAGGTTATAAGCACCAAAATGAAAAAATCCTCTTTGTCTAACCTGTTCTTATCTCTCCTTGGCTTCAAAGTTTCTTCTCTCAGATTTTAGGCTCTATCTTTCAGTTTCTGATACATGTATAATTTAACATAAAGTAAGTTTTATAGACAGTTTCAGCAGAAGCAAACAAGGCATATTCTAACATGAAATTATAGTCAAAGCTCAAGAAGAATGAAGAAAAAAGGCCTCTATTCTCACATCATGTGCCAATTAGAGCTTCCACAACATGAACTATATTTCTGTGACTCACAGTGGAAACAAAATTAACAGATTAGAAGTGTAAAGTCAGCACACAGATCTGGGAAGGGAACAAGCTGTCAGCTAATATTTCTTCACAAACATGGGTATTTCTTGGTGTAAAAACGTTGTATAAGTGTTAAATGTATTCTGTAAGCACTTGCTAGTCACATTGGTTTAGAGCTACTTCTCTTGAAAGAAATAAAATTCTGCCATTCCCCCTCTAACTTCCTGTAGAGGCAAATCAAGTACTCTTGAGTGCATCTTACTCAAGGAAATCTCTCAGTGAAGTCAAGTTTTGCCTATGTAAGCAGTTCTGAACTGAAACCTTGATAGTGCTCCAGAAGGACCTTGGAAGGGGCTTTGGTATAACAAAATCTGCATACAAATAAACATGCAGGACAACAGCACAGAGCAAATACACATGAATAGTAGAGGCTCCATAAACTACAGCCAAGCAGACTGACGATGCAATTCTGCAGTCTTTGTTTCATTTACATATTATCCAGTTTATAGGACAAAGAAGCACCTGACTACCAAGCACACCATTCATGACTCATAGGTACTTTTTGCAATTATATAGTTCATGGCAAAATGTGCTACTGAATGAAAGAATGGCATTGATCAGAATCATAGAATCAAAGAATGATTTTGGTTGGCAGGGACCTTAAAGATCATCTAGTTCCAACTCCACTGCCACGGGCAGGGACACCTTCCACTAGACCAGGTTGCTCAAAGCCCCATCCAGTCTGGCCTTAAACACTGCCAGGGAGGGTGCAGCCGCAGCTTCTCTGGGCAACCTGTTCCAGTGTCTCACCACCCACACAGTAGAGAATTTCTTCCTAATATCTAATCTATATCTGCCCTCTTTCAGTTTAAAACCATTCCCCCTCATCCTATCACTACATGCCCTTGTCAAAAGTCCCTCTCCCACTTTTCTGTAGGCCCCCTTCAGGCACTGGAAGGCTGCTAGAAGGTCTCCCCGGAGCCTTCTCTTCTCCAAGGTGAACAGCCCCAACTCTCTCAGCCTGTCTTCATAGGAGAGGTGCTCCAGCCCTCTCATCATCTTCGTGGCCCTCCTCTGGACTCGTTCCAACAGCTCCATGTCCTTCTTATGTTGGGGCCCCCAGAGCTGAACGCAGTACTCCACGTGGGGTCTCACGAGAGCGGAGTAGAGGGGCAGAATCACCTCCCTCGACCTGCTGGCCACGCTGCTTTTGATGCAGCCCAGGATATGGTTGGCCTTCTGGGCTGCGAGCGCACGTTGCCAGCTCATGTTGAGCTTCTCATCAACCATCACCCCCAAGTCCTTCTCCTCAGGGCTGCTCTCAATCCATTCTCCACCCAGACTGTATTTATGTTTGAGATTGCCCCAACACACATGCAGGACCTTGTTGGCCTTGTTGAACTTCATGAGGTTCACATGGGCCCAGCTCTCAAGCCTGTCAAGGTCCCTCTGGATGGAATACTCCATTTGAACTGGAAAAGAAATCTCTCACCAGGTAAGCCAGACCATAATTGTCTACCTACCTGTTTGGCCTCTCATTTTCCTTTTTTTTAGCTTACTTCTCTGCACATGAGAAATTAAAGTTAACTCCACTGGAGTTAATTTCAGTGTCACATAATAAACCTAACCATTATGATGCCAGGCACTGATCTCTGTTAGTTTTCTGATAATGTGAAATGTTTTGTGCATGAGGTCTGTGGAACACTTAGTTTAAACAGGTTCAGATCTTTAAAAAGCAGATGACAGAACTCTTCTTTCCAATCAGACCCTGTGGACTACAACTCAAGAAAACAGGGGAAGTGGATGAGAGAGGAGAGAAACTTATTTTATTCGTTCTTTTCCCAGGCATATGAAAGATAGAAATAGAGGATTTGAATCTGATTGACATGTTTATTCAGGCATAGGAAGCTAGGAAACAAACCAAAGAAGTGATTTTACAGTTTTAGGTCTCGTTTTGAAATTGAACTTCAAAAACAGGAGGAAACACTGATAAAACAAAGGTAGCCTGTGGCTACTTTCCATATTCCAAAACAAGAAACATTTCTTGACAGTTTCATCTTTGTGAAGAATTTACCCGTTTGCATCCATGCATTGTGAACTAGGGAGTGCAAGAACCAAGACTGAAAAGTGACTGCACAGAAAAAGTCTCCCTCCTTGATACTTTTTTTTCTGGCATTATGAGCAAGATTCACAGAAAGACTCACATAGAAAAGTGACAAATGCAGAATTTTTAGAACACAATAGTGTTTGTGTGGCATCAAATTAACCTGAGGAACAGCCACAAAAAATTACCCAAATCAGGAGTTCAATAAGATAATTTTTTTTTTTCATAGCAGGTAGAATGAATTAAGAAAAAAAAGAAATCCCTGAATTGCACTAGGATAGTGTAAAATTTATGAGGGGACATAAACTTCCATGCTTCAAAGATAAAATACAAACTATCTCAGGTTAGAAAAGACATTCCTCTCTGCAATGACTATCCTATTATTCTTTATTATGGGCTTGTGGTTTCCTGTGAATATCTGGGTCTGACCACTGGCATTAAAAGAAAGAAATTATTTTGCTTCATGTCTTCAAGCCCAAATACCTGTGAGTATTCATAAGCCTCCTCCCAACCATTGTTAGCACTCACTGACCTCCTGTGGCACACCACATCTCCTCTGTAAGTTTCCTGTCCTGTGTTGTTTCCATTAAACTCTTGAGCATCTCAGGTAGGAGGGGATGAGGCAGATCCTATAAATCAGGAAATGCTGCAGTAGGGAGTGTTACTTTACAATACCTACACATGCCTAGGGCACCCACAGTAACAGAAATAAAAATCTTATCAACCTTTTCAGAAATCCTGTGAGGCATGTCAACATTTAATAAAGTAGGCATCAACATTAATGTTGTCGTAGGCTGCCCTCCCCTCCTGTAAAAGATCTGTAAGCTGGTTTGTTTAAGTTCAGAGTGTGAGTTTTATAAAAGACATAGGAGCCATTTTGCTGTCACTTCCCTCAGTTCCATCACACTGCATTGCAGAAACCCTCAGACACAGCAAGGATGACTCTAAGAACTTTCCCCTGCAGACTTCAGATGCCTGAGCTACTGTGGTGGCTGCTAGCAGTATTCTGAGGTGTAGTTTCTGCAGCCCAGTATGAACTGTGAGACTTCTTTCAAGCTCCTACACCCAGAAGAACACAGCAGCTGCATCCCTACTCCAAACTTTTGCCGGCCATCAGATATGCACTGGTTTCACATCCTCATGTCCTTGCATGTTGGTCTCCACAGGAAGGAAAATCAGGCTTTCAGTAGATGTAGCATACTGTCACCAACCTGAGAAATAGAAAAACAGGTCCTCAGCGTGCTGCAGGGTGTACATCTATAGCTTAATTTAAACACAACTGACACCAAAAAGTGTAAGAGAGGGATGAGAAACATACTTCCTATTAGGTTTCACACACTTCTGTTGATAGTGGAGGATTGGTATATTCACCAGATCTATGCTCACTCTATGTGAGAAATGGAGCCTTTCCCATGAAGTTTGACTCGCTTATTTTCATTTCTTCCACATCCTGATTCCAATCTCCTCCCTTGACAAGCCTGTACTAGGTTTAACTTCTCAGGCTGCCCATCCTCAGCTTGGCTCTTTGCCTGGTCAGTTCCAGCTACTACTAACTCATTTCACAGTTTCTCCATTCCCACTAATGCTCAACAATCTTCATATGCACCAGGCCTTACCTGCCTGTTCTTTTCCCAATCAGAGTATCCATTTTTTACACACTGAAAATGGTACCGTTGTTTTCTCTTTGCTCCCAGGTCCCTGTGCCACTAATGACTTTTTCTCCAACAAAAACTTAGAGCTGTTGGGCTTCTTTGGTAATGTGTCACTACCCCAGTGATACCCACCCTGATGCACCATTTTCACATCCATTGAGTAAACAGAAAGTCATCTAAATTATATGATCCACAGTTTAAGCTCCACACATAAGATTTCCATTCATTGGAGAAATCTGAGGTTTCTTGCACTGAAATATTCCTTTTCTTCCCTCCCAGTCTGGCTTGTGTCCTTGCTCCTTTTGAGACTGATGAATTCTTTCACACCACGCAAACACAAGCTGGAAGTCACTAACTGTACATTTAGAGGAGTAGGTAAAAGATGGATGGTAAGTAATATCTTGATCTGGAGCTGGGTGGCATAGAATGAGAAAAGATTAAGTTGTGAGGAATTTGTGGAGACCACATGCTCCAAACTCCTGTTCAAGGCAGGGCCGACTTCAAAGTCACATTAGGCGGCTCAGTGTCTTCTTCAGACCAGTTTTGAAAGTTTCCAGAGATGGAGGTTTCACAGCCTCTGTGGGCTTTGTCACATTCAGTCTGAATATTTTTTCCTTGTGCCCAGTGAGAATTTCGTTTATTGTGACTTGCAGTTGTTGTTTCTTGTCTTTTCAGCATGCACCACTGAGAAGAGTCTGGCTCCATCTTTTCTGTAATTCTCTTCAGGTAGATGAAGAGAGCAATCAGATCTCCTCCCTAGTCTTTTCTCCAAGCTGAACAAACCCAGCTCCCTCTTTTCATTCATCTTGGGGTCCAGGTCCCTGAACATGTAGTGGGGTCCCAAAAGTGGACATATGTGAAATAGAGGGCAAAAAGTTCTCTAATAATTATTTTCTCTCGACCTTTGTTGTTGCTCAAGGAGCCCAATATAAGCCTGGCATTCATCACTGCAAGGTCTTCTCCCTTGGTACCCTGTCCCCACTTCTGTCTCCTGGCAAAGCTTCCACCTGAGCTTCCTTTTTGCATTTGAACTCCATCAGTAATCCCTGTTCAGCCAAGCTGACCTCCTGCAGTGTCTGCCTGTTTTCTTGATCAGGATAGGGAAAAAAAGGCTTAAAGGAGAGAGGCTATATTCAGACTTTTCTGCTGACAGCACAGAATTGTCACATCCGTACTACATAGTACTTCATTTGGTGTGTCCTCTGGACCTCCTGTGGCTGTACAGCAGAATTATTGTTTTGTGTTTAAGCTTAGTTTCTTTTTTTCTTCCCCAGTTCAAATCATCTGAAATAATGTGAGGTCTGTACGTAACAGTGGGGGGATTTTGCTTGAAATTGAGAGCATAGATAGCATTCACGGGGTGAAGGTATTCCTCATGGTATTTGAGAGTGCAGAGTCTTTTGGGACAGGAAGACTTGGTATACACCCATTCCTACTACCTTATAGAAACAGTCCCTGAAATGAACAGCCTATTGAACCCCCCAGGCTGTTTCCTTGGAATAAGCTAAATGAAGCAGTCCAAAACAGAGGCAGCAGATTTTACAATAAAGCAATGTGGATGATCAAAGCTCTAGGGCTCAAATTCACTGTCTGAGACTTTTTTTTGGCAGAAAAATAGAGAGAGTTTCTTGTGTTGTTCTGGGATTTGGCAACACCCAGGCACAGAGCAGAAGGAAGCAGCAAAAATGAGAAGGTCCAACTTTGCTCCTGAAGTGTATGTAGGGGTGATAACAGCTTCATCATCTAGAGAAACAAAGTGGATGAAGGATGTTCAAAGTTGTCTGGAATACACTGAGAGTACAGCTGCTGAAAGGCATCAAGGCACTGGGGAGTGTGTGGGAGCTGAATGTTTTGTGAAGGCATGTAATTCTGCTACCACTGAAGCAATTTCCACGGGAGTAAAACAATAATCTCTAGCATAAATGCTGTTCCTGACAAATGTGAAGCCTTTTCTCCAAAACAAGGGGACTAATTCCAATGAATGGGTGAAGTTCGAAACATAAGAGGACTAATGCCTTTTTCCCTGAGTCATAGTGACTGCTTATCTTGGATGAATCAGGAAATTTTGGACAGAATGGTTAGAATTTAACTTTTCTCTAATTTTGCTTTAGCTTTGCCAAGTTCTTCTATAGTGTGTTTCTGGTCATGCTTATCTTGCTAAGAACATTTTCCCATGAGCCATATTTCCCATAATTGTATTTCATTCATGATTATTCTATCTTTTCCAGTAAGTAAAGTCCCAGAAAGTATGGATATACAGAATATAATAAAGAAAATAAATCAAAAAGTGATGGTAAAGCCCACACATAAATATAAATTATTGTGAAATATTTAGTATTATTACACATATGAAGCATATTGCCTGTCTAGCTGAAACAAGCTGAAACTATCTGTGTTCTTTCAGCTCATGAGTAATGGCCAATAATAGGTCCTGGAAATACATTTTTCCAGCCATGATACTTCACTCAATCCTAATTCACAACAGTGAACTTTATCAATTTTACTGCTGACTTTACAGGAGAGAAGTGCCATTTTTTCTTTTTTTATGGTTTTAATTTCTTTTCTTCTTTAGAATTTTCATTTAGAAAAATAAGTGACTCATTAATTCAGTTAGAAGGTCCAAATTAGATGCATCAACACAGAAATATGAATATGATGATCAATATATGTAGCAAGGCATAACTGGTCAGATTTTACCTTTAAATGCATAGAGATATAGTGAATTTAAGTGATAGCTGCACATATACCAGGGCAAAACTTCTATTTTCACTTCTTGTTTTGGTGCATAGCAAGATGTATTATTCCTTAATGTTTGCATTGATTTTGAACTCATCAATGTTTAATTTCTTAGTTAATATATATTGATTTCTGACAACAGAGATCAGCTTCTGCTTCTTACTTGATATCTGGATTCAAATGAGGGTTCCCAAAAAAGGAAATAGCAAGCAAGCCAAAAAAATAATAGATACAAAATCATTATGGTGTAAAATTATACAGGAAAAACTATTCACAGCAGATCCCTGGAGAAAGAGAAACTTATGAAGAGAGAAAGAATCCACTAAGATCATGTAAGGCACCATACAGAAGAAAGCAGAAGACATCATACCATGATTTAAATTTCAAAATTTTTGGAACCTGGAATATTCCCTTTCTGGAAGAATTACTTAAGAAGATGACGACATTAATGACAACTGAGCTGAAGTGGTAAGGCTCTGGTGAGGATTCATCTCCTGTATCCATGCGTCCATCTTAGACACTTAAGGGATGAAACACTTTTTTATAGTGCCCACTTTCTCCCCATTAACCATAGATGAAAAATAGTTTGAAATTAGTTGCCTGTAGTTAGCTGGGATTAGTCCCAATCTGTGGTTATCCAGGCAATAAATTTTAATTAAAAAATCATGTAAGAAAGCAATGGAACCCAAGTTTTCCTGTCCAGTGTTTTTGATGATATTTAAAACATCTTTGTGCTCTGTGTATGTATATGTATGCACATACATTGATCTTCAAATTGCTTTGAACTGTCAGTGACTGGCTAGTTTCTTCATCTTCAAATGAACCCATGCTTGTAATGACCAAAAAAAAAAAAAATTAATGCTGGTTTCATCCTCCTGCTCTTAATTTTCAGCCATGATGGTAGGCTGTGGATGGCAGTCAAATGGTTGATCATAATAAGACCCTGAAATGCCTTACAAGCCTAGTGAAGCCTTCTATGGGCAGTGAATTGCAAAAATACAGACAAAAGGGTCCTATATTGATATTTGTTTTTCAGCTGCGGTCAAAGTGGAAGAATTACATATGATCTTGCTCCCTCTTAAATGCTTAGAAGAAAAAACTACCCTATCATTTGTGAGTGATGGCTGTAACTAGTACTGACTACTGAATAGTGATCCCTGCATAGAAGCCTTGGGGTTTCACACAGTGCCAAGAAGCAGAGCTTTAATTCCCATAACTGTGCTCTGCTCCATTTTGCTTGTGCAGTCCAGAACAGACCTTTTTGGAAATGCTGCTGTTCAGTGCAGACAGCATCACAAGGACTGAGAGTTGAGTTTTCTGGTTTGTATTTACGACTATGTCATTGAGTCTCCCATGAATCACCATTTCCTGACTTAACCTTTCTAGTTGTAGAGAAATAAGAAGGTAGAGCCCAGAAGAAGAAGACAAAAAACTAGTAAGAAGCAGAATACAAGGTAAATCCAAATGAAACAGAGCAATAATAATCCCCAAAATCAACCTGGCTGTTCACAGATGGGTTGCTGGGTTGGCATAATGCAATCATAGTCAGCTAAAACACTGACAATGCATTGCTGGTTTCTGCCAGATTTCCCATAACAGATATCCACAGTGGGAAGATTTCGTAGAATTATAGTCATCTCGGTTGTAAGGAACATCATGAGGCCACCTAGTCCAATGTCTCATTCGAAGTGGGTCTGTTGCCGACATGAGATCAGGTCAGTCATGGCCGTGTCTAGCCTACTCATGAAAATCTCCAAGGATGGAAAATGTGCCATCTCCCTGGGTAATCTGTTGTGATGTTGTGCTATCTTCCTAACAGAAATGTTTTCCTATGATTTCCTAAAAGTGAAGGATTTGATTTGCTACATTTACTTTGTCTTAACGAGCCAGATCCAGAAAAGGCTAATAATACTGTAAGTGGGATGTGGGTGAACTTTAGCTACCTAAACCCAAAACTATGCTTACTCTTGCAAGACAACTAACAGTGAAAAGAAGGGCAGCATTATCTCCCTCTACAGTGCCTGCATTTAAAAGCATATTTCAAATGAAGGTGCAGACCTATTTTCCAGGACAAACTTAGAACTATGAATCCCACATGTAGCGAATATGTCCTGCACCTTTAAACAAGGGGCTTAAGAAGCAAGATCTCAAGACTCATTCTTTGCCTCAGTATTTCCTGGTATTATTTTAGGTTGTTCCATATTCAGGATGTTTTTACTGAATCCTAAAATATGGCTTGGGATTCCATTCTGAGGGCCACCACACCTAAAAAGTTTATCAGCCTTTATTGACTGTCATGTAGTTACTTTGCTGAGGTACAACAGAGGAAAACAAGGTTCACACCAAATTCAGCTCAGCATTTTCCATAGGAAGGCAATGGTGAAAAGGGATGCCAAGATTTTAATGAGTATAATAAAAGTTTAAACGATAATGCTAGGCATGTCATCCACAGGGACAGGTCATGAAATTTAATTAACAGTCATATGCATTGAGATCCTTTGATACCAAGCACTGTGTAACTGCAAATTAGAATGATTTCTTTACAAAACGTAATCAGTGAAATTCATTCTTTACCTAATTTTGGTAGGGTTATTCAGGGAATAAATTCTGCTGAATGTAAACCTGAATAATCATTTAATTGGCGTTAGAAGATAAATAACTTTCATTTGAAAGCTTCAAAGAATACTACAGTCTAGCTGCCCTTGACAAAGACTGTGCAAGAACTATCGCTCATGATTTTTCATGATTCACATATTTTCCATCTTAAAATACATGATAAATAAATTGGCATTATCTTTTAATGATTTTTTTTCCATTTGGTAGTATTCTTTCCATAGCGTTCAAACAGTTGAGGAGGAATGTAGCACATGGATATGTGTAAAGTACACTGGATTTCATTGAGTAATCTTCTGTCTTACTCTTATTTGAATTAGTTATAATTTTCTTATTGTCCTAAATAGGTGTCCTAAGTGTATCCTATGTATTGTTAGTTTGGGGAGGGAGTGGTATAGATTGGTGAAGAACTAGTGCATAGGAATTTCAAATTTTCTTTTGAAAATACTTAGCAGTTTACTTGGAATTTTGTTGAATTCTATTCCTGTAACATTTATTTACCATGAAAGACAATTCTTTATCTGATCAGAATAAGCAAGAATACCTTTGTTGTTTCTGCTAAAGTGAATATTTAAAGACATTCTGAGATAATAAAAACACACACAAAAAAAATGAGTACAGGGAAAAAAAGTCACTGATGATTACATTGAGCATGGTTTGAGAATTGTCCTGGTTTGGCCTAAACCAGGCCAATTTTCCTTTCAGTGATTTTTACTTTTAGCTAAGTCTGCTTCTAGGACTGATAACGCTCGAAGTTTATAGTTCTCACTGAGGCACCAGTAGGGATGTTATGCAGAAAGGCTCTTGCTGTACTTATTCTTAGAGAAACCAAGGTCACTGCTAAATTCCTCACTGATTATGAGTGAAGAGCCACAGGAAGGTCGCACCTGCAGGGAGGAGCGGACAGGACAGGTGACCCAAAATTGAGCAACAAAGGTATTCCATCCCATACACATCATTCTCGGTATAAAGCAGGGGGATCACGAGGGTCCCTTCCCCTTCTGCTATGGCCGGTGTCCAAAGAGGACTCTGTCCATTTTCCTGCTGCCCCCGATCCCGATCCGTGCATCCCTGAATCCAGTTCCCATCTGTCACTGGGCCTAGTCTGGGCTTTGCCGGATCCTGCCCTGCAGTGCCAGTGGTGACGTGACCGACATCGGGGGAGCTCGATCTTGGTTTTGTATATATTTGTATATATTTAATTATTTCCGTTATTATTATTATACTCTTTTTCATTATTATAGTTTATTATAACTGTTTTAACCTTCCAGCCCGTAAGTCTCTCTCCTTTTTCCCTTTCCCTTCTGGGGGGGGAAGGAGTTAACAGAGAGCGTCTACCACCGGTTTAATAGCCAGCCCAGCTTCAAACCATAACAGAACACAGAAAATTATAGGATCTTGAGTTATGGATGTCTCTTTACCCCAGGCAGTAACTACCTTTCTACTCTTCCCATCCTCCCCTCCCTCCAACTCCACAAGTAGAACTGCTCTCTCATTTGGATACTACTCATCTAACGCATATCCCAGTAAATTCTGAGTGTTAGTTTTTAATCTCCTTATTTCTACTGCAGATCTGGAACGGGACTTGTCCATCTGAAAGTCTGTCACATTTTTCTAGCTATACAAGATAGTCTAATAAAAATATTGCCTCTGCCTACAAATGTTGTTTTGATAGTCTCCTAAGTATCTGTAGAGAGGCAAATGTACGTGCTTGCATATTCAGCAAATGCACAAGAAGATCCTTAGTTTGGCAAACACAACAACTCCATCTATCACTTTAACTTAATAAAGTAATAATGGAAAAAAGAAATCTACTAGAAATCCTTAAAATAAAGTTAAGCATTGTGTTATATTGAAGAAAGGAACAGGGGTTAACTGTGTAAATTGCTTATTGAACAGGAACCTTGAAACTCCTTCTTCCCACATAGCAGAGAGTAAGGGAAAAAGATTACCTTATTTGTTATTTCTGTAATTAATCATTTGTAAGAGTCACTTATATGTAGTAGATTTTTCATTAAGTGAATCTTAACTGTTGTCCAACACTGGTGAATAATTGTTGACTTAACTTCATACTATTGTTAATTCATCAGATCGTTGATTGGACTTGAGTTATCTTAGTTTGGAGGAATGCATTATTCAAATTTAGTTGGTTTAATTACAGTGATAGAATTTTAATCTGATTTTGATAGATTTTGATTTTTTACTATTTAGCAATTAAACCCATAAAAAGGACAAGAGTTTTTGTGGGGTTTTTTAAATTCTAAATTGTAATAAAGATGACCAAACCAAGACAACAAAACAAGAAGGTAGGCAATAATTTTTCACTCTCCTTTGTTTTGCTTCAAAGCCACCATACTCACATGACAGAAATGGAAAGTTATATCCTCAGATAAAGAAATCATATCTGACTAATCAAGAATTAATATCAAATCGTCTTGTTTACTGCTTGAGTTTAAAAAAAAACTAGAACATGCAAATATCCATGATTGGATTCATAATAATTAATTCCTTTTGTCTAAGAGTTAAATGTCTATTTGGAGTTATCATCTGACTTATATCAGCAGAGAGAAATAAGAACCTTCATATAGCATTTTATCTTATACTATGAAAGCTGTCTCATGTAGGCAAAGGTCTCTGTTCTAATGTGAAGGTGTCCTTGTCTCCATTAGCTGTCAAGGGAGGCCACATAATGAGTTCAGACTAGGCATTTAACTTCTTTATAGAAGCCAGGCAAGGTGGAGTCCATGCCTAATATATATAACTCCCTAGAATTTTTAAGCTTTGTACATTCGTGGAAGTTGTTTTGAAATCTTAGAAAATCACTCTCTCTCATAAGTTTTCAGTATTTCTAGTTTCAACCCCAGATCAAAATTTTCTCAGATAATGACATTAAATGCCTGTTTCTACTCACTTATGTATTACAAGAAAAAAGCAGGGCACTTTAAAAGCAGTCACCAAGCCGCATGAGAAATCTTAAGATACCAGTCCAGTGGAAACTAAGACCTGACTAAAAGTAGAAAAAAACTGATCCTTGAGCTGAACTTCTGATTAAGACGACTGTTACATGCATACAGTGCAAACACTTCCCACTAGACTTTACTACATTGCAGAAAAGCCTAGGACTATCAATAAATGGAACAAAGCATTTTTTGCCATGTCTGGTCTGGGTCATGATAAGCGTAAGGACTCCCAAGGGTTTCAGTGGGAGCGGAAACCCACCACAATTGCTGTGTTCCTTTGTCCAGGACTGGAGACTTTTCATGGATTCCACTTAATGGGTTTTGTAATGAGCCACAAAAGGCAAGCCTAACTGCACATCTGGAACCAGAATACATCTACGAAACAGAATAAAAAGTTACCTGGATTTTTCTTTAAACTTTGGATTAGGACAAAGGTTCAGGCAATTTCATCTGGGCTGCTTTATCTGCAAGCAAATCCAAAATGATTACTAGCCAAGATGTTCTTGATATTCTATAAACAACTCCTGTTCAGAGGCAGTTTCCTTGAAAAAAGTAATTTACAGTATTTCTTTCCTAGTAAGAAAATGTCTTCTTAACCAAAAATCCTGAACAGAGTTTTTGCTATGTGCAAATATTAACATGGTTTTACACTGGTTTGTGAAGGATTAGGGTCATCTATTGAAGTCGTGGCAGGGAAAAGATCAAATGGGAATTGGTTGAAATCACTGAAACTTCTGTAATACATAAAGAGCAAACAAAACTACAGTATATGCTAGTTACCAGGAATATTAACTGTGTTCTTGTGTTGGCAGAAATATAACTAATACATTAACTTACAAGCTAGAATACAAATTCATGGCAACTGTGATTACAGTCAGGAGCAACAACAAAGCAGTATTTCACTATGTGACAGCTTATGCTAATATACACTTTGCATTTAAATGCTGTTGCTGCTTGCCTGCCTGTTCTTCCCTCCCTGTCAGGATGCAGGTAAATTTTCCTGGCAAGCAACAGTGACGATAAAGGCTATGGCCCACAGCCCACAGATCTTAAGAAAGATCTTCCAACCATTGAGCTGAGATGTTCAGACCTGCTCAGACCAGCTCAGACCACGATCTTTCCTCATTTACCAATTCCAATCCATTTCTTTCCTGCAGGCATATAGCAGAGAGTAGCTGATGCCTTCATCTTTGCCTGGAGACCATGAACAGTTTCTTCTGGATTGTATTTCATCTGTCAATGATCCCTCCATCTAGGTAGCAGAAGTCCTGCCTACATCCCAGACCATCTTTACACCAGTAGATCATACTAGCAGAAACCACAGGGATGGACTGCATTTTAATTTTTAATAAGTCTTGAAAGCAGTCAGATGGCTGAAGGTGCAGAATCAATTTTATATGTTTGTCAGATAATGCAAACCTTTTGTCTAGCATATAGATCACCAGAAGACCTATATTTTTAACAGCTTTCACAGTGCCAGTGAGACTTCAATGAAATTCTTGGTAATGCTACTAGTTTGGAAAAGATCATCATGGACAGGGAATGTTTAGAAATCCAGGAATATTCCTACAGGGGAGAGCAGGATTACCTAGTAAACATGCACATCTCCCCCCTCCTCCCACCTAATTCCACGAACTATCGGTTGCTCAGCTCTGACTTTGCAGGGCATATTATACTCTTAGCTAACAGTCACAGAGTGGGGTACTCAGATGTGGTTAGATATCCAATGAGGCTCTGGACCATTATACCTCCAGACACATATTATCTTGTGGAGATTGCCCCTTGGGTCCAGTTGCAGATATCTCTGGAAGCAGGCGTTTGTATAACAGCTGATACCTCATCTGATATACCAATACCTTAACAGCTAAAATAAGACTGCCTTTAACCCTCACCACTGGGGCCGTGACCCTCAAATCATCTGTGGATCCGGCACTGAAGAAAGAGCATAACACACTGACTAGGAAGCTGAATTTGGTGATATAAGAAGTAGGTTAGTATTAGGGAAATAATTAGGGACAAAAGCTTGACAAAAATGAACACAACAATTAAACACCTGTGAAAAGTTAGTTACTTTTCACTTTCTTTGGGGTGAGGGGTTTACATTCAGCTTTCTAGCTTTCACTGGACATAGGATTTAAGTTGATTGATAGGCAGTTTCCCCTCATTTTCAACAGCCTCTGTCACCCTAATGCAAGGTATTTTGAAATCAGCTTCAGACTTGCTTGAAAATCAAATCCCAAACACTGTTTTTTCTCATTCCCTTCCTCTGTGAAGGCATTAGAAATTTATCAGTAGTCCGTAACAAGTGAAGCAATAGCAGAAGGCACTGAGACAAGAGGTGAAACGGGGTTTCGGTGAAAAGGGGTTTCTTGCATGAGTATAGATGAAAACTGCTCTCGAGACAGCCCTGCTTTTCTCTCTCCACCCCCTAACCTTAAGGATGATGACTCATGCCTCCAATCCACCTTTCCTCAGGACACAAATACTCCAAGCCCTCCTTCGCCACCTTTACTCACAGCTGAGCCCTGATACTTTTCTTTCTCTTCCCTACCCCTTCCTCCAAAATACATCCTTCTTCTGCTGCAAAGTGCCATTTAACCACAATGCATGCAGGAGTCATGGGCTGAGGATAATCCGCAAGCCACCCTAGCTGTTACCTCTGTCCTCTTAGTCTAAGCGGGCTATGAAGTTTAGTCTGTGCCTCCACAAGAGATGGTACAAAATTTTTTGGCAAAGGACCTGGACCTGCAGCCTACAATCATACTGGGGAGATTATCAAGCTTTAACAGTCAATAAACACAGTTATTCTGAGAATAATTTGCAACTACAGAGTAGGTTGGATTCATGTGAGTATGTTCTGTGAAACATATTTAAAGAGAGTGAGTTTCTTCAAGGTTCCTTGTAGGCTTGTCCAGATATAAAGGAGAGTGTCTTAAAGAAAACAGCACCACTAGGGTAAAAAATAAACTATAAACCAAATCCACAATAAATAAGTAAATACACATGTATATTCATTGATGAAAAATAAGTTAAAATTTTAAAAAAAGGAATAAATAAATATATAACCTGTCCAACTAATTGCAATATATATTTTCCCTCTGATGGATGGACTGTCAAATCTTTGGTGAACAGGATGAGTGTGTGCAATTGAAGACATAATTTGTCCCTTAGGATAATAGCTGTTGTACGAAGACAGAATCAGGCAGTGCTCTGATTAGACATATTTCAAATTGGCCATGTTCGTGCCCATTAACAGCTGGAGGAAGATGGGAGTCTAATTAGCAAGAGTGTTAGAGGTTTTTAAAAAGATGGGGGTTTAGATATTTACTGAGAGCAGAAACAGGAGGCTTAGTCCAAGATATAAAGTAGATAGAGAGGGCACAGCAATGTAACTCTTCTGGGCTACCAGGGATCAAGAGCGTCTTCAGTGCCAGTTAAGTTAATTCAGAGCAATACAGCTGAAACTCATAATTACTCATAATACAACAGGATAACTTCCATTAATTTTGCCAGGAACAGGAGAGGATGAAAGGTCAGCTTTTCTTGGGATCAGGTGCGATGTATGACAGAGAGGGGAAAGTCAACTCAGCTTAAACAGAAGCTGCCCTTACTGCCCTTAATGCCTCTACAAAACTGTATTATCCTATGCTTTGAAATTCCATAGTTTTCAGTACTCCTTATGTTAGATGGCATCTATTTAGGCAAGTGGTCCAGTCAAGAATTATTCCAAAAGAGTGCCATGCGTTTTGAAATTTCACCCGTGCATTCAATAATAGGAGTGATGTATTGACCCTCAGAAAGAAAACTTTCCTGCTCACTTTGCTCTAGGGAGGAGTTTTGTAACCCCTTTCCCTCACGACGATTTAAGGACCAGTGCAGATCTGGCATACAGAGGAAGACAAAAAGAAGATAAAAAGCTTAAGATCTACTTCAACTAAGCCAGCAACATTACAGGTCTGTTAACATGTCTCCCAGAAGAACAATCAGTACTTCTCCAGTGGTTCTCGCAGTAGGACCAGCAAGATAAACCTTTAGCAAAGAAGGTTAGAGGTAGAAATTTTCTTTGATACCAGCCTAAGACTGGATAAACAGCAGAGCAGGCTAACCTAGAATAATAGAAATTGCCTTCTTTGGATTTAAAAATATACATATATATATAAACATCTCTTAGGGATTATGTACACATATTTATAATTCTTTACTGTAGACAAAGGTCCTAAGGCAACTTTTCTGCCATCCTATTATCACAGGAAGTGTAGCTGAGGTCTGATTTTTCACATGATCATTACTGTCAGGTTGTGTGATTTAATATTCATCCCCACATGAAGGAACAGAGGGGCACACCGGCAGGTGGGGGAGCCCCAGTCACCTCCTCAGATCACTAGATACCCAACACCATGGAAGGGGTCACTTCCCACAGAGGTATGGCATCATTATGGGATGCAGGGGAAGAACTTTTGTGGATTGTACATGAGTTATAATAAATCTGTTGAATACTTCAGAATTTAGCATCAGATCTAGGGCATGTCCATTAAAAATGGCTCCTAACCACTTGAATTTGTTGTTGTCTCTTTTCCCTGGAATTTGTTAAACAACTCACTCTGTTGCTAGTCCTCATGATCTTATCTCAGTGATTCTGCAGTTTGTTGTTTTTATTTGAACTGAGCTACAAGAGCTACACGATTATAGCAGAAGCCTAGTTTTTCATTAAAAATATATAAATCAAGCCTGAAAATAACAATGAAGAAGTTACAGAGCTCATAAAACAAGGGGAAGTCCTGAGGATATTCATTACCTTCTGAAAACTTAAAATTCAGAAGTCATCCATGAGCTTGGCACACTTGGGACTGGTGATACTGTATCTATCTCTTCATTTTACGTGTCAAACCTATTCTGAGCGTCTGGCCATTTATTTCCCTAAATTGCCAGGAGCTTGTAACCCCTGTCCTGCTGAGAACTGATTCCTCAGTGAAAATCTCCAGTTCTGCATAACACAAATAAGACAACACTGGAATCAGTGGAACAAGATTGCAAGGTTTATAAACCTATTATTTAGGACTGTTATTCTTTGTGATTGATAGTCTATTTACTTAATTAAATGGACCTGCAGTCTTTAGCTCACTTAACCTTACTCTGACACACTGTAGTGCCAACTTCCAGTGCTTTCTCAAAGTAATAATCTTGCTGGTTTTGCTGTTCAAACAGCAGTGCTCTGTCTCATATGGGCTTTTGTGTGGGATTCATCCCTGCCTTTAAGGCTTTACAGGAATGTGCTACCGGGGAGAGCTCATTGGAGCCATGTGCCTTTTAAATGGCTGCATTTAGGCTATCCTAAGGAAAGCATAATCAGAATTGTTTTCACACGGCATGTACGACACAGGACTAGGCAAGAAGAGATTTTCAAAGGCACTAAAGACCAGCCAGGGGCCTAAAATTTTCCCAGAGAAAAGTCATTAACAATTAGATGTCTGACAGACACAGCAGCCATTGAAAATCCTCTTCAGTCCTATCTTAAATTGTCTTCTAATTTCCACTTCAGAAGTTCAAAGTGTGGCAAAAGTCTGTTTCCTTGTGAGTCAAATTTTAGGTTCAACTGAAACGACATTTTTATTATTCTCCAGGTGGAAATATTTGTCACTGTTTACTTCTAAAAACAGATACATTCAGTACAGTCTCTCTGGGAACAAGTACATAGAATGAATACACAAAAATGGTTAACGTAATGAACTGCAGCATAAAAGGAGATGCGTCCTGTTACTGACTCCTCAAACCAGAAGTCAAGTGTACAAATAAGAGAAAGTGAAAACTAAAGACTAGTCCTCAGATAAAGTGGGAACTGAAACGTTACCAGATTTCTGGTTTAGGTACCATAAGGAATCACAGAATCACAGAATCACAGAATGTTAGGGATTGGAAGGGACCTCGAAAGATCATCTAGTCCAATCCCCCTGACGGAGCAGGATTGCCTAGACCATATCACACAGGAACGCGTCCAGGCGGGTTTTGAATGTCTCCAGAGAAGGAGACTCCACAACCTCTCTGGGCAGCCTGTTCCAGTGTTCAGTCACCCTCACCGTAAAGAAGTTTTTCCTCATATTTATGTGGAACCTCCTGTGTTCCAGCTTGCACCCATTGCCCCTTGTCCTGTCAAGGGATGTCACTGAGAAGAGCCTGGCTCCATCCTCATGACACTTGCCCTTTACATATTTATAAACATTAATGAGGTCACCCCTCAGTCTCCTCTTCTCTAAGCTAAAGAGACCCAGCTCCCTCAGCCTCTCCTCGTAAGGGAGATGTTCCACTCCCTTAATCATCTTTGTGGCTCTGCTCTAGACTCTCTCTAGCAGTTCCCTGTCCTTCTTGAACTGAGGGGCCCAGAACTGGACACAAGGACAGATGAGTTTTCCTTACTGAGGTATGACAGAAGGTAAGCACAAACCGAGCCCCAGAAGTTCCCTGACACTGAGAATTAAACCTAAAAATTGAGAAGCCAGACTTGCAGTTCAGATTTTAAGGAATGTCTCCTTTTGTGTGTTCTCACCCGTTTTATGAAACAAAAAGGGACCCAAGTCTTATGCAAGAGTCTTTTTGCCATGATCTATGGTAAATACATATGTTTATCATGGACATATATCACAAAGTGCTTGAGTCTGATATGTCAGCAAATCTGAAGAATAATCTAAAATCCATTATCTTTTCCCAACTGAAGCACAGAAGCCAAAGGCAAACTGAAGCCAAGTGAATTTCCACTGTAGCTCACCTAGGGCTGGTGGTCTTGCATGACAGATCTGTTTCCTTCCTGCTATTTTCAATGCACAATGCCTCCATTCATCAAGTCTTCATTCCCCAGAGCGGGAACTATATTATTTATAACAACTATTGGTGTCAGAATTATACTGCTGTCCAGAGGCACCAGAGGAAGAGAAAGCAAGAAGAAAACATAGCATTTGACAGAAAGCATGAGAGAGTTGAATCTTGAGCTGCGTCAAAAGCCTGAATGGAAAGCAAAGACAGACTGCAGGAGCCACAGCTGGCACTTCCATGGCAGCTGCTGGGAGGCACCGAGCAGCTCCAGACATCATTAAAGGTACTTAAATGAAACAGAAACTGAACTCCGTCAAAAACTGAACCTGAAAGAGAGCAAGCTTTAGACCTTCTTAAGGCCCCACTGGTCCAGATTACATGGGGTAAAGCTTCTTGTAAGAATGACTGTAATGAGTTTCAGTCTTGAGCAAAGCACATGTGCCATTTCAGCATGTCAGAGCAAGGCACAGCAGGGTCAAGTTCAGTTGTTTTCCCTCTGTTTAGCATGTAGGGAAAGTGGGGGACCATTGTTTTAATTAACTATGTGACATCTCTGACTGAGCTATCAGGTAACTCAGCTCTTCCTTGGTCTCATTACTGTAAAAAATCACTGGGTTACTGGATAGCTATTGCTGACACCAGCACAAAAAGGTGTGTTTGGCTATTCTTACCCCCAAGAGCCCTGCAGACTCTGAACCTCTATGAATACGTATGTTGTGATTCCTGTTCCTCCTTATGCATCACTGACAGAAGCCCTACAGAACCCTGTAACTGGAGGGTAATGAACCTGTCGCTCACGCCTATGAGACTTACTGACAGCAGCGGGTATTGCAGAAAGCACAGCCTGAGCTTCTGAGTTTCGGTCCCCACGGAGGCAGGACCAGAAGCAGAGAGCCTAGCTCAGCTCTGTCTGTGTGGTTTGCAGCCAGGAAAGCACTTCTTTCCCTTAACCTGAACACAGTCAATGTGAAACTGAGACACCATAATACTGAGACTTGATGCAAAACGCAGACAGCAGGATTAGGTGTCTGTATGAGACTTTTGTCCAACAGAGCCACACACTCCGTTACAGAAAGCAGAGAAGCAATCGGTACAGCCAAGGGGGCCTCAAAGTGCTTCAGCACATCATTTCCAAATCTCTTTGGAGAAAAGTATCAAGTGTAAGCAAGCACGTTATGTTCATGGGAGCTTTGCTGGTGCAATCTGGCAATAACCTCTGTAGCTCAGCTATTGCCATGCAGTGTAAACACAGGGGAGCCTCTACACAGCTGATTTAAGACATCAGTAACAAACAGAGCCTAATGGAGGAGCTTTGATGAAATAGGATGGCTGTAAAAGGGACAGATAACATGTTCGCCAAACAGACAACCAACTCAAAACCCTACTGACACTAGCACATATGCAAATCAGGGTCATTTTCACCCATACCACAATCAAGGCAGTCATGCCCACACTAACAAATCACCTTATTTGTTTTAGGCTGGTTGCAGTGAGAAATTGCTATTAGTTACTAAAGCTTTCCAAATGGCTGCTGGAAATGATTCCCCAATAAAATGCCAGAAGCTTCTTGAAATTACCATACAAGTCATAGATGACCAGGACTTCAACATTACACAGAGATAGATTTCGTACCTGAGCCTTTTTGGATTTCCTTTGCATTTAAATTTAGATTCCATTATACCTTTGCATACATTTGAATGGCTACCTAGTTTTTGTAACAGCTTTCTCAGACTCATGAGCCGGAGGTTAAATACACGAATTTGCTTCAAACAACCATACTGTAATAGAACATGGAGATGAAAAAGACCTATTAGTTTGCCTACTCCGTTTTCATGGCCACTACAAAATTGTCCCCTAAAGTGTATTTTGCAATACTTTGTTCAGGCTACTTTTATTTGACCGAAGAGCTGAGCAGCTGACCACTGCTTCTCTTGGGACATTTTACCGCAGCTTAATGAACTTCACATTTAGGAAGTATTTTTCCAGACATTCAGTCTTGTAGGTTTTCTTTTCTTTTCTTTTTTATGTCTCTTTATAATATACCTCCCATAACTAATTGAAAAGTTTACCTAAATTATACTCTTACTAAATGTGAAAAGCATTCCAAACTGGATAAACAGCATGTTTCCTCCTGCCACAAACTTGCCAAAAATTACATTTTCCTTTTCAGCGACTGGCCTATATAAAAGATAAGAATCTACTGTTACCAGCAATTTTTGAGCAATTCTTTTGGCTGAAAGGAGAGTGCACAAGTTTTTCAGATATATCTGATGGCCAGAAACTCCAAAAAAATCTTCAGGCACCTAACGTAGCATTTAGGGAGAGTGCACTCAGGAAAGTCCTAAATGGAAATCCTGAAAGTTCTGGCTCAGCTGCTGTGTAAATCTGAAGTCACAATCTTTGCAGCAATAGCTCTTCCAGCCTAAAACTTCTCTTCCTGACTGAGAAAATCTTTAAGTAGATCTGTCAATTTAATTTGAGGTCTGAATTTTCTCGAAATTGAAGGATGTTTGGATCTAGGAATTTAGTTCATATTTATCTGTAAAGCTAGAGAAAAGTTTTATACTTTGTCTATGTTTTCAGTAAGGAAGTCTCTGTATTTCTTAAACTTTCACCTACAGTTGCTCTGTCACTTCAGATCTGGCACACTAAAAGTGGTGGATAAGGGCAGGAGTGAGTAGGGACAATTCCCCACTTTGGCAAAATTCATTGTGTGATATTCTCCAGCAGAGTACATGTTTTAAGCCAACAGTGCAGGAAAATATATAAATATATATATTAATTTGTATTTTTATATATATATATTTATAAAAATATATATGAAAAGCCAAACCAAACAAAAATAACACTGATGCCCAGGAAAATGAGATTAAAAAAACAGATGCCTGAGTGTTTTGTTACCCTAGACCCCTGATAACTGCAGATGCTGCAGCCCACCCTGTGTGTTCTCATCCTGAGTAAAGGTTTTGTTGAGTCCCAGATTGAGCACCACTTTTTTCCTCAAGTTTTTACTTTCCAAATGTTCTTGGAAAGCCATATCCTGTCAGACTAGAACTGAAAGATTACATTCAGCTAGAGCTGAAATTCAGATGCTTTAAAAATGCAGTCATTCTGCAGCAGTTCCACTTTGCAACTTGTACTTCCCTTGTTGCTTTTAATTTACTCACTTTTCTCCCTGTGTGTCACTGTGATTATACTTCCTTGGTATCTTTTCATCATTTTTCTGAATTTGGATCTTACTTTCTCTTCAATCCATGCTGGCTTGTCTAACTGATTGTTCAGTAGCACCACATACAGAGTGGCTCCTGAGCTGTGTTTAATCGTTGCAGTAATTTATCTTGGGTAGAGAAGTTAAAGTAAGTTTAACTCATTTGTGCTTTTAGGAAGAGATAGTTTGTATCTAAAGGATTTATGCAATACTTTCAAGGGGTGCTTTTCTACAACAGCATAATTTTTATATCGTTTCTTTGCAAACAGATATCATAAGGCACACGATGAAATCATATTTCTCCAGTGCACTAAGCATCCACAACATTTTGTATTTATACTGGTGCTCAGCTTGCTTTGATTTTTTTTTTTTTCATTAGAAGCAGGATTTAAACGTGGCATTTTCACACAGGAGCACACTTGAGTCCTGTGGAAAAGCCATAGAAGAACTGACGGCAACTGAATTAGAATAAATACATGCTGCAGAAATCACAGCTGCGGAAATATCTTGAAACTGGAGTCTCATGGGCTGCACGATACAGAACGGTGTGCTGGGCTGCCCCTGTCCCCATCACAGCTGAGCGTAGGCAGGGGGAGAGCCAGAGTCATGGATTTGTGCACTAACATCTCCTGAAGCTGATCCCAAAGCATCAGTATCAAAGGCAGAACCACTGTTTTCAGGCTGCATTAGCAGATACGGCTTTTCACCTGAGCTGTGCTGGAGGCAAGTTCAGCATCCCCTGCACAGGTGATTTCTGTGCAGAGAAGCAGCAGCAGTCACCGAGTGTTTGCCCCACAGGGTTAAGCAGAAAACACATTAATCCTCAAGAATTTTTTTCTCTAGCTTGCTATCTGTCTGAGCCAAACTACAGTGTCCTTAAGAGCCATTAGCCTCCGACAGAAAGGAGAAAGGTTACACAGTGAGACCTCCTTTTTTATTTTTATTAGATTTACTCATAGATGGAGAAAACAGATGTCTGTATGTGGCATCAAGTCTTGCGTGCCTGGAAGCTTATCTGTGTTTTTAGCTGCATATAGTAGGCCTGATAAAAGCTATAACTACTCTCCCTAGACCTTGCACTGTTTACATCCTTAGACCTTCATGGCTATAGCACTGCCACTACATCAACAACGTGATTATTGTCATTGACAGATCACAGTTGAGGTAGCTGGAAAATAAGTTCCACACGGATCTCACAAGCGCCACATGGGTCTCACTGCTCCTAATCACGTTATGTGTGGAACAACTGGAAAGGGCAAGAAATTGTATTAATCTCATGGCTCATGTTCCACCTTTGGTTACTGAAGGGGTCATTAAAAGTGGATCAGCTGTGTAGATAGATGAACAAAGAATTGACAGTGCTAAATAGATTGGCTCTTTCTGCCTCTTCTGACAGAGAGAGATGTCTAATGAAAAATGCCCGCATCACTCAGTGGCCCTTCATGCATGGTTTCTGAGTACTGTTTGGTACTGAGGGAGCAGGGATGGTGGCACGGGGAGGGGTCAGCAGCTGCTGCTCAGGTCTGCTCTCTCCAGTGCTGCCTACCCTGTGCTTACCCAGCTAACAGCACCGCAGGAATTCCTACGGGCTCACTTGATCCACCCCCTCCAGTGGTGGGTATTAAATGCTGGGTGAAGAGGTTAAGCCAGGACACGAGTTGTAGCCCCCTTGGATACTACCACACATCCTTCTGTGGGTCATTCTGTGACATGCATGCTGAAAGACTTGTCTTGGTCAGCAAAATGCTTATTTTGAAGTTGTCCATGTCACTGCAAAGCATTGCTTAATTCATCCTTTCAAAAGGGAAAAGTATTTAGAGCAAAGTTGAAATGCAATAAAAAGCCTGTGCAGATGGAAACTGCCTCTTTTTTCGGCTGTCCTCAGCTCAGCTAAACTCTGCCTTGGGGACTGTCAGCAGCTCCCAGAAACATAATGCTGTAACTCAGGGGAAGTCCAAGGGAAGCTGACTTACACAGAAGACGATGCAGGGGATTTTCTTGATAGACAAAACATGTCCTCTTTAATGAGCACCCACCGGTGCAGGGTGAGGGTGCAGACAAAGGGCCACCTTCCAGCTCAGCATGCAGGCTCTGGACAAGGGCGGAGAAGATCTGAAAGGGCTGTGCCACCCTTATCTCTCTCAGCTCAGGAAACATTTGGCCCTTGAAACAATGACGTTGACGTGAGTTTTTTGCAATTTTTGTGCATTCAAATATCCCACTGCCTTTT
Organism: Nyctibius grandis; assembly: GCF_013368605.1. Lineage (NCBI taxonomy): Eukaryota > Metazoa > Chordata > Aves > Nyctibiiformes > Nyctibiidae > Nyctibius > Nyctibius grandis. Next base: position 111,227,628 of record NC_090659.1, read on the forward strand.
GAGCAATCAAGGAATGTTGCCTCTTTGTGTGGCTTTCCAGGTATTTTGCAGAGGAAATGGAAGTCCTTATTGCGACACAGCAGCTCAGCAGCGGGCACAGGGAATGTGATTTGTACTTAATTTTTGCCTGAAAAATTCTCAGATAGCAAATATTTTTGTGGGTTAATCACTTCCGCCATTTCTTAATGTATGCAAACAGAGCTGCACAGATGAATGTTTTGGCACATGCACTAGCCCCTGATTTGTCTTCCTTAAGAATCACTAACATTTTGGGAAGATGATGCAGCTGAACTTCTACCCAGTTTGTTAGTACATGACTTCATGGACAAGTACGTTAAGTTCCTTGTTTTCCATTTTTCCTCTCGGTTGCCATCTCAGTGGAACATTATACCTTATTTTACCTCAATGCTGCCCATGGTGAACCTCTAACTTCAACAGATTGCCAAGAAATCTCATACAGTGGTTCCAGTTCGCCAAAATAAATCCCATACCTTCAAACAACACACAGCCAGGAAATGTGAGGGTTTCTTGTTGACTTTCAAAGAGAAATTTGTATAAGCCTAAATCCTCCCAAAAATCTTGCATTTGAACATGTCTTGGAGCATGTACCTCCACTCTTGCCCCATCCTCTTGTTTTGCTAACATACTTTCCATCAGTTTTTGCTAAGAATGGGGCACAGATGTACATCTCTGTAGTCTTCCAGAGCTATACCAGCCACATTTTGATTTACTGATTAAGAAATTCTGCCTTTTACAGCTTTTTTGGAAGTACTTGAGCCTGAGCTAGGAAAGTAGAAACACCCAAACAACCAGAACAGAAAGGCTATACTGAAGTTCAGTATTGCCCAATAACTAACCAGCAGTCTACATTCACCCTTTCTCTGATATTGAGTCACTAACCAATACCACGTATTTTGCCTGCTTAGTACCTATGTACTCCATTCTAGAGAATAAGTACAGAGAGTAGTACCTCCAACACCCTTCTTCATATAGTGCAATGAAGTCTCCAGAGGCAAAATGTAACATGAACACAACATGATTATTAAAAAAGATTATCTGGATTTCTCCCTTATTAAGCATTCATTAAACCCTAACTTCTGGGAAACATCTGCCTACATGGACTTCAACTCCTAATAAAACTAGTCCTGTATCTTCACTAAGGCAAAAGCCCCACTGACCAACTGGATTAACTCATTTAAAATACCAGTCTACATCAGGTCATTATGACTTCACATCATGTAGGCTCTCTATTACTCTCTGTGAAAACAGAGTGGAAAAGAGTTCACTTAACTGAACTGGAACAGCTCCTGTAAACAACTGTTTCCTTGTTTAAATTAAAGCCACCTGAATTTTTAAATACAAGATTGAAAATTAATACAAATTCCAACAAATGCCTCACTCTTTTGTATTCATACAAAAATTATTTGGAATTAGCTAATCTGGCTGCTTCTAAGGAAAAACTGCAGATCTAAAATTCATGCACTGTGTTAGAGCAGCGAGTGAGCCTTTACGACTGAAAACAGAGGTTTGTAATGGAAACTGCAACTCATTCTTAACTATGCCAGTGTGAGCATGCTGTTCTAATATGCACGGTGAAATGTTATAAAATAACAAGACTGCAAAGTTTACTGCAGCAACTGTGCATTACCAGGCAATAAAGCACACATCATTTATAGCAAATTCAGTTAGTTATAAATTTCAACATTTATTGCTGTTTTATAGTACCTATAATGAACACAGAGCTGTGATTTGCATTCAGACTATGCACATAAGAAGCAATTCGAGAAGACACGCAGTGCTTTCATGGACACAAAGCGTGGTTTTCTGTTGACTGCTGTGTAGAAATTGTACAAAGGGATGAGGCAGACTTCCTCCAACACTTCCACTAAAACATAATTCCTCTCTCTATTAACAGAATGCATTGTACACTCTCACATTCCTAACAGTCATATCACAGCTGCTGCAGGAACCGCTCATCCTTCTTGAAATGAAAGTAAATGCAAGTGAATACAGACCTGCAGAACTGCTAATGAAAGGTAGTGCTGTGTCAAGCTATCGAGAAGGTATTAAACAAGATCTAAGCATACTACATTGACTCTTCAGGTCTGTGAATATCGTTTTCCTTTCCCTGTTTACAAACTTAGAATTACACTTTGTTTCAGCTAGAGGCTAGTGTTAGTACCTGACTTTAGGTCACTGAAAGTATTTGAGTGGTTAAATGCCTTGTGGGTGAAGGCATCCCATTCAAGTTCAGCTGTGGATGAGACTGTCCTCCAGCTCCGAGTCTACCACAGGATGTCGGTTCACTGCCAGTCTTAGAGAAGATAAAGGGGTTTTTTTGGCCTACATCTGTACCACAAAACCCAGAAATGTTTTTTAGTTCCTGGAACCAAGTGAACAACACAGCTGCCTCCTAACCTCACCGTGTGTGGAGACATGAGCATAAACCAGCTCCTGCTGCTTCTCTCCTGCTCCCCAGGACACACATGCTATTCTCCCCATGCTAGGAGCCTTCCAGGAGGCACTGGGCACTCTGAGCAGCTGTTGTCTATACAATTAGCAGAAAAATAGCAAACTATAGTCATGGTCACCAAGAAATGAGCTGCACTTCCTTTTGTAAGATTAAGTTCTGTAGTCCATTCACTAACTGAATTTAAGTCTATTTCCAATAGGTTAGGCATGAAGCACTCTACTTGTACTGGATCTTTCTGGGATGGAGTTAATCTTCTTTATAGCAGCCCATATGGTGCTGTGTTTTGGATCTGCGACTAAAATAGTGTTAATAACACAACAATGTTTTGGTTGTTGCTGAACAGTGCTTACACAGCATTCAGGACTTTTCTCTGTCATTTTGCCCCCATGGGCAATAAGGTTGGGGGTGGGAAGGAATTTGGTAGGGGACATAGCTGAAACAGCTGACCCACATTGGCCAAAGGAATATTCCATACCATATGATGTCATGGTCAGCAATAAATAAAAAAAGCTCTGTGTGGGTTGTCTTCGATGGTAGCTATTGCTCAGAGACTGGCTGGGTATTGGTCTGCTTGTGGGAGGTGGTAAGTGATTGCCTTTGCATCAGTTGTTGGGTTGTTTTTACTTCACTTTTAAACTGTCTTTATCTTGACCTACAAATTTTGTCACTCTTGCTCTTCCTATTCTCTCCCTCATCCCACAGAGGGAGTGGGCAGTCAGCGAGCAGCTGTGTAGGTTCTTAGCTGCTGGCCAGGATCAACCCACCACACTACTGTATCCTGCATGTCAGTAAAACTGGTTCTGAATTGATAGGCTGTGTTAGAGCTATAGCTGATCACTATTGCCTAAAGATTTTGCTGTCTGTTGTCATCCATCTGGCAATGGTTCTTTGAAAAACTTTGTGGTATTGCAAACCCGTTCTGCTTTAACTTACATTAGCACAAATAATAAACAAAAACATCTAGAGCAGACAAAAGATGAATCCAGTATGAAAACTATTATTAACAATTGCTAAACAGATTGGACTACTATGTTGTACCATCCTTGATTTCATATACATTCTGGAGGCTGGTTTTCTTTTGACTGAATAGTTTTAGATGGTGTAAAGCTGTTAAGAAGAACCAGAAGGATTGCACGTAGAAGGCCAGCAAGATTACCTGTATGTCGATATAGCAATTTATACTTTACTTGCACAGATGGCCTGCAGCACATAACAAAGGTGAATTGCATTTCCGAATCACATATACAAAAAGAAGGTGAGCTTCTGTGTAACTACATGTGTGCCAATTCCCTGTTCTGTAAGAAATCTTTGCATATTGCAGCGACTGAGGTTAGTGCGGGGAGAGATCGGGCCGTAGCGGGTGAGCGGTTTCCGTGCGGTTTCCGTGCTCCGGGCCCCCCCGAGCAGCAGCCCGAGACCCGCCTGGACCCGGAAGTTCCCGGCAATGAATCAGGAGAGCAGGGGGCGTACCACCACCCCCTGTGATCGGGTGATAAAGAGCCTCTGGGTGGCTAGTCCCTGCCCAGAGGGGAGAGGGGGAGTCATCAGTGACTGTGGGTGTGTCCCAGGGCGGGGGAGGGCACAGCCCCAGGGGCGTGGCAGTTTGCGCAGCAGTTCTCGCAGGCAGGGAGGCGAGCAGGGTAGGCGGGCAGGCAGGTAGGTATGGTTTCCACTTGGCGGGGCCCTAAGTCCCTTGCGGGTGCCAGAAAAGACATGGCAACCCAAACGGACCTGCTGCAGAAGCATGCGGAGGTGCAGGTTGCAGGCTGCAGGGAGTGCCAGAGCCTGGCCCTGGCACTCGAGGGTAACGGAGACCTCACCTGTGTGAGGTGCGAACAGGTCGACGACCTGATCTCCTTGGTGGCCCAGCTCAAGGAGGAAGTGGAAAGGTTAAGGAGTGCAAGAGCATCCCAGGAAGAGGATGGCGGGCAGTGCTGTTCCCTGCCTGTCCTGGGGAAAACGGACGGGCCTAATGCTCCCCGGGTAGTGGAGGATCCTCTTCCTCCTCCACAAGGAGCAGGAGGAGACCTAGGGGATGGGGGGGAATGGAGGCAGGTCCCTGCTTGGGGTGGCAGGCGAATCCCATCCCGACCTTCCTCCCTCCCCACGTCCCCCTGCAGAATAGGTATGAGGTGCTGGAGCCTGAGCGTCTTCCTGAGTGTCAGGAAGATACAAATCTAGGTGAAAGATCCTCTGCGGGGCTACGTAAACAGAAGCAACCGAGTAAGAGGGTTGCAACCAGCTCCAAAAAAGAGAAAAGAAAAGTAATTGTTATAGGCGACTCCCTGCTAAGGGGAACAGAGGGCCCCATATGCAGGCCAGACCCGACTCACAGGGAAGTCTGCTGCCTGCCAGGGGCACGGGTAAGGGATGTTGCCAGGAGGATTCCTCAACTGGTGAGGCCCTCTGACTACTACCCACTATTAGTATTCCAGGTGGGTAGGGATGAGATTGAAGAGAGAAGTCCCAGGGCAATCAAAAGGGACTTCAGGGCCCTGGGGCATTTGGTAAAGGGGGTAGGTGCGCAGGTGATATACTCTTCAATTCCTTTGGTATTTGGTGAAAATAGGGAAAAGACTATGAAAGTACAACAGATTAATATGTGGCTAAGAGACTGGTGCTGGAGGTGGGATTTTGGGTTTGTTGACCACGGGGCGGCTTTCATGACACCGGGCCTGCTTATGCCGGATGGGGAACAGCTGAATCAGAAGCAGAAAAGGGTTATGGCCCAGAAGTTGGCAGGGCTGATCAAGAGGTCTTTAAACTAGGTTCGATGGGGGAGGGGGATAACACCAGGGCAGCCACAAATGAACCTAGGGGTGACAGGCCTGCGTCGGGGGCAAGGCCGCTAGCCCAGCTGAAGTGCGTTTACACCAATGCACGCAGTATGGACAACAAACAGGAAGAGCTAGAGGCCACTGTACAGCAGGAAGGTTATGATGTGGTTGCCATCACAGAAACGTGGTGGGATGACTCTCATGACTGGAGTGCAACTATGGATGGCTATAAGCTCTTTAAGAGGGACAGGCGAAGCAGGAGAGGCGGTGGGGTAGCGCTATATGTTAGGGAGTGCTTGGACTGTGTTGAAATTGAGGAAGATGGTGAGGATGACAAGGTTGAATGTTTATGGGTGAAGATCAGGGGGAAGGTCGGCAGGGCGGACATTACCGTGGGAGTCTGTTATAGACCACCCAACCAGGATGAGCAGGCGGATGAGGCGTTTTACAAGCGGCTGTCAGAAGCCGCCCAGTCGCCGGCCCTTGTACTCGTGGGCGACTTCAACTTGCCGGATGTCTGCTGGAAATACAACATGGCAGAGAGGAAGCAATCTAGGAGGTTCCTCGAATGTGTGGGGGACAACTTCCTCATGCAAGTGGTAAATGAGCCCACTAGAGGAGGGGCCCTGCTTGACCTGTTGCTTGTGAACAGACAAGGACTAGTGGGAGATGTGAGGGTCGGTGGCCGTCTTGGGAGTAGCGACCATGAAATGTTAGAGTTTTCGATAGTGGGGGAAGTAAGGAGGGGCAAGAGTAGAACTCCTGCCTTAGATTTCCAGTGGGCTGACTTTAGCCTGTTTAAGAGGCTGGTGGACCGAGTCCCTTGGGAATCGGTCCTGGAGGGCAAAGGAGTCCAGGAGGGCTGGACATGCTTCAAAAGGGAATTGCTAAATATTCAGGAGCAGGCTGTCCCAGTCTGTAGGAAGGCAAGCCATCGGGGAAAAAGACCGGCCTGGTTAAACAGGGAACTTAGACTAGAAATTAAGGAAAAAAAGAGAGCCTACTTGCTCTGGAAGAAGGGTCGGGTAACTTGAGAGGTCTATAGGGACGTGGCCAGGTCGTGTAGGGAGAAGATTAGAAGGGCCAAAGCTCAATTAGAGCTCAATTTGGCTGCTACAGTCAAAGACGACAAAAAAAGCTTTTACAAATACATCAACAGCAAAAGGAGGGTCAAGGAGAGCCTCCACCACTTGCTGAATGAGGAGGGTAATGTAGTGTCAGGGGATGAGGAAAAGGCAGAGGTGCTCAATGCCTTCTTTGCCTCGGTCTTTAATGTCAAGATCGGTTGTCCTCAGGAGACTCGGCCCCCAGAGCCTGAAGTTAGGGACGGGGGGCTGTGTGAACCTCCCAGGATCCAGGAGGAGACGGTTAGTGACCTGCTGTGCCAGTTGGACACCCACAAGGCTATGGGCCCGGATGGGATTCACCCCAGAGTAATGAAGGAACTGGCAAATGAACTTGCCAAACCACTCTCGATTATCTACTGGCAGTTCTGGTTAACTGGAGAAGTTCCAGCTGACTGGAAATTAGCAAACGTAACGCCCATCTACAAGAAGGGTTGGAAGGACGATCCAAGGAAGTATAGGCCTGTCAGCTTGACCTCGGTGCCAGGCAAGGTGATGGAACAGATCATCCTGAGTGCCATTACACGGCACATGCAGGACAATCGGGGCATCGGGGCCAGCCAACATGGATTCATGAAAGGCAGGTCCTGCTCGACCAACCTGGTCTCCTTCTATGACAAAGTGACCCGCTTAGTAGATGAGGGCAGGGCTGTGGATGTAGTCTATCTAGACTTCAGTAAGGCATTCGACACTGTCTCCCACAGCAACCTCCTAGACAAACTGGCTGCCCGGGGCATCGGGGCCAGCCAACATGGATTCATGAAAGGCAGGTCCTGCTCGACCAACCTGGTCTCCTTCTATGACAAAGTGACCCGCTTAGTAGATGAGGGCAGGGCTGTGGATGTAGTCTATCTAGACTTCAGTAAGGCATTCGACACTGTCTCCCACAGCAACCTCCTAGACAAACTGGCTGCCCGGGGCTTGGATGGGTGGACTCTTCAATGGGTTAAAAACTGGCTGGATGGCCGAGCCCAGAGAGTGGTGGTGAATGGGGCAATGTCCAGCTGGCGGCCGGTCACTAGCGGTGTTCCCCAGGGCTCAGTTCTGGGGCCGGTGCTGTTCAATATCTTTATAGATGATCTAGACGTAGGGATTGAGTGCACCCTCAGTAAATTTGCAGATGACACCAAGCTGGGTGGGAGTGTCGATCTGCTGGAGGGTAGGAAGGCCCTTCAGAGGGATTTGGACAGGTTAGATAGATGGGCTGAGACCAATAGCATGAGGTTCAACAAGAACAAGTTCCGGGTCTTACACTTCGGCCACAACAACCCCATGCAGCTCTACAGGCTGGCGGAAGAGTGGTTAGAAAGTGGCCCGGTGGAAAGAGACCTGGGGGTGCTGATCGACAGCCGGCTAAACATGAGCCAGCAGTGTGCCCAGGTGGCCAAGAAAGCCAATGGCATCCTGGCCTCTATTAGGAATAGTGTAGCCAGCCGGTCTAGGGAAGTGATCGTCCCTCTCTACTCGGCACTGGTGAGGCCGCATCTTGAGTACTGTGTCCATTTCTGGGCCCCGCACTTCAAGAAAGATGTTGAGGTGTTGGAGTGAGTCCAGAGGAGGGCGACCAAGCTGGTGAAGGGTCTGGAGGATCTGACCTATGAGGAACGGCTGAGGGAGCTGGGGTTTTTTAGCCTGGAGAAGAGGAGGCTCCGAGGTGACCTTATTGCAGTCTACTACTACCTGAAGGGAGGTTGTAGTGAAGTGGGAGTTGGCCTCTTCTCCCGGGCAACTAGCGATAGGACAAGAGGGCACAGCCTCAAGCTTCGCCAGGGGAGGTTCAGGTTGGACATCAGGAAGAATTTCTTTACAGAAAGGGTTATTAGACATTGGAACGGGCTGCCCAGGGAGGTGGTGGAGTCACCATCTCTGGATGTGTTTAAGAAAAGACTGGACATGGCACTTAGTGCCATGGTCTAGTTGACAGGGTGGTGTCAGGGCAACGGTTGGACTCGATGATCCCAGAGGTCTCTTCCAACCTGACTGATTCTGTGATTCTGTGATTCTGTGATATTGCCTAGATAGAGTAGGACCAATGACAATGACCAACACACACTCCTAATATCTTCTTCTGAGTACTCAAATAGCTTAATATAAACCTGGGTGGTATTACTGAATATAATGAAGGCTTCCGGGATGTAGAAATGTAACATTATAATATATAAAGTGAAGTTTCCTCATTGGAGAGGTATTTGTTTGAATAAGAAATGGGAAAATACAGTGGGAGAAAGAAAACTGTTTAGAAGTAGTGTAGAAAAACAATTGGCCTAAACTTGACAGGTTTCTGGCCAACTCAGAACCACTGTTTTTGTCACTGCCAAATCTAAGAGCCAGTCAAAGGTTTTGGACTCTGACACATCACTCACGAATATCTGTTAAAGTCTTAACAAGTTACCACCTGTCAAGTGAGTTTCTGCAAACAAGCATGTGCACACTGTAACAGTAGCAAGGTAGAATGCACTTTCTTAATTTCTGTATAAAAGATAATATATAAATGGTGTCTGAAATGTATGCAAAGAATTATTCCAGTGATTCTTATTTCAGTATCAGAATTTAGTCATCTCACTAACTCTTTTGCATATAGATACTTTTAAATGAGCTTGATAAAAAAAAAAAAATAAAAGAAAGAATTAAGGTCTTGTGGAAAGTTGAGTCAGCTGAAACTTGTGTACACTCAGAAGAAATTCATGGCAATAACCAGAATTTGAGTAGACTAAGTTTATAACAAAAATGTGTGCACTTAAGTCTCTCTGCCTGTTTTACTAGAAAGTATGATCACACTTTTCAAGTTAAACAAAACTTTCACATGGATAAGATAAAGCATTGACAGTTCATGGGCTAGTGGAAAAAAATATTGACGAAATTGTCTTTCATTTGACATATGAGTACATTTTGTTTAGTACTCCACTCCCCTCCATAGCCATAATGAACTGGGTTCTTTTGGACTTGTTCTAATAAGGACATCCTAATAAAAATAACAAAATTTACTGAACTGAAGGGGTAAAACAACTGCAAACAATGAATACTTGGCTATTATTTTTTTCCCTTTTAGAACTGCCTAATGGATAACCTGGCTGACTGACTGCAGTCCTGTAAATAGCTGCTCCTTTTGTTGCTAGAATTAAAATTATTTCCCCAATGATTTCATGTTTTTCCTGTGGAGCAGGGTCACTGAGACATCACACATCATTGTCTGGCTACAATCTATCATCATTTGCAATGAAGTCAACATTTTAAATAAACATTACCAACTGTTCAGTTTCTTGAGTTTGCAATTATATGTAACTAATCGCTGGCTGTTGGTGTGTTTAGACGCCAGCATTGCCAGCTCAGCCACGCACTGACGTACATGAGAGTATTCAGAGCTATCTATCTCCTTTGGATTAGGCTGTCCCACATCATTTAACCTGGGGCAGTGCGATATGAATCATGACAGCCCTGGTCTTTCCTGGCCAGGCACTGGGCATAAGTTAAATGCAAAAAGTGCTGGAAAAGCTATTGAAGAGGGGTAAAAATCTCACAGCATTCAACGACTGTACTTTATTACAGTCATTTGGTTGAAAGGATGGAATTTGACTCACCATCAAGGATTTTACTTCTCAGCCACCCGTGCACAGTAAGCAACTATTTGCTCTTTGCAATCAGCCTGCTTCTCTTAGCTTCTACGAGTAGTCTAGAAGCACTTCTAAGGAGCAATCCATAATATTTTCAGTTTCCTGAGCTCATTAGAAGACCAACTGAATTTCCAAACCTAGAAAGGAAAAATGGCTTTGCAATATAATGTCAAAAAGAATTGCTGTACATTGAAGATGTGCAGAAAAGATGATAGACACTGCCATACTTGCTGGGATCAGTGACACATACAGTTTACAGCATAATGCATATTGCTAGGTGTAAGCTCTAGTTAAAGCTGTTGTTAGTAAGCTAACCTTAGTTCAGCTTGATGCAATGTTCAGCTAGCAATACATATGCAGGAAGCACCGGTTAAAAGCACAGGCATGTGTATAAATGATATCTACGGGTCATGAACCTTCATATACTTTATGTACTTCTGGTTTTAGTTCCTTCAGGAACCTTTTGGTGTTTGGATCCTTGTTAAGAGGGTCATAGGCACGTGACTAACCCAGCTTTAGCACCAACTGCTGGAATGACTCATTGCAGATTTTCCCTTTTGGAGAAAAATAAATGTCTCAAATGAAAGATAGCTGTTTCATTTTGATATTGCTTTTGTTTATTTTTTCTTTCAGAGCTGAAAAACCCTATTTTTCTTCGTAAACACACTTTTAAGAAACTATGTGTAAGATTAAAGATTTAAAGATTCTTGCTAAATCACTTTCTTCAGGCACATATCATTTAACTTCACTACAGCAATCTCACTTCATGCCATTAAACGTTATCTCAAGGTTTTCACTATAATAGGATTTGGCAAGTTGATGCTCAGCATAGTAAGTCCCAGTCTGAACTGAACATCAATATTCAGAACTTTGGGAAAACTTACGGAGCACATCAGCCTTTAAGGAGTGCTTTTAAAGAAAACAGCACAAGTATTTTATGTGCACATTTTCACCCTCTATGGATCTAAAAGCTTCATGCAGAGAGAGAAAAACAAGTATGGTCATTATAAGCAGTTCAGCCTTGGTAAGAGTTGAATCTCATTGTAATTACTCTAACTGGTTTCCTTTGAGCTAGGTTTGTAGGGTTGTTACAATGAGGTCAGGTTATATTCCACTCTGGAATCTTCAGCCAAAGTTTTTCTCCAGAAATAGCAACACAGGTATTGAGCAAACTGCACACCTTTTCATATTTTGTAAGAAACAGCAACTCTTGCCTCCATATGTAATGTTCAGCCCATTATTACTATGCAATGAAACTGTAATATATTAACGGAATCTGGAAATAGTCTTGAAGTCTCATGTATTTTTCAACATACTGAAATGTGTCTCAGCATATTTTACTAGCATGTGGCATTGTCATTTTCCATCAGGTGAAGAACAAGAAGCAAGAGAGGGAGACATGATTTCCTCCTACAAGCGCTGTAGTAACAACAGCTAAAATTAGAATGAGAGGCACTAATTGTATTGAGACTTGACCTCTTCACCAACGCTTGATTTGCTGCAGAATCACTCAACCCCTCCACACCCAAAATCCAGATATCCATCCTAAAATACCATTTAAAATCTAGTCACGTACTAGGCATGGTCAGAGCTTTAACTTCAGTGTGAGTGAGTGAGAATTGCATCAAAATTCTCAGTACAACTTTTTCCTACATGCTACTAAGTGCCTTATGTTGATTTTTTTTTTTCCCAAATACAGAAGCATGAGACATCAGGTCATGTTTAATATTTACGGGTAATTATAAAAAGCTGTTTTCTATTAACAGGGAAGACTGACTCAGGTCAACTGATCTAAACCATCATTTTAATCAGAGTTTGCCTCTTCAGCATAGCCTCTAAAATATATTTATTTGTCATCTAGTGTAACCTTGATGGCATATTTGATTCTTTTTGCTGAATAAAATGGTATATTGTCTTCATATATATTTATTTGAGAGAGTGTATAAGTAGGCATACATTGTTAGAAACTTGATTTTTCTATTGATATTTTAGAGACCGAAGAATGGCACATTCCTTGTTCATGATACAATTTGAGAGTTATCTCAGACTGTATGAGGCAGAAAACTGCAACTGAACTGAAAACAACTAAGACAGAATAGTTGCATTTTTTTAAATGAATTTATATTTTTTTCCTGGTATACCCATCACATGTGAAAACATGTTTAGAATATCACTGTTCTGGTTTGGACTAGGACTGAACCAATTCTCCTTTCAGTAATTTTTCCTTTCAGTTAAGTTTTTTGTAAGTAACTGCACTTTCTGAAGTTGCCCACATGTTTTTTCAGACAGTGTCTACTTCTAGAATTGATAACACTTGATTTTTATAGTCATTCCTAAAGTAACAGTAAGAATGGTATACAGAAAGGCTCTTGCTTATATTTATTCTTATAGAAACCAAGGTCACTGCTAAATCTCTTATGTTCCACAAGTGAAAGGGTGTAAAAGAGTCACACAGGCAGGGAGAAGCAGACAGGACAGGTGGCCCAAAATTGACCAACAAAGTATTTTATCCCATACATGTCATACACAGTTTAAAGCTGATGGATCATGAGGGTCGTGCTCTCTTCCTCTATGGCCAGCATCCAAGGAGGATTCTGCCCATTCTCCTGCCACCAATCCCAATCGGTGCGTTCCTGAATTCGGTTCCCATCTGCTGCTGAGTCCAGTTTGGGACTTACCAGTGCCTGCCCTGCAGCATCAGTGGTGCAGTGAACTCCATGATCGTCATCAGGAGGGGCTCAATATTGGTTTTGTATATATTTCATTATTTCCATTTATATTATTATACTCATTGTCATTGTTACCATTTTGTTAAAGCTGTTTTAATATTCCAACCCATAAGTCTCCCTTTTCTCTTTTCCTTTTCCCTTCTGGGGAAAGAAAGGGTTAATAGAGAGCATCTGTCATCTGTTTAATAGCCAGCCCAGCCTTAAACACTAACAAGCACATATATCTGTTCTTGAATAACAGTTATCAGAATTAACAGAATTTAATAAGTTTTGGCCAAAATCATCCTTGGTCAAAATTTCAAGATAGCTGGATGCTAAGATATGCATATACACATTCATGTAATCATACTGGGCAGTTAACTATGTATTTGAATGTCTAAACAAGTTTGAAAATACAACCCTATGACCTTTCAATCTTTATAATGAGAACTTCACAACCTTTCTAACTTCTTTTTTCCCCCACAAGGTAGAAAAAGAAGTAAACTTTGAATTTTTCAGTTACTGCTTGGTCTTTTTACTTCAAATAACAGCTCTAAATGAATGAAATACTTTCATTATAGCAGACAGCTAGACTGAAAGAACATGTAAATAAATAAAGATATTCCCTTCATAGTGCAAACATCATACTGAGCTTTGAAAAAATTAATACTAGCAGCATGATGCTAAAAATTTGTAAAAGGGTCAGTTGACATTTAGAAGATTAAGATGTTTCCCAGTTCTTCACAAAAATAGAAGCAGGAACATTCTTGAATTCATTAAATTTTGAGATTGCTGTGACACAACATTAAAAAAAAAGACTTTTCAGCTTAGTAAGAAAATGCAAGCCTTAGTATAGTTTAGCTCCAAGTTTCATTTCAGATAGCTGTAGTTCTGCAAACTGTATTAAATAAGGAGATGGCTTTGTTTTCTTATTAACCTGGGACACATCTGAAATCTTCAAGGGAAAAAATCTGGTATTGTCCTAGAAATTTGATCTTCCCTTATAAGAATAGGATTAAAAAATACAGATTTTTGTTGAACTACTAGATTTAGAAACACATTTTTCAGAGTAAATACAGGCTGAAGTGATAACCTGGTTTCAAAATATAGCTCAACCTACCTATTGCTTATTGTATGGTTGGGCCTGTATGAGCAAGTTGGGAAAGAACACAGATGGATCGACCAAGCATCTGCTGTGTGATTTAATACTTAAGCGACTGTGAAGTGTTTAATTCACCTGTTAGCAGGAAGGTTCTAACACAACATTCCCCTGAATTAACAGATTATTCCAACTGCCATTGAGAAAAATGGTGTCATTCTTCCATGTTTCATTCCTGGAGATCTTACAGAACCATGTGCAGGACTGACATTCTTTGGTTATGTTAGCTGGATTTACTATGCACATAAAGTATAAAACTAATATATTACATCTTATGTTAAACAAGGCCATTTACTGTTTTTACCATATAAATCAATGATTTAGCACTTTCTCAGAGCCATTAGGCAAATTGAAGCACTTACTATGAAGGGTAATGCAAAACTGAATTTCTAAGGCAGTATTTTTTGTTTGTTTTTTCTTGAAGGCAAGTAGGGTAGCATATTGTGATGAAATTTAGGGTGCAGAAAAAACTAATAAATACAGAACCCTCTTATTTCATGACAAGAATTAGTTTTTATTAATAGAATTCATGAGAACATGTCTCCCATAGGTCTATCATTGATATTTCTATTTAATTTTGCATAGTTTCTTTTCTCATGTTTATCACCACAGATCCTCAATGTCTTCAAACTGTTGTATCATTACATATGATTTGTTATTCATATTCTCCTCCTCCAAAAGGTGCTTGTAATTTTTCTTGGTTTGTGGTTAGGCTGTTGCTAGTTTGATGAAGAGGAAGGTACTCCTATGCGTTTCTGTATCAGAAGACAAACCAAAAGATATAAACCTTTATTCTGATGCAAAAAAAAAATAAGATTTCTGACAGTTCATGCAGAATACCTCACAGTACCGACACCCACTGCTCTTGCAGGACAGTCTTTCCTATTATTCTCTATTGTGACAGAAAAATTTAGCTATTGGCCACAGTCATCTTCTCTGTTCTTTGACTCTCTTTTACTTTAACCCATAGACAGACTACTAGCTCCACCGTAAGCCGATTCTGAGTGAACATATGATCTAGTGTTGCAATAGCCTTTCTTTCAGTGGGATGTTGGACTAAATGACCTCTAACGGTCCAGTCCAACTGTATTTCGAAGACATGGACCTGTTGGAGCAGGCCCAGAAAAGGTACTTCTCCTATGAAGAAAGGCTGAGAGAGTTGGGATTGTTTAGACTGAAGAAGAGAAAGCTCTGGGGAGACCTTATAGCAGACTTTAAATACTTAAAGCGGGCTTATGTTATTCTTTACTTTGAGGGTGACAGAGCACTGGAACAGGCTGCCCAGAGAGGTTGTGGAGTCTCTTTCTCTGGAGATATTCAAAACCCACCTGGACACAACCCTGTGCAAGGTTGTGGAGTCTCCTTCTCTGGAGTCTCCTTCTCTGAAGATATTCAAAACCCACCTGGATGTGACCCTGTGCAACCTGTTCTAGGTGAACCTGCTTTAGCAGGCAGTTGGACTAGATGATCTCCAGAGGTCCCTTCCAACCCCAACCATTCTGTGATTCTCTGATTATAAGAAAGATGGAGACAGACTTTTTAATCAGACATGTACCATTAGGACAAGGGGTGATGGTTTTAAACTAAAAGAGGGTAGATTCAGACTAGACATAAGGAAGAACTTTTTTACGATTAGGGTGTTGAAACACTGGGACAGGTTGCCTACAGAGGTTGCAGATGCCCCATCCCTGGAAACGTTCGAGGTCAGGTTGGACAGGGCTTTGACCAACCTGATCTAGTTGAAGATGTCCCTGCTTATTGCAGGGAGTTTGGACTAGATGACTTTTAAAGGTCCCTTCCAACCCAAACCATTCTATGATTCTATATTTCTGTGATTATATATATTATATGTATAAGGAGACTAAGTATCATTGAGAGATGTGCTCAAGTGCTCTATGCTGGATCATTATTGAATGGGGTGTAATAGAGCTATTTATTTAGCTAGCTAAAAGTGATAGAAATTTATTCACAAGTGCTACGTTGAGGGAACGTAACATTAAGAAGAAAATCATGACTGTTCCTTGACTACAGACTGTTTGGTCAATAGTAGGACCCTGACCTCAGCCAATGACTAAAACCCATTTAAAATGCACTCTACTTTTTCAGGTTCATCTCCTACAACCTGTTTTTTTGTCTATAAACTGATAAGTCCTTGATAATCACATTAGAAATAAGGCCATGTGTAATGGACAAATCCAAATTAAAGATCAGCATAGGTAGTGCAGGTAGTGTCATTAGGCAGATAATTCAATACCGAAAATTGAGAGGCACGGAGGCTACTGCTCAAATCCAGAAAGTGCTCTGTATGTGTACCTAGGCTGAAAAAAACAAATATTTTTGTCTTTATAATTTTCCTTCCATTCTTTCATAGCAAAGCACTAGCATTCTAAGCAGAAGCAGTAACATGTACAAGCCAAGTGTGTATAGTTCTACAGGTCACCAAATAGAAGAGATGCTAACTATTCCTTCAAATTTATCCCGACAACAGAAGACATATTGACACAAAACCTTTAAAATAGCATCAGAGACAAATCACTTTACCTGTGCTTGGTACAAGCTTATTCATGAGTGATTTTATTGTACTATAAATCTCCAGGCTTGAAAACTTTCAAGAATCTGTCTGTCCTATCTTGTTAAATGCAATTGAGATACTCAAAAGAAAAAAATGCTGAAATCAAGTAACATCATGAATCTCCTTTTCATTCATGCCCCTTCCCCACCAAAGAATAGCCAAGCAATTGACAGCGGCGGCAGCAGCGAAAAGCGGCGGCAGCAGCGAAAAGCGGCGGCAGCGACTTGAGGTTAGTGCGGGGGCGAGGGCGACATCGGGCTTAACCGGGCGGTTTTTCGTACTCTGGGCCCCCCCTGAGCCCCCCGCGAGCATCAGCCCCGAGCTGCTTCCCTCTGACCCCGGACCCGGACCCGGAGGTTCCCGGCAACGAATCAGGAGAGGAGGGGGCGTAGCCGGAGGCACCACCCCCTGTTACCGTTGATAAAGAGCCTCCTGGAGGGCAGGGACTAGTCCCTGGCCAGAGGGGAGAGACTCAGCAGTGCCTGTGTGAGTCAGCAGTGACTGGGTGTGTCCCAGGGCAGGAGAGGCTGCAGTTGTTTGCAACTCGTTGGGGAGGGCACTGACTCCCTCCCAGTGCACAAGGCGAGGAAGGTGCCAAGGTGCTGTGAACCAGGGGTGGCACCAACAGGTATTTCCCAGTTCAGTGAAAGAACAATGGTATCTACCCGGCGGAAGAAGACCAAAATGGATGTGGGAACCCAGACAGAGCTCCCACGGAAGGAGGCGATGGTGCAGGTTGCGGGCTGCAGGGAATGCTACACTGTCTCTGTGGTGACAGGGGGCTGTGTGTGCTGTGAGCAAGTAGATGATCTGCTTGGCCGAGCAGCACAGCTGCAAAACCAGGTTGAAAGGCTTCAAGCCGAAGTAGAAAGGCTTAGGAGCATTCGGGAGGCTGAAATGGAGATAGACTGGTGGAGCCAGGCTCTGCCCTCCCTGCAACAAAAATGGGAGCACCTGCCGGAGAGCTCACAGGGTCGAGGGACCCCTGTACTCTGCCCCTCTCAGGTGGAAAACAATAACCTAGAGGAGAAGAGTGAGTGGAGACAAGTCTATGGCCGTGGCAAAAGGCGAGTGCCCTCCTTGCCTACCTTGCCTCTACAGGTGCCTCTGAGCAATAGATATGAAGCCCTAGTGGAATACAGCCGGTCCAACGGGGATGTGGTGGAGAGGCAACCTATATCAGAGGTCCCACCACAGTCAGAAAAACCTGACGGGCGTATAGCTACCTCCTCCACAAGGAAGAAGAGAAGAGTTTTAGTGGTTGGAGACTCCTTCCTAAAGGGATCTGAGGGCCCAATATGCAGAGCTGACCCCCATCACAGGGAGGTCTGCAGCCTGCCTGGAGCCCGAATCAGGGATATCACCAGGCAACTCCCCAACCTGGTGAAGGCCACAGACTACTACCCCCTGCTGATCTTCCACACAGGTGGGGAAGAAGCTGCATCCCATAGTCTGAGGGGGATGAAGAAAGACTACAAGGCCCTAGGACGGTTGGTGAAAGAGTCTGGGGCACAAGTTGTTTTCTCCTCCCTCCTTCCATTTTCAGGTGATGACGTGGGATGGAATAGTAGGATTCTCTCTATTAACACCTGGCTATGAGACTGGTGCTACAGGCAGGGCTTTGGGTTCTTTGATAATGGCTGGTTTTATAAGACAACAGGCGTGACAGTGATACATGGGAAAGGTTTATGTCGTAGGGGCAAAAGGGTTCTGGGACAGGAATTAGCAGGGCTCATTCGGAGAGCTTTAAACTAGATTCGAAGGGGGATGGGGTGGTAGCTGGGCTTGCACCACTGGGGCAACGCTCTAGTGTTGAGGTAGACCAGGAGACCCCCCTTCCCCCTGGGGTGAAATCAGGGGGTGAATCTGGGATGAAATCAGTGTGCCCAGCTCGCTCCCTGAAATGCCTGTACACCAATGCACGCAGCATGGGGAATAAGCAGGAGGAGTTAGAAATCAGTGTTCGGTCGGGGGGCTATGATCTAGTGGCAATTACAGAGACTTCGTGGGACGCCTCGCATGACTGGAATGTGGTCATGGATGGCTATGTCCTGTTCAGGAAAGACAGGCCACTAAGGAGAGGTGGTGGAGTTGCTCTTTATGTGAGTGAGCAGCTAGAATGTATTGAGTTCTGTCCAGAGGTGGATCAGGAGCGAGTTGAGAGTTTGTGGGTGCGAATTAAGGGGCAGGCTGGCAGGGGTGATACTGTTGTGGGTGTCTATTACAGGCCACCGGATCAGGATGAGGAGGGTGATGAGGCCTTCTACAGGCAGCTGAGAGCAGTCTCACAATTACAGGGCCTGGTTGTTGTAGGGGATTTCAACTACCCTGATATTTGCTGGGAGGCCTACTCAGCCAGCCATCCCCAGTCCAGGAGGTTCCTCCAGTGCATTGATGATAACTTTCTGATGCAAATGGTGGATGAGCCAACTAGGAGAGGAGCGCTGCTGGATCTGATCCTCACTAACAAGGAGGGTCTGGTTGAAGAGGTGAAGGTTGAGGGCAGCCTTGGTTGTAGTGACCATGAGATGGTAGAGTTCAGGATCTCATGTGGCAGGAACAGAATAGCTAGCAGAATCACAACCCTGGACTTCAGGAGGGCCAACTTTGGCCTTTTCAAGCAATTGCTAGGGGAAATCCCATGGGACAGGGTGTTAGAAAGTAAGGGGGCCCAAGATAGTTGGTTAGCGTTCAAGGACTGCTTCTTCCGAGCTCAAGATCAGAGCATCCCAACAGGTAGGAAGTCAAGGAAGGGTACCAGGAGACCTGCAGGGTTAAACAGGGAACTGCTGGGCAAACTCAGGTGGAAGAGGAAGGTGTACAGATCGTGGAAGGAGGGGCTGGCCACTTGGGAGGAATATAAGTCTGTTGTCAGAGGATGTAGGGAGGCAACTAGGAAAGCTAAGGCCTCCTTGGAATTAAACCTTGCAAGAGAGGTCAAGGACAACAGAAAGGGCTTCTTCAAATACATTGCAGGTAAAGCCAACACTAGAGGCAATGTAGGTCCACTGGTGAATGAGGTGGGGGTCCTGGAGACAGAGGATAAAAAGAAGGCGGAGTTACTGAATGCCTTCTTTGCCTCTGTCTATACTGTTGGAGGCTGTCCTGAGGAGCCCTGGACCCCTGCGGCCTCAGAAGACGTGAGCATAGAGGAGGAATCTGTCTTGGTTGATGAGGGCTGGGTCAGGGACCAATTAAGCAACCTGGATGTCCATAAATCCATGGGCCCTGATGGGATGCACCCGCGGGTGCTGAGGGAGCTGGCGGAAGTCATTGCTAGGCCACTCTCCATCATCTTTGCTAAGTCATGGGCAACGGGAGAGGTGCCTGAGGACTGGAGGAAAGCGAATGTCACTCCAGTCTTCAAAAAGGGCAGGAAGGAGGACCCGGGTAACTATAGACCAGTCAGCCTCACCTCCATCCCTGGAAAGGTGATGGAGCAACTTGTTCTTGGTGCTGTCTCTAGGCACATCAAGGATAGGGGGATCATTAGGGGCACTCAGCATGGCTTCACCAAGGGGAAGTCATGCTTAAGGAACTTCATAGCCTTTTATGAGGATGTTACCCGGTGGATAGATGATGGTAAAGCTGTGGATGTGGTCTATCTTGATTTCAGTAAAGCGTTTGACACGGTCTCCCACAGCATCCTCGCAGCTAAACTGGGGAAGTGTGGTCTGGATGATCGGGTAGTGAGGTGGATTGTGAACTGGCTGAAGGAAAGAAGCCAGAGAGTAGTGGTCAGCGGGACAGAGTCCAGTTGGAGGTCTGTGTCTAGCGGAGTTCCGCAAGGGTCGGTTCTGGGACCAGTTCTATTCAATATATTCATTAATGACTTGGATGAGGGATTAGAGTGCGCTGTCAGCAAGTTCGCTGATGACACAAAACTGGGAGGAGTGGCTGAGATGCCGGAAGGCTGCGCAGCCATTCAGAGAGACCTGGACAGGCTGGAGAGTTGGGCGGGGAGAAATTTAATGAAATATAACAAGGGCAAGTGTAGAGTCCTGCATCTGGGCAAGAACAACCCCATGTACCAGTACAAATTGGGGACAGAGCTGTTGGATACCAGCGTAGGGGAAAGGGACCTGGGGGTCCTAGTGGACAACAGGATGACCATGAGCCAGCAGTGTGCCCTTGTGGCCAAGAAGGCCAATGGCATCCTGGGGTGTATTAGAAGGGGTGTGGTCAGCAGGTCGAGAGAGGTTCTCCTCCCCCTCTACTCTGCCCTGGTGAGGCCGCATCTGGAGTATAGTGTCCAGTTCTGGGCCCCTCAGTTCAAGAAGGACAGGGAACTGCTAGAGAGAGTCCAGCGCAGAGCCACGAAGATGATTAAGGGAGTGGAACATCTCCCTTATGAGGAGAGGCTGAGGGAGCTGGGTCTCTTTAGCTTAGAGAAGAGGAGACTGAGGGGTGAGCTCATTAATGTTTATAAATATGTAAAGGGCAAGTGTCAAGAGGATGGAGCCAGGCTCTTCTCAGTGACATCCCTTGACAGGACAAGGGGCAATGGGTGCAAGCTGGAGCACAGGAGGTTCCACTTAAATTTGAGGAAAAACTTCTTTACGGTGAGGGTGACTGAACACTGGAACAGGCTGCCCAGAGAGGTTGTGGAGTCTCCTTCTCTGGAGACATTCAAAACCCGCCTGGACGCATTCCTGTGTGATATGGTCTAGGCAATCCTGCCCCGGCAGGGGGATTGGACTAGATGATCTTTCGAGGTCCCTTCCAATCCCTAACATTCTGTGATTCTGTGATTCTGTGTAATTATTCCTACTGTGATCAACCAGCCAGTCTCAGAACAGCATTTTTGTAAAATGTTATCAGGACAAGCAACTTTGCTCAGTAAAGTTTCTCATGTTGTTTAAAGTGTTGGTGCTGGATACTTGATGGTCTCTTAAAACAATTCACAAAAGCTTAAGGACAATTACACTCTGAAGGAGTGTTCCCACAGGTCTCATAGAAACAAGAGAACTGGAACAATACAGATCCATTAAAATGTAATTTCCTGACACCCTTTCAAGCAACAGTGCTGCGTTTACATACAGACACTTTCTAGAGGGCTCTTGAGACCTAAGAAGAATGTTGTCTCTACTGACATTGTTATAAGTGTATATTTGAAACCAAATCCACCTGCAAACTCACCATTTCAGAAACTTGAGGCTGCAAGGTGGTCTCTGGATGCCAAATGAATTGCTTAAGGTAGCTCAATGGCAGTTGAGTTATAACTGCATGTCATGGGCTAGGTGGCCCTGCACAGGGACTCTTTTTGACCTCAGCAGCATCAGACAGGTAATACTTCCTCGAGTTAAGGCACTCTATTTTAGATATCCAATGACTCTAGCAGAGCTTTTACTGGTTTATGGTTTTCACAGTAATGGGTACAAATACTAAGCACATTGTAGTCCTTAATCAGTATCTTGGAAATCCAAATTCTATTAGACTAGAGAATCAAAGACTGCCGCTAATACAAAAAGCATAACATGTATATGAAACATGCTAAAGAGGATGTGGAAATGCTAATACACTTAGAATTTTTATAAAAGGCTGCCAAAGTTAAGATAAACTGCCAAAATTATGTCCTAGCACCTCCTCAAAAAAGGAAAAAAAGGATGCCAAGAGAAGAAGAATCAAAGGAAATGGCCATATGTGACAAAGGGTTGAATTTGTGCTCGCACATCTAGAACAAACCACAAAATAAGGTTAAATGGACTAGAGAACCACTGAAGATAAATTTAGGTTAAAGGTTAAATTTAGTTTGTCAAGAGGCAGATGATTAGTACATTCACTTATCACATTTGTAATAATGAAGTTTTCTGTCAGTAATTAGACCATAAAAATTCCAATCTACAATTGTAATGAGATACTCACTTTCTCATGGTTTAAAAGCTGAAGCTTGGATAAGATTAAGCCTCCATAAGCAGACAACCCATAAGTGTTTCTTAATGCTTAAACCTTATAGGAATAACTTTATTAAAATTCTGTATATTTACACAATTTCAAGGTTTATAGGTTTCTTTCATGAAGTATTTATATTATTTATTTGACTCTTTTAATATTTCCATAATTTGTACTTTCAGAAAAATTCTTGACTTTCATAAAACCTTCACATGAAATTCCTAACCAAAACTTGAGCCCTGTAGCTGAGTGAAAATGAGTTTGCCATTACTGGTAAGAGGCCACAGATTTTGTTTTAATGCAACGATCCAGGTTCTCCAGAATTCACAGAATCACACAGAATCACAGAATGTTAGGGTTTGTAAGGGACCTCGAAAGATCATCTAGTCCAATCCCCCTGCCGGAGCAGGATTACCTAGACCATATCACACAGGAACGCGTCCAGGCGGGTTTTGAATGTCTCCAGAGAAGGAGACTCCACAACCTCTCTGGGCAGCCTGTTCCAGTGTTCAGTCACCCTCACTGTAAAGAAGTTTTTCCTCATATTTAAGTGGAACCTCCTGTGTTCCAGCTTGCACCCATTGCCCCTTGTCCTGTCAAGGGATGTCACTGAGAAGAGCCTGGCTCCATCCTCATGACACTTGCCCTTTACATATTTATAAACATTAATGAGCTCACCCCTCAGTCTCCTCTTCTCTAAGCTAAAGAGACCCAGCTCCCTCAGCCTCTCCTCATAAGGGAGATGTTCCACTCCCTTAATCATCTTCGTGGCTCTGCGCTGGACTCTCTCTAGCAGTTCCCTGTCCTTCTTGAACTGAGGGGCCCAGAACTGGACACAATATTCCAGATGCGGCCTCACCAGGGCAGAGTAGAGGGGGAGGAGAACCTCTCTCGACCTGCTGACCACACCCCTTCTAATACACCCCAGGATGCCAATGGCCTTCTTGGCCACAAGGGCACACTGCTGGCTCATGGTCATCCTGCTGTCCACTAGGACCCCCAGGTCCCTTTCCCCTACACTGCTCTCCAACAAGTCTGTGCCCAACTTGTACTCATACATGGGGTTGTTCTTGCCCAGATGCAGGACTCTACATTTGCCCTTGTTATATTTCATTAAATTTCTCCCCGCCCAACTCTCCAGCCTGTCCAGGTCTCTCTGAATGGCTGTGCAGCCTTCCAGCATCTCAGCCACTCCTCCCAGTTTTGTGTCATCAGCGAACTTGCTGACAGTGCACTCTGTTCCCTCATCCAAGTCATTAATGAATATATTGAATAGTACTGGTCCCAGTACCGACCCTTGAGGGACTCCACTAGATACAGGCCTCCAACTGGACTCTGTCCCATTGACCACCACTCTCTGGCTTCTTTCCTTCAGCCAGTTCACAATCCACCTCATTACCCAATCATCCAGACCACACTTCCTCAGTTTAGCTGCGAGGATGCTGTGGGAGACCGTGTCAAACGCTTTACTGAAATCGAGATAGACCACATCCACAGCTTTACCATCATCTATCCACCGGGTTACGTCCTCATAAAAGGCTATCAAGTTGGTTAAGCATGACTTCCCCTTGGTGAAGCCATGTTGAGTGCCCCTAATGATCCTCCTATCCTTGATGTGCCTAGAGACAGCACCAAGAACAAGTTGTTCCATCACCTTTCCAGGGATGGAGGTGAGGCTGACTGGTCTATAGTTACCCGGGTCCTCCTTCTTGCCCTTTTTGAAGACTGGAGTGACATTCTCTTTCCTCCAGTCCTCAGGCACCTCTCCCGTTGCCCACGACTTAGCAAAGATGATGGAGAGTGGCCTAGCAATGACTTCCGCCAGCTCCCTCAGCACCTGCGGGTGCATCCCATCAGGGCCCATGGATTTATGGATGTCCAGATTGCTTAATTGGTCCCTGATCCAGCCCTCATCTACCAAGACAGATTCCTCCTCTATCCTGACTTTTTCTGGGGCCTCAGGGGTCCGGGGCTCCTCAGGACAGCCTGCAGCAGTATAGACAGAGGCAAAGAAGGCATTCAGTAACTCCGCCTTCTTTTTATCCTCTGTCTCCAGGGCCCCCACCTCATTCATCAGTGGGCCTACATTGCCTCTAGTGTTGGCTTTACCTGCAATGTATTTGAAGAAGCCCTTGCTGTTGTCCTTGACCTCTCTTGCAAGGTTTAATTCCAAGGAGGCCTTAGCTTTCCTAGTTGCCTCCCTACATCCTCTGACAACAGACTTATATTCCTCCCAAGTGGCCAGCCCCTCCTTCCATGATCTGTACACTCTCTTCTTCCACTTGAGTTTGCCCAGCAGTTCCCTGTTTAACCATGCAGGTCTCCTGCTACCTTTCCTTGACTTCCTACCTGTTGGGATGCTCTGATCTTGAGCTCGGAAGAAGCAGTCCTTGAATGCTAACCAACTATCTTGGGCCCCCTTACCTTCTAGTACCCTGTCCCATGGGATTTCCCCTAGCAATTGCTTGAAAAGGCCAAAGTTGGTCCTCCTGAAGTCCAGGGTTGTGATTCTGCTAGCTATTCTGTTCCTGCCACATGAGATCCTGAACTCCACCATCTCATGGTTACTACAACCAAGGCTGCCCTCAACCTTCACCTCTTCAACCAGACCCTCCTTGTTAGTGAGGATCAGATCCAGCAGCGCTCCTCTCCTAGTTGGCTCATCCACCATTTGCATCAGAAAGTTATCATCAATGCACTGGAGGAACCTCCTGGACTGAGGATGGCTGGCTGAGTAGGCCTCCCAGCAAATATCAGGGTAGTTGAAATCCCCCACGACAACCAGGGCCTGTAAGTGTGAGACTGCTCTCAGTTGCCTGTAGAAGGCCTCATCAACCCCCTCATCCTGATCCGGTGGCCTGTAATAGACACCCACAACTGTATCACCCCCATGGCAGTCTGCCCCTTAATTCATACCCACAAACTCTCAGCTCGCTCCTGATCCACCTCTGGACAGAACTCAATACATTCTAGCTCCTCACTCACATAAAGAGCAACTCCACCACCTCTCCTTAGTGGCCTGTCTTTCCTGAACAGGACATATCCATCCATGACCACATTCCAGTCATGCGAGGCGTCCCACCAAGTCTCTGTAATTGCCACTAAATCATAACCCCCCGACCGAACACTGATTTCTAACTCCTCCTGTTTATTCCCCATGCTGCGTGCACTGGTGTACAGGCATTTCAGGGAGCCAGCTGAGCACACCGATTTCACCCCAGGGGGATGGGAGGCCTCCTGGTCTACATCAATACTAGAGCGTTGCTCCAGTGGTGCAAGCCCAGCTACAACCCCATCCCCCTTCAAATCTAGTTTAAAGCTCTTCAAATGAGCCCTGCTAATTCCTGTCCCAGAACCCTTTTGCCCCTATGACATAAACCTTTCCCATGTATTACTGTCAGGCCTGGTGTCTTATAAAACCAGCCATTATCAAAGAATCCAAAGCCCTGCCTGTAGCACCAGTCTCGTTGCCAGGCATTTATGGAGAGAATACTACTATTCCATCCCATGTCATCACCCGAAAATTGAAGGAGGGAGGAGAAAACGACTTGCGCCTGTCATGGTTTAAAGCTGGGCCGGCTATTAAACCTGAGGCAGACGGTCTCTGTTAACCCTCCCCCCCTACCCGAAGGGAAAGGGAAAAGGGAGAGAGACTTATGGGTTGGAAAGTTAAAACAGTTTTAATAAACTATAATAATTAAAAAAGAGTATAATAATAATATTAGAATAATCAAATATATACAAGTATATACAAAACCAAGATCGAGCTCCCCCGATGTCGGCCACGTCACCACTGGCACTGCGGGGCAGGCTCTGGGAAGGCCCAGGCTGGGCCCAGCGACGTTCGAGAGCTGGATTCAGGGATGCACGGATCGGGATCGGGGGCAGCAGGAAAACGGACAGAGTCCTCCTTGGACACTGGCCAAAGGCTCAAGCTGCAGAAGCAGCCTGAAGCAGGAGAAACACCCAAACACAGCAGAAGCAGCAAGGGAAAGGCGGAAGGGGCAAGAGAAGGGTCGAGACCCTCGTGATCCCCCCGCTTTATACTGAGAATGACATGTATGGGATGGAATACCTTCGTTGGTCAATTTTGGGTCACCCGCCCTGTCCGCTCCTCCCTGCAGGTGCGACCCCCCCTTTGGCTCTTCACTCGTAAGCAGGGAGGAATTTAGCAGTGACCTTGGTTTCTCTAAGAATAAGTACAGCAAGAGCCTTTCTGCATAACATCCCTACCGGTGCCTCAGTGATAACTACAAACTTCGAGCGTTATCAGTCCTAGAAGCAGACACTGTCTGCAAAACATGCAGTTAGTTTCAGAAAGTGCAGTTACTTAGAAGAGACTTAGCTGAAAGTAAAAATCGCTGAAAGGAAAATTGGCCTGGTTTAGGCTAAACCAGGACAGCGCCCCAGACTCTTTCACCAACCGTCCTAAGGCCTTGAAGTCTTTCTTCATCCCCCTCAGACTACGGGATGCAGCTTCCTCCCCACCTGTCCGAAAGATCAGCAGCGGGTAGTAGTCTGTCGACTGCACCAGGTTGGGGAGTTTCCTGGTGATATCCCTGACTTGTCTGCAGTTCTCTTTGCTTGAGCTGATTTTAGCATGTCACAACTGTGACAGCAGTTGTCTAGAGGTCAGATAGCTATATCCTAAATGGTTTTAGATTTAGTTTAGCTGTGTGCAATTGTTCAGTGCAATGCCTACTGCTAACAGCTAACAATAACAAGTAGGTATTCTGTGTAGGGTAAACTGCCTCTGATCCTAGTATAAAAATGTAGCATAGTATAGCAACAAACAGATATCAATAAGCCCAGGACTGTAAACACAAAAGGCAGTGGTCAAGTACTGAGCACTGCAGGAGTGCACCATATGTGTCCGGTAAAACGTTTTTTAAGGATAATAAAAGAAAACAGAAAAGCAAGCAAAATGTGAATTTGGGAATGACTGGAGATAAAGGAAGCAAGCATATTGTTTTATATAGTGTATAAAACCAATCCAAGTAGATCCCAGGTTGAAGAATGCCAGAGTCACACTCCTCCCTGTGAAGAACTCAGGACACTGATCACTTCTTGAAAACCTCCACCATCCTCTCGAGGGGGCTGTGGCAAGAGATAGGGAAGAGGATGGGTGAGCAGAACATCTGGGAAAAGGGATAATACCAGAAAGTTTGCATACATCAGCCCTAATTGTATTGTTAACAGTGTTAGCGCTATTGTAACTGAACCAAGAATAACTTTAGTTAGACTGTTCAGATTTTAATTAGACTAATGATGGATTCTTGGCTCCACCTAGGAAGCTTAGTCCTCCTCCAGATTTACGGTGTAACAGGATTCATTTTGGACAATTTTCTTTTCCTCTGTAATTCAGATTTCATCCTCTCCTTCTCTCTTCCATCCTTTCCTTGCAAAATGTATGAAACTGAAGCAGGAAGAAAAATAAATACTTTGCAGAATATTCCCTTAATTCCTGTAGATATTATTTTTATGTTTTCAAGCTATGCAACATTGAAAAATATTGTGAATACAGTAACATAGTTTTTAATGTTTTGTTAAAAAAAATTACCTACAATTCCCCAGCAAACTGGAACCTTCAATTTCTTGAAGCATTTTTGAGGAAAATAAGTGTACTGACATGACTGTTCCCCAAGCAGTTCCATAGTGTGTTGCATGATAAAAAAATGATACCAAAATTGTAATTTAATCAGTTCATCATTTTATAAAAGCTAGTGTGAGATGGCTCTGTTTACCAACAAGCAAGTATTTGGTATTCATGAGAAAGGCAATTAACTCACTGAAATGTCTGACATATTGTTCCATGAAAGTCTATGAAGTCAGAAGAAGGTATTCAGTAAAATATCTCCACTTGTCCCATGAAGAATACGCTGACGTGAAGGCTGTCTCACCATGTTAAGAGAACACAATAGCTCTCTGCTGGTGGGCAGCCAAAAGCAGAGGGACTTCTCCCGTGGCTCAAAGCCAGCCTGACGTCTCCCACATTGTGTTCTGGCTGTTAATATCAGACAGAAAGTCAAGGCCAGGGCAGCCCTATGTCAGAAAGTCCTCGCATCACTGCAGCTGCTGGCAATGGCGAAGGAGGATGGAGCGAAGTTAGGCTGCGCAGAGCTGTGCTAAGGGCCAGCCCAGGAAATAGCTAAACCAGAAACCAGCCGTTGCAAAGGGAGCTTGCAGCCAGCTCTCCACTTCTCAACAAAGTCTTACCATCGACCCCAGAGGCACAGTCAAGAACTGAATTCGAAGTCTCCTGGTGAGGTGTATTTCCTTGCCCAGGATATTAGCTCTTTTGGTTTGCATAGTACCTCTTGTCCCCAAAACTACAAACACAGATTTCCTTAGAAGTCATGTTCAATAGCCATTCTTGTTTGTATTATACTGCACATGCACTGGGACAGGAAGCCACAGCACTTCCAATGCATTGGTAACAAAAAGTAATAAGAAGATACATTCTGCGCAATGAGGTGTAACTTCGTACGTCAATGAATGACTGTTAATAGATAAAAGCTTCGCTTGACTCAAAAATTTTTACCATTCTTTGTACTTACAGAAAATAAATGTAATTTTCCTTACTTGAAATGAATCTGTAAACACTGGGGGAGTGTTTCTAATGCCTAAACATAGACTTAAACATCTTCTGAGTTGCCTTAATGCGCTGTGGCCTCCAGATGCTGCCTGTATGCCCTACATTATTCCCGCAGCATATCTGCCAGGCCTGTGAAGAGGTCTTGGACACCCTAGAGTATCTCAATTAGAAAGAGATGGGTTTCCATTGCTGGGAATGGCATCCTGCCCCACAGTCTGGTAACACCATCCTCAGAGCAAACAGAGGTCTCTGTTACAGAGAGAAAACAATAGATAAACGTCTCCTCCCTATTGTGATTTTCAGGGTATAAAATCTCTCTTAAGTATACTTAAGGTACCATTCCAGTTTATCGTGAGAATTACAATGCTGTGTTCATCATGTTTCACAGAATCACAGAATGTTAGGGATTGGAAGGGACCTCGAAAGATCATCTAGTCCAATCCCCCTGACGGAGCAGGATTGCCTAGACCATATCACACAGCAACGCGTCCAGGCGGGTTTTGAATGTCTCCAGAGAAGGAGACTCCACAACCTCTCTGGGCAGCCTGTTCCAGTGTTCAGTCACCCTCACCGTAAAGAAGTTTTTCCTCATATTTAAGTGGAACCTCCTGTGTTCCAGCTTGCACCCATTGCCCCTTGTCCTGTCAAGGGATGTCACTGAGAAGAGCCTGGCTCCATCCTCATGACACTTGCCCTTTACATATTTATAAACATTAATGAGGTCACCCCTCAGTCTCCTCTTCTCTAAGCTAAAGAGACCCAGCTCCCTCAGCCTCTCCTCATAAGGGAGATGTTCCACTCCCTTAATCATCTTTGTGGCTCTGTGCTGGACTCTCTCTAGCAGTTCCCTGTCCTTCTTGAACTGAGGGGCCCAGAAATGGACACAATATTCCAGATGCGGCCTCACCAGGGCAGAGTAGAGGGGGAGGAGAACCTCTCGTGACCTGCTAACCACACCCCTTCTAATACAGCCCAGGATGCCATTGGCCTTCTTGGCCACAAGGGCACACTGCTGGCTCATGGTCATCCTGCTGTCCACTAGGACCCCCAGGTCCCTTTCCCCTACGCTGGTCTCCAATAGGTCTGCCCCCAACTTTTACTCATACATGGGGTTGTCGTTGCCCAGATGCAGGACTCTACACTTGCCCTTGTTATATTTCATTAAATTTCTCCCAGCCCAACTCTCCAGCCTGTCCAGGTCTCTCTGAATGGGAGCACAGCCTTCCGTTGTGTCAGCCACTCCTCCCAGTTTGGTGTCACCAGCGAACTTGCTGACAGTGCACTCTATTCCCTCATCCAAGTCATTAATGAATATATTGAATAGAACTGGTCCCAGCACCGACCCTTGAGGGACTCCGCTAGACACAGGCCTCCAACTGGACTCTGTCCCATTGACCACCACTCTCTGGCTTCTTTCCTTCAGCCAGTTCACAATCCACCTCACTACCCGATCATCCAGACCACACTTCCTCAGTTTAGCTGCGAGGATGCTGTGGGAGACCGTGTCAAACGCTTTACTGAAATCGAGATAGACCACATCCACAGCTTTACCATCATCTATCCACCGGGTTACGTCCTCATAAAAGGCTATCAAGTTGGTTAAGCATGACTTCCCCTTGGTGAAGCCATGCTGAGTGCCCCTAATGATCCCCCTATCCTTGATGTGCCTAAAGACAGCACTAAGGACAAGTTGTTCCATCACCTTTCCGGGGATGGAGGTGAGGCTGACCGGTCTATAGTTACCCGGGTCCTCCTTCTTGCCCTTTTTGAAGACTGGAGCGACATTCACTTTCCTCCAGTCCTCAGGCACCTCTCCCGTTGCCCACGACTTAGCAAAGATGATGGAGAGTGGCCTAGCAATGACTTCCGCCAGCTCCCTCAGCACCTGCGGGTGCATCCCTTCAGGGCCCATGGATTTATGGATGTCCAGGTTGCTTAATTGGTCCCTGATCCAGCCCTCATCTACCAAGACAGATTCCTCCTCTATCCTGACTTCTTCTGGGGCCTCAGGGGTCCAGGGCTCCTCAGGACAGCCTCCAGCAGTATAGACAGAGGCAAAGAAGGCATTCAGTAACTCCGCCTTCTTTTTATCCTCTGTCTCCAGGGCCCCCACCTCATTCATCAGTGGGCGTACATTGCCTCTAGTGTTGGCTTTACCTGCAATGTATTTGAAGAAGCCTTGCTGTTGTCCTTGACCTCTCTTGCAAGGTTTAATTCCAAGGAGGCCTTAGCTTTCCTAGTTGCCTCCCTACATCCTCTGACAACAGACTTATATTCCTCCCAAGTGGCCAGCCCCTCCTTCCATGATCTGTACAACCTCTTCTTCCACTTGAGTTTGCCCAGCAGTTCCCTGTTTAACCATGCAGGTCTCCTGCTACCCTTCCTTGACTTCCTACCTGTTGGGATGCTCTGATCTTGAGCTCGGAAGAAGCAGTCCTTGAATGCTAACCAACTATCTTGGGCCCCCTTACCTTCTAGTACCCTGTCCCATGGGATTTCCCTAGCAATTGCTTGAAAAGGCCAAAGTTGGCCCTCCTGAAGTCCAGGGTTGTGATTCTGCTAGCTATTCTGTTCCTGCCACATGAGATCCTGAACTCTACCATCTCATGGTCGCTACAACCAAGGCTGCCCTCAACCTTCACCTCTTCAACCAGACCCTCCTTGTTAGTGAGAATAAGATCCAGCAGCGCTCCTCTCCTAGTTGGCTCATCCACCATTTGCATCAGAAAGTTATCATCAATGCACTGGAGGAACCTCCTGGACTGAGGATGGCTAGCTGAGTAGGCCTCCCAGCAAATATCAGGGTAGTTGAAATCCCCCACGACAACCAGGGCCTGTAAGTGTGAGACTGCTCTCAGTTGCCTGTAGAAGGCCTCATCAACCCCCTCATCCTGATATGGTGGCCTGTAATAGACACCCACAACTGTATCACCCCCATGGCAGTCTGCCCCTTAATTCATGCCCACAAACTCTCAACTCGCTCCTGATCCACCTCTGGACAGAACTCAATACATTCTAGCTCCTCACTCACATAAAGAGTAACTCCACCACCTCTCCTTAGTGGCCTGTCTTTCCTGAACAGGACATATCCATCCATGACCACATTCCAGTCATGCGAGGCGTCCCACCAAATCTCTGTGATTGCCACCAAATCATAACCCCCCGACCGAACACGGATTTCCAACTCCTCCTGTTTATTCCCCATGCTGCGTGCATTGGTGTACAGGCATTTCAGGGAGCGAGCTGAGCACACCGATTTCACCCCAGGGGGATTGGGGGCCTCCTGGTCTACCTCAACACTAGAGCGTTGCCCCAGTGGTGCAAGCCCAGCTACTACCCCATCCCCCTTCGAATCTAGTTTAAAGCTCTCCGAATCTAGTTTAAAGTGTTTGCTACACTCCGTGATGTCTCCATGAGAAATTATCATTATTTGGGGAAAAAAGTTATTTGTATATCCGTTTGTATTGGGTCTGGTTGGGATGGAGTTAACGTTCCCCGTAGCAGCCCTCATAGTGCTGTGCTTTGTAGCTGGAAGGTGTTGTTAACACACCAGTGTTTTGGCTACTGCTGAGCAGCACTCACACAGCATCATGGCTCTCTCTCCAACTCCCACCCCACCAAAGGCCAGTAAGATGGGGGTGAGCAAGATGTTGGGAGGGGACACAGCTGAGACAGCTGACCCAGTCTGACCAAAGGGATATTCCATACCATATGACATTGCACTCAGCAATAAAAATGAAGAGAAAGGAGGAGGAGGGAGGGCCTTTATTATTAAGGTGTTTGTCTCCTGAAGAAACTGCTATGTGTACTGAGGCCCTGCTTCCCAGGAAATGTCTGGACATCACCTGCTGATGGGAAGTAGAGAATGAATCTTTTTGTTTTCCTTTGCCTCTGCACACAGCCTTTGCTTTTCTTTATTAAGCTCCCTTTATCTTGACCCATCAGTTTTTCATCTTATTTTCTCACCCTGGCCCACTCAGGAGGGGGAGTGAGAGAGCACCTGGCAGCCAGCCAAGGTCAACCCACCACACTATCTTTGCATAAAACCTATTTCCATAAGGAAACTTTAGTTCTCTTCAGTTTATTTCCCTATATAGTCATATTATGCTGTGTGGTTGGGGTTACTGAAAAAAGTGAAATTGAAAACATTCTTCGCCAAATATTCAGTACAAACTGAAGACATGGCATTGGAAAATGAAGACAGATTCTTCAATGGACCATGGTCTACGTAAGTTAGCAGTCTGGGACACAGGTGGTAAAGGTGCCACGTAGCCAGGTTTTGAGCAGTGGGCAGCTTGACTGACACAGGACTTGACTTCTTGAGATAGGTCTGTGACGTGCAGCAGAAAAAAAAAAATAAAAAACAACAACAACAACAAAAAAAATAAAAAAAACTAAAAGATTTTCAGTTGTTGCTAGCAAAGAGGTTGGTAATGCTATACTGTTGGGAGTAGGTTAGTAACAAGACCTTACTCTCAGTTATTATACAGTTTGTGCTCTCGGTATTGGCACTTTCTTTGGGCTGAGACCAAACTTAACCAAGCAAATCCACTGGGAAGGACCACAAAACCAATTGTCCAGAGACCAATTTCTGCAGGAAGCCTATGCAATATGACAGATATTACTGCACTTGACTCTCTGTTTTCAAAGCCACATTCTGCTAAGTGGTCTTTGCTGACTGTTTGCCTCAGGCTTTATTGTTGCGTCAGTCATCCCAAAATGAGGCTGTTTGGTTACAAGTAGAGCATGACAACACTGTCTGGCTAGGCTAAGGCCTTATATTATTCAAGAGAAAAAATCAACTCTTATTTTATGTGAATAGTGCGTCCAGTTGCACAACTGTGTAAAAGGCACAAGGAGCCATATGGGTTGCCTGCCCCAGTGAATTCCTGTGTGGAGGTAAGTAGTCCTTACCTCCCCGTTGGAGGTTCCCTCCCATCCTATTACCTCACACAGCAGACCAGTGTAAAGGAAATAAGTTGCCAAAAGATCTGTGTCAGATTAGTTCCTTTGCTAATAACAGGAAGTGTGAAGACTGGAGCCAGCTACAGCTGAGTCAGAGTCTGTCCCACCCTGTTCCACGCTGTGTTCCTGCTCCTCCTGTCACCCAAGCAGGAGTCAAGGGAAACTTCTGTGTCTTGGGGCAAACAATGCAGTGACTGCCAAAGTGACTCTGGGTTAAGAGCTTCATCCCAAGTCCACAACTGTGAAAACCTATGGGGCATCCATTACTGCTGCAGTCAGATCACTCCTAACCCTCCCAGTGCCAGCATTTGGGTGATGGGAGTGCACCCTCCTGAGACAACTCCAGGCCTTAAGAATCCAGAACGGAATGGACACAATGAAGCAGAAAATAAGCAAAATCTTTATTAGAAGTGGGAGTATAGAGACACTCTATTCTGAGCAGTAAATATATGGAGAAGCAGAGAGCTAACCAGTGAGGAACAGGACAGCTATGGCAAGGGCAGAAGGTTGTACAGAAAAAGGTCTGGAAACTTTCAAGATAATAGCACAGGGGACAAGAGGGGTGAATATACAAGAAGGGAGGAATGAAGTGGGAGAAGAAGGGGAAAAAAAAGAAGCTGTCCAGAGACAGATATTAAGCTACTTAAAGGTGACACCAAAGGTGCCCACGCAAAGGTTTTCTCATCAAAGTTCCTCTCGTATTTTATGTTTTTGAAGCTAACACCCCATAGTGGTACCACTCAGTCAGACACCTTAAACAGCGAAGCCAGTGTCTGCTGAACAATGTGGTTATATGCTGTTCATAGTGAAAGATTTTCTCTGGAAAATAAAGTGGCTGAGCCTTTTTCTTCCCAAGTGTACATGCACAGGACTGTAGAAGTGTTGGATTGCCTTCTGTCTTCCAGAAAATATTTTCTTTGGTACACTTTAAGATCCAAAGACTTTATCTGTAATTGAACAAAATCTTCAATAAAACATTGTTCAACCAAAATTCACAGCATTTAACTCAGATCAGAGTTTTAGAAATCACCATCCTTACATCTGAGGAAAAAAAAAATACAGGAACATTGTTTAAAACAGAGGGCTGTAATTTCCCAAAATGAGTTGTATAGGAGAGGTTTTATTCTGTAAAGCAAAATGACTTGCAGTTGGGAAAGCGAGCTCATAGCTACTAACAGAGGAGACACTGGGGACTATTAATATATATAATTAATGTCTAATTCATTTCAAAAGAATAATATATGAAACCTGAAATGCATACACAAGGTTTGCATACACAATGCATCCTTTCTATCTACCCCTCAGCTGTAGTTTTTTTAGGACAGGATTTATCTCTGTATATTGCTTCTAATTTTGGCAGCTGCTGTAATATAATCAATCATTACACAGTGGAATATATAGAAAGGTGGGCAAGAAGGCAAGGAAAAAAATGGTCTGGTACTGAGTTAGGATTGGAGATTGGGAGTGATGGGGAATTCATTTCACCCAATATTCAATACATGAAATGGAGGTGGCTCCATTTGAGCCCATCACTCAGTGCTGTCTCTGCAGCCAAAAGAGAGGAAGAGACACCCCAAGAAGGGCTCATTTCACTCTAATCAAAGCATTTAATGAAGGCAAATCTGAAAAAAATGGTTAATCTGACCTACTTCTCTCCACTGACTATAAAAGGAGCCACCCCTGCAGTTGACTTTAGATTCAGAGGACTGCATTTTAGACACCTAAAGGAGATCTCAGCCACGGTGACAGTCGCCAAGCAGCTTTATGTGTAAATTTAGGTTAAAATTTCCATTAGTCTTCACTCACTTTTCTCAATACATTAATATCCCATATCAAAAATCTGGTGACATTCTCACCTGATCGTTCACATTCATTCACACCCTTTGTTATGCAGATCATTGTTATCAAACAACTGTAAATAACACACAGGAAACAAAATTTTCATGAGTTGGTTATAGATCAGCTTGTTTTCACCTTTTTTTTTGCTTTGCCAGAGTAAAACAGAAAAATGCTTCTAGCTTTTGAAGGAGTTCCCACAGGATCAGCCGATGCATTAATGGAAAATCATATGGCCTGTGTTACCAGTGAACTTCAAAGCAAAATGCAGAAAGGGACATAGTCCCAAGGTCACATGGAGGTACAAGAAGCCAAAGTCAGCAGGACAGTCCCCACTTCTTAGGAAAGTACATCTGCCCCTCCCATTGTGCAACAAACAAGCATTTGACATGTTTATTACATTAGGAATTTTTCCCCTTCCTTGACATCTTCAGAATGTGGTCAGACTTAGGAAAAAGTTACCCATCCCTTGGTTTCATGCCCACTCCTTATGTGATTGAATGACCTAGTACTTCACAGAGAAACCTGCGTTTTTCCTACTGTGACATTTTAATAATTATTCCTTTCAAAACAGGATGCTCTGTTCATTACCACTCTGTGCGCTTAGTTTGACTAAACCCAGCAGTGAATTTTTGACTCTCTGAGAGGAGCTCCATGAGACATTACTGTTCGGTTCCGTACAAAGGAGTACCATGCCACCAAAACAGAGACTACCTGTTACCTGATAAGCATTTGTCACTAAACTAAAGTCAAATCTTTTCTGGATTACTCTTTAAACAAGCATCACTGACAGAAGAAAAGCAGTAGAGTGGAAGGAATCTTTCTCCTTTGTGTGCTCAGCTACTCCATTTAGTTCAAATTGGAAGTTCTTTCCTAAACACTAACACCCATTTAAGAGAATTGAAAGCAAATAAGCAAACAGTGAAGATATTCTTAATTTATATGATGATAACATTTAGTATTATCTGGGTCTTGAATTGCCCTGTGCTAAGCATTATGCAGTTGTATATAAGACAAGGCAGAGACAGTCTGACCTACATATTGGATATTGTCTGTGACACTGACTTATCTGGCCCTTCACCTGCCTCTGCCATATTTTCTTCCAAGCTGCATGTGTAGTATAGTCATAAAATTAGGTTGCATCACATGACATATTGTTTCATGGTACTAGAAACAGTTAAGAAGGGATGCCACCTATACAAAATTTCAGCTGAACCCAAACCCAAGCTTTTTTTCAGGTTGTCACATAAAACCAACCTGACACACTGCATAGCTGCATGTATGGAGGGCCATGCCTCAGCAGCGCTTTCTTCCAGAGTAGACCTGCAACCTCCTTGGCAGCTTGTAGAGTGGTCATCTCCGTCCTCTGACTGTCTCGTCTGGGTAAATCTGACCTTGCATCTCTTTTGGGGGTTTTGAAGAGAACAGAACTTGTTGTTCTTCTCTCACTTGGTTTTCTGTTTTACTTCCTTTCCTCTTCTTTCATTTAACGGGTATCCAAGTTGAGGAATGGCACTGACTCCAGCTGCGATGATTCACACTTCCCAACTTCCCAGGTCTTTGCTGAGTTCCTTTCCCCTCCATGGGAGCTCCTCAAGTTTACACACCTATCATAGTCCTTATAGAGAACTTACAAGTCCTTCTGGCTTGACTGTCTTTTTTCCAGATTACAACTTATCCAAGACTGTTATAGTAATTTATAGGCAACATGTTAGAAGAAATACCAATGTACTTACGTCTTATTCAGTTTATAATTTCCATCTTGATAAAGGCTTCTCATAGAGACCACACACGGCATATTAATAACACAAATGGCAGACTTGGCCCTTGAAGTGCTTTTCTAAACTACTTTTCTGTTCTCTCTTCACTCTTAGGCAAACACTTTGGTGAATCCAGACATTTCAGACAGATCAGCTGCTGGTCACATAGATAAAGATAATGGCAGGCTATACTTCCAGAGTGCCAGAGAGGCTACATAGCCTGTCATACATAAATCCTCATGAACAATATTTTGAATTATGTTCCTTCATCATCTAATGAAAGAAAAAATAAAGGCAAAGGAAAAAAAAAGCTAAGTAGCCTTTCAGAGTCTTGATTTCGAACTAATCAGACATAGGCTAGACTTTGCAGAATGTGTTTCTCCCTCCACTCTTCCTGCTTAAATTCATACAATTTGACTATATTTTCCTGACAGAAGTGTCTCAGTGTCCAATTGCTGTAGAACTAAGCTTTCTCTGCAGCTCAGTTTCCTCACTCCACCTCTTCCCATTTATTTCACTTTGCGTTGCTAAAATGGCATGTATTTGATGGATTTTGAGAACTTTTCCCTGAATGCAAGTCAGCCTCAAAAACTGAGGCAGATTCTGCTCTCATAATGGACAACACAGACAACATAACACTCGCTTCAGAAACCTTTCAATTTAAAAATCACTTTCTCAAATACATTATTTTCACAGTTACAAGCTCAGGTAAAAAGTTCTACTTCTCTTAAGATATAGTAGACCACTCCAGTCCTGTATGCTTTAAAATATGCATTTCA
Organism: Nyctibius grandis; assembly: GCF_013368605.1. Lineage (NCBI taxonomy): Eukaryota > Metazoa > Chordata > Aves > Nyctibiiformes > Nyctibiidae > Nyctibius > Nyctibius grandis. The sequence goes on from NC_090659.1 coordinate 111,265,879, forward strand.
AATAAATACCTTGTAATTAGCCTTATAATTAATAGGGGATTCTTTTTAGCCAGACACAGGTACCACAGGTAGCTTCATGTTCTAATGTTTTCACCTGATTACAGCTCTATCAAGTTTTGAAGACCCAGGTTAATATCTTCTGTTTCAGAGTGAATGGATCTGTCAGTGTGCACAAAACATTGCCATTTCTTAGAGGATAAAGTCAAAATCTTGTTCTGATCAATGCAGTTTCACTGCAAGATTTTGACATTTTGTCATTTTGTACCAGACCCTTTGAACTGACAATTTTAGGTAGGACAGGATGAGTTGCCTCAGTTTTAAGAATGCATATTTTACAGATTTGGGGACGTGAAGGAAGATGGAAAGACCCATGCATAAGGTGGTGAAGAAAAAAATCACAGTCAGTGAAGCATTATTCTTTCTCTGAAGTCCCTGCTCTGAATATGTTTCATCCCTCCCGTTTCCCTCTGCTGACCAGGTTGTAGCCTTTTTATGAATGCTGAGCGACTGCTCGGCTGAGTGTGCTTCAGCCCGAGGGCACGCCAGCTCAGGGACTGTTCCTCGGTATCAGTCCCTGGCTGATAATGCTTTTGGGTTAGGTGAAGTCTCTGCCTGTTTCCCTCTATCCCTTCTTCAGCCAAATTCCAGCCCTTCCACTTGGCCCAAGAAGATGATGGAGCCACAAAGAACCCTTAGGCACCAGAAGAAAAGAGAGCTAAAAATTTGGTCAGGAACTGAAAGTGGAGATGGGAAGAAGAAAGGGAACCTCTAGGTAGGAACTGAAGAGGTAGAAGAAAATCTAGGCAGAAGCAGGGAGGAAAGACGCAAAAGTACTTAACTACTGCAACACTTGCAATTGAACTTGTAATTTTCAAATCTCCACACTCTCTTCTGTGGTAGAAGGTTGTCAGCAGTTTTGCAGCTAATGTGTCTCTGAGGCAGACAGCCAAGATACTAGGAAATCACAGAAGGTTATTTTGATCTGCTAAAGTCAACCTTGCTGATACCTCATCTATGGTCAGCATTGTTCCATGTGAAAATTTCTTTTTTGCTTTTTTCTTTTTTTCTGTTTCCTTTTTTTTTAAAAGGTAATTGCATTAAAAAACCCATGAAAACATTGCAAAGGGAGCCATTCAAATGTAAAACCTAAGTTCAGACCCCATGCAAGCATTCAAACAGAAGAGAGTTGCAGGTTTCATAATCATTATAGTTCCCCCTCCAATATCCCTAACTGACTCAGTGCCTAGAATGAAATGTACTGCCTGAATAGCAACTATTCATAATTTATTGCATGCTTTTTCAGGAAGTGGTGCACTGAATCCTTCACTGTGGAACTAGCCAAAAGTATATCTACAATGGAGCTATTACTACAGTATCTTAAACTGTAGCACTATGTGTATCTTTGTCCATACAGAAAATTTCATATAAGACTAAAGCTGAGTGAGACAAGAGAACATAAATGGGGTGAGGGAAGAGAGCTTTTCATTCAGCAACTGAGTGTACAATTTGTAGGTACAAAGCTTCCTTCAGAAGTGAAATTTCACAAATTTCAAAGGTCATGGTGAGATTAATCTCTCACCATCAAACAATTCCCAGGTCATTACAAGCGTAGAAATTAATATTAAACTCCCAACCCACTGAAGCGTTTTCATCTTACCCAGGCAGATACCAGAATATAACTGCTGTAAAGGGCATGCAGAGGAATTCCATGTCCCTCTGACAGCACTAGATGGAGGGAAGATGATGATCCCGTGGTCTGCTGTCTCTCTTCTGAACATTCTATGAGCAGGTTTAAAACATTTGGCAGTGTCTCTGAAACAAGGATGACATAAAGGAGAAGTAATTTAATGAATGAATCAACACACCTAGGATGTAAAAATGTTAACCTAAATGGCTATAATAGTTTTAAGGACAATTAACACACAATCAACCTTGGGTGGCTTACCCAGGCTGCTGAGGACAAGGAGAAATACATGGACAGCTCTCCAGCAAATAGCTGTAGACAGGGAACTGCAAGGACTTATTACCTCTTATTTGCTTGTTAATGATGATGTGTAAATATGTGCAAAATGTTGTTTCCATATTTAGAAAATTGCACTTGATTCCACACAAAACAAAATAGAGACAATAAACCCTGCAAACTTGAACAAGCTCCACATAGATCTAGAATATGCAACTCAATACCATGCTGAGGGCAAACACCAGGAGAGCTCTGAAGAGTCAGTATGGGGCCAGCATGACCTGTGAAAGAAAGCCAGACCTGTGCCCGTGCTGGAGTTGGGCTGTCTCTGTGCAGAGCAGCTTATTGCACTTAAGCACCTCATTCATGGAAATACTGATATTTGTCAAACAGGGTGGATGTTTAACAGCTAACAGTAGTAGCTGAGAAATTAGACAGAGTGTAAGGTTAAATAAGGAAAATTAAAATCTAACTAAACATATGTAAAATTAGAGCAGTGGTTAAGTTATTACCACCTATTAAAGATGGAAGTGGAGCAATACATGTTGTCCTGAGGTCCTGACATCCACACTACAGGACCAGCAGGGAGATTTTTCTTTGGACCAGCTGTGGTCTGATGCTGTGGACTGAAACCCCCTGCAGACAATTGCCCCATCTGTGCCTCGGGCATGCACCATCCCCTTCTGCCCAGTCTCTGAGGGTTCATCCCTTCACAACTGCTCTGCTCAGGGAGCCGAAGCATCCATAATGGGGACAATCAGGAGGTTTTTACTTCAGAATCCAAACCAACATGGCAACACAGGTGTACCCTTAAAGGACGTCCTCAGTGACCCATGAAAAAAAAAGAACCCCCCAGAGCAGTAACTGTTTGTCAGCAGCCTCTGTGGCCCATTTGGGTTTCCTTACAAAAGACTGCAAAGTACTACAGACACTGACTGTGTGTGCTGCTTTTTCCTCTTGGTAGAATTGTTTTGGTTCAGCTCAGTAATAACAATTATTAGTAAACATTTACTACAAGGATCACTGATTTATTTACTAATTCAAAATCTTCCATCAGCTTTTCTGCTAAGGAATTTTAGCTGGATACCAAATCCTCCTCAATCACACCATCTTGAACTCCAAAAAACTGATTAATTATTATAATTAATACAAATTACAGGTTAAGAGTTAGCCATCTGTCTTCACTCCCATTCTTTGTAGGCATTTTAGGGATGTAAATATCAGGCAGGGAAAACAACTGTTTAAGCTAAAGGCCATGCTGACACAAGAACAAATGGGTATAAATTGGCTATGAATAAATTTAGACTGGAAATTAGAAAAAAAGTTCAGCATTACAACACTGAGGATCTGAATGAGATTTGTTATAGGAGCCATGCAGGACTGAAAAAAACCCTACTTTTAAGACTGAGTCAGATAAATTTAAGAAATGTATGAAGTAATATGGAACTTCTTAGAAAGGGAAAACAAATAGCCCCTTCAGAGAGGCTCTTCTGAAGCCGTGTTCACGACAGTGCAGCTACAGACAGATCTCCATATGGCCCATGTGCAGCAAGAGATCAAGCTTCAGATGACTTCGAAGGTTTCTCGAATCAGACACCACCAATTGCTTCACTTTACCTGGCCTAGATAAGATCACATAGAATATAGCTCCACAATATTTTCTTTGAAGTTCAAAACATGTAAGTTTTGCTTGTGGCAACAGAACATATTTTAAACACCTAGAAAAACATTTGTGCAGATGAGAATATTTGTAAGGTAGGCAAATCATGACTAACTAATGCAACTTTTGATGTTGAAATACCTCTCTTTGGTTGTTACCACTTTGGGCTTTCACTTTGTACCAGGTTATTTATACTATATATAAGCTAATATTACACTGTACAATCCTTCTCATAAATTTAATGTACCTACAAAGAAATTCAGTACACAAGACACCAAGAAAAGGAAATCTTTCACGGGCCAATGACATATGAAAATACATACCCAATTCTGGAAAGCAAAAATTCCATTACATGGTTTAATTTAGGCAATGAGTAGTGAAACAATGTGAGCTTTAAATATATTTCTGAAACCATTTCTTACTCTTTTCACAGCATTTGTACATATTACAAATTCCTAATAAAGATTATGTAGTTTATGGAGCATATATATTAAATTACCTCCAATTCCAGCCTCTCCTGCAAACTTTTCATCCCCTATCTTTTTTTCTCTGTTTGTATAATATACCTGTAGTCTCCTGTTTGCATTGCAATTTACTGTTCAGCATAAGTAAAGGGATTGGACTTTCATCTTAAAAAAATTTTAACTTAATTACTCCAAAACAACTAGAATAACAGGTTTTTAACTGCTAGCAGCTTATTGAAAATGAATAAAATATTTTTTCTATTAAAAAATGCATGAAGTAACAGTTTATTCTGGGAGGTACACCACCAGTAAAGAAATTGAAGGATCATCTAGCTTAACTACATCTGGAGGAGACCAGCTTTATTTGAATAAAGCCTACCTTTTATTTTTGGATGGCTGCAACCTCATTTTTGTCTAGTACACACCTGTCAGGAGAATTTCAAATTACTGATTCCAGTGTCCAACACCTGCAACACAGAGTATTATTCAACTGGTGAAAAAGAGGGAAATGTGACTGCCTGAATATTATCATCATTTTCCAACACTGTGTGAAACATATCCCAAAACACCAAACGAAGCAGAAGTGTAGAAGCTCAGAGGCTATCTGTCATCTTCATTACTCTATTAGCTCAGAAATGTTGAGGACAAGAATGTGGCTTTGTGAACCTATGATATAAGCAGTTAGCCTCAAAGTCTTGGCCAGCTATGCTTCATAGTTTTGCTAAGAAATTTCATCACCTTTACTAAAAAAAAAGCATTAGAATTGTGGGGGTTTTTTCCACCTAATATTCATCCAGTTGGAAATGCTAGCTACACCTGAAACCTCTGTGCTGAGCAGGACTGAGCCATGCACCGCCTCTCCAGTCAGACACCCACTCTCTGAGGCTGACCTTGTGTCCCAGCTCCACAGGGGATCCAGGCAGCTGCTGTGCACTTCTGAGTCAGATGCCTTTTCTGGTGCAGTCCTGTGTGTGATCTTCCGTTAGGTAGCTCCAGACAGCTCCCTGCTCAATGTGAAAGAGTGCTGAATTGCTCCACTGAAGTATGAAGGCTCCCAGTAGAGTCAGCAGAGACAAGTGAATGCTCTACTTTTGATCAGTATCAAGAGACCTTCAGGGGTGCCTGTATCTCTCTGTTGACAATGTAGGGTGAGCACATCACACTGGCAGGCTGTGGGCTTACATGTAAAACATTGTAATGCCTGACTTTTACAAACTTCATTAATATGGAACAACAGACACAGCAGTTTTGAGTCAGGACTTCAGGATTCTGACCTTCGGGTCCATTGGAGGACTACTGAGAGAGCCACTGATCAGGAGGAGCACGTGGCCTGTGAGAAGTGTTGAGACATGTGGGCTTGTTTAGTCTGGTAAAGAGGTGATCTACAGCAGTGCCGTGGTTTAATCCCAGCTGGCAACTAAGCACCACAGAGCCACTCACTTGCTCCCTGCTACTGGGTTGGGGGAAAGAATAAGAAGAATAGAAGTGAGAAAACTTGTGGGTTGAGATAAAGACAGTTTAATAAGTCAAGCAAAAGCTGTGCATGCAAGCAAAGCAAAAGAAGGAATTCATTTACTGCTTCCCCTCGGCAGGCAGGTGTTCAGCTGTCGCCAGGAAAGCAGGGCTCCATCACACGTAAAGGTTACTTGGTAAGACAAAACACCACAGTGCCAAACGTTACCCCCTTCCTTCTTCTTCCCTCGGGTTTATATGCTGAGCATGACATCATACATGCACAGTTTTTAAGAGAACTAAGAACTCAAAGAACTTAAAAAGCTATCTACAATCTCTCAAGTTAATAGCTATAGATGAGAAGCAGTTGTGGAGAGCCCTGTTTTAAAGCTAGCTCCAACATACGGATGCTCAAACCAGTAGAGATCTGAGAGTCACTGCTGATTTAGGCTTGACTCTGGAGGAAATCTAGCCACATTGATTCTGTTATTACCATGTTAATGCACATTCCTGCATTTGGTCTGGCTCCCATCCTTCCCGGATTCTCTCTGTTTGGTGTGACATCACTTCTGATATCAACGCAAGTACGCCAAGCTCAAAACTTCTGGGCTGCATGGTATAGATATGTCCAGTATTTTCAAGAAATAGAATTAACACTATCATCATCCTTACTAGTGGATATTGTTTTGCAAATGTATGAACAAAGGTTCACTGGTAGAAATCATTAATTTCAAATGCTTTCTGTTCACAGAAGAAAAGAAGGAGGTCACAACTCAGATCTGAGTCACTAATTCAGAAATAGACTTACGTTATGATGAAAGAATCTGTTACGGTTAAAGGTATTTATTAATGATAGAAAGTTTCTGATTTACATCTCTTTTCACTGTTTAGGGCAGCAAATTACTTAATGTGATTATAAGTGATGCAAACATAAAGACAAAAACTAATCCAGATGTTGAAATACTGAAATGTTAAAGAAGGTTAATTTGATTTAGTGCTAACATTAAATTAAGAGAAAAGTAGTCAGTCCTAAAAAGTTGTAATTGAATTACATGTTTTAGGGTACTTTGAGGTCACAACATAGAGGACTTTGCTACTGCTGCCAGTAGTTGCTACATAAGCAAAATTACTTTTCATTAATTTTCCAAAGTTGTTTTCAGAAAAACATACACTAGAACACTGTAGTGTCCTAAAAAGACATGAGGCTCAGAAATACAGCATTGTATTTTGCTATTGTGTAAGGGAAAGTGGTTAGGAACAAATAAACAGGGAATAACTTCTTGTTATGAATTATGTGCATAAGAAGTGATGATGGTGCAAATTCCACACTTAAGGAATGGTAAGCCTCTATCCAGCCTCTGGGAGTGGCTTACAGGGAATAAAGAGCTCTTAAATGTGGAAGAGGAGTGTAATTAATGGACCTTTATGGCAAAGAGCAGTATATTTCTTTTTCTTCCCTAAGAGATTGTGTCCATCAATGTTAATGGCCTCTTTATGGGCATTTCCTGCACTGGCAAGAGGTGTGCATTACCTGGGAGTGTCAAGGAATGCATTGCCTGCTGTGCTCTCAATGCTAGGAGAGCCAAAGAGATCTTCAAGAAACCTAAACACTGCCCCATTGAAGTCCTGTGCAACACTTCACCTCACTCACAGTGTATCACGAAAATATGACTCCTTTCCCAGAAGACCATATCACATGGAGCAGCATGGGCAGCACAGTGGAATACAGTCTCTAATACCCAGGAGCCAACACAACATTGCCTAAGGGATGAACAGGAACTTCTGGGGTTTTTGTCTTGACTAGTGTAAAGTGAGGGGAGACACCAGGTCCGCTTTGATTAGACCAGGTAGGGGTTTCCATGGAAGTCATAGAAACACTCCAGCATTTAAAATTTGGCTGCACGGTACAGTATAACAGATAATTCTACATCAAGGGGGTAGAGTTATGACTAAATGGGCCTTGACTGTGTAATAAAATACCATATGTGATACACAGGTGTTGAACGAGGAAAAATAAAATCAGAACTTCAACATCTGCTGCTATTGGATAAGGAGCAGATTCTTACCAAATGCAAATTTTTTCATTATTTCATGCATTTATCTGACTATGATATTTACCCCAACGAGGATCTATCCAGTGGGGTCTGATGTTGAATAAATGACAAATGAACCAGAAAGAGATTCTCCGGGGACGGTCTCCTTTAACAGCAACGTAATGCAGATTCAGCCAAAAATGCCAGCCAGGACCTAGATGAACATTTCAGTAACAAGTATTAGAAACAAGGCAGGGTTGTGTATAGCAGCACACTAGGGACTAGTTTAAGATCTGTGACTGAGAGAAAGAAGTCATCACCATACTGCGGATGGTTTTTATTACACGCTTCTTGTTGTTCATCAGAAGGCACTTAATGAAACAGATCAGCAAATAAAACAACAGAGTTTACAGCTGTAGCATAAAACCAAATAAGCAGTAAAAAGTTAATGCTAAAAGATATCTTTTTTTCAGCCTTGGCTTTGCAAATGCAACAGGTGGAGCTCTGCACATTTCAGGCAGAAGGATTTCAGAGGAGGTCTGAAGCAACACGCTGTCTGAAAGCTCATCTGCCACTCTCATGGATAAGACGAGGAACAGCTATGCATTTTGTCTTAACAAATATTTGTCGAAAAGCTGCTGTGAATGTAACAAACCAAATTCTGGTTTTAGCAATTTCTTCCAAAAGGTAGAACGAAAAGCAAGCTGCAATCGCTTTCCTGTTATTCTTTCTACCCCAGCCACCTAGGCGCAAAACTGTAACTGAAATCTTATCACCCAAATCAACTGATTAAGGACAACTTTGGTCTAAGCTGGTGTAACCATGTATGGCTAATGACTGAATTTCAAAATATCACTAGGAGGAAAATAAAATCAGAGGCAAAACTGACTGAATGATGTGGCACTGTTCTCACTACATTACCTTAGTTCTGTGTCAAAACAGAGGACTTTTTGGGCAAGTCAAATAATCACTTCTCAAGGTCCTTTCCAGTCCTCCATATTTGTCTCTCTATGAAAGCGAGATCATGCAAGCTCCATGAAGTAAAGCACTCATGATCTTCAGATGAAAAGTAATTTGGAGAGTAGATTATTACTGTAGACAAATAAATGCTATATTTACTGCAAGGCAAGGATAATTTGACTGCTGTTGAAAGAAATGTAGAGCAGCAATAAAGAGACTACAAGATGGTTTAGGAAGGCAAAGACTCATGCCCTCTGATTTAACAAATTTATATTTGTCAAATATAATAATGCTAACAGATTATGGTCCATATGCTTTAATAGCAAAAGGTAGAGTTCCTCTTGTTGACAATGATTGGCCTGTGGTTGATTTAATGCAGGAATGTAGCTGATTTAATGAAGTGCAACAAAAGATAAGGAAAGCCTAAGAGATATTCCAGTAAGAATGAAGCAGAATAATTTTTTGCATGGCTACAATGTCACACAAACAGGCGTGTCTCAGAGTAAAACCATCTGTTTAGCTGGAACAATGAATAAGACGTGTATTAATGACTACCCAGCTTCTTGCTACCCTTGAAATTAAAAGGGAGATGAAGTGCTGTAGCCAGAATATGTTAAATTCAGACAGAGGTCTGCTGAATCTATGGACTGGCTTTAATGTAATTTACATCACCTTCCAGATCATTTACCAAAAAAATTGTACTAATAGATTCTGACTCTGTGACCGAATAGGACCATAAGTATCTGTATTACTGGATAACCTTATGAGCATCTAAAAATTATTTGTGCTCTACTTCTAAGACAGTTTATTAGTTTAATGAACAAATCTCAATGAAGAGCAGGTTATCCAGTTCACTGAAAATTTCAGTCTTTAACAATTTGGTTTCAGTCCAATTCAGAGAATTTTTTTTTTCCAAATTCTTTGCAGAAAACAATCCTCTAAAATGGGGACACACTGCACTAGGTAGTACTAGTTGGTGGGAAAGGTGGAATGAGTACCTTCACCCCTGAAACCCTTTCAGTCCATCGCCTCTTTTCAAAGTAAAGAAGTTCCTCCTGCTTTGTCAAATGGCCTGTCCTGGAGGTGGTTCACAGGACCAGCAGCTACCAAGATGTGTGTCTGGGCAGAGCATGGCAAGGCTCTGCCTCCACAGCTGAGGGACAGGAAGCCTATAAACCCACAGAGTTCACTCAGATCCTGGAAGAAGAAAGATGGGTCTTGAAACGTCATGTTAGGGACAGGGAAAACTGAGACAAATGCCTGAAGAGCATTGCCATGGATTTGGTTAATGTCTTTTGCAATGAAAAGGTCTGCAAGGATCACTTCAGGCACAACACGGTATTCTCATCTATTAGTCTAAACTCTGAAATTCTGCCCTGTTTAAACAAGGAAATCTTCTTTCATGGAAAAATGACATAATTTAAAGAAAATTGCAATTTTATATTTCTGGTAGCAAATTCCAGGAAAAGATACCAAAACAGAAAAATAATTTCATGTTAATAGGCAATTTACTGACATATATTACTGGTCCAAGGGGGAGAGAATTCATACATTTTTAACATGAGAAGACTTCCGGGAGTGACAGGAGTTAATGTAGGGGCCTTCAAGAGGTAAACAGAGATTCATGGATTCAGCTAATCTTTATTTTAACTACAAACAAGTCCTGGCCCCACTGAACACTTGTACTATCTGTGAACACTTTGAGAACATCAGCCCAGAAAAAAGTGTACATCCAACCTCCGTCCACTCACAGCACAGACACCACGGACACAATCCGTTTTGCCAGATTTAAGGAGTTTCATCCAGCTGCCCAATTCTAGGTGTCTTGTGACATTGAGATGACCTAACATACCCTGCCTGGCCTTCAGCTGCTGGCCTTGAAGGACGTGGGCACCTGTGTACATTGTAAATACCCCTGGGCACCTCAAAGCCACAAGGTGTATGTAAATACCTACATCATAGATTTTTGAAGTTGATAAAATGAATGCCAATAAAGAGACAAGTCAGCAGTGAGCCACAGAAGCGGCTTTGATTGATGTACCCACAACTATAAAAGTTATGTGTCTGAGTTGTCTCACTGAGCTGAGGAGTCTGAACAAACTTAGCACTGACTGGGGTGCACACCAAAAAAAATAACAGAGAGAAAGGCTAGTGGGAGATCTTCATCACTGCAAATTTAAATCCAGCTTTCAGTAAATGTTCTTTTGTTTTCACTCATTTATTTAACCATATAGTCAGTTAATATCTAGCACATGTACAGGCTATAGACATAATTTACTGTGAAAGCATTTGGGATGAGAGATCTGGGGAGAAGTCCACCTTCTCAGTGACATAACTCTAAAACCCTACTGTGAAATTATTTTTCCCTGGTCAGCAAAGAGCAGCTATGTTAAAACAGCTACATGTTTCTGATAAAATTAAATAGCCAGCCCTCAGACTGACAAAGTAGCTTAGTGATGTACTACAAAAGATGGTTGTCAACAAGGACCAAACAGCGGCAGAGGCAGCTTTCAGAAACTGACTCCATAGCGATACAAGAGGGAACAGGAAAACATGATAGTATCATTCTACTTATAGTCCTCAAATCTTTTATTTTTCTGTGAAAAAAATTCTCGTATTAATATATCTTTGTTAAATATGATCTTAGCTAAAAAATTCCCCAAAGGCTACAGCTGCTTTCATGCCCCAGCAGTAATAATGGCAGCACCTGCCCCAGGCACTCCACCTCGACAAAGCATCCAGGCTGTGTCAGTGGAGTTGCTGTGCCTTCGCTCCAGCTGTCATTGCCGTGTTCATTGAAAGTGCAATGGGCAGCGGGGAACATTTCAGGATCACTCAGACTCTGCCACGCCAAGGATAGCCAAGGATCCCACACCAGACGGTTCTTCCCAAGGGACCTTCCTCACTGGCAGCACAGGTGGCAGACACAATGTCACCAGCTGCTCAGAGCAGCTGCGTCGGATGTTCGATGTCCTCCCTGGGGTCTTGTACCTCCTCCCATCAGGCATGTAAACCCCAGGTTCGGTCCCATGTTTCACACCCACCTCACTGTGTCACAAAGAGCTAGTTGAGATCCAGGGCTGGATTCAGGCTGCCTGTTTGTGGCACCCCGATGCTCTGCCTAAGGCAAAGCCAGCAGGGGAGACTGAAGTGCCCATGTCACACAGCTCTACAGAGAGGGGACACGTGGAGCCAGCAGAGAAACAAGGATATGGGGAAATCTTTGTGGAAGGAATTATTACAAAAAGCAAGGTGTCCTGGTTTGGACTAAAACAGAACCGATTTTCCTTTCAGTGATTTTTACTTTCAGCTAAGTCTGCTTCTAGGACTGATAACACTCAAAGTTTATAGTTCTCACTGAGGCACCAGTAGGAATGGTATGCAGAAAGGCTCTTGCTGTACTTATTCATGGAGAAACCAAGGTCACTGCTAAATTCTTCACTAATTACGAGTGCAGAGCCACAGAAGGGTCGCACCTCCAGGGAGGAGCGGACAGGACAGGTGACTCAAAATTGACCAGTGAGGTATTCCATCCCATACATGTCATTCTCAGTATAAAGCGGGGAGATCATGAGGGTCTCACTCTTTTTTCTGCTATGGCCGGTGTCCGAAGAGGTCTCTGTCTGTTTTCCTGCTGCCCCCAATCCCGATCCGTGCATCCCTGAATCCAGTTCCCATCTGTCGCTGGGCCCAGCCTGGGCCTTCCCAGAGCCTGCCCTGTAGTGCCGGTGGTGATGTGGCTGACATCGGGGGAGCTCGATCTTGGTTTTGTATATATTTGTATATATTTAATTATTTCCATTATTATTATTATACTCTTTTATATTTTTACAGTTTATTAAAACTGTTTTAACTTTCCAACCCATAAGTCTCTCCCTTTTCTCTCTCCCTTTCCCTTCTGGGGGCGGGGGGAGGGTTAATAGAGAGCATCTGCCACAGGTTTAATAGCCGGCCCAGCCTTAAACCGTAACAGAAGGGGAAAAGAAGGGAGAGGAGGACAAGAATCAGTCCTTTCCTTATTCCAGTGTTTGCCTTATTTTCCTCCTACCCTGATTACCTCTGTTTCCCCCTACCTGTCTCTGATTACCTCCAGCTGTCCACAGGGCATAATTAACAGAGGAGATAACCCAGCCCAGTGCAGCATGTGTCAGCAGTACAGGGGCACTTACTGTTCATTACTTACCCAGCTTCGCCAGCTCTGCTTTGGCATTCAGGCACTGGCCTAACTCTGCCTGGAGACCTTAGAAAAGGCTGTAGGTTCATATGGCAGGCAATATCAGTTCATCAGCATAAGATCCCGCTTAAGCTGGATCTGAGTGCTGGAGGAATAGCCATGACCACAGACAAGCTTCTCAGCAGCATGCCATTTCTGTGCTCTCTGCATTCTCCTTCTCAGCAGATTTTATAGGCGTGCCAGCGGCCTGAGCTTTGTTCATGGAAAAGGGACTGCAGGACTGCGGCTGGAGTTACTAAACCAAATTCTTTTCCATAACAAGATGCCATTCATTTTAGTCAAAGGCAGTTGTAATTTGTAAAGTTTGTATCAACTCAGTAAGGGATAAAACCAAGACCCTGGGACTGTGAATGAACTTAGTAGGAAACTGGCTTTGAATTAACTAGTCGGGATCTGAGGAACAATCTGAGTAGTTTGAAAGCAGATGATAGACTGAAATCTCACTATAATTTTAGTGATTTAATTGAAATATTGGCAAATATTCTTATACAGTGATTATATTGATAGCTGTGAACATCTCAAATGTGAATGCCCAGCATCAGTTTCATCCATTGCCAAAAAAAAGCTTTTGCAGATTCTTGTGTCTCTTGCACCCTTACTTCCAGAGGCTCACATGCTTCTGCATCGGTAAGTGCTTCCTATCCAAGTCTGGTTTGTGATGACCCTGGACAAGCTCTGACACTCCAGTTCTTGGCTATGCAATGCAGTGTGAAAGTCAGTGGGGTGCAGCTCTCAGAAATAGCATGGAGGCTCTCATCTGGGAAAAAGTGTAATGCCCAATAAAGACAGAAGACTTGCAGAAAAAGTCCTAGAACCCCAGACATCTACCTTTTAAATATTTTTTTAGATTATTTTGATATATTTTTTTAAAGTACCTAGAAAAATCTCCCATGTTCTGGAAACATGAGAGAGTCCAGCTTTCTGGAAGCCAAAGCACTGTGGGATGGTTGCCAGGAGTGCCCAAACACAAACTCGGTTTTGCTGCATATTTTTCATGGATACACATACACATGGATGAGTTTAGGAAAGAAACAGTGTAGAGGAGATGCAATGCAACACTTCATTATGTAGTCAGCAGGTGACCAACCCTGAAACCCTCTGCGCTAAGATACTCCTACATATTGCACCTGCTGAATGCACACATATCATAGACAGCAGAACTGAGAGCAAATAGATGTATCATGAATTGAGAATGTGTCCTCCCATACCGGAGTCGACATTGTCACCAGAGCCTGCTCACGGGATCACAGCGGGGCAACAATTTATTCTTATTTTTATTTTTTATTTTACTTTTTTACTTTTATTTTTATTTTAGTTTTAGTTTAATTAAATGTGGGAAAGAAGCAGACAAGGCATTTTAACCTGTGATACTGTAAACAAAATTCAGCAGGGAAGATTTATAGAGAAAAAACAATAGCAATGTACACAATAATGAAGTGAATTAGTACAGCAATTAAAGTTCGTAAAGTTGAATAATTGCTGGCAACTGATTTTATTAACAACAGAAAGATCTGAAAACTCCATAGTAAAAGTCTCTCAGCAGAACAGAGTCTTCCTTGTCCTCCTGGGAATTTCAGGAGGAATGCAAGAGTGCAGTCACAGTTTTCTTACTCGGGCTGATCTCCCTGCAATGGGACCTTTAATCAAAGTGTTCAGCTGGAAACCCAATGGCTTTAGAAATACAGATGAGATATTTTCCAATAACAGCTACCCATCACCCACAGGATATGTCACTTGTCATGGTTTAACCCCAGCCGGCAGCTAAGCAGTACGCAGTTGCTTGCTCACTCCCCTTGATTGGGATGGAGGAGAGAATTGGAAGAGTGAAAGTGAGACAAAATCCAGTCCTGTCCTAATTAAAGGACATTTCAGGGTTAATATTATATTCTAAGCCTTCTATGCAGTAGCAAGGCCAGAGAGGAACAGAATATGAACCCTTTGTGCATGTGGGAAAGTCTTATGAGAGACTCTGTTTATGTTTTATGCATAGTTTTTATATCATTAGCTCTCTTATCAGTTTACAAACAAACATTCCTAACACAATCCACTCTCACAAAATAGAAGTATTTAATAACACAGGTTATTTCTATCCTGTTCCCACACCTGGGATAATAACTTTTAATTATGGCTTTTGTTATACTGAAATAGCTTAAGTAGTATGACTGTGGTACGCTCACCTTGAAATGCAGACTTTTCTCTCAGAGCTTGAGCAGAAACACGACTATTGTGGCAGTTGCACAGTGTGACACCTATAATGTATATAAGGCAGGAGCAAGGCAGGAGCACTGCAGAATTTTCTCTAAGTGTGTGTGTTTGAAACCTTGACAGTATATAAAAGGATATGGAAAAGACTGGCCTAGTTATTTCTAACACTATTTGTACTTGCAAGAGATGCTATAAAAATGTACTGCCTCTTAAATCATAGCAAGGTCCATACCAAAAGGGCTACCCAGCCTGACACTGTGCCTTTGAGACAGGCCAGTAGTGGGCACAACAGAAATATAAGAGCAGGACAAATACCAAGTTATCCTTCCCCCAGTGCATCCTCCCACTTCCAGCACAGCACAGTTTGGGGAATTCCAGAGCTAGAGGTCTCCTCTGCTCCTTTGTGCTTCAGAGCAGTGAGGGCGGGGCCTTCTTTCATTCCTGAGGATGTTTTCACTCAAATCCCAGTCACTTCTTGTTTTTTTTTACGCCATTTATATTTTTATGATCTATACCAGTTGTTTCTTTTCTAAACCAGAGAATTCTTGTCAATTCGATCTCTCTTTGTAGCTATGCTATTTTAAAGCCCTGATCATACTTGCCATCCTTCTCTGATTAGCTTACACTGACATACTTGGAAGCAAATTATACTTTTGATAGCCTTGTGGTCAACATACTTTGCTAAGGATGCCCACAACTGAGAAACCAACTCCCCCCACACCTCACAGACTTCACATGTCTTCCCAGGCAGACATTTACAGAGACTCGAGTAAGAATGATGGGAAAAAAAAGGTCCTTAGTTTCATTCTTGCTAAGTCCTTCCCTCCTAAGATGACATGTCTAAGATCCATGATCAAGTCAAGTCCTTGACCCTTCCCACACCCAAGACATCCAGCTATGGAAAATTTTACTCCTAATTGTCAGAACTGCCAAAACTATAAGGCTTGAGAAAGAAACGCATAAGATCAACAGCAGGAGCAAAAGGCACTTCTGTGAGCTCTGCCTAGTGCCAGTTTTGAAAACTAGTGTGCCGTCCTGCTGGCAAGATGCACTCTCTGTTTGCAAGCAGAAGTCAGTACTAACTCGTTCAATTTCAAAGGCTCAGTGCTATTTCCATTCTTGTTAAGGTGTACATTTTTGTGCTGAAGGAATCTATTCATAGCTTATGTTATGTAAACAGTGGGCAAATCTTGAAGTCCTCTCTTTGTGCGAATGTCTTGATCCATTGCCCCATCCATGTGTTATGTCTCTGGAAAAAGAGACATGCTGGGCAAGTGTGGCAGCCTCCAATTCCTGAGGGCACATAAAATGGCAACAATGATTATTGGTTTAAATAAATATAGCAACAGTGGTGGCAATGCAATCTATTCCTACAGTGAATATAATTTAACATCCATGTTCAGACCCTTCCTGTTATCCATCAATTACTGGATCAGCAAGAAATAGCATACTCAGACAGAGCCACCTGGGTAGTTGCACTGCAGATAGCAGTTATGGTTGTTTAAGGAGTAGACGAGTCAGACGGTTAAAAATTCAAAGGAAAGCAAACAACCTCTGTTTGAAAATCTCAGATATTAGTCTTTCACAGTGAGGACTAAATTATTAAAAATTTTAAAAAATCATTTCTGCTTCACAGTCAGAATTCCTACAGCACATGCCTGGCAGCTGCATGAAAACAGGATGCAGAAAGATTAGCTGGATCTGCTTTATCAATGCCAATGTCAGGCCATTATCTATAGACCTTTTAATGAAGAACAACAACAAATCACTGACAGCAAAGTGATGGGATTCCCATCATTTCCCTTTTGCAGGTGTCCCTCGAGCAATCCCTGATGTTAAGTTTTGTCCTGTCACATTTTGAAATGTTTTTAATCACTTACTTTAACCGTCTTAAATATTCTTTCAGATTTCTATTGTACTGAAATACATATTTCAACCAGAGCCTGAGACTAGTTCTTTGCTGGCCTTACAAAGAAGATAGTGCAATTCTGTAGCGTATTTAGCAGCATCCACTAGCTGACATGCTTAGCTGGATAAAGTTCCCAGTGGGCACCAAACTAGAAAGCCCGTTATTGAGCAGATATGTTCTTCTCATTCTATATAACGGGGAAAAAAAAAAAAAAAGGGAGATACAGAGAACCAATATAAATTTGATAGAGCAAATCTAAGAGACAAGTATCTTTTCCATTAAAATGATTGTTATTGCAACTAGAAGGGGAAGGCATGAAGGGTTCTCGCTGCTCAGGTTGCACAACCTAATACCTAGAGAAACTGGTATCGTACCTGGACATCAAATGTCCTGTTGCCTGCTAGGCAATCTTTAAGTGTGACAACGATGTTGTTATTGCCAAAGAAGTCAAAGAATGGCTACAAGACTCTCATTTCTAGAACATGTCCTCTTCTGCCAAACCCCGCATAACTGCAACTCTGACTTAGTGAATTTAATTTTGGCTTAATTTGTAGCAAACTACAGTTTCAGAATAACTTCTGTATTTATTGTGTTTATAACAATGCAGGAGGGAGTCCTTCTCACCCTGGGGCAAAAAAAATAGCAGAGAGAAAAAGAGAGGAAATGGAAATATAAGACCAAAATTCAAATAATAAGCAACAAAAGGCACATCCTTGGTCCCCATCACATTCCCTGTCTTATGTATGCTGTTCATTACAAAAAATTAGTTATGAAAACTTCTTACAAAATTTCTTATATGTGTTTTAAAATAGGAATTGTTAGGTAAGTTAAAGCAATCACTGCCAGACCTTCTTACATTGAAGTAATAAAAATACTTTTTATTAGTTATAATTTACATATATTTTTACCCAGAATTGTAATTCATATTTATTATTTGGATTTCAGACTATTTTCTCTAGTATGATAATTTTCCACAAGTTACTCACTTTGCTGATTCCTTTTCTGATGCTTCCTTCTCTGTTTTCACTTGAGCTTCAAAAGCTGTGCAGTCCATCTAATTCTGGCTGTACACAGCTGCAAAAACCTTAGTTAGTCTTCCACAGTTATGGCTAGGTAACATTTGTGCTTTTAGATCGTATCTTCATATGAGCAATGTTCATATATGTATGTTTTGCTACAGCTGTGTTTTTCCTTCACAGGTATGAAATGAATGCACAGAATTTCCCATTGTGTGGTAGGTCTGAAGAATCCATTAATCCCACTTAAAAGCCTTATCACAAAGAGTGTGCACAGAGCACACTGCAGAGAAATGGAGCTAAGACTCTAACAGCAGAACTCTGTTAGCTACCTTCCCTAAGGGTATATAGTATGGGTTCACTAACTGAAACTCCAGCAGCTGCATCAGTGTTCAAGATAATGCCCTGTATTGTTTAAGCACAGAGCACTTTTGCGCTATTTTACACTTTTAAATAGTGAAAAAAAGTGAGCAGATCTTGTTTGACCTTCTTGAACCTGCTCGCTTTGAAGTACACACTGCGATTGCTTGCTCTGGCCAGGACCGCTCCCCTGTTGCTCAGCAAACGCTCTCTGTCTCATGCATCAGTCCCTTCATGCACAACCCGTCTGGCAATAGCTGGTGTAAGCGTCAGACAACAGCTACCATGATGAGGACATGAAAATGTGAGTCAAACACAGACTTTCTTTTAAAAGAAAACAAGCATCTTTCCTTCTGCTTCCCAAACAGCAGCCGAATGATTGGGATGGCTTGGGAGACTCCATGGTGCATGTTGCTAAGTGCAGAGGTCAGTCTTAGGAACACCCCAACTCAATTACTGAGGTGTTTTTCCAACCCACATACACCCAACAATAACCACAGCAGAACAGGTTCCAGCATAGTCCCTTTCTCTATAGAGTTTCTTATGTGATCAGATCCAAAGCTTGCTTGGAATTGTGCCCAAGCACCAAATGGCTGAAACCACACCGCTGTAGATACTAACAATTGGTACCTATGGCTGAGAGAGATGATTTTCTGTACATCTGCCTGGGTTTCAGTTATGTTTTTGGTTTTGCTGGTTTAATACAGCCTCAGCTGAATGGAAGTACTTTTCTAATTATGTTCTTTATATATAAATGAAGTGTTATTGTTCCCATGGTATAATAAAAAATGACAATCCTCCCCCTGAAAATAATGCCTATTAATCAAATTGTATTCTTAAAAGACAGACAGAGGCATGAGTTAAAGCTCAGCCTAGGGCAACCCTGGTTAAAAACTGAATATTTACATGTTTGATTTTTTCCAGTAATGATTCTACCTTTTGGAGGAATAAAGAAAGTGAACTGCCCGTTACCATCCTCAAGATAGCCCCAGTGCTTCTTGCTTGCTGTGGGGGATGTGAAGAGACAGATGAAGCAGGCGGGAGAGTAAGACTCTGATAACAAAGGGGTCAGTAGAAAAACTCTTCTTGTTCCAGTACGGAGTCCAGAATTTCACCTTCAGTGTTGTGTTTGTTTATTAGAGCCTCCCAGGAGTGCATCAGTAGCATGAAACACTTATGCTCTGATATTTCAGAATCCCAGGTGCCATCAATACAAGAATGGATCTGCCTGTGCAAATGACGTAGACCAGAGCACATTAGCAACTCTCTGAAGTCTGCATTTTGGATGATTCGCCATGAGCTTTTACCAATCCACCTCTTTCTGCTTTCCTAACATCCTTTTTCTCACTCCACACTTAAACTGAGAGATAACTACTACCATAACTACTTGCGTGACTCCTTTTTCCTAGATCTTGATGTGTTTTCCCCTTGTAAAGACACTTTAAAGTGAAGACAATTGTGTTACCCATTTAAAATCCTCCCCTCTTTTGCTCAGGTGGATGTAGAAACAAGTACCCCTGTAGGTAAAAATCTGTCCCACAGTGAAATTCTGGCCCAAGAAATGCCAATGGAAAAATCTCATCACATTCAATCAGACATATGGTTCTATTCTGCAGTTTAAATACATGTTAAATGGAAATTTAATTATACCTTTTTTCATTGCTACAATCCACTATTTATCTGCTCTGAACTATTGACCTTCCCCTGCCATGTCTCAAGCATCAAGGTACTGTTTGTTCGATTTAATTGCCTACAGGCAAGTGAGCCCAATGTGTTCCTCTTCGCCTTGATGATGCAAGTGCTGTCAATTGAGAGTAGCTGATTACAACACACACCACGTTGCTGTGGGAGCTGGAAAAGTCAGGCCAATCTGTGCAATCCCGGGGGATGATGAGCATCTTTAAGTTTTTAAGGCATTGATGCAAATTGAAAAGCTGAAAGGCATGGTTATGGTCAGGAAGTGAGTGCTGGCATACAATGATCACAGTCCTTGAGGGCGGCAAGGAGATGTCCTTTATGTCCAGCTGGACATGTCCTTCATGTCCTTCCCTAAAGACATGTCTTTTCCCCATAATACCCTTACTAAGGAGTGAAGAGTAGTTTTGTTTTCCTCAGATGAATGTTTGCAGTCACGAGCATACTCCTGAATTTCTGTTTTATCAAGTTAAAAGTAATTACCATGTGTTGCATCACCTGGAGTGCCATTATGCAAATTTGCATATGGCTTGAATGCTCTGCTTAGACAAATATTTATCATCCTTTAAAGCTTCTTTTGGAAAAGAATATCATACCTTCTGTTCTCCCTTATCACTTCACATGTACCATGGTTTAAACAGAAACCACAGCTGAAGGGAAGGTCTGTGGAGAAAAGGTCTGGCACCAGCAGAGAAATTCCTTTCAGAATTCTGTAAGAATAAGATAAAGGGAAAAATTGCAAATAAATACCATATAAAAAGAAACATACAGTTTAATGGTCCACCCTGTTCAGAATGAAGTTAGCTCTCTTCTCCCAGACTCCCATCTGTGTATGCTAGGGCTGCTCCTGAGCCTGACCGAGAGGGTTTCGTAATCACTGCAGGAATGTTATTACAGAGCAAGACTTTCTCCCATCAAGGTTGCTGGAACATTTGCTACCGTTTCAGAAGAGCTAGGTGTTGTCCTTGCCTCTACCAGTTCATAAACTCTCTCAGTGAATGTTGATAGTCAGAATAAAATATGTAGTGGAAAGTCTGTAAGAATAACAAGCAAGAAAGATATGGTCTTAATCAGGCATTCTTTGGAGGTATTAAGGATTATCTGCCTAAGAAGTGAATGAGGATGAGCAATGATATTTCTGCCCGAAAACTAAGTGGTCAGTACACAGTTGCCATCTTTAAGTTTCTGGAGCACAACTCATTTAGAGATCCAGGCAAGCCACACACCGACAAGTGCAAACATGCACTTGTTTTTTGTGGAAAGAGAAGGAGCAAAGAGAGAGGGTTCTCTTTTAATAAAACTTTGGGTTTAGACAAGTATCGAACTTTACTTGAGATCCAGGCATGGCTTGAAATTGCAGTCATTTATAAACTACCAATCCTGGCTTCTTCTGAATGGCCAGGCTGGGCAGGGAGATGGTAGAGACAGCAGACACAAGCTATGACTTCTTTGTGTGCCCTGACCACGCGTGGTACTTGTGGGGTCTGCGGGTGAGCTGCTACATCTGGAACTGGAGTCTTGTAAACATTTCTGTTGATTGGGCAGAGAAGTACCAAATTTTGGTGAATGTAACAAACATTCACCACTGCTTCACCCAGCTAGAAGTCATTTCACCCATCCAGAACAACCAAATTTCTGTGGGCCTTGTCTACTGCTCTTCTTGCTGGTGTTGGTACTTCTCACAGGGTCTCACAAGAAGGCAGCACAGCACCACTGCCTCAGCTGGGCTCCACACCTCCCCTTGTCATTGGAGGATCCCACTCACATTTTGGAGCTGAAATCCCTGTTCTGTTTACCCACACAGACTGAATGTAAGCCAGAATAGCAGACTTTTTTTTTTCATCCGTTCTTGCTTGCTATTTGCTACAAAGCGCTGCAAAAGATACATGGTGCCTTCTTAAAGACACAACATAACGCAGCTTCTGATTATAGCAGGACCAGCATCCAAGAAATAGAGGAAGAAAAAGCAGCTTTTTCCAAATTATAACAAGATACTAGCTTAATTTTATGTAAGTCAGGCTTATTTGGTGCAAAAATAGATAGATAAACCAGGGAAGTATATTTTGTATCATAAGAAGGGAACTTAAAATCACTTCCAGAGGCTAGCAATCTTGATTCTATCAGCTAAAGACAGAGATATGAAGACATACACATTCAGATCACAATTTGAGATGCCTTGAAAGTGTCTTTGGTTGAAAGGGTGGTGGTGGGTAAATCTTTGCTAAGTAGAAATTAGTAAAATAACGATTTGTACATTTTCTTACCTGTTCTTCCTTAATTGTCGTCTTTGTCATGTGAAATTTACAACCCAAGTTGAACCAGAACAGAGTCGTATGTTGTTAATGGCTCACATAAATCAGGTAAATTAGCTATTTTTGCTCTTTTTCTTCTTGAAAGCTTTAAGATCAATTTGTGTTGTCTGCCCAGTTGGAAGAAAAATGTCTGTGCCTTTGTGTGTTGATAATGTGGGAGTTGCAGGAACTGTTGTATTAACCCAGCTGTTTCTTAACATATGATTTTCCTAAAACTGTCATGTTCACCTGCTCCAGAGCTATCTAACCCTGCTTCCTCTTAGTACTGGGATATGCTCAGAGCTTTACACTGGCCGTAAAAGAACTTTAAAACGCTGTCATTCTGTTAAGTCTCTAACTCCAGTCTCTAAGGAAACTCTGCAGAAGACTTTCAAACATGGCAAAGTATTATTGCTTCCTTTATTTTGGAGGTGCCTTGTTTCAGAAATCTTAAAAATATCCTGATTTTCAGAGGAAAGATGCTGACCTTGCTGTTATCTTGGACACTGGGTTCCTTTGTGATTAGTTACTAGGTGATTTGACCATGATCATACAAAGTAAATCCATATTCTGTTTCAGACTGGTGAATGTCCATGATCAAACCAGGAACCAAACCCTGATTAGGGAATGGCAAGTAACTATTACAATCACTGAGCAGCCTTTCTTTTTACACTGGAATTAAACTGTTCCACCTTTGCTAAACCAAATCCTGCTCTGCTTTTTGTACTTTATGCACTTCATGTACTTCAGCTGGCTTGAAAGTCTAGTTGGTAAGCAATGCTCTGAGGAACAGTGTGTCCATCTCTACTGCTTCCATCACCTGTGGTGGAGAGTATGTCATGATTTTGAGGTAAGTACTGTCAATTTCTGTAAGACCATAATGTGCATGGCATCTGTGCCCAGGTTTCTCCCTTGGCAGAAGCTACCTTGTCCAGCCCAGAAGTAACTGATATATATATGTAGTATGGATCACCAGGGTATTGTACTTGTGGGGACAGCCTGAGCATTCCTGCATCCAACAAAACCTGCCATATAGATTTTCCCACCTACTGTTTCAGAGCATGTAATATTTTTGCTTCACTAAACACTTCTGATGTTATCCCAATAACATCAACAGGACTTGAGCAACAAGGAGGAAATTTTAACAACGTGTTAAATCCAGCCAGCAGAACCTTTCACTTTCCCAGTAAAGACAATAGTGGTGTTTTGTGGTACAGCTGAAGAGAAAATGCTGTCCACAAGGCCGGTGTCCACTATGAGAGAGTAAGACTTCAGCCAGCTCAACAGCATTCCCTGCAGCCAAAAAGGAAGAGCTCACACTGTGGAGTCCCACCAGCCTGCTGATCCATTGATAGGCTAGAGCTCCCCACTATAAACTTCATGAATCATAGATGAACAACTAGAATGGATAGCTAGGGTGGTTAACCTATGAACTTAACTGCAGGAGGTATAAATACATCATATATAGAAAAAAAGACCCAGCCTCTGCAGGCCACCAAGGTTGATATTCATATGGCACTCTTTCTTCAGCAGCATGAAGGGAATCATTCCGCAAAGATGAGAATTGTAAGGCAAAGTTATTGTACTGTCACACTGCATGCCACCCAGCACAGACAAAGCTACCATACGTTTTCTGTTTTGGTATCAATTTATTTTGTTAGCACTCTTAGAAGGTTGGCTGCTATTTCAGGTGCTATTTTTCTTGACAGAAAGAAACACAGTTGTAAAACACCAACCATTTCCATCATGGGCTGTTGTTAAAGAGAACAGTATTTGGGGGTAATAGCAAGCCTGGGATTATTTCAAAACTTCATTTGACTTCAGACAATAAATATTCTCTTCTGCTATTCTTTCGTTTTTCACGAAAATGTGGATTTTTGTTTCAAAATTAGCGGAATAAAGAACATCATTTTTGTCATATAATCAATTTCATGGGATAAAACTTCACTGTGTGTTCATCCTTGTTCATTCTATTGTAAATGTGTTTGTGCTTCTACATTTTGCAGCATGCCAGTGGTCATTTCTGTTAGGACTGGATTATGTAGCATAGACTTAATACCTAAATTTACATGAATCTAAATTCCTTATTTCATTCCACCTTCTAACTTAATTTCTTCTGAATAATTGAACTCTTGTTCACAGAAGCAAAACTGGATGTAAAGCCTGTAGCATGTTTATGAGACCACGCAGAACATATTCAAAGCTCCTCCTTCCCTGTCTCCTTCCTCTCCTCCTCACACATGATTCAGGAGGAGAAAACAATACTCCACCTCAGAAGTTGTTGGAAGGACAGAAACTTTAAAAGGAAAATGTGTATGTACTTGGAACCATGGAATAAAATCTGTCTCAGACTCACCATCAAGCTGCAGCCTAGGACTATCCCACTTTGCCAGATAAGCCACAATTTTCAATCCCATCTCTCTGGACTCTGGATAAGACTTCACCTTCAAGCTCTCCCTAATAGTCAATGAAGAGACACCATCTCCAAAGTTCTAATGTCTAAACAAAGGAGACTAATACCAGTGTTTACTTCCATCCACTGACTGCCAGTGACACCCTAAACATCTGCTAGGTTGTTGAGCTGATGAGCAGTTAGAAAAAGGTAGCTTCCTTAACAATGAAAAGCGGTCATTTATCTTCAATTATAATATTTAATGTGAACGCATGTAAAAATAATACAATTAATGTTTTCAGAAGGCAAGATTCCTGTCAATATCTGAGTATCAAAATAGTCTCCAGCCTTACCCATGGGCAGAACACTGGAGGAGAACTGTGCTGCCAGCAGCTCCACCTTTGCATAATGCCAATGTGTATAAACATGCTCTGAGAGGCAACACAGAGGTCCATGACCAATCCCAGAGGTTCTCAGATGCAGAGGTGTTTGGGGATTGCAGGTCTGCTACATGAGATCCTCTTGGCCTATTTGAAAACAACAGCAGATAGTGCAGACATTTCTTGCCAAGCATTTCTGTTTGGTTTGCCAGCTATTCGTACACTTACTGGAAGGTGCACACCATTACGCACATCCTCATATCCTCTATATTCCCACCTACCTTTCCTGTATTGCAAGCTGCCCAAAGCTGGTCTTTGGTTTGTCTCAGCCAGGCCCCTTTCCCTCTCCTCTTTGACCTGGGACATCCTCCAAGCTGGTACAGGGCAACTGGCTGGCATTTCTCCTTGATGTAGGAAAACTGAAAATGGACCACAGGAGACAGGTTAACACAAACAACAGGAAAGAGATTATGGGGTTTTTAACTCAATTTTAACCTTGTAAGAAATTCAGGTTCCTGCTATCTTCAGTAAGTCAACAGGAATTTCTAGAGAAGTAGAGTGATAAGTGGTTCTGGAAGCTTTTCTTAGGAAAGACACTTAAGCCTTGCACCAGACAAAGCATCTCTAATCTGCCACCATATGAAAATATTTCTCATCCTACAAAACCCAGGAAAAATACTTAGCACTGGGGATGGCTCAGAGAAATAAGATTTTCATTGTGAAAATGAAATTGCAGCATTCTGAAATGAGTTTCTGCTCTGAATTAGATTGTTTATAAAGAATGTTAAAATCTATGGAAAGAAGAATGCCTCAGTTAAAAATGGGAAATGCCAGCTTAAAATGTTGGCATTTTCAATACAAATGAAAGTATTCCATTTGCTGAAAGAAAATCAATTTGAACCCGACAAATGGATGATGTGTTCCTGTGACTTACTCATTTTTGAAACGTTGGCTCCAATTTTTCCCTTTCTGTTTTCATCATCAGATTTGTGTCTTAAATAATGGAAATTAATATTTGGTGAGAGAAATTATTTACCTATGTTATAAATTCATGTTTTCTGCAGGGAATTGTCCTGTGTCAGTAACTTCAAGAAGCCTTGACCACAGCATGTGAGACATGCTTGGTGTGTACATGCACGCCTCCACACCAGTGCACCCCCTTCTTTCCTGGAGAACCCATATAAAATCACCAGTTCTTAGAGGAACTGGCTTTAGCTTCCATTGTGTCATGCTCCCAACAGGGTCTCTCCACCTCACTGCAGAAGATTTACTGCCTGTATTAAGCTTTGTTACCCTGCAGTATGTATGCACTTACAAAGTTAATTCTGGCTACTGAGATACTACTGGAGCCCCAATTTGAGCATGGGAAATATAGCTGGAATTGGAAATACTTTTGAAACCACAGTGAACTCTTGAAGCGTGCCTACTGTTTCTGTAAATTGCATCTGCCTGGGAGATGTAACACTATATGCTTTGGGATTTGTTTTATTTGGCTTGTTGTTCATGTAAGGCTAAGACCATAAGCAAAATAAAATCTAAGTAACTGTAAAGTTCAACTGTGAAATAAAAACCAAAGGAGAAACATTTCTTTCTCTTAGTCTGCAAGTGGAGGATTATTGCAATCAAGATAATTATTTTCCTAACTTCTTGATTGCTCTTTGGAAAAAGCTAGCAAGCACAGCCTTCCCAAGATACAAACTGTCTCCTGCCCCCAGAAAAAAAATAAAAATAAAAGAAAGAACCCCCCTTTCCTCTAAACACAAAAGCTACAGGAAGCACCTTGAATTCAGATTTGTCCCCAGTTTTTTCAAAAAAGATTTCATCAATTTAAATTCCCTTCATGTCCCTCAATAGTTAGCTTTCTCCTGTTCGCACAAGCTACCCCCTCGCCATTAGCATGATGTGAGTATTTTTCAGATGTCAGCCTTTACCTTGAGTCACCGCACTGCTAAAGCATCTTGACTGTGGCATTGGGTGCAGAACACAGAGTGATTTGATTAGGTTCCCTTTTAAAAATCTGATATGGGCAACGGGTTTTATATTATCTCATAATGCGAAAACAAAATGAAAGCCTGAAATTAATAGGCTATGGAGAATTGCATCAGCTGCATGAGAGACAGGCTAGCACTGCAGTGTGCTATATTTAACCTTCAGACTCTGGAAGCGTAAGAGCATGCTGACCACAAAGAGCAGGGCTAATAGTTGTTTTCAGGCTGGTGTTTATCAACAAGGCTCACAGTGTTTCGGCACAATAGTTTATAATACATCAAAGGTTTAAGTTGAGTGAATGGATTAGCGAACCAGGAAGTAGGTGAGAATAGCCTGGAGTCTTATGGCAAGACAGCAAAAATGCTTAGTGTGTGCCTGTTTTCCTCCTCCAGACTGACGGGCTGTGCTCCCAAGTAGTGTCAGCTCCAAGATGCAGTGTGTCTCAAACGCACATCCCAGGGGTGACAGAAGAACACTTCACTTTTTTGAAATGCAGCACCTGAGCAGAAAGTGATACAAGTCTGTCAAGTGCCATGAGAAGGCAGAACACCGTAGAGGAGATCATGTGGATTATTGTCAATACTGTCCCAAACACGTAACGTGCTACTCACCACTGAACAGACACCACGTTGTGAAGCTGCAACAAAGAAAAAATAACGAAGCCACAGAAGTCCCACAGAAGACCCACAGAAGTCATTTAGTGCTGTGATGCACATATGATGGGTCTTGGAACAGGGAGTGCAGCATGAATAGCAAAGTAACATTAACAAAACAAAACTAACAAGTTGTACTAAAAATAGACTTTCTTAGGTCACATCAGCAAGAGAGACCATGCCAAAGGTCACTGATGAAGCATATCTCTCTATACAAGATAACTTCAGAAGTTCATGGATGTAGCTTTGGTACAAATTACAAGATGGGTCCCAGGCAGTGTGTCCCTTGTCAGTGCTGGGGACCTAAGAATGATTAATAAAGACTGATCATTCCTGCTTTACACTGCTTAAATTTTCAGACCAAAGCCATCTTTCTAGGTTACATACTGCTATACGTATTGATTAATTCAAGTTTTCTCACTCAACCTCCTGACATGATAAAAAAGGTTCATCAGTCTGAAAAATCTTTTCATGAAAAGCAAAACACTCAACTTACAAATTCCACAGTATCTGGAGCGTCACATTTGGTAATTGACGTCACAGAATCTTAAAATCACGGAATCGCACAGGCTGAAAGGAAGCTTGGAAGTCATCTGGTCCAGCTCTCCCATGCAAACCAGGGCTAGCTCCAAAGTAGACCAGGTTGCTTGGGGTCTTGGCCAGCCAAGGTCCTCCAAGGATAAAGTTTCTCTGGGCAACCTGTGCCAGTGCTTTACCACTATTGCTGTAAAGATTTTCTTTTCTCCTTAATGCAACTAATATCTGTTGCCCATTGTCTTTCACAGAACATCTCCACAAAGAGTCTGGTTTCGGTGCATCATCTGATCAGGTAGTTGTAGACACTAAATAAGATCCCCCTGAGCCTTCTCTTCTCCAGGCTAAACAGTCTCAGCTCTCACATCCTCTCCTCACATGTAAGATGCTCCAGCCCCTTCATCATCTTTATGGCCCCTCACTGGACTCACTCCAGTGTCTTCTTGTACTGGGGAGCCCAGCACTGGTTCCAGCACTCCAGATGTGTCTCACCAGGGCTGAGCAGAGAAGAAAAATCACCTCCCTTGACCTGCTGGCAATGCTCTTGCTGATACAACTCAGTACACAGAAGCTGTCAGGCCACATTGCTGACTCCTGTTCTGTTTGCGGTCCCTCAGGTCCTTCTCTGCAGAGCTGTTTCCCAGCTGGTCAGCAGGGACGTTCGTCCTTGCTGAGCTTCATGAGGTTCCTGTCAGCCCGTTTCTCCAGCCTCTCCCGGTCCCTCTGAATGACAGACCTGCCCTGCAGCCTGTCGACTGCTCCTGTCAGTCAGGCAAACCACATATTTGTGCTCATTCCCAGAAAAAAAATCCCAATCTGAGACCAGATCCTGAGAAAAAAAATGAAGCAAACAAAAAAAACCCCACCAAACATCTCCCACACTTGTGCATCACCTGAAAAGACATTCCTGGAAGAAAAGTCTCTGTACAAAAGGGGTACATCCAGAAATTACCCTATGTGCACAATGATTCGAATCCGATGCCACCACCTGAAGATCTCTCAAGACCTTCAGTTGTCACCACTAGCAAAGAGTGGGAAGACGTGCTGAAATAGGACTAAGTGCTGAGCACTGGCTTCTCCTGTGTCATTCCCTTGTCTCCTGAGTGTTGGTTCAGCTGGGACAGGGAACAGCCTGCACCCGTGTGTGAACCCTGTGTCCCCACCTTGCTGCCCACTGGTATTTCTCTGTAGGTCTGTGCTAAGATCCTGTGCAGGCTGCAATGTAAGAGAGCTACTGAGCACTATTTCTATACATCCAGGAGAGTTGTACTTTGTGAATACTGATTTCTCTCTCATTGCATTTCTCTTTTCTTTTCCTAAGGTATATCTGAGCGAATTCACTTTCCTGACAAATTGCTCTCAGCCATTCAGCATTAAAAGTGGTATCTTTTAGGTGACAATCAGCATATTTTTCCAAATGAATCAAACAATCAAAATAATATAAAAAAGAAAGTATTTTTTACTTACAGTACATTTGCAGGTGAAGTGGGGGGTAGACATTAGAAATACTGAAGAGTATGAATGTTAACAATACCCGATTTTGCATTGCTGGCAGAATATTTATACTTAGGGGAAAAAACGAACATTTTTCAGCATAACCATACTGTGATTGTGATTCAATGAAACCAGGAAAGCCATGGAACAGGGAGATAATGCTGGTTTAATCTATGACTAGCAGAGACTGATTTCCATTGAGAGTACAGGCAGGAAAAATGCTAATGTAATTACTTTCCTTTGGAACACTACAGTCTAAGTGAAATAGCATATCTTTATTTTCCATAGTATTTTTGTGTACAACAGTTGATAATGTCAGAAAGCAAAATATTTGGATTGTAGGAATATGCAGATTTTATTTTATGATACAGGAGAAACCCTGCATAATGCAGAAAACTCTTTTCTACATACTGTACTTCTGGAGCTAAGGTCTGACCACCTGCAAAACATTATTTGCTTGTCCCTTGCGATTTAAACACTGACCTGTGTAAGGTCTATTATAATTCTGAGGCTCTTAATCGTGTTCCCATTTCCTACAGAAGACACAGATTTATGGGAGGAACAAATATTGTAAGAAGCAACAGCCTTAGATCAATTATTTTAACAAACTATAAATTAATTGTCATCATTTTTTTATAGTTTAGAGGTCACAAGAGAGATCTGATCACAGAATCAATCAGGTTGGAAGAGACCTCTGGGATCATCAAGTCCAACTATGATGAGTTAGTATGATTTGCTGCATAGCACAGGCCACAGCTCACAACCTAAAGCTGGCTTACACACCACAATTAGTTACATACCAAAATAAAAAGTGCCCTGAATTTCCACTGGTGGTAGTCAGTGTCTTTTAATAGAGGCAGACTTTGCAGGATTGCTTAGAAAAAAAAGATCTGACAAAATATCAGAATTTGGGAATTTGTTGAGATTAGGTGCTCCATGGCAATGATGTGATAGCAGCTGAGAAGTGCTGAAGCTGCCAGGGCCACCTGGCTCCCTGTCTCACCACCATCTTTCAGGCCTTGCAAAATTTTTGGGTATTTTCTCAGCTACATAGAGCAGTCTTCTCAAGCCCTGACAGCAGCTGACACTGGGGCTGGCAATGGCACTGGCAATCATCAGGCCCATTTCAGGAATAGCCTCCAGATATATAGAAATTTCAAGCTCTCCTGCAGTCCTCCAAGTCATCCAGGAATCCTAGTCATGGTTTCAAAGATAACTGAAGCCAAAGTGAAATCAATTGGATTTTGGAGTCCCTAATTTTCTATATTTAGAGTTTTGAGCAATCAAGATCAATGCACATGTGAATGTGAACAGACTAATACAAATAATTTACATTTGAAAACATCTTTTCAGCAGAAAAAATTCAAAGCACAGGTATTTTATCTTGGTGAGATCTTCATGAGAACAAACATCATAAGTCACCTGTAAGACTGCTGGGCTTGCAAGAAAATATTAACTGACTTTTCTAGCAGAGCACAATTTTCTGATTCTAATAAGTTTCATGCAATCTGTTGGCGTAGAAGGACGCTTCACTTTACAAAGGCTCATTTGCATGCACTGGCTCATTATTTTACAGCTGCTGAGGCCTCCAACATTTTACTTACTGTATCAAAGAAAGATTCAGTCCTTGAAAAGGCTTTCACTAGGTCTGTAAAAAGAAATATCCTCAGGCACACACCTTTTTGAAATAAAGGGAGAAGCATACCACATGATCTGCCTTGGATAAAGGCAGATGGAGGTCTTAGTTAAATTTTCAAAGTGCTGATAGTAAGAAACTTCTAGAAAAAAAACCCTTTTGTTTAAAGCACTGCATCCCATAGATTAAATAATGAAATACATGTTCTGTCTGTCTTCCTCATTGGTAAATGATTCTAAACCTCAAAACAATGTTTTGGCCAAAAAAAAAAATTAATATAGGATTTCACTGGCAATTAACCTTCAAATGATGTATCTACATCAGTTGATCTCGTAAGACAGGGTGAATTAGAAAAGCTAAAATATGTCTTCTGTAGCAGACTGTTGTTTAAGTAATTCCTCCCAAGTCTTAGTGTAATGGGTTCAGTCTGGTAATGGCTCCTTCTGGATCAACACTCAAAGCTAAATAATGCAACTGATTGATTTACATGTGGTCCCTGAGCAGTATCAAGTGGTGATGAAGCAGATGCTTTGAGGGTGGGGCAAGAGGATGCTTGAGCTAACAACGTGGGAAAACAAAATCTGGGACCTGCCAAAGTCAGGGTCCCTGACTTTGACTTAGGACTGTATGAACTTTGGCTTGGGACTGCATAGGACAACAAGCAGGAAGTTGGGCTCTTTCCCAAAAGGGTGGGTGGGTGGCACCAAGGGCTAGATGTGGCAGAGCCACCCCTGTGGCTCACAGGTGTCAGCATCTGGGCTGGAGGCAGGACTGCCAGGCTTGCATGGGAGGAAGAGGTGGTGGAGAGGGGAGCGGTGGAGTACCTGCCCCGGAACACACTCACACAGCAGACACCCACGCACACACAATACTATATTTCTAGGAACAATGACTTCAGGAATGCGATCCTTGAAGAAAAGTAACTGAGTTGCATTCCCTCTCCCTTTCCTTTAATTTTTCCTTGCTTTCTATATATTTCCTCTGACTGGTCTCCTCCCTGGAGAAAAAAGTTCACTTCCCTCACAAAGGCTTTTTAAAACATGAATGGCATCTCTGTACAAAATAGAGGCCACAGATGTGCTTCTCCAATGTAGGTAGATTAGGGTACGGCAACCGGAAAAGCTCGGGCTGTAACGGAAAGGTAGGCGTGGCAAAAGGAGCAGGAAGTGCAAGTATCACGCGAGTTCGTATGAGACAAGGCGACTATATAAGGCTGTTGCACAGTTAAATAAACGCCATTTGTTGCATCCTCACACTGGTGTCAGTGCTCAATGGCCCTGGGGTGCGGATAGCCTCAGGCCAGCCAGCAACCAAACGGAGCTTGCCGCAGACAAGCGGCAACACTCCAAGGCTTTTAACCCCTTGGAGCAAAGGGGAGCAGTGTTTACCTCCTACACAAAGCTTTTTCTGGATTGATGCTTTCAATACATTTGAGTCTCAGATGAAACGCAGTAAGGCTTATTGCATCTTTTAAGGTAAAAGCCAATATTGAATTATAAAAGAAATAAAAATTACCCACTCAAAAATGATGGCTCCCAATGTATTTAGATAATTGTGCTTTTCATTTACCAAAGTTCAAATTTTAGCAGTGGTATTTGACAGTTTACATATTTTCTTGTATGATGAAATTCCTTCACTGTTCTATTTTTTCCTTAATATAGGCCAATTCTGAAAAAACACTTGGAGTTCATATTGTGTTATGAAACAACAAGAGGACTGACTCCGTAGTAACCTGCTGTGTTTATTACCCCTATAACATAACACGTGGGTGAAACACCAACAGAGCATGAAGGCACGTGGAAAGAAAAGGCTTTCTGGAACAGTCTGCAAGGATCACTCTGAGCCAAGGCACCAGGATGTGGTACAGTCCCAACTATGTTGCCAGGTGGAGCAGTGTCTGGACCAATCCAACTACCAAACCACTCCCAGCTTTTACCTACTTATTTCTTCCATTCTCAAAGAAAATTTTGGGGGGTAATACAGCATGCAGACCATGGCCAATGAGGAGAACAGGGTCCTGGAGTGAACTGAGGAGCAATCCAAACCAACAGTCTAAACATAGCCAATGGTTGCAACACTGACACAAATTTGGCATTGAATGAAGTAATTCACTTTGAAATTCTGGAATATCTTTCTGAGCATGAACTGTGACAGGGCTGGTGAAGATCCACATATGACTGTTTCAAGCATGGTCTGAAGGTTTTCTGGTTTCTGTCTTGCATCTCAGACCAGCTTTCACATGAAGTATCCTGGCTTATGCCCCAGCTCATGGCTAAATAGGCATAGATCATTTATTATAAAACAGTAAATACAGCTTCCACCAAAGTCCTAGCAGAGCATGGACAGTAATAGATCCTCTCCTCCTCCCCTTTCCTCAATTGAAGCTTCAACCTAAGGCTGAAAAATCTGCAAAATTACTTCTGGAGGAATTTAATTTCCCTGTTCACTAGTTCTACTTGTATTAATTAAAAGCAAATTCTCGGTCACATCTTATTTGACTGGGAGAAAATACCTTAGCATACAAACCTTTCTGAATAAAATAACCTTTCTGCTTTGGATAAGTTCCTTCTCCAAAAACTCCAGTTAAATTATCTAGCTATTCACATTTAATGAGACCATCCCATTAGTATATAGGCATCAGTCAAAAACCTAAAATCCAAAATAAATTCTGTTTATTTTACCTCATCCTGAGTTTAGCGGGATTCATGTATGTTCCAAGGAAATCTGATCATCCCTGCCTGAAATTTGACTGTATGGGAATACTATTTTAAGTGGATCCTTTGTTCCTTGCCTTAAAGACACCTTTGAATTGCATTTTAATTTCTGACTGCAGAGAATGACAATGTCATGGGACACCTGGGATTTTCCTCCTGGTCAGTCTCAGGAGTCCTAACAAGGGAAGAGAGGATCTTACATGGAATACAAACCCGGATTTATCATTGTGAAAAATTTCAGTTTTACATGTTCATTTCTGGCTGTCCCTTTCAGGAGGAATTCTATTTCATGAGAAAGGACTGGCCATTTTAACACGATCTCTTAAAACAAACGCTGTAATATCCCAGACAGGGTCAGTCAGACTATTCCTTTTATAAAAAATAGTTTTTACTAAAGTTGGCAGTAGGACAGTACATTTGTGTAATCACAAATTGAATCTCTCCTTCTCAAACAGAACACAATATCTGAGTAGCAAAAATCTAGAAGATCTATACAGTTAATTCAGATTTTGCTAAAAAGCCTCTAAATTTGCAAGCGTTACAGAAGCACTTAGTGGCAAGTGTGGAAGTTACTTTTCATTGCAGGACTTGCTTAACAAAAATCATAAGCACAGGCAGCCTTTCAGATGCAGACTGGAAGCCTATCAGAAGGTATACAAACCAGAGAGGTGTACTGAGCTTCTTATCATTAATATGGTCACGGTGATCACTGTATTTTTTTAATCTCATCTTTCTACTACAACAATACGTTTTCACACAACTGGGCCCATGGCATGGGCAGATTCATAGCCCTGGCTAGGTCCCTATCATTACACCTCTCTCCCAAGTTGGCAAAAATCAGTACGTTTCATGATCTGTGTCCTTGTATCCCTGTTTGTCTCTTGCTGTAATAGTTAAGTTTCCACAATTGGTAACACGTCTTAACAAGTTTTATTGGAAACTTTTCTGGTCATGTAACCTCTGGTGGGAAGTACCAACAACCCCATGCAGCGCTACAGTCTGGGGGAAGAGTGGTTAGAAAGCGGCCCAGCAGAAAGAGACCCGGGGGTGCTGATCGACAGCCGGCTAAACATGAGCCAGCAGTGTGCCCAGGTGGCCAAGAAGGCCAATGGCATCCTGGCCTCTATTAGGAATAGTGTAGCCAGCCGGTCTAGGGAAGTGATCGTCCCTCTGTACTCAGCACTGGTGAGGCTGCACCTTGAATACTGCGTCCAGTTCTGGGCCCCGCACTTCAAGAAAGATGTTGAGGTGTTGGAGCGAGTCCAGAGGAGGGCGACCAAGCTGGTGAAGGGTCTGGAGGGTCTGACCTACGAGGAACAGCTGAGGGAGCTGGGGTTGTTTAGCCTGGAGAAGAGGAGGCTCAGAGGTGACCTTATTGCAGTCTACAACTACCTGAAGGGAGGTTGTAGTGAAGTGGGAGTTGGCCTCTTCTCCCGGGCAACTAGCAATAGGACAAGAGGACATAGCCTCAAGTTTCACCAGGGGAGGTTCAGGTTGGACATTAGGAAGAATTTCTTCTCAGAAAGGGTCATTAGACATTGGAATGGGCTGCCCAGGGAGGTGGTGGAGTCACCATCTCTGGATGTGTTTAAGAAAAGAGTGGACATGGCACTCAGTGCCATGGTCTAGTTGACATGGTGGTGTCAGGGCAATGGTTGGACTCGATGATCCCTGAGGTCTCTTCCAACCTGGTTGATTCTGTGATTCTGTGGGTTTAGTCCGCTTTGCTCCCTGCAAGAGTACTTTTGGGGCATTCAGAGGTATTCTGTCCACAGCTGAGTGTTCAAGATGTCAATGCCCTGAGCAGAAGGGATGCTGTCCCATACTGTGTGGATTGTAGTTGCTCTCAGATTCTGTGGATTTGCATATCCTGCCGAACAACTATTACCATAAACTCGACATGGCTGGTGAACTTTTATTATGGCAGCATGTTCAACTTGTAGAAAGGCTGCCTTTGTAGTTAAATGGCTGGGATTCTTGTTAAAGACATCTGTCTTACTGCGAATGCCTTTCTTCCCTCCAGGACAACACTGACAGAGTCTTTGAACATTTATTATCCAATAAGTGAGTTACTATCATAAAATATTGTGGAAATTATTGATTGAAGAAAACTAAATCATTCTTAACATATAGTCAAGAGCTCAGTACAGCAAAAACAATTTAATAAACATGAACTGACAGAAGCGATAATATACATTATATCAATTCTTCAGTAGATACTGATCGCAAAGGTTATCAGCTTGAAATGTTCTTGTGTTTATAATACACCAGGACTGCAGTAGTCTCTGAGACAAGTACAGCTGAATAATCCAAGCTGACATCTGTCTGGGTGCACTATAACAACTCGTTCCTTAAATTCCTAGATGCTGGTCTAAGATGTTTATTCACATCCATGAGCAATGAATGAACAATTCCTTCCCAAGACAGGTGTCCATTAGCAAAATGGCATGCCTCATTTGGCCTTAAGCATGGGTGACAGCTAATAAAAGCATATGAACATGTGTTATGCATATATATGCCATAAGGCATAATCCTCTTTACTCCATGCAGAAATATTTCCTATTGCCCTGATTATTGTGAGTGCTGGAAAGTATTTCACCATGGATAGTTATGTCCATAACATCTGTGTCCAGGCTGGAAACAAGCAAATATTGCAGAGTACTGTTCACAGACGTCCATTATGAGGTTATTCAGTTCCTGCTGTCTATTGACAATACGAGCCATATAAAGATAATTCACCGACACACGTTGCTTTCCTGCCAGCTCTCGCAGTATCTTCTGCTGGTCCCTGGCACTGAGCTAGGACCGACAAGTGTCACAGACAAAGGTTGATGCCCCTTCCTGGTGCAAAGCTATAATCCAGGAAGCAAAAATTGTTTCCCTGGGCTACTTTCTGAAGCAAGTCACAAATGGAGCATCTATGCAGTAAACCACCAAGTAGGTTTTAGCATTTGTGTCCAAGTTCTTTCCCAATGCTGTGAAAAGAGATGTGCAAACACCTTGTAATATGCTCCCTGATAGGAAGGATACACTTCATTTTAAATCTTTTATGTGACACTATGTTTCACCAAATGGATCATAAAAATTTAAATTACTTAAGAGGAGGAGAGAAGACATGCAAGTGCTACAAAGCTTACTAAGAGCTTGTACAAATGTGACTCTGCAGCAGACTTTTCACTTAGGCAATTGCATTCTGTCTCCCAAAGAAGAGCTCTTCTACCTCAGAAATGCTCCAGCAGTGGACACTGATTTCAGCAGCATCTCTGCAATACAGCTAACTGTGATGAACGTGTCAAAGCTGATATCCCCATTGTATCTGAAAGCAAGTTGTCTCAAAGCAGCAACTGCAGAGCTCCTGTTTTCCATTACAAAGCAAGGAACACAGTTTATCTAAAGCAATACAGTATTTTCTTCCCAGCTGGCCAAATTAACAAGCCTATGGGAGTGTCTATCTTAGATGCTTTGACAGTAAAGAATTACTATTACTGTAAGACACAGGCTCAGTAAGAAAAGCATAAGAAAATGTTCTTCATATCATGAAGTTGTTTTCTGCATTTGACAGCCCATGTTAACAGCCTCTCTCTCTCAGCTGTTAGATTTTCTAACAGTCACCTTCAAACTTTCTCCAAATATGTCCTCAAAATTATGAAGAAGTCCCCTTAGTCAGTCATGAACACTTCGCAGCATTGACTTCCCACAAGCTCTCCATAGATGAATGACTACAGAAAATAAATATATTGGCCATGACTATGCAGTGTTCATTATGATCAATATTCTTTCACAACTTCATCATGCTCCTTATCTATATGCAACACTATTGCATATTACACTGTGATTGTACATGCAGATCATCATTGCCTTCTGGGTTTGTGTGCAGCACTTTTAGCAAAATGATAAATTAACTCCCAAAGTCTTGCCAGATGAGGATTCAATAGTAGGGTGCTGCAGCTTGTATGGCTGTTGGAGACACTAAGAGGCAGCTGATGACCAGCTCCTCCTTGACAAGCATGTAAAGGTCAGTGCTTCACAGCTCTTGAGCATATTGTAGACCTTATTCCTTGTGCTATCTCAGCTGTGGTCTTTTCTTTGGCATCTTGGTGTTCTTATTTCTCTCATTCTTCATTGCCATTTTGGCTTCCTGATCCTTTGCGTAGCTTCCAGCCATCTTTCTACCCTGCTGTGCGTATCACTACCTATCTTGATGCCTTGATCTCAGCCTACAACCTTGGACAATAAAGGAAAAGGGGGAACTGAGAAGTTATTTGCATTCACTTAGTAGAAGTGAAAGGGGAAAGGCTGAGAGGAAACTCACAAGTAAATACTCACAGAGAGACCAGGACTAGCCATTATCTTGGAAGCAGAGGCCACTCTGGTCATGGTGACAACAGGGAGGTCACTGAAGAAGAAGCAGCACCAAGAGGTGCTCTCAGGAAGCTCCTCTGTCTGCAGCCAAAACGTGCACAGGAGGGTGAGTTGTGGTGCCTGGAGCAGACCATGTGTGGCACGAGGAGCTGGTGATTCTGGTCTCCCAGGTCCTCACCAGCATGGAGGGCAGAGCCAAGTAGGGGGACCCAGCCATGTAGAGAGTCTAGTGCACGAAAACTTCAGAGCAGACTCCCTCTTTCCAAGAGGTCATGCAGATATATTTGTATATTTCCCTGAAAATGAGGCACAGACCAGTCCAGAAGTGTATTTGTTCAGAGCACAGAAAGTATAATTACCAGTGTTGTGATCTGGAAGGCTTTCAAAACCATTCTCCTAGCTGGAGGCAGATGCCGCAAGCCACAGGGTTTAATAAAACAGTCCTGACCCAAGGTTTATGGCACTAAACTGCACACTTGAGGCCAGATTAGTAAAAACAGATGGGCAAAATATAAAGCTACATAGACTAATTGGGCGCCCTGTTGGTGGACACTTCCTGTAATCAGGGGAGTTTTGAATGACATATGTTTATCTTTTCCCTCTCCTTGGGATACTCTTTCATTATACGCAGTAATGAGACACCTGGCCCCTGATCGCTGGGTTGAAAACCCTTGCGAGGATTTTCACCTGCTGTGTGCAAGCTTTTCTATTGGTAAAGCATAGATGCTCTACCCTGACCACTCCCTGGGGCCCAAGAGAGGACTGGCCGTCTGGAAGCCAGTGTGATTGGAATCATTAGCATTTGGGGGACATCTCTGCCTTGGCTGAGAAAGGCAGCTGGAGGTAACTTTTTAGCCAGGGAGGAAAGGCAGAGTGGGAAAAGAAAGAAATGAAGTGGAAATAACTTCAGACACATCACAGACAGTCTGGTTAGAGGCACAGAAGCAGTGACCAATGGGGTTCACAAGACTTCAGCTATCACCCTTGTTCGGAGGTGAGAATCCAGCCTCGTGCCCTCCAACCATTTGGGTGGCCCACCACTACTTGGGGCAGCCATAGCACTGAGCCAAACCCACACAGAAATCCACAGCAGAGCTCTTCCTCCAAGAAGGCTGGGGCACTGAACCCTTTGGATGGAGGTTTTTAGTTTCTTAGTGATTCCCAGACCTTTCTGTTCATAGGCCCTGTTCAAGCAAGGGACCCCGTGATGGACATTTGCAAAACTGAGTGGCCATTTCCAACACCTTAAAGGTCATTTCTCTCTTCCTGTGGTGCAACCTCCATCTCATCATGCATCTAATGGTTTTGTATGGCTGGAAGTGCAAGACAAGTTCATTGATGCCCCTGTCCAGTTCCTTCTACTTTACATACATGTTCATTTCACCTGGTGGACGCAAGATCCTGACACCTGCCTTGGGATGTGTGTCAAAGCTGGAGCAGGGCAGGTCTGTATCAGTTCCCACCCTCAAACATCAATGGGATTGCTTGTATAAGGCTCCAGAGTGGACTGGCTCTGGCCACAAAGGCTAAACAAATCTCAAGACTAGCATCGGAGACAGGCACTGAGTAATCATGTTCCTACCTGTATAAACTGGAATCAAAAGTGAGTTATTCAGTCAGTGGAAATAAATGGATTTTTCCAGCTGGTGTGGCTGACTTGTACTGTGTATATCACATTTCTATATCTTCCTTCCACCAACCAGCTCCCCTTTCAATAATCAAGCTCTATAGCTATAACAATTCCACTGACTGGAAACAAATGTGTGTTCACAACATGCACCAAGAGATAAATCCTGATACAGCACCAGGAACACATTCCGTGCATTACATGTGCCAAAAGAGTAGGATTTATTTGGGTCACTTATGCTCCACTGGAGTGGAAAAAGGAAAAAAAATATAGGCCTTGCTATAATGAATTGTACTCTCTGAGTCCTGCAGAGAATAATCTCTATGCATTGCTTAACAGGGATTGCCATACATCAAGGCAGTAAGGGGTGGCTTTTTAGGACAGGTCTGTTCTGGACCCACAGCCTTGCGTACCTTACCTCCTTCAGGCTCTGACCAGTACCCACCCAGACCCCTGCTCCCTGTGCTGCTCAACCCTGCAGCAGCCCCTCGTACAACCACGGCCAGGACACTCCCCGTGCCTCACAGGAGCACCTCCTCCAGCCTGTCATGCCCTGTCCCACATGAAAGACCTTCTTTCAGCTCTCTGCCCTTTCTGGACAGGCCACTCTGAGAGAGTTCAGTTTTGCACAAGTTATTGTTCATCTTGCAAAAATGCCCAGAGCCTGTGGAGTGACCATTGTCCCGTTCGGCTGTGCAGCCACAGAGCCACACTTTCTTGTGATCTAAAGAGAGCAACAAGGAGAGAAAAGGGCAGAGGAAGGGGAGCACAGCAGGCCAAAGCTACAGCTGAGACCAGAGATGGATTCAAAGCCATCACCATCCCCTTCTACAAAGGAAGAGAGACTAAATTATAAACTTCTGTGAGTTGCTGCCTCCTTCTCTGTCTATCCCTAAGGCTGTGAGCTATCAGAGCAGAAAGCACACCTTCCTCTGTGTTAAGAAAACAGCTAGCACATTGCAGCTAGTGCTACAACTACAGGGTAACCCGATATACATCTGCAGGCACCTGGTTGGTATTTCATAGCTGCTCTAAATAAACAGCTTGTCTATCTATACTCTTATGCACCACTATGGTTTCTTTCTTTATCGCACTTAAAATTTATTTGCACTGGGGAGTGGAGG
Source organism: Nyctibius grandis (assembly GCF_013368605.1). Classification (NCBI taxonomy): domain Eukaryota; kingdom Metazoa; phylum Chordata; class Aves; order Nyctibiiformes; family Nyctibiidae; genus Nyctibius; species Nyctibius grandis. The sequence continues at coordinate 111,307,023 of NC_090659.1, forward strand.
TTGAGGGAGAAGAAGAGAGCAGGAAAAAAAAAGGCCAAAGTTGTGTATTTGTGTTTTACCATCAATCAGAATAAACCTGTGAGGTTGTCATGGGCTGCCTGTCCCCACACCAGGAGAAGGGGCAGCAAGTTCACCTCGTCTCTGATGGGAACTCTTACTACCTCACACTTTCCTCAGGAGACACTGAATGGGGCCAAAACAGCAACAAATTATCATGGAATGCAGAAATGCAGGTGGGGAGTTGTGTTCATGGAAAATTCAAACAGCTCTGTAGTGTTTGAAAGGGAAAATTAAATGTATTTTTCTGGATTACTATCAGTGTAATAATGCATGTACAGATCCAAAAGGATGTGATCTTTAGTCTTTCATTGTGAAGGTATTTTAGATAGGAAACACCACACTAGAGTGTAGATGTTTCCAGTTTTTGAATAAAAAACTGCAGACTTCCAGGACCATGCATTTCAAAAAACTTCAAGCTACACAGGAAGTCACCAATAATGTATTTGCCATTCCAGATATCTACTCTACATCTGTATCAAAGCAGGGAGGAAGAAAAAAGAACTGTTACACTGTGATTAGAACAGTCCACTCCTGGGAAGGGACAGTGCCTTTGAAAAAGTGAAGGAAATGGTCAACAGCTCCTGAGTGTCTGGTGACACTAAGCTTCCTCATCTTTCTGGGTTGCAGCATGTACATAGCACTGAGTTCCCATATTGTCTAACATAAGAAGTCCTGGGGAAGGATGGCTGGATACCTCATACCCCCCTAGGCACAGAGAGTTTTAAAACTCCTCAACTGATGAGCCAGCCCAGACCTAGTCTGGCTTGTTCTCCCTTCATCCCATCAGCCTCAGCGGTCTGTCCAAGAGAGATGAACTGGAGATACATGGGTATGCAGAAGTGAATGAGATTGGGAACTGTAAAAACTTTCCTTTTCTCTGTCATTTTCTCTAGAGAATGGAAGTGAGAAACCTATCTGAAAATGACATACTTTGAGAAGACATAGCACAGTATCCAGGCCACAGCATGGAGAAGGATAGGAGATGGCAGAGGATTAGCAAAGGAAGGGTGAAATATGCGATAGCACAGGACTTGGGGTGACCTCCTGGGTCACTGACTCTAGTTTCCAACAGTCCCTGGGGGCTACATCATGTAATCCCAATCTTTATGCAATCACACTCCATCCTGGAATGCTGAAGGATGCTCCTGTTGGAAAGAAAAGATGTCCCAGAGACCCCTTGCTCTTGTAGTCAGAAGCCCACCAATTATTCTGTGTGATCTTAATCATGGCCATGTAGATTGCTGTTTGTTCATACAGATCTTCTCTGCTCTTGTTTATCCTTCCCTCCTACTGCCCCTAAGAAATATCAGTCCTAAGATTGTTTTCCGAAAAAAACAGTGTCCCGTCTTTTTCTCATTCAAAAGTGGGGTGGTTTTTTTTTATTTTGCATGCTACTGATGTGTAATTGATGGGGCATGGATGATTAGGCCATGCTTTCCTTATTATTAAATGGAAGTGCTGTGGGTTTTTACTTTCTGGGAAGATATTTGAAAGCAAAATGTTGTAGGAGGAAGAGAGATGAACACAATGCGACACACAGCTTTGGGTGGGAAACGCAGTTGTGAGTATTTCACATGGAGGCATACATTGAACTGCAGCTCAGGTTCAAATACGTATAACATATACATGTTTACATATATATGCACTCCATAACCAACAGTTTTGGAGACACAATTAGGTAAACTGTTTAGAAACACAAGGGATCTGAAATGTTGTCATTTCTTTCTAAAGAGAATTGGAACTGAGCCTTAACATGGAATCTGCAAAACCACACAAAAGACAAACTGATTCACATTTTGTGGTTGTGTGTTCATCCCTAAGATGGTAAACATATTACCCAAAACAGTAAATGGTAAAATTAATTAAAGCAGATATTCTGAATATTTGTGGATGTCCTGATACTTCTGCCTTGCTGACATCAATAGGAAAGGGGGAGCATGAACCTGGAGCAGGGTACAACAGTGGCTCCAGTACAGCTGGCAGAATCCAGTTGCACTGCCGGAGCAGATGGCCCAAAATAAAGAAAAAGAGTTGTCAGCATCTTCAGATAGATAGATCTGACTAAGCAGACATTGACGGTTTTTTCACAAACCCCCTCCAACCACGTTAAAACTTATAAATATGCCACTGCTGAAGTAACTGCTCTGTTCTTTATTCAGTCCCAGGCACAATGGCTTTTATAGCAATCCAGATCTCTTCTCTAAGGCATTATGATGAATACAAAGAGCCAAGGACAGGCACAGGCTGGGAGGATATCTCTGAAGTTTTCCACGGACAACGTGTCTCCAGGCCTATATCCCACCATGCAGGTCTGCTCATAGCACGGTGTCTCCACAGGTTGGGGTAACTAAGAAGCATCGAAGTCATCAAGCAGAGCCCAAAAAGGAGTGATACGGCTACCATGCTTCGAGATCCTCCCAACAGAAAAGCAGAGCTTTCTCAGGTGAATTTGATAATAGGATCAATAGTGAAACACTGTAGTTTCTCTTCTGCCATATCCTCTGTGCATATATTACCTAGACAAATTACCCCAGAAACAGCAGACTAACACTGTTAATCAGGGTAGCATATTAAATATTCTTGATGCTTCTGAGGGGTGGGGGGAAGTCAAATGTAATTGTCCTGAGCAGAATATATTTCCATAACAATGAAATCTCACAATCAGTCTCCTGATCATTTCAGCAAAGGAAAAATTAGCATACCTCCAGATATTCTGGGTCAGTGGAGATACCATTATAACCTTCTGAATCTGCAAGAGCCATATCAAGCTGTATTGTTTTATGATGACTCTGTCACTGCAATGTGACAAAATGGCACGGCTTTTAGTTTAGACTGGTAGATGGGGATTAATCAAGCTGTTATCCTCGGTGTTGTATACCACCAGTGGAGGCTTTTAACTAACCAGCTGAGAGACTTATGAGTGTGGAAATTGGGTTTTTTGCATATTCATTAAGAAGAATTGTTCTCCCTTAGCAGAGCAATCTGCATGAGAGCAGAGGACCAAAACTTCCAGTGGAGTCAGGTGAACAGCCTGGTTACAAGTGAGCCACATCTCTGGCAGTGGGAATGAGAGTTTGAGTGCCCTGGGAAGATGGACTAGTCTGTAAATAAGAGGGGATTTTTCCCTGCAGACAAAATCCCTGCGGAGTTCAAAGGGACAGCAGGAAGCACTACATTTTCTCCTGAAGCCATGTAAAAATTAGGTAAAAATAAGAACGATGTACTATGTGCTCCCCTCAGCTGCGACATGAGAGACCATTACCTCTGCATCTGGAGAGAATAAATTTGAAAGAGGCAAAAAAACCTCAATATCATCTTTATCAATCTCCAGGTTAAAACATTGATATTCAGGGGAGAAACTTTAAGCAGTTGCTGGGAATTTGTGATTGGGTTTGGGGACAGAAGAAGGGGAGCCTGGGTCTCTAAAGGAGACAGCCTAGTAAACGCAAAGCCTGGACTTCTTAACCAACTGCCTGAGATGCCTTCATAATTGGCCAAGGAACAATCATCACCAAAGCACAGGTCAAACTATCATGAAGCACATGCCTGACACATCAGATGAGCTTTGCACCAAACCAGTTTGTGTCTCCACTACCCGTGGCTCCCAAGTGCTACCTCCTAGCACTGGCATGGGGGCCCGTTTTGTAGGGATCTAAAATTTGGCGAGATAAATGCCACTTTATCCTTAAGTCCAAAAATGAGCCTTGAGAACCTCAGACAATTGGACTTCTTGTGGTCTTTTTGCAGCCTCCTCTGATACACTGCGAAGCCGTGTGCTACACGTGCCTGTAGAACACGATGTTCCTGGGGTGAGGTGTAGACAGAAATAGATGCCCTGGACCAAACTCTGCATGCTATGTAGAAAATTGTTGAATTCAGAGATAATTGATGATGAAGACAAGTTTAGTGCATTTGGTAGGTTTATATTTTTATAAGTCATGGCTCAGACTGGGCCTTGAGAGACTATTCCTCAATGTCAATTCCCCTAGGAGTATAATTTCCAGAAATGTTTAATGACTAGTTAATAGCAGCTGCATAAAATATCTCTGATCATATTTTAATATTCCCAATGACAGAATTGTTCAGCACTCAAGTATTTTATGGTTATAAAAAATATATCACTCCTTTTTCAGACACCTGCCCTTAAAGCAAACCCTGGCCATGCAGCCTGACCCTCTCCTCCTGGCTGAAAATGCAGCCCGGATACAAGCTACACGAAGCAAAAGGAGGGAGGAAGATGCCTTGTCTGTTTGTAGGAGCTTACAGTGGCAAAACCTGTGACTGGCTTTTTAGACAGGCTGGAAAATCTTATCACTTAAGCATTTGCAAGTGGGCAGGTGAACACAAGATATAGGTAATGAAATTCCTTGCTTGAGGGCACCAGCTGATCACCTCTGGGGTGCAAGGCAAGAATTTAACTCCCCAACAGCTGCCTGAAGAGCCCAGAGCAGATGCTGACACATGTTACTGGAGTACTTGTTCTTTCCTTGAAACATAAGTTGCCCAAAGGTGGGATACAAGATCTGCAGGAGGTTTCCACACCCCAGATGCATCTGACCTCTCCCTCGGTAGCAGCCAAGGCCAAGACCACGGGTGTTACCAACATCACCTTTTCGGTTTATCTGAGCCTGTCAGAGGTACATGGATCTCCCCTTTGTGTCTGCCAGGGTTGCTGCTCTCCCAGCTCAGTCTGGCTGCCTTTTCCTTTGCTTTTGGTTGGGGAGCTAGATCCTGCTAGCACCTGCACCTGTGAGTTAACTTGCCTTGTGAGAGATGTGCACTAAGTTCACATGAACTGAGCCGTTTGCTTGTGGAGATGTGATAATACTGTTATGTCTTCAGGGCAAGAACTGCCTAATTTAGAAGGTCTCTTTTTTCTTTATCCAGATATCACGTGGAGTCAGCTGATGGCACCTCCCTGCTCCCAGGCTCGGAAAGGCTTGGATATCACTGCTGGCCACGTACCCCTTTTGTGCAGTGGCTGTTGGGGTCCACACTTGCTCATAGGGACATCTGTAACAATCCTAAACAGTCCTGGTCCTAAACAGGACTACCTGCAGGTCGAGCATGCTAGGATGTTTGCCGCCTTCAGGTGGAGGAAGGGAATTCATTAAAGCAATTCCCTTGCGAGTGAAAGGTGCATATGTGCATCCATACGTGCATGTGTGCATCCATACGTGCATATGCGTATGAAATAAAACATAAAAGAAGAGAAAATTTAAATGAGTTTTCAGACCATTAAAACGCAGTTTCTGGTAATCTGATTATCAGCCCAGTTGACTCAGATTCTCGGCTTCTGTAATTTATTGCTAGATTTAACAGCTGCCACTCTTATGATCAGGTTCCTGTGAGCTGGGGAAGAAAAGTACATTCTTAAAGCACTTTGCATTCCTAAAGGAGATTGAAGTAATCCTAGACCTTGTTACATTTCCATTTTTAACTGAATTAGCGAGCTTGTTAATATGTGCAGTAATTAGACTTTTCCTTGCAAATAGAAATGGTTCCAGAAGAAATCTTTTTTTATTATATCTATCCTCATCACTATCAGGAAACCATTTTCTCTACATTAATTACATGTGCATTTAAATTCCATTTTGAATGGTCTTAACTGGTCTGAGACCCGTGAAGCAAAGCTGCCTTTGAGGAGAAAGTACCCAAAAAAACTATTCAGTTCATTGCAGAGTTTTGATAGAGGAGAAAATTCCATCGAGGGTCTTGAGGGTTTATGCCTGTTCTTGCAAGAATTTTTATAGGATATTTATGTCTATTTGGAATTGATATTTTCTGAGGCTGTCTATAAAAGAACATTCCATGGCAACCTGGAGGTTTCAGTGTATCTGTTCTGGCTGCTTTCTAAAAGGGAACCATGTCTCTTTATAATTCTAGCATTTACAGTAAATCTGAGTTTATGTACAAAAGTATTGCTAAGTTTATTGATCAGGTATCAATAATTTCATTTTTACTAAAGGGAAATGCAGAACTCCCTGTATCTAAAGTATTTCTTTGTGCACTGTGTTTTTAGTACAAGAGGATTTACTTGTACTGTTCTTTTAAGTGAGGTGAGTGATTGATGTGACTGATGCAACTCATGTAATCCAGACTTCTTCCTTGCTGTGTTGCAGGAAGCAACAGGGCATAGAATCCTCTCCTTTCTGTATGTGGAGACGCTTGGTTAGTCAACTGCACAGGAAAGCTATTGTTTTATAGATTCTTATAGTACCTTGATCTATCATCCTTTTCTAACACCTGTCTGACAGCTTACATTTAATGAGCCTTACAAGGCAATACTGAAATGAGTATGGCTGCTGTCTCATCCTTTGAATAGCATCCAGACCACTATGAACAAGTGTTGTAGTTTAACCCCAGTAGGCAGCTAAGCCCCATGTAGCCACTCTCTAATTCCTCCTCAGTGGGATGGGGGACAGAATTGGAAGTGTAAAAGTGGGAAAGTCATGGGTTGAGATAAAGACAGGTTAATGGGTAAAGCAAAAGCTGTGCATACAAGCAAAGCAAAATAAAGAATTAATTCACTACTTCCCATTGGCAGGCAGGTGTTCAGCCATCTCCGGGAAAGCAGGGCTCCATCATGCATAACAACTACTTGGGAAGACAAATGCCATCACTCCAGATGTCCTTCCCCTTTCTCCTTCTTCCCCTAGCTTTTATTGCTGAGCACAACATCATATGGTATGGAATATCATTTTGCTCAGTTGGGGTCAGCTGTCCTGGCTGCATCCCCTCCCAGGTTCTTGTGCACCCCCAGCCTACTCGCTGGGGCAGCATGAGAAGCAGAAAAGTCCTTGACTCTGTGTAAGCACTGCTCAGCAATAACAAAAACATCTCTGCATTATCAACACTGTTTTCATCATAAATCCAAAACATAGCCCCATACTAGTTACTATGAAGAAAAATAACTCTATCCCAATCCAAGCCAGTACAAGAAGAAAATTAAAACATAGCCACAAAGAAGGATTGTCGCTGCCTGAATGGATGCAAGCTGGCTCTGCTTTTGTAACCAAAGAGCAAATCCTGTCTAAGCTGACCTGTCTATTGTATCTGGCAGTCAGAGATAAGATTAGATAAGGCAAAGAGTATGAGCACACCACTTGCTTATTAAAATTCCCTTTTCCTCAAAGTGGTGTTTCAAATGCTGAAGAAAATGGTTTATTTGTTTGGAAAAATACTTAAGTAGAATTACATGGTCCCAAAAGTAAAAATAGGAAGCCCAGCAAAACCCCTAGAGCAACAAGGACTTGCAGTTTACAGATGCCAAAAAGGAAGAAGTCCCGTAAGTCTCAGGAAGTCACAGTGGTACTTTGCTCTTGCTGTTTATTTAGAGAAAGCTCTTATGCGCACTTTTGGTGGCAGAGTTGAAAACTCGGAGGGTCCGTACAGGTATGGAGAGAAAAGGATCTCTGAAGCAAGTTTGAGACAGGTCAGGATGCATGACCAAACACTTGAGTTGTCATTAGTCAGAGGCCAGAAAGGGAAGAAGATGAAACAGGCTTTACCACTTTGATATATCCACCACCAGATACACAAATGTTATCTTTCTTCTCCGCTCAAAAAAACATCTCCAATGATTTTTCAAAAAATTGTCTAAATTTACTATCTTGGAACCCTTTGCGAATTCCCAGTGGAGAGATCATAGAATCATAGAATGGTTTGGGTTGGAAGGGACCTTAAAGATCATCTAGTCCAACCCCCCTGCCATTGGCAGGGACACCTTCCACTAGACCAGGTTGCTCAAAATCCCATCCAACCTGGCATTGAACACTGCCAGGGAGGGGACATCCACAGCTTCTCTGGGCAACCTGTTCCAGTGTCTCACCACCCTCATCACAAAAAAATTTCTTCCTTATGTCCAATCTAAATCTACCCTCTTTCAGCTTAAAGCTCTTGTCCCTTGTTCTGTTAGGCCCTGGCAAAAAGTCTCTTTCTGTCTTTCTTATAAGCCTTCTTTATATATCAAAAGGTCGCAATAAGGTCTCCCTAGAGCCTTCTCTTCTCCAGGCTGAGCAACCGCAGAGATGGTGGCTCTCTGCCCGTGGTGCAGAGAAATGGGGCATGATGGTGTCTTCACAGGTAGAGGCATTAGAGTCTTGCCTAGGGAAGCAAAATGAATGGGCTGGGGATTTTCAAATACTGAGCAAGACAGGCACACTTGCTTCTGCCCAGAGCCTAGTCCTGAGATCCCTAGGGTGGGGATAGTCCTTTCTTCCACCCCAGACCTGGTCCTATGCTGAAAAACACTGCCTGACCTCCTGTGACTGTGGGATTATCCCAGCCAGCACTCCCCTTAATGGCTGGCTACAAACCCAGATTAATATATCTGCATCCATCCAGAATGTGCCCAGCATCAGTTACATGAGGCACACAAACATGTGGGGAGATGATTGCTCTGCTGCTTCCTTGTGGCACTAAGTGTACAGTGATTCCCTTCAGGATACCTTGTTAGGACAGAAAGAGCATTTTTGAACAGTTATTTGTGAGCCAGTCCTCCTTTGGTCTGTTTGCATGGGAGACACATGGTTGTTTTGAAAGGATTCTGAATGGGATTTATTTATTCATGCGGTCTCTGAGAGGATCGGTAGCTATCTCCTGCATTGAGCCACTGAGGACTTGTCTTGTCACATCATCTATATCAAAACACAGCTCCTAAACCTGCATGACTTCAATAACCTTAGCAGAGCCTTGTTGGCTTTGATGGAACAAGTGGACATGACATCAGATGCCAAGGATTTGCTTGTCATCTCCATTGTAGCTTCACTTTGGGATGCTTGGTGGGCTATAGAAATCTGTCACAGACTAATCTGCTTGGGATGTCAAGGAAGCTGGAGCTGAAGCCTTGATGTATGAATCTTCTGTGCTGATAACTCTCTGCTGAGCTTTGATGAATGCATAAAGAGTTGGCAGATGAGTGGAGTTTTTGATTAACTGTGCTAGTTCTATGCACACTCAAGCTCCAGTGAGATTGTATATTGTCAGCCTGCTGTCTCATGTGTGCTGAATTCTCATTTAAGCTTTTGTATTTAACTGGAATTCTGATTTCTCTTTCACTAAGGAGTTTAAAATGAAGTTCAAATCAGACATAATTTACAGCATTATAAAGACTATGTAATATTTTCTGTCTCTGTAAGTGGCCTTGAGATGGAATTACCTTTAATGTTTATAACTTCTTGTATTCACATTTGCATTAATGCATTTTCCTTAACAAGATAAAAATATTTCTCCACCAAGCACATCCGTATGGAGCTGTGCTCATGAATATTTTGTCCCAGGTATCAAGTTCCTCCATTTCTGAAAAAGAAGAAGTTAACTTCTGACTTTTAAAGGGCAATTTGAATGTAATTGAATCATCCAAACACAGATGAAGACTTAATGATTGCTAGGAACATCAAATTTAGATCACAAGATGCAAAGATGAATAGATGCATCCTGAGCAAGGCAAACTAATATATAGTGAATTATGTATTCTCAAACCTATAAGAGAAGAGAAACAGAGCGTCTGGCTCTTCTTGTAGTAATGCTGTTTATTAAAGCAGTGCCTATACAGCCACTAAGATGGGGAACCATTATCCTAATCATGGACAAACATAACAGGTTATACAATTTCTGTTCTGCTTTGGTTGTGTACTAAAAGCAAAGCGAGGCTGTAGGACCGAGGACAGACATATAATACAGAAACAGTCAACATTGCAAGGTGCAAGTATGGCTCCAAGGTGCCTTGCTGGGTTTTATGTTTTCATTTTGTGGTTTGCGTATTTTTTTTCCTAAATATTGGACCTGTTCTTACAGTCCTTAGTTTTCATCAAGTTTCCATTCAGTCAGTGTGTCAGACTGTCTGCTGGTGAAAACCAGCCTGGCTTAACTATGGTGTTTTCCTGATTCATATTAACTGGAGCACAGCTCAATACATTGTACAGAAACTTTTCAGAACCAACATCAGATCTCATTTTTGTAGCATAACTCTGTTGACTATAGGACTTAATCCAATTTACAACTGTGCGGGTGAGATGGTAACTTGTGTCTGACCCATGAGCTTGTCCCTCTTTATACTTCACTTCAGCTTGTCCCTATGACTGCAGTAAGACATTTGCCTGACAAAGAACTATATGGTCTCATCTGCTGTATTCTTACGTACAGTCTCCCTAACTACTATCCGTTTCCTCCAATAAAATCACTATGGAGCATTAACGTGGTGGTATGTGTTATTTAATAATTATTGTATATTACAATTATTCAATAATTGCAATGCATTGTCTCACTGCTCTATCTTGAGACCTCTTTGTCTGTTGGTGTCAGGGATATTCTATTTGTAGGAATGCCATCTCTTTCAATTAATATTTGTGTACAGGAATCCTCTACTCTATTATTTTAGTTCAGTTAAACAGAGCATAAAATCTAACTCAATACAACATAAAATATCACAATAGACCAATTTGTTAAGGCAAGTCATCTTCATGATATGATGCTCCTGGAAAGGAAGGGACAAGGGGGGAATAGCATGCACTGGGTTTTACCTGCCATGTTTTGCATTCCTCAGTGCACATGTTTCAGAGAAGCCTCTCAGCCTCTTTTCACTCCTTTTCATTATGATGGGCAATGGTAGCACTTACTGTCTCCACCCTTTCCTGTACCCTTTACTGTTTCTAAGCCATGCAGGACCCCAGTCAAAATTTATGGTCTGGGTGTGCTACTGGGGGTTTGCTGTTTACTGCTAGTGTGGTTCTGCAGCCTGTTGTCTTGGCAATGTTTAGATGTGTTTATAGCCTCTGTACATCCCATCAGCTGTTCTTTCTGCAGAAACCCCCAAGAGGTCTTTAGGAAGAACTGGTCACAACTGAAGGGTTTTATCCTTTATAGGGACAGTGCCATTTATAGCTATTTCTGGCAGAATGCCCCTCTGTGCCCAACAGAACCAGGAGAAACAAACCAATGAAGTGTGGCTGAAATCTTTCTTTTATTGCAATGGGGATCTCCCAACTAGAAGTGAGGAATTAAAGAAAACACATTCCAAAGCCAGTTCATTTCATCTATGTTGGGATTAAAAAGACATTAAAAGGTCTATCTCCTCCTGCCAAAGCTTGATATACATGATCTGTTTGCTTTTAACAGTCAGCCTGTCTCTACTTAAAGGTGTGCGAACCATTAAATGGTACAGGAAAAACAGTGCAAAGGGGAAAAAAAGAGGAAAAAAACACACACATTTTGAGCTAACAAAAACTCTAGTTCACTGCCTTTGGACATAATCTAACATTTCCAGTACACCAGTCTTCAGTGATTTTTAAGTTGTATTTCAAAGTGACCTAGTGTATTTCAGGGTGCATCCTCTCATGCCTGGGGACCCTGAGCTCTTGTAACAGCTTTCTAAGCTGGTGATCGTCCTTTCCTACCTTACTCGTTTTAAGTTATATCATTTATATGAAACTTCAACCCTTTTTAAAGAGTTTTAAATAATTTCTGTATTTGTCTACTTAAAGTATCTCTCCAAATTCGGTGATTTTATACTCTAATTATCTATTTTAAAAAGAAAAAAAAGCATTAGAAGATTACATTTTCTACAGTTCCCAGTACTTTGGTTACTTTTCTCAACACACTTTTAAGAGGGCAGTTTTCATAAACACTCACTTTCTTGGAGCAGCAGTCCCCTCAAAAGCGTCTCAGTTGAATTAGTAAAATGACATTGACCACCATGGATGTGATGCATTTTATAGAAATTATCGCTCTGAAAGTAAGGTGTCAAGACATCATATCTGGCCACTTAGACTTTATCTAAAGCACTTGGGGAGAAAGAGGCATCTCTTTTCAGATTGTAAAAAAGGCCTTTTACTGAAGACTTCATGGAGAAAAATATTTATAAGTTCAAGAGATGGTTCATTCCACCTACCTTACATACTAATTCTAGCATAGGATGAAAGGACTGCTATACCTTCACTTTAAAAAAAAATAGGGCTGCAAAATAAAGGCGAGTGAAACCCAGTCACAGACAGTGTTTTATGATAGCTGGTGCCAAAGCAAGCTGCCCTGCCACCGCTCCCAGGAGGCAAGGCTCTCAGGACTGACAGCTACACTGGGATTATAAATCACATCTTGACAGCTGAGGGTGACTTGCCAGGCCAAGTGAAAGCCATATGTGGTCCCAGTTTGGACTGGCTAACTTGGCTGGAAAACACTCAAATACAGATGAGTGTAATTTTGTGTAGGGAAAAATACCCTGGTATTACTCCCAAGTAAAAGCCTGCAGCAAAAGCACGGGAGATCTGGGGTTTGCTGTGTACCAAATCCTCATGAAATCCTTAAAAACACAAGATGAGATTTTTCAAAAGGTTCATAACTCCAAAGGATTATTGAGCCTGAGGCACTTCTGAAGCCCCATTCATAATTATCAAAATGTCACATCCCATATTCTGAATTCTGAAGGGAAGTGTTAGTGTCTGTGGTTTCAGGATTGTTTTCTGTACTTTGTACTGTGGGACACAGTCATTTTACTAACTGAATTTGGAATTTTTAATAGTCTTCTTGTTTGTCTGAAAAATACATGGTTTTTATATTTCTGGTCCAGTACTCACAACAATCAAAAAAAGTTTTAGTAATCTGTAGGAACAAAATAGTATGAAAAAACAGGGCCCATGCCCTAACAAATGTAGTGAATACAACCTACCTCCTATCATAAGCTTGTTTTGCTGTACTGTACTACTCATGCTAGTATAGTCTGGGCAAAGAGTTTCAAGCATCACATGCTTTGGAGTCATAAGCAGGTAGTCAATTTATCCAGAAGAGATCTAAAATTGTAGTCACATTTTGGAGGGAAGTCTACGATATGTACATTCAAAGTGTCCAGACTCTGGAAACCAAATTATCTAATGACAGAAACAGATCCCTGAAGTCCACAAAAAATTTACTCCCGTATCTTGGGTTAAACCAAATCTTTGTTTACAAAGCAAATTAATTCTTTTGACATAAAATTTTAGTGTTAACTGCTTGAAGACCCTTTATTTTGTGATTGGATAATATGTATAAGAAACTGAATTAGGCTCATCCTAGATGTTTAATTTAATTTATTTAGGTATTCTTTCAGATATTAAGAAATATGTTTAGATTTCAAACCAGAAAATTCCTTTGAACTGAGGAATAAAACATTTGTATTGCAGCTATCTTAGAGGGACACTTTAAAGTGTTAAAGACCTTTTTTAATCTTTTATTTAGGACTTGTTGCAATGTACCTTCCTTCTCAGGAGTACTTTGGTTCTAATGAATCATCATTTTCCAATGGAAAAAAAAATCATCATAAATTTCTTAATCAGCCCCATGAAAAAAAAAAAAAAAACCTAACCAATAAGTTCTGCTGTTCACCACAGCCATGGCCCCTGCTGCACAGAGCTGTTTAAGTTCAAATTAATTCAGTGAGTCATTTTGTCAGCTGGTGTGAACCAGCACAGTTTCCCTTAAGACAAAAGACACATTGATTTATAGTTGCTGGGAGTGTCCATGTAAATTTTCCAAGTTTTCATGGCACTTTACTTGATCCACCCCTTCTGATGATTTATGTGAATGATGCTCCCCTAGATAGGTCATCAAGGTGGTCATAATGCAATATAGCTAACAAATAATTTCTGTGATATGAGATCTACTGTAAAATCTCGCACAGATTAAACAATGCACACAATGGGTCAGGCCAAAGATCCACCTCCCAGTCACCCAGCACCAACCAGCAGCAGATGCTTTGAGCTGAGAGCAAAGATGGTCCTTCAACAGATGTATCTCTCCCTTCTTGGCCTTCCAAGAAAACCACCACAAGGCTCTTTCTCTGCTTTGGAAATGCCTTCCGTAATGTTAAAAACAGATAATGTGCAATATGCTAAGAAAACAGATAAAATGTTTTTGCAGTTCTGACAGAAAGTATATCTCCTGCCCGTCCTCATTTTCTGTTTATCCATTTCTGTTCTGTTAAAAGATTGGAGCCTGGCAGCAGTGGGAAAAGGTGTTTGCCTGCTCTGGGAAGCTGGAGCCACTGTGGAACAGAGGGGACATTCCACCTGGGAAACAACCAGACCTTTGTAGTTGAAGGGACCTTCTGAAGAATGGAGCAGAGAAAGCAGACAGAGGGCAGGGACCCTGCTAAACCACCAGAAACTGGACAGCCTCTGTAAACAGCAAAGCCCATGCCTCTGGATTTGAAGGAAAGCTGATTTTATTGAGAGGTACAGAGAGTACTGTGGGGTGCTATTGAAAAATAATTAAAAATTTAGAATGTCTTTTATCCTGAGTATTTTTGTAAAGAAAATAAGAATTTCTCTGCAAAACACCTACCTCTGAAGCAGTTCCATCTGTAGGTGGGAATGAAATGTGATCTATTTAAAAATAACTCTAAAATGAAAAGGTATTTTAAAGATAAATTTAAAACCAATGTTGCTTTAAAGTAAAATTGCAAAAAAAAAGAAAATATTGTCTTAATGGAACTTGGCTAACTCCCCTCATCTAATGAAAGGTGATGGGCAACCTCTGATGTTATGATATTTTGCTTATCTTGTCAATGAAGGAGTACTGAGACAGTGCTGTTCAAAGGGATATGAACCTTGTAGGAAGCCATTTACTTGAGTATGTGGACATCAAATGAAATAAAAAGATGATAGGTGGTACCTGAAACATTGTGACCACCTGATCATTAAAAAAAAGGAAAAAGTTAGTTTAGAATTCAGATAAACTTAGCAAAATGAGTTGAAGATTATTAGATGGAAAATAAGATTTTTTTCTATCAGGAGACTCTGAAAGACTGTTTCATTCAGGAGGAAATTATTACAAAAGTATATCATAAACATGTATAAAGTAAAGAATCTAGAAAGAAAAATCCAGTTTCTCACAAGTGCCTTTTGGGCTCAACATTTCAGGCACTTCAAAGAAGGTTTGTACATGCATATATATGCATTACAGGAACATTCAGGGATATACTAGTTAACATAGGGTCCCCTGGAAAGGGAATGAAATCTGCTCTTTGGAAACACTAAGTCAACCTTCAGTTTGTAGGAAAGAGAAGGAAACTTAAACAGCTTTACTGTACTGCTTTTGCCTATTGCTGGGTACACTACCATTTTTTTTTTTTATAATATTTGATAGTGGCCACTGGCCAACAGCAGCAGCACACTGGATCTGTTGGCACATAGTCCTGATCTAAACCAGCCATTTTCACCTTCCATCCAAGACCTGATCAGGTGCTTCCTAAATTTGACTGATCTTTGCATTATTCCACTGCACAAGTACTTTCTGTATTGTAAGGCATATAATTCGTCATCAAGTTGTTATTACTATCTTGTGGATTAAATCCTACTCTTCAGGGCAGCCGGCATGATGCCAGTGGCTGACTGGGTCTTCAGACTGCAATTGCATCAGATTCAAGTAGTGACGCACTCTCTACCATTCATCAACAAGCATGGCAGATTCATTATTTTGGATTCTTCTATTATTTTTAATTTTTTTCCATTTCATTTTTAGCTTTCTTTTTATTTAATTTTATTCTGTTTTACCATCAACTTTTTATTGGTTTCACAGAATCACAGAATGTTAGGGATTGGAAGGGACCTCGAAAGATCATCTAGTCCAATCCCCCTGCCGGAGCAGGATTACCTAGACCATATCACACAGGAACGCGTCCAGGCGGGTTTTGAATGTCTCCAGAGAAGGAGACTCCACAACCTCTCTGGGCAGCCTGTTCCAGTGTTCAGTTACCCTCACTGTAAAGAAGTTTTTCCTCATATTTAACTGGAACCTCCTGTGTTCCAGCTTGCACCCATTGCCCCTTGTCCTGTCAAGGGATGTCACTGAGAAGAGCCTGGCTCCATCCTCATGACACTTGCCCTTTACATATTTATAAACATGAATGAGGTCACCCCTCAGTCTCCTCTTCTCCAAGCTAAAGAGACCCAGCTCCCTCAGCCTCTCCTCAGAAGGGAGATGTTCCACTCCCTTAATCATCTTCGTGGCTCTGCGCTGGACTCTCTCTAGCAGTTCCCTGTCCTTCTTGAACTGAGGGGCGCAGAACTGGACACAATATTCCAGATGCGGCCTCACCAGGGCAGAGTAGAGGGGGAGGAGAACCTCTCTCGACCTGCTAACCACACCCCTTCTAATACACCCCAGGATGCCATTGGCCTTCTTGGCCACAAGGGCACACTGCTGGCTCATGGTCATCCTGCTGTCCACTAGGACCCCCAGGTCCCTTTCCCCTACGCTGCTCTCCAACAGGTCTGCCCCCAACTTGTACTGGTACATGGGGTTGTTCTTGCCCTTGTTATATTTCATTAAATTTCTCCCCGCCCAACTCTCCAGCCTGTCTAGGTCTCTCTGAATGGCTGCGCAGCCGTCCGGTGTGTCAGCCACTCCTCCCAGTTTGGTGTCATCAGCGAACTTGCTGACAGTGCACTCTATTCCCTCATCCAAGTCACTAATGAATATATTGAATAGAACTGGTCCCAGCACCGACCCTTGCGGAACTCCGCTAGACACAGGCCTCCAACTGGACTCAGTCCCATTGACCACCACTCTCTGGCTTCTTTCCTTCAGCCAGTTCACAATCCACCTCACTACCCGATCATCCAGACCACACTTCCTCAGTTTAGCTCCGAGGATGCTGTGGGAGACTGTGTCAAATGCTTTACTGAAATCGAGATAGACCACATCCACAGCTTTACCATCATCTGGTTTGTTATTTGCCATGTTTCACTTGCTTTTTTGAAGTCTGCATCAGCTTTCTTATACTTCAGTTTAGACTGGTTTCCAGTTTCACCAGTTCGGACCTTTTCATTTCCATCCAATGAAAGAGAATGAATTTAAAGAACAGTAGAATATATTTCAAACATCCAGTTTAAGCTATTTAAAAATGAGCTTTACAGGGATTAATTACATTGGCATCACAGACACATGACAGGGTAATTTTGACTTGCCTGTGGCAATACAAATTTCACATCTCATCAGCTCACTCCTAGAAGCAGCTTTGTGCTGGGAAGAGATCAGCTTGAAACCTTCAGGTCTGTTCCTTGTTACTTCAGGAGTCCATCAGGAAGTGCACTCAGGATACTTTTATTCATATTAATTCCTATGATTATGTCGTTGCTGCTCCAGGCGATCCCTAGAAGCAGGTGTGATACAGTCTGTTCTCTTATATGAACTGGATCATAACTGCCAAGATAAAAGATTCTTCATTCTCCCCTAACACTTTTTTGACTTAAGTTTTCCCTCATTTTAACTTACTTTAATGGCCAACCAGATATCAGATGAGTTAACAGAAGGAAGGAGGGAAGGAAGGAGAGAAGGAAGGAAGGAAGGAAGGAAGGAAGGAAGACATGGATCTCCCTTCTTACAGCTAATATGTCTTTGCACCGATTATTTGACAAAGCAGCAGTATCTCCTAAGTAAAAATTGGTTGTTTACCTCTTTCCCACCTTTCAGGATGATCAATTATTCTGTATCTGAGAGAGGGGCACAGAGGGTACACAGGTTAAGAGGTAACCTACCCTTGGGAACAGCATGCCTGAATGTAGCAAAAGCAGTAAAATTAATGCAGATTTCTCCTTGAAGGAGTATGCCATTATACTGAAGAGTGACAGAAAATACCTGGCCTGGGATTACTGCTCTGGTAAAGATCAAGTAGGAAACTGAGAGCCTCAGTTCTTATAAAATGGCACAACACTGCTCACTCTGTCCCTCCATCTCTCTCTCGCTCAAGCTTTTTCTTGTGCAGCTTAGTTCCTTTTTCCCAACTTCTCCCACATTGTGCAAATCCCTGTACACTGTCTCAAATTATTTTCCTAACTCCATCAATAAGTTTAAAGCTTCTTTAAAAGTTAGCAAATGATTCCTCTAAAATATGACTTAAAAAATCCATGCTGACCTTTCTTGATTTTAAAATAGTTGAGTATCAGATTTTATTGGTTTACAATTCCAGTAAGTTTTGCAAACACAGAAAAAAGGCTTTATGGAGGACTGTTAAAAAAAGTGAACTTTTCATTCCCCTAGAACCACAGCCCAATTAAATGATGGGTTAGACATCATATTGAGTAGTGAAGCAACATTATGCTTGAGTTCCTTGAGTTCCTTTAGGACTCTTGGATGAGCACCATCTGGCCCTGACAACTTGTTACTTACTAGTAATTTTCTCAGTTTTTTTCTTAAAACTTCTTATTTTGACAGGTCAATTTAAGATGATCTTTATTTAAAAAAAAAGAGAGAGAGAAATCAATGTGGGAACCTCCCTCAGCTTTTCTGAAATGAATACTGATGTAAAGAATTTAGGTTTGTGTTGTGGTCTTATCTGCCCTGGGTACTGCTTTTACACTTCAGTCATCTAATAACCCAATACTCTCCTTGGCAGGCATCCTGCTTCTGATGTGTTCAGAACATTTATTTTTGGTTTTATGCCTTAAGTGACGTTCCTCCAAATTGTTTTTGGCCTGCCCTATTATGGTTTTACATTTCATTCATCCATTTATTCTGTGAACTGCTTCATTTTCCATTGACTTACCCCTGAACTTGTTGATAGCTTATGAGGCAGCAGTAAAACTGAAGGACTTGCAGGTCATTTCTATATGGAGCACAAAGTAGAAAGAGCAGAGTGATGTTATTTTCTTGCTGTAATTTATACACTTTGCTTGGAACAATGAACATGTAACTAATCTGCCATTTTTTTTTGTTCAGAGATAGAAGCATAGTATAATTCAGGATGGAGGGGACCCTGGGAGGTCTCCAATAGCAGAGTCAGCTCTCAGGTCAGAACAGGTTGCTCTGGGTTTTATCCAATCAAGTTTTCAAAACCTCCAAGCTTCGTCCACACAGCCTCTCTGGGCAACATGTGCCACTGCCTGACTGTCCTCATGGTGAAAATATTTTTCCCTATATACAGTTATAACATTCCCTGTACCCTGTCCTCCTACCATGGAACTTGATAACCTCCTTGTAGGCAATGGCAAGCTACTAATAAGTCCCTCCCAGCAAAGCTGTCTCTTCTCTAGGCTGAACAAGTCCAGTTCCTTAAGCCTCTCCCCATAAGGCATGTGCGCCAGCCCCTTGAGCATCTTGGTGGCCTCCACTGAACTGTCTCAAGTTTTCCAATGTCTTTCTTGTATTGGAGGACTCAGAACTGTCCAGTCATTCTTGAGCTAAGCATTCCTCTGCAAACTGCTGGTTTATGTCACTCTCTCTCAACAGGCAATTACAATTTTTGGTGTCTGAATGCTGTTCCCTCTCTTCCAATGCAGCTTCTAAGTATTCCACAATCTTAGCCAAAACCAGCCATGGAATCTACGGCTATGTCTAAACTAGGGGAGCTAGGAGTGTGCCCAAGTTACCTTGTAGACGTTCCCTCTCACTGAGAGGCGGGTTGTGCATCAGGCACTCTCTTGCATCCTGAATTCTACAGAAAAGAGCAAGGAACCTGGACAGTGGGTTGCCATATGATGTAGCTTAGTGGATAAGGGTAGGTACTACACACATGATGTGAAAGGGGGTGGGCACTGTTATGCCTCCTGTATGCAGCTGCCAAAAGTACAACTCCAAGAGGTCTAATGAAGAAGTCAAAACAGGACGTTAGCTACTTACTAATATCCTTGTAATGCTTTGAGAGGCAATCATGGCACTGTTTCCTGTTTTTATTTTAAAATTTCAATCGTAGCTTTAAGATGTGACTACCAAAAGTGAAGTGCCTTCTCTAGACAATCCTACTGATGAGCTTGTTTCCTTTTTATTATGAAGGGCACAAATGCAATGATCACATTTACTTATGGGCTCACTTGCTCCTGCTGCTGATTCTTCATAGAACTCTGACTACAAGAGGAACTGTCTGTGCAAGAGGATCTTTCTTTAGTGCAAATGTCATTTTCAACAACAAAGAACAAATTACGGCATTTAACCTCAGATGCCAAAAGGAAAAGTGTAATCTCTCCTTCCCACGGAGAGCCAGTGAGGATGGTGCTTCAGGAAGTCCAGTGAAGTTAGTCCTGGAGAAAGGGCTTGAGGGAAAAGTTTCTTGATCCTCTACAAAGAGAAGAAAGAAAAACTGGAATCAAAAGGTTAGAAAATAATAAGAGGTCATTTCACCTAGATGATACTGGAACACAATTGGCCAGTGTCTGGTTTCATCTAAACTCCATTGAAACAGTAACAGATCACAATGCTCTTTATGACGGATACAACTTTTACTCTTTCACATCTCTTTGTATTCCATCCCCTCCTTAACTCATCAGAATTCTTCCAGCATTGATGTAACCATGAGTTAAATTCCTCTTTCAGGGGATGTAGGCTAGATGCCCAGTATGTTACACCATATTCAAAGTGATGAACAAAACCTGTTTCTGAATAAATGAAAACCAAGTGTGCTCTTACAAGGGACATTTTGTGTTTTCCCAATGTCTGACAGTTCTTTCCAATGAAGAAAGTTCACACTGGAAAAAACTCAACTACAAACATCTTTTTCTTGAGTATACTTTGAAAATGCTGAAATTAGAGTAAATATAGGCTGGCTCTTGACTTCAGTTCTCTGGCTTTTTCTCTGACATGTATGTCTTCTCATGATTTGTGGAAGTTATTTTTATATATGCTAACTTAGAGAGTTACACAACCTGTATATATAATTAAAGTGCTGTCTCACAGTATCAGTGAGGTGTTTGCTGTATCTTTATTATGTTGGAAGTGTACTGGAGTCCAAACACCCTTTTAAATTCCATTTTACTAAGTTTTCTTCTCATTATTGATATGCAATTTTCTTACAAAAATCATAAGGAAAATGTTTCAAAGCCAACTGACTAAGAACAAGATGGAGTGGACAGGGCAGTATCGGTAAATGATATTGTGATTTTCACTCATTTCATCCTTATTAGAACCCAAAGGATAGAAGCATCACTTCAGAGACCTACCTGCAATGAACTGGAAGGCTCAGCATTTACTGGACACTTGTCTTCCCTAAAATGTGTTTCCTGTTCTCACATCTCAGTGCTCCTGATATTGGTAGCTTAAATGGCTGCTCTTTGTTTACAGCCATTTCACAGGACTATACAATCACAGAACAGCTGAGGTTGGAAAGTACTTCTGGAGATCTTCTAGTCCTACCCCACTTCTCAAAGCATGGTCATCTAGAGCAGGTTGCTAAGGTCTGTGTCCAGTTGGGCTCCACAACCTCCCTGGGCAACGTGTGCCAGTGCTTGGTCACCCTTAAGCGTAAAGAAAAAAATTATTATATTCAAATGAAATTTCATGCATTTCAGTTTGTGCCCATTGCCTCTTTTTCTTTCACTAGGCACCACTGAGAAGAGTCTGGCTCTGACTCCTCCCATCAGATATTTATACAAACTGATACAAGCCTCCTGAACCTTCTCCAGGCTGAATAGTCCCAGCTCTCGCAGACTCACCTTGTATGTCAGATGTTCCAATCCTGTAATGACCTTCCTGGCCCTTCTCTGAACTCAATCCAGTACGCCCATGTCTCTCTCGCACTGGGCAGCCCAGCACTGGGCACGGGACTCCAGATGTGTCTCACCAATACTGAGCAGAGATGGATCCCCTCCCTCGACCTGCTGGCCACGCTCTGCCTGATGCAGCCCAGGAAGCTGTTTCCGTTCCACACAACAAGGACATACTTCTCCGCACTGTTCCTTCTTCCCATGCAGATACTGAAGATGTACAGAAATAGTTGCAAACAGGCTAGAGTGCTCAGTCAGTGCCTTATCCACTTCGACAACCAAGGCATCTCTAAGTACTGAGAAATTCACTTGGTAAATCAATTATTTCTAAAAAGAACTACATCACAACTAACTATAAGCATTTTTTAAGACATAGCTGCTTATTCAGCACTGCTGATAAGAAAATTTCCTTTGGAACAGACTGTTGATGCAATCTTATATATACTATAAATTGTCTTTACCTTCCAAACCCTCATAACTTTTCTGTGCCAGTCCCTCACAAGGGTCTAGTCCACATTACCATCTAGTGGCAGGCGTTGGTATGACCATGCCCATCACAAAACCCCTCGACCATTTTTTAGTAATCTCAGTAGAGAGAGAGTGTATGAAACACCCTCTTATGCTTGGAAATAGTACACAGAATCACAGAATCACAGAATGTTAGGGATTGGAAGGGACCTCGAAAGATCATCTAGTCCAATCCCCCTGCCGGAGCAGGATTGCCTAGACCATATCACACAGGAATGCGTCCAGGCGGGTTTTGAATGTCTCCAGAGAAGGAGACTCCACAACCTCTCTGGGCAGCCTGTTCCAGTGTTCGGTTACCCTCACCGTAAAGAAGTTTTTCCTCATATTTATGCGGAACCTCCTGTGTTCCAGCTTGCACCCATTGCCCCTTGTCCTGTCAAGGGATGTCACTGAGAAGAGCCTGGCTCCATCCTCATGACACTTGCCCTTTACATATTGATAAACATGAATGAGGTCACCCCTCAGTCTCCTCTTCTCCAAGCTAAAGAGACCCAGCTCCCTCAGCCTCTCCTCATAAGGGAGATGTTCCACTCCCTTAATCATCTTCGTGGCTCTGCGCTGGACTCTCTCTAGCAGTTCCCTGTCCTTCTTGAACTGAGGGGCCCAGAACTGGACACAATATTCCAGATGCGGCCTCACCAGGGCAGAGTAGAGGGGGAGGAGAACCTCTCTTGACCTGCTAACCACACCCCTTCTAATACACCCCAGGATGCCATTGGCCTTCTTGGCCACAAGGGCACACTGCTGGCTCATGGTCATCCTGCTGTCCACTAGGACCCCCAGGTCCCTTTCCCCTACGCTGCTCTCCAACAGGTCTGTCCCCAACTTGTACTGGTACATGGGGTTGTTCTTGCCCAGACGCAGGACTCTACACTTGCCCTTGTTATATTTCATTAAATTTCTCCCGCCCAACTCTCCAGACTGTCTAGGTCCCTCTGAATGGCTGTGCAGCCTTCTGGTGTGTCAGCCACTCCTCCCAGTTTGGTGTCATCAGCGAACTTGCTGACAGTGCACTCTATTCCCTCATCCAAGTCATTAATGGATATATTGAATAGTACTGGTCCCAGTACCGACCCTTGAGGGACTCCGCTAGACACAGACCTCCAACTGGACTCAGTCCCATTGACCACCACTCTCTGGCTTCTTTCCTTCAGCCAGTTCACAATCCACCTCACTACCCGATCATCCAGACCACACTTCCTCAGTTTAGCTGCGAGGATGCTGTGGGAGACAGTGTCAAACACTTTACTGAAATCGAGATAGACCACATCCACAGCTTTACCATCATCTATCCACTGGGTTACGTCCTCATAAAAGGCTATCAAGTTGGTTAAGCATGACTTCCCCTTGGTGAAGCCATGCTGAGTGCCCCTAATGATCCCCCTATCCTTGATGTGCCTAGAGACAGCACCAAGGACAAGTTGTTCCATCACCTTTCCGGGGATGGAGGTGAGGCTGACCGGTCTATAGTTACCCGGGTCCTCCTTCTTGCCCTTTTTGAAGACTGGAGTGACATTCGCTTTCCTCCAGTCCTCAGGCACCTCTCCCATTGCCCATGACTTAGCAAAGATGATGGAGAGTGGCCTAGCAATGACTTCCGCCAGCTCCCTCAGCACCCGCGGGTGCATCCCTTCAGGGCCCATGGATTTATGGACGTCCAGGTTGCTTAATTGGTCCCTGACCCAGCCCTCATCTACCAAGACAGATTCCTCCTCTATCCTGACTTCTTCTGGGGCCTCAGGGGTCCGGGGCTCCTCAGGACAGCCTCCAGCAGTATAGACAGAGGCAAAGAAGGCATTCAGTAACTCCGCCTTCTTTTTATCCTCTGTCTCCAGGGCCCCCACCTCATTCATCAGTGGGCCTACATTGCCTCTAGTGTTGGCTTTACCTGCAATGTATTTGAAGAAGCCCTTGCTGTTGTCCTTGACCTCTCTTGCAAGGTTTAATTCCAAGGAGGCCTTAGCTTTCCTAGTTGCCTCCCTACATCCTCTGACAACAGACTTATATTCCTCCCAAGTGGCCAGCCCCTCCTTCCATGATCTGTACAACCTCTTCTTCCACTTGAGTTTGCCCAGCAGTTCCCTGTTTAACCATGCAGGTCTCCTGCTACCCTTCCTTGACTTCCTACCTGTTGGGATGCTCTGATCTTGAGCTCGGAAGAAGCAGTCCTTGAATGCTAACCAACTATCTTGGGCCCCCTTACCTTCTAGTACCCTGTCCCATGGGATTTCCCCTAGCAATTGCTTGAAAAGGCCAAAGTTGGCCCTCCCGAAGTCCAGGGTTGTGATTCTGCTAGCTATTCTGGTCCTGCCACATGAGATCCTGAACTCTACCATCTCATGGTTACTACAACCAAGGCTGCCCTCAACCTTCACCTCTTCAATCAGACCCTCCTTGTTAGTGAGGATAAGATCCAGCAGCGCTCCTCTCCTAGTTGGCTCATCCACCATTTGCATCAGAAAGTTATCATCAATGCACTGGAGGAACCTCCTGGACTGAGGATGGCTGGCTGAGTAGGCCTCCCAGCAAATATCGGGGTAGTTGAAATCCCCCACAACAACCAGGGCCTGTAATTGCGAGACTGCTCTCAGCTGCCTGTAGAAGGCCTCATCTCCGTCCTCATCCTGATCCGGTGGCCTGTAATAGACACCCACAACAGTATCACCCCTGCCAGCCTGCCCCTTAATTCACACCCACAAACTCTCAACTCGCTCCTGATCCACCCCTGGACAGAACTCTATACATTCTAGCTGCTCACTCACATAAAGAGCAACTCCACCACCTCTCCTTAGCGGCCTGTCTTTCCTGAACAGGACATAGCCCATCCATGACCACATTCCAGTCATGCAAGGCATCCCACCAAGTCTCTGTAATTGCCACTAGATCATAGCCCCCCGACCGAACACGGATTTCTAACTCCTCCTGTTTATTCCCCATGCTGCGCGCATTGGTGTACAGGCATTTCAGGGAGCGAGCTGAGCACGCCGATTTCACCCTAGGGGGATGGGAGGCCTCCTGGTCTACCTCAACACTAGAGCGTTGCCCCAGTGGTGCAAGCCCAGCTACTACCCCATCCCCCTTCGAATCTAGTTTAAAGCTCTCCGAATGAGCCCTGCTAATTCCTGTCCCAGAACCCTTTTGCCCCTACGACATAAACCTTTCCCATGTATTACTGTCACGCCTGGTGTCTTATAAAACCAGCCATTATCAAAGAACCCAAAGCCCTGCCTGTAGCACCAGTCTCGTAGCCAGGCATTAATAGAGAGAATCCTACTGTTCCATCCCACGTCATCACCTGAAAATGGAAGGAGGGAGGAGAAAACAACTTGTGCCCCAGACTCTTTCACCAACCGTCCTAGGGCCTTGTAGTCTTTCTTCATCCCCCTCAGACTACACGATGCAGCTTCTTCCCCACCTGTCTGGAAGATCAGCAGGGGGTAGTAGTCTGTGGCCTTCACCAGGTTGGGGAGTTGCCTGGTGATATCCCTGATTCGGGCTCCAGGCAGGCTGCAGACCTCCCTGTGATGGGGGTCAGCTCTGCATATTGGGCCCTCAGATCCCTTTAGGAAGGAGTCTCCAACCACTAAAACTCTTCTCTTCTTCCTTGTGGAGGAGGTAGCTATACGCCTGTCAGGTTTTTCTGACTGTGGTGGGACCTCTGATATAGGTTGCCTCTCCACCACATCCCCATTGGACCGGCTGTATTCCACTAGGGCTTCATATCTATTGCTCAGAGGCACCTGTGGAGGCGAGGTAGGCAAGGAGGGCACTCGCCTTTTGCCACGGCCATAGACTTGCCTCCACTCACTCCTCTCCTCTAGGTTATTGTTTTCCACCTGAGAGGGGCAGAGTACAGGGGTCCCTCGATCCTGGGAGCTCTCCGGCAGGTGCTCCCATTTTTGTTGCAGGGAAGGCAGAGCCTGGCTCCACCAGTCTATCTCCATTTCAGCCTCCCGAATGCTCCTAAGCCTTTCTACTTCGGCTTGAAGCGTTTCAACCTGGCTTTGCAGCTGTGCCGCTCGGCCGAGCAGATCATCTACCTGCTCACAGCGCACACAGCCCCCTGTCACCACAGAGACGCTGTAGCATTCCCTGCAGCCGGCAACCTGCACCATTGCCTCCTTCCGTGGAAGCTCTGTCTGGGTTCCGACATCCATTTTGGTCTTCTTCTGCCGGGTAGATACCATTGTTCTTTCACTGAGCTGGGAAATGTACCATGTGGGATAGCACAGTAAGAACTCACCTTGTCAGGGACTGAAATGAGTTAGACAGCTCTGACGACGAAATTGCCTATCTGGTACACTTCATAAGCATGATTACTAATCACTTTTTCCAAAGATGACCTGTTAAGAAGATTCCTGTTTGCTGCTCTGAAAAAAATCAGTGAATCTAACACTGGGTGAAGATACGAAGAATATCTCTGAGACTGCTTTTGAAGACAACCAGGGAGATTGCTTTCTCCTGAGATGCAAAGCCAGCAGTAATTCTGACACACTCTTCTTTAGAAACTGCTCCCAGTTAGAGTACACATATCTGACATTCATCTTGGGCATCTGGTTATTGCTGTTTAGGTAACTTCCTTTACAGGATCATCAAGCTAGAATGAACACTGGGCAGTATATTTACACTGTACTCAAATTATATGTGCTCTCAGTTAATTTATGTGTTGGACCAGAACACAGTAATGTGGAGGGTTTTGATAACAAAAAAGTAGAATAGCAGTGTATTGTAACACTGTGAATACCCAAATTCTTCCATTGATTAGCCTCTCACACCTACAATGCCATTCTAGAATCAGCCTGTGCAAAGCTTTCTGGATATTTTATCGTGATTCTTTATGCATTATAAAGTGTTCAAAAAAATTTAAACAAATTAATTTAAATTTAAAAAAAAAGGAAAAAAACCACCCCAATTTCCACAAAGATCATAACCATAAGAACTATTCCTCAGACAAACTGCAGTCCATATAACAGTGATTATTACTGTGAAGCTGTTCAAATAAGTAACAACACCAACTTTATGCTTTGATTTTCTAAAACGCATTAATGAAAATTCTGTTTGCACCAAACCTACTGAAAGTGAAAAAACCCTGTTCTGTTGCTTTCTAGGCATCTTACATAAAGGTAATGAGAACTAGCAACAAGAAATCTAGACTTTAAAGAGAGGCATTTCTTGAAAAACATCAATCTATCGAGCTCTGCTATAAGCAGCTTCAGTGGCTGAAATGAAAAGAAGATACAGGAAACGGTTCTGAGTTATGCAGACTCACACACAGGAGGTGATGAGGTGAGGTGAAGGAGGACGGCTTCTCAAGCACCAGAGTTTCCAAGGAAGCTTCTAATACGTGAAGAACTCACGCACACTCACGAACAAAGTTGTACACCTTCGGAGGCGAATGCAGCATTAGGACTCACAGAGGGTGAGCTTGTTTTCTCAGATGTGACCCACTCTTTATTTCTCTTCAGACCCTTCTACATGTAGTTTCTTATCCCCACCTTTTGTTTTCAAAGGATTAAAAATGTAAAAATGAAAAGGATTTAAAAATGTATATATAAAACTTCATATAAGAATTTCTAGCCATAGTCAAGACTGAATATTTACGGTGTGGTAACCAATATTAAGTATAATTTATGTAAACCCATTTTTGTTGATGAAAGACAGTCTATCAGTTTAAGAGGTCATATAATAATTCATATTTGATGCTTTTGAGCACAGAGTTCAGTTTTCTCCCCCCCTTCAGATCTAACAATTGTATAGCTGTTTTGGGAGAAACTACTGCTCTTCTGAGTACCATTCTCTGAAAGCTGAAATAAAGAAATGGAGGGGGAAAGACTAACTTGCACAACCAGTTCTATGTGCACTCAGCATAACTTGCATAACTTCCCTTCCACTGCAGCGTCCAGATTTTAGTGAAACTCAAAAAATGTTCTGGAAAAAAAATCTTAAATCAACTCTAGAGAGTTTTCCCTTATCACGACAACAATTCGAGATATTCTATCACAGTCATAGTTCTTGTTTCTGAAAGGTGGTTTATCTCAACTAACAACAAAAAGTGAGCCTGACTTTTCAACAAACATCTATTCTTCTGTTTAGGAACATAGCATGCTGTGAACTTGGTAAATGCACCAAACATCACATCTTCAATGGATGACAGCACCAATACCTGACGTATACTTGACTGCTATAAAGTATAAAAGGAAGAAACTGTTCCTTTTTAAATATAAAATAAATGCATTTGTAAAAAAAAAAATTTACATTTCAAACACACTCAGATATTACTGCACAACCTTCATTATTTTCAAAGGTTTTGTTATTCTTTAAAGTTCTTTTCACCTCGCATTTTGTCACTTTGATTTCTATTGACAACAATTTGCACTTGCTCAACATATGCCTCTTTCTCAAGTCTTCAAAAGAGGGTGTTTACGGAGCAGTAATGTGTGTTTTCTAAGATCTCTTTATACGCTTTGGTCTTACAAGTTCCTATATCCTTGAAACTGAATAGCAGAACAGACTTGTTGAAACACTAGTCAGACCATTAAGGTATTTCTGATGTTTTTCTTTCTTATGTTTCCTGATTCATACTTCTGAGTGGCCTGTGCTTGTGATACAGCTGCACTCTGGTGGTGATAAACACTCTATAGTTCTGTCTTTTACTACCAAAAATATCATTCCTATGATATACAGTAATAGTTAGCTATAGTATCTTTCATTTAGATTACAACACTGTGTAGAAAGCAAGGGCATCATAAAATGCATACAGAAAACAAATACCAAGGAACACAGGAGAAGTGACCTCTTCTTCCTCTTTAGGTCACCTGGGAGCCTTCTAAAACATCAGGGTTATGACTAGAGTCATGAGAAGGAAAGACTAGTGAATCACTTTCAAAATAAGTACCAAATATACTGCTTAATACACAGTGAACGTAATATACAGCTCTTCAGTTTTTTTGTGATGATAAAGTTACGTCATTAAAAATCTACTAGATTCCAAGCTGCCAAACTAGCTTGAGATTTACTTAAATCAGTTTTTTGTCTTGTGCTAAAAAAATAAACACATCGAAGACACCTAGGAAGCGAGAGCCTTTCACATTTGTAGCATAGATCAGTCTAGATGAGCTCCCAAAGGACTTCTGCCCAAATCTCATGGAAGGACTCAGAAAGAGCAGAAGCAAGCAGACAGTTTTGGTAATGTGGAAGGGCTCTAAAACAAGAGGCGAACCAAACAAAAGCAGATTTAATCAAGCTGCCTAACAGTACTTTCTGCTCACAGAAAGAAGGCGCTCTGACAGAAATGCATGAATGCATGTCCTGAAAACAAAACTCTTGATGGTGTGAGCTGAGAAATATTCTGTAGTTCTAAGTCCGAGGCAGCAGGAGATGACAGATACAAGAGATAGAGAACCTCCACAGCAGAGATAGGCCACTTCTGACGGGATAGGATACAGGCAAGTTATTGTTAAGAACTTGAATCAGTTCCTGACCCTGAAATAGAAATAAAGATAGTGTGGTAGGTCTGGAGGAGCCTCTTTTATATCTGTTTTTTGTGACACAGTCAATATATGTTTATTAATAGAATCAGTAAAGACTTCCTGACAAAATATATAGAAAGAGGGGACTTAAAACCAGAGGGTATAAATAATATTTGCATTTACACTTGGCAGGATGGAAGGCATCTTTGAAGCTTACAAGAGGAAAAAACCCAAACCAAACCAAAACATTAAAATCCCCACCATGTTCTATTTATGTTTTATTTCAGGGTTTCTACAACCCATTACAGTAGATTTTTATTTTCCATAACAAGCAAGACTGGTCATCAAAACCACCTACTACATTTCTGTCTCTACTTTCTGTGCAAGATAGGTTAAAATATGATGTCCATTTTCCAGACATCTTTGTCCTAACATAGGTAGTTATCTGAATATCTGTATTTCTCTACCTGTCCACAAAATTGGATATTAGGAAATTGGATATTAGGAAAAATTATTGGATGTTAGGAAAAATTTCGTCACTGAAAGGGCTGTCCAGGGAAGTGGTGGAGTCACCATCCCTGGAGGTATTTAAAAGACGTGTAGATGTGATGCTCAGGGACGTGACTTAGTGGTGGACTTGGCAGTGCTAGGTTAACGGTTGGACTTGATGATCTTAAAGGTCCTTTCCAACCAAAACGATTCTATGATTCTAAAAGAGAAGCTGGAACTAGTAGGAGCCAGTAGATCCCTCAATTTTGACAAATATGAAAGCTAAAATCCAGTCTGCTTCACAGAAACATGTTGGATCCAAAAGGGAAGGTTGCAACATGATCTTTACACGTGCCTAAGGGAACTGAAAGCACAGTTGCCCTCAGTAAAACTTGTTTCCTCTCTCAGTGATGTTTAAATAAGAAAGCCTATTACGACAGAATACTTTCTCTGGACAAGTCACCCTCTAAAACCTCACAGAGCTTGTACACGCATTTATACGAGTGCTTTCTGTTCTGTTGGAAACTTTGTAATTTTCTTCCAAAATCTTCTACATTTTTATTCTTCAGTGAATCAGAGTCAAATGTATAAAGGAAGATGAGACAACTACCTGAAAAGTATCAAGTAAATCTATTCTGCTTTTAGATAGGATTCAGTTTAAAAAATGTATGTGCACTTGAATCAAATTATTTTAGGACATCTTTTTATTAGAAAAAGAACGAAAATGGGAAACTTTCCAAAGAGAAGACAAAAGACCAAGTTTAAGGGATGAACAATAGAGTAGAACAGATACAAAGACTTTCTTCAGGAAGCTAAGCTGGACATGTGGCCACTCTGCTTTCCTTCTCCCTCCCTCAAACCACCAATTAAAAATATCAAGCAAGTGAAATATAGTCTTAATTTAAATACTACTTTAAAATGAATACAAAATCTATCAGAGATATCAGAGCCAAGACATCTATTTTGTTTTCGAAGCAAACAAATAAAGTGTTTTTATGCTTTTGGCTTTTAAAAATATCTTCATGAGGTGACTCATGCTGCTTCCTGCTGGATTTTGGGTTTCCTGCTTCTTTTGGGACTTTGTCTAACTGCACACCAAAGCTATGGCAGCATCCCAACATGACACACCATGAATCACTGAAATTAAACCTGAGTATCCTGCACTAAGAACACGACTCCAGGGGTCTCTCACATCACAGACCAAAAGCATTGTTATATCCCTCTGTTAACCACTCAACAACTGGGTGAAAACCTGTTTTTTTTTTTCCTAAGGAATTGTTTGTCTATCTTGTGCATTTATATGCACATTCTTACTGGAATTTAGTACAGTTTCATAAAATTTTTTTTTCAGTAACTTCTAGGTAACAACCATGATGGTAGTCTAACTGAATTTGTAAATCCACACGAAGTTTATGAAGCTCCTATTCTTTATTACCAATACAAAGAAATATGGTTACAAGTAAAACATCATTAAAACAGACTGAAACATTTATCCTGACTTTTATATTCAAGTAAAACATTCAATTTCAACTGCAACAGGTCAGTTTTATCATTTTATTTCATTAAATAATGGAGGAATAAGAATAACAGTTCAAAAAGGATAATGAAAAAAACTGATCAAAGAAAAAATGCTAACTTTGAATTTATATTCACTATTTATGGGCAAAATACAAGAGATTTCAGCAAGTCTAAGAAAGAAATACAGCACATTACAATCTAGAGAAACAACCCCAATTAACAGTTTGCTGAATAGTGCTGTGTTAACTTTCACAATATCCCACAAAAATAAAATGAAGTTCTATTCAAGTAGAATTAATTCCATATGTTTAAAAAAAAAAATAAACAGGAGAATTTATAAAACATTGCTTTAAAAATGTATAAGCAAGCTGGAACACAGGAGGTTCCACTTAAATATGAGGAAAAACTTCTTTACGGTGAGGGTGACTGAACACTGGAACAGGCTGCCCAGGGAGGTTGTGGAGTCTCCTTCTCTGGAGACATTCAAAACCCGCCTGGACGCGTTCCTGTGTGATATGGTCTAGGCAATCGTGCTCCGGCAGGGGGATTGGACTAGATGATCTTTCGAGGTCCCTTCCAATCCCTAACACTCTGTGATTCTGTGATTCTGTGATTCTGTAAAGTTTTCTTTTAATAAGAAACAACTGAGATGTTTAAATGTTTCTTAACTTCAAGAGTTAATTTAATGCAGTTTCAGATTACTGATTTTTTAAAAATAAAGCAGTGCCACATTGAATCCACTGGTCTTGGTTTCCTCCACAAGGTACATCAATATTTGTCACCACACGGTCTCTCTCCACGCTTGTGTAGACCGGTAAAGATATGCATTCCTCTGGAGAATATGGACCGTATGCATCCTGTCAACAAATAAGCACTTAGTTATCACTTAGACAATAAAACATGAGAAAGGAATAATCCCCAATGATAGGGAGCTGGAGCACCTCTCCTATGAAGACAGGCTCAGAGAGTTGGGGCTGTTCAGCCTGGAGAAGAGAAGGCTCCAGGGAGACCTTAGAGCAGCCTTCCAGTACCTGCAGGGGGCCTACAGGAAAGCAGGAGAGGGACTTTTTACAAGGGCATGTAGAGAAAGGACGAGGGGGAATGGTTTTAAACTGAAAGAGGGTAGATTTAGATGAGATATTAAGAAGAAATTCTTTACTGTGAGGGTGGTGAGACACTGGCACAGGCTGCCCAGAGAAGCTGTGGCTGCCCCCTCCCTGGCAGTGTTTAAGGCCAGATTGGATGGGGCTTTGAGCAACCTGGTCTAGTGGAAAGGTGTCCCTGACTGTGGCAGGGGGGTTGGAACTATATGATCTTTAAGGTCCCTTCCAACCCAAACCATTCTATGATTCTATATGGTAGCTAAAGCTAGAGCCTAAGATATAGATTAGACACCACAACCTTGGACAGGCAACTCTTGGTCCAGGCTACAAAGCAGAAGGATTACTAACAAAGCAGAGACTTCAGAAAATTTGCTAGACTATTCCATAACTAAGCCTCTACTTTTTCTCTCCATTTTGTTAAACTGGAAGTATGTAATAGGGGTGATCCTATGAAGTACATATCAAAATCTAAAAAACCGTAAAAAGCTAAAAAAAACCCAAATTACATCTCAAAAGCTTCTGCAAACCAGGGGCAAGGGAAGTGTTGAACAGTTCCCTGAGGGGAGAATGCCCCTTGGGAGCACCAGTGCTGTACTGCAGGATGCTGCTGACCTGGGCAGGCTGGAGTCCTGGGGCAGCCAGTGCTCTCGGCAAGCCCTGCTGCCTCCCCTCCTCCGGCCCTGCAGCAGAACCCTGCTGCTTCTCCTGTAATGCAGCCCCAGTTGTGATCTGCATCTGAGATACCTACAAGTAGGATACTTCAGGAAGTGCACCAAAAAAATCTTACCCCACGCTTTCCAGGATACTTTATGGATTTAAACAATGATTTCTAGCATCAGTGAATCCAAACATAAAAATTGTTCTCTGATACAGAGAGAGCTTCTATACCTTACATTAGAGCCTCAAGGGTCCCCACTTAATGCAGGATATTAAGATGAACCCAGAAGTACTAACCACAATTTAGTTAGACCAGGACTTCAAACAAACAAACAAAAAGCCTAAATTCTCTATTCCTTTCCATATACTTCTAACACTTCAAGACATGCAAGCATATGTAAAAAGTTACATTATTAGTAAAAAAAAAAAGCAGGTTTGATGACTTTTTTTTTTTTTTAATGCCTTTCATACTAATACTGATCACAGTCACAGTTGGGGTTCTTTGGCACTTCCTGAAAACAGGCCATTTCCATTAAATGCCTAAATAGGAAATTTAACAAGTTAACTTTAAGCATTCAGATTTGAACTCAGTGCTTTGAACTTCCAGCTGAATTAATTTATAATTTGAATTCTCCTATACATGTAGTTTCCTACTGCACAGCATCAGCAGTTCTACTATCACAAAGATTACAACTGTATTTTAAACACTGCTTAGGGAAGGACCTTGGTTGGAGCCATGGCTTTACCTCAGTCTGTATCCTGATGAGCAAGCAATGCTCTACCTTGAGAACAGCAACAGCTCCTCTCTGCTTTCTGTACTACAAACAGTGTGCACCTGGGACGTAGTTTCCTCCTAGGGCTTTGCACAGGGCATTGTCTCTGTGCATGACTATAGAACAGAGCTCAAAGACTCAGTCTAGACTTCCTATAGCATGTAATTTGGGTTTCAACGCATGATGTATTTGTTTAGTGTAAATAATTCGGGGTTTGATTCAATTGATATATATTAAGCATATTTTCCGTCACACTCAAAATCTCCCTTCCTGTCAACAGGAAAACATCAGCAGATTTTCAAGAATCGAATAACAAAGCAGCACACTTATCAGAAAGGAACTGGAAACAAAAATGAGGGTCTTTCTAATGCAAATCACATCAAATGTGAGTTAGTGAAGATCCAATATTAGAAAATAACTGAAAACAGGAAAGAGGAAACACGCAAACAATAACTGTTTCAAGTACTTTCCCTTGCATGTCTAGTGTAAGCCATTGCTGAAGAATTTTGTTGTTCCTTTTGAAAATCAACTTCCCATGTCTTCTGAACATCATTGTTTAAATCCTTGCAGAAGGTTTGTGCACTGTAAGAGTTGTGTAGAATGACTTAATAATTAGAAGTTTGACAAAAGAACTCAGCTGTTCTCAGAAGGATTATACTTCCCACAGTTATCCCTGAAGATAAGACAAACTGCTGGCCAGCCTGAGAGTAAAATGTTAATCAGAGAATTTAAGTTTTGTCAAAGCTTGGAGGCCAAAATTTGGCCAGTTTGCCTTCAAAGACCTCTTTTTACACCTTTTTGGGTCAAAATAGCTGTTCTTGCACCATTCTCAACCCACTGATGTTTTAAGGAATCGCATTATTTGAGGGTTAAAACCACTCTGTGAAAGTCTTTTCTGAACCACAAATCCTGATGTCCTTGGCCTACGCACAGTCCAAAAATTCTTTGTCTAGACTGCCTCATACATGGTTCCATCCCCCTTTGTGACACCCTTCACAGCTTGGGATTTACCAGTGAATTAAAACTGGAAAGAACCTTCACAGTTTAATGAGAATAAGCATCATGTTAGTAGCTCAAAATATCCCATTTTGATCATTGCAGCATTTTGAGGAGGTTCTCTCAGAGAAATCCTGTAGCCTACTTTTTTTTTTCAGAGTTCACTTTATTTTCGTTTGGTTGAAAATGACCTCAAAGCATTGCATTATAAATATACACATTTTTGCTCACTAGGTTTAATGAGAGATATTTATGGGGAAAAGAAAACAAATTCAAAACCTAAGAATCCTAAGATAATATGTTCTACTTCATGCACTCTTCTCCTAAGGAGAGGATAATGAGATAAGGGGAAGTACATAATGTCCCAATTTTGCCTTGGTATCCAAGCACAGTGTTTGATTGTGGCCATTTTTACAGTGAAGCTCATAGCAAAACAACTTAAGGGCAAAGCAATTCAGAAATGCTCTCCTTAGAGATACTTTATTTTTAAAATCTGGGCAATTGACAAGTTTTGGCCTGTGTTTTAAAAGAATTGTATTTTTTTTCCAATACAAAATCATCAGTTGCTATTAATTTCAAATATGAAATACATTGGAAGAAGTTTAATTATTGACTGATTATTGAACTATCTCACTTCTATATTTTATAGATAAAGGTCTCTGCTGATGTCACATATAACTTCTGGATCTTAGCTTTGAAGTTGAAAGAATATAGACTGCTATTCAGAAAAACACTTAAACTGTTTTATCTCTAATATAAGGTGAATGTTTTTCAGAACAAAGAAAGGGTTACTTACAATCCTCATTTTCAGTATGCATAAGATAAACCTTTGGTGTTACCATGTAAAACCATACATATTACCATTCTCTCCCACCCACAACTGAGTATATGTATTAAGATGTCTGGTAATTTCATAGTTATCCCATGCATCACCTTTCAAGTAAATTAGAAATTTGTTTATTTCTCTGAACAAAACAAACATTGTAAACTACTAAAGAACTGAAAAAATCTTTCATTGGTTGATTTTGTAATAGGTTTTGTGGTGTTTTGGCTTTTTTTTTTAGTTTTCAGTATTTTCTTTCCCATCAAAGTTGGGAGTAGTAGTGAGATGGTGACTAGTATTTACTTGTGTGTTCAAAGTCTAAATCTTGAGCATTATACTTCTAATGCTGTACTATAATTTAATGCTATATTTCCAGTGCTGGAAATAACAATGAGGGGAAAAAAAAGAGTCGAAATACAGCAGCATGTTAGCAATGGAGCTCCTTGTGCAGTATCTATCACAATATACCACAAATTTCATCATTGCCATAATTTATGATAATTTATAAATCTTAGCTAAGTGATATAAAGGATTGATTGTGCATATATAATCCTTTAGACATAAACGGTTGACCAAGTCTGGGACTAGGAGTGGATCAAGCTGCACCTAGACTCCTCTCTGAGAAGGAGTTTAGAAAGCAAGCGGGTCCATTCTGAACCTCATGACTCAACTGGAGGTTTTCCTTACCCTTTCTATCTCTTAGACATAAACTGTTGACCAAGTCTGGGACTAAGTTTGGATCCTGCTGCACCGAGTCTACTCTCTGAGCAGGAGTCCTGGAAGTAAGGGTGTCCTTTCTGGACCTTGTGACTTAACAGGAGGGTCCCATAACAGTTTTGTCTGACCCTGTCCTCTATGCTGCAAATAATCAAGTGCACCTTGCCATCAAATCTTGCTAAACCACTGTCGCATTTACTATCAGACTTTGTTAAACCGCTGTTTTATATCAATAAACATATTGCTATTTCTCTCCTACGAGTGATGTGCATCAATCCATCCACAACATAAACTCCATTGTAACTGAAATTTCAACTACTTGGGTCCAGTGAACTTTTTTCTTTAACATTCTTCTAACCAAACCTAGCCTTCTCAAGAGAGAACTCTGCGGAGTTCTCTAGGTTGCCAAATAACAAACTCCTCCAGTTAATAAATTCATTTGTTTGATGAGTTAATCCTGTCCTGTCTACAGGACAGGATAAAAGGTGACATTATTTTCCATCTTTTATATACTGCTAATTTTATTTATTGTGATAAAGAAGTAGAAAAAAACTGCATCCACCCCTATTTCTCACTTCTATATTTACACTTGATTTTTGGTGTGAAAGTCTTAATATATTTTCTTTTATATCTGCATGTGTGATTCTTCTCACCTGTCTGTCCCAGAGTTAGCGGTCTAGGCCGTCTCTAGAGTCACATCTAGACAGAGATTTATCCCTGTTACCTTATGACAGGATGGACTTCCTGACATGCCTATCTTTTACTGCAACCAAAGGCAGCATTAAGGCAACTAAGTGATACCAGGCAATTAACATTTAGTCAGATAAATTTAGATGAGATGAATAATAGCTACAATAAGCTTTCTTTTAGTTATAAGACTGTAAGTATATGAATTTGTAATTCCTGCACATCCTTGAATAACTTTGACGTAACTTCTAGCTTTATTTATCAGAGATTGCTATTGTAATTGAAGAGCAGAAGCAGTAACAATTTTTACTGTTTGGATTACTTCACTTTCACCTTACATAGTTCTGCAAGCACTGGCATTTTTTTAAATTAGTGTAAGTAGGGGAAAGGCTTTCTTTGCTTACAGATCACATCATGTTCTTTATCTTTTTATTGCTGTTGCATTTTAATTTAATGTTTCAAATGCGAAGAAAATATATTCTAGGAATGGAATCCCAAATTCATGTATACATTTACTAAATACACTTTTGAAAATATGTTAATGTTTTTTTTAAAAGAAAAAAAGGTATGACTAAAATAAAGACCTTGGCTTAATCTAAACAATAAAATCTAAAAAATATTGACAAAATGATAATAAGTTCTGGTTTTATATAAAAGAAGTAACTGCTTTTCCTATTAAAGACAGGGATTTTTATTTTGAAATGAGGGGGAAAACAGGTCAGCAACATCATACTGAAAAGCTACTACACAGAAAAAAGCAAATTATGGGTCTTGAAAGTTTAGGGCTTTTAATAATTTAGTACCTGTGGAATCCAGGCCATGTAACAAGGGAGAACAGATGACACACTGGGAGAATCATGCAGATTTTCTGAAAGTCGATTTCCATCAAAACTGCAACCTTCCAGTTGTAAGCCAGTGATCTGCCATAGAAATATAAAATATTCAAACATATATAACAGACCTGATATGTCAGTAACGATTACACTGTGCTTTAATAAATGATGATACTTTTTACTGTGACTGAATTTTTAAATAACAGGAAACTAATTATTGTAATGTTCTGTGTGATAATAGGAAACATGATTTAAAAGCAAGATCTGGACCATGCTTTGGTGTGAACTTCCTCTGATTTGGACTCACATTCTTTGAAATGTTAGAGAAAAATACCTGTATATGTCATCATTTATGAAACTGCAGTTGCCTAGCATTAGATTAATGGAAATATGACAGCAACAGCCAAGTACACAATCATTAAAATGTCAAGAAGAAGAGAAGAACAATCACTGAAACAAGCCTGACTTCCTGCATGGAAGTCTGAGCACAGCTTTCAAAGAATGGAAGGCGCAATTACACAGCGTCTGCAGAGGCAAGCAAAATATATTGAAATAATATGATAGAAAATGTTATTTAACATAATTCAAGATTTCTTAGATAAATTATTGTTTGGAAAAATTAAATAGGAACCATATATGCTTCTATAAGTAACTATGCAATGCTTTATATGTAACATGTTCTTAAGTGCTTTTTTTAATGAGTGAGTGCTTTCAGCTTCTGAACTAAATGCTTTCTTTTTTTCTTTACTGAAGTCCTGCATAAATTAATGACAATGATACCCATTCTGGATTTCTTCCAAATAAAATTTTCAATATCTGTTGATCATTTTATCTTCCCAGTGCAAATAATAGTAGTTTGTCAGTATATATCATAATAATAATAGTCAGTTTGCCCTAGCAAAGCCCTGAATTAAATATATAATACTGAGGTACGCTTTCACCAAATACAAGGTTCATAAAGCAGTGCTGGAACTAGGAAATACAATGCTGTTGGAAACTGGATGAGTGACCACATAACCAAAATGGAGAAAAGTATCATTTTCTAATACATTTTCTCTTGAAATTTTAAAAAGTATTCTAAAATTATTTATCTGACAAGAAAAGTTGCAATTAAACAGTAACACAATGGGGGCTACTGTCATGCTTGAAAAGCCATGCTTTCCTCCCAAGTGCTGTTTTTTTTTTAATACTCTACAAACTGTATACTAGCTAAGATTACATTTTGTATTTTTAATAGCTATTCTTTTGATTGTAGACAGGCATTGCAGTCTTCAAAAATTTGCTTCTTTCATATTTCTGTTCTAACTCTGAGCTTAGGACTCTTCCTTACAATGTGCAAGATGCATATATACACATTCTAACGTGAAAAAAAAGCTTATAAAAGATTGCATTTAAAAAAGCTATAGAAAAAAAGCTGTGTTTCACCTTGGACAGAGTGACGAGAGAAGTGGTGACATTCTTTGAAACAATCCGTCCTCCATACAGAATAGGACTGACAGTAAAGCCTCCAAAACTGTGGATAACCTGAACCAAAACAACCCTAAATGGAAAGCTCAGAGTAAGTAGTATGACTTTTTCTCTAACTTTAACTTCCACAAATTATTATAACAAGGTCTCAGCGAAATGAATTAAATTTTTCAGACTTTGGAACTGCAAAAACTTTTTTTCTTCTTCAACCTCTTGTCAAAAGCTTAAGGTCTTTTCTTCATTAGGGAAGCGTGACACTCCTCTCCCTTCTCCTGCCAAGTTTCTTGTGATCTTTCTTCCACTGAAGAACTGTATTAATTTATAGATCTTTCCTTTGAATTTTCCCTAAGATTTTCAGGTCTGTTGCTTTTAAGGTACAGTGTTAACATTTGATATTTTGTACTGTTTCTTTTCAAACTCAAAATCTTTCCACACAGAGAGATTTTCAAAAAAGATGGCTTTATCTAGTAAAAGAGAAGTTTGGGTGTCAATAGTCGTTAATGATAGCCTATATATATTCCAGCGCCAGTTCTACTGTCTTGCAAGAACAAAGAATACGAAGAAAAATATCATAAAAGGCACAAAAAGAACAAAGTCTTACTAATGATTATACTGAGGCTTTCCTACAGACTCTTTCCTACTGCTCTCTGTTGTTAATGTTGATACTTAAGGCCTCACTTTGATATATCTACAGGTCCTGGATTACAGTTTATCTCACTACACTTCTGATTGAATGCTCTCAAAGCTTTTATTTATCCCTATCACACAAATATTAGAAAGATTCATCTCTTATGTTCTTCTTTATGTCCTTCCTGCATTCTGCAGGGAATTTTGTTCTGGAGCTTAGTTTGATAAATATGTGAGTTCGGTAAAGTTATTGAAGGGAGACTGGTCTGATGAAGAGCTTTTAAAATCTATTGTTAGGGTGTTCAAAGGTCTGGCCATCCTGAACATCTTTAAAAGAAGTTTCTATAGAAGTGGGTCACCTATTGAAAAATCTCTTTCTACTGCACACACATTTCTTCTTTTGATATTGGCAGTTCCTTTGACATTGTAGTTATGTAAAATAATATCATTTGATCTCCTGGAAAACTTCAACCAATCATAGGAACTCCTTTGAAGATGAAGACCAAATTTTTGACTTTGATTCAATATTAAAAGACACTGAAAAAAATAAAACATTGGAACAATGTACTTTCAGATACTGTTTGGCTGAGTATACCCATAGCCGTGTTCTCAATCTATGATAAACAATGTACAGAAATTACAACTACTACAAAGGACACGGATTTCACAGTATCTATAATTAGCATGCATAGTATTTTTGCAACTGAGTTCAGAGTAATGGCTGGAGTTGACCATAATTTTTAAAATTTTAATTCTTACAAAGTATTTGGCATTTTGCAACTATCAGTACTAGTTTAGTTTCAAAAAAGCTATTGTTACACATTACAGATTATGTTTCTTTAAAACACATTTGTAGGAAGTGTGCTGATATCATGGCCCAAAGTACTTCTGTTTCCAAAATTTAAAATTCGCTGCAATTATTTTTTCCTTACTATTTAATGCCATCATTTCCCATGAAATGACACAAACTACAGCAGACTTCAGGAAGTCACATTTTCACTTCATTACCTCCACAGGTCTCCATCATTAATATCTTGGCATTTCAGGATGGAGGTATACTGTAAAAAAACACTTCTCAGAATGCCTTATAATAGTATTTCTGTCAATTGCTAAGAGCATAGTTTTGATATTAACGCTGATATTATTTATTTGAATATTATAGTCTTGCAATAAATTTTTGTTTTTCACTATTTATATTAAGATCTATCCAAGCTCATAGCACTTATTACCCAACAAGTCTCTCAGTATGTTGTGACAGTGTGCTCCTCGCACCACCTTCACCAGTGGCTGTCGTAATGGATGCGTCTGGTCGTAATGGATGTGTGTTGTTGTGATGGCTGCATCCGGCTAAAAGTGGATTTCGGGGGAGACGGATAACACAATAGCCAAGGGACCAGTACACCCTGGTGGCCCTATTATAGCTGAATGGGTTTTTTTTTTACTGCAACCTGTTCCAAACTGTCCCTGATGGGCCAAAAAGACCTTTATTGTTTAGCTCAAAAGCATTTAAAGAAACAGACCATTGATACTCTGAATGGGAAAAGGGACTTTTATCTTTAGTCTGAGCACTTAAACAAGTTGAGAAAATACATAAGGGACAACCTGTGCAAACTAGAGGACCATTTAATTTACTAGAAGTGATCCTAAAGGAGACTGTGCCCCCAGAAAGAGTTGCACAAAAAACCACTATCAGAACATGGTATGCCTACCTATCAGGAGTTGCAGAAAATATGCAGTCAACTGAAGGACACACTAAGGTTTCCAAATTGCAGATGTCCATAAAGACAGACCCTTTAGCATTACAACAATCTTTCAAACCTTCACCCGTTCTGGATGTACCACCTCTCACTGAGGGTACACCAACAGAAAACATTTGGTTTATGGATACTTCAGCAAAAGGGTAAATGGCAAATGGGAATAGAAGGCTGTAGCATTAAATATTACCACTCACAAACAAATAATAGAAGAAGGTGAAGGCAGTGCATAAGTAGGAGAAATAAGAGCAATTGTTTTGGCAGCACAGAATGCATGATGGATTCTTCCTTCTTTTTAACAGGGTAACCTGTTCGGACTATCCCCACCGAAACAAGTCTCTATTTTCTCTTACAGCACCCTGCAGAACGACAGACAGAAATGCTGTGTTCATGTTGCTAGTCTGAACCCTGACAATGCTGCTCCTCCTCAACTGTGGTCAAAGAACCCTAGGGTGGCCATGGTCCCAATCCCGTGTTATGTGTATCAGAAGTATGGGACTAAATTCTAACAAAGACTTGGCCCTCTTAACTGTAGTAATGCATGTAACTGAGGTATATTTAGGAAGTGAATGGAGCAGGGATCCTAAGGGTTTTGACCGACTCCCCCAACTCTGGGAAGTGACAGGCCAGGAAATAAAGGTAGGATGCCGAATGATCAGTGGATCCACCCATGAGAAGGCATCTCAGATTTCTGTTTACATCAAACCCAATAACAAAAGATATAAAACATTGTGGCTTTGAAAGATTGGATTGCTGGTACAATTTTACCTTAGTACAACCTGTTTTGTAGTCTGCCTCTGGGGTCATCATAGCATGAGACTATAATTTAAATTTAAAATAGACCGTTATGTGATCAAAAATACAGGCCATCAATGAGCGTTATTTAATCCACCATGGTCTCTTAAATTAGTAGAACTATTGATGCAAATTAATATCTCTACAATCAAACCAACCTGTTCACCATTCCTAACTACATCCCATGCAGGATGGTTAGCATGGTTACACAGGTGAACCCTCACCTCTCCAAGACGAACAAGGAGAGATGTGACTGGTATCACAATGACAAGACTGAGAGTCTTAAATAGTATAGATGCCAGAGCACTTGTAAATAAACTGAGAACAACAAGTGATTTAAACAAATTATAACACCCATTGCGATCTTCTCTATTAGCACTGGGAACTAATCGATGGCTCTTACGGAAAAGGATGTGTTTGCATGAGAACCCTTTGCGATTTCATATTCGTAGATGTACTGTATGAGTACACCTTATGAGTGAAGCGCATCACTCCATGCGCAACACGTTTCTTCTTTTCTTTCATTCTTTTCTATAATAGAAAATTGAATGCCAAAAGGAATGACTAGCTGCTTTTGTACAACCGCACAACCAATGCAGAAAGCAAACAGATGTATTTGCATATCAATATGTGATAATATTGCAATAGCAATACATTTTCAGTACCTTTTGTTAAAGCAATCTGAAGTGATATTAAAGAAGGTGTAATTTTATATATACCAATTCTAAATCACCACATCCTACTAGGAGAGATGTACAACACATCACGTCTAAACTATCACCTGAATTAACACTGGTAATTTAACATCAGATTTGATAATCCACCCAAATTCAGGTGTATTCTTGGCCTGATTGAGTGTTCCTCTGCCTACTTTGTAGTTACACTGACAGTTCTAGCACTTCATACTTCTGATTTACAGAAGATCACAGGGTGTATTATTTGAAATTTTCAGCACACAAAGATCATTCCAAATGTCTACAATTGCTGAAGCATGATGCCATTTTTTAAAAGTGCAGGAAGACTGAAAAAGCATTTTTATCATACAAATGATAATGAGATTTCCACCTTCTTTTCATTATCAGAACAAATTCTAAGCCATCAAGAACTTTTAAAGTTAAAGGCAAGAAAAAAAAAATTCAAAGAACATGTCTTCAAAACAGTCACAAAGTGACAGTGTGCCTAAGAAAGTTATACAAAGTATGTTTGAATCTTAGGTTTAAGTTCAATGTTCATCCGCATTCCTAATTGTTCCAATCCTTCAACAAAGATATTCTATTAGAATAATTAAATATCCATTGGTTCAGGGACTTGTGCATGACTCTCCCATATCCGAAAACACAGGCCCCCAACCATGTGAGTACAGAATCAAGTCTCTTGGTGGAAATAGTCACACAAAGTGAAGTAGCACCATTAGCATAAATTGGGACTGATAAACCTCAGAACAGCCTGTATCACGATCTGGTTCTTGTAGCGGATGTGAGAGATCCAATTTCAAACCTGCAGCCTGAATCATATGAAGAAGGAACACGCAGTATCAACAAATCAAATCTTCTGACAAAAACAGATCATATTTACCAATTCTACCAATTATTTTATCGCAAACTTTCTGATAGTTTGAAGATCTATCTTATGTAAGAGAGTGGCTTAGCAAAGAGAAATGAAAGCGGGTTCATGGCACTTTGATAACATAATATGAAGACCTGAAAGTCACCAAGGGGGAGGAAAACAGCAGGATTGGGTATATCTGAGTTTAGTTTACAAAGAGCTGTATGATCAGTCAGGTTCTAAACGGAAACACAACAAATCATAATGCAAAGAAAATTTCCAAAGGGAACAAAACAAAAGGTATTTGTGCAGACACAAAAGTATGTCTATGCATATATATTATTAATTAAATACATTCATAGATGCATACACAATAGGATGCCAGGAAACATTTTACATTTATTTCAGTTACCTTATTCTGCACACATCTGAAATGGAAACAGATCTCCTTTTGCTTATGAACTGAATTTTTAAATGGGAAAAATTTCTTAGTAGCCTTATCTGCAGGCAGAAGGATAGCCAATGAGGAAGTAACAGTTAAGTATGAGACACACAATATCGAACTTGGAGTGGCCCAGTTCACTGGGGATCATATGTATTTAACTGGAT
Organism: Nyctibius grandis; assembly: GCF_013368605.1. NCBI lineage: Eukaryota > Metazoa > Chordata > Aves > Nyctibiiformes > Nyctibiidae > Nyctibius > Nyctibius grandis. The sequence goes on from NC_090659.1 coordinate 111,351,919, forward strand.
CATGTGTAGCCAATGCCAGCAAAAGTAGACGTGTTACTTTTTTGCTAACACTTTCCACCTTGTTTTTACAACATCCTGCTGTGATTACATTTTCTTTACTTCTGTTTCACTCCTATGTAACATTTTCCATTCATGTATTACACTTTCTACAAAAGAGATCTTCTTATCAGCACTGGTGCTTTTATACAATGATGATAGCATCTTTAATCAAGTAGATAACCGGTGTTCTTCATAACAGCATTGTATAAACTTCACATATTTTTTGCATAAAGTCTGGAAAATCTTTAATTAACTCTTTCCTGAACCCTGTGTCTCCATGATCTTGCCAGGCACAGAGGTGAGACTGACTGGCCTGTAGTTCCCCGGGTCTTCCTTTTTTCCCTTCTTGAAGATTGGGGTTATGTTTCCCCTTTTCCAGTCAGTGGGAACTTCACCAGACTGCCACGACTTCTCAAAAATGAGGGATAGCAGCTTAGCAACTTCATCTGCTAGTTCCCTCAGGACCGTGGATGCACTTCATCAAGTCCCATGGACTTGTGCACCTTCAGGTTCCTTAGATGGTCTCAAACCTGATCTTCTGCTGCAGTGGGCGGTTCTTCATCCTCCCAGTCCCTGCCTCTGCCTTCTGCGACTTAGGTGGTGAGGCTAGAGCACTTGCCGGTGAAGACTGAGGCAAAAAAGTCGTTCTCCATATCCCAGGCAATGAAGTCTCCCGTTTCCTTCCGGAGAGGAACCACATTTTCCCTAGTCTTCCTTTTATCACTGACATACCTATAGAAGCTTTTCTTGTTGCCTTTGACATCCCTGGCCAGATTTAATTCTGTCAGGGTTTTAGCTTTCCTAACGTGCTCCCTGGCTGCTCAGAGAATTTCCCTGTATTCCTCTCAGACTACCTGCCCTTGCTTCCACCCTCTGTAGGCTTCCTTCTTGTGCCTGAGTTTATCCAGGAGCTTCTTTTTCATCCATGCAGGCCTCCTGGGCGTTTTTGCCTGCCTTCCTCTTTGTCGGGATGCATTGCTTCTGAGCCTGGAGGAGGTGGTCCTTGAATACTAACCAGCTTTCTTTGGCTCCTCTTCCCTCCAGCGCTTTATCCCAAGGGACTCTCACAAGCAGGTCCCTGAAGAGGCCAAAGTCTGCTCTCCTGAAGGCCAGGGTGGTGAGCTGGCTGCGTGCCCTCCTTGCTGCCCTATGGATCTTGAACTCCACCATTTCATGGTCGCTGCAGCCAAGGCTGCCCTTGAGCTTCACGTCCCCCACCAGCCCCTCCTTGTTGATGAGAACAAGGTCCAGCATGGCACCTCTCCTCGTCAGCTCCTCTATCACTTGGAGAAGGAAGTTGTCATCCACACATTCCAGGAACCTCCTGGATTGCTTGTGTCCAGCTGTGTTGTCCTTCCAGCAGATATCAGGGTGGTTGAAGTCCCCCATGAGGACCAGGGCCTGTGAACGTGAGGCTACATCTATCTGTCTGTAGACGGCCACATCCACTCGGTCTTCCTGGTCAGGTGGTCTGTAGCAGACACCCACTATGTCTCCCATCCCTGCCCTCCCTTTAATCCCTTTAGTCCTGACCCAGGATTTAATCTCCTGAAAGTTGTTAAACTCATTTTAGAGCTGAATTGGTACATGTCTTTCTTCACTGACAAAATGAGGCTAGTAAACTCCAATTTCCGATTTAGGTATCTACAGCCAGGTAGGATAAAACAGGGCAGAGCTGCCTCACCACAGCATGTGTTTAAGGAGTTCTGTATTCTGCTGATTGAATTTTTTTTTTGAGTCCCCACTCAAAATAGCTCCCCATTCTATAAGGTTAGCCTGAATTCTTGAAACTGCAGCTACGTTAACTTTACCAGTATTAAAATCCATATTGCTCATGTGAACCAAGCTTAACGTGCAATCCATAGGATTCTTATCAAACAAGACACATTTTAGAGGACGATTTTTGTGAATCACTGACATTTTTATGCCCTAGTTACAGTCCATGTGGCATTTAACTTTACTAATGTAAAAGTTTCTCCCCAGTTCTCCATGAGCACGAGGAAGGACTCATGGCAAGGAATCTAAATATTCAGCATGACAAAGAGTTCCAAAGCCTTTCTATACACCAAAGTTTCAAAGGAGCAGCGAAGATACCGGTGAATACTTACTGATACAGATTCACTGAATATTGCTCTTTCTGAAGAAAGGATAATATTCAAATCAAGTGAGTAAACTTGGCAGGTTTCTTACCTTTTGTTAAAAATAACCACTCACCTAACTGCTTCTACTATTCCTGTGGCAGAGAATTTGCTCTTAAACAAAATTTTCTTTTTATTTTTGATTCCTCTTGGAACATAAGACTCATTCTTACAAAGCAATATAGAATATGTATTAACCTTTTTGCCTACATATAACAGTGTCTGCTAACAGTGTATTCTAACTAATATTACCAAAAATCTGCCATTAAATTTGCACATAACAAAGAATTATAACATTCAATACACGTAGTGGAATGCTGTTTTAAAACTCTTTCCTATAATTACCCTTTAATTCTTTAGTTTCCAAGCAGCTATTTCAAACTAGCAACTGTAAAGTATTGTAGTATTTTTTTGCATATGAAAATACTCAGATAATATTATTCATACATGGAGTTCAGGTATTTGACATTGACTTCTGACATTTTTCAAAGATGACAGGATCGTTTTGAAGAAGTCCAGGCTTCTAGGATCTGCAGCTGATAGCTAAGCTACTCGAATGGGTGGTCTGAGATGTGAAGCTGAATTTTGCCTCACTGCTTTGGACTTAGAATTCTTGGCTGAATCTGGAACCTCAGAACATGTGATTTGCAGGCTCTGAGGTTTATCATATCCCTAGTTTATCCCAGGGAACCAAACTGCCCTAGAAGTCCCTTGGTTTATTTATTCCCAGGGTCTAGATCTCCATCTGTTCTCATTAAATAAAGTAGGCAACCATTACTCTTATTCAAATACCAAGATTTAATAATTTTCTAATCTATATTCTCTAGTTCCAACAAGAATTAATTCAACAAAGTTCAAAGGACTGTATTGTATAAAGGTCAGATTGGATGATTACAGTTAGCTTTTCTGGCCTTACAATCTATTAATATTTTAGGAATACGAATTCTAACACATTCTGTATTAATAATTTTAGACAGTGTCAGAAGCCAGCCCAGAACCCTAATATCTCCCACAGCTTTGTGTCTGCCTGCATTATCAGACCAGAGAAGGTTCCCTGCCACTTGCTTTCTCTCTCCTAGTCTAGCAATCTCTCTGCTTTAGCTGCACATCAGTACATAGTCGCATGGTGAGTGCCCTGCATTATCCACCTGTGTTTCTGTGAGAATGCAGTTTTATGTGCCGTGCTCTGTGCTGAACACAGCGCTTTGAGCTGTGCAGTATTATCATGGGATCAACACACCTGTTGGAAGATGCAGCACAGAAAACTTATTTTGTGAATTCCCTACAAAATTAAGTATAAAACAGGTGCAAAGAGATCTGTATTTGGCCAAAATGGCAGTGCTAACTGAAATGTTAAGAAGCTAAACTAAACCATTTGAGGATTCATCTCTACTTTGCTGTCTAAGCAATCAGTAGTGACTTCATGGCTGCTGGGTAGTCCTAAGCGTCCATTAAAAAATTGTTGGGTCTTCATCATATCAAAAGTTAGTCATATTATAGTTTACTTTGTTTTTTTTACTTCCTTAGAAGAGGAGGGGGCGTAGCTGGAGGCACCGCGGGAGATTTAAACGCGGTGAAACCATAACAAACAGCCAGTCGGCAACAGCGGCGGCGGCAGCGGCAGCGGTGGCAGCGACTGAGGTTAGTGCGGGGAGAGATCGGGCCGTAGCGGGCGAGCGGTTTCTGTGCTCCGGGCCCCCCCGAGCAGCAGCCCGAGACCCGCCTGGACCCGGAAGTTCCCGGCAACAAATCAGGAGAGGAGGGGGCGTACCACCACCCCCTGTGATCGGGTGATAAAGAGCCTCCTGGAGGGCAGGGGCTAGTCCCTGCCCAGAGGGGACAGGGTGACGGCACAGCCGCAGGGGCGTGGCAGTTTGCGCAGCAGTTCTCGCAGGCAGGGCGGGCGAGCAGGGTAGGCGGACAGGCAGGTATGGTTTCCACTTGGCGGGGCCCTAAGTCCCTTGCAGGTGCCAGAAAAGACATGGCAACCCAAACGGACCTGCTGCGGAAGCATGCGGAGGTGCAGGTTGCAGGCTGCAGGGAGTGCCAGAGCCTGGCCCTGGCACTCGAGGGTAACGGAGACCTCACCTGTGTGAGGTGCGAACAGGTCGACGACCTGATCTCCTTGGTGGCCCAGCTCAAGGAGGAGGTGGAAAGGTTAAGGAGTACAAGAGCATCCCAGGAAGAGGATGGTGGGCAGTGCTGTTCCCTGCCTGTCCTGGGGAAAACGGATGGGCCTAATGCTCCCCGGGTAGTGGAGGATCCTCTTCCTCCTCCACAAGGAGCAGGAGGAGACCTAGGGGATGGGGGGGAATGGAGGCAGGTCCCTGCTCGGGGTGGCAGGCAAATCCCATCCCGACCTTCCTCCCCTCCCCACGTCCCCCTGCAGAATAGGTATGAGGTGCTGGAGCCTGAGCATCTTTCTGAGTGTTGGGAAGACACGAATCTAGGTGAAAGACCCTCTACGGGACTATGTGAACAGAAGCAACCAAGTAAGAGGATTGCAACCAGCTCCAAAAAGGAGAAAAGAAAAGTAATTGTTATAGGCGACTCCCTGCTAAGGGGAATGGAGGGCCCCATATGCAGGCCAGACCCGACTCACAGGGAAGTCTGCTGCCTCCCTGGGGCTCGGGTAAGGGATGTTGCCAGGAGGATTCCTCAACTGGTGAGGCGCTCTGACTACTACCCACTATTAGTATTCCAGGTGGGTAGGGATGAGATTGAAGAGAGAAGTCCCAGGGCAATCAAAAGGGACTTCAGGGCCCTGGGGCGTTTGGTAAAGGGGGTAGGTGCGCAGGTGATATACTCTTCAATTCCTTTGGTATTTGGTGAAAATAGGGAAAAGACTATGAAAGTACAACAGATTAATATGTGGCTAAGAGAGTGGTGCCGGAGGTGGGATTTTGGGTTTGTTGACCACGGGGCGGCTTTCATGGCACCGGGCCTGCTTATGCCGGATGGGGAACAGCTGAATCAGAAGCAGAAAAGGGTTATGGCCCAGAAGTTGGCAGGGCTGATCAAGAGGTCTTTAAACTAGGTTCGATGGGGGAGGGGGATAACACCAGGACAACCACAAATGAACCTAGGGGTGACAGGCCTGCGTCGGGGGCAAGGCCGCTAGCCCAGCTGAAGTGCGTTTACACCAATGCACGCAGTATGGGCAACAAACAGGAAGAGCTAGAGGCCACTGTACAGCAGGAAGGTTATGATGTGGTTGCCATCACAGAAACGTGGTGGGATGACTCTCATGACTGGAGTGCAACTATGGATGGCTATAAGCTCTTTAAGAGGGACAGGCGAAGCAGGAGAGGCGGTGGGGTAGCGCTATATGTTAGGGAGTGCTTGGACTGTGTTGAAATTGAGGAAGATGGTGAGGATGACAAGGTTGAATGTTTATGGGTGAAGATCAGGGGGAAGGTCGGCAGGGCGGACATTACCGTGGGAGTCTGTTATAGACCACCCAACCAGGATGAGCAGGCGGACGAGGCGTTTTACAAGCGGCTGTCAGAAGCCGCCCAGTCGCCGGCCCTTGTACTCATGGGCGACTTCAACTTGCCGGATGTCTGCTGGAAATACAACATGGCAGAGAGGAAGCAATCTAGGAGGTTCCTCGAATGTGTGGAGGACAACTTCCTCATGCAAGTGGTAAATGAGCCCACTAGAGGAGGGGCTCTGCTTGACCTGTTGCTTGTGAACAGACAAGGACTAGTGGGAGATGTGAGGGTCGGTGGCCGTCTTGGGAGTAGTGACCACGAAATGTTAAGAGTTTTCGATAGTGGGGGAAGTAAGGAGGGGCAAGAGTAGAACTCCTGCCTTAGATTTCCAGCGGGCTGACTTTAGCCTGTTTAAGAGGCTGGTGGACTGAGTCCCTTGGCAATCGGTCCTGGAGGGCAAAGGAGTCCAGGAAGGCTGGACATGCTTCAAAAGGGAATTGTTAAATATTCAGGAGCAGGCTGTCCCAGTCTGTAGGAAGGCAAGCCATCGGGGAAAAAGACCGGCCTGGTTAAACAGGGAACTTAGACTAGATCTTAAGGAAAAAAAGAGAGCCTACTTGCTCTGGAAGAAGGGTCGGGTAACTTGGGCGGTCTATAGTCGTGTAGGGAGAAGATTAGAAGGGCCAAAGCTCAATTAGAGCTCGATTTGGCTGCTACAGTCAAAGACGACAAAAAAAGCTTTTACAAATACATCAACAGCAAAAGGAGGGTCAAGGAGAGCCTCCACCACTTGCTGAATGAGGAGGATAGTGTAGTGTCAGGGGATGAGGAAAAGGCAGAGGTGCTCAATGCCTTCTTTGCCTCGGTCTTTAATGTCAAGATCGGTTGTCCTCAGGAGACTCGGCCCCCAGAGCCTGAAGTTAGGGACGGGGGGCTGTGTGAACCTCCCAGGATCCAGGAGGAGACGGTTAGTGACCTGCTGTGCCAGTTGGACACCCACAAGGCTATGGGCCCGGATGGGATTCACCCCAGAGTAATGAAGGAACTGGCAAATGAACTTGCCAAACCACTCTCGATTATCTACCGGCAGTCCTGGTTAACGGGAGAAGTTCCAGCTGACTGGAAATTAGCAAACGTAACGCCCATCTACCAGAAGGGTCGGAAGGACGATCCAAGGAACTATAGGCCTGTCAGCCTGACCTCGGTGCCAGGCAAGGTGATGGAACAGATCATCCTGAGTGCCATTACATGGCACATGCAGGACAATCGGGGCATCGGGGCCAGCCAACATGGATTCATGAAAGGCAGGTCCTGCTCGACCAACCTGGTCTCCTTCTATGACAAAGTGACCCGCTTAGTAGATGAGGGCAGGGCTGTGGATGTAGTCTATCTAGACTTCAGTAAGGCATTCGACACTGTCTCCCATAGCATCCTCCTGGACAAACTGGCTGCCCGGGGCTTGGATGGGTGGACTCTTCAATGGGTTAAAAACTGGCTGGATGGCCGAGCCCAGAGAGTGGTGGTGAATGGGGCAAAGTCCAACTGGCGGCCGGTCACTAGCGGTGTTCCCCAGGGCTCAGTTCTGGGGCCGGTGCTGTTCAATATCTTTATAGATGATCTAGACGTAGGGATTGAGTGCACCCTCAGCAAATTTGCAGACGACACCAAGCTGGGTGGCAGTGTCGATCTGCTGGAGGGTAGGAAGGCCCTTCAGAGGGATTTGGACAGGTTAGATAGATGGGCCGAGACCAACAGCATGAGGTTCAACAAGAACAAGTGCCACGTCTTACACTTCGGCCACAACAACCCCATGCAGCTCTACAGGCTGGGGGAGGAGTGGTTAGAAAGCGGCTCGGTGGAAAGAGACCTGGGGGTGCTGATCGACAGCCGGCTAAACATGAGCCAGCAGTGTGCCCAGGTGGCCAAGAAGGCCAATGGCATCCTGGCCTCTATTAGGAATAGTGTAGCCAGCCGGTCTAGGGAAGTGATCGTCCCTCTCTACTCGGCACTGGTGAGGCCGCCTCTTGAGTACTGTGTCCAGTTCTGGGCCCCGCACTTCAAGAAAGATGTTGAGGTGTTGGAGCGAGTCCAGAGGAGGGTGACCAAGCTGGTGAAGGCTCTGGAGGGTCTGGCCTACGAGGAACGGCTGAGGGAGCTGGGGTTGTTTAGCCTGGAGAAGAGGAGGCTCCGACGTGACCTTATTGCAGTCTACAACTACCTGAAGGGAGGTTGTAGTGAAGTGGGAGTTGGCCTCTTCTCCCGGGCAACTAGCGATAGGACAAGAGGACACAGCCTCAAGCTTCGCCAGGGGAGGTTCAGGTTGGACATCAGGAAGAATTTCTTTACAGAAAGGGTTATTAGACATTGGAATGGGCTGCCCAGGGAGGTGGTGGAGTCACCATCTCTGGATGTGTTTAAGAAAAGACTGGACATGGCACTTAGTGCCATGGTCTAGTTGACAGGGTGGTGTCAGGGCAACGGTTGGACTCAATGATCCCTGAGGTCTCTTCCAACCTGGTTGATTCTGTGATTCTGTGATTCTGTGATTCTTTTCAGTGATTCGATAAATGCTAACGCATTTAGACTCATAGATTTACATGTGTATTTACTTTTGCTACATGCCACAAGTCTTTCTGGACAACAGTTAGATATTAGCTAATGGAACTGCAGCTTCAATTTTTATCTAAGAAGTGGTTGAAAAGAACGGAGCAAGAATAACTTTAATTTTTAAATTTTAAATTAGCACTGTGACTAGGGAGGGGTAAAAAGATAAATGCTTTCCTTCTCCCATTTCTGCAGAATTTTTGCACTACCATTTTTGTAGCTGTATACCATTAACCAGCCTTGCATCTCAGGTACACCAATGTATTATAGTTCAGTTTTCCAGAAAGTTTATGGACAGATGACTTGGACTATGCTAATAAAACATCCTTGTAAAATTCTAGTAAAACAACCTAGTAAAATACCTTAACTTGGAGTTTGCCTTCCTGTATGCGCCCTTTCCATGATGTTGTAAATTTAAGACTGTCCACTGAACAGCTCATTACTCTGCAAGGGAAACATATATACAGTAAATCTTAGAGATATATGACAAGAGGAAATTAAACACAAAACCAAAACCAATGTATTTTCAACGTGTACAATATCACACTAAGTCTTACTTTGAAGAAAAATACATTTTTAATTTCATCTAAAATTAAAAAAAAAATCAGCATTTAAACAAGTAACAGCTATTCTACGTCAGTGCAAGTAATAAAAATGAGATGACTAATGCCAGTAGTTGATATAATTTGTTGAACCTGTGTCCTGAAAATAAAATAACCATCTTCATGCATAGGGAATAATGGCACATTAGCACACATAAATAGGTAGATTATTTTTCCCTCACCTTGCAGTCTCCTGGCGTAAGGCATTGAGAAATGTGTCTGGATGAAAAAGCTCTGAAAGGTCAAGGGTGTCTGACAGTAGTTTCTGTTTCTCTGCTTTTTCTACCCAATTCTAAAAGAGAGAAAAAAAAAAAAAAAGAATCCTGAAGTTATTGCCTGATTTTTCAGCATTTTGAGTTCATGTGGGTTTGTCAATTATTGTGATTAATGAAAAATGCTTGTGTGAATATACTGTAACCTCAAAGATTAATATTAATTTCAATTATTTCAAACTGGTAAACAGAAAATTAATACCATTAAAAAGTATAAAGAAAAACAGTAGCTTATGTGTAATGTGACTCATCCGTTCGAAATAAACTTCTGTTCCCTTCTTTGTACAGTGCAGCTCACTTTGTATAATGAAACTTTTATCAAGTTTCTAACATTCTGTTGAAACCCTATTTCACCTTTACTAACAGGAGAGTTTATGTTTTCCATAGAAATGGTTGTCATTACTGTCTTTGCTTTACTAAGTTCAGGCAAATAACTGCATTCCTTTCAAGTATGCTTTGAGATCATTCTTTTGTGTAAAGTGCATATTAAATTCAAGAATCACTTGATTTTCAATCTGCAGTAAGAGTTTTTATAAGTTCTTACCAATTATTTTTCTGAAAATATCTCTTAGTATTAGGTTGATGCTGCCATTTTTAGTGTATTAGTTTGAGACATGAATTCACAGAATTTCTGATAAGATAAAAACTGGCCTCTGTTATATTTGGTAATAAATGAAACTAATAGAGGTGAGGGGAACAAATGGCCTCAATTATCATTACAGAACATGTGCCCCAATGTACTTCTTTCACCCTGTCTTACACGCAGCTATGAAGCCTGTTACTAGGAGCAGCAAGCTTGGAATTTCCCATCAACACAATGCATTATGTGCCAACATGAGAAGAGAGACACACTGCACCTTACAATCTTGATAAACCATGTGTCTTGACTAATGAAACCTGAGTTTGATCCTCAAAACGCTAACAATCTCAGACTAAAGAATTTGTTATCTTCAGATGAGTTATTTAGGTACCTGAGTGGTTATGCAACAGCCCACACTCAAAATCTTATGTTTTGAAACTTTTATACTGTGTATCTTTGGTACAATTTCTTTACACTGTATAGTCATAGTCCTGACTACAGTACTGTAGTACAAATGTTAAATTACTGTATAACCTACTCTATAAGCAGTTGCAAGCCATATGCTTCTGCACAGAAAGATTAATGTTTAATACTAAGCCAGAAAATAATCAGAGACTAAGATTCCACACGCTCTCACTTAAACAGAGAAAGACAAACCACGTCCTTTCTAAATACCAACTACTAGAAGATTATGAAATCTTGGAAGCTACACTCTCATTATAGTGCACCTGCCAGGCACCCATATCTTGTTTAAAAAGTACTTTACTGTATTCTTTGAACTGATGGCAGACAAATAATTCCACAGAAGCACCCTGGAAGTGACAAAATCATTCAAAATACAAGTAAATATCATCTGAATTTTATTTTGTCAATATGTCAGACACATCTCCATAATGTTTCCACCATGTTAAAACATTTAATCGGTGATCTTATCATCTGCCACATCACCAGTTATGAGCCCTCAACCCAAATGATCATGAATCAGTTAGGAGATTTTTGCTTTCCATTTTCATTAGCTAAATGTACACAGTTAATGACTCTTGTCTTCATGATTCCTTTAATGACTTCATATAACAATCTCTTTTATCATATAGCAGTAACTGCATTCTGGTTAGGACAGATTTTATAAATTGTTTTGCGTAATAGAAGTAGACACAACCATTTCAACTTGTGTTTAATACAATCATTCATGAAATAAACTTTTAATATAACTGCTAAAGAGAAACACTGTCAGGAACATAGATGCTTATATTCCACCCAATTAAAAGACCAGTATGGGTGATATTAATTCTGAACTCACATAATTAAGTAGCACTAGGAAATATACAATAACAAAAAGCAGAGTTTGTAATTGCTTGTACTGCTCTACATAAAGCTGAAGACATAGCTCATTCACAGCTGTTTAATAAATAATTTAAGATTTAAATGCAATAAAAATTATAATAAAATGCATTTTACAACACAAGTGTAAAAAACATCCTTATGCTTATTCTCCTTTTCGTCTTACATGACCACATGGCCGCATGTTAGTGAAGTGCTACAGTCTCAAAAGACAACACCACTCTATTAAATGGATCACTAGTCACTAGTACTGCCACTGCCATTACGCTTGGAAGAGATCATGTCTTGAAGAGAAGGAAGTTTGAGGTAAGCTGTAGAAAGACTGAAGTGATGTTTCTTGAAAAGGAGAAATCCTGTAACAGATTAGCTATAATATCTTCATTTTTCTCTCCTATCCTGACTCTAATAAAAACATCCATTGATTTAATTTGTCAAAGTGATGCAAAGTGGTTTGACTTCTTATTGATCTTGGATGGCCATGTAGCATTTCAATCTGACGGGCCTTCTTCCATCACCAGCTCAGTAGAAACCTTTGCCTTTCCTGCCAGGCAGGCCAAAATAATCCAAGCATTTGTCACTTGCTAGCTGGATTAGAGTGAGACTACCATCAGCTCCAAGATGGTGTAAAATCTAGCTACTTGTCTCTTTGTGGGTCAGGACACTACCCATGCTCTCCCAACTGCTCCCTCACCCCTACCTCCCATGATAAGGTCTTTGATAGGTTTGCTGCAATTCAGGATTTGTTTTTCATCTTCAAAACAGCTAATAATCAAAATCTAAACTCACTAAATGCTGCTTTCAGTGTATGAATTAATGACACATCTTTGGTTAGATATGGCACTTATAACATCTGGGAAAAGGCATATGAAAGTTGAAATGGTATATAACTTATTTTTTACAATAAATGCATATTATATCAACAACTTCTATTATACCAATAATGTGGTCTACAAGTCCAAATATCCTAACACCTAAATAATTTATACTACTAGATAAAATAAAAAAAATCCATCAGTCTTCTTTGTAACTATTTCAATATTTCATTAATTCAGTATTTTCTGAATCATTCTTATTACAATGAAACTAGAACTTTAAGTTTGAACTGTTGATGATAGATTAATTTAGCATATGATGATCACAAATATAATATCAAAACTTATCAGCAATACCCAAAATGCTTGCAAAGCAATTCCTAGCAGGATATTTCAAAACTTCAATTAATGTGAGTTTCTGTTTGGTATAATAAAAGGATTTTTTTTTTTTTCACAAAAAAAGTCTCTAAGTGCAGTCTCAGGTGGTTCAAATAATATTTTCTTATGTATCTTAACATCCAAGAAGCATCTATTCCATTTTCAGAGAGAAGCCTTCCTTATCTTCTATAATCCCAAAGCAAACTGAGCACCTCATATGGAACAGTGGAAAGACTAAAGAGGCTGCCAGACTTCCACATTAGCATTTATACAACTTTAGAATCACAGAACTCCTCTACAACGAATCAAGTACTTTTCCTTCACCTGTTCTAATTCATTCCAAATGTCTTCTCCTCTTCTATGTGTTTCTGATGGTGTGGTCCCAGAAGACAACTTTTATTGAAAGAGAAAATCATATAAATCATTACAGAAGTGATTTCATTTCTGTGCCTGGATGAAAAACTGTATTCAGTGTTATATGAATACACATAGCCAGAAACTAAAGAGTACAATTCTGTCTTTCCACTAGTTTTAGAGGGATACAAAGTCACTAGCGAAAAGAATGCAGGACTTCGGATAAGTCTGAGAGCAAACAATGGTGAGTAGCACTGCTAGGGGAGTTAACCAGAGTTTAGATTCAGTTAACTGGAGTTTAGATTAAGGAAAGGTCAATCAAGCAGTAATGCTAGAGTCCTATTTTCCTCACAGTGCAGCAGCTGTTCCCTAGGAGTGCTTCTAAGTGTGGGCATTCAGTGGTAAATACCAGCAGGAGTAATTGTGTTACACTCCAAAGAAATGAAATAGAAGTATTTTTTTCTGGCATTGAGCACAGAGGAGGTAACGTGTAGCTTCTCTGGAGCAACTGGCATACAACAATTTGCCCCCTTGTGGTAATTTTTTTTTTGTATGTGAAATCCTTGAGCTATTATTCTTGACATAGTTATCCTTTATTAAATGAACATGTGAATACTGCAGTATTTCAGGTATATGACAAGGTGTTGGCACATACTATCTTTCAAATGGTAAATCACATAGGAATTTAATTTGGAGTCTTATTTTTGTTTTAAAATAATTTTCTTGTCTTCTCTTGTCTTGTCTTTTCGAGCATGCAGGCCAAAACTGATAGTTAGCCCTTTAAATAAAATAAACACTCAAAGGAACTTCAATGTCCTCTCCTTCTGAAAAAGATTATGGTCCTACTTCCCACCTCCACCGGCAAGAAGTTGCAGGGGAGGGAAAACAGTGGCACATAATATTCATTTGCAGATAACAGACAAGACTGCCCACCATAATCCTTGGACAAATCAGAACTACATCAGACATAATTTCTTTGCAGAGCTCTAAGGCAGGGATGCTGAAATCTATATTGTGATGGTGCTGGTATGACTAAACAGGGGTACAGAATACTCATATATTAGGCACTAGTAATGATGTGATTCACCGCAGTAATTCGTTTATAGTATCATCTTGAAGGCTATGTTACAATAAGGAGAGCCAACAGAGAACTGCTTGCTTTGCTATGGTTCATTTTCTCTGGTCAGCATCTCATGAGATACAGATTTTCCATTAAGCATCTCCCTCACAGTCCTTGTTCCTCTCCTGTCCAGAAGGGTGGTAGATGTCCCATCCCTGGAAACATTCAAGGTCAGGTTGGATGGGGCTCTGAGCAACCTGATCTAGTTGAAGATGTCCCTGTTCATTGCAGGGCGGTTGGACTAGATGACATTTAAAGGTCCCTTCTAACCCAAACTCTTCTGTGATTCTATGAAACAATGAGCCCTTCGACCGCAGTCATCAGTGTCTCTCTTTTTTCTTTTCTATTTTTTTTTTTTTTTTCTGTTTACCAGTCATTTGTTTTCTGTTAACACCCTCTCTTGAGGCTGTAAAAACTCAGAGAAAATCTCTCAGCCACACCTGTGTCACAGAACTCTCCTCTGTTATCAACTATTAAGGTTTAAACTAACCCTCAGATATGTATGAAATGTTTATCACACACACTAAAGCAATCTAATCAGAAATTGTTTAACTCTGTGGGGTACATATCCCAAAATAAACCACACCGAAAAGGCAAAGAAGGAAATCTGTTTTTCTACAAGGAAAAAGAGATCACAGAATGGAAACAGGGGCTGATGCAACCCCAGCATAAACAAAGGAATTATATGATTGCATGGCTATGTCTGTGACATGGCATCCTGGGACACATCATGGCTGGCTCATGCTACAGCTGCTTACACTCCATTGAACAGAACACTGCAACATGGGATTGCTGCTCAGACTATCAAATGGTTTATTCAACGAAGCATAACGTCGTGTAGACACAGCAATTAATTAAGATTTTTTTAAATTGGTGTAATAAGCTGGTATAGATTGTTGTTTGTTCCTACATAGTAAAGCCAAGGCATTTAGAGTGAAGGCACCTCAAGTACAGTATATGAGCTATACGAAGCCCATAAAGCCTTCCTTTAAACCAGAAAGGGAAATTTTTTATTGTGGCCAACCCCAACAGAACAGCTCATCATCAAGGCTGCAGGTCTCTTTCAGATATCCTGTCACACTTGAGGTCTAAGAGAATGCTGAAGAGCAGTAGCATGGCATGAAGCTTCACTCAAACCTGTTCTCAGGAAGTAACCCGGAGAAACAGACGTTGTGGAGTAATTCAGGGAAAAAATATTGCACATTTTGTTGAACAGTACACTTTTTCATTTTATTTTTAAATACATTTTTGTTTTCTTTTTTTTTAGGTACAATGGTTTTAGTTTTAAAATTATTTCTGTAGAATAATTAGACTGAGAAGACCTCTGCAGATCTAGTCCAACTCCCCACCCTCAAAGAACAGCCAGCATAGACTAGGTTGCTCAGGGGCTTGTACAATGATATTTTAAATATCTCGAATGATAGAGATTCCACAACTTTCTCTGGGCTACCTGTTCCAGTGTCTGACCACCCTCAACATGATTTTTTCCTTCCAAATGCCTAATCAGAGTTTCCCTTCTTGCAAATTGTGTTAGTTTTCTCTTGGCTGATTTTATTAAGTGCCACTATGTATGTCCAAGCAACACATGAAACATTTGAAATTTTCAGGGCATGTAACTAGATATATCACTACTGACTATTTAACATTCAAGAGAGAAGTACTACACTGAAGTGGTACAAATCAAGCACATATTGATTAGAGGAGATTTGACCCAAAAGGTACAGTGGAGAAGTTCTAAATTACAAAATTACAGAACTTAGGTTGAAAGGGACCTCTGAAAGTCGTCTGATTCAATTGCAGCTCAAAGTAGGGCCAAATTCAATGTCAGTTTAGGTTGCTCAGGGCATTGTCTACTCTAGTTCTGTGTATCTCCAAAAGTGGAGATCCCACAAACCTCTCTGGGCAACCTGGGCAATGGTTTTTTCAACCAAACAGCCAAAAGCTGAACAAGTGCTTCAGGTGTGGTCTCAAAAGTGCAAAATAGGAAGAAATAACAACTCCCTTTGACCTTTAATAAGCGCATTAATAATTTTGCATTTCTATGGTATTGTGATACCATGGATGACACATATTCTTAACAAATTTGCAGCTAATAAGCAACACAATTTTATTTTTATTATTCTAGTAATATCTTACTGTATTTTTTACTTGATGGATTCTTCTGTTGATATATTCAAATCACCGATTTTGATTTTCTCAGCCTGATGAGAATAAAATACATGAATGTACATGACTGGATAAATCCTTTTTGTAGCTTCATAATCTACATATCTGAATAATGAACAATATTTGGTTTAGTTCTAAATTATTTACTGCATTTTGCCTGATATGTAGGTAATTTCAGTTGATTAAATTTCATATGGGATCATGAAATATTAGAAATGACACTGAAAATGGTAATTATAGAGAATCTATAAGAAAATACATTGTGTGTGTAAGGAAAAGCATATGCAACACCGTACAACAGTACAAACCCGACAGGAATTTTGAAACTCAAGCTCAGATGTAGAGAACAGATTCCTCACTGGATCATAACTCTCTTAGCTCAGAGTGACTACGTGGAACTAACGATATGAATATATCACTGTCTGCATATGTGGTCTTACACATTCTCCTCCATTTAAGGGCACACATTCTGATTAAGTTGCTATTTATAGTACTCAGTTGAATACACTGGGAAACACACCATAGAGCAGGAGGGTACTTACCCTTCCTGACTTTACGCACCACTTACATACCTAAAATGGGGATCTAAGCTTCCTATCTCTCTTAAGAACTCTTCTCCTTTGACTCAAGGTTTTGGAGTTTTTTCCTCAACTATTTACCTTGCTCAACATTTAGAGACAAAGACCACACCGAGAAGAACTCTACTAAGATCAAAAAAAAAACCCAAACCAGAATGCCTCTGTGTTTACTCCAGTTTTCAAATACAGTCATGACAACAGAGTTGCTGAATGCACCTGCATCCTGCACTGGTTGCTGTATTTGAATGTGAATTCCCAAGACTAAAAGTACTGCACACACAACAGATAAACAAGGATTTAGTCAAGAATTACTCTCATGAAGCTTTCCATTCACAAACTAAATTTGAGATGACAGCTCTGAAACTTTAACAGATCTGAAACTTTAAATCTTTCTTAAAATATTTTTTACTGGAGTACAATATGAAACTATTGTTATGATTTCAAATTCAGCTATATGGAATCTCCTTTAAAGAGAGAAAGATAGGTCAACATGCAGCTACATTTCTGCCTTCCCCCAAAGAAATGCCAAAAAGATTGCTAATTAGGGGTGATGCTTGCTTGTGGAATGGCAACGTGTTTCTATTACAAAATGGGCTTATTTTTTCATATATAAGTGCAAATGCTATTTGAGGAATAGTTACATCATGTTACCATTGATCTTGACCAATTAAAATCTCACATCAAGAGATGAAATATTTTGTAAACTATTTCACCAAGCCAGTTCCCATCAAAACATCTACAGTTCAAAACACAACCATGATCACATCCAGTTACTTTTTAGTTACAAAGCTGTCTTATTACTCTAAGAAACTTATTTCTGTGTATGCATGTATGACTATGAAATCACAATTATAAAATAAACAATAAAGGTTTTTGAATAGTTGCTTATTATTAATAGACACAATATTTGTGTCAATATAGTGGTGATCAGAAGAGCAAGTTACTGCAACCGAGCTGCCTAGAAAAAAGCAAAGCAGATTGATGGAATGTACCTGCAAATTGGTGCATTAGCATGTGTTGCAGCCTTCCCATTTGTTAATGGCTGGAATTCAAAATTACCAAAGTTTGACAGCATAACATAAGGAGACTCATTTTCATATGCAAATGATAATATTCTTTTCTACCACTTGTACTATAATTAACCTTTTTTTGCTTGAGCTTTTGTCAGACAAGAGTATCCATTTTACTCTGCTTTCTCCTCTGCAGACAGCTTTGCCCATGACAAAGGAAAAAGATACAATGAAAAATAACTTATTAGAAACTGAGCAATCCACACCCTAAATTTTTAACAAATTAAATGAATACAGTTTATTAATATTTTATCATTGTATCTTTTAAAATTTCTTCCTGTATTGTGAAAATGTACCTGGTAGCTTAAAGAGAAAAACCAATGAATGGTGATTATTTTATTACATTAAATAAAGTATATCAACTATGGCTTTAAATCTTATATAATACATGGTACAGTTTCTTGTAACTTATGGAGTATATAAATACTAACTTCCATCCATAGAAGAAATACAGAACATTAAATCTAGTTCTTTTAAATTTAAACTGAGGTTAGGAAAAAAGATCATTTTCTTTAAAATAAGGTTATTTCTCAGAAAGTGAATAGAGAGAATGACCAGGGCTTTTCTTCTCTTTTATGAAACTTTTATAAAACTCTTTTTATGAATGATCATCTTCTGCAATCAATATTCTACAATCAGAGAGCTGAACAACTGGTTAGTGGTATGATAAAGGATGCTGCTTAAACTTCTGCTTACAAGGGAGCATTTAATAATTAAAAAAGAATAGCCATTCTCACAAAACATGCTTAGAATTCTGAAAGTTTAATCAACAGGAGTTGAATTCTGTTGAAACATATGACTTCTCAAAACATTGAAACATATGACTTCTCAAAACATTTAGGCCTGACGTTTATAGAAAAGCCCGTAACTTGTGGATGCCTCAATTTAACAGAGCATCTAAACTTCATTGGGATTAAGCTTCAACAACCCACAAGGAATTTAAACAAAATGCAAGAAGAAATATCATTCCTTTCCAATGCTGCTTTTTAAAAACTGTTTTTCTATGCATAAAGCAAATTGCTTTCCCAAAACTTGAGATAATCCTTGCTTATTGACAACCAAAAGATATTTCAATTTATAACAGCAAAATTTGCAGATTTAGTGTGAAAACCCACTGCATTCGGCAGGAAAAGAATCATTTCACTACATGAAATAAGTCATTTCAGTACCTCTGGAAAGTAAAGTCTTGAATTGGTGCACAAAACAAAAAAGAAAACTTAAGGAAACCTTACACCTCAGTCACCCATGCATGAATGCAGCTTTCTGTAAGTCACAAGGGTACATGAACTCGCTGAGCATAAAAAACGCTTCAGCTTCTGCTTTAGCTTCCTTGGAAACTAGACCTTATTTCAGTGGACAACTCCTATGACCCATGCAAGTCCAAAACTTTCATCTTACATTCTGTGGAGCCTCCTGTTTGGATGGTGTATCTTTATAAAGCCCTACCACTCTATACCGGCCAGTATTTAATCAATACAAACTAACTGAAACCGTGATTAAAAAGGGACGTGATACAACAGCTGGATTTTTCATAGCTTCAAATTTGCCTATTACATGAGAGACAAAGAGAATATTTAGATTTTTGTAGTAGTACTTGCAAATTTCCAATTTTTACCAAGCAGTTATCACTTAGATAAAAGGTCTTGACAGATGTTTCCTGGCAGAGCAATCCCTAACAAAGTGAAATCATGCTGCAACATGATGAGAGCTATGGGAGCCAATTAAGGATCAGTTTCTTAGCATATAATGTTAGGCTGCAGATGCATTTTTGTTTTGATACTCACGACAACTGAAGAGGAGAAGCCAAGAAAAGCAACAGAAAAACGCTAATTCTTCAGAATAAGGTGGAAATTTGAATTCAAATAATGGAATGGGTGTATTTAAAACACAATATTTCTATGAATTTTTGTGCTTTAGTATTAGATTACTAAATCTGAAGTATTCTGCACTGTACAGATACCTAGGTAACAGCTGTTCAAATAGAGAGTGAGTGATGAGAGGAACAATGACAAGGTGGTGAACGCAGCCAACCTAATCCATCTGAATCAGCTACTCCTAAGACCATAAAAGACAAACCATTAAGCTATTGTCCCTGCTGCAAAATCTGCTACGGCAAGCTATTAGAAAAAACTCTGAAATGCTATGCAAACTAAGTGGGATTACTTAAAGGGGTATAGGCCTGATTATGGAGTGCCCAAGTGGGTGAATTTGGGGACTGAACATGACAATTCTGGGATTTATTATGGGATATTTAGGGAAAGGACCAAAGTTGAGGAAAGGTGGATGGGGGATGAACAAGAATGGGGAAACAGAGAGAGAGAGGTATAAAAAGGCAGGTCACACGTAGGGAGGCTGCTGGTCAGTACACTTTCGCAAACCTTGCACCTGATCACAGAATTACAGAATCACAGAATGTTAGGGATTGGAAGGGACCTCGAAAGATCATCTAGTCCAATCCCCCTGACGGAGCAGGATTGCCTAGACCATATCACACAGGAACGCGTCCAGGCGGGTTTTGAATGTCTCCAGAGAAGGAGACTCCACAAACTCTCTGGGCAGCCTGTTCCAGTGTTCGGTCACCCTCACCGTAAAGAAGTTTTTCCTCATATTTATGCGGAACCTCCTGTGTTCCAGCTTGCACCCATTGCCCCTTGTCCTGTCAAGGGATGTCACTGAGAAGAGCCTGGCTCCATCCTCATGACACTTGCCCTTTACATATTTATAAACATGAATGAGGTCACCCCTCAGTCTCCTCTTCTCTAAGCTAAAGAGACCCAGCTCCCTCAGCCTCTCCTCAGAAGGGAGATGTTCCACTCCCTTAATCATCTTCTTGGCTCTGCGCTGGACTCTCTCTAGCAGTTCCCTGTCCTTCTTGAACTGAGGGGCCCAGAACTGGACACAATATTCCAGATGCGGCCTCACCAGGGCAGAGTAGAGGGGGAAGAGAACCTCTCTTGACCTGCTAACCACACCCCTTCTAATACACCCCAGGATGCCATTGGCCTTCTTGGCCACAAGGGCACACTGCTGGCTCATGGTCATCCTGCTGTCCACTAGGACCCCTAGGTCCCTTTCCTCTACGCTGCTCTCTAACAGGTCTGCCCCCAACTTGTACTGGTACATAGGGTTGTTCTTGCCCAGATGCAGGACTCTACACTTGCCCTTGTTATATTTCATTAAGTTTCTCCCCGCCCAACTCTCCAGCCTGTCCAGGTCCCTCTGAATGGCTGTGCAGCCTTCTGGTGTGTCAGCTGCTCCTCCCAGTTTGGTGTCATCAGCGAACTTGCTGACAGTGCACTCTATTCCCTCATCCAAGTCACTACTGAATATATTGAATAGAACTGGTCCCAGTACCGACCCTTGAGGGACTCCGCTAGACACAGGCCTCCAACTGGACTCTGTCCCATTGACCACCACTCTCTGGCTTCTTTCCTTCAGCCAGTTCACAATCCACCTCACTACCCGATCATCCAGACCACACTTCCTCAGTTTAGCTGCGAGGATGCTGTGGGAGACAGTGTCAAACGCTTTACTGAAATCGAGATAGACCACATCCACAGCTTTACCATCATCTATCTACCGGGTTATGTCCTCATATTGCCAGGCCGGGTTATGTCCTCATATCTCAGATCACCAGAGTCTGTCCTATCCTCCTCTTAAGCTCTATTTGTAGTTATTTTTTGTTCTCTATGCGGCGGAAGGGAATCCACTAGCAAACTTCTAGCAGTACCAGCCAGCAGAAGGATGAGAGGTCTGAGAGCTGCGTGCTGCAGACTGAGGGATTGGAAGCAAGACAGTGGAGACACCAAAAATCAGCGAGACTTGTGAAGGGTGTTTTCCTTGAGCAGTGAAGCACAGAAACAGGATAGGGCTATTCGTGCTGTCGGTGTTTGTGCAGCTGCCTGTAAACGTACTGTCGTACTCTGTTAGCCTGTATGTGGGTGGCTGTGTCTGTACAGAGTGTGTGCGTGCCTATTTTGGGATTCATGCTCAGTGTCTATTTCTCACATTTTATGTGCATATCATCTACTGTTGCATTAAGACTGACTTACAGGCTGGTCCTCAGAGTTCTTTAACCCAGTGAAAATTGAGAGGACTTGTCTTCCTTTGCTTTCTAAGAGCAGACGTTCTGCCTGTTATCAGTGAATGAAAACTGAACCTCTTTGCCTCGATGCCTTGGATGTGAAGGAAGAATCCTGTGTCTCCTATTCCCAGAAGGTTTTCTAGTAGCTTCGGCAGACAATTTCCAAGAGTTCGAACCTCATATATCTTGGGTGTCCAACCTACCTTTCTGGGGATAGGATGGGTTCCGAAACAGAAACAGTTATTCTACCTCAAATAGTAAAAGAGTAATAAAATAGTAAAAATTTATAGTAGGGTTTCAAACTGGTAGTGAAATTAAATATTACTCCCCTAGATTCATTCAGGATGGGAGGGGACAAGAGAAAACAGCATCCCAGAGAGATACATACAAGTCTCTTGATAAAATATGAAACAGGAGTACTTCATAAACACACATTTTCAACAAAAACTTTCATAACTGACACAAATGAAAACTTTCAGTATTCATAAACATCACCTTGATTAGAACTCTGAAAGTAGTCTTTATGATTCTGAGGTCAAACAGTCTTCATTTTCAGTGTACGCTGTAAGCCTTTTAGCAGCTGTCTGACCAAAAAGCCATCCAAAGGAAGAAGTGTTTTTACAGATGACTTAAAAGCAGCTCAGTCCAAAAGAATGAAATAAATATTTTCATTTAAAACATAAGGTCTTCTTGGAATAAGAGGATTTTTTTTTAGAAGTGAAATTAAGCTTTTTATTTAGTTCTTGTGGAAACAAAAAGTTCCAATTTGTTGACCTGAAAGATTTTTTCAATGTTGATATTCATCTGATATTTGCCTGGGCTGCTGTTTTGCCTCTTAATAGCTGTAGTTCTGGGTCTCTTCTTTCTTTCCTGCTGGTATCCATGGCCATGAGAAGACAGTTATCTACAGACTGGGATGGACTTAAATTCCATTATACACTGAAGTACATTATTGCTGAACTATAATCATGAACCACGAGAGAGGGAAACCACAGAACACATTTAAGATGCCACCATGAGAAAACTGGGAGTGTAAGGACCAAGAACGACAACCAGCACAAAGATCTGTGATGATTCATAAGCTTCATATCTTAATGTTTATAGCAAATAAATCACTGTAGACAGACAAGCTGAAACATGACATTGCAAAGTTCAATGTCAGCATTGCTAACTGGAAGTATTCAGAACTCTTCATCTTAGAAGAATGTTCAACACACAGAATTTTCATTTTAATTTAAATTAAATGTTGATGTTAGCAAAAGCTAACATCCAAATATCAGGACTTCCACCTGGGAAGAAATCACATATTTCCATCAGCTCTATCACCACAACATAACAGCAAAACATGGCTCTATTGCATTTTGCATATACTGACTTGTTCACACTTTAAGTAGGCAGATTTCCTGTTTTTATTTTGCTTTTATTGAGTGAATTCAGACCTGAGAAATGCAACACCTGTTGTTTTTCTGTCTGTTGTTGTGTAATGCTCTCAGAACACCTTTACACTTCTATAAATTCTGCTGTAATTATTCTACCATCTGGCCTGTACTTTGGGTTCCTCCCCATCCCCATTACATGTTGTAACAAAGCAGTCACTTTACTATTTTCTGTACCAGCAACAAACATCTTGACAAGGCAGCCTTTAACTAGTAACCCAAGAAGAGACTTACTGCATCCTTAGTAGATGCAATCTTTCAGTACAACTTTGATGTTTCAATGTCTCCTATTTTCCTCTTGAAAAATACCTAAATCAAACCTGTCTCAAATGATGAAGGTAGAAGTCAGTATCTTATAGTGAACGAACCAGAGGGAGGTATGACTAAGTACCAAAAAAACATGAGACGGAGTTGGTCATATAAAACCAAACCAATCCAAAATATGGCTTTTATTAAAATATAAATCTGAAGGTGATTTTCAGAGTTATGAGAAAATCTTTATTGAAGCCTTTACTGAATTTCTGAATACTAAATCTAGAATTAACTAATGATAAATTACATTTATAAAATCAATAATGAAAAATCACAAAAAAAGGAAAGTTAATTAAGAGATGATCAAGGCTAATCAAAATCTTGGTATAATATGCACAAACATGAAGTGCAATCACATTTAAAGAAAAAGATGATGCAACTGAAATGCATAATTAGAAATAAACACCATTTTTCTGGTAAAATACATACAAAACCAAAAACATAGAAATTGTATTTCAGATGTGATCTGACGAGAAGCTTCAGAAGCAAAATAGACTGATAATGTATTCTTAAGGATTGCTTCAAATACAACTGTATTACGTATTTGACATAACCAGATACTGGTTCTTATACTTTTTTATATTTTTTTTATCTGTCACTACTTTCTATTGTCACTAACAAAAAAACTAACACAATTTACTGCTTATGGGTACAGTTAAATATCTACTGAAAAGCTCTGCCTTAATAATTTGTCCGTCTCACAGTAAATAAGCATTTAAAATTGTAAATTACTTCTTCATAATAACTTCCATAAAAATGAGTAATTCAAATGTACAGTTTTGTCAGCAGTTTGAACAATGAGAAAGGAAGATTACTATCATGGTAATATAATGCAGCAGATTTGTCAATAGTTGACTGGAGCAATATATGGAAATAAAAACTTTTTGAATATACTTGGTTGAAAATCACCTATTACTGGTAACAATAATTTCATCCTGTTACACTCTGCCACATTATCTCCACTTTGTATGGGAGGTGCATTCCACACAGAAGCTTGAACTCTGGTCTCAGGCTTCCATTAAAAAAAAAATTGTCTAAGTAAAGAAAATGGCATGCAGTTTAGTCACAACCAAATAAAGGTAACAGTTGCAAACTGCAAGGTACTCTTTAAGATTACAAACACTGCTGGCTAAGCCACAAATGATGCTTTTTTTAATAATAATGACTATAACAGTCAGTCAAAAGACAGAAGGGAATAAGTTTGACTCTAGTTATATGACATCTATATAACATCTGAACATGCATTATCACTTGTTGCTATATATATTTACACTTTATTGTTTATAATTTGAGTCTTTTTGTGAAGGAAAGGATAAAGAAAAATTAAGCATTAGCAAAAAAAAATGGTTTCTTAACAAGAATATTATTAATACTTTGGAAACATCCATTTGATAGTTTCTTTAGAAAAAGTAATGCCTAGAAATCACGTGTCACTCAAATCTTCCTTCTGAATATGACAGTAAATGCTATATGTTCACAGAAATCTTCTTCATATCCCACTGGACAAGACTGTGTTAATCAAGGTCCAAAGCAGCAGCTTTCTGTTTATTGCCTGGAGGTAACACAAGATCTGTCCCTCCTAACGGAACCTTCCTCTCTGGAAGGCTCTCGTGGTTTCCTCTCTATGCATCCAACATGATGAAATCTGTTTCCTTAAATACTAATTAATTCAGACAAATGACTTTTTTTATTTGTCTGCCTATTATCTTAAATATACCTCTTCTGTCAAACAAAGTATAGCTAGATTTACCTTAACTAAAAATTATCTTCTTCACTGTCAGACTGTAGATTGACAGAGCTCTTGTCAGACTCCACACCTTCTATTATAGCCCCTTGTAAAACTGGAGAACGCAGATGTTTTATTTGATTCAAAGACTGGTCTTCTATGAATTTCTACATTATCTCTATGAGAATTGCTTCACTTTATCTCTTTATATGTATCTCTCTACCAGATTAAAGAGTGTGTCTTGACTTAGATGTGAAGATTCATCTTTCTTCCCCACAGTTCATCAGAAAGACTAATGACTAAAATCTAAGATGTAAATCTATCGTGAAGTAACTTCCACCATCACTGTTTTTAAAGTTACTGACTTCAAATTGCTCAGTCTGCTGTCTTCAGGTTTCTCATCTATCTTTAAATTTTTACGTGCCTTTTCACACATCTAAAACTCTTTGAGACTTGAGTTTGGAAAGGCCTACTGTAGTGCAATTCACACAATACACTGTGTCACTGAACACCAGCATGCTGAGGTAAAATGACTCTTTAAAATTACCTGTATAGCAAGTGCTCGAGCTACAAGACTTCTAAGATATTGTAAAGGATCTTCCGGACCTTCCCACTTGCTTTGCCATGTGACGGGACACTGAAATAAAAATATAGTTACCAAAAGCATCCATTTCAAAACCATCATCATTACATTTTAAGATAGCAATTTGAATGAAATGAATGAAATGTGATAATCTCGAGATCAAATATATCTACAAAGAAAAAGACAATACAAGTAATATAATGATCAAAGAATACAACCACTAATAGGAAGGTCATATTCCTGCTAATTATTTATGTGGCCCATAGAGATACAGTGCTGATGAAGAACTTACAAGAACCTCTGCTATTCAATGAGGAAACATCAGTAGGTTCGACAAACACTTCAAAAAGGCCTAAGTTGATTCTTTCTTGGAAAGCCACAATGCCATCTTTCAACTGCAGCCACAAATTCCCACTCCTTTGCTGCTGCCTCCTAGGACTTGAAGATGTGATTGTGTGGCTCTGTGGTGAAGTGAGTCTGATACATTTCTCTGCATGATTATTTTCTCATCATCTTGAAGTGTTTGTAGAACAACACCTGAGAATAAAATCCTGCAAGACCTCCCCATACAAATTTCTCATTGACTTTAAAAAGAAAGGCTTAAAATATCCTCTGTTAGATTTCCTCCTTATAAAATAAGGATAAAAACATTAATTGTACCTAGTCCACAGGAATCTGTAAAGCACACTGAAATGGACTCTGCAAGATTGTTCTCAAGTGAAAGGGAATTGGTATAAATCATTACCTGGGGAATACTGCACAGTACTGAAGATACTGAGCAGAATAAACATTTTATACTGTTTAACATTTACAGTTGCATTTTCAAGGCAGTTCACAATCTAATAGCATATGTGCTGAACAGATTTTCAAAATCTGATCACAGAAGTTCGTAAGAAAAAGTATCTTTCAAAGTAAATACTCCACATATACCTTTTATAGATAAAAACCAGAAAATATCTGGATCCGGGGATACTAACTAATAATGAATTGAATAAACTAGAATACATACAAGACAATTAATGAAGCACAGTTATCTGCATGCTTTTTTGCATAATTATGATTTTTTGAAATCTTTTTGTATTTGAAGCTATTATCCTTGCATTTTTGCAGACTCTTTTGCTAGATATGCATTTACAGGCAGCTCACCAATCTATCATTTAGAAGGCATTCGCCCAATGTTGCTAATATATTACTTACGTATATAACAATTATATATATAGTTGTTATTATGGAAGCATATTTCAGATGTACACCAACATATAAATTTTGCTCAAATAAGGCACATTGCTGAAACCATCAGAAGTCATAGATTTATTGAGTTTCATATTTCTATTGGTAATCTAGCAGCTTCTTCAGGTGCTATAATCTTAAAAGAACTACAACCTTGGTGCTTTTAAAATAGAAGTTTTTAAAAATAGTCCTTTGTTACATAACGCGTGACCACACTAAACTAAACAAGAACAGTGTATAGAAAATACATGGAACAAATCACTTTAAGATGATAAATATAGTGAGGTTTAGCTGCCATGCCAAGAGCATGGCATTAGCATCTCTGGAGGTCTGCTGAAAAGATTGCTTTATGGTCACAATCCAATAAAGTGATCTGTGTCAAGGCAAGTGGGTAAGTAAGCAGATGAAATGCCAGAAACACTTTTTTCAATACATCAGGAAGCACTGAACTGACGTTTGTGAGAGCTAAAAATGCATAGTATCTTTAAGTACATTTTTGTGACAGTGATCAGCTTCACAGCTCTTGCTACTTCCAGTTTAAGAGTGCAGCTTAAGCACACAAGCAAACCATACTCTCTTGTTCAGTAACAAGAAATATAGCTATAAATACTAAAAAATGGCCATTACATGTATCATTTGCATTCACTATGACTTGTACTTAGCACCAATTTCTACCACATAGTCAAAATGCGTTTAAAAAGGCATATTGCTAACATGAGAATGTTAATTTATTCTAATTGTACTGCAATTTTGCTAACAAATGCTGTCTTATGAATCTGAAAAGACAAAGAATTTAATTATTGTTTTAATTAGAAATTTGATATATCAATAAATGCATAACAATCTTTTTAACAATACTTGTTCCTCACATGAAGACAAACAAAATGTTAACAGGAATTATTGCGCATTGTAGGGCCAATCTCAGTATCCATGCATCAGCATCAACACAATTTATCAATTGCTACAGGTGAAACAAAACCACAGACCTTCATGTCAATGTTTGACTCTCTTTGGAATCCAATTACCTAGCTATTAATGACAGAGCATGTAAATTTTCAGTCACTAATTGTACCAGTTGATAAACATAGCCAGTCTGATGCCATAAAACACTGAGAAAGTACATGTACAAATTTTGGTTGCTTTTCTTGTATATCAAGAATATAGGGTGAGATGATAGGTTGATATGACAGGTACAGCTTGTCTGGTGTGATATGGCAATAATGCATACTGAATAAATGCTGAGAGCGAATAGTGATTACAACTGCAGTAAAACTTAAATTTCAAGAAACTGTAAAAATGAAGAAAAGGGACAGATTTACATGTTCTACTGGCTAATATATTTGACTTATCTAGCACGATTTGGTATTTGAAATGGAAATAGTATTCCACAACTTCTAATCTTATCGGATTTGTCTTTAAGAGAAAGTTTGATAAAAGTATAATATAGTCAGAAGCTTCTGCAAGTACTTGAAGCAACATTTTTCTGGGTTTTCATTACATAAAAAACATGGTTCTGTTTTAGAGTCACTATCAATAAAAAAACTACATTTTAGAGTCTTTATCAATAAAGGAACTTAAGAGCAAATGGTGACATGAAAATATGTATCAGAATTTTGTTCTGTTTCCTTGTTTTTTTTCATTGCTTATAATGTAAATTCATGACAAAATGACTTACCTTCTGATTTAGCAGAGCGCTTGCTAGTCTTTGTACTTCAGAACTCAGTAATGAGGTACCTCTGATGACTTTACTTAAGGAAGCAAGTGAGTGATGGACACTTTGCACTAGGCGAACGGCATTGAATTGTTCCAAAGTAATGAATGATAAGACTGGAGAGCCTTGTTGCTCCACAGGAGGAGACACCTTCTGATGAATCAGGTTAGAATTCTAAAAAGAGAACACATGATGTCCAGTTAATAAACTTAGGGAAATTATTACGTTACACAATGCATTATTTGTTTAATACGTAATACTTCATATGACCTTGTTAGCACTGAAGTAATTCAGATATCCCCCCTTTTCTGGCACTGGAGTAAAACTATGATACTTTCAGTATTGTCTGTGAGATGTTCAATAAAGGCACCACCCTTCTGAGACAACTCTGTCTACCCAATTACTCGAAAAGTACTGGAATGTCTGAAAAATCTTCACTTAGCTGAATCACTGCTTTTAGTATTTGTGTTAATGTGTCAGTATAAAAAGCAGTAGTGTACTCAGAATAACAAGACTGTATTGGGTACTATAAACCATGCTGCCAGATACAGCTCTTTCTTTGATAAGACTCGTTCAACCTGGAAACAAACTAAATACAAAAAAAATAATAAATACAAAATAAATACAATAGTATGTGTAAATCATGAGTAACTCAGACTCTGAGAGGTACTGCTGCTCTCACATTGACATTTTTATTACTTACTTCCATTCCATTACAGCCACTGAAAATCCAAATTTATTCAATAATTTCAAGAGATGGTATCATTTTGAAAATCTTAATTCATATGCAGCTTATTACATAAATATATTTTAGCATGTGTTCTGAAACTGCCAACCTGACATGTGACAAGATGCTGCACTGAATTCCAGTTACGGAATTTAAACCTTTATTAGAAAATTCTACAGGGCACAAATGTAAAAAGAAAACCTTAAGCCTTTGGGAAAAAAATGTTTTGCTATTTCAATTTCTAGTAATTTATTAAAGGTGAAATCAGATTTTACTTTCTCTGAAGTATCTCTTCTTAAAATAACAATTAGTTTTGACTTTTTTTTGAGATTAAATAAACTTCTGAATAAACTTCACAAGGGCATCTTGCTTTCCAGAACACACAGGATGTCTGCCTCCATAATCATCTCTAGGCACTGTAAGTTTGTCAGAACTTTCACGTTTTTTCATTTCAAGCTCATACTGCACTCAACTACCAAGCAAAAATATGAGAAAAGCTAAGTGAAAGAGTCATACTGATACTTCGGTTTATGACTGGTTAATATTATGTGTAAATCCTGAGTAACTCTGACTCAGACAGGTACTGCTGCTCTCACATTGACTCATTACTAAAAAGGTATACAACAGTTACTTACTGTTCAAAGTGTAAGAAACACACAGTATTTAGAAATGTTATGTTTTGTGTTTTGCATGCATCCTGAAATAACAGTACCAGTTTTGCTTCAATTTTTCTGATACCATAGTTTGTTAAGTATATATAAAACGTAATGTAAAACTAGCACAAGCTAGTCAAGAATTTCTTATTGGAGCATTTAAATGCACAAAAAAGGAAGAAAAAGATATTGCAACTTGCAGGCTTTGCTCAGTCTTTCACACATACTGTCATAATTCATGAAAAACTTTCTGAAAGAGAAGGCCTCTAAGTTCTTCAGTACTGTCCTTTACATAACAGTCTCCTATGAATTGCATATTCATTTCATCACCCTTTAACGCTTTCTCCTGAGAATTTGTTAAAACAACCCATCTGTCATTTTTATAGGAAAATTAAACATGAATACTGATATCAGCTTATACATTTAATGTTCTATTACATTCTCTTAAAATCCATTATGTATATAACTCAGATCAGCTTTAAAAATATCCTCATGACCTGCTTGGGAATTAAGATGAAGAACTGCTGAAGTACTGAGTGCTTTTCCTAACGGGAAGAAACTGAAGATAGGTTCTAATCTTTAACATTAAATACTATATTATGCTCCCAATATTAAAGTAGGTGTATTTTGAGACTTTGATCATTTTCACTCTTTCACTTCTGTACTCATTACTATCTCAGTACAATATAAGCCTTCATATAGTTTCACCTAAGCTGCTCCAGAGCTTTTCTTCGTTACCTTCCTAAACTCAAGCTTTTTCAAACTCCAGTATAACTACAAACAAACTCATATCCCTCCACTAGTTCTGCTGTTGATTCAAAATTCAACTTTCGTGGTGGTCATGGTTTTTAGAAACTTCCCAGCTCAAAAATTTCAGCATGTCTGAATAATCAGTAGTAACATCTAACAGGGCTTTGCAAAATACATGCCACTGAGAGGCAAAATGAGTCCTGCAAATTTCCAGAATATTTCTAAAACATATAATAACAACATATAAGTCCTCATTAATATATTAACATACAAGAACTATTTCCCACTTCAAAATGCCTAAAATGAAAAAGCTAAAATTTCCAATGTATATCTGCCATTTTTGCTGTTTGGCCACAAAGACTGTGACAGCTCTGAAAAATGAGCACAAAGGACTACTATTCACAGAATCACAAAACAGTTGAGGTTGGAAGGAACCTCTGAAGATTGCCTAGTCCAACGTCATGCTCAAAGCTACAGCAAGTTGCCCAGAACTGTATCCACTCAGGTTTTCAATATCTCCAAGGATGGAGACTCCACAGCCTCTCTGGGCAACCTTTTCCAGTGTTTGACCACCCTCACAGCAAAAAAGTTTTGTCTTATATTTAAATGGCATTTCCTGTATTTTAGTTTGTGCCCATGGCCTCTCGTCCTGTCACAGGACACCACTGAGAAAAGCCTGGCTCTGTCTCCTTTACTCCTTTCCCTCAGCTGACATACACTGATAAGATATCCCTAAGCCTTCTCTTCATCAGCTGAACAGTCCCTGTTCTCTCATCCTCTCCTCATATGACAGATGCTCTTGTCCTCTAATCATCTTAACGATCCCTGAAAATCCTTGGAAATAATTTCCAGGATTATTTGCTCAATCACCTTCCCAGGTGAGGCTAACTGACCTATCATTCTCTGGAGCCTCCTTTTTGTCCTTAAAGAAATGAGTGACATTTGATTTCTCCTGGTCTTCAGGAATCTCCCCCAATCACACTGATCTTTCAAAGATAATTGAGAGTAGCCTCACAAAGGCAGCAGCCAGCTCCCTCAGCATTCATGGGTGCATCCCATGAGGGCGTGTGGATTTGTTTATATTCTTTGTTTAAATATTTCCTAATCTGATCCTCTTCCAACAAGGGTAAATCTTCCTTGCTCTGTACTTTCCCACTGCTTTTGGGGACTTGGGATTGTTGAAGGCCAGACTTACCAGTAAACAGAGGCAAAGAAGACATTTAGTACTTCAGCCTTCTCCTTGTTCTTTGTGGCCAAGTTCTCATTCCCATTCAGTAGTGGGCCTACACTTTTCCTAATCTTCATTTTGTTGCTGATTTACCTGTAAAAACTTTTTTTGTTGCCCTTCTAATGGGTTAACAGCACCTTCTGCTAAGTTACAGGCTGGAAAGTTAACTCTATCCCAGCCATATCTGGCTGTGGTTAGGTTAACCTTGGCACCTTGCCAGGTGCCCACCAAGGGACCCTACCACTCCCCTCCTCAGCAGGACAGGGGGAGAAAATAAGATGAAAAATGTTGTTGGTCAAGACAAAGAAAATGTAATGAAAAACAGAAAAACAAAGGCTGCATGAGGAAGCAAAGCAAAACCAAAGGAGATTTATTTTCTACTTCTATCAGCAGGCGATGCCCAACCACTTCCTGGGAAGCAGGGCCTCTACACATAGTGGTTGCTTCGGAAGACAAGCGCCTTAATAATGAATGCCCCCCCTCCTCCTCCTTTCTCTTAGCTTTTATTGCTGAGCATGATATCTTATGGTATGGAATATCCCCCTTGGTCAGTTGGGGTCAGCTGTCCCAGCTATGTCTCCTCCCAACCTCTTGCCCACCCCCAGTCTACCGGCTTTTGCAGGGAATGAGAGGTTGGGGAGACAGCCTTGATGCTGTGTGAGCACTGCTCAGTAACAGCCAAAACACTGATGTCTTATCAGCACAGTTCTAGCCACAAATGCAAAGCACAGCACTATATCCACTACTATGAGGAAAGTTAATTCCATCCCAGCCAGACCCAGTACACCAGTACAGCCCTCCACATCCCTCACCAGATTCAACTCCAGGTATGCTCTGGCTTCCCTAACCCCATCCCTGCATGCTCAGTGTCTCTGTATTACCCCCACATCAGCTGTACCTGCTTCCTTCTCTTCACTTCTTTTTCACATTTGAGTTTTGACAGGAGCTCCTTGCTCATCCATGCAGGCCTCCTGCTGCCATTACTTACTTCCTGCATTTTGAGATTGACCACTGAGCTTAGAGGAGGTATTTCTTCAAAAGCAATCAGCTCTCCAGGACTGCTCTCCAGGACAGTGTCCCCTGGGATTCTTTCAATCAGGTCCCTGAATTGGCCAAAGTCTACTTTCCTGAAGTCCAGGGTTGTCATCCTGCTTTTTGCTTGTTTCCCTCCTCTCATGATCCTGAGGTCCACCATCTCATGGTCACCGCAACCAAGGTTGCCCCCACCCTTCACATTCTCAACAAGTTCTTCATTCTTGGCAAGTATGAGG
Organism: Nyctibius grandis; assembly: GCF_013368605.1. NCBI lineage: Eukaryota > Metazoa > Chordata > Aves > Nyctibiiformes > Nyctibiidae > Nyctibius > Nyctibius grandis. Next base: position 111,385,118 of record NC_090659.1, read on the forward strand.
TCCCGCAGAGTGCTTCTCCTTATTGGTTCCTCTTTCACCTGACTCAGGAATTTGTCATCAATGCACTACAGAAACCTCCTGGATTGCTCATGCCCTGCTATGCTGTCCTTCAAGCAGATATCAGGGTGGGTAAATTCCCCCACAGAGACCAAGCTCTGAGAATGTGAGGCTTCTTCTAGGTGTGTGAAAAAGGTCTCATCTATTTCTTTCTGATCAGGTGGTGGCCCATAGCAGACACCCACCATCATGTTGACTTCTAATCCTAATTCACAAACTTGCAACTGGCATGCCGTACATCTCTAGGTAGACCTCCATGCATTCCCACCAGTCTCTCACATAAAGGCAACTCCCCGTCCTCACATTGCCATCTTTTTCTTCCGAGAGAAGCTGTATCTATCCATGGCAGCACTACAGATGTGCAAGCTATCCCACCATGTCTCTGTGATGCCTAGGAGATCATAAATCTGCAACTGCATGCAAACCTCTAATTCCTCTTATTTGTTACCCATGCTGCACCCATTAGTGTACAGGCACATTAGAGAGGCACCCCATCATGGTGATTTCCCAGAAAGGGTGTGAGAGCTTTCCCCATAATTCTGTCAGGTAGGCACTCCCTTGTTTATATGGACACACATATGGATGGTCCCCTTTCAGCTCTGTTTTATTTATTTTGTTGGTGATGATTACAGACATACTTTGCCGCCAACCTGGTGAACTACTTCCTCACATAATTTTTGGCCATCTTCTCCTTACCTTGGTATTTCTATTTTAAAACTCTTCTCACCAAGCTGGCCAGCCTGTTGGCCCCACTTAGTCAGGTGGACCCTTTCTCTTTCGAGCACGCAACCATCAATCCTCAAAAAGCATCCCATGGTCACAAAAACCAAAACCCTGTTGCTGACACCAGCTGTGCAACCAGTTGTAGGATCTGTCCACTCCTCCTCATGTCCTTCACCTTCACTGTAAGGATCATGAAGAAAAACCACCTAGGCCCCGATGCCCTTAACCACCACCTCAGACCCTTGTAGTCATGCTTCATATGCTCCACGTTACCACTGGCAGTATGACTGGGGCCTATGTGGAAAGGCATCTGAGGACCAGACAAGCCTTGGCAGTCTTTCTACAATGGTCCAGATCTGAGCCCCTGGCAAGCAGCAAACCACCCTAGACAACAGATCAGGTCAGAAAATGGGAGCATCCCTCTCCCCACAGTAGGGAGTTGTCCACTACTATTCCTTACCGCTTCCTCCTGGTGCTTCTGTGTGGATCAGGTTTAGTTGGCTTGGGGGCTTCATTGGACAGAGCTCCCAGCCTCTTGTCAGTTATGAGGGCACCAAATCTGTTCTATAAGTGCAAATCTTGAGATGGAGCAGAAGCCTTCCTCCTGGTGCCAGAAGTCACAAGCTTCCAGCCTTTTCCATCCTGTAAGTCTTCACTTCCTATCCCAACAGACACAGACCCTGCCTGCACCTCCTTCAGGAAAGTTGGGGGCTTGGCTCTTCAAGCTGCAGTGTCTCAGAAAAGATCCAGCTAATCTATTTCTGATGCTGCAAAGTCTGCTGACCTCCTCTCACAGCTCCTTAATTTGATGATGCAGATCCTCATCAAGCACACATCTCCTGCAGGTTAGAAGACCACCTCCTGCTGCCTCAGCCTCAGGAACAGGCATCAGGCACTCCCTGAAGCTCGAGATCTGCAGAGCTGCATCCTCCTTCTGGTGCTCTGTCTGAGTCAAAGTTCTCATCTTAGAGGATCCACTGCTCCAACAGCAGCTGGGGATCGTGCCCTGTGGCATGTCACTACCACTGCTGAGAAGGTGTATCCCTTACTGAGCAAAGCTGCTGGACTTCGTAAGCTCTTCTGCACAAACTGCTGTGCCAAGTGCTGCGTGCATTTGCTGCCTCTGTTAGCTGCACTCAATACTATTGAATGAGAGATTACAATTTGAACTCATGAAGAAAAACAAATATTATTTTACACATTTTAATGTGGTATAATTCTTCAGTGGGCACATCACTAAGAAGTTAAATAGTCCATTTACAGATTTGTGAAATGTTGGCCAATATTAGGTAAAATTTTTGTTTTATCACTGATTTCTGAAATTCATAAATTCTATAGACATTCTATCAATTTAGCTATATTATACACTCTAAATTAGACTGATTTTTGTAGGATGAAACACTGATCTTCAGTCCAGAGAAATGCTCAGTCAAATGCTGTCTATTATTTTATCTAAACTTGGACACTAGATTACAGAATACAAAAGTGATCGCCATACAGTATTGAGAATGTACAGATAAAAATATGTCCACACTTAAAGATTATGATCAATTATCCCAGTATAAATTCTACAGGACAAACCTATGTCAAGTGGTAAATTTTGCTATGCTTCAGAATCATCAGCACCATCAGCAATAACTATTTTCAAGCTATTTCTAAAATAATCCTTTTTGAGTTAATCCCTGATTTACATACTCAGCACTGGAATAAAAATGTTTCAAAACACACTTAATCTTTGTCTACATACTAACAAGCTTCTGAGCGTTTGTTGCCTCTGGAATAAAAAGTAGCTGATTTTAAAAACAGGTTTGAATTTATAAATAGATTAGTTAGTTAGATTCAATTCAGATCTATACTGGACACTTCCTGAGTTTCAGTAGCCTGAAACAGATATTTGACCATTATTTCCAACTACCTTTAGTGACAAGTACATTTGACAGGTAGAAGACTAATATTTGCTTCTTGTAAATAAAATGGAAGGTATTGTCAGCATCTATCCCATCTGCCTCTACTTTACTACTATCTGTATCCAATAGATAAAAGATAATAATAATAACACCACCAACAACCACCACCACCATCACCTCATGAAGTTCAACACGGCCAAATGAAAGGTCCTGCACCTGGCTCAGGGCAATCCCCAGTATCAATACAGACCGAGGGATGAAGGGATTGAGAGCAGCCCTGCGGAGAAGGACGTGGGGATACTGGTGGATGAAAAATTGGACGAGCTGGCAATGTGCGCTTCCAGGTCAGAAAAGCCAGTCATACCCTGGGATGCATCAAAGGAAGCGTAATCAGCAGATTGAGGGAGGTGATTCTCCCCCTCTACTCCGCTCTCGTGAAACCTCACCTGGAGTACTGTATCCCAGATGGTCCAGAGGAGGGCCACAAAAATGATCAGAGAGCTGGAACATCTCTCCTATAAAGAAAGACTGAGAAAGTTGGGGTTGTTCAGCCTGGAGAAGAGAAGGCTCTGGGAAGACCTTATTGTAGCCTTTCAATATGTAAAGGGGACTTATTTATGAGACAGAAAAATACTTTTTACCAGGGCCTGTAGTGATAGGACTGGGGGTAATGGTTTTAAACTGAAAGAGAGTAGATTTAGACTGGATATAAGGAAGAAATTTTTTACATTGAGGGTGGTGAGACACTGTGACAGGTTTTCCAGAGAAGCTGTAGATGCCCCATCCCTGGAATTGTTCAAGGTCAAGCTGAATGGGGCTTTGAGCAACCTGATCCAGTGAAAGATGTCCCTGTCCATGGCAGAGGGTTGGACTAGATATTTTTACAGGTCCCTTCCAATCCAACCATTTTATGACTCTGCAGATAAACATAAAGCTTCCAAAATTGAGGGGAAAAAATTTTTTTACAGACTTCAGGAATAGACAGTTTTTATGATTTTACTTAGTTATACCTGGGAAATTATTTTAGCTCATGTTCTGTGCTCATTCATGCATAAATAAAATAATGTACGGTTGTTAACTTAAGCAGCAATTCAACTATTTTCTTCATTCCAATTACCAGGTCTTTATTTAAAACTTCTGAAAACAAACATGGTGCCTTCATTGAGCTATCAATACAGAATTAGAATGTAGAACTGTATGCGATGTATGTGGAATTTTTAAAGATGCCTAGACTTTTCCAAAGGTTAAAGCAAGTACTGGTTGAACAGACTACGAAAACTAATTTTGATAAAGGACATTATTCAAATTTTTTGAAACACTCAAGCAAATGTCCCCCCAAAAAATGCTACACAAGGAGAGAGGCCAACCTATTATAAAGGAGATCTTCAAAAGATAAAGAAATTAAGCTGCTAATGGTATAAAAATGTTAGAAAATTAATGAAAATTCAAGAAAATATAGGAGTCTTTTTTTTAAAGATATTATAAGCAGTAAAAATGTAGGTCAAACACAGATGCACACGGTGACTCTACAAATATTGGGAAAGAACATAGAAATTGCATAATTCATTTTCCTACATTTAAATTTAAGTAGAATAGATGGAAACCACAGGCTTGACTCAGGCAGGCATCTAGTCACATTTGAGATGATTCATTCTGCCTCTAGATGCTATTACAGCAGATCACAGGTCTCCTGCATTACCACAGGTCTCTCTGTGTTATATCTGCCAGGCCATGAGTATTTGCTGGTTTCGCAAATAGTGCTAGAAGCCTAATTTCTAGGAAATCAAATTGAGCCATCATGACAGTGTCAATCAAAGAGAGCATTTTACATCTCTAAAGAAAGTTCTCAGATACAGTATAGTAAAAAATGGCTATTTTCAAATAAACAAATCCAAAAGTCAGAAAGAAACTAGCCACTCAGCTCTCTGAACCAGATAAGCTACAGCGCAACTCACAGGAGGAAACTGAAGAATGGCAGGATGGTCAGTGGCAAGGAATTAGCCAGAGATTATCCAGACATTATAGATCAGTCAGGCTGATGCTAACGCTTAGTGAACAGATTGGTTTTGCAGCTAAACCAGAGGCCTCCTGCATCCATAGAAGTACTGCACACTAACCATAAGATTTAATTAATACTAGCTTTTTTTGGATGCAAACATAATACAGTAAGCATAGCAAACTATATATAAAATTTTTGTACTCAATGGGCCTGTAAAAATAAAATTGCTCTTGAACAGGCCACATTAACTAGGTCTTACACTAACTGTGCAAGGCCCCAGTACTGGCCTTCTAGAGTTGTTATCAACTTGTTAAGAGAGCTTGCTGTTTGATGTGGAATTCAGCAGTAGGTGTCTCCTGTTATGATGTGAAGTTGAAGCATGGGATAATAGCAAAGGTCTTGAAAGTATGGGCACAGGTTGAAAAGAGAGGCCTAAGAACTATGAACAACAAGCTGATGGTCACCTACTGGTCATTGAGGAAGGGCAACATTAAGAACTGGCTAGACTGCTTTTACAGAATCACAGAATCAACCAGGTTGGAAGAGACCTCTGGGATCATCGAGTCCAACCGTTGCCCTGGCACTACCCTGTCAACTAGACCATGGCACTAAGTGCCATGTCCAGTCTTTTCTTAAACACATCCAGAGACGGTGACTCCACCACCTCCCTGGGCAGCCCATTCCAATGTCTAATAACCCTTTCTGTAAAGAAATTCTTCCTGATGTCCAACCTGAACCTCCCCTGGCGAAGCTTGAGGCTGTGTCCTCTTGTCCTATCGCTAGTTGCCCGGGAGAAGAGGCCGACTCCCACTTCACTACAACCTCCCTTCAGGTAGTTGTAGACTGCAATAAGGTCACCTCGGAGCCTCCTCTTCTCCAGGCTAAACAACCCCAGCTCCCTCAGCTGTTCCTCGGAGGTCAGACCCTCCAGACCCTTCACCAGCTTGGTTGCCCTCCTCTGGACTCGCTCCAACACCTCAACATCTTTCTTGAAGTGCGGAGAAGCCTGAGAGCTCTTTGACAAGGGAAGCTGGACCTGACACAGGCCTTGTCTTTGTCCCCTACCGTTGCCCTCAAATCTGAGATCTCCTTTCATGTGAGTTTTCAGCTCTTTACCTCTGTTCCTGAACTACGGGTTGGGTGATGCTTAAGTGGGGTTATTTTTCAGGCTGTGGCAGGTACCTTATTGTGTCACTTGACTGTTTTTCTTTCCTGCTTAATTGCGTTGTCTTGTCTTTGCTTTTAACCCGTAGTTCAGGAACAGAGGTAAAGAGCTGAAAACTCACATGAAAGGAGATCTCAGATTTGAGGGCAACGGTAGGGGACAAAGACAAGGCCTGTGTCAGGTCCAGCTTCCCTCGTCAAAGAGCTCTCAGGCTTGGTTACCTCCACCTGGGTGACTGACCATCAAGGACCGTAGCCACCAGCGGTGACTATGCGGCTCCAGCTTCATGGTACTGCATACTCACAGCTAACTTATGACACAAGTTTTAAAGAATAAGTGCTTTGAATTTGCAGTGCTAATGATTAATAATGATAAAGAACTAGCCATTAGCAATGTGTGCTGTTAATGAGTATTAATGTAGTGCAGTTTTGTTTTACTGTTTAAAAATGGCCTCATTTATCAGTCTTCCAAACATTACAATCAAAATCTAATTTTCTGATTGCATATGTATATGCAACAGTTTCATCTGAGCTCTTGCAACGAAGGTTTGCAGGCCTAAAGGCATATTTAACTCTAGTCAGTAAGATGTAATGGAAGGTGTCACAGTGAAATATACTGCTTTTTCTTACAGGATCACAGACCTGGTTAACAGCAGTCCATGTTCAGAGGCCACAGATTTCAACACGAAGTTATTTAGTACCAAAAGATTATTTTGACAAAAACATGATGTATCATACACTTAGCATGGAATAAATGAGAATTTAATGAGAGGTTTCAAAATGTAATGGCAAATTCTAATATGCACCTCATGTCACTTCTTTGTATATAGTTATTTGAGTAAGGGAAAGGTTTTTCTCTTTCCAATTTTGTTGTATACAAGACATGTTTATAGGCCATGATGTCTGTGATCTGTTACTTATCACTGAGGAGAAAAATAACGGCCAAACGTCTAGATAGGCACCTAGCATGAGGTGACAGGGATCCTTCCCAAGCATGCGTAGTATCTGCATTTCAAAGAGGATTCACGCATTGCAGCTAAACAGACACACACAATAAGAATTCAATGGTTGGAAATCAAGCTTTACAACATGTGTAAAAAAACCCCACCAAAACAAACCAGCCCAGAATGACAAAGGAACAAAAAGGAAGTGATATTGGATATTGCAAGCATTGTAGCAAGGATTTTAATGAACCTCAATTTAAAGCTAGTATCGTGTTTCAATATTATACAGGAAAAATTTTAGTATTTAAAATCATAAAACATTGCCTTGTGAATATGAGAGAAATGAAGAGACTAAATTCACATCTAAAATATATTAGTGTTCTTCTTGGAAACACATACAAGATGTTAGTCTTGTGTCTTGTGAGTGTGGTCTCACCTCCACATGGAGAAAAAAGCGATAGCCTGTTATCCCACATACACACTTCATAGCTAATTACATACATGTAACACTGTACTTCCCACTTCAAATGCATTTAATTTACTTTTTCACTTTTTATGTTTCAACATTCAAGATAATTCCTCAGACCTGACTTCTAACATAGTTACTGGGAAAAAGTCGTCTTTTCAAATTAGCTACTTTCTCACCTGATTAAGTTTCTTCCATAGGTTGAGAACAGGAGAAAGTTCAGTAGACCATATTTCTCTGTCAAATTTGCAGCCAGCAGTTACTGACCTGCTCAGGATCCGAAGCTGTGAAATGACCTGCATGATGAGAACACAAATGCAAATCTTGAAGAAGGATAAACAAACTTCTTTTAGTACAAAAATGTGATAAAATAGCAAATACTCTCTGATTTATCTATGGACTATACTTTTCTGCATACTCAATTACTAATCACGATCCATTCAAAACACAAACAATACCCATGTCCAAATATAGAACAAATAAAATCCATATTTTTCTTATCACAGTCATTGTCTTTGTTCAACTATAATTTAAAAACTAATGAGGTGTAGAATTAATTAAAAGGCCTCTTTTTTCACAAAATCTACACAAAACTCAAGCTCTGCCTTTAACTAGTCTCCATCTGTAATTAAAAAAAAGAAACAAAAAAACAGACTATGTTACTAAATACATACAGTACCTACCAGGCATCAAAACTCCAAGACAATTATAATCAATTCATTCTGATCTCCCACAGATCTCTTACTTAGATATTCATGCTACCTCAAATTATTTAAATGCATATTTATTAGTTTAAAGAAAGAAAGCAAGCAATTAAAAGAATAACTGCAAAACTTTCATAAAGAAGGGGAGCTCCCAGTTCATTAGGTCCAACTGCCTTTTACTGTTAGCAACTGGTAACTCCACACATAAACTGATCAAATATACGTATACATTTATAAAGAAAGAATACTGAAATTAAAATTCTTCAGTGATATTGCCATGTGTTCCTTAAACTGCACACAAAACCCCTGGTATTTTTAGGTATTTTAGCTAAATTTTAGTTATTTTTCACAGTGCATTTTTTGCAAGACATGTTACAGAACAACTTACTAATTCTCTCCTCTTTCACTTGACTTCAAAGAATTAAACTTGATAATAAAAAATGTATTTATCGTTCAGAAGGACTGTACTATTTAATTGTTAGACAGAATGAGGCAGGAAGTCAAGTTGTTTCTGCTGGGTTTTGACTTATTTTCTGTTCTTGAAAGATGTTCACTGATGTAGTGTTTTCTTTTGTTTTTCCTTTTCTTTCACTGAAGCAAACAGCAGCTTCTTATTTATCAGCTTTAATAGGGACTATGAAGCACTACAAGATGATAGTACACTGAACCATTATTTTAACTTCTATAACATTTACTATAATTTTATTCTTATATTAAATGTCTTATAAGACATAAACCAAAAGATAAATACATATAAAGTATAAATATAGAAGAATCTATCTGTGTAACATATAAACCTGTATTTAGAAAAACAAGTTTAAAAATACTTTTAATTAAGCTAAAATAGTATTTTTTTTCATGAAAAGCTCACTTCTTAATATAATGTTAATTCTGTTAGTTCCCTCAGAAATGACAGTATAATCTATTGTCCTAGAGAATCACACATACTCTGTGATGCCAGATCTCAGAAATGATGAAAATAGGATTTTTATTTCTCTGTTATATTTTAAGGAATTAAAAATGAAATTAATTCCAAGTCCTAAAAAACCACTATTAGTTGATGAAAGTCATAGTCTACTATAACAAAGTACTTTAGTCATGACCCTGCAACTTGGTTTGCCAAGAGTAACTGCATGCATACCTAACAGATATCTGGAAGAAGCATCTTACTGTACTAAAACCTTACTTTTGTCTAGTCTGAAGTAAACCCCCAGAAAGGAAGGCAAGGAGAAGTTGCAGTCAAAGCAAAGGAGTAGCTGGAGTGAACAGAACTTTGCCTAGGAAAGTTACAATCCAGCTTAGAGCTTACAGACAGAGATCAGAGGACAGACCAAAATGGTGGTGCTTTAGTAGGTGTGTGCTACAGAATCCTTGATCGAGAAAGTAGAGGAAGTCTTATTCGGACAGCTTGAAGGAGCCCAACAATCACACGCCTTCATACTCACAGGATATTACAACCAACACAGTACCTGCCATGAGGGCAATATGACAGGGTGCAAGGAATGCAGATTTCCAGAATTTGTTAAAGACAGTTTCTTTATACAGGCAATCAATTAGCCAACCACGGGAGATGCTCTACTGAAACTGTTGCTAATAAACAATGAAGAACTGGTAGAAGATGTGAAGGTCAAGGGTAGCCTTGGCTGCACCAACCATAAGACTGTGGAGTTTAAAATTCTGAGAGAAGAGAGCAAGGCAAGTAGTAAAATCACAACCCTGGACCTCAGGGGAGCAGATTTTAGCTTAGTCGGGCATCTTCTTGGCAGGATCCAAAGGGCAACTGCCATGGAGGGCAAAGGGCACCAGGAGAGTTGGTTAATCTTCAAGAACAAATTCCTCAAAGCATAAGAACAGTACTTTCTGATGTGCAGGAAGCAAGCATGATAGGCAAGCCAAAGAACAAGCATGGCAGAAGATCAATATGGATGAAGAGGAAGCTAGTGATCTCAAATGTAAAAAGGTAATCCACAGCAGATGGGAGCCTGGATGGACTACCCAGTAGGGACATAAAGACATGGCTCAGTTGTGTTAGGATGGAGTGAGGAAAGTCAAATCTCATCTGGGTTTGAAACTAGCAATGGATGTGAAGGCCCACCAGAAGGGCTTCTGCAAGTATTCTGGTAGCTAAACGGAGGAAAAGAAAATATGAGCCACTGCTCAGTACAGCTTCTGTTATGGAAAATATTATTTCATCCTCTCGTTCTCATAACTTAATTTTAAACTTTCAGAATTCTTTGTGTGCTCCAGCTATTGTGTATAGCAGAAGATTCTTGTTTAATTTAGCAAAAAAATATTTTCTCTGATTAATGTTTTGATCATAGTATCTTTATCATTCCTGTTATTCTTCTTCCTTTTCACTTTGCACACATGCGAATGTTCTGACAAGCAATACAGATAATAAACACACATTTGTGCCTTCCAGATATCATTCTTTTAGCTATAGTTCTGGCTCTTAGAATTTGTTTTTGGATAGTTGCCTGCCATCATTTGCAAAGAAATAAAACATTTATACCAAATATACTTTAACTGGTAATTCAGTATGCAGTACTTCATATAAACTTGCATATTTATACTACAAAGCTGCAAAATGTTTATACAATTGCTTTGTGTATATGAGGAATTGAAAATAGTAAGTATTGTATTCTTTTTAAGTGCCTTCAGAGGTATAAACACTTAGCTCCATATAGCTGAAATGAATTTGAGAAGTAGTGACTGCAAGATCAAGTAATTAAAGTGTTTTCTAACTCTAGTGTATAGGGTTAGCTGTCTATTTCTAATTACTTCTTCAGTGCATCTGTATCTGTTTCTGCTTTGTATATGTTATCAAAGTAGCTCAAAAATATTGGGATGTGATTATCAAAAGTTAAGCACTTAAATTAAAAATACTGAATCAAAAGAAATCAAGTTTTAACTCTCAGTGTTCTAGAGTACTGTAACGTACTATGATCTTTATCAAATGTTAATGGAAATACTTTAACCCTTTCCAGTTCATCCTATTTCTTCTCTCAAGTATAACAAGTATGATGGTAGCATAACTTACTACTAAAGTGTCTATGACAGCACACTGTTTTCAATTGACAGTATTTTTTTAAATTAATGGGTTGGGCTGAAACTTTGTGTACTGGTGGCTCTTTCAGCCTGAACACTTTTGAAAATTTTAGCCTAGAATAGTCATTTACCTGCAAGAAGCAGAGTAAAATACATTTTAGTCATGTCAAAAAACTCAGGTTGACCTAATCTTTGAACTGCTTCAACATTCCAAACTGTTGCTAAGGGGCTGTGAATTTTATGGATATTTTTTTTGTGTGCCATTTTTTACATCCATGAAATCTGTCTAAATTTAGGAAAGACTTACAGATTGCAAAATAGTAACTCATATTACTGCTTAAGTGTGATGACAAGTTTGATTTTAGAACTTGAATGGCATAAGTATTTTATTCTCACAAATCACAGTGAAGTTTCTTAAAGTGCTGACCAGTCTATGCTACTTCAAGTCAGCTAAAGCCTGAGAAAAGGTTTACTCAGTACTCTCAAATCAGTCTCTTTCTGAATCTTATGCAAATGAAAGGGGAAATTTATATTTTTATAAGATCATAGAATAATTCAGATTGGAAGGGACCTCAGGAGGTCTCTAGTCTGAACTCCTGCTTGAAACATGGTGAGCTCTGAGATCAGACCAGGTTGCTCAGGGCTTCATCCGGCCTGGTCTTGAAAAATCCCAAGTACAGAGACTGTACAACCTCTCTGGATGACCTGTTCCAGTGCTTTACTGTCCTAATAACGAAATGGTTTCCTGTATTATCCAATCTGGACTTTTCTTGTTTCAGTTTATGTCCTGTAAAAACAAGAGAGTCAAATGCATGGACTGGGATAAAGAAGGTGTTAAGACTGGGAATGACCTGAATAAAACCATGAGTGGGATATATTTCCCTATCAGAACTACCAGGTCTATCACAGGTTATGTGATATGTTTGCAGTCACTCCATGGACCTGTTTACACCTCCAGGCAAGAGACACAAGTTTGGAGTTGGAAGGGAAACTGGATTTAAAAAAGGAGTATCAGGAATGCATTCCTGGGGGCCATATGAAAGTCAAAACCAGCTCTGCAAGGCAGCAGGACAGGAATGAACACACGGACTGGATGAATACCTAGAAAGAAACCTTGATTCAGCTGACAAAGGGAATATGATAAGGAATCTGTATTTAAGGAGACAAAGTAACTCTTGGGTTGAGAGAGGGCACTGTACTTTAAGTGTAGTCACTTTAACTTAAAACAGACAAGCACAAATTCACCCCACCTACCCTTAGGCACTCACTTAAAGCTTACTTAACACTTAAATTACAAAGATTACCACCTTAGCCTCCCTGCATAATCAATAGACAGATCTTAAGTGAGCTAATTTGTCATTTGGAAGGCCCTCCTCTTGAGTGCATAAGAAAACTAAGTTCCTTACATAGGTACCTCAGATAGATGGGTCTATGTTGCGGAAATTAGAATGAGGATTTTAATTTCCTGGAAACCTAACTTCAAAACTCAAGAAGAATTCAGCTCCTCTCACTGCACTGTATATATATATGTTACCATCAGGTCAACTTATAATCAACTTCAGATACTTACTCTAGGATGAGATTAATCGTGCCTTAAACCTATGAGCACAAAGAGAGACTAGAAGTGACTAGCACAGATGCAGACATCTAGGTCTGTTGAATCATATGCTTTGCTCTCTAGTTTGGAAAGGTACCAAGGTACGTACTTATAATACTAAGGATACTGAAAATCTAATCATAGTTGTATAATACAGGGTACTCAAAATAAGAGTACTTTTACAATACCTAACCTTTGAATGCTTATCTTTGTTATCGTAATATATTCTTTTAATATATTATACAATAAAAGCTCTTATATGTTGCGGTAGTCCAGTCCAGATACACATCTAAATATTTTGAATAATGATGGGAGTGAAAAAAATCTACCATAAAGCAGGAAAACAGTACCATCACTGAAAATATGAGAGGAATGGGAAGAAAGGTAATCAAAATATAAAAGCTATCACCAATAATGGTCTGTTTAAAGAGGGGTGAGAAGATTATTCGGAACCATGAGTCTTTGTAGAAGCTGCTTCTTTTAAGTGAGGTCAACTAATCACAACGGTATTTATATAAAAAAATCAATAGAGTAATCTATTTGTGAACAGTGCATCTAATAACTATGAACAGCACACAGGAACTGCTACTGAATATTTTCTCCATTCTTAATGGAAAATTTATACACTGGGGTTTTTTTTTTGTGTTGTCAGCACAGAAAAATATAAATTGCATATATTATATAAAGGTGGGTTAGTCAAACTTAAAACGTCAATATTTGTTTACCTAGTTATTAAATTAATTGTGCATCTCAGCTTTTTAACCTACTGCATACTTTATGGGTTTCTGTGGATATATGCTGCTATGATAAAAACCCCACACATTTAGAGAAATTAAGAGAGATAATGAACAGAATGGAAAGCAATAAAGACAATGAATGATCCCATGTGGCTTCATATGGAACTAGCAGAAAGTTAAAATAAAAATTCATGGAAAAATAAAAATGAGGAAATGTTAAGATTTTAACTTTTCCTTCCCTGGAACTTAGATAAAAACAGATTTCTAGGAACACAAAATCTATTTATGTTCTTGCTCATGCACAAGATGAGGAAAAAGTCTTGCCTTCAGTAATTCACAGATACTGCAAAAACTGTTACTTCACAAATACAATAAACACAGGCTTATATCTAAGTCTTGTATTTATTTCATAAGCAATCTATCCTACAAATCATACAACAAAATCAGATTTTACACACAGTATTTCAATTTGAAAAAGAAAGTAATGAAGTCAAAGATATATTGTGAAATTCTATGTCGCTGAATTAAAAAAAAATCTAGGATCAATCATTTCTGAACTAAATATGATTACTGTTCTAAGCACACAAACCAAAAGATTTGCTAGTCAGATAACTGCTATTTTTTTTCAACACTATGGAACAGAAAAAAGGATTTTTATTTTTGTACAAAAAGCTAACAACTCCTCTCACTAAATCTATAGACAATGTCAAAGCAGATGCTCTACTGCCATCTGCCAGTTTAAAAGGATGTAGTCTTAGCACAGAAACCACTCCTATGATTCATTTCTCTGAAGGAAACAATGTATCCCTTTACACAGCTGTTCAAGGACATATTTCTGGTTTTATAAGATTTTACAGCTCAAACTAAAATATGAAGTCATAACATAGGCACTTTGGTAAATACTAGGAAAGTAGTAACTCAGTGCAGTGCAACTATGTCTTCATTGTGTCAAGAGACTGAACAGGTTTCAGTTTAATATGCCCTCTGACAGAACTACATGCTTCCATGCTGTTGCTCATAGTTTGGCTGCAGTTACCCACATGGCTGTGCAAGTAGTCTAAGACCGAGCTACCAAAGAGATCTCTTTGACTTTCAGTCTCTGTGTCCCTTAACCTCTCCGAAAGAACAGGTTCTGTGGTGGTTGTTAGGAAGAAGGTACTTTAATGGCATTCATAACCACATAATTCATACTGCACGTGGACGAGTAAGAAACAGTGCAGGTCTACACTTGCTCTTTTGTTGTTCCCTCAAGGCCACTTCAAAGCTGCGTATTCACTCAATAAGGATGTAAAGTAGGACTGACTGGACTCAATACAGAGATACATGTCTTCTTAAGGCCTCCTTGGAATTAAACCTTGCAAGAGAGGTCAAGGACAACAGAAAGGGCTTCTTCAAATACATTGCAGGTAAAGCCAACACTAGAGGCAATGTAGGCCCACTGATGAATGAGGTGGGGGCCCTGGAGACAGAGGATAAAAAGAAGGTGGAGTTACTGAATGCCTTCTTTGCCTCTGTCTATACTGCTGGAGGCTGTCCTAAGGAGCCCCGGACCCCTGAGGCCCCAGAAGAAGTCAGGATAGAGGAGGAATCTGTCTTGGTTGATGAGGGCTGGGTCAGGGAACAATTAAGCAATCTGGACATCCATAAATCCATGGGCCCTGAAGGGATGCACCCGCGGGTGCTGAGGGAGCTGGCCGAAGTCATTGCTAGGCCACTCTCCATCATCTTTGCTAAGTCATGGGCAATGGGAGAGGTGCCTGAGGACTGGAGGAAAGCGAATGTCACTCCAGTCTTCAAAAAGGGCAAGAAGGAGGACCCGGGTAACTATAGACCGGTCAGCCTCACCTCCATCCTCGGAAAGGTGATGGAACAACTTGTTCTTGATGCTGTCTCTAGGCACATCAAGGATAGGGGGATCATTAGGGGCACTCAGCATGGCTTCACCAAGGGGAAGTCATGCTTAACCAACTTGATAGCCTTTTATGAGGATGTAACCCGGTGGATAGATGATGGTAAAGCTGTGGATGTGGTCTATCTCGATTTCAGTAAAGCGTTTGACACGGTCTCCCACAGCATCCTCGCAGCTAAACTGAGGAAGTGTGGTCTGGATGATCGGGTAGTGAGGTGGATTGTGAACTGGCTGAAGGAAAGAAGCCAGAGAGTGGTGGTCAATGGGACAGAGTCCAGTTGGAGGCCTGTGTCTAGCGGAGTCCCTCAAGGGTCGGTACTGGGACCAGTTCTATTCAATATATTCATTAATGACTTGGATGAGGGAATAGAGTGCACTGTCAGCAAGTTCGCTGATGACACCAAACTGGGAGGAGTGGCTGATGCGCCGGAAGGCTGCGCAGCCATTCAGAGAGACCTGGACAGGCTGGAGAGTTGGGCGGGGAGAAATTTAATGAAATATAACAAGGGCAAGTGTAGAGTCCTGCATCTGGGCAAGAACAACCCCATGTACCAGTACAAGTTGGGGGCAGAGCTGTTGGAGAGCAGCGTAGAGGAAAGGGACCTAGGGGTCCTAGTGGACAGCAGGATGACCATGAGCCAGCAGTGTGCCCTTGTGGCCAAGAAGGCCAATGGCATCCTGGGGTGTATTAGAAGGGGTGTGGTTAGCAGGTCAAGAGAGGTTCTCCTCCCCCTCTACTCTGCCCTGGTGAGGCCACATCTGGAATATTGTGTCCAGTTCTGGGCCCCTCAGTTCAAGAAGGACAGGGAACTGCTAGAGAGAGTCCAGCGCAGAGCCACAAAGATGATTAAGGGAGTGGAACATCTCCCTTATGAGGAGAGGCTGAGGGAGCTGGGTCTCTTTAGCTTAGAGAAGAGGAGACTGAGGGGGGACCTCATTAATGTTTATAAATATGTAAAGGGCAAGTGTCATGAGGATGGAGCCAGGCTCTTCTCAGTGACATCCCTTGACAGGACAAGGGGCAATGGGTGCAAGCTGGAACACAGGAGGTTCCACATAAATATGAGGAAAAACTTCTTTACGGTGAGGGTGACCGAACACTGGAACAGGATGCCCAGAGAGGTTGTGGAGTCTCCTTCTCTGGAGACATTCAAAACCCGCCTGGACGCGTTCCTGTGTGATATGGTCTAGGCAATCCTGCTCCGGCAGGGGGACCCGCCTGGACGCGTTCCTGTGTGATATGGTCTAGGCAATCCTGCTCCGGCAGGGGGATTGGACTAGATGATCTTTCGAGGTCCCTTCCAATCCCTAACATTCTGTGATTCTGTGTTAATCGAAATACAAAGCAAACGAGGGAAAGACATTGACACCACCTATATCTTCCTTTATACAGAAGAGGATCATACACCTTTGATGCCAGGAAGATCCTCTGTAGAGCAGGGATTCAGTGGAGAAGGAAAAAAAAATCAGCAGGATGCTGCAGATGGACAGCACAAGCCCACTACTGACCCAGCCAGTATTCTAGTTGCACCTTGTCCTGAAGAATAACTAAGGGGTTTACTTTGTAGAGGTGGTTGACCTTAGATAGTTACACACCCTGACAAAATTTAAGAAAACCATAAAACTGCAGCCTGTTCTTAGAAGAGAACAAAGGTCTCATATGCAGAGCATGAATATATTCTCATATACATCGCACCAATCCTTTGGGAATTAATAAGGCTATTTGAAGCACTGCATTGATTCACTGCAATGGTAGAGAGATGTGTTTTCCATCAGAGCACAGTACTGTGGCTTCCACTTCATTATGTGGCACAGCACATTTCTTTCATGCAGCACCACAGGTACTTCCCATATTTTAAAAATTCTTGTTAAGTACTCAGATCGCTCAATTGCAGGGTTATAATAAATACAGCTTGGCATTACTCATCAATTTCTGCTAGAGCCTATCAGTCATATATTTGTGATGTGGGATGCATTTAATAAATGTCAGTAATTATAGGCTCTGCACAGCTGATACAAGGGTTATATAAATGCTGAATTATTTTAAGAATACAGATTTATGTTCATCCTGACATCTATAGCAATAACATAACAATTTGAATAATATTTTCAATTGTATGCTTTTCAATAATTATACCCATATTACTCTATGTGGCACGATTAGAATTATGGAGGAGCAGTAGATATAAAATTAGGTACCAGTGCTCAGAGTCCTGTTGAGACAGATTTTGAAAGAGAAAATTTAATCTGTTGATGAATACACAAGAAACTACAGCTATCATTATATTACAATTGCACCTTGAAAAATGACCACACACTACAGCCCCACTATTCTACATACAGTAGAAACACTG
This sequence comes from Nyctibius grandis, assembly GCF_013368605.1. NCBI lineage: Eukaryota > Metazoa > Chordata > Aves > Nyctibiiformes > Nyctibiidae > Nyctibius > Nyctibius grandis. Next base: position 111,402,727 of record NC_090659.1, read on the forward strand.
CAGTTAGATGTATGACTGTAATATCAGGTGGACATACTCACTCTAACTTACTTTAGCTGACTTGGGTAATAACAGCAGTGGAGACTTTGTGTATAATCTCAAGCATGATCCAGCAATCTAAGAGTTCCAGGTGTCCTTGTACACCCTCCCCTACACATGCTCTCTGTTGCAGTCATCAACAAGTTAAAAACCAGCACTGGAACTATACTACAATCATATATCTGACTACAATTTTAGGAAGACAGAGAGCAGTTTTAATCTAAGTGAACAAGATACACAAGGAACGGTGGGGAAGAGGTACAGAATCAGCCAGTGACTTGCTGAAAACAAGAGCAGGTCAGCAACTAAGTTAAAAAAAAAAGAACCCAAGGATAAAATGCTGTTTTACTGAAGTCAATGAGATCATTGCAATTACACTTAATAAGGCAAGATTCACTCCCTGTTTCCTGACCTCAGTTCTTACCTTACCTTACTAGATTGCCTTACGCTGCTTTCCATTATTAGCTTACTATTAATTTTAACTCAACAAAATAAAAAATAGCTGTAAAAAAGATAATTGGGTTTTTCTACAAAATTTCTAAGTTTCAAGCACAAATAGAAGAGCAATAGTAATTATATTGAGTACTATATTTAGCAGATACACTAAGGTATGATGAGCTATTCCTTTTGACTTCTAATGGATTTCATTAAAGAAATTGTTTCTCTTTAAGCAATCACATCTATAAAAAGAATGCATTCAGTGGGAGATTTCTGTGCTAGTATAATATCTGTGGAGTCTGCAGTTAGGCAACATGCTTTTGCCTGATTTTGTAAACCTGACTTTGTTCAGGTATTATAATCTACTTAAGTCATCCTGATGTAATGTGTTAATATTACTTCTGTATGTCGAGTTTCTGCTAGAACAAACTCTGAAGCTTTCAAATGATTCATCTGCCATTCATGACAAGTATGAAATGTCAGGGTATGAATACATGAAAATAAGTATGAATACAGACACAGGCTGTTTCTACACACTTTTTAAATACTCTCTATAACAATGTGCATTCTAGTCCTGTACACATCCAAATTGATATTTATAGCAGTGATCTGCAAGATGATATTTTTACTGAGTATGAGAGAGAAAACACACAAGCTTTATACTACGTCAAAGAACTGCATCAATAAATTTTCCATGGGAATTATATCTCAAAAGCTTGAATAAAACTCATGACAGACCTGCTAGCTTATAAAATTTTAACTCAAATTAAGAGTTAACTTTCAGTCACAGAAGCCCTTTTAATACCATTATTTGTAACTGCATATCTTTATATTTCAAAATGTATGTGAAAAAGCTGTATTATTAATGATGACATTACTGAAGGAAATTTCTAAAGTGCTGGTTAACAGCCAACATTACAAATGCAGGCAGGAATTATTATTTATGTTTATACATATGTTGAGGATAGGCATGAGGTAAACCGCAGAGTTAAGATTTTGGGCTTTAGGAAAGCAGACACTGGTTTATTCCGGGAACTGTCAGCAGAATCTCATGAGAAGTGGGCATAAGGGAGAGGGAAAATTTGAGACAGTGTAGTAGACAGCACATTACTTTCAGCTGATTAAAAAGGGGAACAAAGGAGCATTTTTGAGTGAGATTCAGAACAAATAATCTCATTGTGCAGAAAGACCAGGATTTTCAGAAGAATGACTGGGTAAGTAGGGAGTGTCTCAATGCATTGAAAGACAAGAAAAAGGAACATATAAGAAGCAAAACCAAGACAGAGAAAGAAAGAAAGAAAGAAAGAAAGAAAGAAAGAAAGAAAGAAAGAAAGAAAGAAAGAAAGAAAGAAAGAAAAGAAAAGAAAAGACAAGACAAAAGCACTGCTTGGGCACTTCAGGATGAAATTAGAAAATCCAAAGCCCAGATGGAGATAAGGCTAGCAGGGAACATTACGGGTGACATGGGTTTCAACATATATGCAAAAGTTCATGGGGCATTTGACGAATGCAAGAGAACGTAAGTGAGGGATGGTACATAAAAGCCTTAAGTATCCAATGCCCTCTGTGCATGGTTTAGGAAGGAAAGAAGCAGCTAATAATGGGAGAGAAACAGTCTACTTAGAGAACATGAACATACTTATACATGAACATGGAGTTAAATCCAGTTGGCGGCCAGTCACAAGTGGTGCTCCCCAGGGCTCAGTATTGGGGCCAGTTCTATTCAAAATCTTTATCAATGATCTGGACCAGGGGATTGAGTGCACCCTCAGTAAGTTCACAGATGTCACCAAGTTGGGAGGAAGTGTTGATCTGCTTGAGGGTAGGAAGGCTCTGCAGAGGGATCTGGATGGGCTGGATCGATGGGCCGAGAACAAGTGTATGAGGTTCAACAAGGCCAAATGTCGGGTCCTGCACTTGGGGCACAACAACCCTATGTTGTGCCCCAAGTGCAGAACCAACGGCCTCAAGTTGTGCCAGAGGAGGTTTAGACTGGATATCAGGAAAAATTTCTTCACTGAAAGGGTTATCAAGCATTGGAGCAGGCTGCCCAGGGAAGTGGTTTTGTCACCATCCCTGGAGGTATTTAAAAGACGTGTAGATGTGGTGCTTAGGGATATTGTTTAGTGGTGGACTTGGCAGTGTTAGGTTTATGGTTGGACTTGATGATCTTAGGGGTCTTTTCCAACGTAAATGATTCTATGATTCTACTCAAACCAATGAAATTCAGATGAGATTCACCCATGGCTGCTGGCCAATGTGATGGCAAGGCTGCTCTGTACTGCATATGAAAAATCACGGCAATCAGAGGAAGTCCTTACCGCTGGTAAGGCAACATTATGTGTGCCTGAAGAAAAGGATGGAATTCATGGAATGGCAGACTATTCCACCTAATCTCTGTCCCTGGAGAGATCATGGAACACATCAACATGGAATCCACTTCCAAACAGCAGAGGGAAAAAGGCGGCCATCGGAAACAATCAACATGGCTTTACCAAGAGCAAACATGCTTGATCAACTTGATTGCCTTCTGTGATGAAATGACTATGTGAGTGAGGGAAGAGCCTTACTGCTAGTAAGGCTTTTGACATCATCTTCAATTGCATTCCTATTTTGGAAGCTGAGGAAGTATGAACTTGAAGCATGGTCTCGAAGAATGGGCCAGGTGGAAAACTGGCTGTATTGCTGGAGTTAAATGGTAGTTATCAAGGGCTGGACACCTGGCTGGCAGCTAGTGAGAAGAGAAGGAAACCAGGAGCCCACACCATTCAATTTCTCTGTGAAAAACTTGGATGAAGGCACACAGTGCACACAGACAAAGCCATAGACAGTGTTGGCAACAATTCCACTTAAAAAAGGAGGTTGGACTACATAAACTGCAGATGTCCCTTCTAAACAGCATTTCTACAATTACTTGATCTAAGAAAACTTTCTAACCAGGATTCCAATCTTTTCATGTCACCTTATATTGGTGTGCATGGCTTTCCTTCTGTTTCTCATGCATTAATTTCTACTTAAGATGGCATTTACTTTTTTAACTTAAGGGGTTTTTTTTAATTTTTCTTAATCCCAAACTGCACTCTTAAAAAGTTCCTGTCATTGGGCAGGTAACAAGTCAGTCTCACAAGTACACGCTCTTCCATTAATGTGAATGATGGCCTTGCCTAAGGATGCACAATTAGTTGTGGGAACCATTCACTTGCTTTAGCAGTTGAATAAAATAAAACTGATAACAAACAAGTGAAATTTGAAATGTGTTAGCCTTTCACTGCCCTAGAAAACAAAACAAAACAAAAACCTGTTTACTAATTAATAAAATACTTTTTTAATTTCTTAACATTTCTAAGAAAATTATGAACACCTTTGAGACAAGCACTGTAACCTGCATGCTTTAAGATGCTTGAATTTTCACTTCTTCCTCCTGAATGCTCAATTTTAAATTTAATACTTATAAATGACATGAAAGTGTGATAACTCTATTTGGATTATTACAACACTCAATGTAGAAATGGGAGAAACAACTATGTTTCAATTGCTGTCCCAGTGAATATTTAATTTTTTAAATAGTCCAGCTTACAGTAGAAAAGACACCCTCCCATTTCTCCATAACCAACAACCTGCTAGTTATGGCAGTTTTTCACCTCTGAAATGGTCATTAAAATGTTCATCATACAATTTTTAAAAATGCTGTTGACATTATTACAGAGCTTGATCCAAAGTTCAATGGAAAGAAATAGGTACTTCCAAAAGCTGATTCACCCCTTTATTTTAGATGCCTATCTAAGAATGGCAGAAATTATTCCCTGTAGCTTCTTGTCTTCAGTAGCAAAAAAAAAATGGATAACTTGTTAAGATGAGGTGGCTAATATTCATATGATTCAAGTTAGATGAGATGAATTACACTGGGGCTTCTTTTTTTTAATTTCAATTGGCTTTGAATCAGGCTTATCATATTTTTCTATCACAGTACCTAGCCATTTAAAGGAAAAACAAACTCACATGAAATTATTCCGGTATCAATCAGAGGAATTTGAAGTGGCTTGAATCAATAAATACATCACAAGTCTTTTCTAGTAGGATCTTAACAAAGTATCCTCTAAGAGTTGAACTACAAATCTGACAGAACTTCTATCTGTATTTCGAAGGTACACTTTTATTCCACAAAATCTACTTTTAAAAATACCATTGATTTGTGGGAAATGTACTAAAGAATAACATCTAAATAAAATATTTGGTATTAATGCAGGAGGTATTTTAAGAAATACTAAAACACAAACTGAAGATAATATTCGTGAAGGAAACAGGATTTCACAGGTCTACATAATACACTCTGTGGCAGGTAGGAATGTGTTATTGTTTGGAAATGGACTGTAACATACAGGAAGCCTAGATAACCATCAGATGAGGCACCTAACTCCGAGAAAAGCTTTGTCAGATGAATATCATCCTTAGCATAGATAACATTTTTTCTGTTATGTTAGTTTATTTGCCATCCTGTAATGACTACCCAAAAGAATATGGCCATCCTGGTAAATAACAGTCGAAGTTTGAAGGAAAAGGCTCCTTCTCCACCTGCAGATATGCAATTGCAGAATGAGTAGAAACAGGTGAGGAGGAAAAAGTTCTGTCGAGGAGCCATGTGGGTTACCTGAGCCTGACTCATGGATCAGAACCAGTGTCATTCAGAGGAAGTGGCAGGTGACCATGGATGTGGGGGCCCAGGTGGTGTTCTCCTCGATTCTGCTAGTGAAGGGAAAAGGACAGGACTGGATGCACGTGATCATGCAACCAGGCCACAATACTTGGTTGCAGAGCTGGGATGTTGCAGACGTGACTGGCTCTTATGGCTGTGACAATTGGTTTGAGACAGACTGACAGACAGGGTCAGACAGAACCCATATGACAAACTGTAACAAGAGTATCTGCCAACAGGCTTGCTATTAGCAAGTGTAAAATAGACAGGACAAAGCTATGCTGACTCCTGCAGCTGCACTGTCAGATGAGTTCTTTTCTATTTTAACTACACTGTTCTGCAGAGAGAACATAGCAAGAGATGTGAGATTATTCATGACCATATTCAACCTAAGGGATGTTGTGTCAAAGGCTTGTTGCAACAGTAGGTAAGGCAGAATCAAAGAGCCACAGTGAAGTCTAGAAATCCAGACTCTAAAAATTTACCTAGCAACTAAGGACTAAATTCAGAAAAAAAAAGTAAGTCATGTTGCTGACAAGATCGCATCTATTTAAGTCAACTATCTTCTTAAAAACAAAATGGATCTTACCAGTATGCATGCAGTATTAATACTCTCTGAATTACAGAACATCATAAGACATAATTTCTAACAATCCAATTAGTAATTACCAATATTAAAATAATACAGCCAGCAATATTCAGCTCAAATTAGAATTGAAGTTCTCTGCTGGAAAAAAGAAAAGCTGTGAATATAACCAATATTTGCAAAGTTGCTGAAAAAAGTCCTTTTCCTTTTAGTGCTGTTTTAGGTTTGCCCAAACATCAGCAGTGCAGTAGGTTATAGAAGAGATCTCTGCATGACTGCAAAATGCTGCATGGTGCTGCAGCAAATTTCTGCTGCAGCAGAAAGCATGTTGCTGCAGCAATACAAACTGTCATTTCTATACATAGAAATCTATACAAAACCTACATTTTTATTATCTATATATTCCATCTTGTGTAGTGAAATGATGTCATAAAATTATGTCAGATTTCTTGTAATAGAATTACATTAGTTTAACTTCATGGTTAATAGAATAGATCAAAGTGTTACCTGTTTTAATACTTATTTTAAAGTATTTTGAACCGATAAAAGATTGCTAATTACAATTTACTTAAAATCAATGTATACCTGAATTACTATTTTATATCTCTGAGTCTAAACACGACTAAAGTCGAAATTGCTGTCAGCTGGTTTAAACAAGTAACTTCAAAGTATGTATGTTTTAAAAAACACTACTTCCCCTCATCCTGAGTTCAGTGGTGTAGACGACACAATTCTGTGCATCTCTGGATAAGGAAGAAGATATTAGTAAAAATACAGACTAAGAAATGATAACGGCTAGTAGATAAGAAACTATATGGGATAGCAGACATAAATTATAAGAGAATATACCACATCCTTAGCACAGAATCAGTGAAGTAGTGGACACCGTACTAAATTTCACCTTTCTTGTGCTAGTGACATGGAGACTGAGCTGGTAGCAACTTATTTCTCACTACCTTACTCATTCAGCTTTTCTCTGCGTTAGCTTGGTAATGGATTTATGAGAAACACTCCTGTTAGAAGGCAATCATTCAATTGCAGATTGTGAACCACGGGATCACTTATGGATCTAAGACAGCTGCCAAACTGTCAGAAATGGAATGGGAGTAGGATTCATAGTTAGGGAAAAACACAATTTAAGAAAAAATCTCCCATTTCTGTTACTTAAGTCGCCTAAGACTTAAGGATGTACCACAAACTGCTATTGGAAGGATAAGGAAATCTCTCATATGACAAAGCAGCACCTCACAGAATTGGAACAACAGCAGCATATTTTCAAGACTTTTATCCACAGTTTGTAGATTGTAATCAATGCTGTGATAGACCAGTTCAGTAAAGTGAGAGTCTGCGCTCATTCAGTAAATGCGCTCATTACTTATTTCCCGTCACACAAAAACTCTGAATCTATTCTGATTTTGTGGAGGTTAACTAAGGACTTATTTTCCAATACCAGCATTTTTAACAACTGCAGTTCTTAACAAGTTATGTAAGCATAGCTGAAGTAAATGAAATAATCAGCAGTCTACAGTGTATCTGACACAAACAAAAGTGTTTAAAGCTGATGTTTATGTAAAAGACTTTAAGACAAAACCAAACAGAGCTACAGTAAGTCTTAGTGCATTTTTGGCTTTGTAATAGAGGAGTTCTTGAGCTCAGCGTATTACCCTATGCACCCTCATCCTACTGATTCGTCTTGATATAGCTTCACAGTTTAATAAATAAACACAGTTTAATAATAAAAAATAATTTGACAATACAGCTATGGATTTAAGTGAACAGATATATTTAAACAAGTTTACCAGTACTATATTTGATATTCAACAAATGCAATACTCAAAGGCAATTTTTTTTTTTTTTAAACAGGTCAAAGATCTTATACCAATAAGAAATTTCTGCATGGAGCCCTTTTTAGGTGAGTGTGAGCAAACAATTAGATACTTTTTTTAAGAAATGTAATTCTAAGTCTTGTAATTATAGGGAATTCCAATTGATTTTGCCAAGAAAAGTTGGACCAGATGATCCTTGAGGTCTCTTCCAACTTGATATTCTATGATTCTATGATTTAATCTTTTTTATTTTTCCTGTATAACTTTTCCTTATATAAGACAGCATGCTAGGGCTGTGCAGAAAATTAAAGCGAGTCTTGATATACAGACCAGTTCCCTTCACAGCTCTGATTTAAGATTCTCAATTCCATAAACTTTCATGTTATCTGATGCAATCAATTTACCAGTCAAATAAACTATGCTAATCACTAGTTAAAGATTTTACTGTTTAACTGCACTTAAACAGTAATCATGTGCTCTCATCCAGACTTAACTAAAGAGCAACGAAAAAAAATAGAATAAAGAATTTAAGCTTTCCCTCAAAGTCCTAAACATGCTCCATATTTGAGCTAAAGGTATTAGAATGCCCAGCAAACCTAAATAAACAAAAGGTGGACTTTCACTTGCCTATGAGCATTACCAAATTTCAGCTCGGGCTGAGGTACATCTGCTTCTTCGTCGAACTCACCCCTAGACCGTAGGCCTTAGTGGCTCAATTCAGCTGTTACACATAATGCCATTTGAGACTCTGTATGTTATCCAAGAAAACGTAATGGATAGGCAGATATGACACAGGACCTCCAGATCCATGCTCTACTGGATCAGGGTACACAAGCAGTGGGAATCAGTTGCTTAAACACTGGCTTCTAATGCCACTTTGCCCCTACTTCCAGTTGCTGTCCCAACAAGAAAATGTATTCACTTGGGTCCTGTGTCATATCTGGCAGCGCCTAGTAGATGTCTTAAATACACTAGGCCATCTCCGATGATACAAGATACCAATTTTTAGGCAACTGAATTGACACCTAGGGGAAGTGATAAAATATTAGCAATAAAAAGCTTTGTCCAACAAACCAAACAATGTATTGATGATGAAGACATCCAGAGTTCACATCACTCCATCTTTTCCCATCTTAGACTGACAAAATAGAAGTTATGAGGAGAACAAGAGAAACACTCAATTTTTTCTGGCTCCACAGAGGGTGAGAAGAATAGGTGTGCCATTAATAGCATCCACCAAAATGGTGAGCCAGGTCACTCACCCAAGCTGAGGCTTCTACATACAACTCCAAAACAAATAAGTGAAAAATCTTTGATCATTGCCTATTATTCTAGCACTAAGATAACTTCATTCTCACATATTAAACATATATTCAAATCTGGACTAGACCACAATTAAATGATAGCTGAGAACTCTTGACCATGATATAGCCATCTGCCATATCTTACAGATAAAGCAATACTGGAAATATTCAAAATTAGTGAATTTTTAAACTAAGACCTACAAAACCCCTGGAACTTACTTTTCATTATGTTGAGAATTTCATTATGACACGCCTAAATAGTTACATGCTATTCTCCAGTGAGAACAACTTTTTTTTTCAAAATTTCACATTTCTAATAGTAAAGATAGAATTCTGACTACTGGGAGAATTCTTCAGAAATTCTCTTTCAGAAAAAGCATAAAATGTTACCCATATTCTATCTATCTGTCAAACTATTGCAATCGTATTTGCTGACCAAAACTAAAACCTTAACTTGCAGTGAAGAGCAGCTGTAAGAAATATCCCATTGATGGGAAGTATATTAACAGCATAAATAGAACTCTTCCAACATGAACTGAATTATATTATTGTAAACGTTCTCAATAATTCTTTGTTTATTAAAGTCCTAAATAAGTATCTTTGTAACTAAAGATAATTGTTATTATATTAAAATGTTCTACAGATAAAAGTCAACATATTCCAAAAATCTCTCCATTTACTCTTTCTTATGGAAATTCATATTCATGAACAGTTGGTTGGGTTCTCTAGCTTATACTGGTTGCAGAAAAGATTCAGAGGTCAATGAAAAATGTAACTTTACCTGGGTACTGATCATACGTTGTGATGAATGAGCAATATTAGCAGGCAGGCCAAAAAAGTCAGGTTTATCATCTTCTGGAAGGCTTTCAATAATGTTACGATAATCCTGCATTAGCAGAAAAGAATAAACATAACTGAGGGAATGTTTTGTTCAGCTCATGAAATCAACAGTGTATGCTGAAAAGAATTTCATTAAGTGCACTGCATAACACAAAGATTAAAATAAGTATATAACACATGACATATCTTGGTAATCTTATTTATAAATTTCTGAATTTTATTTACAAAAAACTATCTTCTTTTATATAGTGTTTCCACCCTAGAAGAGCAAAAAGCAATTTACTGGTTACAGTGATGCTATCAACTGAAAAGAAAAATATGCTAAGACTGTCTCTGAAAAGTAGTTACAATGCTTCTGTTGAAAAATGTAAGATTAATGAGAATATAAAAAAGAAAAAATATTTCAGCATTTGAAACTCGAATAGTAGAGTATAATACATATTTATAAAATGAAGAGCACTCACTCCTATTTAAATCTATGAAGATATCACTCAAAGAAAGTGAAATCATTTAGGTGAAAATAGGTTTGCATGATCACTGGAGATGCAGAATAGCATCACTAGTGGTTATAGTGTAACAGTCACTAGTGGTGCTGCTCTTGTACAAAACAGGAAGAGGCCTTGCAGACTAAGATAGACTAATAGTGCTGGATGTCACTTTTATTGTGACTCTAAAGGCACAATATATATAAATATAAAAATATTTACTATTTGAAAGTCTGGCTGCACCCTGTTGCGTTATATCATGTGTCTTTTGTCCTTTGCTTGCAGGAGCATGTCCTGGGTGTGCACAATTTACTTTGACACAGAATCTCACTTCAGAGATAACAATAGTAGCAGACCACTACACCAAACACTGAGGGAACACTATTTAGTATGAGATATTATTCCAGTTAACTTAAGGAATTAAGCTTAGCTTTATTATTAGTGTTCTACTAATCAAAACTACTTGCAGAAAAATATTTAAGACATAAAAGTATAAACGCTCACATACATAATCATATAAGAAACTGAGAGATATGAAATACAGCGCAGGCAAGAAGAAAGGTTCATCTATTTGGCCATATTATCTACAAGAATAGAGACAAGCCTGGTTTGTTTATTCCTTCCCTCTTTTTGATATTAACTCAGCACATCTATAGAAAATAACCATCACATATAAAGTAAAAAACATAAACAAAGCCCAAGCCTAAACAGTCAGAATCCACATAGACAATGCCAAATGACAGGAATTTATTTTAACTGGCATAATTCCATTTACATCGACTCATATTAGAGGTTTAATATGGAGTCCTACATTAAAATGCAAATGAATCTTAATAATAATAACAACAGTATGTGAAAGGATAGAGAGATAAGTTCTTTACAATCTGTTGAATTCCCTCTTGTTTACACTAAAGGAATACTAAAGGAGAATCAGAATCCATATTTATCTCCAAATAAAATGTCATACACCCTCCATGGCATATTAGCAGATTATGTGAGAATGTTGATATATTTTGTAAATAAGGACATATATTTAGATTTTCCTATTTCATCCAGAAGTTATATGAATGTTTAGCAGTCTGCACAAAAGTGCTATTATGTTAATATACTGTTATATAAAAATGTAATGATATCCTTCTTTGTCATAAATTGACCCAATTTCTTTTACTCAGTTCTTCATAGCTATGCTGCTCTGCATCATAGTCCAATCAGATATCATAAAAAAGGAGACTGACCAAACAGACTAGCAGAATAGTTCTGCCAACTTAAGAATTAGTGCTCCACACAAAAGAAGTCTTAAATAAATGGACGTATCCTTTGGATCGTAACTCTGGTTTTCTTTGTGGAATTATTTCCAAGAATATTTTTTGCAAATAACTTATTTTAGTTTCTATATTAGGTGATAGAAGATGTATACCTACCAAAATACTGCAGGAATTTGGTAAAGAGAGCAAATATGGGAAACTAGTCATCTTCTTTCCTCTAGCATTTAAATTGCCAATGACTCGTGAATTGAAAAGCTGCTCCAAGTAGGACCGAAGAACTCTCATATCGAAGTAATTATCTACACGGCCTCCATAAATTGCATTTTCAAACATGCCATGCACGAATTCCCACTGAAAATCTTTGGAACCTATAAATTAATTAATATCAGTTTTGTATCAATGGATAGCATTGCATTATAAGCATTTCTTCTTGTCATTGCAGTTCTTCAGTCAAATTAAAACTACAAACGTATCAAATAATTAATTTCTAATTGTTTTTCTTCTTTATTCCCAAATGATAAAAGCTGCAGAAACTTCAATGAGCTTGTAAATATTTGTCATTGTTAAAACAAACACTTACTGTTTCAAAATGAGCTATTAGAAATATTACTTAAGTCTTGAAGTGCTTTTTATTGTAGATAAACCAATTGGTTATACGTATTTCAGAAATTATGCTATTAAAATTTTAATTATATGTGCTCCTTTGTCATAAACAAAAAGAATTTCCCTCGTTCAAAGGAATAGTTATATACTATTTTGTACCTCAGTACCATCTGATCTCATAAAATAAACTGATTGATTGAACCCAAACCAGTTCATGCTCAAAACAGATAACATTACTGGAAATGTCATCTTTCAAACACAGAGGTCCGGGATATGTGCTTTGTAAATTATTATAAATCACACAACATAGCACATAAAACTAAACATATTACTGCTAGTTTCCTGGCCAGACTGATGTTGCAATTAGATTACTCTGGCTTACCTATATCCCACAAGTTCAGAATAACTTATTTTCCCTCCCTTCTATCACAGTTGTCCAAACTACACAGGACAATGATCAGAAAGGTACTTCTTAAAGTCCCATGAAAAAAAAGGAAGCAGCAATTACTTTAAGGGGGGTTTTATTGTTGGTAACTGTTGTTTCCAGATACTTCAATCATTTCTTTGTAAGAAAAGTCATCTTCACAGCAATTGTTAATGATTAGATTAGTGATCATCATTGATAGTTAATGATTCAACCTCTTTACATCACTTATGTTTGAAGTCTGTATAACTAAGGTCCAATTCCAGAAGTACTAAACATCCATAAATCTCATTTAAGTCAATGATCATAAATTATCTCTAAATATCAGTTCCAAACTTTACTTTGAAATTATATAAAACGCAAAGACTTAAAGAAAATTACCTTTTTCATATTAACTAATATTAAGAATTTACTATGCTACTTAATAGAACAATGAAGTGGGCTCTAACAGTGAGTTTCTACATGAAAAATTCATTCATATTCAATTCATTTTTTCAGTATACAGGGTTGCTCACACTGGGAAGGAATGGAGACAGAAGACTTCATCTTCCAGGCACTCCCGTATTTCCTATTTATTCCTCTGGACTCAAGAAGCTTAGCAGAATAGTTCTTGGCACAAAGAAATTATTGGTTTACCCAACCTTACAAAAATGGAATTATGATTCACCCTGCGTTTCTAGCTTTGCTTACTGATGATGAGCCTTGCAGCATCTTCGCGCTTATCTGAGTGTTGTAGAAAGATAAAGCCCTTCATGCAACATCTCTATTAATGGTAAAACGGGACAGGACCCATTAGAACTCAAGGTCAGATGGCACAACGTGGCTTGCATCCATACCACTAAACTCTCTTTTGCCCTAAAATAAGGTAACCTCCTACCTGCTGCCTATTGGAAAGAGTCTCCTAGCCCTGCAACCTGACAAACCATGCCTTGTCACTGCCTACGAGAATGCCAGACTGCATAAGCCAAACATGGAAAAAAAAAAACCTGATCATGGAATAGTTTTGAGTCTGTGTCCAGCCCTTATCAGTTTACTAATACAGACATATTCTCAGGGTCTGGATCTACATCCAGAAAAGCCTAATAAGCCTAAGCACAGCTGATTCAGGGTCAGACTACTTCCCATACTGAAGTAGTCACCTGGTCATGTGTTTATATTTGTGAAAACGTTCCAACGAAGATTCAAATGCAAAATTTAAATACCTTCAAAGCAGCCTTTAAACAGAATGGCCCCACTCCAAACTCCAAACAAAACAATCATGCAAAGTAACCAATTCATAAAAATTACTGTGAAAGTTTTTAATATTCTAAATATTTAAAATGAGAGACATTCAGAAGGGTTATGCTAAAGAGGTGAGAAATCTTTCCTTAAGAAGTGACTTACCCTCAAAGAGTCTATCAATAATGTCAAAACCAGCACGGAGATCAGATAAAGAAAATTCATAAAACTTGGTCCAACCCTGCCATTAAAAGAAATCCAAAGAATTTAATTAGTCACACAATGATGATTGTGAAGTAAAACACAAATATTATGTGGTTAGTGAATACCGTATAATACTTAATACTGAATGAAAAAAAGAGACAACCTATGTCCTCTGAAGTGCATCTTTGGAAACATTCATTGGAGGTAATATTAAAAAAAAATCAGCTCTACGGTGCACATAATTTTACGTACTTATACAAACTAGAATCCATTGAGTATGAGGATCTTAAGTAAACTGAAGATTATTTTATTTCCTAGCAGTATTTACTTCAACTTAAACTTGCTGACATCTGTGACTAGATCACACATTGAATTATGATTTTATATCTGAGGGCTTTTTTGTATTTCAGTTTCCTTTGCATTTTCATAAATAGGTCTGATTCTTCAAACACAGTCTACATTATGCTTTCATCACCATACTCCTTAATTCATGCCACTTCTCTACTGACTGAAAAAATTATAATGAGAAAAGCAATTACTGTTACCATTACAGAAAAAATGCTGACCACCATATGCATATTTTAATCATACTCAGTTTGTATGTCCTTTCGGTTCTTGGTGGCATTATTCTTTGTATAGCATTAATGTGTAATATGTACATAATTCTCACAAAAAACTTTCAGTGTAAATAGATAAGTATAAATAAACATTGATATATGATACAGAACTTAGGAAATCCAGATCTCAAAGGTATCTCCTGTTGCTGTATCTTCTTATGGCTATACCTTTGCATATGACTCATGATGAGAAACGTGCAAAGGTATCAGATGCACATATCCAGTGAGATGGATACAGTCTCAGGTCAAGACTGCAGCTGCTCCACAGATCACAATCAAACTATCAGCCAGTCACCCTGAAGGTCATAAACTGGAAAGGTGCTGCAGTCTCTCAACAGCATTCATGTATTTTTTTTTTGATAGATCTGTACATGGACCCAAAACTACCTGAAATTCATTATAAAATACATGAACTTCTAGCTGGGATTAATTGGAGTCCAGCAATGTCAGAAACTGGTAATCTTAAGCAAAATATAAAACCATCACTAAGTCTGCACATGAGAAAAATACAGTTACAGTGGAATTAAGGAGAAAGCAGTAATCCTATTTTGTGCCACTTGGAAAGCTGGTGGTAAATGAACATGAATTTGAACAAAGCCAAATGAGAGTTCAAGTGTCAGATCAGTATTTCAAATATTTTCAATTATTCTTGAACACCATGTTCAAAGTCTGTTACTGCAAGAGGCAGACAACCTTATAAATCACAAAGTCAAAACCAGCTCTGCCAGATCAAATCTTTCAGATGACAGGTTATTTCACCCCTGTTATTTCAGATGACAGGTTATTTCACAGGTTATTTATTCATTTTTAAATAAAATAAACAAGACATAAAACAGTTTGTTGGTTGGGTTTTTTTTCCTGTTTAATTTAAGCATCTGCAGCCAGAAATAAATGTTTGCTTTAAACAAAAATTTATCTAAGGAAAGAACACATCACAGTCTCTGAAAACTATTATAATCCTCACAACAAACGAATACATTCCCTTGTTCTTCCTTCTCCTTGAACAAGGTTCATCTGCAGAAAGAGTAGACAATATCATCTCCTCCCTCCCACCAAAGTGTCTTTTTCTCATGTCTTCCATTCAATCGTGTATGTTTTCAAAATATTTTTTCCTGTCCCAAGCAAACAGGATTCACAGAATTTTTCCATGGGACCTCGCTCCTGCATCAGTATCAGTTAGTACACAAATCACAAAATAACCCCATGCAGGCAGTAGCAATTTTCAGAGGGACAGGAATTTAGGCTACCAAGATCTTATTTTGCAATGAATTCAGAGACAACAACGAAGGCACCAGAAATATACAAGTTTTTCTCATCTCTGAACATGACCCAACATATACCTGATGAAAAATACTTCCAAGTATAAAAGCTAATAAATGGGGTAAATTTTTCAAAAGGTACCAAAAAAATATTACCTGAGGAATATAGTTTCTTCTTTCTTGGCATACAGCATGAAACCACGCTAAACAAAACAGAGAATGCGCTCGAGACAAATTTCCATTTTTATTAATTTGCTCTGGTGTCCAAGATTCATAGGTTCGCAAGAGATTCTTTTTGAGGCCTGGAGGTGCCTGCATTGGAAGGAAAAATACTGCTGTAGACAGAAAACCCGACACTTTTATGTACTATTTTCTTAAATTATAACTTACAATTTATAACCTAATGAAATGACAAACAGTACTTAATAAAACAAAATTTAACAAGAAAAAAATCTGCTTGTGGTCCCAGTTATTCCTTATGTTGAGCCATTTGGAAAGCAAAGCTCTCAATTTTTAGTAAAGGCCTTTAACTGTATGTTCTGCTGTATGGGAGGAGAGCCATTTTTGTTGAATGGGTCCAGTAATATAAAGCTATGGGGCCAAAAAGAAAAATAAGGAAGAGAAAGTGTGATTCTGTGATCTTCAGATGAGGACATTAATCAAGAAGGAGGAATTCCTTGTTTTTTCATCCACGTTCCAGCATCTGTGTAAGTTTTTGCTTTTAAGAAAAGCAAATGATTAAATGCATAAAAGAATTTGGAGCACAAAACAGAACAAATACTTCCCCGAGGTCAATTTATTTTCAGTTCACACTTTTAATTGGTAAAAAATATCTGGAAAGAAATTTTACAAACCTTCCCTTTAAAGTACAGCTTCTGCAAATTTCCACATATACATTACAAATGATCATCAAAAATCTTTCAAGGCAAATTCATAGCATTTTTTGTATTACATCTAATTGAAATATAAGGCAAAACCAGTTACGCAAATAGTCCACATTATCCAAACTTTATCCTATCAACATATATAGTTTACTATACATCCAAGTTCATTCATTCTAAACATGTAATAAAAGCTTTCCAAACAGATCTTACTTCAAAAGTTATTTTCAGACTTGATTGAAGCAAAATCGGAGTAAATTTTGGATGAACTTCAGTAGTAAGCCAAAGGCGAAAGTTTGGTTGAGGCTGTAATGTATTCAGTTCCTATTAAAGAGATGTTATATATTGAAGTAGGTTTGGGGTTGTTTTTTTTTAATATATAAAACAGTATTTACAAAATTATAATATCCTAAATTAGAAAGTTAGGCTTGTCTAAAAATTCTTTAGTTGTTTTTACAAGTAAGGTTATTCAAAAGACTATAGTTCAAGATGTGTTGTCTCCACACATTCTATATGCTCACTGTGTTCATGTTTGAAGTTCCTCCTAGCTGTGTCAAAATATCTGTACACCCCTCCAGATCCTAAATTCAGAGCATAAAAATATATAGCAGTTCTTTACTTCTTTTAAGTAAAAATAAAAAACACCAGAAGGCTACATCCCAAAAGATGAAGGCTTGGAATGTGGGCTGCATATCAACAACAGATCTCAATGACTTTCAACAACTGTATAGCTATATTAATTTCTTTTTCTTCAAGCTCCTGTTGTATGCATACTTCATGTATCATGATTCATAGAAAACTGAAGATAGCAAAATGGAGTTCTAAGAGAATAAATATTGTCAAACGCTATTTCAAATATAAAGGCTTCACAAAAAATATGTAATTACTGAATGTATGAAGACACACTGCTGGTGCTTTATGTGCATCTGAAACAGACACCGAAGATACCACTGAAGATTTCCACTGAAGATACCAAAGTTGTTTGACAACTGACTTGAGAACAGTGTCAACAGTTCTGTGTATGTCTTGGAAGAAACATAGCTCAAAAAACTCTTAACATATTTTCTCACAATCCATTCATTTTTATAATCTCTAAAACATAATCATAATCATTCTGTTTTCAGTGTTTTTAGTAAAGAAGAAAATTCTGTCAACCCATTAATTGTTCTGCTCTTTAGGCAAAATGACAACTATATCTGGTACCTAGAATCACAGAACTGTTGAGGTTGGAAGGAACCTCTGGAGACTGTCTAGTCCAACCCCACGCTCAAAGCAGAGTCAGCTACTGCAGGTTGCCCAGAACTGTGTCCAGTCAGGTTTTCAATATCTCCATGGATGGAGACTCCACAGCCTCTCTGGGCAACCTGTTCCAGTGTTTGACCAACCTCATCGTAAAAAAATTTTGTCTTATGTTTAAGTGGGCTTTCCCATATTTCAGTTTGTGCCCACAGCCTCTTGTCTTGTCACAGCACACCACTGAGAAGAGTCTGGCTCTGTCTCCTCTACTCCTTCCCATCAGCCAATACACACTAAACAATAAGATTCTCCCCAGTGCTGCTCTTCCCCAGGCTGAACAGTCTCAGTTCTCTCAGTCTCTCTCTGTATGACACATGCTTCAGTCCCTTCATCACCTTTGTGGCCCTTTACTGGACTGGCTACAGTATGCCCACGCCTTTCTCGTACTGGATAGCCCAGCACTGGATACAGCGCTCCAGATGTGTCTCACCAGGGCTGACCAGAGGAGAAGGATCACCTCCTTTGACCTGCTATCAACGCTCTGCCTAAAGAAGCCCAGAAGGCTGGTGGCCTTCTTTGCTGCAAGGGCACATTGCTGCTTCATAGTCAGTTTCTTACCCACCAGGACTCCCAGGTCTTTTCTGCCAAGCTGCTCTTCAGCCAGTTAGCCTCCAGACTGTCTGTATGCCTGGAGTCATTCCTTCCCACAGGAAGCACTTGGCATTTCCCTTTGCTGAACTTCACAAGGTTCTTGTCAGCCTACTTCAGCCTATCAAGGTCCTTCTGAATGAAAGCACACCCATCTGTTGTATCAACCATTTCTCCTAGTTTTGTATCATCTACACTTGCTGAGAATGCACTCTGTCCCATTATTCACATCATTAATTAAGATGTTAAACAATGTCGGCCACAGTATCAACGCCTGGAGTACATCACTTATGACTGGCTTTGCCTGCTGACAATAACGCTTTGAGCCATGCAGTTAGGCCAGTTTTCAATCTACCTCACTGTGGTACAATCACGTCCATATTTCATCAGCTTATCTATAAGGATGTTATGGGAGACAAACTAAGATATGAAAATGATCCACAGCCTTGGAAGCAGGAGATTTAAGAAAAGAAAACAAGGGAATTTACATGCTGGTTCAAGTGCAATCACCTGCAGCGTGCATCCTCTGATACATCGTGTTTGGCTAGAAGACAGCTAAAGGCAGTCAGTTGTAAACTGTGAAGGTATCACCTTCATATTGATAAAGCTCACATTGACCAGAAGACATATTTCATCTTCTCAAACAGAAAGATTGTGAGAACTAAATTTATGTACCTGGATGGAACTGAATTACAAATAGGCAGATCTCTCTTAAGAGGTTGTTCAAACATATGAACTACATAGCCTCACAGTTGTTAATGGAATGCAAAACAGACAAGGGGACGTGCTGAGTCAAACATCAGCAAATCTCAGTCTATATTAAGCTCAGCAGGAAGTTTAACACATTCAATATTTTGCTCTTGTGGAAAGAATAAGAAACTTCTGATACATATAAGAAATTTCTGATACATATACATATTTTAATACTTACAAGATCTGAAATTTTTTAATTAGTGAGAGACTTAAAAACACTTCCTTACTGTTCACTATTATATTCAGACTAGATGACTCACATCAGTGTTATCTTGCTTTGCTTTTCCATTTTTTCAAAATGGATTGTAAGAATGTTAAAGGCACATGCATGCCACATGGTCATTGCTAGACAGAAGATAGGCTCCAAGCTCATGTTCATGGAGTATACTCTATGGACAATCATTAGAAACTGGAAAATTAATATTGTAGTAACTGTTGATAGGAATTCTCCATCTTTCTTTTTTTGAGTTACTTTGTTTTGTGGATTTCACAGTGATATACATGTAAAGTCATTTTGATTTAGTTAGCAAGTTAATGATTTTACATGCCATAAGTAAGAGTGTGTTTCTCTATAACATTAGACATTTCAATTTCAAATTAGCAAAAATCTCCAAGTGACTCAGAAACAAGCTACACTTAACAAAAGAGAACTACTAAAAAGAAAGTCCTAGAACTGGAAGAAAAAAAAGAATAATTTTAAGCATACATAGATTCAGAGTTCAGCAAACATGGGCAGTGTCCTGTAAAGTAACAGAAGTCCTAACAGGTGCATTTGTTCACATATTGTGGCAGAAATACTCTATATTGTATGAAAATTAAAGCACTCACACAAAGGAGCTGCTTACATCTGAAGCATTTCACCTTATTCATGATTGAGAAAACTGCAAAGATTTATTTTTAAATTATTGGAATTTTAAACATCACCATGGAAATGCCTGAAATGCTTCAGAAATGTTGCATACTAATTTTGTCTGGTTTCCAATACATTCTTCTCTAGTTACCCTTACCTTTTCCAACACAGGAAGCCAAGATGTAACAAGATGCAGGTTCTTTAAACACAGCCATTCTCCATTGCGTGCACATTCTTTTAAAGTTTGAATAGCCAGGTCAGCTTGGCCTTGGCCCATTGCAATCTGAAATGACAGACACACTTGTATCAGGAATTTATCATACCTCCTTTAACACCTAAATACAAAATTGTGTTTCTGTATTAGAGTGTATATGTAAAAAAGAATTTGTGCTAAAGATAACCAGAACTTTCTCTAATGTGACAGGCTACTAAAGTAGAAAAAAGATTAAGGAAAACATATTTTTTTCTTTGTAACCTATCTAACTAACTTAAGAAAAAAGATTACCTAGTCTTTTTATTAAAAAAACATATATCACTTGG
The DNA here is from genome assembly GCF_013368605.1 of Nyctibius grandis. Lineage (NCBI taxonomy): Eukaryota > Metazoa > Chordata > Aves > Nyctibiiformes > Nyctibiidae > Nyctibius > Nyctibius grandis. The sequence goes on from NC_090659.1 coordinate 111,423,436, forward strand.
TGACAGTGATGGTATTCCCTGGGAACTCAAAGAGTAATTTAAATACCAGTGACTAAACTGTATTACTGCAGAACTGCTGATACCATAAAAACAAGAGATAAATGAGAACAAATTTTCTTTTGACTATAAGTTAGGAGTACTTCCTTTGAAAAGAAACACTCAATTTCGTATTAAGATCAGTGAAAAACTAAGACTGCTCTCTTTCCAACTAGGAAACATTAATAGCTCAACAAACAATCTTTTCTTCAATTTTTATAGCACCATATTGCTGCTAAAATAAATTTAGATCTTCAAACAGAAATATAAGGATCCAAAATTGAATTTTCAGATGAATTAGTGAAAATAGAAAATAAAGAAAGGACTTGTTCGGTGGCACAATTACTGCAACAACTTATGTTAGACTATCTGTAGAGTACATTCACCTTAATTCTCCCTTAGAATCAAACTGGAAGCCGTACGTAACAAAAAACCCTGAACCAAACAAGTTGAAAAGAAAGTGGTCTTAGCCCGTCTGAAAAGTCTTGTCTTGGCATTACTGCTGCAGTAAAATAGAACTATTGTGATTATTATGACTTCATCAAATACCCCTTAAGAGGAAATCCATCCTGTCGTTTTATCCTAAAACTGTACTGAATCAAAGAAACTTGGGGCTTTAGCTTTATATGATGATACAGAGATATCCTCTGCCTAAATAAATCTGCGTATAATATCTTGAAATAATTTAAAATAGCCAAAATAAGACAACTGAAAGTCACCAGACAATACGGTAGTACACCACACAACTTCAGTGGTCTGTTCTTCATCCCATATGAGAAATGATTCAACAAAGAAGAAAAATCTGATCTTCTGTGTTCTATTCTAATTGCATGAGAAAGTGCAAGAAAAAATAGTAATCACAAAATATTCTCATTAGTAGGACAACTTTCAGATGATTAAGCTTTGAGTACTGCTCCTTAATCAAATGCCATACCATGTTACATTTTAAAAGTCCAACATGTAAAGGATATTTAGAGATAAACACAAAAAGCCATGTGGCAGAGCAAGAAATATGCATTCTGAAATGTTCACAGCTAGAGAAGCTGGCAGTAGGATCTAAATCTTTACAATTTGATGGGAAAAACATATTACATCACTGCACATTCCAGGAAAGGAACAATTTCAAGGACTATTTAAAAGCGACATTAAACTTGACATTTTCCATTTCTATGCTAACCAGTGATCAGCTAGATAACAACTAGTATTTCAAATGATAAAAGGAAATAATGTTTTACAGAAAGGTATAATGCATATTGGTACTGTGTATTAGCAACGTTAGGAAACCACTTGTATCATAGAATAATTTGAGTTCGAATGGATCCTGGAAGGTCTCTAGTCCAATCTCCTGCTCAAAGTAGGGACGCTATGAAAGATCAGACCGGGAACTGAGGGCTTTGTCCAGTGGACTCTTGTGAAACTCCAAGGATGGAGACTGCCTGGGAAATCTGTTTGACTTCTCATGGTGAAAAAGCTTCTCCTTACATCCAGTCGGAACCTATTTCGTTACCATTTATGCCCATTGCTTCTTTCCACCATGTCTGATTGCAAAGAGTCTGGGTCCATTTTCCCAGTGAACTTCTTGCAGGTATTGAAAGGTTGTTACTAGGTCATCACAAAGACTTCTGTGCCGTCGGGCACAGTGCTAGCTCATGTCCAGCTTGTCATCTACAAAAACCCTCCAGTCCCTACCAGCAGAGGTCTTCCCCAGCCAGGCAATCTATTGCCTGTATTATTGTAAGGGTTTCTTCTTTCCCAGGGGCAGGACTTCACACTTCTTGAGTTCTGCAAGGTTCCTGTCAGCCAAGGAAAGTCAAGGAGAGTTGTGAGCCCATTGCATGGCGGGGCAACACACATAGTAACAAGGCACATGGAAAAGGCTGAGGTGCTCAATGCCCTTTAAGTCTGAGGTTTCACTGCTGAGGCTTGTTCTCAGGTGTCCCAGGTCTCCAATACCTACAAGCAGGAGTGAAGCAATACCCACAGTAAAGACAGAGATATTTAGGAATCATCAACACACTTAGAAACAAAGGAGTCCACAGGATGAGACGGGATGCATCTAAGAGTGCTGGGGGGCCAGCTAACATCACTCCTTGCTCTCACCTTCGAAAGGTTATGTTCATTTGCCATGTTTGCTGATGAAAAAGGAAAATGACACATTTATCTTCGAGAAGGGCAAAAAGGAGAAAGACCTAGGTAATTACAGGCTGGTTAGTCTCCACTCAGTCCCTGGGAAGGTTATGGAGCAAGTCCTCTTAGAAGGCATATCTAAACACATGAAGAACACAGAGGTGATAAGGAGCAGCCAATATAGATTTACCAACAGCCACTCATGCCTGACTGACTTCATTGCTTTCTATGACTGCCACTGTGGACAAGGGGTGCCAGTGAATGTTGTATACCTTGACTTTAGTGAGTCTCCCATATCCTTCTTATCACCAAATTGAAGAAATATGGGCTGAAGAAGTGAAAAATAAGATAGGCAGAAAAACGGGTGGACTGTGGGGCTCACAGGATGGTCAGTGGTGTAGAATCCAGCTGGCAGTCAGTAACTAGTGGTATCCCTCACAGATTAGTACTAGGACAAATACTGTCCAATGTCTTCACCAGTGACCTGGGTTATGTGACTGGGTGCACTCTCAGCAAGCTAATGGATAACATCAAAGAGGGTGGAGGGGAGGGCAGGCCACCAATACACTGGAAGGCAGAGCTGCTACTCAGATGGATCTAAACAGGGAGGAGAAACAGGTTGGCAGTTCATGAAGTTCAACAAGTCAAATGCAAAGTCCTACACCTGGGATGGAATTACCCCATGCAACAGTACAGGCTGGGGTCTGCCTAGGAAGCAGCTTTGGAGAAAAGAAGGCCCTAATGGACAACATGTCAACAATGGGCCCTTGCAAAAAATGCCAATCCCACAATGGGCTGTATTAGTAAAAGCTTTCAGCAAGCCCAGGGAAGTGATCCTTCCCCTTTCTTTGGAACTTGTGAGACCACATCTGGAGTACTATGTCCAGTTTTGGGCTCCTCATTACAAGACAGACATGGTTATACTGAAGTGACTCCAGAGCAGACCACCAACATGATCAGAGCACACTGAGCAGGGTTTGTTTAGACAAGTAATCAGGAGGCCTTCCTCCTGTCTACAACTACCTGACTGAAGAATGCAGAGAAGATAGATAGAGCCAGACTCTTTCAGAGGCACATGGTGATAGGACATGAGTCAATGCACACAAGCTGGAACATGGGAAATACTGACTCGATATTAGGAAAAACATTCTGCTGTGAGAATGGTCAAATACTGGAACAAGTTGCCCAGAGATACTGTGGGATTTCTGTCCTTGGACGGGGGACCTCCCCGCTCTGAGCAGGGGGTTGAAGCAGATGATCTCCAGAAGTCCCTTCCAAACTAGGTTATTCTATGAATTTAACAACTACAGTAAATTTCTTCTTTAAAAAAAAAAAAAAAAAAGAGTTGTTTTCAACACCTCTGCATAGATCCAATTTTGAAACAGACACAGAAAATATGAAGTGACTTCTTAACAGTAATTCCTGATTAAAGTCTACTCAGGGGGAATTATCTTCACCCAGTACAGTTTTACATTGAATACAAAACAGGGAAGAAGTTGTATACCACGACTAAAAAAGAAGTGTTATACTGGCTGGGCAAATAATTTTGGTGTTGTATGCCTGTTCCTGAAATCTGAGGGCTTCCCCACATGGTCAGTCTTAAACAATTCTTTAAAAAGACTTGAAATACAAGAGTTCTGTTCAAGAACTCCCATCAACAATTAATTGATTAACAGCTACGTGCAAAATTTCTCAAAATATTTTACAGAATTTCACAAAATACCAAAGTATTCACAAACACTGAACATCTGACTTATGCCTTCTGTTGAAGAAAGAAATATGCAAGTCCTATAAGCTGAGGAAATTACAAAGTCTAGTTTTCAGTGGGTTTTGTTCATGTTTCGATTACTCCACACTAAAAAGGATAATGTTTCAGCACGTATAACAATTCTCAGTCTCTTTTTTTCTATTCCATCTGTCTTCTCATTTTTCCCTTCTCCAAGCTGGAGGAATGCCTCTCATGTGGATTCTGCTTCTGTGAGGATCACTAATTATGTCTCTCTTCTCCAACCCATTTTGTCAACAAAATCAAAAGTTAATGGAGAGATAGGTGAGAACAACAAACACATAGACACCACACTCTGCTTTTACATACTAACTTTCTTAAAAACCAAGGTAAAACAGATATTACTACTGTAAAATTTCACACATTGTGGTTTTTAATCATTATGCTTATTCTAAGACTGACCTGATGGTAGCACTCAGTATTTCCTTCAACATTGGCAAGTTCTTGCAACTCTTGAGAAGGATCAGCACCAGGAGAAATAATTATCAAGATGGGCTCAATTTCCAGAGTCTCTTTATACAGACGTTTCAAATTCAGAGGCAATGGAGATAATTCTTTTATTCCTATAATTAAAATTAGCATTATTATGGAAATAAAGTGACTACACAGGACGGACTGCTTCATTAAACACTTCAGAGGTCATCTGGCTGTCAAATTTCTGTTTAATGGAGACAACAAAACTGGTCCACAATGAGAAACAAAATCCTTACAATATGCAGGTAGAAGGCATGCTATATTGATAAGAAAAAGACACAAGCACCAAAACGGTGCCTAGACTTCCAGCTTGAAAAATATAAACTGCAGTCCTTAGAGTGTAGTCTTCAAGAAAACATACAAAAAGAGAAGATCTGGAGTATAAGAATAGGAAAAGCTATGCTATTTGCTAAGACTAATTGCAGTGCGTATATCCACATGCAGAACTTCTCTCCTGTATTGTCCTGAGAACCTTAATCAGACTTTGACTTTACACACACAGTTCTTGGTATTACAATTACTTTAGTCTATTATTTACTTTAATATAAAATCTAAATGTTTAGAATGTTGACCTATTATAGGCAAAGCATTTATACACGAGCCCAAAGCTGTCTATATATATAAAGTGCATCATAAGCTTAAACAGTGTTAACCACATATTTTCAATGCATCTTTAGACTTGTCCTTAAATAGTGAAGTGTTAGGTGCAATGGGAAATCACAACATAAAGCAAGACAGAAGAGCTCAAATCAGTGACATCTATGTCACACCAACTAAAAGACGTAACACATATTTCCTTGAGGACACAGTTTGCTTTCAGACTTCACAGAATCACAGAATCAGAGAATGTTAGGGATTGGAAGGGACCTCGAAAGATCATCTAGTCCAATCCCCCTGACGGAGCAGGATTACCTAGATCATATCACACAGGAACGCGTCCAGGCGGGTTTTGAATGTCTCCAGAGAAGGAGACTCCACAACCTCTCTGGGCAGCCTGTTCCAGTGTTCGGTTACCCTCACCATAAAGAAGTTTTTCCTCATATTTATGTGGAACCTCCTGTGTTCCAGCTTGCACCCATTGCCCCTTGTCCTGTCAAGGGATGTCACTGAGAAGAGCCTGGCTCCATCCTCATGACACTTGCCCTTTACATATTGATAAACATTAATGAGGTCACCCCTCAGTCTCCTCTTCTCCAAGCTAAAGAGACCCAGCTCCCTCAGCCTCTCCTCATAAGGGAGTTGTTCCTTGAGCCATTATCTCCACATAGAACAATACTATACAATTTGAATATACCAGGTCAGATTGGCGAAGGTTAGTACGAGGTTTGGGTTCTCTGCGTGTATCTGTACAGAGACTATAACAGATGCAACTAAACAGATAAAATCACTATCAATCAAAATGCTTTAAAAAAATTGAATTAAGACTAATATTGGAAAATATTTTCATCTTACATTTATTACGTGTGCAGAGGTAATATAATCAGAGATAAATATACAAACTGAGGCCATAAGGCGAATGATATGGGCAGCTTCCTTGATGAGTTCTGCTGCTCACTGCTAATAAGCCCTGAACCCTAGAAGATCCATAAAATTACACTGAAATTAAAGCAGGGCTGTTCAGTGCTGGACGGAAGCATGTTCAGTGAGGAAGACTCTTCAGGGACTCTTCAGTGTCAGAATCTCAAAAACGTCTGACAAACATCTGCAAGTTGTTTCTCAATGATTCCTGTATCGGCCAAATTTGGATGCATTTTCAGAAGGCCTGAGAAAAGCTTATACTTTGAATGAAAGCTGCCCAGCATACTAGCTTTCTAGTCATTCGTCCAAACTGAGCTTATAGTAACATTTTTCACAAATACAAGCTACTCCAGATTTAACATTCCCTTCACTAACATAATAAATGGAAATAGTTAAGCTATTGGCAAGGACAGAAGAAAGCAGACAAATTAGCCAAGAAAAAAAATGAAACTTGATATATAACTAGAGATTGGTTTGGCTTTTTTCAACTACAGTCACAATTCGAGCTACTTGAGTCATTCTAAGCAATAAAAGAAAAATATCAGGAAGTAGAATACAAGAGTATTCTCTAGGGTAAGAATGTTTATTTTAGTTAGTTTTTATGCAAGAGTGCTTACAATGCTGAAAATGGAAGATGGCATTATGCCTACAATTAGAAAATCCAACATCAAATGTTTCTTTTCGTGGATGAGGACCATAAGGAAGAGGTACTTGTGATGTGTTTAGATATTTGGGCTATAAACCACTGTCTTGCACCTTAAGCAAGCTTCATCTCATCAAATCCCTCTCTACTGAGTTATATTCACTGTAACTGTATTTCACTGCTAAAGTATCAAAATATAAATGTTTCCATATTAATTTAATATAAATATTAAAATGTTACATAAAGTATTACTAGAACTTACTCACCAGCTACATAAGTAATAAAGATATATTGAGAATCTTAACACCAAATTTTAGATCAAAATTTGATTAAAAGTAAGGTTTTGGAAAGGTAAATTTTAAGTTTTATTAACTTTTATTTCAGTGAAGAAAATAATTTTTAAAATACTCACTACTGTTTCAAATCCTGTGAAAGACATGGGACTAAAAATATTTGTTGAAGTCAACAGGCATCAAGGATACAAAAACCAAATGGAGATCTTTCTGACTAATAATTAAGATTGTGGAATGGGCATTATGCAATGCTGCAGGTATTTTTTATTACATGGCAATGCAGAATAGATATACAAGATCATATAAGGCAAATCCATTGGGTCTTTTAAGCACTGTGTTATTACTTCCAGTTGAGAAAACCTGGAGACATAAAACACTGGTCACTGAAAAAGGTTTCACTATAGGCTTGTGATGTTCTTATACTCTTGCCTTGACATTTATTGTTTATCATTGACAAAGACAGTAAGATGCTAGACAGACTTCTCTTCTTCACCTGTCCAACCATTCCTGAGTTCCTGTTCCTAAGACTGCTTTGCTGCTACAAACAGGTGCATGGAATATACTACAAGCAGGATAAACCAGAGACTGTTGGCTGTATTATTATTTTTAGCAGTGCAAGCAGAAGACACAGAGATTCCTGAGAAGCTTAATTGATTAGGAGTTTTGATATCCTACATAACTCTGTGTTAACGGGGACTACTGCTTGGCCTTACATTAACTGGGAAATAGAATAAAAAGCTATGATAGGGCAATAGATGAATGTGTGTACACCTGCAACTGAAGTTATTATAAAAACATATTTACGGTAATGTTGCTAACTTAAAAGAGGTGCAATTGTAAATGAGTAACTGCCTAGCCAAATATCTTGTAGCACTCTTGAGATGTATCATTTAGAAAACTAATACAGTGTAAGTTTTCTTCCATAAAACTGTTTGGTTTTTTAGAAATTGGGACACAATGTTTAGAAAAAGCATAGCTATGCGGAAGGTGCTTTTTTTTTTTTTTAAGGAAGCTCAACAGAAGTGAAATATAGAAAAACTACAATTCAGTCCTGTCTATTCCTGGCCATTACAGCCAGGATTACACTTACAAAACTGAAAAAAAAGGACTCTAGTGTTTTCAGGGTAAATCAGTAAGCACTCATATTCCAGATAATAACTATGCAGCCAGAGTGGGAGCTCCTGGCATGTTTTTCTGCCTCCATGTTCCATTCTGACAGAATATCTTAAATCTTACTATCCAAACTGACATCCTGACATGAGAAGAAAAAGCATATGTGAGAGCAAATAACTTTTCAGAAAATGTCTAAAGTGGGGGGGGAAAAAATCAAAGGGGGGAAAAAACAAAGACCTGACATATAAATACAAAGTTTGGCACAGGATGCAAACTTCACATTTTTTTATAAACCGATGAAGCTTCCACAAAATCAATGAACAACGTTTCACAAAAAAACTCCTCTGCTAAGTCAATGCAATTAAACCAATTTACAGCAGCTGGAACTTGAACTCAAAGTGCTTGTTAAAATTGCTTCTGTTGGTGATCTGTACACAGAGAAACAATGTACAAAAATATCAGTAACAATTCCAATGCAGGAAGGAGGAGGGTTTTTTTTTTTTTTTTATTTTGGCAAGTAATTTTATTCTTGCCTAGATGCAATGTGACCATGAGAGCTCTGGTCTACTTTACAGAAAATGGCCTGTGTGAATAAAATAGAGACTTGTTTAGCCTGCACTGATTTTCTTTCTGTGTATCTCCACTGCTTTTTTTTAAGAATATGAAAATATAGGTAATTAAAATCAAGCCTCTTCAAATACTATTTCTGATGTAGCCAGACTCAAAAAACTAAGTTAAAGCAGATATGAAAAAAAAATCAACTCAATGAGCAATATTGAATTATTTGGGAGTATACTGTCAATATGATTTTTGCTAACATGGTGCATTTCAGTACAGCATGTAAAAAAAGAAATAAGCGTACTTTGGGTGCCCACAAAATACATTTATAGAAAATTCTTATGAACTTTATCTTCAAAAGAAATTATTTTAATCCCCCTTCATCCATAAATTTAAAAATATATGTAAAAGATGAATAAAGAAAAAAAAATATCTGGATAAAACAGAAGTGGAAAGCTTTCCTGTAGGCTATTGCAGCTCTTTTGGAACTCATTTTTCTCACAGGAAATCAGCCAAAGGAGATTGGAAACTTAATGATTCCCTTTTGAAGTAAGTGAAATAGTTTGTTTAAGAAGTTTCAGGGCAAGTACCCTGAAAAGGACATGGTAGAAAAAAATATGAAAAAAATATTCATACAAGTGTGACCCCTTTTATTAGTTGGAAAGCGCTAATCATGATTTATGACATGATCTCAAATAAAATCTCACTGATATGCATTAAAAATCTGTGGATGAAACCTTGCCCAAAAATGGAGTCAATAGTATTCTGCCTTCCTCAGTGAGGCTGTAGTTTCATTCACCAAAAACCATTCCCTTGCGGAACGCCTCCAAGGAACTGGTATCAAGACAGACTTAACCAATTTATGTAATACATTAAGATTTGGAAGACAGTAAGTGGGTGAATAAACTTACTCTGCATTCAGGTCTCTGCTGGGCTTTGAGCCGCACTTTGAGATCACACTTGTCATTTGACGCCAACAGGCAGGGACATTGTCAGCGTGGGACCTGTACACTCCATGATGAAAGTACCCTCTCTATCTGCTAATAATGTTTGACAGAGCAGGCTAACCTTGCTCCTGAAAATACCGGCCTTGGTGGCAGACGTGGAACGAATTTTGACCACAAATAATGCCCAGAGACAGAGCATAACGAGGGAGTAAGATACTCTCACACAAATGTCATTAAAAATGTAAGAATTGGAGACCTAAACTTATACCTAATCTTATACTAATAAGAAATGACAGGTATGTCAAGAACTTAAAATTACCACAGCCACTGTTTTTATATGTAACTCATCTATTGCATTATCATACAAAATCACCCATCTCACAATCATTGAAACAGCAGATCTTCACAAGTTCTGGAAATGTAAGTCCAGCTGTATTACCATGGCAGCCTATGAGTCAATTTTCCATGTTCATTTTCTATCGTATTAAAGTCTTTGCCACTTACATTTAAGGTCACAGAATCACAGAATCACAGAATCACAGAATCACAGAATCACAGAATCACAGAATCACAGAATGTTAGGGATTGGAAGGGACCTCGAAAGATCATCTAGTCCAATCCCCCTGACGGAGCAGGATTGCCTAGACCATATCACACAGGAACACGTCCAGGCGGGTTTTGAATGTCTCCAGAGGAGGAGACTCCACAACCTCTCTGGGCAGCCTGTTCCAGTGTTCAGTCACCCTCACCGTAAAGAAGTTTTTCCTGATATTTATGTGGAACCTCCTGTGTTCCAGCTTGCACCCATTGCCCCTTGTCCTGTCAAGGGATGTCACTGAGAAGAGCCTGGCTCCATCCTCATGACACTTGCCCTTTACATATTGATAAACATTAATGAGGTCACCCCTCAGTCTCCTCTTCTCTAAGCTAAAGAGACCCAGCTCCCTCAGCCTCTCCTCATAAGGGAGATGTTCCACTCCCTTAATCATCTTCGTGGCTCTGCGCTGGACTCTCTCTAGCAGTTCCCTGTCCTTCTTGAACTGAGGGGCCCAGAACTGGACACAATATTCCAGATGTGGCCTCACCAGGGCAGAGTAGAGGGGGAGGAGAACCTCTCTTGACCTGCTAACCACACCCCTTCTAATACACCCCAGGATGCCATTGGCCTTCTTGGCCACAAGGGCACACTGCTGGCTCATGGTCATCCTGCTGTCCACTAGGACCCCTAGGTCCCTTTCCTCTACGCTGCTCTCCAACAGCTCTGCCCCCAACTTGTACTGGTACATGGGGTTGTTCTTGCCCAGATGCAGGACTCTACACTTGCCCTTGTTATATTTCATTAAATTTCTCCCCGCCCAACTCTCCAGCCTGTCCAGGTCTCTCTGAATGGCTGCGCAGCCTTCCGTTGTGTCAGCCACTCCTCCCAGTTTGGTGTCATCAGCGAACTTGCTGACAGTGCACTCTATTCCCTCATCCAAGTCATTAATGAATATATTGAATAGTACTGGTCCCAGTACCGACCCTTGAGGGACTCCGCTAGAGACAGACCTCCAACTGGACTCTGTCCCATTGACCACCACTCTCTGGCTTCTTTCCTTCAGCCAGTTCACAATCCACCTCACTACCCGATCATCCAGACCACACTTCCTCAGTTTAGCTGCGAGGATGCTGTGGGAGACAGTGTCAAACGCTTTACTGAAATCGAGATAGACCACATCCACAGCTTTACCATCATCTATCCACCGGGTTATGTCCTCATAAAAGGCTATGAAGTTCCTTAAGCATGACTTCCCCTTGGTGAAGCCATGCTGAGTGCCCCTAATGATCCCCCTATCCTTGATGTGCCTAGAGACAGCACCAAGGACAAGTTGTTCCATCACCTTTCCGGGGATGGAGGTGAGGCTGACCGGTCTATAGTTACCCGGGTCCTCCTTCTTGCCCTTTTTGAAGGCTGGAAGTCTTTACAATCTAGATCCTTTCCCTTCTGTTATTCCCACTTCTGTCCCGACACTGTACCACATTAAAAAAACCAAATTCTGCCTTGTCCCTATGTAATGCAGAGGGTGACTTTTAAAACTACAGTGTCCACCCCAATGAGACACTCCTAATTCATCTTCCATATGCGTATTGCCATTACCTGCTAAAAACTGAAGGAAAGCTTTGTTGTGCTGTATTGCAATATTAAGATTGTTTGGAATACAAGTCCTAAACTTCGGATACAATAGACCTCAGAGAGGAAACAGACTAGAACAAACTGACAGTCATAGCATTGAATCACTCTAAATCACTTGTGTTTCTAAACAGACAGTAAGTAAAAATTGTATTAAAGTCCAAGAGACTGACAAAAATGACTGAAAATACGAAACAATTTTTTGAGATCCAATTTACAAAATCTCAAACCTAATCGTTTTTAAATGGTAAATGACATTAAACAAAATAATCTTTTTGGAAAATTTGTGTATTAAGGAAAATGCTGTAGTGTAAAACTTCTAGAAAACCAGCTATCCTCCTTTCTTAATTTCAAGAATCCATTAAAAGAATCTGACAGATCTTTTATTATATTTTAAATCACTATGTAGCATAAACCAAAACATTTTAAAAACACTTTTTAACAATACTTTACAAGAACAAAATCAGCAAATCCATTTACAGCACATTTTCAAATCCTAAAACTTAGGGATTCCATAAGAACTATAAAATAAAACAAAAACATTGGACAAAAAAAAATATTTAATTATTGTGTGGAAACACCCTGGCGAAAAATTAACTTACCTAGGGTTTTACAAGCAAAAAGAGCCATGGCACTCTGTAGCCTGTCTGGTCGAACAGCCTGGACCACAAGTACCTTAAAATAAAATATATTCAGGGAAGATGAGTTTACAAAATTATATTGTGACAATTTAAAAAGCAAGACTCTTCTAAGAAGGCTGAATTCTTTAAACTTCTCTTTAGAACAAAGTTATCTCCTCTGAATATATAGAGCTGTCTGATCATTCCTTTCCAAGATAATCTAATGTAATTGTTCTTTTGTAAGTAGATTATCCTATCAATAGAATCAGAAGACAGATCTACATCTAATGTCTATTTGTAAGCTGGAACTTTTTGTATAATGCTTTAAGGTAGCTATGTGAGTAGCTACAATGACAGAAAGCAAACTTAGCTGTATACTGGTGAACTAAATTCTATACATGTATTTAGGTCATAACTTCCTAACTGGAATACTAATATTTCTGATTTCAGTGCACTAATACAGTAAAATAATCAGTTCTGAAAGAATTTCCTTTGTTTAAGCACGCCTTTAGAGTTTTACATCTAACTTCTCTTTCTGACACTTTCTGACTTTCAAACCTCCTAGTTCTGCAGATGCTTTTACTGTTCTTCAAAAGACTACAGAACACGAACAGCTAATCCATTCAGATACAAATTAAATTAGCAGTTTCCCTACCACCTACCTCTTTTTCAGTGAACTTCCTGCAAACGTTCAGTGCAGGCAACTGCAGGAAAGTAATGCTACTTCAGTAGAAATCACCATCCCTTCTCCTACCCCCTCACTTGCAGACCTGTATATCACAATTCTGAACCTACCATCACATTCCCATTTCCAAGTCTGGAACATCTGTTTTTAGTTTTGGAGGAAAAATTTAACTTCATTAAATTTTTAAGAAAGTACTACTTTTTAAGCTTGAGATTACACTAAGTGCTACTGCACTATTTTTAAGTTTAATGTACAGTTTGAAACTAACTTACGAGTGGCATATAAATCTAACCAGGTAGTTTCAATACATTTCATCAACAGAAACATTCTTAATACTTTCTATGCAAGGAACTAGATATGTAATATGCTGATCATTCCAGATTTATTTTCCTATAAATGCAGAATTTTTATGACAACACGTTGTACGCATAAGAATTGTTCCTCTGCATTTCATCAAATCAAACATGACTCAGACAAATTCCTTTCCAAAATGGTTTGTTCCTAAATTCCGTGTATGCTATTTTAGAAATTCTCCTCCTCCACAAAAACTCCAAACAGAGAGCCCCTAGGGCCAACCAGCATGAAACTGCACTATCTTACACCCCATCCCTTCTTTGGATGGGCCTTCATTTTATGTGAAGTGACTTCAAATGAAAAATTACAGCATTATGTGAAAGTAACGACACCTTTTCTTCCATAAACACAAGAGGTATGACCTTTTTTTTCTTCCAGAGGAGAAGGATCCCTGGGTGGAGGAAGGAACTTGCCTCTCCAACATTCTTGGTGAGTTCTTTAATCACTAGGCTTTCAGAAGAGTAATATTTCATGACTACTATTCTAAAAAGCAGGGGCTGCTACTGAGTTTTGTGGTTTTCAGTCAGACGTGTGAGTTCACAGAATCACAGAATCACAGAATCAATCAGGGTGGAAGAGACCTCAGGGATCATCGAGTCCAACCGCTGCCCCTACACCACCCTGTCAACTAGACCATGGCACTAAGTGCCATGTCCAGTCTTTTCTTAAACACATCCAGAGATGGTGACTCCACCACCTCCCTGGGCAGCCCATTCCAATGTCTAATAACCCTTTCTGTAAAGAAATTCTTCCTGATGTCCAACCTGAACCTCCCCTGGCAAAGCTTGAGGCTGTGCCCTCTTGTCCTATCGCTAGTTGCCCGGGAGAAGAGGCCAACTCCCACTTCACTACAACCTCCCTTCAGGTAGTTTGCACATTTAATGCTGAACTAAATTAACGATGCCTAACAAGCTGACAAATTCTGCAGTAACAAAGCAACCATGAAGGAATTTTAATACTTATTCATAAAATTAATTCTGGGAATATTAATAAAGAGCTTGTTACCTTACAGGGTACGCTCAGTTGCAGCCAATATGATAACAAAAAAGACTCAGCTAAGAGAGAACTAAAATATCTATTATAGAAAAAAAAAATCCTTAGACTAAATAAACTAGTTAAGCTGTAAGACAATGTACATACTATCACTGCTTATAATTCAACCAGGCCTGAAGCCTAAATCCCCAAGATGTAAAACTTACTTTCAATGCTGAACTCATAATTATTTTTAAATAATTTAATATGAAAAGATTACCTGCTGAAATAAGGAAATTCTTTTTACAATAGTAGATGGAAAGTCTTGTTCACACACAGAGCTCTGAGAAAAAGTGTGCCATAGACCTTCATCTTCAAAACAAAGTGTCTGATAGAGACCTGGGAGAGAAATCTACAAAACAAATAATGCATATTTAACAATAAAGAAGAATAGCCATTTGGACATTTTATATTTTAATTAATTTCCAAATACCACTATGACCCTAAACTTGTACGTACTTGCGCATATCACATAACTTATTTCAATTTTATCCTCAGAGTTAAAGAAGGGTAGGTTTTAAAATTAACCATTTGTTTACCTATTACCTGGAAATGCTAAGGCTGTTTTTGCTCTATATTTTTGTTTTTAAACATCTAGGTTCTTTATAAACTTTGGGCTCTACCCAATTGTAGTCCTTTCCTTTAAACATGACCAGGTTCTTTTTCTATCAGTACATGCTACTGATTCACCCAGTTACTCACTTTCTGTTTGTTTTTTTTTGTTTTGTTTTTTTTTAAACCCTTAACAATCATGCTTGCCACACCATTATTGCAATCGTTCTTGAACCCTAGTAAAGAGAAATGAAAAATAATGAACTCTGGACTTAGCAGCAAAAGTCCTTGCCACGGATCAGCCAAGGTTTTCCTTCTTGCTGCTGAGTTACATGCAGGAGGACAAGAGGACAAGAGCCTAAGACAGAACTTCAAGGACTAGTATTTTCATTTAGTTCCCTTCAGGATCAGAGAACTTCAACATTGACTGTTGCAGGATGAATCAAAGCAAGGAAGTGTTTTTTTGTTTTAGTTTGAAATTACCTGATCTGAGCAATAACAAACTCTGAAATACCTTTAAAGATGTGCATGGAAATCTGTCAAGTAGAAAACTAGTTTCCCAATTAACAGTTTATGGGTTTTAATACAATATGAAGTGGTTTGTGCAAGTCATTACACAAGAGAAACCTGCAACTTAAATATTCTTTGCAATTTCTCCTCTGTATATTTTTCTGTCTATAGAAATTGTAGTACGTTGGGTACGTTTACAGTATTTTCGAATCTCAGTGAGATGATAGGTTCATTCACATGCACTGAAATTCATTGTTAGATGGGGTAGACATGTACATGAAAAGGCTCAGAAAAATGAGATTAAATTTTTTAAAAAAAGTTTTTTTTAAATTGGGTATATATTAAGCCATGGTTTCTGGAAGATAGAACAAACAGTTTAAAATAACAAAATATTTCATCTGACAAATACGTATTTGAGTATTCAAGTCCAAATTACTATTTGCTAAAGCCAAAGGTTTTTAAAGTTAAATTCAACCCACCCCGTCATATATACCTTCAAAGATGCTACTGCCCAGGCTCGGTCCTGTTCTATCCAAGAGGGAATCTGGTCACGAACACTTCTTTGTGAATCCTTATTGAAGCAAGTTACGTTACACACATAAGTTACATAAAGTTTTGTGAAACACTATATTCAGTAATAAGATTGGAAAATCCATGTTTTTAATAAAAATAGCATTCACAGGAACCTTTCTGAGGTCTTTTGGTAAGTTCATAAATGGCATAACAAAACAAAAGCTACCAATGATCTAAATTTGAGATACACATTAACGTTTGTTTAACCACTTGAGCCTGAAAATATTTTAACATTTAGACTATCTGTACGATACACTCTAAGTAGTTTTCCTTTCCATTAAAAACAAGTGACCCAAATGATTGGCTATCTGCATATGCACTCTGAGCAACTAACTTTAAAAAATAACTCCATTGCACATATTCGCAGTCATGAAGAAGATGGTTCTTCTCACAAAGCGCAATTCTGCGGTAAATCACTAGGAAAACCATCACTTCTGGACATCTATGCACTGGTAAAGTTTGACCATAGCTCTATTTTTCTGCTCCTTAGATGCTGGGGATGGAGAAAATTCTAAGGATGAACAACGTAGCTTAAGCTCCAGTGGAATCTCTGTACTCACTATATCATTTTTTATAAAAAATCTTACAGTACCCATTAACCAGTCTGACAGTCTCTGTATGGAAATGTACTTGGATCTGTCAACCACTTAGCAACTTCAAGAGTAATCTTAAATGTTCAGCAGAAAAAAGGAAAGCTTTCATGTGAAAGGATGTCTCAGCCATGAGTTATGAAGTCTGAGAAAGAACAAAAGTAGGAAACTCGGAAGCAATTGTAGGAATAAACCTGAGATGAGTCTGCAATACAGAGTTAGAATACATAGTTAGAATTGGGTTTGAATCATGTATGTCCACAAACTTTCCAAAATCTATGGGTTGTATATTAGGTGGGGTAGAGGTAGGACTGGTGTAAAATTCCGTTATACAATCAGATCTCACATAGCTTGAAAATGACCTACCGCAAGAAAATATTTGACAATCACGAAGTTCACTGACATTTAATTGAATTATAAAGACTCCACAGAGATGAAGAGGGACTTCTATATTCACACTGAAATGCAAAACCTGTAGAGTAATCTAAAGGGCTAGAAAAACTGGGAATTTAAGGACCTTTTTAGCAACCACCTGCCTAAGTAAGAAAACCTAAGTAATACATTGTGTTCTAAGTGACTTGCCACTTCTGTCAGCATTCATGTGAACACAGTTGGTGTCATGGATATTCTAAAAACGGTGACGAAAACTGCCGCTAAGCCTGATGGAAATGAGCTAGCCTGACCCTCAACGAAGGAGAAAAGATTAACAAAAGAAGAGGCAAAGACTGAGCTCATCATTCCTGACTGGGCTCGGGCTCATGTTTCTTAAAAAGACCTTTCAAAACCTTTGTCAAAATACTTGGTTCAAAGAAGGGCTATAATGAATAAGACTACGGAAAGCTTAGCTTCTTTCTCTACCCTTTTCTACTGGAAGGTTCTTTTGAAAGTATACAGATACAACAGAATTGAGGGACACTTAGTAAACTACAGCATGATTGGTCAGGCATGCAACAGAAGCTTCTTAAGTTAGCTCTGCCATCTAGGAAAATTTATAAATACAAATCCAGATGTAGAACTCTGAGGCTGGGGAAAAAAGCATGTCAAAGTTATCAAAGTGTGAGGACAATTCCATCAATCCATTAAAAAGTACAACTCATATACTGATTTTAGTTACAGAAGAGGGCTTAAAACCTTCTCAAACATACCACTGAAAAAACAAATTATAACCTGGGTAACAGAAAAAGAAAAAAAAAAGCAACAAAGGCAAAAAGTTACGCAAATTAAAGTGTTGCCATGTTCAAAAAGTTCAAAAAGGTTTTATATTTTTATATTACTATGTGAGAAGTTATTTGTTTCCTTAATGTATAAATACAATTAATTGAACAATATAGTAAGAATACAACTTTAACTTTTCAGGATTTACGTAAATGTTCCTTATTTCAAAATACACAAATAAATGTAGCTTACTGATTTTCTTATGGTATCTCCAATGATCACACCTGTAAAAGTCTCCCATTCCTAGGAGGAATAAACGAACAACTCAAGATAAATCACAAGACATCTTTAAGAATAAAGATTAATTTGTAGTAGTATGTAGGCAAAACAGGAAGATAAACAAATTAAAGCCTAGATTCCAAAAGAGTTTAAGACATTTTTAAAACTCTAGGTAATACTACCAGTATGCAATTCCTTTTGCAGAATCCAAGCTAAGTGACTGCAGTGCTTTATAAGAAAAAGAAACAAAAGGAGAAGCCCTATCCTTTCTCAGCACCCACAGCTCCCACCCAGATTGTCTAACTATAGACTAGAAAGAAGTAACATACATATCTGGCAAGGACACACGTACTGCCCGATAGGGCATCAGCAGCCCACACAGAACACGTAACTACAGGATCCATGTTTCAATAGTATTTCATGTTATAGTGTCCAAAAGATGGAGTTATTAGAATAGGAGGAATAATTAATATAATAGATTGGTATTATGAATATTTTGGTTGCATTAAGAAAGGGAAATGTAAGTTGAATTTATGTATGATTAAATCTTTTAGACTTGGTATTTGTATCCAGGAAGACAGCTTTTAGCCATTTTAAGACAGATTAGATAAGCATTTAATAACATACTACAAGTGACATAATCCTATATTTGGAGGTAGTATGGAATATGCTAAAAAATCTTGATAAGTTGAAATTTTACATAATCAGTATCTGTAATTCTATGATAAAACTTTTTTTTTAATCGTTAATAGTAACATTCCGAATGAAAAAGTCAATTCAACTAGTACTACTCTGATACAGACGACAGCATAGCTTTTTGCACCCATCAATCTACTTGAGTCTTGAAACAACTCTCTCTTTCAATTACAAACTGATGTTCCTCTCCCAATTACAATGAAAATGCTCGTGGATAGAAAAATACATGAAGGCTCCTTAGTTTTAAAACCAGAAATCGTGTAATATTTTAATGAAGAAAAGCAGAAGTATAATATGTAGAGACATGTAAAACTTCCTCAGAAAAATCTAAACATATTGATTTAGAAAGAAAATATCTCTACTAAGAGCCAAAGCATTCTACAGCATAATGTTGAAGTTGTACTATATATTTCTCATCACTATGTAAAAAATTCATAAGTGCAGAAAGTTGAACTCTTGGCACAGGGACTTAGAATACTAAATTCTCTAGCAGCATAATAAGCAACTTCTAGCCTCACCACATTAAAAGCTTTAAAAGAAATAATTTTAAAAGAATAACCACTTCAGTTTCATTCTCCTCAATAAATATTTTGCACAAGCACACCTTTCTTAACAATTTAATTAAAATAATTTCTACCTTTCAGAGAAGTAAGAAAATTATTGATATTATTTGCCTGTTCTAATTCTTGAGTACTCAGATACTGCAGGAATGTGCATTATATATAACCTAGATTAAGTTGGTTAAGAGCTCTAATAGCTTATGGAAATGCATGCTAAACAATTGCAACCAACACATAAAGCAGTACTTACAAATACTTAAGCAGCCTAGGCAGCCAGGCTTTAATTTAGTCAGAACCCTATTTGCAAGTTGCTGCCTTCATAACTTTATAAACTCAAGGACTAGAAAGATAAAGCAAGATATTTTCAGAGGCTGAAAAGAAATAATAAAGATTAACTAGGGAAGTTCTAATAATGAAAAGTAGCCAGGGTATGCCTCTACCAACAAGATTAATTTGAGTTATTTTTATCAGGCAGCTTCATTGCTGAAAGACTGTGAGATTTCAGATGGGCAATTCATATGTCTGCAATAAAACTACATTGCATTCATAACATCAAAAATTTTCAACCAACCTTTCTTAAACCTCGTACCTTAAAGCTACATCCTTCATATAATCAAGTTCTATTACTTCCTTCAAATGTATTATCTGATTTTTACCTGTTACCCTATAATAGACTTTCCTCTAGCGAACTGACATCTACTACCATTTGACACTCCTTCTGATGACCAGCTTCTAGTACAGAAAGCCATTGCTTTGTCTGTCCATCCCATGTAGGTATTTTAGATAATTAAATGTCTTCACTCACGCTAATCAGCTACGTTTAAACAATTGTATTGAGTCAGTTGTGCATAATGTTCTACTGCAGGCAGACTTTATGGGATTAATTTCACTACACTACAGACAACTATAACTTTGGCATGTATCTCAGCCAGCTAGTCGAGGCTGCCTGTAAGGCCAATGGAGAGAAGTAAGCAATTTTAGTAGCAAACCATGCAACTTATTTTACAAAATTCATTTATGATGAAACTAATTGCTTCTTTGATAGGTCTGCTTTTTTCCTGTTTCCTACAAAGACAATAACCTGCTCAGATGAACTTTAACAAGTGTTCAAATTTTAGTTACCAATTCAGTCACCACTAAAAGCACCATTTTACCAGAAACATGTAAATTCACTATGAACCTCCGTGTTGGACAAAAGCATTATCTAACACCCAATGAGAGGGATATGATATTACGAAGATGTGTGCTGCCCTGTGGAAATAAGGGTTAGCAGTACTTAAGTTCTGCTGCAATTTTGTTGGGAATTAGGGTAGCCTCTAAACACCAGGTAAATTCCCCATAAATTAGGCATTTTCAGATTAGGCCTCACTCAGACCACTGTAAAAAATGTCACGTGACATGTCTCAATTTTTTTATGAATATGCTAATAATGCAGCACTTGCCTGAAAACTGAATGGACAGCCATTTTCATTAAACGTGGCTTGAACCTGTATCAGCTGCATTCCACTATGCTATCAAAAATATAAACCATTCCAGGACAAGTTCATCCTTCCTCTCAAAGACAGGCCACTATGGTGCAAAGAATCCAATACTTATGGGGCCAGAGAACAACACACAAGGGCACTCTCTGTATAGTGCACTCTTAAAGACACTCTTGCAAATGAGGACATTAATGATCACTGGTCCAGGGATTGCTTAGACACTGAAGAATCAATGGCTGAAATGCACAAAAGATAACTTCATTACTTCACTTTCCAGAAAGACTCTTCGCTTTAAGTGTCTTCCACTGCAGGTTGCAGAATCAGACTTCTATTTAATTTCTCCCTAGGTCTTGCACTCCTTTTCTGCATTTCAATACCAAGGCACAATGCACAAGCAACCCTTGGTCACAGTGAAACAGGTGTGTATCCATCACTTTACTTATAAAGGAATATCTGTATTTAACTGGAAGGATGGATAAATGTTTAGCCACATGTTGGTGGGAAACACTGATAACAGTGCCTGCAAAAAACTGCAAGAACCTTCCATAAACATCTTTTTCAGACCCCTATTTAAAAGGCAACCATTTACCTACCTTTCTCATGGTAATCTTCACTTTGAACCTAATAAATATAATGTTGACACCCAAAAGTAACTATTATAGAAAAACAGAAGCATATAAATCTAAAATCCTGAATCCTACACTTACTTAGTGACAAAAACTTTTTATCTACTTTTTTACTCTTCATATTAAGTTTAAGTAAATCACTTGGGGATTTTTCTCATCTAGCACTTACATTCTCTTGAAAAAGTTCAGGGTGCATTCCTCGTACAAAATGTAGAGCAAACATTAGCTGATCAGCCTGAAACAAAAGCAGTAAAAATGTATTTATATGTTCATCAAAAGTCACTTTTCGGCTTTTTTTATAATTAACGAAATTTCATTAATAAACCACCTCTAATTCCACAGTAGTGACTTAATGACACATATCCTAATTCAAAATGGCTACATACCTCTGCAACTTAGAGGCAACCACTAATCCAAACCCTGTATCTAAGTACATCTGAATTCAAGTGAAGAAGGAAAAACAGATACTTGTAATAAAGCAAACATACTAAACAGAATCCATTTTTTTTTAAACTGTGCATAGGAAATGCTTGAAATCTTCTTATAGCAAATTTTTGAAACAGAATTTTGAAAAAAACCCCAACTGTAACTTTCTGACTTTTTCTTAGGTCTGTTGCATCACTGGAATTTCAACCAGTCTCTGAGCACTGGAGCAATAAACCAGGAATAAGGATTTACTGGAGCCATAGAATAAACCATGCAAACATTCAAGACAATATTTTTTAAAATAATATTGGCTTGTCAAAACTGGGATTCCTATGTCCATAGAAACTTTCATGTATGTGTTTTACCATAGCTATGCTGGAAAGCACAGATTACTATGTAATGAAGTCAATGTGAAAAACTGGAAGTTGGTACTCTAGAAAATCAGGACCACTCAGAAACCTAGACTGAGGCCTCAAATTTTCAAAGTCTGGTTGTAATCTGGAAGGTGTATTTTACCAGACAATAGAAGATAAACACATATTTTCTCTCATTAACATTTTAAGTAAGCATAACGAAGGTGGTACCTCTTCTTTTCCTTTCAAGAAAGTGAAACATAACTAAAAAGCACAAAGCACAGGTGAAAGGGAAGAACAGAAGAAAAAACAATGATGCATGGGACTGGGTTGTCTACAAAGCATAGGCATCTCAGACAGCTGATAAACACAACATACCTACACTCCTATAGAAATCAATTCTATTCTTGACAACATTTGAATTTTCCACAGTGTGGTTTCCCACATATATGCCTTACATGTGCCTCAAAATGACACCCTGATTGTCCTTAGCTTCAGAGAATTACCACTCTGAAGAATATTAAATTACCAAGAATACTACTGAAAAATTAATTTCACGGAACTTTCCAGAAGAGACAGGATGAAATATGAGGAAGCATACTCTAGGAAATGTTATGGACATGTTATAACATGTAAGATGAACTGTTTGACTAATATTGGCTTTCTCATCTCAATGTCTATTATATTTTTGAGGCCAAAATTACATAAGAAGGCCAAATTATTTTTGTTTTCTTTTTATTATTAATGTTTTCTCAAACAGATGCCTTTTTACAAGCCTGATGCATCAGCTCAGAAACAGACAGATATAAGAACAACATAGAACAAAAACATGGAGTAAGGGTGTTCAAGATGTTCATCTTTAGGAAGTTTGCTCATGTGCAGTTTGCTCAAGTAACTTCAACTGCATCTGAATCTGTATTTCGAATAATGCAGATGTATTATTTAATAATTTAGCTGGTGATTAGGTTCCAGAATTATGGTTGACTGACTAAAGGGACATATGTGGCTTAGAGACCATGTCCTTACTAGTTTTAATTGCCCTGGGAATGACTGACCTTGGAAGCTACCAAGAGGCTATATATAACTCCATTCATATGAGCCACAGCTGCTTTAAACTGGATTTGGGTAACTGCAGAAATGAATGATGGCAGCCACAACAAACTCTTGGCATAATTTCTATCTCTATGGATACGGATACAAAAAGTTGTTGTTTTCTCCTTTAAATAGTTTCACTTTATTAATTCTTTCAATTACAAAACCATATGGTACAAAGTATCCCCAAGGATACAATTAAAGCAGATAAAGGACATTATATTTTATTTTTGCATGTATTTACTATTGGTTTTGTTACAGGGATAGGACTGGAAGGCAAACAGGCCCCAACTAGCAATCAGGGTCAAACTGTGCAAAGCACTGAAGTTCTCTTTGTATTGAGAAATAAAATATGTCCATGAACATCACATGACACTGAGAACAACTGCCATGGAATGGCTGAAGTCCACACCATTCAACTCTTTCATCCTTTCAAACAAGGTCTGCAAGCAAATCCAAATCCAAACTCCCTATTAGAATGCTCCCTGGATGATTTAGAATGCAAAATATGAATGGGAAGAACTATTTTGACAAATTAACAATACAGGTGGGACAGTTCCAGTGCTCAGGAAAATTTCTTGGCATCACTTCCCTTACTAGCATACATGAAGTCTATGTACACACAAACATAAATATTAACCACAGACAAACAAAACCATCCTTCCCAGTTCTAACACGCTTAAAAAGGTATAAACTTCTATCAGCTATACCATTTATGAAGACACTAGTAAAGCCTCAGTGTCACAGTAGTCTTTAAAAATTTGCATGGATAGAAGGCAGAATTAGCAGTGGATTGCTGATGGCGTGAGGAGCTTATTTGTTCTCTCCACTATCAGAACACAATACTAAGCCAGAGGGACCTTTAGTCTAAAGCTGCACAGTACGACATTTTCAGTATTTTCTAAACTCCCATCTGGTCATTCACAGTGAAAATGTTTCCTACTAGAAATCTCCTCTCTGTGCCTTGCTTTTGAAATCTTTAATCTTTTTCTGATACATAAAAATAGCTGCCT
Source organism: Nyctibius grandis (assembly GCF_013368605.1). Taxonomy (NCBI): domain Eukaryota; kingdom Metazoa; phylum Chordata; class Aves; order Nyctibiiformes; family Nyctibiidae; genus Nyctibius; species Nyctibius grandis. Next base: position 111,447,698 of record NC_090659.1, read on the forward strand.
TCCAATATTCAAAAGATGTGATCACTTATTGGAAGGCTTCACATACTCATGACTTCAAACACAGACATTAAATTATTATGAGCATATTTCACGAGAATCCACTGGGATTTTGATAAATCAAAATCCTTAGAAATAACTGCTACCTCTGCATCGTCAATATAGTGTTGCTAGGCTGGGGGGATAGAGGAGAAGGTCTTGTAAAATCTTCCAAGATCTCTCCATTCTCACTGATCAAACTCCACCGTTGCATGTTGTGTACTACTGCTCAAATCATCTACGCAGACCTACTGTGCATTTTTCAGCCTGGTACTATGAGACCAACACCTCCTGTTATGACTGTTTCGTGTGAAAATAAAAATTAAATTGAAAGTGAAAGGCATATCTATCCTAGGTTTTCACCAAGAAAGCAAGAAAAGTTCCATGATTCAAATACAGAGCTAAAAAGAAATACATTAAGAACATTATATGGAGGAATAGGGGAACACATAGAAACAAACAAGCTAGCAGGTAGAGATTTGGGGCAGGACGTGAAAAGAGCAAGCAGAATGTTACAATGTTTTTTTCAGTTTCTTTTTTTTAAAAAGAAAAGGACAAATAATCACACAAAACCTTATCATGACAGCTTGGTCAAATACTCATACTTAGGAATGTTAGAAATGAGAGCGAACAGATTAAGAGTGCTCAGAAGATTGCGAAGCGTGGGACTGGCTATGAAGCCAGAATGAGGCAGAGATGAGGAGCCAGAGGTAAAGCAGAAACAGGACTAGACTGAGAATAGCCTTGTCCATTAGCAAACTGCTCTGTGGAGAAATGTGCATAAGCAATCTTAATTCTGTCATATCCTAATTTTTAGTCCTCCTCATTTTGCATGTTAAATATGGCAAGTGTAATTTTTTGCATGTATTACGTATGTACTGACACAATACTGCTTATTTGAAGTAGATCAAATGTTGGTTGCTGAAAGAATACATTCAAACCCAGTGTACTGTATAAAAGCCAGAAAAATACAATCTTACCTTAAATAAACAACGACAAACATATTCATACACTGTATGTTTCAATGAGCCAATAAGGGACTTGATTCTTTCCTCAGTATTACTCGAATCCTAAAAAGAAAGCTTGGATTTCAAAAATTCATGCAGAAGTAAAAATCTTTTTATGTACCCTGCAAATTTCAGCAGAATGACACAAATAATCTGGACTCTATGTGACACTTACTAGCTCTAAGAACATAATATTAAACTCAGCTGCAGCTATCAATGGGTAGACGATAAAATGAGAAGTTCATGCTGAAGCATTAAGAAATTAATATTTTGGCCTTGAATATTTTGACTGTGAGCATTATACAGCATATATATAAAGGTAAATACATAGAGAATGAGATAACAGTTTCTTCTCCTAACATTAATATCCTTGAAATCACATAGTTTTCACTTGGTAAAAAATTGCTTATGTACTGAGTTACGTATTGGGTTTGCGTGGCAAGCTTTTGGTAGCAGAGGGGCTACAGGAGTGCCTTCTGTAAGAGGCTGCTAGAAGCTTCCCCTGTGTCTGACAGAGTCAATGCCAGCTGGCTCCAAGACAGACCCACTGCTGGCCAAGGCCGAGCCCATCAGCGACAGTGGTAGTGCCTCTGTGATAACGTATTTAAGAAGGGGGGGAAAGAAACAACCTGCACAATTGCAGCCAGAGAGAGAGGAGTGAGAATATGTGACAGAAACAGCCCTGTAGACACCAAGGTCAGTGAAGAAGGAGGGGGAGGAGATGCTCCAGGCGCTGGAGTAGAGATTCCCCTGCAGCCTGTGGTGAAGACCATGGTGAGGCAGGCAGTCCCCTGCATCCCATGCAGGTTAACGGTGGAGCAGATATCCACCCTGCAGCCCATGGAGGACCCCACGACAGAGCAGGTGGATGCCCAAAGGAGGATGGGACCCTGTGGAGAGCCCGTGCTGGAGCAGACTCCTGGCAGGACCTGTGGCCCCGTGGAAAGAGGATCCCACTGAAGCAGTCTGTTCCTGAAGGACTGCACTCTGTGGAAAGACCCATGCTGGAGCAGTTTGTGAAGAACTGCAGCCCATGGGAAGGACTCACATTGGAGAAGTTCGTGGAAGACTGTCTCCCATGGGAGGGATCCCATGCTGGAGCAGGGGAAGAGTGTGAGGAGTCCTCCCACTGAGGAGGAAGGAGTGGCAGAGACAATGTGTGATGAACTGACTGCAACCCCCATTCCCCATCCCCTTGCGCCGCTGGAGGGGAGGAGGTAGAGAAAATCAGGAGTAAAGTTAAGCCTGGGAAGAAGGTAAGGGTGGGGGGAAGGTGTTTTAAGATTTGGTTTTATTTCTCATTACCTTACTCTGATTTGATTGGTAATAAATTAAACTAATTTCCTCAAGTCGAGTCTTTTTTGCTCATGAAGGTAATTGGTGAATGATCTCTCCCTGTCCTTATCTCGACCCATGAACCTTTTGTTATATTTTCTCTCCCCTGTCCAGCTGAAGAGGGGAGTGATAGAGTGGCTTTGGTGGGCATCTGGTGCCCAGCCAGGATCAACCCACCACAAGTTATTATATTTAATGTTATTAAACAGGTATGTTGACGTTAAGTGTAGTTACTAAACTTCCAGCCAAATTTGGCCCAACTGAAGTAAACTTTGTAGAAAATAGTAAATACACCCTTTCCTTCAAAGCTTACAGCCTAAAAGACTAATTATAACAGGAGAAAACTGAAAGAAAGATAGGATAAAAACAAGAAAGAAGAGGGGAAAGAAAAATAAAAGGTGAGGGAGGTAACAGGTAGTATGAGATTTATCAGAAGAAAGTTCCTTTCTACTATGCTGCAATTTGAAGAGATGAGTTTATAAAGGAGGGCAATTTGGATTCACAAGCGATTTGACTAATACCTTTCCCATGTCTAACAGATAGCTTGGGAAAAATGAATAATTGGATAAAGAAGAAGAAAAGGAAGAAAGCAAAGAAGGCAAAACCAAAAGTTGAGCTTTAAATAGGTAACATAATAGGCAAGAAGAAAAGAAATTATGAAAGAGTGTCAAAGAAGGAACAAGAAGTTAGAAGCTCATGTTGTGAAAAAGAAGTAATAGGTAAAGAACTTTAAAGAGGACAAGTTTGCATAGTCAGAACCATGTTCCTGATAATGACGAGCTGAACGGAAGTTGTAAGCACAGATGCCAGAAGAGGAATCCAAAAGCAACATGATGAAAGGCTGGTGAATACCTTTTTAAAGTGGAAACAAAGAGAAATAAGATGAATTTTGGGGATGCTGAATAAAAAGAAAATGCATCATTGCTCAGTGTGGGTTTTTAGATCTAATGAGTGAGGTGATAAGGGATAAAACCATAATAGTGTGCTTCAGTGAGAAGAATATACTGGTCATTAGAACACAGAAAAATAAAAATTACATTTTCAACAAGACAGGCTGCATGCATGCTTACAAACTGTATAAAAGTAGATAAAGTTTTGATCTTCCTTCAGGTAACTGAACCATGTAGAAATATAGGTTTTTTCTTATTCTACCCCTTACTGACAGAATTAGCATTATTTGCATATTAGATCATTAATTTATTTAAATAAAGCCTTCAGTAAAGTTATAATCAACGTTGTTTTTCCTAATTCACCTTAGACAAAGGGCAAGCCTGAAATTACAAATAAGAGTTAATTTGTTTTCAGATGGCACAGCAATTTTACAATTTATATGTAATGTAAGATCATTAAAAATTCCATGTACATATATTTTGAGTATCTAAAGCACAACAGTTCAGCATCATTACTTATTATACATTTCATCATCAGTTATTATACATTGTTTTCTAAAAATGTCCAGAGCAACTAACAAATTCTAAGGATCAGAGCAGATTGATTCTTCTGCAGCATTAATAGTTTCAGGAAAAGAGAAAATACCTGTTCGCTTTGCAGAGCCCTTTGGAAAAGCCTCAGGAAAGCCGCCAAACTAAACCGGTACATATTATTGATTTTGGACAAGTCAGAGATAATAAAGTACATCTTGCTAGCACTCTCAGCTAAAGGGAGATAAGCGTCCCTTTCCTGTGGATAAAAAAAAATACATATATAAAACAATAGTACATTACTGCCATCTACCGGTTATTGCATAAACATTTATTCATCCCACCGAAAAAACATTCGGATGACTCCCACTGCTTTAGAAACCTGAATACTTTTCAATTCTTCAAATTGAAGGACATACATGCACTCAAGACTTCAACGCTGTCTTTAGATTTCAAACTTGGAAGAAAGTATTGCTAGCAAAATATCTTTAAATTATGAAGAACATTGGAAATTAATCCTGAGGGCACTGAGGCCTGTTCCCACCACAGAACATATCCCAAAATTCAATAAAAAACTTTAAACTAAACAAATAAGAACACGGAGGAAAACTCTGTACTGTGTTACTAAAACAGCATGCCAGATGAATAGCATCACCAGTGTCCTAAATTTTTGCAATAGCCAAGGGATATATTAAGTAAGACCATCCATAAGAGCCATACTGTTTGCAATAGCAGATGGCAAAAATCAAGTCAAACCCCGTTATTTGCCAATAAGCCCTTGGGAAAAATTCCTTTAAGCCAAACTGGCAGACTATGTTTAGCAGGAAAAAACAGCAATAAAAGATTAAAATATTCTTATACCTTATCAAGGAAAATCTGAAGTCTGTGAGATTCAGCAAGTGATTCTTGGATGAGCGCACTACTTGCTTTAGTCTGATTCAAAGATTCAATCAGATCCTTATTTTCTAGTATATTGCCTTGTGATGTTGCAAGTGTCTGTAAAAAAACAAAAAAGACATCTATATTACATTTAAAAAAAAAAACCATAAAGTAACCATTTTGGAAGCTGTCCTTCTTTCTGACCTGTACGTATTTCTGAAGCATTGAATGCATCAAGAATACTAGAAAGCAGGTCATTACTCCAAAAACTGAGATGTTTTAAAGAACCATGGAAAATAAAACCCAAGAACAAACTCCGGAAATTCAGATTGCCAGGTTCTCAAACTTCAGTTGTCAGCAAGCTTTTGAGAACGATTTCTATGATCAGTCTTATGCACTAATATCCCCATGGTAAATACAAATTAGGGTATTTTTTCTTCTGTTTAACTACCAAATTAACCTGGCTACGTGTAATAACTTCCTGTGCCCAGTCATTCATAAATCCATTTTCCTTCAAAAACATTCCAATATCCCCTATAAAATTTAGTTCTCATTTCCAACTAAGATGAATATTCACAATTACAACAATTTCAGTTTTGTCATCAGAGATCCCTTCAAAATCCTTGAAATCACCCCACATTTTCCCTGAGTTCTCCTGTGCAAACAATTTCACTTCTAATATGAAGTGGGAAAAGCTTGAATGATACACTATTATTTAAGCTTTTTTATCCGATACAACTTTTTAGTCAGATAACAACACAAAATTGGCTTCTTGTCAGTTAAGTCAGTTCTGAACAACCACCTGTAGGACAGCATTTCAGGATATTTGGAGGCAGAAAGTCACCAGTTAGAACAGTAGAATGCACTTAGTTCTCAGTTGAAAAGAGTTTAGGACAAGGTCATCTGTTTTTTCAGGAGCCCGATTTTGCTATGAGGAATCATAGTGTGAGCTATGAGATATCTATAGCATGTATGTCTCTACTCCAAGGCTTTTGGAAGAAAACCAGTACAGTACTTCAGATGGAATGCTAATGTTGCTTTAGGATTAACCTGAGTTTAGCTAGATCACCTCCAGCACTGACTTCTTTGTTGACAAGGTCCATGTAGCACTTGTTAGTTTCCACTGAGCCTTAGGTTTCTTTCTTCAGAGTCAATGAGTATTCTGATTTCAGTGCTAGTAAGAATGCTGAAGTTGAAACCAACCTCGGTGTTAATACTTGGCCACTCTTTGGTGCAGATATCTTGGGCATCAATTACTTGAAATTTTGCACTTGACAATTCAGATTGGACAGATTAAAAAATTTTGCAGTTCCAAGATCACACAAAAGTCTGTTCTAAAAACTGGACATTACTTTGTTGCATCTCTGAACTCTCAGCTTCTGGTAGTTATTAAGATGCTAAACAATGACCAACTTTGAATATGGAATTTTTTTAGAGAACAAGTTCCCCTCTGCCTGTAAGAGAAATCTGCCCCATCACAGTCTTAAAACAGGTTTGAGCTTAGTATTTGAGATTTAATAAGGAGTTTAATAGGGACAATAAATGTGGAAATTCAAATTCTAAAATTGAGCTATAAATGGTCAGTCTAGTAAAGTTCAGTTTTATTACTTTTTGAGGAATCTGTAAAAATTATCAGCTTATGCTCAAGTCTATTGAGCTGGATACTGCAAAGCTACAGACTGAGGGTTGTGCATCTCCCTGCATCTATGACATTTTAGAAGGAAGGAGGATCTGAGGATCCATCCCTACGGGCATGAAGTACAGTTTCTGTGAAATCCATGACAAGACGCAACCAAAAAAGAAAACAGTCCTCTTCCTTGGAAGCTACCTTTTCTTATAGAGGTGTACAACTGTTTATCAGCATAATTACTTTCATTAAAATAAAAAGCTAAACTGAAAAATTAGAATACTAATTTTAAATACAAGAAAGGAAAATGTTAACTATAAAGAATATTACAGTTCATTGCTAATAAGAAACAATTGTGGAAGTTTGAAGTTCTAAATGTCTCTCTCAACAAATCTTTCCATTTTCTACCGGGAATTTTTCTTTCAGATTTTCTTCCCTTCACAACATAGAATCATTTCTCAACTTGAGAAAGTATTGTTTGACAGGATGAACAAGCTTAAAATGTGGCCTTTTTTAAAACTCATAATTTGAAAAAGAAATAGTATAATTTTTAACAAAGTTTTCTCTTTTTTAAGACATTAAAATTAATGAAATTTCTTATCAATCTAAACCAGACTATATCTAGCCCAACAATTCATACATTTAACTTTGACAATGCTTAATGTATTGAAATACCGCAGTTTCATGACAGATGTACATATTTTATCTACTTTACTTTCCCAACATCCCCAGGCAAATAATGCTTTTATTTTCTCAAATAAAAAATTCTGAGGGCTCATTATTCCAACACTTTCACCATCTTCATTCAAACACGCAACAATATGAATACTATCTTATTGATCTAACAGATATAAGAGGTAAATTTATTTTACCTCCAAAAGAGATTCCTCAAGCTTAGCTAACTGTATCTTCTTATCTTCTTCTTGTTGTAACAGTTTTGTCTTCTGCTCTTCCAAATCAGGTTTTTCATGCTGAATTGTTAAAGCCAAAAGCTAAAAAGAAAGGAGATTATTCAACAGGATAAACCCACTATAATATTTCATAATATATGCTCATTAATTATATAGCATTATATATACTCATTAATCATATAGCAGTATACAGACTGTATTTTTGAAAGTAGACTTCTGATGGTTTACTCAGTTGCACCAGACATCCAACAGCTTTAAATCTATGCAGACATCCTGCAGTGGCAAGTATACCCAGGCACTACTGTGAACCATGCCCTTGTGTGTAAGAGCAGATGCAAGAAAGGTGAGATACTCAAGGATATCTCAAAAGGCACTGGATCACTTTATTAAGGACACTGACTCACACCTTTTTATGCTAAGACCTAAATTTTTGCACCTCAATCTGAATCACATCTGTGTTTAAATGATTTGCAGTCTTCATTAGTGTATACACTGTTACCAGATATAAAAAGAAGCAGGTGATAGAAAGCACAAACTGGAAAGTAGAGAATTTCTTTCCAGCAAGTCTACCAAAAGCCAAACCTCTCTCCTGTCAACAAAGAGAGAAAACAAAAGACAAACCTTTTTATTCTGTATTTTCACTTAAAGAGGGGGTCAATTCACTTGGTTACCTTGTATGATGTCTGTCACGGTTTAAAGCTGGGCTGGCTATTAACCAGGTGGCAGATGCTCTCTGTTAACCCTCTCCCCCCCCCCCCCAAGGGAAAGGGAAAAGGGAGAGAGACTTATGAGTTGGAAAGTTAAAACAGTTTTAATAAACTATAATAATGAAAAAGAGTATAATAACAATAATAATAGAAATAATCAAATATATACAAATATATACAAAGCCAAGACTGAGAGCCTGGAAATCCTCCCCAGGCAGAGCTGCTCCCCCCAGCACAAGCAGAGGGGAAAATGCAGTAGCTCCCCCCAGCACGGGCAGAGGGCAAAATGCAATAGCTCTCCCTGCCATCACACCTGCAGGCTTCCAACTGGAAAATTGGCAAAGCTGGCACCAATCAGCGGGAGACAGGAGGGCCCCTCCCCCCCGGGCCCCACCTCCAGGAGGCAGCGGGCCAGCGACAAATAGGAAAGTGAGAATGACGTGCGTGGGATGGAACACCTCGTTGGTCAATCCTGGGCCACCCGCCCCGCCCGCTCCCCCCCCGCAGCCGCAACCCCCCCTTGGCTCCCCACCCGCAAGCAGCGAGGAATCCAGCAGCGACCCCGGCCTCTCCAAGACCAATTGGCCTGGTTTGGGCCAAACCAGGACAATGTCGATTCCCTATCTCCAGTGGAGGGAGGAAACCCGTATGGTTATCCATGTTTCACATTTTGAATTATATCTTACTGATCAACATCTAATTTACATCCCATTCTAAGCTTCTTGTTAGTTTGGAAAAACTTGTTTCATACCAAATAAAGAGGTGGGGTTTTTTTCCCCTTAATTTCTCTCTTTTATTTTTTTTAATCTCTTCCATCTGTACACTACATTTTGCTACCTAAATGTTATAGGAAAAGCTCAAGAGCTACTAGCATTTTGGAGGAAGTAAAATATACAGCTTTTTGGTTTCTTTAGATTTTTCCTATACACAAAGTATCTTGATGCTAGCATTACCCTCTAACTAGGACACTGGAGAGCAATAACAGAAATGTTTTCCACAGTACCATAAATGCATCTTGAACAGAAAACTGAAGCTTAGCAATTAATCTGTTGCAACTGAAGTCAATGAGACTGTTTCCATTTTCTCTATTGGACTCATTACTTGGTTCCAAAGTGCATAGTTTCAGCATCGATTTTACCATTTATATTTGTGTACTAGAAAATATCTCCATGACCATTAATGCAAACTGCACCATACGGCTTCTTCCAGAAGCTGGATGTAGCTATGAATGTCCGCTACGCACACATTGTTTTTATTCTAAATGCCTACCTGTCCTCTTAAGCCACTTCCTGTTGTGGTAAAGTTTACTTCTGTAACAACAGAAGAAGCATCGGGTGGAATGAAGGGATTTGGGTTCCTTGTGGATAGAAAAAGGCGGAACTCTTCATTATAATCTATCATTTTTTCACCTATTTGTATAGCGTAACGGGGACCTGTAAATAATAAATAGACATTATACTCACTCTGATTGAAACGTTCTAGAATTATCTGAAAATAATGGTATTTGTGTAATACTTTACAATCAATAGATACAAGGATATTTTATAACACGTATTCATAAATTGTGCGGAAATAAAAATAAGTTATTTTAAGGAACATAACCTATCCTGCATTATGAGACAAAAAAATGCAATAACAGCACTAGTTTAAGAAAGTTACATAGTGAGAATATTTAATACACCAGGGCAGTTTAATTATTCTTGCCCAGTAAAAAAAGCATAAATGGCAAAAAATACACTAGAAATAAAAGCAATACTAATGAATCTTTGAAATCTTCAAACAATGAATAGGAGATGAAACACCACAGAAGATGCACTGGAGAATCCCCCTTTTGTGTAAGAATCCTGTCATAATTTATTTACATATATGTCATATTCATTTACATTTCCACATACGTAACCACTCTATCAAAACATACTAGCCATAATTACATATTGGCTAACTAAGACGGTTCAACATTTTCTGAATGTGATCCAAAACCATTAGATTTCATCTCTGGATCTGTCACATTTATTTCTAGAAGGCTGATGTTGCTGTACTATCATAATTCTATTAAAATATTGCTTTTTATCATAATTGTTATAGAGAAAGTCTATGAAACTAAAGATGCTGGAATATGTAGTCATTAGATTGAAAGAAAAATATTCCATTAAGAAATATTCCACAAACCTGTCTTCTTATAAATACATTTAATTTAATCACAGTATGAAATAAACAATTTATTAAATTTCTGCTGTCATGGTTTCAATCTCTGTTTATACTCCTAATATTTTGACATTTCTCAATATGCCTGTCACAGAATGAAACTATATGTATGGCCTCTCACCACCCTCCTTCCACCACAGGTTTCCATTCTAGCAGGGTCAGAAGAGAATAGACTCAAACAATCACACGACTAGAGTAAGATTTTGCCTCTTAATACTAAAAAAGAAGGAAGAACAGAAATATAAAATAAAAAGTTTCAAAGTGAAAGTTTCCTTTCCAGAGAAACGTCTGAGATGGTGTCACGGTTTAAAGCTGGGCCGGCTATTAAAGCTGTGGCAGATGCTCTCTGTTAACCCTCCCCCCCCCCGCAAAGGGAAAGGGAAAGGGAAAAGGGAGAGAGACTTATGGGTTGGAAAGTTAAAACAGTTTTAATAAACTATAATAATGAAAAAGAGTATAATAACAATAATAGAAATAACCAAATATATACAAATATATATACAAAACCAAGACTGAGCTCCCCTGAAGTCAGCCACGTCACCACCGGCACTGCAGGGCAGGCTCCGGGAAGGCCCAGGCTGGGCCTAGCGACGGTCGAGAGCTGGATTCAGGAATGCACGGATCGGGATCGGGGGCAGCAGGAAAACAGACGGAGTCCTCCTTGGACACCGGCCATAGCAGAAAAAAAAGCGAGACCCTCGTGATCCCCCCGCTTTATACTGAGAATGACGTGTATGATGGGATGGAATACCCTCGTTGGTCAATTTTGGGTCACCTGCCCTGTCCGCTCCCCCCTGCAGCTGTGACCCCCCTTCGGCTCTTCACTCGTAAGCAGTGAGGAATTCAGCAGTGACCTTGGTTTCTCTAAGAACAAGTACAGCAAGAGCCTTTCTGCACAACATCCCTACCGGTGCCTCAGCGATAACTACAAACTTCGAGCGTTATCAGTCCTGGAAGCAGACGCTGTCTGCAAAACATGCAGTTAGTTTCAGAAAGTGCAGTTACTTAGAGGAGACTTAGCTGAAAGTAAAAATCACTGAAAGGACAATTGGCCCGGTTTAGGCCAAACCAGGACAGATGGCATAGTTAGGTGCTTCTCTATTTTTAGCACTAGGAGCAGATCAGAAATGCTCAAAGCATAAATCTCTTGCTAAAACACTGGTAGAGATGAAAATCACATACCAATTCTGCTTCTGTGCCAAGGATAAGAATAAATTTTAGGCCTATGCTGTAAAAACGTCAAACAGAAAATGGAAGCTGTACAAAGACAAATTTATTGCAGTATATATATTCACATTTTTCTTAATGTTTCATTTCAAGTAATGAAAAGATGTACAGTCATCACAAGCAAAATAATGCAGACAGGCCCCCACCTCAACGTTTTGACAAAGAGAAGGGAGTGTGTGCTTGCTTGTGAAGGGACTGAAGAGACCCAAAGAGTGACCCACTCTCTCTTTTCAAAGAAGAACTCCCTAGTATGGGCTTGCACAGACCTAGTGTTAACATAGCTCATTAACATGCAAAAGAGGATGTCTGACTGCTATGAGCAATTTCCCTGAATAAACTAGTATATTTTAATTTAATCTGCTTTCTCCACAGTTCTGCAGACCTAGTAATCTCTTGATTTCTTGAGTAAAATCAGGTAAAATGCCTGTAATACTGTATCTCTGCTTTTTTTTTCAGCAGAAGCTAGTGAAAAAAAAAGCTGTAAAGATGTTCTGCCTAGCCTCCTACAGATCCCTGAAGTCACCACTTTGGTGGTGCTCTCAACTTTTACCAAGGATAAACAAGCAAGCACATCTGTAATCGAAGAATGATTTAAACTAACATTTTCTTTTCACTAAACAGACCTTTCCGATACAGTAGATAAATGTGTCTAAGAACTCCAGAGCATTTGCATTTATTTTTACCATTTATTTACACTTAAAGAATTACTAATATGCTGTTAGATCTCAGTATTAGATGAAATGACAGAAAAAATGGAGTCTTCAGCTATTTTCAGTGCCCAAAGTTCATACTGTAAATTGCATGCACAGGCTGTGGTACAGGCTGAGGAATTAACACTTGAGGCAGAAATACAATTACTAAGGATAACGTAAATATACTTTAATTACAATAATTTAGGATGTATTTAAAACATATATTGTTGTATTTTTTTAATCCGCTCAGTTCTTTTGACATAGTTTCAAAATATGCAACATAATTAAACATAATTCATGCTGAGATACTTATTACTATTTATCTTTGCTAAACTTTCAACACAATTTTTCATATCAGCCTTTTTAAAGCAACTAAATCCAAAGCACTTATACATAGAGTTATATAGAGTACATCACCTCTCCAAAGCAGAGATATTGCAAAATGTAAATGTGGGTTTTTTTTCCTTTCATTGCGTCAGTTAGGGAGACTCCTTTCACCGAATTCTACCATTTTGCTGATCTCTATGACCACCCCCCCATTCCAAAGTCACATCAGGGACAGACCTGTGTGCCTTCTTTAGTTTCAGACAAATGAAAGAGAAACAGCAACACCAACATTCTAAAACTCTAACTGCACAACCAGTTGTGTAATTTCTGGTCTATTTAAGGCCCAGGTTCCTAAGTAAAACTATGTGTTTGAAATTATCACTAGAAATTAACTTAAAATTTAAATTGTGAAGAGTTGATAAAAACACTTTAATTCCAGTCCAAAAAAATTTTAATACTTTTCAATATTTTTCCACTTACTAAACAAGAACATATCTCCAATGTATTTCATGCATTGAAGTGTTAGCAGCAGGTTAATGTTAAAGAGGAAAAAACTACACAATACTCATGTTTTCAAAAAACCAGAGTTTTATATGATATATATAGATATAACCTAAAAAAGCTTTGAGCAAGCATTTGTAAAGACCTTGGTCATTTACCTTGAGCAACAAGATCTTTTCTTAGCAACGGGTAGAGCACAGGCTCGACTCCATCCATTTCCTGTATAATAAGAGTTTTCCCAAATCTCACTGCCAGCTCAAGAGCGGTTAGGAAGTTGGCGTCCTGGGCAAATAAAAACAAATTCCCTTGATTCATGTTTTTCTAAAATATTAACACTTCAGAATGAACAGGAAGGCATCATACCAGGAGTCTAAATCTAAAAATCAGTAGTATAGCTGAAAAATTCTATTATGAGCATCATATGGTATTTCAGGGTTTAGCCACAAGTGTTTAATTTACGTGAGTTTGATTTATTCAGCTACTGACATACAGGCAACCTATTTAGCATGCCTAGCTCTCCACGTGCTGTAGCAAAAGAGAGCAGGTCTACCATAGGTCTTGTGTCAACATCTGTCAGGTGCACCTGGAAGCCCTGGCTAGTTAACGCATCTCAAATGGTATTAGGTAGCTATGTCTCAAAACTGAAACAAGACCTAAGCACAGGATTCACATTGATATTAAGATATCTAAATGCAGTCTTTTGCGCGTAGGTGTCTAAACATGTATGTGGTGTTTAAGATTCTATTACAGTCAATGGAGATCCTAGACAATGCAGACAACAGAGCTTAAAAGGTAATCAAGCCAATCAGATAGCAAGGGAAGCATTCAATTACCCAAAGATACGTATCTAGTACCATCAGAGTATCTAAAAGGCCTGCACAGAGCTGACAGGGATTTGTGCAAGACCTACATTCTGCTGAAGCAATGTCTTGAAGCCAGGTAGAGTTCAATAAGGGACTTCTGAATGGCACTAGACGCCTGCCTATGTGTGTACAACTGAGCCAAACCTCACCGCCCAGGTAAACTGTGACATGTAGACAATTAAACTTAGGTACCTTAATCTCAAACTGAAATCCAACCTACTATTACCAATGTAGATAATACAACACAAAAATCATAGGGAAGAAGTGTATATGTACTCCTGAAATCCAGTGAACTACAATCGAGAATACAAAAGACCTCCCTGTTAACAGATCTTTTACTATCTCCCTCTCAGCAGGAAATACTGATATTCTTAGAAAGGGTAGCACAAAGAGGCAAACTTCTAGAGGTAATACCAGATATTGACCCTCCAATTTTAAATACTCTGATCTCCTTCTTCAGTAAACAAATTTTCAGTGCCATGTAAGAATCATTGTAACCTAGAATTCTGTAAGAAATTATATGCTTCATGGAATATAACCCCATTTTTGGTGATTGCTATCACACCCCTTTAAAAACTGCTCTCTAAAATCTGGAATAGAGCGAGCTCAAGCAGAACAGAATTGTAAGACCAAGGGTAAATACTGCACCTGTTGGTTAATAACTTCCAAACGTGATTCCTTCAAATGTGTCTTCAACCATTCAGTAGCCCGGAAAGAAGGGTCTATCAAAAATGGGCAAACTTTACTCTAGGGAAAAAAAAACACCACATATATATATATATTTACTGAAATCTATTTTGTTTAAGGATAAAATTGAATGGAGTCTTTTTTTATTTCCCCAAACTAATGGTATAGTCATTTTTAAACAGTTTGTTAATGAAAAAGATTTTAAGAAACAGTAACAGTCTAATAACAAAATGACAACAAACAATAGTAGAAGGATTTTTTTAAAAAAAATAAAACAAAAAACAAACAAGCACCCAAAATCAAAATTCTCAGGTGTTTGTACTGCTGAAGTTAGGCAGTTCTTCACCTTCTCTTAAAAACAAGAGTCTCTATTCAGTGAGTATAATCTCCAGGTTTTGTTATTCACAGCTGCTTCAAAACTTAGAATAAGAGGTATTATTTTTTCTTTTTCTTCCTGTGGTGGGCAAAGGTACAGTACTTCTGCTTGTGGACCTCAACACATTTTAGAAAGAATAATGAATGTAAGTATTTTGCAGGAATAAAGATACAAATAGCATTTTACTTATAATCACAAACAAATCCAGATCTCAAACTTGCGAACACCACAATGCAGAGTATTTTGGTGATATTGCCTAGTAACATGTAAACTGACGAGACAACAGGTTTTCATTTCAATATTAATAATTTTTCACTAAAGGGGTTATCAAGCATTGGAACAGGCTGCCCAGGGAAGTGGTGGAGTCACCATCCCTGGAGGTATTTAAAAGACGAGTAGATGTGGTGCTTAGGGACATGGTTTAGTGGTGGACTTGGCAGTGTTAGCTTAATGGTTGGACTCGATGAGCTTAAAGGTCCTTTCCAACCAAAACAATTCTATGATTCTATGATTATTGTTCTTTTCTCAAGTATTATTAGCTACTGGCCTTAACTTAATGGCATTTTGTATCCTATATCACAGAATGAATCTGATGAAATCTGAGGGTTTAAAATCTAGATGTTTTTAAAGGTATATGTATACAGCCTTTTCCTTTTTCTAAGAAAAAAAGTATTAGAAATTATATGTTAAAGTGAACATATATAGGATATAATCTTCCACTGAATGTATTGGTGTTAATGATTATTCACACTTTAAGCCTGAATAGACTGATACCAGGTTTTGTCTGTTCAACATCTGGAAGAAAATTGTAACAGCAAAAAAGGAAAACATGCATTTTCTTTAACTGTTTTTTTTTCCTTTTGCTACAGAATACCCAGAGGTACAAAGTATTTGTTTCTCTATGTGTGTTCTGTGGTGCTAATAAAATAACACGAATAGTTCAAAATTCCAGAAAAATGCCACATTTCTGAAATTTGTAGAAATTTAAATACTTCCAAGACAAGACAAAAAAAAATTACCTGCAAGATGACAAGAGCATTTTCTATTGAAAGGTCATCTGAAGGTAAACCTTCACTTTTCCAAACTAATTCCTCACTTTCTGTACACAGGAACCGCCGTAAATCGAACTCTGATAAATGAAAGAGTGTAAGTTTGTGCTAGTATTTATAGTCTGCATAATTTTTACGCATTTACCACTCTATATACAGCGGAGACTCTGTCTAACACAGTGTAAGTCTGTAGATTCCCATAAATTTATTATTTTATTGCTTGAACTTGTTACTGTTAAACAGCTGACGTTATTAAAAATATTTAATGGTGTTATCAACACACATAAATAAAAATGATTACTGAAAAGCAGAAACATTCAGAAAGCATTGGCAAATTCACAACAGTTAATGTGAATACATTCGTTCTTGTAAACTTTCCTTTTAAGCAAGGAGTATGGAGCTAGATCTTAAGAATTTATAAGTATTTATAATCTTAATAATTAATAGAATAGTCCTACGAAATAGTCTGTCTCTATATACAAGTATTTATTGAGTAAGAAAATGATGTCACTTTTCATTTGGGAACACCAAGACAATTGAGACTATGCTGGAGAACTCACTGGCATTTCTCACTTCCTCAGTCAAGCTTAATAATTAACACAGACACACAGAGAGACACAAACAGACACAGACACACAAAATTACTTTCAAGGTCTGCTGATTTGGTCCATTCATCCAAGCTGGTTTTCCTCTGATCCTCAGGAGCAGCAGAAAGATAGGTAATAAAAGCAGCTGCTAACTGAGCCCTTTTGGGCAATGTAGCCAGTTCATCTGTTATCTCCAACACCTTAAAAACAAAACAAAACAAAACATAACGTATAGGTGTATTGCAAACAAAAACTATGTTAATATTTCTCATCATTTACTAAAAAGTCAGAATTAAATTTGCCTGCCATTGAGAATACAGTTGAAACAAGTCACTCTTCTTGCATTTCAGGCATCTATACCTAGCTAACCCACAGCGACACACACATGAAAATATAGGAAAAGTTCTTTTTAGATCTGGGCTAGAGCATGGACAGATGTTTCCAAGAATTCAGCTCCTAAAAATCTATGAATCTATAAACAGTTCACCTTGTCACTTACAAGCAAGAAGGTAAATAGTATTATAGTAAGAAAAATAAGAAATATGTGACCCTAGTCACAGTCACAGTCAGCTAGTGAGTATCACTTAAAATATGTATACAGATAATAAATACTATATGTATCTATTACACTTAAAAATGTGATTCGCTGCAGATGATAATAATTACATTATTATTGTGATTAAAAAATGTCAAAGAATGTTCTATGTTCTATATTAAATACTGGGGTTTTTTTACACGTTCTGTAGCTAAGTGATACAGGTAAGGTAACTTGTACAGTGAAGTAAAAGGAAGTTTCAGAAGGAAAAAAAGCTTTTATTTCTAATGAGAAATCAAATAAATGTACACTTAGGAGACATGCAGAATAGCAATAACTCACATTCTCCAAATAGTGTAAAAATCATATTTTCAAATTATCAGCTATAAGATGTATTTATGAAAATTTTCACTAACCTGGGTGCTCCATCTTTTGTGTTCCCTATCGAGTTGATTTATCAGTACCTCTGCAGCTTTCAATGTCTTCTGAGCTTTACTTAGTTCTGCTTCAAGTTTTGCTGCTTCTGTTGTTCTACTCTGGAACCTGTAAAACAACTACTGTTTGTAATTGCTATCATGAACTACTAAACTTATGGACAGTCAGTTTCAAGGCAGTTTAATTGACTGAATTTTAAATTAATTCCTCCCTTATTGTTCGTGAAGAACACAACTACAATTCTTTTTTATACCTTCTGATTCTAATTGGGAGATGAGCTTGCTAGACTTTTAACTAACAAAATTTAGATAGATGCACAGGTGACAGTTAAAAATAGATTTGCAATATAGACTACAATGTCTGAAAATCATTCCATCTTCTACTTAAACAGCCTGATTTGATTTTACTGATTGTGTTAAGTTTTGTTCTGCACCTCAGGACAATATCAGGCTCAATGCCCTACTATGCATTTGTAACTTTTTGGTAGATTTAATCTATGAAACCTTCAAAGGAGAATATTGCTAATTCACATGGATGACCCCAGTTCAATGAACAGTATTCTATTTTGTAAACTACTACAAAGTAAGAATACGCCTCAAACAACAGGCAAGGTTTAGGTATTATTTTGTAATGTTTAATATCTAATTAGATTAATTAATATTTAATTAAAATAATTAATGCATTTAATAATCCACCTTTTAAAATAATCTATTTAACTGTAATATATAATGTATACTACCTAGTTAATCTAAGGCAACACTATATAGCTGAATGACAAGAATTCTCCAATTATTTTCTTTTGCGGGCTACAAAACATTACTTCTAGTAATATGCACATATGTCAGGTAGTAAAGTATCTCCTATACTAACTACATAATAGAAACATTGAACTAAAAGACTTGGATTAAACTGAATTTGGAGAAAGTATAAAGGGTCACCACAGCATTTTTTATGCCTCTGTGAGTCATGCACCTGATGAGATGCTAAGAAAAAAGGAGACATCTAACCAGCCAACCATCAGAAAAGTCGGACATCCTAAAAGAAAAAGAACTGCCTTTATTCAAGCTGTGATCAGTAGAAGTCTTGTATAGGAATGTTTCCAAAGTCCTAAGGAGACATTTAAGTCCTCTTAGATTTAAAAGGCGAGAGACATACTGCTTATCTTTGACATCTACAAAGTCTACACTGAAGGCTTCCAACACAGTCAGTAGTGAGAAGCAGCTACTTTTAAGGATCATTTAGTCTGATGGATGAAATGAACTGTATTCTAACAGTATTTATTTATCTCCACTGAGTGTATAGATAGCTTAATTATTGCAACTTCTGATGTAAACATCTTGCAGAGCAGGGAGTTACATTTGGTCAGATAAATTTCATTATTCATACAGCAAAAACAGCAATGTTTTTATTTATATCTTGAAATAAACAAACCCAACTTACTTATCTTTCAGTTCCGATACTTTTTGACCAACAGCGTTCAGAAGATCTTCTAACTTCTGTTTTCTGCTTTCTGTTTTCTTGAGATTACTAAAAAAATGTAACATTTATTTTAAGACTATGGATCCAAAGGAAAAAAAAAAAGAGTAAATGTAACAGGAAAGTCATTTACATACAAATAGTTCAGAGACAGTTCTTTCTTGTGATTTATGTTAACGAAAATCTGTTTTCACATGTAAAAGTTTTGACTACTTCTCATCACATAGCTTTAAAAATGGAAACCAAACACCTTGTTCAAATGTATTCTTAAAGGTCAGGACAAATTCTTCTAATACAGAATCTTAAGACCTGGCAAAAAAACAGTATAGATTCCTCAGGTTATGGATGGTCATAAGACTATGTCATATCTTTTTGATCCTAAGGAGAAACTGATTCTGTGGTTATGCTTGGTATATGACTGAAAAAAAGAGGAACTACACGTCCTATAAAATAGCATGGGTTTCACTGACAGGATACATTTTAAGCATATCTGTGATGTTCATTTCTCCCTGACACATTTCAGCTGAGTCAGGTAACTCATGAATGGCCAAAAAATATCCAAGACATAGCTTCCAGGAAAAACAAAACATTGCACACTTACTTCTTCTGTCTCAGCACAAACGTTTTATTACCTACCGATGAGGTACGGTTTCTTATATCTTTTGTTTTTAATAAACTTCAATTCCTCTTTAGCAGCTTTAGTTTCACCCACCACCATTGGAATTAAGAACATTTACTTTGTAATAGTGTCTAACTTACGCTTCCAGGCCAGCCTTTTCTTTCTCCAAAGGCTGAATTCGTTCTAGGACATGGGAATACTGGACATTGGCGTTCACCCAAGCTGCTAATGGAGCAGCTGCAGCACTGGCTCGTTTAGCATTCTGAAAAAATCAGTAACAGTTACAAGAAAGACCTTGAAGTATAACGCAGATGAGATAAATACAGGATAAATAACTGCAACAGATTTACGAGTTTTCAACTTAAATATGCCAATTAGCCATCTCCTCTACTGCACTAATTTTTTAAATTGTTAGTAAGAGATTATATTGTAGGCGATCAATCTGTGTAAAAAAAAAAAATGGGTATCTTTACAACTATGAAGCTTCATTGAAATAAAGAAGTTTTAAATTAATGCATAATTTATTAGTGCGTTCCTTCTCAGGGAACTACAACTTTCCTTCTAAAAAAAAGGAACTAGTATTTAAGAATTCCTTTTTATAGCTACTGCCAAATCAATTCTCAAAGATCACTCATACATTTAATCATCATTAGTCCCCCTTTTTTTAATTAAGTAAGTGTACTGTTAAGACTCTTACTGCTATAAGGAGGCCAGAAGGAGCCAGTTACAGTTCTTTGATCTAAGTTCTAATTTATATCAGTGACAAAAATCTCTGAGGACTTGACTCTGTGATGACTTCTTATCCCACTGCTCCTCAGTCATGTTAGCCACTATTAGAGGCAGGATGCAACACAGTAATCTCTGCTACACTTTTATCTATTTATACGGACAAATTCTGCAAGCAGAATTCATCACTTTTTCTCTAATTTAACTTCATTCTAAAAATCATGTTGGCAAATCAGACAATCTCTTTTGTCTTTTTTTTCCTTTTTTTTTTTTTTTTTATTTTATGTAAAGCAATCAGGAATTACCTTTGGATCAAAAGATGTTCTGTTTCTAGAAAGAAGTTCTTCAACACTCTCTCGTATTTCTTTTGGAATGCTACGGGCATCAAAGGTTGCTATATCCTCCCTCACACCTCTTTTGGCCAAGAAACTGGAAAAAGGATTAAATAACTCAATAAAGAAAAAAAAATGTGAAAGATGTTACTCCCCTATGAAACCAAAGAATTCTGCAGACACGTTATTCCTGAATATAACAGAAAGTATTTTGTATTGTAAATTACTGTTTCAGTTTAAAGCTTAAATAAAATCCTCACCTCTTCATGCTCACCCATGATGTATCAAAAATCCCCATCAGCCGTAAAACTCCTTCTAGTATGTCTCTGATTATGTCCGGAGGCATCCGTAGTGACCTGATTTCTGACAAAGACTCTGGCTTTATATTTCCAACTGCTAATTTAGCTTCATTAACCAGTGGCTTAAAACATAAAAACACATTAAAAAAGAGATGATGATATAAGAACATTTGCCATTTCAGTTTTCATACAATTAATTGTTCTTTTTACTTATTACCTAACCAACTGCCATAGATGCATATTTATGTGCACAAGTAATTAAAAAATTGCTATGTGTTTAAGTGATAATAAATATATTTCCATATAAATTAGTGTATTATAATCCTGACATTCCCTAACTTTTCATTTAGCACTGTAATTCATAAACTTGATATATATATAACTATCAATCATGTTTGTTTGCTCTTTCATTGCTTAGAAGTTCACTGTGATACAGGTATGTTTTAATAATGATGCTAATTACCATTTATAGGCATGCCTGAGGATATCTTTGTAAAGATACGTAGAAGTACAGGTCACAAAAGCTTTCTATTTTCAGTAGCTAAACAAATCCAGACAGCTTTTGCCCTTATCAACAAAGCAACAAAATGGTAAGAAAACAGAAGAAAGTTAAAGATTATCATTAAAGACTGTGCACACCTTGCACATCCTTCGTGTTTATCAAAGATCACAGAAAGGCATTTACCCTTATCCTGTAGTTCTATGTCACTTTCAATATAAGGATATAATTCCTTGGCACCTATGATACTTAGAAGGAAAAAAATTAAGTTTCTGTACTTCTCCCTTATGCTTTAGTACAATTTTAAAATGGATGGGATGAAAAATAGAGACTAAAAGCAAGGACTGAACACACATACCTCCCAAAATACCTGATGCTTACCGGCTGTAAGGTCTCTTGAACAAGCAGTTTGCTACCGTGCATTAGGAAATATAATTTTCAGAATTTAGTAATCACTGGAGATTATGTCTCATTAAACTATTTCCATTCAGCTGATAGCACCAAGCCCTATGATATTACCATCTTGATCAAGGCAGAGTAATGTAGTTGGTCTATATAAGATATTAGTAATTGAAAAACATTCCATAAGATCTGCAGAACTCAGCTGTAGACCGTGGCAGCATAGAAATAGCAACTGGAGGTAAGATTTGGCCTAAAAATTCTTTCTATACTTAAGATCTAATAGAACACAAATGCCAAAATGACAATCTAAATCTGGCAAATAGAACACTGTTTTCTAATGCATTAAAGTTTTAATAATAAAATAATTTTCAGCAAAATTTAAGAAATGCAGGGAAAAATTTTTGCAGAACCATTTTGCATTGCAGAACTTGAGTAAGTCAAATAAAATCAGACTGCAAAATATTACTTTTCCTTATCAGATCTTACCTGAACCTCTTTTAGTTCATCTTCAATTTTCCTTTTTCTTTCTTCTATTTCTGCAGCTTCTTCTGCTATCCGGTGTTTTATTTTTTCCATTTCTGTTTTTTGCTCACTAGCACTCTGTAATAAAAAGAAGAATACCTTTAGTTTTCAAATTTACACAGATTTTATTCCTTTAGGGCTCTTATTTCTTTTGGTCTTCATTACAATATAATTTGCACAATACCAATTACAATAAAATATCTGAGACTATTTGATACTAGACAGGTTGACTAGGTAATAAATTATACGGAATAAGCATCTTTTGCTTTTACTGTGTCTCCTTCCCTTTCTTTACCACAGACAAGATCTGTACCTCTATTTTTGAGGCTCATTATGACCTTTTTTCTCCTTGCCTCTCAGTTTCCATTCCTTATCAAGATGTCGTCCTCCTCTAAAAGGATAAGAATGACAGCCTCTGTAACAGTCTTACTACATTTGAAAGGAATATCTTCCTGCCACTGTCTTTGTAGCTGCTCACGTTTCTACTTCTTTCATGACACCATTAAAACTCTCCTTTTCTATAATGTTCAGAAAAGCAGCAGTTGTGTTGGAACTACAGTCTATTACCCTAACAATACTAATACATTATTTACTTGTAAATTTGCACCCGTCTGTCTGTAAGGATACCTGTCTTATATCCTACACATATATTGTAAGCCGTTTGGGTTTACATCTTTTTTTTTTTCCTGCATTTGTACTGTGCCTACAATACAGCAGACAGTAGCTATTAGCCATCTCCAGGACTCCTAAGCACTTCAGCACAACAATAAATACCTAGTATTATAAAACTACGATAAAAAGGGCCTTACATATCCTGAAGTTAAAAAAAACCAAACCAAAACAAAACAAAAACAAAACAGTGACTACCAATACCAGTTACCATGCAAATAATTGAGGATAAATGCATAAAATGCATAAAATAAAAGACTAACATTCTAGGTTTAGTTGACGTAAAAGAGACACAAGACAACAAAGCCCAGACTTTACGTTTTTCCAGTATATAACACATTATCATAACCAGCAACTGTCGAGCTCAGTTGAACTTGCAGCAGAAGGTAACAGATGTATATAAGCAGAGAAAACCTTGAGGTTAATAATAATCTTTCTGAGCACTTAACCCAAGCTATAGACCAGCATGCCATTGAAGATTACATTCAAATCCATAAAACATTAGCTACATAAAACTAGATTGGACATTTCAGGCAAATGTACATGTACTGAATGATAGCTTGGAATAAGAAAACCTTAAAACTCAGTTGTAGGTCACAAGCCTTGTTCTGAAAGAAGATTAAAAGAGTCTGTATGTATTAAAGCCCTCTCTCTTACATGAACTAGAACATTTGAAGTGACATTAAAATGTTAGAGGGCACCCACACCTTATGCTAATCTAAATAATCAGAATTATACTGTCATTTTTCTGATGTCAGCGGGCCCCTCATGTTTCGTTGCTTTTGGCCTATTCTTTGATTTTGTCCTACAACGTAATATGTGCTACCCACACAACCTGTAACTCTACTGGACAACAGCAGACACAGATGTAAAACAGAAATCTGGGAAAATGGGTAATAAATTATTTGAGGCCAGCAGTGAACACACCAAGCCAATCATCATTATTCAGATTCGTGTACAGTAGGCAGATAGAACCTAAAAGTATTAAAATTGCCAACATAAGTAGACTTATAAAATTGGGAAGTAATGCACCTTTAAAGTACTGTGAACTAAATGGTTTGAAAGAGCAGGGATGTACTTTACTGTATAGAGAATGGCTTTGTCATTGAGCTTCTTTAAGTTTGCTTCTGACTGATCAGACTAAACCAGGGGCAAAACAAAGAGTGCAGTGACAGCAGATTCATTACGACCTATCCTAGATTTATGATTCCTGGAAGTATCAACATAGAGAGCTATTTTCTGCACAATTATTTTCCTTAACTGAAAAAACACTACTAAAGAAAATTATCTCCTCAAAAACCAGAAGATTTACCTCTGAGCTGAAGAATAAAAATTCAAGGAGTGATGAACACAGAGGTATTATTTAACCTTCTTTGAGGTTAGCTTCAGAGGACTTGGCCTCATGAAATACTTACTTCCTAACAATCCACAAATTTAATTCCTGGTACTTGTTACTTAAAATAGTGCTACTTGTCTGTATTTTGTTTAAAGTTCCTATCTGTAATAAACATTATAAAATGGATGAGTTTGGATTTATGAAGTTCTTGGAAAACTTTCAGACTAAACCACAGCAGTAAATACTACTGTATTTGTACTGTATCAGTTCAGCAAAACCTAAACTCATCTCTTCCTACTCAATCAATCAGTTCCAGTATGATTTAAATTCTATAAACCTCTGTCCTGTTGCAAGTTTATTCAAGCCTCAGGGCTCATGCATTCCCTTGGGCAAATTCTTGTAAAAGCATCAGGTTTTGTAACCCTTGAAAAGAATACAAAGCACAGGCAGCTATGGGGACTAAAAATAGAAAAGCAACTCTTTTTTTTTTTCACTTTTGATGTGATTGCATACAACACCTGCATAGATACTGTAATTTCTTGAAGGGCAGCATCAGCCTCATCCTGCTTTGTTCTGAGTAAAATGCTTTGCTCTCCAGCTTTTCTGTTCAGCTCATCTACCAGGGCTTTAGCTTCATTCAGCTTTGAAACACCTGCCTATAAAAGTTTGTAAGAAGCAGTTATTTAGCAATGAATTTTAAACAGATTTAAATGAAGGTTGGTTACAAATAGTATGCACAAACTAAGAGTGATGTACATTAGTATTCTTAATTTTTTTATGTTCCACATTTTCTTGATATTATTTACATTTTCTTAGTATTATTTAACCCAAAAATGAGATTTGACACTTCTAGATGTGTCGCTGTAAGATCTATTACTACACCAAAAAAGCTGAAAACAAAATTCTCAAAAAAACAAACTTTTAATGGAACAACTAGTACATAATATTTTTCTCATTAATTCAATAGCATTTCAGTTAGCTGATATTAACTCCATATAATTACATATCCCTTAAAAGCAAATCTACAAAAATTAAATTAATATTGAAACAAATTAGATTATCCTATTTCTACATATTTGTACATTCTCTAAAGAACATAGATGAACATAAAACAAAGCCTCAATTATGCTTAAGATTAACTATTTTCTTTATTTACACTTTCTAAATTATTTACTCTATGGTAATCAGATAATAGAATTATTTCAAGATATAGATGAAAAAAAATATTACCTGGAAGATGTTTTGCTTTAGGATATACATCTCTAATTTTCATGTAAATGATTATTTTTATTTAACCAGAGCATTTAACAAGTAAATGAGTGTTTGTCACAAACCAATCACAACTACTTTCTAAATAAATAAAAAAGCAATTTCTATCATTACAAATGTAAATCTTCTTAAATTGCTTACTACAGTTATGGAAAAATATTGGCAGGCAGAATAAAAAGAGTGTAGCATACAAGGCAAGGAAGTCATTTGGTTTTGAGTGATGTTTTAAGAAGAAATACAGCTTTGCAAGCGTGGTTTCAGAATAGCAGCAAGGGTCACTGGGAAAAGGAGCTGAAAGCGAAGGGAGAAGGGTAGAGACAAAAGTTACAGGTCTAAAGGATCATACAGATCTTTCCAGAAACATACTGGGGGAAGGGAAAGAAGTATGACTGGAAAGATAACAAATGGGTTTCAAAAACAAGCATGTTATGCATACAGAGCAGGAGTAAAGAGACGTCTGTGAGATGAACTGCATTTGGTCTAGAACTGTGTAAAGGTTTGCTGTGTGGAAAAGGAATTCAAAATCAATGCCAAAACACAAAATGAGAGAAAATCACAACAAAGGGAATCAAAGCTACACAAGAGCACTGTGAGGTTAAAGTTAACAGCTTGTTGAACTAAAAGGACGCAAGAATCATACAAAGCAGGAAGTTGCTGTAGAGATATAAAGGAAGGGATGGAATATGGAGCTACGTGGGGAAAATTTATACAAGCAGAGGCAGGACTTAAATTGATGGAAAGATGACAGGTTGTTTGCAACACAATTCCAATACATATGGGTGAAAAAATTTAAAGTGCTTTCAAGTACTTTTTACTCTTCCAAGAAAACATACCCAGTCTGATACATTCTTGAGGAAAAATATTAACAAAAACAAGAAACCACTCTTCACTCTTTGAGGCATTTGAACAGAAAGGTGTATTAATATTCATGCTGTTCCTCTCCTGGAACCATAGCATGAGCACATGCCAGCATGTTAGCAGCTACGGCCCATTAATACACAAGACATTTCCAAATGTGAGAGTATTTTGAAAAGCCATGTTAAAAATGTTTTAAGTACATACCTGCAAGTGGTTCTGCCTTTTTATTAGCTCTCTTCTTTTACTGTTATTGATGGTACTGTATATATGAAGGAATGTCATATACCTGCTAGGCGTTGCTCCATACATTTTACATGATTCATGGATTGCCAGAAATGACTTCAGAAAATCAGAATCACCTGTACAACATAATTTGTTACACAGATAATAATATACTCATTCATATCTCACATTAAAATATCTAAGGAAGAGCACCAGAATATGTTTTTTGAGATATGAATTAAGGGCATTCAAAATATCACAAAGCATATACTTTTTTTCAAAGTACTCTCAGGGAAACAACACGTAATTACATTTGAAATAAATGTTCCTCAGAAAGAAATATACTGAAATTGTTTCAAAGCTGTAAACTATTTCGTTGATGTTTGGAAAAGAAGGCAAAATTAATTGCAGA
Organism: Nyctibius grandis; assembly: GCF_013368605.1. NCBI lineage: Eukaryota > Metazoa > Chordata > Aves > Nyctibiiformes > Nyctibiidae > Nyctibius > Nyctibius grandis. The sequence continues at coordinate 111,474,746 of NC_090659.1, forward strand.
TTACTGAGGGCTAATCATAAAAGAAACTTTATTTCCACATAAATTGGAAATTTATTTGATTTCAGTAAAGCGATTTCAGTAAAGCGTTTGACACGGTCTCCCACAGCATCCTCGCAGCTAAACTGGGGAAGTGTGGTCTGGATGATCGGGTAGTGAGGTGGATTGTGAACTGGCTGAAGGAAAGAAGCCAGAGAGTAGTGCTCAGCGGGACAGAGTCCAGTTGGAGGTCTGTGTCTAGCGGAGTCCCTCAAGGGTCGGTTCTGGGACCAGTTCTATTCAATATATTCATTAATGACTTGGATGAGGGATTAGAGTGCACTGTCAGCAAGTTCGCTGATGACACAAAACTGGGAGGAGTGGCTGACACAACGGAAGGCTGCGCAGCCATTCAGAGAGACCTGGACAGGCTGGAGAGTTGGGCGGGGAGAAATTTAATGAAATATAACAAGGGCAAGTGTAGAGTCCTGCATCTGGGCAAGAACAACCCCATGTACCAGTACAAGTTGGGGACAGACCTGTTGGAGACCAGCGTAGGGGAAAGGGACCTGGGGGTCCTAGTGGACAACAGGATGACCATGAGCCAGCAGTGTGCCCTTGTGGCCAAGAAGGCCAATGGCATCCTGGGGTGTATTAGAAGGGGTGTGGTCAGCAGGTCGAGAGAGGTTCTCCTCCCCCTCTACTCTGCCCTGGTGAGGCCGCATCTGGAGTATAGTGTCCAGTTCTGGGCCCCTCAGTTCAAGAAGGACAGGGAACTGCTAGAGAGAGTCCAGCGCAGAGCCACGAAGATGATTAAGGGAGTGGAACATCTCCCTTATGAGGAGAGGCTGAGGGAGCTGGGTCTCTTTAGCTTGGAGAAGAGGAGACTGAGGGGTGACCTCATTAATGTTTATAAATATGTAAAGGGCAAGTGTCAAGAGGATGGAGCCAGGCTCTTCTCAGTGACATCCCTTGACAGGACAAGGGGCAATGGGTGCAAGCTGGAGCACAGGAGGTTCCACTTAAATTTGAGGAAAAACTTCTTTACTGTAAGGGTGACTGAACACTGGAACAGGCTGCCCAGAGAGGTTGTGGAGTCTCCTTCTCTGGAGACATTCAAAACCCGCCTGGACGCGTTCCTGTGTGATATGGTCTAGGCAATCCTGCTCCGTCAGGGGGATTGGACTAGATGATCTTTCGAGGTCCCTTCCAATCCCTAACATTCTGTGATTCTGTGATTCTGTGATTCTGTGATAAATTGAATTTGGAAATACTTGGACTTTTTTAGAAAGGAAGCCCATGTGTTTTTGTCTTCGCCCTTGTCTCTGACAACAGGTAGACTAAAAGGTTTTTCTGAGCATTCCAGGTCAATTGTTTGCTAAACAATTTCTCAAAAGAAGCCCAAAGATACTATAAAATAAATTGTATTACCCTACAAAAGAAAAAATTGCTAACACATACCTACATATAAATGAATGCCTTTAATAAATACTGAGGCATAGATTAAGTACCATGATCTAGGATAAAGACGGATGGTAGCATGAACCCTAAATCCTAAGTTTGGCTATTATTCTGATGGGCTGGAATGCCTGTTAAAAAGCAATACAAAACAAGTAACCCCAAGTGAACCACTTACAATTTTATACTCTGTTGGCTCTATGACTTCTAAGTGCTACTTAGACTAATGCTTTATAAAAAGTGGCTAGAAACAGTATTACAGAAATGAGTGCTGGCACTGGTCTCCTAGATTGTGTTTGATACTCTATTTTTAAAATGGTTAAATTTGAAGTTTTATTATAAAAACACATTATTCTAAAAAAGGGGCATTATTTACAAGAAAACAGTTATTGGAGATAAAGAATTACTAAAGTAAAATGAGCAGGTCTAGGTCAAGAATAATAAAAACATATAGACTGAAAAACTCTCAGAACATCAAATTTTGAGGTTGTGAAATAACACCCACAAAGAAGGAAGACATCGAACAAAAGAAAACAAGATGCAGCTTAATCACTTTATAAAATTGAACATATGTAGTGATTGCTTGTGACAGAAGAGACTGGGTTTGATCAGCCAGGATGTATGTTCCAGACTAATGTTCCGTTGTGCAAAATGACTGCTATGTGAACAATACTGAATTCTATGAATATGCTGGCAAAAACGTACTCAAAGTATCTATGCTATTATCTATGCCAAACACGGGACTGAATGTGTGTTTTAAAGTAAGTAGTAACGACTAGTGGGTCCACCTAAATATTACCTGAATGTGTTTTCTTAAGTTCCTTATGTGCTTTTCCAGTCTTTTCTTGTTCATCTGAATCACACAGAAGCATTTCAGGTATCTAAAGAAATGAACATGATTTTTTGTATGAAAATAACGAACAATAAAAATTTGAGTTAAAATAAAAAAAAAAAACAAACCTTCAATCTAGTTTCTCATTTGAAAAGACTGAATACGATAGCTTTATTCAGAAAAAGGTATTTACAGAATCTTTGTAGCATTAAAAAGATCAGTTCTGCCTTTCCCTATCACTGATAACTTCCTGTTCTCTCAAGCAGAGGCGCTTTTGCTGGCTGTAAGAATGAGCAACTGATTCTCAGAGGACTCCTACAATAACACAAATGTCAAAGTTGTAAAAAGATGTACAACTCAGCAGGAAATTAGACAGTCTTAAGTACAACTGTTGCAGATCGCAGAATCTTAGAATCATAGAATGGTTTGGGTTGGAAGGGACCTTAAAGATCATCTAGTTCCAACCCCCCTGCCATGGGCAGGGACACCTTCCACTAGACCAGGTTGCTCAAAGCCCCATCCAACCTCAGAATTAAACAATGCCTAAGTCTAAGTCCTTGAAGTCTTTTTCATGGTCTAAGAGTGGTCTTACCTTCATATGTTATCAACTATACAATGTACAATGGTAAAAATAAAAAAAGTATATTCAAAGGTTCTGGCCTACAACTAAATGACAAGACTCCACCTAAAAAAAATCCCTACTGAAGTGAAAGTGAAAATACTCTGAAAAACATTTTTTAACTGTGGACGGAGCTGGCCCAAACATTTTTGCCAAAATGAACTTTCAGTACAACCTGCCATTGAAACTGAGGCACAATGGCAGCTGGAGGAGCCCCAGTAACCCATGTAGAAAAGGACACTCTGCGCCATCTGCTCCCATGGCTCTCCCAGGAGAGCAACCAACCCCGTAGTCCAGGTGTAAAACCCATCAGGAGTCAATGGGAGAGGCCAGTTCACCTTACAGACTAGACTGAGGGGGTTACTGCATAGGAGTCTTGGGACACATTATGGGATGCAGTGGAAAAGCATTTCAGATTACGCAAGACTTACTATGGGTTGGTAAGCCACCACAGGGGTCGGCTGCCAGAGGGACTAGAAGGTCCAGGCCAACTGCCTGAGAGACTGTGGAGTCTGGGAGTCAACTGAGACCTGGCTGCCTGTGTCTGTGTACATGTAAACATATGTGCCTGCACAGGATGCAACAGGGACATCCTAGATCCAAGGCCAGCTACCAGATAGACTGTCTAAGCCCAGTCACTGCAAGGATCCACTGTGTGTGTGTTTATGTGTGCACACAGAGTGAGGCAGCCTGTACCAGCAGCTGCAGTGGGGCTGTGGCCTCAGGAGCTTGTACATCCAGCTGCCAGCACCTGGGGAGACCAGGAGATCCAGAGGCAATTACTGGAGGGTCTGTGTGTCTGTGCCCAGCTGGTAGGGGGATCCATATTCTGCATAGGTACATATTTCCCACTAATGGACCTTCATTGTCATCACTCAGAGAGGGGAACAGGATGATACCAACAGTGCTGTTTGTGTCTGTGCTGAGGGTTTGTGTTGTTCTGTGTTGCCAATCACATGCATATATGTGCTGTATATGTGCGTTTGTGTGTGTGCCTACTGTGAATACATCCTCAGCTTCACCACTGGTTCAAGTTGGGGCAGTGGAGCTGCAGCGGCCTTGCCCCTATCACGGTACTGGATTTGGCAATCTCTTAACATATAGAATACATATATTTCTCAAACTTATACTGTGAACGTCCTGAAACAAGCAGATTTTGATCCTAAAAGTAACACACTGACTCTGTTCCCTCAAGCAAAACACTTAAAAAGACTCAAGAATAACATAAAGTTTACAGTGAAATCTTAGACCTACAGCAGCTCATATACACATAACAATCCTATTTTTAAACTAGCTGTCAAGCATGCTAGTAACAGCAGATATCAGCATAGCTGGCTTTAACATTTTTCTTGCAGTCTGGATTTTGCTCTTAAATGCTGTGTTTGATCAGAGTCATAGGAATCAGCATTTTGTTCAAGTCGGCCCACAGAGAGAATGAAACATAATGTTTCTGGTAAAATAACAGTGCTAATACTACTTAACTGTTCTGCAGAATTTTCTGTCTTTGTAGGACTGCACCAATGGATAAGCACAGTGACAATTATTCTTTCACAACTTTAAATATTTTGATCTTATTCACCAAAGCTCAGTTATTTTTGGAGATACTAATTTATACAAGTCACAGTTTGTAATTAATGCAATTTACCTTTTTCATACTGTTTTCTGACCAAGTTTCCATCCACAAAACCTGACATTTCTTGTACAGTGCTGGATTACTTTCACAGTTTATTGTGAAATTTAAATTGGTAGAATCCATGATCAAGACAACATGCAGATTTTGTTGGATCCCTAAGAAAATGCAACATATTAAATATTTAGTAGATAACAATCTAACTATATGATGGTAAATTTATTGCAAATACAACATAATTTACTGTCCTTCAAATACTTATCACAAGGTAAATTCTGAAAAAAAGATACTATTACACCACATCACATTAGGGCAGGAATGCTTATAAACAGAACTTATACAAATTAATTTAATAACATGGATTCTCATTATGTATATTACACTGTATTTTTTTCTAATTTAGAAGACCTGACAGTATTCAAATAGGTACCACTAATTCTCATTCCAATCAATATAGACCAACAGAACCAAATAGCAGTAGTTACAGGGCCCTTGAGTATGACTGCCAACATCTGTATTCTTTCAGTCACATTCTTCTATTTATTTGTAAACCATTTAATCTTTTTGTTGCTCCAAGGAAGAAACACAAATAATTAAGAAATCCATCTGTAAACTTGCTTATGATTACTCAGAATCCAAAGTGATTTGTAGGTATAACTGACAAATAGAAGAAAACTCTGTTACAAGATATATATGCTAAACAAACCAGAAAACGATGGGGACAAAAGCTTTCTTCCTTCTAATTACTTTCAACAGCAGATTTCATAACAGCTTTGTAGAACATTCATGGATACAAAATTTCAGATAGAAAAATGAATGGTAAGCTGAGGGTTCTGTGCCCTTAAATATCACACTGTAATCCTGCCTGGTTTTTAATAACTAACTGAAAGTTAAAAATGCACATAAAACAAGGACCACGTTAGAAATTATTCATCCATTATTATACCACGTTCGTAACTTTGTAATAAATTATAACTTAGAATTCTGTTCACATACGGTATGTGAAATAGTTGAAAATTGGTCCTGTAAATCCATCTTGTGAAGCTTGATCCTTCAGAGGAGATAGCAATGGTTCTAATTCTTCTATTTTATATAGCCCAGGAACTTCTCCTATTTCAAGAATGAATTTAAAATGTCAGATCAAATACACTATAGTTCTTCAAATTCCTTTGAAGGATTCCCTTGAATCCTTTATATAGAGAATTTGAATATGGTAGTATTCACCTCCATACTTTCACGAGTATCTGTCCATGTACTTCATCATTCTTTTCATGATATCACGAAAACAACAAACCAAATTATAGTGATTCCATTTAACTTAAACAGCCTACTTTGTTTATATTACTGAAATATACTTTAAAAACTCATTGAAATCTACCCAAAGACAGTGATCCAATACTACATACAAAATAAATCAAACCAGACTTTGTCATACACCAGAAAATAGAAATATGAAAGAGAGTAGTTATGTAGGTCCTCAGACATAGAGGTTTAACATTGGATGACAAGCATCTGATACTGTAAGGAGACTTGGATTTGCACCTGGGAGACAGGAAAATCTTGTGCTCTTTTCAATCAGCTCTTGAACTACTGCAGTTTCAAAAATCTTTTAGTAAGTTAGACTCAGTCCTTCAATTATCTCTCTGATCAAGGAAGAAAGTTAGATAACAAAATAAAGTTACTTTTGTTATTTGTTATTATTATTTATCATCTCATTACTTTCAGAAAAGTGGGCTTTGGTGGTGTCCATTTAAGTAAAGGACTCAGTCTATACAATCTAGTAAAACACTGGGACACCTCTCAATTTTAAATTTTATTAGAAAAGGGAAGCTGTAGAGTAGAATACATTATCATTTTGTTGTTACACTGTCATAAAGAAATCCTTCGAAATAAGTTCCTTAACTTGCAGCTTCGAGGAACTGAAAGCACCCGTACTGCAGGGCAGGTTAAGGGATAGCTAAGTGAACTTCAAGTCAGTTTCTCATGTACAAGCACTCTAGCTAAAGCAGTGTAGAAAGCTAACTAACACTTCTGGTATGGACATAAAGTTAGAAAACATCATCTAATTCTGCCTCATTGACCTAACTCTGTGTGGTAAAAGTAGTACCATAATCTTTTTGGACTTGTCTCACCTGAAGACAGTAAACTGTTGATCATCTCAAGGAATGTGGAATGAACAAACTGATAGTCTTCAAGCAGCAAGACCACCTGCTGTGCTTCAATCCCTGCAAGCTCCATCACCTAGAAGCAGGGAACACATTTAAATCTCAGTATATGGAATATATATATTGTTTATAAGAGAATGATAATCTTTCCTTGATTATATATTACATACATATTTTCTCCACAGCATCTACACTATTATATATTTACAAAAGATTACTAGGCGATTCAGTTATATAAGATATCAAATATAAAGAACATTCTACCTAGATGTACAGCTTAGTAATGAAAAAATAATTGAAACAAACCCTTTCATAGAGTATATTTATGTTCTAGATGTGACTCTATAATTATACAGTTGTGTCACTCTTTTGTGTGGGCTTAGCTCTAGAATTTTCTTTAGCATTGCTGAAGATACTGGGAAACTCCTGATTCAAGGTTTGCATTTGTTTTTAAATAATATGTACACTTGCATCAATCACTAAAATTTTACTTGATTCAGCTACTACCCTATTAACTGGCAGACCATAGTAGCGAAAGAAAATAAAAATATATACAAATATGAAAATATAAACATGAAAAAAAACCTTTCCAATATTCACATGAATTTAGAATTTATGAAGTCCACAACACTCATAAAAACAGCTCTGGTATTCAAAAAAGTAGAGTTTCAGGTAATTACTGTAAAAAACAATATACACACCTAGACACTGAGAACTTCTAAAAATCTACTTGTTTCATTTAGATTGTGTTCTTCAAAATTCACATATTCTTTTTTTTTTTTTTAATGCACACCTACAACACTACAAAATGGAACACACTGAGTGACTTACATATTTAAGGTCATTTTTGAACTGCTTCAGCTCATAGCCTCTGGAAATTTTGGGAGTTATCAGAACAGCTCCATGCATATGACTAACTAAAGAGGTAACTGTTCGACGACCTACACCACTCCGTCCTGCCAAAAGAAGTGATCCTCCAGGAAAACTTAGCACTCTGTCCACTTTAGACACATAACTGAGGACTTCTTGGAAGAGTAAAATCTCTATCTCTTTTTTGTCTCGCCCATAATGAATAATACCCTATTAAAAAGGAAAATAAAAGAAATGTGTTCACTAATAATAAATAAAAGTAGTAAGATATGAAAGCATCCAACATGTAAAAGTTTAGAAAAGAAGGGCTTGAAAGCTTAAGAGACCACACTGGTATTCATCACAAATAAATTATTTATGTGACAGAATTTAGATACCTCGCATACTCTTTACCAGTAAAAAACCAGACCACATTACTCCCAGCACCAGGATACCCTAGAAGTCTTTGATATATTGAAATAGAAATCTACCACTGAGTTAATTAAAATTAAATAATGAGCCAGAACAAAGTGTGAGCTGTGTCTCTGACTACAGGTTAATTAATACATAACTTAGAATAATGTTTTAGGCAGCTAATTGCTGCATAATTGCAGATTATGGAATTTCCTAGTGAAACACACATAATAACAGATCCTAAGATCAAAATCTGGCCTTGTTATACTTAATAAAACCTCATCTTTGAAGCCCAATGTAATTGTGTAGTCAGAAGAAAAAACAAACTCTCTGATTACTGAGGCTATTGAACTTCATCATTTCCCATATAGTTTATTGGTCAAAAGTTGGCAATTAAGGAGAGGGAGTTGTTTCCCATCTACAAAAGCAGACCATCAAACACTACTAATAAGGGGAGGTGATCTCAAAGTTCTCATCCTGAAAATCAGTCAGCCTAGCACAGTTAATATGTTTGCATTTCTCATCAAGCTCTTTTTTTGTACTCTACTGTTTAAAAGCATGTCCAAACAACCCATTTGTATTTCTTAATAAAAATTATGTTAGGAAATTACAAATTCAGAAAGTAAACATTTAATAAAACACTTTGGTACTCAAACAATACATAATATATGCACATCAGTGTTTCTCAAACTGTTGTAAATCACCAGCAAATGCAACTGATGTCCTTTCATTAAAATAATGTTGCTATGTGATACTTCCTACTGCCTGCACATAGCATCACAAACCTTCCCTCACTTGACAAAATGCAAAAGATGATTCCTTGAACAAGCAGCAGACCCCACCCTAAACCTGGTGTTCACATGTTACTTCCAGCAAAAAATGTCTAGAATAATTGCTTTGAATCCTTGCTGTGTATATTCTTTAGTCTTGTCTCACTTTTTGAATAATATCTTTCAGGTCTGTTGAGTTTAGTCTGCCAAGTGGCCTCCCATGTGGTGGTAGTGCCTGTCCTGGTGTGATGAATGCCTCTTGACAAGCTCCCCAAGTTACATAGAAAGTATCTATGAAAATAAAAAGAAACATTCAAAAGTTTAGGTGCTCGGCTCATATGCTATCTGACTTGATCAGACTGAATTGATTAGGCAGTTCCTAAACAAATATTTCAACTTTGGGTAGTACGCTTCAAATGGTTTACCTGCCATATTGTCCAGAACATCTGAGCCCCAGTCAGTTTGAAACACTTTCATCAAAATATTATCAAATACATGAAGTTCTTTCATGCCAACAATTTTGTCACGGAACAAACGACGTGCTTCATAAGCAACAATTTCCAATACATAGTCTGTAGATTGTATTGATGATCCTACCAGATTTAAGCAGAGATTTAACTTGATATATTTATAATAAATTTTACATTTCTCAAATTTTCCTCTTCAAAATATGAGATTGAAAATGAGTAAGTGAAATTACATACCAGCAGGAGAGCATCAGTAAGGAAGAAATAAGAGAAAAAGTAAACATTATGAAGTGCTTTTTAATAATATCTTTATGGATCATTACAAGATAAAATGAAAGATATTTTATTAAAACAAGTTCTCCAGTTTAGTTCCAGCATTCTAATGAAAATGAGTAAACACAGTAAAATTTAAACACAGTAAAAATTAAAAGACAAAATTTCAGGCAAAGAAAACAAGAAAATCCAGGAGACTGTTTTAAAGGGGAAGAGAAAGATCGATAACGAATACTATAATAACAATAAATACCCAAAACAATGTGTATTATAATTTGCCACTAGAGAATACAAAGCTTCCATATTCTTCACAAAAGCAAGAAGGAAGGCGAGATGAGTAAATGACATGCTATATTGTTCATCACTGAAAAAGAGTATGCATGTCACCTTCAGATACAACAACGGAGTCCTTAAATGGGCTGAGATGACCCATTTGTTGATTGTCAGTGTAGCTTTTCTGACCTCATTCAAGCTACGTTTTTACCATCTGATGATCCCAGAAAATAAATGGAAAGTGAGCACAACATTCTTACCACTTTTATACTCTTTAAGCAGCTCTCCGTGTAACCCTTTAATCAATGTAAGAGCTAAAACACAATAAGAAGTTATTGCTCATGATCTAGTAATAATAGCAATTTCAGACAAAAACCAGATTAGAAAGAGGCCAATGCTGTCTATTTGGAAAAGCACATAAAATTGAATACCTTTACAAACTTCACCATTTCCAAAGTTAAGGGAAGAAGAACTTTCAGACTAGGCTGTAATTATCAAGCATTCCCAAGTTGTGAGAATATTTAGGCTCTTATATAGATATTTGTAAACTTTCACACACATGAGATAAACATATAGAAAACATCTAGAAAACTAAGAGTGCTTATTCTTCTATTGTTAAGTAGGTCATAGATGATGTGTATCAGTAGTAGTTCCACAGTCACCTCACCAGGTTTACACAACCAGGTACAAAAAGACAAGTGTGAGAGGCAAGTCTCTGCAAATCCAGAAGACAAGACATATGCTCAAAAAAAACCCCAGCCCACAACCCAAAAACACCCAGAAAAAAATGGTGGGTGGTAGGTGGTACACTTCAAGTTCCCGTAGCAGAGAATGCAGTCCCAATCTACTAACTTCCCTTAATCTATAAAGAGCTCACACACATATTTAAAACATCATTGGAGTTTTTTAAACTTGTTTACTATATGTTATGGAATGTACTCTTAGTCATTTTTTCCCTCTACTGAGTTACAGACAGTTCACAGTTTAAAAAGAGTACCAGTAAGACTGACATCAATAACAATCATCTAAGCCATTTAGAACTGCTTTATCAATGAAAATGAAATAAGTGACTTACCACTTGTTAAATCATATCTGAATAAACCAAGAACCCAGTGAGTAAGAATACATGGTGTAAAAAGGTAATGACTGTGATCATCAACTGTGAATTTCGCTCGTACCTAAAAATGGTAGCGAAGAAGGGGGGGGAAGTTCACATGTTTTAAAATGTAAAGCACTTGGAAATGTAGCTTTAAAGTTTTCTAAAATACCACATAAATTAGTTTTCTATTTGTTCTATATATTTAGATATTTTATTAATGCACTCTAGTTTTTCTGAAAAGTGCAGAAATGAATTGTTTAAATCTTGTTTTCTGACCACAAAAGATTTTCTAATCAGAACATTTCTTCTGTACTGTCTTTGATGCAAACAACTGCATATGTCACCTAGGACTGTTAGTGCAGTATTATTAGACAAAACACAATTTTTTTAAAGCAATACCAAATATAAAATGCAAAGGAAATATAAAAGTGTAATAAAAAAGTACCTCAATCAGTAACACTTAGTCACTACAAAAGACTTCATATAGAAATACTAACTCTTCCTCCAGAGAGGATATTTCAATTTACAACTATATCTTTAAATCAAAAAATAACTGCCTTCATCATTTATTTGGTCCTAGTGGATGACATTTAAACCTAGATTTCTTAGAATACATTGATAATATCATATGAAACTCCTGCTAACTGGTGCATGTTAGCCAGTGACTATACCCACATTCCAGTCATAAAGATTAGTTTTATATCATAGTTCAGTCTAGATGGGAACATGCATACATTCTTGGAACATACAAGAAGCACTTACATCCCCACAGTACCTACCCCAGCAAGGCTATCTACACGATTAAGAAAAGCAAGTACTTAAGTGTTTTGCTACATAGAAGTCCATAAAATTTTAAGTGGGAGGATATAATGAACTTGTGTGTCTAAACATTTACTTTTAACAGTGTAAAATTTTAATAGGTAGTATTTGATGTGTGTAAAGGACTCCACCCTCATGTTCTCTATTCATAACAGCATCCATAACATCTGAGCACATAACAATCTTTGAAGTACACTGTCTCCTCATCCATTAAGTAGGAAAACACTACTATCCACATTTTATAAATCAGGAACTGAAAGCATAGATTTGTTAAGACGCTTGCCAAAATCATACAACAAATCTGTGGGAAAGCAAGAGCACTTACCACTTACTCAGTTTGCCTCTAATACCTAAGATTCTCTGCAAATAAGTAGCTCTAAAATTGATATCAACATTATGAAAAAGATACAAACTTGGATTTTAATACTGATAAACCTTTTTATTCCCTTGTTAACATCAAAGGTTAATTACTTACAAAAAAAACCCCTGAATTCTCCATCTCCTTGAAAAAAGAAATTAAATTTCCATACCTGTTCATATACTTGAACCATAGATCCTGCCAGCTGATGTATTTTTGGTAAAGAACCCCAAACGGGGTGATTCTTTAGATTTTTCTGTAGCACAGGTTCCAAGTAGGCACTATAAATAGTTTGCAGTTGGTCTCTTTCTGGATAGCTACCAAGGAAAAAATAAGTAATCATTAGGGACTATCATTGTTATTTTTTTTATTAAAAAGAATCAACGTTATCTACACAATTACTGAGAAATTTCAATTAATAATATCTCCCTCTAGCAGCAAAGTAAAATTATTGTTTTATTGCAATAGGCCACCCTCAAAAATTTTCTAAATACATCTGTAAATGTGTTCAAACTTAAAAACAAACAAACTTCTTTTCAGCTTCTCTAATTTTGTAACCATATAGCACCTTAATATAAAGTTGCAAAAAGTAGTTTACTGAAAGCAAAATCATCCAACAGGAAACATACTTCAAACACTTCACGATCAACAGGTAGCTACAAAATACTCCTTAGCTGGTTTCTAGTGCTAAGAGGCACCAAACAGCACCAAATCTGAAGATCCCAAACTGGTAAAAAAATATGAAAGACTAGAACAGCCACATCTTCATAAAGACTAAACTGAGTAAGGGCCCTATAAACAGAGGCTGAATCTGAGTTCTGAGAGTCAAACTGATTTCCACATACTTACTCAATTGCACAGACACGAACAATAGAAGTAAATCTGGAGGTAAGTTTATGTCTTCCTAATGTTCCTCCAGCAGACATGGAAGCCACAATTTGAATGTTTTCTAAACCAACCCATTCCAGATTTTCATCATAAAATCCTTTATATGTAAGAACCTTTAATAATTAAATAAATATTTCATCAAAAGAAAGGCAACAGAATATCATACAAAAAAATTTTAAAAAATTAGTGAGAAGTATATCATTATTACTGTCTTCTTAACTGCCAGAGGCATACTCCTCCTCTCAGTCTGGTGTCAGCTGCAAGCTTGCAGAGGGTACAATCTGCCCCATTGTCCAGATCATTAATGATGACGTTAAACAGGTACTGGCTTCCAACTAGACTTTGTGCCACTGATCACCACCACCCTCTGGGCCTGGCTGTTCAGCCAGTTTTCAACACACCTCACTATCTGCTTATCCAGCCTGTACATCAACAGCTCTTCTGTGAGGATCTTTTGGGAGACAGTATCAACAGCCTTAGTGAAGTCGAGGTAGACTACAACCACCGCTCATCCCTCGTCTACCAGGTCTGTCATTTCATCACAGAAGTTTATCAAGTTGGTCAAGCATGACTTGCCCTAGGTGAATCCATGCTGACTACTCCTGATGATTTTCTTGTCATTCATATGCCTACTGCATTATAACTCATTGAGGTGAGCACTGCCTTTATTTACTTATACATATAAGCCAAATAAAAATGGTATCTTATTTCTGGCTGACACCTACGCATTCTATCAAAGGATAAACAAAACTAATGTCAATACAGATGCAGGATTAGACACTGGACCAGGTTGCCCAGAGAAGCTGTGGATGCCACCTCCCTGGCAGTGTTCAAGGCCAGGTTGGATGGGGCTTTGAGCAACCTGGTCTAGTGGAAGGTGTCCCTGCCCATGGCAGGGGGCTTGGAACTAGATGATCTTTAAGGTCCCTTCCAACTCAAACCATTCCATAATTTTATGACTCTATGATGTTAACTCTGAAAATAATCAATGTAGGTATTTACTACATACACTAAACTACTTCCAGTATACTTCAGTCTCTTCACAATAACAAATGTAAGTGTTCACCTGCTGTAGAAAAGCCACGAGAGTGCTTGTTCCCCATTTATCAGGTTTGGGTAGGTTGATATCCTTTAAGTACAAAACAAGCCTTTCACAGTCCTTTGGTCTGTATACTCGTCCAGTGTTTGTACTGATTACAATGCAAGTTTGACTTAATTTTTGTAGAAGATGTTGAGAAGTAGTTTGTGCACTGCAGTGAATGGTAGCAATCTGAGTGGATCGGAGTTGAGAAAATGCATAATGAAGCAGCATCCTAAAAAAGCAAATGTGTACATACATATAAGTAATATATAAATGCATTAAAATACTGTGCATCCAAAGACATTGTATAGTTTTTGAATTAAAATGTATATACTACATACTGTATTAACGTAATAGGTGATAAATGAGATTTGCTGAATTAAACATTCTCGCCTTTAAAATTGTAATATTTTCAAGAAATTCAATAAAAGTGTAGTATACAGTTACACAAAACAAATACCTAGCCTAAATACCTTGTATATAGTGATCCAACCCACCTAAACAAGGAACCTAAGATAGGCAACAGGATGAGCTACATTCAGTTGCCTGCACACAGGCATCTAGTGCCTCTTGAGATGAGACTGGATACCTCATGTGCCTTTCAGCTGTTGCTCCATAACAGCACAGGTTTTCCAAAGGTCCTGTTTCATATCTAAAAGCCTCATTCAGATGTCTTAGATGTATAGCGGCAGCCTGAACTCTCCCCATAGATCTATTTGCCGCTACAGAAGGTTTGTTTCATTAGTAACATAAACAAGTGATATTCTAGCAGAAAGTCATATGATAAAACCATTGTAACAAAATGCTACAAACTTTGTCAAATAGCTAGAAGCATATTTTGCTTAAAATAGGAAATACTTTTTACCCCTTTCCACATCCTTCAGGACCCACAAGAAGAAATGGCTGCTTATTGTTAAAGTCTAGCCAGGGTCTAAAGTAATCTAAACCTCTTTGCATGTCAGGTGTTTGGATGACGGGAAGTGTTTGGAGACTACTGAAGTCATCAGCTGTTAGATTTTCAGTTTTCCTCAGTTGATATAGCATTAGTCGTCCAGTGTCAGTGTCATAATATGTGTCCAGAGGCTTCCTCAGATCTGGTGGAGATTCTTGTGCCCAACTGAAGATCTTCAAAAAAAATAAAGCTTCTGTTAAATCCATACTCCTAATGACAAGATCTACAATTTCAAGCTAATCTAAAGAATGTTCAAAGAATAATTCTGTAAAACCAAACATCTAATTCTTCGATTTGATAGTTTTAAGACTGCCTTTGAGAATTCAGTCGTGTTATGCATATGCTTTATGATTAAGTTCTTAACTAAACAGTAACATATTACTCTTCCACATATTACTTTTTCATAATATAAAGAACAGAAAATAAACTGTATTTAGCAAAGCTTTATATAAACTTTTTTTCATATTAGGCAACATAGTTAATAATAATCATAAGAACGAGCTAACTCCTTCATATGCATCAATAGCTAATTCCAAAAGCCGAGTCTAAACCTTTACCATCTGCCCGGTATATATGTTATAGCTCCAGGCTGTCTTTTGCAAGGAACTATTTCCTTCTCCCCAACACAAAACCCAAGTGTGATTGTGGAGATTACTATCTCCAGAGACAGACTTCTGTAGACACTATGGACCAGTATACCCACACAGTTTTCCAACACTATTCCCTAGTCCTTTGCCCTCAAGCATCAACACAAAGTCAATACCACAAAGACAGAACCACACCCCAGCGCATATAACACATAACCTCAAAATACTGCTGTAAGAACACCTCCCTCGTGAGGCACAACAAAGTCCTCACATTATTATTTCAAGCATTCTGAACAGAAAAAAAAAAAAAACACAAAATAAATCTGTATTACATACACACAATACATATACACACACAGTCTGCTGTAGTGGGTCCTTGCATAAAACAGTATGGACAGAGGCCATTCTATATCTCTTAGTGAAGCACCAAAGGATTGCTATCTGGGCTGGATGCACTTAGCAGCGTATCAGTGAAACATTCCTTTACTTCTCAGTTATTTCCCAATAGACAACACAGATTGCAAACAAATTAGAGCACAGATATTCTATTATTGTAAATTTGCAGTGTTAGAACACAGAAAATCACTATTCCTTCTATATATACTGAGAAATTTTTAATAAACTTCCTGAAAAAGATTATTACCTCTTTTGCAAATTCTTGTCGTGATTTCATGTTGAGATTGCCACCAAGACCACGTAATAAGTTAATAATAAACTGTACACGATCAGTACAGCCATGAAGATGAGACAGTCCATTCATCACAGCTCCAACTAAACTTGTTTCTACCACAGAGTCATTCTGTAAATTGCAAGTTGTAGGAGATTTAAATATATTCCTAAAAATAAATGTGATGTATTGCTAACAGACTATTACTCATTGCTCTCTGACACTTCCACAAATGATGAAAGATCTCAACACTGCTGCTGTTCTAGAAAATTCACTTGACATGAAATTATTTTCAAGCATTGATTTGGAAGTTTTAATTCCAGAGTACCTACTGATGTAATATAGGATAAGCAATCAGAATGTTCATTAGAGATTTTGAGAATACGTAAGAGATCAACATAATTGTACACTGGAAATCTCTCTCATAAATGGATTCTTTATAGATTTTGCTCTTTAGCACCAAAGGGGATTTCCAGCCTCAGGATCAATGTCATGGCTTTTCCTCTGTATCCACCTGCAGATACTTTAAAAGTCTAAAAATCTCCATGGGTGAAAGAACCAAGAGGGGAAATAATATTAAAAACATAACAGGACCATACATGTTCCCTAAGGGGAGGTAATGCAGGTCACCCAAACAGTTTACTGGCCACAGCAGTGGGGATTTCTCCTAAATAATGTTTTGTGCAACATAAGCCACTTGTTCAATGCAAATGCAACTCCTTCAGAAGAAGGGGAGGCAGGGAAGCATCTAGAATCCTTAAGAAAATCTAGCATATGCAGAACAATTATCTTGATGTACATTCCAGAATCACAGAATCCAGATAATGTACAAGGTTTTGGACTATTCTTTTTTAATATCTTTGTAATTACCTATTACCTTTTGCCTATTAAAACATCTTTTGAGTAGAATCCTAAAGAGCTAAAGTTACGCACTTAAATCCAGGACAGATTAGCGGAGCTGCTAAAATTTAGCATTCTGAACAATCAGACTACTTTTTTAGATATGCCTCTATCAATCTTTTTAGCTATCTAGCATTACATTTCTCCCCAACCTATTACAAGCTTCGGTCTACACTGTGCAACTTCTCCAATTTCAGCTATTTTTTTGTTATAAACAATAACTTAAATCTAGAAAAACAATTTATTCGCTTTTCCATTTTTTAGGTTAGACAGTCAGATCTTTCAGATCTTTACAAACATATGTCCGGTATGGAATATTAAAGACAGATATTAAGTTTCACAGAAATATATGCATTTCATTAGTTTAAATTGTATTAAATGCTTCAAAACTTTAAGTACAGCAATCAGTTTTTGGAAATTGATCAGAATAGCTCCAGTATTAATCTTATTAAGAAAACAGCTATCAAAAAAGCACTGAGATTATTTTTACTTAAAATTTAAAAATTAATATGAATGATCTCTTCAGTGTTAAACTAGAAAAATGGATCATCCTTAACAGAAGTTGAAATTTTATTTAGTATTCAGTTACTAACCTTCTTCACAACCCAGTTTAAAGCCTTTTCAAAATAGTCCCCAATCCAATTTTCAAGGTTGTATCTGCATTCTTCAGGCTGACTTCTTAGCCAAGACTTTATCAGAGAATTAAGATCTGTATCTTCATCACTAAGTCAAACCAAAACAAAACAAGATTCAGACAAATACAAGGCATTCACATCTTCACATAAACAGCGTCAAAGGTACAACAAAATTCCAGGAAAAGTTCAAGAAAATACTTTAACAAGAATTTCTAACCAATATTTGGGCTCTCTAAGGGTCACACATGAAGAATACACCATGTTATATTGGCCAAAAGATTATAACATTACGGCACAGAGGGGACATGCGACCTAAAGCAGACTTCCCCAGTGATTTTCTTTATTCCTAGTGTAAGCAAGTAATTAAATTGCTCCATCCACTTTAGACCATCTTTCAAGAATAGTAAGTATATTTGCTTACTCTAAAAGTATGTAATACTCCTGTGACTTACCTCAGAAAGATCATTCCCATTCGAGATATTGTAGCAGGAGAGGCACAGCTAAGGTCATGAGTTTCAAATATAAAGTTGACATTTGAGCCAAATTGAATTCTTTCTCCACTGGGCATAGTCAACAATCTGTTGTCATCCAAAACGGAATTCAAAGATTCAATCCATTCAGGATCAATATCACCATCACAAATTATCCATGAAGTAATATCTATTTCCAAACACAAAAATAAAATATCAAACCCAAGGAAAATACTTAAAGAATATCGTCCCTTGCTATTTTAACACTATTTAATACTCTTCCTTCATTATAACTTAAATGTAAGTTCTATGAAGATATTCCTTACATCCTTCTGCTGTCTATTTTTGCTTTCTTATTACAAAATTTGGGAAGTATATAACAGTGTTCTTGACTATGATTGTCACCAAAAGTTTTTCTTACCTTATGCTATCCACAAATAATAACATAATATAAAAATGTAACTGAAAATAAACAATTTCAGTAATTTAAGCATAATGATGTACAACTCCCTCACAAACATACCTCGGGGTTCTCGTACCACTTGTCGAGCACTATTTGTAAGCACACCATCTGACCATTCTCTGGTATCCATGTCAATATGGCCCAGCAACTGATGTCGAGGCATAGCTTTGGGATTCATAGTATACTGTTTCACTACTTTGCCAGTTTTACCAAGTGCTGCCTTTAATATTCGCCAAAGCGTTGATTTACCTCCACCACTCGGACCTACAATAACCACACCCATTCTTTGACGCAGTTGTTCATATAACTCCAAAGCCTTCTTGATCTAGATAATAAAAGAGATAATGGCTATGTGAAGTTGTAAAGCTAAATCAATCACGTTCTTTTTTAATGTTTTTCCAATTTACTCGGCATGCACTTTGTTTATATAATTTTATTTTTTGAAACAATAGATATTTGCAGAAGTAATTAAAATTATGACACTAAAGAATATCAAGAAACTCATTTTGCATGTTAGAAGCATTTCACTAAATTACTAATATAAAAATATCAGCCCTCTTTGGGCATATTTTTACTGAGAAATGTATAAGCCTTTAGTCACAAAACTTCATCTAGTCCTACAATAAATAAATATAAATGAGACACAGAACTGCTTGATAAAACCAAATTTTCACATATTTAATTATTTCACTGTCCAAAACATTCATTGGCATTTGTACCTGGCTTGAACGAAACTATGCGTCACATGTTCACATATTAATTTTCCTTGCACTATTTTCCTTTCAGTTACACAACTGATCTACCATGCTTCACACACACACATCTATATTTTTATACACATGTAATTAGAATCTATCAGTTATTCTCACTTTTTTATAAAAGATTTCTTTCAAAAGTAAACAGAAATCAGCTGAATGTAATATTAATCAGTTCTAATTCAGAATAACTCATATCGTTTTGTTGCTGCAGTTGATGTTTACCTGGGTGCTTATAACTTCCAGGTTTGCTTCTTCAAAGGCTTGTTGCAAAGCTGTAGTTAACTCAGCATACTCCACATCTTTAAAGTCAATGCCAGGAAATACGTCTTTAACCAGTGCATCAAAACGTGCGCAGTCTGCAAATGTAAGCTTTGACATGGTATTAAGCCGCAGAGCTTGAACCACCATGTGACTTTCATTAACTGGAAATATAAGCAAAGAAGCCAGATCAGTGTAAGCTGTTGGTTAGGATTTTTTCCTTGGAATACATCAGCACTTGAGCCCATACTGCTAAGTCGTTGAAGGTAGAATCACAGAGCAGACTACATTCCAGTTCATGTACTACTCTATTTGGAAGTTAGATGAGTGCCTTACTGTAAGTATCATATATGCTCACAAATGCATTCTATACAGATATGAGATGGTTATGACACTGGCCAGATAGTACATAATAGCCTAATGATCAAAGTGGGACTAAGAGTAGCAGTGCACGATAGCTTACTTGTTAAAGCACTCACAACCTGGATTCTAGACCTTACTCTGCCAGAGGTAGCTTGAAGTCACATCTCTCTGGATACAAATATCCAGAAGTAAACACTCTCCACAACTCCTCTTGAATCTGAAGTACCACGGAAATGTAAGTGTTTTGGGACCAGAATGAAAACAGCCACGAGAAAGCTTTATCTTGCCAGAAAAATAATGATACTCATGATGGGAAAGGCACAGGGCTCTGATCTCTGGTTTTTTGCTTTTTTAATCAAATTACCTTCTCATGTAAAACACGTCATTTTCAGAGAGCAGGACTAAGAACCACAGGTGAAAATCATCCTGTGTTTCTGCCCTCCTTCTGAATGCATGGTTGCCCCAAACCAGAATGCACTATAGCCCAAATTTAACACAAAGGACAGAAAGTGTCCTTTCCCTAACTTCGCTTTTTCCTGCTGCTTTTTCCCAAATGTTCCAGAGGTTAAAGATTAGTATACCCTTCTAGAATTTGGAAAAAGTTGAAGGTTTTTCATACTGAACAATGCCTCAAATGCAAATGCTTCTACAGGTGAATTTTCTAAATAGCATGATAAACGGGATGACATTATAGAGGGACGAGAGACATTATAGTAGGTGTCTGCTACAGGCCACCTGACCAGGAAGACCCAGCGGATGAGGCCCTCTACAGAGAGATGTAGCCTCACATTCACAGGCCCTGGTCTTCACAGGGGACTTCCACCACCCCACTACCTGCTGGAGGGGCAACACAGCAGGACATAAGCAATCCAGGAGGTTCCTGGAATGTGTGGATGACAATTTCCTTCTCCAAGTGATAGAGGAGACGACAAGGAGAGGTGCCATGCTGGACCTTGTTCTCATCAACAAGGAGGGGCTGGTGAGGGACATGAAGCTCAAGGGCAGCCTTGGCTGCAGCGACCATGAAATGGTGGAGTTCAAGATCCATAGGGCAGCAAGGAGAGTGCACAGTCAGCTCACCACCCTGGACTTCGGGATGGCAGATGTTGGCCTCTTCAGGGACCTGCTTGGGAGAGTCCCTTGGGATAAAGCCCTGGAGGGAAGAGGGGCCCAAGAAAGCTGGTCAATATTCAAGGACCACCTCCTCCAGGCTCAGAAGCAATGCATCCCAACAAAGAGGAAGGCAGGCAAAAACGCCCAGGAGGCCTGCATGGATGAACAAGGAGCTCCTGGATAAACTCAGGCACAAGAAGGAAGCCTACAGAGGGTGGAAGCAAGGGCAGGTAGCCTGGGAGGAATACACGGAAATTGTCCAAGCAGCCAGGGAGCAAGTTCGAAAAGCTAAAGCCCTGATACAACTAAATCTGGCCAGGGATGTCAAGGACAACAAGAAATGCTTCTATAGGTATGTCAGTGATAAAAGGAAGACTAGGGAAAGTGTGGGCCCTCTTCAGAAGGAAACAGGAGACCTGGTTACCCGAGATATGGAGAAGGCTGAGGTACTCAATGACTTTTTTGCCTCAGTCTTCACCGGCGAGAGCTCTAGCCTCACCACCCAAGTCGCAGAAGGCAGAGGCAGGGCCTGGGAGGATGAAGAACCGCCCACTGTAGCAGAAGATCAGGTTTGAGACCATCTAAGGAACCTGAAGGTGCACAAGTCCATTGGACCTGATAAGGTGCACCCATGGGTCCTGAGGGAACTGGCGGATGAAGTTGCTAAGCCGCTATCCATCATTTTTGAGAAGTTGCAGCAGTCTGGTGAAGTTCCCACTGACTGGAAAAGGGGAAACATAACCCTCATCTTCAAGAAGGGAAAAAAGGAAGACCTGGGGAACTACAGGCTAGTCAGTCTCACCTCTGTGCCTGGCAAGATCATGGAGCAGATCCTCCTGGAAACTACCCTGAGGCACACAGAAATCAAGGAGGTGGCTGGTGACAGCCAACACGGCTTCACTAAGGGCAAATCATGCCTGACAAATTTGGTGGCCTTCTACGATGGGGTTACAGCGCTGGTGGATAGGGAAAGAGCAACTGATGACACCTACCTGGACTTGTGCAAAGCATTTGACACTGTCCCGCACGACATCCTTGTCTCTAAATTGGAGAGACATGGACTTGATGGATGGACCACTCAGTGGATAAGGAATTGGCTGGATGATCGCACTCAAAGAGTTACAGTCAACGGCTCGATCGGTCCAAGTGGAGACCAGTGACGAGTGGCGTTCCTCAGGGGTCGGTATTGGGACCGGTCCTGTTTAACATCTTTGTCAGCGACGTGGACGGTGGGATTGAGTGCGTCCTCAGCAAGTTTGCTGATGACACCAAGCCGTGTGGTGCGGTCGACACACTACACACTGTAGGGAAGGGATGCCATCCAGAGGGACCTTGACAGGTTTGAGAGCTGGGCCCGTGCGAACTGCATGAAGTACAACAAGGCCACGTGCAAGGTCCTGCATGTGGGTTGGGGTAATCCCAAGCACAAATACAGGCTGGGTGAAAAATGGATTGAGAGCAGCCCTGAGGAGAAGAACTCAGGGGTGATGGTTGACGAGAAGCTCAACATGAGCTGGCAATGTGCGCTTGCAGCACAGAAGGCCAACCGTATCCTGGGCTGCATCAGAAACAGCGTGGCCAGCAGGTCAAGGGAGGTAATTCTGCCCCTTTACTCCGCTCTCGTGAGGCCCCACCTAGAGTACTGCATCCAGCTCTGGGGCCCCCAACATAAGAAGGACATGGAGCTGTTGGAACGAGTCCAGAGGAGGGCCACGAAGATGATGAGAGGGCTGGAGCACCTCTCCTATGAAGACAGGCTGAGAGAGTTGGGGCTCTTCAGCCTGGAGAAGAGAAGGCTCCAGGGAGACCTTATAGCAGCCTTCCAGTACCTGAAGGGGGCCTACAGGAAAGCTGGAGAGGGGCTTTTTACAAGGGCAAGTAGTGACAGAACGAGGGGGAATGGTTTTAAACTGAAAGAGGGTAGATTTAGATTTAGATTAGATATTAGGAATAAATTCTTGACTGTGAGGGTAGTGAGACACTGGACCAGGTTGCCCAGAGAAGCTGTGGATGTCCCCTCCCTGGCAGTGTTTAAGGCCAGGCTGGATGGGGCTTTGATCAACCTGGTCTAGTGGAAAGGTGTCCCTACCTGTGGCAGGGGGGTTGGAACTAGATGATCTTTAAGGTCCCTTCCAATCGAAACCATTGCATGATTCTATTAAAAAAATTGTTAAGAGGAAAAGCATTGACATTAAGGAACTTGATTTAGAAAGGTTGAACTGCTTTACTAAAGGAAGTAATACAAAATTTAAGCAACATTTAAGAACACAGCCAACATTTTGACATGCCAAAGGATTTTGACTTAACAATACAAGCAGACAAAAAGAAACAGGAAACTGCATTTTTTGGAAATATCTTAAGCTTCTCAAGCTCAGAGATAAAAAACAAACAAAAAAACCCACCAAAATTTCTGTGTTTAAATCATAAGCTAAATCCGTCAATCTTGCCTTTCACAGGGTTATTGAAAATTATATTTTACACCAGACCAAAGAAATTTCAGCAAATTTCACTTATCTAAACATGAAGCTAAAATGTCATAGCAAGGAACAGTGCTAGGAATGTGCCCTAAAACATATTGCTGGTAATCCTTCTTTGGCAGATCCAAACTAAAGTCAATTACAAACTCTTTAAAGTTGTCAGACCATTTGTTATGCCAAGATTTGTAAACCAAGGCTGTCTCCAAAAACTTTCAGATATATGCTGTTTAAGCAAACAAGAAGCAGTAGTTGTGTCCTAGAGCTGTGAAATGCTCACCCATCCCATACTCTTAATTTCCACTCATTTAACATCTAAACAACAAGCAACCATTTAAAAAATCTTAAAACCAATACAGTGACCCAATCTAGTCCAATACATTTCTATCATTTCTACCTGTCCTTATATTTGTCTCTGTCTACCAATCTGAATCTAATGCCACTTGACAATTTTAGCAAACCTCAAATAGAATTAAAATGGTCTGATGACTGATGAATGATGACAGCATCAGAGGATCAACTTTCCCGTCCTAAGTCAAGTGAAAACAAGTCTTTGAGAATCACTCAAAATCATCCCAGAATAAAGTCCTGTATCTATGTTCTTATCATATAAAAACTCAGTCTAGAGTATGACAACAGTCTTTTGTGATCTCCTAATGAAGTCGGACTTTCACAGATGTTTTTTTCTTTTCTAAATTGCCTCCAGATCCAAGGCATGGTTTCTCAAAATTCCAGTGAACAAGAAAGCTGTAGTGAATGATATCTGTACAATACCCTGAATAATCAAAAGTTTGGCATGATCAATCTTACTTTCTTGCTTTGCTTCATTTTTCTTCAGTTGATGAAGAAGACTGCCACAGCCTCTCAAAACAGTCTTTAGTGCTCGTAAACCCCAATCATAGTGCTGTTGTGGTGTCAGAAGCTCCCTAAATTTAAAAACAGCAATATTGTAGTAAGCTTTAGGTGACAGCGATGGAAATTCTTGTTTGGCAAAGGAATGTACTCATAATATGGCTCTGGGCAAAACAGAAACTGACGAGTGTTTGTAGAGCCATCTGAAATGCGTTTCAGAGATATAAGCAATGACATTCTGAAGTTTTCAGAGGAAGTATATTCAACAACTGATGTATTTATTATTGTCCCTAACGGCATTAATTAAAACCTCTGAACTTTATCTCTAATATGCATACTTACAATCAAATAGTCACTTGCATTTCAACAACTTAAAGAGTCTAAAGTCAACACAATGTTTGTGAGCATTCATATGTTCACATTCATATTTAGTGAGCATAATAGGGGAGCAAGACTTGAGATTATAACTGCATTCCAGATATTTTCATATTGAACCTCCCAATATACTGCAATATTTTTATTTTATAAGTTAAATTAGTATCTACAGAGATTTGCATGCTATCCCATTCAGATTTAAAAGCTGTATTGAATGTAAAATTTTAGATGACTCCAAACCTGCAGTTTTATGTCTAGTTTGTTTCTGAAACATAGCTTTCTGTAATATCCAGGACATAATATTATTACAGAAAATTAAGAGAAAGTATGTGTAGATTGTATCCCTACAGTCATGCTTTGGCATAGACTAGATGGAGAAGAATATAAAAACAAGATAGCAGTGAGATAACCACAAAGATCAATGCTAAAATAAGAGTAGAAAAGAATTAGAAAGGTAACATGACTAAGGAGTGGGGAGGGGGGAGCTTACCTTGCTAGGTTAAAAATAGCCACTAATTTTCTACCAAGTATTTTAGCATCCTTAAAGCCTTCTGAATACAAAATCACTTCTGCAATGAGTTCATTGTCTGGATGAGTCATAGCAACTGGCCTGAAAAGTTGTTTGAGGTTATCAGGCAGTTTTTGTCTTCCTCCATAACCTTTTCCAGCAGGATTCAGAGTGATAAAAATTCCAGAATTATGATCCATTTCAACCTAGCATTAGAAGTGCATTGTAATAGTACATTGTCATATGAAACAGTATTGAGAAATGTTGGGTGGACTATGTTTAGTTACAGCAGTCAGTTTTTAAGTTTGACCTAGTTATTTATAGACTATTTTTATAAAAAGAAAGTAAGTAAGTTTTGCTGTACCTTTTTGCCAAGCATTTCACACACAGGACTATGTTTCTTCAATGCATGTTGAATTGTCTGAATCTGCATGGATACCGCAGACAATACAGCTTCCTCAAGTCTATTGAATTCATCAAAACAGCCCCAGGCACCACACTTCACTAAGCCCACAAATATGCGCCCCATCGACTTCACATCAATGCCCTTAAAATTAAAAAGAATACTATCAAAATTCAAATAACAACAAAATAATGAAAAATTGTCTTCCCATCTATTAAAAAATATGTCATTGGAAATATCCTCAAATTTCTAATGGAAGCTAACAAATTATCAGAAGTATTCCTAGACTATAACATTGCTTTATGAAGCTTGGGCATATATATCCATTTCCTAAATTATACAGAACCATATTCACCTCATCACAGTTAAACACTAATACTTGTCTTCCAAGAAGTCCACCTAAGGCCTTTACTGATTCTGTCTTTCCAGTTCCAGCTGGACCATAGGGATTTCCTCCAAGGCCCATCTTCATAGCCTGAGTAAGAGTTAGGTAACACTTATCTGTCAAAGGTGTATAAACAAGTTTAGGGGAATTACCCTGCAGAAACAAAACAAATTATATTGATTGGTAGACAGAAATTATTGACAATGTAATTTCATTCATAAGTCATTAATTTGAAAATATAACAAAATGGTCAAGATTACTGTCTCATTAAGTATATGAATTTGTTTACAGTTACAAAGTTTGCCTGATTTTATATTAAATGTCAAAGCATCGTGCAAATTTTTTTTTAGAATTACAGAAAAGCTGTCAACACAGATGAAGCTGCACTCTGATATATAAAAGTAGAAAGCATATTAGAAAATATTTATATGATAATGCAGCTGCTTTCCATACAACTTACATTTACCCTATCAATATCAAGAATGAAAATGATTACCCTTCTAGTATTTTCTATGAAACAGCATGCTAAGGACACAACAAAGTTGGAAAAAATGGCAACGGTTAGGATGCAACCAGCAGCATGTGTGAAATGAGGTGTTTGACACATACATAAAAGCCACCAGTTAAAAAATTAAAAATACCACACCTGATATTCGTAAGTATATTGGAGTTCAGCATCTACCATCTGAACGTAACATTTTTGGTCTTTCATATAAAATCTCAGCTGCTTCTTCCAAGCCCAGTCTTCAACATGGTGAACCTGAGCTTCATTCAGCTGCTTCACCACGTCAATGTGATGAATGATATCAAGAATCAGAGCTTTAAGCTTGAGCTCAAGGATTCCTGATTCTGCAAATAACCACAAAAAGAAAAAATCACAGCAGTCTAGCAAGGAAGATACACATTACCGATTCTCAAGTTCATTGTGCTGCTTTCTATTACCAGTAGATTTTATTCAGATCTCATTTCAACTATATACAGAAATAATATTTATTATCTAATGCAAGCAGCATAAAACTAGATCCTGACAAAGAATGTGAACCATCATGTAACTTCAGTCATTTAGAAGTGATTTTGTCTGCCTCTACACTCAATACAGAGAGAGTGAGAGGCTTTTCTGGAAAGCAATTTATTCCAGGAACAGCTATGTTCACTTCAGTAATCAGTGTGGCACAATCTCCTAATTGATCTGCTGAGGATCTGAAAACCATACTACATGCACTCTGGAGAATTTACTCAGACTAATTAGGGTGATGTGGAATGAATGTTCATGAGCAGATTGGGTGCATTAAGTGTACTCTGAGAACATATTGTTTAATTTAGTTTCATTTGAAAGAAATCCAGTTTGTGTGCTCCTATACCATTCCATGATGGGAATTAAACCAAAGTAAGTGAGGATAATCAGGCAACTCCTTCAAAATCACACCTATTATCCAAACTAAAAAGTTACTGTAAATGTATTACACAATAGATGGAATGAACACCCTTGTATAACTGATGACATTTCTCCAATGACTATAGAAAGAGCACAGAAAGGGAGCTTAGATAAAGAACCACACTTACAGACTGCTGAAGGTAGGTGATATGAATCCCATTCCTAATTAATGTATCAGATGTTAACAGTTCATAAATTCTAAACTAGAATTTAATACAGTAAGTAGCTATACAAATGTGGTGGAAGAGCGTCAACTACATGTCAATTGAGTCTTTTTATACATATAGAGCAAGAGCCGTCTCACCTAACCTATGCTATAGAATTTTACATCTGAGGTAAGTCATTCAAAGCCCCTCTTCTGGGCAAAAGAGAGAAATAAGCACTCAAAGGCACAATTATTCTAACCCTTTTGGACTATATAAGATTCAGAACAATCATGTCTTGAGAATAATTAGTTTACTGGTTTTGCTACAGAGCTACTCAAGAATTATTAGTTCAGATGTAGATGTATACATCTAAGAAAAAGAGAATCATCTACACAGTTGTACAGAATATATTGGCATGACATAATGTACTTCAACTGCTGTTTGGCCAGTTCCTGTGAAACATAACACTACAGCACAGTTAAGCAGGCGAGGACAAATCATCAGTAAATATCTAAACCAAAAACTATAAAAAGTTATTTAAAAATTAGAGGTTTGCAAATATATAAATGCTCCAAGATCATTTTTCATCTGAATAAAAATACATTTTTCACTCTGAAATATTAAATACACTAATCTTGGCAGTAGTAGGTGGGTAACTTTATGTAACTCAACTTTATGAACTCAAATAGAAAGAGATTTATATAATTTCCTGTTTAAGCAAACACAATGTTAAATACAACTATATAGTCATTATAAAGAATTATATATTAATTATCATTTTTATACCTGTACTCCCAGTGTCTTCTATACTAGTCTCAATGCGAGTATAATGTTCCAGTTTAGCCACGAGTTCTAATTCTAATTGTTGCAGGTTATGGTCTTTGATAGCACTTTCAACATCTTCAGTGAACTGAATTTGTTCTGCCAAGGAAAGAATCTTTGGAAGAGAAAGTTCAAATTACAGTTTATAAACACAGAAGACATAAAGAAAAAAAGGTTTTCAATTCATTTGTAACTGCTTATTATGTCTGATATTTAGAGTATTTTACTGTATCATTTTTAAACAAAGCCACACATTTGCTATGCTCTTAAGAACAAATATAGCCATCCTAAAACCTGACAAAATTTAGCAAAACCTTGCAATGCCATCTAATACAGCAAGTCCCTTAGCTGTTCTATAGCATGTGGTAGCAGGATTTTTAAAGAATCTTTTCACATAAATGATAAGTAAGATGAAAACTACCATATTGCAGGCATGCTGAGCCCATATTCAACAGGTTCAGGAGCACCTCTGACTTTTTGTGTCACTAATCCGCTAACACAGTATTTTGCCTTCCAGTTTCTAACACTCCACTTATGTACTAATTACTTCATGTTCAGTGGAAAAGCCCTGTCTGAGCTATGAAGGTTCAGTCAAACTTGGAACTGGAAAGATCTGTAATAAAAAATTCCACCAGTTACGCCAATCTGAAGATTTGTAACAGTAACTACATTCTGGGGGAGGGAGAGCAACCAGCAGTCCTGTGAGGGAGTGACAGACAGGATCACTGAGCAAAGGGCATGGCGTGAAGTGACAGGAAAGGATCACAAAAAAAAACAACAAAATGAGGCTTAAGCGGGGTCACCTCCAGCACTTGCACGTCATCAAGGAAGTGCCTCCAAGGCATCATTATGAAGAAATCCTCCAAACCCTCTCCAGAAACTCAACATGCTGGGGCGCCTCTCTAAAATGCCTATACACTAATGCACACAGTATGGGGAATAACCATAATGGATTAGAGATCTGTGTGCAGTTGCAGGGCTACAACCTTGCTGGGATCATGGAGATGTGGTGGGGTGGTTCCCATGACTGGAATGTTGCAAGGGAGGGATACAGGCTCTTTAGGAAGTATAGGAAGGGAAGACGAGGAGAAGGAGTTGCCCTTTATGTAATAGAGCAACTGGAGTGCATGGAGTTCTGCCTGGGGATGGATAAGGAGCCAGCTGAGAGCTTATGGGTTAGGATTAAAGAGAGGACAGGTCAAGGTGACATTATAGTGGGTGTCTGCTACAGGCCACCTGGCTAGGAAGAACAAGTGGATCAGGCCCTCTACAGACAGATAGGAGCAGCCTCACATTCACAGGCCACCTGGCTAGGAAGAACAAGTGGATCAGGCCCTCTACAGACAGATAGGAGCAGCCTCACATTCACAGGCCTTGGTCTTCACAGGGGACTTCCACCACCCCAATACCTGCTGGAGGGGCAACACAGCAGGACATAAGGAATTCAGGAGGTTCCTGGAGTCCATGGATGACAACTTCCTCTTCCATGGAAGACGAAATGATGAAGGAGCCAATAACGACAGGTGTTTTACTGGACACAGTCCAGTGAAGGGCCACAAAGGGACTGAAGCATCTCTCCTACAAGGGAAGGCTGAGATAGGTGGGACTGTTCATCCTGGAGAAGAGAAGGCTCCAGGGGCTATCTTATCAATTTCTATAAATACCTGAAGAGACGGTGCAAAGATGACAGAGCCAGGGTCTTTCAGAGATGCCCAGTGACTGGACAAGAGGCAATGGGCACAAACTGAAACACAGAAGGCTCTGTCTGAACATTAGGAAACACTTGTTTACTGTGAGAGTGACTGAGCACTGGAACAGACTGTCCAGGAAGGTGGTGGAGGCTCAGTTCCTGGAGACATTCAAAAGCTTTCTGGACACAGTCTTGGGTGAACGGGCTATAGGGGGCCCTGCTTGAGCAGGGGGGTTGACTAGATGACCTCTAGAGGTCCCTTCCTATCACAACCATTCTGTGATTCTGTGTGATTCTCTGTGCTACTGGTCAAAATTGCATAAAAGAATTTCATGTTCATGACTATTTCTGCTTATACAGTTAAGCTTTAGAAACTATATTTTAAGTAGGCTCAAAAAGGGCTTTTTTATGTTACTGAGTCTTAGCAGCCCTGCATGTAACATTCACTCCCAACAAAGATCAAGATTTACATCAAATTTAATAAACAGATGGACGTTAGATCAGGTGCCATGTAAAAGACTTGAGTATTTCAAATGTTTACAAAAGAATTATCAGAATACATATTTTTAAGAATTTCTCTATACTATAAATGAATAAAATGGATTTTTGGGGTTTATTTTCTTCCAAATTGAGACTTCAAAAAATAACTTATTTGGTAAATCTAAGACTACACAGTGACATTACTGAAACAACTACTACCTGGGAAGGAAAGAGCGAAGGATCAATTGAATCTTGTGATTTTTTTCCAGCATCAACACAGTCAATTAACATTTTTTTTAGGGTCTCCTTCATCTCCAAAGCCAAACTGTTTAGCCATACCTGACAAAGACACGAAAAAACCTCAAAAGTTACATTACAAAATAATTTCTCAAAGATGCTTGAGCTTTACTTGGACATGATTTTCTTACCTCCACATCATTTGACAGAAGAACTTTATTTCTAAGTGGTACAGTTTCTCCTTCTACAGACTTCATGGCTACTATGTATTTAAATTCTTCATCAAAGCTCACACTATTAATGCCTATTAATCAGAAAACAGCAATGAAGTTATGTATTGTTAACATCAAACATTAATTCCTTAGTGTCTAGTAGCAGAAAGAGAGAAAAAAAAAAGCCTGTCACAGATTATTTAGCTTTGAAGAACCTTATTTCTAAGTAAGTACATTTCACAAATGAAGATTAATGCATTACCAGCAAAAAGTTTCTTAAGATGAGACTGGATCACCAGGGGATTCATGGACTGTCCTAAAATTTCTAATAAGTCATCATCTCCAATGAAATAGAATCTTGGAAATGCTGAGCGCTTTTCCTACATAAAAACAAAATAAATCAGTTTTGTTGATTTAAATTCAAACTTATTGACTTTCTTTATAGAAAACTATATTAATGTCAGCTGTACCTCCAAAAACTCATTCAAAGATCTCTGACATCTCTGAAGCTGGTCAAGTATGGTAATTAAGGTATTTTTTATTCCTGTCCAGGCATTCAGTGATGTTATCCTATTGTCACTCTTGATATCTGACATAATGGATCTTGACAGAAAAAAAATGGAATAATTCATAAAACAATCACTACAATTTTTGTCTGAATATGTTGTACAAGTAGTTATGTAAACAAAAATTAAAGCACAGGTAAGTCATATAAATATCTGATACATAACTTCCTGTTTTCAGTATTAATGATGAAACATTTCAGAATTTATATCAATGTCTCTCCAATGTAATTTAATAACAACAGTTTCTTGCTAAAATTTCTCTACCCAAACCAAGAAAATTCAATTCCTGACTTTAATTTCCTTCTAAGAAGTCATTTTAACTCAAATCAAGACAGATAACAGCACGTGTCTTTCTACATTTCTAAAATCTCCTCCCTTTTTATCTCCTGGACTTGTCTGGAACGAATAAACCATCTGTTTCTCTCAAAACTTCATCTACGTACTTTCTCAGTGAACCAAGTGCTTGTCTCCAACAAGAAATGGTTCTTGAAAAAAAATTATATCACCTCTGCTTCTGTTGACAAGATTGATCTTGTGGTTTGCCTGCCTTGTTCATGATCTTTGATGTTTCACGTGATTCCTTTCTTCACATGTACCCCATGAAATGAAACCTATGTTACCACCTTTATTCAGATCTATGTCACTGCCACACATCTATATCTACTGAATTCCTGTTGCTCACCTTCACCTCCATATATATTCCAATTGATCCATATATTTTAACCATGAAGAATGTTCTAGCCTACATGTGTCAAAGATACTACAAAAAATAAGTCTCATTCCATAACACTAACCTAAAGTCTTCATCAACTCTGTTAAAACGAGCCTGTTCTTTGGGCAGAGCTCCACGACCAAATATCGGTTCCAAATAGACCCATTTCCTTTGAATTTGGTTTAAATTCTGCAGATACTCATCCAACTCAGCCAGCTTTTTTTCCCAGATGGACACTTTGTCTTCAAAACCTTTGTAATATGGAGAGTCCTTGAGGGACTGTAGAAGACAGCGATGATCTCCAACTTGGTTGACTACGTCCTTCCAGTCTTTAATAAGCCTGATATTCTTGCCTTGGCTATCTTCATAATCTGTTAATGTAAAGACAGCTCCAACTCCCCAGAGTTCAAGCTCACGTAATGCTTCTCTGATTGTGACTTCACCTTGGGCCCGACAATTCAAATCCTTTTTAAAAGCATAAATAGATTTCATTTGAAACTTCAGAGCTTGCAATAAACTTTCCATTCACAAATACAATGTAAATTCTATTTCGATAGTAATAAAAATATAAATATGTATACAGAACAAGATATACTACATAAAATAAACCATAAAATAAAATATAGTACCTTAATTTGAAATTATTCATACCTTAAGTTCCATTGCTTTTTCTATAATGGCATCCGTCACTTTTAGCAGATCTCCAAATAACAAACCCTCAAGTGTAGTGCCTCGGGGAAGACCCAGAAGACGAAAGAGATCCAGCCAATGGTCTGGAGAAAGATGTTCTCCTCTTACATATTTTAGGAGTGGAATTATCATCTATGGGAAAAATGCCTATGTGAATCCATCTAGTCTTTATGAAAATTGTATTTGCTTGATTACAGGGTGACACAGTATTCAAAAAAATCAAAAATTTACATTCTTAAACTGAAGTACATTTTTTTCAATTCCTGGATTTAATGTTTAGGAGTGTAACTCTGAGGAAAAGTCATTGCTAAACATGTGTCTATGTAAACTGTAATGACCCTCCTGTTTACTGTAAGGAACTAAAAGGTTATAAAAAGTAAGTGAAATGTTCAAAACAGTATCAGAAGATATTTTGTTAACTGATTTTACTATGAGAACTGAACAATGAGCTACAGAATGAAGTATATTACCCAGTAACACAAAAACATTTTTTGTTTTATACCCCTTTTTGTAATTAGCATCTTACTTTATATTTGTCCACTTCTTTTTGCAACTTTACTGTCATTACAGTATGTTCTTCCATCTTCCTTATTTTGTCATGCCAGTTAAACAAAAATTCTTCAAATAGATATGTTTTACTCCTGCAGGAAAATCAAATATAAAAAGGTCTTAACAACACAGTACTATAAGCACACATATATGTCCATGAAAAATAAAGTAACGTCATACCTAAAAGTAATCCAGTCCTCTTTGGCTTTTTCCTGAAAACCTTGGTAAAACTCTTCATACAATGCCCAGACTTCTGCACAACTCTTAATATCTTGACATACAACTTTTGACAATGAGACATCAGGCTCTTCCAATTTAAAATGATGGCATTCTTCACTGAATAAAAAGATCATTGTATTATACATTACATTATTCCATTATACATTTATGGTTTAAGAGATGGCATCATATGGAAATAATTATACGTTTTTAAGAAAAGCCATTGGCTTCATTGAAGAACATTGCTGCCAACTGCAACTTCCTCACAGTCTCCTTCTTGAATAGAAATAATAAAGGAATATGAGGGATAACTCTTCTATACAGCTATCTCCCGTATTCACAATTATTTTCCATAAACTTTCAATTCTTCCTCATTTATGAGAAAAGTGAATTACTTTATGCCCTCAAAAACAAAGCTTGAAAGAAAATCATTTTTAATTGATTGTTTCTTTCAGTTAGGTAGAAAGAATATGCTAATTTTATTTACTAGTATGATCAAGTGCCAAACTAAGAATTTAAATAGAAAACTTTGTCCACTGAAATTCTGCAATAATGAGCTTACTGAAAGTAGGCAACCAGAGCAAAAATCCTTTCCTTTTGCACAACAGTCTATCAGATAGGACACTTACTCAAGAAATGGGAGAGGTAAGCTCTTGCGCACTTAAGTTACGAGAGGACTGAAGTAATAACTCCCTCTTCTTGGAATAATATCCCAAACCTTCTCTTAGTGAGAATTTCAGAAGTCAGAATCAAGTCTTTAATGTACAGACTCCCTTATGTGAAAGGCTAAGAGACTTCTCGAATTTTTCATTCCAAACAACTCTAGAAAAACTTAGCTTGAGAAACTCATGTTATGTAAAATCAACAAAAAGGACCCTGAAAAACTAATGAAAAACATGTAGTACAAATAAAATTAAATTCCTTATATTATCTGTTGTGATAAAAATTAGTTAACATTTTCTGAGATACTGTTGCTGCAAAAGACCCACACATTAATGAATAAGGGATACAGGGAAATAAACATACATACATGAGCTTTTCTTTCACAGTTTCAAGTTCATCAAATTCTTTTTTTTTTTCCTTTATGATCTGAGCACTTTTCTCAAGCACATCCTGATCACCTGTTTCAATGACATCATCACTTGGCTTTAGCTGATCCCAACGAGCTTTAAACTTTTCCAGGTCTTGAAGATACATATTAATACGTGAAATCACATTTCCTTTCATCATTTCAATCTGTAAAGAAAGAGTTAAAATGAAATTCCTTCAATGGTTTGTAACAACAACTACGATCAAAATCAAAGTAACAACTTCAAAACTTGATCAAAACTTGATAACTACAACTTGATCAAAATCAAACCCAAAAAACATCTTGTATAATACCCTAAGAAATAGTTCATCTTTAATCTTCTGGTTTTTTCTTCTAAAAAGGAGGCACTAATTTTCTTTTTTCTGCTGGTATTTGAGACCTATTTATTCAGCCTATGCTACCTATTTAGCCTGCATCTTATAGCATTTAGAAAAATTGCTGTATTTGTATGACATATTGATATCTTCAGTAGAACTTCAAATGAGTTCAGCAATTTGCCTGTGGACTGGAATTACAGGACTGTGCGTAGTTTAGCAAAGTTGTGTGAAAAGAAAATAACAAGCATCAGTACTAAAAACATGCTAAAGTAATAAAAATGCTCTCTTTTAACTGTTATCCTGTTTTCTTCAGGTAACCATTGCGTTCATTAAGCCATCTCTGTCACCAGAAAGTTGTTTGAGACAGAATTACAACAATGTAACATTCATTTCAGCATCAGTTCAACAGAAGTTTCACCTAGTTATTGTTTAACCGCTTTAATTCTTCCTTTAAAGGCACTCCCTCAACTCAGTAACGCTGGTGTTAACAGTGAACTGAGAACATTTATGAATTTAATCTAAGTAAAAAATATCTCTCCAGACTTACTCAAAATAATTTCAACATTTTTAGGTAAAATATTAATCTTTCATTGTTACCTGTTCTGTAATCATAAGCTGGTGGCTTTCCATCATTAATTCAAATTTATCCCATGTAGCTCTTAGGTTACTGATAGTGTCCAAACCTGCACCAGCCACAGTTCGCAAAAGTTTGTTTTTATCTTCAGCCTCTTGAAACAGGAGAAAAATCTAAACTCAAATGGATTAAAATATGTATGTAAAAATTCAGCAAATCCTATTTAGCCAAATTATAACCAAATACATAAGAATCATCAATGGTGTATGCACAGATGATATGCTTATAGACAGCTGCTTTTTTAATACTGTTTATGGAATAACATTAAAACACTGGAAAAAATAGTATCTCAGATATTGAGAGTAATTCTGTATCTCGATCCTGACATGAGATACACAGAAGTGAAAGTTTACTATGAAACAGATAAGTGCCTCTTTATATATTGCAGAGATCCACTCAATCAGATTCGACAACAGCAACAAAGCAACAGAATTCAGTAAATACGCATACATGCGTGCTGGGTCTGGTTGGGATGGAGTTCATTTTCTTCATAGCAGCTTATAGGGTGCTATGTGTTAGATCTGTGACAAAAAGAGTATTGACAACACGCTAATGTTTCACCTCTTGCTGAACAGTGTTTGCACAGCATCAAGGCCCTCTTTGTTTCTCATTCTGCCCTCCCAACCCCAGGGAATAGATTGGGGGTGTGCAGGAGGTTTGGAGGGGACACAGCCAGGCAGAGATACTCCATGACATATAATGTCATGCCCAGCAATAAAATGGAGTAGGGTTTAGGTAGGTTAGACATCTTTTGCTCAGGAACAGGTTGGGCATCAGCCTATCCATAGGTGGTGAGCAATTGTCCACTTGTTTTGTTCGTTCGTTCTTTCTTTCTTTCTTCCATTTCTCCTTCACTTATTGAACTATTTTGATCTCAGTCCATGAGGTTTCTCACTTTTATTCTTTCTTTCCTCTTCTCCTGTCCCATCAGTGGTGGGGGAGGCTGTTTGAGTGAGTGAGGAAGTGAGCAAGCAGCTGTGTGGTGCTTAGCTGCCTACCAGGGTTAACCTGGTAAATAACCCTAGTTATATTAAATATATGTTTCCATACTAGAGAGCAATTACATTTTTTGACAGCTGTTGTTCTGGATATGATGAAATAGTATCTTACCCCTTCTTTTCGTTCCTGTAGGTTTAAATATTTTGAATTGTCTTCTGCTATTTCCTCTACAGTCTGGGGCCTAATCACTAATGTTTCCATGGCATTAGTGAGAAATGAAGAAACATCACATAGGTGGCCTATATAAAGGTGGAAAACAAAGTTATCATGGAGAAAATATTTGTAGTAATAAATATCCAAGTCACACAGTACTGTGATGCAACATTGTCACAAGATACGACAATGTACACAAAGGATTTGCTTAAAAAATCGCAGACGCCAATCTTAGATGCTGCTTCAAAAAAAACCGCATGTTTGTTGTCACACATAGCTTTTTAAATGTAATCCGCTGCGTTCGGCGTATGATTTAGACCGTAAGTATCAGAGTCCCTTCCAAGAATTAAACATAAATACATATGGATACACTTTCAAAATCTGTATAGGTCTTTTTCACAGAATCACAGAATGTCAGGGATTGGAAGGGACCTTGAAAGATCATCTAGTCCAATCCCCCTGACGGAGCAGGATTGCCTAGACCATATCACACAGGAACGCATCCAGGCGGGTTTTGAATGTCTCCAGAGAAGGAGACTCCACAACCTCTCTGGGCAGCCTGTTCCAGTGTTCGGTCACCCTCACCGTAAAGAAGTTTTTCCTCATATTTAACTGGAACCTCCTGTGTTCCAGCTTGCACCCATTGCCCCTTGTCCTGTCAAGGGATGTCACTGAGAAGAGCCTGGCTCCATCCTCTTGACACTTGCCCTTTACATATTTATAAACATTAATGAGGTCACCCCTCAGTCTCCTCTTCTCTAAGCTAAAGAGACCCAGCTCCCTCAGCCTCTCCTCAGAAGGGAGATGTTCCACTCCCTTAATCATCTTCGTGGCTCTGCGCTGGACTCTCTCTAGCAGTTCCCTGTCCTTCTTGAACTGAGGGGCCCAGAACTGGACACAATATTCCAGATGTGGCCTCACCAGGGCAGAGTAGAGGGGGAGGGGAACCTCACTTGACCTGCTAACCACACCCCTTCTAATACACCCCAGGATGCCATTGGCCTTCTTGGCCACAAGGGCACACTGCTGGCTCATGGTCATCCTGCTGTCCACTAGGACCCCCAGGTCCCTTTCCCCTACGCTGCTCTCCAACAGGTCTGCCCCCAACTTGTACTCATACATGGGGTTGTTCTTGCCCAGATGCAGGACTCTACACTTGCCCTTGTTATATTTCATTAAATTTCTCCCCGCCCAACTCTCCAGCCTGTCTAGGTCTCTCTGAATGGCTGCGCAGCCTTCCGTTGTGTCAGCCACTCCTCCCAGTTTTGTGTCATCAGCGAACTTGCTGACAGTGCACTCTACTCCCTTGTCCAAGTCATTAATAAATATATTGAATAGTACTGGTCCCAGTACCAACCCTTGAGGGACTCCGCTAGATACAGGCCTCCAACTGGACTCTGTCCCATTGACCACCACTCTCTGGCTTCTTTCCTTCAGCCAGTTCACAATCCACCTCACTACCCGATCATCCAGACCACACTTCCTCAGTATAGCTGCGAGGATGCTGTGAGAGACTGTGTCAAACGCTTTACTGAAATCAAGATAGAAATCTTTTTTTAGGTAAATGGAGAAAATTAGATGTTAAAATTGCTTTTGCGGTTTTTGGGGTGTCTTTTGATTTGGTGTTTTGGTTTTTTTTTTTAAAGAAACTAACTAACTAAAGCCACCTTGCTTTAAATATTGAAAAGATTCACAAACAAAAGCCTGATTCAGCTATAATGTTGTATCTTCCTACCAAGGTAGATCTTTTTCATACTGAGAAAGGAGTTGTACAATTCCAGGGAATACATCTTCCAGAAAACAATTCATCTTTTAGGCTATGTATATAATAATTCAGTCTCTGCACAACCCCTGTTCTGTGTTTCCTGTGCTGATTGTTACACTTAAAGCACAAAGCACTGGTATTTCTCATCATCTACACCTTATTCCATTTTGTCTACCTGTTCCAAATATAGGTAGATTATCCAAAAATAGGGAAATATTCTGCACTCTTCAACACACTGCATTTTGACAACCTAAGTGACAAGTAACTCTATGGAATATGTCTAGATTATTTAAGACTCTTCATGAAGTATTACAATTTGTGAAAGAAAAATCTAATATTTTTAATTAGAATATCTCATGATGCCTTCTTCAATTACCCTCAAACATCTAAGAAATTTTCTTCCCTCAAACATCAAATAAATTTTCCTCCCTGAAACAACAGAAATTTTCCTTCAGACAAAAGAAACAAGCAAAATAATGTTCATATGTATTCTTTTACATGCAGAACAGATGTAGCCAAAACAACTGAATGGGAAAGATGCACACGGACATCAAGGGGTCTTAGGTTAGGCCTGTAGTGAAAAATTATAACAGGTTACTTTCTCTGCACTGCGATTTCTGCAGCTTATTGTGTCCGAGAATAAAATATTTCTCTAAAGAGTATTTATGTTAACACAAATGTTCACAAGTACAACAGAAACAAAAAAGAAAATACTATTCATTAGTTATTTACCTTGAATAGATTTTCTCAAAGAAATGACAAGGACATCATACAACTTCTGGATGAAATCATCAATTACAGTTTTCACAGGGTTGCAATTAACAGTTAAACAATCTATCCTGATGGTGCTTCAAGACAAAAGATTAAAAAATAGCAAATATTCAGTAATATACTTATGTGTCAATACCTCTAAGATCTATGTATGTCTATGGTTTACTCTGATTTTGTAGCCTCATAAGAAAAAAAATTCCCTCATAATTCTACAAATAAAAGTCATAGCTTATAGGGAAAATTATTCATAGTATTGAACTATTTATAACCATATGCATATATATGCAGTTTTACAGGGACTAAGGTCTAATGCTCTGCTCCTCCAAATAGTTAGAAAATTATTTGACTTTATATAACCAATGTTACTGAATTCAGAAGGACTATTTCTATACTCAAAAAGAAAAATATTTTAATTATTTGTACAGTCATGTCTTTAAATCTCTAATTTCCATGAGAATTTACTAACCCAGGCCTCAATAGTCCTCAGAACATAAGAAAAGCCATAGTGAGTCATTTCAAGGCCCCATATCTAATATTCTCACTGTGACCATAAGTAGATGCCTAAAGAACACTAAGAAGAAGGGCTACCTTATTTGACACCTTCCTGAGTATCCTCCCTCAACACCAATTATTTTCAATTCATGGCACTTCATAGCCACATGTTGTTTCTGGCTATAAGACACGTCAGCCAATTTCTCTTCTATTCACCCCAGTCTGTCCTTGAACACAGGAAAATTTTTACTACTCAGAATATCACTTTGCCAACAAGTTTCATCAGTCCATTCTCCTGCATGAAATGCCACCTCTTTTTACTTGTTCTGAACATGATTCCCACCAGTTTCATTTCAGAACTCTAACCCTGCAATACACTAAATTCCATGTGAATATATGTAAGAATAAAAGCCTACACTAGCATACCTTAAATGATAAGTTATATGAGGTATTCAAGTGTTTCAATACAGGAATTATTTCATGTATAAACATTTACTAAGTCTGTTCCCAGCTGCCACATATATTCCACATGTACAGGACTTAGCTAAAAGGATTGTTAAAATATCACCGTGTTTTGTAGTATTTCAGAATCAGCCCTGAATTTTGAGGGGGTTTCCCATCATATCAAAGGAAGATATTAAAAGTTTTCAGAGAAGGCTGCACAGATAAAAGGGAATAAGTGTCTAAAAATAAAACTGAAAAACTAAAATCTAAACATTTAAAAAGTACATCAATATTTTAAAAACACTTGAAATTCTACCTATGTCTCCATGTAAAAAGAATATTTCTATTTTACTATTACCTTTAAAGTACCTGATAGAATACATTATTCAAACGAACAGAGTTACACTATACCTTGGAAGTCGTTCTGCTTCTTTCCCTCTCACTTTTAATGCTTTGAAGCTTTTTTCCCAGTCCTGTTTGCTAGAAAGATATGTCTTCACCAGGGCTTCCATATCTACTTGGCCAATTACGATCCATTCCTTTTCAACATTATTTTTGATTTCATGGAAAAGAAATATGTTCCAGACTAAAAAACTCTGTTTCTCAATAATATTAAAATACTTTAATAATGTTTTCAAGCTACATTCTCTTTAACCTTTGTGGTCCTTCAATTACCTACAGAGTCTCTTAGTATAAAAATCAGAAGGTTCAAAATGGTTTGACATATTCACACATTTAAGGATCATCAAAACAGATTTTGAACAAGAGTAAAAAAGACAGGTATAATATTGAGGTTTCAGTGGGAACTGTACATATGCTTCAAGCTAGGTATGTGCTTTAGTGGTTGGCTTAACATGGATGGACTCACTAAGCTTTTGCTTATATGCCTTGCAGAAAAGGACAATAACGCACAAATGTCATTGCTCAGTTACTTCTAGAATGTCTGAAGCTTGAAATGATACAAATCGAAAAAAAAAAGTATAGGTCAGTCAATTATTGAAAATACCTTGAATTGATTAGAAACTTCTGTCAGCCTTCTGAACAAATCCTCTGCTTTACTGAAAGCAGTCAGAAATCCATTTGCATTTCTTTCGGTCATAACAGTGAATATAGGCTCTTCTTCTGCTTCACTTACACCCCTAAACTGATTTGGAATGGAGATGAATCTCTTCATTTCTCTATAATACCTAGCTCGTACTTCTTCAAAAGGAGGTCTGAATTGCAACCGGCCTTGCCTAAGAAGTGAAACAAATAATACAAATACTAATATTTGAATGTAATCTGAGCCAGGGGAATGGGGGGGGTGGCCAGAATCTTACTTGAATGTTAGATCAATATTTATTTCTGGTAAATTCTCATTGAGTGCTTCTAAGCCCATTTGATACTGATGTTCCAGAGCTTTGTAAAGTTGATGATTCCAGTGCTGCCTCCAAGCTTTCATATCAGATGATTTGAAACCCTAAAATTTAACAATGTTTATTTTTATTTTCTTTTATTCCTCAAACCATAATTATAATCTAAAACTGAGCACAGTACAATGCCTGAAGACCAGGCTCTTAGTAAAATTCAAAGAAGTATCACACCACTGGAACTGGCTCCCCAGGGAAGTGGTCATGGCACTAAGCCTGTCCAAGGAGCGTCTGGACAATGCTCTTAGTCATACCATTTAGTTTTATGTAGTCCTGCAAAGAGCAGGGAGTTGGACTCGATGAACCTTATGGGTCCCTTCCAACTCAAGATGTTCTACGATTGTGTGATTCTATGACCAGTTTGAATATTAAGAAGATCTAGAGCTATTACATTTATTTCAAATTAATATAAGGAATTCGATAGAGTGAATTTGATACATTGCACTGTAAGAATGTGTAAAGTCATATCATACACTCAAGTCTGGAAATGGTCACTTATAAGCCATGCAGAAATTTTCAAAAGGGCAATACAAGTTGGAAAATAAATTAGAAACTTCTTCCAGCTTAACAGGTTCTCTTCTTATTTAATTGGATAGAGATTTTTAGCCAGGGCTTTGGAGGCAGTCCAAAGTTGTTGCAGGAAGCTACACAGTTAACGTCTGCCCTACAATTCAGGGCTGCCCAGCAGAACTCTTCCAACAGAAAGATTCCAGAGGTTAAGAAAACTTGAAATTGTCTCAATTAAGCCTTAAGATAATTATAAATAGGGGTTTTAAAGAAATATGTAAAATCTTGATGACAACAGCTGTAAGACTATACCATCTCATACTTTTGGATGGTGAAAACAGGGTACATTTGGTTAAGTTTTATCACTTCTAGTCAAGGATTAAAAAAAGTGACTGAAAACACTTTAGTTAATTTTCCATATAAAATATTCTGTAATACCAAAACAATTTTCAAACAGATCTTAAAGCAAATACAGACTATTAATTTTAAGAAAATACACTGACTTCAAGATAAAAATTTGCAAACTAAATTTCAAAAGAAATTACAAACCAAAAGCTGAATCTATGCACTTATTTATTATTCATATTATCTTGAGAAGATGGAAAAATTTATAAGAAAAATACAGTAAAAATACTGCATTTATTTGATTGGCAAATACCAACTAAAATAATCCAGGTTTGCATTAAAAAGGCTAAGAACACCACATCCATCTAAGAATATAGCCCTGTTATTGATGAAGGCTATAGGAAAAATAAAACTGACTTTAATGATACCTCAGAATAGCTTAGGTGATAGTAATATCATCCAGTTACTTTGCTAAAATGATATTCTTAATCAAAATCTTAATCATCTTACTCGATGATCTTAAGGGTCTTCTCCAACCTAAATGATTCTATGATTCTATTAAAAAAGTTGACAGCTGATGAGTGAACAAATAAAAATGCGGCTTTTTGGTTATTTCAGGCAGAAATGCATTTTAATTCTAAATTTTATACATGCAACCTGGGGATCACTCATATCTGTACCAATTTCTTTATTTTACCTTGCATTAATGGCTCAGACACAACCGATCTACATAACCTAAGGTTTTCCCATTTTTTTCAACTAAACCCCTGTTATCTGACCAAGTGTTGTTC
The DNA here is from genome assembly GCF_013368605.1 of Nyctibius grandis. Lineage (NCBI taxonomy): Eukaryota > Metazoa > Chordata > Aves > Nyctibiiformes > Nyctibiidae > Nyctibius > Nyctibius grandis. The sequence goes on from NC_090659.1 coordinate 111,518,355, forward strand.
TTCTCCTGTTATTAGTATGACATAAAAAAGATTATCCTCATCCTCCTCACATCTAGCATCAACTTAGTACACAGTCAGTTTTCCTGAACTAGCAAGTAACTCCTTAATCAAAATTAATTCAATCATGCTATGTTTGAGCCTTAAATCTTGATTACTCTTGAAAAGTCAAACGTTCACAGTTTGCAATACGATCATGAAACCCTGCCTGTGACTCGAGGCTGGCAAAACCAGTTCTGAGCTCCTGGAGTCCATCTTTCCAACGCTGCTGCTGCCGAAGTAGATCAATATTCATGAGAGATATAACCTGTTAAAAGAATTTTAAAGGATAATAAACATATCCATCACCACATAAATGAAAGAAAGGGTAAAGGAAGCTGTAAGAGACATGATTTCAACTTCACCCGGAAAATATACCTTTTCAACGAAGTTTGTGTGCCACTTTCTTAGTTTTCTATTTTCAGTGGAAAGCCGTTCGGCAGCAGCTTGGAGTTTTTGGATATAAGCTTCCAGTTCTCTAGGACTATCCCATGTTATTTGAGCTTTTCCTCCAGGACCAGATTTTGAATGCTTGAGAAACATACACCTTTTGTAAGGTTTAATGACAGATATAGTCTACCAGCTAGCATATAGGAAGTGACGATACGAGAAAGATGGTTTTAGTCCTAGTAAAAAACGGAGGACCTCACTCTGACTACTGCACTAGAGACATAATAATCTGGCAAATCACAGACAAGTGGACATCATTATAGCTACATCAACGCACTGGGGAAAGATTAATGCCAGACTCTTAACAGACTTTGAAATAAATCCACTGATGATGAGGCTCCCGCCCCACACACATAAGCAGACATCTTAAGCTAAGAGGACACTTAAACTCCTCCTTTCCTTTGTTCTGCAGAGACCAAAATCCAAGATGTCACACTAATAAGTGCTATCCAACTTCACCTGTTTATCATGAAATAATTTTTTTATATTACACTGTAAAATTCCACTGACTCATAAGCAGCTTTGGGGAGTTCCATTTCTCTGGGCTTTTTATCAAGATTCTGGGGTTTTTATGCATTTTGCTAACTTTACACTAGAAAATCAGAACACAAAAGCATCTTAAGTTCCACAACTGGATTTATTCCTAAAAGATGTAGGGCAGAAATCACATCAAATAGGAGATTATGTTGTGCCATTGAACACTTCTGCACCATCACTGCCTTAGGCTCTGTACACTAAAGGAACCTGTGGCATAATCTGCAGCCAGCCCAAGGAAAATTTCAGAGACAGTTTGGGAACTTCTTCCAGGACACTTATGAACCTACAGTTTGGTCTGGACTCTCCAACCATTTTGTGTCCACTAATCCCAACTCCAACATCCCTTCTATTTTCAGACCCATTCCTATACTCCATCTTGCAAAATGGTTCTCAGGAGCAAGTTTCCAATCGTTTCTGTAATGCTTGGTCTGGAGGCACTGTTCTCTTGCCCAATTATATAAATGTGCCAATTATAATGGGCACATCATAATTCTCCAGCCATTCTCACACTGTAAGAGTGTTGGAAGAGAGTGAAGCGCTTCAAACTGATCAAAAACTAGTAAACTGAAATTTGTTATATACAACATGTTTCTCCAGACATAAAACAGACACAGAGTGTTTAAAAAACTTTGATCGTAGTGTAATTTTTAAGTTAGTATTGTCTCTTCAAAGCAGAAAAATTAAAATAAATAAATAAATTCCTCCAAATTGCTCCAAATTCCTTAAAAGAATCTAAAACTTCTTTAAGCATAGTGAACTTCCTAGCAATTATAAAAAACCTCTCTTCTCAGAGCAACTATATTATGTCTGAACACCAACCCACTGTCATAAACTGTATGCACAAGCTAATAATCAGGTAGATTCACAGATTCTTTGTTCTTAATCAAAACCAGAAACTACCTGCTTTTAACCTACCCAAAACATGAATTGGGGATACTCAAGAGAACTACAAAATCCACAGAGATTTAATAACAGTCAAAACAGTGAAACCATTCCTTAACACTAATTTATCTCCAGAATAAAGTATATGCTATTTTTACTAAAATAGAACAAAATATTATTATTTAGAACTGTTAAAAAAGGGCTTACCTTCCCAGCTATTAAGGACTTGACCACATTGTGGTTCATGTGTAAATTCAAATGCTAAAAATAATTCCTGAGAGAGCATATTACACTAATATCCGAAGTAAAAAGGAGTAAGCAGCCATTTAAATCACAATATCAAAAGCAAAGGCCCACTGATTTCAACAAATGGTAATTAAACAGATGATGTTGCTTCTATGGGAAGGCTGCAGTTAAAAAGTCCAGCAATAAACACAGAAAAAGCAGCAAAGAATATGCACAGATACCATTGAAATGTAAAATACAAAGAGAGAGGAATTCTTTCACCTTAATTATTTGTTCGAATGCTAGAGCAGACTGTAACATCATTGGCTTCTGACTCTCAATCATTTGTTGATCAATAGAATTATAAAAATGCGCCACCTGTAAAAATGGAGAGATTAAATTTACAAGAATTGATAAAAATATTTAGATGCCAATAAACCTAATTCAGGATATTTCTGAAAGTATTGCCCAATCAACACCATTAAGAAATAAGAATTAACTAGATTAGTAAAACGTTTACAAAAATAAAGTACATATGCAAAGCTAATGTGATCTTATAGTCTTCCAGTAATGAATTCTAATAGCAAAAAAGACGGCTATTTACACATGTCTGAGCTGATTATACTTCACCTTAAGTGAAATTGGTTTAGTCTCTGATGTATTGTTAAGTGGAACAGCTCCACTATTTTATGCAAATTTAGGCATCTAGTGCCATTTCAGAGGCCTTCAACTATCCGTGACAATCACCAGGATATGACCCAAGACCTAAAACAGATCTATTTACTTCCAGATTGGCAACTGAAAGAAGGATACCCTACAACTTGGTTTAGTTGTCCACACATAGACATCTAGTGCCTTTTGAGATGACTAAGGTTTCCACTTGGGCACCGGCTAATGATCCAGATGCATGGGTATCTTGTAAGTCTTGTGTCATCTCTGCCTTAGCTGTGCAGGTATCTCAGATACCAATGATACCCCATGTGAAACTGAATTGAGCCTGTGTAACTACATAAAAATTTCTACCAATATATACATATTTATTCTTGCATCCTATAGAAACAGAAGAAAACTTGACATGGTCTTTCAACTGAAATATAAGCCAAATAAAAATGTATGTAGCATTGAGTCCAGTCAAAAAATAACTGCCCCCTCCCCCCCCAAAAAAAAAACAAACACACATTTCCATTAAAATACTTATTAATATATTTTCAGTTGAAAACTAGCAATGGTGAGGACAAGCTGGTCCATTTTATGACATTTTCCTTCAGTTACACTAATCAGAAACAGACTAAAACCAGGAGATCAATGAATTACTTGTCTTATTTTTGTTTATTCATACAGTAACTTCACATGACTTTAATACTATAATTCACTTGGTTTCAAAAGAAGACACATTCTGAAATTGTAAAGCATTTCTTTATTTTTGTTCTCTTTTAAGGACTCAGCTAGTTTGTTCAAAAAACAAGTCACTTTCATACAGACAAACAGAACAAAAAGCTTAACCACACAGTCAGAAAAAATAAGTCTAGAAAAAGTTGTATTATTAAAGCTGGGAAGTCAGAACAGGAAGTTATGACGTTTAATCTTATACCTGTTTGAGGATGACCGCCTGCTTACAGAACTTTTGTGCAGTGTTTGCAACATGCTGTATTTTAGCTGGTATAACAAAACCAAGTGCTGATAGCTGACGTACTTCTCTTAGAAGAGTCACCAAACGATCTGAATAAAGTATGTTTAATGTTCCAAAAACGTGATCCAACTCCATTACAGGACTATTAGCTTGGATGCTAAACCAAAATCAAATTAAACATATTATTGAATGTAATTTAATATTGATCCTTTCTTAGGTGCATTTTACAATAATATAATAAACAATTCCAAAAACCTTGATGTCATTCTATTACATTTTTCTATGTTTCTTAACATTTTAATTTACTCACAAATTATTCCGGTAAACTTTCTCTTAATTCAAAGCCAGTGAAGAGAAGAAGAAGTGAACAATGCCTATTAGCTTTGCTCACAAAGTTTTTCTGGCTTGTTACAATAGTTAACATGTAACTCACAGCTAGACGGGATTTCTTAAATACACTAGACCCATCATACTCTCTCATGCTGGCACTTTACAGGCCACAGCCTTCTGCACTTCAAAGGGGAAGGAAATTCTCTGAGGGAATCAATTCAAGAACCAGGACTTGGATCGGTGGAACATTTTGGTATACACAATCAGCTGCTATTAAGAACATCAGTCTATCTTTAGATTTTACTCCATTTTTTTTTTCTGCTCTAGTATCTACCACCATCCTTCTAGGCTTCTTTCATAAAAACTTCAGCTTTACTCATTTTTTCACTTTTTTTCTCATCTTTTTCTAGTTCCTATATCCATTGCATTCCCCTTTGTGGTGAGCTACCTCTTCTCTTTTCCTTTTAATTTATCTCTTCACATATTTTAAAATCTCACAATAACAAAATTTTATGGCACTAATAAATTAGATGGCTGTTATATATTGGACTGCTGAATCTGCTTATTTGTTATATTTGAGCGCTTTTCATAAAATAAAAGTTTACACATTAGTATCAACTCCTGTATCCTCTGAAACTGTGGACAAACTCTTTTTTTCAAAGAAAGCCTGCAACACTCAGAGATGCAGACAGAAGTTATGTGGCCAATCAATTAAAAAAAAATGTTAAAATGTATTTTAATATGCCATAAAGTAATTTCATTATTTTGGGGAACGCAATTCACAAGGTTTAAACAGATTTTCTTACCATTCGTTCATCTGCTCTATTTAGACTGCAGAATTTCTTGTGTAAACGATTCATTTGTTACTCTACTTCTGTCATCTGTGTATCACAGCTATACTCTAATCTCATCTAGTTTCTAGACATTGTCACTATATGGATTACAATGGATAACAAGTAGTAACAACAAGAATATCAAACATGTCTTTCATTCCAGGTGTTAATAGAAACTGCAAGATTTGTTATTAACACTGTCCTGTATACTTCACCTTACCAATCAAGCCTGGCAGGATGATGAAATGATAATAAACTCTTTCATTTTTCCATTTCCACCACACTACAGATTTCAGCATAAACATTATTTAAATAAGAATGTATTTACCAAAGTCCTGACTTGGGATTTGATAATTCTGACTGGATATTCCTAGACCAATCATCAAATTGTTCTTGTTCATATACTTTTAACTGTTCCAGAAAAGAATCCGCACTTTGATGAAAAGTTTGAAATCCAGATAAGTCAGACAGAAGAGCCTCTGCCAGCTTGATAGCATCATCCACCTTAAACAGAATCACAAAGAAAAGCAGCTTAACTTCCCAGTATTCAATCAGAAAAGCAAAATCACCACAATAAAAATCAGTATTATAAAACATCCAAGTGGGATTCAAAAACTGATTAGGAAAAAAGTGAATCCTGAATTGTGTCCCAGATGTTCAAATTCCCATCACAGTAAATTGGGTCTGAATAAGTTGTTCACCACAGGTGTCTACCACTATTAAGACAGCCCAGAGTACCCCTCCTGGTCTTTGGTTCATTCTTCACAAAGGTACAGATCTCCCATGCGTCCTTTGTTGTCAATCTGTAAGGCCCACGCCAATAGTCAAAGGTATTTCAAATGGGATTTCACATCTACATGTGGACAAATTAACCAAAACCCTAGTCAATACAATCAGTGGAGATTTGAGGGCAATTAAAAAAACTAGCACAGCCAAAAGCAGACACACAACTGACACACATCAGCTGAAGTGCTCTCTAGGTCTTCAGCAGACCAAGCAGAAGAAATAATTGTGAAACCTGAGCTGCTGCTGTTCTCTTTGTCTTTGTAGGACACATAACAAAGTAACATCTTTAAGACCTCTACCCTTTGTCACATTCAGCTGAAAAGGGCCCTTGAGATTTCTGCAAATCACAGGTGAATGCCAAAAAAACAGACTAATAGTTATTCTGGCATAAGTAACTTCTATTCTCATTCAAATCTATAGTTATTGTATATGGCACTTATGTTTATAGAAAACATTTTGCTTTTAATTAGTCAATACTTTCCAAAAAAAGTTCCAGTTTCCAACTAAAGTGTAAATACAAACTAACAAAAATAATATAAGTTAAAATAGACTCAAATACGTTTTAAACTCATTCTGTTGTAAGAGAACACAGAATCATTTGACATTTACTTTTTCTACAGTCTCTGTAGTAAATTCCCCTGCAGGCACTGACTCAAAAAAGTACTATGAAGAAATCCCTTTGATTTCAAGGGGACACTACATAGGTTAGTAATAACAAGTGAGAATTAGGATGTCAGAATCTGGCTATCTGTAAATCTTAAATACAATTTTGAAATGCGAACTGGAGGGTAAAATTTAACAAAAACACCTCCTCTCTGAATTTTTGTCTTTTTTTTTGCAAAAAAAAAATTAAGTCATAAAGGCAAGCAGTTCAGTGTACTACAAAAAGACTGTCTTCTCGGTCAGTTAATAAAATTCAACTTAGCAAGCAGCACCACTGATAATGAATCTTGATTATACAATTCTTGGGAAGTCCACAATTTTTCTGTGGGGAATTCCTCACAGAAATCTCAAGTACCATATTTTACGTTCTGTGATAATATTGTGTGTAAACAGTCATGGAATCTGTTACCTTCAGCTCCAGCTGCCGTACCCATACAATATTATTGACAACTTCAGAAAGGTTTTTGCCTGACAGTGGTCCAGAAATATCACCAGGAACACCATGGCATCGAGTTTCAAAGTCTGTCTGATAGTCTAACACAAGCAAAAGATTCATGTGAGACAAGAAACCTCATCGAACAAGCTTGAAATTATTGCTGTAGTTATAAAAATATACTAGGGATACTGACACAATTCTAAAAGCAAATGAAGAATTCTAGTATTTGCAAAAAACTAATGCAGTTTAATACTTTTAAATACATTTGTACCTTTAACATAATCTTGAAGTCTTGCTAGCAATGTTTCCCTTTGAAAAAGCAATTCTTTGCTTATATTTGGATGCTTTATCAGTTCCTTGTATTTCTGAAATGTTTGAAGAAGCTGGAATATGAAGTTTAAAAAAGTTACCTCTTCCTCCTGGAAAAAATTAAACCTATTCTGATACTACTCATTACTGCTGTTCATAAGTACTGTCTTTAGCTCTAAGTACTTATTCCTGTGCTTTAAACCAACTACTTAAGAATTCAATAACTTTATCTTAAGGAAAGTTTTCAGACTACAAAAATACCCATACCTGCTGAGGACTGTCCTGAATTTCTGAAATAAATTTCTTCAATTTGCTTGCTATTTTTTGTTCCACTGGTGCAATAATTCTTTCATACTGAGAGACTGCTGCTTTCCATAATGGCTACAGATAATGCATTCATATGTTAGTTTAGGACTATCCATATACATCATAAAAAGTCACAGAAAGAATATGAATACACTAAAAATAAGCATTATACCTCTGTGTAAGGGTTATAGTGTACAGGATTTAGGCCAGCAAAGGGTTCAAACACTTGGGCAAGATGTAAAGCATTTTGTTCTCCAGATGGCAAAAAGAATGTAAGTTTTTCATGCAGTGTTCTCACAGTTAGCACCTAGAACGGAAAAAAATATTTGATCTATCCAACATATTTTTACATAAAACTTATGTTTAGAAGCAAAAAGCACAAGCAGCACATCCCATCTCTCTGCTTTTTACAATAAATGTTTGAAAGGCTCAGGCAAACACAGATTATGGAATGCTATCTGACTCTGAAAAGGCTATAGAAGTCTTTTAATTCCCTTTTTTAACTCAAAACAATGTTGTTTAATTCTGTGTCTAATGAAATGTTGAAGAGCAGTGTAGGGGAAAGGGACCTGGGGGTCCTAGTGGACAGCAGGATAACCATGAGCCAGCAGTGTGCCCTTGTGGCCAAGAAGGCCAATGGCATCCTGGGGTGGATTAAAAGGGGTGTGGTTAAGAGGTCAAGAGAGGTTCTCCTCCCCCTCTACTCTGCCCTGGTGAGGCCGCATCTGGAATATTGTGTCCAGTTCTGGGCTCCTCAGTTCAAGAAGGACAGGGAACTGCTAGAGAGAGTCCAGCGCAGAGCCACGAAGATGATTAAGGGAGTGGAACATCTCCCTTATGAGGAGAGGCTGAGGGAGCTGGGTCTCTTTAGCTTAGAGAAGAGGAGACTGAGGGGTGACCTCATTAATGTTTATAAATATGTAAAGGGCAAGTGTCATGAGGATGGAGCCAGGCTCTTCTCAGTGACATCCCTTGACAGGACAAGGGGCAATGGGTGCAAGCTGGAACACAGGAGGTTCCACATAAATATGAGGAAAAACTTCTTTACAGTGAGGGTAACTGAACACTGGAACAGGCTGCCCAGAGAGGTTGTGGAGTCTCCTTCTCTGGAGACATTCAAAACCCGCCTGGACGCGTTCCTGTGTGATATGATCTAGGTAATCCTGCTCTGGCAGGGGGATTGGACTAGATGATCTTTCAAGGTCCCTTCCAATCCCTAACATTCTGTGATTTTGTGATTCTGTGAAATAAATGTGTATAATTCAAATCTCTACCTCATCAAGACGTTTGCCAAGTTTGGCTAACGATTCAGGGAAATATTTCTCATTTTTCCATGGATGTAGAGTATAACGTTGCCACAGTTGTCCAGTTAGGTACTCACAAGCTGACACCCACTGATCACAAATCAAGATGCCAGCCTTTAGATTTTCTTTAACACTGTGAAAAGCATCCTCCCACAAATTCAGAGCTGCTAATTTTCTTTGAACGTATCTACCTAGCGAGCCACCTAGAACACAAAAAAGTATACAAAAGCCATATGTTATGTTTGTTTAAAATAATTCCTTTAAATGCTACACCACGTTCCAATCACATTCGTAAAAAAATAGTATAATGTTGTGATTTCAAAATACACAAATGTATCAATAACTGATTATTTTGTTTAAGATTCAATAAATCTCTTGAATACCTCCAAGTTAAACTGAGGTTAGTCCAACATGAGAAGCTGATGGATTTGGATTCGGGAATCTACACACAAGCACCTGTTTTTATCAGCAGTAAAGCAGTAGCTGGCTGCCCCCAGCAATCCTTCCCCTCGTGCACACACACATCTGGCAGCAGCAGACAAACTGTCTTATGCCTGTCCCATAACATGGGACTGCTGAGAATGAGAGAAGTAACCTCTCTGCACGTCCTGCTCTCACCTCCACACAGACTGAATCAACCTTCAAATGGGGGTTTATGCAAATAAATTTTCTCCTCTGAGAGAAAAGCAAGGAGTGAAACAGCAGCGAGACAAATCCAGTCCACAGGCTGAAAGGTATCCAACTCCATCTTGTTATTATCTATCATCTTCCCAAGCATGTGTGAAGGCATCTACCAGAACGGGCTGAATTACTGGATACTATAATGCAAATAATATTCACGGATCATAATCACAAGAAGAAAGCACCTGAATGCTGTAGGCTATCACTGGTGCCTTTAGGAGGAAGAAGGTCTCTGCTCGAGGATTCATTTTACTTTTTCTCAACTGTTCATTTAATAAAGACTGCATAAAGGTTTACCTATTACGTCCAAGAGATTATGCATGCGTGGCTGTGGATAAGGATCATGTTCTGTTTGTCTCCACACACCATCAACAGTATCCTTGGTAGTCTCCACCAAATCCACAACTTCAAATAATGAGAGACTATCCAAGTTGTAATAATCCTAGAGAAAAATAACCTTAATACTATTATTTTGCAATTAGTATTGTACAAACATTTATACTTTTCTGAAGCTGGCAATTGCTATAGTTTCCTGGGTTTCATTGCTTAACAGAATATGGCATAAACCTTTCAAAAAACAAGCATTTGTGTAAGTTTCTCATGTGAAGAATGCATTGGTATCTGAAGCGCTGTTCAAGCAAGCACTTTACAGGTGCCAAAAATTTTGCACAATAGCATTCATTATTGTCGCCTGCATTTTCACTTTTCCTTTTTACAATTTCATGAGTCAATTTCTAGTTCAGAAACTGTAGCATACTGTTGTATTTCTACAGCAGCTCTTAGTATTCAACGGTCAAATCTGCTCCCAATTAAATGTTGGTATTCCCCTTCACCGTTGTCACTAGAAACTACATGAATGTCATTTAAAGAAAAGATTTTGCCTACAAAAAAAAAAAAAAATAGTTATATATTCATATATTTGAAAAGAGTGTACATATACTGACATATATTTCATAAGAAAAGTGTTTTTTACTAAGTCTACAAATATATCACTGATCACACAAAAGAAAACGTACTTTTGCAATGTCCTCAAATAGGTCTTTAAAATGAGAAGCTCTTTCTTTACTACACCATTTACTTCCATGATGAGCACATTCTATCCAGAACCGAAATTCATCTGTTGGTATAAGTATAGCTGCAAATAATAATGGAAAATGTTTAAACATGAAATACATGAATGGTCACAAAACATTTTCAGTAAGAACATACTTTCTAAAGCAAATTTTTACTATATGGTTATGTAATTATCCTTCAACTTCTGACTCTGACTAGATGGAGTATCAAGTTCACACCAAGAGACCAGACTTGATCATCACTAATTCCAATCTACTCACCACAACCTGTTGTATTTCACACTCTGCAGTCACTGGGATAATGAAGACTGAAAACTCAACCTGTAAATAAATTATTTATTCCTAATTTAACATTAACTATAAAAGACGTAACTGCAAAACAAACCTCGCACATCATCTTCACTGGATTTTGTTCCTGTGTAATTAGGATCTGATCTTCTGAGAACTGTACTCAAGCCTACTTCAAGCTCGCTTAAAAGTTTCTGGAGTTTGGGATCAAATGTTTCACTCCATCTCTCATCCTGCAATGAAAACGTCAAAAATTGTGACTCACGTGATAGAACAATTACTATTTTCCTTCCATTAACCTTAAAAAAAAAATTACTCAGATTCATAGCAGTAACCAACCACATGGCGGGATAATGTAATAATTTATTTTTCTTAAAGTCAAGGAAAAGCACCTCATTCTTTTCACTTAGCAATTCAGAATAATACTGTAAACATCTTTTAATCACAAAATCAAAAGTCAGTTGTTGGATTTATAAAGGCACTCTGAAAATGTGTTGTTAATGAATTCTCAAGTTAAATTTGGAATCTATTTCTATAGTAGAATCTGTAAATTCCTAGAATAAAATATTAGAAGTTATTGTGTTTTTCTAAAATTATTTTATTAATGTTATGACACACAAGAAATTGAAAAATAATTAAATGTTTTAATTCAGCTTACGAAATACAGCTATGGTCATTGTTTTTGACAAAAAAATCCACAAAGGAAATATATTCTTTAATGAAACAGGAGGAAAAGCTTCAGAACATTTAAAAAAAGCAAAACTATGAAAAATGCAGATGTACAAATTAATCTAGAGTCTAGCACACCTATCTATCACATATTATAGAATTAACGTTTGCATGAGACAGACCTATGCATTTCATATAAAATATAAGAATATCTAAACAAAAAAAAAGGGCACAAGACCAGAATTAGTGGGGGAAAGGAGGTAAGGAGCTGTTGTCTTCGTTAACCACCACTGCCCAAGTGTATTCCACATTTGTAGTCAGGCATATGTATGACCAGAATCCTTACCTTCTTTAACTTAGAAATTAGAACTATCATCCATCATCATTTATTTTTAAAACATAAAATATTCATCTCAGAATAGTTAACGCCCTATGGAATTTCAATGTTTCAATATAAATCTACAGAACATTTAAACTGGTATATTGCTCACCTTCAGTAATACTGGTGCAAAAACTTGTCGTACAGCTTGATAAAGGGTGTTAATTGGTGAATCTAGCATAGATGACACAAGAATATTACTATGAAGATTATCTTCTGTAATTACATCAGGTCGCAGCTTAAAGAACACCAACACATTATTCTTTGAAGCAGTAGCTTCAATCTGTAATAATCAAGACGACAGGATTAGTTTAGAAAATGACATTGACCGTATATTATACCAAATTACATACACCACTTACACAAATGATTTACATCAAGAAAGAACTTGAATTCCAACATCAAATACATAATGCCTTTTTCATTCTAAAATATCTGTAAATACCATAACTACTTACACTATTCTGATTTTGGAAACTCTACTTACCACTTTCTGCGGACAAACCAGACACTTCGCCTTGTGCCTAGAGAAAACTAAGCACGAAGTCTATCTTTTTTATTGCGTTTTTACGCTACATAACTTTGGGAATATTTTTCTAAATATTCAGTATTGTTCTCTTGGGTCTGTAAACATACAACTCTACTGCAATTCATAGATTTCTCAAGGACAGAGAAAGGCATGCTCGTTCATCAGTAAAATCAAAAGTGGTAACATGACTTGTTCCCCTCACAGTCCAACTTATGGGTAAAGTTCCAAAAATTGCCATAAAATTATTGAAGGTATTTGTGGCTGAGGAGAATTCATAAAACAGGAGAACATTATTAAACATTTGATAGAACAATAGCAAAAAGATACACTAGCTGAAATCCCACATTCTGTGCAATTGTAAACATCCATGAACTTTTTCTCTGTTAAAAGAAACAAAGGGCTAGTAAGAATAGCTTCCAATTTTAGTGGACAGTATCAGTTTTACTTTCTTATCAAGTCTTTAGCCCAACACCTACAGACATCGTTTCACTGAGACAGCAGGTATACATTATAGCCCTGATATGCATCTGATCTTCCACAGCTGCTGACAGTGGCTTTGTATATTAGACAGTACCCCAAAAACTGGCACATGTAAATGTTCATTCTCGCATGAATACAGCATGCACTAGACTTCACAGGCTACACAGACGATTACACCAGGAGACATGTAAGTTACTGATCCACGCAGCAGTTCACATGTTAACGACTCATATACTTCACTGCAGAAAAAAACTGTCACTGACATAACAGACACCACGTCGCAGGTCTCACAGCAGAATGCTGGGACACGTCAAGACCCGCGGTTCGCCTGTACACTCTATGTGGCAGGCACCACACCGTGTCCTGATCACATGGTGACATTCCCTGCGCATCCCACCCCACGGGATCACTCAGATGAGTCACTCACTCAACACAAACACTCAGAGCAGGACATTTCACACAATGAACTTCAGATTTACTCACAGCTGGACACATCAATCTGCAAAATGCATCATCTGGACAAACACCCACCTTGGGACTTGTCAAATATCAGCCAATGTGCCACATATTGGGCCAAGTTTCCTGCATGGACATTGGCAATGCAACCCTTCCAGCCACCTGCATGCACCCTTGCCCAGGAACAACCCATCCACCAGCCTCTACCTGGCATTTGCAGCAACATAACATGCCATTCTCCAGGCTGCACCACGTTCACACAGCGACAATATACAGCACACTAAAACTACATATCAGCAAGGGCACCGTCCACTAACAAATGTATCACACAGCTGACCATATGGTCTTCACAGACTCTCGGGCCAGTAATTTAACCAGCAGACACTAAGACCAGCACAGATATTTGCAGTAGGAAGATGTCTCCCAAGTCAGACACCAGCCTTTTATGTCCACTAAACCTGGGCTGGACCCCAGGCTCTGCATCCCCACCCGCACACCGGGATGCGGCGGTCACGCTGGATCCACAGGTGCCCGCACGCACCCGGCCGTACGCTGCCGTACCTTGTTGGACGCGGTGAGCTGGGTGCCCGAGCGCTGCACAACGAGGAGGAACTCGTTGCCGTCGTCGAGGAAGTTGCTCAGCTCCGGGCGGGAATGGAGCCCCGCGGCCGGGGCAGCGGGACCCGCAGCTGGATCCAGCCCGAAGTAGTTCGCAGCCGTGGCTGAAATAAAGCGCTTCCTCTTGTCTCCCTCCCCGGCCATGCTGGCAGGACGCACCCCCGCCAGGCGGGATCAGGGCGGGGGTGGATCCAGAACCCCACGGGAGAGCATGGAGGGCTGACGGGAGGAGACCCGAAGGGCGGGCGGCGGGAACGACGGCGGCTCACGCTGGCGTACGGGGCGAGGCCCGAGGCCTCCTGGCGTCCCCGCGTTGACAGGACCCGTCACTATGGTGACTGAAAATGGCGGCCCCGGCGCCCTCGCGAGTGTGGTCCGGGTGGCGACGAGCAAGCGCTGCGCCGCCGCCGGCGGGGGGAAAGGCAGCGGCCGACGCGCTCGGCAATCGGCTGGCACGCCGGGCTGCGCGAGGCGGGCGGGGCGGTGTTGGGCGGTGCCCTGGCGGCGCGCGCCCTCGGCAGGCCGCCCCGGGGGAGGCGCGTGCTGCTCCCGGCGCGGCAGCAGCTCCGTGCGGTGCCCGGTGGCCGCCCGGGGCTCCGGCGGCGTACCGCCCCGCTGCGTGGCTTTCCTCTTGGAGTAGTCGAAGCATCTCTTCTGCCACCGGCCGCATTACGATGTCACGGGCACCGCGGTACTTAGGGGGCTTCCCTATTCTCCCCCCTGTCCCCCCCGCTCCGTTACCGATCAGTTTCCGCTAGCGAACCAGCGGTTCCCGGGCTTGCGCTGCTTCGGTGCCGCAAGGCGGAGCGGGACGGCTGCACTGGCTGCAGGCCCGGCCCCAGGAGGCGGTGGGCGAGCGCTGAGGGCGTGCAGACACCGGCCAGCAGCAGCAGGGAGCCGCGGGGGAACGCGGTCCCGCCTCAGAGACACCCCCCCCTCAGCCCCCGGCTTCCAGCGCAGAGGCTGCCTGTGTGGGACAGCTGGCGACGGGCCGTGGGCGCGCGGTAGCGATGTCAACATCTGGCACCGTAGAATAAATCTGAATCGCGATACATTGCGATCGCGGTTATGCGTCACGCCAGCATCCCTGCGGCGGGCCGGCGGGAGCGCGCCCTGGTTTGCACTGGTTTCCCTGGTCAGCGCGGGGTTTAGTTACGGTCTACTCGCCCAGCGCTTGCCGCCGCTCCCCGCCGCTCCTTCAAACCGAGAGGGTCCTTACGGCGAGCAAACACCACCCCCGCCCAGCAGCTCCTCTCGAACGCGGCGCACCGCCGCCCACCGCAGGCAGCAGGCCCGGCCTCACGCCCTCCCCCAGCGCTGCCGCCCGCTCCGCGCTGCCGCCGCCGCGCTGCCCGCGGGACACGGCCCGGCGCTCCCCCCCGAGTGCCGGGCGGGCGCGCAGGCACCGGTAACGGAGGGGTCACGCTGCCCCGTTTTATTTCACTGTGCACACGTCCTGTAACGGCCACACACGCCCTGCTCTGCGTGCTCGCGCTCCCCCCGCCGCCACTAGCCGCCCGTACAGCCATCCGCTCAAGCGAGCCGCCCCGCCGCCCGGTACACGCACCGGCTCCCGGCCGGGCGGAGGGGCTGTGAGGCACGTGGGTGGGGTCGAGGGCGGCGCGGTACCGCACAGAGGAGGGGCGTGAGCCTGGCTCAGCCCACTCGGAGGCGAGACCCCGGCAGCGGCCCCGCCCTGGCGGCGCTGTCACTTCCTGCTCCGCTGTGTCTATGTCCGGGTCGCTCGCTGTTCCCTGAGCAGCCGCTACCGCCCGATTCCCCGCTCCCGCCCCGGGCGCGATACCCGCTTCTGAGACCGGTGGGGCGGCGGGGCTCGGCGGGGGTGGGGAGGAGCAGGGCGGGCCGGGGCTTCTCTCGTCTCCTCACCGCTGGTCTTGGGAGGCGGCGGCGGCCGGGTGGCGGTGAGCCCGGGGGGGCCCTCGGCTGCGGGCCCCGGCAGCGGAGCGGCCCCCACCCCGAGGCAGGACGATGCCGGTGAAGAAGAAGAGGAAGTCCTCGGGGTCGGCGGCTGCAGCGGCGGACGAAACCGCCCTCAAGAAATGTAAACTCGGCAGGTACCGTCTGGTGGCGCGGCGCCGCCCGGGGGTAGCGGCGTGCGGGGCGGGCCGGGCTCGGCTCGGCTCGCGGCGGCTCTGGCCGCCTGTCACGTTCCGGGCGAGCGGCCGCGGGGCCGGGCCGCTCCTCCGCGGGCGGAGGCCTGTGGCGGCCCCGGCCGTGGGGTGGCTCCGCTCCGCACCGCGTGCCCCCGGGCTGCGGCGGCCCTTTGTGCGGCGGCTGCGGGGCCCGGGGTGCCTGGGGCTGGGGTCTGCACCGGGGGCGGTGGGCACGGTGAGGTGGTGTGGGGCACGGCCGGCTCCGCGCAGTGCCTCGGTGGTGCTGGGGGGCCTGTGTGTGGCCGCTGGTCACGTCCCGCTGGCCGGGTGTGCTGGTGCGGGGCGGTCGCCGTGCGAGTTGCAGCGTCTGCGTTTGGTTTGTTCACACTCAGGGGAGAAGCGCTACGGAACCGCTCCCGTTCCCTGCTGGTTTTGCCTTTCACTGTACCAGTAGGGCCAGTTCCAGCATGTGTCCCCATATTCATTCTGACCTTTTGCCTGGGGTAGGCAGCTCTCCTCATTTTAAGGTTGCCCATGCTCAGAGTGTCTACGTTAAATCGCCTCTCCTTTTTTTTGCAGTGAGATGGAAGGAGAGGTCAGCACACTCCAAAACAAAATCAGGAAAGGTTATTCTAATAAATACAGGAGTCTAAAGGATCTTGTTCATTAACTACCATAAAAACACCACTTATGCTGTGATACCTGAAAATTACCATTAGAATGAGGAACCATTAGTATGGTGTAGCAGGAGCTTCCAGTGTGGGTTCCCTGAAGTAGCTGTGTGCCTTCTTCATCTCTTTGAACTTGTTAAGTATGTCAGTAAACCAGTAGTTACGACAAAGGTCCTGAGGACATAAGAATACAAAGGACTTACGAAATCGACGCTACGGGAATGGCTATTGCAAGAAACTGTGGCATATGACCTTTCTCATAGGTTGACCAAGCTCGACCTTAGAAGTACCCAAGAAGGCTTTTATTTTGTTATGAGTGTTCATGTTGGATAACTGTTCCACAGCTCATTTTCTGCAGTCATTAGTGATCTTTTAGTTTCAGTCTAAATTTATTCATAGCCAGTTAGTAACCGTTCTTGTGCCTGTATTATACTTTATGTAACACTCTTCCCTCATAGTTCTGCCTCATAGTGTATTTGGAGTGAGCACTTGTGTTTTCTCATACTTTATTTTCTTAAATTAAACAAGCTAAATTCTTCTGGTTTGTAATACCGATTTTTAGTTTTCGTGCTCATCATAGCTCTTCTCTGCATCTGTTCCAGTTTCAGTTCATCTTTCTTCAACCCTTCTGACCAAAATTTTATGATTTTAATTTCTTTTACTTTGAAAAAACATCTTTTGAAAGCTCTTTAAAAAAAAAAAATCTGCAGGAAGCTAGCAGTTGCTGGGCAAAAACTACAATGTAAATGAGAGTTTATACTAGCTGATCACAAAATGTAAGATACACGAATATTTTTGACGTAGCATTCTTATATAGCAATATATTGGTAATATTCTTTAATAAAACCAGTGATTACAAATGGATGTATGTTAAACTGGATAGAACCAACAAGCAATAGCGTACTGTATGGATCTGGTTCTTTCTGGTGACTTGTGTTTTTAATGGCAGCTCAATGGATGTTTGTCTGTAGTATATCTTTAATTCTAGCTTTCAGCACATAAGGCTTCATCTTGGAGAGCGTTGCTTTCTTTTCCAGTGAAGCTTAAAGCCATACATGGGAGATAAATTTGTTCGCCACCTCTCAGAATTGAACTATTGTTTTCCTGCTTGATGTTTTCATTTTAAAATTGCCATGTAGGAGCTGCATAATTTTAAATCCTCTCATACGATTAACTTTCACCTCATTCTTAGAAGTAATCTTAGCTTGTTCTAAAAGTCTGTAACTTGTATTTGGGAGGAGTGTGCATTGAAAAGGTGCTGCAACCCCTTATTGACTAAAGATGCTTTCATGTGGTCAGTGTTCTTACTAGAAGGAATCAGTTATTCTATGTACTCTTTTAAAGAATGGGAAATTATGAGAATTCCCTTCCTAGGCAAACTGGGTTGTATGTTGCATAATGAAGACAACGTAGGGGGGAAGTTGTGTGTGCTGAGCAGTTTTAGTCTTACCATAGATTGCATATTACTATTGTGGTATGTGTACCAAATGTCTATAAAATTTATGGATATTTAGTTAGATCTTTAATGTAAACAAATTGACTGAGTTATCTTCCCAAATGTGGATGCTTAACTATAAATAGCCTGACTTTTAAATATGTCAAACTCTGCAGCTCCTGTTGACCTAAATGGGATCTGTGCATATTCAGCACTCTTGAAGATCATGCTGCTTATTAGACACCTAACTTTAAATGCCTGTATGTATAAATATAAGTAGATAATAAGGCATTTGAATTACTGAGTAGTGATAGTTTGACCATCTGTGTGTGGGTTTTTTGGTTTAATATCTACAAGATAACAGTACTTGTGCATTTCAGAAAAAGTAATAGTTGCAATAAATTGGGTTATGAGAGGGCTGTATTTCAAGGTAATTTTGTGTTCCAACAAGTGTTGAAATAGGATGACAGACAGTTGCCCTTTAACAAATTCAGCTTAATGTCTATGTATATTGACTTAGTGAAACAGTTTAAATAGTTTGAACTAAAAATAAACAATTTGTAATTTAATTTTAAATTATTTCCCTTTTCTCATGTTAAAATAACACTTATCCTTGTGTTTCTATAAGCTATTGCAGATCACAAGCCTCTGGTAGAGTAATAAGTGGAGAGGAACATTTTTCAAGCAAAAAGTGCCTGGCTTGGTTTTATGAATATGCAGGTAATATGCAATGGATTCATATTTAAAACTGTATGGTTTTGTTTAAAACAAACTAATACATCAAATGTTATTTGCATTTTGCTTTTTTTATGCTGATGTAGACATAAAAAATATGTCTCTATTCTCTTCCTTATAACATGCACTTGAATTAGTATAGCTTTTACTCTGGCATTTTCAGTATTTCTTCTTTTTGACTTTTTCTTCTTTATTTCATGCTTTATAACTTAGCAAGGTATTCGTTAAAATGAATTAATTGATGTTGGACTATACAGTGTTGAACCAGGATGTACTGAGTGATTCTATGTCTTGATTTGAAATGGACAAGTAGAAGTTAGGACATTGGGAGATAGTTTAGATAGAAGTTTGTATGTATCTAACTAGATCTTGTTTATAATCAAATTGGAAGGATAAGGAAATAGCTCATGATTTAAGCCTCTTGGTTTTCAATTTTACAAAATGAAATAATAGATGCTTATACTGTTTTTCCTATCTGAGAATCTGTCCTAACGTTTTTGATATTCTAAATAACAAATGTTTCATTCAAAAGTGTTAGAAGTAGCCTTTTTCAAATAAATCAGAATTGCTATCCAAGTAATAGTTGCTTTCAGTGAATATGCAGTATATTTTGAAGAATTTATTAGACTATTACTGCCATTTATTTACCAATTATATGGTTAGAAGTTCAGGATCTGTAAACTGTTAATAATTTCTTTTCTCGTCTAGTTACTACTTGAAGTCCATCGTAACTAGTTGGTGATCAAAATTCATTAATGGCCAGTTTTCAGTATGAAATGAGCCCATGATTTATCTGCCAGCCAATTGGTTTGAGTATATTTATCAGAACTGATATTCGTTGCAGTCTTTCCACAGGAAGGAACTACTCCTGGTTCTAGTAATCTGCTTTCTAATTTAGGTTTGAGGCATAGTCTTTTGGAGTAAAGAGTCTTTTCTGAGGAAAATAATAATTCTCAGTTAATTTTCTTCTGATTAATGCTCCTGCACATACTTTTAACTTTAAGGCCTGTAAATTTTCTTTTTGTTGTTGAGTGAAGAACTGAGTATAGGAGGTTGTACTTTGTTAGTTAACCAGTAATCAAAATATGACACGTTTCCAGCATAAAATAGAATTCACACACACACACACACGAGTTGTAGATATGATTTCTGGGCCAAAAACACTGATTCAAGTTTATATTTGTCATTACCAGTTAAGCCATGTATGTGTTTCTCTTCATCACTTAGACTTGCAATTTTTTTGACACATTCTATGTAAGGGCTTCTCAAAACCAGATGGTAGTGTTTTGGCTTGCTTACATAGGTGAAATGTTCTTTGCAACATTTTTCAAGAGGTAGGGGTTCATGATCTTAAATGCTAGTTGCATTTTTTTTTTCCTGTAAAAGTAGCCATTCTCAATAGTTTTTATTGACTGTTCTTATCTCACAGTGAGGAATTATTCAAAGTACATTATACAAACTCTTAAAAAGAATTCTGCTTACGGTAATAGCAGCAGATATAGATGAAATGGAGACAAGTATCATCAAGGGGAAAACCAAAAAGGACTGTTCTACATATAAATAGCAAAATTTGCCAAGAAATCATAAAATGGCTTATTGTTTTGGAAGATAAAGCCTTTACCTTTTACACGGGTTCATACTCACTAAAACAATATTAACATAGTTATCCAAGGACACATCAAAATAGCATGTCAACAGACCTTCTGATAATATTTCGTTGCCCAGTAGGAGTCATTTTTGGAACAGGCTTAGCAGAAATAACTGAAACCAGAGAGAGATTCGGAAAAACAAAGCTTTGTAGAGTGTGTCTGTATGTGCTCTTTAAATACACTATTTTGCTGCTTTTTACAGGCTTTCTTTGTGTTAAATGGAAAAGTGACAGCGTAACACTAACTGTTGTGGTCCTACTCAAGTTATTTTCATTGCAGTCACAAACCTTTTTCTGCTTTGTACATGGCTGACACGCTTAGCATTTTTCTGATTTATTGTTATCACTCTCCTTATACTACTCAACATCATAAAACTAACCTTACATTATTGAAAGATTTATCCTCTTCTGTGTTAGTGCAAACCCATAATGTTAACACCATTGAAAGACCAATATCTATAATAGTTGCTCAGACAGAATTATTTTTTTTATTGTTGATAAAATAAATCTTTGAAGAACGTTATTCATAGAGTAGCTTCAGCACAGAGTAGCGGTACCCAAGTTGTCCTAAAAACAGTTGACTGCCGCAGTTATTGGAGTTGAGCTGTGTCAATGGGAATCTCAGGGGAGTCTTTTGAAAACTCGCATACAAAAGCTAAAATAGTTTGTATGCTGTTGTGGGGAGGTAGTGCACAACATGAAAGTTCTGTTTTAGTTTTGCTTTTAGTTCATAGTGTTACTTCACATGGAATATATATGTCTCCACACTGCAGCTGGTAGAAAGGTTCTAGCATAAAAGCTACTTAATAGTGTAATTCAGTGTTTTTAAAGATAGCTTGTATGCAGTATACTCTTAATTATTGTTGCGTGTAACCCCTGTGAGCAGTGAATGTTACTTAGATTTCAATCTGGTTTCTTTTTGAAGGTCCCGATGAAGTTTTGGGGCCTGAAGGAATGGAAAAGTTCTGTGAAGACATCGGTGTTGAGCCTGAAAATGTAGGTTTCTTGCACAATACTAATAGCACTTTAGAAGGGGGTATTGGATAAGATTAAGTTCTGTGTAAAACTCTTAAATTCAGTAAACAAAGAGTTGTTTATCTTCCTGCTTTTAGGAACTGTTCTAAGATATTTCAGCTGAACACATCAATTATGCATGGCTGGTGTGTGAGGTTTTTTTTGTTTGTTTTATTATAGTAATACTTCATTTTCAGAAATTGAAATTAAGGGAAAGATTGCACATAGCTGAATTATTAAGTGATAACAAATATAAAGTGCAAGCATGTACAACAACTGCTAGAATGCTTGAATGCTTAGTTTTCTTCTTGGACATGTAGAAATCAGCCTTTTTATATACTGACTCCTTTTTCTCCCCTTGTTTTCCACCACCCCCCCCCCCCTCTAGATTATTATGTTAGTTTTAGCCTGGAAACTAGAGGCTGAAAGCATGGGATTTTTCACCAAGGAAGAATGGTTAAAAGGAATGACCTCATTACAGTAAGAGTGTTTTTACATATATAATAGCATGTTCTAACTTTATGTTTGTACCAGTAGCTTTATTGTTCTTGCCCTCAGTTTCTTATGCATTGGCAATAAGACACAGAAACTCTTGCTTTTAGGTCTGGATTCAGTCAACAACTGGAAGTAGCTGCTCTTTTGTTCATCAAGTAATCTGATGAGTTCACTCAAATGATAAAGTTTTGTCTAACCTTAATAAGTCAGGTTTTGGTGGCTTCTTTTTCTTACAAAAAATACTTTAAAATGTCATTCTAGTTAGCAGACACAAATAAGTAAATCTGCAGATACCCATAAGCATATGTCAGCACTGGTATTCTAGAAAGTTTTTACTGATTTCTAAGCTTTATAGATGAGGACTGCATGGATAATAATTTTGGTTGTTAGTGTTATTTATTAGATGCAGGTCAGATGCCATGCTTAATGCTTAGGTTAAATAACACTTTGTCATAGAATCATAGAATGGTTTGGCTTGGAAGGGACCTTAAAGATCATCTAGTTCCAACCCCCCTGCCATGGGCAGGGACACCTTTCCACTAGCCCAGGTTGCTCAAAGCCCCATCCAACCTGGCCTTGAACACTGCCAGGAAAGGGGCATCAAATTATAAACTTCTCAATCCTTCCATTTGTGAACATTTTTGGTGAGATAATGCTCTGACTAAAGAGGTGGTTTCTTTCGTGAAACTAATCAGCTTTTTGTGAGGCTTAGTTCAGTTGTCATTTGTTTGTTCTTCATGGAACTACTTACGGTACATTAATGTTTTAGGGGTGACTTTTTATGACACTGCATTTGGTATTAAAAATGTCAGGGAGCTACTGTTGCAGCTACGGCATAGTGGGAAAGAGGGGCTCATTTGACCCTTGGAGTTGACACAGTTGCCTCATCAGTTGTGAATTGGTTTGGGAAATTGTGTTGGGCAGATACCCTCTGGTTATTCAGGACTATGGAGTAAGTGATTCTGGACTGACTCTTGTACAAATCTTACTTGATTTGGGAACAGGCTTCCGATAGACACCTTGATTGTTTTGTGACTGTCAGAAGCTCTTACATTTAGTAAGAGCTAGAATGATTAAATTGCCTGAAATTCAGGATGACAGAGATTAAATTCTGGGTGCGTAAAGTTTTAGATGCAGTGAATGGGTATAATTTGGTCACTTCTCTGAAGTACTTAATTTTTATGCCCAAATGGAACCTCTCAAGGGTTAGCCAGTCTAGCAGAATGCAAGCACAAAGATGTATGAAATCAGGCACCTCTTCAGAGCCAATATTACAGACTTTGTTTCTAATAGTCTGCTGTGATTAGGAATCTTCTTGTTCTTTTAAGAACAGAGCTGGTCATGCTGTAGGCTAAATGTGTTTAAGACAGAAAATACAGTACTTCTGTGCATTTTTATATAAACAGACTTGTGATTGGATCACTTACCTAAGCCTAAACCAGTTAACCTGTATGTTTTTCTTCCCATGGGCGTGCTCTAATAGCAGGCTGTAGACTAAGCAGCTGGATGAAGCAGTGACACTCACGTAAAGGAATTCAAGATTTGTTGGCTTAAAAGGAGAATACAAATCTATAGACTTGTGATGTTTGTGCTTACTGGGAAGGGAGGATCATATTATGGGATTCCATCTGGAATGGGGGAATCTAGCTTCTCTTGAAAGGTTTGAATGAAGTCTTGAAAGAGAAGGATTTTATGCTCTTAAACAATAGAGTATTATTACATTCTTGCACAGCGTTTTGTTTTTTTTTTTAAATTTTTGCATGAAGAAATTACATTGAAATTCATCAAAAGCCCAGAGTGTATTCTAAGTCAGAGTTATGTTACAGAATCCTTAGTTCAAAATATGTGAAATATCACATAAGTTAATAGTATGAACAGTGTTGGCTGGAATTCGGCTCCATAGGAAGACACCTAAATGTGTGGTTTATATGCAAGAGCTGGATTTCTTAAACTCTTACTGCAGTCTTTGGAGATGTAGTCAATGTAGTGGAGCCTAGGGAGGTACTCAGTTTGCCCTGAGACCTAGTGACTGGTAACCTGAATTGCCCTTATGGGTTGGTTGGCTAGACCTCTATGAACGGCAACACCTAAAGCTTAGACACCTAAATCTAATCTGTGGTTAGATGCCAACATTTGGGTGCCTGAATCGTGAAGTGACATTCTTTTTGTGTGTGGTTTTGTGATATGCTGATGAAGTTAGTTCCGTAGAGAGGAGGAGAAAAATAAATATGTGATAAGGTATACACTGTCAAAATTAGGGTGGGTCAAGCACTAAGTAGCAGCTTATGAGACTTGAACAACTTAAGCTGCGAAAGTGAGATTTCTAGTATATCGTGTTGGTAGGGTGAATTCTGCCCTATGTGTATGTGTGTGTGTGTATATATGAAAGCTGGGTGCCTGAATCTAAAATAATCACCTGAAGCTCTTTTCGTAGTCAGCAGACAGAAACAAGTACCTCTGGGCGATTTATTTCAGCTATTTTAAACACCTCCTTAGGATGAAATTAATAGACCTCAGGAAGTGATTGTTTAATGACATTTGCTTTAAAGCCATTGGAGGGTGAATAAGTTAAGAGTTGAGCATTTAACTTTATCTATCTGAGGTAAAGGAGAAGCATACTCATGTATTTGTCAATTCTAAGCTTTACAGACAAAAAAATCTAGGTACAAAATGAAGATGATGGAAAAAGGATTACAATTCATGATTTTATTGAACTCCACAGAAGTCATTGTTTGAACTAGGTAAATACAAAGAATTTCATGTGTAAGGAAGTGAGGTGTAAGCAGCTGTATTGTCTGAGTACTTCCCTCTGGCTATTTTTTTTTAACCTTAGAATTTAAGCCAAATTTTACATTAAAGTTGAGCTTTTGAAAATGAGTGGCCAGCTAAAGGCAAGAGAGACAAATTAGATTCCAGCTGAGGGAAAGATAAGGTCATGATTTCGTATTTTTAGGTACAAGAGAAGCCACATGAGAGAGGGGTGGGGGTAGGAAAGTCAGGTTTGTAACTTCTTGCTGTTTGTAGAATTATTAGTAACAGCTTATTTGGGTTTTTTTTAATGATAGCCTAATATCTGCTTTTCCGATGAGCTTTTTGCTGCTATTGTCTTTCTTTTTGTTAATGCTTGTGAGGCTAATACAAAGCATAGCGTAAAAGACTTTTTTCTGCCAGTATAACATTCAATGCGTAATGAAATCTAAACAATTCCTGGTCTCCAGACCTGTAAGGCAATTGATATAGTGAAACTATAGCATTGTTGGGGCACAGAAAAGATGTCCCTTTGCTCCCTTAAGCCGTCACCTCCTTGGACCTCTATATGCTCCAGTTATAACATGGAACCTAAATTTCAGAAGATCCTATTTCAGTGCTTGAAGAGAGTGGATGGGCTAGATGGATATCATTTCCTTTTGTCCATCTGGAGGGCTGGGTGATGGCAGGGGAACTCTTTTGTAGATTAAGAGACCTTCAAACTACTTTATATACCGCCATTAAATGCTTTTTGTTTAATATTTATATACATCTTAATAATTTTTCTTTTTAGTAGAAGACAAGCATGTGTGAATAATTATGAAATACCAAACACTGGAATATCTGAGTAAGAGTTATTGAATCGTCACTCTGTCCATGTTAGTTATGCCTCAGATGAACTCTCCAACTCAATAGAAATCAAAGTAGGACTTTTTTTGTGGTGCTAATTTAAATTTTGATATAAAATGATATAGGGTTGTGAAGTGAATGTAGTAAGCTAATGTCTAGTTTTGTTGATCTTGAGGTAACCTTATTTAATGCTATCTTTCAGTAAAGGCAGTTTAAGAAATCACATATTTTTCTAGTCTCTGTACAGGAGTTTGGTGTTAATTCACTTGTGCTAACTAGAAGGTTGTTCTGACTAAAAAAAAGATAAAATACTGTTAGAAAGATTATTCTAAGTATGGGTGATGTCAGTCATCTTGTTTATGGTGCAGCCACACAAGCAGCTGTATCTCTATAAAAGAGGAGTTTTGACAGCTCCTTACCTCACTAGTGTGAAGAAAATCAGTGGCCAGGTGTGGAAATGCCATAAATGGCTTTAACAGAGGTATGTTCATGCATCAGGCTTAAGACAGTGGTGCCTGTCTGTTTGATTTTAAATAGCATGACAATAGCTCAGGAGTCCTAAGGCTTAGTAATTGCACGCTTTCATACCAACTTTTTCAAGAGAATCACTTCTGCATTAAAATACATATAGCCAATAGTACAGTAGACAGTAATAGGAATTTTACTTTGTACTTATAAATTTATGATTATTTGAACAATCTTAACAAAATGTTTTGTAAGAAATTTAAACATACTGAAATTTGTGTTTATCCATGGTATGGTAAATAATCTCAGTCAAATTAATGTGTGGTAACCCCACTTTAAGTAGTTCATACATGTCATTAGTACGCTAACAACATGAGCATTTAGTTAGGTGTTACATAGGTAGATTTGTCCTCAAATGTAGAGGACAATATTATTGCAGTATGAAGGTTTGAACATAGAAAGAGATACAAATGTAAAACGAGTAAAAGCAGAGCATAGTACTGCTTTAAGGGTTAAAGTATAGAAGATGTAGACCAAATAGATGGCTGAAGACAAGAAAAGTGATTTTTATCTTTAGTTAAATTTACCAAAGCTTTTTTAACAAGACTTCTTTCCAACTTAATGCATGGTTCACTGCAAAATGCATTAGTTCTTGTTGTCTGAATATGCAGCCTAATTAGCTAATAGTTTTGTTTCTTTAGCACTGATCTTGGGTGGGACCCTGCTGCTTTAGGTAGCTGCTGCTAGAGCCAAGAAATAACAAAAGGCTCCATCAGCTGCTCCATCAGTTTCTCTTGTTGCAGCAGTTCTGAGAAGGGCAGACAGACAGAGGTGCACGCACAGGCTGGCAGACCTGAGGAACCAGAGGTATCGGTGGTGGGCAAAGTACAGCATCATCTCAGCAGCCTGCTGCGGTGCTCCCCAAGGGCCCTTGCTCTGGGCTGCTGTGACAAGTCCGTAAGGAGCTGTTAAAGATGCAGATGTATTCTCTGAGAGGCAGGCTGCCAGAAGTGGGGACACTTTACCAAAGGAAGTATTTATGTACATCTGCATTTCTGAAAGTATTGCTTCTGTCAGGGAGGATACAGGGCAAGGTGGATTTTTTTTTTTTTTTTTTTTTTAAAAATCGTGGCAGCTGTTATTTTATACCAAAAAAAATGTGATATAACAACTGTTCTTTTGAGTGAGTCTTTCCTGGAGGATTAGAATGTGTAAATTACATTCTACTCTGCCACTGTTGTGAATCTAACCCATTTTATATTTGAAAACAAAAGTCCTTGCTAAGCGAAATATGCGGAGATCACAGAATCACAGAATCACAGAATGTTAGGGATTGGAAGGGACCTCGAAGGATCATCTAGTCCAATCCCCCTGCCGGAGCAGGATTGCATAGACCATATCACACGGGAACGCGTCCAGGCGGGTTTTGAATGTCTCCAGAGAAGGACGCTCCACAACCTCTCTGGGCAGCCTGTTCCAGTGTTCAGTCACCCTCACCGTAAAGAAGTTTTTCCTGATATTTATGTGGAACCTCCTGTGTTCCAGCTTGCACCCATTGCCCCTTGTCCTGTCAAGGGATGTCACTGAGAAGAGCCTGGCTCCATCCTCATGACACTCGCCCTTTACATATTGATAAACATTAATGAGGTCACCCCTCAGTCTCCTCTTCTCTAAGCTAAAGAGACCCAGCTCCCTCAGCCTCTCCTCATAAGGGAGATGTTCCACTCCCTTAATCATCTTCGTGGCTCTGCGCTGGACTCTCTCTAGCAGTTCCCTGTCCTTCTTGAACTGAGGGGCCCAGAACTGGACACAATATTCCAGATGCGGCCTCACCAGGGCAGAGTAGAGGGGGAGGAGAACCTCTCTTGACCTGCTAACCACACCCCTTCTAATCCACCCCAGGATGCCATTGGCCTTCTTGGCCACAAGGGCACACTGCTGGCTCATGGTCATCCTGCTGTCCACTAGGACCCCCAGGTCCCTTTCCCCTACGCTGGTCTCCAACAGGTCTGTCCCCAACTTGTACTGGTACATGGGGTTGTTCTTGCCCAGATGCAGGACTCTACACTTGCCCTTGTTATATTTCATTAAATTTCTCCCCGCCCAACTCTCCAGCCTGTCCAGGTCTCTCTGAATGGCTGCGCAGCCTTCCGTTGTGTCAGCCACTCCTCCCAGTTTGGTGTCATCAGCGAACTTGCTGACAGTGCACTCTATTCCCTCATCCAAGTCATTAATGGATATATTGAATAGAACTGGTCCCAGTACCGACCCTTGAGGGACTCCGCTAGACACAGGCCTCCAACTGGACTCTGTCCCATTGACCACCACTCTCTGGCTTCTTTCCTTCAGCCAGTTCACAATCCACCTCACTACCCGATCATCCAGACCACACTTCCTCGGGAGACCGTGTCAAACGCTTTACTGAAATCGAGATAGACCACATCCACAGCTTTACCATCATCTATCCACCGGGTTACGTCCTCATAAAAGGCGATCAAGTTGGTTGAGCATGACTTCCCCTTGGTGAAGCCATGCTGAGTGCCCCTAATGATCCCCCTATCCTTGATGTGCCTAGAGACAGCACCAAGAACAAGTTGTTCCATCACCGTTCCGGGGATGGAGGTGAGGCTGACCGGTCTATAGTTACCCGGGTCCTCCTTCTTGCCCTTTTTGAAGACTGGAGTGACATTCTCTTTCCTCCAGTCCTCAGGCACCTCTCCCGTTGCCCACGACTTAGCAAAGATGATGGAGAGTGGCCTAGCAATGACTTCCGCCAGCTCCCTCAGCACCAGTGGGTGCATCCCATCAGGGCCCATGGATTTATGGACATCCAGGTTGCTTAATTGGTCCCTGACCCAGCCCTCATCTACCAAGACAGGTTCCTCCCCTATCCTGACTTCTTCTGGGGCCTCAGGGGTCCGGGGCTCCTCAGGACAACCTCCAGCAATATAGACAGAGGCAAAGAAGGCATTCAGTAACTCCGCCTTCTTTTTATCCTCTGTCTCCAGGGCCCCCACCTCATTCATCAGTGGGCCTACATTGCCTCTAGAGTTGGCTTTACCTGCAATGTATTTGAAGAAGCCCTTTCTGTTGTCCTTGACCTCTCTTGCAAGGTTTAATTCCAAGGAGGCCTTAGCTTTCCTAGTTGCCTCCCTACATCCTCTGACAACAGACTTATATTCCTCCCAAGTGGCCAGCCCCTCCTTCCATGATCTGTACACCCTCTTCTTCCACTTGAGTTTGCCCAGCAGTTCCCTGTTTAACCATGCAGGTCTCCTGCTACCCTTCCTTGACTTCCTACTTGTTGGGATGCTCTGATCTTGAGCTCGGAAGAAGCAGTCCTTGAATGCTAACCAACTATCTTGGGCCCCCTTACCTTCTAGTACCCTGTCCCATGGGATTTCCCATAGCAATTGCTTGAAAAGGCCAAAGTTGGCCCTCCTGAAGTCCAGGGTTGTGATTCTGCTAGCTATTCTGTTCCTGCCACATGAGATCCTGAACTCTACCATCTCATGGTCACTACAACCAAGGCTGCCCTCAACCTTCACCTCTTCAATCAGACCCTCCTTTTTAGTGAGGATAAGATCCAGCAGCGCTCCTCTCCTAGTTGGCTCATCCACCATTTGCATCAGAAAGTTATCATCAATGCACTGGAGGAACCTCCTGGACTGAGGATGGCTGGCTGAGTAGGCCTTCCAGCAAATATCAGGGTAGTTGAAATCCCCCATGACAACCAGGGCCTGTAATTGCGAGACTGCTCTCAGCTGCCTGGAGAAGGCCTCATCACCCTCCTCATCCTGATCCGGTGGCCTGTAATAGACACCCACAACAGTATCACCCCTGCCAGCCTGCCCCTTAATTCTCACCCACAAACTCTCAACTCGCTCCTGATCCACCCCTGGACAGAACTCAATACATTCTAGCTGCTCACTCACATAAAGAGCAACTCCACCACCTCTCCTTAGCGGCCTGTCTTTCCTGAACAGGACATAGCCCATCCATGACCACATTCCAGTCATGTGAGGCGTCCCACCAAGTCTCTGTAATTGCCACTAGATCATAGCCCCCTGACCGAACACGGATTTCCAACTCCTCCTGTTTATCCCCCATGCTGCGTGCATTGGTGTACAGGCATTTCAGGGAGCGAGCTGAGCACACCGATTTCACCCCAGGGGGATGGGAGGCCTCCTGGTCTACCTCAACACTAGAGCGTTGCCCCAGTGGTGCAAGCCCAGCTACTACCCCATCCCCCTTCGAATCTTCTTTTCTGCCAAAGGCTTATCCTGTCAACGAGTAGACCTGTACATTCTCATACAGCCTGTGAGTTTTCAGTTGAATAGCTACTGACTAATCCAGGTGAGAGGCTTATAGAGCTTGCATTTATCAGTCATAAAACACGAGTGGACTCGTACGTTTTGCAGAGTGCCTGCTCAATCCTGCCACACGTGAATATGTCGTCTTGAAGTGTGTGTTTAGGGTTTGTTTTTTTCCAAAGAGATATGGCATAAAGCCCTTATTTACAGCTGGATTTTACCGCCTTAATGCACACTGAATGCTGTTTTCTCCAAACTTTCGTAGTGATTGAAAGATAATATAGTGCTGGGTATGAATATAAATTGCCGAGTATGGCGTAAGAAGACTACTCTTTGAGAAGTAAAGCAGAGACTTTGTATTATGTTACTGATACATTTTAAAAAAAACTGCTTACAGAAGCCAGCATTCATCATTTCAGTAAGCTGCAAATGTTGAGCATGTTCTTTAAGTCACTTCCATAGTATTACTCCTGTACATCTGATGATTGCATTTGGGTGATTTTAATTTTTTATGTTTGCTGGCATTTTTTTCATTGTCCAAATGTGTTGTTTTGAACTTCTAACGTCATTTGGTTTTCTTTATTTTAAGGTGTGACTGTACAGAAAAATTACAGAGTAAATTTGACTTCTTGCGGTCACAATTGAATGACATTTCATCCTTTAAGAATATCTACAGATATGCCTTTGATTTTGCAAGGGTAAGACTACTGGAATGTTAGAGAATTTCTTATTTTAATTATTCAATGAGCTTGTACTTGAGTGGTTTTTGTGCTTTCTTTATTCAACCTTAGGATAAAGACCAGCGAAGTCTTGATATTGATACTGCGAAATCCATGTTAGCTCTTCTGCTTGGAAGAACTTGGCCACTGTTTTCAGTATTTTATCAATACCTGGAGGTACAAGTTTCCTTGACTTTCTGAATGATGGCATAGTAGTTGGGCTGTTATGTGAAAAGATTTCAGGGTTTTTTGTTGTTTGGCTCAATAATGTATCCATATTGCTCCCCTTCCCTTTCTTGATGTGCTTATGAAACAGTAATGTTCTTGTATGCATCACAGATCCTGTTCTTCCTCCCTGTGCCCCACCTCCTTCTTCTCTTATCAAAGGCAACTACAATTGTATCTTAATTAGACTATAAAGGTGAATTTAAAATTAAATAATAGAGCACCAGTAGTCTCTTCAGGTGCATCTGTCCTGAATTTCAAGTTTACTTTGTGTAGATACAGTATGTAGGTACCTTGAGCTCTGTCTATCTCTGGAAGATTTTGATCAGCTCAACTGCAAGTGATGTAGTAATGTGGACATGTGTAGGCTGTAGAGCATGCTAGGCTTGAGACTATTCCCTGGCTTTAAATGAACACTAACATTGCAAAGTAGATGTCTTTCTGGTCATACTGTCTGTGTTGTACCCTGGAGAAAAGAAGATTTTTGTAATTGTTCATTTGGGAAATATATCTGAGCTAGGTATGCCCCACTTCAGGGCAAGAAGAAAATTTACCAGTTTTTGAAGCTTGAGTGGTGACTTCCTGATTCCCTGGTATTTCTATTTTGTTCTGATCTTTCAAAAAAAACCGTTTTATGTAGTTTCAGAACTATGAAATATGTGTAGTCTTTTAAAAAATGGAAAGCCAAGGAACTAGTAGCCATTGTTACCCATTAAACTATTTGTAAGGAACTATTGAAGATAAAACAAGAAAAGTGAGAAATGAGATGCAGCAGTACCAAATGTCACTTGACATTTTAATGTTCTGAAATTATCTTCCCTAGCAATCGAAGTATAGAGTTATGAACAAGGATCAGTGGTACAATGTGCTAGAGTTCAGCAGAACTGTCCATGCAGATCTTAGCAACTATGATGAAGATGGTGCATGTAAGTATTTGTAACATGTGGCTTATTCAACTATTATTTCAGTATTTTCAATTTGCGTTAAAAAATTTCCATAACAAACAATACTGTAAGGTATAAAATATTTCTTTTCCAACAATGCATAGAAAAACTGTCCTGATAACCATCCATCTTCAAACTGCAGATATTAATTGTAGTAGTATGTCAGTGGTATGATGGTGTACTTGAGCCAACTTATATTCAGATCAGGATTTAGTGAAGCTGCTTGCTACATGAAACTATAGACTTGCAAGTAGAATTATAAACAGCAAACTCTCATTTTGTACTAATATATAATAAACTCTAGTTAAGGTAACTGTAAAGTAGCCTAGCTGCTGGCGCTTGGGGCTGAACTCTACACCTGGCTGATAGTCAATCATACTATGACTGAATTGCATTAAGCATCCTGTTTTGGTCCATGTTCTAATTATGTGCAATTTTGAAAGGTCGAGCAAGAAGGACTTAGTTGTGCTGATTTACAATATAACCTTATTTTTATGCTTTCTGTTCAGTTCAGTGCACCTGTCCGATGTCAGGAACACTTTTTTTCCATAGTTCTCTTTGGTGTTATTTCTGCACTTCTTGCCACCCTTGGACTGAAATGATTGCAGTCATCTTTGAGTCTTAATAAGTATTTGACCATAGGATTGATGTGCATGTTACCTAGACCAATAGTTTTAACCTTCATACTTTAAGCAAAGATGTTTGAAAAACATTGGCAAATATAACTCCCAAGTTTCATCCATTTGCAGGGCCTGTACTTCTGGATGAATTTGTTGAATGGCAAAAAGTTCGTCAAGCGTCATAGCAAGAATTCAAAAGAAAATGCAAATGTTTTTTGGTGCCCACCTGTACACAAACTAATGAGAAAAACAAAGGATTGCATTTTCATTCTTAAGAAAGACTTTACAGTAATTTTTTCCTTTTTTAAGGAAATATTCTTGTTACATGTGATACGGGCATTAAACCACACCTCTTCTGAGACTGAAAGTTGGAGTTCTTGTTTTGAGTCTTATGTTTATAGCATTTATTTCAGAACAATAAAGATTCAGATTTGTGACAAAGGCCTAAAAGTGAAGAATGTCCCTTGAATGTGAGCATGGTGTCTGCTTTTAAAACCAAATCTTTAAGATTATCTTTCTTAGAAGTGCCCTTTGCTATGAGTTTTTGAAGACCTTAAAAATGCTTAACTGGCACTGTTGCTTGCTGATGGTATGACTGTCTTGTGTGACAAACATTAGAAAGAATGACTGGTTTTTGGAGCCCTGAGTGGGAGTGTGCTAATTTGCATATTAAGTATTGGTCATGGGTTGTGCCACAGTTTTCAGCTCCTTGTGGAGATAAAGGCCTTAAACTCTTTATTTTTTTCCTTTTTTGTTCAGTACCCACCCGGTGCCATGGCATTTAATGGCAGGCCCTTTTAAAGCAGAAAGGTGTCAAGCCTGTGGCTCTGTATGCAGAATGGCTAGTTGCCTGTACTTCAGATGGTGAACACAGATACTCTTGGTACAGTAAGGCAGCTTCAAGTTTTTACAATTTAGACTTTGGATTACTTTGTATAAAAAGTGCAATTTATTTTTTAAAAGGGAAAGCTGAAAAGACTTGGTTTCAAGCTTTGCTTCTTACATGTTTTAGACTGGAAGCATTCACAACATGACTTTTTTTATCTCCTTGGATGCTTTTCATAAAATGTAAGTCAAGAAGACTTATATTTACTTATGGATTACTATTACATCACCTACCTTTGACCTGTATATAACAGGCTATTAAGTTTTACCCTGTTACTCCATGTATTGAGTCCAATAACTACTGCAATTACCCTTTTAGGTGCTCAGTATTCATGGCAACCTTTAAAAACAGTAGAAGTTTGTCACTCTACCTTCCTGCTGAGGAGGCACAATGCCACCCGTGAGAAGGAAAGGGATTTTAATGAGTAAATGTGAGAAACCAAAAGAGAATGAGAGAATGAAGCATTTGTAACTTCACCTTTATTATATAAATATATTATGTAGACTGTGATAATGCCATGAGACTCAGTAATCAAGGCCTCATTGTGCCAGATATTTCAACAGCTTGAAATAAGAATAGACAATGTAAGCTAGGCATGACTTGAAGATCTTTGCCTCAGGGAAATTACTTCTGTTTTGCACATCCCTTATTCAGACTAACAAGCATGAGATTTCCTGTCCTTAAGGAAAGCTTTATTCCCAAGATGAATTTTTTTTCTTTTACAAGGAGGGAAAAACAAAATAAAAGGTGTGAGAAGAAATAACAAGAAGTGGGACAAACTAGTAGTGTGTGCCTGTGCTCTTGTTCTACTAGAGAGGACCACTCTTGCAACTTGCTCTCCTGCTTGCTGTGGGCTGCAGGAAGCAGTGCAGTGGTGGTCCATGGGCTGTTCTGAAAGACACCTGATAGTGCAGTTGAACCTTAGAAGCTTGGTTCTGCCCAAGCAAAAAGAAGCATTGGGGCAGGGGGAAACAACCAAACAACAGCTGAGATACTTGGAAGATCTCTGCTTGTACAGTGGCTAGTGTCCTTGTGTATGCAAACACATGCATTGCAACTGTTCTAAATATTTTTCCACCCTTTTTAAGTAAGTACTTAATTTTAGACCTCAAGTAGGCTACAGCAGTTCTCTTCAGTATGTTACAAGTTGTCCATTTGCATTGTTGGTAATTCTGATTTCACTCACAACAGAGTGCCTTTAGTTTGGAAATTGCCCTACCCCACAGAAAGTTAGTGCCAGAATGAGATTAACTTCAAGAGTCCCAAGATCTACTGGTAGAGTAAGGTCCTAAGATGCACAGATGAACACGCACCAGTTAACTTATGTCAAGGGAATTACTGCTGTATACTAAATCTCTGCAGGGGCACTGGCTCTGAAATGACTTTCTCAGATTCGCTACAATGACTCTCCTTGCTTAGTATGTTTAGCCCCCATTATAACTGGGAAATTCTCTTTCTGGAAGTTTTGAAATAACCAGTTAGAAGATGAATATTTTATAGTGTGACTAAAAAAAAAAAATCATCTTTTTTAGGTAACTGCGAACTGTTGTGAATTCAATTTAAACCAGTTGGTCCTAGAGGATGGTATTAGAGTCTAACAGTAGGAGTGATGCATCTGCCAATCCAAGGTGGTCAAGTACTTACCGTTAAGGTGTAAGACACTCTGTGATGTATCATTTGTATCTCTGTTAAGGTTTTATCAGTATTCCTATAATAAATCCATGTTTCAGGGATTTATAACTTGTTTGTGTGTGTGATTGAAAATCATCAGTTACTGTAAAACTTTGACTGGGGATGAATGTATTTAAACTACTTAAAATCAATATAGTTTTTCAAATTTAAATAAAATAGGATTTTAAGTTATGCTTTTGTGCTCAAAACTGCAATCAGATTTATCGTTTAAATGTGAACTAATGGCTTGTACAGTTTCATTGTGAGCTGATCACTTTTATTAGCTGTCTTTTATTAAATCACCTTACAGCTTACTGTGGATGTGCCAAAAGCTGTTTGTTTATTTTTTTTAATTTTGTGCATGTCCACAAGCCAAAACTGAGTTCAGCTAAATGCTTTCTTTAGTCTTTGAACTTTTAATTTTGCTTTTGTTTAGGTGCATTTCAGTCTGTTGAATTAAAAAAAAAAGTGACACCTTATTTTTCAGTATTCTAAGATGAAAGTTCACAGATGAAATACGCTGCCACAGTTATGACAAATAATAAAATTGAAGGTGAAATGTCTTCCAAACCTAAATCATAGTGGTGTCTGTCTTGATGTTATAAACTTCACTTTAATCTCATTTTCATTTCTTGATATTAATTCTTCCTAACATAACTAATTTTTTCTAAGTTTCTTAGACAACTAACAGTTTCAGTTTTTAAATCTGAAAACGCCCACCTGTTCATGGGAAAAGCCATACTGGTAGATTGGAATGTACTATTCCTCCTATGTAAAAATGTGATCTTGAATTAAACAGTCATGTATGTTTACCCATGTCTTTAACTGTATATGTAGTTTTGATCCAATTTATCTTTACTGTTTAAACGGCTACTTCCTTACTAATGGCTGTAATTTCCCATTTCTATGTAGCAGAATTTGAATTTTACGGTTCAGGTGACTGTGGACACAGCTGGGTACCAGGCGCAGGTGGCCCGGAAGGGGGCGCTGTGGTCTGTATGTCCCTTGTGAAGGTTTTTTCATCTCTGAAAAGCTTTGAACTGATACATGGATATTGACTGCACAAAAATTGCAAAAGGGGACCATAAGTTTAATGTTTCTTATGTTTTGTTCATTTTTTAAGCTAGTGAACAGTTCTTTCAATGCAGTGTGTACAAACTTGTACAGGTTTAGCTTTGTGAAGTATGATGAATAAAATGGTATGTAATAGGGCAGAAAAGTTACTTTTTTTGTCATGCTGCCTCTTAGTTTTTTTCTTTTGTGTGTGTATAATTGTTCTTAAAATCACTGAGAGACTTAATTCCTGCAAAATGGATCAGTCTAATTTCTAACTTAACCTTACTGAATAAGTTCTTTGCTCTTGTGTGCACACGTACAAAATAGAACCTGATGTCAACTGGGAGCAACAGCAAACACCATTCTTGATTATATCCCATGTTATTAGGTGCTGACAGAACATAATGGTCCTGGTAATTAACTGCCATGAATTATTCATTGCGTGAACACTGTTCGAACAACCTTTTGCAATGCATGTGAAGGAAAAAGAGGATGAGCTTTTCTCTCTTTCTAGCCTGCCCAGCATATTTCTCAGGTCACTCCTCTGTTTTTAGGAAAGGACTTCTTGTTTTCTAGTGTACTCTTCCATAGCGTCCTTCAGAAAGGATCAAAGCCAGCATCCCATCATATGTTTGAGTTAGTGACACTGTTTTCCTTGCAGATAGAGCTTGTTCCACTACTTGACGCTTTCTAGTTGTTGAGGTCTGATGCCTCAGGATGTCTTACCTCCCAAAGATTGACAGTCTCTCTCAGACCTAAGGCAATGCCCCTTTGTTGTCTCCACAGTTCCACTTTATTTTCTTTTCATAATGAAATTCCCGATGCCTTCCAGGGTCAGTGGGATGTTTAGATGTATGCAAACCAGGCATCTGATACCTATATCTACAAGCGATGGCAACGGTTCTGTTACTTCTCTTTACCGCTGTCTTCTGTAGTGTTAGGTGGGCGTATTAAAGACTGAATGTGTACTGCAAGATGATGTTGCCTAGTGTTGTCTTAATTTTTATTTTTAAACCACTGCCAGGCTTGTCACCAAAATGAAATTAGTTTCTCAGATCTGTATATCACTTCATCCAGACTCTAAACTTTAATCTTGCTCCTGTTTGTATCTGAGCTATTCAGAGTATGGCATTCCCTATATATTGGGATCTCCTTAGCTTTTTTCCCCCCAAATAGTAACTGACCATAATAACAATGACAGAAGATGTAAGTTATTGAATTTGTTTGTTATATAGGCTTTACAGTGGGTAGATTTTTATCTTAATGAGCTGAATACTATTCCTTGATCTAGGTTGGTTCCAACCATGTTTCTGTTGAATGACTTACTACTTTATAAGGTATTAAAATATTATGGTTGTGTCCTGTTGCTCTAGAAACTATGCCTATTGATAAAGATGTTTTAAACATGTAAAACTTCTCAGTTTCTTAAATTAAACTTCTTCCCTAATTTTAACAATTTAAGAAAAAAATCACTCCGTGTTTCAGGGGTTTTGTTCATGTATGTATTTTTATCAGCTCAGTAGTGAATTAGTGCTGATTATAAAATAATTTAAAGGTATTTTCAGCTGATTTAAATTCTAGCTAATATGCAATTTAGTTTTTTCCTCATTGTTTTCAGAATTATTTGATTTTTATTTTCACTGTTCATTTTATTATAGTGGATTAAAGGGCTAGAACATAATATTGCCAGCTAGTTTAAGTGATTCTTTTAAATTTTTTAAAGATTAAAATCTTTGAGGAAGGCTTATTATGCCTATTGCGGTAATTTAAATGACGATAAAATAAAATGGTAGATGTGACTTGTAGCCTGCTAACTATTGTAGGCTTAATGTGAAATTATTTTTTGCATTCAAAATCAATTAACTCTAAATCAGTTTTTCTAATGAAAGAGGAAAGATTATCCTATGATGTAAAGCCTCTAAATAGTTAAAACTTATAAAGAAATACGATAAACTTCAACAGCTAATATTACATCTTCATCTACCTAGTCAACATACTTCAGTTTAAACATGGAAAAAGTGTTAGTCAGGACACCTGAATGAATGATTCGGAACACATCTGAAATAAATTATTATTATTAATCCATGAGAAATGTGATCACTTTAAATTTTTGCAGATTACAGCAACAATAGAAAGAGGAACATTAGCTATATAACAAGTGGGTCCTCTGTGTACCTGGCACTTGTTTCTGGGTTATGCTTTTGTGTAGTAGTTTGAGGTATTGGTTCTACTTGAATGGATCAACAAAACAAAGAAAACAGTTTGTTCCCTCATGTGTGTTTGATTTTTGCATCAGGGCTGAGTAGTGGTACAAAGCAAAGACC
This sequence comes from Nyctibius grandis, assembly GCF_013368605.1. Taxonomy (NCBI): domain Eukaryota; kingdom Metazoa; phylum Chordata; class Aves; order Nyctibiiformes; family Nyctibiidae; genus Nyctibius; species Nyctibius grandis. The sequence continues at coordinate 111,557,187 of NC_090659.1, forward strand.
AGTGCTGGAGTTCCAAGGGCTGGGCATGGGTCGTGACACTGTGATTTTGTTATGATGTGCAATGGAAATATTCATGGCACGCAGGAAAGAATAGAAAATATATTTGAAAATAAAATACAGTCATGTCCTACCTTTTTTCACCTTATTTCCATGCTTACTTGGTTAACCAGGGGAATGTTAGGTTCCTATTTCAGAACTGTAGTTTGTTTGTAAACATGCACACACAGTTTTAGTTATAAAAATAAATATATAAATGTTTCCCATCTGGTGTTTGAAGGTGGAAGGAGAATTAGAAAGGAAGTTCTGTTCTCAACTACGTTCTGGGGGCTGTGGAGGTGGCTGGTCACCTTTCTGCCCTATACAAATCACATCTCCCTCAACGGTGGTTTTCCTGCATTTGAATGGTTTTGTCCTAGGAGCTGGTTTAAAGTTTTGATAGTGAAATGCTGTTCCCTTCCCTGAATCTTCGGTAGGCTTATTCAAGACCCATTAAATTTAATTATATGGTTGGGGTTTGTTTTTTCCACGGAATGAATACTGTGCTGTGGAAAAATGTTCTTGGAGAATTGGATATGCCAAACCTAACCGTGTTCAGGGGAGGATGATAATTATTACTGACACTTGAGTGAACCACTAGGATATTTATGTGCCAAGACCTACCCTTTGCCAGTGTTTCTGACTTTTTTTTTTCCAGTTGTTTATGGAACTGTGATTTTAGGTCATGTATTAAATCATGCAAGGATATTGCTGTGCCTATGGTGTACAACTGAGTGTGTGCTGTACTGAAGTTCATTACAATGTATAATTGTTAAATGAAATGCTTATAATTTTAACAATATAGGGTGTTACAGTTTGCGGAGCTTCATATATTTTTGCAACGTAGTGAGTATGATGCATAGCTCAGTGGAAAATCACTGGTTTCTGAAGTCATGGGGAAGCATCTTTAAGTGTCAGCTACTTGTAAGCAGTGACTAAGCTTCAAAACACAGTTTCATTTGCTATTTTTTTTAATGCTCATTTTAATTTCCTAAAGGATCACCGTTCATCAGGGAACATGTTCATAGTCCTTGTTTAATAACAGAATATTATTTTTCTATTAATTTGAGAGCTGGGGAGGGCAGCTAGTGTACTAGCATGTAAGGCTTCGGTTTCATTGTACTAGGTACTGTGTTGATAAAACTTTTGTCCCAACCTAATGACGTTACTCTCCTTCAAATAAATACTATGTTTATGCTTTGCATAGTGCTTGTCTTTTAACTAGAACATTCTTACAATCATAATAGTAAATATTTTTCCATTTAAGTACATAATCTATAGCTGCTCAATATTCCTTAAAAAATGTAATTAAACCAAGAACTTGTTTTCTAGTATTGATGTTACCAATGCAAGAGGCAAAATCGCCTCATTCCCATTTATTACTTTGTTTGTATGTTTCCTGAATGTTTTGGCCCCCTTACCTCAAAGATTTGATTTGTGTTAGCATAGTTTGAGTTCACCAATGATGACTCCAATCAAGTTGTACAATTATTTTGGATAAATTTTGCCCTTTGGAAGTATGTAATAGGGGCCTAGTTCTGCAAACATGCTGAAGATTTCATCGTCAATGAAATTAGGTTCCTAATGATTGACAAGACGTTTATTTTAGGCCCTTCTAGCTTAGATTTTGAAATGGTTCATCCCTGAGTTTTCTGCCATCCCTGAAATAGTGGCTGCCTTAGCTACAGCTTAAGCAGTAAATACTAATTGTTAAGCTTTGTGTAAGACAGAGGAAGCGCTCACGTTTAGGCTGGATTGCAGGCCGGGTTTATATGTACATCACTTGGGCTACAGCTTGAAACAGGTGTGAAGTTGGCTGTATTTCTTTTAAGCAAGTTGTTTTTGTTATATTGCAGTGAGAAATAAAGGTTGCTACACTACATTATGCAACATCTTCATAGATGTAGAAATGATGGGGCATAGTAAGGCCCAGAGAAGGAAGCGTCAGACAGTGTCTGAGGTACTTAGCTTTTGACTGGTATAGTGCATTATGCAAACAAAATTATCTGGTCTTAGTTTTCAGGTTTTGGATGTTTCCTTATGCAGATGCCTAACATGGTACACAGAGGGCCTGTTTTTAAGATTTGAATGTCCAAAAATGTTGGCACTTTTCCATTGCAACAACGTAACCCCTTGATAGTATTCTGGTGGCTGCTAAGAAGAGGAAACCATTTAATTGCTGGAAGTTTCCCAACTGTAAGAGAGTCCACAGGAGACATGGGACCAGTGGACTCCTATTCCTCTCTTGCGCATTTGTTAGAGGTGTCATGCTGGACATCAGGAGCAGATGCACTTTGGCTGTCCCCATACACATGTGAGTCCCCAGAGACAATCAGCTTCTGGCAGATTTGAGCTGGAGTAAGGAACTGGTAAGTGATGCATCCAGCAATAAAATATTATGAACATAAAAACATATCTTTTGTTATCAGAAGATGGCTTACATGGTTGCTTTATTTAACATTTCTAATCTGGTTTTAGAAGGACTTTTTAGATTGCTACATTGAATTGAATTTTGCAAGTGCTCATCAGTGTGAACAAGAGTTGCACAGGTGTGTCCTTTGAAATCAATGAGTTGATGCTTTATGTCCCACCAACATGCAGAAGGTGAGCAACTGATATTAACTGAAATTTTAGAACAGCAGTATATAAATGGATATATAAATTCCTTCGTAACTATTTTCTTCTGCTCTTCCATTGCTAATGGTAAAGCTGGCAGAATTATCGACACCAGAGGATCAGTCATCTTTCAAGGAAATATTTAGATTTGCTATCAAAGTCAAATGTTTCTGTTTCATCAGAATTACATCTTGGTTCTAATCTTTCTCTGCATAAAGAATCCAATGGAAAAAAGGTTGTACAAAAAAAAAGAACAAATTAATGGTTTCTAGGTAACATGATTAAATCTGTGAAAATCTGCTAGATATAGTTCAAGCAAAGTTACGTGATGCAAGAGACCGAGAGCAGAGAGAGTATTAATAATTCAGTATTTGGAAGAATATTGAAACAGTTGGTTTCTAGCTACAGCAAATAAAAAAAAAACAACACCAAAACTTTTGAGCTAAGACTCTATATTATAAATATGTTAAAGTATTTTAGGCTTCCACCAGTTGCATTGACTTTGAATATCCATTTCAAAATTTTTAAAAAAATGAAATGAGACACATGTTAAGCTGAACCAAAACAGAAGGTTTTGTTTTGAAATAATAGCTTTCCCTCTTTTTAAACTATGAATTCAAAATTTGTGCAAAGAATGCATTTTTTAATCTGAGTGTATTACAAAAGACGTTAATTAGGTTTAATAGAACTATGTTGCCTTATACAATGGGCCTTTATTATGTCTGCCATCAGTGCAACCCACTGTTGTGACCAAATTAGAAATAATCATCTCCCTACTCTCTCCTATTTTTGACTTCAAGGACAATATGCCATGTTTTAGAATACTAAAATATAACAGGCTATTTTCAGTTTTAACCCAGAAGGAGGATTTGGAACTTTAAACAGTGCAGCTTAGCAAGGTGACTGTTAGGTAAATCTAACCAGAAAAGTTGCAGTGAATGCTCATCTGCTGATTACAGAATGTGCTTTTAATAAACACCTTGCTTATGCTGTAGTACAGCAGCACAATTTGCCTGTTTGTGTTTTTTAAACTAAGGTTAATTTCATTAACAATTAGATTCATACGTAAATTCTGATCCACAAAATCTCTTAATGGGACAAGAGCCCATCTGTCTTTGGGACTGTCTCCTTGCAAAAAATTTATGTCATTATAGAGTACTATAGAACTCGATGTCATGGATGGTGCTGTGGTAGGGCAAAAGCAATCTAGTTTATTTTGCTCCTGATTGGATGTTGAAACTCTCTGTGTATCTATGAAATTAAGCTCTTTGTTTCTTCCTATACCCATTGGTGTGAAAGGTATGTTAGGGAGGTCCCAGGAACACAGTTCTCTCAGCTGACTTTGCTGTTTGCAGCAAGATTAGGAACAGTATCCAGATCCACCAAAGCATTTAGGCATACTTTGGATACCTACGTGCAATATCTAACCTGAGAGGTGACTATAGCTCTAACAGGTGCAGGCTTCTGCTGGTTCCCAAGGTGTCCAAATATCTGCTGAAGGGTGTCCCTAGAAGTGCTGCATTTAACATTTCTGAGCAAGTAGATGCCTAGGTCATGTCTAAGCTCTGTGACAGTACAAAAAGCTATTTTTCTTCTGGGCAAAATATGGGAGACATCCCAGATGATACCTAATTGAGCCACACACAAAAGACAGTCCTGAACAGATGTAATGGTCTTCCTTTTGTCCAGTAGCTTACATGGCTTTTAGGGAAACTCAGATAAACATTATAAACTTAAATATTCATTTTAGCAGGGCTTGGATTTCTGATGAGTGCCCTCTCTACCAAAAGGAGTGTAGGCACAGTCTAAACAGTTTTTCCAAATTCTCTTCAAATCACTTTTGACTCTGACATGTAAGTCCAGTTCAACAGAAGTAAGGTTTATAAATTAACATATTCAACATAGTCTATCAACTGAGTAAAGAGGTTGGATGTGAATCAGAGACACTGAATGAATTCATCAGACTATTGAAAGCTACAGCAAATGGGTCACTGGCCGTTTCCTGTGGGAGATGGCATTACTAGCTGTCCTGCAACCAAACCGAAGCAGGGGATACAGCATCAGTTCCAGTACAGAAGGAACAGCTACTACAACTACTTTGTTCAACACTTGGAATTTCCTTGGAGATCTGTCCCAGTCCATCTCAATTTAATGTTGTTCATGAAAAAAATGCCCAAGGTCTGCAGAAATTCAGAAAGTGTAATAAAAATGGAATTAACAGATTAAAGGGATTTATCACAGGTAGAATGAACTGAGAAGCTAGGCCATCAGGGAGAAAGACATGATGTTTTAACAACAATAAAAAGAGTGTGATCAATCATATTTCCCTTTCCGTTCATCATTTTTGTATTGTCTCTTGCATTTTTTTTCTATTTAGGAGACATACAGACATAGAAAAACTTTTAAGAACTTTTTTTTTCCTGTTGTTTGTAGAAAAATAGAGTAAAACAAAAGCAGGAGAAATTACTTCACATGAAGAATCACATCTAGACAGCCCATTTCTGCTACTCAGACTAGCCTATTTTGGGCTAGGTTGGGTTTCTTAACACTTTCTGTCAGAGTGAACGTTGCTCAAGTGTGAATTTTACTTGCTGTCTATGTAGGACAAAGTGTTAGATGCTCCTATGGCTTTATCTATAAAAGCTGATTTCAAAGAAAATCCTAACTTCACATTGATTTCTTCTCTATATATAATTTGAAAAATCTAAGGAGCATTTTATTTATTAGGAAACTGCACAAGTGAAAAATATAGTTTGTCCTCCAAAATAGTAGTAGTTCCTTTATCTCATGCAGATTTTTCTTTCTAGAGTAACCTCATTATTAGAAATGTCCTTACTTTCCTGTTTAGAAGGTGAGATTTTTCCATTGTTAAAGGGCCATGGACCAGGTTACAGCCAGGTAGGTCAACATCCCTGCACAGACCAGGGATGGGCCAGAGTTATTGTTCCAGCTATAGGGTAAAGGGAGACCATGAAAGTTTTGTTCTTGAGGTCGATGGCATGTTCCGGAGGGGATTTTTTCCCCCTCTGTTTCTATATCCTTTTGTTCTTGTGGAAACCACCTTCATAACCTCATCTGAGGTGGACTTGATGCCAGAAAGGTCATGAAAGTTATTTAAGAAAGAAATGCAGTCCCTCTTGAAATTCATAACTCATTTGGAGATGCTTGCTGACAACTTAAATGTTTAATATTTTTCCCAGCCTTGGTGTGTCACTGATATACCACGTCAGTCTTTGTTTTGACCAAGCACTATGTAATGGTAAGTGTTGTTTATAATGCGTCAGCCCTATGAGAGGCAAGCCCAGAAAACTCAGAAGGCTGTGGTTCCTTGGGAAATTTTGGAAGGAGACTTCTACAGCAAATGCTGCAAAATGTGTATCATTTAACAACATGCTCTAGTAATTTTCTAATGTGTATTCTTTATTACCTAATATGCGCGTCTCCTATAAGAAAGACACTCTATTACTTGTTCTGTAACTGAGGCTTTGATTCAGAAGTCACAGCATAAGATCATGTGGCCCATGCAATTTAGAAATAAACTGGAACCGCATTAGTCCCACCCTGTCTTAGAAAACCCTGTATCTATGAATGGAGTAGTACCGCAGTTTTGACCTACTTGGGTGCTGCACAGTTTTGTTAAGTGTTCTTGTGGTAGCTGCCAACTTTTTCACTTCAGGAATGGGTGATGTCTATATACAGCTTGGTTACAAGAGTGTTGTTTTAAGAAAGCCCAGCTACACATGTCAAATTACTATTAGTAACAAGGCTGTGATTTGTTATTCAGCATTATCCCTTCCCAGACTATTTTTGTTGTTTTAAGAATGAATATAGTTGCAAGCCTAAACAAATATAGAAATATTTTCTATCCATTTGGTGGTTTTGTTTCAAAGAAAAAAGTTGATGTATGGCACTCTGTGCCACCAAACTTTGACCTTACCTGTTCTTCTCTGACCTATTTTTCCATCAACCAAGTGTCTGCACCTCCTTCCTGTCCAACCTTTGTCTGCTATTCCATCCCTTTTTTAATCAAGAACTGCTTTGAGTCCTGCAGCGGAGACCCAGGCAAGTTCATCTATCAGTGATGCCCGTTGTCTTTTTTTAAACCTTGTATGAAATTCTTCCATTACTTCCAAAGACTCCAGACTGCTGTAGCAAGCTAGTAAGCCTGTACAACTTCAGAACTTTGTTCAACCATAAAAACAGCCATACCTTGTCTATGACACTGGGAAACACTGAAACTATTCTTTTGCTAAATATTATCTGCCTGAAAACCATGAACTGCAGATTGTTTTGGTTTGGTTTGTTTTGCCTTTTTTCATTATTTCTTCATTTGTTCATGTAATTTGCTTCTGTGAGTGGGTCAAATACATGTTAAGGACAGGAGCAACCACAATGACTACTTAGTTTTAACCTCTGGGTAACACTGGCAGTAGAGTTTTACCTGGTGATTCTAGCTATGGAGGTAGATATTCTTTTACCTACTTCTCCAAGAGTAGAATCTGATGCCAAATGGATTTTTTTATATTGGAGCAGCATTGAAGTGCTGTGAACGTTTTCCATAAATTCTGTAAAACAATACAATAACAGCGGAAAGAAACTGAAGCAGCCTCCTTCCTCCCCAAACTAACGAGCGAGGAGCCCGGACGTGCCAACCAGCTTCGTTAACGCACATTTTAACGGTGGTGGTGAGCAGCGCTCCGAGCTGGCGCAACGCCGCCGCTAGGGGTCGCCGTGACGTCAGCGTTGGGCCCCGCTTTCACACCGTCCCCCCCCCGCCCCCGGTCCGGCGGGGAGCCCCGAGCACCGGGTGCCCGCAGGAGACCTGCTCACCGCCCTCGCCTCTCTTGGCAAGCCGCTGTGTTGTCCGCTTCTGGTTCTAGCCTAAACAGGCACAGCAAAGCCAGGCACAGCAAAGTTAGGCACAGCAAGAATCGTAGAATCGTTTTGGTTGGAAAGGACCTTTAAGATCATCAAGTCCAAACATTAACCCAGCACTGCCAAGTCCACCACTAAACCATGTCCCTAAGCACCACATCTACTCGTCTTTTAAATACTTCCAGGGATGGTGACAAAACTACATCCCTGGGCAGCCTGTTCCAGTGCTTGACAACCCTTCCAGTGAGGAAATATTTCCTGATATCCAATCTAAACCTCCCCTGGCACAACTTGAGGCCGTTTCCTCTTGTCGTATCACTTTTTACTGGGGAGAAGAGACAAACACCCACCTTGCTACAACCTCCTTTCAGGTAGTTGTAGACAGCAATAAGGTCTCCCCTCAGCCTCATTTTCTCCAGCCTAAACAACCCCAGTTCCCTCAGCCGCTCCTCATAAGACTTGTTCTCCAGACCCTTCACCAGCTTCGTTGCCCTTCTTTGGACTCGCTCCAGCACCTGAATGTCTTTCTTGTAGTGAGGGGCCCAAAACTGAACACAGTATTCAAGGTGCGGCCTCACCAGTGCTGAGTACAGGGGGACAATCACTTCCCTAGTCCTGCTGGCCACAGTATTTCTGATACAAGCCAGAATGCTGTTGGCCTTCTTGGCCACCTGGGCACACTGCTGGCTCATATTCAGCCGGACATCGATCAACATCCCCAGGTCCTTTTCTGCCAAATGTCACTGGGTATTTATCTGTTAGGAGCTGAACACCCTGTACAGATTAATTCACATGCTTGCAGTTGTGTCTCCAGTGCACTTTGGACTCCCTGGGGTGTCTGGCCTGATCCCAAGAGGCCACTTCAGAGACCTCCCGTAGATCCTGTGTCATATACGGCAGCTCCAGGAGGAGTCAGGGCAGAGGAAGGAATTTGAGCCTGGAAAAACGCGGTGAAGGCGTTGCTTTAGTTTTTGTCTTTGTTTCTCACTACCCAAGTCTTATTTTAACTGGAAGTAAGTTTTCCCAAGTTGAGCCTGTTTTGCCCGTGACAGTAACTTGTAAGGGATCTCTCTGTCTTCCTCTCATCCCAGGAGCTTTTTCACCCTGTTTTCTACCCTGGGGAGTGAGTGAGCGGCTGGTTGGTGCCTGACACAGCCGGCCAAGGTTAACCTGTCCCAGTGTGCAATGTGCTGCAGTAACGCTGTGTGGAGTGTATGTACTGTAGATAGAGGGGGTGAGTGGTGGTCATTTTAGCTTATGAACTCTTCTGCTATATGGTTCTCAAAAGGTTTCTAATCCAGTAAAAATCCAAACACATACATAAGCCTGTTTGCTTCCGTAGGATAGTTCATGTGTGTAAAGCTGCTCAAGTGGGTTTTATAATCAGGCCTTTTTTTTTCTCTTTTTCCTTGTCAATCATCCATGTCTACTGTCATCTAAAAATCTAACTCCCACCTTCGTTACTTGTGAGATTAGTGTAAGGTCTCAAAGAACATACTGCTACAACTGTTCATGATCAAACTGTGGTAAGACCCAGAGATTCATTCTTCAAGGAAGATTCTCATCAGAACGAGTGGATGGTGCAGTTGATTAGACCTGGGACTAAATCCCAGGTTTAGTTTAATTAAATTGAAATTTAGTTTATTTAAAATTAAATTTATTAATCCTGATGTTGGCTTTCTTGAGCACAATTCCCTTTCCCTAGCTATAGTATATAAACACTTTATGTATATAACTGTTTGGATAACATATATAGAGAGTATAATAGAACAATAATGCAATAATAATGTATTTTTTCCTGACAATTCTAGATTTGGTCCACTAAAGATTTTATCATGGGCATAGCTTTATATACATATAGCCTCATTATACATATATAAAGTGCGTGCAGACTTGAGGCTTCAGAAAAGACAAAACACATTTACAAGAGTTTAGGTGATTGAAGTCCTTAGTATAGAAAATAAATATTCCAATAATGAGCTTGAAGTGCAAAACCAGCTGTAATTAAGGATTCTTAATTATTATTAAGAACCACAAATTAGAATTGTATTATTTTAAGGCATATTAGCAAAAATGTTCCAAATGTGAGATTTGCTTGACTGAGAAACAGTCTCCCATGGGGAGTCATAGAAGCAACATTGAAACATTTAAAAATAGAAACAAAGTATAAGAAAAAAAATCACACTAAGAAATCCTAATGACCTGACAATAAAAGGGACCAGAAATTTAATAATGTGTTTTTAAGTCTAATTTCTGTGATTACAATTCTTACTATGTTCTATCTCCGTAGACAGGTAGCTACTAAGTCAGGCAACTGTCATGCCCACTTACTAATTTGCACTCATACCCCTATAACATTTATTTTATTAAAAACAAATTTCTAAAAGAATCTATTTTCATATCAGTCGTATTTTCTCTGTTATTGTCATAACAATATGACAAAATTGTCTGGGAGATGTATTCTTACAAAAAAATAGACAACTAAGTCAGTTAAGTATAAAGACCATGGAAAGTTACAAGTTAGTATACCAGGGGACCCTCAAGACTAACAGGGTATTTAGGTAGCAAGAAAGGCATAGTGCCGAGCTGGTTCCTACTGAAGTCACTAGCAGTTAGGATAGTCTTTCAGATGTAAGAAGTATTAGTACAGACTTTCAAAGCTGTTGTAATTCCATATAGGCATTCCAGCCACAAACATCAGTCTGTCCTGGAAGTTTCCGTTCAGTGTTTGACTTAACTTGGTAATTGAATTGTTGAACGTGACTGGTCTTACAAATATGCCATTGCTTACCTTGCAGCTTGGCATCAAATGAGTAGAGAACCTGAGTACCCAGGACCCATTGCCGCCTCTTAAAATCCAGTTAGGTGCATGTCTGAACTGTTAGATACCTTTGACAAGGTGGCTCATTATCCTGTATTGGAAAAAAAAGAAGTAGGAAGTTGATCTGTGTCCATGAAGTCCTATAATTCCCAACAAACCAAAGTTCTTAGCACATATATCACTGCTCAGGTAGCCTTATCATCTCTATATCTTGGGGCCTAGAGCATCCAACCAAGAGCACAAGTTTTTGTCAGAGCTGGATAATCAGCTTATTTTCATGACGTTGAGAAAAAAGAGGATATTTGGACATTTTACAAATGATCGGTGTAGGCTTAATTGACAGTGACATTACACAGTTGAAAATTTAAGCTCAAAAGGAAAATAAATATGGTATTTGTCCAGAGAAAATTCTACAACGCTCAGGCTTCCTAAAAACTACTTGACACAGAACTCTAATTTGGGCAAGGTAGGTAATAATCCTGTGTTGGCAGGGAGGATGATCAGATGACTTGACAATAGCTCTCTCCATCTCTTATTTTTATGATTTCTATTATGATTCTAGCAGAGGGCTACCTCTTTGTTGACAGAGAAGAGCATTGACTCAAGTGCAGCGTATCGGATGCAAGTTTCTGTATCTCCAGGTACTCTTTATGAACAGAATGGATTGGCAAAAGCAAAGTGAATTAAAACCACTCACCCTCTTTTGGCAGCTGGGCTGCGCTCTGATTTGCAGCTAGGGAGTTTCTGTCTAACCCGTGTTTACTATGCACAGTCACTCAACCACGAGCTTTCCTAAATTGCAACCACTGCAGTTCATGTTTTCTTTTTGCTTTTAGAGCCAGGGGTAATCTGGAGCACAAATCAGAGCAATGGACAGACAAAATAAGCTCTATATTGTGAAAGGACTACAGTTATATTATTCTGTTACATTTCTGTGTTAAGTAATGGGCAGTAATCAATGCTCCAGGTTAAAATAATTCCTGCTTTGTATTGTTCAATTCAGCACAAAGCCATGTGACAACCCCCCAGTTTCAATGTCAGTTGGTGCTTGGCAGCCCGTTCCAGAAGGTTTATGGCAATGTTTAATGACTGGTTTGGCTCTCCATCTCTAATTGGAAAAATACTTTTCTTCTGAATTCCAAGGAGTAGCAAAGTCACAGCTCTCTGTTTAGGGATAAACAGTCAGAATTCAAGATTTACTGCTCATTTTGCTCCTCATTCCCTTTTTGTTTTTGTGGAATGGATCGTCACTTTTCTTATTACCTGAACAGAATATATAAAATAACTTCTTCTATTATCACTTTTACTACTTTGTATTGTATCCTGTGTCCTCATTCTTTTTCAGTTTGTCCTTTTGGGACCTGGAACTGCAAATGATGATCAATGTGGGTACATGAAGTACTGTGAAGGACAGGATCAGTCTTTGAATTTGTAAAGCTCAGAGAGGAATCCCACCCTCTTGCATGGCTATAGAGCTGTGATGACGCTCAAATTGCTCCTAGAAACACATTTATAATATTTATTATTTTTCATATGTTGGCATTGTGTCAAGCACTACCAACCTTACCCAAAATAAACTAGTTCTGGGAACAGCTGAGACCAAAATTGTGTTCTTTGTTTCCATCTAGAAGTTATTACATCCAAAGAAGTAGATCCTGCAAATCGGACAACACATTGGATCCTTCTGGGCTCCCTTTGATGGTTTCCCAAGGCAGAGCAGACTTAATTAATAGCAGAACCACAGGGCAGCTCTAAAGACCTTGGTAGATCTTTAGACCAATCTTTAAAAAAGATAAAGATCTTTAGACCAATGTAAAAACACACATTTTAATATTTTTAATATTTTTTAAAGTTATTCTTAGATCAGAATTTACTGAATGTTTGTTTTTTAATACAATGCCTGAACTTGCTTCAAAAGTAGGTATGTGATGAGGAAGGATTCCAGGGAAAGAGCAGAACAACAGAAGCTTTCAGCCCAGATGGGCTAAAGCTAAGGTAAAATCTGTTTGCAATACTCACTGCTAAGAAATAAGTGTTCAGTGTGACTCTCATTTATTGAATAATTCTATAGGTTGATAATTGAGGAGGAAAACATTCACTCTTCTGCCCTTTGTACTAATTACATTGGATCACAGTGCATTTAAGATGAATTAACGATTGACCACCAGACCCACATTTTATCCTATATGCAGTATTCATCATAAAATACACCATAAGGATGAAAGGAAAGCTACTGCACAAGAGTGTGTGCCTTAGCAATCCTTCCTCTGAGCAGCATGGCTGTCAGCTTCATTATCTCACTTACAACTCTGAATCAATGTCTATGGGTTACAAGGAGCAAATGTTCTGAAATCCTAGGAAGACTGGAGATTATTTTTTTTTATTACTGATACATTTTTGACCCAAAACCATTGACAAGATCAGATTGTTAGTGTTACTAGTTTGCTTCATAGAAATATTTGCATTTTCTGTGTCACCTGGGCGAAGAAATTTATCCTTAAATGAAGTATCAGTATTTCTTGCTGGCATATTAGCTATACTGTAGGATCTATATAACTAAAAAAAGAAAACTAAGCACTGGTGTCTTCCATAGTAGACTGGGAGAATGCTGAAATCATCATTAAATAGAGCTGGCTTACAAGTACTACTCAGCATGCCAGAAAACAGAAGCCAATAGCTGTTTTCACAAATGCCAAGGTCCTGGATCCAAAATGGCTTCATTTCACTGTGACTGGGAGTTTCTGAGAGCAATCATTTCATGTAGTCATTAGTTTATTCTGGCACAACAAGTAACCACCTGTTCCTGAGTGAAGTGAGAGCTTGTGATCTTAGAGATGGTGTACAGAAATCTGGACTGGTAAAGTTGTAAGAAATCCAATAAATCAGAGTCCATCTGTACATTATTTCATAAGACCCCCCTCAAAATGCCTTTCAGAATATTCATAAATTGCAAAATAAAGGAATTTTCACCATCTGTAATATACAGAAGGAGGGAGAGCACCAGCTGCTCACAAATTAAATGAAAGTCCTCCTAGCAAGAAGACACACAGCAGGTTTCTCCTTTGCCTGTGATTCCAACTTTGGCTTCAGATCTGTGGTCGGAGCAGTATCCGGAAGCCTGTTGTCCCCATTCCAGTATTCCAGTATTGTCACTAATGTGGGTCACCTACTACAGACCTACTTTCAGTTCAGCAGCTCTGCACTATGTATCTAGCTCATTCTGTCTCATCTGAACGCACATACGTTATGAGCCTGGCTGGGAGTAACTGGTGTTTGAAGCATACAGTCACTGGGAAAATTAAAGCTTGTTTGATGATTGCTGTTCTCATTAGTTATGTGATGACATTTATTGGCCAGAGATCATATAGTGCCTTACCAATGTTTACATTCATATTAATTAAAATTGTACCAACTATGTTTTAGGTTCTATCACAGAAAAACAGAAAGACAGCATTTTCCAGGAGTAGCTGCAACAACATTGATACTGCTATAGCCTGCTCATCTTTGCTTGGTTATTAAATGTTACCAAATGTAGAAGCTTAGACACAAATGTTCTCATCAGTTTTCCAAATCCTGCAGCACCTCAAGTATTTACTATATATGAGCTTCGGCACCTTTAAAAGCAAAGAAACACATCTAAAAAAAAAAAGTTTAAAAAAACCCCAAACAAACTAGAAAAAGATGGTCAAGTTCCTTGATAGAGAAAGCCATCCAGGACCTGTATAAGCATGTGTGGTAACATATTCTGTTGTACTTCCCATTCCTCCATCCAGCTTTTGGTGAAAATGCAGAATAAAACCAGACTCAGGAGGTAGGCTACTAGTGAAATGCATAGTCGGGCTGGGAGCCGCTTGTGCTCCCACCTGATGATGTTCATACATTGAGGACCTACTTCCCCACCTGGCTCCTTCACCTGCTAAGCAACAGAGCCAAGTTTCCTTTGTCTTTCTTTAATTTTTAATTTAACTATATGGTCCACACTTGTTGCTTTATGTGAGCCTTAAAAATCTAAGTGATTTCATGTCAATCTTTCTCTTTTTGTGGCCATACGCTACTGCTGTTACTTTATATTCATACTTAATAGTGTTTCCACTTTTTGTTCAATTCCTTCTTATTCTCAGGCATCTTCAAGTATAATGGTATCTTCTTTTGACGTCTCTCTTTCTTCAGAAGAGTTTGCCTTTACACAGTTTATGTACTTTATTTGCTTCTCTTAGAGGTTACTCTGTCCTACACTTTTAGATTATTTTCTTAGACTATTTTCTCAAAAGATTACACCTACCACTTCCCTGATTTTATTGTGGTCTGGTTTCCTGAAAACAATTATTCTTATTCCAACCGCTCTCATTCCTTCTTTCTAAAAGCAAACTTATTATTTATACAGTAAAGAGAAAAGAAAGCTATGGCAAACGATACAGAGTAGCTACAGTTGCTAGGTAATGACCTAGATGGGTGATAAAATCTGTGAGTAATTTTTTAGCTTTATTTTAATCTGAAGCTTTTGGTTCATATTAATTTTCAGTTATGTATAAGCGGATGAAACAGTACATTATCACTAACTTCTCTTGAGAGTTATAATCATGGTGGTTTATTTTCACTTCCAAGGATCTCTAAAACATTTAAAGACATACAGAAGAACCTTGTAAAATTTAGTAGGGATGAAACCATGAGAGTTCTATGAAATTAACATATCTGAGATGTAGATAAATATTTATTTACTCAAATCTGTATGAAAAACAACAGAGGAATACTTTCTACCTCATTTTAAAAACAGCTAGTGATTTATGTTAAATAAATGAATTCCTTTTATAGAATGCTAATGCTTCTACAGGACGCTAAATAGCAGATTAAAAGTATGAAAGGGATGAAGTCTATGCACTATGAACTTACTGAAATTTAGCAGTCAGGTGAAGTGTCTGAGTGATACATGCTAAAAAAAGGAAGGAAATACTTTGGGCAAGACAACCAAAAGTAACCTGTATTCTCATGAAGGCTTTCACAGGATTTTTAAGGATCAGAGACAACTTGAGTTCTGAAGATCTCAACTAAACGAAGAAGAAAAGAAGAAAGAAATTGCAGGGGATGCAACTTCTATGTCATGGAAAGCTGAAGGGCTAAATTTGCTTTGCTGATTAAGGAATATAAAGATGCTGGATCCTTTGGCTTTAATACAATGGATGAAGAAACAAATTAGTTTACTTGAAATCAGTCTCTCCAGCACGATCAAAGAGTTATTCCAAGCACAGGGCTCAGCTCTGAGGTGAAGAATACTGTGGTCCTGCTTCTAGTATCTGCAGGAGGTCCATTGGCACCCTGCAAGCTCTGCTGCTCAGCATCATGGCAGAACTGAGCCCACAACGAAGTCTTTGTACAAACCTGCTTTCTCCACAGCAGTATTGTGTATCTTAAACAGTACAGAAAATGACACAAATTTGAAGGAATATTTAGAAGCATGCACAGTTCCTACTGCCTTTTAATGCTTTGTGTGTTGGCATGTTTTTCCTCTTTCCTACAAAGCTGATTTCTTTGTTGTTGGTTCAGATTACTGCCAGTAGGTACTGTCAGTTCTGCTGTTTATAATCACTGTGAAGCTCAAACTGGGCAAAGTTTATTTGGAAGAGGGAGGTGTATTTTAAAGTTAAACCTTAGTGTGTAACAACAAAAGAAGGCCAAGAAATGCACAATTCTGTGGCACTCTGAGGTTCTTACTGGCAGCAGCAAAACCACTGCTAGTGTCATGTTCATTGTGGTGGACTCTTCCCACGCTAGCTCAGACGGCCGGTCACCTCACTGCTACGGTAACCTGGAGCCTCAAGCTTCTTTTCTTCTCTACCCTGACAAGAGAGAGACTTGCTGTCTGTGCCCTCTGACCTAGTGATGTAAACAGCCATTTTTGTGGTTACCATTCTTGGCAAAAGTGGTTCTTCTAGGAACAAAAACCCCTTTGCTTGGAAAACAGGAAAAAAAGCAGTGAGAGCCACTCGGAAGTCTGTATTACAGCACCCATACTCTATGGACTTGAAACCAGTGAAGAACTGCCATTACCCAAAAATCTGCTGATGAATTGCACAATGCTTAGGAATGAGAAAAACATTTACAAGGCCTAATGTCAAGTCTCTGCTCCACTCCACTCGGCCAGCTCAGCATGCAAACTGAGTTATTAGCTACCCTGTACAGATTAGGAATTGATCTTGCAGCAAGCTATAGTACTAACCGCAGAGTGTGGGACAAGATTTTGAGATGTCAGTAATGAGACAGGGAAGAGCACGTGAAGGGATTCTCACAGTTTATTTCCTGGAGAGGTACGACCCTGCCTCAGGGCTTGCCAGGTGAGTTACAACAGGATGTGCATCTCCAGAGAGAGCACTCACGTGGTAGAGTTCATGTTTTGTTACACCACGTGATCAAACCTGCAGACAATATAGCTGATAACGCTTCATTTCAAGATTTACCTGTAACTAATGCAATGATTCACCTGTAACTAATGCAATGATTCTACTATGAAAAACAGAACTGTTAGCTGTCATTACAGAAATCTGTATTTGCTGATTTCCTTCTAAGACAACATCTTAATAATAAAACAAGGGTGAGATTCCTTTCTGTTCCCCTTGCCAAGCTCCCGCTTGGGAGCACCTTGGGAGCACCCTGCTCAGCAGCCGTGATGGAGGTGCCTGTCGGGACACGGGGTTTTGCTGCAGCCCCTGGAGCTGTCCCCCCATCTCCCCGTTCTCTCCGTCAGGCTCTCCAGGAGCAGGGCTGTCTCTCACTCCTCTGGGTACGAGAAGAAAAACACCGAGGCCTCCCATAAAGAAATGCTGCCAGACCCTGCTGTGGATAATTTAGAAAGGCTTTTACTGTCTGAGGAAAAGTGCTGCAGAGAGAAGTGTGTGAACATAAATATCGTAGTGCATTTGGATGAGTGATAGGAATATATTCCTCTCACCTTTAATTGTGAGAAAGCTGACTTTTCTACTTGCATTGTGTTTGAGATGGAGTTTGAGCCAGCTGGGGAGGGCGGCCACTACAGACTGGTCCTCAGGCCAGCCTGCACAAGAGAGGAAAGAAAAGGGGAAATCAAGATAAAAGTATTAAGAAATAACTCTTGGAAATTAATCTAGAGCTCAGGTAGGGAGGTATGTTTATGCGCTGGGGTGTTGCAAGAAGTAGGTCACAGACTTCCACACAGGCTGGCCGGGAAGCCATTCGAATAGCTGTGGTTTGGCTCAGGTTTGCAGATGCCCTGCAATGCGCTCCAGTGATTGCAGCATCTTCTGGAAGCTTCTGCCAGCCTGTGCTGGGCCTGATGGGGGCTAGGCCACCCCAATCCCCTCACTGTGGGGCTGAGCCACCCCAACCCTCCTCACTGTAGGGACCAAGCCACCCCAACCCTCCTTGCATTGGGGCTGAGCCATCCACACCCTCCTCGCCGTGGGGCTGAGCCACCCCAAACCCCTCACCTTGGGGCTGAGCCACCCCGACCCTCCTTGCTGTGGGGCTGAGACATCCCAACCCTCCTCGCCATGGGGCTTAGCCACCCCAACCTTCCTCACCATGGGGCTGAGCCACCTCAAACCTCCTTGCAATGGGGCTGAGTTTA
Organism: Nyctibius grandis; assembly: GCF_013368605.1. Lineage (NCBI taxonomy): Eukaryota > Metazoa > Chordata > Aves > Nyctibiiformes > Nyctibiidae > Nyctibius > Nyctibius grandis. Next base: position 111,575,132 of record NC_090659.1, read on the forward strand.
CCTGCAACTGGCCATTACTTTAGCCTTGTTTTCTGCTAAGGCTGCTGAATTGTCTCCCTCCTGCCACAAGATGAATAATTTTTATGTAACCAGTTGAATTATTTCAAGGCAAATATCTTATTTACAACTGACTGGGTAAAAATTCTATAATTTCCACTTCCCGAGGACTATGCAGGGGAAAGGCCAGGATGTTCGGTGACGATGACTTTCTCAGTCATTTCAGTTCATCCTGGATAGTTTTGCCAATATCAATGTAGAAATTCAGTAGAAAAAAATTGAGCTAGAACAAAGGAAGAATTTACTGAAGTGCTTAATGACATCCCCTTCCTCCTTAGGCCCTGCTGAGAAACAAGATAAAGTTTGCTGATTCCTTACCTCCATTAATGGAAAAGCCACAAATTGGCTTCTCATTTGCATCACACTCCACAACCGCACGTAGCAAAATCATCAGCAGACAGGAGGAAACCCACAGTGGTGCCGTTCTGCAGTGACTGCTGGAATTACACTGGGAGTTAACATGCCATAAAAATCTTATGATCTCTTTATTCAGGGTGTACGACCACGGTCTTTCCTTTTGTTCTAGAAAAATAAGTCCTTAGTATGCGATGGGGAAGATACATCCTGATGGGACTCCAAAGTAGTTACTACAAATAAATTTATGGAATTACAAGCAGATTGATGAATTATTCTGTTTTATTTCAGCAGACTACAAAAACAAGTTTGTAAATCATCTGTCCTTTTTCTAATATCTTTTTCCAAGACACAGATCTGAAAATGTAGTTCTCAATCCTACTTCAAATACTATAACTGCAAATGGGAGATTAAAGATAAAAAGACTAATATACCATGTTAGTCAATAATGATTATATTTATCTCATAACTCCTTGTTGGTTATGTACTTAAAATATAACCTATATTTTTTAAATCATCTGGTAATCAAATAGAAAAAATAATCTTTGAAATCTCTGTTATTGCTAGTATCAATAGTTTGAAAGAATTGTCAAAGTTAGTATTTAATGCAGTTTTTCAACCCCATCACTTTTCAGCTTCTGTATTACAGAGCAGATATTTGAGACATCGTTCCCCTGATTTGGTGAATGGCCATGAGGATCTGTCCTGGAACATTTGTGACCTCTGGCAAGAGCTTCTGATTTAGCTAAAATGTCCACTTCTGTTAGTCAAAGCGGCTGTGGGATGATTAACCTATATTTGTGGCCCAGCTGCCACAGGCTGAGGACAGCATACCACCCTGACTCAGTAGTTTTATATCCCCTTTGGCCACAAAAGCTCATCCTTGATGTCAGTATTTACGCCGCTCAAATCCCTATATATATAGGTAAATTTTTTTCAATGGGCATTTAATCTTTCACACTTGGATTTTAACTGTGGCCCCTATATACTAAACTTGTATCCACACTTCTGATGTTTTTCAAGCTTTTTCATAAGCTATAGACCTGGAGAGAGCACTTCGTGCTTCATAACACATACGCCAGTAAGTATATCTCTAGCTTGACAACGTAGGAACTGCCATTTAGTGTTTAACAGCTGTCGTGCTGCTATAAATTTGGCTGTTATACTTCCTTTCTTTATCATTAATTTGTGATGACTAGTGCTGTATGTGAGATATGGTGTTTTCATATCCAGTGTTTTTAAATATCTTTGTTTTGTAATAGGCAATAAATATTTTCTCCTTGAAATGCAAAAACTCATTCCAATGGAGGACAAAACAAAGCAAGTTCAAGGTACCTCAGAAAGCAGGGTCTGATATTTCATTAAATATTTTTGCTTATTCTACTTATTTCTAGGTGTTTTGAGTTCAGTACCAGGATATGAATCAAGTGTTGTATTGACCAGACTTTTTATTTCATTTTGTGACATAATATAGACCATCAGCTCCAGGACACCTGGGATTACAGATATTTCACCTTTCCAAACTTTGGGCTGTAGTTTACTTCCACCCTCACTTTGCTTCCTCTTTTATTTTGATAGTTTCACACTAATAAGATTATTAGTTGTTCTTGATAGAGACTTCAGATAAAGAACACAATTACACTGTGTTTTGTAATGATTGTTATTTATGTCTATTTAGGAGGGGTTTTTTTACCAAGAATTGGCTAATTATGAAGCTACCTTCAGATACCTAACTGAACAAAATTTCTTGAGCCATATCTTCCTCAAAGAAAGTCTCATTTTTAACATGCTCCTCCGCAGTGAATTACAACTAGAATGTACATAATTTCATATATCTAGAGCTAGTCCATCAAGAGAAATGGAGAGGAGAAAACATGAATATGTGAGGAAAAAGTTTCAACCCATAAATCAGCTTTTGTTCTGTCTCCTTTTTGCAGGAAAAGTAAGTACATCCACTGGCAAGACTGATGCTTGATTAATTCTGGTGGAGTCTCAGACTGTACTTGGGAGAACTCATAGCATCTTTCACGTGAGGAGGATAAAGAAGTAATTCCATCAGATCTTTCCCCTTTGTTTTCATCCTCCCAAATGAATTAGTTTAATCCCCTTTATGAATGGTGTATACTCTTATCCTATCTTTTTTTTCACTGCTTCATCTGTGCTCTTAATGCCTAAATCATAGGATATTGTCTAGTTTGCAAATACGGTCTCTCTTATTGCATCTCTGTACATTTTTCAGACCTCAGGCCTGTGTAGAATCCAAGTTTGTGTAAAATGGGGTAATCTTGAAAGTTTTGTTCTGCATTAGAGGATTTTACATTATTTATAAATATAATATGGAAGGCAGATGAACATATATTAGAAAAGTTCCTTGTCCATTCAACTAACCATTTAATCAGATGTTACAGTACAAGGACTGTAATCACTGTTTTGTTTATAACTGGTTGGTTATTGGCTTTTGTTAAGAAGAATGCCTGACTGACCTCTCTTTCTGATACTGCTGTTAAATATTTCATTAACTCAGGTTGAGTAGGAGTAAATAATTTCAGTGTATATTATGCATTCTTCTCTGTGCCATGCCCATTCTAGCAGTAGGTGGATCTGTTCTAGCATCTCAGGTTTGGGATGTAGCCTAGAGCTGTACAGGTTCAACATTTTACCACTGGAAGTCTGCCCCTTGTTAATCAAGAAAAGGGTCATTACATTGGAATTTAACCACCTACTCTATAAAGATGACTGACAAGTAAGGTTACCCCCTGTGACGGCTTTGTTTGGTTTGGTTTGGTTTCAGTCTGAGTCAGACAATACTCAAACTTTTTTAACAAAGAGCCCCTGATACGTAGCAGCTACTCAGAGAAATCAACATCTCTGTAGCTTTATTTCTATCAGCAAAGAATGTCCGGATTAAAGTATTCTGCAGCTTCTGTGATCAATAATGTCAGGGCTGAATCACCATATTCTGTTTTAGAAACAGAAAATGCTTACTCTAAACAGAATGTTCCAAGAAAAAAGGTATTTGGGGCAAACTGAAGAAGATTTTCCCCATGACACATTTTCAATGTCTGCATAGCCTGGTCCAATGACATGGAGAGATATCTAAGTTCTTAACAAGATAGTTCTGAATAAATATCTGAATATCTGAATATCTAAATACCTGAATAAATATCATATTAGTATTACTGTCCACATAGGACTGTATCTGAAAACACATCTTTTATTTAATCAGAAAAATCTTCAATTTATCAGAGTCCTGGGACTCTGGAGCTATTCTGATAAATACTTAGAAAGTTGGTAACATTTTACCATATATGTCCAATAGAGGTTGTTTGAAAATAATGTTTTGAATAGATTAACTATATCTTTCAGATATTTTTAACACAGTTTTTTGACTCTGTGCAAAGAGATTTAGAAGTTGTTCGGAGCAGTGTCTATCTACAGCCATAGACTTGAAAAAGAGGACTCTAACATAAACTAGTATCGTGTCAAATGGATCACTTGGCTAAAGTATTTGAGAAAATGACAACACACTGTTGTGCCTGGGCAAAGTTTAGTTCTGTGTTTCTTCAAACAGAAAGACAGTATTTAGAAGAGATTAATTTGAGCCTTTTTTAACATGCTGTGCATTTAAGAATTCAGCCGTTTGTTGTTATGCTTCTAGTTATTATTTAATAGCAGTTGTGGAAAATCCACTAGTGACTCACTAAAAAGACCTCTGCTTTCAAATGTCTGTGAAACACCTTAATCTTCATTCCTTAGGTAAACAAGACAGAGGAGTTCCCTGCCCCAATTGTGTCTCCATTTTTTAATAACCTAAAAATAATGTCTGAGTTTCAGACTCAGACTTGAGTCATAGTTTTATGTGACTCAAATAACCATCAACCAAGTCTTATCAAACCACAGGAGAACAGTTTCAATTCTCTTAGGTTAAAGTGGGCACAATAATAATCCTGCCCAACTGCATGTTAACTTTGGCAACCTAACTACTAATTTTATGTTCCCAGGCGTTTTATGACTGTCATATACATGGTGCTCACTCACACATCTAAATTCCACAATGAAAGAATTAAGAACAGCCCATTTTGAACACTTCGTCCTCTTACAAAGCCTTTGTAGACAGCATTTTCAAGACATTTTTAGCCAGTCAATTTGTCATTTTTTTTCCTTCTCAAATGCATATGCTAAGCATATGAATCAAGAGTGCCTGGCATAGAATTTAAAGGGAGAAACCTACCAAAGATGTATGTATTTTGGGTTGTCAATCTGATATTTATTTGGAGATGGAATGCCAACACACTGTGATTACAGAGATTGGACTGGGAAACCATTAGCAGTGGATACCCTTTTGTCAGATTTATTGATTGAAGAATTAATTTGTAAACTTCATTTCAGCATCATGCACTGAAATCTGGACTTTCAAATCTGTGACCATCTTTAATGAGTTTGCTGATATTACTGGTCTGTAAATTAATATTTATTGATGATTTCACCAATATTTTTAGGATACTCCTCTATATACATAACATTGAATTTTCATTGACCTGGATTTGAGGACTAAATTGAGGTGCTTAACAAACTGCCAGAAATAGATGCACTGAAATTAACAGACAACTTTTAAACTTGGGTCCAATCCTTCTCAGTTTTACTATATACCCTGCAAGAAACTGCTTAGTTAGGTAATGGCATGAGGATTAATCAGCTAATGCTTGTGAAACACTTTGAAGCTAGAAGACTAATTTTTAGAATTTTATCATTGACTCTGTGAAATCTGAGAAAACTCAGAGCTAAAAAAACATTTTAGACAAATATTTTGTTCACTGAAAAATACAATTTCAGTGCACCTGAAAATATTCACAAATCTGTACTGGGCAGAAAGAATATAATTCAGACAAGACCCACAAAAATCAGCAAACCAAGAGCAATGCGCTGAGTGTTGTTTCTCAGCAGCTCAGATCTTAAGATACTTAGGTTCCTTCTGAAAGAACTTCCAATGACCTACTGGATCAATAACAGCCATCTTTCAAAGAATTGCAGAAATATAGTTTAATTTAGGTTGGAAGGGATCTTCAGAGGTCATATGGGCAACCCCTTGCTCAGAACAGGTTTAATTAGACCATGTTGCTTAGGGACTTGACTATTCAAATTTTGAACACCTCGAAGGATGAAGATCCAAATCGTCTCTGGGCAGCCTATTCAAATATTCTACTTCCCTCATGATAAAGAAAATTTTCCTAATATTTAAGTGGAATTTCCCATGTTCCAATTTGCGTTCATTGCCTCTTGTCCTTTCTCTGCACATCCAAGAAGAGTCTGTCCCCGTCTTCTCTGCATTTTCTTGTCAGGAAGAGGTAGATATCAATAAGGTTTCCCCTTTGCCTTCTCTTCTCCAGGATGAACAAACCCAGCTTTCTCAGCCTCTCCTCCTATGTCCTGTGCTCCAGCTCTTGATCATCTTGGTAGCCTCTTCTGTGTACTAGGGAGTCCAAACCTGCATACACCACTCCAGATATGGTCTCACAAGTGCCAAACAGAGGAGACGATCACTTCCCTGGATCTGATGGCTGTACTTGCTAATAATACCCATGGGTTTTGAACAGGTTTTGCTTAAGCCTTAGCTCTCATTAAAGATGCATGGGGTTTTTTCCTTCTGACCAGAAAGACAAACACAAACAACTTCAGATCAAATAATTCTTTTTTCTATTTTTTCTTGTTCTGACTGATCAAAAATATCAGTTATTCACACAGCTTTCAAAAAAAACCACACATTTATCTGGTGCACAGCACATCGTATATCCTATAATTTAACTTACAGTTTGTTTAGCCACATGGGGTTTTTTTGTCATGTCAGCTTTGAATGGAAAATTGATCTTTTCTTCCTGTTATTTGTTCTTTTCCTGTAAATGATAATGAAGAAATGCAGCTAAAATTTCACAATAAGATAAAACAAACCTTATGTTTTGATAATGTTAAAGGACAGTGTGAACTTCTAGAGTTGTTTTATTTGCTGCCACTAAGGCAGTAGTAGCAAAAATCTACAATTGTGTCAGCTCTGATTCTGTTAAGTTAGTTCACATTCTTTCTGCCTTTTGGATTTAGAAGGTAAGCAGCCTATTGTATAAGAGCAAGAGTGAGCTCTACAAGAATAGGTCTTCACTCAGAAATCAATGGCTCAATATGCTGCGGCAGCCAAAAGAAGTCAACAAAGTGCTGGGTATCATCAGGATAAGTGCTGAGAGCATGAATGATGGAGAACATAATTTTGCCACTATATAAAACCTTCCTGTGTCCAATTCTTGAGTACTTTGTGCAGTTTTGTTCTCCAGACCTCAGAAAGGATATAATGATAGTGAAGAAAGTACCCAGAAAGGCAATTAAAATTATTAAGTGAATGGACCAACTACCAAATTAGGAGTTTTGAGAAGAGTTGATCAAGAATTTGATATAACTAAGATTTGCAAAATCATGAAGGTGAATCATTAGCTGAATGTAAAGCTGTTATGTACCAAATCCTACAGTATTTGAACTAGGGGGCATTGAATGAGGCTTGCAGGAGTCTGATTTAAGACAGAGAAATGAAAACATCTCTTACAGAGTGGTAAGTGAATATCTGGAACTTACTGTTGCAAAAGATTGTGAAATCAGCCAGCATCAGTCAAAAACTCATCAGACTCATGTTGTCCCTAGATATCGGCTCTTATTACCATTGCTAAGAGACAGAATACTGAGCCAGATGGATCATTTAGTCATTTGTATGTTAAATGGAGAAACTGAAGCAATTCAGCAAAACTGGATGAAAGTATTTGTACTTAATGGTACAGAGTTTTGTGCTCTGGGAATTAGGTACTTCATGAAACAGGATTTAAAACTGGATTGATCCCTTCTCACACAAAGGCAGGAGGAACTGATTCAGCAACATGTGCATTCATCTGGGATGTGGGTGAACCTCAAGTTCCTACTTTGCTAGCTGCATGGATGTGAAATTTTGTCTTTTAGACAAATTCCCTAATAATCAAAACTAGATCTGTCATACTGTAACATCCTCTTCAATCTGAATACTTCCAGTATTCAACTGGATTAATACTACGTGGAAACAACACTTATTCTTTTTGTCCAGGTGCAAGTCAGAAGTTGATACATGTGATGTTTCCTAAACAGAAGTGGTAAAAAAATGTTTAATTCAGAGTTATTTGAATAGTTTCAAATAATCCTTTATAGAAAATCAACCTTCAGAGAAAATCTTGATGTCTCATAATATTTTGCTAAGTCTTTTAGACAAAGCTAAAAGATATTTCTTCAGTGTTCCTCTTTCCTCATGCAGGACTAAAGAAAAACAAAAATACACAAACCTTATTTCTAACCATTTATCTAAGCTTGAAAATTAAATATCTTGTTATTGATAGTAGTAGAAGGATTTTTCATAGTCAGTGTTTTCCATGTCAGTTTTGAACAGGTTTTATAAATTATTTTGCATTGAAAAGAAATAATGCAATAGCAAAACTTAATGCATAAACTCTGTGAAACTTCCAGAAATGTGAATGTCTGTCATGGTTTGGTTTCAGTCAGGAATTTCCTTTTTATATGCTAAGGGAACCAAAGGACATATGGCACCAGATTTTTTACTAACTTGAAAGATTCTGACACAACTATGGGCAGATATGTTCTAACCTGTTTACATAATAAATTTCACTTCACATCTGGCTAGTGAAAAGTGGACTAAACAAACTGAAGGACACTGAAATGTTAGGAGTATGTGACTTGAAATCTTCCCAAGACCTGAGTCTGACTGTTTCATGACAATGCTGATATCATGATCACTTTCAGCACAAAAGGTGGCAAAGAGAAGATGCTCTAACCATTTTAAAATAGTCAGGGATAGAATCTATTCTGACTTAAGCCTTATGTCATTTTAGTGAGTTTTTTAATGGTTATGAATCTGCAAATATGAACCATCACATAGTAATTCTCATTTATGAGACACATGAATATTGTTTGCATTTTGTGTGTATGCTTTTACAGAGGTACGATTTCTTTCTTTTTCTAGATCTTCCAGTAAAGGGAACCATGCTTGTCCACCTGGAGGAAACATGTGCTGCTGACCCCCAGTAGCCTCTTGTCTCCCACTAGTGCACCCTCAATTGCTGGGAAAGACAGTAGGAAATTTACAGTGATTAAACAGCTTGGAGCCTTTTTTGGGGCGTTAATCACTGGTGTAAGTCATGGAATGGTAGCCACCTTTTAAGAAGTAAACATAGCTATCACAGTGGGAGTGATTTGAAGCAGCTGTTTAATATGCCTAGTGTTTGTGAAACATCTGAACATAGTTAACTATAGAAATGGGCAAAAAGTAGACATTTGTACTGGATTTTAGACAAAAATTCCAATTGATTTAGCACAATCCTTATGTAACAAGTATGACTACCCTCAGATAATATTCATTAGGAAAATGAAATAGACCCAATAAGCCACTGTATGCAGGTGGCTAAAGTCTACACGGAAATCAACAGCGATGGGCCACAGAAAATGACTGAGCATCTATTATCCATAACAAGCATTTTTTTGTTGTGATGTTTTAAATCTAGCTAAACTAGCTAAAGAAGTGACTTATCCGCTGTGTTTTCCTTATGTGTTTTATAGATGTAAACTCCTGTATGATTCCTTACTGGGGTATTGACTAATAACCAGAGAAGTTTTCAGCAGTGGTGAAAATACCAGTCTGATTTTTTTTTTCCTCTGGTGCCCTTTAGCAAGAGAAGGACTTGCTTATTTTATTGTCTCTGTGAGGAGTCCATGACATCTAATGGTTAGCCTGTCTCTTGGGAAAGGGCAGACTTCAATATGCATCTAGCTAAAAACTAACTCTGGAATAAAATGTTGTTTTTCAGCAGGTATTGACAAAAAAACAATTGACGATAAAAAAGAACTATTTTTATTCAGATATTTGGCAGCAGTTCTAAAAAAACTGTGACAGAGAGACAAAGAGAGAGGGAATGCAGCAAATAACTTAAATCACTGAAAAAATACTTGAACACTGTGCAATAGGAAGCTCCATAGGAAGCTCCTATGATTATTCAGCACTGGTGAGGCCACACCTGCTGTATTGTGTCCAGTTCTGGGCTCCCCAGTAGAAGAGGGACATAGACATACTGGAGAGAGCCCAACAAAGGGCCATGAAGATGATGAAGGGACTGAAACACCTCTCCCATGAGGAAAGGCTGAGAGAGCTGGGACTGTTCAGCCTGGAGAAGAATCAGGGGAATCTTATCAATGATGTATATAAATACCTGAAGGGAGGGTGCAAAGAAGATGGAGCCAGACTCTCTTCAGTGGTGCCCAGTGACAGGACCAGAGGCAATGGGCAGCCATATCTGCTCCAGGCTGAACAAGCCAAGCTCCCCCAGCAGGGCAGGTGCTCCAGCCCCCACCATCTCGGTGGCCTCCCCTGAATTTGATCCATATCAGGCAGTGAATTTTTAAATTAAATGTATGGTCACCTTTATATTATATTTCTTTGTAACAGAAAAAGATGAGACCTATTTCTGTGCCACTTACCTTTATAGTTGAAAACATGCACTTTGCTAGGTAGCACAAGGAATTTTCTTAAATCCTCCTTTAGTAGTCTCTTACCAGTAATTCAGACCTTAATTTTAAGCTTACCACTTGCTTGTAATACTTCCTATAAAACTGTATGCATAAGACATCTAGTTTTTTCCCCCTTATTCTCAAGAGCTTTTGCAATAGAGTTGAGAAACTGCTTTTTTTAAAAGCCCAGCTGTATAAACAATATGAATATGGTTGGCAAGCAAAAACCAGGGCTTTAAAAATCATACTTCCTTTCCTAAATGTTTTTAAAATGTATGGTTTTACTCCTAAATCTCCTTATAAATAAAAAATTTACAGTAAGCTTCACTTAAAGAGTCTTTCTTCTGTGCGTTTCTGTGAATGACAAGCACCTGTCCTTAGAGTTTGTGATGCTGTCTCTTTTGGGTAATTTCAATGCAACTTTTTTCACTCATTTGATGTTATTCTGAACTATTTGTGTGCATATACGGGAGGCTTTGATCCTGAAAAGAAATCTGGGGTAGATACGCAGGTGTAAATTCCAGTAGGTATTGACTTGGAAAATGAAAAGGCATCCGGAATACAATTCAATTAGGCTGTACTTTTAATGACTGATGCATCTGGGAAGTGTCTGGTAATATCTCATTCAATATAAAACATTATCTTGTGAACAGTGGCCACCACTCTCATATTTTTCACTGGTGCTGAAGAGAGAATTTATCTTGCTTCCTCAAAATCCACATCATTAACCTCCCTTCTTCCTCTGGTGCATTTCTTTTTACAATACCTAGGATGACAAAGACTTTCATGGGTTAGGTACTAGAGCCAGCACTGGTTTGAAATGTCTGGATTCTGTAATGATAGTACTTGTTCTGATTTGTTATGACTTAGGAAGTATAGAAGATATACTGCTCTTAAGTAGTGATCAATAGAAAGCTGAGTCAGGAATTATGAGGAGTCTTCACTACTAATAGTAAATGTGTTAACATACATCAGAGAAATGTTGAATCACTACATAAATAAATCATCAAATGATTTTTTCTTCCTAATGCTGACTTTTATTACATCTATAATGAACTATGTCTTTCTATGAACAATGGCTATCCATTCATAGTGGAGGGCTTAAGATTTGAGAATAAAGTTGCTATAGCATATTACTAAAATGGTACATTGACAGACAGGGAACATATTTTTCCATGATGGAAGAGCTAAAATTAAAATGTTTTAAAGACATATTATGTGTATTTCTGAGTTGACACATGAAATTAAATACATCAAAACATACTAAGACCTAATTATGAGTGTCAGAAAGCCACAGCGCTACTGAGGTAGTCTTTAAATATATTTTTGTGAGTGTTTGCAAATGAAAACATCAGGATTTAAAAAATAGAAATGTAATGTGGTGGATGTCTCAAAAAACAAATTCAGAAAATTAAGTTTTTACCTTTGAACTGGATTCCTGGGCTTTCATTTTCCATTTTTTGTTACTGTTGACAAGCTCCTTCCCATTAGAAGCAAAATTATGTTTGCTAGACACAAACTCATTGTTTGCCTAGAGTTTGCTAGCAATATAGATAACTGAATGTTTTGTACTTGACGTGAACAATCAATGAACCCTTACCATGGAAGAAGGCTCTGAGGAGATGGGTAAAGGTGATGTGCTCATGAATCTCAGGGGAGAATATAAGGAGGCACTGGCCATGGATGTTTCAAAGAAAGCAAAGATGAACTTGTCTCAACATAAATGGGACTGGAGGCTACATCTGCTGAGTGGATCAGCCAGCTGCATAAATATTCATTCCCAAGTTAAGCAAGAGTACAAAATATATTCCTGAGTTAGCCAGAACAGTATGGGAGGTGTATGTGTGGGGGCAGTGTATATGTGGCTCAGCCCCACACTGAGTATAAAAACCAAAGAAAGAACTTCGAAGAGAGTAAGAGTCTTGAGCTGGATTCAACCTATGTGTTACTTTCTGGGGACTGTGGACACCCAGTGTCATTACAGTGATCACGTAATAGAGACTGGTAATCACATTCGTATTGTGATCCAGCTGTATGTTGCAATGGCTATACTCTGCTAGGTATAATTTGTACTTATGCTGTGATTTAAGTACATTACTGCATCACTATGCTAAATCAAAATTCCATGTAGCTTCAAATAATTTCAAGTATGTAAACTTTGTTTTAAGCATTAAATCCTGCATGTGTAGAATATCTGAAAGAGCCAGATCAGAGAGTATTGGACTTTGACAAATGGGTGCCACATTTTACAAAGTAATAAAGAGTGAATAGTAATGAAAGAATAAAATACTTCTGCAATCTCAGAACATAATGGCTGCAGTCATTCTTCAAATAATTGTCTTTTTTTTTTTACAGGTTCCATCTATTTCTTTCAAGAATCAATAAAATTCAATTACAAAGACTGCTATAAATATCTTCCTCAGATGGTTAGTGCAGCCTGGATACAGGAACACTGTCCTGATTTCAGTAAGAAGCACAAAAAATGAGCCAGGTCTTGAGCAGATTAGTATGTAGTGACATACCACTGAATATGCAAAAAAATTGCCATTAAAAAGGCAACAACTACCAAGTTATAACAGATAGATTAGCATCCTACATTTATCCTGAAGCAGAAAAAGTTGTGAGTAGCTCATATAGAATGGTTAGACCAAAATGGGAAGCCAGTTCAAGTCCTGGAGAGCATTCAGAGTGGTAAGAAAGAGCAGAGCATGATCTGACCTCCACGGGAGTCTGCAGCTGCAGCCTTGCACGGAGCAACTGACTGGGACTGCATTCTGGAGATTTAGGAAAACTAGACAAGGATGGCTTTCTCTATGTCACTGGAAGAATTAAAGATTTGATTATTACAGCTGGAGGTGAAAATGTGCCTCCAATTCCAATTGAAGATGCTGTTAAAAAAGAACTCCCAACTGTTAGTAATGCTATGGTGATTGGAGATAAAAAGAAGTTTTTGTCAAAAAACTTCTCTGGGGCAGTTTTCCTGAATCCCACAAGTTTCTGCCTGTGCAGGAGCTATTTGGACAGAGAAAACTTGGATTCTTGCACATCTTTGAAGCATTTTCTCTCCTCCACTTTAGCTGTCAGCGTGAGGTGGGAGCCCCTGTTCCTCCACGGCCAGATGCAGCTGTGAGCAGGAGCAGTGTCCTGGTACGAGGTGCACAGCGCCCGACTGCCTTCCAGCTGCAGAGCTGCCACCTTGCACAGCAATGCAACACACCTCTGCAATGTAATTGTTCCTGGTTTGTTCAGGCATCAGCAGAAAATGGGCCTGAAGTTCAGCTCCAGAATAGGTCACCTAAACTGAAGGATCTCTGTGTGCACCACATGGTGGGGCTCCACTACAGTCAATTCCATTCCAGTTAGAGCCCAGCTGTGAGGGACTCAGAACACCAGCCTGCAGTGAGGCATCTAGTGCCATTTGAGATGCAGGGGGGAATCCAAGACACCTGCATGACACTGTCAGATATGACCTAGGACTGATGAGAGTTCTCTGCCCTTCAAACAACATTAGGTATTTATATGTGGGCAACTGAAATAATTCCAAGGTGTCTACCTGAGTGTAAGCTGAACTGCTGTCTAGGGTTTAGTGAGTGTATGGACTTCATTGTTTATAATGAGAGTTTAGACACACCACACCCAGGAAGGTGCTCAGATTTAGTTCTTTTAATCTACAGCTGAATCTTACCTTAGAGCTCAATGAATACAGAAGGTACTGCTGATCAGCAGCTCCCAGTGTGGCAGCAGCCCCCAGGTCCTTCCAAGCTCATTCAGGTGCTGCACTGCAAGCTGTCCTGGGCTGTAGGCAGACAGAAAGGCAGCCGATCCACAGTGCCCTTTGCCTCTATATGACCTAGTGGTCCATTCAAACAAGAGCCATTGCCTCTTGGAAACATGTTTATATGTTTCTTGCCTCTGGCACTGGACCCTGCTAAACACCTCTGGGCACCCCAATTGCATCTTTTTGCCAGCACATGGCACAGGGATGCTGCTGTTTACTATAGAAAGGGGTCAGGTTGGTATATCATCCCTTGCCGTCCCAGCTGAAGAGCTGCTTGTGGAAACCATTCTTAGTTGTCTTTGACCACCTCCTTGTAACAGGTCTCACAGATGGAGTCCCACCTGGAGAAGCAGAGACAGTGTGTGTTTGTAACGGCTCTGAGATTCCATTTACCCAGCTGCACAATGGGCCTCAGAACACCCCTTCTTCCCAGAGGAAGCTGATCTAAATGTGATGGCGTAGCCCTAGGCACTGGAGACTTTCCACTTGAAATACAACTTGTGGTAAGAAACATTAACAAATCGACCCATTGACTTTTGTTTATTTGTCTTAAGTGAAGTGTCTGCTGTTTCAGGGTCACCGAGCATTCACCGTGTTCACTATATAGTGCTATTTTGGGCACCAAACACAGAGTGTAAATCAAAACGTGACGCCTTTCAATTATTTGCAGTAGCAAAATGTATGTTGAAACCATATGGTTGGCACGATTTTTGTTTTCAAATAATTAGTAGTAAATGCTGCTTTAAGGGACTTCATTTCTTCTTGCCACATCTCGCAACCCTCTTTATCCATTTTTCCTTGGGAGGAAACTGACATGATTGTTCCAGTCTCTGCTGTGGCTGTGAAAATTACCATCCGTCCAGCTAACTTTACCCACACCCACAAGGTGCCAGAACTGCAGAAATTTTGCAGTGCTTGTTGAAATCTTACTATTCAGCAGTTTTGTGGGTTTCAGTGCTTTTAAAATGTAACTTTCTGTGCTTGCTTGTTTGCACTGGGGTCAGCACAAGGTCTATGAACCACTGCTGACTGCTTTTTCCTTCATTTATATCTCTCTTCACAGTTTTTAACTCCTTTTTTTAAAAAAAAAAACAACTCAGACTGTGGCATCACTTGAGCCTGAGCCATAGATTTTATATCTTACATTGCCCAACACTGGCAGGCTTTGAAGTTGTCATTTGTCAATGCCAACTTTAAAAACTTGCTTGAGGCTTCAATGTACTAAAGTAATACGCAGCAACTTCAGAGGTCTGTACTTAGTTCCCAGTTCTGTCAAGGCTTTTTGTCTCCCCTTAAAAAAAAAAAATCACACACTACATCTGCGATGGTGTTTTGGAAAAAGGTGGAATACTGCTCATTTTCATTGTCCCTTTTATGTGCTTGTTTGCACAGTCCTTCACCAGTGTTTCTCCAGTTTGTGTAGAGAGGACATAAAAATCCATGCCTCAATATAGGCTTCTAGCCACTGGTGTAATATAAATAGCAATAAAATGTGTAAGAAAACATATTGGATCGTGTATATTTACATGGCCAGGTCTCCCAAAGGAATCAACTGAATGTGCAGAAAACACGATTCAACCATAGTCCCCTCTCAAATGGCTCACTACACACAGTCTTTTAGAAATCAGTTTCTGGTTTAGCTTTTTGATTTACTCCCTGTGACAAAATAGTTACAGACTCCCTGCCTTTTTTCTCTTTGTATGTTTTTCTACTCACTTGCAGAATCTGTTCAAAACAGTGGACTGCCTTTTCACTTGTTCATTTCAATGTCTTCTAACAGCAAAAGACACAGCTTTATGCATCTCTTCTTACACAAATCTAATAAGAGAAGTTGTTTTCAGAAAAGCTGCCTGTTTTAGTTTTTTGCTGTAATTACATTGATCAATTTAGGACAGCTCTGTAAAGGGTACTGAAGGCAAAGTTTTTGAAATAGTTTTCATTGTGAACTTCAAAGGACTTCAGAGCATCCGTGTAAAAAAAAATCAGAGATTAGAAGGTGAAAAATCAATCTTCCCTACCTAATCTGTCATTCTCTTCGTATGAGACAATTCTATTTACTACTGCTTTGACTACTGCAGCTTAAACGTTTTGAAGAACAGGGCTCCACACCTCCTTGGAGCATGATTCTATAGGGTAACACAGGTCTTTAATTTTACTCTTGTGCCTAGCTAAATAATTTTTTTCTGTTCTACATTTATGTCGTTCAAATATTGTCTCTGATTAATTGGTTTCACTTTTAATTACCAGTTAGCTAAACTATATTGATTAAGGCAATCCTGAAACCACTTAGGAATAATTTGGGATCATTCTGTCATAAAGTGTGATGAACTGATGACATTTTTGCAGTAACAGTTGGTTAGGAAATTAATTTCTCCTAATTCAGAAGCAAAGATTCCAACATCAGAGCTGAGAAAGAGTAGTGGTGTAAGGGCCTGACACAGAATAAAATCTCTTAGTTACGTCTGGCAAAGGGCAGTGACATACAAAAGGTGGTGTACAAGTGTTCTCCCTTAGGTACCAGAAAGCTAATTTCAGAGAATTAGGAATTCACAGGAATGTTATCTCTGGAGTTTTAAGCTATTCATTTTACTCACAGATTTCTGAGATATGTCTGGTCCTGTTCTGCAGAGAAGTGACACTCACAGCTTCATGACCTCAAGAAAGTATCCCTTACAGCCATGAAAACCACGACGAGGCAACACAACTGCTCTTAGCTCTGCATAAAGCAAGAAAAATTCACTGTGAACTCTGCTTTCCACACAACTGAATACCTCAACGTTAATGAAAGCAATGCTGCAAATACCAATACAGAAATGTTGGAAGGAAAGAAATAAGATGTACATAATCTGACAGTCTGCACCAGCAAGGAGTGCAGTGCAGTGAGAACTTTGGCAGTGTGGATTCAGTGCTCCTCCTGAAGCACTTCAGGGGAGAGCACTTCATAAGAAGGTGGGATAATTAACTGTCTGTATGCCACCATTGCTGAATAAAAAAGTCTCAGCGCTGTTGATGGACAATGTAAAGGAGAATATACAAACTGTCTGAACAGATGTTGTAACCATATTTAGTAGTGGCTGAGATGGGCAGTGAGGTAGAAATAGCCTACATAACAAATTCCTCTCATCTTTATTTGCTTTTGCTGTTTGTCATCATAAGAGAGAAGGCTAATATTGTCTGAGTAACAAATCGAGCTTTTACACATTCAGCTTCACTGATTTTTGTCCTTTTCCTGTTTTGTCAACAAGGCAACATTGATGGCAGGATAGTGTATTCCAGAAAGTGTGTACCAGTGTCTACCAGAAAACTGCCTGAGGTTTTCCACACAGGAAAAGCCTCCATGAAAGAGGAAGGTGGGCACCTGATATGATACTAGTCTTAGCAGCAGCTGAGATTGGAGACAGAAGTCATCTTTAAGCTTTGAAATATAATAATGCCTGTGTCTGTCATAATGCCAGATTTCTCCTATTATCCACCTTGTAAGTCAAAATCACGTATTTCTGTCATTCTAGACACACAGATTCATTGCCTACCTGTAGCTGGTAGATTGCCTCTCTCAGAGTAGTAGCTGTCTCATTGATCTATGTCTGTGCTCCCCTCACAAAGTAAATTAAATTCATGGTTTTTTTAGGAAGACGGATTGTATGAACTAGTCACTTTACATGACTTGCTTTACTACTAATAAAAAAACACTTTTAAATATTCAAAACTATTTCCTGGTATTTAGCATTTCTGTTTTTAGGTACATCTCAACCAGTAAATTATTCTGAAAGATAGACAGGAAGTCACTTTAAGGATTGCTGAAGTAAAATTTGTGTTAATGCGTTAGAGTTATATTTCTTTACAGAAACAAGGAAATGTAATATCCTATTGTACACTCCATAATATTATTTCTTAGCAGCCAAGGCAAAATTTAGCAACAATTGAAGTGTATATGATCTATTCCAACTGTTAAAAATTCCTCTTGAACTAGTGTAACTACTGAAAAGTTTCAGAATTTATTTAAAAAATCATGAAGCTTGTTATATATTTTTATTGTCTATCAAATAGTAGAAAGGCAATTTTTCTAGCAGAGAAGAGTAAGTTATTGCAAAGTTATTGCCAGTTATTGCCAGCGTAAGTTATTGTAAAACAATCAAAAGTGCGGTTTGCTTCTGCCCATTTCTTCCCACAACCTATGTCAATATTCAGAGACCGTGTTTATACAAGGATACAGTTTCAGAGCCCTCAGTAAGACAACAGATGCCTAAACCACAGTGTTGGGGAGGAGAGAAAAAGTAGCCGTCCAAGCATGTTTACTTTCAGCAACAAGGAAGTTCTAACTTGTCCCTAAGTGGTGACTCATTGTATTGGGACTATAAAAGTAAAGGTAACTGCTCTCTAAAACATCAGGGCTTCAGACTTCACAAATCCAACATGATGCAATCAAGACTCTCAGCTGTCGTCTTTTTCTTGTTGGGTTTGTCATTTTGCCTGACAATCCCTATTCCCCTTGAAGATAGCCATGAATTCACAGAGAAAGACCTTCAGTTTGCAGAGGTACAGTATAAAATAAATTGTTTGCATGTTTTATAAATAGTAAGCTGTAAAGTTTCAACTGTTTGGAAACTAGGCTTATTACTCCTTTTTCCCTTCATAGCGCTATCTCAGAACTCACTATGATCTCCGTCCGAATCCTGCTGGCATAATGAGGAAGAGTGCCAACACAGTGGCATCTAAACTTCGAGAAATGCAAGCATTTTTTGGCTTGGAGGTGACAGGCAAATTAGATGAAGAAACATATGAGCTGATGCAGAAACCAAGATGCGGTGTCCCAGATGTGGGAGAATATAACTTTTTCCCTAGAAAACTCAAATGGTCAAAAACTAATTTGACATACAGGTAAACGCATGGCATTTTGAGTGTTATTGCTGTTATTAACTTCTTTCCAGGTACCTTGTCCAATAGGTTGCTCAGTATACGAGGCTGATGGGAAAAGGATGCATTTGAGTTTGAAAAATTCATGTTGCAGTTTAAAATCCTTACAGCCTCACTCTTAGAAAGGTCCCTCAAGCCCACCTTACAGCCCAAGGAAGAAAATACGATGTTTTTCCATTGCACTGTGTCATGGAGGAAAGCTGGTGTGGTGTAAGCCAGTAAATCCATGTCTGACCTCCATGTAGATACTCTGGGCACATCCTTAGTGCCTAATGAAAGAGGGGTAGGGTCTAAGATCATGCATCTCACCACCAATCCTCACAGCACTTAATCTCTAGGACATCCTTAGCTCTGCTTTGGACCTGGTTTAGTGTCTGCTTCACATAGGTCTTGCCCTGGACAAAGCAGTGTAGATGCAAACCGGTCTGTGCAATGTGGCTGTGAGACCACGATCTGATCCATGTCCCTCTTCCATTTTACAGTCCAGATGTAGATGTCTATGCTTGGTCAGACAAATCCCTGCACCCTGACCTCAGAAAGTAGACCTTGGGAAGCTACAGTGCTGAAAGGTCACATGGTAGCTCGTTCTCCCTTAATACCGCAAGGTCATCAACAGAGAGTTTTGACCAGCTGCAACCTGAGTTTCTTTAGCAGATTGCAAATATGGTATCACTGAACTCTATCAGTTCAGTATCTAGTGATAAATATTACTTTAATATGGATGATTCTAGCCTATAAAAAGCTCTTTGGATCATGTTTTTCTCCTCCAGGAAGTGAGCATCATTGATATTTTATATGGCATAAAAAAAGTTTGAAGTTACTGATATGACTTGACTTAATACAGAATATATCTGTCATTTTCTGTATCTGCTGGTGCATATAAAACCAATTACAGAAAGCTGTTGGATCATTTCAGATGTCTCTGAATGATTTTAATGAAAATAGAAATGGTTATTTTATTTTTCTTTGAATACTGTATGCAGCTGTCAAGCTCTTTGTTTTTAGATAAGAACGTAGGGAGGAAAAAAGCAAAACATTTTAATGAGGTCTACAGTCAAATAAAAGTATGTTACACATTTTCTTCAATTCACACAATTTAACTGGACATATTAATCTGTTTGATAGAATTGTGAATTACACTTCAGATCTGAGACGTGCTGAAGTAGACAGAGCTTTCAAAAAAGCATTCAAAGTTTGGTCTGATGTGACACCACTTAACTTCAGCAGAGTACGAAGTGGTACAGCTGATATCATGATCTCCTTTGGCACTAAAGGTAACACAGAACCAATTATTTTTACATTATAGTTATATTGCTGCCAATAAAATGGGGTAATTGATTTCATTGTTTTGAATGTTGTCTTATAGAACATGGTGACTTTTACCCCTTTGATGGACCCTCTGGACTACTGGCTCATGCTTTCCCCCCTGGTCCAGGCTATGGAGGAGATGCCCATTTTGATGATGATGAAGCTTGGTCAGATGATTCTAGAGGTAACAGAAGTTCCTGAGATTATTTTAAATGGTGGTAGATGGACAATTTCATCCTGTTTGATATCTGTAAACAGTTTGGTTTGCCTGTTTACTGTTCATCAGTCATTATGTTCACTGTCTACTCATCGGAAGCTGGGTTTAATCGCCAATCATAAATGGAAGTATAACATACACCTACCATAAACTTTTACACCTCCTAAGTGCAGTGATTAAAAAAAATGCCACAAACAAGGTATTTTGTCAGCTTGGCATTTCACTGAGCTTAAGGGTAGCTAGTTCTGATCACAGGCTGATGGGAATTACCTTTCTGAAGCCCATAGAGAACACATATACTTAATGCAGCTGCAAATCAGCTACTTACTTACATCTAATTTGAAAATTCTTCACCTTGCCTATTCAGGACAGAAAGCAATATAGAACAAATAGAACAAAACATTTCTTTTTCAGCACTGTGTTATTTCACCCTCCTGGCATTAAAGCTAATTGCTGCAGTACTGAAAACCATATGGACTCTCTACCAGAAGTGAATTTCTGACAAAAATGTTCTTGACTTGACTAGGACTAAGACTTCACCCCAGAGCTTTCCAGTTTTGCTAAGAAATTTCAAGAAATCTAAATCTGCCTACAGAACAACATTGTCGAATAAGATTTAGGTTGAACATCAGCTATGAGATAATCAATTAGGCCCTTATTAAAACAAAATCCATGTAGTTTGGAAAAGACAAGCAATTATACATCATTTTTTCCATGAATTCAGTTGTCTACTTCATTGTCTCATATGTTAAAGTACAATGTTAAGGTTAGTTGATTAGTCCAAGTCCACTACGGTGATATAAGGAGCTATACATTTACTTTCACTGTGGTTTTTTTATAGGGTATAACTTGTTTCTTGTCGCTGCCCATGAATTTGGTCATTCACTGGGACTTGAACACTCCAGAGACCCTGGAGCTCTGATGTTTCCAATTTACACATACACTGGAAAAACTGGTTTTGTGCTTCCTGATGATGATGTGCAAGGGATCCAAGAGCTCTATGGTAAATCTGTATAATATATATTTCCTGTGTCATTATAACCTGTTACAGATGCACTGCACAGTTACTAAAGAGCTGCCGATGTTCAATAGCAACAGTCATGACTGATCAAGACTGATTCACTGCATTCTTGGCAACCAGACTTCAGGAACAGAAGATGCTTAGATTCAGTAGTTCAGAGAAAAAAAAAATGAAGTAACACTGCAGAGCACAGTTTGTCACTGTGCTGTCTCCTTTGGTGGTGGGGGGTGGGGAGCAGAGTCCATATACATTTTGACCTGCTTCAAAAAGAAGGTAAACAGAGTCTAAAAAGAGAAACAGAAATATTCATGTTTCATCATAGAAAGAATAAAATTTTGTGGGACCTTCAAAGCTTGAGATAAAGAAAGCAAGTCCATTTAACATTTTTGCAGTACAGCTGAATGGCAAAGTCCATGAAGGTATTGGGCTAAACAAGAGAAAGAGAGAACAGACTTTCCCCAGTACAAATTATTTGCCCGTTATGCTTGTATTCATCATGCTGTTTGGGAACTCTTCCATGTCCTATTCAATATCACGATCCACAGAAAGGAAATGAACATTGTCAAACTTAGGTCATACTATGTGATTCCAGGTGCTGGAGACAAAGATCCCAACCCAAAACATCCAAAAACACCAGAGAAATGTGATGCAGATTTATCACTTGACGCAATAACGGAACTTCGTGGAGAAATGCTGGTCTTCAAGGACAGGTAAAGAGACTGCCACATCATGGATGGTGGGTTCTGGATAAAATAAAAGCAAAAACACCATTTCAGTTTTTACTAAAGATTTGAGTAAACATAAATTTAAAAAATCACAAAGCAATATAAATACTTTTAAGGAACTACATCATATATCTTTTTAGGCAGGATTTATAATACAATTACAGACTTAACTTCGCAGTAATATGAAGTGAAGATGATATGGCTGAAGACTGACACTGTTTGTACACATTTTTCATTCCACAGGACTTTCTTCAACATGCACAAATCTACTAACATTTATTCAAATGAAGTTGTACTACATTCAGAAGCCTTACATGGGGCAGCAGTGTTTCTCTTATTCTAAATGAAAAAAAAGATTTGTTTGTTGTTGTTTGAGATGACCACTCTGTGAGTGACAGAAATGGTCTGCAGCTAGGTGACTATGAGGAAAGGGAAGGTCTGCCAGGGGCTCTATGTATTGAAAATTCTATGTTGTGGAAAAAAATTAATTCTCCATTAATTAATTTTTAGTATAGCACATCAAAGATACTGCTATTCTGTAGTATGACAAGAAACATAAAATATATTTTCTTTTTCTGAACTAGATTTTTCTGGCGACTGCATCCTCAGATGGTTGAGGCAGAACTGGTGTTAGTTAAATCCTTTTGGCCAGAGCTTCCAAATAAAATAGATGCAGCTTATGAAAACCCCATCAAAGATCTTGTGTTCATGTTTAAGGGTGAGTTTTCAGTTTTGTTGTTGGCAGAAAACTATACATATTTAGTAAAGCTTAGTGAGTGACGTAGAGGTAGTCGATAGATGAATAAAACAATCCTACCTTCCTTGCTCAAAAAACAAACTCTGTTCATTTCACCCCATGCAAATCTATACAATTTTCAGTGAATTAGGAGATGTACAATTAAGCTCAGATGCCTAGGATCATAGTTAGCATAAACAGTTTAATACCTGCTGAGTATGTGACCTAAGAATCTGTTAGTTATATGAAAATAAGGATCATGGCATCCTCATTTCATTCTGCTCTCAAAGCTGAGCCTTTACAAAAGACTCATGGATACTTTGTTCTTATTTTCAGGAAAGAAGGTCTGGGCTTTGAATGGCTACGACATAGTTGAAGACTTTCCTAAAAAGATATATGAAATGGGGTTCCCGAAAGAAATGAAAAGAATAGATGCAGCCGTCCATATTAAAGACACTGGCAAGACTCTCTTTTTTACTGGAAATAAGTACTGGAGGTAAGCTGGAGACAGATTGGTGCTTCTTTTCAGTGTCCCTAGTCATAACCTGTCCAGAAGTATCAAAAGATCAGCGGGTTGTTTCAAACTAAGCACCTAATTGTGGCTCACATGTTTCCAGTCTCTGGTTTTCATTGGTGCTATAGAATATATCATAAAAGTGTATGCAAGACTTTTATAAACATATGGGCACAGCCTTTAAAAGCTGAAAGAGTGAAAGAAAGGAAAGGAGAATAAAGTGCCCTAATCCAGGAGAGTTTGTAATATGGTCACGTCTCCTAGACAAAATTCCCATCTTGCTTCCTTGAGTTGTTTGTGTGACACAAAATGGGATCAGTGCTGTGAGAGTAAGAAATCTATCCCACCTCAGGACGGCTAGTTATTGCTGTCCGTGAGTGGGGCTTACAGACAGGTATGATGCATAATTAAGACGTTACCATCCCTTCCCAGTATCTCTGTGCCAAGCAGCCTTGGGATAGGCTTGTAGTGCCAATATATCCAGGTACAGTCATCTCCATATAATATGTACTTTATAGATCAGTTCTGAAAGTGTAGCTCTATTACTTTTGTGTTTATTGAGCTTGTACTTCTGGTGGAAGGGTGGTCTGATTATTGCCCTGAGTTTCATTGTTGCACTAGACATAAGGTACCTAAAGACTGCTGGCTACTTCTGACGTGGGTAATTTCAAAGCATATAAAGGGCAGAGACCAAACTCCCAGGCTGTTTAAATCCTCTGAATTTTTATTTTCTTTTGTGTTTAATATAGTTACGATGAAGAGGCAGAGGTTATGGAAGCAGGCTACCCCAGGCTGATAGAGGAAGAATTTGCAGGAATTGGTGATAGAGTGGATGCAGTCTATCAAAGAAATGGTACATAATCTGATAATGAAACTTTATTACAATTAATTGTCGTTAAAACTGAGATTAATGTCCTGTGGGAAATTCTGTCATTTGTAATTTCGATTTTTTCACATCAACACTTCTGTTCTTGACTGAATCAGGTTTCTGATCTAAATTGCCCTCTGGCCAAGGTGCTCTTATAACTGTGTACATATGTATTTCAGGAGCCAAAAAAGATCTGCCTCCTTGCTTACAGAACCTAAAGTGATATGCTTAATATAGAAGTATTATAATGTGTCCGTTCCTTCAAATGGAGCCCATTCCTATCCAACTCTTCAAGGAGTGTTTCCAAGTCAGAGTCTTAATCGTTAACAGGCAAACCCTGTATTTTTTTAAGCAAGTGCTGTATAGTAATAAAATGCAGAATTTGACACTAAATTAAAATATCAGTTATTTTAAAACACTGATCCAGGTCTGGCAAATGGAATGAGGACCTTTGAAAATTTAGCTTAGCATTTTAAATATTAAAATATTACATTTAAAAGAGTTATTAAAAAATGAAAACAAACAGGATATTTTTTATTTGAAGGATAATTTTAATGTGCCAACTCAGTTTTCTCAGGGTTATGTCATTTTAACTTTCCTTTTCCTTAGGTTATCTCTACTTCTTCAATGGACCACTGCAGTTTGAATACAGCATCTGGAGCAAAAGAATTGTCCGTGTCCTGCATACTAACTCCATATTTTGGTGCTAATTACAGTTGAGTGCCATGTCATAGGCTGCAGAGCAGCTTGTAGTACATGGAAATAATAATACGGGCGTATAGATTTATTAGAGGACAGCAAGATTCTGTGAACAAGCACTGGCTACCTGTATACATGTATACTGTATATATGGAACTATATAGCTGTATGTCAGTCTGGGACTGAATTAACTTAATAGGAAAGAAGAAAAGAAATTATTAACATTTCAAGGGGCATTATACCATTTAAAGTTTGTCTAGTATTAAAGTGAGATGCTGGATACATCCTACATGATCATGAGCACTATTAATTCCCAGTAATCTGAGCATGTCTAGCATCTTTCAGGGATCTCTTAGCATGTCCCAAAAAACAGACTTGATAAACGCAGGAGTGTTGTATTTTTAAACTAATCCTTCAGATCTTTGTGAAATTCGTCTTAGTGTACTGGGAATTCAGATGTGTAATGAATGAGTCAGGACTGCATGGTGACTCACTGAGCTGGATAACACCAGACTGCAACACTGAAGTTAGAGAATTCAAAGGTATTTGAATGTATCCCTATTTGAATGGGAATGACGCCCTGGAAATGAATGCTTCTGTCATCTTTGGAATGAGTAGAAGGTATAGAAGCAACGAGGTGTCATTCCAAATCAGACAGAAAAGCAAGAAAAGGGAAGAGTGTTCCCTGCAGAAATCATCAGCCTGTATGACACTGAGGAAACCAGAAAGAAGTGGCAACAGCAAGAGAACCATGCAGGTTGAAACCTTGCATGAAGCTACATATGGTAGCACAGCCCATGTTTTCAGCTGGTGTAAACTGAAGTAGTTCAAGTGACATTCATAGAGGTTATGTATAGCTGTGCCAGCAGAGAGCCTGAACATTCAAATCAAAATATTCAAAAGAATACCTTTTTTCATGTTGGTCACTCTTTTAATATCTATAGAAGTTGTTTCAGTACAATGTAAGTTTTTGTTGTTTTTTTTTAATCAATCCAAATTATGTGGGACTGTGTTTATTTTTCAGCTTCAAAAAAAAATTAAATAAACTAGAGGAAAAAAAATGACATTGTGAAATGACTCAATGCTTGTCAGGCCACATCTGAAATACTATGTTCAGTTTTGGTCCCCACTATGCAAAAAAAATGTGGACAGGCTGGAGAGGGTCCAGAGAAGATCCACAAAGATGATCAAAGGACTGGGAAGCCTGCCATATGAGGAAAGGCTGAGAGAACTGGGTTTGTTCAGCCTTGAGAAAAGAAGGCTTAGGGGAGACCGTATCACCATGTTCCGGTATTTAAAGGGTGGCTACAAAGAAGATAGAGACTTCCTTTTCAGAAGGAGTCACATGGAAAAGATAAGGGGTAATGGGTACAAGTTACTCGTGGGGAGATCCTGATTGGACACAAGAGGAAAATTTTTCACAATGAGAACAACCAGCCATCGGAATAATCTCCCCAGGGAAGTGGTGGATTCCCCAACATTGGACACTTTTAAGATTCAGGTAGACAGGGTGCTGGGCCATCTTCTCTAGACTGTGCTTTTGCCACGAAAGGTTGGACCAGATGATCCTTGAGGTCCCTTCCAACCTGGTATTCTATGATTCTAGAACTTAAATTAAAATATCCTATGCTGCATGTCGTAAAAGCAAGACAGATCCATTGGATAAAAGAAATCAGAAAACCTAACCTGTGCATTTTATTTATTAAAATTTTCACCTCTATTTAAAAATCTGTTTGTTTTTTTTTTTCCCTCTGAGAAAAATGAATTTTATAGAAAAGAGAGGAGGAAAGACAGAAAGAGAGGAAAAAGGAAAGAACCCTCAAACCTGCAGAATAAGAACTGAGTTGGAATTAGTCCTTATCATTACAGAAAGTATGAGAAATTATTAAGAATTACTGTAAAATTCAGTTCCACATTAATTTCAATGTTAAACATTAATACCTAATTGAAGCTACACTGTCCTCTTCTGCCTTCTCAAAAACAACACCTAAGTCAATCAATCAGCCAGGCTGGCCAAGCCAAGCCCATCAACACTGGATACTTCACATAAATTGCCAGGCTTACTCACCTGGTCAGACAAGGTAATCTGACAGATTTAGTGGTCTCTTTTGACTATAAAACTGGGAATTAATGAATTCCAGACCTTAATATGCTTAAAGGAAATGCAAGGAAATAGAGCTGAAGAAAAACTTTACAAATGGAAAAACTTAAAGTGGACTAAAATCAAAGTTCTGTTATATGACTTATTATTGATAAAACTGTTAGGGAAAAAGTCAGTACAATTCTCTATGCATAATAAACAGAAATTGATTCATTTATATATCAAAATCATCTCTGACAGACAGTGTGTGCCTGAAAAAATAATGCTTGATATGGGGCTGCTGTTTAGCTTAATTACTCTGCAGTGAAATAAGGTTCTGGACACGTAACCCTAGTCCTCATTGTTCTCAGTACAAAGACTTGGTGGACAATTGTGTCAAAATAATAAAGAGTCTTCCACAAGGGCTAGTTGTTGAGTCTAAGTGCTCTGAATTTCAAAGTCTGCCTGAGCCTCACTGGAGCAGGGAATGCAAAGGTGAGCATGGAAGCAAGGAGATGTCAATGAATGTCTTTCATATCTACATGAATTTCTGTTAAAACTGAATGTTTGGCAGGGGAAAAAGGTACTGCATAAGAAGCTGGATTTTCCAGAGGCTTCAGCGTAATCACATCCAGCTGCTCCCCAGCCCAAACAGTCACATTCCTGTTTGCTGCTCGACTGACTAGAAGCAGCCTTCGGCACAAGTCCAAGCACGGCTCCAGCTCATGCGCCTGCATCCCCAGCAAGAGACATGTGCTGCTCTGCGGTTAGCTCTACCTCAACTCAGAAAAGTACCAGGCTGTCTGTTCCTGGCATTTTGTTAAGAAAAAATGGAAAACAAAAAAGGTTGTGCTGCGGAAGTGGAAGGCTGAGGTCAGAGCCAGAGGGGCCCTGACACTGCCATCAGCCAGAAAGGAAAACTCTCCGTGGGACCCGGTGCCCTAGGACCAGCTACCATCTCATGGGAATAACATTGAACGAGTCCCTGGTGGGGACCCATATGGGATATTGCCCAAGACCATCAAGTATTGAAAAGAAATGAGGCCTTTACTTGAGACAGAGACTTAACTGATTGCTTCCCCTGAGGTATTGTGAGTGAGGAAAGGATCACTGGAAGATGAGGCATCTGTATCCCACGGTGTAATACAAGCAGAATCAACAACCCCCCACCAGGTTGCTAGTTTTTATGTGGAACTACACAAAACCACCTAACAGTACATGCGCTGTTATTGATTAATATGCCTTTTATATCCATTTTGATCTCTGCTAAGAACGATTATTTGACGGGGGAGAAAGGATAAGGCAGGAAAAGGAATCTGTCAGATGCTCCTCAGGACTAGTTTCTGTGCTAGGTTACATGATCCTGAACAAGTAGGACTTAGAGGCTGCAAATATATTCCAGGAGTGAAAGAAGTGAGCAAACTTTAAACTTTCCAAGGAGAGAAACTAGACAGCTGTCCTCTAAATTCACTAATATGTTGGAAAGGCAACAAACATTGTAAGAGCTACATGAGATTTACTACTAGCTGAGAAACTGGAGAAGGAATTTAGTCTTATCATGAAAACCCTTTTTTTCTCAGCATAATCTCCAGAAACCTGCTCTAAGGACACTAGATGGCAGTGACAGCTTTGCTCCTTAGAGGGTCTGCACAGAACCAAAAATGATATGGTGGGTGAGGAAGCTGCAGCTAGTTATAACAAATCCTTACTTTTGGTGAAGATATAAAAAAAAAACAAGACTAATAAGTAGAATTTAATGATTATATTCTGTTGAAATGTGGATCTCTAAGTAGCAAGTTAGGATATTAAAATGTTTAGGAAACAACTTCTGGATATATTCACTATCAGGGACACTAATGTTTCAGTGTATTAATACTCCTTTTCTCAGCATCAATGCAATCCACTTAAAACAGTATATTCAGTGGATAGTCCTAGGAATAACACAATCCCTTAGTTTAACTTCATTCATTGGAAAGTTACACACACACACATACGTAGACATATTCCAACTCCTCAGGCACATGAGAGCCTTTCAGGATACAACTTGATTTCTGAGAAAATGGCACTGCAGAATGTGGAAGTAAGGCAAAAGTGGAGAAAAGTATCAGTTGCAAAGAACCCAAGTAAGACAGTACAAATATAATCAAGAGTGTCTGAAATATCAAGTATGTGATCACATCTGCTTGGAAGAAGTAAGGACAATTTCTAATCCTTTCACAGTTCATTCTGATCTCGTATTTCCAGAATCGTGAATATTTTACAGATGAAGAATATGGTCTTGATCTTTGAATCCCTAATACCGCCCAGATCAGTAAGACGACTGAGCATTTTGAACTAGGCAGAAATGGATTTTTCTATCCTGAAAATACTTTTGAGACTTTACTCTTTGCAATAGAAAGAAACAAGATATTTTGCAAATTTTTATTGGAAAAATATTTGTCCTCTGGGACGGTCTGTAGCCATATTGTTAATCAGCATACTTACTAGATCTGGGGGGAAGAATATACTGTTTCAATTTTTTGCTCAGACTGATTTAAACGAGGTCTAGACCTCAATCTTCAGTCTTCTAGGTGAAAGAATTGCACATTCACTTATGTTCTGGTGAGTTTCTTTCCATCTGTTCTGCTGGAGATGTTTCCTCTTTACACAAATACAATTAAACAGTACTCTGGAAAGACTGACTACCCACGAATCAGAAAGCTCATTTGGGATGTAGGATCAAGCCCTTCTGTCACAGTTACGTTTGGGTTTTTTTTGTACAAAGTGAGGTGTCTACACACACCGTGAGCCCACACCAATTTTTGGTTTTGATGGTTCTGCTGTTTCTGATGAAAACCAGAGAAGACCACACACGTTCTCCTTTACATGGTGCAGATGGTACAAAGCCCATAGAGACCGTGGCTGGCCTGGAATCTTCTTCTTTCCTACCTAACACAGTTCTCATGTGGTTGACACATCCTTTTTAGTCACAGCCTTTCAATTACATGCTGCAGTTTGAATTTCCAGGCAATGCTGTGAAGCCTTGGCCACAGAGTACTGGGGAGGAGATGTCACCACTCACAGGGGCCAGGCCTGAGAGGTTTGAAGCCAGATATCAGACACTTTGCAGGCGTCCAGGTTCCGGCACAGATGTGTCTTGGCCATAGAAAGCTGATAACTCATAAGTCTTACCCCTGGTCCAAATTATGTGTTCTTTTGCTGTAGCACATGGGTGGATAACAGCAAGTAAATCACGCAGAGCTGCATGATGGGGTCAAAAGACATCAGTGATGCGGAGAAGTCAGAGCAAGACAAATGCCAGAAAAATTTGGTCATGGGAAGCTGCAAGGACCCATGGGATAAGATGTCATGTTTGAGGTCTCCTGAGGCAAACTGCAGTGCAGGTACCCCAGGACAATTAGAAGATGCCTGCAGTGCCATGGAGTGCAGCTTCAACAAGGGATAGCCCGATGAAGTGACCCACCAAGGCAGTGAGAATGTGGCCAGGCAACGGGAATAACTGAGCTGGGTAAAATGCTTGCTCTCCTTGGTAAAATGCATGCTCTTCTTCTAGCTACATATTTTGATCTATTAGTTTCTGCCTATTAGATTAGACCCTGCAGGCAAAAGCCATAACGGAAAACAATTTTTGTGATTCTAACAGAGCTTAGACACAAGGTTGGTTTGTGCCACGAAGTAGCCCATATCAGAGACTTAGCTGATGGCTGGGCTATCTGGCTGTAGTTTCCAGAAATCATCTGAGGAACCTTCCTCATGGAAAATTTGGGTGTGTCACAGAGCATTTTATTGACAAAATGCTTTGGGAAAATTTTTGTAGTTCCAATGTGGAGGTTGTGCTCCAAAACAAAGGGAAAGAAACTCCAATATGATCATCGATCCAAAAATTAGCTTGCATATGAGAATAGATTTCCAGCTAAGGTCAATTCCAAATTAAAAGAAGCAAAAGGACTGGAGGACTGGAGCACCTCTCTTACGAGGAGAGGCGGAGGGACCTGGGTCTGTTTAGCCTCAAGAAGGGAAGACTGAGGGGGGAACTTATCAATACTTTCAAATACCTTAGGGGCAGGTGTCAAGGGGATGGGGCCAGACTCTTCTCAGTGGTGCCCAGTGACAGGACAAGGGGCAATGGGCACAAACTGAAACATGGGAAGTTCCATCTCTATATAAGGAAAAACTTCTTTACTTTGAGGGTGATGGAGTACCAGAACATGCTGCCCAGGGAGGCTGTGGAGTCTCCTTCTCTGGAGATATTCAAAACCAGCCTGGATGAGACCCTGTGCAATGTGCTCTAGGGGAACCTGCTTTGGCAGGGGGTTGGACTAGATGATCTCCAGAGGTCCCTTCCAACCCCAACCATTCTGTGATTCTGTGAAAAGTTAAAACGAGGCTGTCATAAGTACCGCAGGAGAGTCCTGTCTACAACTCTGATGGAAATCATGGTGAAAATAAACTTAATCTGTAAGGAAATGATGGGTTCTCAGCATTTCTTGGAAATAAAATGTGCCCAGCTCTGTCTACAGTGACACAAAACAGTGAAATGACAGCATAGTAATAAAACAGGGAGATATAGAGCTATAACAGGAGAATCAGGATGTAGTGGGAAATAGAAAGCAAGTGATAACATCAATGATTTCCAGTTGCTTAATTTGTATAACTACTATGAATATCTAAAGTGTGAGAAGTAAGAAAGAGGTAATCAATAAGAAGCTCTGCTAGGGTCTCAACCAAAATTCAGACAAAACAGAAATCTCAACATTGACTTCACTTGGCTTTGGTTCAGGAAGTAATTGCCCAGGTAACAGCTGCTTTTCAGACTCTACTTGGGAAACTTATTCCTCCCACACAGCCAGTCTCAAGCTTAATAATAACTTGAGAGAAGATGCTAACAACACGTGTGCATTGGTTTGGAAGAGCACCTGTGTCTGGTACCATTCAAGTGTTTCTACCAAATGACAGTAGAAGCCCTTCGGCAGCTTTCTGCTGGGTGCCAAGGAGGAAGCACACAGCTCATAGCTTCACACTCGGGAATTTTCTGCATTATGTTCATGAGACAGAGTATGAGTTACACGCCATGAAACTGAGTCACTTGATTCACAAAGTAAATATCAGATGTGGGCTCACTACCCCTGGTGAGGCTGCACAAGCATCAACTCCAGAGGGAAAATACTTGTTGAAAGTTCAGGCTCAAACAAACCGGTACTGTGCATGCAACCTTAAATAAACACTGGAAATTTTAATTTTTATGGTTCCTCTTGCTCCATTCTCAGCTCTCTGCATTGGATTTCTCATAGCGCTCCAAGGAATGACTTGTATCATATTGGCATGTGTTTAAAGTGTGAAGTTTCTCCTCGGATCTCTAATGATTATAGTTGCAGAACATCAGAATTGCGCAGCTGTCCAAATTAGAGGCCGTCTCAGACTGTCCTATTCCTCTCTATCCTTAATGGAAGTGAGGAGTAAACAAAATCCTGTCATGGAATATTTCAAGAGCTGCTGAATTTTGCATTGTTTTTCTTTAGTTCTTTGCTGCACAGATACAGGCGTTCTTGATATCCACATTCTCACTTGCATCTCAGATTTAAAATAATACAGTAACCACCGCAGATCTTTTGTGCTCTTTATGAAAGAGTACTTCCCCATTATCTGTTTTTAAACTATTGTCCTAGTTCACTGAATGTGTCATTGTTCTTATATCAAGAAACAGAGTAAGAAATAGTACCTACTTTCTGCAATTTGCTTGTTTGTGTATCTTTATCAGATCTCTTATTTGTTTTAACTTTAAAACTGATGTTACAATTTTTTGCCCTTAGGCAATATTCAGGTCAGACTGCATCAGGTCATTATGTTTCTAGAATTATCATCAATCTCTTTATACTTTATAACTTCATTGTTTATAGACAGCAGTATTATAAGAGGTTTACTTTAACCTCTGTTATCAGAAATACCATCTAATAAGGGAAGACAAGCCAAGGGAACACAAATTTCAGAATGTCTCCAAAATTACAGACAAATAAACAGGAGACAAGGACATCATGAGTATTACTTCAGTGATTAGTTATCTCGAATTTACCATTTTCTCTGTGTTTATTAAAGGTCAGAGATTTAAAAGCTCAATATGTGTCAACACTAACTGCCCATACTGAATCACAAAAAAGCCCAGCCATCCTGTTACAATGGAACCACTCAGGACTAAAGTAATAGATATTAGCATTAGACAAAGATGGAGGGCTGTGTGAAACTATGACTTGTTTTACTTCCTCTGATATATCTGACTACAGGGTACTTACCGCTCAGATCACTGTGCCAATTTTACAACGCAAGGTTTGAGAGAATGAGTATAAAAAACAGCCAGAAGGAAAGAAATCCACCCTGCAAATACACTTCTCAGAAGTAAAGGATTTGGAAAAACAAGCTACTCTGTAACAGGGTAGAAGTTTAATGAATGTATGGAATGCAAACTTTGGGGCGCAGGATAGGAACAAACTGTGGCAACAGGAAAAGGGGGAAGGTTGCCATTACCAGTAAACTCCACCAGTGCTGTTATCCTTAAAAGGGAGGATACATAAACACATCTCCCAGGAGCAAGAAATGTCAAGCTGACTTTGACAAATATGTGAGACCCACAGATTTGATCCTATGCGGAAGTACATGGGCAGATTAAATCACCCATCACTGCAGATCAGGCTACAAGGTTACGGAGCTGAAATTCCAACCCCCCCCACACACACACCTTACAAGAGCCATGGCTGTGTAGGTGGCACAGATGTGTTTAGGCTCGGAATGGGTAGGCTAAATTTTGGTGAGATGATATAATCAAAACAATTCTCAGTACTATTATTTCCAGCAATGTGATTTGTTACTGAAAATAGTGCACATGTAAAATATCTATTTTTAAAAATATCACAGTGACATAATTGGCCTAACTTCCTCTGTCTTTGATGACTAAACAACATACTCTATGTCTACATAGTCAAGATAGAAGCTGCAAGCCTATATGATATGACAGTTACTGTATCATTAATGACTCACATTGAGAATCACCAAAAGGGACTCTCGTTTCTTCTGAAATATTGGAGCAGAAGCAGAGGCAGGCTTTAGGGGCCATGAAACTCAAGGTAGAATGCTTTCTCTTTTGGTACAGACATGCCGTTTCTTGTGGACTAGGTAAAAGCAGTCTTCATAACTCCAGTTTCACAGAATCACAGAATCACAGAATGTTAGGGATTGGAAGGGACCTCGAAAGATCATCTAGTCCAATCCCCCTGCCGGAGCACGATTGCCTAGACCATATCACACAGGAACGCATCCAGGTGGGTTTTGAATGTCTCCAGAGAAGGAGACTCCACAACCTCTCTGGGCAGCCTGTTCCAGTGTTCGGTCACCCTCACCATAAAGAAGTTTTTTCTCATATTTATGTGGAACCTCCTGTGTTCCAGCTTGCACCCATTGCCCGTTGTCCTGTCAAGGGATGTCACTGAGAAGAGCCTGGCTCCATCCTCATGACACTTGCCTTTTACATATTTATAAATATTAATTTGGCATGAGTCAATTCCTCCTCTGAAGAGTTTATACTCCAGGTAGATGTAGCACATAGTGAGCTGGCAGGTATAACCACAGCAGCCCATGAGCAGAGCTCCAGCCTACAGGAGTTGGAGCCTGTCCACGGTTTACTTGTTTTCCCCATGTTTGGATGACACACTGTTGGATGGAGAAGCCACCTGGCAGAATAGCAAAGACAGAGAGGAAGACCACCATGAAGAGGGCCTGGCAGGGAGCAGGGAAAGGGAGGAAGTGAGAGATGGACAGGGGAAGTGAGGACAGGCGATTATCTCAGACTGCTCCTGGACTGTGGGGCAGGTCAATGCTGTAATGCAGCCCACTCACACGGTCATCTGCAATGGGGAAATGCTGGAGCGGGTCCTTCGCTGCTTGCTTTCCTTTCTGTGGGGGAGATAGTTTGTGCTTGATTTGATTCCCAGAGGGAACTGAAACATAGCCAGAGACCTACGAGCTGGGAATTGCTCCCAAATCCCTTTGCTTAGATGTAGGGAAAATGCTTAAGTACCCTGGCTTTCTTATAGGTCACATTAAATGGCATGATTCAATTGTATCTTCAAACTTTCATATTAATGGTGCTTGGTAACTGAGATATTTTTTTTAGAGTATGGTCTATACTGGATCTTTTGCTAAGAAAACAGCAGGCTCATATGCAGAGCCAGATAGACAAAAGGTTTCCAAGCCTGCCTGTTTATTCTCTCAGAACTGTTTTCAGAGTCAGGATGAACTCTTCCTGTTTGAAGTTTCAGAGGAAGAAGGATGAGTTATTTTTATGTAAACAGTAAACATTTTCCATGAGCTGGTTTACCAGATCCTGTGTTCTCTGTCTCAACAAAAGAAGAGATTTACTGGGAGTTGGTGTTAAGTTTGAAATTACATATCTTTCTGCAAAAAATTTCTGTAACTATTCAACACAAATAACACCAAGGAAAGCCTTGTAATGCCATGTGTGAGGTTAACTAAGAAGCAGCTTTGGGCTGTCATGTTGTCTTCGTTCCTCCCCATTACGATGATGAGAGAGCAAAGAGCAAACACGCAAGCTGGCAGTAGAATGATAATGCCAGAGATGTGCCTTCACAGGCAGAGTTACTGTGGTCACTCCCACAGCTTTTAACACAAAAATGGCAAAATCTGTTATATTTCTTAAGCATCTGGGACTACATTTAAATGTCACTTGTACAGCCAAGTGTCTCTTTCAGTGGTCTAGTTGCACATTTGCAAAACCCCCAGCTAAGTCCGTAAGGCACCTGATATTTCTGATGCCGAGCATGGCCAGAACTGCATAAGAGGTTAGACATACAACCAGCTTGCAGCATGTTAGGAAGCACTGCAGCTGAACTATGAATTCTTCAACCCAGTTTTGTCAGTCACCTTACATGGTGGTTGTGGTCTAAGCAAGTTGATCGCCACAGAAAACCCTTAACGGCTGATAAGGGGCAGAGTCATTTGTCATGATTCATGAAAGGCAGGTCCTGCTTGACCAACCTGATCTCCTTCTATGACAAAGTGACCCGCTTAGTAGATGAGGGCAGGGCTGTGGATGTAGCCTATCTAGACTTCAGTAAGACATTCGACACTGTCTCCCACAGCATCCTCCTAGACAAACTGGCTGCCCGGGGCTTGGATGGGTGGACTCTTCAATGGGTTAAAAACTGGCTGGATGGCCGAGCCCAGAGAGTGGTGGTGAATGGGGCAAAGTCCAACTGGCGGCCAGTCACTAGTGGTGTTCCCCAGGGCTCAGTTCTGGGGCCAGTGCTGTTCAATATCTTTATAGATGATCTAGACATAGGGATTGAATGCACCCTCAGCAAATTTGCAGATGACACCAAGCTGGGTGGCAGTGTCGATCTGCTGGAGGGTAGGAAGGCCCTACAGAGGGATTTGGACAGGTTAGATAGATGGGCCGAGACCAACGGCATGAGGTCTTCAACAAGAACAAGTGCCGGGTCTTACACTTCAGCCACAACAACCCTATGCAACTCTACAGGCTGGGGGAAGAGTGGTTAGAGAGCGGCCTGGCGGAAAGAGACCTGGGGGTGCTGATCGACAGCCGGCTAAACATGAGCCAGCAGTGTGCCCAGGTGGCCAAGAAGGCCAATGGCATCCTGGCCTCTATTAGGAACAGTGTAGCCAGCCGGTCTAGGGAAGTGATCGTCCCTCTGTACTCAGCACTGGTGAGGCCGCACCTTGAATACTGTGTCCAGTTCTGGGCCCCGCACTTCAAGAAAGGTGTTGAGGTGTTGGAGCGAGTCCAGAGGAGGGCAACCAAGCTGGTGAAGGGTCTGGAGGGTATGAGCTATGAGGAATGGCTGAGGGAGCTGGGGTTGTTTAGCCTGGAGAAGAGGAGGCTCAGAGGTGACTTTATTGCAGTCTACAACTACCTGAAGGGAGGTTGTAGTGAAGTGGGAGTCGGCCTCTTCTCCCAGGCAACTAGTGATAGGACAAGAGGACATAGCCTCAAGCTTCACCAGGGGAGGTTCAGGTTGGACATTAGGAAGAATTTCTTTTCATAAAGGGTTATTAGACATTGGAATGGGCTATTAGACATTGGAACAGGCTGCCCAGGGAGGTGGTGGAGTCACCATCTCTGAGTGTGTTTAAGAAAAGACTGGACATGGCACTTAGTGCCGTGGTCTAGTTGACATGGTGGTGTCAGGGCAATGGTTGGACTCGATGATCCCAGAGGTCTCTTCCAACCTGGTTGATTCTGTGATTCTGTCTCACTTGATTTTTTTAGAACACTTATGCAGAATACAAGACATCAAGGTTCAAAATTTTTCTTTTCCTAAGAGATCCAAATGCCTGCCACCTACTTCCTAGAGAGAGCTGTAATCACCAGATTACTGAGCTTCTCAACGGCGTTCTCTTCAGCCCTTCCACTGAAGCTGTTCTTGTATAAACAACCGCATTACAGCAACAAGAAGACAGTGATACTGAAGCCCAAGTTTAGGGAGACTGCCTGACAGCAGTGGACTGTGGCCCCATTCTTAATTGCACTGAACTCAATCAAATTCAAACAATTTTTCTGTGGAGGTCTGAGAAAGTGATTCTGCTCCATACTGCTTGGCAGTATTTTCGGTTATTTCTGATACTGGAGATCATCATAAGCAACTGTTGGGTTTTTTTGCTTGGGAACATCCCAGATTCAATGTGTGGGCGTAGTACTTGTCTAGCATGATCCAGTTGACTAGTCTGCTTCCTCCCTTTGAATCATTTCATATTTCCATCAAGCAGCTTGCATGGATTTAATTTTCTTTCAGCTCTCAGGTGCCACAAATCTTTTCTCATTTGCTGTGTCAGGCATTCTTGCTTCAGATGGCGTGGAGTAAATAGCAAAGACCTGGAGGGCCTTTCTGCAGCAAAAGAACAAACACATGAGGCTATGGTGCATCATGTAGCAGGAAATAATGCTTGTTAGGACTTGCGTGAAGATTAATGTAGTTTGGATTAGTGTTGACAGAGCAACTTTAGTCCCCAGCCTGTTAATGTGCTTATACGTGATTTCTGTAGCAGTGTCCGCATTTTGATATCATCGAAGTAAGCAGGACCCCCGTCTTGATTAGATCCCCTGAGCACCACTGTCATATAAATGGCATGAATTAGTCATCTCATTAGGCATCTCATTCCTCACCCCCCCCGATGCCTTAAGATCTTTCATGTTGTTCAAAGGGTACAGAATTCAAGTATCATCCAGTGGAAAACACCCTGCAGGTAAGGAGATGTAATATAAATGTCCTGAGACTTTATAAAACAATTCTCAGTTACAGTATTGTCCCCAAACCACCTGGCAGTGAACAAGTTATAACATATGATGGCAGATGATGGAACAAGGGGCAATGGGTGCAAGCTGGAACACAGGAGGTTCCACATAAATATCAGGAAAAACTTCTTTACGGTGAGGGTGACTGAACACTGGAACAGGCTGCCCAGAGAGGTTGTGGAGTCTCCTTCTCTGGAGACATTCAAAACCCGCCTGGACGCGTTCCTGTGTGATATGGTCTAGGCAATCGTGCTCCGGCAGGGGGATTGGACTAGATGATCTTTCGAGGTCCCTTCCAATCCCTAACATTCTGTGATTCTGTGAACATAAGGGACTCATTTCTTAGAACGAACGATTGCAAAACAGAATTATTCAGCGAAGGGAGGTACAGGAGAACCTTCAGGGCTGTAAGAGAAAGTATAAACCCAGAAAACAACATGCAAGTGCATAAAGATTTGCTTCAGCAAACCAGATGAAATGCTTTCACGGTGTTACAGAAAAATGAAGAAAATAAGCTAGGTATATAACAGAAATAAGCAACAGAACTACAGGATAAATTGTAAAACTCCTTTTTTTTCCATCCTTAGCTGTGAGACAGGAATGGCAGAGGCATCACACTGGAGTAATTACTTCTTTATTAATAGTGAATACTTCTGTCCATGTAATCAGTTCTGAGTTAATGTAATTTCTTTTCTTTGCATTCATTGAACCAGAGTTCACTTAACGTCAAATAACTGAGACATCATGCACCTAATTTTGATTTGAGCTTAAGGAAGAGGTGATGTATCTTGCAAGTAGAACTGATTGTGAGAGAAAAATAAATTCCTCTTTTGGAAAGATAGAAATTATTTTGTTTAAAGAATGAGTTGGTTTATAGTAATTATTTATTGATGTGAGGGGAAAATCCAGTGGCTCCTCAGTTAGTATAGAGGCTAGCTGGATTGTTAGGAAGGGAGGTTCACCTTCCACCCCCCCCAGACATATCATTTTGAGTTCTGTGTAGTTTCCTTATGAGAACAGTTTGACTACAACTGCTGAATTAACTGATATTTCTGTTCAATGGATAACATGGGAAACTAGCAATAAAATCTATTTGATTCACAGATCATAGTTCTGTGATGGTTTATACTAAATCTGTGAAGTGCCAGGTTAACCAAAGCTACAACGGTGTCCAGATTAGAAATGGATAAACAATTACATTTCTAGTGAATAAAATAGAGCCAGCGATAAAGAATCTGTTCTGGGTATTAGCCAGTTTATACGGTTGCCGAGAGAACAGACAACATGAATGCAGTATAAATCTGCCCGTACACTGTTAACCCACCAGAACTTTTGAATTACTGGGAACTGGTGAAGACAGCTTCTATCATTTTAGAATCATAGAATATCTCAAGTTGGAAGGGACCCCTAAGGGTCATCGAGTCCAACCCCCTGCTCCTTTCAGGACTACCTAAAAATAAACCATATGACTAAGAGTGTTGTCCAGACACTCCTTGAACTCTGACAGGCTTAGTGCCATGATCACTTCCCTGGGGAGCCTGTTCCAGTGACCAACCACCCTCTCAGTGAAGAACCTTTTCCTAATGTCCAATCTGAACTTCCTCTGATGCAGCTTCATTTCATTTCCTCATGTCCTATTGCTGGTCATATTGGCACCATAAGTTATGTAAATGAAACAATTTTCACCTTTAGCACAGAAACAAAAAAAAAAAAAAAAAAGAAAGATTCATTTTATGCCCAAATGCATGAAGAAAGTCGAAAGCTTTGGTTGTTACTGAAGGTAGATTAATGCTCTAAATAAGGACGACACACCAAGGTATTTATGTGTTATGCAAAATGCAGAATTGGTCCATTTCATAAGCTAAACCTGACTTACATTACCTAAGGGACTCTGGTTATTTTTCAGTCATGTTCTCTTTCTGCCTCATCCCAGGGCATCCCTGCAGTTGCACAATTTGCCTAATCATCTCCATTGATCAACAGATTTCTTCATCTTGGCTCACTTTTTTATGTATTTCCTTTTGAACAGATTGAGGACTGAGCCATAGCAGAGGTAAAATGCTGAAGCCATCATTACCTATTGAATGTGGTATTAAGAAGAGGGATCCTCCTCACATCTTAATTTTAATATCTTAGTGCAATATTAGTGGCTTACAACCACCGCTTTCAGAACCAAACAATTTTCCCATCTGCATTTGAGAAAGTATTGTTCAGTCTAGTCCTGCCAACTTCATTGCAATTTTTAACCTTGAAACTGAGAGTGTCAATACCACCTTCCTCCATGAACAGCAGACCAATAAAACATCTTCCTTTGTCACTAAATGCATTATGTCATTTGTAATCAAAATAAATTGCAGAATGAAACTGAGTGCAGAGCTGACACACAGCTGAGTAGTTAGCATAGTGCCAACGGTGGTGGCTGGTGAGCAGCAGTAGCTGGGGCAAGCAGTAATGGTGAATGGTTTCCTGTATTTTGTACTAGCCATGGTAGCAGACTCTACACTAGCAAATCTTAATCTAACTAAATATTGATGGTTTTACTCAAAATCTTATTACAGACAAAACTGGAACACACTACCTATACAGATATAATAATTTTTGTTAGTCCCCTTTGTTAGGAGAGGGACCAAATCTAGAAGCCTGATAGAGGCGAGTGTGCTGCAGCTCCATGCCCCCAGGTCCAACCAGTACCAAGGCTGGGCATGTATTCTCAATAAACACATGCCAGCCTTTGGGCGGCTGGCCCTGCTCCTGCGGTGCCACAAGAGCAGCCAGGTCAGGGTGTTATTGGGGTCTCTTCTACTGATCTTGGGGCTCCTCTGTGCATGGAGACCAGCTTCTTACCATGTAACCTAACATACTTAACATTTTACCAGTGTGACAGACAAAATTACTAGACTACTTGCAGTGATATTCACTCATAGTCCAATTTAATACAAAAAAGCTTGAATTGTGCCATTGACACTGTTACACTGAAAAACAACTTTCTGAGCATCTACTCATTTTCTTTTGTGTTAGTCAAAATTAGCTGAACATAATAACCAAAATGAAAGATGGTGAAGATATTGTCTCATGCATATCCCTGACGTTTTCTAATCGATATGTAATAAAACTCACAGTTCATTTTTTAACATGCTTACTTAGGAGATAAGGGATGTTGTGAGAATGAGACCCACATCAGGGGCTATATAATATTTTAACGATCACTTCTAGCAAGCACCATCTGACAGGATGCCCGTCAGGATACTGAATTCTCTGTTTTGCTTAAGGAACAGATAATGAACCAAGGATTGAGAAAAGACTGTGAGCAATAGACTCAAAATATAAGCTAGAAAGGCGTCATACTGTTTACTACTGTACCTTTCATAAGTTTGTTTGTTACTTGATTTTTTTTTATCTTTAATGTGAAGTATTCATCTC
Source organism: Nyctibius grandis (assembly GCF_013368605.1). Taxonomy (NCBI): domain Eukaryota; kingdom Metazoa; phylum Chordata; class Aves; order Nyctibiiformes; family Nyctibiidae; genus Nyctibius; species Nyctibius grandis. The sequence goes on from NC_090659.1 coordinate 111,616,716, forward strand.
TGGACACCAAATGAGTTGTCTAAGTTGAGTTGACTTGTACCGCACAAGCTCTGTTCTAACAAGAATGAAAAGGCAGACAAACATACTGTACAGGTGTCTTGCACCTCATGTAATATATGGAAGATTTCTAGAGCTCCAATAAGTATTTTGTGTTGTGCTGCATCTGATGCATTGGGAAATCTCAATACTGACAAGTAATGAAAATCATTTTGGCGAGGTGTCTGGAGGGAATTAGAAGGATTATGACTAGGGAATCACATCGGTCTCCTGACAGTCTTCAGTTTTGAATTTTGTAGTTCAACTCTATTTCCTTTATACAAGTTCTCAGGGTCATCCTGTATCACCCACTTGTGTATTGACAGTGCCTCCAAGTTAGTTTTTTGTGCCCAAGTCTTTAGTTAAATTACTACAGAGGAAAGATCCCATGACCCAGCCAGTCCCTGAAGCTCTTCAGTTCTTCTCTTAGCATCTCTTATAGATGGTTCCTTGTTCTCCCTGTAGTTCTACTTCTAATCATCACGTTTTCTGTTTTAACTACTTTTCCTTTGATATTGCTTCAAATGTTTTACCAAAGCCCAAGAAAATGTGATCTAACACATTTACATTTTCTATTAAAACATATGAAGCTCATTTATCCCATTCTTTTGCTAAGTTCATGCCACACATCTCATATTCTATTAGCTTCCATGTTTAATTATCCTTACCTTCAAATTCATTTAATGCTTTGCATACTACTATGGTTGGATTAACAGACTTTCTTTTGTTCGGATTGCTGTTCCACCATATCCAATATGGGTGTTATATTTACTAGATTCTAATAAGTCTATGTCACTCCTTTTCAACAAACTTCTTCCAACATTTGCTTACTGACTTTTTCAGAGTTTCCAGTTCATAAATTTTGCTCTGAATTGTGCTTCAGCTTAAAAATGTTGCTTTCTACTCCATGCCCACATTGTCTTACTCATCTGGTGTTTGGTCTTATGTTCAGTGCCAGTATTCCTACTGAGAAGTGGACTGACTAATTTGCTTTAGTCATACCTAGAATATCTGAAATTTGTACCCCACTTTACACATATCACCTTTGTTTCTTCTTGCCCTCTTTTTTAATCTCTCTACATGATTGATTGACATTTTTCTTGCTACTTAATTTTTGTTTCAAGGCCTAATTTGGTTTGACAGCTTTCACTTTATCCCTACATTTCCTAACCTCTAAATTAGAACTTTCTTTGAATGCCTGCGTTCTTCAACTTAACTTCAGGGCTCTAAACGAAATGCTAAGCCAGATGTAAAATTATTCTCTGCATCCCATATAGTCAATGGAGAAAGACAGACAAAAAGTGATTCAACCCACTAATATCTCAGCTTCTGTCTGAAGACATCTGTTTTTCTTCATTGACTGTAATAAAGAAACTGGATGACTATGTTCCTAGCCTAGACACATTTATGGGAGATTTATCTTAGATTTAGCCAGTTTTCTGTCCCTTACATATATCACCTCTGTTTTTTTCTTTAAATCAGATTATTTGTATCTGATATGCTGAAGTGCTTCTAAGACTGTGTCTTTTGGAGATCCAGTTTCTTTTCACCCTTGACCCACAGAAACTTCAGATCTCCTCTCATTCAAGTACCTGAATTTTTTACTCCAGTTGACTTCTGATTGATTCCTTGATTTTGCCCAATGAAAGTCAAGATGGTATTACTAGTCAGTCAGTGCAATTACATATTTTGTAGTCAGTTCTTCCTTAATATCCTCGGTACTTAGCAAAGCCCAAGCCAAAATAGAAATACTTCATAATGATTATTGGTAAACACTGTGTTGACTGTAATACCAAGGTTCATCTGGACCCTGCAGCTGTTAATGTTGTTAGGAAGCTAGGGTGAGACTCTTCTGGTGAAACACAAATGTTTAAACCCATGCTGATCCCCTTTAGTCTCATGTTATATTTAAAGCAAAGAAATAGACTTTTCTTATAAAGCTCTATTCATTCGTTTTAAGCATGGACTTTAGGGTGAGATGAATCACATTCTCAGTATGCATATTTTTCAAAGGGAGAGATCCAACATTAAGGAAAATTAATTTCACTCCTGAAGATGACTTTCATAACTTTTATTTCTCTAAAAGCATTCGAAACAATATGTTCAGAATCTACCCAGGGATCTCAATCAGACACTCAGCTGCACAGAATTTTGATCTAGATAAATTGCTTTTCCTTTGAAGTGACTGACTTGTTTTTATTCCGTCGCATCATAATGCTTAAGGCTAATTGATCTTCCCTTTCTTCCCTCTCACGTCTGCCCACAACATGCACACGTCAGTAATTATGTTCCACTCACACTTGTTGCTCTGTCCTGTTATTGCTACCTGTGTCCTTGGATTGTTGGTCTGAGATACTATCTATCTCATATATTTGGAAGCCTTCAGCATTTAAATGTTTGGTGTCTCGGTTTACTGTCAAAAATTAAAGATGAGTTAAAAAAATTCAGAGTTAAAATTCAGGTATATTCTGCAAAAGAAAAAAAAATGGGTAAGGATTGGTGAGAAAGTATAAAATAAATACCATAAAATAACAAAAAGGAAGAAAAGAGATATATTGCTTGTAAGCAATTGTTTTGAATAAATGAATCTCCATTGTACATATGTTTTCAAACGACGTTTGAGGACATAAAAAACTGATGATGCAGAAAGATTCAGGAAGCCTCTGTGGTCAATAATACTCTCGGACAAATAATGTAGAAGTGTGGGAAAAGACAGAAAGAAGCCAAATCCTTGCTGTTGTTGATGGGAAGGGAAGGGAAGGGAAGGGAAGGGAAGGGAAGGGAAGGGAAGGGAAGGGAAGGGAAGGGAAGGGAAGGGAAGGGAAGGGAAGGGAAGGGAAGGGAAGGGAAGGGAAGGGAAGGGAAGGGAAGGGAAGGGGGAAAGGCAAATCTCTGGAGAGGGATTACTAGATTCCATATCTTTCAGTTTTCTGTCTTTTCTCACATAGCTGTTGCTGCTACAAAGCAATGAAATAGCCCAGACGGATCTATATTGTAAGGGTAATAAGTTCAGATTTACAGATAGGTAAATGGCAGATTTTACTTGTGTTTGTTACATCAGTTGGCTTTAGGATTGGTATTTCTTCTGCTGAGGTGTCTGGTAAATAAAAAAGGTGCCCAAATTCACCAGTTAAATATTCTAAAGTGAGACATCAGCAAACTCCAACTTAGCTTCTAGACCTATTTCCTATGTTCTGGCAGGGCCTGGGGAGAAGAGGAGGGTGGTGGTGTCTCTGCCAATGCAATGAGACCACGTATGGGGTGGCAGCTGCTCAGTGGGCAGGCTCTCCTCCTGGGATGGGGACCGAGTTGCACAGCCTCTGGCATGGCACTGGAGAAAGGAGGGAAGGAGCCTTTTTCTGACTTCATTTGGTCCCCAGATCTGGCAGCTACTATGGCTTGTAGGGCAAATATTGCCTGTGACAGTCAGTAGACTATACCTATGCTACTAAGCTGATAGGGACAGGGCTCCAGCAGTGGTGGATGACTGACCATGCTATTCAGTTTTCAGCCCATTCCCAGTGTCAGTCAGCACCCCACAAGCAATGCCTCTGCATGCATCCAGGCACCCCAGTTGACAACATCAATGAAAGGTGGCAGGGAGAGCAAGAAAGCTTGGCCACAGGCATGAGGCATGCCATGCTTTCCAGGACTAGTACATGATCCTTTTTATTTACATGGGTAGGTGTCACCAGGAGGCTGTCATCACCCTCTCCCTGTGGGTGCATAGAGTTGACCTACATGACACACACCATAGGTTCCTGTAGTAAGACCTGTGCTGCCTCACCTGCATTGGTACCAATGTCATTATTTAAAGATGTAGACATGCCTCAGACTAGAGGCAATACATTCAACTCTGTCACTGAATGTATTCTCTCAAGTGAATTCTCGAAACAACTGTTGGCCTTACCTACTTCTTGAGAAGGATCAGTGCCTAGGCCTCCATTAAAGCACACATGATTTTCAGAATATTCCCCTTTCCTAGTTGTGTTTCCTCATTCCCACAGACCTGTGTCTTCTGGGCATTTGTTCAGTCCCCATCAGAATAGTTCTGCCAGGTGTGGAAGTGGGTACGTGACTGTTGCAGCAAAATGCAAATACTTTCCAGTAGTCTTTGCTCAATAACAGAGCCTCAAGCAGATACTAATAATTGAATCACTCTGCTAGATAAATTGTAAGCACCTGAGTCATACATCATTTTAATGCTCTTAAGAAAGAATTAGCTCCAAGAAAACTGATATGGATTATTGAGTCAAAATAATTTTCCAGCAATACAAATTAGGTTAAATGCTCCTTTCCTGAAATGCCTGCTGGGAGGAATTGAGATATATTGGCACATTCTGCTTAATTCCACAACTGGAATATGGTAGCAATGATTGCATTGGAGATTTTTTTTCTAGAAAACTCTCCAGAGAAATTTACTATATGTGTTTCTCTTATTGTCATGGGGACAAGATGCTGTAGGATAATGACAATCCTGTTGCACTTTCAGCATCCTTCTTTTAACAGAATCACAAAGTTTTTGCCTTTTCTTTTAATTATCCTTCATTTATCAATAACAAACACTGTTATCTTTAATTTACCAGATCAAGTCTCCTATAAATTGCTTGTGAGCAGAACACATTCTTGTCCATCTTTGCCATTCTCTGTACTAATGATTCAGTAGTTAACATTACAGACAGCTGGCTTTGGCACTATCTTTTTTACTAAAAGCAAAAATAGAGAATTGTTTGTACAGCTGCACCAAAATGTGGAATGTCTCTTGTGGAAGGATTTATCTCACTGTTATAAAAGTCTTTTTATGGTCAATGGAGAAACAGAAGAAACTAAGAGTTGGTTCAGCCCATCCTAAAGGAGTTATGTCAGGCAGTTTGAGTGAATTATGTTCCTCAGATGCCTCTTACACAACCTTAAGAGTAATGGGAGCTACACTACTAACAAACTAGATCCCTGACTTTACACAGACAAAAGTAGTTTAAGTGAACCCCATCCTTAATATGCTGGGGTTTTAGTACTAACGAAGGGCATGGCTGCAGTGATTTTTTCCAGTCCTCTAAAGCAGTTTGCATGTAGAAAGACCTCCATGTCATTCTTCCTTCAGGCTCTGCTAATGCGGTGGAGGAATCTTCTCCCTCTAATCCCTTCACCTTTAAATTATCTCCTCTCCAAGGTCCATTGTGCATCCAGCAATCTTATCAATATTTTTTAAGAAAGGCTTAGGGCAGACAGGACAAGCCAAGGTATATAACCAGCTACTGCAGTTGTCCAGCTCTCCTTGCTCTCCATCTGCCTTTGGGCATACAGATTGTGTTTAAGTTTTCCTCATTAGCTGTGAAAGATGAAATCACAGGTACTGCTTTGAGTGTTGGTCTCCCCCTGCTCTGATGGATGTGATTATTTCAGTCTGGAAGTTACAAGGTAGATGTTGTCAAAGATGGCTGCTTTAATTTTCTTTTAGTTAGAACTGTGCTTCAGTCTTTTTGTGTGTGTGAGTGTTTATTCCTCTGTGTTATGATCCTTTGGTGGTAAGATGATGTACTAGTAAGGGAATGTATCACTTAATCCTCCAGAGACCTTCTCTGAGTGAGTCTGAAGTACAATTGAATAGTCTAAAGAAAAGCATATTTAACCTCCTTACAAAATGGAGACCTGGAGATAAGAAAAGTAGTGTGAAGAGGCAAGAACTTCAAGAGTTAATGAATAAAGAGGAAGGAAGCTTCTTGGTAGGAAAATGAAAGGTGCCACACTTAATGAGAGCAAGACCGCTCTCTCTTATGCTCCATCTCCAGACTGTGTGCTGTAGACTCTGATGGACAGCAGTACAAAAACAGGGTACCTGCAATGTGCATCTTCTGTGACTCTCCTCTCTCACCATCTGACAAGCTCTAACTTGTCATAGAATCATATTATAGTTTGAGTTGGAATGCACCTTTAAAGGTCACCTAGTTCAATCCCCCTGCAGTGAGCAGGGACATCTTCAGGTAGATCAGGTTGCTCAGAGCCCTGTCCAGACTGACCTTGAATGTTTCCAGGGATGTGACATCTACCACCTCTCTAGGCAACATGTTCCAGTGTTTCACCACCCACAACGTAAAAAATTTCTTCCTTATATCTAATGTAAATCTACCCTCTTTCAGTTTAAAACCATTACCTGTTGTCCTGTCACTACAGGCCCTACTAAAAAGTTTGTCCACTTCTTTCTTATAAGCCCCCTTTAAATATTGAAAGGCTGCAATAAGGTCTCCCCGGAGCCTTCTCTTCTCCAGGCTGAACAACCCCAACTCTCTCAGCCTGTCTTCATAGGAGAGGTGCTCCAGCCCTCTCATCATCTTTGTGGCCCTCCTCTGGACTTGCTCCAACAGGTTCATGTCTTTCCTGTGCTGAGGACTCCAGAGCTGGACGCAGTACTCCAGGTGGGGTCTCATGAGAGCGGAGCAGAGGGGCAGAATCACCTCTCTCAACCTGCCGGCCATGCTGCTTTTGATGCAGCCCAGGGTACAGTTGGCTTTCTGGACTGCAAGTGCTTGTTGCCAGCTCATGACCAGCTTTTCATCCATCAGTACCCCTGAGTCCTTCTTCACAGAGCTGCTCTCAATTCATTCATCCCCAGCCTCTCTTGACACCGGAGGTTGCCCTGACCCAGGTGCAGGAAAGACAGGCTGTGAGAGAGAAGCATCTGAGCTTCATATGTTATTCTTTCATCATAATAGCCCATTTATATGACTCTGTTTACATTCACTGCATTGCTCTTTACATGAGGTAGGTTCATAGGTAAACAACGTGCATGGATGTGCGTACCATCTGTGGCATCACTGTAAGTTTAACAGCTAGGTCTCTCCATTTCCATGCACTTAGATGAACATTGGGTACTCTTTTATATACTGTGTTTTAAGAAAGAAAAACTAAAATTATTGTTCCTGTTAAATGCAAAATGTGTTTTACAAGCAATATATACTTGATAGGACTTTATGCCTTAATTGCAATAATGTTAAAAAAAAAAAAAAAAAAGAAAAAATATGTGTTTAACCAGAAAACACAACTTGTCAAGTTCAGGAGAAAAACTAACCTCAAATGTTTTCAGTACTCTTGGCATTCAACATCCACTGAATTTAATGTGGGTTAAAAATTTGTTGCAAATAAGCTCTTTCCCTTTATTTGTCAGCTTTGGGCAGGAAACTCTTTTCTAAATATATGAAGTAATATGTGGTGTAGAAGTTTGGAAGAGCTAAAATATAATCTGGGAAATTTTGAGCGTATTTGACTGGTATATTTTCTAAAGGAAAGAGAAACTTTCTTAGTGGAGGAAAGAAAAACAAGGAGTTGCCAAACATATTACGTTTGAGAAATAATGAAAAATTCTCTATTAACAACTTAAGTCTTGTATGATTACTTTTAACGTATATTCAGTGACTAATTCATATTACATGGAATTTCTCAAGTGGGTAGCAATTTATTTCATTATCATCTGCCCAACTAGGACTTTTATTAAAATTGAATCATGTTTGAGCCATTATTGCAACAATAAAACTTAGGGGAATTTTTTCACTTTTCCACCTGTGAAATTCCTATTAACACCAAAGGGAATTCAGACCAGATTCTCACTCACTTTACATAAAATGATCAATCTTTCATGTCAATGCAACTTTTCTTAATTTTACCCCACAATAACACATGAATATACTCTCAAATATTAATCAAAGGAGAAAATAAGTCCTTTCTTTGCAGGATTCAAGAAAAAACAATACACAATATCTGTTTTCACAAGAAATAAACCATGAAAATAATTGCTAGATATTTTATTAGAAGTTGGTTTCAGATGCATTGGGATGAACTGTTCTTTGAACAAATAATTTTTTTCTTCATCTTTACATTTTTCCAGAATATAAAAGAAGACACACCTGTTTCTTGCAGAATTTTGGCAGGTCGAAAGAGTGAGTTTTTTCAGATGAAAACAGAAAGAAATCAAGCTTTTGAGTGATCCTACTCTCCTTTCACTGCATGTCTTCAACTAACAATAATACCTAGAGAACAAAAAATTTATTCACTTTATTATTCTTCCATATAGTATGAATAGAATGATAATACCTCTCTCTATTTGTTACATTTTTAATGGCTATCTCTATAGGAAAAGATAGTTGGCATATGTGGGGCTGAGAAGCTATTACTAAGAGGCAGGTAAGGCTAAGCAAAATTTCCCTGGGGAAATAAAATTTGCCTAGTTATCTCTGGAAGAAAGAGAAAGACAAATTTTGACCTGTGGACAGTAGATAGATTAGTGACTGTGAGGGAGATCATTATGTGCCATAATTGTGTGTGTGTTGATGCTGTGATTTTGGATATTCATCACAGCCATGTGATTTAGTTTCCAGCTCATCTTTGAAAGGCACTGTGTGAGTCTCCCTTAGTTTGTCCTGCATAACTACTGAGAGAATACACGGTGCACTGGATGAAGTGTCTTCTACTGCAAGAAGTTCATGTACAATCTGGAGATTATAATGGTTTTATGAGTAAGTGTTTGCAGAAAGGATGGAAGAGATGCATTGACAAGCTTTATGTGCCTTATAAATGCACGATCTAGGGAAAAATCAGTCGTTAAGAATTACACAGCTGCCTTCATTCCTCAAACTCCGTGACAACTCACAGCACTTCCTTCTGAATTCACCTGAACTACTTCTCAGAGCTCTGGGAAGAGGTTACTGGGCCTTTAGCATGTGAAGCATTATCCTAAGGCATTTTGGAGAGAAAAGACTGTGGTCAAGTCTTACAAAACTATAGTGAAGAAATATGCTGGCGAGCTTGCCTTGTGCTTTTTTAATTGACGGGAGGCCACTGGATAATAATTTCCAACGAAGTAATGTGCGTCCAATTCCTTGAGAACATTGTGACCATGAAAAAATAATTTAATTTAACATCTGAAACTTAATCTCTGTCGTTGCTCATGACTGCACATACAAGCTTGGCTCCTGCACCATCCTCAGCAGTGCCAGCTGGAGAAACTGCTGCTCACCAGTCCCTCCCTCTGCTCTACAGCAGAGTTGATGCCTCCCTGATATGCTTCACTCGAATCACTTGAATTTGATTGAAGAATTAAAGTTACAAAGGTTTAATAGTCCTACTTATTCTGGGTGAGGTAATGTGAACTCATTTGAATATCTCTGCTGGGTGTTCTGAGAGGACATAGCCTCTGTGCAGTGAGCCAGTGGTGAGCTGGAGGAAGCCACTGCTGGAAAGTGACGTATTAATAATGTCTTTTCATCTCCTTGCTTTGGCCTGAGTCTGCATTCTTAGGATCACAGGTGGTTCTCTCTTAACTACCAGGATCATATGCTCAAAGCAATTTTTATATAAATTAAACAGATTGTGAATTTAATATTTGCAGTATTTATTAAAATTCATCCTTTTGTTTAGTCAACAAACTTTCTTGGAATTGTGTTCCAAGGCAGTTTAGTGTGTTAACTGTGGTGGTTGATTATTTGAACTAGTATTCAAAATCAGCATTTTCTTTGGTATTCAGGTTTAAAAGAGATGTGAAAAGCTGATTGTTTCCTTTTAGCTTAGCATTGGCACAAATGCAGAATGGCAGCACCTTCATGTAGTGAGCATTTTTAAAGAAGTGGTTTGAAAAATTGGCCAGCCTTTTTTTTAACAAGAGTTTTCTTTGACTACCCTGCTTATGTCTAGCAATTGTCCTATGGTCTGTGGCTTCATGTCCAAGAAGTACATCTCTAAAACCATTCAATTGCCAATATTATTACAAAGCTGATAAATTATACCCTTGGCTACCTGTGGTAACATCTAAAGATTTCCCTCTTCATCACTTTGTTCAAAGGTTTCCTTCTGCTAATTGAAAACTTTGTGGGTTCAGGGTTGCATGGAGCAGACAGGGCTCTAAGATGACTATTGGCACTTTCAAGCAGGTGAGCAGCTCCACAGGAGATGCTACCTCCTTGTGATTTTTGAACTATCTGAAAGGAAAGAAGCCATTTAATTCAGAAATATGAGTCATTTGAAAAATATATGTTTTTGCCAGTGGTGGACACTAGAGTGCTTCCCTGTTCTCCCTGCTCATGTCCAAAGGAATCAGAGAACTCAGGCTTCTTAAGGAGGCATCTTGAGTTCCATGTAGTTATAGCATCTTAGCTGAATATCTTAGGGCTTCCATGTCAAATTTTAAAAGCTGTAAGATTTTTCCAGTCCACACCAAAAGGAATTCCAGAAAAGTTTGGAGACTAAATGGCAAAGCTCCTTATCTCTTCCTAATACTCAATCCAAAGCATTGCAATCAATTTTTTATAACATTAACGTATAACATATTAACAATATGGCTTATGGAAATACCTAAGTCAAATGCTTAAACAGTTGTTAACAGATGGGATGACCAATTGCACATGGGAAAGCATTTTCTGTGGACTTGTTTTCTGTCCTACAAAACCAAGAAACTACAGTAAATGTTCTTGAGGCTAAATGACCATCACCTTAACTACAAATCCAGAGATCTGAAAGCTTGTTGCTGCCCTTTAGAACAGAATAAGAATCACATAGGTTTAGTTCCTTGACCATTAAAGTCAATGCATGGGGGGAAAGAGGGGGGCAACATTCTACTGACCATTCCCCTTCAGAGAGAAAGGTGGGATCATGCCCACATTTCAGTTTCTTCGATGGTTTGGTGTGTTGCAACAGTGACATAGTCTGAATCCTGTAGGGGCCAGGATAGTAAAGAGGAAACAGTGAATTAATTGTATCTCACAACCACAGTGCTTCCTGCCTCACCCATTGCTCAGGGCCATGTCTAAATTCAGAGTATGGACCCAATATATGGCCACTTATGAAATAAGGGGTCATTGGTAGGGTGCCAAATTTCCGAATTTAATATTCCAGTTTAATTCCTGCAAACCTCAAAATTCTTAGGCCTTGGATTCTGCCCTACCTCTTGTTCACTGACGGATGATATAACATCAATGGACTGCAATCACTTTATGACCATGCCTTCTTAAGAAGCTACTAAGTCAGACATTGATGAAAGGAAATGACATGCAACTTATGAAACTTGTTTATACACTAAACACAAGTGCGGAAGTGATTTCAGCTTTGTTATTGTTGATAATACTTAAGGAGAGGATACAGACATCAAAAAGATCTGAATTCCTGTTTAATTAAAATCAGCCATTGAGGCTACATCTACATGCCATCTCCCAGTTTGCAATAGAACCTGGACAAAGTGTTCAGCTGAAGTATAAAAATGACTAACATAATTATTAGCAGAAGCTCTATATTATAAAGCTAGTATGAAGACATCCCACTGATGAATGGAAGTATTGGATATACAGGCAAACTTGTGGAATTCAAGTCAATACCTGTTTCAGGCTCAGTTTCAATACTCTCAAAATACTGTCTTGCAGAGATAGATTGAAAGTGTTTCATTTTTCAGTAAATATTCTCTGGTTTCCCTGAGTCTTTTGATATCAGACCTACTTTTTTTTCATGTGGCAAATTTTCTGCTTGCCTATCTCCCCCAACCACTTCTTTGCCATTATCTAGCTGTTATCTAGCAAAGACTGGCCCCTATAATGATATAAAGGGCTTGTGTCTTTTTCTGTTCAGTTATTGTTCCTCAAGTCCCAGAACCTGCTTGTAAGAATTTATCTCCCAATCATCACATTCAAGTGGAAAAAAACCAGCAGCTTCTTCCATGTCTGGGTATGACCAAGACCTTCATACCCCATCCTGCTTCTTTGGCACCGGCAGGTCAGAGAGGTAGAGTTTAGAAACAGCATGAGCAAACTGGAGGTGGGAAAGAAGACAAATACAGATCCTTCTATAAATTTAGGAGGTGAAATCATAGTGTGTGTATGTTTAGTTAGTTCAAGCTTCCTTTGACCTAATTTGCAGATGTTTATGGAGTTAATGACAATTGTTTATATGACTATGTTGAGTATCTTACCACTTCTTTCCATAAGTCAAAACTGCCAAACAGAACTGGCATGACATTTCTGGGTGGAATTTCAACCATATAAAAAGAAGAAATGGCAAAATTCCCAGCTAGAATTTTGACAAATCTGCTAAAAACCCTGGCACTTGGGCTAGATCCCACAGGATAATACGTATTACACTGTCAGAGGACAAACAGTTCTATGGTAGAGGAGTATTAGCCTGGATGTTGGCAGGATTTCAGTGAAATACTCTGTTCTACTGCAGGGGTCTTCCTGGGAAAGCACCCAATCTTGTCCCTGAGTGCGGTGATTAAGGGACTCGCCAGTGATATGAGACGTGTGAGTCTGAGTGCCGATTAGCTGAGGGAAGAAATGAGCAGTATTCCTGAATCCATCCTGGCTGCTTTGCTCCTGTACAAGCTGGCAAGGGTCTCCACTGTGGTCTGTGCAGACGCCAACCTAGCTGGAGGGCAACAGCAACTTTGGGGCACAGAGGGGAGCAGCCTTCAGGGCAGACGGGAAGGTCAGCATCTGTTGGGGTTACCTATGGGGCCAAGGCATGAAACAGGCACCTGACTTGTTCAGCCTTGTCATGAATTAAGTGTTTCTGGGCACCCCTGAAGCAAAACTCATGAACCAGTAGAACTATAGGTAAGGTAAAAGTTCCATGTGAGGTCATGTCTTCAGTTCAGCTCACCCCATTTAAATCAGAGCTGTGTCTTTGCCAATAAATCTTCACCGTGTCCACTGATGAGGTAATTTTCAAGAACTTTAAACCTCTGATTAAAGCCACAACACAGTTCCTGTTTGCATCCTGTAATGCCTAAACACAGGACTGAGTACCCATATTAGTTTGAACGATAAAAGCTGCTGATGTCTTCAGGGTCAGCACAAGAATGCAAGTCCTCTCTTGGATCCGCATGCAAGGAAAAAGCACACTTGCTCACACATCTCAGAGCCATGCAGGCAGCCTCAGCTGTGAATTTTCCCCACTTGTGCTGCCAAAGGCCTTCACAAGGCAAGACCCAGCTCTTCGCCCCCCCAGCACTCACCAGCCACTCCATAAATGTCAGCTCGAGCACACAGGCAACAGACTCTGGAGGGGAAGCCAACAGCTATGAAGGAGCTGTAACATGGCTATTGGCAGCCATGCAAAAGTCAGTGAGAAATAATAGCTTCCTAAACATTAAAAAGGGCTTGCTGAAACATTTACCAGCTGGTTGTGCTGCATCTCGCCGCTCTGTCTGCTTCGCCCCAGATCCCCTGGACACAGCAAGCAGGGTGTTTACAAAACATTTAGCTGAAAGCAAAGAGGGTAAGTGCCATATGCTAACTGCTGCTGCTAGGTGCAGAGATACAAACACAGTATCTAAGACGGCCCTGCTTTGTACCTGAATTTCTTTGCAGAAATGCGGGCACCACACTTGACGAATGCAGTTTGGGGTGCTGTTCCATGACCAGCAGAGAGAATCTTTTACCTTGCTGCTGCTGAAGGGAGAGGTCCTAACGTCCCAGCTTCATTTCTGACTGCCTCCCTGCATCCCCATTCCCATCTGCAATATTCCACCCCTCCTTCATGCTGGCTTGGGTGCTCTTCTCACCCCTTAGGGAGCCAGTGCAGTTGCTAACCCGAGCAGAAAACTATCGTTGGTGGGCTTGGGGTTATTTTTCTGGGCTGGTTTCTTGTAGCTTCAGTCCTCTGAATCAGTTCACTGAGGGCACACTTAATATCAGAGGGGCACAAGGAAACAGCAGGAGTGCTGGCCAGGATGGCAGGAGCAGGAGCACCCCATTACAGCAGCAATGAGGTGTTGGCAAAGCCTCCCTCATCCCGCTGCAGCCTTAGACATAAACATCTCTGCCACTTAACTCAGTGGTGCAGGGACCTGGGCTCTGACCTGGGTCATGCATGCAGTGTGACCCTACTCCAGCCAGCCAGTTCAAGTCCAGTTTCCTTTGGAAGGAGGCCATGCCTTTTCCCCCTGCCACCTCACAGACTGCAGAGCTCAGCTGCTGTGGTGCTGGGGTTGTTTTTTTGAAGTTCCCAATATGTTTGCTCTCACTGGAAAAGTGGTTTCTTTTCCTTCTTTTTCTCATGTTCAAAAATAAGTAGATTATTTTTAGCTCATATTTCTCCTTTTGAACTTGCATTTGGGCACTAAGTCAACACAGGAGAATTCTGCTTCAAAAGATGGATGTCTCAGAAATGATGGGCAAGAAAGAGGGAACTGGGTGACAGTGGTTCTGCAACCCCTGCATAAAGTGCAATGCACCATGTTCAGAAAAGGACATAGGAACTGAAAGAAGGACCTCTGGCAAACTGGGGAACTTGGAATCTACAGCTCAAATCCTAGTCATCTTCCGTCTGTCTTTGAAGACATGTATTAAAAGTTCCTCTGAAGACTCCTGCACCTCTGAGGTGCCTGTGGTTCTCTAGGGCAATTTCTGCCAATTTTTTTTAGTTGTGAAAATCCCCTTGTCTGATAGGCTATGCAGACCAGGATATATGATCTGGGGTGCTTTACTGAGACCTTTGTGGTGTGTGGTTGCCTGTGGCAAATATGGGAGAACAAGGGGATGAACCATAAATCTGTGATTACACGGGCCAGGTAGCAGCACAGGTGATGGTTCTGTAACCATACTGTGATATCAGGTTCAAGAGAAGAGATAAATGAGTCATTTGTATAATCAGCTATGTCACTAAAATTACCAGGGACAAGATGGGCAAAAGGAAGGGGTTCATCCCTGACATGCTGAGCTCCTGTATGGGTCCCACACTGAGAAAACTGCGGGGCAGTTTCTGGAGATCTCTTATCACGTGCTACAGGAATTACAGATTGTTGTCCTTCACAAAGAGCCAGGTCCCTTTAGTATCTCTGAAAAATGAGGTGATTTTTATATGAGTGACTGATTATGGATTTAGATACCTGTAAGTTTAAAATACTTGTCCAGTTTAGGAATGAAGAAAAAAAAAATACTGTCCAATAATATGATTGCGAAATCAGGGGTTTTCGGGCAAGGTAAACTGTCATGTGCTAGCTTGCTTCTAAAACCAAATTTGTTTTTTGTGTTTCTGTGGAAAATCAGAGGATGTTATAAACTGAGTCATGCAGTTACTGACTTTAGCAAGCACACAACTGATATAAATAGAGAAACACTGGTGAGTCTTGGACAGAAGAAGAGATTGAGAGGTCTTCTAGCAAGGGCTGATAGGACAGGGAGGCAAAGATGAAGACAAAGATCATTCCTTTCCTTGGGTTACTATATGTTGCATGTTCTTGTGCTTTCCCAGTGGTTCCAGAAAACGAAGATATGGAATTTGCTAAGGTAAGGATTACAGACAGAACTTAAGAAATAATTTATTGAGAAAATGAGCGTAATGGTATATTAATGATGTAGAATATTTTTTTAACAACTTTCTGCATTTGGAAAGAAATGTTTATGTTCTAAACTGTTGCTTTTTCTTCCCCATCAGAAATATCTGGAAAATTTTTATGATTTTAAAGAAGAGAAAATTTCTCTCTTTAAATCAAAGAATCTCAATCACATGGCTGACAAAATCCGAGAAATGCAGTCATTCTTTGGGCTAGAGGTGACTGGGGAGCTGAATCATAAGACACTGGACATGATGAAGCAGCCCAGATGTGGAATACCAGACATCCGTTCATACAGTACCTTCCCACAGAGCCCTAGGTGGAAGAAAGAAGATGTGACGTATCGGTAACATATATTAAAGCATGTTTCTCTGTACACTAGTGGGAAACTTTGTGAACGCTAGGCAGAAGTAATGCCAACAGGTTCTTTACTGTTTATTCCTGTATTTCTCCATATAAAAGCCCCATTCAGTATGAAAGGGCCACAAATGCAGAGACTATTCATATCCTTTGCTTTAGGCTTCCAAACAGTGATGAAGAAGACCAAAATAGCAGTGTGCATTAGTTAGTTGACAGCCCACTAAATAATATACTCAGAGGATAGAAGGGATACAACTGAGAGTATATAGGTTAGGATTTCTGAAAGATGTGAAAGAAAACTGTGAAAACTTCCTCAGTTATGTAAGTAAATTGAAAATAAACAACTTGAGACACATAAATAATAATAACCAATGATTAAAATATTTGACCTTGATACTATGTGCCCCAGCCACATGTGATCTGGTTGCTTTTAATTCCTTCCTCCTTATTTCACAGAATTTTGAACTACACTCCAGACATGCTAGAAGCTGATGTAGAGGAAGCAATTGCAAAAGCTTTCCAGCTCTGGAGCAGTGTCACCCCTTTGAGATTCACCAGGCTCTACAGTGGTCAAGCAGATATAATGATCTCCTTCGCAGCTGGATGTAAGGGGACTCCCTTGCCTGGGAATGATAAGGATTTGTCACTTTTTCTTACAGAGATGATGAAAAGCATCATTTTTTTTTCCTTTTTTTTTAGTTCACGGAGACTTCTATTCCTTTGATGGTCCAGGAGGAACTCTGGCTCATGCCTACCCCCCCGGAAGTGGGATAGGAGGAGATGCCCACTTTGATGAAGATGAAAACTGGACTAAATTTACTACCTATAATGGTAGGTAACCTTAAATACCACATTCCCTGTTTTTTATTAGAGTGTTGTCTTTAAGACACTGTAAATTCATAGATCCCATGGCAGTACTTCCAGTATTTACTGACATGTAAAATGTCAGTGTAATTTAATAAAATGACTCTGCATATTTTGACCTGGGCTACAGTCATGATAATCCCCTGAAGTTAACGCACAGACTGCAATTACAGCTGCAGTGAAGGAAATGAGATTCGCATGAAACAGCAATATAGGGTAATAATGACATTGTAAGGCAGGGGATTTTCACCCTCAGGTAATGATCTTAAAAGTTGTAATATTGAGCTCTCACATTTTTTTTTTTCTGATTTAAATTAATGGAAATCTTTAGCTTCTGCAAAGGAAAAAAAAAATCTTTATTTTGTTGGTAAATATAATTAATTATACTAGTGAAGTGTTCTGGTTTCCAGCAGTGTCCAGGGATGATGTTACATGTTACTGGTCTTTATGAAGTAGTTACCAGGTGAATTCCATGTAATTTACGTTTCCCAAAACCTGACCGGATGACTAAAATGTTCTCACCCAGTTTTCAGTCATTATTTACATTAAAGTAAATTTGATTCATTGTTGGCAGGAAAATTTCTGCAACATGAGCAAAAACTGTTCTCAGATTGGTTTCCCTGCAAGAAACAAATGCTTGTAATTCAAAAACTCATTCTCCAGGATGCCAGAGAACATCTTACTTGGGGCATACTTAGATTTTGCTGTTTCGTTAAGACTGTGAATGATATATCATGCATGAGAGGATGGCATCTGTGTCCCACTGTCATGCAAGAAAATTTATTTAATGTTTGTTCTTTGTGCTGGATTTTTTTTAGGATACAACTTATTTCTTGTTGCTGCTCATGAGTTGGGCCACTCACTAGGTCTTGGTCATTCCAACGTCTTTGGTGCTTTGATGTATCCTATATATATGGCCAGGGATACAAGGGACTACAGGCTTCCTCAGGATGATATTAATGGCATTCAGGCCCTCTATGGTAAGCAAGAAGCATCATTTTTTGGTGGATGATGGTTAAGCATTTATAATGAATTTTACTCAACAGTTAAAATGTACCAAACTTTCTACTTCAAGGAGGATACTGAGGTTTAATTTCTTGATATTATTTTTGGGCAAATCTCTTGGTTTCTTTGTAGCTAAGAGTCTACACCTGCAAAATAGAATCTGTGGGCTGTATCCATGCCAATAAGTCAAAAGGTCCAAGAGCCTTTCTCCAATGATACTAGAAGAATAGCCCATGTCTGATGTATTAAACCCTTTTACTTTCCACAAAAGGGTGGTCACATGTATAACTGCCCTTTGGAAATGGTGTTTGCTCTACATTACATTAACTCCTGAGCACATACAGTTTGAGAGACCAACGGCTTGTCGAGCCAAAACAACACCAGAGACCATTTTACAGGTCAGCAGCACAGCCAGCCAAGTCGAATTGCCCAGGAACTTTCCCTGGCATTAATTTACTAGTTGAGTTTTAACCTCAAGAAACCTATGCCTTTGGCTCCATGTGGTACATCCTGAAGCTCTGCAACACGAAACACTCTAATTCACCTTCCAATTCCACACTTATCTATTTCCCAAAGGAGCCCCCAGGGAATCTCCTGCATTTCCAACAAAAGCTTTTCCCCCGCAAGAACCAACTGAAATGACACATGCAGAAGCACCAACTGAAATGTCACCTGGGGAAGAACCAACAGAAACGACACCTTCCAAAATCCCCACAAGACCAGAGGACTGTGACCCTCATTTGACTTTTGATGCTATCACCACACTCCGTGGGGAAATACTGTTCTTCAAAGGCAGGTAAGTGCTTTCATTTCTAGCAACACCTTTTGTGAGACTCACAAAGGCAAAGCACAAAGTTCAGTTCAAGGAATTTATCTTCCCTTGTTTACAAAGGAAGATACTTGTTTCTGAAAGTAGTAAGGCAACTTTGAAAAATTTTACCAGCCCAGAGGGGCTGGGTGAGTAATGTGGTTTACTGACAGGTGAGTAAATGTTTTCAGCCATCTTCCATCTTCACCCGTATCTGTTAAAATTGTGCAAGGCTGAATAATCCCAGTGTCACTCCTCAGCTGCAGCTACTTCACATGCAGCACCATCCTCGTTGCACCATCCTCATCACACCATCCCGCGTGTGGGTCAGGGAGCTGTGGAAAATGTCAGTGGTGACTTTTGGTGGCACTCTGACCTAGTAGTCCACACTGGACCACCACCCAGTACTGTCTGTCCACTTTTTGGGCATGCTTTGACACCAGGCACTGTAGTGGGCTGGTGTCTGGGCACATCGACCCTGGCAAGGGAGAATAGCATGTCAGGCCCAGGGTTTCACCCACTTCTTGGGCTGGTAACTGTGTTTTGATTGAATAAGCTTCCTTTGATGAAATGGGTCTGATTCCCCTTCTAAAACACATGATGAAGAATCGTAGCTTAAAACTTAATAATTTTCATGGAAGGAGAGGAAGAAGCAGTTCCTCCTTAAACTGGGTTTTAAAATGTTTCTCAAGAATGTTTGACGAACATTTGTAACCAAATTGAAATTAAGAATGCAGCTGTGTTTACTTGCGTGGGACATGGTGAAGATAAAGCTTCAGTTGTCAGCAGTACCACAGACATCATGTGTTGTCTTGGGCAAGCCATCAGGGTGTCAGTGGAGAGGTCTGCAGGGCCACCAGCTCTAGGTGCACCTCCTTGAGCTGGGAGGTTGGATAAGAGGATCTCCAGAGGTCCCTTCCAACCTTAACTGTTCTGTGACCTCAGAGCAACCAGTAGTAAAGGGCAAATGTCTAGAGAGAGCAGGGCAAAGTAAAGCACTTCATCCTGAAAGGGGTGATATCTCTGCCTCATAGGGAGGACTGGCGTCCGGACAGCACGATTTAAAGTGCATTTCTATGCTACTGATCTCCTAGTGAAATACGAACAATGAAACACTGCTGTTTTCATTTCTATCAGCTATGTCTGGCGCAAAAGTCCGTATTTCTCAGGCATTGAGCATGACACCGTCTCCTCGTTCTGGCCGTCACTGGCAGCTGGCTTTGATGCTGCTTATGAGGTGGACAAGAAGGATCGAGTGATATTTTTCAAAGGTATTTCTCTTACATTTCCATCAGTCCTTTTTATGAATGAATAAAGTTATAGTAGTACTGCTAGCTTGTATATACTTCTGTATGTTAAGTAATAATAAGGGAAGTAATACAATAATAATAATAATAATAATAGATATTCTTAATATTTAAATCTATTTTCATTTTCAAAATGTTGTTACTGTTATTAGCTAATGCTGCTTCACAACAGCCCCGTACAATATATTACTCTTCTTTTGTCAGTACAGAGAAAATCATAGCTGAGACAAAATTGATTGCCTACATGACGTTATTTAAATACATTTTTAAAGGTGCCAAACACATCTAGAAAATATGTTGACTTTTAAGTACTGAGTATATAATACACTAAGAAGTATAAAAAGTGGAAAATCTGACAGCTCTGAAATATTCAAACTTATGTGTGCCCTAGAGGGTCATGTTCTTAGCTGGACATCTGTGCTATTTGGTGGCATTTACTACACAGAAAGCTCTGAGGCTTTTTGAGGAAAAGGAACTCAGCCTCCTCAGGAATCCCTACTAACTTCTTCTGGTTTTCCTGCAGATGACCAGTACTGGGCTGTCAGTGGCTACAGTATAGAGCCAGGCTTCCCCAAGTCTGTTCAGAACCTGGGCTTCCCCACAAGTGTTGGGAAAATCGATGCAGCTGTTCATGATCAAAGTACCAAGAAAACCTACTTCTTCGTAGGCAACAAGTACTGGAGGTAAGGCTCATTTCTCTTTTGCACAGCAGATAATCAAAATAACTTTTAAAATGCCAAGTTATATTAGAATTTGTGCAGTAAGTTTGTGACCTCTTATTGTCAGCCTTCTCAGCCAGTATAAAGCTGAAACTCAGAGGCAATTACTCGTCTTCTCATAGAACAAAGTCTGTAACACCTGAGATAGATAAAGACAACATCCATTTACTATTACCAGTCTGTGATTAACGGGCACAAGCAAATGAGCTTTGTTTACCCATTAAGAAGCAGTATTACATGAAATTATTATAAAAAGATAATGAGTGTAGACTTTGTTATCATGTCGTATTCATTCAGTAGCTATTAAGGGGCCAACGTGCTCTCTGAAACTTATAAATGACAAATCTATCAAGAAAGCTATGAAAGGAGATTAAAATACTTACTTTTTAAGAAACAGTTCAGCTAAGCAATAACATTAACCCTAATAATTAATATGTAATATTATCTTGAAAGAGTATTATTACACCAGAAGTTTATATTCCACTCATGAGGTCACTTCATAGATTGGATGCTGTAAAATTAAAATATTCACTTGGAATAATTATTTAAGTTTATTATTCAGTGGAAGCCACATCCAGCCTTATTATCAGTCTCAGGGAATGGAAGTGAACTATTTGGTCTGATGTTCTGAAAACAGCCTCACATAGGCCACTAAAGATGTGAATATTCACACAGACAGGATTTATACAGTTCTATGAGATCACAGATGCTCACAGTTACCGGATTTTCAGCAGAGAGTAGGCTTATTTAGTAAAAATTCCACCTGGTTTCAACATTGAAAATCACCTGTTTGTTTCTTGTTTTCATGCAACTTCTTTATTTAGTTTCAATGAAAATTCCCAATCAATGGAAAGGGGATATCCAAGAAAAATAGCAGCTGACTTCCAAGGAATTGGCCATGCAGTTGATGCTGCCCTTCAGAAAAACGGTAAACAAATTAAAATATAACTAAAAACAAAACAAAAGACCACCAACCAAAGCCAAAAAAGTATATGTTTCAAATACATATACATGTATATATATGAAATGTTTGTTCTGATGTATTTTTTAAAATCACCCAAGAAAATAGCAAGTGTATATCAATATGTATACAAAAAGGATATATTAATTTACCAAAATGTTGTGCTTCCAATTCTAGGACATTTCTATTTTTTCCATGGATCAAACCAGTATGAGGTTGACATCAAGAACAAGAAACTCATCCGTATAATGAAGAGCAACAGCTGGTTTAATTGCTAAAAATATGAAGTGATGGTGCAGGGCTGTATTTGTACCAGAAATGTTTTCTCATGTTCCTTGGTTAAAAACAATATAATTCAGCTGTTACTGTGCATGTGAGTCTGAAATCATGGCCTTTGATAATTCTAATTTAAAACCTTAAAAATGTAAAACTTAATGTACAGTTTTAATTTATTTTGTTTTCCAACTATTTATTAATGAGGTTGTTTTTTAGTAATAAAGTATTTTGCTCGAGTATAGCAGCGTTCGTGTGTTCTGGTTCAGTCCGCCGGAGACAAGGCATCTGATATAACCACACACAAGCCTGAACAGTTCCAGGACCCCATCGCCATTTTTAGCAGGGCTCAGTGTCTGTAGGGAGGAAGTTAAAGAGAAGCAGAAGTAGGTGGGCAGTTTTGACATGCAATAAGAAATGACCTGGGGGACAGAGGAGGGAAACGAAAACACTCAGGAACAATGCAGGGGAGGCGGAAGAGGTAGGAGGAGATCCTACACGACATGTGGGAAGAGGTGCAGAGAGACTGGTGGCTGTGGCCTCACCTGCCATGATGCCACAGCATGGGGACAGAGTGGTCAGGGCAGGGATGGGCAGGTGGCTGCTGGGAGATGGGGCAAATGGCAATGGGCTGAGAGGACCCATGCTCCAGTGCCGCTGTGGGTGGTTTTGGTGGGCAGAGTTGTTGGTACAGCAGGACACGAGCGACCAGAGAGAAGGGTAGGTGTCCAGTTTGGAGGTGGAGGCAGCACGCAGACAGGGTGGGAAGTGATGGAGATATGGTCACGGGGTCCCAGGGAATTACCCCTGCTGAGCTGTGACCATGTGCCATGGGAATGGAGTCAGGGCTGATGGTCCAGCTCACAATGCTGGACAAGAAACTACTGACAAGAACCACTTCCCAGAGCAAAAAAGCCAAAGTGATAAGAAAGAACCCCAGGATTTTCATGTAACTACCAGAGACGAATCCTCCACAGGAAGAGTGGTGAGACACAAACAAAAGCACACACACTTCCTCCATCCGCCTTCTTTGGATCATCCTCGCATGGCCATAGCTCAGTGACTTAAACACCCATTGGGCTGTAAGAAAGCTTAGCTGAAGTCCGTCCTCTCCTTGAAGGGATTTGTTCCCGTCCCTTACAACACTGCTCTGATGATGTGATTGTACAAGGAAGTTGACTCCTCTTCGCTATTCCTCTTTCTCTAGCAGAATTGGCAAAGGCAGCAAGAGGGGATGGGAATGGCTGATGAGGACAGTCTTCCAGTTACCACAGCTCAAACCCCATTAGGCAGAGGTGAGATTTGCTCCCGGTCTTCTGCACAGGGCAGATCCCTCAGACATCTGGTCAAAACACCTGCTAACATCTGTTACAACATCCATCAGGGCCAGAGGAAGCCATGTGCCTCCCAGTGTACCCACAGAACCACTGTCCCACTGTGCTAGCAGACAAGACTGAGGACGGACAGCCGAGATGCTGCCATATCTGATCTTGGAAAAATCTCTTCTCTGCCATGTTCTGCTCCTCATGCAGGCTTTGTGCCATGCTAGATACGCATTGAGCACCACTAAAGCAAGGCCTAAAAGCAACCTAGGTGAGAAATTAAGCCATGAATCTCAGCAGGGCTTAAAAGGCAAGGAGGTACTGAACAGCTCAGCATTGCCACAGGGGCAGTGGTGCACCATGGTGGAGTCATGGACTGGCAAGTGAGTGAGCTCACCTGGCAGCAGTCCAGGCGGGGCAGAAACACAGGAAAACTGGTGTTGCCCCAACATCTCCTAGTATCTTTCTCAATAGCTTATGCTGTGTACACAGCCTGTCCAAAAGAAACTTCAGTTGAAGGACTTTAGATGCCTCCAGGGTTAGGCAGGGCACTTGTGAGTACTGCTTGTACATAAACAATGGAGTTAATTTCCTTTGATTTCAAAAGTGCCTACACACTTTGATACCCTAACTAGATACCTTCTTGTATGCAAAGGCTACCTTCAGAAAGCACGCCTTTAGGCTCTGGTTGTTGGCTGAGACTTGAAAGTGGTTAAGGAGGAATCACAGAATCACAGAATGTTAGGGATTGGAAGGGACCTCGAAAGATCATCTAGTCCAATCCCCCTGCCGGAGCAGGATTGCCTAGACCATATCACAACATTTCAGCAACGGTGAAGCAGAACATCGATGATATTTACAGCGACTCACCTTGGCCATTATATTAACTTATTTCTCTTACATAAGGCTGGTACTGTTTTTTGGTTATGACCTCAAGGAAACAGCTAAATTAAAATACTCCCTCCCACCACCTCCAAGTGTTAATTAGCTTAAACTACTAGTATCTGCAAAATGAATGATATTTACTTGGCTGTGAAGGAGAATCTAGAAAGTGTCCCATGTTTTGGTCTAAGTTGGACCATAAATGGAAGACAATATGGTATGGATTTCACCTGGACAAGGGGACCGATGAGATGCGTTAACCATGGATTTTCCATCTGTATTTCTGCTTTGTTAATGTCTTAAACTTTAGCAATGAAAGGACATTACTTTTGGTTTTGGAAAAGTAATGAAATTCCTGGCAAATGGCATAATAATGCGTAATTCAGATGGGTTTGGAAACAGAAGTGCTGGAGCTGCCTATCCACACTTAGTAGGCAAGAGAAGATTTCTTGTAATGATGATTTTGTTATACCTCATAAACGATTGCTGGAATTAAAGCCCTCTTGGATACCAGCAGGGGAAATTTGTCCATAAACATAATGTGAAGTACTTATCCTCTCTGAATATGAACTTTCGCTCGAGTCTGAGATCAGGCATGCAAAAGTAGAGACACAAAAAAACCCCAGTTACGTCTGAAATTCTTGACTGAACAACTGTTGTCCCAGACCTAATCTCTTGCACATGAAAACTCAGGCAAAAATCTCTCAAAGACATCACTGACAGTTTAATACGGCCCTTATGGAGAGTTAGCTGTGCAAGCTTGTAACAGGACATGCTAACAGAAAAATGTCAGGCGCACAAGAAGCAAAGAGAGTTTGGGGAGCGTCTGCTCTCCTGGCACTTCAGTCACATGTACCAGGCACTTCTAAATGCTGCAGCAAAGGAATGGGCTACAGACCTGGACATCCAACAGTTCAGTCACAAGCACTCGCTCTGCAACTGGAAGGCTGGTTTACAGAATCACAGAATCACAGAATGTTAGGGATTGGAAGGGACCTCGAAAGATCATCTAGTCCAATCCCCCTGCTGGAGCAGGATTGCCTAGACCATATCACACAGGAACGTGTCCAGGCGGGTTTTGAATGTCTTCTAATGGCCCTTTCATTAGAAAGAAAGATGAGTGAGGAAAATTTATCAAGTCCTACAGGCTGGGAAGCTACTTCTTTCCTCTAGAACCATAGAGACACTCTACACATAGAGACACTGTGTGGGAAGAGAAAATAATTGGAAAGCTATAGTAGAGCTGTAAGTACCAGAAGCTATTTGTGCAGAGAGGTATTGTGGATCTGTAAGCTGCACAGAAGAACTCTGCACCCAATTTTTAGATTCATCTCACCCACCCAGTTTGGGGCACCTATCATAACTAGGTGAGTAGAGTCATTATCAAAAGCTCCCTCAGGTGATTGCTTCCCCTTGGCTCAGCTGTCCCAGTTCCGGGTCGTTTCCTGAGCCTGTTCATCTCCTTCCAGGACTGGGGAGGGGGCCTCTGCCCTAACATGAATGCCTCTGTTAGGTGTCTGCTCTCAGGGTAGGACTCAGCTCTCAGTGACCAGACAAGCTCTGCAGAGCCCCACCAGCTTTGCCAGCATCTAGCCCCATTTCAGCTGCCCAGACCTAGCAGTCCCCCATTGCCCACTGTGAATGGCCACAAGGCATGCTGTGCTCTGGGGATCCTTCTGGTACTAACACAGTGCTCTTCAGCGGGAAACAATTTCAGCAAATATCTCAAGTATACAGTATATTTATAAACTCTCCTTTCACAGCTCTATTATCCTGCCAGCTCTGTGGAATGGGGTTTATTTCTCTGCATGTGCAATGTCTCACCTGTCCTGCAGTGCTGCAGGTGTACCCTAAATCCTGTGTCAGCCCCACGCAGAAGTCTCAGATACAGAAGGCTGTCTTTAATGGCAGTAGATGTCCCTCTTCAGGATTCCCACGGCCTTCACCATCACCTCTGCTTTGTCCTCCTCTGTGGCAGTGCATGGAGGGTGTGATTGGGTGTGGAGGAAAAGTAGACCCAATGCTAGACTAGACCTGATGTTGAGTTTCAGCAGTTCTTACCACCAATGGCAGACATGGACAACAGAGGACCCTCTCCTCTGACTGGGCAAGCCAGCAAAGAGATTGATTCAGAAAACCTCAGTCCTTTTTAGAACTGTATGGTAAGTATAAAAGAAGAAGAAATACTGTGAAATATGAATTAACTGGGCAATTCTCTGAGAACAGGGGAAACTACTGAATAAAAGTGGCATGCAAACACCTTGGCTCAATTTTTATAATGAGTTCACCTATGCTGAGAAAAGTGTTTTCATTTCCTTGTAGGACTTCCACGTTTTCCTGCAGACAAAAGGAAGTTTCATCCAGATGAGAACTGTATCAAAGAAAAACTGCATAAACAAAGCACTACTTCATCAAACAGGGAGTTACAACACTGACCTTTTAATTTTGAAGGACTTTACCAAAGGGAACGATGATGGCACTATAATAGCCTCCAAAAGTACAAGCTCCTGTTCAAAAAACTAAAAAAAAAACCCTAGAAAACATATTTTCTACTTGTAGTCTACAGTCCTGTAACCTTCTGTGAACGTTTTTCCCTTTAGGTACTTCAATAACCCATTTGAAATCAACACAAACTTTGAATGGAAAACATTAGAGATATGCTTCAAGTTTTTGGAGAGTAAGACTACATTTTAGTAACTAAAAGGTTAATGAGCTTATTAAAAAAAAACTACAGGTCTATTATCTCCTCATTAATCATATTTCCATGTTGCAAAACCTACATAAGGGTGGAACCAGATGAAAGACAGCACCGATCTTTTTTATGGTAAAACTATTTTTTTGCATGCGTTCTGTTGCTAACTAGGAATTGTGAGAATCGATGAATCAGAGATTGGAAAGCTTTATAAAGCAAACGAGTACTATATAAAGGTGAAGCAGGTGTGTGGCAGACGACAAAGAAGACTTTTCTAAAGGCTGGTGAAAATGAGAATGGACAACCTCCCATTTCACAGAATCACAGAATGTTAGGGATTGGAAGGGACCTCGAAAGATCTAGTCCAATCCCCCTGCTGGAGCAGGATTGCCTAGACCATATCACACAGGAACGCGTCCAGGCGGGTTTTGAATGTCTCCAGAGAAGGAGACTCCACAACCTCTCTGGGCAGCCCGTTCCAGTGTTCAGTCACCCTCACCGTAAAGAAGTTTTTCCTGATATTTATGTGGAACCTCCTGTGTTCCAGCTTGCACCCATTGCCCCTTGTCCTGTCAAGGGATGTCACTGAGAAGAGCCTGGCTCCATCCTCTTGACACTTGCCCTTCTGTCTTTATTTCTTCTGTTATTATGTGCAGTACTTTCTTGTGCTTTTCCTGCAGATAGAAGGCAGAAGAAAGAAGAAGGCATGCAGCTTATCCAGGTGAGGATAAGCTCTCCTCTGGGGAGGAAATCTTTAGCAACTGTTGAGCATCCATTGCAGTCTCTGCAACTAGTACATAGTAGCTGAGGAGCTAGTTCTGCAAATTCCAGTAGAATGAATAATGTGATTGAGTACTTCTCAAGAGGGGGCTGTACCATGATGACAAAGGCTTCTTTAACCCTAACTCATTCTTGTTTTATTTTTCTGTAGAGAACAATTAAAACTGATGATGCATTCACTTATGTGTTGATACTACAAATAATTAAACACCTGAGTCAGTCTAAATTTGATTTGTAGCTCAGGTGGAAATGTGGTTATTTATTTGACTTCTGGTATTATGAGACATAACTCTTCATAAAATAAAGATATGATTTTTGTCTGAATTATGACTGTCAAAAAATGTGGGAAAGTGGGATACTATTGCTGAAAAATCTATATTCAGTCATATATTTTGAACAGCTTCTGCACTGCCTGCTGTAAAGTGTTCTGGGTAACCCTAGACCATGGGGTAAGTGGAGGGCACATTACCAGAAAATAATCAGTTTATCAGGCCAATGCTAATTTTGAATGTATTCTGAGTTAACTGCAAAACATTTATAGTGATAATATAACGAAAAAAAATATCATTAAGAGAAAAATATTCCTGCAGGCTTTAGCAAACTCTATTACCTATGCTTCCATGGAACAGAAAGAAAAGTAGCAAAGGTCCATGTCTGAGATGGTGTTAGTATAATTTGTTATAAGCTTCAAAAGCAAACACCATTGACTGTTCTAAAATACTTTTTTTTTTCATTAGAAGTACCTGGAAAATTACTATGGCTTTAAGAAAGATGGGGAATCTTTCATTTGGAAAAGTAATAGTCCAATGACCCAAAAAATAAAAGAAATGCAGGAATTCTTTGGGCTGGAGGTGACGGGGAAACTCGATTCTGGCACTTTGGACCTGGTACAGAAACGTCGCTGTGGATTCCCTGACATAGCTGGGTTCTCCACCTTTGCAGGAGAGCCAAAATGGGCAAAACAAGTTCTGACATACAGGTAATTATGGTGGAATTCTTAATGTAAAGACAGTGTGTTACACAGCGTAAATTGTAACAACACAGCTGGTTTTCTACCTTATATTTTCAAGGATATTAAACTACACACCAGACCTGCGTCCAGCAGGTGTCAATGCAGCAATCAAGAAAGCGTTAAGTGTTTGGAGCAGTGTGACCCCACTGAAATTCATCAAGAAGGACAGAGGTGATGCAGACATAATGATCTCCTTTGCAGCCAGAGGTAAAACTATGTAGCCATTTTAAGTTGTTGACAAGTTACTGCATATATGGAGCAGTTGACCTGAAATGCTAACTATTTCTTCTCACAGATAGCACGTGCAAAGTTCAGTGTCAGATTGAACAAGCAGACAGAAAAACACAGTTCCTGCTCAAGGTGCTATGGCTGTAATTCTTGAAGATCTTTGGGGGAGGGTATAGAGGCAGATGAAGAGAAGCAGGGCGAAAATAAATGTAATGATCTGCCTGTAGTTCACTGGATCACACTGCGTGTGATGCCCAAGGTGTGCACGAACCACAAGAGGCTTAGGGCTTGTGGGATATAACCAGGCTCAGAGCATTACGGAGTGGATAGCTCTAGTTACATTCCTGGGATTAGTCACGTGCTTTGTGTGAGCTAAATAAGTTCTAGACAGACTCAAAGCTTGTATTTTTGGCATTGCCCTCAGGGTAGACTTACGAGCAGCCTTCCCTCTTTCATTAACAGCCATGCACACATGCACTCTTCTAGTCGGCTCCTCTGTTCCCACCCAAACAGATCCACTCCTCTGGGCTATGCAGAGTGTGCAGGCACTGCATGTAACCTCTATGTCCTTAAAGCCTTTTCTGGAGACTACATTCAAGAGCTTACAGTTTTCCCAGGATCTTGCTTCTGCCATGAACACTTAAATTACCAGTCAGGCTCAGGTAACCCCCTGATGGCTACTGACACAGAGTTTATGAAAATTTTACTTTATGAACAAAAAAGGAAATATATTTCAACCTAAACCATGTCCTCTTCCTTTGCAGCAGCAGTATGTAAATGTTCACTGATTTCTTGCAGAAACCAAGATTTCACTCCTGATGCATCAGTTCAAATTTTCCTTAGTTTTCCCTGTGAAAAATAGAGCTTTTGTCAAACCTGTGTGGAAGGAGAACTTGAAAGTTTACAAAATCAGCAGAACAGAGAGCTCTGTGCATGGCTGAGATCTGTTACCTCCAGAACGCCTAGTCAGCTGAGTATGGAACTTGCTCCTCAGGTCACAATGACTTCATCCCCTTTGATGGCCCAGGAGGGTCTGTTGCTCATGCCTATGCACCCGGCAAGGACTTTGGTGGAGATGCTCACTTTGATGAGGACGAAACCTGGAGCAAAAGCACAGAGGGTAGGAAATTAAGTTCTCCGAGCCCTTCCTGAAGCAGGCTGTACATGAAACTAAGGGTGCAGTGTCTGTCTCCTCTCTTCCTTAAGAAGTACTTAAAAATGGGGCTGATTTGAAGGAGCATTGGGCAGCTGGTTTCCATAGCTATAAAAAGCCTCTGAGCCCTCTGGTTTAAAAATTTAAGACCCCAGCTGAACTTCTGCCATGGACTGGGTGGAGATTTATTTGGGAGGGAGCTGAGGGACCTGGCAGCTCCCTTCTCCCCACTCCTGCAATCTGCTTGTCTCTCCCTGCACAGTTACATCACCTCCACTGGTCCAGGGTCCTTCTCCCACACTGACTTCTGCAGCATCTACAGACTATTTCCTTGTACTTTATGGTAATGATTTCATTATTTTTCTTCCTGACCAGAATTTCATCTCCAACTGAATTTCCTGTAATAGCTTCACTTGCTTAGGCAAGCAGTTCTGCAAGCTTTTGAACTACCTTATGTTCTTCATGTTTTAAGGACAAATGAAAAGACACAGCTCTCCTATTATGTGTTTATTTGTTGTTTTCAGGTACGAACCTGTTTTATGTTGCTTCCCATGAACTCGGCCATTCACTGGGACTTTTCCATTCCAAAGATCCCAATGCTCTGATGTACCCAGTTTATAGGAAATTTGATCCTTCAGTATTCCCTCTTCATCAGGATGATATTAATGGCATTCAGTACCTCTATGGTAATTCACAATTATTAATCAACTAGTGCTTATAATTTCAAAGACTTTGGAATACTTTTCAATGACATTTTTGTGTACTGAATATACCTGAATGACCATCTTTAGGACCATCTTCTAACACTGACAATGCCCAAAGGGAATCTACTGAGATAAAAGACGCAACTGAGTCAAAAGATCCTGCACTGCCAAATGCCTGTGGCCCCGATATAACTTTTGATGCTGTCACCACTTTCCGTGGGGAAATAATGTTCTTAAAAAACAAGTAAGTCAGCTTTCTGAAAGTAAAATAGCTGGGTATCATCTTTAAATTGTGCCCCGCGGCATGGAAAAATGTCTTTACACAGAATATCAGCCATTCTAGGCAGGAAGGTGAGACAGGGAATCAGAATAAGAGCTGGGAGGCAAAAACAAAGATGGTGGTGGAGAAATGAGGAGAGATAGGTATAAGGAGGAAGATCACCTTTGAAACAGGTCATGCTGTGAACAGCATGAAGAAAGATGGCTCCTCTGAGAACGTGGTCTGTTTTCACTTTAGGCTGTAAGCAAGTCCCAAGTGTTTGCTATCTGGGAGAGTTCAGCTTTGGCAAAAGGCAGCACCAGCCCTGGGACACTTGGCACTTTCATTGCTGTCCTTGCCTTGAGAGAGCTGAGGGTTTATCAGTCCTGACACAATACCTGTTTGAATACCCCTTGCAGTGGTGATTTAGTATAATAAAAAAAGGAAAGGATAATTGATTCAGTGCTAAACCTAGACAAACTGTCCCTCTCCAGGGCATGACAGCCCAGAGACTTGAGAAGGAGTAGAAGTGCTGATTCACCTCCTTTTCATGTAGTAACACTGTGCTTCCCCTGCTTCAGACCCTGCCCAACATCAACGTTAAAGTGAGGTTTGACCTCAGACTTCTGAGTCCACAAAGCCAGTAAGGTGTTATTTTGCAGAAGATCCTCACGCACACCAACCATTTCTCTAAGCTAGTGTTGGTAATCCCGGGGTGGGGTTTCATTCCCAAAATCTTACCCCATACCAGCCATGTGAGCCAGGTCTCTTTAGGCTCCCTTTTTGCGTAAGGGGAAATAATAACTGTTTTGACAAAAGAATTCATGTGACCTGTTTTAGATATCAGCATCAAGATGAGAGGAATCCCACCATGGAAATAACTTTCTTTCTGTTGATATTACAGGGAGCTTAGGCTGACTAACTCAGGGTACATGGCTGGGTTTAGTCAGATAAATCCTGCCCTGGTTGCCATGATGTGGTGTCATGCATTAGTGTGTGTGAACATCTGATTTTATTGAAAACCTGTTCTGTATTTATGCAAGGCATTTTTGGCGCAAGCATCCTGCAGTCACAACAGCTGATTTTAATTTAATGTCTTCATTCTGGCCACGGCTGCCACCTGGTGTTGATGCTGCATATGAAATTCCTGAAAAAGACGAAACTCTCATTTTTAAAGGTAAAACGCTGTCTTGTTATTCTCCTATGTTGTCTTTCCAAGTAGTCTTCAGAGTTTGTGTCTGGGTTAATAAACACTTAAGCTCCTTCAGTAGGATTCCACAAGCTTTAATTTAGTCCAGTAAGTCAGTGTATTTCAATGACAGATATAACAAAAATATTATCCAAGATAAGGAACATGTATCTTATTTTTTAATGTCAATATAGAAAACTTTCTCTGCCAAAATAAATGTCATTATTTTCTTTTTTCCTGGAAAATTATCTATTGATTTAAAAATGGTAATACATGCTTCTTCCTAGCTTGTGGAAAACTAATGTAAGCATGAAGGAAGACTGAAATTCAGTTTTCATAAAATGTGGTACGAAGAACTATTGTTGCATTTTTTTTGACTCTAGAGCTAGTATATAGAATATTTTCATGTAACCATTATTTTCTCTCTGCATTTTTCTATTAAAAGATTATCTTTCATGCAAAGGATTGTGTCATCCCCAGAAGATTCTGATAACATGTTTTCATCAGCTTTTCTTGATAGAGAATGAATTCTGGGTTGTGAGAGGAGATACCATACTTCCTGGATACCCCCAAAAAATCTACACTCTGGGCTTTTCAAAGGATGTTACCAAAATTGATGCTGCTTTTTATAATGGAAATGAGGGAAAAACATATTACTTCATAGCAGACAAATTTTGGAGGTAATATTTCCTGTGCTACTTTCCTAAATAGCAGCAAATATAATCACATGATCAATATCCTGTCATGATTTAGGATGCATTAGTCAGACACTTTTGGTAATATCTACCAGTGTCACAACTGGCTATGGAAAAATATTTGAAAGGGAGATGAAACAGTGCTTTTAGCTTCCCTTTTAATTGATTTAATTATTTAACTGTTTGTTTCTTTGTTTTCATTTAACTGAGTTGGGGAAAAAAGCCATCCTACAGCCCCACAAGTCAGCTCAGGAAATCAGTCAGAACCTCACTATTTATATCTAAGACATTTCTGTGGG
This sequence comes from Nyctibius grandis, assembly GCF_013368605.1. NCBI lineage: Eukaryota > Metazoa > Chordata > Aves > Nyctibiiformes > Nyctibiidae > Nyctibius > Nyctibius grandis. The sequence goes on from NC_090659.1 coordinate 111,649,568, forward strand.
GTAAGAAGGAGTATCCCACCCTTTTTCCAGTTACCAACAGATAGTTTCATAAAGTTGCTGATAAATGCCATTTACTGTAAAGAATTATCTTCTGCGTATGGTTATTATTTCCTCTTTTCAATCCAATCCCTACTGCTCAGGTTTGTGTTAAAGGACATATATTTCTAACAACTGAAGGAGGTGGTCCTGTAACAGAAGGAGTAGGTAACCTGAACTTTTGCAGATGAATGACACAACTGCCACCACAATGCCCAAGCCATTTTACATACAGAGATCATCCTGGAGTAACTAGTCAATCACACATTTCTCATTTAAGCTGAAGATCAGACTTCCACATTTTAGTTCAAAGTCTCACAGCTTGAAGGGCTTCAGCTGAACAGCTTGTCTGACCATTAGATCTCTTACTGAGCAAAGGCGTCAGAATGAAAATGCTTTCAGAAGACTTCTTATTCCAGCACTAATAGATAAACTGCACTTCACTAAAAATGTAACAGCCTTCTATAAGTAACTTGAGTAAAATGACTTAAAATAACTTATAACTTAAGAAAAAAATCAGATTTTTCCTGGTAAACATTTCTTACAGAGAGGGAACATGAAAGCAATCTTTTTATAATCTTACAAATGTAACTTATATTTGAGATAAGATTATCTACCTCTCCTTTAGGTACAGTCTCTTGGAAAAAATATTTAGCAGATTTATGGTGATGGTTCAAATATTAAGTATTCTTAGATGTTTCTTAAGTTGATGTAAACAGAAGCAATTCTTCCAGTGCCCCTAATAGAGTAATAATTATTTATGACACATCATGTCTGTCTTGACACTACCTAAATGATACTGAAAGTCTTCAATGAACTTAGTTACCTGCAGGTAAGTAGAAGATAGTGAGGAGAGCTGAATTAATAATGAGTTGTTTGCATTGACACCAGGTTTTTTATCATTTTTGTCAGTTATGATAAAAGAAATCAGTCTATGGACAGGAAGCCCATACTGATAAGAGGTGCGTTTCCAGGAATTAATGGGAAGATCGATGCTGTTTTTCAACATGAAAGTGAGTAATTGCTCTTAATAAAATCTGTATGAAATGCTCATGGTTATAGAGCTGAGTGTGCTTGGACAGAGAGAGACAGTTCTACATGCTGCTCATACCACTCAGGATGACCCTTAAGACCCTGAAATAGTCATGTAACACTCTCATGTTTCACTTCACCCCCTTAAAAAATAGTTATTATATACCTTTAGTGACAGGCTGAAAATCACTTCACAGCTAGAAAGGCCAGCTCTAAGGGACAGATTGATATATCTGTATTCATATCAGAAATAGTGTGGCCAGCAGGACAAGGGAAGTGATCATCCTCCCGTGCTCGGCACTGGTGAGGCTGCACCTCGAATACTGTGTTCAGTTTTGGGCCACTCACTACAAGAAAGACATTGAGGTGCTGGAGAGAGTCCAAAGAAGGGCAACAAAGCTGTTGAAGAGTCTCGAGCACAAGTCTTATGAGTGGCTGAGGGAACTGGGTTTGTTCAGTCTGGAGAAAAGGAGGCTCAGGGGAGACCTTATCGCTCTACAGCTACCTGAAAGGAGGTTGTAGCAAGGTGGAGTTCGGTCTCTTCTCCCAGGTAACAAGCAATAGGATGAGAGGAAATGGCTTCAAGTTGCTTCAGGGGAGGTTTAGATTGGATATTAGGAAAAATTTCTTTACCGAAAGGGTTATCAAGCAGTGGAACAGGCTGCCCAGGAAAGTGGTGGAGTCACTAAAAGACAAGCAGATGTGGTGCTTAGGGACACAGTTTAGTGGTGGACCGGGTAGTGTTAGGTTAATGGTTGGACTTGATGATCTTAAAGGTCCTTTCCAACCAAAACAATTCTATGATTCTATGTTGACCTGGACCTCACACCACGAGCACCACTCAAGACAGTGGTGTCTCAACAACAACGTAAGGTCTACCTGCTGTGAACAAAGCTATAACAGCCTGGCCCTCTGACATAAAATGGCACTACTTTGAGAATAATATTTGGCACTAGCTTCTCCTGCAGGAGGGAGAATGTTACTTAGACAAGGAGATGCTGGAACACACTCAAGGGTATGTCTACACTGCCAAATGGCACAGCTTCCCAGTTGTCCTCTGGGTCCTCATCTCCTAATCATCAAAACCCATGCATGTCAATTTCTTCCCAGCAAACCTGCCATCAGCTTCCTCCAAAATGAATCTTACACATGGTGCTGGGGATCCTTAACTTGAGCCCTCACTCCTGAAGAGCAGTGTGGATGCAGGTGCCCCAGGACAGATCTCTCCTTCCCTGCACAGTATCTGGAGGCGCCCCAGCAAGTTTGTACCCGCTCACACCTTGCCATGCTCTGTGCAGGCTCCAGGCTCTGCAGTACCTACCCACAGGTGGCTAGAAATACATGGCTAGAAATACACCCTTCTGGAGGGTTTCAACGCAGCCATTTCATAGCAGCAAATATTTTAAACTGCAGAGACACATAGGACAAATTTTTTTTTGGGTCACCTCATGGGATTCGTTATATGGGATAAGTATATTATGCGATGTGTGCATGGCTGGTTTGCTATGGAAGGTGTCCCCATACCACTGTGCACCATTCTGTGGAGGTTACACCTGGAAGCAGATGCTGTTCACAGTGTAAGTATATCCAAAGTTTTTTTGAGCTCGTTCCAGATGTTGTTAAAGGATACTAATCATTACACCAGCAATATCATAATTCATCTGTTTTTTTTTTTCCCTAGACTTCCTTTATTTCTTCTGTGGAAGAAAGCAATTTGAGTTTGACCCTGGTAAAAAGAGAGTTACACACCTCCTAAAGACATACTTCTGGTTTCCATGTTAAGAAAATTAAATCTGTAATGATGTTGGAAAGAATGTAGTGTTATTGCACTAGAAACACTTTTTTTTTTTCTAAATATATGGACCGTATAGGTACTTCAGCATCAGTCATCAAACCTCAGCCCCTGCACAATCTGTGTTTCTGTAAATAACAGGACAGTATTTAACATCCTGATGTGTATATATGTACGTAACTAACATCAGGATTGCTAGCTTACCACAGAACAATGCAATTTTTACTTTTGATACAAAATTGTGTCTTGTTTTATTTTTGCCACCATCTTCTTTTCACTCTTCATGCTGTACATCACCCCACTCAGACCCCCGCCAGCCAGGGGTCCATGAGGAAGAGTATTTCTGTTCCTAGAGCTAGGATTGCTTTCAACCAGTTTTAGATATTTCAAAGTTAAGCAAGCAGGCTAGTCAGTTACCACTGCTAATTATGGGGAGACAGACAGGAGCTCCAGAGAGCAATCCCTCCCAGCCTGAGGTGGGTGCCTAGGGATGGAAGTGCTCCTTCTCATTACTGATGGAGAGGCAGCCTCTTTGAGCAGTTTCTGTTAGATGTCTCATTATAGAAGGCTAAGCTTAAGTGTGATGAATCCTACCTTATTTATTGATATATATATATGTGATTAAAGGCTCATGTCCACAAACACAGAAGCAGAGGGCACATTGGCATGTGGGGGAGCCCCAGCCATCCCCAACTTGCCTCCACTCCTCTCCATGCTCCTGGGGGAGCCACCATGGGCTGAGGGACACCCATCACCATGTGTCAACAGGAGAGGGTCCCCATAACCTCACAGGCTGAGGGGTCACTGCCAGGGGGACAGGGGAAGAGTATTTGGGGATTTTATAAAACTTATTATGTCGTGTTTGAAGGGGACTACGGGAATGTGCAAAATTTATTAGGGAAAAGACCAAAGACAGGGAAATTGAAGGATCAAGGTAGATTGGGGAGGAACAGGTTTGGGAAAACAGAGGGATAAGAGGATGAAGGGGGCTGTTTGCATGCAAAAAGGCTGCAGGTCAGTATGCTGGCCATGTCCTGCACATTTGGTCATGTCTTCTCAGTAAATCCTATCTTATGTGTGGGTGAGCTCTTTCTATAGGTGTTTGGTGCAACTTTAAGCTGGGCTGGCTGGTGAGTAGGTTAAGAGGTCTGAGTACCAGCAGCTGGAGCATGGCTGCAAGCTGTGGGGACTCGTATGTAACTGGGGATATGGGAGGTGCAGTGGCAGCTACTGGGAGGACTGCATGTTTAAGCCCCGCTGCTGAGGGCATCCACACTGTTTGTGTTTCCATGTCAACATTGCACCAGTGGACAGAAGTCCTCATCAGCCAGAGGGGAGAAATGGGATGGGGCCACAGTTCTTTTCCTGTTTGTCCAAGTGCTCCATGTTTTCTGCCTGCAATGTCTCTGTGGCCAGCCTCATGGCTCTCTGGACCTGGTGGACAGACATACAGCAGCTGCCAGTTCATCACTGCTGACAATAATTTCCTTGCTGCTGAAGTCAGGCATCACTTGGTCATGCTCCACAGGTGCCCTCCATAGCACTGCCATTGTGGTTAACTGCACTAGACCATGTTATTTTAAATGGAATAATCTCTTCCAACTCTGATCTTTCCAACATTTTTTTGGAAATATTTTCTTCAGACAGGATTATAGTTCTCAGAGCAAAACTGGCTTGTCCTAACTGGGGCTGTTCAGCCTGGAGAAAAGAAGGCTCCAGGGAGACCTTCTAGCAGCCTTCCAATACCTGAAGGGGGCCTACAGGAAAGCTGGAGGGGAACTTTTTACAAGGGCACGTAGTGATAGGGTGAGGGGTAACAGTTTTAAATTGAAAGAGGGTAAATTTAGATTAGATGTGTTGGATTAGATTTAGATTTAGATGGTGTTGGATGTTGGTATCTGTTGCTTCACAATTCTTATTTTGAAAATCTCTGGTACTACTGACAAGTCAGCCTCATTTGAGTGAAAGCATGCTTTGAAACTGAAGGTCATTGACCTATGTTTGATATCCTGTGCTCTTCTGAGATACAGTTTGAGACCCGGACCCTGAGTATGTATATTCATTGTCTGTGATACACTCAGGCCAAGCATTTCAGTTACAGTTTTCTCAGTCTTCTAAACACACCAGATTTTTCCACGCTAAAGCAAATTTCTAGCCTGTTTGCATGGAAAAATGGGTGAAGGTAAGTCTTTTCACAAGGAACAGGTGTCTCATGTGACTCTTTCTCCTCTAGAAATCAGATCACAAAAATTACCTTGATTTCTTCAATGTTTTACTTATAGCAGTCTCATTTGTTGTGGTTTTCACCATCTTGTCTTGGAGGACATTTTGCCTGCATCTGAATCTATCTATTTGCCTTTTGTTTGCCAAGGACTCTGTAGTGCATCCATCAGACACCATCCAGGACGTCCAAGATGGAAGGCCCAATACTATCCACCCCAGGAAAAACCAGTTTGGTTTGGATGTTCTTTTTCTTACCATTTATTGGTTTTCTTGATTTCACACACTCACTCTGCCTGGAAGGCACAAATGCCCTTTGATATTGTTCTTGGCATGGTTACATATGTATTATCACAATAGGTAGGGCTGTGGCAGTGATTCAAAAAGCTATTGTGTAATGATTTGGACACCCAGAACTAGAAGACACCAGAGAGTTTACCACGTAAGTAAAACAGACAAAGGTAACCAGTATGTCCTGGTAGAAAAGAACAAAATTAAAATGAGTCTATTTAACTACTGTTTGCAGGAAGTTGTTCCTAGTAAACAGGTGGCTTGGGTTTAAGGAAGTGTGGGAAAAAGAAGCTCGCTCTTGGTGACAGAAGCAGCAGATTCGTGGGTTCAGAAGTGCTCAGGGCAACTCAGAACGGCAAAGACTCATCTCTCAGCTGCCACTGGTATTACTAGTCCGTTCATGTTTGCTCCCTGCCTGAAAGACAACTGCGCTTGCAGGTTTACAAGTGGTAGGTGTCTCGTGGGACGTTTTGGCATTGGTGCCATGCATCCAACTGGGGTTCTGTGAGCCTGTAGCAATGCCAGTGTGTCCCAAATGGTCCAGAGCCCTGGGGCATATGCAGATTTATTTTGCAGATTGATGCAGAGACATTGATCTCTTCTTGCTGCCTCTTTCAGGGCAAGTTTTAGAGGTGCACAACTTGTGTGACAACTGCCAGGTTTAGAGGCAAAGGATTTTAAGCTGGTAAGGTTGGCTCTGCAAAGCATCCCAGGGCCTGTCTGCAACCAGCAAAGCCCTGCCTGGGACGCAACAGAGCAGGTTCCCAGCCCAGGCAACAGCTCAGCTGCAGGGATGAGGTATGTGATTTGATTTTCCTGTGCACTCAGGAAACAGGTGCTTGGCATGAAAAGTGGCACTCCTTCCCTTCTCTACACTGATGATGCCATGTCTGAAACTGTGCAAGTCACTGAGGTGTAACTGGGGCACTGCCCCAGTCTGTGACTTGTCATTTTGAATTGCTTTTCTACAATAGAATAATTAGGACTGATTCAGCACCTGACATCCTGACTCCTATCGCAGTGGCCTTTGGACTTCAGCATGGTTTGAACTATACCTTTGTGCTCTTAACACTGTCCAGCACAGCACCCTGGGTCATAAATAGAGTGACCGATCATTCTCTTGGAGCACAATCAACAGCATTTATGTAAAAGAAATGTTTAACATTGGGTGGCATTAAGCCACGAGCTTGTGCAAACTTTAAGACATCTGACTTGGAGGATTGCCTTTGTTTTTTTCATTTCAGTATTGAAATGTACTTGGCTTGTTAAGAGAAAATTCCTAATGAATTCTCTAACTTCATGTGAATATCTGGCAACCAGCTGAATATTGCTGCACAGTGACATGATTTATATCTTTGACACTTCAGTCTTTGCACGAAAAGTGACATCCCCCAAGGAAAATAGCTTGTTTCAGAATAACATGCTGGGTTTGCAGAAAGATTTTTATTTTGTTCCTTCAAAATAGATTGGAAACACATGAAGAGATTAGGATATGCGTAAGAGCACAGAATGGACATTAAAGTCCTTCCTGCAAGAATGATGACTGTACTTTGTAGTGCCACTTGCTACTGAGAAAGCAATTGCAAACATCATTGTGACAAATTATAACAGTAAACAATTCTTAGAATTATGAAGTACTACCTTCAATTTTTGTAATATTAAAATTACAGAACTACCAATCAAAGTTCCCTTTTCTACAGTAATTCCGTAGTGAGAGACTTTGATTTAGGGAAACCCCACTATGACTCACACTGTGAATTTAGTTTTTCATTATTTAGTCAGGGACGTGGGTGGAAGTTTCTCCTTAGGGAAAGAAGGACAAAAGCCATTAGAACATTTTAAAATATTATCAGGTATAACTAGGGGAAAAGGGAAATAGCCTGAAGAGTCAAATGCAAGCCCTAGGTAAGTGAGGTACAAAGTAAATGGAAATCACTGAGACAGAAAACTGTTTGAGGCTGGGAAACTCTTCTGAGGAAATATATCTCCTCTTACGCTTATGTCTAAATGTCCTTTTCAGTCAATGCTGGAAAGAGGAAACATGCTGGATAGACCTCTGGCAGTGCTTACATTCCTTAGCAGACTTAACGAATGAGGAATGGTGAGCAGAGTACCCAGACAAGGGACACTTCGAGGTCTCTTGCCTCAACACAAACAACAAGGGTACAGTTTTGCTGAGGAAGAAGTGTGAAAATAAAGCAAGATTATTGCTAATACAGGGAGACACAAGCCTGTACTGCCTGGGTGTACAATGGAAAAAACGGTGAAAATGCTGGCCCTTTCTTAACAACAGTGTCAACCCCCTTGTCCTTAGGCACCCAGTTTGGGTTTAGCAGTGACTTAGCAGGTGAGTCCCAGACCTGGCGGAGTGATTTGGGGCAACCTGAGCAAGGTACTGATGCCCACGGTCCAGACAAGAGCTGTCTCTGAAGAACATTTGGGCGTAGGTAAGGGCAAAGTTTACCTCTCTCCATTGGTTACATGGAGATTTTAGGCAAACTTCAGGCAGGGCCAGTGTGCTAGGAGTTGTTCAAATCTGGTACCCTGATAGAGGTGAAGCTGCTGCATCTCTGTGGCAGCAACGAGGCTGAGCATGTATTCTCAGTAGGCACATGCACACACACATACACAGAAGCACACACACACAAAGACGCTATGGATCCTTCAGCAGCTGGGCTCAGACACCATGTGCATCCAGCAGCTGCCCTGGGATATGCTGGTGTTCTCTGCTGCCTCATGCACACACACACAAACAGGTCTCTTCACCAACCCCAGATCCCACAGCCTCCGCACCTGTTGGCTTGTGTCCCCCAGTCCTTCCAGTAGCCTGACCACAGAACCCTGGTCTTTCCAGTGTCCAGCCCTGGCTTATGGCCACTTTGACACTCATCTCCCAACCTCTTACTGTACTCATGGGCTCATCCAGCTCGATCTTCATTAGTGCTCGCACACATACATATGTACACAATTGACATGCCTACAACCCCAGTCTCTTCAGTCACAGCACCACAGACACAAAGGTCTCCAGGCCCTGGTCCCACCCCAGGGGCTGTCACTGTGATCCCCATACACACCCCTGCACACAGGACAGAGCCCCTGTCCCAGGAAAATAGCTAGAAATGGGGTTTAGTGAGAGGCCATGACAGACTGTGCCCGTCAGGTGCAGGTGCAACACAATGGTTCCACAAGCAAAGTGAGGGAATGTGTAGACACCGGTTGGCAGTAAAAATTCTCACGTATTTGAAGGGGGTCAGCTTCATTGTGTTATACTTGTGTCTTCTTCCGTTGGGTTTTGAGTTTTTTGTCTGAAGGTAAGTGCTTCAGGAAGAAAGGAGAGGGTGGCAATGTGCTAGCTGCCACACCATGGGAAGAGCAGATGACTGAAACCTCTCCTTCCCTCATTCGAGGGAGATGTGCTGAAGGACACGCAGTAGGAAGCCAATGCAGACGGTGACATGGGACATGACTTTGTAGCCCAACACTGGAAATTCCCAAGACAGAGGGAAGCCACTGCTTCTGCTTCCTCTTCCTGATGCTGTTTAAGGTTTTTCACTCAATGACTCTTCAAATACATAAACAGCTCCCACAACTAGTGCTGGAGTGCAGGACTCTCTATTCCTGCCACTGGCTACCTTTGAAAGTAGTTTATTTAAAGTGTCCTGGAAAACAACCAGATGACCCCTCTCACCCTCTGCCTGACTCAATATCCTTTTGGTCACATTAAAATTTAGCCATAGACCCTTTGCATAAATGTGCAAGGCAGCAAAACCTCCCTGTGTAAGCCACAACATGATTTCCTACGGTTCCGGTCTCAGCCACCAGATGCATCTGATTAATCTGCATCTCTTTGCCTGTATGTATTTAAACATGACTATGATGCCTTCAGAAAATTAAAGAAAAAAGGATAGAAGAAATAAGGAGTGAACTACTCTTTAAGGAAAAAAAAAAAGGAAGAAAGAAACAGAGGTATTGAATCAGGAACTATATAAACCAGCCTATAGAAACATATGAAGAAGAAATATTTACAGGGAAAAAGCACTAGTTTAGAAACAGAGTTAGAGAAGTTAAGCAGCATTTCACAAATCCCAGCATCACGTGAGTTGTATCAAAGACTTTGAAGAAGTATCTAACACAAACAATTCTTTTTGTTGGTGTCTGATAATCAAGATGGATTGAAAATAATCAACAATGAAGTTTCCTTGGACTACGAATCATGAGGCTGAATCCCTTTACATCTACAAAAGCTGTACCCTTTGAAGAATTATTATCCTGGTCATTTGAAATACCAGCACTAGGCTGTTGCTTCTGCTATTAAAATGTCCTGTATTAGCTTTAGTTAATCAATCACTTCAGACAAGCAATGTGACACAAATTGGAAGGTATAAAGTAATTTACTTTTCCCAGGAATGGTGTCTGCTCTGCTGAACCTAGATATAATTGAGGGGTGCTACACTACAGTGAGTGTAGAATCATATACTAAGTACATTATTTTTCTCTGATGTTTGGGAAACTAAGTGAAGTACTTCCCAGCACAATTAAAATTTTCATCCTATATTGAGCTCCTTCAGAGCAAAACTTACTCATGTATCCGAAAAAACCTATAATGGTACATATTTGCATTTTGCCCTCTCACACTAATATATACTGTTTCCATTTTAAGCGTTGAATCACAAAAAAAAACCCTCTAGAGGTTTCCAAAGAGGTCCTCCAACAAGAACAGCAACACCAAAACCATTCTGAAAGATGTCTAGCCTGTACTTCTGAGCCTCCAGAGTTAGCAAACATCAGCCACTTCAGGCCATATACTTTGGTGCTTAGCTGTTCTTGCAGTTAGAAATGTTTTCCTGAATTTAGGTTTCTACACTGTAGGTTCACACATGTATGCTGGGTATTTAAACTTCTCTTATCATTGACAGAGACCTAGCCAATACAGTCAATGAAGTATAGAGAGCAATTCATCTTATCTTAAAAGTGCATGTCATATGGTCAGTTGAACCACTCTCTAGAATCCATTGTCCAAAATGAGATCTTAGACACCTAAATAACTTGTGGATATCTACATGACGAAACACTGAAAGTTGATTCCACCACATTACTCAATTGCCTGTACTTGAGACACCCACCTGGGGCTGGCTGCCATGACACAGGAGCTATGGAGACTTACATCCTTCCACGGCAGCTGAAGGCCAGGTGGGATTCCCTAGAGCATCTCAAACAGGCAGCTGAACCCTAAACTTCGTGTCTAAACTTAATCACTGTTGTTTAAGAACATTCTAGAGTCTTGGAGAACAGTCACTGCTTCCCTCTTAGGAAAAACCTTTCATGTTTACCATGGCTCCCCTTGGTCTTCCCTCCATGAAACAGTGAACAGAGTCACAGAATCAGAGAATCACAGAATGGTTGCGGTTGGAAGGGACCTCTGGAGATCATCTAGTCCAACCCCCTGCCAAAGCAGGTTCCCCTAGAACGTGTTGCACAGGGATGAATCCAGGCGGGTTTTGAATATCTCCAGAGAAGGAGACTCCACAGCCTCCCCGGGCAGCATGTTCCAGTGCTCTGTCACCCTCAAAGTAAAGAAGTTTTTCCCCATATTGAGATGGAACTTGCCATGTTTCAGTTTGTGCCTGTTGCCCCTTGTCCTGTCACTGGGCACCACTGAGAAGAGTCTGGTCCCCTCCTCTTGACACCTGCCCCTAAGGTATTTGTAAGTATTGATAAGATCCCTCCTCAGTCTTCTCCTCTTCTCAAGGTTAAACAGATCCAGCTCCCTCAGCCTTTCCTCATAAGAGAGATGCTCCAGTCTTCAGATCATCTTTGTAGGCCCTTCACTGGTCTCTCTCCAGTAGTTCCTTGTCTTTCTTGAACCAGGGGGGGCCCAGAACTGGACACAGTACTCCAGGTGTGACCTCACTAGGGCAGTGTAGAGGGGGAGGTTAACCTCCCTCGACCTGCTGGCCACACTCTTCCTAATGCACCCCAGGATACCATTGGCCTTCCTGGCCAGAAGGGCACATTGTTGGCTCATGGTGAGCTTGTCCACCAGAACTCCCAGGTCCTTCCCCACAGAGCTGCTTTCCAGCAGGTCAACCCCCAACCTGTACTGGTGCATGGGTTTATTCCTCCCTAGATGCAGGACCCTACACTTGCCTTTGTTGAATTTGATTAGGTTCCTCTCCACACAACTCTCTAGTCTGTCCAGGTCTTGCTGAATGGCAGTGCAGCCTTCTGGTGTATTGACCACTCCTCCCAGTTTTGTGTCATCAGCAAACTTGCTGAGTGTACACTCTGTCCCTTCGTCCAGATCATTGATGAATAAGTTAAACAGGACTGGACCCACTACTGACCCCTGGGGAACACCACCAGCTATGGGCCTCCAACTAGATTCAGCAGCGCTGACCATAACGCTCTGAGTTCTGCCATTCAGCCAGTTCTCAGTCCACCTCACTGTCCACTCATCTAACCCACACTTCCTGAGCTTTCCTATGAGGATATTATGGGAGACAGTGTCAAAAGCCTTGCTGAAGTCAAGGTAGACAACATCTACTGCTCTCCCCTCATATACCCAGCCAGTCATGTCATGATAGAAGGCCATCAGATTGGTCAAGCATGAGAGTCACAAAATGGTTACTTCAGTCTTCCTTTTCCAGACTCACAAAAATTCCTGTTCGGCTTTATGGAGTCTTTCCGATCAGAGCTCACCTCTCTGCTTGGATCCAAACATGTTATTGCAGCTGAGACCGTATCTGTGCTGGCAAGAGTATAATTGTTACTTTACTTATCGTACATATGGGAACCCAGTTTATGCATTCCAGTAACATGACTGATTTTTGTTAATATCAGTTTAAAAATGTTGAACCATTTTAGCACTCAGTTTTGCTAGCATCACAAGATTGTTTTAGGTAAAACTTTTAGTTAGCTGATGACAGCCCTCCTGGAGTTATGATGCTGATTATTCCTAGATAAGATCGGTTCTTTGCAGTGTCTTTTATATTTTATTATTACATATTATGACATAATATGCTATATTTTGTTAAATATTAAACCACGTATCATATATATGGCATAATGTTTTTCATTATAATATGTTATATTACTGTTAAGTGTTATTTCCTATTATTTCTACATTATTTCTCATTGTCAAGACCTTGTGCCATAAATAGTCTAAATTCTTGATTTAAAAAAAAATATTAAATTTAGCTCATTTTACCTGAAAAGCATTTCCTTATTTATTAAGCACACTACAAAATTGCGTGAAACAGAATGATCAGGAAAAATAAGAACAATAACATTAGTTAAACACATTGCGTCACTATCTGATGATGAAACTCTTATGCATCATTTGTACTAATCAGAGGATATTATACAGCATGAATCATACTGTCACTGATTTACAAATTAACTATATAAACAGAGCTGAGAAGCATGGTCAATAGCTCAGAAGTGAAACTGAGGCAGAGAACCTTAGACGAGGATGAAGACCATTTCGTTTCTCCTGTTGCTGTATGTGGCCATCTCCTCTGCTTTTCCTGTGGCTCCAGAAGCAGAAGATGAAGGAAAAACCCTACAGCTTGTAGAGGTAAATATTTTTCAGTGCATTTCTAAGTGAAACATAAGGAAGTCCGAGAGATAACTATAACTGAAATTATTTTCACAGAATATGGTTTGAAATTAAAGATGTATCATTTTGCAGAGGTTTCAAGAGAAAGCTTTTCCTATCAATCTAGAATATGTGTGGAAATTATGTGGAACTTGTTTACCCAAAAGTTATCTGAATATTGAATAACTTCACTTTTGATGTTGTCAGCAAAGTAATAACAAAACTACCGAAGCATGAGTTCTAGCAGCAAGGCTCTGTGGCTGTGCAGAAATAGTCAAACTCAGCAACAATTTACATTTCAGAATGTGCTTTGAAACTTGTGATATGACTGGTCTCAGTAACATAAGGGAAGAAACTTGCTTGAATCAAGCATGTATTTCAATGTTTTGCTGAATGGATCTTTCATGGAATACTTTGAAAAAAAGGAAAATACAGGAGAAATACAACACTTACATAGACACAACGCTATTGGAGACAAAATTGTTGAAATTTAGTAGGAAGACCTGGGTTCCTAATATAATATTTTGTAGCTAAAAATAAATGGCATGATTTGCCAAGTGCTGACTCTCTAGCAGTAGTCACCTGTGTCACGGTTTAAAGCTGGGCTGGCTATTAACCAGGTGGCAGATGCTCTCTGTTAACCCTCTCCCCCCGCCTAAGGGAAAGGGAAAAGGGAGAGAGACTTATGGGTTGAAAAGTTAAAACAGTTTTAATAAACTATAATAATGAAAAAGAGTATAATAACAATAGTAATAGAAATAATCAAATATATACAAATATATACAAAGCCAAGACTGAGAGCTTGGAAATCCTCCTCAGGCAGAGTTGCTCCCCCAGCACAGGCAGAGGGGAAAATGCAGTACCTCCCCCCAGCACGGGCAGAGGGCAAAATGCAATAGCTCTCTGCCATCACACCTGCAGGCTTTTAACTGGAAACTGGCAAAGCTGGTACCAATCAGTGGGAGACAGGAGGGCCCCTCCCTCCTGGGCCCCACCTCCAGGAGGCAGTGGGTTAGTGATAAATAGGAAAGTGAGAATGACATGTATGGGATGGAATACCTCATTGGTCAATCCTGGGTCACCTGCCCTGTCCGCTCCTCCCTGCAGGTGCGAGCCCCCTTCGGCTCTTCACTCATAAGCAGTGAGGAATTTAGCAGTGACCTTGGTTTCTCTAAGACTAATTGGCCTGGTTTGGGCCAAACCAGGACATTCCACCCCTTATTCCATACCATTCACGTCATACTCAGATCACCACTACCTTTTCATTTTCAAATATATATATACATATCAGTAGTTTATGATTCTTCTCTATACAAAAAGTTCATTAAGTTCATTTGGTTCAGGATTGTGGGTTTCCATCTGGCTAGCAGTCTCTCAGCAGTCTCTCTGGCTAGCAGTCTCTCTTTCGTCATGGTTCGTGCCCACGGGTTGCAGGTTAAAGATGTCAGACTCGAGGAGGTTACTGGACGCCACTTGATGAAGCTAGCTCCGGTCTCATCACCACTGTCTTAACCTGAAAGACACTTATGCAGTAACAACATACAGTTCAGACTTAAATAGTCTCACCCAGAATCAGATCACCCTCAGGGACACATCGGACTTCACCATCTTGCAACATCACCCACCAAGTACATCCAGGTCCCTGAGCAAAAGCAATCCCACGAATGGGTTTACCTTTGCCCTTTACAGGAAGAATCCAGACAGTTTTTCCCAATAGATTCCTTTCATGCACCACAGGGACTTTATCTCCTTCTACTGTATGTAGAAGGTCTGACTGAGCAGGGCCAGCTCGATTGATAGATCCCCTGGTGTTAACTAACCAGGTAGCTTGTGCCAGATGTTTATCCCAGTTTTTAAAAGGTTCCACCCCCCATTGCTTTCAGGGTAGTTTTTAACAGCCCATTATACTGTTCAATTTTCCCAGAGGCTGGTGCATGATAGGGGATGTGATATACCCATTCAATGCCATGCTCTTTGGCCCAGTTGTCTATGAGACTGTTTTTGAAATGAGTCCCATTGTCCGACTCAATTCTCTCTGGCGTGCCGTGTCGCCACAAGATTTGCTTTTCGAGGCCCAGAATAGTGTTCCGGGCAATGGCATGGGGCACAGAGTATGTTTCCAACCATCCGGTGGTCGCCTCCACCATGGTAAGCACATAGCGTTTACCCTGGCGGGTTTGAGGGAGTGTGATATAGTCAATTTGCCAGGCCTCCCCATATTTATATTTCAACCACCGTCCCCCATACCACAAAGGTTTTAACCGTTTGGCTTGCTTAATTGCGGCGCATGTTTCACAATCATGGATAACCTGTGCAATAGAGTCCATGGTTAAGTCCACCCCTCGGTCACGAGCCCATCTGTATGTTGCATCTCTCCCTTGATGACCTGAAGTGTCATGAGCCCACCGAGCTAAAAATAGTTCACCTTTGTGTTCCCAGTCCAAATCTATTTGGAACACTTTAGCAGCTTGATCCGCTTGTTGGTTGTTTCGTTGTTCCTCAGTTGCCCGACTTTTAGGTACGTGAGCATCTACATGACGTGCCTTCACGACTAGTTTCTCTAGCCGAGCAGCAATATCTTGCCACAATTTAGCAGCCCAAATAGGTTTCCCTTTGCGCTGCCAGTTGCTTTGCTTCCACTGCTTTAACCACCCCCACAAGGCATTTGCCACCATCCATGAGTCAGTATAAAGATACAGCCTTGGCCACTTTTCTCGTTTAGCAATGTCTAAAGCCAGCTGGATGGCTTTTACTTCTGCAAATTGACTTGATTCACCTTGTCCTTCTGTGGCTTCTGTGACTCGTCGTATGGGACTCCATACAGCAGCTTTCCACTTCCGATGCTTTCCTACAAGACGGCAGGATCCATCGGTGAACAGGGCATACTGCTTCTCATCCTCTGGTAATTCATTATATGGTGGGGCTTCTTCAGCACGTGTCACCTCCTTTTCTGGTGGCATTCCGAAGTCTTTGCCTTCTGGCCAGTCCATGATCACTTCTAAGATTCCTGGGCGATTAGGGTTTCCTATTCGAACCCTCTGCGTAATTAATGCAATCCATTTACTCCACGTCGCATCAGTTGCATGATGGGTAGTGTGAACCTTACCCTTGAACATCCAGCCTAGTACTGGTAATCGAGGTGCTAGGAGAAGTTGTGCTTCAGTACCAATTACCTCTGAAGCAGCTCTAACTCCTTCATATGCTGCCAGTATCTCTTTTTCAGTTGGAGTGTAATTGGCCTCGGAGCCCTTGTATCCTCGACTCCAAAATCCTAGGGGTCGACCTCGAGTCTCCCCTGGCACTTTCTGCCAGAGGCTCCAGGTAGGACCATTGTCCCCAGCTGCGGTGTAGAGCACATTTTTAACATCTTGTCCCGTACGGACTGGTCCAAGGGCTACTGCATGCACAATCTCTTGTTTAATCTGTTCAAAAGCCTGTCGTTGTTCAGGGCCCCACTGAAAATCATTCTTCTTTCTGGTCACTTGATAAAGAGGGTGTACAATCTGGCTGTAATCTGGAATATGCATTCTCCAGAAACCCACAACGCCTAAGAAGGCTTGTGTTTCCTTTTTTGTTAGTTGGTGGGGACATAGCTGTTATTTTGTTGATCACCTCTATCGGGATCTGGCGACGCCCATCTTGCCATTTAATCCCTAAAAACTGGATCTCCCGGGCAGGTCCCTTGACCTTGCCCCTTTTTATGGCAAAACCAGCTTTCAGAAGAATTTGGATTATTTTCTCCCCTTTGTCAAAAACTTCTGCTGCTGTATCTCCCCACACAATGATGTCATCAATGTATTGCAAATGTTCTGGAGCTCCACCCTTTTCTAGTGCAGTCTGGATCAGTCCGTGGCAAATAGTAGGACTGTGTTTCCACCCCTGGGGCAGTCGATTCCAGGTGTACTGGATACCTCTCCAGGTAAAAGCAAACTGCGGCCTGCACTTTGGTGCCAAGGGAATAGAGAAAAATGCATTAGCAATGTCTATGGTGGCATACCACTTGGCTGCCTTTGACTCCAGTTCGTATTGAAGTTCTAGCATGTCTGGCACAGCAGCACTCAGCGGTGGCGTAACTTCATTTAGGCCACGATAGTCCACAGTTAATCTCCATTCTCCATCAGACTTTCGCACTGGCCATATAGGACTATTAAAAGGTGAGCGAGTCTTGCCAATCACTCCTTGATTTTCTAATTGTCTAATCAGTTTATGAATGGGGATCAGGGAGTCTCGATTGGTGCGATATTGTCGTCGGTGCACCGTGGCAGTAGCAATTGGCACCTGTTGTTCTTCAACCTTCAGCAACCCCACAACAGAAGGATCTTCTGAGAGGCCAGGCAAGGTAGACAGCTGTTTAATGTCCTCAGTCTCTACAGCTGCTATACCAAAGGCCCATCTATACCCTTTAGGGTCCTTGAAATACCCTCTCTTGAGGTAGTCTATGCCAAGGATGCACGGAGCATCTGGGCCAGTCACAATGGGGTGCTTTTTCCATTCATTTTTAGTTAGGCTCACTTCGGCCTCCAATACAGATAACACTTGAGATCCTCCTGTTACTCCTGAAATACTGATAGGTTCTGCCCCTTTATGATCCGATGGCATTAGGGTGCACTGTGCACCAGTGTCTACCAGGGCTCGATACCTTTGTGGTTTTAATGTGCCAGGCCATCGAATCCACAGTCCAATAAATCCGGTTGTCCCTCTCCTCCATCTGGCTGGAGGCAGGGCCCCCCTAATTAAGAAATGGATTCATGCTGCTCACAGGGACTGGACCTTCATTTCTCCTATTCACACTTGGGAAAAAATGATTTGAGGCCCATCTACCCTGACTGGGGTCCTGCTCATTGGTAACTGGAGCAGCCATCCTTCTAGAAAAATTCTCTCTGGTATTTCTTTTAGCTTGCAACTCACGTACTCGTGCCTGTAGGGTACTGGTAGGTTGTCCATGCCATCTGTTCATGTCCTCCCCATAACCACGCAGGGCAAACCACAGGATACCTCGTGATGTGTTCCGTTTCCTTTGAGCTGGTCCTGTAGGAGAACGTTTTCTCTTAACAGCTGCAATGCGCGCCTGTGTAGGTAGAGAGTCAAGTTTATTCTCGATCATGGACAGTTTGTCTGACAGTTGTTTAAATGAGTCCTTGTTTTCCTTAGTCAGTTTTTCCACAGCCGAGACACGGGCCTGCAGTGGGGAAGAAATACTATCTTCATACTGTCGCATACAGTTAGCCATTTCGCCCACAGTAGAACGTGCCATAGCATCTTCTCCCCAGACTAATATTGACAATGTATGGGTATATGTCGGTGGAGCATTCTTCACAACCTTCCGGAACATGGATCGGTTGCATTCCACTTCATCAGGATCTACAGGATCTACAATGTCCCGTGGGTGTCTATAAATGATCTCTTGCACAGCCAGTTCTCTAAGGTAGTTAATACCTTTTTCTATAGTGGTCCATTTGCTTAGGTGGCTCATAACATCATCTTTATAGGGATACCTGCTCTTTACAGCTGACAAGAGTCGCCTCCAGAGACTGACAGTGTTTGACTTTCTTGCGAGCGCTTTATCAATACCACCATCTCTGGACAGGGATCCCAACTGTCTGGCTTCTCTGCCATCTAATTGCATGCTGTCTGCCCCATTATCCCAGCATCGGAGCAACCAGGTAATAATAGGTTCACCGTCATAACGGCTGAAGTCTTTCCTTATATTTCTCAGGTCCTTCAGGGATAAGGAGTGGTAGGTTATCTTTACATCCGAGTCCTCTTGTGATAGTTCTGCTTTAGAAGGGCCTTTCTTCTGTGATGGGTCTGCTTTAAAAGGACGATCGAGGAAACCCCCATCTGTGTCAGGCCCTAACTCTGCCTGAGAAGGGCCCTCACCTGGGTCATATGATGGCTCTGCCTTAGAAGGCTCTGAGTCATCATCCTTCACTTCACGAGCTGATTTCTTTTGGTATTTCTTCCTGGTTACAGGAGCAATTGGTACAGATTCGATAGATGCTGGAGTCTGAGTAGATGCAGTGGCTGTCTTGGGAGTGCTGAGAGTCTGAGTAGCTGCAGTGGCCATCTTGGGGGGTGTAGCAGCTGTGGTACAGGCTGCCGAGGCTTCAGTGGGTTTAGTGGCTGTAGCGGCAGTACACACTGTAGGATCTGAGGTGGCTGCATAACACCTACAACTGTCCCTGCACCGATATTTAATCTTATCCCACATCAGAAACACATTCAGGACAACCAAAAATAAAAACATGCCACCTAGACAGCACCATCCTAATTTCGCAAAATCTAGTGGAATCAGCTTGGCAGAAAAGGAGAAGGTACTATTTCCCGAAGTAAAACTGGAAGTGTAATCATTAACAGAATCAGCTAAAGGATGCCTGGAGCGTGCAGATGAAGTTGCTGCTACTGATTCACGATTAAAGCTGCCCATCATTGTGTCATAGAGATAAGAGATCGGAATATTAACTGCCCAGTTTATCACAGCATAAATCAGTATCAAACCCCATACCAAAACAATACATTTCGACCAGCGCCCACTGCTAAACTGCATGTAAACATTCATAAGAAGCAAGCAATAACACAGTGCCCACGGCAGGTAAGGCATCATTGCAATACTCAATTGTGAAAGAAACTCCATAAAAAGATGAGATAACACAGCATTCAAAAATGACATCACCATCTTCACTATCTGTTTTAACTTTCCAACCCCTCGTAAATCTCAAAGGAAGAAATCTGATATTCTCTCAGCTGAGCTCTCTGGGTCTCCTCCCACCAGAGCCAGGATTCAACTTATCAGAGCAACCTGTTGGAGCTTCTCTCGAGCCCCACGTTGGGCACCAATTAATCTGTCACGGTTTAAAGCTGGGCTGGCTATTAACCAGGTGGCAGATGCTCTCTGTTAACCCTCTCCCCCCGCCTAAGGGAAAGGGAAAAGGGAGAGAGACTTATGGGTTGAAAAGTTAAAACAGTTTTAATAAACTATAATAATGAAAAAGAGTATAATAACAATAGTAATAGAAATAATCAAATATATACAAATATATACAAAGCCAAGACTGAGAGCTTGGAAATCCTCCTCAGGCAGAGTTGCTCCCCCAGCACAGGCAGAGGGGAAAATGCAGTACCTCCCCCCAGCACGGGCAGAGGGCAAAATGCAATAGCTCTCTGCCATCACACCTGCAGGCTTTTAACTGGAAACTGGCAAAGCTGGTACCAATCAGTGGGAGACAGGAGGGCCCCTCCCTCCTGGGCCCCACCTCCAGGAGGCAGTGGGTTAGTGATAAATAGGAAAGTGAGAATGACATGTATGGGATGGAATACCTCATTGGTCAATCCTGGGTCACCTGCCCTGTCCGCTCCTCCCTGCAGGTGCGAGCCCCCTTCGGCTCTTCACTCATAAGCAGTGAGGAATTTAGCAGTGACCTTGGTTTCTCTAAGACTAATTGGCCTGGTTTGGGCCAAACCAGGACAACCTGCTTCTCTGGGAGTCCTAGCTGTGTAGAGTCTCACTGCCAATCTCTATTTCCTTGAGTGAGACCAGTGAAGTTATAAGCTTCCTCATAAGTTTTGCTGTTACAGTAACAGGGCAAAATAAATAAATGTGGAATTAATTATTAATAGTAAATATTACACTTCAAGGACATTTCTTCATATATTCCATCAGTGAAACAATAAATTCAGAAAACTGTGTGAAATCTGTAAGTCCTGTCTGACTCTTCACGCCAGTTCCTGGAGAAAACAGTCTGTTCTGGCTTCTGGTAAACATTGGGCATGGTGATATTGGAATAGTTCAAGATAACTTAGAAAATTTAAGTGTGACTGAAGACAGTACTGATATGCCACAATGCTCTTCTTTTTTTAAATTCTGTTTCAGACTTATCTACAGAATTTCTACAATCTTCAAAGGGATCACCAGCCTCATTTAAGAAACAAGGGTGAAAATCCCCTTGCTGCAAAGCTCAAGGAAATGCAGGAATTCTTTGGACTAGAAGTGACCGGGAAACCTAATCTTGACACTTTGGAGATGATGAAAAAACCCAGATGTGGTGTACCTGATATAGGGCAATATGTGTTCACAGCAGGGAATCCCAAATGGAAAAGAAATAATCTGACATACAGGTAACATTTCCTAATCTGGTTCAAAAAGTTATAAATCTAGCATCCCAGCTTTGGGGGGTCTGAAGTGAGTACATTATGCCATATACTTACATTCAGAGTGATAAACTGATTTCTGGAAAAAGACAGGCACACTACAAGAAAGTATCTAAAATGAAGTCATTACTAATTTTCATTCATGAAAGATAAGTCTAAGATTTCTGACTTTTGAACAAGTTATTATTTTTCAGCTAAAATACTATATTCTTAACAATATATAATTTGTTGGGTTTGCCTTGAAGGATTTTGAATCACACCCCAAAGATGAGACAAGCTGATGTAGAAGAAGCAATCCGAAAAGCTCTCAGTGTCTGGAGCAATGTGACACCATTGACATTCCAAAAAGTTGAGGACAAAGAAGCAGATATAATGATCTCTTTTGCTTACAGAGGTAACATTGATACCTTTATGTAGTAAATCATGTCTGCAATCATAGAAATAATTTAGGATTCTAACTGATCCTTTCACTCTTCGTTTTAGACCACCGCGACAACTCTCCTTTTGATGGCCCCAATGGGCAGCTGGCTCATGCTTTCCAGCCTGGTGAAGGTATTGGTGGTGATGTGCATCTTGATGAGGAGGAAGCCTGGACAAAAGATGGAAGAGGTAAGGACTTTGTAACTGGATTCATTTATGCAGTTTTACCTTGTACAATCCTAGCTCATGTGATGCTTATTTCATAAGCCTGACTGCAGGCAAAAAGTGAGCAAAAGTGGCAGAACTTGTCCTTTGAAATTGTTTTGCTCCCTTTTTTGCCATTTGTAGGAATCAATTCACAGAAAAGAGATCTATAGGTCATAGTGGTTTATAATGGCAACTAAGCACTTAAAAATACTTTTTTTGTTCAGATGAAGCCTAAAACTTGGATGCAGGAAGACCTGGCTGTAAACTTCTCAAGTCAAATCCTTTATCTTTCTTAGCCTAGCACTTCGAAGTTTGGTACTAACTAGGGTATGCGAGTATCACCAAAACTGTCATCTCAGGGTTTATTTTGAAGGGTTTTTTCTGTTGGATCACTGAACCTCCACATGTTGCTGGCATGATCCTTGATCTGAGCAGTTTATGTGATAGCAGGAGAAACAGGGTTTGTGTTTAAGACACAAGGACACTAGAGAAAGGACAATGAGACCACAATTAAGGTCTGACATTCTTTAAGTACACATATAGGTCTTCTGTTACAATATTTTTGAGTTGATAGCATTACTTACTGCCTCTCTTGTACTTGTAGCGTATTTTGGGAGGATGCATAAGTGTTTCCCATTTAGTCAACTATGCCAAATACTAAAACAGATTTTATCTTGTTTCTTATGATTTTTATCCTACAGGATACAATTTGTTCATTGTTATTGCCCATGAGCTTGGCCATTCGCTGGGTCTGTCTCATTCAAACGATCCTGGAGCACTGATGTATCCAACTTACTCCTACACAGACCCCAATGAATTCCTTCTTCCTCAGGATGACATTGATGGCATACAAGCCATCTATGGTAAGAAAAAATATTTTTATTTAACATTTCTACTCGGGAGGCTGGTAAACAGTAATAAGAATATATTTAAAATACACTTATCCCACCAAAATGAGAAGTTTAACTGTTGCTGAGCAATGGATAACAAAAGAGAGAAAATTCCTGGAAGCTAACTTCAGCTGAAGCCCAGTTCTGCAAAAAACTAATTCTGGAAAAGATAAACTGAACCAGTTTTATCAACATGAAAAGCCTGCTTTTAGTGACAGGCAGACCCTTCGTTTAAAACCATATGCCTTCTCATTCTCTGTAAAGAAGGTTCTTGGTGTCCTCAGAGACCTTCTGAACACTGTCTTTATATTTCTCTGTACTAAAAGATAAAATATTCTTCCTATAGGACAGTCTAATGCTGCTGTGCAGCCAACAGGACCTGTAACTCCACAAGCTTGTGACCCAAATTTGACATTTGATGCTATTACTACCCTACGTGGAGAAATAATGTTCTTCAAGGGCAGGTAACAACAAAAAGCTTATATATTTTCTCTTTAAAATATTTTAAAAAAAAATCTGTAATCCATGAGGGAAAACTGTCCTTTCAGAATGTAGTACAAAGAAAAACACTAGAAAACCATGATGTATTTATACAAGCGAGAGTTCTCATTAACCCCAAGAGCCCTAGCTGACAAGAGCAGTGAAGCAGATGAGGACTTGTAGATTGTTTTCCAACTATTCTGCTTCTGCGGCCACTCCTGTGACAGACTTGTCTCTGAACTCGATTCAACTAATAGCAAAGCAAGAGCATTCATATATCCCTCAGCAATGTGTCCATGGGTCCTACACTATAACCTTTCTGCTAGTCCTCAGTACAAGAGCAGGGGCAGAACTGAAAGCACTGTTATGTAGAAAGATTTCTGTTAGGTGGTTACTGAAACCAGTTCTTAGCCTGCCTCTCCTGCAGAGAAATAGAAGGGAATAGAAGAGAAATATATTAATCTTGCCTGATTTTTGGCATGTAACTGAGGTACTAAAATTAAGAGTGAAGTCACTCTAGATTTCCTTTACATTCAATGGAGGGAGATATTCACACCCATCTCCCTCCTGTTTTACTCCAGGAGCTATACTAATTGTTTTGCACTTATGATAGCAGTGGAACTATTTTACTACATAAATTTTGTTTAAACCAGATATATGCTGCGCAAACATCCTGCAAGGACAGAGACAGAGCTCAATTTTATCTCACTGTTCTGGCCAAAGTTACCATCAGGAATTCAAGCTGCTTATGAAAACATTGAGAGGGATGAAGTTTTACTTTTTAAAGGTAATGGAATCTGAAATTCTCTACTTTTTCTAACCAGTTACTCCCTGTTCCTTTGCAAACTATGTGACTATAGAAGTCAAAGTGTTTTTTAAAGGAAGATCTGTGAAACAGAGAATCTGACAAACCTGCAAATAATTAAACCAGAGCATCATAGAGTTATAGTGCTGTAAGGGGTCTCCAGAGGTCATAATCCTGAAAACTTGCCCCTCTGTTATAGTTAATGCTCTGAAAAACAAGACATTAAAATAGTTTCCCTTCTTCAGGTCTAGTTCTCTTCAGGTAAAAGCATTATGCTTTGTGAAGAAAGATTTTTGCTGAATTCAGTTGTCAAATGCAGGCATTTGTACACTACTGTTACTGACATGCTTATTAGCATTTTGTGATATTTTGAAAAAAAAAACAAAACAAAACAAATGTTGGTGGAAAAGTGTACTGTAAGAGGAAAATTGTTCACTGAAAAAACAATCAGTCCTTTTCTTTAAAGGTCTCAAATATGCTTTAAATGTCTCAAATAACTTCATTATGCACATATTACAGTACATGATATATTACTTTATATTAATATGTTCATTGCATCTAAAATTACCAAAGCATTTTGATTAGACATATGCCCTTCTTAATAACTTAATTTAAAGCACATTGTCTAGTTTTTAAAATATTATATGTCTCTATAATCAAACAGCATATTACAGGAATTTAATAAACTCAACATCCCAATCCAATGTCAGTGGATTAACTCATCAGCCTCCAGCCCTCCCCAAGCTGTTACCTAGACAAATACTTTATGTTAATCTAGGAAAATCTGGGAAAACTACTGTCTATACACCATATGATTCTAATGTTTTACTCATAAAAACAAAAGACATTTCCACTGTCTTCATGATGTAGTCCTAGTGTAAGAATTAGAACCATTTTCTAAAGTAATAAACTGAAAGGAATAAGGTTTACTACCCATCTAAAACACAACTAAATGTTGTTTATAAATAGCAAAAACTAATTAAATGTTCTTATATTTTTCAGAGGATAAATATTGGGTTCTCAGGGGATATGACATTGCACCTGGCTACCCTAAATCAATCTATCGTTTGGGGTTCCCAAAGACTGTTAAAAGAGTTAATGCAGCTTACAGTGATGAAACCACAGGAAAAACATACTTCTTTATAGCTGACAGATACTGGAGGTAAGATTTAATATTCATTTACCAGAAGGTATATTTTCACTTGTCTCTGAGGACTGATGCATTATTATAAAATTCAAGTGCAATGATGTTTAAACCAGGTATATTCCAGAAATTTAAACATGATTCTCTGGAAGTTTAAAAATTTTAAGCATTTGCTAGGAAATGTCAACTTTTCCATAGGATTTTTTTGCCATTCATTAGATTCCTGTGGCAGGAATGTAGTTGCTTCCAACTGAATGAAACATTTACCCAATAAAAGAGTGATTTTCTAGTAAATTATTCACTTTTTCTTCACAACAGTGCTGTTTTTCTGTGCAATGTTGTGATAGTGTCCACTTTTCATTCCCATTTCAAACAAAATGAACTGCTAATAAAAAGTGTTGTAATTGAATTTCTCTATGAACAAACTGTAAATACTCTCCAATTGTACAGCTGGTCATATTTATAATTTAAGTGTAGCTCATGACAAATTTCAGAGAGTAATTTTGTCTCAGAAGTACATGGTTGACACTAATATAAGTATGTTTCAAGACTGTGCTACCATCTTCTACTCCCAAGATTTATGTTTTGCTTTTATACTGAACTGTATATACAGTGCCTCGAAATAGAAACTCATTTTATGTGCCAGTGATGGCCAAGGCTCTGGACAGGCCAGAAATGCATGAATATATTCCTGGGCTGCATTCCCAAGGTCCCTGAGAGCCTTGTTACAAACTTTACCTAAGGCAGGATTTTCAAACCTCAAGACATTCATAATGTGAGAACCTTAATATGTAATAGGAAGAATAAAAAAGCTACTTTAACTAACCTTTATAAGACTTCTTAGTAACAGCAGAGTTGCATATGTGTATGAATTTGCTTTGGACTTTCAAAATATTGTCTGCTTCCTCACAAATTGAAATGATGTTTCTTGTGTTAAGATATGATGAAAACAAAAAAACCATGGATCCTGGTTATCCCAGGAAAATATTCTCCGACTTTGGAAAAATTGGCAGAGTTGATGCTGCTTTCCAGAAAGATGGTAAGTAAAACACATCTTTAATATGGATTTACTTGAATATTTGGGCTTCTGTAGATAGAAGCATTTGTTTTCAAAAACCTGTTTTCATTAACCTTAATGAGATGGAAATGAAAAATAGCAAGTATACATGGACTGTTTATGTTGGGGTTTTTTTTCCAAAATACTGAAAAGAAGTCACCTATGAAATATAATTGGATTAAATTTTATTTCTAGGCTATGTCTACTTCTTCCACAGAACAACTCAGTTCCAGTTTGATCCTCGTGCCAAACGGATTGTCAGCCAAATGAAGAGCATCAGCTGGTTTAATTGTTAATCGCAATGTTTTTCCATATGCACACTGTATGTTTTTATGTGCTGAATTTTTCAGCATTTCATGACTATCAGGTCAGAATGGATTTCTGCCCAGATTCTGTGGGAGTATAGTCTTAATAATTATTTATTGTAAAACAAATACATTTATATAATTTATCACAATTTCACCTGCTACATTAAAGTTTCCTAATAAATTGTGTTTGTCACTTCCTTGTGTCCTTGGTGTCTTATTTGCACTAATACTCAAGAGCCAAGTCTAGCTTCCAAGCACTAAAAAATGTATTCTGGCATGAAAGGTCAGATCTATTTCCCAAAGCCAGAGAAAGGAGCAGCCAGCTGGCTCTGAACTCCATCACTGCACACAGGCCCTGGTGAAAATCCTATGGGTAATTAGGCAAGTTGGGGCTCATTAGCATCAGTCTACAAATCACGCTTCCACTTTCTGTTCCTCTTTCTCCAGCTTCCACTCCTAGTCTTCCCTCCAGAGTGTACGTCTTTGCAAGTGTAGATGGGTTTTTTTTCCTCATGTTTTAGGGTTTAGGAAATGGGTTTAAACCTGGAAATGTAGATTAGAAAGGACCCCTGAAACCACTGAAACTAGTCCCCTGCTATCACAGGTAGCTACATCATATAACGGATAAATAACCCTTTTTGCTCAAGGCTCACTCAAGTGCTTACTACTCCAGTAGTTAGTAAATCCCTCCTAATTTCAGTGGGTTAAAGCATGAAGAAGTTTGCTTAAAAAAGAAAAACTCTTGTCCAAAAATATTTCTGAAACAAAAAGTTCATGAAAAAGCTTGACTTCCAGCTTAACTGCAATTTTCTAAAATATCCTGAATTAAAATGGTGTTTGAAGGGTTATCTACTTTCTCGTTAGTATTTGTAGCTCAGCTGATAACATTAGAAGCCATATCATAGAACCATAGAATGGTTTAGTTTGGAAGGGACCTTAAAGGTCATCTAGTTGCAACCATATGACCATAACAAAATGTATTAGCTCATACTACATCTGTATTATTTGACATACTTCAGAGGAAGGTTTCAGGTTACTGTAGTAGAAGTAATTGAATTTTGAGAAAAGAACATGTAACTTTATAAAAACCTAGCTGTTCAATTTTTTTAGTACTTACCTGTCTGTATTAGAAGCCTGTTAAACTGTATCTTTTAAACTGTATCTTTCATAAATAAAGAACAGGCTTGGTAGTTCTTATCTTCTTAAATTCAGGAGTAAAAATTAGCCTAAATACTGCTCAAATATAGGAAATTGTGTAATTGAAAATTATCTTGAATATATTATATTCTTTATAAAATATTTAAAATTATTATAAAACAATAATAATAAAATTAAATTACAGTAAATCAGATTTTTTTTGTGGATTTCACTTGACCAGGAAGACTGAGAGCTCAAAATGAAGTGATTTCTTTGTGAGAAATATTCCCCATACTTATGTGAGTGATTTTTTTCCTTTACCTACGTGAGTGTGGCGATTGCTCCATTCCAGCCACACCATTAGGAGGAGGGCACATCTGGTGCCAGCTGCTCTCGCCTGCCTGCAGGCACTGGCACAAGCACCGCTTTCAGTAATTTGGACTCTGGGTGTTGTTTCCAGCCCAGTCCACACAGTCACCTGTTATTTTCTTACTCTTTTTCAATAAGTTTATGGTCCTATTTGTTAATTACTGTACTATGGTAGAGTACCGTACCACTCCCTAGTGTCTGGTTATTGTTTTTGTGTGTAGTCATAGCCCATATTGTTATTAACCAAGACAGATTTGCCCAGGCAGTAATCCAATTCCCTAAACATGTCTAGTGCATTTGAGATGCTGTAGGGTATCCAAGTCACCCATGCAGGTATGAAACAGGACTTCTGGGAGACCAGCACTCCACAGAGCCTACACTGTCTCCAGACATCTATGTTTGGGTGTTTGAATCCTGCCCTCTCACAGGCTGCAGTCTTTGCTAAAGGTTTGCCAAGGGTCAAATACATTATTTGAACCATTTGACACTGTCTTATGTTTTTCACTCAAGCGGAGTAATGTTTCAGCTTTGTTGACCCTATGGTAGGATTGAGCCTGCAAGGTAGTGGCTCAAGTCAACTGCCTGAACAGGTATCTAGTGCCAGTAAGGTGCCTGAAAGTTTCCAGCTGGCCTCTAACTACCGGTCTAGAAGCCACATGTCCTCTCTAGGCCCTAGGTCACAGCCACCAGGCCTGTGTCAATGTCTCAGGTGCACTAGACTGTCTCAAAAGCACAGCAAAACACTGTTTAGGCAGCTTAATCGCAGCCTAGGTGTTTTCATGTGATCTCAGGCTTAGAGTGGCTTTGTGTGATCTTAGGCTCTCATCATAGTCTATAGTGTTGGTCAAAACATTTGGTGAGCTCCTCAGAGCTGTACAAATCATCCTAAGTTTACCTCCCACTTGTGGTCAAATGAAATGCTCTCTAGATGCCATCTGACCATATTGATCAGATTTCTGTACATATAATGCAAGCTTAGACAGTTAACTCACATGCAGCCACCCATGTCATGAACACTTAGGAAAGGTGAATCCCTGCTGGCATTGTGTTAAAATCACCATTATGCAGCAGTATTGATGATTCCTGTGATGCTCTGTGTAGCATCACTTGGTACTACCGATGTGATGAGGAGAGGCAGCAAGCTTTCTGGGTTAAAACATATGTCATATTACTGCAGTCTGGATAAAAACAATTCTAGGATGAGAAAAGAAGTCACGAGGTAGACCAGCATCGACCAACTCTAACCAATGTCAAAGATAAGCACTAGGAAATCATAACCAGCAGCTTCTTATACAGCTTCTTCTTTTCCCACGCCTCAAGGCCAGCGACAGGCGTATTTGTGAAATATCTCTTGCGAAAAAACGTGCTCAGGCCTCTCTCCCATGAGCAGTGGGAACTGACTGCTATGTTGTGTAGGTGGTCAAGTTGCAAAACCCTAAAAGTGCTTTGAGTGACATAGGCCTGCATGATCTGTCACTCAAATGTCTTCTGAGTAAACACTAATGTAGCTTGAGCTGTTAGCTGAAAATAGAAATGTAGTCTAAATTAGTTGTTTAAGCTTCTCTATGTTCAATAAAGACAGAAAGAGCATGTATAGAGACCAGTTCATCCTATTCTAAGAGAGCTGGTTGAATCACTCTCCAGAGATATGTATTTCTCCATTTTCTATAGAATAATGTTTAACTAATAAATGTACAAAGTTAGGTGTAACTATTCTTAACCTAGCTGCTCTCATTGTCTTTATCATTCCATTGCTACACAGCAGACAGATGTTGGGATCTGATGGCCAGCCACAGTGGGAAAAAAGATAATCACTTCTCCCAGTTCATATCAAATCTGCTCATAGCACTGCCTTGATTTTTTACAAAATTAAATTCATATCAGTGAAAACATGTTTTCCAAAAAGGTGTTCTAGCACTACCGGAAAACATACTTGGTGCAAAAGCCACTGAACAGGGGTTTGTCTTTTGTGACCTACGCCATATACGTAGTCAGATAATAACACCGTGGTCATTCCTTCTAGCTTTAAAACCTTCGAGGTAAATTAATATATCCATTCAAAAACGTAAGACAGATCTCAAAAAAGACATTCTGTCCTTCTGGATAAACAGACATGTCATTTCCAGTATCAGTTCAGCCCATCTCAGAAAATTTGTTGTTTGTACCTCAGCTACAGAACTGAATGGGATCCAGGCCTCACGGGTCTCTTCCTTACAATACAATGAGAATAAAAACAAATTACGGGAAGGGGTGTTGTTTTGGTTTTTTATGGTAGCTGAGAAATGCCATTAACAAATAAGTTTAACTAACAAGGCTACATTGTGAAATTTGGGCTAGAAAATTCGTCATTAACTCCTCCAACTGGAGAAAAGTTGGCTGCAAGTGACAGCAAAAAAGCCAAAAACATGGAAGCAAGGATTTCCTGAAAAAGCCACAGTCCAGCATGAGGGTATTTCGTACAACTGTTTTGTAAATGTTGAGTACATGCTGTCAGAGCTCTTCTGAGGTGTCAAACACCTTCAGCTCCCTTTGCTGCCAGTGGAAGAGGAAGATCCTTGGCCAGCACAGGGTGAAATCCCATAATTTGTCACAGCTTGTGTGACTCTTGAAACTTCCTTTATTTTGAATTACTTAACACAGAAAATAATCATATCCCCTGTGGCTACTGTGGTTAAACTGAAGAAACTTTTCCTGATGCTGGATGGCCGAGCCCAGAGAGTTGTGGTGAATGGGGCAAAGTCCAGCTAGCGGCCGGTCACTAGCGGTGTTCCCCAGGGCTCAGTTCTGGGGCCGGTGCTGTTCAATATCTTTATAGATGATCTAGATGTAGGGGTTGAGTGCACCCTCAGCAAATTTGCAGATGACACCAAGCTGGGTGGCAGTGTCGATCTGCTGGAGGGTAGGAAGGCCCTTCAGAGGGATTTGGACAGGTTAGATAGATGGGCCGAGACCAACGGCATAAGGTTCAACAAGAACAAGTGCCACGTCTTACACTTCGGCCACAACAACCCCATGCAGCTCTACAGGCTGGGGGAAGAGTGGTTAGAAAGCAGCCCGGTGGAAAGAGACCTGGGGGTGCTGATCGACAGACGGCTAAACATGAGCCAGCAGTGTGCCCAGGTGGCCAAGAAGGCCAATGGCATCCTGGCCTCTATTAGGAATAATGTAGCCAGCCGGTCTAGTGAAGTGATCGTCCCTCTCTACTCGGCACTGGTGAGGCCGCATCTTGAATACTGTGTCCATTTCTGGGCCCCGCACTTCAAGAAAGATGTTGAGGTGTTGGAGCGAGTCCAGAGGAGGGCGACCAAGCTGGTGAAGGGTCTGGAGGGTCTGACCTACGAGGAACGGCTGAGGGAGCTGGGGTTGTTTAGCCTGGAGAAGAGGAGGCTCAGAGGTGACTTTATTGCTGTCTAAAACTACCTGAAGGGAGGTTGTAGTGAAGTGGGAGTTGGCCTCTTCTCCCGGGCAACTAGCAATAGGACAAGAGGACACAGCCTCAAGCTTCACCAGGGGAGGTTCAGGTTGGACATCAGGAAGAATTTCTTTACGGAAAGGGTTATTAGACATTGGAATGGGCTGCCCAGGGAGGTGGTGGAGTCACCATCTCTGGATGTGTTTAAGAAAAGACTGGCCATGGCACTTAGTGCCATGGTCATGTTGATAGGGTGGTGTAGGGGCAGCGGTTGGACTCAATGATCCCTGAGGTCTCTTCCAACCTGGTTGATTCTGTGATTCTGTGATTCTGTGTGATGAAATGGCAGATAGATAGATGATAGCTAGATAGAGAGATAGATAGCTAGCTTAGATAAATGAAGAGATACAAGATTATTCACATCCTTTAGGCTGTATTTATAGGGCAAAATCTTTTTCATTTATGTATATCTTGGATTCCACCAGTATAATTTAAAGGAAGCACACCTTTTCAAAAAGTTGCAGGGAAAAGGTGGGGAGTGATTTGGGGTTTTCATCCATTTTCCAAAACATCTAGTCTCACTTTATGGATCAATTTAAAAAGAAAACTTTCTGCTTACAGTAATTACTTCCAAAGTTTTTTTTGTTTGATGGGATTCATATCTGGTGCATGACTCATTTTCCAGGCTGAGAAGAGTTAAGTGTCCCTGTACATTTGGTGGCCCATTTCACACAGCTGAGTCTGGGCCAAGTAAAAGGTTTTGCATTTGTCTGCCATTTCATCTGGTGTGAAATTGCTCAAGTTCGCTAAAATCTGCGTAAAATAACTAAAATTGAGTTCCAGTTTTGAAACGGTAGCCAAGCAGCTTAGGAGTATTCAAATGCTAACTGACTTCAGATGTCTGTGAAATCAGACGGGTTTAATTAAGTTTTATTGTGTCAGCCAGCACAGTGTTGTGGAGTATGTGGAGGTAATCAGAGCATGATAAACTCTGAGTCAGTCTACAGCTGACTCTACAAAGCACTCCATAACCGTATGAACTGGGATGCAAGAGAGGATGCACACGGAGCAGAAAGCAGACTGCTCTCCTACCAGGACACAGACGAGAGTAAGAATGAAGGATCTTTCACTTTTGCTTTTAACGTGTGCAGCTGTTTCTAATGCTCTTCCTGTCCACATAGAGAAAGAGAACAAAGAAGAAGATGCAAAGCTTGTACAGGTAACTACACTGTCCATATCTCAGATCTATTGAGTCCTTTCTTTTTAGATATAATCTGCTTGTTCCAGCTACACAGCAGTTAGCTGTCTTTCTGAGACAATGCTATTAACACAGAACTCTGTTGCCCAAACAAACTAGAAATATCAAGTAAATAAGAGTCAGGGACAATGTTGTCTGTTTCTGTTTAGCTACGATCCTCAGGAAAACATCTGTTGTGCTCCAAAATCACAGGCGGATGGTTTTGCCAGCAAAGTACACAAACAATAGCAGTCCTAAGGTGTTTATTTAAGAAACAGATCAAAATGTGAAATGTGTTTGCTTTATTTTTTCGCTAGGACTATTTAAATAAGTTCTATGCTGTCGAGCCAGATCCAAATCAACTTGGATGGAAAATAAATGCTGAATCCACAGCTGAAAAACTTCAGAAAATGCAACAATTTTTTGGTTTGAAAGTGACTGGAAAACCAGACACTGAGACATTGGAAATGATGAAGAAACCCAGGTGTGGAGTTCCCGATGTGGGTCTCTATGGTGTTACTCTGCCAGGATGGAAAAAATACAAGCTGACATACAGGTAGTATTTAGATAATTATTTTTTGAGTTTAAATTTTGGGGTTGTGGGTATCCACATTTGTTATATTTAAATATAACTTCTATAGCAATTGTTTCCAGTTGGGAATACAAAAATGTTCCTCTTTCCCCAGCTGTTAGCTCTGCGTATTCCTGAGAGGGATTTCTGAGAATCAGTCTGTGTATTTTATATTTTCTGAGTCAACCATAATTTTGCCTGTCATGTATCACTCCTGACAAATGTTCTGTGAGCTAAACAGAAATATCAATTGCACCCTGTACAAGCCCCTTTATATTCAAAATCTGCTAAAACCAACAGATTAGTAGTCACAGAAACCTGAGGAGATTATTTTTTTCATGCTTAAGAGACAACCTCCTGGCTAAGGGCCATTTTGAGAAAAACTGGTACCAGGTACACGATTATTATTGTGAAAAAGACATGTTGGGTAGTTATGACATTCCTCAAACTCACTGAGTCCAAGGTGAATCTTGGGAGCTATTGGACTGCAAGTTAAATTTCTTCTTATACATCTCTGTTCATCGTCTTAACAATATTAGAGAATTTTTTTCTGCAAACACTAAGTATTATTACTTGAACCTTCATAACTGTAGAATTGTGAACCACACACCAGATATGAGCAAAGAGGATGTGGATAAAGCAATCCAGAAGGCATTTGAAGTGTGGAGCACTGTCACCCCACTGATCTTCACTCGTGTTAATGAGGGAATAGCAGATATAATGATTGCTTTTGGGACCAAAGGTAATACGCTGACTGCATACCAATGGTAAGATTAATTTAAAGATTTGCCAATAGTCATGCCATAAACTCAATCTTGTTTCAACATCGTATAATTTAGCTCATGGACATTGCCCTCGTTATTTTGATGGCCCTCTTGGTGTCCTCGCCCATGCCTTTCCACCTGGCAATGGTTTTGGTGGTGATGTGCACTTTGATGAGGATGAAGACTGGACCACAGGCTCAGCTGGTAGGTAAAAAACAGTTTCTGAAGTGTTATGCAGATGGGTAAAATTCTGTTTGATTTTATTTATGTGAAGGAATAGACTGAGATGAAACACAGCATTAACCATAAGAGCAGTCTGAGGATATTACAGGCCATCCTCCAACTGGGATAACTACAATGACGCTGATGTAACATCAGCCTGATCTACTCCACTTCTTATTTAACACTGGTAATTACGCCAATGGGACAACCCTTTTCAGATACAAATGCTACAGACATGGGCCACTCTTACCTGGGGGTTGATAGGGCCCGTGCCCACTCAAGTTTCACAACCCGTGGTAAATGCTTTCTAACTTTTTCCCCTCCTGGTGCACATGCTGGCACCAAGCCTGGCACTATCACACACTGCAGAGGAAGCACACCATGCCTTGAGGAGCTCTCGGAGGAGATCCTCACTACCTAAAAATCATTACAGCTACCAGTGATAATGAAGAGTCTTCACTAATAGTACCAAGATAGGCCCAACTATAGGCTGTTATAGCTTTACTCTGTATTCAAGCTAGGATGGGCTTATACATGAAAGCATTCTCCAAGCAATTTCAGCTGCCTGCCAGCAGCTGGGAGTCTGAACATGCTGTTCAGGCCACCCATGGGCTGAGATGAAGCACGTAGAGCTGAACACAGTTGTAGGCCAGAAGAGAGGGGAACACCAAGTGCTCAACCATCTAGCTGGGACTTGTTTGCTCCCCTCAACCTCCAGGCTGGCCATACAGCATATACTGCCTCTGACGTCCATCGGTACATGCGCACATTACCCTGTTGTACTTTAGACTCTTTTCTCATCCCATTTTGGGGATTGAAAACTGCAGAGGATAACTGCAGTAGGAGAATCGAGGTCACACTGCAGGAAAAGCACGGAGCTAACAAACAGGAAGGTGCTGTAAGAGCACTGCACGAGAAGGAGAGATGTGGGTTTACTGTGGTGGAAAAAAAATGAAGGATGAGGAGTGGACATGTCATGCTGATAAACTGTAATGCTTCCCCCACGCTAGGACCGAATGGGTCAACCCCAATTTTGCTGCTGTTCCTCAACAGCACGGCTCCAATGACCAGGAATTGCAGAACTCGTTGGAGAGGTTGGAAGGCTCGTGAGAGGGAAGGACTGGAAATATGTGTGGAAAAATTGAGGCTTTGTTTGTTTTTTTGAGAAATTGAAATCTTGGCTTCAGCCAGGCTTTCTTCGGCAATCAATGACCAATCCTCTGCTCTGCCACAGGCTTGTGATCTTCACTAAGTCTGTTGATATTGCTGGCTCTTGGTCTGCAGGGCAGATGATCATTCTTCCCTAATTCAGAAAGGCGTGTTACTTGGAGGGATGCATGTTGAAGGAAATACCATTTTTATCTATTTAGTGTATTAACATATTTCACTGAGAATGAGCATGGATAAGCACAATATTTTAAACCAATATTTTATTTGACAAAGATATAGAGAACCCATACACTTGGAAGTCCTAACAATAGAAAGTTAAATCATTCTGCTAACATTATGTTTTTCCTTGTCTACTCATGATCTCATCTTTCTTTCTCAGGTTTGTAGGAGGGAGGGTGACACAGAGTGACACTTTCGTACCTCAAGTGAGCACGGAGTGTATCGTCTTATCCTTGCCCTGGAGAGCTGTTAGTTTGATCTGACTCACTATCTAATCTGTTCTAGCTCAGCCAGGAAACCCTGCCAGGACATTCCTCAGAGCTGCACCTACACTCACCCCCAGACATCTACTCATGCCACACAAACACTTTCATGCCACACACTAACAGAAAGAACAGCAGGAAAGAGGGCCAAGTCACTCCCCTCTAGTGGGAGAAGAACATAACCTTATTCTATACAAAATATATGTTTACTATACGTTTATATGCATACTCTAGTGAATTTCAATATATTGCGTGAAAACTGTCACTGAGCAGTAGCCCTGTTGTGTTCACAGTGTATCAACCATTTTCAGATCCAAATTAGACTGATCTCTTCTCTCTGTCCATTTTTTAAGGGTTTAACTTGTTCCTCGTTGCTTCTCATGAGTTTGGCCATGCCCTGGGTCTCTCCCATTCTAATGACCAGAGGGCCTTGATGTTCCCCAATTATGCCTACGTCAGCCCCAGCGAATTTCCCCTCTCTCCAGATGATATAAGTGGCATTCAGTCCATTTATGGTGAGTAAAATCCATGCCTTAAAAAAAGAATTAATCAGGAGAGAAATAATCTCTTTCACAATGATTCTCCATAAAAATAATTGTATTCTCATAATATCAAAAATGCATTTATATATGAAAACCTTATTGTTTCTACAAATTTGTTGTATCCTTTCTAAAATGTCCCCCTTAGGATCTCGACCGAATGCCCCAGATAAAAGGCCAGCCACCCCTACCTCACCTAAAACTTGTGGCTCCGAGATATCATTTGATGCTATAACTACACTCCGACGAGAAGTCATTTTTCTAAAGGGCAGGTAAATATTGATACGACATTTGTCTCTGTGAGGTTTATTTCTCATGATTTCTACAAAGACGGAATATGTTGGTAGTTCACATGATTATGATTATGGGATTTATAATGAGACAAATGGAAACAAAACTATTAGCAGATATGAGTTATATTAACATTTTTCAGGATCCCCTGAAAAAACATGCTTAATTTTTTTTTACAGAAAACAATTTAGTCCCAAATGTATAGATGGTGACGCCAAGCAGTGACTTGAATAAATGCTACAACCAATCCCTAAGAAATTAGTATTTTCTACCATATAGTTGGACCAATCTCTCCTCCAGTCAAAGTCATCCAGGCATACAAAGAATAACTTACAGTCAGGCTCATCTGGAACCCTGTACCTCTCTTATATGGTACAGGAATAACCAGAATTTTTCAGCTACTTGTAACTGATGCCATTAATCAATCAGTACCAATGAGAAGGGTAATTCCAGAAAGAAGCCAGAATAAAAAAAGCCTCAGTTCTCACTGAGGGGAGTGTTTTCCTTTCTGACACATCAACCCAGGTAGCTCCACTGACAAGAAAGGGCTTGTAAGTCACAGCGTTGTTCACATTCTTGTGCATATATAGAAATGTCTGTGGTTTGTTACTTACTGCAAAAGCTGTTTCATGTTTAAATCAGGCACTTATGGCGAGTCTATCCTGATAACTCAGGAGCTGAACTTGAATTAATTTCTGCCTTCTGGCCAACGCTGCCATCTGGTATTCAAGCTGCGTATGAGAACATGAAAGATCAGATCTTATTTTTCAAAGGTGAAGTATAAGACTTTCTTTAAATTTTTCTTACCTTTAATTTTGTGGGAAGATGGGAGGAAGGGAGGGTAGTTATATGTGCATAAAATTCACTTTTCACATAAATAAAAAAAACCATGAGATTTCATCTGGTTTTTCTACAACCTGCACTAAGGGAGTGCATTTCTTCTTTTAGTGTCTCAAAATCACTGGTGAAACAAAATGTGGGGTTTTTTTTTTAACAGGCAATAAATTCTGGGTTATCAGTGGATATCAGGTGTTGCTTGGTTATCCAAAGAATATCAACACACTGGGCTTCCCTAAAGGTGTCAAGAAAATTGATGCAGCTGTTTGTAATAAAAATACAGGGAAGACAGACTTCTTCATAGGTGACAAGTACTGGAGGTAAGAAAAATTGACAAATGTTTTCTTATGATTGACGCCAATATAATCTGAATATAATTAAAATTGTCCATGTGATAAAAGAGAAAGTAGACCTTCAGGTAACTATATGTAACTAGGTAACTACAGTAATCCTACTTTTCAAAGAAATGTTTCTTTGACTCCTGTGCAGGGGGAAGAATATAGCTTTGACTTGTGAGAGCTTAAAGGTGTCCTGAAACAGGCATTCAAGATATGGACCTGTTTTGATGTATTATGCCTGGAAGATTAAAATATTCCAGCATGTAGAGAATTTTTACAAATACAATAGACAAAAGTATCTCTAGAAAATAAAGCTCTGAAAGATTCTGCTGGCTGGGCTGGGCTGGCTTGTGCCGGATTTCTCTGATGTCTGAAAAGTCCTGGATTATTTTAACTCTTTTAGAGAGATAGAAGTGATAGTTCTTTTTCCTTTCTTTGGCTGGTTAGCATCGGATTTGCAACATGCTTCTTTTAAATCCTGTTCCCAAGCTGACATGAGTGATTCCTGATACCTAAATACCAGGCAAACAGAAGCAAAAAGTCGTCTTTGGGAAGCTGATAGATTCCTCCTGTGTGCAAGGACAACGGCTGCAAAAGCCTTCTGCAGGCAACCAGGAGCGTGTGTGGGTCAAACAGACTTTATGGTGACTAATTGTGGGGTTCCTCAGTGAGACATACAGTGTCAGCTGGATTTTCAGCTGCATGTCATTTCCTGTCCTTTGGTTTTGGTAGTTTTGGAAAGAGTATTTACAATATCTTGCATCGTTATTTTACTGCTTTGGTCACAAGACAAAAGCATGTAAGAAAACCACAGCATGGGTTTCTTATCTAGTAACCCATTCTCTCAGCCTCACGTCCCTGTGAAAAGTATTTCTTGTATCCAAGGAGAAGTAAACAAAGGCTTCTTTGTTTGCTTGCTTTTTTCCTGAGAGGTTCCTCAAATCTTCAAGAACCTTTTATGTCCTCCTTTCAGCCCCCAAATTTAGCTCCATCTAAAATTTATAAAAATTGGCCTGGCTCAGTTAAGAACAACTTGATTGCATTAGAAATAAGTCAGCTTCCTTTCCTCCATCTAAATCTGTCAGCTGGTAGAGGTCTATATACAATATTATGTCAAAGTCTAAGAGGAGTTTAAAATTAATGCAATAAATATGCACAGTCATTATAGCGGGAATCAGCCTGGCCAGTTTCCACGTACTGCCTGTCAAATCCCTGCTGTCAAAAATGTGGGCCTTCCTTCAATTTGTCTCACTCTAGATGCTTCTTTGGAGCGGTGCCTGCCTTTGGAAAACACAATGGTCAGTGTATGCAGACATTTGTGCGAGTAGATAACTTTACTCTGTAATCCTAGTGAAATCAGTCAAACTACAGATGAAAACAGTACAAAATACAATTAACTTTTCAGCAGCTGGTTAATTCTTTGCAGAATTGATGTCTAAACTCTGTAAAATTATGTGTCTTCCTTCATATGATTTAGGTTTGATGAAAACAGCCAATCCATGGAGAAGGGTTATCCTAGACAGACAGTCGATGACTTTCCAGGAATTAGCCAGAAGGTCGATGCTGTTTTCCAACAGAAAGGTAAATTAAATGAGCTTTTAAATAAAATCAGTTTACTTGTAAAGAACATAAGTTCTGGAGTTATGATGAATGTCATTATTGCTGTATCCTGCAAAAGACAGAACTGAAGAGATGCTCTCCTGTGCGTACAAAGATGATGTTCCCTGCTTTGTCAGAATGAACCTATTTCTTGTATCCATAAAATAATGCTTTACTTTTTTATTTCCAGGATTCT
Organism: Nyctibius grandis; assembly: GCF_013368605.1. Classification (NCBI taxonomy): domain Eukaryota; kingdom Metazoa; phylum Chordata; class Aves; order Nyctibiiformes; family Nyctibiidae; genus Nyctibius; species Nyctibius grandis. The sequence continues at coordinate 111,689,159 of NC_090659.1, forward strand.
TCTACTTTTTCCATGGATCGAAGCAGTGGGAGTTCGACCCTACTGCTAAAAAAGTTATCCGCGAAATAAAGAGTAACAGCTGGTTTAACTGTTAATAACATTAAACTTCCTTACACACAGCAAATGAGAATAAAAATCATTCTAGATTTCTCAAAGGTTGTTCATATATATACTGCTATACAGAAGAGGCAACAGGACTAGTGTTCATATATGTCTACTATTTTAATAAATCAGCATGTCAGCTGTAATTGTATCTCCAAAGGCTAGAACAAAACTGAATTTTTTTCCCCTGATTAAGTGAAAAACGTCCAACATAACTCATTATTTTATACTCCATGTGGGTTTTCAAATATTTTGGCAATAAACACTTTCAGGTTGATGTCAACTATTTTCTGCTTCATCTGTTGAAGGTGTTCTGTATTTCTGAGGTGTGAAAGACTTCACGTCAATATGCTAATATTCTTCCAACATACAATGTTTGTATTTTGCTTCTTTTCTCTCCAAACATCTTCAAGAGCCAGGCTTTTCATTAATCACTTGTTTTTCTGTCCTCACTCCTGTCTTCTTCTCCTGCTCTTCTTTAACTTTTGCAACGTTGCCCCTTTCACAACATATCATTGTTTTGCCATCAAGATCACCCTCCTGCCCCAGTGCCTGAACACATTATCTCACCCTGATCTGTCTTTCCAGCGTAACAGTTAGCATTTCATCAGCAGCCATTTTTTATGAATCTATGAAAGACATCCTTCATAAATCAGCCCTGTCTTATTCAAGAAATAAATTCATTTACCATGTTGTGGAGCACAACCTTTGCTCTGCTACCACTAAGCGTGTGCTTCAAGTGCACATATATCTGAGATTTATTACACACTGCCATTGCACATGGAGCAACCTCTCACAAAATCAGGCAAAATCTATAAAGTCACAGCCATATCTTCTCCAAGTATTTCCTTTACATTTAGTTCTGGAAACGGGCCCAGAACGCACTGCCAAATGGCTGGCCATACTGCGTGCATGGCTGGGTATATCTGAGATCATGGTCCCATTAGCATTGCCTTGTCCTTCTGCTCCCTAGTTCTCATACATCTGGCTGTTTTACACACCTGTTGCATGTCTGAGTAAAAAGTTTCTTTTTGCTCTGTGCTTTTACAGTACCAGATACAACAATGCAATGATCCCAATCTGAAGCTTGCCTACCTAACTTGGTGTAAACAACGAGAGTACTGTTAGGTTGCTATGAGAACTCCACTGGCTTGGTTCCCACCACGACATCAAAATAGAGGCTCAGATATGCTGTTTCACTGATCTACAAAAATAATGGTGGTGAACATCATCACACTTCAGATCCCTAACATAATTTAAAATTCAAGTAGGGTGAAATGGTAGACATTTGAGTGAGATTCATCTGACTCAACTGCAGCTTTCTGTCTGTCTGTATACCTGATCTACATGCGTTAGGGAAGATCCTGAAAGAAGAGGGAGAAGTTCTCCACGCTACTTATCTCATCCCATCCAAAGACCACAGCGGGGCAAACCAGTATCCCCAGCCCCTGGAGAAACCATCTCTTTGCAGAGGAAGACTAGCTAACTAGCTTAGAGTAGCTAAATTTCACACAGCTAAAGTTTGGTGAAATTTACAGTGTCTTTTCTAGGTATCTTTTAGTTTCTATGTAACCCAAAATAGAAGGGCATCGTATTTTTGTCCTCTCTGATGTTCACTTTTTGGCAAGATATGCCAAAAGAAAGCTTTTAATATCACCACAAGCCAGTGATCAAGTTGTCTGAAAGCACCTGCTTGGACTGACTCTCCCTGCCCATGAAGTGACCATGGTATACCATGAGACAAGAGCAGAGCATGCTGGAGGCAGGTGGGATGGAGACGGTTCCTTACCTATTTCTGTATTTCCAGCCTGCTTAAACCTTTCTCCAGCATTCAGTTCAACTGATGGCTGTGTAGAAAGCAGTTTAAGAGCACAATCACAGAAGCTGCCAAGTTACACCCAAGTGTTTATACTGAGGTGAGATTACTCTCTCACACACAGTCTCCTCAGTGCGTAATACAATTGTAATTTTAGCTGCAACAAAGGTTTAATCATTGAGTCATCAAGGAGATTACTCAGTTCTTTGTAATACATGGGCAAGTTCCTCTATCTTCAAATACATAAACAAACATCATAATTACTCTGTGCTCCCTTCTTTTCTCAGGTGAAATATTTCACAACTTATATAAATCCCTTGTCTTGAGGAAAGTTAATCTTTAATGGTGAAATGCTGTTAATGAAGTTTTCTGACTGGCAGCTTTGGCATTCTGTTAAACCAGCGTGGTGTGCATGTTCACAGGTCAACTGCAAAAATAAAGCAATGAGCACTGCTTTTCCTTTATTTGCGAAGAAGAACTGAAAAGTCACTCGCAACACAAAAAGACTTCAGTTTTGATTAGTGATAACAGCTTGGTCACTCAGTTTTCCTTCTTCACTTGTTTCTTTGGAGGAATAGGAACCAGAAGAGGAGTGTCACAGCAGAAACCCAGTAAGTGATGAGTGCTTAGTGGTGGTCCTTTCCCTCCATCTCTACCAGGAGCCTGGCTAACACGCCATTGTGTCTTGCACCTCACCACATCCTCCCACAGCCCTAGATAGCTCCTAATACCACCCCCCCCCAGCACTCTCTCATGCCACCTCATAATCCATGTCCCCATACTGCATTTAGGTTACCAGCTGAGTAATGCTGTGCTGTTACCCATGGGCTGACCAGTTGCCGGCCCCACAGCCCAGCCATGGTATGAATTATCCACCCTCCCATTAATAGGGTTTTTTCTCCTCAAGCCAGCTGTTATTTTCCACAAACCTGTAGGAACTACAGCATCTCAGTTCAGCTTGGCTGAAGTTAGCCAGTACATTCGGTTACTGTGGGACCAGATGGACACACAAACAGATACACAGAAAACAGGATCCCACGTGGTCAAGCTAAAATAATTTTCTCAGTGTTTTTACTAAACATCCTTCTTACTTTCCACTGCACATTTCCATTTGGTTTTGTAATGTCATATTGCCCCTACTGTTGACCAGAGGATTTTGGAAGAGCAGGCAAAGCAAGGCAGAAGAGACATAAAAATAAGGAGAAAGCTGATCCACATTTGTTTTTCCAGTTGTTTCATATCACAAATTAAAAATGGTCATTTGTTTCTTGGCCAATTAGTGTGCTTTTAACAACGGTTTTTCAAATGGATCATAAGATCGTGATGATAAGACTGGATTAGGAAATGAGGAAATTATGCATCCTAATGTAATGTAGCATCCTAATGTGCTGAGACACACGAAGTACAGCATCCCTGGGACAGTGTCCTGAAAAGTCCTGCTTGCTTCTCTGCCTGCAAGAACCTGGTCTCCCAGAACTGGCATGGGAGTGCTTTAGCTACCAGAGTGGGGCAGGAGCTGCGTGTAATCAAATGCTTGCTAGAAAAGAGCTTAAAACCCACCTCTTCCCCTTACCCTTTCAGGTGAGCAACCTATCCCCTGTGCTCTTGAGTGACAGACAGATGCCCCAAAAATCTTGAGAAAACTGATACTGAATCTTTCTAAGGGTTTGGTACCTTAAAGGAAGAAAAAAGACGAGCATGGGACCTTACGCATGGAGAAAGAACTTGTCATTACCCAGGGAGGTGGTGGAGTCACCATCCCTGGAGGTGTTTAAGAGAAGACTAGATGTGGCACTTAATGCCATGGTCTAGTTGACACAGTGGTGTTAGGTCAAAGGTTGGACTCGATGACCCCAGAGGTCTCTTCCAACCTAGCTGATTCTGTGATTCTGTGATTACCTGGATGTACATAACTGCTCTTCCCTGCACTCACTCATAACTTCATGCCTCTTGCTGCTAATTGCCCAAATCCTGATAACAGAAAAGGAAGCTGCAAGGCTGGTGTTTAAGCGTTGATAGCCAACATGCTCTTTGAACAGCTCATGAAGTTTGAACCTTTTTGAACACTGAACCTTCAGACATGCCAGAACCATACCCAAGGCAGAGTACTGAAACCCAGCACAGCCATTGCAGTTACCAAGACAGGAAAACAGCAACAAATGCAGATGAGCTGCACAATATGCCTGGCTAAAACAGGGGCGAGCACTTCTCTGTGGGCTACAAAACAGAGGCAGAGACTCTTGCAGGGTGAGCACGCTTAATGACAGCCATCTCCGTGGCATTACTGAGTGTATTCTGTACACATACTTTGTAGACAGGACCTAAAGGTTTGAGATGCGGTTTCTGTGGTTCTGCCTGCCTTCATTAATTAAATCAGCTTTGGGGGGGGGGGTGTCTGTTGGAGTTTTTCCTCATGCATCATGTGCTTCATTTGTTTTTAGGATCTGTAAGCACTGTGTCTTGCTACCTTTCAATAAGTGAAGAGACACAGACACGTGTGTGTGTGTGTGTGTGTGTGTGTGTGTGTGTCCTCCCATAAAAGTGCCTTGCCCACGGGTGCACGTGGGTCTGCGCAGCCCCTGTGGGGCTCTGCAGGCCTGAGGGGGCTAAAGGTGTAGGGGATCTCACTGGCTGCATGGAAGTGCCTTTTCTGTATTTTATGAACAAATACTGTGTGGATGACTGAGGGCAATACAGCCTCCACGTAACTGAGCAACACAAGGTTTTAAACCCTCGGATAAAAAGCCAACATGAACTCTTACAGACTAGGTACAGGGTGGGTAACTCAGGCTTTTGATACACGAAGTGACTGTGGGGCGCCTGTTTGACCTTGAGCGGATGAGGCTGGTGTTTGTTTACTTTTGGAGCAGTTGCTGAGCATACAGAAGATTAGCACAGGCCAACAAAGAAAATGCTGATTCTTGCCCCAGGCTGGAGTTACGAACCCCACATTACAGAGCGCAGCGTACGCACCCCACAGCGACAGCCCTCGGGGACCGGCCGGTGCTCCCCACCGCCCCGCGCGTCGGGGTCCCGGGCCGGGAGCAGAGGGGCACAGCTGGCACCCAGCTGTTACAGCTGCCACCCAGCTGTTGGTCACAGCTGCCGCCCAGCGGTTACAGCTACCCTAACATCTGCTCCGGGTTAGCTCCCGACAGCTGGGCTACTCAGATGCTTCATTTTGGTTGCGTGGTTACACAGCTCACAATTTTCTAAATAATAATTTGCATAAAGGCATTTTAAAGAGAGAAATATATACAAGGAGAAGCACTTAGATTTGAAAATAAAACATACTTTAGTAAATCTATTATTAGTGTAATTTAAATGAAATAAAATGAGCGGTGTGTTTATCATATTGCTGGTAATTCAAAATCACCAAAGAGAAAACATATAGAAAAACATTGGTAGAGTACTAGAAACTATGTCCTGAAGGACTGAGTCCCCTAAATTGTCAGCAACTATAATGGGAACTGGTAAAAGCTGTTTTACCCTAGAATGAGGTTACACTGGTTAAGATGAAAAAACAATATTTAAAAAGGAAAGTATTTTTGAAAAAAATCATTTACAGACATATGGTAAATGTCATTATTAAACAAAAGGACTTGGTAATAAAGATGAAAAATATATAGTTTACAAAGAGCACTGGAAAACATTTCTCAAACGTGTGTCTGTATATAATACAAATATATATGCGTATTTACCTCTAGTTATGTTTCAGATTATTATCATTACTTTTATAAGCACTACTTTTGATTTTCACCCTAGATTATAGGAAGTCATTTATACAAGGAATATATTGACTCTTTTCTTTAAATCATGGTGTAATTTAGCTTAGATTGCAATATTTTTCCAAGCAGCTGAACAGTGTATTTATCACTTCATACTACTGTGAACAGGAATATTCTGAACAAACCAGACCCTTAGTGCAAAAGAAATGCACTGTGTTTAAGGAAGCAAGGAAAGGTTACACTGATCTCAGGAGGAGATCAAACTGCTACAGGTATATTCTGGAGCAAAATTCTGCAAGTTAACAAGTATTTGTGTACAGAGATGTACAGAAACATTGCCTGGACATGTATTTTAACGAGCTTAGAGCATGGAAGGAGAATGGTTATTATTAAAGATGACTTTTTCATTTCCAAGGGTGAAAGACCAGTTGTTCTCCAGGTACCCAGCCTCATGAGCTGGAAGATAGGGACGGGGCGCAGAGTGAAGCCCACATAATCCAAGGGGAAATGGTTATCGACCTGCTACGCCACTTAGACATGCACAAGTGTATGGGGCTGGATGGGATCCACCCAAGGGTACTGAGAGAGCTGGTGGAAGTGCTCACCAAGCCACTTTCCATCATTTATCAGCAGTCCTGGCTAACCAGGGAGGTCCCAGGTGACGAAATTAGCAAATGTGACACCCATCTACAAGAGGGGCCGAAAGGAAGGTCTGTGGAATTACAGATCTGTGGTTTTGAAGCCAGCCTCCTCATCACCCTCAGTTGCCGTGGACGGTTTCAGTTTGTGGACCAGTTTGTGGCCACAGAAATCAGATTCCTGGTGGAGCTATTTGGGAGGCTCTGCCGCAGCTGCCCACGTGCCTAATTGAGAGATCTGAGGTCAGACCAAAGAATGGTCCTTCAGATACCTTCAAACCATGTGACCAAAAGAAAGTGTTTTAGCACCAGAAGACAGTCCCAAGTCTCCTACTGAATGCTTTGCCTGTGTGTAGCTAACAGCAGGGAGTTATAAAAAAGATGGATTTAGCCCTCAGGTAATGTTTCTCTCAGCAGCAGTTTTAAAAATATAATTGTGCATGCCTCGAACCATGCTGAAATGTTTGTGGTGTTCAAGGCAAACAGAGGAACAATCAGTCTGGGCAGCTTTCCCTGACAAAACTGTGTGTTTATGTTTGCTGGTGGTAAGCATAATCACCTGAATTGATTTAGTGTATAAGCCTCCATTCACCTGTACCCTTTCTATTTACTTTGAAATTACAAAATCAAAGTCAGTTTTGCAGCAACGTGACCCTGAAGTGTCTGACAGGAGTAAACATTTAGTGTAGCACATAGGTGCTAAGCAGGTAAAACAACTACGCACTGGGAGGAGGAATAAGCAGACCTGACGTCTGTGTGCATAGTCAGGCTGTGTAACTACCCCACACAGGTTGCCTGTGGCTATCTGAAATCCCACAGCTTCATTTCAGGGCTGTGCTTTGCAAGGTTATTCTCTGTCGGAAATTAAAGCCAGAAGAACAACACTGTGTCATTATCCAAGTGTGGAAGCACTAGCTGAATCCTCTCTTCTAACCCTGCTGGAAAATCAAAGGCTTGCTCTCAGTTTAACACAGAGGGGAATAGAGCCAAAGAAAAGAGAAGTCACACACCAAAGTCTGTCTAAGAAACCTGTTTGGGAATCCCAATGTAGCTTCCGCATTCCCGTGGCCATTCCCTCATCCCAGCTTATCAGACCTCTCTCTAGAAGTTATTACCTCGTCCAAGACATGACCTGCTTCTTTCATGGGTTGCTTTCAGTCACTAACTTGCTCTCCTGCCATCCTTCTCACCCAACCCTTTTTTTTGTGGCTTTTAAAATCTAAATCTTGGAGTTTCACATTTAAATGACTCCTCTAACTTGTGAAGCACCTCAAGGGCTGCTCATAACATAGCGTCAGGCCTTTTCCTCTGCCTTGGCAAGGCAGGAGGGAGCAGGGCAGCTGGGGTTTCCCCATGACCCTGCAGAAGCATCCCTGTCCCTGCAGCCCAGCCCAGCAAGACCCAGACTCACGTCATGTGGCACGTATTCCCCCTTTCCACCAAGCTTGCACTTTTTTTGGGGAAACCTAGCTGAACCTCAGATTGACCCTGTCTTGATTTTGACCAAGGTATGTGCTGATTTGGAAGCTCCTATTCAAAATCACCTGTACAGCCCTCCCTCCACCATGCTTGATCACAAGGAAAGCAGCAGAAGAAAGCAGGCCACTGACAAAAAAAATCACAGGGTTTCCATGAAGATTTCTGTAACATTAGAGTTCCCAGGGTCATGATTGGGTTTGAGATACATTAACGAACACATTCTCCACAGTGTAATTAGATGGAGTAATTCCAAGAGTAATCTAGACGGCTGTAGCTACTACTTGTTACCCATGCAACTCAAAACCTGCAAAATAAGAGCTTCTCCCCTCCCAAAAATCAGTGTGGAAGGCTGAAAAATTAAACCTCAGCATTTTTGTCTTGGCAAGCACTCAAAGCATAATTGTGTTGGTTATAATCAGTGGATGGTTGATATCCTTGTCCCTTAGCACTTCATAGAGTTCATACCCAACTCAATTCATGACTAATCTCTTCATCAGTATTTAAGTATTACAATGATTATCAGTCCCTTCCCAATTGGTTTAGATTAATTTTCTGGTTTTGACTGCAAACCTAGCCCACATTGCTGAGAAAGTAGGAAGGTGACAAAGGACTGCACTGAGGATTACTGCAGATGAGGGCCTGAAGTTGTGTGGCAGGGGAATGGGCATGGGTATCTAAACACAGGCATTTATAGGAAGGCTCTCGCCATTCATTTTCAGTGTAATAAAGCTTTATTATTAGAAGTACAACATGAAGTACAAGAGAATAAAAGATACACAACTACCACATGAAACAGTAACTTGATAACATATATTGGTGCTAAGATATGGTTACACTTATTTTTGTCTTTTTAGTTGATTAACAGAAGGTGGCAGTGAATGCTAAAGTTAGCTGAATATAAAGGGTCAATAAAAGACATATGAACTATGCAAACCACCACATAGTCATGATGCGGTGATGACACGGTGCTCAAATTCTAGACCATTTTCATTTCAGTCCTGCTTAGAGAGTTGCTATTCCAGAATCAATTTCAAATGCCATAAACACTGAGAACTACTTATCACAGTGCTCAACAGGGGAATTAAATAAATAGCTTGTTTTTAAACTCTAAAAAAGAAGACTAATAAAGAAATTTAATTTTGACTCCCAGAAAGTACTGAGATCTTTGCTTAGATTGCCCTTCAATTTACCAAACTGTTAAGTTAAAACAATATTGGAAGTCTGCCATTTGACTGAAATAATAACTGCCAATGCATCCTCCTAGAAATATGGCAGCCCCGGAAACTGAGCTGTTCTGCTGCATGCTCCATAGGCAGTTACCCAGAAACTTGGTCTGCATGCCTCCAAACTCAACACTTAGGCCACAGTAGGATCATAAAACTCCAACCAAATCCCATAGGTACCTAAAATAGAGTTACACTTCCAACATCACCATAAAATCCCTTTTCATTCATCAGCAGGACTGCAGAGTTCTTGTCCATGCCAGCAGTGGAGCAAAGCAGTGTCACGTTTACAGCTAAATGCAGCTGAACAAGGGAGACAGGTAAACACTGTTAAACAGTCCAGACGAGGGCATATTTTCCATACAACTTTTAAAAGGCAGACATAATGCTGTAAGGTAAAACAAAGGGAGATGGCTAAGAAAGAAATACACATCCATTACATTTAAATAACGTTTTTACATTCTTAGTTCCATGATTCAGAATTGTAACTATGTACATGCTTCTAATAAAGGAAATAAATGTGTTGTCTGAAACAAACCAAGGGATATGAAACATAGAACATTCCTAGGAGCAAGATATAGACAAATCACATAAAACATACAGCAGTTCAAAATTTCATAGCACTGCTTAGAGTTACTACACATGACAGACACTTGCTGCTAAGGGGCTAAAGTGAAGAGAAAAACAGAAATCCCTGAAAAGTCTCTTAAAACAGACCAAAAAATAAAAGGAAATTGTCTGTGACTACACACTTTAAATAGGCCACTGCCTGTGAGGTCCTGTAACAAACTGTGTTCTGGTCTTCAGTGAAGTTTGGCAGACAGGGTAACTCACCAAAGCAAAGTCTAGAGCTCCTCTTTAGAGTATTCACTCCAGTTCTACAGTGGAAGTGGATTAATCCCCTCTATATTATTCATTACAAAGAGCTTTTCCAGGCAAGTCATTCACTTGTTTGCATCTGCGTAGAATACAATGCTTTGTGAACACAACATCTACTCATTACACTCATGAGCAAGTAATAAAGACGATTTATCTAACTCCCTAAATGAAATATATTTGCTGATCAAGGGCGTTAATTTTGATCTGCTTCTGCAACACCAAGCAAAAACCAGCACACAGTTAATCTCCTGCAGCCGCCTCTTCTGGGAGCTTTTCCCTCCTTTGGCACAGGCAGCCAGGAACCATGCTCAGGGAGGCATGAAGTGCTTAAAACCTGGTCTCTGCACCTACTGCTAGTCACCAAAGCAGAGCTGACATTGTAAGGCAAATACCGAGCTGCTTCTTTTTGCATGCTGAAGAAAATGGTTGTAGTGTGAATATTCTATAACACGGCACAGGTACATGCCATCGGCATGTAAGACGGAGCAGTTCTTAACACCTTTTCTTAGACTAAGTCTGTCATCCTCCAGCAGTAATAGCAACCATTTATCTGTACAACTGCCTGGCTGGCAGCTGGAAATGCCAGCATCATACGATATCTGATAAAGCGACTAAGGTCTGATTTCATGACCATGTACAATAATAAGTTTATCTCCATGCACTAGTAAGTTTATCTAACTCTTTTGACAGAATATGTAGTAGAAATAACAACATCTTTCCTGAGCTACTGCTAGGCAAGGACCTCTGTAAGTCACAGGGTACGTTATGGCACAACTAATTTCTAGATCTCGCTATACCAGTGAGGTTTGTAACCTGTCACATTTTGATGCTACTTCAGTAAAACATGAGGAGAGGAGAAGAGTCCTTCAGTGCAAAGAGCCTGTCCTGGTTTGGACTAAAACAGACCAATTTTCCTTTCAGTGATTTTTACTTTCAGCTAAGTCTCCTCTAAGTAACTGCACTTTCTGAAACTAACTACATGTTTTGCAGACAGTGTCTGCTTCCAGGACTGATAACGCTCAAAATTTATAGCTATCACTGAGGCACCGGTAGGGATGTTATGCAGAAAGGCTCTTGCTGTACTTATTCTTAGAGAAACCAAGGTCACTGCTAAATTCCTCACTGATTATGAGTGCAGAGCCGAACGGGGATCGCACCTATAGGGAGGAGCGGACAGGACAGGTGACCCAAAACTGACCAATGAGGTATTCCATCCCATACATGTTATTGTCAGTATGAAGCGGGGGATCACAAGGGTCTCACTCCCTTCTGCTATGGCTGGTGCCCAAAGAGGACTCTGTTTTTCTCCTGCCCCTGATCCCAATCCATGCATTCCTGAATCCAGTTCCTGTCTGTCGCTGAGTCCAGTCTGGGCCTTCCCAGCAGGGAAGGCTTCCCACCCTCCCCTGCAGCAGCAGGGGTGACGTGACCGAGGGAACTCAATCTTGGTTTTGTATTTATTTGTATATATTAAATTATTTCCATTATTATTATTATACTCTCTTTTGTTATTTTAGTTTATTAAAACTGTTTTAACTTTCCAGCCCGTAAGTCTCTCTCCCTTTTCTCTCTTCCTTCCCCTTCTGGGGCAGGGGAGGGTTAATAGAGAGCATCTGCCACCAGTTTAATAGCCAGTCCAGCTTTAAACCGTGACAGAGCCTCATGCCACCAACTTCCTTTTCAAAGATCCTAACTGCACAACCTCTCTGAGTATAAGAAACCTCAGCTACAGCAAAATGCACAGCAGATTCATCTAACTTAAATCTGGTTCAACTAATTCAGTTGCCTAAGCACAAGCATTTAGTGCCACTGACTACAGGGTATCCAAGATACCTGCACATACCTGGCAGACATGATGCAGGGCCTAAAGTCTCGAGAAGACCCACAACTTTCAAGAACTGCAGCTGGTGGCCAAGCAGGGTACTGTAAGAAACCTCAAATAGCACTAGAAGCCTACATGTTGGCAAATTAATGGGCAATAATTCAAACAAAAATTATACTTCTGGGATTACACGAGCATAGGCTTCCTTTGCAGATGATTGAAAGAGACAGGTTCTTCCAGATGATGATTCATCTGATCATCCTAGATGAAGATGCTTTTCACAGGATGCTTGTCTTAGGATAAGTTCAATTGTTCTTGGGAGTACCTTGCCTTAGTCTTTAGATCAGACTTAGACATCTAAAGAAAAACATCTACAGGACTGCTTATGATCAAGGATGTGCTAGTGTTGTGGTCCAGCTATTCTCAAATATGTACATGCCTTTTCCATGTAACCTCTTTGCTATCTCCTTACCTTTTTCTTAATTCTACAGGTACATATCAATTCCCTTCTTTCTCTTCAGATTTCTGTATTTGAAATTGAAAAGCTGAGCAATAATCATCTACAAAATAGTAATCACTCTACAGACTAGAATAAAGTTATTGTTTAGACTTCTTTGCCAAATTTCTATTTGCCTTAGAGAAAGCTCATGCAAATAAACTAAGGTTGTCAAAACCTGAATGTTTGATATCATAGAAAACTTCAAAATTACAATTTCCTTTCATTCTGAATTGAACCTCTATTCAGCATAAGACCTAATTTCAGTATAAATAAACTGTACTCTCTTTATGCTAATAACTGTCCAGATTTCATTGACAGACTTTTAACCATACGTTCAGCTACATTATTTTTTTCATCAGTATTTCATACAATACAATTGTGGAAAATACTCCATTTACATCAATCAAAACATTGACATGTCCATGAGCAATATTTTCTTGAGTTTTTCTGGATTTTGAGGAGTACCTTGACAAGTATTATACAAAAAAAGGGAAGGCATCAGGCTGTGGAGATGGCAGCAGCTGCATGACAAGGAACCTTAGAGACATGCAGGCATTCCTAGGTGTTCAGCTGACCAGGAATCTGGACTAGAGCACTATGAGCACGACTCAGAGATCACAGTGTGGGGTTCCTGACATAGCAAACTACCAGCTCTTTCCAGGAGACCCCAAATGGGAGAAGAAGACATGAAAGCATAGGTGATGAGTTGCAGGTATTCTGACTTTGGAAATGAGTAGTCATCACTTGCATGATTTAAAAGGACTATTAACATTTTTTATTTTTTATCTATGTTGTCTTCTATCTGTATTTCAGATCTTTTATGTCTGTTATAAATTCAGTAAGGACTTTGTAGTGAGTCTCTATGATTTTGCCAGAAATTACTAGTTCTTAGAATTAAGGAAAAAATGTACTGTAAAAGGGCACAATGCAAGTTCAAAGGCACAATTCTTCATCCGTTTTAATGAGAAGCACACACTTGTTACTGCACCACTAGGTGCATTACATTACATTAAGAAGCCTACACATTTTAAAACATTGCTTGGCTGTCACAAAAGGAAATGATCTCATGATATGTTAATGGCTAAAATTTTCCCACGGTATGACATTTCTGACCCTCTCTGGCTTTATTTTTTCTCTTGTCACTATTACAGAACGCTGCCGCTAGATGTCAGATTATGAAAGGGCCCTACTAGACCCCACAAATGCGTAAATCTAGTTAACAGATGAGTTAGAGGAAAGTATTGAACAGGGTAAGGAGAATGGCTAGGAAAAAAAAGTAACTTTATTGTTCTTTAGCTTTTGGCAGTATTAAATTACTGGTCTTCTAGGAAGAATCACACTATTGTGACACACAAGCATACAGGAAAGCTCCTGAAGCTACCTTCTTCCTTTGGGTTTTTACAGTTTTTAAAGCATCTGTCAAAACGAACCCTGATCCATTACAGGAACTTTTAAGCATTACCACAATGCTAACATTAAATAACAATAGAAAACTGAGACACAGAGCTTACCAAATGCAAATTAAAATCATATAAAGAAAAAATAAATGATCAGGTCTAGTTAGAATAATAGAATCATAGAATGGTTTGGGTTGGAAGGGACCTTAAAGATCATCTAGTTCCACCCCCCCTGCCACAGGCAGGGACACCTTTCCACTAGACCAGGTTGCTCAAAGCCCCATCCAACCTGGCCTTAAACACTGCCAGGGAGGGTGCAGCCACAACTTCTCTGGGCAACCTGTTCCAGTGTCTCACCACCCTCACAGTCAAGAATTTCTTCCTAATATCTAATCTAAATCTACCCTCTTTCAGTTTAAAACCGTTCTCCCTCATCCTATCACTACTTGCCCTTATAAAAAGTCCCTCTCCCGCTTTCCTGTAGGCCCCCTTCAGGTACTGCAAGGCTGCTATGAGGTCTCCTGGAAGCCTTCTCTTTTCCAGGCTGAAGAGTCCCACCTCTCTCAGCCTGTCAGTTCCTTCAGTCATCATAGACTTACCTCTATTCACAATCATCTGGCTCAATGGCCTTGCTCTTCAGCCCCCTGCTCACAGCTAGATTACACTATGGGTCTTGGTGATGAAACGTCACGCTATATTTACATCCAAGCAAGTTGGCAAACTGGACACTGTAAAGAAAAGGAGACTTGGTACATCCTCTATGTCACGTCATGGAGTTGAATAGTCTCCATAGCAGGTTAAGGGACATTGTGCAAAGATCCGAGCTAGGAAGACAGCCCTGGATGACATCCTGATACCCACCAGAAGGAGCAGCCTTGGACCATGAATCCTGCTCCTCTGTCATCATGGCCACGACTTCCCAGGACAAGAGCTATAAAGGGGAGGGACGGGGAAAAGGCAATGTTCTGTGTAGAAGTACAGGACAAAAAAGCTTCCCACTTTGATCAGCATACAGGACAAGCTCTGTATTCTGTGATTACACCAGTTATATCTGGTTGCTCTATCCATGTTTATAGCAAAAAAAAAGTGCTTCAGAGAACTTGATTCTCTTCTAGTACCTTGTGTAAAGTGGAATGATACAAATTAATTTTGATCACAGTGAATGATACTAAAACCAAAGCTGATGTCAGACTTATCCCTTCCTAACTATGGAGGGAAAGCCATGAGACACAATGCATAAAACACTGAAATTAAGAGTTAATTACTTGGGATGAGAAAGGGACTTTAGGTTGCATCAGAACCATGCTGTAACACTATCTCATGGCACTGCACAACCTTATCCCTTCAGCTGAATGCACTAAGTGGGCATGAATCATCGTGTTGCGCTACTGGGAATATGAATTTTCTAAATCTGATCCTCAATTTCCTTCCCAATTGTGGCTAAATTATTCCTTTTCACTGGAGCCTTTCAGTCGCTGGTCATGGTCACATCTGTGAAAAGGCACCTTGTCTCATTATCTGCTTCCTAGGTTGATGCTAGGTTATCTTTCCTTCCAAGAAAGAAGCACTTCAGTATTCATTAAGGACGTAGTTTCTGAAACCCTATGTGGTGGGCGTTTCTTTCACTTTCTTCTGCTATTATTTGCTACATCATCATGACTCTTATCCCTTTGATGGCCTACGTGGGACCCTGGCACATGCTTTTGCCCCAGTGAAGGACTGGGAGGGGACAATGATTTTGACAGTGCAGAGAACTGGACCATGGGAACAAATGGTACATGGAAATAGCTTACAAATTTTGCAGATTCAAGGACTTTCTATGAAACAATCATTGACATTTACATCCAGAAGTCAGTCTATTCCTGAGCTACCTGGGGAGAAACAGCATAATGATGTGGGATGTCAGAACAGTTTACAATGTCAAAGTGTGAAATGTGAAAACTTAAATTAGGGGATAAATTTGAGGTCAGTTTGGAAAGTGAATAATAAACGAACAGACTGATAAGCCTTAATCCCAAGCAATCTCATTGAAACAAGTATAAGGAAAAGGATCTAAACTTACTCTTTCAAAACTGAAGTAACTCAATAAATCCTGAAAGGGTTATTTCTGACCTATTATCCTGGTTTCATGGGGATAACATTTATAGAATCACTTTTGTGGTACATTTTGTTTCAGTTTGTGGCCAGCCATGGTGATGAAGGCTATGAGCAGTTAAATCCAGGACAGCTGACCCAGGCTGGCCCACAGGTGTATTCTATATCATTAATGTCACATTCGCTATAAATGAGAAAGCTTGCTGGGGATGGGTGGTGTTCTTTGTTCTGTTCTCCTCTTACCTTTCTTGTTCTCCTCCTCAATGATTGCTCTCCCTGGAGCAACTTGCCACCACTCTGTGGGCTAAGTATAATTTTGTGTGTTTTGTATTAGTATTGATATTGTTTTCCTTATTTTATTAAATCTGTTTAAATTTTAATCCATGAATCTCCCTCCTTTTCCCAATTCCCTTCCTTGGTCAGGGAGGGGACATTGGGTGATAGAATAACTGCTTATTGTTTAGTCCTGGGTGCAGGCTAAATGAAGACACCTATCATTCTGTAGCAGGAGGTGGGATAACAAAATTTGATCCATTATTATCTGTGAAAATAATTTAACAAAATAGCACAATCCACAGTTTTTACTGCTGGCCACTGAGGATCAACATATATATATATATATAAACTTGTTATGTTGTTTATTGTGCTTTGCTAAGGACCCACTGAATAACAGTTTACCTGTTGTGTGACGGAAGACTTTATGACCCTAATATGAGTGATTGCTGGTTTAATGCTAAGCCCATCATGAAGAGCTTTGAAAGATCAGCACTGGAACACTTATCAGCTTGTAGTGTTGAGGAGAAAAATACTGAAATGTCTGTGAGACATACTGGTTCCTTGTCTTCAGTACATTAAGCAGTGTCAAAGAAGTAATAATCTATACTGTTAAATTATTAACTTGGTCCCTGGCACGGCTTTGTCCCAGACAAACTAGGATTTGGACATGATTCGGGAGTCAGTACAGTTCAGAGACCTTCCTCAAGAAGCAATCTGCATGTACCTGCTCTGTTTTGAAAGACAATTTTAGACAAGAGGAGAGTGGTTCCAGGCCTGTTTATTTTATTAGCACAGTGATAGTCAGTGTTTGCTCTTTGCATCTTGATGGCTTGCTGCACTCCTGTGGATAAGCATGACATGCCTGACCCTGCTTTCTTGTTTATATCATCAGGTTTTTTTCCCAACTGATAGGCTGTCTATCATCCACCTGGGTCTTACCTGATCCTTTCCCCTTCAGAGTGCTCTGAGAGCACATCCAGGTTTTAGTAACCTTTCTTTTGGGAGCTAATAAAGAAAACAAACCTGGCTCTTAGTTAAAAATCAGAGATCCAACCTTAAAACCCTGTAAAAAATTGCAAAAGCTTTTTTTTCCTGGATATTCCACTGCTTCACAGGGGTTTTTTTGAGAGTACATCCTCTCATTCATCTCAGTCCTCTTTGGGTGGGTTTGTTTGATAGTGCCACTGAAATATACTGCCATGGGAGGTCCTGTTCAATGCCTGCTGTTTGTCCAACCACACTCTATAAAATCCTTCTTTACAAGGCAGTCATAAGACTAATGTCTTCTATTACTGTGTCATTCGGTCTCTAGTCGAAACAATCAACTTTAAACATGTCCAAGGCAACTGACAAGCTGCTGTCTGCAGAGCTCTCTGCCAAGCCTCAGGCTCTTCGAAGCTCTGGACTGTTTTTTTTCTAATCTGCCTGAGAGCTCAGCTTTCATCTGCCTGATTTCAGGATCCATACTGATTGTTTCATCTGAAGTATTTAGAAGCTCAATCCCATGTTATTTCTCCAGTCATTCATTTTACCAGATAGGTCCAACTCCAGCCATAGATCACTGACCCAAGTGAAAGCATTCCCAAGAATTTAAACATCACTTCTTGCACAGATTGCCACTATCTCCTCCAAGTTTCTGTGAAAGTTCACCAAATTTGGTCTTCCGAGATAAGCGAAAATTCTACCTTTTCCAAAAAGCAGTGTAAACGCAGAATCCTGACCTCTAACCCTCAGGTGGTAAGAAATACAATCATCTGCCCATGACGGAAATACCTGTGGGGATTTTTCATTATTTAGGATGTAATTTATTCACTGTTGCTGCCCATGAATTTGGACATACTCTGAGCCTTGGGCATCCCACTGATCCATCTGCTTTGATGTATCAGTCTCCGTTTGAATTTTGTTTGCCAAAGGATGATGTGAAAGGGATTCAAGCATTATATGGTACATTCTGTATACATCTTAAAGAACAATCTACTTAACATGAAATGAAAAGAATTGCAGGCAGTTTCTGCCACTTTTGATGCTGGTACAGTGCTGGGAAAAGTAATTTTTGTCTTCAGAGATGGGTAAGGTTTACACTCCCTCTGTCATCCAGTGTGCTAGTCCTGACTCAAGAGATGTTTCTAGATGTTTTCATAGAATCATAGAATGGTTTGGGTTGGAAGGGACCTTAAAGATCATCTAGTTCCAACCCCCCTGCCGCAGGCAGGGACACCTTTCCACTAGACCAGGTTGCTCAAAGCCCCATCCAACCTGGCCTTGAACACTGCCAGGGAGGGGGCATCCACAGCTTCTCTGGGCATCCTGTGCCAGTGTCTCACCACCCTCACAGTCAAGAATTTCTTCGTAATATCTAATCTAAATCTACCCTCTTTCAGTTTAAAACTGTTACCCCTCATCCTATCACTACATGCCCTTGTAAAAAGTCCTTCTCCTGCTTTCCTGTAGGCCCCCTTCAGTTACTGGAAAGCTGATAGAAGATCTCCCCGGAGCCTTCTCTTCTCCAGGCTGAACAGCCCCAACTCTCTCAGCCTGTCTCCATAGGAGAGGTGCCACAGCCCTCTCATCATCTTCGTGGCCCTCCTCTGGACTCGTTCCAACAGCTCCATGTCCTTCTTATGTTGGGGGCCTCAGAGCTGGACACAGTACTCTAGGTGGGGTCTCATGAGAACATAGTAGAGGGGCAGAATTACCTCCCTCGATGTGCTGGCCATCCTGCTTTTGATGCAGCCCAGGATACGATTGGCCTTCTGGGCTGCAAGCACACATTGCCAGCTCATGTTGAGCTTCTCGTCAACCATCACTCCCAAGTCCTTCTCCTCAGGGCTGCTCTCAATCCATTCTCCACCCAGCCGGTATTCATGCTTGGGATTGCCCCAACCCACAGGCAGGACCTTGCACTTGGCCTTGCTGAACTTCATGCAGTTCACACAGGCCCAGCTCTCAAGCCTGTCAAGGTCCCTCTGGATGGCATCCTGTCCCTCCAGTGTGTCCACTGCACCACACAGCTTGGTGTCATCGGCAAACTTGCTGATGGCGCACTCAATTCCACTGTCCATGTCACTGACAAAGATGTTAAACAGGACCAGTCCCAATACAGACCCCTGAGAACGCCACTCGTCACTGGTCTTCACTTGAACACCAAGCCGTTGACTGTAACTCTTTGAGTGCAACCATCCAGACAATTCCTTATGCGCTAATCCACTGAGTCCATCCGTCAAGTCCATGTCTCTTCAATTTAGAGACACGGATGTCATGCGGGACAGTATCAAATGCTTTGTACAGTTTCTCAATGTTTTGTATAGTTTCGCTGTGGAGTAGATGAAACTTGAGTTTCTATGTTGGCAATAAGCTTTCGTATGAGACAAAGACTATGTTTTCCTAAGACTTTGTTGTCCAGCTGTGATAAAGGAGATGAACACTTCTTTCCTTCCAAAGAAGTTAAATCATGACTGCACTGAAGTCAGTCATAAGTTCCTTTATATCTGGGGGGAGACTCTGCCTTCAAAGGATTACAGTATCTTGACAAAAAAAAACACTCTGCGAGATGGTTTCTGGCCTGTGGAACAGATGATCATTCCCTGTTACAGGGAGTTCTTTGAAAGCAAGGCCACAGTTTGACTTGGACTTGTTACCTCCTGAGCAGATGCTTCAGTGGCTGAGGAGGGTGAAGATGGATGCATGCCCTTTCTGTAAGAGTATCAATCAAATTATCACTTAGAAGAGGGCAGCCAATGATTGCTTGGATCCATTTCAGCCCAAGTTTACAGCAGAAATCCCAAACCCTAATTCTTCTGCTGAGCTGAGACAACTTTTCCCTCTTTGCTGGCTTGCAACTTCAGCTACTGCGAAACCAGGCACCAAGGGGACCAAGAACCTCTTCTGTGAAAAAATTAATGTTCTTTCAGATAACAATCAATCAGCATTCTGCTTAAAGCTGTGACAATCACTGTTTCCCTTGGGCTTTCCAGACTTAAAGCAGTCAGCTTGTTTGTACCATTTTGGAGCAACCGTCTGTTGAAATCCCATATACTGCAGCCACACTTCACCACAGCCTACCATGAGCTGGTAGGGAGTCATGCAGGATTTCACTGGGCTTGTGACTTAATAGTACTTTGCCAAAAATAATGATTGTCAGCAAAATACTTTGGAAAACAAAGAAAACTTCCTAAAATGAAATGCAATTTATGTGATTTTAATTTTTCATCAGGAACTGAAACATGCCCAGATTTCATAAATTGGTTGCCATATCCATTGTGGCCTGTGAGTCATCTCCTAGATCTATGGCAGAAAGAACTTTTTTTAAAAAAAGTTTTTTATTGCCACTCAGTCTTTCATTCTGAGGCTCGTAGAGGAAATACTGCCTGCAAAAACGCCTGACAGACCAGAGGAAACATGACTGTAGCTGGACTAATGCATTAATCAGTGCTGGGGACTGATCTCCATCTGTAGATACAACCAATATGACCAGATCAAAGAGAAATCCTAGGACTGCTATGATGAGGCTACTAGACTGAAGTGTATATGGAGCCTAAAACCTAAGGCTACATCTGTATCAGGAAATAAGATACAATTGGGACCATTCTCTGGCACGGAGGCCAACAGGCATAAAACAGCTCACACCCACATTATTAAACTCTCTTAATCTCCGAGACATGTTGGCTACAACCCAACTGGTTATTGGGAATTGTCCCTGACCCATGACATGTCCTGAATAGTGCCCAGAAACCGTTCAGAGGGTGGTTCTGAAATGGAACCATCCAAGAGGCACTCCAGCAATTTAGCAGTATAGCGGACTGAGATCTAGTGCCTGGGTATGTTTTGCAGCACCACAAAATTTACTAATACCAGCCATAGCCTGAGCATCTATCCGTCCCTCTCAAACTCCATCAAACACCAGGCTCACAGATGCCAGTGCAACAGCTTCCAGTGAGTCCCACAAGGTAAAATGCTTTCTGCTTTTCTCACCTAGTCTCCTTCCTTTTAATTTTATACCCATTTAGTTAGTTCCCATTTAATTTTTTGTCTGGCAGTCTGACAAGACAATTTAGATGACTTTGACAAGAATTTGAATTAAGAGTTGCAGCTGCTGCAACCATTTCGCAAAAAGGCAACATAACAGTGGCTTATAGAAAGCCACGACACCAGAGTAAAAAAGGGAAGAAATTATAAAGCAGGATATCCTTTGGAGACTGCTACTGCTCATTCAAAACAGATGTGAAACACATTGATCTAGTGGTAAGATGAACAGACACAAGAGAGCTGGCCCAGTAAAATTGCACTTAACCATAGATATCTATTATACAAGTGATTACATGAAAGTTAATCCTTAGTGCCAGTGCAGAGAAAGAAGCACTTTTGGGGAATGAGCTGTTTCATTCTAAAGTAGACAGCTAACATCAGGAGAGATGAATCCATACTTGATATCAGAACCTACTTCTGACAGTATGACAAAGACTCGTGTGTAGTCTACATTAGCGTTCTTCTTGCTAGCCCAGTGGTATAACTCTGACAGGTTTTTTGAATCTCTTCATTTGCAGGGAACACAAAGTTCAAGCTGGCAAGCAAGTCACTTGTGCGCTGTACCATTCATCAAAGCAGAGCCATCTACAACACTGCGAGGCTCACTGACAATTCCTTTCTTTCCTCAGGTCATGGTAAATGCTGATGCTGTTTATGAAGTTCCTGAGAGGGGTCTGATTTATTTTTGCAAATGTCATTTATCTCTGGGGAAAAAAAAAAAAAAGAAAAGAAAAAGAGTAGAATTGTTTAGGAAAGAAAAAGCTCTCAAGCCTACTGGTCTCTTGAAAGATGAATACAACTGTTCATAACTTAGACCATTAGTTCGGGTCACTAGAGTACAGATCCAACACTCAGAGTGGGAATCTCTAAAGCTAACTGTCCATTCATTGTCTTTTTGTGTGGATCAGTCAGCTGGAGAAGGACCTATTCCATCATTTCATTTTACCTTTCACAGCATGGAGACCAGAAACTTCTCCAGCATTTCCTATCTATCTTCCACCCAAGAGGCCTTAGCTTTAAGTAATAGGTCCAATCTTTATCTAACGACATCAAGTGACGAAGAATTTCCCAACTCACTAAATGAGATGTTTTAGCATTTGAACTACTTTCTATTAATTTGCATAGAAAAGTGAAACATCTTTAATCGGATCCAAGGCCTTTCAGGGCTTTAGATATCATCAGTCAGATCCTAAGGCTATATAAGAAAACCAATGCTCAGCCTGGTATGCGCTGGTAGCAGAAGATCCCATGGAAATACATCACCAGTTGCATCACATAGCAGATTTATTTTCTCCTGTGCTGAATCATAGCAGTGGCATCTTTTTCTTTCAAACTCAGATTCAAGAACTGTATCTGCAACTGCACTGCTGGGAAACCAACAATTTTTGTATAACATCTTTCATTTTTCAGGCCCTCATTACTGAGTAAGTCGAGGATTTCAAATGCAGAGCCTTCCTCACACCATCTCTGACTTAGGGTCTTCCAAAAAAGTGCTGCATATTTGATGCAGTGAACTACCTAAAGGATGAAAAGGAGATGCTCTTTGCGGGAGACGAATATTACACACACATTCATTACCGTCTAACCCTTTTGGACTGTACTTCTTTTGGAAAACAAAGGTTTTACTTCTCACTAAGGAAATGAAGAGAAACTAAAAGTGTTGGAAAGGTTGGATACATCTGACAAAATATAGACATCTACAATGTATATGGCTCTATATGACTATTTCAAGCAAGACTCCCATCATACTCAGTCTGGACCTGTGATTTACTCCAATCTCTGAACACTGATTTAGAGAGTGCCTCCACTGAACTGAGCTAAAGCCAAATGAGATTGCTCTGCCATGTCTTCAACCTACTCAGGGCTGCTCATTTCATAAGCAGAATGAGATACACTCTCATGTTCATGGTTAAACACAAACCACAGGCATGGTTCCTCAAATCTTGGCTCCTCCAGTTTCAGAGGCATCAATGTTTAGAAGATTCACAAAATGCTTATCCCATGTTCTTCCAAATAGTACAAGGCACAAAATAGTCCTGAAATAAACTGTTCAGCTAAAGCTCTTCTATAAGCATCAAACCGCACCAGAGGATGAGAGCAAGAGAGGTCACAGAGATATCCTAAGTCCTAGGCCCTTAATCGGCAGAGAATGTGCTGGATACATGTAGCAGATCATTTCTTACCGCAAGCACCTTTTCCACCCTCACTATTGCTCGTTCTCTCTCCAGGAAGATGCTGGGCAGAAATATGCACAGCCCAGAAGCCACTCTAATCAAACCTCCACTTAAAAGAGAATCAATCATTCTTAAAATGTTCTAGCCCTGTCTGAATAGAAATGCAATTTGAAATACTTACAATATTAAGGAAATAAAGAATACAAATATCTTAAAATTACTAAAATACTAAGAGGATCATTGAAAAAACAATGAAATATTCTCACACCTTTGCCTTCCTAAACAATTTTGATTATTTATCTCTCATCTAACATGTTGCATTTTTGTGACCTGTCTAAATAATTTTAATTTGCTTTCTTTGCTTTCGCTAATTAAATGGGAAACACAAATTGTATCTGAAAACTGAACAAAGAGGCAGTTACTCCAAAAAAAAAGCGAAAGAAAAAAGACCATGACTTTTCCAATAAAAGTTTTCTGGAAAATTCTGTCCCATCTATCTTAAAATCAGCTCCCACTTACTAAGCAAATGAAATAAGGATGCATAAAGAATGCAATATTATTACAGCTGTTCAAACCACTGAGCAAACACATTGATTCATTGTAAAGAAACCACATTCAGAAAAGTTGTAAAATCTTTATAGGAGTTATTAAATTCATTTTACTTGGTGAATACAGAGCATGTGTATTTTCTGGCATAGACATGGGTAATAAAATAAATAAGGATGGAACTAAACCAAATGTCTGTGCTACTGTAGTTAGTACTTAGCAAAGTTGCTATGGAGTGCATCCGACTTTCCACGAAGACTGACACTAAAAGTAGCATCAAAGCTTTTAATCTGATTTTCCATTTTATTGACTTGACGGTGGGATACTTTTCTGAGAGAAATAAACATTGAGTTGGTTTTCATGAGCGATTTCTACAAATCCTAGAAAATTTCCATTATCCTAAGCTTAATGATGTTTCTTACTTGCAGTTTCTATATCTTTTTCTTAGATAAAGCAATTTCCTATGGTTCCCTATAAATTTTCTATTTAGCACATTTAACCAAAATCTTCAAACATTTCCTTTTCTTGGCTATGTAGTCTATTTTTTTAAGGTATGAGAATGTCTAACTGCATACATGCAGTCTATATTATGTAAACTGCACAATCCAAGTGAAATTGTCTGAAACTAATTGCATAGGTGAGGAGTAAAGGTTAATGAGGCAACCATAGCAGGGCTACTGAGAGTGAGTAAGTGTAAGGGTTGTATGCTTTCCTGATGGAGAGACAGCACAAAGAGGCAGGAAGGGGTTGTTAATTATCTTATTGCTCCTCACACATCACCAACAGCCTGAAAAGAGCTGCCTCTGCCCACTTTCTGAAATCACGTATTCAAAGTTCTCTATCAAAGGCACTATTTAGATCTCATTTATTGATTGCAGTGAAGAACTCTTGCCATTCCAAATACATTTTCAAAAGTATGAATTAAGCATTTCAAAAGTATGAAGTAAGCATTAATCCTGGTATATTGTTTCTTTTTCCAAAGCTATGATGAAAAGGGAAGAAAGATGGGAAAAGGCACAGCAAACAGGCCTGATCCTGACACTCTGTCCTCTGTGGAAGTAGAAAGTTAATATAAGCACAATGTCTGTTTCCAAAAATAGCATATTTATTGATTTATTTCTGTGATGAAGCTGAATGAAATTTCCTGTCCAGCTGCTTTAACAAAGACTCTGGAACATATCACAGAATCACAGAATCAACCAGGTTGGAAGAGACCTCAGGGATCATCGAGTCCAACCGTTGCCCTGACACCACCCTGTCGACTAGACCATGGCACTAAGTGCCATGGCCAGTCTTTTCTTAAACACATCCAGAGATGGTGACTCCACCACCTCCCTGGGCAGCCCATTCCAATGTCTAATAACACTTTCTGTAAAGAAATGCTTCCTAATGTCCAACCTGAACCTCCCCTGGTGAAGCTTGAGGCTGTGTCCTCTTGTCCTATCGCTAGTTGCCTGGGAGAAGAGGCCAGCTCCCACTTCACTACAACCTCCCTTCAGGTAGTTGTAGACTGCAATAAGGTCACCTCGGAGCCTCCTCTTCTCCAGGCTAAACAACCCCAGCTCCCTCAGCCGTTCCTCGTAGGTCAGACCCTCCAGACCCTTCACCAGTTTGGTCGCCCTCCTCTGGACTCGCTCCAACACCTCAACATCTTTCTTGAAGTGCGGGGCCCAGAAATGGACACAGTATTCAAGGTGCGGCCTCACCAGTGCCGAGTAGAGAGGGACGATCACTTCCCTAGACCGGCTGGCTACACTATTCCTAATAGAGGCCAGGATGTCATTGGCCTTCTTGGCCACCTGGGCACACTGCTGGCTCATGTTTAGCCGTCTGTCGATCAGCACCCCCAGGTCTCTTTCCGCCGGGCCGCTTTCTAACCACCCTTCCCCCAGCCTGTAGAGCTGCATGGGGTTGTTGTGGCCGAACTGTAAGACGTGGCACTTGTTCTTGTTGAACCTTATGCCATTGGTCTTGGCCCATCTATCTAACCTGTCCAAATCCCTCTGAAGGGCCTTCCTACCCTCCAGCAGATCGACACTGCCACCCAGCTTGGTGTCATCTGCAAATTTGATGAGGGTGCACCCAATCCCTACGTCTAGATCATCTATAAAGATATTGAACAGCACCAGCCCCAGAAATGAGCCCTGGGGAACACCGCTAGTGACCGGCCGCCAGTTGGACTTTGCCCCATTCACCACCACTCTCTGGGCTCGGCCATCCAGCCAGTTTTTAACCCATTTAAGAGTCCACCCATCCAAGCCCCGGGCAGCCAGTTTGTCCAGGAGGATGCTGTGGGAGGCAGTGTCGAATGCCTTACTGAAGTCTAGATAGGCTACATCCACAGCCCTGCCCTCATCTACTAAGCGGGTCACTTGGTCATAGAAGGAGACCAGGTTGGTCAAGCAGGACCTGCCTTTCATGAATCCATGTTGGCTGGCCCCGATGTCCTGATTGTCCTGCATGTGCCGTGTAATGGCACTCAGGATGATCTGTTCCATCACCTTGCCTGGCACCAAGGTCAGGCTGACAGGCCTATAGTTCCCTGGATCATCCTTCTGACCCTTCTTGTAGATGGGCGTTACATTTGCTAATTTCCAGTCAGCTGGAACTTCTCCAGTTAACCAGGAGTGCCGGTAGATAATAGAGAGTGGTTATATCAGCTCCACATCCAAGCCATGAAAGCATCAGATGATTTCAAATCCCAAGATATTATTCTGCATTTAGTTTAGCGATTTTCTCTATGTTAGTTTTAAACTCTCTCTCTTCAGTTTTCTGCTGAAAAAGGCATAGCACACAAAAACTATGAGGTTTCAATCAGCAAAAAGTTGTATACATATTTATTGCACAACTAAAAAATTACCTTTTTGAGTCTTGCAAAATGGCTTGAAAATCTCATACAATTATAGCTCCAACAGGAAAACTTTGAATCCCAAATACTAGACTTTATAGGAATATCATATTGGTGTGACAAGCAGGACTGGGAAATTCCTGAAGATTGTTGAAGATAATTTCTTGTCACAAGTACTCAACGAGCCAACTAGGAAAGATATCCTCCTAGGCTTGTTATTTGTGAATAGAGAAGGACTCACGGGAAATGTGATGATAGGTGGCTCTCTTGGCCATAGTGATCACAAAATGGTTGAGTTTAAACTTTTTGGTGTAATGAGAAAAAAGGTCAGCATCACTGCTATCCTGGATTTCAAGAGAGGAAACTTCAAGTTGCTTAGGGAGCTACTTAGCAGCGTCCCCTGGGAATCTGCTTTTGGGGGCTTAGGAGTCCACGAGTGCTAGTCAGTTTTTAAGAACCACCTGTTAAAAGCACAGGAACAGGCAATTCCCTTGTGTCGTAAGTCAAGCAAGTGGAGCAGAAGACCAGCTTGGCTGAACAGGGAACTCCTCATGGAGCTCAAGAGGAAAAAGAAATTGTATAATCTCTGGAAGCAAGGTCAATAGCAAGAGGATGACCAAGGAAAACAACAAAGCTGTTGAAAAGGCTGGAAGGCATGTTCTGTGAGGAGTGGCTAAGAACTCTGGGTTTGTCTAGTTTGGAGAAAAGGAAGCTGAGGGGCTACCTCATTGCTCCCTACAGCTTCCTGAGGAGGGGAAGTGGAGAGGGAGGTGCTGATCTCTTCTCCCTGGTATCCAGTGATAGAACGCGTGGGGTTGGTTCAAAGCCGCACCAGGGGAGGTTCAGACTGGACATTAGGAAGCATTTATTTACCGAGAGGGCAGTTAAACGCTGGAACAGGCTTCCTATAGAGGCTGTTGATGCCCCAAGTCAGTGTTTAAGAGGCATTTGGACAATGCCCTTAATAACATGCTCTAACTTTATGTCAGCCCTGCATTTGTCAGGCAGTTGGACTAGGTGATCATTGTAGGTCTCTCCCAACAGAACTATTCTATTCTATTCTATTCTATTCTATTCTATTCTATTCTATTCTATTCTATTCTTCTTTCTATATTTATTTTGGCATAAGACCTACCATAAAGAAGCGAACGGTCCACATTGAACACATGAATGTTAATAACAAGTGGAGATGTTAGTTTATACTGACATCAGTATTTTAGAATTGATTTGACAATGCATTTGAGTTGGTTGACAATGAATATATGACAATGAATATATCAATGTGCTACAGTTGGTGCAGCCCGTATAGCCAAGCATGTGTTACCTTTGGACACTACACATCCACATGTAGTATGTGGAGGTATTTAAAAGACATGTAGATGCGGTGCTTAGGGACATGGTTTACTGGTGGACTTGGCAGTGCTGAGTTAATGGTTGGACTCGATGAGCTTAAAGGTCCTTTCCAACCTAAGTGATTCTATGATTCTGAATAGGTAAGGAAGTCCCTACAAAATAAACAACCTTTTTTTTTTCAGAAAAAGGAATTTAATTATTAAACAGTTGAGAACAGAAAGATCTTTTTTTTCCAAAATATAAACAACTTGGCTAGAGCATGAGAAAACTGAAAAGAGAATTGGTAACAGCCAGGCAAACAGTTTTTCCTGTGGCAGGTGCAATAGCTACTGACACGCGTTCAACACAAAACATGTTCTGTGGATGTTCAGATGTGTCAGTCCACAGCAGATGGTGCTCACTGGGGCTCGGACCTCATGCTGTCCAACAGCAGGAACTGCTTCTGGGAGCTCTCTCTAGAGACAATTGTGAAACCCTCCTCAGTGACTCAACAACAAATACATACATGTGGGTTTACCACCAGACTTTTTGGCCCACAGATAGCAGTAGGGGCATTTCATGAACGCAGACAGGATGTGGCAAGCACGAGGTTTGATCCCAGAAATTCTTCACCAAGATTTTTCTTCATGACAGCAAGTTAAAGATGTATGAGAGTGAATTTGTCTGTTCTGTCTGAAACATATCATTGACATTCAGGCTAAGTTTAGATAAAGCACCTCAGAAACAGCCTAGATTTGCAGCAGCACGGAACTCAGCACATACTGTAGGAGCAGGGTAAATCCTTAGCTACAGCAAGTTTCTAGCTACCCACACTGTTAATGGCATCCAAGCAATTCAGTTTAAAGCTAATTTGGCTGTCTTCAAACAACACTGCTTTCAAAGTAGACTATAGAGCTATCTTAAACCATGTTAGAAACTGGTTTGATCACGAAGGTTAAGTTCATCCCGTCTAACTTCAGAAATTCAATTGCCATATGAGAGGCCTGAGGGTATCCAAAACACCCATATAGGGCTGACAAATATGAGACAGGGCATATGATAAGGTCATGCCCACTGGACAGGCACCTGAAGGCCAGGTAATTTATTCTAGGGCCTTCCAAATAGTGCTTGATGCTTACTTTTAGACAGCTGAATCAAGCACTAGCTGTTCAGGAGTCAAACACCTGGGACAAGATCCAGTTGCCTACATCTATATGCATAGTGCTGACTACTTAATGCCAAAGACTCAGGTACCCAAGACATCCACACAGAACAGGGAGACATAACACAAAACAAATGGGGGCCCATGTCTTTCTGGAGAAGCACCGGGAAGCCATCTGGGACACTGCACCTCAGATTTTCTTATGTACTTATGTGTGGGCAATTGAACCTCACCCCCAAGTTGGCTTTGATTCAAGGTTCAGATACTTGATTTGGTATCTGAACCTAATATAGCTGTCTACATGTAAATTAGTCAATGGAGATCTAATTAATATACTGGAAGAGTACAGAGAACTGATCAAATGTGTCTGTTCTTGTTTATCTGTCACCTGACGTCACGGGTCTCAATTCTGCTTGAGGTCCCAAACCAGGACTTTCGCACTCATGAAACCTTTCACTTGGCAGACAAAAGCTTACCACTAGAATTCAACATCTAATTCCCCTGCACCTTTGGGGCTGCTACTCTACATTTGAGAATCCTATCCTAGACCCTTCTGTAACAAAACAAACAAATGTGTGGGTGTGAACTTGGTCTTGAATTTGAATCCCCAAACTTAGCATTTCCAGACCTAAAACTTATCACTAGTAATTTAGCATTATACTCTAATTCCATATTTTTAAAACTCTATGAGGCCTGTTACAGCTCTATAATGTAAAAAGCTGCTAGAAAACAAACCTGGAAACATGGACTTTTATTAAGTCATTCAGATTTTATGATCAATATGTAACATGCATATGTAGCTACAAACTATTGCAACAGAACCCTTAGAATGAGCTAGTTCCTCTAATGAACACTTCCTTTTTCCTTTTTTTTCCTTTTTCTCATTTTTAAGGATTTATTTGCTTCTTTTCCGGTCCAAAAGCCTATAAATATGACAGAGAGAAGGAAAATGTGATTAATATAGTGAAAAAACAGTTCCTAGATTGGTTGCTCTAGCAGTCCTCAGCAGATCATCAGATGGAAGTAGAAGAAAGTGAAAACTGGACCATGAGGACCAGAAACAACAGAGTACGAGGAATGCTACAACTCAGCCCAGTAATATAAAACTATTGCAATAAATACATCAGTGTTGGCATTTTGAAGAGCTTCAGTCTCACCTCAGAAACGTTCTGGACCCAGAATATTGTTATTTTTCTCCTACCTAGAATCAATTCTAATGAAATGCAATGAGAAATCCTTTCTGACCACTTCCTGAAGACTTGCATTTCCAGTAAACAGCATGACACAATGGGAAACCATTGCAGAAGCTGTGACTAACCAGACAGTAGATTTTTCTTCCCGATGGAACCAGCAAAGATATTCCAGAGAGCGCAGCTCTCTGGAGGAAGAAGCGCTCTTGTGGTTTAAGCAGTTCTGTGCAAGACAGATGAGCAGAGCAGCAAATATTCACACTCATCCAGTGTCTAATTATTGGAGTTCAGTCTACAGCCTCTTCAGTCTGACCTTTCATCAACACAATCTATTTTCATCAAAGAAAATGTGATGACAGAGGAAAATCTAATTGTTAATTCTCCATTTTAGTTTGGAAGGACTTATTGCATGATCTTATGAGGGGCCTGACACAGTAACTACACAATTATTTAGTTGAAAACAATGATAGAGTATTTGCTTATCACTCATTAAAACACTGGGGAAGCATAGTTTAAAGTACAGATATGCATGAAGTCTGGTGCTTTTTGTTGTCACCCTGTTGTCACAGTTGTTTGCATTAAACCAAAAAAATTTATATTTAAACATATGTACCTTTCATATTCCTTCCTTTGTGCTTTTGTATGCCAATCACAAATTTTCTCCACCAGAAATTGTTCCAGGCAGGACTAGATGACTGCCAAAAGACTGGCCAATGGATCAGGCTTACAGAGAAACTGCAAATGTGTAAAACACTTGCACCGAAAGCAATTTCAGCAAGAGCTTCTCTGTCTCTGTTCCATCTACTTATGTGACAGAAAAAGCCCTTTTAACACCCAGAAGAGCCTGGGACCAAGGTATAAGTGGGCCATAAAACTGTTATGCCTCCCTTCAGAACTGTGGAACCTATGCAGAAGAGGTACCTTCAATTCACTGAATGATTTTTAGTCTTCTGTCTCACTTCTTGTGGATGGATCTTCCTTTCTATCTACTTCAGAACAATGTCAAGTGGGGAAAAAGACTGAGATCCAAAATTGGCACAAATTTGTCCCTGTGTGGGACTACTACAAATAACCTCCAGTTTTGCACATACAAATGAGAGTCATGCATACACATCCCTTTATTTTCTGCTGCCATCAGTGAAAACCAAAACTTTTTTCATCTTTAGCTCTTTGAGCAAAAAAGTGCAAGCAAGATTTGTCAAACATGCTGATAAAAGGGAGCAGCTATTTATTACTCTTATTGGATTTAGCAGACATTTTTGAGCAATCCTGAAAATCAGTATAAACACACAAGGAAACGGTTGTCAAGAATGTAAGAGGCTTCTTCAAAGGCACAAAGCTGTGAGAAAACACAGTAACTCTTCAACAGTGTCCATAAAAGACTGACTAAGATAAAGGCAGATTACTTTTCCCAAGATAAATGCCGGTGTCATTTTAACAGATGAATTATCCATGTCATCAAAATCTTAGATCAAGAGTCTGATTTTTTCAGTAATACACCTCCTAGATGCAAATTTGGAGAAGCCATACCACCGTCTCTCCACTGGAACAGAATCCCCTCATACAAGGGAAACAGGACATTTTATCAGATTTTGTGGTTGTGGATAGAGAAAGGAGAATAATAATACTCTGTGGAGGAAATGAAACTACTTCTGGGATCATATGCACTAAGCAATTGATTGCTTTGATTTTTGTACATATTCTAGGTTATTGAATAAAAACATTTTAAAACATTAAAATAAATAAATATAAAGAAGATGTGTGTTATCACTATATATGATCCAAATACAGCTTCCAAGTAACATTATTATCACAGTAGAAAACATCTTTATCTGAGGACTTATAAGTTAACAGTTAGTTCATATCTATAATTCTTGTATTAAAATACTTTTGCATGGACTTGTAAATATGCCAATAATCTTGTGAGCTAACTGGATTTTAATAAATCTAGCAAGATGCTGTGCACTGATGTTCCATCAACGATGGTAGTTTTCTAATTAAAAATGAAACAGGATATTAGAAGCTATATCTTCTTTGTTATGTAATTTTTCTTGTTGGGATTTTCAGTGCAATTTTGAGAATTTTAGCATAACATAGTATATCTGAACCATCAAGTTCCCATTATTTTCATGCCAAAATTTTTGAATCAAAGAAAAGATTGCAAAAGATGGAACTCAGATTCAGGCTTGTACAATGCGAGTACATCTTTTCTTAATATTTGGTTTTGTGACTATGCACAGAGAAAGGTATTTTTTTTAATATCCATAATTTATGAAATTAACAACAAGCTTATCTCATGCCATCAGTGAAAATCTTTCGAAGTATTAGCTAAGCTGTCTACAAAAATGAGTGTTTTCCAGCTTCAGTGTGAAAAAGGGTCCTATCTACTACCACTAAATATTCTCAGCAAGATACTATTTTTTTGCTTATTGAAAAAAATATTTGTGTTGTTCTTAATTTTCTCTTTGAAGAGATGTGTTGTGTCTGCTTTTCAACTTGTCCTCATTTCTGTAAAATTAAAAAAGAAACTGTGACAGTCTACTTCAGTAACATCTTTTTCTTACTGAAGGCTGATGCACAGATAGTTCTTTACATTTTTTTCTCTGTGGGTTGTGACAGAGTGGCAGCTGGTGAGAGTGGGGTGAAGAGATCTGAAGGGAAATACAGGCCTTATTGAAATCAGTGATTTTTATCACTGGCCTCAAGGGGTCAGAGGTTTCACCCTGAGACTTAAGACTTTTGCAAGCCAGAATTCCAAAGCTTTGCTCCCATATATAATTTATAGTAATTTGAAGTGTGTTGTATCATGCTTATGTAACCAAAATACGGCACAATAAATCCATTATGTATGTATTTTCCTTGTTTTGAAGTTTCTTGTATGAGAGTGCTCTTGTATGGACATGCTGCCCCTTCACATGGGCTCTGGTCCTTGCTAGACTTCTGAGTCTTTGGCTGTACAGCTCAAATCAGAAGTTACTTGCTGGGAGCAGCTGTGGATCCCTGGGGCAAAGCAACATAAATTGCTGAATTCTTAGGTACTTAGTTTGGGTCAGCCTCTGAAAAGGCCTACTTCTCTCCAGAAAGAGACTGGGGAACCTAGGACTATCTTTTAGATGAATCCCTCCTTTAGTGTACTTCATATTTTGATTTTTGTTAATATTTTGTAGCTTAAAGATGAACTGTAGAAACCTTCCGTTTCACCTCTCCTTTGCCAATCCTTACTCCTGGTACTACTTTCTTTATAGCAGCCTGTTTTAATGACACAGCTGGTCCCTTACCTCCTGAAACTGGCCTTACACCTACCTAAACTCCTTGCTTTAAATTGTGCAAAATGAACGCAAAATGGCTGCATAATATTTATCAATTAAACCTACAGAGACAGGCTCTGAAACACATGCTGGTTCACTGAGTGCAGAGCTGTCAGGCAAACATGCTGCATAGTCCCCTTTTACCAAGTCCTGTTTTGAAGCCACTTCAGTTATTGCTCTTCTCACTAGAGAGCTGTTACAGAGCTTCATTCCTCTGGCGATTAGAAACCTAATTGTTAGTTCTCTTCTATTTGTTTCATTTAATTTTCCATATCCTATAAATTCAGTTGTCTTTGCTCTAGTTTAATCTTTGGGATGTACTTGAACAAAATAATCATGTCTCCTCTTCATTGCAACAATGCAAATCACTGCTGCCAATTAGTGGTGTTTGGACTTTAGTTGTGAACTTAGCAGCTGCTCTCCCATTGCACAGACATATAAAATTGCTCCAGAGCAGAAAGCAAAGAACCCGTTCCATTAAAATTTGGCAGATTTAGCTCAGCTGACACCAGTAAGAATGGCAGTAAAGGGAAATAGAAATCCAGCTTAATATATGACAAACATCTGTGGAATTAGGCCATAGTTATGTTAAAACAATACAGTTATTAATTACTTTGCAACACATTATAGATGCATCATGTTTAACTACCAACAAACTTGGGCTTATAAAAATATCTGTAAGCTACACTTTTTAATTACAGTAATGTGTATTTTAGCTATCACTAATGTGTGTTTAGATACAACTATTCTCAGTGCCATGTCTTTCTTTGGCCAAAACTTCAACTTTTTTCTCATTTTTTCACTTTGTCATCTAAACTTCTAGACTTCTTTGTCTTCCAAGAATTTCTTTGTCTTATTTTCCACAGAGTGTCAATATATATACTGTATAGCACTTAATTTCTTCAGCTTTAAGAGTCTTGAGTGATATTACCCTGCAGATATTTCTGTCACACAGTGCAAGAAAAGCTACTACAGTGATAAGCTTTGGAAAAAAAAATGGTGATTCAAAGGTCTTTAAAGGGTGGGCATACTTTTGTCTTCACTCTGTAAACTTACTGAATTTTACACGCACATACTGCAGATAACTCAGTGGTGGATTCCTCTGCTAATTCAGGAGCATAGTTAGCACACAGAATAAAGGAAACCCTGCTTTTGTACATACCTTTGAAGCTCATGGAGACTTTTGATGGTCATGGAGGTAACTGGCTCATGTGTTTGGACCTGCACCTGTAGTAGACATACACTATGATGGGAATGAAGTCTTCTGGTGTATAGTGTGAGAACAGGGGAGAAAAAAATGGGTGTGGGGAAGAACTCTACTTTGGTGCTTGAGCCTGGTTAGAACAAGCCTTGATCACATTTTGTTCAGAGACATCCTGTATCAAAACAAAATTCCCCAGCCGTTGCTTCATATTTCTTCCTGACCGTAGCCGTGTTCTACTTCCCTGTGATGCACTCTTACTTCTGCTTTTGAAACTGCTATTTCTCCTCTTAATTAACTGCATTCTCCTTTAAAGGTGTTAACTGGCACTTTGTTGCTGCTCATGAGTTTGACTACTCTGACTTCCACATTCAAAAAACAACCGTATCTGAAGCACCCACATACCAAAAACACAGCATTCCTGGGCCACCACTTTCCCTCGAGGATGTGCATGAATGAATGGCGGTGAATGATATGAGCTACATTTTACAGTTCTGCACTCAGTGCATCAAAGCACGTTTTATGTTACCCAACAGGCCTCACTGCCAACAGCATAATCAGGTTTAACATGGAAACAGAAGATGAGTTAAGGGGTGGAGGGAACACTAATACAAAGCTAATGTTTGTGAACCCAAGGATTTCATTCTGAAAGCAAACCTGAAGTGTGAGGAAACCATAAAGGGTGCCAAACCCAGCAAATCCCTCCTGATACTTACCTCTTTATACTTGCACTCACAGTAGTGTTCCTTATTAGACTCCAGCTCTGGAAACACTCATACACAGGGGAAAATGCTTCCCCAGAGCAGTCTGTCTTTTCCCTGAAAATGCTTGAGTATGCAAAGCCAAGTAAGTATGTAGGAATGTGAAGAACATGGATCTTCTTTTAAAAAGCAGTCTTGATCCTGACTTTGTTTGTGGTGCTGTAAATCTCATGCACCCTCGCTGGAGTTGAAATAAAACAGGTGGAGGTGACCAGAAGAATAAAACCCACCACAGGAAAAAAAAATAATGTTCAGTGGACACAAATGTCAAATGCAACAGACACAGCTGCTTCTCAAGATCCTCTCTGCCACAGATCCTCTGCACGGCACCTCAGACTGCAAACGTAACACATTTTATTTTAACATCAGTACAAGAGATACTCTCTACCCTTCCTGGCTGCTGTGCGTAGTCAACACCAAATGTGCAATCAAGAAATCTTTTTCTCCTCTCTTAATAGATCTCATAAGGAATCAAATCCATCTTCGGTCAAAACCCTGGTCCCACTGAAAATCTCCAGCAAAGCTGCCACTGACTTTAAGAAACATCTCATAATACCTTCTAGAAGAGATTCAAGGTCTCCATGACAGCCAGCAGCAGATGCTTCGAAAGTACAAGGCAAAGCATGTAGACAATAGGTCTCGCCCTGGCAACTACCTTTAGTGTTTGGACAAATATGTTCATTATTTCATTCATTTTATCATATCACCTAGGAATGATCAATCCAAGTCCTCAGGTGAAACTAACCTAACATTTGATCTTGTTAGTAGTTTGGCAGAAAAGTGTTGTATTCTTCAGAAATGGGTACAGTAAATATTGTACCATATTCATTCTGAGAAACAGAAAGTAGAACAAATTTTGTAATTCCAGCAGAAACAGGACTTTCTGGTTCATTCTTATCAGCAGTGAGGAAGAAAAGGTAATCTCTACCTGAGCATGGTTTATGAGAGAAGTGATTTCCTTCTCCTGCCTTGGACTTTCCCCTGAACACAGAAACCTACAGTCAGGAGAAGGTCACAGGATGCCTCTTCACTGCTAAGTAATGTGCAATGTGTATCTGATGAAGGGGTTTAAGAATAAAAGCAAACTAACCTGTGTTTCTCTGCTCTTTACACAGTTTGCTCTATGACTTTCAGCAGCCACTGAAGTTTTTCAAATTCATGTTTTCAAAACAGACAAAGGAAAAAGGATGTGGTTTTGTTTCTTCTTATCTGAGATTTTAAGTAAACAGATATAATCTGTCTATTGTTTGAAACTAAATAATTGTCTCTTAAGAGTGACCTTCAGCATGCTGTATTGAGAAACTTAAACTGCATACAACATATCAAGGTACTTTTTTCTGAATACAAGGATTATATCACACGTTTTATAACGCCTGTAGCATAGCAAATATCAAGCAATGTGAAAGTTTTAAAAATGTCATGTTAGAGAAAAAAAATGATTGAAATAAAATGCATCATTTAAGAATTTCATGTGTGCTTTCCTCCATTATTAATGATTGAAATAAAATGCATCATTTAAGAATTTCATGTGTGCTTTCCTCCATTATTAGAAAATAAACAAAAATGTAAAAATTCAAGCGCTAGATCAATCTAATAGTGTGACTACTACTGTTATTTTTAATTTCCATGGAGAAGTGTTCTAACCGCAACAGAGCATCGTACTGGAAGACATGCCAAATCACCATGCCTCCTACCTTCTCATTTACTCCATTGCCCATTAGCAATGTTAATAATTAGGCTATCCGAATAGGCACAATACAGAAGATGGGAAACACAAGGAGACTGTATATTTGTTTAAGGAGCCTGTCACTAGTGTGACAACTGCTGAAGAACTCCTAGGAAGCAAGAGGGAGAAGGGATGGATGGTGAGCTGAAAAAAGGAAGAGATTGATGTGAGATGGTAGAAGGTTGGTGAAGTGACCTCTGGCAGTAGCTTCTAGTGAAGGGGCATGGGATCAAACCGTCAGATAAGTAAGCTGCAAACTTCAAACATCTTCAGGTTGCCATTGTCACGATGCAAGGGGTTTCCTAAAAGAAAAAGGACTGAAGCAATATTCGCAATTTATTGAAGGTCAGATGAGGCCATTTTGGAGTAAAGTGGGCAAGCAAAGATCTTTGTCTCTCATCATCAGATGCATGCAGACCAGGACCTGCTAAGCAGTATGAGTGCAGGCCTGTTAAGTCCTATGCTGGTTCAGAGCTGATATGTTCCCCAGAGTTTTTGGGGACAGCTACTGATCCTGTCTGCAAAGAATATTGTGGAACCTTTCCTCTATCCTTCAACCTGATACTTTTGTTGTCTGATGGTTGCTGGAGGCACAGAAAGGCTATAGGAAAGTAATGGTGTCTATGGGAATGAACACAGAGAGACTTTTTCTTACTCTGAGCTGAGCAGGCAGGTAGGAGGTGCCTCTCTCTTCCCAGTGACTACAAGAAGAGATTCAATAGTTATTTTAAATTGGAGACCTCAAGTGTAGGTGTCTAAGTGAAACCCACACCCCAATTAAAAGCTGGCTTCTAAATATGTCCATAAGCATCTCAGTGTTTACCAGTCCAGCAGCTAGGTGCCTCTCCCATGTTCTAGGTCCAAAGGGTCTCCCAGTTAATAATTTCTCTGGCTAGCTCTTCTAGGTCTCCTCCCACCTAGCACATGAAGTAATCTCTCAGCTACACAATTGTACACAGCTTGTCCTCTTTCCTCTCTCAAAATGTGTCTTCATTAGTAACAGCTGAAAGGTGTCTCAATCTTGGAAAAAGTTCTGAACTAAGGATCATAAAGGGATGATATAATCCCTGTTATAATCCCTGTTATGGAGGAAGGCATGACCCATGACTTAACATTTTCTACTGTTTGTTTCAGGTGACTGAAGCATTTTCTTTTGCCTATTTTAGGATAGGATAAATCATTTCCTAGTGGTGGTTGTAATTCTCGCCAATAGAGAAAGCACACATGACCAGCTAGCATTAGAGGAGTACCTTACTCATGAGCTTGTAGACACTGGTGTAGCAATGGGCCTGGGCGAAGTTCCCCATCTAATTGATTCATGCTCATCTGCACACTCCTCCTCTGATGTATCCACAAAGAAAAACAAAAAAAAAGCATGAAGGCATGTAAATTTAACTGGCATAACGTTGAACGGCTAGAGTCAGAATATAGATAAGAATAAAAATGTATTTTGAAGAATAAATATGGAGGAATACTACAATAGCCAACAGGAACCACTGGAAAAATTTAAACATTCTAGTGATTTCACAGAATCACAGAATCACAGAATCAACCAGGTTGGAAGAGACCTCAGGGATCATTGAGTCCAACCGTTGCCCTTACACCACCCTATCAACTAGACCATGGCACTAAGTGCCATGGCCAGTCTTTTCTTAAACACATCCAGAGATGGTGACTCCACCACCTCCCTGGGCAGCCCATTCCAATGTCTAATAACACTTTCTGTAAAGAAATGCTTCCTAATGTCCAACCTGAACCTCCCCTGGTGAAGCTTGAGGCTGTGTCCTCTTGTCCTATCGCTAGTTGCCTGGGAGAAGAGGCCAGCTCCCACTTCACTACAACCTCCCTTCAGGTAGTTGTAGACTGCAATAAGGTCACCTCGGAGCCTCCTCTTCTCCAGGCTAAACAACCCCAGCTCCCTCAGCCGTTCCTCGTAGGTCAGACCCTCCAGACCCTTCACCAGTTTGGTCGCCCTCCTCTGGACTCGCTCCAACACCTCAACATCTTTCTTGAAGTGCGGGGCCCAGAACTGGACACAGTACTCAAGGTGCGGCCTCACCAGTGCCGAGTAGAGAGGGACGATCACTTCCCTAGACCAGCTGGCTACACTATTCCTAATAGAGGCCAGGATGCCATTGGCCTTCTTGGCCACCTGGGCACACTGCTGGCTCATGTTCAGCCGGCTGTCGATCAGCACCCCCAGGTCTCTTTCCACCGGGCCGCTTTCTAACCACTCTTCCCCCAGCCTGTAGAGCTGCATGGGGTTGTTGTGGCCGAAGTGTAAGACCCGGCACTTGTTCTTGTTGATTTCTGAGTTTGTATCTTATAAGGATTTCAGACTGTCCATGAACAACTGAAATAAGGTTCTAGGAGAAGAGAGTGAAGATGAGCTGCTAAGAATAGAGGTGTGACATCAAACCACACAGGATCAAGGGGTTACTCTCAGTTGCTCACTTCAACTTTATACTAGAGTATAAAGGGTGGGAAGAAAGAAATTTCCATATTGCTTCGTCAGTAGGCTCAACAAGAAGACAGAGAATTTGAAGATTAGTGAACCTGCAGACCTGAGTTGAGGTCATGATAATTTGTCATAAGTGCGCAACGACATGTTTAGAGAGAAAATGGTCATTTACAGTTCATTGTTACAAATTTGTTAAAAGGTATAATTTTTAATTATAATTAGCATTCCTAAATAGCTGCTTGATTCCTCCTTTTGCTTAATGCAAATCAGTAAGTATGCAATGACTATTTAATTGCTGTTTGTTGTGCAAAACACTACCTGAATTCATACACAGACAAGCATGCACATCTAAAGAATAAAATTAATAAAATGTGATATTTTTATGAAATATTCTGTGAAGCAGAGAACACAAAAGAGTATCTCTCGTTATGATGTTTGAGTTCAGCAAAGTCCTTATCAGACGCTACACATAATTACGCTTGTGCATCTTTTAACACAAAACTCAACATAATTTGATCACTGTGTCATTCAAAAGTTTCACTGCCAAGTCAGGAAGCACAGCTCATGCCCTATGAGTGGTGTGACAAATCACACTTGACAAACTGAGATTAGTTAAAGTAAACAGTTTGGAAGCAAACATAGTTTGTAACCACGTCTTCAGTAAGTCTGTGAAGAAAGAACACATTCATTAGCAATCTAATGGTCAAAACTAAGCACACTGTAGGTCTGTACACAGATCATTTCCATGACAAGGTCACTTAGAAATCTCTAGTCTGGGCATGTTTGTGTTATTCTTGTCAAATCTAGAGCTGAAGAACTGGGCTGGAAAATTTGATTTGAGAATGTGACTAAGATTCACAGTGGGAAATTCAACTCAGAAATCTTTTCTTTCGACCACAGAAGGCTGGCAGCCTCACTAAATGCTGGTTAACTTAAGAAGTCCTGGGATTTTTCAGAAGGGAACTAGGGCTTTGCATGATTAGGTCCTAATTGGAGGAAGTGCTTGCTTCACTGTTTCGTATAACACAGCTGCCCATCTATTGAATTTTCTGGACTGGATTTTAATGAACAGTTCATTGGCATACAACTTTTTTGTTTCCTCCTTGCTGGGTTTTTAGGGAGGGTAGAAGAAGAAAGGATTGTTATTCTTCTTTCACTAAATTTCAATTAACACTCACTGAACTGATGTGTCCTAATTTCTGTAGAATACACTCTTCTGCGCACAATCCAGAAAGTAGGGAATAAGTTTGTTCTGGGTCTACTGAGTAGGAGGGCAGTCAAAAAAAACACTTAGTTTACCATGAAATGCATTCGGTCACAGCGAGTTCATCCAGCACAAATGGTAAATGCAAATATTTTAACAGAAATTGCTTTACAAGAGGAAGGGGGTCAGTACATCAGATGATACACTGAACTTCAGAGACTACATGTTAGGGCCAACTGTCCAGATACAACTTAAAGTTGTCCTTTTGTGTGGTGTTAGTCCTGTATACGCTATCCTTCCTGGGTTGGTTTAAGTCAATGCACAGGGATGAGCCTGTAAGACCAGAAGGAGTTAAGCATTCAAGCCAGGTGTCGAAATAGCCTCTTAAAGTTTTGACATTCACGTTATCTCATTTCAAAGACAAGGAACTGGTTATGCAAACCACAATTTCCCAGTCAAAATATCCAAAGTCCCAGGACCATTTTCCCAGTCAGATCCCTTTAGAAAAATGAGGTACCTTCCTTTTCAAAGCATAAAGAACATATTTGAAGGTATAGCTTTATTCCAAGAAAAATGTCCAAATATCCAAGAATCAAATCCTACAAATACGTACTATCAGGGGAGTTGTCTTAGTGGTAAGATTACTGCATAAGGTGATAAACACTACGTATTTGGAGCAATATACCTCACCTAAAGTCTCTCAGTAATAGAAATTTGTATTTGGACATTAGGTTAGGAATAATTTGCTTCAATACTCAAATCTAGCAAACAATTTTGTAAGTGTCTTGGTGTTTTAGTCAAACAAAGTCTTTTGTCTGACTTGAAATGTTTCATTTGCTTTTTTTAAAACTTTAGCTACATGTAGCTTTGAAACATCATTTTGTAACAAAGAATAGAACTATTTTATCTAAAAGCTGTAAAATAACCAAACTTTTAGGAAGGGCTGAAATTACTTAATGAATTCAGGCTAAGCTCACAAATTGGTCTATTCAACATGAAACTGCATTATTTTACCAAATGAATTATTTCCCTGGGAAAGTTCACTCCACTCTATTTCTGTGGCTAATACATTTTGAAAGGTATTAGCAAAACACACTTCTCTCTGTTTCTGCATTACACGTACATTTGCACAAGGTGTATACAAACATCACCAGTTTTTAGTGGCAAGAGACAAAAAAGGGAAATTTGACTGGACATACTCAGTGTTTGGAGTTAATTATCGCCCGTTATGTGCAAGTGCTTTTTTCATCACCCTTAAAGTACATTCACAACAACATTCCTAAAATATTTGATGCATCTATTATCATGTTGTCTTCTCCATAATAATCTTGGGCTCGGGAGTAGAGTCAAGCTTATTCAAAATATAAGTTGGCATAAATCACTTACAGGAAGTTTGAATCACACCCATACAGCCAGAGAAAGGCAGTGCAGGAAACTGGTTGTGAGAGGGAATTTCTGTTGGAAGATACAAAGTTAGTAGGTCAGTTTTCTTCATTTTGTTGAACTCTGGACGATATTTTTGCTTAACATTGCAACACAAGCCTGAAGAAATCATGATTTTCCCCCCACTAAAGTAGGTGCAAACCTTTTCACAGCCTGGGAGGCACTGAAGTAAAGTTGGCAGGATCTCCGGGTCCCACAGGTGCGATGTTGGGCTCCAAGCAATGCTGAAGACTTTGTGGGCCAGATCCTGATCTCACTGCCCTGGCTAAGCTGCAGGATTCTGCAGATATTAGGGATATGGTTTAGTGACGGACTTGGCAGTGTTAGGTTAATGGTTGGACTCTATGATCTCAAAGGTCCTTTCCAAACAAAACGATTCTATGATTCTAATTAAAAAAAAAAATAGCCCTAGTCAAGTTAGTGGGAAAGGGTGGAGTAAGAAGGTGTTTATTATCAGCAGGAGTTGATGATACCTGATGAAGCAACGCCTGTAGTCCTTACTCAGACTAATCAGATGGAAGGAGAATTTGCCTGCCGAAGACGGAGGAGCCTGAACTAGCTTCCAGGAATTGACATGACTCCAGCAGGTCGTTTTGGTTGACTAAAAATACAGTTGAAACCCACATAAGCCAAAGGTTTTGGTTGGGTTACAGAAATGAAAAAGCAGAACAAGTGTATCAGCTTCAGACTGAACCACCGCAACAGCATGATGAGTATTTCTGGCCATCCTTTTAAATGCCATGGTCTGATTTTGGAATAACCGTTATAAAGTATATGTAATTTTTTTAATTATTATATTCAGGATTAACCTTAGATAGCATATAAGTAGCTGGGCCTTATTAACATAGGATGGAGATAGGATTTTCTCTTAATCTCTTCCAGACTGGCTACTGTGTCTTCTGACACCAACACATACCTACTTAGTGTCAGATTAGGTCCTGCTGGTTCCCTCCTGTACTTGCAGTGCCTTCCAACTCCCTCCAATGCTCGTACTGAGCAATGGCTCACATCTAGAAACAGCATTGTGTCTTTCAATGAGATAGCCCGAGATGCCGGTTGGAGTGGTGCACGCCCAGTCTGGGCGTGAGGTTTCCCCTGTTCTCCAGCCCGTATTAATAGCTGTTTCCTGCGTACTGCGCTCCTTACTCACCTCTCCTCAGCCATTGCCAGTGCAAAGTAGAAATGACAAAGCATATATTTGTTTCTGAATTTGCATTGATTTTTTTGCCTAAAATGTCAATATTCTGAGGTTTTCTTTCAGATGCTAGATATATTACCTCTTGTTTTGACTATCTATCTTGTTCCTGACATGAACAACCTCTGAACCTGCCACTTTCACACAGAAATATCTGCAGCAGGTCTATGGCACAGACCACAGTTCTTCAGGGAGAGCAAACAGATACATTCAATGTGTCAGAAAGATTAAATAAATGCAAACCATCTTTGGGGTTTATATTGCTTGTAAGTTGGATGCTCAGAAAGTGATGAAGATGAACAGTCTTAATGTGGAATCCCTGATGTGAAGACATAGCAGTTCTCTCTCTCCTCTTGGTTTCATATGAATGTGAGGGCTTGCTGTTTGTCATCCTTACACACTGGCTTCAGAACTAATACTGACTCCATTGCTTTAGAGGTGTAGAATGGTGACACAGCAGAAAGGTGTCCTCTTTTTAATAATACCTAAAATACTGCACTCCAATGAAAAAGTAATTTAAGAAACAGAAAATCTATTCAGCAAATTGAACATGGTATCATACTTCTGCACTGTTACTGTGATTGCCATAGTCATACTCACATAACCTTACATATTTCAAAATCTTAAA
This sequence comes from Nyctibius grandis, assembly GCF_013368605.1. Classification (NCBI taxonomy): domain Eukaryota; kingdom Metazoa; phylum Chordata; class Aves; order Nyctibiiformes; family Nyctibiidae; genus Nyctibius; species Nyctibius grandis. The sequence goes on from NC_090659.1 coordinate 111,733,316, forward strand.
GAAACATTAACTAATACATATTCAAAATATACTCGCACATTAATAAACTGAAGTGAGAAAAAAGGAATAACCACAGTGTACAGATAAGCACTAGATAGCATGTACTTGTTCTAGCACGAAAATGGTTTGATGCTGTCATGCCGTCACTGTGCTGGTATACCCAGTATAGCTCTCTGCTTGGGTGTCTCTCATTCCCCAGTGCATTTGCTTCTACCTGAACTATTTTCTCAGGGATCAATCTGAGCATCGCTTCCTGGTCCTGCATTGTGAGGGCACATGTTTCCTTTAACACATAATATTTTAATATATATTTTTGACTCTCAGAAGTGCTGGTGGGAAGAGAGATGATGAAGCTCTAACAATGTCTCTGTTTACTTTGTCATTGTGAAGATATAATGTGATGTCATCGTTCAAAACATCCATAAAGTGACACAGTTAGTTAGACTTTTTTTCAGAATTGACTGAACAATAAAGTACCACTGGGTGTAACTCAAAAGCAAGCACCCTTTTGCTCTGTTAGTTAGTGCATTGCTATTATTATCATCCAAAGTAAGTATATGAAATAAATCTGAGTATTTTACTTCTACAGATAGAATAAAAGATACAGATGCTGAGCATTTTTAGGGAAAAAATGCTTCTGACAAGCCAGTCCTAAAAACTATTTCCTGAAGTCACATAGTCAGTCAAAATCCTTCCTGGGTCAGCCTTCATTGATCAGACTAATTAAACCATTAGGCAGTGTTATTTTAGAATAGTCAGTTTCATGGTCACTACAGAACAGGAGCAGGATTCCAAAGCATGTGGCCAAACGTCGATTATTTTTGCCTGTCTGTTAAGCAGAGTGTAACCTTTTGTCTGTGATATGGGTAGTCTCTGAGCAGTGGTCTATATCTTTATCATCACCTTGATTTTAGATTAGATTGAAATGCACCGTTACCTTCAGACCATAACGATTCATATTAAGGGAAAAGGTAAAGAAGACATTTTGTGTCATTCTGTTTAAACAACACCTAAAAGCAGATTACAGAACTTTCAGGATCTGATGGAGGGAAAATACTTGCAACTTCCTTATGTCTGCAGACAATTTCCCCCATGCAAAGGGAATTTCCAGTGTCAGCTTCTAACTAACTGGCTTGCATGTACTTAGTACTACTTGTATGAGGCTATAGACAAAGCAGAACTTCTTAGACCAGAGAATAAAATATTTGGATATCAATACTGATATCTTTGGAACTTTCCTTATACGTAACAATACAGACCTGCACCAGGAAGAGGTGAATCAAATACTCAAAACATCTCTAAGGAACTCAAGGGACGTAACACCTCTGAACTCTGTGTAACTGTAAAGTGAGTACACTGCTATCAGAATAACCACTGTTTCTAAAGGTGTTTCCTGTGTGTTTTTGTAAATTACCTGTCCGAAAAGCATTTTGAAGTGAGAGGCTTTCTTCTAGGAAAAGTGATGAGAATCTTCATGCTATGTCACCTTCTCGTGCAAGCACCGATGAGAAAGGACAACTCATTTCAGTCATACAGGGCATAAGCTCCAAAAGAACTTCAAGTGCCACCTGCAGCAAAATACCAATGCTCACATCTAAGTGATCTAAGAAAAACCAGTGCAAAACAGTCCTTAATTGTACACAGTATGTTTTATTACACAGTCACCTAAAGGTGCCCAACATTCAGCATGAATTTCATCTGTGAGTCTTTAATGCAAAATAAAGAGCCATGCCATTGAACCAAGCAGTTCCCGCTCCCAAAGCAGTGTCCCCAGCGTGCCAGCTTGAATACTGCCTCTCTTCTCCTTCCAGCTGCTGTCACCTCTCCTGCTGTGTTCTACAGAGCAAGAGATGCTCTGCCCCCAAGTCCTTCAGATACACAGCTCATCTTCCACCCACACAGAGGAAGAGAACAACTTGGCCTTTATGTGATATTATGACTTTTAAAGTGCAATTCTACCAGGATAGAAAGGAATCCTTACACAAAGGAGTAGGTTAACGGGAAGACATTTAAATATGTTACCTAATTCTTGGAACTGACACAAATTGTTTTCAATGTTGAGAAACACATACACATGCATATGTATGAAAGAAAACCTTTTAAAGGATGAAATACTTACCTGACCTCAGCCATAGTAATCTCCTTTCTAGACAGGTAAAAGTTTGGTGTCTAATCTAGATTCCATCAATGGCCACTAGTGAGACAATGAGAGATTCAGAGGGTCCTTCATCCCACCTATTGTGCCTCTTACCGTGTAGTAGGATTATTTGCTTCTTTACAGTGACTGTCCCTTTATATTTGACCATATGGAAAACCTGATGAATGAGATACGATGGATTTCAGATTACTGAAGTCTGATGGCCAAAATATTTAAATTACATGTTTCTGGCCCTTCTGGTAGGTTCCCTTCTCTTGAACCAATCGCATTGGTTTGAATGGCACAAGGCAATCAAAATGTGCATTAAGGAAAAAAAATAGAGATTCCTTTTCTAAATATGATTGGACATAAAGGGGTAAGTGAGAATGAGAGAGGCACATGGCACAAGCATGCTAAATCATGATGCATTCTTGCACTAGCTACTAGGAGACAGACACCTTAGGAGAATTTATTTACCACTGCCCTTAGAAATTAACCCCTGGCAGCTCTCTATGTTTGCAGAAAGAAATCTTTAATTATCCCATATAATTTTAATTCCTTGCACCCTAGATGTTGCTCATACCACAGCTGGGAATATAGTACCTGTTGACTTAACACATACAAGGGATTTGAAAGAAAGCCAATTTAACAGGGAAGCAAAATCCAAGGGTTGTTATCTTCTGGGTTCAAATTACAGCAGTTTCTGGTTGAACTGTTTATCTGAGAATAAGAACTGCCAGCTAAAATCCAATATGCATTTTGCTACAACATGGAAACTTTTTCCCATTTGATGGATGTCATTTTGTGCTAGGTCATGTGTAAGGATGTGAAGGCTCAGTCATCTACCTCCTACAAGTGAAATCTTTCTGCTGATTTCCATGAGCTTTGGATCATGCCCAGAGCAATGATGTGGCAAACCAGGAAGTGTGAAAATCCAAAACTGTTTGCGTGCAGCAGCTAACAACCCTGCCACTCAGCAGGCACATTCTCATTGACCTTCAGACAAAACTGGGTTTTTTTCACAAACGATTTTGTGTTGCGATACATGCCAAAAGGTTGAAGAACAATCAATTTACAAGAATCCTTTTAGGAAGGATTTTTACTGCTTCCTTCCGTTTCCTAGCTCAGGCCAGGAACAGATTTATCTGTGTGGAAAGTTTAGGGTTATTGCAGATACTCTCAGTAGTTGTCATTCATTAGCCCCTCTCAGCTCCCCTTCCACAGTGCTGCTGCATCTGACCAAAAATATACATTGCTTTTAAAGTGCTCACCACTGAGACCTATCCCTCCTCTCAAATCCTTTTCCAGCTGTGTTCCTAATTTCGGGCCAAATTTCACTTTCCCCAAGGAAATGACTGCAGGGCTGGTACCCCAGGAAATTGCAGTCAAAAACATAAGGATAATTCAAGGATAAAAGTTACAGAAACTCTTTTCTTTGTGCTATGAAGAAATTCAAAATAGATGATCACAACTGTACCTTTTGGTCTTAAAATCCTATGTTCATTTATTACAATATATCACAGAAGGCAGAAATTAGTCATCTGTCAGACAATGTAAGTTTCTTATGAAAGCCAAACTATACTTTCAAATCTCATGTTAAGTCTAACAGATATTTCTCTTTTGTTAGGACATGATCTGTTCAGCGGGGTAGGATAGCTCATGAATTTGACCATTCTCTTGGATAAGGGCACTCCAAGGATGCAGACTCTCTCATGTTCACAATACAGAAATATTTCAGCTCAAAGGAATTCTACCTTCCCCATGATGATCTAAGAGCCATACAGCCCTTGTATGGCAAGTTGCACTGAAATGGTCCCCATGTGAATAGCTAAGCTTCACTCCTCTGTAATACATCGTAGCATAGTAACATTAATTCTAGTCTAAGACAAGATGAACAATTTGCTGAGGCCTGAAGGGAATAGTATAATTATAGGCAAATGGAATATATGAGTGTCCTTGAGCAATATTAGTCCTCATTTTCAAAAAATTCATAAAAGTATGCTCAACTAGAGAGAAAAACATACATATCCTCTGGAAAATTAGCCCAAGAAGAGCACCTTTCATTGCATAACTTTCTGGAACAAATCCAAGTATTTTGGAATATATTTAACATATTGAACAAAAATCTAGAATGCAGAAGAATGAAGAATTTGTATGAACAAACCCCTCCTGTTGTTATGAGTACTTGCACAGTGACCTTACTGAAATCCTTTCAATTAAGTTCATACTCTCCTTTACAATACTACTTCCTTCTACCTCCCCTTTAGGTGAGAATGTTTACTATATACTATTGGGAAGGGATAGTTCAATAACCTGTATGATAAGCAATGTGTCATCTCTACAAGCTGAAAGTACTGAAACTTAACAAGACCTGAAAGAATAAAACCATGTTCTGCATTTGGTCCAAGTGCCTCAGGCTTACAAAAAGACGTGTGAGCTCTGCCCTATTCTTTTTTATTTTTAAGACAAATCAGTGGTTTTGCCAGTGGGTTTTCATCCCCATTTCAAAGTTTTTCATGACCCTGTGATCTGAATCTGCAGGCCATGTGTGCACAGACCTTTCCCACGAGCCCCCAGCACTTCAGGGTTCTCTAACACTGCAGGAATGTTCCCAGCAATGTGTGAATGAAGAATCCAAACTAAAGAGTTCATTTAGTTTTATGCATAGTTTTAAGACTTAAATGGAATGAATGATACTAAGTCCCTTTGCTGATTTGCTAATAAATAATAGTGTGGGAATAGTTGCAGACAGCTCATTTTAATCAGCTGTTTTCATGAGATTCTGATCCAGTACCTTCAAGCAAAAAAAAAATATACACATTTTCATTCAGTTTTGATGAAAATTCATGAAGTACTGTAATGTAAAGAAATACAGGAAGTTTTCCCAGGGATTAAAAATGCAGAGAATGAAGCGTTTGAAAGAGGAGGTGGGTGGCACATGCAATGTTAAGCCAAAGAGAAAGTTTTAGGTGTAGTGTTTTTTTACACATACACTTAACTTCGCAGAATATACTGACTCCATCAGTCAGCTATCAATATTGCCTGTAAATTACTTCCATTCTGCTTGAAACAAAATCATGGTTATTTTACAATGGCTGTGGGGTCACAAAATGACAAGCAGAGCCTGCTGAGACCACTGACATGCTGCAATCATTACTACAGAGCACAGAGAAGGAAAAACAGATGTTCCTCAGCCGTTTATATTGCCGTCACATTGGTCTGTGGTCTAGAAAATCAATGCTGGCCGTGGTCCAGCACACCCATTATTTTCTTGACCTCAACAATGTTCATAGTCTTGCTCATAGTTCATAGGAACTATGAGCAAGTAAAATTAAATAATTTTTTTTTCTATATTTCATTTACCTTTTTTCTGACTCTCAAGAACATGCAAGCAACTGTAAATAGGAGAAAGTCCTGCCTGCATGTTAATGTCCAGAGGCATCAAGAGGACACTCTCAGCCTGCAGCTGTGGATCTGAATACTGACCACTCTTTTGTATGCACGCAACTTTGAGCATATGTCTATTTTACGTAAGATCTTTCAGTATACTAGCACCTGTGGCACTGCACGAAAATGATGCATGCAATGTATAGTACCTGAAAAATCCCTCATTTCATTTTGTATCATAGATCTAAAACTCAGATATCAGAATTCTGATTATTCTGCTCCTGTCTTCCTAAAACCCAACTGGCACTTAGAAATGCAGGTCCAGTTCTCCAAGGAGAGTGGTAGATAAATGAGTGATGTCTTTTTAACCTGCTGTTCTTAAACGTTTACTGTGATGGAGATTCTGAAGCCTCACCAGCAATCTGCTGCAACCTCAACTCTCCTGGCATTAGAGTATTTTTCCTACCTGCTCAGCTAAATCTATTCACAGCAGACACTTCCTTCCCCTTTGCCACTATGACCCATGTATCTGTGGAGTGGTATCACATCGTTCTTCAACCCTCTCTTCTCCAGACTTAGCAACCCCATTGCCTTGAACTTTCCACAGAAGTTACGTTTTAAATAACATTCCTGTGGGTCACCTCTGTGCTCCCTTCAGTTGGTTCCCACCTTTCTAGATGGACGGTGCACAAAACTATGCGAAACTCTCCTCAAGGACATCTCAGTTCCTGTTGGAGCAGAACAATGATTTCCTTTGTTTTACTTCCGGGATGATGTTTGCCTTTTTCACAGGAGCAAAACTTTTTTTTTTTTTTAACTCCAATTTAGCTGGTGATCAACTGTTAACTAGCTCCTCATCCTGCACAGTAATGTGCAATATTTAACCACAACCACAGCACATGATTTCAGTTCCTTTTTAAACTGCACCCTGTTCTGCTGGGTCTTGAAGGTCAAATGATGTGTTTCCAACTCAAATGAGTATCACAGTCTGCTTTAATGTGCACCTGCAAATTCCAGAGGGCTTCACTGCTTCTATCCATGATACCTGTACTTCACATCAAATGATTTGTTAAAAAAGCCTCTAGTTGATTTTGTTTCCTAACTCCAGTATTTAAAATAATTTTTATGGGTTTTTTGCTTGTTTATGTCTGCGAATCCTTATGTCTAATATTAATCACTTACCTAGCCCATGAGGAACTGGTATGATCTTGTATTTATTCCAAACAGGGACTTAATAAACAATGACTTACTAGCTAAAGCCTCAACAAAACAGACACTGCCCTCCATGGATTTTAGCTTCCTTTGGATTATCCTATGCAGGACACTGACATGAAAACCCTCTTCTCTGCTCCATATAGAAGAGTAAGCTGGGGAACTCGAGTTCGTTGAGTTCCCATCACTTTGAATGAGACACTAATACAAATCATTCCAATTTTTAATAACGTGGCCAGACGGAACTTGGCTAGGTCTGTTTTGTTAAGATTTGACAGCATAGGTAACTAGCATCACACTTGCTCATTTTAAGCATTTTCCGTAACTCTCACAACAGGACTTGAGCATCGTATAAGAGCAGCATTTAAATTCACAGCACCAAACTAAGCCAAAGCACTGAGGGAGGGAATGAGTGTTACTACATTGACTTCTTAACATAGCCCAGCTTAATTAATGGTTTCTAGAGACAAAGCAATGTGCTTTTGTTGGTAGAAAACAATGTCTCTTCATGCAAATTCCTTCACGCAGCGCACCCGTGGGTGGTATCTTTTGCTTACTCCTAAACACAATGATTATTCATTGCACTGGGCCAAGCATTATCCCTTCTGGATCTGGACTTAATAAGCCTTAACAAAACCAGTCATGAACTCTGCTTCTCTTCCTTTAGGCCTTGAAAACTTCCACAGCTCTTCTTTCCTCAGATCAGCACAATACAACACAGAACATCTTTACAGAGGGGTGTTCGTGTCTTTTACAGCCCAGAAGGAGCTGACAGCCCACATGCAGCAACAAGAAGCTGCAGAAGTAGCTAGACCAGGAGCAGTCACCAGCTGCAGAAATGCTGCCGTTTGAAGAGCTCTCCTCAAGACCAGGCTCAGGTCTGGAGAAGCACTGGGTTTGCAAGCCCAGCACTGTGTGCTCTGCAGCTGAGCACAAGCTGCTGGTGGGCAGTCAGCCCCCATCCCTTTACCAGCTTCCTACAGGGCCACATATACCCTCTGGGTCACCTGCTGAACTGCTTCTTGGCTGGGGACCATACCTGTGTTCTGGTCATCAGCAACTGAGGCACACAGCGGGGCTGAGCTTGTACAGGATAATGTGATCCCCACAGAGGAAGCAAACATTGCCAGTTTTTATCATAGCTTTTAGGTTTTGCCAGCCCCTGTTTCAAGGCCATATTGCCACATTTCACGTTGACTAGATTACTCAATTTGCTAAATTTGGATGTCTCATATATTGTCGTTTTGTGATCTCTTCCCTCATTATGCAGAGTTCAAAGAGTTTAGTCACTCCTACCAAACTTCCACACACCTCACATGACTCCAGCAGCTCTTTTTAAGGACATATTTACTATGGTGTTCATTCGTCAGTTTCCTCTCTCTACAGCAATCATGGGTTCATTTAGCTATAATTTTGAATATAACAATACTTGATCTTTTCAAGCACCTCAGAAACCCTGAACTAAGTGAATATACAGTATGTCTTCCACTTCTGCGGTTGCCCTTTTAAAGGCAATTGAGTCCACCTTCATCTGTGCAACTTCAGCTATCTGCCAGCTGAGCTTGCCAGTGTGAAAGGCTGCTATGAGAGCTTGAGGGGGTGAACCTAAAAACTGAAAAAATCCTGTAGAAGAGCATTGATAGGGACAGGATTACTAATATGCTGTGCTGCCTGGAGAAGACAAGGCTGAAGTCCTAGGCCAGATTTCTGTGCGCTGTCTAGATCTGACACAACCTTGAGCTGAATGGGCTGTGTTATGGCAGAGGGTTGTGTAGCAGTACTAGCTAATAATGAAGATTAAGTTTGATTAGTTCTCTATGCTTGGTGCTAGTTCTCCTGCTCAAGGGAGGCTCAGGAGAAGTGCCACAAGCCAGTGTGCCTTTTTTTGGAGAAAGGGGGCAGGGAGAAGGGCCATATGTGTCAGGAACTTAGGCAAAGCTAGAGGTTGACTTATACATGTATATATTCTTAGCCCATGCTTGCTTTCTTTCCTGCTTTGCATTGCACTCTCTCTTCCACTTGTTACAAAACTCTTGCATGCCACTTCTGCCAGAACAGTAATAGCTTTGGATGTCTTATCTTCTGTTACAGTGATTTCATACCGGCTATCTGCTATTGTAGGATTCTCTTCTTTCAGTCTCACAGGGATGTACTCTATAACCATTAAAAGCTGATGTAACTTCAATTGTATTTTCCATGTTACGTGAAAGAAATCCAGCTGTTGGGAAAATACGCTGGAAGCTGTAAAGTAGCTGATTAAAGTTCTAGTTTCACACCACACCACTTCTAAGTACATCACAGTCTGCAGCTTTAGCAGACCTAGCCCAGCTAAACTGTGTGGATTGCGTTTCCATCCTCACCCACTCTAGAGCATAGTAATGATGCTGTAACTGTGCTCTGTTTGCAAGCATAATTTGAGAAGAAACACTTACAAATATTTAGAATGTTGTGTTTTTCAAAAAAACTGTAAGAATTCTGGCAAAATGCACCAGGTTCCATCCTGCCTTACCACAAGACAGCAGTTGTTATGCTCCTTGTCAAACTAGAGCAGATATGTGATTTTGAGAATGAAGGTCTCTCAGATCCTGCTTCTACAAATCCAGAGACTTTTTCTGAATATCCAGCTCAGTCATGCATTCGAGAGCAGCTTTAGCTGTCTGAGAGATTCGTCTGACAGCTAGTTACTAACCTTAGTGTGAAACTTGTCCCATTCATAATGGTGAAATGGAAGCTGAATTTTATTTTCTTTGGAACTGTTCAAAAGATGTTAGTGGCAGCAATGTAGCTTTGGCTAGTACAGATAAAGTAAGCGAACCTCTCCTCCCCCCACAAAGAAGATATACTGTAGTCTCATCGTGTGATGTTGGCTAGAAAATTGCTGAAAAAGATGCACTCATATTCAAGTGGGTTGGCTTCCCAGTTCACTGGGGAAGTGGGAATAGCATCCTGATCTCTGCAAGGATGCTTACATCACATGATACCTAAACCAAATGAGGTCTCATAAAAACACAGAATAGAATCACAGAGTCATTTAGGTTAGAAAGGACCTTTATGATCATCAAGTCCAACCATTAACCTAGCACTGCCAAGTCCACCACTAAACCATGTCCCTAAGCACCACATCTACTCATCTTTTAAATACCTCCAGGGATGGTGACTCCACCACTTCTCTGGGCAGCCTGTTCCAATGCTTGATAACCCTTCCAGTGAGGAAATATTTCCTAATACCCAACCTAAACCTCCCCTGGAGCAACTTAAGGCCGTTTCCTCTCATCCTATCACTTGTTACTTGGGAGAAGAGACCGACCCCCACCTCGCTACAACCTCCTTTCAGGTACTTGTAGACAGCAATAAGGTCTCCTCAGCCTCATTTTCTCCAGGCTAAACAACCCCAGTTCCCTCGGCTGCTCCTCATGAGACTTGTGCTCCAGACCCTTCACCAGCTTCGTCGCCCTTCTTTGGACTCACTCCAGCACCTGAATGTCTTTCTTGTAGTGAGGGGCCCAAAATTGAACACAGTATTCAAGGTACGGCCTCACCAGTGCTGAGTACAGGGGGACGATCACTTCCCTTGTCCTGCTGGCCACACTATTTCTGATACAGAACACAGTTCAATTGCTAAGTCAATGAAGTTGCATGAGGTTGCATCCCTAAAATGGGAACTGGCATGTTTCCAGCAGATTCATCATTACAGAAGTTTTTCTTTCCACAATTAACCACGAAATTTTTGCCATTAAGTGTAGGCATGTTCAAATCTTTTCTCTCAACAATTTCTGCTCCTATGTATCCTCAACCATTTAAGTCTCACTATTCATGTAGCATAATATTCCCTTAGCTGCCTAGTGTATTCATTTACTGCTTGTTCACCATATAGAATCATAAAATCATAGAAAGGTTTGGGTTGGAAGGGACCTTAAAGATCCATCTAGTTCCAACCCCCCTGCCATGGGCAGGGACACCTTTCCACTAGACCAGGTTGCTCAAAGCCCCATCCAGCCTGGCCTTGAACACTTCCAGGGAGGGGGCATCCACAGATTCTCTGGGCTAGTTTCCTCTTTAGTTTCCACAAAAATTTAAACTTGCATTATGTAAAAATGCAAATTTTACTTACAGTAAAGTTTTGGGACACAGAGCCAGACTGGGGAGAGTCTTCCTTTAATGTGTAATCTGCTTTTGTTACACATTAATATAAAGGATCACAAAGAATTAAAATACACAAAAGCCTATTGTTCCTGACCTGTCATAATCACCTGGCAGTGACAATTGCTTCAGGAGAAGACGTAATGACGTCAAGTTGATTTTAAAGGGCCAGGGCGCTAGGTGTACCTCCAGGAGTGTTTCACTCCAGACGAGGCATGCGCTTCCAAAACCAGTCTCCCAACCATCTGCACTCACTGCACTTGGATTCACACCGGGATCAGTTGGGCATGAGCAGGATGATAGTAAGAAATAAGAACAAAACTAAAAACACCTTCCTCCCTTTCCCCCTTCTTCCCCGGCTGAATTTCACTCCTTCGTTCTCAGCTCCTCTACCCCTTCCCTGCCATCCCCCAAGTGGCACCGGGGGGGGGATGGGGGTTGCAGTCAGTTCATAACACGTCATCTCTGCTGCTCCTTCCTCCTCATGCTCTTCCCTTGCTCCAGCGTGGGGTTCCTCCCACAGGATAGAGTCCTTCATGAACTTCTCCAGCATAAGTCCTTCCCACAGGCTGCAGTTCTTCACAAACTGCTCCCGCATGGTGCCTTTCCATTGGGTGCAGTCCTTCAGGAACAGATTGCCCCAGCGTGGGTCCCCTGCAGGGTCACAGGTTCTGCCAGCAAACCTGGTTCTCCGTGGGCTTCTATCCACAGGCTGCAGTTCGTGCCAGAATCCTGCTCCTGCATGGGCTCTCCACAGGGTCACAGCTTCCTTCAGGGCATGTCCACCTGCTCCAGCGTGGGGTCCTCCACAGGCTGCAGGTGGATATTTGCTCCACCATGGACCTCCGTGGGCTGCAGGGGCACAGACTGCCTCACCATGGTCTTCACCACGGGCTGCAGGGAAATCTCTGCTCCGGCACCTGGAGTACCTCCTCCCACTCCTTCTTCACTGACTTTGGTGTCTGCAGGGCTGTTTCTCTCACATTTTCTCACTCCTCTCTCCCAGCTGCTGTGCAGCATTCTTTACCCTTTCTTAAATATGTTATCACAGAGGCACCACCAGCATCACTGATGGGCTCAGCTTTGGGCAGCAGCAGGTCTACTGGAGCCAGATGGAACCAGCTGTCTGACATGGGGGCAGCTCCTGGTGTCTTCTTACAGAGGACACTAACATCTGCCTACCTCCTGTTTTAGATGTCTTACATGCTTCCTGGTTCTGGCCTGTAGCCTCCTCAGGAGGGTGAGAACAAAGGAAAATTAATTTCTTGGAACAAAGAAAAATGAGAAAAAGGAGAGGGAAACAAGGACAGGGCTTCACTTGAGTAATGCTTTGCCTGAGGTTGAGTTATTGCCTTACAAAAGGCAGCAGGTTGTATGTACAGGAAACAAAATGACATTTAGACATTAATTTTTTAGATGAACACCAAAGTTCTTTTTAAGTGTGTGTATTAATGCATTTATTCAGCTGTTTACAAATTAGACACTGTCAAACTCCTGCTATAATCAGTTACAATCTCATCAAGTCTATATCTATTATATAAATTTTGTAGACTATTGTGACATACTCATTTGTCAAATATTGTTTGATTGGAAGCAGCTCTAACAGTTTGGTAATTTTATATAATTTAGAGAACAGACCCTCTGAGAGAAAAAAACACTGAAATGTAGAAAAGCAGACAGGATGGAAAAGTCAAATATTAGACCATAAAAAAGAAATGGCTAATAAAAATAAAAAAAAGGTGAGAGGTGTCCCCATGCTCTATGGATCTCCTTGAGGCAATGATGCAGTAATTTTTATATTGTTTTCATGAGGTAAATATTTTTAATGGCAAATTTACTGCCTTTAAATGATATATTCATCATAACAGTAAAGAGAACAATCAAGAGGTCTTGTGACTATATCTGATTGTATTTCATCTTGCAGTTTTGTTGAAAAATCTGAGATAAATACATCACAGGTGGAGTTAGGAGTAGTATTAAAACATGCAGTAACAATAAGAGTTTTTTTATAACTAAGGATGACAGTCTGCGGGGTGGTAAATAGGTGTCTTCAGGTGCCTGTAACGTAAGGAGCAACATCCGAACTGCTCAGCAAAGTGCTCCCTATGATTGATAGGCAGTTACAAGCCAGAACTAACCCAGGAGATTTTAGGAATCTAGTTACGTGAAATGAAGCCCAGTTTCAAATCCTTCAGTTTCAAAGAAACGGAGTGAAAAATAGTTACTCACATGGGGTTTGACTAAGCAACCACTCAGGCCGGCGAGCAGCTACGTGAATGACTGTTCTAAAGTTAGCGAGGCTTCTTTGTGGCTCCCTCTTCACCACCCGAGTGCAAGCGGTCCTTATTTGGTTGTGCAGCCTTTTAATGGTTGTGTTGCTTTTTAATGGGTCATTTAATGGTGCCAAAGTCAAAATCCACCATGCTGGAAAACTCAGTGTAACTTGCTTTGTGTGAAACAGAGGCAGCAACTCTGCTCAAGGAAGGAAACCTTTGGTGAAAGAACATCTCAGTGGTATAATCAAGTTTACCAACAAGGTGATGTTACTGTCTTTATACTCAGTTACTGGAAATCAGACAGAAGAATACAAAAGGAACTGTCCCACACCCAGAGGACCTGTCTCACCAGCAGGCTACCAGCTTCCAGCCATGAATCAGTGCTGTGAATCAGAAATCATTTTAACAGAGACAATAACATGATCATACCTGACAACTTCTAGGGAAAAGTATTGTGTAAAAAATTTTTTTACCCACGTGTTCATATATGGCTGTTGTTAGTTTTTTGCAATCCTCCCAGTTGAATCTCAGCTCTCTCTAATACACATGAGATAAATCAAGCTTTTGCACTGGTGTTATGTTGACTGCATTCAAATTCAATCTCCCACCTGTTATACTAGAGCATAAAACCCTGATGGTCAGTCTGTAATTCCTCTGGAATTGCTTTACTGCATGTCAGTTTACAATTAAGTTTATCAACCCTCTGGTGTTTTGGAGCTGTTTAATTTTTTTGACAGAAATAGGATTTTGTAAATCAGGCTAAATGCAAAATGTTGGTAAACGTTATTTATATTCCCAGCACTTTTTCCAAAGACTTAGACAAGTCCATGAGGCTCAGCACAGGTAAAGGCACAAGAATGCAAAGTCTTGCTGTGTCTACCCTGCCTTCAAACCTTGACCTCCGTCAACACCGAAGCCTGAACTCACCATGCTGTCCCAGCACGTACGGACATGTGCAGATCCTCAGGATGAGTCAGGAAAAGCTTCAGACATTGACTGCTCCTTAGTTTGGGTTACATTTAGTGTGGACAGACCAAGAGCAGCATGCCTCCTCATGCTGTCACAGCTACTCTGCCTGCCCTTACAACACCGTTACGTGATCAGTCTGTTTTAGATGGGACCTTGCTGCTTATCACAGAGATTTGCTGCAGGATTACAGGCAGTCTGAGGTTGCCTTAGTCCAAGTACTAAGTTAAAGGTTTCCTACATGAAGGGATACGGTTTTGTCAAGACAAGATGTACACAGGGCTTTAGATTGCATCTTGACTCAGTCCTTTAAAGACAGTGTTGAGCCAGACTTACAAATGGATTGCTACAGCCAGCTACAAAAAGAGAATTAACAAATGAAAAGTGACTATAGGAGGTTATGCCACTGCTCCTGCCCAGCAAGGTTTGGATCCACACTGCAGTGAAACGCAGCTGACTGACCTGACTGACTTGGCAGTGCTGGGTTAACAGTTCGACTTGATGATCTTAAAGGTCCTTTCCAACCAAAACGGTTCTATGATTCTACGAACTCCTGCCCTCTTCCCTTACCCATGTCCTGTACATGTGCTTCTGGAGGAAGAAACGGCTCCGTGCACCTAAAGGTTACATCTTATGACTTCAATTTAAATTGAATAAAGCAAACTATTATATGGAAAATTTTGAGAGACCAACACGTGTCTGTTAGCTGAAGGAAAGAGAGACTCCTGATCATTGACCTAAGGAGCAGATAAAATAAAAAATGGAGGATATCAGAACTAACACAGGTAGGTAACATTTACAGGAATGCCACTTTCCTCGTGATTTACTGCTCAAGATTATTATTATAAAAACTTATCTCTTTATTTACATCTTTTCCTACACAATATCCCAACTAAACTGTTGTAAATACAAAGTCATTAAATGCAAAGCAATTCTAGACAATGTAAGAAGATGGTAAATCCACGAGTTGACATATGTTAAGTTTGATTGCTTAATTATTAGCAACTTAGATGTGATAGTTCTTGTCACATTGTTTATTCTGAACCTGAACATCTAATCCCTTCCTCGGGGCTTTCCTCCCCTAAAGCAGTGGGACATGAGGTAGATCTTGCTGGGAAATAGTTCAATGCACCTTGATCCAGCCAAACAGGACAGAAGAACTGGATTGCCTTTCTCCAGGGAAGGGCTGATCCAATGCCAAGGGGTCCCGGCAGGACCTCGGTGCCCAGGCAGGGATGACTGGAGGTTTTTACTCTCACATAGCCCGCAAAAGGGATACGTAGCCCTGGTTTCCAGGTGTCAAGGGACTCCTTTGAAGAGAGACCCCTCAGGGGTAAAATCTAAGGAAATCGAGTACAGAAGCTGTGGAAATGTGCCTCCCTCTACAGTCTAAGCCCCAGCCAAGAAAAAAGGCCCATAACAACCATGAGGAGACTTCAAATTTGTGTAGCTCAGAAGCTATTTTGCATCCAAAAGGGGTGTGCCACACAGCTGAGACAAGGAGGATGAAGGTTCATCTGGTAGAAAAATACTAGGAAGGTTCTGAAGCAGACTGTGCTTCACTGGGCTTCACCTCAAGAAATAGCAATGCAAAAAAAACCATTTTACTCTGCAGAAATATTTGCCATGCTTGAATTTTATTTTTTGTTAGTCAAATTGAATAACCAGATAACAGAACAAAACAAAGCAGGTGTCCTGGAGACCACAAAAATCCAGGTATCCAGTTTGGTAGGACCTTAAATACAACATTGTGTAATTCACAAGTGACCCAAACAAAACATTTTCAAGGAATTTTTGGCCATTCTTTTTGCTTAATATTCACTGTAGTGGGTTGATCACAGCCAGTAGCTGATCACCCACATAGCCTCTCACTCACTCCCCATTCACAGTGGGATGAGATTAGGAAGTGCAAAAGAGAGAAAACTGATGGATTGAGATATAGACAGTTTAATATGTGAAAGAAAGGGACAGGGGGGGCGGGGAATGACGCAAAGGCTCACCACCTCCCGCAAGCAGATTGATGTCCAGCCAATCTCCAGGCAATGACTACCTTGGAAGACAACCCTCGCTCCAATATCTTCTTCTGCTAGCCCAGTTTTATTGCTGAGCATGACATTATATCATATGGAATATCCCTTTGGAGAATTTGGGTCAGCTGTCCCGGCTGTGTCCCCTCCTGCCTCTTTCGCACCCAGCCTCTTCCATGCACTGCGGGAGCAGAGTGTGAAACAGAGAAAGCCTTGATGCTGTGCAAACACTATTTGCCGATACCCAAAACACCTGTGTGTTACCAACCACCAGTTTAGCCACAAATCCAAACACAGCACCATACAGGCTGATATGAAGAAAGTTAACTCCATCCCAGCTAGACCCTTAACCTTCACAAAGACATTTGAGCAGCTCTTGACTTGCATTAACTTCCCTGTTGGCTGCATTGAGGTTGGGCAGAATCCAGCTGAGCCTTCTGTCCAAGTCAAATGACCAAGAAACAGTGATCATTCACCACTGAATCATTCAGTTCTACTTCACTTTTTCATGCCACTCACATCCAAAGAAGGCTCAGGTCTTAGTTTCTATATATGTATTTTTCTCTAGGCCACAAAAGCTCTGATGCCCATCAATGAGTTCCGCATAGGACTTAGTTTCATGAAGCATCCTTGTTCACAGCTGGGTTACTCACCTCAGAAAATGTCACAGTGTAAATATTTCAATGGTAATATTGTGAGTCTTCTTGATAGAATTTTACATCATGGAGCGCTTTTATTTTCACTGTGTGGCTACAGTGACTTCTATGATTAAATGTCTCTAACAGCGTTTCTTCTGACCTCCTGAACTTTCTCTACACAGGCCATACTCTGGCATAGGCACACGTTCTCTGCTGAATGCAAATGATATGACCATGAGCTTGGGCAGGAAGTTATTCTTCCTGACCTACAACAGTTTTTGTCATTCAATATCAAGACAAAAAGATAAAGTCTGCTAAATTCACACAGCTAGATTTAAAAATCGGCATCCATTCCTTTTGATATCTTATTAGAATCAGATTCACTCCTGCTGATTATGAGCCCAAAGAAATGAAAATTCTTTTCACAGAAAGTTTTTTATTTCAATTCAAGCCCAATGTTCATTGAAACCCTCTCTCTTTTTTGAAAAAAAAAGAGGAAGGGAGTTGACAAATTTCCAGCAGAAAATAAAATAGAACATGATGTCTGTCCTTTCTCAGCAAGCTCTTGTGTTTAAACTCTCCTTTTCAGTGTTGCCCATGGCCCAGTTAAAGATATATGTGAGTTGCTCAATAGTCTGTCAACTGGAATGAGGCTCTGGAAGCTTTCAAATTCCTCTTGTGTATATGAGGAAATAATCAGTACCACACGCTAGAGTCACGGAGTTCAAAGTGGTTTTAACACATCCTCATCTCCTGCTGCCCAGACCCTGGTCCAGATCCTACTTTACTGCCACAGTCAGACATGAAGTCAGTTGTTGAGGAAGGAAAAGATGAAGCTGCTTCTGACAATAAACCAGCTTTTTTTCATCAAGCTTTAAAATTTGGACATCGATAGGTTTCCTGTAAGCCTACCAACGTACAGAAATGATGGCATGGCAGGTATCTAGGCTGTTTTCAGTATCAGGTGGAAGCATCATTCCTTTAGCAACTGTTTCAGATATTACTGTGCAATGTGGTCGTCTCCTGCATAATTCAGCCGTGTTTTGGTACAGATCATCTCTCTCTGAAATCAAAGTCATTCTTGTCACATCAGTCAGAAGTACATTGGACTTAAGCCAGTAACCCACAAACTCTTCCATACATGTTCAGCTATACCCATATGGGTTGTCCTATTGTGAGAAACAGTGACCGTCTTTTCCCATTTATATGTCTTTCCTTTCGGATTAGAGGTAATATGGTCACAAAACTGCACAGCCTGGAAAAAATCACAAGCCAGTCTGTGGACCGGTGTTTCCAGTCCTCAAAAACTATCACTTCCAGTGGGGTCTGGTGGAGTGCAGCTGAGACCAATGGTGGTTTCGGGGGACCACAGAAGTTGTGGCTGCCCTGCTCAGCTTTGGTTTTCTTTGCCAGTGCTTCATGGACCTCCATCAGGTTGCACTGGTACAGCTGGAGGTAGTAGACAGCTCCACATTTGTTAGGGTAAGCTCCTCTCTTTTTTTTCAGAGGGCTTTCACCCATTCTTCTAAATCATGTTTCATATCTGGTTCTTCAACGTAAAGAGACTCTCCTGAAAGGCTCTCTCGTTTGGCAGGAAAGAGACAAAGGCTTCCCATGGCCTCTATTTCTAGAGGGCACATTTAAAGAGCTCTCTTCTGATCTCTGTAAAAATAGCGGTAACCTCTTTAACTTTACTGAACTGGATTGTCTGGAACATAGGATACCTCACAAGAGAATTTGAATGAGAAAAATTACCTAGACAGTGCTGTGCATGTGTCAGGTTCTGAATTAAGCTCGTTGGCAGTTGCCTGGCCCTTAGCTCTTGACAGCAACCCCAAGTAAACTAAATGCAGTCAGTCTCACGTGGGACCTGCCTTATCAATGCAGTCAGTCCCACGTGGGACTCACCTGTAGTAAATTAAATGCAGTCAGTCCCACGTGGGACCCGCCTTATCAATCACATGGTATGCTTTACCCGCCTGCAGGTAAAGCACACACAAAACCCTGACTAAAAATAAAATAGATTCGTGCTCCTGGAGTTCGGACAAAGCACAACCAAGGCATTGTACCGATAAACTTAACCTTGACTTTATTAATTCCAACAATGAGGCAACTGCTTAGGATATAGTGAACAAGGAAGAGAGAGAGAGACAGAGAGGTAAGTAAAAGGAAAAGAGGAAAAGAGATCAGTTGAGAGAGAAAGGACAGTCACCACCCTGGATCCCGCGGCATCCTATGGGTCCTCTGTTGATTCTCGGCAGTCGGGGGTGGGCACGCACATGGTGTGGCTGAACGGCTTCTTTTATAGAGAGTTTTTGCACAGTTATGCAAAAAACTGGAGCCGCCAGTCACAGTTCACACCACTCTCAGTCCCAAGGGCATGACAGGTCCGGTTCCTGTGCCGTGGCACTGACCTATCACCGGGCTGTTGCCCAGTATCCCGAATGGGTCTCTCAGGAGGGGGTGGAGGGCTGCAGGGCAGGGACGTTACTCACCCCTACTGGCAGCTAACTCCTTGCCTCAGAAAATGTCGTCAAGGTCAGGTAGTCCTTTGCCCCAGAAGATGGCATCTGATAGGACCGTTTCTGCGACAATGCCGGGGAAAAAAAAAGGGGGGGCGAGGCACACTGGGGAGCTGATCCCTACAGCATGCTCCCTAGGAAATGCCAGTAGTTTCAGTGAGATAGTGCTCCCCTCCATCTCAACTCTGCCTCTGCATCAACTAATACAGACAGGCTGTCGCAAAAAGCCTTTGTGTACAAGGAACTTGGGGGAAGCGCAGTAAGAAGTGATTATACAGTAACTGCGCTGATGAAGTTACAGAAAGTGAACTTCCCTATGACCCTGTGGTTTCACTACTGGAATAATATGAAGAGAGCCAAAGCTGGCTGCTAGCTGTAACATGACATCAACAGGGAAGTCAAAGAAAAGATTTGTTTAATATGCTTTCATTTACTCAGAATAGTGATGACATTACATTAACACCACCGAAAAGTGAGTCACGTGTAATTGCCGCTTGGAGCTATCAGAATCTATATAAGCATTTCAGCTGTGGTCTTGGGCGACAGAAAGTCAAACCCTTTCTGCTGTAGCAAAGCTCCTTGGCAAGCTGGAGGCACTATGCAATACCTCCTACTTTGTGCTGCCATCCTCCTACCTGAGAGTCTTGCTTTTCCAGCACAACTTAAAACAGAATCATCGAGCGACGCAGACTTTGAGAATGTAAAGGTATGTTACCAGGGGTACAATGTAACTGCATTATGAATAACCTGATTTTTGATTCAGCTTCTACATTCCTTTCTTATCTGTTTATATTATCTTCTTATCGTATATTACCACTCCAGTTTTTGCAGAGGTGACATTTAAACTTGCTGACTAGCTTAGATACCCTAAGTCTAACTTGCAAAAGAGACCAAGCTCCATCTGGTAAATAAAGGGGAGCATGTAATTTTTAAAACATGTCAAAAAAATTATGTGTACTACGTTGTAAGGCTGAGGATTTGAATGTTCAGTAAATTGTGCTTACGTAAAAGGACTGCTTACTTACAGTGTTTCAATGCTATGGCAATCCTTTTTATATATGCTAATCTATACTACAGAGAGAACAGCATTTGGTGAACTGAAATGGGAAGAAAAAAATACATCTAAAACTATTCATGACTGCGGGACGATGAAACAATTCAATGAAATGAAAAATGCAATTACCAAAAGATCATAAATATACGTATTAATTTTTATTTTCCTTTTCTTCTTCCAGGCATATCTTGATAAATTCTTTCCACTTCTTACAAAAACAGACAGTCGAAGCTTAGAAGAGAGGATTAAAGAGATGCAGAGTTTTTTCCACCTGACTGTAACTGGAAAATTAAATGCAGAAACAGAAGACATAATGAAACAGCCCAGATGTGGAGTCCCCGATAGAGCAGGTTACAATACATTTCCTGGAAATCCAAGATGGAAAAAGACACGTTTGACTTACAAGTTAGTAATATTTCAGGTTTTATGGGGAAAGGGGTCGCTTTGTATTTAACTATGTGGGTTTCCTTCACACCCTAAATGACATTAATCTGTTTCCTTTTGCTGCCAGGATTGTCAGATATACACTTGATCTACCCCGAAAGAAAGTGGATGATGCAATTAGAAGGGCTTTTATGGTATGGAGTGATGTGACTCCTCTGCAGTTCCAAAGAGTATCCAGGGGACATGCAGACATTGAGATTTTATTTGCACGTCGTGGTGAGAATACCTGTAATTTTTAAAATGCAATGGTCCATATTTGACTCAAAGCATGTATTTTTATAGCCACAGCTTTAAGAAAGAACAGAGAGTTTGGAATTATTCTGAAGTCTGCATAGATTTTCTCTTTATCCTGCCACCAAATTTATATATTATGATTCAGTTTTACTCCTACGAAGCCATTAGAAAATCCTTTCAGAGTTACAGCTATAAAATGGAGGGAGAATCCAGCTTCAGAATCAGACACCTAAATTTAGATGTTCAAGGCTCTGTCTGCCTTGACAAATAGTGCAAACTAATGGGAATAGATCTGTAGAGGACAACAGCTGGTTCTGAAGATCCAGCCTCCACAGGCTGGATTCAGGCAGGTTCAGGCAGGTTTACTTCGGTCTAGATCTAGTCTGGTTCCCTGGACTGAACAGTCTTTACCAGCTGGGGAGCATTAAGTCTGTCCATAGAGAGTATCTTCTGGTTGATTTTCTTCTAGAAGGAATCCCATTGGTTCACTCCAAGATTGCCCCAAGATGCAAGCCAAAGCCTGGTAAATGCGGATGACCAGTAGAGTCACTTCAGAAGCTCACTTGTGATCCAGACAAATACATGAATGTAGACATACCTTTTCCTTGTGCCTGGAACCTAAACTGACTCAACTTAGCCAAACTAAGGTTTGCCTACTTTAAGGTTAGCTGACTTGTTCTCAAGATCCATTGACAATATTTACGAGATTTCCATTGACTCTAAGTGAAGATCAGACACCTGGCTTACAAGTAGATGACTGCATATAAACACCAAAATGTCCCAAGCTCATGCTTCACTGATGGGAAGCATATTATGTTGCCATGAAGAGTCAGATAATGTGCCTGTCAAACCGAGAAAGGATCCTGCAAGCTGGAATGGGTTTTAATCCCTCGTCACACACTAGGACTAGGTCTCTTCTGCCTGTGTTAGCCCTGACCCAAGGTCCATCCACGTGGTGTGGGGGAAAGGACACAGAATGGCATCTGAGTCCCCAAATACTCCTCAGTCAAGGCAGAGGCTCACTACCGGGTAGGGGGAAATTGTCAGAGCTGGTACAAATATACCATCCTGTCAGCTCTTGCACTTGAGGTGGGAAATGGTCACATTCCATGTGCACTGTGATAGAAGTAGGTAATAGACCGTACCCCAAGGCTGGGGACAAATGAACTCAGCTCTTCAGGAACATGGTTATCTACCCCAAATCATTGTCTTCAACTAAAATCAGTACAAGTGAGAATGTCTACAACTAATGTTGCCCAGCACTTTCCAACACTGAAAACATTCATGTGCTTATAATGTTGTCAAGCATTAAGTATTTATTCTGAAATAATCCCTGATTGCTGCCTCAGAAACACATTTCTGACAAAGGCTCAGAAAAAATGTTCAGCTCTTTCTGAAACATGCAGCAGCCTGAATTATCAAATGCAAGTTTTGAACTTAAGTCATGAATTTGGAGAGTGATTCCTAAGTCTTGCTCCTAGTTTTTACAACCTTGCTGCTATCACAGGATTTTTTTTAAGTATTGCTAATGAACAAAACTAGCACAAACAAGCAACGTGCTTCAGTTTACTGAATTTAAACATTACAGCTGATGCCATCTGATGACATTTATTTCTTTTCAAATGCAGAGCACGGTGATGGATATCCTTTTGATGGAAGAGGTAACACACTAGCTCATGCCTTTGCACCTGGAGAAGGGCTTGGTGGAGATGCTCATTTTGATGATGATGAAAGGTGGTCAGAATACAATCGAGGTAAAACCCACATGTGTGTATGAAGGGGAAAGGCAAATATTGTACATGTTAGAAGAACACAGCCATAGGAAATGCTTTCCATAACTCTCCATGCTTCAGTACCATTTCAGTACCAACATTCCTGTTCTTTTCAACTACCTTTCTAAGTACTTGTGCTTCACATCATTAGCAGCTACATAATGCCTGTTCTGTCCATATTTGAAAGCACTTTTCACAGGCTAAACAAGGACTATGAGTCCCTGTTTTCTACATAAAATTATGAAAAGGCAAAATGACCTGCTTGTAGGAACAAGGTTGACTAAAAGCAGAGTTGGAAAGAGACTCAGGGTGTCTAGATGTGTATGCAAGGAATCAGTAATGTTTTTATTAAAATATTATAGTTACACAAGAAAGTTCAGTAATAACTAATCAACACTCTGAGGTTTCATTCCAAGGGAATGAAAGATATAAATTCTCCTGCTACTTCGATTCTTTGTATGTGAAAAAGAAGTGTTGTGACTTTAACATACTCCTCTATGCTTCTGTGCTGCAGAAGTTAATTTGTTCCTTGTTGCTGCTCATGAATTTGGCCATTCTTTGGGACTTGCACATTCAAATGTCCGTGAAGCTCTGATGTACCCTATGTACTCATATGTGAACCCAGCAACCTTCAGACTTTCTGACGACGACAGGCGAGGAATTCAGAGGTTATACGGTAAATTCATGATGAGATTCGATTTTCAAAATAAAACCTACTGGGGTACAGGTTTCACTATTCTCCCTGATTGCAAGGGCCTCATCATAATTTGAAAAAGAAAGGGGAACAAACTTGGGAAAAACACATTCCTGCATACTCCGTCCACTATATTCCTTCTGTAGCACGTCCCTACTGCATCCAACACGTGACAGAGCAGCATTACAGTGGCCTGGCACACTGTCTTCCTGCACACCCTCATATTGCCAAACAAATCCTATGGACCTTGCCCTGCAAAAGAGCTGTTTCAGTGAGTGGGGCTACTGGCAGGGAAATGAGAGATACTGTACCACTTACCAAGTCAATGGGACAGTTCAGTAAGGCAGAAACTACTCAGCAGTAAGAGCGGAGCATAACCAGAATTGAACCCACGGGGTAAAATTTGCCAGGTTTGCTTTTCTTCAGGTACTACCTTCTTCAGGGCATGCTAGAGGAACACTAGGAATAAAACATAGTTGTCTGCATTGTCCATTTCCAGTACAGTCTCTATGTTTTGTGCTTCTTCCCACAGGGAGAAAATCATCAAACTCTTGAAGAAAGTGCTTCAAAAGAACCAAAGAATTCACATCTCGCTGTTTTGGTGTTCCAAAAAAATTTTAATCCTCTAGCTAATTAAAAAGTGGTAAACTCCTGGACTGTACTTTCTCTCCCTAAGTTTCTGTATTGATTTATTTGCACTTTATACAATTTCACTTAACAATTAAAAAAAACCCAAACTTGTATACTCTGTTGTCTACTGCTTTTTTTTTCTTCTGGCATTTTACTAAGGGATTAAATAACTCCTGCATGTGTGATAGACAGACAGACAAATATCTTTCTGAACAGAGGCATAGGTACCTAAGGAGCCTATGTGTGTTTACTGCTGGAGTTACAAAACCTGTTCCTGGATTGTTTTCAGTTCCCATGCATGTCCTGGCCCTTCACAGTACCTACTGCTACCCCTCAGAATCACAGTGTACTTCCCATATGGCTCACATACAGAGGAGAAGATCCTCACAGTGCTTCCTTCAGCACGGGCTGGGATGCTTTCCCAAAGGGAACAGCTTTTCAACTTTGTGTCCTCCCCAGATTGACAGAGAAGCAGGTTTAAGAAGTAGTGGACTAGGATTCCCATTGTCCACTGTGATATTCAAACACCTCTCAGGTATTTTGAAATCAAAAAAAAAAAAAAAAACCAAACAGGAATTCTCCTTCCCTCCTTTGGAAGACTAATCTCACGTTGCCAGAAAACAAAACCAAGCACAGACAGGTATAACCCCAGAAAAACTAGGATTACCTCCTGGTTTCTGGAACTGGCCAGTTGCCCTGGAGGCCTGAGCTGCTCTCTGCTGCAGAGTGGGATGCCTGTCTTCCTGCCATAACTGAAGAGCTGAAATTACATGGGAAAATGCATCCATGTCTCTCAATCCCAGGAGAAAATGGCCATGCCTTCCTGGCTCCCTGAGCAAAGCATCACCTGAGAAACTTCAAAGCCTCAGTCCTTGGAGAGGTTGGGAAGGATGTGATGAGAATAGCTTACTTTGCACACTGGCACTGGTCTACAAACACTGGAGCCTTTTTGCGTATTTAGTAGGATAAACCCTTATGGGACCAATGGTTTCTCCATCAGGAGTTTTTTATGCTTGCTGATGGGGAGAGAAGTCGTCTTCTATCTCAACACATTTGCCAAATGTGCACAAAGGTCTAGTCTCTCAAAAAGCTTGACAGCATTTCCCAGCCTTTATCTAAAAGCCTCTTCCAGTTCAAGAGCTGCTGCCTAGTGATGCAAGGGCTCTGAGTCCACATACAATGGGGAAAAAGTTTTGCCGAGCCCCAAGTTTGGTGCAGGACACCTAAGAGAAGGAAGCCTGCTCATTGGCAATGTGGGACACAAGAAAGTGGTGGCATCTTTTGCAATTCAAGGGCTGAGTGGAAAGGAGGAGACGCAATTTTAATCTACCTATACTCAGAGACTCATGTCCTTCTCTCTCAGCCACCAGACATACACATTTCCTAGGACAGCATCTAATACACTTCCCAAGGCAGGCCTAATTCCCAGTCAAGTATCTGGGTACCAGCTGATCTCTGGGGTTTGCTCCTCCTGGCTCCCTGGAGCTGGAAGGGATGTGAAACAATTTGTAAGAAATAAAGTCAATTCCTCTCTGTCACATAGGGAAACTACCTTTTCCCGCTTTCCTTCTTACCTCTTCTAATCACTCTTTTCCTAGCTGACACTTTACCTTCAAGTTACTGCAGCAGAAAAAGGATCTTCATCATCCATGGTATCCCCACTGCTCTGTGATTGCCTTGGGAGCAACTCCAGCAATGGCAAAACAGCAACCCTACAGCTCCACAAGGAGAGGCAGCAACCAGTTGAAGAGGAGAGGAGAGAGAATTAGAGCTCCATACCTGCTAGATGAACAGTAGTTTATTCCATAAAGAATTCCTTTTAGTCCAGTCCATGTAACCTAGTATCTGCTACAAGAAGCAGCACCAGACGGTGGGATGGCCCAAATAAGTCATTGACTGAAATATCCGGAGTGTCAAGGATATGTAAGGACAGGGTATAAAGCATGGTTCCTTTAAGTGCTTCCCCCTCAGAAAGGTTTCTCACCTCTGGTAAGACAGAAGTTTGAAAACACTCCCACTTCTTCCACATGAAGCTCAAAGATGAAGCAGCTAGTGCTAAGTGAATATTATTCTGAGGGCACACATGTCTTAAGGTGTGAGAAAAACAGGATGTCCCAGAATAGAGAGTCAGATCTTAGACTGCATTAAAGACTACGAAGAATGGGAGTAGTGAGCTCCATGGTCTGTGTGGATGCTCAACCAACTTGGGTCAACCCGGGGGGTTCCTGGAAAGATACACTGTTGACAGAAAGTACCCTGTTCTCTTGGCCAAAGTCCCCACAGGGAACATAGCACAAAACAGAGACACACCATGCTCTTTGTTGAGCTGAAGTCACTCACTAGTGCTCTTTAAAGAGAAAACAGACATAGGAGACAGACACCACCAGAGGAAAGACTGTGCAGGAAGAACCATTCATAAGGATGCAAGGGACAATCCATGCACCATGCTGGAGCAGACACTGTGCCGACCAATGAGGAAGGCATGAGAACAAATACTTGACTGAAAGTAGCAGATCACTTTTCTAGTGTACAATTAATTTCCATATGAACTGAGATGAATGGGATAAAACTCCAGCAGCGTATTCTCAGGAAGACTGTCCTGACAATGGGACAAATCTGGGAGACAGCTTCCAGCAAGCACATGAGCTGACTGGCCTCCAGTGAGGCCAGCAGAGGGTGGGAGCAAGGCACTCTTGTGTCTTGAAGAAGGCATCTCTGAGAGGCAGCAGCACTCAGCTAGCATCTCCACAGCATGTGAAATACAGTAGGAGCCACGATTTTTGTCCTCAGAGAGGGTAAAGATACCACTGGTGACCTGTCAGCACCATCTTACCTCTTGCCGAGCTCCTGCTGTGCTTCCATTCACATGCAGGACCCTGTCTTTGGGCAAAGTGGCTGCCACTGGCACACCTCACCCTGCTTACTAGATGTGAACTATTCGATATCTGCCTCCATCTAGTGGTACAGCGCGGCAAACTGCACTGGCTTTACACCCTGTGGTAAAGAGCATTTTACCTGGTCACAAGCTCACAGCAGTTACTATACGTCTCACCGTCAGGGGAAACAAGGAACAAGAGCAAAATTAGCATGGGTGCTGCTGCCTCTTCCCTTTTCACTTCATTCTACTGCAGTTTATGTTAAGTTTTTACATGCTCTCTCTAGTAAATATCTGAGGACATTGCATCTGTTCCCTCCTCTTCCACACAGAAGAAGAAATGGGTAGTCACATAGTATTTTGTTTTGGTACAGCTTTAAATTTTTGTTTGCTTGTACTACCATTCTTTTAAACAAAAATATATTTAAATACAGCCTTGTTGTTCCAGACAGTACAAGGAGCAGCAAATGAACTCTGCCTTGGGAAAGGAAAGTGTTAAGATTTCTGATGGGTCCTTTGACCATCCACATATAAAGGATAAGCTTTACTCCTTTTTTTAAAAAAAAGTCATGGTTTCCACTCTAGAGAAGCTATTATTGGTACTTACCCAGTTATTCAGGTATTCTGAGCCTACTCCATCAAACATGTAGTGACATTCTGAGGGCAAAATCGACATATATCTGATAGAAATGTACAGAAGAGGTGCACAGGACCTGTAGGAAAATATTAGTTTTAATTCACACTACACTATTAATTCTACTTCATCTGCTGTCTAATAAAAGTCTAAGACAAAATGCATATGTTTGGAGAATTTTAATTGTACATTCATTAATATTCTTTTTAGCAATGCTTTTAAATATAATTGCACAGAATCTGTGATTCTGTGATTGCCTTACATAAACTTATCTGTAAATATAGATGTATGTACAGTTAGACTTGATTAGTATAAATTGAAACATTATCACAGGTTAGTTGTTGTATTCTTCTGACTAAAAGCGCAGTGCTACACTCTAGCTCTTTTTCATTATCCAGGTTTTAAATATTTATCATTTTATAAGGTTTTGAAACAGTTTGTATATCCAAAAACATCAAAAGAAGTGATGAAGCTTGTCGTTTCCTGAGCCATCAGAAACACCGCAGGAAGAGTCCTTTTCTCATCTGCCTTTGCCAAATACAACAGAAACAGCATTTTACTCAAAGCACTAGCAATTTCCAGTTTAACTACACACTTCACTATTTCGAGGAGAGCAGGGGGGGCTTATCAATGCCCCTTTTCTAGTTTTAAGTCACTACTTTTTCCTTTCAATTTAATCTCTTTACATAACATCTCTCCTCCTTCTTAGATATTTTTAGATATTTTTTTAATTACTGTGTTTGCATTGTCTCCTCTTCTCCTTGGTGATTGTAACAGTGTTTGGCTACGTTGGGGTAATGCACATTTGAACACAACTTTAGTCCTTTCTTTCAGTCTACAACTTCTACTCAATGAAGAAGACTCATCTTTAATCCATAGCTTCTCTGCGAAATGCACGACATGATGTCCTTGGGATTAGTTTCCTCTGGAATCCTAGAAATTGAAACATTTCATTATCCAAAGAAAGACAGGAAGAAGGTTATACTGAGCATAGAGGCGCCTTAATTTATCTTTTAATTTATTAATTTCCCCAACAAACAGCCTACCAAAAAGAAAAACAATAGGAAAATATATAAAGACAGTGCATCAGGAATGAAGTGAGGTGGCCATTTTGACATCGTGAGGATGGATGCAGAATACTGGATAAAATATCTCAAAGTAAGAAATACACCTTCGGTTCAAGTTCTCAGCTACAGGAAAACGGTCCTCCAACACATGAAGTTACAGTAAGTCCAGCTCTAAAGTTTATATAGTAGCCTGCAACACTTCGTTTTCCGTATCTCCACATCTGAGATCAAAGAAATAAAAAGCAGAGGTCATGCCATGAACCGTACATCCTCCCAGAGCTTTGTTTTCTTTTGCAGTGAGGTATTTCTGCACACAGTGGTAACAGTGACATTCAGTGGAGCTTACCTGAATTCACAATGTGAGAATCCAGTCCTGGTGCTGTAATATTGGTAACTCCCTTCACTTCCAAAAGGGCCATCATTCTTGAGGAAATTCCTTTTATTTAATAATCTTAGCACTTAAAGTTCACATGGTTCAAATACCGTCTGAACAAATTAATGGAGAAAAAAATCCACTGAATAATTAAGTACAAAGCCCCATGGACTTCCTGACCTAAAAATTACTAAAAGCTAATACATTTTTTGGAGGAATTGCTACTGTATGTTTGTGCTATTATTATATTCTTGTCTAAGTGGTCCTTATGGGAAAACAAACACTGAACTACACAGATATTTTTTGGACCGAATACAGCTGTCCTTATATTCTACTCTTTTTTTTTTTTCCTTTCTACTAGATATATCCTTAAATCAAACCAGCTTTCCAATCTGCCCAAGTGCTCTCTCTTACACTTCTTTTACAAGGTTGTTTTGCCAACCCTATCTTCATCTGGCTATTCAATAACTATCTGTCTCACTGCTTCCTCAGTAATTCTCCATTTTCTTTCTCATTTATATACAGTTCCATCCAAGGCCCTTTTTCTTTCTCAGATGAATAAAAATATATATTTGCTTTTACTGGCTGCTCTTCCTATGAGAAACAAAGGTACTGCCCTCAGCACCCTGTTGCCTGTGACAGATTCAGATCCAGGGAAAACCCTGCCATCAGGCAGCTGAGCTCCCACCCAAGCTCTGTGCAGGAACTTGGCTTTGCACAAAGGCTCCTGTTGTTTCAGCTTTTAATTCTATAATGGGGCTTAATTGCTACATACTCTAGATGAGGACCAGCGATACCTGGTATTAACAGGGGAATAAGACCTCTGGAGAATAAATTTAATGACAACAGCAGCAATTCCAGCCTTAGCAATGTTTATCAAAGCTGCTACAGGTAAAAAGCTCACAGATATAAGATGGGAAAGAGCTGATGAGCTATGAGTGTGAAGTATGACCTGTCACAGTACCATCCTCTTGACTTTTCCTTGATAGTGTTAACTGGAAATTTTATCCAATTTGAAGATGCTTTTTTTTTCTGTTTTTATAAAATCATATCTTCAACAAAACCCGCCTCAAACAGGATGTTCTTAATGGTATCATAATTATGTTTTCAGTTTCAGCAATGTAAAGCTGAAGTAGCTCCATTGACGTCAATGGAATTATTTTGGATTTATCTATGAAAGTAAAAATGTTAGCAAAGGACTAGAGAAAATATTATCTGTTTTGATTAATGTTACAGCAGGAACCACCACAAGCCAGAGAACTACAGATAATCACTGTTGGAAAAGACTGAGGAAAATTATTTGGGAGTGGAAATTGTTACTGTTTTCTGTCAGCCTTAAAAATAAAGTTAATAGACAATAAAACAAGAAGCATAGAGAAAAGCAGCAGGCTGCTCAGGGATACAGGAAAATACAAAAGACCATCCACATCAGAAAAACAGAAAACACTAGACGTCTTCAGCTTGGCCACATGAAGGGATCTGACAGAGCTGACACACGAAGTGTAGTGAGATACTCATTATTTCTTGTAACTCAAAAAGTAAAGTACTCCCAATTAAATGTTAGGGGAGATTTTAAATTAAGAAGGATGTACTTTTTTTACACAGCAAATAACGCAGTTGTGGAATTCACTAATGTAGGATATTCACTGACAGTGGAATCCAAATTCATAAAAGGATTCTGGAACATTTAGACATATTTATGTAGCTTAACAGCTATTTAACACAAGGGCGTGGTGGCAAATGGTGGCTCACTATCTTGCTGAATACCAAAGGAAGGATCAATCTAAATTTACCCAGTTTTGCTAACATTGCAAATCTTGCTATAGGTAAAAGGAAACACCTTGACTGCAAAACAAGGAATTGTTAACTTAGTGATTTAATCAAAGAATTACTATTATTCCAGATTTAATTATTGTAGGAAAAAGGAGGTGGGGTGAGAAAAGAATACTAATACAGAAAAAGTCTTAATAATGATATAGCCAAAATAATTAGCACACTTCCTACTATTGAGCTTGTGTGCTCACCCTTCCCCAGTCCCTCTGCATCCTGCAGTTCCTGGTGTCAGTCTGAAGGGAGTGTTTCGGTGAGTTGCCAGCATCCCGAGTCCTTCCCAGGCATTCATGATGTTGTTGGTGGTTTCTCTCCGTTTACTCTAGAGCTCATCTTTTGTTGTGCTAAACAAAACAAATTATATTTTTAATAAAAATTCCAGTTTTCTACTCAATCTGTAGAATCCTCTCCCATTCATCAACATCCTTTTTAACTTGTAGGCCCTAGAAATGGATATAGTCCAGCAGTCATTTATAATGTCAAATAAAAGGGTGAAAAAATAGTTGAAATGAATTCCACTCTTCCACTCCCAGAACTTTAAGTGGATTCTTGGGTTGAACACACTCTGTACAGTCATCTTCAGGTCATCACTAAAATCTCTTTCTTCTACCTAAAAAAGACTGGGTTTAGGTTGTTCCTAAGCGTATCTCACACTGACTTGTTTTGCTGAGGCCCTGCTCTCCTCTTTGTCCACTTGGCTGACCTTATACTCTCAGACTTACTCCAGGTGTAGTCTCACATGCTTTACAAAATTTGCAACATTCAGCATTTATAGATTAAACTGGAAATAATTCACAGCTGGGTCAAGTTGGGATATATCTGTGCATGGTAACATAAGGACATGGTAAAATGATAACGTTTCCATCTTTCCCTTTTGAAGTGATAGGAACAACTTTGCAGTCTCCCCAGAACCTTTTCCATAGAACTACTAATGGTCAAAAAAGGGAGATAGAAACAGTTGGAATCTAGGAAGGATAAGAAGTGGTAGGGTAGAGAGGAAGATCAGGAATCTTCATACTGTCAGTATGGAAAGAATAACCTAGATTTATGATCAAGAGCTCCAATAAAATGGAGCCTGGAATAACACAAAAGAGCTCTGCCTCCCTACCTCATGTGGCCAAAGAAGGGCATCGAAGCTGCTGAAGGCTCTAGAGCACAAGGCTTAGGAGCAGCAGCATCCGTGCCTCTTCAAAACCCCTTGTGGTGGGGTTTACCTCGAGAAAGCACTAAAAAGGTGTTGGTTGCCTTCCTGTACAGTGCTGAAGGCAAGTCAGCGTTGGAGGTAGAATAGCTGAGATTCTGGGCCTGCCTCCCCTCTTAGCATGTCTGGAAAAGAGCATGCCATAGAGAGATCATATGCATTTACTTGGGATCATGAATTGTTGAGAGCTTCTGGAAAGTATCTTGTAGTGAAGGATTTCAAACGCTATGTACTTTCAGTTTCTATTCTGCCCATTAACAGCTACCATATAAATCTCAGTCTCATCATGTCTGAACGTAGGCATGATAGATATGCAAAAGCATGGACATAAAACCTATAAAGATACAGAGCTCTGCTCACACACACCTTCTTGGAGATGCAGAGCATCCTGCAGATCTACATGCACTTTATCCCACTTTATGCCTAAGTCTGCAGTTCTTTCTCTCCTGCTCGGACAGTGTGGCAAAATGACAGATGTTTCAGGAAACCAGCATTAAGGGCATAGGTCCCTGGCAAGTATTCAAGTACCTCATTAAAGGACACGATTTGGGATCATGTACTAGAGTCACTTGCCCTATTAGTTGGTTCTATTTCTTTCCAAAGTCAAAAGGCCACAGAAAACCACTCTTGCCCACTAAGCATTTTCTTTCTGATCCTGAGATCCTAACCCAAGAAAGTCAGGGGACGGTGTCACTTTTGTACAACGTATTCCAGTTACAACTTAGAACCTCATCATGCAACAGAACGATCTCAATTATCTGCCTTAAAGAAAAATTGTGACACACATGCAAGAACAACAACGTGGAAGAACAGCCTCTCTGCTTTATATACCGCCAAACGTGGTGGTGCTGGTTAAACACTGACACTGTCCAGAATCCTTCATTTCACTGGGGTGCTTGATGATCAAACCTCCTCCCATGAAACTGTAGTGATAATCGCTTTCAATGTCCATTTCAGTGCCATTTCAAAGCCATCTTAGGAAAAAAGAAAGAAACTCCTTGAGCCTTTTATGGCCAAAGGAAGGCATCAAGCCTAGTACACAGAACCTGACAGCCCTGGCTGTTGCTGAGGATGACAGCTACTCAAAGACACCCTGTGCAGTCACCCATTCCTTTGGCAAAGCTTTGGATGGAGAAGTTCCACAAGGCGTGCTCACAAAAGCTAAGCTCTGCTGAAAAAAGCAACTCAGAACAGATCTTTGGCCTCCAAGGAGAAAGCATAGTCATCATTTGACCAAGGCTGAATTAAAATCCTGACGCTTTTTTTTTTGCAAAACTATCATCCACAAACACTTGGGACAATGAAAACTGTTTAGCAGATGCATCCTTGATGTCAAAAACAGCACTTTCACTGTGCTTCGGATAATCAAAGTTTCAGTTCATGTTTTAGCATTGAAGCCTCAGGCCCAGATGAGCTTAGAGACCTCGTAGAGCTGAGTCTGCACTGCATGACAGCAAGGAATCTTTCTGTTCCATTCTTGCAACATTTGTTCTTCTGGGCCCAAGAATTGGAGACACCTCATTTAAACACAGAAAGTAGAAGAGCAAGGCCTGTGAAGAGCAGGCAGGTAGAGTTGTGTACGTAGGCTGTTAGGAAAGAAAGGATACTGGCAATGGACAAAGGCAAAGCAGTAGCTGGGCCAGGATACACGAAATTCAGAGAAGACAGGTCCAGGGAAGACTGCAATTAGCTGGCGCCTGCTCAAGGGTAATGCCTGGCAGCTAACAGGTAAATGGAAGCTCAGATCAGATGAGGAGTTGGCAGAAGGAACACAAACTTTGGGAGCTGTTTGGGAGTGTAATGAGAAGCCTGAACAGGAGAGGCTGGGATGGGATTGAAGATAAGGTGGAACAAACCAGGCCTGGCAAAGACAACCTCAGTTTTGGAATTTTTGAGTGCTTGAAGTGGTTTCTTCTTTTAATGCACCTGCTTTTTAAAAGCAATGTTGTACTGTGTTGGGCCTTCCATCAGCCCTGGCTCCCTCCAGTGATGTGGTGGCCGTGTCACAGCGGGTAGAATGTCGGTGGTGGCCATGTCACGCTGGGCTGGTGACACAGCCGCCCAAGACAGCTGCGTGGCAAGCCAGCCCAGACCGGAGGCGAGCAGTCAGGTGTGTGAGGGCTGATGCGAGAGGACAGGGAGGAGGGCACGGAGGGAAGGGCAGGGCTGCTGGGCCCAGGCAGGGAGGCAGGAATTGCCCGTGGTGCGATAGATGGCAGCTGCTCCTCCTTTGTCTTCCAGAGCCAGGGGCTCACACAAGGACAGGACCAGACCACGGCACGCTCCTGTCCTCGGCCACACAGCCAGAGAGGTTTGCTGCCTTCTACAGGGACGATGACACAAAGTTAAGGAATCAAATATGACACCAGCTCTTGGCACCGACCTAGTGATGCAGTGGCACTGTCAGAGTGGGCGGTTGGCTGGTGGTGGCCCATGCCACGATGGCATGGGCATCTCCTGGCTGCCAGGGCGGTGTGGGACTCACAGCCTTGGCCTGAGGCTGGGAGAGCCCTGGGCAGGGGTTGCCCATGGTGAGCCATGGTGGCTGCCCCTTTGCTTGTTATCCTGCCTGTTATCCTATTCTATCCTGTTATCCAGACTCAGACAGAGACAGGACCAGGCCACAGCGCACTCCTGTCCTCAGCCACACAGCCAGAGATTCCCTACCTTCTACAGGGACCCTAACACAAAGTCAAGGAATCAGGACTCTGGCAGAGCCCTGGCCAGGGCTTCCTTGTGGTGAGCCAGGGTGGCTGCTCCCTTTCTTTGTTATCCTGTCTTTTGCAGCCACAAGCCCACACAGCCACAGCAGCAGACCATGGCGCTCTCCCGGCCCCTCCCTCCGCAGCCCCTCAGCCACAGATTTCTGCAGATTTCGACAAAGCCATTGCCCTAAGGACAATGACGCACACACAGCCCCACTCTGCACCGTGCCATGGTCGCACAAGCAGCTGGAGGCTCCCCACAGCCACGGACAAGGGGAGCTCCATGCCACCCACTCTCTCTGTCTCAAACTGACCTTGCAATAAAGTGCTCTCATTCAGGAACCGTTGGCTGCTTCTTCTGTTTTGGGTGCTCTTTTGGGGGAAACCTCCTGGGCCTTTTCCTTATTCTCCTTAGTACATTGAATTTCTAGATCCTTCTATATCTCTATAGATAAAAATAGAGAGAGCTTTCTACAAAGACATATAGAAAGTGGACCTGTATCTTCCTGATGGGAAGGAAGTGGGGAGCCAATCAGAGGCTGCTCTGAGATCATGTGGGTATGACGCTTTCAAGACCCAGAAACCAGCCAATCACAGACAACCTGCAAAGGTCAGAATTAGGTCATTAATAAAAAACAAGACTTCCTGAGGGTTTTCTTCCATATTTTTTAAAGTGTTTACATGGACATTTTTTGGTCCACTCAAACATATCTCAGTACAATCACGTGTCATATTCAGAGAATCATAGAATCATAGAAAGGTTTGGGTTGGAAGAGACTTTTAAAGGTCATCTAGTCCATCCCCCTGCAGTGAGCAGTGACATCTTCAACTAGATTCCCTATGCTTCCCATTTTTTCAAAGATTAATATACTGTAAATGAGTCTGCCTCAGGAGGGAAAAAAGAGAACTTCCACATACACCCTTCTCTCTCATGTGAGCAGGAAACTAGGACTTACTAGAATTTCTCAAATGATGAAATTCATTCAGCAAAAATCAACTTTGACTAATAGTTTGTTCAGTAAAACATTGATTTTCAGATATGGTCAGTGTTTAGTCTTCTGGTTCAACTTGGGGAGAGTTAGTTAAGGATACTTAAGGTCTGTTTCCTCACTTTTTTCATAGAAAGCACTCTAAACTAAGGCTCCAAGACTCAGACTGAATGTTTTACAAACTGCATTGTTTCTGGCTAATTAGGCATAAATATGTATGTGACTTTCTAGAACTCTGCTTATTTTTTCTTTTTTTTCTTCTTTCAAAATGAGGTCACTATTAACAATCTCTGCTTTGATTAATGGAAGAGTTCATAAACACAAGATTTCATAAAGACAAGACACTGAGATTCTAATATTAAGGAATGCCATGCCATGCAGTGCAAAACAGTATCTCTAGCAACCACTAGTGTCAAGTATCCTGGCTGATGTGTTTGAGTAAGTGGGAAATTAATTCCTCTGATGCAATTATATCTGCATGTAAATATGCATTTTCATCTTTTAAAGAAGTGTACTTCCAGATTCGTCTCAGAGGATGTCCTGTAATAGGGAGAGTTTTCTCCAGTACTGAGAATTACTTCTAAAAATCAAGATGTGATTTAATATAACAGACTGCAGCTGTGTTCATATGTATTGCTATGAGCTCCCTCTCTTTCTGTCTGCTTAGACACACATCTATACCCAAGTCCAAATAAGATTGCAGAAGTCAGCTGGGGTTAGCCTTATTCAGCACTAGGACAGACATAGAATCACATGCCAAAGTGGTACCTGCAAATGTTGAAGGAAGCTACACTGTCCATGCCAAATACATATAAATCTCCCTGTCCAGGACAGCGTGAAACCGATAGACGGTTGCACCAAGGGCTGTGCCATTAAGGTCCTGTAATGGATTTTGTCAGAATAGTTGTTTCTTCATCATGTCAAACTGGCCAGGCTCCAAAATCAACTACTCGCTTCTGGATCACTGAAATTCACCTGAAGTTCCAATTAGGGTTTTTTGGTTTGGTCTTTTTTTTACTATTTCCTGGTTTACACTATTACAAACATTTGAGGTGTCACCTCTGGGGGGGGGGCTGCATTGCACTCACCCAAAAATCTCCTCTTTCTGTCACAGCACAACAGAGAGAAGTTAGCTATCTTGCTGAGCATCTTAAACTCACATTCACTAAAATATCTGTGCTCTTTCACTGAAAACTGAATAGTCAAAAAATCTACCACACTTAATTTTCATAAAGCGTTTTGATCCATGTGGAAAAACTGCTGTGTAAGAGGAAAACTCTATTTTTACCATTTAAATTACCCATTCAAATCAGATCAATTATGACTAGAAGTTTTTTTCCTTGTCATAACCACTACACTATATGAGAAGCAGGTAGTTGTTGCAGTCAGTTTCTTACTCAGCAGAGTACAAGACAATAGGAAAAAGATGCTAAGGACTCAGCAGGTATGGTTCCCACATTCTTGACCATACATATTCCAGACTCATGGGTACCCTCCGTAGCAGGCTTCATGCTCTACCAGATCCCTGGTTGAAAGGGTGCATGCCTTGTGGTGATCGACTCCCTCCCTTCCCCCCTTCACAGGATCTGCACGGGCATGTATGGAGCCTGCAGACCATAAGAGGATGCAAACATTGCATGCACAGCACGTAAAGGTGCTGACAAAGTGCTTAATTTCAAAAAAGCAGTTGGCTTGTGGTTTGTCATTTGATTTCAGATCACAACAGCAAGTAATTGTGCAACCCATCTCTACAGAAGCTGGTCTTAGAGCAGAGCTACTTGAGGATCTCACCAGCACAGTGATATCCTCCTGGACCAGGGATGCTTAACTGTATGTCACTGCCAGTTGCCTTAATTGCAATCCTAAATTTAATCTGTATTGTTATCGTTCTTGTTACCATCAAAACTTTATATACCTTTATCAATGACTATTTGAACGAAGTTAGATCTAACATAGCAACTATGTGAGTATACAGATGCCGAATCAAACGTGTATTTCTCAATAATCCTGATGTTTGATTGATTTACTTCTCTTCCCACTGGAGCCCAGTGGGTAGTTTTCTTTTATCTCCTATTCACAAACATTATTCTGTGGACTCTGGTCTGGTATTGTACGTGTACTCACTTCAAAAAGTTAGAAGGAAGTAGGGCGGATGAGTCTGGGTGTTGCATCGAGGCTGCACCTACTTCATCGGGGGATAATCTAGCTCCGGCAGATAGCCCAGCCTCAGCAGCCTGAACCTTTACCAACGCATAACCCCTTAAAATAGTCAGGTTATGACACGCCTCAGGACTTGCATGCAAAACTATGCACCTGGCACAGCATCTACAGAAATACAACACTGTGCTATTCACAGAATTCACAGAATTCACTATAGGAGCTAGCATCATAGAGTTTGCAGAACAGAAAAGCCATCAGGAAGTTCGCACTTAAACCAACTACAATGCAGTAATACAAAATCTGGTGTATGGATTGGAAAATTTAAAGCTGTCCAGCAATATAAAGTTCATAGAGTAAAAGGCTTTTCAAGCAACCATGTATACAGATCCTTCTGACTGAAATTCTCGAATTATGATTGATTTTCATTACAGTTGTTCACTTCTGGGCCAACACCGAGCTCAAGAAAATGCCAGTATTCATTCATAGGGTGCTGATGCTTCATGTGGGCACTGCTGCTTAACAAAACATGGCTAGTCCTGGCAGTGCCAATACAATTAGAACTTACTTCCTTACTCTTTAAAAAGTCTGCATGAAGAAACCCAAACAAATGCAGATTTGCTAATGCCTCTGACTAAGGAGATTGCCAGTTTGGTCAACCTTGGTTCTTATCTCTCCTTCTATAGAGCTCAAATGTTAACTCTGCATTGCCAAGAAGAATGATTTAAAGCTACCCTTACCAATATTTCAGCAAAACATGTTGCATGTTCCTGTCTTTTCCTGATTAGAAATGCTTTGCTGTTAGCTAGCAGTGTTGCTCTAATTCTGACGTCTAAGAATATAAAAATGATACTATTTGTAAAGCGAGGTGTCATTTATTATGTTTGGAATAAGACGTTTTGGGGTGGGGAATAAAAACTTGTATATAAGTTGGATCCGTACACAGCAGAAATCAAGCTAAGCATAGGCTGGGAATGACTGTTCTGGGTGTTTCCTAAATTAATATTCTTCAAACACCTGAAGACAGAAAGACAGCTGATCAAGTATGTCAACGAGGAAAGATGACAGCCTACAGAAGTGAACTTCCGTGGAACAACAATGCGTTAATTGTTGATGAGATGTACGGAAAACTATAGTGGTCATAAAACTTTTACTGAGCAAATACTGAGTCCACAGTTTACTGAGTGGAATTGGTACTTCTGGTTCCCCGGTTTGCCTTTGTAGGTCTTTCCTGAGGATCAGGTTTCAGATGTGAATAAAAAGAGTCTTCTTATTAACCATCTTTGTGAGTTAAATCTGCCCTGGAGCTGTTGAATAAAAAGTGTTTTCCTTGTTCCAACTGGGTGTTTCTGGGTTTTATTCATCATATTTGCGAGTTAACCCTGCTCTGGAGCTCTTATTTGCTTTCACCTGCACCATCTCCACAAAGACATTTTAACACCTTGTGGGCAAAATGGATCTGAGATGCTTATGTTTAGGATCCATGGATTTTCACGGTCCCATTGTGGGACTTTCATTTGTAATACTTGTGTGAATGTCCTAGCAGTTATACATCTACCTCACCAACGTAAGAACAATTTTCACCGATCAAGGACATTCCTCTAAGAGGTCAGATTGCACCTTTGAATGAACTGCCTGAATGTCAGGGCCATGAGTGCACAAAGTAAGCCTTAACTGCTAATAATAAGGCCTGATCAACCTCACCTGAGACCTCCATCTACATGCCCTCCGCTCATTCATCCAGGAGCTCTCTTTCAACTCCGGCCTGAGCCTTCAGTCCCTGCCTGGGCTGCATCATAGCTGTGCCTGTCCCCAGCTCCATCTCCAGCTGCCCTGATTTAGTGACTGTTTTTCCCGGAGGGACTCCAGACTGACAAAGGTGGTAGCCTTATATCCTGTCCCCTGGACTGACACTGGACCTATGCCATAGCGTTGTCTCTTTGAGCCATCTCCTGCTGTTCTCTCCCAGATGGACTCCCTGGATCAGGCTCATCACCTTGACTTGTCTGAGACTGCTGGTGGGCCCTGCCACTATCACCATCCCACCCTGCTCAGGTCCTGTGGGACTGCGCCCTGCTCAGTGAGCTCCTGTGGTCACCCTCAGCACCCAGCTCACCTGCACTGTGGGGTAGCGCCATTCTTGCTGCTCCCTGACACTGAATATCGCGTACAAAGTTAGGAAAAAAGAAAAAAACCTCACCAATCCTATCTTTATGTGGGAATCTATACAGGAAATCATTAATTACACCATGTACCAAAAGGAGATGATAACTTCCGCTAAATTTTCCCAGAATGTTTCCTTCTCAGCATACAAACTCCCAGCCACCTCCAGACACATTGTCAGAAATTCGCCTCCCACAGAACAACAAACACCAAATGAACAAGATCACGACAAAGCAATCAACACAAGACCTTCCAATACCTCTGCCTTTACTCTGTAAAGAGCCTGTACTATTTTGCAACACGTCTCAGTTCCTGCTAACTCATCACTTCTATGGGAGTTACATGGCTGTCTTCCACAAGCCTATGACTTCTCTTTGTTCTGTGTATCTTAACTACTCTTTTCCTGCACATACGCAAGTTGAGCAACGTTTTATTACGCTGTTCCAAAATAAATTGCTTCCAGTCTGTTCTAAGCCTCACGTTCACTCGAGTTGTGCAAGACGTGAAGGACTTACATAATTAATATCTTCATTCTCTAAATATGTTAGTTTAATAAAAAATATTCTTTCTCCCTATACGATTTGCCTCTATAAGCAAACAGAGGCCCTTATACTTAGTAACATATGGATTACTAGTATTTCTAAGTTTTACTGGAGTTAGGCTAGCAGCAGATATTACTCCTACTGCCATCATAAAGAAAAGCTTTGGAAGATCATCTCAGAAAATTCACAGGAAAAAGACACATGTTGGTATTAGTCATGAGAACTGCAGAGGAAGCAATGCAGAACAAAGGCATAAGAAAATCACAGAAGTGTAACGCACGCACCTATTTTCACCGACTGAAAACTATGGGGCCTCAATAAGCTAGAATAAAAAAAAATATTTATTCAGCATTTTAGTTTACCACTCGCTTGCTGAAACTTACAGAGCAAATGCATGTAAAGGGATCATTCTGTGATAAGGGAAGGGAACTAGGTTTCACACAGTACCTGAGTACAGCTCCACAGCCTGCCCGTGTGCTCTCAGGCCAGTCACTTTCCCCCTCTGGCTCAGATGCGTCGCTTGACACGGAAACATCATTGTGCTGCAGCAAACATAAATGTAGTAATATGTATTGTGTTAAATACTCTACTGCGGCTTTGATGATGATCCTACAATTATCCACGTTAGAAGTATTTTTCTCTAACTTATTAGAAAGCAATTTGTAGCAGCACATAGTATTCTTTCCTTTGATAAGTAATTTTCTAGTTGTTTTCATTCTTAAGAACATATAAATAAATTTCCTTTGAAAAACACATTTCTAACACCAACTTTATGTTAGAAGTACACAAGAAAAATTTGAAAGAATTGAACATGGTTTTCACCTTTCACTTTTCCCTAATAGCTTTCTAGTTGATTTCACAATTAATGACGTATAAAACTTTTCTAAGTACATAGGGAAATTTCAGAACACCTTCACGGCATTAGCTCTGGTGACGTAACAGCATAAAACACAACCAGAGCCTGTACGATAATGAGCACCTGTATGATAATCAAACGGACTGTCAACAGTGCGACAGTCACAGCCCCCAGCATTATCGTACGAAGATGTGCACGGGGAGCTGCAAATGGAGAATACTGATAACCAGATATTATTCAGATCAATGTTATTAACAAAGAGGAAAAATCCTCACTGTTGAGACTCTGGTGGGAGATATTAAAATGGTATTCAGAAAATGGACTGGCTTACATTAATAACAGTGAGCGTTGTTTGGGGGCAGCACTCCTGGTGCTCGGCCCCCACAGAATCACAGAATCGTCTTGGTTGGAAAGGACCTTTAAGATCATCAAGTCCAACCATTAACCTACACTACCAAGTCAACCACTAAACAATATCCCTAAACAATGTCCCTAAGCACCACATCTACTCATCTTTTAAATACCTCCAGGGATGGTGACTCCACCACTTCCCTGGGCAGCCTGTTCCAATGCTTGACAACCCCTTCCGTGAAGCAATTTTTCCTGATATCCAATCTAAACCTCCCCTGGTGCAACTTGGGGCCGTTTCCTCTCATTCTATCACTTGTTACCTGGAAGAACAGACTAACACCCTCCTCACTACAACCTCCTTTTAGGTACTTGTAGACAGCAGTAAGGTTTCCCCTCAGCCTCCTTTTCTCCAGGCTAAACAACCCCAGTTCCCTCAGCCACTCCTCATAAGACTTGTTCTCCAGACCCTTCACCAGCTTCGTTGCCCTTCTTTGGACTCACTCCAGCACCTCAATGTCTTTCTTGTAGTGAGGGGCCCAAAACTGAACACAGTATTCGAGGTGCGGCCTCACCAGTGCCAAGTACAGGGGGACGATCCCTGCCCTAGTCCTACTGGTCACACTATTTCTAATAAAAGCCAGGATGCTGTTGGCCTTC
Source organism: Nyctibius grandis (assembly GCF_013368605.1). NCBI lineage: Eukaryota > Metazoa > Chordata > Aves > Nyctibiiformes > Nyctibiidae > Nyctibius > Nyctibius grandis. Next base: position 111,775,849 of record NC_090659.1, read on the forward strand.
TTGGCTACCTGGGCACACTGCTGGCTCATATTCAGCCAGCCATCGATCAACATCCCCAGGTCCTTTTCCACCAGGCAGCTTTCCAGCCACTCTTCCCCAAGCCTGTAGCGTTGCATGGGATTGTTGTGACCCAAGTGCAGGACTCGACACTTGGCCTTGTTGAACCTCATACAGTTGGCCTTGGCCCATCAATCCAGCCCGTCCAGATCCCTCTGCTGAGCCTTCCTACCCTCCAGCAGATCAACACTCCTGCCCAACTTAGTGTCACCTGCTAACTTACTGAAGGTGCCCTCGATCGCGTTGTCCAGATCATCGATAAAGATATTAAAGAGAACTGGCACCAACACTGAGTCCTGGGGAACACCACTTGTGACCAGCCACCAACTGGATTTAACTCCATTCACCACGAGCCTTTGGGCCCAGCCATCCAGCCGTTTTTTTACCCACCGAAGTGTACGCCCATCCAAGCCATGAGCAGCCAGTTTCTCCAGGAGAATGCTGTGGGAGACAGTGTCAAAGGCTTTACTAAACTCCAGGTACACAATGTCCACAGCCTTTCCCTCATCCAGTAAGCGGGTCACCTTGTCATAGAAGGAGATCAGGTTAGTCAAGCAGGACCTGCCTTTCATAAACCCATGCTGGCTGGGCCTGATCGCCTGGTTGTCCTGTACGTTTTCCCGGGTGCTCACGGACCCACCAGAGCGCTGCTCGGGTATCACCTCCGTGCGCACGCTGTGAAGGACGCACTTCTCTCCCCTTGCCGGTCTCTCCTGACCGGTACCGCAACACGCGGCCGCCCGGCCTGCTGTAAAACGGAGGGAGGGAGAGACGGGTCCCCGGCGGGACACCCCCCTCGGAGAAGGGGGCTGAGGGCGCCCCGCGCCGCCGGCCCCGACCGCGCTGCGGGGGCCGCGCCCCCGAAGGAGGCTGTGGGTCACGGCTGCCGCCTCACGCGCCCGGCGGTTGGGACGAGCGGCGACCGCCTCACGCGCGCGACGCGCGCGACGCCCCCGCCGCCCGGCCCGGCCCTCCGCCCCTGGCGGCCCCGCCCTGCCGCGCCGCGCCGGCCCGCGCAGCAGCGCGTGGTGTGCTGCGGCGGCTCCCGTGGCGGCCATGCGGCTCTTCACCGGCGCTGCCTGCGCGCTGCAGGCGGCAGCGCTGCTGCTGCTCGCCCTTGGCTCCCGTGAGTAGCGGCTGCGAGGGGGGGAACGGGCGGGCGTGACGGGCATGGCGGGCGGCGGCGCTGCTGCTGCTCCTCTCCGCCGGCCTGGAGGCGGCAGCCGCGGTGCGAGCTGCCCCCGCGACCCCGTGTCGTCCCCGCTGCCGCCTGGCTGCTGCGACAGCCTCCGCCGGGCGGACCCGGGCCTGGCCGTGCCGCTGGTGGCCGGGAGCGGGGCTGCGGGCTGCGCCCTCGCTGCCCCGCCGAGCGCCCTTCGCCCGGGTGTCCGGCTGCCGGGCGGTGCGGTGCTTTGCTGGTTATTTTCTTTCCGTCTTCTCAAACAAGAGCTGAGGTTACACCGTGCACATGGTCCGTCTCTCTAGAGCGGACCCGTAATAGAAACGGGGTGAGACGCTTAATGTTCAGGATGTTTTTGAAGTAGAAACAACATTTAAAAAAAAAAAAAAAACAGAACAAGGAGCTTTTTGGATTTTGGGGTTGTGTGTGAATGTTTGCACACAACAGGGGTGCACAAACACGCCCCGCTGCCGGCTCTGCTCACCCCGAAGTTCACCCGTGGCTCCTCACTTCCATCTACCTGCAGGAGACGGGGAGGAGGCGTGAGGCACAGCAGGAGATGTGCCCCAAACGCTGCCCGTGTCCCAGGGCACAGGACAGGGACCTTCCTTCCCGTGGCAGGTGCCCGGAGGAGCAGGGCAAGCCACGGTGCCCCAGACAGGGCTAGACTGGAGGGAAACGCTTTCCTTACCCTTCTTGATGCTGTTTTCTGAGACATGCTGTAATTGTGGCGAGTGGCTTTTAATAGCTTTGGGGTCATCATGCCTTTGCTGTTGGGGCAGATGGTGTGTTTTGTCGCGTTTCTGGCAGGCACTTGCAGCAGTGCCTCTTTTTAATGACCGATTCTAGTAAATACACAGCGTCCTGTTTTCTTGGGCTTTAACTGAGGTGGTGGAAGACCAGATTCAGGGGATAATCGTTGACATGCACTCGAATAAAATGAGACATACAAAAGTCTGAGGTGCCAGAGTTGCTTTTTCAGAAGACTGAAATGCCCCATACAGTGCCCCACAGTTTTCCAAAGTAAGGATGCCAACAGATAGGTACCAAAATTAACCTGCCATAGATAACGTTGAGGAATATCAATCAGTCCAGCAGTGTTAACGTGCCGTTGTTTAATCTGGTGAAGCTATAATATAAACTGATACAAAAAAAGTACAATGAGAAATGTAAACAGCTTTATAATTGCTCTTCCAAAAAAAGCAAGCTTTATTTTGAAGAAGTTTACTGGTGACCTGTTTACTGCTCTGCTAAGGTATTATGGCCTCCATTTTACAACAGACTGCCATTTCATTTGGTTTAAGATTGGCCTGATCTGTTTTTTTATCGTGTTGCTTCCTGTGGGCATATGCTGGTTTAACTCTGTGTACAGTTAGTGCTGTCTCCTGGGGCAGGGATGCTCTCGTCTAACTTTTGACAGTCAAATGTAGTCCTTCCTCTATATGTGAATTTGTTGTCTAGACTCTATTTATAATATGTTGACAGAAGTTGTGCCCTTTTAAGGCTCAGTCTAACATATCTATTGAAGTATCTTTTTTTCCTGCCTGGTTACTCAGAAACTTCCAGAAACTGCTGCTGAGATTTGTGTTGGTTTCAGCAAAAGTTAGTGCGCCATTGATGAACACTACAAGAGAAAGTGTGAAACCCATCAAATGCTATGATTTGCAAAAAGTGAAAGTGACAGTAGATTTGTCCTCGCTCCAGTTAAGATTTTTGGGCAGGCTGGCTGGTTATTTCAATATAATGCTGTTCTTTGATGGAAAGTTTATTTCTATGTGTTGGTCAAGTCAGTGGAAGAAATATCACCAAAATGGTTTAGGAAAAATCCTTCCCACTATTATGTAAAATCCATCTGGCTTCCTGATATCGGAGCAAGTAAGGAGAATCCATGCTCCCTGGCAGGAAGGTGCCCCCACCCCTTTCCTGCTGTGTTCAGAGCAGATAGCAACATCTTCCCAGAGCTTACCTGTGTACAGAACTACTCACACTAAAAAAATCCAGGCAGCAGCAGCAGTAGCCTCCAGACCTGAAAACAGGCATGGCATTTTGATTTCAGTGTATCTCCTTACTTCTCTTAGATTCTTGGATGAAGGCAAAAGGTGTAGTATTTTTTCAGTCTCAAATTGACCAGGGTTGAGAATCTGTTATGTGAGTCCGTGTTATTTCCTTAAGCATCTTTGTAACAATGTTTACACTTTTCTTAGCAAGACTGTGAGGTAGTTTTCACAATGTTAATGCATGAGGACCTGTCCAAAAAGTTGCTGAGATAATCCTGCCTGACCTCTCTTAGGATGAAGCAATAACCTTAATAGCTCAAAAATGCCACTTCAAAAATAGATATCAAAAGACCTTGTTGACTCAAAGGGAAAAGAAATGTAGTTTCTAGATAGCAAAGTTTTGAATTTACAGTCTATCAAAATTGCCTGGCAAATGTTCCAATAGATTTAGGATCAGGGGACTGTTTTTGTTTTAGTCTGCAGAATTTGAGTTTAATCCATTTCAACTGAGAAAAACGAGTATCCTGATGGTGGAGACTATCTAGGGGATGGTTATATTCATGTTGCTGCTCTAACATTCCTGCTTAACCATTCCAGCGCCTCAACTTTTACTCATTTGATTGCTTAGAGGTTACTGTGCATCTTTCTGATGGACTGTACCTTATCGGTCTTCTGTACTTTTTGGGTTTTTTTAAACCAACAAAAGCAGAATGGCTTGGGCGTAAAACTCGCCTGCTTACCTGCTATGCATCAAACTTGAGCAGATGCCCAGACAGAATTTTATATATGATTTTTGAAATGTCCCCAAAATGAATATGTAAAATTGTGCTTAGTAAAAACATGAGTTTATACACCAACAACTTTCTGCAGCATGAGGTTTAGTTTAGGTAGACTAGACATAAAGCCTGCAAGTCCTTAGAAATGCGTTTTTCTTAAATGTGAATGTGGGAGTGGGAAATTGACCTTTGTCGCATGCGAGGGACTCAATGATTAGCACCCTTAATTAGTGTATGGTTCTTCTACCAGGCTTCATCTACAGAGAACAGTAATTTGGTACATGCCTGAGCAGGAGACTACAGATTCCTAACCTAAAGGTTCATGGGTGTTATCCACTGGGCTGATTTTTGCAGGATCTGGCAAAATCAAGTCTATTTAAAATCTTGTCCTGTTCATTTTCAACAAGGATCAGAGCTATCCCTGTAACTTACTCTGCATCTATCTATGTCTGCATGCCACTTCTGGAAGCCCAGTTCCAGCTGTAAAGCTGGAAGAAGTGGCCTGCTTTTGCTCTTTTGAAAGTTTGCTTACCCAAATTGTCTCCAGCTCACGACTTCTTACGCGCTAGAGCAGCAAAGCCACGCGAGGCCCTGGAAGCGCTCGGCGTACCAACCCGCGCCGGAGCATTTCGCAGGAAGCACGCTTGCCTTCACACGCACCCCGGCCAGCCACAAGCAGTTTCGTTTTTAGCTGCATCTGCGCCTGACCTTGAACAGAGGAAAACATAGAGTTGTGCAACAAAAATGTTGTCAATCCCCTTTCCATGTCGTTTTCCAGTATTTCGTGCTTCGGTGCATTGTTTTAAGTTGAGTATTTCCTTGGTTCGGTTCTGTTTCATCATGAAAAATGAACACAGAGATCCTTTCCCCACCCGGATCACGGTGGGAGCAAGGATCAGCACAGAGTTTTTCTGCTTATGATTTGTCGGCCCAATATTGCAGCTAATCCTGTGGCCCAAGGAGCTTTTCCTCTGCTCGTGCGCAGGACCTTCCATGCTGCAGCTGGCTGCCGGCTTTCTCCCCCCTTCCTTCCTGTGCTGCCTGCGCCTGTACACCTGGGTCAGGGCAGGCTTCTAACCCCTGCCCTCTGCTCCCTGCAGAAGGCTGGAAACCCTCACTGTTAGCTTTGGGCTGGCTGCACGGTGCAGTCTGTGTTCTCAAATGACAGTCTCCAGCTGTTGTCGGAGCCATCACTGTGTAAAAGAGCGCGCTGCTTTTCCCTTTGCCTTAACCTGGGGAGTCCTTCCCGCCTCCCTGGCTGAAGTCTTCTGCTGTCCCTGCAGTGATACACGTGTCTTCGAATCCAAAACCACAGTCTGAGGACAGAGAACAGGTTGGGAATAGTGTAATTTCAAGATTTTTCTTTTTCTCATCTGTCCCATTCACTGCCACGTGTTCTGATGTGGCATATGCTTATACAGAATGATGATGGTTGGGGTTGGAAGGGACCTCTGGAGATCATGTAGTCCAACCCCCTGCGAAAGCAGGTTCCCCTAGAGCAGGTTGCACAGGGTTGCATCCAGGCGGGTTTTAAATATCTCCAGAGAAGGAGACTCCACAACCTCCCTGGGCAGCCTGTTCCAGCGCTCTGTCACCCTCAAAGTAACGAAGTTTTTCCTCATATTCAGATGGAACTTCCCGTGTTTCAGTTTGTTCACATTGCCCCTTGTCCTGTCACTGGGCACCACTGAGAAGAGTCTGGCCCCATCCTCTTGACACCCACCCCTAAGGTATTTCTAAGCATTGATAAGATCCCCCCTCAGTCTTCTCTTCTCCAGGCTCAACGGACCCAGCTCCCTTAGCCTCTCCTGATAAGAGAGATGCTCCAGTCCTCTGATCATCTTTGTAGCCCTCTGCTGGACTCTCTCCAGTAGTTCCTTGTCTTTCTTGAACTGGGGGGCCCAGAACTGGACACAGTACCCCATGTTAAGATGTATTTGTATTCTTGAGCAATTGCTTGTGATCCAAATTAAGAAACTTATCAATGTTTGGGGTTTTTTTGAGGAGGGGAAAAAAAAAGTTGTATCTTTTAAGCTGGATGAGGTCTTTGACATCTTTCAAGGTGTGCAGTCCAAGCTGATCTGCACTAGGACTAATACAGTCCTGTCTTCCCTTCCACCTCTGGTTCCTGCACCTTTCTTTCATCTAATCCTGCAGGAGCCCATTCTGCTGGTTGAGGCAGCAAAAAATATTGTGTGCTGTTTGGGAGGGAGTAATGTCAGTTTTCTGTTGGCTTAGCTTCCTCGATCAGATTGTTGTTAAATGTGGGGGAACTAGCTCTGATGTAGACCATTTTCTGCAGGATTTGGGTCCTTCCTGGGGAAGCTTAGCTTAACTGGGTCCCATCCTCCTTTGTTTGTTTGTTTTCCCTAAGGTCCCTAATTAAACAGTCTGATATATCTTGCAGTGCTGCCCTCAATCTTGATAATGCAGTGGTGAGATACAATGAGTGGTTTGCCATTTGTATTTGCAAACTTTACCATTCTGAGATCTTCACTTAAGGTTTTGTAACTACTAAGAAAATACCCTATTTCTGTGATACTTAGTGCAGGCTGTTTGCTTGCCTTTAGCAGAATATTGTTATAAGTGATCAAAACTAAACTCTGCTTGGCAAAGTCAGACTCCACAACTGATCCTCTTGCATGCATGTGAATGCCAGGCTTTTCATTCTGTGTGGTTTATCTTTAAATTTTACCACTTTTGTAGACCAAGCCTGAGGACAAAGTAATCAGGCCTCAATTAGTCTCTAGGGTATGATGATATTTCACCAGAGGTGTGATCCTTCTCTGTCTCACTCCCCACCTGCCAAATGCTCAGTGGATGCATTAGCAGGCTGTTAGTCCCAAACTGAGCAATGCAGCTTCAGTGGATCTTATTGTCTTACTATGCTGTCCATGTAGGGGCACAGCAAGCACTCATGTTCCTGCCAAAGGCCTTGCAGGCTTTATAGGAAACTATTTACGTGAGAAGTTACTTTCCTTCTGCTACGGGTGATGCAGGCCATGTGTTAGTACTGGAGGAAGGTGCCTGATTTTCTACCTCTTACTTCTTTCAGTCTCCTTTCATTTTAAGGAAGAAGAGAACTTGAGATGGTGATGATGGGGAAGATAAAACTGAGGGTGGGACGGAGTTCCAGTTCGTTTGGTGGTTGGGTAGTGCAAACATTGTTTTTAATGTGCTAAGAGCAGGCTGTGTGGTACCATGCTTTTGTATCGTCATTATACCTAATTCCCGTCCATGGTAGTTTAGTCATTTATATGCCCAAAGCAAGTGACAGATGTTGTACTAACTTTTTTTTTTGCTTCTTAGTAATAAAACACCTAGAACGATCTTACTCTTCTTGTTTTTTATGTAGGAAGTGAAGAGACAAATAACTCCAACAGTACTATACCCTTTGCTACGATTCCAGTCCTTAAGTTGCAAGGTAATACTCTTGGCATTTCTGCTGCTCTTCCTCAGTAGCATTGAGAAAAACAATATCTATTATCGTATGGCTTAAACTGTCCTGTAATAGTTTGCCCTTTATTTTATTTTATTGAATTTTGGACAGCTGTAGGGCAGGAGGGGGGTACTCCAATTGTTGCATCTATTCTAGGACAACTAAAGATATTTAAGAGGAACTGATGAGCAGTAGAACACAACTCAATCCTCATATCCTTAGGTACCCCAGAGCAATAGAGAGGGGAGAAATAACATGGGAAAATTTTATGTATAGAACTAGAAATACGTGCCAACATCCATTTACAGTTAAAAAGAGAACCAGCAGCTCAAGAAGTCTGCTAGGCTAGACTTTGGTGCTCTTCAGAAAAAGGCAAGGCACCTTTTCATTTGATCTTTGACATCAAAATGGATTCTAGGTCCACCGTGCTTGAGCTCATTGCTAAAGTACATGTTTATTTCATAGTGTCACCTCATTTTGACTGCGTTAAGCTGTACACCTTTAAGCACATGCCATGCAAAAGGCATATTCCTTGAGTCATTTTTATCCTGTACTACTTCACTCATCTCATTTGATGTTGGCCAACAAGTGGGATGTATAGCCAATACTCTGCTCATTGACTCACTCTGTCTTGTGTTAATTGCATCACTGACTCACACCCAAATACCATGCAGTGCACGTGGCTTCTTTTCACCTGTATGAGCATGCAGTCCACATCCAGATGTGTTCCTAGGGTTGCAGAAGTAAGCACTCAGAACTTGGGGGAAACCCAAAGGTGTGTTCTGGTTACAGTATTGGGCCAGTGTGGGAAAGGTTTAGCCCCAGGCATATCCATGGCTTATGCTGGTACATAACCCAACATATCCAAGAAAGAATGTGTTTGTCATTGTACGATCATAGACTATTTCTCAAAGGCAATTAAATCTGCAACTTAATATCCCAGGTATGTCAGTATAAGGGTTGTGTGTGCAGTACTCAGTGGTGGGGCTAGTTGGCTATGATTATACCATAGAAAAGGCAATGTCAATTCCCTCTGTAATTCCCCCTGCACACCTTTTCGTAGGTGATATGAAGATGTAAATTTGTTCCATTTGTTCTTAAACCTGAGATTGCTCATAACAGCAATTGCAAAGAGGGTTGACGAAACTGTTTTAGACTAGACTTTTCCAGTGGTAAGAACAGCAGATCGGTTCAAAGGAAATACACATGCTGCTTGAATTCTGGTAGCTGTGTTGCTGTTCTTGTCATTTCTGAGGTTATGCACTTTGTTTTCCAGCCATGCTGAAAAGCAGTAGAGCTGCTGCAAGGTGCATAGCACTAGCAATGTGGGAAGATGCTGTAAAAGATCAGTTACATCAGAGAAAAGATTATTCATAGAATGGGTGTAGACTACAGTGCAGAATGAAGGGAGGGAAGTATGGGCAGTGATGCTTCCAGGAACGGGAGTTATCGAACAGCCCAGTAGATCTTTGCCAGGAGGAAGAGACCGTTAACCTGTAAGAAACAGTGAAGAGGGATGCAGCAATGAGGACAGAAGTGAGAGTGGGAGGGTACCTGAGAACCTAGAAGTAACATGAGTAGAAAGGGGGGGAAAAAAGAGAACTGGAAAAGTAGAAGTGAAAAAAAGGAGGGAAGGACAAAACTATTACGAATGAGACATGGTTTATATTTTAAGTCTTTGGAAACAGGTACGTTCTTAGGACCTTTTTTGTGTAGAGAGGGCATAAGCCCACAGAAAGATGTTTCATAGGGTATTGGTCTGTCCCTACTTGACACGACTACAGTAATGTTCCTAGCATGAGCTCAGTTTGTAACAGAGATGCAGCAAAATGAAAGAAAAGATTGAGGGACAGGAAATGGAGCTAAAATAGAGGAATAAAAACTAGAAAAAAAAAAAACCACAGTGTTTAAGTAGGTTAAGAAAGTCACTGACAGTATGGCTGATACAGCAGCTGGAATAGAGCATGACATAGAAGTGGAAGAGAGCAAAACGAGGAGATGTAAAGAATTCAGATGCAGTCCATTTGGGCACTGCTGTGCATACAGTGTAATTATGTTGTTGCTGCACTGAGATCTGGAAGCATTTTGCAGAGGGATAAAACCATCTGCTTTGGGATGGAGTACTTTCTGCTCTATTCCCACTTGTACCCTGCAAACGTAGATACCCTGAGGAGAGTATTGTGTTGTGGGTACTTTAATTACAGTATGTTAAAATGAAAATTAATAATATTTTTCTTGTTTTCTTTTTTCCTTGAAGATAATAGCAGTTCATCAAATCTTACTGTTATATCATCCACGAAATCTACAGCAACATCTACAGTAGGTACGTATCTGTTCATTTGTCCATTACTGCGAACCTAGAAGCTAGTTCCAAACCTACCCCAGCTCGTACCAAATTCTAAAGAAACATCCATCAAAAGTGTGTATTTGAGAGAGGCATTATCATTTTAGGGCTGGGAGGCAACATATAAAACAACTCTGAAATGAAGCTATACTGGTTTTCAAGTTTAGGCAGCATGCTTCATCAGTAGAAGCAATGACATTTGCAGTGCCATTGTAAAAGAGGAATCAAAATAAAACTTCAAGAAAGAATTGAAAGAAGTTGGTCTTTTTAATGTTCATTCTTTATCTCTAAGCAAACTTCTTCCATTTTCATGGAGTAAAGACGAACAGGTTGTTGTGCAAACAGTGCATATCTGTTTAACGTTATTTTACGGTAGATAGATTTAGGGTATAATGAAGTTCTGGGAGCCTGAGTTTCAAGAGTAAGACTCCATTTCCTTTTATGTAAGACTCATGGCAGCTTATACCATAGAAAATAGTCCTTATAGAGCTCATGGCACAAAACAGTGGAGTTCAAGCGAGACACGAGTGGCAGATCTGGGACAGTCTGTCAGGGGTACTTTTGGATTGTTCTAGCACTACTATCTTTCCTTCACAACTTGGCAAAAGAACTGTAGGTAAGAATGATTTCCCAAGGCAGCGGTGTTGCAGTCATGATACTCGCAACGTAAGTAACGTGTTTACAAAACACATCTTTGTAGAAAGAAGAAATAGGTGTATTAGATCAACTAGTAGAGTTTGAAAGCAGATATTTAACCTGGGACACAAACAGACAGTTCATCCATTTCGATGATTTTCTGGAAGAACTTGCACAGGCATATTTCACCACATCAGTAAAGAGTGGACAAGAATTAACGTCATGCAGTTGTTCAGTCTGTGATGCACAGATAAGAAAGGTTGTGTCTGAGAGAAGAGAAGAAAAGCTAGTTCCATGCATGAACTGGGTCCCCTTTGTGCTAAGAGCCATGTGAAAGCAGGGCGGAAATACTGTGCCTACCCTAAGGTACTTTGTGTATCTGTGGAGTTTTATGCTGATCATAAGGTCCTAACTCTGTCATTCTATTTCCAGTACAGCTCTTTCTTCGTGTCTCTGTAGTCTGCAGATAACCTCTGAGCTACCACGCTCAGAAGTTGCTTGTTATGCATTTAAGAATAAAATACTTACCAAAAAAAAAAAATAAACCTCTGCAAAGACCTTTTGATAGCACGGAAGTGGTGCAGTTTCTCATTCCATTGCCTGCAGTGTACCAGTTTAAGCATGTCTGTCTTGGAAAGTGGAGAGATTTTTGTAATCCCCTTGTTGCCTTGGGGCCTTCCCCATGTGTGAAGCCATTTTTAACCACAGGTGTTTCACCCATCCTGTGTTCCAGCCCTTCCGCCCACCACTCCAACACTGACTATGGGTGTCTTGCAGACGTCTGAGCTTTACTATGTCTAGATAATAATAGTAAAAAGAGGCCTAAGCCCTGTACTGTTAGGCACAGTACAGACCTAACAGATAGCTATGCCTTGCTTCACACAGTTCATGATTCACATCCTTCACTCTTTTTTTTTTTTTTTTTGTAAGAAACTTCATAGATTTTAAGACAATGTGCATCCATTTTGATTATCTGTCTTGACCTCTTCAGAGTAAAGACTACTGGATGTATGTACTTAATTTTGCTTAAAGTCGTTGCCTTTTTTTTTTTTTGAAGCTTTTCGTGGCAGAAGCAAAAGTCTGCTTCATTCAGTCATTTTCATGCAAAGGAGAGTATTTATTTATTTTAGGAAGAGCATTCAATAGTAATTATTTTGTGTGTTAGTACAGAGCTTATGCAATTTGAGTTGTGTTCGTTCTTGTTGAGTTAGAACACTAAGGGCGTAGTGCATGCTGCTAAGAATTCTTATCTTTATGCTATATTTATACTTTGATGAATATAGCATAGCTATTTAATGTTTAAACACAGGTAGCGTACAAAGTAAAATAGTTGTCTCTTTTAAAAATAAAGCGTCATAAACCTGAACTATACTGCTGGCATGCATCCTTTATAAACAATAAAAATTAACTCTGTCAGTCTGGGTTTGTTTAGCTTGATGTACGATGAAGCCCAGCTGGTTTTTTGGGGGAAAAGTAATTAGGGAAATAAGAGATAAAAGGACAGATGTTGCTAGCAAATGTTCTTTCATCTTAACTCCATTGGTAAAATAGTACGGGTAAGATTTTTCTAAGACACAGAAGAACAGATTGGTGCCCAATTCATGTCAGCTTCCCAAATTCTCCAGCTGCCTCAGATAGCCTCCCACGGATGTTTTGAAATGACTGATGCTAAATATATCATGAAAGATAAGTCTTAAGAGATTAACCAGGTTCTACTCTTAATATGAACGTTACATCACCAAGTGCTGTAATCTTGATTAAAGTAAGAAAAAAGGATCACTAGTAGGAAGGGGGCGGGGAGGGGGAAGTAACATGCAAATTTGCTGAAATCCCTCATGATAACTGCCTGGATATTTTTTGTGCTGACTCAGGTTTCCTGTAGGGTAATTTAATGCCAATGGAATAAGTACCATCTTTGTGTAACATCATTTAGTATTATTACACATTGAACCATTAGCCATTGTATTGCTCAGAAACACAATCCAGTTTGATGCTCAGAAGTCATGGCTCAAAAAAACCCCAGAAAACTGACTAGTTGACACTTGCATTCAGATTTGTCTTTCTTTCTTTTTGGTATCTTATGTTAGGAATGCCGTTACCAGGTGTGGTTTCATGTCATATAACTGTAGGTGGTTTCCATATAGACATTTCCTTGCTTATTTCCTACAACGAGGAACCAGTTAATATTCATAGATCTTTGTGCCTTTGGGGACTTTACCTGTCAGTATTAAAATGTGCCCTGAATTTTATCTGATGTATTTTACACATGCTTCATAGAGGAACTGAATTTCCTAATTGTAACAAGGTAAGCACATGAGTATAGTACTCCAACTGTTCCATCTTAATGAATGCTCATTTCAAAGTGTTTCCTAGGGTTATGGCAAAATACAAGGATAACATCAAAGAACAGGGAAATAAGTAACATTTACCATGGGGACTGTATTGGGCTGTTTCAGTAGTTTTAATGATAAATGTCTCAGAAAAGTGTTGTGTAGGCCAGTTGCTTTCTGAATGCTTACATTGTCATATTATTTGGGTTTTTTTAAGTTTCTGGTGTTCACATCTGTACTAGGAGCAGCAGTACTTAAGTCTTAGCAAAGATCATTCTGTCTAGCTACTTGCATTTTAAACCACACTTAGAAAAAGATCATTCTATAGAAGCATTTTAGATGCTGTAAAAAAAAGAATCAGAAATTGAATATCAAGTTCCCTGTGGAATTGAGATGAAACTACTTATTCTTCAGTTGTTATAGTTTTAGACAATTTCAAGAAAACATGGGTATAGTTAGACATTTGAATGTCCATAATGAAAAGCTTTTGTGGTGTTTAAAATTAACCCAGCTTGTGTGAGGTTATGGAAATAATACTGAAGTAGACAGCTGCAAAGGGAGCTTTTTCTCCCTAAAATTCCTTCATAGATAAAAGCTATTTGCCTCATATTGTCTGCTTAGAGAAATGTTAGTTGCATAACAGGCTCGTGTTTCTTGTTAGTTCCTTCTTAGAAAAATAAGTCATTATTCTTAAGGTCATTCTAGCTGGCTGCCTTCTGCTCAGGTTCTAAGGATTTTGCTGTAAATATCAGTCTCTATTATTCCTGAGTTTTGCTTCATGGTAATTTTATTCTGAACAGTTCATTACTGCTTTCTGAGGAGGGAAGTAAAAGTTAAAAGACATTAGGTGTCACTTAAACTTGTAAAACAGCATTCCAGTCTTTGTTTTAACTTTGGCAAGACAGCTTGCTACTAAATAAATGATACAAGCCAGCACATTTACTTCAGTTGGACTTTTATCACGTGTGAAAAATCTTTTGAAGCTGAAGTTTAACATACATACAGAATTCTCTCTGGTAAGTTTAATGTACATGCAGCCTTAGTAAAGCCAGTGTTTAATTCAAAAGTAAATTAAAGATGAAATCATTACTAAAATGGGGGGTGGGGGGGGTGTAAGCGCGTGTGCATTTTCATGCAAAATCCATTCTTATCACAAAAGCTTAGTTATCTGGAAAGTTAGGCGCTTCAAATGGAAAGTTACTCTTGATCCAGAATTTTATCACGTTTTAAAATACTGTAAGCTAGGTGTGATTCTATGGAATTGGATAGTGTTATCCAAAAAAATTTGACCCTTCTAAAAGTTATCAAGTATTATCCAGGTTTTCTTTACAGCCTTTCCTTAAAACTATTCCTGACCATGAGCCCCAGAAATCAGAAGCTGGGTTTTTCCAAAGGCAGTGCATAGGGGAAGAGTCTGTATGCAAGCCTGGATATCCACGCAGTGGCATTTTCATTGTTACTCTGTCATTCTATTTAGACATGATAAATGCTATCCTATTTAATGAGTATACAGTTTATTATTTTTATGTATTTTTCTGTGTGATATCACAAATAAAAATTTCCCAGGTGTGTCCACCAGTACTACTCATCTGACCAGTACCAGTCAGCCCAACACCACCACTATGCCTGTCAGTGTGACGACTCAGCCCACCAAAACCAGCCAGACAGCAAGATCCACCACAGCTTCATTGGTCACATCGTCACAATTCAATATTACAGTGGTGACCGCTTCCAAGATTTCTTTCACTTCTGTAACAGGTGAGTTCACGCTTCAAGAAGTTCATAAAGGCTTGTATACATGTTGATGTCTTGTACAATTGTAGAATTGTTAGTGTTACAGTAGTATAACGAAGAAAGAAGGTACTTGCATGCTGAAAAATGAAAGTGGTGGGGTTTTTTTAATTCAGTTGGCTATAATAATGTTGTTCTGAGCACTCCACTTACTAAATAAGGTTTCACTTAACCTGAGAGACTTGACAAGACTTTGAGGAAAAAAAAAAAATGCGAGTGGTCTGAACCAGCAGCCACCAGCAAGGAGATTAGCAGAAAGCCTGGCTTTTCAATACAACTTCTGTATTTGTTCAGCTCTCCCTTCTACAGCTTACTTGAACTCATCTCTAATACTTCCTTTTTCACAGCTGACCTGTGCCTCAAAATATGTCTGCTGGCTTAGCAGAAAGGCTGAGCTTTGTTAGTCACATTTGTAGCAATGTAATTAATTTTATCCCTAATGGAGGATAGAGTATGACTGTGAATGAGTCACACTTCATGTAAAAGTTGTCAAATACAGTTTGACAGTACCCTTTAAAACAAAAGCTGCAAGCGTTGAATTCAGTATTTCCTTGCAGTTAGCTGCTTGTTTGCACCACTGCATGCTTACACTTCTAAACAGGTCAGGGTTGCCCACGTGTCAGTGAAGTGTTACTGGGTAGGTGGAGCTGTCATCAGCAGAACTTCTAGTTGGCAACGTAATGCTCCCTGTGGTAAATAGAGATGGGCACAGACTGGGTCTTTTTGTGGGACTTTGTAGCAGATAACACCAGTTTTCACACAGAAACTGCTATGGCTTATCTGAGGTCATGTTGTCTATTTATGTCAATATTTGCGTTGGGCTGAAGAGCTGATCTCACTTGGAGAGTGAGGGTACAATTCCATGACACAAGGTAAAGCAATCCAACAGCTCATCGCTACCAAAACTCTTTTACCCCGTAACTATAGTGACTGACTTGGTGGTTGTTGGACCCCTCTGCAGGCTGACTCAGTATGCTCATCTGACTGAAAGCAACTTCATTTTCTGCTTGGGTTAATTTCAGGCCAGCTTAGTGAGTTAAATTGGCTCATGGAGGGTATGAAAAACACTAGAACTGGCCTAAGAAGGGCAGGAGATGCATGTGTGGATGGAGGAGAGAGCAGGGGGGACAAAGGCAGGGGAAAGAGGGAGGTGGAGAGGAGAAGGGGAAATCAGTCTTTCAGAGACAGCAAGCAGTTGGATCAGCTTCTGTGTTACCAGAATCTGGCACTTAGAGCTTTAGGTTTCAGTGTGCTTGGCTGGTATCTTCCCAGTTGATCTATGTTAAATTTGTCTAGTTGGGTCTTCAGATGATATGTCAGTGGGGAGGGTAGGATATAGAGGAGTCCCTTGAAAAACAACTTTGCAAGCTCTGTAAAAAGTGTTTCTTGTTTTTCTTCTTTTCAGCCGCATCAAAATCTGAGGCTGTTGTAGCCAGAACCTCCAGATTTGATGTGGGCAGTTTTGTAGGTGGCATTGTGCTGACACTTGGAGTCCTAGTTATTCTCTACATCGGATGCAAAACCTATCACTCTAGAAGAGGCATTCAGTACAGAACCATGTAAGTTCCCAAGGGATTGTACCTTGTCAATTTATTACTTTCTTGAGGGGAACAAGGACAAACAAAACAAGGAGAATGAACTCTAATACATACATTTGTTTAATGTACCTTATATTAATATCATTAAGAGATTTAACTGTGATATTTTGTCTTTCACCACTTCAGCTATTCCTCACTATTATTATGCCTCCCTCCTGAGTGGGTTTTTTCTCTGATCTATTATATAAAATCATTTTGGTTTTTAAGGATCCTTGTCCTTTAGCTATTCCACGAATAGCTAACGTTTCCTTGAAAACAATTCCTTGAAATGTTTGCTGCGATTTGCAAGACACTGGTTCTTCCTGACACTTTCTCCTAGACTCTATTTGTCTATTCACTCTTCGGTGTTTTCCTCCCCCTTGCCATTAATTTTTTTTGTAGTAGCTCTATTTTCTGTTACCTATATGACATCTTCTTGGAACATCTTGTTGTTACTATCTCTCTTTTTTGTATCACAATTTGTGTACCTTCAAGTCTAGTTTGAGCAGCCAGTTTTAAAGCCAGATATCTAATATTCCACAGTCTTAAGCCACCACTGTTGAACTAATTCATTTATTTATTGTCACAGAAAACATCCAAAGGCAATATAGCTATTCACATTTTTAAAAGCACAGTATTTGATTGCTGTCAATATATAAACTCAAAACTTTTGCCCCACCTTGCAATATAGGCAGGCCAACTGGCTGATTTCTAGTATTTAGTTCTCTGTGTTATCTTGTTCTCAACTCCAGGAACCTGTCCATAAAATTGTATGCGCTGAACCTGCTTTAAATACTTTTCACAACTTCATGAAATGAGAAGTAGAATTCATTTAACCAAATACAGCCATCTGCATCTGAACTCGTCATTTCATATTGTTCATATTAGCCTAAAGTAGGGTAAATCTGTCAGATGAATCAGCCTATTCATGTGTGTTTGTATTCACTTACTGTGAGGGCAGCTAAGAGTCTTAGATAAAGAAGTCTGTGGTATGGATATTGAAAGGTGTAGGCTGGATCCTGCCTGAAGTCACTTGTTTACTCTGTGTATACCAGTGACTTCCAGCCTTCTTTGAGCTGCAGGCTGCTGATATTTTCACTGTGGAGTGTAGGTGCTGAACAGCAAATCCAAGCCTATTGAGAGTAAGCTTGCTTTTCTTAGTTACCTTTTCAAGACCCTTTAGAAGTTGTCTGTGGGCTTCAGACAGTCTGTCAGTTGAAAAACACTGATTTAAACAGATTCTCTGCCACCAACTTCTTCCAGGCAACTGGGCTCTCTCCTTTGTGATATGAGATTGGGGACAGGCAGTAGTAGGTCCAGTCTTGTCTTGGGTATGGTTCTTTGTGGAGGTACTCTTTTCCTCTCCTTTGCAGCATTCATTTCTGAGAGCACAGTACCAGTCGGACATCTGTGATTCTGACTTCATCTTGTATCTCACCCCTTTTGTAGTGAATAGTTCAATCAAAATTGTACCATCTCATTTGTCATTTATAACCCAGCTCGGCTCAGTTTTCTTCCAGGCTTCCAGACTTGCCTCCTTGTCCCACGTTTAGTTTAAGAACTGGGAGTTCTTAAAACTAGGTTGCTTTTCTTTTTCCTATTCAGTATCATCCCATCTTAGTTGAGAAGCTTGTTTTAAGTCAGGTGATATCATTAGATCTGTTGCTAGTGTTTAGGCCTTGTGTTTCCTCTCCATCTTGACTCCTGCTCGCTGGTCATGGAATTCAGCCAGTCCCTGCTGCACGTTTACCCACAGTAGTGTTTGAATGGATATTGTAGAATTCAGATCAACAATATCTTTAAAACAAAGGAAACCTGTCACTGAGCTTGTAAACTGGCCTTGATTAGCTGTTACTACTGGATATAGGTAAGATAGATAGGATAAAAATGCCTGAGCAACAACTGATCTAGAAGTATTTACTTGAATGAAATGTGAAAGCCAAAATGTTAATAAGGCTAGAGAAGCTAGAGGAGCGTTGACAAAATGAAATTGTTCTGTTAACTCCAGGTTTGGCTCAGAGAGGACTGTAACTCCCAGCTCAATGTGCCCTTAGCCCTTCCCAGCAAGATGGCCTACGTCCACAAAACAACCTTCTTAGCAGCAGCTAGCTGCCTGTTTCTCATGTTGACTGTTGCTTGTACTGCAGAACATTAATTACTGTGTTTCTGTTACAGTGATGAACATGATGCCATCATTTAAAGACTTCAGGGAAGACAGTGTTAGAATCCCATCCTATCACAGCTGTTGTAACTTACTTCTGAAAGAGTTCCTTTCATAAAGATGATTAGTCTCTAAACCTGTCTGGAGTGTGATACTGCAAAATGTTGAGAAGCTCTTTAAACATCCTGATTTTTTTTTTTGAATTGGCTTTCATAAGAAGAGGAACTCAGCACTTTGTAGAGACAGTTTAAGGTACACACACAAGTCTCTGAAATAGCTAATTACTAGCACAGTGGATCACATCATTGCAATTCTAAGTTCAATTATTTCTCACATATTGCATAAATCCAGTCTGTTCCATAATGAATGTAGGAGGTTAAATAGGATACTTTTGAGACCAAGTGTAGGTTTTTGCAAGTAAAATGGTTTTTTTCCAAATATTTTTTTAAAATTGTATTTATTTAAGTTTGATGTGAACTTTAGTTTAGAAATTTTGGAATTTGAACAATTGAATTAATTTTTATTAGGCTATAAAGGGACATGGTTTGCTAACTGTATAGAAAGTGATAATGAGTACTTTGAACTTCAGTCATTAGCTCACCAGTGACCTGCAGAGACTTTCCTTGACAGGCTGTACAATGAGACTAGCTGCAGGAAGCATGGACAGACTGGAGATACCGTCATAACCCGACTATTTTAAGGGGTTATGCGTTGGTAAAGGTTCAGGCTGCTGAGGCTGGGCTATCCACCAGAGCTGGGTGATCT
This sequence comes from Nyctibius grandis, assembly GCF_013368605.1. Classification (NCBI taxonomy): domain Eukaryota; kingdom Metazoa; phylum Chordata; class Aves; order Nyctibiiformes; family Nyctibiidae; genus Nyctibius; species Nyctibius grandis. The sequence continues at coordinate 111,794,902 of NC_090659.1, forward strand.
TCCAAGGAAATGGTTACAGCTTCGGCGCAACACCCAGACTCAGCAGCCCTACTTCTGCCCAGCTTCTTAAAGTGAGTACACGTACAATACCAGACCAGTGTCCACAGAATAATGTTTGTGAATAGGAGATAAAAGAAAACTACCCACTGGGCTCCAGTAGGTAGAGAAGTAAATCAATCGAACATCAGGATTATTGAGGAATACTCGTTTGATTCAGATTCTGTATACTCACATAGTTGCTATGTTAGATCTAACTTTGTTCAAATAGTCATTGATAAAGGTATATAAAGTTTTGATGGTAACAAGAACGATAACAATACAGATTAAATTTAGGATTGCAATTAAAGCGACTGACAGTGACATACGGTCAAGCATCCGTGGCCCAGGAGGATATCACTGTGCTGGTAAGATACTTAAGTAGCTCTGCTCTAAGACCAGCTTTTATAGAGATGGGTTGCTTTACCTATGAACAACTTGCTGTTATGATCTGAAATCAAGCCACAGGCCAACTGCTTTTTTGAAATTAAGCACTTTGTCAGCACCTTTACGTGCTGTGCACACAAAGTTCACATGCTCTTATGGTCTGCAGGGTCGTGCAGGCCCATACACGCCTGTGCAGATCCTGTGAAGAGGGGGAAGGGAGGGGGTTGGTCACCACAGATACCCATCCACCACCCTTTTCTCTAAATGGGTCCTTATAAGAAAACAGAGTATGTGATCCATAGGTTCTTTTTTCTAGCATGTCCTAATGAAGCATGTGCAATTGAAGATAAAAAGAGCAAAAAGTAATTGCGCCATCATAAATATCATAAAATATGAAAATTGCTTCTAAAAATTGGCTTTTAATTTGAATGTAGCAATCACTTCACTCTTGGTTTTTATTATTATTAAGCTATATGCAGTGCTTAGTGGCATTTGATAAGCATCAGAAGTTACACAGAGAAGTGGAAAATCTGTAAGACAGCATTTTAGAAGAATATCATCTGCATTTTTACAACTATTTTCAGAACTTGCTACTGCTGCACACATGTACAGAGGTCTGGTCAAAAGCCCACTGAAGGCAACAGGGCACCTCTGAGAAAGCCTTTAGATTAAGGCCCAGATACACTGGCGGTCCTGTGGAAGATGGCTGATGCTGCTGCCACATCACTTCTGCATTTACACTGAGGTGAACCTGCTGACTTCAGTAGATGGGCTCCTGATGTACACTGGTGTAAGGAAAACTAGAGAAAGGGTCAAGAGACACAGGCCTGCATCTCCTTATGTCACTGAATAATCATTCAGTCCTGCTCAGGCTCTACTTGTAGACCACTCCCTGGTGAAGAGGGTTGGTATGGTGGGACTTGACTGTCCTGGTTACTGCTGGCACTAGTCCATTGTGCAGGGCACAGATGAGAGGTGGTGACAGGTGAGGAAGGTCAGAGGAACTGCATATAGGTCTCTCAGGGGGCTGGGATACAGCACAGCAGGGGAAATAAGACTGCAGCTCTGGCACAGGTTGATTTTCTTGTTGAGCAATAGTTTATTCTGACATGCAATGTTAAAGTGGCCATATGGATGTGTTTTTCTTTTTGACATAGAGTAGTAAAAACCGTTGTGTCTGAGGCACAGCCGACTCCAGCAAAACATGGCTAATGAGTAGTTTTATAGCACCAGCCATGCGCCTGAAATGGGGGTAGCAGGGCTGTTTCATTTTTTACTGAGATTGAGGTACAGAGGGAAGAGAGATTTGAAGTAACTTTTGTGATTTTTCCTTAATTTCATCGTTTGGTGGAAAACAACTGATTTTGACTTGAAGAGTTTGGAAACAATTTTATAGAACTGCAATTCCTTACTTTGTAGAAATTAAGACAATTAAGTGCAACTCAATTACTGGGATTGTCTCACCTCTGTTGTACAGATGAATAAATAAAATAATTAAATCTTTGGAGTTACTATATCAATTTTGGTTGGATTTTTACTTTATTAGATGGTTTTATAATTCCCTCAACCTTTTCCACAGTCATAACCATTGAATAAGAAGTGTTTACTATATCTACTTTTAAACGCTAGAATACCAGACCTAGTGCGTTTTTACCCAGCTCAATCATTTGTAATGTATTTTGTAATCTCATTACTACAATAAAGCAAAATTATGTGGTGTCAGTGCAAATGTAAAACCTGCCCTTCTCTCAGGTGTTTGGATACTAGACAAAGTGAGGTGGAATTATAAACCTTACTTTCAACTTTACGTTTGCTTTCCAACAGTAAGTACGTGAAAACTCAGCAAGTTACTCATGTATACAGTGGGATGAACAGGACAGCTCTTCAGTGTATCATACCACTATTAAGTACATATTTAGGCCTCAGTCCTGGAAGTCGCTCTACAGCATTGGAACAAGCAGTGGACCTGAGTTTAACTATGCTCTGCACGTGCAGAGGGGCTGACTGTATTAAATAACCAAAATAATAGTACGTTAGCATTCAAAAATCCTGATTATGTTAACTAAACATTGGCACTTAGTTTCTCTAAGGAGAGAATATTTGAAACGGTTTGCCACAGGAATCTACCACATTTTAGACCAGTACGAGGTATAAAGCTGAAGTAGGAGCAAAAGACAGAAAAAGGACTTTTGTCTCATAGACTGAAGTCTAGCACTATCCCAGGCAACTGGGGAATAGAGTAGAATTAGAATAGAATAGAATTAGAATTAGAATAGAATTAAATTAGACTAGACTAGACTAGAATAGTTCAGTTGGAAGGGACCTACAATGGTCATTTAGTCCAACTGCCTGACCACTTCAGGGCTGACCAAAAGTTAAAGCATGTTATTAAGGGCATTGTCCAAATGCCTCTTAAACACTGACAAGCTCAGGGCATTGACCACTTATCTAGGAAGCCTGTTCCAGTGTTTGACCACCCTTGTGATCCTAAATATAATACCTTCCACATGCATAACTGTTTTCTTACTAGTACTGGTGGCTGAGCAATGCAGTTCATAGTTCTGTCTTGATTAGGAGCCCCTCTGGTGACACATCACAGAACTGCATCTACAGTATCCTTTTCAAGCCCATCACCAGCATTCAGTTGATTATTACAGCTCTTTCACACAACCCCTATACTCATTTTTAATCCTTAAGATTCACAGTTTTGTCTTCGTATTAAAATTTCTTTTACTTATTCCTACAGGCTTGGGAAGTCATCCAGTGGCTACAGAACATAGCCACCTTAGGTCAGGTATCATGAATGTTACTTTTGCCCTTCAAACAGGTCAAGATCAACCACATGACCAAGTCTCAGGACTACAGCATTCTGCTTTCCTCCCACAGGTCTTTCCTTTTCATGCAACTCTCCGTTAGCCTGTATTCTAGTACCAAATCATAGCCCTTCCAACTTCATTGTTTTGATGGAACCCAGTATCAAAGGCTTCAAAGCAGTCCAGAAATACTACAGAGCTATATTTGTTTTTTTATTAAAAAAAAACCGTTAAAGCAATATCATGTTACTGTGATACTATTGAGTAACTTGAACATTATCCCTCTGTAAGGTACTTTCATGCCTTTCTTTTCTGTTCAGAGACTGTTAAAGCACTTTCTTACATATTCATGCCGCTCTGTATTTTTGCCCTGAAGACATACATAGCATTCTTAACATGCTTTATTGAAAAAGATATAAGCAACAGAATGACAATATTCCCAAAAGCAAAGTGGAACAGCAGAGACTGAAAATGGCCTAGATAACTCAAGATGTTAAGAATTTAGCTGGGATATGGAAGCAGACAGAATGAGAATGGACCTGTGCAGAATGTAAACACACTCTCTAGACAACACTGAAGGAGTCCTGACTGGTGTATGAATGAGAGAACAGTCCTAAAGAACAGGAAAGTTAAATGAATTTAGGAATCTGCATTTGACTGTTCTCACAAACAGCACAGACACAGGGACTGTCAGTTCCTGGTGTTGATCCTGCAGTGTGTAAGCTTTAGCTTGGCTTAGAATTTAGTGTTTGCTTCACTATAAAAACACTACTTTGAAAACTAGATCAATGACTAATTTTAACCTTCAATGTCACGTCATCCCTATACTTCAAAACATTCAATTCAATAACTCTGAAAACTGAAAGAGAGACTCTAAGTTCTGGAGGCTCTTAAGTGTCCTTTTAGAAGACCAAGAGGAAATCTATTCTCACTCTTGATACCTAAAATTTTGAGTTTGTCTATTGTTTGTTCTGACCTTCTCCACATCAATTTTAAAGCCATTCAGAACCAAGGTGGTGTACCTGGCCAGCACTGAGGTCATGGGTGCTTCTACAGTGTTTGAAGAAAAAAACCTGTGTAACTCAGTTTCCATAAAAAAGGTGATGAGTGTCTGTACAAATGGGGTGCTTTCTTCTTTTTATTGTTGCATATATGACTTCATCTTTTCTAAAGCCTTTATTCTTCCCTTAGAACTGAAGCTATCTTCCATTTGGCAAATCACAACCCTAACTAATAGCCTATACTCCATAAGTACCAAGTATTTCACTTCTCTATCTGCTAAAATAATACAGCATCACTAAGTCAAGCTATACGGATCCAAAAGGAAGAGATCTTTGTTCTGACCAATTCTACACCCTCTTAACACGGGAGCTTAGAAGCCTTTGGCAAGTTCTCTAGCTTTTCCCTAAAAGAATTTCATCAGGCCAAAACTAAATGTGAATGCCACTGCTAAGACATTCCTTATTCTGCAAACAGTTTCCTGCTATCTTCCAGCATATTTTTCTCTTCAAAGAGAAAACAAATAACTCACCTGTTTCTTTTCTGAAAACAGCACAGCAGGATCTGCTGTTGGGAGTTCTGCTCTTCCTTGCGCAGGGTGTATGCAATACCCCAGACTCTTAGGCTTGAAGGGTCCCATGCCAGCAGCCATCAGTGAGGAAGCTGGGCTGGAGCATCAGTAACCAGCATGATCACACGCTCAATTAAAACCAGAAACAAAGGATTGGTGATTTAGTATTGTGTCAGGAAGTTTACTCCCTGCACTAGTAACCTCTGGAGCAAGAGTGACAACAATTGCACATTAAGTAGTTCAATAGAACAGAGAATACCTTTTTTTTCTGTGTCCAGAATACATGTCCTGCATGAATTCACGTCCCTGCGGTGGGTCACTTTAGGAACAACTAACAGCAAGAAAACTGAATTTGCAAGTTCAGTCCATCTGCAACGTTAAACACGACACTGCTTACCCCAGCCTCACTATGCTACAATTGCCACAACGCAGAATTAAAGGCAGATGGACACACAATTTACAACTTCATGTGCTTCTCTTCTTCTGATGTCTTGTGAGCAATATAGCAAAGAACTGTTCTGGGAGCGTGGCACTATGGAGTTACTAAACGACCACTAACTGTCTCAGTCACAAAAACCAGTAATATAAAGATTTTTCTTTTATATCATGCTAATGGAGTTCCTAGATATTTCATATATGGCTATTCATTTCAGCATGTAAGGAAGAGCAGTGCTCTGTTATAATGACTGGTGGCAGTCTGATCACTTGTGGATACTAGGACTGCATGCTGTCTGCAATTTGAAGAGTGCCGGGCTTCCTGGTCAATGCTCAAAAGCAAACAGAAGAGTTAAAAAAAAAAAGCACACACACACACACACACACACACACATACAAAACCACCATGCCGGAAACTGCTAAATAATTACAATAGAGTTTCACAGCACTTGCTTTGCACAACATATAGCTGCTACTTGGGAAGCCACTGTATCTTGCAGTATCTCACAGAATCATCTTGGTTGGAAAGGACCTTTAAGATCATCAAGTCCAACCATTAACCTGGTACTGCCAAGTCAACCACTAAACAATATCCCCAAACAATATCCGTAAGCATCATGTCTACTCGTCTTTTAAATACCTCCAGGGATGGTGATTCCACCACTTCCCTGGGCTGCCTGTTCCACTGCTTGATAACCCTTTCTCAAACCAGTATCAGAAACTGCAACTGCTCCAGGCTAGATCCTTTGCAGATATAAGCTTAATTCAAGTAAAGAAATTGCTCATTTATAGAAGCTGGGAATATTGCCTTCTGTCTTCATCTTACAGCAAGTCTGACCACTGAACTCCAATGACACCAAAGTTCCCACCCTCTACACCCCATAAGCCATGCAGACACACACTGCCAGCTCAAGAAAAGCTGTGGACCTGGAACACTGATGTCTGAGAAATTGAGCTGCTTGATCAGCAGAGCTGCACAGGAAGCTCAGGGCAGGGAGGGCTGTTTATTGCTATTTAATCCGGTCAAAGCTCTGGAAAACGCTTTCAAAGAAGGAAGTGGACCCAGAAGAAAGTGTCAGCATGGTCAGCTGGTTCACAAGTAACAGAAGTCACCTGATCCTCTCCAAACACAACACTGTGCAGACAGTCTTCTCCATGGTTTAACATTTTGCTAGGGTTCTGTTTGCAATGTGGCACTTGTTGGAACAGTACCGAGTAGAGCGTAACTGCTCACATGCACAGCACTAAAGATCAGGGCAACCACAATCACTGCAGCGGGGAGCAGTGGAAAGCCGTAACGTAGATCAGCCTTCTAGCCAAAACTAGGTCAAAGAATTTTAACCAGCAGTTTCTAGATTAGATTAAGTTCTTCCATTTCTCAGAAAGCAGTTCACGTGCCTAGATGCAGGCAGCTAGTGCTGTCTGAAGTTGCCCAGGACATTGAAAACACTCACCAACCAGGGCTGACAGGTATGCTGCAGGTCCCGAGATACCTTCAGGTATCACAAATGACACTGAACACCTGAGTCACTTCGTTTTTAAAGCCCTGTATATCCTGTCATCTGAGCGATCTGTAGTAACTGCAATATTTGAAAAACTCTAACCCCAAATGGTTCTAAAGAAAAACGCATTGCTTAAAAAGTCAGCCTGCTACTATGTTTTCCCCTATCCTCTTCCCTGTTCAGAAACAGGCCTTACATACTAACAATTCCACACTCTCCAGGTGAGCCTGACCTCTCCAGCTCCCCCTGCAGACTCACCTTAATCTGTGGAAAGTACGCTTGGTTCTAATATTACTAATTTCTGTGTCTGAGCATCAAATTTCAAGTCATGCGCTTTATTCCTTAACAAGCTTTTATAATCTTTGACAACTTTTTAAGTTGCTACACAAGACAAAATAGCCTTCATAGACATTTCAAAACCAGAAAAGCAAAAGGATGTTAAAGCTGATTAAAACTACACGCTACTTTTGAAACATTTACATTCTTAACATCAAAATTAAAGGGAAGGTATCTACATGTAACAAAATTGGACAAAAGACTGCATTTAAAAGAATTACAGCCAGCCAATCTACAGTTAAAGAATCCTATGTACTGCAAGGAATGTATACCAAAGCATTAAAACAATTGTGGCACAAGCTAATGCACAGCATTAGTGTTGCAGAAATTACGGAAGAATGGATGAAACCAAACATCAGTGCTGCTGAATTCACACTCAAAATGTTTAAAGACAAACCAGTCCAGATTCATACACCCCTCCCCTAACAAACCCCAGACAGCAAAACAAGACTTCTTCAAAATTAGTATCTACTGAGCAATACAGGGAAATTGTCAGACAAGCCAGGGACCAGGTTAGGAAAGTTAAAGCCCTGATAGAACTAAATCTGGCCAGGGATGTCAAAGGCAACAAGAAATGCTTCTATAAGTATGTCAGTGATAAAAGGAAGACTAGGGAAAATGTGGGCCCTCTCCGGAAGGAAACGGGAGACCTGGTTACCCGGGATATGGAGAAGGCTGAGGTACTCAATGACTTTTTTGCCTCAGCCTTCACCAGCAAGTGCTCTAGCCTCACCACCCAAGTCGCAGAAGGCAGAGACAGGGACTGGAAGGATGAAGAACCGCCCACTGTAGGAGAAGACGAGGTTTGAGGCCATCTAAGGAACCTGAAGGTGCACAAGTCCATGGGACCTGATGAAGTGCATCCACAGGTCCTGAGGGAACAGGCAGATGAAGTTGCTAAGCTGCTATCCATCATTTTTGGGAAGTCGTGGCAGTCTGGTGAAGTTCCCACCGACTGGAAAAGGGGAAACATAACCCCCATCTTCAAGAAGGGAAAAAAGGAAGACCATGGAAACTACAGACCAGTCAGTCTCACCTCTGTGCCTGGCAAGATCATGGAGCAGATCCTCCTGGAAACTATATTGAGGCACACAGAAATCAAGGAGGTGGCTGGTGACAGCCAACATGGCTTCACCAAGGGCAAATCATGCCTGACAAATTTGGTGGCCGCCTACAACAGGGTTACAGCGCTGGTGGACAGGGGAAGAGCAACTCATGTCATCTACCTGAATTTGTGCAAAGCATTTCACACTGTCCCACATGACATCCTTGTCTCTAAATTGGAGAGACATGGACTTGATGGATGGACCACTCGGTGGATAAGGAATTGGCTGGATGGTCACACTCAAAGAGTTACAGTCAATGGCTCAATGTCCAAGTGGACACTAGTGACGAGTGGCGTTCCTCAGAGGTCAGTATTGGGTCTGGTCCTGTTTAACATCTTTGTCAGCGACATGGACAGTGGGATTGAGTGTGCCCTCAGCAAGTTTGCCAAAGACACCAAGCTGTGCGGTGCGGTCGACACACTGGAGGGAAGGGATGCCATCCAGAGGGACCTTGACAGGCTTGAGAGATGGACCTGTGCAAACCGCCTGAAGTTCAACAAGGCCAAGTGCAAGGTCCTGCATGTGGGTCGGGACAATCCCAAGCACAAATAGAGGCTGGGCAGAGAATGGATTGAGAGCAGCCCTGAGGTGAAGGGCTTGGGGGGCAATGGTTGATGAGAAGTTCAACATGAGCCAGCAACGTGCGCTTGCAGCCCCAAAGGCCAATAGTATCCTGGGCTGCATCAAAAGCAGCATAGCCGGCAGGTCGAGGGAGGTGATTCTGCCCCTCTACTCCGTTCTTGTGAGACCCCACCTGCAGTGCTGCGACCAGCTCTTGGGCCCCCAACATAAGGACATGGAGCTGTTGGAGAGAGGCCAGAGGGCCACAAAGATGATGAGAGGGCTGGACCACCTCTCCAATGAAGAGAGGCTGAGAGAGTTGGGGCTGTTCAGCCTGGAGAAGGTTCTGGGGAGACCTTCTAGCAGCCTTCCAGTACCTGAAGGGGGCCTACACAAAAGCAGGAGAGGGACTTTTTACAAGGGCAAGTAGTGATAGGACAAGGGGTAACAGTTTTAAACTGAAAGAGGGTAGATTTAGATTAGATATTAGGAAGAAATTCTTGACTGTGAGGGTGGTGAGACACTGGAACAGGTTACCCAGAGAAGTTGTGGATGCCCCCTCCCTGGCCGTGTTTAAGGCCAGGTTAGATGGGGCTTTGAGCAACCTGGTCTAGTAGAAAGGTGTCCCTGCCCATGGCAGGGGGGTTGGAACTAGATGGTCTTTAAGGTCCCTTCCAACCCAAACCATTCTATAATATACACTATTATTTTCAAAAGGACTCCAGCCCAGGAGGTACTGCTTGGAGATACAAGGCAAAGACAAAGAGATGGTAACTAGAATGTATTTGTATCTTCCTTTGCACAATTGTCCTCACTAAATTTAGTGATCAGTACTACTGCTGGAAACATCTTGAATCTACTAACAAATCAGCATCAGTCACATTATTAACAAATAAAAGTACATGTTTTGGCCTTTTTTAGCTAGCCAAAACTTTGATTCAATGCTGCGGCTGCAATCATGCTAGAAATATACTGTTAACTTCACACACAGTCTAAATTCCAAACCCAATGTTAGGAGTTTTGGGGGGTTTTGTTTCTTTTTAAATAAGGATAAAAATCTGGAGCCCTACTTTACCGGAGGGAATCGCCAAGCAGCACAGAAGCTCACTTCCCTGTTCAAAAATGAATGAAAGACACACAGAATTAAGTTTTATTGTACTTTTGCAGGCAAATAAACAAACCCAAACTTTTGTCATGAGAAGACAGCAGTCTCAAGAGAAAAGCCAATAATGTGAACAGAGTAAACAAGCACTCGCTTGAGAAGTAGAAATATTTTAATTCAGTCTTCATATAAACTATTATTAATACACTTTACACAAGTATCTAGACATGAACAAAATCTTAAGTCCTGCTGTTCCTGCAACAGTTAGCCTCGTTTCTCAAGTCCACAAGAAAGCAAAAACAAAATCAAAACACTAGCTGATGTTAATTAATATTATTAGTAAACAGCAACCTTAATGTATTTCCTCACATCCACACGGAGAAAACTCCTAAGAGTTATGCCAAGCTCCATTTTATGAACTCAGCCAGAAAGTTTCATTCAAAGTGACACAAGGGCATACTACTGTAACTGCTTTCCTTACTCGGAAAGGAAAGCTACAAAAACCTCACCTTAGTATTGAGTTAGTTTTATGAACAGAAATAGTCTTTGGCAAGGAAGATCGGGTATACTCATAATGATGATACTGCTTACTATTACACAATGGTGTTAGGTAGCTGATTAATCATCTGCTGTACTACAATTTTCCATTCTTAAGACACTGCTGGCTTAAGCTGCAGCAGTTGGAGGATGACAGGAACAAAGACATTTTGCAAGTTTCCCTCTTTATGACAGAAATGTACGAACTGTACCCTTTATTGTCCCCCTGCAAATAGGGCATTTTCTAAGGGACGGTGCACATTCTTTGCATACCACTAAGTGACCACATGGAATAAAAACAATAGAAACTTCTTTGTCCATGCAAACTTTACATGTTCTTTCCTCTTGCAGTCTTCTTAGTTGTTCTTCCATAGGTAAACCTGGAAAAAAATATTTAGCGTTTTAAGAAGCCTGAATATATGTGCATTCTAATTAGAATACAGCCATGCTCCATTTCACCCTTTATTTCCCTATCTGTATTCACTAAATATAGATGGCAGTGAGAAAATAAGTATATTTTCCAGAGCTCAGAAAGTGGCATGCAAGGAACTAGTCTGTACTTTCCACTTCTGTCAGACAACAAACAGCTCAGGGATTGGAGGCCAACAGTAGTTCTTGAGACCAACCAATGTTTACATTTTAGCAAATGCTGTACTTTTTTTGCTTGGATATTAGAAGCACAGAGCACAGCCTGACCAGTGGAAGCGAGCTATATTCAGGCTTGTATACTTTTCTGCAGTCTATTAACATACTAAACTACACGACTAAGAACCAGAGCAAACTCAATCCCATGTCTGACAAGTTTTGATCTACCCAGCTGTTGGTCAAGCTGTATCTTAGGACACCTATAACCCACTCTGGAAAAGCAGAGATGATACCTGCTGTGACATGCTAACCTACTATTCACTGTCCAGTCTTTACTAAATGCCTGAATGAGAGCTTGCACCAGGAGCAAGTCCAGCATGTGCTTCAATTGTGAAGCTCCAGAAAGCTCCACCTCCTATGGTGCAAAAGCATGTGTAAGGCACAGGATATAGCTTACAGCAGACAAGACTGGCTTTCAAGTCTGGGCATGCACTTAACTTTTCCAGATAAGTCCATCTTACCAAAGCATAATTAGAGAGATGGTAAAGCATAAAACCTGTTTCTTAACTAAAGTAATTTTCTTTTTTATGATGTTAGCTATTTGTCCCACAATACCCTTTAAAGTAAAAAGGCAGAGCTTAAGGTACCTGAAATATCTTCTGCGGGAACATACTTCATGTTCTTCTCCACTAAAGTAAGATGAAAAAAAAAAAATCCTAGTTATTTGACTAATCTATATTCAAACAGCATCTGATTTTTTTTTAATCTTTAGGTTGCTACGACAGCACTGGTTATACTTCTATAAATATACATCCTTTTGGAAAAAAAAAAAAAAAAAAAAAAAAAAAAAGACAGACATACCAAATAAATCTTTGTACAGTACAGGGTCACAATCTCGTAGACAGTTTCTGAATATGCTGGCTGCTTCATTTCCTTTCACTAAAACTGTATCTATCAGTTCCCTTGCTTGCAATGGTGTCTGAGTCTTCTGCTTAATAACATCATGCTCAAGTTCTGTTATAACTTTAGCTGACAGTAAACTCCCGAGGATTGGAAGTACACATGTTAAACGTTGGAATAAAGCCATTCGATTCTTCCGGATTAAGGACAAATCATCTGGAATGCAAAGGGGATTACATGTTTGTTAGGAATACACTAGTTCAAGTTGCATTTCTGCTTAACAATAATTGATACATTCTTTAAACTCTACTTGAAATGTTCGCTTACTACACATCATTAATAAAGACCTCAGTAAGTTTTAGTGGTATTCACATAAAGAATAGACTTAAGAAAACCACATAAAAGCAGCTTCTGAGCTGAAGCCTTTTCACCAATGAAACCTCCTGCACTCATCTCTAGGTTAAATTATCTGACAGGATCTTGTCTAACTTCACACTAGCAAGACTTATGTTCTCTGCAGAACTACAAAGAAAAAACAACGCCTCTGCATAACACCAATGCTAACTCACCAACAACCAACAGGTTAACTTCAGTCAGTAGCAATCAAAATCACATCTGAGATGTATATAGAATCAAGCTTTTCTAAGAGGTGTCCAACAGAATTAATACAAGAAAACCAGAAGAACAGCACAAGAAGACGTGGGAGGTTTTTTTTTTAAGTCTATCACAAACAACAAAAAAAATCGTTTCCATTAAGATTTAATGGCTGAATCCACCCATGCTTTTTTGATAGAACATGCAAGTAGGGAAGAAGCAGTCTTAATTCAATTTGTAATTGAGAAGTTTCACTACTGCTTCACAGACTCAAAAATAGTAGGATTTTTTTAGGCTTCAAAACTTATATGGAATTAAAACAATAGGAAACATTAAAGACACATCAAATAAACACTGTTAAATTGCTGACCTACATGGTTGAGTCAGACACAGAAAAGCAGACCTCTGGCCATCTTACAAAATCTAAATTTATAAGTTTATGGCCCCTTCTAGGACGTGGATATGGTGGCTCACCAATTCAAGTCGCTTAAAGAACAGGCAAATTTGGGAAAAAAAATCAGTAGAGTGTGCCAAGTAAAGTATTTTGGTTCCATTTATTTTATTAACAGCAACTTAAAGGCACACAGATTAAAAAAATACGGCTTTGTTTCTGTGGAGAGAATCAGGTGATTCTGAACCCCTGGCACCTGTATGAATAATCCTCCTGAAAGGGAATGAAACAATTCCCAGTCTGCTAGTTCCACACAGATACTCTGACAATGCTTTTACAGAAGCTGATCCTAACAGCAATTAAACTAAATCACTTAGTGAATAAAAACAATTATAAAAACTATACATAATACAAACCACTCCTGCTTTCACTTTTATTCATGCCTTATGTGTACCTGATGCCACTTCTTCAAATTGTCTCTCTTTCTCTTCTTCCCTCTTCTCATCTTCAGCAGTGAGCAGATCAGACACAAGTTCATTAACAGTCTTGTAGTTTTCTCCAGTGGCCAAGATTTTACTTTGCACTGTTTGCTTTATTAGCCTTCTACTGAATCCCATCTCCAAGGCAGCTTTAACCACAGGCGTGTTCATCATGATTGCATCTTCTGAATGACTCTCTCCAGGTTCAAAATGAATAACTAATCAAAGAGGAAAATCACCATGTATAATATAAAAACACCGATACAACCCAGAAGTCTGACACATCAACATTACCTACACACATGCATATAGACATGAATACCTAACATTTAAAAGTTTCAATAATTAAATAGACTTTAAGTAGTTAATTTTAAAAATGGAAGCCAGTTACTTAGATTCAATTGGACTGAATCCATTATAAACTTCAATCCATGTCAGGCCTTCACTAAAATCTAGATAATCCAGAGAAACCACAGAGAATTTCATTGTGTCTTAGCAGCTTTTTTACACTTAGTCATTTCCAACTTCAGCCTTGAAAAATGTCTTTGGTGGAGGGATCACAATTCAGAGTTTATAGTACAAACAATTGCTCTATTCCAGCTCTTGATCAGTATTTTCCATTCAACTTACTAAGCACCAGACACGTGGGATTCTGACTCATTGTCCTCAAGCAGCAGGGACGATGATAGCATAACCCACTCACCCTCTGGGAGTTTATTTCCCCCACAACTACAGTCCAGCTCAAAAAGACTTCACTTTATCAGCTTGTCCTACCCTGTCCTTGACCACTACTGCTCAACTCAGAGCATGTACCTAGCTATACGTATGTGTCTAAAAATGGGGTTGCATAACTGCATAGTTGTGACACCCTCTAGCAACTGTTCCACCAATTTCAATACCATAGGTCAATTTAACAAATGCCAAATTGACTTGTTTTGTTTAACCCAACCATTAAACTAAAAACCACAAATTCAGCAGATGCCAAGCATTCAAAACCAAAAACTTTAGTATGAGCTGCTAGTATGAAAATAAGGAAATTGAAAGACGTCTTAAAGGTGCTTCCCGGAACTTTGTCCATATAACATTGAAGCTACCTAGCTTTTATCATTAGTTAGAAAATCCTTATAATATTGTTGTTTCCAATAAAATCTAAGAATTGTTAAGCAAGTTAGCTTTGGATAGCCAATCATTAAGTTTGCAAAATCATAGAATAGAATCACAGAATGGTTTGGGTTGGAAGGGACCTTAAAGATCATCTAGTTCCAACCCCCCTGCCACAGGCAGGGACACCTTTCCACTAGACCAGGTTGCTCAAAGCCTCATCCAATCTGACCAAATGCTGAGGAAGTTTAAAAACATGCTTTAATATACATACTTGGGGGATCAATGTTTTCATCTACAGGCGTATCAGAGGTTGACAAGAGCTGTGGAACACAACAGAACGACATTAGTACCAAAGTATTGCTTTTCCCCCGACATACCTTTCTAACACATTCTTCCCTCATCAACCATGCTAAGCTGTTTATCTGAATGGTACCCCTTAAGTATTTTACATGTGGTTACACAAGTCTGCAAATTTGTGCAACTATGTAATCAATATAAAGGTCGTGCTGACCACTTCCATGAAGAGAAGTTTGGCTTACTCTTGCCAGAAGAGTTATGGACAGAAATAATTCAGTCTGTCCCTGACTGATTTCTGAAATAACAATTACTGATCTGCATTATTCACTGCAACTTACGCAATCAGAATTTCCCTCTCCTGACACGAAGGAGCTCACTGCCTCATAGCACTTTCCATAAGTAATCTGCACACGTTAAACTCTACTAGTCCAAGTCCATTAGCCAGCACTAAAACCAGTTCAGCACTGGTTTTATTTTTGTGCTCATGAAGAGCATTTACCATGTTAGAAACCTAGTAGAAATATATGCAGAAATGAGGCTGAAGGATGGACCAAACTCCCAAGAACAACATAGCACTTTTCAACAAGGCAAAACCAAAATGACAGAACAGTAAAGTTTACCTGTTCAAGAAGATGGGGGAACCTGGCCTGAATTTGACTTACAAACTCTCCTCCTTTTACACGAAGCAGATACTCACACCTGAAACATTGACAAAAGTGTACTAAATTATACTTTCTACTTGCCAAAGGAAAAAAAAATACAGAAGAATAAAAGTTTACAATAACACAGCATAACTTAAATACATCTTTCTCTTCCTTCAGAAGGCAAAGAGTTCTCTTAATTGGAAGCTTGATATAGCCTGGTGTCTGGTGACACTTTGATAAAGCTTTTCCATGATGTTCAGCAGTCAGTAGGCTTAGGTATATAAATGCAGCAGCTTTACATTCTGCTACCACTTCTAATCAAAATGGCAAGTCATGAGAAATGATACCATGTCAGCGTCACTACAAAGTGCAGTGATAAACTGTTTCTCTCTTGCATTTCACCATTCTTAGCTCCTACTCAAATCATTCGAAAGAAGTTAACAAAATTTAACACCGCTGTCAAAGCCAGATCTGCTTCACTAATGCAGTTATATCTCTTAAGTACATTTAC
Source organism: Nyctibius grandis (assembly GCF_013368605.1). Taxonomy (NCBI): domain Eukaryota; kingdom Metazoa; phylum Chordata; class Aves; order Nyctibiiformes; family Nyctibiidae; genus Nyctibius; species Nyctibius grandis. The sequence goes on from NC_090659.1 coordinate 111,810,792, forward strand.
TGACAGGAGTAACGCAGAAGGAAACAAAGGTGTCATTTAACTCTACGTACATCGCGTAGTCCAACAGTAGCTGGTAAACTGCCCATGAAAGACAAGTTGGAGATCTACAATGTGAAGAATTATTATCAGCTCTCCTGAAATTAAGTGCAGCTATTTCTGTCATTATGTAGGTGGAGATTTCCACATGCACAGATAGCAATTAGGTATGCAATTGCCATTTAACTATGGCAGACATTTTAAAAAGTTATTTCTGTCATTTTTCCAACAGAGACATGTTAAACAACCACTGAAACCTCCTTCACAAGCCTTTCCACACCTAAGAAAATAAACCACACCTGCTGAAAAACTGGTTCAAGAGCATTCAGCATGGGCACAGAACTACACCAAAGGAGTCAGATGTTCCTTCATTTCTCAGCAGCTTTTGCTCTCTTCAGTCTGCTTCTGACCGCTTCTCTCAGATAAGTATGCTCATTAACAACGCAACCTCACTTGCTAATAGTGATTTGGGGATGCACACAGCTTTTAATTATGAAGTGGAAAGCATTAAATAGCATGCTTAACAACAAAATGTTTTAATTAACTATTAAGCGCAATTAAACTCTGCTAAAATTATAAGTATTTAAGCAGTAAGGATGTGAACAAATTATGATAAAGATTTTGCAAGTTACCTTGGAAACCACTTTGCATGCTCAATCCATGGATCATCTCCAGATTCCCAGCACCTTAACCCACCATCACAGCAAAAACACTTCACATCATCATTGCGGCCTTTAAAAAAACAAGGCAAAATATCTAGCAAACATTCATACAATTTACTTTAAAGTAAATGCTGACATAGGAATATGAATAAAACCAGACACATCAGTTTTTCTTACCTACATAGTAAAAGCCAGCATCTGCAAGCTGTTCAGGCTGAACTGGAATTCTACTTGGCCAATTTATGAATGTTTTGACACGTGCTTCATGGGTTTGCATGCTCACATTTGAAACATTGAAACTTGGCTGGTCTCGGGTAAGGTTTTCCACAAAAGGGCAGTTAGGAAAGTGTCTCCGATGCTCTGACATAGCATTATCTTTTGGTTCCCAGTCACTCAGCTGACCACCACAGGTGAAACAAGCAACTTTGTCTGCTGTTCCCAAGTAATAAAGTCCAGCCTTTGCCAGATCAGTGGGTGAGAGAAATGTCAGTGGCCATGAGTGAAACGTGCTTAGTCTAGCATCTTCTGTACTCATAGAAGGATTGTGGAGTTTAGGTCTCAAGAATGAAAGGTCTTCAACTGCCCTAGTAGTTATTGGGTCTTGAGGAAAACTGGAAAAAGAGCCACTGAAATATCCAACTTGTTCTAAATTTGGAGAAAGTGTTATGGAATGCAGAGATGGTGAAAGACTGTTTGCAACCAGAGGTGAAAAGGCAGAATGAGAGGACAGTCCGAGGTTGTTAACTGAAAGCATGTTTTGAACAAAACTGCAGCTAGGAAACAGCTGTTTATGTTTTTCCATAGCATTATCTCCTGGTTGCCAGTTGTCCAATGTTAAGCCACAACAGAAGCACTTAACTTTATCTTGCACACCAGTGTAATAAAACCCAGCCCGGGCAAGACTCCGTTCAGACACTGGCACATTAATGGGGAAAGTAGAAAACGTCGACATTCTGTAGAGTTCACAGGATAAGTCATACTTCAGCTCATCACACAAAGCACTCTGCTTCATGATGCTAGCCAAGAAAGGGCTATTTTCCATTATGTTCATAATGGACTATCTTTGGAAGAATGGGACAAGTCTTCTCTGGGAGGTAGTTGTGTGCATTAAAGGCAATTCAGAATAACCCCTGCCTGTACAAAATTAAGAACCTGAAAATGAAATACTTTAATGTGCAACTTTGAATGCCTATGTGAGTAGGACTAGCCTCATGATTAACAGCCTTTAAACATTTGGGAATTTCTTGTACTTTACACAACTGCTTTCAGTGCAAAAACTGACAATTGAAGCAAGCATGTCAAAAAGGACTTTCCCTTAAATCACACAGGCATCACATGGTTTCCTTGTACTGTATATCTGGGAGAGCAGTACCAATTTGTCAGGCTAGTTGAGGTGGGATCCAGAGGGGAAAAACCTCAAATGGGTTTATCAAAATCCCTTGTCAATAAAGAAACTAAAATGAGGGGCAACTAAAACAACATCATTTTTAACCAGAACATAGGTTAAGTGATTTAGGAACTATTTCACCCTAGACAGCTGATAAATATGCAGCTTGTACACCTGTAAAGATTTTAGTTTGTGGACCTCATTAGGAGGCTGAAAATAATGGTTTATCAAGCTCAAAAGGCATATGAAAAAAGAGACCCTGAACCGACACTACTGACTTGATCTGTTATATTTGCTACTACCAGACTTCCAAAAAACCCTCAACTTCTGCATATTGTTGTACTAATTGTTAAGACTAAAGAAGTTAGTTCATACTCAACTTCACCTACATCGAATATTCAGCTGTGAGATAAACAAATCCTATACACTGTCTCTGACAAGAATGAACTGTCTTAATTAACAAGCCTGGAATAGCCCCAGGCTTTTCTGTCTATAACATTGCCAGCACAGACTGAACAGAGCATTTCAGTTTTAACCTGGTGCCTTAGTTACAAGTATAGAGTTATCAAATTTAACATAAATGAATTGCCTTGTACTGGGACATTCTAAGGCTTTATACCGTTGAATTAAGTTTTTTCTGTGTGCCATGTTTATGGCATGCAGAAGCAAACAGAATCCTCAGATTAAAAAAAAATGAAGCCTTAGTTTCTTTATTTGTGCACAGAACTACCTCCCAGAGTTCAGACTAAAGTCCCCTCTAAGGTGCCTACGCCTCCATATTGATACTGACTGTTCGCAAGAAGAAACTGTAGGTATCTATAGTTTCACTCATTTAATTCTTTTGGGCAGAACAAAACCTGTAAGAAAGAAAGAGAAGAGTGTTTCAAAATATACAAAATGAAGTGCATGTAATGACTATATAAACAGAAACTACACAAACTGAAACACTAAAATCTCAATGTAAGCTTTTTTGCAATGTTAGCTAGAAAGTTTCAGGGAGCCAATTTTATATACTGTCACATGGAGTGGATTGTACACACTTAACTTCCCTGTTACTGGCACATACACAAACCTGTTACATCCACAAGCAGAACTTTTTTTGGCAGAAGGATGAATTGGGCTGCTTGATCACAAGCTGTGTAACTAAAGGTAAGATCTTGTACTAAAGAAGTAGCATCCATTTAACTTGGTTTAAGTCTACAGATTCTCAAACAATGAAGATCCGGTTTTATTACACTGACTTAAATTAAGAGTATTGGAATTTCTTATTTAGGTAAATCCAATGATACCTAAAGCACAGGACATCAGCAAAACTGAACTTCACCAAAAATTTCAGACAAGAGCAAATACAAAGTTCATAGATTTTTAAATATCTAACTTTATATTTATTCATATATACATGTATAGCAGTCTGGTTTACAGTATCAGTTTCTAAAAAGTTCTTCCAGGAAAGACTCAAAACAGATATACATGTCATGATGACATAGCCCTAGAAAAATCACCTACTGGAAAACAGCAGAGCATTTCCTACTCATCTCAATAGCTCTTAGTAGGTTTGTTCTTAATATGGTCACACTATTACTACTAACAGTTGGACTTGATGATCTTAAAGGTCCTTTCCAACCAAAACGATTCCATGATTCTACTAGTAGCTTCTTAATCACCAAGCACGAGTTACAAATCCTGTACACCAATCCACTCCTTTAACACAGAGGGTGGCACTAAGCTGTCAACATACATGAACGATGCTAGTCCAAGAAGTTAAGCCAGTTTCCGTACTGGAGAAAGTCAGATACCTCAGAATAAATTCTAGAAATATCAGAGCAAACTGAGACCCTGATAATCCTGAAATATTTAGGATCACTTAAACCTGAGATCCTGCAGTCACTTCTGCCAAATGCTCTTCTAATATTATCCTCCACTATAGCTCTGAGGATCCTTGACTTCCAGAGTCGCCCAGCTGCTCTGAATCTCATGGGTTTTTATTTCCATTACCCTGCAGCAATACTAAGAAGTTATTTCAACACATAGTACGTGATATTTAAAGTCTAGCAACCTCAAAACTCAATTTAATATTCTTCTGCGCTTGTGTTATTAACCAGGCAGAACAACTTTTCTTTCTATGCACCCTTCGCTAAGTTTACACCCCCGCCGACGGCCCCAGGCCCCGCCCCGGCACGGCCGGGCCTCGCTCGCCGCTCTGCCACCCTCACGCTACCGCCGCGACGGCGGGTCGCTGGGAGCCGCCCCGGGCCTCCCGCAAGGCCTCCCTGAGCGGCCATCCGGCAGGGCCGCCGCGCTCCGCACCGGCGCTGGGGACCACGGCCTGGGGCACAGCGGGCCCCTCAGCCCGCCCCGGCTTTCCTCTGCCGCGGGCCGAGCCCGGTGACGGGCACAGCCGCCCCTCAGCCGGGCGCGGCCACACGACGCGGCCCCACGCAGTAGCGGCAGGGCCCCACCAGGCCACGGCCTGGCCCTGGCCCTGGCCCTGGCCCTGGCCCTGGCCCTGGCCCTGGCCCCGGCCCCGGCCCCCACCTGCACCCCGCCCTCCCCCCTACTCACGGTCTCCGGCCGGGCCCCCCGCAGCGGGCAGGGCTGGTGCGCGCCCCAGCCTATATACGTGCCTGGCAAGGAGGAGGGAGGGAGAGGAGCCCCCGGCCGGCACCGCCCCTGCCCGGGAAACTCCGAGCGGAGGCGCCGCACCGGGAAAGCCCCGGCGACCGCCGGGCGCATGCGCGGCCTGAGGAGAAGGAGAGAGGGCGGGCGGAGCGTCCCCTGCCTCGGTCCCTCTCGGCGGGCCGGGTTGCGGGGTTGTCCCTCCCGAACCACAAGCGAGCGCCTTCGTGTGGCGGTTGCCGGCGGGAGGAGCGTTCCCCTGGGCTGTCAGTGCCCTCGGCCCCGGAGGGCTCCGGCCACCCGGCTTCTCCGTTCGGCGTCGCCGCCCTCCCGCTCGTCCCAGTAGCTGCACGGAGGGGGGAGGGCGGCCACGGCCCCGCCGGCGTCAGCAAGGACGTTAGGTACTTTCCTGCCGGCCGGGGAAACCCGCCAGCGGAACGTGCTTCCCCCGGGCCCGGCTGGCGCGGCCCAGGGTGGGGATTTCCGTGCGGGGCTGGCGGGCGGCCTGTGCTCCTCGCCGCCGGGAAGGGGAACGGCTGGGGCGGGCAGCGCCTCTGGCAGCGGCCCCGGCCCGCGGCCTTGCCTGCGGTACCTCGTACCAGGGCTGGCGGAAGTAAGCACGGCCTTTTCGGGTGCCTGGGACGGCAGCGGGGCTCTGGGTAGCACCGCTCTGCCCACAGCCATCGGCTGCAGACACAACCCGCTCGAATGGTTCTGCTGCCGTCAGGGGGTGGCGAGGATGGGACTTGCTGCAGTTTTACCTTTGCTCCTTGACACCAGGGTAAAACACATTTGCTGGGCCACATTTCCTAAAATAGGCAGCTCTGCAGACTGCAAGAGGGGAAACAACAGGACCGATTGAAGATTTCAGTCATTGAGAGTCCCAGAGGAAGAAAAGGAGGAAGACAGAATATAAATTTCCACTGGAGGGGTTTAAGGCAGTATCTCTGCATATAGAAATCTGAAAAACTTCCAGAGCAGGTACCAGAACACTGACCGAAGCTCAAAATCTCCCAGCATGGTCGTGGTCTGGCGTTTCCTATAAAGAAACAGCAGATTTTAAAAAGCCCCATTTTGTGATGACAGAATGGTAGTAGGGTGTTTACACAACTGAGAACTGAAGAGTAAAAATAAAGGAAGTGTAACTCAACAGAGCATTATGAGAATAGCGGGTAATTTTCTGTAACAGAGTTCCAGTAAGATGAATTTGCAAGAGACTCATTCATATCTTTTCTAAAACAGTTTCAAATTTCCTGTCATATGTGATGACATTTATCATATATAACAATACTATCTGTCAAACTTCAAACATCTAGCTGCGGTAACAGTATAGTATAGCTACTGCTGTAACCATTTAACTTCACATAATTATAGACATGGAAACATTTACACAAAAAAAAAGAAACAGGTTAAAAACACCTTTTAAACGTTTAAAATGGTTATCAGATCACTGATGTGTCACTTTAAGGAAGCTGCTGAGATGGAGAAGACAAGGCTACAAGTTCAAAAATTGAGTCAGCTCTGCAAGTACCATCTCTGAAGAGGGATCGGGTGGGGGATTTAGAGTTCTATTGGACATAGTGGATTGTTCAATGTCACATAAGGAACCGAACTTTGTATATGTACACGTGTGGCTTTAATTGCAAATGCTTAAAGATTTACTTTCACAGAGCAAGCTGGGGATGCTCCCAGTTTGGGGACTTCAAGCAGGAATCCCCAAATGAAGTTACATTGAATCTGTTGTTACAGATTCTTGACTTTTTACCCTACATTCTCCCAAAGTTAATCCATTGTTCCTCCTTAACTATCTGCAGCCTGCATCCCTCCCTGCCTTGTGCCACTCCACCCCCAGCCTCCTATCTGCCCTTTGCCCCTCTGTACCTTCAGCCTCCTTCCAATCTGGATATAAACTGCTCTTTCCTCCCCTCCCAGGCCTCAAGGCAAGCAGTTTCAGGCTCTTTCTGCTTGGCAAGCCTCATGTTGCAATAAGGAGGAAGGGCGGGGGGGGCAGGTGGAACAAAAAAGCAGGCTAAAATGCTTGTAACACCAGAAGAGGAGGTGTAGCTGCCCTGAGCTGCCAGTCTCTCTGCATGCTTTGTCTCTTCGAGTACAGTAGCTTCAGTTCTTCATTCCCAACAATTCCTTTGCTTTTCAGAGAATGAGAGAAGAGGGAACTTTCCCCACCTACTTAGCTGCAATGATGGATGGTTCTTTCCCCAAAGGACAGGAAGTAAGAACATAACTGAAGGTTTCTTCATAGGACTGAAATTCCTGAGGAATCAGCATCCTCAGCCTGGCTTCAACCTGGGACCAAAGTAAATCTCCTGAGGCAGAGAAAGAGGACAGCAGTGGTGCTTAAGTCCTACCCAAACTAAATGCAGGCTTCGGCTTTGATTTTCAGGCTGTGGCACATCACAGTGGGACTGATCCTTATTCCAGCCCTTTCATCTGCTGGAGCAAGCTTCCGAGATCACAGTCTTAACCTAAAAACCAGCAGGATTGATAAACTGAAACAAGGCACTCTACTTTGCAGACTCTTGGCTCTGGAGAAGGAGGAAGATAAAGCTATCCTCAACCAAAGGAAACTGCTTTCTTAAGGAGTCCCATCTGATCATAGGGGTTGAAGTGCTAATAAAAGTGTGGCTGCGGCATTACTAGTGTTTATGAAGATAAACCTAATGGCAGTGTTGACTGAAACAGCAAAGGTGATACAGCAAATTTCTGGCAGTGGAACGCAGTGACCCTGAAGCATGGGCACGTTATCAATGCCGACATGAAAGTAGCACAGACAGCCCTTGAAGTACCTGATGGAACCGCGTATCCAGAAGTCTTCTCCGAGAGGCCTGGTGAATGTCAGTCTCCCCATGCTGTCATCCTTCTCTGATGCCTTCTCCAGTTTACTGTCTTCCACAGCATTAAAACATCTGGCTTTAATGGCACCTCTGTAACATATCCCTAAACATCTGCGAAGGGGAGGGAGGGAGAAAAGGCACTGTTACTTGCTTTTCAATTGCTACTGCTCTTCTCTCCCATAAATTACAGAAAAAATACTGTTACCTAGTTTCTCACCACCATAAGTGACTGTCAGAATATCTCGCTAGGATTTCAGCTTTACCAATGACACACGCACAACCTTAACAACCTGACATGCACAAATGTTAACCATGATTTTTATCTTAGATGTTTTCTAGAGATACGACCAGCTCAAAGTAGCAAATTCATCATGTCAGTGCTAGTGAGGATAAGATACAACATAATCTGCAGTTTTAGTAGTACTGCTCTGGTCTTTAACCCTAGCCAAGAACGTAACCCGTAGTTGTTTTTTTGTGAAGAAAAAATACTCCCTAGAACATTAAATGTATTACTTCAACTGTATCTATAGCCTACCTGGCTGTTGAAATATAGAAATAACAGAAACTATCTTAATTCCAAGCTGCTTTTAGGAGTAAGAAACAAGGCATTTCTCCAAGGCCTCATGAGGCTTCATGGGGAAGCTGTGCAACTCAGCTAGTGAACTGAGAGATGGAACCTGTACCCACTCTCCCACAAATCTAAACCCACCTATAAAACCTGTACTAAAAAATAAAAACAGTTATCGCTGGCTAGTGCCCACATTTTTCAGCTTCCTAAAGGTATCAAATATCTCCATGGAACATGATGTACTTATTTTGGACTTTGGAGCATTAGCTTCATTGCAAGCACCGACCCCTTTCCAGCAGTAAAGAGTGGGTTTCGTCTGTTAAACTGATCTAAGATGGCAATTAGCACTCCACAAAAAAATACTGGCCAAATTTTCTTTGCAAGTTGTGGCTCATCAGCTCCTTCAGGACATAAGAGGACGATTATGATGAGAGAAATGGGAAAAAAATAGATATTAAGGAAAACTTAGGAAAAGCCAACTTGAAACAGAAGATATTAACTGTATATGAAGTTGCACTATATTTAATTTACAAATGAAGCTAAGTTCCAAGAGCAGAGTAGTTCTGACATCCTGTAAATATGAGATCAGGCAAACTATGTTTTGATAATCTAGATGGATGCAAACTGCTTCCCACTTTGTTTTGACTAAACACAGCAACAGGGCACCTACATCTAGACCAGCAGTAACTATTACTGTATTTTTATTTTTAAATGAGACTTGTTTAATTGCATTTGGGCATATAGCAAAAAAATGGGTAAAAAACTCACAAGGGACAAATACCATATCTAGACATTAAGGGCATCCATGACTCATTTTAATAACCTCAAATGTTGAAGGAAAAAAACCCAAAACCCAGAGTGTACATCTTGCTGCTCCCTTACTGAAGGTCAGTACATTCACAATCTGGAAAGTTTCCATCTCCTTTGCACCCAGACAGAGTTTTGTTTTTCACATCCTCCTACACAAGGGATCACAAGTACAAATGTTAAAGTTTACCTAAATCAGTTGTGGGTTTTCTGTTCTCACATTTAGTGCTCAGATAAATTCTCTCATAAGCCGTAAATAGTCTCAAGAACATATCAAAGCCACACTGAATAAATTGAGGCTTTTAAATCAGTCAGAAACTCTCTTTCATTGTTATTTACTTGGAGGATAAAAAAGAGTTGGAATGAGTTGCAGGAAGATCGTGGTAAATGTTGAGCTCAGTTCCCTTTTTAGATTTGAGAATCTGCTCACTTTTCTAAGTTTTATTCTCTGCTTGTAGGAAGACGATTTTGTTCTCCTGATGGTATAATAAACATTACATTCAGCAGGAGATAGGAATGTGAAGAATGCCAAAACAGAGATGATTGGACTAAAATAAGCCACATTTAGGTGGGAAGAGGATCACCTGTATATCAAGAAATCAAAATGCTGCTATTCAGCTGCATCCAATTGTGTAAATTCAGAGCTCCACATTCCTGGTTCTTCCAAACAAGTTGTCTCTCTAAACAGCAGGTTGTCTACTTCAACTCCAAGTTACTTCTTGCTGTCATAGTAAGAAAATTTCTCTAGATCTTATTTCCCTCATTTATTCCCCGTCATCTCTCTGCAAATTTTAGATCTTTCCTAACATGTTTAATTTGCTTTAGTTGAACTAGCTGTTGCTATTCACGTTCTTGAGGAAGCATTTATGTCAATACTCCTTCAATTGAAAGAGAATCAGATGTGGCACTGTTTGATTTCCTGAGGATTACACTGGAGGTTTACTACCAAGACTACTGTTAGGTTCAGGAAGATACAAGTGGTTTGTGAATCACGCTGAATGTGATTGCATTGTGTTCCTTTTAAAAGGCCAACTCCCTCAGAAATTAAATCATCCATTCAGAGGTTACAGATACAAGGTGAAGTTGCCCAAAGTACCTATGTCATGGTTTCAAATGGCACATAAGCACATGGGAATTCACTAACTTCCAAAAACCTGCGTGCAAAGATGAGCTTAAGTCTCATGTTGCCACATGCAAAATAAGGCCCTAATTCCAGCAGCAAAACCAGAAATCTGAGCTCTGTGCCTGAGCTCCCAATGCAGCTAATGGGGAACCAACCTGTGGTTTACAGCCAAACCAACAAAACCCTACCTGTGCACAAACTGAGCAAGCCATAAATCAGCTCTGCTAGAACAATGATGGCACAAATGGGATTCAGTGACAGGAGTGGGGGCTGCATAGGTTAATCCTGCTGCCAAATGTTAGTAAAACTGCAGCCTGAGGGAAGCTGGGCTTTTCCCTTATGTATTCTGCTGCGCAATACTGTGTTTCTTAAGAATATTTTGACAAATAAGAGGAATCATAGTTGTACTGGAAACCCTTTGTCTTTTTAGCTATTACGGGAGTAAATAAATGAAAAGTAATCTAATGTGCACTACTGAAAAAAAAAGTTTCCTTTAGACTTTATGTTAAATTTGTAATATTTTCATGAGAGTATATTAGAAGGAAACATATAGTGAAAACAGGAATAAGGGTGATGAGCCCTTGCTAAGGGGTTAAGCTAGTATTTTTTGGCTAGCAGCTACAAACTGAATATTAACCCACATACCAATACCCATTGGATACACATAACGGGGCAGGAGCGGAGGAGGGAAGAGACAACAAGTGCTAATTGAGTGAATATAAATGGCTATTTAGTGAAAAGGTTAGAAGACTGGGTTTCCAGTGGCTGGAGTTTGCTGTCAAATTTTGACAAATTTGCTGTTAAATCGGTCAAACAATTGAAAAGTTATTGGGGTAGAGTGGACAGACAGATACATCCTTATACAAAAAATGATTATATAAACAAAATGCCAAAATCAGGCTAAAACCACACATTAGATGTCACGCTGAATACTCGCTTCCTTTTTTTTTTTTTAGTGCAGTAGGAAGGAAAATTGCTCTGTTCCTGGTGCGCTCACTCAGAAGGACCACCTCAGACTCAGAAAACAAAGCACATACTGACAGGGCTTAATTTAGCATCAACCAGTGGCTGCACTGACCTAAAATCCATCTATCCCAGTACCAGACAGTACCAGGCATCCCAGGTAGGAGATAAACTGTTTATGCAATGGAAGCCAGCTGGACCTCTAATACAGTAATCTGGGCCTATTATCTGAAGTTCAGTGTTACTATTTGTGATAATCCAAAAGGTCACTCAAGTCCTTATTTTATGAACAAAGCTTTTTTTGGGGGGAGGAAAGTTTGCATCCAAATAGAAACATTCTTGGGCCAGAAATTCAGAGTGCCAGCGAGCGCAGCTGGCTCGGGGAGCAGGAGCTAAATGCTGAGTTCTTTACCCCATGGTGCAGCTGAGAGAGAGGATACAGCAGCCTTGGAGGAGCAAAGGGTCCTTTGTTACTATGTTGAGTAATTTCAGCAGCAAGAGATCATTTTCAGCTGAAAAAGCACTGCCCTAAAGATCACTGGGATCAAAGAATGTAAAGAGAAGGGACAAAGTGAGATTCTCCCGTCCTTCCGTTATGCAAGATTAAAGAAACAGAATAAAACACTCCATTGCTAACACACAACAGCAATGAGAGCGTGTTTTCAACAAAAAGGAAAATCTGGTAAAATAGGCTTGTACAGCATCTGGAAAATGAAGCCCAAGCCTCTGAGGCTTTAAGAAGTCATTACTGTAGAAAACATTACTGTCATAAGTAGACATGAGATGGATTTTATCCTACTCTCAGGGTAAGGCACTTATTTAAAAAAAGACAGGACCACCAGTTCTGAGATTGGAGGTGCTGCGCTCTCTTCGGGCTCTGGTAACAGTGGAGATTAAATTAGTCTAAGGGCTGGCACAGAAGTCCCTGTGTCTCAGTATCAAACATTTTGAAGCCTTGTGCACACAGCATCATTTCTAGCACCACCTGCACATTGAGAACTACAAATGCAAGGGTCTGAATAAAGTACCAATGTCTTGGGCTTTGATACTCGCCTTCTTGCCACTTCCTTATGACTTCCTTTGTTTTATTTCAGAGAAAGTTAACTTTTATCCTATCTCGAAGCTGTTCCTAATACAGTTTTGAATGGATATCTAACTATGAACCTGGATTGTGTCTGAGCTTTGTCACACACATGCTGTAGGTCTCCCAAACACTGTCTCCTTCACTTGGCCACTCAGTTATAAGAATAAATTAAGCTACTGTGAGAATGTATCCAAAATTAAGCAGGTTATCTTCCTCTGAAAGAATATACAACAGTTTGGCATCGGCCCAGGACTGTAGGAATTTCTCTGTTTTCTGCAGGTCTGTTTTTCTTACATGGAAACAATACTGGTATTCATGCCTAGGCAGTTCATGAGGTTGCCGATTCTGAAGCTGCACTTCTCAATATGCAGCAATCGCTATAAAAGATGCAGCATACTTCAGACCTTAGCACATTCAGTGTTACCACAGTGATCTCCCTTGTGCTGGCTCCTATGGAGTGATTCAAAAATTAATTTGTTTTGAAGTGAAACATTGCACGTACATACAAAGCTGCTCAATCCTGCATCCAGACGTGTAGACCTATGGGCCAAGGCTTTGTAGATTGAAATACATATACATTGTGAGTGCTATTCTTTTGTTTCTGGCCTTTCAAATCTCTCCATCCCACTCCAGTCAGTTCCTTTCTAGCCAATGCTAATCTTCTGCACACAGAAAGTGAGCACATTTATACAATATCCTGTTTTTCAAACATTGTTTTGTCCCTTTAGGTATTACACGAGTACTTTTCAGCTGACAAGTTGTCAGCTACGTCATTTGCAGGTTGTCAGGCCTCCCATATTACAGTACATTTGCCCAGCCCCAGCAAGAAAGACTATGGCTTTCCTATAGAGAAAGCTACAAAATTCACTGGAAACCAATTTGTTCTGTTCAATAAATAGTGGAACAAAAGACAAGCCTCTGCAAAGCAATGCATGTTTGTCTTCTGTAATATAACACCATGACAGGCGCTACAGAAAGCTATAGAAGGCAGGCATGCTACAGCGGCTCTGAAAACAAAAAGAGCTGCTGACCAGCAAAACTCTTAGGAAACACCAAAAAAGGGTGCAGAATCTGAATGTCGGGCAAGAGAAGGACAAAGGTTATAGCAATGCAATTAGCAAGAGACAATCAGCTAGTAAAATGGAGAAGAGCTGTAAGATAGATATAGATATCTGAGCTGGTCAGTCTTTATAGTCAAATGAAAAGAAAAAGGTGCTTTTAGAATGTATTTTTTTATTAAATCCTGAAATAGACCTTTAAAATGGATTACCTGTTTGTCTTCGTTTAGCCCGCACCCAGGGCTAAACAATAACAGTTTTTCTCTCACCCGATGTCCCTTCCCCAACCAAGGAAGGAAATTGGGAAAAAAAGAGACTCATGGGTTAAAATTAAACAGATTTAATAAAATCAAGAAACCAATATAAATGATAATATAAAACACACAAAAGTATACTTAGCTACAGTTGCAGCAGGTTCCAGGAATACCAATCATTGACAATGAGGGGAAGGAAGAAGGAAGAAGGAAGAAGGAAGAAGGAAGAAGGAAGAAGGAAGAAGGAAGAAGGAAGAAGGAAGAAGGAAGAAGGAAGAAGGAAGAAGGAAGAAGGAAGAAGGAAGAAGGAAGAAGGAAGAAAGAAAGAAGAAGAAAAAAGCCAGAAAAGAGGAGAGCAAAAACAATCCCTCCCCCTCTTCCCCGCCCCCTCCCCAGCCCTCCCTTTTATAGCAAACCTGATGTTACTGATATAGAATACACCTGTGGGCCAGCCTGGGTCAGCTGCCCTGCATTTAATGGCTAATGGCCTTGATCACCATGGCTGGCCACAAACTGAAACAAAATCCAAATGAAACCAGGATACTGTTCCACCCTGAAAGTGCCTTTTTCTCTCTGTTAATTGGTAAGGAGGTGAGTGTTAAGTCGCTAGCGAGCCTGTTCCGAGGCTATTAAGACAGATAACAAATCTGGTTTTAATCTTAAGTTTCTGTAGCATCGTAGGAGGCTAAAGCATCTAAAATCAGCAGATGAGGGAAAACAATAACTAAGTCAATGGTTTCTCCAGACCTACATGCTTTTCAGTGCGTGGTTTGTGTATCAAAGGCAGGAACCCACCAGTTCCCACAAACCGGACCTGTGGTCTGGCTAGGGCACTCTGCTGCCATTTCTAGGAGCAGCAGAAGGTACAAGAAATTCTACAACAGGAAGTTATGGGTAAACACAGCAGACCTTCAATACGTTTCCTTCAAATACGTTTGTCTTTTTGTTTCTGTCCATTTTTACTTTTGTTTCACCGAGGACAGGATCTGATAGAACTGCGGAGAAACGAAACCGAAATGTTCCCTTCTGGAGCAGGGGATCAGAACCCATGAGCTTGCTTTTTGTTTTTTAAATGCACTGCTTTGGGGTAGTTTTTTTTTAGAACATAATCAGGAAAGGGTCATTGTTTTACTGGAATAATTACACAGAATGAGCTATGACAATAACATATCCCTAGTTAGGACACTAAAAATTACCCGTAGATGTCCATTTGGCAGGCCTGAGCTCATGAGACACCAGCCCAGAAGGCCCAGGCTGAGTAGGTACATGCACCGGTCCCAAAGAGCCTCTTCTCAGCAGCCGGCACCTTCTCTTGGGCTGGGCTGCTCCTCCCTGCAGATCAGGGCACCGCTGTCCTCACTGCTGCTTCTGAGTGTGAAAATCCAGGTACCCACTGGTCATGGCAGCTGCATCTCACACGTTAGCAGCAGTTCTGCCATCTCGTCCTCATTCTGTATGTCCAACAAGTAAAATGCCATTGGTGCCTGCTGTTTGGGCAGCCAGACAGGGAGAGAGGGCATAGTGATAAACTGCTCATCGGGAGGGTGGTCCTGCAGAAGAGCACAACAGTGTGTTTCACACATCAGGATTTTTGAAAGCTGAGCAGTCTATGGGCGGGTTCAGACACACAGAAACTTTTAACTTTTGACACACTTACAAAGTGCCAAATTTCACAAGACGAGTAGTCAAGCTAATCAAAATGATCTGGCTGTTCCCACCACGGGCTGTGTTTTCCAGAGCATGATCTATCACGCAACGTGACAGGGGGATTTTATTGCCAAAGAGGCTTCAGTGGAATCCTCTGTGAGGTTTCAGGTTGCTTTCTGGGCAATGAGCTTTCTGGGAGGGGGACAAGAAATTTGGCAGGATTCCCCTCAGAGTTTGTGGGAATCATCTTTGAGGCTGAAGGGATATGAGAGTTTGTGGACTGAAGATGGATCTACCCAGCCTGTGGAGCCGAGGACTCAAGGGACAGAGGCACACCACTGCTGCAGAGCCAGAGTGTTTCTGTGGTGAACATCTGCTTTTCCAGCAGAAGTGTACTCGACAGGGACAGTCCATCCCTGGGGTTCCTCAGCATAGCTACAGGCATCACAAGTGCTACAGACCACACAGCTCTATAGAAAGCTGCTGCAAAGAGAAAGCAGTGACACAGCCAGACACTCGCTCCTTGCCTTCCCCTTGGCGTTCCCCTTACCCCTGAAGCCCTCACCCCGTCGCCTCCTGCACCCACCCACCGCGGAGCCCACAAGGATGTGCTTCCACCGTCTGTGCCCCACAAGGGAGCCACAAACAGCCATCTCTGTCCCTGAAAGAGAAGAAGTTACGGGGTCTGGTTGACTCGCAGCACAAGAGAAGCCAGGATTCAGGTAGATCTGTATTTCCTGGGCAGCCTGTGAACTGGAAGAGCTCCAGTCCTGGCAGAGCACAGTCACTGCCTGACTCAGTGTCACCCATATGCATCTGGCGTGGTACCTGCTGCAGAGGACTGCCTGGTCATGCCCCTGGCATGTGGCTACGCTCCTGAGGCATGAGCTGGTTCTTGGGCTCTTCACACAGAATTCAAACGGTTAAGAGGTCTATGTGCATCAGCAGGTTGTAGGCTATAAATTAGGCCATTAACCCCCAACACTGCTTCTGGTCACAGGAAGTTAATAAGCTAAAACCTGGTATGAAGAGGGAGAACAAAGTACTTGTTAAATCCTTGTCTGCAAGGATTTAACTGCCCGTGTGCCAGTGAATGCTGAGGATGACTGGAGTTTTTTTGTAAAACCAGAGTTCAGAGATACTATTACAACCGTCCGCACAGAGTTACATTGCAAGAATTAATCAATAAATGTAATCACATCACATGCTATATAGGTTTTTCGCACCAATTTTAACTTCAGAGAATCCTCCCATTCAGACACACTGAGCCGCCTGACATTTTGTGTATGTTGACTCTGAGAATTAGGGTCAGGAAACATTTCTGGCTGCTCAAATCCCGATCCTTCTCGCTGTGCACAGCTCCACACGGGCTCTGCGCTGGATGTTGAGGCTTGGGTTCATCTCACCTGCCCGTAAATACCCAGAGGCAGCACACAAGTCAATTCAGATTCCCCTCTGGGAGCTTGAGTCCTGACCAAGAAGCTTGGACACAGCACTGGTGTTCAGGTAAAATGAAAAGCTCAAGCTCAACTCGTCACTCTGAAGACCCTTCAGCGAGGCTGGCATTGCTGCGCCCCTTCTCTGAGCTGCCCCGTGCCCAGTTACTCTGCCTGGAGCAGGGAAGAGACCACCTCACAGCCAGTGAGTCTGGTATTGGAGGTACTTTTGTAGCATCCTGAACACACAGCCCTTCCCAGCAGGACATCTCCTTTAGTGATAGACTAGTTTAAAAGTAATGGAACCTGAAGAGAGTTGTGTGTCACAGATTAAACTTGGATGTTTTCACCCATCTTTTCTGTATCAGTTGCTTAACAGAAAAAAGGATTTTCCCCCCACACCTTGCCTAGCAGTGTCAATTCTTCTCAGTCAACTCTTTTTGAAAACAAAAATAGTTTTGGTAGCAAAATTACCTCATTCACTTTTTCTTTAAAAACAACACAGAATCCCAAATTAATTAAATTATAATCAACATGAGGAAAAAAGATCAGATCATGGGTTTGCTAATCTCTTCCTATGTAATTAGGCATGATGAGTCTCTTTTGTTGCTTATCTCTATTCCAGTGGAAGCACCAGGGCACAAAACAGCGACCCAGGGAGCTAATTAGGTTTCCTGGCTACTGGATTGGCAGAGGTAGTTCTTTTAAAGTGGTGACTTGAACATCCCCCAAAGAGCGCAGACACCCTCCACCTGATGACACACAGGCAGTGAGAATATGCCGAAAAAGGACCGGTGTTGTTTTAGCACCACCGAGTGGGCAAATATGGAAGAAAAGTTCATTTTTGAGACTGGATGCACGGGTGTCCTGGGCAGGCCCCGGGCAGGCGATGGCCCCACCGTGGGGCTGGAGCCCCAAGCAGTGCCCAGCCCTCACCCATGTTCTTCTTCTTATCGACAAGTATCTCGAGAAGCTTTCATATACCTCCTCACCAAATCAGGCTTTTGTGTCACACTGCAGCTGGTCTCAGAGTCTGGAAAGCCATTCCAGAAAATATTAACTCTGTAAATACAAACATAATATCTGTAATAAATATAACTGTAACATAAAACCAAACAACTTCTGTAATTTGTAATACAGAATTTCAGTTGCCTCAGAAATAGCTCAGACACTTCTCAGTATTTTCTGCCAGTTCTGTGCCTCCCTTGAAATCAATGCCCCATTAGGCAAATCACAGAATCATCTTGGTTGGAAAGGACCTTTAAGATCATCAAGTCCAACCATTAATCATCAAGTCCAACCAAATGAGTGAGTCGCTCCCTAAAGCACAGCAAAAAAAAATCCTTAATGTAAAGTTTCAAAGTGTTTCTTATACCCCAGCTGTTCTGTGGGGCTTTGGACAGTAACTCCTGTGGGTGGCTGGACTTGGATGGCTTTTAATGCTGTTCACAGAAGATATGTGAAGACATGTAGCAGCTGTAGCTTTGTAAGAACTGCTTTCCCCTGGCACCAGATAAGATAGTTTGTTGAATTAGATAAAACTGCACTCACTCCCCACCTATATTCTCTATACTTTACTGGCATATTTCTGCCTAAAGCTTTGGCCGGCTCTGTCTCCTGTGACTTATCTGTTATGGATCTATTATTTGGATTATGCTACAGCCTAGAGAGCCCTTTGTGCTACTCCCCAAATGCACGAGCTGTTTCTGTACCGAAGCATTTACCATCGGCCAAGATAAGCCAGGGAGAAAACAAAAGCACGGGCCGCTTTCGCAGCAGCACTGCCGCCACGGCCTGCGCCGTGCAAGGGGTCTCGGTGTCCTCCCTCACCGTGCTGGTGGAAAGCAAGCAGAGGTGGCTCCTATCCAAGAGGAGATCTGTGTGTTGGTGTAGGAGACCAAGACACGGAGAGGCAACGCTCCTGAAATACATCCTATAAAGGGTTAACACTTGGACGACTGGTTAGTATCCCTTTGGGATACCTGACAGCACCTCCTCGGCCAACAGAGCTGTGCTGGAACCAGCGCAGGGCAGACCACGCACACCCTTTCTGCAAATTCCACATTTAACAGCATGTTTGCTGCTGGCTTATCACATACAGCCTGCTTAAAATAGAAGTGTTTGAGAGACAGCTGATAATCTCAGGTTCTCTCAGCTTTGAATGAAGGAGAAAAAAAAATCCCCTTCAGAGACTCAAAGGGTACAAATTCTAGTTATTGCTGACCTTTGTCACGTAGTTCTCCTCCTTCACCCCACCCACACACCTCTGAAGGTTGAGCAAACCCTCAGAGCCAGGTCTGGCAGTAGATTTCTCAGCTATTTATAAGATGTCAGAGCACCTAAGTCCAAAATAATGCAGCCAAAGACAACTAGTTGTGGCTCTAAAGGAAGCAAGAAGGAGTCTGACTACTATTTTCCTTGTTATTAGCCTAATATTTCCAGCATTTATCTTGGAGGTTTGAATTCCACTGCCTGCCCTCCAGACATCTGGGCTCAAGGGAAGCCTCTGAGCTGTGTACCCTAAGTAAAGCAAGGCAATGAAAACCCTGAAAGGCAAAATTTTAATCTATGCCTGTCTCCAGGACTTCTTGATGGTTCATTCAAAGTAGCTTCCCACAAAACAGCTTAGCATCAGGTGGCTCTTGCTCTCCATGTTGGCAGTTTGGATCCCTTTGAGATCATCTGAGTCCTTCTAAATGTTGCATGCAGGGAAGGTGGGTGCCTAATGCGGGGTCCAGCTTCCATTCCACATGGGAGGCTCCTTAAAGTCCAGCTTGGCAACGTTCAATATGTAAGCACAAAAATAATTTTTTACATCTGGTTCTCAACATCTGAGAGATCTATTACTGAGCTTGTTTAGAAAGTATATTTGATCTCAGTTCTGGCTGGAGCAGCATGTCTGCATTTCATCTCTCCTCATTCTGCATTGCCCAGCTGTTTGTGTACCAGCTTTCTGTGTAAACAGAACTGCTCCTGCCTGATTCATTCAGCAGTTTCACAAGCTGGCATCTGTGACTTTGCAATTCCCAGGCCTCCCTTGGAACAAGGCTGATTAACGGAGAGCTTGTACTACCCCACAGCCGTGCCGGTACCTCGCAGTAATGGGAAAAGGGATACAGAAACTAGGACCACATATTCATTTGAATACAATGAAGATATTGTTCCAGCTCACCCAGCTGTGGCAATGACATTAAGGAAACCGAAGAGTTTGTGCTATGATTTTCATACTAGGAGTACAAAGGCTTTATAAAGCACAGATTGACTATATTGCTTGGGTCTCTCTTACCCCTCTGGCTACGTGGCTGGCTCAAGCCCTCGGGCTGACTTACATACTGAACTGCTTTCCAGAGAGGTAGCAATGTGTTTTATTTCCCAGCTGAACTTTGATGGAAATACAGCCTAGAGAGTGAAACCCAGCTGGCTCAGCAGCACCCACTGTCTCCCTGCCCCTTCCCTGCCTCTAGGGACCAGCTTGTCACCCTGACCCCTCCTGACCCTCTCTGGGCTCTGATCCTCCCCAGGAGACACCAACAAGCAATTAACCATTCTCCTCTGAGCTTGTTTCTCACAAGCATCATCCAATAATTGGGTAACAGAAAACAGACATGGAAATGAAACAGGACGAGACCCAGCCAACAGCTCCCCACACGCATCACATCATCCTACCACACTGCATCCCTCTGATCCATGATGCCACCTACCAAACCACCTGATCACATGTGCCTTCTCCAGAAGACAGTGAATGAAGAAATCAGAAAGGTAAAGCCTGTAAAGAGAGTTTTGAGTCATAAAACCCATAAATAAAGAAAAATGGGAATTTCCTGCAATTCTGATTGTTCTCAGTCGCCTGTCCGATGACGTCTGGAATCGTCTCCGGAGCAGGATTCAACAGCTGTGTGAAAGCGAACGCCTCCTCAGTGCAGTATGCTCCCCTTGCTCCAAGTTAGCGGGAAAAGAGATTTTCACTAATAGAAAACCCAGGTAATTGCATTGATTAGTAGATTGTAAATTAGTTTAACAGCAAATTGTGTAAACGAGCCTGCTATTGAAATGTACTTGACTGCTTTCAAAACAGATGTTCCTTTTTAGCATCTGCAGCTGGTGGAACAGTTCTCGTCCCAGAGAGGAAGAAGTTTTCCTGTTGGGTAACAGAGATGCCCATTAGTACCATCGTGATTAAACTGCTGGTATTACCTAGCAGTTGGGTAACTCCACATCACAGGGATTCATCACTATTAAGAAGGCGCCAACTATTTAGGTAACTTAAGTGCTCACAAGTTACACCCATAGTTAACCTGAAAGCACTACAGATGCAAAACCTGAGGGCTCGTAACTGGAGGATCAGTGTGTGAAGCACCCAGAGCTACCATAAAATTGCACCTGGGTATTGCTTTTTCAAGACGATTGTGGTCTAATTGAGTAAACATCAATCCAGGGAGGCCCCACAGCCTGTGTTATGCAAGATATCAGATTAGATAACAAACCTGTCTCCTGGATTTACAGCTGTGAAACGGTTGATTCCTTCCTACAACTGACTGGGCAGAATTTTAACCCCCTGTGAATCCAAGCAAGAGCTGGGTGAGCAAGGGGACCTGTGGATAGTTTATCCTGTGTGGCTAGTGAGCAACATACTCAGGAAGTATGCCACTTGTAGCTATTAGCTTATTTTTAAGCTTGTATCTGGAGATTATATAAGTGAGATTCAAACAGTGTCCACAGATGGGGGTTCTAGACTCTCAGGTTTTTTACTGGGCTTTATCTGAAGCTAATTCCTGTGCTAAATTGTAAGTTAATACTTCTTCCTTGCTTCTCACAGGGAGATTTTTTTCAACATCAGCAGTTTAAAAAAATCATTTAAAAATAGGCAGTGAGTGAAATGAAGCATCTATTAATATTTCTGATTTTTGGAACGGACTAGATTTTACTAAAAGTGTCTCTTTAAGATGGAGCTAATCTAATCTAAGATGTCCATGGCTTTTGCACACTGATTTTTTGCCTTCTAATTTAAATAATGGTTCATGATCAGGAAATAGCTTTACATAAATTGTCCAGTGAAAGCCAGTATCATTAACGTTAATGTATTCAGGATCACATGTATTTGTAGATTTGCCTCTTTTTTTTTAATCCTTTTTAAAACAAACCCCAAAGAATCTAGGCTGAGTAAACCACTTCAGAGATGAATATTAGCAGAAGGAGGAGAAAAGTAAAAGCAAGAGACAAGGGATCCCAGATACGTATTTCGCTGGAAACTGACATTAGAGAGTTGATGGAAGAACACAAGAACACTATTCCGGATGTCAGGAACTGCAGAGGAGGAAGAGCACAACTGCAAGAAGCAACAAAGGCAATCTAACGATAGATGAAGTAGGATGAGAAACAGACACTCCGAGGCATGCATCCAGTTCTTCAGGTTACGTAAAATTGTCTTTACCATTTATGCCCTTCCCTCCTTTTCTGGACGATGCACATCGCAAATAGAGTCGGTAACACTACTTGTAATTACCACTGCCTGACAGTTCTCGTTATAAGATCCTGCTTTTGGTTGCTGGTAAGTTTGTTAGATGTTACTCATCCAGGCTGAAATGTCTTCTGCCAAGGCTTGGCCTCGGGCTGATTCTTTCACCCTCCATTTTCTTTTAGGAGGAGGAAAGGGGAGGGCAGTTTCAGTAAAAATGGTTCTGTGGTTTTCAGGGCAAGATTAGGCAACCATTCATTTGAGCAAGAGCTTGAAATTTGGCAAAAGAGGAGGAGGTCACCCCGATGCCAGAAGATGTAGCCAAGTTATAAATGTGTTTGTGAAAAGTCTCAGCTCACGTACTTCAGCAGAGACTTGTCAGCTTGGCAGATGAAT
This sequence comes from Nyctibius grandis, assembly GCF_013368605.1. Lineage (NCBI taxonomy): Eukaryota > Metazoa > Chordata > Aves > Nyctibiiformes > Nyctibiidae > Nyctibius > Nyctibius grandis. The sequence goes on from NC_090659.1 coordinate 111,833,136, forward strand.
TTGCAGAGGGTTGTGTCAGCACAGGGCACGCTGCGTCCCCTGCCAGCTTCCAGGCCCTGGCAGGACTGTCCCCGGCAGGCAGCAGAGCTGGATGCTGCCTGCGCCCTGTGCTGCCACCAGCCCGGAGCAGGGGCAGCCGCCTGCCCCTGGGCGCCTGGGGTGCAGCTGCAGTGGGGAGCATCGGGGTGAAGGTGGGTGGGATCAGGGGAGTGGGGCTGAGTTAGCAAGGTAAAAAAGCACTTGATTGCAAACCAGTGAGAATAAAACTGTGATGGCATAAGGAACTGGGAAGGTAAATACTAGTGCCCCAGCCTAGCAAAGAGCCCAGGACCTGGAGCAGGGTGACTGGCGGGACAAGACGAGCAGCGTGGTCAGGAGGAAGAGGAAGGAGAGAAGAAGGGAGAGAGAAGAAAAACATCTTGGTGATAGCTACCATGTCCTTTCCAGAGCCCAGAGCAGAGCTGAGGTCACCCCCTTCCTCTTTCACCAGCAGAAATCTGGAAGTCAACTGGTACATGTGGTTCTTCCTGCTTGCAGGGGCTTCCTGCATGGGCTGAAAACCTGTTACTCCTCTTCCTTGGTTAGGTCTAAAGCTTCAGTTCTCCACCAGGGAGATGTATTAGCACTTCTCCTTGGTGGAGCACCTCAGCTTGGGATCAGAGCAGGCTTCTCTGCTGTCAGGCACACTCTCCCCTAATGCTGTGGGGAAGATGAGAAGTGAGATGTGGTGCACAGCCAGACTAGCTGTCTGTGCTCCCTTCCTTGCTGCTTGAGGGGGAAGAAAGAGCAGCTGTCACCAGGCTGGGCTGCACAGAGATGATAAAGGCCCTAACACCACACATTGCTGCAGCCCTGAAGCATAAGACAGAGCAGTTATGGAGGAAGAACTTGAAGAAAGGCAAGAAGGAATGGCCCTTAACCATATCCTTACTCATATGTTCTAATGATCTCTTTCTTCTCCAGCCAAGTCAACAATCTCCCCTCACACCCCACCAGCTCCTCACCCCAATATTTTCAATCCCCATAAAACTGAACCTCTACCCCAGTCATGCCAGCATGTTCTCGTTCTGCACCTCAGCATCTTCCCAATACCATTGCCCCCAGTGACCATTATCCCTCAGGCCTCTCAGCCCCAGTATCATCTGAATATCCCAGCATCCTCCTGACAACTCAATCCCAGTGACAGTACCCTGGAGCACTTCTAGCTCTTGCATTACACCCTGTTATTCTGTAGCCTCTATGCCCTCATGCACCAGCCATCCCCACCTCACCAAGACCCTGCTCACCTTCAGATTTATCCGTATCATCCCAAATGACTATTCCTACAACAACTCCCTCATCCCTGGTGCTGCCCATGTCTCCAAGGTCTAGTTCTCAGTATCATCCTGAACACCTTCTCCAGCTGCCTCCTCCTCTCCATGCAAGGGGAGCTGGATGCAGAGACCTCACCAGCAAAACAGCACAACACTTTCTTGCCTTTTCTAGATACAGTCAACTCGGTCCTGAGGGTTGGGGTTCCTCCCAGCTGACCTTAGATACCTGCATCCAACCAAGTGAGCATCAGTTTCCTTTACAGTGAATGGAGATAACTGGACACTTTTAGGGCACCATTGTTCTAACTCAGTTTAGACATTTACTTTGGCTGCCCCAAAAGCACTGTTATCTCTCTAATCACTGTAAGCGGAGAGAAGGATTAGTTCAGTTTAGATATGTCCCTTGTTGACTTATAAAGTTTGTTGAGATGATTGCACCCCGAACAACAATGCATATTTATCCTTATTTCTTAATTTATGCTCAGGGATCATCTTTATTTTCCTTCAGAACAGCATTTCAAGTTTCATGGGGAGTGTCCTGCTTCGTGAGCTTGCCCAGCGAGGGGTGGCTCAGCAGCAGCACCCTTGGCTCATGGATGCCTTCAGCACACAACCGGACTGTACCATACCATACCATACCATACCATACCATACCATACCATACCATACCATACCATACCATACCATACCACCTAGTGGTAAGAGCTTGGATCACAGAATCACAGAATGGTTGGGGTTGGAAGTGACCTCTGGAGACCATGTAGTCCAATCCCCTGCCAAAGCAGGTTCCCCTCGAGCACGTTGCACAGGGTTGTGTCCAGGTGGGTTTTGAATATCTCCAGAGAAGGAGACTCCACAACCTCCTTGGGCAGCCTGTTCCAGTGCTCTGTCACCCTCAGAGTAAAGAAGTTTTTCCTCATATTTACATGGAACTTCCCATGTTTCAGTTTGTGCCCATTTCCCCTTGTCCTGTCACTGGGCACCACTGAGAAGTCTGGCCCCATCCTCTTGACACCTGCCCCTAAGGTATTTTTAAGTATTGATAAGATCCCTCCTCAGTCTTCTCTTCTCAGGCTCAAAGGACCCAGCTCCCTCAGCCTCTCCTCATAAGAGATGCTCAACGCATGGTGTAGGAAAAAATTCATAACACAGCTGGGCACAGAAATGCCCCAGCGTTAAGCGTTATTGAAAAGCAGAAATCAGGGAAGGTTCCAGAAATGCTTTTTCCACCATTTCCATCTGTGTTCCTAGGAAGTGCTGTTCTCAGCTAGACATTGTTTAGAATAAATTTCAGTGGTGTCTTTTGTTAAGGTCAGTATGTTCCAGTTTGATCAGCTTGACCAGAATGGGTTGAAAGCTGTAGAGACTAGAGAACAGAGGAGATGACATTACACACCGGAGAAATCCAGGGTGTGCTCATGGCTGGAAATCTCTGGGCAGTTTTCTCCATTGAAAATGATAGTGTAGAAATGGAAAGGCTCTGAGAAGGGCTACAAGGGCACAGAGGTTTGGGACCAATTTCACACAGAGAGTACTTGAACAAGGTACAGTTTTTCATCTCAAAAACAGAGAGCACTAAGGAGAAAAAGATTAAATATAAATAGGAAGAAAGTGAATAGGAAACTACTCCTCACCCTCTCTTCTGGTACAAAAATCAGACATATCAAAGGTAATTAGCAGGGACCAGGTTCAAGACAAGTAAGATGGCTGTTTGCACAACAGCTAATTAGGCAAAGAACTGTGTAATTCTTTGCCACGTGATGTAGTGAATACTGAAACGCTTACCACCTGCCAGGAGAGCGTTCAAGGCTTCTACACCGTATGCACAGAATGCAGTCTGTGATAGTACTTCCTACTCTGAACTTCAAACAGAGAGGTACACATGTGCGTCTTCCTCTGCTTACAGCCTCTCTGCTGCTGGCCACGGCTGGCGATGGGGTACTTGCCTTGGCAGAGCTTTGCTCCAGGAAGTGGAGATGTTCCTAGGGGAAAAAAATTGTGTGTACGTATGAAACAAAATGCAGAAACAAAAACACAGTGTGCAAAGATATAGATAAATATATCTAAGATTTTTTTTTAGTTTATCTTGAGCAGTTGTTTTCAAAGTTTTACAATAGAAAAACTAAAAATGATTTTTTATTGTGCATTGAACCAAGAAAATCTGAAGTAACATCATCTTTCAAAAATTAATCTTGGCTCCAAGCTTCTTTTACATAGTATAGGTTGGTTGCTCATTCACTGAATATTTTCATTATGTGCTTCTGTAGGGAAGATGATTTGGAGCCATATTTATGTGAGGACTATATTACGATGAATAAGCATAAATAATGTATGAGAAGGCAGGGTCGGATTGCCTGGCAGCCTTCAGTCTGTCATTCCCATGACTGCTAATTTGGCAATCTTGACATAGCTCTGCGTGGGAGAAATTATAAACCAAGTAATCCTGAGGTAAGGCTTTCATTGCCCACACGGTACTGGATGTATTTATTTTGCAATTCCATTCAAGTCCCAGGTGCTGTCAGAGTGCCAAAGTTTCAGTCCATATGATTTTTCATGCTGCGAATCTTCTTTCATTAGTTTAACTTGGAGCTGTAACATCTCTCCTGATGACTGGGGCAGTGTTTTTTACAAAGATATCAAAAACTATTGAAACTTTTCAAGGTCTCGTGAAAACTTCCACAGGGAGATGAGGCCATTGAGGTGCACTGGGTCACATGCAGCAACGGCCTCTCTGGAGGCGGACAGAGGACCTTATCATCTCTTCAGCCTTTCTTTTTCAGTTTGGTGGTTCAGTAGGTGACACGGTGCCCAACAAGAGCTGCAACGAACATGTCACGTAGCCAAGAGCCCGAAGGTCCCTGGGCAAGAGCATCACCTGAAAGCAAGGGCTCTGCGGGTTCCCCTCAGCGTGCATCTTCAGCGACACCGAGCACAGTAACTCTTCGTGGCATCTCAGCATCGACTCATTGTAGTGGAGGAATATTACTCCTTAATGCACATCACCCACCTTCCAAGGTGCTTTCAAAGGCTTCTTCTCCCCTTTGTATATGGGCAGGCGGTGATTTGCCTGGGAGTTGGGAGGGGAGCAGATCTCCTAACGCTCTCCAGCAGTCCATTCCCTCTTTTTTCTTCATATACAAGTGAACAGAGGGAGGAAAGGAGGAAACTGAGCCCACTGCTGGAAATGCAGCAGCTGAATATCCAGTTTAAGCTGCCAGAGAGATTTCTTCTTTATTTACTACTGCAGAACAAAATAAAATTACCAAGGATTTGGTTGATCTATCATAAAAATAATCGATTGACCTAGAAGTCTGATGCTTTTCTTTATATCACTCCAAATGACACACCCTTTTGCTGTTTCAACATCAGTGGCATGAAAGTTTTAACAATTAAAAAAAAAGCTAAAGTAACCACATTAAATTTGTAAGTATGCACCGTGAACAACATAAAAATAGCTTAGGATGCTAGAATCGTTCCAAAGCAAAGACAACCTAAAAATAATGAAGCTAAAGTTAAATTTAACAGAAATCAAATATATTAATATCCAGAAAATCTTAAGCTAAAAAAAACCCCTGCTTTGCTCTGACTCTTTAAAAGTTATTTCAGGACTGTAAATACTATTTGGATTTATTCTGAGCTGGGATTTTTTTGATGTCTTACCTATATATTTTCTTCTGGTTGAGATTCTGGCCTTTACAAATATTGCGATTGTCTTATTCACCTGGGGGCCCATGGTTTGGTGGATGCATTAGCTAACACTGCTGTGTAGGATACATTTCCTTTTTCTTTTTTATGCAAACAGCTGGTGCAAACTCCATCTATTTAAAAATTAGTTGTCAAGTATTTTCGTAGAATCATAGAATGGTTTGGGTTGGAAGGGACCTTAAAGATCATGTAGTTCCAACCCCCCTGCCACAGGCAGGGACACCTTTCCACTAGACCAGGTTGCTCAAAGCCCCATCCAACCTGGCCTTGAACACTGCCAGGGAGGGGGCATCCACAGCTTCTCTGGGCAACCTGTTCAAGTGTTTCACTACCCTCACAGTAAAGAATTTCTTCCTAATATCTAATCTAAATCACAGAATCACAGAATGTCAGGGATTGAAAGGGACCTCGAAAGATCATCTAGTCCAATCCCCCTGCCGGAGCAGGATTACCTAGATCATATCACACAGGAATGCGTCCAGGCGGGTTTTGAATGTCTCCAGAGAAGGAGACTCCACAACCTCTCTGGGCAGCCTGTTCCAGTGTTCAGTTACCCTCACTGTAAAGAAGTTTTTCCTCATATTTATGTGGAACCTCCTGTGTTCCAGCTTGCACCTGTTGCCCCTTGTCCTGTCAATGGATGTCACTGAGAAGAGCCTGGCTCCATCCTCATGACACTTGCCCTTTACATATTTATAACATTAATGAGGTCACCCCTCAGGCTCCTCTTCTCCAAGCTAAAGAGACCCAGCTCCCTCAGCCTCTCCTCATAAGGGAGATGTTCCACTCCCTTAATCATCTTCGTAGCTCTGCGCTGGACTCTCTCTAGCAGTTCCCTGTTCTTCTTGAACTGAGGGGCCCAGAACTGGACACAATATTGCAGATGTAGCCTCACCAGGGCAGAGTAGAGGGGGAGGAGAACCTCTCTTGACCTACTAACCACACCCCTTCTAATACACCCCAGGATGCCATTGGCCTTCTTGGCCACAAGGGCACATTGCTGTCTCATGGTCATCCTGCTGTCCACTAGGACCCCCAGGTCCCTTTCCCCTACGCTGGTCTCCAACAGGTCTGTCCCCAACTTGTACTGGTACATGGGGTTGTTCTTGCCCAGATGCAGGACTCTACATTTGCCCTTGTTATATTTCTTTAAATTTCTCCCTGCCCAACTCTCCAGCCTGTCCAGGTCTCTTTGAATGGCAGCACAGCCTTCTGGTGTGTCAGCCACTCCTCCCAGTTTGGTGTCATCAGCAAACTTGCTGACAGTGCACTCTATTCCCTCATCCAAGTCATTACTGAATATATTGAATAGTACTGGTCCCAGTACCGACCCTTGAGGGACTCCGCTAGACACAGGCCTCCAACTGGACTCTGTCCCATTGACCACCACTCTCTGGCCTCTTTCCTTCAGCCAGTTCACAATCCACCTCACTACCCGATCATCCAGACCACACTTCCTCAGTTTAGCTGCAAGGATGCTGTGGGAGACTGTGTCAAACGCTACCCTCTTTCATCCAGCTAAAGAGGGTAAATCTACCCTCTTTCAGTTTAAAACTGTTCCCCCTCATCCTATCACTCCATGTCCTTGTAAAAAGCCCCTCTCCAGCTTTCCTGTAGGCCTCCTTCAGGTACTGGAAGGCTGCTAGAAGGTCTCCCCAGAGCCTTCTCTTCTCCAGGCTGAACAGCCCCAACTCCCTCAGCCTCTCTTCATAGGAGAGGTGCTCCAGCCCTCTGATCATCTTTGTGGCCCTCCTCTGGACTTGCTCCAACAACTCCATGTCATTCTTATGTTGGGGGCCCCCAGAGCTGGACGCAGTACTCCAAGTGGGGTCTCACGAGAGCGGAGTAAAGGGGCAGAATCATCTTCCTCGACCTGCTGGCCACGCTGCTTCTGATGCAGCCCAGGATACGGTTGGCCTTCTGGGCTGCAAGCGCACATTGCCAGCTCATGTTGACCTTCCCATCAACCATCTCCCCGAAGTCCTTCTCCTCTCCTTTATGAACTCTCTCCTCCAGACAGCCATGAACTTAAAAGCTGCTATTCACACAAATGGCACAAAGTAATGAGGTCAGCTTCAGCTGGAGAGCAACTGCTCTCATATCTAATTTCAGCAGCACTGGTGTCATAAGGACCATCGCACCAGCAGGAGTTAGTTGGTGGCTTCTCCAAACCCATCCAGCCAAACCTCTCAGTGCACACTTCTTTTCAGATCTCCCTAAAGCTATATGGATATCTTAAAAAAAAATATTCCCTTGCCCAGATGTAGCACTGCCACAGAAGACCAGCTTTTTGAGGGGATCCCTGTTGTTACTGGGTTTAATGGGTTAATGCCATCAGCACAGGCTCTTTCAGACGTGTGGGTTTCCGAGGACTTTCTCAAGCAAGGATGCTGGGGCTGGAGTCACCAAATCACTGGTGGGAGAGGAGATCCCAGGCTTTTATATGTAGTCCCCTGTGTTTTGGGGGGTCTCTGCTGAGAGGAGTACAATGCCCGGAGGGCTGTTGGAGTATCTGGCACCCTGGCAGGAACACGGATGGTTCAAAGCAGATCAGCATCGCAGCATTCGGATTACTTTTCAATTCCTCCCAGATCTTTTAACACAAAGGTGGAATTTACACTGCAAAGGGAAGGTTAAAAACATGGAAGCGTTCATCAGGCAAAACTGGATTCAGTTTGTTGGAGGTCCCGTACGCAGATCTGTGATTTACTTTAGGCTGGAAGCAACGTTTAGAGTTCCCTGTCACGGCTCTTAATTATGTGCAGAGCTCCAAGCTTATTTAAAATTGTAGCAGACAAGTATAATTTGCGTGTTTAGGATCAGGGTGATTCACTCAGCCACACGAAAACCCGTGGCCTGCACTGGCAGGGGGACAGCTCGAGGTCTGCTGAGAGGGGCCTCTGCTGGTATCCACTTCAGCTATTCTCTTACATTATTTAAAGCAAAAAACAAGGAGCAATTTGAAAGTAATAGATGTACATGAATTATTACTATAAATCAGGGAAAAAAAATCCAGCTAAATGGAGAAATCATTTTTAGAGGATGCACCTCCTACTCCCCGTCAGCTGTGCTTCAAGGTAAACTTTTATTTTTTCCTCAGACAGAAAAATAAAATAGAACCTAAACCAACTATCGCATTATTAATTTGCAATTTATGTCATAGCAACAGCTATCCAAGAGGATGCTGGATTAGCTGGCTCTATGTTTGCTTTTATCTATCCATATTCTGGAGGGATGCACATAATTCAGCATTCCTTAAATTTTAACTGTCATCATGCTCTGATAATTGAACTAAACCCTGGGAATGGAATTTATATATATTTCTGACATCTGGCTATCACACCTTCCACTAAAGAATCACTGCAAAGGTAACTTAATGATTTATTTGTAAATGATGTAAAGACTCCACACACCTACTGAATGGATGAATCAAGCAACTTACCTTTCAGCAAAAACACTTTAAGGTAGGATTAGTAGAATTCATGGGGAATAACAGATGGATGACTGTGCTCTCATTAATGTAATTGCACTGGGCATGACCACATGCTTAGTTACACCTTTGCAACCATTTTTTTCAGTACTGAGACTACAGATTTCTGTTTCTCTTGTCTTGCTAGACAGAATAGCATTAACTGGTTTACACTGAACAGCAAACGCTGTTGAAGAACTTCCCAGGGAAAATCTTCCCAGGACTGTACTACCTGTGATAATTCATTTCTACACTTGTGATTTGACTTTGTAGAATTTTGCTCCTGCTTTTTGTAGAAAAAGCTGTGCAGTATCTAAAGCACCAAAGAGGCCAGGCACCCACTGGTACAAAACGAGAGATGTCAGGCTTGCCGGGGCAGTTTTCTGGCATGCCAGAGTTTTGTGGCAGATGCAAGTGGTGCCAAGCCTACAAAGGTGATGCCACTGGTGAGCCAGGCTCCAAGAGAAGGCACTCGAAATAACTTCTGGAGAACAGCAGGCCAAATGCACCTTGGCTCCCAAGGAAGCCTTTCTGGGACAGGTTTTTGCACTTTCAGGAAATATTTGCGTAGTTCTTAACGCTACTTTTTTGTGTGAATGCCCTTCATGAACGACTTTCTAGCAAAGGGAAAAAAACCCCTTGAAATTACTTGATAAAGCAAGTTATCTTCATAGCGGCAAATTAACTATACCCATTTCACAGGTGAGGCATGTGAAGGGAGGAGGTTTGCCAGAAGTCCATGCTCTGTTACAGTTCAGGGTTTGGCTTGTGATCCTGTGCGATCCCTCTGCCCATCCACTCACGAGTGACGACTGCACTAGTCAGAAGTACCGAATTCCTGGTTCCATCGTTTGCATTTCCATGCAAAGCAAACTAGAAAAGCTTGCTTGTATAAAATGACTGTGGTTTTAATCTCTTATTTGCCACATCAAGGAATCAAGAGGATCGGTGCATTTTGTAGATCAGGCATCTTGATTGCTGCATCAGGTGCCGACTGGGTATCACACAGTTAATAACCCCAAAAAGATGGTGCGTTGTCTTTTGTGCAAGACCGAAGCACCCACGTGCTAAGGAGTTCTCTGCTAACCAGACTCAAATACCACTTGAAGGGAACACGGTATTCCCGTCCCTCTAGCCAAAAATAGAAGAAGGAGAGACAATACTTCTTCAGGCATTTGCCAAAATGATAAGGGAGACGACCAGAACCCACTCCTAGCTCCAAAGCTCTAGTTCAAGCTCACCAAAACGCTGCTTCACCTACTCCAGTGCTGACACTGCTGATCCCAAACTCCCCAAAGTCCCCAAAGTCCCATCCCTTCAACGTTGGGCAGAGAGAAGCAGCAGTACTATCTTGGCTGCATTTTAAAATAAAATCATTTGAGGCGGGGGGGAAATGCTAGTGAGCTCCTGAAGGAAGTGACAAACTGATAGCATCACCTGAATTAACGTGCCCGGGCTTGAAACTCCACCTCTTGCATGTTGTTCGCTGTACGTTCAGTTCACTAAAGTACATCTTCAGGGAGGGGCTGTCTCCTGAAAGCTTCAAGATCTATTGCTTCCTGTCTCCCTAATCAGCTGTGCAACAGGGTAAATTTAGAAACAAAAGGCAGAGCAGCAGCCCTGGCAAATGGCTTTAGTGCGCATTAAAACCTGTTTTGGAAAAGTCAGAACAGGTCGTGCACGTCTCCAGCTCAGGCAGAACTGGCAGGCTCTGAGCAAAATAAGAAGTGACTTGCGTGCACTCTGAGAGAGCCCGAAGTGTTTCACATAATAGGAGTTATCGCCTACCCACCATGAAACAGGCACCTGTGGCAGGCCAGGCTGCACGGGCCAGATGGGGCACAAGTGTTTTAAAGAGGCAAGTGAAGATTATCATCTCCTCTATTCAAACATTGCAGGAGGAATTTAGGTGGGCACATGAATTAGCCGGGTTGGAATTTAGCCAGGAAAACAGCATATGAAATGTACTTGTTTGGCAATAAGTACAGGGAATTATTTAACGACCCGGAGCCAAACAGAAAGCATTTCATCTTAACTTACTGAAATTGCTCCCAAGTCCCAAACAGGTTTATATTCCAGAAATTCTCTTTCAAGTCTCATGAAACTGATTTATTCAAGGGCAGAATTGCAAACAGCAGAAAGTCAACTGCAAGGAAGAACCTTCCTCAGTAGGAAAAAAAAAAAAGATATCGTAAAGAGAAAGTTTTGAGGTGAAGGGGGGTGGGAAATGTGCCACTCCCTTAAGGGAAATACATACCAGTAAACAAATGACATGTAAGTCTGCAGGCCATCGTTTTTACCACACTGCTCGGCACTGGAGAACGTGCAAAAGACTGTTCTATTAGGAAAGACCACACACTTCTTGTGCTGGATTTTTTCCCCTCTTACCCAGTTTGGTGCTTTTGTTTTTGCCAAGACTGGTATCTGGGCTTAGCTTCAAGCTCGTCAGTAGTTCCCTTAGAGTCTCAGCCAAAAATACATCTTTTCCACAAAGGCTGGATGATTTTCAGGATGATTTTACTTCTCCGCAGGAGGTTTTTCTCCTACTAAGTGGGAGCTGTGCTCAATCTATTGTATCTTGGCCACACTCGAACTCAACTAGCTGGGTTAATTCACAGACAAATTGAACACATGCAGTACATTTAGTTAGAAGACAGATAGCACTAAAGAACCCTTTACCCCACTGGAAAGATTTTGTCCAGTTTATTAAACAGTCGAGCTTAATTAAAGCATGTAAATATTTTCAATAGAAGATAAGAGCAGGTACTAAACAACATCTTAAGCAGAGAAAAAAATGTTTGAAAACCAAAACTGGACAAATGTAAATAGCAAGGAAGGGTTTTTTTCCATTTTTACACCATCGGTGTGATAGTCTGTTGCGAAGAATTACCAGAGGGAGTGGCAGATCTTGGTAGAGTCAAAACTGCACGTTTCTGAGATGTTTACCTTAGCTAACAACAAATTACAGGAGCAACAGGGGTTACTAGTTGAACCAAAGATGGAAAGGGTCCACTGATCTGAAACTCTAGGAACTTCCATTTTCTAACTTTGTGCTTGAGCTCTAACAGTGATCCCAGTTCTTTGAGGTGGTGCCGGGGAGTGGACCTCTGAGGTCAGCTGGACCACCTGGCCAACCTGGGGCTGGGTCAGCTCTACCCCATTTCTGAGAGATGCTCATAACTTATTCTGTGAATTCTCCCATGATGGAGCTACTACAGCCTCCTCAGGCACCCACACAAGGCACCCAGAGGAGTAAAAGGTTTTCCTAACCTAAGCTTACCTTACTGCAATGTAACCCCATGACTTCTTGTCCTGTGCATCATGGATAATAAATTCTTAGTAGCAGTTGCTTTTTACTTGAAGATCATCTTGAACTATTTAATCAGCTTTTCTCTTGATAAATGGCCCAACTACTGTACTCTTCCTCTCTCACATTTTCCTCATCATCACTACTTTTCTCTGGACCATCTTCAGTCCATGTCTTCTATCAAATGCTGTACCCGAAAGGCTGACCAGTGCTCTGGCTGCTCACTGATACAAACCAGTATCTGCACTTGTGCATCTCATGAGAGCATATGCATTTTCGTAACAGCAAAAAACTGACAGATGAATCAATTTTGTGATGTTTTCCCGAGTCACAAAAGCAATTTTATCAACTGAGCTACCAAGTCCTAATCTTCGATTCCTGTAGCTGACTATTTCCGAGTACACACTCGTGTCTCTCTCTTTATTGGTTTGCCTCCATTTTTTCTCCAAACACTTCACTAATCTTGTCTTACAGCACACTCAGAGCTCCTACAAATTTTGTGTATTTATTCTAAATATGATTCACAAATATATGCAAATGTATTAATAACGATCAATGCATGAAATGCAAACAACCCTGCTGAGATCTGAGTATTTGGGTAACACGGAAAGTATATGATATATTTTTACAGATGACACAATGGAAAAAAGAAAAAAAAAAAAGAAAAGCCTAAGAGAGCGGCCACCGGAGTCAGTGCTAGAAGCAGTCAGAGCACTCAATTTGCCTATTATGGGAGGTAAAAATCTCCTCTTTGTTCCAGCAGCAGGCTAGGCCCTGTGTAAGCACAGCACGCAGTCCAAAGGGCTGATTCAAAACCTAAGGTCAAAGACTTCTGGCTTCAAAAGCACCCTGAACCAGCTTCAAATGCCTACACATCAGCTTGTCATCTTATATTCCAGTGCTACTGTTCTTACCACAAATACCTAGCAACAAAAGTCGTAGCACAGAAATAGTTATACTCAAGTACGGAATAAATCCACATGTTAATACATTTTAAAACAGTCTAGGGCCACCCATGGAGGCAGCTTAAATGTTCAAAAACAAAAGAAACCCAGCAACCGTCATGAGATCTCGAGGATGGGGAAGTAATCCAAAAACATCTTAATCTCTATTTAAAAAGAATAACTCAAGCAAGGAGCATAGTGTGTTCTATTTATCAGTGGAACATGGCACTCAGTTGTGTTAGGCACCCATTAGGCGTTTAATCCCTGCCATGAGTAAACATTTTGCTCCATAATGTACCAGTTCTCTATCTCCTTGGCCACACGTACACAGCTCTGCGTTTGTGCACGCACAAGTATCACTATGCAGTTACAGCATGTGCACGTACTAAGATGCATAGCGTGGATTGTGTATTGAACTTGGAGGTAAACTTCAGTGTAGACAAATCATACCCAAAGCCAACTGCCCTCCTGTCCCAGATTAAAAGCAGCAGATTCACTCTCACAGGAGGGCAGTGACTGGCAACCCATTTTTTTTTTTTTTTTTTTTGTTTTTTGTTCAAGGTGCCTTTAAGTCTCCAAAAGCTAAACTAACTTACATATGGGTGCTATAACTACTGCAGACTGGTTTCTTGAGAGGCAGCATAGCTGAATATCATGTGCATTCACTTTCTCTCTCATGATTCATTTTGTTTTTGTGATTGAAATGCTCTTACATCACACCTAAAAACCTGAAGATTTAAAAATAAGCAACAACCGTACAGACTTCATAACTGGGATGGCACTTCTATTTTTTTTTTTCTCCTTATGAGCTTAGACCAAATATCACAATGCTCATGAGAACCTGAGTTGTCTTTAGGCAGGAAATTAGTGTTTATATATAGTGTGTCCATATATAGATACACACACAAATGCATGCAGCATTACTCTATGTGTATATACATATAATGATGTGAGATTTTTTCCCCCTCACGCTCGTAATCAATCAATGTACTTTTACACCTAAAAGATTACTTTGGCTTTGCAGAAAGAAGACCAGATAAAGCTCAAAAGGAAAGATGAATCTGAAAAATAGCTAAAAACCTAAGGACTCAGGCACAAAAGTTTCCACAGAAGGAAGAACCAGTGGACGTTAATCTGTCAGGGTTAACAGTGCACTCTTGTCTTCCAGCAAAGACAAGGCAATTCAAGTTAACTTTGGTGAGCAGCAGAGGAGGGCTAACTTGAGTCAGCTCACCCTTCCTACCAAGTGCCCACATGCTGGTGAAAACTGTGTTTGATATGCACTAACACATCACCTTTCTCTGATTTGTGGGTTTAAGCTAGTAGAATCAGATACATACCTTATACTACATTGCAAAAACTACACTTCTTGGTGATGCCACTCAGTAAAAGACCCCCAAAAAAGCACAGTTTGGAGAATAAATGAACACAGGAATCTCTTATATACTGCTTTACCCTCAAAGCATTTTGAAAACACTATCCCAGGACACAAGTGAAACCATGCCACACAGCTTTCCTGGGAAATGGTACAATGCCTCACTTAAAAGCTAAGCAGAAAGTCAGATGTGCCACTATGCAGTGGGAATCCTCTTCATCCAGGGCAATGGATGTACACAGCTAGAGCGTACCTGACACTGCATTTAAAAAAAAGTCTTTCTCCTTTGTTTCAGTTGTCACCAATGCGCTCACTTCAGTAATGTGACCACATGTTAGAAGTCAGCAACATGGAAAATAAAATGCAAGCAAATGTGAAGCCAGTTGCCACAAAGAGCCAAGTCCACTGGACGTCTTCACTTCGTTAGAAGCGAGACATTGCTAAATGCAGCTGAGGAACTCCGGTCGCATACAGCAGGACAGACCTGCTTCCTTCCTGTTTTCATGGACCTCACCAGACTTTACTACTTCAATTTCAAGGTGACCATAAAGCAAAATCCACATATCACAACAGTAAACTTCACTGGCAGAGATCGCAGTCGTAAGGAACCTGAGCCTTACTCCAACCATGGATTTTCACGTAAAACCAGCTTATTTTCCAAGCCAGGGCTAGCACACGGATCAGAGGAACTCAGATACTGAGATTACTGTTTGGCTGACAGGTTTTCTAGCATTCTTGCCACTAAGCTGCAAAGAGTAATTTCTGTTTCTCAGTGATCTCTTGGTGCATATCACAATAAGATAATTCTCAGGGGAATCTATATCCATAATAAAAATTACCAAATTCAAGTGCCTCAAAGGACTGAGTTAAATGCCTGTGGGCCAAAGTCCTTGCTACTTCAGTAAGAATGCAGAGAATGCTAAGAGGAATGATCTTCGTCTCTCTTGCTATTTTGAACTGGACCAGGTACATGTTTCAACATCTAACAATAAACAGGCTTTTAGGGAAAACTCGGGTATTTCTCATTGTAAGCTCTGCTTTCCCTGAACATTACTTCACGCTCAAAAGGCTATTTTAACCTTGCATTCGAAAAAGATCCTGAAAAGCTGTTTATAGGAGCAAAGACCTTTAAAAGGAGACTCTTGCCTTAAGCGAAAAACCAAAACTAAGAAATAAAGGAAGTCACAGCGTTTTACATACGGGTGTACATAAACCTAAAAGCCAAGGGCTTTAAAGCAGTTGTTAGTCACCTGTGGGCAGGGATGAAGGTGGTGGCAGGTACAGGCTGCAGCAGCAGTGGAGCTTTAACAAGGGCAGGAGTTGTCACCTTTGGTAGGCACTGACACTCTTCTCAGCAGCAGCCCAAATCTCTCCTGTACAGAAGGTGTAAGGCTGCCCATAAGGCTTTGCCTTTGCTAGCAACTTCTTCATCCGAACAGACATCCACAGGCTGGAGGCCACTGGTCTAACCAGAAGCCATCTCACAGTTACGGCCATTTGCTGTGAGATATCACCACCTAAATCATGCAATCTCCTCGAAGCGTGGGTCTGGGACTTTGTCATACATCCACACACACAGTATCTTGTTTTAACTGTAGACTTTGCAAGTCCAGAATTACCGCTGGACCTCTCAGAGGCCTACAGGTCACACTGTTCAACAGCGGATGATGGGTATGAAAGGATTATATCGCTTAGTGAAGTCTGAAAAGGGTCACTTGTCAGTCAAGAGAGCAGAGACAATTGTGTTTGCATGCCTAACAATGAAACTACGAGTGGAAGACTGAATAAAACTGTCAACTTTAAAAAAAAAAAATCAGTTACCGTCAGTTTGAAGTGGCGGTTAGGAGTCCTCCAGCAGGCATGGTGGCACTGGTGTGGGGAGGACTCCATGCCCCTGCTACGACAGCTGGCTGCAGAAATCCAACGGAACAGGGAAGCTGAACTTTTCCAGCCTCTGGGAAGTCAAACCAGAACAAGAATCCACCATCATTCAAAAAATTGTGCTTGCCAATAACCACCCGGTAACAGCGATTGGGCAGCACGTTTGGAGTCCGGCTGTAATTTCTGCATTATAGTACAGACCTCAAACAGGATGGCAGGTGAGTTCTGTGGAGGAGGAACTCTGTCTCCTTTGGGGACGAACAGCACCTAGCACTATGGTTCCAGTCTGTAGGTGCCAGGCAAGCAAAACTCGCAGATGGTAAATATGGTAAATAATTTAGAAAACAAGTACTAGAGTAGCTCAGAAATAACATGTATGGGAGAAGGAGAAAGGGTGTTTCAGGTGAGATCTAACATACCATTTTTATGGAGATCTATTTTGTTGTTGCATTTTTTTTCTTTAGAGAAAAACATACTGTCTTCTTTATTTAGAGACAATAAGTACTGGCTGGATGTGGTAGTTGGTACAAAGCTCTACCCAATATTCTAAAACCAATTTGGTTCTTCCGTTAGTGCTGGTTTTACCATTTCATGTCAGTCAAGACTTTTCATGCTGTACAGATGTCTTCCTGCTTTGATGACATCTAAATTTAGAGGGTGTGGATAACTATTGCTAGCAATAGTAAGTGGTGACGACAAGGGGCAAGAAGCACACCTTTACTCTTCATCAGGAACACATAAACTATGGATTTTGATGCTGTAAATAAAATCGATGGCCTCACTTTATCTCCGAATGAACCTCCAGAACAGGAGGTGCCAGACAGATCATAGCCCGATCTCAAATAATTATTTTGTTAATGATCCTAGGTGAAAAATGTTTTTTTTTTTTTTTGCTGTTAACTTGCACATTAGCATAGGGAAGACTCGAAGCTTCCTTGGAAGCATACTATTTCTGGCTTACTGAAACCAATACTTTTTATTTTTAATGAAAGTGTTGAAAATATTAAAAAAGACTTGCCATGCGAGCCTGGAACACCTGGACCAGACATCCTGCTTTGCTGTAGTACAGTCTATTTAGGGCTGCCTCAGAAGGTCACTCACACTTCAACTCCTGCAATATGTCACCACCTTATAAATGGGAGAGAGTGATATCAGCAAATAAAATTGGTGCCTTGTCACATCCTGGCACTGGCTTTCTACTCCCAGGTGCAAGGTGTGATGTTAGGTTTAAATTTAAAGGATATGAGGACCCAGTTATGAACTCACGAGTAGAAGTCAAACTGACAGAAGCATTGAGAGCTGGACCTTTAAAAAAACACACAACTGCACTGAATTTCACAGGGTTAAGGCATTTCAGTGCTGAATGGTAGTAACTCTGGAACTGCTAAAATGCAAATAGTGTTTGACTTCAGCTATCAGAAATTGCATTACATTAAAAAAACGCCTTTCAGAACTTCTATTTCACAGAAGGTCAAAATTAATGAATCCTGTCAGGATTTTTTTAAACTAAAATCTTCAGACACTTTCAAGGTATGTCATTACATATTTCACAATTCATAAGTCAAAACTTGGAAATGAAAATAGTGTGTCTTTATTGATAGTCTGCCACAAATTATTGTATAAACTTATAGTTAGTAAAAAAAAAAAAAAAAAAAAAGTATCTGCTACGTGGGAAGATCCTGAACACCGCAAGCATATCTGCAAAAAGTAGATGCTTTCTTATAGTAGATAACAGCTTTCTTAGAGCAGATAACAGATGTTCTGCTACCAGCTCTCACTGTAGTGCCATAAGCAATTAAAGTATTGTTTTACACAAACTGTATGAGGCTCAGTAGAGTCACTGTCTCTTCATTATTGCAAACACACAGAGATGTATACGTTAATGTCAAGCCTTCACTGACTTTGGTGGGACTCCTTTGTCTCTTAGGTGAGCTTGTACACAATGTTTGCAGGACTGGAGTTCATGACTACAAAAGCAGAGACAAGGGGGATGAGAGCAGACATACTACAACAGGAATTCCAACAATTCAATGCATCCATCTTACCAAAGGAAATCAGTATCTTTACATACTATTGAATGTTAAAAACAAACAAAGGTCTTTAAGCACAAAGTATATATTTATACCAAATGAAACAACTGAAAAAGTATTACATAAAGAAAAATAATGTAACAGAACATACTTAAGTACCTAACTTACAGTCATGCTCATATCTAAAAGTAACATTGGTAACTAATATATATAATTTTTGACAAGGGTGCATTTAAGAGTTCTCTAACATACAACATTCTAAATGTGGAGAGTATTTTTTCCAAGATACAGAAAGGAAATTATTTTACACAGGCACACCTGTTAACTTGTATAAAAAAAACATGCTTGTAAGTGAAAAGGTCACTTTAGTATTAATTTACCAGATGTGTGAAAGCTATGTAGTGTTAATCATGTCGAAATCGTCTCTTCTCCTTTTGCATTGGTGAGCGCCAACACTGAATGGTACAATATTTGATCCATATGGTTTACTGACACTGCAACCTGTTTCCAAGCAGGAGCCCTGCCCAGGTGTTGAACAGCACAGAACTGTACAGCCCCATCTGTCTGCGTGTAGTGTATTTATAACTAAAAGCTATGACAGTTACTACAATGATTTGTTTCAATATATACATCAGTACAAAATACTACCCAAAATACTTCCGCATTTCAAAAAATTTTAACCACTTCATCAAACAATGCATTTGCAGAATGAAAAAAAATATCCAAATTAATGTTGATTGCCAACAGTACAGCATCTCTATGGTATGTTTCCTAATAAATGAGAGAACAGAAATGTATTAAAATCAATTAAAATAAGTATCACAAAACATAATTCATGTTAGAGCAGTTCAAGGATTCCCAGTTTGTCAGTATCTACCCTAAGCAGTGCTACCCAAATACAGTATAAGCCATTTAGTGTTTCTACCATGAGAAGAAAACATTCAAATATTAAAGCTGTGACAAACACACAAAAGCAAGGAAAGAAAATTGTTCTGTACTCATCCCTGTTGTAGCAAGGTACAGCATGTCACGAGTTTGCACTCAGTGCATCATATGTGCTATTATACCTGGATACAACTGTGGAAGACAACTGAAACGGAATCAACTCTGAATTTCCTTGCTGTTGTGGTTTTATGTCAGACCATTCAAGTTATAACAACTTAGTGTCTTTTTTCCTGAAGGGAAGAAGGGAGAATTCATAATGAAATTGTAAAAATGCTACTAAAATCCCTATCTTGGACACAATATACTGCTTCAGGAGCTACTGTGTCATTGCACAATATAAGTGGCCTATTAATCGCTAAATTATTGGTGTAGCAGAATATATTTGTCATTGTGGATGTGTTTTGAAAATCAGTATTTTAAAACCTGCCTGTATCCCATAACAAGCTACAAACAATTTTGTGTCTTTCAAACACTAATATCTTTACATAAAGTAGTAAATGTACATTTATAGTGGCAAATTTCAAATCTCTGCCTCTGCTGCTTCAGTTTTTAAAATGAGACTTGGTTCAGAGTTTTCATTCTTTATATTATCCTAAACCAGAACTATTTCTGAAGCATTAAAAAAATCCAAATGATAATAATAATATGGGTTTTTTGTTTTGCTTTGCTGATTCATTCGTAACTTGAAAAATAATCAGTCTTAAAAAACACAAAACAAAAAAACCCCAAAAAATCTCTCCCCAGAAGAAGTCCCTGCTAGCTGAGATTTTTTTCATAACCAAGTTTCACACTTACAGTATCTTTATAGTCATGTTACACACCCTTGAAAATAAAGGCTCACGTTGAGAATGGTGACAGGCCCTTAATTATAGAGGTGTTAACTGGTGACACTATTTTTCATCAGAAAAAAACAAAAGCCCCACAAAACTTCATAGCTTATACTGAAAGTTTGATTCATGCTCATTTTGTTCATTTAAAAATACTCTTTGGAAACTGTGTCAACTCCTGCAGACAACTTAGTGATACATCTTTTCCTGTTAAAATAAAGAAAACTCATATTCACCTCTACCCCATGCTAAGCTCTACTACTAATATACACTTCATTACCTGCTCACGTCACCATCTAACACATATCTTTACATTCTTCTACATATAGAGTCCAGGGCTTATTTTTCACCAAACAGAATTTGATAACTATTACACTTAAGAGTTTTTCTTGAGGACTTTTTTTTTTGGTGTTCTAGCCTTTTCATTGCAACTTAAGAGTGATATTAATAGTTCAGACCTTTTCCATAAGAGAAGCTTTCCATAAAGTTTTTTTCCCATTAAGGATTTAAAAATCTAAACTCATTTAAGTATCAAAACTGAAAACCAGAAGAGAGATCAGATGCATCTGTCATTTTAAAATGGTTTCTGCTACTTTAAAATTAATTTAAAAATTGTACATATGACACTTTTTACGTTGCTGCAGTTAGATTCTACTTCAAAATCTTGCAAATAAACATGAAAAATAAGCCACTGGTCATCAATTCTAATGATTACATTCAAAGCTAGCCTTTAAAAAAATAGAAAAGTTACAGGCAAAACATACTGGTTTATGTACTCACTAGCTTATCAGGCTACAATAGGTATGTTGTAAGTATAAAAAAGCAGACAATTCAGATTTAAATAAGACTACGTGAAATCAGAAAAACCCTTAGATTTCACTATTTTTTTAAAAAAAAGAACACCTATAATTACTTCCCATCCTACAGCTACAGTTAAACCAACTAACAAAAATAATCAAACTATTTTTGACAAACAAAAGTTAGGCTAGAATACGTGGCAACAATCAAAGTTCATATATGTTTCTATGTAAAATGACTCATGATTTACTATAACATAAAATATGAACAAGAGCACTTTGTGACTAATGAAAGAGCTACTAGTAGAAACACTTAATGCCAAACAGTCTTCAGCCCTCCTTTAAGTCATATCTCCAAATCAGTATTGACTTCTTTTGACCAGATACATCATTTTTGGCTTGTCACCCCAGTATGTCATGTTTTACCACTTGCCACAGGCAGCAGGAGACAACTAGCTGAGCAAACTACAAGCAGTGACATGCAGAAATTAACTCTCAAATCTGAGTACTTAGATAAAATGATATGCAAGCGCACACTAGGACAAAAGGAATGGCATTCGTCATCCAAGTAGGCTCATCATCCCTCCCCACCCCCCTTGAACAGTAGTTGCAACAGCAATAGAAAAAGATCAAGAAGATGTCTGTTCTTCAGAGTCAACTGTGGAAAAAAGTCAGCAATATATAACAGCAGCGATGGACAAGGAAGAGCAAAATGAAAGAATCTTGCTGAATATTTGTTCATTTACTTTTTCTGAACACAAGCCAAAGTGTGCCACACTGGTGTGTTCTGAACTTCAGACACAGATGTCCTATTCTCCTTAGATCCTTCACAGATTTAGAATTCAGTCTCCCTGAGGCCCCTATAACCAAGTAAGAAAACTCTCTTTATCTAGCTTGGTGGCTGCCAACACAGATTCCATGTCATTAAGGATGTCAGAGCTCAAAGCCTCTTGCAGACTTGGCATCAGTTCTTCTCCTTCTATATTCATCCCATCTCCTTCCAGTGTCCCAAGGTCCACATTTGTCCCTGGAATGGCTTCAAGGTAGTCTGGGAAACGGTTCTGATGGGACGGTATGTTACTTTGGCTGATACTGTCACCTAGTTATAACACAAAGCAAGATGGATATTAAGTACTGGAAGTACCAAACCCACAATTTATCAGGACAACTGGTTAAAGGTTAATCCTGTATCTCTTGCATCATACAAGGAACATGATTCATAGAAATCCATCACAAAACCCAAACATGACTTGTGACTGCATGCAGATGTACAAAGAACGTGCCTTTGTTTCAACCTTTTCGCCTACTGACCCAAATCTCTACAGATCTTTGAAGTCATTTAGCATATTTTAATCTTTACGCTTACAGGAAAAAGACAATACTGAGTCAAACAGTGTTTTGGAGCAGTATTAGCAACACTGGATGAGGTACTACTTTTAGCTCTGAACAAACAATATTACTTAAAAAAGGCAAATGGACACTCAAATTCCATATAACAATAAGAGTGATACTATTTATGAGCCATCTCCCATCTTCCCAATAGAGCTGATTATGTTTTTCACAAATCTAACTATAATATTTCTATTACAGAAATAGAAGAAGGTAGAAAAACAATGTGAAAAGTATCACAGCTTCTCAGGGTTGCTTCTTTTCATTGCAAATGGACACATGTGTATTTGGAAAACATGCATTAAAGATGTACACAAAAAAGTACCTGTATCCATCTCATCAACACTGTTCAGGAAGTCATCGGGGGTTCTGGGTACACTGTAACTGCTCATGCTAAGTCCACTATCTGTGCTTTCATCTCTGGAGTGATATGTTCCGCTGTAACAGAAGAAAGGGAGCAAAAAAATGAGGGCAGAGTACTGAAGAAATTAAAATAAATGCTTGTTTTTCAACCAATTCAAGGGCTTTGAAAACATTGCTGTCATGAGAGATGCTCTATTCTAATCAAAACCTGAAGTCTTTGTCTGTGTGAGACACCTGGGTTTTATTTTATGCAGACCTTCTCCAACTGAAACCATATTATTTAGATTCAATTTAACTTGACAAGAGTATCTTAAGCAGCTTTAAAAAACTGCCTGTGTTCTGCATAGTTTTAAACCCACCACAGCTAAAAACCATTGGAAGCATATCACAGATAGTCCCTAATGATTATAAAAATAATAATGGCATACCCTTTCACACTTCTATAAGGATAAAAAAATATTTCTAACTACTAATGTCCCCATGTTTAATCAACCACTGCAGTGTATTTTTAGGTCACTGCTATTATAAATAGGAGCTACAGTTGGAACTCCTTCAGCGATTCTTCAACTGCTTCCCACTGTTGCATTACTACTAGTTCAGTCAGACATGTCACGGCAAGCGAGTGCCCTAATATAAATCAAATACTGGTACAGAAGCCATGCTGTAAACAAACCCTGCTCAGAGCGATCTTGTTGACAGAACAGTTAACAAAACAGCGATGACATGGGGCCTTACACGCAGTCACTTTCTTACTGCCATCTTACTGCCAGTGGAGCAAGACCAAGAAAGCTGCAGTGGGAAAGCTGGGATGGGGCAGGGGAGTGGGAAGTAGGCCAGTGTATTGAGTTTACATAGTGAGGTTTTCATAGCAGGGGGCTGCAGGGATGGCCTCTGTGAGAAGACACCAGGAGCTGACCCCATGTCAGACACGGCTGGTTCCAGCTGGCTCCAAAATGGTCCTGCTGCTGCCCAAAGCCAAGCCCATTCGGGATAGTGGTGGAACCTTTGTGATAACGTATTTAAGAAAGGGTAAAAAAACCACTGTGCAGCAGCTGGGAGAGAGGAGTGAGAAAAATGGGAAAGAAACAGCACTGCAGACACCAAGGTCAGCAAAGAAGGAAGGGGAGGAGGTACTCCAGGCGCTGGAGCAGAGATTCCCCTGCAGCCCATGGAGAAGACCATGGTGACACAGGTTGCCTCCCTGCAGCCCACAGAGGTCCATGGTGGAGCAGATATTCATCTGCAACCCGTGAAGGAGCCCGTGCTGCAGCAGGTGGACATGCCCTGAAGGAAGCTGCAGCCCATGGAGAGCCCATGCTGGAGGAGGTTCCTGGCAGGAGCTATGGCCCGTGGAGAGGAGCCCACGCAGGAGCAGGTTTTCTGGCAGGAACTGCAGCCTGCATAAGCAGCTGTAGAAATATGCCATTACCTCCCTCCCCCTGCATCTCCTAATATCCAAGCTTCACAAAATATTTTCAAAATCTGTATTTCTTCAGGTTGTGGTTGCATTCACTGAGAATCCTTATTGATTTTCCAGCTTGAACTCTAGATGAAGATCAACTTGACTTATTGTTCAAATTAGCATTTCAAGACATACTGATCCTTCTCATAATATGCTCATGAAATATATAGTGTCTACCTTTCAGTCAAGTATGAAGAACCAAACAGATGATGGTTCAACATCGGATGCAAGGAGAATGCCATCAGCCATGAATAAATATATATTAGATTTCATGAAGACATCTTTGCCATACAAGAAAGAAATATTTCTTTATCTTAAATCATAAATATTTCTCTTTTTTATAGATTGATTTAAAAATTGTATCACCCCACATTTGATAACATTCCTAATAATTAAGCTATTTAAAACTTCTGTGAAAAAAATGCTGGTTTACTTTGTGGAACAAAATACTAAAAACAGAACTGAGACTATGCTGAACTAAATCACTCTAGTCAAGAAGGCTTTTTGGCTGCTGCTCTCACACTTGGAATGTCCAGACCTTCTCTTCCAATCACTCTTTAATAACATACATTTCCTCTTTCTTCAACAAGGATTTCTTCATTTAGTAGTCATGCCACCCAAAATTACCACATGTAACTAATTGTATTACCCAAAATAGAGTGGATGCTTCTTCAACTAGTACTTGTTAAAATATGTGTATACAAAAGGAGAGATCCCAATTTAGGAGTTAAACAGAGAATTTCCATCACTACCAGTATAAATCTAATAGACAAAAATATATAAACAGAGCGGAAAACCAAAAGGTGAAACAGTCTAATAAAGTAGTGAAGACAGCAGGCAGAAGACAGACTATGTAAATGAAACTATGTAAATGAAAATACTACTGTACATTTTCTCAAATTGCTCCGATGTAGTAATTATTTTCTGAGATTTTTTGGATGTTCTCATTATGTAGGCAGTGGAAAATATTCAACTACCTAAACTTTGGATATCCAACTTTGGTGCATAGTTAGGAGGACTGTCTCACCAGGAACTTTATATACACCCTATAAAGATAGAAAGAAGCATTTCTCTAAGTCTGAACTTCAACATAAGGGACATCAAGGAGATCTTTAGGGCAAACTATTGGACTGCTGCATCTAATTCAGAGATAGCAATGCATATCCACAAATGTCCTTTTTAAAAATCCCTTTCCTTTCCCCATATGCCAGGATTAA
This sequence comes from Nyctibius grandis, assembly GCF_013368605.1. Classification (NCBI taxonomy): domain Eukaryota; kingdom Metazoa; phylum Chordata; class Aves; order Nyctibiiformes; family Nyctibiidae; genus Nyctibius; species Nyctibius grandis. The sequence goes on from NC_090659.1 coordinate 111,858,160, forward strand.
GTGCAGTGGTGTACATAAAATTACCTAGAAGGAGAGAATGCTCAGACCAAAATGCAAATTAAGATTTTGAACTCAAGTCAGGTACAGATTTTCAGTATTTTATGTGGGGTAACAGCTACAAAAAAAAGCCCAGTTAAACATATTTGCAACTAGGCAAGTAGTATCTTTTTGCAGTTTACAGTAAAGATTCATCATTTCATATTTCATGTGTGTAGACTCACAATGGATAAACTCCATTAGTCCACTGCCATGGCCATTTGAAACTTGAAGATGAGGTTTCTTTCAGGTCAGAAAACAGGTTTTGGAGATGTGAGGATTCTCCATCATTTAATAACACATTTCAAACTATACCTGGGCTCAATGTATGATGGCAACAGCCTTCCAGAAATTCAAGCTAGTATGTTACCATAATACATCAAGGCCATCATCTATCTACAGAGGCTTCTCATAGGAGAGCAGGTCAGTTTTAAGATTTCTTGCACTTTTTATTCCCTGGGATAGGGCCAGCACAGTTAAGGCTCACAGCAGATCCATGATGAATTCCATGGAGGACACTCCCTCCCTCTAACAAAAAATGTAGTTTTCTAATCAGATTTGTCTGTGTATGAGATAAGTCCTCCTGAAGAGCTAACCCAAAACTTGGAAATACAGCTTACTTCCTTAGGGAGTTTAATAACAAAACACTGCTACGGTCTTCTCCACGTCCAAGGTCTTTTTTTTTCACTTGTTTTTTTCCAATATATACAAAGCACTGTGTACCTTGAGACAGACACTTTTCTCCTGCTCTCACAGTAGCACACACAACACTAGCACAGACAATACTTCATGCAGTGGGAGAAAAAGCTTAAGAGCAACAGACATTATTTACATAACCTAAACTACATGAATAAGAACAGATTCCACTGGCAAGATGAAGGGTATGTTCTTGCACCACCTCCGCTGAACTTTACTAATTTTGAGAATTAGAGTGAGGATGAAGTATATGAAATGACAGAGAAGTCTCCTGGAAAAGGCAGAAAATGAAACAAACTTAAGCTAAGCTGATGGAGTATCAATAGCTGGAGAAGTTACATACAATGACAGTACATCTTTAGGGGTTAAGAACTTAAGTGTGAGGTATCAGCAACATTAAATTATTTAAAAAAACATGGGAAGGGATTTATAATTGCAGCAAAGGTTTACAAAGATTTTAACAGATTTCAGTATCTAAAATTACAGCAGGTATTTAAGCTTGCCCTACTCCAAAATCATGCCAGTTGTAACATGATGTGGACTTCTTACCTTACAAGCAGGTTTGAAACTGCATTGGTGGCAAAAACCACGGAACTTAAGACTTACATTGAAAGAATCAAGATCAATTTTATGGGGTTTTCCACAAGTATAATAATGTACTATAAAAGAGAAGGACGAGCACACTGTTATACTTCATGAGCATACTGTAAGCATCATCAAGTTAAGCTAACATTTCAAGGTAATGCAGAGTAGTGATGAACTCTGACAGAATACATATTTTTCTGTTGTATGGTAGGGGATACTGAGTTGATATCAGTTTAGAATGCAGACAAAGTATAGTCCGATGAAGCACTACAAAATTAACTACTCCAATTTAAGATTAACTACTTGATACTGCTGAAATATTATTAGATTTTTACTCCATTAATTAAAAGTTTATGCAGCTTTGAGATGTGACTGTTCTACCATTTTCATCTTCTCTTTCCAGCATGCTAAACAAAAAATAGATATGACTTATCTCAAGCTGCAGCAGTTTCTCCCAAGTTGTAATGGTTAGTATGAAGCATTTGCAAGCTGTAATTAGAACAGCATTTCCAACAAAACAAAGACTCCAGCTCAGAGGGATTAAGAAAAAAGCTATATGAAAAAGACCAGACTATACTGTAAAATTCTAAATCTTGAGTTAAAAGACCCACTTCAAAACAATACAGCATTTAAAATTAAATATGCCACTATTTGCAGACCTAACATTAACAGAGTAAAAATACTGCTAAATTAAATACCTGAAGTGGAGGGGAGGGGTGAAAGGAGAAACCTTAAAATGAACCTCAAGGTGTAGTCCTAAATGTGCCTCACAGTTCATTTGATCTCATAGAAAGCTATTCACAAATTCTTCTGAGTCAGTAATTTGAAATGACTGTTAGTCAACAGATTATGCAGAGGCAAACATGTTACGACTTTGAATAAAAAACCTTCCTGCAAGTCTGAACAGACTACTTCCTCCCACAGGAGACAGCTTTTAATCCTCAACTTTTACTAGACTTGCCATTTAAGGAAAGATTCATTTACAGCTGTGGCTTTTGGCACAGACAGATGTTCAAAATAAACTATTACATGTACCAAACAGAATTTTAAATCAAGTTTTTTCCCCACTAATAGCTACTCCTACAAACCTGTTAAGAAAGGGATCAGAACTATTTGTAGTCATTGTTCTCAGTTCCTGAGACATTCCAGGAGATGACACGGGATTTTGAGATCCACCGTCTTGTTCCATTGTTGGAAGCTGGCTACGGAGAGCCAATTCCTAGAAGAGGGGGAGAGGGAGAAAGAAAGAGCATGTCAGGCATGTGAATGCACTTTTCAGATACATAAACACATGACATTATAGGTAACTGATGCTTTAACTGTCTCCAGTTACAACATTTAAATGAAATTAAGTTTCTGAAGACAAAGCAAGAATTTTTACTGGCTTCAATGATAATAAAAGTTCCACCAGCCAAGACCAGTATTACAGAGACTTCACTGTAAATGTATTTATGGATACAAATATCTGTATGTTTACATAAATCTTTTCTAGTTCTTGTCAATATCTTTTTGCTAAGTCTATTCTTAAGATGAAAAAAAGAATTGTTAATGCTATCTGACCCCTAAGATATGTCTGTCTAGCTCTGCTGACTAGCACTTTTTCCCCATTTCTTTTAACTTCTGATTTAGTCCCTGGTTTCCTTTTTGACTTTGCTTGTTTCATTCAGCAAAGTTTAAAGTCTTTCCCTACAAGTGCCCATTCACTCCGCCTGTTTGAGGCATGCATTTTGAAATTTCTGATTGATGAAATCAGTGATTTGTCCCATATGTAAATCTTAAAGCTCTTCAAATCCCTAGAAATTTCTTAGTAAAACTTAGACACTGCACTTCTGCAGTCATGAACCTAGATTACATATATATTTTTATGCATCTGACTGTGCACCAACTTGAATCATTCCATCCCTAAAGCTTGTCATTACTATTTAATGAAAATAAGTTTTAACACAAAATACAAAAAATTAAAGGTGGGTGGAGATAAGCATCATTTTAAGTAATTTCCAGTGCCCCCCTCTCCCTTTTAAACAGGTAATCCATGCGTTACACATGTGAAAAATACAGTAATTGTCTTCAAGCAGCTCTCCTAAAACATCATCAATGGCTCACTAAGTCTGTGCCTTGTTAATGTAGAGACTAGTAAAGAAATCTATTGACTATCTTGTCACTGTTATTAGTAGTATGTGATTTCCAGGTTGTCCTTGGGACGATAATCTCAGGCAAAACCAATCTTGTCAGTCTTGACAGACAATATTTTTCACTTGTAAAATGAGAGGTCTTCATCCATTCTTGATTATGAGCCTAAGAACTACTGTAGACTTTTAATACATAAAAATAAGCTTTCTCAAATTATTCTTCAAAATTATTTCTTTTTTTTTTTAAAGTCTACGGTTATTTTATTTTCCAGGAGACTGTGCCAAATATTGAATGCTTCCCTACCACCTGTTTTCTTTCTTTTCTAATCTGCATATGCTTCACTCCCATTCCTGTGGATTATTATTCTACAGTCTTTTAACATCAAGTTTCATGTCTTGTACTAGAAAGTTTTCTCACTCCAGTTGATCAGACCTTTGCAGAAAGTCTACAAACATACCATTGGTTTTTGTGTTCGTCACACCCAATTGCCTACTCCAAGTAAATCCAGTCCTCTGCTCACCACCACTTATTTGGCCACTGTTCTAACAAATAGTAATAATACTCCTTCTCCTCATTTTCAGATCACAGGATGGTAAGCACCTTTTAATCATTTCTATAGGTTTATCCATATGATTTTCATTTGCTTATGTAATAAAACCAAGTGCAAAGACTGTATAATGAAGTCTTACTTCACAGCTTAAGTTTACAAACTTCTATCAGTCATATCAGCCTTGATATAAGAAGGTTGATATACAGGTGGACTCAATATATTAAAAAAAAAAAAAAAAAAAAAAGGAAAAAAGGTTTTCTTTCCTGGAATGCTCCCCAAATGGTGATCTGAAGAATCACAGAATCACAGAATCACAGAATGTTAGGGATTGGAAGGGACCTCGAAAGATCATCTAGTCCAATCCCCCTGCTGGAGTAGGATTACCTAGACCATATCACACAGGAACGCGTCCAGGCGGGTTTTGAATGTCTCCAGAGGAGGAGACTCCACAACCTCTCTGGGCAGCCTGTTCCAGTGTTCGGTCACCCTCACCGTAAAGAAGTTTTTCCTCATATTTATGTGGAACCTCCTGTGTTCCAGCTTGCACCCATTGCCCCTTGTCCTGTCAAGGGATGTCACTGAGAAGAGCCTGGCTCCATCCTCATGACACTTGCCCTTTACATATTTATAAACATTAATGAGGTCACCCCTCAGGCTCCTCTTCTCTAAGCTAAAGAGACCCAGCTCCCTCAGCCTCTCCTCAGAAGGGAGATGTTCCACTCCCTTAATCATCTTCGTGGCTCTGCGCTGGACTCTCTCTAGCAGTTCCCTGTCCTTCTTGAACTGAGGGGCCCAGAACTGGACACAATATTCCAGATGCGGCCTAACTAGGACAGAGTAGAGGGGGAGGAGAACCTCTCTTGAGCTGCTAACCACACCCCTTCTAATACACCCCAGGATGCCATTGGCCTTCTTGGCCACAAGGGCACACTGCTGGTTCATGGTCATCCTGTTGTCCACTAGGACCCCCAGGTCCCTTTCCCCTACGCCGGTCTCCAACAGCTCTGCCCCCAACTTGTACTGGTACATGGGGTTGTTCTTGCCCAGATGCAGGACTCTACACTTGCCCTTGTTATATTTCATTAAATTTCTCCCCGCCCAACTCTCCAGCCTGTCCAGGTCTCTTTGAATGGCTGCGCAGCCTTCCGGTGTGTCAGCCACTCCTCCCAGTTTTGTGTCATCAGCGAACTTGCTGACAGTGCACTCTATTCCCTCATCCAAGTCATTAATGAATATATTGAATAGAACTGGTCCCAGTACCGACCCTTGAGGGACTCCGCTAGACACAGACCTCCAACTGGACTCAGTCCCATTGACCACCACTCTCTGGCTTCTTTCCTTCAGCCAGTTCACTATCCACCTCACTACCCGATCATCCAGACCACACTTCCTCAGTTTAGCTGCGAGGATGCTGTGGGAGACCGTGTCAAACGCTTTACTGTAATCGAGATAGACCACATCCACAGCTTTACCATCATCTATCCACCGGGTTACGTCCTCATAAAAGGCTATCAAGTTGGTTAAGCATGACTTCCCCTTCTTAGAGCAGCCATACCAGAGATGGCTCAAGAACTGCTCATTCACATCACAATCTTTACGCCCTTCATCTGGAGATTAGAATTCTTCCAAATGTCACCTGACCCTTCCCTTCTCTGAGAAACTGCCTTTGTGTGATGTAGCTACTTTTAACTACTTCTGTCTTAATATTTGTCCGATGAAAAAGGAGTACGGGAAAATTAAAAAAAAAGATTACTTGATTTTGCACCACTACTAGTATCTTTTCAGCCTTGGGTTAATTCCTGGAATACAGCACACCTTCCTTCTCCACTCTGATAGCAGAGCTGCCAATTGGTGAGTGCCCTGCTCTTACGTAGCTACAACTACCTGGCTGTGGCAAGAATGGTCTGTCCTCTTCCCCTTCCCTCTTGCTTTGATCTGTGTGTTGCATTTTTATTTCTTTGGGCTGCAGTCCCTGACTAGGATGAAGAGGAGGAGCCAGAAGTGTCAGTAGCCCGCGGAAGAAGCTTAATCACACACCAGTGTCCCACAGAGTGATGACAAAGCAAAACCAACACAGAGTCATTTCTGTATATAAAGCACTAAAGTTACATTATAGCTCGTTGTGTGGTAGGCCTGATCTTTCCAATCAGCACTGCCTCCTCATGCAATGGTTTTATAAATTTAAAAAAAAGAGAGCAAAAGAGAGAAGAAAAATCTATACAGGTCCCCTTTTCAAAAGCTATTGACACCAGAAAAAAAAATACTCTTCTGTACCTTAAGAAAAAAAGTCAGTACAAAGGAATAAGCAATTTGGAAAAATGGGAAAGTTACCCTTGTATTTTCTAAATCCTTAGAGTGTAGGAGAGATTGAAGTTTCACCAATACATTAACTTAAATATTATGGTAAAAATAAATGTAGCTCAGATAATAGCCAGCTAAAAAAGAAAACCCACATTTCACTGAAGGCCCACTAAAAAGAGATTTATTAAACCAGGAGAGAAAACTGTATTTTGCCTAGTCTTTGGCACGTCTTTTAGTACACTAAAATTTTTCTTTAATACACTTTTTTTAGTAGTATTAGTACTACTTTTATCCTCGTTTCAACCACAACATTGCTAAAAGTGCAAAACTATAACTACTTTAACTATTTGTAAGTAGCAATAATGCTACTTATTCAGGAGGCACTGAATAAGGCACTACAGCACTTCCCCCTAGAAAAAATGTTATTCCATTACTCGTTCAAGTAAATAATTTATGTCAATCTGGGAGTCTGAAAGAGAAAGTAATTACCAAAAAAGACGGACTATTCAGAAACAAATACAGAGACATTTTTAATCATCCCATAAGATAAGCAGTTTTCTATGAGCCCTAATGAGTGTATTAAGACTATTTTTCCTAAAAGGTGCATGTAATGGAAGCTAAAGTTGTGTTGCTTGAAGAATGGTCTTTTCATTCTTCTTCCTTATAAAACTGATTTTCAATAAAAAATGTTATGTGTTTCCTATACTTAAAAAAGTGCATGGGAGTGTACAAGCCTCTCCCAGCTCCAAACAGAGAAATGTGAACTCTAGGCTTTTAGTTCATGCTTTAGAATATATCCTTTATCACAAGTATTTAAAGTCTGGAGACAAAAATAAAACAATGAAAAAACCCTGACTTAGTATTTTCATAACATGATCTCATTCTATTTTTGTAAGTATGTCAAACTTTTTTTAAGTACTTCTGGGAAAATAAAAGCTTAGCATTCCTATTGTTAACACAAAAGCTGAATTTTGGTTATTACATAAAGACCAAAATGATCTGTCATCTCCTTAAGCAAAGTGATTTTAAAAATAAGGTCAGCATTGTGTAATTTATCTGACTGACTTTATTCATTTTTTTTTCATAGTTGCATACAGATTACATTTTACGTGAAGTTCCATGTCATTCACACCATGTCCAAATTAACTTTACAAAAGTTACTCTTTTCAGAGCATTTTTATCTTCATTGTGCTTTTGAGGAAAGGCAAAAAAGACTCCATCATGCAACTCACGTATCATATTCTTACTGTATTAAACATGATATGCTACTCAAATTGAATTGATATATCCTTATAATTGGTGGGTTTTTTTGGTAAATTTACTTGAAAAGGGTCAATTGTAACATTTCTGCCCCCAAACACTGCTCAACTATCAAACTATCCACAGGCTTCACTGGGATGGCAGAGAAGTGTTAGGGGAAAGAGAAGACCACAACACTTATGGGCGCATTTGCAGCACCAGCTATTTCTTCAAACTAAGTATTTACGTTCTTGTTTGAGGGCCACAAAGTTACAGCGTATGTACAAAAGAAACAGGGAAAACACATGGACACATGAAGACGAATTCAGCAATGAGGAGTTATGCAATTAGTGAAGAGTAAGGGGGAAACATAAATCATTCAATTTCGCAATCATAAAACCAGAAAAATTAATTTAACAGGTGATACTGATAGAGTGATAATTAATGGTATTGTACACACTTGGCAAAGAACCCAATGCTATGCAGAGCATTGCAAGCGCAGACAAGGCAGCATAAACCAGAATAGACATTTGTAAATGAAGTCTGGCTTTGTGTCTGGTTTTGCAGTCCTTTGCTGTGCCACTGCTCCATACGTCCCTTGCTATCGACCTGCCCCTGGCTCCAGTATGGCCCCTGCCCAGCCGGGGGGTCTCGGAGCACCAGTAAAGCAGGTACATGTCAGCAGGAGTCAGCAATCGTAAAGGCTGAACTGAATGGCCTCCCTCCACCAATTTTTGTTTGCTTCTAGCAAAAACTGTTATTCACAGCCATCTCGTACTCAGGTCACAGAATCACAGAATCAGCCAGGTTGGAAGAGACCTCTGGGATCATCGAGTCCAACCATTGCCCTGACACGACCCTGTCGACTAGACCACGGCACTAAGTGCCATGTCCAGTCTTTTCTTAAACACATCCAGAGATGGTGACTCCACCACCTCCCTGGGCAGCCCATTCCAATGTCTAATAACCCTTTCTGAAAAGAAATTCTTCCTGATGTCCAACCTGAACCTCCCCTGGCAAAGCTTGAGGCTGTGTCCTCTTGTCCTATCGCTAGTTGCCCGGGAGAAGAGGCCAACTCCCACTTCACTACAACCTCCCTTCAGGTAGTTGTAGACTGCAATAAGGTCACCTCGGAGCCTCCTCTTCTCCAGGTTAAACAACCCCAGCTCTCTCAGCTGTTCCTCATAGGTCAGACCCTCCAGACCCTTCACCAGCTTGGTCACCCTCCTCTGAACTCGCTCCAACACCTCAACATCTTTCTTGAAGTGCAGGGCCCAGAACTGAACACAGTACTCAAGGTGCGGCCTCACCAGTGCTGAGTACAGAGGGACGATCACTTCCCTAGACCGGCTGGCTACACTATTCCTAATAGAGGCCAGGACGCCATTGGCCTTCTTGGCCACCTGGGCACACTGCTGGCTCATGTTTAGCCGGCTGTCGATCAGCACCCCCAGGTCTCTTTCCACCGGGCCGCTTTCTAACCACTCTTCCCTCAGCCTGTAGCGCTGCATGGGGTTGTTGTGGCCAAAGTGTAAGATGCGGCACTTGTTCTTGTTGAACCTTATGCCATTGGTCTCGGCCCATCTATCTAACCTGTCCAGATCCCTCTGTAGGGCCTTCCTACCCTCCAGCAAATCGACACTCCCACCCAGCTTGGTGTCATCTGCAAATTTACTGAGGGTGCACTCAATCTCTACGTCTAGGTCATCTCTAAAGACATTGAACAGCACCGGCCCCAGAACTGAGCCCTGGGGAACACCGCTAGTGACCGGCCGCCAGTTGGACTTTGCCCCATTCACCACCACTCTCTGGGCTCGGCCATCCAGCCAGTTTTTAACCGATCGAAGAGTCCACCCATCCAAGCCCCGGGCAGCCAGTTTGTGTAGGAGGATGCTGTGGGAGACAGTGTCGAATGCCTTACTGAAGTCTAGATAGACTACATCCACAGCCCTGCCCTCATCTACTAAGCGGGTCACTTGGTCATAGAAGGAGACCAGATTGATCAAGCAGGACCTGCCAGGTCAACATGACTCATATCTCCTGCTGACCAATTGCTTTAGCAGTACTTCAGTGATTAGGTTTCGCAACTGCAAGCAGCACCAGTGACTCCAGGAAATCCACTGCAGCGAGCTACAACTCCTATACAGACACAAAATGTGTCCTGAAGCAATTAGGGGCATAAAAAACAGACAAAGGCAACGAATGCAGATATGATTTACTATACAGACTTTTAGACAGGGTCCATAAAGATCTACATTCACAAACAAGCAATAAAATTATTTTGTTAATCTGTAAAGTTTAGGTGCTGCAAGTGGAATCAGAGCTTCTGAATTTTCAAGTTACTCATATGATACAAGTATCTTTCCTACTGTGTAACTTGTTGTCACGGTTTAAAGCTGGGCTGGCGATTAAACCTGCGGCAGATGCCCTCTGTTATCCCCCCCCCTCCCCCCAGAGGGAAAGGGAAAGGGAAAAGGGAGAGAGACTTCTGTGTTGGAAAATTAAAACAGTTTTAATAAACTATAATAATGAAAAAAAAGTATAATAATAATAATAGAAATAATCAAATATATACAAATATATATACAAAACCAAGACTGAGCTCCCCTGAAGTCAACCACGTCACCACCGGCACTGCAGGGCAGGCTCCGGGAAGGCCCAGGCTGGGCCTAGCGACGGTCGAGAGCTGGATTCAGGAACGCACGGATCGGGATCGGGGGCAGCAGGAAAACAGACGGAGTCCTCCCTGGACACCGGCCATAGCAGAAAGAGAGCGAGACCCTCGTGATCCCCCCGCTTTATACTGAGAATGACGTGTATGGGATGGAATACCCTCGTTGGTCAATTTTGGGTCACCTGCCCTGTCCGTTCCCCCCTGCAGCTGCGACCCCCCTTCGGCTCTTCACTTGTAAGCAGTGAGGAATTCAGCAGTGACCTTGGTTTCTCTCAAGAACAAGTACAGCAAGAGCCTTTCTGCACAACATCCCTACCGGTGCCTCAGTGATAACTACAAACTTCGAGCGTTATCAGTCCTGGAAGCAGACACTGTCTGCAAAAACATGCAGTTAGTTTCAGAAAGTGCAGTTACTTAGAGGAGACTTAGCTGAAAGTAAAAATCACTGAAAGGCCAAACCAGGACACTTGTAGCTACCAATGCTCAGCATTTCCCATTTAAACCAACATAGAGTGTGAAACTCAAATTCTGCAGCTCTTGCCACACAAACTAATAAACAGTTTCACTCAGATCTATGGCGTTCAATAAGGAATGAAGCTGTACGATTTCAGAAGCCAAAGAACATTTAAAGCACTTAGTTCCCAAGATGGCTGAACAACAGCAATCTTGCTTTTGCAGTAAAACTACCCAAATTCCACATTTTGTATATTTTGATTGCAGTCAACATACCCTCCCCCCGCCAAATCCAGCCACACAGGACTCCCTTTCAATAACACTTGCCTATTTATGTCCAATCATGCTTGCATTTTCTAGGCAGTCTTTAAAGTAGTACCTTAGCGTACTGGTCATCAGAAATACCAAAGACTTAAATAACACTTAAGTCAAGGAACATCTCCCTAATTTCTACAGGATACCCAACTCCAAGCTGAAATTCCCGATGCTTTGACAAAACTTTCTGTTTTATTTAATAGTGTCGAGAAGAAGCAGAGTTTTTTAAGGCAGAGGAAGATGTGTGCCTTGATCTCTTAATCAGTGGATCACAACCCAGGTGCAATTCCAAAGTGACTTTTTACTGATAGTTACAGATGGCCTTTGACTGCATATTCTCACCCTCCTTTCAGCTGGAACTAGCATTTGTACGGCCATACACTAAGTCAGAAAACTGACCTAGCTGAAAAATAATTTTTCTGATAGATCACATGTCTGATCTGTCTTGCAGTGTAGCCACACCAATGCTTCAGCTACTAGATTATGAAAAAACAAATGTTAGACACATCCGGTTCTGCTGTCTTATTATTAAGGCAATATCTGGCAGACAGCTGAGTTTAATGTCTTAAACTGCCAAAGTTCACTTTGCCAGAGCATGTCCTACCAGACTCCTCAGTCAGAAGTCATTTTATTAGAAAGCAAATATATTGCTTAAAAAATACCACACAATTCCCCACCTGCAGTCTTCAGCCCCGGTTTAGGATGACTCTAGACAGCTGGTTAAGTCTTCTCCTGAATTAATTTCTAAAGTCATGGCACTGCATAGCTGTGCTGCCTTACCTGTAAGCCTCATGGTACTCTCTAACAAAGCTCTGTGCAACTTATGCAGAGTAAAGGACAGGTATTTGACAGATTATCTGAACTAACCTTTAGCTACCTAAAATACAAGTGCTTCCCTAGAAACAGATGCCTATATAAATAGAGGCAATATGTTAAGATTTGGTATTACATGCTGAATTTACTGCCACAGACTAAAGAAGTCAGTTCAATAATTACTAAGATTTTTTGGAAGGTAGTCAGTGAGTAAGAATGGTTTGTTACCTAATGAAGTAAAATATTCCTGTTAACAATAATGTATCATGACCTAGTGGAATACAGCCGGTCCAATGGGGATGTGGTGGAGAGGCAACCTATATCAGAGGTCCCACCACAGTCAGAAAAACCTGACGGGCGTATAGCTACCTCCTCCACAAGGAAGAAGAGAAGAGTTTTAGTGGTTGGAGACTCCTTCCTAAAGGGATCTGAGGGGCCAATATGCAGAGCTGACCCCCATCACAGGGAGGTCTGCAGCCTGCCTGGAGCCCGAATCAGGGATATCACCAGGCAACTCCCCAACCTGGTGAAGGCCACAGACTACTACCCCCTGCTGATCTTCCAGACAGGTGGGGAAGAAGCTGCATCCCGTAGTCTGAGGGGGATGAAGAAAGACTACAAGGCCCTAGGACGGTTGGTGAAAGAGTCTGGGGCACAAGTTGTTTTCTCCTCCCTCCTTCCATTTTCAGGGGATGACGTGGGATGGAATAATAGGATTCTCTCTATTAATGCCTGGCTACGAGACTGGTGCTACAGGCAGGGCTTTGGGTTCTTTGATAATGGCTGGTTTTATAAGACACCAGGCGTGATGGTAATACATGGGAAAGGTTTATGTCGTAGGGGCAAAAGGGTTCTGGGACAGGAATTAGCAGGGCTCATTCGGAGAGCTTTAAACTAGATTCGAAGGGGGATGGCGTAGTAGCTGGGCTTGCACCACTAGGGCAACGCTCTAGTGTTGAGGTAGACCAGGAGGCCTCCCATCCCCCTGGGGTGAAATCAGTGTGCTCAGCTCGCTCCCTGAAATGCCTGTACACCAATGCACGCAGCATGGGGAATAAGCAGGAGGAGTCAGAAATCCGTGTTCGGTCGGGGGGCTATGATCTAGTGGCAATTACAGAGACTTGGTGGGACGCCTCGCATGACTGGAATGTGGTCATGGATGGCTATGTCCTGTTCAGGAAAGACAGGCCACTAAGGAGAGATGGTGGAGTTGCTCTTTATGTGAGTGAGCAGCTAGAATGTATTGAGTTCTGTCCATGGGGCGGATCAGGAGCGAGTTGAGAGTTTGTGGGTGCGAATTAAGGGGCAGGCTGGCAGGGGTGATACTGTTGTGGGTGTCTATTACAGGCCACCGGATCAGGATGAGGAGGGTGATGAGGCCTTCTACAGGCAGCTCAGAGCAGTCTCTCAATTACAGGGCCTGGTTGTTGTGGGGGATTTCAACTACCCTGATATTTGCTAGGAGGCCTACTCAGCCAGCCATCCTCAGTCCAGGAGGTTCCTCCAGTGCATTGATGATAACTTTCTGATGCAAATGGTGGATGAGCCAACTAGGAGAGGAGCGCTGCTGGATCTTATCCTCACTAACAAGGAGGGTCTGGTTGAAGCGGTGAAGGTTGAGGGCAGCCTTGGTTGTAGTGACCATGAGATGGTAGAGTTCAGGATCTCATGTGGCAGGAACAGAACAGCTAGCAGAATCACAACCCTGGACTTCAGGAGGGCCAACTTTGGCCTTTTCAAGCAATTGCTATGGGAAATCCCATGGGACAGGGTACGAGAAGGTAAGGGGGCCCAAGACAGTTGGTTAGCATTCAAGGACTGCTTCTTCCGAGCTCAAGATCAAAGCATCCCAGCAGGTAGGAAGTCAAGGAAGAGTACCAGGAGACCTGCATGGTTAAACAGGGAACTGCTGGGCAAACTCAAGTGGAAGAAGAGGGTGTACAGATCATGGAAGGAGGGGCTGGCCACTTGGGAGGAATATAAGTCTGTTGTCAGAGGATGTAGGGAGGCAACTAGGAAAGCTAAGGCCTCCTTGGAATTAAACCTTGCAAGAGAGGTCAAGGACAACAGAAAGGGCTTCTTCAAATACATTGCAGGTAAAACCAACACTAGAGGCAATGTAGGCCCACTGATGAATGAGGTGGGGGCCCTGGAGACAGAGGATAAAAAGAAGGCGGAGTTACTGAATGCCTTCTTTGCCTCTGTCTATACTGCTGGAGGCTGTCCTGAGGAGCCCCGGACCCCTGAGGCCCCAGAAGAAGTCAGGATAGAGGAGAAATCTGTCTTGGTAGATGAGGGCTGGGTCAGGGACCAGTTAAGCAACCTGGACATCCATAAATCCATGGGCCCTGATGGGATGCACCCGCGGGTGCTGAGGGAGCTGGCCGAAGTCATTGCTAGGCCACTCTCCATCATCTTTGCTAAGTCGTGGGCAACGGGAGAGGTGCCTGAGGACTGGAGGAAAGCGAATGTCACTCCAGTCTTCAAAAAGGGCAAGAAGGAGGACCCGGGTAACTATAGACCGGTCAGCCTCACTTCCATCTCCGCAAAGGTGATGGAACAACTTGTTCTTGGTGCTGTCTCTAGGCACATCAAGGATAGGGGGATCATTAGGGGCACTCAGCATGGCTTCACCAAGGGGAAGTCATGCTTAACCAACTTGATAGCCTTTTATGAGGACGTAACCAGGTGGATAGATGATGGTAAAGTTGTGGATGTGGTCTATCTCGATTTCAGTAAAGCGTTTGACACGGTCTCCCACAGCATCCTCGCAGCTAAACTAAGGAAGTGTGGTCTGGATGATCGGGTAGTGAGGTGGATTGTGAACTGGCTGAAGGAAAGAAGCCAGAGAGTGGTGGTCAATGGGACAGAATCCAGTTGGAGGCCTGTGTCTAGCGGAGTCCCTCAAGGGTCGGTACTGGGACCAGTCCTATTCAATATATTCATTAATGACTTGGATGAGGGAATAGAGTGCACTGTCAGCAAGTTCGCTGATGACACCAAACTGGGAGGAGTGGCTGACGCACCGGAAGGCTGCGCAGCCATTCAGAGAGACCTGGACAGGCTGGAGAGTTGGGCGGGGAGAAACTTAATGAAATATAACAAGGGCAAGTGTAGAGTCCTGCATCTGGGCAAGAACAACCCCATGTACCAGTACAAGTTGGGGACAGACCTGTTGGAGAGCAGCGTAGGGGAAAGAGACCTGGGGGTCCTAGTGGACAACAGGATGACCATGAACCAGCAGTGTGCCCTTGTGGCCAAGAAGGCCAATGGCATCCTGGGGTGTATTAGAAGGGGTGTGGTTAGCAGCTCAAGAGAGGTTCTCCTCCCCCTCTACTCTGTCCTAGTTAGGCCGCATCTGGAATATTGTGTCCAGTTCTGGGCCCCTCAGTTCAAGAAGGACAGGGAACTGCTAGAGAGAGTCCAGCGCAGAGCCACAAAGATGTTTAAGGGAGTGGAACATCTCCCTTATGAGGAGAGGCTGAGGGAGCTGGGTCTCTTTAGCTTAGAGGAGACTGAGGGGTGACCTCATTAATGTTTATAAATATGGAAAGGGCAAGTGTCATGAGGATGGAGCCAGGCTCTTCTCAGTGACATCCCTTGACAGGACAAGGGGCAACGGGTGCAAGCTGGAACACAGGAGGTTCCACTTAAATATGAGGAAAAACTTCTTTACGGTGAGGGTGACCGAACACTGGAACAGGCTGCCCAGAGAGGTTGTGGAGTCTCTTTCTCTGGTGACATTCAAAACCAGCCTGGACGCATTCCTGTGTGATATGGTCTAGGTAATCCTACTCCAGCAGGGGGATTGGACTAGATGATCTTTCGAGGTCCCTTCCAATCCCTAACATTCTGTGATTCTGTGATTCTGTAGAAGGAGAGATACAGTATTTACTTCCAATAAAATGAGAACTTTGGGTATTATTTGTGACTACCGATTATTAAAAGTTCAATCAGAAGCAAATTTTTTAAATGGGAAAAAACTTTGTTGGAGAGACTCTTCACTGTGTCTTAGCTAGGCCTCCTCAAACCTTTTCACATAATGGATCTCTTCTTAGAATTAAGATGTATCACATACCATTTACTCTATCAAATATCAAACAATAAGGCAAATTAAAACTGAGGGACACAACACAGCTATGAATTTGCTGCAGGTGACTTCTTATTTTCTTTCTGCATCTTGTAAACATAATTTTCAGAAATGTTTCTGTATATCAGTGGTCATATCTTCACTGGTCAGAAAAGCCATGATCAAAGTCCAAATGGCTGGCTTCAGTAACTTATCTCTGTTAAAAAAAACCACCCCAGAACAAGAAAAAAACCAACCAAAACTCAACACCAAACCCCTCCTCCTCCCCCAACATGAACACCCTTGATGCAACCAAATCATTTATCTTGTTAATCTAGGTCAGCTTCAGATAACACATGGAGGGGTGGGAAATGAGAGATTCAAGGGACAATACTGTTTGGTATTCACTAAGACACTAAAATAACTATTGCCCACCATTTCCACTGAGATTTGAACACAAGTATATCTTGTTATTTAAAGGCATTTACAGGGGAGAACAAAAAAAAACAAAACCTAAGTTCTAAGTAAAACTTCCAGCTTCACTAACATCATGGAAGTTCAAGAGTACAGAACTGAAAAGTGTACTGGTTTTTAACGATGCCTACCTTACTTTCTAGAAAATGTCACAAATCTAACAGTAACACAGCTTTGCATTGGGTACATGCAAATTGACTGAAAAAATCTTTTATGGAAAAATAATAACAGTGTCCTAAGAAACTAATACTTTCCTGGAACACTGGAAGCGTTCTCTACTAAACTGATGAAAGGTGTCAAACACCAGCTAAAATGAACTTTTAAAAAAACAGGAATCACAGGAAACCAAAACAGTATTTCAAACCCAGTAACTATTCCTGTAAGTCCTTCTGTAAGTACCTGTAAGTCCTTCTATTTTATGCAATAAGAGCAAATATAAAAAAATAATGAAACAAGAACAAGTGATTCAGCAAACAGTGAGAGACTGGCCACACGTCTTTGCAGATTTTTCACTGAGAAGGGGAGTTTCCAGAGTGTCACTCAAAAGTTGATAAGAAATAAGTCTGGGGCAACAGGACAGACAACATGAGAGGTACTTCATAAAATAAAAAGGACAAAAGAGTGGAGACAACGAATACAGAGCACATTCCAGGTATGCAGAGCTACCAAGAAAGCAGCACAGAGGCAAGAGAAAGGGAAGTTGGAAAGCACAACTTAGCGGAGCAGCAAGAAGCAGGGCTGTGTCTGTTCTCAGACGGGGATCTCCATTTAGTGCTAGAAACAAGATATGGAATGAGCAAGCACATACAGAGGAACCTATCATGTACACGGCTGCGTAGTACGCTTACCTTACCAGCAAATACCCTAATATTATCAGTAGACAAATAAGAAATCTTCCAGTCTTACCACAAGAAAGTAGTCTGTCCAACATCCAAGAATAATGCCACCAGTACCTCAACATTATTTGCCTCTATCTCTTTCATATCTCTTTCCATCATATACAGGAAGGTAAGAAATCTGTTACCTAACATCTAGCCAAATTTATGATTTATAAAAAAGTTGACTGACATCTACTTTAGGTGAGACACTGTTGACAACTGGATGCTAATTGCAGGAAAATGGAAGGAGAGCTACTGGGGATGGAGAGAAAGTCAAGTCACTCTATCTGTTAACTAAGACAAGTAGGCATCTTTAAGGTATTCACAGATAACTGGTAATGATGAGCACAAGTAACTGGACAGATGTTTGGTGTTTTCAAATTCCATGGATGTATCAATAGCTCTTGTTTATACACAGTAAATATGGAAGTTATAATTTTTGCTTCAGATACCTTTGACTTGGACATTTTTAGAATTATAATAAAATACAACCTCATTCAAACAAGAAGAGTCTTTTACAGTACTTGCTACAAAAGATGAAGCTAAGCAATTGTTTAATCTTTCCAGGAGTTATTTAAGTGCTAAGGCCTCTGTACATAGCACTTTCCAGTGCTAGTGTCACTACAGGATACTACAGTATCATGGCAGAGAGAGAAAAACTGGCAATGTTCGCCCAGTACAAAAAAAAAACCCGACCAAAGCTATCAATACAACCATGGCACTGTATTCAGGTTATGTGGACAAAAATGTCCAGAAAGAAGAGGAGGCTGGGCTGGATGCAGGATGTTGGACTAGATGACCTCCACCAGTCCCTTCCAACCTATTCAATTCTGTGATTAAGAAAAGCTCAGAGATCCAGTTAAAAGTTAAGGAACATTTCTCAGGTTTTTAAATCCGTATAGAAGAGACACTTCATTAGAGGCAAGCTTCAAGAATGCTGGTGTCATAATTCCTTTACAAAAGGAAGACCTTGACAATCCCTCTCTAAAACAGATTTAGTCTTCCCAGAATTAAGAACACTGAACATATGAAGATTTTCAATATTCCTTAGAAGAACTTCTAATTTAGCAAGAGAAGCTATTATTTTCCCGCTGAGCACAGCTTTATCATCATGAAAGCAGATAATTCCTCTAAACTTCATTAATTTTGTTCAGAAAGGAAAGGATCTGTCAAAAAGAAAACTTTCTTTTTCTGTGAAAAAGAAAAAGTTGACTGAAGAAATCTTGATTCTTTCTAGAGATTTTTCACAGATTCACTAGGCTGAGTACGACCTCATAGGATGTACAGATTGGGACTTCAATAATAGCATCATTGGAGAAGACAGACAGCATTTGCTTCTACAGTACAAGGCCTCAAGAAGCATTTAGTGAACAATTTCCAGAAGCAGTTCTCTAAGCACTTTCTTCCACATGTGGCTGCTCACTACATTATTGGAGTGACACATGAAAACACACAAAAAAATTTAGATGATACAACATGAATCATCTAGTATTATAGAACTTTTAATGTGACACGGTTGCCTACTTTTCTATCCACCAGATCACTCAAACACAGCCTGACTCATTAGCAAGTGCAGACTAATAAAACGGATCCCAGGCAGGTAACTATACAAGTGAGCCTGGTATGAAGCCAGTTTAAATGTAACCGGAATCCTGTTTTTTGCATAAATCCTTTCATCAGTTCCCATTCCAAACAAAGCAGAACGACCACTATATACATGTTTAATGAATTATCAATAAGGTCCTTTTGAGGTTTTGCAGCTTTTTAGTCTCTTAAGCGAGAATTTCAGGAAGTTCCAAAAATATGATCTTATTGAGTGAAGTATGAAACTGATATCAAAGTTCTCCATTTGCTGCATATTTCTGAGCTGGCAACATGAATAAGTTACTGTGAAAGGGCGAACAATTGTATGACAGGGCTTCAGGCATACAAGAAAACATAGAGTACACTTTTGGCATTCAGTAAGAAAAACACCCCTTCTGATTGACCTAATTGTGGCAGAAGATAAGGTGTTTCCAACTGGTGTGGAAGAGTGTGCTTCTCTGTTTATTCCCTTGTATATCAGCAATTCTTAAGGATTTTTGTATAGGATCTAATACTGATCGACAAGATCATTATGTGGGTAATGCTCTGTATATTAATCAAATGATTACATCTCAATTAAAATGCTTTAGTTTTAGAGCTGCACTGATATTGCCAAACAAGAAAGTATTTTTTCCAGGGTGTCAGTACTGTTTCTAAGGTCTGAGGTTTCTATTTTGAAGACTATCTTCTCAGGAGAACTAGTAATGTACAAATTTTGTGGTACTGTTCAGAATACAATAGTACACCAGTACTCACGGCTTACAAACACAGGATACTTCCTTTTATTCTCTTTTTCTTGCCTAGTGCATATCGTGTTTTTCTTAGAAAAACAAAGTACAATACAAGCCAATATAAATATTGTCCTAAGAACCGGTAGATTA
Organism: Nyctibius grandis; assembly: GCF_013368605.1. Taxonomy (NCBI): domain Eukaryota; kingdom Metazoa; phylum Chordata; class Aves; order Nyctibiiformes; family Nyctibiidae; genus Nyctibius; species Nyctibius grandis. The sequence goes on from NC_090659.1 coordinate 111,877,838, forward strand.
AGAATACTGTTAGCAACAGCAAGAAGCTCTCTGAATATATCCATAAATCCACCCTTTCAGAGATTCATTCCATATTCAGCTTCTTAAAACCCTAAAAGAAATCCGCATTAAATTGTTTATTATGCGTCACATTTTGACCAATTTTCTTTTGGTCTGAGCTTGGGAGGCTTTTCAGAATTGTTGTTTCCTATATAGAAAATAAATCTGTGCAGGAGCCTGTTAAATGTCAAAATGGAATAATTACATATTATAACCTCATGGCAATCGTTAGTCTAAATCTATTAAATAATTGTTACACTGGACATGCTTAAAAATTATAAATATTTCAAGTGACCTTTTATTAACTGATTACAGATATCCTTCTTTAAGATCATACCTGTTTAAACAAACTGATAAGAACATTCATATGAACAGTACTAGTACTTAAAAGTCACAAACTACCACCTTAGATACAATGGCAGGTTTGCTTTAAATATACATCTTGATGACATCAGGACTGGAACAGCAGTATCCTCAAGAATGCTAAACAAGAAGGTTGTTTTCAATGCAGAAAAACGTGCAATGAATTCCTCATTTGCTTTTAAATATTGATATAAAGTTGTGGTAATGCAGCACTCTTAAAAACAACTTTAGGGACGTGACCAGAGAAGTGGTTCAAAAATGTGTACGGCGGAGCTTGGGTTTGTTTTTTTTTTCTTTTTTAGAATGCCTTTATGTAGCAAAAAGTTCCTCTGCTAGCCTAATTTAATGCTTTCATTTTTCTAATTATGCTGAAACATCAGTTAAGAGCCTACCTGATGTTTTGAAGAATTTGCTGTGCTGGGATTGATATTCCGCAATGCCTAAGAGTAAAAATAAGATGGATAAAAATTACTTTAGCTGCATGGTTTTCCTGTGCAGGCTGTCTTATAAACACCATCTTGTAGTATCAAGCCCCCAAGACAGGCCAGATGAGACAGGATAAGAGAGTTAAGAAACTATGAAAACCACGACACAAAGAAACAAAACTCACAGATTTACCAAGGATGCGTATTTGACAGATAAGCTGAATGACCAGGGAGAACAACATGAGGACAACTAGCCGTCACCTGGTCCAAAGTTAGTCAGGTTCTCAATGACAACTGAGGCGAGAAGACAATTAGAAGGCCTACCTAGAAGCATGCTAGCACAGGGTAAAATGTTTGTTGGTGGATTAATTGCAAAGCAGGAACAGCAGAAGCCCAGGTGCTTAAGCAGAGAGAAAGTCCTGATGCCACCTTTGCAATGTATTCTTATCTAGAGTACTATAAAAAATAACGGCTGTAAAGATAACCCATCTTACACCAACAAGTGCTGAAGATTTGTACAAAACAGGCCTTGACTACAAAGGGGATAACGGGAGTCAGATTCCAGGACAGAATACTGCAGGTGATGAAGAAATAGAAAAGCTGTCTTTGAGGACATTAAGATATTATCCTCTCCTGATACAAGGCCCATCACCCAAAGTGAAAGGGGAATAGGGTAAGATTTTAGAAGGTTTTCCTCAAAGAAATGATTAGTGCTTTCTCTGGCAGTGTCAAAAAAACAGAATATCCTAAGTATCTAGCACAGACGATAGTAACTCTTAAAACGTTCAGATGGAAAAATCAAAGCAGAAGGTTTAAAGTCAAAAGGAAGTCAAGCCCGAATTCAAAATCCAGAGGTTCCAGTGTCCAGTCCTACACTTCAACATTTGCTACAGCTATATTCATAGAGCAGAAAAAAACTGAAAGGAATAGCTTGCAGCCTGATTTTGTTTGAAATTCTTCCACATAAGAAAACCACAGGTTCAAAATGCAGCACGAGCGATTCAGTTGTTCCATGCTCCACTCCACTGTTTAACAGATATGATTTTAGCAACAAGGTGTCTCCTCAATGAATCTTATACAAACTTTAAAAGTACTTTGAAATCCTACAGACTGCAACAGGTTCTAAAAGTGAAAGACTTTCCTCCACTCCAAAGGGAGAACTGAAGCAACTGTGGGAACCAACTTCTTCTCTTTTTGCATGACTCAGAACTCAATGAATATGAAATATAGTCTCAAGAGGAATATCCAATCAGATCAACAGTGCATGATGTCATCGTACTAGCAAAGAAGCCTGTTCTCGGAGAGTTTTGTTAGAGAGAGGAATGAGGAAGGAAAGCAAAATCCTTCAGTCTGGTAAGTCAGATGCTTTCACTACCAAGCTGATACCAGTAACAGCACGAATTCAGATATTTTGAGATCTCAAAGCTTCTTGTACAGTCACCAATCTTTAAGACTCACTGAAACAACAACTTAGCCAAAACAAAACATAACATACAAAAGAAATAGTGGAAGTAGGTGTCTAACCTGTGGCCTCACCTGCCGAAGCAGTTCTTGATGCTTCAGTCTCAGCCTTTCCTTCTCCATCTGTAGCTGCTGAAGTCTCATCTGTTGTTGCTGATTGGAGCTACTCCCACCCATCACACCTCCTTGGGGACTCTGAGGAGCCAGAGGGGGTGGCTGTTTCACTGGAGCACTTTGGCTGATTCGCTGATTCATGGCTAAGGAACCAAAACAATAAACATTCAAAAATGAAATTCAGACAAATACATGCAAGGAAAGTATTATTCCTAGAAGGCATGTATTAAAAACTTTAAAAAATTACAAGCCATGACAGTACAAAACATAGAGCTACAATGATGTTCAGAGTGTGAAATATATGTTCATATGTGCTATTCCTGTGAAATCAATCCAACAGTCTCATGTTTAAGAGCACGTATTTGTTCTAGAAGCTTCTGAAAACAGTTAAATGTGTAAGCTGGTGAAAAACTCAAAAGTGGCAGTAAAATACTTCACATTTAATCAGAAGGATCTCTCTTCTTCCTAATAAACTATTCTCAATTTAGACAGAAATAATACAAAATCACTTTTCCTATTCATGTGAAATCTTAGACTCATTAAACTCAAGAACATATATAATGACAAAACAGATCATCTCACTTGTACCAAACTACATTTGATTAAAGGCCACCATTCTTTGCAATGTGGTGCAGGTCATGCAACAATCATTCACATCCTTGTCACAACACGTTTTGAGTGTTACAGACTCCATCTAGGGCATCTTGACATGCAAAATTAGAGCTGGTACAGAAATGGCAGATTAATTATACAGCCAAAGATACTGCCATCAAGATAGGAAACATTTTGCTAGTGCTTCATTTTCTTTTACCCCACAGAAGTATGTGATGCATCTTTTCTGGGGTGTGGAGAAGAATAAGTGTAGCCTTGTATGCCTAAGGCACAATGACAACCTGTCTTCCCTTCCCCCATAAAAGCAAGACCTAAGAAAATTTTCTTTTATAAAATAAGGCATGACTGGGACGCATCTACTTGACAGGCCTGATTTTTCCCTGACACCAAGACCAGTATGGTTGAAGTCAACTGAGGCACTGGAGTTCCCATAGTGAAAGAGAGGGCTGGGAAAGGCTGAATGTATTACAAGGGCTCTATTTTCAGGGGCTTTCAGTTTTGGAATTAGCTCTTCATCTTGTTGTCCAGAACAGCCAGAATCTGTTAGCATTCACAATATGCTGCAAAATGCATTTCCCGAAGCAGTGATGGGAGAGTGGAAAGGACTTTTTTTTTCTGGGAGTGAGGATTATGGTTTATGGGAATTCAGGAAAAAAAGGGAGTGAGCTTCTTTTAGGATGACAGGCTGTTCTGGTGCAAAGAAAACCATCTGTTGTATTAGTCTGAATTAGTGTTTTCATCATACACAGAAGATTCCTGGACCACTAACACCGCTAACTAAAGGAGAATTATCTCATAAAGAATCTGTATCATCTTTCCTCTGAAAAGCCCTTCAGTCGCCACTGTCTTTTGGGTATTCAACTTAAGGTATAGTAGTGCTTTTCTTCTGTTCCAAGAAAGCCTAAATATATTTATCTCATAATAGCAGTAAAAACGGCTGTTGCTTCACAGCCTTGCTCTCTTTTCCCCTTGCCACAACTCATCTTTCCATTGAGAGGTAACATATGAAGAAAAAATGCCATATGCTCACTGAAATAAGAACAGAAAAGAAGAAAAAAGTCAAAACCAGTTGCAGACTCAACTCTCTAGTCTACCCTTTCAAGTATTCCATAGGTCCAGCACAGAGTCAGTAGTCTAATGGACAGGTGGGTCACATTTTCATGAGTCAAGTCAAAATACAACAAAGTGAATTTGAAAAAAATCTTTTATGTAGTTACTTGTGAGAGCTTCATACATGCGATCACAAATAAGAAAAAACTTACTGTAAAGGTAAGTGAACAGGTGAAGTAGGAATAGAAACTGAATCCCAATACCAAGCAGAAACAACAGAGTGAATACAAAGGGCTGGAGGTTCAACTCCAACCTGCAAGTCCCATCCTGACTCAGCAGGGAAAAAAATAGTGGGAAGATGACATTGCTGTGGATTAAAGCTTAAAATCCAGCAGCTGATCTTACGAGACATCCAGCACCACTTCACTATCAAAACTGAACTTCAGGAATAAGGTGACCAGGAAGAGTCAATCAACCAGATTTGCGATGTGAGCTGTGGTCCCTAGGCCTGCAACAGGAAGAGGGAGGACAGCTTGTTCCTCTGCTGAACAGACACAGAAGGTTCACATGTCCCAAGACAACAGAAACTGTGAAGCAAAAGTTTCAACTGCACCAACAGCTGTCCTGCAAGGATGTGAGCAGTGAACTATAAGTACAAGCTCCAAGACCTTCACTGGGCAATCTCTGCTGGAAGACTGACAGCAATTAGACTACCTACATTTACCAAATTAGGGCAAAGTTGAAGCTAGAGAGAGCAATGCAAAAAGAAAGGCAGCCCACGTAGCAGCTCTAAGACAAGCTAGACACGACACTGCTCAAGTGGGGAAACTCTCTCCTCCTTTCTCTCTTTTTACCCAGAATCCTACCAAGTCTGCAACCAGGACCATGCCTTTTGCTTTTTGTATCTTACCCTCTTTCACCTTAAAAGCAGACAATGAAGGGGTTAGTAGGGGACAACAGAAAACAGCCTTCTCCTACTGTTAGCTAGCTCTGCAACTCAAGCGCAAGTCTGTGCTACCCTTCAGAAGTTCCAGGATTCAAACCCTCTTATTAAACAAGCTGGAAGGTCAATTACAGTGGAAAGTAAAGAAGGACAAAGGTTAGAAAATTACCATCACCTGGAAGAAGCACATCTAAGTTAAAAGCAAGCTGCCTAGCTTGTAAAAATTAAGCACCCAAAGCTGAAGAATTTCAATTTTCTTTAGGTTAAAAAGGCTGCCTTTGTGGTCTAGTCTTCAATTATATAACCATGGGTTTAGAGTCCCTGCCTCATGCAGTTCACAGCCAAGTCATGTTAGAGATAACCTCACGAATTTAACAGTTTCCAACCTTAGTTAAACACTTCAGTGCAATATCACTAACATCCCTTTGACATGTTATGAATTTGTTTTTCCTGCATGCACCATACAAGTATTACTTCCCAACAAGAAGAGGTGCCATGCTGGACCTTGTTCTCACCAACAAGGAGGGGCTGCTGGGGGATGTGAAGCTCAAGGGCAGCCTTGGCTGCAGCGACCATGAAATGGTGGAGTTCAAGATCCATAGGGCAGTAAGGAGGCCACGCAGCCAGCTCACCACCCTGGACTTCAGGAGAGCAGACTCTGGCCTCTTCAGGGACCTGCTTGGGAGAGTCCCTTGGGATAAAGCGCTGGAGGGAAGAGGGGCCCAAGAAAGCTGGTTAGTATTCACGGACCACCTCCTCAAGGCTCTGGAGCGATGCATCCCGACAAAGAGGAAGGCAGGCAAAAACGCCAGGAGGCCTGCATGGATGAACAAGAATCTCCTGGATAAACTCAGGCACAAGAAGGAAGCCTACAGAGCGTGGAAGCAAGGGCAGGTAGCCTGGGAGGAATACAGGGAAATTTTCAGACAAGCCAGGGACCTGGTTAGGAAAGCTACAGCCCTGATAGAATTAAATCTGGCCAGGGATGTGAAGGACAACAAGAAATGCTTCTATAGGTATGTCAGTGATAAAAGGAAGACGAGGGACAATGTGGGCCCTCTCAGGAAGAAATTCTTTACTGTGAGGGTGGTGAGACACTGGAACAGGTTGCCCAGAGAAGCTGTGGATGCCCCCTCCCTGGCTGTGTTTAAGGCCAGGTTGGGTGAGGCTTTGAGCAACCTGGTCTAGAGGAAAGGTGTCCCTGCCCATGGCAGGGGGGTTGGAACTAGATGATCTTTAAGGTCCCTTCCAACCCAAATCATTCTATGATTCCCTACGCCTCTTTTCCACTGATATGCAGCTTTGGAAATGATTTCTCTCTCATGCCAAGTTCTTCACATTTCATACACCTGTATCTTTCTGACAGCTGCTTTTATTATCCCTGTTCTCTCTGATCAGTTTGCTCCATTCTTCCAATCTACTGACTTAGCAATTAAAACTGTAAGAAATACATCATGTTTGTCTGATGTTTTTATTCCATCATCCTAGATCCCTGAGATGCCTTCTAATGTCCATTTTAAAGGTAATGTTTCTAACTAAAAGTGTATCTAAAACAGGAATATCGTAAGACATTGAGACTTCAGTGTATACTTAATATTTACCAGTAAATATTGGGGGAAAAATTAATTATATGGTTTGGTAACTCTCCAGAAACTGAACCTAAAAATCTAGTTTCTAAATTCTTATTCAGGAATCTATTAAAAGGATTTTTGTGAGCATTTTTACTATTTCAAGAATGCAAATGCAACAAACTGAGAAGATTTTAAACTGTCCTCAGAACAGTCCATGGAGATGTTTTTCATGTAAGAGAACTGATTTTAACTGTGAAATTAAACTAAAAGTTTGGACATTAAAAGAAGAGATTGCTAACTGAATTTTACTGACTTAGCAACAAACTCAAGTGAAGAACCAGTGGAAAACAACCAACAGTAAAAACACTGAATGATTCTCAGCCATCTTGGCTGATTACACAAGTGTGCTATCTTCAAGGGAAACAGAAGGATGTAATTTTCTACAATTTCCAACACAATATTTAATGAAAAGAGGGAAAACACATCTTGTTGCAAGTGATAGGAAAAAAAACAAAGTTCAAAAGTTTTTTCTTGGTGGTGGTTTATTGTTTGGTTTGTGTTTTGTTTTTTGGTTTTTTTTTAATTCTCAATTCTCCATTACTTACTGAGGACATGAGTGCAGAAATCTGCACTCTAAAGTTGAATACGCTTATCAATGTGATCTCAGATAAGCCCATTTTATTCTTTCCACACCTCATGGGTTTGTGATGATCCTGACACTCACAGGTCTTTTTTAAGTACTTTGAATTCGAAGGCAAGGAGCTTCATTTATCTATTAGAGTTAGGACTTACCAGTTTTTTAATGGATCCTGTTCCTTACCTTCCATGGCTATGGAAAGCATTTAAATAAAGGGCTCTGCACCCACACAGTATAGGCTGCAAAGACCTCACAGGCAGAGAAGGAACAAACAAGTCTTTGTTTCTAGAAGAGGGGGATTTGAGGGAGGAGGAGGGGCAGACAAGCTAAAAAACAGGGGCAACTTAAGACAATAAAAGTGATCTTGCCATCCTATAATATGGCTTAGCTTCACAATCTGCGGAATACAGTCAATTGTAATAGCTTTTGAGAACAGAGAATTAGTGCTTTTCAAATGTTACACGTTAAATGTTCTACTATCCAAATTCAACAGCAAAATGCCTGTTCTGGACTGTAGCAGATAATACTTGACAATTACTGGAAAGAAGTTTAGACTGCTGTCTACATCCTTAATGGAAAAGAAGCCCTCAAAAAACCCACCACAAACCAAGAGAGAGAAACAATTACCAGTCATTGGTGTTAGAGAGAAAAGAGCCAGCAGATTGTTAACAACTTAAACATAAAAGGCTAATTCTCTCCCAAGATCCTGTGCCAATTTACATCACACCTCCAAGGGCACTCACAGTTTGCAGTAACACAGTACCTTTCCCCTACGCAGAATTACACGCGAAGATTGCTGCAGAGCACTCTTAATGATTAATAGACACAGCTGAATGTTTAATGGGTTTTCTTTTGTATTTATCATTTCACCCTTCAAAACTAAAACTAATTTTAATCTGCAAATTTAAGACATTATTTGAACAATCAACAACCAAAACCGCTCAGGATCTGAGTATACTATAACTTACTGTTCTTAATAACAAGAATCAGTGTTTTCACTGAGGAAACTGAAAAAGCGTACTTGTCCCCTTCAGCTTCATTTGGAAACTAGACAGTTTTTGCGCATCATTTTTGGCCATGGCCAGGTTTGTGAATGGTGCTAGTTTGCAGTACTGCAACAAAGGCAAAATCCTCTTTGATTAAACTGAAAAGAGCTGTGAAGAAAAAAAAAAAAAAACCTACCAGCAGGATTTGAAAGAATGAGTCTCGGAAGTAATAAAAACTTGTTCCAAATGGCTTTTTTAGAGAGGCTTGGTACAACAATTTGTTGTTTAATCAGGATACAAGTCATGTTTCTGGACTGCATTCTTTATAACACATTGCTGTATTACTTTAAGGAAATCCCAGTTGCAGTTTCATAATGCTGCTGTTAAAAAACAACCTAAAAATTAACACAATAAAATATTCCATTGTTTTCAGTCTCTCATTAATCTGAGAATCCTAGATCTTAGAGTGAGGGGAAAACCTGAAACACTGTTCTCCAGCCTCATTTTGCTGTTTTAAGTGTACAGACAAATCTAAGTGTCTTAGGTCAAAAGAAATATTCACACACTCCTGAGCTGGACTCTTGGTTAAAACAAGATATATCCAATGAAAATACTATCTATTACAGAAGCGTGTCCAAACTACAGATTGATTACTCTGCATTTACCAGTTACTTGTATTCAAATGAAATTAATATTTTTCTTTTTGTTCTTCTATCACTACGGCACCTGCTGATTAAAACAATATGAATTAATTTAAACAGTTGTTTTCTTTGATAAAGCCGCCTTCATTTTTAAAAGTCTTTCTGTATTCTAAAATGCAGAGGTGCAACAGCTGGATTGATTGCCCACCACTAAGACTCTAGCATCCACAGACAGACTCTTAACACACTGGAAACTAAACTGGAGTAAAATGCTGTTGCAGTTTTTCATGGATCTAACTTTTTTCGCCATAGAAGTCAACAGCAACATTTATAAAACACTATCCCTCAATGTATGCCAGGTTCAGAAGAACTGAAATAAGTCTGGCCAGCCAGAAAAGCAAATATAAATGAGATTCAGCAGTAATGTAAATAGCTATAAGAAACTTCTGCTCAGTGCATGCACATAAAACAAAACATGTTGCATTCTTTAAAAAGAAAACAATTTTCATTTTAGAAGTCTAAACAATTTTTAAAATATGTGACTATTTTTAAATCTTCATACAGAATGGAACTGACAGTGTAAGTATTAGTACTACAGAACGATGCAGGGCACACTGCATTAGGACAGATTAGGAGAAGAAACCTCAACTCATGTCATCTAAGTTTAAAGTGCAAGTATGAAACACAGAAGACTACTGAAAGCGCAGGACTCTGAGCTCATCAGGGCCCCATGTCTGTCCATCAAATACCTGGCAAAATATATTTGATCAAAGCTAGTCCACATTTTAGACCAAAGTCTCATCACCAAAGAGTCTACATAAGGGTATTAGCTGCAAACAGTTTCACTGTTTAATCACCACATAATACCTCCTGGGTTAATTAGGCCAAAATACAAGCTTCTGTATAATTTCTTATAAAATAATATGAAAACTTTTTTTTTAATGTAGGTTTCCTTCAATTTATTTGAGGGGAACAAACCCTATGTATATGCATGTGCACATCTGCATCTTTTTTTTACTGTCATAAGCCCATTAGAAATTATTGAACAGGAATTACAAAATCCAGTAAAAACTATGGTAATTAAAAAAAATAAACAACAACAGTATACTGTCAAGAAACAGCAAAGTTGTTTTCTGTGTATAAGAAACTGAAATAATGTTTTAACGTGATTGAGTTCAAGGAGGAAAAAAGCTGACACTTTTTTGAATTTTAGATTATATATGATTAGATGTAGAGTATACAATTATTGTGTGTGTATATATATTTAGATTACAAGATAATGAACGATGTGTTCAAAACGATGCACCTTCAATTTTTAATGTAGTATGCTTACCACAGAGACATGCAAACTGTGGTGTTAGAAGGACGTGGTGGAAAAAATGGCCCTATGAGGAGTGCAGTTTTCTCTCACTGTCACAGCTGTTCTAGCACAACACTGGTGCAAATATGCATTATTTTTACTGGCATAAAGACACCACTACCAACAAATCTCCTCCTTTCTTAAACAGGATTAAATTATTCTGAAAACAAAACCAAACCAAACCCAAAACAGGTATAAACTTACATAAACCTACTGCCCTGACAGATCCTTAATAAAAGTGGGGTGTGTTTTTTCCCCTTTTTATTAGTATACAAATATTGTACATAAAGTAGATAACTGCATCCTTACACAATAATCGTGGACAGATTTAACGATTTCTTTGGTGAACTCTGTTCAGTAAAGAGGTCTAAACACATCCTGCTTTTGAACAAAACAAGATTTTACTTTTTGATATGATGATGAACAACTAATAAGCATTTATTGTCACTACCATAAGGACAGCATCCTCTATTACAAAGGGATGCTTACCAGTAAAATTTCATCTGCCTCTGCAGATTCACAGCAAGCTCACTTTGATACAGGTCACTGGTTCACTGAAAACTGGTGCTGCTCCATCTGTACACACTCTCTGACACACATACCAAAATACAGAAGTCTTTTTCCCCATCCTAAGTGATCTCCTGCAATTGTTCTTCTGGAAAAACAGAGACAAGGAAGTGAAAAAATCTAATACCAATAGACTTTTTTAGATGAGTCAGATTCACTTTGTTTTAGAGAGCATGTAAAGAGGATATGCCATTGAATTTGCAGATCAAAACCACCTGTGGCTTACGCTCTGCTTTCGTGCAAAAATGGAAGGCAGATCTAGAGCTTTAAAAATCTGAAACACCACTGTGACCACACATAAGGTCTGGGCTTCTTTTTTGACCAATGGCCAAAAAAAACCCCAAAACTTTTCCAGTCTAGGGTTCTAGTTCTATCTTGTCCACAAATCTGCCTCTGGCAAGGCTCCTACAAACTAATTTGAAGAAACACGTACTAAAGAAAGCGCTAGACAGGTAAGGGATAAGAAGGCAAAACTATGGAATATTTCCTTTTAATACTTCAAAATTAGCAGATGCTCCAAAGCTTAAGCTTTTAAGTGCATTTCAAGTTTGATGTGTGGTTGTTTTTTTTTAAATGGAAATGATAAATACATGTCTCAATGAAATCTACAGGTGCATTTTACTTCAGTATTTGTGAACAAGCCCTTTTCATTGTTTCAAAGGTAATTATATCTTATATAAAATAAGGAAGCAGAAAATCCTGATGTGCATTCTCTGCCCTCCTACTGTTATCATCGCTTTTATTCCTTTTCCTACTTGTATAGTTCAAGCAGATATTGTATGCAGACCCCTATTGCACTTTCCATAATGATATTAAACACTGTCTTGCCTTGCCTTTCCCCTCATCCAAAATTCATACAGAACTTCAAAAAACATTAACATAATCTCTACGTGGGAGTGATAAAAACAAAATCGTGGCAATGACTTCAATCTGAGGTCACATCTTTTGCTTCATACCCCATACGGCAGCTCCAACATTTGAAAGAAGAGAAGGAAGAAGACTGGGCATGTGTAACTCTGGTATGATCACTAGTAACAAACCTATAAAACTAAAGTCTGGAATAAAATAACAAGGAAACTGAAACAGTACCTTGTTTTACTCCAATTCCCTCAGACAGACTTGTATGACTACTCTAATGGAATACTACTGTTTAAACAGAAGACTTACTTTAACCCAACAGAGACACAGAAATCAATTGCCATCTTCCGGTATTTTCCCACTTCAAGTTCACCATTTCATCTTCTAACTTAACAAATTAAGGAACCTCAAAAGGTAAATTATTTTAAGTTGCATTTCAAAAACAAGTCCTATCATCTGCAAACTTAAATAAGTTAAAAACCCTTTAATGGTATATGATACAAAAACCTATACTTGGAAACTTGTAGCAATAAAGTTGAACGATTCCAAACTTCAACTGGTTCTAGGAAATTTAATTTTATAGAAAAAGCAGATGTTGTTCTACTTCAACTCGAGCCTCTCAGAATGCATAGCTGACCTGCCTCCTACCCAGATTTCTTTGACTATCAAGAAAACATATTATCTTATCTTGAAGGGTTAAGAAAAACAGTAGGATCTGTGAAGAATCACCAATGGACAACAGCAGAAGCTAGTAAAAGACAAAACAGTCCAATACACAAGCTCAACTTGACAGTCCAATTCTGTTAAAAAAATAACCTTCTAAAAAAAAAAAAAAAAGTAATTTGAAGCCCCTCACCTCGAAGCCTGCAAAGACGCAGAGAAGGTAGGACAGCACGTTTGTACCAGATGCTCCACTAGACAAAGAATCCTGCTGACACAGGCCTAAGGATCCCCCCTGCCATCCCCATTCCTTTGATCCCACATCGTCTTTTATGACTGCCTGTGCTTGGCATAAGACGACCCTACTTATTTCTTTCCTAGATTTTAAAGTTTGTGAATTCCCCCAATGCAAAACTGTTCTAAAGTCAAATACACAGATTTGGAGGATCAACATCTGAGCCACAAGAAGACTTCACTGCCATTAAAGTGGTGCAGCTGAAGACCTCAAGCCCGATTTGAAGATGTTAAATCTGAATCTTGGAATAAAGTTCTTGTCTTCAACTTGGAGCACTGAGGTTTTAGACCCAGCCTACTCCACAGCCCGGCATTCTGACAGGGACTCTTATCTGATGTATTAGTCTTAAAAGCCTGCTCCAAGAAAGAATCCATATTAACTGCATCCTTTTATTTTCTGTTTAAAAGCATGAATGCAATACCCAAATTCCCCTTACCAAGTAAGTCAGTAGGTGTGTTCGCCTAGAACTATTTCTTCAAACTGATCCTCCTTCCTCTCTCTTTTCTAGCCACGTTAATGGAAAATTCCCAGCACTACTTAAAAAAAAAAAAAAAAAAAAAAGGTATATGCACCTACCAGAGAAAATAAAAATGAATGCAAAGCTTCCATCTGATGAGGAACATGCAGAGCCGAAAGGGCTGTTTCCCTGGAAGCTGAGAATTCAGAAGCAATAAGGGCAAAGCCTCTTCAAACCTTCTGTTTCTGAATACTGGAACAGAAGAGTATGTTTGCACATACCATTCAACAGCTTTTTTGTTTTCAATGGTTCTTCAGATAGGTGAAAGTGGCAGTATCAAAGAAATGAATTTCTCCTCAATTTTCAATCAATACCAGTATCACTGTAATAATCAAAAGCTTCAACATTACAAAGATGAATTCACCTAGGATTGCTTCTGAAAGTGTTAGTAGTTAAAAATAGTGAAAACTCAGCCCTTATGTTAAAACACAGCGATAGAAGAGAGTATGGTGATCCTCAGGGAGAAAAAAACGCAACAGGATTTTCAACCTATATTAAGCATAGAAAGGTAAACTTCTGAGTCATTCACATGCTATTTAGGGTCACAGCACATATTTGTTGAGGACCTCCACATGATAAATACATGCAAGGCTCAGTAAGTTAGCTGTCAAACAGATTTCTTCTTTACTGGAGTGACTTAAGGAGGTCACAAGTGAGAAAGCAACAGGAATAAGATTTTTGTATTTTCTTGGCTCAAATGAACCACAATACAATGTGTACAACTTAAGATCTCAAGGAAAACTCCTTCAAGCTCAACAGCAGCTAGCAGCTTGTCTCTATTTGCCGTCACTCTAGATCAGAAGAGCCCACATGCTTCCCCCCACCCCCCCCACCCCCTTTCCTGCCCCTTTCAGTTACACTTGAGCTCTTTGACTCAAAAGGTCTGGAACAGATTAAAAGTCCGACCACAAAATAAAGAGCCTTGGCATGTTCTCAAGCCTGTCTGGGATACACATACGCAGTGGGCCCAAAAAGGGAAGCTATGCAGCAAGAAACCCTTATGCAGTCTTTTGGACATTTCTAACTTCTTTCAGTTTAACTGCACAGCCTTAACATTTGATGGAGTTTCAGTATGCACAGGACAAGTAGCTTTTGCCCCTACAGTTAGACCATACTATTTACAGGAGTAAAAAATAGTTCCGAAAAACAAGATTCATCTCACTCGCGACCTCTGTCAACTAAAGCCTTTTCCACACTCCCTTTTACTTCCAGCTCATCATTGGAAACTATAAAGTAATAAAAAAAAAAAAAATATATACATACCCTGCAAGATTACTTAAGTAAATATAATTGACCTGCCTCTTTTAACTGCAAAAGGCAACACTGATTTTCAAAATGACTGCTTCCTTTTCAGCCTTATTCACATATTAAGTAATTGTGAAGTCACAGATTACCCACACACGCCTCTTGCAACACGGCAAACAGGTCTGCAACCCTGCCTGGTGTTAAAGCCAGAATGGACGTTTTCCAAAGCTGACAACCTTCAATATACGCCCCACCTTTGGGCTCAAGTTGCACAGTGGTTCAACCTGTCTACAAACTGGTGAACAGTTTATAAACAGAGTGTGACAATCTGATGTTCTCCATAAGAGCAAACGCATGTTTAAAGTAAGCACTCAAGCCTACAAAACAAAAATGCTGAAATTTCCAACAGCCACTTCAGAAAAAACAAAACAGAACGGCGACTGTTGAGTTTTGCAGCTCTGTGTTTATATGGCATTCATGGAGTTAATGCCTCTCCCAAAAGGGGCCCACAGTTGTTGTTAGGTCAACCCCTGTAAAGCTTCAAAGGCTTTGTATCCCCTCAGCCTGACCTACTCAGTGATCTGCATACTGTTTTCATTTAGTTGTGCCGAGTCCAAAACTAAAGCCTGAAAACCACAATGATCTCTTCTTTTTTTTACCCCTACTGTTTTTTCCATCACTCTGGAAAATAACTAAATCCAAAGGAGTTGAAAATAGTAAGTTATTGGGAAAACAAATCAAGGGTAAATTAATACAGCTAAATAAAGCTTACATATACAGGTCAGGGCTTTATACAGTAACTAAAGTTGTAATACCACCTTAAATACACCAGAACAATCACTTGGACAATCTAAGAAACTAGTTTAGAGTCTCTTAATATTATATGCTATTGCTATTCATAGTAATCGGTGCCAAAATTTTATTTATATGTTTGCAGCTCTGCTTTTTCACATAGATCAAAAACATTACAAAAAAAGAGGTATCAGCTGTTTTGTTAAATTTTTACATCTAGTCCTTGTGATCCCTAATTTACTATTTCTGTTTCCAGTATTACATAGTCTTTACCCCACAAAAAGATTATTACAGTAGAAAAAACAAAACTAATAATTTCTCTCCACATTGTTTAAAACAGAAAGTTTTGTAATGATCATCACTGTGACAAGCTGGAATTATAAGCTGGTATGTTTCAAGTGTATTTAAACAGCATACATTATTATTTGACAATGCCCTCTTCAGGATAGTGCAAAGGAAAGTAAATATTTGTTTGGGAATTAAAAGATTCTTCTGTGGTAAAGTTTTGCAATTTTAAAAGGAAGAGTGAGCTTGGCTGAGACTGTCTCTAGGTAAGCAATTCCTGAATGCCACCAATCTGGGGAACTGTATGGATCATATGGCAAAATCCCAACCCCTAGCATTAGAAACTTTGGTGACATACACTCCTACAGGATATATGCTAATCCTTTTTTTCTTTTTTTTTTTTTTTTTAAAAATAATGATTTAAATAAGGACTCTATAATTAAAATTAATATATATTTTAATCGTACTTTAAAAAGTTTTCAGATTATGCCTGCAAAATTAAAGCTGAGTGAACTGAAGCGAATCAAAAATTCTGAAGTGAGATGAACTTTTACCAAAGCGTGGGTCAAGCCTTGGGTCTAGCCAAGATGTGGTCTTGTTCTTATGGTTTATGTAGTAAATTTCTCCATCCTGGGTCATAGCTTGTTCCCATCCATCGGGGAGTGGGCCTGCAATATAGAACGAAGGAGTTGATGGCGGGCTCTTGTTTGCTCCAGCTGAAATTGATCTAAAAAAAATTCCAACATTTTACATATATAACAGTACATGAAACAGAATAGTTTCAAGCTCATGTCTAACATTACTGGGATAAGGGCAAAGAAGTGGCGGGTGGGAAATCAAAGAACAGAAAGCATTTCTATAATTTCGATTTAGGATTTGGAGTTTGATTTTATAACTTGTTTGCATCCTTCCATATGCTTTTGACACTTCCTTTTGCTATAGCACTATACTATAAAACCAGCAATAAGTCAAGCCTGCCAGAATGAAACCAGCATGAGCACCAGGAAAAAGAGTAAGCACAGAGATATTCTACCTTTCATGGGAAAATTTATTTAGTGATTAAGGCCCAGCAGCGGCAAGAAGGTAACACTGTCGAGATCCTGAAATACTCCTCTAATTTCCACAAACAATTAAAAAAAAGTGACAAAACTCATTTTCCCTTCACCTCATACCATAACCTTCTGTGAAAACGTTAAAGGCTTAAGCAAGCAAAACTACAAACCTGACGAACAGGAGGCAAACAAGCAATGAAAAAGTAAAAGTAAGAAAACACCAGGAGCGGACACAGACACAGTGCTACGAACAGCAGTGCTACGCCTCTACAAGCAGGAAGGCACAGGCAGGGAAACCTACATTTAGGAAGAGGTAAAAGGGAGGTAGATTGTTGTGTTCTGGAGTCCAGAGCTGATGTCCGAACAGTGAATCTTGAGGTGCATTTCCCTCGTGTTCCAAATCGTGGCTTTCAAGAAAACCACCTTTCATGGCTAGACAGTTCATAAACCACTCATTCCCATCTCTATATGATCATGCACATTCAGCTGTATTTTGCTTAGACTGAAAACTATTCTTAAAGTTACTTTTATCTCATCTTATCTGGCAAGTGCTTTACAAATGTATGGTTTTTAATTCTTATACTCACGTAGATATGGACTTTTAAAAATATCTAAATTAGATACAGAAGGATCTTGCCTGTATTTCTTTAGATTTAAGCACAATCCTAAGATGATATAGCAAAAGATCCACTACAAATGTTAAGAATGTAAAAGAAATTAGAACAAGAACTGCTGCAGGAAGCCATCGTATTTCAACCTCTTCTTCTGCTCTTCCTCAGTGTAACGTAGTAATAATATAGCAAAGCCATCTGGCTGTTAAACTTGGACTAATGGACCATTCTGCATAATGTAAGGTACGTTAAGCATGCACAAACATCATAATTTCACACATGAGATTCAGATACGCACACAAAAATGTGTGTATCTGATAAATGCCTGATGTACCTACTATAACCATGTTCGAAGTACATTAGCTCTTTGCCTGTCATTCTGCCCTAAAGTCATGCTCCTGTTGAAGAATTCATTGTCTAAAGCTGGGGATGGGGGGAGGAAGGATAGATTTGTTTGCTTCATCTCAAAAGATGTTCTTGGAGAAATATCAAAAAGAGTAAAATAATAACTCATTTGCATTCCAGTAATATTCCAAGGCATAACCAGGACAAGAATTTCTTACTGTGGTCTTTGAAGATCCCCTGCAAACTACATTTCTAATTTAAACTCTTTCATTTTGGCTCAGGAAACTATGCCTTTCTCTAGCAACCTCACTACTCCACCATTAGAGCTACAGGGGTTTGAGTGAGAAAAATAGTGATCTAACCACTGGACATTTCCTTCCCATCCTTAATGCTCAGAAGCTTTAAACGCTGCATATAAGTAACAAGACCACCTCAGCTTTTATCAGAGGCTAGTGAACAGAACAGGCAAGAGTGACAACACTGCAAAACACTCATAAATCCCAATATATTCACAGTATAACAGGACTTCGATGCAGAATTGAAAGCTCAAGTGCAAAGAACCCTGCACTTTGTTACCATACCCAAAGACCAGCATCAGTGAGATGCTGTTTTATAAAACTGGGGCACAGGAGCACAGAGACATGCCCCACATCATCCAAGTGTAGAAGCCAATGAAGAACCAAGAACGTTCCTTGACTGCTCAGTCAACACCCTAGCCCTCTGGGCAGACCTTCTCACTACCATTCTCCTCAGAGTCCTTGTAAGCCACACATCCCTCGGAGATGAAACTCAGCAAGAAATTCTCTTTTGAACTGCAAAGCCAAGAAAGGCAGCTGGCTCTAGGAAAAACAAAACCAGCCTTGGGGTGTCAGTCCTGCTGAACATTGAGTAAAGTGTATACTGGTCCAGCATGTTCCTTTGTAGTAAGTAAGAACAAAACACCTTTGAAGCAGGATGCCAGGAGCTGATCAGTCCACCTACCTGGTGGAAGAATAGTGCTTATTAGATTCAGTGATCTGATGAATACCAGCTCACTAGAGACAAACCTGGGCAAGGTTCTCTTTCTAAATAAAATGAACAGCTGTGGACAGGATAGGAAAGGTCTGTCTGCTCACCTGGCTGTCATAGTAGCAAGTCTTCCTTGCTAAGTGCCATCAATGGCTGCAGAAACAGAACGTTTCTCTCTAGAAACTTTTGGCATCGACCATGATATTACTTTCTTCCTTGGCCAGTAAACTGCTCTCATGTTTCTGCTGTCATCCCTACATGTTGAAATGGTAGTTCAAAAATTGATTAGTACTGCTTTCTGTAATTCCTATTTGGATTTGTGAGCAGTTGTGAAACCAGAAGACTGTCAAGTCTGATTTTGTAACTGGCTGTCTAACAAAGTCTGTAGTAGAGGCAAGTAACGGAACAAAAATGGAAAACCGTAGTGAAGAACAGCAGACACATTCACTCAGAGAATCTAGGAAAATTCCTGTGCAATTACATGTCCCTTTTCTCGCAAAAGGCTCAATAGGAACAGAATTCCCAGCATTAGCTTATGTTTTTAAGTGACTTAAGTTATATAAGGTCTATATTGCTGCTCTTCAGACCTTCTCACTACAATTTCCGTAGTTACTGTAGCCCATGTTGTACAAAACCATCCATGCTGGGTCTAACCAAAAGTCCATTTAGCCCAGGCACCTAGCCTGGGGTGATGGACAGATCTTGTTGCTGAAAGCAGCCTGTTTAGTGGCTGTCACACTCTATAAACTTTTAAATAAAGCACTGAATACACACATAGATCCCAAAAATACAGTGGCTATGAATAGTCACTTGGCCTCCAAGTACCTCAGGTGGTTTCTTGAGACAGATTCTGTTTACTTACTGGGTGCCAAAGGATCTCTCTTTCAAGTACTTTTCCAGTCTCCCCTTGAACCTTTGTAAATATTTAGCACCAACAATATCCCTGTGGCATGGTCGCCTACTAGTTCTGTTTGATGCCTCCTTGGTCAATTGAACACAATCACAACCATAAGCTTACAATTCTATGAAATCATTTGCACAGGGAGAGACAATGCTTCTAGGGAACTCACAATTTACTGTGGTACTTTTAAAGACAAGGTTATCCAAAAATTAGATTCCAATTTCCAAATGTAAGCCATCCTTACAGAACTACTGATAAGGAATACCTCTGTAACTAAATATTTATATAATGCTGTAACTTAACATAAATACATGTAATTTTAAAAGTCTCTGTGGCATGTCTCTGGTGCACGTCTCCATTTTCTTCTGAGTTTTTACTTTCTCAGTATACCATTTTTGCCATGAAACACAGAGTCTTGAACGCAAAACAGAGCTCACTGCTGGCAGACAGAAAGCAACAGAAAGAGTAACAAAAGCAAAAATGTAGTATAGATGCAAGCTATGCTGGGATACAAAGTAAATCTTGCAAGTCCCTACAGTTTCTGATATATAATTGTAAAATGAATGTAAATAAAGCTGTATTTTATCACAAGGTTAATACATATTAGAGGCCATCTGTATCTACATAGTAAAAGAATATGCACGGACAACCTAGGAACTGGAACACTTACGTTCAACAGCAGCAATCCCCTTCACCTAAGACAAACACTGATCTCCAAGAACCTTCCTAATATTTCTTTGTGAAAGCTGAAATTTTTCCTGTCAATCACTGTCACTGTGATTCCAAAATGTTTAAAAATTATATCAAAGTCTACAAAATTTACCTTTATTCGGTCAAATCACTAAAACTTACAAAAAGACACTATTAAAAAAGGAGCATTTTTTGCAGATGAAGAAAGAAATGAACGTTACCATCACGCAGACACTTAGAAACTCAAGTTTCACAACAGATCATATGTAGTGTTGGCTGTACACAAAGCAGAATTTGTAGTATGACTGGTTACATAGAAGACAAATCTGCAACCGAAGTGAGCAAGAACCTAAGACAAGAGCTAGAACTTGTTTTAGGTATTGGCGTATTCCTCCATATTCTCCCACCCCGCCAGCCGGGGGGGTGGAAAACCTCCAGTGTTATGAATTTTGAGTGTCTTATTTTCCTACCAACCTTTACCATGGCACTACAGCCTTACCCTCAGAGGCAATGCAATTACACTAAGTCCGCAAACTTTCACCGGGAAGCCCAATTCAAAACTGCAGTGCAATAGGGAAGACAAAAGAGGACAAAGACAGAGGTTATCTGCTCCAGAGCTTGTTATCTAATGTCTATGCGCAAGCAGAAGAGGCTAAAGTAAGCAGTGCTGTCAAGCATGATTCAGGAAATAAAAGTATCTGAAGAATGGAAGTATAAAAACACAATTATTATCCCATCTCTGTTATATCAACTGTAATTGTATAACAAACAGGTATTGTTTACTTTCAAATTTATAACTTTACCTCAATACGAAATGTATAGGACAGGTTCCTTAGCAGAAAAACACACCACTACTACCTTTTTTTTTTTTTTTTTTTTTTTTAAATCAAAGAACATAGTTTTTCCTGTAATACCTTTAGGGAAAAAACGGTTAGAAATGGTTAGAAACACACACACGAAAAATCAGAACAGTCAAGACTAATTTTTGTATACATGTTGCATATTTAGGCTTGTTTTCTTTCCGTTATTGATGTGAAGATGCAATCCTATTTCACAGAAGATTAACCAGCAAATGCCATCTAAGAGAGCGCTGTGCTTCTCTGCATACATACAGCCCATACCATTTTAGTTGACTACATGTAGCAAGATAAGTTCAGCAAGATGGAGACAAAAAAAATATCAAAGAACCAAAACAAGCAGGAAAAAAAGAATCCTCACTTTTCACATACTGAAGCCCTCCTGTAAAAGATGTACGCTTCCTAACACTCAAAATAGTTCATTCACAAAACCATGCCAGGAACAGATGAAGCTGGTTCAGATGCCTATTGATTTCCTTAAAGAAACATAACTTGCAGCAAGATACCTGGATTCTCACCCAGTCTCAGCTGCCTCAAGAGGTGTCATTTCTTAAGAAAAACATGCTAAACTACATCTTCCCTATGCCAGTTTTGATTTTAAGCACTCTTTTGACTTGCCTTCACCCTTACCACACCTTCTAGTTTTGCTTTTTTTCCCCACTTCCTCTGAGCTCCACTTATCCTTTTTATCCAGAAAAGACAACAGCTTTATCTTCAATATGCAGACAGCACCTTTCCAAGTTCTGTTCTCTTGTCAGTTTGTTTTCCTGTTCTTAATTCTAGCCAATGGAAGTTTCCAATGACTTTCAAAACAGCTCCGAAAAATCCTCTCTCTTACATTTTACCACAGCAACTTTACTCACAAGCTCCTATGACAGTCTGTAATTAAATACACTAATCAGAAGCTACTGTTCAAGTTTTAAGGGCTACAATTAATGAGTGCTACACAAGGGTGAACTGTACAGAAAGGAAAACATTCTCCCTTGTGGCATTTCGGACATTTTTTTGCAAGTCTGTGACCTCCAGCTGACACCATACTTACACTTGGTTTTTCCCAAAATCTTTCATGACAGGCTGTCAAAGCACTAGGGCATGTTTCATTGCTAGAAATATTTCGTAACAGGAAACTTCTGACTTAAAGGTCTTAATTTTATTTCCCAGTTCTTGAGGATGAATATCCAAATTAGAACATTAAGTAGCCTTATATTTATGACATTAGCACTCAGATTTAAGTTCCACTGTGCTGAGGTGGTATGTGGTTACTCGATTTTTCCATTTCTCTCATTCTCTAGAAGGCCACCAAGGAAGCATAAGTTACCACAAACTCAGTAGTAAAAAGTAACAGAACCAGATATAAGAAACTCTAGTAAAAACAAATACACAGTCATAATTTCAAGTTAGTACATAAAGATTTGCCAAATCAGGTATCAGAAACAGAATCATATACAATAAACGCAGGTTCAATATTGTTTAATTCAAAACAGACTTTTGTTAAGTGCAAGTAAGTTAAGAGTAAGCAGGTGCATCCAAAGAGCCAGTTCCAAGTCACACTACCTCAACTGATTTAAGCTTAAAAAAAGCAACACCACGTAAACACATAGCTCAATATACACAGAAGTTCCGATTTCTTCATGCATTTTATCAAAATCAGAGCACTGAGGAAAAAACTTTACAAGATTTTTCAATTCACATCCCATACAGTATCATCTGTGAAATTACAAACAAATGTTCAATGAACTTGTATTCAAGTAAGTACTTTCTCAAGTCACAAGGCAACCCACTTAAACATCTCAACTCTACTTTATTGCACAAGCAACAAGATCTATGGAGGATCACTTGCTCACACACATCAGTCAATTACATGTAAATTCTTAATTTTATTTTTAAAATAATCCTCATGTACTGATTGCTAGATTAGTTTTTAGATTCTTACCCCTTACAGTTTATTTTTTTGCTAAGGACCCTACGTTTCTTTCTAAGTACATAACATGAATCCTACTTCACTATCAATATTTTTTCCTGTTAATTCTTGGTACAGTGGAAAGTTTGAGGAGTCGTCTTAAAACACAGAATTTATGTCAATATTCAAACAGCAAGCATCTACTTTTAGCACAAATAAGATAAGCCAAAAGGCAAGACAGACCAAGTGAATTGTTTCCTTTCTCGTATTCCCTGTTCTTCAGAAGTATCCCTGCAAAAACATGTCATCTCTATTGCTGCAGGTTTCCTGGGATATATTTACAGAAAAAATAATCACAAATATTATATTTTCCCATCAGAGCCTGAGACCTTAATTGCTCTAAATTATGACTTCCTGAACTTGAACAGGACTCTCATTTATTTCAGGACAATCCAACCTCCTGGCCTAGACAGCAGAAAGTTTGATTAGCTTCCCTGCTAATACTCAGTCATGAACAGCACAGTTTGGTTATGCCTCTTATTCTTTTGGTATTGTCTGCAGCATATGAATTGTGACATGAAACAAAGCTGTCTAAATGGACAACAAAAAGCAGCACCAGAGAATAACTCTTGTGAAATACAGGAACAGCAGACATACACAAAATACAACCAGACTGTGAGAAAATAAATAAATAAAACGTGAACCTTGGCGACAGACAGAAGATGACAAAGCATAGAGAAGAGCGCAGCAGTCAAACTAGCATGGCACACCAAATTTATCTGTTTGCTCTCTGCACCATCAGGACAAGAGAGCTCTGAAAACATACAGCAGATGCAACAGCAAGAACAAGCATACTTACTGCTGTCTAGTGACGGCCCCCCCCAAACTAGCTGAAAAACAATTCTATATTCAAGGAAAAGATATCAGACTTCCTCAGCTATAGGAATAATCATCATGATACAGGATTTTGGAAATGATAGGAAAATAAGAGGAAAATCAAAAAGTCTCTGCTTCTAAACAAGATTTTCCAGGTGTTCACTTTATTCATTTAGGGAAGACAGAAAAAATGAGATGTTCATAACAAATGTAGGAAATGCAAATGAATGGGAATATACCAAGTCTCGTAAGTGAGCAAGGGGAGGCAGAAGAATCCTGCAGAAGCACAACAGCTTTAATGTAAATTAACGCTAATTTAATGGAAATTCTAGTCTTCATCAATTTAACAGCATTTTCAGTCAGAAGAAACTAGACAAAAGAATCTGCTTCTTCAAATGTTTGAATCATCCACTTGAAAAAATAAAAACACAAACCAAAGAACTACAGGATATTTCCTGCTGACACCATAAATATTATACAAATTCTCTTACCTCAACTATCAGCCTCTTGCTTGATGCACCAGGCTTCAACAAATGTGAACTTTAAAACTAGGATAACTAGAAGGACAATTGTGAGATGTGGACTCCCTCCCCCCTCAATTAAAATAGCTAGTGATATCTTCATTTTTACGATCTTTTTCATAAATACAAATTTTGCTTACCTGATGCTGAGTTCATTATGTTCTGCTGCACAGAAGGACTGGTGGGAGCTGTAACGTTCATCTGGGAAAGCATGGCCTTCCTAGGATCTTGCCATGTTGTTGTTTGATCAATGTGACTAAGACAAAACAAAGCCAAAGTTAGGACAGTCATGCATTCACAACAATGACCTGCTAGCACAGAAAGTTTAACAACAAAAGGTTAAGCCTGCCAACAACAGCCACATTCAAAACCAAGCAAGAACTGTTTGGATTCTTTCCAAGCATCAGGGTATGTCAGATTCTCAATCCCTTACTCCGGCCACCACCACTTTCCCAACAAACAGCTGTGGCGATGAGAGCTAGAGCAGTGGTGAGATAAGGCTCAACATGAGTATCATAATCCAGACTGTTGTACCATAACTAGATGTTGTACTCTTGAACTAAACATTTGCTTCCTTTTCTCTTTGATTAGTTACTTGTCATTTTTAAATGTGACTTCAGAGTCTTTCAAACCAAGCCAGTTATGTCTGGAATCTCAAGCACAGTCCAGTAATTTGGCATGATGAGTTCACATTCAGTGCCCAGGGAGTTGTAATGAACTGGCCAGTGAATAATCATCAGCGTTCCCAAACTTTCTGTGCATAGACGACATCCTCAGATTATCTGATGCACTACTCTCCTCACCACTGACAAGTAAACAATCTCTCTGGGGTAATTTAAGTAACCAGTCACACTAGCGCAGTAATATGAAAGTGATGTGCAGCTGCCTCTCAGCTTTATGTGAACAGATGAGGACAGCTGGACTGGCAACTAACTCAACTAGCCCTCTGCAGAACCTAATTACAAAACTTTGGGAGCTTAGATTTATCTGTTTGGAAAAACTGGAAAGTACATTCAGCATTGTCATTAACAAAGCATTCAATTCAATGAAAATACAAAAGCATAATGAATGATTGCTTCACCTTTTGAGTACGATTAGCATGTTTTGCTAATAAATAACAAACGCAGGGTATTCATAACAAGCATCAACGTTATCTGGATGCCATTAAGCAACATTGCTCCAAGAAGTACATGTGGACAAAAATAAAACTACTAATACACACTGAGCATTGACAACAAAGCTTGATATTGATTCATTTAGAACTAGTATCAATTAAAACTCATATATTCAAATAGTAATCAATTAGAATCCAACACATCATTAACTTGGTACCATTCTTTCCTTCTATTAATCCTTACAGTTACTTTTTTTCTGAATTACATGGAATGCCCATTTTCTATTTACCTCAGCAAAACCACAACATTCAAAGCTGCAATATAAATTCTGTTGGTGATCTGAGTTCAGAACTAGGTACTCCAACACGTTTTGTATGCATCTTGGTGGATCAATGTGTATTTGTACTGACCTACCAATCGGGCTGTAAATTTCCCATCTTTTTGTTGGGATTAAAAATAATAATTGTGCAGCAACTGTTCCCAATTCAGAGTTCCTCTTATTTTAAAGCATATTCAAGTTCAGGAGCTGGTGCTGTATTATTTCAGACATTCTAAAGGGATAAATAATTCAGATTTGGTCTCCTTAACACTAGCATCTTTGTGGACACTGACATCTGACCTTGTCACCCTGCTCTCCACCAATGAGAAAGGAACCTAAATAAGCACTGTTAGGATGTAATTTATTTGATCAATTTAAGGAACATACTGAAGGTGAATCAGGCCTATTTTCTCCTTCAGGAAGGGAACCTAAGTTAACCAGGTCAAATACATTGACATAAGAAGAGATGAATTCAAAACTTTGTTTATGTATTTGCACGACCACGACATCCAAGAGCTCTAGTCATAAATTAAGACCTCATCATAGGTCAAACTGGACGAACAAAACAGAATATTCTTTTCTCCCTGCCCTAAGCAGCTAATTGCTATGCCTAGAAACTTACTAATGAAACCCTTGACTCCAATTAATAAAAATGTGCTCCACTGAAACAGTAAATGTTTTTAACATGTTCTTTGATGTTCAAAAAGTTGGTATTTTCCCCCAAAATACTAAATTTTGTAACTACTTCATACTTTCAAACAAGTGACAAAGAATACATACAAATTCAGAAGGTCATAAAATGGGGGAGTAGTTACCAAATAATTACTTCTGTAGAATTATTCATCACATTCTAATCACTGAAGGGACTTTCTGTTATAAGGTACAAGGTATCACAAAGTAGCTTTTTAAAAAGTTTTAAGATATGTATATTTTACCCTCTCTAAACATGCACACAAACACTTCCAGGTCAAAGAGTAACAGACACACTGTAGCAGGGTCACAAAATAGGCAGGAATGTTATCTGTACAAAAATATAATAGTAAACAAAGCTCTACTTTGTCTGCATGTGGCAGGTACTGCCAGTTTTCCCTTGTGTACAGGAAACCACCCCTTTACTACAGTGTTAATTAAAATGGTGTCACTGTCATGCTAGTTTCCACAATACAGCTCATTTAATACAGATCCTATTAAGCACACTGCATCTTTGGTTGCATATGTTTCAATATTCAGCTCCACTGAGAAACATGCCACACACAGCAAGACTTCTTTATTTCCTTTTTAGCCTATTTATTTATAAAACAGGGCACAACATAGTAAAGATTGCCCTATATATACTGGATTATACAAATATCTTGATACTGGAGAACATTTTTTCACTTTTCTGCCAGTCACCTTTGCAAAGCAATGAAAGCAGGTAAAGATAATACAGATGTAAAAACACTGCACAGTAATGCTTCACAGACTATGTGTTTAAATTACAGTACCAGCACATGCTACTCTCTATTTCTGATTTGTTATGTTTGCTCAGCTCGGTTCTGGGAACAGTGGAAACTGGGAAAACACCACTGCACCCATGATTACATCTTTTGTTTATTTCAATTTAACTCCTATAAAAATCCATGTAATACTGTGCAATTATAAAATATCTACCTAAGGTACATATTTTATAGCCTTTGTTTTTATGCACTATTTGAGGGTAGAGTAAGAAACACGGAAAAAAGTTGTCTCACTGCATTACAGAACCCTTTTTGCAGTAACTGTATAAACACACTGAAACAACATTCACCAGCTTTTCCAAACATATCTGCATATAGGATAGGTGAATGGACTACAGAAGAAGCAATTTTAAAAGTACCTCCAATTCTGAGCACAAGGACAGCATTACCAATTCCTCAAGACTGCTTAAGCATACAATGCGAGGCAGAGTTGATGTTCACATGGAGTTGTTAATATGGACAGCTATTTTAGGCAGCAGCAGCTTCCAGCTTTTCCCTAGCTGAGTTGAGAAAAGCCAGCACATTCCTTATGTTACCAGCTAAACTCCAACTGGTAGTCTTCTTAGAGCAAAGAGCCACAGAAGAAAAGTCTCAAAGCAAGCAAGCTGATTACATTAAAATCATACTAATCATAAGGCTGGTTCAATAAGGCAAACTCTGTGCCCTCCCACTCAGCTCTGTGCTTCCTGACCTACATACCCATTTCCCCCACACCTTCCTCAAAGCTTTTCTCTTCAACTGCCCTCAAACCATAGTCCTTACATGTATCTTACCTGCTCCATGTCCTGAGTTTTTGAATGCTATATACTGAGAAACCACCCAAAACACATTGCAACAGATCAGTTCCTTTTCCACAACTCCCAAATCATGCTCATCAACTTACGAAATACAAAGCAGGCAAACCCCCATTTCTATGGACAAAATATTTAAAGAAATCCTAGTACTACAGGAAGGGATATAGGTCTTCATTTTGTTCAATACATGCATTGCATGCCCCAGGGTAACTTACTATAAACATGATGTATTTCTCATTATCAATTTAAGCATGGGAACAGAAAATCCTCCACAGGTAAAGATCCTTTCTTCTGTTTTGAATAGCAGCACAGAAAAGGTCTAAATGGACATAACAAGAACTCTGACAGCAACACTACATTACATTTGTCTGCACTAAACATTTTTTCCATAGTAGCTGCACTACATGACAACCGCTCCAATCCTTACATTCAGTATCTTCTATTTTACATGACCTGAGCCATACCTTGATAAAGCACTACTGTCAACTTCAAAATTTGAAAAAAAGGCAAATTATATAAAATCAGTGAAACCCATAAATCAGCCATTATATTTATCAAATTAAACTTAATTATATCTATCAAATTAAAATTAAATTCTACCTACTCGTGAACTAGAATCACAGCTCTGTACTGTCTGCACAGAACAAAATGAGTAAACTGTCTTGGAATTAAATCAACATCTCTAGGACAACCAAGGAACGTAAGACATTTTATGTCATAGAAAAATTTCTCAAATCCAACATCTAGCTATCCGACACTATCTATTAGTGTTCATTTACGTCTAGGTGAAGAAAATCCTGTTAAATCGAACAAATGTTGTACAAACTAAGGAAATCAACTTAGATTGTACCATAAATGTAAGTCTATGATAATACACCTTAGAAAAACAAAGCTAAAACACCCAGAACATGATAAAGATTTGTTAATAAACTCATATCAGTTCTGGTATCAAGAAGAGTGACTGTTCCAAGCCACACCACTCTCTACCAAAAAGCACTTTCAAAGTGCTATGCATTACGAAGAGAATTAAGCTGCCTCTCCCTACGCATCCCCAAGTTTTACAGTCATACACAAATTTTTTAGTTATTGACAAGAACAACTTAAAAGAAAAATGTTCTCATTTTATGCACAGAAAAAGCATTTCTGCAGTTACTAAGCACTCAAATTTCTAATTGAAGGCAATCTTTATTGGCATTAAATGCTATCACATGCCTGAAGATTTGTCATATTCAATTTCTGACTTAAGGGAGTTGGTGGTTTGTTTTTTGGGGGTTTTTTTGGGTGGGGGAGGGCATGTTGGGCATTTTGGTTTCGTTTTTTATTTGGTGTTTTTTTATTTTTAAAGTACAATGGAAAAGAGGCAGGAGATCCAGAGACAAAAAAAAAATCATATTTGTTACCTTTTCTTGAAAATAACCTTTAGATGCTAATAGACTAATAAAACCATTCATAAAAACAGAGAACAGATCTGCCTTTGCACAAGGTGTGGTACACTTTCACATTAGTACTCCAGTTGCTGCACTGAAAAGACATGAACTGTATTATTGAAAGTCATGTCGGAAATTAACTAACACACAAAGGACACAAAAAATTACTTAAATCCTTTGAGAAAGGCTGATCTGAGAGGCCTTCAGTTCTGATATTCTGTAGTATTTATTGCAACTACGTTGGCAGGTACACTTTTCAAGGTATGTTGAGGACTTCATTCGTATAACAATTGTCAGTCGTTACAAAACCATGATTCTTTCTTCCTCTTTTTTGCCTGTATTTGCATAAAGTCACCTTATATATGGTGCACATCTCCTACATCATTTGTAGCAAGAACCTTCCTTTCACAAGAAAGGATTTTCTCAGAAAAGATAACAACACAAACAGGTCAGAAATTGCCAGATTATTTTACTAAAATGTATACTAGAA
The DNA here is from genome assembly GCF_013368605.1 of Nyctibius grandis. NCBI lineage: Eukaryota > Metazoa > Chordata > Aves > Nyctibiiformes > Nyctibiidae > Nyctibius > Nyctibius grandis. The sequence goes on from NC_090659.1 coordinate 111,907,661, forward strand.
AAGTGCCATTATGAAGAAAAGCACAAGACAGTGAACGGACATTTTAATCTTAGGTACCAGATGAACATACTACATGAAATTTCTGCAACAGCAAAAAACTGAAGAGGTGATCTACACATAGAAGAATACAAACAAGGCAGAATAAATAATCCATTGCTTCTCTTTGCATTCAGACATAATTCTTCATAAAAGGACACTTCAAAAAAAATCGTGACACATTCAGAAAGACAGGTTGCTCTTTAGTATAAAAGCATCAGCATAAAAAACTATGCAAGTATCTTTCAATAAAGCAATGCTTGTATTTTACAGTGTAGGCAAGTCTTATATTTTACATCTGTGAGAAAATTATTTCCAGTCTCTAATGAATTTGAGATGACTAACTTGGATTTTGGTTTTCAGAGTTTTGGGACTATTTTAGGAATTTTCTGGAAATCCTATTTTATTAAAAGCAAAACACAAACTGACCACTGACCACATCATGACAGACCTACCAAAACTGTTGACTTGGCATTGTGTACTTTTTGTACTGAGGATGGATAGGAAAGTCTCTTGTGTAACACAAGCAAGTGCACAAACCACAAATAAAGCTAAACCTAATTATTTTCCAAACTTGATTGAAATTTCAACTTTTTATTATATCCCAAAGAGGAACTGCTCCATCGACAAGCATGTCACCTATGATTCTGTTTTACCTTAAATGACTGAGCTACAGATTCTCTGCTTTCATATTTTTCCCTTTGTCCTCCGAACCAGCCGGTTCCCTCCATCCACATAATGCATAACTTTCTGAAAGGTTTTCCTTTTTCATTTATTTTCATCTAAGAACTTTAAAGATTAGAAGAATCATGACCAGAGTAACTGTCTCCTCATAAATGCCATTACTGAATTCTTTTAGAGCTATCACGAGTACATTTTAGTACATAAGGACTTGATGTATACACTGAAAGTTAGTTCTCGTGGTGCCGCTAGGACAAACTGTATTTCTGCTCAAAAAAAAAAAAGAAAAAAAGAAAAAAAATCAACTTCAAACTTACCCCTTTGCCAAATCTTACACAAACTTGTCCTGTCTATAGGCAGTGCAGGCTACCTGCAAGATACTCACCTACGTATCATTCTAGCAGGCAGAGAAGAAACCAAAATATCTACTGCTGCAGAGGCCTAATCTCAACAGGAGAGTCTGACCCGTAGGGCTGCTGTGAAAGCCACAGTATTTACTGCTTCAAGAACAGAGCTGGGTGCATATTCCTAAAAAGGGCGGCAATAGCTAGAACGCCAAGATCAGTCTGACGTGGCAGATGGGCTAGGGGACCCCAGAGGTGAACCTTCCACAGTTCGGTTTAGAAATGGGATGAAAGAAAAAGTTTAGAGTGGAAACAGCATGAACTGCTCTGAGTACTCAAAACCTAGACTGTAGCATGCAGAGATTTCTGCCTTAGGGCTGACGATACCCTTAGGATATTACACACAATGGAGCGCATTCAGCTTTGCCTGAGGGCAGAAGCTGTGACATTCTTTGTGCACCCTTTTTTCTACCCCATTCAGAGGATTTCAAGAATTGGAAAAGATTAAAACATGACAGTCAGTCTTCAGCTATATGGGCCATTTTTAATGAGGTGCTGCTGACTGAAAAGTGAAATATATTTCTTTGCAAACGGTGTAACAAAAGTTACAGATTTATACCTTAAGTAGCATTAATACATTGCTTGAGATGATACAAATTTCAGTTCCAAGTAGCAACAGTAAAGAGAAAAGCCTGAAGGGGAAATGAGACAGCTCTATTAGCAATGAGCTTTACCCTCACAATTCAGTCCTCCATGAACATTTCCCTAATTTTGCACCACTATTAGACAAGGAAACACACTTAAAGTGGCCCAAGACCCTTCAAGGACTTTCCAATTGTCTTTGTAAATAACAAATCCAGCAAAAGGAAAAGCTGTTGGTCACAAAGCAGTGAAAATCTGCCAAGAGATGATATTCCACCCATTGCTTGGGAAGGCACTGTGTTTCCACTTGTCCTCTCCATATTAATTTGCAGTATATTTCCTTAGGTTTCAGGATTATTACAACCTAATATATGTAAAAGCACACAGCAGTACAATTCATAACTTCTTAATCTGTTTCCCAAAAATGTCAGAAAAAAAACCCTAAAATACATAACACAGTTTGTCTCTGAAGGACAGTAATGTCTCCAGGCATGGTCTAATTGCCTTAAAGAAACAGAAACATAGATAAGAGTTTCTGAATATTGCTGCAATACATAATACGGCTGTATTTTTGAATTCTCCATATTCTTTCTTCTGCTTGACAGATCTTTATGCATTAACTACACAACGCTTGTGTTGGACTACTCTCTCTACGCTACTGAGGAATTCCTCGCCAAACCATACGACACGATACGATGACAGAGAGCATACCGGTGATAGGACAATAGATAGCTCTATCCTACTTCCAGCTTGCAAAAGCACACCTTAAAATCAACATGCAATTGTTCAGTGTACAATCATGTGTTGTGCCACAGCTGTGTTTTCATTAACTTTGAGACAGAACACAAGCAAAATGTGTAAGAATGGTGGGCACAAACGTCCTGTTGACCAGGTGGGAAGAGAGCCTGTCAGAGCTCCAGCCCCTTAATCAATGTATGAAACAGAACCATCTATGCTATCCTACATAATTACACTCTCAGGCAGCAGAAATTCATTCAGCAAATTAATGGTTTGAATCTGAACTAGAATAAAGCAGTAAGGGGAACTTAAATGCCTTAAATGTCTCTGACAAAAGTCTAATTCATGCAGAAATAGGTTTTGCACACAGTCACTAAGAGTCAGGCAAGTTCTTCTACAAATCCCTCTGGAATTTATTCCTAAAGTGGTTGCAGCTTGCAAGATGCTAAGAACTACCAGAAATTCCTGAAAGCATGGCCCATAAAGCCATGGACACTGATACATGAAATGGAGAGTTTCTACATATACACAAAATACAGTATTTAAGATCAAGATATTCAAAGGCAGCCTCCATTAGCACTGGCCTGCATGCAGACAGTGCGCAATACATACACCAAGGACTTCATACTAAGCTTACTGTTCTGATTATAAACATCTTGCTGTTTTGAAGCTGCAGAACTGCACTGCTCTTCTTAGGAAAACACTCGCAGGAAAGTCCTCACTTCGGAGTGTATAATGCTAAAACGGATGGTGGGCGAGAGGGAGTCTAACCATGCATGCATGACTAATAGAAGAGATGAAGGCATGATATGGTGTCCAAAGGTTTGCCAAGGTAGCATCACTTTTATTATAATGTACTCTTGAAACAACTGCCATTTGTCAAAGCAAAAATGGAAGCAATAACATGCTAGGTTTTGCATTTATTATTCCCTTTCCTCCTGTCCCTCTTCCTGCCCTGCACTCAAGGACCTCGTCTAGAAAAATAGGGCTAGTATCACAACGCTTAGAAGTATTTTAAACGGATTCTCAAAAATATGATTCTTGGATTCCTCCGTGGATTTCCCAAATAAAATAAGATTGTTTTCTGAGTTTCAGTAAAAAAAGGAGTATGAGGGCATTTTCATTGCCAGGGCTCTTTCCATTACTTTGAAAACCATAAGACAGCAGTATTACAGAGACTAAGAAGAAAAGTACTTGCTCTTACAGTCCTTGTACCAGTTCAACCCTTTCCCAAACTCCGTAAAGAACTAAATGCTGTGATCACGTCCTGTATCACCAGATTTATTTAATTTTAAACTTGCCCTCTCAGTTCTACAGCAGAAAAAGGCTATATTTAAAGAAAACCTCCTCCTTCTCTCCACCCTGCCCCCAAGTTAAGAAGTTTGCTTCCTGTGGCTAAGTCACTCAGCATACTCAGAATTCATCTTTCTTTCTCTCCTTAATTTTAAGTGAACGAGATAGAGGCGCAAGTGAAGAGATAATGGGCAAATCTGAAAGAACTGTCTCTGCTGATATTTCAAGGGAAATTACTGAAGTCATTTAACTTTACAGACACCCTCCCACACCCCTGCTTAGCAAACACAGAGACTACCTTCTTGATATGCAACCATTTTGTCTTCTGTAACACTAAAGACAAGATTACACAAACACTAACTTTCAAATTATTAAGGAAAGGGCAGAAGATGATTTTCAGAAGTGATGGGCCACAGAATCCTTTATCACTTTCTTGTCCTTTTATCTCAGAGATTCTATCTCATTTCTCTCTCCCTAGTTAGTTCTTAAAAGGAGACAAAGCAAGAGGCAAATAAATGCCTCTTTGCATGAACAGGAGCCAGGCAATTTTACACCCCTTTCTATATACCCTATTTTTGGTGGCCTGAAGGTTTTCAAGTCAGAGGCTTGCCTAAGCATGCTGCAATAAAAGCTGCTGTAGCCAGCTGCCTTAGTATCTGAAGGGGGTTCCTAGCAATCCTGTTGAATAACCCTGAGGCTAACCACCACCAAGGAAAACAAAATATTAAGATAAAAAGATTCTTTAGGTTGTTTCCTTATTGCTCTAAGTAGGAAGTCTCAGAGGGCAGTTCAAACTGGTTGCTTGAGTGTTCAGACAATGATCACTCCCAGATGGCCTTGACAGGATGAGCTGACTCTAAGAAACCCTTAGGTAGGACCCACTGAAAATGAATGCATAGCTTTCTGCTACAAAGAATAAGTGAATTTATTTTTCTTGTCAATATTAATGATTTTAATGACAACTATTTTTAAAGCATGCTTCAGAACTGACACTTCACACCTTAAATCAATCAGCTGTTTAGATGTTCTCAGTTTTAGTCATACAAATAATCCTATGGACTATCTGTTCCCTCATTTGAGACTGCAGCTTAGCAAAAAACCAACTCTATGTCCTTTCTCTATACTTACATGTTTTTTATGTTTTGTCTTTTTTTTTTTTTTCCTTTTTCACTTCCACTTCCTGTATTACAGGTTTTTTTAATCCCTTTTTGACTCCTCCTTATGACCATGTCTCAGGGAGAGCTTTTTACTTTTACAATTCAGGCAAACACTATATGCTGCTGAGGTTGGAGGCAGTTACCCACGTCCCTGAAGACTTTGCCGATTGCCACGTAAAACAAAGACAAAAGTCTTCCAACAGCAAGTTGCTGCCTGAGTCAGTACTTGTGAGCTACGTGCTCAGCCAACTCTAGGCAATCTTGCATACTCTATTTTTCACCAGCAAATTATTCTTTTTCATCCCCCACGCTTCAGCCCCCCGGAGACAGATTTCCCAAGCTGCAATGCACCAGAAGCAACATATTTTGCGGCACCCAGATACAACACATTGTCCAAAGGCTATGTTTTGAAAAGTTATTTTTATTTACCCATTTAACCTAGAGGGGCAAAGACAATACAGAGTAAAAACATGAGAAGAGATTAAGCTACTTAGATTATATCATTTAAAATGAGAGCTATAATAATTAAATGTATAGCATACTTAAATGTAATAGCTATTATATTTATTTTTAAAAGTGACCTAAAAGATGTTTTCAACCTTAAGATTTTCAAGCTCCAGGTTCTATATTTCTCTTCACCAGTCACAAAGAGTTTAAATAGCATCAGTTTAAAAAGTATTTCAGAAGCACATTGTTAAACAAATAATGCAAAATAAAAATAATTTTGAACTCAAATTTCATACCTAGTTTCAGAAGTTATCAAATGGAAATTTTCATTTCTATTTTATTACTAAGAATTTGGGGAAGTAACAGCAAAACTTAAAGTTTGACAGTGAAACCACCAGCAGAAAAACAAACTCTAGTTTCTTTCTAGTAACAAAAAATACAGACTCATGTATTATTTAAAAGAGGTCTTAAGTTTTAATTTATTCCATTAAATCAACATAATAAATACCAATACCTCAGCTTTTACGTATTTGATTTAAAGTAATTTGATTTGCTTTCTGAGTATCATTTGGTATAGAGGGAATTAAAAATAAGCAATAATAATTGATTATAAAATGTTTTAAGCATAGGACTTTGTTTAAAAGCACATCACTTAAATTACTAACAGTTCTTAAAAGTACAAATTTCATTTATAGATACGTAATGGTTTAGTCTTTGCCAAAATGAGCAACTACCATGTTTTATCAACAAACATAGTGAAGTACTTATTTAGAAACTGTTCAACCCTACACTTAGGTACAAAAGAGATCCCAAAATAAAAATCACAGATCTCCAACTTTCAATAAATTTGAGCAGGACATTTGTAGTAAGAGTTGAAGTTCCCACTAAATCCTAAATAACTTAAAACTATCACCTTAACTTAGTGTAAGTTAATTCCAGATTTAGAACCCCTGCAGTCTTCATCTACTACTTATCAAAATCAGCATTCAGCCATCGTGGGGGTGAAGGCAGGGCGCTGCTGCAGTGGGAGAAGGGGGAAGAACATTGTATTTACTTACTGGCATACATTTTTAAAACACAGGTACTCATAAAATATATGTCTAACATTTAAAAATCATGCTTACTAGTAACGGGCCTCTCTAATACAATAAAGATATGAATACCTCCTACCCACGTAAGAGATCAGAATGCAGGTCACATCAGAAACTAGTTGCGTGTCTTTTTAATGGCTAAGAACATCATTAGAATCAAGCTCTCCTTCCAGCATAGTCCCTCCCCACTTTCTATCAGCCCAGCTTAGAGACCTCCCCAACTCAAACTTTATGCTTGAATGGTATGGGGTTTATTTTCCTTTTAGGAAGTGAGGCCAGCTCTTAACACAAGAACTCCCTTAGAGCGTTTGCTGACCATTAGTCAGCACTTCCCTATGATCCATCCCTTTCCTCCACTCCCTTTCAGTTCCAAATGCCACCATTATCGACTTCCAGCTTTTCCTTTTTTTGCCTGCAAAATTCACAAACTGTTTTAGAAACTGTTTTAGAAATTCCCTTGATGGTGAAGAAGCTTTTTTCAATCAGTATTGTCGCTTTGACCTCTTGGACAAATTGAGCTCCTTTAATCTCTTCTATAACGCAGGCTTTCTATAGCCAAGTCTTCTTATCACCATCCTACAGGGCTACATTTGCCCACCAACCAGGCAGCCAAAACTGTTTTACACCCTTTAATTCAAACAAAATTCTAAGTGTGAGTTCTGACGGTTGCTTAGGTTTTGTCTACTTGCTTGGGTTCAGCTCATTCAGTAGGCAGCACATAAAAATCTGGAGACAAAACGCATTTGTTTCATAACCTGTGTTTGGAAGATACACTGCTACTGATCTCAGAAGTGCCAATATGTACTATCACATATCAGTAATTTCAACAGCTGAGTAATAGGACACAACTTTTCTGAATTTTAAGCAGCAAATTAGAGAACACAGTTAATGCCACAATATTCATCCCAATTCCACGTCAACTTCTCACAAAGCAAGCCTTTATATAGGCTACTCGATATACACCTGCTGGGACGAGCTGGCGTGAACTGCAAATAAACACACGGTTACAACATGGCTACACCATAGGGACTCACAGTCACTGTAAACTTCAGAATATAACCACTCTTGCCCTTTAAACTCAGAAATCTAGATTGTAATCTTCAGATCAGAAGATGTAAACCTGCGCATGCAGGCAAAAAAAAAGGATATAGCGAGAATAAAACATCCAGTATCTTTTTTAATTAATATTCCTTCATAGTCATCCACAATTAGCCTGCTAAAACCTAACACTGAGCTAATATAATCCTTTTGGTCTGTCTTGCTCCAGTAATTTTCAACATACTCATAAAATGTCTGATCTGTATTTAGTGATCTGAGTCAATTGCTTCTAGTCACCATGCACTGATAGCTTTTTAAAACAGATGTCATTTTTCCACATCAATTTTGTATGCATAATTATGGAAGAAGGAAACAAACCACTCTGCTCTTCAGCTCCCAGTTTCTTAGTTTTGAACTGAGAAGCTTGAATAAACCAAAAAAAGTAAACATTCAGTTGGCTAATGCTTTCTGAGCTGTGGTTTAACGCTCTATAGTTCCACTCACTTACCCAGCAACTTCCTTCCAGAATTTATCAAAGTTCAGTAGCAAACATGCACTGTTTAGTGTTATCTTTAAAATTTATCCTGCAATCATTTCATATCACTACACAGGTCATAATTTTAAACTTTATCTCAAAACCTTTTAAAAGTAAACTGTACACTGAAAAGAAATAAATCTATTTCTAGATGCCGTGACTTCAGTTCCATAAACTGGCACATTACACCTTCTAGTCACTCTTCTCTGATACCTTGTTATCCTTTAAATATATTTTCAGAAATCCATTTCTTCAGAATATTTTTAAGAAATATTTATGTTCAAATGAGAACTGAAAAGGATAGTTACAGATCTGACAATATCACGTTCTTCTCCACAAGGAACCTACTTGCATTTTCACGTATATCAAGAAGAACAAAATGTAACAGCATAACAAGGGCAAAGAACATGCTGCGAAAAATGGACAAAATATCCAGTATGAAACTAAGAAAGTGGACAAAGCCCTGGAGCTGAGTTGTTCTGTTTCAGAGTCCCCACTTTTTTGTGCTCCATTTCTCCTCATCTCTGACTTGACTACTTATATTCTGAGTTACAGAATCACACACAGAATCACAGAATGTTAGGGTTTGGAAGGGACCTCGAAAGATCATCTAGTCCAATCCCCCTGCCGGAGCAGGATTACCTAGATCATATCACACAGGAACGCGTCCAGGCAGGTTTTGAATGTCTCCAGAGAAGGAGACTCCACAACCTCTCTGGGCAGCCTGTTCCAGTGTTCAGTCACCCTTACAGTAAAGAGGTTTTTCCTCAAATTTATGTGGAACCTCCTGTGTTCCAGCTTGCACCCGTTGCCCCTTGTTCTGTCAAGGGATGTCACTGAGAAGAGCCTGGCTCCATCCTCATGACACTTGCCCTTTACATATTTATAAATATTCTTGAGGTCACCCCTCAGGCTCCTCTTCTCCAAGCTAAAGAGACCCAGCTCCCTCAGCCTCTCCTCATAAGGGAGATGTTCCACCCCCTTAATCATCTTCGTGGCTCTGCGCTGGACTCTCTCTAGCAGTTCCCTGTCCTTCTTGAACTGAGGGGCCCAGAACTGGACACAATACTCCAGATGCGGCCTCACCAGGGCAGAGTAGAGGGGGAGGAGAACCTCTCTTGACCTGCTAACCACACCCCTTCTAATACACCCCAGGATGCCATTGGCCTTCTTGGCCACAAGGGCACACTGCTGGTTCATGGTCATCCTGTTGTCCACTAGGACCCCCAAGTCCCTTTCCCCTATGCTGCTCTCCAACAGCTCTGCCCCCAACTTTTACTCATACATGGGGTTGTCGTTGCCCAGATGCAGGACTCTACACTTGCCCTTGTTATATTTCATTAAATTTCTCCCCGCCCAACTCTCCAGCCTGTCCAGGTCTCTCTGAATGGCTGCGCAGCCTTCCGTTGTGTCAGCCACTCCTCCCAGTTTTGTGTCATCAGCGAACTTGCTGACAGTGCACTCTATTCCCTCATCCAAGTCATTAATGAATATATTGAATAGAACTGGTCCCAGTACCGACCCTTGAGGGACTCCGCTAGACACTGGCCTCCAACTGGACTCTGTCCCATTGACCACCACTCTCTGGCTTCTTTCCTTCAGCCAGTTCACAATCCACCTCACTACCCGATCATCCAGACCACACTTCCTCAGTTTAGCTGCGAGGATGCTGTGGGCGACCGTGTCAAACGCTTTACTGAAATCGAGATAGACCACATCCACAGCTTTACCATCATCTATCCACCGGGTAACATCCTCATAAAAGGCTATCAAGTTGATTGAGCAAGACTTCCCCTTGGTGAAGCCATGCTGAGTGCCCCTAATGATCCCCCTATCCTTGATGTGCCTAGAGACAGCACCAAGGACGAGTTGTTCCATCACCTTTCCGGGGATGGAGGTGAGGCTGACCGGTCTATAGTTACCCGGGTCCTCCTTCTTGCCCTTTTTGAAGACTGGAGTGACATTCGCTTTCCTCCAGTCCTCACGCACCTCTCCCGTTGCCCACGACTTAGCAAAGATGATGGAGAGTGGCCTAGCAATGACTTCGGCCAGCTCCCTCAGCACCCGCGGGTGCATCCCATCAGGGCCCATGGATTTATGGACATCCAGGTTGCTTAATTGGTCCCTGACCCAGCCCTCATCTACCAAGACAGATTCCTCCTCTATCCTGACTTCTTCTGGGGCCTCAGGGGTCCAGGGCTCCTCAGGACAGCCTCCAGCAGTATAGACAGAGGCAAAGAAGGCATTCAGTAACTCCGCCTTCTTTTTATCCTCTGTCTCCAGGGCCCCCACCTCATTCATCAGAGGGCCTACATTGCCTCTAGTGTTGGCTTTACCTGCAATGTATTTGAAGAAGCCCTTTCTGTTGTCCTTGACCTCTCTTGCAAGGTTTAATTCCAAGGAAGCCTCAGCTTTCCTAGTTGCCTCCCTACATCCTCTGACAACAGACTTATATTCCTCCCAAGTGGCCAGCCCCTCCTTCCATGATCTGTACACCCTCTTCTTCCACTTGAGTTTGCCCAGCAGTTCCCTGTTTAACCATGCAGGTCTCCTGCTACCCTTCCTTGACTTCCTACCTGCTGGGATGCTCTGATCTTGAGCTCGGAAGAAGCAGTCCTTGAATGCTAACCAACTATCTTGGGCCCCCTTACCTTCTCGTACCCTGTCCCATGGGATTTCCCATAGCAATTGCTTGAAAAGGCCAAAGTTGGCCCTCCTGAAGTTCAGGGTTGTGATTCTGCTAGCTATTCTGTTCCTGCCACATGAGATCCTGAACTCTACCATCTCATGGTCGCTACAACCAAGGCTGCCCTCAACCTTCACCGCTTCACCCAGACCCTCCTTGTTAGCGAGAATAAGATCCAGCAACACTCCTCTCCTAGTTGGCTCATCCACTTTTTGCATCAGAAAGTTATCATCAATGCACTGGAGGAACCTCCTGGACTGAGGATGGCTGGCTGAGTAGGCCTCCCAGCAAATATCAGGGTAGTTGAAATCCCCCACAACAACCAGGCCCTGTAATTGCGAGACTGCTCTCAGCTGCCTGTAGAAGACCTCATCACCCTCCTCATCCTGATTTGGTGGCCTGTAACAGACACCCACAACAGTATCACCCCTGCCAGCCTGCCCCTTAATTCGCACCCACAAACTCTCAACTCGCTCCTCATCCGCCCCTGGACGGAACTCAATACATTCTAGCTGCTCACTCACATAAAGAGCAACTCCACCACCTCTCCTTAGTGGCCTGTCTTTCCTGAACAGGACATAGCCATCCATGACCCATGGCAATGGGTGCAAGCTGGAACACAGGAGGTTCCACTTAAATTTGAGGAAAAACTTCTTTACGGTGAGGGTGACTGAACACTGGAACGGGCTGCCCAGAGAGGTTGTGGAGTCTCCTTCTCTGGAGACGTTCAAAACCCGCCTGGACGCGTTCCTGTGTGATATGGTCTAGGCAATCCTGCCCCGGCAGGGGGATTGGACTAGATGATCTTTCGAGGTCCCTTCCAATCCCTAACATTCTGTGATTCTGTGACCACATTCCAGTCATGCGAGGCGTCCCACCAAGTCTCTGTAATTGCCACTAGATCACAGCCCCCCGACCGAACACGGATTTCTAACTCCTCCTGTTTATTCCCCATGCTGCGCGCATTGGTGTACAGGCATTTCAGGGAGTGAGCTGAGCACACCGATTTCACCCTAGGGGGATGGGAGGCCTCCTGGTCTACCTCAACACTAGAGCGTTGCCCCAGTGGTGCAAGCCCAGCTACTACCCTATCCCCCTTCGAATCTAGTTTAAAGCTCTCCGAATGAGCCCTGCTAATTCCTGTCCCAGAACCCTTTTGCCCCTACGACATAAACCTTTCCCATGTATTACCATCATGCCTGGTGTCTTATAAAACCAGCCATTATCAAAGAACCCAAAGCCCTGCCTGTAGCACCAGTCTCGTAGCCAGGCATTTATAGAGACAATCCTACTATTCCATCCCACGTCATCACCTGAAAATGGAGGGAGGGAGGAGAAAACAACTTGTGCCCCAGACTCTTTCACCAACCGTCCTAGGGCCTTGTAGTCTTTCTTCATCCCCCTCAGACTATGGGATGCAGCTTCTTCCCCACCTGTCTGGAAGATCAGCAGGGGGTAGTAGTCTGTGGCCTTCACCAGGTTGGGGAGTTGCCTGGTGATATCCCTGATTCGGGCTCCAGGCAGGCTGCAGACCTCCCTGTGATGGGGGTCAGCTCTGCATATTGGGCCCTCAGTTCCCTTTAGGAAGGAGTCTCCAACCACTAAGACTCTTCTCTTCTTCCTTGTGGAGGAGGTAGCTATACGCCTGTCAGGTTTTTCTGACTGTGGTGGGACCTCTGATATAGGTTGCCTCTCCACCACATCCCCATTGGACCGGCTGTATTCCACTAGGGCTACATATCTATTGCCCAGAGGCACCTGAGGAGGCAAGGTAGGCAAGGAGGACACTCGCCTTTTGCCATGGCCATAGACTTGCCTCCACTCACTCCTTTCCTCTAGGTTATTGTTTTCCACCTGAGAGGGGCAGAATACAGGGGTCCCTCGATCCTGGGAGCTCTCTGGCAGGTGCTCCCATTTTTGTTGCAGGGAGGGCAGAGCCTGGCTCCACCAGTCTATCTCCATCTCAGCCTCCCGAATGCTCCTAAGCCTTTCTACTTCGGCTTGAAGCCTTTCAACCTGGCTTTGCAGCTGTGCCGCTCAGCCAAGCAGATCAGCTACCTGCTCACAGCGCACACAGCCCCCTGTCACCACGTTCTTGAGGACTGCAGTCTTACTTGAGTAACTAAACGGACCTTGACTGCAGTAGTCCTGTAATCTGGCAGTCTATCTGGTAAGTCACCTACTCTACTACAGGGAACAGCTGCTTGGACAGCAAGCATCATCCAAGCAGCCAAATACCACCTTCTGTGCTGGAGCACGCACAGAGCTGGCTGGAAGCTGCTGCTGCCAACACTGCTTCCACATGAGAGAGGAGGAGGAGGGCCTGGAGGCACACTCCTGCTCCCAGAGCAGGCCAGGAACTGCTCTTTGCTGATTTGTCAATGCAATCAGTGGGGGAGGTAGTAGGCAGATGTTGGATTTGTCCATTAAATACAGTAAGTGCTGTGAGATCATATCACACTATCAGTACACACAAGACAAATTAATCTGCTGACGAAGTCACTCTGCTCCAATTTACTTAGAAATTCATTGGTGATGAGGGACTTCAAGCAAATCAATTTCCTTGATATCTTCATCAGATGCTAAGTATCTTATCTGAAAATCTCCCCGCGTGTTGGAGTAACAGATGTCCTTCAGGTGAAAGCTGCTGAAGAACAGTTTGCACAAAAATAAATCATGTCCATGGAAAATTAATTTGCATCCTATCCAGAACTGTTCAAGGATCTAATAAACTGTTTAATTACTGAAAATGTGTAGCTATTTTGTGAGACAATGAAACTCATTTAAATTTCTGCACTTTCATAAAATTGAAGGGCAGGGCAGTACGCTCCAAAACACTGCAGATCTGAAAACACTGACTACCTGGCTCCAGAACTGTGGAGCTGATTATTTATTTTCAGTGATGTAAGAAAGAAGAAAATCACTGCGAACCACTGCAGCACAGTACTAGGGGTGATTAATTAGGGAGTGGAAGAGGAAAGGATGAAACATCAAAAGAATGTGAGCGGTAGAAGTCTAAAAGAAGAAACATGACTTGCAGAGGAATCTGGCAATCTGGTAATATCAACATCTCCTAAGTAGCCAAGCTTCATAAAGAGAAGCTGAAGTAGCCAAGGAAGGAGGTTGAAATCTGCAAGTTTACAAACCACAGGAAGAATTCTTGCTGAGCACGAATGAACTGTTGAGTTCACTGGACAGAAATCGCCCACTGGGCTGGGAGATTAAACTGGGAGGTTGACTCTCACTGGAATGGAAGGAAGTACCGAATAAAAACACTATGAACCCTCTCCTCCTCTCAGGCAGAGGAAGAATACAGAGCACTTCAGCTCAGGTGGAAGAATTAGTGCAATTTGTTGAGCAGAAAACTATCACAGAGGAAGAACACAACTTATCAGAGACACTAGGAACTGTAACAGAAGGATACAGCTGCATTTGAATATCGGCAGCTGAAGAACAGTAAAAAGAACATAATGAAGGAGAAGCTAAAAGCTGATATAAATTTTTCCCAATATAAGAACAGATATTGTTTGTTTTTAAATCTGTGCAAGTCAAAATAAAACTTTATATACTTGCAAAGCAAAACCACTGTTCCTTCTATTAAGCATCTGAAATGCACTGTAGGCATCAACTGAGAAACAGAAAAACATCAAAAGCTGCAAAGCAGTAAGTTTTACAATGCCAGCTGCACACAAGAAATGTTCACTTCTCAATGCTAGAATTATTTTTAGGTGTTGTGTGATTCCTTCTTCTCTTTTGAAATTCTTGCCCGCCCCCCCCCCACCCCCAAAAAGGAAGGAAAAGTTCCCTCACTCTCACATTGCAAATTATCAGATGAAACACTTTCACTTCACCGTAACTGGTAACAACCGAGATTTTCCCTTAGTTTTGAACAGAAGCATTTTCTAAAACTATGCAACAAATATCCCAAGACCCTATAGAAAAGTGCACGTATTCTACAGAAGGTGTAACAGAAAAGGCACACAGAAAAGGCAGCACTGACTTCGCAGTTTTGTGCACAAAGCTGCCCATTTGCTCCTTGCTCTCCTTGTTTTTGCTTTGCTGATCAAAGGAGTTGCCAAGTTTTTTCTTTACCATTACAAGGCAGGAAAAATGGCTCTCCTCAGAGAGGCCCCTTGTGAAGGTCACAAAGGTTAGCTCCACAAGCCCTGGAGTCTGCTCTGATGCTGGAGTGATTGGCTGGCTTCCCTGCAGTTACCCTGCATTTCCCCTCCTTCACAATAGTGCACTGGTTATGGAAACTAAATATGAAAGAACATGGTGGGGGAGGAAATTTCTATGGAGACACAGTTGAAAACACCCAGAAGTTCTACTTGTTTGAGTAGCCTGAAAATCTAGCATTCGAAAACATTTCATTTCTTTCTAGAAAACTCAAAAAAACCAGCATGCACTCCCCCATAACAAAAATTCTAAAGGGAGGAAAAAAAAAGTTTGCTTTTTCTTAGAATACGAACAAATGCATACTGGTCTGCCTTGGTCTGGAAAAAGTTATTCCTTAAGATGTTTATTTGCCCGATCCCTGGACTTAATCAACTGGAACCCACAGGTCACACCCTCTTAATGAAGACCGACATGAAGCCAACTAATCAGGATTCAGATTTGTAGCACCCTCCAGCTCCTGAGCAGTATCACACCAGAGACATTTTTAAAATCTTACAGAATACATGAAAGCTTATTTACAGGCATCAGACCCCAATTACTTTTAGGTCCTAAAGCTAAGTAATGAAGATAACTTGGAACACCCAGCAAAACAATCATTATGTTTCAGATAGTTGATTAAATACACTCCCCATTTTCTCTAAAATCAAACCTACCAATCCACAGGCAGCCATTAACTATTTAGGTTCTTCTTAAACATAAAAGATTTAACCTGTAGTGTATACCCTGAAAGCTCTAGCCACTTAGAAGCATCCAATCCTCAGAAACAGATTCAATGGTGGTCTAAGTAGGGGAAAGCTGCATAAATTTTGTATGTTGAAGAAGGAGCTTTTTGAGGTCTCATATTTTGGGGGCACAATTTATATCACTTTACAAATAAAACTTTGATTCTCAGCATTGCTCAAAAAGCTTTCTTACCACCCTGAAAGTCAAGGCAGGCACCTTCCCCTCTATATAACTGTAGGTGTCAAGTTCTGCCTCCAGTGCCCATCACCCATATGTTTGGACAGGTGAAGCCAATTAAAACTCCGCCGTCAGTGTGTTTGATGCTCAACCCACCTCTGCAGCTGTTTTGAGTTCATTATGTTGCCAGGAGTCAAAAGTACTTCCAGAAGTAAAGTTGTACAACCCCACTACCTAGGTATTTCAATCTGTTAAAGTACTCTCAAGACTTAACAATATCCAGTAACAGAGAGGCTCACACAGCTTCTTCCTTCTAGGCAGAATCGACAGGCTTCCTCTTCCTACCCAGTCACCTCCGTTAACAAAACATCTAGGAAAACCAACCCTCTGTATTGGCTGACAGCAATAAATGGCTGAAAATGCCAGAATCCTAAGGAAACTAAGCTGAAAACAATAAAACACATCATCAACGAAGAGGAAGTATCATAGTTCATATAAAAGCACAGAAGTGTAAGTGGGATTTTGACCTAGTTAGTTCGATCTATTCACCTGTAAAAACATATAGCAAAAAGTACAACACCTCAAGGGGTCTCCAGAACTGCTTCACCTACAAGTCCAGATTCAAATGCAGAAGTATCAGGAGAGCAGGGAGGAATCTGCACAACAGCCATTCCACAACAAGAAGCAAAAGGTATATATAGGAAAGAGCTGCACCTGATCATCATCAGGATTTACTGGGAGAAACTTTTTACAAAAAGCACAAAACCACAATATCTTACCACAGCTCTTATATTCTTACAGACACCACGGCTAAGAGGAAGGAAAAACAAAACAAAACAAAAAATACTTAAAATATCCGAGAGTATCCAAACCAAGGCACTAACAAACGAACAAAAACCCCTCCATAAGCAGCAAGACCAAGACCCCACCCAAACCTGTAACGTGGGAGAAGGCTAAAGTTCAGGACTATGGTTTTGTAAGTTTTTATGTTAAAGGTTCAGATTGCTGTAATTCTTTAATGATGACACAACTGGGTCAAGGAACAGACACACTGTAACCAGCCTCTTCTTTCTGCTGTATGTAATGCAGCAGGAACTTCCAAGATAGCTTTGGAAAGCAACCCCCTTGAAAACGACATTTTTAAGAAAATGCTAATTTCCTGATACAAGACACAAGCCATACAAGAATCCGTCAAGTGGATGTAGCACCAAGTGCCCTACATCAATCCTGAAACTGTACAGAAGAAAGATGTCCAGAGCTACTGCCTTTTTTTTTGAGCAAGTTAAAATTACAGGAAAATTACTAAAAACAGCCTGAACACCTATCTTTCTCAAAATTTGCATTGAAGAGAGTTTCATGTATGGCAAAAAGCTTAAACATTAGGTACCTCAGTTTCTTTTAGTTTTATGACTCACGACGTAACCAACAGGTCAATAAGCTCACAATTTCTAAATTAACAAAAATTTACATAAACTGATCACACAGAACATGGAAGGAAAAGAATAAGGACAAAAACAAGGATGCAGATCAAAATCAGCTAGTTTCACCATTTCAGCAATACGGATGGCTCAAC
Source organism: Nyctibius grandis (assembly GCF_013368605.1). NCBI lineage: Eukaryota > Metazoa > Chordata > Aves > Nyctibiiformes > Nyctibiidae > Nyctibius > Nyctibius grandis. The sequence goes on from NC_090659.1 coordinate 111,925,001, forward strand.
CCATCAAATATCACATCTGACCTCCAAAGTTTGGTTTTTAGTTTAAACTATGACAGGCTTTATTTTTTCTATTCAGCCTATGAACACCAGCAAACCAAACATTGTGTTGTTTAAAATTGGGCAGTATTTCTTGGAAATTTCAATTCTGACATCATATAAAAATGCAACTGCTAAAATTTTTACACCAGAACAACTTATCAAAGCAATCTTACCACAACCTAATTGTTCATACCAGTCAATCTCACGTACACCCATTTAGGTAAACCTGATCAACTGAAAACAAAACTGCAAAATGCTTTGTTCCCAATGTTTTAAATATAAAGTTATATGAGAATACAGAGGTTTTCCAGCAGGAAAGGGAAGCAGGACAAAGAATCCAACAAAAACACACATGCCAAAATGCTTGTTACAAAGTAGCTTAGACCAGTGGTCTCCAAACATTTTTTGACAACAAACTCCACCAGTAAAAAATTTTTAAGTATGCACCCCCTATATATGTATATTTATGAATTATATACATGTACTACATAATGTATTATGCACATTATAAAACATACACAAAAACAGAAAGTAAAAAAGGATGAGCTAAAGATGAACTAAACACTATTTTTTAAAATTTTATTTATTAATGGTACAAAAAACATTTTCTTCCCTCACTCCAATGTCTTGCACACTGCCTGGGATGCACGCACCCCACGCTGGACACCACTGGCTTAGACTGTCCGAAAGGTGAATGTCGTCCTTCTGAAACACACTCAATTTCAGAACTTGGAATCTGATTTCCCTAAAGTAGCCAAAATTACAACTGAATTGTTCTTAAAAGTAAATTACGCTGGTTGATCACACTGCTCTTACATGCTTGTTGTACAACTACTGGAAAGGCTGATGAGAATTATACTTTAAATCAAGGCTAAAAACATACATGTTTTGTTTGTAACAGACTTTTTTTTTTTTTTACAGGGATCATATTTGCTACATTCCAGCAAAAATTGTTGAGACTTCTAGTGGTGTAAGGAGAAGACAAGGCAAAGCTGGCAGCATTTTAACACTGAAAAATATTATTTTACAAGAGATTACATAGTTTCATCTTTCCAACTGGTAAATCCATTTAGGCACATTACAAATACTACCTGAAATTAGGAGTCTCACACTGAAAGCTGCTGGTATTTCTGTTGCCTTCCTATTTTCATAAATGTAAAGAGAAATCTGACCTGGAGTTCATGCTGAAGGAGATCCAGTCATAGTAATTCTCCACCAAATACAACTGGATTCGGAGAGGGGGTGAAAGGAGAAAAAAAAGGTTGTTCTAGTACAAAGCCAAGCCCAAATCCAAAAGACAAAACAAAATCGTAGCCAGCAATGAAGCCAGGCCTGACGTAAAAGGCACAAGCCACTACAAACACAAGGTTTCCCCCATTCGCTGCTTGCTGCAGAGAAGGAATCCTTTAGTCTGCCACAATTTTAATACCACCAATTCACATCTAAAGTGTGACCAGCTAGTCATTGATCACCTTTTGAAAACTACTACCTCAGAGGATGCAGACTTCAGCCTGACTGATGCTCTATTAAAGAAACAGAGGTATAACAATATATACGGGTATTTATTTCTTCTAAATGTTACTACTTTTTGCTGGATGCAACAATTAGGTGTTCAGGATGTATTCAAGCTAATAAGAAGTGGGGCAGGTTGGAGATTCAGCACTAGTCTTAAGGATTTTTGAGTCACTGGGCCACAAGGTTCCATTTCTACATATGGATAAATAGGGAAAAAAAGCACCTGCCCAGGAAATCAAGAGGAGATACAACACTTGACCAACTTAGCCTTCATTTGATCCAACACCCCCCAAGCACGTAGTAGTAGCACCCCAAGACAGTCATCAGAAAGCCTGAAATTCTGCATCAGTACAGTTGACTCAAAAAAACCTGGTAAAGTGGCAGGGGAAATTATGGCCCACTTACTAAGCCTACATTTGTTATGTGAGAGTGCTATTTATAATGTCACATGCTGGAACTTGTTCCCAAGCTAGCTAAACCTACATGCTTAATTGACTCAATAGACAATGCTGCATTGTCAAGACTAATCTTTTCCTACAGGCTACAGTTTCTAAACCATGAAAGCTTTTATACATTTTAATTTTCTTAGCAGTTCTAAAACCAGAAAACTTCAAAATACACACGCGCATATATACACACAGAGTACGTATTTGGGTAACTATTACATTGACTACCACTAAAATTCACATATCCATATGCAAACTGGGCCATCAGAAAGTCCAAGCATTTTAAAGAACATGGGAGCCAGTAGGTTCTTTAAGTTCCTATTTCAGATACCCAAGACAGAAGAGGCTAAGAAAGAAAAAGACCAGAAACAGATTCATGTCACCAATATACATCATGTGACCTATGGAGCAGCAGCTCTGACATCACACTAGATTTTGACTAAGCCAGTTTATAAAGTATTTGTTTCCAGTTATTTCCCACGTGTAAGGTTTTGGAAAGTAAGAAATCTACTTCTAATTAAAGCCTGAGAAGCTGTCAATTAAGAACAAATTTAAACAAAGATTACCTTGAATGCTGCAGACAGACTGAAATGTCAGCTCCTGCAGACTACTTTTTACTCCTATTGATGAAAAATGCTTTCAGGAAAAAAGCTCATTTAGGAAAAAAAATAAAGGTAACAGAAGATACAAAGTTTTGCACAGTAAACAAGTTTCATGAAGTAATTCAACAGTGAAATGGAACTTAAGTTTTTCAACACTTGCATACCACCTATCAAAATAACTGCTGAATTCCAGGAATTGAAGTGATTCGATTGCTATTTATTTAAAACAGCAAACTGGGGCTCTCTGTTCTATAACTGGCTTCAGAAAGCTGAAGCTCAATATCTTAGGATCCACCAAGCAATTTTGTCTTTTTTTTTTTTTGTAGTATTTTTCCTGCCTCTCTCAAAATTGATGAAAAAAAAACACCTAAGAGAACAACACTAGTAAATCTCAAAAGCTCTTGAGAAGTTTTAAGAAAAAATAACAAATAAAGAAGAAAAAATAATTAAACTATGCCTTCTCAAACTATTGACAGATGTAAGCAACTAGCAGAACTAAGTCTTCATAATACCACCAAGCAACTCTGATCAGGGCACTTGAGTTCTTCAAGAAGCTGAAAGTCAATTGTGATCAGCTGGTCTAAATGCCTATAAACTGCACAACTAAATATACCCAACAGTTACCAAAAATACAGAGGCTAGAAGTCAAGCTAAATATTAAAGACATCCATGTATGGATGTACATATAGTTTTCTCTACAGACTGGTTGTTTAATGAGTTTACGTTTCAAATTTTTATAACTAAAATAATGAAGACTGTTATTTGAACTCACTCTTTTTGTTGCTAGTATCTCAACAAGATAGCACTCAACAACAAAAACTATCTTCCCCTTTCAAATGGCAATGTCTCACTGTAAAGACAGCCTTCAAAAGGATGTATTCAAGCACATGCAACATTTCTTGAATACAGCATTCATGAATGACATTGCTGAGCATGTTGATAAAACCTGTTTCAGATAGTCTGCCGTGTCTCATGCTTCATTAACTCAAGTTGAAAACAACCTTCTAGAACAAAGAAGAGTTAAATTAACAACCATCATGTCTTCCCTCTATAATGCATCTCCTCCTTCTAATTTTCCATACCAAGCAGCCGCCAGGTTTATATTGTAGGAGGATAAAACAGCTTTGCAAAAACAATGTATTACTCCCTTTAATAATAAGCTGAAGGGCATCTGGTCCCATTTGTTTCACTTTTTTTCCGATCTTCACAAAAACACCATTATTCAACCTGACTGCAAAAATGAAAAGAAAAAGTTGTAGATAGAAAACTGCTAAATTACTTAAGAGCACTAAAAATGGACTCCAAAACGCCAAGCCATGTTGGAAAGATGTTCCTTCAATTGCCACAGGGTCTAATGATATTTTGACAAGACTGCAATTATGCTTCTGTTACAAGAACAGATCTTGTTCTCCACGTCTTGCCAGGATAATACTGCTTTTAATTAATGCTTTTGTTGTGAAGTGTACCCTCAGGCAGTAATAAGTTTTATAATAATTTCAGTATGTAGCATGTATTTCCCCACACCATTTATTCAAAATTTCTCATCATTTGGTCTCATAGATAATGCCCAAGCCCTTACTTCCCAGAATTCTTCAAAACATGGCTAAACACTATTGTGCCAAGCAAGACACTGTTAAAACATGTCTTTGTATGATTGTTTTCCTCTGTTTCCCTTGAGAAGAAAGGAACATTACGTGCCTATCAGACTGGCACAACCACAAGAGAACCAAATTTCCTTTTAAACATCAGTCCCAGTTTCACTTTCGGGCACTGGCACACACATCTTTCTTCTTTTCAAATAGTTGATACATGCTTTTAGTGTATTGTCTTTTAAACAGAATTATACCCATTGTCGAAGTGCCGTAAGGTGCCAATCTTCAATTACATTTACTGATCACTAAACCTAGGTAAAAAAATACAACTGCAGCTTTTATTCTTACAATCCACTGCATGACCCACCTCTAAAATTTGAAGTCTCACTAAAGGAAGTTACAAACTAGAGCTTCAGCAAACAAACAGGCAATTACTGAAGCCGCAGAAATCTAGACACATATTTATCCAAAGCCTGAGACAAATAAAGTACTGTGTGGGAAATGTTATGAAATCCCTGTCAAGAAAACTAGGCCTCAAATTTAATCCACTGCCTCTCTCTACCACAAACAGCCGTGAAGCAACTAACTCGTTTTTGGTTTAAATGTTATTAATTAATAAAACTTGACTGTCTAATTAACTCTACAAGAAGGCGGGAAGTTTCAAACCAATTCTTATATGCTAATTAAAATTGACTTTACAATGTATTTGGATAGATTGCATTGACTTTGAAAAGTAAAGTCAATATGCAAGCTTCTGCCTTTACAGACTGCAGGGACCCATTTTTATCTGCTACATGTCCTCTGACCATATGCAGGAAAATAAATTAAAATTTTAAATCTCACTTCCATTGGAGTATTCAAGCTTTTTTTTTTAAATTAAAGTGGCGCCTACATTTTAATAGACTCAGTTATCAAGTGTTCAAGCACTAAAAGCAATAGTAAGATAGCAACAGAGAGAGGAGTTAATGTTAAACATTATTTCCATTTATTTCCCATTACTTTTTTATTTCTCTAATAAAACAAATCCAATATTCTGCCTGACCTCTCAAAAGACAAATTAATTTCAGAATCCTATCCCCATTTCATACAGAAGCAATCTTCAGTTTCTCCTCCATGGTCTTTGCATGACTTCACTGAAAGTAAACATTTAAATAGAACAGTATTTGGTGAGAATAAATGTCCGTACTGTCAACAGCTAAATTAATGGATTACATTATCTGGCCTTTACCAAGAAGGTCAAACTAGGTGACAGCCATCTCTACGGTTTCCAAATTCTCCTGCTTTTGCTGGAAGGTGCATCTGTCTAAAAGGGCACCACTGGAAGTTTTTAGCCAGGTTGGACTTGTTCGTGTAGCCTCAAATCTGATGAACTAGTAAAAACAACAGCAGGTTGAACTCCAAGTTGTGTGATTTTGATTTGCAAAAGCAACAAGAGTTCTAAGGCTTGCAACATCACAGAAAATGAAGTTACTTAGTATGAACTCTGTTTAAACAGCTTAACAAGACGTAAGACCACTCGCACAATTGAATTGTGTATATGTCATTTTTAGAATCAAACCTACTGCAACTTTGAGCTTTTGCAATCTTAACTGCCACTTTCTTCTATACCACTGACATATTTGCCCAGCAAATAACTACTGATGGACTTAATCAGAGAGGTCAAAGCCAAACCAAAAATAAAGATGTTAAGCACACAGGCTTTCCTTATAAGAAGTGGCTGAATTGCCACAATCAATAGAAAACCACTGGTTGCCTCCGAACAGCATTGCTATAAGCATTGATTAAATTCTCCTTTTGACCCTTCTCCTTTTCCTTAAGTGGAAGCCTTACTGCGTTACTCAGTTCCCAAAATGTTTCTCAGAATGAAGCAAAACATAACCTTGGAATGAAAATGGATTCATCAAACAGAAGCAGACTGAATAAAGAGTTAAAATACTAGACTTCTGGTAATCAATCTTAATATTACTAATACCAAATCATTCATTAAAGCAAGTATTCAGTCTCTGAAAACTTGTCAATTGGCTTCAATTAACTGTACAATCAAAGAGCCTGTATCCTGATACAGAACAGTATTAAAAAAGGAAACTAATGAATTTTTACTGTCTCTCTTCTGTTGTTACTGGGCAACATTGCCACCAGTGGCATATCTAGTGCTACCAAAATGAAAAAATAGGTCACAACCTGGAGTATAAAAAAAGCACATAACTCATGACCAAGATTTCTTCCCTCTCTTTATAATTTTTGTCACACTGGTTAAGCTGCATAAAGTTACTCTGTAAAGACTATTAAAAACACATGAAATAACTTCAAATACAATTTCCAGAATCAGAACTACAACCTTTAGATCTCACGCACACCTGATAATTTCTACTTTGTATAGCATGAAATTTCTGTTCTTTCAAAGTCCTTGACTGGATTTACACAAAATATCTACACTCCTATACCTTTTCATTCCAAGGATGTGTCAAACATTGAAATTCTATATTGAACACTGAACATTTTAATGGCATTTATTTCTGAAAATGTGTTTGTGTATTATAATTCTGACTTCTAATTAGAATAAAATCATATATCTTTTGATATATGTATCCAACTGTATACACATGGGCGAATAAAAGGTTCACAAACGAGTTGAATACATCTTTCTGTAATGAACACATACGCTGAGAAACCATTTGCTCTATCATCATATAGTAGGAAAGTTAATTAAAGCATTCAAAGTTTACTTTAGTTTTACACAGCACAGCAGTTAAACCAAGCTGGTCAACTGGAAGAGCAAGTCGTAAATCAAAAAGGAGCTGTGTGTAGCAAGGAACAGCTTCATTTTTTATTCTAGTGTTTGAGATGAACCGTAACTGCAGTAACTATTTACATAACAAACAGAGATGGAGAGATTAAAAAAAAAGCATTAAAATCTAGAAAGTTTGTAAAATACTACAGTTTATTCACACTTTCAAATGTCCACTAGAATATCTGAAGACAGACAATGGTACAGGCTTGAATTCTTTATTAGTGTCAGTTCCCCCAAGAATAAACCATGACAAATTCCTTTACTAGCAGACCTGTACCTACACATTTCTTGTTTTCTTGTTTCCTCACATCAGCTCCTGTTGGTCAGACACTCAGTATTCTTCATCATCCTGCTCTGCCTATAGCAAACAAAACGGCCACTTGTATCTCCTGAGCAAAAAACACAGCACAAAATGAGCCTATCCTTCCTCTTAGGCTTCTATATCAAGCCAAACGTGACTACAGGAAATAAAGCAGTAACATGCTAGTTTTGTCACTGAAAAGCATAATATACTGTACTGTATAGGCACACAATTATCATTTCAAACTGTCATTACTACTTAAAACTAAGCTAACTCATTACATGTTCTTTTGCTTTTGTGGAACAACTTTGCTTCAAGACAAGGGAGAAATGCCAATTCTGCATCATTTTTCAGTTCCCTTCTATTTCAGTCTCCCTGTAAGCCCTCCCTCACATTACTACCTGCCATATGAATTTGTACCTTGCTCTACACTTCAGTTTTGTTGGTAGCTGTGCTTCCAGAACTTGCCAGCTGTTCAACAACAACAACAAAACCACCCATAAAAACCCCTGGAAAAAAACAAAACTGTGGTGTGGATATAGTTATGAATAGAATTATGTAATTATCCTTTTCTTAATAAAGCTTGCACTTTTTATGATTTATTCTACTGATGCAGATCATCAGAACATCTGAGATTTTTTCTTGCACAGGTGTACTTACAAAACTTTCGAGGTCAGACAGGTACTTATTCTGATTTTACCTGGACCATTAACAGTCAGAGTTGCAACAGAGATACTACTTAGGAGTTGTGCCGCATAAGTACACTAGTGTTAAATATCCCACTTAAAAATAGAACAACTCAGAATATTTATCAATACCCCACTTTAGATATAAACTACTCGGCTTTTGTAAAAGCTTTTTTTTTTCTCCATTTTTAGCATGCTTGCATCAAATTGTTACCGAGAATGATTTTCTGGGAATATTAAGTCACGTGTAGATCAGTCATCAGTTGATCTCAGTATGTTTTTCTTGTAGTAACTTTTGAATACCAGGTGTACAAAACTAACACTGTCAATAAACTAAAATTCATACTCTGATCCCCCATCAGAAGTTATCTACACCAAGATGCTGATTTTGCGCAAATTTTAAACCTTTTTAAAGGCTTGACCAGGCTGAAACTCTGTTGAGCGCTTGTAGGCTTAAAAATTAAACATTTATATGCAGTGACAAAAATCCAAGCTGTTTTCCTCCAAACACTCTTCTCAAAACCTACGATATTTCAGATCTTCCAGTTTAGTAGCTAGAGGTTTTTCACTCTGGTAAATTACAAGGAAAAAAAAAGATTCTATACAAAGGCAACAAAATTTGGTCTCAAAACAGCTTTTTTTTTGCTTATTACCCACGACGGCATAACATATCATACTGGCTGACAGCTCAAATCAATGCCCAAGACAGTTTTTTAATTAAAAAACAAAACAAAACAAAAAAAACCCAAAACCCCAAACCAAAAACAAAAAAAATCCAACCACAAAGCCACCACACACACACACCTTGTTGACTTCAGTTCTCACATTGAATTTGTAACTGCAGCAAAGCCAACTTTACACACATTGTTAGAACTTTTTTAAATCAAACTCAGACCTCAGAGTATCACTAGAGAATGCGTACCAGACCACAGTCGAGTTTTATACTTACCCAGCACTAAAGTATGACCTTTTTCTGGTTTTTAATTGTCAGTCCTAAGTAACTAAGATGTGTATTGGTGGGATAGAAGAAACATTGTGTCACCCTAGTTCAGTTTCTGTGCAATAGGAAGGTGGTAACTCTACACAGATGTCCGCAATAAAACTTCAATTTCAGCATACAAGCCAGACAAACACCAATGCTTTTTAAATTTTTTTTCTCTATATGGCTCATTAAGAACTGCTTTTCCCCATTATTTTACTTACTGGTTTTGAAGTTCTTATTAAGCTACATATTAACGCATGTTTTTATTTACTAAAAAAAACAAAAAACACCAACAACCACCACCCCCCAAAAAAACCCCATCCAAACCAATGATTTGTTACACCAACTTCTCCCTACTATTTCCACTGTCTCCCATTGACGTACCACATATTCCCAGCAGAAGACTGACATTTTCTGTTAAAGATACTGAAACAGGCCATCTTACACCATTTTTCAGATCACTCCATTCAATTAAATCTATGCTTCTATAAACAGCACAGGAATGCAAATTCCACAACAGAAGAAGATGCTGATCACATATCCACAGGAGCTTAAACACAAGTTTTTTTGTTTTGCTTTGCTTTTTAACCAATTATCTCAAAATACAATTTTATGAATGAAATTTTGTAGACTTTTAAAGCTGATTTTCTTGAGGATTGCAGTCAATTAGCTCTTTGAATTTTAGACTAAGAATAGCTAGTTTTGTTGAGCATTGCCATAGCTACTAGGATATGGGTAGAGATTAACTGAAAAACCAAAGGGACCTCTTTTCTGGAGGTTCATAACAGAATCTGGATTCAAGGAAGATAAGAATAAATGTTATGCCCTGTTACTGGCTTACACTTGGAATGACTGTGTTTATTCACAATGAATTTGTTTGCATCTAGCAAGAGAAGAATAATGCTTAGAAACTTGAGTCAAGAATTAAAAAGTAACATTTCAATAAAGCTTTTTAAAAATCTTTACATCATCTCTCCTGTAAATGTAGTTTTAGCATTCTATTCAGCCATTATAAGGTTGATGAAAATATTGAGTAAGTCACAGCGTAAGAGAGAGTAAAACCAGGCTTCAGTTAAATCTAAAATATATTTATTGCAGACAATAACAAATGGATCAAATCCTGTCTGAAGCTGCCCAGAATAGAGCAATGTAGAATCCACCTATTTGTCCATAGGAAATGGTAACAATATGATTTTGCATTGCAGAGAACAGTATTGACAGCAATTCTAAAAAATAAGCATACTAAAAAAAAAAGACCAACCAAACAAAAACACAACACACCACAACCAACAAGCCCCTCCCCTAAATCCCAAAACCCATTCAGTATATCGCAAAGAATAAATCAAAACTGTTTTACTGGCTCCAAAATTGCATTTGGTCTTCTAGGAAAATATTACTATACATGTGGAGGGATGGATAAATAAATAATTTAATTGATTGTATCATTTACTACAGTTCTGATAAAAGTCACCAACACTGTACAAATTACTTGAAAACCTCTAAGAACATAAAATATTTGGTTTATGACTATATTGAATTTTAGACCAACAATACTAAAATCCATCAGCAATACTTTACAGAGTAGTGGCTTGTTTTGACTAAAAGTAAAACTGGATTCCTGTGTCAGATGGAATGACTCCACACGCGTATCTCTTTAGCGGCATCACTGATTTAAGGCTTAATTTACTCTCATGCAGCATCCATCTCTACTTCCTCCTCTAAGCAGTCACACCATGAACAGGATCAGAGAACAGATCCAGTTGGAAAAAATACCATCGCAGAAAAAAATTGGTGTATGGCTCATGACATAACTACACAAGTAACTATGTCAGCACAGCAACAGCTACGAAACTCAGTCTGCCTCGATCAAAGCCTACAAGCAAAGTTTGCTTTCACTCTTCAAACCCAACCTATCCTAACATAACATCTTTAACCTCATTATGCTCTGCTGTCTTTCCCTGAGTTTCGTTGTTCCCATCCCCTGTGCCATGGACAAGTTCTCCAACAACTGACCTGCAAGGAAAAATTAAGAGTAACTGTAGCAATAAGAACCAGGGAGTAGGACCCAAAATAGACCAAGTACCACTGCTGATGAAACCACCATATCTATGCATAAATGTGGCTACCTTGTATTATAGGCCCACTACTGGAATCAGCTCTGAAGTTAGTGTTTTAAGACTTTTTTCCAAAATCAAGCTACATTAAAAATAAAAGACACACTGTCCCAATGGAAATACGTTTTTCTCTGTTCTGTCTAGTTCTCTCTTCTCTGTTCTATCTTGCCCAGAAACCCATAATTACAGAGCACCAAGAGTACAAATATGGAGGATGATTTCATAGACAAGCAGCAATTTCTACTATTTTGAATAGGATTCCCTGCTATTATGACTTAACACACAGCATATAGATAATTTAAGCAGCCGTGTCATGTGCTAGCTGAAACGCGATTACCGTATTACACATCCAGTGACCTGTCAGAGCTTCAAGCAAGTTAAAAGGAATTGCATAAATATGATCACAACAGTAAGCAATAACGTAGAAAACTGATATAAGTCAACCAGGCGTTCCAGGAAGGCAAGTCCCTGTATGAATTACTGAACACATACAAGACTGTGGAGTACAGCACAGTCATTTGGACAACTTATTCGATGTAAGATGGGACATGGGGTGTCACCACACATGACTGTATTATGTATATGAAACAGACTGAGCAAGTTTCTTAACCGCCTTTTTTTTTTTTTTATCCTAAGAAAATCCTACCGAAAGGATGACTTTTTTTTTTTTTTTTTTTTTTTGGCAAGTAGAGAATCTACAGCCCATTTAAAAAGTCATTAGGTGTGAGACATCCATCATGAGCTAAACTAGATGTTTTGCTCTGCTGCAGAGAACCATTTCTGAAAGAGCCTATAAATAGGAGGAAGGGAGGCTGTGGGATCTCCATCCTTGGAGGTTTTCCAGACTTGGCTAGAAGTCACTTCTGACCTAATTTAGTTTTAGCAACATTTGTGCTTTCAGCAGAATTTGGTTGGACGACCAACCTTTACTAAATACTAGGTTGGCTAGATAATAATAAAGACACTAACTGCCATGTTCATGAACTTTGAAAAAAAGAAAAAAACAACATATCTAGATCACCTGGTAAATTCATGGTTCTTCAAATCTTCCAGTCAACTTCAGATCCTAACAATCTTGAAGCTCCTATGCAGAATTAATCAACCTTCGCTCCTGGGAGAAGAAAGCTTCCATCTGAACCACTTAAGTGTTTTTTAGACTCAGACAATTGTCCCTTATTATCCAATTATTTACTGATTGCCACACTTGAAACAACATATTCAATATCACATAATCAGTTACAGCTGGTTCACAATCTTTAAAAACTCACAAATTCAGAGAGCCAAATACTTTTCTTTTTGGTTATTGAGCTGTTGTGATATGTAGACGTAATGTATGACACAGAAAAATATGGTGTAAGCATCTGGTACTGAGATACTAGGAAGTAAGGCATAGTATTAACAGAAGTTATTTTGTAACCAAACTTAAAAGTAGAATATGAAATGATAGTTCCAAAACAAGGTTGAGATAGACATTCTTTCAGCATTGCGGGCACTGAGTATATGAAGAAACATAACCTGTCCTCCAAATACCCTGGCATTGCTTACTTCTCTGATGACACATCCATTCAATTAAAAACCAACGTACATGTGTAGTATCAGCTGCAAGACAAGATATTTAAAAAAAAATCCAAGTGAGATTCATTTCTAGAATAATGATATACACAAGCATCATGTTATCACACCAGCATACTTCCGTTTTGTTGGAGCAGCTCCCAGACATAAGCTGGAAGCAAGTGCAGATGACTTTTCCATTTCAAGGTGAATGCACCAACAGAAGTATTTGCATCCCAAAGTTCATAAGGAAGACTAAACTTCTGAAGACACTGCAATCATAGCAGGCATTAAGTTCCAGAAACCGACTAGAAGATCTGATTATGAACAGCAAGTGTAAAAGGCTTGCAGAAGGACTGCACGGATCACTGAAAAAAGCTTCCATGGCAGAAAGACTCAGCAGGTTAGGACTCTTCAAGATTCAAAAGAGATCATTTCCAGAGGAAAAGATACCAATCTTGAACAGAACAAATATGCATCAACTGTTCATTGTCACTTCCAAAATAAGAACTGGGCACCACTGAATGAAGCTGATAGGAGCCAAGCTTAAAACAGAATGAAGGCGTTTCTTCATGCAGTGGATAGACAACCAGTGAGGCTCCTTGCCAAAGCATGCAGCAGATGCTAAAGCTTTCTATGGTTTCAAGGGGAGACAGCACAAGTCTTGGAGGACAGTTGGAAGCTGGGAGAGTTCTCAGAGTATCACATATGCTTGCCCTGTTCTTAGTCTTTCCAAGAAATTTGCTCATGACTACTACTGGCAACAAGATACCAATCTGGACAGGCACTTGGTTTGAATCGATATGGGCAGTTTAAAGAGATGCTGCTAACATGCTCTCTTACAAGAGCAAAGCTGGCAGGGCCCAGCAGTTGCCAGGTTTTAAAACTGAACACCTTACCAAGAACAGCAGATGAAGACTTAGGGACAACAGTGTAACTACTTCTACTGCCTCCCTACTGCCAGTATTCCTATTTTTTTTTATCCACTTCAACCACACATCATCTGCTGAATCCTTTACCTAATCATTTTAAGTATACCTTAGATGTATTACACAAAAAGATACCTATATGAAACAACACAACAGTATAATCTGATTCTGCAGTTCAGCCTTCCTATGTCCGCCAAAAGCCCAACATTGGCTTGGTAGGATCCACTAGAGGGTAACAGCGAGGAAATTCTCAGCTGATCGAAAACGCTGGGCAGGAGCATGAGCTAAACAGACTAATAGCTTTGACAAATAAATGTTTTTCCTCTACCAGAAACATTGCCTTGAACAGTATGCAAGTGATATACTAACCTAAATGAAAAGCTACTACTCCTAAGGAAGTGCAAATGAAAAGCTTGTTTTACAAAGCACAATGTGACAGCAACAGTTGCTCTTGCACTGCAGTCCGTATATCTCAGTTTAATAACATGTATATCTCAGTTTAATAAAAGCTTCTTTTTGGACTCATCAGTTTGATAAAGTAATTGCTTACAAGAATTTGCATCTTATTTATTTTCCTGCAGCTTGCAAAACAGAGAAAATATTTTTAGCTGGAAGTCAAGAACTGAAGAGCATCCTATACAATAAAAGAACATGTGCATCTACTTCTTGTATGGAAGGTGTATCTTGCAGTTTGACTAAATAAAGAGAGACAAAGTATATGCATATCTACCTACATATGGTAGGTGGGGCTAGAATATCTTAATCAATAGCGGGTACGTAACTGAACGGTTATCGTTCTAAGCTCTCGTAACTTCATATAACTGCAGGTAAGGGCAATATCAATCAAATATATTTATCGGTAGAAATTGGATAAAAGCTAGTTATGAAGTAAAAGCATCATGCATTAGCAAAATTGTAAGTTTGCTTATATCATTCATATAAAGAATTTTACAAAGTTATAGGCAAATTATGTGCAGACTGTGGCAAAGGAAGAAGCATCAGCACTGTAATCCCCTGTATTTCAAATTTCATACAAACGAACTTGTTCTGCATGCTGAAAACAAGAGCTCAATGGCTTCTTGTGAGGATAAAAGACTTCTTATAAATTTATTTACATAAAATTTATCAATTACAAAAGACAGCAATTTTCACTTTATTGCAACTCCCTCAACTATTTGGTAAACTAGCTGTTACTTTGGCTTAGAAAGCACTTAAAATCCTCCCCGACTGGTTTCACAGAGCAAGCATTTGAGGCCATTTTAAAAGGGCAAAACTTGGCACAGACCAGGGTCTACACTCCTACTCCAATAGGACTGCAGAGTAGAGGAATCAATTAAAGTTCACACGCAATCTCTCACCATCGCAGCATAAATCAGGATTCAAATTGTAGCCCTGAGCAAAAGCCACACAAATAGTTGCACCAGCAGAAAAAAAGAGTCCCCCTTCTGCTTCCCCCCTCCCTATTCCAATGCAACTTTAAAACCTTAAGTGGGACAATGGGTACCACAATTATGAAACTGAATTAAGATTCATTTTTCCTGGAGACATACAACTGACATTTAATTCATTAAGAAAACAATGAACTGTCCAAGTTCCTCAACAAATCTCTATAATACAAAGATGATCATGTCAAGACTCATCTAACAGCATAATAAAAAATAGGCAAATTTGAATTGCAAACTATTTTTTAAAAGAATGTAATTAAGACTTCCTTTGACTTTGTTAACAGGGATGCTAAAATGTTAATTCTTAACTAACTGTTTATGCTAAGGTCTGTTCCACATTTTCTCTTCTTTATGCCTAGCCAGTGACTAAATTATCAGGATATTGTGAAATATCCAATAGATTTTTTCCAGTTATTAGTCATTACGGGTAAAAAAAAAAAAAGACAAAACCAAAAACCCAAAAGAATACAGGTTATAACAGTTCTCCTAACACTACAAATCTGAAAGTTCAGGTCCTCTGTTACCGAGTAATCATTCCGTCCCAATACCTTAGGTCTGCTTTAGAACAGTTTCAGAGCAAGAGTCCCCTAAAAAGTGAAAACCTGAAAGGCCAGTTAGGAAAGGGACCACTTACTTCAGTTCAAATGTTAAACTCACTGGCTAGAAGAGTTTAAGTGACATACACAGATGGAAACTAAGTGTGCACACATTTAGGGACAGAAGGTAGGAAAATAAAACACAACTCTACACTGCTGATAACGTACATACAATTATGTCAACAGCAGTGTAACAAAGAGCTCTCAAAAAAATCTATCCATACACAAACTAGAACGCAGGCAGTTTTAGCTTAGTCAGGCTGATGCATACAAAGCCCTGTAACCATGGAATGTGCTATTAACTGTTTTCACTGAAGACTGGAAGTACTTAAAAATTTTTATATTTAAATTTAAATGAGTATAATTCATACTGACCCAAAAACCAGCACAGAAGTCAACGGACACCTAAACTCCAATTAAAGCACAGTATTACTTTTTTTCTACAAATACGTTTTTCATATATATATATATATACAAAAATGGCCGATAAAGTTGGGCGCAGAACATCCTTCCAAGTCATTTCATCTTTTCTCTGTAACAGCCTTTCATACATCAGATTACACCTTTTTAAGTATGTCTCATTTCATAACCTTAACTCATGCAAAGCTGGTTACTCTGACAATGACAAAGTTTTTGTAAATAAAAAAAATACACATCACCACTGAATTCTAAGTGCATTGGATACCTAGGTCTACTAACTATATTAACTATACCATCAGCATAGTTAAAGAAATTTCTTTCCATATTTACTATTTCTCACCATTCTAAAGAGACTATATAAATGCTGGAATGAAAGTAATTGCAGAGGCCTTGCCAACCAAGCTTTTCAAATAGGAACAACAAATTAAAAAAAAAAATTGAAAAGTCAGATCCTATGAGAAAACATACCTGTGAGTTGCATTTCTTTACCCAAAGAATTCCATTTTGCCTCTACAACCTATGCTTGTTTGCTTTCAGATAATGTTTAATTATGTCATAAATGTCTAATTTTACAGCATATCCGGAAAAAGCAAAAAGTTTACTTAACATTTCAGTTACAACAGGTAATAAGAAAGGGAAAGGCATCCTTAAAGCAGTAGCACTATTTAAATAAACTTGTGTACTGCAGACAGACTTCCAACGAAGCTCTCCATAAATCAGAACCCACTGGAGATAAACTAGCAACAGTAAATGACCCTTACTTGACTTTCCTATAAAACAGTTCAGCAGAAAAAAACTGGCTTCACAACCTCAATGTAATAACCAACAACTAAACTTAACCACTAGCACTGATCTAAGTTGCCAAACAGCATGTCAGAGACTCAACAAAAGGGATCTGGTCTTTCGATGACGCAGCAAAGTCTCATTAGTGAAATTAAAGCAAAGTCCAAGACTGTTTTCAAGACAGCTTTGTTTCCTCAGCAACTGGCATGACTGACAGGCAGTATACTGGTAAAAGTCTTACTTTACAAGGCAGCTTTATGTTATTAGCTTGACTTAACCAGCAATTTAGAAAACCTAGCTATACTTGCCTGAAACACAGCGTGAAGTGACTTAGTTAAAAGCCAAATAAAACACCAGCAGAGTGAATCCCAAAAAACAGACTCCAAGAAGCACTTCAGGCAGCCATGAAACAGCGACACAGCTTAGTCACACCTTTCAAAAATTCCTGTTCTCCAAACAAAACTCCAGTTTTATTTATTAAAAAATAGCCATTAGGTACCGTTTTTATAAGAAAGACAAATTTACTCCATGCTCTAAATTCCTATTTAAACGCTTAACAAAAACTATAGTTAATCTGGTAAATTTCCCAATATAGCCTTACATCAAAATGAGGTTTAGCAAGCTGTTTGTGAGAGTATGTCCTGCCATTACATGGCATCTACCTGTTCCAATACACAGCCTCCTCCCAAGAATTCTGTTTCACATTATGCTAACCCCCAGGCTGTCAAACTTCCCCTACAGACAATTCTGTCTTTCTCTTGAGTCAACTACACGGGTATCCTGACCACGTCCTAGGGGCACCTGCCAGAGGACTGCTACTCACAGAAATCTCCTGTGAATTTCCTGCATTCAACCAAGTGAAATTTTCTTTAGAATTTACAAAAGAAACTGATTCATTTAAATATTAGGGTTTACATAATCATGTGCAGCTTGTTTGAGGGGAGGGGCGGGGGGGAAAGAGTAAAGAAAAAACCCACACCTTAAAAAAGCAGACAATGTTTACACAAATAGTGAAAGACACTGAGTTTTACTGCACATGTATGCTTGGATTGCACGAAATAAATGCAAACACATTGGAATTTCTAAAAATACAAGGACACAAAATTAATAGGAGAACTGAGTAGCTATCAGTTTCAAAAGATTAAACTAAATCTCATTACATCATCTGAATTTGTTCCAGCTATGAAGATAAACACATGCAGTGGTCTGGCCACATATAAAAAGAAGAGAAACATCTCTAGTTTTGGCTGACAGCTCTCTATAGCTGTTTACCTCATTTTTGTTTTTTCTTTGGTTGGCCACAGGGGGAGGTCCCTAGTCTTAATCCAGAGCCTGACAGAAATTGTTTGTAGTTAATATCAGACTAGTTTCAACAGTTAATCTTGTATCTCAACTCTAAGTAACACATCTTGCTCTCCTGGGCGTCATCCAGTAACTGCTTATGTCTGATACGTGAAAATGTTTCTTTGGGAGCAGACTAGGAACTCTGCTTTAATTTTACATGTGACCCAACTTAGGTCTTGCAGTTAAATATTCCAGCGTTCCCAGTGCTAAGAAGTTACTTTCTCTGGAAGTCTACTGTAAAAATGGATAAACTGAGTGAAAAATCCACTTTGTTTGCTCTGTGTCAGCTTTTAAAAATTTGCAGCTCTTGTGCCACAATTGCAGATGGAAACTGAGCAAACTATAAATGGAGGTTTTATATCTGGAATTTTAAAGCTACTGATTTTTTTCACTTCCAGAAGAGGAAAGATAAGAGAGTAAGAGATGAATCTTGTAAAAGTAAGTATGATTTTAACCACATAAGCCACTGATCAGTTCAATTGCATTTACCCACTAGAAATATTTTTTATAAAAACTGGTGGGGTAGCGCTTGTCTTACTTTTATGGGAACTTTCAAATTAACATTCTCTTATTATTTTACTGCTTTCCATCAAGTACGAATTTCCATGATGTGACTGATGGGTTACAGATTACCCTATGCTACAAACCAGATGACTACTAAAAAACCCACAACTATAATTCTTTGCCATCTTCAATGTACAGAAGAAGAAAGGCAAAACGATAAGAGAGTCCAGAAGACAGTCATCCTGATGTACATCAAATTCTTGTTTGTCTTTAGAAGAGGTCAAGACCTGAGAAAACAGAAGTGGTTCCATAGCAGTGTAATTGCTCCCACAGAGCTTGATGCTACTACTTTTAACCAAATACAATCTGACAAAATGTTTAATACGCAGAATTGCAGAAGCATCTTTTTAAGCATGAAATTCTCATTAAACCTGTATCAGAAACCTCTTCTTATTACTGATCAGAGAGACACTAAGATTTCTCATTATAAAAGACTAGTGAATAAAGATCTCAGCCATAATTACAGCTTTCAACATAATACAAAGCTTTCAGATCACAGTAAGATAAAACTGATCTCAAATTTGATTTAGGAGATAGGAAAGCATTGCTATAAAACAGTATTAGGCATTTAAAGCATATAAACCAAAACTGCACCAGTGTTCTCAACAGCTAAACCAGAAGTAATTTTGACCAATTCCATAAGGGAAGCTCAAAGGTTTAGTTTTTTATGTTTACTCCTTGAAACAACCGTGTTTTTCCTCTTTAAATGAACACTGCCTTAATACAATCTTATTTTTCCCAAGTATGCCGTTGCTTTCTCTCTCCATTGTATGTATATTCAGATCCTATTTAGATTTGTAAGAATTATATCCACACTATATTTTCTACAGCTGGCGCATGCTCCCCTACAGTATTAGAAGCTCTCATCAGAGGTTTAATCCAGTGCTTTTTAGAGGTTATGGAAAGATTTCAGTGGGCACCAAATCAGACACTACAAAGCACAAAGTTTTTTTTTATAAGAGATATATTATGAAAGGCAAAGCCTGTGGGAGAAAGAAAGGTACAGATCAACAATCAATTAAAAAAAAAAAAAAAAAAGAAAATCCCCAGAGCTAATTTATTTATTAACTTACAACTAACTGACACAGATCCTATATTTTTCCCCAGTTCTATTTTCTTCTCAAGATAATAAATATCAATATGCTTATAAATAAAAGGAAAATACATCAGTGAAAACTACAGGGTATGGTTTTGGTTTACCTGAAATCACATCTATTAAACTGGTTTTGGAATAGTCTTATATAAAATTACCTTGTATGCCAGGGTGCTGAATGCATGGATATCATCATTTGCAATTTTTCTTAAGCAAAACAAAACTAAACACAAGAGAAGCACTGTGTGCTATTGATTTCACTGATGCCCACCCACTAAGTCGGCTGCAAGTTCTCTGAATCCAGAGGGCTGACGATGTACTTTCATCCTCCTCCCAGCTCAGTCTCAGTGCTAACACAAATAAGGCAGGTTTGTCCTTATTCTTCCTCTGCCCTTTTAAAGATATGGAAATCTTTAGTACAACTGCAAATTCAAAATAGTTTGTATCATTGTTCTTTCACAGGACTCTTCACGTAAGAGGTAGAAGGAAAGATATACACTTAGTTGCACCATGACTGTCTTCCAAGACAAAAAGTCTTAAGTTGCCAAAAACACACCACAGCATGTTTTACTTTAAAAGTGTTTTAACTAATAATTCTTTCTACCAGCTATGTTCTGAAACTGACAATGCCCATTTTCCCCTCCACAAATCTCATGGCATTTTTTTTGTAGATCATTGATCTTATGAATATTTTCATAAACACGCAAGAAATCATCAATATAAAAAGGAAATTAATTTGACATATTACAAATAAAATTTAGCAAACAGAAAAATCTTCAACTGCTTTTTAGTATAAAAAGCATGAAAAAGTGGACAAACCCATCAAGAGCAGCGCTTGTCGTTTTGGTTTCCAACAATACAGCTCTTTTAATGACAAACTAGCCTGAACTACAGAACCATAAACACAAGCACTCACATTAACTGATGATTCTGAATATGCATTTCCCCAGTAAATGAAGGTATTCAATAAAATACGCAACTGTGGCAGCAGTTTTTCCAGTAACCATCTTCTGTCCTGAAGACTAAGATTACTTTGGCCGGGTGGGGAGGAGAGGAGGTGGATGGGAGCAGATGATATTGGTGTAGTGGGTGGTTCCAGTCGGGGGCAAAAACATGATGAGAGAGAAATTTAACAGCATTGCTGTGTATTTTTCACGTGCGACATGAGAGAAAAAAAAGCACAGCAATAAACTTCCCTGTTACCTTAAAACTATTTGGTTTCATAACATCCAAAGCCATACTGTATGGAGCACGTAAGAAACGTGTTAACAGCAATCTATTTTTAAGGTTTCTGCCAGATGGGTAAACACCTCAAACACACCCACAGATACTAATGAAAACCACCTTGGCCTCCTTCAGGAAGCCATTCAACACTTCACAGAAAAAAAAAATAGGAAGTTGTTGATAAACTGCTTGCAAGAACTACTTCCTGTAGGAAAAATAATTACAAGACTTGTTCACTGGATTATCGGTTAACCTTTCCTCACGCTACAAAATGAGAAGAGGCATTACACAGACTTCGTAAGAATTAAAAGCACAACACTAAGTTAAAATGATACAAGAGTAATTCTAAAATTGAGCGAAACTTATTTTTGCTTTCTGCAAGTTGTTGTCTGCTACTGCCATGGCATATTATCTTTTGCCTAGAGAGCGATCCCCTCTCTTTCTCCATAGTTCACTGAAATGTCAACCAGCAGCTGGCTAACAGGAAGTGGGTAAAAAGCAATGCAGTTGACATTGCCACACAAACCAAGCGAGTCTTTTCTACTGCATGTTTAAGAATGGGCTAAAGCGTACCGCACAGCCATGCTGAGATGACTCAGACACGACCACTAACTAACCAGGCAAGTCTTATGAGTTCTATTTAAGTAGCAGTTGCAGTAAAAAATATTAGTTTTACCAGCTGTACAGCAAGCACGTCTTAATTCACTGGCCAAAATCATCTGCATTTTCACTAATGGAAACTTATACTCAGGAGTCCTGCTCGTAACAGTGAGATGAACGTTAATGAGTGAAATTCTGGCAAATCGTACGTTGGGCATTCACACATAAAGGGGTCTATTTATCTAATGACAGACTGACTTACAAGAGCAGTTCTGGTTCGGACCCTACACTACCACTCTCATCCTCCTTTAATATGTATGGATACACGTGTGGTGTGTATATAAAATATCTGGCCAAATAACTCTGTGCATGTATCTATATATACTGACAAGTATTTTCTCTCCCATACACACTATTTTCATTTCTTTGCGCAAACTACTACACTTGCAGTGCTTGACCCATTCATTAGTGGAAGTGACTATATTCCAGACCGTATTAAGTACGGTACACAATTGTATATTATTCTGTTTGCACTGCACTATATTATGATCACTATAACCGTAAGGCTTACTGACATCTGGAAAAAATCTAACACTGTTACCTATTCTGCAAAGATCTTTCTAGAGCCTGACTACCAGACTGTTCATGGAGTGGCTACAGAACAGAGCAAACGGAAACAAAGAGCAATGCAGCCAATCCAACAAAAAAGCTGAATACTTGGAAGAGACACCAAAAATCTGCATATGGTAGAAGGAACCACATTAAATGTATTTAGCATAGGGAATCTGAGTACTCATGCTTTGAGCAAATGTTTAAGGCATAACTAGGCAAGATGTTAGTTTTAGCAGGCTTGTAGGCATAAGATAGAACTTATCTCTCAACACGGAAAAAAGTTTCTGAAATACAAACTTGCTACTCATATAATTCTTACATTTCTCTGGATTTCTTAAACATACAAAGCAAAAATTTTGCAAGTACTTGAAATGTTTTTTTACAAATCTTCATGAACTCCAATGAAGTTGGTGGATCTCACCTGTAGATAGTATTACACAACCTTTTAGGAACAACAGATGCTCTTCAAGTGTGAACAGAGCCTTCAGAACTGTCCTCATTAGACTCACCCATACCACAGCATCACCCAAGGAAAGCCAAAAGAAAACAGCCCATTAAGCTGTTTAAAATCTCCCAAGGTCAGCATGTGACCCAGCACGGAGAGGTTCAAAAAGTACAGCCTTTATTTTTCTTCTTAACAACCTGGTTTGTTTCCACTCCTTTCCCCTTCAAGACACATCCTTCACAGCTAGCAGCTCTTTCAATCATTTACTTTGGATGTCTGCTTGAGAACAAACGATCTTGCTCATGCAGATGAGTTTGCCAGACTTGTGTGTACTTTCCAGTCTCAGGCTCTTTATTGTTCTTGCTGAAACCTGACCCTTTGAAATGGATACCAGGACACCAAGAAAAGACAAAAAAAACTTGCAGAGAAAAAGGAGTAGATTTTTTGTGGTAATAATGAAACTGCAGAAAAGCTTTCCAAGAACAAATCTTTCACTCATTTCACCTGAATGAGCATAATTTTAAAAAATCGATTGTAAGAGTGTGAAGACATTTTGCATCTCTTAAACTGTTCCATTTTCTGTAAAATTGACAGCGTTATCAAAAACAAACACTTGTGACAGTGAAACTTAAAAATCGAATTTCTATTTTCATGCTTCATAAGCTGCTCTTTAAGAGTTCTTACTAGCACAGTCAAAACAAAGTTTGCTTTTCATTTCAAAACTCAGACTGTGCTTTCCTCAAGGTCCAATGAGCTACAGTTCTCAAATGGCATCAACTTACGCAGTTCTAAAAAGATTCTGTTTGTGCACACTGAAGAGCTCACATTCTAAAATACGCTGATTTGTTAAACTTCACTAAAGAAAATATCACATCTTCAAGATCTACAGCTAAGGTTCATTTTCACATTCCTAATACAAAACAATCATTTTCAAAAAGTAACCTTCAGGCTCATATAATGACAGACAAATGCTGTAACCTCTTTTCAGCTAAAAAAGGTGATGCTAATTTCTCTGTACGGAAACACTATCGCTATAGGAACAAGAAACAATTTTAAGAAGTTCTGCAAGTTCCATTTGCATTGCAGACAATGTAAATTTGTTTTTGAAGCTATAAATTCAACTACTTTAATCAAATGCACATATTAATGACAATGTTTTAGCAAGAAAGGTAAGGACAAAGATATTTTTCTTGGCTGAAACAAGTTCTACATAAATAACACACCGTGCTGCCCCTCCTCCCTCCTAGCCCTGAAAATGACATATAATGGGTTATTTAGAGACTTGCAGTTAAATAAAACGTTCAAAATACAGTCAAAATATTTGAGGGCCAATTATGTGTCTTGGTGGGCACATTTTCAGAAAGAAGGACAAGCTCCTGCTGTTTTAGAAAACTACACAGTATAAAAGAAAATGCTCCCTGATGGATTACGTGTCAGATAGCTGGCATGTGTAACCTCTCTTCAGTTATAGAAAAGGTGACACTAATTTCACTCTGTGAAAAAGCTACAGCTGTAGGAACAAGAAACAACGTTAGAAGTTCTGCAATTTCCCTTTCACTGCAGGAAATGTAGATGAGTTGAGAGTTACAGACCCAAATACTGCAATCAGACATATTAATTTCCTCATGAGTAGAGAGTAAGCAAAAATGTTCTGATTGCGTACTTACACAACTGTCCTTATTCAGAAAATAAGAAGTCCTGATATGTTCTCTCTACAATAGTTTCTAAAGTTACTCTATATTTTTACATCTTTATCAGAAAAACAAGGTATGTATTTTGACCTACGTGAGAACTCTGGCAAGATTCAGCAAATCCAAAAGTCACATTGTTTAAAAATCACTATGTGCGTTTCACTGATTCTTAGTATACAATATAATGGATAACATTCTTCAGCTAAGATTAAGATAGGATAAATATTCACAGAGTACCGAACAGTTTTCAGAAACAGCAGAGAGCTGATATTGGAGAAATACTGAAGCGGTAGAATCTCCTACTTAAAATGAGGAGTGTGTTTTAAAAAATACCTATTTTAAACCAACGAAATTTACTCAAATTCAAAGACTGTTAAAAAAAAAAAAACAACACCCAACAAAAAACATCAGAGAGACAGCTAACTGAAAACAAGTCTTACTTACTTAAGAAAGTATCTCTGTCCAGATGGTGTCTTAGCCATCTCCCAACCTGGTGGCAAAGGTACATCATCAGGGATCTCAAATGAAGACTGGCGGAGATGTTGAGAAGATGGAGCTCCGGGTCCAGTCACTACTCCAGAGGGTGTAAGTGTCCCTGGAGAAACTGCTCCCAGCTGTAGTGATGCTGGAGAGGAATGAGCTCGGACATGCTGAGGGGTCAGGGCGCCTGCTGTCCCTGCATCAGTGCTGGCCTGCCAGGAGTGAAATTATTCCCATTAAGATTCTTATATTTCAGCAGAAAAGCAGCTGTCAGAAGACATTTCACTTTAAATGAATCTTTCAGAAGAAATTCAGAAGTTAGTCATTCTAAAGTTCTGCTTATTTTCCAGTTGTTACTGTTCAAGAGAACCTCCAAGTAGGTTGGTTAATTAGCATCACAAAAGCCCTTGTGTAAGTCAAGAAATATTAACTATAACTACGTGCTAACTGCCTTTAGTTTTATTTAAAAACTAAAGTTCTTACTCCTTGGTACAGGGTTAAGAAAAAACCATGCCCGCAGCCAGCAGACCTGATACAGCATATTGCATGGTTCATTACTGGACTGCACCCACCCACTACCATCGCAGTCACTTTCTGTTGAAGGAGTTAATTTCCCACTCTCCTTTTGAAATGGGGGTGTGGGGTGTGAGGACACCCACACATACACCCTCTGCAGGGGTTTAAATGATTACACAAGGAGAAAAGCAACAAAGAAATGCCAACTGAGAGCAGTGAGTTCCAACAGGGGAAGACTCCTGAACTCAACCATAAGAAAACTGTATACAAGACTGAAGACAACATTTCCTGACCCACACACAAACTGCACTTTAAGGGTCTGAGGAGCTTATTAAGAGTCTGCTCACGCTTTATCCAAAGCAAAGCTTCAGCCAACTGTTGAACCAGTCAATCAGAAGTGACTCACTAAACCATTCACCAGAGTTACCAGTCATAAGTACACAGAACTTCTTTGACAGTAGTAAATACATGTCTACAGTGAAATAGAAAAAGGAGCTCTGAAAACTGGATTAAAGTAATATTGACTTTTTCAATATATTTACCAATTAACTGATTCTGTAGATATACCAGAACAACATGGACACCTATAATAAGATGCATGTATCAGCCTTGCCACACCTCTCCACACAAGGTATTGCACCACACATGAGGCCCCATTTATATACTCTTATGGAGACTGTATGCAAGCTGTCACTACATCTGTAGGCAAGCACATGAGAAGTTTCATAAATTAAATTAGAAACTAATTAGCTTACATTAAACAAAATACGTGAGTTGCAAATCAACTGAATTTGAGGCATTTTAATTCTTGAGAAACAGGGAGAATTACATAAACTTAAAGACCTTATCTATCTGTTAAACAGAATATTTTTGTGGCACAACTAAACAAAAAAGGAAAATCTTATTTTAAAAGGCAGTCCACAATGAAGCAAATGATTTTCTGGCTTCAGCAGAATTTCAAGCTTATGTTTTAGGAACCAGCGACTGGCACAAGGAACAGTGATCCAACTAAATATACATTACAAACGAAGAGTAACATACACAAGCCAGATAACGCTAAGCTTAACAGTACAAGTTGTATGAACGTCACACACGTTAAGTGCATTTCAAACGTGACAGCTATTTAACTGCAGTTACTGTATTTAACAAGACACAGTATGAGTGTTAGCTGAATATCTGCCAGTTCACATTTGTGCACAACGGAACTGCGATAAGATTTGCACAACTTAGAAAAAACTAGACGTAATAACTTTATTCCTCGCTGGATTTCAGCACATTATTAAAGGTCTGCAAGGCAGAAGCCAGCAAAACTACAGAAGCAACTCAGCCCCACCCCTTTCTATTTTCTTTTTGGTCTCGCAATATGAAGGCCAGACTGATTTTTCGAGTATTTGGAAAATGAATTAACTCCTAGGCTGAGCGAGTACGTGCCAAGGTTCAGCCTGAAGTAAACTTCTGAAGCCAAGCTATAAATCCTTCAAAACAGAAGTTTAATAATGGAAATGTTGACAGACCCTTAACAACAAGAGTACCAGGCACCAGTACACAGAGCAAGTTTCACTCCTACTGGCTACACAGATAAAGTGACAATAGCCAATAATAAAACCTATTTTAGAGCTTAGCAACAAAGTTCACTACTTCATAAAACACTCGAGTAGGCACAGCCTCCTTCCAAAAAGTTGCTAACAGCAGCCTAAACATTAACTTTCAGTCATATCTGCACCAACACTTGGGTCTTGGCACAAAAGGCACTCTGCTTAAAGACCAAACGCTCCCGGTGGTCGAGCGACGGCCCTGCCCCGCATCCCCCCCCACCGCCCCGGGCCCTGCCCCGCATCCCCCCCCGCCGCCCCAGGCCCTGCCCCGCATCCCGCCCCCCGGGGCCAGCACCGCCGCGGCCTGGGCAGCCCCCGCCTGCGCCCAGACCCCGGGAGTTCAAGCGGCTCCGGCCCAGGGTGCAGGCATTAGCTCGGCGGACCCTCGACGCCGTCAGACCTGAAGGGCAGCTCGGGAATTAACTTCTAAAATGTGTGTGTTGGGGGGTGCTAATGCTACTCAACCCAGCGCAGTGATGAAATGGTGGCAAAGCTACATCCATATTGTTTGGCGGGGGCGGGGGCGGGGGCGGGGGTAGGATTTGGCACAACCTCCCTACCCCCCTCAGCAGACGGGCAGCCCCCGACGCAGCAGGGTTAGACCCCGAACCGAAATCCGCCCCGTCTTCCAAGCAAAGCGTTTTCACATAAGTTTTAGGGGCTCGCCCCCCCCGCCGCCTTCCCGGCGAGGCCAAGAAAGCGGCCGCAGGTCTCGGTAAGGAGCGGATGTGGAGTCCGAGGCCCCGCTGGAGACCGGGCCGGGGCCAAGGGCCGCCCGCCTGCCCTCCCGCCGCGGCGCCGGCTCCCCTCAGCGCCCTGAGGCGCGGCAGGAGAGGGGCCCCGCGGCGCCCCCGCCCCTGGGGAAGAACAAATAAAGGGGGGGAGATGAGGAGGAGGGCGGACTCCCCCGCAAGGCGAGGGAGGCAGAACGGCAGCGCACACTCCGGCAGCGCCAGCCGAGCGCCCCCCGCCCCGCTCAGCCCCGCCGAGAGCGGATTCCCGCCCCGGCCCCCTCCCCCACATGCCTCCCCCGGGAGGAGCTCGGCGGCGCGGAGGGAGGGCGAGTGCACGGCCGGGCCCGGGCCGCCCCCCGCCTCCCGCCCGCCCGCCCGCGGCGCGGCCGCCCCCTCCCCCTCACCTGGCGGGAGTGGGCCTTTGGCTCGGGCGGCTTGAAGAAGGAGTCGGGCAGCTTCCGAAGCCGCATGGGCAGCGTGTGCGGCACGTTGGCGCCTTTGGGGTTCATCACAGCGTTGAACAGCGCCTCCAAGTCGGTCTCCGAGTCGCCCCGCACATGGACGATCTGGTGCCCCGCCGGAGGCGGCCCCGAGCCCGGGGGCTGCGCCGCGCCGGCCGGGGCCCCCGACACCACGCCCGGAGGCTGCGGTGGCGGCTGCTGCGAGGCCGGGGGCTGCGCTGCCTGCGGCGGCTGCTGCGGTTGAGGCTGCCCAGGATCCATGGCTCCGTCGGGACCCCCCGGCGCTTCCCTGGCGGGGCTCGGCGGCTCAGAGCCCGGATTCGCAGCCCCGCATACCCCGATCCCCGGGCCGCGGCTCGTCCTGCTGTCGCCGGTGACTTCTCACCCCTCAGCAGGGAAGCCGAGCCGGCCGCAGCAACTGGCAAAACAGCTCTGACCGTGCGGCGCTTCCCCGAGCCCGGCCCAGCCCGGCCGGCGCCTCTGTCCCGGCGGCGGAAACTAACTCACACAACACACCAAACAAAAGTTCGCAGTTACGCCCGCCCGAATCACTCTCCGCCGCCGGCTCCGCCCCTCCTGAGCCCGCCCGCACCGTATCCGACCGAGGCAGGCTGTGCCGCGCAGCCCTCCTGCGCGCGCCCGCCCGCACCGCCTCCCGCTCGGGGGGCGCCCGGCGCGGGGGGCGCTGCCCGACCCCCCCAGACCCCCAGCCGCGGCCGGTCCGCAGTTGCCTCACGCCCGGGCTCGCGCACAGCCCCACCGCCCCTCCTTGCGCGCCCTCCCGCACCTCCCCTTACTCCCTCCCGCCCGCCCTCGGCTGCCGCGGAGCGGTGCCGCCAACCAGAACTTTTTTTCTTCCCGAACTTCTGTCCCAACTTCCAGGCGGGCGCTCCGCGGAGGGGTGGGGACGGGCGGTCGCGCTCCCTTCCCCCGCCGGGCAGGGGCTGCACCCCCACACGCATCCCGCCCGCGGGGCGTGAGGCGGGGTTCAGCCCCGGGACCCCCCCACCCGCTCCGGGTAGCCCGCTCCCGCAGCGAGGGCAGCCGCGGGGTGAGGCGGTGGGGCCCGGCCCTTCTCGGGGTGAGGAGGAGGAGGCCGGGCCCGGCCTGCCGGCCCTCGGCTCACCTGGCGGCGGCGGGGGTCCGCGGCCCGGGCGGCACCGGCCTCCCGGGGCTGTTACCGCGCGGGACGACGCGGGGGCTGGGGGTGAGGGGCGAGGGAGGGACGGAGGGAGGGAGGTGGGTGGGCGCGGGCCGGGCCGGCTGACGGGCTGTCTCCCGGTTCCGCAGAGCCTCCCCCTGCACTTGTGCGTGATGCATCTGAAACGACAACTAGAGAAATACCTTTTATTAGATAAAACAGGTGAGGGAAGGGGGGACAAAACTGTCAGGGAAACAAGAAGTATGCCTTTTGAATATAGAAAAGTTACACAAAACTTTTGTCGCTAACCACACAGTAACATCTAGGTGAACGTGTAGCCATTCAGAGCGTGCAATGAAGGAGCACATCCTTCCCCGTAAGGAAACGAGGCAGTTTCTACCTGAATTCGTGCAGAGAGGCGGCCACCGCCATTACAGAACTGGAGAACAGCCAGGTCTGTAACTAGTTACTAAAGAAGCTCCCACCGAAACAGTGATACAGAGTATGCACGTGTCGCTTGCAGGGGTCCGCAATCAAGTAGGCAAAAGTCTGTTGGTGGCTTGTGCTTGAAGGGTAACATAGGCCGTTATCATCCTGAGAAGAAGTGAAAAAAACCCAGTATTAGCGACAACATGGATACGCATGAGAGAATTCAAAAATTCTGAATGAAATGTATCATTTTGTTCCAACTGTAACAGTTAATTTCATGGCAAAATAGAACAAATACACCATAGTTTATTTAAGCAGCATTATGTCTCCATGAGGATCTTGACACTACAAAGTGCACAGTAGTTCTGTCTGCATAGTTCTAATAACCTTGAGGTAAATGTAATATTAATATAAAATGTAAAGTTAAATATGTAAGCATGTGTTTACACAACTAGAGCCTAAAATACAGTTGATTAAACATACAAGGGTCCAATCAAGTTTCCCTTGAAACAGAAGAATATTTAGGGGCTCTATGCTAATACATAAAGCTATTCTATCAGTAATTCTTTTTCACTTAACATTTGCTAATGCATCTGTTCCATTTCAAATATTTGCATTTAAGGAAAGCCCTCATAACAGTTCTTGTTAACAACTTTGAACTGTTATTGAAAACAGTTTTTGTGCCAGTCCTCAGAAAGGGTTTGCAGGGAATCTAGGCACCTAGCTCCAAAATCCGCATTCTGAAGAAACATTCAGCTGACAACCAACACCACAAGAACTGGGCTCTTCAATTTAACATCCTACGTCTGCCCATGTCAATAAAAGCTTCAGCATTGACAGGGCAGCACAGCTTGACAGATGCTTCATATCCAGGAGGGATCCAGAAACTAGATAGGGGGATTTTTGAAGGGTTGATTTTTTTTTACGTATTCAGTCTGGCAATGGAACATCTAAAAGATCAACAAAAATGTAGATGATACCTCCTTTCTTTTAAAACACATAACAGTTTCTTCCTGCTCCCCAACACCTCTAAACAATAGTTGAAGAGATGTAGGTTGTGTTCCCCTTTTTTGCCTAAGAGAAATTCCTATATTGCATATATTGTCCATTTTCTCCAGGAAAATTTTAAACTCCCAGACTACAGACTACTCCAGATTAGAGGCGCATCTCTCATATTCTTTTGTTGAAGCTGTCTTCCTTTGCATAAAATAATCCATCTTTTTTTGGACCAAGGAAAGATGAAAACTGTAACCTCCCTCAGTGGTTAAGGCAGTCAGCTTAGAAGGAAAAGGTCTGGGTTCCAATTTCTGCCCCAAGGACCATTTGTGAATTTTACCCAGTAGCTATTACTGGCACCCCATTTTCTCTCGTGTTATTTCAAAGAGGTTGAACCCCCTACTATATGTTCTAGTGTCTTCCTTTGAGGGATTATTGAAGACCGTAAATCTTAAATTAAGATAAGCACTACCATAAAAGCATTGTTTAAGACAGGTTGAGATTTGATAATGTTCATTCACAGCATTTTCCAATGGGAGTCAAATGCCACGAGCTAAAAATAGCATTCTATTTTTAAGCAACTCAGCACACAAGCTCTGTAGCTCCAATTTTAAGATGCCTAGCTCTCTTCAGGTGTTTTTTAGGGATACATGTGCAACAAACACTGGATTCTCAATTGTAAGGAGAGCAAGCTTTAAGATTTTACAGTATTCAGAATCACAATGCCTTTGGAGTTTGATCTAAAAATAACCCAAGCTCATGCACGAAACCAAACAAAAGCAAGAGAAGACCAACATCAAGATGTGATCGCTAGTTAAAACTTTTTTCCCTTTGCTAGTGAAGATCCCACTCCTGCAGTCCTTACAGAATCAACCAATGTCAGTTAAGGTTTTGACTGTGTAAAGGCAGTGTTAGCACACTAAAAATTTATTCAACTCAAGACCAAAAGCAAGTTAAGTTGTGATGATAAGGCATCTCAAGAAACTCCAGAAGATACCAAACCTGGTATCAGGAAAATAATAAATATAATCTAATTAAATGAAAAGGGTTCTTAAATTTATTTTAATTAGTATAAGAGGTCATCCAAACCCTAAAATACTTGAGCATAAAGGCTCTGGAATTTACACAGACTTACTCTGGTTTTTAAAGCAACAGGGTGCATGTACCTGAATTAAGAATCATACCAATTCCATCTGCAGTGTGGACTTCAGTTCAGACGTGCAGGGCATGTAATGATTGATTTACTGATGTTAGAGCAGGATTGTTTTGTTTTTTCTTTATAGAAACACAGATAATGAGCTGATGTACATATGTATAGCATAGTGCATAGCATAATACAGCAATAAAGATACTGCTGAACATCTCTCAAAAACGCATCATTTAATCAACGATTTTTTAAAAAATACTTTTTGAATAAACCATGTATTACAGTGATTTCTAACACTGCCATAGTTGGGGTTCAGGTAAAGAAAGTTCTAAAATACCAGTTAGCATCCAAATACTACAGCTGTAACAGCATTTCATTATATGCAGGTCTATAGAGTTCTGATACTAAACAGATCTACAGACATTTATAACTACACCTTGACACATTTACATCTCTAATAGCATGATTTTTTAGATATTGTTTCCAAAACAAGGGCTTCTTAACCACAGCTTAAAAGACAAATAAAAAGGAAGTGATGGTGTCAGGATGGTGTTACACAAAGCTCTTAATTCCTGATTCCGTTTGTACTTGTGCAAATATACAAATATATTTATTTGTCCATTTATTAATCCAGCTTGCAAAAACGTGTGTGCTTCTAACTTCTCAGCTACTCTTCAAATCACTTTTACCAGAATGGCTTTTTCTTATTTATATCAGGCTAAGAGGGTATTTCTTTCAGATACAAACCAAGAAAATATGGCTTAAAAATTGTCAGCTCAACACTAAGATTTTAATAGCACACTCTACAGTTATTTACCAAATGAACTCAGAAACTACATCTACTGCAGAAATGTAGTTATCTCCCTGAGAGGAACTTTTCATCACATGCACAAGACATCTGTGCTCCAGTAGGTGCCCTTCCTGTAATTTCCAAGTACAGTTTAAAGAATCATAGAATCATTTTGGTTGGAAAGGACCTTTAAGATCATCAAGTCCAACCATTAACCTAACACTACCAAGTCCACCACTAAACAATGTCCCTAAGCACCACATCTACTCATCTTTTAAATACCTCCAGGGATGGTGACTCCACCACTTCCCTGGGCAGCCTGTTCCAATGCTTGATAACCCTTTCCGTGAAGAAATTTTTCCTAATATCCAATCTAAACATCCCCTGGTGGAGAGAGTTTTGATCCACAGTGCCACAAATCAATCTAGACATACCCATTTAAGCCTTTCTCTATTCTGAAGAGAGAAAATTCTTCAGGATGTTCTTTAATGGAAACCAGAATTTCAGAATTCTCCTTCACCTCACAAATTTTCAGAATGTGCAGTAAAGCCCAATTTTCCTCCAAGGCTACAGTGAGGATAGCAGGCTCTGGATTTACACCGGATTTTCTTTGTCCGTCAACTTTTTTTGTATTCAAAAAGTTGCCAAAGTTTGTCTTTTTTTTCTTCTCTTTTCTTTAATATTGATGATATTTAATGTATGGCAAAGACAGTTAGGGGAGCTCTTAAATATCATGCATCTACCTAAACATAGAAATTTGCAAAGTTCACATCGATACATTTGGTTCAAAGATGGGGAGGAAACAGTAATAACAGAAGAACATCAAGTTTTCAGGGTTTTGCTTTTTAATTTTATTTTTATTGCCGTCTGCAGCCTAGTAGAAATCTTGATACACCCATAAAGTGCTTACTTTAAAAAACCTTTCAAAAGCCTTTTATGAATCACACATAGTACTTAAAAGATGATGACCCACAGATGAACAACTGGGCTATTGGCAACTTACAGGGAAGTTTGTGCAGTCTGAAATGACATCAGCTTTTTATTTTGAAAGTGGATACGTTATCTGACATTTAATTATTACATATTCTGGTTACTCGAGAAGAATTTGGGGTAGTTCATCCTACTGTAACAATGAAATGACAGATACGCTGAATCTAGTAAACATGCAACCAGTTCTAAAACTTATCTTGATGGTAAATGTATGATTTTGCAAGAGAAACAGATAGAAATGAGACTTGACAAGGGAGGGGAAAAGAGGTTAGCAGTCATCTCACCACCCTAACCTTTTTGTGTACAAAACTTCCTTGCAGTCTTTACAGAAACAGATGAAATACAAGTTCTTCAGAAAGCTCTAGCAACGTTTCTAAGAACAGAACTATACAAAGTCAAGAGTGGATTCTTAATCCTTACTGCTATCTCAAGTAGATCTAAAACCAGAATTACTCAGACTGAAAGATATGGTTTTTTTCATAAACTAGTTTCTGGATGACTATTATGGCTTCAAGTGTAATCCAGTAAACCTATTTTTAGTGAGCTACCAAATAAAACTTTAGTTGGTGGTTATTGATGAAGAGCTAGCAAAGACCGTAAGCAGGACAAGATCAGGGAAAGAGTTCATGAATAGAACATGACAGCAACTATGGAAAAATAACCCTTTAAAATGGAATATTATGCTGTCTTTGTGTAAATGTCAATTCATTATTTTCATATTATGCATATAACTTCCAGTAAAATCCTGTACCAAAAGATTATTAATACTTACATATGCAGACACTCTGAAGACTGTAGAAATAATACATATTTCATTTGTTTCAGGATTCTTTTGAACACTGAAAGACAGGGGAATAATATATACTTAGTACGTACAGTAACCACTGATTATTAGAATCCTTCATTTAATAAATACATTTTTAACATATCCACTGTGTTGTCGCTCAAATTTGATCAAGTTCAAATTAATACTTAAAATTCAACTCATGTCACATTGACCATGAAAAGCTGCATTGACCATTTTTAGATAATGTGGATATTATGACATTTCACTGAAAACTATTGAATATAGTTTTCTATATTGAATATAGTCTTCTGAGTTGGTTTCACTGTTTTCAGCTATTAAATCACAGCAACATTACCCAGGCCTAAATGACTCCAATATAAAGTTTGCATTTTGACAGCTATGAAAAGTTATTCAGCTAAACATTTTGTAAAAATCTTTTCACATATTCTTTGAGAAAAAAAAAAACGAGAAGTGAACTGCATCTTAATACAGACTACAAGAAGCAGCGTCAGTACTGGTAAAGAAGTGCACAGTTTAGCTCATTTTTAATTAATATATAATGTAGCATAGGTTCATTTTTCCTCCTTTGGAATGTTGTATGTATAGACAGCTATGCAACTTAGGATGGTATTAGTTCTGAATTTTTATATTTCTAGACTGTGTTTGTTGTGAAGACTGCCATTTCTTTCATCACAATTACTAATAACACTAAGATATTATTGCAAAGCATCCAGGCATCTCAACATATTTTGAATTTAAGTATTTTTAAATGTGTCATTTTTCCTCATGTCTGCTTAAGTGATGCTTACATTTCTTCATAGATTAGATCATGTAACTTCTATTAATTTACCTAATTTCACAGATTCCTGTTTACATTAACTCACTGGGGAGCAGTTAAGCCTTATAAATTCCATACTTATACAGTTCCAAGAAATGCATAGCTCAAAACCTGCCTTGTCACAAACAGGTTCAGTCCCCACGAAAGGTCCCAATATAGCCAAGTTGCTAGAGGATGTGTGTTAAACACAGCCCAGTTGTACACGGCACCACCTCCAAGCTGTCTGTGACCGCAGTCCCCTGTTACCATTGCTTTCGCAAAGCTTCTTTTTATAAGACAAACAAACCCTAAATCAGCCAACATCATCTTTGTTGATTCAATCTCTCCAACCAATAAAATAAATTGACTCTCTGATTCACTGATTTCATCTGTAGAGTAATGACACAGTCATGTATGAATTAAAGCTATACTGTGAAGTTGATCTTTCCTGTGGTGAGTCAGTAACGAGGCTTTCTCAGAATTTTTTGTTGCAGCTGACATGTTGATATACTCAACAGTGGATTAAGAGGGCATTGCTGACACTGGTACTGGTCCCAGTTGTCTGCCTTACCACCCCTCTAGAGATTACTGCCTTCCCAGCAGGGACAGCTCAACTGGTTCATGACTCAGCTTCCAAACCACTGCAGTTTACAGACCAGCATATTAAGATAAACTAACATGGATGTCAGTTTATGCTAACGTACCGGGCTGTAAACTGCAGCAGTTCAGAAAATGTTTAACCATCTCTGCTGAAAGAGTGACAACTTTCAGAACAAGGTATAGACAGTTAGTGGGATCGGCACTTTCTGCCATATGTCAACACCCCAAAAGCTACAGTTGTATTTAAGTTACTCTGGCGTCATATTCTTGTGTCTGAAAACAACTGCTTTCAATTTCTGGTTTCTTAATTTTTATGGTATCTATATCGAGGATACCGAAGTAAGGGGTGACAGAGAATAAAGCTTCCTATTTATTCTACTGCCTTGAGAAATTTTCCCATTGCGTTAGCTTCCTGTAAGTAATTTTTCAGACCGAGTGTTTATTTCTAGTACTTTGGTTAATTTTTAAGGCAAAATAATATATCTGCCAAGATCAGATGGGATTCTTCCCTTGCTAACTTGAAAGAAACCAGGAGGTTGCCTTTGACAAGCTCGTTCACTCTATTTCTTTTTTTTTTCCTAAAAGGCTTTAGAAAAAACTACCTTGTCTTCTGGAAGAGGATAGTATTTCCTTAAAAATATTCTTAATACCCTCCTTTGTTCTTTCAAATTGTTAGCTTCTAAACTATTCATTGAATATAGTAGTTCTTTCAACAGTTTAATGTGCATCTATTCTCTTTTTATGAAGAGCAAACTTCCTCATCATCTCTCAATTCATTTTGGGTTCTATCTATACCCTGACTTTACTGGCAATATTTTATTAGGCTTTCCAAACATTAAAAGAACAACTCGATGCTTTCACATAAATTAATTTATTATGGGGGAAAGGGCATGGAGGTGGCACAGAAGGAAGAAGAGAACAATGACTACAAGATACTACAGCAGCTGTCACCATGGAGAGACACTGTCAGGAAAATTGGGAGTTAAGTAGACAAGATAACATTTATTAGATTCATAGGTTATATTTTAACTAACATGTTTTTGTCATGTAAATGTATTCTTTAACTAAACCAAAAATACTACAACAAGCATTTTGAAATTATTTAGGTTACACGGGATGACACTTAACACTAAAATTTTGGATAGATTCAACTGGTCACAGACTAATTACTGCTGGATTAGTAACAGACAACAAGTTGTGCAGGAATTAATTAAGAAGTAATTATTACTCTTTTTACAAAGGAGAAAATGTCTGCCATTTAATAGTTGTATTTGGAATTCCCTAGCTGTGCTTGTAAAATATCTAGAGCGGTTGATTTCAAAAGATTATTGCATTCTGTCATAATAAAGCAATATACATGGAAATGCTTTAATAAAATGAAATCTCAACCCTTTTGGCACTATTTTGAACATTAGTGCCTTAGAGTTAGAATTCAGGAAGGGCCAGAAGAAAGGCTGTAAGAAAGAGAAGTGGGAAAAAGCTCGTATAGATTTGCCACTCCCAGCACTAGAGACTTCTGTGGAACTCTTCACGACGAGGCTCTTGTCCGTAAGAAAAACTGTTACAGGACCAAACAGTGGTGGTTTACACCTCTATAAGCATGTCATGGTCAGACCAAGTTCATCTGTGGAGGCCAATTTTTCAATGCACATCAGCTAGCAGCTAATAATTATTGTACTATCCATTTGTTTTCACCAAGCCTTCTGAGCCCTCAAGACAAAAATCAAAGCTTAAGAAGAGTACAGTTTACAGAATCTTTTAATACCACAAAAAGTTTTTAATATCACTTTACAAAGAGTAGAAAGTATCCAATGTGACTACGATCCAAGATGAAAAGAAACCAGACGGAGGATAGCAGTCTAGAAAATTTAAAGAATAGTGGGTTTTCAGCAGGAATTTGAAGGTGAACTGTTTGGTAAACAGAATTTAAGAGACCACTAGTGTCATTAGCAATTGTTTACTGAAAATAAGAGGCCATAAGAAAGTAATTTTAACTGCTTTATTTTCTGTTGTAATTTCTGTAAAACTGAAGTAACACAGTGCACAGCATGGACTAGAAATAAGAACTTAAGTCAAGACTGTGGCATGAGTGTCCCTCTTCAGAGCTGCATTGCTTATCCTTCCACTGGCGCTTTGTCTCTCTTAAGAAGGTGGTAACAACACAGCAACATCATTTTGGATAAACTGGGGGCAGGGGAAAATGAGACAAAGCAGGAGACAACCGTGATTGTGAAGGAGGAGAGAAAGTCTGAAATGTCAAGATCAAAAGCTTTTCTCATGGGTCCGACAGAGAACTTAATATCAAAGGAGCAAGATAAAAGATTTAGTTAAATTGTTTCTTTTTCAACTGCTAGTCAGTGTTAAGACCAGCTCCACCGGCTGTGAGAAACCAGCAGACATTTATAGGCATGGAAGTGGAGAGACACATAGTAGATAAATATTGAAGAACAGTTACGTCACATGAACTGAGTATATGTACTTGAAAACTTTGGAGGATAGAGAGCAAGCTGTCAACTGGGGAAAAAAAAAACAACCACCAAAAAAACCAGAGGAATGGACCTTGAAAGGTTTTCTCCTGATATTGTACAAAGGAAAGAAATAGCACCCAAGAGAAAAAGCACAGAAATTGGCCCTTTATATAGAGCAAATAGGGAACAGGTTGAAGGTATAGAAAAAGCAAACCTTGAAAGCAGGATTATTTTTTTTTTTTTTAAGTGAGAACTACTTGACATCCTCATTGGCTTTTACAGCAGGAAAAGGAAAGAGAAGGGGGAAAGGTTTAAGGACATATGAAGGTTAAAAAGAAGGAGCGGTTTAGAACAAAACTTGAACCTGTTTGGGAGAAAACAACAGCAAAGGGAAGCAAGAAAGCAAAGGAACTGATTGAATTTGTGCTTTGTCCTACGTCAATTCAACACCACAAGAGCAGAAACAGCTGTCGTCAATGTAGAGTCAACTAAGGCCAAGGATTAGAGTAACAAACAGCTTGTTTCAAGTGCAGAGTGAACGATTTAAAAGAAAAGGGAGGGTAGAGGTGAAGCACTGATGGATCCTTTTATGTCATATTCTGCATTTTTGAAGAACCTACTTGGCTGATGTCTATGTATGATATGAAAATATCAAAACTAATCACACTAATAAGAAAGCTTTGGTAACTAATCACAATATTCCTATTAATAAATGCAGCAATCCAAGTTCATTATTTCTAAAATATCTTCTTGGGATATTGATAATGCTCAATTCCTCTGTTTCAG
The DNA here is from genome assembly GCF_013368605.1 of Nyctibius grandis. NCBI lineage: Eukaryota > Metazoa > Chordata > Aves > Nyctibiiformes > Nyctibiidae > Nyctibius > Nyctibius grandis. Next base: position 111,964,103 of record NC_090659.1, read on the forward strand.
TGGTTTTTCTAGAAGTATCAGGTGTTCTGCTGCTACTTAAATCATTTATTTTAGATGACCCTGGGAAACAGCATATGACTAAATCAACTTACACCCTGAAAAGCACTGACCTCTGAAAGCTGCTTAGAAGTTAACAACATTTTGTAAGCTTCTTTAGTTAAGTATTACAAAAAATTGTTTTAAAAAGCCAAATATTTTGTTTTAAATATTTTGTTTGGATACAACAAGCTATACACATGTGCTACAGAACTAAAGAAATATTCAGGTGATTAAGAATCACTGGGTCTAGTCCTTTCACTGTATCTTTGTTCAGACATATACATTTTACTCTTAAGTTTATCCAAAGACATTTTAAGAACAGACTTGAAGATGAATACATCTTACACTATTTTTTTCCTAATATGCTTGTGTATAATCTTGAAATAAGAAATGAAATAACAATTGATCATCACTCAATTCCAAACATAGCTGAGAAGGAAGAAAAATACCAATTCCTACTTTAAGCAGTTTGAAGCCTTTGTAGTGTACATTCCAGTGTATGTATCCACATTATCAGAGTTCTTGTACTGTCTCACATTTCAGAGGTCTGCAATTGTTTTCCATTGCTCAGGTTAATATTGTTCTTTATACTATCCCACAAATAGTTATTATGAGTGGCGAAGTATAATACAATACAAAATTTTAGTAATATCATTGATGATCTTCATATTTCCATTAGCTTAACTATGAATGAGTGTTTGCATAACCAATACCTACGTTCCATTTCCCTCTAGCCAGGAAATAAGAAATTTTGTCAATCAATCAGAGAAGTCAGCGTATGGATATATCAAAACAGGGCAAAAAAGTGCCTGTTTTTTTCTGACTTGGAACCTCTGATCAATCATGTCTAATCTCAAGAAAAAAAATATATAAAATTACAAACAATTCCATAGACCAGACCTGGCAAAAAATGTGTGTTAGTCTACTGTGTCATGTTAGCAGACAGATTCTACCACCCTTAGCTTTACGCTGCAAGAAGTGTATTTGTGGAATTAAGAATGCCAAAATCCAACTGTATTTTTTAAAAAAAAATTACATATACAGAACTAAAAATTTCAAAGTGTTTCAGTTTTTAAATCCTAAGCCAAAAGCAGCTTGAAAGTAGTCCAAGACTATACATCCAAGACTTAAGTGTTGATATTTTATCAATGACAGTGGGAACATATTCTGGTTCCAGTGTCATGCCATACTTTCAGTAGATGATTACAGAAACAAAAATCTTTAAAAAAATGGGAGTGTATTATAGAACATTAATGTCCATATATGTAATATAAATAAAGCTTTTATGTGGGACAGATGCCATTAAAATTGCATATATTTTGCCATTGAACTACTACCATTGTTACATGGTATTTTGATAACTGAACACAAATAAGCTCACAGGTTGATTAAATAACAGCCCCATTTTTGAAGCTGTGACGCACAATGAATTCAACACAAAGTATCTATGCACAGCACATGCAATTGTATAAAACAGAAAACACTTACCTCACCAAGTCTTTATATAAAGCCTTTGTAGTTTCTAAGTATGGGCCAACTACATCTTCAAACTGGCAAAGAGTTCCTCCAATGCAAAGATGCTTAAAAAGACAGAACAGAAACTCCTTGCGATCCAACTGACTGAATAAATCATAATGATCTGAATCTTCCAGAAGCAAGACCTTGTGGAACAAGAAAATAACAAAGAAGGCGAATAGACAAAAATTTCTTATCTGAGATTAAGTTTATAAACAATGCAACTACTTTGCTCTATGTCACACAGAGTTTACGACCATATAAAATATACGAACTAGGGATGGAAATAAATAAGTACTGCTCTCTAAATCCTTCTTCCAATGACACAATTGTGTTCAAAATTTATGGATACAATATAAAGCAGAATCACTGTCAGATTTGTGTCCACAAGACATAAGGGAAGATTTTTCAAGAGTCTTGTTATTGACTGGTTAATTGCCCATCATGCTAATGAAATAATCAATAGTCTGAAAATAATCTAGCTATATTTGGTATGTCAATCGCTGCCAATTAGTTTGTCTTTGGTAACTTTGCCTACATTTGCTTTTCTACTCTAAGTTTACACAGTTATCTCACATTTGTAAAGGAATCCCAAGGATCTCCCAGAGGAGATCACTCAAACTCACACCATTCTTTACTGCAGACTCCAGTGATCCTTTACCTATAGCGTGGATAAACCAAACATGCTATCCAGCTGCCTCCATGTGTCTCACCTGCCTTTTGCTGCAATATTATGTGAACACAGAGGACTTGCTAGGTTAGTCCCAACACTGCACACTGTAAGGGTGGACAGGAATTGTAACTCAGTATGGTTAGAAGATGTTTGAGTCACATCAGCCAAACTGCAGATGCCAACCTAGGCAAACTGGGCAAAGCTAGACATGAGCTTACAGCTCTCTGGCCCTCTTTATAACATCACTACTCTTTATAACATCACTACACAACCTGCATAAAAAACACTCTGGGAAGCAACTGTTGTTGATGGCTACCTCATACATATCCGAATCCCCTGCTTGGGAGAAGCAAGAAAAGACGAGGAAGGTAGGAAAGAAACATGGAGTTTTGCAGTGGAGGGCTGCCCTCTGAGACAAGGAGACAGACGGTTTGCTGCCTCCTACAGGCTACTGTCCTGGGGCGCCAGCTCACGTATTCTGAAGCTTTGATGTCATTCCTGGAAGATTTTGACTCTTAATTCTTTCCGCCATTTTATGTCTTACGAGTAGGAATCACGGTCATTTCAAACAAATGCGAATCCTTCAACTTGCAAATGCAGACACACACATCCCTTCCAAGGGAAGGAAAATGGAAAGAGACTGAAACTCCAGTGATTTCTTATTTTAAATGTTGTCTCTAACTTTCCTACATCCAATATACTTAATATTCAGAAAACATTTCACACGTATCCAACTTATAAATAAATACCTAGTATTTTGAACTGCTAGGCTACAAACCACATCTGAAATTCAAACATGAGCTCGAGTTCTCTCCTTTTCCCAGAACTTTACAAGACAGACCAGTATTTCAGGCCACATCCTGTAACCAGTGTCACTGGTTCAAATACGTTGCCTTCAAAGGATTTGCCAAGTGCAAATGAGTGCAACTCTATAATTATTGAGTACTTATGATGATTACATATACAAGGAAGAGCAACATCCAGTTCTCTCACAGTACGCTTTGCTAATGCTAAACAAACATAAGTAAAAAAAACGTTTTTGCTTATGAAGTCAAAAGAAGCACTTACAGTGAAGACATATGTTGATTAAGAAGGTGCCACTGTTTGTTAGATTGTTTTTCAGAATAATCTACTCTCTAACACCTCCACTGGAGTATAACAAACAGTTTTTACCTTGCAGGCCTGTTCAGGAGTTATATTTAGTCCCTTTCCGTTGTTACACTGAAAAATCATTTCCCTTTTCATAGTTTCCTGTCCTTTGTTCCAGTGAAAATATATGAAGATGCCTTTCCTTAAATGCCTTCACAGATGATATGGTCAGCATTCCTGGCCAGGAATGCTTCAGGATGTAGGTACATTGAATTTCATCAACTACCTGGAAGGTTGGGTGAACCCACAGCTCTGGGTATCATGGGACCTTCCCATTAGCACCACTTGTTTTTCCCTCGCAGGCAAATGAGTAGCTGCATTTCCCCCACACACAACCCAAGCACTGACTACTTGAGACAAAGGTGGGTATAAGAAGGTTTTACCTTTTTCTCCACCTAAAAAGGAAAGAGGGCCCACCTGGAAAACAGCCACTGCTTTCACACATTCAGGCACTGCAGTGCCTCAGTCTTTTCTATCACATGGCTGTCAATGCCCGTTTTTACCATGGAAAGTATGTTTTGTCAGAAAAAAAGAATACTGAAAAATGTGTCCTTACAGTACGTAATAGAGTATGAAAAAATTATAAGAACTTATTCGTTGCTATACTAACCTTCCTTAATTCATCGGAGATGACAATATCATCGTAATAGTCATCATAACATTTCACAATATCTCCAGTATCTCTAACAACTCCTTCAGAGTACAGCCGATCAAAAAATGACATGGAAATCTGCGTACAGGGCACCACTGTAGCTTCAATTTTTGTCACTTTGGAACCTGGAACATATAGAAAGTCTTCACTGCAAATCTCTTGCAATAAATAAAATAGCAGAATTTCCATGTACTAAGGGTTTTACAGTAATTCGCAATTCGATACAGTGCAGAAATAATCAACTTCTCTAAACAGTTCTGTGTGGCATATTCTTTAAAAAAATACAGATCACATAAGTATGACTCAATCACACAGTCCCTCAAAAACCAAAGAAAGCTAAGAAAGAAACAAGTGTAAAAAAAACCATTAAATTCATCTGAACGCTCCCTTCCGTCTCCTGTGCCTGCTCCCCCTGTTGGCAATACTATCAGTCGAAACAAGTAACAGATGAAACACCGTGTGAACTCAACATCACCTTAGATCACACCCTTAGAAAATCATATTTTACAGCTTAAGCCTTAAAGAATCTGAGGACAAATACCAAATTTGGCATGACGAAGTACGAAAGTCAATAGCTGCTAACAGCTCCCCACAAAGTAAAAAAACCAAAATGAACACAACCCTGACAAATGTGTCCCTCCAAGTGCAAGGTCCTCCATGTGGGTCAGGGCAATCCCAAGCACAAATACAGGCTGGGTGGAGAATGAATTGAGAGTAGCCCTGAGGTGAAGGACTGGGGGGTGATGGTTGATGAAGAAGCTCAACATGAGCCAGCAATGTGCGCTTGCAGCCCAGAAGGCCAGTCGTATCCTGGGCTGCATCAAAAGCAGCGTGGCTAGCAGGTCGAGGGAGGTGATTCTGCCCCTCTACTCCACTCTTGTGAGACCCCACCTGGAGTACTGCGTCCAGCTCTGGGGCCCCCAACATAAGAAAGGGCATGGAGCAGTTGGAACAAGTCCAGAGGAGGGCCACAAAGATGATCAGAGGGCTGGAGCACCTCTCCTATGAAGACAGGCTGAGAGAGTTGGGTTTGTTCAGCCTGGAGAAGAGAAGGCTCTGGGGAGACCTTCTAGCGGCCTTTCAGTACCTGAAGGGTCCTACAGGAAAGCTGGAGAGGGACTTTTTACAAGGTCAAGTAGTGATAGGACGAGGGGGAACGGTTTTAAACTGAAAGAGGGTAGATTTAGATTAGATACGAGGAAGAAATTCTTGACTGTGAGGGTGAGACACTGGAACAGGTTGCCCAGAGAAGCTGTGGATGCCCCCTCCCTGGCCGTGTTTAAGGCCAGATTGGATGAGGCTTTGAGCAACCTGGTCTAGTGGAAAGGTGTCCCTGCCCATGGCAGGGGGGTTGGAACTAGATGATCTTTAAGGTCCCTTCCAACCCAAACCGTTCTATGATTCTATGAAATTTTTGGTTTGTTAAGTACTATATCTGAACTTTTTGAAAAGTTATTTTGTAGCTACTGTAAGCTTTACTAACCAGCTATTTCAGAAGATTAAAAAGGTACTATCAGCACTTCCTGTATGAATCAGGAGTATTATCTCTGTAATCATTAAGTGCAGAGTACATTTTTCTGTAATTTTTCTGTTTTCTGTGCTTGCAAATCATCCAAGGCTTGATCCTATTGCTCATAGACATCTAGTGCCATTTGAGATGCCCTACAGTATTTTCCTTAACAAGGTATCAGTCCATAAGGGCACATATCTTCTCTATATACAGTGTTACATCTACAAATCTGTATGCGTGGTGTTGGATGACTTATGGCATCTCAAGTAGCATTAGACTCCATGTTTAAGAAGCTTTGGACTCAGTCCAGTTCCATCTGCTCTTTACAGTCCAAGTGTTCAGGCCAAATGTTAGAACATACTCTCTACCCATCTCCAAGTCCCCCTGAACAGCCTTCAAAGTGCTTCTGAAGAGGAGAGGGGAGGAGAGCAAGAGTGAGCATGCAACACAAGGGCAATGTGTCTCAGCAGAGATAATATTGACAGCATTCCAGCTTTTCATGAGTTTACTCTTTATCTTTTCTCCTCTGTAGGTTCCCTTGATGGGAGATTGGTCAACAACATCACAATATCAAAAGGCTTTTGACTGTACAATTAAAGATGAAATTAAGTGGTGTCCTGACAAACTGACCTAAAGGATCACTAAAGACTGGTATTTAGGAAATGTCCAAATTTCACTCTAGATGACAGTATTTCAGGAACAGAAACATGCCAAAAAGGGATGTACGAACCATGATGCTTCCAAAAGCACCTGTCATTTCATTCTGATCCTAATCTTTGCAAGCATAATATAACCTAAGATTTCTCTTGCCCCCAAACTTCCAAAAAGTCCTTGAGATTTCTCCCATATATTATTACATAGAGGTTAAGTAGGACCGGAATTTTGGTATCTAAACCCAGGTCAACTGTACCACCTATCCAATCAACACTAAGAAAAAAATTAAAGTGAAGTTACAAGTTGATGGCTTGAAAAATGTATCTACTTAAGATAAAAATGCTGGCATGAAATTTTTGAATTATTTTATTGGGCCAATGGGATCTAAAGAAAATTTGCTATAGAGAAAAGCTTGGCATTTAGTTGCTTGGCTTCACATCTACAGATATGGTTACGAAAAAGGGTACCTTTTATTAAAGAAAAAAGGTTTAGGACATTCTCCTCCCTGTCCACACAGTGAGTACCAAAAAATAATCAAATTATGTAACCAAAATCAAAAGTCAGAAAAAACATGACTTACATCCTCCCAACCTAAAAAAAAGAAACCAAACTGATTTTATGTATTTATTTATGCTTCCTCCCACCCCCTACCTCCAGACTCCTCTAATTCTCCAGCTTCCTTTCACAGAGATAGAATTTTTATTTTATAAGAGATTTAATAAGAGCTAAATCAGCCTCTAATATAGACGTGAATATTGTAAAGACCTATGAATCAAGAACAAAGTCAAGACTAATAAAAATCAGATGTTAAATGACTTGAGAAAAAAGAGACATCTTACATTTTCCTAGTTATTGAGCTCAAAGTATAAGAAATTGAGCTACTTATAGGCCTTCAAATTGTTAGGATTTTATTGGGGGAGGGGGAAGAAAGGAAACACAATTCTGCTCTGAAACAAGATTTCATTAAAACTCTCAGCAGGAAAAAAAAATCACGAGTTTTGTAATCTATTCAGTAGTTCAGAAAACCAAACTATAAATGGAAAAGTTTAAATATACTGGAAGCTCATATTCTCCATTTGAGAGGTGAATTAAAATTTAAGGTTCAGAATTTCCTGGAAAAGAGTGACCACTTTTACTAACTCTGTAGAAGTGAGCAATAAAACAGGAAGAAGAAATGCCTTGACAACTCTGCAAGTAGAAAACAAAGAGCTGAGAAGTGCTGAAGCAGATTAAGCTGCTTATAACAGCTAGCTCTGGAATATCTATAAAGTGCTGCCAATATCCTTTTAAATGAACACGTTGCATATCTAGTATGGGGCAGATAAAGCCCAGATCAGGGATATTTAGAATTCCTCCAAAGTTTAGGAAAGATTTTTACCTTAGGGAAACCTCTTACAACTTACTATTTACAAAAGAGTTTATATAGAACACACATAATGCAAGTTCAGTGCTCTGTACTAAGAAGATGGTATTTCAAAAGTAAAAGGTGCAGGTTGATGATTTATAGGTTCAAATGACATCTAAAATTTTTGCAAATGATAACCTGTAACAGTAGTCTAAAAAAATGCTGATTTAAGATTACCTTCCAGATCTTAAAACCCCATTCCAAAGACAGCAATTGTTAGAGCTTCAAGTACATACAGCAACTTAAGAATCTTTCTTAGGCAAATACTAGATTTTTATTTACAAAAAAAAAGACAGTAACCCTATCCCTTTGAAGATAACTTTTCAAGTGTTAATTGAGCTTGAGCAGGTACAGTCCTGCCTCCTCAAGACTGCTGACAGGTGCAAGGCCAGTAATGTGTCCAAGGAAAAAAGACTATTTATTTTTCATTGCAGCAATTTAAAAATACAAGACTCAAGACATAAGTTGGCATGCATCAAATTTGTTCCTTTTGCTGCTTCTAGTTTAGAAATACGAGAGTAAGAGATGAAGAGGGGGCTTAAAGCACATGACAGAACCATCAAGTACTCTGCCATGCAGCCAGGAAGAGGGGAAAAAACATCCTTACTACAACAGCCAAAAAAGTGTGGTGTGAGAATAGGCAATTAAGTATCTGTCTGATCAAATGAAGTAGACAAGAGAATATGCTTGTGTATTGTTTACCTAAAATGTTATATTTCAAGTACCGTTAAAGCTGGAGTCCTTGAGACAATGTACCATTGTGGGATTCTATGGGGAATCCCAACATGTGGGGGAGCTGAGAGGTACATGTTGCATTCCTTGGGGACCCCATGTTTTATGCCACCTTTTGATCTAAGAGATGGAGGCTGAGGATATTACAGTCTGATAATATTAAGGTGAGGATGAAAAGCAGTCAAGAGAAGAAAAAAAAGCGATCAGACACAGGAAAACAAAAAAGTAATAAAGAACTTTTAGAAACAGATTTTAGGAAAAGGAGATAGACAAGAAACAGAGAGGAGGTAGAGATAAATATGAAAGTAAAACCACTCCCACTGAATTGCAAAGAAAAATAAATTCTTAGTGAGAAGGTAAAAAGGGACCACAGCCTGGAAAAAGACAAAATTATTATGAAAACAAACTCTAAAGTAATATTATATTGATGTTTTATATAATGCTGACATCTTTCTGTGGGTCCATAAATACTTTCTGCCCAAGCTCATGACAGGGAGGAGAAGGGAGGTCTTTAAGAACCCATCTAAACCTCACTTATATTATGCATTCAAAATATCTCCCCTCTGTAAAAATCCCCTAACATTTCTGTTTGCAAGAGAACAGAGTATTTGAATCAACCTAGATTATGTAGTTTTCTTCAGATTTTCTACAAAGCAAATTAAGCCCATTTCCAGTATTTTCTTTCAAGAACAGGAACTTGTTTTTGAAAGACTTACTCCACAGTGACAAGTAAATGATATATCTGGATTAATATATTGGCATGTCTGAAGAAGAAAGTACTAGAAGATGATTTTTTACCTCCTCCCACTCAAAGCTAATTCTTACTATATTTTCAAAAAATGCACATGAAGACTAAGTATAGAAAAATGTGCCAACATTCCTCACCAAAAATAGGCAAAGAATGGGAAGATGAAATTTTAAGAGCAAATGGGGTATACCAGCTGTTCAGGATTTAGAAAGGGAACCCTTCCAGTCCTCAGTACAAAATGCATTGCTTCTGTGCTGAGGAAGATTGAGCAGAATCAGGAGTTAAGCTGGGATACTTGGCAAGTGACCCTCCGCTCTTAACACAAGGTATGTAACATACTGACCTTCACTACAGGGACTGGCAACTCACAGGCTAAACAGATAGCCTAAAAAAATTCTTGCCTAAAGCAGGAAAAGGTTTACCCCCTGTTTGAAATATATTTGTTTTCTTGTTGCTTGCCAGAGTGAAAAAGAGGTACCTGAAGGGGAACTTGAGATATTTTTTACATCTTATGTATTTCAATTGTTTTAACAGCCAGATACAGTGTTTAGAAAATGGATTTTGCTGACAAAAAGGTGGCAATGTCTAGTGTCATTGTATATAGTGGGGAAAAACCTATGCCAATTCCAGAGAGTTGAAATGGAAAAGTTAGAAAATTCCCAAAGCTCCATTAAATATTTACACACACTAAAATATTTGCAGACAAACCAAAAGAATGGAGGACTTCCCACTACTCCCTTTGAAAATATTCCTATTAAGGAAAATCAGTTTCGTGATATCAGAGTTCACATTATGCATAAAATCCCATTACATCATCGCATACAATTTCCATGAAATTTTGTGTGTTATTTACATAATCAAAAATACCATTTCAAAGTGGTGCCATAAAATCATGTGCTATTTGCTTTTGGTCTTTCTCCTTGAGTGCCTCATCTCCATCTACATACATAATCAAGTGTTACAAGCAGTTAATGATATTGTAACAGACTAGAAGTCAACCTTATGCCGTGATTGCAACTAGGGCAACCTATCACATGGCTCTCTTTCCGCGCCTACATCACTTTTGTTGTGCAGATGGCATATTTACACAAGCTTGGGGCTGTGCTCTATCTAATCTTCTGCTCTCTCAACTCTAATTTGTAACAAAGCAATAATCTCAGATCTGTCCTAAGTTAAGGTGGTTGCATCTATAGGAGAGTGTCTTTCTCCAAATATTATCTGAATAAGGTAGTACTATAATTCCACAATTAATGCAGTTGATTATGTCTGGACAAATGATCAGGTGAACTGGATGTCATAGACCATTAAATAACACTTCTAGTCACTTGGTTTATCGATTGATGCAGGGATCAAGGAAAAAGAAGTGTAAAATTTGACAATTTAATAACAAACTAGGTAAGAATCTTTTCTTATTATTTAGTAAAAGAAGTCATTCTTTAAGCTATTTCAACCAGGTGAAGATACATATATATGAACTATCATTATTACAAAATGGTAAATTAGAGGAAAATAGTTACAACACAGACTTTTTTATTTAAGATTAATTTATTCTAAATTTACCCAATGTAGTCCATTGTCCTGAAGCTGAGAGCAACTTTAAAGTGGACTTCACATTTTCATCATTAAAAAATGCCTATAATATTCAAATAAGAGAATACAAGTTAATAAAATAATCATTTATAGTGCCTTGGATATTTTCAAAGCAAATTATAAGGATCAAATTAGTAAGTAGATTCTGTATGATCTTTCAGTTTGGATACTAAATATCACACCACCAAATGTGTGTTTTTGTAACTTTATGTAGCCAGTGTCTTTTATATGTTCACGATATCTTCATGTACATATTTATATATGCAGTATTAAGGTTTTACAGTAAAGCACCTTTAGGCCAAGAACCCAGAAAAAGGTTGAATGAAATCCTTGGAGGTACAGAAAATGGAAGAAGAGATGAAACAATTCTATCTCTGCATGCAATTTTGTTGAAGTCAAAAATGAAATGCTAGGTATGATTGTAAAAGTTACAGTTTGTAAATAAATTTGAAGCTTGGAGAAGTGTAGAGACACACAAAAAGTATTAGATACAGAAGAAATCCATAAGTTATTGAAGGGATGGAGATGATGTTCCACAGTTAGATTTTAAGTATTCAATCATATTGATTTATAAATTAAAAAAGGATTACATGCATAGTAATGTTGGTAGCTGACAAATTTAAGTGAGAAGCCAATTAGAAAACCCACGCTTATGTATATGCATACAAGTGAATAATCACTGAAGAAGCTGCTACGAAAATGATGGATTTTTCAGTTCCTGCATCACCAAATCTCTTTACCACCTCTTTGGGATGCAGAGAGATCAGGCTATATAATGTAATGGTCCCTTTGTTCTCAAGTAATGCACAGCTACTCGGAGTTCATCATTTCATACTGATATTTTTACATTTTTAATTCAAAAGAGACAAGCATTGAGAAGGTAAATGTGTATTTTGTAAACTTCAATCATTTGAAATGTTTATCAGTGGGAGATGAAATACTGGCCTATTTCTGTCTGAGTTTCTTTAAAATGCAAAGAGGCTGAATTCTTTATCCAGGATAACAATATAAAGTAGACATACAACAAGTCAAAGAGTTGTTTTTAAAACAACAGATGTAAAAACCACACTGCTTTTAAAACCACAGTTGATTACTTTTTCTGTCTGCAAATAGATGAACAGATTTCACTTTGCAGACAACAAAAGTGGAGGACACAAAATCAGCAAGAGACTTGAGTCTCAAAAAGCTGAAAGCCCAAAATTCCAGTATAAAGCAAGGGTATCCAATAAATTTTCACATCTTGCATTTTCAGACATATGGTGCATATGCATGTCTAATCGCACAGTGTATTTACTGTGACAAAGCAGTAATAGCTGTGAGCAAGGGTACCAACTGTATGTACACTGTTTAAAGACTTCCCCTGGGTGGACTCCCCAACATTAAATGCAGTGGCCAAGATCAGCATCGAGTTCAGATTCCCATTCTTGGGAATCTTGAATGACTAAATTGTTCCCTCTTAAAACAGAGTAACATTAGTGCAGACTAAAATATTTTTACTGGACAATACAGTTAAGCCACAAAGACTTGAGCACCACACCTAAATCACCTACTTTCAAGAAGACAGTGAGCAGGCGAATAGCATGTTAACACTGTACAATGTTTGCCATTGTGCAGTTTTCCAATAGCTATAACTTCGTTGAAAAAGTCAACATAAAATATAAAGGACTTAGAAGTACCATAACAAATTCATCCTTCTGATAGGGCTTAAACTGCTGGTCAAAACTGAACGCTTGTGCTGTGATCCTGCCTTGCATGGACCTGAAATGGGAAAATGAGAGGAAATATTCTGCAGACATACTAAGTACTTTGCAAATTTGCCCAGGTACACTACATAAAGTCATATTCTGGCCAATAATTACACTTTTTTTTTCTTTTTCTGTTTCATTCTCACTTATAACCGCCTCCCGCCCCTCCAAGGAGCGGTGGGGGAAGCACAAACGCCGCTCAAGCAGCATCAGAGCAACGCTGCGAAGGTGAAACAGGCCTTGGCTAATTCTGGAAGACAAGGACAAACGCCTCGCACCTCAGCACAAGCGTTTTACGTGCCTGAAAAATACTGAGGAGACTTCCAATAAAGGGGGGGGAGGAGAGACAAGGACCCGCCGCCGCTTCAGAGCGGGAGCCTTGAGGGCGCGGTGACAGCCCCAGCCCTCAGCACCGCCCGCCCTTTCCCCTCCCTCCCACCGGCCTCCCACCGGCCTCCCACCGCTCCCCGCCGCCCCCAGCGAGGCGCCTCTCGCAGCGGGCTTTGCCCCCTCCCACCATTTGAGGAGCCGCTCCCCGATGTCGCTATCCTCCAGGAAGGGGAAAACTTTCTGGGGCAGGGAGCGGAAAACGAAGCCCGCCGCGCCGCGCCGATCCCCGGCCGACATCTTCCCGCGCCGGCGGCGGCGGCTCGGCGGTTGCCGTGGAAGCGGCGGGGCGCGGCCCCGCTCACCAGCTTTCCACCGCCCGAGGGGACTGCGCTCCCAGGGCCCCCACGAGGGCCGAGAGACCGTCCCCCTTCTGAAAGGAATTGATTTTTACTTATAAAACCCCCTATTGAAACGTCAGCCTTCTCCGCCGTCCCCTCTGCTCCTGTCTGTGCACCGGGAGAACTCTTTCAGGCTTGCCAGAGAGCCGAGCACGCCGGCACGCTGAGGCGCAGACCACCGTCGCTGGCCTAACCGCCACCCCAACAACATAATGCCAAAATGAGTTATGAAAAGCCCAATGTTATAAATTATGAAACTGTAATGAATCAGGGCTGCTTCTGGCTTCCCGGAGTGTTGAGATATTTGGGAGTAGCGAGGCCGTGCTTTCGAGCTCTTCCCAGTGGAAAATTTACAGAAAGTACATTGTTACTTAAGGAAGTTATTTTTAAAAGCCCAGTAAAGCAAGAGACACCTTGCAAAATTTGGGGAATTTCCTGCCCTTTGAGGGAAAGAAGATTTTAAGGCTGCTGCGCATCTCATGCTATATCCTTTAGTGATCCACCTGCCTCCAAAACCAGCTCTCACTTTGCTACAAATCTCCAAAAATGTCATTTTCCCATTAATCTGCTCTTCAAGCTAAACAGTAGACTCATTTCTAAGAAGTTTAGCAGTGGTTTTGTGTGTTTCTAAGTAAAAAAAAAATTAAGATGAGTCACTTTCAATTTTATTAGAAAGCAAAAGAGAAAGGTGCAGCGTGCCTTGACGGCAGGGAGCAAAGCTGAAACTGACGACGTGCACTGCCTTGTCTCATCAGCCTCTAAAAGATGTGCTACAGATTTAACTTGTAAGACACCTTAATCAAACCGGCTCATAACAAAGGAATCCAGAAGAAATAGACACCATAAGCCTGTTAAGAAACCCTGTTTTAACATAGTTTCAGTAGAATTCATTGCTCACTATATACTCACTAAATTTTGTAAAAGTGCTTACACCAGTGGGCTGGAGTTCAGCACACCAAGTTACTGTGTAGCACCTATGCGACATTCAAGGAGCCATTCCCCTGTATATTCTCCATTCCATTTTCTCCAAGTGTTTTCCCACATGCTTCCATATTTTTTGCCCAAAAAAATTACTTACACCTAAATAACGATAGAAAATAAAGCTACACTATACTTCAAGATATTTAAATGGTGGAGACAGTTCAAGAGGGGATAAAGTGTGCCTTTCTTCTTAGTATTTAAATATGATCTAAAGAGGAGGCACCTGAAACAAATTATTATAACCTTATTCTCAACACATCATCACCTACTCCTGCACTACCCCATCTGTGAAATTCCTCTTGCCACTGATATCACTAGCCAGAGATTAAATAGCCAAAGTGAAAGAACTGGTTTGGGCAGGGAGTGATGCATAGCAACAACTACCAAACACATAAATTCTCAATTTCGAGTTGTGTGGACTCAAATACAGGATTAAAAAAAAAAAAGAGGGAAACTTTAGGCCTTTTGGGGCAAAAATTCCTACTCATTTTCGTGAGGATTTTCTCTGATTAAAGTGTTGAATCAACAAGCATATGCTTAAATCCCACTGAAATCTAGAATGTTTAGATGCTTTGATGAGTCAGGAGTAAGGAAATGAGTAAGGACTTCAGGACTGGCTCAGGAGGATCAGAACAGGAAGCTCTAAAGTGTGGAATAATTTCTTTAATGTTGTGCCATCTACCTATCGTAGTTTTATAATTCAAGATTTCCAGTTTTAAGCAGTTTACAATAATAAAAGTTAAACCAGGACTTTCAGTTTAAACACTGAGCTCATTATCCTCTGATGTCATTCACAACAGCCTGAAGTGGAAAGTCAGGCACAGTACTCTTTTAAACACAAACATTTAACTTGTTTTTTAAAAAGTTAAGGATTTTATGGTCTCACAGAAGATATTTGGAGGGTGGAAAATGTATTTTTCTGCTGCAGAGTGAAGTCTTGTAAGTATATATTATTAAGCAATAGTAGTCCCTCACTTTTGACCAGACTAATTTTCAGCATTGTTTGGTTTTCACATATTTACTTATATGTGATTTTGAAGAGTTTTACAGTCCTGAATAAAATGTGGGCCTTAAGTGCAAAGCAAACAAACCAGCCTTTCCATGGCAAACAAAAATCAAATTACAGAGGACCAGCCCTGTTGCACCTTTGCGAAGTGCATCAGTCTTTGAGGCAAAGGTCAGCTGGTGAGGGAGCAGCAGCTTGTTCCAGTTGGGGAGGTAGGGAAGAACCTGAACAGCAGCTCCTCCCTCCCTCCTGCAGAAGTCTGTGGCATAGTTAAGCCACATGACTTAGCCGAACAGAGGAGGAAAGGGATAATTACACATCTATGAATTAAATTAGTGTTTCCAGTGTTAAAGTCTCTAGGCAAAGACTGATGGAGAGTAAATTAAGGTCCAGATCTTACATCTCGTCTGTAAAGCGAACTAGAACACCCCTAGAATAGAAACCACTGTGCACTATGGTCAAGCCCAGCTCCTACAAATGATTTATGGGATATCATCACCCAATTCTAGACACTTGGACTGATAAAAGACTCAGGGCTCAAGTCTGCAAGAGAGATAGAAGAGAAAGAGCTGAATACCATGGAAGCCAATTAAAAATATCTACAGGTTAGTAAAGATGAAAGGCTGTGATATCTGAATTCCCCCTTTTCTCCACCCCCACTCCACATGTTGTCCTTCAGTAACCCAAGGCTGCAATGCTGGAGTCCCTGTCCACCCTGGAGCCAGGCTATGGATCCTCAGGCGAAGGCAGGCACTGACACCTCTCCTTGCAGAGAACTACCAGAGGTTTTCCTTTAAAACACAACCAAAGAGCTCATGGTGGCCACCTTCATATGATACACCTACAGCCCTCACCCAGGAAGAGGGAAATCTGGATTTTAGCCTTTCAGCATGAGGAAGTTCACAGCTTTTGCATCTAAAGTGCCTCAACTGCTAGGGCTGGTGTCATGTCCCCTGAGTTAACCTACCTCTGTCATAGCAAGCTTATTTCTGGATCACAGTGTCAGGGCCCTACAGAGACTCAGCAGCCACTTTTCCCCAGCGATGTGGCTGCCTGCACTCAAGGCCAGCTCTGCCGTGACCTTGGGGCAGATGGCTGCAAGAAGAGCTGAATGAGACAGAGCTCTGAGGCACCTCGATAGGAGCCTCATCCTCTTGGCTTGGGAGCTGCGTTTCAGTCCCAGCTGTTGCCCCTGCTCCTCGCTGGATCTGCATGGACAGCATGCCTGTGCCTGGCCATGAACCCCACCGATCCTGAGCCTGACCTCAGGCTCAACCTGTCTCATCACTACGGACTGGTCTGGTGATCCGAACTCATGGTTGAATATGGTCACTGTCACCAGACCTGTTTTGCTTTTCTGGCTGGGGTGCTGCAGGATGGGGCTGTGTTGGGGAAGGCACTGCCCTACCAGCCTCACTGTCACCCTCGGCTCCCAGCTCACCCCGTCTTACAGACCAGCCCCTTCTTGCTACTGCCTGACATACAGTATGTGGGAGAAAGATGGTTGTGTTTATGCTGGATTTGTCCATGTTGCCTGTTCTATTTTAGTCAGCTCGGGATATCTGAGTGACTGTTCCATTAGTAACCTCTGCTTTCAAAGGACATATGATATATTGCTTTATATTAGCAGCCTATTATGAGGCTTAATTCAAAAAGCAATGCCAAAATAGATAATTTACAATTTGCATCATAAAAAGTATTTGGAGGTAAGTAGTAAAGAAAATACGTGAGGCTGAATACCAAAAGTGAGTTTAGGCATCAAAACAACAAGCATTGCAATGCCTAAATTTTCTTTGGTCCTTGAAAAAGAAATATGAGATGCCTGGAGATGCACAGTAAGAGTTAGAGTGAATCCCAGGAAACTCAACACAGTGTGTGTGACACCATCCAGGCCTATCTAAGAGGGAAACAAAGAGGATTCATGCACTTAAGTCTCATCTCTCTTTTATAATTTATGTACTCCCCTGGAGATTCACTGCCTTAAAGCTCTCCTTTGAAGGCTGGTGTCTAAACACCCTTTCTCTAAATCAGATATGGGTTGCTGTTTATTTTAAACCTGGCAGAAGAGAAAAGGGTTCCTCTTTTCAAGCAATACATGAGTTGTTTGTGTGCAAAGTAGCAACTGAGATGCCCAGTTTCAAATTCACCCTATGCGTTGAGAGTTCAGCACTATACTCCCTTTCTTCTACAACCACAAGCCAAAACACACAGCTTACATACATAGCTTTCATACACAGCTTACATACAAAACTTACAAGGCATCTGGGTAATTGTATCTCAGAAACTGTTTCTCTATGTAGAAAATAATGGTTTACTATAGTAGTTGGAGAACATAAACATGAATTTGTCCCTGTAACTTCTTGGTTAGGGCCTTTAGGAGGGAGGGGGCAACTCTGGGGCCTATCCAAGTGCTGAAGACTGTTTATTACTTTTATACAGTGACTGCCTGGCTAATACGAAATATTGAAGTAATCTTGGATTTAGGCAAGCAAATTCTTCAACAACCCTATTTTACATGCTTTTTACTGATTCTGGCTAATTGGGTTTTTTTCCTTATTGTTTGTAGACAATTGTGTAGCCGTACTGCAAGGTGTTCTGTTAGTTACCCAGCACAGTTTTTACACGTTAGGGAGTATTGTTAGGGTGACTTTGGAGAAATGTGTATGTGTTGAAAATAGCAAGTAACAAGCAAAGGCTTGCCTACAGTAATGATTTTAATCTGAGAGGGATACATCAGTGATGAATCTCAATGTAGCTTGACATGAATGGTTTGAAATTAGTGTATTTAGGACCCACAGAGACCTTGACTTCTCTCCTATTGTGCATGTCAGCTGAGTGTTTACGAACATGTCCCATGTATGCAAACTACCCATTAATATAATATGCTTCAAAAAAATTGCCTAATGAAAAATCAGGGTGGTCTCAGCCACTGTAAAACTCAAGGGCTATGAAGAGTTAAGCCTAGCTGCATTTTTTTTCCTCATCAAGAGGGTGGGGTTAAGGCAAGGGGGGAAGCTATAAACATGTAAGGTTTGGAATGTAGCACTGTTGCCTAACAAGACCTCTGTCTTTGACATTAAATTCAGTCTTTTTTCAGGGCTGCAGGCAAAGCAAGTTCTATTGCTCTCTTAAAAGCTGGGTAAGAGGTCATGTGACTTACTTTCATAAAAATAGCTTTTATTGCAAAATCCAGTTTCTTTTGTCTGCTGTTTATACTGTTTAAACAAAGTTTATGGAGCGTTATAAAATAAGGTACCCAAATGTTGTCTTCCATTTAGTCTGACAAGCATCCTTCATTGCATAATCATGAATCTTAACCTCGGCCATCTGAGAGGTTGGCAGTCAAAACCCTGAACCAGTCTGGGAGGGTGGCAAAATTGCTCTGTTTTCCAATTTGTTTACTAAAATGATGAGGTCTCTGCTGAACTGCAATATTTGTTCTTTGACCTTTATAAAATGCCGTATGTTTGGGGGGTTTATTTTAAACTACTTAGTCTAAATTCCTATGCAGTTTTTTTCCTGCTATTGTTTTCAATCATGTGAGGAAGTCTAGTCTATTCTATTCTTCCTAGAAAGGGGAGGAAAAGATGGGCTCCACTGTGAATTTCTTCTTTTGGACTTTGGAGAACAGAAGGACATTCGCAATGTGACCACAAAGCTTCTACTGCAATTTAAGCAAGTAATTTAGCACTAGACCCACAAAGGACATAGAAGGTAATGGTGTTGGGCTGAGATGCCCGTCAAGATCCAGATTCTTAGTTATATGTCTGGGCTACCACTTCAGAATGTGAACAGATACAGAGATCCCCCCAAAAGCCCCACTCTAAGCAAAAAGATGCCTAAACTAGCCAACAGGAAACAGTATCTGACAAAAGGAGAAGTTTCATGTGAATTATGAGAACTGAGGCGGGAGCTTGGATTGAAGTCTCCCTGTTTTCAGTTGAATACTCTGGCCACTAATTCTATGGTCATTTTTATGCTCTTCAGCTCAACAAGTATTACACTTCTACTCAAAGAGAGACAGTTTCAACAGTGAGACTGATGGAGATCTGTCCTATACTGCCCTCTGATCTGGAAGTTATAAAAGGTAATACATGAATGCACATTTCACCAATGGGTAAAATCCAGCTTTACCCACACAGAGGAAGGGATAAGGGTACCACAGCCACTGGCTGTCTTGTTTTGTGCAGGAGTGTGTCTACCAGGACAGCTCTGGGAATGCTTACTGAACTGAGCTTGGGAAGTCACATAAAAGAGGAAAGTCTACGCTTTGAATCCTGATGCTATTTAGGTGTAGGAAAGATGTTCCACAAAGTTAAGATTAAGGTCCACAAAAATAAAGAAAATACCAAGAAAATGTGTTTTTTGGGAAAATATTTTTTCTTTTCTTAGAAATTTTCCAGCTGTTTTGCTCTATTCCTCAACAATTATGACTTCCACAGCAGCCAATAGTCTATCAGACAAGACATTTATTTCCAGAGGTAATGCCAGTGCCTCCTGTCATGGAAAAGGCAGAATAAAAGACATTTCATGAAATTTGACCTGCTCAAAGTGATATTAAGATTCTGCGAGAGAGCTGGTGATAATGGGTTCCTCACTAAGCATCAGGCACTATGACTGTCCTTGTTCACCTCTGCAAATTCAACTCTTGGACAGACAAACCTGTGTAGGGACCTAGGGATAATAAGTACCTGGAAGCAGACTGGCACCCATGTAAATGTCTGAAGCAAAAGGTTCTTGTTACTCTACTCAACTTAAGAGCCAGGCTATAGCAATCAGAACTAATTGAAGAGTGAGGGTAGCTTTTCAAGGATGTCTGTTTTGGGTGCATTAAGGCAGCACAGCCTGAAGTCAACAAATATAGGGTCAATTTAGGAAACAGTGATTGTCAAAACAAAGCCGTCACCCGGTTCGAACAAAAACTTGACATTTCTGCATTTCCTACAGAAGAAATAGGAAATAGGTTTGGAAATAGATAATCATTTTGATTTGAGTTCCAGGAATTCTGTGGTTAATTCTCACCTATTGGTGGATCTTGGGCTTTTTGTCAGTGTTGGAGCAGTCTACAGGGTTTCTATAGTCAGGAAAACCCCATGGAGTCTCCCAGGGCAGAGCTGAAAGTCTAAAACTTGGGTTTCACAGCTTATGGTGGAGGTCACCAAGTGTCCAGGCTTCTTCCTCAGTGCCAGGGTGAAGCCTTCATTAGAGTTAGAAATTTTAGGCTCCGGGAACAAGAACATAGAGTCTAGAAATCCAGGTCTATCTGCACAATAGATCTGTCTTGAATTCACAGGCCAGGGAAAACCAAGCTCCTGATTATCTTACCAGTGTTTTTTTGGTGGCGGGAAACTAAGAGGGTTTTTATTCAGAATTCTGCATGAGTTTTGATGAAGTTGGTTTTGATTCATACAAATTGAGATTATCTAATGAAAGCCTGCTTACCCAAAACCTCCAGTTACACAACAGAGTAAAATAATGTATCCGAGAATGTGATTTCTACGTTATCTTTGCAAACTCCTCTTCCTGGATCAGTTGGTGTTTTTCTTCTCTATTGCCATTCTAAGCTGCTGTGTGATTTGCTGTGCAGTGTTAACACTGATCTCCCAACAGTAGTATGCCTCAGAATCCGTGTTGAAGGAAGCAATTACTGTCCCCAGATGCAGGTCCAAGACTGCAAGGAGAGTGTGGAGCTCTTGTTTATGGGTATGAAACGTGTGGCCTAAATCTTGTGCATGTCCTCAGGTAGCAAAGCAAATCAGAGAGCTCACTCTTTGTCTACTGATGCCAATAGATAAGAAGATATGTACACTAGTTTGCTTCTGTAATTTATCTGGTGAGAATAAATTTGCACCTGCAAAACAATTGAACAAAAAGGCTGCTGCAGATCCACAGTGAGTATAGCAGGATAGTATACTTTGCAAGTGCAACAAATTCTTCTAGAATCTGTCCTTATATTGTCTTCCCCACCAGGTGTTTCCATCTCCTTTCAGTCCTCGGGTCTTACAAATGACACTGTGTAGTTAGAACATCAGCATCAATCCCGTCTTCCCTTTGACTCCATTCTGAAAGTATCGATATAAAAGAGGCGAGCTTCCTCTTCGCCTTCCAAGGGAGTGCACATGGCTCAGTTACTAAAACAATACTGTCCTGATGAGGAAATTACAAACTCATTCTAAGATATGGGACAGATAAGAGTATCACTTGTTTGTTGTTCTGCACAGTATCATTTTAATAAAATGATATGCAAATGCTTTCTTAGAGTGTTTCCAAGAAGATATACCTTTTACTTGGAATAACAAGAAGCCAAATTGAGCCACAGACTATGAAAATTGATGGAAACCAACCCGTTCCATCCCCTGCAAAAGAGACTGGTTTGTCCTTCCTGTTCAGATGACAGGATGAAGAATGGATAATCTGCTTTTATTCCTTAGCAATGAGTCTGAAGGAGAAGTGGCAACATTTTACTTGTGATTTTAATACTTTCTGTATTTCAATGTCTAAATTAAAATTCTTCTTGCTAAGGAGAATTTTGAGCTTGAGCTAAGAAGTGATTGCTAAAGGTTTCAATTTACAGACTTCAGAAGTCCTGACAGAAGGATGTGAGGTCTCTTTCTTCGGAAGGATGCATGATTTACAGTGCCTGGCCTGGCTCCCAGGGGGAGCAATGGGATCATTGCCATTTTCTCTAAAGTTGCACTTGTCTTCCTGATCATGTTGTAGTTCAGCTGAGGAATATTTAGACTAGAGTGGTAAATGTTTGGGTATTAAAACCCTCTTAGAAAAAAAAATGGATCAGGGGAAGCAACATTTAGAGAAATTATTTATATAACAATAGACCAAGAGATCCTTGCCAAAATATAGACTAGTTGTGCCAGACGTGTGCGTACAATAAAAGAGTTTGTAATCTGAAGGGGAAGTGTTAAGGGTTTTCAAGCCTGTACCCAAGACACAACAAGTAGGGGAAGGATAAAGTGCTCTTAATAAACCCATAACTTCCTTCAGAGCTTACCAAATCATCTTTTGAATGTATTCATAATGGTAAACAATCTGATGCTTTATAATTCTATGTAGAGAGCTGCATACATTTCAGGAAACATTATTTAATTTTCTAGGGAGCTTGTAAGCATTTCCTTATTCCATAAGCACAAAGAGATACAAAGATTTTTCCAAAAGACTGTTCTAACAGAACTTATTATGCCTGACAAGCCTGGAATTGGCTGTAAGGTCTTTTTTCCACTTTGCTACTGTGGTTTTTTGTTTGGTTTTGGCTGTGTTGTTTTTTTTTTCTTTTTTTTTCCTTGCTAGCCACTTCTCTTCTCTGTTTTAGGTCCCTGAAAATGTTTCAGATGCTATTCCCACTGCAGTTATTGAGTTCTGCCTTTTAATTCAACAGCAGAAGGACTGAAGTTATACATATTGTTCATATGTGAATATCTCGAGAGGCAAACATATCACTCGTGCTGCATACTTAGGTTTTCAATCTTAATACATAATTCTAAAGACTATACTATATTTTAAAGACTAAGATTTAGAACACACATTGAGAGTTAATAAGGGAATAGCAGTGTATTCAAGGAATAAACAAGTGGTCTCAGGAACAATTTTTTGCACCTATATATTTATATCCTCTTGTTTGTCATAAATTAGATCAATGATGCCAAATATCCTGTGAACTGTAATTCTCGCAAATCATCTGGCATAAGATAAATTTGATTAAGTTGGAAGAACTGAAGGTCATGTTAGATATGTGAGGTGGCCCCTGCGTAGAGGTATTCAGATGTTAACAGAAAAGCTTCAAACGCATTGGCACCTAGTTCCCTAAGGAAATTGAAAGCATAAGAGTAACTTATTCCCATTCATTATGCAGTTAGCAAGCAACTTAAAAGGCTGGCAAGCTCTACCTCTTCCCCTCTGGGGAAAAATAAACATAAAATTAAAGTGAATGCCCTTCTTAGGATCCTGTTTGTTTTGAATATCTTCCTTATTCCAGACACTTATTTTACCAAAATCAACATGTTAACTGCGTCCTAGTGAAGCACTGATAGTAAACCTGGACTCTTCCTTGCAACATTATCAGAACAGGCAGATTTCTCAAACTCTCATCCTATCATCTCACAAAAGCCCTTAGCTAGACAATGCAACAGCTTGATTTGTGAGAAAGGCAGTGTTAAGAGCCCTAAACTGGCATTAAATGGAATCAGAATTGTTTGCTCCTTTTCATCTCATTGAACATACAGACTGTTTGGCCGTGTTTGTACTGCTGAGTTGATTCAAGCCTTGAGGCTTGAACAGCACTGACTGGCTTGCATCCACACTCCACAGGGTCAGCTCCCTCTACAACGGACTTCTCTTAGTGACAACTGAAGTGGTCCAAAACAGAGTCAAGGAGAGCCCTAAGAATTAAGCAGTGTGACAATAAGTGTGCATGCCTGAGCTCATTACCTGGGCCTCTTTGGTTTAGCAGTATAGATACGCCCTAAAGAAAAAAATATCCAATTGCTGTGAAAACTTAAAAACAAGCAACCAGAGCAACAGTGACAATGAATCCGTTAGATGTGTGAGTCTACAGGGGTACGTGCCACAGCCTAGGAAGAGGGCTCCTCCCTAGGATTCGCAGTAATATTCATGTCTGGAGAAGCAGAGATCTGCTTCAAGATTGAGGTCACAGCAATCATGGATCACAAAGAACTTTGCTGAAGCCACGCTTACAAGGATCACATGTACCTCGATATAGGCTAGGCAGCTATGTCTGCCTGCACCCAAGAGCTGGTTACCCCTCCTGCATGTGTGTACACACACACATATACATATGGGAGACAAAATCCATATGCATATACATAGATATACAGATAGATATATGAAATAGAACCAGCACTGCTCTCCAGTTTGTATAGCTTGTGCTATGGCACTCAGTGTAATTTTAAATTGCTGCTAAGAAATCTTCCCGACAATGGAGCCATTGATTTGAGTATGGTCCTTTTTAAGATGTTGCCCTGGGCTGCTGTTGGGAAGCTGCTGTGCGGGCTGCCAGATATGTCTTTTTGTTGTGTAACACCAAGGGTGGCTTAGGACAAGAGGCCATCTGAAATACTGGTTAGTCTGGGAGAAGCCAAGTCCAACATGAGTCACACTCATACTGTATCTGCATGCAGTGAAGGGGGTGTAGGGGTGGGACACTGGCACACACCTCTCAGTCTCTGCCTAGTTCTTCCCAGCCCAGAAACAATTGAGCTTGCTCCAGAATGGCGATTGAGGGTGAATTAACATTTAGGCAGCATGGACATTCAGGAGATAAGACTTGGGCACAAAACTCTAGCAAACACAAACAAGACAGTATAGATGTACTTTTTGTTTACTAAATTTGAAATAGCGTTTTTCCTATGTGTTAAAACTTCCATCTAGAGTAACTCAAACCTTTATAGCAGAGTGGGTCAGGTTGGATTGGGAAAATTATTTAGGTAACATTGAAAATTCTGCCTTGAAAGATTGAGTCTAGACACTAGGAAGATGTAATATCAAAACTCCACTCCAGTTCAATATTGAGCATGCTACTGCAATATATTGTTTTCCCTTGATATGATCACAACATGATATGATACTGAAAATACGGACAACTGTCCGTATTGATGGCCAGATTATCTTTGTTGAAGTTAAACCATGTCCTAGGTACAGAGACGTATGATCTGGCTGCCTGATGGAAACCATAACCCACATTCACATATGTGTGAGCCAATATATTTTATTAGACTCTTAAACCACCTCTATAGCTACACTGGAAACATGTAGTAACGTGAGGGATGGGTTTAGGCACTGGTCTGTTAATGGTCCATACAGTTTAACTGGCAGCACAGTCCCTGGCATGGTATGGCCTGTGCCAGTGAGCACTTTTCCAGACAATGTCCAATCCCAGCTCAGGGCCTGGCACAGTCCTGGGACTCTTCCCAAATGCAGTATGAACAAAGCCACCTGCTCTAAGTGGAAAGAGCGTTCAGCTGAGTGGATGCAAGCTGTAGCATGCCACTTGCTTTTGGAGCTACAGAATTGGCTCTGGCCCATTTTATTTACTGAGAGAGATATAGCCAAACTGATCTATGCAGAGTCAGCTTAGCTTCTCTACACCCAGTTGCACCAGACATGTTTGGAATTAGGATCAGAGATTTCAAACTTTCTTGGTTTAGGTTTGGAAACACATTTTTTCATTTACTTGTGGGATCCCAACGCTTCAGTTACTTGGAAAAAGGAGAATTGACTGCAAGTGGACAAAGTTGTATCTACAGGGATGTGACCAGTTTGGCCAGGATATGCCACAGCTGCATATGCATTTGTGATCATCAAATTCTCCTGTTACACATCGTTTTGTAGCTAACTTCGGTAATCTCAGCTTGAGATCTAGTTTTAAAAAAACCCAGTATGCCAAGAGAAAAAATGAAGAAGTCAGTTGACCTCTTCTGAATCTGCCTACAATGGCATGCATATCATCTCCCTTCTACAGAGTGCTGATGTCTGAGCTAGTCTCTAAGCTCTCTTTGAAGTCATTAGAGACAAATAGGTACTTTTAGGGACTGCTTAATCTGACCTGTTTTAGATATATAGGGACAGATGAATCGTATCTTAAAATGGTCTGTTTCTCTCCAGTTGTTATAAAGGAAGAACATGGCAATTATCTCACACACAATTTCTACACATCTACAGGAGACATACAAAACTCCTAATTCCTCAGTCTACAATGGTACCGTACAATTATTTTTAACATTTTCTTCAAACTTTCTGAATAAATCCATACACAGCAGCAGTAGGCCACCAAGGGGAAACTTTCGGCTTACGTCCAGTCCCCCCACGGTGGCCAGGCAGTGACAGGTAGGGGCGCAGACCTCAGTTGGATGTGGGTGACACACGGCGGCCCAGGGGGAAGCTTGGGGACCCTCCTCAGAACACGGCAAATGCAGTGGCCATGGACCTGGTGGGACTTGGGCTCTGCTACAGCTGCAGATTTATGACATGTTAAACCTCCAGCTACTCAGCTGCCAAAGGAAGCATGAGCGGCCACAGTAGTTACGTTCTTTGTAGGAAATGAATAAGCACAAAAGGGCCATCTGATACCCCACACACTAATGTGTGAGTACTGTCTTATTAATGTCAAAAGAGATCTGAGGAACAGGCAGAGATGTGAAATGTAGTACTCCTGCTTTTTAAAATATGTTAATAATTCCATCTTCCTTAATCCTTCAGTTTTTCTCTTCCCCAGGAAAAAAAAAATTAGTAACTTTTAGACTCATTGGTTTTAGTATATCTTGCATTTAATAGTACCAGAAGGATCTTAAAATGCTGTATTAATTATGGGCCAGATGTTGCATGCGGTGCCAAGATAAATTGATTGGACTGTTCAGGGCTGTAAGTGCTGTGCCACAAAGTTATGTGTTTGTAGTCAGCCCTCAGGGGAAGGGTAACATGGCTGGCAGCTACGTGCCTCTGAAAGAGAATTTTGACCCAGATAGACAGGGAAAACCTGTATGATTTTAAGAACTATGTTATTTTTAAAGTGTCTTCTACATGACTTCTGGAAAGGATTTACACTTTGGTAATTGGGAATTGAACTAGGCATTTCCATTGGATTCACCCTGATCTGCTTCAATGTGCTCAGTACATTTATTGCTCTTTTTGAGTGCTGTTCAAATGCTGTGTTTGTACTTGGTTTAGAAATCATACCTGGGATTTAAAAATCTTTCAAAAAAATGTGGACACCCAATTTCCATCAAAATGAATGGGAACTTTGAACCCTGTCCCTTCAGGTTTCACTAAAAGTTTCTGAAGCTGCCTTGGATTGCTATAATATTGTATAAAAATTATTCTTTTCAGCGTGCTGGATACTTTATTTCACCTTCTCTGCTTTCAAAATGAAAAAAACCAGCACTACTGGAGTAGTTGTTGATCTTCACAACACCCACTTTCCCCCATGCCCCTGCACACTTACTCTCTTTCTTTCTATGTGTGATGTGGCTGATCCATGTTCTTTGCAACAGTAGATGCTGTTCAGCAGCAGTTTCCCATGGTGTGGAGCTGGCTGCCATCTGAAGATTCGCCTGACATGTTTCTGCTGCCCTGTCTCCTCACCTATGCTCAGCTGTTTAATATATGTAAACTGGCCATCGCATTTGGGTTTGGCCTCTCATCTGACATGTGCATCAGCTGTCTGGGAGAACAGAGCTTACAGGAGTACTACTACAGCCATCAATATTTGACAGGACTATGCATAACAGGCTAATTGCACTGT
The DNA here is from genome assembly GCF_013368605.1 of Nyctibius grandis. NCBI lineage: Eukaryota > Metazoa > Chordata > Aves > Nyctibiiformes > Nyctibiidae > Nyctibius > Nyctibius grandis. Next base: position 111,991,501 of record NC_090659.1, read on the forward strand.
GTGCTTATTTATACAAGCAACAGCACAAAAGTCAGTGCAGGTGGAATTGGGAAGTCACATGCCTTGATAATGATAAACTGTCCATGTCCCACAGGAGTATGAAAAAGTGGTGATGACAGCTGGGTGGCACTTAGTTACTTTGAAGCCAGATGCCTCCTGTATTCCAGATACACTGTCCTTTAATCTCCTAAGAGCCGTGCTGGATTTTGCTGGGCTCTGCGTGACTTCATCTCTTGCCGTGACACTCCGAGACAGCCTCCTGCTGAGGTAGCAGAATTGGTCTGCAGGCTGCAGAGCTGCGCTGCCAACACACGTGGCTGGGCCAGTCTGTCTTCTAGCACGGTGAGACTGGAAAAGGACCTCCATTTTCTTTTTATTGGTGGTCAGGCTAAATTTCTAGGCAGCATTACTGAAGCATTAATTAATGTGCTGTGCATCCTCTTCTGCGTGCACAATGACTACTCAACTATCAGCGAAGAGCGGGTTCCAGGCCATGTCTTTATGACCTTTCATTTAGCACAGGGGCTCTGGGGGCAGCAGGAAGGAAAGTAGCTCTCGGGATGTTATTGTTATTCCACCTACTAATGATTCTTCTGCACTGGAAGAACATTCTTTCAGTGGTTATGTATGATTTGCAAATAATAAGCTATCTTAGACTGACTCAACCGTGACCAAACTCAAATATGCGAAAAGGCATTTTAAGCCATGTCTCCACAAATCTTTACATGTAATAAGCTTGAGTGTGACGTTTGATCCAGTAACCATTTTGAGACTTATTAAGGCCAGAAACATAAGCCATAGTAAGTGCATATTGAGACAACTCTGTATTTGACTAACTATTTTCCTGAGAACTTTCTGACCTAAGTGTGTGACAGAAGCTTTTTTTTTTTAAATAACTTTATGAATGTTAGCTGGCATGGCAAACCAAAAGAAAAGATACAATAGCCTCTTGGTATAAATCTCTGTTCATGAGATCAGGACTAGAAACCTCATTGTTCAACTCACATTCTGACTGAACACAATCTGCTTCTCAAATTATAAATCAGGGGCAAGACACTGTACCATTGTGTAACCCTACACCCCGGCTCTGGAATGTTTCCTAGTCACAAGAGGATTGTCATCATTTCATTTACGAGAGAACTATCAAACAGGCTTGGGCCATGTTTGGTCTACAACCCCCCCTCAAATGAAGACAGTTTCCCCCTCCACTTGCAGCAGGGTATTTTTGTAGCAACAGCACAGAAGCAGGCATTATACTGTGCCACATCCTGGAATCTAAACACAAAAGAAAAACGTTATTATGTCTATCGCTCTCAGAAGCAGTGCTAATTACTAAGGATTAAGAATTTGGTTATATATGCCCTATATATCTCCAGCCCTCTAGAAAACACACACACACACATGTAATAAGCTCATTGAATTGGAAGGTTTAGTTGTGTCTGCAAAGGCGTTTTGTGTGGGCAAAGCCTCTGCCATCCCACAAGACCTTACAGCACATTCTGCTTCAGAAAGCAGATGCCTTCTGACCGTCTCAGACAGTCAGAGAGAGGGAATTAATCACAAGGTGCACGTGGTACAGTAATTTCGAGAGGTCTGAAGGAAATAATTGCTTTCACGTTTTCATCCAGCTTTCGAACAATCCAAGAAAAAGGGGAAAGACTTATTGCATTTATTACTGGCATAGGAGCTGTCTAGGAAATCCCAAGCTCACTCTTCAGCTCCACCAAATGTAGGCCATTATACACTTAACCTAAACGTACAATCTTTCTGGTCAGCCAAGTCACCTTTTGTTTCTGCTGGAACTCAGTCTACAGGAAGGCTCTCCAGGAAGGGAAAGAGGTTCAACCTCAGCAACCTGTGGTCTGTCTTCCTAGTTCTGTCTGCTGTTAAGAGCAATATCATGAAAGGTACATGTAAATACACATCCTTCCCCCCATATCCCTGCTAGCTGAAACCTCCCTCTGCTGTTCTCAACTACTGAGAATGTCTCTGTTGGTGCTGCCCCACATGCAAAGCAGTGCCGTATAGCTCTGCTCTCCAACGGGAGACCGTGGGCATGGGCTGACTACAAAACACAGAGATCAACGTTGCAACATGAATAACTAAGAGAAAATAACTCCAGCAAACTGACCATATGCTCTCTGAAGGCCATGTTCTCCAGTGCCAAACCCTTTGCCTACAACCGAGAACTGAGTTCAGACCTCTTGAATAGATTGTGTAAATAATTTTTGCTTTTTATTAGATGGTCAAACTGAGAAATCAGAAGGGGAAATAATTTCCACTGGCAAGAAATTACCAAAATACTTAAATGGACCTGAAATGAAACATTTAACATAGCTTTTGACTAATCTGATTAAGCTAAATTTAGTCTCAAAACCTTATCTTGAAGTGGAAAGTCAGACTTTTAAATATAAACAGAAATATTTCAACTTCAGTGATTTTTTTTTCTTTGACCAAAAGTCTTTGCTGAATATCAAGTGTTTCGGGAGCATTTCCTTCTTTAGAAATAAATGTTTTCATTTATTTCAGTTTGCTTAATGGCTAAGTTCTTCAATGACCATCAAATAACAGACTATTGTCCATTCTATGGGCATTTTTACCTAACTGCATTATGGCACAACCTGAGACAGCTTCAGCATCTTTTAGACTCTCATCCCAGCACCAGTAGGAAAGATTAAATATGAACAGACATTGCTGAAAATTGGGCAAAAGGCATAGGAAAGTGGGTTTTCTCTTCCTCCTTTTTTATCTTCTCTCTCCTCTCCCTTCTTTTCCTCTTCTCTTCTCTTCTCTTCTCTTCTCTTCTCTTCTCTTCTCTTCTCTTCTCTTCTCTTCTCTTCTCTTCTCTTCTCTTCTCTTCTCTTCTCCTCTCCTCTCCTCTCCTCTCCTCTCCTTTCTCTCCCTTCTCTTCTTCTTCTTCTTCTTCTTCTTCTTCTTCTTCTTCTTCTTCTTCTTCTTCTTCTTCTTCTTCTTCTTCTTCTTCTTCTTCTTCTTCTTCTTTTCCTGCCACTCTGAAAGAGCATGAAGTATTGGATATAGATTAAACAAAAACGTTGAACAATTACTTCCTTCTCAAAACAAACACAAAATTAATATATACAATAATAGAGACTTTATATGTAGATTTGTGTCACCCACAGCCACTTCTGTCACCTGGATCATTGCCACCATTGTTGCTGGCTTGGGATTTATATTCAGTATTGAAGGAATCCTGCAGCTACGATTTGAAATACAATTCCAAAGACATTGTGGAGTCATCTCTAGTTATATGGGGTCAAATTCACTCTGGGTGAATTCTGTCTTATAAAAGCAGTGGTGTTAGAGCAGGAATCATTATGATCCAGATTATTATGAATATTATGTTGAAGACGATTAAAGGATATGGAACCTCCTGTCTACTTGATCGAGCAGATTTAAGTGTTTCAGTGTGTTTGATGACAAGTGAGTCTCATTATTCCTGCAGACCAACAGCCATGTTTTAGATGGCACTCCCCATATTAATTCTGCCCATATTTTGCAGATTTCTAATGTGCATTGTCATTCCTGTTTTGTCTGCAGAATTTGACAGCATTGGTCAGGTTCTTCTCCACAGCAGGAGCTTTACCATGGCTTCTGCCACAAAACTCAAGACTTGTGTACTAAGCACTGGCCTAATACAGGTAAATCCATATTTCAAGAGTGCCCTTTAGTCTCAAAGGCTTTGAGTTACCCTCAGTCCTAATAGCCTCGGGTTGTGTAGAATGGCAGTGTTCACTGCTGCAATTTTACACAAACATTGGCTGCCTCCAAACACTGTCACAAAGTAAAGATTTGATTGTGCCCCTTTTGGCTGCAAAACATAGTGTTTAAAATGTTTGAAACATGGAGTACAGCTGTCAATAGTGGCTCTGCAAGACCTTCATCCCTTCACAAGGCTGCAGTTCTGTTATCCTGTGAATCTGGTAGCTACAGAAAATACTTTTGCCCCATGAAAGCAAATTGGCCAGGAACTGAAGCTGAAGGAGGAAGGTCTCTGGCCTCTCCCGGTCCCCCTCTTCCCTCCCAATACCACTATAGTTCTTGCCACCACCAAGACCTTACATAGGCAAGGATTCTGCTGCCTGATGACCTGCTGCAGAAAGCTCCAGAAGAGGATGGAGAAAGAGTCTTGTTCAGAAACCCTGGGCTGCTGTGGCAGCTCCAGCTGCAGCCCAGCCAGGCCCTGTCTCCCTGCTTGTCCCCACCAACACTGAGGACATGACATAGTCCCCATGTGGCTGCAGCTTCACCCACCCATCACATCCACAGCACCTTCATGCCTGTCACCGCAGCCTCCATTGCCAAGAACAGGCAGGGGCCCTTTCCACCCTGATCAGGAGGTCACAGGTCCGTTGCCTCCTGCCATCCTAAAACCTAGCTGCACATGCTGTGGGTGGTGGCTCTTAGCCTGTGGTGCCCTCCCAGATGTAGAGGTAGTTAATATTCTTTCTGGCATTGGAGGCTGCAGAATAGGAGATGGAGGAGAAGGTGGACCTTGGCAGGGTGCTTTCATGCCCTGCAAACCCTTGATGGGGTGTAAAGATTGTGTTAACATCAGCCCCTTTCTTCTAGCCTTCTCCTGACCATGTCTGTGCTCGGTAGGCTGCTTGTCAGTGACACCTTCATCCAGCTCTGCTCCGCTGCTGTCTGCAACCCATTTGGGACATTGTCCCTGGCTGATGCCTTGTATTAGCTGATGGGCTGAAGACAATGCTGTGTCTACACCACTATTGTAACTTCTCCTGAGTGAAGCTGGCAGGGGTTTATCCTTGCACACCCCATACAGCCACAGAAGAGCTGTGGAGCAGCCATCTCCTGCTGAAACCTTGCCTCCATTTGACCCTGGAGCCTTACTGCTTGTTTGCAGGCCTCGGACTTCTACAGTGTTCATCACAATCAGGTTTGCCTGGGCATTGCAGTAATATGAGTAAAATATTATGCCACAGTAATATAAGCAAAATATTATAAAAAATTTTTTTCTTATAAATCCATGCTTTATGGATGCGCCAATTTACCCAGAGTGTTGAAGCTCAAGCAGCAAATTAGACTAAGAGGGAAGCTGAGTGTAAAGCAGCAAATTTCTTTCCAAGAAAAAGAACACATTTGCTTTCTTGAAATATGAAAGTTTAATCTTATCAATAAAACATTCATTTTGTGCTCTGGCTCTCCTGTTTGACTTCAATTGACCTGTTGGTCTTTAGCCTTTTGCTTAAAGTATACTTCGTTACATGGGAAAGGATATGCACTGAGGACATGTGGTTGTTTTTTGGGACCATTTGCATGTCATTCTCTGTTAAAGCAGGGAGGGGCAGTTGCACCTCAAACTACCCCTATGGGTGTTCAGTCAGTTTGAAAAGCAGGCACATAGGTGCGTATTTAAAGAAGATTTGTGGGGGTTTTGCATTTAGGCTTGTATTGGAAACCATAATTGTAAACTGGTTTTCACGTTTTCTTTCTATACTAAAATTTTATTGTGGAAAGAATATGGACTAATTTATTTTAAAAGTAGCAAAAATTGTAGGCAGAATGATGAGTTTTTGAAAGAAATCTAAGGTACCCAAATTTTAAGATGTTCGTGTCTAAACTAAGCTTGTTCATTTTAACATAGTTACTTTTCTTCATACTTGAAAAATAACATTAAGCCATTTTAAAAAAAAATGTTCTAAATTTCTATGTGATAAATAGGAAAGCCTGGAAACATCAATCTGAAGAATAACCATCAACTAATGGAAACAGAAGAATTTGTTGGCTCTTCACAAGTACTCAGAACCCAGCAGCTGCCTCTGGGTCGACTCTTGTAGTGCACATTCCTGATGTCCGAGTCACACTGTTTAGATTCCTGAACAAAAACTATACCTTAGTATTGTCAAAAGAGCCAAAGAGATCTAGGAAACAAGGTTATTAACTTTGAGTTGAAGCCTGTAACCCTGAATCAAATAAGCTATTTGAAAATGTTTGCCTAGAAACTTAAATACAGGCACCTGTTTTTGAAAAAAAACCTCTCCATGTGGTTGAGGCAGCTGACTGGTGGGCTTTGCTTTTGCCACCGAAACTGACTAACAGGAGAAGAAACCTTGTTAAGCTGGTGCTCTGGCTTGCTGACTAGCAGGGTTGTTTTTGATCCATGGCCTGTGGTATTTGGATTATTTGCCTTCCCCTCTCTCAGTCTCTGTGGGGAAACTTTCCCTTGTATTTAAATATTAGATCCTCACCATAATGAAATGTCACAGTGTACTGCATACAAACAGAGATGTGAGGGCTCAGTATTTTCAGTGCAAACCAATTTTGAGTTCCAACTCAGAAGGCCTTTGTTCATTTGCTCTGAGGATACACGCGTGTCTTTTGCTGGGAATTTTACATGTATTTGAGCACCAAAGACCCAGTAAGTGCTGACACACATCAGAATCCTTTAAGCATGTGGACTGCAGCTATACCTTCCTCCTTCTGGCAGCACTGTCGGGACAGATGGCAACAGCAATCATAAGACATCAAGTTTAAATACATCATGTTTAAATACAGTTTGTTTTAACAGGCTCCAGACTCAAGTCAGCCCCTTTAAGCCTACCAGATTATTCCTCCAAAGACGCTGCAATGCCTAGCTAGAGGAGAAAGGTAGCATTATGCCATTCTTCAAAACATTGTTTTGAAAAAAAATAATCTTTCCCTAAACCCCCTTTGTAAAATTTCAGTTGCTGACTATTTGCTACTGATGTAGCTTGCCTTAATCTTGGCTGACCCCACGCACCAGCAGGTAGCTCTGATCCCCTGATAAATTGTCCATTGTTGTGATGGGCACATGTTTTCCTCTCCTTTTTACAGGCTGGTTACCTCCTAGGCAATGACAGCACTTATTAAAGCTAATGGTATGATGATCATGGTTTGATGGGGAATAACAAAATTTAAAAAATACTTTTGCCAAATAATAATTTGATTGCTTCTTTTGGGAAGATGCATTCTATTGAGAGAAATGCCAGTGCCTCACTGGGTGCATGTTCCCATGGTTGCACTGGTACAGCACCGAGCCCACTCCTGAAATAGAACTCTCCTAAGCTCCCTGACACTTTAACAAAGACTAGCAACAATGCTGTGTGGGATTCGGGCACATCTGTGGTGGAGATAAGGTAGTGCTTAAGCCCCTAGACTAACCCCACGATTCTTACTGTATAGTTATGAACAGAAAATCAGGCTTCTAATATGGAGTTAAAAATCCAGAAATTTAGTAAATTGCTTTTATTGCTTCTTGCAGCTAATTACTAGCATAGATTTGTCGACTGATTCTATGCATTGTATATAGCTCCTACAGCTTGTTTCAATGTTTTATCATCTACTTTGTACAGAAACAGCAGAGGAAGAGCAAAAGAGAGGAAGTTAAAAAGTTACCACTCCTTAGCAATTAACTTCACAGATTTAGGTATCATGGTAATTAGGTATCATGGTAATTAACTAACAAAAGGCCTTTAGTCTAGAACTGACATAATGATGCAGACAGGTTTATCACCAAACGTGTCAAATCTGTTGACATGTTAATTGACATGCTACAGACGAATTTAAAGTGGAGGGACCAATGTATAATCTGCCAATCCAAGACTGCCAAAACCAATCCGTCTCTCCAAAATAAACCCTTGCAAAAACAACTGCAAGTGCATCTAGCTCTGCAGACAGACACTTAGACATGTTCTTAGACTATATATGTCCTTATGCAGAATATATTAATATTTGGCTCCATCTGGGTATCTTAAACACAGGAATGGAGTCCTTATCTCCAGGCCTGTTGTCCCCACTTTGCTTCCTTTTATGTAGCGATTGTGTAATGTGGATTACAAAGGTAAAGCCAATCAGGAAAACCAAAAACCAGCTTTTGCTGATGAGCTAGCAGGGTGCTTATGGTTTTGTGTTTCTAGAATAATTGTTTCAGCCTAAAGCTGACATTGACTAGAGAGGTTTCCCTACATGCTTCAGTGAAAGTGCATCTACATACCATTAGTTTCCTTCCGAAGCACCCTTCTTTCTAGTTTCCTGACAGTTTCAGCCTGGGGTTCTTTACATGAGGAGCTGGGGAAGAATTGCTCTTTAAGTGCAAGTGTTGTTGAAAAATGTTGTTGGGAAAATCTAGAGGACAGGGATCTCCAACACATAGAACAAGACCTGCAGGAGCATATGCTAGGAGAAGTATGGTGTTGGGAGCACTGTCAGTTTTAGAGCCATCAGATGTAGCTACTGAATAAGGGCAACACATAGTCTGCAGTAATTTGTAATACCAATATAAAGATAAAAGGTGAAATTCCATGTACCATTTACTGATAATCAAACAACTTTAAAAATATATCTTTTACAGTTGTAATTGAATCTATTAGCGAATCTTAAAAAACTCAAGAAGTTAGGAGAGTAGTTTACACATAATCTAAGTAGCAAAATATTTGTTTTCCTTTCACTTTAATTAGGGATACAAGAAATTTACACAACCAATACGAACACTAAAAATGTGAAGTATTTTAATTCTTTTAATTTTACAATACAGTGCATAATAAAATAGACTAAATTATCCTAAAAATGCTTACCAGACAACTGACATTCATTATTTGAGCTATTGCTTTCATCTTTATTTTGTTGCTAATTTTATAGTGCCAAATAGTATACACATTACATATAAAGTACATAAAGCTGCAATATCCTGGAGCACATAATGTCAGTATCTCCTGTACAATTGCAATTGATGGCTAGCTGAGACATCCTGGTACTGCTGTGAGGCTATTGTGGTGTTCACCAAAGGGGAGGATAGACATTGCTGAAGACTCTATAATAAAATGGAGAATAATGAGATATACATGTATATAGACAGAAATTGCTTAACTATAATATAACATTGAAGAAACATCATTTGATGATCTGTTTTCCATTATATAAAAAACTGTGCACCTTCATCTGGATTTAGAGGTTGGTATTACAGGGTACAATGTCAGTCACACGAATCACTGAGGGAATATCCATAATTTATTTGGATGCTCTGAAACTAGGAGAGCTGAAGCAGGTTGCTCTCTTGGTGAAATAAAGATTTAAAATCCCATCACTTCTCATAGCAGAAGATTTGATGAAATCTCAGTCATCTATACTTTTTCTTCAGCTGGGAACTCATATGACAGTTGTTCACTCTTATCGTCAAGAAGAATTCCAAGCCAGTGCCTGAGATCTGAATGTATATCTACAGCTGGACACCTGTTTAAATGCTTAAGTATGTACTTGTAGGGAAAGAAGGGTCTTAAACGTCCATCAGAGAACTTACAGTTCCAGAGACTGGACAGCCTGAGTAATGTCTAGCGTTTGTACCTATCTTATTAATGAAATAAAAGTCTTGTAGATGAAGAATTAGTGGGAGAAAGCTTTGTCACAGACCAGCCAGCCAAGAAGTCGGACTACTGAAAGGCAAGAAAATGCGCTAGTGGGGGGAACAGCTTTTTTTTTTTTTTTTTTTTCAGTTGGACAGGCTACGAAGAAAGCCCCAGAGAACATACAAGCTCAAAAATGCTTTAGTAAAACACAGTTATATCCAATACAGGTAGCTGTGCTACACCACTTGCTGAAAAATACAAAATTTAAAAGTTGTTTAGCCATAAAAAAATTAAATTTGTAAGACAGGAGGCAGAAGAGAGGAAGCTGAGGTTCCAAGTCACACCTACTACTAGGATTCACAAGAAGAGAGGTAATGATGTGCTCTGTGTACTTTTCACAGTCCCACTTCAAAACCAGACAATCATTCTGAATTTAGGAGCCTGGATACTTTCTGGGGTTTATCAGTCTCAGTAAGTGGCAAAAGCCTTCTGAATAAAGAGTATTTTCTCTAGTATTTTTGGTAACAGGTTATCCGGTAAAGTATATGAAATATGTGAAAGCATATAACATATGTGAAGTATACAGTCATCTATCTATATTTTTTCCTCAGTACAAATAGATAGTAAAGGAGGAGACTAATAATACAGAATTATAAATACTAACTCCTGCATTGTAAACTGAACATTTGAGATGTAAATTTTGTAATTTGGACCCTCATCTGCCTGTCCAGTTCTTTATATTCCAGGTATCATGCAGGTCAAAGTAAGAATTCATTGTATTATCAATTATTTTATGCACTGCCATGCATCATTCCCCCTTTCATCTCTATGTTATTAAGAAATACAAATTAATTATGAGCTATATATAGTTCAAATGGACCCTGCTAAATTACTATTGCTTAAAGGTTCTTGGAACTTCCTGGACTTTGCAAGTGTCTTCAGATTCCAAAAGGAAAATGAAGGCAGAGGATGAGGCATTCTGGTATAAACTGTTAAAGCCTGTTTACAGAAATACAAAGTTCATATGTGTATTTTTTTTTTTTGCATAAATAGAAATCTGAAAATCTGGCAAGCCAGTTGGACAGATTGATCTCAATATTTTCAATTATATTTTTACTATAAAATAAGCCATTATGTCAGTTTGTAGGGACTAAAGCTGAACATATTTAAATTAAATACTTACCAAAGGGGTGATTATTTGCAAAATATTTGAAGCAGATGGAGTTCTGGTAATGGCTTCTTGAACATCTAAAAATAGCATAAAAGTATATAATAAATATTATGTAAACCAAATACTACAGTAGCAATATGGTTCACAGTCAAATATTCAACACAAAACTTCCCAAAGATTGTGGAAATTGTGGTTTAATAGCACTGTTCGTTTTTCCCCTACCAACAGCTGCTGAAGAATATGCCGTATCTGTATTTTTAAAATTTGCAGCTAGGTATTATTATCTGAAAAAAAAAATAGTGTCAATAAAGAAATCTAAAACTAGAGAAAAGAATGCTCTTTACTCTAAGCTGGTAACAATTCCAGCTTTAGATCGGTTAGTGACTAACTGTTATTCATTAAAAAGACCGCTATGAAGGTACACAGTTTTAGTCACTTAATTTGGTAACACGTGAAAACAAAGCCAAAAAAAGGGGTTCAAAAAGGTCACGGTTTAAAAAAGCAATGTACTTACCTGTCATGTAAGTACTTACAGCACTTCACTCACTTACAGGTAAATACCTACATGTACTTACATGTTTATAAGTCTCCCTGTAAAATTTCACAGCTTCTTATTACCAATTTTAATCCCGAAATAATTAGGCCAGCTAATTAAATGTCTAAGCTACATATATATACATGTATTACATTAATTTTCACAGTTACATCATTTGCAGTCAGTTAACTCCTATGATTCTTTCATTGTTTCTGTCATATTCCTTATGTACTTTTCTTATAGTTTTCAGTTTTCCTTTTCACGCTTTGCAAACTTCAGCTTTCTTGCTCCCATTTCCTTTGCAGCATTTACCTTTGCCTCTATTTCTCTGTTATTTCTCTGTTATTTATACAGCAATTTATTTTCTACTTTCTTGTATTTCTCTTTTCATATTTACTTTCTTAACCTGAGAACATCATACTAAAACTCCTCTCTGAAAAAAGAGAGAATTCTTCACTTGTGTTTGCCTGGAAGCAATATCTATGAAGTACAATATAATGAAATTCTGAACCACTGTTTGGTGGGAGCAGGAACTGTAAGCTACAGCTGCAGGAAGTTTCTAGGCGGTTGCAAAGACCTTTTATTCTGCTGTTGCAGTTTACAGGAAACTGAAGCCTTTTTCCTCAAAGTCAAGCAATCCACCATTTGATGTAGAAATGTATGGATAGAGTGCAGGAGCTTTATAAGACCTGGTTTATTTTGATTCCAGTCAATAAGGAGGTAAACGTGGGTAACCTGACCATGAAATGGTGCAGTCCACAAGGAAAAGAAGTGGAATAGTAAAATCAAATCAATGGACTTCAAGAAAGAAGACTCATAAACTCAAATAATTGGCATGGAAAGTTTTATATAAAAATGTCCAAGGAAAACATAACATTCAGGAGAGTTGGCAGTTCCATAAACAGCAAAAATGGCAAACAGAAGTTATTCCAATGATATGTAAAGCCAAGCAGTCCAGTGAAGAAACCATGTGGACTAAGGCACAAGGTCCCCATTGATTTCAAATACAGGATGAAGCACACAAAATGCAGAAACTATGTCAAACTAATGAGAATTTTTATGAAAAATCCATATGATCGTGTACGTTAAAGGAAATACTTACCATAGATACAGTAGCAAGAGACCCAAAAAGTAAGTTTATTCTACGAGTATATTAGTTATAATAGGATGATGAATGAAAGTGTTGGCTAACTAATCACTGGAGAGAAAAAATTATCAGGAATGAGTACAGACTTTCTCCCCACATTCTTCAATAAAATGTCAACTGCAATGGGACAGCTCATCTAAAAAGTACCAGTATAAGGCAGGTAAGAAATGAGCCCAGCACAGAGAAAGAATAGGTTAGAGAACACTCAGGTAAGTTTGAGATTTTTAAAATAGTTGTGCAAGTGATATTCATATAAACATTCAGATTTGACTGCAGCAATCTCAGAACCATATTTGTGATCTTTAAGAATTCATGGAGAAGAGGAACATCCTAAAAGACTAGAAGAAAAGAAATGAAAAGCCATTCATTATGAAGGGTTATATTTGCAAAAATATAGGGTATATAATATAAAGGGTAATTATTTTAAAAATAATTGCAAAAAAAACTAAGATGGATAAACACTGGAACAGATTCCTAAGTGGGGCTGGTACATCTCTGTCTGTACAGTTTAAAGACCAGTTTTCACAGAATCACAGAATCAACCAGGTTGGAAGAGACCTCTGGAATCGCTGAGTCCAACCATTGCCCTGACACCACCATGTCAACTAGACCACGGCACTAAGTGCCAGGTCCAGTCTTTTTTTAAACACATCCAGACATGGTGACTCCACCACCTCCCTGGGCAGCCCATTCCAATGTCTAATAACCCTTTCTGAAAAGAAATTCTTCCTAATGTCCAACCTGAACATCCCCTGGCGAAGCTTGAGGCTATGTCCTCTTGTCCTATCGCTTGTTGCCTGGGAGAAGAGGCCGACTCCCACTTCACTACAACCTCCCTTCAGCTAGTTGTAGACTGCAATAAGGTCACCTCTGAGCCTCGTCTTCTCCAGGCTAAACAACCCCAGCTCCCTCAGCCGTTCCTCGTAGGTCAGACCCTCCAGACCCTTCACCAGCTTGGTCGCCCTCCTCTGGACTCGCTCCAACACCTCAACATCTTTCTTGAAGTGTGGGGCCCAAAACTGAACACAGTACTCAAGATGCGGCCTCACCAGTGCCGAGTAGAGAGGGACGATCACTTCCCTAGACCGGCTGGCTACACTATTCCTAGTAGAGGCCAGGATGCCATTGGCCTTCTTGGCCACCTGGGCACACTGCTGGCTCATGTTTAGCCAGCTCTTGATCAATACCCCCAGGTCTCTTTCCGCCGGGCCGCTTTCTAACCACTCTTCCCCCAGCCTGTAGTGCTGCATGGGGTTGTTGTGGCCGAAGTGTAAGACCCGGCACTTGTTCTTGTTGAACCTCATGCCGTTGGTCTCGGCCCATCTATCTAACCTGTCCAAATCCCTCTGTAGGGCCTTCCTACCCTCCAGCAGATCGATACTTCCACCCAGCTTGGTGTCATCTGCAAATTTGCTGAGGGTGCACTCAATCCCTATGTCTAGATCATCTATAAAGATATTGAACAGCACCGGCCCCAGAATTGACCCCTGGGGAACACCGCTAGTGACCGGCCGCCAGTTGGACTTTGCCCCATTCACCACCACTCTCTGGGCTCGGCCATCCAGACAGTTTTTAACCCATTTAAGAGTCCACCCATCCAAGCCCCGGGCAGCCAGTTTGTCTAGGAGGATGCTGTGGGAGACAGTGTCGAATGCCTTACTGAAGTCTAGATAGACTACATCCACAGCCCTGCCCTCATCTACTAAGCGGGTCACTTTGTCATAGAAGGAGACCAGGTTGGTCGAGCAGGACCTGCCTTTCATGAATCCATGTTGGCTGGCCCCGATGCTCCGATTGTCCTGCATGTGCTGTGTAATGGCACTCAGGATGATCTGTTCCATCACCTTGCCTGGCACCGAGGTCAGGCTGACAGGCCTATAGTTCCCTGGATCATCCTTCCGACCCTTCTGGTAGATGGGCGTTACGTTTGCTAATTTCCAGTCAGCTGGAACTTCTCCCGTTAACCAGGACTGCCGGTAGATAATCGAGAGTGGTTTGGAAGTTCATTTGCCAGTTCCTTCATTACTCTGGGGCGAATCCCCATCTTGACAAACATCTGTTAGAAACAACAGCTACAGCTGGACTGAGACAGTTTCTGAAGGTGTCCTGCAGTCATATTTTGAAGGATCTTTTTGACCAAGGCAAAGTCACCATTATTTCAAATTAATTTCGTTGATTCTAAGAAAGGTTTCATGATTTTGCTCTCCTGTTTGCTACATTTAGTAAAGAATAATGAAAAGAAAATAAGAAGAAATGTATTTCTATCACAGGATTCATGTTTTTAATCCAAATTAATCCATGACAGCAAGATATAAAGTTACTTAATCACTTGATGTAGGATCCTATTTATTATCAAACTTACTTTGTAGCCTTTGATTGAGACAATCAAGAGACTGGAAAATCTTCTGTTCTTCTATTGAAAGTGCACTCATGCCCAGACATGGAGCCCTGCTAAGCAGCAAGGGCTGTCTGGCTGGTTGTACACTTTCCATAGCTGCCAGGATTACATCTTCTGCAACTGGTGTACTTGCTAGTTTTTCAGCTATAAGAAACTGAACAGTGCTTTCTGAAACTGAAGAGATTACAGGGGTAACTTCAAATGAGAAGAGCTCATGATATTTAAATACGCTGCTTGCTTTCATTACTATAGGTCTGTGAAACATGCAAAATTCGCATTGAAAGATCAAAAAAGTAGCAAAGTCAAGAAGCATGATGCATTAGAAAATGACATAATTAAAATCACTTATGCATCTTACAATTGGCACCCCAGCAAGTTCTACTGACTTTGGAAATATATAATGATAGCAAGAAATACCTGTCCATATCATACACTTATGTATGATACATGTAGCTATCATACAATTAAATACAAATAGGAATGGAATGAAACTTGACTGTATGTTGTAATGCATTTATAAAACCATCAATATCATGATACATGATGCTACATCTTACATTTGTGTGAAAAAAAATTAGGTTTACACAACAAACTACCCTTTCTTACTTAGGTGCCAAAAGAGACAAGCTATGTTACACAGTGGATTTATTAGGTCATTACTTTATGTATAACAAAGAATTGAAGTGAGATGTGTTACTGTACCTTCATCAGACTTGTAGGTGTTATTCATATTTTGTACTGGATGAAATGCAGATTGAACAGGACTCAGCTGGACAGTACATAATGAATTCTATCAAAAACATTACAAGAATATTTTAAGTGTAATTTAAGGTAACTACACTACTTCTTGAACACCTTTATTTATTATTTCATATTAAGAAAAGTTTTCAGGTGCAAAGATATTAGTGTACACTAATGCAGTAGATGTAGTCTAGTTGGTTTTATTATTTTCATTAGTAGTGACAGCAGGCTGACAAAGCACATGGATTCAAAATTTGGTGACACTAAACAAATTTTTTATATTCTTGAAACTCTTTCCATTTTGAGGATAAATAAGCTTTTTTTTAAAATAGTATTTAATATTTACCTGTGCATGATGAGTAGGCTTCCATCTTTTAGAGGGTACAATTTGCCTTCTGTGTTCTGAAATGTGTTCATTTTCACTGTTGTCAAAAACCTGCTTTTGTCTTGTAACAGGAACAACACCTTAAATGAGATGCATCCAAAAATAAACCAAAAATGTGTACAAACATGATAAAGCTACTAGCAGCAAAACTAGTAATGGTGAGTAAACTTCTCTGTCCAAATTTAAATGTTTGCCTTGTGTATGTTTACATCTGATCTCGCTAAATGTATTTTCTTATAGTGAAAAGAGAGAAGCAGGCACTTCTAAGGTGTATTTAATTTCATGTTAGAATAGGACTATAAAATCCAGATGTGGATTGTATGTAGACATTTATAAGCAGGTTAAGTGAAGCCTTACTTTGAATCCCAGTTAATAAAGGTGGTCTGTGCAGAGATACAAGGTGGTTTTACAAAGTAAGAGGGAGAATGGACAGTGAACTATGATGTAACAAATACCAAATAATGTGCCAAAAAGTAATGTTTTAGAAAATCAGTTGCATTTAGAGAATAATCCCAAAGTCTAATTGTCCAACACAGCAAAGGGACCTCTTGAGGTCATCTGGTCCAACCCCCCTGCTTAAGCAGGGCCATCTAGAGCTGGTTACCCAGGATGAAGTCCAGATGGCTTTTGAATATCTCCAAGGAGAAAGACTCCACAACCTCCTTCAGCAACCTGTTCCAGTGCTCATTCACCCTCACAGTAAAAAAAAAGTGTTTCCTTATGTTCAGAAGGAACCTTCTGTGTTTCACTTTGTGCCCATTGCCTCTGGTCCTGTCACTGGGCACCACTGAAAAGAGCCTGGCTCGGTCCTCTTTGCACCTTCCCTTCAGGTATTTATAGACATTGATGAGATCCGCCCCCCCCCGCCCCCCGCCGCCCCGAGCCTTCTCTTCTCCAGGCTGAACAGTCACAGCTCTCTCAGCCTTTCCTTGTAGGAGAGGTGCTCCAGTCCCTTCATCATCTTCATGGCCCTTTGCTGGACTTTCTCCAGTATGTCCATGTCTGTCTTGTACTGAGGAGCCTAGAACTGGACATAGTCCTCCAGGTGTGGCCTCATAGGTGTGATTTGAATGTAAAGTCATGGGTTAAAACCTTAGTTCTACAGCTTGGGATTTTGTAGCTAATCTTACTAATTTATACAACTGTATACTAATTTTAGTGAAGACAGTACTGCTGTGTAGAATTTTCCCTCGGCTAGAGAAGCCTAACCTAGACACTGTACCTCAAATTTATCTCAGTTTTGTCTGGTGTAATAATAATACATTTTCAAAATCAAAGCATCAAGTTTCAAAATTTAAATTAAGTTCTTAATTAAACTTTCATGCATACAAATTGGAGATGCAAATCAGCATTTTCATGTGCAAGTCAGGAATCTACATATCCAAGGCAGTATTATATTCTCATTTGTAACCGCAGTTACTTGATTTTAAATGCAGTTACTTGATTTATACTTGGGAAGATCAATTACCTATTTATTTACATAATAAATATTTACATGTGCCGTTTAATGTACAGCTCATGATTAGACAAAGAGGTCTTTTAGTGATTTTAACAGAATTTTATTTCTTTAGTTGTTATTACAGTGATATTTAACAAAGCAGAATTCTTACCATTTGCAGAAAAAGAAAACAATTCCTTGATCCTAGAAGCAGATTTGAAACTACTCATCTGGCTGCTGCCATCAATAGTAACATGGTTCACATTAGCTTTAAAAGGTTGCCATTTAGTTATATGAGAATTATTGCAATGTGACACATGGTGCTGAACAGTACCTGAAAAGAATGGGAAATGTGATCATGTTATATTGAATACCAGGGAATATTTAAGAAGCAGCAAAGAAGAAATCTCTTATTGTATTAGTAATGATATAATGTTTTTCTGAAAAATTAAATTCAAAGTTGCTCTGTTGATATGCATCAATATCTAATTTAATTAGTTTACCAGACATGCTAGATCTATGCCAAGGAAAAGACTCCTTTTGGAAATTTAAGACAAAAATATAATAAGCAATAGTCTCATTGAGGGCATGAGATACTGAGCAGTCTACTCCTGTTTAACTGTAAGCCTGTGAATGAGCCCTGTATTTGTCACAGGCTAAATGTTACACACATTTTTAAAGCATTTTACTGACTGAACACCAAAGGACTTAAAATAGTTAAGCTACAGAGAATAATATGTGTCAGCCAGCAGATATACCACTTGAAGCCTGGAAGCCCAATTAAAGGAAGATCCTCATGGACAACAATTTTATTTATTAATCCTGTTCTCACTTTTTCTTTCTGTAGCATACATTTGGCCAACCATTGCAATAGATCACATTTTCTCCAGTGTCCTCATAGACCTTAGGAGCTCAGTAATAGTTCCACAGCAGGTATGTTACTCAAGAACAATGCCATATTCAGCCTCTCATAGCAAACACTGCAGAACAAAGACTGTGGTGATCTATGTGCATTTGCAGGCAATAGAACAAATAATAGCAAGTCATTAAGAGTTATCTAGAGTATTTAAAATAAAGAAGACTTTCAAACAGAAAGTCTAAGCAGATACTGAGAGAGGGCCAACCACCCAAATTTTAAAAAGAGGTTACTCAGCTCTTCCTCTGAAAGAGCTGGAGCTATGTGACACTGGGGATGTAGCACTTAAAGTTGCAGTGAAGACCGTATTAGCAGTGCGCACATCTTTGGATCAGTCAATGTCCTGATTCATTGATCTGATGTGCAAATAAGGACATCAAGAGGCAAGTATCTCTAATGGAGGCGAGGCATGGTAATGCAAGGCTTCACTCATTTCCAATGTAAAATCAAATAGGTTAACATAAGTCACACATATCTTAAGCTCATCTGTTTGACTTTGAACTGGAATGGACAAGCAGATAACATTTCTCATTTCCCACCCCTGCTTTAGGCCAAGAATATTCACCTACCTCTGCTCTTACACAACAGAGCTGTTCTGAATCACTCCATAGTTAAAACAATGTATTACTGTAGATAAAACTAGAAATGCCATTTTTTTAAGTTATGGGAATTACTTATTTTGCTGGAAAGTGTATTTGAGCGGCATGGCTGATCCTTGAGGTGATGCCCGTACGTTAAGTGGTTTGGATACTGCGTATACCTGAAGCAGGATTTACAGCTTCAGGAGCTCTGCCTCCAGCTGCAACCCTCAATAGGAAGCAAACCAGCATACAACAGCCAAATTACAAGCGCAAGGATGCCATCAGTGCCCCAGGCACAGAATATAGCTAGGCTGCAGAGGAGAAGAAAGACAAATCAAAACACATGAAACATATTTTGAAGTGTAAAAACTGGGAGATTAAAGTTTATTCTCCCAGAATTCCTTATACATCTTGCCTCTATCTTACCAATCAACCTCTGCATCATAATGTCCCCAAGTTTAATTTTTAATAAAATGCAGGATTGGTCCTAAAATTTCATAAAATTCTTTATAAATCAGCCATATTTTGCAGCAGAGCTAATTTGTCCAGTAGAAGCTCTTTATTTTTAAATTTAAATTTATTTTTTTGAGCATTAATTATATTACTGGGACTAAAACTTAATAATTTTAGACATTTCCAATGTCAGCTTTTGGAAAACATGGTAGATCTACATTTCTTTCACACTCAAGTGGCAGTGACTGTTGGACAACAAGCTATGACTCCCAGTTACCTTGTAAAACTTGCTCATATAAACTTAGTCACTTTCTCCTATATAATTATTTTGACCACCTGCCACATCTGCTCATTAATCAGGAATATAATATCAGGGAAAAGACTTCCTTTTCATTTAATATTGTAGAGAGCTACTAAAAATCGGGATTGACGTTTGAGAGGCCTCTGGGCACCACTAGAATAGAAATGACAATGACAAATGGAGAAAACTTGTTAAAACCAGCTGTACTGGGTGAATGGGTGAAAGACTGGATGTTTTAACTGAAAACAAATTTGTGATGTAATTGAAAAAGAGTTGCTTCTGAACATCCCCCCACCCCAAACCCAGAAATGTGACTCTTACCGGTAGCACAGTCTTTCGGAGCTTGGGCAGTATGAGCTGCTTGCCACAAGGTACTTGTTTTTCCAGCTCTTGGGGCATGATGGAGATGTAATCCATTTTCTGCGTTAACAGGTCTTCCTTCAGTGCGGGTTACTGAATGATCTTGACAGGCGCTTGTCTGAACACTATTTACAGAACAAGTATTTTTTGCCCAAGGTTCGTATTTGGCCGTGCTGCAACCAAGTGTAGGTATTGCAGTGGCCAAGTCCAAATGACAAGTAATACACTCACTGTTTTCTGTACCTTTTCTATTTAAAACCCGATCTGCTAACAAAACAGGCCTTTCATTTAAATCATTCCTGCTTGTAGCGGTAACTTGAAGACTTGAAGGCGGCAGTGGCTGACACCCAGGGCTGGCAGCGTTTCTGCCACTTCTGTTTCCCGGCAGAGGTGCAGATGGTGGGTGAGGTGCTAGCAATTTCCTTGGAGCTTTTAGAGTTTTGTTGGCTTCAGCGGCTGACTGCGGTCGGATTATAGTGCCTGTTGTCTTCTTGGGCATAAAACTTGGTTGGGCTCTTACATTTCTTGGTCTTCTAGTTATTTTTGCCTTGGTTTTGAGTTGATTAAAGTCATTAATTTTAGAATTATTGCTACGTACTGGGGGTGTACTTTCTTCACCTTTTGATACCATCCAAGCTTTTTTAGCAGAAAAGGATCCAGTAGACATAAATGTATTCAGAGACGTGCATTCTTTATTTGATTCTTCAGTACTAACATTTGGTTTTGATATATGAGAGTTTTCCTGATGATTTTTTATGAATATGGGGTTTGAAGGTTGAGCAACAATACTTAAATTAGTCTTAGGAGCATTATTTGTAGTTTGAACATATTGCAGCTGGGCAGAAGATATTTCACTGGTGGTTTTTTTGTAGCATTTTTCATTATTTTCTATTATTATCTGGTTAACTTGATCACACCATCTTAGCTTTCTATTGTATTTTTCATTTTCTGCACTTTTCTTTTTTATTTTTGCCAGTTCTAAACTGTCTCTGATAGAAGACATGGGTCGAGTTCCAAAACTGAACTCGTGGTTCATAACCACAGCTTTGAAGTGATTGGGTTCATATTTAGATTCCTTCTTTAAGATACTTGTGAATAATCTTGCTCTTTTTCTTTCAAGAATATTTTTTTTCAGGGTTTTGTTCTGTGCAGGAGTGCCAGAATTTAACTCCATATCAGACGCCAGTGACATGGTTTCTACCATATTTTCCTTTTCTTCCTGTTTGTTATTTTGTTCCTTAGCATTGCACAGAACTGAGGCATTTGGTATGTCCTGAAATAAAGATGATCCTGGATTAATGTTTTCAATACATTTAATATTTTCTTCTTTTGTTTCAGTTATTTTTCCTGAGGTATTTTTTAAAAGCTCCGTACTGATGTTTTTGTCCTTTGGTAATGTATCAGCTGTGCTGGGAATGCCAGTGGAACATCCCTGATTAGGAAATGTTGCAATAGGTTGACTGGAGGTTTGCACAGATACAGTTCTTTTTTGTGGGGTCATTTTAAAACTGTCATCTTGCATCAGATCCTGAACTCTTTCTCCTGGAATAGAGTCAGGGCTGGCCCAGGCTTTGCTAGGACTGAAAACAGGATGACCAGTGGCTAATGTGCTAGCTGTTCCAGAACATGGCTTGCTTCTTTCTTCTTTTATATTTTGCTGAAAACTAAATGCATTACTTACAGAGCTTTCTTGTGTCCCAGAGGTAGAGAACTCTGCAGGTTTTCTTCCAGATCTGTTAGAAGCAGATGATTCCTCTTCTGAATTGTTTACATGTTCAGCAGGAGTTAGAACATTATGTTTAGCTAAAAGATCATGAATAGTTAAGTTGTGGTTGTTTTGTGAATCTACATTTCTCAGACAATTATTTAGATGCATATTTTCAGAAGTACTTTGAGTTGCATAAAACAAACCATTATTCCTAGCCTGTGATTTTTCTGGATTGTACAGGGTACAGTCACACTGCGTAGTCAAAGATGATTCACTTGGTGTTGTGTAATTTCCATTTTGTTCTCCAGCCTCAAGGCTGTCAAGGCTTGACAAGCTTTCTGAATCATCTGTGTTCTTGACTTCTTGATGAAAATTCTGAAACAGAAGCATAAAAACAGACTGTTACATTTATCAGAAATGTTTTTTTTGCTGATACTAATTTTTCATTAATGAGAGCTTAGGCTAAAATACAATCAATATTGAGCCTAGTGTTTTTACAACTTGGGGTCATAGCACCACGAGTGTTTCCATCAAGTCAAAATTTACCTATGTTCAGTTGAAAAAGGAAATGATGTGGTTTGGGCATGAAATTCAGAGGAAAGAGCTGCAACAAATTTAATCCTAAGTCTTATATCAATTCTACAACATTAAAAAAGAACCAAGATTTGTCTAAACAACACTACTATTTCTGGATTGTCCTATGGCGCAGGATGTTTTTTGTACTCTAACATGTAAGTGAGTTTACAAAATGAACGACAATCCATAAAAATACAGGTTTGATAGTGGATCTGCCCCAAACTGGAATTTTTCTGTAACACTAGACTGAATATGTTTATTTTCATACAAAGTGTGACAAGTGATGAGGATTTAAACCTTGACATGGCAAACACAGAAAGCATCTCCCAACTATCATAATCACAGTGATTAACACTTCCCCCCAGTGGAACCCCCTCTTCTAATCTTTCA
Organism: Nyctibius grandis; assembly: GCF_013368605.1. Lineage (NCBI taxonomy): Eukaryota > Metazoa > Chordata > Aves > Nyctibiiformes > Nyctibiidae > Nyctibius > Nyctibius grandis. Next base: position 112,013,945 of record NC_090659.1, read on the forward strand.
GAAAGAAGAAAACATCATCTGATCTATGAGGACAGATCAGGTCTAACGGCATATGGGAGTCCCATCTACTGCCCCAACTTCTTAGTCGAAGTTTAATGTAGTGATGAGTAAGAGCAACTGGCACCATCTGAATCACCATTGGGACAACCTTATGTATGTACTCTACAGGTGTTTTTGTCTCTATTACTTCTCCATCCAAGCACCCAGATGCCTGACATGGTTGAAAATCTATACTTTTTTAAGTACAAGATTTCAAAATACACATAAACATAAAGGAAAACAAGCATATCGGCTATTTTCACAATCTCGTACAATCTTTCTCTGCTAAGTTCACTTCCACACAACTCAGCAGCTAAGTGATTTTAAACCATATGTTGGAAAGAATTGACATGAAAAACTAAGAGAAGCTGCATTAGATATGCAATCTTATGCAATGAAGATTTTTTTTCATTAGTGAATTTAAATGGAAAATGTTTTAAGTAGCAAAATCTGTTAACCTAGGTAAGTGATTATATATCCCCTGGCAATTAGAACAGAATTAACATTTTGAAAACTTATCAAAGAATGCATAAAATTCATTAGTGAATAAGAACACATTTTTGTGATAAACCTTTCTTTTACTCTAATAAAATTGTTATACCATAATATTGCATAGTTTATAGCTGTACAAATATTTTAAATTGCAGAATAAAAAGCTTAGTGAGTCCTGAAAGACTTTTTATGGTTGAATTAAATCTTGCACTATCTGTTCAGAGGTTGGTGCAGTCTTCCATCATAGTTATGATCTGAGATGAAGAAACTAAATAGAAAAACAAAGAACCAAGTGTAGGGAAAGATCCCTTTAGGGCACGTTTTCAAACTAAAGCTATACAAACTGGTGTCTTTCTAATAGAAAAGAATAAATAACACGTTGTTAGTTATTTATTAACCTTTATGTTTGGCTAAATTATATTGTTAACCTCTGCTTGAACTTCACAGAACAAGAAAAAAGCATATGCTCAGAGTTTTCTGTTCCAGGCCAAATTTAAGAAATAACTTTGAAATTTTCAGATGGGGAAAAAACAGTAAAAATAAATTATAGGTATCAGGCTTACTTCTTGTCTAATCTGGAAACTGCACCTGTATAGCTAAACATGTGTTTCTAAAATGACTAAGTTAAATAGAGGAAAAATTTTGCAAGGATTGATTTTTAAAAACTTGTTCCGATTGCAGGTAACTTAAATTGGTAAATCTGGAGGGTGCAAGAAAAGTTGCAACTTTTAAAAATTAAGATAAAACCAATTTTACCCAGTTGTGCTCCAGAGGTTGAAAATAGACTTGATCCTGTATAATATATAATTTTACTCTCCTTGTAAAACAAAACCTCATGGGAACACAAAATCTCAGTTGAGGCAACCTCCAGAAATAAGTTAGGAACTAAAGAATACAGAAGGGTTCCTCATTTAAACACATACTCGCTTTTACTTAGTTCATGCAAATTTAGTTCATTTACATTTATTTTGTTGCATCATACAATTTCATCATTTCACACATTAAAGATGCTTATCATTCTCATTAAAATCTTTACATATTTTATTTCCCTTTCTAGCCTACTCTGTAATGAAAGTGAATGGCACATTTTCTTGTAAAAACACATAACTAGAACTCCTTACGTAGTCCTCAAAAAGCATTCAACAATTAGTTGTTCTTTTTTCATAGTCAATAGCTACAGGGAAATAAACCTGGAAATCCCAATGATTTAATTTGATTTAATCTGTGAGTATATTATAGGATGATAAGGAAATAAAAATGTTCACAGAGGGTACTATCTTTTTATTTTCTGGATTTGCACATTGTTTCTGTTATGTAAGTACAATTTATTGTATTGCCTGTTGCCTGCATTATCTTATGTCCTAATGCATGAAATCTAAACCCAGCCTGTCCACATACTTGGTATTCTAGGAAAGAGAACACTTACGAGGAGTTAAGGAGGACACTTGTATGTCTTAAGACTTAGAACAGCTGTGTCAAGCAATTTCATTTCAGTAAAGCGCTAAAATTAAGAGAAAACATGACCCTAAGAAATCTTTCATGAGGCCAATGAAAGAACAACATTGCAACAAGTAAAATTTTAAGAGAACCCAACAAGTGAATTTTCTGCCAACGGACTGTGTCAGAACGCCATTACACTGAAGAGCTTCTATATGTATATTTGACATTTTCTGCAAAAGAAGTGCTGACTGTTCACAGTGCCAGGAGGTGAATGGGAACACTCTTCTGAAGATAAATGCTGGAAAAATGCTACCTACTCTGAAAACCCAGGCCCCTCATCTATTGCACTACTTGCTATTTTTGATAATTTCAACTGGTTTATTCACAGGAGTTCTTTGTGTTGTATGTGTGTATATATAATGTTATACTTCACATTTGTTGTGAAGTAACAGACACTAATGTTCATGCAGATACAAAGATACCTGTCAAAGCTAGTGAGGTACCTAAACACCTTTACTGGTTTTGAGTTTACTGACTGTGAAATTGGAAAGTCCATTAGAAAATTAATAATCTCTTTTCTATGCAAGTTTGGAAAACATAAAATGCATGGCACTACACAATGCTGATTTCACAGAAGACTTGGGCAGACCCAAGAAAGCAAATGCCACTGAGGTAGGATTTTGATGCTTATGTTACATAAGAGATCCATTGTACTGTGCCAAACTCACCAAAGAAGCTATGGAGGTGTAGGATGACCAGAGAAAAGCCTCCTATCAACACCCCTGTCTTTCCTAGGCTAACTCCTAGGTGCCTAATTTAGAATCATAGAATCATAGAATTGTTTTCGTTGGAAAGGACCTTTAAGATCATCAAGTCCAACTGTTAATCTAACACTACCAAGTCCACCACTAAACCATATCCCTAAGCACCACATCTACTCATCTTTTAAATACCTCCAGGGATGGTGACTCCACCACTTCCCTGGGCAGCCTGTTCCAATGCTTGACAACCCTTTCAGTGAAGAAATTTTTCCTGATAGCAAATCTAAACCTCTTGTGGCACAACTTAAGGCCATTTCCTCCCATCCTATCATTTGTTACTTGGGAGAAGAGACTAACACCCTCCTCGCTACAACCTCCTTTCAGGTAGTTATAGAGAGCGATAAGGTCTCCCCTCAGCCTCCTTTTCTCCAGGCTAAACAGCCCCAGCTCCCTCAGCTGCTCCTCATAAGACTTGTGCTCTAATTTCCCCCCCAAGCTATCTTGGATACAGAAACTAGCTATCTATGAACCTGAGTATTTAAAAGAACCTGATTTGCCTGTTTGGAAAATCATCATAGGATGCTAGAAACACAGGTTTAAACTCCTCGGGATAAAAAGAACTCAAGTTTCCAATTTTGTACGCACTCAGGCACTTCAGTAAGCCATACTGTACTGAAGGATTTTTAAAGAAAAGTGATCTGAACACTGAATGTCAGGGTTTCAATTTCTGACTTCCAGTTTTAATGAAGTCCCGAGGTAAATGTACATAACTGTGTAGGAAACCAGGCTTTCAGCTAAACGTCATGCTCTGTTGCTTTATATTAATTAACTTAGCATCTCAGTACTCAGAGTGCTGCTTCTCAGGATCCCTACTCCAGATGCCCAACTCTCTCACAGACTAACCTAGTCAGTCAGCTCCAGAAGTGGAATTCATAATGCCAGCTTTTAAATACCATTAACATTATTAAATGCTTAAATGTTGAGGCACTGAGCACCACAATGCATTAGTCCCTTTTTTGTTTCTAACCCATTAATAAATTTATTTTGAGCAGGCACCATCTACCCAGCAAATTTAAGAGATGAGGTCTTGTAAAAATAGTATGGGACTGCATATTCGAAAGCCATCATAAGGCAAACAGACATGGAGAAAAATTGGGCATGCATATGCAATATTAATTCTAGAAGTTCTTAACTGCTTAACTAATAATTGTTTTAATGTTATATATAAAATGCAATGACATAATTTAATGAGCAAATTCATAGTTATTTACAATCTATGCTATATTCAATGTCATTTTGGTTATCCCAGAAAAGGAGAATGGAGATCAGCTAAAAGTTATCCATTTTCACTTCACTGAAATTTGCAGGTTGTAGGAGAAATGATGTTTTTAAAAATATTTCGTAGATGAAGCTATTTCTAGACAATACTTTAGAGAAAGAAATGAAAGGGAAACAATTCTAAGAGATTTTTTTTCCATTTTAAAGCAAAGAAATAATCCTCTCTGTCACTGGTTAAGGTCTTAATGATGAGGCTCAAAGCCCTGAAATTATCCTTTTCAGAAAAGCTTTCCAACAAAGTCTGATTTATGGGGAAAGAAGAGAAGAATAACTGATGGATTCTTCGTCTTCTAGATAACTCAGAATCTGTCTTTGTGGTTTATTCTTATTCACAAATACACAAATAAGACAAAGCATTAGGATTGACAGATTTGAATGAACTGGAGCTGTAGCATCAGCAAAAAATTATTAATATTATTTGACCAGTACACACCTCCTAAAAGACCCACAACCATAGAGTGTTTGAATCTAATTTTTAAAATAATCCCTAGTTCAGCTGAGGGACTATCCTATCAGATCTCTCTGGCTTGCTAAAAAATTAGTATATATTTTTGCAGTCTATAAAAAGCATTACTTTTTCTTTTAGCAATGTAAATACATCATGAAGATGGAACAGTTTTTTACATGTTTCCACTCTATCTTGTGCACTGCACAGCAGCAACCAAGGCAGAAGGTGGATTTACATTAGGAAATCCTGAAGGTGAAATCCAAAAATACTTCTAGAACCATAGAATATCCTGAGTTGGAAGGGACCCTCGATGATCATTGAGTCCAAAGCCTGACTCCAAAAGGGCAACCTAAAAGTTAAACCATATACCTAAGAGTGTTTTCTAATATTATATATTTATACCTTTCTAGAAATAAGTTTATCTAATGAGACAGTTTCATGTAATTGCCAACATTCACTGCATGCTTCATTAATATAATAACTTATCTTGAAAAAAATATTTAGTGACTGTTACATGTTACCTGTTTTACAAATTCCATTTTTTCAATCAGATATTTTGCAAGACATACATTTCTCTTAAGAACTTTACAGATATGATTTATAAGAACATGTACAAGATTTCAGCATCTACCTTCCCCTAAACAGCCTACTGAATTTAAAAGCTGGTATTTTTTTTTTCTTGCCACTGTTTGAAACAGCGTAATTCTTCAAGTTGTTTGTTACAAGATCTTTCAGTCTCCTGGGTCCCAGTTATTCTCTGTTTATTCCTGTCCTCTGAATTCTGGGTGTTTGGTTTAATGCTTTATTTCCCAGTTAGTGAGCCACACTTCCTTATGGAGATATGCCAGTATCAGGCATAAACTGCACAGCAAAGCTCAAGCTACTCAATACCACAGAAGTGCTGCTATGGGTTTATAATAATTAATATTTAAAAAAAAAATGAAAGAATTGATTAGGTTTCTGTGTACCCAGGCCACCATGAGCCTACTAGGACAGAAGCAGAATACTGGAAGAAAAAAGTAGTTAAATTCTGTTTTGCTTTCCACTTCACAAAAGTGACTCTTTAAAAAACAAAACAAAACAAAACAAGGCTCTGCCATATTAAAAGGGGTAGGATTACTCTGGATAGTGATACTTTAATCTTGACGAGAAAGCAATAGATTTCCCAACATCCCCTTGAGATGTTAGTATATACTATATCTGACAATACCAAGTTACAATATAATATAGCATCGTGGCAGATCAGGATGCACAAACTTTTGTATCTTCCACTCCCTTCCTGCAAGCAAACATTTTATTATTACCATAATTGCAATAAACTAAAGATCAGATACTGCTATTTTTTCCTCTGTTCTTCTCCTTTAACTACATTTATGAACAATTTATTCTGTTCCAGTAAAACAAATGACTTAAAAATAGCTATGAAGCATGGTAGAAATAATTTAGTGCATAGCTATATATAAATATTTCATATATATATATATGGATATATGTATATGAATGTAAAACCAAAAATGGAGTCATGTAAATATATATGGCCAATCTTATGAAAAAGTATATGCTTGTAAAGGAGCAGCAGGTATGTATTGGATGACAGTTCTCAATTTCCCTGTTTCTGTGGTTTGTGAGATATGCTGTATGTATAAAAATTCTAACTTCCACAAGCAAAGTCTTATTAATGTATTAATTTACCTGTGAAACAAACTCTTTTGTACTGAAAATGCTGTTTCAGCTTTAATCCTACATTATCACCAATTCAAGAAGGACTTTGAATTGAGGCAAGACACTCTTCAAATGACTGAACATCCAGATTGCAGGATATGAAGATTGTAATGACATTTTATACAGCACAGGCATGGAATAAACCACTATTTTATGTAAAAAAACCCTCTTCTCTTAAGGAATACACAATCAAAACAAGTTCGAGAATTTGGGTGAAATAATTTAGTCTGGAGATACATTTCAATTTGCCTTTATAGCAAATGTGAATTTTGGATTAGTGAAATAACATGGAATATAGTGGTATGTTGAAATATTGTTTGAAAGCCAGTAAAACCTGATCCCCCTGCTCTTGCCAAAAGGAAAATAAGTAGGGAAATCACTTGAGTTTGTAATATAATTTAAGTGATCAACATAAAAGATGTTAACATTCACAGTTGTAAATAAAAAATGGCCAACATTTCTAGATATAAGGTGACCACAGAAACCTATTTCAAGTCCTTGAATGGTCTCTTAAAGTCAAATCTGACTTCAATTCCAGTGCCATTTTATCCTAACTCTCCCCTTGAGAGTCTGTTTTCCCACTAACTAGCCCTAAGCATTCTACAAGTTCTTGACACTTGGGAAAGACTCTGTACACAGGCACTCCTTTTTTCCACACTGGTCTTGTCTATGCCTCTGAAGAGTTAGACTGATACAATAAACCTTGCAGAAGGAACCCTTGTTTAACTCATTCCAGTCATACTAAAAATGCACTTGAAAATTAGTTCAGTTTTTCCATCAGTTACATGAAACATCTCTATTTCATAGACACAGCCCAACCTCAAAAGCATAGTAACACAAATAGCTAACAGTCATACAGGTCAATTCACTCATGAAAGTAGGGCTATGTCCATATTTATGTGTTTGTAACATCTGCTGCTTTCATTCAGTGGAACATGAAGACAGCCTGTCTTCACGGTAAGCCAGGCTGAGAGAGTTGGGGCTGTTCAGCCTGGAGAAGAGAAGGCTCCGGGGAGTCCTTCTAGCAGCCTTCCAGTACTTGAAGGGGGCCTACAGGAAAGCAGGAGAGGGATTTTTTACAAGGACAAGTAGTGATAGGACGAGGGGGAATGGTTTTAAACTGAAAAAGGGTAGATTTAGATTAGATATTAGGAAGAAATTCTTGACTGTGAGGGTGGTGAGACACTGGAACAGGTTGGCTAGAGAAGCTGTGGATGACCCCTCCCTGGCAGTGCTCAAGGCCAGGCTGGATGGGGTTTTGAGCAACGTGGTCTAGTGGAAGGTGTCCCTGCCCATGGCAGGGGGGTTGGAACTAGATGATCTTCAAGGTCCCTTCCAACCCAAACCATTCTATGATTCTATGATTCTATGAACACCACTTAGAAAATATTCTTCATTATTTCTCAAAGACTTAATTCTATTTGTAACATATATGAGCACACGCACAGTACAATAGGCTACAAAATTTTATTGTATTTGAGATAATATAATAACTTTCTGACCTCATGGTTTGGGTTGCAATTTATGAGAAATGATACCTGTGTTCCAGTCCCTGTTTCAATAAATATTCAAGCATTTTTTGCCAAAGTGAACAGTATCCATAGAAAGGCTGATACTGAGTACTTCAATGGCTGCACAATTGCTTGAAAAAAAAAGGAGAGACAAGGTAAAATTCCTGCTTCGAATCAATCAGAAAGGAATTTAAATTTAGATTTCACAGATACTACTCGAATAACCTAATTATAGTCATATAAAGGAGGGAAGAGGAAAATACAATCTCCATGTTGTAATCTATACCTATTTTGTCTGTGAATTAGCTCTTGCTTCCAAGTATTTTTCTTAAAAAGTGAAACAATAGAGATAAAATGTTACATCAATCAAACAGTTTAATTCAAGCATAATGTATTTTTCTGGAACAGCATAAAAATACTGTTCTGACCAAAACAATTTTGTATGGTCACCAAATTAAAGAGGTGGTGAAAAGAAACAGACAAAAGATATATGAATAATAGTATTCTGTGTCACAGTTGAGCCATTTTAATGGAAATTTTCTAAATTATTCAGTTCAAGGCAGGTGCCAGAAATGGAAAATTTCAGCATAAGCAGTTAACATTTGGAAAAATTATAAACACTTGGGAGTAACGTCTTTTGGTGAAAAGCTGCACGCAGCTTTAGCTAGAGACTGTGCTACCAGCTCCACCTTAAAGATTTTATTTATGCCTACAACAAAACCAGGAAAGGACTGTGCAACAAAACCTTTGATTGCAAATGAAGTTAACAATACTAATTTCTTCAGAACAGAACATACTTATGGAAATATTACAACTAATAATTTGCTATATTGGCTCAGACATAACTGTTGCACAAAATAAAATCTACTTCTCTCAATATTTTAAGCAAAATAATTTTGGGGAATGGTAGAAGGATCACTAAAAATCTTGGCTTACTGCTGAAACTATACAAATTTTTAGGGATGAACAGCAGGGAACACACCAAATCTACTGGTAAGGGCCTACATAGAACTTTATTACCCTGTAGGAAAGAAAAGAATTTTAGGAATCTTTATAATCCTGCTGGGCCTGTAAAAACAGAAACAAAGAGAGGTCAAGGGATCTCAATGGATGGTTAGACTGCAAAGCATGTGCACAGTGAAATACTCTGACATTAGTTTCAGAAGGGCAAGCACTGTTGAAATGACTTTGGACAACAGACAATAACAAGACTACCGAAGCCTATTCATGTCAGTAAGAGTATTATAAATAATTATAAATTTTATTAGTAAGAGTATTACAAATACTATTTCCCATCACAGGAAGTCACAATGCACATGCACACCAGCACAATCCAAGTATTAAACTTCTGAAACTCAGGCCTTAGAACAATGACAATAGCTTTCTTGACTTTTTTTCTAATCAGAGTCCAAAGCATGTAATTTCAAGAAAGAAAGTCCAAATATTTGAAATATAAATATTTATAATTTGAAACTATTCATCAGAGGGAAGAAGCTGAGCAACCTCTAGTGGTAGCAGAAAAATACATTCTGGAAAAAAAAAGTAAAATTTTTACAGGACCTGTTGCGATAGGACAAGGGGCAATGGTTTTAAACTAAAAGAGGGTAGATTCAGACTAGATATAAGGAAGAATTTTTTTATGATGAGGGTGGTGAAACACTGGAACAGGTTGCCCAAAGAGGTGGCATCCAAGGTCGGGTTGGACGGGGCTCTGAGCAACCTGATCTAGTTGAAGATGTCCCTGCTCACTGCAGGGGGGTTGGACTAGATGACCTTTAAAGGTGCCTTCCCACCCAAACTATTCTATGATTCTGATTTTCAAAAATACATTAATTTGTAAACACAAATTCCTGTATTATATGCAGTGTCCAAAGCTGATGATAACATTTAGAAAAAACTATAAGTAAAAAACCCTGAATGACTCTCAGCAGTTTTCCCCTAGAATTCAATTAGAATGTGATAGTTGTTATGATAAAATACACTACAATATAGATGTCTTACAACATATTAAGAAAAATCTTTTTAGATATTTTCCTCAAAAAATTTCCTTTTATTTTCACTAAATCTAAGATGTTCTAATGCAGCTACTGCCAAATTCCACATCATCATTTAGGGAGGGATTTGCAAACACTGTACCAATGAAATACACAATGTGTTTTTTTTTAAAAAAAAAAGCTTAGACCTTTTTGTATTTTGTTTGGAAGTGGTTATCTAGAATTCAGTTTTATCAGCTGTCTTCTATAAATTGTCATTCGCTCTTCCTTCTTTCATGCTTGGAAATAAGACTGAACACTAATCAACAACCTTGCCAGTACAAACTATACTTTCTCTCTCCTCAACATTTTTAAAATTTACTCCAGTTGAGTAAGATTTTTTGTGTTAGCCATCAGCTGCTCAAGATTCTCATGAATACCCATCAGAACAAAGGAGGTACAAAGACAGAGATGAATGTGCCTGAAAACATCAATATATCAAAGAACTCAAAATATATCAGAACTGTATGCAGTCTTTCAAAGGTTATCCATACACATGTATTAAAAGGAAAAGCCCTTGCTCTATTGCCACCAACGTTCCCATGCCTCTAGCCATCATCAATATAAAGGGACGGTGCTTCATAGTGTCAAGGTCCTTTTCAGACACCACGAGTCCAGCTACCAGTAGATAATATCATAAAAGAATGAGTCCAAAATTGTGTCCTCTTGTTTCCAAAAAATGTAATACTGAAGACAATATTTCCAAAATCAAAGACAACACTGACAGACCTAAAATCACACTCAAAAGTGCAGTTATAAGAAAACACTTTGCAGCTCAGTTCTTGATTGTCACTGTGTTTCTAAGGTGACTTTTGAAACTGATTTTAGGTCCAAAAATTAGTTTAGGCAGAAAGTTGTTACTGGCTTGTTACTGGAATACCTGCATCTATTCCAAAGACGACAAAAAAGGATCTCAAGAGACTTGAAGTCAATCCCTAAGAAATCACCACACACTGGGGAAAAAAACAGGAAACAAAAAAACCCCAACGTTTGACCTACCGTAATTATACTGCTATAGCATTTTGTGCTGAGCTGTAGCAATCAGCAAAGCAGAAACTTCAGTGTGAATTGCAAGCCACCAATTTAAGTTTGGAGCTAGCACAAGACTCCTGTGATAGACTAATGGCTAGCCACTTCAGAGCCAAGAAGTCTGGCATATAAATTTTACGTTTACAGAAAGAAAGACAACATGACAGATATCTTTGAAAAATTTGTGAAAATATTCTTACAAACATTCTTAAAGATCTCTGGTTTCTTATTGAAAAATATGTATAATTTTACTATAAATAATCTATTGGTAAGGCATAGTGCAGTGTGCCCTCAGGTATTGTCTACTTGGTAAAGTGTGCTTAACAGAGCTTTCATTTTTATCACATTCAAGAAACTTTCTATTACATTTAAGAAGCATCATTTAATGAACCACGTGAAAATATCATACCTCCAAGTTGCTGAGATGCTGTTTTTCAAGGAGTTGTTGCATTTCTTTCAGATTTTTCTGGAAGAGAAGTTGGTTACTATCCGTGTTTGTTCTAGTGCTTTCTTGTACTGTTTTATCGCAGCCAACCATTGCTGAAATCTGCTTCTGATGGAACGAACCGTTTCTAGATGCTGATGAGGATGAAGTGTCATCTGTAGTTCTTGATGCAAGCAAATAACTTATTACTTTGGCTTATTTCTACACATCAACTGTAGAATTTTAAATATGTTCTGTTCCAAAAGTATACTCCATCAATAAATGCCTGGCAAGTGAAGGACAGCTATACTATATGTAACTACAGGTGGTGCTGTTAGTACTATCTAAAACTGTCCAATGCTTTCCATTTTAAACCTTCTCTTCTGTTGTTTATAAATAGTCAGACTTTTCTGATTGGGTTGTTGGGTGACTGCCTCAGGCTGAATTAATCTGGAAAATGTCAGCCAACGGTTTGGTCATTTACAGAAATGGAACACGGATGTGTTTTTTTAAAAAAAAAAAACAAGTAAAATGACCTTTATTTTTCCATAAGGCTGGCTTATATAGAGGATAACTATATACTGACACTGTCAGATATTCCCTTACTTCAAATAGCAGGAAGGCTTTGTAGTATCCAGAGAGCTCAGCTCTGCTGATGATGTGTAATATCAGCAATGTGGTACATTAAAGAATTTGTATTTGCTATCTGAAAAAAAAAATTTTTGGAATAGCTAGTGTAGCTATTGTGGTCAGGGTGAGCCCAAATTAAGATAGAGGAAACCACAGGTTTCTACAGGATGAAAATTAGCAAGAATTAGCAACCATGGGGCTGGTTGACACTCAGGAATTAAAGAAGTCAAGAAGCATGTGAAGCCAAATGACAAAGAAAATGTGCAGTCAGAGACTAGGAAGGCAAGGAGTGTGTAATGAGATATGTTCAAGAATAAAAAGCAGACAGAAGCAGAACAAGGCTGGGTAAGGTCACTAGGAATAGGAACCAAGCTCTGGAAAACAAGAGGCAAGAACTGGGTAGATATCAAGGATGTCAAAACCAAGAAGCAAGTAGCTTTAACCAATAAGAAAGGTAGGCATTAAAGAAACCCAGAAATAATGCACACCCCCAAACCCACCAGCTCATAGGTCAATCACGCTTTAGTCTTCTGGAAATATAACTATTACCAGGTTGCCAGCTACACTTCACTTTTTGATTTGGTTGCTTGACTGCCTAGGTGGAACAGTTTAGCAATGGACACTGATCCTATCTTTTGGCTCCAAACTGGTTCAAGGGCCCTAAATGACCTTAGCCTGGCTTACCCAAAGCGGCACTTAAGAGAAATCTCTCACCAGATCCATGCTTCGAGTTCTCACATCTGTGCAGTAGAGCCACAACCCTTACAACTGATTAGAAAGCCAAGCTTATGTCTCACGACTTTAGGATCAAGTATTTGTTGTACTCCACAATGATTGCAAATGGTGGTAGAAGAACAGATCTTGGAAACAGATAACCAGTATAAACTTTCAGTGAAGTTATTTGTAAAACGGGTATACCTTTACCAAAAAGGGGGGATCCAGCTTTCATTTTACCACGATCAGGTCCAATATTTGAAATGATACTTCTTCTCAGCAATCATTGGATTTTGAGTAACAGCTGTCCCAAAATTTCCAATTAAAGGGATTATAAGACATTTTTAAAGATTTACAGCTCAGAACTGGTGAGTTTTGAAGAACCTTCACCTTTGAGAACCTTGTCAAAATGTTTTTCTGTATCAAAGCTTACTTTGCTGTACTTTTTGCAAGACATTTATTTGCCCTCTAAAAGAATTTTGCACATTTTTTGGAACCAAGTCTGAAAACACAGAAATGTCACTTTTATAACCCACACAAACTATCGCTCCCAGACCAAAACTAACAGGAACAACCCTGCACTAACTTCTTTTGCAGCAGACCAGAAGAATCTATGCTGCATAGCACGTGTTCAGTTTGAATCTCAGTGCTCAGTAAGGGATTGTGTGAGATGCAGACAAAAATGCATAGAATATTTTCTGACACAAGGAAGGTAGACAAATTGTTAGCAGTAGGATAAGCAAAGCTTTATTTCATATTAATTTGTATACCTTGCCCCTATACACAAGCCTGTACTGCAATAACTTAATTCATCTTCCCCTTATTACCATCCTGTCAATATTCTCTACATCCTCCTTCACCCACCCCATATGGGTCCTAGCCAAGCCTCCTAGTTACCAGCCAGGGAAGAGGCAGCACATCCTGTGGCAGGTTCCAAGGTATGTGTGTGCTGTCTTATCCGTACTAACTGGCTTGTAACCTTTCAATTGGTCAACTCAACTTTTAAGCGTTTTTCATGCTGGGGTCACTTGTTTGAATAATTACTTCCTCGTTCAGTTGCCAAATTCAAACTTGTAGAAATATGATTATCTTTGAGATTCTTAGCGCTCTCTCAATTTGGTTACTAGGGGAAGACAAACTGTAGAAGAATATGAACGTATAAATGTAATTTCCTTAGGAAATCAGGTTATAAAAATGAAAATGAGGAAAAGAACACACTATCATTATTACAGGATAGTGAATTTTTTTAATTATACGAATATAATATGGAGTGACAGCAATGTTATACTGTAAGAAATTAAGCAAATGGTAAGTGGTTTGAAGATGTCCTGAGAGAAAGTTGTGAGCCCTTGAGGCACAAGGAGCAGTGTGAAGAAAGATGAAAAATAAAGAAGCAGGGGAAGAGGCACTGAGATACTGTCCTTAATCAAGCTTATGAGTGAAATGAGACAAACGATCAGGAGCCCTGAGATCGGGTTCAGAAACATCTACATTTTCTTGCCATAATTTCAACTTATATTTAACAGATAGATTTTTTGTTTGTTTGTTTTTATGGCTGCAATCCTCCTTTGTTATGTCAATCTAGTGTAGTAGCTGCAGAACTATATGCATGTTGACCGGCAGATAGCACGAGTATTTAGCTCTGAGAGGTATGAAATATTTTCTCAATTGCCCAGTTCATCACCTGCAAACATGTTTTAATCAGCAGTAGAAATGTAATCGAACTGAATATTAATCTCACAATGAAGAATACACTGAAGCTCAAAAGTAGAGAGACCCCTTTTAGACAGATTTTATCTCTGTTCTGAACATCTGCCCAATTTACAGCATGCAGAAAAGAATTACAACAATAGTAATAAAAAACCAGCAACAACAAAAATAAAACCCTGAGCTGAATCGTTAAAGAAATGAGAGATTAGGAAGGGGATAATCAGGAAGGAGTATCAAATACAGCAGATAGATAAACTATGCATGAAGAAACATTCTGTGGTAAGTTAAGGTATCTTTGAAAAAGTGCTCCGGTAGAGTGGAAAGTATGCAATTCAAATTGTATGTGATATAAAATGAAATAGCAGGCGAAATTGTTATCAAGATGCTCAAGATACTTATAGAGGATGAGAAATTTAAAGGAATGACAGATGGAAAGAAGACAAGATCAAGGGATGAATATACAAACTAAACTATCCTTGAATGTCAAAAAGAAAAAATCTAGTTGAGAATAAGAAATTATCTAGACAGAATACTTCACAGAACAGCAGATGGTTTGATAACCATGGCAATCTGAGTCAAGCTATAGCTGAATGAAGAATGGGTTAGCCCTGACTATTCCCAGAATTCTGCTGAAGGGAAAAGGTTTGTGTCATCTCCTCTGCTGTTTCACCAAATGGACACAAACAACTCAAGGATGTTTCATAATGTTTCACTGGAACAGTTCACAGAAATGCTTTCTTTGCCACTAGAGAAAAGGCCTACAATTTCTTAAAGAGTAATTGTCTGCTGTTTATTGAACACACTAAGCAATTTACTTCCTTTGATCATCAGAGTAAACAGAAATGCTTACCTGAAGTTGGTTTTGTTTCTGCTGGGCAAGCACAGTCCTGGTGTTAAAACTGATCCTTTAATTTGTTTGAGAGCTGCTTCTAACTGAAAAGCTGCTTTTGTCTGGACTAGAAGGATTAGAGTAAAAAACACAATGGAAAAAATATTTTAAAAATTGGAATATTTTACCATAAATGGTTTGGTTAAGTTTCTTAAGTTTGGAAGTCTAAATCCAAACTGTTACAATAAACTGAGTGGTTTAGCATCATTAGACATGCTGGAGCATCTCTAGTTCCTCTGAAACAAAACCCCAGTCTGTTCAAGTGTTTACAGTTACACATGTATTCAACAGTTTTGTTATTTGTTTTTAGACTGCACTGTTGAAAAAATAGGTTAAAAAATCCAGCACTAACTTTGTTTTTACATCATGATTATTCTGCTCATGCTCTAAGCCAAAGTTATGGCTTGCAGATATTTTATAGAGGCCAAATTATGACTTACTAATCGAATCAGTGGAGAAAGAAACAGTCCAGACAGGCATAAAGTGTTGCCTCTTCCAAGTAAGCAAAAGTAGGGTAGAAAGTGGCAGAGGCAGAATTTCTATAAAGGAAAACCAAGAAAAGAAATTGTGGTTCATTATATTGCTACACAGTCTGGTCTGTCAGAGCTATGAAGAAGCCCTAAACCAGTACTGTTCTATTTTGTTATTTTAATCTGACATTTGATCTTGAAGTCAGAGACATTACCTCACAGTTGGCACAATTGCAGTTGGGAGAGTAAATCTGTTAAAGAATACCTAAGTAATATACCAGATCTTAAGAGTTTCAACACTGGAAATTTAACTGGAAATCAGACTTGTCTGATGCTGTTAAAAACTCCTGCCAATCTGCACTGATTCCAAGAAAGCAGGAACTGAGTTGAAGTGATCATTACTTCCCAGCAGCGAGAGAACAGCTTAAAAAGCTGACTAATTCAGCAAAAGTTATGTAAGACATTAATATATGCTAGGACTGCTTTTACTTAATCATAAACAAAATGCACATTCTTGAATGTGGGGTTCAAATAGGGGATCATTATACCGTCCTCGTAACTTCCAGTGGCCTTGTAACACTCCACACCCAGCCGTGAAAGCACCGTATTGTAAGCAATAACCACTCTGCAGTGAAAAAAGCAGGGAAAACCCAGGAAGCCACAATATCCCAAAGAGGTGACCTACTTCCTGTGACCAGAATACAATGAAATAACTCGCAATACAATTTTTAGGAAAAAAAATGGTTTCTTTAATTCCCTTTACCCACTTTTGTCATATGTATGAAAACTGAGCTTCTTGTCAGTTATGTTTTGATTATACTAATGAATTAAATTAATTTGAGTCAGGTTAATTGTTCTGTTTGCCTCAATTATATTCTATTAATAGAAAAACACTTGTATTGTGAATAATGGTTAAATTTTAATTTACAAACCTATTTGCTTGTTCTGAGAAAAAGGCAGGTGAGCACGCTGGAACTTATCAGTTGCTTCCTGAAGTTTAATTTTCCTCTGCCGCAGAACTTGTTCTCTAAGTGTTTGTTCTTTTTCTTCTTCTTGCTTCCATCTTTCTTCAAAGGCTCTGTATTTAAGAAGAAAAAGTAGATGATCCCTATGTTTTCTAATTACATTTACCAAAATATTAGTAACTTACTTGCCTATCAATTTGCAATTTTAGTACAAAAGCTTGCTTGTCCATAAATTAAATGCTATAAACTTCAGCACAGCTGGATTTTTATGGTTGGTCGAATGTAAACGGGACAGCAGGTGATGAAGAAGAGACACACCATAATCTTTTTATTCTTTAGCCTCAACCAGAGACCTGATTCTTTCTTATATGTGAATTAACATGCAGTCTCAACCAGTCCTTGCCATCTATGTGACTTTTGCCACAGTCTTTACATTACTGCTTAAATGTATCACAGTGGGCAGATCAATAGGAAGGTGAACTGCAGATGCTGTGTGTGCGCCTTTCACGAGCTGTTGGGGAAGTAGTTACAGTTTAAAATTTGTTATTCAGAAATAACACAAAGGAACTACAGCCTTTACCTATAAATGCGTAAGAGTTAGTATCAAATTCTAGTTGTTGAGAAAATTCCTGAAAGACAATCAGATTTGTAGCACAAAATGGGATAAAACAGTAACAGAAACTATGATTGACAGAATCAGTTGTTAATATCAAATATGTTAAACCTGTTGTTCTACTGGTGAAAGCAAAGCAAAGCAGGCTCTAATGGAAAACAACCATCACCACAAACCTTTCCTTCAGTAGGCACAAGCCTGAGGAAGCTACGTGGAATTTTTATTCCTGCTGAAAAAATCATCAGCTCTAACCAACAAACTAAAACTAGCTCCTTGAGTGAAATATACCCAGTAAATTTATTGGCATGGTGCCTATGTAGGCAAGTCATATTTAAATACAGTAATACTGTAAAAGTAACACTCTTCAAGTTAAACTTCTAAAGCCTGCCATGCGAGGATCACTACAACTGGGAGCTTACCATCTTTAAAGTTCTTTGTGTGTTAGAAACATGATTTGACAGGTCACTAGTACACTAGGTAGGGTCCCACTCCTAACCAGCATTAGTGGAAAGCAAGGTAGTAATGTTTAGCTGTATGTTCTTTGTTTCTCTCATCACAATAAGATACCTTCCCATAACTTCAATCACTTGTAGTTGCTTCATAGATCTTCTTGCTTAATGGAGCAAAGCTGCTCCTTAACAGAGCTACTCCTTAACTCAAGCTATTTTAATTATTCTTCCCTTTGTCTTTCAGGGAAAAAGTTCAAACTGAAATATTCATCTTGACCCTCCCTAGTATCCCTTCAAAGTGCTGACTGATCATGTGTGAAAACAAACAGAAAAATAATTTGAAATAGGTACTTTTATTTTAGAATATCTAAAGGCTGTAATTGGCAATAGTAAAAAACAGGAAAACTGTCAGCTAATTCCCAAGTACACACTTTTACAGGAATATCCACTTTAATTCCCTTGGAAGCCACAGTGTAGCAGACAGAGACATAAGGAACTTTCACTATTTTGAAAATTCATATATGCAGGGTTGTCAAAACATACTGAAACTAATGACTGAGATTTCCCAATTTTATGGACAAATTATTACACATCATTAATAGAAACTGAAGACAAAATAGATACTATTTTTTTTGAAGTGGAAATGTACTGTGAACAGATTCCATGCAGCTATTCAAACCTTAAATCACAAAGACTATGTACTTGCATTCCTGTCATTATGAGTGCCCCTTAAAACTCCTCCCCGTATCATAAGGGGAAACTGGAAGCTGTGTTACACCTGATCTTGCTTTCAATATTACACCTCCAGTACTACCAGTGTTCAGCTCAAGAAAGACAGTGGTGGAGCATATGAAAAGCCAAAAGCAAGAAGAGAGACAGCGTGCAAAAGGATCCACTGCTTTTGCTAATGTATGTAGCACTCTAGATTGACGTTCTCCAAGGTCAGAAATCAAAACGCCAGTGAACAACATAAGCAATTACTGCTTCTATTGTGGAAGTAAATTCCCCTCAGAAAGCTCCAGCTCTTGCAGCAGCCGCATTCCTCACAACTGTCCTGGATCACAAGAACTGCTGAGATGACATCCTGTAATGTATACAGACAGCAGTTTATGTTTTATTTTAACAACCTGTTTATTGCAAATGGCACTTAATAGTGACACTTTCAAAAATCCAGATTAATTTCTACAATTCAAGGTAACCCTTCTTCTAGGGATGAAGTTATAAAACTCTACAGCTCCAAATGAAGGATAAGACAGAAGATTGACTTATGCAAAGAGAAACAATTAAATTAAAATATGATCCCCACACTGCAAGTTTCATTTGCAAACTTCAGTTTGTCAGCAAGCAGGGGTGGCTTCACTTGAGGCATGAGGTGAAGCCAGACAAGCAGTTATCCAAACCCAGAAAAAATCTGCAGACAGCTCTATCTACATAAAATGTCTTATTGCAATTTGGTTAAAATATCCCATGACCTTTAATTGTAAATAAAATCCAGAAGTTAGAACTAAAAGAGTAGAACTGGAGTTCATTGTCACCTTCCAGTATTCCTGTAGTCAAAAATACTCACGTTAAAATCTGATACAGAAATCTGCAATATTTTACATCTTTATCCTGACTAAAGAAATAGGAAAATCACAACAGAGAAAACTGACTTGCCTATCCTAGTAAGTACTTTAAACACATTCTTCTTGATCCTCTTAACATTTCTAGAAGCTGCTCAAGAAGACCTTTAGTTGAACTGTAGTTGTTAAATTCAGACATGTGGGAAATACAACAACTTTGCACCTGGAGTAATTCCAGAGTGTAACTCCAAAAAGGAAAGAGTAAATTCTGACAGAACCTTTATTTACTTATTTTTAAAATTATTTTGGAGTATGACTTAGCTGCACTCTTCCACATTCCTAATAACTGGCACAAGAAAAAGACTCTTGTTCCATATAGCTGGAAACGGGCAAGTCCAAATGCTGACGCAGGAGGTCTTTTTCACCACAGCTCATCATGATCACTATTTGGTTTGGATTAAGACTTGAGGGAGAAAAAGGATCTTATTTTAAATGTAAGGAAATGCGTTAAAGATATTCAGTGAAGCCTGCACCATAAACTTCTTGACCTCAGAGAATGTAAATTGTGACACCCAGGTGCACTATGTAAAATAAATAATTTTACAAATGTGCATTCATATATTACACAGAAACAGTTAAAAAAATGTTTGTTCATCCACTCTCCTTAAGCCACCAGCTTAGGTTCATATCACAGATGTAACATTGGCAAAAGCGTATGGCTTTAAGATGGAGAGTTAGCAGAAGAATTTCCTGACTGGTGTTTTTTTAACCCAGTTTTTCTGTCTACTGTAAACAATCCAGTGGTGCAGCAATTTTTGCAATGGCTGCCAAAATGTTTATAGCGAATTTGGAACATGAAACTTAAAATATTTAGCAGTTTCACATATACAGACATTACGTGGAAGGTATTTTTATGTTAAAAACAGTATGAACAGATGGTGGAACTATTTCCTGGTTAATTTTATTAAATTATCTTCACAGTGAAGTGATGGATGCTACATTCCCAGGTGGACTAAATGCTTACTACTATCTTGGATGAAAATAAAAAAAAAGGAATATATACAGTGCTTATGGAATGCTATGAAATGAACCTTTTGATACTGAGTTGATATTATTCATTCATCGCTGTATCATGTTTGCAAAACAGTACATGGTAAATTTAAAATTGAGGTAGAAGGGTATTTGTATACTTAACGACTACAGCAAGATCAAGAAAAGGCTAGAACGGGGTGTCACACTCAAAATCCCCTTCATGGGCAAACAGGAAACACACTGTATATCCTTAAAAGGATCTGCAGAGGTTGCCCATAAATGATTTTTTTTTTCTTTAAGTGAGATACTTACCAGGACCATAGGAACATGTATTAACTCTGTTCCCTCATCTTCTCTGATTCTCATATGATGAAGACAAAAGGCTAGCCTCAAATTGCTGTAAGGGCTTCTGAACGACCGACCCTTTCAATGCCATAAGGGCTCACAGGGAGCTGTCCTCCAAAATGCCCCCAAGGTTCCTGGGAGGGCTGCCCGCACTATCCACCAATCGTTACACTCCAAATCTTATTTACGGACAAAAAGTAAGCACACCGTATATAAAGCCAAGAATTTCTTTTTTGTTAGCATAATTAAAAACTTAAATTAATCCAGATATAATTGTTACCAAAAAATAATAATAGAATACTTCTATACAGAGAAAGCCTCAATAATAGTGATAATACAGCTTAAATTGTTATTCACACACTGAGTTTCTACCCCTTTTCCTGACGTTATGCTTATGCTTCCATTGCTCTTCTGCATCCCAAGGCTGGTTGTTTCATTCTGGTGGTGCTGGGGTGTTACAGTTAGTGGTCAGTATCTGGAGCCCCTTCACCAAGAGCAATATGATGTTCATGTTAATGCTTTCTTCTTCCTCACTTCAGGATCCACTTGGAGTAATTTTTATATTTGCTAACATGCTTTTACACCTTTGCTCTTCTTTCTTCATTGATCTGCAGCTCCACAGAACCTCCAAACATTCCATACGTGGTGCTTTTTACATATATTACACACTATTCTTTTGTTCTCCTTGTTACCTTTAAAGCCAGTTTTGTCAGATCTAGGTCTGCATTTCTTTAACCAGCTATCAGTGAGTTGTTTATGGCCGTGGGGTCTCCAGTGCCAAGCCTGTGCATCATCTCTTATCATGTCCTGCCTGTACTCCTCTATGCTGCATCCTGCACCTCCAGTTCTCTCATACCAGGCCTGTATTTCCTACATTACATCGTTATGTTAGAGTCATAAATATCTCATTCTCCACATCGAACAACAGCTTGTTAGTGCCATCTATATAAAACTATGGTCATACCACAAAAAGATAAACAAAGGCAAAATAAATTAGCCACAGACACCTGGTCAATTAGAGAAATTGCTGTTACAGCCAAACCAAGCAAAACAAAGCTGCGGGCAGGTCAAGAAAAGTTCAGAGAAAGCAAGCTTGGCAAGCATCCCTCCTGAGGCCTTGCAAATTCAGCACAGTCATGTGGCCCATTACCAGAAATGGCAACACTGGATTTCAGGTCTGCATGGTTACGGTGACCACTACTTTTCACAGTTTCATTCTGATGTAGAAAGCCATACTAAATTCTTAACACTTTGCCCTCTCTGTTCACCAAGTGCTAACGTTTTTCTCCCATTTCTGGTACTAGAGTGCTTTTTGCTCTGCATTCACAACACTGATGAATAATTTGAAGACCTTTATTAAATAATCAGTGATAACCAGCCAGTAGGTGGAGCACAAAGCTTGTGCATATGTTGAAAATAAATTATTTCTGAAAAAAACAGCAGTAATGGGAATAGATTGAAAACTGATATAAACTGGGAAAGCGTTTCCTTCCCCAGTTATAACAGATGGATTAGCTATTCGGATTTCAAGGTAATTCGAAACGCTGAACCAAGACAGCTGACTGTAAGGTTTATTTAAAAATGCACACAGACAATTGCATTTCCAGAGTGAGTCAACTACCTGCAGCCAGTAACGTCACCGTAAAATGGGATACACATTCTGCATTGAGCAAAAACAGTGGGATGGCTGCAGTCCCCAGCCAATTGGCAGCTGGTATTTAAAAAGTACTGCAGTATATAAACACAAAATATGATATCCCATTTATTTACATCAAGTATGTGTTTAGTCAGTAGCTCTTATTTCCGGAATACTGTTATTTAAACAAAATATCTACCAGCTACTGCCCCAGAGCATATTTAATTCTGAAGCTGATCTTGAAATTGCAACTTCATGTATTAGTGAGACAATAAAGGAATTACTTTCTTGATACTAGGGCAACTTGTGTAAAAATAATCAGTAGGCTGCTTGTTCAGTACGTTGAAGTACTGCTGTTAACACAAAACCAAGGAGCCTGGTCAGTACAAGAGATGCAAAGAAACTAATGGCATCATATACGATAGGATTATGTGTTCCTCTAAGTATTCACTTAGAAAAAGATCTGTGACTTAAGTTACTGAGTCTTTGCTTTGCAAAACTATACTTGCTCCTTTCTGTGTAAGTGATGTTTTTGTCTTTTAGTAATAAATCAATTAACTGAGCACATCTTGTCAGAAGTTGAGTATTTTTAATGCTGAAGCTGCTGCATTTTAGAGGTATTGTCAACAGATCAATACAACTCTGTCAGGGAAAACTTCATTACACGTACTTTCAGAAAACACTGAAAACAGAAGACCTCAATCTGCAAGCTCTCTGCATATGCCGTTCTCATTAGCTGGGCACTAGGTGCTATCAGACTTGGACTCGGCCTTGGTATAACCTTGTTTAAAGGTAGGCTGGTGGTGGTTCTCCAAAAACACACAAAAAAACCCACGCAGAAAAGTTTTCCTCCACAATGCAACATGAAGAGAATGAACCTAAATGACACAAGATTGAGAACAGAGCAGAAGTACTGATGTATCTTCCCTAGATCTATTTGCTAAAGGAAATTCACTGTTAAACAGAGAACTTAGGCTAGAACTTCAGGAAAAAAAGAGAGCCTACTTGCTCTGGCAGAAGGGTCAGGTAACTTGGGAGGTCTATAAGGATGTTGCCAGGTTGTGTAGGGAGTAGATTAGAAGGGCCAAAGCTCAGTTAGAGCTTGATTTGGCTGCTACGGTCAAAGATAACAAAAAAAGCTTTTACAAATACATCAACAGCAAAAGGAGGGTCAAGGAGAGACTCCACCACTTGCTGAATGAGTAGGGTAGTGTAGTGTCAGGGGATGAGGAAAAGGCAGAGGTGCTCAATGCCTTCTTTGCCTCGGTCTTTAATGTCAAGACCGGTTGTCCTCAGGAGACTCAGTCCCCAGAGCCTGAAGTCAGGTGTGGGGGGCTGTGTGAACCCCCCGTAATCCAGGAGACAGTTAGTGACCTGCTGTGCCAGCTGGACACCCACAAGGCTATGGGCCCGGATGGGATTCACCCCAGAGTAATGAAGGAACTGGCAAAGGAACTTGCCAAACCACTCTCTATTATCTACCGGCAGTCCTGGTTAACTGGAGAAGTTCCAGCTGACTGGAAATAAGCAAATGTAACGCCCATCTACAAGAAGGGTCGGAAGGATGATCCAGGGAACTATAGGCCTGTCAGCCTGACCTCGGTGCCAGGCAAGGTGATGGAACAGATCATCCTGAGTGCCATTACACAGCACATGCAGGACAATCGGAGCATCGGGGCCAGCCAGCATGGATTCATGAAAGGCAGGTCCTGCTTGACCAACCTGGTCTCCTTCTATGACCAAGTGACCCGCTTAGTAGATGAGGGCAGGGCTGTGGATGAGTCTATCTAGACTTCAGTAAGGCATTCGACACTGTCTCCCACAGCATCCTCCTAGACAAACTGGCTGCCCGGGGCTTGGATGGGTGGACTCTTCGATGGGTTAAAAACTGCCTGGATGGCCAAGCCCAGAGAGTAGCGGTGAATGGGGCAAAGTCCAACTGGCGCCGGTCACTAGCAGAGTTCCCCAGGGCTCAGTTCTGGGGCCGGTGCTGTTCAATATCTTTATAGATGATCTAGATGTAGGGATTGAGTGCACCCTCAGTAAATTTGCAGATGACACCAAGCTGGGTGGGAGTGTCGATCTGCTGGAGGGTAGGAAGGCCCTACAGAGGGATTTGGACAGGCTAGATAGATGGGCCGAGACCAACGGCATGAAGTTCAACAAGAACAAGTGCCGGGTCTTACACTTCGGCCACAACAACCCCCTGCAGCCCTACAGGCTGGGGGAAGAGTGGTTAGAAAGCGGCCCGGCGGAAAGAGACCTGGGGGTGCTGATCAACAGCCGGCTAAACATGAGCCAGCAGTGTGCCCAGGTGGCCAAGAAGGCCAATGGCATCCTGGCCTCTGTTAGGAATAGTGTAGCCAGCCGGTCTAGGGAAGTGATCGTCCCTCTGTACTCGGCACTGGTGAGGCCGCACCTTGAATACTGTGTCCAGTTCTGGGCCCCGCACTTCAAGAAAGATGTTGAGGTGTTGGAGCGAGTCCAGAGGAGGGCGACCAAGCTGGTGAAGGGTCTGGAGGGTCTGACCTATGAGGAACGGCTGAGGGAGCTGGGGTTGTTTAGCCTGGAGAAGAGGAGGCTCCGAGGTGACCTTATTGCAGTCTACAACTAGCTGAAGGGAGGTTGTAGTGAAGTGGGAGTCAGCCTCTTCTCCCAGGCAACAAGCGATAGGACAAGAGGACATAGCCTCAAGCTTCGCCAGGGGATGTTCAGGTTGGACATTAGGAAGAATTTCTTTCCAGAAAGGGTTATTAGACATTGGAATGGGCTGCCCAGGGAGGTGGTGGAGTCACCATGTCTGGATGTGTTTAAAAAAAGACTGGACCTGGCACTTAGTGCCGTGGTCTAGTTGACATGGTGGTGTCAGGGCAATGGTTGGACTCAGCGATCCCAGAGGTCTCTTGCAACCTGATTGATTCTGTGATTCTGTGATTCTGTGCTGTTACCTTTCTGCAGAGGCTTTATAAATTTAAGGTTGACATTAAATTTGGTGATGTTTCACCAACTTGCTAAACTTCTTCAAAGAAATGACTGGCCTGGTAGATATGGGAGAGCAGTGGATATTGTCTACGTGGACTTCACTAAGGACATCGATACTGTTTCCCATAAGATCCTCATAGACAAGCCGTTGATGTACAGGCTGGATGAGCAGACAGGGAGGTGGATTGAAAACTGGCTGAATGGCCAGCAAATGGTATCATGGGCTGCATTAGGCAAAGCATTGCCAGCAGGTCAAGGAAGGTGATCCTTCCCTCTACTCAGCACTGGCCACAGCCTAGGGTGCTGTGTCCAGTTCTGGGCTCTTCAGTACAAGAGAGACATAGAAAAACTGGAGAGAGTCTCACAAAGGACCATGAAGATGATGAAGGGACTGGAGCATGAGGAAAGGCTGAGACAGCTGGGACCATTCAGCGTGGAGAAGACTCGGGGATCTTATTAATGTCTATAAACACTTGAAGGGAGGGTGCAAAGAGGACGGAGCCAGGCTCTTTTCAGTGGTGCCCAGTGACAGGACCAGAGGCAGTGGGCACAAACTGACACACGGGAGATTCCCTCTGAACATCAGGAAACACTTTTTTTTTACTGTGACGGTGACCAAGCACTGGCACAGATTGCCCAGAGAGGTTGTGGAGCCTCAGTCCTTGGAGGTACTCAAAAGCCGTCTCAATATGTTCCTGGGCAACAAGCTCTAGGTGGCCCCTCTGTAGCAGGGGGGTTGGACCAGACGACCTCGAGAGGTTCCTTCCAACCTCAACAATTCTGTGTGGAGGTTAGAAGTAGAAAACAGACTGTCATACTTCACAGTGCACTCATGTCTACTCTCCATATGTTGAAAGAAAAAAAAATGAAACAATTTCAGATTTGAAATTATAAAACAGTAGTGCCAAGAATAACTTCTGATACATGCCTGTAAGTTCTGCCTGGGAGAATTTAGGGTGCTGCCAGGTGAGAATGTGGATCTTAAGGAACTCATGCTACCCTTGAGAAACCATCATCATAGCTAACACCTTCATGTGTTACAAAGCTAATGGATCTTGGCTCATATACAGATTGGAGACATGACCTGATGGCTGATCCATTAGAAGATAAATCACTTCCTATCTGTATAACTGTCAGGAAAAAAATATTCAATTTCAAGGAACTTTTTCTTTCCAAATTACTTTCATAGAATCATAGAATGGTTTCAGTTGGAAGGGACCTTAAAGATCATCTAGTTCCTCCATACATGCAATGATCCTTAATTTTGAATCATATTTCACAGCTTATTAATACTGTATGCACTTACTACCGTTCTAACAGTAGACAACTACCTCTTTTTCAGTCATTAGGGGAAGACTTGTCACCACAGACTTCCATTTGAACTGCTTATTATGCTTACACTTACGCCATTCTCAATTATCACAAACGGAACAAGTTCATTTTATGAATACCATACCTAAATTTTTAACTGGCTTACCTGAGTAACTTGTATTTAAACTGTGTTTCTTAAGGCTGCAATGAAATTCATATGGAAATATATTTATGTATCAACGAATATTAGTTTAACTATATCAGTCTATCAAAAATACACAGGCTGTCTGGTATTTGCTTTTCATTAGAATATAATATTTCAAGACCAGTAATACAATAAGCAGTGTTCATCTGAGATGCTTAGTGTTACAGGGGTACTGTTCCAGAAAACTAAATAAGATATTTAATCTTTCAGCTGAGAGTCAGTTTATTACCTGCAAAGGTTGTGGGTCACATGCTGTCTTTAATCACTTCCAGGTGATTATACCTCCTCTTCCATTATTCTTTATATTACAAAACATATGCTGACAGCACAAACTGTCAAGCTAAAACGGCAATATAAACAATATCTACTGCCTCCCTAATGAGGTATCAACATATTTCAATAAGTAAACATTGTACAACAGAAATTATCTGATACAGGAACAATGGGGGATGAGCGTTAACACTAGGCAGAGGAACCTGGTCTGAGGCTGGGAGCTTGCAAGGAGGAACCCATCTGCCTCTATAGTACACGCAGCCGGATCTCCTGTACGTGAGAGTACGATCTCAATGCTCGGGAAAAGCCCCTTATGCCTATTAAACTACGTACAGCACTTCACTGAAACATCTCAGTGTATAATTTACTTAAACCATTTGTCACAGAATATTTAATCACTTTGCATTCTCATGTATGCAGAAAGGCAGAATATTCAAAGCTCTGTTTAAAATGTCAATGCAGAATAACTTTATTATAAATATGATCCCATACTAGAAAGACTTTGTGTTGTGTTTATTGGGAAGTGGGAGCACAAAGCCACACCACGCAGGGGAGGCTGTGCAGCTGTTACGCCATGCAGAAGAAAAGCATACACTCCGGAAGGCGATGACAACTGCCTGCCTGCTGACCCGTGCTGTACATCTGAATGCATTTTTCACACATCCATTGAAGCTAATAACAACCAGAATAATATTAGAAATGCAGACCCATGAAATGAGAGCGCTACTCACCTTTACTTTATACAGTAAGAGGTGACTACAGTGAGTTTCCAAAAAGCAGCGAGTAACTCAGAATATTGTTATTTTTATATTTTTTTGTTCTATAGCAAGAAACTGTATTGGTGAAACACTTTAGCCTAGATTCCTCTAGAACAAAGCAGTGAGGCTATTTAACAATATGAATGTGCAAATAGTAGAAATATATTGAGCTCTTTCAAGGTTTTGACTCAGTTTTGTTTTGTTTTGTTTTGTTTTTTACAATCTCCCACCAAAGGAACCCTGGTTACTTACCTTCTTCTTCTGTTGTTCTCTATCAAATATTTCTGTGCCCTACTCCGACACATTTTTTGATCTTCTTTCAATGCCTGACGTTCTTCTTCTAAATCCCGTACAAAATGAAATGTTAAAGCTCCATCCCTAGCATTGTGTTAAGGACAATGGAAACTGTATCAAACAGCTCATTAAAAGATTAAAAGCCTGTGTGGTTGACTTTACATACCTTTTAAGGAAAGGGCAAACTTTATCCATGAGATACAAAACACTGATAGGCCTTTTGACTAAGTATAGTTGGTCCCACAAATGTATATTATGGTCATACCTAACTTATCCAGAAAAAATGTGTTTGCATTTCACTGTTTACAGTGATTTTGACATTAGATTTGCACTCACCTTTCATTGTATCAGCAAATGAAAAACATTACCTTTATTATGTCTATTTGAAGATACATATTTCTGTTATCTAAATCTGTAACATATGGATACATTTATCCCAGGGAAAATGTTTCAATAGTAAAAACAGCCCCCTCACAATCTAAAGAATTAGTTGTTTAGACTGAAATTCATTAACATCACTGGATAAAAGCTTTCTACAGGACCAGATCAGTCCTGCCTCACTTCAGTAACGATTTAAGTAGCACTGTACAGGAGGAGCTTAGAACTTGTGTCAGTGTTTCTTATTACTTAAATTCAAGAAAATACAGATCCCCAGGTGAGGATGGAAAATACAATTCCCAATGGCAGTATGCCTTGGAAGAGGGAAAACAAGAAAACTTTTCTACAACAGTTTAAAAAACCCGACGTACCAGTTTTATTTGAAGCCACCCCTGAGGCCATCCCGGACCGCGGGGCAGGGCGGGGGCTGTGCCGCCACCGCCCCTACCCCGCCGCCGCCGCCCCACACGGGCCCCACACAGCTCCGCGGCCCCATTACCCCCTTCGCAGAGCGCAGGACGGGTCCGGGCGCCCCGCGGGCCCTGCCTCTCTGCGGGGAGGCCATTCCCGCGTCGGGCCGCCTGAGGGCCGGCCCACGGACCGCTCCACCGCCCGCCCCAGCCTCTCGCCCCCGGCGGAGCCCGCGGGCGGATACGGGGAAGGATACACAGCAGCGGTCCGCCTGCCGCCCGTCGTCCCCATATCGGATCGCGCTGCGGTCAGTGCCGGGCGCCGGCCCGCTGCTCAGTGCGGCCCGGCCGCGCCGCCGCATCATAGCAACAAGAGACGCCGCTTCCTTCGCAACGGGGCGGAGGGGCGGGCGGGGAGCGGCGGCTGGGGAGCGGCGGAGGGGCGGGCGGGGAGCGGCCGAGGGGCGGGCGGGGGAGCGGCGGAGGGGAGGGCGGTGGCAGCGGCGGCGGCGGTTTGGCTGGCGCTGCCTTTAGTAGACTTAAGGAGGGACGGGTCGCGTGGGGCGCGGCAAGGAGCGCTCGCTCCCGCCGGGGCCGGGCCGGGCCGGGCCGAGCCGAGCCTACCCTCGAAGGCCCCCGGTAGTCCCCGGCGGTCCCGGTGTAAGCCAGCTGTGGGCACCTCGCTCCGCCGCCGGGCACCCTCCGTGTGTGCCCGCCTCTTCAGGGGACACCGCTGCCGGACTCCGTGCCGAGGCGCGGTGCTTGGCTCTCCCCGGCCCTTCCACCCTCCCTGCACTTTTGTAAATAACAGGGTACCATTCTGTTAAAAAAACCGGTATCCGAACAAACACGTTTCTCATTAGTTTTGCAGGGCAAACGAAACACCTCCCTGAGCCCGTTGCTGCTTGGGGGTTTGCAGAGCTCTCTGTGGATGCCTGTTAAATATGTTCATGGCAAAGACTTGGAGCTAACAGGATAAACTTTATTTTTTTTTAACCACGGGGTGTAGAAGTCGCAATGCAAAAAATAAAAATATAAAATATGTAAAATTGTATCAAATTTTATACAAAAATATAAAAAAATACATAAAATGTAAATAAAGTTACAAAAAGTAAAAAAAAGTTATTTGTTCTTAAGGCTGAAAAAGTTCATTTTTTTTCAGGCGAAGCAGGGTGTGTTGTCTTGGGATATTGCCATGCCTCAGATGAGTTGTCAGCGGAAGGCTAAATGCCTTGGTGATTTCCTGGCGAGACGTTTCTTGGCTGTTGTATTTGAGCTTAAACCAATTCTTTTTCAGCGTGCAGCTGTTCTATGTCTTTGACTAGGAGGGTAAAAATAGCACTTGGCGTTCCTGAAATACCTTTCTCCACAGAACCCCCCCACATATTTGTATCACAGCTTGTGAAGTAGGTGTTGCTGTTACCATTCTACATTCAAGAGCACTGATGCTCAGGTTGCCAAGTGTGCTTTGTATTTATAATATCCTAGTTACCACAGTTGAGAAGATGACCCTAAAATGGAAGTCTTTCACCTCTAGTTCAGAATACAAGTCCCAAAGTCACCACCTCTTCTGAACTCTTCTGTGTTGCAGGTAGAAGACTGGTTGTCACTTTACTACCATGTGCTTTTCAACACACATTTGTCACTTTACTACCATGTGCTTTTCAACCCACATACACTTTTAAAATCCCAGTTTGCCTGATAAAATGCAGTGTTTCATTTAGGATGCAGCAGAAGGCTTTATCAGTATGGAGAACTGAGTCACCCGAAGAGGAGTGTAGCAGAGCTGCGAAGCAACTGCAGAATTTGAGCCCATGTCACACCTGGGAAGATTCAAGTTCATGGTCAGCTCACGCTGGCAGAATTTGAGCTTCTTTATACTTACTGCAAATTTTTATCTTATCCAGCACAACTTGCAGCTTCACCTTAGATACCTTCTGAAATTTAGAATTAAGAATAGTCTTTATATCTTTCATTTTTTTACCTTTTCCTTTTTCTTACTTCTTCATAGCTCTCCTTTAGGGTTATTAGATAATTCCTTGTGGTGAGTAACCTTACATCTCTCAGACTGTGGGATGAGAAGGTGACTAGCTGAGGACCATGTATTTCAGAATTGTATGACTGCTCTGGGATAGGAAGCAGACTGATCTCAAGGGGTTACAAAACAGAAGGTCCCACTCTGGCAGCAGGTTTGAAAGAAGTTTCATAAATTTTACTGTCGGTTAGAGACTGATATTCCAGCAAAGGATAAAGACCAGCTCTTAAAACTTTGTGGGATAGATTCTGAATTTATTATAAATCTCAGCTATGCTGCTGCAGAGACACATTTTTCCTTCCTTCTTGTTCCAGGGGGAATTAATCTGCTAATGCCCTTTCGCTTTCCTCCAAGCTTCAGTTTAACTGTGTAGGCGACTGCACGGGAGGAGTTCAGTCAAGGTTCTGACCTTTTTAACGATTTCTTCCTGAAATTTGTCTCCTCTTCCTATTTCTGTGTATAAGAAGAGGAATAAAAACTGTTCATTCCCCCGTAATGTCATATATGCATAGCTATGAAAATTTTTTCACCTTCTTCCTGAGACTGAACTATGGATCACAACCCGTATCTTCTTGAGAGAGCATCAACAGATGCACTAGCTAAATTCTAGTAATGCTTATATTGGAAAACTATGATGTGCCATGCGGTACTTAAGAAGAAATTAAAAATTTGATTTAGAGAGCTACTGAAGAACCAAAGTTTTTAAAAATTTCAGAGGCAGTTGAATGTGCTCCTCTCAGGAAGAGGCCAGGTACAGGTGCTTCATGCCCTTTAGCTATTAATTTTGAAAGAAAACATTGGATTAAGAACTGGATTAAAATCTGGATTTAAACCTGTATTAACCCCCCTCTCCCAATTGCTTTCAAATCTCTTTGTAGCAAAAACTATTTCCAGTGTATTCCTGCTACAGACAGGGATGGAGATGAACCACAATGTTGAGACAAATTTGGAACATTGTCTGGCTGTACCAGTGTAAGATGATGTTGAACAGTGTATTCTGATGCTCCTTTAGGCAGTGCATCTCCCAGCAGTACGTTAGAAGCTGAGGTTTCATTTATTCAGCCAGATCACAAACAATTTAAATTCTCTAATGTGCATGAGGAGTTGAAAAATCTGTTGGACCTTTATGAACTTCCCAAATAAACTTTCCAAATAATTTGCTTTTTGGTTAAAATATCAAATCCAGTTTTTAGGATACAAAAATAGTGGATTTGAGTGGTGAAGACACTAAGTGCCTCATAACTTTAATTAAGTTTCTGTGGACTACACTTCATTTTCTTCTTTTTCAGGACTTTCTCTTGTACTTTGATGTTCTTCAGGGATAAAAATAATTGTATTTGAATGATTGTCTCACTCTCAATACCTGTGTTCCTACAGATGGGCTACCAGTGAGACAAAGAGACTGCTATTGTCCTCCTGGTAAACAATTTTCTGTGTAATACGAAGTATTACTTTGAAGTAATATTTTTCAGTTTTATGTTTTGAATTTGCTTTTAGGACATTCTCTAAAATTGCCTCCTTAGCCTGTTCTAGTGCACTACCACTACACCAATGTAAACACCTTCATTTTAGCGATAAAAACCTTTGTAAAAAGATGAAAACATCAATTAATACTTTTCTTTCAAGTAGCCTAGACTACTCAATACCAAATATATACCAATGCTCAAAAATAGCATATAAGAAAATCTATCACAGTTTTATCACAATGAAAATATATATGTTTGATGTGTCATGTAGAGGTGATAAGCAGTAATTGCTCTCAGGACACAAGCAGTAGTATATATAATCTACTGTGCAATTGAAATGTGGTTTATTAAATCCAGGCATTAAAGGAGTGATGTGTTGGCTGCCCTTTGTGCTGTAGACATTCCCAAATAGTTAGCTCAGGACTTCATAGCGTACAATCCTTTCCACAGAAATTTGAAACCCGTCAAAACGTTTGCATTTCTTCAAGTAAAAGATGAACTGCTTTAGGGTAACTTCACTGATCTGTCTTAATCTTTTTTTGTTCAGTTTAGGAGAGACTGTCAAAAATAATGTCAAGCCTTGTTCATCTAAGGTAAGATTTTCAATTACTTTGCTTAGATAAGGTAACAAATGTAACTCAATGATTTCTCAGGAAAGTGACAGATGTTTTTAAAATGTAGATTGCTTTATTCAGGATAGATATGAAAATACAGAAGAATCAGGTATTTTCAGATAGAGAAAAGAAACTGCATTGAAGTTGTAGGAATTCAGTATAAGAGAACATTTTTGTCTTAATGTCCTTCCTCGCAGCTCAGTTGTTAGGCCATATTTTTAATCTCATCTGCATGACTGTAAATGCAGAGTAACTGTTGGTTTTGGCAAAGTCACAGTTTTTGCTTGAATTGCTAAGGTCAGATTTAATTGCCTGTTTCATGTTGGCTTTTGTTAAAAATAAATATTGATTAAAAATAATTTATTGACAGTATTTAATTGAACATCTGGTGAATAGCTGTGATGAAGCTCTGGAACAAAACATAGTTTCAAGTGATGTATTTATAACTCTTATAGAATTTTTCTTCCTTTATTTTGTGCTTATTTCAAAATTAAAGGAACATATTCTTTTAGTTCTCTAACATTTATCTCCAGACAAAAAATGCAATTACATTAATAATTCAGAAACCTTTTTTTTGGTAAAATCTTCTTGTTAACAGCTTTATATAATTTTTACTTTTACTTTTTAAAAGCAAGAATCAGCAAAAAGCTGTTCAGTGCTTTGCCAGTGTAGTGCCAATATCGGAAAGAGAAACCTGAAGCAGGAAAGGAGAACAATTATGTTGAAGATATATTCAAGTCTGAACAAGTTTTCTTTTTTGTTAAAATCTTTCAGTTTCTAAGGGTCCTACTTACATTTGAAAATACAGTATATGAACATACTACAATGCTTTAGTGAGATTATGGAATCAACAAACAAAGACTCAAATGAAAATGTGTTTCTTAACCTTTTTACAATGACACATATTTCAGGAATTACTTTTAGCATTTCTTTAGGTGATGAGTCAGAGGCATTCCCTTATGTTATATCAAATGGTACCATGGAAGAAAAAATATTAACTACGAAACTATTATTTAAAAAGAACACTAAAAGGTGTAACTACTTTTATCAATGCTTTTATGGTTACTATTTCAGGTAATTGTATGCCTGTGAATAGTATCACTTTATTCTTTCCTTTGTAAGAGCATTTAAAATATTTTTTAACATTGGGTTTGTCTGCAAATGTGCTTGGGACTGCTTGTGTGCATAGATTAATAACTTGTGTGAGTATTTCCATGATCAGAGTCTAAGCAATTAATTTAGGGACTTTCAAGAGTGAAAGTCTTTTGCTAATATGTGGTAAATCCAAAAGTCTGCTCCTTTCCAGTTAAAGTAACTTTGTTAGCATTTGAGATGCCTGTTGGGTGTGGCGATTCCTAAAATGTGAGCTGCTTAAATGCAAGATTTGCAAATTCTTGCCTCCAGTTCACAGTGCTCACAGGTAGAATTCTTCACCAGAAATGTTGGTGGTATTTTTTAAATTTATAGAAGTTATTCTTTACCTCTGACACTCTCTTTCTCTTGTGAGGTGTGGCTAAGCAGAAGACGCCTAACAGACCTTGGTCTCAGCTCTGTCAATTATCGCTTGATAAAGCTTTAAAAAAATAGGTTTTGAAGGAAGATCCATGGAGTAGTCTACTTCATTTTGGCAGACTGAGCTATTTTATATATGCTTTATGATCAATTTATTTCCCCCTCCATTGTTTGGTACAACAGGGCACAAGGAATGTTGGAGCTGTGGAGGAACCACTCAAGGCAGAAGAGAAAAATAAATCTGCAGATATTTCAAAACAAAAAGAACAGTGCCTTGTACCATGTGATGTTCAAGCTAAAATTTTACGAGGGGAAAAACATTACATGTGCAGTATGTATTCATAAAGAATACTCTCAGCGACAAGCTACGCAATGCCATGCCATGCAATCCTCTGCTATGCTACGCTATGCTGTGCTAATTTGTTTTTTAATTTTCTTGAGCACATGTGACAGCCTTTGACCCTGCTGCCCAGGCTGAGTATTGTTCAGAAAATTTGGAGTGCCATGTTTTTGGGGTGCAGCTGGTGTGACAAAGTTAGGGTATAATCATGCTGGTCTTTCTTCGTAATCACTGGTGAGGACAGGGAAATCCAGGCGGCAGCTTAGCCCAGCTAAATCTGTGTTACCCTCTGAATGTTGGTAGCTCCTCCATTGCACAGGAAGAGTAGGGTGTCTGTCCCTCATTTAAACACTGTAATTACATGTGTGGGAGTTAGTTAAGTGGGAGGAAGTCTATACTTCATCTTGCCTTTTATAGATATCTATAAAGGACGTTCTCTGTTCACTGCCTTGACAAACTACACAGCAAACAATGTAATCAGCCTCAGAAAAATTTGTCAAAATTCTTGTCTTTCCCATATGATTTTTATATCTATTATTAATTACCTGACAAGTTTAATTTCTGTATTTTTGGCATTTTTGCCTATATTTAGGCAAAAAACCAGGAGCATGAGTAAGTAGCAGAGTGAATGAGTAAATGTAGGATGACAGGAAACTTTATGTATGTATTTGTCTCTTATCATTTGCTTTTGTATTTCTGTGGTGTCCATCAAGTGGTTATCCAAGTTGCCCAAGGATAAGATTAAATTCTTCTTCAAACCTTAAGAAGGGCCATCTCTTCTTAAGATATCTTCACTGCAACCAGTGAGGCTGAGGTTCTTAGCATCTTTGGATTTAATCTGTGGTGTCTGTACTACTTTAATTTCACTTTTAGGTACCCTAAGGTTAAACACCTTCAATATTCACTTAGATATCATAAATATATGTGTCATTATTCAGTCAAAAATTTTTCTAGATTTATGATAACAAAGTGGGTGAACATATTTCTTTTAAAGGAAATTTGCAGAACTCTCTTGTTGAATATGCAAGAAGTACAAAAAAAATGGTAAGAAACATGATGGATGATCAACAGTCTTCTTTGGATTACCTCTCTAATCAGGTACTTTTTTCTTCATCATACAGATTTTTGTTTATTATTTAGCACTACAGGTATAGTCTAACCAAGGAAAATTAAGAATTTATATTGTCATTAAAACCGTAGAATTATAGTTTCTATCACCATTCCTTGTACCTCGGGTAAGGTGTGAGTTCCATTTCTATGAGGAGTGATTAGCACCACCTGGTCAATAACTTAGGAGTAGGGCAAGTGACGGACCACTCCTCCACATTGGTTCCTATCAGCAGTCCTGTCATATTTGTGTAGATTACATATTATATTATCATTAACTCCTGTGACAGTAGTTTACAAACGCTGTGCACTCACTCAGGACAGATAAAAAGCCTTACTCAAAATGAAGGGCTTTTCTTGAATTAAATAGAATTGTGCCTAAGAGTGATTTTGGATGCAACAAGTAAAAAATTGGACCAATTCACATAATGAAGGTATGAATCACTAACACATCGCAAAAATTAACTTCAGATTATATTCACTAGGAGTCAAAAAGAACAACTTTAGAATGTAAAATTCCTCATTGCAACCTATTTAAAGATCTTTTATTTGAATTTGCAGGTAAACGAACTCATGAACAGACTACTTCTTTTGAATGCAGAAGTTTTGAGAAAGCATTTGGATCCACTGCCTTACAAAGCAGTTCAATCTCAT
This sequence comes from Nyctibius grandis, assembly GCF_013368605.1. NCBI lineage: Eukaryota > Metazoa > Chordata > Aves > Nyctibiiformes > Nyctibiidae > Nyctibius > Nyctibius grandis. Next base: position 112,050,536 of record NC_090659.1, read on the forward strand.
GGTAAGTATTTTTCACATTTAGTCTTGACCTCTTCCCTTTTTATCTTTGTATCTTGACAAAGAACTAATTAAAGCAAAGGTAAGCAATTATAACATTTACAGTATTTATTCTGTATTAGTATGCACATATAAACTTTGGAAATTTTGTGAACTGTTTAAGAATGTCATCATAAAGACTGCTTTAAACCATTGGCAACTGATAGTTCTGGGCATCTTGTTCATAAGCGGTCTGATGTTGCTAAATAGCACTTTCTCTTGTAATGAAATAAAGTGTGCTCAGCATTTGCAGTATCCTTCTTCAAATGAGATGGAAGTCACTTGAATACTGGACAGTTAATCTTTGTAGTGTTCATCCCAACTAAAGGAAATTAACTCTAAGCAGTCCTACGGGACGTAGAAACTGCTTGCTTGAGTGTGTATAACACAAACCCGGCTTAACACTTAGAAGCAAAGGGTTTTTAATGTGTACATTATAATATAAATGCTTTTACAAATATGAATACAAATATTTGCAGGAAAAAGACATCCTTCCCTAGATAATATGCCTTTTTACTCAGTACGAGTGTTACCGAAATAAAATCTGTAAAATAATCACAGAATCACAGAATGTTAGGGATTGGAAGGGACCTTGAAAGATCATCTAGTCCAATCCCCCTGCCAGAGCAGGATTACCTAGATCATATCACACAGGAACGCGTCCAGGTGGGTTTTGAATGTCTCCAGGGAAGGAGACTCCACAACCTCTCTGGGCAGCCTGTTCCAGTGTTCGGTCACCCTCACCATAAAGAAGTTTTTCCTCATATTTATGTGGAACCTCCTGTGTTCCAGCTACACATAATAAGACCCAGATACATAATTTTTAATTTCTGTATCATACCAGTTAAGATTAGAAAGAACTTTCTCTGTACAATATAATTTATACTTCTTTCTGAGCTTAATGGAGTTTAAAGATTTTTCATTTATAAGGTAAATTAATGAAAAAACATGATTTTAAACTTTGCATTACAAGAAAATGCTATTTGAGATCATTCATGTGTTACCAAGAAAAGTAATACTCTGTGCTTAAGCTGTATTTGTTCTTTTTTAACGTATTTTTCTAACAAACCTCATCACATCCTTTGTTCTCTAGGGTTGGATTGCACTGATATTAAAGACACCGTTGGTTCAGTTTCAAAAACTCCAACTGGTCTGTACATTATCCATCCGGAAGGATCAAATTATCCTTTTGAGGTAATAAATTCATCTCTCAGGATAGTCACAATTTGCTTGAGAATATGCGCTTTTCCTAGACTGTTTCTCAACAGGTGAATAAGAAATGTATTAAATCTTCCAAATGTGTCTGCCATTACTATAATTTTGATGAGTTTCTCATTTTCTCCTAAGAAATTTAACATCTGTCATAAGATCCCATCATCAGTTTTCATATACAGTGAAAAATGTACCAAAGAGGAAAACCCAAGATATTTTCCAGCACCCTTTTTTGACATTGAGAAGTGCTGTTCTTTTCTATTTTAGAGATGGAAAACTGAGGAGCCAAGTGACTGACCCATTTGGCTCCTAAAATATGACCTTTGGCTTTTTGAATTATTCTGCTGGATGACTGTATACAGTTGCCTTCTCGTGAGAGGTGACTCGGCTGATGCCTATAGCTTGGACCATGATATTGTATAGGCATCTACATATAGGTGCAGATGTACATTAGTTTGAGGAGTAGGTGCTTATCTCTTGTCTGAGCACCATTATAACTCAGTCTTGAGGCAGAGAGGCAGAGAGGCATCTAAACTTTTAGTCTTCATATCCAGTTTGCAGGATATACATTTTTAAGACAAAGAAAAAAGGATGAAATTCAGCATGAACTGCAGCAGTCATGCTTCCTATCACCACCTGCATTTTCTGTAATTGCTCAGTTAGAGTGCTCATCTAGGAGAAGAGATTTTTGGGTTAATTTCCTCAGGCTCAGGACGTTCAGATCCATGCAAACACAAGAATACTTTGTGTTGAGTGTTTATTTCCATTTCAGGCTCTTCTACTTAGAGAAGCCCTTATGCATAGTGGAAAGACAGATATGGCACTTTCAAACTTTTAATTTTGCAGTTCATGCTGGGGTCATTAGTTTTTGGAGAAAAAATGTGGAGTTTAAGCCAGCTAATAAATGGCAAAATTTAATATCTAACTTTATGGTCTTCCTTTATATCTAATAAAGGAAGGATGAATCCCTTTATCTCTAGCCAACTGGAACCCTACAAAATGCTACAAAAAAAGAGCTCAAACTGGTTATGAAAAAGCTTCAGAAGTATGCTGAGATCTCAAAAGAAAAAAATGAACTTGGTTCTGCAGACCCCTGATAGAAAAACCTGTCATTCTCTATACAATGCAGCAAGCTCAGGGGAAAGATCTATAAATAATTGACAAGTTCCTTCCAGGTGAAAGAAAGGCAAAGACAGGTAGAAGTGTTCACAAAACAACCATATTTAATAGTATGAAGAAAATGTTGTCTACCTCACCCCAGGATGAACCATAGCGCAAAATGCATCTGTTTCAGAATTTCGTCTGGATTGAGGGGCATTCCACTGAGGAAATACTCATACCTCACCCAAATTACTTTTCCTGAGAGATAGTATGACTAATCTATGTGAGAAAAGTGATTTCTCAGTTCACTTATAACTTTTGGCAAATAAATCTGAAATGATAAAGTCCCTTTCACTTCAAAAGTATTTTTGACAATTTTCTACATTTAAAGTTACTGCCAGAATCTGCAAATCAGTTATATGAGTGGAAAGGTTCCTTAAGGAGAACAAGAAACAAAAGGAAAAACCATAGTAATTTGATTAAAAGCACAAGGTAACAACAGATAATGAGAAGAAACATCTGCACTCATGAAATGAGTGTCTCATTTCTTGTCTGGTAGATGTTATACAGGACTGAAAAGATAGTGCCAAGAGGTTCTCAGAGGAAAATATCTAAAAAAGAGGATAAAAAGAAGGCAGAGTTACTGAATGCCTTCTTTGCCTCACTGAATGCCTAGCAGAATCACAACCCTGGACTTCAGTAGGGCCAACTTTGGCCTTTTCAAGCAATTGCTATGGGAAATCCCATGGGACAGGGTACTAGAAGGTAAGGGGGCCCAAGATAGTTGGTTAGCATTCAAGGACTGCTTCTTCCGAGCTCAAGATCAGAGCATCCCAGCAGGTAGGAAGTCAAGGAAGGGTTCCAGAAGACCTGCATGGTTAAACAGGGAACTGCTGGGCAAACTCAAGTGGAAGAGGAGGGTGTCCAGATCATGGAAGGAGGGGCTGGCCACTTGGGAGGAATATAAGTCTGTTGTCAGAGGATGTAGGGAGGCAACTAGGAAAGCTAAGGCCTCCTTGGAATTAAACCTTGCAAGAGAGGTCAAGGACAACAGAAAGGGCTTCTTCAAATACATTGCAGGTAAAGCCAACTCTAGAGGCAATGTAGGCCCACTGATGAATGAGGTGGGGGCCCTGGAGACAGAGGATAAAAAGAAGGCAGAGTTACTGAATGCCTTCTTTGCCTCTGTCTATACTGCTGGAGGCTGTCCTGAGGAGCCCCGGTCCCCTGAGGCCCCAGAAGAAGTCAGGATAGAGGAGGAATCTGTCTTGGTAGATGAGGGCTGGGTCAGGGACCAGTTAAGCAACCTGGACATCCATAAATCCATGGGCCCTGATGGGATGCACCCGCGGGTGCTGAGGGAGCTGGCGGAAGTCATTGCTAGGCCACTCTCCATCATCTTTGCTAAGTCGTGGGCAATGGGAGAGGTGCCTGAGGACTGGAGAAAAGCGAATGTCACTCCAGTCTTCAAAAAGGGCAAGAAGGAGGACCCGGGTAACTATCGACTGGTCAGCCTCACCTCCATCCCTGGAAAGGTGATGGAACAACTTGTCCTTGGTGCTGTCTCTAGGCACATCAACGATAGGGGGATCATTAGGGGCACTCAGCATGGCTTCACCAAGGGGAAGTCATGCTTAACCAACTTGATAGCCTTTTATGAGGACGTAACCCGGTGGATAGATGGTGGTAAAGCTGTGGATGTGGTCTATCTCGATTTCAGTAAAGCGTTTGACGCGGTCTCCCACAGCATCCTCGCAGCTAAACTGGGGAAGTGTGGTCTGGATGATCGGGTAGTGAGGTGGATTGTGAACTGGCTGAAGGAAAGAAGCCAGAGAGTGGTGGTCAATGGGACTGAGTCCAGTTGGAGGCCTGTGTCTGGCGGAGTCCCTCAAGGGTCGGTACTGGGACCAGTACTATTCAATATATTCATTAATGACTTGGATGAGGGAATAGAGTGCACTGTCAGCAAGTTCGCTGATGACATAAAACTGGGAGGAGTGGCTGACACAACGGAAGGCTGTGCTGCCATTCAGAGGGACCTAGACAGGCTGGAGAGTTGGGCGGGGAGAAATTTAATGAAATATAACAAGGGCAAGTGTAGAGTCCTGCATCTGGGCAAGAACAACCCCATGTACCAGTACAAGTTGGGGGCAGAGCTGTTGGAGACCAGCATAGGGGAAAGGGACCTGGGGGTCCTAGTGGACAACAGGATGACCATGAGCCAGCAGTGTGCCCTTGTGGCCAAGAAGGCCAATGGCATCCTGGCGTGGATTAGAAGGGGTGTGGTTAGCAGGTCGAGAGAGGTTCTCCTCCCCCTCTACTCTGCCCTGGTGAGGCCGCATCTGGAATATTGTGTCCAGTTCTGGGCCCCTCAGTTCAAGAAGGACAGGGAACTGCTAGAGAGAGTCCAGCGCAGAGCCACGAAGATGATTAAGGGAGTGGAACATCTCCCTTATGAGGAGAGGCTGAGGGAGCTGGGTCTCTTTAGCTTAGAGAAGAGGAGACTGAGGGGTGACCTCATGAATGTTTATAAATATGTAAAGGGCAAGTGTCATGAGGATGGAGCCAGGCTCTTCTCAGTGACGTCCCTTGACAGGACAAGGGGCAATGGGTGCAAGCTGGAACACAGGAGGTTCCACATAAATATGAGGAAAAACTTCTTTATGGTGAGGGTGACCGAACACTGGAACAGGCTGCCCAGAGAGGTTGTGGAGTCTCCTTCTCTGGAGACATTCAAAACCCGCCTGGACGCGTTCCTGTGTGATATGATCTAGGCAATCCTGCTCTGGCAGGGGGATTGGACTAGATGATCTTTCGAGGTCCCTTCCAATCCCTAACATTCTGTGATTCTGTGATTCTGTGAAAATATGTGTGTTCTGTAAAGAATGTTATTTTAAGGAAAACTGTTTAATGCAAGTTCTTCCATGTGTGGAAGCATAAAAAGGGTACAAGAGTAATGACAGATGAACAAAAATATCAAGACATTAAAACATAAACAAGAAATTGTAATTCATTTTAAGGGGCTAATAGCCAGGAGTTCTGGAAATTCTGCAGACTAGCAAAATAAGAAAAATACAAAGAAGCAGAAAACCACAGTAAGCAACTAAAAAACAGAAAACAAAGCCAGCATGAAACAACTTATTTCAATAAGGACCTTTTCAGCAATAAGCTGCCCTTTAAATGTAACTGAAACTAAACCAAAATGTCTTTATAATCGTTTGCATAAAGATAACAGATAAATGAAGAAAACTATTTAGACAACTTGATCCTGTTCTCATGTTTGAATCCTCATGTTTTCAAAAGTGAGTATAGATTTTGAAGCTTAACTTGGGCTAATTGAAACCTGAATTCCGGGAGCTCTAAGAATATCCAGGTTCAGTGGTAATGACAGGTTCTCGTCATCTCAGAAAATTAGTCCCAAATGGGCTTTTGTCTGAGCATTCAAACATGAGGCAATTAAAACCAATTTCACTTCTGCAAAATTGAATCTTGATCACTTTCTGATACATTTTTCAATGAGTAAGTTTTGACCAATGGTATTTCTAAGGTGTGTCAGACAATTTGAACAGTTGTTTGGAATTGTTGTGTCAGACAAACTGAACAGTTGTTTAGGGTCCAAAAAGAAGGGCAACGAAGCTGGTGAAGGGTCTGGAGCACAAGTCTTATGAGGAGCGGCTGAAGGAACTGGGGTTGTTTTAAAGCCTGGAGAAAAGGAGGCTGAGGGGAGACCTTATTGCTGCCTACAACTATCTGAAAGGAGGTTGTAGTGAGGAGGGTGTTAGTCTCTTCTCCCAGGTAACAAGCGATAGGATGAGAGGAAACGGCTTCAAGTTGTGCCAGGGGAGGTTTAGATTGGATATCAGGAAAAATTTCTTCAAGGAAGGGGTTATCAAGCATTGGAACAGGCTGCCCAGGGAAGTGGTGGAGTCACCATCCCTGGAGGTATTTAAAAGATGAGTAGATGTGGTCCTAAGGAATATTGTTTAGTGATTGACTTGGTAGTGTTAGGTTAATGGTTGGGCTCGATGATCTTAAAGGGCCTTTCCAACCAAACTGATTCTATGATTCTGTGAATTTACCTCTTATACACACTAAAGGTGGAAACGGAAGAAATATTCAGTAGAAGCATCCTCCTGCTCATTTAATGTAAATTGTACCTGGCACAGTCATGCCCCTCATACCTTGCACAACATGAGACATAGAACAAGCTGTAAAGTGGATTAACTATTATAAGGCTTTAAGAAAGAAAAATGCATCATTTCCAGGATATAAGGGATTAAGAAACCACACAGTGATGACTGTTTTTTGTGTATCTAGCTCATATTTTACTTAGCTGGTGTATGTTTTGGTGCCATATCTAACTGGCTGATGACCTTTCATGTAGAACCAAATCTGCTCCGAGAATTATCAACACTCCCAGTGATTTATATTGGACTGAAGATTGATGTTGTGACCAAGTGAGCTCCTCTTTGTATTTCTTGAGTCATAGTGAGAGGAGTAGCCAAGTATGCAATCATTTTCTCAAGACAGCGGATGAGGCAATGGGATTATTTTTAATGAGTTTTAGGTATTTGCATCTAAATACTAATTTTGGAATCTTCTGTATTTCTCTTTATTCCAGTTCCACCCTCCTTGGGTGACTGAAATAAGCATGTGATTCTCCAGGGAATAAAGCCTATATAATTTTCTTTCATGCACATGATCCTTACTATGATTCATTCAGTATCTGTGTTGCAAGAATTGCTCAAAGCATCCAGTGGCCTTGACTGACTTGAAGATCCAAGATTCCCTGGGTTGTATTAGATCACATGGCAGCTCTGTCCTGTTGCTTTCTTGTCACTCATAGAAAAGATGTTGTTAAGTCACAGAGGTTCTGAATATGATGTTGATGTGTTCCTGCCAAGGAACAAATCTTTGGTTTCACAAAAAATATCTAGGTGGTACAGGCAACGGGGGTGCAACATATAAAGTTCACAATGCCACAAATTTTTTGAGGGTTAAACTGACTTCCACCTAGACTCTACCTTTAGCAAGTGGCTAAGATTGCAAATCTCTCTTTTCTGAAACATATTCCATTCTGTACATTCCCTGTAACATGAACAAAAAATTCCTATTTTACTCCATCACTTGTGCATCTGCTTCCTGTTATGATTTACTCATAGCCAACATTTTACTATGAACTTACTTTTGTTACCACAAGTAGCCTAATGGCTCCATAGCTATAAGCATTTTCCAGGTTAACTCTCCTGATATTAGTCACATTGGAAGACACTTACAAATGAGCTGCTGTTTTTAAACACTAATTGAGCATAGTATCCCCTAGAACTACTTTGAACAGGTTAGGTGGTGCAGTGTCTAAATGTCTTTCTATATTCTCAGGATGCTGAGACTTTCTAATCTCTGTTAGAACTGGTCAAGTTCTGACACTGGGGACATAACTGAAAAATACCCAGAGTGACCTGGATACATTCCATTTAACTTTAGGCACTTAGCTGAAATCCCTAGAGAGCAGCCAAGGGTCTAGGGGCCCTTTCTGTAGACAGTGGAGGTGACTACATCTGCAGAGGGTGATTTAGATCTTGGTTTCCCAGAGCCACGCTATGAATGCACATTTCTCTGTATAAGGGTGATTACAGGGGAGACAAGGGCAATAAGGTGCCTCACTTAGGGAACTCAATGATGTGTCTAAAGTTAAATGGGCTGAGAAGAAAATGTGCCCCATAATGTGATATTCTATAGCAGAGCAGAGGGCAGCTGGACCACTGCCATTTGACATGCTGTTGGGCACAAATTTTAGCAAAGACTCATAAAGACTCATAAATTTGAGAGCTGATCTTAGGTATTCAGTGAGACTGCTCAGTTGCAGGATGTTAAATGTTCATATTGGGACTTCCCTGGGTTGGGGCCTCTTTTTATGTAGAGTTTTTTGCTGCTCCAGCATGAATTATTATATACTGGGTTATTGCTACCACTTTTTCCATTCCTCACCTTTATTAAGGGCTCTACATTTCCCAGGCATCACAAACACAGTATTTCTGGGGAAGAAGGTTTAATGGTAAGGGAGAACACATAAGAAGTTGTGTCTATTTTGCTTTGCTGAAATAAAGGTATATTCAGTGTTAGTGCCTGTATTGTAATATTTTGCATGATCATACATGACATTGCATGTTGCTTCCACTTTATGCTATCATTAATATACAGTAACATTTATCAAAGCTTATTTATTATATCTGATATGAGCAGACATTTGCACACAACAGTTTCTACTGGTTGAGGAAATATCCAAATCAAGCAGTCCAACAAGAACATAGAAGAAAATACTGCAGCTTAATTTTTAATTTTCCTTGAGCCTTTTATTAAGGTATCTGAAAGGCATGTTTCTTAGCAAAACTCTGAATAGTCCACCTTTATTTAATTAAAATGTTTTCTTCATAACAGCTACTTCAAGAATGCTTAATCATATCTATGTCTGTTTTAGGTTTTGTGTGACATGGATTTTCAAGGAGGTGGATGGACTGTGGTTCAGAAGAGAACTGATGGAATCATTCCATTTCAGAGAACATGGTCTGAATATCTGGATGGATTTGGTGACCTTTCTGGTATTAATTTTAAATACTCTAAAGTGCTTTGGGCCCAACATTTCTGCTGTCTTTATGTGAGCTGCATTCCACTAAATTGTGTGGGATTTTTAGTAGCATAGAGAGTAAAGTTCTTGTTTCTTAAAAGTCTTATTTATACTTAAGAGGTTTTTTTCATAAAACCTGTTGTGTGATCTTCTCAATAATGACTATCACCCTAGTAGAGTCTTTAGCCATTACTCATCCTCACAAGAGGTGTTTAAAAGGTTGTGATATTTTCATCCTGAAATAATGTATAAATTGTACTACCCTTTTTTTTCAGATTTTAAAAAAAAGCCTTAGTTGGTTTTAATCACATTTGCGAAATATTTCCTTAAAGCAGAGAAAAACCAGTAATATTTCACCATAAGGCATGTGAAGTTAGAAACAGAGTGGAAATACTTCAGTAGCTAATACCAACACGACTGTGATGTTACTTTTTTACTGTCACCTTTCATCCAGCAAGTCTAAAATCAGTTGCTTTGTCAGGAGTTTATCTGGGGTTGCAATGGAAGCACACTACTTTTCAACTATACAAAAAAGCACAGCTCAGATGGGGCAACCTTTCATGGAAAAAAGTGTGTTTTACAGAGACAGCAAATCTGGAGAATAGGGTTTGAGTTTTGTTGCATTTCATAGAATGCTAACATTTATCATTTCTCAGTATTGCCCTTAGGAACGCTACTGAATTATGTTTAATCATGTGGATCTTTAACACATCCAGTTTTTGTGGTCTTCTAAACGTATATTGAAGACAAATGCTTGAAAGTTATCACATTGGCAATTTTCTAAAAATGTCACAGAGAAAAAAGGAGATGTGCACATGGGAATTCATGGATTTCCCAATGAAATAGGAAGATTACTCTGTACCTTCATTAGTCTTTCAAAGACATCAGACAACTTTTATTGCACTTGGTTCAGGAAGGAAAGTATGAAAACTAGAGGAATCCATTTTTTCTTTTACGCTTTCTGTTTCTAGAAGTTTATTGACTATATATTTCTGGTTTAGGGGAATTTTGGCTTGGACTGAGGAAGATTTTTCACATCGTAAATCAAAAAGCTACTAGTTTCAGGCTTTATGTGGATTTGGAATCAGAAAATGACAAGCATGCCTACGCATCATATGATGGATTTTGGATAGGGGATGAAGCATGTTCTTTTAAGATCCATTTGGGGCGTTATTCAGGAAATGCTGGTAAGAACCTCCGTCTTTCAAGTACTGAAAGATAGCTGCTTCCTTTCTTAATGTGAAAAATTGCAGTCAAAAGAGCAATATTTAATTAAGAAAACTTTAAAAATGTTTATTTCTGATCTGGTTTTCTCTGTTTGGTGCATAATGAACACTTATGCAGATAAATGGTTAATAATGTAGTGATTGGTTATGCCAAAATCAATCTTTACATAGTAAGAAATCATTTTATTCTATTGCTTCAAGGTCTTTAATGGAATAATTGAATAAACACTCCTTTAATAAAATCAATAAAGAAAATAAAGGAACTTTAATGGATTCAAGTCCACAGAATACATATAAAAAAATACATAAGGGATTTTGTGTGTGCTTGTGTATATCTGTCTAATGGTCTGATTATTTAGATGTCTGTTTTCTTATCCCAAATTTGCTGATGTTAGGGGAAGTCTTCCTGATGTTGTTGCTTTGGGTAGTTCAGAAGTGCCCAGACAGTGGTGTACAAAGGACAGAGAAGGAAACTGACTGGAACAAATTAAGCCTACAGTGTATAACAGTTACTGGCTGTATATAGACAAATTAATTAACAATTCCAGACCTCCTTAATATCATAGCTATACCAAATGTGCAAAGATGTGTGTTAAGTATTGCACCATGTCTTACTGCTTTTTTTCCATTTTTTTTCCCTCATGTTTAATATGCAAGAATATTCCTTATTACCAATGTAATAGTTGCTCTCTAAATGTGTTGGTGCTTTACCTGTCTTTGTAAGAAACATTTCTTTAGTAAGACAACAGAACAAGTAATCACTGACCTTTTGTGTTTTAACAATTCCATTTTATCTATCTCATGACTCACTCTGAGGCTTTGAGCACATCACTGGAAAATCTGAAGTTAACAACCATTTTCATTTCTTTTTTCCTCCATTGTCTTTGAGGACTGAAGCCTCTACCTTCACAGCTGGTGTGTGTCAGTAAAAGCAACAACAATATAAAGATGTTTCATTGAATTTTAACTTCTTCCATACCTCTCAGTATTTTATACTTTTTTTTCCTACGTCTTTAACACATTGCTTTTGCACCACTTTTGAAGAAATCTATTTTTCTAATAAATTCAGAGGAAAAGTTTGCGAGGTAGCCAACAAGCAAGAAATGTTATGTTTCTCCATAAAGAACTCTCTTATCCTTTTGTTTTATCTTGTACTTAGGTGATGCATTTAGAGGATATAGAAAAGAAGATAACCAGAATTCAATGCCTTTCAGCACATATGATGTTGATAATGATGGATGCAGGCCAATGTGCACTATTAAAGAACAGCCTGTAAAGAGCTGCAGTAACTTCAGTGATAACACTGGGTGGTGGTTCAATCAGTGCGGCCTTGCAAATCTTAATGGTGTTCATCGCTACACAGGTAGATTTCTTGCAACTGGAATTCACTGGGATACATGGACAATGAACAATAAACCAGTCAAAATTAAATCAGTTTCAATGAAAATTCGAAGAACCTATCATCCATATTTCCGTTAAGCTATGAAAATAGAAATGTATCTCTTCTTGCAGTTATGTGGGGTAATGTATCACTGCATCATAAATACCTTTCATTTTCACTTGAACAGTTCAATCTTAAAACTTTATCATATATTTCCATAATACAGTTACTCATTTTTATTACGAAATGTCAGCATTTGTAGTGTTCCAGCTTGAGTAAAAAGGCCCTAAGAAGAATGGAGTTTTCAGAAAACAGATGAAGCTTAGTGTTTGTCAGCTTTTATTCAACTGCCTCTTATGCAATCTTAGAGCCAGCAGAAAAATTATAAAAAGGAGTGTAATGCTGACTTTTGAACTTGTTTTTTATGCTCTCTGCATATCTGAATTGCCAAGAATTTTCAGCAAATTTTCTTTTAAATAGCCATGTACCTGCCATTTCCATCACATCATTATATTTTGGAAAAATACCTTTTCTTCACCTTAGGTTAATTTTCCAGAATCACCTCTTCTTTCTGTATTCCTTATCAGGCAAGATAATACTGACTTATTTCAACACATATGTAAGGTTCTGTATACTCTCAGGGCCTGATTTTTATACAAGTAAGGTAGATATTGATGCACAAGAACTATGGTCTGTTTTCTATATAATTTTCATGGTCAATGTGTTTCATAATCAGATTTTTACTCTACCATTGTCTATTTCACAATTCACTACAAATGAACACTTTTTTCCAAAGAAAATGTATAATGTTTCCTATAACCGCTGGAGTTTTAATTTTTGGATATATGGGCCTGATCTTATGTTTTTCATTCTTATTGGCATTCACTTTGTGAACAATCATGTGGTAATGAACAAAACCCCAATTTGAGTTGTATAAGTACATTTTAAATTAAGTAGTATGAATTCTTCGAATTTCTGGCAGTAAAAATAGAATAATATCAATAAAAATGTGAATATTGTCAATACAGCAGTGTTTCTCAAACCTGGCATCTATCCTGTAGCAACTAGGCATGGTATTTCTCATCTCTGCTTCAGTTTCAGTAGATCAGCTCTGTAGTAACATGTGGAATGAAATAAGTTAAAAACTCTATGGGTTTCCTCTTCTCTGTCTCGCCCTTTGACCGAACATCAATACAGTGAGCAGAAACCATCATCAGTTCAGAACCACCATGTTTTAGAACTTCTTTCCAAAGATATATGCAACTATTGGAGGAAATGAAGCTTGTGATAGGGTATGTATACAGTTACAAGGTTAAGGGAGATAAAAATTTCCTCTTCTCTTCTATGCTTGATTAGTTCTTAACAATTGGAAGTAAAAAGTTGCTAAAAGCAGGTTTCTCTCTGTTAGAGAGCTATCACAGGCCCTGTAGAGGGATTGTGAGAGAGCGGGTAGCTCACGCTCCTGGGAGAGACTCAATTCTCTGAGTGCCGGGGGATTTTGTTGTCAGACCCTGTAGTCTTTGTAATTAGAGGTGGAGAGATAGTATGAACACAATCTTTAGCCCCACCTCTCACTCCAGGCTTATTAGGCACACAATCCCTTTCTAACAGCAACATGGACCCAGCAGACCTATAAAGGTAGATACTAAAATGGAAGAGCTTCTGCACTAAGGTTAATTAGCATTAGAGCAGTATGTGATTGTTTAAAGAGTATTAATTCTGGCTGCAAGCCTGGATGTTGTTACTGTACTAGGGCTATTACATCAGAAAGAGTCTCCAGGCTGCAGTACAACAATCCTACTGGAGAATGCCAGGGGCTACATTTCATGGAAATTTAATGGCTTTGATGAAAGCCTCAAAATTTAACAGTGGGACCTCTGCTCTGACAACCAGGTCCAAACCTGTGAGCAGAAAGGAAGAGTCTAAGTAGGGAATCTGGGTGCTGAGTGTAGAGCTAGAGTCTACTGACACCCTGAGGCTCCTTTTGGCTTTATTAGAATCCCTGCTTAAAAATGAAGGTGGAGAATGAAGATTGTAGATCTATGCTGGCAGATGATACCACATTTAATTACCAGGTTTAATCTCTCCTTTGTCAGCGCTGGTTAGATTAGCTGGCAGTAACAAATGACGGAGGAGATGGGCCTGAAAAGATAACTAAAGCTTGAAGTATCATTCTTTCAAATAGACATTGGATATTAAAGTCAAGTGAAATTGTAACCTGTACAATAAATGAATTGAATTCTCAATATCAGTACTGGGAGGACATGGGAATATTTACTGTTCCTTGGAAGACAAAAAAATTTCCAAGACTTTTTGCAGAGACCGCTTTGAACTCAATACATATGTTTTAATACCTTTAAGTACTGTTCTACTAGCAAGGTCACAGGCAGACATTGTTCTCTGTGGCTGCGAGTTCCTTCCCTTTGTAGATAAAATGAATTCGTTTTGCCCCAGGCTTGACTTGCATCTTAGTTGTGCTGTGAGAGCTGGATCTGCAATGTAAACTGCAAACAGGATGAAGTCCAAATTGCAAACACTAGTCAGTTTTTCACTCCTTTAAATCACTGAGGTATGAGTTCTCAGTACAGTGTTCTTAAGCAAAAGATGGACAATGCTTCATTCCTTTTTCAGATTAGAAACCATACATGAAAAGAGAGACTGTTATGAATTTCTCCTCTTGTATTTGCTACATTATCTACTAGTCATGACCACACTTAGTGCTTCTGTGGCACCAAAACAAGTAATTAGATAATAATTAATGTCATTTAATTATTTTATTTCCTTTCATGGATTCTAGCAGCTGAGAGGATGCTAGAAACCTTATGGTTTCTATGAAAAGCTTTTGAGCATGGGAATCTCATAGTTTATCATCATTTGAGTGTGCTGAAATGTGAGAATTGGCATAGTCTGGTTTTGTTTTAAAGTTTAGTGTATGCTTAGAAAAGCAGAGTGCTAGAGATTAGTTGGCAGCTTGCCTGGTGCAAATCTGAAATGCAGCAATGACAACAGAACATTTTCCATGTGATAGATGGCTACTGTCTTCAAAGGTTCATTCCATTTCCTCTCTAAGAATAAAACAACTGTGAAAACAAATAATTTTTTAGTTAATCACGGAAAATTTACAAGGACATTAAACTGATTCCAGGGGCCTGTGTTCCTTATTTACAGCTGATGGTTCCCAACCACCATACATAAGATTTTTGTGGCCATATATTTAGGACTGGTAATCAGCCAGTTATTGTCCAAACAGTCTTGTTTCAACTAAATAAAAAGAAACATGTAGGGTGTAGCATATTAAGAGAAACTGATTGAGTGTTCCAAATAAAAAGTAGCTTGGTTAAACTGCACTTAATATCTATTCCAGGAATGATACTCCACACTATGAGAAATTGTCTTTAAAGGACATGTAATCTCCGATGTTATGAAACTGCATTTCTTTCTTTTGTTTTCTTTTTCCAAGAGTATGTCTTCAATTTGTAAATCTCAGTTTGGTGAACTCAAATTATTTGACCCAGTTTATGATGATACAGTAATATAAATAAATGACAACATGGTTTCCACAGCCTGAGTACTACTGACGTGGCAGTGCAGGGGTCAGTGTATTAGACATCTGGAAATAACAAAACAGTACAACCAAAGGCATTTTACTTTCCACTTGGAAAATCCTTAATTGGACAGTAAAAGAGCCTCTAAACTACTTAGATTTCTACTTTTTTTTTTCCCTGTAAATTCTGGCATGTATTTTAAACTTTATAATCAGCCATGTTTCATTAACATGAAAAAACATCTTGGTTTTGTTATTGGTCTCTGTTATGGAACATATTTATGAAAAAATACTCTAATGCTACAGCGTATTGATGCTTCACTACAAAATACACAAAGTACACACTACAAAATACACGCACATGTAATAGACACCCACAACAGTATTTCCCTCCTCCTCATCTGATACATAAAAGATAAAATACTAAAACACCAAATGCAGTAACATGGTGAAGTTCCCTTTAGCCTCACCCTAATCTCTGTAGATGCCCTTGAACAGAACCTGAGATGGTTTTAATGGAAATATTAGCTCATTGGGATGCAAAGCTCAACATCAACTCAACATTGTAGTGAGCAAGGAAGGAAGAATAAAAGGTGAGATGAGACTGGGCCTACAGTTTAACTTGTACATGGCTGCATTTTGAAGACAAGAAAGAAGTATTGGCAGATGATTAAAATTCAAGATCTCTTCACTGCTGCTTGTTTTGAATGTCCAAGCCCACTATTCTTTTAACAAAGTTTGTAACTATCAGTTACATGTAGTTCATCATGTAAATACCCACAACTTTGTGTGGGAACTCTGTTCAGTGACTGGTCTGTATAGAGCTGGTTAGTTTTCTGGCTTACTTGAAAGTTTACAAACTAAGCCCATAGGTAGTCTAATAAGCACGGGCTCTCATTCTTCCTGAGCAATGTTGCTGGATGATCCAATAAAATAGAGACAGTCCTGACTTGTCTTGATCTTCAGGGCAAATTGTGATCCCGTTTTGTACAAGTCATCCAGAAATATCATAGAGTCATAGAATCATAGAATGGTTTGGGTTGGAAGGGACCTTAAAGATCATCTAGTTCCAACCCCCCTGCCATAGGCTGGGACACCTTTCCACTAGACCAGGCTGCTCAAAGCCTCATCCAATCTGGCCTTAAACACTGCCAGGGAGGGGGCATCCACAACTTCTCTGGGCAACCTGTTCCAGTGTCTCACTACCCTCACAGTAAAAAATTTCTTCCTAATATCTAATCTAAATCTACCCTCTTTCAGTTTAAAACCATTCCCCGTCATCCTGTCACTACTTGCCCTTGTAAAAAGTCCCTCTCCAGCTTTCCTGTAGGCACCCTTCAGGTACTGGAAGGCTGCTATGAGGTCTCCCCGGAGCCTTCTCTTCTCCAGGCTGAAGAGCCCCAACTCTCTCAGCCTGTCTTCATAGGAGAGGTGCTTCAGCCCCCTGATCATCTTCGTGGCCCTCCTCTAGACTCGTTCCAACAGCTCCATGTCCTTCTTATGTTGGGGGCCCCAGAGCTGGACAGAGTACTCCAGGTGGGGTCTCACGACAGTGGAGTAAAGGGGCAGAATCACCTCCCTCGACCTGCTGGCCATGCTGCTTTTGATGCATTCCAGGATACGGTTGGCCTTCTGGGCTGCAAGCGCACATTGCTGGCTCATGTTGAGCTTCTCATCAACCATCACCCCCAAGTCTTTCTCCTCAGGGCTGCTCTCAATCCATTCTCAGTCATATCAGTCCCAACAGGTACTATCTTCTATCAGCCTTTTCCTTTAACAGAAAGGTACGAGTAGCTCCTTGTGACTTCTGTGGTCAGATAATCCTGCTGGGTCTGTTTAAGGGACCAGACTCCTTTCAGGCTTATCTAAAGCCAGGAGAAAAAGCTTATGTCCTTTAGAAGATTTGTGTGTGTGTGTGCATATGGCATTGCATATATTTTGATGCTTTAATATGTATCTTCTGGGAAGCTTCACTATAGCCCTTATTCTCTCTCATCTCTTCTACAGTTTGTCAAGGTGCCTGTAAAAAATGTAGAGACAGAGGTATTTGTTATATGGGGTTATATGGGGTTATAAACCAAGGTAAAGTGCATAGAATCATAGATGTCCTCTGGAGCCCATCTAGTCCAGCTCCCTGCTAACAGCACATTTAATTAGGTCAGGTTGCTCAGAGACTCTTTTATTCGAGCCTTGAACACCTTCAAATATGAAGATCCCACAACCTCTCTGGGCTACATGTTCCAGTATTTGACCACTTCCATAGTGATATTTTTTCCCCTAATATCTGATTGGAATTTCCCATGTTCTAGCTTGTGCCTGCTACCTATTGTCCTGTACTGACTGACTGATTTCTTGTGTGTGTCTGAACTGGGTTCAGTGATCCCTAACTCTCTCTTCCTCTACTGTGGGTTCTGCTTCACTCCCAGACTCTGCTAGTAGGCTTGGGGGACTAGGGAAGACTAAGGACAAGCCTTATCAGTGAAAACTGAGGCAAAATAGGCACTGAGTACCTCGTCCTTTCTCATCTCCCTAGTCACGAGGTCTCCTGCCCCCTTGAGCAGTGGGCCCACATTCTCCTTACCTTTTCTTTTGCTGCCAATATAATTATATAACCCTTTCTTGTGGCCCTTCACCTCCCTTGGCTAGTTTCACCTCTGGCTGAGCTTTGGCTTTGCAAAATACTCAAACTTGTGCAGGCAACAGATTTGTGTTCCTCTCAAATAGCCTGTTGCTGCTTCCACCTTCTGGGTCTTTCTTTGTGTCAGCTCATTCAGGAGCTCCATGTTCAACCATGCTGGCCTTCTGCCATACTTGCCTGACTTCTTGTACTTTGGAATGGATGAGCACATGTATGCATTTGGGGGTGTTTATCTAGATTCTAAACTCTCCAATGATCATCTTTCTTATTGTGTGTTTTTTATAGCAATTATTACAACAGAGCAGGGACCAGGGCCTGCATTTCAGCTACAAGAACTCTACTTTTCTAAGAATTGATTACTCCCCTTTATGGAGAAAAAGCTGGCTCTGCATAGTATATACTAAGTCTTTGATTGAAAAAACCCTCCAAGTTCATTGCAGTGCAATTATTTGTTGCAAAAGTGGTGACATCATTCCAGTTACAAAACTACAGACCAACAGCAAACAATAACATCATTTTTCTTTGTAAAGTCAAGTTTTTGCAACAAGTCTCTAATGCATAGGGAAATACACAAGCTCTTCCTGTCATAATAGTAAATTGAAGGACTTCTTTGCCAGGAATGAAACAGGAGGATAGGATTGTTCTCTTAAAATTTTAAATAAAAAATCCTTAGGACTTCTTCATATAATTCTATTTTTCCCTACTGCCAAAGTTGAAAGGTGACTGAAGACTAATGTGACAATGGCAAAAAAACCAAACCCATGGCATATAAAATACCCACCCTGTACAAGTTAGATTCTTCAAATAAGTACTAAAATTGCAGTCTGGTGATTTTTTTTCTGAATATCTGCCTAAAGAATGAATTTAAGGTAGGATCCATTGTCCACAGTGGAGGCTCAGATGCATTTGAAATTCAACTCCCTAGTCCTGAGCAATGACAACGACACTTCAATCTCCCAGAACTTCAATGGAGAGAGATCACAGAATTACAGAATTATTGAGGTTGGAAGGGAACTTTCAAGGTCATGTACTCAAGCAGTGTCGCCTAGAGCATGTTGTCCAGGATCATGTCCTGTTGTATTTTGAATATCTCCACAAATGGAGACTCCATTAACTCTCTGGGCAACCCAGTGTTCAACCATCATCACAGTAAAAAAGTGTTTTCCACTTCCCAGAGATCCACCTTTTGAAGTCCTCCAGAGCACGTTTCAACATGTTATTCCCTTCATTGACTATACAGGAAAAAAGAAGAAATTTTATTGCCCTCATTCACTCAGGATCCTAACTTCTCCCCTTTTGTAAGGATATATTTGGATATTATTAAAAAAAAAAAAGATAATAGCAGTGGAAATGCTTCCTGTTTGCATAACGGCTTACAGTTGTCAGTGTCTACAATACTTTACTGTGAAGTCGGAGTTTAGATCAATTTCAAGCTTAGAGCTTATGTCAGATCACCTGTATGTAGGAGGTTATTTTGGCTATAAGCTCTAGGGCAACATCTTTTTTGAAACTGGCCACTCGACAGTATGAATATAAAGGTTTGGGCATGAGGTAGAGATGGCTTTCGGTAACAAACTAGTCTAGTAGATAGGATGTGGTTCTGCTGGACTTCCGGCTCAAGGCTGCCTAAAATTAGTTGTCTCATTTCATGGGTGGCTGCTGTAACCACAGATCTGTTAGGCAGAAGATAATTGTCACCATGATAAGCCATGTCATGACAAAATACTTGAATGAATCTTTTAAAAAAATGGTAGGAAACAATACTCTCTGAGCTGGCACTACAACATAGCTGGATTTTGAGTTCTAAACCACAATAGGTGATTTCACTCCCAGTAACAGTCAGAATAAGGTTTTGTAACACTATCTTAAACCAAAAGCAAAGAGACTGAACTCAAACTATGTGTTCCCTACAGAGAAAAAGTATAGTTGGCTTCTGATGGTAAGACAAGAACATTACTGGACTAAGTCTAATAATGATTCAGTTACTGAATCACTGTTAAAACTGCAGGAGAGTTTATGTGCATAAAAAGTTCTAGTATGCAACAATCCTATGATAGTAGTTGCAATGGCACACAAGGAAGTTGATAAAGGGGTGAGAGGCCTAATTACAGAATTCCCATACATGAAAGATATTCAATAATAAGACTGTAAAGATGACATAGGGAGAACAAAAAATATATTTGTGTTAGAATATGGAGGAAAAAAAGAAAAGAGAAAATTGCCAACATTGACAATCTTCCCTTATAGATGCTTTAGAAACTTGAAGAGACTACAGTGCACAAAGGAGAAAGTTCAAACTTACATGGTTTTAGCAGACATTTAGGAAACAGCTGTTCAGAGGCTTTGCACCTCTCTAATGGCCCTGACCAGCTGCTTCAAACTCCTGTGATATGAGATTGACGTGATGAGGAAGGTGAGAATGAATGCTGCCTGCTAGCATTTTGCCAGTCCGAATCAAGATATCAGTACCATGAAAAAAAATAATCTAAGTACTGTGGAATACTTTGACAAGATTTTTGAGAAACGAGGCTAATTTTCTGTTGACTCTGTAGTTTATCATATTTAGGTGTGCAACACAGTCCCAGACAGGTACATTTTTGTGCTGGTTTTGTCTGGGATAGAGTTAACGTTCTTCACAGTAGCCAGTATGGGGCTATGTTTTGGATTTGTGCTGAAACCAGTGTTGATAACACAGGGATGTTTTCGTTATTGCTGAGCAGTGCTTACACAGAGTAAAGGCCTTTTCTGCTTCTCACACCACCCCACCAGCGAGTAGGCTGGCGTGCACAAGGAGATGGGAGGGGACACAGCTGGGACAGCTGACCCCAACTGACCAAAGGGATATCCCATACCATATGGTGTCATGCTCAGCATATAAAGCTGGGGGAAGGTTGGCGGGGAAGCTGCTGCTTGGGGACTGGCTGGGCATCAGTCAGTTAGTGGTGAGCAATTGTTTTCATTTGCATCACTTGTCTTTCTTGGGTTTTATTTTTATCTCTCTTTGTATTTTTTCTTTTCCTAACAATTATTATTATTATTGTTGTTGCTATTATTATTAATATTATATTAAACTGTCTTTATCTCAACCCACAAGTTTTCTCACTTTTACACTTACAATTCTATCCCCCATCCCACCATGGGATGGGGAGTGAGTGAGTGGCTGTATGGTGCTTAGCTGCCTGCTGGGGTTAAACCACAACAGTTTTGAAAGATAGATAACATCTGCTTCGAACTTGCTAGATGCTGCAAAATAGACTATAGGTATAAACAACAAATGTTTAATAACACCCCCAGGATTATTTCCATTACTGAAGGCATGCTCCAGTTGCAGATAAAGTGCCTGGCACTTGTCTTCTCTTTGAATTGTTTTGAAATTTAAGAGGAGACTCCAATAAAAAAATAAAGGTTGAAGTTGTGTTGCAGTGAAGAAAATTTAATAGAATGCAACCTCTAGTGACTTGGCTTGATCATTTGTGGGTGTGTGTTTAAAAGCAACTTTCAGGAGAAATATGCTAAAGATAAGAACAAATAGCTTTTCAAGCACATCACTACTAAGAAGCCTACCAAAGAGTTCATAGGACCGAGAAATGACGTAGATACGAATGGTGTGCCTGCTTCTTGAACACTGCATGCAGCTCTGGCCACTCCACCTATGAAAGGTCACAGCAGGAGAAGAAGTACGAAGAAGAGTGACAAGAATGACTAAAATGTTAGATAAACTAAAGGAAAAGAAACTCTCTAGGTTAGGGAAAAAAGGGTATAATAAGGAGATCTGTGATTAACAGTTAATGTCATGGAGAAGATGAATCCTTGCTCATTGTTTGTTAAGTGGCTCCCAGTGTACTCTGGGAGCAGCTGGCCTAATACAAACAGAGGAAACCTTTTTCATATATGTGATTAAATTTTAGGACTCATTGTCATCATGTATTGTGAATGCCAAAAATACAAGTGTGTTCAACAAGGGACAAGATATAATCAGGACTCTTTAGGCACTGTTAAACATGATACAAACTCCAAATGTAAGATCCAGTTCAGGAAGTTCCTAAATGTCAAAATTCCAGAAAATGGGAAGGTATGAAAGAGAAGTCACTCTTTAACTGCTCTCATCTCACACTGATCCCTGGAGCACCTGCAACATCCACTGCAGGCCAAGTCTGAAATGTGATATGAGGCCGGGTATGTCTCTGAGCTGCGCTCGGGGTCTGGTGCTCACTGCATAATAGGAGTGATGGATTTTCTGTCTTGCAGTGGGGGAAAGAGCTCTTTTTAACACAGAAGAATCAAATTCCAAAAGGAGAAGTAGGTAGTGATGTTGCCAAGCGCTTCTTTGAATAAGTGAAATTCCTGACCTGAAAGTATCAAGAATAAGTAAGACACTGCAGACATAAGAATACATACAGTGAGGGAGAAGAAAACTGATGGCTTTTTTTGCTCTGAAACAAATGAAGGTAGAGAGGGTGGCAAGTGTAACTGCACACTGAGCAATGTATAGTGAAATGCAAAGCCAAGAGACCAAAGTAAGCAAATCACCACATTTCATGGCTTGACTGAGAGGCTTGTGAAGGCTACAGTGGAAGGTCCTTGCCTGATGATAGAAATAAAAATAAAGCCACTGTGTAAAGCTGGCATTCAGCACTGGCAGGAGATTGCAGTGGGTAAGGAAGTTTTGATGTGTGGTCCTTTTCCTTGTGGGCAAAAAGAATGAATTCACTAAGAAGAAGGGAGATAAAATAAACACACATTCATTACATCTTACCATGTAAGAAAAAGCACTAGAATTTTTCCAATATTAAAACAGAACAAAAGAATTATTTTTTTTGCTCAAAACAGTGCTCTGACCAGGTTAGACCTATCACTTAATCTTAGTCTTTTACTACATAAAAATGATATAGGAAATAGTAACATCGCTCTCTTTTGAGCTGCTGCTCCCCCAATATAAATAACAACAGGCACCATTTTTTACACTCAGCTTTAACTAGGTTAGTAGGAAATAGATGACTTGGAAAACACTGCAATAAGAACTTGCCAAAGAGAAATAAACCAACACTTCACACATGCAAAGGTCAGACAGCTAGGCTTAAGTTTTCTCAACTTGCATACCTCAGGACAGGATAATACTGCTTATAGCTCATGACTCTGCACAGAACAAGATTATTTCGTGTTAGTGATAAGCCAGTAAAATAAGGAATCTGCATCAGTGTGGTGTTCCTCCAGCACTGACCCTGGGCTTATGCAGAGGTTTCCACCTGCAAGTGCCCTAAAGTCTTTGTAGTTACTTTCTGAATTTGTGAACAGTGCTTAGGCTTAACAAATAACCATCTCAGCAGCCAGAATTTTATGCTGGTCTCATCACTGGGAAAAAAAAAAAAAGGTTTAAATTCTGACATGCCAAGTCTTTTACCTTGGGAGTGTAGTTACTCAGTGCTCCCCATCTCATCAGTGAAAGGCATGCACATCAAGAGCTGGAGCCAGACCTTAAATAGCTCTGAGGAAAGCTGAATTGCCTCTATGGATTACACAGGGAGCAAAGGAAACCTGCGCTTCTTACCTGAGCTTCCCTGGAGTGTGCCTGGAGCTCGGCAGGACAAATCAAGTCCTGAGCATATGCAAACCTTTAAAAAGGGATTAATTTGCCTACACAGAGGCATCAGGGCCCTTGGAAATGTCCTGGCACATGTGAGGTCTCACACAGGACACTGGCTGCTCTGAAGCTCCAGTGCAGGCCAGAGAGGACACCCAAGGACATCTCAGATGGCTTGAGATGCCTGAACCTTTCCCAACAGGAGAGGTCTAGAAATAACTTTGATAGCGACATCCTGGCAGGGCAGGCCAGTGTGAAACAGGTCTCCACAGGAGTGACACTGTGCCCCCCCTGAGATCTTATGAGATACACACTGATGTTACTTGTTCTAATCTCCGCAGTGGTGGCTCATACCAGAAATGCTGCCATAGATGTATTTGATGTCGTGACTGGAGATGAGCTTCCAGCTGGCAAACTGCATTGAGCCATACGTAATCAGGGCATTACCAAGATGTTGCACATACAATAATTCTACTTATGACTTAGATCCTTTCTAAATGCAGCCACTGCAACTCGGTTTATATTTACTACACCTAAACCTGAAGAATAGGAGCTACTTTACAGTTACAATCAGTGAATCAGAAACCTTTCTGGTGACTTGAGTGTTGTTTTGCGCCGCTCCCTCTGGAGCATGCCCTGCAGGAGCCCCATTACAGACCCAGAAGGCAGCAGAGAGAATCCATCGGCATGGGAGAGCTGCTGTGTGGGATTTCTGTTCGCATGGCTGTACTGAGAACAGAAGTTATTTACAAGAGGGTAATGGAAACACGCACAACCGTTTCCAGGCTGGCCACGTGTTCTAATCTATAAAGACAGGCTGCACTTCATTTTGTAGTTCATTGTAAAATGAGTTAAAATTGATGAGAGAAATGCATCCTTGGCTTTCAGTGGATGCAGTAGGTCCTGGTGACATGTTCTAATATTCATTGACCAGAAGTTAAGGTCTTACAACATGCTCTAATAAATCCTTCTTATACAGAACAGTGCAAACGTCACATGTACCATGCAGTATTTCATAAAGATATAACTCATGAAATGAAGAAACAGTCCTTTCTTTAAAGAAAACATTTTTTCTCCGTGATTTTAAATTTTAGCTTTGTGTATGTGTGTGTGCACACATGTGTGTAGGGATCACACATGAGCAGACATACCCAGGTACATATTTCTAATGCAATTCCCAGTGAGAGAGAGGTCTGGTAAGACCAGTATAAAACGGGCTTGCACACATTTATTTTCCATGTGCGTTTCTCCATTGCCTCAGCTCTTCCTGAGCTTCACATGGGCTGACATTTTTGTTTATTTTTGCAGAAGACCGTCCTTGGCAGGTGACTTGCAGGCAAGACTGTGTAACAAAAACAAGCCCTCGGAAGCACATACCAAGCTCAGCTTTGAGGCCAGCAAAGCTTTGTTACAAAAACCATTCAAAATTTAAGAGAGTTTTTCCAGGTTCGCCTCTTTCTTCTGTCAGCTGCGGAGGGCTCCTAAGTGCCTGAATCCTGCTCGATTTCAGCCCCCAGGAGCGTGGCGGCAGCGGGGGCCCGCTTGGTGTTGACCCGGTGGGTTCAAGGGTTACTCAGAGCAGGCGGGACGGCCCCGCTCGGGTGGCGGCGGCGGGGCGGGGCGGGGTCGCCTGCCAAGGGGCCGCCGGCTCGCTCCCACCGCGCAGGTCCGTCCTCCGGGACTTAAATCCTGAAACCTGGGGATTATCTGACCCCGGCAGGCCCCGGGTACACCGCGGGCCCCGTGGGGTGCGCTCCCTCACACCCGGGCGGGACGCGCGGCGGCGGGCTGCAGGTCCCGTTGCCGCGGGAACCCGTGTGCCGCGGGGCCGGCAGGGGGCGCCAAAGCGCCGGGCCGGACAGCAGCGGCGGCGGCCGGGCCCGGGACGGCGGCAACACGGCACGGCGGCGCCCCGGCACCGCGGCACCCCGGGACGGCGGGCCCGCCGCCGCCTCCCGCTTCACACAGCCTGGGCGGCGCGGTGCTGACATCTCCCGGGGAAGGCCGTGGCCCGCCCGGAGGAGGTCCCGCGGGGAGGCAGAGCAGGAGTTGTACTTCCCTGTTCCGCTTTCACAGAATCACAGAATCACAGAATCAACCAGGTTGGAAGAGACCTCAGGGATCATCGAGTCCAACCGTTGCCCTTACACCACCATGTCAACTAGACCATGGCACTAAGGGCCATGTCCAGTCTTTTCTTAAACACATCCAGACATGGTGACTCCACCACCTCCCTGGGCAGCCCATTCCAATGTCTAATAACCCTTTCTGGAAAGAAATTCTTCCTGATGTCCAACCTGAACCTCCCCTGGCGAAGCTTGAGGCTATGTCCTCTTGTCCTATCGCTAGTTGCCCAGGAGAAGAGGCCAACTCCCACTTCACTACAACCTCCCTTCAGGTAGTTGTAGACTGCAATAAGGTCACCTCGGAGCCTCCTCTTCTCCAGGCTAAACAACCCCAGCTCCCTCAGCCGTTCCTCATAGGTCATACCCTCCAGACCCTTCACCAGCTTGGTCGCCCTCCTCTGGACTCGCTCCAACACCTCAACATCTTTCTTGAAGTGCGGGGCCCAGAACTGGACACAGTACTCAAGATGCGGCCTCACCAGTGCCGAGTACAGAGGGACGATCACTTCCCTAGACCGGCTGGCTACACTATTCCTAATAGAGGCCAGGATGCCATTGGCCTTCTTGGCCACCTGGGCACACTGCTGGCTCGTGTTTAGCCGGCAAGAAGTGTTTCTTTTTTTTATTTTTTTTTTTTTTTTATTTTTTTTAACCATAATCGTATTTGGCAGGCAGCATCCTCCAGCTGTGATGTCAGTTCACAGAATCACAGAATGGTTGGGGTTGGAAGGGACCTCTGAAGATCATCTAGTCCAACCCCCTGCCAAAGCAGGTTCCCCTCGAGCACGTTGCACAGGGTCGTGTCCAGGCGGGTTTTGAATATCTCCAGAGAAGGAGACTCCACAACGTTCCTGGGCAGCCTGTTTCAGTGCTCTGGCACCCTCAAAGTAAAGAAGTTTTTCCCCATATTGAGATAGAACTTCCCATGGTTCAGTTTGTGCTCGTTGCCCCTTGTCCTGTCACTGGGCACCACTGAGAAGAGTCTGGTCCCCTCCTCTTGACACCTGCCCCTAAGGTATTTGTAAGTATTGATAAGATCCCTCCTCAGTCATCTCTTCTCAAGGCTAAACAGATCCAGCTCCCTCAGCCTTTCCTCATAAGAGAGATGCTCGAGTCTTCAGATCATCTTTGTAGCCCTCCGCTGGACTCTCTCCAGTAGTTCCTTGTCTTTCTTGATCTGGGGGGCCCAGAACTGGACACAGTACTCCAGGTGTGACCTCACTAGGGCAGTGTAGAGAGGGAGGATAATCTCCCTCGACCTGCTGGCCACACTCTTCCTAGTGCACCCCAGGATACCATTGGCCTTCTTGGCCACAAGGGCACATTGTTGGCTCATGGTGAACTTGTTGTCCACCAGGACTCCCAGGTCTTTCTCCACAGAGCTGCTTTCCAGCAGGTCAACCCCCAGCCTGTACTGGTGCATGGGGTTATTCCTCTCTAGATGCAGGACCCTACACTTGCCCTTGTTGAACTTCATTAGGTTCCTTTCTGCCCAGCTCTGCAGCCTGTCCAGGTCACGCTGAATGGCAGCACAGCCTTCTGGTGTAGCAGCCACTCCTCCAAGTTTTGTGTCATCAGCAAACTTGCTGAGGGTACACTCTGTCCCTTCATCCAGGTTGTTGATTAATAAATTGAACAAGACTGGACCCAGTACTGACCCCTGGGGAACACCACTAGCTACAGGCCTCCAACTAGACTCAGCACCGCTGATCACAACCCTCTGAGCTCTGCCACTCAACCAGTTCTCCATCCACCTCACTGTCCACTCATCTAAGCCACACTTCCTGAGCTTTCCTATGAGGATGTTGTGGGAGCCAATGTCAAAAGCCTTGCTGAAGTCAAAGTAGGTAACATCCACTGCTCTCCCCTCATCTACCCGGCCAGTCATTCCATCATAGAAGGCAATCAGGTTGGTCAAGCACGATTTCCCCTTGGTGACTTCATGTTGACTACTCCTGATAACCTTCTTTCCCTCCACATGCTTAGAAATGGCATCCAGAAAGAGCTGTTCCACCACCTTTTCAGGGATGGAGGGAGGCTGACTGGCCTGTAGTTTCCTGCAGTTGTTACCTACCTGCATTGTATCAGCCCAGGATGCACGGTGGCAGGAGGCACAAACTCTGCAGGGCTTCCCTTGTAGCCCAGAACTGAAGTCATCGGTGTTTGCTTTCCATGAGGAAACCTCTAGAGCACACACCGTCTATCCACGCACTGTGGTTTTCGTGCGTTTCCTTTTCTTTTGTATTGCATGTTCTTGTATTTACTCTGTGCAGTGCCATGCAAGGCTTTAGAAGATATTTCATATTTCACACCAGGGAAGAGGGCCTCATGGTGATGAAGCTTCGATCATAAAAGTAACTGCACTGAGTTCTCTGCAACTGATATAGCACAGGCACTGAATGTTAAACAGTAAAATACAAGGTACAAGTGTAGTTGCACTGGGCATTTCCAGGGTGTTCAAAGTGTGGCAACCAAAGTCACTGAGGCACCTTCATAGGGTCCATCCACAGCATGGCACAGAGGCAGCTGTGGCTGCTATGTGCTTCTAGATGCGCAACGGAACTTAGGGACAAGTGCTGGAGTGGCTGGGAAGAAATTCATGACCCTCTGTAGGCAATATGATACATGAAACTGGGAAGAAAACCCCAAATAAAAGAATAAAGTAACTCTCAAACTGCCTTGGAGCCCAAGCAGACCCCCTGGTGATGAGGCAAAGGGAAGAATGGGAAGGTATGCACTCCAGTAGCCTCGGTGTTCACCTCATTTACACAGTGGGAGCAGAGCTGCTGCAAGCTACAAAGAAAGAAAGTACAAAGAAAGAAGACAAAGATGATTCAAGCTAGGGAATGGCTTCCATGTGGGAGCAAATAAATAAAGACTCTTAAATACGTTGACCTTCTTGTGGAGCGGAGAATATAAGAGATCTATAGCATCCATAATGACATGGAAAGGGTGATGAGGGCACAGATGTCATGTATCTTCCAAACCAACACCTAGCAAATAAAATCAGCAGATGGCAAGTTTGAAACAAACAAAAAGCAATATGTCTGCACGCAATTTCTAGTGAAGCTTTGGAGTTTGCTAAAATGACAGTAAAAGTTTGCATGTATTCAAAAAGGACTTGGATGGATTAATGGAAGACGAATGTATGAAGGCTATTGTGTTCACAGACAGTGACACTAGATCAGGAAACTTCTGCACCGGAGGTTTCTGGAGGCTGAGTCTTGTTTTACCTTTACAGCTGCCATAGGCACCTTCTATTGGCTCCCATCAGGTGTGGGGCTTGCTTAGATGGTCTTTTGGATGAAGATTGTGTAATGGAAATGTGTGGGGTGGGTAACCTCCTTCTGTAAGTGCTCAGAAGTTGCATTTATTGTATAGATATGGGAAGCACTTTGTAGTTCCTAAGGTGGGACAGGTAAGCTTTGTCAGTGGCTGAACACCACTTACACTTAACTCCTCTTGTGCTTGAGTGCATGCCAGACACTTCTTCCTCTTATGCACCCGAGATTTCATGCAAAAGTAACACGTGATATCTCCTAGGCAGATGTTACAGCACACTTTGACCAGGTGCTGCCCAGAGCACTCAGCAGAGCAGGACTTCGGAGTTCACTGTGCACCCACACGTAGGCACAGAGGGAGAAGATGTCACTCTCTCCCTCCTTGCGCCTCCTTTCCTGGACCATGTACAAAACTGTAGGTTTGTGTCTTGGTGCTGCAGTTTGAGCTGGCATGCGGGGCGTGAGGAGCAGCCGGTGTGCTGTGGGTGGGGATGCACCTTGTGTGTGTGCTAACTTCTCCTTGCAGGCGAGCCTTACGGCCGGACGCTGGTAACTGCAGTGGTAATCAGGTTACCAGCGTCAGGTTAGTTGGCACTTCAGAGAGTCACCTCTGTTTCTGATGTATTTGTGTCATTTCCCGTAAACTAACACGGGACACATTATTCTGAGACAGCAATCCCTGAATTTTCATTAGTATTATAGGACAGTACAGGCAGCCAGCTCTAGGCTTATGCAAAACGTTTTGTAGATTTTTTCTCTCTGGGAATTTAGGAAACAGCTAATACGGGTTTTTTGCCTTTGAACTGCAAATCAGGAAACAGTTTAACTGCCAGTGCCAGCAGATACCACTTTTAGGAAGGTATTTCATGACTATTCTGAATATGGCAAATATGAATTTATAAATGGACACGACATTTTCTTTATAAAATAAATTCTCCTCGACTTCTTTTTCTACTTTCCCTTTAACCTTTTTTACAGATTGTAATTTCATATTTTCTTTCAACACTCAGTTGACAACAAACTTCTAACAAAGCTGTTACTGAACCAGAGATGAGGAAACTATGAGATATACAGGAAAATGCAGTAGATGTTTCCAAGTGTCAGCTGTTTTGTGGTATTTAGCTGCAGATAAAAAATGTCAAAACCCAATTAATTTTCTACGATGAGCAGACATAAAATAGAAGTAATTTTTTCCTCTGTGTTTTTTTGGTTGCAAATGTAAATACATGAGTTATGAAACAGAACTCGGCACAGACACATAAGTACAAAACTAAGTATTTAAAAAATAAGGCTTCATTTTGTATGTCTCCTGCCTATGACAGCAGATTCATTTTATGTTCGCAGATATTTTTGTGTCATAATATTCGTTAAGGTCCTGCATTATTGCAAGGTTGAGTATTTTGCAAACCTTTCTAGTGCTCTGATTTAATTCTGATCCAACCACACAGATTGACAGTCCACTAAAATGCCCATAAATGAACAGAAGAGAATTGAGCAGACCAGGGTACAAAAGCTGAGAAGGTCCAAGGAATATAAAAGAATATTTTGATACAAAGCCTGTTAGATATTACAATTTTAATAACTTTTTCTTTTTAAAAAATTGCAATGAGAAGAAAAAGCACACTCTATTTTCTAGTGAAATATTTGAAGGAATCCAGCTATGTAATTGTTCAGATTTTGCTTTACGTTCTTTTGCTGATAACTTTTTAGATGCGTAACAATTTGTCTCCACTTCCTTTCTGTCCTTTTTAATTAACAATTAAAAGGCAGAAGCAGAAATAACCCCTTCATTCTAATGAAAATTAATTATCGATTAGTGCTTATCGTACTAAAACACCTTTTATTTAGAGGATTAAAAAAAAATGTTCAGGTATGACCTATTGTACAAATCACTGCTTTGCCATGGTGTATATCAGACAAGCACTTTAATTCCCCGAGAGGTACAGATACCATCGAGGTGAAATAAAGCAGGCTGCTCGGTCGCCTGATCCTGACTGTGGTAGTAATTCACGGAAGGCAGAGCTTGATGGGCACCTGACAGCGCACCAGAGCGTTTCACAACGGCTCGGCTCTGGCAATGAGGATTAGCAAATAGTACGGGGTTACAAATGTGTTCAGCAGGGATCTGTCCTGTAAGAGAGAGCACCTCATTTCGTTTGGTGGGAATGCTGAGCTGGTGCAGCGAAATACTGGTGCTTAGTGGTCTGGGAGGTGCTGGAAATAGGAAAGCTGGCACTGGCAGTAAGGTGTACTCCATGGGCTAAGGGAAAGCTGTCATGATGGGATGTCTGAGACACATAAGGCACAAAATACTGGGGTTTTCAGTAGGTGGGCACAGTACTCTCCCTTGCTGGACATTGAGGTTAGGCCTTAAATTAATCTAAAAATAACAGTTGCATTTTTAATGACAGCAAATAGATGGGAACTTGGCTATCTATAGGCCTGGTAGGAAAAATGTATCAAAATTGCTGTATGAAAGAAAATGTGGACTCTGAGTCTCCAGCCGTAATTTTCAGGTTTTCCGTTTTTTTTTTGAGAAAAAGTCACAATTTTATTTTTGGAGAAACATCTTCCTCCTGTGCTCCTCACACATGACTGGGCAGATGAGCATCGCAGGAGCCTGCGGAGCCCCACAAGGCTGCTACCCTGCTACCCTGCTGTCTCTGTGCTGGCTTGGTGTGCTCGGGCGCAGTTTTGCCAAGTTCCCTGTTTCTTAACTTCAGGAGTCTGTTCACCGCTACCATAAAGTTACAGTCTCTTTTAACTAGTTTATTTCAGTAAAGGGAGGTACAAGACCAGGCAGAGGCGTACCGGCGCGGGAGCTTGGGCAGAGACCCGGGGAGCCCGAGGTTACAGGAGTGAGGAGTAGCAGTCTGGATGTCTTGAGTTTGTGGAAGTATGTGATCTGTAGTATAATAATTAGTATGAGTGCATCAGCTGTGTCATCTGGGTCTCAGTTGGATAAAGAGCCAAGCAGGCAGTGGACAAAGTAGGAATACTGTGAATTGCCTTTTACTGTCAGAGGTGCTTGGTTTAAGGAAAAACCACCGACCCGTTTGACTTTGCTCATGGAAAAGTGTCTGACTTGGTCTGAACGATGGCTGGACACAGTGCTGTGTACAAAGGGATGGGTGGGAGAAAGTAAGCAGGCATTTACATCTGTATCCCAGCCCAAGCTCCAGAAGGATGTGAGTGGGTACGAACTGAGGCCATGACTGTTCTGCGACCTGGGGTCTCTGAGCCATGGGGCTGCTGCGCCCTGGCCGGCTGCTGACAAACTGCCATGGGTCTGGGGGCTGCTTTGCTGTCAGGTGTGGCTGTGTGGGAGGAGTTACAGACCCTCCCAGCTGAGAAATTCCCCATGGTCTGTCCAGACCCAGATGGTAATGATGGGCATGTTGGGGTAGGCTGTGTTTAATGCACCTCCAAACACAGAAGATGCTTGAGCTCTTTTATTTATAACCTTTTTAGTTTGGAACTCTTTAAAAATCAGCATGAATTTAAATAAACTACACATCTTTATAATTTTTTTTGTCTTCTCAAGCAATTTCTTTTCCTTTTGGAGTTTCTCTCATGCTCACATCCATGCAAAAGCTTAGTGAGGTGGTGCCCCTGCACCACTTGCCAAGCTGTCCCTCCAGACCACCAAGGTCCCCTCTGTAGGGCAGACTTTAAAGTGAAGGGGAGAGGGTCCATCAGCCAACTGAGGGGAGTAAAAATCGGAGTAATGCCATTCTCTTATTTAATATAATATCACTGGCTTCAAATGAAAGATAACTATGGTCAGAAAATTTAGGGATAATTTTATAAGTGTTTGTAAGTACTGGAGAGGGAGGTCTGCTCTCAGATTGTCCACTGGACTAGGCTGGGTAAGTTCAGGAGGTAAATGGCCATTCTTTAACCATAATAGGATTTTAAAATGCTATTGAAAACACAAAACTGAGAGGAACCAGAGAAACACTAATTGAATTTAGATATTATCTGTATAAATCCCCAGTAAGTCCATTTTTTCCAAGTGATAGATATTTTTTTAATGAGAAGTTTTCTCAGAAGTGTTCCTAATTAGTCTGTCTTAACTCCTCTTAACATCTTTCTCATTACCTTGTGATTATGGAGCGGATTTATGGCCATTTGGTGCTGGCATGAGGAGGGAGATTCCATCAGTTTGTTTTCACATGCAATACTTTGATCATCAAAGAAAGAGGCAGCACAATGAGGCAAACAGGTTTTTTAAAACAGTCTCCATTGAATTATTTTGTTTCTCAGCAGTGTGTCTATCCTCGACGCACACCCGGAGTGGGACATGGCGTGAAGGCTCTGCAAAGAGGAGTCTGTCTCTGGCTTGAAAAGCGATTGTCCTCTGCTGCGGTGGGCTGAGGAGCACCTGCAGCATCATCAGGCCCAGCAATAAATAATCATTCCTGGGCTAAGTTTTGACATATCAAGCCAGGGGAGGTGGAAGAGAACACTCTTAGAGTACAGATTGATAGGATATTAATACCTAAATGTAAGTTATGTTTTTTAAGAGAATAAAAGAAATAGCTTCAGGCTCAGGAGTTGTTTTCCATCCCACTAAGAAAAGTGGATATGAATATGAAATGCATTGGGAGTGACAGATAAATGATAAAAAAGAACTAGTTCAAAAGACTTTGTCTCGTATTTATTTTGCTGTAACTGCAGGTGGAAATTTGGTCATGTTGCGTCAGTTTAATTTCTGTAACAAATGTGATTTAGCCATATAAAAAAGTCAAAGCCTGCAGCCAGCTGCATTGAGAACGTAACTCCTTGATTTACACATATAGAAATCCCTTGGAGAGTTCTATAAATATCACTTTTTAATGTTATTGTTTTGAGACAAAATACCTATACTTTTAGATTTTAATCTATCTTGCTTGTTGTTAATTTCTCTGATTGAGTTAAGCTTTTCTCCTTGTTGTTAGTGTGGCAAAAAAAATAGGGGATATAAATTTGTGATGTGACAATTGTTGAGTCTTTTTGCCATATTGCAGTTACAGCCCCAATCTCCTAAAATGAAGTGAAAACCTGAGTGAAATTAAGAGATTAAACACAGCCAGTAAAGCAGAGCCAACCTTCTGATCTCCTCTGGGCTCTGACGGATGAAGGTGGGTGCCTGGGGAGATGCTCATTCCTTGCACTGGGTATGTCTGTATTGGGAATTTGGGGACACCTGGACTTGTGCACCCTGGTTTTCCCTATCTGAGCCCTGGGAATGGACCTTTGCTCCGCAAAAGCAGGTCCCTGCTGGGACTGGAGGGTGGGGGTGCCTGCACTCCTCAAGGGCTCCCTGGTCCTGCTGCAGCTTGGGCACTCCTATCCAAACTAACTGCAGGTTGAGTTAATTATATATTTAACAGAATCAGTGTCTGGCGTTTTTCTGGAAGCTGAAGTCTCAGTTTAGCACCCAAGATTAGTCAATCAAGGCAAAAGATCTTTAGCTGAAATCTTTAATTAAATTTCGTATCAGATATATGGGTGCAAGGTGTTCCTTTGGGTTGCATTTATAGAGTGTACTTCAGCTTTGTTATAAAGTGAAATCTCTATTGAATTGAATTAACTGTGATTAAGCTCCTTCACAGAAGTAACTATACAATAATCTGAAACCTAAATGGCTGTATGTTTGTGTTGATTTTGAAGAATGTATATGACAAGCTTTGATTTGGTGAGTTTGTGGATAACTTTTAAAGTGTTACTTGGAGAAAGCCTTGGCTTAATTTATTCTCTGGGCTGTAATGAAAGAACATTTAAAAGGATAGGAAAATTCCACAGTTAATTATGAGTCAATCAAGTACACCTTTATTGACTAGCTGATGCTGTTCATTGTAAAACCTCTGTCTTTTCCTGCATCACTACTTACAGAGTTACTGAAGACAGTCATTGTATGTATTACTACACTAATAGATGTAGTTAATGTCATCAACTGCAGGTATAGTCCAATTATTTACAAACTTGCTTTCTCAAATT
Organism: Nyctibius grandis; assembly: GCF_013368605.1. Classification (NCBI taxonomy): domain Eukaryota; kingdom Metazoa; phylum Chordata; class Aves; order Nyctibiiformes; family Nyctibiidae; genus Nyctibius; species Nyctibius grandis. The sequence continues at coordinate 112,085,269 of NC_090659.1, forward strand.
ACATCAGAAAAGGAAGTGCTCAAATTCTAGATTCATTTTTTTTTAGCAGCCACCCAGCAGCAACGAAAGCTCACAACAGGCATCACTACCTCAAGCCAAATACGTACCGTTCCTGATTAGAGTTATGGGAAAAAAATCTGTGGAATTTGGACTCTTCTTGTAAGGAATTTCTCTAAGACAAGGATACAAAGGAAGGATATATAAGTCTGTTTTAGGCTTGCTCCATGGTGCCTGGCAAAAGTTAGGTATCTGAGTGCGGCATCCACAAAATAAAAGCATCAACTAAAGAGACACCTAAATTAGCTGCAGTAGAAATGCCCCCAAACTGAGCAGGGGACACCTGCCCCCCCGACCCTGCTCGCAGGCCTCTCGGGGTAGCCACTCCTGAGTGCAAACTGGAGAATGGGGACATGTTTTTAGGATCACGAGGAAAGCCAGGGGAGGGCCAGGTTTAAGCCGTGCCCACTTTCACAGGGTTTCCTTGGCTGGCTCCCCGCTGTCGTGTCGGAGGCACTTGGCTGTTCTGGGGTGTCGCGTAGGCAGGGTGCTCAGGGCTGTGGGATCTTAGAGGGGGACCTGGAGCTTACAGACGAGCGTGTGACACTCACTGGCGCTGTGCCTAAGCCACATTGCATGGCAGACCCAGGCCTTGCTGGCTGGACTTGGTGCGGGACAGACCGGGTGAGCGGGTGGGAGGTTTTGTTTGGTAGCTGCAGGGTGGCACCGGGGCAGAGAGGGGAAGAGACCCACAGAGCAATGCATCGGTGATGGAAAGAAAACACTGCTCATTGCTTAAACCCCTGCTGCAGAGCTTTTTTTTTCCTCTTTGAATACTTCAGGGCTGCATCTGGATTTCTTCAGGAATGCACCAGAGCATCCCACACCAGCCATGCTGGGGGCTGTGGCTGTGCATATGGCTGGGTACAGCATAGCGGCGATGAACGCCTCTTCCTCTGCCACCCGAAGCCTTCATCTGCCATGGCACACTGGATTCAGGGGCTGGCTGGTGTGTCAGCTGTTGCTTTCTGTGCTCCTGCTGGGGTTCACCTACCATGAGCTACTGGGTTGGGACGGACTCTCAACGCACAGTGAATTTGCTGCAAACTGATGGCACAATATGCAACGGAGTGACTAATTTGGGGCATTTCTTTTCTCAAAGGCCAATGAATTCTGTGCAAAACACACTTATGTCCACTGTCTGTAGCACACTGTATGCTTCTGCCATGTTTAAGATACCCTGATGTTACCCCTTTGGTGGCAGAAAAGTGGTCTGTAAGCTGTTGCTTAAACAACCATGAAATTGTGTAGCCGGTGCAGAGGAGATGTTGTTTCAGTCATGCTGTTGTAGCACTTCTAATAGTTCCTCAAACTTGAACCCAGAGTTGTTTTCAGAAACTCCTATCAACTCTGATATAACCAACTCTATTTTCTGTTATTTGCTTTCCTGTGATTTAGAAGCAGAGAAGGAGGAATATGTTATACCCAAAGAATTTCTGTATTTCTGAGACCGCTCTTCCACTGGTTTGTGTCTTCATCTCCTAGAAGTGGATGGAGTGGGTGAAGACATTTTGTTACCAAGTTTCTTTTGACCTGCCAAGTATTTGAGCTACCAGGGACTGTGTGTCAGAGTGACACTATGACAGGCTCTCTTTTAGGGTACTTTATTGAGTTTACATTCACTGGGAGCAGAGATGCCATTTGACATGGCCTGCTATGGAAGTGCAGCCAGCAAGTACAGCTGCAGGCATCGGTGACCTGTGTGTTAAAGAAGTAGGGTGAGAAAGGACAGTATATGCCCAGCAAATGCACTGGATATTGATCCACAGCCTATTGAAGTCAGCGGAAAAAAACAAGTCTATAAAAAATAAATTCCTTTTGTGAAGTTACATTAATAGGCAGATCTGTGAGGATTATAGTTTAGAGAAAAGATTGGCATATCAGAAAAGAAACAGAAATAGCAGATGTGATCTTAGACAACAGGAAAACTCAAAATCACAGCCTTTCCTGGAAGCACAGTGAAGGGCAAGGGTGTATTACCTGCTTTGAGCCATGGGCTAGAGCCTCTCCAGACAGATGTTGGCAAAGAATAAATTGGGGCTTGTGCTTGTCCTTTCCCTGGGCATGAAGAACATCTATGAATCAATATTAATCACTGAGGAAGCTTTACAGAAATATGTACATTTGGGAATGATTCTCCAGTTATTAACTAGCAGATTTTACTCCCACTTTTTAGCTAATCTCTGTTTAATTGACATGTTAGAGTATTAGTTTTCATACGGCAATATTACACGGTAGCAAAGTGGATGCCTTATAAACTCTTGTATTTTTGCTTCTGGCTGTGTAAATCAGGTTCATAGTCCTAGTTCATCTGATGAGATCTGGTTCCTTTAAAGCCATGCAGACTGGTATTTTGCTATTCTTGTTCTTCTGTATTAATCAGATCCCTTGTAGAACTCGCTATTTTTTTTCCTGGGATTAACATCAGGCAAACTGTTCTCAAATTCTGTCAGACAACCTACTTGCCTTTTTTAGTATCTGTACAACTTTTGCAGACCTTCAGTCCCCTCATATTTCAAGATGTTTTAAAATTTAATACCAGTAAGTCGTATTTCTCCTCATCAAAACTGTCTATGATATGTGGATGCAAATTAATGAATCCTGTTGATTTAAAATGCTTCTGCCTGATAAATGCTGTTTTACCTCTCCAGTTAATAATGCTAGACCTTATTTTGCCATCCTCCCATGATACACCTATAGGATTTACCTGAAGCCAGCTACATTTTCTCCCAGATGCTTATTTGTTTCTGCACTGGGAAATTGGAAGGACAGGACTTTCATGTGTCTGCATGTGTATGTATAATATATGTATTTATTGTACACCATATGTGTACAATGTATGTATGTGTAATACTGCTATATGTGTTCAACAGATCCAGGAACAGGTTGGTGACAGCCATGTGAGCCTGGCAGTTCAGCCAGCTTTCAATCCACCTCACTGTTGTCCATTTATGTAGTCCGTAATTCCTCAGCTTGTCTTGAAGAAGGCAGCGATGGGAAAGATTGTCCAGATCCTTTCTGAAGCCAAGGTAAACAACATCCATGGCTCTCCCCTCATCCACTGAGCCAGTCATCTCCTTGTAGAAGGCTACTAGCTTGGTCGAGCATGGCTTCCCCTTCATAAATCCATGCATTTTGGAGAGGTGCCCACTCTTCTTGATTTCCCAGAAAGGATGCGAGAGCTTCCCCTATCATCCTGTCCTCTCACCACTTCTGTATTTGTGTACATACGCTTGAGATGGGACCCCTTCAACCCTGTTTTGCCAATTATGAGATCTCTCAACCTGCTCCCTTTGCTTACCAAGCCAGGCCACCGTGCCCTCCCTTGGAAGTGGTTTGTCATCTCCCTTCCCTGTCACTCTTAGTTTAAAGCTCTCATCTCTGAGGATATTCCTGAAGACTTGTAATTATGGACAAGTGAAGCAGAGCAATGCAAATCTCTTCTGAAAATCCTCTTGGGAAATAGACAAAAAAAAAAAAAGTTGTGCTTCCTGAATGGAAAAGTAGAGAGCCTTGCAGTGCACTGAAGCATGTAATCTTAGATTAAGAAATGGGGGTTTTTTTGAAAGAAAACCTTCAAAAAACCTTTTAACTGGAAGTAGAGTATGTTATTCTGTCGTTCATAATAGTCAGGATTATTCTAGAATCAGGTTTGCTGTAGAAATATGTGATTATTCTTGTCATTAGATAGGCAGACCTCAGCTGATCCATTTGGACCAGGTATATTTGTGACTTGTATAAGGCTTTTTTGAAGAGGCTGATCTTTAGAAAATTTCAAGTTCCTTAGATATAAAGAAAACATCAAAAATATTTTGTAAGTTTTTGATATTTCTACAAAATATCCATCATTTGAGTTCTTTACAGCCGTGAGTATAATGAATTGGTTAAATTCTTGAGGTAGCTGGATGTTTCCTTGTTTCTGAATTTGCACACCTATGCAACAATTTTCTCCAGAAACACTGAAAGCATGTTAAGGTGCTTGCTTGTTAGCTGAACCTCTGTACAGTGTTCTTAGAGAAATAAAAAAAAAACCCCTCTTTCACAGCTGGGGACATATAAATAAGTAAATTTAGTGGAGCTGGTCAGAAGTTTTTCTGACCAACAGTTTTCTATTGGAAAATGACATTTTTAGAGGCTGTTGGAAGCTTGTTTGCTGTCTTGGGTTCTATTTATATTCTAGATTTTCAGCTGGGTTCTTCAGTTGCTCTTCAGAAGCTCAGTGTGACCTGAGGTCTGGGACCCCACAGGAGATCTAAACATCTCCTCTGGCACATGGAGCAGGATCCCGCAGTTATTTAAGAGGCAGCAAAAGCAGAGCTGTAGTGAGCAGGCCCTGCAGCACCTCTTCTGCTCCAAGGAAATTAGCTGCTTCCTAGGAGAAACTGTCTGAGACCTGAAACTGAACAAAAGCCCTGCTCCCCGTGTGTAGCCCCACTGTCCAGAGCCAAGCTCCAGCCCCATGTGTCCCTGTTCCCTGGCAGCACTGGGGCTGGGGGCTCAGGGAGCCAGCACTCCTCCGTGCCTTCCCAGCCCCTGCTGCAGAAACAGCTTTCCCCAACAGGATATTCTGAAGTACTGACTTTACAGTTGTTTTCCAAATTAATTTGTCCCCAAGTGCATCTCACCCCCAGCATTTCCTGTGGAAGAGGATTCGGGAAGGGGAGGAGATGCTTAATTGGGGCAGGATAGGATTTGCTGGAGCTTGGCATAGAGATATCTGGAGGGGGAAAAGGAAGGAAAACTGATGGTGATTGTTGATTCAGACAGGGTCAGGGAACCCTGCTTTCTCATGTATGTCACATTTATCTTTGGCCAAGCATACTCCCTTAAAATGTTTGCATTGGCATGAAATGAAATGTGTTCGCTAGATACCTAGTATATATGTGTCCCAGGAGGAGCCCTCTTCATCTCTTTGTCCCCTCGGTGCTCTGCCAAATGTTGAAACCATCTGATCCACATCAGGAGAATCGTCTCCTGCTTGTAGCTGTCTCTGCTTCTCACCTTTGCTATCTTGTCGAGTCTTTCTAGTTCATCTCTGATCTCAGCCTGAGCCCCAAAACCAGCCTCTGCTCAAGAGAGAGCATGAAAGTTGTGTCTGGAGAAACAAGTTGCAGGAGAAATGTGTATATTTATGCCAGTGAGGTAAGGTAGGCTTTTCTTTCTAAGATTATTGACCTGAGCCCACTCTGAGTACTCAGGCACTCTTCTGTATCCTCTCAGTGACCAGCCCAGAAACTTGCTGCTTCTGTATGATGTCCATCTTGGGATTAATGTCATGACAGAGAAGTCCCTGCTCTGACCTGATGATGATCTCATTTGAAGTCAGACCATCATAAGGGGCTTATCATGGATGTGGGAGCCCAAGGAGAGCCATAAAGGCAAGACAGTGAATTTTTAAGGAACTAATACGGAGAAACAGAAAATTGCCTAACGGAGAGGGGCTAGGAATCTGTTCCATGTGTTGGCAGAAAACAGGTACAAAGGATAGGAGAAGGTGCAGAGGTAGCTGAGGAGAGGACTGAGCAGAAGGTAGAGATGGAGAGAGGTGAAGGATGAGGCAGAACTAGAGACTAGACTAGAGGCAGCACCATCCTTCAAGAATTAAGGTAAGGTCAAGAAGTTTGAATCTGTTGCAAAAATGGAGAGGATGCCAGTCCAGGCATGGAAAAAGGCAGGAGATGTAATTTTTTGTAGCTGTGGTTAGATAGATGCAGGATGTTGCAACGATTTGCGAGCAAGAACGCATTGCCATGAAGATGGTTAAGCAAGACAGTAGTGTCAGTTATGCACACTCTGAATTAAATAATATCTTGTTAAGCTTTTCTTATAGTGTATGATAAACAAGTTACCATTTTGAAAATTATTGAGGCTGGGAAAATATTCCTCATGAGGTCTCATTTGACTTTGCACAAATGGGAGGGAGTTTCCTACCACTGTTGTTTTCCCCTGAGGGATTGTTCTGCCCTGTCCACCAGATTTATGCCTGCTGTGAATAAAAGCTTTTATGTGTTCACTCATTCATGTGAACAAAACCTGTCATCAAATCCCAGAACCCCCCAGACAGTAGGATCATGTGAACAGAGGATCTTGTTAAAGACTTCCCAACTAACTCAGGTTTGTTGAAATGCCAGTGATAACTTGAAGATACTTGTACCTTATGCGAGTCATTCCTAAATCAAACGAGTTCATGCTGTTCAATATCGTTATAGATGATCTAGATGTAGGGATTGAGTGCACCCTCAGTAAATTTGCAGATGACACCAAGCTGGGTGGGAGTGTTGATCTGCTGGAGGGTAGGAAGGCCTTACAGAGGGATCTAGACAGGTTAGATAGATGGGCCGAGACCAACGGCATGAGGTTCAACAAGAACAAGTGCCGGGTCTTACACTTCGGCCACAACAACCCCATGCAGCTCTACAGGCTGGGGGAAGAGTGGTTAGAAAACGGGCCGGCAGAAAGAGACCTGGGGGTGCTGATCGACAGCCGGCTGAACATGAGCCAGCAGCGTGCCCAGGTGGCCAAGAAGGCCAATGGCATCCTGGCCTCTATTAGGAATAGTGCAGCCAGTTGGTCTAGGGAAGTGATCGTCCCTCTGTACTCGGCACTGGTGAGGCTGCACCTTGAATACTGTGTCCAGTTCTGGGCCCCGCACTTCAAGAAAGATGTTGAGGTGTTGGAGCGAGTCCAGAGGAGGGTGACTAAGCTGGTGAAGGGTCTGGAGGGTCTGACCTATGAGGAATGGCTGAGGGAGCTGGGGTTGTTTAGCCTGGAGAAGAGGAGGCTCAGAGGTGACCTTATTGCAGTCTACAACTACTTGAAGGGAGGTTATAGTGAAGTGTGAGTCGGCCTCTTCTCCTGGTCAACTAGCAATAGGACAAGAGGACATAGCCTCAAGCTTCGCCAAGGGAGGTTCAGGTTGGACATTAGGAAGCATTTCTTCACAGAAAGGGTTGTTAGACATTGGAATGAGATGCCCAGGGAGGTGGTGGAGTCACCATGTCTGGATGTGTTTAAGAAAAGACTGGACATGGCCCTTAGTGCCATGGTCTAGTTGACATGGTGGTGTCAGGGCAACGGTTGGACTCGATGATCCCTGAGGTCTCTTCCAACCTGATTGATTGATTCTGTGATTCTGAGTAATGCCACATCAAAGGAAGGATTGGTGAACCTTAAAAGCAGCAGGTCCCTGAATCAAAGAAGTTAAAAAATGGAATTTAATTTTTATTGCATTTAAAAATTACTACACAAATAAATATCACACAGAATCACAGAATCAATCAGGTTGTCTGACCCTTCTGACCATTTGGGTCAGGGACCAATTAAGCAATCTGGACATCCATAAATCCATGGGCCCGGATGGGATGCACCCTTGGGTGCTGAGGGAGCTGGCCGAAGTCATTGCTAGGCCACTCTCCATCATCTTTGCTAAGTCGTGAGCAACGGGAGAGGTGCCTGAGGACTGGAGGAAAGTGAATGTCACTCCAGTCTTCAAAAAGGGCAAGAAGGAGGACCCGGGTAACTATAGACCGGTCAGCCTCACCTCCATCCCCGGAAAGGTGATGGAACAACTTGTCCTTGGTGCTGTCTCTAGGCACATCAAGGATAGGGGGATCATTAGGGGCACTCAGCATGGCTTCACCAAGGGGAAGTCATGCTTAACCAACTTGATAGCCTTTTATGAGGATGTAACCCGGTGGATAGATATTGGTAAAGCTGTGGATGTGGTCTATCTCGATTTCAGTAAAGCGTTTGACACGGTCTCCCACAGCATCCTCGCAGCTAAACTGAGGAAGTGTGGTCTGGATGATCGGGTAGTGAGGTGGATTGTGAACTGGCTGAAGGAAAGAAGCCAGAGAGTGGTGGTCAATGGGACAGAGTCCAGTTGGAGGCCAGTGTCTAGCGGAGTCCCTCAAGGGTCGGTACTGGGACCAGTACTATTCAATATATTCATTAATGACTTGGATGAGGGAATAGAGTGTACTGTCAGCAAGTTCGCTGATGACACAAAACTGGGAGGAGTGGCTGACACAACGGAAGGCTGCGCAGCCATTCAGAGAGACCTGGACAGGCTGGAGAGTTGGGCGGGGAGAAATTTAATGAAATATAACAAGGGCAAGTGTAGAGTCCTGCATCTGGGCAAGAACAACCCCATGTACCAGTACAAGTTGGGGACAGACCTGTTGGAGACCAGCGTAGGGGAAAGGGACCTGGGGGTCCTAGTGGACAGCAGGATGACCATGAGCCAGCAGTGTGCCCTTGTGGCCAAGAAGGCCAATGGCATCCTGGGGTGGATTAGAAGGGGTGTGGTTAGCAGGTCGAGAGAGGTTCTCCTCCCCCTCTACTCTGCCCTGGTGAGGCCGCATCTGGAATATTGTGTCCAGTTCTGGGCCCCTCAGTTCAAGAAGGACAGGGAACTGCTAGAGAGAGTCCAGCGCAGAGCCACGAAGATGATTAAGGGAGTGGAACATCTCCCTTATGAGGAGAGGCTGAGGGAGCTGGGTCTCTTTAGCTTAGAGAAGAGGAGACTGAGGGGTGACCTCATGAATGTTTATAAATATGTAAAGGGCAAGTGTCATGAGGATGGAGCCAGGCTCTTCTCAGTGACGTCCCTTGACAGGACAAGGGGCAATGGGTGCAAGCTGGAACACAGGAGGTTCCACTTAAATATGAGGAAAAACTTCTTTACGGTGAGGGTGACCGAACACTGGAACAGGCTGCCCAGAGAGGTTGTGGAGTCTTCTTCTCTGGAGACATTCAAAACCCGCCTGGACGCGTTCCTGTGTGATATGGTCTAGGAAATCCTGCTCCGTCAGGGGGATTGGACTAGATGATCTTTCGAGGTCCCTTCCAATCCCTAACATTCTGTGATTCTGTGATTCTTGTAGATGGGCGTTACATTTGCTAATTTCCAGTCAGCTGGAACTTCTCCAGTTAACCAGGACTGCCGGTAGATAATCGAGAGTGGTTTGGCAAGTTCATTTGCCAGTTCCTTCATTACTCTGGGGGGAATCCCATCCGGGCCCATAGCTTTGTGGGTGTCCAACTGGCACAGCAGGTCACTAACCGTCTCCTCCTGGATCATGGGAGGTTCACACAGCCCCCCGTCCCTAACTTCAGGCTCTGGGGGCCGAGTCTCCTGAGGACAACCGGTCTTGACATTAAAGACCGAGGCAAAGAAGGCATTGAGCACCTCTGCCTTTTCCTCATCCCCTGACTCTACACTACCTTCCTCATTCAGCAAGTAGTGGAGGCTCTCCTGGACCCTCCTTTTGCTGTTGATGTATTTGTAAAAGCTTTTTTTGTTGTCTTTGACTGTAGCAGCCAAATCGAGCTCTAATTGAGCTTTGGCCGTTCTAATCTTCTCCCTACACGACCTGGCCACGTCCCTATAGACCTCCCAAGTTACCCGACCCTTCTTCCAGAGCAAGTAGGCTCTCTTTTTTTCCTTAAGTTCTAGTCTAAGTTCCTTGTTTAACCAGGCCGGTCTTTTTCCCCGACGGCTTGCCTTCCTACAGACTGAACAGCCTGCTCCTGAATATTTAGCAATTCCCTTTTGAAGCATGTCCAGCCTTCCTGGACTCCTTTGCCCTTCAGGATCGAATCCCAAGGGACTCGGTCCACCAGCCTCTTAAACAGGCTAAAGTCAGCCCGCCGGAAATCTAAGGCAGGAGTTCTGCTCTTGCCCCTCCTTACTTCCCCCACTATCGAAAACTCTAACATTTCATGGTCGCTACTCCCAAGACGGCCACCGACCCTCACATCTCCCACTAGTCCTTGTCTGTTCACAAGCAACAGGTCAAGCAGGGCCCCTCCTCTAGTGGGCTCATTTACCACTTGCATGAGGAAGTTGTCCTCCACACATTCGAGGAACCTCCTAGATTGCTTCCTCTCTGCCATGTTGTATTTCCAGCAGACATCCGGCAAGTTGAAGTCGCCCACGAGTACAAGGGCCGGCGACCGGGCGGCTTCTGACAGCCGCTTGTAAAACGCCTCATCCGCCTGCTCATCCTGGTTGGGTGGTCTATAACAGACTCCCACCGTAATGTCCGCCCTGCCGACCTTCCCCCTGATCTTCACCCATAAACATTCAACCTTGTCATCCTCACCATATTCCTCAATTTCAACACAGTCCAAGCACTCCCTAACATACAGCGCTACCCCACCGCCTCTCCTGCTTCGCCTGTCCCTCTTAAAGAGCTTATAGCCATCCATAGCTGCACTCCAGTCATGAGAGTCATCCCACCACGTTTCTGTGATGGCAACCACATCATAACCTTCCTGCTGTACAGTGGCTTCTAGCTCTTCCTGTTTGTTGCCCATACTGCGTGCATTGGTGCATATAATTCACCTTTGCTTTCAACAGTTCTTTAATAAAAGACTGTCTCAATATGGTATGTGTCACTGAACAGCAGAATTGTGAGGTTCATTTCTCACTGTTTGACTATTAAAATGTTATAGGAAAAAATAAAAGAAATGCTTTCAGAACATCCCTGAAAAGAAGCAGGGCTGATGCAAAAAACCAGAAATGCCACTGCATATACAGGAGCTCTGGCAGACGAAGTTTTTGAAATACTAATAGCAATGTCATAGGACAGGAAAAAGATGTGTTCCTACATATGTATAGATAGGGGGGTGTGTGTGTGTATATATTTATGTATAGGTACCCACTTCTCTACATAGTTATGCATGAGCGTGTATATAGATAAATATTTTTATTGAATGATCAGAGAGTGGGAAAGTTATAGAGCAAAGCACTTGAAAATCCATTTGTACATGAGTAAATATTTCATGACATGATTGCGTATTCTCTTTGCAGAGGTACGCTGCCTCATTCAGTGCACATGATGGACTGTGTTACACTGGCCAGTATTTTGTTTTATATTCATTCTTCAAGCTATGGCCTTGTCCTTTATTTACTATACGCTTCTCTGAAAATAAAACTAATGTTTTCCTTGCGGTGTTTCCATGGCAATCATCATGTGGAATGTAAGACTTTCTAACATACTAATTTAGTTTCACAAAAATAGTGTTAGATGAAGGACTGTTTTTGTCCCTATTGCACGTCTTGGGAACTGAGGCACACGGAGACATCTACTAAAGACTAATCCTGTTCAAAATACTTTGTATTGTATAATACAGATTGAAACACTCAGTGCTTCAGAAAAATAGGCCCTGCGGCTGCTTGTCAGATATCCAGAAAACAAGAAACCTGCAGTTTAGTTATACCTTATGAAAATCTTATCTGAAGTTAGTTATGCATAATCAAACCGGCATTCAGAGGCAGATTCAGGGATATATCAGTGTTTCAGGGCAATAATTGAGCTGACCTCTGAGATGAGCTTTACTTTTCCTCACTCAGCACCTGCAGTGCATATGACAAGCTCTTAGAAACAGGAGGGGCTCTTACTGCACATCCCTGGCCCAACCTTGGTGCCTTCTCCCTCCTGTGCATTTAGAGAGGGTGTCCCCTCTCTAGAGTACACCTAGAGCAGCCAGGATGGAGGGTTGTTGAACCTGGAGGTGGAAAGGGGGAGGACTTGAGTATTTCTCCTTCTCCCATGTGAGAATGACCGTGAGTCACAGCTTGAAATCCTGTCCCTGATTTGGGTGCTTTAATTATCTTTTGAACTGTAGACAACTAGCTCATACTTTGTTTTCTGAATGGCAGCTGCTTTTTACAGAATGAAACAAGTGATTGGAGAGCTCCAGAAAGAAGACTGCATTCTCCAGCCTGAGAGGGATCAAGTTTACGTTTTCCACTAGATGCATGCACTAATGATTAAGTTTGATGGCGTATCCAAAGGCAACATTTCATATTTCATTAAAGCTTCTGTTTCAGCTTGAACTCAGTCACCCAAGAGATTGCTCCTGCTTTGAATATCTGCTGCATATGGCAGTGATAACAATAATGGCTGTGATTCTCCAGTTGAGTCTAGTGTAGGTCTGTGTGCATGGAAAAATAGGTGATCACTATTCCCACACAAAAAATACAGGATTATGGTAAATCAGACAATAGAGATCAAACTAGACAAATAGGGAGAGTGAGTGGGGTAATACTCTGGAAGAAATAAACAAAGAAAAATGAGAAAGAATGTGAGAGAAGATTGTAAATATCCCAAAGAAATTTATGATACATTATTTATTCATACTGGATCCTGCTTTGTTGAAGATAATATTTGCAACAAAAATGTTGAACAGCAAGGCAATTTCTGTAGAAGACAACAAGAGGAACACAAAGTCCTCTAAGCCAAGTCTTGCAATGAGGCTATGACAGCCATGTGGCTTCCAAGCAAATGCCAGGAATGAGTACGGTCGTAAGATGAGCTGAGATGTGGTAGTCACAGAGGAAAGAAGCTTCATTTAAAATTTCACCAATATAAGATGTATTTTGTAAGGCAAGACAGTATCTTAGCTAAACAGACAGCCATCTACAGAGACTTAGAGCAGGAATGCAAAAGAGGACTCTTTAACGTAATCTAAACATAAACAGTTTATGTAAACTGCTTCAGCCTCATGATAACTCTGTGTAACACAGCTGGACTGCAAATCCACATGCATTCAGTCTAGGAATGATGCTGCTGACTGGTTGCTTTAATAATGTTCAATAAAGTTCAGTTCTGCATCCAGAGACAGTGGCCGTCCAGGTTCTTATGGCTCCAAGTTATTATGGCCCCACACCATTATTACCTACCACAGCAGCACAGATCCTTGTCAGATCCTTGAAGATGAACTCTGTGTGGACCTTGCTGTTAAAATAGTTTTGGAAACAACTTGCTGCATCATTTGATTACTTTTCTGTTGCTGCAGATTGGGACAACATAGATGATATTCAGTGGGGACAGACAATATTTAGTTTTTGGTTTCATCCTGTATGAGTGATTTCACCCAGCCTGGTAACTTATTTACAGGAAGAGCAGTGATAAACATGTATGTAAACTTGACTTTGGCGTTTGCTCAGCTGAATTAGTCCAGCTGAAAATGAAATACCTATTCCTTGTGTAATAATTCTAAGCCAGTTCTTGTAGGGACAGAGTACCAACTCCCCAGTAAATAGCACATTTAGACCAATAAGATGTTCAATGAGAAAGCTTTAAGTAAAATTTCCATGAAAAGAAATGTGACATATCCAGCTTTTGCCCTGCCTAATATCGTACTGCAAACTAGGTGGAGCAAACATCTGAGGGTAGCCTATACTGAGTAGATCTCCTACTGTAGTGGTTTGCTAATGTGCACTGTGGATATACACAGGCAATGATTCTGGACAGTGTTGGTTACAGCAATTTAAGTCCATAGTTCTTGATGTTGCTGCCACTGTCTTCCTATGGTGTGAGTAAGAAAAGAGAACTAATAATACTTAGGGGATCCTATCCTTTGCTTACTTATTCTTACTGCAAAAGCAGGTTAAAAAAGTGGTGTTTTTAAATCTTAAAAAAGTGGGGAAAAAAGGTCAGCACTTGGAGTTCTTAGTGTTACTGGCTAACATGCCAAAGGTTTATGAAAGTTTTACTGGACCTTTGGAAATTGTAGGATTTGATTACTGGCAATGTCTTGAGAATATTTTTGTGCTCTGATAAAGTTTGATTTTCTTTCCAACAATATCCATTGTGTTCACCCTACTGTTTACTTGCTTTTAACTTCTACAAGGTCACCTTTATCAGATTCATGTTCTAAATAAGTATTACTTGTTACTCTTAAGTAACTCTGGTGGTCTCACACTTCTATAAATTTTACTTAACCAATCAATAATATTGGATTGACCACTATCCTATTTCTTCACAATTATGAAAAACTGCACTTACAAATTTAGTCAATGCCTTAATGAGGCCCCATTTTTTGCTAAGTAGTTCCTGAATACACCAAATTAGTACTACAAGGCATTATTCTTTGCTTTAACTTCCCGACAAGTGTAGCAATAGTATAATTTTATGAAGACTGATACCCAGTAAACTGGGTAATTTGTAACTCTGCATAATAATACTTGCTCTGATTTACAGTGAATTACTTTATGATTTATACATGTAACATGCCTTCTCTTGTTTCCACCCGGAACAGCAGCAACACATAAGGCTGGAAACAAAACAAAAATAGTGATTCTTAAGAGATGTCTTTGATTTCTTCTGAGTGAATGTTGGATAGTAATTCAGGTTCTATGAAAAAATTGCTCCAAAAGGATATATTTAATTTATTTATATCCACGTCTTGTTATTCTTTAAGACTATACTACCAGTGAGTTTAAATTGAGTAAACTCTTATGTAACATTGCTCTGACTCTTGAAGACAGAGATCTTTGCAATATATTTGTGTATATGTGTATGTGTACATATGCAAACACACAGAGGCTATACTACAGAGACAAAATGTAACAAGTTGATAGCAGTATTTCCATCACAAATACAAAAAAACTGATGTTACAACAACAAATGTATTAGCATTTGATATCTAATATTATTTTTTAAATGCTGCTTTTTTTTTTTCTTTCTTGGGAAAGAGTGGGAGACTTTAATGTAGAAGAACAAAACAGTGAATCAAACTACTAAGTCAGTGTTAGTATAGGGAATACTGCTTGTGTTTTATAGGTATTTATATGGCCCTCCTCGCTAGGGTAACATCTGAATGCCTTGCAATTTTTAACATATTCTTCTGTAGCAGTAAAACAGAGAAAAACTGTTGTCTAAAATTTACCAGCTGGGAAGTTGAACCAGAAAAAAAAAAAAAAGCAAACATGAGGTTTTAGAAGGTTTAAATTTCTCTCAGATCTCTGATTTTAATATCATCTACTGGATGTCTGTGAAGGCCGTCAAGCCAGCTAGAGCCAAATAACTAGAAAATTAGTCATGGGCAATTGAAGCTGTTTGACTATGGCCCTTACCTACCATCCCATAAGAAGTTTTTGGTGACAATAAGGACTCAAAGAGTTTTGTTTTCCAGATTCACTGTCAGGCCTTTATGACTGGATCGTCAGACCTAATTGTGTCCCAAAGAATGGGACACTCACACAGTTTCATTGGACCCAGGTTCCTTATCCAGGTTGCAGATCAGGTTATACAGTTAAATTCTTGCAGATTTTGGGTTATACAGTTAGATTCAAACAAAAAGACCCTTCCATGAATGCTGGAACTGATGCAAATGTGCTTGGAGACTGAGCTCCTGTGTGAGTCCTCAGATTTGTAAGAGGGACTGAGCCTGTAGCCATTCCAGAGGGAACTGTAGTAAGCTCTAAGAAGTTCTAATATGTTCAATTAAGTTCCTATTAGAACTTATTCTTATAGAAATGAGAGTTTTAATGCAATTTATCTTCCTGGCTGCTTAAACTGTGAGATTCTTACTGTTGTTCAGTTTGACTGAAGTTAACCAATGGATTAAAAAATTTCCAGAGGACAGAGGAAGAAGAAAGGAGAAGACTGGCAAGCTGACAGAGGTCTAAACAGTTAAATATTGTGCATGCACAAAAAAGAGCTGGGCACCAACACTGCAGAACAGGATGCTTTCATTAGAAGAACTAAGTGACTATGGGAGTGTCGATCTGCTGGAGGGTAGGAAGGCCCTACAGAGGGATCTGGACAGGTTAGATAGATGGGCTGAGACCAATGGCATGAGGTTCAACAAGAACAAGTGCCGGGTCTTACACTTCGACCACAACAACCCCATGCAGCTCTACAGGCTGGGGGAAGAGTGGTTAGGAGGCGGCCCAGCAGAAAGAGACCTGGGGGTGCTGATCGACAGACAGCTGAACATGAGCCAGCAGTGTGCCCAGGTGGCCAAGAAGGCCAATGGCACCCTGGCCTCTACTAGGAATAGTGTAGCCAGTTGGTCTAGGGAAGTGATCGTCCCTCTGTACTCGGCACTGGTGAGGCCACACCTTGAATACTGTGTCCATTTCTGGGCCCCGCACTTCAAGAAAGATGTTGAGGTGTTGGAGCAAATCCAGAGGAGGGCGACCAAGCTGGTGAAGGGTCTGGAGGGTATGACCTATGAGGAACAGCTGAGGGAGCTGGGGTTGTTTAGCCTGGAGAAGAGGAGGCTCAGAGGTGACCTTATTGCAGTCTACAACTACCTGAAGGGAGGTTATAGTGAAGTGTGAGTCGTCCTCTTCTCCTGGGCAACAAGCGATAGGACAAGAGGACATAGCCTCAAGCTTCGCCAAGGGAGGTTCAGGTTGGACATTAGGAAGCATTTCTTCACAGAAAGGGTCGTTAGACATTGGAATGGGATGCCCAGGGAGGTGGTGGAGTCACCATCTCTGGATGTGTTTAAGAAAAGACTGGACGTGGCACTTAGTGCCACGGTCTAGTTGACATGGTGGTGTCAGGGCAATGTCTGGACTCGATGATCCCAGAGGTCTCTTCCAACCTGGTTGATTCTGTGATTCTGTGATTCTGTGAACTGATGAACTCCATATGAGTTAACAGTGTGATACCATGAAACATTAAGCCTTATTATGACATCTAATGTCTATGGCATTAGTAGGACTGTCCTATGTCAGACACCACAGACTGTCATTCCAAAGGCAGAGCAATAGGCAACAATGCCTGCTTGGGTGGACAACTCTACCTGGAGCAGGAGAAAAGAGTGTAAAACAAAAGCCGAGTGAGGCACATAGTACTGACACCACTTCTGAGGCCAAAAAGTCAGACAGGAATTTTTCTTAAAAGGATGGTATGTCTAACATGAAGGCCCTGAAAGGAAGGAGAGAGAGATGGGGCAGATGCATGAGGACTGTGAAGACTTTTGCTATGTTTTCACTATACACAGCACATTTTTCCTTTCTCTCCCTTGTTGGCACGCTGGTGTACCTTAGCCACAGCTGAACTTAAGGCAATCATTTCACATTTGACTAAAGCGCTTACTTCCTATTGCCTTTTACTCTTGTAGGTGCAGTGTTCCTCTTCAGACACACTGAAGCATCGTTGAACACATGCTTGTCCCATTTTCCCATCACTCTTCAGCTCTACTGAAAATTTTGCTTGGTGTCTGATACCAGTGGGTGCATGGGGAAGATAGTATGGGTGGCTGGTTCTCCTGGCCATGGGTATTTTTATGAAAAAAACTCTACTGTTGCAATTTCATTATTGTTTGAGCAGTGGAGAATCAGGCCAGAGATCACACTGATAAATTCACTAGTGAGAAGACAGTTTTGTAGCAGTTTCTCACTTTCCCCGTGTGCTGGTGGCACCATTTGCCTCCACAGCATGCACCTAGTGATGGGAATGCAGTTGATTGCTTGTGTGATTTTCTATTGTTATATCTATCTATCTATCTATCTATATCTATCTATATCTATATCTGTCTACTATAATACCTACTATTCTACTTTCAGTAGATGAAGTGGGAGAATCTGATCCTGATCTTATGCTGGTGTCATATCACCAATTTCAAAGAAGAGACATTGATGTAAGATTGGTGAGGTTGACTGGCAAGTCAGGATCCTGCTTTCCATTTGGTTGATATCAGATATAGAGAACTCAATGCTACAGGTAGACACTAGTGTAGAAATTATTATTAATTTCATGCATAAAGGAAAGAAAGCTGAAAAAAAAGTAAATTATTTTTCAATTGGAATAAAGAAAAAGCAAACCTTGATATGTGCTACCCAAAGGTCTTGGGCTCTAGTAGCTAACAGTGGATGAAGAAAACTGAGGCTAGATTTTGACATACTTGAGTCAGGTTATGAAACTACACATTTCCCACCACAATAAAAAAGGGATTTACTTTCTTAACATCAGACTTGACTCACTTCATTTTGTATTGTTGGTAAACTGGAACATTTTTGCCCCAGTGATTCTTATTGCATGAATAAATGATCCTCATTACATATGCTTCTTTTCTCATTAAAATAAAAACATGAGCTTGTGTCACCTGCCACAAGCTATTTAAAGAGCTTCTCAGTATTTAAGGTCACTGGATTTCAAACAGGAAACGGAGGCATGCTGTGGGAAAAATCTCTAGTGTAAATGTTTGAATAATACTGACATAGTGTAAAAATCAACTGCACACAAAGGAATTAGAAGTAAACTCTTTCTGTATGTTTTCATGAATGATACAAATCCAGCATATGTTAAGATAACATTTTTTTGTTATGATTCTTATGCTTATGTGTTACTATGATTCCTCTCACTAATAGTCATTCCCCCAGTAAATATGTGGCTGTACGCTATCTCCTGCTATTTTTTATTCACATTTTTCATAAGGTTTCTGTGTAGAACAATATTCTGATGAACTCCTGAGTCACCCTGAGGGACGTCTAGCCCTCCTGCCGCATGCCCTTCATTCCTTTGTCAAAATCCCTTGATCGGAAATGTCTGGGCCCCTGTTCAGAGAGGAAGGAAAGATTCAAGGCACCAGAGACAGACAGAACAAACAACAGGAAGCTTGACTCCCAGGCCTGGTGGGATGGGGACTGCCCAGAGAGAGGAGAGGTGCTGGTTTTCATCCTGTCTCTTACTGCTGACTTTCCAAGTAAAAAGCCTCAGCAGACTGAAGAGAAGGGATGGCTCTTAGGGAGTTTCCATCCCAGTACCCTTCCACATTCTGTCCCTACTATGTGCTTTTTTTCAGTCTCCAGGATTTTTGCGTTGCTCTCAGTAGCAATGTAGCCAACTTGTTTCAGTGACCATTTTTACAGATCTGCCTTGCAAACAACTATCTCAAAGCAGCTAATGACGCTACAAGCTATGGCATTGGGGAGGGAAGAGGTGGGAGACAAACATCTTCAGATAAATCATGAACAGCAAACCCTCAGAACAAGAGATCTGAGCCCAACAGATTCAGTTCTTCATTGTTTTTCCTTGAGGATTCGGTGCAGAAAGCCTACTTTACCTGGGATGGAGTCATTGTTGAGTTCCAGCTCAAGCTCAGGAAGTTGCCCTTGCTAATGGGGTTTCATATGAAGACAGGCTGAGAGAGTTTGGGTTGTTCAGCCTGGAGAAGAGAAGGCTCCAGGGAGACCTTAGAGCAGCCTTCCAGTACCTGAAGGGGGCCTACAGGAAAGCAGGAGAGGGACTTCTTACAAGGGCATGTAGTGATAGGATGAGGGGTAATGGTTTTAAACTGAAAGAGGGCAGATTTAGATTAGATATTAGGAAGAAATTCTTGACTGTGAGGGTGGTGAGACACTGGAACAGGTTGCCCAGAGAAGCGGTGGATTCCCCCTCCCTGGAAGTGTTCAAGGCCAGATTGGATGGGGCTTTGAGCCACCTAGTCTAGTGGAAATGTGTCCCAGCCTATGGCAGGGGGGTTGGAACTAGATGATCTTTAAGGTCTCTTCCAACCCAAACTATTCTATGATTCTATGATTCTATGATATAGATGCAGAGAGCCACTATGCTGCCATCACAGCTTATTAAGAGGTAAGGAGGAAGGCTTCAGCATCATCTGCAAGATTAAAGTTCGAGAACTTTATAGACACTGTTGGAATTAGCTAAATGACACCAAGTCCCAGTACAAAGTTGCTGACGGGGGTTATATGTTTTGTGGCCAGCGCTGGTCCTGAGCAGCTATTCTCCACAGCAGTTAGCATGGTGGTGCTGGTTGCACATCTCTGATGAGGTCTGTTGTTGCCCTGTCACTTTCTCAGGCATCCTCTTGCCACTTTTCTTGAGGATAAGAAGTAAATTTGTTATTTTCCACTGGGGAGTTATTATTTCTGCTCAGTCCTTGCTGTCAGACTTGTAGTTTCATGTTCCTTCAGCATGCTTGGATAAAGATGACTGTTTATATAGTTAAAAACCCACCAAGCAAATGCTGAAATTTGTTTCCACCTCAGGTTTGATAATTTCTGTTTTCTTCTCATTCCCACTATATAACCTGACTTTGTCTCCAAGCTCAAAATTGTAACTCTGTGTTCAGGTAAAGCAGTTATTGTGGAGACATGCTGAGATTATTTATTATCATTCCTCAGAAACCTGATTTTTTCCTTTTCTCTCTTTATCCCTGCACTCCCTGGCTTCTTTAATTGTAGCTTTCT
This sequence comes from Nyctibius grandis, assembly GCF_013368605.1. Classification (NCBI taxonomy): domain Eukaryota; kingdom Metazoa; phylum Chordata; class Aves; order Nyctibiiformes; family Nyctibiidae; genus Nyctibius; species Nyctibius grandis. The sequence goes on from NC_090659.1 coordinate 112,105,289, forward strand.
TTCACAATCAGTCTCTTTTTGCATTCTTTATAGACTTGCCTTTTCCACCTACTGTCTTTTTGGTTTTTAAGACTTCCATAAATTGTTTTTCTCCCCTTATCTAAGATACAAATTCAAGCTAGAATTTGTCTTTTTGACTTGTTTATTAGATATCTGCTATCTTTTTAATCTGACATCAAGTGTGTACAGACTTTAGAACATACTTTGAGGGAAAGAATTATAGAATCATAGAATGGTTTGGGTTGGAAGGGACCTTAAAGATAATCTAGTTCCAACCCCCCTGCCATGGGCACGGACACCTTCCACTAGACCAGGGTGATCAAAGCCTCATCCAACCTGGCCTTGAACACTACCAGGGAGGGGGCATCCACAGCTTCTCTGGGCAACCTGTGCCAGTGTCTCACGTGTCTCATTATTATCGAAGATATGGAAGTGAATGGAAAATAGGTTAAAATGCTACATGGATTTACCAAAGGTAGATTGTTCCTCATTAACCCAGTATCTTTATTTGAAAAGAGTAACTATTGACTATGTATAAGAAGTGGTATAGCACTGTGGAAATTATTAATTAAATGGAAGAAGGTGGGGATTAAGGCAGAAATTATAAAGTGGGTGATGAATTGACTAAGTGAAAGATGGCCATGTGTAGAGCTAAAAGGGTAGGAATCAGCCTTTAAGGATTTTACTAGTGGAGTTCCTCAAAAATTATTTTTGGGATTGATTTCTTTAATATTTTGATTCATGATTTGGGCACACAACATTTGGGTTGTCAAAAATGGAGACTGATTGCTGATGTGAAGAAAGATCGAAAAAGAGGAGGTGTGGGATGGCACTGAACATTGGAGTCTCAGTTTGAGGATGACCATGAGTCTCAGGCATTCTCCCTTCTCTTCTGCTTGTTGGAGGATTCTGTCCTTCTGTGTTACCACCTTCCAGAATAGTCCTTGCAAGTTCATAATGAAAATCTCTGCACACTACTGAAGGGACGCATGGTACTGAGTGGAGGATCGATGTGCTAGAAAATCAGGCAAATGTCAGTGCTTCAGGCTTCAGCTGCATGAAGAAAAGAAATTCTTTGGTTTGTCAGCCATCATGAAAACTCTTTTAAGACTACAAAATCTCTCACTAAGATTTACATGAGTTTATTTTACTGAAATGCAAATCTTAAGAAATCAGCTTCTATAGTTGAAGATAGACACTATACGATGAAGTCTAAGATGCTTCAAAGCAACCCAGAGTCTGATACAGCTTCAGGTTGTTTCCACTGTTCCCTACAGTTAGCAGAATTCAATATCTAAGATAAAATTATGTCAATATTGCAGCTTTATTTTTTCCACTTTTATGCATCTCTTCCTATTGTTGTGTAAAAAAAAAATATAACAGAGAAAACTACAAGAAGCTGAATTTATCCAATTTCCTTGAAACCCTTTCCCTGTTAGCAACATAGGGTATCATAAGTAACATAGGGGCAAATATTTTTTCATGTTGCTCTAAGGAAATTTTTACAGACAAAAAACATACACTATGTAATTCAGAATCTAAAATCTTCTCGTCATTATTGATAAATTTTCTAACTTTTGAACCACGTGGTGATGCAAAATTATTCCTGGAAACCATTAACTTGCATGAATACACCCAACAGGGCAACGTTTTATATGGGAGCCAGATGCAGATATGAAGATTTTCTGTTATTTGATGCTCTACACACTTCGCATCACTGGTGGAATTGCTTGCGTAAGTAGTGATTCAGTAACTTAAATCCGTGTTGATTTACATCAATTTAATTCATTCTGTACATATTCAGCATTACACGGGAGGCCTTAAGTACCCTTTCAGATCCATAGAGGCAGTCCAAGAGTGCACACACAGTGTTTAGCGTGTAGCTTCTTACATGTCAAGTATATTAAAAAGCTTCATCCTGCATCCCTGCCTGCTCTCCCTGATGCATTACAGCAGGAGGCAGCCCCAGAACAGCTCTTGTAACCTGTCTGGCTCACTGGGGCCTGAGAGCGTGAGAATGAAACTTGTTACTTCATCTTCAGTCAGTGAGAAATGAATCAGTGCCATTTCCCTGGAATAGGGATTAATTCCTAGTGGAAAAAGTTTTAGACTAACGGTCACACAATCCTTGAACTAGCAACCAAATAAGCAAGCACAACAGCAACAAGTATCGTTATTAACAAGGGATTTAAAGAGCTGGGAAGACTATAAAATTGCTTACATTGTTTCTTCTCAAGGAAATTCTTGTGTTCTCCAAAGTAAATTGTTGTTATTTGATAATAAGAAGAGGTAAGTATGTTTGAAAACAATTTGGATTTGCGCAAAAAAGAAAATTGCATCAGCACAAACAGTGGCTGTTTCACATGTTGTCCAACATGGCCCTTCCTATTTCTAATGCACTTTGTGGAGTGCGGGTTTGATGGAGTGAACTGCTGCCCCAAAGCTCATTTGCTTATTAAGTTGGGATAACTTTCCCAGTTTTACTAGTGCTGTGCTTTAATCATGCCACCTTTTCATACTTCAGTTTTCCTAGCTATAACTTTTTTTCCTAAAGGTCTGTGATGCTTTGTGTGTTAATCTGAGTGCTTGGAGATCTTCAGCTGAGAAACATGCAGGTTGTTTTATTACTGTTATTAACTCATCTCACTTAGAAATTATTTAGTCCATATTTTCCAACTCTTTCAAAACATGCTACACTAAAAGCTGCCTTAGTATCCTGAGAATCAAATGGTGAACATAAACCAGGAAAAATGCAGAAAGAAAATGCAGAAAGAAGAAAAATGCAGAAAGAAGAGAAGCAGAAATATGCAGACATATAATTGTATTTAGCCTCTGATTTTCTATACCCTCATATTTCATATCCAACACTTTGTTGTAAATAATTGGCAAGGAAAATTAAGATATTCATACAAGGAAGAAGTAACATGTTTCTGCCAAGTACTAAAAAATATACGAGAGGATGTGTACCTTAAAGAGCTGTTTCTTTACTGGTACTCCATTTTAATGTATCTCTGTCCATTGATGCCCTAACCCTAGGAAACTGGAGAGCATGTACCTCTGATGTGTACTTGTTATTTGAAGAAGAGGCAGTGGTTGCTGAGATCTTGTCTGCACTTCGATTATTTGTTTCACTTGAATTATACAAGCAAAGCTAAAGTAGTAATCTTCCTGCACCTGGAAATGATAAACCTGTAAGTAAAAGCATTTTATACTGGAGCAGCAACATCGACAGGAAGAGAATACAGGGCTGTTGGGAGATGTTCATTCAGCAAACAGCTTCATGGGATGATGGCATATCTGTCCTTCTGCTGAAGGTTACTGCCCCTCCAGCTTTTCCTGATGAGTTGTTCTTCTCTGTGCCCTGCACTCTGATTCAAGCAAAATTCTTTTAAACAGTTTAACAAAGGGTCTGGATTATTCTGACCGAATAGACTAGAGAGCACCCACATGAACCACTTCTTTGATGGAAGCTGTAGGGACAGTCACCTTCAGTGGGGAGGGGATGACAGGGACCTGGACAAAACCAAACCATCAATGTCACAGCTGGAGCTGTGAAAGTGCTGCCTGCTTTATTCCACACCAGTATAAAAACTCTGGGACAATCAACCTGCGTTCATCTGGATAGGATCTTTCTGAGGGTAGATTCCTATGGGTGGTTGAATTGCATCTGTAACTGAAGGTGGATTGATACAGGGATAACTTGGAGAAACACTGCGAGCTGTGATTCAGTGTTACTGAGTGCCGGCTCTGTTCTTAGCTGCTTCAGCCATCAGCCTGACTCTCTGAGGTCAGCATGACTGTTGCTGTGCGTCTCAATGCCCCAAAGCCTGAAAGCTTCCCCCCTGATATGGGGTCTTTTCATTTGTCTCCAACTCCATTTTTAATGCCAACAGAAGGTGAATCAACTGCTGCATGAACAAGAGTACTGGAGACTGGTGTGCAGCAAATCTGTAGCCTTGAATAGGCTGGCAAAAAGCAAACATAGTTATTATCACTTTATTTAAAACAGCAAGCCTGAAATAATGCCTTGGCTTTACCAGCTGGTGTTTCCTCTAAGCTAATTTAAAGTACTAAACCTGTTATCAGGCGTTCATTCCAAAGCATTTTAACTGCATCAATGGATACATGCACAAGCACGTTGGCTCGATATTTATTGTCAGTGCGTCAGCTGGGACTCGTAGGGGGTGTGCATGAAACCTCACTGCTGCTAATGAGGGCTGTAATGCTATGTTGAGTTTTGGAGTCCCCAGCACATAGTGATTATCGAGCTGTAAGTGGTATCCTATGGGTTGTGCTCTAGTATTACTGCCAGTACCAGGTACATTAGCAAGTGTATTGTATCTCTTTTGCGTTCACTCTTTCTGTTTTCTCTGGTAAGGAACTGAGTACAGCCTCCACTGATGCAAATTAAGTTAACTTTTGTTAGCTTTGGTGGGAGCAGACCCCTAATGACTGCATTTGAACGTGTATGCATCTAGCACATATTACTGGGTTTGGCAGTGAAAAGGGGTGTCCAGTGGGCAGCTGGAAAATTCCAGCTTCGTGTGAGCACTGCTAACTAGAGGTCTTCACATCAGAGGCCAAGAGTAATTCCAGAGGGCCCGTGGTCAAAGTCAAGCTCATGACTGGGCTATACTGCAACAAAGTGAGTCGGTGCTCCCTCTTTCTGTCCTCTCAAAGCAGAGGTGCATGATGATACATCTTTTGCTGACTGATGAGTGTGTGTGACACACAGCCCAAGTGGATTGTAGCTCAGCAGAGGACCACTTGCAGTCATTGCAATCACGCTGAGTGTGAACCTCGTTAGGAGCTGAGCCAGCTCTGCTCCTCTTGGGCTGGGAATGGCTGGAGTGTATATCAATCCATGAGAGCAGTAGGAGCTTAGCTCAGGCTCATCCTGGTGCCAGCAGGATGGAAGAGAAGGGTGGAGAGGCACCCAAGCTGGCTTAGTATGAGCCGGTACAGACTGGGTGTAGTATAGCCACAGTCATGCAACATTAGCCTAATATTGCAATTGAGCTAAACACATGTACCAAAAGCCAGTATTAATTCTAAGTGCTGCCTGAGCACGGCAAACCATCGCTGCATCTTTTCTGATCAGTCGTCCTGGCAGTGCTGGACTAGTTCGAGGATATCCACCACTGGCTCCTTTTGCAGGGCAAATAAACTCCTGTCCTTCTTCTTCACCTTCTATGCTCTGACGTAGCTGGATTATTCCACTGTCTATGTTTCGGTTAAGAGAGGAGGCACTGTATAGCTTTTTAAAAAGATTTTTATTTTAAGGTTCCCGAGAAGCCAAAATTGTCCGACATCTTTATTTGAGCACTTGCAAGTCCCAGTTGACAGCCAGCAGTTGAAACATGCAGGAGAGTGAGCCCTGCATCCTTTCAGGAAGTTAATTTAGTTCATTTGATGGTGCAGTAGGAAAGCAAAAGCTGGCTTTTTTTCCAGCAGGCTGAGTTGTCAGAGGAGGACTTAATTTCTAGATGGTAATAGCAGATGATGGCCTTTACTGGTGAACCCTGCTTGGAACTGGCTTCCAAAGTAAAGGTAACACAGGACAGAGAAAAAAGTAGGACATGGTCAGCAAATTGTTTCAAACATGCATGGTGATGTTGAACACTAAAAGCTTTGGATAACCAATGAGCTGAATTATTTTTGTTGATATCATCTTGCTTCTTCCAAATGGACTGTGCTTGACCTATAAAGAGTAGAACCGTAGTTCACAGCATGGAAGGTTGAGCAATCACTGTGACTGGCTGGTGTGGCAGTCTAATAAAATACACTGGGTCATTTTGACTAACACAAACCTATCTTAAGGCCAAAGTCAACTTGTTTTTGGTAAAATTCTGTGAGCTGATTGTTATCAGACTTCTGATCCTCACGTACAACTAATTTAATGCTGCTGGACTCTGTCTTTGAATTAGTAATATTATACTCAACAGCAAGTCTCTCTCCAGTGCAGGAGAGTGAGGCACCTTTGAGTGCATCTAGCATCTTAATTTAGGTTAGGAGTGCACTTCAGAAGTGAATCCCAGTCTTAACAGACTTACCGTGCTTCAGTTTATGTTGTCGTTTGGTCTCACAGCACACAGACTCAATTCTTTCTGAAGAAACTTAAACTGGGAGATATACTCCAAGATCTCACCCAATGCACTCTGCCTGCTAAGAGGTGTTAAATTCCCAGGGCCAGACTAGCTCTAGTCTGAAGTTAAACCTCCCAGTGTGCATCTATTGTGCACATTGGATCCTTGATACCAACCCACTTCCATTGCACTGTACCACTTTTTAATGTAGGGGAAGTCTTAGGGTAGGATCCAGTGCATGAACCAACCCTGGTCCCCATGCCCGCCAGGGAGAGGGCTCAAAGCAGAAACAACAGGGAGGGCAGGAGCGTGCAGTCATCTGTGCTCAGCCCAAGAGCCTCCGTCTGCCTGAGAACAAGACCTGCTCTGGAAATAAGTGCCCACATCTCTTTATTTTCAAAACTGGAGAAAGGGTCAGTCTTCATAAAAGAAAGCAAAACAAAAGCTGGGTGATGGGCCTTTGCTGATGCCCTTTTTCTTCAGCAGGTAGGAGGTTAGAAAACATGCTTGTCTTTCAGAAGGTTTTTAAGGTGGGAGATGAAAGTTTTCCTTTTTGCATTTGAAAGTCAGATTTCTTGTGTGTACTTTCGTATTAAAGCTCCATCAACAGACCACTCACTGTCCTGTGTGCCTGCATCGCGTATTTCTTTCGTCTCTGCTGAATCATGCAGTAGAGTTATCAGACAATATTAAACATATTAAAATTAGCAATGCCACATATTCAACTATTACATAAGTTAATTCTATATCCTTACTACTAATTTATTACTTTAACATTGCAATGTTATTTCCTCAAAATGTGCTTAGAGATACCTTCATTTTAATAAAAGCCTAAAAATATAGTTTGAATAGCTGGGTGACTCATTAAACAGGAATATAGCTTCTGCTTCCTATGACCCATCTCTGTATTACATTGAACTTGGTGGGTCTCCCACCAAATTTTCTAGTTATATTTTAGAATCTGCATTACAGAAAGTGAAAATAATCTACCAGTTTGGGGCCGATCCCAAAAAATGTTGACAGTGTTCTGAAAATGGAAAAACATCATTTTGGCCTTGCAGAGTACAGGATTCCCAGAAGCGGATGCAGTTACATGCTGCTTTGTGCTCTGTTTCTGAGAGCTGGTTATTCTGCAATAATAAATTTACAGGGTTTTTTGAAATTACCTTTTGAAGGATTTAAATAAAAAGGCTGTTTGCAGTTTCAAGGCAAGAAGAAACCATTTTGCAAGGTAAAAAGTCTTAAAACAATAACAAGCCTGTGTGCTATGAGCTCCTCTGTATTTTTCCAGTCCAGTTTTCTTCTCAGACACAGGCCTTATACATCAGAGCATTAAAGACAATAGACTTACAACTGTATTATATTTCTCCAGCTGGAAAGTGGGTAGAACATCTTTTTCTCCTCTTTTTGTCTGAAGAATAGCAAAACTCCCTCTCCAAATAGGTTTTATAACAAAACTCAAAAGCCAGAGCTGAGTTTCTTATATCAATTTAATCAGTAATTTCACTCTAAGGAAAAAAAAGTATCAGTGGCATGACAATTGAATCCAATGTTTTTTACAGTTCATGTGCAGAGGCAGAACTAAAGTTTGTCTAAACCAAAAACTCTGGATTATTCCAAGGTGATTTATATAAAGCTTAAAGAGACTTGTTTTAAGGATTTGGACCAACTTTGTTTTAAACCAGTTTCAATCCGTTCATTACTGAACACTCTAACATTGGAAACCCCTTAAGTTAGCTTCAACTTAAATCCAACTGTGAAACTTCAGACAGTGTAAAATGAAACTTGGTGCTTGTTAAGAACATTAGCAGACCGAAAAGGCTGAGTTTTTCACTGCCCTGGTGCGGACTACAGCCAGCTGCTCTAATTTCAAATATCATAACACTGTTAAAGCAGCTTCAAATTAGTTACTGTGATTTAGAAAACGTTTGATAAAACCACTTCGCTGTAACTTGTTACTACGTGACTTGGAAGGAAGTCTGGTTTTGACCTTGTTTGTAGTAGTGAATAAAATATCTCCCCAGAAATCGATGGTTACCTTTACAGAAATAAAAATGAAAACAAACCAGCTCCATTAAGTGCGCACTTTCAAATCACCTGTTGTAAAAAGTACCATGAAAGGAAAATTAAGGTCCTGCAGTTAATAGACTAATTGTAGAAATGCAGCATGAATATTAAGAATCATACTACGAATGGGGAGGAAATTACTTTCCTACCTCACAGCAAATTTTGAAAAAATTGAATCCTATCTGAAACTATCCTTAAAATTCTCAATGTTTTCATGAGCTACACTTAAAAATGTAGTCAGTTTTGGACAGTAGAAACTTTTGCTTTGAATTTAACACCTCTTTTAAAACTTTAACTTTTTTAGCTTAGAACATACTAGATTTTGTAATGAAAGTGATTTGACTTAAAGGGAGAATTCTTCATGTGGAAAACAGGTCACTGTGACAATTATGAAATAATTACATGATGGAAGCACAACATAATTTTATTTCCAACAGTTTTTCCATTAAATTCATGGCTAAAATGAAGAGATTTTTTTTTTTGACAAAAAGCAGTCTTTGAAATTTTCCTAATCAATTCTGGTATATACATTCCACTTTTAGAATACCATTCATTTGATGAGTCATTTTGAAGCACAAATACAGTTATTTTCCAGAATTTCTTTTCACATTTGCCCATCCTGTGTTTTTATTTTGTTGATTATTCTACACTTCTGAAGTATGAATGTGCATGACTTACTTACATTATCTAAAGACTCGGGTGACTGCTTACTGTATCAGTGTCTTCTTCATACAGAAGCAATGCTGTTGGGGGAGCAAAAGGATAACCAGCCAGGATTGTCTTGTCTTCTATGAAAAGAGGTTAGGAACAACGGGCAAGTGTGCAGTATGAGTTTTTTAAAAGTCAGAATCAAGTGCAAACTTTTGATCTTTTGGGGTGATTTTCCACTCAGTCTTTGCCTCTTTCATTTAGTATGATTTGACCTGCCTTGAGTCCAGTTGCCAGTTCTGAAGCACCTAGTATGAAGTTGTGGAGCAATCACTCTACATAACTGTTGAGTAAAAGTTGTGCACTTGTATTAAAATCCCTGTTTGTGCATATGGAAATATTTAGCAGTTCCTCAGGAAAAAAATGCATACAAAAGTATTGTAGCTTTTAAAATCACTGTGTTATATAGAAACCACAGTGTTCATTTTGAACATATCTCTCAAAGGGATATTTGTGAGAAGAGTGCAGAGATTGAAGTGAACCATGTTGGTATTGACAGGTTATCCCCTGAGGGCCCTGTGGTCAACTGCAAAACTCTTGTGACTAGGATGTAGCCTAGCAAAAATTAATACTATGCCCATAACTCTAAACAAAACATCCTTGGTCTTTGGGGGGCAAGTGTCCTGGCAATGTGAAATATCTTCTTTGTATTGGTGTAAGAGCCATATAAGCTTCTTATAAATAAGTATTTCCTCTGACCCATTTCTCTCTGACCCATTTTGTATGTCAGTTCTGGCTGAATCATCAGTTCTTTCACTGTTCACAATCTGCAGCTAAATATGAAGCTGAAGATAGACATGGTGTTCCTAGCACTCAATACATGTTTATTTTTATCAAATGCAGGATTTTACTCTCTCAAGTCCCTTTTAAGTGGATGAGTTTTCTTTTCCTCTGATTTAATTCCAGCTTCACTTAGGAAAAATAATAGTCTATGATATGATATAATGGATTCTCGTGTAACAGAAAATAACTCCTATTACCTCTCTGTGAAAACATCACTAGTTTGGGAAAAGGTCAGAGAAAGGCTTCTGTTCAACAGAAGTCTTTTTACAGAATGTAACAAGACCCAGTGAAATATAAACCAGATATCTTTCTGGATACTCCCTAGTGTAATCTTTTTGGTTTTAATGATTTGTATGTAATTTGTTAAGTGATGGCTTCCCAATAAGAAATGTCCTGTCTTGGTTATCCATCTTAGATGCTCCATAAACAGCAAATAGAGAGACACAGTAATTCAAAAGGTATAATCTTGGCCTCCTGAATTTCCTAAGATTTTTTGGTGTTTAAGTGTGACTGGGATTTAGGCTTTGATATTTAGGCAGTGTTGACAGGCCTTACCACATGCCCCATAATTAAACTCAGTTCTGTTGCTTGGTTTGTTATGTCTTAGATGAAGAGCTACCTTTCATTTGATCACAGAATAACCATTTAATGTTTCCCACATAAAATAAGTAGGGTAAAAACAGGAGTGAAAAGACACATGGAAAAACTAAATTTTGTGGAGAACTGGCCCACTGGTCCTTGTAATGTTGATACCTAGAGAGACACCTCTTAGTTAATTTTTTCAGTATTAAATATTTATAAATTAGTTGGAAAACTGGCTGAATGTAGACACAAGGCAAACCAGAAACCTTTAGAAATCAGCTTTGTGATTTGCATAGTAGAGAGTTCAGGTACTTGCCAAAGCCCGTGAGTTATGGAGCCACTGGAGTCATTGAGAATAATCTGTATGTAGTGTGGTTGCATTGAATTTTCCCAGGTGGTTGTAGGAAATAGAGAGTGGTAGCTTGAAGAAGATTGACTTAGCTGTGACTCATGGATTTTGTGATTTAACACGTCATTGTGTATCACAGAGTAGCAATATCTGACTGCATGCATGCTCTTGTCTCCTTGCAAATGTGAGATAATGCGGATTAGTAACAATCTGGTTCATCAATATGTATTACCTTGTTTTCCCAAAACTGAGAATGTAAACATGATTCATGACTGTGGCTCAACTGATGAACACCAGTTTATGAAACTGGAGAAATCTTTCTTGTGTCCCAGGCTTTAGATAGGAGGTAACTGGTGGTGAGAGTCCTTCAAGATGAGGTGTCTTCCTAGTGCTCGCTGCTCTTCCTCCCATGTTTGGGGTTAAAGAGCAGAAATTGGCATATAACCTGGGGGAGGGGATTTGCTTTATTTCAGTACTGACTTTTGTTGAATATGCTAAAATGATATTTACGTGGCTTTGGGGCAGAGGGCTCTGCTCCATGGCCTCTCAAGTGCATGGGTTAAAAGTACCCGTGGGAGGTGAAGAGACTGTAAAATGTACAAGAGTTCTTCTGGAAGAAACTCTGGATTTGAAACTAGACAAGTATCAGGACTGGTACAGTTCTTTCAAATACAAGTGTGGCCTTTGTTAAGAAAATGTTAGATTCTGCTTAACAGTTATTGTACATTTTATTTCCTGAAAAATATGGAGCACTGCTGATCTGGGCCATTTTTCAAGCTCCACGTAAATGTAAAGAAGTCAGGAGAACGTGTTGAACTTACAGTGTCCTGCTTTGGGAGCTGGTGGAGAGCAGGTTCTTTGGAAGAAATTTGTTCAAATGACTCAATTTCAGAATCATTAACCTTACGCCATAAGCCACAGAAGCTTTCAAGAGAATATGACTAAGCCTGTGAATTTTGGAACATGCTTCAATAGTGACATTTTAAATCATTCTATAAACTGGAAATAGTAGTGTTTCATACAGAAAGGAAATGTACAGTACACTTGAACAAGAGGATCACAGTAGGTCGTGGAAACAAAGACCATATAACTCAAGGGAGCAATTCCACTCTGTCTCACAGTCTCTTATTTGTAAACACCATGTGGCCTGGATGTCAAAACACTTGGCATCTCTGCTTTAAATGATTTGTCATGATTGCTTTTAAAGTTCAGAGCACTTGTTCATGGCCTCCCTTGAAAACCCACAATAAATATTACCATTGCAGATGAACTTGATGGTCTTTGAACTTGTTTTGATACTAAAAATGGTAACAGAGCCTATGTGCAATATTTCATTTTCCAAAATTAAGACTCTCTTTTATACTTACAGCACAAAAAATAAAAGTGCAAATCTTTTTTTTTTCCACCTGAGGTTCATTACTCAAGAGGCTGCACTCTTGCTAACACTTTGCATTCCAGTGTGATTTTGCACAGGGCATTTCATTCTGAATGGCATACAAGATCAAGAGTCTGATTCTGCATCATTAAACTCCAAAACTTTAACAGCTAGACTTAGTAGAAGCAATATCAAAGCTAAACCCTAGGTGGTCCTTTGGTGGCAGGACCACTGATACTCCACTGCACAGGGAAATCAGTAGAGACATGGTAGTAACCAGTTTCAGAAGGATGAAAGCTGGGAAACAAGTCTCATTTTTTTTCCCTTCTTGAGTGAAAAGCAGCCTCAAGAGTCATTGCAGAGTAAACTAGTTTGACAGCAGAAGGGATGATTGTGGGATGAGAACTGCTGGAAGGAAAAATGCAGTTATCTTTCTGGCAAATAACAAAGCATCTAACATGCAAAAGTGTTTTTTCCCTAAAACCAGCAGAGAGAAAGGTCTAAGCGTGGAAAGCAGAACAGTGGGAAGAGTGATTAGAAAAGCCTCAGTTAACAGAAGAAAGTTTGATCTACAGCCATTTTGTGACTTGTAATTACCAATATTTCCAGTCCCAAATATTGAACAGCAATGAGGCAGCACCTTACTCATAAGAATGGCTTTAAAGTTATGTTTTGTTCTAAATGTTCTCATTCATACGCTAAGTTTATGCTCATCAAGCTTAAATAAGAACCACATTTATGGTGTCACCACATTTTCTTGAGAAGCAAGTTGTGTTTTAGCCTTAGTAGTTTTCTTTTACCTAATCTATTTTGCCATAAGGCAGCTTGAATTTCAAATACTATCTGAGAAAAAGTCTGGAGGCTGTGGTATCATTTTGCTAAGTAAATTAAAGTGAAATATTGGTGCTATGGCTGACTAGATGTGTTTTTTGCTTTTTGCTCATTTTGAACTAACCTACCAGGATTTCTTGTTTCTTCTCGTTCTTAATTTGCTTTGATTCTTAGAATTCTTTCCTTAGCTTTGTCCTTGTTTAGTTTTACTTTTTATTATGTTGGGTTTCATTAAAAGAAATCATTCTATCTTTTTCTCTTGCTTTTGAAGGTATTTCTGCTTTGTTTTGCATGAAAGATGCTGTACAGAGTGAAGCTGATGTTTTGTACAATTTGCTTGCTGGAAGCAAGCGTTCCTGTCACATGTGTTTAAATAGTTAAGAACAGGCTAGGTTCAGTTTCTAAGGATTTTCACTAAAAAAGTGAAAACAACTGCAACTTGTGCTCCATTCCAGACACTACATTGCACCTTCTGGGTGCGTCAGAAAGAGCAGCACTTACACACAGATAATGTTTGTAAAAGCCTTAAGGAAGATAAAGATCCCCCTTCATCTGAAGGAAGGAAAGCATAGTTGTAATATCATCTTGGAAAAACAGCTGACAGAGTTAAAAGAGGGAAGGACTGGCATTCTCGCAGAAATGGTGGTACTGGTTCTCAAATGAGTACTCCTCCAACTGAGATTTACTGACGTCGTTAAAGCCACAAGCCTTCCTCCCTGTTTATGTTGCACTAGGTGCTCATTGCCTAGCTCCTAGTCAGCTTACTCTCTCGTTCAAAAAAATATTTGTTTTGCCTGCTATCCTGTTGCTGCTCCTTTTACTGCCTCTGAACACTGTTTCTGTTGCTGTTTCTTGTCGTTGCTTTGCTGTTGCTCTTCCCACTTTGCTGAACACATCTCAGCACTGCAAGTTTTCTCCTCCCTTGGAATACAGCTACATTAGGCATGGGTCACAGCACAGGTCTGAGCCCTAAAGCCCTCTTAACTTTAAAACCCCAAATATAAGTTTGACTACAGGTGTTTTGAATGAGATTAATCTCAGATAACTTCATCTCTCTCTTACAAAGACACTTAATGTCTGAGCTAATCTTGCTTGGTTCCCTCCCCACTTAAAGGGGAAGTAACTACTTTCAGAGTGCGATTCATCGCATCCTGATAGTAGTGCTTAAAGTAGGTCAGACAAATTTCACCAAATGCATGTTCCATATGATGAGGTTCCCAGAGTGCTTTTCTCAGATGTAGACATCTTTGTTGTGTATGTCTAAATTTAGATGAGAACCGAATCAGGAGGGTATTAGAGCGAAGCATCATACATGAATATCCTGTTCTTTTTCTAAGAGCAGAAGATGACTAGCAAACAGAATGAGGATCCTTGCGTAGATGAGCTTTTTGTTAGACCTAATACAGCCATTCCCATGTTCTGGAGGAAACTCACCTTTTCTGCCTAAAATCACATTTATAGTTTATATTAAGAAAGAAAATTGTCCGCAGAGGTCTAAATTGAAAGATCAAAGGATGAGCTGTAATTTGCAGTGTGAGCACACTGATGAGGAGGAATAAGCATCACACAAGCCCTCTACTTCAGCATTCCTGCTGAGAGTGAAGAGTCTTTTTCTTGTCTGTTGTTTCTCACCTAGTTTGAGACTTTAATTCTTCTGTGACAGCTGTGTCACTGCTTGGTGTTACTTCTTCACCTCCAGCATGGAGCAGGATGTCCAATAGTCTCTTAAATAAAAATACAAATATTATATTAATCCCATCTTTAAAATGTAGGACTTTTTAACATAAATGACCCATAATGTATGTAATGTATAAGAAAAGAAAAAAAGGAAAGAAAAACTATAGAAATTAAGCAAATATCAGTCAAGCCATTTCCTCTTCTCTTAAAACCATGAAAATACCAACAAAACAAAAGTCAGGTGAAACAGACAGGTTGATATCAAATGAATTTCATGAAAGGAATGAAATATTAATGATCTTAGAATTTACTCAAACCACTTTAAATCTTCTTGTAAAACTATGATGTTTTTCTATTTTATTCAAATTGGATTCTAATTTAATCTAATTTAAAATTCAACAATTCAGAAAAATCAAACATTTTGTCTGCCAGTGAATAGGGTGGAGATAACAAAGAGAATGAGACAGCACTCGTATGGAGATGAGTGATAGAAAGCTAAGTAAAAAAAGTCCACTGAGAAAGGATTTGACACCATATGTGGTTTCTTTCTCATAAAGCAGTAATACTGCAATGACAAAGGCACAATAATAGCCTGAAAGTAGTTTTATCAGATACACAGAATGGCTGAAGTTGGAAGGTGCTTCAGGAGATTGTCTAGTTCAACCACTGTGCTCAGAGTAGAGTCAGCTGAAGGTTGCCCAGGGCTATGTGCAGTTGGGTTTTGAGTATCTCCAAGAAGGGAGTCTTCAGAGACTCTCTGGGCAATCTGTTTCAGTGTCTGACCACCCTCACAGTAAAAATTTTTTTTATATGTTGAAATGGAATTTTCTGTATTTCAATTTGTACTTCTTGTCCTGCTACTGGGCACCACTGGGAAGAGCATGGCTCTGTCTTCTTTACTCCTACCGTCAGTTATTTATATCTGTTGCTAAGATCCCCCTGAGCCTTTGCCTCTCCAGGCTGAACAGTCCCAGCTCTCTCAGTCTCTTCTTGTATGGCAGATGCTTCTAGACCTCATTCATCTTCATGGCCCTTCACTAGACTCACTCCAGCATGTCCATGTCTCTCTTGTACCAGGGAGATCAGCACTGGACACAGCACTCCAGATGTGTCTCAGCAGCGCTGAGCAGAGCGGGAGGATCACTCCCATTGACCTGCTGGCAATGGTCTGCCTGACACAGCCCAGGAGGAGGTGGCCGCCTTTGCTGCAAGGGCTCATTGTTGGCTCATGGTCAACTTGTTCTCCACCTTCTCTGAAAAACTGCTTTCCAGCCAGTTGGCCTTTGGTTGGCCAGAGCTGACTGGCCAACTCACCATCTCTCATTGTAAGAGTCTCCATTTCCCAACCCGATAAGCAGAGGTGCTGCTGGTCTCTCTCTTAGTGTAGCTAGGGTAGAAGCTCATTGGACTGCAGAGACTGCAGGTCTCAGAAGCTCACGAGACTGCAGAGACTGCAGGTCTCAGAGAGGATCCAGCCACTCTCTCCCTCATCACCCTGATGGTATGCAGGCTTCTGGCCTCCTCCCGCTGTGAGAGTTTCCGGGTGGTCGCAGCCTCCCACAGCTGACCTTTCCTGGCAGCAGCAGGCACCCTGGTCTTCCTCAAAGGGTTCCCAGGAGTCCCTTGACAGTCTTAGTAAAAGTTCCCAGAAGACATACAGGATCTCGAAGTGGAGCCCAGAAACCACTGCATGAACTGTGGTGTCTGCCAGCTGTGCTGTGCTGTGGGGCTCTGTAGAACTGGAGGAAAGCAGCTGCTGTCATGCAATTTTTTTTTTGAGAAAAAAAGAAAAATTATGAGCATCAAGCAGAACTAACCGCAAACAGAGGAAGACAAATTATTCTTCTGTGGATAATAATACACACATCTAAAAATACTTTTAAAGGCCTTATCAGTCCTTAAAATTTATGAGAATGTTTGAGAATCCTGATATATGAGTGTGTTACTGTATTAAAGACATCTGAAACTTTTCTGTTTGAAAAGCAAAGATCAGATTAAGTCACGCTGTTGCAGGAACTGTCAGTTCTCATAGTTGCTGTGAGTAGCTTCTTAATGGAGTGTTGTGGTAAAGCTGAAGTGCTTCGTTCTGCCTTTATCACGTTGACTTTTATAGTATGATTCATCACGGAAAGCTTTAGTGAGAAGAGTCTTTTTGATTTATTGAAATGAATATCCAGATAATATCCAATATTTCTGAAGTGAACTTTTCTAGAAATTTCACCTCATGGGAAGTTTTGACATTTTATTTCAATTTCTGTCAAAAGGAAACGTTGAAGAACTAAATGATCACACAGAACAGAAATTCCGGAATTTGTCCACCTGTGGCATACTTTGGGAAAGAGATTGTGGTGTTTCTTTCCTCTTCCACCTACCCTATTAGTTTCATGTCTCTTTTCAAGTTACATTTTAATAGTAAATTCAGTACCAGGCAAGTAGATTTCAGTGTGTGCTTTAATGAGCTTCATGTGGGAACAAAAAGTCTGTGTTTGCAGTCTTGCCTGCATAGATCTTTCATTTCTGGTTGCATCTTTCATACTTGCTGTATTTGAACAGCACCATGATATAAAGGTCCAGATTTTCCCTGCTGTCTCTTACGAACACTGAATTGCTTTAGGAAACAGGATGAGCGTTGTCATTGAGAAACTACTGGTATAAATGCTTTTATGTCTAATATACTCAATGTTTTCTCCTTTCTGAAGAACAGTTCATTACAGTCAACCTATCTTCTGTTACTCTTGACCATGAAACAATCAAAAAACTGGAGCAAACAGAACTGTGTTTCAAAGACATGTTGCATTTCATTCTGTGAGTTCATGTTAACCAGAGAATATGGACAGAACTGATTACTCGATTACTCAAGCAGAGGGCTCAGTTTGGTAACTCCACTAATTGTTCTGTTTTGCAGAAAATAATTTCTGATCACCTCTTGCAATAGCTATCTTCTTTAAAAGGTTATTTCTTGGAAGTTATAACACTTTCATTTAAGATATTTTCCTATTTAAAGATTATAGGATTTAAAAAACCTATACTGTGAATAGTATTTATTCCTGTTTTAGTGTGACAGGCCAATGAAAGTAGAATTAGATGTGAGGAGTATAATATTTAATAATGACCATATCAGCCTATAGCTGATCACTGGATCTAAATCCTGAGATGAAAGACTAGACAAATAAACACAAGATTTTCTCTGAAATGTCTTCATCTTTTCCTAATTATTGTCTCTTAGATTTGTCACTGCAATAGGTAGGTTTGGATATGAAGGCTGTTTCCACCTCTTTGGTTCTCCCTCTATCAAATCTCTCATATGACTGCTTTCTAGTGCAGCCTTAAAATAAACAACCACATCACTGAGAAGCTGTAATTTCAAATGCATCCTCCTACCCTGTAGAAAAAATTGGTATGAAGGTCAGTGGTAGGAAGGAGCTAACTTTTAGTACTGACCAGATTCCCAGTCCTTGGGAATTTTCTTTCTATGATTTCCCTAAAGAGGTTCTTTATGGGGGCTCAATGATCTTTTATTAAGCAAACATGATGGGAGCTCAGGGGTCAGTAAAGGCTCAACAGTCTTTATGGAGCTCTCTAGGAGAAAACAAAGCAAAGAGTTTACATTTCAAAGTTGGAGTGCCTTTCTTTGCATGCCCACCTGGTCATGCCTCACTTTTTTGACAGAGCATGTAGGAAGTCAGATCAATTTGCAATGTGGATGCCTGAATTAACTGCTTAGAGTTAGCTTTTATGTATCTGTGCCACAGCTTCCAAACAGTAACAGGGAAAAGGCTGTCACTTTGCTTTCCAATGCAGCATCCATCAATGGTCTTTATTTTCCTGTTAGCTGAAGGTTTCCTTTCCACTGCAATGTGTTAGGTTTAAAACAACGTGATATATCTCTGCAGCCTTTCAAATGGTCATATATCTGAGCCCCCCAGCTCCAATGGAGGTCTGTGAGCTTTGTATGAGTTTTCATTTTACAAATGAGCATGAAGACAAGGCGAAGTGGCCAGCTAAGGTTTCCCATAGCATCAGGGGGTCAGTGAAGGAGTGATGCATAGCTGGCCTGGCTGGTGCTAACCCACCTCCCCTTCCAGCCATCTGAATCTGAGGAGGAAATCAGTTGGTACACCTCTGACTGAGGGTTACAGCACCTAAGGACAGGCTACGTACAGGCACACTAATCTAGGCTGATCTCACGAGCACTTAATCTTGCTTGCAGAGGTTGTGTGATATTGAACTGCTGAGTAAGACATTATTATTACTTGGGACACCCAGATGACGATAGTGGCAGAACTTAGGATTGAGTGATGTACCAGCATTGAAAATAATTCTTTGATTGTTATAATGCACTTCCAATTTTTAAGTTTCTTTTATTATGTTTCAGTGTTTGTTTTAAAGCTTTTGAATATTTTGCTGACCTTGATTTTTTTAATATTCCTAGTGTTCTGCCTATTTTTAAGCAGTATATCAGGAAAAAGGCTGTTAATTTCTCTATTGTCAGAACTATTATTTATGAGTTTTGATGGCTTTTTTTATGCCTTATCCCCGAAATCAAGAGTGGTTTGTTTAACTTTCTCGCATTTCTTGATTATATTTTTGCTATGAGATAATGAGAGAAATTTATGGAAGAAGTGTTGTTTTCTTTCATTTCTAAAAGTTTTTATAGAAAATGAATACTGTTATTATGCAAAATGAAATCAAAATGATATGTTTTTTCTTATAAAAAATACTTAAAACAATAAAAAATAAAGCATACTCGAGCCTTTCTCACCTGAATTCAAATACAGTATGATTTAACACTTATTTGGAGTAATTTATCCTGCAGGATTAATCCCAGGATTAATAGTATTCCAGCATGTGCTAGAATTAGGGGCTTGATTCATCATCTTAGCTGTATACTCAGTTATTTTCCAATTGAGGTCATGAAATGTGATCCTACCCGGAATGAAAACAAATTCTGGGTTCCTTCCCCCACTATGAGACTGTTTGTAACACAATTTTATTTGTATGTCATGACAATGTGTTTCAGAGAAGTCTCTTTTCTGTGAATAACAACATTTCACCGGACGTCTCTAAGAGACTACTACGGTGGGTCAAGGTCACTGGAATCATATCTTCCGAGGAGACACGTTTCGAGCATCTGTCACTGAGAGTGTCACAGATGTTAAGTTTATTATGCATCCCTCATTGTTTGGCACTATAATTTATTTCTCTGTAACCACTGCAAAAAGAATTCCATTATAATTTCCAGCAGCAGTCAGAAAGTTAAGCCAGAAAGTTAATCACTGAAAAAGCCGTTACCAGATCACCCTACAATTCAGTTCATGGCCAAAGCAGAATTATTACTACTTAGTTCCTCCCCACACCCTTCCTGTTTTGTGGCTGACCCTTAAACCTTGCTCCTTGGGTCTCTCTTCTCCTTGCCTCCGGTCTTGGTGGATGCCTGAGGACTCCTCCTGTTCTGGCTGCCCTCCATGTCCCATAGATGCCCTGGTCACCAGCCAGAAGTATCACCTGCATTTGTGAATGCAAACTGAAATCCTGTTTTAATTCCCCCAGTTGGTAGGAGGGCTGGAACAAAAGCCTAAAGGGGTCAATTTGCACTTATCTTTGAAAAGAAATGTTGAAATAAATTAGAATCTCACTGTATTTTAATAGAAGCTGAAAGCTTATTTGCCCTTTTACAAAATTAAACACTTGGAATAAACAAAATTTCAGAGTAAAAAGTTACTAATTTGGGAGGTTAAAACCCCTCTACAAATTTTAAAGCTTTTCGTCCCCATTCAGAAGATGCCAAAAAACTCAAAATACCTCACAAGCATACTCCGGTGCTAAAAAACACAAAGTATCTTCTTTGCTGCTGCCAAACCCAGCAACTTCCACTACAAAGTATGACAGTGCAATAATCTTTAAGTGGCTGTGTCTGTTCAAGTGAGATCAAGAGTGACATCAGTCATGAGGCAGCTGCGTGATGGGTGATGCCTGATAATTTTTTCAAGTAATTTGATTCTTCCATTAAGAGCCAGATTTTCAAAAGAGTTCATAGCTCAGTAGCACCATCTGCAGCTCCAACAGTTAAGGCCAGGCTTGAAAAACTACCTCCCCATGGACACTTTCTCCTAAACCCGTGGAAAAAAACTCGCTAGTACTGCACCCACGTGAATTGGTGAACATCACAATACTAACCTGGTGGAGAACTAGTTGGTATCTTAGCTTTCTCATTGCTAGCTTGGAAATATCTTATCCAGCACTGCCCTGAACCATGTATAGAAGACTTTAAATTTTGCGTAATACAGTTCAGCTTCTGAAGAGGTTCTAGAAGTGGAAAAGCAACTACGTAACTCAAACCTGAAGTGCATTAACAGATTTATGTGGGGAAGTTTTCACAGTGCCTTTGCTCTATGATTACATTAAACCAAGGCTAGTAATAGGGTGGAAATATTTTGGGTAAGTCCCATGAACTTTAACATCAAACTGAGAGAGAACCATTTTTAAATCTTGAAAAAACTCTCATGTACTTTTCTGTGACTTGTTTTGCTTACCTCTGTGCTTCTTGTTTACTAGACAAAACAAGAAAGGGAAGGTTCAAAATGCAACTTGAGGAGCAGCTCTCATGGTACTCCTGACCTACCTGGCAGCCAGAGCCATCAGACATTGCCAGAATACTTAGCTTTGCTTTATAGAAGAAAGGGCCAAGCATGTTCCTGATTAGAACTGGTAACCACAATAACTAATGAAACAAATATAGGTCTATTTTAGTTGGCAACCACACATTCTGAGAGATGTGTTGATTCTTTGAAAGCCAGTTAATACTCTAGACAAAAGTAATAAGTATAAGAGATATTCAGCTAGAAATGTCTGAAATGTCAGGGTTCTGACTTATGCCAGTGATTCACTGTTTATGACTGCATGTATTACTTCAAGCATTCAACATTCTTTAATTAAACTGAACAGGCAGATTATGGTAAATTGTGAGAAGTATCTCCTGTGAAACCCTAAAGTTTTAAATCTGAAATTTGCTTTCACAGCATGCTGACTCATCATTTTTTTTCTTTTGAGCTATTATTGTTAAATTGTTCTGCAGGTGATAAGGTATATGTCATATGTGTAAATACAGTGCTAAACATTTATTCAGCAGTGTTCTTCATCCACAACAAATTCTTCAATCCAGCAGTTCAGCCAATACATTAATTCTGGACTACACCTCGCTGGGATTTGGTTCCCAGGTGTCATTCAGCAAGACACTAAATAGATTTCCCAAGATGAATTTTATGAGATTAAATAGTGTGATCATTATGTCAACTAATAAGCAGAATTAAAATAGTGGTTCTCAAAAGAAGACTGACTTTGCATATACTGAAGGTTCTCAAGCAGCTTTTTTCAATCTGCAAATCTTTTTCTTCTTTGTTCCAACATATGATACCAAGTTATGCTTAAAACTCTGCTTTTCCTGGTCACACACATATATTTTTTAACATACCTGAACACATCCACGTGATTTTATAGAGGAACAGTTATATAGTTCCTCCATTAGTTTATTGCATGAGGAATGGTTAGTAGTCTGTTTCAGACATTTCTAGCTCAATATCTCTTATAGTTATTAGCCTTTCCCACTGATATACTTGATTATGAATCAGAAGTAAAAATAAATGACTCTACTAATTCAACACATCCGTTTGTATCAGTGTGAAGCATATGCTGCTGAAAACATTATCTGTTCCCCTATGCCTGGGGAGAGTATGGGACTGTCTTTATGGATAGTCGTCTGTGCATTGTTGTGTTTACAGAGCAGTATTATTCACATTCCCAAATCTGACCACAGGTCCTTTCTTTTCACCCACACACACATTTTAAGTTTAGGCTCATCTATGAGCCCCGTTTTGTCCATAGTATCTGAGTTAATTTGTAAGACTTTCGGTCTTATATTTTATCCATTCACTTGAAGAAGAAGCTTGCATCATCCAAGAGCTTCTCCACATATCCCAGTCTCTTTCATTCCATCTTCTCTCCCTCATTCCCATCTTTACACCTATGAAGTCTGTCCCAAAGACTATTAATACAGAAGACACTGTCAAACAGGAAAAGAAAAAGGATAGAACTGACGCTACCAGACTGAACAGAATGACGGTTTAGAAATGTTTTAGTTTTGTTACCATGATTTTGCTTCTTAATATTTTTTCTACCTTTCATATTCCATAGGTTTGACTTATATCAAAAAAACCCATTTCTTACGTTTGTTTTTTAATTTGAGAAGAAACTTGATAAAGGAATTTCATAGAATCACAGAATCATAGAATCACAGAATCACAGAATCATAGAATATTTTGGGTTGGAAGGGACCTTAAAGATCATCTAGTTCCAACCACCCTGCCATGGGCAGGAACACCTTTCCTCTAGACCAGGTTGCTCAAAGCCCCATCCAACCTGGCCTTGAACACTGCCAGGGAGGGGGCATCCACAGCTTCTCTGGGCAACCTGTTCCAGTGTTTCACTACACTCACAGTAAAGAATTTCTTTGGGTTACCTCGGAATTAGCTACTTTTTCTCTGTTTCCAGAATTTTCTGTACTGATTTAGGTCTATTCTTGAACCTGGGAGCTATGAGTGAGTGACAGAGTTAAGTATTAAAAGTTTCAAATAAGTGGTTCAAATCAAAGTGATCTTCTGTAATTCTGATTTAAATTAGAATGAGGAACCGACTGCTCAGTACAGGTAACAAGATACAAAAATGTTTATGATAATGCTTTGTAAAAGTGCAGCATTACAGGAAATTAAGATATGTATGGTAAAACAGAATTATGAATTCTCAGGTAAACAGGAAAATAACACAAAGCCAAGAAAGACCTAAAAAACAGAGCAGCACAGTACTTATTTATAAATAGTCTTGATTCAAAAGTCTTAACTTTCTGTTTTGGAGCATATTTCACAGCAGTGTATAATATGCCTTGAAGCATAATTGTCAGGAAACATAGTACAAGGTCATGTAATGTCTGTTTTCAAATATAGTATCCTAGAACCCTGCTCTCAGCTGTGCTATAAATATAATGTTAGCTGCGCCTCCAAGAGGTGATAAAACCTCACAAGAAAACTGCCTCGGTTCTAGTACTGTGTGTAGCTTTGGCTGTTAGCATAATAACCCTTGTGCCCACAGAGAATTCAGGTTACCAAATGCTTCCAAGAGAATGCCCACGGGTCCAACTGGACAATTCCTAGGCACTATGAAAATACTGTATTGTTTGCATCCATGAACCTGATTGACTTCCAGGTTTTTTTTTCAGGATGATATGAATGGTTGGCAATTGTGTTTTGCTTTAGCTTGCCTATTAGTAAACAGGCAATTAGGAAATTAATATCGGTTTTGTTAATTAAAAACACTGTCGTTAGCTTAGTACCCAAATAGCAACCCAGCTACCCAAATAGCAACCCAGCTACATGCAGCAGCTCTCATATGTTACTAAGTTTCCTGAAATAAGGCTACGTGCTGCATGAGTCTTGCCTTTGTGACAATTTCCCTGTTTGTTGATATTAAAATCCTCTTCCCAGGAACATAAGTATCATGCAGTTCAGAATGGCATGTACTAAGCAGAAATTCATACTGATTTTGAAGGATCTTTAACACAGCAATGGTAGCCCAAAAAAGTAATTTTCCATTTTTTTTAGTATGTAATTACACTGTCATAAACACAAGAGAGGCATTTATTAAACAAGGCCATTACTACCCCAGTCCCAAGTAAAATACCATGCATTTTGAATTTCAGGTATAAAGCTTGATAACAGAAGACCCCGTCTTGCCTGGACATCAAGGTAGTGTCTGAATAACATAAGAGTCCATACTAATAAGGCACGTTTTAGGAGAAGTGTAGGGTGTTTTGCATGCTAGCAGGGCGTCTGACTGTCTCTTTGTTAAGATTTTTTAAAAATCCTATCATTCACACGTTTTGCCTGACAGTCCCTGTAACTATGTGTGTTACTATTTACAGCTTTCCTAGATTTAGAATACAAACTTGAGGACCTATTATTGCCTTTATGGGTCTATATAATTCCTACAGCTGTAGGATCCTGAATAGTAATTTGGAGCTGCTGATGCGTACTGCAGCCCAAGTAATATATTGGTAATAAGGTAGTTCAGGACAGCAGACAATTTTTGGAGGCTGCTAACTCTATAAAGAGGGATTATTTCAATCACAAATAAGAATAATTAATAAGGACGCTCTAGTCAAATGTCTACAGCTCAATGAAGTGTCTAATTTACAGCCAGGCGGGTCAAAATATCCTGCAGTTAGAATCAACCCCATGTTGGTAGGGAGATGAAAGCTCAAAATGTCAGACTTCTAATATCGGTTTGTTCATGTCTCTTGGTCAAAATTTAAATAGACAAAATTAGAGCAGTTTTTAAGTATATGGGTTTCCCAGATGTCCAACCACATATCCCTGAAAAATGATTTCACTAGGCAATGGCTCGGATAAAACCGATTCCGTACTGTTTGGTTCTACCAAGAAGTTTCAGATCATGGTGGCAGACACAACAACTCATTTTCTTCTGGTCAGTATATTCAAGACTATGTTACATGTTCCTCCACTGCCTGGGGAAGAAGAAGAAACATTGTAATCATTACTCTGTCATCTTGTCCTCCTGTGCAAAACCAGTGCAAGGGTCCAATGAGCATAAATCATACTATATTTGTCCTCCAAATTATTTGCTGACACACACACTGTGCAAGGTCAGTAACTTTGAGTGGGGCAGCAGGAAGCACATAACCTGGATCAAGTTGAAATACATTACATTTTCAAGGAACAGAAAGAAATATGTGATGCTTCAATTCCTTGGGAAAGATAGTAAAACAGCTCACAAGGGAATAAAACCCTTTTGTCAATGCAGAGTCAGGTATCACTGTTTTGTCAGTCCTTCTAGTACATCAGTATTTTGATATCATAGGCACATTCTTAGTACATAGGTCATGTGAACATGACTTACAAAGCAGTATTTTTAGCCTGAATGAATACATATTTTATGAGAGGAAGAGTTTCCTTCACAAAAAGAGCTTGCAAATGATATGAGACTTAATTTTTTCCCACAGACTCTTACACATATGTTGCAGACATCAAGAGCAACAAAAGCTTTTAATCTGGCTAGCTAGGACAGCTGCATGAGTTAAAATACAGCTCTAAGTTCATTGGTAGACATCTCTGCTACCAGATGTTCAACTTGTTTGCCCTGGTACTCACGGAGAACTGTGTAAATTAAAGAATAATCTGTGATTACATTATGTTCTCTACTCTATTGCACTATAGATTGTAGAAATTCTCTCAAAAAACTGCCCAACAGTTGAGGAACTAATTATAGCTCAACATATGCTGCATTTGCTCTGTAAATCTTCTTTTCTCATGCAGAAAATGGTTCGGTTTAGGCTGGCTAGATGATTTTTCTATTGCCTCACTGGTTCCAGATAAACCTTAGATCCAGCCTGAGGTTCCCCAGGTCGCTGCTGTGTGTGTATGAGCATTTTTCCTCACAAATAAAGCAGAGTCAGATGCACAGTTATGAGAGTACTTATATTAACTTCATGCAATACAGTACTCTTTCTTCTCCCTCATCCCACAAAGGAAATAGAAATATCCCCAAACATGTCACAAAGGAAATATAAATTAGAATTTATTTCAATGCCACTTTCCAGTTTTTACCTTCCTGATAGGTTTTTTTTTTCCCCCCGAAGATCATGAAGTCCTTCTCTCCAGAAGTGGGCAAAGGTGGGGGAAAAGGAGTAAGGATTTCTGGCCATGCTTCGATTTTCTCCTAATATGGTCATGGTACCCCAGGTTCCCATCAGTGAGTTTCCCAATATTTAATTTGAGAAATCCTGAAAATAAGCCAGTCTCCAAATAGGCTTTTAACAAAGCCTAAGACACTTAGCATGCCTACATAGAAATGATCAGTTAGTCCTCACTTAATGTGCTGGGCGAGAGTACCTTAAGTGCATTAAAGCACTTGAAAGTTGACCAGATTGGAATCAGGGAAGTTGGACTATAATCCTAGCACTGAATTTGCTGTTTGGATGTGAGATCTGCCCATCCAAGACAAAACTTCTTCCATTGCCTCTCAGCTCTAGCAGACTGCCGAGAGGACTACGAGTGTCAGGGCATGTGTGTTAAGCTTAACTCACCTCTGCAAGCAGGGAAAAGCGGCTTAAACTGCTGCTAAAAGTTCTGCTGAACAACACCACCCTCTGGGTGAGCTGAAGGGGGAAAACTCTGAGTGCACTAACAGGCAAGAGGGAATTCAGCATGTCTGGGAGAAATACTAAACTCTGGGATTGAGCGAGCTTCTGAGATGGCATATGCTTTGGTCTGCTGTGCCTCACATTAGGATCAGGCACGTAGCTGGATGGCCCTGTGTGTACGTTTAGTGTGCTCCACATGACCACTCTGAAAGTCCCTTCATATTGTAAAGTTTTGCTGGTAGCTAGAAGGGAATGAATGCAACAGCAGAGATGGTGAATGTAAGACTGATGGGGTGGATCAGCTCCAAAGTGCCAGAGATGCATCTTCTGCAGAGAAATAGTGCAACATTCAGAGACTTACTACTCGCAAATATGAACTCAGATGAAAGGCCAGAGGTTGTCTCCAGGAATAGGGCATTACTAGACAGACAGGTCCCACATTTGCCTTATTTTTATTATAGTTACTGTTTGCAAAAAATGGATAAAGAACAAAGTTTCCACTCCTAAAAACTTGTAGCATCATTTTTGATGTGAAATGCCAGCGAGAGAGAAGCTGGTGAAGAATGGAAGATGAGGGGTTATGGCAGTAGGATTATGTCACTGTGCAGCACATGCATTTTCAGGCAGTTTGGGGGACTTTAAAAGATTTTTATTGCTTCTCTAATAGTGTCCAAGAATTAAAACTTCCAGAGAAATAACTAAGGAAGAGTCAATGGGAGAAGCAAGTTTCATGTTGCATAGAGCAAAGGCGATTTTTGGCAGAAGCAGAGACACTGCATTGATATTAGCACAATGTAGCAGGAGTTTGATTTAATAAGAGGCTGGGTTTGGAGAGAGGAAGTTAGGTGAAATATTTAAGGCAAGGACGGATCATTTAAACCAGAAACAGCTATTTACAAAAAATGTTGTAGTAACAGAAGTCTAAACTAATCCAACATGAAATGGTAACGTTAAATAAATTCACAAGTGGTCAAAACAGTGAATATTTTATACTTTTTTGGAGCAGAATCATATTTTTATGGCACAATACTAAGAACAAGTGAAAACAACTTGGAAACACTATGATTCTGTAAATGCAGATCTACTTTTCTATAATATCACATAACTTAAATTTTAAATTACTTTGAATAAGGGCTTTCTGTAGACCAAATTACCTTTTCAGTGTTAAGTTTGTGAGAGTGAGCAATACCAGAGGTCCGATTGACTAATTTCATTTCTTTACAAACAGGTTTGCAGGAGAAAAATGCTAAGATGGTAAGATAAAGCTAATTTAATTTTCTCTCATAGTCAAGTGGCTACTGCTTCCATTCTAAGTATAAAACACTTAAATGGAAAGATTTTTTATATGAGTTCCAGTGAAGGAATAGTATGACCTGAGTCTGGACATTTCACTCAAAGAAAATAAACTTTGCTCTCTAGTGTGTGAATAATACACTAGACGTCAGAGAGAATTGAATGGAGCTTGGTATCTCTTCATGTTTTTCCTTTATAATCACTGTTCTCTACCTATTCTTTTCAATCAACACTGAAGCAAAGAGACTTTTTTTGAGTTATATTCTTCAGTGAGATTATCCTAGCTGTGAAGTCATATGAAGGAAATTATTTTGTATTTATCCTGTCACTTATAGTCTTTCCTTCAAAATTTGCTGCTTTTCATTGTTGGAGACAAGACAATGTGCTTGCTGTCAACCTTTAGCGTGACCTTGCCAATCAGTTTTGAACATGCAAAGCCACATAAATCCTGAAGTTTCTAGTCTTGACCTATACATTTTTAAATTGTCAGGCTGGACATCTGTCTTTGTTCTCTTCCAGTAAGTCATTAGCAGAAGCATGAAATCTTTTCCATGATGTTGGGGAGCTAGAGAGAATATGTTTCACCTCCCAATCTTGCTTCTCCCCAGCTCCATTTCTGTGAAGCTGTGTGCCATGATGAAGCTGGTAGCTCTTTTATTACTGGAGGAGATGGCTTGATTCTTCCTCTGATGGATACATGGTTGAGCCACTCAGTACAAGGACACATTCCATAGATTTTGGCTTCTTAAAGTAGAGTACATTCACCATAATTTCTGCATATAAAAGACATCAGGCATTAACATGTTAGCACTTTCAGTTTAACATTAAATGCAATCAGTCAGCCTAAACTAAGGTGAGACCAATCTCCATAATGAATTTTACTTCAATGGTGGACAGCAAATGAATGACCTCTTTCTTCTCTTTATTTCATCCTCTGTAGATGTTAATTTATATTTTGTCAGTGGCAAATGATCTGTTTTTTATATATTGACATTGTGCCCTCTTCTTTTTCTTCTTGCTTTGCTATAAGTCTGTAGATCTCCCAATTTCTTTTGCATTTGAGAAACTGCTAAGATACCAAGTCAATTGTTTCTTCCATTGAGGACATAATTGGTTTTGCCATAATAACCTTCTCTAGTGACAGCAGTAGCCTCCTTAAAAAAAGGGTTAGGGGGAGGAAGGAAGAAATGTACAAATAAAGGAGTTTGTTGGTTTGCTGCATGACAATGTTGTTCCAGATCAAAATTATGAGCAAAATCTTTAGAGTTGTATTCGGAAGTTGGTATTTTTTTGGAAATACAAATATGGACTTGATTTTCAGGAACTGAAAAAGCATATAGTTCATGTCATTAGCAACTGTAATTGTCCAGCTTTTTATAATGTAGGAATTGTAACTGTTATAATCATATTTATACTTCTATATTTAAATATGATTATAACTATATATCAGGCTAAAGGTCCATCCAAAGCTGAGGACTCCACGTTGCAGCTAAAGGTCCTCATAAAACAATTGATGGTTACGCAATATGGTATATAGAGGGAATACTTTAGTCACACCTGCAAATGCAACCCCTACAGTTAGCTTAGATAAGGGAATATCTATTGGGATTTAGCTTCTATTGGGTTGCTAAATAGTTTTCTTTGTATCTCAGAGAAATTGTGGGTCAATGAAATTTGGTAAATCTAACAGAATCTGATGAAAAGCCCCTTGCCAAGAATATTGTGCATCGTCTTTATGTATTCTTTATTTGACTCAACCAGAATGGCTCATTCTTCTTTAACCAGTTCACTGGAGTCAATTGTCTCCTCTTGTCCTTCTCTATTAATTCTGTGGTTTTCAATCTGTTTTCACTTGTGCAACAATAAATATTTTCCAGGGAAGCTATGGACCCTGAATTAACAAATTCAGGCCATAATAGTATAGACTTATTTTCCTTAGGGTGGAGTTGCACTGATATTTTTTCCAATAGGAAAAATGTTAAAGAAAACCTATACCTCCCCCACAACTACTTCCTGTTTCTATGCTGTAGCACAGTTAATCACGCACCTCAGCTTTGTTTATATAGCAGATTGTTGAGTGAAAAAAAATGACGTGGTTAAAAAAAACCCCTAGCAGCAGAAAAGTGGTTTTGTTTCTTTGTTATTTGCTCGCTCTTTTTACCTCCTTGAATTTCACTTTGTTTCCAGGAATTACCCTCTTAGCAGCCTTCACACAACCTTCTAGAGATATGCCATAAATACCAAGACCTTTATGATCATCTCGTGACTAAATTATCTCCCATGGTCTAGCTTTGTACAACTCTAGCTTGTCTGTCCTATCATTATCAGGAAAAGTGTACCAGCAAGGGTGAAGCCTGTATTAGTAAGACTGCAGCCAGCAAGTCCAGTGGTTTTCCCCTCTGTTCTGCATCTGTGAGACACATCTGGGGTTCTGTGTCCAGTTTTGGGCTCCCCAGTACACAAAAGACACAGACAGACAGTAGTGAGTCCAACAGAGATAACCAAGATAACCAGGGAGCTAGAGTGCAAGATATATGAGGAGAGGCTGAGAGACCTGGGTTTGTTCAGCCTGGAGAAGGTAAAGACCTCATTGCTGTTTCAAAGTTATTGGAATACACAGAGAAGATGGAGCACAACTTTTTGGAGGTTTACGGTGATAGGATAGACGTTGGAACATAGGAAATTCCAATTACATGTTATGATTTTAGACAGTTCACCTGTCTAATAGGGGCAAAAGGATTCCAGCCTGTAAGCTGACAAGGCTGAGTGAGAGGGCTTTAAACTAGGCTTGAAGGGGGAGGGGGATAAGACCTGGCTTGCTGCAAATGAGCCTAGGGGTAGAATGCCAGAGTTGGGGGAGAAACCAATAGCTCAGCTGAAGTGCATCTATACCAACACATACAGCATGGGTAACAAACAGGAGGAGCTGGAGGTCATTGTGCATCAGGAAAGATATGATGTAGTTGCCATCATGGAAACGTGGTGGGATGACTCACATGACTGGAGTGCTGTAATGGATGGCTACAAGCTTTTCAGAAGGGACAGGAGAGGAAAGAGACCGGTGGGGTGGCCCTTTACATTACGGAGTGTTTCTATTGTATAGCGCTTAAGGATAGTGATGATAAGGTTGAGTGCCTATGGGTAAGAATCAGGGGGAAGGCCAGCAAGGCAGATATCCTGGTGGGAGTCTGTTATAGACCACCCAACCAGGATGAAGAGGCAGATGAGCTATTCTACAAGCAGCTGGCTGACGTTTCAAGGTCGTTAGCCCTTGTTCTAGTAGGAGACTTTCATTTGCCGGATGTCTGCTGGAAACTCAACTCAGTGGAAAGGAGGCAGTCTAGGAGGTTCTTAGAGTGTGTGGAAGATAACTTCCTAACACAACTGGTTAGCGAGCCCACCAGGGGAGGTGCCCTGCTAGACATGCTGTTTACAAACAGAGAAGGTCTGGTGGGAGATGTGGTGGCTGGAGGCTATCTTGGGCACAGAGACCATGCAATGATAGAGTTTCTATTCTTGGGGAAAGAAGGAAGGGGGTCAACAAAACCTCTACCTTGGACTTCTGGAGAGTGGACTTTGGCCTTTTTAGGACACTGGTTCAGAGAGTCCCATGGGAAACAGTTCTTGATAACAAAGGGGTCCAGGAAAGCTGGACATACTTTAAGAAAGTAATCTTAGGCGCAGGAGCAGGCCATCCCCATGAGCTCAAAGATGAGCCGTGGGGGAAGAATTCCAGCTTGGCTGAACAGGGAGCTTTCGCAGGAACTTAGGGAAAAAAAGAAAGTTTATGATCTTTTGAAAAAGGGGCAGGCAACTCAGGAAGAGTACAAGGATGTTGCTAGGTCATGTAGAAGGAAAATTAGAAAGGCAAAAGCTCAACTAGAACTCAATCTGGCCACTGCAGTAAAAGATAATAAAAAGTGTTTTTATAAATACATAAACAACAAAAGGAGTTCAAGGGAATATCTCCATTCTTTATTGGATTTAGGGGGGAACATTGTGACCAGGGATGAGGAAAAGGCTGAGGTCATTAATACCTTTTTTGCCTCGGTCTTTCACAGTAAGACTGGTTATCCTCAGGGCAACAGCTCCCCTGAGCCAGTAGACAGGGACAGGGAGCAGAATAAACCCCCTGTAATTCAAGAGGAAGTAGTTAGCGACTTGCTGTGCCCCTTGGATGCTCACAAGTCTATGGGACCAGATGGTATCCCCCCAAGGGTACTGAGGGAGCGGGCGGAAGAACTTGATAAGCTGCTATCCATTATTTATTATCAGTTCTGGCTAACCAGGGAGGTCCCAGATAACTGGAGGCTGGCCAATGTGATGCCCATGCACAGGAAGGGCTGGAAGGAGGATCCTGGGAACTACAGGCCTGTCAGCCTGAACTAGGTGCCGGGGAAGGTCATGGAACAGACCATCTTGAGTGTGATTGCATGGCACATAGAGGACAACCAGCGTATCAGGCCTAGTCAGCATGGGTTTAGGAAAGGCAAGTCCTGCCTGACCAACCTGATCTCTTTTTATGACCAGGTGACCTGCCTGTGGATGAGGGAAAGGCTGTGGATGTAGTATACTTGGACTTTAGCAAAGCCTTTGATGCTGTCTCCCTCAGCATTCTCCTGGATAAGCTGGCAGCCCACAGCTTGGACAGGTATACTCTTCACTGGGTTAAGAACTGGCTGGATGGCTGGGCCCAAAGAGTGGAGGTGAACGGTACCACATCCAGTTGGCATCCGGTCACTGGTGGTGTCCCCCAGGGCTCAGTACTGGGCCTAGTCCTGTTTAATATCTTTATTGATGATCTGGATGAGGGTATCGAGTGCACCCTCAGTAAATTATTGGATGACACTAAGTTGGGTGGGAGTGTTGACCTGCCTGATGGTAGGAAGGCTCTGCAGAGGGATCTGGACAGGTTAGGTAGATGGGCCAAGACCAATGGCATGAAGTTCAACAAGGCCAGGTGCCGGGTCCTGTACTTTGGCCATAACAACCCCATACAGCGCTACAGGTTGGGGGAAGAGTGGTTGGAAAGCAGCCCGGTGGAAAAGGACCTGGGGCTGTTGGTGGACAGACAGTTGAACGTGAGCCAGCAGTGTGCCCAGGTGGCCAAGAAGGCCAACAGCATCCTGGCTTGTATCACGACTAGTGTGGCCATCAGGACTAGGGAAGTGATCGTCCCCCTGTACTCAGCACTGGTGAGGCCGCACCTCGAGTACTGTGTCCAGTTCTGGGCCCCGCACTTCAAGAAAGACATTGAGGTGCTGGAGTGAGTCCAAAGGAGGGCAACAAAGCTGGTGAAGAGTCTGGAGGGTATGTCCTATGAGGAGCGGCTGAGGGAGCTGGGGCTGTTTAGCCTGGAGAAAAGGAGGCTGAGAGTAGACCTTATCACTGCCTACAACTACCTGAAAGGAGGTTGTAGTGGGGTGGGGGTCGGCCTCTTCTCCTAGGCAACTAGCAACAGAACAAGAGGACATAGATTCAAGCTGGGCCAGGGGAGGTTCAGGTTAGACATTAGGAAAAATTTCTTCACAGAAAGGGTTATTAGGCATTGGAATGGGCTACCCAGGGAGGTGGTGAAGTCACCATCCCTGGAGGTGTTTAAGAAAAGACTGGATGTGGCACTTAATGCCATGGTCTAGTTGACACAGTGGTGTTAGGTCAAAGGTTGGACTCAATGATCCCAGAGGTCTCTTCCAACCTGGTTGATTCTGTGATTCTGTGATTTTTTTTTTTACCATGAGGGTTGTCAAGTACTGTAACAGTGTCCCAGAGAGGTTGTAGTATCTCTGTCCTTGGAGTTGTTCAAGATTAGCTGGACATAGCCTTCAGCAACTTGATCTGATTGGACCTGCTTGGAGCAGGGATTTGTACTAGATGAACTCTGGAGGTCTCTTCCAACCTAAGTTATTCTATGATTCTATTGAAAAACTATTAAGAAAACATCCCCAAATGAAAAGTGATCTTTGAAAACCAGTTTGAAGGGTGAGACTTGTTCCACCTAAATACAGCTTTCTAGACCTGAATAGTCTAGTCTAAGCCAGCTGCCTAGGCTCCTCTGTAGTCCCTGATGATAAAAAGGTATTTCTTTGGGGTTATTAATCCCATCCCAACTTAGGTGTCTGAAACACGTGAGATCAGATACTTTTTGGAAGTGCTTCTCTCTCCATTACATTTGAAAAACCAACAAGGCTTGCTTAAGTTAAACTTTTTTTTTAGGACTCGGAAGGATCTTACTCAACAACGAGAGGGCATTAGGACTTTGCCAGATATGGAGAGCAGTAATTTATGGTTGGGTTTACAGATTTTGCAGAATATAGGAAAAGTGTTTTAAATAACATGAGGCTTTTTATTTGCACTGCCATAACTCTCCTGCTGCCCTAGATGTCACGTATCTGATGATATTTGAGATGACATGAAGACTTACAGCCTCATGGCCATAAGAGGACACAAAAAGTTAAAGGATTTTCAGAAATTCTCTCAATATTACCTGATATTTATGTAGCTTCAATGACTCAGATAATGTGAATCACAAGCTCCAAGTATTATCACCCATATTGCCTTATAACTTTCCCATAACATAGCATGTGTCCATACAAAAATAACAGATCACACAAATTTTGAACACTAGCATCAGAACAGACATTCCATGGAGTTACTTAGATGTACTTTTTAATTATTATTATCTGTATATAAAGCAATTGAGTCATATTTTTTGTTATTCTTGAAAACACAGGCTTGAAAATAGAACGCTGAAGTGATTGGTATAAAGGTGTGCAAAGTGAAGCCACCAAGTTTATTATAAAAACCAAGAAGGAAATGTCAAGACTATATGACTGACATTTGGGGAAAATACTCCACATTTCTTCTACAATGTGTGTCTGAGCTCTGGCTTGCCAAAATAGGCGACTCAGGCATGCATTATCCAAAAAAGCATTTGTAACTTAAATGCAAAAAAACAGAAATCCAAGTTTATTGTGAATGCTGATAATCGTTTGCCCAATGAAACTATTAGTGTACCAAAATAACTGATGTTAGCCAGCTGCTGTTCGTCAGCTAGTTGCGGGTTAATGTACAGGCGATCATGCAGCCTGTGGTGGTGTAGAGCAGGAAAGGAGCTCTACAAAGCTTTCCAGCCAGATGGAACAGGCTGCCCAGAGAGGTTGTGGAGTCTCTTCTCTGGAGACATTCAAAACCCACCTGGACGCGTTCCTGTGTGATATGGTCTAGGCAATCCTGCTCCAGCAGGGGGATTGGACTAGATGATCCTTCGAGGTCCCTTCCAATCCCTAACATTCTGTGATTCTTAGCAATCGTTAACGAACTCACCCTCACTGCCACTGGCAAGCAGAGTCCATCTGCCTGTTACCTACTAAAAGATCATTTAAACATCTACAAACACTTTTTCTTTTTTTAGTGTTTGCGCAGTCACTTTCCAACTTATGAAAGGCTGGATGAGCACCTGTGAAATGGGAAATCAGGCCCCTGTTTACAGAACAAATGGTTCATCGCAACAGGCCTTACTGGGCTCCCTTCTGCTGTCCTTCCCTCCTTGCTGTGACTGCCTGCGGTGTCAGCACCAGCATTTGTATGCCTGCTCTGTCAATCAGACAGAGGGGTTTGTTTTTAATATGTTTTTCAAGGTTTTCTTTAAAGATTTTCTTAGGCACAGGGTGGGAATGAGCAGCCAGGAGGGAGAGAGGGATATGGGGTATCTTATACCATCATCTCTATCCAACACATTGTAGGCTTAATCCACAGCCTAAGCATGGACTGAATAGTTCTGAAAAAATTAATGTAGAAAAAAGGGGAAACGAATTTACCTGAATTAAACTAGCCCACACTTGTCTCACTATGCAGGTAAATTATTAACCCCGGGGGAGAAGTGGGTTTTGAAACATGATGTTAGGAAAGCAGGACACAGGTTTGGGACTTTACCAGTTTAACTGCTAATTGGATTAGAGTTCAAAGCCCTATCTGACTCAGGCATAAAGACCTATTTTTTACAAGTTCTTACTCACCTTCCTCTGAAAAACATCGCTTTCTTCCAGGCTACTCAGTTCTGTATTATGACTTTGCAGACTAAAGCGGCAGCATTAGTAAACACAGGAGCATTTCAGAAAAATTGGAACAAGAAATGGAAAGAAAAGAATATGTCTAATTCATAGAAGCAGGATTGTTTCTGGTTCCATTCTTTCCATCTGGGAAAGTGGTTAAGTGCAGAATAAATTTACAAATAAAAACTCTGAGTTGGTAGATGTAGATATTTTTACTGCTACAAAGAGCAACCAGAATACAGAAGAGTTCCTTTTATATATAATTTGCCATTTGTCTTCCCTTTGAAAGTTCACAGAGGAATCTTGAAGCCTTTGAATTACTAGTATCTCATAAAGAATCTATCCAGCCTCAAAAATTGGGCTTATTTAATACTTAAGACACAAAGTTCAAAAAAAGCTTGCTTGTGTTGGGTATTTGCTAGTTCAGCTTTTCAGACAGCTAAAAAAAGTTAAATTTGGTTTGACAGATAAAAATCCACTGTATATATATGTAAACTATATATAGAGAGAGACACCAAGAACATTAGTGGAAATTTATAAAAGTATATTATTAATTCTCATACACAGGAATGAATTTTCTTATTGGGAAAGGGAGAAATAACATCTTATAGTTGCTTTCTTGTTAAAGAAACAGCGCAAGACATACACTCAAAGTAGGAGATTTTTTCTTTTGGAGAAGAGTTGGAAACATGGGTGTTAAGCGGCAGACCAAACATTTGGTATTTGGGTTCTTTTGCATCTTTACAGATAAATAGTGTTCCTAGCATTTCCTAGAATTGATTAGGATATTGTAATTTTGGGGAAAATGGAAGATCCATATTAAAATATTGGATTTGCTGAGCCTGTTTTTACTCTGCTACAGCTTTCATTACTCACTGGCTATTTTTCACTTGATGTATCTGCATAAGTTCCATTAACATTAATAAAAATTCCATGCTCATGTCAGATGGAGTCTAAATCTTGAAGACTGGAAATAATAGCTTTAATATTTCCTACGAAGATGTCTGGGGAGAAGAAAGTTTTAGTTCTAATAGCTACTTCTCCCTTCTCTGCTCATTGTGTCCATGTATTTACCTCAATACAAGTTGTTGTTTTCAGAGCTACCGTACCTTTACTCAGAGGATAAATTCATTACATTTAACCAGCAGTAGAATTTAGACAGATTCTAAAATATGAAACAATTTATAGGGTGCTTTGGGAAGCCTTAGAAATGGAATTTATATTAGAGAGATACAGAATAATTCTCTAAGTGCATACAGACACAGATTTCTCAGAAGAAATTACAAGGCTTTACCTGTGCGGCATGCCAGGACAAGTCCAGGTGTTGTGATGCAATTGTGAGTCTCCTGGCTCCTCATTTACTCATACCTGCAACTGTTCCTGACCTTTTAGTCCTCTGGACACAGAAGATCAAGGACTATTAAGGATCTGCGTTGCATTTATTTATCATTTGCCTGTCTATTCTTGTTTATCATTTTAGGCTTAGCTATAAATGCAGGAAATAATTTCCTTTTAATCTACTGCAGAAAGTGTGTATTGACAAAATTTTTCATGTCAACAGGTGGCAAAAATATTTTTGTATATTCACTATGGATAGGAACCAGGCTGCCAAAATCCCATCTAATTTGAGACATAGACACCTAAATCAAAGCTATGTGCATTTCTCCTAGACAGCAATCTAGACTTGCGGCTTTGAAATACTGCCTAATCCAGTAGGCACTTACCTACTTAGCCTGAAAGTCCTCTGGGTATCTAGCTTTAGCTCTTCAAACATGCTCCAAAGTGCTTGCTCTAGGAGGATAAGCACATATCTCCAGGCTATATTTCCATCATAATCCGTGTTTAGGCAGACAGCATCTACAGTGTGTGCAACTTCTGGAAGAAGAGGTGCTGCATGTATTTTTGCACTAAACGTTACCAGATAAAGCACTCACTAGCACCTTAAACTTTCCCCAGTCTATGGTTTCCGCTCACTCTCTCACATCTGAGAAAATGCCCTCACCACAGCACTGTGGGATGTTGGAGTGGGAATGCTTCCTACAGCTCCTCATGGAGCTGAGCCTGGGATCCAAGTATGTGACCCATGGGGCCAAATGAAGAACAGACACAGGGAGTCTGATTTTAGTCTGGGTCTAGTCACTCCTGAGAGGCTAATATTGTGAGTCTGGACTTAGTTCCCAAAGGCATGTTTTTCTGTAATTCACAATTTCTTTCACCATTCAGTGTCAGATTTGAAGCAGGGTAGATGCTGCACTAGAATCTGCCAGTGAAAAACACGTGCATGCTCAGTCTTCCAGTCTGAAGGGTTTGAACAACAAAATCTGATTCTACTGAAATGCCACTTTCGGCTTCTGTAATTCTTCATTGAGCTCAGGCTTCATTTTTAAACATGCTTGTGATTGTGATAGTTCTTTAAAGATGAACTGAAATTTTTTGTTCCCTGCTTTTATCGGCCAAGGTTTACCTTTAGTGTTGCTGTGATGCTCTTGCTATAGTTGAGATGCCACCACTGTGTGAGTTGTAACAGGTCACAAATCTGCGTTGTTCAGAGTTTATATGTTATGTATAGTGGTGTGCTTAAAGACTGTTTCGTCTCACAGTTCACCTCCCTTTTACTGTGTGATCAAGTTCTAACTTCTGCCAGTGTTGCAATTAATACTGGGTAAAAAATATTAGGATAGCATTTATAGAAACAAGACTAAAATACCTCCACTGCAAGATTTTTTTCTTTGTTTACATTTTCCCATTTTATCTTTTTTCCCTTTCTTTTCTTTCCTGAACTGTAGAGATTTGCATTAGTTAGCAATCGCTTTCCCTACATAACTCATAGTTCCTGATACTACTTGCCTTTTGTAGAAAATTCTCTGTGTATTCTTCTGTTCTTCCACATTTTGTTAATCCTGCTTCACTTACACAAGAACAAAAACAAACAAACAAACAAAAAGAAAAAAAAAAAGAAAAAAAACCAAATGACCAACCAAACCCCCTGGCTGAGCAAAGCACAAGATAACTATGATCTCTTTCTTCTTGGAAGGGGAGAAAAAATGTTTTTGAGTAATGGAAGAAAGGAAGAAACCCCCAAAGCATCAGAAGTAGCCAAGAACAGCACTATTCTCCAAGAATATAGATCTGAAGGTGTGGAAATCCTTAGGCTAACAAGGATCTAAAATTCAAGACTCCCTTTTCTTTATTGAGTGCACTGGCCATTGGGCTGTTATAAATCCTATGAATGCATTTTAAAAAGAAAGCAGCAATGACTGGATTTTGTGAGGACTTGAACCAGTTAGGAGTCCCAGAAGATATAGCATTATTTCACCTAGATTTTGGATAATGATTGACAGTAGCCAGGAGTTCAGAGCCCAGAAACCTAGTTCAGAGTGTGCTGACATGGAATGAAAGTTCAGGATCCTTAAAGTTAAGCAAGGGGTGCCCAGCAAACTTTGGTGCTTTCAGGATTAGTGGGGCACTAAGCAAAGGCATTTGTGGCCTTTGGACCTACAAGTTCACATAAAAGCTCTTCCGAAGTGCTACAGCCCTTTGCTTTCTGTTCCCCAGTGCTGTTTCTTGGTTCTTCTATACCTGAAACCTGCTTTAGACAGTACTCTGAAGACAGGAGTCCAAAGTACTCCAATCTACAACTATGCTCATGCTGAGTTACTAATGCCTGCCCTCTGCTCACTCCACAGCCATGGCACATTAATCCTAGCTTGGAAGGTTTTCAGATTTCTGTAAGACTATGGCAAAGCAGTTTAAAGAAATGAGACTTGTTCAGAAGCTGTGATCTGATCTGTTTTGGGGAAGCAGTTCCAGTTAGCCACAGGGTAGCTATTATCTTCCACCATTCAAGCAAGAAGAAACAATTAAATAAAAAAACCCAAACAAACACAAAACCCAACAACTGGTGATGCTGGGGAGGGAAATGAAGTACCTGTAGCAGCAATTTAAAGAAAAGCAGCTCAGCAAAGATTAAAAGAGAATTAAAAGCAGCAGGTCCTACCCACTAACCAATTTTATGTCAAAGATTTGTGTGGTACTTGCTGCTGAGATTTGTGGGTTTGAAGGCTAAACTCTGGAAGAAAAATGCTCATCAAGTTGACTGAAGGTATTATTTCACACTTCGGGAATTAAAGATGTGCCCAGCCCCAAGCCCTGCAGCCATGAGTGGCTGACAGTGCTGAGGATGTTCCAGCGTGAACTGCAAGACCATCACCTTTCTCTCTCTGAAATGACCTGAAGGTGTTGCCAGTGACTGTCCTGTGCTACATACTTCAACCAGATGCTAGAACAAAATACGTAGATTAGCTTCCATCTACGTGATTCACTGCAGACTGTTTCATCCTTTTTAATGTTTACAGATAAA
Organism: Nyctibius grandis; assembly: GCF_013368605.1. Classification (NCBI taxonomy): domain Eukaryota; kingdom Metazoa; phylum Chordata; class Aves; order Nyctibiiformes; family Nyctibiidae; genus Nyctibius; species Nyctibius grandis. The sequence continues at coordinate 112,145,662 of NC_090659.1, forward strand.
TAGGATTCACAAAGTACCTCAGCTTTGGCCTATACTGAAATCTGATGAAGCTTTGACATGGACAAAAATGCAGTGCAAAATCAGGCTAATACCTATTGTAAAACCTCCACAAACTTCACTGGGAAAACATCTAGGCCAAACAGGGGTGTCACTGAAAATAAGACCCTATAGACATTAAAACTCACCCGTTCCCCAAACATAAATATAAATAATATAAATATTTATATAAATGATTCATTGTGAGCCTGAGGATGTATCTCAGAAGAAAAATCCATCTCATTTATTGAAAATAAATGATATTGAAATCTATTTGTTAAAACAAATTTTCTTTACAAATCTTTGACAGAGTGAACTGTAGGCCTCTCTCAGTATTGCAGTTCGGAGTGTCTTGCTTCTGAGCTATTGCTGCTGCTATAAAATCCACATGGCTCTATTAAACCCCGTTTTGACCTGACTAGTCACAAGATGGACATCCTCTTCTGGGCTCTGGAGCAGATCAGTATGGTGCTTCATTTGGATGCTCTTTTTCCTCTGTGTCTCATTTGGTATTTACAGTTGCCTTGCTTTTTGCTGGACAGAACTGGATGGAGTTTATTGTTTGATTTCTTAATCGCCCTGACCTTCTGAAATTAATATGATTCTATAGAAAAGATCAGGAACTATGTCTCTCCTTTTTGGGCTGCTACTCATTTATCATCTTTGGTTTAAAGTGCTGTGTTGTTTTCAAATTATGTGTGATGGACACTGCTCAGTCATTGCCATTGGATGCTAATGAAACTAAAAAACAGTTAGGAGTTAAATAGTATTTAATCTAAGCATGAGGGCGATGCAGGGGCTGGGGCTTGCTGGGTGTCATGGCCTGGCAGCCAGGGCCCATCCTGCTGCCCCAGCCAGGAGGGGGCCAGCCGGGGGACATGGCGGCAGCCCCCTGGGGACTAGCATGGGCTGAGGCTGGGCTGGGACATTGGCAGCCGTGGGCAGCCCCGGGCAGGACTGCCTTGCAGCAGAGCCATTGCCCCAGGCACAGGGGCCTCCCTGGGCCAGGGTCTGGCCTGGCCGCAGCCTCCCCACAGCCCTGGGAGCAGCCCCACGGACCCCATGAGATGGGGCCGCCCTTGTTGTGCAGCTGGAGGTGGCCCTCCTGGGGACATGTGTGTGCTCAGGGCCTGGCACCAAATCTGGAGGCAACTGGGTTTTCTCAGATTTTTTTTCCTCCACAGCCATTATTTTTCCTCTCATAAGCAAAGGAGGTTACCTGAATATTTCCTAAATCAGTTTATAGATTTCAAGCGTTTCAGCCTAAGTCCCTGTGATTTTTCATTTTACAGATAATAGGAAACTATGTGTTCCTGAGATTATGTGAATTTGACCTTCATCTGCAGACAGAGTTTAGTTTGCCTCCTCATTTTTTTTCATGTTTGTCCTCCTGTTGGCCACAATCAATAAACAGAGCCGCAGGCTAAAACAAACAAAGTTGACAGCAACATAAAAGAGAAGATGACAAGAATACAGAAAAACACCTTTCTAATTATGTTGCTTTATGGATTCTTTTGTTTAATCTCATGTGGAATTAATTCTTCAAGTAAGTTTACTCAAGGTTATTGAAAATTGATTCCTAAGAATTTAAATTACCTATTATTAAATTTTATTGTAACTAATAAACTAATTTCAATCCAATACTTCCCCATCTGAAGAAAAACTCATAAGTTTATTTTCATAAAATATTGGTGAACATTGCTTATATTCTCCATTGGACTTGTTTCAATCCTTATTTCAGAATTTAGCTGGAAAGGTACCATAAGAGCCTTCTAACTTTTCTATCGTGTTCTCAGTGAGAACTGGCTCCAAATGGATCCCCAAAGAAGTCTTGAATCTCTTGTTTAATAGCATAGAGTTGATGGCTCAGTAAAATCCAGATATCTGTAAAATAATTACATTTCTATTCTGCACTAATGGATTTTTAAACAGCGCACAAATAACATCTCTGTCAAACACGGGCTCAGTTAAAATCACTTAGTGATTTAACAACACACAAACAAAAAATGAAATAGTAATGGTTTATACAAGCTATCATTGCTTAGCTTGCCCGTACACATTTTTGGAGTTGGCACTGACAGTTTATAGACAAGTCTTTCCTAAATTTCCATAATTCCTGATCATCAAGTGGAACATGTCCATAAACAATCATTGCCTCTCCTGAATGAGCTGTTGTCATTAAAAACCCTGGAATGTATAAGCAATAAAATAATGTGATCTCTCAAAAAATTAATGAATTTGGATTCTGATAACTAATATTTGACTGTAAAATTGTATTACATCAGGAGACCACCTGATGTAAAAATCTACCACCAACAAAACCTGATCCATGTATCAGTAGAGGTTCTTATTCCACATGATACTAAGTAGTCCTTGAGGTCCATCATCATTGCTTCTCAGGGAGCCCCAGGACTGAAATGTCTAGAAATCCAAGTGCAATTTCACTAGCTCCTCATAGCACAGCATGGTTTGCTGCCAGCAGAACCGGTTGAGTTTTTTTGAGGAGGTAAGAGGGCTATAACTGACTGTTTTCAAATGCTGCCCAATGCATCTGTATCAGGGCATGTAGGGTCCATTTAAAAAAAAGTGAAAAGTTTTATTCTGCTAAATCCCACTGCGTGATTTTCTTTCTTCAGCAAGATGTGCAGCTGAGTCTGGTCACTCTCAGGGAAATCATGCACTGCTCAGAGGTGCCAGAGTAGCAGTATCTCCCCTAAGTCTTTTACTTGTGCTTGGTTTGGGGAACAAACATAAAGACAGTTTCAAATCCACTCTCTCTAGAACACTCTAGGCACTGTCAGTGCCTGAATTGGAAGTGTCAAATGTGTCTCTCTCCACAGGCACTACTATGTATCTCCAAGGCTTTCAGACATCTGGCTAAATAAGAAGATGAATCACTGTCATCCAGTTAAAAGGTGAAGAACAAAGAGCATGTCAAGGATGGTGTGAGAACCTCTCTAGTGGTTAACTTTGAGATGAAACTGTTATAGGCTCTATAAAGAATTGCTTGTCTACTGGCAAGGTCACTCATTAATTTTTATGAATTGCCACCAGTTCCTTGAATCTCATGAAATATGCAATCAAAGGTGAGCAATAAGCTTTGCTAAATCAGTTTTGCAACCTTTAATAATAATATCCACAGCTTTTATGGGATCAGCTCAGTTTTAATTAAAGATTATTGAAATTGATGCAGAGCAAACTCTGGAGAATGTGAATCATTAAGGCCTTTAAAGGACAAACATTACAGGAAGATTAAAGAGCCAATGGAACACTGGATCTATATCTGGCCACCCTCTGTGCCAGGAAAGATGGTTTATTATTTCTGGATTGCATCAGTGAGAATTCCATGGGCTCAGCCTCTCTAATCAGGAAACTTCAGGAAACTGCTAAACCACTGTGTTTTCTCTTCAGATTATTTTGATCCCGTTTTCCTGTGTTTCTATCATTCTCTCTCTATGATTGCTGCTTATGCAGGCACGTCTGATGTAGCCTTAAATTTGCTAGTGTAATCTCAGCAACATATTGCTCACTATAGGCTGCAATATCTAGCCAGGTAGCTGTTAGAAGTGTGGCAGAGCATTTAGCCTCTGCTGAGCTAATTGTTGCTGCAGCCTTACTGCTACCAACATTACCAAGCTAGCTTGTTTTAACGTAACTCAGGTTTGTCTGCATGAACAGCAGTCAATGTTTTGGCAGAGAGGGTGCAACACAGTTGCCTAAGCATAGGCATCCCTTACTATTTGAGGTGGCCTTGTCCTTGACCTCCAGATGCCAGTCCTGAAGGGCACTAGGCTCTCACAGGTCCTGTGTAATACCAGCGTGCTCTGTAAGGCTGTCTCAGAAAATTGTGGTGTCTCAAACAGCACAGCACTTGTGTTTAGGTAACCGAGTTGAGCTCAGGCTGTTGAGGCAGCCGTTGTTGAGGAACAAACTAGAAACACAACCTTTTTCCTTTAAATTGATCTGCCCATGGAAGCTTCTGTGCCCATATGGAGCTTTCAGTAAAATACTAAGAATGAGTGACATAGGTATGAGGAAGGAGTGCTAATTTATGGTTAGGATAGTGCTGGATCACCTGCCACAGCAGCAATCGTTGGGGGTAAAAAAACAGTCATTTAATGATTACCTAATTTTGTGTGAGCTCAGTTGTCACATTCCTCACACCTAATAGAAGAGAAAATTCTAATTACAATTTTAGCCAGCTAACAGATAAAGTAATACACTTGTTCCTCCAACACTTTTTCCTATCTCACAATTTACGTAATGTAGCGATAATATTCAGCCAAGTTTGAACTTTTCTTTCTAAATTTCTTTTAAAAACTAGTAGTCAGCTAGAAATAAATTCTATGGTTTAGTTTAGGTCTGAAAGTTTATAGGTTTATTTTTTTTCATTGTGAAAAACAATCTGTCAATATCCACATGATCTTTTACTCAATTTCAAAACATGAAGCCACCTCATAGTCTTGTCATTTTTCCTAACAAGAATAAAGACATTTCTCATCAGTTATCGTCACAGTTGGCATAATTAAGACCTACAGTTGTTATGTTAGCCTACATTGGTGTATGAAATAGTAATAGCTCCAAAAGCCTTTCTGCTATGAACCATCTCATTGAAAAGTGAGTTTCTAAAAAAGCAGCCACAATTAAATTTTGTAAATTACTGAGGTAATTTAGCAACCACTAAAACAATTGGATTAAACTATAACTATTAATTTGACAATAAAAAATGTAGCATTTTTTCCATGGGAAATAATTGCTTTTTTCTCACTTATGATTTTTATACTGTGTTGTATTGAAACAACTTCAATGAGAGAGAACACCATAATTTTAGAAAACTTCCTGAGAAGAGTCCAAAACCCAAATCTTTATTTCGTGTAGCCTTTCAGAAGATTCTTACTGGTATTTGAAGATGCCTGATAAAATTACATGAGAAAGATATGCAATACACATTTCATGATCTCAAGGGCTTTACAAAAAATAGTATTTTGCAATTTCCCACATGAATTGTTTATATGAAAACTTCAACATAATTTCCCATTTATTTAGGGAGAACCTTGATTGCAAATATACAGATTTGGAGTGCTGGTACACTACAAATCAGTGAGTGGCTGGGAGAGAACAGGAGTCACAAGTTTCATCTCTCATTTCCCATCTTCCCCCTTCTCCTGTGTTGACTCTGACATGTGCCATTTTACACGTATACTTGGTAACAACAGCAACATAAAGCTGTGTAATTTCTAGCAGGGAAAGCTGTAAGCTGAGAGGATCAGCGACTTGCATCCTGAGCATATCAGAAGAGGGTCACACGAGGACGCAAATGCAACCTCCGTGAGAGTCTGACTGCCAGAATTCCTGACCTTAATTTAGCCCGTGAGGATATGCTGAGCAGCCTTGTGGCAGGAATGGCTTTTATTTTTTCAGGTTGAGTTTTATTTGTACTGCCATCACAGTCTTATTGTTGCAGAACTACAAGCCCTTTGGCTTTACTAAAGCAGGACTGGAGAAAGCACTCAGATAACAAGCCTCCCATATAATTATTGCCAGGCACCTGGAAGTGGAAAGGGTGGATTGTGGATTCTTCCCTTCATTTAGAGATTAGCTTAATCTACCTTAATACTTGTGAGCAGTAGCTAACATTGAAGAGTTTTTAATAAGGGACTTAAATGTGTTAAAGTTAGCTTTAAAATAAAAATAGAGCAATCAGATGATGTCAGCTATTGACTTCCTTTTCTAGTCATGTAGTGATGCTGATGCTTTATGTGACAGTTAATTATTGTCTTGCTCTAGTAATTGCTCATCATCATATGACAGACATTTTCTGTATTTATACAAAGTTAGTGGTGGTTCTGTTGAGATATTTACTTTTTTTGCAAAGATACCAGTAAAGCTAAACCATATAACATGATCTTGTTATTCAGCCCAGTATTATCTAGCTATGCAAAGGAAAACAGGCTTCCTACTGACTCTATACCTAAAAGGCTCTTAAGCACCAAATTTAGTGGAATTATTGCATGATGTTTTGCTACCAGAAACTTCAGCAGGGGTGAAAAATGAGAGTGACTGTGTTTGGAGTAGTGCTTCTCTTTACTTTTTAAGTAACTGCTAACATTATGGCTGAGAGCAAAAGTGGTCTGGAGATGATGAATGATCCAAAACCTACATTTCTCCTCTGCCACAGACTTACCTTAAGGAAGTCATTTTAGCTTAAGGAGCAATTTGACAGCCTGCAGCTGCCAGAAGGAGCAGTCCTACTACTTTCCGCTCCGTTGGCCATGCAGCTGTTTCTTGGCACTGGCACTTTTCAGATCCTGTGATGAGCTGATTCAGCTCCTTAAACTGGCAGAAAATAATTAAGCTGTTTCTTCTGGGTTAGTTCTTTGCCGATTTAGTGAGCTGAATCAGTCATCCAGATAGTGGCCAGAGTGGTTTCAAGGGAGGGGCTGGGATGTGAAGTCAGGAGAGCTGAACTGGAAAGGGAGGAGAAAGAAGGGGAAGGGGAGGAAGGCTTTACCTTTTGGTAATAGCTGTTAGATCTGCTCAACCCTCTTGTGATACTTCAAACTCAGCACAGTGTCTCTGAGACCATTCCCTTTCCATAATGTGTGAAGAATAAGACTTCCATTCGTCATCCATTTAAGATGGAAGCTGAGACAGCTTAATATGCTTAAGTGCTAGGTAAGAAAATTCATGAAGGGAAGAGAGGGAGAGTTGCTGTGAGGGAGTGTTGGAGTCCATTCTGCAGGAGCTGACATAGCTGAAAGCTGTTCAACTCCTTCTGTAATGAAAGTGAGACAGGAGCAGCCCTGAAGGTAGTGTGTGAACAAGAGAGTTAAAGTTAGGGTGGCTTAAAGAAAGCTACAGGGACAGCCTCAAAAGAAACACCTGAGGCTGATGTTGAGTTATTTTGTATACAGGATGAAAGCCAAGCTATAGCAAGTGAGTATGTGAGCAGATATAAGGCACATAAGCCAAAGGCATGTGCCTGTTGAGTGAGAGACAGAATTGGGATGGAACATGTTTAGACTTTTTTCTTTTCTCATTGGTGTGTTATTCTTGACTTCAAAATTGGTCTCCGTCTTCAGATAATGAACTAAATTGCATTTAATTGTAAAGTCTTTCAAGGAGGGGATACGGAGTACTACAAATTTTATCCTTGTAATTTTTATACCTGTGAATGCAGTGGGCTTTCTAGTATTTGTAAGTACTAGTTGAATGAGGATTTTTAGGATCAGGTCGAATAGCCGTATAGTATCAATTCTGCTATATCAGCTTGTTGAAAACATTTGGGCTTTTCCCCATTTATTTTGAAAATTCATTATTTACATTTAAAGCAAGAGCCAATATTATAGAATACATAAAGGCCAGAGCGACAGTTCTGAAACTCCCCTGAACTTACTGAAACGAAATAGTCCTTTTTGTATTCTGCATGTCTCACTAAGTAACACAGTTAATGTATTCTGCAAAATGTTCTGTATGCAAATAGCACCTAAATCTCTTCTCAGACAATAACAGGTATGTAAACCCATATTTTCAATCAAACATCTCACTTCCATATACAGTTTGGAAAATCAAGAGAGTATGAGAAAAAGAAAAGAGAATATCCTAGACACCTGGAATTTAAATGGAAGGAATTTTAACCAAATAAGTCACTTAACTGCCAAAGGCTTTTGCCTGTAATGGGAAAATGAGTTAGGTGTGACTGTTCGCTCAACTCCTGCTCAGATTTTGGCTAACACAGCTCATGCTCAGGCCTGATGTATGCTGGGAGCATGCCATTAGGTCAAAGCAAGGACAACATCTTGGCAGGGCACGATGGCCAGAAAGGGCTAAAGGTCATTATGCAGCCGCTATCACCTGCAGCTTGCTGTCTTCTGCAAGATCAAACTTCCAAGCTGGAAGGTATAAATACGTCAGCTTACCCAAAAAGTTTTCGAAGCAGATCCAACAGCAGCTGGACTGCTGAGGCTTTTGTGCTTGCTGGTGTGATACAGGGGATGACTGTCATTTTCCTAGAAAACTAGGTAGAGAGACACAGGAGAGGATTCTGTAGTCCATGCAGACCTCAATACTCTTATTTCTTTCAGAGTTGCTCAAAAAGAGAATGCACGATTAGATTAGGTTATGGAAAGAGACATGTTAAGAAATCTTATTTTTAGGAGATGGAAACTGAGTGTTAAGCTCTGTTTAACAATTTGGTGTAGTAAATGCAGATCTCTCATTTCAGAGCATATTCTTTCTCCCTAACCATGTTTAAAATCAGTTTTCAGCTGAAGTTATCCCCTTTCTGCTGCCTCTCCCCTGTTTCCAATTTTGCAGAGCTGGTTGGCATTCCCAGTCCCTGGGACAAGAGGCTGAAGCCTTCCCTAGCCCAGTTGTGCACCTAACTGCACATAGAGCTGTAGAGAAGACTTCAGTGTCTCAGGTGTGCGTCCTTAAAGGAGATTTTAAGAGATGCTAACAGTGCTGTGAAGAAGTTACTGCAATCTCAAGTAATGTGCAATTTCTTTTCTTCTGTAAAATGGCTAAGTTTAGCACCAGGCAAAAAGGAGTATTGAAATGCTGACAGTGAAATTTATTTTGCATTGACAGAAAAATCATAAACTATTGCTAGAAATGTTATTTGCTGATTATACTTCAGTATCTCCAAGCAAACACTTGAAAAATTCAGCTTTTAATCAGCCAAAAGTAAATTATCATAAATAATAGTTAACAGTAAATAAACATAATGATAAAATGGATCATTTAAAACCATTTATGCATGGAAGGTAAACAAATAAAGAAGCAGTCGTATCTTATATCATTTGCTTTCAGATTTCAGAACATCTGGAATTGCTCAGTGCTTTCTCATATAATATAAGTCATATTTTTGGAGAAAGAGAAGGAGGGATCATGACAGTCTCAGAAAATGAGATTCTCAAGGGGGAATCAAGCTTTCTTCTGCTTCTCAGATAGCAGCAGGCATAGCATTGGTGCTAACAAATACAGCTAAAGATCTTAGTCCTTTGAAGTGACCACAAGCTGTTTTTGCAATGCTGTTTTGTTTACAATCTGCTTACATGGTCTGAGAGCAAAAACATGAAGAATGATCTGTAAATTTTCATCCCGGTGTAATCTGATCCAACCTTGGTGCAAGGCACTTCTTGACTACAGTCTATACAATTGTTGTACCAAGTTGTATAGTTACTACACAACCACTGTAGAAAAGGTATCAAAATCAAGGCACAGACACTCATGCAAAAGTCATTACCAGGTAACTAACATAATCAACCAATTTTTGATTGATTACTTCCAAGAAAACCCTAAGATGCTTTCAGTACTTTATAATTTTCTACTAATAGACTTCTATTTATTCATAAAATAAACTTCAAAGTTTTGGAATTAGTCAAATAAAAAAAAGAATGTTCTAAAAATGCAGTCTGCTTTTCTGTAATTATTAAGACAGCTGGCAGGGGGGTTTGGAACTAGATGATATTTAAGGTCCCTTCCAACCTAAACCATTCTATGATTCTATGATTTTCATCAGCTGAAATCAGCACGTAACAACATAGTTTTCTGAAATGCCATGTTGGGGGTCAATAACCCAATGGATGTTCTACATACATGATGTGATTTTCCTTTGCTTTTCACTGAAACAACACAAAATTCAAACCTTGGGGTCCTGAGGAGCGACTAAGGTCACTGCAAATTACCTTTTTACCTTCTTATTTCAGTCTTGTGGCAGAAACAAGTGAAGTCTTGAATTCAAACAGGCTTAAGTGGCTGTCTAAATTATGTGACTTACCTCTAGCTTCCGACAGTCAGCAATGCCTAGACCAGGACTTGTGGCAGGGTCCTTATAAACCAGTACAATAAATTGCAGGGAGGGAAGACATGAGGAAAAGTTTCCCCTAGCTGAATCTGATACAATTAGAGTATATAAGAAAAAATTTACAAAATTACTTGTAATTGCTATTTTTCCAGAGTGGGTTTTTTTCCAGTAGGAGGTTGAGATGGGCGACACACAAACATTTAAATATCCCGGATTACTATTAAATGGGCATACAATGTGTGCTCCAAATAACCTCTTTTACCCCCTACTTGTTTTATAGCCATGCCAGGAGCTCTCTACCCTAGAGGACTTCCTCAGTGGGCAGTTTAGCTTGCCCTGCCTGTTGTAAGGGTTCCCAGATGGAGATCCCAGGTAGTGTCCACGAGACTTCCAGGGCTGGCTAGGGGAGAACAATGTGAGGCCACCTCTCCTCAGCTTCCTCCTCTCTCCCTGCTCCTGGAAAGGGCAAGTTCAAATAAAAAACAACTTTGGGGGTTCTGTCTCTCATCTTGCATTAAAGTTGTTCCCAAAACGCAAGCTTTGTGGCAGGTGATCCGAGGAAGTCTTGAGAGCACTTGCACTCACATCTCTGTACTCCCATGAACTCTCTGCTGTTTAAAAGATACCGGGATGAAGGTGGTGTCCAACCCTCTGGAGTACTGGCCTACTCACCCTGCACCCCACAAAGCACTAGATTCCTGCAGGAGGCCAATGCAACCAAAGTGGCTTTTGGAGAGCACAAGCACTTTTGCCTAAAAAAATAACACACAAGGGAGATTGAAGTCAGAGAGCATGGACAGTCCAAGAGCTGTTATCCTAGAGACAACAGCTTTGATCCTTGCAGCATTTTTGATGATGCTTCCATAAACTTCTCTAGCAGCTTCCCCAAGCAGATTGGGATATTTCAGACAATTCTGTAAATATTTGGTATATTTGCTGTTAATCTTTTATTTCTGGTGACTCTTCTCTGTGCCAGCTGCTGCAATTCGAAACATAATTGCTAGCGAAGTGGTGAAAAAAGGTTAGAGAATGCCCAGGTGCAAGCTGTTCAGGACTGGGAGGCTGTTTTCCAAGCCAATTTCAGACCAGATGATGCTTGTAGACAGCTCTGAAGCAAGAGTGAAATGGAATAACCAAAGGAGGGGGGAAACTGCACCAATAAAAGCTGAAGGGGGCCAATATTATAGGACTTTTGTAAGCTATATGAGAATTTATCCATCTTTCTTTACTGTGTACCTAGTAACAGTGATGGCTGGGAAACTACAATGTTGAACCCAGTATCAACTGGTTCAACAGTATCAACAGTATCAAATACCCAGTTCAGTATTTGAACAAACAGCTGACAGCGGCGGCAGCAGCGAAAAGCGGCGGCAGCAGCGAAAAGCGGCGGCAGAGACTTGAGGTTAGTGCGGGGGCGAGGGTGACATCGGGCTTAACCGGGCGGTTTTTCGTACTCTGGGCCCCCCCTGAGTCCCCCGCGAGCATCAGCCCCGAGCTGCTTCCCTCTGACCCCGGACCCGGACCCGGAGGTTCCCGGCAACGAATCAGGAGAGGAGGGGGTGTAGCCGGAGGCACCACCCCCTGTTACCGTTGATAAAGAGCCTCCCAGAGGGCAGGGACTAGTCCCTGGCCAGAGGGGAGAGACTCAGCAGTGCCTGGGTGAGTCAGCAGTGACTGGGTGTGTCCCAGGGCAGGAGAGGCTGCAGTTGTTTGCAACTCGTTGGGGAGGGCGCTGACTCCCTCCCAGTGCACAAGGCGAGGAAGGTGCCAAGGAGCTGTGAACCAGGGGTGGCACCAACAGGTATTTCCCAGTTCAGTGGAAGAAAAATGGTATCTACCCGGTGGAAGAAGACCAAAATGGATGTGGGAACCCAGACAGAGCTCCCACGGAAGGAGGCGATGGTGCAGGTTGCGGGCTGCAGGGAATGCTACAGCGTCTCTGTGGTGTCAGGGGGCTGTGTGCGCTGTGAGCAGGTAGATGATCTGCTTGGCCGAGCGGCACAGCTGCAAAACCAGGTTGAAAGGCTTCAAGCCGAAGTAGAAAGGCTTAGGAGCATTCGGGAGGCTGAAATGGAGATAGACTGGTGGAGCCAGGCTCTGCCCTCCCTGCAACAAAAATGGGAGCACCTGCCGGAGAGCTCCCAGGATCGAGGGACCCCTGTACTCTGCCCCTCTCAGGTGCAAAACAATAACCTAGAGGAGAGGAGTGAGTGGAGGCAAGTCTATGGCCGTGGCAAAAGGCGAGTGCCCTCCTTGCCTACCTTGCCTCCACAGGTGCCTCTGAGCAATAGATATGAAGCCCTAGTGGAATACAGCCGGTCCAATGGGGATGTGGTGGAGAGGCAACCTATATCAGAGGTCCCACCACAGTCAGAAAAACCTGACAGGCGTATAGCTACCTCCTCCACAAGGAAGAAGAGAAGAGTTTTAGTGGTTGGAGACTCCTTCCTAAAGGGATCTGAGGGGCCAATATGCAGAGCTGACCCCCATCACAGGGAGGTCTGCAGCCTGCCTGGAGCCCGAATCAGGGATATCACCAGGCAACTCCCCAACCTGGTGAAGGCCACAGACTACTACCCCCTGCTGATCTTCCAGACAGGTGGGGAAGAAGCTGCATCCCATAGTCTGAGGGGGATGAAGAAAGACTACAAGGCCCTAGGACGGTTGGTGAAACAGTCTGGGGCACAAGTTGTTTTCTCCTCCCTCCCTCCATTTTCAGGTGATGACGTGGGATGGAATAGTAGGATTCTCTCTATTAATGCCTGGCTACGAGACTGGTGCTACAGGCAGGGCTTTGGGTTCTTTGATAATGGCTGGTTTTATAAGACAACAGGCGTGACAGTGATACATGGGAAAGGTTTATGTCGTAGGGGCAAAAGGGTTCTGGGACAGGAATTAGCAGGGCTCATTCGGAGAGCTTTAAACTAGATTCGAAGGGGGATGGGGTGGTAGCTGGGCTTGCACCACTGGGGCAATGCTCTAGTGTTGAGGTAGACCAGGAGGCCCCCCATCCCCCTGGGGTGAAATCAGGGGGTGAATCTGGGATGAAATCGGTGTGCCCAGCTCGCTCCCTGAAATGCCTGTACACCAATGCACGCAGCATGGGGAATAAGCAGGAGGAGTTAGAAATCCGTGTTCGGTCGGGGGGCTATGATCTAGTGGCAATTACAGAGACTTGGTGGGACGCCTCGCATGACTGGAATGTGGTCATGGATGGCTATGTCCTGTTCAGGAAAGACAGGCCGCTAAGGAGAGGTGGTGGAGTTGCTCTTTATGTGAGTGAGCAGCTAGAATGTATTGAGTTCTGTCCAGAGGCGGATCAGGAGCGAGTTGAGAGTTTGTGGGTGCGAATTAAGGGGCAGGCTGGCAGGGGTGATACTGTTGTGGGTGTCTATTACAGGCCACCTGATCAGGATGAGGAGGGTGATGAGGCCTTCTCCAGGCAGCTGAGAGCAGTCTCGCAATTACAGGGCCTGGTTGTTGTGGGGGATTTCAACTACCCTGATATTTGCTGGGAGGCCTACTCAGCCAGCCATCCTCAGTCCAGGAGGTTCCTCCAGTGCATTGATGATAACTTTCTGGTGCAAATGGTGGATGAGCCAACTAGGAGAGGAGCGCTGCTGGATCTGATCCTCACTAACAAGGAGGGTCTGGTTGAAGAGGTGAAGGTTGAGGGCAGCCTTGGTTGTAGCGACCATGAGATGGTAGAGTTCAGGATCTCATGTGGCAGGAATAGAATAGCTAGCAGAATCACAACCCTGAACTTCAGGAGGGCCAACTTTGGCCTTTTCAAGCAATTGCTAGGGGAAATCCCATGGGACAGGGTACTAGAAGGTAAGGGGGCCCAAGATAGTTGGTTAGCGTTCAAGGACTGCTTCTTCCGAGCTCAAGATCAGAGCATCCCAACAGGTAGGAAGTCAAGGAAGGGTACCAGGAGACCTGCATGGTTGAACAGGGAACTGCTGGGCAAACTCAAGTGGAAGAAGAAGGTGTACAGATCGTGGAAGGAGGGGCTGGCCACTTGGGAGGAATATAAGTCTGTTGTCAGAGGATGTAGGGAGGCAACTAGGAAAGCTAAGGCCTCCTTGGAATTAAACCTTGCAAGAGAGGTCAAGGACAACAGAAAGGGCTTCTTCAAATACATTGCAGGTAAAGCCAACACTAGAGGCAATGTGGGCCCACTGATGAATGAGGTGGGGGTCCTGGAGGCAGAGGATAAAAAGAAGGCGGAGTTACTGAATGCCTTCTTTGCCTCTGTCTATACTGTTGGAGGCTGTCCTGAGGAGCCCTGGACCCCTGCGGCCTCAGAAGAAGTCAGGATAGAGGAGGAATCTGTCTTGGTTGATGAGGGCTGGGTCAGGGACCAATTAAGCAACCTGGACGTCCATAAATCCATGGGCCCTGATGGGATGCACCCGCGGGTGCTGAGGGAGCTGGCGGAAGTCATTGCTAGGCCACTCTCCATCATCTTTGCTAAGTCATGGGCAACAGGAGAGGTGCCTGAGGACTGGAGGAAAGCGAATGTCACTCCAGTCTTCAAAAAGGGCAGGAAGGAGGACCCGGGTAACTATAGACCGGTCAGCCTCACCTCCATCCCTGGAAAGGTGATGGAGCAACTTGTTCTTGGTGCTGTCTCTAGGCACATCAAGGATAGGGGGATCATTAGGGGCACTCAGCATGGCTTCACCAATGGGAAGTCTTGCTCAACCAACTTGATAGCCTTTTATGAGGATGTTACCCGGTGGATAGATGATGGTAAAGCTGTGGATGTGGTCTATCTTGATTTCAGTAAAGCGTTTGACACGGTCTCCCACAGCATCCTCGCAGCTAAACTGAGGAAGTGTGGTCTGGATGATCGGGTAGTGTGGTGGATTGTAAACTGGCTGAAGGAAAGAAGCCAGAGAGTAGTGGTCAATGGGACAGAGTCCAGTTGGAGGCCTGTGTCTAGCGGAGTTCCGCAAGGGTCGGTTCTGGGACCAGTTCTATTCAATATATTCATTAATGACTTGGATGAGGGATTAGAGTGCGCTGTCAGCAAGTTCGCTGATGACACAAAACTGGGAGGAGTGGCTGACACACCGGAAGGCTGCGCAGCCATTCAGAGGGACCTGGACAGGCTGGAGAGTTGGGTGGGGAGAAATTTAATGAAATATAACAAGGGCAAGTGTAGAGTCCTGCATCTGGGCAAGAACAACCCCATGTATCAGTACAAATTGGGGGCAGACCTGTTGGATACCAGCGCAGGGGAAAGGGACCTGGGGGTCCTAGTGGACAACAGGATGACCATGAGCCAGCAGTGTGCCCTTGTGGCCAAGAAGGCCAATGGCATCCTGGGGTGGATTAGAAGGGGTGTGGTCAGCAGGTCGAGAGAGGTTCTCCTCCCCCTCTACTCTGCCCTGGTGAGGCCGCATCTGGAGTATTGTGTCCAGTTCTGGGCCCCTCAGTTCAAGAAGGACAGGGAACTGCTAGAGAGAGTCCAGCGCAGAGCCACGAAGATGAGTAAGGGAGTGGAACATCTCCCTTATGAGGAGAGGCTGAGGGAGCTGGGTCTCTTTAGCTTAGAGAAGAGGAGACTGAGGGGTGACCTCATGAATGTTTATAAATATGTAAAGGGCAAGTGTCATGAGGATGGAGCCAGGCTCTTCTCAGTGACATCCCTTGACAGGACAAGGGGCAATGGGTGCAAGCTGGAGCACAGGAGGTTCCACTTAAATTTGAGGAAAAACTTCTTTACTGTAAGGGTGACTGAACACTGGAACAGGCTGCCCAGAGAGGTTGTGGAGTCTCCTTCTCTGGAGACATTCAAAACCCGCCTGGACGCGTTCCTGTGTGATATGGTCTAGGCAATCCTGCCCTGGCAGGGGGATTGGACTAGATGATCTTTCGAGGTCCCTTCCAATCCCTAACGTTCTGTGATTCTGTGTGATCAGAATTTTTTCTGGTCTTTGGAAACCAAAACCATATGCTGAAAGAAGTAATGGGGTGAGAATTAATCATCCACCACTGCAGTAAGGAGGAAAAATTCAGCTCCTATTTGACATCTCTGCATATGAAATGGGCTATAATTGCAGTGACTAATATTTCTAGCACAGTTATGTTGGATCCATGGTTTTTGAAGTGTTACTTCAAGGACTTCTAGTGTTGACAAGTAAATCTCATTTTGGACAATATACAGGTACCCATGCTGGATGTTGGTATGAAGGGTGGTCTTAATATTCCTAAAGCTTTGTTTGTGCCCCTAATTTGTTTCCTATACTATTTCCTGATACGGTTTGGAATAAAATTACAGGAAAACCTGGTCATCACACAGTAATACTTTTAATGAAAAATCATTGCTGACTAAACAAGCATGTATGTTTGAAGTTAGAGAGTTTCCAGGGAGGACTGTTGTTCAAGCTGACTTGAAGAGTAAGTTTGAAGATGAATGTATTTAATCATGAAAGCCACGGTTCATTATACTGTGTACAACCCTTCTGTCAGCACCTGACTGGAAGGAAAATGGGACAGGTTTAGATTTAAAGGGGTTACTGTTAACATGCTGATTTGCGCCTCCTGGCAAAAGGGGAAAAAGGAAAATTAAATAAATTTTGATACTAAATGAGCTAGTTTTCCTTGCTTACAAGTCCTAAAAATTGGCTTAACAAATATTTTTATTAAAGGAAAAAAGAGAAGTCTGAAGAGGTGGACAAATGAAGTAACTCTGAGCTCATAGCTGATCTTGTAGCATAACTTGTGCTGCTGCTTGTTGCTGGTGTCACTCCCCTGCTCTGCACTGCCTCTTCCTCCTTGCTATCATGACCATCCTTGTTCATCACAGCTGTGCTGCTAACAGGCCTGCTCCTTAGCACCACCACCAAAACACAGCTCTCCACTGCAAGAATTTTGAATTCCTTCTGTTTCTCTTCTGAAAGGCCTCCTTACTTTGCCCTGCAGTGACTGTTGCTGACGTTGTTGTCTAGTGTTGTTGCCCTAATGCAATGCTCAGCAAGAGAGCATTACGCTGAGCTCTTACACTGCTGTAACTGGCGTTGCTTTGCAGTCCAGCTGGGCTGCCTTTGTAACAAGCACAGCATGTGCAAAATTCATGGGCTTTAGGTCTGTCCATTCATGTCTTGCATTTCTCTTCCCTTTGATCCATCAAATGATAGCAACAGAGTTCTCCGCTTCCTGAGGGCTCCTCTGCCATCTGCATTCATCGTTGGGGAGGGAGATGTGGGGTCTTGCCATTGCTTTGGGTCCCAGCCATCAGGCTTCTGTATGTACCAGTCCTGAAGGAACTGGACTGATGGACTTCCTGGCCTGCTGCAATTTCCCTCGTTCATAAATCTTCTCCGCCATAACTAGACAGATGATAGTTGGGTCCATCAACAACTGCAAACAAGTGTCAACCAACACATGCCTGTAGTGAAAACCAGGTGTAGCTACACAGACGTTCCTGTAACTGGCAAAAGGAGAAGAGCAAAGACTTCCATTAAAGATGTGCTTTCTTTTCCTCAGAAACATTGCCCTGTTGTTTTGAGTATTTTAGAAAGTCTTAAGATGGCCATATTGGCCTAGATCTTTATCAGTCACAGGGGTAGAGCAGAGGGTGTTTATGGACCAAGAGAAAGTACCCAGGATATAAAAGAAAAAAGCCAGCAAGAAAAGAGCATTTGATGCTTAGAGAATTTTTTTATACAAAGTTTCTAAGATTGTCAATAATTTTTGAAAATCAGTAGCAAACTATTTCATGTTTGTCTATGAATTATGTGAGTGCATTAAAGGAAAAACAGCCTCTTACACAGTAGATATTCATGCTCCATCTATCTGTAACCTCCAGGAAAATAAGTCCCCTGTGACTGTTTACAAATACCTCCAAGGGACATGCTGCAAGGTGAGAGTAAGGTGAACAGATATATAAAACCAGATGAGAATAAGCTGGAGATGACTAGGTTTTGGCTAAAAATCCAAAGGCTTTTCCTAAACATGGCAACTGGAGTAGCTCTGGAGCAGTGAGGAGAGGAATAAAAAATGAACCTACTTTTAGGTGAAATTCAATAATAACTTTATGATGGGGATTGTATGATATGGTGCATTCAGTGGCCTAAGTGTAATGATTCGGGAGGTCTTCTTCAAGCCTACTTCAAATGATTTGAAGTAAAGGTATTCTCTGAAAAGTGTTTATTGACCAACTCCATAGTGTGCCATATATAATTTTCATTGATGGTGAGGAATATGTGATTTCTGTAGCATCTGTATCCAGTTATTTGTACAGCAGTTGGTTAAAAAATTATTTTAAAGAAAATATTCTGTTCCAAATTAGCCATATGTATTTCATTTTTTGCAGGGATAAGATACCTTTTGCTTCTTATGTTGTTTTGAGGGGGGGAAAAAAAAGAAGAGGAAGATACATTCATTATAGCAGCCCTTGTCCTTGAATCACTAAAAGTATTTAGTACTGAATATTACTAAGAATGGAGCTAAGTCATCAGCTATACACATGTACATAGAAAAGTCGTGAAGTGGGCTTGCTTATATGTATATTTAGGTGTGTATATGGTTCGTCTCAAGGCAGAAAGGCATGCTTCAAACTCTGCTGTTGTGGACTGAAATCAAACTTTAATGCAGAATAGGAGCGTGGTTGATTTTTTTTCTACATTCAAATAAATTGTTCCTTGAATGGTCCATAAATCATGTACAATAAATGCAAAGCAGTGCTTCCTGCAGATGTCTGAAGCTCTAAGATGCTGCTCTGACATAGGAAGCAGAGTAATTTTTCTTATGAAAAGACCGGAGGCCTTTTAATCTTTCAAATGGACACCAACCCTACAGAAGCTGTTAGCATGTCATGTATCTCAGCTGGAAACAGAGTCCATGTTTGGACAAGCAAAACCTGAATTCCTATAGTAAAGATAAAAGGGAAAAATAAGGGTTGGGTAATGTATGTATAGCATGGCCTCATTTCTTGCTAAGAAACTATTGGAAAATACTGCAGCTGCACAACTTTGTGATTATCGAGTTAATTGGGGAAGCTTCTTGTTCTATGCAGTTTGCCCCCAGAAGCAAACAGGAAACACATAAACTGTTAGAAAGTAATATGGGGAGGTTATAAGGGAATTGCTGCACTTTCTGAAGCTGAGAATTGAAGGATGCAGATACCTTGGACCTGTCTGGAAGCCTAAACAGCCATCATCTTTCCAAGAGATGCCAGTGGAAGAAGAGCCGGTGATGGTTGTACCATCAGATTTTCAACAGAAGGCTTTTATAAATTGTTTTTATTTTTTTTTTCCAAATTCTGACAGTGTAAGTGATATTAAAATATTTAAACACATGTATTGTTTTAATAGGACTAGGATGTCCTCATTTCTATTCTGGCTGCTGAAATGTTTACGCTATGATTAAAGGATGATGATTTATGCCATATTGGGAAAATATTTGGACTGCTTCGTTCAGACACTGTGGCTGATACTTTGCACACTAGTAAAACTGTTAATACTGTGCAAACTGCTGATTTAAGACAACTCATGACAGTCAAAGAACGGACAAGCAGACAAAAAATAGTCAAAAGACAGAAAAATCTTTTTAGGGCATAAGGCTTGCTCACAAGAAAAGAAACACAGGAAGAGCTGCAATCAAAGTAAATGAAATACAAATTCTTAATTTCAGTCAGAGAAAAATAAGGTATTATTTCTCTAAGTGTTTGTATTTTGATTTTACTTCAGGTATAACTTTTTACGGTGGGGCTAACTGAACCAGAAAAAGTCCACTAAGCTGAACTAAGAGACCACTGTCTGAAGTAAGGAGGTGCTTAACTACTGTTCCATAAGGCATTATTGATTCAGTGAAGTGTTAGATGGACTCAAGTTCATGTCCATCTAGAGAGGTGGATACTACCAGAGCCTAGAACATCATCTTCACGACACTCATTTTTTTAAAACTACTTGCTGATTTTTCTGGTTCGTTTTGGATTAAACTCTACAAAAATGTGAAATGTTCTGTAAATAACAGAGGAAAAAGGAAAGGAACTGATATTGCTGATGGTGAATTGCTTCATTAACACTAATATGGTTATCTTAGATCTGCATCACCCACCCTAGGCTGAGTAAAATATCCAAAGGAGATGAAAAATGTGATTTTTAATCTCAGTTGCTATCTTGTGTAATAAATACAAGAAACATAGCTTAATGAGACTTCACCGTGGATTGTCCTTTGTGCAAATTATTGCCTCCTGTACTCACTGCACAAACTGGCAACATGATGCCTTAACATAGAGATGCTTTTTGCAAACAGATGGCTGTCTGGGGACCATGGCTTGCATACTAAATGGGAGATGCAAGGGAATGACACATCATCTACTACATCCTCGTCAGGGGATCAAAATTAGGAGTTTGATGTATAGTCACGGGAGAGTGGCAAACACCTTTGTGGAGGCTAATCAGAACACCATTGTTAAATGGTTAGATAGTTTAACTCTGCTATTAACTGAGACATAATCACTGGTAGGTAAAGTTCAGCTCTTATAACTGTACCAGCTCTAAAGAAATGTAAATAGGATGATACCTGTGCTTCATTTCACAGGGTGTGCGACCCTGCCACGATAAAGCTTTTAAGCAGTGCTGTCTGTGGAATCAACAGCCTGGAAATTTTTTGCAACATAATACCTTGAGACATGTTCAGGATAAATTATTTTAGATGGAAATGAGTCATGCTCCTGCAGTGAAATGCTTGTCTAAAATTGCTCAATAAGAAATAACAGGGAGTCAGTTTTATGGTGATGAAAACAACACCCTGAGAGAAAGACTGTGAGGGTAAAAGCTCTGCTAGCTTTGACGTTTGTGAAATGTGGAGGTTTACTCACACATCACTGAATCTGCAAACAGTGGGTTGCAGCATGAAAGCAAGAAGTCTGAGGGTAGCTATGCTTCTGGTGGTGGACTTTTAACAATCATTTTTAACAGTTCTCAGTCATCAGGACAGTGTAGTGGTTAAATAGTTAGATTTGGTAGATAGGGGTGGTAGCTGGGCTTGCACCACTGGGGCAATGCTCTAGTGTTGAGGTAGACCAGGAGGCCCCCCATCCCCCTGGGGTGAAATCAGGGGGTGAATCTGGGATGAAATCGGTGTGCCCAGCTCGCTCCCTGAAATGCCTGTACACCAATGCACGCAGCATGGGGAATAAGCAGGAGGAGTTAGAAATCCGTGTTCGGTCGGGGGGCTATGATCTAGTGGCAATTACAGAGACTTGGTGGGACGCCTCGCATGACTGGAATGTGGTCATGGATGGCTATGTCCTGTTCAGGAAAGACAGGCCGCTAAGGAGAGGTGGTGGAGTTGCTCTTTATGTGAGTGAGCAGCTAGAATGTATTGAGTTCTGTCCAGAGGCGGATCAGGAGCGAGTTGAGAGTTTGTGGGTGCGAATTAAGGGGCAGGCTGGCAGGGGTGATACTGTTGTGGGTGTCTATTACAGGCCACCTGATCAGGATGAGGAGGGTGATGAGGCCTTCTCCAGGCAGCTGAGAGCAGTCTCGCAATTACAGGGCCTGGTTGTTGTGGGGGATTTCAACTACCCTGATATTTGCTGGGAGGCCTACTCAGCCAGCCATCCTCAGTCCAGGAGGTTCCTCCAGTGCATTGATGATAACTTTCTGGTGCAAATGGTGGATGAGCCAACTAGGAGAGGAGCGCTGCTGGATCTGATCCTCACTAACAAGGAGGGTCTGGTTGAAGAGGTGAAGGTTGAGGGCAGCCTTGGTTGTAGCGACCATGAGATGGTAGAGTTCAGGATCTCATGTGGCAGGAATAGAATAGCTAGCAGAATCACAACCCTGAACTTCAGGAGGGCCAACTTTGGCCTTTTCAAGCAATTGCTAGGGGAAATCCCATGGGACAGGGTACTAGAAGGTAAGGGGGCCCAAGATAGTTGGTTAGCATTCAAGGACTGCTTCTTCCGAGCTCAAGATCAGAGCATCCCAACAGGTAGGAAGTCAAGGAAGGGTACCAGGAGACCTGCATGGTTGAACAGGGAACTGCTGGGCAAACTCAAGTGGAAGAAGAAGGTGTACAGATCGTGGAAGGAGGGGCTGGCCACTTGGGAGGAATATAAGTCTGTTGTCAGAGGATGTAGGGAGGCAACTAGGAAAGCTAAGGCCTCCTTGGAATTAAACCTTGCAAGAGAGGTCAAGGACAACAGAAAGGGCTTCTTCAAATACATTGCAGGTAAAGCCAACACTAGAGGCAATGTGGGCCCACTGATGAATGAGGTGGGGGTCCTGGAGACAGAGGATAAAAAGAAGGCGGAGTTACTGAATGCCTTCTTTGCCTCTGTCTATACTGTTGGAGGCTGTCCTGAGGAGCCCTGGACCCCTGCGTCCCCAGAAGAAGTCAGGATAGAGGAGGAATCTGTTTTGGTTGATGAGGGCTGGGTCAGGGACCAATTAAGCAACCTGGACGTCCATAAATCCATGGGCCCTGATGGGATGCACCCGCGGGTGCTGAGGGAGCTGGCGGAAGTCATTGCTAGGCCACTCTCCATCATCTTTGCTAAGTCGTGGGCAACAGGAGAGGTGCCTGAGGACTGGAGGAAAGCGAATGTCACTCCAGTCTTCAAAAAGGGCAAGAAGGAGGACCCGGGTAACTATAGACCGGTCAGCCTCACCTCCATCCCTGGAAAGGTGATGGAGCAACTTGTTCTTGGTGCTGTCTCTAGGCACATCAACGATAGGGGGATCATTAGGGGCACTCAGCATGGCTTCACCAACGGGAAGTCTTGCTCAACCAACTTGATAGCCTTTTATGAGGACATAACCCGGTGGATAGATGATGGTAAAGCTGTGGATGTGGTTTATCTCGATTTCAGTAAAGCGTTTGACACGGTCTCCCACAGCATCCTCGCAGCTAAACTGGGGAAGTGTGGTCTGGATGATCGGGTAGTGAGGTGGATTGTGAACTGGCTGAAGGAAAGAAGCCAGAGAGTAGTGGTCAGCGGGACAGAGTCCAGTTGGAGGTCTGTGTCTAGCGGAGTCCCGCAAGGGTCGGTTCTGGGACCAGTTCTATTCAATATATTCATTAATGACTTGGATGAGGGATTAGAGTGCGCTGTCAGCAAGTTCGCTGATGACACAAAACTGGGAGGAGTGGCTGACGCACTGGAAGGCTGCGCAGCCATTCAGAGAGACCTGGACAGGCTGGAGAGTTGGGCGGGGAGAAATTTAATGAAATATAACAAGGGCAAGTGTAGAGTCCTGCATCTGGGCAAGAACAACCCCATGTACCAGTACAAGTTGGGGACAGACCTGTTGGAGACCAGCGTAGGGGAAAGGGACCTGGGGGTCCTAGTGGACAACAGGATGACCATGAGCCAGCAGTGTGCCCTTGTGGCCAAGAAGGCCAATGGCATCCTGGGGTGGATTAGAAGGGGTGTGGTCAGCAGGTCAAGAGAGGTTCTCCTCCCCCTCTACTCTGCCCTGGTGAGGCCGCATCTGGAGTATTGTGTCCAGTTCTGGGCCCCTCAGTTCAAGAAGGACAGGGAACTGCTAGAGAGAGTCCAGCGCAGAGCCACGAAGATGATTAAGGGAGTGGAACATCTCCCTTATGAGGAGAGGCTGAGGGAGCTGGGTCTCTTTAGCTTAGAGAAGAGGAGACTGAGGGGTGACCTCATGAATGTTTATAAATATGTAAAGGGCAAGTGTCAAGAGGATGGAGCCAGGCTCTTCTCAGTGACATCCCTTGACAGGACAAGGGGCAATGGGTGCAAGCTGGAGCACAGGAGGTTCCATTTAAATTTGAGGAAAAACTTCTTTACGGTGAGGGTGACTGAACACTGGAACAGGCTGCCCAGAGAGGTTGTGGAGTCTCCTTCTCTGGAGACATTCAAAACCCGCCTGGACGCGTTCCTGTGTGATATGGTCTAGGCAATCCTGCCCTGGCAGGGGGATTGGACTAGATGATCTTTCGAGGTCCCTTCCAATCCCTAACATTCTGTGATTCTGTGATTCTGTGATTTGTTTTGGATGCCAACAGGAGAAGCAAATGTGCAGACTCACACTAGGAAATAGAATTAACTCTTCAGAGTCATTAGAACTTGCCAAGAGACTTAAGACACCTGCTCCCCTCTCTTCAGACTGAACCTGATGGGGTATGGAGAGGACTCTGACATGGTAGGTATGACAGACAACATGAAACAGAAGAAAAATAATCCAAGGTAAAAAAGAGCTCAAAGCGAGCATGTACTTGCCATGTGTAGCTCCAGGACTAGTTTAGCATGTTTTGGATAGGGAGGTGAGATTGGGAAGGAGAGAAGGTAATATCAGCAATGGATTATATTATTTGGCTGGGGTTTGCAAATGACAGAAGTGTGCACAGCGTGGACTGGGGGATTGAAGCAGTGCCCTTAATTCAAAAGAATTAGGTCTAGAGGCAAAAGTTTATGCTGCAGCAAAAGACAAAACTAGCAGCCTGAAAGCACACACATTTGCGAACTTTAAGTTGGATAAAGAAAGGTGAATAGGCAAAAGTTGTGCCAGAAACAATGATTTTAGCACTACAAATAAGATAAACAGCTAAAAGCTGGGCTGCGTAGTGCTGATCTTACAATAGAGAATGGGATTATGCAGCTAAACACCAGCTGGGAAAGAATCTGTTCTGTAACAGTGCTGGGAATAAAGGTGAAGCACTTAGTTTCATCTAAAGTACAGCCACTGGCAGGGCACTAAAGTGACTGAGGAAGATACTGAGGACAGCCCAGTAGACAGGGCACAAACCTGCACAGACTAAAGCTGAAAAGCTCCATAACCCAAGGTAAGACCTCTAGGAATGTGGCTGTTGCCCTAGAGCAACACAAGCCATTGAGGATGGGATTCAGGTTGCAATTAAAATACCTCAGTTAAGAAGTCTGTAAAAGTTTGCTTATGCAGAAGTTGTCCAAGCTCCTGTCAGAGTCAACAGAGGTGTGGAGTTCAAGTTGGTTGCTCATATATAAGCATCTAGCCATCTCCAGCGAGACATGGATTACTTACAGGTCATGTTTCATAGCTGCAAAGCCCATGTGAATGTCTCCAATACCCAAAGGAGTTATATATTGGGCAGGATATGTTTGCCTAATCATGAGTGTTCAATGCCATTGTAGGTGCAATGGCTTACTTTGCCCAGCCTCCGGCGGCTGTACCAGCAAGGTATGGATTTCTAGTGGGTTCTGCATCAACCTGCGAGTCCTTTGTGGAGGTTTTTTGATATCGCTAGAGCACCTCAAACGGCACTAGGTACCCGTGGTTAGGAAAATTAATTCTGCCTCTAGCATCTGGTCTCAGTATTGTGGAAAGATCTTTGGGCAAAATATGGGTTCTGATTTTCCCAGCTACCTCATAGAAAAAATTCAGGCACTTAGCACAACATTATAAAATATTTTATCTCTGTGTGTCAGACAGTACTGGTATTCTGTTTAAAACTTACAGGACAGAGACTTTTAATACTTTTCTCTAACATCTTCAAAAGAATATGCAAATATCATATGTGGATTGTAAAAACTCTGGGAGGAAAGTCTGTGTTTTAGTCTCACCTCAGATAAACAACTGTGTTAAAGAAGTGGTCAAGTACCTTTAATATCTCAGGAGCTGGATGGCTGGAACAAAACAGGCGGGGGAGAAAACTTGTAGGAATGACACCCCACTTCCAAAACTAAATTAAAAAAAATAATCTAGATTACCATTCATCCTTCCTGGTGCAGCCTTACCAGAAAACACGCCAGCTGGGCAGAGCCCTGTCTGTAAAGGAACATGCTAGACATGTCATCCACCTCTCTCCATCTCACGTTGTCTCTGCGTTTCTCTTTACCCTAAGCCCTGAATATGGTGTCAGTTGGAGGCAGGCAGCAGAGAGATGGTGTAGAGGAAAGCAACACCTGCAAAAGTGCCCCAGTGTGGGGTCTGCCCTGGCTGCCCCTGAGCCCCTTCTGGCAGCCTGGCACAGCTTGTATGTTGGGTGGCACGGAGGGAATGACTGTGTCTCTCACCTATGTCTCACCTATCCTCCTCAGCAAAGGGGATGGGCTGAGCTGCTGTGTGTCATACAAAATCTTGTTAATGCCATTTGGAGGATTTCTGCACCGTGAATGTGCTCTTGCTGGAGTCACAGCAGGACCTTAAATGCTACTCTCCTGATGAATGCAGTTTTGTCAGGATGATTAAGTAATGAGGCAAGTGAAGCTTAACACATTAAAAAAATAATTTAATGTGTGATAAGAGCAATTTGCATTGCTTATGCAGCATACCTGCAGTTTATTTCAATGACAAATCCAGGTGTTACAAATTATATTCAGTGAAGGAATGACATTCATTCTTAATGACTAAATCCTTTTAATAAAGAGCTGATATTGGCTTGTCATACTACAGATACAACTTTAATTATAATTTATAAACTACTAGCCATTCTGTTTTAATGCAACAACTATGAAACAATACCAATAAAAGTACTAGAAAAGAGGTGGTCTGTGAAATAAAATCCAGAATAAAAAGTTACTCTCTTGATCCAGAAAAAATGTTTGAACACAGACATCCACCTCACTGATACAGGTGACTACACAGGAGGCAAGGCACTGGGAATAGAGATGTAACAAGGGAATCTCATGGAGCTTAATTCCATGATATAAAATATTATAAATATTTCCAATCCAGGAAGCTTCAGTTTCAGCTCAGCTACCCGGGCCTCTTCACATTCTTGCCTGTGTTGGTTTAAAAAAATATTATTTTCACCTCAAAGTCAGGTCGCAGTGATGTGAGTTCACAACTGAGCAAATTGTCTGTGTTTTCATTCCCAGAGATGAAGATTACACAGACTTTTGTGTTACAAGAACTGTACTTGTTGACAAATTAAATTCAAGAGTTTTAATGGAGGGAGAAAGACTTTTACAATTTTTTTTTTTATGTTTTCAGCTTTGTAGACAACTGCAGTTCAGATCTAAAATGCTTATTTTTTTCTGCTCTAAAATGCCAGTCAGACCTTTGCCAATAGGAACTGGCATAGTGAGCGAGCCCAATGGTACATTTGGCCTTTCTAGTTCACTATTGTATTTTGAATTACTTGGACCATAGGGGAGACATTTTTACCTTCTATCTATTTCCTACTAACTCTCCGGTGTTTTTTAAGGTGCTACTTGCCATCTGTCTAGTGTGAGTAACAGCCAGTGTGCTCTGGCAGTAGTGCTGGAGCCTACCTTTCCATTTAACTTCCGCAGAGGAAAGCAAAATGGATACAGACAATTTTAAGTACTTCTGAAGATTTTAAATTTCTCTTCTGACATAGACTCACCATGATTCATGAGAATAACTTTATTTTCTTGGTCTGGCAATTCAAAAGTTTATTTTATTTGCTAGTTGAACTAGTCTGCCTGTGTTTTCACTCTGATTAGTCTTGTCCCAAGAACGCTCCAGCCTTATGCTATGGTAGTAGAAAATTCTTCTAGCATTATGCAAGGGATTAATTGACATGTCAATAATTGTCTGCTGTGCAATTATTCCATTTAGTTCACCTCTATCTATGATAATTGATTATAAGACAATTGGCGCACTTAGTCTCCTCTTGGGCCTTATACTGAGATAATTTTTTTTTTATGTAGGTAGTAGTGAAGGGTCCTGGGTGAATTTCAATCTGGTACCAAAATTCTGTGTGCTGCAATGATTGTTAGAATATGCATTTTCTTCTGAATTTCTTTATTTACCTATCACTGTGCTATCAAGTTATACTCATATCCACTTTCAGAAAGGGAAAAGTTAATATTCCCAGTAAAAGATACGGTAAGCAGAAGTCTAAAGAGATTAAAATTTGCTGGTATTGATATAAGGAGATGCTGCAAGAAACAGAAATGAAAATGAGGTCTCCCATGTCTCTTCTTAATCTACTAGCATGACTTGTTCCATCTTGTTCTCATAGTGCAATGAATCAGAGAAAAACAGTCACTTGAAAGTAATTCCAGTTTAAAATTGAGGTCAGGATTTTAAAACAGTGGATATTATTCCCTTAAATGACTTTGTGTTTCATCTGATTTAAGCTCACATTTACCTTCTCTGTCCAAAGAAGTTTTAGAAGTATCTCATAGCGCTGTTTGCTCTTTTCACAGATGTAAGAGGGTGAGCAGCAATTCTCCTTTTGTGAAATCTGTATATTGCCCTCTGGTACTTCATAATTTATTATAAGCTTCACTATTGCTATTCTTTCCATTAAAGCACCTTTTCTATACTATGCTATGGGTTTTTTTTTTTGCACTTACTGGGACAGCACATGAATCTGTCATGTCACTTTACTCACTTTGAGTTTCTTGAGAGGAAATTTGGGTATTTTCAATGCCGTTCTCTTCAGATAGTTGAAATGAACAGCACTTAGCTAATTCTGGTAATTCAGTCAGTAAACTAGTCTTAGTTACAATTTGCTATAAACAACGATCAAAATGGGAATGAACTGGATTTCTAAGTTTTAGTGAACTTAGGTAGATATGAAATACAGTTATCAAAATATGTACTTTACGAACCTAGAATGAGCTCTCATAAACTGGAAGGTTTATTATGATAGAGCATCAACTCTCAATATCATCACATGCTTATTTACACTAGCAAATATGTTAAGAGACAGATTTCTGCAGGTCTTAATGCTCATCTGATTTTTAAATAGTTTTAAACAGTTGCTCAAAAATTTATAATATAACACACTTCATGGCAGTGTGCAGAGAATGAAGGCAGCACCCTGTGCCTCAAAACTGTGGGAGAGTGGTTCTAAGAAAAAGTATTGTAGATGAGGATTTTTAGCCATGCCTCAACTTTGGCTCTTGCTATACCTAAGAAAATTAAGTACCATTTTTTTGTCCCTTTGAAAGAGTATAGATGCTTTACATGGAATATGAGAAGTCTATGCATAAGGATCAAAGCTGTTAACAAAGGAAAATAAATACCTGTTGTAAAATTTCCATGTTATATCAATCATATGCCAGTGCTATCTGCTAACTGGAAATATGATGCACCATAGATTAAAATTCTGAGGAGATCTCAAACTGGTTATTTAGTTCCCAGAATAAATCACTGTCAAGAATTTCCACACTCTCTTTTTCTGGTAGATGTAGGGTACATGTATCCCCTTCTTGTATATGTTATTTAATCTTATCTTTGAAGTTAGACTTGGGTTCAGCTTCACACTGGTATCATCAGCAGGATTTACATTTCAGCCTTAGTAGACTTCCACTTATCTCCTCAAGTAAGGAATGGCTAGGAGAATAAAAAAGCTGTAACGCTCTAATAACACTGCCCAGGCTGGTGTATGCATGAGGGCATGTTATGCATCTAAACTTTTTTCCTGATGGCTATTGTCTTGTTTCACTAATCAGAACATCTTAGAAAAACAGTTGAAAGAAATGTAATGAGATTATCTTGCCTGGTCCTCTGCTGCATACCAGAATGTGTTATTCCAACCATATTTCCCAGGCAGTGTAGAGAGCCACATTATTAGCAAGGTTTTCCTAATATCTGACATGAACCTTTCCAGCTTGTCTAACATGAACATTTCAAGCCCGTTACTACTGGAATCATTGGGCATGGACATGAAAAGCAATTTTTTCCTTCCTTTTTCATAAACAATTTATTGTTTTCTTCTCTCAACTATCCCTAATATTCAGTGGTTTTCCTTAAAGTTCAGTTTCCAAAACTGGGCACAGTATTAGAGCAAAGGCTTTACCAGTGGGGTGCAGAGAGTAAGGATTGCTTCATGTGTCTTTCAGGCCGTATTCTGATACATATACTCTTTTCAACAGTAAGATGTTCCTAAATGCTTTTCAGCTTGTGATCTCCCATGACTTCACAGAATCACAGAATCACAGAATGTTAGGGATTGGAAGGGACCTCAAAAGATCATCTAGTCCAATCCCCCTGCCGGAGCAGGATTGCCTAGACCATATCACACAGGAACGCGTCCAGGCGGGTTTTGAATGTCTCCAGAGAAGGAGACTCCACAACCTCTCTGGGCAGCCTGTTCCAGTGTTCAGTCACCCTCACCGTAAAGAAGTTTTTCCTCATATTTATGCGGAACCTCCTGTGTTCCAGCTTGCACCCATTGCCCCTTGTCCTGTCAAGGGATGTCACTGAGAAGAGCCTGGCTCCATCCTCATGACACTTGCCCTTTACATATTTATAAACATTCATGAGGTCACCCCTCAGTCTCCTCTTCTCTAAGCTAAAGAGACCCAGCTCCCTCAGCCTCTCCTCATAAGGGAGATGTTCCACTCCCTTAATCATCTTCGTGGCTCTGCGCTGGACTCTCTCTAGCAGTTCCCTGTCCTTCTTGAACTGAGGGGCCCAGAACTGGACACAATATTCCAGATGCGGCCTCACCAGTGCAGAGTAGAGGGGGAGGAGAACCTCTCTCGACCTGCTAACCACACCACTTCTAATACACCCTAGGATGCCATTGGCCTTCTTGGCCACAAGGGCACACTGCTGGCTCATGGTCATCCTGTTGTCCACTAGGACCCCCAGGTCCCTTTCCCCTACGCTGGTCTCCAACAGGTCTGTCCCCAACTTGTACTGGTACATGGGGTTGTTCTTGCCCAGATGCAGGACTCTACACTTGCCCTTGTTATATTTCATTAAATTTCTCCCCGCCCAACTCTCCAGCGTGTCCAGGTCTCTCTGAATGGCTGCGCAGCCTTCCAGTGTGTCAGCCAGTCCTCCCAGTTTTGTGTCATCAGCGAACTTGCTGACAGTGCACTCTATTCCCTCATCCAAGTCATTAATGAATATATTGAATAGTACTGGTCCCAGTACCGACCCTTGTGGGACTCCGCTAGACACTGGCCTCCAACTGGACTCTGTCCCGCTGACCACCACTCTCTGGCTTCTTTCCTTCAGCCAGTTCACAATCCACCTCACTACCCGATCATCCAGACCACACTTCCTCAGTTTAGCTGCGAGGATGCTGTGGGAGACCGTGTCAAACTCTTTACTGAAATCGAGATAGACCACATCCACAGCTTTACCATCATCTATCCACCGGGTTACTTCTTAAGTTTCTAGCAAAATATTTCTAATGAATTGTTTCCCTAGGCGTTTGTAAAATTCAATATCCTGAAATAAATACCTTGTACATATCCCTGTTAAATTTTGCCTTTGTTTTTCAGAGCCCTCCACAGCAGCTCATTTTGTGTTGCAATTCTGTCCCCAAGGCAGTCTTTTTATTCTCAGCCTCTTGTTATCTGCAAATTTAATAGCATGTACTTTCAGTTCCATCACCCAGGTGGTAAATGAGGTTATTGAATAGTACTGGATCCAAGACATACCCCTTCTGAATAGTACATCCTTCCATTTTGATAATCAACAACAGATAACTACTATCTGAGTGAAATTTTCTAACTAATGTTATGTCCAACCCATGGTAGTTTTATCATATTTTAGAAAAGGGAAGGCTAATCCTTGTTTTGCTTATGAAATTCTATGCAATTTTTGGCAAGCACATCAAGGGCTTGTGTCAAAACTATTGCTTCTGCCCGTGACGTAGTCATGGGAAAAGCCTTGCTGGTTTCACATTGTTTCTTCATATCAAATTTGTGTTTGTATAGAATCATAGAATCATTTTTGTTGGAAAAGACCTTTAAGATCATCAAGCCCAACTGTTAACCCAGCACTGCCAAGTACACCACTAACCCATGTCCCTAAGCACCACATCTACACGTCTTTTAAATACCTCCAGGGATAGTGACTCCACCACTTCCCTGGGCAGCCTGTTCCAATGTTTGATAACCCTTTCGGTGAAGAAATTTTTTCTGATATCCAGTCTAAACCTATGTATGTCTTCACTTAAGTATGTCTTCACTTAAGTGCTTATTTAATTATTTTTAGCAGAATTTTTATGATAAAGTAAGTGGATTAGTTTATAAGCCCTTAACTCTTCCTTTTCAGGACAGACATTGTGTTTGCCCTCTTTCTCTGTCTTCTACAACTTCTCAAATAGAGCAGCCACTTCCTCTGAGGCTGCTTTAGCCAGTTCTAAGTATCCTAAGCTGTCATTTATCAAGAATGCTCCTCCTTTATTCCACTCAGTCTAAGCTGTAGTTATAGACTGAAAAGTGAATGTGTGAAAATATTACTTGAGTTTTATCATATCCTGCCTGTATACAGTTTTTGTTAGGACACAGAGCAGATACAGCTATAATGACTGGTGGTGTAAAAAAAAAAAAAGGGGTTCTGCATTCACACAGTTTGCTATGTGCCATGGGTTGAAATCTGCAATTAGAAGTACCAATGTAGGATCTAACACTTCCTTCCCTACTCCCTTCCTCTTAAAAAAAAAAAGGAAAAAAGAAGGCAAAACAAAACCAGGAGCAGGTTACATTTTTCATTTCAAAGGCAATATTGCTTTTCAAGTGCCGGCTGGATTCTCTTCTGAATTGGGAAGTCTTTAATGTAATTACCTGAAACACCCTAATCTAACTCTGAATTCCTTATTGAGATTGTAAGAAGGTAATTAGAAAGTAGTTTGGTTTTATTTACTTAATTTGCTAAATTCGCTATTCCCTGTTCCAATAAGATTATGTATGTCCAATTAAAATGTAATTACTTCTAGATTTCCTCAGACAAATAACTGCACAAGGGAGCCCTTTTCGTGCTTGGGGAAACCCTTTCTTGTTCCCATTAACCCTTGCCTATCAGAGTGTGGTGGAGTTTTTGGATTTTGTTTGGTTGGGGTTTTGTCTGGTTGGGGTTTTGTCAGGAAGACAAATCAGTGTGTAACATCAGCTGGCAAAACTAGATGTGGGAGTCATCAAAGGGGTCTTTGAACATTTAGAGGATTTTCTGCAGCTAATAGCTATACTTTGCTTTCCTTCTTGGCACCTCTGTCTTCAGCCTCTCTTCTGTTCACTTTCTTGATGTCAGCATCCTTCCATAGCCTTCTGGGCTTTCTTTTTGCATAGTCTCCAGCACAGTAAGCTTTTGTTCTCATTGCTTTGATGCATGACCACAAAACCAAGATAATTAATAATAAGTGAAAAACTATGGCAATTCAAATTGAATCAGTCAAAGCCAAGAGCTGGGCTATAAAGACCTGTGAACTTCATGGAAAGAATGGCAGTGCTTTTTCTCATACCAGCTTGTGTATCTTCTCTTCTGGAATTCCTTCTGCTAAAACACTAGAAGCTTGTTGTGGCTCTGTAAATTTTGTGGTGACTAGATTTCATTGTTAATTTGGGGCACTAGGTTCATATTGCAAGCAATACTTTTACAACTTTTTTCCTTGTCTTCCATATTTTCCATCTTCAACATTCTTACAATTAGAAAGTGATCCTTAGGGTGAGGAACGTTTTCTTCAGAAGCACCAGAAGTCTGGAGTGAGCTCATGAACTCATGCAGATGTGGGCTATCTCTGGCAGAAGTGAGATAAAAAGTGGGGAGAAATATCTTATATATTGGAACAAGGAGTGGCGTTTTCACAGGCCAGCTGCAGTCAGTTGACTTTTAGCAGGATGATACTCTACTAGGTTTGAAAACAGAAGTTGCTCCAAAGCAAATGCTCAAATATATGAAACAACATGTTTGCCGAATACGGACACTGTCTGTCTTCTCTTTCCACTTCACTGGCCTTATATATAGCAAGCATGAAATTCTCTGGCAGCGAAAAATATTTCTGACCTTAGTAGATGTGTCATCAGAGGTCTAGAACAGCCCATACAGGGTGCCCTTCCTCTAGAACTCACCTAAATAGGCTGACTTGGAGTGCCAAACATCAGCATGTATCTAAGTGAAAAGCTGGCTGTCCTGTGGATGTTCTTTCTTTCATCTCCTTCCAAGAAATAATGTTATAAACACAACAATATAAATTCACTGAGTTTCGTATTTTGGATGTGAGAAGACTTGACAAAGGGAAAGACGGATATCCTGATGAGAGCGGTTTTCATTTGGGTGTGCAAATACATTGCCTGTGTCTGTTATAGCTGAGTATGAGCATGTATGGTGGACACTACTGGCATTTGGAAAGTTAAGTCTTGGGAAAACTTACGAGATTTGTATTCTCCTTCCCATGCTTTTGCAAAAGTCTGTGTGAAGCTTTCAATGTAGCTGTAACAAGCTCATGAAGCACAATATAAACTCTGTTTCAGTTAATCTTGGCATGTCTCCATTTATTAAAAGAAACATCAAAGCATCATTCATGAGATTTCAATGCTTTCACTTCCTAATGGGATGGAGAGTGCCCCTGAGAAGATGTAGTTTCATTTAAGTACAGCCGAAAATATTTTGATGGGACACATTAAACGTTGTTTCTTTGCTTTTAGAAGAAAGTTTTACTTTAAGGAAAGTAAAACCGCTTGTTGCATGGGAATCAAATGAACTGCTTGAGAAGTTGTAGGCCTAAAGAAACGGATTCTCATGGAAGATCAAGTTGAAGACACACGTTCTTCTGTTGGACTCCATTGTCTTATCACTATTATAGTCAATGAACCTAAATAGATGCAAATGCCAGGGTACATTTCAGTTGCCTAAACATCTGTGACAAGTGCAATATGAGACGTCTTATTTAGCTTCCCATTGCCATTCATAGGTCAGGCATGGTCTGTTATTAAATACGTCATCCTCATGAAGACGTTTCAGATATGTTAGTGCATTGCAAATGACTGCTTGAGTTTAGGCAACTGAACTGAGCCCGCGATGACTTAGTTCAGTACTTCTGTTTCTCTACAGAAAACATTTTAACTGCTATAGTCTAGAATTACATTTTTTCTGTCATGGTTATAAAGACTGGTGATTCGCCTTCACACCAAGATTTGATTTAGACATTTAGATCTCTCTTACTTGTCAAATTCCATCTGAGTTCCCGTGCTGCAGTAAAAATCACATTTATTAATCCTTCTATTCATGATTTGGATGTTCTAGAGCAACATTTCATACCATTTCTAATACCCTCATCTTCAAAGCATCTGGCTTTCCTATATCAGGCCTTTCTCTGATTAACAATGTCATCTAACTTTCTCATCAGGAAATTTCAAGGATGACACAATTCTTTCCTGTGAGGGTAGTGAGACACTGGAAGAGGTTTCCCAGAGAAGTTGTGGATGCCCCCTCCCTGTCAGTGTTCAAGGCCAGGTTGGATGGGGCTCTGAGCAACCTGGTCTAGTGGAAGGTGTCCCTGCCCATGGCAGGGGGGTTGGAACTAGATGATCTTTAAGGTCCCTTCCAACCCAAACCATTATATGATTCTATGGTTTAAAAGGTTAAAACACAGAGAAAAATGGACTCAGCAGATTTTTCAGAGGGTGTTGGGACCTGCAGCTATTAATTAAATGATGTGGAGGGTATAAAGCGAACAAGTTTGTTGGTGATACTCATTGAATTGCAGAAAGAAATATGAGGGCCAACTATGAAAAAAAGCTAAATGAATGACTAGGAGATACTATGTCAGATTAAATTCAGTGCAGATGAAGACAAAGCAATAAACTTAGGGAGAAATTGTTTTAACATCACACATGTCAGATGCCAAGCTAAACCTTGCCACTCAGTAGTTACACTTTAGCTTTAAAGTATATACTCCCATGAAAATGTCATTTCAAAGCTCAACAATGATCCAAAAAGAAAATAGGATTTTAGGAGGTATTAAAATGAAAATAAAAATTTAATGCTTAATGGTATAATGTACCTACAACCTGAGAACTATTTGAGTCCTGGTCCTTTCAATTTCCATAAGGACACAACAGAATGGAACTGAAAAGGTGAGAGTGATGCTCTAGAGACAGGAATGACTTTTGTACAAGGAATGATTACACAGACTAAGGTTTTGAGCTTGGAAGTGGAGACTACAGACTCATGAGTGGAGCAGAGAAGATATAGGCAAAGACTAATCACTAACTCTTCTAATACAAGAGCTAGAGGGCACCAAGTGAAACTATTAGGAAGCAAGTTCTAAACAAGTAAACAAAAATAGTTCTTCATCCAGTATAAAGCTAAGCTTTGGAACAGGTTGCCCTGTAATATTGTGCATGATAACTTTTCATATTAGCTTATAAATTTACTGACAAAAATACGGGTCAGTATCCGTTTGGGGTTACTAAATACATTATTTGATACTTAAGTACAACATATCAGAAAGTTCCTGATGGTTCATTATCAAGAACATTTCATTTCACAGCAAGGTTGTTTTGTTCTTATTCTCTTCCCTTATGTTCCACTACTGACAACTATTGGAGACCAAAGAGTTGGCCAAAGGACTTTCTCTATGTATCTCCATCTATGCTGTCGTGTATTCATGACATTTTTCTAAACAAATCTGTTTAATGGAGTGCTACAGCTTGATTATGATTTTCAAAAAATGACACTTATTTTGGCATTTATTCTTCTTTCTGCTTAGATTTGTCTTCTTTCTATCCAGGACAGTTCACTCTTTTTACTTATCTTTGTTTTCTTTTGCTCTTTATGGGTTTTGTTTCCAACTAAATAAACATGCTGTTTAGGCTATTTTAACAGCTTGCTTTATTGATTACATGCTATTCTTATCTTTTTACTGATTTTATTGACCTGAAATGACTACCTCAATGTTTCTAACCCTAATCACTTATTGATAGTCATGCCCCATAAGTAGTCCAAACCTTGCTGTTCCTACATGAAAGCAGTGGCTGAAAACTAAACTCCATTTTCTTTCTTACAGGCCTGTCTAACTTTACAATTGCAGATTTAAAAAAATTTTTTTTTACTGCAGTCCCTCTTTATAAACTGTAATATTTTCACAGGCAGTTGACACTTTTTATCCTATGTGTTATGGTTTGACAATACTTTCCTTGAAATACAGCTCTGAACAATCCAAAAGAGTCTTTTACAAATTTTAATAAAAATTCTGTTAATTAATGTAACCTGAAGTCCCTTCTACAGAGAAATGATTCCACTTCCCACATTACTGCCTAAATCAGTTATTTTAGCCAGCAACAATTCTTGAGGCCTTTTGAAAAAGCGTATATTAAGATAAACAAGAAAATACAGTTCCTGACTGGAAGAGTTTAGATAATAAATTATAACTATAATCCTCAATTTGCAAAACAGCTGAGCTCCTACGATGAGATGACTTCTTCTATGCATTTACACTAATAAGCAGCTTACTTGTTTTCATATTCACAGCTATGTTTTTTGAATCAAGTACTCTGCAGTAGTGGTGAAATGCTTATGATCAGTCCACGCACCAGGAGAACTGTGGAAGTACATCCCACCTAAGGTGCAAGAACATCTGTGGCAAAACATCAGTCTGAACTGTGACATGATGTGTTTCAGTCTTCAGTTTCATTATTATTTTAGTACTATGATTCAGAACTACATTCAACCATATCCAGGGGTGGCAAGTCTGCAGTTCCCTTTGACAAAATGTTCCACTACTGAGACGTTATCAGAAACCACTTCCAGACATATTAAGGACAAGAAGGTGATTTGGAGTAGTCAGCATGGATTTATAAAGGGGAAATCATAACTGTTCAACTTGACAGCCTTCTATGATGAGATGACTGGCTTGGTTAGATGAGGGGAATGGACTCTCAGCATGTTTGCACGTGATGCAAACTGGAAGGAGTGACTGATAAACCAGATGAGTGTGCTACCATTCAGACATCAACAGGCTGGAGAAATGGGCCAACAGGAATCTCATGAATTCAAAGAAGTGATATGCCAAGTCCTGACCCTGGGGAGGAATAACCTCAGGTACTAGGACAGGTTGGGACCAACTGGCTGTAAAGCAACTTTGTAGGAAAGGACCTCTAGGTCTTGGTCAACACCAAATTGACTTTGAGCCAGCAATGTGCCCTTGAGGCAAAGAAGGCTACTGGTCTCCTGGGCTGCATTAGGCAGAGTGTTGCCAGCAGGTCAATGAAGGTGATCCTCGTGCTCTGCTCAGCACTGATGAGACACATCTGGAGTTCTGTGTCTAGTGCTGGGCTCCCCAGTACAAAAGACAGGGACATACTGGAGTGAGTCCAGAAAGCACATACAAGGAGGGCCTGAGCGAGCTGGGACTGTCCAGCCTGGAGAAGAAAAGGCTCAGGGGTCATCAGTGTGTATAAATATCTGATGGGGGATAGTAAAGGCGGCAGAGACAGAACCTTCTCAGTGGTGTCCAGTGAGAGGACAAGAGGTAATGGGCACAAATCATTATACAAGAAGTTCTGTTTAAACATAATAAAAAATTTGTTTATGCTTGGGGTAGTCAAATGATGAAACAGGTTGCCCAGACTGTGGAGTCTCCATCCTTAGAGATACTCAAAATTCAACTGGACATGGCCCTGGGCAGCCTGCTGTAGCTGACCCTGCTCTGAGCAAGGAGATGGACGACACTATCATCTCCAGAGATGCCTTCCCATCTCAGTCAGTCTGTGACTTTGTGGTTCTCTAATTCTGTTAAGTTTTCCAGCCCAAGAGAAAGCAGTCCAAAGTAGTGCTATATATTGGATGATTTAATGCATAATACAATGAAAGTAGTCCATACGATGTATCATCAAGCAATAGATGTAAAATTAGAAAAGAAAAAAAAAGGAGGCTTTATTTTCTTCACATGTGATAAATGCATGGACTTTTATATTTTAATGTGTCTGTGTTTCCTATTTACCCAAATGTTTATTATCCTTTTTTAAATCCCTTGTTGTCAACTTCTATTGCTATAGGTGGAATTAGCTGAATGTCTAATTTAGAAACCAGAGCACTTACTCTGAGAACAGTGTCCGTATTTAATATTTCATAAGCCTTTGTTACTGAAACATGTGAAGAAGTGTAGTTATGGATGTAGGAGAAAAGGAAAGAAGTTATGGATGTAGGAGAAAAGGAAAGAATATTTTCTTAGTGATCCGGACCTAATTACTGGAGCCAGAAATGTTCCATTTTAGATTACTCAGATTGTTTGTATCACAGTCTTTTCTGGTTCACAGTTTAGCAAGACCACACTTGTTCCGAGATAACCATTTCCATAAGTTGAAATATTATTTCTGTATGATTTTAATAATTTACACACTGAAAAAGTAATACATGGTTTTAAAATGAGGAAAGAAGAAATATTAAGAAAAGTATCTAAGAGAAGAAACATTAAGAAATGTATCTAAGAGTTCTCATGTTTCTGGTATATTTTCATGGATGTCATCTGAGCCTATGTCCTTTGAAGAGGACACCAATGTAAACCTGAATCTTGACCAGCACTGTTTTTTCTTTTTCCTTCTCTTGTAATTTTTATGATGGAGCGGATTACTATAACATCCCATAAGAAAATTAATGACTGAGCTTCCTGTACAATTGGTAAAACTTTTAGGCTATATCAAGTTAATCTTTCTAAAGTAAAATCAGAAAAAATCTCCAAAGAAAAGAGCTTGTGTAGAAAGTCAAAGCAGAGAAGTAGCCAGTGTCTGTGTCCAATAAATAGAACCAAGAAACATATATCTGCTCAAAATATGTAATTCAGATACAAAGGTGATGCACAAAGAATATGTGAAAGTTAAGAATGTGTTTTCATTTATGCAAGAATTTAGTCTCAGACTAAATCAGACTGATTTAGTCTGAGACTAAATTCTCCAGGAAAGATGTCTCTCAGGTTATCCAACCCTGTTAATATTCCAATAAGAGAATTATTTAATTGATAACATTTAATAACATCTAGATGAGATCTAACATTTCAAAGATACAGAAAGTGGCAGCCCCTCTTCTAATTAGCTTGTAACCCAAAAGAACAGTTTATAACCTGAAAGATTATAGTAATACCCACTTTCAAGTACTGTAAATTGATGCATAACTCAAACATAAAAGCACTATGCTGAAAACAATTGACGTTGCTAAGAGACAAAAATACCATGAAAAGTAAATCACTACTTTCATCATCTGTTTATTCAAGCAATAAAGTCGTATGTGTTCTTGTATCACTATCT
Source organism: Nyctibius grandis (assembly GCF_013368605.1). Taxonomy (NCBI): domain Eukaryota; kingdom Metazoa; phylum Chordata; class Aves; order Nyctibiiformes; family Nyctibiidae; genus Nyctibius; species Nyctibius grandis. The sequence goes on from NC_090659.1 coordinate 112,185,378, forward strand.
CATATATGCAAACCAAACTCTGAGATTACACCCTGAGAACGTACAATTCAAGCACATATACTCATAATGATAATGTTCCTTCATATAAGCATTTCACAGCTTGAAAAAAAGCCAAGGTTTCAATCATAGGAATTCATGTTCTCCTTAGATCTCCAGTATATCTCCAATTATGCATTGAAATGACCAACATTTTAACTCCAATGAAAAAGTTAATAGGTCTCTATGCCTTATGGCTGAGGAGTAATTGTCAGTTATACAATACTATTTTTTCCCAAATAGGGAAAATTTTGCTTTCAGTCTGTAACACTGCTATGACGTAGAACTGTATTTAGAAGGCTGTAATTGAAACTAAGACCTAGTGAAAAGCAATTGACGAATAAAAAATTCAAATGTAATTTGTTGGTTAACATGCACAATTAAAAAGTGTTAAACATCTAGGAGAAGAAAACTTCCACAGTATTCTCAACTCATTTAACTTTAATCTGAATTCTCCAGAGCTGAGCATTGACACAGAAAACCGCTGCTGCAGTAACTTCAGGCACAGGCACAGGATGCTTTTAAATCAAACGAGTTGCAACTGAGAGTGCCTTGGTGCTCTTCTACAGCCCCTAATCATGATGATTTCTGAGCACCTCACAATGTTTAATACTCTGACTCTCACAATGGTGTTCTCCCCCATGAGATGGAAAAATACTAGGACTTTTAATTTTTTCTGGTGCTGATGCAATCAAATGTTCAGGCACTTCACTGTTGTGGTGAGATCCCCCACACCTGCCTATATGCTTAATGACCCCATAAAGTGCCCAGGAAGGAAAAGCGGTGCCCTAAAACAGAGAGTGCCCGAAGCTGAGAACAGCTAAAACACTCTGCACTGACTGGGAAGTCACCTAAGGTCAGCCTGTGGGGAAAACACTGAAAATGGGATACGTGTTAAATGTCATATCCCCCCAGGGCTGAGATGCAGGGTGGCAGATAAGTGCTTCTCTCCACTTGAGGCTCTTATCTCTGAATCCTTCTGCAGGGACGGCACCTCTTCTTTCTTTCTAAAGCAGAAGCAGGGACAGTTACTTCTTTTAAAACTGAGTCTTTGTATTATGCTGCTGTTCTTGTGCAATATCTTAGCACTTGCTCAGAATGTGGCATCCTCACATTTCATTCCCTCTTGTACCCAAGTGAATTCAGGCCTCTGTTGTCCCTGGAAACATCCTAGCTTTAAGTTATTCTTGGGTTATGACGTTCTCCACCTCTTCAGGTTTTGTGCTTGCTGAGCAGGAACAATTCCCAATTGGAGATGGAGCAAGATTCAATTTCTGCCCCATTCAGTGGTGTGCGGGGAGTGGAGCTACAGCTGCTCTGTGGCTCTGTTTCAAAAAATTAAATGCCAGAAAGAACAGGCCCTATAATTCTATATACTGTTATTCACCTACACAATTTCCCAGCTTTGGTTTATCGCTAATTACAGTCCTCCACAAACATAATTATGGGTCATTATATTTTACCAAGGCAGCAGAATTTTCTGTGAGCCATAAGCTATGTGCAACTGATGGCTGCGGCTCTGAGCACCTTTGTGTGGTGTGGCTCTGATCACAATGTCGCATACAGCCTGACATTATGAAGTGCAGAAAAATTTGATATACTGAGGGCAGGAGATAATTTTAGACCTTTGACTTGAATGCCTATGTTGGGACCCCGGAGTCCCTTTGTAGTAAAGGTAGCCTTTAGAAAGCTATAGAGAACAGCCACGTTGGGAGCCTCCCTCACTCCCTGCTCCACACAGTACACAGGTTTCCACCTTAGGCACAAAGTTAAATGCCTCAAGTAAGGAGGGTTAATGTTGCCATTTTCATTAAGCTTAGTAGAAATGACAAAAAGGCCAAATTACCCTGTGCTGGTGCCCTAGCAACCTTTCGATGTAGTGCCCTTGCTGTAACTTCAGAGAATTTCGTCCCATAAGATTACTCCTCCTGTTTGCCAGGAGAAAGGTTAGAAATAGACAAGAACAAATATCCTGAAATAACAAAATCTTTAGGATTTTGCATTGGATTATTTCTCAAATAGTGAAAAGCTAGATGGATGACTTGAATCTAAACGTTTCAAATCTCCGTTTTGCTGGTGGAAATTAACCCCTTCATGAAAAGAGTAACCCAGGATCCATACCATCTCCTCAATGTGTGCGTCTCAGGCACAGGACTCAGCATTCAAGCAGCAGCTTAGCTGCTTTTTGAGACACAATGTGTGTTTATGAAATGGGGAGTGGCTGCTGATGCCGTTTATAGTCCCAGGGCTGCTGACCTTCTGCTCTCAGTATCTCACTCTAAAGCTGGAGTGTCTCAACTCCCTTCACTTGCAATGGCTGTAGACAAAGAAGAACACAAAACACTTCTTAATTCTGCAGTTTCACATTAGTGCAACTGAATGCAAAAATGCATAGCTCTTTACTGAGGCCTCAGAGTGGGGTTTTTGAAACTTTGTATATAGTAATACTGCAGGGGAACTTGAGCTAATGCTAAATGGGTTAGTGGGGTACTGCAAGCTGCATGTCCATCCTGGCAGGGTACGCTAGCTCATGAGAAGCTCAGTGACTCCTTTTGGGTCCAGAAATAGTTCAAGGTAGCTCAGCTGAAGAGTAGGTGATTTTTCTATTGAAAGTCCAAATGGGATTTGTGTTCCTTATTCACACTGGCCTCCTAAAAAATCTTAGCCTCATGGGATACTTATGCTATGCAGTTTCTGTTAAAGGTGCCATAAAATTATGTTTTATCATCAAGATTTCTGGTTGTTCTTGTGGCAACTTTTTGAAATAGAGCTGTGGAAATGCAAAGGTTTGTTCAGTTTATAGCAGCAATTTTAGTAAATATTATTGTTTTGAGGATAGTTAGGCTACAGCAAATATGCAACCAGCATAGGAGAAGCATACATAGGTAAGAAATCAAAAGTAACACTGCCCATCTATTATTGTAACGGGTAAAAAAGTATGTAACATTTGTCCTGACATAGAATTTAAAAAAATAGTATCAAATTAATGGGTGTGCAAGGAGGAAGGAGTAGCATTGCAATATGGTCACGATTACTTTGGAAAAACAGTTGCATGACTTGCAGAGTTACATCTGGCCTTGCAATGTTACACTTAGTGCTTCCAATGTCTCATAAGTATCTAGGTACTAGATACATATTACTAGGTTTATATGATCTATATATAACAGAATATACTTCAAAATACAGTATTATTTAGATGATTTAATGCTAAAAGAACTAACTAGAGCTAATGATCACTTAGCTAATGTAAGTATGAGAAAATCTGTATTATCCTTTCTCTGATGCCATTAAGAACTATGTTATACATATGACCTTACAACCAAGAACTCAGACTGGATTTTGGATATCACCAAAAAGCAGAAATATCAGGAACTTCTCAGAGATGTCTGAAATATGTTTTGGCCTTTCTCTATTTTAAGAATGTGTTGGAATTCCCAAAATCAAGAAAAATGTAAGATATAAAAAAAGCCTCAAACCAATGTTTTATACTGTTGTGTGGTTTTGTTTTGTGGTTTTTTTTTTTTATCAAGGTGAGAGAGAATAGGCAAAATGAATCAGATAAAGCCACTGTTGACCTGATCTAGTCCTGGTGTTAGTCCCACTATGAGCAGAAGGCTGGACTCTGACCCTCAGAGATGCATTCCAACCAACATTTCTGTGAGTAAATTAAAATGTTTTTAACCAACCTACGTTGCATAATTTACACTTACATCCCATTAAAGGAAGAATGCTTGCCTGTATGTCGAGCAATTCTGGGACTTCATTGTCCTGGATTCAACTTTGTGCTCTGTTACAGACTTCCTATGAGAATCTTTCTAGGATTTGGAAAGCCCTTTAGTTTGTTTCAGAGTGTGTCTCTAGAGACACATGAAGACATAACTACTAGATATGATCCTTCCTTAGTCCAGAAGCCTGGTAACAGCATCACCTCTGTACTGAGCGCAAGATAAAGCAGAATCGTACCCTTCCTTCATTATGACCACAACACTTCTGGAATAGCACAAAGGAAGCATATCAGCATGGACTGATTCGATTTTCAGTTGACCATACATATACCAGCTGGCCTTCACATTTATTACAGTAGGATTTCATGGATTTATTAACCTCAGCCTTACATAGTGGGTGACAAAAAAATAGGCTTTTTCTTAGCAAGCAGTTATATCTTAGCATGAAGGTTTTTCAAAAGCTCCCTGACTGCTGGTATACTAGGTATTTGAATAGCTACTCTCATGGATATTAAAGGTAGGTAATAGGAAATAAAAAAGGAATATTATAAGTGATGGATAGTCTTTTAGACTCAGTGCTTTCATTATTCTTGAGGGGTTTTTTTATCAATAGATTTTCATTCAAAGGGGTTCGCACCTAAAAATTTTGTTTAACACATATTTGGGATACTGCAGACTAATGCTGGGTTAGAAGAACCACACTCTGACATAAAAAATGCAGGTGGGATCTGCATAAAACTTTCAAATGTTGTACAACAGAGTCGTGTAGATATGAAATTTGTGTGTTGTGGATTGTGGATTGACAAAGCAGAAGCTCTGAAATGCGTGCAAAAGTGTGCTCTGCAACAGAGATCCCTATTTGTGGATTGCCACAGCAACACATACCAGCTTGTAGCAATCAACACTGAAGTGTCTCTGGTCATACTCAAGAAATCTCAGCTTTGATAACACATTCAGATTTTCAAGGTAATTCTCTTGTAAAACAGAAAAAGAGGAAAAAATTACCATGGCTAATAATAATTTACATATGCTAAAGATATTTAAATTAGAAAATACTTTTAATCTCACAAAGTACTCATGAGATACAGTGTCTAGCAATTTAAGACAGAAAAGGCTGGGCAATAGAAAGATTGGCATATAACTGTTTTACAATAGATTGCCAAGAATGTGATCAATCCTTCATCACTTGGGATCTTTAAATTGAGATTAAATGTATATGAAGACATGCTTAATTTAAGCATGAACTGCTAAGGCGGGTGCAAGAATTATTGAGTGAAAGTGTGTCATAAGTTACCTAGAAGATCAAATTATATTGCTATGATATATGGCTTTAAAATCTATGAAATGGCACAACTGACACTAATAAGAAAAAAGTGATTCAAAAGCATTGGAGTGCGTAAAACATGAGCAGCTCTAGGAATTAATTGGAATATTTTCAGTAGAAAATAAGGTCTTGGAAGGTTATGTTACTGACATGCAAATCTTTGTAGGCAATTTTTGCAAGCATACAAAAATGTGATGTATCACATGTTACAGCTCAATTCCTACTTACTTAAACGAGTGTCTTAATTTCTGATCTGTAATACAGAGAAATTTTTCCATTCTCATAGAAAACAAAACTTGACATTTCTCATTTTAGGCAGATTAAATATTGTTGAGAAGAGGAATTAAGAAAAAAGAAGTTAAAAACTATAACCCTGTTTGAAAAATACTGTTTCAAATCTATTGAGTGACTGAAAGGTTTGGCAATATAGGAATATTTTTTGTTTGTTCTCTGTGCTGCAACAGGGTTAGTAATGATCAGTATCATGGGACAGACATGCATTATCTGTATGTGTAACACTGACTGTCTTGGTGTGGTTCAGGACTTCACCATTCATTCCAGTAATGTTAAACAGTAACATTTAGTCAGTACAGTCAATATTGAATAAAAGTATTTTTTGTGACCTGTTATTGGACTATGAGACTCTTTTAAGGAAATAGGCCTGCCACACTCAGGAATGTGTTAATTATTGTTTGTATGTTCTGAGACTAACGCAGAGGACAATTTATAGAAAGTCTCACTGACTTTTCTTTTAAGAATCTTCTTAATGATTCTAGGTTTTCTTGCCATGAACGTGCTTTACTTGGTAAGTTTCCTCACTACTAGATGTTAATAACACACAAAGAAAACATCTGCCTATCTATCTAGAGAGATAGAGATAGATATATCTATCTACTTTGTTTACAGAGCACTGAAAAATGACAGAAACACATAAATTACCTTAAAATAATTGCATACACCATGATATGGGATAATTGTGTGGCTAATCTGCATTTGCAACTACTGTGATTTTTCAAGTGACTCCACGCACACTCCAAGCTGAGACACTTCAGTGCTGTAATTGCACATGAATCAAAGCACAGAATTTGTAAGAGGGTGCACACACAGAGACACTGTAACATGGCAAATGTGTTCCCTGGCCAGAGCAGAGCACCGAGCAGGCACTGCCCTCCGTGAAGGTGAGCACTGCTCAAAACCACTGTTGGAAGGGGATGGAGATGGGGACTGAGACAAGTGTGTGGCTTCATCCCTCTGCAAAAATACATAAAGCTTTTTAAGGATAAGAGGGAAGTTAAAGAAGGCAGATACTTTATTCAAGCGCACCTTGAGAATTAATTAGACCATGATCTCTTTGTTAAGATGTACAGGCCAGTGCCTTGCAGAGAATTGGTGCGCCCTCAATGCCAGGAGCCAGTCCTGCAGGCTGTTATTAAACATCGTGTGTGGTCACTGGGCTGAGCCTGGGGCGGACTGGAAAACATGAATATTGTGGGGCCATATATTTCAAGAACTTATGATTGGTTTTCATTCTGTAACAGAATGGAATGAATATTTTTTTTTTTTTTTACTTTTTAATGAAAAATCCAAGGAAAGCCTAGCATAGCTAAAAACCTTTATTATTTCTTAGCAGTACAGGAGAATTAAGATTTAGACTAGTGCTTTGAATCTAGATTTTGTTTCTATTGCAGATAAACATTGGATTATTGACTCTTGTAAAGATGTAACATCAGTGTGTCCTGCCATTCTTTCTCACTTCCCTTTTTTCTCTCTCTCTCATTCTCTTATTTGGACCAAAATTTTAATCCAAGATGTGATAAAACTTTTCTGAACAGAAAATTATATGTTTCAGAGAAACATTTTCATTTCATTAAAGAACAAGTTTTCTTCAGGTCTAGTTGACACTTCAAGAATATATTCTCCCCAGATGTTCTGGAAAAATAAGAAATATAGTTTTAGACAAATACAACAGAAGAATTCATCCCTTTCTGCTCTTGACTCACCCATTTATAGTTATCTTTGGGTACTCCTTTTCTGCTTCTGTTAATGTCACAGTGCTGAGAAGTGTTGGATCAAATAATTTTGCTTTGTTGAGACAATGCTGAAATATTTTTATTTTTATTTTTTAATGAGTACAAAATATATGTTTTAGGAGCTCTTCACCACATCAAGAAGTAACATTTTGCCATTATCAGTATAAAGTTTTTCAGTGCTGTCCTGTTTTTCATGGTGGAAAATATCAAAATTTTGGTAATGCATTCCAATTTGAAATTTAATTTTAAATGTAATTTTATCTTGAAATTTTTTCAAACAGTTCTCCCACCAGGGACAAGTTATATCAATTTCTTCCTGCTGTGAGAGGCACAACATCTGAGGAGAATTTACCCACAAATCTATATGAACAGTTTTAGTAGTCTTCTCCTTCTAGATACTTCAAGGCTAGATTACTGCCCAAGGCCATCTTAAGTACTGAAAAAGAGGAACAGGCAAATTGAGGAATTGTTATAATCCTCTGAAAGCATTTAAATACTTAAACTACTTCTGAAAATTCCATGGCTTGCTTGTTTTACATCATTAAATACTCTAATGCTTTTGAAAGACTTTCCATTACTGATTAACAGTATGACCGCTTCTTTAAGCCCACATTACCTCACAAGTGTTTATAATAATGATACATATAATTCGGGAATTCTATATTTGTAAATTATGTTATTAATCCTAGTTCATACAAGTTCTGTTCAGAATGGCTGAGCATATCTGGTAGTTTCTTTTTGAATTGATTCAGTTTGAGGCTTTGAGTATCTTTTGTTTCTTAGAATATACACTTATGAATATTATCCTGATGCAAACAGATGTTCATTTTCATTTTAGCAGAGTTAAATCCCTTGAGTGTCAGAACTGCTCTTTTCTGCATTTGGCTAACAGCAGAAGCATTACTTATGGTGGTTAATTCTTTCTGTTTTAAAAGATACGAGGTAGAAGAAAATTGCTATTTTTTGAAGGCTTTAAGAACTTTTACTGATGGGGATAAACATATAGTAAAACCAAAGAGATTATCTTATCTTTCAGGACCCCTTAAATACTGGCTTAAACTGGATGTGCAGAGTAATTATTTGGTACATATTTAATTTTTTAGACTCAGTACAAAAATCACAGTGAAGATCATATCTTGCTAGAATATATTTTCTATTAAACACCAATATTTTGACACACCCATCTCTGACAATGGATTTCTTTGGAATCAAAATTTTTAAACTGAAATAATGGCATAAAATCTTGTAGAACAAGTATAGGTATGGAAAATCAGTGCTGTGTGATCATTTACTATTTCAGTTTTTCAGCAAAATTTAAAACAAAGTGTATTTGATTTGTTCAATACAAATAGCCTCATTCAAATAAAAAAAAAAAAAAAAGAAGCCACTAAAAAGGGATACATTCCTGTTTGGCCCAGTTGCTCATAATTACCAGTCAGGAAGTTAAAAACATAGGATCAATTTTAATTCATTCACCAAGGTATTCTTGGAAGTATCTTCCTTCTCCTATGAAAGTGGTCAAAGAGTCAAAGTTGTTATGGGACTCACATTTCTGTGCTTTTTGTCAACATTATTCCACTGTCTGAGAACAGTTAAGCATTCACTGGAGCACTTAACTAGGCACTGGTATCCAAGTATCTCACTTTTGCAAGATCTGAACTAGTGGGAAGTATCATTTGCCTTTTATTCCCCCTGTACTCACAGAGCATTTCATAAAAAATCTGAACCATTCCAGCAGAGAAATTGAAATTAATAACCAACTGGCTGATGATGACATGTACATAAGTGATAGAAGATGTAAACGTTCTTAAATACAGAAGAGGAATTGAATCTAGGTCTCCCATATTCTGAATGTGTGCTACAACCTTTAATCGTAGGATAAGAAAAGGGCAGCATCACACAGAGGTGAGTTTGACACCTTAATTTAGGTGCCAATGTGTGAGCTAGGTGTCTAGATTCATATCAATGGCATGTTTAGCCAATAGGGGGCCAATAGAGCCTGGAGAGTAATTAATTTGCCTTTACAGAGGAATTCAGTACTTCATCCTTCATATTAGTAGGAGACTGGCAGATACAACACAGGCCCAACAGAAGAGCTGTATCCTTCTGGAGTGACAGTTGGAGGCCAGGAATGGCAAAATAGATAACGCTGAGTGAGCAAGTTTGAGAAAGACTCAGAGCTCTCTGGGTCTCTTGTGAGCACGATGACTATCTTGCAACTGATTGCAATTGGAGCAGTCCTGAGATACGTAGTTCAAAGGTACACATCTACATACACACATCTAAGTTCAGATGTTTTAAATTAGGACTAGATCTCACTGTCTTCGTGCAGGAGCTCTGTGAATGTGGACACTAATTTTATATTATTTATACATAAACTATTTGAGGGATTAGACAGAAATTTATGTTGATAATAGAACTGCAATTTGATGAACAGTAAATTTAGCTACAACATTTTGTCAGGCTTGTGCAAAGTGAATGGAAGCCTGAAAATAAACTGTTATCATAAGTGACAATTAAAAAGTTTTCAGCAGATGCTTTAGAAGGAGTGAATATTATTTAATTTAAGAGTTGTTTTTAATCTGAAAGATGTAGTCAATAGCACTTCAACAACATTTGGAAGTGATGCTAAACCACAAGGTGTTGCTAGCACTAGCTAGGACAGGAAACCAAATACAGAGGAGGCACTTGAGAAAGGAATGTAGCAGAATATCAGGAAACACGCCAAAGACATTGGATTACAGGAGTAAGTGAAAGCCATGTCTGTTGGATCTAGGAAGTGACTATTAAGAATTAGCGATGGGAGCATTCTGTCATGCAGGAACTGAGTGAACCAAGGAAGTTCCCTGTCTTCTGAAATGTCACTTGTGCTTCAGAGTAAGAACTGAATATTTTAGGGAAAATACAGGGATTTGCTTTCGTTCTAAGACTTATGAACAAGTTCTGAAAAATAGGATCATAACTGTTTTTTTACTCAGCTTGACTTTTAGAGTAAGGTCTAGCAGAGTTTCAAAGTATGCTTTGGTATTGGGGACTGTGTAGTTATACAGAGCTGGCTTTTCCCTAGGGAGATTAATCTCCACTTTTCAGATGTTATTGCAGACTTGAGCACTTTCATGTCAGTTTGCATTTTTTAAAGGCAAACTCTGCTCCTACAAATGGAGAACAAAATCATAATTGTACCGTGATGTACGTGATAAAAACCCACTGGATAAATATTGTCCTGTTTCAGGCCTGAAGAAGTTCATTTCTTTGTGCAACTATTTCCTTAGCTCTTTGCCAAAATGTTTTAATGAAATCTTTCTCTGTCAGAACTGCCACAGGCATGAGCTGGGCACTCTCAGCTCTTGGCTTGGCTCAGCCCATCCTCTCTGGGTGGGGAGGGATGTGGTACACTGTAGGACAGGGTGACTTCTTTGCATAAAGTGAACAGGAATCAAGCGTTCTCAGAAGAATGAAACGTTTTGGGTTAATCTGAAATGAAGTGATTCTGTGATTCTGTGAAGTTTTCTGGAGTTCTAAAAAGTGCTAAAATATTCCCATTTCACATCAACTTTATTTCAGCTGTTGCGTTTTTTTTTTTTTCTCTTCATTTGGGCACTGAACTAAAGGGGCATTATTCACACAGCTGTTCATTTTAAGTCACTTGTATATTTTACGGTGCACATACCATCATTGAGGGTAAAGACTTTTGTCTGTAGTCCTTTCTAAACATTGTATCATATTGTGTTTATTAAATCCAAGCCAAGGAAAATAATCCAGAAGTTAAGTATTATGGTATTTCCAGGACAGATGAGTATTAGTATCTCTGGGTTTTCAGGTGGAATGCCTGAAATCCTCAGAGATTATGAGACCCACTCTGAGTGACACAAATATCCCAGACGGGATTCTGTGTTATTTTTCTGGCTTTTGACATAGCACGCAGTCATCTGTGCTTGCTTCTCTGCAGGAAGTGTAATTACAGAGGTTTATGCAAGTAAAACTTAAAGTACACATTATCAAAAGATTTTATTTTTTCCTGAGGTGTGGCTCTGGGAAATCAACCTAAACAAGGAGCAAATAGCAATCAATTTACACTGAGTTTTTACTAATGTCATATTTTTTAATATTATAAATTTTCTTTATTTTATGGCACTCTGCACCTTCATGATTTGGATAGGAGTACATGCGTAGTTAATTTCGCTCATAAAATGCACAAGCAACAGCCTTCATCTTACTTTATAAAAAGAGTGTTTATTGTCTGGTTTTCAAGCAAACAGAGGCTAGTGGTGCATAGAAGCAGCCTCATACATTTGTTTATTTTTGTTAGTTTTACCTTTCACTGCAGTATTTCCATGATCAACAATTTGATTTATATCTCTCAGTTGATCTTCTTTTCCTTTACAGGCAAAAACATTGTTTAAAGGCTCTGTTCACTTTATGTGTGTTATGGCCTGCACATTTCTAACCGTGGGATGCATTTTACATTGTCAGATGAAAAAGCACTTCATGAAGTACTAGAAAAACAAATTCAAACAATGAAGTTTCTGTCAGCTTGTGAAATATCTCATTTTGGGAATGTGTGTATAGAAAGGAAATACTGCATTTGAATTTTCCAAAATACCACATGATTAACTGAAATGTAAGTGTAACCTGTTTCTCTTTCAAGGCATCACTACAACCAGAAGGAGGAAGGATAAGTCTGCCAGAGACATTCCTGATTAATCATGGATAAATCACGGCACGTTGCTCTTTCTCCATTCTTGGTTATAGACTGTAGCTAATCTGGACCTCATAAATATTTGACCTGCTTAGAAATATTTCCTTGTAATCCTTCCTTAAAAGTGGATATAGAATAAAGCTCAGATGGATTCAGCTGATTTTTTCACATTTTTCATGTAATGATGATATTTTAAAAAAAAAATCAAAGCTTTTTCAAGTTTTATTATTTTTTTCATAGGAATATCTGCAATGTAGCACATAAAAATTTTACTATAACTTTACCAGAAATCTTTTCTCCCCCAAGATGCTGAACTATACACAAGCCAAAGCTAGATTTGTATGGATTGGATATTTTGCATCTCAGAAATTATATAGTGATCTGTAAGTGTTACCTAATTTTGAAAGATGGCTTGTTTGTATAAAGTAATATAAAAAATAGTAACAAAGGATGAAGATGAAATTTCTGAATTTTCTTCCTTCAATAAAAGGTTTTAACAACACCAAAAATGCTTATCCACATCACAGAACTATAAACATTTCAGGCCAGTAGCAGATCTGCAAAAAAGCAAGGAGTATGAAATAGTTTCAAGAAATCTGCTGAAAATTATTCTAAGGCACTGAATGCTTCATCAAGTTAGGAAAATGAGCAAAGATAAAGAATAGTTAGTTAAATAAGACTTGTGTAAAATATTGTCATCATAAAGCTGAATTGTTGCATAAAATCAGTGGAAACAAATGTGTTCTTATCACTCAGTGCTTGAGTTGATGCTGTTGTGTTGGTGCATCATTCACAAGTCTGTGTGCTAAAAAAACAGGTCTGAGCTTCTGCATCAGCCAAGTAAGGGAGTTTTCTGTTCCTGCTGCTGTAAAGACCATGTGCAGCTCTGACCCGTGTAGCCCTTTCTGCCAGAGAATGGGGGGAGATGCTAAGGAAGCATTAAGGTATATCCCATTAGAGGACAAAGAAGTTTGGCTTGAAGTGGGATTCCCCTTTTAAGAAGTAGTTTTACACTGGATAGTGGTTATCCAGCCAGGGAACAATTGCTATGATCTGTCTTGAGATTCGCTTCATCCAGCCTCAACTATCTGGTCTGTGCAAGCTGTCTAATGTCAACAACAGAATTGGTATGGGAGAGGAAAGGAGCTATGAGAAAGTAATGGAAGCAGAGCAATCTTAATCTTTGTATGCCTGACTGCAGCCCTTAGGCCACCCACAGGAGAAAGCAGAAATACTTTAATGAATTTTAAAGATTTACTATTTAAAGGTTCATTCTTAGCAAAATGGACTTTTAAAGTTCCTTTAATAAAACATAAACAAGTTTAGTGTCCTATTAAGCACTGAGGAATTGGTAGTCTTTAGCATGTCCGTGGGCTTGTGTGCACAGACACTCATATAAACACATGGACAAAGCTCAGAGGTTCTTCAGCCTTTTCACATCCAGAACTGAGAAATCTCTGAAATGAGTTTCTTGTGCTTGAAGACCTGGTTTCAATGCTTCCAAGTGCACAGGGCAACTAGTGCACTGGCTTCAAATTGCCTTCCGCATGACATAAAAAGGACACCGCAGTTCTGCACAGGAGAACTTTCCCAACACGCTGGTTGCTTTTTAAAAGGCAGCGTGTTAGAAGTAGTTAAGAGATGGCAAGGTTTTTGTGTACTTTGAATAGGAAAGGAGAGTATTTGTCAAGAAAACAATCTCATTTAATGAGTAAAAGCATTACTGACTTGAGGAACTGTAACAAGGTAAGACCTCTGCTCTTGAGTTTGAAACTATTTGTAATGACACTCATTGCCATTTTGAAAGACTACCACAGGATAAAAAATGTGTTGTTCAAACTAAGGTAGTCACCTTCATGAAAGGTGAGATTGGCTGTTATTGAGCAAGCCATTGCATTAAAATTTTGGACAGATGTTTACTTTATGTCTGAGTCCTCTTGCACATTGCTTTCTGCAAAGTGCTCATAGCTTGATATGTTCTAGCAGAGACTTCAGTATCCTTCAGATAAAAAGCAGGATAGGGGAGAAGGATGTGTGCAGACCTCGCAGCATTACCTTATAAACCTCAGTAATATGGGACATTTACAACCCGCTGCTTTCTAGGCTCCTTGACTAAAAGCTAATTGTCACCAATGTTTGCTTTTCTTTCAGTAGATCAATGCAGTGCTTCTTGATAAAATGCACTGACTTTTTGTTCCTATTACAACTTTGTTATTCTGATCTATGTATTATTAATCTTCATATGTCTTGGTATTATTTAATCTTAATCCTTGTTTTCATATGTTTCAAGTCCTGTTCATATATACTCACGCCTTCAGACTACACAGATAAGATAGGTTGACGTTTTGATCAATCACTGTATTTCGATTATTTTTTTCCTATCTTTTATCTTCAGGTATCAGTTGTTTTTAGCTGTAACAGTGTGAGATTCTGATAATGTGATGGTGTGTGGTGAGTTCACCCTGGTTAGCAGCTAAGCCCCATCCAGTCACTCACTGACTCCCCACCTTTAACAGGATGGGGGAGAGAATAGGAAGAGGAAAAGCACGAAAACTCATGGGTCAAGATAAAGACAGTTTAATAAGTGATAGAAAGAGAAAAAAGGCAAACAAACAAAAACTGAGTGATGCAAAAGTAATCACTCGCCACCTCCCACTAGTAGATTGATGCCCAGTCAGTCTCAAAGCCATGGCTACCTCCCACAAAGCCTCTTCCCATCAGTTTTTATTACTGAGCATGTTACATAGCATGGAATATCTCTTTGGTCAGCTGGGGTCAGCTGTCCCAGCTGTGTCCTCTTCTAGCTTCTTGCCCACCTTCAGCCTACTCGCTGCTGGGGCAGAATGGGAAAAAGAGAAAGTCTTGACACTGTGCAAGTACTGCTCAGCAATGCCCAAAACACTGGTGTGTTATCAACACTGTTTTAATCACAAATCCAAAACACAGCACCATTCGGACTGCTATGAAGAAAATTAACCCCATTGCAGCCAGACCCACTACACAGTGTTTGTATTATCTGATTAAGGTCTGAATTTTGGAAACAAAATAACTGGAATATACACTGTGATGTATTTTAACCACCCCTGTATGACTGCAGCAAAAAAGTAGTACCTTCACCTTTACACCTCCAAATAAAAGTGATTATGTATCCAAAACATTGAAGTTAATGGATGGTTTATTCTTCTTTCAGCAGCTGCACATTAGATAATTTATTTATTTTAAAGATGGATGCTATGAATTAGAATTCTTTGGTTGACATGAAAATCAATTCCACATTGAAATTACCTACTATCCTGCTTGGGACGGACTGAGGAGAAATTTAGATACCTAGATTTGAGATTTGAATCATTATTCAAGTCAACCACTGTACAGGCGTCTGAAACACGGCAGCCATAATGTTAAGTGACATACGTGTTCTGAAGAGCAAATCTCCAAAGCACGCTCAGCAGCACCCTGAACAGGTAGACCTCTAAAGTCTATTACCATTCAGAGACTGACCTAGGACTTTTAAAACAATCTCAGTCCTCTCAAAGCCCCACCCAATGGTGTTGACTTCTCATTGTGTTGCATTTGAGCGTAATTTGTCTTCAGAAAAAACAACTGTATCCTGGGCTGCATCAAAAGAAACGTGGCCAGCAGGTCGAGGGAGGTGATTCTGCCCCTCTACTCCACTCTCGTGAGACCCCACCTGGAGTACTGTGTCCAGCTCTGGAGGCCCCAACAGAAGAAGGACATGGAGCTGTTGAAGCAATTGCAGAGGAGGGGCATGAAGATGATGAGAGGGCTGGAGCACCTCTCCTATGAAGACAGGCTGAGAGAGTTGGGGCTCTTCAGCCTGGAGAAGAGAAGGCTCCAGGAACAACTTATTGCAACCTTTCAATACTTAAAAAGTGGGCTGATAAGAAAGATGGGAGCAGACTTTTTTAATAGGATCTGTTGTGATAGGACAAGGGGTAATGGTTTTAAACTAAAAGAGAGTAGATTCAGACTAGATATAAGGAAGAAATTTTTTTATGCTGAGGGTGGTGAAACACTGGAACAGGTTGCCCAGAGAGGTGGTAGATGCTCCCTCCCTGTCAGTGTTCAAGGTCAGGTTGGATGGGGCTCTGAGCAACCTGATCTAGTTGAAGATGTCTCTGCTTATTGCAGGGGGTTGGACTAGATGACCTTTAAAGGTCTCTTTCAATCCAAACCATTCTATGTTTCTATAATTTTTGCTAATATATTAGACTTGTATAGGGTGGACAGTTGGTGATAGCAACACTTCAAAATCACAAAGATATATCTGAAAGAGTCTATGTGCCACAGTCTTTAGAAAGATAAGATATTAAAATTCGAATTGCACAGTATTATTGTATTAGCATGAGATTTGATAAACCATTCTTCTTACAATCTCAGACAGCCCAACTGGAAAATTTAGCCTTTCTCTAAATCACATGCTTAGTTTTGTGCAAATCACACATACAGCATCAGATAAGTGGTGTTTCTGTTTTTCAAAAGCTGACTACTGAATACACTGATGCCCATTTACAATAAAATTTGGAAAGAGTAATGGTCTAAATCTCATGTTTTTCTGGTATTTATTCCTAGGTGGGAGCCCAGAAGAGAAACAAATGAAACATATGATTGTGTTTAGATGAATTCCCTAAAGGTTTTCCCTGCACCTTTGGGGTCTGTGATGATGCTGTTGAATCCCACCAGGCCCCACATGCACAGGGAATAAGCATCTCTTTATTAGCCCCTCATCCAACCTGTTGGCAGTGTGAATGCCAGCGTTTTCCTGGAAAACTTTCAGAGGAAACAAGAAAACAGATTCACAAAGCAGTAACTAAACTCTTCTGTTTTTTTTTCAGTGATTCCAGTAGGGAAGCAGGAATGATGAATTGTCTACAGGGTCTCTGCAGATTAATGACTTCAAAACACCCAGAGCCCTGGATTTGTGGTGAATGAGGGGTAACAGTTTTAAACTGAAAGAGGGTAGATTTAGATTAGATATTAGGAAGAAATTCTTGACTGTGAGGGTGGTGAGACACTGGAACAGGTTGCCCAGAGAAGCTGTGGATGCCCCCTCCCTGGTAGTGTTCAAGGCCAGGTTGGATGGGGCTTTGAGCAACCCAGTCTAGCGGAAGGTGTCCCTGCCCATGGCAGGGGGGTTGGAACTAGACGATCTTTAAGGTCCCTTCCAACCCAAACCATTCTATCATTCTGTGATTCTATGATTCTATGATTTAGATGTCTGTGCAGGTCTGTGAGAAGGTCAAAATGAAATAAAGAGCAAAATGTTGGCTTGTTCCCCCTTCTCTTTGCTTCGGATCATATTCATATAATAGATGCCTTCTGCACAATCATCTGGACATGGAATAAAGCAGAATATGAACCTCAGAATCTGATTCAATAGTTCACTATTTTAGCTGGATTAATTCTGACACCTTCACATCAGTAGGCAAGCTATGACTCTAATACAGTTGGAGTCTCATTACCTGAAGCTAAATTTGTACTATTCCTCAACACTAAGAAGATGAAGAGATGCTGATGAGTTGATTGGTAACTAAGTTAATTTTGAAGGGCTTTGGCCTCATTATTTTGTTTTGTTTTAAGAACATTTTTTTAGTCGGACAGCAGAATTTAATTGCTAGCCAGAGTAGGTCACCTGAATTTAACTGTGACAATTTAAAGCTAATGGTTTTATCCAGATATTTTAAAGCATTGATTGCTTGCCTAAAGAAGGATTTAAATACATGCACATGGACTATACTGCATTGCACTAGCAAAAGTTCTTGTGTGTAACAGCAGTTCTTTGCTCCACAGCCTAAGGAAGGGGCAATTAAAACTTTTTTCAGTGTATTTGTTTAATTATTATGATGTTATTAAATTATATAGGGAAGAGGGTTACTCCCTGCCGCTCCTCTCTGCAGACGTGGCAGCGCCCCGCGCCCGCAGCTCTGCCTGGCCCTGGGCCAGCTGCAGGTGCTGAGCCATGGGAAGGGCACAGCCGGGGATGCCGCTGAGGAGGAGGAAGGCAAGGACGCCAACTCCCTTGTCCTCGTCTGGCCCTGCGGCTCCTGTGTCGTCACCTTCCCGTGAGTCTCGGTGCCGCGTCCCATGGCAGGGATGGGCAGCGCCTCTGTCCTACCCCACGGGGCTTCCTCCTGCCTCTGTGGCCGTCCCCATGGGGCAAGGCTGTGCTGGCGCCCACCTCTGCCCGCAGGCTGGGGCGCAGCGGGCACTCAGGCTGTTTCTCCTCTCTTTCTGCAGCTCCTGGGTGGTGAAGGAGCTCTGGGTCAGCGCGCTCCTTGGGTAAGCCCTGCCTGGCAGTGCAGCCTGGGGAGCTGTGCTCACATCACGGGGGGATGCTCCAGGCGTAGCCGCATGATGCGGAAACACCGCTCCCCAGCTGGGGACAGGTGCCCCCACGGCTGCGGGCAGCTCTTGAGGGGGGAGAGCTGGTGAAGCGGCTTCACCCAGCTGTGTCCAGCCAACACCTGCCCAGCCCCGTCCTCACCACTGCCGCTGCTCTCTGCGCGACTGCTGGGCGGTACCCAGCTGTTTCAGGGCAGCTCGGAAGTGCTCCCCGGGCTGGCAGGAGAGGGAAAAGGTGGCTTGGGTCTCACACAGCTCTTTCTCTGCCCCTTCCCCATGCACAGGCCACCAGAAGGAGTGAAGGGAGCCCAGGTGACCCAGCTGCCCTCCATCAAGCTCCTGCTGAAGGAGCTGAGTGGCCGCAATGCTGTGAGCGTCTCTCCTGTCTCCGCACTGATCCCAGATGCTGCTCCAGCCCAGCATCAGGTGCATCACTTCTCACCTTCTGCTCTTTTCCCCTTGCCCAGGCGACGACACTACATGCCAGCAGCCTGGAGAGGCTGGTCGAGGGCCAGGCAAAGGTCAGGATCGCTCGGGGTGCAATCTCAGCCGTCCCCACCTCTCACACGTGGCCAGGGGCCAATGCAGCTCATTGGGGGCCCTTTCTGCTGTGGGGCTGTTCGGTGAGCGCTGCGTGTTTCTTGCAGGCTGGTGCAGAGCAGCCGCCACCACGCGTCCCCCCTGGCAGCCAAGGTGGACGTGGCCATGTGGCTGGTGAGTTTGGAGAAGATGGGGGCAAGATGGCCCCTCTCTCCCCCTCTCGCAGGCGGGCACTCGTGCTGCACGGGGGCTGCTGCCGCTCTTCCCGCAGGGCACGGCCGTCCCCATCACTCTGCGGCAGGAGAGAGCTGACCCCCGAGGCCCCTCGTTCCCAAATGACGCCTCTCCCTTGTGCTCGGCAGCGGGGGGACA
Source organism: Nyctibius grandis (assembly GCF_013368605.1). Taxonomy (NCBI): domain Eukaryota; kingdom Metazoa; phylum Chordata; class Aves; order Nyctibiiformes; family Nyctibiidae; genus Nyctibius; species Nyctibius grandis. The sequence continues at coordinate 112,204,464 of NC_090659.1, forward strand.
GTGCTGAGAGGGTCCGGGAGCACTGGCCTGGCGCTCCTCCTCCACGGCTCTTTGCTCTGTTTTCCCTGGCACAGGGGGCACCCGCAGCAGGAGGAGGTGGCTGCCCTGGCCCTTTCGGCGGCGAGGGACCTTGGCTGCTGCAGAGGCGCCCGGGCAGTCGGGCTCTGGCGGCAAGGGGGTTCTCTTCGGCCGGCCCCTGGCAGCTCTCTGCAGCCAGGACGGCACGCTGCCCCAGCCCATCCAGGTAAGCAAGCCTGGCCATGGTGTCCCCGTCCCTCTGGCTCCCCCGGGGAGGTGGTGTCTCCCTAGCAGAGGAACCCCAGGTGAGGCTCGGGGACAAAGCCGCCTCCTCCTCACGTCTCCCACCTCCAGCCACCCCTCCATCCTGCCCCAGTGAGAGCTGTGGAGCCGTCCACACTCGCTCCTGCCCCTGAGGAAGGTTCACCTGCCCCAAGGCCTGTTTCCAGCCCAGCAACTCTCCTCCTCTGGCCCCTGCAGGACCTGCTGGCTCTGCTGCACGAGCACGGGCCATCCACAGAGGGGATCTTCCGGCTGGCGGCCAGCGAGCGCACCTCCCGCGAGCTCAGGGATGCCCTCGACAGCGGAGCAGAGATCCACCTCGAAAGACAGCCCGTGCACCTGCTGGCTGTCATCCTCAAGGTGAACCCTTCTGACCTGGAGCCCAGCAGGTCCCACCTCTGTTGGTGCTGACGGGCACCTGTGAGAGCAGGAGCCAAACCCCAGCCGCCTGCTCATCAGCCAGAGTGCCGCGGATGTTGCCTGTGCTCCCGGCCGCAGTGCTCAAAGCCTCACCCAGAGGCCTTGGCATTGCAGGACTTCCTCCGCAAGATCCCCTCCAAACTCCTCCAGGCAGAGCTCTACGAGGAGTGGATGAGCGCCCTGCGGAACACCAGCAGGCAGGAGAGGCTGGCAGGGCTGAAAGAGTAAGTGTGCCGAGCAGCCTGCCTGCTCCGCAGGGACTGGCAGAGGCCGGGACTCGCCTGCAAAGCGACGGCCTCCCTGAAAAAGACTTGTTTTCTGCCAGCCACCTCTTGCTGCTGTGGGGTGGGGTTTGGGGAAAGTGGCACAGGAAAGCATTTCTCTCCTTGGAGCTCTTGCCGCAGGCGTTGGGGGTTGCTCCACGAAGGGACTCTTGCCAGAAGGGCAGGGCAGGAGGGAGGTGGCCGTATCTCAGCGAAGGCAGTCCCTCTGCTGTAGACCAGGCGTGGCCAGGGAGTCTTCCCTCATGTGGGCTTGGGTGAGATCAGCCTGGGCAACTGGTGCTGACAATGTCTACTTTATTCACGTGGTGTTCCTGTTCCCTCAGGGTGGCCAGCAAGTTGCCTGAGGCCAACCTCCTGCTCCTCAAGAGCTTGCTGTCCCTGCTGCAGAAGATCAGCAGCAACGTGGCCACCAGCAGGATGACAGCCAGCAACCTGGCCATCTGCGTGGGGCCAAACCTCCTCAGCCCACCCGAGGAGCATACACTCCCCACGGACATCCTGGTGCAGGTGACGGCCAAGGTACGCTGCGTTTACCAGCTGGCTGCAGCCTTCCATGCCCACCCAAGCTTTGCTGTTCAGAGGTAACTGGCTGCTTCCTCTCTTTAGCAAATGCTCGTGGGGGAGCTGAGGGAAGAGCAGCCCCACAGCTGCAGTTTTCTGCGCAGAAGTGAGGGTCAGGAGTGGGAAAGCCTGTTTGAGCTCTTTTCAGCCAGCAGGCTGCAAACCAATGGTTTGCTGTGTGCAGGTGACTCAACTGGTGGAGTTCCTCATTGAACACCATGGGGAACTCTTTGAGGAGGAGGTGCCTGGGCTTCTTGCTGCACCAGCTGAGGAGTCACCAGCACCAGCACCAGAGGCAGAAGCAAAGCAGCAGAGGTACGACAGGGCCACAAACAGCGTGACAACAAAAGCGTCCCCTCTCAGAAGGTGGCACTGCTGCCGCAGGACAAGTAAGGTCACCCACCAGCCTGCAGCTCTGCAAAAGTGCAGAGTAAGGCTGATGCAGGTTGCCCATCACACTTTGCGGGGAGATCCAGCCAGAACTGGCTCAGCTGCGCTGAGCAAACCCATGCAAGGGATCTGCCTTTCAGAGCTAAGGTAGCAATTGGGCAGGCAGGTCCTTGCTGCCTGCTAACTTCCATGTTTCCCATTGCAGGTGCCTCCAGTCACTCTGGAAAGTGAACACCTGAAGAGCTCGTCTGGGCAAAGCAGGCAACGTGAGCTAGCTTTGATTAAGAGAATTGATTCGTGTTTATCATGGCTTTATATGTCTAACAATACTATTGAACAGAAAGCTTGCCAGGCCCTTCGCAGCAAAAGGAAAACCGAGGCAGCAGAAAGAGAAAACTGGGCTGCGAAGAGGAGAGTGATGACCAGCCAGGCACCAGAAGTCGAAAGCTGGGAACAGAGATCTCAGGAAGGGGCAACTGAGAAAAGCCGGCAAGGCGAGAAGAACAAGGAGCCCAGGTGTGTAACAGTCTGCTGTCCATCTTTCAAATTTTAACACTGCTCTGCGTACAGGCAATATTTCTGAGGTGCACAGAGATGGCCCCCAGAGAGGAAGCATGCACCTGCCCTTGGGAGAACGTGTATGTCAGGAGACAACACCACTGCGGTGCGGCAGTTTTCATTTTGCACTTGTCCATGGATGTTCCAGCAGGGCCCCTCTCAATCATCCACCAAGGGTCTTGGGAGTCTGGGGAGGTCCCTGCTGACTGGAAGCTCGCCAGCCTTTTTCCAGGTTATCAGAAGGGCATGAGGGAAGACCCAGGAAAATACAGACATGTTCAATGTTCAGTATGATAATACCCATCCCTAATACCCAGCTGTAAGGAATCCTGCAGAGGAGTACTGCGAATGGGTCTTGGATTTCACATCAAAGCACAAGTTGCTTGTTCTCCTCTCACCCTTCTCCCTAATTCCTGTCTTTTTTCTTCCCCATCTTTCTCAAGGTAGGTTGAAGAAGCTGCTGAAGAACTGTCTCATATTGGACCCAGTTCTTGTACACCTTAATGGCTCATGAGACTCTTCTTCTGAGGAAAAAACCGTTCTGTCAAGTGCAAACCTACCGCACCCTCATGTTCTCACGCTTTTTGCTCAGCTGGATGGTCTAGAGGAGCTTCAGAGAAACGAGATCACAACTCTTTATTTTTCCAGAACATTCACCAGCACAATATGAAGTCTAATGGATAATATCTGCTAAAACTGTCAAAATAACTGAACAAAGGACACTTGAGGGGTTTTAATGCATTTTTTTCACATACCGATTTGCAACTTTCATAAATTTACTGTGTTTTTTCGGCCAATAGGGCCAATTAGTGAATTTCTACTGTAAGTAGCTATATACGGAATAAAGAGGTCAATATGATGTAATGTGCTGTCACGCATAACGAGTTGAAGGATAATCTAACTGTTCATGACATCAGTGGGACTTTGGAGGAGTGATTTCCTTGAATTCACTCCCTTTTACCCATTTTCTTCTGTGGTGTGACTGGACTGCTGTGGTGTTTTCTTCAAAAGGTTTTCAGACTTTATATCATCAGAGGTATTTTTGATTGTAGCAGTCGGCTGTTGTGCCGCCAGCTCAAGACTGAACAGAAGCTGCACTTCTCCCAGATGTTTCACCTTTCCTTTTAAACAGCACTTTGTGAACACACATTTGCCAACAAGGTAGCTCTTGTCCTTGTGGGAGATTTCAATTTCCCACACGTCAGCTGGGAACACCGTACTGTCACTGCTGGGACAAGTAAGGCTGGGAAATTCCTGAAGTTTGTTGAAGAGCATTTCTTTTCACAAGTACTGAGTGAGCCAACTAGGAAAGGTGCCCTGCTAGACTTGCTGCTTGTGAGTAAAGAAGGGCTCATGGGAGATGTGATGGTAGGAGGCTGTCTTGGCCGCAGTGATCACAAAGAGGTTGAGTTTAACATTTTTGGTGTAACAAGAAAAAAGGTTAGTATAATTGCTCCCCTGGCTATCAAAGAGCAAACTTGAAGCTACACAGGGAGCTACTCATCAGTGTGCCCTGGGAATCTGCTTCTGAGGACTCAGGGGTTCATGAGAGCTGGTCAGTTTTAAAGAATCACCTTTTAAAAGCACAGGAGCAGGCAATCCTGTTGTGTTGAGAGTCAGGCAAGCGGGGCAGAAGACCAGCTTGGCTGAACAGGGAACTCCTCTTGGAATTCAGTCGTAAAAAGAAATTGTATGGTCTCTAGAAGCAAGGTCAGGCTTTGCAGGAAGACTACAGAGCTGTGGTTCACAGACGTAGGGAGAAATCATGAAAAGCCAAAGCTCAACGAGAGTTGAAACCGCTGATGTTCTGTCAGACAGAAAAAAAAGGCTTTTTGAAGTATGTCAAATAGCAAGAGGAGGTCTAAGGAAAGTATCGGACCGATACTTGAAGAAGATGGTCACCTGACAAGTGGGGATGAAGAAAAGGTGGAAGCATTTAATGCTTTTGTTCGCCTCAGTCTTCAGTGTTAATGATGGACCTTGGGCTGCCTGGTCCTGTGAGTGGGAAGACTGCAGGAGCAGTGGCTTTCCATTTGTGGACACAGAAATTGTAAGGAACAAAGTTGGTGTTAAAAAGTTGGAGTTAAGGAAACTCCGTCTCTGGCCTCTGTCACCAAAGTTGATCCTCTTTCTCCCTGTCCCATAACAAGAGAGAATCTTTCCACTTGGACCACTGCTTTGGCTGGAGGAAACATGCCCTTCTCACCCTCACGGCAGTGGCACCAGGAGACCTGCAGAAAGAGGGTGGGCCGACTGCAGATGGGAGCGGTACGGGCACGAAGCATCCCGGGACACATGCACACATACTTGTGAGCAAAAGCAGCTTGGCAAAGCTGCTGGAAACCGGCGTGGAAGAAAAGGCCCTGGGGTCGCTGCACAGGGCAAAGCATTGCCAGGAGCTGGAGGGAGGTGACCCTTCCCTCTGCTCAGCGCTGGTGAGGCCCAGGGCTGTGCTCCCCAGTACCAGGGAGACATGGGCATACTGGGGAAAGCCCCCAGTGCCCCTCCCCCGCCACCGCTCCCCATTGTGACTGTTGGGGGCAGCTGTGCTGCCCCGGCAATGGCCCGGCAACGGCCCCAGTGCCTGCAGGGACGGCGCTGTGCCAGCACTGAGCACCACTGGGGAGAGCCAAGCTCTTCTCCAGCAGCACTGTGCGGAACCGAGACCCCCTTGGTAGCCTCGCTTGGGCCATCTGGGCACTGCCCTGAGCCCCACCAGCGTGTCCCCGGCGAGACTTCTCTTTGTGTCGTCGGGATGGGCCAGGTGACCTGCTACTGCGGCACCAGGTAGGCTCCCCCCGCGGCTCGGGGACACGCTGGCACAGCCGTGCCCCACAGCAGCCGCCTTTCTCATGCCCGACGCCGTCTGCTCTGCAGGGACGACCCTGAGCCTGTGCAGCAGTGCCAGCCTGTCCCAGCATCCCCCGAGCCGCTGCTCCGGCAGCGTGTGCGGGTGACCCAGGGCCGTGCGAGGAAGAAGAGGCACCTCCTTCTCTTCAGCGACACCTTGGTCATCTCCAAGCCCAAGTAAGACTCGCAGACCCCAGCTGCCTTTCCTCCCAAGCCCTGGACCTGGCACCAGGGCAGGGACACCCAAGGAGCAGCACCAGGACCTCCACACCCTTGTGCTGGATGCACCCGTGGCCATGCCCGTGGCAGGCGGACGCTAGAGGGGAGCCACTGGGCTCGGCCACCTCCAGCTTACTCCCTGACGCTCCTCTCTGCAGACGTGGCAGCGCCCCACGCCCGCAGCTCTGCCTGGCCCTGGGCCAGCTGCAGGTGCTGAGCCATGGGAAGGGCACAGCCGGGGATGCCGCTGAGGAGGAGGAAGGCAAGGACGCCAACTCCCTTGTCCTCGTCTGGCCCTGCGGCTCCTGTGTCGTCACCTTCCCGTGAGTCTCGGTGCCGCGTCCCATGGCAGGGATGGGCAGCGCCTCTGTCCTACCCCACGGGGCTTCCTCCTGCCTCTGCGGCCGTCCCCATGGGGCAGGGCTGTGCTGGCGCCCACCTCTGCCCGCAGGCTGGGGCGCAGCGGGCACTCAGGCTGTTTCTCCTTTCTTTCTGCAGCTCCTGGGTGGTGAAGGAGCTCTGGGTCAGCGCGCTCCTTGGGTAAGCCCTGCCTGGCAGTGCAGCCTGGGGAGCTGTGCTCACATCACGGGGGGATGCTCCAGGCGTAGCCGCATGATGCGGAAACACCGCTCCCCAGCTGGGGACAGGTGCCCCCACGGCTGCGGGCAGCTCTTGAGGGGGGAGAGCTGGTGAAGCAGCTTCACCCAGCTGTGTCCAGCCAACACCTGCCCAGCCCCGTCCTCACCACTGCCGCTGCTCTCTGCGCGACTGCTGGGCGGTACCCAGCTGTTTCAGGGCAGCTCGGAAGTGCTCCCCGGGCTGGCAGGAGAGGGAAAAGGTGGCTTGGGTCTCACACAGCTCTTTCTCTGCCCCTTCCCCATGCACAGGCCACCAGAAGGAGTGAAGGGAGCCCAGGTGACCCAGCTGCCCTCCATCAAGCTCCTGCTGAAGGAGCTGAGTGGCCGCAATGCTGTGAGCGTCTCTCCTGTCTCCGCACTGATCCCAGATGCTGCTCCAGCCCAGCATCAGGTGCATCACTTCTCACCTTCTGCTCTTTTCCCCTTGCCCAGGCGACGACACTACATGCCAGCAGCCTGGAGAGGCTGGTCGAGGGCCAGGCAAAGGTCAGGATCGCTCGGGGTGCAATCTCAGCCGTCCCCACCTCTCACACGTGGCCAGGGGCCAATGCAGCTCATTGGGGGCCCTTTCTGCTGTGGGGCTGTTCGGTGAGCGCTGCGTGTTTCTTGCAGGCTGGTGCAGAGCAGCCGCCACCACGCGTCCCCCCTGGCAGCCAAGGTGGACGTGGCCATGTGGCTGGTGAGTTTGGAGAAGATGGGGGCAAGATGGCCCCTCTCTCCCCCTCTCGCAGGCGGGCACTCGTGCTGCACGGGGGCTGCTGCCGCTCTTCCCGCAGGGCACGGCCGTCCCCATCACTCTGCGGCAGGAGAGAGCTGACCCCCGAGGCCCCTCGTTCCCAAATGACGCCTCTCCCTTGTGCTCGGCAGCGGGGGGACAGTGCTGAGAGGGTCCGGGAGCACTGGCCTGGCGCTCCTCCTCCACGGCTCTTTGCTCTGTTTTCCCTGGCACAGGGGGCACCCGCAGCAGGAGGAGGTGGCTGCCCTGGCCCTTTCGGCGGCGAGGGACCTTGGCTGCTGCAGAGGCGCCCGGGCAGTCGGGCTCTGGCGGCAAGGGGGTTCTCTTCGGCCGGCCCCTGGCAGCTCTCTGCAGCCAGGACGGCACGCTGCCCCAGCCCATCCAGGTAAGCAAGCCTGGCCATGGTGTCCCCGTCCCTCTGGCTCCCCCGGGGAGGTGGTGTCTCCCTAGCAGAGGAACCCCAGGTGAGGCTCGGGGACAAAGCCGCCTCCTCCTCACGTCTCCCACCTCCAGCCACCCCTCCATCCTGCCCCAGTGAGAGCTGTGGAGCCGTCCACACTCGCTCCTGCCCCTGAGGAAGGTTCACCTGCCCCAAGGCCTGTTTCCAGCCCAGCAACTCTCCTCCTCTGGCCCCTGCAGGACCTGCTGGCTCTGCTGCACGAGCACGGGCCATCCACAGAGGGGATCTTCCGGCTGGCGGCCAGCGAGCGCACCTCCCGCGAGCTCAGGGATGCCCTCGACAGCGGAGCAGAGATCCACCTCGAAAGACAGCCCGTGCACCTGCTGGCTGTCATCCTCAAGGTGAACCCTTCTGACCTGGAGCCCAGCAGGTCCCACCTCTGTTGGTGCTGACGGGCACCTGTGAGAGCAGGAGCCAAACCCCAGCCGCCTGCTCATCAGCCAGAGTGCCGCGGATGTTGCCTGTGCTCCCGGCCGCAGTGCTCAAAGCCTCACCCAGAGGCCTTGGCATTGCAGGACTTCCTCCGCAAGATCCCCTCCAAACTCCTCCAGGCAGAGCTCTACGAGGAGTGGATGAGCGCCCTGCGGAACACCAGCAGGCAGGAGAGGCTGGCAGGGCTGAAAGAGTAAGTGTGCCGAGCAGCCTGCCTGCTCCGCAGGGACTGGCAGAGGCCGGGACTCGCCTGCAAAGCGACGGCCTCCCTGAAAAAGACTTGTTTTCTGCCAGCCACCTCTTGCTGCTGTGGGGTGGGGTTTGGGGAAAGTGGCACAGGAAAGCATTTCTCTCCTTGGAGCTCTTGCCGCAGGCGTTGGGGGTTGCTCCACGAAGGGACTCTTGCCAGAAGGGCAGGGCAGGAGGGAGGTGGCCGTATCTCAGCGAAGGCAGTCCCTCTGCTGTAGACCAGGCGTGGCCAGGGAGTCTTCCCTCGTGTGGGCTTGGGTGAGATCAGCCTGGGCAACTGGTGCTGACAATGTCTACTTTATTCACGTGGTGTTCCTGTTCCCTCAGGGTGGCCAGCAAGTTGCCTGAGGCCAACCTCCTGCTCCTCAAGAGCTTGCTGTCCCTGCTGCAGAAGATCAGCAGCAACGTGGCCACCAGCAGGATGACAGCCAGCAACCTGGCCATCTGCGTGGGGCCAAACCTCCTCAGCCCACCCGAGGAGCATACACTCCCCACGGACATCCTGGTGCAGGTGACGGCCAAGGTACGCTGCGTTTACCAGCTGGCTGCAGCCTTCCATGCCCACCCAAGCTTTGCTGTTCAGAGGTAACTGGCTGCTTCCTCTCTTTAGCAAATGCTCGTGGGGGAGCTGAGGGAAGAGCAGCCCCACAGCTGCAGTTTTCTGCGCAGAAGTGAGGGTCAGGAGTGGGAAAGCCTGTTTGAGCTCTTTTCAGCCAGCAGGCTGCAAACCAATGGTTTGCTGTGTGCAGGTGACTCAACTGGTGGAGTTCCTCATTGAACACCATGGGGAACTCTTTGAGGAGGAGGTGCCTGGGCTTCTTGCTGCACCAGCTGAGGAGTCACCAGCACCAGCACCAGAGGCAGAAGCAAAGCAGCAGAGGTACGACAGGGCCACAAACAGCGTGACAACAAAAGCGTCCCCTCTCAGAAGGTGGCACTGCTGCCGCAGGACAAGTAAGGTCACCCACCAGCCTGCAGCTCTGCAAAAGTGCAGAGTAAGGCTGATGCAGGTTGCCCATCACACTTTGCGGGGAGATCCAGCCAGAACTGGCTCAGCTGCGCTGAGCAAACCCATGCAAGGGATCTGCCTTTCAGAGCTAAGGTAGCAATTGGGCAGGCAGGTCCTTGCTGCCTGCTAACTTCCATGTTTCCCATTGCAGGTGCCTCCAGTCACTCTGGAAAGTGAACACCTGAAGAGCTCGTCTGGGCAAAGCAGGCAACGTGAGCTAGCTTTGATTAAGAGAATTGATTCGTGTTTATCATGGCTTTATATGTCTAACAATACTATTGAACAGAAAGCTTGCCAGGCCCTTCGCAGCAAAAGGAAAACCGAGGCAGCAGAAAGAGAAAACTGGGCTGCGAAGAGGAGAGTGATGACCAGCCAGGCACCAGAAGTCGAAAGCTGGGAACAGAGATCTCAGGAAGGGGCAACTGAGAAAAGCCGGCAAGGCGAGAAGAACAAGGAGCCCAGGTGTGTAACAGTCTGCTGTCCATCTTTCAAATTTTAACACTGCTCTGCGTACAGGCAATATTTCTGAGGTGCACAGAGATGGCCCCCAGAGAGGAAGCATGCACCTGCCCTTGGGAGAACGTGTATGTCAGGAGACAACACCACTGCGGTGCGGCAGTTTTCATTTTGCACTTGTCCATGGATGTTCCAGCAGGGCCCCTCTCAATCATCCACCAAGGGTCTTGGGAGTCTGGGGAGGTCCCTGCTGACTGGAAGCTCGCCAGCCTTTTTCCAGGTTATCAGAAGGGCATGAGGGAAGACCCAGGAAAATACAGACATGTTCAATGTTCAGTATGATAATACCCATCCCTAATACCCAGCTGTAAGGAATCCTGCAGAGGAGTACTGCGAATGGGTCTTGGATTTCACATCAAAGCACAAGTTGCTTGTTCTCCTCTCACCCTTCTCCCTAATTCCTGTCTTTTTTCTTCCCCATCTTTCTCAAGGTAGGTTGAAGAAGCTGCTGAAGAACTGTCTCATATTGGACCCAGTTCTTGTACACCTTAATGGCTCATGAGACTCTTCTTCTGAGGAAAAAAACCGTTCTGTCAAGTGCAAACCTACCGCACCCTCATGTTCTCACGCTTTTTGCTCAGCTGGATGGTCTAGAGGAGCTTCAGAGAAACGAGATCACAACTCTTTATTTTTCCAGAACATTCACCAGCACAATATGAAGTCTAATGGATAATATCTGCTAAAACTGTCAAAATAACTGAACAAAGGACACTTGAGGGGTTTTAATGCATTTTTTTCACATACCGATTTGCAACTTTCATAAATTTACTGTGTTTTTTCGGCCAATAGGGCCAATTAGTGAATTTCTACTGTAAGTAGCTATATACGGAATAAAGAGGTCAATATGATGTAATGTGCTGTCACGCATAACGAGTTGAAGGATAATCTAACTGTTCATGACATCAGTGGGACTTTGGAGGAGTGATTTCCTTGAATTCACTCCCTTTTACCCATTTTCTTCTGTGGTGTGACTGGACTGCTGTGGTGTTTTCTTCAAAAGGTTTTCAGACTTTATATCATCAGAGGTATTTTTGATTGTAGCAGTCGGCTGTTGTGCCGCCAGCTCAAGACTGAACAGAAGCTGCACTTCTCCCAGATGTTTCACCTTTCCTTTTAAACAGCACTTTGTGAACACACATTTGCCAACAAGGTAGCTCTTGTCCTTGTGGGAGATTTCAATTTCCCACACGTCAGCTGGGAACACCGTACTGTCACTGCTGGGACAAGTAAGGCTGGGAAATTCCTGAAGTTTGTTGAAGAGCATTTCTTTTCACAAGTACTGAGTGAGCCAACTAGGAAAGGTGCCCTGCTAGACTTGCTGCTTGTGAGTAAAGAAGGGCTCATGGGAGATGTGATGGTAGGAGGCTGTCTTGGCCGCAGTGATCACAAAGAGGTTGAGTTTAACATTTTTGGTGTAACAAGAAAAAAGGTTAGTATAATTGCTCCCCTGGCTATCAAAGAGCAAACTTGAAGCTACACAGGGAGCTACTCATCAGTGTGCCCTGGGAATCTGCTTCTGAGGACTCAGGGGTTCATGAGAGCTGGTCAGTTTTAAAGAATCACCTTTTAAAAGCACAGGAGCAGGCAATCCTGTTGTGTTGAGAGTCAGGCAAGCGGGGCAGAAGACCAGCTTGGCTGAACAGGGAACTCCTCTTGGAATTCAGTCGTAAAAAGAAATTGTATGGTCTCTAGAAGCAAGGTCAGGCTTTGCAGGAAGACTACAGAGCTGTGGTTCACAGACGTAGGGAGAAATCATGAAAAGCCAAAGCTCAACGAGAGTTGAAACCGCTGATGTTCTGTCAGACAGAAAAAAAAGGCTTTTTGAAGTATGTCAAATAGCAAGAGGAGGTCTAAGGAAAGTATCGGACCGATACTTGAAGAAGATGGTCACCTGACAAGTGGGGATGAAGAAAAGGTGGAAGCATTTAATGCTTTTGTTCGCCTCAGTCTTCAGTGTTAATGATGGACCTTGGGCTGCCTGGTCCTGTGAGTGGGAAGACTGCAGGAGCAGTGGCTTTCCATTTGTGGACACAGAAATTGTAAGGAACAAAGTTGGTGTTAAAAAGTTGGAGTTAAGGAAACTCCGTCTCTGGCCTCTGTCACCAAAGTTGATCCTCTTTCTCCCTGTCCCATAACAAGAGAGAATCTTTCCACTTGGACCACTGCTTTGGCTGGAGGAAACATGCCCTTCTCACCCTCACGGCAGTGGCACCAGGAGACCTGCAGAAAGAGGGTGGGCCGACTGCAGATGGGAGCGGTACGGGCACGAAGCATCCCGGGACACATGCACACATACTTGTGAGCAAAAGCAGCTTGGCAAAGCTGCTGGAAACCGGCGTGGAAGAAAAGGCCCTGGGGTCGCTGCACGGGGCAAAGCATTGCCAGGAGCTGGAGGGAGGTGACCCTTCCCTCTGCTCAGCGCTGGTGAGGCCCAGGGCTGTGCTCCCCAGTACCAGGGAGACATGGGCATACTGGGGAAAGCCCCCAGTGCCCCTCCCCCGCCACCGCTCCCCATTGTGACTGTTGGGGGCAGCTGTGCTGCCCCGGCAATGGCCCGGCAACGGCCCCAGTGCCTGCAGGGACGGCGCTGTGCCAGCACTGAGCACCACTGGGGAGAGCCAAGCTCTTCTCCAGCAGCACTGTGCGGAACCGAGACCCCCTTGGTAGCCTCGCTTGGGCCATCTGGGCACTGCCCTGAGCCCCACCAGCGTGTCCCCGGCGAGACTTCTCTTTGTGTCGTCGGGATGGGCCAGGTGACCTGCTACTGCGGCACCAGGTAGGCTCCCCCCGCGGCTCGGGGACACGCTGGCACAGCCGTGCCCCACAGCAGCCGCCTTTCTCATGCCCGACGCCGTCTGCTCTGCAGGGACGACCCTGAGCCTGTGCAGCAGTGCCAGCCTGTCCCAGCATCCCCCGAGCCGCTGCTCCGGCAGCGTGTGCGGGTGACCCAGGGCCGTGCGAGGAAGAAGAGGCACCTCCTTCTCTTCAGCGACACCTTGGTCATCTCCAAGCCCAAGTAAGACTCGCAGACCCCAGCTGCCTTTCCTCCCAAGCCCTGGACCTGGCACCAGGGCAGGGACACCCAAGGAGCAGCACCAGGACCTCCACACCCTTGTGCTGGATGCACCCGTGGCCATGCCCGTGGCAGGCGGACGCTAGAGGGGAGCCACTGGGCTCGGCCACCTCCAGCTTACTCCCTGACGCTCCTCTCTGCAGACGTGGCAGCGCCCCACGCCCGCAGCTCTGCCTGGCCCTGGGCCAGCTGCAGGTGCTGAGCCATGGGAAGGGCACAGCCGGGGATGCCGCTGAGGAGGAGGAAGGCAAGGACGCCAACTCCCTTGTCCTCGTCTGGCCCTGCGGCTCCTGTGTCGTCACCTTCCCGTGAGTCTCGGTGCCGCGTCCCATGGCAGGGATGGGCAGCGCCTCTGTCCTACCCCACGGGGCTTCCTCCTGCCTCTGCGGCCGTCCCCATGGGGCAGGGCTGTGCTGGCGCCCACCTCTGCCCGCAGGCTGGGGCGCAGCGGGCACTCAGGCTGTTTCTCCTTTCTTTCTGCAGCTCCTGGGTGGTGAAGGAGCTCTGGGTCAGCGCGCTCCTTGGGTAAGCCCTGCCTGGCAGTGCAGCCTGGGGAGCTGTGCTCACATCACGGGGGGATGCTCCAGGCGTAGCCGCATGATGCGGAAACACCGCTCCCCAGCTGGGGACAGGTGCCCCCACGGCTGCGGGCAGCTCTTGAGGGGGGAGAGCTGGTGAAGCAGCTTCACCCAGCTGTGTCCAGCCAACACCTGCCCAGCCCCGTCCTCACCACTGCCGCTGCTCTCTGCGCGACTGCTGGGCGGTACCCAGCTGTTTCAGGGCAGCTCGGAAGTGCTCCCCGGGCTGGCAGGAGAGGGAAAAGGTGGCTTGGGTCTCACACAGCTCTTTCTCTGCCCCTTCCCCATGCACAGGCCACCAGAAGGAGTGAAGGGAGCCCAGGTGACCCAGCTGCCCTCCATCAAGCTCCTGCTGAAGGAGCTGAGTGGCCGCAATGCTGTGAGCGTCTCTCCTGTCTCCGCACTGATCCCAGATGCTGCTCCAGCCCAGCATCAGGTGCATCACTTCTCACCTTCTGCTCTTTTCCCCTTGCCCAGGCGACGACACTACATGCCAGCAGCCTGGAGAGGCTGGTCGAGGGCCAGGCAAAGGTCAGGATCGCTCGGGGTGCAATCTCAGCCGTCCCCACCTCTCACACGTGGCCAGGGGCCAATGCAGCTCATTGGGGGCCCTTTCTGCTGTGGGGCTGTTCGGTGAGCGCTGCGTGTTTCTTGCAGGCTGGTGCAGAGCAGCCGCCACCACGCGTCCCCCCTGGCAGCCAAGGTGGACGTGGCCATGTGGCTGGTGAGTTTGGAGAAGATGGGGGCAAGATGGCCCCTCTCTCCCCCTCTCGCAGGCGGGCACTCGTGCTGCACGGGGGCTGCTGCCGCTCTTCCCGCAGGGCACGGCCGTCCCCATCACTCTGCGGCAGGAGAGAGCTGACCCCCGAGGCCCCTCGTTCCCAAATGACGCCTCTCCCTTGTGCTCGGCAGCGGGGGGACAGTGCTGAGAGGGTCCCGGGAGCACTGGCCTGGCGCTCCTCCTCCACGGCTCTTTGCTCTGTTTTCCCTGGCACAGGGGGCACCCGCAGCAGGAGGAGGTGGCTGCCCTGGCCCTTTCGGCGGCGAGGGACCTTGGCTGCTGCAGAGGCGCCCGGGCAGTCGGGCTCTGGCGGCAAGGGGGTTCTCTTCGGCCGGCCCCTGGCAGCTCTCTGCAGCCAGGACGGCACGCTGCCCCAGCCCATCCAGGTAAGCAAGCCTGGCCATGGTGTCCCCGTCCCTCTGGCTCCCCCGGGGAGGTGGTGTCTCCCTAGCAGAGGAACCCCAGGTGAGGCTCGGGGACAAAGCCGCCTCCTCCTCACGTCTCCCACCTCCAGCCACCCCTCCATCCTGCCCCAGTGAGAGCTGTGGAGCCGTCCACACTCGCTCCTGCCCCTGAGGAAGGTTCACCTGCCCCAAGGCCTGTTTCCAGCCCAGCAACTCTCCTCCTCTGGCCCCTGCAGGACCTGCTGGCTCTGCTGCACGAGCACGGGCCATCCACAGAGGGGATCTTCCGGCTGGCGGCCAGCGAGCGCACCTCCCGCGAGCTCAGGGATGCCCTCGACAGCGGAGCAGAGATCCACCTCGAAAGACAGCCCGTGCACCTGCTGGCTGTCATCCTCAAGGTGAACCCTTCTGACCTGGAGCCCAGCAGGTCCCACCTCTGTTGGTGCTGACGGGCACCTGTGAGAGCAGGAGCCAAACCCCAGCCGCCTGCTCATCAGCCAGAGTGCCGCGGATGTTGCCTGTGCTCCCGGCCGCAGTGCTCAAAGCCTCACCCAGAGGCCTTGGCATTGCAGGACTTCCTCCGCAAGATCCCCTCCAAACTCCTCCAGGCAGAGCTCTACGAGGAGTGGATGAGCGCCCTGCGGAACACCAGCAGGCAGGAGAGGCTGGCAGGGCTGAAAGAGTAAGTGTGCCGAGCAGCCTGCCTGCTCCGCAGGGACTGGCAGAGGCCGGGACTCGCCTGCAAAGCGACGGCCTCCCTGAAAAAGACTTGTTTTCTGCCAGCCACCTCTTGCTGCTGTGGGGTGGGGTTTGGGGAAAGTGGCACAGGAAAGCATTTCTCTCCTTGGAGCTCTTGCCGCAGGCGTTGGGGGTTGCTCCACGAAGGGACTCTTGCCAGAAGGGCAGGGCAGGAGGGAGGTGGCCGTATCTCAGCGAAGGCAGTCCCTCTGCTGTAGACCAGGCGTGGCCAGGGAGTCTTCCCTCGTGTGGGCTTGGGTGAGATCAGCCTGGGCAACTGGTGCTGACAATGTCTACTTTATTCACGTGGTGTTCCTGTTCCCTCAGGGTGGCCAGCAAGTTGCCTGAGGCCAACCTCCTGCTCCTCAAGAGCTTGCTGTCCCTGCTGCAGAAGATCAGCAGCAACGTGGCCACCAGCAGGATGACAGCCAGCAACCTGGCCATCTGCGTGGGGCCAAACCTCCTCAGCCCACCCGAGGAGCATACACTCCCCACGGACATCCTGGTGCAGGTGACGGCCAAGGTACGCTGCGTTTACCAGCTGGCTGCAGCCTTCCATGCCCACCCAAGCTTTGCTGTTCAGAGGTAACTGGCTGCTTCCTCTCTTTAGCAAATGCTCGTGGGGGAGCTGAGGGAAGAGCAGCCCCACAGCTGCAGTTTTCTGCGCAGAAGTGAGGGTCAGGAGTGGGAAAGCCTGTTTGAGCTCTTTTCAGCCAGCAGGCTGCAAACCAATGGTTTGCTGTGTGCAGGTGACTCAACTGGTGGAGTTCCTCATTGAACACCATGGGGAACTCTTTGAGGAGGAGGTGCCTGGGCTTCTTGCTGCACCAGCTGAGGAGTCACCAGCACCAGCACCAGAGGCAGAAGCAAAGCAGCAGAGGTACGACAGGGCCACAAACAGCGTGACAACAAAAGCGTCCCCTCTCAGAAGGTGGCACTGCTGCCGCAGGACAAGTAAGGTCACCCACCAGCCTGCAGCTCTGCAAAAGTGCAGAGTAAGGCTGATGCAGGTTGCCCATCACACTTTGCGGGGAGATCCAGCCAGAACTGGCTCAGCTGCGCTGAGCAAACCCATGCAAGGGATCTGCCTTTCAGAGCTAAGGTAGCAATTGGGCAGGCAGGTCCTTGCTGCCTGCTAACTTCCATGTTTCCCATTGCAGGTGCCTCCAGTCACTCTGGAAAGTGAACACCTGAAGAGCTCGTCTGGGCAAAGCAGGCAACGTGAGCTAGCTTTGATTAAGAGAATTGATTCGTGTTTATCATGGCTTTATATGTCTAACAATACTATTGAACAGAAAGCTTGCCAGGCCCTTCGCAGCAAAAGGAAAACCGAGGCAGCAGAAAGAGAAAACTGGGCTGCGAAGAGGAGAGTGATGACCAGCCAGGCACCAGAAGTCGAAAGCTGGGAACAGAGATCTCAGGAAGGGGCAACTGAGAAAAGCCGGCAAGGCGAGAAGAACAAGGAGCCCAGGTGTGTAACAGTCTGCTGTCCATCTTTCAAATTTTAACACTGCTCTGAGTACAGGCAATATTTCTGAGGTGCACAGAGATGGCCCCCAGAGAGGAAGCATGCACCTGCCCTTGGGAGAACGTGTATGTCAGGAGACAACACCACTGCGGTGCGGCAGTTTTCATTTTGCACTTGTCCATGGATGTTCCAGCAGGGCCCCTCTCAATCATCCACCAAGGGTCTTGGGAGTCTGGGGAGGTCCCTGCTGACTGGAAGCTCGCCAGCCTTTTTCCAGGTTATCAGAAGGGCATGAGGGAAGACCCAGGAAAATACAGACATGTTCAATGTTCAGTATGATAATACCCATCCCTAATACCCAGCTGTAAGGAATCCTGCAGAGGAGTACTGCGAATGGGTCTTGGATTTCACATCAAAGCACAAGTTGCTTGTTCTCCTCTCACCCTTCTCCCTAATTCCTGTCTTTTTTCTTCCCCATCTTTCTCAAGGTAGGTTGAAGAAGCTGCTGAAGAACTGTCTCATATTGGACCCAGTTCTTGTACACCTTAATGGCTCATGAGACTCTTCTTCTGAGGAAAAAACCGTTCTGTCAAGTGCAAACCTACCGCACCCTCATGTTCTCACGCTTTTTGCTCAGCTGGATGGTCTAGAGGAGCTTCAGAGAAACGAGATCACAACTCTTTATTTTTCCAGAACATTCACCAGCACAATATGAAGTCTAATGGATAATATCTGCTAAAACTGTCAAAATAACTGAACAAAGGACACTTGAGGGGTTTTAATGCATTTTTTTCACATACCGATTTGCAACTTTCATAAATTTACTGTGTTTTTTCGGCCAATAGGGCCAATTAGTGAATTTCTACTGTAAGTAGCTATATACGGAATAAAGAGGTCAATATGATGTAATGTGCTGTCACGCATAACGAGTTGAAGGATAATCTAACTGTTCATGACATCAGTGGGACTTTGGAGGAGTGATTTCCTTGAATTCACTCCCTTTTACCCATTTTCTTCTGTGGTGTGACTGGACTGCTGTGGTGTTTTCTTCAAAAGGTTTTCAGACTTTATATCATCAGAGGTATTTTTGATTGTAGCAGTCGGCTGTTGTGCCGCCAGCTCAAGACTGAACAGAAGCTGCACTTCTCCCAGATGTTTCACCTTTCCTTTTAAACAGCACTTTGTGAACACACATTTGCCAACAAGGTAGCTCTTGTCCTTGTGGGAGATTTCAATTTCCCACACGTCAGCTGGGAACACCGTACTGTCACTGCTGGGACAAGTAAGGCTGGGAAATTCCTGAAGTTTGTTGAAGAGCATTTCTTTTCACAAGTACTGAGTGAGCCAACTAGGAAAGGTGCCCTGCTAGACTTGCTGCTTGTGAGTAAAGAAGGGCTCATGGGAGATGTGATGGTAGGAGGCTGTCTTGGCCGCAGTGATCACAAAGAGGTTGAGTTTAACATTTTTGGTGTAACAAGAAAAAAGGTTAGTATAATTGCTCCCCTGGCTATCAAAGAGCAAACTTGAAGCTACACAGGGAGCTACTCATCAGTGTGCCCTGGGAATCTGCTTCTGAGGACTCAGGGGTTCATGAGAGCTGGTCAGTTTTAAAGAATCACCTTTTAAAAGCACAGGAGCAGGCAATCCTGTTGTGTTGAGAGTCAGGCAAGCGGGGCAGAAGACCAGCTTGGCTGAACAGGGAACTCCTCTTGGAATTCAGTCGTAAAAAGAAATTGTATGGTCTCTAGAAGCAAGGTCAGGCTTTGCAGGAAGACTACAGAGCTGTGGTTCACAGACGTAGGGAGAAATCATGAAAAGCCAAAGCTCAACGAGAGTTGAAACCGCTGATGTTCTGTCAGACAGAAAAAAAAGGCTTTTTGAAGTATGTCAAATAGCAAGAGGAGGTCTAAGGAAAGTATCGGACCGATACTTGAAGAAGATGGTCACCTGACAAGTGGGGATGAAGAAAAGGTGGAAGCATTTAATGCTTTTGTTCGCCTCAGTCTTCAGTGTTAATGATGGACCTTGGGCTGCCTGGTCCTGTGAGTGGGAAGACTGCAGGAGCAGTGGCTTTCCATTTGTGGACACAGAAATTGTAAGGAACAAAGTTGGTGTTAAAAAGTTGGAGTTAAGGAAACTCCGTCTCTGGCCTCTGTCACCAAAGTTGATCCTCTTTCTCCCTGTCCCATAACAAGAGAGAATCTTTCCACTTGGACCACTGCTTTGGCTGGAGGAAACATGCCCTTCTCACCCTCACGGCAGTGGCACCAGGAGACCTGCAGAAAGAGGGTGGGCCGACTGCAGATGGGAGCGGTACGGGCACGAAGCATCCCGGGACACATGCACACATACTTGTGAGCAAAAGCAGCTTGGCAAAGCTGCTGGAAACCGGCGTGGAAGAAAAGGCCCTGGGGTCGCTGCACGGGGCAAAGCATTGCCAGGAGCTGGAGGGAGGTGACCCTTCCCTCTGCTCAGCGCTGGTGAGGCCCAGGGCTGTGCTCCCCAGTACCAGGGAGACATGGGCATACTGGGGAAAGCCCCCAGTGCCCCTCCCCCGCCACCGCTCCCCATTGTGACTGTTGGGGGCAGCTGTGCTGCCCCGGCAATGGCCCGGCAACGGCCCCAGTGCCTGCAGGGACGGCGCTGTGCCAGCACTGAGCACCACTGGGGAGAGCCAAGCTCTTCTCCAGCAGCACTGTGCGGAACCGAGACCCCCTTGGTAGCCTCGCTTGGGCCATCTGGGCACTGCCCTGAGCCCCACCAGCGTGTCCCCGGCGAGACTTCTCTTTGTGTCGTCGGGATGGGCCAGGTGACCTGCTACTGCGGCACCAGGTAGGCTCCCCCCGCGGCTCGGGGACACGCTGGCACAGCCGTGCCCCACAGCAGCCGCCTTTCTCATGCCCGACGCCGTCTGCTCTGCAGGGACGACCCTGAGCCTGTGCAGCAGTGCCAGCCTGTCCCAGCATCCCCCGAGCCGCTGCTCCGGCAGCGTGTGCGGGTGACCCAGGGCCGTGCGAGGAAGAAGAGGCACCTCCTTCTCTTCAGCGACACCTTGGTCATCTCCAAGCCCAAGTAAGACTCGCAGACCCCAGCTGCCTTTCCTCCCAAGCCCTGGACCTGGCACCAGGGCAGGGACACCCAAGGAGCAGCTCCAGGACCTCCACAGCTGCAGTTTTCTGCGCAGAAGTGAGGGTCAGGAGTGGGAAAGCCTGTTTGAGCTCTTTTCAGCCAGCAGGCTGCAAACCAATGGTTTGCTGTGTGCAGGTGACTCAACTGGTGGAGTTCCTCATTGAACACCATGGGGAACTCTTTGAGGAGGAGGTGCCTGGGCTTCTTGCTGCATCAGCTGAGGAGTCACCAGCACCAGCACCAGAGGCAGAAGCAGAAGCAGCAGAGGTACGACAGAGTAATGAAGGAACTGGCAAATGAACATGCCAAACCACTCTCTATTATCTACCGGCAGTCCTGGTTAACTGGAGAAGTTCCAGCTGACTGGAAATTAGCAAACGTAACGCCCATCTACAAGAAGGGTCAGAAGGATGATCCAGGGAACTACAGGCCTGTCAGCCTGACCTGAGTGCCAGGCAAGGTGATGGAACAGATCATCCTGAGTGCCATTACACGGCACATGCAGGACAATGGGGGCATCGGGGCCAGCCAACATGGATTCATGAAAGGCAGGTCCTGCTCGACCAACCTGGTCTCCTTCTATGACAAAGTGACCCGCTTAGTAGATGAGGGCAGGGCTGTGGATGTAGTCTATCTAGACTTCAGTAAGGCATTCGACACTGTCTCCCACAGCATCCTCCTAGACAAACTGGCTGCCTGGGGCTTGGATGGGTGGACTCTTAAATGGGTTAAAAACTGGCTGGATGGCCGAGCCCAGAGAGTGGTGGTGAATGGGGCAAAGTCCAACTGGTGGCCGGTCACTAGCGGAGTTCCCCAGGGCTCAGTTCTGGGGCCAGTGCTGTTCAATATCTTGATAGATGATCTAGATGTAGGGATTGAGTGCACCCTCAGTAAATTTGCAGATGACACCAAGCTGGGTGGGAGTGTCGATTTGCTGGAGGGTAGGAAGGCCCTACAGAGGGATTTGGACAGGTTAGATAGATGGGCCGAGACCAACGGCATGAGGTTCAACAAGAACAACTGCCGGGTCTTACACTTCGGCCACAACAACCCCATGCAGCTCTACAGGCTGGGGGAAGAGTGGTTAGAAAGCAGCCCGGTGGAAAGAGACCTGGGGGTGCTGATCGACAGCCGGCTAAACATGAGCCAGCAGTGTGCCCAGTTGGCCAAGAAGGCCAATGGCATCCTGGCCTCTGTTAGGAATAGTGTAGCCAGCCGGTCTAGGGAAGTGATCGTCCCTTTGTACTCGGCACTGGTGAGGCCGCATCTTGAATACTGTGTCCAGTTCTGGGCCCCGCACTTCAAGAAAGATGTTGAGGTGTTGGAGCGAGTCCAGAGGAGGGCGACCAAGCTGGTGAAGGGTCTGGAGGGTCTGACCTATGAGGAACGGCTGAGGGAGCTGGGGTTGTTTAGCCTGGCGAAGAGGAGGCTCAGAGGTGACCTTATTGCAGTCTACAACTACCTGAAGGGAGGTTGTAGTGAAGTGGGAGTCGTCCTCTTCTCCTGGGCAGCTAGCGATAAGACAAGAGGACACAGCCTCAAGCTTTGCCAGGGGAGGTTCAGGTTGGACATTAGGAAGAATTTCTTTTCAGAAAGAGTTATTAGACATTGGAATGGGCTGCCCAGGGAGGTGGTGGAGTCACCATGTCTGGATGTGTTTAAGAAAAGACTGGACATGGCACTTAGTGCCATGGTCTAGTTGACATGGTGGTGTCAGGGCAACGGTTGGACTCGATGATCCCAGAGGTCTCTTCCAACCTGGTTGATTCTGTGATTCTGTGATTCTGTGATTTGAAAGAATTAATAGCTGTGTTAGAAATCTTTGATGTGACAAAATTTAACTAGTACCCCTCCCTGGGGATAGCTTTAAGCTACTGTAATGCCATCAGGTACCTGTCCTTGCCACTGGGGCCCAGAGAAGATGGACTGGGAGCGGGGACTTGCAACACAGAAACATCCCAGAAACACAAAGAAGGCACGTCAGCTCAAAATGCAAGTTTAGCAGTTTTTGTGAATGTTCAGGCAAAGGAGCAGCACTAAAGCTGTTACATCTGTCCTACTAGGGCTTTTCAGGTAATTACAAGACAGTAAGCAAGTAGAAGTGGGTTCACAAAACAATCATGACTACAGGAACGTATACCATAACTGTAACAGCTCTGTTCATTCCTTGGCTTGGGGACAATCTTGTTTGGGACTTTTGATCCACTTGCTGCTTATGGCTCGTATGGGTTGTATCCATTTCCTAGAACAGGTGACTTTTGCTCTCAGTCACTCAAGAGAAGACAAGGCACTGGGGGAGGCTATGCAGCCTTGCAGCTGTGGCACGATTGCATTGGTGACATCAGCCAGTATTAATTGCGGAGGCTGCTGCTCCCTCAGTTCCGCTAGAATGTACTTCTGGACTGTATTATTGCAATTCTGTTTTAATCAGGATGAAAGTCAAGAGTGTAGGAAAAAAAAATTTTCTAGTATTACTCAGAGCAGAATTTGGAACACATGAATTTTGGACTACCCAGTTGTCAGAGACACAAAGCATCCCAAACACAATACTACATTGTGTATTGTTCTTATATTTCAACCAAGTTTAAGACTTCTCAATTCTGCAACTGGAGATCCAGCTCTGTTATAGAAATTTTCACATAATTAATGTAAAAGTTCTTATGAGTTAGGGAGACAAGGATCAATAAGGGTGAAATAGAATGAAGAATAGAATAATTAATATAAGTCTATCTGAATAAACACAGGTGGGCTTTCACAATCCATGAATATTGTTCTCAAAGCTCCTTGTGTAATCCTGACCCATGACTGAACAAATCATCAATCAAAGCTTAATGAGTAGCTAAGCAGGAGTAGGCCTAGAAGTATTACCTTCTGATGGTTTTAGTAAAGGGGATGTATGGTTAACCTTTTCTTTACCTTAAAAGAAATATAGGACACTTAGAAATAAAAATTAATATAGATAAGGTTTTAAATATAACTTTAGTTGTTTTTAAGGTTGAATGTTTAGGAGACACTGGCGGTGGGAACCGGACTCTGGTCAACCTGGATCAGGACGGGACGCTGATCACGGCAAGAACATTAAGGACGCTGATCACAACAAGAACATCGAGGATGGGGTGTCGACCGGAGTCAGAGCAGAACCAGAACATAAAGATCAGCTAAGCAATGGAAAAGAATGGACTTTTGTGGACTCTTAACGAAGGAAGAAAGAGGAATTGAAATAGTTAGTGGATTATTAACAGAAGCTTGTGAGAACTTTATGATGTAATTGATTATTAATTTCTATATAAACCGATAGTGAATTTGAGTCAGGTACCATTCACTGCGGTGTTGGTCCAACTCTGAGTTGTTTAATAAAACCAGCAAACCTAGAGACCCGGACTCTGCCAATTTTCTTTAACAGCTCTTCTGAATTAAATCCCAAAACTTGTCAAAAGAGCATCTCAGCTCTTCTCAGTTGCAAGATACAGTTTTGAAGTATTCTCACTTTGAACACAACACTTCACAACTGAGTGGAATTTAGTGCTAATTGTAACCTATGTGAAGAAAAAGAGCTTTTTCTGGAGTACTGTTGAAAGGGCTTAGAAAGGCCCTTTCATTGCTGCATCAGTGGGTAAGAACAGAGGATGCACGCACAGGGAACTTCCCAGAACTGTTGTCTCCAAACTGGAGGTCTACTGCATTTATTTTCCCCTTACAACTGGAACCAATTCCTGCTCCACTTGAAGTCAAAAATAATTTTAACATTAAAACCTGAAAATTATTTTTAGCATTAATCTCAAGAGGAATATGAAGTGCATCTTATTTTCAAGTCTGTCTTTGCAGCTCAGAGGACTAGAAGCTTTTTTCAGTGAGAACTCTCATGCAAGTAACATGATCACAAGAGGTGATGCGTGAAGAAGATGAGCAGATTCTTTAAGACTCAAGTTTCTAAATAGCAATTTTCAGCATGCACACTTTGCTTAGAGACAAAAACCAGCAGTCTTGTGGTTCAGACAGCAGTACCATGGGAGTTTTATCCAAGAATTTATTTAATATATCCATTAAGCCACGACAATTTATTGTCTCCAGTGAAAACAAACCTCTGAAGCAAACTTTTGCCTGGAAAATCCTCTCTAGAATGCTATTGTGAACTTGGCAACCTCAGCACTTCTTAGAAATCTTAGTGTTTCTGCTAAAAACTGAAGGGGACAGAACTCAAGGATTCATTTTTTGCAGAGATTTCCCGTTCCCAGCCATATAGCTCATATGTTCATTGCCAATGGAACAACATAGACTGTCAGAAATGTATCATAGTTGAAATGACTTATAACTATTTATCCACGGTATGTACCTTAGCACAAAAAATGGATATAACCCATTATTAAATATGGGATTTGGGGAGTGATTCCAAAGACCTTCAGTCCGGCAAAGATCACGTGTATTTAGCTCTGCTGATGTACATAGTGCCACCACAGTGAACAAGGTTGCCTATATAGACCTAAAAAAACCTGCAGGATTCCAGGTACTACTAGGTATAAAATATCATGCTTTAGAAGCCCCTTAGGTCCTCTGGAATTTGTTGACTTTATAACATGATTGGATTTATAAATGATGATTCTGAAAGCATCCATTGAACTGTCATGATATTACAGAATATAGTATTGCAAGCACAAATAACTTAATTCATACAATAATAATTTTCAAAGTAATTTTCAACAATTCCCAGCAAGCAAGGCCAAAACAATAAAATGGAAGTCCACTGGGATGGCTCATAGTTGTGGGAGAGTTTTTGATGTTATTATGAACTATTAATAACACAAAGATGCTGATCTAGCTCATCCAGACAGCTGAGATTTGCTTAAAGCTTTTGTCCCAATCCTGCTAATACCCAGGATAAACTCTTGGTTCTGTTGTAGTCTGTTGATGGCACAATTTCCATTGTTTACAGTGGGATCAGAATTTCATATCAATGATTAGTTTCCTGGTGGACTATCTATGGATTGTGACAACCATTAATTTGTTTTTTTATCATGAATTCAAATAATTAAAACTAACTGTCTCCGTCTGAAATATAAAAATGTTCCAGTGCTTAATAGATGGGAAAAAAAATCAGGTTTATTTGGCTCTTTGAAGTATTTCACTTTGAGAGGGTTTGAAGTACTTTATTCTGATTTCAAATTTTTGAATGTAATTATGAAAAGTGAAATAAAGTAATCACAGAAAAAAAGTTATCAAGGGGATACATTTTGAAGGGATCAAGAATGGCTGTTTTTCAGTTGGAGATTTAAGTGCTTTCCAAGAAAAAAAGCCCAACTGTCAAGCAATAACTGAATATTTCGGAGACACTGGATCTGCTGAAAATTGACAGAGAGGAGTTTTGTGTGAAAAGTTTCATCAGCTTTAGTCAGGATATAATTAACATTAAGCAGGTTAGCTCGTGTTTTTCGGATAAGATTCAGCATTTACATATTTTTTAATTCTACAATATCCTTTCTGACTTTTTCTTAGAATTGTTTGCTAGGGACACAAATCTCTTTGACAGAATAAATGTATCACTTTTTGTATGAGTTTATTGTTATTAATTGATATTATGAGGTAAAACGAAAGGTGTTGCCTACTTGACAAAATATAGATAGTTTTGTGCATGTTATTTTATTCAGGTAAGTTTTTGGTTTGTCCTTGTTATACAAATTTTGTCAGCTAAGAGAGACCTACCAAAATGATCTTGTGGAGACGAGCAGAATATTCTGTTAGCCATATTTCCAAAGACACCATGTAGAGTTAAAAGTAGCACAGTTCATCTATTTATAATATTGAGAAGGTGTTTTCTAATCCTAAAGTGAAGATCAATCCATGGTGTAGTTTGGAGGACCCAGACAGGACTAAAAATATATCATACGGCTGTGGCTCCATATAGGTGGCATGGAATTTAACGGAGTCTGTGCAGGACAGTTAGAGTTTTTATTGCAAATGTACTCCCATTGGATCTCAGTCAAATCTAATTCAGTAAAAAAAAATCTCAGAATCGAGGTGAGCTGTGCAGAGCAAACTGTTCCACACAACTGATGTGTGTATAGCTGTGTGCAGTAGATCACTGCTGTAGTTTGCATACATTTAATGTATTTTTTTGCAGTCTGTTTTCTCAAGCACTGAGGAATCAGCAGACTGGCGAGAAGCTGAGAACTGTGAAGTCTGAGACAAGATGTTTTGCAACTGCAATGTGTCTTGCAACTTCAGCTTGGTGAAGAAAACACAGAGACCTGCTCACTAAACAATCAAAAATCTGCTAAACTTTACCTGGAAATACTGAGTGAATAACTTTAGCTCATCTCTCAGTAGGCCTGGTTTATTCAAAATTATTTTTTCAAACATTTTTCCCCAGAGAAAATTTCTCTGAGAGAATTTCTTCAATGTATTGAACATCAGTACTCTTTTAAACATTGATCATGTACATAAGACTTAACTTTCAATCCAGTCTTGCTTTTTACATACACATTTCTCCATTCCTCATCAATAGTACTTGTCAGGAATTAACTGAATATCCCAGATTCCCTTTGTGGTGTTTGTGCATATTGATACTTTGCAGAATCTCATTACATGTGGTACATCTGGTCTCAGGGGATAAAAGAAGATCCTTGCATATTTATTGAAAAGGAAATGAGCATAACAATTCAATGCATTCATTTTCACATTTTATTTCTTTGCTAGCATTATTTACAAATACGCCAACCATGCTGACATTTTGTAAAGCCTGAACAAAAAGTATCCAAGCAGATTTTAATATTGCCATTTTATTAATTATTGCTACCAAATGTAAGAGAGCAGTATTTTGGTGAGATTTCTTACTGCATGTCAGTTGTCATAAGAAAATGTAAAAAACCCCTCTAATGATGTAGATTTTCTTCAATTTTTAATGAACATTTTTAATCAGAAGGGGAAAATAGTATCCCTTAGAGCTGCTGTGTCTGTCCCTCTGCCCTAATCTCATCCCACTCCTTTACTGGCCTAATTTCACATGTCTCTACTCAACCCTAGAATTGCTTTCTTTTTTTTTTATTTGGAGTGTTAAGTGACCATGGCATGAAATACAGATAATATCTCATCATTGTTATTTGCAAAAGGGGAGTCTGGAAACAAATATTCCTGTGTAACGCATTTCCCAGTTTTGTGTATCATGACTTCATGGGACATGCATGCATCTGTTCCTACAACATGGTCTAAGTTTTATGTGATGACTATTGTGTGGGGGCCTCAAAGGTAATAGGTGAATGCTGAACTGTGGAGCAGAATTTATTTTGCTTAACTTTTACACATTCGCAGTGTAAAAACATCTACTTCTGGGGTAATTTTCTAGGCTCCCCTGAAGATTGGTGGGGAAAAATTTCTGTCTGCAACGTGCAATTAGTCTTAACCTAAGTGGATAGATAATTACCTAGAGAAGAAGACTAAATAGCTATATGCCTATGTTGTTAACATCTAAAGGTAACTGAAAATGCCTTCTCACCTGTATGGCATTCTTAAAGGCCAAGGATGATGTATCTCTGCCTCCAAACATACCTTCCCTCTTCTATACCCAGCCAGTATCACTTCATTGGTACTGCAGATAGATTGGTAAAGGATTAGGCAGATGAACACTGCGATGCATTTTGTAAAGTCCAACAGAAGGAAAGTTTTCTTTAGAGAAACTGCAGATGTGCTATGATTTGTTTAATGTTTTAAATTTTCTAGATTGAAATTGATTTTACTTACATGATGCTGTGTTTAATGAAAATATTTCTTGTAGCTTTCCATGGACTGCAATAAGTTCGTATGTATGTGCCTTAAATTTCTTAGTTCTATGTTATGGTGTTATCTAAATCCTTCCATACTATCAGAATTTTCACAGAACAAACAATAGCAAATTTCTCAAAGCAAATTTCCTGACTACAAAATAGCAGTGATCCAGTCAAAAAGATGTGTCTTGTATCCTGAAGTGGAAACGAAAAGTCTATGTTAAAGCACAGTCTGTTTTACGGGCTCTGCCCTTACTTCTTGGAAATATTATGGAAGAAAATCCTCAAACCATTAGACTTTAGCATTGCTTATAACATCATAGTTATATAAAAACCAGAAGTAGCGAGCTTAAATCTATCCATCAGTTAAGCTAGTAATACCAGTGCAGTATATATAACATACTTCAACAGTAGAAGTAGCTTCATTGTATCTAACAAAGGAGTATAAGTCATTGTAATTTTTTTAACTAAGTGGTTTGGCCTGGAACAGAGAAATTTTACAAGCTGTATAAGTAGTGACCATTATTCCTGAAGTGCCATGGTGTAAAAGTAGTAGGCAAATGTTCTGCATCATGGTGTAGTCAAACCAGAGGCCTGTGACACCTGTGAAATACTAAAATAATGTAATCAACAACAATATAAAGTATTTTGTGACACTGTGGTGGCATAGCCAGACACAACAAATAAGCACCTTGCATAAGTATGCCAGCGATGTAACCTCTGAAGGGGATAATAATTTAATGTTTCCAGAATGATCATGTTTGACAAGACCAAGTAATCTGTCAAACCTAGCAGTCTGCATCTGACAGTAATAGATGCCTAAAGGTAGTGCAAAATAAGGCAAACATAAAATGATAGCTCTCTTTTTTTTCTAAAGGGCCAGTGAGTTGTGTCTCAGAAGCATTTCTGGAGTCAGAGTTAATATACTTTTGCTTAGTGAAAATTGGTATTAATGCATTTAACTAAAAACTCTGCTGTCAGGATAGCAATGTTCGCTGATTGTAAAGACTGAGCTTTCGCCATCTGACTGCCCTACAGTGCCCATTCACTAGTGCTTACACCGTCTCAGGGATGCCGAACACAGTGAGGCTGGCGCTCATGGAATGAGGCATATGAGTTTCCCTCCCAGACGTGCACTGATTGCTAGATCTGTCATCCCAGGAGCAGAGAAATATTCCAAACAGCTGTGATGACTCCAAGCAAACAAAATCCACAGAAACGCTGCACATTTTCTATCCTGAAGTCATGCCATTTTTTCCCAAAACCAATGTTGTAATAGTCCAACACTTGTGTAGAGACCAGTAGCATCTAACACGTTTCAACATCTCATATTCCAGAGTTTGTATTTCTCTGGGTTTTAGAAAGCAAGCCTAGCACTTTAAGAATAAATGAGGTGAATAAGACCCTGCCTTCTTTGGCTAATTACTACAGCAATGAACCAGTTTCCCAAAAGAGATCATGAACAGAAATGTTACGACATAAAACTGAAGGGAAGGAATGACACGAAAATCTCTGTGCTCCATATCACACATGCTAGTCCACACAGTGATGACACATGCAATTTAAGTTTCATAAACTACAGATAAAATGTAATTAAACACCTGGCTGTCCCATCTGGTGTCAGGGCACAGAGTGACTGCTCATTGAGGTCTGAAGTAACGATGGGTAGAACTGGTTGTCAAAGCATGTCCTGGAAGATGCCACCAGAGCTCAAACTGTTGGATGGAGGATGTATATAAGCAGAATATATTTATACAAGAATTGATCTTATCCAGAACTGTTTGTGACAAACCCACTATGTAGCAAACTGAGTTGTCTTACGTTTTCTATATCAACCAGCCCTGTTTTCTTTCTCAAGATATATATATAGCTATATTACATATACTATATATTATATTTTATAATTAAGTTCATAGAATTCAACAATTAATATAAGTAAACAAAATTCATCCCAGAAATCTGTTTTTGTGTGTTTTTTCTAAAGTTACAATAAGCAAATAATTATCCAAGTTTTACGATATTATTCCTTCTTTATGAATGCATGGTGGAACTTTCAAAAAAAAGAAAAATAGTAACAGCAAGTAAAGGATAGTAACTGCCTTTTCTTGAACATTCCTGGCCACATGTAATCACTGATGTGTGATTACAGACATGAATTTTCTCTCAAAACAGTTATTCAAAAAAACCCTTACTAATCTAGGAATATGTGAAGGTCAAATAACAGAAGCCATTACTGTAGAGGAGCCAGAGACTCACTCAGGTGGGAAGGCTGATGGTGCACCACATAATGGAGGAAAGCTCGTGGTCCTTAGTTGGAGCTGTTTTAGGTGGCACATCCCTTCATGCAACACAATATTCTTTTGCTAACTTGCTTTTCCCTGATTTCCAAATGAAACTGATCAGGCCAATCATCTGCAGCGAGAACACAGAGAAGACAGGGTGACAGAACTACACTGCAAATATATAAAATACAGGCCTGCCTGCAGGAGCCAGCAGAGAAAGTCAGATAAAATGTTCTGACTTATTATTTTTAATACAGAAGGATGAAATCAGCGGGATATCAACGATTATAAATTCCATCTTGAAGGCATCATTGCAACACTAATATCCACCATGTCAGAATCTCTAAATTATAAAGTTGACATAGCAGTGAGACATGTTCGGGAGGTACTCACTACAGTTAGTCTACTTTTAAATATATGAATCTCTTCTGTTGGTCTCCTGTCAACATATTTTTCACATTTTGTGTTTTTATCTCTCTCAAAGGAGTCAGAAAATTGCTAGTGTTATGCTGGGCAGATAACTGTTATAGGAGTATCATTAATAAGCATGGGGAACCCCCCTCCCAAAATCATAAAATAATATCCCTATGCTTGATACTTGGTTTGAGAACTAGAGTAACTACTGGTGTCATCTCTTAATATGACATAGAGACAAAGCTGCATGTTAAACTGACAGGGCTAACCCAGGAGAGCAGACTTTGGCCTCTTCAGGGACCTACTTGGTAGAGTACATTGGGATAAAGCCCTAGAAGGAAGAGGGGCCCAAGAAAGCTGGTTAATATTCAAGGATCACCTCCTCCAAGCTCAGGAGCGATGCATCCCAACAAAGAGGAAGTCCTAGGGAAGTGGTGGAGCCAACATCCCTTGAGGTATTTAAAAGATGTGTAGACGTGGTGCTTAGGGACATGGTTTAGTGGTGGACTTAGCAGTGCTAGGTTAACAGTTGCACTTGATGATCTTAAAGTTCCTTTCCAACCAAAACAATTCTACGATTCTATGAAAAAAGCCAGGAGGCCTGCATGGATGAACAAGAATCTCCTGGACAAACTCAGACACAAAAAGGAAGCCTACAGAGGGTTGAAGCATGGACAGGTAGCCTGGGAGGGACACAGAGAAATTGTCCGAGCAGCCAGGAACCAGGTTAGGAAAGCTAAAGCCCTGATAGAATTAAATCTGGCCAGGGATGTCAAGGACAACAAGAAATGCTTCTATAGGTATGTCACAGAATCACAGAATCAACCAGGTTGGAAGAGACCTCTGGGATCATCGAGTCCAACTGTTGCCCTGACACCACCCTGTCAACTAGACCATGGCACTAAGTGCCATGTCCAGTCTTTTCTTAAACACATCCAGAGATGGTGACTCCACCACCTCCCTGGGCAACCCATTCCAATGTCTAATAACTCTTTCTGAAAAGAAATTCTTCCTAATGTCCAACCTGAACCTCCCCTTTTTGTCAGTGACAAAAGGAAGACTATGGAAAATGTGGGCCCTCTCCGGAAGGAAACGGGAGACCTGGTTACCCGGGTTATGGAGAAGGCTGAGGTACACAATGACTTTTTTGCCTCAGTCTTCACCAGCAAGTGCTCTAGCCTTACCACCCAAGTTGCAGAAGGCAAAGGCAGGGACTAGGAGAATGAAGAATCGCCGCCCACTGTAGGAGAAGCTCAGGTTCAAGACCACCTAAGGAACCTGGAAGTGCACAACTCCATGGGACCTGATAAGGTGCATACACGGGTCCTGAGGAAAGTGGCAGATGAAATTGCTAGGCCACTATCCATCATTTTTGAGAAGTTGTGGCAGTCTGGTGAAGTTCCCACTGACTTGAAAAGGGCAAACAAAACCCCCAGCTTCAAGAAGGGAAAAAAGGAAGACCATGGAAACTACAGGCCAGTCAGTCTCACCTCTGTGCCTGGCAAGATGATGGAGCAGATCCTCCTGGAAACTATACTGAGGTACACGGAAATCAAGGAGGTGGTCGGTGAAAGCCAACACGGCTTCACTAAGGGCAAATCATGCCTGACAAATTTGGTGGACTTCTATGGTGAGGTTGCAGCACTGGTGGATAAGGGAAGAGTGACTGACGTCATCTACCTGGACTTGTGCAATGTATTTGACACTATCCCGCACGACATCTTTGTCTCTAAATTGGAGAAACATGGACTTGACAGATGGATCACTCGGTGGATAAGGAATTGGCTGGATAGTCGCACTCAAAGAGTTGCGGTCAACGGCTCAATGTCCAAGTGGACAGCAGTGACGAGTGGCGTTCCTCAGGGGTCTGTATTGGGACCGGTTCTGTTTAACATCTTTGTTGGCAACATGGACAGTGGGATTGAGTGCACCCTCAGCAAGTTTGCCGACGACACCAAGCTGTGCGGTGTGGTCGACACGCTGGAGGAAACGGATGCCATTCAGAGGGACCTTGACAGGCTTGAGAGCTGGGCCTGTGTGAACTGCATGAAGTTCAACAAGGCCAAGTGCAAGGTCCTGCATGTCGGTCGGGGCAATCCCAAGCACAAATACAGGCTGGGAAGGGAATGGATTGAGAGCAGCCCTGAGGAGAAGGACTTGGGGGTGATGGTTGACGAGAAGCTCAACGTGAGCTG
Organism: Nyctibius grandis; assembly: GCF_013368605.1. Classification (NCBI taxonomy): domain Eukaryota; kingdom Metazoa; phylum Chordata; class Aves; order Nyctibiiformes; family Nyctibiidae; genus Nyctibius; species Nyctibius grandis. Next base: position 112,236,902 of record NC_090659.1, read on the forward strand.
GCAATGTGCGCTTGCAGCCCAGAAGGCCAACCACATCCTGGGCTGCATCAAAAGCAGCGTGGCCAGCAGGTCGAGGGAGGTGATTCTGCCCCTCTACTCAGCTCTCGTGAGACCCCACGTGGAGTACTCTGTCCAGCTCCGGGGCCCCCAACATAAGAAGGACATAGAGCTGTTGGAGTGAGTCCAGAGGAGGACCACGAAGGTGATCGGAGGGCTGGAGCACCTCTCCTACGAAGACAGGCTGAGAGACTTGGGGCTCTTCAGCCTTGAGAAGAGAAGGCTCCGGGGAGACCTTCTAGCAGCCTTCCAGTACCTGAAGGGTGCCTACAGGAAAGAAGGAGAGGGACTTTTTACAAGGGCAAGTAGTGACAGGATGAGGGGTAACGTTTTTAAACTGAAAGAGGGTAGATTTAGATTAGATATGAGGAAGAAATTCTTGACTGTGAGGGTAGTGAGACACTGGAACAGGTTGCCCAGAGAAGCTGTGGATGCCCCCTCCCTGGCAGTGTTCAAGGCCAGGTTGGAAGGGGCTTTGAGCAGCCTGGTCTAGTGGAAAGGTGTCCCTGCCCATGGCAGGGGGGTTGGAACTAGATGATCTTTAAGGCCCCTTCCAACCCAAACCATTCTATGATTTTATGATTCCATGAAGATTTCTAGTACTCACTAGAAAAAAATGACCATTCTTTTCTCATTTTTAGAAGCTTCAGACCTTCAACTTATAAAGATCACTTAAATTAAAATGAAAAGTAAATAGAAAATGTTGTAACTGGTATGAACCACATAATTTTCATGGCAGTATGTGATCATGCCAAGCTAAACAACTCATTTGTACAAACACTTCTTTGCCAGTAAAGTTTAAATGTCAGCAATAGTTATTTGAATTTTTTAGAACCTCTTTTTTCTAAAGCTCTAATTTATTTGTCACTATTTATGATACTTGTTTATCCTTTATACATTGATAGGTCTAAACATCAAATCTCCATGATGAGTACCACATATTGATTCTGTTAAGTATTTTTGTCACAGGATACAATGCATCACTTTCTTTACTTCTTTGAGAAAATTAGTTGACAAGTGGAGATGTTTCGAACCACTTGGACAAGACACAGAAGTTAATAAAGCATCTTGAGTGAACATGGAACCTACAGAAAAGCTCTTATGTTAGTCATTAAAAAGACATAGGGTTATTGAAAATATTTTATTTCTTTATGTGATGACAGAGGTAGACAAAGGAAAAAACCTAATTTTGATGTCACTTACACTGATTAAATAATGCTGTAATTCTATTGATTTCTGTCAGATTACTCTTGCTGTTCACAACATCCACGATCTCTGGTCCAACATCTCTTCATATATACACTCTTTTTGGAAGTTAACACTTTTCCACTTCCTTGGAAACTAGCAAGATATTTTCCACTTAATGCTATCTAGTTTTGAGTTCAAATATCCTCCTACTCACTCATAATACACAAGGAGTATCTTATGATCTGTAATGGGAATAGGGGCTTGATGACTACTAGTGTTCTTTATCTTTGAGCAATATGCCTCAAACTACTGGGTTGGAATCCAAAACCCACAAAATTATGTCTAATGAAACTGCAATGGATTTAATGACAATATTTCAGTTGCGCTGACTTTCCCAGTGTAGATACGGTACAGGTGGGTGTTAGTGCGTTTCAGATTTTTAAAACTAATTGACAATAATTAACTATACCATGTAAACCAAGGCAACTGTAGCATGACAGACCTTGAATGAAGGTGCATAGAGAAGAATTGTATGTTTCTGACAGGAAAAAATAGGATAATGGCTAACTGGGATCCTGTAAGTCTTGTGTGTGTACACATACATAAGTGATCGTGGTAGGAGCATCCCGGGCAGTCCAGCAATAATGATTATCCTAGAAATCTCTGTCTCTCACAAAACTAGAGTCCTGAGTACAAATGTCGAGGTAGGAACACATCCTTAAATTCATTCCTTCCTCTTCACAGGCCCTGCTTCTCTCCCCTCTCTCTTACAGTGCAAAAGTCCTTCAGTATTTCCTGCCCCTGAACACCTTGGAGTCTTCTTAGCCAAGACATTTTGGACAGCTTTTGAAAACGTTTCTACTGTTTCTGTGATTCAGTCCCAGTGCTCTCATCTGGTTGCCAATATTCACTAGCCATCTGAGCCCACTTTCTCATCGAGCTCTCCTTTCCAGAAAAAAAGGCCCAGCTGTAATTTCTGACAGTGATTAAAATTTGCACTTCCAGCATTCTGTGGGAAAGAGAACAGGTATGAGAGCCGAATGTGAAGCAGTAGGCTGGAGCATGGCCAGAAGAGACTATCCTAGGGAAGATTTTTAGATATAGAGAAGGTTTCCTGGTGGCACAACATGATTCTGTCCTCATTCACATTTAGACAAAGGCAGAGACTAGTTGTGATTAGAAATAGTAGTTGACAATGGTTATTTCATTTTTTATGGAGAGAACTAGCAAAACTACCAAGTAGCAATGGTTCACTTTGCTGGCTTTATAAAAGCAAGTCTTGAGTCCTGTAGTATGCAGTAGGAAGGAATTCCAGCAGGCAGGTTGCACATCTTTCACACCTCCCAGAAACCAGCATTCCTTAGCTGTATAGCATACCACTTTTCTTTCCAAGTGATGCTTACACCCACAGCAGCGGCACTGCTTGGCCATGGCACAATTACACTGACTTGCCCCTTTCCTGGTTTATACAAGTGTATCTCTGACAGTATTCCCAGTGCAAGTGAGCAATACAATTGCACCTATATTTTGCTGTATAGAGATAACCTTTATGTAAGTTATTCAGCGAGGCTGAATCATGGTACTGTGCTATTCTGCATGGCTTTTGCAGCTTTCATTGCCATGGTACCCAAGTGACTTGTAGCAGTGCATTAAGCAATGTGCCTGTCACTAGCCAGGCGAGTTCACTCGTCTCTCATCCTCTCCCCTGTAGAGGGAATAGGAGCTTTCAGTTTCTGTTTTTCATCTTTCTGAGTGAAATATATCAGTCACTATACTTGACTGAGTAAATGTAGACGGAACAGTTTGTAACTTGCTGTCTATAATAAAACCAACCATCTCTAAACTAACACTTCCATTCAACACTAAACACATCAGTTCTTTTTATCTGAGAAAAAAAGCTGTATTTTCAAATTATGTGATAAAAAGGTGCACATAAGGGAAATATTAAGCAGGGAAATATTGCAATTTTTGTATCATCAGTCAGGGTTGTAGATTTTTTATTTCAGAAGAACAAAAGGTTAATATGAGTACAAGTCAGATAAAGACTCAGAAAAAATAGCTCTTTTGTCTAGTTCTGTATTCACTCTGATATGAACTATATGTCTGTATGGTAAAGACTGCAGTGAAGATCTGATAACTTTTTCTAGAACACGTACAGCAATTTCATTGCAATTCAGTTTGCAATTTAAATGTCTAATGAAACATTGCATAAATAGCAATAATGGGTCAAAAATAGCATATGTGTTTTACCTTTGCAACAGAAACACCAAGTAATTAGCAAAGCCAGAATAATTTATAAACTTCATTTTGGTGTTGGAAAGACCTGCAAGACATGTAACGAATAGTTAAAGTCATACTCTCTGATAGGATCTCTTTTCTTGTCTCTCACAGAAGGAAAGGACTAATCCTTGCTTCTTCATCCCAGCATCTTACCATCCAAAGTAATTCTCTGCAACCTCACTAGCTTTCAAAACGTTACGGAATGGATAATCATCCCTAGACTGTTACTCAAAGAAGGAAATAGATGCAAGCTCACTCCTATATCCTGAACTGTTCAGACAAAAATACATCCAAAGGACCATAAATGCAACAGGACACACCACCTTTAGCCAGGGTTTCCATTATCTTGTGACTCTTGGAACATCCACTGACTTCAGAAGACATGTGCTTATCTAACATTTAGTAGAAGCATGGCCCACTCCCATAGTGCTGCAGGTTTTCACTCTGTAGCCCACCAATGGAGACTAGACAGTTGCTATAGTACATTGGAAGAGACCCTTTTTTATAAATCAAGTTGTAAAGATTCCGAATTTCAGCTCAGCATATTTTTCTCTTTCAAGGATGATGAACATTTTTTGTTCCTATGACTTGATGTGCACAATGTTTCTGAAAAATCACACAGCTGTTTAACTTAGCAAGTCCTACCAGTCCTTGATGAACCAAAACAAAACTGCACCATACTGAGGTGGTTTCCTAGAGGTAATTTGTACTTGACACGCATGTAGGGATGGAATAGCATAGATATTTTATTTATTACCGGACTTAATACAAAAAGACAATATAAGTACAAGTTTTTTTCACTGTTCCCAAGATAACAGATACTTTCTCTGTTCTACAGAAAATGTATTGTCCAGTGCCTCTTCAGTTGTCTCTCTGTAAAGATTCCTTTTTACAGTTCATTTTGATAGCAGTACTATGAAACATGAAAGACCAAAACAATCAACCTGTATCACAGAAGTAATGACCATGACCATCACATGCTGTTAATCTGAAATAATAAAATCTTGGACTGAGATGACCAAGAACTGGAAGAGTTCACAATGCTACCCCATGTTGCTCAGCTATCAAATACTCACAAGCAGCTGTTTGTGGCTAACTTTCAGTAAGCAATGACTAAAAATACTGATGTAGGCTTCCATGTCGAAGCTGGTTGATATTCTCATGGTATATTAGTTCTACAGCTTGCACAAATAAGAACATCATATTGTTTTCTTTCACTTTTCATTAGTGCCACCATTGTGATATGATCTGAAGGAAGCCACGAGAGTCATCACTGCAACTTAGAAGTGTGGCTTCAGAATTTGTGGAAGATTTGGGAGAGATGAGAAAGTAAGAGTGCCTGGGGTGATACCAGAGCTTCTGAGGCTGAAATAAGAACAAAGACCAAGGAAGGCTTGGGATCTAGGAAGGGAAGCACCTGAGAAAATGAGAAATGTCACCTGGAAGCTGAGAGAGATGTGCAGGTATCATGGGGAAGATGGGAAATAATCCTAGGGGCATTCAAACAGTAAGTAGAAGATTGAAGGAAGCGGCAGAAGAAAGAGAAAGTGGCTGAGCAGCCTCTGAAATTAAAGGATCTGATAACCCCTCAGCAAAGTAGGATGGCATTACTTTTAAAAAATAAGTAAATATACCAGAAAGTGAGCAAGAAAAAACAAAGGAGGAAAAAAAAAAAGGACCTAGACGAGAGGATTTGAGATACCAGTCTAGTATCAAATAAAGCAGTTGAAGTAAAATGGAGAAATAAAAAATATCTGCAAATATTTTGGGAATATACAAAAAAGACTAAGTGGAGAAGCACTATATCTTCATAACAGAGTAGGACAAGTGAAATTAAATGGTTATGCACAAGAGCAGTGGAACACATTAAAATTCCCCCCATCACAAAGCACTCTGTTACTGGCAAACAATTTTCTTACAATAAAAATGTGAGGCATTATCAACAGCATATTCCTCAAATGCAAAGCCTGCACACAACTTTATAATATCTGTTTTTATAGTAATACTAAATAAGAATTAGCATGAGAACTATAAAATACACATGGTAACATTGATACTAAACCGACTTAAAATAAAATATTCTTTAACAGAAAAAATGTTTTGCAAAAAAAGGAAGATTAAAACCCATTAGAGTCTAATTTTAAGAGCCATAACTATGAGGACAAAAGAAATTTCAGAAACTTAGAGCAACTGTGGAATTACTTTTGACTTACAGGTCTTTCTGAACCCCATCTAAAGATCACGTAAATACTGTCACAACTTCAATGAGCTGTGGATCTCTTTATGTATCTCCTCCTCTTGCAGTTCAGTAGGTGAAACAAGTCTCAGCAGCTCAGGCAGCCACTAAACCCATGGTCTGGCAAAGCCTGGTGGAGAGCATGGGCGATGCCAGCCTGCCTGCATGCTGTGGAAAGGGTTGTGCTGGGGTTTGCCCAGTCAGTGCCTCAGCATATCACCAAATCAGGGGAAGATGTGCATGCCTGAAGGGTAACGGGCTGTGCACCATTCAAATACAAGCCCTGGCAGTACTTTACATACGTGAACATGGCTAGGGATGAGGGAGAGATTTTATTTGGATGCATTAATTTCAGCTGTACATTTACAACATTTAGTTATAAATATTCCCTTACAAATTAGTAAGTCTGTTATGCTTAATGTGAAGGATGCTTATAGGTCATATGTTATTTCTTCAGTGCCTTACATTTTTTTCCTAGAAAAGTTTGTAATTATTTTAGCATATTTATGAAATTACAGTCTATATAAGTAAAATAAGAATATCATCAAAGTGCTACCAGTGAAGCAGAACTGAGAAATACAAGTTGCTAATGTGTTATTACTGCAAAACTATTGAGTTATTTTTGCTAAGGGTGATATTTTGCTCCTGCTCTTACCTGAAATTGTTAGAGGTGGTGAAAACAAGCTCTGCTGTGAAACAGATGAACATCGTTTGTAAAAGGACACAAGCACAGCACACGCTGTACTTCCAAGCTGAAGTAAAGCAAGAACGCTGCTCCTGCTTCCCGAAGCGGGAGGCCACCGCCCGCTGCACCCCTGCGGTCCTGCCAGAGCCCCGGGGAGAGTTTTGCGTGGTTTCCCCAGACCGCCGTGGGCTCCGTTTCATACCAAGCGGTTGAAGGTGAGCGCTGCCCCTGCCGAGGTTGCCGTTAGAGTATTGCCCCTCTTTTTTGGGGTGTTTTGGGGCACAGGGACGTGCACCTCTCCTCGGAAGGCTGCACCGTGAGAGCGCAGGTGAGACGGTGCCACCGCGTCGGTCGAGTCACCGGGGCAGCCGCTGGCCGCCAGCCCCGCTGTGGCGGGGCGCTGCGGGCCCGGCGGCGGCAGCCGGGGCGGGGCAGGACCGGCTCGGAGCCGGCGGGACCGGGCGGGAGCCGGAGGGGGCGGCGGGACGGCGAGGGCGGCGCGGAGGGGGCACTGCACCCCCTCAGGGAAGGCGAGCGGCGCCCGCCGCCCTCCCACCTCCCGCCCCTTCCCGCCGGCCGGGGACAGCCGCGCCCGCTGACGCTCCGCAAACTTTCCTGCCCCCGTGCCGAGCTGCCCCTCGCCTCGGCGCGGCGGGCGGCGGCGGCACCGGTTGACATAGTAACCCCTTGCCGGGCTCGGCGGGGGCGGAGGGAGCCGCTGCGCCGCGCTGCCCTCCCTGCTCCGGGGAACGCGGAGCCGCGAGGAGACGGAGCCGCAGTGCCGCGCTCCGGCCGGTTACGCGCTGCTCCCGCGGCGCCCTGAGGGAGCCGCTGCGCGTCCGGGCGCCTCAGCCGCGGGACAACATGAGCCAGGCGCAGCCCTACGCCCCGCGGAAGAGCAGCTCACCGGCGTCCGGCGCACGGCGGAACGACAGCCAGGACTACCTGCTGCTCGACGCGGATCCGTGCGAGGAGAGCGCCCTGCCGCCCTACGCCTTCTACCCCGTGTGAGTGCCGCCGGCCGGGCCCGGGGGTCGCTCCCTCCCTCCCTCCCTCCCTCCCTGCGCGGGCGCGGAGCGGGCCGGGGCGCCGGGCTCTGCGCTAACTCGGGCTGGAGCGGAGAGAGGCGGCGGCGGGGCAGGTGCTGGCGGGCGGGGAGCCGGCGGCGCGGGGCTGCGCAGGGAGGTGCCGCTGCCCGCCCGCTGCGCTGCGGCCGGGGCAGAGCCCGCGGCGGGACCCGCTGGGGGCAGCCGCGGTGGGGACTTGGTCGTCTTCCCTCTCCTCCCCGGAGGACGGAGGAGCGGGGTGACGGCGTTTGGGAAGGACGGAGGAGCGGCAGCAGCAGCCCCGCGCCCCGCTGGCAGGGGTCTCCTTCCTCGGCGCGGACCGTGGTACCTGCCCCGCTGAGAGGGAGGCGGAGGATGGCTTCAGTTTGCTGTGCAGAGTGGTGCGAGACACGTCGGTTTTATTTAAAACTAGCGATATCTAATGGCTTTAATATAGTTACTGAAATTTTAACTCCTACGATCAGTTGCTCCCACAGAGAGAGTGCACGACAGGCGTGTTCGTAAAGCCGTAATCCTTTCATTACTGCAGCCTGTCAAATCGCGTAGCCTCGTGTAGTTTGCTGCTCTAAGTTTTGGTGAATAGTTATCATTTAAAGTGGGGTGTAAGAGCATATGCCATAAAAACTAAATGAAACGTAAATTATAAAGGCTCCAGGAACCGCAGTTTTTAATATCCAGGTCAATTGACATTCAGTGCTGATGGTGTCCCTCAGGTTATGTGTTGTCAGCATGACTCCTATAATTACCACTTGTTAATGCTTCTGAGGAGAAGCTATCCCACAGAGAAGGATAATGGGTATTAAGCAATTCCCAGGATGAGAGGAGTCCTAAAATCTCAGGTGATTACCAGAAGATGTGTACTTTCTTTTGTACAAATTGTGTGTTATTGCTTAACTGGTAAATTCCAGTTATCAGCCTCTCCTAATTTTTGCTGTTTTATCTATGCGGGACTTACCAACCACTTACGAACTACCTGGATACAGGAAAAGAATAATAGTAAGGAAACTGGCAACACTCACAGTATTTGATTGTTTATAAACTCAGTTAAGAACAACAACAACCAGAGTTGTCAGAATTCACTGCTGTGTTGCTATTCCTAAGTGTCTTTGTAGAGTGCTAATTCAGTATGCTCATGTAGCCATAAGAGCACACATTATTTCACATTGAACTTAAACCTCATCTCAAAATATGTGAATGCATCTATCTAATGAATGCTTTCTGAAGAAAAACCTTATGATGATTAGTTCAGAGACTGGTTCTGACTAGTGGACTTAAGCTTTGAACTAATATGGCAGTTCTGAAGTTCCTTTGCTCTGTAGTCATTCAGAATGGTTGTGCAGCTGTGAGAGGATATATCTTGCGTAAGTGATTCAAAGCATCTCTTAAAATCTCCCAGGTTTGTGGGGTGCTGATATTTTCACTTCAGCAGTGTAAGCCTGTGCTAGCAGCTCTTGGTCCAGCACACAAGTGTGGAGATCGCCTCTCATTATCTCACAGGGGCTATAAGGAAAGCCCGCATCCCTATCAAGTTGCTTTGTAGAGCTAGGATAGCAGTAAATGCAGTAATTTATCTCCAGTTATGTCATGTTGAGGCCTTAGATGACTGAATCTGTGGTACAGGTAGGTTCAGGATGCTGGAGTCCCTCCCTGATGGAAGCTGTTTCCATCAGTCTTTGAGAGGACAGACAGAAGCTACCTGATATGTGTGGCGGGTGTAAATTTGAGGAATGTGCCCCTTTTCGAATTTGTATAGTAGCTACTAAAAAGGGTGCTTTAGTGGGAAGTGCTTGTTTTTTAGATGCACATTAGGCATGGGGAAGCTGTCCTTTGGGGCTTGTCTGGATGTGTAAGGGAACCACTTGACAGGCTCCCATAGACAATGCCTACACGCAACTGCTGCAAGGACTTCCTTGGCTGGCAGGGCTGAGTGCGGTGAGTATAGGCCCCTCCAGGGTTTGGTGATTACTAAGCACAGGTTTTGAATTTTCCTGCCTAAATTCCACCTACATCATGTTTTAGGTACATTTTGCAGATCTGTCTTTTCATCCAGAAGTCATTATTTATTAGTGGCCTTCATATGGCCAAGAACATAATCAGATGGCCCATGTTTAGGATATACTGTTTATAATCTTTGTCATCTACATGCAGTAAGAATACTTTTCTCTGCTTTATTTGAAAATCCTCAAATGACCAGTATTTCCTGATGTTATTATGGTAGAGCATATTATATGAATATTACCTCATATCTGTAGAGTCATAAAATCTCTGGAGATCCCGAGGATACTGCTGATGAAAGGCATGTATTACCCTGACAGATAAATTATGTAAAATCAGTATTTCATGTGCTGTGAATCTGCTTGGACTCAGTGTACGTGCCTTATCAAGTCTGTCCATATGTGATTTGTCAGTGTTTATTCTTTAGCTACTTCTCCAGAAATGTGGCAGCTCAGGGAGCTGGTCGTGCTGTCAGGTGCCATATTTTACCTTGAAGTCCTTGTATGAATCTTTGGTGACCATTTGATTATGAGTCTAAACCATGGGGTATGTGGGTCTGCCCGTTGAGGTAGAGCTACCTGTCCGTTGGGATCAAATGGTATGTCTGCGCTTGAATGTGAACACAAGAAAATAACCCTCCCGATTACATCAGTTGAGGTATTAAAATGTTTTAACTAAAGCTACTTACATTTCACTTAAGAGTATTTCTTGGTATATCCAATTACTATGGGTATTTTTTTCTAGCTAAGTGGAAAATGATAGGCATCATTTGCACGTGCAAAAATGCCTCAAGAACATCTTGTGTGATGGTGAGTTATGCAGAACAGTAATGCAGAGTACGGCTGATGTCCAAAAAAAAGCTGAAGTGTACCTCCTTTTAAACACTACTGAGAGGGTAACACGCTTACTGGTGTAATACAGCATGTAACTGTGGCTTGAAAAGTAGTCTGATACCAAGGAATAGTTTTCCTTAAGTGGTGATCTAGTGGTAATACTGGTGTTATTGCGTGTGTTGTTTGTAGAACATGTTTTTCATGTGTTGTTTTGTGACTGCCTTTAAGTGGTGTAGTGGCTGGATTCTAAAATAACCATTTTAAGAGAACTATTTCTTGTATTTGTAGCTAAAGCCCTAATCCATCAAACTGCTACTTTAGCTCAGTGGTGTTACTCCTGAGCCTTGATACACAGTCCCTTTGTAGCAGCAAATAATTGTCTGTTTAATAAAAGACACTGTTAGACTTTTTTTTTTCCCCAGATGATTTTTCAGATGATTCATTGATTGCAAAATAGCGTGGTCACATTAAAAATTAGAGTAACTGTCAGTGATCAACCCATCTGGCTTGATGTTGTGTCAGTGAGTTCAGCAGCACTGATTGGGTTATTCTGTTACTTTTAGGCTGAGACAGTATAGTGTGCTTAAATATTAAATTACCTGTAAAATGGGAAAATATTTGAAATACTGACCTGTCAATGTTAACTGACTCTGTGAGTAGGAAGAGCCCTGACAGACTTACTCACATATTTGAGGCTTTCTGTGAGTTTTAGTACTCGTGCTTAACCATATGTATCATATCGAATGAGTATGAATTCAGTAGCACTCTCCTGAAGAACAGCTTTACTGTGTCTGGGGTAGCTGCTACCTTGGGCTCAGCAGCTGTGCCAAGTAGGGTCACACAGGCTTTTAGCAGTAAGTGGATGAAAGACTCTTACCTTTATTTGCGGTATGCTACAAAATGAAATTCTGATGGGATTTCGTGCTGAAAAATCTTGCTTTTCTTTTGAATTCAGAACCTTTGGTAGGAGAAACACTTAAGGCTATCTGCAGAATTTGTAATTAAATGGTTCACAAAAGATGAGGCTACTTTTTAAGAACTTATTAATTGTATGTTAGGAATTATACTAAATACTTTCTTTCTAGTAGTCCTCTTCCATCTAGTCATCAAGTCTGGCCCTGAATGTATCAAAAACTACATTGCGACACGTATGTCAGAAGATTGCCTCCTGAAATACAAAAATGTGGATATGTTTTTTTTTTTTCTTCTTGTGCAAGTATTTCACTGGCAAAGAGCCTGGTTTTGTAGTTTAAAACAGGATGGAAAGTGCATTTTAAGGTCTAACCCCAAATCTGAGTGCTGATGTGCGATGGGATTTGAAAGCGATAGTACTTGTATGTAAACTTCGCTGCTGAAAAAATGTTATTGAAGAACAGATTGTCAGTGTGCTAAGCTAGTGAGAATACACTAATTCAGTCAGACATCTGGTTATATTGCTTGTTTATACTTCGCAGTATTTTTCATCCTGAAAAATAAATATATTTTCTTATACACATGAGGAAGAATGATTATGCATTAAAATGTCAGTTGTAAAGTAAATGAGGCAGACAAATTATCAGATGAAGACACGGATAAAAAGGGTTCTTGATATGCATAACTGCCTTGAGGTGCGGATTATTCGTCGGTTTTTGTGGTTTACAAATCAAGTGTATCTCAACACTATCAAACTCTATACATACTTTAAAACCCTTTCATTGTTAAATAATGTTTAACAGTTTTTTTCCAGCCTGCAGTATAACAGTTTCTGCTATTGCCATAACATCATTTTTATCTCCAGCCTCAACAGTCTTGCTTGAAATGACCTGTAAAATTATCTTCCAGACTCTTCATTAGACATAATCTCTTCAGGGAGTACTGTGCAATGTGGCAGCTGTGTTTCAGATTGCTAGTCTCTGCTGAGATGCTCTGTCCTCTGAAAATATGTTGCAATAGTTTTGTTGATAGCAAAAAGGTAGAAGAGTTAGTATGGAGGGGGGTCATTTCCTTTGATAGGTAGTGGATGGAACACTTTCCTGTGGATTAGGACTAATGGATCTACTTCCTGCTGGGCACAGGAAAAAAAACATGTCTGGATCTCTCATATTCTTGGTGACTGAATTTAATTCCCAAAGTCTTGGGGAAAAGAACATCACCATTATTACCAAGCCCCAGAAAACCCAGATTTTAGTTCCCTCTTCATTTCCTGCAGGTATCTAGAAGAGAATGCTTCACTTTGAACTAAAGATATGCTTGATGTTGAGTTCTGCTTTTTTTTTCCCTAAATACTTTTTAAAAATCTGAATGAAGAATAACAACTAAATATTTTGTTTTAAATCAAAAGGAAATATATTTATTTTTATATTTCAGCCTGACAGGTTAATTAGAAAAAAAAAAATCAGTCACATGGTCTACGTTTCCTGCCTCATCAGAAATCAGGAAAAAAGAAACCGTAACCGTGGGTTTTTTTGGGTAAGACATTCAATGAAGATTTCTTTTAAAAGGGTGGCAAAGCAGACCAACAATATTTATTTCACCTTGGAGAGCTGAGGTCTGTTGCTGGTGAGTACTGCTCTAGCTTACCTGTGCAGCTCAGTCCACAGAGTGCACGGTACTGACATGGATAGGTGCCAGTTTGTTGGTCTTCAACATGTCCCATTGTGGCACATCCCTGGAGCAGACTCAGTATTCTGTAGATGGAGTTTTCTACCAGATCATTTTATGCTTTGAAGCTGTTTGAAAAAACAGTGAGCTTATGCAGAAACTGGTACACAGCCTGAAAATGACCTCTCAAAGGTGATTTGAACCACATTTGTTCATTTTTAGTGAAAACTTGTGGGTTTTGTTGGATTTAGTTGTTAGGCACTTTTGTATTCACTCACTAATTTAACAATGAACTTCCTTTGGTCAGCTACATTACCTGAGGGGTTTCCTGTGACAATACTCCATAATCTATTTTACTTGACCTGTAGCAGTATTTCTGTAGGTTTATTTATACCTGTTCTTAAGAAAAGTGTACATTTGCAGATCACTCTTATGTAGTTACTGAACGAATGAAAGTCACCTCTCTGTGGGACCTAATTTTATAAAACTGGAAACTTTCCATGTAAATATGAGCCATTTGTTAAATTTGCATGAGGAAGGTGTAGTGATTAAGAAATGTGTGGGATATGTATGGCATACTTTTCCCTGTATATGTTAATAACAAGTGTGTTCTTTGTCAAACACCCTCCCAGCAGCATTTGCCACCGCAGAAGCTGAAGCTTATAATAACGGGCTACTTGAAGAGTTTCTGCCAACTATCAGTATCCCCAAATAGAGGTGACTTGGCATGGTGGGTCTACCTCATCAAGCTGTGTTTAGACTTTCCAGCTCTGCAAACATTGAGCAAAAGAAAATTTTGGCATTTAAACTATATTCATCAAATTCTTTATAACTTGATTTCATACCCCAAACTGTGATGCAGTGCAAGACAATGACTTAGCAAAGGGCTTCAATCTTAAAGTGTAGAAAATGAGTCTTACATACAGGTTTACGCACATACTTGTGAGTGTAGACACTTGCACACAGAGTCTACTCAACAGGAGGCTTAAAGAATTTGTGTGATAAGCAGTATTTAAATGTAAGTTTTGATAATTAACTGTGGACAAAAAGCTTAGTGATAATTAAATTACAGGCAGTTTCCTCTGCAATGGATTAACATTTTTATCTTGCAGCAGAATGGTTATTATTTGTTTAGCAGTGACAACTTAAATACATAATCAAGTATACTATTTTTAGTAAAGTAGAAGTTATGTAATATAATGTGAAGATAACTAATTAAAGTCTGGGTTCATTTTCTGTATTCATTTCTATACAACTACACTTTTTCATACCATTAGTACAATTGACAGCGCAGCTCTATTGTCCCCCCCAACCTAATATATGTAAATAAACATTTGTCAATGTTAAAAAAAAAAGCAAGCTTTGGCACTAGGAATGAAATGTGAGGCTGGGTGCAAGAACCCCAAGTAAGTGGAGTAGCAGAGAAACTGCATATCAAGAATTGTTATTTTGAGTGTGTTCTCATGTGGGAAGTGGGGATAGCTTGTTTTCTGCAAGAGTTGAATGTAATTTCCTTTTATTTTAAAAAGGTTACTAGTTTAAACAAAATGGCAGTGTTATGGATGTGGATTTGCTGGGTGAAACCTTTGTTGTGGATGGGCCACTTTATTTTAATGTGTAATAGTAGTGATGAAATAAAAATGACAAATAGTAATAATAACAGTAATCATGAATCACCAAGAAGTAGATGTGATGCACGCCTCTTCGCTCAAACATTCCTTCAGTAGTGCCCTTAGTCGTCCTGCTGTTAATGTTCTTCCTTGTACATCATTAATTAAAACCAAAACCAACCTTGCCCACTGCCGGCTCAGAAGAACGTGACTGGAGTTCTTTTTTTGCCCTTAGAAATTGATTAAATACTGGTTTTGATGTCAGTATGTACCTTAGTGAAGAGATTAAAGAACTGAGGGTGTCTTTTTTTAAAATTATTTAGTATCTGTGAGGCCTTCCCATGCAGGCAGAAAGAAGGATCATGAACCAAAAGATCACAGTTGATGCAAATTGGATTTAAAAATACCCCCAAAACGGAGTGCAGATCGCAAGGTCTGTATGATGTGACACTAGCATCATTTTTTACCCTATTTTACAGAATATTCAGACTGGAGAATTTCTGGGAAACTTTGCTGCTTTGCTACCAAATCTTGACTGTTTAGCAGGTTTATGTTACAAATTGACCAGCAGGAGCCGCCCCTCCTGACCGCGGGCACAAATATCTGTCCTGACAGACAGGCTTGGCTCTGTTGTGCCACACTGATAGTTGTGTGCCCGGCAGCTTGTAATCCCTGAGCTGCACAGGAGACCTCGTATATTTCTAATCAGATGCTGGTTAATTGCTGCTAATAAGGGCAAACTACTATGGAGCCAGTTGAATTGTCACTTTGAAAACAGAGGACCTTGATTGCACCATGACACGTACGGACCCACCACGTGCAAGCAGGAAGGGTCTAACTTGGAGCTGGGCAGTAACTGGCCTGAGACCGAGGAGGTGTTGAAAAGACTTGGCAGCCACAGGCATCCTGGTTCCTCCTGAAGCGTTATTTTTATGCATCCTGATCAGCTGAACAAGCAAATAGGTATGTGCCCAGCAGATTGACAGGGTGGGCTACAGTGCTGGTCTGTTGCCTCCCATCTTCTGTCAGCACTGGTGTTAGTTCAAGTGGACACTTGGTTGTGCTGATTTTCCTCCTGTGCAGTCTGAGTTTCTCCTGTCATGCACATTGGCTGAATTTAGGAATGACGACTGATTGCTTAGAAGCCTTTCAAAAGGGAACATTCCCTCATCTTTGAGGAGTGATTTGTATTTTCTTTCTTGTCTGTAAGATTTTTGCCTGTGGTGTACGTGTTCCAGCTGTTCTACACATGATTTTTCTCCCCTTTTTTAGAACAGGTAGCCAGGTCACACTGCTGAACTTTGTTAGTCCTGCTCTGTGTACACGTCTTAGGCCTGTGAAGTGGTAATAATCTGATACTCGGTGCTTTTTGTAAGGCGCTTGAAGTGCATTGCAAACAGACACGTTGCACACAGACCAGCTGTCAGCCTTCCAGCCTCTGGGTGCTCGGCAGCAGCGAGCATGGTTCATACACAGCAGCGTTTTAAATCACGGATTACGTCAATTAAACACCTCTACAGCACCTGGCACACCGCAGGAGAGTGTAACAGCAGGAACACCAGCGTGAATCCAGGAGATACTTTTAACTGAGGTGCAGCTTGTGGGAGGATGCTTTGGAAACTGGCATCGCGAAGCTCGGAAGGTCTGTGCCGTCGAGACTCGTGCCGCAAATGTCACAATTACCATTTTTCTGCTAATCACGGTGTGGGAAAGCGCCCTCCCTTCCCCACGTGCCCACGCACATGCCGAGTCGCATGTGGCAGAAGCACACTTATGAGTGGGGGCTTGTGATGGGGATGGTGTCTGGTCACGTAGGAGTGGGCTCCCACGTCCATCCCATATGAAACAGCTGAGCTTGAGAGAGATGTGTGTTGACTCACAAGCCCCACTGCACAGGGAGCTTAGTGCCATGAAAGATCCAGATATTAGTTAAAAATTGTAGGTTTTAGTTAGATATTAGTTAGATATTAGTTAAAGATTGTAGGTTTTTTTCCTAAGCATTTGCAGTATGTGACAATGTTTACAGTTACATTCTCTGAGTTTCTAACCATGTTTAGTGATTTATGTGGGATCAGAACCATTATATTGATTTTTTTTTTTTTTATTTTTTGGTAGTCCTCTCAGAAAACACACCGAGCCTCTTTGAGAATTGTTCCTAACCAACTGTTTTTCATGATTGAAGACTATAAACCTATTTTCCCTTCTGTTTTGCAATGCAATAATTGATTTTCTGTATTAGTTTAGTTCCACTCTGCTAATCTTTGTTTTTATGCATTATTTCCTTAAGCTAATTTAAAATTACTTTCAATTTTCAAGTGTTTTTTTTTAAAATTTGTTAGTGAAATATCACATGTACTAGAAATTTCTAGTTTATTATCTTCACTTGCTAAGTTTGTTGCATTATACATGAGTTGAAGATACATTTCTTTTTTTTTTTCTTGCTGGATTTACTACTTTATGGTTAACTTCAGTAAACATACTATGACCCAAATATATTAAATAGAGAAAGATTTTGAAATGGTAATTTAAAGGTTATGGAAGTTTTATTTTGGGCACATGTGGGAGAGGCATCTTTTTAGAAGTTAATATAAATGTATATAGTATTAGTGGCACTTACTCAAAGGGGGATCCTGTGCTCTGAGAACTCTCAAGCTTCTCTTAGCTCTGAATCAAAGGATGAATCCGTATGCTCATGGATCTGCCTGCACCATGTCCACTGCGTGGCTTTTGCTTTCGTCTGTCCTGGTAGGACCACATGGAGTCGGATGGTTGCTCAGAGGGTTCAGGCTCTGTATAGAATCAGCATATTCCACTATACCAGGGAGGTGAAATTAAATTAGCTCTGGTGCAGTGGGATACTTGAGGATATTTACAATAGAACTTCTAAAATTTCCACTGAGACATTAAAGTTCTGCTCTGACTAAATTATCTGAAAAACCAAATGCAAAGAGCAGGCTGCTGGATGGCAGCAATGACTCTTCCTCTCTTCTAGCTCTTCTTTCCTCTCCCTGTGAGAACAAGTTTCCCATTAATTTCTCAAGACAGTTTTTGGAGACTGCTGCTTTCACATCTTTCTTAAGGGAGTCTTAGAATCTTACTTCTCCCCTTACAATGTACTATTTCGTTTTCCTCTCTCTCTGTAAGCGTAGAAATCTGAACTCAAAAATACAACAACCATTAACAAAAATCAGATCGAAGGGCAGTAATGGTAACAAAAGTTTAAATGGCTTCATTTGGAGGTGGTGGGGGTGGGATGGAATTTTCCAAGGATACTAGATATTTCGTATGGCCTCACTTTAACGGAGCCCCTGTTACTGTTGGAGTCCCATGGAGGTTGGTCAGGCTGAGAGTCTGTAACAGCCTCGTGCTGGCCAGGAAGGGCTAAGGCATTATGGCAACACGGCAGATGCTGTGGAGGAAGAGTAGCAGTGTCTTGAACTGACATCTAAGCAACAAATAAAACAAGCAAAAATTGGAGAGGGAGAGGAACATAAGTTGTTGAAGGATACGGCCTATATTATTTAAAACATTCTGTAGAGTGCTACAAACTGCTAACAAAAGACTCAGCAATAGCAGTATCTCAGAAGGTCTGCAGGATGAACATTGCCTACGGTACGGAGTGGTAGAAGTTAACGTTCTCCACTTTTCTTCAGAAAAGAATTTTAGAGGATTAAGTCAGAAAGCTATTTAATCATTTAGCAACATCTGATGTGAGCACGTTGGTATGTAAACAGCAACTGAAGCGATAGTGAAATTTCAGCACTGCTTTGTGTGATAAAATAATAATGATCTTACCTAACGGGTTGATATATAAAATATACACTGGGATTTCTTACCCCACAGCCGCTTCCAGCCTAAAATCAGCAACAGCGTTTAGTGCATAACAGGAAGGGAAACTTAAAAAAGAATCTAGTCAGGGATTCACAGAGACAGCAAGGCTAATGCCTCTGATCTTACAAAGCTATCTGAGGATCTTTAATGACCTGAGGTTTCTATGTTATTGATTTTTACATCAAATCTGCAAAAGAGCAGAAATTTCCCTAGTTACCAGTGAGACTTTGATAACGCCTTAAAGGGAAAGAACATCCTTTGTGGATTAAGCAGCTTCAGTTCGTGCAGGATTTGTGACGTGTCTCTGGATCAATGAGGAAGGTGCTGGTACAGGGGTAGCAGCACTGCTGGGTATCTGTGTGCCTTTTCTGACCTCTGGCTGTGATGAGCCTGACTTACTCCCAGCATGCAAATTTCGGTATCTCCAGAGGGTCAGAAAAGGTGTGGAGGTACACAACGAGGAGGAGGGAAAATAGGGCGACTCACTGGGGGTGGATATGGTGCAGTTCCTGTCTGGATTTCCTTTTCATTGAAACTCGAGTAGGGGTGGGAGGGATGGTGCATGTCCAAGTATCACCCCAAAGACAGCGTGCATGCATACAGGAAGGTGCAGAAACCTGGGAGCACTCCTAGTGTTAGTAATGTATGAGCAGCTTGCGATTGCTTCATGTTCACGAGTTTTACCTCTCTTGGAAGTGGATTTCTTGAATCCTGAACTTCTAGATCAGATCCTTGGTATTTCATGTTGTGCATCAAGAATAGTAGGACTGACAGAAACTCCACATCCATTCATGTTTGTTTTCAAATCCTATATCCTTTAGTAAAAATGTCAGGAACTTTACCATCTTCTTTTGCTTTTGAATTAGATGTAGGATTTGAGGTCAGAAGGTGGAAATCCTGCTGGTACCTGTTTAATCTCTGTGGTGGTCTTCAGGCTTTTGCCTTAGTTGAAGACTGCTGCTTGGGTGGCAGGAATGGCAACAAATGTAGGAGAGGCCGAGGGGTTTGTCTGAAATGAAGCATCTAGCCTGACCTCGTGGTCTGAGCTCTAGTGGGCAGTGGGTGCAAGAGACAGGTCCCTTCAGGGGCTAGTTCATCAGATCTAGTTTTGGAACTGGGTGAATCACACCGGTGTCTAAAATATGGTGGAAGGACTGTTGATGAACAGCAAATCTGTATTCCACAGCATGTGCTGATTTGTATTTATATGCTTGTGGAGAATATTATCATCAGTCTTCAACATCCCTGAATGTTTATTTTGTCCTGTGTTTCACTGTTTGTTTTGTAGTGTATATATCAATGATTGATAATTTAAATATGGAAGAAATGATGATGTATTTCAGGAACAGACTATAGAAATGAGAAATATGTGATATACAGTGAAAATCAGCATGTAATTGTTTGACTAAGGCTGAATTCTGACATGTGTATGTATGGATAGATTTTCTGACCTTTGGCTACTGAACTATACAAAATTTAGATCAACTTAATTTTTTTGAGAGGAAATTTTGAGACAATTAAGAGAGATATTTGGCATGTTAATCATCTGCACTGCATTAGCGAAAAGAGGCAGGAAGAAGAACATGATATATAGACCGTAACAGCTTTATCTTTTAAGAAAGGAATTTTGTTTCAAATCTTAAATTAAATTTGAGCCAAGCAACTAGAGCATAATCCTTCATTTTCATTAGAAGCTTCACTTACAATTTGCAAAAGTATTAAATCTCATTATTTTTAAGATAAATTGTAATGATAGATTCCATAAGCATCACAAAAGATTTTGCAGAATTTCAGTCCCTCTTTCCTGATTTTTCAGTTGATCAGCATGGATAAAGTAATATTGTTAGTGGTGGTGTAACTTGTCACAAAATGGCATGCAGGCTAGCACAGACTGAAACTGAGAATCTACCTCAGTTGTAAACATGATTTTCCTCTGCAGTTACTTAAAACTGTAAAACACTAATTGCATAAAATTTGCATAGAGTTCACGTAGAAAACAGGAACATTCTTTGTTCAAGAATGAATGAAAGTCTTCATTTTCAGTATCTTGGTAACCTGAATGTTCATGCAAAATTATTTTTCTTCATTCACAAGTTATTTACATGTATACAGGTTTTTGTTTCAAGTGGCTAGTAACTGTCCCTGGAGTTTAAGGAAGGATCCTGCCCACTACTAATCATAGGGTAGCACACCATTTTCTCCTCAAGGCTGAAAGATGCCAAAGGTAAAAGTCTCATTTAGAGACATGAGGACAGTTTTGAAGGATCAGAATTGCATGAGAGATGCAGCAGCAAAGTGTCTCTTCTGAGTGAGAGGTGATTTCTGAATATTTATTACTTTATCTGGAATAGGTTTTTTTAAATATACCAATAAGGTATATTTTCTTGGAGGAAAGCCAATGTCCCTCCAGTCTTCAAAAAAGGCAAGAAGGAAGATCCAGCAAACTACAGACCAGTCAGCCTCACCTCCATCCCTGGAAAAATGATGGAGCGGCTCATTCTGGAGGCCATCTCTAAGCACATGGAAGAGAAGAAGGTTATCAGGAGTAGTCAGCATGGATTTACCAAGGGGAAATCATGCTTGACTAACCTGATAGCATTCTGTGATGTCATGACTGAATGAGTAGATGCAGGGAGACCAGTGGATGTAGTCTACCTTGACCTTAGCAAGGCATTTGACACAGTTTCCCATGACATCCTCATGAGCAAGCTCAGGAAGTGTGAGGTAGAAGAACAGACAGTGAGATGGATTAAGAACTGGCTACACAATAGAGCCCAAAGAGTGGTAATCAGTGGTGCCAAGTCTATCTGGAGACCTGTAACTAGTGGAGTCCCCCAGGGATCAGTGCTGGGTCCAGTCCTGTTCAACATCTTCATCAACGACCTTGATGAAGGGACAGAGTGTCTTCTCAGCAAGTTTGCTGATGATATGAAGCTGGGAGGTTTGGCTGATACACCTGAAGGCTGTGCGACCATTCAGCATGATTTGGACAGACTGGAGAGCTGGGCAAAGAGGAACCTAATGAGGTTCAACAAGAATAAGTGCAGAGTTCTGCACCTGGGAAGGAGTAATAAAATGCACCAGTACAGGTTAGGAGGCGATCTGCTAGAGAGCAGCTCCGTGGAGAAGGCCTTGGAGTCCTGGTGGACAACAAGTTATCCATGGGACAGCAATGTGCCCTTGTGGCCAAGAAGGCCAATGGTATCGTGGGGTGCATTAAGAAGAGTGTGTCCAGCAGATGGAGGGAGGTCCTCCTCCCCCTCTACTCTACCCTGGTGAGACCTCACCTGGAGTATTGCATTCAGTTCTAGGCTCTCCAGTTCGAGAGGGACAGAGATCTACTGGGAAGAGTCCAATGGAGGGCTACGAGGATGATTAAGGGACAGGAACACCTGCCTTATGAGGAAAGGTTGAGAGACCTGGGGCTTTGTAGTCTGGAGAAGAGAAGACTGAGAGGGGATCTGATTAATGTGTATAAATATATGAGGGCTGGGTGTCAAGAGGAAAGGTGCAACCTCTTTTCACTTGTGCCCTGTGATAGGACAAGGGGCAATGGATGCAAGCTAGAGCACAGCAAGTTCAACCGCAACATGAGGAAGAACTTCTTTACCGTAAGAGTTACAGAGCACTGGAACAGGCTCCCCAGAGAGGTTGTGGAGTCTCCTTCTCTGGAGACTTTCAAGACCTGTCTGGATGCGTTCCTGTGTAACCTGCCCTAGATTGGTCCTGCTCTGGCAGGGGGGTTGGACTCGATGATCTCTAGAGGTCCCTTCCAACCCCTAACATTCTAACATTCTATGAATATTATATTGGGACAGGGGTAATGTATCAACATTATATTGGGAGAAGAGGAATGTTGTCCCAAATATGAATTAACAGCCAGGCAGCCCCTGGACAGTGGCACAGTACAGATGGCTGCTTATTACTTTAAGAAATATGGATGAGATCTGGAGCACTGAATGTTGCCAGAAAATGCAAGTGCATCCTTCTTTGCAAGCTCATAGCTGGACTCAGCAGCAGGCAGCTGCTGCTCCTTGGCTCGTAAGGGGTCTGGGGATGGCTGAGTTGGGATCCTGCCTCTGTATCTGCTGGGGTTTTACAGCCCTCCTGTGTGATGATAGGAAACAGTCAAGGTTGTTGCAACTTAATCAGCATAATATCCCACCTGTTTGTATTAGGTAAGCATATTTTTCTGTGATGTGCCTTGGGCATGTTCACACTTTGCTATACTTACGGTGTTTGTGCTGAACATAAGCAACAGGTCGTTAGTAGAATGTGTTCAGTGATACCCACTGCAGTATTTGCAATAATGGGACGATACAGTTTAGCATTATAACTGACCAGACTTTACCCTTAAGAATGATTTGAGACCTTCAGTTGTGAGGTGTGGGGTTTTAAACTTCTGAACTGTTAGCAGCAATGTAGCAAGCTGTTATTTCATCGCTTACTGTCCTATGGAAAACTGAAAATTAGAGATCCGGATGAAGTCCTGAATAAGTTAGCGTGATCCTGTTTGGCACAACCTGGGAATCTCTTTATAATCTTGGCCAAAGAGCAGGATCACCTTACCTCTTGCTCTGCTTAGTAACCCCTGAGCTCAAGATTGAGACACAAGGTGGAAGAGAACAAGAAAGCATCTATTGCTGCTACGTATACCTGGAAGTATCAGTTCTGAGAACATAAGAGGCAGTAAATAACAAATTATGACTGCTAAATACCTTACAAAAAAAAGACCAGGTGCTAAAAATGATGTAACTGGAAGGAATGTTTCTAAAGAATGTAGAAAATTAGGGATGTACGAAATAAGAATGACTTTTTTTGCCACCTGTCTCCAATAATCAACATTTTCCTAAAAATTCAAGGTCAATTCCAGAAAACAGCAAAGCCAGATGAAGCTGCTGTATGTTCTTGTGCCTTGGAACTGGATGTTGCAGAGTGGGAGAGAGTGACCATGAAACTATTTTCATGATACTTTCCATATGCAGCATCTAGAGAAACGATATGTTGACTAGACTAGCGTTATATCCCGGAGATTATTTCTGCATGTGAGCATGACACTCCATTCCTCACTCTACTACACTTACTGATGCTCCAGAGGGTATGTAGTATAGCACTTACAAGAGGATCATAGGGAAAAAAACCCAAACTTTGAAGTAAACAAAAATTGTAAGTAAAACGCTGCAAGTGCGTGTTTTGTGTTTTTTTTTTTTTTTTTCCCCTCTGTTACTCTGAGATGTCACCTTGTATTCTTGGCAAACAAAACAACTTCATTTTTCTAATAGAGAATATATATGAACACTATGTTGCCATTTTCCCAAGTTCTGTTTAAAACTGAAACCTGAGTAAGTTTGAAATATCTGTTCATGTGAAACGTTACTGTTTTTGTATCTCTTTTCATGGTGAAAAAAGTTGCAGTTTAATATTTTTTTTGCCAGATAAGTCTTGACAGCACTGTTCTCAGAAATATTCACCATTTACTTTTTGATCCAAAGTGTTTCAATATGTCTGAAATAAGAATGTTTAACTTTGACTTGTTGAAGCCACCCTAAATCATAAGTGAGTGAATTCATTGTTAACTGCTTTTGTTTTTTCCCCCCTGGCTGACTGTGCAGAGGACAGCTTCAGCTCTCTGCTGAACTCTCTTTCCCATAATGCACACATGACATGTATGCCAATGGTGTTCTCTGGGGAGACCAGCTCAGGCAAGGCATTTGTGACAAAAATGCAATTCTGTCTCCCTTCATTAGGAAAATGTACTTAATTGTTCTGTGGAGCTGATGCAAAGTGGTACATTTCGGATGAGTTACAAAGCAGCCATACAAATGCTTTTTTCTCCTCTGCAATATTAAGATTTGGATGCAAGTAACACAACCTCCTCTTCTCCCCTTCATTTTAATGTATTTGGTTAAAATCTGGTAAGTGAAGTTAGACAGTTAGACAAGCAAGAAAAGTTCCTGTTGAAAGTTTTTACTTTTCAGAACCTGTATGCGCCACTGAATAAATGAAAAGACCACTTTGATTCTCCTATCTCCTGGTTTAGTTTGTTTCTCTAGCAGAAGTTTCCTTCCATCCCAAAGAACTGATGCTGTATGGGTCTTAGCTCTGCTAGCGTACATGCGATTTCACACTAAAAAATGCCGTACATTGTTATTCTGCTTTGATTCACTCAATTCTCTGGATGTGAGTGTTAAGTGATAAAGGATGATGTTTCTATTTAACTAAAAGTTAGTAGTTCCCTAGAGTATGTTGCAAAACCAGTATAATTTGATAATAAATAGAACTAAGCAAGAACTGTTTTCGGTCGGTATTTACCGTTGCACCACAATGTCAGTGCTCCAAAATCTGTGTTTATGTGTCAGTTTGAATAAATACCCCTTAGGAAGATTTCTCATTTCTTTGTTTCACCGTAGTGAATTATGTAGCAGTAAGGTACATTTGTGGGCTGTCAAAGACTGAGTTGCAAGACCTGTTTCAACTCAGGCAGAGCACAAATCTGAACCCGCAGTTGCCACCTCCCAGAAAAATGTCGGCAAGTCGGAACAGTTCTTCTGTCTGTTCCTCAGGTTTCTTCTTGAAGATAAAGGTCTTGAGGTTTTCTCAGTGTATTTTGAAACGTTATTTTTCCACTGTGAAAGTGAACCTCTTGACTTCCATTTAGGTCTAATAACAGTCTTTGTGAAGTGGTTGTAAAAGCCTCCCTATGTTATTCTATTACTATCACCTAACTGGACAGCTACAACAACTAATGATACTGTCAAATATACTAGGTCTGGGATTTCTTCTGTTCTGTGGGATCACAGGCAACACGGTGTTCGGTGGATGCCAGGGCTTTTGACTCTCTTCTGAGTGGTGTGGGGGATGTGGGAGGCAGAAGGTTCTTTAAATTTTACAAATGTCACAGGAAAATACTCTGCAATTATGAAGTAATAGTAACTGTTAAAGGTCTTATTTCATGTCTTTGATCTATCAAATCAAGTCTCTCTTTTACATTGTGATGTGTATTGGAATCGTTATTACATCTCAGGTCTGAGAAAGGCAAATGATCTTTTCCTGCTGGACTTGGCATGTGTGACTTGCCACCAATTCTGTTTTCACGAAAATGTCCCTGAGATCAGGATAGCAAATATGTTATTTGTGCATCACAGGGAACAATAAATATTGTAATTGTTTCTTTATTCGTACAAAATTACTGTTTAATAACAGCAATTACAGTTATTAGAAGTAAACCAAAGTAGTTACTTTTTTTTGCATTGTTTTCCCTTTTATGTAGGCACGCTTTGAAATGCTAGGCAGCTCTGCAGTGACTCTTCTTTATCCTGAAATTGTATTACACTGATTTTTAGTGGAATTATGTTGTTTTTTTTTTGTGCAGAACGAATATTTTTTCAAGCTACTTTGCAGAGATAGTGGATAGCATCTACAGAAATAACACTGCTCCCTCCTTGTTTTCATGGAATTCAGTTTCATGCTTTTTATCTGTTTTTAGTTTTCTTCTGGGTAACACCACTCAGCTGTTCTTTTTGTTGAATACCGCTTTATTTTTTAAGCACTTTTAAGGTAAGTTTTGTCATATAGCCTTGCTTCTTCCATTTAATTAGCAATACATCACATTTACGTAGTGAAAATTACTTCTTCCTAAAATAGATACAGGAGAAGTATAGATAGGCACATTTCATTATTTTCCCACAAGCAAAGGAGGAAAAAAAAAATCTCCTGTACTGGAACTAGAATTATTGTGGAAATCTTTATTTTATTCAAGAAGAAAAAATGGGGTTAGATTTATTGTTTTCTCTGAGCTTGTTAAAACATAGAGTTGCTAGTTAGTGTCAGCATTTCATCATTGGTTGAGTTACAAATGAAGCTTCTTTGGGAATTTTTCATTTTGTAGATATACTTAGTTAGACCAAAATTCGTATTACCTGATGGACACATTTTCATTGTGTTACAGAGTATTATGAATGAACAAATGGATAAACATGTTAAGGTCCTTAATCGGTCAAATGGGACTGCTAGAATAATCATACCTGCCACCTTTTTGGAATTCTATTTGATATATTATTACATATCTGTTTTATGGGAAACACAATTATCTCTAGGTTAATTGCTGTTGTTAGTACAGTTATATCCTCTTCTGCTTTTTTTGTGAAGCGTGGACGACTTATTGTCCATTCTTCCTCGGGTGCTGAGCAGAACATGTATGTGCTGCTTCTGCAGAAGGGAGTTCTCTGTCACCAAACTCTAGTCACTCATCTAATTCTAACAGATTCTCCTATTGCTATTTCCTTTTCAGACATTTAAAAGACCCTTGGTGCTTTTTCCTTTACTCTAAAGTAGTCCTGAGGTTATCATTTTCCTAATCAGTTGTTTACGTGGCTTTCATTTCATATCAGTCCTTTTTATCCACAATTGCATCCACTCGTAAGTTACCATGTTAGTCGAGTTCTCCTTCAATCACGTGAGACGTTTGTATTCAGCATGGAGGATCCATGATGTTAAAGTCCATATTTTTCTCCCATCCTTATTTTGTTGGCAGTTTCCTTCAGTTCAGAGCCCTCACCCCTGACAGGTCAAGATCAGCGAGGGATATACAAGAGAGAATATCTGGAAAGATATTGTATTTTTTAAAAATAATAGGATCTGAATAATATTTCAGCATGAAGAACTCTGAATTTAGAGATTATACTTAGAAACTGATGCTATTTGATGACGTCTTAGGGTTGTTATATTTCATATCTGCAGTTCTCTGAAAAAATCAGACACAATTATCATCAATGGTGGTGATGAGTAGTTTAGGTTGATTTCAGCTGCATTTGATGTTAATAGTCAGATTTTCAAGAATTAGATAGAGACTGAATAGATCTCCTGAGGGTAAAAGAATTACTCAGTTTTTGGTTATAATCCAGAGGCTGACAAATATGATTAAAGCACAATTTATTCCTGTGTTGGAGTGTTAGTTCAGTGCTGACTGGAAGGCATGCTGGTCTCCTGTATCCCTCTTACAGGCTCGCTGGTTTGTGTCGTACACTATAGGTTTTATGGATAAACCATGCAGGTGTATTTCCCCTCATTCAATTAATCATTTTTTTTACTTTCTTCCACTCTTGTCTGTCTGTACTTGCATTGCATGTGGAAATATTGGGGTGATTTTGGTTGCTACATTTTTTCCTGCCTAGAATTCATACTTTGCAACTTCATAATTTTTTATTGTCAATTCTGTGCTATAGAGGGTAAGAACTTTTCTACCAAGGATCTTAATTTTTGTGCATGTTTTTCTTAAAAGATGCCCAGTAGT
The DNA here is from genome assembly GCF_013368605.1 of Nyctibius grandis. Classification (NCBI taxonomy): domain Eukaryota; kingdom Metazoa; phylum Chordata; class Aves; order Nyctibiiformes; family Nyctibiidae; genus Nyctibius; species Nyctibius grandis. The sequence goes on from NC_090659.1 coordinate 112,264,556, forward strand.
CTCAGTTTAGGACAAGCAATAAAAAGGTGTGAATAGCTAAAATTAATAAAGGTTTACAAAAATAAAATGGACATGTCTTATTTAGACTTCTTACGTTTGGCAGCATTTCTTTGTCCAAGTAGCACAGGGGGCAGCTAGCTGAAATGCTGCCTTGTTAAGGCATTTTACATTACTTTTATAATCCTTTTTATAATCCTCTCCAGCTCTTCTGTTGGAGGTGATTTTTTTTTTTCATTCTCTGACCTTTTTGCTGATACCGTACCGTATTGCCTGGACCTACCACTCTGTGTAATAAACTGCTAAAGGTAATGGTGAAAAATGGGTCTGACTCATGCCAGAAGAAATTCACACCACTAGAACAGGGAAAAAGAAGAAAAGGCGACTTTGTGAGTTCGGTCTGGATTCTGTGCCAGTGTTTCACCCTGTGCTTGAATCTCCCCATGCATTTCGTGGATTGCTGTATTGCAATTGGATTTAGATACATACAATGACTGGGGTGAGCTCATTAAACTGTACTGTGTGATATATGTTTGTTTTCCCTCCTTTTATAAACATATATATAATATATGTATCCACTCATGGATGTTCCCTTTCTTCCACTTTTTGAAAATAGATGGTATTAAATGGAATTAAAGGAAATCACCCCTTGTCATTAAATGATCAGGGCAGTGAGAGCTCAGCAGAGCTCTTGGCAACACTGTCACAGGCTTGCGTTATCCTGTCAGCATAGCGTCACGTTCCTCCTCATCTGCTCGTGTTCTGTGAGCAGATGGCAGCTGGACCTTACATGGGCATGAATTGTGTGAAGGCAGTCAGGAGTTCCTTCTCCCTCCCCACCACATGCACCCCCGAGGGTAATTGCAGCTTCTGAGCTAAGGAAATGTGGGGCACTGCTGCCAGGAGACCCTTTGGCAGGGTTACCAAAAGACACAGAGAGGGGCAGGGAGAAGGCAGGATCATGCCTCTGTCCCACAGGTACGTAAAAGGGGTGGCCAAGCTAGCCAGCCTCATGGGATGCAGAGCAAGAGTTATTTTGCACCTTGTACGTACAGAACTATTTTATCTGGGTTAGATTTTGAAATGTGATGTTAGCCAGCACATGCCAATTCACATTGTTTAAAGGCTCGGACAGTTTGAGCATGAGCTTTGGGGTAGTCGGCATGTCCTAGCATCACACCTTTTAAATATAAGGCTTCAGAAGATCTGAAGCAGAAAGTCTTCTCAATGCTGGGCCATCCCTTGTTATTGCAATAATATGGCTAAGTGCCATGCCCTAGCATTTGGCAAGTGATTTCAAACATAAGCAAAGCAGTTGAGTCAGAGTATGGCATTTTCAAACAAGGCTCTACAGAGCTAAAGACACAAATATTTACTGTTTGAGCTTAAATCCATTGTCTGGAAAGAAACTCTTGGGTTTTTACATTGACCAGGCATATAGTTGGGAAGGGAGAAGCTAAGAGTCCTGGCAAGTGTTGTCACAGATGGGTCTTGTTTGCAAGCTTAAAATCAGTTTTACTTCCACTGTTTCAGTGCATGCTGGGAAATATTAAGTTAAATACTGTTTAAATAATGGAAAATAAACATATGTTAAAGAGATTGACAACTGAAGCATAAGAGATGCAGCTTGTGAACTTTTTTTTAAGAAAACATGCTAGATGTGGTGCTGCAGCGCTGAAGATGCAATTCAGCAGAATGCCGTAAAATCCAGTTTGAGAAAAGCAACAGTAGCTTTATAATGCAAATGTTAGAATGGAGGGTGCCACAGTTGTCCATCAGTTTGCCCAGTTTCTGCATTCTGCTTAATCACAGATGCCAGCCAGAGAGATTTTTATGTGTCTGGGGAGGCAAACCCCCAGGCCTGGGAAGGGGGCGGGCAGTGTTGCAGATGCTGCTGCCTCTTCTGGGGCTGTCTCTGAGTATGGGGGCTCAGTATGGTTTATTACATTGGAGAGCAATAAGTTAAGTTTTCTGTAGTATTTATTTGAATATTAATCACTCATTTAATCAAGCTGATAATAATATGAGTTAGAAATTTTGCAAGACAAAAATTAAAGTTCTGGTATTTAACATTGGTGAACAGTGTTCATATAATATGTTAGAAGGATGAGCAGGCAAAGAGGTATTATACATATATTGAACTAACTTTTTGCTGTATGTGGATTTTATAAGGCGTGTTATAAGGCTTTAAAGCACTTGTCAGTTTTGCAGATTTTAAAGAGGATAAAAACACGAGTTAATTTCAACAAAGTTCAACAAGGTCAAGTTCAGGATCCTACACTTTGGCCACAACAACCCCATACAGAGCTACAGGCCGGGGGAAGAGTGGTTGGAAAGCGGCCTGGTGGAAAAGGACCTGGGGGTGTTGATCGATGGTTGGCTGAACATGAGCCAGCAGTGTGCCCAGGTGGCCAAGAAGGCCAACAGCATCCTGGTTTGTATCAGAAATAGTGTGGCCAGCAGGACTAGGGAAGTGATCATCCCCCTGTACTCGGCACTGGTGAGGCCACACCTTGAATCCTGTGTTCAGTTCTGGGCCCCTCACTACAAGAAAGACACTGAGGTGCTGGAGGGAGTCCAGAGGAGGGCGACCAAGCTGGTGAAGGGTCTGGAGGGTATGTCCTATGAGGGGTGGCTGAGGGAACTGGGATTGTTTAGCCTGGAGGAAAGGAGGCTGAGGGGAGACCTTATCACTCTCTACAACTACCTGAAAGGAGGTTGTAGTGGTGTGGGGGTCAGCCTCTTCTCCCAGGCAACTAGCAACAGGTCCAGAGGACATAGCCTCAAGCTGCACCAGGGGAGGTTCAGGTTAGACATTAGGAAAAATTTCTTCAGAGAAAGGATTATTAGGCATTGGAATGGGCTACCCAGGGAGGTGGTGGTGTCACCATCCCTGGAGGTGTTTAAGAAAAGAGTGGATGTGGCACTTAGTGCCATGGTCTAGTTGACACAGTGGTGTTAGGACAAAGGCTGGACTCAATGATCCCAGAGGTCTCTTCTAACCTAGTTGATTCTGTGATTCTGTAATTAATTTGCATAAATAGAGATGGAAAGATGATTTGGCATAGATGATCAGTAGGACTTTATCTTCTAAGAGGTTCTATCGACTGTAACATATTAGAATGAGAATTAATTTAACACACATGCTTTCTTTTTGCTATCTGAGACAATTTAAACATGTCAGCATTGAGCAGTTGTGTTAACTGACAACTGAGTCAAGGGAGAGAATCACGATGTTTCATACCTAGTTGAAGAACATGAATTTGAAAAAGAGGACTGCTGACTACAGGAAAAAATCAGCCACTCATTTAATTTGGAAGAGCAAATAAGAGTACTAAAAACCAAACCTAAGTATATCTGAGGAAGTATTTAAAACCAGAGTGTATCTTGGCTGTAGTCAAGTTGTTGAAGTATCTACTGCCAGAACTTCAGCTATTCTTACAGAAGACAGACAGTGCAGATGGGAACACCAGTGCTGTAGTTTTATAGCTCTCCTGAAGTAGCCTTGAAATTTCTGTTTTACGTTACAGAGAAGTAAGTTTCATCTTAGTTTAACCATCTAGCATCCGTTCAGTTTATTTATTGCAGGTGAACTGGATTTGACCAAGTATTGCTGTACTTACATAGGACTGTCTCATAAAGCATGTGATATGTTTTCTGCACTACTCCAGATATTTATCAGTTGTCATTGTGTAGGCTGAAAATCTGAGTAGGTTCCTGATTACCTGGATGACTTTCACTCTTACTGATTAAACTGCCTTTTGTGTGTGCATTGTGGGGGGCGTTTTGTTTTGATTTGAGAACCTTAACAATTTGCATTTTTAGAAATTAAGTATGACTGGATGGTTTGTAATTTACAGAACTACAAAAAACGAACTTTACTGTGATCCACTTTCTTTAATGACAGTTCAGACATCTTTATGGTTATCCTTAGAGTTTCTATCAATTTATAGAAACAATTCCTTAGGATAATAGTACAGGCAATGTCATAAATGCAATTAAGAGAGACACAGTTAAATATTATGGTGATAATGGGGGCTTTGTTAATGTCAACAGAATTGGGAAAAGATCACGGGTTTTCTGACAGCTTACACCATCTGGAGATCACCCTTATTTGTGACATTGATTGGGAAAAGGGAGCAGTGTTGAAACAGATTTTATATGGATGGACAACATTAAAAAACATTTTATTTTCATACATGTAAAGCCCCCCAAATAGTACATTTGTTTTAAAATTACAAAGATTAGTCTTTCTGATTGTGGATGTTCATTTTGTAACATCACTTTTAGAAAAAGGAGCATACTGTATTGGCAGTGGTGACCACTGTGAAAATAAATGCCTTTGATATTTGTATCTGACATCATTGGATTTACGAGATTTCCAATTTTGAGAGTTAGAGATGAATTTGCTGAAGTGAGCCTCAAGGTTTGATAACGTTGCATGTGTGTGATCATGGCAGTATTTTTTTATGTGCATTCTGTCAAAATGTATGCTGAATCTGGAAATTATACGTACTGATGTGTCAGCAATTCAGTACTCAGCTGTATTTTTCAGTTACAAGTGTAATAACTTCAAGGAAAGTTAATAGTGACCTTCAAGTGTGAACACTGAAACATTCTCTATTTTGAAGTTACATCTCAAGATGTGTAGTGCACTTACAAGCTGTGAGCTTTCATTAAGGATTTCTATGCTGTGAGTTGATCTAATTTTGCTTTTGGGGGTTTCTGAACCAGCTAGTTGGCATTATTTGTTTTTCTACAATAGTTGAAGTTTTTCAACTCGGAGCAAATGGATGGTCTTCAGCTCGTTATCCTAGGGCAAATTTAGTGAGGCAGATGTTATCTATGCTTGCTTTATTCTAAGATGTACATTTCAGTATGACCAAAATTCTTGTTTAGAGCCTGAAGGCGTCATCTCACTTGACACAATAATTAGAATGCAACAGTTAATTATATGCTGTCTGGAAGTATCTTTCCACATATGGAATTTGGTTAAAGTTTGCGATATTTACTGCACATTGGACAGAAACTGGGGCAACTTTCAATTAAAATAGGTCCTACTTCTCATTCACAGGGCTGGTGCCGATCTTTTTACCTATGTTGGGAGGACCCAGACCCAACATGTAGCTCTACTCAGTGTAATACTTGGGGAAAAGGTTTTTTCATTCCACAGTTAAGATGTCAGGTACAGTATTTCTAATTGAGCTTCTTGGAAAGCATCAGAAACACAACTGACATTTCAGGGACTTTGTGTTTGGATGAAAAAGAGACCCCACAGACTTCTGAGGTCAGTGGCCTCATTGACCAGTGCCTGGGAGAAGCCTGAGAGTGGAGTCAGGACATGAATGTCATGCTGAGTACATGAAACATTTGACAACTGTTGCAGATCTGTCAAATAACTTGACTATGAACAAAGGCGAAAGAGAATGAAGTGTATCTGGCAATGTTAATTATATAATTTGGTGAACTACTCAAAGATGCTGAAGTGCTACATTGAGGAGTCCCCAAAAAATTCTTAGAAAAGTGGTACATATTCAGACTGAAAATATCAGAGAGTTATAGTGGTTTAAATGGTAATACAGTAATAATTAGTAGAGCTAAATTGTTATAAAACCAATCAGGGGTGTCTTCAAAGAGCAGTTCTCTGATTTGAACTTTCATCATCACTGGACATCACTTTTGTCATCACTTTCCTTAAAAAAAGACAGCTTTCAGTGTGTTGTACATAATATACTTGATCATTGATGTAATTAATTAGACCACTGGAGTTACCCTAAGGTCCCTTCATAATCAATAGAGAGAAACAGTAATTTTTAGTGCACAGTTTACATCAACCTGACTGTAAAACTCTTAAGATGTCTAAAATAGTGCAGAATAGGTGAGCTGTACCCTGGGGGTTTCTGGTTCTGTCAGTTACGGTGTGAGCATGTGGTCTAGGTCATGTGCCCCTTTCCATGTTAAACTTACTATGTATATGTTAGTTAGATAACTGTATAGAAGTGCAGAGCACAGCATATCTCAGTGGTGGTGTAACACTCAAATGTATACATTAGTTGTGTTTAAATTAATCTTTCAGGCAAATTAAATGGAATATCTGAACTTCCATCAATTTATTGCCGCTTCACAATAGAAAAGCTCTGTAGCGCATTTTCATGTTGTCACGGTTTGATATTGAAATGTCAAAGGGTCATGCAGAACACCCAGCTAGGGAGCCCGTTAAAATTAGAAGCTCCTTCACCTTGAAACAAACTTGAACATCTTAAGTGTGTTCAACAAGTAGAACAAGATGTATGAGAGGTTCAGCTCTGCCACTTTTTACTCTATTGTGTCAGTTAAAATGAGACATATTGAGCAATATCTGTTCGAAAATAAAGCCTTCATAGCCTTTTTTTGTCTATATCTTTGCATTTTGATTGTGAATCTTTGCTTACTAATTTAGTCTTTTCTCTTTTTTAATACTCTTAATTGTGATAGGATCCCTTTATCCCTTTATTGTCCTTTTAAAATTAAAGGTTGGTGGAGAATGATGCTAGCCAGTACATTAACTGCTTTGGGATTCTTAGACTCACCCACTGTAGCTCTCCCTTGCGGTGCAGTAGTGGACCCAGACTTGTCTTGGTTCCTTTCTTCCTGTTAACGTGGTTTTGGAATAATCTCTGACTACTCTTTAGGCACCTTCAAGCTGTTTGAATTTCGTTTTTTTTTCCTCATGCCTTCTGCTTCTGTATTCTCTTTCTGTGTTTGTATTCTTTCTTAGCAAGCTATCACTTCTGTTTCCAGTACTTTCCCCTCATGTATCCATAAAGGCGCATGGTTTGGTCAAGATCATCTATTAACCTTTATATCTTTCATAACAGAAAAACATATATTTGTCCCCATAATATTGGCTTTAGTTTTAATCATCTCCTAATTCTCATGAACTTGTTTTCCTTTTAGAGATTTTTCCAAGATCTTCTTTACTGTTTCTTGAAATATATCCTGCTGTAATCCACTATTTTTGTTTTGCCATTATACTTCCTACTTGTATTATAACCATTTCCCTTTCCATTATTGGCAAGGTTCTCATTTTTCTGACACAGGCAATTTGATCTGAAATACATAAAATTAATTTCCTGTTGCTCTTCAACTGTTTTGTAAACAAAAAACTGGATCGATGATTGAACTGAGTTTGTGAAATATGATCAATAAAAAATAAGCTACATTTCAGTCAAAAGCTCAGAAGAAGAATTATAAGACTACCTCTTAAAATGAAATTTCATCTTGGTAGAGTTGATTCAAAACATGTTATAAAAGGAATAGGGAAAATATTACAATAATTTTTTCCAAGGCTAACAGAAGTTTTCAGTTTCTAAAGGCAATCTTTCCTTTGCCATTTCAGCTTTTAATAGTTCTATCAAATAGGGGTGCTATTTCATGACTGGTGAATGGTAGATGTATTAACCCTGTTTTAAGAACAGTACACCAAGCTTTAGAAACAAAATTGAGGGAAAGAATGATTAGACAAAATGAAATAAAGTGCATTGTAGGCTAGTACAAGACTAATTATATATGAACAGGAAGGACAGTAGAGTTAATTTACCAGAAGTCAATAAAGCATTTAATATAATGTCATATAGGAAATTATTTGTTAAGTTGGAAAATATTGTTGTGATTGAAGAAAATGGTTTAGTGAAAGGCAGTAGAGTGTTGAGTTCTGGTTTCCAGATGTTTAACTTTTACAGTTTTTCTTGATGTAGCTCCTTGCCTAGTCCAAGGGAATAGTTATTCCTTTCCTCTTTGAAGCATTACCTATCTGAAAACTTTTTTAGTATAGTGGAAATCTTCCCAGATTGAGAATAAACAATCCAGTTCCTTCAATCTTTTCTCAAGAGCTATTTTCTTGACTTGAATAATTTATTACCACACGTTTGCCTGTGATGATTGGGTCCCTATTCAATCATTTGCAAAAGAAGTTGCCTCTCAGAAACAGTCCCTGTTTCTGTGCTTCCAGAATATACTTATTTATTAATTTTCTAGGTGGAAAGGGAGGCTACCTTTATGATGGTACATGAAACAGCTTCTGGAAGCATTCCTGGGTACTGGAATGCAGTTGTCTCTACTAATAAATTGTTCATAGAGTCACCAAATCATAGAAAAGGGTGGGCTGAGAGGGACCTGTGTAGGTCATTTAGACCAAAACCCTACTCAGACACGGTCCAACTAGATGATGTTGCTCATGGCATTTTCAGCTGAGTTTGAACAGTTTCAGTCTCCAGCCGTGGAGATTCCACAAATTCTCTGCCAGTCTGTGCCATAGGGAAGAATGCTTTCTTTATACCAAATCTGAATTTCCTGTGTTGCAACTTCTGCCTATTGCATCTTGTCCTTTTACTGTGTACTTCTGAGATGAGTCTGGCTCAGTTATCTTTATATCCTTCCAGTAGGTCTTTGTAGAAAGCAGTAAGATCTCCACCTCAACTTTCTCTTCTTCAAGCTGACTAAGCACAGTTTCCTCAACTTCTGCTTTCATTTCTTGTGCTCCAGCACCCCTGAGCACTCGCTGGACTCACCTCAATGTGTCCATGTCTTTTTTTGTCCTGGTGAGTCCAGAACTGGACACAGCACTCCAGATGTGCCCAACAGAGTCTCACCAGTGCCCAATAAAGGGGTAGGATCACTTCCCTTGACCTGCTGGTAGCAATCCTGCTGATACAGACTGGTACATGGTTGATTGCCTTTGCAACAAGGGCACATTGCTGAGTCCTCTTCGCCTTGAGAACCTTCAGATCCTTCCCGGAAAGCTGCTTTCTAGCCAGTTGTCCTCTGGCTTTTTGCATTGGGTTAATCCATCCCAGATGTAAGACTTTACAGTTGCCTTTGTCGAAGTTTAAGACGTTCCATTTGGCCCATTTCTCTAGTCTACCCTCTGAATAGCAGCCCTACCCTCCAGTGTATCAAACGCTCCCACCATCTTGCTAAAGGTGTGCTCTGTCTCATCATCCATGTCATACATTAAACACCATTGGCACTGGTATCATTCCTGGAGGGATGCAGTGGTAACTAGATGCAGTTGGACTTTGTAGTGCTTATCACTACCCTTTGAGCCCGAATGTCCTGGCAATTTTCTGCTCATTTTATCATTTTCCTCTCCAAACCATATCCTGCCAATTTGTCTGTCCCACTGTGGGATCAGGTTGAAGGCCTTGCTAAAATCAAGGTAAGTGGCAGCCATTGCTCTACCTCAGTGCAGTGAGCCCATCATCTTGTCACAGTAGGCAATCAACTTGGTAAGATATGATTTGCCCTTTAGTAAATACGAGAAAAAACTTCTTCACTTTGAGGGTGATAGAGCCCTGGAACAGGCTGCCCAGGGAGGTTGTGGAGTCTCCTTCTCTGGAGATATTCAAAATCTGCGTGGACGCAACCCTGTGCAATGTGCTGTAGGTGAACCTGCTTTGGCGGGGGGTTGGACTAGATGATCTCCAGAGGTCCCTTCCAACGCCAACCATTCGGTGAGTCTGTGATTCTGTAAATTGATACTGGCTATTCCCAGTCACCTTGTTATCCTTCATGTACTGGAAATGACTTCCAGGACAATTTGCTGCATAGCCTTCCTGAGGAACTGAGATTGTGTTAATTCGTCTCGCTAACAGCTCTGCATATCCAACCTCTGGGGAAGCCCTGCTTAGAAAATGGATGTGACATTTGCCTTTTTCTAGTCATGAAGAATCAGGAACCTTCCCTGATTCCCCAAACCTTTCCAAGATAGAGGGCAATCTTGCAATAGTATTGGTGAGCTCCCTCAGCAGCTTTGGATGTGTCTGTTGTGGTCCATTGGACTTATGTATATCCAACTGGCCCAACTTAATCTTCTTGTAATGTAGATAATGCTTCACTCCCCTGGACACTGATAGTTGCTCAGGGATCTGAGGGGCTTGATGACAAACCTTGCTGGTAAAGGCCAAGGCAAAGAAAACAGTGAGTACCTCAGACTTATTCATGCTACTAGGTGTACTGCCCTGTTGAGTAATGGACCCACGTTCTCTGTAGCCTTCCTTTTTCACCATTGTATCTGTAAAAGCCTTTCTAGTTGCTTTTCACATCCTTTGCTAATTTTAACTTTACCTGAACTTTGGTTTACCTAACTCCATCCCTGTGTGGTTGGGCAATATCTTTGTGTTGCACTCAAATAGCTTGCTTCTTCTTCCACTATCCCTATGCTTCCTTTTTGCACCTGTGGTCGGTCAAGACTTTGTTGTTCATCCATGCTGGCCTTCTACCATGCTTGTTTGACTTTTGGTGCATTACAAAGGACTGTTTTCATAATTCCGAGGAGGGTGTCTTGCAGATCAACCAGTTCTCCTTGACTTCTTTGCCCTCCTACACAATGCTGCCAAGCAGGTCTCTGAAAAAGCTCATGTTTGCTCTCCTTAAGTCCAAGGTTCTAATTCTGCTGTTTGTCTTTCTGCCTTCTTTCAGGGTTTTGAACTGCACATCCTCACAGTCCCGGTAGACAAAGCTGTCATTGACTTTCTTATCTTTAACCAATTATTTGTTTGTGAGTAACAAGTTGGAAAGTTCCCTGGCGTGCTTTTTGCCTAAGCCATCTACAGTCTCCCAAACAGTTCCCTTCACAGTTTGGGAATTAAGAGTGTTGCTGGAACTGTTCCCAGTTGTTGGTTTTCATGCAGCCACTCTGTTTTCAACAATGAGAGAGTTTACTGAAACTGAGAACAGTGGTTGTAGTTGTGGGCTACTAGATGCCCACTGGCATTAGTGACCTGAAACATTCATGGGCATTTTTACTAGTGTAGGCGTAGCTGAGGATTAGCCACACAGGCTTGCGATGCAGACAGTTGACAAAAATTGTGAGATAAACTGTACCAGCTAGTGCTAATGAAAAGAACATGTTTCTTTGTTCTGCAAAAGCAGACTTTCTTTAGCTCTAAAAAGGGGAAAGGTACAGAACAAATGATAGAGAAATTTAATTGTTTTAGGGTGTGTGTATGCTCGCCCAAGCACTCAGCCGGTCCTGACCTGGGAAAGTTGTGAATAGAGTTCGTTACTGGTAAGAGACAAGTGGTCTGTCTGATCCCCCAATACCTCTCTTGCTATACTGGTTTTCCTTCCTCCAAAAGTTTTCCAGTGAACTTAAGTTTGCTCCACGCTGATTCTAGAAGGAAAGCCTGAAGAAGCTGATTCTCTTTTACTTTGTCTAAACTGGTTAGTGCACACTTCCAAAGCCCTGCATCTAAAACATGCTGTGGAAGCTTCCAGGATCACAGCGTCCTTGCCCCCACTCTGCACCTTCTCCACACCCCTCTTGTCTCCATTTGGTTTTGTAGGAAAGAAACTCTCATATGCAGGTTGGGAGGGAGCCATAACTCTCTGGAGTTTACTCAATGCTGAGTTTTGACTTAGTCTTAATAAATACACCTTCTGTGACAGATGGATATTATAGCCACAATATAAAAATTGAAAAAAATCATCACTGACAATATACTGAAAGGGAATGTATTTATAGTTGTACGATACAAGTATAAATGTGTTCTTGAATCCTTCTAATAAAATCAAAATATGTCGTGGTAACAAAAAAGAGAAATTGGCCTGAGGAACACTTAGGAATTTATTGTATGATAGTATTTCATTGAAAAGGTATTCACAGTGTTCTAGGTAGAATTTATGACTTTTTTTTTTTTTTTTATTTTGCAGTATTTCCAATGAGTGTTTTATTTCTGTTAGCTCCTCTATATGGTACTTTTAAACAGTACCCCTCTATATGGTACCCTCTCTATAAGTTTATTGAAACTACTTAGGAGGTTTTCGCATTTGTAGTGCTGAGGTTTAAATCTGTGTATTGATGTAGTTCTGCTGTGATGGCCACCTCAGTCTGGATGGAGGTGTCCTACTCTGCCATGGCTTGTACTGAACTGGAGCTCGTAAGCCAGGACAGATCAAAGCTTGCTCCTGCAGAATGACCATCTCTGCACCAGTCAGCCTTGCTGGAGAGTCATGGTAGCCGGGTAATGCGTGATATGTGTATACTGGCCCATGTTTGCTCCACTGCTGGAGTCAGTCATTTCTCATGTATCCCAGAGTGCTCTAACACTGCAGGAGTCCTATGGACTCAATAACTTCAGTTACTGAGCCAGCATGCTAGCTCTAGGGTGGCTTTGTGCAGTGCAAGCTATATGTTTCTGAAGCACACTCCCACTGTGCATGTTATCACAGCTTTTTCATTATCTTTGTAATCTCAGAGCGCTGATATGCTGCTAATGGGACATTGGCTGTATTAACTATGTAGAAATACTGCTTTGCAGAAGATGAAAATTGTTTCTGTGAAAAGAATCATGGAATGAGATTTCCTGAAGATCTAAGTAGCAGCCAGATCATGACTGAAAGAAGTATCATCCACAGCTCAAGATTCATGGGAGGTTCATAAACTGTTTCTTTGTGCTGTGTGAAAGTTTCTTATGAGAATTTTTGCTTGTTAAACACGGATTATCTTCTTACTGTTGTGTGTGGTATGGATCTTTCCCTTGTTAAAAACAGGTAAAACGGAAAATATTCTGAAAGGGGATGTTGAGACAGGTCATAGACAAAGTCTGCAAATAGTAACAGAAACAAGGCTTATCAGTCTAAAGTTTAATTGATCCTGGAGGATAGAAAAACTTGCTAGATGAATAATGGTGAGTCTTGAGAAGCCCCTCAAAAACACCAAATAAAACCAACTGAAACACAAAAGTTACCAAGAATAAATAATCTGAAAAGCAGGGGGCTGATGGTTGTTGCTATAACCAGAAAAGAACTGCTGCAGTGAAAGTCATCAGTTTCCTGAATCACTGGCTTCCAATGTCACTATCAAAATTCAGACCAGTAATAGAGGCATAAAAGAGAAGAAGGAAAACACAGACTTTAAATTGCAGCTTTTTCTGAAGGAAACAGGGAAAGATAAATTGAAAATAAGACAGTAATTGGTAATATCTAGTAAAAGCTATAGAACAGATAAACAGTATTCTAGAAAAGCAGTAAAGAGCATGATGTTGCTCCTCCAGTGCAAGGTATGTATTCTCGAGCTCCTTTCAGAATGGGATCCCAGATAGAGAGGATGAAGCTCATTCATATCTCTTGCTTTCAGCTTGCTGTACTGTTTTGTTCATTTACACTTTTGATCTCATATGCCAGGTGCAGTGAGTTGTTGGATCACATGGAAGGCTAAAGAGCTGCCTCTGGCACAGTGAGACCTGAAGAGAATGATAGTCTTCAAGTGCCTGCAATACAAGTCATTTCCCAAGAAGGTATAGAGTCCTCCTTTTTAATGCAGGAAACAAGAGTTGAAATAATTATGCTCAGAATGGGACACATTATGTAAGGCTATAGAGAAACAAGGTGCTTTCTGCTGCGTGCTCCATCGTCCTGGTCCTGTCCCTGTCTGGACTGAGGGCTGTCTGGAGCATGCTATGGTTACCTTCCAGCCAGCAGACTCATTTTCTTTCTTTGGGAACCTCGAGATGTGGGAGGGAAATTTGAAGAAAATGATGAGTTCTTGGGTCTTGTTCTGACATGGAGTTAAGAGTATCGGTGGGACGCACATCTGGGAACTGGGAAAAGCTCTAAGACTATCTGCGCTAAAAAGTGAAGTGTGCTGGGGCCATGAAGTGAGCTGGCACTGAACAGCTCATGACCCTTTATTAAACTCTGTTAGTTACCAAAAGAGGATGGCAGCACTCAGACTACCTAATGGAAATTTTGTATGGGCTGGGTGAACTCCTGAGCAGTGCGTGGGAATATTTGGGAGTGCTCGTTGGCTAAGCCCAAAAACATACCAGGGACCATGCTAACGATTTAGCTGTACAGACGATGGAGTTCTGCTGCCCAGGAACATTCCCTGGCACTTACTCATTTATTAGTACAGACATAGCCTAAGGACTCCAGTCATTGAGCAGGAACCCTTTGTGTGAGATGCTGTCTAGACACCTAAGAAAACACAGCACCTTTGTGAACAACAGGTTTAGGAGGGAGACAGAAATATAAATTTCGTTTTGATTCCCAGTTCCTACTGATTTTGTTTGCAGGTGTTTTGTGAAACTCCTGGGTACTCACAAAAAGTTGAAAAAGGCACATTGGGTCCTGAAAGAAAAATGTGGAGAGAGCAGATGCCCAAGAATAACCCTAATAAAGCTCCTGTGTTTCCAAAACAAATAATAAACCTTGCATATCCCAGGAAACATGGCTAGCTGAATGACAAGATTTTTTTTTCCCCCCATATATTTCCAAACAAGTGATGGAGCGAAACAAAGAGGAGGAAAGAATGCTGTGCTGTTACTGATGGATTTGAGAGGAGAGGGAGACAAAAAAGCGTGAGGTCTCACAGCCATTATGACTGTATAATGTTCCTGAAACAAAAAAAGTCCTTTCTACTAGAAGCAGAAGCAAATTTTTTTTCCCGTCTTCTTTAGTTCCTTTTTAATCAATTCAAATTTACACCTACTAGAAAAAAATTAGCCATCTGTTTTTTTCTGGACATACTGTTTGCAATGTAAAAATGTAAATACTATTTTACAATTAAAAGATAGTGTGTAACCTACTAAAAGAAAGGAGGAGTCTGCAGTAATTTATATGTGAAACTTGTCGATTCTGTAAAGAGGAGGGAGTTTGAAGAATGGAAAATTAAAACAATCGAAAGAAATTGAAACTTTAACCAACAATGATATCTCTAAGACTACAGTTGTTAAATAAGTTAAGATATTTTCTAGAGAATTAAACAGAAAATGAGGAAAGGTCACCCAAAAAGGACAGCACAGCAATTTCATCCTACCTAATGGCCGTGTCAAGATCCTTTGGGTCTTTTGAATCCTCCTGTGTAGGTAATTTGCAGTCTTTCACCTCTTCATGAGGGTAAGCACTGGCTGAGTGGAAACATAGGGAAGTAAGAAGAAACAAAGGCTTTGAAAATGTTCTTAAATGTGAAATGAAAACAAAACTGTAAGGAGAGGAATGTTTTGGTGGGGGCAAAAGATTGTAATCAGTGTTATTGATAAGCGACTTTAATTATAGTTAAGGTAATGGTAGAAGAAGAATAGATCATACACCTTTAATTGCTGGAGATTCTTCCTTTTTCCTTGTGTAGTAGGAACAGCCACATAGAAGTTCCTGGGCAGACACATTAATGGACATCAAAAATGACACTCTGACATCTGTATAATCTTTGCCTGCAGGCGAGCATTCGTTCTGCTGACTTTCTAAGCTGGCCTGATGTGAACCTCCACCAACTGCAAAGCTGAGTAACCGCAGCTAACCCAAAAGTTCATTCTGAGCCTTCTGCCTTCCAGCTGAGCTCGTAATCCAAATGCTGCACCATAGCAAAGGCATTTATGAGCTAAGAGCAAATTCAGGCCAAGCTGGCATCCACGTGTGAAGGACTGTGTATACATACCCATGCAGAGGTTCTCTGTGGGAACAGTAAGCCATCTATATTATGCATATGAAATACCTAATTTTGTAGACAGCCAAAAACATTAAGTGCGTATATGCTAAGAGTACCTGCGGAATGAAAATGAGAATGCCAAGTAATTACTTATGAATACAGACCAAGAGGCTACTAATAATGGTGAAGTTAAATTCTTGAAGTTCCATGAAGTATGACATTTTTAGCTGAGCAAGGATCTTTCCCACATTTTTTGATAGCATAGAGTGGATTTGAATTGGTTGTACAGAAGTATAAATCCTTGTATCTTGTCACCACAGAATCTCACTGATGCTATGTAATCCTCAGGGAATGGTTTTGGGCAAGGTTCAAGAAACCTGCCTTCACTCTTCAGGTGTGAATTTACTGGAGGAGGAAAAGATTCTTAACTTTCTCATTGCCTCAGTCTCATACTTTATTGCAGTGCTGCTTGTTCTTAGGTTACCATGAAACATTGGACATACTCATTCAAATCCAGCCTCAAGTGATAGATGTTATTTATAAGAAGAGATGAATCTTGAACAACTGTCTGACTGAAGTTTTTATCTGCTGAAACCAGAGACCTAAGATGGTCACTGCAAATGCCTATGAAAATTATAAACTAAAAAAACTACTTTTGAAATCTGCAGTTTGAAATTAAAGAAAATTTATAAAATGGGATCAAACTATTTCATATAAAGTATTTGAAAATCTCTTATACAGGGCTTGAAAGAGGGTACTAGGTGGCTTCTCATGTTGGAGACAATAGAGTAGTGATAGAACCTGGCTATTCTAAATGCTGTGAAAGATATACTAATTGATTGTTTCATTGACAAAGTTTATTCTCTTGCCAATTTGTGTTAGTAATCACATTTCAAATTTTGTTTCAGGAATTCACTTAGAATTTATCTGTTGTCTTTTTCTCCTGTAGAAATCTAGTAAAACATATGACAGTAAGTTGTTACAAGTCAGTAAAACTGTTAAAACTCCAGTTATCTGTGAACATTTGTATCTTAATTATAGGGTTAAAGTCAAGTGAACACCTCTACCAAAAATGTGATATGCAAAATTTTTCTAAATTTACACAGATTGAATTATGTTTTATGTAGTGCAGCAAAGCAGAATACATTTGTCTTTTAAGAGTTGTAATTTGGATCATTGCCAAGTCATACAGTGGAATCCCAGCTTCATTAAAGTGAGCAGCAAAACTTTTCAACTTTTGTCTTTGATGGAGTAGGAGTTTTATCCCTGTTGGGGTTTTTGTTTTATTTTGGCTTTTGGTTTTGTTTTTTTTTTTAAACATTGATGTTCAAATACAGTGTGGTAACTAAAGTAAGATGTCTGCTTATTTTAATAGTGATTCATCTCTTCCAAACAGATAGTATTACTTCATCTCATCACAGGACTTTGCAGACCCTTTTTGACCATTAAAGGTCCAGACCAGTTCCCACACAAGTCAATAACACTTGGATCAGATCCAAAGAGATGTTTGGCTTTATCTAGCTTATGCTGACATGGTACAAATGCAACTGCCTGGGGAATTTTCACAGCATTATTTGACCTTTTGCAAAAGCTTAGATAGAATATCAGAGAACTATGTTTTTAAGAGGGCATTGGTTCTTATGTAAACCTCTGGGATCCATTCTTTAAATCTAATTTCTGGTACGACTTCAAGCATAATTCTGTGTATTCTACTTTATAGATAGTGGCACAGTTTGAAAAACTAGTATCCTTCAGGTTCCAGAGGCAATGTTGTTAAAGTCAGAATGATTTAAGGACATCGGCACGGTAAGGTTTGTGGATAGAGCTGATACCTTTCTTGGACCAACTAGTGTAGACCTGAGTCAGAACATGAAAAAGTCTTAATCTTCTCAGCTAACTTTAGTGAAATAAATGTAGGTATCTACATCTGAACTAGGCATGCTTAGCTCATTTTATAATCAATGGAGATAAATAGGCATTTCAAATGTGCAATTCAATTTAGACATTTACTTGGGGCATGAGTCATGCTGTGGAGGGGCTTATTTCTGTCCATCAACTGTGGTGGAGGTTTGGGGTGCCCAGCTCAGTTGCAGATGTCTGCATTGTGTACATCTATATTTAGTCAAATCAATCCCATCTGATTGTGTCACACATAATGGGTATGATTAGGCATCATCTCATTTTCCAAGTCAGTTCTGGTGTCAACATGAGTATACTCCATTAAAAGCCATCAGATTATTTTCTACTGTGCTGCATGACTAATGTTTAAACTTTTTGAAGAAAACTACACCATACTGACATACAGTATCTTTCTTACTAGTGGATTTCTTGTGCAGTTTAAGTCAGGAGGATCTAGTGTAGTAATGACTGTGCACAATAGGAGAGAGCATGCTTGACATAAGAGCTCCCTCCAGATCTCATTAGTAGTAGAAACTACTAATATATGAATGAGTAATAGCCTTGAGTCCTTTCAGGGAGTATTTGGAAATGCCTGGGGCATTCAGCTCAAGTGTGTTGAAATCTTCTGTGTAACAGCATCAGGACCAAAGGCTAATTTGGTCCTTCTAGGCAGAGTGACTTGCAGCCAAACAGCCTTTCAAAAATTCTACAGCCATTCAAAGGAAAGCAATTAAAGATTAGTTTGGTAAGTTCTATTAAGAACATTTAACAAATAAAATCAAAAGAGGTTGTAAGGACCTTGTTCTTTGAGTTGTAATTAAAAAAAAAGCGTTAATTTGGAAATAATATTTATAATGTTATAGACTTATTCATACTAAGCTCCACTAAATCCATGATTTGAATCTGATGATATATTTAGATATTTCTCCCAAGTTATTGCCCAGTGTCTGGACTTCAGCATTGGGAACAATGACAGTGCTTGTTCCCTAGACAGCATTTTCACATCCTGATTACTGCACACCTTGTTAGCACACAAATGCCTACACATCCCTTCCTTGCTCATTTCCCCAATCTAAAAGTGAAAAGGTTCAAATACAGGTGTTCAAGGAATGAAATGGAATCCACCGGTGAGCAGAAATTTCCCGTGGCCTGAAATGTGTGTATATGGTAATTTTAGCAAGGAGCCTATAATGCCCTCTAAAGAACAGATGGATGAGCTATTTAGAGAAGTTTAAGTAGGGAGATACTTGTGGGGTCACCCCGTGTTGCATTGGCAGGTGCTGACACATGAATGCACCTACACAGCCAGTTTTTACTCTCTGAAGTTAGATGATACTAAGGACACCTCCAAGATAATGAAAGTAGAAGTATGTAATTAAAGGAAGTTTCAGGTCCATAAAGAGGATTGTCTCTCCCCTGCTCTGACTCGCCCTGGGGCATTGCAGGGCCTGGGTAGGTGTCCGCTGCAGGAGGTCTTGGCGAGGCAGGTCATCCCACCAGGGCCCAGCAGGAGTGGTCATGTGTAGGGCAGGCGGTTTGAATTTGGCCCTTTATGAGCTGAGCCACAAACTGACCTTACTTTGGAAATTGAGATGATAAAGGTTATCATGGGAGAATGTTCTGTAAAATGTCTCAAAATGAAACCTATAGAGAGACAAGGTAATTAATGATCATATGAGGCCTGTATTGGACAACTGGTGATCATAAAGGTATAGATAAGATTCCTCTATTAAGTTCTTCTGAGGCTTCCTGGGTGTCTATGGAGCAGCCAGCAAAATAAGAATTAGGAGGCTTTAGATGCTACATCAGTAAATAATCATAAGGGCAAAACCTTTCTCACAAAATGAATGAAATTTATTTAGTTATGCGTAGTATTTTCAAGTAACTTCTGTCACATCATTGAATTCAGTGCACATGAAATGGATGTGAGTTTTTATTCTGGCATAGTGTCAAAAGGGGTTTCAGTGTTCACAGTCATAACCAGATACAGGTGCCTCATGCAAAGCGCTGTGGCTGCCCTTCACAAAAGCAATTTCAGAAGCTCAGGAAATAGAACACAAAAAATGATGTTTCACAAAGCATGGGACATTTATGAGTTCTTGATCAAGGACAGCATTTAGGACATGCTTCTTTAATCCTAGCAAAGTGGGTGATTTGGGAACATTATTTAGCTTCTGACAGTGTTCAACAAAAAACCACCCTAGACATAGCAATGCCTGCTGCCACATAGATGTAGAGGTTGTATTTTACTCCAAATTTATTTTATGATATTTATTATACAGTCTCTAATAGTTTTGCTTTTGCAAAGCCTGAAGAAAAGCACACTGTTTCTTAGGGATCTGGTGACACAATGCTATAGTTTCCAGAAGTGAAAGCAGACAGGAATTGATTGTTACATCTCAGGGCCGCCAACACCAAGTATGAGATGCTAACACAAGACTTATTTTTCCTTTTAAGGCACAAAAATGGCAATTTGGCAACTAGCTTGTGACCTTGAAGATGGGGATTAAAATGTGTCCTTTTGATGGTGAGCAAAGCACTTAAGACTTTTTTAAACTTTGCACTGAGGCCTGCAGAGGATCCCAAGTTAATATGCAGGCTTTGCTATATGCCTGCAGTCACTGAAACCTTTAGTTATCTCACTAATGAACTCCAGGACAAAAAAAGAAGTTCCCCTAGAAAATAAGCTGCTTCATCCGTTAAGTTCCTGTGGTCCCATCCTAAAAGTGTTAACAACAATTGGAATTTTTCCTTTGTTTGTGGGTTTTGGGTTTGAGTTGCTGCTGTTTTGAAGGAAGCAGAATCAGCTAACAGATACAAAGCCAAATGGATTATGGATGTCCAGGTCAGTTCCAAGTTCCAGGTAGTGACATCTGCAAGTTTCTTTCTTGCAATTTGCTTAGTTTCTTTTTTTTTTTTTTCTCCTGAAAGCCTAACTCATCTGGGAGGTCAGCTTGCAGGTTTTCAGTATTTTTGTGGAAGTGATAATAGGTGTAAGAAGCCTTTCCTGGGTAAAAGGAAATGTGAGTGTTGGCAATCTGAGAAAACAACATGTTCAGACTGTTTCCTTACATGTCATTGATGTTGCCCATAATTTCATGTGAAAATATTAACTGAAATGCTTCAGCACCTGCTATTTCGTTGACTTTTTTTTTGTGCTGCACACAGAGACCCTGGATGGTAGCAGTACAGCTGTGAGTAGAACCAGTGGAATCCTGTTATGCCAGAGAGGGACTGAAGCTTCAACCAGGAGCTGTATATTCACTCCTTTTCTTGCAGTCCATTTATCCACAAGGATTCCTACATACAAGCTTGTGCAGCAAGGCTGTTGGGGAGTGATGTTTCAAAGATGCGTATCAACAGATTCGTAAATCTTTCACTATTCTGGAGAAGCACATGTAGACCACCTCGTTAGTCTCTGTACTTCTGGGAATGGAGAATACAAAAGATTATTTTATTTTTCTTTGTGTCTGTGTAGGTGTTTGGTGATATAGCGTGAGGATTCCCTGCTCTCTGAATATGCAGATGTGACAAGTTTGGACAGGGCACTTTCACCGGCATTGAAATCCAGTGAAATGTTTTGCAGGGCACAAGAATTCTTCAAGTAAAGCAAGAAAATAAGAGTTTGAACAGAGCAGACCAGCGTGTTTTTATTTCTTTTTTTTTTTTCTTTCTTTGTGGAAAAATGTTGATTTAATGATGCAAAAGCAGAAGGGGGACATGCAGCCAGAAAGGGCCCAATAGTGCACTCTCCTGTAGTGTGTGTGATCCTATTTCAGGCTGTCTCTGACACCCATGGATTTTTGTTTTGCGGAGAAACATCCAAGATCATATACTGCTTCAGGAAACTGAGTTTGTATTCTTGAGTAATTTCCTGACCTGAGGTCCTGGTTGTTAACTTTTCCTTGAATTTTCTCATGCTCTCTCCTATTTAAAGAACATTTTTCCCTTTTGGATCAACTGACTGCCATCTTGTCATTTTTTAAGTGCCTTAAATAATCCAGGTGCCAGCGTGAGAAGTATGTTTATAAATCAGATTTCTTACATTCTTTTCCTTGTCAGCAGTGCTTCCTGATACAGCTGTGGAATGATAACACAACCCTTTTAGGTCATTCAACCAATTTTTTATGGGCCAGTCCAGCAAGTCCTACTCAGAAAACTCTCTCAGACTTCATTCAGGTTTTTTTTTCTCTAAGGAGACATCTCCAATGAAGGCTGATATTCTTGATGTTGTTTCAATGATATTGTTTGATATTATTTATTTTGATTATTTATTTCCAATTTTAAGTCATTTAAAAAGATTTTTCCCTTCCCTGCCTTACTTTAGTGTTTACTTCTCTTTTTTTGTTAATTGAAATGAGTCAAAAACATGAAAAATTATACCTCAGAGGCAGCAGAAGTGAAAGGAAATACGTGGTCTCTGTCTTGGGATTGTTTTTCTTCTCTAATCAGTTTGCAATAATTTTATCATCCTTTCAACAAGTTCATTATTGCTATTGTAAAGCTGTCATGATTGCTCTAGCAGTTACAGTAAGCAACAATTTCAACAGATCACAGTATACATGAAAAGTTGTGCAAAGGAACACTGCAGAGTTAGTCCATGATAAATAGACTGTTACAGTAGATGACGCAGACAAAGGGAATGTAACGTATTAAACTTATTTTCTCCCTGCTATAGCAATGAAAACACTTTGATTTTCTTGGAGAAGATGAGGCTGACACAGCATATAAGCATACTTTTGCTATTACTGACCTGTCTATAAAATGGAACAAACTAAAAAGAAATACAAAAAATTCAATTAAAATCTCTGGCCTGATTTTTCAGAAGGTTTGTCAGACTCATGGTTAGAGACCAGTGTAGAAATAGATGAACAGACAACAGGAAGAAATAGTACAACATGTATATGAAGACCTGAGAGCAATGTCCCGACATTTTGTATTTGTGAGTAATTCTGGGGCACTGTGCTGTTCTCCATGCAAAATACATTAATCAGGAGAAAGGTAAAATTGAATGAGTTTTTATAAGGAACATTGAATAGTATCTTTGTGTCTATTGTTTCCGCTGTTTCTACTTTATTTCATCTTTTCCTTCTATTCAGTCTTGAAGTTATTTTTAATTTGCTTTTAATTCTTTAACTGTTTGTGTGAATTTTCTCGCAATGGATAACAGAAGTCTATTCTCTTCTGCATGATTCTTCTCGGACTCTCTCATAATGCCTGTCCTTTTTCCCCAGTAGTCTTTTTCATTATTGTCTTGTGTTTTGCGAAATAGAAAACATAATATCCAAAAGCATGCAGACCTCAGAAAGGAAGAGCTGAGTTCATCCATCTTATTTTACCACCACAATTCTGCATTTTTCAATAATGGGATGGCCTACACAGCACCAGGCCTGCTGGCATCAGGTGGAATTCACCTTTCTCAAAGGAGAAAGAGCGTCTTTGCTCATGAGCTAGTGGGGCTCATTGACAGAGCTTTAAACTAGACTTGAAGGGGGAGGGGGTTAATATCAGGCTTGCCCGTGACAAGCTGTGGGATGACATGCCAAGGTTAGAGGGATGGGATGTTAGCGAGGGTCCTAAGCCTGTTGCTCTGAGATGTGCTGGCTACACTGGAGCACACCTGAAGTCTTACGGAGATGAGCCAGGGGCTCCTGAGGTAATAGGAGCCAATATGGAAACACCAGTGAAATACCTCAAAGGAATTAAGCGTTGTTCCTCTAAGAAGGTGTCGCTTGTCTTGTATGTGGAGATACCAGGCATCTCTACAGAAAGGTTTTCTTAGGGCAGTGTGCAGATGGTATGTGAGGAGATTTTGTTTTTTGGCATAATAAACTGAAGTTTAGACTTTGGGATGGTGGTCTTTCTCTTCTCACTGCTAGAAAAAGCAATTCAGGCTGAGCCCGGACTATTGAACAGCTTGACTAATGTTGAATAAGCAGTTGAATAGGTTCATGAGATACCTTCTAAAATTGTCCAGTATGTTTGCTTCATATTCTTTATCAGTGTGGAATTGAGGCATTGCACAAACTCCTAGAGTAAAATGACAGGATTTTTTTTTCTCATTCTCTTCTAGTTGATATTCCACTTTATTTTTTACATATCAGACTATCTTGCATCCCCTGATTTTTCTGTGTACAGAAACCAATGTACCAATGAACCAATGAAAGTCAAAGCCCAGCGCTCAGCAGGGAGGTGGAGTGGCTACTCCACTGTCTTCTGCTCCCGCAAAGTCTTCTGACTGGAGTGGCCTAGACCTCTGGTGCTCTTCTTCTTAACAGAAGGTTTCTAAATATTTGAAACCTTGTTTGATGACAGCTTGTGTGGACATAATTACCTTACTTCATTCCAGTTTGTTATATTTTTTTTTAAGTTGTGGATTTTTTTTTTCACCAAAACTGGCCAAAGCATAAGTTCACTTTATAATTTATTCCTGGAAGATCAAGACTCACATGGATTTTAGGTAGATTTATTGTTTGTCTTGTGAGATGGATTTTTAGTGTAATACAGAGAGAAATCTCCGACTAAGCAGAACAGAGCTGGAGGTAGACAGCAATGGTTTAGTTGTTCTGAAATACAGTTTAACCTTGCACAGCCTGAAGTACTTTAGAGTGCCTTTCACTTGCACAGGCAATGTCAAACTGATTCTTTTCAGTCTCCACAGATCTGCTTCATCTCTATATCAATTACAGTTGCGATGTTCATGAAGTATGTTCATGATGATGGTAGATAAAGTCAGGAATTTACATCAGGAAGGTCCAACTAGGGACATGTCATGTTCTGATTCCTCTGTATCACCAGTAATCTGCGAAAGGTCAGTCAGAAAAAAAAAACACAAGAAAATTGAATGCTTTTAAAGGAATAGGGCGTGTATGTTTGTTTTATAAGCTTAATAAAATAGTCTTCAGAACTAATTGCTTGAGGTGGTTAGTTAATCTAATGAAGAATAATGATCGTGCTTCTTTTTTTCCCCTTTTTACTCTGCAGAGAAAGTAATGATTGGGCTCAATATAATATCCGTATTATTACTTAAAAAATGATCAGTAATGCTAGAAGATGACCTGCTCTTTGTACAGGTCTAGGACTGCTTGCTATAAAATGTGTGAGTGGACATTTGGCTTTCTTGGAAACGGAAAGTGAATCAAAGCTCTATACGGTAAGTCCATCTAGACATATAGCTTGTGTTCCTCCTGTGTTATTTCTAGGTCTTGTACTTCAAGGGCCACCTTTCATTCTGTTCCTGGGTTATTTTTCACAGGGAAAGAATGGTTTGTGGAAAAGCAACTGTATGCACTATATATAACTATAATATTTTAATTTGATAAATTGTTATATGAATACTCTGAAGTTTCTATGGTTTGAGGAATCAGAGAATCCTTGAAAATAGAAGATTTATCTATTAATAGCCAGGTGAGTTTGAAAACAAGAAAGCATGCCTTGTTAATTTTCTGAAGTCCTTTTTTAAGTACCACAAAAATGTTGCATCAGATAAGTGATATTCCTTGGAGGTAGCATATTTATGTTTTCTAAAATCACTTGACAAGATTCCTTGCTGGAGATTATGAGCTGTGGTAAAATGGTGTTGAGTGAAAGATGAAATAAGATGTTGGCTAATTCCCAGGAACCAAGGAACAGCCATAGATGGATCTTTTCATAATGGAAAGGAGCTAGGAATGGAGTAATCCAGCAGCCTGTTCCTGTCAGAAGGCGGATTTTATTATACTGCTGGCCTTCTCCCTGTCTCAGAGGTGAAAGACAGCTGAAGAGTGGTAATAGCACAGAGAGGGGAGACAAACGCTGTCCTCCATCCTGAAAAAATCATGCCATGTGCTCTGGGAAAGTAAACATACCCTCCGTATTTCAAAGCATCAGAAAAGGAAATGGTAGATGGGCTTTTTCTTTCTGAAAATATAATCTGGTTGGTATTGTTGGATTTTAAAGGTCAAACATCCACGTTTTTCTCACAACTACAACGCAAGAGATTTTGAGCCCTGATTACCTGAGTAGATACCTGTCTGCCGGATTCCAGTGTATCTCCGTGCAAAGTTTGTGCAGCTTTTCCCCTGTGTGTATTCCCTGGGGAATGTCAAGGCAGGGTGCCTTTTCTGTATGTTCTGGTTTGGTTGATTTTTATTAACAGCTGCCTTTAGGCTCAAACCATGTAAAGTGCAGCCCGTTGCTGCCCTAAATACCTTACATATTACACATAAAACAGAGAACCCAAAGGACTGGGACGAATGGTGCGTTGTTTTTCAATTTTTGTTCCAGTATTTTAATTTTATTGTAGATTATTATTTCCAGGCAATTTATTAATATCTGCTGGCAGGTTTTGAATATGGATAAAGTAGGTGACAATATTGTCTCTAATGAGTATTCATTTAAAAATAAATTAAGGGGTTAAGAAAGTGCCTGGGGAGAAGCATTTCACAAATGAGGTTAATTATCACATATGTCAGTAAGCAGAGTTCAGTTTATGAAAAAAAAACAGCAGAATGAACAAGGACTGTGGTAAAAGGTAGAAAGGTAATTAAAATAAACTGAAGAGGAGCAACACTAGCAAGACTGTGAAGTTTCTCTGCTTTTAGAAGAAGACATTCTGTCTTTCCGAATGTGGCAGCTTTATAAGTGGGAGTGAAAGTAATCTTTAAACATGCAACTCCACTGTTACCAGAAGACTAATGCCTCAGGACCGTAACAGGACATCTCTTCATATCTGAGGCATAACTTAAATATGTCTTTCACCAGCATTGCTCGAGTTTTCTTCCGCCTTTGCATTTTTTTTGTCAACAATATTCAACCAGGACTTTCTCTTGTCCCTCTGTGCATTCTCCCACAGATCTACCTATTCTAGCAAGCAAAACAATGTTCTGTGAGATGCTGTTACTAAAGGCTGCTACGTTAGATTTACCCATTGTTTCACAGATTTAGTCAGTCTTTTACATGCTGCAACTACCTACAGAGTTCAGCTGTGGTCAGCTGGAGTCACGGCCCCTGCAGTTCCACAGCTGGGATTTTGATGGAGCTCATAAATGCATAACTGTACTCAAGAGTCCTACCTCTTCAGCCCTTGCTCCTACCTCTTCAGCCCTTGCTCTTTGCTTTGGGGATATGAGGTAGTGACTGCTGTTGTTGACTCCTTTCCTTGTTGACAAGAGATGGA
Source organism: Nyctibius grandis (assembly GCF_013368605.1). NCBI lineage: Eukaryota > Metazoa > Chordata > Aves > Nyctibiiformes > Nyctibiidae > Nyctibius > Nyctibius grandis. The sequence goes on from NC_090659.1 coordinate 112,291,015, forward strand.
GGCAGACAGTCTCCATTAGTTTGTAACTTTTTTAGGAAAAGTACGGTATGTGGCACTTCTTAAAAGAAAAAGTTTTGTATGAGTGTTCTTAAATTGTGACATTTATGAGTTTTCATTTAATCAGGTAAACATATGGTCTTGCACTAGCGAAGTTGTTTTTTTTTTTTTATATTAACAGGACTAGATGACCTTCAAAGGTCCCTTCCAACCGAAACTATTCACAGAATCACAGAATCAACTAGGTTGGAAGTGACCTCTGGGATCATCGAGTCCAACCTTTGACCTAACACCTCTGTGTCAAATTCTGTGATTCTGTACTGATGGTGTCACATCCCTAACTGCAGACAGCCTGAAAGTGCAGGTCTGTGAAGTATGAACAGCCCAGTTATTCCCAATTAGATATCTGAGGTTTTCTGCCTTTATTTCAAGGTTGCTTGGTCCCAACAGAGTTAAGTCTTACAAGTAGTAAAGTGGGATTAAATGTACCTCACTGAAATCCCATGTACTTGCATCTTGTGTTTTTTCTCCAAAGGTCAAGACAGACTATGCAAAACATGTTTCATACGTTATCATGTGTGCTATTCAGAAGACGGTAACTGCTTTTAGAAAAAGGCTCAGAGCTGTGCTGTCAGATACTTTAAAGGACTTGAATTTCAAACTGGGATTGGAGAACACAGGGGAAAATTTTCCTCAGCTGTATTTTTTACAGTTAATTACTCTTGTAGGTAGAAGTTCATAATGAGAATCATGAGGTTTACATCAGTGTTTATTTCTAGCTGTGAGCCAGAGTTGTGAAAGGTTTTGCAAAGGCAGGAAGGGTTGGATGTAGAGGATAATGGATGTCCGTATAGTAAATCAATGTTGCTGCAGAGTTTGTAGGCTGTTGCTGCAGCATCAAGAGCTCATGCCATTGAACTTTGACATTTCAACTCTGGAATTTGCTAATGAAGAATGGGCTTTGACAGAGCTAATCAATTAATAGTTGATCTCCCTGTCGTTCTGATACATTGTACTCAGATGTTAGTGTCTTTCACAGCTGTTGTTTAATTTCAGACATCGGTGTTCGTTAGAAAGGAACATAAATCAAGATCAGCTGTCTGAACACTTGAGTTCTTCAAATTCTAAAGAAGTATTGTAACTCAGGCCAGTTTCTTACCCTTGCACTTATTTGCACTGAACTCTTTAGTGTATTTTTCTCTTAGGCGTGAAGTGATTTTATGAACATGAATCCATTAACTGTAAATTACCACTATACTAAACCAGATTCCATGTCTCTGTGACAGATTGTGGCTTTACTCAGAGGAGCAATGCAAATGTAATTTTGTCTTTAGTATATAGATGTACTTTCCTGTTGCTTAATTTAATAATTTTTATCTATACTCAGGTTTGTGTAACAAAATGTTCATACAGAAATGAATTTTTATTAAGCTACGTTGTTACAACATGCACACATCTATGTGATACTTACAAATATTGACATTATTGGCCTAAATTCGAAGCTATTTTAAGTCGTGGTCAGAGTATGGGAAAAGAAACAGTCCTTTGAAGAGGTTCCTGTGCTTTTCTTGTTTATGAGGCACCCAAAGGAAAGCCGTTCACCTCTCAGGGTAAGCTGAGCAGCCTCAAAACCCTAGAGAACATGCCACTGCAATGTGCTCTTTACTGCCGTGGAGATCAGAACAGATTATAACAGAAGCTGTTGGATTCTGCTATGGGCTATGCAAACAGCTACAGATATGGGAGAACCTTTACTGAATCTTTCTGCCCAGTGTAAAGGATCCAAAAGACAAACTAGTACCTCTCCTCAGTTCTACCTGTGATTCAAGAAAACCTTTTGAGTCAGGCACATGTGTACAATTATATATATGATTAGGTATGTACATGATTTTATATATAAAATTATATATAAGAGGGAGTAAGTTACAGACCTCACAGTATCCTGTCTCCAACAGGGGCCAAAAGCAATGTCTAAAAAAGACTATGAGACTAGTGAAGACAAGAAGCCTTACTTTCCTAGCTTCCTCCAGTTTACTGCTCAGAGACTTCAAAAACTTTTTATTTAATACCAGCAGTGGGTTTCTGTTTGCTGAATTTGTCTAGTTGCCCCTTGAACCTATTGTTAACTTTTAGCACCGGTAGCATTGTGTGGCAGGTTCCACATACTAACTGCACAGCGTGAAGGAACACCTCCTTCTGCTTGTTTTGGACCAGTTATCTGCTACTTTACTTACTGCTCTATTTTCTTCAGTTGCCTTTGTAGGGAAGAGTTCCAGGCTCTGCTTGTATTTGTTCTTGAGAAAAAAGGGAGAACTGGAAGTATAAGTCATCAGCTCTCCCTCCAAGTGCTATTTAAAAACATGCCTATGTGTGGTCAAAATCAAAGACGACATGACAGAAGGAAAATGCACATTATAGAAGCGCAGTGTTGTGTTGCCAGATAGTTTTAAACGTGTGGTTCTGTCAGTTCATTGGCATATGCTCTCTAGAGGGAAAGGGTGTGTGTATGTATGTGTGTAAATGGGGCCTTGCTCTTCCTAGGCTCCCGACCGTTCTCTTAGATTCTCAGTAGTAAAAGTTCTGTAGTTGCCTTATGATGACTCAGAGATTTGAGCAGGAGAGCTGTGCATGAGCAGTCCTGGGGACAGGGAGTCAGATAAGGGAACCACAAGCATCTGCATTTGTGAACTGTAGGCAGTGAGCAGATAGTAAAGCATTAAATGCTTAGAAAATATCCTGGCCCTTCTGGACCCATAGGTTTCAACCTGTTTTCTGTTTAGTATTCACTAAAACTAGAGATGTAGTTGCTTTCAGGATTTAATGCAGATCAGCTGAAGGACCAGTATTAATGATTTAAATATGAATAATATGCTTAAGTTCTGTTTATGTGATTGTGACATGGGCAACCACAACACAGAGCTTGACAGAGAAAATCTACGTGAAATTACATTGTCTGTTCTGTTTTTCACCTGTCTTCTAGATCATCTGTCTATTCACTTCATCATCATCATAGATAGATCATCTATCTGTTCACTTGATGAGTGAATACAAAATGTTGATTGAAGAAAAACCCCTATTTTTTGCATCATAGCCTATTGTTCCAACTCATAGAGTTCACAATATAAATATAATATGAAACAAAACAGGATGGTGCAGTGGACAGAAGGAGAGCACGAGGAAACAACGAGGTCATACTAAGCAACTTGGTAGACAGTAGTCTTTGTGGCACAGAACGGTATTACTGTAGATGTTTGTTAAGTAGCATTAGTCTATAGATTTCCATACAGTTTGGGGTGACTAAAAACCACTGTCGCCCCAAGAATCAAGTCTCCCTCTCTCCTCACTCCCTACCACTGGTTCCCATCCTTACACTGCCTCTTACCATGGGCCAGCACAAGTGTTTGCATCTGTATGGTAAACTGGGTTGGAGAGCTGGGCTTAGAGCAAGCATTTTTAAGTTTATTTATTTATTTTCAGAAATGTGAATTTTCATTTAGATGATAAGCTCCTTGATTGGAGTCAACCTGGAGATGCCCCAGTACTTAAGTCAGAATAACACCTGACGTTGTGTGAGAGTAACAATGAGCAGCCAAAGCAGAGCAGAGAGTTGGGAGTGTTTCTGCAAGAATGCACATGAAACAACATCCTGACCTAATTTACTAAGCAGTTAGCAAAACTGCTGCACCATATAAATTATAACAGTGTAGGAATTAACCTGTTTAGTTGAATAGAAACCAATTTTAATCCTTTTGAAGCTAAAAAAATTATATTTGTCCCTCCATCTCTATGGGATCAACATTTTGTGTCACCAGATTTGATTTGGAAAACTGAAACACTGAACTTTGTCTGTAATTTGTAGTTTGAAAGACATTTTCTCTTTAAGAATCTTAGAGTTCCCAACAGGGGAGTACCAAGATCAAGTTGCTGGTATATAATAGAAGTTTGCTTTGTTTGTATCCCGTTTTAGCACAGTACAAGTATCCACGCTCTATTTTAGGTGCTTTTATTTATAACCAGTGGGACACAGCACTAAAGCACATACTACATGGTAGCATAACATTCCAGAGTTCTATATGAGAAGTGGGTTTTGCTTTTATTTGAACTTCTTGTCACTTTGTTCCTAAGGAACTCTGAGAAAATAACATGGCCTATCTTGTTGACATCTGTTGCTTCATTACTAAGATAATAATGTTTTGTTTATAGAGGCACGTTTGTCGTAGACAGCCAGCTGTGTTTGTGTTACAGCCATTATACTGACTGTGATCATTCTAACTGGACAATGTTTTAGTTTCATTTTAAAAAACATGACCTGTTAGCTTTAGTGATTTAGTCTACAATTCATCGAGAATAGTCTTATGATAGTGATAACGAAAGAATAGTAATAGAAAGAAGTGCTATGAGGAGAGTTATGGAAATTTCAGTGGTGGACATAATATGAACTAGACAGACCTTTTCAGTGGGCTCATATGTAGGTAAACAGATGGATCCTTAATTGCTGTCTTGGATAAAGTCAGACCTTGAATTTTTAGATTGCTAAGTGCAGTAGCTTATTAACACAGAAACCCCAGTGATAATTAATGGAAAGGAGAAGCTTGCTTGAGGCAGCCAGTCACCTAGCAATTGTTATCTACAATAGTCTTCATGATATCAACTACTGATAGTCATCTCATAATGAGGTGAGTAATGAAAGCCAGTAGCTCACCAGAGATTGCGAGCACAGCAGACTGCTTGCATAGCACATATACTGTACAGTATTAATAACTCTCTAAAAGACGTGGCTTGAACTGGACAGCAAGCACTTGACCAGAACACTGAATTTCCGAAAGGGGACATAGTTTTCAGCACTAACAGAAGGAACCTCAAAAAGAGGTTCATCAACTGCAGAAAGAGCCATCAACTGCAGTGACAGAAGTTAGACACTGCCAGATAACTGAGGAGTGAACAAGGCACAGGACATTCAATTTTGCAAAACATTCAAGCTCAGATAGACCTATACAAATTGTTTAAGCCACAAATCCAAAGGCATATAGATACCTCCGGAATCGCAGAATTACTTACTTCATCTGAAAATGGCTATGCATAAGAATGTAGGAGTAGATAAAGAATTTAGCATATCCCTTGGAATATGCTGGAAGTGGAATATCTCTATAAACACATGGTGATGAAGGCTGTGATGTACTTCAGGTATTCCATGTAAGAAACACAAATCAATTAGTAAAATAGCCGACGGTTAAATTTATGCTAAAGTCATACTTTATATTTCATTTGCTTCTATCTTTTTTTTTCCCAATCTTGTAGCTAAAAACCCTACCTTTAATTTGAATTATTAAGACTTTTTGATCTTTGTTTTGCTGTTGCTGAAACCAGTAAACTTTGGGTGGTCTGTCTCCAGAGGAGTAGAGTATGTAACAAAATTATGCAGTGGGCACCAAAAGGTACTGAAACATGTAAGGAACTTGGAACTATGCATTTTTTATTGAGAAGTTGGGTATAGAGGGGAATACTGGTGTTACCAAGTGCCAGGCTTAGTAAGGAGTTCCCTCTGGTGGGCACACACCAGTATTCTCTGCCACCTTCTGCAAGAAACAGTCTGGAAAGAAACACTTCCTGGCTTTAAACCACCTCAGAGTAGCACATTGATCAAATAATCTGTGAAACTGGGCAACTACGCTTAAATTAAAATGTGTTTTAAAGGGTGAATGCATTCAGCTTTTTTTTTACAGTTGAGGAAAAAATGTTTTAGCGGATATCTATTAAATATAAAGGATCTAGTTCTGCAGACATAGCTAGATACCATTCTAAGCAAGATCAAGTACTGGAAGATAGCAATTCAGTTTTTCAATAATTTTTTTCCAGACACTATTTTCTTAATTATTTCCCTAAACTTTTCTATTTACTTGTCATTCCTGTTTCAGTGGTCGGCAGCTGCTTCATCAATAGTAAGCCACCGGTTTTATTGCTGGAGTGAAAGAGCAGGGTAAAAAGTAGGGAGAATGACAAATGAAATGAGGAGCCTGGAAAATGGTTGTTTGCTCTGTGTTGTGTGCTTTGTCTCCATCACCCATTAAATAGCTACTGAACTACTTTCCAGGAGAGAGAGAAAAATCTTTTGCTACTCCCTGAAGAAAATGTTTGTCAGACCGCTACCCTTCCAGGTTCACATCAACAGATGTGAACTTTTCACCAAGCTGTGGACAAGGAAATACTCTCTAAAATTAAATTGGTTTTAACTGCTTCTGTACAAAAGCATTTGCACAACATCATAAATCAGCTTGGAGAAACACACTTCTCAGCAGTGTGTAAACAAAAAGCTATGACAGTCCAGGTCTCAGAAGTGCCTTCAGGGCACTCCCAGAAGACACATGAGTTTCAGGCATAATTTCAAGTAACAGTCTTAAGGATGACTTATTTCATACTTGGTGTTAGATGTGTATCTTCTAATAAAAAACCCCACATGGGTAGAATTACTCTTATTCGTACCTTTCAGGTACTGCAAAATGAAATACTTAAGGGATGTTCATTATGGGCTTTTCTCACTTCTAATGCAGTCACTCATTGGTTAGCTGCAGTTTTTATTGTAAATGTCCACAGCTGGTTTTGGCTTATTATTTACATGAACGCTTCAGCTCTAGCCCACTCATATCTTAGCATCAGCTTCTCAGGGTTATGGGGGAACCGAGGATCTTCATACCAAAGTGGATGTTGTTACGACACCTTTCCTATTATCATTGAATAGATCAAAGAATGATCACAGATCATTCCAGTTAGAAAACACCAGCAAAAGAAGCCATCTTACTACCTGTGAAAGATAAACGTCTCTCTGATGCTGTATGGGTGGTGGCCCTACGAGCTCCCCCAGCCACGCTGTGCTGAGCTCAGACCTGAAGATAGTAATAACCATCACTCTCTCTCAGTGTCCAGACATGTGAAATGGGTCTTCTTCAACACTCAGCACTTCTCATACCTTCAGCTTGTGCAGGCTCTAACTTCAATGATCAGGTGCAAGCCAGGGAGTTGTCGTAGTCTGTAGTTTGTTGCTAGTTTCCTGGGAGAGACATGTCTTGTGAGAGCTGCATGCACATGCTTTATAGTAGTAAAGGATGTGGGACCGTAATCAGCTATAGTGACTGATGATGGAGAACTGCAGAAGAAGCATGAGTACTGCATAACATGGTCTGAGGAGTTTGTCTTCTCTCATAAGATAGGTATGTGCCTGTTAACGATTTATCAATTGTAGACCATCAAATTGTAGACAGTAGGGCTGGGAGAGCCATGAACATCTTGGCCAGTTCTTCTCCATCAAGCAAGGTCAGCTGTCCCCTAGCCATTCCTACCACGTGTTTATCTCAGCTGTTCTTCAAGATCTCTGGTGATGGAAAATCCAAGGTTTTTTCAGATATTTGTTTCCAGCTGTTCACTGTCTTCACATTTAGAGTTTTAACCAAATCTTCCGTTCTACAGCCTGTCACTTCTGGCCCTGTAGTGTGGCATCACATAGAGGTTCAGACCATGTGTCTGTCTAAGCTCACATCCTGTCTTTGATTGGGCTAAGTATATATTATTTATTTTTATACACATCATTATATATTTTACAGATATCAATATATAAATTTATAAAATATATGCATTGCAAATTATATATTATATACTATATTGTTATGTTATATATTGTATATTATAAAGTTATATACTGCATATATTGTTATTTTTTTTATACATATGAGATAAAGAAGAGTAGAATAATAGAACATCCAAATGATCCTCTTTCCGCTGAAATATCTTCTCACCATCAAAGTTTAGGAACTTTGGAACTGTAGGTTGCCTTCCAATCCTGGACCTGAATAGGGACAAATTATTCCCTTCCTTTTACACCATTGCTTTAAACGCTATCTGTCTTCCTTCAGTCCTCTCTACATTAAACAAAGCCTACTTGTACTTCATTTCATGTCTTCCAGACCTTTGATCAGCTCTGTAGTCATTCTCTAGACTAATTCCAGTTGGTCTGTATTGTTCTTGATAGTGCAGAGCCTCTGTCACCACAAGTTTTTGTAACACCAACATTATTTCGTACCTTCCCCTTCCAAACTAACCTAGGTCATTCCCATCTTTTAATGTGTTCTTGCTTATTCTTACTTAGGTGCAAAACCTTTTACTTCTTGTTTTCAAATTGCATAGCATTTATTTCAAATCACTTCTTGTATGGCCCATTCAGAATGCTAGCCTTGCTTTCCTCCTGTTTTCAATTCCTCTCAGACTAAGTTCCTGTGGAAATGTGAAACATGGAGTTTCCATTCCATCATCCATCACTTTTAATGAGTATATTAAATAATAACAGATCTAAGTCAGATTTTCTGAGCAGATTGTCTTTATAAAATTGGATTGGTAACTACAGTTTTCCAACCGTGTTCCCTTTTCATAATTTCATTCACCCTCTTTCTCTATTTTGCTTGTTAGAATATCATGTACGACAGCAGCAAAAGCCTTACTAAAGGCCTGTAACATATATATGGGTCCCACCTGGTTCAGACAGCTTCTTATTCTGTCACAGAAGGAAATTAAATTGTTTCAAGATAACTTATTATTGGGTGTTTGGTGTTGATGGTCTTATTTGGTATTACTTCTTGTCTGATCTCCTAGCTAATTACTAATTATGGACAGTTTACCAACAGCGTATGAGAATTAAACTTGAAAATGATTGATTTAGTTTACATTGGCTTTTATCTTTTTTTTTTTCAAAAAAGGTCCATGGCCTTTCCAGTGTTCTGGAAGCACACCCACAGAGGTGATTCAGAGGTGATTACTAATGGTTTCAACATTGTTTCAGCCGGTTAAACTTGCGTTTCAACAAGCAGTGGATATTGTTGTCACGCTTACTAATTGGCCAATTTTCAAAATTCTTGAACTTCAGTAGGTTGAAGAGCTTGTGATTAAGCCAGTGTGGTGACATAACTCTACTTTCTCCATTTACTTTGCTCTGAGAGTACTGATCTCTATGCCTTTAATATCTTTCTTTAGGATGGTGCCAGCAGTCTCAGCCCTGTTTTTTCCCTGCTATGCTTCCAGCCTGTAGATTTGCATTGCTGGAAGTATACATGAGTACACCTTTATTTTCTCTTCATGAGATCTGCAGGCATTGTGACTAGTTTTGCATTAATATATGTAAGTAAGGGACTTCAGTGTGGTGTCTCTTACTACAGCATGGTCATGAAGACAGAAGCGTAATTGGATTTTGTGAGTTTATACGTTCTAATTTCCTAAGAAGTTGTATAGTCTTCTTCCAGAGGTAACAAATTTTTGAAGGTAAGCCAAACCTCAAGTTTAAATGAGTTAACAGAGTACTCTTACACAGTAAGTTTAGAGTATGATAAAGCTTTTTACATGAGTAAACGAAAAAGAGGAGGAAGCTGTCCTATCACTGTGCAAGCTCATTTAGCCTCTAGCAGCTATTGCAGACCCTCCTAAAAAGCTTTTGACTTTGGATTATAATGCTGTGGATGCTCAAAATTGTTTCCCACACCCAAACTTTTCCAGCTCTGCAGCTCTTCTTAATGAAAATCTGTGTCCTCAAAGGGAGTTGAAGGTCAAAATCAGATCTTTGAGCATGGTTCTTTCAGTTTGTAAATCAGAGACTCACTGTCTGACACCTGATTAAGGAAAGTCAGCAAAGGCAGAAGATTTATCTCTGCCTCACAGGAATCCGTAATGCCTAAACGATTTCTTGGATGTAAACGCACCAGAGATAGCCAAAGATGTACATTTTAACACAAAATGGTTGCTAACCATTTTACTGCAAACACTGACACATGGAATTACTGTGTAGTTTAGGAAGGTGTACTCAAATGGATTTTTGTTCTCTGGCAGGTTTAGCTGCGTGGACATAGTAGGAAATGAGATGAGCTTGATTTAGCTCAGCAAAATGTAGGTTGAGAGGGGATATGATTGCTATGTGTTTGTGTGTTGCAGGTAACCATTTTCAGGGGAAAGTACTACTTAATTTGAAATACAATTCTGGTTCCTAAACAAAACCAAGTAGATATAAATTGACCATTATTAATTTTAGGCTGAAAACTAGATTAATGTTTCTAACTGCTAGAACAATCAAATTCTGGATTAGTCTTTCAGTGGGATTGGTGAGAGAAAATAAAATTCCAGCAAGACAACACTTTCCTTTAAGACAGAGCCTGATATTTTAATGGGAATTGTTTGAGATGGTATCTGTGCTTGTAAGGGACTTGACTCTATCATGCTTCTGTGGTCTATGTTCCTACTAAGTTATATACGTTGAAGGAGGCCTTAATCTCACGGAACCGTTTCTTTTTAAACAACTGAAAAATGTAGGTGCTCCACATGAAAATTTATGCTGTCCTAAAATAAATATTAAAGGTAGACAGGAAAATTGTCTCTCCTTTATCTACAGAGTAGATCAAGATGAATAATTTATACTAGAATCCTACTGTTCCTATGGTAAAAGTGAGGTGAGTGGAATATCACCCTATATAATTCACAAAATCAACCTTATTATGCTTAAAGTGGAAAATACAGTAGAGACTGTGTGACCCCTGCTGCTCTCTTGCATTTAATTTCTTATTTTGTAGAACTCCTTCCTGTAATATGGTATCCAAAATGATGAAAATATTCCAGACTTGGCCATGCTGGCTCTTAAGTAATAAGTACGGTGATTTCGACCACATTTCCCTCAAAGTACATTAATAATCTGTTGCAACCAACAGTTATTCAGTAGTCTGGGAAGGTTGAGGTTTCAAGTGGCTTTAAGACTTATGTGGCCAGGATCTGTGACAACAGGTGCTAACATGGCATCTTTTTGATAAAAAATGGACAGAAAAGACCTTAGTAATGGTGAAATAAATGTAAGAACATCAGAACGTAACAGGACTGAGCATACTCTTCTGGATCATCAAATTCCTTTCCCTACTCTTGGAGGCAATAAAGTATCTTATACTCTTCTGAACAAACTCCTGAATTAATATTTACTGTATGTATCTAATTAAGCAGAAAAAATAAAGTAGAAAAATTTGCTTTCTCTGTTACAATTAAACATATTTATAGTCTTGTGCTGCAAGAACCAGTTTTAATTACAGACCCTTTAATTAACTGTAATTGCAAGAGGGCAAACGAGGAAATTTATTTCATACTTATACAATATATTGATGCAGGGAAAATGGATTACACTGAGATTCTAGAGCTCTGCATCAGACATGTGCTACAATCCAGCAAACAATGCAAAAATCTTCTATTTCATTGTGTAATAAGTTCTGCTCCAGAAGATGGGCTACTGTCTAGGGAATGTATGTATTTAATCTCCCATTTAAGCAATGATTTTCTTCTAAATACAGGCAAGGAAAGAGGAAATGCTACTGGACAAACAAGCTAATTCTAGGTGTTCTTCACTAGCAATGAATACTCTTTGTTTTGATGAATCATACTGAATGTATTGCTGGAATAGAAATATAATCGTTTCTGTTATATGAAAAATGAAAGAGAAAGTGTATAATGAACTGCAGTTTTTGGCCGGTTAACTGAAGTTGTTAACATCTCAGGAAAAAATATTGACCGCAATCCTGTTGAAGGGTTTGTTTCCATGTATAAGGATCAAATGCCAGCAAAATAATTTTATAGAATCATAGGATGGTTTGGGTTGGAAGAGACCTTAAAGAACATCTAGTTCCAACCCCCCTGCCACGGGCAGGGGCAGCTTTCCACTAGACCAGGCTGCTCAAAGCCCCATCCACCCTGGCCTTGAACATTTCCAGGGAGGGGGCATCCGCAACTTCTCTGGGAAACCTGTTCCAGTGTCTCACCACACTCACAGTCAAGAATTTCTTCCTGATATCTCATCTAAATCTACCCTCTTTCAGTTTAAAACCATTACCCCTCATCCTATCACTACACGCTGCTGTAAAAAGCCCCTCTTCCGCTTTCCTGTAGGCTACTTCAGGTACTAGAAGGCTGCTAGAAGGTCTCCCCGGAGCCTTCTCTTCTCCAGGCTGAGCAACCCCAACTCTCTCAGCCTCACTTCATAGGATAGGTGCTCCAGCCCTCTGATTATCTTTGTGGCCCTCCTCTGGACTCGCTCCAACAGCTCCATGTCCTTCTTATGTTGGGGGCCCCAGAGCTGGACGCACTGCTCCAGGTGGGGTCTCATGAGAGCAGAGTGAAGGGGCAGAATCACCTCCCTTGACCTACTGGCCATGCTGCTTTTGATGCAGCCCAGGATATGGTTGACCTTCCAGGCTGCAAGCGCACATTGCCAGCTCATGATGAGCTTCTCGTCAACCATCACCCCCAAGTCCTTCTCCTCAGGGCTGCTCTCAATCCATTCTCCACCCAGCCTGTATTTGTGCTTGGGATTGCCCCGACCCATGTGCAGGACCTTGCACTTGGCCTTGTCAAACTTCATGCAGTTTGCACAGGCCCGGCTCTCAAGTCTGTCAAGCTCCCTCTGAATGGCATCCCTTCCCTCCAGCATGTCAACCGCACCACACAGCTTGGTGTCTTTGGCAAACTTGCTGAGGGCGCACTCAATCCCACCGTCCATGTCGCTGACAAAGATGTTAAAACCGTGCCAGTGCCAATGCCGACCCCTGAGAAACGCCACTCGTCACTGGTCATCGAGCCGTTGACTGTAACTCTTTGAGTGTGACCATCCAGCCAATTCTTTATCCACCGAGTGATCCATCTGTCAAGTCCACGTCTCTCCAATTTAGAGACAAGGATGTCGTGCAGGACAGTGTCAAATGCTTTGCACAAGTCCAGGTCTTTAATTCCTTCTCTTTCCTCTCTGCCAGTTGATTTTCATCTTATCAATGCACTCTCATATTCAATGTTTGAAGAAACTTTTCAGAACCGTGTTACAGGTGGTTATGTTAATGTATAACTTTCAGAACTGGGGAGTCTGGCATCTGCTTTCTCTTCTGTGATCTCTTCTTTCTACCATTTCATCCCTGTTCCAATTTAGCACACCCATTTCCAGTAAAACACTTGTAGATATATCAAAAGACTGGCATCTATTTAGTGAATTTCAGTTTTTGGCAAAAATGTTGTCACCAATGCCAATAACATTTTCATTCTTTCAGTTTTCATGTTTTCTATGAAACCTCTCCACAGGCTGTCTTTTCAACAAATATATTTTTTGTTTGTTTGTTTTAAAATATCTGGAAATATGCATGGAAAAATTTCAACTAGCCATATAGCATATTCACCTATGAGACATTAGTATATATCCATGCTCTCTCATGCGCTTTGAACCCACAGTAACTGAGACAGCCTTTCATAGAGTCATAGAATCATAGAATAGTTTGGGTTGGAAGGGACCTTTAAAGGTCAGCTAGTCCAACCCCCCTGCAGTGAGCAGGGACATCTTCAACTAGATCAGGTTGCTCAAAGCCCCGTCCAGCCTGACCTTGAACGTTTCCAGGGTTGGGGCATCTACCACCCTCTCTTGGCAACCTGTTCCAGTGTTTCACCACCCTCATTGTAAAAAATGTCTTCCTTGTATCTAGTCTAAATCTGCCCTCTTTTAGTTTAAAACCAGAGATCTTGAGGAGTAGAAGAGGATGGGATCTAACTTTATTCCGTATCATGAAATGATAGACATCATAGTCCAAACTAAGACTGTGAACTTGTCATTATAGCATGGTGTTAGTACCGTCTGCATGTTGAACAATGTTACAGTTGTCAATTTTGATATATTTCACATTCCATACTTGTGATTGTCTTGCAACGAATTTGTTCTTTTACATTTAAGACTGGCAATTTGAAGCATTTCCAATGCTGAAGAGGACTATATCTCTGGAACTGAGAAGGCAAAAGGATATTTATACTAAAATTAAACATAAACAATCTAGAAAAAATAATATCTTGTTATGTTTTGTGAAGATGTTTTGAGTCACAAAAGACTGATTTTTTTACTGTCATTTAAATACTTATATTCATTAGTAAGTATTTAATGAATAAAATACTGCTTGTGGTTATTATTTTGTGGGAAATACTGAAAATAGTGAAGTGTATTTGAGCATATGTGTGTAAAGAATCATTAAGCTACCATTCAGAAAGAAAAAAGCTGAAGTTGTAGTGAATATTATGTAGCTTAGCAGAGTAATTCTAGGAAAGAAAATTATTTGCAATTGCATTTCTATTGAGGATTGGGATCTTAGTTGACTGAAATAATAATAATGAACTAGATTTTCTTCTTGTTAAAGAGAATGTAGCATATTTTGTAGTGTTCCTCAGCAAACTTAGCTTCAGTATGGTTCACTTTATGTTTTAATAATTAAATAATTATTAATTAAGTAGTTAATAATTAATATAAGAGACAAAGAATGGCTGAGGTTTTCAGTAGTAGAAGTAGAAGAATGGACAACATTTCAGAGCTATCACAAAGCAAGAATTGGCAGGATTTGTTGGCAAGCCATTGTGTGAAAGAATAAATAGGACTGGCAAGCCACTGAGTGGAGGAATAAATAGGATATCAAGGTTATGAACTGTAATAATGAAAAGGATGGTGGAGATGGGGAGTAACAGATGTCATACAATGTAGTCGATATGCTTTTATCCTGTACAGATTCAATTTATGTCTGAGGATTCAATTACAGATGTCAGAAAAACAGCAGCAGGGTGAAGAGGAAAAACCAGATCCACAATGTAAGTTAGATAGTTGCTGAAGCAGTGATGGGGCTAAGACTAATAAGAGCAAGTGAAGTCAGCCTGCTGCTTTTCTGAGGCACAGGGAATTTAGAGAGTTTCCACGTTTGTGTGCCCTGCTGTCCTGTGCAATCCCTTGTCTCTCAGCCCACAACTGCTGACTCCTTTCACACTGTGGCTTGTTTTCGCTCTGAGCTGTGACTTAGCACCAACATAGACCAAGTAAAGAGCTTTGGGTGAACGGCATCTTGAGGGGTGGTGGCTTTCAGAAGGGCCACCTGAGGGCACCTGGGCTCATGTGGTGTCACTGGGATTCCTCCTACAAGCTGAGCAGATGTGGCCTACTCTCACTGCCTGACTGAGGCAGTCATTGCGTATCGTCACTATTCTTCAGATCATCTTTGTATTTAAAATATATATTTAAACAAAGAACTTGTGATCTGATGTTCTTTTTTTTTTGATACACAGCTGTTCCAGTGAAGTCCTTTAAAATATCTGCTAGATCTAGTAAAGGTGTCAGAAAGTAGTACATCCATCCAGAGAAAAAGTAGTTTTGCTCTTGAAGCAATTCTCATATTTAGCTGAATGTTATCTGTTAGAAATATCCTTGTAACCAGAAAGTGAAATCTTAGCATGTAAAAATGTTATAATGCTTTCTTCTTTTCTAGATTAAAATAAGAAGCACTTTTTTCATGAAGTGACCGTACATATCAGAGGGATGTTTGGGATACCAAATGATGGATGATAAGTTTGGATAGAAGAGTGCTGGAAAAACAGAGAGGGGTTTCTGTGTAAACCTGAGAAAGAATCTTACCTTTAAAACTGTTATTCTACCTGTGTAACATGAAGCACAATCTAACTTCACTAAAAATTATTCAAAAGCTGTGGAAGACAAAATAGGGGAAAAAGTGTAGTCTTAAATGATGATTGACTAGGGCTTCTTCTTCATGTTGAAGTAAAATGTAGCTGGCTACTGATTCCATGGCTGTGTAGCAACAGCAGTTACAAAGTGCATCAAAGTCAGGGTTTCTGGTCTCCCTACTGCATTAAAATATGCAGCAGATAAATGATTAAAATATTTTTATTAATTATTATTTACAATGGATATGCTCTTGCATAAAGCAGAACTAATAATTCCTCTATTTCCACACAGCCGAGGCAACGAGAATAGACTAGCGCTACGACGACAGACCATTCTCCGGGAGAAGGGGAGGAGGCAGGCCAGTCGAGGGCCAGCGTATATGTTTAATGACCACTCAACAAGTCTTTCTCTTGAGGAGGAGCGCTTTTTGGATGCAGCAGAATACGGAAATATTCCAGTGATTCGCAAAATGCTGGAAGAATGTCCCTCACTCAATGTGAACTGTGTGGACTATATGGGGCAGAACGCCTTGCAGCTGGCAGTTGCCAATGAGCACCTGGAGATCACAGAACTTCTGCTGAAGAAGGAGAACCTGTCTCGGGTTGGGGATGCGTTGCTTTTGGCTATTAGCAAAGGTTACGTTCGGATAGTGGAAGCCATCCTAAACCATCCCGCATTTGCCGAAGGCAAGAGGCTTGCATTGAGTCCTAGCCAGTCGGAGCTTCAGCATGATGACTTCTATGCATACGATGAAGATGGCACACGGTTTTCCCATGACGTTACACCAATCATTCTGGCCGCTCACTGCCATGAGTATGAGATCGTCCACACTCTGCTGAGAAAAGGAGCTCGGATCGATAGGCCACATGACTATTTCTGCAAGTGCAGTGAATGCAATCAGAAGCAAAAGCATGACTCTTTCAGCCATTCTAGATCCAGAATCAATGCCTACAAAGGTCTGGCCAGCCCTGCTTATCTGTCTTTGTCCAGTGAAGACCCTGTAATGACTGCCTTAGAGCTCAGCAATGAGTTGGCTGTGCTTGCCAACATTGAAAAAGAGTTTAAGGTGAGTAGAGGGATACTGATTCTGACAGACACAGAATTGCAAATTTCAATCAAAGGTCTTTCTCACGTTCCTTGAGCAATAAGAGATCAGCATCATCTTCATAAATCAGCAGGATAACATGGGAAAATGTGTAGCTGTTTAATGAATGAAAGATTTAAATCTTTGGGAATGTCTTATTGCTCTGTGCTGATTGTAATTCATACTGCTTATGTAGAATGTGCCAGTGAACTAATTTTCCACTTCCTATTAGGCAGGATAGTAAAAGAGGCTCTTCAATCCCATGGGGGATCCTGGCTTAGGACAGGGGAAAGAGAAGACTAAAGTGCTACCGTTTGGTCACATATGCAAGACCCAATTGCATTAAACCCGCATGCATTGTCATTATTTTCTTGTAGTTGGACTGAAAACTTTCTCACTCCTCACAATGTTTGCATTTATTCACAAAAAAAGCCTCTAAATAATGTCATTCTTTTCCTTTTTTAATGTACTGCGTTTTTTTCTGGTGTTTCTACTCACCTCTTCCTCTCTTTTACTTATTTGTACTTAGTTATATATGGACTCTGTGAAGTTAAAGACTTTTTCAGTGTTATATAGAATTTTTAATGTTTCACAAATGCATGAGTTTGAAACAAAAATGATACTTGAGACCCAGGGATTCAAGACCCCTTAGATCCTTGAAGCATGAGTGTTCTTTGGGGGTTTTTTTGTTATGTAGATACAATGGTGCACAACCTACAAAAAAATATCTACCACAGTTCATTTGTGTTAAGACAGAAAGATTCTAAGCTTTTTGCTCTCAGTAAATGCAAAGTTGAGCCTTGTGCAAACATCGGCAGTGTTAATTATGACTTAGGTTAGCTAAATCCCTTGGATTGGCTTTACATTATGGGACCCTGTTGAAAGCAGATGCTAGTATATGATATTACTGTGACAGGGGAAGATATGTAGACTTCATTAACAGGAGATCAAACCCCCTCCAAAGCAGTAAGAGAATCATTTCCAACATTCTGTTGAAGTTGCCATGATCAATATTTAATGGTAATCTTTGTAACAGTGGCACAGTTAGGCTGTGAACCTGTCTCTGCTCAGCCAACCTGAGCTGAGATACTGCAATTCTGAATTAATTACTCCTGACTTGTGCTCATAGGTCTATCTTTGTGGCACCAATCTGTTGTAAGAAGCTGGAATATTTCTTGGAGAGGGAAAAGAAGGAGGAGGAATGTGCAAGGGGATCTTAAAAACAGCAGCTAAACAGCTGGTATAGGAGCAGAGGAGAATTTTTATTTTATATCACTAAGATGAAATGCAGGGCAGAGTATTTCAGCGTAATGCAGAAGATGAACTTCTGCGCCATGAAGTCTCTGGCAGAAATCCTTAGGACCTCACTGGACTGAGATTTCATACACTGCTTTCGTGTACAGTTCAGAGAAGAGTATTTAAACCACATACTCTTGTTTCTTTCTCTTTAGCAGCTGCTGAAGATGTGAACAAAAGGACTTGATTAACTTAAAGGGGAATAAATTTAGAACAGAACAGAAAAACATTTTTCATACACCATAAATGCAGCCTGTTGAATTCACAGCTATGTTAAGATAAATAGCATGTCTGATTTGTAGGGACTGTATAGCTCCATTTACCACAGTTGGAGAGACACAAGCCAAGATTATTATAATGATAAATAAAATCATCATCTGGAGCAGTCAGCAAGAAGTGTCCTTCAAATGTATGCTGCGGTATGCAACCGGTGAGATGAACTGGGAGCACAGTATTTGCCCCTGGTGCCACCAGGGCATGGAATGGAGCATGCAGGTTAGAAAAGGTGGGCTGCTTCAGAGAGCAAGCTTCTGCAGCCTACCCTAAAGTGCCATGAGGAGGTCCTTCCTCGGCATGACGTGGCTCATCCTTGAGTGACTTTTAGGTTTTTAGTTCCTCTTTTGTCTCAGTTGCCTTCTCTAAAATTAACGCTCCACTTCTAGTGTAGTGTTGTATAAAGAATTGCAACAGAGATTTTGAGGTACTGTCCCTCAGCAGAAACAGGAGGCTTAGCCAAGAGAGCAGCTCCATATTACTGGGTGTTAATCAGCCAAGCTCTGCTGGGGACGTACATACACTTTAGAGTAGGGTGAAGGTGAACAGGAACAATGAGGAGCAGGAGCATAAGGCAATACAGAAATTTAACTCTCCCTTAATTTAAGGTTTCTCTCGGAGCAGGTGGCTGGCAACATCAGGTCTTTTGGGAACGTTTTTGTAGGTACTAAAATCATGGAGTGGTTCTGGATAAATATTAAAGACGATGGAGTGTATTTATATGTGCATTGATGGGAGTTAACATTTACACTATTGATAACTAATAGCATTTACAATATCTAGACAGGCTGGGGGCTTGACTGAGAAATACCTGGCTTAGGTTCAGTGCAGGCAATACAAAGGTTGTGTGTACAAGTTGCAGGAAATGGACGCTGTTGTCTTTACTGAGTCTGGGCTTGTTTGTGCTCTTGCGAGCTCATATCCCTGCTTGCAGCAATTTATCTAAAAATTGTTACCCTTACTTTATTACAGGAGTTTGCTACAATTATCCAGACAGTGTAGTCCCTGCATAAAAATATGGTTTTCGTAAAAATGTGTTACACGTTTTAGTGTAATCAAAACAAGCATATTTTTAGTGCATGGATTATCTGGACTTGGCAAATCTTTAGCTCCACCTAGGGTTTGCCTGAGCCATTTAAAGTATTTCAAACTTTATCTAAATGAAAATTGAACTTTCTGGTAATACACTGTTTTAAAAGTCACCTGTTTTATAGTGCTGATGGGGTATTGTTGCAGGGGAGCTTCCTAGTGGGTGCCTACAGGAACCAGTGGCACAGATAATTCCCAGGTCTTCCTCAGAGGCAATGGAAAGGGTTAATGTTCAACTGTGATGCTGGTTGTTTCATGACTATCTTATAAATTACTTCTCTCTCCCGTCCTACACTGTCAGTTAATGTTAGAGATAACACTGACCGTGAAACTGTGATTCACGCAAAATAGGAAATGCCATAATTGGTGGAAACCACTATTCTCTGGAATAAACTCCTTTCTTTGCTTCAAACCTCTGTAGCAGTGTCATCTAGCATGACACGCCTGTTGCATTTGGTTGCAGGGATTGTTTTTACAAGTGTTTTGCAGGATCATTCTTTATTAGGAGTAAAACCAGAAAAAAGTAGAAGATGACTTGTGAAGGAAGACTAACTGGACAGATGTGTCAAGCATAGTGTAGGAATATTTCTGTACCAAGCAAACAGCTGATTCAGGCTTCCTGAGTAATTCTGAGCTTTTCAGAATTTTCTGAATGCCATTTAATTTAGCTTTTTATGACATGGCTAAGTGTGCACCTTTACAAGGTTTGATATTATATAGAATATTTTTATTTTGGGGGATTCTGCTCATATTTTCTGTCATATAAATCGTTTGCCCACCCTAGAGCTAATATCTCTACTTTTTCCATAAGGATGTAGATGATATCTGACAAATGTCCTGCAGAGATGTGGCCTGGAGTTTTGAGAGGGACAGCTGTCACCCAGTGCTGTTCAAAATGGATAAGATTTGCATTTAGTGCAAAGTCCACTGCAGCTATAATGGCAACAGACAGTTTTATCATTTAATGGGATGGCATGGAAAAAGTATTTTTAAATTAAACGTAGATATGTTACTGTTTGCTGTGAATTAATACCCCTAATAAGGTTGTCTGAGTTTGCTTTTCTGATGAAAAGCAAAATTCAATTTATCATCTTAAAGTCTGATATTCTGTTTGTTTTCATTTATACAACCCCCATTACAGAAATCATATCCCAGTCTTCATTACAGATGTTGTCAGCTCTCTTAAAGAAAAGGTAACATCGCCTTTTAGAGATGAACTGAGGCACTGAAGGAGTAAGGGCCACCTTTGTAATGGGAATAATGTGTTTATCTACCTACTAAGATGCCTAAATCCAACATGTAGCTCCCACTTACATTCACAAGGCACTTAGAAATCCTAAATCCTTGTGTAGCAGTACCCGCGTTTCTGGTGTTGGCCTCTACAGCTCACTAAGCAGGGCCAGGACGTGGTCTGGGGCACTGCTCTATCTCATCTGTGGGGTTCAGCGTCAGCCTATGTCCTGAGAGTATTTTCATCCCGGGCATAGTCTGGCGGACAGCAGGAGCCAGTAACTGGTCACGGGAGGCTGTGTGGTGAAGGCCCCATTCTTCTGGGAGAAATGTCTGTGCTGATGCTCTCCTGCTATCCTGGCCATGCTCTCCTGCTTATGTGATCAGAGGTAAGGCAAATCATGGTCAGCTGAGGTTTTCCGAGTGACCATGGCCTGCTTGCTCCATCCCCGGGGACACCAAGACAGTCTGTGGCTGCTCCTACCACAAAGGGCAGGTGACCCCTCTCAGCAGCCGCCACTGTCACTGCCACCCCTCCTGTCATTCCTCTGCCACCAGCATCTTGTTCCCCTGGTTCCTCATCCCCCACAGCGCTCACCCGAAATCATCATCACCTTCCTTTTGCATAGTAGGAGCAGCCAGTGCTGCCCCCTCATCGTTGGTGTGGCAAAATTTGGCAAAATTGGGTTTTTCCTAAACTGCTGAGAAGCCCTGAACCAACGTTGTCACATGTGTAAAATAAAGCACACGCATGCTTTACTGCAGAATGTACGGCTGATTCTTTTTAGAGCCTCCAACTGTAACTTAATTGCTAACTACCTTCTCAAGTCTCTCAGAACTGTTTTTTTAATTCATTAAGTTTACAATTTGCAGTAAAGGAGAACTCATGGAATTATCCATGCATCTTTGACCGTTTTCAAAAATAAGTTAAGCCAAACAAATTATCACATTCCCTTGGCTCACATTAATGGTAAGAGACATGTGAGGCGCTGGGAGAGGGGGAAGTTTATCTGCCTGCGTGACAGAGAGACACCGAGATGGCGAGAAGAGCGTATTAATTGTTTTTGCTGTCACTACACATTTAAGTGGACCAAGGAGACAAGGGGCAAAGGCGACCCTTGCAGTAGTCTCAGCGAGTTAACACACTCGATTTCTTACAAAGTTGCCTGGCTAGAGCTACTTGCCCTGTGTTCAGACCCTGACGAATCTTTCCGTAGCAGTCTAAGACATTATCATCCCATCTGTCCTCCATAACCTTCCCTAAGAGGATCAATTCTCCATAAGGGAATATGTCTCAAGACAGCAAACTGTGAACCGGAGCAGGGACGCGCGTTGCCTTCAGCTGACTCTGCTGTGTTAGCGCCGTGGCTGGGGTGGAGGCGGTGATGCTGGGCACCGCTCCATTCCCCATAGCTCGTTTGCTGTAACCTGACTGCCAAGGACATTTCAGCTCAGCTACCACCACTGATCCCAGCTGTAGCAGTATTTCACAGGAGGGAAAGCTAAACTGATGGAGTTTATGGATGAATTTACTGGGTGCTAGTATATACTGTGATGCCATGTACAAATTCAGAAGGAATAATTCTGCACAGTGTGAATGGGGGTATCTGGCTATTTTCAAAAGTGCCCATTCAGTATTCATTTTGGTAAACAGGACTGCACTCAGAAAAAATCATATTCTTCATTAGAATAAATTATCATAGAGGATTTTTGTTTTGAGACTGCCCAAAGGCATTGGACTCCTCTGTGGAGTGATGCTCTCCTCACATACTGTTTTGAAAATCCATGTCATGTCTCAGTCACCAGAGCTTGAAAATACTGATGAAGAGTGTGTGTGAGTGTGCATGTGTATATGTATCTCCTACCAGAAAATATGCACATACCAATGTGTTACAAATATATTACAATATTTTGTAATGGTTATTTATGAAGGCCAAATTATTTTGTTCCTAAATTTATTGAAAAATATTCGTTTTTGCATTTCATGTTCATGGGTCAGATATCAGTTTGGAACAGTTCATGATACTTAATCATACAAGGGTGCATAGGCTATCTCTATGTTTTTCCTTTGTCTGTGAATCTCAAATGACTGCTTTTCCTTTATTTTTGAAGAGGGCATTTATGACTAAAATGATTGAATAATGAATCTTATCTTAGCTGCTGCTACAAAAAAGACAGCCAAACAGAAGGTGGTATATTGCTCTCAAAAAATGTCTTTCTGTAGTGCCAAGAAGTCAGGATTTTGGTTAATCTCTATTATTATTATTCTGAAGAGAAGGAAAATAAACATATAATAAACCGATAATAAAAAATACAGCATGTCATGAAACTGTTAGTTTTAGTATTTAGCTTCTGTTGTCTTTGTAGAGAAAAAACATAAAGCTCCTTTCTCTTTTATGACAGATCTGAGCTGTCTTGCTTACATTGCATTATTAAAAAAATAAGTCACTAGCAGTTTTATGTAGACATACGATAGTGTCTGTAACTATTTGTCTATCAATGTTTGCATCCATCTAAGTAAAGTGAAATGTAAAACTTGGATGCAATCCTTTAATATATCCAAGTAATAAACTGGTATAGTGATGTTGTGGGTAATAAAGCACAAACATGCATGGAGTACACCCTCAGCAAATAAATTAGGGTATTCTGTATACTCAAAATAATGGTTTCTCTTCCAGAGTGTGCATTAGATGGCAGTGAGTATGAAGGAAGTAATTAAAAAGAAGGGACTAAGTGGGAGAAGAGGGAATGCTGTAAAGAACAGATCAGAAGGGGGGAAAATGTGTCACTGTAATGAAAGCATTGATAGAAAGTTACTCTGTCCTGGTTTGGCCCAAACCAGGCCAATTAGTCTTAGAGAAACCAAGGTCACTGCTAAATTCCTCACTGCTTATGAGTGAAGAGCCGAAGGGGGGTCGTACCTGCAGGGAGGAGCAGACAGGGCAGGTGACCCAGGATTGACCGGCAAGGTATTCCATCCCATACATGTCATTCTCACTTTCCTGCTTATCACTAACCCACTGCCTCCTGGAGGTGGGGCCCAGGAGGGAGGGGCCCTCCTGTCTCCCACTGATTGGTACCAGCTTTGCCAGTTTCCAGTTAAAAGCCTGCAGGTGTGATGGCAGTGGGAGCTATTGCATTTTGCCCTCTGCCTGTGCTGGGGGAAGCTACTGCCTTTTCCCCTCTGCCTGTGCTGGGGGGAGGTACTGCCTTTTCCCCTCTGCTTGTGCTGGGGGGAGCAACTCTGCCTGAGGAGGATTTCCAAGCTCTTGATCTTGGTTTTGTACATATTTGTATATATTTGATTATTTCTATTATTATTGTTATTATACTCTTTTTCATTATTATAGTTTATTAAAACTGTTTTAACTTTTCAACCCATAAGTCTCTCTCCCTTTTCCCTTTCCCTTTCCCTTAGCGGGGGGGGGAGAGGGTTAACAGAGAGCATCTGCCACCTGGTTAATAGCTAGCCCAGCTTTAAACCGTGACAGATTAATTGGTGCCCAACGTGGGGCTCGAGAGAAGCTCCAACAGGTTGCTCTGATAAGTTGAATCCTGGCTCTGGTGGGAGGAGACCTGGAGAGCTCAGCTGAGAGAATATCAGATTTCTTCCTTTGAGATTTACAAGGGGTTGGAAAGTTAAAACAGATAGTGAAGATGGTGATGTCATTTTTGAATGCTGTGTTATCTCATCTTTTTATGGAGTTTCTTTCACAATTGAGTATTGCAATGATGCCTTACCTGCCGTGGGCACTGTGTTATTGCTTGCTTCTTATGAATGTTTACATGCAGTTTAGCAGTGGGCGCTGGTCGAAATGTATTGTTTTGGTATGGGGTTTGATACTGATTTATGCTGTGATAAACTGGGCAGTTAATATTCCGATCTCTTATCTCTATGACACAATGATGGGCAGCTTTAATCGCGAATCAGTAGCAGCGACTTCATCTGCACACTCCAGGCGTCCTTTAGCAGATTCTGTTAATGATTACACTTCCAGTTTTACTTTGGGAAATAGTACCTTCTCCTTTTCTGCCAAGCTGATTCCACTAGATTTTGTGAAATTAGGATGGTGCTGTCTAGGTGGCATGTTTTTATTTTTGGTTGTCCTGAATGTGTTTCTGATGTGGGATAAGATTAAATATCGGTGCAGGGACAGTTGTAGGTGTTATGCAGCCACCTCAGATCCTACAGTGTGTACTGCCGCTACAGCCACTAAACCCACTGAAACCTCGGCAGCCTGTACCACAGCTGCTACACCCCCCAAGATGGCCACTGTAGCTACTCAGACTCTCAGCACTCCCACGACAGCCACTGCATCTACTCAGACTCCAGCATCTATCGAATCTCTACCAATTGCTCCTGTAACCAGGAAGAAATACCAAAAGAAATCAGCTCGTGAAGTGAAGGATGATGACTCAGAGCCTTCTAAGGCAGAGCCATCATATGACCCAGGTGAGGGCCCTTCTCAGGCAGAGTTAGGGCCTGACACAGATGGGGGTTTCCTCAATCGTCCTTTTAAAGCAGACCCATCACAGAAGAAAGGTCCTTCTAAAGCAGAACTATCACAAGAGGAGGACTCGGACGTAGAGATAACCTACCACTCCTTATCCCTGAAGGACCTGAGAAATATAAGGAAAGACTTCAGCCGTTATGACAGTGAACCTATTATTACCTGGCTGCTCCGATGCTGGGATAATGGGGCAGACAGCATGCAATTAGATGGCAGAGAAGCCAGACAGTTGGGATCCCTGTCCAGAGATGGTGGTATTGATAAGGCGCTCGCAAGAAAGTCAAACACTATCAGTCTCTGGAGGCGACTCTTGTCAGCTGTAAAGAGCAGGTATCCCTATAAAGATGATGTTATGAGTCACCTAAGCAAATGGACCACTATAGAAAAAGGTATTAACTACCTTAGAGAACTGGCTGTGCAAGAGATCATTTATAGACACCCACGGGACATTGTAGATCCTGTAGATCCTGATGAAGTGGAATGCAACCGATCCATGTTCCGGAAGGTTGTGAAGAATGCTCCACCGACATATACCCATACATTGTCAATATTAGTATGGGGAGAAGATGATATGGCACATTCTACTGTGGGCGAAATGGCTAACTGTATGCGACAGTAGATAGTATTTCTTCCCCACTGCAGGCACGCATCTCGGCTGTGGAAAAACTGACTAAGGAGAACAAGGACTCATTTAAACAACTGTCAGACAAACTGTCCAGGATCGAGAATAAACTTGACTCTCTACCTACACAGGCGCGCGTTGCAGCCGTTAGGAGAAAACGCTCTCCTACAGGACCAGCTCAAAGGAAACAGAACACATCACGAGGTATCCTGTGGTTTGCCCTGCGTGGTTATGGGGAGGACATGAGCAGATGGCATGGACAACCTACCAGTACCCTACAGGCACGAGTACGTGAGTTGCAAGCTAAAAGAAATACCAGAGAGAATTTTTCTAGAAGAATGGCTGCTCCAGTTACCAGTGAGCAGGACCCCAGTCAGGGTAGATGGGCCTCAAATTCCTTTTTCCCAAGTGTGAATAGGAGAAATGAAGGTCCAGTCCCTGTGAGCTGCATGAATCCATTTCTTAATTAGGGGGGCCCTGCCTCCAGCCAGGTGGAGGAGAGGGACAACCGAGTTTATTGGACTGTGTGGATTCGATGGCCTGGCACATTAAAACCACAAAGGTATCGAGCCCTGGTAGACACTGGTGCACAGTGCACCCTAATGCCATCGGATCATAAAGGGGCAGAACCTATCAGCATTTCAGGAGTAACAGGAGGATCTCAAGTGTTATCTGTATTGGAGGCCGAAGTGAGCCTAACTAAAAATGAATGGAAAAAGCACCCCATTGTGACTGGCCCAGATGCTCCGTGCATCCTTGGCATAGACTACCTCAAGAGAGGGTATTTTAAGGACCCAAAAGGGTACAGATGGGCCTTTGGTATAGCAGCTGTAGACACTGAGGACATTAAACAGCTGTCTACCTTGCCTGGCCTCTCAGAAGATTCTTCTGTTGTGGGGTTGCTGAAGGTTGAAGAACAACAGGTGCCAATTGCTACTGCCACGGTGCACCGACGACAATATCGCACCAATCGAGACTCCCTGATCCCCATTCATAAACTAATTAGACAATTAGAAAATCAAGGAGTGATTGGCAAGACTCGCTCACCCTTTAATAATCCTATATGGCCAGTGCGAAAGTCTGATGGAGAATGGAGATTAACTGTGGACTATCGTGGCCTAAATGAAGTTACACCACCGCTGAGTGCTGCTGTGCCAGACATGCTAGAACTTCAATACGAACTGGAGTCAAAGGCAGCCAAGTGGTACGCCACCATAGACATCGCTAATGCATTTTTCTCTATTCCTTTGGCACCAAAGTGCAGGCCACAGTTTGCTTTTACCTGGAGAGGTATCCAGTATACCTGGAATCGACTGCCCCAGGGGTGGAAACACAGTCCTACTATTTGCCATGGACTGATCCAGACTGCACTAGAAAAGGGTGGAGCTCCAGAACATTTGCAATACATTGATGACATCATTGTGTGGGGTGATACAGCAGCAGAAGTTTTTGACAAAGGAGAGAAAATCATCCAAATTCTTCTGCAAGCTGGTTTTGCCATAAAAAGAGGTAAGGTCAAGGGACCTGCCCGGGAGATCCAGTTTTTAGGGATTAAATGGCAAGATGGGCGTCGCCAGATCCCGATAGAGGTGATCAACAAAATAACAGCTATGTCCGCACCAACTAACAAAAAGGAAACACAAGCCTTCTTAGGCGTTGTGGGTTTCTGGAGAATGCATATTCCAGATTACAGCCAGATTGTACGCCCTCTTTATCAAGTGACCAGAAAGAAGAATGATTTTCAGTGGGGCCCTGAACAACGACAGGCTTTTGAACAGATTAAACAAGAGATTGTGCATGCAGTAGCCCTTGGACCAGTCCGCACGGGACAAGATGTTAAAAATGTGCTCTACACCTCAGCTGGGGACAATGGTCCTACCTGGAGCCTCTGGCAGAAAGTGCCAGGGGAGACTCGAGGTCAACCCCTAGGATTTTGGAGTCGAGGATACAAGGGCTCCGAGGCCAATTACACTCCAACTGAAAAAGAGATACTGGCAGCATATGAAGGAGTTAGAGCTGCTTCAGAGGTAATTGGTACTGAAGCACAGCTTCTCCTGGCACCTCGATTACCAGTACTAGGCTGGATGTTCAAGGGTAAGGTTCCCACTACCCATCATGCAACTGATGCTACATGGAGTAAATGGATTGCATTAATTACACAGAGGGCTCGAATAGGAAACCCTAATCGCCCAGGAATCTTAGAAGTGATCATGGACTGGCCAGAAGGCAAAGACTTCGGAATGCCACCAGAAAAGGAGGTGACACGTGCTGAAGAACCCCACCATATAATGAACTACCAGAGGATGAGAAGCAGTATGCCCTGTTCACCGATGGATCCTGCCGTCTTGTAGGAAAGCATCGGAAGTGGAAAGCTGCTGTATGGAGTCCCATACGACGAGTCACAGAAGCCACAGAAGGACAAGGTGAATCAAGTCAATTTGCAGAGGTAAAAGCCATCCAGCTGGCTCTAGACATTGCTAAACGAGAAAAGTGGCCAAGGCTGTATCTTTATACTGACTCATGGATGGTGGCAAATGCCTTGTGGGGGTGGTTAAAGCAGTGGAAGCGAAGCAACTGGCAGCGCAAAGGTAAACCTATTTGGGCTGCTGAATTGTGGCAAGATATTGCTGCTCAGCTAGAGGAACTAGTCGTGAAGGTACGTCATGTAGATGCTCACGTACCTAAAAGTCGGGCAACTGAGGAACATCGAAACAACCAACAAGCGGATCAAGCTGCTAAAGTGTTCCAAATAGATTTGGACTGGGAACATAAAGGTGAACTATTTTTAGCTCGGTGGGCTCATGACACTTCAGGTCATCAAGGGAGAGACGCAACATACAGATGGGCTCGTGACCGAGGGGTGGACTTAACCATGGACTCTATTGCACAGGTTATCCATGATTGTGAAACATGCGCCGCAATTAAGCAAGCCAAACGGTTAAAACCTTTGTGGTATGGGGGGCGGTGGTTGAAATATAAATATGGGGAGGCCTGGCAAATTGACTATATCACACTCCCTCAAACCCGCCAGGGTAAACGCCATGTGCTTACCATGGTGGAGGCGACCACCGGATGGTTGGAAACATACTCTGTGCCCCATGCCACTGCCCGGAACACTATTCTGGGCCTCGAAAAGCAAATCTTGTGGCGACACGGCACGCCAGAGAGAATTGAGTCGGACAATGGGACTCATTTCAAAAACAGTCTCATAGACAACTGGGCCAAAGAGCATGGCATTGAATGGGTATATCACATCCCCTATCATGCACCAGCCTCTGGGAAAATTGAACGGTATAATGGGCTGTTAAAAACTACCCTGAAAGCAATGTGGGGTGGAACCTTTAAAAACTGGGATAAGCATCTGGCACAAGCTACCTGGTTAGTTAACACCAGGGGATCTATCAATCGAGCTGGCCCTGCTCAGTCAGACCTTCTACATACAGTAGAAGGAGATAAAGTCCCTGTGGTGCATGAAAGGAATCTATTGGGAAAAACTGTCTGGATTCTTCCTGTAACGGGCAAAGGTAAACCCATTCGTGGGATTGCTTTTGCTCAGGGACCTGGATGTACTTGGTGGGTGATGTTGCAAGATGGTGAAGTCCGATGTGTCCCTGAAGGTGATCTGATTCTGGGTGAGACTACTTAATTCTGAACTGTATGTTGTTGCTGCATAAGTGTCTTTTAGGTTAAGACAGTGGTGATGAGACCGGAGCTAGCTTCATCAAGTGGCGTCCAGTAACCTCCTCGAGTCTGACATCTTTAACCTGCAACCCGTGGGCATGAACCATGACAAAAGAGAGACTGCTAGCCAGAAAGACTGCTGAGAGACTGCTAACCAGATGGAAACCCACAATCCTGAACCAAATGAACTTGATGGACTTTTTGCATAAAGATGAATCATAAACTAGTGATATGTATATCTATATTTGAAAATGAAAAGGTAGTGGTGATCTGAGTATGACATGAATGGTATGGAATAAGGGGTGGAATGTCCTGGTATGGCCCAAACCAGGCCAATTAGTCTTAGAGAAACCAAGGTCACTGCTAAATTCCTCACTGCTTATGAGTGAAGAGCCGAAGGGGGTTGTACCTGCAGGGAGGAGTGGACGGGGCAGGTGACCCAGGATTGACCGGCAAGGTATTCCATCCCATACATGTCATTCTCACTTTCCTGCTTATCACTAACCCACTGCCTCCTGGAGGTGGGGCCCAGGAGGGAGGGGCCCTCCTGTCTCCCACTGATTGGTACCAGCTTTGCCAGTTTCCAGTTAAAAGCCTGCAGGTGTGATGGCAGTGGGAGCTATTGCATTTTGCCCTCTGCCCGTGCTGGGTGGAGCTACTGCATTTTGCCCTCTGCCTGTGCTGGGGGAAGCTACTGCCTTTTCCCCTCTGCCTGTGCTGGGGGGAGGTACTGCCTTTTCCCCTCTGCTTGTGCTGGGGGGAGCAACTCTGCCTGAGGAGGATTTCCAAGCTCTTGATCTTGGTTTTGTACATATTTGTATATATTTGATTATTTCTATTATTATTGTTATTATACTCTTTTTCATTATTATAGTTTATTAAAACTGTTTTAACTTTTCAACCCATAAGTCTCTCTCCCTTTTCCCTTTCCCTTTCCCTTAGCGGGGGGGGGAGAGGGTTAACAGAGAGCATCTGCCACCTGGTTAATAGCTAGCCCAGCTTTAAACCGTGACATACTCTGAACATGAAATAGAGACTACATGAACAGTCCTGTATGGTGTGGGGTGGTTGGGTTTTTTTTCATTCTTTTCTTTGGGAAAAATTCTACAGTAATTTCATCTTTTTAAGACCTATTAAAATTAGCAGAGATCACAAAAATATCAGAAATTGTTGGCACATATATGAGTAAAGGTCTTGTAAGATTTAGGCTAGGGGCAGTATATCTGTACACATTTCTTAGCTTTAGATATACATCTATGTCTATATCCATCTGACTCCCTATCTGTCTAGCTGTATTTGTCTTTTATGAGCCAGACACAGCTGCAAGTAAGGAGTGGTTAATGAACTGTGGATTGCAACGATGAAAATATCTTTTTCTGTTTTGACTTATGCCTTTTGGAAAACAGTGACTGAGAAGAATATTTGGTACTTAAAGCAATAAACAACTGAACCTGCAGTTGTAGGGCAACATTTTAGCTCACGCTGTGAAGTCTGTCATGAGATATTTGAGCTAGAGAACACTGAGTTGAAGTTAGAGATGTGGTATCACGCTGCTATTTGTAGCACTGCTGAGGCTATTGCTGGAAAACAGCAATCAAATCTTGTGTTTATGAGCTAAAAAGGAATGTTGGAAAAGGAGAAAGATAAGGCTTACAAGAATAATTCAAGGTCTAAGAAAATTCAATATATTTATGTAGTTCTCAAGAAGGTTGGGAAGTTGTTTAGACATACTCTCTGTAGGATACACATCTTGTCCAATTGAGATCTCTACAGTGTAACTTTCTACACCTGAGCTAGTTACCTAGACTTCTGTGACAGTCAGTGAATAGAAGAATGATTTCGTATGTGCTATTCATCTCAACTTGAAATAGTTATTAAAATGTCATACAGTATTTCTAAAAGTGGTTTTTTTTTTGCTTTCATTTGGCTCTAACACAAGTCTAGAGAAGTAACTCAGATGCAAAACTTGATAATGTAGACATCCAAGGTAACCAAGGTGAGACGAATCCTACTCTTTGTGAACATTCAGGGGAAGTAGATGCCTGATAACGAAGTGCTGTTAATCTACCAGAAAAAAACGTAACAAGATGCAAACCACCTATTTATGCTCACATATGTGTACCTGGGATGTAGAACTATTTCCCTTGTGTTCGCTCTAAACAGCAGATCATCTTCTTTCTTCTTTTCTTTTCTAGAATGATTACAAGAAATTGTCTATGCAATGCAAGGATTTCGTAGTTGGACTCCTTGATTTGTGCAGAAATACAGAAGAAGTGGAAGCTATTTTGAACGGTGACGTAGAGATGAGCCATAATAACGGAGAACATGGTCGCCCCAGTCTTAGCCGCTTAAAACTTGCCATTAAGTATGAAGTTAAAAAAGTAAGCAATTACATTGATCAAACAGACGTGTCATGATAGTGATACTAAATTGTGCTGTTGTTAAATGTTTATGTTTTTGTAGCCTCTGACACTTAAATGAACATTTGGGCCCTTCTGCACAGTGTATTTTACAAACAAAAGAATCCTTGCCTCAGGTAGCTTGCAATGTAAACAAGAAGCAGACATTCAGGGTGAACACTGGTCACAGTGAGTATGAGAGCAAATGGCTCTAAAAAAATGTGTAGCTATATGCAGAATTTGTAGGTATTTACTTGTTTTTAGTTTCAATCTATTTTTAAAAGAAGGTGGAAGAATTTGCACTACTGCAGCCTGGAAAGTATAAGATTTAATAAAAACCAGAGTATAGCACAGCAGTCCTGTGCACTGCATGATAACAAATATTAATACACATTTTTGTCAAGCTGTTGTGTCTTACTCAGAAAGTTGAGAAAACTTAGTGAAATTGAGTGTCTCACAAAAAATGTGTGTTTATAGGTGATCAGAGACACAATCTGTAACAGGACTGTGGTTCTCACTTCTGAAGAACAGTGGGATACAGGCAGTGTTGAATATAGCAGTTATCGTCCCTTCTTTAGCTTACTTCCATTTCTTCTGTCCATTTAATACTCTGGTTGCATATGAGAAGTACTTGGTTAAACCAGCTGAGTTAATAGCTGCACCCAGACCCTTGAATTACCCAGAAGTATAGGTTAATATTACAGATGATATGGGTTGTAAAGTTCCAGGTGACATGTGTGTGAACCAGGGAGAAATGATTTGTGTAGTGAAGTCTGTACAACCGAAGAGCAAGAGGATACAGCTCAGAAATATACTTCGAAAGCAGGTTACCCTGAAGTAGAGCTATCTCCTGACAGAGCAGCAAGACCTTTGATAAAACTTTTCCTACATAATGAAACGGATCAGATCAACACTGTGAAAAAAACCCAATATCTTATTTTAACAAAAAAAAAAGGTAGATAGAGAATCAGGACTCTTAAAAATCCAGTATGGACTGAATATACAGATCTAATTTATCAGGGAAGAGTTGCAGATTTTTTACAAAAATTGAATTCACATCTTGGGGGGAAACCTAAAACATTTATATGTGAGGAGTATTTATCTGTTCATGAAGGGAAGGAAAGAAGAAAACCATTTTATCTGAAGAGCACCTACCAGTATATGAACACAAACCTGCAAAACACTTGGCAAGCTACGGTCGCTAAAGAGAGCTGAAACAGCTTTTGAAGGGAAGATATCACATTGACCTTGTCCTTTGTAGTATGTGAATCTTAATCCTTCTTTGAATGTGAACTTTCTTTCAACACTCCTCTTGCCTGAATAAAGACATTTCTTGCACCTTCAGCCAGTCGTCCTTTAAATACAGAGAACTATTCTAGAAAAAAAATACTGGACTGTTAAATTTTTAATTGTATTTCCAGATTTAGACTTAAAAATTCATAGTGCACAAAAATCCACTATTTATTAGTATCTACCTTTGTAAGATGCTTCTTACACTCTCCAGAGGTTTTGACAGAAAAGAGGATTTTAGGCCAAACTTCTCAGTTTTGCAGTTTGTCCAAAAGATTCCAGAACCAAGTTATAAATAGTCCTTAGCTGATTTCCTGCAAAAGTTACAACTGTTTTCTTATGCCAGCTGAAAAAAATGGTATTTTCTATGTTAGCTTGTGAAAATATGGCATATTCTTTCTTTCATAACTAAAGACTATATAGCACCCTTTGCAGAACAGAAAGACTTAAAGTTTTGGAATTTCTGAGGTAGTAACATGATAATTATAAATGTCAGAAACAAGTAGAGTTTTCCCATATAAAGTTTATGTTTCATTACCCTTAGATGGCAATTAATAGTTAGTGGTGGAATACAGTGTCAATATAACAATAGTTTGTTAAATTAAAGGATTTATTGTTGCTGATAGCAGCATGCCTGCATGCTGGGAGATTATACTCATTAAAAAACTTTTTCTTATACCCTTGTTAATGTTCCTTTGAATATTAGCTGAGTTGTTGCAATTCCCACATTCTTAATGCACTTCATATAGCTGTTATTTCAATAAAAGATATTCTGATAGCAGTATTATTTTGTTGTGCTCATCTTCTTTATTACAGTTTGTAGCACATCCAAACTGCCAGCAACAGCTTCTTTCAATCTGGTATGAGAATTTGTCAGGTTTACGGCAGCAGACCATGGCAGTGAAGTTTCTGGTTGTTCTTGCTGTTGCAGTAGGACTGCCGTTCCTTTCAATGGCTTACTGGATTGCTCCTTGCAGTAAGGTCAGTCTGTGAAATCTTGTAATGGCCTTTTATTACCTCCTGTATCATCTGTGTGTAGATTCCAGTCAGGCAAAGATGAAGTATGAGTATAAGTTACTGACAAGCTTAAACAATACTTCAGAAACTTGTTATTTTGAAGCTGAGTTAGAATGGAATGGCAGCAACATTGCATATTCTGACAGTTGTAATTAAGACGGGTAAATGTATTGTGTTAAACGCAATATATATGAAATGAAAATACAATGATTGAGCAAGAGTTGCTGTGTAGAAATTGTAGTTTAGAAACAATAAGTCAAACTCTTCATTTAGTTGTTGCTTTAGTATGCAGATGCAGAGGATCCTCATTTCCCATTGATTCAGAGCTAGACTAAGTTCAAGCTGTGGGTTTATTCCAGTTACCTCAAAGGCAATTTTATTTTTTATGATTAAAAATTAATAGATAGAAGTTGCTGAAACATGAATGCCACAAATTAAAAGAATCGTCATCACTTTTCTAGAAGTCAAAGTGAACTGTGTTGGCTTGTCAAGACAGTGCTAATACTCATTATATTTCGTGAGGTTTCTTAAGCAGTCACGTGGCCTCCCCTGCATCCATTTATAATGCGCTGTTTAGATTTGGATGCTGCTGCTGTATCTGTTTTGGATGATGTATATTATGGAAAGCCTTTCCACTGAAGACGGGTTGCAAGCTCTGACCTTTCTGAACTTTGTGTTGAATCTATGTTTTAGTTGGTCACTATCCATTTTAAACGGACGATGATGGAAAATTTCGCTTGAGAGTATGTTAGAGGGAACAAATGGGATCCTATAAGGATTATTCAACAGGTTACTCTATAACAGCCATGATTTTAGCAGGTCAAATCCTGTGCACATACAATGATTCCAGGGGAGAGGAAGGTTGAAAGAGATGACTGAGGTCTTTGTGGTTTTTTTGGGGGTTTTTTGTTGTTTTTTTACTATTGTTCTCTGAGAGGAGAAAGGTGGGCCTTTTCGTTTTGCCATATTTTTTCTTTCAGTCTGGACAATAAAAATCAGTTATATAATTTTCACTTTTCTGTAGAGTGACTAGGATTTTTATGAATACTTTTGTCTTAAAACACACCTTGAGATTCAATGTACTTCAGTAACTGGTTTTCAACTGTAGCAGTGACTTGTCTATTTGCCATTTTCCTTTTGCAATGATTTATTGCATCTTAAAGTAATTTTGAACCATTGTAAATTCTGAAAAAGCTATTTCAGAGTAGCTTTTTAAAGTCAAGGTTCAAGGGACAACATCCTTTAAGGTTTCATGTCGCTGTTACTATTTAATCATCTCAAGTGATTTATATGTTGAATGCTTTTTGTTTCATTATATTCTGCAAATGTAAAATCTAATCCACCTTTTTCACCAGTTGCCATTTCTTATCTTATGCTTCACTCCTACTTCAAAATTTGATTCTTCTGTTTTTTGAAGACAAAAATGTTCACTGTTTTAATTTCAGGATAGGATGGCTCCAATACAGAACATGATCTGTATCAACAGAGTCCATTCTTTGTATGAATTGACGGAATTTTATATATCTCTTCTCCTCCTACTGAGATAAAGTACCCATTCTTTTTCCAGGTTTGGCACTATAGGGCACAGTGACAGAGAAGAGGGAAAATACTCACAGTATTTGTGGTAAAAAGAACAGCTTGAGGTGGAGTCATTCTGACACATTTCTTTGTATTCTCATGCCATGTCTCTGAGAAAGTCAAAAATGTGTTTATGACATTTGCAACATCTCAGTTACCTGTATAGCTGACCAGTTTCCTCTTTAGCAAAAAGTTAATTTGAGCTTGGACCACAGGTACTGAATTGAGAGTTTCAGATCTGGAAGAAATTTCATAGACATACATGGACAAAGTACCGTTGATTTGGCAGGAATTCACTAGTGTCAGGTCCCAAAAGGAATTAAGATTGCCTCTTATTTGAGTTTCAGCCAGCAATCCCCATGGAGGCACTTCAACGTTTTGTGAACTGTTTGCTCTGCATTTCTAATTGGTAATTCAGTGTAACTACTGACATAACTAACCCAAAACTTCTAGAATACTATTTTATTACATGACATTTTGAGAGAGTAAAACCTATTTTCAGTTATCTCCAAGTATCTCTAATGTTTGTGCTGTTCAGCTCTAATTAATAGTAGAATTTAGAGGGTTGTACACATTCCTCTTTTGCACTGTGGTAGAGGAAAAGAAAATGAACATTATGCCCAGTATATGAGGAGCTAGGAAATTGTTCTTCCTAAAAAAGTATACGCATTATCTCTTTTTTGTTATCAGGCCTTTTCTCCTTTGTGATAGATGTGCTACCTGGAGTCCTGTTTTATCATTTATCAATGCCATACTCCATAATGTAACAAAACTGATAGTTTCTGCAGAGTCACAAGGGGGGAATAGTGCGAATCACTGACTCCAGTCCCCAGCTATTTCAGGTGACCCTATATACAGACAAATAAAAGTTGAAGCATCCACAGTATAACTATTGTATATCTTGTCCTAACCCAAACCAACCTATAGAACACTCTCCAAAACTCTATAGAAAACCAAAGACCATAGCACAGAGGATCAGAAACCAGAAAAAAAATCCCAAACCAAAACCAAAAACCAAAACCACTTGAATTACAGAAAGAGATCCAGAGCATTTAGAAGATCATGTCCTTGGCCTGTGCAATGAGAGGGAATTTATTACATCAAAATGCACAGTGAAAGTGTATTAAGGAGAGACTCTAGCTTATAGAAAAGTCCAAACTTGCAAGATTATGGCCTTGTCTTTGCATGTTGCTCTTTCTTTCCCTGATTCATATTTTCTGACCTATATCTTCTCCATAAAATGATTTGGAATTTTAAAAGTGTCATTTCAAGATCTTATTAGATCACCGTTACATGGCAATGTCTTAATGACTTCCAGCGTTTGTGTAATCAGTTCAACCACAGTCAGTCCTGCTTCCAGGGACATTTTACTATATATCTGTAAAAAATACTTTTCTCTCTCTTTTGAAGGGGTGGTAGGGGAGGTGCTCGGAGTTCTGTTGTTTAAATTTTATTTTTTTTAATTAAGAGATATATTATCATTACCTCCTTCAGTACTCTTTCTTCTTTTCTGGCTATGTCTCTTTCTGGCATCTGTCTCCTAACCCATCTTTGTTTGTGAACACAAGAATAATTCATTTAAAAGGACACTGTCAAGGTACTTTATAATTTTCCAGCTCTGCTTTATTGTGTGTTGTTTATGACTATTCCTTCCTAGCTTGAAATAAAATCTTTCCCCATGAAGATTACCTATTCTCTTTGTACTTCATGCAAAATAATTGATTGTTAAAGTTCATCTCATGAGGCTGACAGAATATTTTATTTAATAAGAGATAAATTAATTTAATTGAGTGAGAAACATAATGAGTGGCACGGGTTTGCAAAATAATATAAAGGAGAAAGAGGATCAAATGTTGTGCCTGCTAACCTTGACAGTGTTCCTTTAACAGTATCTTCTTTTTACATTTGTCTGGTTTTCTTAATGTTATATGTATTTGAGACCTTATCATCGCATCCTCAGCTGCATCCTCTTATTCTCTGTTTCTGTAAAAGCTGACTGTAAGGATAGCAAAATTCTGACTTTGATATTGAAACAAGTGTAGCAAAAATGTGAATACCAATAACTTATCTTTCTGCTTTCCCCTCCCTTTTCCAGACCACAGGTTGTTATACATTTCAGCTGAGATCCATGACACTTGCTTTCAATTCTTTCCAAGGAATTTTTGTCAGATAACAGATACTGTCTTAATCTAAAATAAAAAAGTATTTTTCTGCAGCTGCCAACTAAGTGAACAAGCTCAGACTTTTACTATTAATACAGGCACTCTCAAAAATAAAGTAAATAATTGCTAAAAGCTCAGCCTTATGTGAGTTTGCCTGGAACTTTGTGTTTTTAAGTGTTGCACTAAACCATTCTAAAGTTGTTCTTAGTTATGACAAAGTTGAGGACATTTCCATTAAAAGAGTCAGGAAGGAAATTAAGACGCTACAGAACTATAAATATAACCTTTTGAGGCCTCATGCCTTTTTTAAAAAAAGAAAATAAGTTGGGAAAACTGCCCAATAACTGTGCTAAATTGAGTATCATGTCAGTCAGGAAACAATTCTTTAGTCATAATTAACTTCTGGTGATAATTTAATGCTTTTAGTTAAGTGTCAAAATCTCGTTTTCTTTGTTGCCTCATGAAGATGACTAGCATGTAAATTAAAAAGAAATTCAGCAACTGTAATAAATTTTTGTCTTGATTACCTGTAATAGACATAGATAGCCCAAAAGAATTACAGAATTATTTCAAAACACTGAGTTAAAAATACTTATGGTCAAACTGATATATTATCTCTCTGAAAATAACAAATAAGTAGAAACTTCTAAAGATGACTGTTAGCGTGGCATCACAGTATACAAACTTTTTCCAAATATTTGTTCCTTTGTGTTACTGAAATACATATTTCTCTGTGTTACTGTTCTTTTTATACATTTTTATTTTGGAAGTAAGGCAATGCAATATCCTTGTGTTTTATAACCTCTGTTGCAGCTGGGGAGGATAATGCGTGGACCATTTATGAAGTTTGTAGCCCATGCAGCCTCTTTCACCATTTTTCTTGGTCTACTTGTCATGAATGCAGCTGACAGATTTGATGGCACCAAACTTCGGCCTAATGAAACAACAGGCAATGTAAAACAGCTATTTAGGATGAAAACATCCTGTTTCTCATGGATGGAGATGCTCATTATTTCTTGGGTAATAGGTAAAGATTAATTTTCGCTTAAACTTATACTGCTATGATTTCAGTGTAGCTGGACCCAATTTAATCCTTTGCTATTAATGTTATGGGTAAAAATTGCAACAAAGGGCGTTTGTTCAACTGGCTGCATTCCCACATTGGCCTCATGTTTCTTATGGGATGTCAGCAGGATTCACATGTGCCTAGTTAATCACAAACATTCAGGCTAAGGACTTAGGTGAAATCTACATCATCTGAATATGAATGAATTCAGTTTTATGAATATCAAAGGAAATTGCCTACAGTTTTCTGGGTTTTTTTGAGTCAGGCTGTGTCAACTCCCAAGAGGAAAGATTTCTACATCATGGGCCAAGTATTTTTGTGTCCAGTTGTCTCTTTCTGCTAAGATTTTCTTATTTTGCAGGTATGCGTGCAGAATTAATAGCGTTTAGCTGAATATATTATTGACAAAAGAGAAGCAGAATATAGACCCCTGAACATTCAGCAGTAGATTTTTCCATCCCAACATAGGGATGAAATGAATACTATGAAGAGTACTCAGAGCTAACCCATTCAATTCGGTGATGCAGTACTAGTCAGCAAATGAACTTGAGCACAGACCCTCAAAAAGATTTTAGCTATCTGATTCTTATTTACAAGTCTAATACCATTTTTTCCAATAGGGTTTAGATGCCTAAATG
Organism: Nyctibius grandis; assembly: GCF_013368605.1. Lineage (NCBI taxonomy): Eukaryota > Metazoa > Chordata > Aves > Nyctibiiformes > Nyctibiidae > Nyctibius > Nyctibius grandis. The sequence continues at coordinate 112,330,471 of NC_090659.1, forward strand.
TTTTAAAGATCTGGGTTCTAGTTGTTAGTTAAGTCAGTAATATGGGAGAGTTAAATTCAAGCTAAGTAAAATCCGTTTTGATTCAAGAGCTTATGCATTTAAAATATTTTGCTTTTATGAGATCTCTGTGATTGAAATTGGAGCCATTTGTACACAAACTGATTCTTATAGCTTTAAAAGACATTGACAATCTTTATTTATTTCATCATATAGCTGAATATAAATTAATATAATTGTGTATTATGGGAATAATATAATTGTGTATTATGGGAATAATACAGCACTTAGTTTTCCAAATATTCTATAACTATCAGTGTTCTCATCTGATAATAAAGGAGTAAATAATAATCTTCCAATTTGAAGTTCTAGTTTGCTAATTTAATGTATTTTTATTTATTTCAGTGTCATGCATAAGATGGTTTATGAAAAATTGATTCAGTGCATACAGATGTAGCATTGAATTTAATTACTGTAATTAACATTATAATTGTCCTTATCTGAAAATGATGAAAAGTTCCTTCAGACAATTTGATAAGTGCAAAAAATAGTGATATTATTCCAATTCCGTTTTTATTAACTCTCTTTAGAATCCTAGAAATGTAGTTCATGATTAAATAGATTTTATCTTGAAAAGGAGAGGATTTGCTCAATAAAAAGGATGCCATAAACTAATACTGTACTCCTATATTTTATTTTTAAGGGAGAATAATTAAGAATCAAACAGATACCTTTGCTCTATTGAAGAAGCATTAGGTCTGATTGTTAATTTCATGCTCATTTGTCACATATATTTGCAATGTCGGTAAAATAGACTGTCTCTGCCTATTAGTTCTACCACTATATGATCATGCCAGAGCATGTCTGCTCTTTCAGTCTCTTTCTGTGTCTGCAACAGATGGTAATACTCACATCCCATTCTTCTCTTTCAAAGCTTTTGTAGTTGTCCAGGAAAAAGCAGTATGAAAGATTGTTATTACTCCTCACATGAGAAGGAAGTACTGGAATGTATGTGAATTGGCAGGTTCAAGGATTTCAGTTTGTGTTCCAACTCCCACTGACCAAAATGATTTTGAATTTGACTGCAACCAAGACCATTTCCTAGACATAATAAAATATCAAATAAAACAAACATGAAGATAAAAGAACACACTGTTTTCTCTGTTCTGTCTTATACAGGCATGATATGGTCTGAATGTAAAGAAATTTGGTCTCAAGGTCCAAAGGAATACCTTTTTGAGTTATGGAATATGCTTGATTTTGGTATGTTAGCAATTTTTGCAGCATCATTCATAGCAAGGTTTATGGCATTTTGGCATGCCTCCAGAGCCCAGAACTTCGTTGATGCAAATATGAAAGATCTGACAAGTCCAACACTGGAGCCCAACATAAAATATTACACCTTGGGTGAGTTGATTGCACATGATTAAGACTTACTTCTTGGGCCAAGACGGACTGATTTTCTGTTAATAAGTCTCCAATACTTTAGTTCCACAATGTACTGCTTAAGAAATTTCCACCCCTTCTTCTGTTTCTCATTCCTGCTATTTGATCACAGTTCCCTTGGCTATGCTCATACATCTCTTTGGGAATTGTTCTAGGCATCAGGCACTGAAATGATCTAAGATCAAAATAACCCTACTGTCACCCCACCTCTTTTCAAGATTATTTTAATCCAGGTCATTTCATCTGTTCAGTTACACAATGCTGTCCTGCCAACACTTGTGTTGGCACAGCTGTGAATGTCATGTACTGTAATGCAGAGGCAGAACTAAGCAATGAGATGCAGGAATGTCTTAAACCTACTTTGCCAATATAACCAATATATATTTTCACTACAGCCTAATTCTTTGCTCAGAGACTCTGTTATATTATTGTAATATTTCTCAATCCACTCTTTCTACCAGTAAGAGATGAAAATGTTAATAAACTTGCTTGGCATATATGAGAAGTGACTAGAAGCTATTTTGCCCAAATGGGAAAAAATTAAGCTCCGTTTACTTGTGTTCACTCTCAACACCACCACCTCTCTCTTCCCTTTATTAGATATTTTTCTCTAGATATTGAATTACATAATTTCTATCTCTAGTCTATGCCTCAAATACTATTTCTGATAGGGTTGCATTTCTTCATTATCCAGACTGTACAAAAAGTAGAGCAATTTATACATATATCCTGAAACACTTTAAATTGTAGTCTTATACATTTTATTAGAAAGTTACAAATTTCATGTAAGTTATAAAAGCACCTAGTTAAACATTAATTCAGTTTTCAGTAACACCCACTTGAAGACTTTGCAAACAGGGACTGTTGTTTATGTTCACAGTTTCTGGGTATGACAAACACAAGTCTTGTAACTCTATGCTGTATAATACAGTATCATCTAGCAAGGCAGTTTCCATTGACATCAGTCATGAGTTGTGACTTTGTTATGCACTTGAGCAGAGTTGAACCATTTTTTTTAGTGTATGCATGTGCACTGAAGTCTGCTTGGAGAACATCTATGTATGGTAATACTAACATGGATAATATTAATAGTGAATATTTAATGCCACAGATTTTATCATAAGCTAGCAAACATAAGTTGGTGGACTGGGCTGCATTAGGCAAAGTATTGCCGGCAGGTCAAGGAAGGTGATCATTCCCTCTACTCAGCACTGGTGAGGCCACACCTGGAGGACTATGTCCAGTTCTGGGCTCCCCAGTACAAGACAGACATGAACATACCAGCAAAGTGCCACAAAGATGGTGAAGGGACTGGAGCATCTCTCCTGTGAGGAAAGGCTGAGAGAGCTGGGACTGTTCAGCCTGAAGAAGAGAAGGCTCAGGAGGGATCTCATCAATATATATAAATACCTGAAGGGAAGGTGCAAAGAGGACGGAGTCAGGCTCTTTTCAGTGGAGCTCAGTGACAGGACCAGAGGCAATGGGCACAAAGTGAAACACAGGAGGTTCCCTCTGAACATCAGGAAACACTTTTTTTTTTACTGTGAGGATGACCAAGCACTGACACAGGTTGCCCAGGGAGGTGGTGGAGTCTTCATTCTTGGAGATATTCAAATGCCATCTGGACATGGTCCTGGGCAACTGGCTCTAGGTGGCCCTGCTTGGGCAGGGGTGTCCCTTCCTACCTCAAATTTTCTGTGATAATGCGGCTCACCTGGAAACCTGAAAGGCATCTGGTTACTAGCCCATACTGAAACATCTGCCATCTTTGATTTTATTTATCCGTGAAATCTCAGGTAAAGCTAACATAGGTATGTCTGCTTATGTGAAAATGCGCAGTATTTTGCCATACAGACATTTTCTCATTTGAATATAGTATGTACTAGGCTTTACAGTGAGGAGCTCAATAAACAAAAGAATATGCTCATACCTACAAGAAACACACAGCAGCTAACAAGGCAATGAATATGTGCTAACTGAGCCTTGTTATGCCTAAAACCAGTCATTCATTACTTTGTCATGATACTTGAATACTGGCATGGCAGTAAGTTCCTTGAAGAATATAATTTTCTGATATATGTAAGGATGTTTTGAATAATGCTCAGCATCACATCACTGCGTATGGATATATTACAATGCTGTACAAATAATTGACCTTTTATAAAATTGTTATTTGTGAGTTCACAGCTCAAATTAGTATTTTTTGCAAATGCCAGTGATTGCCTTCATTACAGTATAAATTATTTGTTTCATTTTTTGGCATTTACAGTAGAATAAACACAGATGACAACACTCACTGGGGATGTAGGAAACCCATCCCAGGTTAACCTCTTCTCTTTGCCTGAAGCACAGTAGTGAATTGAACTTAAGCATCCCACCTCATGGGGGAATGCCATAATCTCCAGCTAGGAAGAATCCTGATCGTTGTTGCTTTGGATTTCTCCTTCTGACACTTTATAAATATTTCTTTAAGAACAGGTCTGAACCTGAATGTTCCCCTCTTCAGTTGAATGTGCTCCCTACCAAGGTGTCATGTTCACTTATGATCCAAAGGATGTTCAAGTAATTCATGTGAGTGGATTAGCTTCAACAGAAGAGATTGATAGAAATCTATCCCCACAAGGGAGTGGAACATCTCCCTTATGAGGAGAGGCTGAGGGAGCTGGGTCTCTTTAGCTTGGAGAAGAGGAGACTGAGGGGTGACCTCATGAATGTTTATAAATATGTAAAGGGCAAGTGTCATGTGGATGGAGCCAGGCTCTTCTCAGTGACATCCCTTGACAGGACAAGGGGCAATGGGTGCAAGCTGGAACACGGGAGGTTCCACATAAATATGAGGAAAAACTTCTTTACGGTGAGGGTGACCGAACACTGGAACAGGCTGCCCAGAGAGGTTGTGGAGTCTCCTTCTCTGGAGACATTCAAAACCCGCCTGGACGCGTTCCTGTGTGATATGGTCTAGGTAATCCTGCTCTGGCAGGGGGATTGGACTAGATGATCTTTCGAGGTCCCTTCCAATCCCTAACATTCTGTGATTCTGTGATTCTGTGAAATGATAGTAGAAAAGGTGATGGAAATGGATGTTTGGTGTTTGCCAGTAAAGGGCCATTATCATTTCACTATGAATAAAAAGATGGAGTAAATAGAAAAAGTAGCGAAACATTATTGTTCCCAAAGTTTTGAAGTTGTGGATGGCATTTAATGATTCCAGATCCCCACATCAAAACAGTTCATTTTGGATAGCTCAAACAAATCACATTTCTAATTTAATTTATTCAATTCTCATCACCTGACCCTGTAAGCTGGATTTTACTTAAATTCTCTAATAGGTTGGGATTCAAATCCCCGAAAGATACTTTAGTGGTCTTACAGCCCACCTTTATAATCAGTGGTGATCTAATCAATACAGTCAGTGGAGCTGTGAAATAGTTTTAGCACTACCTGGCTCAATTCAATTGGCCAAACGTAAGTGACTAGTGCCATTTGAATTGCGAATGTGCTGCTCCAAAAAGACCTCCCACAGATCTGTACAAATACCTTGGGTACCCTGGGCATCTCAAATGGCAATGGATGTCTTTTTTCATGTGTCTGAATCAAGCCCTAAGTGCTCACTAGGCTGCACTGACAGACATCCCATTTGGATAGCTGTCTGCAGACATCCTAATCTCAAACTGTGAATCCCACTCATGGTTTCTCCTAATTAAAAATTACACTTCTGATGAAGGTGCAGAAAGAAGAGAGTAAAACATAAGTAAAAAAGTAAAATGCTTCCCTAGCCCTAGCATAGTACATGGAATAATATCCCACTTCTGTTTCAGTCTTTACCAAGTATCTTCCTTTCTTTCGCTTTTATTTCTAGGAGCATCTTCATGTAAGACATTAGCTAAGCACTGTGATGTGGTGGACAACCGCTACTGGCAGTATTTGAGCAGTCATACTTGGCACATGGAAGGCCAAGTTAATAACTAAGTATTCACAGCTTTCAGTGAGGAAGTAGATTTTCTATGTATTTTTTAAGTTCGAAAGGGTAAAAAGTAACTGCTCCTTACTTCTAGGCAACAAAGTATTAGAATTTTTCTGCAAGTGAAAATTGCAGAAAATTCATCATACAATGTACAATAAAAGAAAAAAAAAAACCATGAAGACTGCATCTTATCTGTTCCAAATTTGCATAGCATCATTGCATTCAATTCCAGTTTACACTGACTGGTTCATTGTTACTCACCAAAAGAGAGTACTTCAGTGAACAGCCTAAGGTGGACTTTGAAATACTGACAGAAATTCTCATCTTTTGTTTCCAGCCAGAATAAACTGGGATCCATCCGATCCTCAGATCATATCTGAAGGCCTGTATGCAATTGCGGTAGTACTAAGTTTCTCCAGAATAGCCTACATTTTACCAGCTAATGAAAGCTTTGGACCACTGCAGATATCACTGGGCAGAACTGTGAAAGACATCTTCAAGTTCATGGTGATATTTATCATGGTGTTTGTGGCTTTCATGATAGGCATGTTTAATCTCTATTCCTACTATCTGGGGGCAAAACAAAATGAAGCATTCACAACGTAAGTAAAACTGATTAAACTGTAATGATTGTGGGTCACATTTCTGGGAAGCTGTTTGCTTGCATTGTATGTATTAAGTTTACTAATTGTTTTATAAGGTTTACATCTCTTAAAAATTTATTCATCTTGAATTAAGTAGTGATTTTCTCTCTTGTTCTGATGCTTAAAGGATATATTTGAAATCAGAGGATGAGCTCTTAGTCCCAACAATAGTGTGATAAATCAGGAAAGACAGGCTAGGAAGGTGAGATGTGGTTGCCCTTTACATGAGAGAGCAGCAGGAATGCCTGTACCTCTGCCTAGGGATAGATGATGAGCCAGCAAGAGCTTATAGGTCAGGATTAGAGGGCAGACCAACATGGGTGATGTAGTGGATGTCTGCTATGGAATGCCTGATCAGGAAGACGAAGTAGATGAAGCCTTCTTCAGAGAACTGGAAGAAGCCTCACACTTGCAGACCCTGGTCCTCATGGGGATTTTTAACCACTCTGATACCTGCTGGAGTGACAACACAGCAGGGCACAAGCAATCCAGGAGGTTTCTAGAGGGCATTGACAATAACTTCCTGACACAGGTGATCAAGGAGCTGATGTGGAGAGGAACTTTGTGACACCTGACTTACAAACAAGGAAGAACTGGTTGGGTATGTGAAAGTTGGGAACAGCCTTGGCTGACCATGAGATGGTGGAGTTCAGGTTCCTGGGAAGAGAGAACAAGGCAAATAGCAGGACCACAAGCCTGGCCTTCAGGAGAGCAGACTTTGGGCTGTTCAGGGAAGAAGCTCATGGGATAAGGCCCTGAAGAGAAGGGCAGTCTGGGGAAGATGACTGATTTTCAAGAATTGCCTTTTCAGCACTCAAGATTGGTCCATCTCAATGGGCAGGAAATCAAGCAAATGTGTCAGGAGGCCAGTATGGATGAACAAGAGTGACTGATAGGCCAGCTGTTTGTGATGCCACTCAGAAGGACCTTGACAAGCTGGAGAAATGGGGCAACAGGGACCTCATGAAGTTCAACATGGGGAAATGCCATGTCCTGCCCCTAGTGGGGAATAACCTCAGGCACCAGGACAGGCTGGGGCTGACTGGCTTGAAAGTAGCTTGGCAGCAAAGGATCTGGGGGTCCTGTTGGACACCACCAAGTTGACCATGAGCCAGCAATGTGCTCTTGTGGCAAAGCAGACCAACAGCCTCCTGGGCTGCATTAGGCTGGGAGGCTTATGAAAAATCAGAAGTACCTCAGACCCCTTACACAGCACTGTACATACATCAGATGACCTGGCAGTGCAATCTGTAATAGCACTCGGTGCACAGGGCTTGTTCCCGGGGTTGTTCAGGGATTTCGGGACATAGGCTGGGTCAGACCCTGGGCCTGCAGGACAGCATCCTGCCTGCGAGGACCCTTGGCACCGGCACTTTAGAGCGCAGAGTCACGGCTCCCTGCAGCACATGAGAGCAAGGCTGGTTCCTCCATCAAGTGCCGCTGTCATCTGTAATTGATGTAGGCTAATCACTACAGTGTGATACACATTATAAAATACTTACTTAATTTAGACAACTCTGTATATCCTTACTAGGTAAAAAAATATCTAATTCCTGTTTTAAGCTCTGTCTCTCCATTGTTTCCAATGGCAATAACCTTTTCTACCTTGAGAGGAGAAAATATATTCCTTTTTTATTGTTTTTTTTTGACTATTTCTTTGACTGTTCTTTTTTTCTTCTTCCACTGTAAGAATTTGTTCTGTCTGTCAGGAGTTATTTGGTATACATTTGTCATGCCTTTCATTTCTAGCTGTGATTTGAAGATAAATCACTTGAGTGGAAACTCGTTATTTTCATGCTTTGCAGCCCACTTAATTTCTAGCTGTCATGATATTCAAGCTATAGCTGTTAGGAGGTATACTCAGCCAGGAAGCAAATTTGGCCAACAGGGGAAAATCTGTTACTACTTTTTTTTAATTATTAGTTTACACGATAGATAAAGTACCTAAAACTACAACTCAGATGGAATACTGGTAAAATATTATAAGCGGAGAAGGAAATTCAAAACTAAAAATTACAAGTTTCTTTTAACTTTTTTTCCTTAACAATAATGCAATAACATCCAAAATGTGCTTTGCAATGCAACTGCATTTTGATCATGGGGAACTGAGACTTGTTCATCAAAGCAAGAGAAAAATGTCTTCAGGCAGGTGGAGACAGAAAAAGATACCTCAGAGGTTTGGACTGTGTGCATATATGTATACATATAAAAATATATATATAAACTGATTAAGAGGAAATACATGTATTTAAGGGAACTAACTTGAAAAAAAATCAGTCTCCCCACACCATGGATCATTACCTTTATTCAGGATTTGTGAGAATAGTGAAAACTCAACTGGAGGATTATGATCTGTGAGACATCAACAAAAATGCTGATTTGCAGTCAGACATCCCGTCTTCTTCACAGTTTCAGAACGTTAATCATATTAATGGTAAAGTAATTCATGCTAAGTAAACTAATAAAGTATTTACAGGTTAGTTGTTGTTGTTATTCACATTCACGTTACCAGCAAGCATGTGGCATGTAGTTTAAAATAGTTAGCAAGTGAATCATTGTAATATTCTTTGGAGAATGTATGTGTAATTCCTAAACCGAATCAGACAGTTTTATTGTCAGTCCTAAATATTAGGAATCTTATATTATGAAACAGCCTGTACCTATGAAATTAAACAGTCTACTTGTTCTGCGTATCACTGTGGTAGAATTCTACATTATGATAATGGAAAAATTAGTACTTTGTATAAAAATGTTAACCGGCAATTTATACAATAAGAATATACAACTTCTGTTCAGTAACATGTGCATGTGTTCAATTTCTCCTTTTAGTGTTGAAGAAAGTTTCAAGACATTGTTCTGGGCTATATTTGGACTCTCAGAAGTTAAATCAGTTGTCATCAACTATAAACACAAGTTTATTGAAAATATTGGTTATGTCCTTTATGGAGTCTATAATGTTACCATGGTCATTGTCTTACTGAACATGCTTATTGCAATGATCAACAGTTCATTCCAGGAAATTGAGGTAAAAATTCTGTTTATGATGAAATATCACCACATTTACTGTTACAGCTAATTGTCTAAATCTCCTGAAAAATCTTTCCTGTTGACATCTTTTTTAAGAAAAATAGCACATAAGCTTTTGGAATATATTAGGAGAAAATATTGATTCCATTGTACATTTTTATTATAAAGTACCTGGAAATTACACAGGTGCATGTACTTGCAATAGTAAGAACTAGACTGGACTAAGAAACTGCTGCTGAACTGTGTGATGTTCCTGAAGAGGATGGGCTACTGTGTGACTTTGTGAATCCTTCATTTGCCTCATTTGTAGTTATTATTTGAGTAGTGTCCTTCTCGCTGCAAGGATGTTCTCGTTCCTATACCTCGACCTTGCAAGCAAGTCTATAACATGCTTTTTTCTTCTTTTATTTAAACAACTGTTGCTCTAGTCCTCTACAGTGAGCAAAACTTGACAAAGTAATCAGCAGGGCTACTGAAAATCAGCATGAACTTTTGCATACAATGGAAAACAAAGGGCTAAATCGTTATCATTGTTTAGAAAAAAAGGAAGCAGATCTCCAGGAGCTTGGCCATCCCAGCCTTTCCCAGGTGATGCCCTTGCCACAGAGCAGCAGACTCAGGTTGACACCACTCTGGTACCAGGTTCTGCGCTCTGGTTTGGGGCTGTAGCGTTGTCCAGCTTGAGCAAGAACAACACACGTTCTCTAAGGAGGTTCAGATTCTTCTGACTCAGGAGGCCACAGAACAAACTATCAGGTTCAGAGCAATAAAAAACAGGCTATTATTAAAAAAATATGGAGACTGGATACAAAAGGCTTCTGAAAACAGCGACACCAATATTGAGTCATGTCCTTGAACATGTCAGTGCTTTCTGCAGAAAACCCTCTTGAACTTTACAGGGAGGAATAAAGTGAGTGTTTTGGCTCTCGTAAATGTTAAACATAAACCATGGTGATGATAGCGTACCTGATTTAATCATGTATTCCATCAAGTGGAAGGAATTAGGTAAGAATCACCTGATCTTTTTGAACTTCATGTTAAAAGTAATAGTGTAAAATTTTCATTTAAAATTCTGATACTATTTCTTCTTCACAAAAAAAGGTAATAGACTAAATGCTACAGAAGAGACCAATAAGATAAGAAATCAGAGCTGATAATCTCATTAAGAGATTTACATTTTTGTTATGTTAACATAGGATTTTTCCATTTCATTTACTGAGCATGACAGTGTTCCAGGCAAGCCCAAACAGATGAATTTGAGTGTTGCCATGAAGCTTTAAACTGGGCATTGTATTGTGTGCTTTTAAGTCAGAGCTTTCGTTCTTATCCATATGTTTACAAAGAGCACCAAACAAAGGTCTGTCTTTGTGATCCTGTATTGCAGACTATTGTCACTCACTCTGGAGTAACCAATGTTTAAATCAAATCCACTTTGTTCTTCTCTAATTGCATTAAATGGATTAATAAGAACAGTTGCATTCATTGAAATTTGGTTTTCACAGATTCTAAATAAGTTCTTGATCTGTTTGAGATTAATTTCAGCCAATTACATTCAAAACATGAATAAAGTTTAACTAGAGCATCTTCAATAGTCAAGGTGGTATTAACAGTATATTAATAGCTGTGTTTCTGTTTTACAGGATGATGCTGATGTAGAATGGAAATTTGCAAGGGCTAAACTCTGGTTTTCTTACTTTGAAGAAGGGAGAACTCTTCCAGTACCCTTCAACTTAGTGCCAAGCCCAAAATCTTTGCTGTATCTCCTACTCAGAATCAAAAAATGGATTTCTAAATTATTTCTGTGCCAAAAGAAAAGCTTTCAGGAAGATGCAGAGATGAACAAGGTAATTGTATAGTGTGTATACTGACTGCTAATTTTAAAAGAGAATACCAGTTTTAACTTAATTTTTGTTGTTGACTATTTTTTCTGATTAATTTTCCAACATACTTGGTCCATACTGAAGTCAGTCACTATGTACAGGCTGAAATTCGTACTTTGTTTTTTCGTATAAATATTTGCCTACGTCTATAATCTGTTAAGTCCAAAAATACCACTGTAAATTTACAGTTCTTCCTGCTTCTTGTCACAGAATCAGGGAATAATTCAGGCCGGGAGGGGCTTCAGGAGGTTTCTGGTCCAACCTCCTGTTCACAGCAGGGTCAACTCTGAGGTCAGGCCAGGTTGCTCAGAGCTTCATCCAGTCAGGTCTTGAAAACCTCCAAGGATGAAGACTGCATAGCCTCTCTGGGCAACATGTGCCACCACCTGACTGTCCCTCATGGGGAAAAAGTTTCTTCTTCTACCTCTCATTTGAATTTGTCCATTGTCTGTCATCCTCCTGTCCTGCAGCACTGTGAAGAGCTCAGCTCCATTCTCTTCAATGACCTCCCTGTACACGCTGGGGGCTCTTACTAGGTGTGTGCCTGAAGCCATCTCTGCTTCAGGCTGAAAAAGTGCACATTCCCCAGTGCCTCTTCACAGGGCAAGTGCTCCAGCCCCAAATATCTTGATGACCCTCTGCTGAACTTGCAGATTTTTAACACTGTCCCCCTAGTCCCCTAGGTCCATTCCTGCAGAGCGACTCCCCAACCAACCAGTCCCCAGCTTGTGTTGTTCAAAGAATTATTCCTTCCCATTTGTCCTTACTGAAATTCACAGGGTTCCTGTCAGCTCCATCCTCCTGGATGGCATCCCTGTCCTTAAGCCTATCATCTGCCCCTCCTCCCCCTCTCAAATTTGGCTTTGTCTGCAGACTTGACACGAGTGTGCTCCAACGCCTCTGACACTTGGTCATTGATAAAGATGTTTAAAAGGGGAAGTCCTAGGACAAGACAAGTTTTACTGTTCATAAACCGACACTTACTGTTCCCAGTCACCATCTGCTTTTCCATGGGCCCAGGGATGTGCTCCAAGAGGAATCAATCCATTATTTTGCCAGTTACCAAAGTGAGCTTGAGTGACCTGTGGTTGCCCAGATAATAATTTTTGGCCTTTTTTTGAAGATGGGTTTGACACTTCTCTTTCTCCAGCCTTTGGCGACCTCTCCTAGTCTCCATGATTTTTCAGAGATGATAGCATGTTTGCAAGGACTTCATCTGCTCTCTCAACACCCGTGGATGCAGTGGACTTGGCTGGGTCAAGTTCTCTCAAGTAAGCCCTGACTTGACCTTCTCCATGGCTGGTTGTTCTCCTTCTCCTCGAATCCATTCACTAAGCACAGAGGCCTGAGAGACTGTTGGTGAAGCCTGAGACAAAGAAGGCATCAAGACCCTCAGCTTTACTTGGGTCCGCTGCCACTAAATCCCCTGCCCTACTGAGCAACAGGCCCACATTTTCCTTGTTCAGCTTTACACTGCTGTTGTGTTACTGCCCTTGCAAATGTCAGCTTAAGGTGAGCTTTGGCTTTCTTCCCACCACGCTCACATGCTTGGGCAGAGTTTCTAAATTCCCCTTTTGTAGCCTGTCTCTGCTTCCACCGAGAATGCATCCTGCTTGTATTGTAAAGCATTCTATTATCTGTTTTATTTACATGACAAGTAGAATAAAAAGCACTTGAGTTGATTCTGTGCTGTATCTCAAGGGCTTATTTAAAGAGTTTATAGTCAGCTTGTTTTTCGTGCAGTGTCTTGGTATAAATCAAATTAATTGCTTTAGGAGAACATGGGGCATAGCACATGATGTTAGGTGGTACTGGAAGCGTAAAGACTATCACTATTGTAACACGTCAAGGAAGAAGAGCTTTGCAAGACGACTGATCAGACATAGTGCATGGAAAGGTGAACATATGGTAACATTCACACAAAAAAAAGAAATTACAGGTTTGTCATGGTGGCAGAAACAAATGTGTCACTTATGGAAATTTTAATGTGCCAGGATCTTTGTTAAAACAGGCAGTATTCTGAGCAGAGGCCTGCTCAAGGTTAGGAGTTCTCGAATCTGTAGTCAAGAGTCATTAGTCATTAGACTGGGGGCCAATGAAGAATTTACCTGCATCTGTCAGCTCTCTGTCACCAATGGGACAAGCACTTTTTCCATCACAGTTATCAGTTGAAGAATAAAAGAGAAAAGAAACTGGTTGCAATCCTAGAAGGAAAAAATGGAGCTACAGGGAAAAATACTGTGCCTCTGACAGGCCTCTGCCTCTAGTTAAAGTTCAGAATAGTTTATAACAACAAACAGAGATATTACAAACGCTGTCACCAAAGTCAAGATTGCTATTAACTTCAGATCTCTTGTCTGCGCTACTGGTAATTTTTCTAGCATCTCACAGATCTCACTTCATTTTTTTGGGGAAATCTAATCCTAATGTATTTAAGACTCAACAGAGGTGATACTGCATTTGCTCAAGATTTTAATGACTTGGACATTTGCAAAACTTTTCATCAAGCTGCTTGATGAAAATCGATTTCACAAGTTCTGTGAGTGATAAAGTCATCACTGAAAAATCATGACTTTAAGGAGATGCATATAAACTTCAAACTGAGTGATGGTGAGAAACAACATATCAAAGGATTTTTTTTTCTAATTCACTTAATTTGTGACTTTGAAAAGCACATAAGTTAAAAGCTTATTTTTAATGACTTTTTAAAATGAAATTTATGTTCTCATAAAACAGGTACTCTTAAAAATCCCATTATTACACCCTAAGGAAAGAAGCTGGATTTTTATCATTCCTTTCCAAAATTATATTCAAACCTAGCAATTCAGATGGCTAGAAAGCTGCAAAGTGTAATAATTACCAATACTAGATAAAACAGTAACGATTGTGTCAGCTTTTACAGCAGTCCCTCTGAAAGAGAGCTGTAAGGATGCAACCATCGTTAATCAGACTTTTTCCTAACCCTGAATTAATTTTTAGTCTTCAAATATTAATGCTTGCCACTCACTGCAGATTGTAGTATAACTAATGCTAAATGAAATATGCTTACTCCCCAGCCAAAGAAACTATAAAACTACAAATCAATTTTTAAAAAAAAAGCTTTTACATTGAAAAACATAAAGCAACTGAGTCATGTCTATTCATTCCTCAGCTTTTCCAGCAGGGTGACTGATATTGCCAGATAATTACATTTTTACTTACCTTTTGGACCGCCGCGTACTGTGGAGCTGACTTTATCTGAATCTATCAGATGCTGCCATCCTTCACACTTCTAAAAAGTAACTAAAATGTTTTTGTGTAACATTTTGACTCACTGTTGATGATTTGTTATTGTTGAGGCTGTTTTATGGCATCTTCTCAATGGCATTCTCAGGCTTTTTGCGTTTTGACTTTGGACTCATCCTGTGCTGAGCAGGTTGGTGCTGCTGTGACTGCTCAGCAAGGAGAGACTTGTGCAGGGAGCTACTATAAACACAATAAGCTGTGCAAAGATAAGAAAAGATTTGACAAGACCAGACCCAAGACGTGGTGGCCATGTCTGCGCTAGTAAATTAAATGTGAGAGGGAGGTTATCTGGGCACTGAGGCCAATTCAGGAATGGATTGCCCCAGTTCAAGTTGTTTTCCTCTCAAAGCAGGTTTGCTGAAAGCAAAATGGTCCCCAGACCATTCCAGTTGCCAGCCAGTGCCTAGGGAGAGAGCCATTTGCTCTGGTGCAAGTCCTGCTTGGGAGGACACTAAAAGTTTACTGATAGAAGACATTGCATTGCAGTACCCAGAAATGTTAATACACGCTTGAATTTAATGATTCAGCCCCAGCCTGTGGGTCTTTCTCCTGCAGAGCCTGCATCTTCTCAGTGAAAAAGCGGCAGCAGCACCAGGGTGAGTGTAAAGACAGGAATTAAGATGGGAAGGGGGAAAGTCTGTCCCTAGAGCCAGCTCTGTCCTGATTACCGTTGGCAGAAAACAAAGCCAGATGCTGTCAATGCTGAATTGCGAGTGATTTACATAGCTGTGTTCAAAGTGTAGCATGCCAGACACTAATTTCTTGACACATATCTACATATAATAATACAGGCTGTGAAGATGTTTTCTTTCAGGCTGTTGATTAAAACTCACAGATTTCTTCTGTTTCAGGCTAGAATTGTTGTTTCTAACATCAAGCAAACAAGAAACTCAAACCAAAAAAGGGGAGAAATAAATGAAGAAAAAGGAAACTTTAAGGAAACCTACTTTGAGTTTTTCTAAATTGAAAAACAGGCTTGTGAATGAGAAAGTTTATGGTTTAAGAGTCACAGAACTTGTTCATCTTCCTGAGCTTAAAACCGACAGCGGCAGATGATGTATTTAAGCCTTTTTCTTAAAACATGGCCCTTCAGAACAGAAATAAGGAACAACTAATTATTGAAATATCTTTAAACCCTCAATCAAACAATAAAACAATGTTCACTTTTACTTTCCTAGTATAAAACAGTGTTTCTGAAATTTTCACAAGTTACCTCAGGTTATGGGAGCACAAACTGAGTCATTTTCTGGGAACCCTCCCTTCTGGTCCAAGCACATACAATTTACTGGCATTCCAAGTCCCCAGCTGCTTCTGAAAACTGGGATTTAAGACGTTAACAAAGTGCTACACAAAACAGCTGCAGTAATTACCTTACTATTCTGACTAAATTGAATTTTAAGTAATATTAGAGAATGATGAAATGAGAAGCAGGTTTAAAGAAGAAGGTGTTTTCTAAGAGCAATGGTCCATTAATGCTGCATTTCTTCTTTCACTCAACACTCCTGGAGGGGAGTTATTTTTGTTGGGGTTTATATCATTGTTTTATTTAAATTATATTTTTTCCCCTCCAGTTACTCATGTGCAGATGTTCAATAGTTACTAACTTAAAAATATGAATTCTAATTCAGTCATTAATGGGACAGGCTGGGTTTACTCTAGTAGTAATTTTTGGGAGAGGAAAAAGCCATAGGCGTGAAGCTTAAAGGGAGTTTAAAAATTTTGTGTAAAAGTGAAGTTACAATGAAATCTTGGCAATCGCTGCCACCAAGTGGTCATTCAGCAACGTACAATAGATGTTCTGTCCTGTTGCTGTTACACATAAGCAGATTTAATGAAGTTATACGCTTCTGATGTACCTGCCGACTTTCAAGGTGCAGCCCATAGCTAATTAAAAGTACATTGTTCTGTCCAAAAAATGCAGAACACTGAAGGGTCCAAGTTAAGATGAAGATGTTACAGTGTGTTTGATTTTACAAGTTTGCAGTGTCTCAACTTATTTCACTGATATTACTGATTTTGCTATTTCAAGTGAAAATCAAGTTTTAGTTAAGCATTGGATTAACTTTTGAAGTGAATCAATGTAACATAAATTTGAAACTGGTAACTGGCATGACAGATTATATTTAAAATACATAATAAAATACATCATAATATTGTAAAAATACATAATAAAATGAAATGCATTTGTAGATTATATGTAAACTGATAAGTAACAGGATCATGAATGGCATCACAGCTGCAAAAACATCAGAGATCCAGAAGGGCTGAGACACCAGCTGATGCCCTAGAGCAGCTTTGGCCAGGGTGACTTTCCTCTGCCACTGAAAAGGAAGCATGCTCGTCCTCTTATACTACTACACTATTTCCAAAAATTGTGCATTAGGAAACCAGGAGCTGAAAAGCAGGAAAATTTTTTTTGTCTTGAGGCGCAACAGGGTATTATTAGTTCTAAAATCCTGAAAGACATAGTGATCACTAGCCACTATTTTTTATTATAAATCGTATACATAGTTTAAGTTAAAACATTTAGATAAACTTACGTTTTCTAATATATATTCAAAACATTTAAGGTAGCTTTATTCAAGGAAGAAAAAGCAAGAATAACTTTCCCTTTTTATACATCTTTAATTCAATTTCCATCCAAATTCAGGTTAATATGTTAAAGAGAAATAGTAATTATTTATATTTCTATGTATAGCTATATAGCTTCTATCATTTTTGTTTACTCAAATAAACGTAGTCTGAATAGATACATAATGTTTTTAAAAGTATATGTATATAGATCACAGAATCACAGAATCAACCAGGTTGGAAGAGACCTCAGGGATCATTGAGTCCAACCGCTGCCCCTACACCACCCTAGATGTTGTGAATCTTTTTAAAGAAGAAAAAGAAATTCCAAATTCAGCGTAAACTTGCAAATTAATATATTTTACGAATAAGTGTATTCTTTTCTTCAGGAAAAATGATCAAAGTCAAATCTAATCCAATGAAAGATGTCCCTGCCCATGGCAGGGGTTTTGGACTACATGATCTTTAAAGGTCCCTTCCAATACAAACCATTTTATGATTCTATGAAATGCTAAACAAAATCTAAAAATATTTAAATTATTCTCTGTTTACAGAGCCATGAGGACTTATTTGCTTTACTGTTAAAGTGAATATAAAGTTATTTGGAATTCTAGAAAACTAGAAAGCTTTTAAGGTGCAAGCTCTGCAGCAACTGGGATAATAGGGAATTTTAATTGATGTCTTCATTGCTGGTCAAACAACTGAATCTGATGCGTCATTCAGCCTTTTTATACCTATACAATTTCCAAGATTTTATTTTAGCTGTTGTGTTAGTACATGTATGTTAGAACAAAGCCCCAGTAAAGCTCTCTGCTGAGATGTTTTTATCATTTTCTAATTGACATCTGGTGAATATTTATCACATATTCCATATTTTTTCTTCCATTTATTATCAAAAGTTCAACCATGAGAAGTTCCTGTTATACCTCAAGAGGCTGTAATGATTTCAGTTGCAGGAAAAATGGCTGCACGAAGGCTTGAGTCTTCATTAACATCAGGCATTGTGTTGTGAGCTCTCTTGATGTGTGACATGCCTGTACAGCTGCATAAGCATCTAACCCTCCCCTGCCTCCCTCCCCATCAAACTATATCTCAGCGTATCCCACATATTACTTATCAGGCTTCAAAGTGCCCCAGTTTGCTTATCTGTAGGTGCTCGATGCATTAAGACAGAGATAACCAACATGGAGAACCTCACTGGAAGTACAACACGATCCCACAGGATCTGAGATACTGCAATGGTAGCCCCGTGTTTTAAAACAGTAAAAATTTTATTGGACCATGTATAATTGCAGAGAACTGACTTTTTAGTGACAGTCCCACTTATTCCTCATCCAGATCAATCATGATTTATATTTCACATTTTTTTTTGTTTCTTGCAGTACTACTCATTGAACTGGCCCCATTATCAGTCTAAAGTAATATCATTCATGTCATTTTGACAGTCACTATTCCCTCTTACTGCAGCCTAGTCATTCAGCTTGAGCCTCAGTTCACCATTTTGTGATGCTTTAGTCCTTCTCAAAGATGTAAATCAGTAATGAAGCCCGCAAATTGCATGCTTGCTGTTTCATCGGGGAGCGATGTCCTTTTCTTTCAGCTCGTGTAGTAAAGAAGATGCTACTCAAAAATGTCAGCTGATAATTTTGTGGTCCCTGGCATGAACTGCATAACGGATTACATTCAGCCATTAGTGCAAGTGAGGGGAGAAGCAAACTCCTCGTGTATTTTGTGGTAGTGGAGGTCACATGAGTTATGGGCAAGTGCTATGAAAGGAAGGAAAGGAGTAATGCTGCCACCTCTCCTTCTTCCTTGGCTTCTCCCACACCCTGCCCTGACTCTCCCTCGTACATTGCCTACAAAGCTGTGCTGCACCAGTGCTGCCTTCCTCCTTACATGGATCCCCCTCCTGTGCACCTGAGGCATGAGGGAAGGCCCCCAGAGACGTGGCTGCTCTGCTCTGGTCCCTTGAGTGTGTTCGGAGCACGTGAGAGGCAGAGAAACAGGAGAAAACCTCCCCGTTCTCACTTTCCTGCATCACAGTCTGAAAGGGTTTGTTTCAACTCTTGTGGTGAAATTCTGCACAGGTATGAGGACTTTACCATGGTAAGTAATTTAATACTCTCCAAATTGAGCTTAATTGAGTTAATGTTCTGTCATACGATACGTGCATGAGGTAATTTAACCATATTCTTCTATTTATTTTGTACTATAAATTATGTTTCCATTTTAGCTTGGTCAAAGGAAGCAATCAAGTATAAGAAGCTCAGATGAAATCCACTTAAACAGTTTAAACAATCCTCCAAGGCAATACCAGGTAAAAAACAGTTTATTTTTAAACAAAACCCAGAAGTAGTAGAACTGGCAGATCAGACTGACAGCATGAGGCCAGTTTTGAATTTATGTTAAACAGCATGAATCAAGATGAAATCCACAGAGCTTGTATATATCAGAAATAAATGCAATGATTTAGGTATTTGCAGTGCAAGCTGAGGGTGTTTTTGCCTCCTCTTTGTTTCTCAAATGCTGCCCTTCTAGTGCAGTATTTTAAAGCACTTGAAAAATGGTTTTAATTTTAGAGGCAGGCTGAGTCCTGAACTGCACAGTGCGAAATAACAAAATCAAAAAGAAATGCAAAATCTTCCCATTCCATCTGCTGCAGCAGTTTAGCTTATTGTGCCACACCTCTATATTCTAATACCTCAAGCACTGCAAATATCTTTCAGCCTTTATGCTATTGAGACAGTGCTTATTCTTTGCCTCCTAAACAGCTGCAATGAGCCTTTGTGCAATTAAGCATAAAGAGCCTCAGCATAGTCCAGCTGTTCTGGTCCCAAGGCTGCTCCTTTCCTTCCTGTAATATTACAAAGCAGGTGGAAAGGAACAGGCAAGAGTTGCTTGGGCAGTAGAACAAGATTGTCTGAATACAAGAAGGTATTGAAAACAATGTCGAATTAAGTATACCTTTTTTAATTATAAGACAGAAAAAAGTTTTTCCCTTGGGGCAGGCCAGCTCTGCTCCACTTTAACATTATGCAGTGTCTGTACAAGTCTGTTCCAAAAACTCTCTTTTTCACAGCTGATTTCATTATGATGCAGTGATAGATATTAAGATTACAATTTTATCCCATAAACATAAGGATGTGTGGCTTTGTATTTGAAGCATTCTTGTATTAGTAGAATAAAAAGTACAGCTGCTTACCTTGCAGTCATGACCACAGTGATGGTCTGGAGCCACTAATCTGGGATGATTCACCTCACAACCACCTCTGGTCAGGTCTATTGCCATGGAGACAAAAGCAGCCACATAAATCTATGCATATTTTCTATCTGGTAGTGAAAAACAAAAAGTATTGTGTTGTCATAGGTTACACCATATGAAAATATTAAAGCCAAAGATAGATCCTCAGAGGTAGTTAGATACCTTGTTCTTATTCATGTAGTTTGAACTAATGGAAGAATCAGGGACGGAAATAATTTTTCATGGAAAAATGAAATTTGCATTTAAATTTGCTGGCCTGGGTTCACCTTATTTTTAGCGGAGAGGGTAGTCAGTCTAATGGTGTGATTTATTTGATCAGTTTTAGCAGTCTGAGATGAACTGTCCTCTCAGGTTTGCTTTTTGTCTCCACAGAGGGAGTTAAAGATGACTACCACACTTATGTGTATTTACATTAGAAGCTATCTATATTTGGTTAGATGAGTCCCAGAGAGGTGCTTAAATGAATGTGGGTCCCATTTTCGCTAAGCCTTACACTGAGAAAAGATAACTTATCAGATAAAACATAAAAATAGATTAAAATAAACCGATTGCAAAAAGGTTTAGCAATTAGCACTGCTAAGCAGGGTCATTATCATCTTCTGATGGCAATAAAGGCTAGATGGTTTCACCTACATCGAGATCAAAGCTGCATCTCTATTAATCATTCTCATAGACTCCAGTAGTAGATTAAGCTTCATGAATGATAACATTCATAAGATGTGTCTAGTTTTCTAACTTTCATGTACATATATGTGCAGAATCATAAAGTCTAAATATCTACTGCAGATGCAGGCAGATTTTTACATTATATTCCTTTAACCTGGCAAGTTCTACACTGAAATGTCTGAATTCAACAGAAGATAACAGAGCTCATATGTTGGAGTGTCATAGCAATACTAGAAAGTCCAACTAAGAAAACTCTTCTTTTTTTCTTTCTTTCTTCTCTGCAGAAAATAATGAAGCGTCTCATTAAAAGATACGTACTGAAAGCTCAGATAGATAAGGAAAGTGATGAAGTCAATGAAGGTATGTTGATGAATTGTATGTTTATCTCTAATCAGAGAATCAAAACAAATTAAAGTGGTTACATAGGCCACTTGAAAAATGTTTCTAAAATACTTAATCCACTTGACACGATTATAGGTGCAAGATGTAAAATTAACAGGAAATTGCAGTTAAGGAAGAGATCATAGAATTATAGATGTGGCTTTCTGTCTCTGCTCTCCCATCAGAAGCTATCACTGATTTGACACCTTCCTGTGAAGAGCTTTGCTGCTTCTAGTAATGCCTGTGCATTTTCCATAGGGAGGCTGCATTTAATGCAGTGGCTGGTTTGGGACTCTCTGGTAGGCATTCTCCCTTGTGTAGGAGATGCATACATGGTGATACACATGCTTCAGCTTTTTTTTATGATGTGGCTTAAATACCTGGAAAACAGATGGTGAATGCGCTTCACAGAAACATTGTCTTCTGTTTGCACCCCTCTGATGCTTGAAAGACACATAGTGCAGCAGGAAAAGGAGAGGACCCCTCTCCTATGGACAGTGAGAGGCCTTGTTGCTGGCCAGGAGGACTCAGGCACCCTCGATCTGCATGATCTGTCTTCCATCTAACAGGTCATTTGGATTTTGTGAACAGATGTGATCTCTCACACTTTTGCCTTCAGATTTGCTTTTTTCCTGATGGCATCTTTCTATTCCTATCCATAAGCCACCATTCACCAACTAGCCACAGAACATCCACTTATTCTGCTTCAACAAAGAAATCCAGAGAAATCTCATGATAACTGTGAGATATTTGAGTATGCTGTTTTTTTCCTTTGTTTTTTAATAGTGTGATCTTCTAATGTCTCTTACAGGTGAACTGAAGGAAATTAAACAGGACATCTCAAGTCTCCGGTATGAACTTCTTGAGGAAAAATCTCAGAATTCTGAAGATCTGGCAGAACTTATAAGGAAACTTGGGGAAAAACTGTCAATTGACTCTAAGGAAGAAGAAAGCAAGAGATAACCTAAACATTTAAGAAATGCAACAGAACGTTAACAATTCACTTAAAGCCATATTTGTGTTTTTCTCAAGTCTAGCTCATATTTCTACAACAAATTCAGAAATTAAATCATTGCAATTGTGTATTGAAAAAACACAGTGGCAAATCCTCTATGACTATGGTAGAGAGGAAATGCCGCTTGAGTAAAGATATTTATTTACTCTTTACCTGCTGAAGAAGACTTAATTTTAGATTGTTTTAATATTCAATTTACCTCTTTTAGAATTCCAGTGGAATCTTGATAAGCCCAGTCATGAAAGATTAAAAGCAGAAATCTAAACTTTTCCTACATTAACTGATTATTTTTGCAAATTTCCTTTTGTAGACATTCTTAACATGTATTTTAGTGACGCAAAAGAGGAAAATTCCAGACTTTTGCATATTTATATCAAAAACTACTTAATTTTTCAAGCATTCCCAACTAGCAAAAAAAAAAAAAAGAAAAGCTAACTGCCTTTATTAAAAATGTGGAGGTTATTGGAGTACTTTATTTGAATGTTTCCTTGAAGAGGTAGATGATAGCAGAATACTCAGAGCACTGTGTTACACTCTTCCCTACTTATCCCTGTCACCACTGAACTATCCTGAAAGATACCTAGATTCCAATGGGAGTTAGTGCATTAAGAAAGAAATATTTTTTACCAAGTTTATTGAAAAGCTATTGCTAAGGCCTGAAGAAAACTTTTATCCAAAATAATTAATCCTTGAAGTTCTAATCTATTCCAGAATTCCCAGGTTCTCCAGCTTTTATGTCTTGAACGAAAACCCACAAACTGCAGGGTAGGGATTTGAAGGTAAAGCTGGTTACATGTTTATTTAAGGTGGAAGATACTAAAATGCTAGGTGCAAACCCTCTCAATTCTGGGAATGTCATGCATTGGGGACCATGTTTCCCCACAGTTAAACTTGTTTAAATTGCTGAATTTTGTTCAGACTTACCCTTAGCAAACAAAAACGTGTTGTTCAAAAAGCTCATGAAATCTCATCTGTGGATTTGCATGCCTTGTCCTTTTTTCCATGGGAGAAAGCTCAGCTCCTGTGCTATATTCCCTAAGACTCCTCCAGTGAAGAGTCTTCACTCCACGTTATCAGCAGCAACCTCCGACACTTGCACTCTGCTCTCTGCAATATGTCTCCTGTGTCTCCTCCTGTTTAGCTGCATGAGAGGTAGCCCATGACATGTCTGGCTGATACTTGTGTGACTAGCCAGCTAATACGTACATGCAGGACAGTCAGCTGGTTTCTCTCTCCGGATAGATACAGATGAAATTCCATCTAATTTTTCCCTCAGTTAATACAGTAATTTGGGTTTCTCTCTTCTGACAATCACCAGTTCTGGGACTGTTAGAAGCATATATTACATTGGGGATGTCTGCTCCTCTTTAAGCTTGGTTGAAATTAGTGAAAGGGCTGTGAAAACCTGTAACAGGAACATCAAGATGTATAACGCACCCGTAAAAGCCTTGTATGTTTAGGAAATGAGGCTGAAAATGATTTGTCAGTAATTGCTTTTAAACTAGCTTTTTGAAACTTATTTGTTGTGGAATGTATCAGAATGTTTCTGTCTCTCCCTTTTAGGCTGGAGGTCATTTTTTACTGGGTTTAGATTAGTTTCTAGCTGAATTTACTCATAGTCCTTTTTTAAAAAACTGTTGGTGAAATCACTGTGTATTTTCAGGGACAAAAGAGGGTATTAGAGCAGGTTTTGAAAGCATGTGAAGACAGGTGGAGAGCAATGAAAGCTGCTGTGGAGGTAGGCCTGCCCAAGGGTGTTTGTCATGTTTTGGGGGAACCACTCAGCCTTCTGCTTGGTCTGTTTTAGTTTAGCCACAAATGGAGTGTGTGGGACAATCCGTGTCATGTGGGCCTCAGGCATAATGAACTCAGGGTTT
Organism: Nyctibius grandis; assembly: GCF_013368605.1. Lineage (NCBI taxonomy): Eukaryota > Metazoa > Chordata > Aves > Nyctibiiformes > Nyctibiidae > Nyctibius > Nyctibius grandis. The sequence continues at coordinate 112,354,486 of NC_090659.1, forward strand.
AGAACTTTTAAGGCTTCTTCCTCTGAGGGAGGAGAAGGAAAGTGAGATTTTCAAAGGTAGTAGAGCAGTCTGTATTAAAAATCAGTGTGCTGGCCTGAAAAACGATGAGCTACAGAATAGCCAGTTTCATAACTTGCCTTTGATCATGAAAAAGCATTACCTCATTACCTGCAGTATTTCCTGCAGTAGTCAACAGCAGGTACTGCAGACCCTGAGATGACCTACTGGCTGGTCTTTGGCAGAAACGCTGTGGTTTCTGTGCCAGTCGTGTGGAAAACGAAGGTAGTTGGGGTGATCTTGGGCTAGATGGCAGCATGAAGCTAACTTCACTGCCTGGATGGTTCCTGCCCATCTCCCTGCCCACTGATTTTGAGTTCCTGCTTAAGTATTTTGGGCCTGGTTTTCTGAAGCAGTGAGCACTTACTACAGTGCCATTGAATGACCGTGTTAGAGGCCAGACTGCTCAAAGCAGATCTTCCACCTTTGACAAGCTCTTCAGAAAATCTGTTGGTCAGAATGTGAGGTAACAAGAACAGGCAAAGTTCTCTTTCAGTAATCAAGTCTTTATTTTTGATCATTGTAATGTACAATTTGGTTCTGCGGTCTAGTGCTAGATGATGGTGAAACATTCAATCTCCATAAACCTAATGTAAGGAAATACGTAAACACTGTTTAAGATCCAGGCACTTTTAAAGTGAAGATTTTTATTACAGAGGTAAAATGGACACTGTGAATTTGTTTAAGCCCAAATTTTGACTTACCTTAAAACTATAAGATCGTAATGTATATATTGTATTTCATGAAGAAAATACATATGGATTTTTTTAATTCAATTAAGATATTTTATATGTAGTTATTACTCATGGAACAATTTGTTAAATATATTTGAAGAGGTCTATTGCCAAATGTAGTGTGACAAGCAATGTAGTATTTAAAATGAGCACAATACCAAATATATTATTCTGATAAAAAAAATTAAATGTACCAAACTCAAAATACCTTTGTGATGCATTGTATGAACACGGTGGTCCTTCACTGGGAACCTTTGGCTGCTCTTGCTTGGAAGACAGCAGCAAGACAAATATGGTAAAATACTTTAATTTGTTAGCAACACTAGTACAAAAAAAAAGTTTCACAGAAGGAACAAAGTTCTTGTCATACTTGATTAGACTCAAGGTCAAGTATTTTGTCTGCTGAAACTAACTGTGACTTACACTAGATGTTTCAGAAGAACCCTGTAGTAGGTAACAGATAATTTGCACCCTACATAGTTCTCCTTCTGGTCTCTAATAAGAAAAGATTGACATAACTTTGATGAGGAAGTGTTTCCAGAATTTTTTGAGTATTATTAGGACAGCAAGATAGTCTTGCTTAATTGTTTCTTTAAAGCTTGTTAATGTTTTGAGCTCAGCAATTCACAATTTCTGCAGCAGCAGTTTTGACATCTAAACCAGACCTACTATGAAGAAATATTGGCTTTTATTTTTTTTTTCCCTGATTAGTTCTTAAAATTGAATTATGAGACATGGTGAGTATAATCTATCATCTCTTAGACATTTTCTCTCTGTTCATACAAACATATTTCACTAAAAACTACAGGAGGGCTTAAAAAATTCTGAACAGAAGAAAACGCAGTAAGAAAATCCCCAAATCAACAAAGCTTTGCCCAAGGATTTCTCTCACTTTTCTGGATGAAACCGAATCTTGCCTAGCTGTTGGGAAAAAGCCTTACACATCATGGAGGACTGCAGATATTAGGGAGAAATACTTCACTGGCAATGCAAGCTTAAGGTACTCAAGATTTACAGTAACAGGTCCTGAGTAAGAGCTACAGGGTTTCGCATATAGATTCGGATATTCCAGGTCTCATAAAATCTGCTGTATTTCACCCTATTTTAGAGCACTGCCAAGCCAAGCCAAGTCAATGCATCCTGCTGGTTTTAGAAGTGAGATCTACAGGTTCATCTGATTTTAGATGCCAGCCATGAAGACTTCTGCATCTGAGCTCATCTAGACTTTATATGCAGTGGATAGAAATGGTCAAAGACCTGTCTTAAGGTAGACAAGTATCCCAGGTGAGTCATATAGCAGAAGTGACCATTTCTGTCCAGTTACTCTAGAGAAGCCACTGTAGCTGTTACCAGTATTTATAATGAAGTGTAGGAAGTCCCACCTTTGCAGAAATGAGCACTGCAGTACACTGCAGGGCCATGAACCATCACAAATGCTCACCTGCTTGGAAGCGCTTGGACCAATGAGGCCAGTCATTGAGAGGGGCAGGATCTGACCTGCCTCCAGGAGAATCCAGCCATCCCCCAGGGATGATGGATGAGTATGGTTCTTTACTCTGTGGTGATATTAGATTTTTTCCTTCTTCATTAAGGTAACTGTGGGTAGGCATAAATGAAAATACCCGTTACCTGCATCTACCCCAGACATGAGAAAAACTGTAACTAACTGTGCACATGGCAACTAAATTCTTGTTGATGAACCAGGAGCTTTATGATAAAGAGAAGTTCATCTCCCATGTTTTAGTACATTGTGGTGAGCCCGTATTTTCAATATTATGTCTTTAAAGTTTACAATATACAATTTGATCTTGGCAGTACTGCAGCTATAGCAGCTGTATCACGTAATTTACTAAGAATATGTTCTCATGACAGTGTCCCAAAATGTGGTTTAGTCCAATGAAATCTTGCATTTGCCTCTCGGAGATTTCCCTCAAGCTTGAAATTTGTAGCTGAACATCATAATTAATACATTATAGACCACATAATGTGCAACTGTACTCATTTGCAGAACAGTAGAGATTGTCCTTATGTTGAAAATTGCTAATTTTTCATGTAAATATTTAATGGTTTTTTTAATTCATTAGAAAATGCCTGGTGTGAATAATATTTCTTATTTCTAAGCGCTTGTGTTCCTGCTTAAATTTTAATTTGGCCTGTGGAAAACAGAACTTGTAAATTAAAAAGTTTCTGTTTGGAAAAATACTTGTACTGGAGGAGCTCATATCAAAAGAGAAGTTAGGTGAGGCTGGGGAGTGTACCTTAAACTCCATGCGCTTAGAAGGCCAGGAAATCCCATACGATACACTGCTCTTCCCTGGTGTATATGACCTTGAGTAGCTCAAAATATTTATTTTTTTCTCGTTTCTGTTGTTGCAAACCCCAAATCTCATGTCCCTCTTTCTGTTCATGTCACCATCCTTAATGTGATGATGCAGAAGGGATCACAAGGTACAATCTTTCAGTGCTTTCTATGTCCAAGTAACTGTATTTTAGTAGCATCTGTTTTTTCCCTTTCAGTATTCTGTGATTCAGCTCCTTGATGTTTACTCTTTGCTCCTTTAATCGATGGTCCTCAAATCAAAGTAATTGAAAAAGATCAGATCATATAGTATGCAAAGTACAGTTCAGCAGTTCAATCATTATCAATATTAATAACAATATTTTTATGCACTTTTATGTATAAATGCTTTTATATCACTTTGCTATTTCATTGTTCTTTATAAACAACAAGGAGTATATTCTGGTAGGTTTGCACAGTCTGTCAAAAAGGGCATAAATAAAATGACAACCAGTCCAAAAACCTTTTAATTGTAGGCAAAACCTACTCACTCTCAGCTAGTGAATGGATTTCTACAAATAAATTTATTTTCCCAGAACTATACCAGAACTTCAATGGTGTAAACCACTTTAATAGAGAAAAAACACAAGATTTCATGAGATTAATGTCTTCACAGCAAAAGACATTGCTATGGGGTTGTTCTTTGGAACCTCAGTTCTAACAGTTCCAGTTAAGACACTCAATGAGCCTGTCCTGTCTGTAGCCCAGTTAGTCCCCATCTCCTCATGGGGACTTTAGGGTGAAAACTAAACTGGGACTTTGCAGCTGGCTCATAACATACTCACTTTCGAATGGAGAAAAATCACTGACACAGTAAATTGTTTAAAAAAGCACACATCATGAACAAGTCTTTCTGGCAAACAGGAAATAAGGTACAACACCAGGTTGCTATCAAATCATGTTGGTAGTAAAAGATTCAAGATTACTTTGGGTGGCTGTGCTACAGCACGTATGATCTCTCCTGAGATGATGGTTCTATTTTTCAAAAGAAAATATTTATCCTAGAAATGGCCACATACTCGAATTTGTCAGCATCATTTAAGAATGCTGTGAGTTTCTTCCCTCTAGACTGGACCTGACACTCTGATTTGCACTTTATTTGAGGAAACTAAACTGCCTGATACAGCCACATCCCTTCAGAAGAGACTTGTTACTGACCGTACAGGAGGCCATTGACTGTAGTACCATCAAGTGTGTTAAAGCCAAGCCCTGGCTGGACCAAGAAAGATTTCTCAGTATCAGAGTGGGAGGAAATAAAGAGAAAATCTCTCCTACAGAGCCTACGGTTTTTCTACTGTCTGAAGTTTGCCTGTAACCACCCATGAATGTTCCATGTGTCTGGAGATATTGTCCCTTCTGTTTCAGATATCCAGGACATAAATAACTCAGTGAGCCATCTAGGCTCCTCTTCTAGTCTCTGAAAAGACATAGAAAAATTTAGACAATTTTATTTGTCTAAAATATGCCAGCAAAACACGCTTTCAAAATACCTCTTTCTCTCCACTGCTCAGGTAAGTCCCATCCACTGTCACAAAGCCCTAGTTGTGAATGTCTATATGAAACCAAGCACAGACCACCAGCACTTTCTTCTTAAGGGCCTTCACTCAACAGACTTGTGTTGTCTGTACTCTTCTTCAGAGGTAGATCTTGGCTTAGAGCAGAGGCACAGCCTGGGCCCAATCTATTTATAGCTCAATATCTTGAGAAAATGGGAATTCCTTATTGGGTCACCAATGAGGTTTGCATGGAAGTAGTGACCTAACAAGAAGTTGCACATAAAAATATGCTGAGTGCTCTTCTGTGCTGATGGTTTCACGGCTTCAAACAATGTACTTCAGTAAAGCTCAGATACCTGTATTATTTGTGTCTCTTATAAATTAATCCCCATTACACTTGGCTTTACACTATAAAATCCATCAGTTACAGTTGATCTAGTAGCTGATCACTCAACCTCAAATTATTCAATTGTTGCATTAAGCAAGCACTAAGACTTTTTTATTTCATGCAGGTAAATTTTCTAGCCACCAGCCAAAACTTAAACTGAAGGAGACTGTTGGGGATAGGATTTATGCTGATGATCCCAGTGGGGTATCCCCACCTCCCTGCCCCAACAGTATCTCATAGGATGATGGCATGTCATGGTCCTCATGAGTTTCCCCAGGAGCTTGATAGGAGAAGACAGTTATTAATAATTTAAAAGAATTAGAATTATTTTTAACAAATGCTCTTGTTGTTAATCTTGCTTGAAATTATTTCAAATACACGTATTTCTTTTGATTTATTTTATACAGAGAACAGTTTCTGAGCCACAGGACTGCAGTCAGTGTACTGCAGTTGCTCTGGAAAAAATAATCCCAGCTCTTCCCCTACTTTATCAAACAAAAGGCTTGAAAATTTTCGAAGCAGTCGTGGTTACTGCAAAGTTGAAATATACATGCCTCTCCAGTAAACTGTTTCTGCTAAACTTATCCTAACACTTCTTTTGAAAAGTAAATTATTAAGGTTACCCATTTATTTTTAGGTTTATTGGTTTACATACTTGGTTTAGGCAGGAATTCAACTCTGATTGAACTAAATGTATTTCAAGCCATCATTTTCAATGTCTATTAATTTTACAGTGTTGTTGCAGCATAGTCAGCAGCTGCTAATCAACAGTTTGTCACACTAAGCTTCTTCCATGCACAATAAATAACATCAGTTCATGCAATGGTAGGTAAAGCCCTCTGTGTACCCACAGACCACAGGATGCATACCAGAAGAAGACAGGTGGTGGTAGATATCAATCTTATTTAACAGACTATAGCAAAGACAGCCTGGACTTTCTGGCAGGTAAATTATGTTTGGATTCACAGGTCATGTTGTAGCAGAGCTGCTGCTTCAGACTTTGCAGGCCCTAAGTTGAATTAATCCATCCCAGTGACCTCAATGGCAATATGCAAAGAGTGAATTTGCCTTCCTGTGTACACAGACAATTTAAATTAACTTTATAATGGGACTGAACATTATCTGTGCATGCTGTTCTATGTGATACAAATCTCAGTTCAGGTGACTTGGTGGGTAAGAGGGAACTACAGGGAACTATTACCATGGGCGCTGAGTTACAATGAAGTCCCTGCAGGGCTGTGGGTAGGCTCCCAGCGCTCATCAAGGACCATCCAATGACATAGTTCAGTAACAACTGTAAATTTCTAGTCCTAAAAATTGCAAAGCAAAACTTAAGGATAATTCCAATATAACTGAAGTAGTAGTGACTGAGTGAAAGACAGCTTCTAGCAACTTCTGAGGTGTATGGTCCACCAGATACCTCAGGAGAGTTAGACACAGAATTCCTTCTTTGTCAGAAACCATACGGTAGTGGGTGTCCACACGTGGACAACAGGCAAAGAAACCATTGACAACTCCTCATCGACTTAGCTGAGTCACAACAGCACTTCTTTTGTAGTGCTGTCCAAAATAAATGTAATTACTGTCTGGGTCAAGAAGAGGATTTGATGTAGCCTAGAAGCATATCACATTTTCTCCGGTTTATGAGAATTACATTCCCTCTTCTTACACTAAGACTATCTACCTAAGTCCCACTGAGCCCTATCTTCTGCTAACTCCATCCCTGCAAGTGTCTTAAATGGGTATGTAAATACATGACGTATCATTCTCTTTCCAATAAAGCAAATATTTTAACAATTTTATTTGCCAACTGTATTTTCATGTTCCTTCATCTACTCTTTTCCTAAGTAACAATGAACTTGAAAACAATAATTTCCCACAGCAGTGCCTTGGCCCTGCCAACATAAACTCATTATACTGTGGCCAGAGGTTTGAATTAACAAGTACAGTTAGGAAATAGATGTATTGATTCAGTAACGATTATAATATAACCTACTTATCTTTGTGCAGTACATTTATCAAGGTCGTGGCTAATTGCATTAAGTGCATCATCTTTCCAGAAAACATGCTATAAAAAAGGGGGTAAAAACCAAAAAAACCCTCACTTGTCTGAGCAAACTCCATTCAATCAGAACCACTGTCCTCATTCTTATTTCTTCTTGTTTACAGTGTAAAAGGATTTGAGTATTACAAACAGGCCCTTAAAAGCCCAGTTTCTGCCGGAAGAAGTTATCCTTAGCACTACAAGTGGCTGTCAACAACTGTAATATAAATAAATCCCCTTCAGCTGGTTGCACCCCTATAAAATTCAAACCTTATAGCCCTGTTCATATTTTACCTGCACCCTCAGGCTGTAGCAGCAGTGAATGCAATGGATGTTCTGACTGGGCACCAGTGTAAGTAAAACACATCAGCCCGCGATGGTCTGGTGGCTCTCTCTTTATCGTACGCTCATGAGCTCTGTTTTCCTGGGAGTGTGCATGTAACTTGCCTGCCAAGCATGAACCCAAGCCTTCATGCAAGCTAAAACCTGCCTCCCTTCTACATTATTTGGATGAAGATGTTAAGAACAAGCAAGGCATGGAGACTGAGCCCACATGTACCTTCAAAGTAGGTTCAAGAGCATTTCTAGCTAAAGTGTGTATGGACCTGACATAGGAATATGATGTTCGCCTGGCCTGAGGTCGCTGTTGTAACGCTCACAGTGCTGTCATTTTACTCCCTATGGCTCACTCATGACAGATAAATTGGCCTGAAATCCTATAAATCAGGTACAATAAGGCCTTATCAGTCATGCAGGTGCAAGAATTACAGCCATCTAAGGGCAGCAATGATGCCCAGAGTGTATCAGTGCACATACTTTGGGTGATATGGGCCTATGGCACCGCTTTTCTACCCCTGTGTGACTGGAGCTAGTGCCTCCATGAGGTCTCTCAGGCACAAGGTGACCGACCGACCAAACCATGGGAAATCACAAGTACAGACAACACTTCTTAGAAGTGTTCTAAACAGTCTGTGTTGAACCGTTTATACTCACTTGCAGTATATTTTTTTGGGTACAATTTCTTAAACAAAAAGCAAAGCACGGCACTGGTGGAGCTGCCTAATTAAAAAGCAAAGCAATTATTTGAGGTTCAGGCAAACCGCAAGTACAAAGTAAACGAAAACTCTCTTTGAATCTGTATCAATATGGCAAAGCTTTAAGGGCGTAAATGAGAAAGTTCAGTGAATTCAAGACTTTCAATTTTAAAGGCACCTGCAAGAGCACAACACACCACGCCGGGGCAGTCTTCGCCTGGGCTTTGCTGCAAAAGCAGGTGATGGAGTTCCTGTGCACAGCCCTTCCCAGCCCTGCCACCCCATCGTGCTGAGCAGTGCCGGGAAGGCACCCTCACACAAACACACACACTTTGTTTTATACATATCCACATATGTACATATACATTTACACACATTACACACATAGAATCATATCAGCGTCACAGAATGGTTTGGGTTGGAAGAGACCTTAAAGATCATTTAGTTCCAACCCCCCTGCCACGGGCAGGGACACCTTCCCACTAGACCAGGTTGATCAAAGCCCCATCCAACCTGGCCTTGAACACTGCCAGGGAGGGCGCATCCACAGCTTCTCTGGGCAGCCTGTGCCAGTGTCCCACCACCCTCACAGTCAAGAATTTCTTCCTAATGACCAATCTAAATTTACCCTCTTCCAGATTAAAACCATTCCCCCTCGTTCTGTCACTACATGCCCTTGTAAAAAGTCCCTCTCCAGCTTTCCTGTAGGCACTCCTCAGGTACTGGAAGGCTGCTAGAACGTCTTCCCGGAGCCTTCTCTTCTCCAGGCTGAACAGCCCCAGCTCTCTCAGCCTGTCTTCATAGGAAAGGTGCTCCAGCCCTCATGCTACATGCTCATATATATGTATGTATATACCATATATATGTATATAGTATGCATACACACACATACATACACCAAACTTACTTCTTTGATCTTTACGGTGCCTTGCGCATTCCCATACAAAATTTCCTATAAAGCAGACTGTCAAGTGAAACTACAACTGCAGCGAAACCACACAAAGGTTACAGCAAATGCTGTGGAAAACGTTTCAGACTTAGATTACCATTATGCATCTCAGTCACACGAGGAGAATAAGGGGCAATGGACACAAGCTGTGAGAGGGTAAATCCAGGTTAGATATTAGGGAATGTGTTTTCCCACTGGACATAAACACTGGCACAGGCTGCCCATAGAGGTTGTGTAATCTTAGTCTTTGGAGATTTTTAAAAAATTGGACAAAGCCTTGAGGCACCTTAACAGGGTTTGGATCTACTTTGACCAGGAGGCTGGTCCAGATGATCTATTGAGCCTCCTTCAAAACTAAATTATTCTGTAATTCTATAACTCTCTGATCATATTATGGATACCTTTATATGCATTTACAAGCCTCAGTGATTGAAAGTGTTATCTGTATTTGCCCAAAGCAACTACTTGGGATCCTGGACATGTTTGTAAAGCCTCTGGTTTGTGTTCCAGTAATTGAAGGGATGCAAGAAATCTTCTGAGCTTTCAGCATTTCGCTTTTCCCTTGGTGAGTTTGGGAAATTTATTAATTTTTATGCATGGCTTCTAGATCTATGATTAATCACTTCCCTCTCATCCAAACACAGCAGTTTTCCAGTATTTGTTTATTTTATTTTCCAAGCCAAGGAAAATAACCAAGAGACAAGCAGCCAAGCAAAAGCCCTAAGCAGACAAACCAATACAGGCAAACAAACATGGGCCCATCCCTACTTGGGAAGGCTGGAGACTGCAGAATGTAACATTTTCATGTAGCAAAAAAATTTATTATTCTAACCTGATGCAGCAGAGTTAAAAAGTTGACTAGTAAATTGTCTTAACAATTCTTAAGAAAGATACTATATCAATTCTTTATAGTAGCATCAGAATGAAGCACTATAAAAGAAGTCACACATCAGGTATAACTCAATATGGATATTTTAGATCCCTGAACATTGAAACTTTTAAGTCTTAAAATACACCTGCTGTCACTCCTAAGGCTAACACTAAGCATGAAATGGGTTGTGTTCAATCTACTTCATCTGTTTTCATATTGTCCAGTTTCCAGAAACATGACTCCAAATTCTTTTTCTCTTGTTTCCTATCTTGGACCATTTTTTTTCAATAAACCCTTGGTCATCAATGTTTGATGTCGATTTTGGAATAGCCGGGTGGAGGTGGGAGTCTGACGGAGCTTGTTCGGGGTGGGAAAAGTCAAGAGAGAAGCAAAGAACCTGCTCTGGATTTACAGCAGAAGGTCAAATGAGTTGGATCTTTTGTATTTTAGTTGCCATGGATCAAATTTAATAGGTTATAGGTAAATATGAGATCAGTTTTGATTTCTTCTTTACTTTGTTCCTGGAGTTGTACTAGATTTATTCAGATTTTATAAAAAGAAGATGATTTACTATGATCTCTATTTTCATTCATCATTTCTTCATTAATGCAAATATTTCCCAATTCCAACAGCCACCCAGTGTTGTAGCTTTGCACGAGGCTTGTGCTGTATTTTCCTCACTCAAAAAGGCTGGAGCCAGAGGTTTCTGGCAGATGCCCCTGAGTAAATGGCCTCTTTGGGCATATATGAGCTTGGAAAATAGAGCAGGGAATTTGACCTAGCAGCCCTGGAGTTCAAACACGGCTCAGGGACAGGGCACAGCCTTAGCCCCTGCCCCATGCAGGCAGCAAATCTGTGCTGCCCAGATGGGAGAAAGCACGAGCACCGGGGCCAGCACTCCTTCCAGCTCTGCGCATACACAGTGGCTGCTCCTCCTCACCCCACTTCTCAGCTGCTCTGGTTTTACAGTGATTGAGCCTTCAGAGACTTGTGAAAATATGACCCACAGCTCCTTTTCTGTGCTCTCCTATGTTGGTCCTGTTTACTGGCTCCCAAATGGCTCTCATTTCAAAACGGTCTGAAGGTTGTCTTGTTTTTACCCATAAACACTAAAGCATTCCAACCACCTGTCCCACCATCCTGAAGCATCATAGCAAGACACAACAGTGGCACACCTTGAACAGGCTGCATGGTTTTGGGCTGGATATGTTTCCTTGGGTCACGTTGCAACACTGAACACTGAAAACTGCAGCGTTGTCAGGCTGTAGTTTTATATTTCTCATCCACACGACTCCACGTCTCCTAATTGGCTGCTTGTTGCCTCGTTTATAAACATGAAACCTTATTTTAACGTTCACTGTCCTTGTGACTTAACGTTTATCGGTCTGATGTCTAGTTTCTTCTTTTGGGGCTGGCACGACTCCAGTCCTGGCAGGGTCATGAGGGTTGAATTACTTCAGTTGCTGGGTTTTATTCTGCAGAAAAGTGATTAGGTGACACAGCCTTGTGCCTATTTACTTCCTTCCCTTGCTCTTGAGCCTTGACAGGCTGAAGAGTTATGGGAGTAAATTGACCGCAAGTTTTCTATGCCTGCTAGAAGCCAAGATGAAACTGCTAGTTACCTGGAAAAACCACAGCGAGTTATTGCCTTATTACATTTTAACACTTTTTTTTTTTCATAAGTAATTTTCACTAAAGCCAGTGCTGCAATTTGCAGCAGAAAGGAACACGGACTTTTCAGAGTTTTAGTGATAATTCTTCAACCAAGCAGGTGGCCTTTTGGCAAACTTTGTGAGTTATATTATCATTCCCCAGAAGTTTTGTATCTAGCTGCAGACAAGGTGGTTTGTGAAATTATACAAGATCTAAGGAGGGCTCAGAAGAATGGAGGAATACATTTCCCTGTTTATGGTTGGTAAATGTTCTTGTTTTTACTGGGTTTTTGTGGAGGACAGGTAGGCAATAAAGTTGTCTGAAAGGTCTGCACAGATGCTTTCCAAGTTGTAAGGGAAGGGGGTTGTGTGGAACAAATATATGATAAAGGATATGTCCTTCCACTGAAAAAATGACCAAATCAGTTTGCCTGATTGAGTTTTGGCAAAGAAAACATCTTTAATTTTCATCAGGTAGATCAAGGCATGAATGTGTCATCACTCTATGTTCTGCACAACAGCAGTGCTCAGTAAGAGAACACTAAATGACATCCCCATCTATAAACAGCAAGGCTGTAGCTTCTCTTAACCCAAAGACAGGGCTGACTTGTATGTACTTGATGGTAGTGCTTTGTGATGAGTAAAAGAAGGGGCATTAGAAAGCTTTCATTGGTGGGAGAGAAAAGGCATCCTACTTTTAAACAAAATAGTAAGCTCTACTTACTTGGAGTTTACCCCTAGGTATGGTGCTGCCACCAGCTGCTACTGTCATTAGTGCTTGTATGGCTGCCCGTTTTCTAGCACCAAAAAGAGCACTTTTTGGATTAGGAATGCATTGGGAAGGGGTCTGTGCGTCCTTACCTCCGAACAGCAGAGAAGTCTATCCTGTGGGAATCTACCCAGCACTATCTGCCCCAGAGTTCCAGTTGCCCCTCCATGGGCTGCCCCCAAGCACTCTGCATTTCCTAGTCTGGAGGTCCACATCAAACTTTCTTGCTCTGGACCTATTTATCAGACCTGAGAGGAAAAAAATAGTGTATTTTCATGAAAAATAGTATTACTTTCATTCACTTTTAATTTATCACTACACGATGATTTATTGCACTTTTACATAAAGTTCTCGGAGTTTGACCTCAGAAAACATGAAATGACACGCAAGGGATTGGAGTGGCAACCTGCCAGTGCTCCAGAAGCACTCAGCCTGTTTTTACCCTGAACATGGATAAAGTAGGCTGAAACAGGAGTGTGGAGGTTTCCTCTCTCTCTTTTTCTTCAGAAGAAAACTTTGTTCTCCTCTTGACCAGCACCATTTCCTATTGTTTCTGTATAGGAAAGGTCAGAAACTTTACTTTCTTATAAGTAACTTACACTAAATCAAAGTCTGTATTGGGAAAAATCCACTTCTTTCCAAACCTCTTTCTTAATCTGCTCATATCCTCATATTGTTTGTATATTTAGAAACATGCCTATGCAATAAATATACAATATATTGTGAATATGTAACATATCCTATATATAGTCTCTGCACGTATCTATACAATGTAATTTATTTATGTATATGTCCATCTGTATTTGTATAAAGACAATATATAAAATACATAAAATTTTATATAATCACAGAATCAACTAGGTTGGAAGAGACCTCTGGGATCACTGAGTCAAATCATACAAGCTTGCATGCATGCACATACAAACACACACTTCAAATTTCATCTACAGCACTTAGAGTATCAGGGTATAATAGTGTGATTAAAAATCACTGGACGTGTCTCAATGGTTGTCAATACCAAACTAGCAGAATTTTCACTTCCTGGTTGATCCAGACCCAGGAAAAGAAGGCATTTTCTGGTTTTAGTATGATCTAAATGAACTATGAATTCAGTCTCCTGTGAGTAAAGGGTTTGGCAAAATGTATCTGTCTTCTAGACCTGAAATGTCACCAAGACATTTGGCTTACAGGATTCTGGCACTCCTAAGCCTGACCTGACATTGCTGCACAGACTTCATCCACAGCCATATACTACTAATACAGGTTAAAACTCAAAAAACAGAATTCTAATTTTTTTTTTTCAATCCATCACTATAATTCACAAATCCTGGGCCAAATTCCAAGAGCAAAATAAATGTTCAGTCAAAATAAATCCTTTTTTTTTTTTCCTGGTTGGAGATGTTATTAAAACTGACTGAGAGCCACAGAATATGAAATGGTTGAAGTTGTCAGAAAATCTGTCATTAACTTTTCAAAACCAGCCACATCTTCAATATTTTGGATACTAAACAGGTTACACTTTGAGCTCATTCTGGAAGAACTGCTAGACATATTGCAACTGAAAAATGAAGTGGGAGCAGGTTTCTTCTGGTCTGAAACTCAAATCCTGTAATTTCTTAAAATGTCTGTAAAAGTTTCTCCAATTAGCACCCCATGTCGTCAATGGCATCACTTTTCCAGGCCCGAAGAAATTCTGTAAGTAACCCCCAAAGGTATCAGTGTTTAGGGAAAAAACATGCAGGGAATTAACTCTTCCCAACACAGGGTAAAAAATGTATCTATGGATTAAACTACCTGTGGTGGTTTTTATGGAAATGGTTTCAAAACTTTGTTTTCAAAACAGAAAAAAAAGCAGAAGTGGCCGATTTGCTAATATTTGCAATGAAAACAGATCAAGCAGGAAAGACATTTCCATTCTTAAGCTGTTTGAGGGTCTTTCAAATTGCCTGGCAAACACATAGTATATTCGGTACACCTTTCAAGTACACATAATTTAACAGGACAGCAAAGGCACAAATAAAAAAGGGAGAGATGCTCTTGTGATTACATGACAAGACACAGAGGAGAGAAAGCTGAGTTTGATCCCAGCTCTGGCACAGACCTCCCACCTCACGTTAGACCGTGTCTACATTGCAGATACTTGTTGGTGCAGCCCAGGTTTAGGGTTTTGAGCTAATCCAGCTAAAATAAACACACATTTCAAAGCAGATGGCTTGCTGCAGAAGCCAGCATGGACTAGTGCCCCGAGCGCGTCTGTGGGTGAGCATTACAGGCCGTGCCAGCTACCACAGCTGTGTTAATCGCAGTCTCCAAACTAGAGAGTCTCCAAACTAAATTTAGTACAAATACTTTGAAGCCACAATCAACTCAACGTGAAGTTGCCACTATGGACCCCTTGCATGCTGCAGGAGTTTGTGTACTCGCTGGAAAGTACTAGCAGGGTTTCACATGGAAAATTGCAGAGAGTTAATGTTTCTGTGCCTGTTTCTTGTTGATGTGAGAGAAACAATAATTTGTTTTTCACTCCCATCTTGTCTCATAAATTGTCCAACAATGGTTTTATTTTGTGCTTTCTTATGTCTCTCACAAATGTAAGTCTATAGGTGGGAATAACACAAGCAACAACCACAAAAATAGGAATAAATAATGAAGTGCAACAGTGGTACAAGTCAACCATCTGGCCAAAAAGGCTACTTCAATGTTCGTTCCGTTCTTGTCATTTTGATGCTCCAAGCTATTTGCTGGGGCTAGGATAAGGGAATCGCTGGCAGCTGCACCAGCAATCCCTGTCAAGACCTGGTCAAAGAAGTTGTAAGCCAGAAAGAGGGAGGTTTGTTTTCTCTGTCTGTAATTTGTTTTCTGTTCATATATTTCCTTTGGGCTTTACAGGAGGAGACGTGAATGTGAATGTTTAAAGTGAAATGTCGTTTTCCAGTGTTCCAGATCTGCTCTAGGATCTTTACCAGCTCCTGCTTCTCTCTGGATGAATATAAGCATTACCTTTTTTGTAGAATCTATAAAGACACTCACCAGTTCCTGCAGAGTTCAGTGGGAATGTGACTGGTAAAAACCTTTAAAATGTACTAAAAAAACCTGCTCCCATGGGGTCAGGCTCCCACCATTTGTTATGTACTGCTCAGCTGATCAGCTTTGCCTTAAAATAGTGCGTTCTGGCAGAAAAAGACTTGCAAGTATTTTAAAATATTGTCTCTGTTGATGGATCAACAAAAGCAGCCAGGAGTCAGCTTGGTCTTGTTAACAACCCATAGACTCAGAAGTCCACCCCTCATGCTGACATGGGATCAGCTTTATAGATATCTTATCTCAGTCTGCTTTTAAAACCTCAGATGCTGGTGACTCCACGGCAACCATAACCCATACACATGCTTTATTGTCCCTAAAGGTAGATTTTTTTTCTGTTTTTTTTGTGATCTGAAGTTTTCTTGTTATATTTTCAGACCATACTGTCCCAGCACAGAGAGTGAGAACAGATTATTCTCTTCCTCTTTGCTGCAGCCTCCTGTGCATTTGAGGACTATTGTCATTCCAGTCATTTCTTTCAAACTAAACACCAATTCTTTAAATTCTTTTCATGAAAAATCATGAGGTTTAGACTCTTCCCATTTAAGATTTTTTCTTCTGAAATTTTTTATGTCCCATAGTAAACGTGGCTGTCCAGCGAGGGCCTGCCAACACAAAACAGAGCTGAGTATGACTCTCTTACAAGCTCACCTTCAGCTTATGCTGGTCTTTTTCTTGAGAGCATGTCACAGGTGACTTTCATTTCATTCCTGATCTACCATGACCCCTGGATCCCTTTTTCTGGCAGAATTCCTACCTAGTCTGTTGCTTCCCAGCATGGATCTGCAGATAAATGTAGATTTCTGCTCACATTTTAATTGAATTATATTCTATTTGAGGTTTTCCCCAGATCATTTCTTTAATATGTCCACATGATTTTGCATTTAGCAGCTCTGCAGTCCCTGCCAGCTCTGGGAAAGGACCATCTCGAATTGAATTCTGCTTTTTTTTACAGACTTGATGCCTGAGGACCTTCGTGAGTCCAGGCAAAGATATTCCTTAATGTAACACCACTGACTTCAGCTGAGGCCTGCTGTTCCTTACATTGCCAGGCTCAGAGTTTGCTGCATATAAGTCAGGTTTTGTGAGAGGTCTTATGATGCTGCCATCCAGCTTGCCCAAGGAACTCCTCTCTTCCCTTACAAGGCTGGAGCAAGCCGTCGCTGCTCCGGCTGCCTGAAGGAGGATCTGCTGCTGGCCATGCTCCTGTTCCAGCATCTGAGATGGGCAAGATACTTGGTGCAAAGTTAAAGGGACAGCAGCAGTTTGCACACATTTATATAGTGATTTTGTGTGGTGTTGCATGCTGGCACCTGCTGCTTGAGGTTTTCACAGCTGCTACCTGGCTTTAAAGAAAATGTTTCCCTGCCTTTCTTGATGTGTTGGAAATGCACACCAGTTACCCGGGAGATGAACTGAAGTCCTGGGCTGGATTACGAATCCCTTGTCTCGTTGACATGTAGTTATTTATAAATGGAGTAGCTCCACTAAAATTAAAGGATATTTTTTTTTTGTGACTAATTCCACCTTGATTGGAGCAAGGTCTGACTCTTACCAAATATATAAATAAACAAAAATGAAAGAGGTTTCTCCTTCATCCTCCCCATATATTTCAATTCTAGTTGTTTTAGGGATCACTTGTAATAGCAACAGGTGAAAAGAACTAAAAGGGCCAGATTTTATTTTCTTCAGGTTCTATTGTAGCAGCCATCCCTTCTCACCCTACCTGGTTTTGAGGCACTGTTAATAACTGCATTGTTAATTTGCAGTGTTTCACATGAGGAGCCTCCTGTTAGCTGCATTGTTGTGGGAATGCATCACAAATTTTGAATTCTTTCAAGGCTGTTCTTTACAAGACAGCTTGAATGCACATTTTCAGCAGCACATTAGAAATGGAGGGGCAAACTTAAAACATTTATCCTCACCCTCCAACTAAGCCTTTCTCATTTGTCAAACTGATCTAGCTCCATCCACTTAACTGAAAGAATTTGCTCATCTAAAGGTCTCTTTCTTAGTCCACCAGAAAAGTCCAAAGAGGCTTAGATACTAAAGCAGGATTAAGATAAAGTATTAATGCCTAAATCTTAAAGTGTTACTGTAAGTCCTTGCTCAGCTGCTGCCTGAGCTCACCAGGTGCCTAAAGTCACCAGATCAGCCCTTTTCTTTTCTTTTGGCTGCTGAGCTCACCTGTGAAATTCATACTGGATAGTAGCATCAATGCAGAATTTCATGCAGTTTCTAATGCAGCCTCATGTTTAGATTGGAGTATTTGATGGTTAGGCAAAGAGGGGAAAGGATCTCTCCACTCCATGAGTGTAGACAACCTTCTGTGTTTGCCTTCTCCTTTGGGTGATGAGGAAGATGGTGATGCAGAAACTGTGGGAGCCACAACCAGCTGCCACTGAGCCTTCTTCCAGGCAGACCACAAGAAGGACTGCTGGAGATTTCCTTAGTACTGATGTTGCCAATTAACTTCATACATTGTCTTTCTCAATCTTCCTGCAGTTTCTGGGACAGATGATTTTCTTGTACAGCAAGCAGATAAAAAAATGCAATACCCTCTCTCTTTCACCCTCCAGGGAACATGGAATACAAGATAGTTTGCTGATGAAGTAATGATGAAAAGGAGACAGTGGTATCAATGTCAGCATAACATTTTCCTCACTAGAAGTTGTGTGTGCTGTGCACGTATTTGTCATGTTGTGTGTAGTATCCTCCCATCATCTCATCTTCTGTCTTCCTCTTCTGCGGCGTAACAGCTATATTTTTCAGGATGGGTACCACTGACTGGGCCCATCCTAGAGTGACTAACTCTCTGCAGTGGGCTGCAGAGCCTGTTGTGTGCATTGCTGCCTCTCTGTTGAGTTCTCTCTAAGCTGCTTTCTTCCTTTGAATACATAATCTTCTGCAGTATAGCCTAGCCTCTCCTTGAAGCTATATTTAGAGCCATTATTCATAGAAACATAGAATGGTTTCAGTTGGAAGGGACCCTGAAGATCATCTAGTTCCAACCCCCCTGCCATGGGCAGGGACACCTTCCCACTAGACCAGGTTGATCAAAGCCCCATCCAACCTGGCCTTGAACACTGACAGGAAAGCGGCATCCACAGCTTCTCTGGGCAACCTGCGCCAGTGTCCCACCACCCTCACAGTCAATAATTTCTTCCTAATGACTAATCTAAATCTACCCTCTTTCAGTTTAAAACCATTACCCCATATCCTATCACTACACGCCGCTGTAAAAAAGTCCCTCTCCTGCTTTCCTGTAGGCCCCCTTCAGGTACTAGAAGGCTGCTAGAACGTCTTCCCGGAGCCTTCTCTTCTCCAGGCTGAAGAACCCCAAGTCTCTCAGCCTGTCTTCATAGGAGAGGTGCTCCAGCCCTCTCATCATCTTCATGGCCCTCCTCCGGACTCGCTCCAACAGCTCCATGTCCTTCTTATGTTGGGGGGGGCCCCAGAGCTGGATGCAGTACTGCAGGTGGGGTCTCATGAGAGCGGAGTAGAGGGGCAGAATCACCTCCCTCAACCTGCTGGCCACACTGCTTTTGATGCAGACCAGGATACAGGGGCATTGTGTTCTACACTGCTTCGTTGTGCCCTCCATTCAACTTGATTTGAAGGGAACTAGCGCAAGATACTTGTCTCCACCAGTACTTTTCAATCGCTTTGCCCTTTTGTGCACACTAAATTGAGGCCAGAAGCCCTATTAAGTTGTTAGAGCTCTAGCCTGGTTAGCTTTTTACAAATCCAGATCATTTACTGGCAGAATGGACTATACAAGTATTGCTACAGAAAATAAAAAGGCAATTTAAGGCATTAGATCACTCAAGAAGAGCTAAATATAGCACACTGACATATTGGTTGAGGAAAAATTTTTGCAGCAAATCTGGTGTTTATTCCCGTATGACCCAATCTTTGAGGACTGCTGATTTGGCAGCAGACTGTGATCTATGTGAAAATTTTCTTTTTGTCTTTCTCTGAGCACCATGCACTGATTTTGGTGGTTGACGAGAAGCTCAACATGAGCTGGCAATGTGCGCTTGCAGTCCAGAAGGCCAACTGTATCCTGGTCTGCATCAAAAGAAGCGTGGCCAGCAGGTCGAGGGAGGTGGTTAAGGGAGACCTTATCGCTGTCTACAAGTACCTGAAAGGAGGTTGTAGCGAGGCAGGTGTTAGTCTCTTCTCCCAAGTAACAAGCAATAGGATGAAAGGAAATGCCCTAAAGTTGTGCCAGGGGAGGTTTAGATTGGATATTAGGAAAAAAATCTTCAGCAAAAGGGTTATCAAGCACTGGAAGAGGCTGCCCAGGGAAGTGGTGGAGTCACCATCCCTGGAAGTATTTAAAAGACATGTAGATGTGGTGCTTAGGGACATGGTTTAGTGGTGGACTTCGCAGTGCTAGGTTAACAGTTGATGATCTAAAGGTCTTTTCCAACCAAAAGGATTCTATGATTCCTAGATCTGAACAGCAAAAATGCCTTTCCAGAGGATGCATGGAATGAAAATACAGTGTTTATTTCAGCTTCTGTTCGGACTTGTTTAAAAGGTCATTGCCACACAACAGAGAAAACACAACCATAATTCCATGGTCTCTTTTTGAATAGCTTTTTTCCTGGAGAATTTATATGTATCAACCTCGACTTATAAGTGGAGCATGTTAAGTAAGCAAATTTAGGTAGCTGTTTGATTAAGGAAAATGTCACGTATTATTAAGTTTGAAATTAGATTTATTAAATGTACAGCCCAGGCACTTTTCTGTATTAAAGAAAAGAAAAGACAAGAAAAAAAAAGCCAAATAAACCC
Organism: Nyctibius grandis; assembly: GCF_013368605.1. NCBI lineage: Eukaryota > Metazoa > Chordata > Aves > Nyctibiiformes > Nyctibiidae > Nyctibius > Nyctibius grandis. The sequence continues at coordinate 112,374,702 of NC_090659.1, forward strand.
AGCAAGTTTAGCAGATATTTCTCTAGATCTCACAATTATTGTAAGAGCTTTTTCCTAAAGAACCTGCTCTCACTCCATGTTCATTTCCCATTTGTATTTTTATGCCAGCTCCATCAATAATGCATCTCAGCAAAAGGTCTGTCATAAAGTGTGCAATATTGTAAAGGGAACATTGCTTGCCATAGGCATAGCAATAGCCTGTGCATTGTGAAATGTTAGAAAATAGTGAACATCCAGTTGGTGCTTCCATACTCCCAGTTTTGTTTTTCTGGTTTTCTCCCCCACTCTTTGGTCACTATTCCAGAAATAAGCATCCTTTTCTATGATTGTTCTCCTAAGTCCAAGTTCAAAGATGCTGCAAAATTACATCTTTTGGATTTGGGGTTGTTTCCTCAATACATTTTTTGTCATCAATGAAAACTACTTGGCTGTCTGGAAGAAAAAGATAGTTTGAAAGCTGCCTTATTAACATATGCTCTATTATGCAGCGATCAATAAAATCCTTACTTTTTGAAGTTAATTGTGTAGTCCCTGTTTTACTGAAGAAGGATACTATGGTACAGATAGACAAGGTAACCTAAGAGCCCAAACACAGTCATACTGTCTTCCACTGCATTCACTCAACTAGAAGAAGTAATGCGAGATTTTTCCTTTAAATACCAATCCTTTTAAATAATAGAAAATGCTAATAAAGATACTTGTGAAGAAAAGGGGTTATATGAAAAAAGAATGATTAGGGAAAAATACTGGTCAAGTGATTTTCCTGCCATCACCCTAGCTGCTTAAGGTCCCTGAGCCCTAGTTTAGCAATATCTTCCAGCACACTGCCAGATTTCTCTAGGGCAGAAAGCTAACAACACATTAGGGAATCCATTTGCTGTCTGCAGTCTCAGCCCTTCCAGCTGTTGTTCCTTCTTGGCCAGCTGGATGCTAGTTTCTACACAGTGCTACTCCAGATAATTTAATCTGATTTCTTAGCATCAACAGATTCTCTCCAGTATAGCAGTCTACAGATATTTTAACCAGGAGGAGAAAACTGAAAAGAAAATGGCTCTCTGTAGCTACATTAGCTTGAGCATGTGAAGTGGCAAAGATTATATGTTCAGAAGTGTTTACGGAGGCACAGACAGTTTTGGAAGTCATCCTTTCATAGAGCAGATACAAAATTGACTTCGATAGCATGGTATGGCTACTTAAAACCAGCAAACATGCCACCAAAAGCAGTGTGAATAACTTGCAAATAGTATCAAAGGTATAGGTGAAAATGAATGGTTATTTTAATAAAAATCTCTAAAATAATCTTCTTTCATGATTAGGAGAAACTATTTGTGGCTGAAGGCTCTGGAGCACATAGAAACAGGTGGCTTGCATGGAGTACCAATACTAACTTATTCTCAGCTTTCTATCCTAGATTTTAATGAAGAAACACCCAACTGGCGATCATGGCTCCACCAGTTCACATTAATTAATACTGAGACAGATACAAGTTCAAGGAGAACTCCATCCTCCTTTTTGTGATCTCTACTGGAACAGATGATTAGGTAAATGTGCTCAGGGCCAAGGCAGGTCACATTATGAAGTCTCAGTTCAGTTCCTGTAGACATGGGGCATCTGATATCTCTTCTTATGCAACAAAGTCCAAAGAAGGGCAACGAAGCTGGTGAAAGGTCTAGAGCACAAGTCTTAGGAGGAGCGGATGAGGGAACTGGGGTTGTTTAGTGTGGAGAAAAGGAGGTTCAGGGGAGATCTTATCACTCTCTACAACTACCTGAAAGGAGATTGTAGCGAGGCAGGTGTTAGTCTCTTCTCCCAAGTGACAAATGATAGAATGAGAGGAAACGGCCTCAGGTTGCACCAGGGGAGGTTTAGATTGGATATCAGGAAAAATTTCTTCACCGAAAGGGTTGTCAAACATTGGAACAGGCTGCCCAGGGAAGTGGTGGAATCACCATCCCTGAAGGTATTTAAAAGACGTGTAAATGTGGTGCTTAGGGATATGGTTTAGTGGTGAACTTGGCAGTGTTAGGTTAACGGCTGGACTTGATGATCTTAAAGGTCCTTTCCAACCAAAACAATTCTATGATTCTATAAAGGCCACAGTCCAAGTAGGAGCCACAGATGATCTGAGGAAGCACTGGTTAGTCCCCAAAGCCCTTAGGTCTCTGAGCATCGCACATATGTAAGATTGCACAAAGCTACTGTGCCACAAGTACTGATACAATCCTACAGCCAATGAGCTACTTCAGAAATGCTTAACTAAAAATCCTGCTAAATAGAACAAGTAGGCAAGCACCACAGGAGAACAACGGTCTTCTTGTAGCTAGGTAAGATCTGCATGTGGTATGTAGGAAAGCTGTTTTAGTTCCCTGTTCTGTCTAACTGGGTGCTTTCAACCCAGGTTTCCCCCTCCTATACCTTACATATAGTCTAACTTTTCAGGTTTCCAATCATTTCTATTTTTTTTTTGCACCAATTGTAGATACTCACCGGAGCAGGAACCCCCAGGTTCCATTTAAGTTCCACCTCCTCCTTCTGAAATTAAATCTTCAAAAGCTTCAGAGGTTTCTCCGGATCAGTTCCATGAGCACCTAATTCTCCCCAGGGCTGACTGACCTGGAGGTGAGAATACCCTGGGTTCAGTTCCCCTAGATGTTGTTCATCTCAGTGTTGCAAGCCTTAAGTACCTTTAGGGTTTAGCCCTTGATCTGTCTTGTTCATTCATTCGCCACAGACATAATGAAGTTCCTACTTTAAAGCCACAGGGTGTTCTGAGGAACAATGCATTCTTCAGTGCTTGTGAAGAACTTGGTAACTGTAATAACAGAGATAAAAGTGGACAGATAGGCAGATATTTTATAGTCATCTACTCCAATAGCACAGGGTACTGCATACATGTTAAAAAGCACTTTAATTTATTTGAGGGCAAAAGAGGTTGAAACCATACCTATTGAAAATTCTAGCACACCTTCCTAACAAACAGAGCGAGCTATTACAAAGAATCCAGTTTCATATTTGATTAGGTCAGCTTGACATGGTTTCTGGAAATCAGAGAAAAATATATACAGATCAGCTACAATGAAAGATACTTAGGAAGCTCTTAGAAGAAAGTTAGACTGACAAAAACGGCCGCAGGGTACTTGAAATCTAAAAAGTGAACTGTGAGGCATTACAGTTTTCATGAGTGCAAACTTCAGTTAGGAATTTGAAAGGCTTAAAATAATGGTAAGAAAAAAATTGTTGGGTTTTGCTGATTTTAACAAATGAAAAATTGTCAAGAGTGGGGGTTTTGCATGGATTAGTCTCAGAAACGATATAATTGCTTCTGAGTCAATCCTGTTTCCTTTGAATAGTGATATAGGATTCAAAAATTTAAGCTGCAGGCTAAGAATATCTTTAGATAAAGGTAAATGTGGCATAACTTGTGCCTCACAGAGCTGAATCTACAAAATGAAGATCCAACAGGGTGACTTGATTCTTGACATCAGAGCAACAGGCATTCAAGCAAGAATAATAACCATGTATTGTTATGATATCAGTGGTTGAGCCTGAAAAAATTCTAAAAAAAAATCTCTGGAAGTTGGTATGGCACTGGTTTTGTTCCTCACCTCTTGCGGAGCACTTTACAGGGCCTTGATGAAATATAGACAAGCAATCTGCTCTGCAAACTGACTGGTTTGGGCCCAGATATGACACTATAAATACACCCTCCAGCTATAAATATTCCCTCAAAGACAGGTGTGATCAGGAGACTTGCCTGTTGGGAAAGGTGCCTTCTGGTTGCATATCTCCATGCTGGTGGGTGGAGATCTGAAGGTCCAAACTATGAGTCTTAAATCTACAGTGGGAGTAGATTTACTGTGAGCAAGACTGCAACAAGTTAACTCTTTTTTTTTTTTTTCTTCTCAGAAAGGGTCATTAGACATTGGAATGGGCTGCCCAGGGAGGTGGTGGAGTCACCATCTCTTGATGTGTTTAAGAAAAGATTGGACATGGCACTTAGTGCCATGGTCTAGTTGACATGGTGGTGTCAGGGCAATGGTTGGACTCGATGATCCCAGAGGTCTCTTCCAACCTGATTGATTCTGTGACCCTGTGCAACCTGCTCTAGGTGAACTGCTTTAGCAGGGGAGTTGGACTAGATGATCTCCAGAGGTCCCTTCCAACACCAACAATGCTGTGCTGTGAACTCAGCCCTTCTTCCACCTGATACTTTGTGATTTACTTCAGGCTATCAAGGAAGACTGCACAAAGTAGCAATTGGGTCTCAGGGTCTCACCCAGTGTCTTGATCACTGAGAAGCTGAAGAATAAGACGCATCTTTAGTCACCTAAGAGAGAAATACATCTTAACCTGAAGTTAAATTGAATTGTTAAAGTACTTAATTATTCTAAAGTGTTACGAAACAATAAAATTTAGGGATGTGAAAAAGCATAAGTAGTTTTATAATTTCCATGCAGGAAACAATCAGGAAAAGGCAAAAAAGAGCACAGCTGAATAAGTCACATGTACCTCAATGTGATAAACCGTGATAAACCATGTCTTGCTGGCTTTTATTGAACAATGCCTGTCTCCATCACACTTGTGCAAGAGGATGATACTGAGTGTAAATAAGGATAATTTAGGTTCCTCACAGCTCTCAGTGCAGCATTTTTAGGAGTCCATAAACCTTATCATTCTGTCCTGCTGTGGGTGGAGGAGACAAACATTTTTAAGGGTAAATGCTTGCTTGCCAAATGCATAACAGGCCACAGAAGCGCAAAGTGACAATGAAAAACTAGCTTGTAAAAATATCATTCATTGTTCCTTAGCTTATTTTATTTGACTACTATAAATTATTGCTGAGCAATAACCTCTGAAATTATTGCCAAGTGAACAAAGTGGATGCCTTGTAGGTCCTTCAGAAAGCTCATCCTCTGGCTGACAGTGATACACAAAGGCAGTCAGGCAGCAAAACCAGTGTGAGAGGAGCACGTGCATTTTAAGGTCAGTGGCATTTCATGAGCCACAAATCTAGTTTGATTTCCACATTCTCTTTCTTATGTCTCCTGTGGTATAATGTGATGATTTAAAGCATTTTGCTTAGCCTTCAAATAACACTTCCTCTGGAAGGAAAAAAGGAGAACATCCCTGACAAACTGAAATTCACTGGAAATTTTGTTATCAGAGCACCTCGTCTTTGTCACTATGTGCAACTGGCCATTTCCTTACCTGCTGAAATTGCAAGAGCCGCCCTTGTGTACACAGCTGAGAGTGTGCACAGGCCAGTATTGGTTTGAGCAATATTTGATGAACTATGTCTGCTGCCCTCCAGGAGCTTCTAGAATTACTTTGATTAATATCTGTTTCACACAAGATGTCTTCTGGGAATGCTGCCTCTGTGGCATAGTCCCTTCCCTATGGCAAGTTACCTGGATGTACAGCTTAACACTTCAAACAGATCATTGACTGTAAGTTATAGCTACGGCATATGCCAGAGATATAGATGAACAAATGGAAAGTTTCACGGCTTATTCAATTGAAGGGGTTACATTTTTGCAGGGTCCCTCACACTTGACTTACCAGATTGATGTCACATGGCTCACTAGGCAGAGACAATAATATGGTCTTGCTGGCAGATCAGTCACGTAAGCCACACCAGAGTGCTTGTTTCACTGAGGGCAAGTCATTTTACAGTGCCTGGACAAAGCATCTTGTTACATTTTATTCTTTGAACAGAAATTCTTAAGGGCTCTTCTATCTCACGTGCACCATTTCAAGTTTCCTGGGTTTTAGAGAATAATTTCATAGGATGACTCTAAACTAGTCAATGGTCTCAGGCTGAACGACTTGAGTATTTTTAAAGAGATAACCCCCAGGAGATGTTGAAGCTGGCAGTGCAGATAAGCACTTTATGTGGGAGACTGAGCAAATTTGTTTTGCAAAGACTCCTACGGGCATGAAACATGGCACAGGTGAGTGAGAAGGAGGCACAGGTGAATCCAGCACTAGGGACAACTTGCATTAAACATATGAGAGCGGTGCTCTCCTAGTTCTTCATAAAAGGCATTTTTCAGAACCCAGTGTAAGGCTATGGAGTCCCAGCCCATGCACCATGCATGGGGTCAAAATTGTCTTCATAGCATGAGTTGCTCTCATTCAAAGGGAGGAAGGTAGGCACATCACTGTAAATGGCAAGCGGTATCAGCAGGGACCTAGTAAATACCATTAGAGCACTGCCAGCTGCGAGCTAGGGAAGTGGGGGCAGGTGGGATAACCAGCTAATTATTTTAGTCATTGCTGATTTATTTAAGTGCTGACTCTTGTCTGTTTTTTGTGTAGTCACACATAAGTACTTTTCTGTTCCCTTTAGCTGACTTCTCATTCTTAAGGCTCCCAGAGACAGTTTTAAGAAAGACAAAGCTTGTAGAGAGAGGTAATACTTGTACTTAAACAATATCGGAGTCAATAAATACAGACAAGTGTTCACTCAAGGACTCCATCAGGCCTGAAACAGAAGCGGTGACTTTCACGCCCAGCACAGTTTGGAAACAGTTATTCTGACTTTAGACTAATTATGTTAATTTTCTGAGTGCTCGGGCAGGCATTACAATTTGCTGTGAAGTGGCAGGTGAAGGTGAGACAGTTTGTTGTCTTTATTCATCTCCTTGGCACAGAAGCAGAGAAAACTCATGATAAAAGCAACCAACATCCACAAATGTTACAAGCTGCCACCTGCAGAGTGATGTTAGCAAAAGAAACTCCAGTGTCTGGCTGCTTCTTCCTCCTTCTGCCCGCCCCCTGCCCAGCTTGCCCCACTTTTACCAGTCTATTTTATTAGGAAGTAAACTGGATCACCAAAACAGAGGTTTGGGGATTCTTTTTTCAGCCAAGTGCAAAGTAAAAGGAGAAACCAGTCCATAAAATATAATGACACAATAAATGTCATGATTGTTCTAAACTAGAAATTATGAAGGGGAACAAGACATCAGGTATTAAAATGTGCTGGCAGGGCTGAGTACAACCTAAGTCCATCTTTTAAATGTGCAAGAGAGAGAAGAAATCCTAAAGCTAATGTTTATCAGAAAAAGGCAGTAATGAGTAATGCCCCCAGAAAAGTGGAAACGCTCAGTAATTAATCTTGCTCTGGTCCTGGGAAGAAGCAGCTTGTAACTGTTCTAGATGATAAGGTACTTTCACTTACTGAGGGTGATAGCGGACAATATCTGTTAAAATAGCATTGAAATGGTTAGGTGTGTATATTCTTCTGTCTTCACTGCTCCAAATGGCAGGTTGTTCCAGATCCTCACTGGTCTTACGATCAGAAACAGTTTTTTAATTTGAAGACTATAGTTCTTTTTGGTGAATTTAGACCTGTGCATTCTTGTGCCAATACTGCCATTTTTTTCCCCAAACTATATTTACAAAGACAATAACACGTTCCCTCAGCCTTAGTTTAATTGTGTTAAAAAAATTAATCCCTTCTAGTTTCTGATCTATGAAAGGCTCTCCATTCCCTAGATCAGCTTCACAATCCCTTCCAGTCATGATAAAAATTCAGTTTTCATTCCAGATAACAGCAGTGCCTTGTACACTGGCACACACATTTCCACTGATACTGAAAATTGCTACTTTTTCATATGCTCTAGAATACCATTTGCTTTCTATGCCATCAAAGCCCATTAATGAATTAGTAAAATGTGATTGTGTATTAATCTGAAGTCCCTTCTCTTCCAATCAACGTGCTTCCAGTTTCCACCAAATTTTTGTGTGCTTGACCTTTTCATGCCCAACTCTGTATTTTTCTGCTAGTAATTTTTCTTCCTGTCCTCAGGGTACTACTTCCTGTATTTATCCACCTGTATTTTGACAAATCATTCAGGATATTGATAAAAAAGGTCCTAAAATAGCTCCTTCAAGAATTTCACCCTTTAGTCCTCCTTAATCTTGCATTTCTGTTTGATGCCTAGTCCATAAAGTCTCCACTTCAGTTAGTTCTTGATCATTTTCTAATCTGTGATCTGATCTCCACCTTTTCCAGATTAGAGGCTGTCTTTGTGGCACTGTATCATCTTGACTTCGGCTAACATTACCAGGCTAGCAGGTTTTGATGCAGAGGAGATTAAAACAGTCTTCTCCTTTCCAAAATTTTTCTTTTGAACTGTTGACTGAAATAATAAAAAAAACTCAAAGTGAAATCTAGCTGAAATTTTCCCATTTCAACACATTTTATTTAAGTTCTGTGAAACTGTAGCTTGTCATCTTTTAGCCCATAAGGGTAAATCAATCAGGAGTCTTCCAGAGCAGGACTGGATCAGGAAATTTTTGAGAAATACAAAGTAAAAAAAACCCGATTTGACAAGAAAAGTATTGTTTATGTATGATCAAGGGCATAAATCTACCCCCTCCTCAAAGTAAATGTGTCCACATTTGTTTAATTACACACAAGATGGTACAGTGTGATATTGGGGGGAAAAGAAAAAGAAAAAAAAGAATATAAAGCAAAACATTTTCTGAAAAGGAAGTAACATTAACTCTCCTCATTCCAGTAGTCACAGACCTGTGTAGTACACTTTAATTTATGAAATTAGATAGTCAGTGACAGAAGGTTACTTATGGGAGTACTTTATCTGTCAACTACACTCTTTGTAGTTAACCAGCTTGAACTGGGTTGCAGAACTTTTAAAACACCTATCCGAAAGCCAGGAATGAAGAGAGCAAGTATGGGCTGGCTTTGATGCAATTTTTAAATGATACATCACATGAACTCTGCAGTTCACACACTTTCGGACAGTGATTAAATAGATTCCTTTTTCAGTGTTTGCCTTGGGCAGCCCAAGGCCAGATAAAGCCTATGCCCATCAGCGGGAGGTGTGGAGAAACCCACCACTCTGCTCTGGCAGGCTTCAGGCTTGATGAGATGCAGTGCAGGAGCATCACTCAGGTTATTTATGAGAACATCGTGCAGAGCATCATGATCACTCAGCAAAGCCTCAGCCCAGCCCCTTGCACCTCTGAAACAGAGTGTCATTTCAAGCCCTACACCTGAAATAGGCCCGCCTGTAGCACGGCATCATTTTTGTGCCAGGGGTTTCCCATAGATCCCCCTTCTCTCTCTGCTGGAGCCCAAGGGTGAAGGTGCACACCTGCGGCGTGGGGAAAGGGCGCATTAAGCTGCAGCTCAGCTCAGTTCACCAAAGCTGAGGCTGAGAGGAGCCATTCGGGGCTGCTGTTGGTCAGGGAGGTGCCTGTGATGCCCCAATATGGCTTCTGAGAGTCGTGAGCATAGTTCATGCTGCAGGAGAGGGGTCGGTGTGTCAGGGTGACCCTGGTGAGCAGGGGGCTGGAGGGAAGCTGACCTCTCACAGAGCAAAACTTGGGAAAGGCTCATTTTACTTGTTTTTGTTCCTACTCCTTCAGCACTGATCCAGGGCTAGCTGGGGTCTGTCTCCAATCATTTCTCTGCATCACTTTGTTCCACATCTGCTGTGCAGAAATCATGATGTGCGTAGGCTCTACTCTCATAACAAATACCATGCCCCTTGTGCTCCTATAAAATTGTTCTCTCTTTAGACCTAGAATCTTCAATTACAGATCCTCATGGTCTTTAAAGTCCCTTTTATTAGGCAATAAAATATTTATTAGGAAACTGCATACACAGATTTATTCAAGTGACCGAAGCACACAGTACATTTCATAAGGAAAATGTGGAACACAGTGACCTGAAAAGCTTTGTGTTGGTAGCCAGTAGATTCTATAGCAAAACATCAGACAGAGTGGGTGTTGTTTTTTTCCTCTGTATTAATAGTTTATTACCTATTGCAGTTCCTCTCCCAAGCAATATTAGAAAGACAAAATTATGAGTCTGAGCAATTTTAAAGTGGCATCCAATTCCTACTTCTGTTAGAATGGTTTCTATTAATTCTCTTTTGTCATTTTTTTCTTATTTCAAGTCATATTCAAGTCATGCTCATGTGAGCAGTGTTTGTTCTGAGATTAGAGAAAGCACTGAGCGATGATCTGTGCATAACTGCATGACCCTTCAAAAGCACTGCCCTCCCTTGCCACCCTGTCCCCACCCCAAAGTAAGCCACGGGGAGGAAAGCAGCAGTGTGCTGCTGAATGTACCCACTTCTTAAACCATGATACTTCAGGGACAGAACCAAAATCAGCTATCACCCTCTTTCCTATCCAATCAAGACTGGCAAGAAGAAGGTTTGATAGGTGTTGTTGCTAATTTTTTGGTGGATAGCAGAGCATGTGGTAAGAGGGTTTCTTATCCTCTTTGTCTATGTACAGCTGTGTTGTCTACATCACACTTTAACCCTGAAGAATTAATCTGCTGCTTTGTAGAGGACGTTCAGAAAGTAAAGTTGGCAAAGAGAAAATGTCAAATGAATTCATCCTACCTACTTACGGAAGCAAGGTCAGAGAAGGATGAGAAAGCGATTAATTTATATGGTCTCGGAAAACTGAGCTGGTTCTGGTTGGTTCTGGGAGGCGTACCTAACCTCTGAATTTTATGTTCAGTTTTGAAAGCTTTTAAGCATTTTAAAACTTTAAAAAAATTGAAACAATCTTGTAAAGATTTGGAAGGAGAAACTTAGTAGGTTGTGGGTTTTTTTAATTCTATTTCTAGATCAGTTCCAGTTAGAATAGATAAGTACCACAATTTCATTTTCATTAAAGAAAATAAAAACTCCAACAAAGGAGAAAATATTCATTCTTCATTTACCTTGGTAATATTTTTCAGCATCTCCTGAAGATGCTTGAAAAAATCTTTGAGGTTACCCAACGCTGAGTTTAAGCACAACCATCCTGTTTCTGTTCACTCTGCACAGCAAAGGTCTTTGAAATCATTTTGTCCTTAGTTGATGCATACATTCATTTTGCTGTCTCAAAAATTAGAAAATCAGCGAGTCACTTCTCCCCAGATAAAGCGACTTCAGATATACCATCGTAATTTGAGATAACACAGGTCTATCGTCTCTGACTGGAGAAATGGCAAAGCAAAGGAATGACATGAAAGCTACACTAAATTTAAGATGACTATTCTTTAATGTAATTTAGATATGTAGACTGCTGTACCTAAGAACTGAATAAGCTTTTTTGCTGACTTTCATCACTGTCAGTGTCTGGGCCTTTTCATTTCATAAAGACTTGGAGCTATTCTCTTTCTTCCATTTTCATGCCTCAGCACTTGCTGGCTTCTGCACTCATCAGAATCCAGGAATTCAGGCACATCCCAAGGGAGATCAGCTTTAGAGATTCAGGAGGGAGTCCTCTACATGCAACAGGGTAAGACTGACCCCCCAAAAATTCAGTGTAGACATGTACCAAGTCATACACACAAGGAAACGATGACAACAGCACATATTGATACACTCAAATGATGAAACCAGAAACCACACAGGAAATAAATAATCGTGTTATTGTGCTAGATATCTGCTCAGCAGCTGTCAAAACTGTGATAGACTGGGAGGGGTTAGCTGGAAATGACTAGGCAACAGAGCAGATAGCACTGGTATGCCCCTGTCTAAACAGTGACCATGCAAAAAAATGCATTTCCATGTGAGAGGTCAGATAAAAGGCCTGAAAAATAATCACATGGGTTATGCCTCCAAGTTTTAAAAGACTTGGTTTTGGAAGGCAGAAATTTGGGAAAAGGCTGTAGGTAGTGTTAGTGAAACTGTTTCTAGATGAGATTGCAATCAGACTGAAAGGTCACACAGCAGGGCTTCATGTCAAAGTGACTCATCTCAAAACACACACTTGATAGCTGCCACGCATAATGTAAATTTATGTACTTTTATTATTGTTACTATAATTTTCTAATTTACTCAAGCATCTGCAAGAGGCAAAGGGAAGGATGCTTTTGTAAGCACACTTTTTAGTTTTTAAACTTGTTAAACAAGCAAGATAAACAACGTTGTAACTTTGCTCTAATCTCCGTAAGCAAAGCAATACATTCACATTGGAAAACAAAAAGAAAACCACTTCCAACTAATCACTCAAGAAACTCAAAGAACAAATTGAGTGTAAATTGTAAAAGTATTTTCCACTACTGCTTTCATTTGGAAGGCAAGAAAAGAATATCACAAAATATAACAAGAGTATATCTTTGTAAATACCCCTTAAAATGTCAGGCCAAACTGAAGACATGTAGAAACTCCATGAATACCTCCATTCTCTTGGGGAATGTCTTGCACTCTTGTACAGATAAACTCTATATCTTATCTATAATCCATGATTTGTTTTCAGTAAATTAGGTTTGAAAAAGTACATTTGTCTTTTTTTTCCTTTCCAACAGGTGTAGAAAAGCTATTCAAGCTGAAGAAGATCATATAGCCCATGTCCACATGCTTGAGTGAATTCAGAGGAGGGCCATGAAACTGATGCAAGGGTTGAGGAATATAATATTGTTTGGCTTCTTGAAAAGAAGGTTGAGAAATGGTTTGGATCCTACTCTATAAGTATTTTCCCATGGATTGTGTAGAATTTTTCAACATCATTAATAGAGATGTAACAAAATGCTGTTGCTAGATGTCAAAGATAGGAAATTCAGTCTAGAAATACAGATTAAGACCAGGAGGGTTAACCTTTAAAATAAGGTCAGATTTTTCTAGAAGATCCTTCTTCTGGAAGAAGTTCTGTGTCCAATGTGCATCCACCCAGGTGTGAGAGCAGGCTACCTGAGTTTGAGTAATGCTGTTAAAAACTCTGTTAAAAACGTGTTTCTAAGCTATGGGCATTGATATAACAACTTATACTAGTTATTAGGTTGGGGATTGGGAAAATTCCTTCCTCAGATCTGAGACCTCAAGATACTTCTGTTTTCCTCTGTGCTTCATCTGTGATGAGCAAGGTACAACTTATCTGCCATTCAGATGCCCCAGATTAGTACCACCCTACACATTCATATTATTGGCCAGTAGACTAGCACAGACTTCTGCATCCTAGCAACTGCAATTTTACTTTGTGTAAGTCTTTACAAATGAATATTTGTACAAAACTTAATGACTTACGAGGACATAGATCAGAATAGAAGATTTAATACTCCCTCATGGGTGTCAGCTGTGTGTAATGAAACATTTCTATGTGTTGCACTGAACAAGTATCAGGCAGGTTTGAGTAAGAAGGTTAAGAAATGGCTTACGGCATATTTTTAAGGGGCAGCATGACATTTATAGTTAATGGAAGCCAGAACAAATATTTTTAAATTCAATGTACATTAAGAGAAAATATAAAAATAAATGAGGGTGTACTGACCCCACCACTTGTTGCTATTTTCATTGAATAAGCTACCTTGAAAAAGAATGGGAAGATTTAGGAAACCAGCAATACTCATACACTAGAGATATCTTAAAATAAGTAGGTATAGCTAATTAATAACCACTGCTCAGCCTCAAAGTACAGTATTTGTCATTGTGCCCTAGTTCCAGTAAACCATGTTTAGGCATCACCTACTCCAAACACATTATTACTCCCCCAAACATGTTTGCTATCCTGTCTAATCATTAGCCAAGAGTCCTTGCTGTCCCATCAAATATTTTATAAAATATAATAGAATGAGCTAGAAATAACAGGGCAGCTGAGAAAGTTTTGAAATCTTTTGTTGCTCAGAAAGATGTGATTCATTTAAAGCATGTAATTTTAAAACAGGCAAAGCATTTGTGTATGGCCAAATAAAAAGCATTGCACTTGTAAAGTTTTGTATTAACATAGAAAAAAATCTTTATCTAGAGTCATCTAAACATTGAATCGGCTGAGCCCATCTAGCAGGAACAGCCATTACAAAGAACGTTATGTAGCAAACGCTGAGAATCTGAGAGGCAGCATAACATTAGCATGAACAGGGGATGGTGCTGTGAGTGACTCTACTGTCAGAGCTGAGGCTGAAAGAACCCCCTGAGGGTGAACCTGTATTTGACATAATCGCTATTGGGGAAAAAGGTCCATAACAGGACAGTTTATGTCTCTGTCATGATCCTGTTCAGGCACAGCAAAACCTACGGATGGCACCTAGCTAATGGATTAACTCTCTGCTCATTTTTTTCTCTTGAGAGAACACTTATCTGAGCAGCCATAAGGTGTGTACTATACGAACACCCCATGGGCAAAGTTTTTGGGTAAACTGAATCACCTCTAAGTTACACTGACTGTTTGCTCTCCATCATCTATTGAGGGAGCTTAGCCACTGAGTTTGTATGTAGCCACCTACTTGCATACACCCACATCTTGGTATTTTGACAGCAAAATGAACCTCACCCAAGCACTTCAGTTAAAGCAGAACCAGTCTTCTTATAACCTCTGAAAGTCACCAGAGGATGTTCAGGTAAAATGGATGGTACAGAAGCATTGGCAAAGTTGTCTAAAGCCGTTAGGTTTCCTAAGGGTAGAAGAGGATGCACGGGGTGTGGGTCAGGCAGGACAGGGAAGAATTAACAAGCTGACATGTGTGTTAAACTGGCAGCCTCCAAAAATTTAAAGAAAAAAAGTGGTTACAACTATCCAGCAGCCGTTTGCAATTGATTCAACCTGGGATATGACTATTCATCAGAAGGAAGAGAAACTCTACTGTAAATCAGCAGTGTGGGCTGGGCTGTATGTAGAGCTGATAGTATCAGGATGGTTTGTCAGCTGCTCAGCTCCTTTAATAACAGGACTGATAAATAAACCTCCTGCCTGTTTTGATACTGTGGCAGTGGTACTGTGGGGACATTTGAAATAATAAACCATTTAGCTTTCTACAGTCTCAGCTTTTGATAAGTCCATAATTTTTGTTTCCTTCTGCATGACTTTCACCACCTTGACTCCAGGGTGAGGATTACACCACCATTCGGGTTATCCTCATTAAAGTAATTTAGAAATCCTCTCAGTAGCACAGGGAGAGCAGCTGCTCTCTTTAGTTTTTCTCCCTCTGCTACGCTAGCCCAGATTCTTCAGTACAGTGCCCAGTACAGCTTAACTGGACAACATAGCCCTGCATTTTATAGGGGTTTGCATATTGACTATTGGTTCCACCTCGTGTTTGACTCTTGATACAGAATGATAAATTATCAGCTTTACATACATGTTGGGTCTCTTGCCAGTCTCCCTCTCTGCTGCTCAGCTCCCACACTGAGAAAAGCTGTTAGTGATAATTCACGGTATGTTTTCCTGGTGACTCTTCAGGACTAACTACAAACACACATGGCATTTTGCCCAGCATTTAAAATATTTTGCTGCTGAGCCACGGTCCATCAAGTGATCTTTGCCCTGCTCTACAGGTATATTGGATAGAAGAACGTGTAACTAATGCCCCACACATGGGATCAGCAGGACAACTTCTTTGGCTTGTGCGTAGCAGAAAGAATGGCCCTATACACCAGGCAGGCATCTCACCAGTCAATGTGGTGAACTTCTGGGCAGAGGCTGCACGCAGTCCCGACGGCTGCCTGGCTGTCCACTGGTGACACCAATTTCCCAGCCCTGGGATAAGCTGAGCTGTCTACATCACTTCTTCCTATGCAATAGCTCTTAGTCCCTGAAGGTGGTTTACTGCCCTTGCTTGTCCTGCACGAGAGGCACAGCTCCTGCAAGCTGCCCAGCTGCAGAATACTCAAGTGCTTCTTGCGTTTCCCTTTCACCAGCTGCTGTCTACAAGTTCAGCTGTTCTCTGACTTAGCTTGAAGCAACGTGGCTTTTTATAAGGTGTTTCACCCACTTTGAGCTGAACTACAAAAAAAGGTTTTCATACTTTTCTATTTAAATTTAACACAACATTGTTTCAAGTTTTTATGAGGGCTTCTGTTAAAACAGAAGTGAATTGGAGAGAACAGCTTATCCAGCTGATCTAGTGGATTAATAATACCAATATCGTTAAACATAAATGATATAATGAATATTTTTAGTTTTACCAAGGCTGTAATCAATCAGCTATACAAACTTACATTTTTCTTAGTCAAATGAATGGGATTTTTTTTCAGAGCTGCAACAATGTGAGTGAATAGAGTGAGATGACTTTAATGTAGCTTTAATGTACCCATATTTATAATTCACTTATTTTCCCATGTTTGGAAACTTCTCAGTTGCTATACATATTTTCCTTATCTTTGTGTCTAAAATAGTGAGCAGGCTGTGAAACCATTTGTACATCTTATTCTGGGCATCTATTACTATTGTCTACACATTACTATTGTCTACACATTGTTCTTTTGGCAATAGGTTTATGTATCACCAGCACCAAACTCATGAAAAGAGATGTGTACAGCAGTGTCAGTGGCTCAAGTGCTAGCGCTCCTTTGGGTTACAATTTAGCAAGACTGTTAATAACTATTATTTAAAGAAAAGCCTTCAAACTGAACTAGGATAATGTAACACAAAGCATTTTTGTGATTTGAGAGAAAAAAAAGGTAATAAAAGCTGCTGAAAATCTTCCAACTTTATAATTATGAAACAGGCTGCTGAAGAGAAATATTGGTTGTGGTGGAGGTATACAAGTGACTTTGAAGAGCAGTAGATTATCTTACATATTTCTCAGACCATGATCAAAACTATTCAGCGTAAGCTCAACCCACTCTCGTGTTTCCGTTCAAGTCAATGGATGTCACCTCTAAAAAGTTTGAAAGTAGAATATGACTTAATGATAACAATATCTCTTGTTCAGCAACACTCTTAAACACACACTTATTTCTCATGTAAGTCAACAAGACTTAAACTCATCCTTAAATGCTTGGCTGAATGCGAGCTTACACATCTGATTCTACAATTCTCATTCTTGCACAGTAGTACTTATAGGGTCAGACCAACTGAAATTATGTCAGCTCACCCTTAGCTGAGTGCAATTCAAGAACAGATGTATGGGCTTAGTAAGATCTGCATCCTTCCTTGTGAGCTGCACATCTCCTGGGAAGCTGGCCAGGTTGATAGCTAAGGTGGGCAAATTCTTGGGCTTCTCAGAGCATTTACAGCATTTCATGACAACTGAAGATCCACAGGGTTTTCCCAGGTGGTCATTTACACAGTCCGGGTGTCGAAAGTGAGTTCAGCACTACCATCTCCACTGGTGTAGAAGGGCAGTTAGCATAAAGACCCATTCTGCTTTCCACTGGAACACAATATGCTTGTCCACACAAAAGCTGCTTTAACAGTTGGATTAGTGTAGATGGTGGAGTGAACTGACAGCAAATATTCAAGGCAAATTGCTGCACCAGGCACAGCCAAGAGCTAGGTTACTGAGTAAAGGCTCTTGCCCCGGGACTGATCTTGCTGCTTTTCTTCTGAGATAGTCTTGGCCACTCTCAGAGACAGGATACGAGGCTGACTGTATCTTTGACCCAGTAGAATTGTTCTTGTGTCCTCACAACATCCTTCCACTGCAGACAGAAATGGGCAGGTACACACTAACAGTCCTCGGATAAATGAAAGTCCCTAGACCATCTGTGGCTGGAACAGTTTCTGCTGTTTCTACAGGACTGAAGCCAACATTTGCAGCTGCTTTATAGCTTTCAGTAAACTTCTTGTTGCTACTCCATCACCCATGTCAGGTTCTCTTCAGTTTCCCATCTTAAAAGTCCAGAAACAATAATTCAAGCACTTCTCCAAACCTACAAGCACAGACCACACGTTAAGCTGAAGTCAAACTCATTCACTTCCTGACATTTGTTTTTTAAATATTTATTGGTACTCGTTAATAAAACATATAAAGATAACAGAAGAGATGAGTAGTTCAAACCTTTTCTGTGCTAGGACTGTTCCCAGGCTTTCACTGCCCAGTGTCACATTCTCAGGAAGTCACACACATTCCCTCTTTCCTTTCCTTTTCCTCTACCACATGAAGCTAGGAGTGTGCTAATCTGGCAAGCCGCAGGGTAGGGCAGAGAGGCATGTGAGACAGCTTTGAGCAAACCAGCTCATGTACTGGAAACATTCTTTCTACGGCAGCACTGAGCTGTGCACAGTTTGACTTAACTTTCTAGTTCTCAGTGAAAAGCCTGCCAGAATAGTCCTCATCAGGCAATAGAAAACACTTAACTGCTTCCTGAAAGTATCAAACCATGTACAAGTATTTGAGACACACATTTCACACACTTTGAAGAATCAGGTTTGAAGAATTTGATGATCAGAGCTAATTTGTGGGCACATCTCATCACAAAATTTCTACAGTCACACAGGAACTAGTTAAAATCTTGCATTGGACTTAAAATGTGTATTGGGTTTAGTTGCTGCTTGAGTTTGGATTAATAGAAAGAAGTAAGAGAGAATATTGATTGTCAAAATGAAAAGCATTCTAACTACAAGAATTTAGTTTTATTAAAATCTTAATTCTATAAAAGAAGTGATTAGCAAGATCAATCTAATAATAATTTGGTTCAAGACATGTTAGTTATTAATCTGTATCAGTAGTCTGTCCACAAAATGTAGTGTAAACATATGTGTCAATTATTTTGCTATGCAGTAATCTTCATAAAACACAGTTTGATGCATAGAAGTTAGCTACAATTTAAATTAGTTTTACAAAGGCATATGCGACAGCATTATAGGTATAACACTGTGATAGAACAAAAAGAATAAAATTGACATTTCTAAACTTGGTGACTAAGTCAGACACCTACATTTTTAGCAGCTTCAATAAATGATGAGATTGTCAGAATTATCAGTGTCTTTCAGTTTTTCATGACTTAAATCTGCGGACTTTTGGCACAGGCATTTAAAAATGGCAGCCTTTGATCTTGTCAGCTTTACTGGAACTACACTGTGATTTCTCAGGAATGGCCTTTGAGACAGAAAGCATTTTTATTTCATTCTATCTATCATTCTAAATGGAAGAGGAAATCAATGACTAAGAACATTCATGCTTCACACATGACTTTCCAGAAACAAAACATAGCTTCATACTCGAGGTAATGAGTGCACCCTCAGTAAATTTGCAGATGATGCCAAGCTGGGTGGGAATGTTGATCTGCTGGAGGGTAGGAAGTCCCTACAGAGGGAGGTTAGATAGATGGGCCGAGACCAACGACATGAGGTTCAACGAGAACAAGTGCCGGGTCTTACACTTCGGCCACAACAACCCCATGCAGCTCTACAGGCTGGGGGAAGAGCGGTTAGAAAGCGGCCCGATGGAAAGAGACCTGGGGGTGCTGATCGACAGCCGGCTAAACATGAGCCAGCAGTGTGCCCAGGTGGCCAAGAAGGCCAATGGCGTCCTGGCCTCTATTAAGAATAGTGTAGCCAGCCGGTCTAGGGAAGTGATCGTCCCTCTGTACTCAGCACTGGTGAGGCCGCATCTTGAATACTGTGTCCATTTCTGGGCCCCGCACTTCAAGAAAGATGTTGAGGTGTTGGAGCAAGTCCAGAGGAGGGCAACCAAGCTGGTGAAGGGTCTGGAGGGTATGACCTACGAGGAACGGCTGAGGGAGCTGGGGTTGTTTAGCCTGGAGAAGAGGAGGCTCAGAGGTGACCTTATTGTAGTCTGCAACTACCTGGAGGAAGGTTGTAGTGAAGTGGGAGTCGGCCTCTTCTCCCAGGCAACTAGCAATAGGACAAGAGGACACAGCCTCAAGCTTTGCCAGGGGAGGTTCAGGTTGGACATTAGGAAGAAATTCTTTTCAGAAAGGGTTATTAGACATTGGAATGGGCTGCCCAGAGAGGTGGTGGAGTTACCATCTCTGGATGTGTTTAAGAAAAGACTGGACATGGCACTTAGTGCCATGGTCTAGTTGACATGGTGGTGTCAGGGTAATGGTTGGACTCGATGATCCCAGAGGTCTCTTCCAACCTGGTTGATTCTGTAATTCTGTGATGCTGTAATCTTGGGGATTAAAGTATCTTACATGGCAAGTATAAAAAATAGTCTGCTGTGACATTGGCTCTAGAGAGTTGCACACCCATATTTCTCTTATAAATTTGCTACAAATGTAAGAAATCTAGCATAAGAACTTCCAGATAAGAACTGTATTTTTGAGGTATGCATAAACTAAGGCCAGTTCTTATGCAAATACATCAAAGATGATGATACAAATGTTCAAGTCAAGGGAAAGCTGTGTCTGGTAGTATAATAATGAACCCATCTTTTCTGTGTGATTGCTTTTTCTTTCTTAAATAATTTCTTCCTGGCACTGTCTTCACCATTCCTATGGCTTCTTATTTCTTAATCATTACTTGGTCTTGTATAGTTAGATTATTCTGTCAGCCGTCTACTTCCCTCACCTCCCACTCCTTTGCTACCTAGTTACTGTCCTTTTTATTCCAACTCTGTCTTTTCACACTGTTCTTTTCTGTTGTTCTCCTTTTTTTTTCCCCCCCCAGAGAATGGACCTATTTATTTCAGTTCATTTGCCACTTTGCTTTTTTTCTCACTATTTTTCTCTATCTTGTTCCTGTCTTGGCTTATAATCTTTTTTAACTCAGCACACATGTTTACCCATTGACTATGCTTCTTCAAGCTATTTCACTGGCACTTTTCGTGAAATACATGGTAGAAGCAAGTCATTTACCCCAAAAGTGTGAGTAGGAGCATACTGCTTCACTAAGTGATCATCTGCTTTCAGAGCAAAGCAAATGACTGAACCATGCAGACACACAGAAATATTTTATTGTACATTTGAAGCAACCACAAAGTAAACAAAACAAACCAAACAAAAAAAGATAATATAAGTGAATGATTAAAAAATGTTATCTCCTAGTCAAGAAAGAAGACAAATATGTAATTTAGATGAGAATCAACTATATTTGGAGTCAGTACTTTCCTGTAAGAGGAAACAAGAGGGTAATGTAACTACCTGAGACCTCAGTGAGATAGTTTATGTCCATGACTCTCACAGATCCTCTCTCTCTCCCCTGCAAACTCTCAAGCTCCTTTCATCCAGGAATTCTTCTCCCTCCCTTTCCAGTTGCTTCCTATCTTCCTAGACTTGGTCCAGCTGCTGCAACCACTGTCTGCTCTGGCTGCCACCACAGACCTATGGCTCTTTTTGAGATTCAGTGTTCAGAGCAGCAGCAGAAACTTGAAGAGACCTCTTGGCATTACGAGATGGGTGGCTGAGTTACACTCGTGTTATTCAAAGTAAGCATGCAGGTTACAAAAGTGCTGGTCAGATTAAACATTAAAATATATCTCATTAAAGGAAAATTAGCACAACAGATATGAACTGATTATCTTTATGGGGCTCTGTGAAGCTGCCAACTGCTATGGAAAAGCTATGTATTTTATTACTACTGTGCTAGGCAAAAATTCACCAAAATTTGTATCTTTACACCACTGGAATGCAAGGATCACAGACATGTTCAGAGGCACATCATTTATGCTTGTGAAAATAAAGTAGCATGGTGAGAAATACACCATTAAAAATGCCATGAATACAGTCTTCAGAAAACAGAAATACTGCTACACAGCATTGTAGCAGCCCTCTGAAATTTTCTTGGCTGGGCAACTTCAGCTAAGGCTTACAAGAAGGTCAAGACCTACAGTTATGGTCATGGCTAGTGCGAGACAAAGCCTGAGGGTCCAGTGAGGGTGAGGCTGCCAAAGGGAGGGGAGGGCTCCAAAAATATAGAATTTCTGGAAACTTTTTCAAGAGCAATATCACGTGGGATAAGGAGCAATGCACAGTTGAGACCAGAGGCCTCTTGGTCCCAGCTGTGCCTTTAGCCCAAGACGCCCAGCACTACAGTGTTGAACAAGATGTCAGTAATGATTTCTGCCTTTAGCCCACCCCTTCCCCTGGTGACACTGCTACAAGCCTTGGGCTTGGCTAAGCTTTAGCTCAGGACCCCCTGAGTTCATTGGTTTAATGACATTCTAAGGGGACGGTTTTTTTTTTCCACTGCTCACCACTTCCTTGAGCAGCTTGTTGTAGCTTCACTTCAGCTGGAGCCCTAGGCTTTGTCTCTCAATCCTAAACTTAACTCTGGCCTTAAAACCTTGGCCTTGGCAGAAACTAATCTCAAGACTCCTACCCATGGCACTGTTGAAGAAGTTCCCATGAACTTTCGCAGCCCACCCTTTTCTTGTGCAGCTTCTGTGCATTTATGTTAGGGTTAGAGTCAAATTTGGACTAGTGTTAGCGTCACAGTTAGTTAGGAGAACGACAAATCCTAGGACTCTAGTTGGGGTGGGTCTGCAAAGGGGATGATCAAGGGTTTGGTTGCAAGAAGAAATCTCCCCTCAGAACGTGTTCAAGATTGTTGTGGCAGGGAATCTGGAGAAGGCTCAGCCAAGGTCAAGTCCAAGGCCTAGTGCTAGGCTTTGGAGTCAGGAGGGATACAAAGCCTTGCACTTGTCATGTCCAAAGGCGAAAAAGTTAATGCAGATAGGAACTGCAGTTTTGATGTGGGTTGAGAAGTCACGATCCACTGGGTGCCAGGCAAGAGCTGTTTTAGCCAGGTCTGCACCCTATGAAACAAAACCCATCACATGCTGAACTTCAGCCAGTCAGAGAGGGACACAGTGCCCCTGCTCACACTTCCTTCAGAAAGAAACAGGCAGCCAGGAAGGGCTGCAGGCACTCTGCTGAGGACACTTCAGGCCAAGGGGGCAAGGATACTCCTGAGGGATTGTGGCTGTGGGAGACCCACACTGGGTCAGTGACACCCCTGAGGGACTGTGGCCATGGGTGATCCCTGGCAGAGAGGAGATACCCCTGACTCTGAATTTGTTTAAAAACTTACAACTTCTTATCAAGAAATTTAGTCAGCTGGTTTAGAATCATAGAATCATAGAATCATTTTTGTTGGAAAGGACCTTTAAGATCATCAAGTCCAACCATTAACCTAGCACTGCCAAGTGCACCACTAAACCATGACCCTAAGCACCACATCTACATGTCTTTTAAATGCCTCTGGGGATGGTTACTCAACCACTTCCCTGGGCAGCCTGCTCCAATGTTTGACAAGCCTTTTGGTGAAGAATTTTTTCCAAAAAAAAATTTAGTTATCTAAAAATTAGTTTGTCTCTAAAAAGCATAGTTCCTTGACAACAGCAATAAAATCACCCATTTCTGGAGGTCGGCATTACCAGAACTTTATTTCTCAAGAGCAAATTTTTCAGATCCCCCATAGGGTGACACTTGCACTGGAGGTGTCACCATGGCAACCTGAGGAGGTCAGCGTGACCGTTGCTAGACAGTGGGACACCACAGGGTGAGGCTCCCCTCTGGTCTCCAGGCGCCTGCAAGCCCCCCTGGAGCAGTCACCCAGGATGCTCCCGCAGCTGCAGTGATGGTGCCTGTGTGTGGAGGTGTCGGGAAATGAGAAGAAGTTCCGAATGGTGCATTTTTAGATAATTACAGCAGAGCTCTGGCAGGTTTATGAGCTCTGAAGCTGATGGTGGTGTGGCATCAACCACTCAAGACGTTCAATAACCTTCTGAAGATGGGCTATATGAAAAGCCCTGTTGCCATTCTAAAATCAAATTTTCCCATTTGTATTTACAGAGCATTATTAATATGGACAGGAGTGAAATGGATTATATCAATATCCTTTAGAAAATGGTGCAAGTAGATGGGAAATGAGTAAGTATTTGCATGTAATTACAGCTTAGGGTGCATGTAACATAAGCAGCTGACTATAAAAGGAGGCAGCTGGCTGGCAGTGGAACTGGGCATTGCCAGCTGTTTTTCCCCTTATGAAAGGCTCCACGTTGTCATTATGTTTCCTCCCAGCCTCCATGGCACTTCAGGAGTGACACCTGGGTGGTAAGATAATGCCAGAATCTTCCACCCAGGAGATTTCTCCCTTTCCCACCATCTTCCCCTCTAAGAGGCAATGCATGACTTCTGCAGTTGCTGCCCTGAGGGCAAGATATGTGTATCTTGGGCTGGGTGGACAAAACCCATCTTACCACGCAGACATCCCCTACATGCAGAAATAAGTGGAACAAGGGGAAAACTTCTTTTTCCTCCACAGACTCACTCCTGACCTACCAACGGGCTCATGCTGCCTGCATACTGTCCAAGTGCCTGATCCATCCTCTGTGTCTCTCAGGCTGGGGCAAGCATAGGAAGGAGTGTAGAAAAATAAGATAGTTTTCCATTGCCTGTCTGCAGTGGCTGGTGCCTGGATGATCGCTCTGTCCCAGCTGAGGAGAAGTATGTACCAGGATCTGTACCTTATAGAGTTGCAAAACCAGGCAAGGACCCTTCTCCCACCTTTCTTCCTTTTTATTCATACTTTTCCTCCAAACTGTGCCACATATTCTCCCTCTCCCAAAGAACTGAGTATGACTAAGGCTTAAAGTGTTAAGTTACCTTTGGACAGTGACAAACCAATAAAAAAAGCAGAACACAGGGTTTTTAGCAAGTACTTTGTAAGGATGAAGATCAAAAATAACATAGTGTTAAAGCCATTACTGGGTATTTTGTAAGCAAACCAAAATAAACAGTTTTAGGACAAGTAATTTAAAGTCCTTACAGAGTGTTTTTCAAAACCATTCCTTATTTAAAACATCATAAATTGTAATAAAAATAATTTTCAACATAAACTGTATTACTGACCTGATTCAAATCTCATTGGGACTTAAACTACAAACTAGTAAATTATAGAGTACATTTTTTCTGGTTTGTTCTTCCGCCCAACTGTAGATTTTTAACATTCCACTCAAAGACAATATTTTAGTTTTATTTAGTGTGTGGAACTAGGAGATGGAGATGGCTGCAGATCAAATTAGCATGTGTTTTTTAAAGAATAACTATTTCATGGAAACCAAGCTCACAAGATAATTCAGTTAAATACAGTTTACAGGTACAAGAAATTAAATATATCCAATTGCAGTTGGATACAATCATTATTTCAAACAGTAAACCTTCAGGTATATAAACTTAATTTTATATCTGAAGGCAAACAATTTAAAATAAAGTATCAAATTATCTGAAGAGAAAGTATGTAAAAGTTCTTCTCAAAGACATTATTAAGGTTTATGTTATCTTCACTGGGAGGCAATGCGAGCCACAAAGGGAAGGCTTTTAATGGTGAGATGATACTGGACAGTTGCATATTCCAAGTCAAACAAGGAAGAAGATTAGCCAAAGGGGAAAAAAATGCAAATGGAATAGTATAGAAAATGATAACCAAATACTGTTAATATGATATACATTTCTACTTCGTACAGACTCATGTAAAATCTCTTCTCAGATCCAAGGTGAAAATGAAAAATAGCAAAAGGAATATGTCTTCAGATCTATAGGTCAAGATTTTTGCAATATGGAGAAAAAGAAATGAATTGTGATCATGGTCTCATTCAATGGTTTTAGTCACTATCCATCGCCAGTCCCCTCTTAAAGAGTGAAGTATTTCCCAGCATTTGCAAGAAAGGAGACACAAATGATGCACGTGGAGTCTGCTGGGTAGGCTGGTTATCAGGGAACTAAACAGAAGGTCGACACAGCTTGGTTTTCCTTCAGGCTTTGACTCTGACATCCCTCATGACTTGGGCAAATCATCTCACTGCTCTATGCTATTAGGACCAGCTATTGGTTGGGGGTGGGATTCATCTCACTTAACTTCAAATAGCAGCCGTGGAAAAAGTGACACCTGAGCATTCACCCCAGGCTCCCTCCATAACCAATACAGAGAAGCTGGCACCTTGTGGGGTGATTCAGTTCTCCTGGTTCAGATATCTGATTTAGTATGGGAAGACTCATGCCCTAAAAGTGCTTATTACTCTGCTTCAACCGTAGCAAGATCACAGTGTCAGTAGCTCAGATAAAACTGCCTGCAATTTGCATTTGAACAGGTTAATTCTACCTTTACATACGTTTGTGGTGAAACTCCATCCTCACTTCAGGTTTCTAAAGCATTGTAGTTGGGCAGTTGATATATAAAATCAAAATGAGGTTTCCAGGCTTTTTTGAGATTTTGCACTCTGACTTGTAAACTGAGCTCTTTCAGGCAGGACCTGCCTTTATTCTCTGCCTTATACAGCCTTTAGCGAACACTACTGACTTCTACGACATTTCCTTCAAAAACACTTTTAAACGTTTGATGAATCATCCTGATCTTACATTTTCTGAACTTGGAAAATGCCACCAAAAAAAAAAAAAGTGAGACTGTACGTCTAAAATACATCTCTCAAAACATCTGGCAGCAACAATCACACTGACTGAATCTTAGAGGAGAGTCTTTTGGTGGACGGGAGAGTATGAAAAAATAAACAGGCTTCTGAATTGTTTATCTCTGCACTCATCAGACTGTGAGGCAGAGTGACCTCACCTCACAAACCAGCTGCAGGTGACAAAACAGGAGTGAAAATACTTCAAAGCTTTTAAGGATGAAAATTTTATTAAAAGAGAATAACCCTAGCAATACTTAAATATGAAGGGCCTGTGATGGGGAGGGAGGAGAAGGAAAAGGGAACCCGTACTAGTAATCTAATTCCAGAATATATGCAATTAAATGTCTGAGGAACAGCTAAGGAGAGAAATTGTAAGACTGATGGTTTGAACAGCTTTCAGCCACCGAAGCTGCAGTTCTACATCAAAACAGACAGACAGGCAGACATAAATTTGTCTTACCTTTGGCCTATGGCTTTATCTGTAGACTGGATTATTTACTTTCAGTAATTGTACAAACAAAAAATGGTCTGTCTGGTATTACAGCTGAACGCTGCAAGATTACTGGTGATGGTATTCAGCTAGGTTTATAGATAAAATATGCCTCAGGAAGGTGTTACTGTTATATTGATTTTAACATCACCATCAAAGTATTGTTATTTTGTAATATTACTTGGGAATTCAGAATATACTTTATATAGAAAATATATATAATCAATTTGTTATCAATTTCTTCTTGATTAATTAGAAGAAAAAAAAAAAAGACCTTGTTTTTGGTTTCCCGTCCTGACTCAAATTTGGCTGATAGCCTTAGAATCTCATTAATTGGAATTTGAAACGAAAATATCTTTAAGGGTAGACTTTAATCTCGTATAGATTGATAGAGAATAATCCAGCGGTAGATTTTCCCTGTCCCTGTAACTTGACCCAGTCCAGGGAAGAACAGAGCTATCCATATTTTTTTGTTTTTAATTCTAGGTGCCCTTGTAAAATATTTTCAATCAAATCCTCTGCATTGTCCTAGGGCTGGCAAGAAACAGGCAGCACAATGTGGAGAGCAGTCTCAGACTGCAGCAGGAAGGCATTTCCAGAAAGACCACACCTTCCAAAGCGCTGGTTGCTGTTTTCTACCAAGCATATACTCTACCATTTGTGTCCACAGCTGTTGAACACCTCCTGTAACCCCGAAGCAAAAGGTATACATTATTTAAACTTTCAGTGCAAAAGAAAATACTTTTGCAAGTTTCAAGGTCTCTCATATACACACTCTCGCTATGCTCCTATGCTTTTACCCAGAAATAGGATTGTCCTTATATCTGAACTACTTCTCCACTTTTTCCTGAAGCAAAAAACTCCATCCTTATGTTTGCATCTGCACCTAGAAATCGCAGAATAATATTTTGTTTTCTGCAAAATAATCAGCAGTTAAAAATCACAGAAAGAAATAAGCATTACTGACTTGTTAAGAGCAACCATTTATATATCTCAATGTTTTTGCTACAGGCTGTCATGCAGAACAAAAATAATCATTAGTGTATATAGGTTTCATATCTAGATCAGCTGCACTGTCAATGTATGTTTTTGATGAATGTTTAGATTCTGGATTATGATTCTCAGCGGATGTTGTAGTAAATGCTGCCAGTGCAGACTGCTGGAACATGTCAGTGATGTTTTATTTTATTCGGTTGAATGTTTCTGAAGAGATTCAGTTCATATTTTTTTGTTGCAAAGAGAGAATGGCAAAACCCCACATTTCTGACTGGGATAAGGACAGCTGGGCAGAAAGTAATTTTATTTGACTAAGACCTCAGCAGTCTACTGTACACACGTAAAATGCTGGAAGTCATATAAGCAGCAATCAATACTCTCTATAGCTAGAGTACCTAATTAAGGATTCAGTGAAGGATCACTATCATCCTACTGCATAAAGTTGTAACCATACTGCAGTCCTGCTAAACTCTGCAGTCCTGACAAACAGCCTTGCTAGACTCTGGTATTGGCTGTTAAAAGCAAAACAGGATGGTAACACTGGTATTTGTGGAATTTACTACATATTCTAATTGAACTCGTTGTGTACTGAAAAACTGACAGTGAGTACAGTGCTGGAAAGTCCACTGCCTCGAAGTGTGAAACAACTGTTGGTTTTGACTTTTTCTTATCAATGAACAGATGACAGAGCGATACAATGAACAAGCTGGTATGAGAATATAATCACCTTATTATCTTTTAATATATGTGCTTTTAAAATGTAGGCATATATTACAGGAAAAGAAAAACTGCATAATGTCATTGATTATGACTGCTACCAAGGCAAGTGAGTATACATTTACAATTTTGCAACATTGCCCAAGGAAAGTAGTACTGGTGCATACTACCTTTGTACTTTCTCACTCCAATGTGGATATGTTAAAATAATGCAACACTAGATTTTATAATTTTATTACAGTGATGCATAGACATCTCAGATAAAATAAGACTTTTCTTGTTGGACATTGTACAAATCCAGAACAGACTTTGCACAAAGAGCTACTCATTATTCAGATATTATTACAATTATTTCATACACTGCATGTATGTTACAGGACCTGCCAGTTCTTACAAGTGTTAATCCTGGCAGGTGTTAAAAGTGAACTCATAATAAACAAGATTTGATGACTTAATCAACTCTAATTAAATTTAATGATTACTTTAGAGGAAAGTAGTCATATACCAATTCTTTCTGCCCAATCATTATTAATCTGAGTAGATGCTTTTTTGGACAAAATGGTTCTTTCACCATCACCATGGCAAGAAGATGAAATTAACAGAGCACAATATAATTGTCATAAAATGTTAATGTTTAGAGAAAACATGTTAATATGAAAGAGAAAAAAGAAATTGAAAACAGACATAAGAAAACTGTAACGTCATTCCATTTTCTTCTTATTATGGGTCTTTATTTAATCTTGTATATTCTATCCTGAGTGCCATTTTATCCCGAGTGCATTCAGGTGCCTGTTTTGTTGGTTTATTCTAATATGAAGAAGTAGCCAAGATTTCCCTTTGTATTAGTGTATTCTGTATCAGGTAGATTTACACCTGGCAAAGTCAACCATAGCAGACACTTCAGTGTGAGAGTTTTTTGGACAGCCTCTCTGAGGCACCTCTCTCTCCTGGCACTGAACACAGAGTTAGTTTTCTCCTGAAGGAGGAATTCTTTTCCAGAGCCAGAGACCAAACAGTTTGGTGTTCAGGCAATAAAATCCTTCTAAGTACAGGCATAAGCACCAAAAACCATCCCGGTTTAGGTTCTATGCCATTTCATGGTTTCATAGGGCAAAATCTGTTCATAATTATTACTAGTAATACTATTATCATTGCTAATCATAATCTATTAGCAAAAACAATATTGTGGGCCCATAACATCATTGTCACTGAAGACTGTAGTGGTTCATCAGTGAGATATGCACTGCTTCCCTAAAGTAATGGGGGTAAATTTTGTGTGGCAGGACTAAGGAAATTTTTTGGAAGAGGCACAGATGAAAAGCAAAAATGCATAACTTTGTCTATGCTATTGTTTTTCTTTGCCACATCATTTCTTTTCTGATTCTCTGTCATTCCCTCTTGGCAACATGTATTTTTACCTCTAACGCAGAGTTCACAAATGCAGCACTTAAATTATCACACTAAATTCTTCTTTGCAAGAAAAGGAGGGGAAAATAGAGACATTATCTAAAAAGACTAATCAAATGAGATTTAAAAGCACACTTCCGTGTGCTATAAATCCCAGAGGTTAAGGACATTTTTAGTGATGCTGTAACAGCTCTGCTGCAGTATGAATGCCAAAGGAAAGCCTTGGGCCAGGATGTGACTTTTACAACCACATATCAAACCCACCCTCCAGCCAGTGAATCTGAAGTATAAACAGACTCATGGAAACTGATGTTGAATCATCCGATGTTTTTCAAGTTCTTTATTTAGCCTCTGCAGAGTAGGCTAGAGTTCAGGCAACACAAGGTTGCGCATCTAATGCAGAATTAGAACGTAGCTTCTGCGAAAGCCACAGGAAATGTCCCCAAAACGCAGGGCCTGCAACTCGACTCCAGACTCATCAGCTGCTGGCTCTTCCAAGGGGGTCACTTGCTCGAGAAATTGGATTCAGTTCTGAAATAACAAAAGGCAAACAAGAAGTAAGTCTTTCCCTCAATTGCACTCCAGTTTTGATGGACCCTGATAATGATTCTTAATGCTGTTTTCTGCTTCACAAAAGGGAGCGCCTATTCACTGACACCGAAATTACAGTTCTCAATGTAAGGGCAGGGTTTGGGTCAGAAAACTTCTCAGAATGGATCCTCCTCTTTCTCCCTTAGATTGATTTAGCTAAACATGAGTTTTGGAAATGGAGAGGGCCATGGCAATACCTATGGAGTTTATTTTCTCTCGAGTTTGAAAACTTCTGAATTTGTTGGTCTTCCTAGTAGCTAGTATTCCTTGTATCTTCTGCTGCTCACAGGGAAAGTACACAAGAATGGACTGGCATTTTGGAAAGGAGGCGGGCATATGAGAATGTTTGGATTTTGAGTTTTACAGTTTGGTTTCATTTTGATTTGTTGTTTATTCCGGGTTTAATCAGTGGTTAAAAAAACATACATAGCATTTACTGTTTGCTTTCTTTTTATGAACAGAATAAATCAGAATACATAAATACAAATACTGAAATTATCAGAAGCTGATAAGAAGCACAAAGGAACCGGGAATACAGGAATTTAGCATTCAAAGTTTCTGTCAGGCTAACAAGAGAAAAAAATGAGCAGTATAGAAAGTACGACTGGATAACCATTACCACAGCTGTTTTTTGTGAAGGAATCCTACAGCTCCATCAAAGGAACTACTAAAAGTGAGAAAAATATCAGAAGAAAGATGTATGTAGATGTCTATTAAACAATGAGTGTCATGAAAAGGGGATAAAGATTCACTGGTCATTTTTTTCTTGCAGTACAAGAATAGAAGGGGCATCAAATGAAGCTAGAAGGGCCCCCATTCACAATGCACAGAAGTAGTTCTATACACAAGGAGTAATAGGCCTGTGGAACTTAGGTCAGAAGAGACAGCAGATCATTAAAGCTGATATAGATTCAAGAGGATACTATATAAGTTCCTTAAAGAGAAATATATACCATAGATATATATCTAAATATAGCTTAAATATAGAGTCATAGAATCATAGAATCACAGAATTGTTTTGGTTGGAAAAGACCTTTAAGACCATCAAGTCCAACCATTAACCCAGCACTGCCAAGTCCTCCACTAAACCATGTCCCTAAGCACCACATATACAAGGAATATATAGTCAGTATATGAAGAATAAAAGTGTAACTGGATTGATGTATATTTGCTATCACTGATGGAAATTGCTAGATAAACAGGGAGGAACCGTAAGTGGGATGCTGGAAATCCTTTTAACACAAGCATAGCTAAAGCAAAGAGGGAATTTGACATATATATCAATAGCACTAAATTGTATGAGCTATTAGCTTGTGATCATCAAGTGCTTATGATCACTGGATGACCTGAAAAAGTTCCTCTGGTCCTGTGTTCTGCTCCTAGTGAAATCTATACCAGCAATTGTAACCTGCACAGTGTTGCTAATTTCTGTTCAGTCCTGAAGCCTTAAATTTACACTTAGCTGCAGCCCAGATGCAATAGCAGATTCTCTTCAATAAAAAGAGAGGCCAAAGATGAGATAAAATTACTTGGTCCTTTTGAAAAAAATGATGTTAGGGTCCCAGACTGCCTGTAAATTTTTAATGATGCTTTTAGCAATTTCTGTAGTTTCATTTCTGAACTCATCTCAAAAAGAAACAGTTTCCAGTAAATTTAACGTTCCATCTACGCAGCACGATTGTCCAATTACCACATACAGCTCAATGTAAAAATGCCGTTATCAATCACTTCTGTTTTAGTGATGCAAGTAGTTAGCGACAATTACAATAAACTTAACAAGAGCTTCACAACAAAATTACAGTAAAGACAGCTACATTTACAGAAGTTTAACTCAAGTAAACTTCTAAATGATGTTTCAGATGATAACAGTGCAGCACTCCTGTGGCACATTTCAGGGAGCTATCATAAGAATACGAATTTTGTGCCCATAATTTTATTTCTTGAGCACTAGTGTGAGCCTGTTTTTAGCTTAAAGAATTATAGTTCCCAACAGAAAACAACATAATGAAAAAAATTTTGAGAAGACTGAAGCAGCTCTTAGAAATGCCAGCATGACCTCTACAATGCAGTAAAACCCCTCAAAATAGAACCATTCTCCATAACTACTGGAGAAAAATTCTACTCATTTCCACTCCTCTGAAGTGGTAAGATGGACTAGAGGGGCTGGGGGTATTATGCTTACAAAGAATCCTTTGTAACAGCTAATATTCTGTAATAATAAGGGGGGAAGAAAATCTTTCTTGTTTCTTGCCTCTCAGCAGTACATTTTCAGCTCAGTAGGTTTTAATTCGGTCAGAACTATGCATTCTCTTGGCATGGCACAAAAACGTTATTCTGAGACAGCACCTTCTCACAGATGGGCTGCTCACCACAGAGTGCTGTTCAAGTCCTGCAAGGGTACAGAGATAAAAGAACATGGCATCTCACTCTGGCTAAAAATCCTGACAAAAAATCAGGGAGCTATTTTATTACCATTTTTGGACCAAATATTTTAACTACTTCAGCTGATAGAATCAGCAGGGTGGAATGGTACTGGAAACAACCACATGACAAGGAAACAAAATTGAGGATAAATCGTTGTTCAAGTCATGACATACAGGAAGCCCATGGGATGCCCAGCACTGAGACCCTTTGCTCTTTGGGATATCTGTGGAAGACTGTCCCTACAGACCAAACCCTTGCAAGAGGGAAGTGAGATTTTCCTTTAATTCCCTCAATGACTGAAAGCCTCTAAATCTACTTTCCTCACTGGGCTTCAACATAAGATTCAGAGAAGGTCTCTGAAGCTGCTCAGTTGGGTATCCATTTGGGGGTCACTTGACACTGACCTTGTCCACCTGCAAAATGGAAGTGCAAAAAATGTACAGTTTCATTCTCTGTGTCCTGTAAAAGAAAAACAGCTTCACTCACACTCAGGAGGAGAATTCATTTTGATCAACTGCATATTGATAGGAAATGGTGTGCTTACACAGCGTGTCTTCCTACCAGCTGTGTTACTGCCACATCATCCTGAATGTCCTCACAGCTCTCAAACACACTGCTGGGTCATCCAAAAGCAAAATAACAAACACAATTTGAAGCAATCAGATGAACATAAACCAGTAACAACACACTCTGTATTATTACTTTCAGCTTTGCATCTGACTCTGGTAAATAAGGCAAAATATACCACAGCATGACACAGGACGGACACAGGTACAGGTACAGCATCAGTAACTTAATTCCCATGCTAGTTTCTGGGGCTGGATCTTCTGACTGTGCACACCATGGGATCTCTTTTGGAGTGAACCCCTAGCTTGCTACAGTGCAAAATCCAGGGGTGGTTTTAGGGGCACTTCTCTCTGACAGCTGTTCCCTATCAATAGTGTAGACCAGACTGCTCCAGTTTCGGCACTGTCTGCCCCTACAGAGTCCTCCAGCCTTATCCAAACACATCAGACATCTCAGCGTACTCTCATGCCTTATCCCAAGGCACGTGACATGTTCTCGGGGTCAGATTATACAAAGCAACCACTCTCACGTTATTATTAAGTACAAGCAAGCAAAAATTATGTTTTAGACCCCCTGGTATGCCACAGGAAAACCAGTGACGAAGGTCAAGTGGCATGCAGTATAGACACTGCTACATTGCCCTAGTATGGCTATCCCCAAACTGTGTGGACAAGCACCAATTTCCACCTCTTGACCAAGGCCAAATCTCTACCTGGAGTGGTTGTTTTTGCAGTATAAACAAAGCCTATCACGCCTGGCCTAGCACCACAGGCAATCATTTATACCTACACTAGTTTATAGCCAAAGATGATCCATACATGGAGTATCAAACCTGTAGTCTTTTAGACCATCTTCCACAGACAGTAGGTCTTCTTCTGGCATACCAGAACAGCAGAGACATGAGATCCTGCTTTAGCAGCAGCAAGACCTGGGACTTGCTCACTGATGTGCACCTCCTTGCTCACCCACTAGATGTGACGATGTTCCCCTTCACAGCATTGCTTGTGTTTCCCTGCATATTAAAGAAACCTGGGGAAATGTTCATATATAGTCGAAATCTGAGTCAGTAAAGAAGCTACTAGCGCGGAAGCCTGCTATCGTCACTTGAGAATTTTCATTACTTTTTGGTATGTTATACGTGCTTTCCTAATTTTGATAGATCTTGATGTCCTGATTTTTTTTTTCTCTCATTTTAGGTATGTTGTTACTGCTAGGCTTCCGCATATTGCCATAGTATCTGAGCTGTGAATGGCTGATGCTCCAGCATATTATTAACTAACAAATTCTGGAAGAGAAAGAAACATCTGGGCACACTCTATTCTTTTCCTACTACCCTTGGACCTGGGATTAGTAACCGGACCAAAATGCACCAAAAATAGTTTATTTTTTCTGAATGAATGCAATATGTGCTTATCTGTCTTTCCCAAACCCATTGAATCTATGTGTGCGCTTCCAGATCATGTTTTGTGAATGTCAAGGGCAAGAAGAAACGTGTTGATTCTGCTACCGGTTTTTAGATTTTTTCCTAAGTAATGAAATAGCCATTGAAATTTCTGGACCATCTGTATCACATCAGGATTAATTATTAAAAGTGATGGAAGAAACTGCAGTGGAAAAGCACTCCTTTGGAAAGGTTAATTCCATCCAATTGTGTTAACTTAATCTACAATTTATATTAAAAATTTGGCTGAAGCAAATCCCAGCATTTTGGGAAAGAGACAGATGTTGTTCAGGTTTGAATTTATTTTAAAATATTTAAAGTCTTATTTGAAAATTTAATTTTAGTTATAATGTAATGCCAAAGCAATATGATCCAATTTCAATTTTCTCAAATTTCTCCATTTTCATTAAGACAAAATTGTTAGCTAGTTTTTCTTCAGCATTTCAGCAATTTCATTTACACACGCTTTACATAACTGACAGGTTTTGTTCCAGATGGGAACTAAGTGAAATTTAAAAATACATTAATTACTGATTAAAAAAAATTATTTCCATTACATGCAACTCTATTAGCAGTTAAATAGCATAGCATCTTTCAAAATGTAGATCTCAAAGTCCTATATTTTTGAATACTTAAGTAGATACATGTACTGTCTTCTTTTAATTACTAATTAGTATTTTTATTAAGATTTTCAAATCTATTTCAGCGCCTTTGCCTTTGGTATAATGTAACTACAATGAGTCACTGTCTCGCAGCACTCAACATCTAAGCTTTAAGATAATAAACATCAATTATTACTAATGAACAAATGAAAGGTAAGAGAGAATTTTTATCTGAATATGTTTATTAAGAAACTATCAATGTTTAGGTAAGGTATATTATATATTAAAGTATAATTTTATTTCTGAAGGGACAAACACAGCAGCAGCAATATTCCCAAGTTGTCTCATTGTCAGCTGGCTGGATTTTATAGTCACATTAAGTATCTATGTAATCCCCCTCCAGTAAAACTGCTGAACAGAATAAAAATTTTAACTACAAATTCAAATATGCGACATGGCCATTATCTTCTGGTTTTAATATAACTCCTATTACATTCAGTTTTGCAATCACAACTCCAACAAAAAT
Source organism: Nyctibius grandis (assembly GCF_013368605.1). Classification (NCBI taxonomy): domain Eukaryota; kingdom Metazoa; phylum Chordata; class Aves; order Nyctibiiformes; family Nyctibiidae; genus Nyctibius; species Nyctibius grandis. The sequence continues at coordinate 112,410,471 of NC_090659.1, forward strand.
TTACTAATATAATAAATGCTAGCTTTTAATTAATGAAATAATTGAATTTTTTTAGGGACTGCCCGTTGGGTTAAAGGGGAGGGAGAGGGCAGTACCTAGAATGTCACTTGTCTTTTTTTTTTTTTTTTTTTTTATAAATGAAAACTGCCATATAATGTCAGGAAAATATACATATTACATAAAAGAACATAATACAGCACTCTCTGAGGCTTTGCAATTAATGGCAAGGTCAAATGTGGTACTTTTTGCTCCATTGATTCATCTATTCATGACCCAAGTGAGGTCATTTCTTATGCACAGAGCACAATTAAATCAAGGTTAGACAAGCAGGATTCTTTCGTACAAGATAGTGTGCCAGCAGATTACATAGTACTAGGAAATTTGCATTTGAATCACACTTGATGAAGATTATTTATTCGTTTTCACGAGTGAAAAAACATGGTAATTTTATCACTATAATTAATTCTGTTTATAGAAAATATGTTAATAACTAAAATGTCCACCTGAAATCTAAGAGTGATTTTACGTGTACTCCTATAAACAAGCAAACAAACAGAAATTGCTTTGTTCAGTGTTTTATGTCTTGTTTACAGTTTTACAGTCTTTCAAGATAGCTTTTATGTAACACGAGTTGGAGTAACTTCACAAGCAACATAAATATTCTTTCTAATCAGAATTCAACATAAAACTTAAAGGTTCATTTTACACACTAAAAATTTCCGGTCTTAATCCTTCAATGAGCACATAGTGTGCAGTCCTTCACATATATGCTTAAAAAGATACAAGGCCATAGTTGAAGTATGACATTTAGAGACTGGAGTAAAATAATCTCATCTGATGTCAGACGATTACTAATATGCGCTGTATTTTTTCCCTAACCAAAACCACATTGATTGTAATTCAAGGCTGATATTTCACTGAGTAAAATAATTAATTGGAAGCTTTCCACCTGGATTATTTACCGAACGCTGTCAACCTGTTGGTGTGTTTAAGCTCCCAGAAGACTACTGAAGTGCAAGGTCCACAGATCAAAGGCATATTATTCAAACAATGCATGTAGTTTCTTCCAAGTATATTAATGTTAGTTTGTGAAAAGGCATCATGAAAAAAGCTAGTTTTGAGAAGTGACCTGGAAAAAAAAGGAGGAGTATCCATCAAGTACACAAATGGAGAGGTCATTGGGAGGATGTAAAGATGTTAGAAATGTGGCCAGATTTGGAGGGAGCTGGACAAGGCACAGGACTAGTATATGGAAACCCAAGGATAAACCATGAATGCAACATGGGCTCACTTCAAGAACTCAGTAGATTACATTAGTTTACACCAGAAGAAAATCCATCCAACTCAGTTTATGTGATTGTGAGGCAAATTTGTACATTTTTACAACATTCTTTGTTATTTACTATTCACTGTAATAGTAGCCGTTGGCCCAAACATGCTGAGATGATACAAGGATGGCACTGTCTAGCAATGTCTTTTATATTTACTTAAGTATATTGCACTGGGTCCCTGAGACCTCAGTCAGTGCCTCAGGAACGCAGTAATTGCCTCAGAGATCAGATTACTTGTTCGAGTCCGAAATCCTGTACGTGACAACAGCTCCAGCTCTTTGAGAGGGAAATAGAAATTCTTTCCAAACGATGCAGGGCTGAGCCTGCAAACATCCCTCTGCAGTCTGGATAATAGGATATGGTCTGAGCCAGTTTAATTGTGTTCTGTCTCTTCAGCCTACTTTCATTCAGATTTCCATGTTACATCTATTATTCTACCTGAGCATCTGTACATCTGAAATTTCTTGTTCTGAATGGAATAGAAATCCTTTGTCAAGTTCATCCTTTTGAACCCACTACCACTTGCAGCTGCAAAGCCACTCCGTTCGTTTTTTTCCCCCCGATCTTAGGCCTGGAAGACACTAGGTGTGGCACTGTCTCATTTGAAATACGACTATGTCCATGCATACATGAAAAATTGTGACAGTATTGGTGAGATTTTGGAAGAGACTTGTTCTTAAGACCATACGATAATTCAGGTTGGAAAAGGCATTAGGAGGTTTCTAGTCCAACATCTTGCTCAAAGCTGGTTTAACACTGTATTCAAACCAGGTTGCTCAGGGCTTTTTCTAGTCAGGTCTTGAAAATACTTGAGGATATAGACTGCACTAGACTGGCAACCTGTTCTAGTGCTTAACTATTCTCGTTGTGAAAGGTTTTCTTTATGCCCAGTCTGTACCTCTCCTGTCTGCATTAAGAACATTGTCTCTTGTTCCCCCACTGTGCATCTGAGTAAAGAGGCTGGCTCTGTCTTCTTGGTAATCTCTTTTTTGGTATTGCTGTTAGGTGTTCCCAAAGCCATCCCTGCTCCAGGCTGACCAAGTGTCTCCTCATGGGGCAGGTGCTCCAGCCCCACCATCTTGGTAGCCTCCCCTGAATACCCCAAAGTTCCTAGAACTGTTCCCAGAAGTTTTCCAAAGTTCCCAGAAGTTGTTCCCAGAAGACCAAGAAGATGTAGAAGCAGTGTCCTGACTGCTGAGGAAACTGCAAGCTCCAACAGTGAACTGCAGCCTAGGAAGTGTCCTAGACCCCCTGCACATGCCCTGCCATGTGAACTGCCACATTATCTGCCAGGTCCCTGTCTGCAGTCCTCCAGATTGCTGCACTCCCTAAGGCACAGATAAATAGCAAATGAAAGCCAAACATTGCACCTCTCCCTCTGCACTAGGTTTGTCCCCATCAGCAGGTCCCTTCTTATAAGACTAGGATGCCCCTAGGCCATGGTTCACCTAGCTCACAGGTGCCATCACCACCTCTGCCCAACCCCTCTCCTAGCTGTTTTACTAACTTCTTCTGGCCACAACCTGAAGCAGGACTGGAGTGATTTACCCTTCAGTGTGAAGGGTTTGTAGACTCTCATTAAGAGTACTGTACAGAAGTACAGCTGTCACTTCTTTTCGATTTATTAAAATACTGATTGGCAATGGTATTCAAAGACTCAATACTGAATATTGGAGGGTTGCAAACTACATTAGTGCGAAATAAGAAATTCTGAATACTCATTCTACCACAGAAATGAAGCATTTACACTTGCTTATATTGAGTGTGACAAAGGCCACATCCTAACATCTCATTTTCTCAGATACATGAGAATATTAACATACATAGAGCACTGACTGCTCAGTTAAGGTGAATGCATTCATAAAATTACTATCCATCCAGAAAGTTACCTTTTTGAAATGTTTGTTAGAATTTCTATAGTTTTGTTGGATGAACAAATTAGAGTAAAATTATCAAATTATTTTACAGATTATCTTCCACTAGCTCATCATGTTCCTGCTTCTACAACTACACATTAGCCAGTAAGAATTTATGCAGAGCACACGTGCTTACCTAAAAGTTCTCACAGTCGTCTCTATTAATCAGATTCTACCTCAAAATATGCAGTTTAAATAGGCTGGTGACACTTAAACAACAAACTGTTTTAAATTGACCAGGTGTTTTCCCAAAAAAACCATAAAGGAATGCCCTTCTATTTTTGGATTTGTGGGGTTTTTTTTTTCCCCTACTTATAAATCATACCAAAACTCTAGGATATTAACCAGAAAGAATAAGAATCATAAAATCATAGAATCATAGAATGGTTTCGGTTGGAAGGGACCTTAAAGATCATCTAGTTCCAACCCCCCTGCCACAGGAAGGGACACCTTCCACTAGACCAGGGTGATCAAAGCCCCATCCAACCTGGCCTTGAATACTGCCAGGGAGGGGGCATCCACAACTTCTCTGGGCAACCTGTGCCAGTGTCTCACCACCCTCACAGGCAAGAATTTCTTCCTAATATCTAATCTGAATCTGCCCTCTTTCAGTGTAACACCATTCCCCCTCATCCTGTCACTACATGCCCTTGTAAAAAGCCCCTCTCCAGCTTTCCTGTAGACCCCCTTCAGGTACTGGAAGGCTGCTAGAAGGTCTCCCCAGAGCCTTCTCTTCTCCAGGCTGAAGAGCCCCAACTCTCTCAGCCTGTCTTCATAGGAGAGGTGCTTCAGCCCTCTCATCATCTTCGTGGCCCTTTTCTGGACTCGCTCCAACATGTCCTTCTTATGTTGGGGGCCCCAGAGCTGTACGCAGTACTGCAGGTGGGGTCTCACCAGAGCAGAGTAGAGGGGCAGAATCACCTCCCTCGACCTGCTGGCCACGCTTCTTTTGATTCAGCCCAGGATATGGTTGGCCTTCTGGGCTGCAAGTGCACATTGGTGGGTCATGTTGAGCTGCTCGTCAACCATCATCCCCAAGTCCTTCTCCTCAGGGCTGCTCTCAATCCATTCTCCGCCCAGCCTGTATTTGTGCTTGAGATTTCCCTAATCCATGTGCAGGAGAGGGAATTGTCAGTTTTGAACACTCTTGAAACCAGCATTTAGCTGACTAGCCTTAAGGTCTTCTTTGCTTTATAGGAGTAACATTGCTCTTTGGTCTAATTTGTGCTGTTGATTCACAACACTGGTCAGGACAGTTGATATGGTTTGTGACATACACGTCCAACTGCTGTAAGGCAAAGCAGGTAAAACGACCGCATAAATGTAGAACACTTAAAGCTTTAATACAACAACAACAATTAGTGCATCATGAATTCTTCCTAAGGTCCTGCTTTAGTTTGATAATGGAAAAAACAGGAAAACTGATCTCAGTGTTGCTCTGTGTGCATAAATTTAAAGAATGCTTCCCTATCTTGCTGGCTGAAGACTGTTTTACTGCACTGTTGTTATATATGTAATAGACAGCCAAGGTCAAGGTAATGAAAGTAGGTATGTAAATATTATTGTCCTGTGAAAACAAAAATAATCAATATATGAGCTAGTCATAGATTCAAAGATGCAAATAGGTCCCCAGTCTACTTTTGACAATTAACCAACACTGCTATGGTTTAGTGAGAAGTCCTGTTGTTTTTAAAATGTTAGCACTATACTCACTCTATTGCTGAATCAGGAAATACAAGTTTTTATGTTTTCATTATTTTATTATCTGTTGTTTCAGAGCCAGAACAAGTTAGCAAACACCATTCTTAAAGCTGTGTTGATATTATTAATGTTGTTAGTGCATAAAAAAGCCCACAAATGAAACAAAACCAGCTTGGCCAGTGCTTCAGCTCACTCCTCTGCCAAGTGGAAAAAAACACAAGTGACAGAGACCAAACGTTATATTCAGACTTCTGAGCAGACAGCAGAGTACTGCTGGCCATGGGGACAGTGTCAGTGTAGAGTTTGCATTTGTCTTTACCCTGGGTGTTGTTTTGGAATTCCCTCATCCTCTGAAAAATGACAGCATCACCTAGGCAAAAGATATCACCTGGATGACACCAAATATAAACTACAGGTTTACATTTAGTGTGTCGCAAGATGCCTGTTAGCACTGATCTGTGGACAAGGAGGATGTCAAACAGCAAGAAAAGACTGCTTAGAATAACATTTTTTTCTGTAAAAAGTGATCTGATTTTTTTTTGTGCTGTGCATGTGGCAACAGTTGTCAACTTTTCCTCCATTCCTCGCGGGTGCCAGGAGCCAGGCCACGATTCTCTCACATTACTCCAGTGTATGTATATAAGACAGTCCCATTCCTCTCAGTAGCCAGCAGTAGGGATGTCCTTTATGTGGCACTTCTTTTAATATTATTGATAAACTAACACACATGTTCAGACTAGATACAAGGAAGAAATTTTTTACGATGAGGGTGGTGAGACACTGGAACAGGTTGCCCAGAGAAGTGGTAGATGCCCCATCCCTGGAAACATTCAAGGTCATATTGGATGGGGCTCTGAGCAACCTGATCTGGTTGAAGATGTCCCTGCTCACTGCAGGGGGGTTGGACTAGATGACCTTTAAAGGTCCCTTCCAACACAAACTCTTCTATGATTCTATGAGTCTGTGTTAACAAGTAACACTCATGCTATCACCATCTGCTTATGTTACAACACTAGTTGGAATAATATGTGATTGCAGCTATGAAATGGAGAAAGCAGTGAAGTGTGAGCAGTGTGTATAACCCTCATGTTCATGTGCAGACACAACCCCAAAAAGGCATATGCCAAGGTCTGACCTGGAAGGAAAAAGATATATAGAAGAGGCAGATAGCAACATACCTACCAATCTTAGGCAACATAAACCTTGCAGTTTTTACCTTGGTCCCTACCATTTCTCTTTCATTTCTCTGTCGGAAAAAGAAGAAAAAAAAGAATGTTCCCTGTCTTTAAGAGAATTCAGAGCCCAGTCAGATTTATGATCCACCTTCTCAAATATTTTTCTCTTCCCACATACTTTCCTTATCATTTCCTACTCAGAATATCTGAGGTTTTGGATATCACTATTAGTGTCTGAAAAATTCCACTAAATCTAAAGGCAGTCAGGGATAGCTGCTAATTGCTGCTGCAAAGGACGGGCTGACTGGGTGGGAAAAGCACCAGCCAGAAGATCAGGAAAAGAGAAAGAAGGAAAACCAAGGCAAAGGCAAAGGCAAAACCAAGGCAAAGGCAAAGGCAAAGGCAAAAGCAAAGGCAAGGCAAGGCAAGGCAAAAAAGGCTTTTTCACCCACTCAGAAGAAGGTAGCAGGAGGCTTTAATGCAGGTCGCATTACAGAAACCACAACAAACTTGCCTATAGCAGAAGTTTTCTGCCTTTGGCAGGTACTACCATTAGTGGCAAAAAGCCACTTGCAAATCTCTCCTGTCCCTATTTTCCTTTCTGCAAAATTCAGGCACATTTTCACATTTTCCAAATATGAAATATCAGTGTATGAAAACTAATATGCAAAAGTGCTAATTGCTACTGTTCTTTATGGGAGCAGTATTTTTATTGGAGCAGTTAATAAGTTGGGAAAAAGTTTTTCTAAGGTCACAGGAAGACTGAACAGTGAAACAAAGAATGAGCAACAACAAATGAAATGCAATCATTTGTCCACGAGAGATGGCAGATGGCATAGGACTTATTTGTAACTGGAAAACAATACACAAAACAACAAATGCACTGTGCAAAGTAAGAAAATAAGTAATATGAGGAAGCCCTTTTCAATTTCAAAGAGATACCCAAAGGCAAATTTGTCTAAAATGAGGCCTAATCAGTTATAAGCACAGACAATTTGATCCCTCTCAGGATCAGATTCCCTGCTCAGGCCAACACTAGAAAGAAAAGAAAACAAGGACAAGACCCCTCAACAGCTCAAATCTGGACATTAGGGCAACACTTAAATAAACAAATAAGCAAATATGGTGGGAATTATGGGGGCAGTCTGATATGGGGATGTTCACAAAAGAGGGATGTTGCACAGCAGCATGTGACGATGGAGTCTGTACATGGACTTAATACATTTGTAGCTGTTTGGGCTTTTAGTATGCTTTTTGAGACTCACTCAAATGTAAGAACTACTTACATTTGAGAAATATATTCTGATGCTACTAAATATTTTGATCATATAGGTCTGAACAGAACATCAGAATGATACTGATGTTCTGGCAGACACAGAGATGAAGGCATGACCTGGTTAACAACAATCATACTGTTTTGTCTCATTATGCTTCTCAAAATGGAGTGAAAATATAAGTGACCTGGACTGACTGGTGCAAAAATAGTAAAGTGGGGACGGGTGATTTGATTTCTATCATCTGTGCAATGCTCCATTAAGAAAACAGAATGCTTCATTGTGTGTGTATTGCCAACCCGGCTTCCAAAGTAGTCAGCATTGCTCTTACTCGCAAATATGTACCTTGCAAATATTTATAACTTCATTTCCTGCCTAGCTGTCTTATTCAATCTCTCAGTCAGTGTTATCAGATCCAAAGAGTCTGGCAGACTAAGTTGCCATCAAGAAACATTGAAAACAGCAGCTCTAATACAGCTGAAAACACACCATGACTTTTGACCTAAAAAGTACCTGACACATTTCGGTGAATAAGGGCTCCCCAGAAAAGTCCAGTCTCCAAAATCACAAAATACAGCCTGCCAAGCTCTCCAAATCATAAACTTAAGCATACTTAAACATTTATTTTCCCTCATATATGAATAAGACAAGGGCCTATTGTTTTTCTGGTTGGTGAAAATGAACAAGAGCACCTACTCTTGCTTTGTGTGTATGTTCATGTTTTATATATGTTATGGAGTTATCACTACAGCTTATGCAGGGGTAATCAAAATAGCACAACCTATCCAGCTCATGCCAATAATAGTGAGGACAAGACAGTGACGGCTGCCAAGACAACCAAGGTTAGTTACCAGGTGCTGTTGAGCATGCTATATCTTTACTACAATGTTTGTATGTTGTTTACACTCAAGAGAACTAGATGAAGCGTGTTTTTTTTTGCAGTGTAGTACCAATTGCTGTGTGGACTCACACACAGCCTGGCAGTGGTCTGAGGGATTAAAATGTAGGAGCAGACAGGCCAGAGCTTTTCCAGTTAATGCTACTGACACCCAGGAGAGAGGGATGTCTATTGTCCTGAAACCCTAAGTCCCACTCCTTTGGCTCTGATAGTATCCCATCGTTTCTCCTCAGTTGTCAAAAGTGTAATTCCTGTGTGGGGCCAGGTTAGTCCTGGGAGGGCTTATGACCTTGGGCTTCACGCTGATGGAACTGGTGGTACTCCTGCAGAACCAGGATGCTCCAGGACGCAGAGAATTGCATCCACTTGGTATTGCACCTCTGCCCTTGCCCATGGATGACAAGTGAGCTGAACATCCCATCCTTAGAAGATCTGACGGACGGCTGTATAGGCTTTTAGCTGTAGCTCACAGCACACTGCACAATCCACAAAGACTAATGACATATTTAAAAATTAAGAGAGTAAAAGCATAAGATCAACCTTAAATAACAAACCTAAATCAATATAAAGAAAAAGAAATAACACAGCAGAAACATATTATTTCGATCGTAAAGAGTGTGTCTTTGGCATACTTGAATCTCACTTTTATGACTAATGAGAGATGAGGGCAAGAACACATATAATCATTTTGCCACACAACAGTCTTTTTAAGATTTGAGCCCATGTAACAAGAGACCTACTAACCAGGATCGTGTCACTTATCAGATGAGAGGATATGAGTCAGATGAGACTTATGGAAAGATGCTGAAAGCAGCAGATCCTTAATTTGGTCAGATGTACAAATGGAAAAAAATAACTTTAATGACTTCCAACCTACCTTTCTCAGATTCAAAACTGGAAAACTTGACAGGCTCATTTTATCTTCTCAGTGTTCAAAACACCTACATATTCTCAAAATTACACACATGCAGACAGACTGCAAAACCAGCTATGGTTAGCATCTGTTGAACTGATGACTTCCACAGCTTCTACTGTGAGCATAATTTTGTTTGTTTGTTTTATTATTTTTGCCTACAGTTCTAACCAGGTTATTTTTCAAGTGGCTAACAGAATGAAGGAAATAGCAGATTACAAAAGCATTTCATCTCTAAGCTTTGGAAGGTCTTACCATTCACAAGATGAATTTGTAACCGAGGAATTTTGGAAGACGATGTGCATTGGCTGATATTGCAAGTTCTGGAATCTTGAAAAGCAGACAGAATTTGGTACATTACTTCAGAGTATATTTTGTGCAAATCTCTAGCAATAAAAGATCTTTTTGGCTACACAGGAGCTCAGGCACAGACAGGAGTTCTCAGAACTAAGCTGTCTTATAGACATGGCTGAAGTGAAGCAGTTTGCATAAAACTTAATACTCTCCTTATCTTTTCTTTAGTGACAGCATTTAAGCCCTTACAGACAACTCAAGATTTTATAAAGGGGAAAACACATCCAGTTTGGTAATATGTCTACTGATTTTCTCTACATGCACTCTCAGTCTGTGAAAAAAATAGTTTTTTTCTGGTGGCTTCTGTCATGTGTTCTTGCAAACTAAAAGAATATCAGTTCTCTAATGCACAATTTGACTTAGAGAAGTGTGCAACAGCAAAAACAGGTCATCTGTATGAAGAAGCAGCAAAAGAAGAAAAAAATTCCAACTATTTCCTTTGGCAAAAGAAGGAAAGGAGAACTAAACTGCCTGTTAAGCCACAAAAGGCTCTTTAATATAAGCATTAAAAAGGAAAAGATGCATATAATATTTTTTCACTTTGGGAAGTAACTTATACAAATCAAATGAAAAGGGCAATAATAAACAAAACTTTAGAGAACCTATTTCTGAAAAAGTCTTATTATTTAGCAATAGTATCCAATTCTTTGCCCAAAAATCTTTTTCTCAATCTAATATCTCAATCTAATATTTAAGAGATCTTTTTAGTGGATCTCTCTTGGAATTGTCTACATAACTTTTTAAAAAGAAAAACAATAATGAAATATTAATATGAGGAAGAACACCCTGTATGATTTATAGTCGTAAATAATTCTGCAAACTCCCAGGTTCATCAATCACAATTGTCATTAATTAATTTCATGGCTCAGTTCTTCCCAGGAGCTTAATTACAGAATTTTACTTTACTTCCCCAGCACTTTTCCATCCTGGAAAAGGGAAGAGGTGTGAACTTTCCTCCCAGTTCATGTCAAAGGTTGGTGAATGTTTTCTCATTCAACAAGGCAGGAAAAACCAGCTCTGCTAATATTATCATTAGGCCTAATTCTCCCAGAACAAGGATCTTCAGTGTCTGGATGTCTCACAGATTCTGAACAATACAGAGCGAAACCAGACCATTGGGTTTCACCAGAACAACCAGACACAGCCAACAAAATTTAACTGAACACTGTTCATTTTGATGTCAGAAAGAATGGGATTTTTCTGGTTTGCACTGGTAGATCCTTTTCCCTTTGACATCTTGAGTCACAACAACCCCATGCACTGCTACAGGCTTGCGGGGGAAGAGTGGCTGGAAAGCTGCCTGGCGGAAAAGGACCTGGGGGTATTGATTCATGGCCGGCTGAATATGAGCCAGCAGTGTGCCCAGGTGGTCAAGGAGGCCAACAGCATCCTGGCTTGTATCAGGAATAGTGTGGCCAGCAGGACTAGGGAAGTGATCATCCCCCTGTACTCAGCACTGGTGAGGCCACACCTTGAATACTGTGTTCAGTTTTGGGCCCCTTACTACAAGAAAGACATTGAGGTGCTGGAGAGAGTCCAGAGAAGGGCAACGAAGTCGGTGAAGGGTCTAGAGCACAAGTCTTATGAGGAGCGGCTGAGGGAACTGGGGTTGTTTAGTCTGGAGAAAAGGAGGCTGAGGGGAGACCTTATCACTCTCTACAACTGCCTGAAAGGAGGTTGTAGCGAGGCAGGTATTGGTCTCTTCTCCCAGGTAACAAGTGATAGAACGAGAGGAAACATCCTCAAGTTGTGCCAGGGGAGGTTTAGATTTGATATCAGGAAAAATTTCTTCACAGAAAGGGTTATAAAGCATTAGAACAGGCTGCCCAGGGAAGTGGTGGAATCACCATCCCTGGAGGTATTTAAAAGATGAGTAGATGTGGTGCTTAGGGACATGGCTTAGTGGTGGACTTGGCAGTGACAGGTTAACGGTTGGACTTGATGATCTTAAAGGTCTTTTCCAACCAAAACAATTCTATGATTCTATAAGAACCCTAACAAAACTTTGAAGTAAAATAAAGTTTTGGGGGTTATTTTACATATCCTCGCAATTTCCTTAAGTCCCAATATCACCAGGAAGCCCAGGTATGACTTTAGCCAGAAAAGTCAATCAGTGCCAATTTAGACCTGACATTTCTGGCACTTGTACTCATGTTCCCTGCACTGTATCGAAACATGCCATTGTATGCCTCCCAATACCAGTTTCTGAATCATGCTGTGGCTCCCTCTCTGCCCACATTCCTGTTTCCAGTTGAAAAAAGGGTACAGGTGAGTCATGGTACACAGTCTCATCCTGACGTGAACTCAGGATGTATTTAGAGTGCACAAAAGAACCTGGAAGATTATTCTGGACCCCACAGGTTCACAGAATCACACAGAATCACAAAATGTTAGGGATTGGAAGGGACCTCGAAAGATCATCTAGTCCAATCCCCCTGCCGGAGCAGGATTGCCTAGACCATATCACACAGGAACGTGTCCAGGCGGGTTTGAATGTCTCCAGAGAAGGAGACTCCACAACCTCTCTGGGCAGCCTGTTCCAGTGTTCAGTCACCCTCACCGTAAAGAAGTTTTTCCTCATATTTATGCGGAACCTCCTGTGTTCCAGCTTGCACCCATTGCCCGTTGTCCTGTCAAGGGATGTCACTGAGAAGAGCCTGGCTCCATCCTCATGACACTTGCCCTTTCCATATTTATAAACATTAATGAGGTCACCCCTCAGTCTCCTCTTCTCTAAGCTAAAGAGACCCAGCTCCCTCAGCCTCTCCTCATAAGGGAGATGTTCTACTCCCTTAATCATCTTCGTGGCTCTGCGCTGGACTCTCTCTAGCAGTTCCCTGTCCTTCTTGAACTGAGGGGCCCAGAACTGGACACAATATTCCAGATGCGGCCTCACCAGGGCAGAGTAGAGGGGGAGGAGAACCTCTCTTGACCTGCTAACCACACCCCTTCTAATCCACCCCAGGATGCCATTGGCCTTCTTGGCCACAAGGGCACACTGCTGTCTCATGGTCATGGATTGTGAACTGGCTGAAGGAAAGAAGCCAGAGAGTGGTGGTCAATGGGACTGAGTCCAGTTGGAGGTCTGTGTCTAGCGGAGTCCCTCAAGGGTCGGTACTGGGACCAGTACTATTCAATATATTCAGTAATGACTTGGATGAGGGAATAGAGTGCACTGTCAGCAAGTTCGCTGATGACACAAAACTGGGAGGACTGGCTGACACAACGGAAGGCTGCGCAGCCATTCAGAGAGACCTGGACAGGCTGGAGAGTTGGGCGGGGAGTAATTTAATGAAATATAACAAGGGCAAGTGTAGAGTCCTGCATCTGGGCAAGAACAACCCCATGTACCAGTACAAGTTGGGGGCAGAGCTGTTGGAGAGCAGCGTAGGGGAAAGGGACCTGGGGGTCCTAGTGGACAACAGGATGACCATGAGCCAGCAGTGTGCCCTTGTGGCCAAGAAGGCCAATGGCATCCTGGGGTGGATTAGAAGGGGTGTGGTTAGCAGGTCGAGAGAGGTTCTCCTCCCCCTCTACTCTGCCCTGGTGAGGCCACACCTGGAGTATTGTGTCCAGTTCTGGGCCCCTCAGTTCAAGAAGGACAGGGAACTGCTAGAGAGAGTCCAGCGCAGAGCCACAAAGATGATTAAGGGAGTGGAACATCTCCCTTATGAGGAGAGGCTGAGGGAGCTGGGTCTCTTTAGCTTAGAGAAGAGGAGACTGAGGGGTGACCTCATTAATGTTTATAAATATGGAAAGGGCAAGTGTCATGAGGATGGAGCCAGGCTCTTCTCAGTGACATCCCTTGACAGGACAACGGGCAATGGGTGCAAGATGGAACACAGGAGGTTCCGCATAAATATGAGGAAAAACTTCTTTACTGTAAGGGTGACTGAACACTGGAACAGGCTGCCCAGAGAGGTTGTGGAGTCTCCTTCTCTGGAGACGTTCAAAACCCGCCTGGAAGCGTTCCTGTGTGATATGGTCTAGGCAATCCTGCTGCGGCAGGGGGATTGGACTAGATGATCTTTCGAGGTCCCTTCCAATCCCTAACATTCTGTGATTCTGTGATTCTGTGATTCTGTGAAGAAGCCCTTTCTGTTGTGATACACAGTTTAGGTGTATCTTGGCTGATAAGCTGATCAACCCTCCACCACAGCCTGATACATTTCCCTCTATCTGATAACTTGGATGCTATACTCCACGCTGTGGACTTGACACAGAAACATTTCAGCTGAAATAACAGAAATCTGATGGTATTACACTCATTTTTACATAGGAAAGGGCAAGAATTTCTCCATCAGAGTGATACTGTGGCAATTGCTTTTGTAATGTATTGCAATTCTACCTATCCTAGAATATATATATCTGTATATGTAGCCTAAAAATATGTATTATATGTTCATATATATAAGCTGTCTAAATATGCTGTATATACACATAATATAACCTCTTTAAAGAAATAAAAGCTTTCATTTTCTCCATTCAAGTGTATCTAGTAGTTATCCCCACGTGTTACGTGCTAGGGCAGTCACAGAACAACAGAATCATGGAATAATTTAGTTTGGAAGGTTGTAAAGCACATCTGGAGGCCACCTAATCCAAGCTCCTCAACTTGTCCAGTTGAGCGTTCAACACCTCCAAGGATGGAGAACCTACAGTCTCTCAGAGCAAACTGTTCTCTTATTTAAAAAATAAAAAGACTAACTGGTATTTTTCGTGTTCTAGTTTGTGTCCATAGCCTCTCTTCCTATCGCTATGCACCTCCAAGAAGAGTCTAACTCTGTCTTCTTGATATCCTCTGATCAGGTAACTGTAGACAGCAATCAGGTTTCCCCTTTGCTTTCTCTTTTCCAGGCTGAACACACCCGGCTTGCTCAGCCTCTTCTTGTATGTTCTGTGCTCCAGTCCCCTCACCATTTTGGTGGCCTCCACTAGACTCATTCCAGCACATCCATGTCTTACTTGTACTGGGGAGGCCAGAACTCGACACAGCACTTGAAATGTGTCTCACCAGGGCAAGAGGAAGGATCTCTTCCCTATGCCTGCTGGCTATACTTTCATACAGCCCAGGATGATGGTCTTCTTTGCTTCAAGGGCAATATCATCCATGAGGACAATGTCCTCAGTTCACATTTTTTTTAATGAGGTAGCCTTGGTTTTGGCTTTAATTAATCAATGCATCTTCCTGTTTTTTCATCAAATATTTATGCCAGCCCAGGTGAAATGTAATTGTACATGAGTTCTTATGGAGCATCATCCTTTCTACATTTAGAAAATTTTCCACTTTGTTCAGGACATTGGCAGACGACGAGAATACATTTCTACTCATTATTTCAACAAATAGATCTTACTTAATGAACATTCCTGGTTCTGTGATTTGTGCAGGAGTTTCCTGGAGCTTAGTCTACATTCTCAACTCCCAGTTCATTTTGTTAAAAGACTTCAGACCTGCTACCAGTTTGGGCAGATCTTCTTTTTCTTTTTCTTTTTTTTCTTCTCTTTTTTTTTTTTTCTCCTGATGAATAAAACATATGGGAATTTTTAAGATTAGAATAATCCACTCAGACAATCACTCAAAAAGGAAGAAAAATAATTTCCATTACAGTACGTGTATTTTTTCAACATGTATTGTGGCCCCTGACACATCATCACTGGTCTACGAGTTACGTTTCCATAACTAGCAGGCTGCTTTCCTGCATCTCAGAATATGTGAGCTGTAACAAAGGCTTTACACCATGAAACATTTAAAATGAAAAGGAAACTAGAGCCTCCAACAAAGGTTTGAGTGGTTTTGGTCAGATCAACTCTAAGACAATCAAGTGCAGTTTCTAGTGAGATTAACTTCTTGTCTTTTTAAAATAACAAGGTCAGTCTAAGAAAAAACTATTGTCACTTCACAATTGCCACAAACTGTCACAAACTGAAAACTCAGACCATGGTCTACACTGAGCCATCACTAGACTGAAAGGAAAACAAGGAAAAAGTTTAAATCTGTTCTCTTTGTTGCATATTCTTACTGTTATAATAGACTAAATTACCTCTTGATTACTTGCTCCTTGTCCTCATAATTCTTCTATTCTTGATTGTACAGGGCCTGAGAGTGATAAATATATAAAAAAACAACTGCAAGCCTTAATTCACATTTTTAATTTTTTCTTTAAAAGTTACTTTTAATTCTCCTGTCCAGCTCCTTCCTGCACAGTGTACATACCTACTGAGTCACTACAACACATCTTTAATACAGTCACGTTCAAAAAAAAAAAACCACTGCTGCTTTTGCATGGGTCAGGACAGCAGTTCTAGTGCCGTGATGTGGTTCCTATTTGGGTAATTGCATTCTGTAATATTTGAAAGCTTTTTAATGTTCTGGAGAAATGGAACATTCTTCATATCCTTTCTGAACGACTGCTAATGCTTTGGAACATTTACTGACTGAGGTTTATATGAGAGATGGAAACCTTTTCTGATGAGCTCAGTCCTGCATTAGTAACAGAAAGCACACTAAATGTATCAGTCTACGAGAGGCATCTAAATATAAGTCAGTATAATTTTCTGTTTTAAGACTGATTTCGTATTTATGCTTTGTTTACTCAAAAAACTGCTTTGGTTTGATTTCACAGCGATGCCCAAAGCACAGAGCTGTGGCTCCAATTCAGATTTCCTTTTGGATCAGACATCGTGGCTCTGGTCGTGTTCATTTTCCCCATTTGCTTGTAAAAGGTTGAATATAACTAGACACGTGACAATTAAAGTGTTTTGTAAACAACATCATATATCATCCTGGAAATCACAGGATTTCATTTTCCAGAATCTAGATGACTTGATAACTGTCATATCAAACGCGTCAGCTGCTCATCATGCTTTTTATTATCCCTCTGTTGTGATAAAGCACCTTCACACAAATACGCTGTTGATCCCTTTCCATTACTTAAAAATCAGGACTGAACATTGTGTTTTGAAAGACCAGAGAAAGAGGAATGAGCTCAGAAAGCAAACATGCTAAAAAGATTGAGCAAATATAACTCATGGCAGAATGGCCATGCAATACAGCCTAGGGTTAAAGACTAAAGGAAAATATGCCACTTATTGAATCTCTTTTTCTGTGAGAGGTTTTCTATTTAACATAGAACTGGGGGCTCTGATCGATGACAGACACCTCTAGGGATGAACACACCACCAGCAACTGCAACTAATAACAGAATTAGCGAGGCTATTTGACAAAGGAATATTCAGCCAGAGTTTCTCAAAACCAAGGACTAGAAAGTCTGTGCTCTTTACTGACATGAATAAATTTGCTTCTCTGGAGTTAGTATAAAACACAAGGAACCAGGTCTTTTACATCTTTCCTGTCTAGTTAAGGGACCCAACTTCAAACTGTCATTTCATGTGAACATAAAAATAGTTTGTGTAACTTGAACGTTTTACTCTGTAGTAAATAATGTTTTCTCAATCTGTTAAACAGCCCAGAATTTACACCAGTTTAGTTTAGACAGTCTTCTCATCTTTTAGAAGATCCCATTTAATTAAAGCGTTGATCCCTTACTTTTCATATTCCATACAAATTTCACTATTGATTTTATTTATGAAGGGCATGTAGTAATGTTAAATTCCAGTGATGAAATTTAATTTGCTCTGATTCACTTAAGAAGCTGAACAACATCATGTCTCAGGGGTGTATCTTCCCTTCACTTTCTGTTGTTTAATATTGCACATCCAAATCAGTGCCTAGCAGGCTTGTGGCTTTTTTTTTGGCTCTTATTTTATTGAATAGTGAGTACTAAATTAAAATCTGCTGCGGATTAAATTGAGTGTTTGCATGGCAGATCTCCTCTTCTGGGTTCCTTGACCATCTTTTTTTTGCTGCTCTCAATTTGGAGTCATGCTCCCTTTCCTGAGAATTTGGAATAACTTAGCCCTTTTTGATCAGCCAAATGTGAAACTCTGGTTACGTCTGACACCTTGAGAGCAGTTTACTATTTAGATAAGTATCCAGACACAAAGGTACAAATGTGAGAATCTTCTAGGCTACTTGGGAAACAATGACCTGGCATTTATTATCCTTAAACAACATGCTTTAAGGGAACTTAAGAACTGGGAGAATGAAAGAATATTGGTCCCTTGACAGTTTTTAAGTTGAATTCCTTCACTGGATCTAATACAGCCATGCTGACTTATGGAATTTGAGCATCTGATGTAAAATGTAGAGTCCAGTATTTCAGCTCTTTAATGCTTGGCCAATTCAGAAACAATTGGCAATACTTTGAGTAGAATTTATTGTTATACACCATCTGGATAGAACTGCACCTTTCAAAAGCTGAAGGACTTCTGCCTTGGTCTTTGCTTAATTTTAACATCGCAGGGCACCTTCCTTGGCATCCTAGCATTTCTATTGCAGAATTGCCTAACTCATGGACACCTTCAGAGCTAATCCTCATACATTGCACCCCATTCTTCACCACACAGCTAAATTTGTCACACACGTATATGTCTTGCTCTCTACAAATTATGGAAAAATGCTACCTTGCCACACCATGAGATAATAATTTGCTTTTAATTTAACCAAGTAACTCAGCCATTTTCAACAGTACTTTCACTCTGCTATGCAGCAATAATGCAGGCCTCCTGCCTTCCTCCTTAGATTCCCCTTATACCACATGCCCAGTAATGAAGATTGAGGAGGGTTTAGCTGTTAATAAACAAATATAATTTCTGGAAATATTAATTGAAGACAAACACTGTTTAGCCTAAAATTCTTAAAATTAGAAAACAGGCAAAGTAAATCTTCCTCTTGATAACTGTTTTCCTCAAATGGCACTGTATAAATCAAAAGTTATTATTTAAAATGATCTTATCCAGTGAGAAAATTGGATACATTAAATATAAAGACAGAGAACACTGTAAGACATTATCTGCAAAGCCTGGCCAAGAATGTCAACATACAGCCGAAGGAAAGAGAAGAGTTGCTTCAACACTAACAAAAAATTGAAGAACTATTTTGCTACAGCAACATACGTTATGATGACTCAAAAAGACCGAAAAAGTGTTTAGCTGAAAGCTTGGTAACAATGTAAAGTTATATATCTGGTTGAAACTAGAAAATTACTATCCACCCACAAGAGGTTCCTTACTTGCACATGCTCAGGTTTTTATAAATTCCAGATAAGGCTGAATCAGGCAAATGTTGGCACTCAAGTCTCCACAAGCGCTTTGACCAGCCTGCTCTGGAGTATAACCTAACCCTGCCTGTGCTGCTGTTGTGAGAGAGAAAGTTTACTATTCCCTGCCTCCTGTTGCACAAAGGCTTGTGCAAGAAGCACGAAGCTAGGTACAGGTATGTTGGGCTTCTCTGCTTTCCTAGAGTTACACCTGTGGAAAGCTGTGCCATTTGTCAGGCAGGGGTAGAGAGAACTGAACCCAGAACAACATGTAGGGCAAGAGATAAAGAGTAAATAAAATTACCTGGAACTCCATGAGAACTAAAACTCCTGAAAATTTGTTATACAGAGGATGGAGTGTTAAGCAATGTTTTAGTCTTTATCTAGCAGTGATGGGACACAGTAAGATAAGAAATTCAGATTATCTTTTACATGCTTGATATGATGCCATTTGCCATTTCCCGTTAATTTTGGGATAACACAACTGATTAATACTGCATTTCATACAAAAATGAGTATACGCCTTTAACCTGAGATTATGAAAAGAAACTGATAATTCAGAGGAGTTTGTGAGTATTCTAAGGCTGACGAGTCAACTTTGAGACTTCATGGGACAACCAAGTCCCTGGTGGGAAATTAGACTGTGAGTAGAAACAGGAAGAAAAACTTGGGAATATAATAAGTAGATGCGAGATTAACCCTTGCTAAGACAATTTGAATTTGCATAGGAAGGATGTCTTTTATGAAATTAAAGTTGGCAGCAAAGGCTACACAAAAGTAAAAGAAAATCATGCCTACTTCCAGTTACGGTGCAGCTCAACTCCAAGGTCAGCTCTACTTCATCCAGCTCTTGAACTCTTAAGAAAGCTAGGGTCAACCCTGGTTTTATCTTTGCGTTGAATAGCACTTTCACGTCAGTTTGGATCTCCAAATTTACTTGTAAATTTCCTGAGGTTCTATACAGTTTTCATCTTCTTTTCTATGATTATTTAGGACTCAGGATTTAATCAGGATATTAGTTTTAATACTTCTGAAGAATTATTGACTACTTCTTTCTGAATTGCAGAGATGCTAACATCTTTTTAGTATCTCTGGTTGAAACTTCTTATTCTTCAGCCAGCAAACAAGACTTGTACATTGACTATCATGAATGTTAAGCTTCTGGGAGTCATCTCATTCCACCCAGCAGCACTGGGTTTGGTTGTCTGTATGCAGCCACTTTACATATTTATATGAAGTATGTCTTTCATATGTACAGATAATTGAATACCATATTTTACATAAAGCAATCTTTATTTCTTTGTCCTGAGGCTAGACAATATAGCAAAAAAGCCACCTTGAGGAAGATGGTGGGTTTGGGTAAAGGTCTCCTAGCTAGGCCTTGAGGGATGCACAGCAGGTACCCTTTGACACCTCAAGGTGATGCATTCGTTGAAAGCCACAGGACAAAGTATTCGAGAAAGATTTTGAGGATGTTGTCCAGCAAGCAATGACATTCTCTGTAGAGCATAAAACCAGAAAGCATCTCTCTTCTCCTCCTTTTTTTCTCACTTCTCATGCTCCTGCTTATTTTCTCAGCTACAAGCATGTTATGTTCTGCAGTTTAGTGAGCATTAGCCAAAGTATAAACAGACAAAGAGCAATAAATAAAATATATCACTTCTGTCCCAGGAGCAGCTATCACTTTCGTGAATATAACTCAATACCCATCTACTTTCCCCACTTTGGACAACTTATAAAGATAAAAGTGTCTCAGAGCACACTTCACCTCTCATATCGATATTATCCCTGTGGCAACTTTAGCACCTGAGAGCAAGAAATAATGTAATGTGCACTGTGATTTGCTTCCTTTCCCTCATCTCCTTCTATACTCTATTGCTCACTTTCTTTGCTGCATACCTTGCTGTTTGTAGATTCCTTTTGCATTTACATATGTTTCAAGACACCCTTGTACGTGGTAAGCCAACAATTTTGATAGCTTTTTTTTTTTAATCTGATGGTTTAGCTTAAGATAACAAAACACCTGATAACAGACCACAGAGATTAATTACACTGTGGCATGCCCTTGCTTAGGGGAAAATAAAGTATGCTCACAGTGCAGTTTCCAAAACTATGATTCCTATAATGTTTTAATTTCCTATAATTTTAGTAGAGTACATTGATAGTGTATTTTTACGATTTAGGACTCTATTCAGTCTTCCTACTTTAGGCATCAACCTTAGACATTGCACTGCCAACAAATCATGGCTCTTAATCAGAGTGCTTCAGATCACAGAAGTCCTTTATATCTTTAATAAGAAGACATTAAGTGTCTCTGAAGAGCTCCAGAAGATGAAGTGAACTGTCCCCACAGATATCTATGACTCTTACCTGACTACAGAAGCCGAATCACCTGGCTCAGATGTGAACGTTTACAATCAGACCACATCCCTAGTGTTAAGTGCTTTCATGACTTAGCTGGTACTTCAAAATTATGATCTCTCAGAAGGTCATATTTAATGTCTGCTGGCATCCTAATTTAAGTGAAATTTAGCACACTAACTAGGGGTCTAAATATTTACAGAATAGGGATGCAACCACAGAAGTACGTATCTCCAAGAACTGTAACATACCAAGAATGTGCTGTTATTTGCATGACACTACTGTTTTTTTATGCTCTACACTACATGCTGAAAACATGTTGTCTTTTTTTTTGTAGTGTAGGAATTGCAAAATGCAGTTATAGAGGTCTAATTTTTTTTTACAAACATGTTATTTCTGTGACAAGCAAAAGCCTATAAGCCTCTCCTACAGCCTCTCCTTATGCAAGCTGTATTTTTTTTTGACCATGAACTCATAAAATCTTCGAAGCAGATAGTCTCTCTTCCTCTTTGTATATAAAAAGTGAATCACAGTTTTGGTTGTATCATATCCTAAACAATGATAGTACAAAATTGTCAGGCATTAACTGTGAAAAAATAAAACATTATTTTTAACTTCTAAGATCTGATCGCAAAGAGCCTGTGCAGAACAATGTTGAGGTCACTATAAGAAAGGTCTGTATGGACTAAGACAATAATTCAGGGTTTCTAGAGTAATCAATCTGTCCTTTCCCAGATTTAAACATTAAGTCACCAACTTCATGGCACTGTTTATATAGAGCACTCTTGACACACAAATGGGACACTTTAGTCTGAAAAACGGAACTTAGATTTTGTCGACCTTCAGGCCATGCTTCAAGATTATTTTAAGAAAAGGTGGTCATAGAAAAGGTTAGTGATTTTGGTATTTGTAGTGTTTGAGGAGGTTGTGTACTTGTCTTGTTTCTCATACAGCATTCTTTCTTTTTATTTAAACCAACAACATGAGAAATATTTTGAAGGATCTATCAAAACTTTTTGCTGCTTAAAAGTGTACAGTTGAAAGTTTGAATGGTCAAACAAATGCTCAGGAACTACTTAAAAAATTAAATGCAAATCTACAGCACTACAATGAAAGTTCTCAGTACAATTCTATTGCTATTCCTGTTGACATTTTATACAGGAATTGTCCTGCAAAGCAAGACAGATGAGACGTTGTGTTAAGTGCAGCTTTTACTCATCCACAGTTTCTGAATAGAGCAAGGAAACAGACAGAAAAATAATTTGAGCTCTCAAATATTATATTTGGAAGTTCTGGTTGAATTTTAAAAAATGCAATAGTGTCAGTCAAACCCTCCAATGTTTTACTGTTTAGTTCAAAATAGGTCTATTCTTAAGTACAAATCTATTCATACTTTTAGGTTTTTGAAATTTTTATATTCAGTAAAAACTTACCAAATATAAAAAAAGTCATTTTTAGATCTGAATTGAAAATGTCGTTTTCAATTTTAATGGCTTGTAAATGAAAATTAGTTGGGGAAATACCATAAGAAAAACTGGTTTTCTGTCATGGTGATTGCCACAACAACGAAATTAATAAATCAAAATGAATAAATGACAACAACACTAGAATGTCAATAAATTTGATAAGGCATACTTTGAAATGTTCTTATTGAAAAACTTGGGATACCACAGCAATATCAGGGAAAGCATCCAAATGATGTGAGAAACATCTGACAGCAAAAGGAAACGAATGAATTATAGAATCCTAGGATGGTTTTGGTTTGGAAGGGACCATCAAAGGTCATTTAGTCCAACCCCCTGCCATGGGCAGGGACATCTTTCACTAGACCAGGCTGCTCAAACCCCATCCAACCTGACCTTGAACACTTCTAGGGATGGGGCATGAAGGTTATGGACAGAATAATGTGAAGAAAATAGCAAAAGTTTCCAGTGAAAGTTCATAGAAATCGTGTGAAGCCAATGTAAATCAAAGTCCAATAAATGTCCTAATGATAAAGAACCCAAAATTAAACAATGACAATTCAGCATAATTCCTATTACCACTAAAGAACTGAGTATATTTGGTAGATCATAAAAATGAAATTATGAAGGACAACAGAAAACCTGGACAATATTTAACTGGTAACATTTAGACAAATAATGCAAGTACTAAACATTTATATTTCTGGTGAATTTACAGGTATTTTACAGTCACATGGCCTTGTTAGTGTAGAATTTTAGCAGACAAGTCATTAGCAGCAGAGAGTTGGTCTTGTGGAAACTACTCGATGCTGCTTTCCTTTCAGGACCCCCTTATTCCTGCCATCTGCGGTTCTTTACCTGTCCTAGTCCTGAAGCAGTAGTAAGGAGGCAATTCACTGTAAGGGAACAAGTCTTCGGAGCACACTTCTGTAAAGATGCAGGCCATGAATGCTGCATGCATTTGGGGAAGTGGAAATGAGAAAACAAGACAGCGGCAATAAACAGGCATGACAACTAGCTGACTAAGCATGAAAACATCAGGGGAAAACCAAAACGAGCATGGAGATGAACAGTGCTGGAGATAAACTTCTGTCTCTTCTGAGAAAAGGAAGCCTTGGGAGAAGGGAGAAATATTGTAGCATGAAAAACAGAAACTCAGTAGCCAGAGAACCACTTCAAATTTTTTGTGTTAATGTCATGTCATAACAGAACTGGATAGCGCTTTTTGAAAGCATTCTTTTAACATCGGTTCCACTGATAGGTTTTACCAAAACATCTTCAGTTCTTGCTACTTGCTGGTCAAACAGTTCTTTCTCCTGCAATATCAACAGTGTGAGACACTGCTGTTCAAGAAATATTCCTATACACAACAAGGATACTTTGGTGTGTATCATGCTGTTGAATCTCCTGAATGTATATAGAGGTGCCTATGTTAGCTATTATCACAATGCCATAATCCTTTTTAAAAAAAATGAAAAAAATAAAGATTTTCTCCTACTTTGTAAAGGAATAAAAGGTAGACTCCCAAAGCAGTCTATAAGCCAGTAGCATTTTGTTAAGATAAAAAAGTACACACGACATCAAATAAGCTTTATGTGAAGCTGCTGCTTCTATAAACTTGCCTTGTATGATTTCTGATGTTAGCTTTCAGAACACTGAATAATTTCAAAAAGTTCTGTTTTTCTCCCCAAGAAGCTGTCCTTTTCAATCTGAAAATATTTTGAAAGTAAAATAACAAAAAAAACTATTTCATGGTGATCAGTTTTTGAAAAACAATGTCTTTTCTGAAAGCATGTTATACTTACAGAGCATAAACAAGCATGTAACAGCACACATTTCTCTATGAATCAAAAATACACTGTTTCTACTCAAAGTCACGAGGACCACTCCTACACTAATTTATTCTTTGTATCTTTCAACACAAGTTTCTTTTCTGAGACTGCTATATAATGCAAATTATATTAAAGGTTGGGGTTTTTTTCCAATTAATAATTGCCTTATTGAGCTGAATGGGTTCTGCCACAGAGCCAGCATTTTACATAAAATACCAGGCAGCAATTAGCTGGTGACAGCTTCTTGGTCAGAACTAACTTGGGCTGGATTGTAACTTTCTATATGCAGGTTGGCCAGCCAGCCCCGGTAAACCAGGTCCATTTTAAATGTCCTCTCATTCACCCTGACAAAGTAATTAAAGGAAAATATTAGAAGCAAAGAATGCCCCATTTCCCAAACATTTTGTAGAAAAAACGTTTTGCTTTCTTGGTATAGAGGATACTTTGAGGTCCCTGAATGTAATTTAAAGCACTTTACAATGCCTTGGTTTCTTTGCTACTGGAAAATGGATGATGCTGTACCAGGAAAGGAATTGGGCCAGTGCTTATTCCTGAAAAATTACAGTGAACATCTGAAGGGGATGGTGAAAAACAGACAAAAGGAAATCTATACTGTTGTCACTGCAGATAAGTAAAGCTTGTCTTGTCCTCTGCTCTCCAAAACAGCAACCTGTCCAACCTGCTTGTAGCCTGTGCCCAGTCCAGAGTTGCATTCCTCGGGATGGTGAAGCGTGAGGACGGGGCACCTGCACAAGACATGGGGAGAAAGGGATGAGAAGGCAGGGAGAAAGCCAGGCGGCGTGGAGAGGCCAGAAAGGGCAGACCTGAGGCACGGGGAGACGGACGCGAGGGGAGAGGGATGCGGGCACGGCGAGCTACGGGAGGGACGGGCCGGGGCAGGCGGAGCGGAGGAGGAGCCGGTGGAAAAGCTGCTGGGAGAGCCGCGGTGCCCGGGACCGGCTGCCCCAGGAGACAGAGCGGAGCGGCGGGCAGCGGCAAGCGGAGAGCGGGGGGGCCGGCAGGGGCGAGCCCGTGCCTCGCAGCGTCAGCGCAGCCCCCGCTAAGGGCACGGGCTGGCGGCGGGAGGGGCGGGCGAGGGGGCGTGGGGCCGGCGGCCGGCCGCCCGGGGCAGCGGGAAGCAGTTGAGGGAAAAGCGGAGTCGGGGTCAGCGAGCGGCAGCCGGAGCCTTGCGGGGCCCCCGCTCTCCCGCCCGCCGCTCCTCCCGCCTCCTGCACACGCTCCCACCGTTTTCTAGACGGCACCGCCCCCGGCTCCGTTCCACCCCCCTCCCGGCGGCGGGGGCCGGGGCTGAGGCGCCCCCCCGAAGGCAGCGCCATGTGAACGGCTCCCGCGCCGCCGCCTCAGCGGGCACGTCCAGGATGTGAGGAGCCGCCCGGCCGCCTGCACCCAGTCGCCGCCCAGCCACCCCTCGGCCCGGAGGCTCACCGGCGTCCAGCCCTGCCCTGGGCCAGCATGACCGAGGTGAAGGCCAAGGAGCCCCGAGCGCCTCCGCCTGCCAGAGACGGGGCGGTCCTGCTGCAGGGCCAGCCCGGCCGAGACCCCTTCCGCAGGGAAGAGGAGGCCATCGACATCGCCCTGGACCGGCTGCTCTACCCTAAGAGCAGCGACGAGGAGGAGGACGAGGAGGAGGACGAGGAGGAGGAAGAGCCGCGGCAGCAGCAGCAGCCGGGGGAGGAGGAGGACCGGGACTGCCTCTCCTACCGGCCGGGGAGCGGCTCCCTCTCGGACAAGGTCTCCCTCGACACCGTCCTGGACACCTTCCTGGCGCCCGCGGCTCATGCCAGCTCCGCCGTGGCCGCGGCGCCCTGGTCCTTTTTCGGGGCGGAGGCCGCCGAAGCGCCCGACTCTCCGATGAGTCGCGGCCCCTCGCAGAAGGCGGGCGAAGCCGCCCCGGGGGCGCCCGGCCCCTCGCAGCCCCCGCCGCGGCCCGCCCCGCTCTGGCCGGCCGGCGACGCCCTGACCTCCGCTAAAGCGCGGCCGGCGGTGACGGGGAGCGGCGCGGAGGGTCCCGCCGCGGAGGGTCCCGCCGCGGAGGGTCCCGCCGCGGCTCCCAAGGGCGAGGCCCCCGTGCTGGCGGCGCTGCCCGGCGGGGAGCGCGGCTTCGCGGGCGGCGGGGCCCGGCCGGAGGCGGGAGCGGGGGAGCCGGGGCAGGAGTACCTGCACGTGCCGCTGCTGCCGCTCAACTCGGCCTACCTGGCCTCGCGCACGCGGCAGCTGCTGGACGTGGCCGAGTACGAGGGTGGCGGCGGCGCGGGGCCGCGCTCCTCGCCCCCCGCCCCGGACCTGGCGGGCTACGTCTACCCGCCGGCGGAGGCCAAGGAGGGGCACTTCGCCTACGGCAACTTCTCGCCCACTCTGAAGATCAAGGAGGAGGGTCTCGGCCTTCCCACCGCTTACCCAGGCGGCAGGGCCACCCCCGCGGCGGGATCCGCCGACTACCCGCAGCCCCCGCGGGCCGGGCAGGAGCCCTCGCTGGAGTGCGTCCTCTACAAGACGGAGACCGCCCTCCTGGCCGGCGTTTACGGTCCGGCGGCGCCGGCGCCGCCCGACAGCCTGCCCTCCACCTCGGCCGCGCCGCCGGGCCTCTACCCGCCCCTGGGTCTCAACGGGCACCAGCCCCTGGGCTTCCCGACGGCGGTGCTGAAGGAGGGCTTGCCCCAGCTGTGCCCGTCCTACCTCGGCTACGTTCGGTAAGGGCGGGCGGCGGGAGGCGGTGGGCCCTTCCGCGCGCTGCCCTCGCTGAGGGGGCGGGCCGGGGGGTCGCGCAGCTCCGCGGGGAGCGCCGCGCTTTCTGCTGCTAGAGGGCGGCTGTGCCGGGGGGAGAGGGGCTGGCTCTTGGAGGGTACGGAGAGAAAGACGGGCCAAGTTTTACGCGGCGAAGCCCCGTCTGAGTTTTTAGGCGGTACCTGCAGCCGCGTTCCCCTTTTCTGTACGGTTTGTGCATTCCTGGGTGTCTCAGGTCTGCGTGAGACCAGCACGGTGTTAACTTCGCAGCGGGCACCTCTCAGATCTTTTTGTCACGATAACGCTCCGGGAGAGGTTAGGGTTTTATCGCTATGGTGGCTCAGTGCCGTCTGATGTCTGAGCAAGTGACCGGCTCCAGAGAGGGGGAGCAGAGGGTTCTCCGGACTGACCTCGCTGACAGCGAGACAATAGTCATAAATACCTGTATATTCTCCAAAATATTATCCCTGATTTGCAAAAAAAGCCAGTTAATTTCACACACACACAAAAAAGAAAACTGAGGCACTTGTATATTCATTTGTTGTTAGAATGAAGTGGCTTTCTATGATTCCAAGATGCTGTGCATTACTTAGAAATGTATGGAAAAATACATATATACAGTGCTACAGTTTCAACAGAAATCCTTGATTCTTAATGATAAAGTGGGTTGGTCTTTTTCTTTTCTTGGAGAGAAATTCGAAATGACTTTCCACTTTCCTCAATGTGCCCATCATAGTTATTGATGAGAATGCTGCAGCTGAATGGGAAGTGACAAATATTAAAGATTTTTCTAGCTGAGATGACAGTTATTTCCCATTTGAAAGGGGCTTTTGAAATTCAATTTACTTCTATTTGATTCTGTCTCTGTACCATTCTATGTACAGGAAAAAAAAGTTTCAGTCAGTACAGCTTTGTTCACAAGCGTTGTTGATCTGAGGAAGACGAACATTTTAACAAAGAGTTCCTAGACGGTACCTTTTTTAGTTAAAACAGATTAAAATACTACTGTGCTTTTTGCCCACTACTTTTCTGTTTAATGGCTAGGCAGATGTTACAAATGTGCCTTTTACCCTACTAGAGACAAACCCTTAAGCAGAAAGGCAGTCACACTATTTTTTTCTTACCCTTCTGTAGCTTGATTAAAAATTTAAAAAGAAAGTTTCTAGTATAAATCCGATTAATACAGGTAAGTAGTTAATTGTTGCAAAACTGGATCTTTCTCTTAATTCTTTTTTTCTTTTGAAGGCCAGATACAGAAACCAGCCAAAGTTCTCAGTATGGTTTTGAATCACTACCCCAGAAGATTTGTCTCATCTGTGGTGATGAGGCTTCTGGTTGCCACTATGGGGTACTTACCTGTGGAAGTTGTAAAGTCTTCTTTAAAAGGGCAATGGAAGGTACTATATGATGCCATTATTCCCAATTATCTCAAATATATCTTCTTAGGCACTGCTAAGGACATAACTTCTATTTATTGCTGATGTTTAAAAATGTTATCACTTGAGTAATGTTTTTTGTTTTGTCAACTCTAAATATTACAGTGAACACTAACTAAATTCTTTCTTAATTGGTTTTGCTAGTATGATTTCTTTTACTTTCATTATTTGCTATTTATTATTTACTGTTTATCAGTTAATCTTTCCAAGTAGGTAGAGTTTCATAAAAATCTTGTGTGTTACACGATTTGTTTTAAGAAGTGTAAATGCTATTCAAAGGAAGATTTTGTGGGTATGGACTAATGATAGGCAGATAAGAATTTATTTTTGCTTCATTTTGTTTTCGAAGTCATGGAATTTTTCTTGCTTGCAAGATGCAGAATTTGGCTTCCTGAGATTTATGGAAGTATTTCAAGTTTCACTGAACTATTTCAAGTCATAATAATAATAATAACTGGATTTGACTTTTGTTCCAAATAGCCATTAAATTACAAAATCAAGCTGCAGGTTTAATAAATCAGTAGCAATGCCTATGTTTATTTTTTCTTTTTGGATTATATTATATGCCTTGTCCATAAATACCCACTGAGATTTTAAATACGAATACAAGAGCAGATTGCTTTATATAGTTGAACTGACGAAGAGGTGAAACAAATCCTTCTACTTTTTACGTTTTGTCTCCTTTTCTGATTTTTATCTGATCCTGTCAGAACTAGGATCTTCAAATTTCTGTTCCATATACTTAAAAACTGATTGTTACAATGTGTAGGATTCCTTAACAGAAAAAACTGCATCGTGATTTTTCTTGTGATACACAGGTTATTCACCTCTATAGAGTTTGTTGCTCTTCAGATGAAAAGGGAAATAGTGGAAAATTAAAAGCTTAGCAAACTAATATAGTTAGATTTTTTGTTTCTGTGTGCTGTTAATTTCTACTTTAAGCGTATGCTCTTGTTCTTTAACATACTAGGTACTTGCAAAGTGATAACAGTAGACTAGGCAGGCTAGATGAACTTTTGAGCTAGTGCCTCATTTTCTCTAATACATTGAATGGGATTCTTGAGAAAGCCATTGGAAACATACGTGTTACATTGCAAGCAAAACACTTCACTTAGAGGAATACATTTAAGTTTCACCGACTGTGTTAACTGGTCTCTTGGTTTGGCTTCACATTTTTTGCTTTGGTTGTTTTGGTAAATCAGCCACATAGTTTTAAGAGCGAGTGTAGTGTAATTTATGAGTGCCATATTTTAAAGTAAGTTTTATTATTCACTTTTCACCTATACAGTAATATTGTAATTTTTTATTTGAATTTGATTCCATCACTTTTTAATTTAATCTCTCTCCTAAACTAGTATCCGGTTGTTTGTGCAGTAGGTGAACCTGCTCAAAAATGTATCTTATTGCTGTTCAGCCTAAATATTGTAATGGTAAATGTTACGAAGGCATATAAATTGGTAGTAGGAATATCTTAAGGTTGTTTTCACTGATTATTTGATCAAAGTCTGCATTTGCAGAATCTTACCAGATTAAAAGTATAGACATTCAAAGAAATGAGGGCAACACAGTTAGTTACACAAACAAAATGTTTATGTTTTACATAGCAACTTCATAGTTTCCATTTTTAAATATTTCCAAAGACTGAGAGTATGATGAGAAGTGTGTTTGGGTTTTTTAGTAAAAATATTCAAAGAATGGGCTACTACCTCAGACTAGCTGGCTATAAGAAAAAATACAGGTTATGGAGTTTTATGGAGAAGAATGACAGGCATGAGCAGTGTGGGCATGAGTAAGGTGAACAAATACAGTTACCTGTTTTTGTTTAGAAAGTGCAAGTCTACAGAGAGTTCCTTAAAGAGATGAACTACTTATTTTAATGGGAGCATAGCGTATAATTACTGGCATTGAAATAATCCCATTTATGGATAGATACTTGATTTAATTTAGACTTAAAGTACTTTTTTGTTTATTTCTTATCAGAAATAAAGGTGACAAATTACTCTTCTGTAAGAGGAAAGCGAATATTTTTATTGTAAATGCAATAGAAAATAGTGTTTAAAAATTCACAGTGGCAATTGTATAAATTTGAGACATTTTTCTTACGTAAAATGTCCCCCTGCCCATCATTTCTTTGAGTGGGAATGCATTGTTACCTTTTTAAATTTCTAGTACTACTACAGACGTGGGTTTGTTTAAAATACTCATTCATGCAAATAAGGTGTTAAACTTTGTGAGTATGAATTCATGATCAAAATTCTACTTTTCACATACTTCCTATAAAATACTGATCACTATGAGAAGTTAAAACATGATTGGAAATAGAAGGCTTTTGCTGCTTCTTGGATTTTGTATATTTCAAGATCTTTTTCATGTTACAAGGTTTTCAAGTGTTTAGATAACAAGGTACATAATATAGTGGTATTAAATTTTTTAGAAAATGTCTATTTTCAATTTTCATTATTTCTGTAATCTCAGATACATTGGCTGTTTCAAATCTAATAGCCTATGTAATTTTTTTTCACAGAAATTATCCTATTCATATACCATTTATTTTACTCTTCTCTATTGTGTGGAAAACACTGTATTGGTTAAATGCATCCTTTGGGATGAAATGGATCGTTACTTTATCCAGAGAACTCCATTTTTCATCTCTAATCTTTTTGAAATAAAACCAGAGCTTATTTAAAGTAATCAGACTGAAAAATAATCTGAAACTGTATAGGCAAACCTAGAAATGTTTCTATGCTAAGTATGATTTAATCATACATTTGAATACAACTAGCAGATACACATACAGCTTAACATGGGGTCAGAACTGTGTGAAGATCACTAAGATGAAAGTGTAGATTTAGAATTAAATTATTTTAGAATGTTTGTTGGCAATGAATTCTTAAATACGTATGATTTGGTAGATATTTTCTGTCATTTGGATTCTTGGCCGCCCATATGTGCCTATATGCGTAAAGAAAAGGATGGTGTTAATACAATAAGCATATTTTACTACAAGCAGAGTCCTGAAGTGGGTTAACCAAAAATGCAAGTCCTTTTTTGGGGGAAGTCTAGTATAGCAGATAACGAGAAAAGTTAGTGCTGGAAGTGGGGAGGAGAAAATGTAGCTAAGGAACAAAAATACTTATTTTTCTTAGAAACATTTATTTTCATTTAGAGGTTGTACATTTTCCATTTGTCCCTTACAGAGAACTGATTTGCTAGTCTGTTGATTCACTTATTGTACAAATTACAAGGCTTTTTAAAAATGCGTTAAAGATCTCCTTTGGGTATAATGAAAGTAACAAAAGTTACTGTTATTTATATTTGGTTAAGAAACTTGAAAAGACAAAATTGGATTCAGTATGCTGATGGGATAGTGCCATTCCTATCAGTGAGCTGAGAGTGACAGGCAGTTTGGAGTTACCAATAAAAAAAAATTCAGAAATAATATTTAAAATGTTTTCAAATATGTAGAATTACTATATTTGCAAAGTATTTTGCTCTTGATGATCAAGCATTTTTTAAGTGCTACCGATATATCTAGTTCATGTCACAAAAATTAGGTATAATATTTCTAATGGGGCTTTAGGAGAATGAAGATTAAGAAATGGAGTCTTACTGTTTAGCACTACATTGTCAAACTGTCATTAATGGTGTCTTGTAAAGATACCCTAATGTAAAACCATGCAGGGCACCCACAATCAAAATGCTTGTGTGACACCATGGTAAAATTTCCGTCCTGAACAGGAGCTCGGTGTGTAGAGTTTTGGGATTCTGGAGTTAGTGTTGCTAACACGTGGTTTCTTGGTGGCCTGCATTCTTGCCTTTTTGTTCAAAGCATCTCCTTTGCAGTAGTTTTATTAATAAAAATTAAAATTAATTTGAGTAACCTGGTCTAGTGGAAAGGTGTCCCTGCCCATGGCAGGGGGGTTGGAACTAGATGGTCTTTAAGGTCCTTTCCAACCCAAATCATTCTATGATTCTATGAAAATTACCTAAATCCTGAAAAAAATTTCAAGTGCTGTGTTTCCTATCTAAACCCCACTTCTAATTTTTGTTTTCTATTTATATAAAGCATTTGCCTTCCTTTGCACTTTGTTTATATTATTGACATCTAATGAAAAGTACTTGCCTGAACCTGAAGAGTTTGGGGACAACATAAATACATGATATTACAGCAGATGGGTCAGAAACTAACTCTTGGTTTTTTTTAGATACTTGAGACCCTATTACAAAATTGATCTAATGATTATATAGCAGATTGGTCTAGTTTTAATATGCACTTTAAGCTCAGAGTAACAGTGCTGTACTTACAATAGCATCAGGGAACAAGCTCAGCTGTATGTAGTAGCTAACACTTAAGTGACATAAAGTGGGAACTTTTCTGCTCTCTGAGACCTGAATTTGGCAAACTCGACGTGACAGAAAGTAGGGTTTCCACAAGAGTTTTCACTCTCTGTATATGGAGAGGTACTCATGAAGGAAAGTGGAAGAATTAAAGATGGGCTACGTCTACACAGTAAGAAAGCTGACCATGACTTCAAACAAACTTTCTGATAAAGTTTGTCTGACTCGTGTTACGTATAGGCAGTTTTGTGATGACAGTGTGATTTGCTATGTAAGTAGTGAAACACCTATGCATACGGAAAATTGCTGGACTAAACAGTTGTGCTTTTCCATAGCTTAAGAATGTAAAGTGGCACAGCATGCCAAATATTTAAAAAAATGCTCACCACTAATAGAAAACCCTCTTTGAAATGCAATACTATAGAGACCCTTTCGGCTGTGAAATTGATGAATCAGATGTAAAAAGTTCCTGTTTCTCCTCACTCTGCAGGGATTTCAAATTTTTAATCCATCTTTCCAGGCTGGATCTTGGGATGAGAATTTGGTGCAGCGTGTGCTGTAAACCTGATAGTGATGAAAGTTTAATGAAGTAGAAAACATACAAACATATAAAGCATACATAGGGCAAGTTGAGAGATGAAAATGCTTTTCACTTAATATAACATTTAACTTTATTAAAGCTCTTTTATTTATTATGTACAGTAAGCTAAATATATTTCCAAATTCAAATGTACAAAGTTACTTCATTAAGGGTCCTAAAATTCAAAGGGAAAATATCACTTTTGTGAGAACAAAGAATTTGTATCATGAAAAGGGAAAGAAGAAAATCTGTGCTGATACATAATTGTATACCTTCATCATACTTCTGACTTCAGAAGTATTTGTTGTTCAGCCATTCAACAAAGATTAATTTGACGAGTTGATCTGTATGAGGCACAACAACTGAGTGAGCTAAGATTGTATTCGTTCTGGTACTTTGGCTGTTGTGCTGATGCTGGGCATCCTACTGCTCTCGCTGTGACTTATGACTGGTTTCCTGATAGATGTGGCTTAGAACATAATCAGCTGCAGAAACTGCATTACTAAAATTCTTGGCTTAGCTTTATGTAGTATTTTAGAAACAGTATCGAATATTATGTTAAACATATTCTCAGGTGGAATAGAAACTATTTCAGGTGGTGTAAAGCTGCGTGCTTTACAGAGCACCAGCAACCGACTGCTCAGTGTTGCTGGATACTCCCCTGTTCTAAGTTTAGATATGCACAGTGTGAGTAACTTGAGCTGCTTAAGTTCACTTTACAGTGAAGGGAGAGAAATAGGAACTTCTAGGAAGTAATTCACTGACTTATTTTACATATTTACTTGGGATAAAAATAACAGTACTCTAACACTAACTATTTCTTATCACTGATTATAAGGGAGTGTCAGGTGAGGATATACACTGCATTTGATGATATGAATCCCACCCATATCAGCAAGGTAGCTAATACATTTCTGTAGTGTATAAAAGAAACATAATAAGTATATAAAATACTAATTTCATATTATTTATTTTTAAGTATTATATATAAACATAATTATTAAAAATAAGAAATAAATAATACTTTTTAAAGTATTGAAATACTTACAGATTATATAACATAAGTATGTAAAATGTAAGTATTTATAGTCAAACTGTTATCTGCTAAAAATGGATTTAAGTTTGATGGTGTCCATCTCCTTAAGCTGTGTATCTGTTCTACAGAACTGATGGTGTGCTAGTAAGAGGTGGTTCTTTAGAAACTGCTGAATGGAAAGACGCAACAAATGGTCCTTTGTATGTTACAATCTGCCGTTATGTGTCGTGATATATGGCTGCACTTCAGAGGTTTCCTGGTTGTACCTAGTCACAGGTCCTGCATTTTCACAAGTGGCTGTTGCTTAATATCAGTTAACATCTGAGCACATTTCACACAGAATCACAGAATCACAGAATGTTGGGGATTGGAAGGGACCTCGAAAGATCATCTAGTCCAGTCCCCCTGCCGGAGCAGGATTACCTAGACCATATCACACGGGAACGCGTCCAGGCGGGTTTTGAATGTCTCCAGAGAAGGAGACTCCACAACCTCTCTGGGCAGCCTGTTCCAGTGTTCGGTCACCCTCACCGTAAAGAAGTTTTTCCTCATATTTATGCGGAACCTCCTGTGTTCCAGCTTGCACCCATTGCCCCTTGTCCTGTCAAAGGATGTCACTGAGAAGAGCCTGGCTCCATCCTCATGACTCTTGCCCTTTCCATATTTATAAACATTAATGAGGTCACCCCTCAGTCTCCTCTTCTCTAAGCTAAAGAGACCCAGCTCCCTCAGCCTCTCCTCATAAGGGAGATGTTCTACTCCCTTAATCATCTTCGTGGCTCTGCGCTGGACTCTCTCTAGCAGTTCCCTGTCCTTCTTGAACTGAGGGGCCCAGAACTGGACACAATATTCCAGATGCGGCCTCACCAGGGCAGAGTAGAGGGGGAGGAGAACCTCTCTTGACCTGCTAACCACACCCCTTCTAATACAGCCCAGGATGCCATTGGCCTTCTTGGCCACAAGGGCACACTGCTGGCTCATGGTCATCCTGCTGTCCAATAGGACCCCTAGGTCCCTTTCCCCTTCGCTGCTCTCCAACAGCTCTGTCCCCAACTTGTACTGGTACATGGGGTTGTTCTTGCCCAGATGCAGGATTCTACACTTGCCCTTGTTATATTTCATTAAGTTTCTCCCCGCCCAACTCTCCAGCCTGTCCAGGTCCCTCTGAATGGCTGCGCAGCCTTCCGGTGCGTCAGCCACTCCTCCCAGTTTTGTGTCATCAGCGGACTTGCTGACAGTGCACTCTATTCCCTCATCCAAGTCATTAATGAATATATTGAATAGAACTGGTCCCAGTACCGACCCTTGAGGGACTCCGCTAGACACAGGCCTCCAACTGGACTCTGTCCCATTGACCACCACTCTCTGGCTTCTTTCCTTCAGCCAGTTCACAATCCACCTCACTACCCGATCATCCAGACCACACTTCCTCAGTTTAGCTGCGAGGATGCGGTGGGAGACCGTGTCAAACGCTTTACTGAAATCAAGATAGACCACATCCACAGCTTTACCATCATCTATCCACCGGGTTATTTCAACAACCTGGAATCTTTTGTAGTTAAAACGAAGAAAGACTTACGTGCAGGTATTGAGATCTAGGAGAATATTACCCTGTTCTTGTCCAATTGTTATGATACTATCTTCCTGTCATAACTGAATTTGAAGAACTGAATAAGTATGCAAACTGTATGCTGGACACAGTATTCAGTTTGCACAGTACTGAATACTGTGTTCAGTTTTGGGTCTCTCACTACAAGAGAGACATCGAGGTGTTGGAGAGAGTCCAAAGAAGAGCAGCTGAGGGAACTGGGGTTGTTTAGCCTGGAGAAAAGGAGGCTGAGGGGAGAGACCTTATTGCTGTTTACAAGTACCTGAAAGGAGGTTGTAGCAGGGCAGGTGTTAGTCTCTTCTCTCAAGTAACAAGCGATAGAACGAGAGGAAACGGTGTAAAGTTGCACCAGGGGAGGTTTAGATTGGATATCAGGAAAAATTTCTTCATGGAAAGGGTTATCAAGCATGGGAACAGGCTTCCTAGGGAAGTGGTGGAGTCACCGTCCCTGGAGGTATTTAAAAGACGTGTAGATGTGGTGCTTAGGGACATGGTTTAGTGGTTGACTTGGTAGTGTTGGGTTAATGGTTGGATTCGATGATCTTAAAGGTCCTTTCCAACCAAAAAAATTCTGTGATTCCGTGATTCCCTTACCCTCAAAGACAATATTTTATGTGAGATTTGTTGCACCAAGCTGTAGGCATTTACAATGTGGACATCCCTATTTCTGCCAATTACTTTAAACTCGCAGTAGGTATTAAAGAACCAAAATCTAGACATCTACTCAAGATAAATTGCATCCTAAAGTGCCTGTTTTTCTCTCTTGCCCAAGAAGGGAGTGTATGCTACTTGTTTTGCTGGATGTCCACACTTCAGAACCTAGTTAGTGAAATAAATCCCCTCTTTGTCATAGAATCATAGAATGGTTTGGGTTGGAAGGGACCTTAAAGATCATCTAGTTCCCACCCCCCTGCCATGGGCAGGGACACCTTCCACTAGACCAGGTTGCTTATGGTTTTTTTATCAGTTTGTTGTCTAGTGGGTGTTTTGATCAACAGACAGCAATATCTGGTTTTTGCGCGCTGCCTTTTTCTGCTGCTAATGTTTCTGTTTTTTCTACCTTTATTACTCTTAGAGTGAGTGAGTGACCCTGTCCCATCAGTTCAGTTGTAGGACAAGTCAAAGAATAAGAGGAAAATATGTATGAAAAAACATATTGGCAATGTGCTGTAATACTTTCACTAAAATCATAATGATGGGATGACTGAAATACAAATAATCCTTCTTATATTGGTAGAATACAACAAGAAGAACAAATGGTACTTTAATGATGTATTCCTCTAAAATAGTTGGAGTGCTTTTAAAGTAGGTTTTGTGTTCAAATCCCATGTTCTATATTTATAAGAAATAGACCACTTACTGACAAAAAAGCTGACAGTACCATCAATTTACATATTTATAGCACTGATATAGTTAATTATTTTAAAAATGGTGACCAAGGAGCATCTGTGACACAGAGCCATAAAATCAACTGGAAATATGGACTTGTAGAAGCCAGTATCTTCTTCTGAAAGGTATTAGCTGTGGAAAATTTTTACTGTAATCAGTTACTGTATTTAGACTCAAAGACTTTATGCCTTTCAAGATGTTGCAGTGGTAAACAATCTAAGTAAACCAACTTAAAATCAGTATGAAATAGTAATCGTGATCTTGCAGTTCATGACAGTTTGTGTGAAATAGGGCTTAATTTTGCTTCATTTTGTTTTTCTGTGTTTTTTGGTTTTTTTTTTTTTTCTTGGACAGGGGAATTAAAAAGATTAAGAACCAGGATTGTAACTTTTAGGTCTGTCCAGAAAAGAATGAAAACAGGATAGCTACATTTAATTGTTCTGTTTTGTAGATATCATAAAAACAATGTGCTCAGGTTGCTGTCTGGAGAAGTGATTTGGAAGGAAAAAGACAATGGTGTTACAGGATTCACAGCAAAAGGCAGGAAGATTTTGAGATCAGGATACAAGAGAAGGAAAGAGTCAGTCAAGGATGTTGCAAACATTGGAAGTGGTTTGTTGAAGAGAAGGAAAGCAGTGCAAGATATATGGTGGTTTGAAAATGCTGCTTCCCTTCTAGAGGAACCAATTTTGTTTGGTCCAATTAACAAAAAACCCTGACAGAGGACTGTAAGATTACATGCTTAAAACCAGCAGACAACGGAGTGGAAGAATACCAAAAGTTTGTTGTAAGTAGAGTTACGTGAAAAATTGCTTGCAAATCTGTTCACCAAAGCAAAATACACTATAAAAAATACTAGATTTGACTTAGGAATTAATTATTTTATGGTTTTACATTCTTTTTGAACAAACCAGTTTTACTCAACCCTTTTTTCATCACAGGTAATTAAGGTAAAGGAATGAAAGACTAGCTTCACAAAGATGAAGGAGTTACTAGTACCTGTTATAATCACAAACCCCATCGCTGAGCACGTAGACAAGGCAATCACCCAGGATAGGAGAGCTGTGTTCATCATCTTCAGTGCCTGAAGGGAGTCAGGCACACCTTTCTCTCCTTGTAACCCTGATCACCAGGCTGTTGGATGACTTGGGATGCCATCATTCTTTATTGTTTTCACTTTGAACTATATTATTATGAAGAAAGGAATTCCACATTATTTCAGCTAGAAGAAGATTCCAGGATGGAACATATTCCTAAATTACTGTGCTGTCTGCTTTTTGTCCTCTTTGGTCCATTGAATCCTAAATTCTTTGCTGGGAAGCAGATTTCCATCAATAGGTTTTTATGCGGGTATATACTACAGAGTAGTGGTCAGGACACCTGCTTAAGAGTTGGGAAATGAGAATTTTATTTCAATGGGCACAGAGGGAAATTGAAAGCAAGTCCCCCATTAACTACTGGGCTTTGTATGAAAAGATTATGCATGGTAAGGTCAGTGGGGGATGTGTTTTTTTGTTGAGTGATTAGAGTCTTAAGACTCACTTCAGGGCCTTTTTTATTTTTTAGAGAAAATGTTAGAACAGAGATGGAATTCGTATTAAATAGTTAAAAAACATATACACAAAGGGCATATTTTCAGTATTACAAACTGTGTAGTATTGATTCCTAGTTCTCCAAGACCGAAGCTCATAAACCCACAGGGAGAGGCAAATTCAACCCACATTTGCTGTTTTGCACATTGAAACTGTAAATAGAAGAGTGGTTGATTTAGATCAGAGCAAAGGTCAAATTAGCTGTATTTCCCATTTCTGGTGATGAACTAGGCTAGACTGTTTGCCTAGTTACGGAGAACCTGACTATCAGAGCAAGTACAGAGTAATCCTTACCCTAGTATATTGTCTTAGCTTCCAGAAGCCAAAGTTTTACTCAAAAGCTACGTCTGCACCATTATGTTTAGTGTAGATATACAGGTGAACCTATTTTCCATTTTGTTTATTTTGAAACGATGTTTATTATTGGCTTCCACAAGAACTCCTGACAAGGAGTTCCAAATTTAGCTATGTTAAAAGAGTAGTTCCTTTGGTTATTTAAACCTCTTGATTTAATTGGTACTTTTGAAAAATATTCTAAGAGGTAAAGCATATTGGTAGTAAATTATTGAGCAAAACATGGAGGCTAGCTCTCAGGAAACAAAAAGCTGACATTGGGAGACATTTAGCAATAAAATAACTTATAAAGAGATGCAATAGATATCTGCAGTTCTTAGACAGAAATCTGAAACTAGACTAAATAAAACACTGTGATATGTTTTACAAAGAACAGTCCTCCAGCGGTGGGGATAGGATGATTTTAGAAGAAAGTATTGCCAGTCAAGAATGATACAGGGAGGCAGAATCATATACAGGAGAGGCAAAAAAGATTTGAAAAAGTACTTTTTTTTTCAGCCAGGAGGAACTGAGAGTTTGCAAACAAGTGCTTTGCTTTTGTGCAGGGTGGCAGCAGTTCTGCACAGATGCACTTACACAAGTAAGTGATGGCTTGCATCTGATACCCCTGGGTCAGATAAAGCCTTATGTTTTCCATATTTTTCACATCTGCAAAATCTCTGCAACTTAGTTTACTTGAGTGATTTTAAGTGACTTAACAGCATGTCAGAGAGCTAAGTTAATAGTGCAGTTTTTAAAGACACTGTGTGTGCTAC
This sequence comes from Nyctibius grandis, assembly GCF_013368605.1. NCBI lineage: Eukaryota > Metazoa > Chordata > Aves > Nyctibiiformes > Nyctibiidae > Nyctibius > Nyctibius grandis. The sequence goes on from NC_090659.1 coordinate 112,450,681, forward strand.
TTTCAGCAGTATTTGGATTAAAATTTCTCAGTGCTAGAGTATGATCTGTGCAGCTTTACTGACAGCAAAACCTGTGATCGTATTTGTGCGGGTGGACTATTGACATTTTGACCACTTTCTGATATAAACCTGCCACTATAGCAGTAGTCATTACAGTACTTAAAATTGTGTTTGCCAGTTTGCATAGGAGCTCCACCTTTACTAACACGAATGGACTTTGATGGAGATGAAGAAAAATGCTGTCCTACAAGAATCTGGAACATATGAGTAACAGATGAAATTGTCTCTGTATTTTCTCCATATTCTCAATCAAATCTAGGTCACAAGCTGATATGTTCTTATGTTGAAGAGAGAGCTACAATGTGCACTTTCAAAAAGAGGTGAAAAGTAAACATGTATAGGAAACTTAACATTGGGTGAAGATTTCCAAGAAAGTGGCAGTTGCCAGAAAGTTGCCAGGTTCATATTTTTGTAAGAAACACAAGTATCAGTCTTTACTGTCTGACCTGTGCTCTAGTGATTAGACTACTGCCCTGTTTTTTTCTGGGCTTTTTCCTGGTTATAATGACAGTAGTCATATAAAAGATACTGAATGACAAGCTACCAATCGAACAGGAATTTTATCTTGACAGGGGACTTTGGATACTTTGTTAGTACATGCATTTCGTGTAACTGCAATGCTCACATATTTAAGCCGATCAGTTGAAATATAGATGATCCTAAAGACTGATATACAGTAAATATATTTCCAAATAAATGTTTTATCATCCCATGAAAACATTCCAAAAAGCTTCATCTAACTAAATATTTTCCCATAATTTTGAAATTAACCAAATATGTGGCACATTTTCCATTTCTTGCACAATCTGTGCTTCAGATGATTGCTGCCACTTAAATATTAATGGCAAGGAAGTAGCAGTTTCTCAGAACCCAGCTCTGTACAATGGTAGAAACGGTTTCAGGTGAGAACATTGACTCAGATTTATCTATAGATATGAGATCCAGTCAGATGACTGAGATAATAAAAAAATCCTTGACAGATGAGACTATGAAAAATACTATATAGTTGAACCTTATGTTCAGTTATCCAAATCCTTATCCAAATCCTTATCCAAATAAGTAGTAGCTGAATCAGAATGAATGGAAGACACTTTGGGATGGGAGGTGTTGGGGAGAGACTGGATAGAGGCGAGCGGAGTGGAAAACTCACATGAAGGTGTAATTCAGACTCAGGATATGACTCGCTTTTTTATAGTCTTGAAAACAAGGAAGTGGTTGATAGTAAGAATCAAGAAGTGCCTGAGATTTTATCACCATAATCTCATGGGAGGGTTGGGTTGGCAGAGTTTTGGCTTTTCTTCTTTTTTTTTATGCTAGTATCATGGAGGCTTTATGGAAGAAATAAACTAGATGAAGACATAAGAAAGATTAGGTCATTATTAGATTTTTTAATACAATTTATGAAATAAATAGAAAAGAAATAGTATTCACTTTTTGAAGATTAAAGCAAATTCTTACTGTGCCTAAATTCCAATAACAGACTTCATTTCTTCCATAGTATGCACTGGACAGAGAGATTACTTAATCCTGTCTAATCTTAAGCTCTAGAACATATGAACATTGAAGAGTAGTTTTCATAATTGTGATTAATTTACAGTTTATTTTGCAAATGTGAAAAGTTTTGTTCAATCTTGGATTTATAATAAGCAGTTTGTAAGTAGTTATGTAATGACGAAGTAATTGCCTGTGGCAGGGGGATTGGAACTAGATGATCTTTAAGGTCCCTTCCAACTGAAACCATTCTGTGGTTCTATGATAATTCATGCATTTTCAGTTGAAGTGGAAGTTGGATCTCCTGATAACCCCGAAGTTATGAAGAGGTTTTTAAGAGCTGTAGCTAAACTTAAATGTGTAACTGTAAATTTAAAATTTTACAATGTATTGCGCCCTTGATTTGTAATGCTTAATGTAAGATGCATAATATTTAAACACTATTATATAAATAACACTGGCTATTTAAATGTGTATCAGTATAAATCAAGCTATTAACTTCTGTTTTTCCAGATAATTTCCTGTTCCAACAGCAACAGTGTTACCATTACTGCTTCTACCCAAACTCCTTAGCCTCTAGCAGTTAGAGCATGCACTTGGGTGTTGAGCGTGCAAATCACATACTGATATAAAGAGTGAATTCTAAATACTGACATCATTCTAGAACATATAAACAGTGTTCTCTGAGTGCTTGAAGAGTAATATTTCATGATATGGCATTGGCTTTGGTAGATCAGCATTTTTCTGTGTCATTATGGTGGGAAAAGTACAACTTGAATGCCTACCGCATTGTGAGCTGCTTGTGAGCATTTACTGCCGTACTGGAAATACATAGTCCATTTTTGGTCTTGCAATGGACATGGGTTATATGGACTCAGACCATGTTGTGTAGACTCAAAGGATTCCCTAGAAAAGAGGTCCACAAGAGATACTTTTCAAGGGACCAAAGAAAACCCCCCAAACCAAGACACGCACAAATAAAACAACCTTCACGTAAGCATTCCTTTGTAAATTAACTGTATGTTAAAGCATCAGAATGCCACAGTGCAGAGACAATCTCACGCTTCATAGATTTTAGTTACACTAACAGACTTTTAAGGCTGTTGTTGCTTATCAAAACACTGACTTTTTGTAGCTAATAAAGGCAAAGCAAGATGAGGAAAAACTGCAAGTAATCCTAAGGAAGACATGTTCAAAATAAGTGTTTTGCTTGTCTGCTGCCAAAAGCAAGACAGATTTTTATTCATTTGGTTACTTTTGGTAATGATTCATGTAAAAAGGAATCCAGCATTAGAATTAATGGGAGAAAGTAAATGAGAATTTCTTCTGATTTACTGCATGACTAAATACTTTTTAAATGCCAGGCAATGTGTGAAGCAACTGTTTTTATTTACCCGTTGTTTTCTAAAAAAACCACACTGTTATAAAAATTAATTTCAGTCAATCAGGTTTCTTTCACTAAAACCAAACAAGTTCTTAAAAGTATGGGTAACAAGTTAATTATCTTAAAAAATGTTAGCATGGAAACAAATACATTGTTTCACATGGTTTAGCACTAGCTCTTTTTTTGCAGTAGCGTGGAATGTTCTTTCTCCTGCATTTTCGTCTGAGGGTTCGTTTTCGGTTTGTCTTTCTTCTGTGGAGAAAAGGTATTGGTCAACAGCTGCTCATTTTACCATGTGCAGAGAAAAGACAGAATAGAGTTCTGAAGAAAGCTGAATAACAGCATCTGAGTAGAATAATCATCTCAGATTTGTTTGCTACAGGTGACTTCAGATGGCTAACTCAGAGTAATACTGATCTAGAAATTAGTGAAAATTTAAAAGGTTTGGTATTGATGTCTGTTATATTTGGAGGTCCGCATTCACAATATCCCATGAAGGAAGTATCCATGATGTTGGTACTTCTGTAGTTTGTCCATAGGTTTTTGATCCATTTTGTTGCTCTCAAAATAAATACTTTTTGTTTTGTTTTGTTTTCATGCTTTCATGCTAGGTACTGGTAAGCAACTGAAAATACAGAAATGAATAGAGGATAATGTGCACAAACAGGCAGGATTTTAAAGTTAAACTTTATAGGGTAAACTGGGGCTTGATTTGAAAGGATATGTGAAAATTAGCTTTGATTTCTTCTTATGTACTTACTTAGCTTTGTTTACTTATTCAAAATTAAAATCAATCACAGAAATCACTAATATTATACTAAAGCATAAAAGTATACTTTTTTCATTCTCTTCAAGTGAAATTTGGAAGTATCATTGAAGTTTGTGTTCAAAAGAATGTCAAGATATCAGCTGAATTTGATTTTTTGCTCTGCTGGAAGCTAATTTCATTAAAAAGATTCCATTTTAATCGAGTAATGACAGGCTTTTCCTAACTGAGTCCTTCAGAATTAAACAACAAGCTAAGAGCTAACCTAAACCAAAAAATTAGAGTCTTCGTTTTATCCTTTTTGCCTATGCTGGCTGCACCTGTTCAGCAGGTATTTCAGCAAGTCTAGTACAAAACTGCTTCTCACTAGAGGTAATTTACTCCGCTTAATGGGCTCTTTTTTGCACTGCTTCAACTTAATTCAGTTTTCTGTCAAAAGCTCCACATCAATCCAAGCAAAATTTACTTACGTTCTTTAAAATCAGGAACAATAACTTAAAATAAGTTTGAAAGAAACAAATCAGTCTGTACTCATGCTTGATTTACTTAAGAAATATGGATACTGCAATAATTTAAGCAGTTCGTACTGTCTGCTGATTATTTTGGAATTTTGTAGATGGGGAGTTACACTCTCAAACAGGCCAAATAAATTAATATATTTGAATAGTAACACATGATCATTTGAAAGCATAAAATGAAGAAGTCCTTTAATGGTTCAAGTATACTTTTTAAATCCTTTGTTATTTTTGGAACATTTATACACAGAAATTATTTTGTCCTGTTAGAAAACATTGTATTAATCCTCTTTTTCTCTTGCCTACAGGGCAGCACAACTATTTATGTGCTGGAAGAAATGACTGCATAGTCGATAAAATTCGTAGGAAGAACTGTCCAGCATGTCGCTTGAGGAAGTGCTGTCAAGCTGGTATGGTCCTGGGAGGTGAGCTGCTTTTCAAATCTGATTCAGAAAACTAGACAGTCAGGAACGCTACCTGCAATCGGTTGAGTTTAAACAACATTACGTTGATACTGTAAAGGAAAGAACCACATAAAAATGTTATTTTTGGAAGAATTACCTGATGTTTTAAAATTCCTTGTAATTTTTCTTTAATGAGTCTGGAAATCCTGAAACAAAAATACCTTTCTGTAGGAATCTCTCCTAGTGTGTACCTTTATACTAATTTTCTTGCAAGGGTAGGATTTGTGAATTTGGTGTGTATTTATTAATATTTTTGGATCAGAAATTTTGATTTAGGTAAAAAATAAAGAAGCAAATTGAGACTGACACTAAAATCAGGATTCGGTACTATCCCCTTCTCTTTTCTGTTGTGCTCTCTATCATTGCTTTGAGTACACATCAACAAAATCATATCCTTCTGTTCCAGCGAAGAGGACCAGGTAGTGGTTGCACCAACACTACAGACTTTGCATAGTAGCTGCTGGGAATTCCCATCTTTGTATTAGTTCTTGATGTTACAGATTTGCTTTTTTGTGTAACATTAATAAAAATTGAGCACTATGCTTGTGAAAACCTACAGGGAGAAAATGGTGTAGGATCAGGGAGTCACATGGCAAGTTTTGCTGTGCTAACATGCAGGAATGATGCATATTTTTCCTGTATTTTTTTTCATATTTTTCATGAGAACTTTAACTAGATAGTTTTGGATCAGCACAAAGCTTGAAAATGCATGTCTAAGACTATAAGAAAATAGCTACATAAAGACGATAGAAAGAATATGTTCTCAAAGGAAGTTAAAAAAAAAGAAAGGACAAAAACGTGTTTTCTTTCTAATATAATTTATTTTAGTGCATCAAACATATCTCTCTCTCTCTGAATTTTATGTATTGTTTTTTATCCCTGAAGGAAGAACTGGCATTATATACTGTGCATAATTTCATTATCTTGCTAATCTGTGTTCATTCATAAGTTACAAGGTGTGTGTAGTTTTCAGACTGACGTTTTGATTGCACAGTTGTATGCTTCCAGCTCCTGTAATATTGTACACTAGAGTATTCTGCACACATGGCCATTGTGTCATTCTTACATTTTGTACTTTTATCAGTGATATAAATCAGTAGTTCCCAACCAGTGAGGAGCTGTTGCTGGCTCTCAGTACTTCATCTTCCGTAAACAACAGTGCTGTGGCTCCAAGGAGCAGCCAGCATGATGAGAGGAGGGAGAGACGATGCCACAGTATGGACTGTGTTCTGTGTTGTACTCCTGAACCTCCCTAGATCTTCAACACTGACTCTCCTTTGCGTCATCTTCTCCAAACTGCATCCCTCTCATCCCACAGCACTGGAGACAGAGTAACAAGAGCCATCAGTCTAATTGGTTTTACTGTCTCTCCCTTCTTCCTGCGCCTTGATCAGTCAGTGCCACCTCTCAGTAAAAAAAATGGAGCTGACAAGCATGTTGGTGGCACTGGACTAGGGGAAGAGGGACGAAAGGAAGAGAACATGTCCTTTGGGTCCTTCTCAGAGAGAAGCGGTGTTTTTGAGCTGGGGTAGGAGTGCCTTAGAGAAACAGTATTACTACAAAGGCAGACTTTTCACCCTGAACCTGAAGGATTGTTTGTCCAGGTGACAGAAGAGTCCCCCAGGTTTGGAAGGGGAGAAAGCCAAGGAGGCAGGGGTGCAGAGTGGGCTGTGGAAAATGTGTGGTAGGAATGGAGACTTGGGAAGGGAGGAGGTGGCAGATACAATGTCTGTCTTGCAAAGTTTGGGGCAACTTATAAGGTTGTCTTGTAAGCTTTGAGCAACTTGATCTATTAAAGGTGTCCCTGCCCATGGCACAGGGGGAGGACTACATCTTTAAAGGTCCCTTCCAACGCAAACCATTCTATGATTCTAACTGGTGTAAATTAATACTGGCACAAATTCATTCCTGGCTGTGACTTTTGCATAGCCAAGAGTTTTATGATGATCTAACCTGAATTTTCATGTGTGATAGCCTGGATAACACCAATAACTAAACCCCAAATATTTTAACATCTGAAGCGGTGCTGTTTCAACAAGCAGAAGAACATGTGATGACTCACTAGCATCATCTAGTCCTTTTGCTTCAGCATTGTTCTGCATAGTAATTCTACATAGGAAAAGTAGCCAGAAGGTTTGACTTTGTTCTGCATTTTGCATACGTTTATGGATGCTGGTTCTCCTAGTGTTCTTTAATGTACACATTTTGCTCTGTGTGTAGGTACCTGAAACAGAAAAAGTTGGACGCTTTTGCTAGCAATATTTATGACATGGTATGTCCTCATTAGTGTGTCCTCGTATGAGGATGTTATGTCCTCATACTTGAAACCAAAACCAGAGGGTAAAGGGGCTCTGACTCTTAGTTCTTTACCATCATGTGTGAAGAGAGTAAAAACTTCCTGTTTCTCTTTGGTTCACCTTTTTTTCTCAGCTAGTACTAAGCAATTGTGAATAGTTTCTTTCTATTTAGAGCTAGGTTGTTCTATCTAGGCAGTTTGTTGTGTTGGTTACCCCTTTTCTAAACATGCCTAATCAAAGCTGTCTTCCATTTTTTGAGGAGACTGTTCCAGTCTAGTTCCTCTAGTTCTCAGAGGGGTGTGGGATCTCATCAGATCTCTGCGCTGATATCCCCACCTACCCCATCTTCTGGAAAGAGATGATCTGGCAGTAAATATGAAGAAGAAGAAAACATTGAGGCAATGGAAAAAAGGAAATATCAAATGGAGCCAGGACTGTGGCATCTCTAGTTTTTTGTTAGCTGCTTCAGGTTGAGTGTAGTATTTCAGGTGCTGTTAGTAATGTCAGCAGTTCTTGGTTAATTAGGAAGCTAATTATTCTATGGAGATTGAAATGGAGCACTTAATACTGAAAGGGGAAGAAAAGACAAATGTAGGCAAAAAAAGAGGAAAACTAGAGTGAGATTAGATTATTTGTAAATGAGGATTTAAAATTCAAAACAACAAAAAGACTCAAGATAGACTGTTTAACCATAATGCTCTTTCTACTGTTACTGTCATCTTTCTTACTTTTGCTCTTCTGCCATTTCTTACACTTCCTTTATTGTATCACACGAGCAGTATTTCCTACCCATGACTGGCCGTGCTGATAACACAGTATGATTATATACAGTATATGTACAGTAGATAATTTTCCACAGGGAGTAAGTGTCCATAAGCAAATTTCCAATTCGTGGTGGAACAAATTACATACTTAGATACATACTTGAATATTTTTAATGAATCAGAATTGTCAAAACTTTTAATCCTTTTCCTGTGTTTACAGCCTGTTAGATTTTAAGATTTTTTGTGCATTTTCTGGTTTCTGCCCTTACATAGATATACTTTTGTTCTTTTACTCCTGCTGCTTAGTTTCTTAATGCTAGCCTTCAGTTACTAAACATAGACCTCCAATATTGCTTAATCAAGGTGCGAAAGACTAAGATTTTACACGATATGAGCTATAACATTCTAAAGATTCTTATTATAGTAATTAAATTAAACTTGCTGCTGGGAGAACTACACTTATCTTCCACTGACCGTTACTGAGTGGCAACCATATAGATGATAGAGAATAATATTATATTCCATGGACGACAGTTCCATTTTCCACCCCTAATTTCAAAGCAATTAAATGAACCTGAATTGTTTTAAAATAAATTGTAGTCAGTTGTAAGTAAATTATAGGAAAGCGACAGATAGCTTTTGTAGCTGATTTAACTATATGGACTGTTTCTTCTTTCTTAATATATACAAAGAAAGTATCAATGAAAACATATATTTCATAATTCCTTAATTCTTCATAATTCATTCTCTGTGGGAGTGTTAATTTTCTTTGAGTTTTATTGTCTCATAACTGGACACGTTAATCTATCCCCTTTCTAATCTTTACCTAATAGGATAGCAGGTAGCTGCGTCATGTCCTGGAATAAACAAATACCTAGCTTTTTTATTTTCTATCAGTGACTCTAATTTTCCCAGGCTGACTATCATGGATTCCTTGTTCTGCTGTGTTGCTAAATTATCACTTTCTTCATTGTTTCAGTCAGCTTTCAGTCCACATTGCAATGATTACATGGAGACAAATTTGAATTAATTTTTCAGGTAATATTTTCTGAAGTAGCATCAGAGGGTTTGTTAAAAATCAAGATGTATTACTTCTGCTTTGCTGCTTTGTTCCTTTATTTTGTATATGCCCTCCTAAGGTGTACACAGCTTGTTCTACACAAAACATAAGAGCATAGTGACCTTAAAGTCAGAACCATAGTGTTCTGACAAGAATAATAAATCATTGACATTTTTCACCTGATTACAGGGTATGGAGAAGGATAGTGAGATGTTAGACTTTTACTGGAAACCCAACCATTTTAATATGAAATGTCTACTATCAGTAATGTCTGATGGGCAGTATGCTTCTATATACCTAGTTAAAAGAATATTAAGATACAGAATTATGTATTAAGGGGAAAATCGTAATGTATTTGATGATTAGATTAAGTAGATTTTATGTTATAAATTTCTTTATGTTTTCTAGGCCCATGTAGTACACAAACACTATACACACGCTATTTATAGTAATCAAGAGTAAGGGAACTGTGAGTACTGAGAAACTGCTTGAGTGGTTGGCTGTCTTAAAACAAAATAATGAAAATGTTACAAAGAAAAGGTGTGCTGTCTAAATGTGCTTAGACAGGTTTTAATATTAAAATTAATATTAAAATTAATAGTTGCCAGAGCACATTAGTGTTCTTTACACATTATAGGACTGAGTGGAGACATTTGTTTATCTTACAGCAGGAAATTATCTGGATATTTTTGTAAGAAGCAATTGAAAAACTAAGCTATTGTCACATCTCTGTCGTTTTCCATATATCCTTAGAGTCTGCATTACTTTGACATGTCTCCTTGGTAGATGGGAGAGTTTACTGTGAGTTATTAGTAGTCACCTCTCCAGTAGATAACAAGTGGAGTTGCTTTAGCAGTGGCTGTTAAGCAACGTAATTAGAAATAAACACTTAAGCAATTCTGCAAGCCAGTGTGACATTAATTCTGAGACATTTAATCACTTGGAAACTTGGGTACATATTAACTACAAACATTTCCATGTGATAAGCGCTCTGTTTGGTTTCTTTCTTTACTTGTTCTCTGAACTGTAAAAGTATCTGAAGCCATTATTTCAGAAAATACCTGAAGTCATTATTTATGAACTATCAAATGCATTGATCCTTCTGTTTCCCTTCATGCCTAAACAATAGTTAGTGGGAAATTCCCAGCATGTTTAGGACTATGTATAGCTTTGTTATGATAGAAATTGGCCCTAGGTCTCTTGTCATAATATATTTCCTATTCTTTTGGCATTTTTTTGGTTCAGCTGTAACGTAAGGTGTAAGGTGTGTTTTGTTCTTTAGTAAGGAGTCACTAACCAGAAATATTTGTATTCTTACCACAAGTGATAAAATGAGCATAAGATTGTTGGGGCACTTGATACTAATTAAACTCACAGTTAAGTTAGTGGGGGTATGATCCCTGACTTCACTGGGTGATGAGTGTTACTAAAGAGCCCATCACTCTTATTTATAATATCAATAAAGTGTGTTTCCTGAAATTTTGTTGAGTGTACTCCCTTTGGATTTTAAATCCTTTTTTAATTTAAATCAAAGTTTTGCACTTTTGTGTACAACTTACTTTTTTGTACGTGAAATGCATAAAAATGCGTATTTATGATGAGACAACACAAAATTATTTTTTTTAAAAAGCATATTTTGGCTTTTTAGATTGTTTTCATCTGCTCAATCCTGTCTGGTTCACAAACAAGAGGATTGATTCTGCCTCTAGTTATGCCAGTGTACATCAAGAATAATTAATTAAGTAGTAGAATTTGTTCTGTATAAAATATTTAGAAATAACATAAGAAATCTTTCTGTGTTTGATGTATTAATCTTGCTTGAAGTTATACTGCCCATGTACTAACGAATGTTTTGAAAAGGTCAATTTAATTCTCTAAAGTGTACCTCCTAGGTCTTCCAAAATGGAGACGCTGGATTTTCATAAAATTTGCTATCTTCTATGATAAAGCAGCACCTGAAGACAATGGAATATGCATGTTCCTGTAAAGCCATTTTTGCCGAACCTTTCTGTTTTGGTTTGTACTTTGGAAGACAGGGACTTTCCAAGGAGGAAAGTAATGGATGAGTCTGACTATGCTCGGATCTCTCGATTCCTTCCACAAACAGATGAGAAAGGATTCAGAGCATGTGCTGAAGTTTAGATGTGCTTCCCTACTCCAGTGTCCTGGAGCCTCTTCAGTGCACTGGTTGCATTCTGACAGTGCAGCACTACTTTTAACTGAAATAAAAGGCAGGCAGTAAGAGCCAGAGAAGTCTTTGTCTCCTTCCTGTAGGATGTGTTAAGTTCCCTTGTCTAATCTTTCTTGTCTAATGTTCCTTGTCTAATGGTAAATAAAAAGACCATTTTTCAAAACAGTTTGATATGTATGTTATAAACTGGATTTTAATTCAACCAAATAAGATGCATAACGTTATGCTTCTATTACCTTTCACCTCCTGCACTTATAGAGTGGGTTTTGTGTATTGCCATTTTATAATGCAGTTCCTCAGTGGTTCAGCAATTTGATAGGCATCGTCTTTCTTTTCATCCAGTGAAATTTGGTGCATCTCTTTTTCTATTATTGTTAAAGCATGCAACACCTCAACAAGTAGAAATATTTATGTGATTTCTGCATTTTCTTGGAGCAGAACCTCTCCTTATTGTTTTCTTTAAGGTTGAAACATGTAAACTTTTGTTTTTCTTTGATGGCAGAATGATTTGTCCTTCGTTTGCAGTCACACTGCTTCTCTCTTACTGTCCCACTGTCGTCTAAATCAGATGATAAATACCAGTATCTTTATTGTATTTTTTATTTGTTATGACACCCTTTTTTTCACTAAGCAAAACTTGTTTGACAGAACTGAGGAATTTAATGATCCAACAGGGTTTTCATCACCTTTGAGGGTCTATTTATAGTGCATGTGTTCCATGCAGCCACCTCTACGTGGATTTGCCTTTTTATTGAAATGTGTAATATGGTCAGATGTTACTGAGAGTTATTGTCTTTCAGCCTCTGAAGGTTTGTTTTTCTGTGTCTCTGTGGTGCACCTCCAGACTGTTTCCATGAAATAAAATTGAAGAGTTGTTACCTAGAGCTCCGTATGTTTGCATAGCCATAACAGATGCAGTATCTGTGCTTATTTTGAGAAGGCAGTTCAATTATTGTATTTTTTTTTAGTTAGTGTTCTTCAAACCACTGCAGTATGGAAATAAGAATTGCAAATACTGAGACAGAGAAGTTATTGTCTATAAAGTGAAGAGTTTTGTAAGTGTTGACATGTGGTTTTACAGTATTTGTTGGCTTTTCACTCAGCCCCTGAATTCTGTTTCCTTTCTGGTAAACAGGAGGAAAATACTACATTACATATCATAGAATTTAGTCATGAGACTGAAATGCCTTTATGGAACTGGAGGAAATGAATTTGTGTGTGTAGTAATTAATTACTAGCATTTTTGTTTCTGAATATTAGGGAGAAAAAAAACCAGTATCCTTAATTGACATTGACTAGAAACTGGATTGTAGAGCCAGCTGGCTCAGTTGTCAGCATATGATAGAACAGTGGGAACTGAACCAGAAAACACTTTGTGAGGTTACTGTAACCTAGAATTCATGGCAATAATTTTAATGGGTGGGTGTCATTCATCTCATAGTGAAGGGAGGAGGATATGGAGGGAGAAACTCTTAAGAATTTTCCATGATTATTTCTTAATTATATAAACAGTCAAAAATAGAAAACTTATTCAGAAGACAGTTCTAGTTTCCTTGTATAGATTAAAAGGGTAATCCAGCACTACTGGAAAACAGTAATGTTTCTGGTTAATTCTTTTTAACAGATCAACAATTTTCTTTTTCAGGTCGAAAATTTAAAAAGTTTAACAAAATTAAGGTTGTGAGAACATTAGATGTCGCACTCCAGCAGCCAGCAGCCCTTCAAGATGAAAGCCAGTCTCTAACCCAAAGGCTGTCCTTTTCTCCAAATCAAGAAATACAGTTTGTTCCCCCAATGATAAGTGTTCTACGAGGCATTGAGCCAGAAGTTGTCTATGCTGGTTATGACAATACAAAACCCGAAACACCAAGTTCCTTACTGACCAGTCTAAATCATCTTTGTGAGAGGCAACTTCTTTGTGTAGTCAAGTGGTCTAAATTGCTACCAGGTAATAGCACTTCTTATATGTAGTGAATTCTAGTTAAGCAAGTATGTAATTTTGAGCAGTCAAAAGATAATATTATTGACTGCCTGTTAAATAATTCTTAAAAAATTCTGAAATTACTAAACTTCCACTTCATCAGATAATATATGCACCAATCGAATACATTTTAATAGGAGGGCACTCTTAAAGGAATGCATCTAAATATTTAGACTCACTGCAAAAACAACAGAATCCCAGAGGGCTCCAGTATGTGATCGTTATAGCAGCCTTTCCACCCTAACCCCTCCTACTCTATTATTCATTCTTTTGGTATGAAAAAATGTTTCTATTTCTGCATATTCTTTATTCTTATTAAAATGAATTTTTGAAAGCAACAGAGAAAAATTGCAATAAATAGTACCAGTTAGGACTAAGCAGCTCACAAATAGACTGGTAATGAGAAGTAACTGAATTTATGAAGATCCAAGACTGGGTTTCAAAAATACTCTATGTTATGTATGTACATGCACTGTATGGTCATAGGGGCCCGATCCTGGGATATATAAGCATCAATACATTGACTAGAAAGCCTAGAAATACGGTTTCATGTGAGCTCAGTTTGACACTTCACCGCTGCAGAGAAGGGTAGTCTCTGTCACTGCTCTTCCCCACTGCAGCTTGTGCTTGTCAGACCTCTTGATTGAACTGATTCATCTCATTGAGTGAGAAGAAAACAAACCTTTTTTTTTTTTACCCTTTGTAGTTTTCTGATGGCTTCATGAGCTGAACCAGTTCACTGAGGGGTGGCATGAATGCCAGAGCTTGCTTGAAGGAGGTAACAGGACCAGGTAATGAAGAACAGGATCACTGCTTTTAGTGGCAGGAAGCTGTTAGATTCACTCAGATACTTCATAGTAATCTCTAAAGTTATCAAAGTGCAAAAGTTATCAAAGTCAAACACACAATTGAATACTCTTCTCTTTAGTTAAATGTAAGAAAAATATTCATATGTGGATGTTTGTTGTATGACAACTGTATCTTTTGTTAAGAACGCTAAGGTCCAAGCTATCTATATTAAATAAGAGTTGGTTACAGTGATCGTGTTACAAACTGTGACATTTTTACCAAAGGAAAATGAGATGCATTCCTGTTTCCTAAAATAGTCACTTCTGACGGCTAAAGTTAATTTTGGTTTGATCATTTCAAAATATTAGATCAGAACAAGAAGACAAGAGTTTAACTATCAAAGTGAGATAGCAAGTTATTATACAAACTTCACAAACTTCTGAGAGCTACATCCCCAAAAGCACCTGTCTTTTGGTGTTCTGGGTTTTATAGCTCAAAGTTGTAATCTCAGAACACCTCCTCAACTGTTGTCTAAGTGAGAACTGTGAATTATTTTAACTTTTAATTTCATTTCCAGGATTTCGGAATTTACATATTGATGACCAGATAACCCTCATCCAGTATTCCTGGATGAGTCTAATGGTTTTTGCAATGGGATGGAGATCATACAAACATGTCAGTGGCCAGATGTTATATTTTGCACCAGATTTGATTTTAAATGAGTAAGTAGACTCTACTGTTGCATAATATGAATGACATTTTGAACTTATTTGTGTCAATGAGAATGTGACTTCATTAAGGCCAAGATTTCATTCATTACTTGTTCTGATTCAAAATTAACAGCAGAGGAAAGTTCTCTGATCATATTAAAGTCCAGTAACTTTGGGAAGGGTTTTGTGGAAATCCCAAATACTATGTTGACATGGCCAAACAAAAGGAGTTCAAGTAATATTTTAATTATCTAAGAGAAAAATAAAAAAAAAAGTATGGTACTGTCAGAAGATTTACCTGAGTTCATCTGAATAAGACATGAGTTAATGTTTAAGAAATGGAACTAAGCAGGATTTTCTTTGGTCATTGTTGTTTGGGTGGTTTTTGCAAATAGTTTGTATATAATCTAAAATACTCAGGTTTGACACTTTCTGGTAAAACTGCTTTTCTAAAGGACATTTATTGTTAGAAGATTGTAATAATTTAGCAAGAAGAAATTTTAATATCAAGGATAAAATATGTGAGACTGCTCTTTTCTGGTTGAGGGGGGTTGTTGGCTTAGATTTTCCTTCACTATGCTGATGAATTTAGATAATCATCTTCATTTCAGTCTTTGTCAGTTTTTCAGCTCTGCAAATTAATAGTATCAAAGCTGTAATTTTAGATACTTTGGTTATAATGCATGGGAGGTTTCCAGGATCAGTAAAACATAATTTAATCTTCCTATTTGTTCTTCCTTAATACATTTTTCTTAGTTATTTTTTCTCAAAATCCTAAAAGAACTACTATGAAGGGAAATGAAAGTTAAACAGGTTTTCATGTAAGACATATCTGTTTAAGGATTAAGAGGTGGATTTGCAGAAGATCTAGGCACCTGAATTTAAAATCTATAGACATGCAGCTTCTTGCCAGTGAAGTTCTTTATTGAAAATATTCAGTGGAGTTGGCCCTGTAGCTCCTGACCTTTTCCCTTCCAGATGACTGTAAATCACTGTGAGGTTATAGAGTAAAGAATTCTTTCCTCTCCCATGTGTATTAATTATGCTGTACATATTGAAATACTCTGAAGTGATGGGATTGAGAGAACTTCTGACTGTATTCAGTCTCAGCATAGTCTGTGATATATCTCGTGCTTACATTCAGAAGAAACACAAAGTGAGATGGCTTTAGGCAATAATTTCATGTCCTGGGGTATTACCCCTTATGTGGACCACTGCTGCCACCTTGTGAAGAGGACTTTCTTCAAGAATAGGGTTGAGATTTATGAACCCTGATTATAATCCCTCAGAGACAGCTTCTTGTTCGCAGCTCAGGACCATCTACATTGAGAAAGAGGTGGACTGACAACATATCCTTCACTTGGTTGTAGAACATCTCATTGGGGTCATATTAGAAACATTATAAACAATGAGTTAGACACAAAAAGTAACTGGCACACTAAATCATAGCTGCAGCTATTTATTGGGAAATAAGTTAGCTTTTAGATCAGTAAAATGTAAGCAACTTCTTTGTCTACAATCATGTCTAAAAGATTGTACTTTCATGATCACTTAAGCAAAGGTAAGTGCTGAACACAACCAAAAAAGTCAACTCCACCTGCCTCCCTGCCCTGATCATGCATCTCCATGATTTCACTTAAACTGGATCAAACACTGTATGGCTGCACTGTCAAACAGACAAGGAAATGATTTGCTTGAGAAATACCCCAGAAAAAGCCATTAATTAGCAGATGGAGATGATCCCTGATCTGACTCACCAGGTGGACGTGCAGGTACTGGTGCCAGAATAGCAGGAGTGCACACCTAGAGCTGGAAAGAGATAATGGAAATTCCTTCTGCAGGGCAGCACACACTTGAATTGTTTCAAAATGACCATGAAACCACAATCCAAAGACTGTTTCACAGCCAATCTGTCATTTAGTGAACTGAGTTGTAGTGCTTCCTGGGAATGACTTGTTTGGTAGCGTCAATTTCAGACTAAGAAAGACAGAAGTGTTATTTTGACAATGATTTAATGAATAAGTATTAAAACCCTACAAGGATATACTGTTACTTACACTCTGCAGTGTCTGAAAACATGACTAAGAACAGCATTTAAGCATATCCTGAAAACTACTGTCACCCTTCTTAGATACCACTTAGGAATAGAGACTATCAGAAAGGAATAGGAAGGGAGATTTAAAGTGGCTATAGAAGTAACCACTCCTTTCAGATCTAACAGATTAAATTTGCATATTTAAGTCATTTAAGAGCTGGTGCGAGATATCAGATGTTGAACAAAGCTGAAATAATTTTCATTAAAGAGACAGTAGCATTTTCAATTACAGAAGAAAAAACAGTGCATTGAGAGAAGTCTTTTATTCACAGAAAATATCTTCTGTTTTTATGGTTGATGGTACTATCTGCAGTCAGGTTGGAACACTGATCTGAACTTTGTAAGGGGGGATGGGAAAGATTTAATCTTGTCATTGCTGTACCTAATTCATCTGGATCAGGATGCAGTTTTGTAAAATTAGCCCATGTTACTGGATCTTCAGGTTGATGTACAGAATCACAGAATCAACTAGGTTGGAAGAGACCTCTGAGATCATCGAGTCCAACCTTTAACCTAACACCACCACTGTGTCAACTAGACCACGGCATTAAAAGTGCCACATCTAGTCTTTTCTTAAACACATCCAGGGATGGTAACTCCACCACCTCTCTAGGCAGCCCATTCCAATGCCTAATAACCCTTTCTGTGAAGAAATTTTTCCTAATGTCTAACCTGAACCTCCCCTGGTGCAGCTTGAGGCTATGTCCTTCAGTCCTGTCGCTAGTTGCCTGGGAGAAGAGGCCGACCCCCACCCCGCTACAACCTCCTTTCAGGTAGTTGTAGAGAGCGACAAGGTCTCCCCTGAGCCTTCTTTTCTCCAGGCTAAACAATCCCAGTTCCCTCAGCCTCTCCTCATAGGACATACCCTCCAGACCCTTCACCAGCTTTGTTGCCCTCCTCTGGACTCTCTCATACAATGAATTCAGTTTAGTTTACAAACTTTGAAAGGCTATTGTTGCAGTAATTTCAGTTGAAAACTGCCTTCCCAGTAAATATATGCAATAAAATATACTCAGTATACCAAAATTTCAAAGACAAAACTAAGATTGAAGTGCTGCAAAAACGTAAACAGTTTTATGTATTTCCTTGTGTGATTTGTCCTGTTCACTTCTGCAGGAGTTTAGATAAGGCTGTATTAATAACTGCATTTGCTTAAATACTTTTTCTTTATTTTTACATTTAACATTTTTCACTGTTTCTTTAATGGCATAAAATGCTACAAAATAGTATTATTGCTGTTAGCAAGACAACCTTAGGCTTGCAACAAAGTATTTTGATGCAGGCATTTTTGCAAAACTTAACAAGTTTTCTATAAACTTTCAGGTTTGTTTTCAATTTAATGCTTTAAAATCTTTCAAGAGAATGTAAAAATCTATCAACCTTTAAAAGAAAAAGAAAAAATACTTGCCATAATTATTAGAGTGTTTGTAATTAATAAAACTTTTTTGGTGGTTAGCATTCAGCTTTGATAGTCTCCAAGGTTGTTTTTCTGAGCAAGAGTAACAGATTAAACATCCAAAATAATAGCACATTCATTACGGTTAAAAAACTAGTGGAGGTACAAGAAAGTCAGAAAATGGTTTATGTGTATAACCTCTTTAATTTCTGTGATGTGGTAATTAAACTGCTAATAAGGCACTTCCTTCAAGCAATTAGTAGCGGAGCTTCTCCTTTTCTTTATTTTCATGTTTTTCTTTTTTTTTTTCCTTTTCTGGGTGTAAGACAGAGGATGAAAGAATCATCGTTCTATTCCCTGTGTCTATCTATGTGGCAACTCCCACAGGAATTTGTCAGACTTCAAGTTAGCCAAGAAGAGTTCCTGTGTATGAAAGCACTGTTACTTCTCAACACAAGTAGGTTCTTTTATTTCTTTGTAACATGTCACTAGTAAAAGACATTTGAACTATGTTGTTTAATTTGACAATTGCTAAGCTATCTGGCTTAACAAATGGAAGCTTCTTTAGGAGGAATGTTAGTATTCCAAGACCTAAAAATATTTTTTCTAGTGTTTATAAGGAACGAATAATTTGTGATTCATTGTTGGTTTTATTCTCTGTAAAGACACTGGTGAAATGTTGGATCCCTTTTGACATGTGGCTGTATTTTATTATACATTTTCAAATCAAGTGTGCAGTATCTCTGCCTGGAAGCTCTTCAGACTAAATGACTCTATACAGATTAAAAAAAAAACCCTTACAAGCATTAGAAATATATTAAAAAAATATTTAATAAATTGTCAGGACTGAGGGCTTTATCTTGGCAAAGAACTTGAAGCATGCTTACTAAAAAGAATTAGGGAGGTGCACATGGCAAACAATACTAACATTTATTCAACTTTTTGTAGTTATAAATAGGTCACGTTTAGCACAGATGTAAACAAAGGGAAATGTTTTTCTTTGGTTTGTTTCTCTACAACAAAATCCGTGGTCACTTTTAATCATACTCATCTTTTAAAGAATCCAGCATACAGCTGCATTCCACTTTATATGGGAAATGTGATAGTTGATGAAGTTATCTTCCAAAACCTTTTCTAAAATACTGAAATGTACATCTGCTGAGGCCATAATTGTTAGTTATGAATCCCCAAATAGAAAGTTTTAAAATGGTACAGGTGCTATTAGAAATGAGAATAAGCACCTCCGAGAAATATAATTGGAAGAATGTTGAAGTTTGGTTCTCTACACCCTTACAGAGTCGGAGGAGAGATGCAGAAATCCTACATAACCTGCTTGTTGGTTGTACAAAGTTTCAGTAAAAGATAAGGAACTAAAATTTATTCCCTCTTAAGCTGTACTTGGCTGGTATTTGCATAAGCTCATGCTTAAAAAAAACTTGGTCTCAGCAGAGCATAAGCAGTAAAGATTAAATTTAGCTCATATGAACCTAAAAATTACTAAAACAATAGCAAAATACCATGCACTCTGCTAAAACAATAAAAATAATGTGGACAAAAATCCTTCTCTGATATAACTCCAGTTGTTTTGTTGGAATTTGAATGTATTCCTATTTTAAATGTTTTCCACCTTGTTTTCATCATGAAATGAACACCCTTGTCTATCTGAAGCTTAGAGGGAAGTTTTAAATTTCAGTGAAGTTTAGATACATTTGTGATATTCCAGCTCTCCATTTCTGTCCCACAAAGTTCACATAAAATTCAAAGAAACCATTGCAATGGTCCAATTGCTCTCGTTTACAAGTGCATCAATTTAACAGTATTCATCAAGCTACCATTCTTTATCAACTGCATTGCCCTCAGAAACTAATTTATAAGTTGTTATGTTTATATATATATGCAAGAAATTAGTTTAAAAAAAGAAAGTATTTCTGCCTGTGCTGATGAGTTTTGCTTTTTGTTGTCTCCTGCACTTATTGTCTTATAGGAAAAAACAATTTGTCAGATCTTTGGGAAAAGGAACACACCTAACCGTTGGTGCTGAGACATTTAGTAAACATTTGGTACTGTATAAATATAATTCCACAAAACTATTTTCAAAAAACCATATAACCTCATTGTTGCTATAAAGTGTTTTTTAAGACTACTTTTTTTTTAGTCATGGTATTCATCTTAATCCCCTTTAAATGTGAAAGTATGGCCATTTCAAGCTTTCATATACTAACAGTAAATCAAGTCTGAACTTTTAGTCTCTCATTCTCTCTTGTGTTTGATTTATTATTTAGATGAAATGTTTTTTACTTTTTATGTAATTTTGAAGAAACAGGAATTTGTATTAAACATAACTAAATGTCAGTCTTGATATACTTCTAATTCTGAATGGAAACCCAGCCTAAGTTTTAACGTTATTTTTGATTTTACAGTTTTACCATTGAGTTTGCTGTGGCTTAGATGTTTTCTTTGTATTGTAATTGTGACAGTTTTAAAGCTGTCTTGAAAGCAGAATTAGTCTTTGCAAAAAGCAGACCAACATTTTTATGTTCTGCAATTGTTTCCGTTTTACAGGTCCTTATTTGCTGTATGTAATATGCTGTGTAATGGTGCCCCAAAAGTTCTAAGTAGGGCTCCGTCTTGCAGAGGCCACATGCACCTAGGAAATAATGCTATTAATAGTTCAGAAAGACTGTAATTTAAAAAAGTAGAGCTATGCCAAAAAAAGAGAGAAATAAGCATATAGCAAGTTCAGTTCTAGCTCTAACCCTTCCCAGGCTTTTGATTTAGAGGAATTGCAAAATCTTGTTGCATAAGATATTGTCTGGGTTCTTGACACTGAATAAAAGCATCCACATTCTTTACATATGTTCAGGGGAAGGAGCATTTGAGCTACCTGTGTTTAAATGGCATTTGTGCATGTGAGACATTGTAATTCTTCACGCAAATAAATAGCTTAGTGGAACTTTTTGTGATTAGATGGGAATGTGCCTGTGCTTGTGCAGAATTCTGGGAAACAGGCCATGCATTGCTGGAATAGATCTTTTAACTTAATTCACAAGGGAAATGTAAGGACTTAACTGCTGTTTTATAGACGTAAGTCAAAGAAAGTGTCCACCTAACCCTAAATTCCATCAGAATGTCACTTTATATGAAAAAGATTTCATAGGTCTCTGTAATCCTGCTGTTAGATATACCCAGAACCATCCAGGCTTTGAAAATTAAGCTATTCCTTTTCCATGACGTAACTTTTCTCCACTGTGAGTATTCCTGCCTGTATTACTCCTAAGCACATTGCATTCTCCACAAAACAGAACTCTCCCCTTCCATTCAGACCCTCGATGCAGATGTGACAGACACACTTTCAGATACCTCCTTTGTCTGGACTTGAGAGGCCGTCCTGAGTCAAACCAAAGTCCGCCTCATCCAGCATTTCATCTCCGTCAGCTACCAAAAGAAATCTAACATGGCATCCCTAAAAGCTGGACCTTTATTAGATATGGTGTTATAAACGTACTTTCTGTGGAAGCAGTCACAATTTCTATTCTCTATTTTTATTTTTGTTTGAATTCTGTTTTAGTTAGGAGTCAGACCCTGACTTCCATAGCCATCTCAGTGCTTAGACACTCGTCTTTAAAGTAAACTTGCTATATTTTCTGCATGTATGTCTCCCTCCTTCCCCCAGACATTCACTTGTCTGAGGAGACACAGAGCAAGAGACATCCTTGGCAAACTGGATCATTTCCTCTCTCGGGCAGCCTCCTACGAAAGAGGAGACTTCTGCTTAACTCGAGTAGAGGTTTGAACTTCTGCTTTGTTATCTCTCTCTGGGCTGGAGGTGAGCGACACAATTTTAATATGTTTGCGTGAAGTGTCTCTTTCCCCCTTACCTTCTTCTGAGGAGCCGGACATGACTTAGGCAGCTGACTTCAGAAGAGAGTTTATGATTTCTGGATGGAGAGCAGTGCTTCTCTCAGTGCAGGGTTTGCTACCTAATTCTCTTTCAGGGTATGGGTTTAGGTCCAACCCCTGTGCAGCCATCTGCTTTTTAGGTGGCTTCTGTTTTAAGAATTCCATTCTTAGGTGTCTAACAATACAGTACATTGTACAGAGGGTCAGCACACACATATATTTATGTTTTAATTCCAGAAAGTGACAAATCACCTGGAAGTTAGGTGTTACAATGTTGAATAAGTCAATATCATTATGAACCAAGCTTAATTTTTTTTTTTTAAAGAGATGCAAATGAAATCTGTTCTGGCCTGATACATGGTCTGATACCAGCTTGAAGATGTACTAGTTATCTAGATAACTAGCATGTAGTGTATTTAACTATATGAGCTAGTCCCCAGGACATTCTTTTAGAGTCCATGAAATAAAAATAAGCAACTCTAAAGCATAATTCATCTCTTTCTAAAGCTACTTCTAAAAAAGTGAACATGCCTTGTGCCCAAGACTGATTTTTCCCACTAAAACTATAGCAAGCTGTAGTAACTAGCCCAGATGGAGATGCATATACTGTAAAATGTCTAAAGTGTGGTGAGGTGGATCCTTCCCCTCATGCTTGCTGTCAGAATATGAAATGTTAAATGTGATGTTGCAGTGTGAAATGTCATGGGCAAGAGAGAAAGGAAAGGGGAAGAAATGTAACAGCTCTTTCAAAAACAGTATGTTTGAAACAGCACCATGTTTTAACGTATCATTATTATAGCAAAGCAAGGATTTAGATTTGATTGCCAGATGCGAATATTTTTTCAAGTTTAATTTCTTCAAGTTTTTTATTTCTTAGTTGCCTTTGACAACATAAATTGTAAGACTTGTGTATTACACTCTGCCATATCAAGGAAAGCAAAGTCTAGAGCTTATGCCTGTTTCCTTACAATGCTACCAACACTTATCATCAGTGATCAAATATGATCTTATCACTAGCAGTCACTAACAGGTTCATTTCTCAATGTTCTCTCTGTGTCCTCATTTTGGTCGTCATGGATGACCATTAAGAGAACACTGAGTTCCAGCATTTGCTCCGTCTTGTTAATTTCTCTAAAAGCGGTTCACATTTAAGACTCTCGTAGTGCATCCATTCTGTTAAGTGAAGGAGGTCCAAACAGGAGGCCTGAGCCTTGGATGCTTTGCTGTCTACACTGCTTAAGAGTTGTTAGTTCATTCCTTGACTCTATTTTGAAGCACTCCAGCTCGTTCTCCCTAACATAAATCTGCTGTGAAGAGGGCTGACCCTCAGCGGTGTAAACATGAGCCAGTCCTTAACATCTTTCCTCAAGGACAGGAGTGGTTCTTTTGGACATCTTCTTTTCAGCAGACAGGTGTAGCTGAAGCTTAAGGCTATTTCTAGACATCAGCAGTTAGCAGAATTGCCTGATTGTTGCTGGTATACCCTTTTAATTAATTGTATCACTGTTTCTGGAGTAACTGTTGAACAGGAAGAAGTACCTGGCGTATAATAATGAATTGCACTGCACAGCGTGAAATACTATAAATCGTTCCTGTACTTTGAATTTCTCTCATTGCCTTCAGAATAAATTGCAACACAAGTATTACTTTCTTTTTAGTTCCTTTGGAAGGGCTAAGAAGTCAAAGCCAATTTGATGAGATGAGAACGAGTTACATTAGAGAACTGGTGAAGGCAATTGGTTTGCGCCAGAAAGGCGTTGTGGCCAACTCACAACGTTTCTATCAACTTACAAAACTGATGGATTCCATGCATGATGTAAGTTTACTTGTTAATGTGCTTTGCTTTTTGTGTAAGAAGGAACTAGTATTACTTAAAAGTAACTCTATGGAAAGTGGCTAGTTAACATTTCTAAATAACAAAAGAAAAACTCCTACATTTTTCCTTTAGTGTGTAAATTTGTTTGACTAGATAGCTATATATTCAGCATCAATAGATATTGTATATATATTATATGGTATACAATATTTAAATAGTTGGGAAACATGCATTTGAGTGCTACCATTTTGTTTCATTATTTCTAGTACAGTTATGGTTTTTGGTAGGGGGCGGCGGGTATGTGTGTGTGCGTGTGTATATACACGTTCATGAAAATTTTTAAATAATGCAAAGAACAGGCAATTCAAGATGCAAAGTCAGACCACTAAGAATTAGAGAAAGACAACCAAGATTGGTTTTGCGACCTTAATTCAACTACTTTTATGTGTATATTCTATGCCATTTTTTCAGTATCTGTCTATATTTGGGAACTGAGTAATCTTTGAGAACTCTAGTGGTGATATCATAGAGATTCATAAGTGTCTTAAAAGATGCAGACGAATTCTTTCCGCATCTCTGAGAATCTGGCATGTATCCTATTGGCTTAACGTCCATTAAAACTGAGGAATGACATTTCATATAAACCTTTGCCCACGTGAATATTGTTTTGTGATGGCTTGTGTATCTCTGCAAGAGAGGCAAAAAGCAGAGGTACAGGACCATACCTGATGGTTTTAGCAAGTGCTGGGGAAGTGGCACTAAGGTAGTTTAGGAAGAGTGCTTTTGAGTTCAGTGCTGGTTGTGAGAAGCTCACAGGGAGTTCAGGGAAGGATGGAGTCTTTGCATGTTTCTATTCTCCTGCGCTCAGCAAATCTGCATTTTATTTTAATTGTTCATGAATAAATTCATTTATTCATCTAAAACCTTTCATTGTCATTAATCCCCCCTTCTGATGAGGAAAAAAAAAACCTTTGAGGATCCCATTTATGAGAGTTAAGAGAGGTAACAGTATTGATAATTGTGTGGTTCACCAGGTGATCTGGAGGCTTTTGATCCAGTGCACAAACCTCTCCATCAGCTTCTGCTATCCACAGAACTCACAGTCACTGTTTAGCTATTACATCATCTCAGATATGCCAGCAAAAGGAGAATGAGAGAAGTACAGAAAGCATCCTTACAGGTGAAGGTAGACAACAGAAAATTTGGAAGGCAGCATATGGAGCCTAACTTTAAGTATTTACTGATAGTCAGACTGCAGTCGTCACTTGGAACTGTCAGTGCTAAACCGTTCCCTGGAGTTCAGTCAGTCACCTTTTACTTGCAAAAGCAAGTCCTGACGAGCATACTACTCATGGTAGCCCTGTGCTCAAGGAACCTGTTTGGATCTGTCTTGCTTGGGATAAAAGGTCTTCCTGCCTTACCTGTAGTAATAATTTGCAATCTGAGTGTCATGTCATCCAGAGGAAAAATCTTTGAGTACTGGGCTATACCGTCAATCTCTTCATTTCAAATACTTAAACAAAGTAAAATAGCCTCCGTGGAAGCAAGTGAGTGAGACTTGCTGCAAAATATCCTACAAAGTGATGGTTAGGGTGGTATTTGGTCCGTAGAGTATCTCAGTTCAAGTCCTTATTTCATCTCAGGCTGAGAAAGTGATGGGAGATACAAGGAAAACATAATCACACTGGAGAGACTGTGTGTTGTTAAAGCCTAGGGTAGCAGAAATAGTATGATGTTTGACCACATAAAGGTCACAGGTCTTAAAGAAAAACTTCTATAACATTGGAACTTCTCAGAGAAGACGGAAGAGGTGAAATAGTCACAAATATTGAGCAGCTGCTTTCAAGGGACGAGGGCCTATGGAGTTTAATGTTTGCGGCATACCCAGACATGATCATCATCAGAACCATGGAAAAGCTCACAAGGAAATAGTAAATGCTGTCCTCAGAGTGACATTTGAATAGCATATAGTAAACAAGGCATGGAGACATGTGTTGAATATGAGGATAAAATGAAAGGTTGAAGAGGTGTTTAGTAATTGCCGTTGTTCATGGTGCATGTCATAAGTGGGGATGATAACACTTTATAACATTAGTGAGGCACTGTTTTTATAGGACATACCATTTAGCTTTATTTGTGACTTTTTGGCATGGGAGGTTATTTTAGTAGGGAATGACAAGTACCTACATTATCGATTCAAGGAATGACAGAGGAAGGTATATAATGATGTCAGCTGATGGATGTATGAAATAAGTGATTGATAGCATGTTTATCTGGCTGCATTACTGTTAGCCTGATTTATCTTGTTTGTATTTTATTAAATCCAGCTAGTGAAGCAGCTCCATCTCTTCTGTCTCAACACGTTTCTCCAGTCCCGTGCACTGAGTGTTGAATTCCCTGAGATGATGTCAGAGGTGATTGCTGCCCAGCTACCCAAGATTCTGGCAGGGATGGTGAAACCTCTTCTCTTTCACAAAAAGTGAAATGTCTTTTCTCTTATCATAGAGATAATTTCTGGGTCATTTTTTGTTTGCTTATTTTGGTTAAGATTTTGCAATGCCAGGACTTCAGTATATTTGTCATACGTACCCTGCCTACTGCTTTATACTTGTAACATACACAAGCCATTTGTGTAACATACATACACAAGCTTGATGTACATATTGTGAGTTCCTGATTCCTTAACTGCAAAAATCACAACAGTCATAAGAAATGTTTTGTAAACTTGTCTAGGTTGCTTTTTAGATATCCATAACCATGACAATGAATAGAGTTTTCAGATTTCTAAGAACAGTTATCGTATACATTTTTCTTGCATATTACACGCTCTCAAATTTCTGATATGATGTAAACTTTTTACTTCAGTACATTGTGCACATGGATACATGTGGGCATGTACATAATACAAGATTTTGGAGGAATTAAAATAAATATTACCCACATTTTCTCACGGATATTTCACCTTTTATTACCTAATCTGCCTCACAGAAATATCCTTTAAAAGTCAGCTGTCCAGAATTAAATAGATGTCACTGCAATACCTTAATGAGTAACTAAAGTGCTAGCCACAAAATATGCATTCATATTCTTGTTTGTGCTCATACTGTGTTGAAACTCTGAGTTCAGCATACTTTTTTTCTGCACCATTCAGTGCAGATCTCTTTCAAAAATGGGAAAGCTTCGGAAAATTTCAGTGTATATTACGCCAGAAGTAATGTGTATGCAAACCCACTCAGCTTTGGGTTTTGTTATCTTCCTTAAAAGTTTGGCACTTATTAAAGCTAAATCACTTAGCTATCTTCAATTCATCAACTTTAAAATTCTGTATTTCAGAAGCTGTAAATACAGATGTTTTCACTGACTACAGCTCTTAATAATCTTAAATGTTTTAAATTCCAATGCTGAATACTCAAACAGCCATTAACATCAAATTATAGCGAGATTAAATGCAAAAAGAAATGGAAAACATGACTACAAACATTTTGATACACATCAGGCTCATTTCAGTACTATTTAGTGGAGCTACATACTTTATATTTTAAAGGCATGCCATTATAATTGGGGTAACTGTAAAAGAGGAATTGGAGTAAATTAGCTTTATACATTCAAGAAGACTGAAAAATTATAATGCGGTGGTGTTTGTTCCTTTGATACGGATATGAAGCAACTCATGCATTTAAGGCAGTAAATTGTTGATATATTCAAGCAACAGAGAAAGGGATAAAGCCCAAGAAGAATGTATTAAAATACAACAAATTTTGCCAGTCCATAAAAATGATACTAAAATTCTCTAACAAGGTAGGAAATGGTGAGTCTTACTTGGGTACTTGCTGGCAATACGCTTTTGCTCTTCCCCATTACCTGTTGGATGCACCCATCGTGTGATAGCGTACTGGTGGTGGTGTGGAACTTGGTCTGTATCCTCATCATGTGAACAAAGGCTTACTGGACATAAGTTCAGTATCCCTGATTAAATCAGGGTGCCCCTCATTAAAAGTATAAATGATGTTACTTGTTCATAAAAATTACATCCAGATTCTTGAAAAAAAGTGGACAACTAACCACTAAAGGTAGATAGATCTAAAGGTATCCTTACTATTTATCGTTTCCTAAAGCCCATCAAGAAGAAGCTACATTAACAACTGGGGATAAAAACATTTTTGAGATTCCCACATAGTAGTGCAAAACCCACTAGAGCTGGTGCAAAGATGGGGCCCTGGATAAAATGGTATAAGCAGACTTTTAGGTTAGTTGAGTAGGTTCGTCATTTCTAACTGCCCAGGGACAAGTGATTTCTTTCATATTCAATACAGTCTGGCTTTTAACTGTGATCCTTAAAGCAATTATGTTTTAATAAATAACACAAAATTCTTTATTTCTACATATTGAAGTTTTGTTTTGTTTATTTTTCTTTGTATTTGCACTCAGTAGTTGTGGAGCTTAGTAAAAAAGTCCATTTCAACCATTCCACTTTTGTGTAACAATATTTTCATGCATTCTTTGGGAATTTACACATTGCCACATGATTTACCATTGAATAAAAACACTGTCTGTGTTACTGTGTAGATTAAACTGTTAACAGAAACTTCCCACACTAAAAAATATTCCTCAACACCCTAATTCTGAAATTAGAAAATGGAGCAGGCAGTATGTTTGCCTTAGGAATGCCCCGGGTCAGCTTGCATCTGCCTTTTCCTCAGTCCCTAAAATCTGTTCCGAGTGGCTGCTGTGTCACCCTGTCCCATAAATATGGCAGATGAGTCTGAAATGCTCTATGTTTGTCTCAAAGGCATAATAAAAAAGGAAGAATAGATGTCTTTTGGGAATACATAACAAAGGTTAAAAACATTTTCAAATTGTATTTCTTAAAGGTCTCCAACTCACGGAAAAACTTCCCAGAACTTCATGGTCATGACATGGTCATGATAAATGCACTACATAGGGCAGAACAAGTCTGGCGCAATGTGGCTGCTATATGAATTTGAAAGTCCTGTATTCATTCCTTGATTGTGTGAAGTTTGAAAAAAACTGTTTTAATTTGAGAACTTCCAGCTTTGAGCCCAGTTTATAAAATTGCCTTTAGTCTCCATTTTGATACCGTCATTTGCTCTGGATTACACAGACACCACGAGCAGTGATCAAACCTCAGGAAGCGATCATTGCTTCCTTCCCAGTAGAAACCTCATGTACTGTGACTTTCCAACACTGTGGCAATGTCCAGAGAGCCACCAGCAAACTGGTTTTTCTTTTTTTTTAAAGAGTATGAGGCTTTTTATTTGTCTGTATTTCTCTGCATTAATATTTTTTAAAGATTAAGGTATGTTTTAACCTGAGCTTTACAAAAAGGTCTAAATAAAACATCTTGTAGTGCTTCTCCATATACAGAGAACAAGACATAACAATGCTGGATTTTATGTTGCATTTTGTACACTAGAAATAAGAGGTTTCGGCAGATAGATTTTTCTTTTCTGACATTTATGATGTGCCTGATTACTTTTTAAAGGTATGAGATCTGTTGTGCTAATTAGAAAGCTTGCCATCTTCTGCAGATTGCAGACAGAACTTTTTATCCAGCTATCACTGACAGTTCTTCATTGTACACTAAATAATGCAGGCTATGCCTGAAGCTCGGCCTCTCCTGTTCTGTACAGTTTAGGTATTTTTCACCCGAGGTCTTTAGCATTGCCTTCTTCTGGTGCTTCAGTGAAGCAAACAGACAAAACCATAATGTCAATTGCTTCCTTTGAGCTCTACTGTCATTATTCAGCTTTGCAGAGGCATCACATTTATAGTTTTTAAAGACTGTTTTGAAGGTTGAAGTGCCTGGCTGTGGCAGCTCATCTGTGCTTGGAGAGCTGTGACAATGCAGCGCAGAGAAGAGGAGACCTCGGTCCCGGCGACCTGTCCTGCTCTTTCACACCGAGTTGCTTCACAGTTGTACCTGCTGTGCTCAAAGAAATACAAAAGGTCAAACACGGGACTCATGTTTTCAAAGATCTTGGCTGGATCAACAGTTTTGACCAGCCTTTAGGGAAAGGGGAATGTGAGTTTGTTAACACCTAGTCCGTGTGGAGGGAAATGTAGGCTGAGAAACTTTCAGCTGATTTCACAGCGCTTTGGAATGGTCTGGTTGTATGTGTGCATGATAAACTGAAGCTTAGGTAGTTTTGAACCCCAGCTGTTCCTTCAGCTGCTCTGCAGTTATGTTTTCTTGTGTTATATCTACAGTAGAGAAGCTGGGAGTTTGGTTGTGTTTTCTGACCAGTCAATGCTTCATTAGTACCTTAGTTCTTTTTTTTTTTCTTTCAAAGTGCAGTAATATGTCTCTCTCAATTATCTTTATTGGGAAGGTCAGTTGCTTTCCCATGTTCCTATCTAAAACCAAATATTTATCTTAGTTATCAGTGAGATATTGGTAGCACAAACAGTAATATCTGTTGGGATCCTTCCTTCCCGTACTCTCCTACCTGCACAAGCGCAAGGTTAGTTTATCCCCAGGGCAGGAGAGGATGGGGCCGCATGGTGCAACTCCCAGCACACAATTCTTGCCTGACGCACCGTTTGTGGCACGCTGACCTCTCTTTCCATCCGATAAGTCAGCTTGCGGCCACAGAGCCAATATCCAAAGCCCTCCTGACTTTCCATGGCTCAAAAGCCTGTGTGCATGCTGCCAGGCTGGACTGTCAGCATTGCTGGATTTATTGGTTTGTACTGCTTCGTGTCATGATGACCCGACTCGAACAGAGGGTTTGTTTTTAGTTTAGTTCTCTTTTCCCCCTTGGAAGACAAAAAAAAAAGTCATATTTTAGGTGTTTTTTTATCTTAAAATTTATGAGGTTTTTTTTCAATGAATGCTCTTAATTTATTAGATTGACATTGTTTGCATGCAGAATGGTACTGGAGCTTTTCAGATGCTTGGACAGAAACATGCAGTAAAATGTGACCACATGGGTAATACTAACTGAGTTAAAATTGAGCTGTCTGTTTACCTTAAAGAGAGAATAATCCCGAGAAAATAATCCTTCAGTGCTCTTGGAACTAATGCAGCAGCTGCATAACTTCAAGTACATGAGCAGTGCTGCTGCCTTGATGTATTTTTTTCACTCACATTTAGGCATTTTTTCCCTGGGTTGGGCCCAGAGTGCTCTGTAGGGGTATTTACAGAATAGAAGGGATATCAAGGAGTGGTGAGCTTTCATTTAGTTCTAGTTTATCATTTAAAACTGGCAACATTTCAGTTTCTTGCCGCGTGAGGTGTGCTCACTGTAAAAATACCATCGCAAGGCATAGAGCATGTTTTTCTGACCACGGAAACTAAACTACCCTTTCACCTCTACAGGTACAATAGTTTCACCAATTTAGCACTGAGGCATATCAGTGAGGAAGTTCTCACAGTGTCATTTAAATAGTCTCACTCTATTGCATTTTCCCACAGCTCAATTTAAATATCCAGCCAGCCTCTTTAGTACTGAAACCTCTTTTTGCTATGTTGAGGAAAAAGAAACACACAATTCACAGGAATCCAGAGCTCTGCATCGGTGAGCTCCGCAGCTGCATACTTTCAGACAAGGGGCTGGACTGGGTGAGGAACATCTAGTGGGCATAATAAATATCTTTGCCATCAAGTCAGAAATGACTGGGCAGACCAGTACAGAGACCTTTGTGTTATACAGGTGAGACTTTTATGTCCATCCCTGTAAGCTGCTCCTTCCACCTTGGATGTACAGTTTTTACAAATGCCTATTTTTCATATATTAGATAAAAACAGAGTAATGCTTTTACACCTCATACCCTGTATTGTTGGTTTATGTCCAGTCTGAGACTC
The DNA here is from genome assembly GCF_013368605.1 of Nyctibius grandis. Lineage (NCBI taxonomy): Eukaryota > Metazoa > Chordata > Aves > Nyctibiiformes > Nyctibiidae > Nyctibius > Nyctibius grandis. The sequence continues at coordinate 112,482,185 of NC_090659.1, forward strand.
AAATCTGCAATACCTCCAGCTGAGAACAACGTTCTCATCATAGCACTGTTCAAAAAACCTGATTTATTCTGGCAGGTCCATTGTGGCTATATGGAGTGTGACTAAGGAAAGCACCAAACGGTCATACACATGGCAGTGTGTATTCCGAAGGATGTGTAAAGGCTTTTACGTAGAGTACTTGAAAAAGAAACCCCCATCGATCTGCAATCACTAAGCAGTTTTAAAAGTGAATTTTGTTTCATTTTAAAAGTGAATTTTGTTTCAAAGGAGTATATGATTATATCATATAGTGCCTGAATAAGGCTGTTGTATACTAAAATTAATAGGGTCTCAAATTTGTTTCCAAAAAAAGGAAGCTCCAAGGAGTCTTACATAATCTTTGAAACCCATAAATCCATAAACTTTAAAAATTCCCCAAAATGGACACATCTATTTAAAAGGCCATTGATTGCAGCTATTACCAAACATATCTGAATGTCAAGTTAAAGCCATCACTACGAATAATAGTGTTTCACACAGTACTTTTTCTGACAGCTAAGGAACACCGAGCATGCATAGCTGACATACTTAAAGGTTACATGTATGCAGGCACACATACGGAAACACAGGCAGGTGCTGTTACTCTGGCACCCCTGCAGCCAACTTGAGCCGTTGCGTGTGTGAGGACACCTTAGGATATGTCCTTTGTATAAATGCATTTATAAAAATATCATCATAATTCACTTTATGCATCATCATGAATGAAAAGCACTTTGAGTGGAACGAGTTTTCACTTGTAGCTCAGAAAAAAGATTGCAAATTACACGTTCAGTGAAGGAACTGAAGCATCAGACTGGCAGGTGGCAGCCTGTTACATGTAGGAACCTTCCTTTTGTTAGAAATATTTGGAGATGTTGTATCTGAAACCTGGTATTACCCTTTCAAAATAGTGACAGACTTCAGAAGAGTGATGAGTATGTTCTCAAACATTATCCCAGATCCCAGCAACATTTGTAACAGTAAAATGTGGATTTTGCCGTTCCACGTAAGCATGTTCTACTATAGTCCAAGTACAACACACTTGCTAGAAATGACACACTGTTAAACAGAAGAAATGTGACAGCAGAATCTGATAAAGTTTCACATCACTTGAAATGCCCAAGGAGTCAGGGTGTGGGGGCCGAGGCTTGGGGTCTGTCATGATGGCGTTATGCACAATGGGTGAGAGCATCATCTTGGGGCCTGTCATAACCGCCCATGAAGGGTCTGGCCAGCTGGGGATGACAAGGCTTTTCACTGAAAAATTTCGTTGGAAGTTTTGTATCCCAAAGCTCAGTTGCAATATAGTCATGTTGTGCACTGGCCAATTCACTGCTTAATAATTTTACACAGAAGTGTCGACATCAGGTTTGCTGCTCTGTGCAGTTCCCAGCGATGGCTGCAGCCAGCTGGCCTTTGACTGGGAGGTAGAAACCGCTGTCCTTTCTCAAGCTTCCTAATACAGGTCAGGTGTCTGTCTGCTCACAAAGCAAGGTTATAAACATCTGACATTAAAAACACCCAACAAACCTCTGAAATTCTGAAAATGCTGCCTTAGGAAGATTTTAATTTAATGTATACTTAAAGCCTTCCCTGAAGACAGCCGTTAATTTTAAGAAAAACTACATGATAGAGAAAAGCACAACCTAAGGGTTAAACCCCCGGCTGGGGACTCTTGCAGTACACCATCTCTTGCAGTTTTTTGAATTTCACACAAACTTTACATCCCAGTTCCCATATTTGTAAAATGTTTATTCTCCCTTCCCTCCCCTGCCCTCAATGCACTCTTTCCCAAGGATCACTTGGATGTTTAATGCATGAGCACTTTGTAGAGGCTTTGTAATCCTCGGTGGAAAATTCTGTAGAAAGCCAAATAATCCCTAACTTTGAGACATGTTTGGACTGATATTAGTATTTCTCTGTATTTAACATTCAAGATCATGACAGACATAATTTACGGTTTGTTACTATTGTGGTTTTTTTTTAAAAAAAAAGAGACTTGTATAAGATTTCTGTATTTTCTGGTGAAGAGGAACTTGCAGCTATATATTTGTACATCTGAAATAATAGCTTTCAAGTATTTTTGTAAAGGTGTTGTCTAGCTACATTGTGTCATGTCCAATAAATTGGAGATGTGCTTACTTTGTAGTAGCGTGAGAAGTGTTTAAGTTGTCTTCTTGCAGTCCTTGGGAGCAGCAGCTGGGAGGCTAATTTCACTTTGATTACTTTGGCAGCTCTGGGTTAGAGAAAACACCCGCTGCTTATTTACTGAAGTGAAACCTATATGGGGAGGGGAGCAGGATTTTCCATTTTGTTTTCAATTCAAACTCTCTACAAGGCTCAAAGAATGGGAGACAACCATCTTTTTTTTTTTTTTTTGCTTATGCGGAAGGTACTGTCAAACTGCTAGTGTATAAAACCAGAAAAATGCATTACATTCCTGATCTTCTGACATAAATGCACACAAAGGAAAAATTTATTAAACGTATGACGTGCCCTGCGGTGGGTGGGGGCACGGCAGCACCAGCTACAGGTGCTGGTGTGGGCACGGAGGCCATGGCACTCTGCTGCCTCTCTGTGCTGGAAAAATATATCTGAGTACAGATACAACTAGCACAGCAATCTACACACTGGGCAATGATTTATTTATATATATTTTATAGCCAGGTTTTGAGAGTAAATTGTCCCTAGTCGTTACAGAGGCTGTCCGTGAGCTCCCTGCAGTGTCTGTACCGAGAACTGGAGTTCTCTGCTGCCAAAAGCGGACGCTGCCAGATCTGCCTCCCAAGGTGTAAGATGCAGCACGCCGCAGGATGCTCCCACCATGCGATCTCCAGTCACGGGAGAGAAGGCTCTTCCCCCATTGCCAGTGCCCAGAGGAGTCCTTGACTTGGCCTGGCACAAACTTTCCTTGGCTGCACCGAGGGAACATCACCTCTGGCTTTTGAGGAACTGACTCCAGCTCTCAGGTGATCCTTTCCTCATCCTTAACACGTCCCACTTCCCACCCTGCTGCCTTCTGATGTGGTGTGCAACAGGCAAGGTGCGGGGCTTGCAGCCCGGTGAGGGGCACGGGCGCCAGGCAGAGCGGCTGGGTGGCGTGGGATGGGCTCCTTCCACGACAGAGGCCAACTCTCTCCCCTCCCATTCTGAGGGAGCACTGGTAATTCCAGTCTGGACCGGTGCTTTGGATGTCACCCCTTGCTGAGGATGCCCTGTAATGTTAATCACAGCTAATGTGCTCTCAGAGAAGCATTAACTGTGCCAACAACAACGATACTTTTCCACGTTATTTCCACAGAATACAGCACATCTGGAATGTGATGTTTCAGTTTCATTTCTGAGTGCCTTTGCTCTCGTGAACTGATCTCTTAGACATTATCAGTACTCTGTGTGCACATCATGAACAGTTTGACAGGGCTGCAATTTACCACATAGATGATTTTTTCCAAATTAATTTAGTTTTAAAATGTTCCATGCAGCATTAAACAATAGTGGAAGGCATTTGGTCAATGCAAAAGTATACATGGATTTATTTAAAGTGGGAGTCCTATTACCAGCTAGCACACAGAAGGAAATAATCTTAAACAGTTTTTGAGACACTGAAGAACTACAAGGTGTCAAAGTTTAAGACTGCTCCTACTTAAATAGGCATTCAGTTGAGGACACCTAAACTGGTACCTTTGTTTAGTCCCCAATTATTTATTTATGCAGTGATGTTCCTCTGGATTGAGTGGAATGTCTTCGTGTGTGCATGTATATATATATATCTCTATATATATCTTCGTATATATATATCCAAATCCAGTCTGAGTGCATACTTCTATTGCTCATCAAATGGTTTTGGGTTTTGTATTTTTAACAGACATGATAATGGACGAGTATAAAGAGTAAAATAATGTTACTCATTAATTGAAATGAGACGTTTAAACCCTTTGGGGTAGAAGCCTTTGCTTTAACCTTTAGCTAATAACAGCCTGCCTAAATGAGATGTTTTTTCATTGTAACATCTCAGACTCCACAACGATACAGATGCTGCCAAGACTGACATCTCTGCACAGTGCAGGTGAGCTTCCCCTTGAACATACTAATGAGTTCAGGCAATAATCACCTGCTGCTCACAGGGAAGACAGCCCTGCTATTTGGTGTCATCTAAGTGAAAGCAATAGGCAGTGTCAGAGATCCTGCCGTGCCGTAATTCAGGTGAAACCATCATTTCCTTTTGTATTTGCCACTGACGAAGATGCTGCGGCGGTGGAGAAGGCACCAAAACAAGCCACAGCTGAGGCGATGCTATGAGGGGGGGTCCGCTGCCCTAAATTACCCACGGTGCTGCAAGGGGTTTGGTGTTACCACTGTTTTACTCAAATGTGGTGCGGGGGAAGGCTGACCCGAACGAGTGCCCTGGAAATTGTGAAAAGCGAAGACCTGTGTTTGTTCCTGCTGCGCTGAGGAGATGAGCTGTTCATGAGAGACGCACAGGAATTAACATCGTGATAAAGAAACACCCTTTCTTGATTTTCCCTCTGGATAAAAGCTATCCAGCAAAGCTAATTGCGTTAGCTAAAAAACTGCAATATTCATCTGAGTTTTTCATGCTGATGCCCTTAGAGCTATCTGGACACTTGGCTTCCCAGTTCATTTAGTCAGGAAATGTTTCAATGGATCATTTAAACAAAGATAAGAAAAAAATATTAAGGAAAGGCTTCAGCAGTGGCAGAACCTGAACCTCTTTGTACAACTTGGTTCTGCATTGCTCCAAAGGTAAAATTAATCGTGCTTGTTTGTTTTGCACCATCCGAACTACAACGGATAGGGAGGGCGGAGAGAAGGACCCATTCCAAAACAAAACCATGTTACAAATCACAGCTGGAAGATGGGTGAAACACTCGCATGGCACTCACTGCACATTTCTCCAGGGAGGGCCTGGGGACATGCCTTATACTGAGCCTGTAACAGAGAAGGCAGGATGCTGTGCAGAGTGACCATTTTTCCCATCCAAGGCAGGCACAATTTGTCATAATTACAGAAAAGAAACAGTACTTTTCAGGACCAAACATAAGCATCTCTCAACCAACAGCAACAGCAGGAAATAACAAACTTAAAATGACTATTAAAGCTGTGGTTTTTATGTAAGGATATATTTGCTGCCCCACACTATTTGCACCTAAATCTCTCTGAGACCTTCTGCTATCTACCACCCTTCAAGTGGCCCTGGAGGGTGCTGCCAGAGTCCCCAGATGTGGGTTTTCGGGGATTTTCCCTTCAGGACTGACAATCATCACCGCTTTCACAGCCTCTGTTTACAGTGCTTTGTCCTCAGCTTCCCAGCTCAGGCACGCTCAAACCCTAATCTTTGTTATCTTCTTGGGAGGGGGAGGTCCTTGCAAACAGCATTTGTTTCGTTCTAGGAACCAGTTGTATCCTGAACGCCAGTTAATTTATTTGGAGGAACACTCTACAGATTGATCAAGCTCAGGTTTCTTAACTTTCTTCCGTGCTGGTTTGTGAATTGTCCTCTGAAAGGTTTCTCATGGGGCTTCCCACCACGCAGCTGTCATCTCACCTGCTTATGGCGTGTGCTGATGTTTCCCCAGCAATGCCATGAGCATACGGTCACGTCTGGACTATAGAGCCCCCAAATGAGCTTGGTTGGAACCTGTGGCTCTTGCTCTGAGCCGTGCTGTGCTGGGACACGGTGCATGCCCTCCATCCACCTGCCCCGAGCCCACCAAGGGCTGACCCCACCACGGGCTGACCCCAACACCCTCCTCAGACCCTGCCTGCCGGTGGGGACGGAGCTCATGGCCATCATAGTGCCAGGCATCCGTTTCAAATCTTGCTTTGAAAATACCCACAATCCAGGTAAGCCGCATGCTTCCTTTTGAATGTGTTTTTTTTTGTAAGAAGACAAAAGCAATGAACATCAACAAAAATAAACTGCTGCTGTTTTTCATCCAGACGGGACTCTAAGCCCTTCTAAGGGCACCCGAGAGCCATTAACAGTAATTTTAAATGAAATACACTCATGCTAAGTCTAACTAATCAGCACCTCAATTATACTGGCAGAAAGATGTATTCCAGTTACCAAAGTACTTTCAAGTGAATTAAGACTCCTTTCTGTACCAGCTGTGGAGGTCACTCGGTGTTCCCATGAATACCTGCATGTTTACATTAAAAAAGCACACTGTGATCTTTGGCAAAGGCACTTGCTCTGGGCTAGTTCAGCTTTTGAGCTTGTTGCCATAAATACAATAGAAAAGCAGCCAACCGTTGCAAAAGAAGCCAAGAATATCTTTCAATACTTTCTTTCCGTATCAGTGATTAATCCAAATTACACAGGAAAAGCTTTATAAATTTGAAATACAATTTTAAAAGACAAAAGTGCAAAGACCTTATTTACCATATTTAATAAGCACAGTGCTCGTGTTAGAAGGGCAGGTAGGTTTTGAAGGAGTGAATCATGCCCAGTTGATGAGAAAACATGCCAAGCTGGGACCTGAACTGACTTTGCAGCCTGCTTAGCCTACGCCTGTGACATTTTCTGGGATCACTGAAATTTCTCCTCTTTACGAGCGCAGGGGGCCACGGCCGCCACGGCTCACTCCGGCGGCTGTTTTATACCGTAACTATCCCACAAGTCACCTGCTCTGTAGGCCGTGTCGTGGGCTCGTCAAGCAATGAAGCCTGCAGACCAGGAGATCCACTTTTCCAAACAGACGAGAATCACATGCTGTAAGGTGCCTTAATGCAACCAAATAATTGCAAACTGAAGAGGGACAAACCAAGTCCCTCTTTACCCTTTCTGGTAAGAAAGACAGGTAGTGTCTCATCCCTTGGGAGTTTTCAGTTCAGTGATAATACAGTAACACTGAGTTAGTTTAACAAGCATTGATGTCTTTTCACATTTAAATGCTCGCTGAAATGTCAAAATACAGCAAGCCAGAACATTTTTTCCCAGAAACAGCAAAAAATCTTAGTTATTCCATGATGCCAAGTAAAATGGCCCTATAGACACTGGGAAAATGAGTGATGAGATCCATCTTAGGGCTTAGTCTAGACCCCAAACTAGTCTGTGTTGACTCCTGCAGATTAGAGGATCTGAAAGCCAAGGAGCCTGCATCCCCATGGGAAAGGGCAGAAAGAGCTAATAGAAAAAAAACAACCATTTTAGTTCAGATTTTTAACATAAAACCTGTGAGGAGCTATCATTTTTGGTGAACCATCAAAATGCATGTGTTCTCCATCTCCCCTTATGCCTACTCACTATGCAAAGCTGGGCACCTGTGGCAGCTCTCACCACACAAGCTTTCATGGTCCTCAGCAGGAGCAGAGGTGAATCAAGCCGTAAGTGCCGGCCCCAGGCGCAAGCTGAGAGATCTGCTCCCAACGTGCCGGGCACAAGAGAGCAGTGGGGCAGGGCAGGGATCTCCTGGCATCCACACTCTGCTGCGCTGCTGCCCTCAGGTTTACCTCCTTTCCCAAAGTCCCCCTGGTGCTGCGGAGCATGTCAGGGAACGAGTGGGGACAGGGTCATAGAATCGTTTTGGTTGGAAAGGACCTTTAAGATCATCAAGTCCAGCCATTAACCTAGCACTGCCAAGTCCACCACTAAACCATACATGTTTCCTCTGGGTGACAGCTTAGACCATAATTGTTACAGCCCACCTTGGGTGTAGTTCAGAAAGCTTTAAGCAAGGGCAGTAAGTTACAGCTCAGCTCTAAACCCCCTCGTTGCAGCCCTGCTCCTTCTCAGGCTTTCCCAGCAGAGCTAACACAGCCTGAGCAGCCTCGCCAGCCCTGTTACGTCCCTCGGTCCTTGGCAAGGGGAACCTTTCTTTCTCCCTGACCCCGTACTGTGTGGGATGCCAGGACCTCAGCAAGGCACAGGTCGTGTTTGGTAGCCACAGGCTGCAGTGACTTTGATTCCTGGAAGCAGGCCCCTTATCTCTAACATCTCCAAGCAGAGAGAGCTGCAAAGTGTAAGCTTCACTTAGGAGTAGCTGTTAGAAAGCAACGCAAGGGAAAAACTGTTTCTCCACTCAGTCCATGTTGTTTTGCTTCTCCACCTAACTCACGTTTTATTTATGGCCACGGTATCTATGTTTTGTTTTCAGTTCTATCTGATGTCCCCGAGCAGGCGCGGGTGCAGCGCCTGGGTGAGAGGCAGGACATGCCCTGGGTGAGGCGGGCAGCCTGGGCAGCCCAGGGAGGCTCAGGCAAGGCCAGGGCTCACAGGCAGGTGAGGAGGCGGGCAGGGGCCCGCGGCAGCCCAGGGCAGCCAGGCCTGGGGCAGCAGGACCCACCTTCCCTGGGGTCTGACGCAGCAGTTTGCTGCACCATCCAAGCCTAACCACACAGTGACCAGGGAAAGAATTATCAGCTGGCTGCTTTGATCTTCCTTGTTTAAGAAACGTAGTTACATTTAGTTAATATCGTAATAAAACCTGATTGTTTCAGGGGTATAAAAACCTCTTGGGTGTTTGGAGTCCCTTCAGGAGAAAGGCGACGCAACCACCTCACCTTGCCTTGGGCACAGCTGCCGATGGAAGTAACTCTCTCCTGAGGGCTAGAAAAGCTGCAGGTCCCTGAGGCGAAAAGCCTAAAGGTGCCAGGAAAGGGACGCAAGGCAGCTTGCACAAACCATGCCACTCGCATTACTTCCCTCACAGTGTTGTTGGAGTCGGGTCACCAAACCCCTGTCCCATGAGTCACCCACCCACTGATTTTCAGAGGCAAGGACCTCATCAACAACGTTTTGATATACCAGGGTTGTGCTTCTTGTTACCTAACATGCAAAGTTGTCATTTTCTTTTCCTCAAAAGCCACATCTTTGGAGACTTCCATGTGACCAGGACAGCAGGTGACATACTATTGTCCAGTATTCATACACATGCCCATTGCTCAGCATTATGAGCAATGTCCTCTATGTAAAGAATCCTCAAGGGTCAAACTTTACTGAAAAATGCAGGTATGGGTGGAATTAACACGAAAGTGTTATTACTTGGAAAAAAGAAAAGGCTGAACCAGAGCCCAGATTTAAAAATAATAAAGAAACCAGTTTGTGTAGAAAGGCTTTTTATTTTGAAAAATGTTGTTTCAAATTTTTGAAATACAGTGTAAAGTACAACATAGAATTATGTCTGCAAGTCAGCTTATGCATGTCATGCCAGTTATTTACATGTAGATATATACAGAGTGCAGATAATTATTGAAACCACACTACAAAATAAACAAAGAGTTCAATAAGATAATTTAGTGGGACTTTATTAAATATATATATAGTTATTGATTGTATATACTTTCCTATTAAAATACCATATAGTATCTAAAGTAACCCCTATAAACTCTAATACCTCCAAAATTGTCATAAATATGATTGAAAATGGAAACTATCCATGTGCCCTGTTCAGCTGCTTTGCCCTTTGCTCTAACAGAAACTCTTGTAGTGCTGAGATCATGGTGCTATCTTTAGTGCCAGAACTTTAATGACAATTCCCAATAAAACACTTGCAAAAAGCTCAGATGCAGAATAGCTTTCAGCTGAGACATCCCAAGGCTGAAGCACCATTCCCTAAACTTAAAATAACGAGGATAATCCAATGGCTTATTAAATACTGCCACATACAGGACAAGAACAACAAAGCTATGATCTTCAGTGACTGAATTACAACATTGAATTAGCAGCTGTTTGGATACCAAGCACCTAATTAAAACAGAACAAAGCAAACTCCCAAAGCCCATGCAAAATCTCATCCAAAAGAAGAGGCCTCCCAACTTGTACTGGAACAGCCTGATCAACAGCCTGACTTCTGCAGGAGCCGTAACTGGAAGGGCCGCGGCAGCAGCGGCTGTCAGGGCTGTGTGGCCACAAAGAACGAGATTGAACTTTGCCTGTAGCTTGATCTCTGGTAACTGAATGATTCATATAGGGCACTTCGCTGAAAGAAAGGACAATGCCAAGCTGTATCATATGTTACCCCATTAACAGAATAAGCCATTTACTTTCGGGGGGCTTCTGGCCAGCAAACCCTCACCGTAAATTGCCAAAGGTCTGTCTTTGACTTCACTAGAGCTTTGTGAGTTTCAATCAGTGGAGAAGATCCACCCCAGTCGGGAGGATGTGCTCCCCTACTGGGATTTCTCTTCTTGCTGCTCAGTCCAAAATTGCACAAACTGCTGCCTTAGGAAAAGAAGTATGAAGAACAATATGCTTTTTAGTTTCATTATTTATGCTGATGAACTCTTATTAAGTAGAAAATAGACCAGTGGAGCAATGTAACAAAAAAAAAAAATCCGATTACTGACATACAATTTTTTTTTTGTCGTTGTAATTATTGTTCTGAACTGCTGAATTTTGCAACTTTTCCTAACATGTCTTTCCTAAAGGCACATTACAATTCAATCCAATTACAGGCAAAGAAGAGAGATTAGCACCAGAAAATATATAAAAGGAAAATAAGTTACTATCATAGAATATCACTGGTCAGCAAATCTGTGCATCATTTTTTTTTCCAGAAATAATTGAACAATGAACTTTATAGATTAGTTAGGGACATAAGTGATAGCTATAGTTTAATTTAAGAGTTTTGTTACATAGAACTCTAAATGCCAAAATATGGCAAGAACATTTTAATACTGAACTCATAGGAATTACACCAAAAATATTTTTCTTCTTTATAATCATTAATATAAAGTGTGAATATAAAATATTAATATACTTTACATATTTATCATACAATATATCAGTCCTTCACACTATTAATTTGATTCATGTTGAGCTGCAACATTTATCAAAAGGTTTAACAAAGAAAAAAACACAGCTAATTACATAAGTTTTGGGTACAGACATTATTTCCACAAGACAAACAGCAATCACAACGTGTCATCTTCCTTGAGTTCTATAGTGATATTTGGAAAAAAACTGCTGCATCCTTTTAGGAAGGATAATAATAATTATAATAAAAAATTGCGCAAACTTTGTTTGTAGAGCGAATCTGACTTTCATAAAAAACAGTAAATCAATACTATGAACTAATTTAGTTCAGCTTGCCTAATTTTCTGGTAAGGTACTATCAAGATATTATATCTTCATTTAAACGTTACATGGATTTCTGATCCTTTGCAATTATCAGAAGGAATTTTTGGTCAGGCCTGAGAGTATCATCATTAGACAAGCTTTGGTGCTGCCCTCTCCCCCTTTTCAGTCTTTGAACACCCAGTTACTTAACTTTCCACTTCACTGTACAGCTTCTTGTAGAGATAAACTCCCTCCCGGAAAGTCAGGGGAGAGCTGGGGCGTCCACAACGCAGCACTGAGATTATACAGAAAGTGCTTGTGATGTACCGCAGAAGAGAGGAACAGAAAAAACATAAAATATTTCAAAAAATGAAAACCCCTACTCATCCCACTGAGAGTGAGTGGTTAGCTGTAATTAAGAATGGGCATAACCTTTTTCAGATGGAAATGCCATTTTAAAGCTAAACTACTTTAAAATTACTTATGTCACCATCATGGCTGGTTCAGAAGAAGGGCCTGAAAAAGTCCAGTCTTGCAGTGGAAAATACAGATTTGTTTTGCGAGCAGCAGGATGAATGGGATCCAGTTTCTTATGAAGTTGTCTTCTGCAATTCAATTTTGTGTCTAATGAGAGATGAATGCATGGGAATAGACAGAACACCTCTCCTCCACAGGGATTCCTCCACGTCTTTCTACAACCTTCCCCTCAGCACTTACAGACTCCACTTACTTAATCTGTAACTGAACTTCACATTTTTACAAAATTTTTAATGAATTTAGCATCTTTTGAGTCCTCTCGCTTGCACTCCGATCAGCTGGTTTCAAAACATAATATTGGAGAATATACACAGGCTGTGAGATTACCTAATGTCAGCTTTTTCCCCCTTCTTTTTAAATCAGGCTAAAGCAAAGCAAGTAAGAGCAAGCATTTTCTGTGTCACCGTTCCTCAAGAATTTCACAACAATTAAATTCCTCCTAAGAGGTATAAGAGGTCAGTGAAGGATGTTCAATGAAGGTCTGCTGGCCACTGACCCCAGTGCAACAGATAGAAGAAGTTTGTTTTTCTCTGCCTGCATGAGACATGTGCTGGGCCTCCAGCCTCTACTCAAAGCTCTGCCTCCCTTTCTGCTCCTTTTTGCCTGCAGCAGCACTCCTGGAAAGGTCACCAGAGGTAAGCCTTTTGACATCCTGCAATTTTTGGATTGTGAAATACAGCAAAACCACAACCAAAACCATGTTGATCTTCTCAGGGCAATGGCAGTTGCAGGCATAGCTTACACTGAGAAATATTGTCTTGCCTTAAAAATAAGAAAGGCTCAATCTGATGAGAAAAGACCTTCGCTTCCTTTCACATCTGCTCTGGGCAAATTAGATGAGCACATAACATGTGTCTGTCTTCACCGCCTGTGACAATGTCTGGAACAACCCTTCATCACAATGCGCCGAACACAGTCCGGTCTTAAGGTGAAGTCAAACATGATTTGGGACTTAAATGAAACTGTTTAGAGTGAAGAAAGAACCCAGATCGCCCAGTCACTAATTCAAGGGGTCTGTCCTCACCTGCCTGCAGTCAGTCTTACCCAGACTCCCCCTCTGAAAAGCTAAACCATTTTTGGAAGGATGCTCTTACAGTTTCTTCCGTGATCACCACTTGATACTTTAATCAGCAAGGAGTAGGATCCTGCAGGCTTTTGCCAGCAGCTTGAACTCCAACACAGAATTGCTCTGCATAAATCATGCACTACATATACGTAAAGAACGTTACGATGTGCTGCTTTATGTTGGCAATAAATCTTATTTTCTAATTTAAACAAGAAAAAGGCTATGGTAAGAAAAAAGAAGCAATCAAAAGATTACTATGTTTTTAGTCCTAACAGAAGTTCTTCCTTAAACTTTCTGGAAGTAGTGTGCAACTTAGAAATCAACAGAAGATTTATATATTGATTTCTGTTACTGAAGAAAGAACTAACCCTTGATAGGTCTTTGAAACTAAGCTTAGACAGGTCTATGAAACAGTGAATTCTTTCTGCAGCACTAATGCTGAAGAATTACTAATATGTAGCTTAAATATCTCGGTTTTCAATCAGGCATGGTAAGTAGCCAAGCAAGCAGTGCATGTTTTCCCTCAAACTGTGCAAGAAAGAGGCTCAGATTTAGAAAGCTGCTTATGGTTTTGGGTTTTTTTTTGTGTTGTTTTTTTTTTTTCAGTCCTACCAGGAGCAATCAATGGATCTTTACAAAACCTTTGAAAAGTAAGGCTTTTTTATTCTGTGGAAGGGGAGAAATCTTTGTCAAATAGTTTAGCAGAAGTCAAGAGAAATAATACTAAATAATTTTATTGCTACATGGAGCTTTCAGCATTCATAGCTTATAAAATTGGCTGCTTCACAGGCCATTTGTCTTATTTCAACGGAAAAAGTTGGAAAAGGACTCAGTTAGAATTTATCTCAGGTTTCAAAACATACTGCTGTTTTTCACTGCTCAATTCACATTCCAGATTCAGCATCTCCTTGTTTTCTACAGATGTTGTTCTGAGATATACTGAGAATATCGTCTCAATGACAGGTATCACAGAAATACAAGTTGTTAATATTATCTATACTGATATAGAAAGGAAGAAATAAATCTAAGAAATATTTGAATGAAACATTCATTAAACATATCACATTTTGAATGAGCACCTACTGCTCGGGCACTGTATAAACTGGTTTCATTATCAGTTGCGTAAATTCTATAACATATTGTTATCTCGATGACTAACAGAAGTTCAAACTTCTGATTTATGGAAAACTCATTTCTTACTTGAAATAATTAGGACTAATTTTAGAATCAAGTCTTCTAAGGGAAAATTCAGATCACAACAGAAGCATTACTTACACTATGAAAAAAATATAATTTTCCATATTAAAAACTATAGGTTGCAAGAAATGTCATAGAGTGCATTGCCTCTAAATTTCACACTTCTGTGAGCAACATCCTAGGTCTGCAGCTAAATGGCAACTATTTTAATTTATTGCTCTAGTGTTCCTTACCCATGAAAGAACAGAACAACCTTTTGCAAACAATGGAAGTTATTTCAACAGAGTACCGTCTTCAGTACAGAAACTGTTAACTGTTTCATTACATTCTGTTCCGTTGATAGGGAGCTGTGTAACCTACAGCTGCAGTATCTGAATGAAATCTACCACTCAGCTAACGGGCTGATCCCATATCTGTGTCAGATAAAAATCATAGTGCTTATTACTTGTTACCATGGATACCATGAAGATATTGCTGTCCACTAAAGATTGCTAGAGGAAGACAACATAATTCTCAGGAACGAGTCCTGTTTTGCCTTCATAAGTTGCTTTTAACCAGCCTGGTTCCACTGATGGATACACTGCAAAAAAAACAGCCAGACAACAATAAATTAACACTGTTACAAGATCCTATATATGGTTCATATATTTATTTAGAAGCATTTACTCAAGAGCAATTGAAAAATCAGGGCAAAAACCTGAGAGCTGAAAATGGAATTACGCTCTGTTATCTTGTGGATACAGTTCTTTTGTATTTTTTTTATGTAAAAGGAGAACATAAAATATCTTACCATTGGAAAATACTGCCCCTTGTGGGAAAGACAGCTCATGACTATGCTCAGCCTTACAGGAATACATGGCTTTTGCTTGCCTGAAAGGAAAAAAAATACAGGCTAGCAATAAATGAGATAACAAGGAAAAACATATAAAGAAATGAAACTAAAACCTGGAAAGAGTAGGAATAATCAGCTGCACAAATACAGGATGGTAATAACTAGTTACACAGTAGTTCAGAGGAGTAGATTACAGCAGACAATAACTCCAAGCTTACTGGAGTTAACAAGCATGTTATTGCAGAAAAGACACCAACATCCTTCTTAGAGGTTTAAAGAGGTATATAATTTATAACTTTTAAAAGGATTCTTTCATTCTAGTTGAAGTTGTCATTCAAATGAGTACTGAATTGAGCATATTGCTTGAAGCAAGTGATGGACTGCCTGGAGACAATTCAAAAGTGATCATTAAAGGTCTAAAAACATGACTTGTAAGAAAATATAGTTGATCAGTCTACAGAAGAAAATAATACATAGAAGGTAAATATGACACAAAAAAAAGGAGAAATCTGTTCTCTAGGCTGACTGCAAGAAGAACTTAAATCTCTGGATGTGTTTAAGAAAAGAATGGACATGGCACTTAGTGCCATGGTCTAGTTGACAGGGTGATGTCAGGGCAACGGTTGGACTTGATGATCCCTGAGGTCTCTTCCAACCTGGTTGATTCTGTGATTCTGTATGATTCTGTGTGAAATAGATTTAAATTGCAGCAAGGGAGATTTAAATTAGGTGTCTGGGGTGGGTTTCAGCTTCAGCCACCTAAATTTAGACGTCTATAAATAACCTACGTGCCTATCTCCACAGACCTTCCAGGCCTGGCTTCTGCTACGGTAGACGCCTACTTGCAACGAATGTCTCACCAACTTCCACTGCCTGTAGCGAAACCTTCAGTGAAATACTTCCTTAAATAATACCTGACATGAAGACACCTACAGGTAGACAGCTAAGTGTATGTTTCTTCATCTGTAGCTGAAAAACCTATTCTATTGGTGAGGATAATGAAGCACTGGAACTGCCAAGAACTGGAGAATCCTTGAATTGAAGAATTCCCATTACTAAAAATTCATTTAAAAAAAACAAATTAATAAAAGCCACTACCCAGATAGCTGTACAAGAACTAGTTAATTCTATCCCAGAGAAGGAGGACAGATTAGGTCACCTCTTGATATGGCTTCTAGCACTATGATTCTGCAAAATACAAAACGAAGGACTGAACATGAAGATGGAAATTAGGAGTTCTCTCTAGATTCCTGTGCTTTACCTAATATCTTCCCATTAGTTTATATACTCAAAGCAATTTTTATATGATCCATCAGTTTTTCTGAGTTTTCTTTAAACTTATTGGAAACCCACATTATACCAAACGAAGATGAATTTGTTGATTGTTTAATCTTTGTATGATGTGATGGGGCATTACTGATTCAGCTTTCCTTTCAGCCAGAATTTATCTCAATGAACCAGTACGTGACTTGTGATGAAGTTTAAAATTTCTAGCATACTTTTTGAGAGGGTGTATATGCAAGTGACATGTAATCTATTTTGTCTTTCCTCCCAAAATAGTGAGATAACAGAGTCGTAAATTAGATTAATAATAGCGCCACATCATAAGCATTAGCATAAGAAGTCTATTTTATTTTGTGTACTGCCAATGGGGCCCATGGCACTTCACCTTTGGAGTTCCACACCCCCCTGGTGAGGTTAAGCAGAGACAGACTTCCTAAAGGGAGCAGAGTGCATCTCTCTACCCTGGCCTCATGCCCTGGTGCCAGTCAGTACTAGCACACCATCATTCATCTGAAGCTCTAAAAGGGTGTAAGTGTATGGACATATTCCCAAGTTTGTATGTGTGAGCTTTCCAAAAATTCTTTCTCCCTCTGACGAAAAAGCTCTGAAGGTGATTTATGACTAGACCAAGTGGTGTGTTTTGCCTTCATCTTAAGTGAACAACTGACTCATCAAGGGTTAGACTCTCAGGCTGAAATTTCCAGAGGAGGTCAAGAATTTTGAGTCGTGTCCTCAATATCCAAGGGCACCTTATTTTCAGGATGCTGAAAGCATTTCTAACTGTACTGTCATTCTGGATACATCCTCACTGTTAACTAGAAAAACATGAGCACTGGACCCTTGTTTATCTACTTTGCTTAAATGCTAGCTTGCTTTCTGGCTGATGTATACTGCTCTGTTCATCATTTTTCCAAGACAACCCCTTGGTGCCCACTGTTATGAAGAACTTGCCATCTACAGTCGACAACACAGGTGTGAAGTTTCATTACTCTACATAATACATACAAATTTATACATAACAATCTACATAATATATACTAAAATCTACAGAGGGAGATTAGATGACTTTACCGAAGGTCACACATAAACTAGAATTGAATTCTTTAATCTCAAGATAATTTTTCCTCAAAGTCAATATAACAAAGAGCACTACAGATGTTCTAATTATACTGACCCAGATCGGTAACAGTCTGATAAAACAGCTATTTCCTCTGAGGCATAACCATGGATTTTACACACATAAAACAGCAGAGTAACTGTTAATAATGATTATAATTTCAATGAGTACAAGAAAATTGGTAATGAATTTACTAAAGTACAGTGATGATTTCGAACCTGATTTTACTTAGTGTCATGACTATCAAGTCAGTTTCTCATGTTAAGAATGGGACATCTGAGTAATACTGTGACAAAAGACATAATAAAACAGAACAGCAATATTTAAATGTGAGGCAGAATTATTTAAGTTATTCTTGAAATATGACATGTTGGCTTTTAGTGCCCTTAGAAAAAGTTAAGAAAAATAAACGCATTTTTCTCCTGTATTCTGTTACATCTACTAAACTATTCTGTTTTCAGCTTCTAGTTTTACCTGATCCAAGTATGTTTACCTTAAAAGTAAAAAGAAGGTAAGAAAACATGGACTCTGACTTGCTCAGTTCTGGAAAGAGAAAGCTTCCCAGCATTTGACATTAAGACAGATACACAAACACAAGGTACAAAGAAGACAGTTTCTCAAAAGTTCATGAATTACAGGATTCTGCCCACCACCTGGCTCCTGACACAGAGTAATTACATCCCAATGTTATCTACAAACTGCATGTGATGGTATAATGAGAGACAGATTCTATGAGTATTCACTCATAATTCTGGAGCAATTTTCAAGCCCCTGGTTATTACCTCCACACTTGATTTGATTACTTCAGTCCTCGTATTAGTTATTACTCACTGCAACCCTATCCAGCTAGATGCATTAGCAATGAAAAGGGCTTGCAGGTTCTTGGGCATGTTTTTTGTGTGCGATTATGAAAATGGACTTTCTTACTTACGGTGTTAATGCTCACCTCTCTACAAACAAGGCTGTTTGTTAAAAAGCACGTGATAACATCACCATCATCTATTATGGTTCTCTTAAGATGATGCTAATAATCTGAGAAGAGTGTGATTCATGTTGTTTAGTGGAGGGAAAAAAAAACAATTTCAGAAAATGGTACCCACATTTTCTAGAAGTTCCTTCTTTCCATGACTTTACTAGATAGGCTCCAGATGAGAAAAAAATGCATTTTCCCTTTCCCTACTTTTTATTACGTCTGTTTTGAGCCCATAAGGATAAACTTATACTAGCAGTCAAAGGGTCAGTACTCATTAGATCATAAACTATTTTGCTTGACTACACACAGTCAACAACACCTGAGGCCTTTTTAATAATAATAATAATTTTAGAAGTTATAGATAAGCTTTAAATCTCTGCTCCTGCTCTAATCAGTCTTCAGTCTAGCAAGACAAAGACAGAAGCCAGAAAAAGAATGAATGAGAGAAAACACATTAATCTCTCTCAGATGACTCGTCAGTTAATATTATCCTACAGAAAGAAGAGAGGTTTACAGACTCATGGAGATCGTAGACTTACAGCCAAGCTTGACTGAGTAGAAAACACTGGGCTGGGCTGGGCAAGGCATACCAGGTGTTTAAGGAAATGCAAAATACAGCATGAAAATAAAAACAGAAGAATGACTGGGAAAGGATATTTAATCATACAGTTGTGAGGGGAGCATAGGTATACAGGGCTTCATACTGTCAGCCTACTCCTATTAAAGTCCCAGCCCAGCACCTAGACATCCTGCTGTCAAACCAAAGCAGTTTGCCGTCAACAACTCCTCCTTCCCATTTTTCTAGGTATTCTTTTCTAATGAAAATCCTTCTTCTTTCTGTGTACCTCTAAATCAAAGTCAAGAAAACACAGAGTCAGGGATTACACGTTGGTGCATTTTTGTACAGAAGCTGCAATAAAGAGACCTCAGGCCTTACTAAGAATGCTGGATAACTGCAATGTTTCTGAAAGCAGTAAGAAAACTCCTCCACCTCTTTCCAGTGCATACTAGATTAGCAATAGGGATTGGTCTCAGGGTACACAGTAGCTTAATACCATAGTTTGGGAGATGGGTAATTAATAAACTTGAAGTCAGGAGGGAAGGAATGGGAAAACTGAAAAGTTAAAGTAATTCTGGAATTGGAAAAAGAGAGCACCAGTTGGACAGGGCATAACATTTTGGTCTTCCCTGTCCAATCCTAAAACATGTACTGTGGCCTCTCATTGTCTTTCTGACTAAAAGAAATCTGTTCAAACTGGTAGCACTATGGGGGCATGTACTCATGCACACAAGCAATGACAACAGCCAGGTCAAATAATGTCCCAGCATTAACAAAAAAACAGGTGACACACACACTCACATTAGAGATATCGTGCTACACAAAGTCAGAAAGCAGGGTTGTGAAGACTAGTTGGAAGAAGCAATTAAGTAAGCCCAGGCCACTGTGGTGGTAAAGCATCGAGTATAAAATTATCTGCTGGAATACAGATGACAATGTGAGACTGCAAAGCCATATAGGTACTTTTGATCTGTCTACTGTACAAAAGACTACAACAGGCAACTGATGCTTCAAGTAGGAATGAAGCTACTTAGATACCATAATACATAGGTAAGCAGTAGCTTAAAATTTTGAAACTAGTTATTTTTAGAAGGGTAAATTACCCCTGCACAGAGTTCAACACTCTCTTGACTTGACTATTTCTGCTATCAAACCAGACAGCTTAAAAATAGTTTCTCTTTCTTACACTCTGTCTTGCATATATTCATTAGATAGTAGAGTTATGAACTCAGGCAGCCTTTCTACTGGGTGGATCAAGATGTAAGTACCATGATTTCTAGGTACTTCAGAGCAAAAAAAAAAAAAAGACTATCCTAAAGTTTTAAATCAGCCTTCATGTTAATAACATGCATGAGAGGTAAATAAAAGCTGTCTCCGAACTGCAAAATCTTACTCAGACTTGAGCAGCACTATAAGAACAGCTGAGCTACTTCTTATTTCTTCCCCATTTTGCCTGCTGACCTCTCGCTTTCCATTCTCCTTGTTACTGTTGCTCTTCTGCTTTCTTAGGAAGGCTGGAGTAGCTATTAAGCCTTTCAGCGTTCTTGGCTTTGTTATCTGCTCTCCATATCCATTATCAAACTGATACATTTTTCCTTTGTCAGATTTTCGCTTCTTACATGCTTTTTATATACAGATACATGTGGCATAGGCTCTTGGGGAACAACAGGGGAGAGTTTACAAGAAGGGAGCAATACAAAATAAGAGAAGGAACAGTGGTGGAGGGAAAATGATGCAGGACTGGTGAAGCAGTCACCACTCTCATCTTAGGGCACTGGTTTAAGAACATTCCAGTCTCTTCATTTATACTTTTCTTCCTTAAATTAATGCCCTGCTGTTTTCATTTCCCTTCCCCCCCACCCACCACTCTCTTTTTTGGTCACCCTACAGTTCATGTACTACACAAACCAAGAAGAGACTTGATTCATGTAAGCTGCTTCTCTTGAATAAAATCAGTGGGCCTTTGCAGGTCAGCTTTCTCTTTCTCGACACTGCTAGATCTGTCAAGGAGGACAGCGATGTTCCACTGCTGCACACCTCAGCACATGTTGGCATCTTCATTTACAGCTGTGCTACTTTAGATTACTACTTCTGGATTCACGGATTAACATTTTGGTTTTGTTTTTGTTTTTTTTCCTATTGCTTGACAGTCCCAGCAAGCTCGACAGTTCCTGGCATCAGTGAGTAAAGTGATGGATAAAAAGATATGTTCTGTCTCAAAGAACTTGAAATGCAGGGACAGTGAAAAGAGAGACAGACTTTTCCCCACATCCATTTGTTAGCCTATTAAATGTAGGTCGGTTAGTGATGTATGGAAGATGCTGCTTCCTAGATGAACAGTTACCAGAACATTCTAACAATATAAGAATGAATCAAATCCACTAACCAAATGCATGCAATTGTAAAGAAAGTGTAAATAATTCCTGCTGCACACTACCAAGAAGAAAGGGGAACAGTTTCTCCAGACAGATACTGAGGCATGGAAGGTGTGATGGGAAAGACAGGAATCCTGACCAAGGTAATCCTGAACTTTCTAAAGCAGCTGTTATTCAGGACTTGCCTACATGAGCAAATTACCATAAACTAGCATGTTTGCTACTCTGCTGAAAGCGAGTATATACAAACAGCTGTATGGATTAGGTACAGCACCCTCATCCCAATTTAAATCCTGTTAATTTACTCTTGTAGCTGTGTTCTTAAGCAGATCACTAACCTAAGCATCTCTCACTCCAATTCCTGCAGGTGACAGAATAGCCAGATAGGCTGGTATTCTCTATTAGATTTAGTTTTCCTCTGGAGCAAAGATGAGTTTAATAAACCACAAAAATTTTGCATGCCACATGATGCTGTCCAAAAGACACAGCACAAAGCTCCAACACTTCTGTTTCAATCTTTAAAGCCAGCAAAACAGAAAAGATTTTACAAATTGATAAATACTATGAAGAACTTACCGTCCTGAAGAAACTTGTTTAAGTGAACCAGCACTTTCAAACAACTGGGCTCTTGCAGCCACTCTGAAAATAAAGCACCACCTTGCTTTATGCTTTGCACATTAATAAAACACACAGACTAACTTTACTTTTAATCATCTAAACCCATGGACATAATCTTAAAAATCGTTTTAATTATTCACTTAGAGAAACAGAGGAAATTCAGAGCTGAATTTAAGTCCCTATTCAGCAGAATTCTTAAGGGCATAACCTAATTGGGTCCTGACTTTCACATGCTCTAGTGCCTTGCTGAGTTACCAAGGGAAATCTCAACATCCTATATTTAAAATTCTGTTCATGGATGGCCAATAGATATATTGGAAATGCTTTTACTGACAGTCTGTCACTATCATGCTGGAACTCTGAGCTGTGCAGGTTTCTCCGTTTAAGAGACAAGTCTGTGAAATGACTACAGTGATCCCTTCCAGTTTAAAAAGTGGAGAGCCTGAATGGAGTCCTGCAGTATTTGGAGAACTTCTTGGTGCTCTGCAGATCTGGAAATCACTTTTCATGGGGACAGACAAATTCTGGGTCAAAGTCAGGATTACAGCAAAGATCTTCTGACTCTTAAGTTTGTGCTAAAAGCATTGAGAAACATCGCTAACCCAAATCTCAACAAGCTAAATTATAACCTCTATTGCTTTCCTCCTTTCCACATAACCCCCCCCCTCCCCCAAAAAAACCCTCAACTGTTAGAAAAAACCAAAGATATCAACTATTTAACATGCAGCAATCAAAGAAATGTCAGAGGAGAAGGTTTTTGTTTGTTTGTTTGTTTGTTTTTTCCTTTCTCCAAGTTTGGACTTCCACAAGTAAGACCTGACAATCTTGACATAACAGCATGGGCAGTAAGTAGCATTTATGCTCCTTGAAACATTAAATGCCAGTAGAACCAGAGATAACACTACTAATCACTTTCCAAAGATATTTTTCTTCATTATAGACCTTATCTGTAGTCTAATGAAGTCTGTGGGAGTCTTTCAACTGACTTCAACAGACTTTGTGCCATGTCTCCTCTGTTTACAATTTTAATGAAGCTACATTAATAATGTACAAATACAGAAATATTCAAATCAAGTATTCATGTCTGCTTTTTCAACTAATTATGCAGCTCTCTGAGATCACTTTACAGCAGACAATACTGTAACGACACAAATCTGCAAAGGGCATTGATGACTTACACAGATCCTGGTCTTTGATAGCCATTACTTGATGCAGTATCTAATCTTAATCTCCTGCACATTTTGGGAGGCAAATCAGGGTTTAGTGGAGCCTTTGGTGTATCTTTGGTATCTGTTGAAGATAAACTCTGTATAGATCCACTGCAGCTTTTGTTACCTAAAGAGAACAACAAAATTATAGGGAATATTGAAGCCAATTTGAAGTTGTTTCACAACATGCGTAACATGCAAAGCAAATTTTTTGTTATTGTTATGTTCTGTTTTTTTTTAAAGAGGCAAAATAAGTAAAGAAAATAATAAGGCAGAGAAGAAACAACCTTTCAGGCAGAAAGCCAGGAGAAAAGGACAAACAGCAAGAACGAAGAAATGACATTAGAATTGTGAAGGCTAATAAGTCACATTACACTTAAATGGCTAGATAGTACACTCACTAAAGTGACAATAAAAACAACATTTTTAAAGTAGTACACTGCATAGGATTGTAGAGAAAAATCATGTTGGAAGGGATTTCAGGAAGTCATCTAGTCCAAATTCCTGCACAAAGCAGCATCCACTGTTAAATCATACCACGTTAAGTTGTAAGAATCAGTATTTCAGTATCCACAGAAACTTCATGCAGTTTAAAAAAAATACTTTGGAATGAATGATTATGAGTTTCCTAAAACAACTGCTACTGTAATGTGATAAAACAAATCTATAGCTGTACAGACTGTATTGCACACAAAAAAAAGTCCTTTTAATGAATACAAGGCATGGCCACATGCATCCCTTAAGCTGATCTATCTGTGGGCTGTTGCCTTGTTTGCATATATATTCTGCAAGACAATAACTGCATCTGTTTCTGTGTTTCTTTATGTCCAAGAACAACAGATGCTTAATAATGCTTTAAAAGCTGTCATAATATAAAGTGATCCCAAAATATAAAACCAATACCTATATTATTAATATTGTTATTCTATAGTATTAGTCTATATTACAAATTATTGTTAATTATTATTCTACATTATTAATACTGTTACTATAACACTAATTCATATCTGGAAGTCTTAGGAAAAAGCTTGTACACTCCGTGGGGGGCAGAGGGGAGAGTACTTTCTTAAGGTCTAGGGAAGTGATCATCCCTCTGTACTCGGCACTGGTGAGGCTGCACCTTGAATACTGTGTCCAGTTCTGGGCCCCGCACTTCAAGAAAGATGTTGAGGTGTTGGAGCGAGTCCAGAGGAGGGCGACCAAGCTGGTGAAGGGTCTGGAGGGTCTGAGCTATGAGGAACGGCTGAGGGAGCTGGGGCTGTTTAGCCTGGAGAAGAGGAGGCTCAGAGATGACCTTATTGCAGTCTGCAACTACCTGAAGGCAGGTTGTAGCAGAGTGGGAGTCGGCCTCTTCTTCCAGGCAACTAGCGATAGGACAAGAGAGGACATAGCCTCAAGCTTCGCCAGGGGAGGTTCAGGTTAGACATTAGGAAGCATTTCTTCTCAGAAAGGGTCATTAGACATTGGAACGGGCTGCCCAGGGAGGTGGTGGAATCACCATCTCTGGATGTGTTTAAGAAAAGACTGGACATGGCACTTAGTGCCATGGTCTAGTTGACAGGGTGGTGTCAGGGCAATGGTTGGACTCGATCCCAGAGGTCTCTTCCAACCTGATTGATTCTGTGTGATTCTGTGACTTTCCACATAACCACATATTTACCCTACCTGTACTTGTATTACTTATACTATTGACAGCTCAGTGGCAAACTCAGCACTCGCAGTCAGTCCACTGGAGCTCATTGTTTCAGTGCCAGCTGTTAATCTTCATAAGCCAAAGCGCTGCAAATATACTTATTTCAAGAAGGCGTTTCTTCTAAAGTAATTTCCACATAGCTGTCAGTATAGTGTGATATCACCTCACATACTCACAGAGGTACAAGCAAGCATTCACAGGTATTCCCGCTAACAGCATTTAGCAGAACTGTCTAAATTAAGAAGCTAAATTTTTAAGCTTCTGTCTTGTAAGGAGTCTTGTCTACAGGCTTATTTGGAACATAGGCTCAACTTAGGTGCTCTGAGGGTGTTCTTTGAAGCAGCATCCTTCTTTGACTGAACAGCAAGACTGATGTGCTAACTTGTGCACTGAAATTGGATTCCTAAAGTTGAGTTTGCAAACTTGTGGTTGTTCTTGCACATCATGTCCATATACAGGACCATCCAGCCATAATCTTGTGTTCAAGCTAATCTACTTGCAGTACTGGATAACAAACCATGCAAGTAAAGCAGAATGAAGCAGCCATTACATCAGAAGGGTTTCAGGCATACATTTCATGCCAGGGATTACCTTTTTATCCTATCTGTCCAGTCGTATCTCAATTAAAGGCATTGACTGTAAAATCCATAGCTAAAAAAAAAACAAATCAAAAAACCCGCACCTTTCCTTCAATCTCCTATTTCAGTCAATTGAAGAGATGTAGTTGCAGGCACATCGACAAGGAGTGACAAACTATTAATTACTAGATAGTTAAGCCTAGTGCTTTTTATGTTTAAATGCTAGCTTTGATCGGTATCAATCATGCTGCAATGAATCATTCCTTTGACACAGTGATAAACCATAGCTACCAACTCTTCTTATAAACCAACAATCTCCTTACAAGTTTAGGTCTAGGTGAGGAGCAGAAGGATAGAATACTCTAAATTCTGAGAAACACTGATAGCTTTTGAGCTATGTGAACTGTACAAGTAACGAACAATGGAAATATGTCAGAAGCAGTTTGAAAACTGAAAGAACATGCCACAAAAATTAAAAAATAAACTTAAAAGATTAATGGATATTGTCAGCTTTCAGATGCAGCTCTTATTTTCTGATGCCTCACAGTAAACACTGATGTCCTAAAAGACCTTGGAAATTACCTTCAGCTGATGGAATTGATCTGAGGGAAGATGCTGAAGACCTTTTCAGCCCAGACAGACTGTAAGAACTCTTTTTGGTCAGGTCTGTTGGTGGAGAGGCATTCTCTGGTCCAGTGACAGAAGCTACACTTTGGCAGTCTGACTCCACATCTGTTTTGGTTGCATCCTCCTTTGACGAGGATTCTGGACTTGTAGTCCAGAGGCCTGAACTCTTCTGGCCATTAGAAGAAGGGGGAGAGGCAATCCATGGAATCCCTCCCGATTTCTCCCTAGGCTGCGAGGGTGTGCATTTGGTAGTGCTGTTCTGCTCGGAGGAGTGAGAAGACAGAGATTCAATGCTGCCCATGGGAGTGCTGTCTGGGCTACTGCTGTACGAGTCACCTAGGGAGGAGTGAGGGGAGGGCAGAGAGAGGAAAAAAAAAAAGATTACATTTTCTGATCATGTGCATTTCTCTCATGCCACCTTTAGCCCCTTGTACCTTACCTGTCATCAAACTCAGTTATCTGTGGTTTCAGAGGCAGTGATTCTTAAGACAAAATATCTATTTAGTTAACTCTAAGTTTCACCCATATTCCTGGCTTTAACCTGGAAAAGCTGCATTTTGTGGATATTTCTTTAGAGCTGATGAATGTAAAGGGCTACAGGCCAAACTATTTCACATCAAAGTTTGCATTTTCAAAGAACTGCCTGCAATATAAATATCCTTAGGAAATTCAACAGTTACAATGCTGCAGTATCTATGTGGTGAGCATCTTGCTGGATTTCCATGATAAGGCAAATGTGATACTTGTCACATTTATGTTCTTAAATGCATGACTCTACTGCCTGCAGGCGCAAGAATTAAATTTTACTTTGGTTACCAAGCTGCTGAGGATCTCTGCATTCTAAGGCTAATCCATAAGCCTGTCTATAGATATCCTGTTTTCTGAATTGTCATACCTGTCATAAAATATCTATCCTGCAGAAGGACAACAACTCATTCCTTACAACTTGAACATTTGATGAATTTCTTTAATTAGACTGATATTACAGAAATCTACCTACGTACACAACAATCTTTGTACCAATCTTATTTCCAATATCTTTTGGAACAAAAAGTGGGAATATCCTAAGGAAATTATCTGATGATATAAAGGTAGGAACACTCATCAGAACTGAGGAAGGACTGGCATCTACGACAGTGAGGGCTGAATTATCCTGAAGACTGGATTCAGTCTAGTGAGTCATACATTGGTTTCTAGTAGGATTTGTTCCCAAAAGCTGAGATATAATTAACATATTTCACAAGAAGCAGAGAATATATATTCTTCAACCACACGGTAGTTATAAAATAACATAACACAGCTGCTTTTGCCTCCATGTGTTTCAATATCCTTGGCAACAAGTGACCATAACCACACACAATACAACAGATAAGGTCACAAATACCAGTGCCTTGTACAGTGGATCTGACAACAGTAGTGCTACTGGTACAATAATCCAAAATATTCTGCCCATTTCTGGCCAGAATTCTGGTATTCCAGATTAGATTGTCCCCCGTCTTGCCCCTCTACAGGCCATTAGTTCCTTGAAAATTGCAAGATTGGCTGAAGCCTAAATTTGTCAGATACATTTTCTATCATTCCCTACCATTTGAAACCTATACCTCATTTTGTCATGCAATACAGAATTCCTTAATTTCCTGCAATATCATTAAGCGTCCATGCTTCATTTAAATGATGACTTAAAACCATCTGGCACTTCAGAATTTGCTATTGCCAGAAGCCAAGGCTCTCTCTTGCCTGTCTCTGGCCACACCTAGAGATATTTGGCAAGGAGAACACCCCTGCTTCTGCCTCGGCCTTCCAGACACAAGCGAGATCTTAACTAGAACTTGTGTAGAAAGTGCTGAGCTTGAGCTAACAAGCAAAGCACAAGTGGAGAGCCCCTGGGTCAGACCTAGTTTCAGTCCAGCCGCCAGCACGAGACGTGTCTGAATGAAGAAGGGTGAGCTTGCACACGCTCTGCAAAATACTTGCACAGAAATACCCCTTTTTTATGCTGGCATCCATTCATTGCAGTCACACAGTGAAAAACAGTTGAAACTCTCTCAGTTTCTTGTCTGGTGAATGTAACTGACAGTTCCTCTGTAACTTCTTACTAGGGATCGCTCGGCATTCGCACTGGCAATCGATGTGTAGGCAGCTATTGCTCTCATTTAGTATTTAAACTCTCACTGCCAGGAATCACGTAATATAAACCTATGGAAAATGCAGCACCGGTGCAAAAGCATACTGCAGGTACATTTCCTAACATGACAGACTTAAGAATTACTACAGATCCTCAAAGAACAGATGTACCTTAACTGTGGATTAATTTAGTGTACCAGTTTCATGTAAATCTCCTTGAGTAACCAAGGGACAAAGAACTTCTTCTGAACATCCGCTGTAGTAGTGGAACTGTTAACAACTTAATCTATGCTACAGTTTCAATACTTCTCAACGGTACAGCCAGTAAGTAAAAAAGTGATGGCCCACTAGATGAAAATGAATGAAGTGAAACTTTTTAATAGTCACATTTACATGAAAATGAATAAGCATTCTAAGCAGCAATTAATTACACACATAACTGCCTGCTGTTAAACAGTAAGCCATATGACAAGTATACTGTTTCTTCCCAGAATATTAGAGTTTGTTTCTATTCCAGAAAAACTAAGGAAATTTCAGAGGTTTTGGCAAACCTAGGCAGTGGCTGACTTTGAACCAATGCCCACAGTCTCATGCATGTGAAAAAAGCCAAGTAATGGTTTTGATCTCCTGACCTTGACTAAATTACATTTATTACAGGAGGAGAGGAAAGATTCTATTTACAGTTTCCCAACTTTAACAATCATCTTACAAGCAAATGAGGTGAACTTAATATAATGAACTCCTCAGAGTTTCAAAGCAGATTACATTTAGATTAGAATATAAAGTCTACTATAAAAGATTTTTGAACACTGTATGCAATACAAGACTTGCCTAAAACCAAACATCCTTCCTCATCTAAGAGAAGCAAGGAATGCAGTCATTCAGCAGTGCGGTTGTGACTCACAGAGGTGAAAAAGCTGACAAAACCCCATCTGTTATGCTTGTAATTAGTGGAATACAATACTTACTGGATGTTATTCAGGAAAGTTAAAAGACAAGACATAAAAAGGAAAATAATGAGTCAACAAGGACAAACTTACTGTCAGGATCTGCTAGACACGGTGTGTATCTTCCTTTGGGTTTACGTGAACCTGTGGAGAGACAAATTGCTCTTGTCCTTCTTGAACCTGATCGGGACTGAGGTTGGGGAAGAGGAATATTGGGGTCTGGTGCAGTGTGAAATATCTGCATGATTGAAAAAAAAAAAAGGGAAAATAAATGACATAAACAATAGAGGTACTGATTAATCCATTTGTTTTCCTCAACACTGTACCTGAAATTAATGCTTTAATAGTCTCACACATTACAAAAGACTAAGTTCACAAAATATAAACTTTGCTCTGATCTCATTTTACAATCCAAGAACCACAATACGGAGCTGTACTTAAAATTTATACTAACTATATAAAAATAAGTGTTTAAATAGTTTTATTTTCTAGCCCTTGTTAAGAAGTGCTTAACAGTCTAAATTGTGAAACATACAATACGTGCTTACAACTAACTCCTGCCCAAGAAGTCATACATTTTTAAAAATATTATGAAAAAATTGAATTTTTTCTCTGTGTTCCTGTGAAAGCTTTTGTAGGTCACAGAAATTTGTTATAGTCGTAACTTATTACAATCCAGTTTGTATTTCAGAAAACTATTTTATTTTGCCAAACATGTCAAGTTTGATGAGGAACATCTTTCTGTTTGGAGCATCTCCTGATTTTAATCTTTTACATAACACTGCTATCACTGGTCAATTTTGCACTGCATTACTGCAGAAAAAACTAAAATTTTTGGGGTATCTGACTACTGCGATCTGACACAGGCCAGGTTGGATGGGGCTTTGAGCAACCTAGACTAGTTGAAGGTGTCCCTGCCCATGGCAGGGGCGTTGGAACTAGGTGATCTTTAGGGTCCCTTCCAACCCAAACCATTCTATGATTTTATGACACAGGTACACATGAGGTTTTAAAGAACTTTTTGCTGATAAGCATGGCAAACTTGCCAGCAAGAACAATACAGAAAGTCCAGTAATTTGGGTGACTTTCATTTGTATCACCTGTTCTGCAATATCCAAGACACGTGCAGTAGAGGTCTTGAAAGGCCCTAAAAACCCTCTTGGATACTTCTAGTAAAAATGATAATTGCCTTGGAGGATGAGCAAAGCAAAAATATATCCAAGAGATTTGTGTGTTTTTCTTCCAGATGTCCTGTCTCACCTGTTCCTCCTAGTGTTGACTGTAAACTCTACTGAATATCTCTTATGGCATTCTGTGGAAGGAAGTGGAATTAGTTCTGTGGAATGGAGACGACGTTTTACAGACAACGATTGCCTATTCAATTAAGCTATTGAAGGAATCAGAAGTGTCCAACCTCCATGGTGCAGAGAGGGCCAAGTGTCGTAGGTTAAACACCATGCAACGCCAAAATACATCTCTGCAAGGATTTCTGGATCCCCTATCAGTAAGGCACTTCCAGAAGAGGACGAAGTGAACAACGAAAAGATACCTCCATGCCACTCACAGAAGTGGAAGAAAGTAAATATACTTCTATGGTAGAAAATACTTTAATGGACATCTTGAGATGCTCTTGAAGTACATTAATACTGTATTATGCATTAGAGAGTAGCACATCAATATAAAAATATGTCTGTATACAGAGAAATAGAGCAAGGGTGATTTTGGTTGTGCAGTCATGGTCTTTGTACTGAATGAGCTTGTAATTTTCTGGAGGGGAAATTCAGCATTGGAAACATGTAATATGTATGTTTTGGAGTTACAGGCAAGGAGGCTATCAGTATCACACCAATTTTGAGGAGTTGCCATGAAATACAACTGATGATACCAAGAAGTACTGTCAGTACATACCGACCAACCAGTGCAGGGGATCCTGGTATTGACCAGAAACTGCCCCTTAGCTGAGTAACATGAAATGGAAGAAACCCAAAGTTTTTTCACTTTTCTTTTGTTAGTCATCAGAGAAGGTGATAGATATCAACAAAAGATCCGAAAAATAAAATTTCTTTTGATGACCAAATAAAGGAAGTCTTGACTGTTCTACTGAGTTCTGAAACCAAATAGTTTAAAATAAAATTTAAGGGGGCTTTTCAGTGAAGCTGATACCCGCAATGGTAGTGACTGAAAGTAAGTGTTTAAGATTTCATGGATTTTCCTTCTTAAGCCCTGAAACAGTTCTTATTCAATGTTCCAGAAAAGAGTTTGAGATGGACCTTTGCTGTCACTGGTCTCTGGGGAAAACAAAATAAACCAGGCGGTCACAGACATGCCTTTCTTCAAAGCAAAAGAAGTACCTAGAGAAGTTTGTATGTTCCAGAGTATTCAAGAACTTCTACATCACAAAGACACGATGGGCTTAAAACCTATAACTAGAAAACCTCATCTAAGGTAACTATTTTTTTCCTTTTGCTTTTTTACTTTTGGTCTAGTACCTACACATGAAAAATGACACAGTGCACAGAAATGGGGGATTGTGCTGGGGATCCACATTGATGTTGCTCATGAAAAGAGGAACTGAAGGATGGCTGGGGTTTCATGATGTTAGGTGGGACTAGACCTCCACTGTGCAGCTGGCGTATCCCCAAAGGACTGCAACGGTCAGAAAGACTCTGACCTGATGCACTCAGAGGAGAATCCATGCATTCACCCATAGTGAACCTTCACATACTGCTAGCATGAGTGAGATGGAGGAGCTGGGAGCAAAGTTATGACCTTCTCGTTCTGTTTCTAGATACAAGAAGGACACAGCAAACTTCAGAAAGCAACTGAAGATTCAGAGCAACTCCTTCACAGAATGGGAGATTATGCCTTGGATCTGTACCTTGCACAGCCACAAAAGACTTGCTAGGAATACAGGTCCATAGCATGGGGTGGGAAGAAGGTATTCTTTCTATCAAGGACTTTCTACAAATGCTAGTTTTGTTATTCTTAAGAACATAAGGATGGTAATGAAAATGAGATTTTAGTTCTACTTTATCACAAAGCAGTCAGATAATGTCTTTCTACCTTTTCATAATGCTCTATCAGAATTTCAACGACGATATTCTGAAACTTAATGTTCATCATAGCAGCCACTGTTTCTTCTTGGGCTCTCATCAGAGTTGGTCCAAAGATAACACCAAGGTTGGATACAGTCATTAGATTTTGCTGACTGTGTAATGATACCCTTTAAATGAACACAAACAATATGCAATTAAATAGTTGTGCTAAACTATAATTCCAACAGGCAAAAACATGTTAAGACTATTTCTTTAGCAAGATCCCAAGTTCATGCCTCCCCTTTAAAAACATTTTTTACACTTTCACTTTTACTAGAATCAAAACGCAGTGTAGAGCAATGACTGTATTTCCATTAAGGCTCCCATCCTGTAATAGCTTAATGGATAATGAGCAAGTCTTCCTAGAGTGAGTATTTTAAGTTCCTGACATGATTGACTGCGAAAATCAACTATCTTTGAAGGTGTCCACAGAGAGATCCAGAGCATCTAAAGTTTAGAAGTTTTAGGGTAGGTACCTATCTCTCTCCAATGATTATACAGGAACTTAAAATACTTGACATTGGATTGACTCAAAACACTATGATACAATGGAGGTCAACCATATACGTTAGCTTTCATGGAAAGGAAAGAAACTTAGTGACTGAAAATACTTACGTTGCAAGAGGATCTCTTTGTTAATGTGTTGAAAACACAGAATCAATGGAATCAGTAAAATCATTGTTTCTGTGGTATAGATAACACTAGATGATCATAATGACATCTTCTGGCTTTAAAATATATTAACCTTTTGCTTTTGTATATTCTGTTATCGCTTACTGTACCTTTTCTGTCATTTTTCTTCTTAATGTAGAATTTAGAAACTTAGTTTTTCCAATAATTGATTAGATAGT
This sequence comes from Nyctibius grandis, assembly GCF_013368605.1. Taxonomy (NCBI): domain Eukaryota; kingdom Metazoa; phylum Chordata; class Aves; order Nyctibiiformes; family Nyctibiidae; genus Nyctibius; species Nyctibius grandis. The sequence goes on from NC_090659.1 coordinate 112,514,904, forward strand.
AAAATGGAAACTATCAATCAGTAATCCTCAATGTTCCTTTTCTCTCCTTACGAATAAGATTTGTCAAATAAAAAACCGTATCATCATTAATCCTTTGAAATAACTGCCAGTTATTCACCAGTCACAGCTGCCCTATAGTCTCATGTCTGAGAAATAACATGCCAAGTAAAGATTTGAAAATTGTAATGCTTAATTTTCTGAATCTGCTCCCAAATAGAATCAGTTATTGAGGCACTTGTTCACATCTTCCTGTTCCTTCTCACTACTATCTGCCACCATTGTCAAGCTGAGCATTTTTAGCCATTTCCTACTTAATTAAAATAACCCTGGTGTCTTTTAAAATTAAGAAACATTAAAATCTATAAAATACTGGAAGACTAGCAGGTAGGAGCAAACTGACAGCCTTCATTGATCAGGTTTATGGAGACATCTGCTATGTTTTCCTTTGAAATAATATTCTCAGATAGCTTGATTTGTTCTTAAAATGTTATACAAATATTAACAGAATTATCTATCTGATGTCAGAATTATCTTTGTATAGAGGTGAGGCAGACTGTACAATTACTTCTATAATGAAATAATACTCTCCTCATATTTGGAACAGGAATGTTTTAGCACTCCATTTACATCAAGAAGCACAAGAAGTACGGGAAAGGGGTTTGCATGGGAGACAACATGATTATAAACTGCAAGAAAATAAATGCCTATCTTCTTACATGCTTCCTGTGTTACGCCAAAAAAACTTCCCAAAATTTTACTTTAGACAGACACACTGGCAGAGATTGTAATTTGGAAGCCATATCATGAGAATGACTACCTTGTTAAAGCACATTTTTAGCCAATTATCTTAATCTAATTTTCTCTGTAACAGATCTTATGTTTGGCTTAGGTGACTATGGGGTGTTTGGGAAGCCTGCTATTATTTTAACGAAAATGGAATTTTGACCTACTCAGCTCTAGGCTTGTTAGAAAAACCTGAAAAAAATAACTCTTTGCAATGTTACTCTGCTTTGTGCTGCACAATAACCGTTAAGGTTTCTGACACAAACATTATAGTCTTGTAGCATAAGACAGAAAGTAGTGTTGGTCCTGTGTTTGGGTTTCCTTGGTTACAGATTTGGTAACTTGGTTAATAAAAGGAATGGTGAATTTAATAAAATTGTAACCAGAAAGGACTTTCTACAAAGCATTTCAAAGGCTCAGTTTCTTGCAAAAGAGAAAAAACCCAGGCCTGTAAATGGATCATTTTGATAAACAAGTTCCCCTGACCTAATCTTAGTGTTGCTGGGCTACTGAATAGATACAGGCCAAGGTAATCATGCATTTCAGGTAGCTGTAAGGCATTCATTAAGGTGCAGCTGCTTTCTTCTCAAAATCTCTTCCTTTGATATATCACCAGTAAATTTTTTGATACTGCCAGATTGCAGACTCCTGATTATCTACCTTAGAAAAGTATGGTGTTATTAAATTGTACCAAAGAACGATTTATTCGTCAAAGTAGACAGGTAATTTGACTAGGAAGGTTTAAAAACAAAAAAAGAGTTACCTATCTGAAAATAATACCAAACTTCCTGTGTTTGCCTAGCTGCTGACTGAGTATATACTCAAACAGTATCACCTCTCTGCAGGCTGCTTTTCAGGATCTGCTGGTTTTGTTTGTTTGTTTTTAGTATGATCTACATCCCACAAAAGACCTTAAGACCTAAACCAAGGAAAAATAATATTATCCTTATTTTATAACCCATAGTTAAAGGTATAGTATTTTTACTTAGACACAAAAGCATACAGATAGGAAGTGAATAGCTAAAAGAAATATAGGGAAAAGATGCATATTCTGAAACTGGATTTTAAACAAAAGAATGAAGCAACAGGAGGTTGGTGGGGTTTTTTTATATTTTCCCATTTATAGAAAATTAGGCACTTTATCTGCCATTTTTGAAAAATCTCCACACAGTGGTAGGAAAAAGACGAGGAAGGAAGATAACTAATACACTCAAGAGACTCATTTTTGAATACAGTCTCATTAGAATTGCTAACATAAACAACAGCTGGCAAATTATATGAGAAATTAGAAGGGGTGAATTGAACGTTGGAAAGAAAAGAACTGAAAGTTTTCAGTGTAAAACCATAAGATCAAATTTATCAGAAATGAGAATTGCATCAAAGATGTGATAGGCAAGAGTTAAAGAGAACAATTAAAGAAAGGAAGACTGCAGGCATGCTTTTCTTTGGAAATGCATCTGAGGTCATATTGAGAATAAAGAGAATAAAGAGGAAAAGAGGTCAAGAAAGAAATGCTTGCCTATAACTAATTCTGCCTAGAAATAAGTCACTTCCTATGTATATATATTTCTAATTTTGGTGCTTCCAGACTAGCAGCTTTGACAAAATCATTAATCCCTCATTAAATGTTTTAACTTTTTAAAGTGTTAGAAAGCAGTAGATATATTTTTTAGCTAATCAAACAACTCTGTGAGTAAGGAAACCTATGAAACTTGCTTTCACCTGGTTCTCTGGGTTACCCCATGTCTAACAAGATGCAAGGTCTGCCTAATCAGTTTTTGCAATAGAAGTATTCACAGCAGCTCCTTATCACGTCATTTCTCCAGAGGCTAATGACAGAAAGGGCTAAAAATAATTTATTAGGGCTATATAATTTCCTATCAAATAAATTTTCAAAGTTCTCACATCTATAAGAGGAAGCATAACTGCATTAGGCTCCACTGTAGACAGCTTACTGCAGGTTGTGGCTCAAGATGTGACTGAAAAAGCAAAACAGCTGGGACGTAATGAACAGAATGAAAACAATATGGACTCCTCTCTTATGTCTTCTACATATCTCAGTCATGTGGGCCTTATCTGACCAACTGCTGTTTCAGTATTCACATACCCAAATCATTGATAAATGTACTAAAACGTATACAGCATCCTAAATTGTAAAGAATAATATATATTAAAATGTATTCAGTAAATAGCAGTGAAAACTGAACAAAGATGTAGTAAAACTTACATGAATGTTTGATGCAGAAATAGAACAAATGATAAAGTAATAATGGTATGTAATCATAGCTAGCGATATAGAGACACGTAAGAGAATAAAAACCTGTGCAATTCAGTGAAGACAAAAGGTCATCAATTCAAAGAAATGCAAAATCTTTTCCATGTGACATCTAATTAATACTCAGAGAAACAGATAAAACAAGGGAGATTCAAAAGTGGGTTTGGACATTTACATAGATACCAAAAATAGAAATAATAAAACTTGAAATTAGTCTTTTCAAATGATACTACACTTCAGAGCTGTTAGAAAAATAAGATCAAATACGAAGGACAAGTATTATCACATTGGTCTACTTTCCATTTCTGAAACAGTATGGGACCTCGAGTCACAGAATCACAGAATCAACCAGGTTGGAAGAGACCTCTGGGATCATCAGCGTTTTCTACCAACCTCAGCATAGTTTCAGATGTTTCTTAAATTTAAGTGTCAATTCCTGTAGTAAGCAGGAACGTGAACGAAAACATTGAGTGGGTTTATTTTATAAACATAGTTGGTCATCTTGGTGACTCTTTATGGTGTTATTTTTAATTTTGTTTCTACGGTGCGTACTCTTCAGCTATGTTGAGAACAGCATTTTAGAAATTAAATGTAATTTCAAGTAGCATTGTTTCAACAGAGAGAATGGATTAAGCAATGCTGACAAATTTAAAGCAGAAATAATAACATCTTACAATAATACCAATAAAAAAGACTTACTTGACCAAGTGCTTGATAAGGATGTCCAGCATCTCTCTGTTCTTCTCTGGTAACTTATGCACAAGCGCATGCACTGCCTCAACTCTGTAGTTCTGATCATCTGACTCTATTAAACAGAAAACAAATATTGTTGATAAATTAGGACACGCTAAGATGCGACTACAAATGGCACCAATGCCTGTACGCTAATACACACATGCATTACAAGGAGCCAAACACAATTAGCCTTTAAAATGATGAGGATGATTTGATTATATTTATTACAACATTCTGAAATCTGTATTTCAAGTCACTTGCCAAAAGCAGTTACCACTGATACTGGAACCAACAAAATCTGTGGCTATTTTGACCCAATGTGCCACTTCAGTGAAATCCAAGATTTTACCCCTTGATATTTAAAATATCTAAAATTCTTGAGTGTCTTTTATTCTTATCAAGGCAAGAGGAAATGGGGAAATAACTTCAAATTCTAAACTGGAGGAGTTAAAAATATAATCTTACTGTCTCTGTATCTAATTACTCTATTTGTGAAAAGGAGATAATTATCACCCCCTCCAATTTCTCAAGGCAAGCTGTGAGAGTAAAGGTCCCTGGAAGAGAGGGATGAATGCTATAGAAGAATTACCAGCCAGCATAAAACAAACATATAAATCAAGGTTCAAAATTTCATGCAGAAGGCAGTCACACAGAACCTCTAAAAAGATCAGAACAAGCCACTGAACAGCTTCATCTAGTGTGACTTCTCTGTTTTGAGGGCTTCATGTGGCACTGTGCTGTCACATACAGTGACATGGAAGAACTCGGATCCATGGCTGGATCACTGAATAATAGACCAAGGAGAAAAATAAGGATAGTAACTGAGGAGATTAAGGGTTAGAAACAATATTACTGTCATGAAAGTGTATTTATCACTTTACTTACTAACAGCAACAATGAAATCTTTGTGCAGCTTGAAAGTCATCAGTGGTTCTGAAAGACACCTGGTTGTAAAAAATATTAAAAAGAAAATTTAAAAAACCACATTACTCAAAGTGTTTTTTAAGTTTTATGCGTGTGATTATGATAGCCCTCAATATCTGCATAATGTCTATTGGTATATTGTAGGAAACCCAATTCAGTGATGACTGACTGCAAGTAGCGTACAACTCAATCATGTACATAGCCTGAAAATCTCTTTGAGTTCAATCTGGTGTCACCATGTAAGCGGATAAGGGAAATACTACTGGCACTGACTTCAGCACAGAGACTCACTGTTTTCTGCCTTCCATACTGTAGAACAGCAATAAGTACAGCTGCAGAACATGGGGCAGTGGGCTGCAGAAGCGATCTTTTACCCAAAAAAAGGCAAAAACATGATGAAATGTGGGACTGAAATTCTGATCTGTGAGATCCTAGAAGAGTCATCCTCTCAAAGGCAGGCTGTGCATTACCTTATAGACACAAACACACAGCTACAGCTAGCTCATCTTCTAATTTCACAAATACGGTACCTACAATGATTTGTGCTTCTGAAGATGTATTACAGATTTCTTCAACCAAAGCCAGTCTTTTCAAAGAAGTTTACATGAGCATTGCACTATAAATCCTAGACATATTTTCCAGAGTGAATAGGCATTTCTGATGCTGCCCTTTGTTAGGTGACCAGTTTAGGACATATTTTTTAGAAGGCATAAAACACCCACTATCTGGATTTAATGCTTTTTATTATGTCTCTTTTGAATGGTACATACTGAGACCCAAAAAAGAGTTACCTCGGAAGTAGCATAATTCTTGAAAATTCTGTCTCTTATTAGCAAAAATTTTAAGAGAAAATGATAGTGTGGGAAGGATATTGTGTTTGTGAAGACACCAACAACACAGGATAAAACCTGTGCTTTTGCAGGTATTTTTTTATTCTGCTCCAACAATGATGCCACGAATCCCCATAGTACACAGCTCAAGGGATTCAGAAAAGAAAGACTGAGCACAACATGCTTTATGGTTAACATAAAAGATTTTAAATAAAAGCATGCAATTAATTAAATTCTGCCCAATTTAGGGCTATATATATATAAAGCATAACTATCTTAATAAGGTAGAAAGTATGTGACGAATTTTAGATTTATTATTCCACACAATCACAAGGATATTAGGCAAGATAATAATATGCTCAATTACTACCATGCTAATGGATACAAGAAATGTAATATGATATTAATAAGCAAAAGATTAATGGCCCAGAAAAGTAATACTGAGATTTGTGTAGCATCATACTTACCTGAGGTAGTTTTTTAGTCCGCTTGTTATTGTTTTATTGTCCCAAAGTTCCATATCAATATCCATATCAGGAGGAGATTTAGGGGCTGGTAGAAATTTGAATTATGGTTGTGTTACAGTTTGACTAACACACTAACTAGAAAAGCAGCAAAACAGAAGCTAATAGATTAGTCATTTAGCTCATGTGATTGCTTATTAGCCAGGTTAACTACTGATCTGATCAATTTGAATCTTTTAATCTCTGCCAAAGTATTAATAAAAATAAATTTAGCACTCATATTTAGTACCTGTAAACATTAACTATATGCACTGTATCAAAGTGCAAGGTAAGCCCAAGTCAACAGAGACTTACTAATGTCCTTGGCTTAGACATCCAAACACAGGCATCAAAGAGACAAATTAGCAAGAAAAGTGAAAGATTAGAATAACTGTCTATTTAACTGAGTTATGCTGGGTTACAGAACTAAGCTTTGGAACACTTCTGAAACAGGCCAAATACATACCAAGAAATAGAACTTTAAAGCTAAAAGGGGGAGTGCATTTTATCAGTAATTTGCTCATGTATATCAATGATTGCATGCAGAAATTGAATACTAATGCACACAAGAAACTAGTCAGATGGATCACTCATTTTAAGACTGCAAACTCAACGTAGTGGCAGTAAGTGCACGTACAAAATTGTAAATATTACGACACACTCTTCTGAGCACAGCAGTTAAGGCAAAAGCGACCACAGCACACACTGCACACTGACACAGGTTCACTTCCAATACTTACAAAATACGGTATTCATCAGCTTTTGCACCTTGGAATTTACACCACCTATTCTGTACAGTCCCAGGATTGTAATACCTACATTGGGAAAACAAGTGCAATGAAAATATGGTTCTTTGAAGATATGCTGATGCATCATGTTTTCAAAACATTCAAATGTATTTATGGAAAATTGTACAATTACATTCTTAAATACTGCTTTACCCTACTGAATTCTCTTCTGGGATGTTAACAAATGCATTCCACTGAGTCCACACCATACTATACAACAGAACCCTTTTGCATAGAAATGACCCATATTAGCAAACAACAAGGAGATGGCTGGGAAAAGTGAAAAATAAGACCCAAAAGCAGTCTTAAAACACATTACACGTCAACAAGTTTATCTTAGGTAGCCTCCAGCGGAATTACTATGTATCAATATTTGCTTAGACCATGACCTCTTCCAATTAAGTTCTGATTGACATTTATAGGAGAAACAATGACTGTACCCAAAATAAAAATATATACTGTACACTGGTGCAACACTGCAGTTGAGAATTTATATGTTATGCATGATACTGTCTCTCACAGTATCCTCCTAGGCAAAATCTCCAGCATACAGCTGGATAAACACATAATGCAATGGGTGAACAATTGGCTGACGGGTAGGGCTCAAAGAGTTATAGTAAATGGGGCTACATCGGGCTGGCAACCAGTCACTAGTTAGGTTCCTCAGGGATCCATCTTGAGGCCAGTGCTCTTCAATATCTTCATTAATGATTTGGACACAGGACTTGAAGGACTACTTTCCAAATTCGTCGATGACACTAAATTGGGAGGAGCTGTTGACACTCCTGAGGGCAAAGAGGCCCTGCAGAGAGACCTAGATAAACTAGAAAGGTGGGCGATCACCAACTGCATGAAGTTTAACAAGGGAAAGTGCCAGATTTTGCACCTGGGACATGGCAACGAGAGGCTAGAGATAGCAGCCCTGCAGAAAGGGATCTGGGGGTTCTGGTCAACAGCAAGTTGAACATGAGCCAACAGTGTGCCCTGACAGCCAAGAGGGCCAACCGTGTCCTGAGGTGCATCAAGCATAGTACTGAAGCTGGTTGAGGGAGGTGATTGTCCCGCTCTACTCTACACTGCTGCGGCCTCACCTTCAGTACTGTGTGCAGTTTTGGGCGGCACAGTATAAAAAGGATATGAAGATACTAGAGAGTGTCCAGAAGAGCGCCACAAAGATGGTGAAGGGTTTAGAGGGGAAGCCGTACGAGGAGCGGCTGAAGTCACTGGGTCTGCTCAGCTTGGAGAAGAGAAGACTGAGGGGAGACCTCATTGCGATCTACAGCTTCCTAACAAGGGAAGGCTTCACCAACGGGAAGTCTTGCTCAACCAACTTGATAGCCTTTTATGAGGATGTTACCCAGTGGATAGATGATGGTAAAGCTGTGAATGTGGTCTATCTCGATTTCAGTAAAGCGTTTGACACGGTCTCCCACAGCATCCTCGCAGCTAAACTGAGGAAGTGTGGTCTGGATGATCGGGTAGTGAGGTGGATTGTGAACTGGCTGAAGGAAAGAAGCCAGAGAGTAGTGGTCAGTGGGACAGAGTCCAGTTGGAGGTCTGTCTCTAGCGGAGTCCCGCAAGGATCGGTTCTGGGACCAGTTCTATTCAATATATTCATTAATGACTTGGATGAGGGATTAGAGTGCACTGTCAGCAAGTTCGCTGATGACACAAAACTGGGAGAAGTGGCTGATGTGCCGGAAGGCTGTGCAGCCATTCAGAGAGACCTGGACAGGCTGGAGAGTTGGGCGGGGAGAAATTTAATGAAATATAACAAGGGCAAGTGTAGAGTCCTGCATCTGGGCAAGAACAACCCCATGTACCAGTACAAGTTGGGGGCAGACCTGTTGGAGACCAGCGTAGGGGAAAGGGACCTTGGGGTCCTAGTGGACAACAGGATGACCATGAGCCAGCAGTGTGCCCTTGTGGCCAAGAAGGCCAATGGCATCCTGGGCTGTATTAGAAGGGGTGTGGTCAGCAGGTCGAGAGAGGTTCTCCTCCCCCTCTACTCTGCCCTGGTGAGGCCGCATCTGGAGTATTGTGTCCAGTTCTGGGCCCCTCAGTTCAAGAAGGACAGGGAACTGCTAGAGAGAGTCCAGCGCAGAGCCACGAAGATGATTAAGGGAGTAGAACATCTCCCTTATGAGGAGAGGCTGAGGGAGCTGGGTCTCTTTAGCTTGGAGAAGAGGAGACTGAGGGGTGACCTCATTAATGTTTATAAATATGTAAAGGGCAAGTGTCAAGAGGATGGAGCCAGGCTCTTCTCAGTGACATCCCTTGACAGGACAACGGGCAATGGGTGCAAGCTGGAACACAGGAGGTTCCACTTAAATTTGAGGAAAAACTTCTTTACGGTGAGGGTGACCGAACACTGGAACAGGCTGCCCAGAGAGGTTGTGGAGTCTCCTTCTCTGGAGACATTCAAAACCCGCCTGGATGCGTTCCTGTGTGATATGGTCTAGGCAATCCTGCCCCGGCAGGGGGATTGGACTAGATGATCTTTCGAGGTCCCTTCCAATCCTGAACATTCTGTGATTCTGTGAAGGGGAAGTGGAGGAGTAGGCATTGACCTATTCACCCTGGCGACCAGTCACAGAACTCGAGGGAGTGGCAGGAAGAGATGCCAGGGGAGGTTTAGGTTGGATATTAGGAAAAGGTTCTTCATCCAGAGGGTGGTGGAGCACTGGAACCGGCTCCCCAGGGAAGCAGTCATGGCGCCAAGCCCGACAGCATTCAAGAAGCATTTGGACAATGCCCTCAGACACACGGTGTGAATTCTGGGGTTGTCCTATGCTGGGACAGGAGTTGGACTCGATGATCCTTGTGGGTCCCTTCCAACTCAGGACATTTGATGATTCTATGATCCCCACGTAAAACAGAGACAGTGAAGTCCCGATTTACCCATAAAGTTTCAACTGTTGTGTTTTTTTTTAATAGCACATATACTAATAACAAATAATGTTTAAAGTGTGACATTCACACCACAGTATTTCAGGATTCCAGTGATGATAATTTTATTGTTTTTAACTGCCTTTTAAAATCAGCAGGGTTTAAAAGTCTTCCCTTCTCCCCACTTCTGGTCTTACCATTTAAAAATTGTCCACTCTTCCTTTGAAAACAACATTCCAAAGTCTGATCTCACTCAGATAACCTGGGTGTTTTGTTTTGAAACCCATTTTTCTTTTACCTCAGAAAAAAAATGCAAGCTCTGAGTCAGCAGTGATTCAAAAGCTACATAACATTGTTACCTGAGAAACTGAATTCATGTTGAGCTCAATGTTGCACAGAGAGACCACACAGCTTTTGGATTAGAAGAGAGCTGCATACTGACAGCTCAAGGCATGGACAGGAAAAGGTTATCTCTTTTTATAGAAGATGATACAGCCATATCTCTTCATTTGAAAGGGGATAATTAAAAACTTGCTGAGAGTGGCAAGATATCTCCTCATCAACAGAGTGATTATTATTTTCTTTTTGTACATTCCAACTACCAAAAATGAGTTTCTAAACATTTTTAAAAAAATGGATAAACCATGTGCAGAATAAGTGAATAAAATGATAGGAGTTACGCTCTGCAAAAAAGATGTTCCAGCACAGAGTATTCATGCCACTTTTTGGTCTTTAGGTTTCACGCCAGAAACCAAAGTTGGGAGCTGAGGCTCCCTACAGTTTTACCATGAGAAAGCACAATTTGGTGCACACAGATTAAAGACTAAAGATGTGTGCAACTGTGTATTAAACTGTCTAAACAACATGAAATTACAGAAAATGTTGAAAAAACCCACTTAAATGATATGTTAAGAACTGTTGTTGGAACTTGTGGCAACAGTTTTAAGTGTAAAGCACACAGATAAAATGTGAAAAGTACAAACCAAATGATGGAGAAACTCCAAAGCACAGCTGTAAAACATGTAGAATTAATCAAAGTAGTATTTGAGAAAAAACACTCCTAATAATCTAATACATAATTTATGATTTAATACACACCTCTTGTTTCTACAGCGTGAATACATTTCCTCACAAAGTTGAAACCCGCTTCATTTAAAAACACTATAAAAAGAAGAAAAAAGGTAATTCTTTTCTAACTTATCAATACACAAAATCTCCGTGTTTAGCTACATTCACGTGTTAGTCAAGAAGGACTGATACACATCTATCCACGAGATTATGATACTCATTCTGTAATAGTATTCTTGTAGATATACCCTTAGCACTCAAAATCCAACTTTCGAATCATTAGTGTATTATTAGAAGCAGAATATTCTACTGTCTTTCTCAGAAATCAGTAGCCCCTCTACACACACAGCTGAAAGCTTGTTGCTTTAAAGGAGATTACTATACTCCCTTCTGCTGAGGAAAATGCTTTTAAAAGTTCAGGATCTACATTATGAATAGAATATATTCACTGGTTTTAATACAACAACATTCTTTGTTCCTTGCACATGCACATTACTGTTCATCAAATGGTAACACAGGAAAACAATCTTTGTTATTGACCTTAATTAGTGAGCTTATTTCAAGTGAATGCATTTCTCATTTATTTTTGTATCTTCAATGCTCACTACTCTAACTAGCTAAATAAAGATCTTAAAGTAGCATATTTGTCACCATTAAAATAAACACCATCATATAAAAACCATAGAATCATAGAATGGTTTGGGTTGGAAGAGACCTTAAAGATCATCTAGTTTCAACTCCCCTGCCACAGGCAGGGACACCTTCCACTAGACTAGGTTGCTCAAAGCCTTGTCCAATCTGGCCTTAAACACTGCCAGGGAGGGGGCATCCACAGCTTCTTTGGGTGAACAGATGTAGTGGCTTAAATTTTAGATTTCCAGAGTCTCAAATATACCTCCTATGAAGACGTATGTCCATATCTGATACATCTCTCTCTCTGAGATACATCCACGCATATATTTTAATTATTTCTACATATTTGTGTTAATATAATATTATGTTAATAACATATATGTGTTAATATAAAGTTAACACAATTATACACATAAATCTCATAGTATCTCTAAATATACTCACTTTATTACTCAGTGTATGTGTACTAGGTGCATACACAACTAAAATCAAAAAGATGTGATGGGCTGAGGCCAGTTGTATGAGGTTCAAAAAGGCCAAGTGCTGGGTCCTGCACTTGGGCCACAACAACCCCATGCACTGCTACAGTCTGGGGGAAGAGTGGCTGGAAAGCTGCCTGGCGGAAAAGGACCTGGGGGTGTTGGTCGATGGCCGGCTGAATATGAGCCAGCAGTGTGCCCAGGTGGACAAGAAGGCCAACAGCAACCTGACTTGTATTAGAAATACTGTGGCCAGCAGGACTAGGGCAGTGATCGTCCCCCTGTGCTCAGCACTGGTGAGGCCACACCTCAAATCCTGTGTTCTGTTTTGGTCCCTTCACTACAAGAAAGACGTTCAGGTGCTGGAGCGAGTCCAAAGAAGGGCAACGAAGCTGCTGAAGGGTCTAGAGCACTAGTCGTATGAGGAGCGGCTGAGGGAACTGGAGTTGTTTAGCCTGGAGAAAAGGAGGCTCAGGGGAGACCTTATCGCTGTCTACAACTACCTGAAAGGAGGTTGTAGTGAGGCAGGTATTGGTTTCTTCTCCCAGGTAACAAGCGATAGAACGAGAGGAAACAGCCTCAAGTTGTGCCAGGGGAGGTTTAGATTGGATATCAGGAAAAATTTCTTCACGGAATGGGTTATCAAGCATTGCAACAGGCTGCCCAGATAAGTAGTGGATGAGTCACCATCCCTGGAGGTATTTAAAAGACGAGCAGATGTGGTGCTTAGGGACATGGTTTAGTGGTGGACTTGGCAGTGCTGGGTTAATGGTTGGACTCGATGAGCTTAAGGGTCTTTTCCAACCTAAACGATTCTATGATTCTATATAGGGTTATTATTTCAACATAATGGCATATATTTACATTTAGGTATACAGACTACTGATAGAAACTTTTTACAGATTTGTTAAATATATTGTAGTTTTGGAGTCAATCAATTTTTCTTCCAATCTATGTTTGATAGTAATACAAAAGTTGAAGGCTTTCTCACAGGTTACATAGCTTAGGATGTGTTTTTGTGTAACCCAATAATGTAATCCAACAAAGTTATTTCATAGCAACAGAAATAAAACGTAAAATAATTAATTTCTCTCTCACACACATATCTAGAAACCAGGACATTACAGAATCTAGCAGTATTTGGTAACTCTACATCAATGAAGAACTTACTTTCTTCCTTCTTGCTAATAATGGCTGGCAGTGTGTAGATCTGTAAAAAAACAGCAACAGGTCAATGTTTGTGCTTTAAATTCTTTTTGCCAGGTTTGTTGGTAGTTCTTAAGCTAGCTGCAACATGTGCATTAGCTTGCTGCTAGGGGAAAGCCAACCTTGCCTTCCACCTTCTCCTGACTTTCACCCCCGCAGCACTCACCCAGGTTAACAGTCCTGTGCTAGGATCCACTGTTTTGGTTGTGTTTGCAGTTTTACACAACTGATCATCTTCACCTCTGGGGAGAAGGCAGAGGCCAGTGGGATGTGTCCCAGAAACCTATTCAGTCTGTCTTTGAGATTCTAGACTGACTAGGGATTTAATAGCATTAAATTTACAGGCACCTAAAATGTGTTAGAAGTCAGATTTGCAGACTCCAAATGGGTTAAATTTCAATACAAGTACTGATCTAATTTCTGTACAGTTTCAGTCAAGCAAGAAGCTTGTGAAAACACTCATCTATCTCATAAAACCATTTTTTCCCCTCTGGACAGAGGTCTGGTACTACCTTTATTCAGTGACTATTTTAAGAGCAGATTAATAGCAGGAAGAAATCTCAGACAAGCCTATCTCTTAGTAGTTTTCAACACATTTTTATGCTCTCTGCAGTGCCTTTCTAGATGGTGCTAATTGTTTACTCCATGATACTGCCCAAAAGATGGTTTGTCTTTACCAGTGCAGAAAGTAACACTTCACAAATGTTATCTGAACCATGAATCCTATTAGACAATATGCTATCATATTACTTAAGCATTAAATATCCTAACATTAAATAATAATATATAAATAATGACTTAAAATCACTAATAGTTCTGCTTTTCTCCTTTGTACCTATCTTCACAGTGTATTTGCAATAGTTTCTCACAAAGAACAGAACTGTATGTGCCTGTACTGTAACAGAGTATCTGAAATGCATACTAGCTTCTTTCTTTAATATGTGTGCCATGTAAAAAGAAAAGAAAATGTAAAAAAAATCCTTACTGGTTCCTTTCCATCCATAGCTTCGAGCCAAAGTTTTCGGTTGGATTCTGAAAAGGCTTGCAGTGTGATGATTCCAGGTCTGTCAAAAACATACACACACACCGAAGTTACTGATTTCTTTTTCTCAAACAGTATCCAAAGTCAGAATCTAAATGCATATTGACATGAAGTGAACATATAAAAGACAGAGAGAAGTTAAGGAAAGTTGATGGCTTCTGATATAAACCAGTTACTTTGAGCTAGATTTGAAAATAGGTCTGTTGTTTTAAAAGTTCGGTACTGCAACATGTAATTTTAGATGCCTAGTCCTAAGTGCTACAACCCTCTAATAGGTATTAGGCACCTCCATATTGCAAGATGAGTTATAAAACTGCAAATAGGATCCCATACAACCCATTTTTCAGTGGGAAGATGTTTAGGGTGGAAAACTTAAGGGCAGCTCAATTTGACTAAATATGTGTGTGCCTGAGCTGGTTATCTACATTGTTTTCATAGCAAATGAAAAGAAGCAGCTACTTTTAATCTAAAAGTCATCATATCCCAAAATAGATATCCAAAGTTGGTCAAAAGAAATGTGCCCTAAAATGGTTGCCTAAAAAGACCTCTTTTAGATAGTATCTCAAGTATGGAGATGTAAAGCCAACTGAGCCGAGTACAGTCATGGTGCAGGAATTTTTTATTTAAGAGGATTCAAAAAGCAGTTCCTTCTGCTGGCTGTGCTCTAACCGCTATGATAGAAGTTAAAAAAGTGACATATTCTCTGTCGATGAAGCTTTGCCATTGCATAGAAAAAGAATCACTGAGAAGGGATGAGAGAACCAATTACGATCCTTGTTCCTGGAATAATGATATGAACAGAAGTGTAAATACAAAGAATTAGTCTCTATTTGTCATCATTGGCAAACGAGTTCTTTAAGAAATGCTTTGAAATTAATTCACTGATTTGCTAACACAGAATGCTCCAGAGACAGTCCATTTTAAAAAGTCCTGCTCCCACGCCAGTGTAGTGTATCTCTGCTCAAACATTCCAGCAGACTGTCCCAAACTGTTACTTTCCTATGGCAGGTTCACAAATGAAGGACACTATAGCTTTTACTAGGTATTCATCTTGCGTCATAAAAATAAATAACCAAAAAACTACCATCCTTTCCCACCTCCTCCAAAAGATTGACATTGTCACCTTGTATTTAAGAAGCATGCAGGAAAGCAACCTGACAATATAAAATACAAAATGTGTGTTCACACATATACACTAAACCATTCAAGGAAGAGCAAGCCCTACCCTTCTACATAAAAATGCCAAGCTGAGTATTTTGTTTGCTATCTACTATCACAAGTGTAAAAAGATACAGTTAATCCAGATTAAGATGTATAATTGTTTTTCTATTTTCTTGAAGTCTAAGTTTATTTCCGTTTTAATATTCCATCTTGCTACCTACTCACAGATTCTTACCTAGGAATTTTTCTATCAAAAGTATTTTAGAAATAGAAACTGGTTTTTTTTTTTTCTTATTTCTACTGCGACTACTGTTTAACATTTCAGTTGGAAACTTGCATTTATACTTATAGTCCCTTGGTCAGCATGTACAGAAAGAACAGAAATTTCTGTGTGTCATTTTACTTCAAGCTTACAGATACCTGGTTTTAGCTCTGGGTTTCTGGTTTAATCTATTGGGCAAATTTGCAGTCATTGTACAGTATGTTTTGACACTCAAATATCTAACACTATAATACCCGAATATTAGTTTCCTAAAAAAAAAAAAAAAAGCCCAAACCAACTCCAATATTCTGAACTAACTTCCTCTCTAGTTACTGAAGTAGTTGGTAATTTCTCAGAAATTAAAATTACATTCAAGATGAAACACTCTTTTTGATGTTACCTTTTTATATAGCTCCAGTACAAATAAGATGGTGTAAGCTCTAGAACAGTTTTTACAAGAAGTCTAATCTGAATGTAGGTGTGAAAAACACCTAAGCAAATTTTAAATTAATTATGTCAATTAGAAGGGCTCAAAGTGTGTGTTCTCCATTAGTTGTTCACAAGGGTTTCTTTCAGTTAACATGGTTCTTTCATGAAATGAGATGTGCACATCAATCTGCATGGTTTTCTAATGTTTTAATAAAATTATACTTCATACAACGTTTCATACAACATTGCATATAATAATGCAAGGAGAGAATTAGCTCTGTGGGATAAGGTGTTTGGAGACAGAAATTATCCATAAAATCTTGCAATAAGATTTTGCAGACTAGTGTAGCTGCACATTTTTAAAAAGAGCTCTTTCACGATGAAAAGTCATACCTTCACGTTGCTAAGGAAACTTATCCTTTACTAATGTCAATTACTTTTAAAGTTTTCTGTATTTTGCAGGTGATGTCCAACATCATACTCCAAGTAAACTATATTAAGTCTTGAATTTAAAATTAGCTCAAATGTAATCATTATCAGTCTTTTTGAATCCTCAGTATTCCAGTACTGTGTTTATATTTATATGAACTGGCTTACAGTCTTAGTCATTACTGACATTAGTAATGGCCACTACATCTTCTCTTTCTTAGGGGAAACCCAAGTTTTACCAACATGACATTCAGAAGAGGTTAATGTTGCCCTTGTATATGAACTCACACAAAATATTTATAGATATTTTGTTGTCTGTTTATCTCCTCTGCTACTTCCCTGCTGAATACCAATGAACTGGAAAAAATGAACTTTCTATCAGCCTGTGAAAGTTATATCCTTACAATAACGACCAAGTAACTTTGTGTTCTACTCCCCTTTCAATCTTCTCTCCAAGTTTCCAGAATGCCTTTAACTTATAGGCCATGCACATTTCTAATCAATGAAAATGTCTAAAAAGAATAAATAATACGTAAAAAGTGCCTATGACTATCTCTTTGATGAGAACTTGAAGAACTGTAGATGGAACTAATTGTTCTGTGCAGTTTTGTTGAACTGCGGACGTTCTAGTAGAGTAAGGGCGAGAAAAGGGACAACACTCACTTGTGAACACGTTACAAAGGTACTGCCACAGATGTGTCTAATAAATGCAATTCTACACAGAAAGAAACAACTACCAATTTAAAACTCAACCTCTCATAGAATAACAGAATCAGAGAATGTTAGGGATTGGAAGGGACCTCGAAAGATCATCTAGTCCAATCCCCCTGCCGGAGCAGGATTACCTAGACCATATCACACAGGAACGCGTCCAGGCGGGTTTTGAATGTCTCCAGAGAAGGAGACTCCACAACCTCTCTGGGCAGCCTGTTCCAGTGTTCAGTTACCCTCACTGTAAAGAAGCTTTTCCTCATATTTATGTGGAACCTCCTGTGTTCCAGCTTGCACCCATTGCCCCTTGCCCTGTCAAGGGATGTCACTGAGAAGAGCCTGGCTCCATCCTCATGACACTTGCCCCTTACATATTTATAAACATTAATGAGGTCACCCCTCAAGTCTCCTCTTCTCCAAGCTAAAGAGACCCAGCTCCCTCAGCCTCTCCTCATAAGGGAGATGTTCCATGACCTTAATCATCTTCGTGGCTCTGCGCTGGACTCTCTCTAGCAGTTCCCTGTCCTTCTTGAACTGAGGGGCCCAGAACTGGACACAATATTCCAGATGCGGCCTCACCAGGGCAGAGTAGAGGGGGAGGAGAACCTCTCTCGACCTGCTAACCACACCCCTTCTAATACACCCCAGGATGCCATTGGCCTTCTTGGCCACAAGGGCACATTGCTGGCTCATGGTCATCCTGCTGTCCACTAGGACCCCCAGGTCACTTTCCCTTATGCTGCTCTCTAACAGGTCTGTCCCCAACTTGTACTCATACATGGGGTTGTTCTTGCCCAGATGCAGGATTCTACACTTGCCCTTGTTATATTTCATTAAATTTCTCCCCGCCCAACTCTCCAGCCTGTCCAGGTCTCTCTGAATGGCAGCACAGCCTTCTGGTGTGTCAGCCACTCCTCCCAGTTTTGTGTCATCAGCGAACTTGCTGACAGTGCACTCTATTCCCTCATCCAAGTCATTAATGAATATATTGAATAGTACTGGTCCCAGTACCGACCCTTGAGGGACTCCGCTAGATACAGGCCTCCAACTGGACTCTGTCCCATTGACCACCTCTCTCTGGCTTCTTTCCTTCAGCCAGTTCACAATCCACCTCACTACCCGATCATCCAGACCACACTTCCTCAGTTTAGCTGCGAGGATGCTGTGGGAGACCGTGTCAAACGCTTTACTGAAATCGAGATAGACCACATCCACTGCTTTACCATCATCTATCCACCTGGTTATGTCTTCATAAAAGGCTATCAAGTTGGTTAAGCATGACTTCCCCTTGGTGAAGCCATGTTGAGTGCCCCTAATGATCCCCCTATCCTTGATGTGCCTAGAGACAGCACCAAGAACAAGTTGCTCCATCACCTTTCCGGGGTGATGGCTGACCGGTCTATAGTTACCCGGGTCCTCCTTCTTGCCCTTTTTGAAGACTGGAGTGACATTTGCTTTCCTCCAGTCCTCAGGCACCTCTCCCGTTGCCCACGACTTAGCAAAGATGATGGAGAGGGGCCTAGCAATGACTTCCGCCAGCTCCCTCAGCACCCGCCGGTCCATTCCATCAGGGCCCATGGATTTATGGACGTCCAGATTGCTTAATTGGTCCCTGACCCAGCCCTCATCAACCAAGACAGATTCCTCCTCTATCCTGACTTCTTCTGAGGCCTCAGGGGTCCGGAGCTCCTCAGGACAGCCTCCAGCAGTATAGACAGAGGCAAAGAAGGCATTCAGTAACTCAGCCTTCTTTTTATCCTCTGTCTCTAGGGCACCCACCTCATTCATCAGTGGGCCTACATTGCCTCTAGTGTTGGCTTTACCTGCAATGTATTTGAAGAAGCCCTTTCTGTTGTCCTTGACCTCTCTTGCAAGGTTTAATTCCAAGGAGGCCTTAGCTTTCCTAGTTGCCTCCCTACATCCTCTGACAACAGACTTATATTCCTCCCAAGTGGCCAGCCCCTCCTTCCATGATCTGTACACTCTCTTCTTCCACTTGAGTTTGCCCAGCAGTTCCCTGTTTAACCATGCAGGTCTCCTGGTACCCTTCCTTGACTTCCTACCTGCTGGGATGCTCTGATCTTGAGCTCGGAAGAAGCAGTCCTTGAATGCCAACCAACTATCTTGGGCCCCCTTACCTTCTAGTACCCTGTCCCATGGGATTTCCCATAGCAATTGCTTGAAAAGGCCAAAGTTGGCTCTCCTCAAGTCCAGGGTTGTGATTCTGCTAGCTATTCTGGTCCTGCCACATGAGATCCTGAACTCTACCATCTCATGGTCACTACAACCAAGGCTGCCCTCAACCTTCACCGCTTCACCCAGACCCTCCTTGTTAGGGAGAATAAGATCCAGCAGCGCTCCTCTCCTAGTTGGCTCATCCACCATTTGCATCAGAAAGTCATCATCAATGCACTGGAGGAACCTCCTGGACTGAGGATGGCTGGCTGAGTGGGCCTTCCAGCAAATATCAGGGTAGTTGAAATCCCCCACAACAACCAGGCCCTGTAATTGCGAGACTGCTCTCAGTTGCCTGTAGAAGGCCTCATCAACCTCCTCATCCTGATCTGGTGGCCTGTAATAGCACCCACAACAGTATCACCCCTGACAGCCTGCCCCTTAATTCGTACCCACAAACTCTCAACTTTCTCCTGCTCCGTCCCTGGACAGAACTCAATACATTCTAGCTGCTCACTCACATAAAGAGCAACTCCACCACCTCTCCTTACTGGCCTGTCTTTCCTGAACAGGACATAGCCATCCATGACCACATTCCAGTCATGCGAATTCAAGCTTACGAGCTTTCAAGAGACCAATCAGTCTCAACATTTGTTCACATCAAATTTCTATTTCTTAAACCTGAACTCACTCAGAAGTCTATTTTAGAAAAATATTGTATTGTATTTGCAAGTACCAAAGTAGCCTCAAAATTATCATGTAAATACAGCAGTTCTGAATGGAGTTTAAAATGACAGCTACAGTCATAAAATATTTCTTAAGAGAATAACTACAAAAGTCAGTCTATTAATCATATTTGAAGGGAAAAATCAATTTAATATTTGTCTTTATTCCCAATCTTGAAAAAAGTACTTTACAAAGTACTGTGTACATATACTTCAAATACAGAAAAGCTGTTTTCATCTATCTCATGTAATTATAATATCCAGGAAGAAGTGAAAAAAAATTGTAGAAGTAATTTTCGAAAAAGAAAAATGATGTGCTATTATACATTTCTGAAAGAAATAGAGATTGGTACACAATGTGCTTATTAGCAAGTATTTATAAAAATATTTATGATCTATTCCTAAAAGAGAGTAGTCAGTTGTGCTACAGGTTCTGCAAGAATCCATCTTGTATCTGCATGCAAACATAATGTAGTTAAGACAACACATACGCAATGTAGTGAATTTTGTTAGAAAAACAGGTCTGAACAAATAAGTGCTACGTCTTGAAAGCCTGCTTTGGATACAAGCATATTGCGAAATACGTGTACCTATTACAGGAGTAATTATTATATAATGGGTGCAAGTGCTTCTATTTTTAATTACTTTCAATTTATTAACACAATGAAAAAATTCAAACCTCTCAAACACTTCAATATCGAAACAGAAACGTTTGTCAATTGAATCTGTCTTTCTCCTGATGCAAGATTTTAGCTTGAGTATTTCTGGTGAGCTTGTGACAAGGCCATTCTATAAAACAAAACAAAACAAAATTAGCACAGGCAGCATGCTGATATACCTTGGCTTCACATCTTGAATTTACCTGTATGAACAGTCCAAAGAACATGCCTTAAGATAGGGATTAAAATTATTTAGGAACATATTCAACAATTTCTCTCTATATAAATAAGACTGCAGTTAATAGCTTTGTCACATATTTGTTATTTAATCATTATCTTTCAGAAAACTCCCTAAATTCAAAACTGTACAAACAACTGCATATATAACATGATTATATGTTACATGTTAGAAGGAATACCATATAATTCTGTCAACCCTCAAATGTAAATAAAAATATTTCTAAAGAATAAAGCTGACTAACTCCTAGTTCTGGCCACCATCATTGTGAGGCCACTCTATAATGCTGGAAAGGCTGACACAAGCAGGGGAGCTTCTGAGGAATGGAAGAAAGCAAATCTCACTCCTGTCTTCAAGAAGAGCAAGGAGAAAGACATAGAATCATAGAATCATTTACGTTGGAAAAGACCCTTAAGATCATCGAGTCCAACCGTTAACTCAGCACTGTCGAGCCCATCACTAAACCATGTCCCGAAGTACCACATCTACCTGTCTTTTAAATACCTCCAGGGATGGTGACTCATCCACTTCCCTGGCCAGCCTGTTGCAATGCTTGATAACCCTTTCAGTGAAGAAATTTTTCCTGATATCCAATCTAAACCTCCCCTGGCACCTTGATACCATTTCCTCTTGTCCTATGGGGAACTTCAGGCCAGTCTGCATCACCTTGTTTCCTAGGAAGGTGATGAAGTGAATAAACTTGGAAAGCATTTCCAAACATATTAAGGCCAGAAAGGTGACTGGAAGTAGTCAGCATGGATTTAATGAAGGGGATATCATGCAGGATCAACTTGATAGTCCTCTACAATGTGATGGATGGGTCAGTGGATGACAGAAGAACAAAGAATATTGTTTATCTTAACTTTAGCCAGGCTTTCGATGCTACATCCTACTACAGTAGGATGTGTCTTACTACATCCTCATAGACAAACTGGTGAAGCACAGGTTAGATAAGTAGATAGCGAGGTGGACTAAAAACTGGCTGAACTGCTGAGCTCACAGCAGAAGTCCAGCTGCAGCCAGTCACTAGTGGTATGCCCAAGGGGTCAATACTGGGGCCAGAGCTGTAAAGCATGAACAGGAATACACCCAGGCACCAGGACAGGCTGGGGCTGACAGGATGGAAAACAGCTTGGCAGAAAAGGACCTGCAGAGCCTGGTGGACAAGTTGACCATGAGCCAGCAATGTGCCCTTGCAGAAAGGAAGGCCAACAGCCTCCTGGGCTGCATTAAGCAAAGCACTGCCAGCAGTTCAATAGAGGTGATCCTTCCGCTCTGTTCAGCACCAGTGAGACACATCTGGAGTGCTGTGTCCAGTGCCGGATGCCCCAGCAGAAGAGAGACAGTGATGTACTGGAGCAAGTCCAGCTAAGGGCTACCAAGGTGATTAAGGACTTGGAGCATCTGCTATATGAGGAGAGGCTGAGAGAGCTGGGACTGTTCAGCCTGGAGAAGGGGGATCACATCAGTGATTTATCTATAAATACCTGACTGAAAGGAGTAAAGAAGACCACGTCAGATTCTTCACGTCAGATTCTGCTCAGTGGTGCCCAGTGAAAGGGCAAGAGGCAACGGGCACAAATTGAAATACAAGTAACTCCATTTGACGTTAAGAAAAAGCTTTTTTATGGTAGTCAAACACTGAAACAGGTTGTCCACAGAGGTTGCGGAGTCTCCATCCTTGGATGTATCTAAAACCTGACTGGACACAGGCCTCGCTGATCTGATTTGGTCAACCCTGCATTGAGCACAGAATTACAGAATCATAGAATGGTTTGGGTTGGAAGGGACCTTAAAGATCATCTAGTTCCAACCCCCCTGCCATGGGCAGGGACACCTTCCACTAGACCAGCTTGCTCAAAGCCTCATCCAACTGGGCCTTGAACACTTCCAGGGATGGGGCATCCACAACTTCTCTGGGCAACCTCTTCCAGGGAATGGATGAATGGAGATTCACTGTTCCAGTGAATGGAGCACAGAGATTAAATTAGATGACCTCCAGAGCTCCCTTCCAAACCTCATCCATTCTATGATTCTGTGCAAAGGTGATTGATTTCCTACACATTTGCAACCACCACATTAGAGAAGTTATTTAATATGTGGTTTATATACTTTTTAAAATAAATATTTTTATTTAAATATTTATCTATGCTATATAAGACATGCATTGCTTCATGTATGAAAACAGCCTTACGCTTTGTTCACCACAGGTTTTCTTTTAACAGTTCTTGAACACTTAATATAAAAGATGGAACACATAGTTCATGTATGCATTCATGCATGTGCAACTCACCACTTTTCCACCAGATTTTGTTTCAGCAATACTCATTGTAAATGTTTTTGTTCCTTTATCGTAAGTGCAGTAATGCTTTACCCATGTAAATCCAAGAGGTCCTAGATTAAAGAGAGAGATAATATTAAAAGTAATTATTTTGGCATTTTATCACTATTTTAGTTGGAGTTAGATAGAGAAATGAAACATAACAGCATCCACAGGTAGCCTACAAAATAAAAAACTCCCCTAATTTTTTAATTTCAACATGTTGTTCAGGTATAATTTTCAAATATTGCAGCTTCATGAGGCTGCCTAACAAAGTTCTGGCAACTGGATGGGTAACAGCATTTTAGTAGAGTAGACAGGCAGGAGACAGGCAAGATCCTGAGGATTTTTCTTCCTAGGAAACAGAGTTGAAGTGAAGCAGTAGGATTCAGTATTACATCCTTTCTCTGAGGGAAACCTTGAAGTC
The DNA here is from genome assembly GCF_013368605.1 of Nyctibius grandis. Lineage (NCBI taxonomy): Eukaryota > Metazoa > Chordata > Aves > Nyctibiiformes > Nyctibiidae > Nyctibius > Nyctibius grandis. Next base: position 112,538,595 of record NC_090659.1, read on the forward strand.
TGGTATTAGATCCAGAAAACTGGATGAAGTCATGAAGTCAGAGTGCATTTCCCTTTACTTTCAGAGTTCTTGTCAAAGGTAACAAATGCTTTTAGTAGTATCATAAGAACTCTGTTCTTCTACTTGTTACTTTAAGGGAGTGGGTAAAATGGCATTGGCTCAGAGATAGGTTTAATCTTATGTAGTTGAATACTGGAGGGCGATTTCATTGTGGAAAAGCAAAGGAAGGAAAGCAACAGTGGACTCTAAAACAACAGTAGTTTAGAGATGAGGGTAAAATGCTGGATGGCAGAGGTGGCACTTCAGCAAGAAACATGAGCCTTTTATGCCTTTGAAGGGGTCCTGCTGGGGAAGAGGTGGCTGTAAACGTGGCACACCACTGACAGTGCCCACAAACTGACAACTGCACACACTCACAAGACTGAAGTACAATGTACTTAAGGATTTACTAGTCTTTGATTAGGTAGCCATACATGAAATCTATAGTGATCTCCCAGTAAGAGGATGTATGCCTTATCCTGGAGAGGACACACCACACTACTTCTTAATCCTACTGCAAAGTACAGGATTTACGATGCAGAAGACGTTTTCACTCTTGGATTACTCTGAGCTTTACTCAGGCATTGCTGTGAACCTTTATTCACTAATCTAAACACAAAATCCTCTTGAGCTGAAGCTCAATGGTATTTCAAACTTCAGCTGTTAACCTAGCTTAGATACAGGTATTTATAGTGTGTTCTTTGCTGTGAGGACATGGAGTAAATCCTCCCACTATTTCCATAATTCTCCCCACATCCGAGAAGTACAGCCAAGATCTCTCAGAATTTTCTGGAAAAAAATATGTTTACTGCAGCACAGAGAACAAGATAAGCTCCCAAATTTCTCACAGATACATCTGGAGGGGTGGCGCACTGCAGAGGACAGGATAATTCAGGTTTTTACAGGTGACTGCTCCCCCTTGGGCCAGAACATTATGGCTACAACTGCACTGGTTAATGAACAGTGCTGGCAGCATTCACGGTCACTAGGTAACACATAGTCAATAGGTAACTTGGACAAAGCTTCTTGATTTTTGAGGACAGGTAATTTAGCACATAGAGTGGGATATTCTGCACAAGCTGGTCTCAGTGGCAGAGTACAGCCCCATTTATTTTACTAGCACTGACACAGCTGCTGCGTACTCAGTCGCAGAGACCAAACACAGTGGCTGTGTGTGAAGAGGTACCAAGAAGGAAAAGTGTTTCTTTCCTCTCGGACAGCATTATGCTTCAGAGCCTGGCGTTCAAACATGGTTCCTCTCTGCAGAGTCATCACGAACGTAGGTGCTAAATTAAATACATATATATACATAATGCAGTACTGTAACCACTCTGTAAAGACAGAATAGGAAAGGACTAGATGATACTTTCAACCCACATGTGATTTTCCAGTTCATTTCAATGGGAGTTACTCATGGGAAAAATACGATACTGATTTTTCAAAGTACAGTATATCTGGACCTTTTAATTCTTTTTAAAATGAAAGAGCTCTGAGTTCAAAAAAATATATTTTAAGGGTTTTGTGTTTGCTTTTCTAAAAAAATGTAAACAGTTAAATAAAAATGGAAGATGTTAAAAACAAACCTAGTAGTTTCGCTATAGATTCAATGGCTTTGCCTTCTAAATGTAGCCTTCCACAAAGGTGGCAGATATACGAGAGATTGCATCAGTCACGCAAGACGGATGTCTGCCAATCCACAAACGCAGATGTGGAATTTTACACAGCTGGTTACACCAGTTTGGAGAAAGTTCTCCCATTGCCTGCGTTTTGCAGGAAAGTGATGCCATGAACGGACGAGTTAACTGGGTACCCAGACTCAGAAGTTAGCTGTTCTGCTCCTATATTGTAATTTATTTTCACTTAGCAAACCAAAATCTATAATAATGCTAAATCAATTTTTCCTCTGATGGCATTTCATTAACTCTTTTAGCGCATATAAGAAGGATGAGCACCCTCAAAGTAGTTTTAGATGAGTGTAGACGTCACCTGTTTTTCATTAAAAAGTGCAGCCAGACACCTACATTGCAACTTCAAGTCTGTTACTCTTAACCATCCATCTGAATAAAAACAATTTATGGCCTACTGCCATTTTTTCAAGAACGTATTTAGCACCATGCATATCACTAATAATATATACAGGATTTAGTTCTACTCTCAAGAATAGCAACTATTTAACCCAGTTCTCCAAAATTTGGCATGAGCCTATGAGATGATGGTTGTAGAAAAGTAAACCTGCATGACAAGGAAATACACAACTAGTACCTTTCCCAGTGACACGGAGATTACTGACCCCATTACTCTTACTCCAGAATAAACTAATGAACAAATTTCTTTTCAGTAAGAGGATGTCAAGTTGGCCTCTTGCTATTTAATGAAGAACAGCATGTGCCTAATGCTTCACTCCTTTTCTCCCTCCCCCATTAACAGGGCTCAGTGTAATTCCCACTTAACACAAGTTTCTTTTATCATTATTACTCAATTAAAACATAGAGGGTCGTCTAAAAACTTTCAGTGCTACTGACGGTAAAAGTGGCTGAGGTTAACTATGACAAGCATTGAGGTTTCTTTCTTTTAGCTCACATATGGAATAAAGATTAATTTCATGATGTTATCTGGAAAATCAATTATCTGTAACTCCATGTAGTCTCTTGAGTTATCATCTATAAGGGGAGCAGTAAAGATATCCTCAAAACTGAGGTCGACCGGGGTCAAGTCTGACAAGGAAATTCTGTACCCAGATGCCTTCTGTTTATTTTTAGATTGAGGAATCAGGTGCAAAGTTGTATATAATAATTTTTGCATGAACGTCAAACTTGCACAAGCATGTACACACTATCTCAAAACATTGCTATACACTTTTCTAGTGTCAGGCTAATTCCACAGCAAATAGAAAAATGAATAGATAAATATATAAATCTGGGCACCCCATGCAAGGAAAACTATTTTACTGAGGGTTTTACATAATCTTGCCTAACACAGCTGGTTTGGCTTGGCTTTCTATACTGGTTAGAGTGTAAAACAGTGGCAGCTGATACTTCAGGTGACATATAGTTTTGAATTCTCTCATTTGACTTTTCACATATTTCCTGGTCTGTTCTCATTCACAACATGATGTATTGCTAGGCTCTTCCAAGCAGTCCAGACATTTACTACAGCTTTAGTTCTACTCCTTCATTTAGTTCATCACTTCATTCTCATGTCTTATGAAGTGAATAAAACATAGGATAGATTTGTAGCTATTTTGAAGCTGACATACTGTATTTAGGCAACTTTTCTTCTTCTTACACCTTTGTTTTCCATTATGTGCATGTTGATTTACTCTTAAGGTGGCTGGGTCAGCGGAGATCCCTGGTACAAGGCGGAAGTTGCTCCTGCTGGTTGAACTATGGGCCCTGTTCAGGCAGAGAAAGTACAGGAGACAGCAGGGCTTGGCAGGTAGAGCCAAAGCAGAGTGCTAGGAGCTTGCAGCTTCTGCAGAAAGGCGTAGGGCAGCCAGCCAGAGCAGAGCTTGCTCCCAGTCAGCCAATAGTGGAGTGGCCAACAGCAGGGACCTACCCACAATGACCCAAGGGGCAGGAATTGAGTTGCTTACAAGTGTTTTGATCACCATTCCATCTGACTGTAGTTACTCTGAGTGCTTTTTGAAAAGTTAAACACTTATATTTCTTTTGAACCTCTCAATCATTTGGAAAGCAACCACAGTAGAAGTCTGCAGACATTCAAACATAGAGCTGATGTGTTGTCCTGCTAACTAAACCATTTTCTTGTCCTTGCATTTGTTGTTATGCCTTTCAAATAAAATTAAAAGATATATCTGTTTTACTCACGTTTCTCCTGTACATAGAGATAGCCTTCCATTGTCCACTGACTTGGTGGTCTGTAATCCTGGTTGGCTGATTTCATTCTTTGCATGAGTCTCTCCACTTCCTGCCTAGTGCTTTCAAAGTTGTTCCGGGTCTAATATCCGGAAAAAGAAACAAACAAAACCCCACATTATCTCATGCAAGTACTAAAAAACAATTGAAGAACTAATTACTAATAACGCGAAAGAGTCCGTATAGGAGACCAATAGAAATATTTGCCAGAGACATAAAAGGAAATGGAAGAAAAAAGCAATAAAGAATAATACTCTTCATTGCTCTAGTAATGAAGAATTCAACTTAAGCACATAGTGTAAAGGAAACAGTTGAGAATTAGTAACATTCCTCTTTCTGCAGGTCTCTAACCTCAGAAAGGAGGTCATTTCATATATTTAGGTATGCTTACACAGTATTTTGCAGACAGATGCAGGCCTTCTCTCTGTGTATTCTAGGATACACAGACAGAAGCCAGGCTAAATTAGAAGCTGCTGATAGCATATGCCCAAACCTGAAGCAATAAGTCCCACTGAAACACCTGAAGTACAGTGGAGAAAATATGAGTTTGAGTTAATGCCAGGCTAATCCCTCTAGATGGCTGCAATCTCTTCACATGTGGAAGAGACAAATGTACTGTGTATCCGTATCTGCAGTGATACCACAGCTGCTGACACCCAGAATAGTCAGGTTACTGGCACTGTCATGTATATTTTTTGATAGGACTATGCAAACATCACAGTTAAGTATAATATAAATATGCTAGGTAAGAAACAGGTCACAAGTGGCAGAACCATGCCAAAAGCATGGAAAGACTCTGTCCGTCCTAAATACCGCATGTGTAACCAGGCATCTGGTCAAGCAAATAGTTAGGTACGAAGGTGGGCTATTCATATTTGCTAATATCTATATGCGTGTAAATGGACATTTTTTCCTATCGAATTCAGTGAGGCCAGGGTTTCCCTCCACACACCTAGCACAGTATAGTAGAGGAGAATTATTATGAGGTGCCAGAGGTTTGACAGGTTGCTACTAATACACCTGATGTTGAACACTTTGTTCCTACACGTAATAGAAAAGAATAAAGATTTTTGTAATGTTTCTGCAAAGTCATCTTATGGAATCTAATCCTGACTAGACAGAAAGATACTCTCAGGACTTTATGCACTGGTGAATACTTTCTCCTTTTTATGGGCTGTTCATGGAGTAGTATAATAATATACATGTTAAATCTTCTTCTTGAAGACAAACACTATTATGAGAGAGGGAGGTAAAATTCTTCCCTGAACTTTTCAGATTATATCCTTAGGATGAAGTATCAGTTCAGATCAAACTTAACAGAGGTCATTTTGAGACCTTCAAGAGAGACAAGAAGGGAAGAATGTTCTCATTTTGAGACCTTCTGTTTGTCTATTAAGTTTTTAATTACTACTTTTAAGCAGCCAGGAGTTTGAATCAAATTATAGAAAACAAACCCAAATGGACATACAAAGTATGCCACTAGCCAGCTGAAACACTGAAAGTGACAACAGGTCATGTTAGGACATGGTGAGCTGTTAAGAGCTGTCAGTCTGCCACTACTCTGCTACTCCTAAAATATTCTGACCTACAATGCCAGTTTTGGTCTGTGCTATGGGCTCATGATCCTCTCAGAACTTGCATATTAAATAATAAATCTCTGGAATGAAGCACATTTTTCACCCTTTCGCTGAAACTGTGCTGTGCAACAACACTGACACCTTGTGCCTTCACCTGAAAGAGTCTTAGTAGCAAACATAATTTGAAAGGACAAAGGGCCGAGATGCTCTACAGACAGAGAACATTTGCATTTCGATCCAAAAGGAAAAGGTTAATCATAGAATCATAGAATAGTTTGGGTTGGAAGGTACCTTTAAAGATCATCTAGTCCAACCCCCCTCTAGGAGGTTTTCCCTTATTCTCCAAGCAGTGTTTTAAATGGGATCTATACCTACATATGAACAACAGACATAAAAGGGGAACGGGCTACGGAAGTGTGCTGCACATCTTTAATTGCAGCAAAACCTGGAAGAGTGCAGTACTCGTAAGAATGCAGATATACATTAACAGTATTAAGGCAATGCTGTCTTCTAACTTGGAGCCAACATATGCCTCTGTAACAGCAAGATGCTACAGGGAAAATATCAAGCGTTTAATTTTCCAGTAACTCACAGCGAATAACAGTTGAACACAGTAAGGTGCTCTTGTACTCCCAGACCTGTTTCATATTCCCTAAGTTCAGTGGCAAAGGCACCATCCACAAAAGCTGATGTCAGATCTTCTAAACTGTTACAGCTTCTTTCACAGAATCACAGAAAGTTTGGGGTTGGAAGGGACCTCTGGAGACCATCTAGTCCAACCCCCTGCGAAAGCAGGTTTCCCTAGAGCATGTTGCACAGTGCTGCATTCCGGCAGGTTTTGAATATCTCCAGAGAAGGAGACTCTTCTTTGATTCTAGTGGAGCTACAAAAATTTCTGTGGAGTGAGTATCTTTTCTTGAAAGAATGAAATGGAAAAGAAACAGCCACCCCAAAAATACAGCATTTGGAGTAATGATAGAACGACAGAATTCCTTCACTTTTTTTTTTAATATGTTCTGTTCTTTGAAGTTACTTGTAATGAAAAATGTAGGGCTGGCTCAATATTAACAGGTTGAACTTCACTTTTTGCCTTAAAAGCAAGTGATAGTGGTTCTAATGCAAATTGGGCGCAAAGACGTTTTGTATCTACTTGTATGTCCTTGGAAGTGTAACATCTGAGTTACACAGTGGAATAAATATACACTTGTATACAGCAGTTACGATGAGTGGAAAAGTATGTTGATTAAATGCATTTTTGTCATTTCTGAAAGCTATGAAATTTTTGGGCACAGTAAATCTTGTAAGGCTCTTACTACCAAATTCAGACCAACCTACAGCAAAAGATTCATCTGCTCTGTTGAGAGTAACTCTCTACACAAATAACAGATCCTTTCTTCCAGTGGAACTTAATGCTTGTGAGAGCTGCCCACCATGGAGCAAGGCCCCACCAGTTCTCTGATGCGGACAAAATAAATCCAGAGAACAGCCAGAGCGTGGCTTCCCAAGTATGCTTTATATACAGGGGGAAGCTAGCAGACAGCAGGACAAGCTTTTTGTGGCAATCTGTGATCTTAAAGAAACACACTGCGCCATTCTATGCCACTTGGAGCATTTTCGGGACATCCACTTACTCCAGAAGACAGGCCCCACTCTCAAGAAAACATTTACACATGTTTAAATCTATCTGGACTACTGTGTTCTCTAATAAAAACTTGGCTGCTGTCCTGCTTTTCTGGTTCTCACTCCCAAATTTTTGACCTGGAAATCACAAATTGACTACCCGAATATTAATTTTTCCAAAGTTATTTGTTGATAGGAATCTTCACTACATTAGCTTACCAAAAATAACTTTTGCCTATTCATATATTAATTTGATTTCAGCTTACTAAAACATTGCAAGATTTAGAATTCCAATAAAGTGCTATAAGTCTACTTTAATATCCTGAAATTAAATTAGCAAACAAAATGGTGTCAATAAAAATCATCCTTACATTCTGCAAATTGAACTGCAGCTGCTGCTTGTATGGTGCAAACTCCTGAGCCAGTTCATATCCTTCATGGTAAAATGTAAATAATCCCTGAAGAAAGGCCAAGAGCTGAAACGGTAAAATTGAGAAGCATTATATATTTTTAACATGTGCTCTTAATGCTACATAACACAAATATAATGGAACATACACTAATTTATAAGGAATAGGTATGGCCTGCGACAGTGAAAAAATAGCTCTTAGCAACTGCTACACATTTTTTCTATTCAGGTGAATATTAGAAAGCAAAAACTGAGGACAGATGATTTTCTATTAGCTTTCAGCAGCAAAATATAGCAAACCGTCAGCAAAAAACATCCTGCGTCTGAGCTCCTGGAACACTCTAAGCTTTCATTACTCGCAATAGCAAAGCTTTGCTGAGCAAGGAATCCATGGTCAGACCTTAAGAAAGAGAGGTGTTAAACAGGCTTTTGCTTCATGAAGTTGTCATTTCCATAATAATTTAATTCACTGTCCTAGTCATTTGTCCAGCATTTCAGCTGGACAGTCTTTGATGGTGTGCATTTTCCAAGTTCATACTTTCAGAGCTCAAGGTTTCTTTCCTCAAAATATTTTTTCACTTTCTTCATAGTAATTGCTTGGGCTATGACCTATTTTCCACAAATGAGACTCTTGGAAGTATGTTTTGGACAGCTTAATACAAGACAAGAAATCCAGACTATTTCTTCCTGCTCTGAACAAAACGCAAACGCTATCTGGTATGTCTGTGACTGACTCCAACAGAACAGTTGAAGTCTGTACGTATCCTGTTGAAAATTCTTTTTAAAGTTTGCTTTAAAATAATGTTTAAGTAGTAAAAAGTGCAACTAGATTTTCTGAACGCTTATTTTAGCTGTTGAATTAATGCATTCCTACCACCTATTAGTTTTAAAAGCCTTCTAACTCACTCTGTTCTAGATTTAAAAAATGTTTTGACATTGCCATAAATCTTCTTATCTGCTACTAAAGAACAAGCACCTAATTTTTTATTATAGTCTGTTTTCTTTGTATATATAATTCAGTTTACATACAACCAAGTAAAGAAAACAACAAAAAAAGGGATATTAACTTGGCTGTACAATAACAAAAGCTGTAACAACAGGACAGATTTATCTTAGTATATTACAGCCACTGAAAAGCTAATCATCTAGGCTAAGCAGCTGGCTGTCCAGGCTGCCTCCTAACTCAGTAAAAACCCACACTTATTCAAGAGCATAATTCTTTTTCCTTTTTCAGACTTCTCTTTCAAGATGGGATGAATGATCCAAGGGAAACATTTATCTCTCTCCATCGACTATTGAAGTAGCCTAGACTCAGACAACAAAACTGCCATCGTTCATATTTAATGCACTTTTCTTTGTGTTACCAGTACCATAGATTACTGTGAGTGAAACAGCTTGAAAATGTAGCTTTTACTGTGTTTATATTTTCTTTAAATTTACACTCAGCCCTACTTGAAGAAATGTAGTTAAATTGTTCTGCCTCCCTCTTTCCTATTGCTCACTAAGAGACTGCTGTACTAAGGTAACACATACATTTCAAGGGGATAGCTCAAATAATATTTTGCAGTTTTAGAGCCCCATCCATTCCAGCATCGCAAGACGTTCCAAACCCTTTAACGTGGAAACTTCCACAGCTTGACAGACGAGAGATCAAGGACGCAGCTCTCTGGGCAGAGGAGCTAACATGAACTGTGTCCAGTTCTGGGCCCCTCAGTTCAAGAAGGACAGGGAACTGCTAGAGAGAGTCCAGCGCAGAGCCACGAAGATGATTAAGGGAGTAGAACATCTCCCTTATGAGGAGAGGCTGAGGGAGCTGGGTCTCTTTAGCTTAGAGAAGAGGAGACTGAGGGGTGACCTCATTAATGTTTATAAATATGGAAAGGGCAAGTGTCAAGAGGATGGAGCCAGGCTCTTCTCAGTGACATCCCTTGACAGGGCAAGGGGCAATGGGTGCAAGCTGGAACACAGGAGGTTCCACTTAAATATGAGGAAAAACTTCTTTACGGTGAGGGTGACCGAACACTGGAACAGGCTGCCCAGAGAGGTTGTGGAGTCTCCTTCTCTGGAGACATTCAAAACCCGCCTGGACGAGTTCCTGTGTGATATGGTCTAGGCAATCCTGCCCCGGCAGGGGGATTGGACTAGATGATCTTTCGAGGTCCCTTCCAATCCCTAACATTCTGTGATTCTGTGATGATGACTTGCTGCTACCAGACTGAAGTCTTGCTCTCCCCTTCCCGTTCCTCCTCCCTCTCCCCACTGCACCATTCAGCTTTGTCACGCATCCCGCACGTCCTTGTTCCAGCTCTGGCATCACTGAGCCCTGCAGTGAGCATCTCTGCCTCGGGAAGGCTGCTGTTTTGCTGCATTAGTAAGTTTAAGTTCGAGGTTAAGAGAACATCAGTGCTGGCACAAATAGAAGCATGAAGGCATGGCTGGGAGAAGGACGTTCCCCTTGGTTTTTACTGGTATTGCAGGATCAGATGAAAGCCTGGACTCAGGCAGAGGTGGTGAAAGCCCACGCCTGCCCAGTAAGTCGGTCATGGAGCCTGAAGAACTAAGAAGATCCTTGGGCATAAAAACCACTTTTTGTGGGGCCTCTACAATGGATGTGAATTCCTGAACCACCAAACAATGAAGGCAACAAAGTCAAGTGAAGGGCTCCACAGCTTGTATAAGTTGTCTCAGCTTTACATGATATTTGCCCACCTATCTCACTTAAGGACCTGGCCCTGCAAGTCACTTACAGGTTATTCAAGTGGTTCTGTGGAAGGTCCAAATACAACAATTTATCTTAAAATCTCCAATTATGTAAACAGATAGAAAGAGGTTTTTTTTAAGGTTTATAATGTCATTCTATAAAGAATTACATAAAAGAAAAGAAAGAAAACTAATCTTCCTTTTTCATGAATAAAGTATAAAACAAGTCACTTACAGGTTATTCAAGTGGTTCTGTGGAAGGTCCAAATACAACAATTTATCTTAAAATCTCCAATTATGTAAACAGATAGAAAGAGGGTTTTTTTAAGGTTTATAATGTCATTCTATAAAGAATTACATAAAAGAAAAGAAAGAAAACTAATCTTCCTTTTTCATGAATAAAGTATAAAACAAGCAAGTAAATTATAGCGAAGGCTCTGCTCTGGCTCCAGCTGTGCAAAGCCCCTGCCCACAGTCTAGATCCAGTTACTCATCCACATCCCCAACTACAGCTCCTTCAGACACAGCAGCATAACTACTCCTGTGCTTACTCTAACTTGTTTCACTCAAAAGGACGTGGATTAACTTAACCTGTAAGTAGGAGCCTGCTGCTTAACCCACCCTGTTCAGCTAAAGCAGCACTGCAGGAGCAATATGAGCACTCAGCAAAACTGCAGCCAGAGCAGAATGTTAGAGCACACCAAAATTACAATAAAGGAACTAGTGGGAGAAATTTCAGTATGTCAGCTTATGTCTGTATTTTAAACATCAGATTAACGGGCATTTCTGGAGAATGTACTATAAACCGTTTAACTTTCAGCTTCAATACATAAAGAAAATAATTTTCCACTATACAAAACACTTTTACAGAGCACTCAGAGAAATACTGAGGAAGAAAATATTTAACACAAGATGGCAGCAAAGCTGAATTTATCAGAAAGCAAAAAACCAGCAGCAACAAAACCCTGAGAAAAATCTGAATGCATTTTAGTTAAAGTATTACTCAGGTATTCAGTCAGTTGTGGATTGCAGAGGATCTGGCCTTGAGGTTCTCTTGGTCAAATACTCTCTGAGCACTCAGAAAAATAGGAATAAAAGAAAAGCAAAAATACGCTTATTTTATGCAAGTCCTAGACCGGCTTATTCAAGTTCTGTGTTGAAACAACTGACACTGAGGATGGTATTTGCTTCTACGTACGTGTCACTCATGGTGGAAGAACAGGGATCAGAAAACACCCTGTACCCAATGCATAATCCCTTCCATCAGGACAGGTACAGGCATAACATTGCATGGAGGAGATCCAAAAGCCAAGGACTTTTGCCCTAGGTTTATGCTCACAGGGGGGGTCCTTCTTGTTGCTGGTGTTACAAGTGGCACTACTGCTAAAGGTAGGCTCATAATTTTAAAGATTTATACTAAATAATAAAGAAAAGAAAACCAGCCCTTTTTTCTTTCAAAAAATATTTTCAGAATGCATTTTGAGATGGTATTCACATGTAAAGAGGTGATTTGTTTCACCAGACATCACATACAATGCCTTATGTGTTCACATCAACAATTTTTCATTTCAACAAGTGCCTTATAGTTACCTCTGAGTATCTAATCAGCGACATCAATAAAAAGCGAGGTCTAAACTCCGTAATACAATGCTACTCATAACCCCAGCACCGCGAGGATTTCAACACAGAACCTGAAACAAAATCCAACTACTTCTTGAGACTTTATTTATTTTTATGTAGAGCTGGTGACCTCAAGACTGCCTGGTCATTTCATTCTCACAGGAAGAAGACTGTACTTAGGTTTCGGATAGGGGAGGAATTTAACCTTTGGCCTGCAGCACATCAGCCAGAAGTCCCTGTCTCCCTGGTTTCATTTTATTTATAAGTAGATATCACCAGAAGGTACTTAGCCATTAGATTAAAGGGAATGAAGTTAATAATGTAGAAAATCCAAGGAAGAGGAAATTGAGTTTAATGTCCACAGTGAAGTCTCATGGAACTGCATTACAGGCAGGGTTTGTTGGTTGTTTTATTTTTTTTCTTTAAATAAACATTTCTGGGCTTTCATGACATTTAACGGACCACCCTCACATTTCAGATAGTTGACTGCTTATGAGTTCTGTGCCCTGATTCCTCCAGGCCAAGGAAATACTGGCGTTGCTGAGGGACAAAGCGGAGCTCTAGGAAGGAGTTTGTATTTCTCCTAACAACCGTAACCTCAGAAAGCTGTGTTGGCTTGGACTATCTTCTCTGGGCCCACAAGGGCAAAGCTAGGAGCAGAGATTATTGTCACTTAACTTTGTTTTGTTGTTTAACTTGCTGTAAAGTAAATTTTAACCCTAATTTGTCCTTCAGAAAAAGCTTAAATTCATTATCTGTATGAAAAGCTTTAGGCTTTTTTTTTTCCCCTTGGGAAAAAAACAAGTTCTAGTAGGATCACAAATAGGCAGCTGCCAGTTACACTCCAGTATACATTAGTGACTCCTTGAGACAAGATGCAGAGAATAGCAGAGAAATTCAGGGCCTGAGGAGCAGTTGCAAAAGTCTACTCTAAATATTATAATCCTCTATTCAGAGTATGAGTCATTAACATTTTGTACTTTAAAATCTCTCCCCACTCTCCTCCAGGAAGGAACATTCTCCACTCTTACCAACTTCTACTGTCCTACTGTCCCAGGTGTAACCCACCTGGCAAATTCTGCTAGGCTACTTCTCCCACTCTGGTTCCCAGACCATCCTTATCTTTTGGCGTAGACAAACTGAAGATCTTGGAAGGAGCTCCAGCAGATCATTTGCTTTTCAAGTTCTATTCCCATGTCTTGAACTTATCTTTCTTCCACATGGGCACCACAATTTCCTCCTTCACTGCACTAACAGCCTTTCTTCTATTTTGTTAAACTCTTCTTCAAAGAGTCTGTTAGTAACACGTCAGACTGAGAATTATATGAAGACATGACACTGAGCTGATAAATGAGAGACACAAGCAGTACACGTACTAGAAAGCCCCACAACTAGCAGAGCTCCTGATGAGGAATGTTTTTATAGACAGTCCATGAGGCATCTTCTAGCACCTGAACATCCGTAGAGCACACAGAGGAAAATGAATGATATGGCAATTCTTTTGATATGTGATTTTAAAGTCCTTAGCTACTTGCATCTAGGAGCACATGCTCATACTTCCAACATCACTTATATAAACTATGCATTTTTAGAAAGCCGATTTTGAAGACTTTTTTTTTTTCTTTATCTCATGGTATTGCTGATGCGTATTATCACTTACTTGGTGTACTTTGCCGTAAGGGTTTTAGTAAATGCTTTTATTCCAGCATGTTGTATGCAACAGACGAGAAACAAAAAATTAAGAATTTTGAAGGTTAAAAATTTTATAACTGATGTTATAATTTAAGCTCCATTTATATTCAGATTGATTATAAAAAATTCACACCTGGAGCCAGCAGACACGCCCTGCAAGGGCTATCACTACCCAGTCACCAAAGTATTTCCCTCACCTGTGTGCAACAAACAGCATACGGGGCTAAAATGACTCCTGATCTGACACCGGATGGCAACTGATCCACTCGAAAGTAAGTTTTACCTACTGGACGTGTACACCTGGTGACAAAAATATCCAGGTCCACAAGACTGAGTTTACCACTAACCTCTCCTGCTTGCTTGCTCAGTATCAGCACTGATGAACTGATAAATCGCTCTTTCATTTTGGTAATTCATAGCTGCTGCTGTGATGGCAGACATAGTGTGGGGACAGCTCCTGGTCAAAAGGATAAAGTTCAGTATCTCCAGCTAAAATATATAAAACAAATTTATTTTTTCTCTCTGTCTAGCACATAGGAAGAAAGATGCCCTATTTTAACTATATGAAATTGCACAATAATATTTCCCGATGTACAAAGTCTTCTCAACACAGAAAGTTACTATTACTTTAAAGGAGCATAAAGTCTTCTATAGCAGGGTCAGAGCTAGGTCAAGATTGTTAGATTTTTCCAGGATGTGAGAGTTTTGCAGAAGTAGACTGAAAGAGACACTCTGGATTAATCTGTGACAGATAGAAAAATGTTCTTATTTAGGAATCCGAGCAAAGTTTTAGTCTCTAAGATTTGGCAGCTGTATGCCATAAAGATAGGATTTCTGTAAGTACTGCTTGCTGAATCCAGGTTCATTAGTTTGCATCAATGTCAAACATTCACTATACAATACACCCCCATCTCATGGAAAGTAGACATCTGAGAAGCTCTTCTTGGTGACACTGGGTGTTAGAGATGTAATTCAACCTATTTCACAGTCAAGAGCGCTGCTTCGGTTAGTTACAAGGAAGCTGGAAGATGGTGTGGAGAGAGAGAAAAAGTTATACTTGTCATGTTCCTCCTTCACAAGTGATGTTCTGCTATGCTCAGTATGCTTAATGGGAAGGGACAGATGACACTGGAAGTTCCCTGTCAAGGGCTACAGGTACTAACTAAATAAGGCAATTGGCAAGCTAGTCCTGTATGACATGAACGGTAGTAATACTACTAATATACCACAGAAATATGCTAGCACATCATATTGAAGCAAGTTTTGGTACTGACTGACCCAGAAGATAGGGGTGGGGGGCAGAAACACAGTCCAGGAGAAAATCCCAGATCTAAATATGGACTTTGAAACACAACATTATCTTCCTCTTTTATGGCATGTCAACATATGCTTTTTTTAATGTGCAAAGTAAACTAAAGACAAATGACTCCACCAAAAAAACCATAAACTTACCCATCCTACAGAAAAACTAATTTTTCACTTTATTTCATGTATAACTCACAAAAATATAGGTGTACACTGCCTACATGGAATATTTAAATCCAAAAACTGGCTCAAAATGGTTCAGAAACCATGGTATTAGGAAACATCCATTGTGTGTTACACAGACACAACATTACATGTTGTCTCATTAAAATGTTATGCACACTGCAAGTCATCAGACATTTCAATTCACAGTAGATATGATACTGTTACATAAACCTTTAATAAACATGGAAAGTGCCCAAACCAAGATCTTAATGTCTGTCTATACAGACAGCCTGCGATCACAATTTTAAAAAGGGAGAAAAAAATAGTTATTTTAAATTCAATTTTCAGCTTTCACTGCATGCATTCTAAAGAAAATAAAACATAAAACTTACAGGTTCAACAAATTCAAATTTCTTTTTCTCTTGTACTTCTTGAATCTTAAAAACATATTCTAATGATGCTTCATAAAAGTTTTGGTGTTCTCTGTCAATCTGTGTATCTGCCTAAAAGACAAAATGAAATATAGACAACATTAATTTACTCTCATGATTGCTTTGAAAACAGATTTTGTCATTAACAAACAGATCTTCCGTAAGATTACTTTACAAGCTTCACGGGTTCAGTTTTGTTCCTAAAAATTAGAATACCTACTTAAAATAGCTAAATGCAAATTTAAGAAGCTAACACTGAACATTTAAGCCTCATGTCTTTTCCCCATGCCTTTTTCATTTCCTCTTCCTTTTTGTACTTTAATATTCTAGTTTTCAGGAGAGCCTGGAGGGAAACAGAGAAAGGTGGCAGCAAGAACTCTGTCCCTGGTATATGGAAAGTTCAGAAAAAGAAATAGAAGAGAGTAGGATAGGAATTAAGGAGAGACAAAAAGATTAATATTTCTATTGAAATGTTTGAGTATCAAATGCACTGAAATATATCTATTTCTCAGCTTCAAATACCTGCCCAAGAAGGTATTTTCTTTCTTAAATAGACTGTCTAACAATGACATCTTGCAACTTATTATGCTCTTGAAATATAAACATATTTAAGTCCTTAACCTCATAAATCAATGCTTTTTCATGTTTTAATTTTCAAATGCAAGAACTACAAGGCAATACTTGTCAGAAGTGCCTGAATAATACCACCCAACATGAAGATCCAGTACCAAAACAAAGTCTTCTGCCTAAACAACTAAAGAATTAACTCTTATCAGCTGATAACTAGTAATAGGCTTTTATGCTCAATTTAAACAAGCCATGGGAGAGGGACCTAACAGACAAGCAGTGTTGTACGTAGATTAATGCCTAAAGAAGAGATGCAGATTCCATTTTAGTTCATTCTTTTTCGTAACAAATCATTTTCTCAAACAAATCCCTTTTGGGCTGCATTAGTTAGGTTTTGGTCTTAGGTCAAAAAGAAATTTTATCAAGTATCGGCAACATGAGTAAAGCCAGTACGGCTATTTTTGACGTAAGCCAGTAAAAATATAGCAGGATACTTCTGTATATGCTCTAGTTCAATTCTGCCATTAAAAATAACAAATACAGGAAAACTGGAAAAGCTAGATGTTGCCTTTGCTTGATAGCAAACATTAAAACAACAAACATCATAAAAGACGTTTAGTACTTTTAACAGTACAAATGCAAAAAGTCAAGTCACAGAATCGCAGAATGTTAGGGATTGGAAGGGACCTCGAAAGATCATCTAGTCCAATCCCCCTGCCGGAGCAGGATTGCCTAGACCATATCACACAGGAACGCGTCCAGGCGGGTTTTGAATGTCTCCAGAGAAGGAGACTCCACAACCTCTCTGGGCAGCCTGTTCCAGTGTTCAGTCACCATCACCGTAAAGAAGTTTTTCCTCATATTTATGTGGAACCTCCTGTGTTCCAGCTTGCACCCATTGCCCCTTGTCCTGTCAAGGGATGTCACTGAGAAGAGCCTGGCTCCATCCTCTTGACACTTGCCCTTTACATATTTATAAATATTCTTGAGGTCACCCCTCAGTCTCCTCTTCTCTAAGCTAAAGAGACCCAGCTCCCTCAGCCTCTCCTCATAAGGGAGATGTTCCACGACCTTAATCATCTTCGTGGCTCTGCGCTGGACTCTCTCTAGCAGTTCCCTGTCCTTCTTGAACTGAGGAGCCCAGAACTGGACACAATATTCCAGATGCGGCCTCACCAGGGCAGAGTAGAGAGGGAGGAGAACCTCTCTCGACCTGCTAACCACACCCCTTCTAATACACCCCAGGATGCCATTGGCCTTCTTGGCCACAAGGGCACACTGCTGGCTCATGGTCATCCTGTTGTCCACTAGGACCCCCAGGTCCCTTTCCCCTACCCTGCTCTCCAACAGGTCTGTCCCCAACTTTTACTCATACCTGGGGTTGTTCTTGCCCAGATGCAGGACTCTACACTTGCCCTTGTTATATTTCATTAAATTTCTCCCCGCCCAACTCTCCAGCCTGTCCAGGTCTCTCTGAATGGCTGCGCAGCCTTCCGGCACATCAGCCTCTCCTCCCAGTTTTGTGTCATCAGCGAACTTGCTGACAGTGCACTCTATTCCCTCATCCAAGTCATTAATGAATATATTGAATAGTACTGGTCCCAGTACCGACCCTTGAGGGACTCCGCTAGATACAGGCCTCCAACTGGACTCTGTCCCATTGACCACCACTCTCTGGCTTCTTTCCTTCAGCCAGTTCACAATCCACCTCACTACCCGATCATCCAGACCACACTTCCTCAGTTTAGCTGCGAGGATGCTGTGGGAGACCGTGCCAAACGCTTTACTGAAATCGAGATAGACCACATCCACAGCTTTACCATCATCTGTCCACTGGGTTACGTCCTCATAAAAGGCTATCAAGTTGGTTAAGCATGACTTCCCCTTGGTGAAGCCATGTTGAGTGCCCCTAATGATCCCCCTATCCTTGATGTGCCTAGAGACAGCACCAAGGACAAGTTGTTCCATCATCTTTCCAGGGATGGAGGTGAGGCTGACTGGTCTATAGTTACCCGGGTCCTCCTTCTTGCCCTTTTTGAAGGCTGGAGTGACATTCGCTTTCCTCCAGTCCTCAGGCACCTCTCCCGTTGCCCACGACTTAGCAAAGATGATGGAGAGTGGCCTAGCAATGACTTCCGCTAGCTCCCTCAGCACCCGTGGGTGCATCCCATCAGGGCCCATGGATTTATGGACGTCCAGATTGCTTAATTGGTCCCTGACCCAGCCCTCATCTACCAAGACAGATTCCTCCTCTATCCTCACTTCTTCTGGGGCCTCAGGGGTCCGGGGCTCCTCAGGACAGCCTCCAGCAGTATAGACAGAGGCAAAGAAGGTATTCAGTAACTCTGCCTTCTTCTTATCCTCTGTCTCTAGGGCCCCCACTTCATTCATCAGTGGGCCTACATTGCCTCTAGTGTTGGCTTTACCTGCAATGTATTTGAAGAAGCCCTTTCTGTTGTCCTTGACCTCTCTTGCAAGGTTTAATTCCAAGGAGGCCTTAGCTTTCCTAGTTGCCTCCCTACATCCTCTGACAACAGACTTATATTCCTCCCAAGTGGCCAGCCCCTCCTTCCATGATCTCTACACCCTCTTCTTCCACTTGAGTTTGCCCAGCAGTTCCCTGTTTAACCATGCAGGTCTCCTGGTACTCTTCCTTGACTTCCTACCTGCTGGGATGCTCTGATCTTGAGCTCGGAAGAAGCAGTCCTTGAATGCTAACCAACTATCTTGGGCCCCCTTACCTTCTAGTACCCTGTCCCATAGGATTTCCCCTAGCAATTGCTTGAAAAGGCCAAAGTTGGCCCTCTGAAGTCCAGGGTTGTGATTCTGCTAGCTATTCTGGTCCTGCCACATGAGATCCTGAACTCTACCATCTCATGGTCACTACAACCAAGGCTGCCCTCAACCTTCACCTCTTCAACCAGACCCTTCTTTTTAGTGAGGATAAGATCCAGCAGCGCTCCTCTCCTAGTTGGCTCATCCACCATTTGCATCAGAAAGTTATCATCAATGCACTGGAGGAACCTCCTGGACTGAGGATGGCTGGCTGAGTAGGCCTTCCAGCAAATATCAGGGTAGTTGAAATCCCCCACAACAACCAGGCCCTGTAATTGCGAGACTGCTCTCAGCTGCCTGTAGAAGGCCTCATCACCTTCCTCATCCTGATCCGTGGCCTGTAATAGACACCCACAACAGTATCACCCCTGCCAGCCTGCCCCTTAATTCGTACCCACAGACTCTCAACTCGCTCCTGATCCGCCCCTGGACAGAACTCAATACATTCTAGCTGCTCACTCACATAAAGAGCAACTCCACCACCTCTCCTTAGTGGCCTGTCTTTCCTGAACAGGACATAGCCATCCATGACCACATTCCAGTCATGCAAGGTGTCCCACCAAGTCTCTGTAATTGCCACTAAATCATAGCCCCCCGACCGAACACGGATTTCTAACTCCTCCTGTTTATTCCCCATGCTGCCTGCATTGGTGTACAGGCATTTCAGGGAGCGAGCTGAGCACACCGATTTCACCCCAGGGGGATGGGAGGCCTCCTGGTCTACCTCAACACTAGAGCGTTGCCCCAGTGGTGCAAGCCCAGCTACTACCCCCATCCCCCTTCGAATCTAGTTTAAAGCTCTCCTTCAGTGTTTTCAGTGTTCTCCTTAAAGTGTTTTCCTTCAGGCAGGACTTGGTCATCAATAGCACTACACATAATTAACATCATATCTTTAGTTAAGGACGTGCTACCATCATGATTTGGCCGCGCAGGCTCTTAACAATATTGATCCACTTCCCCAGCGCAGTGCTCTAGCACTACTTCAAAGCATGGGCTTCAACAATATGTTTCAAATGATTCAGTACTACGATTTCCTTCCCATGCCTATAAAAAACTGATCAGGAAATTAAGTACAAAAACTAATATTATGAAGCAGAAATCAAGCACTCAGAATTCTAACAATCAAGTTCTTTACCACAGAATTAACTCTGCCATGTGCCATTCATACAACGCATTCGGCTACTGTCTTCTTTGACACTCTGTGTTAATAGTTTTATTTCACAAAAAATATATCACAAAGGCAATGCTACATAGCTGAACAGAACCAGGTGCCACCACTTTGGGACATGATCTAGCCAGCCCTCGCTCAGAGAAGTGCAGTCAATAAGCACTTGATACAGACCTCAGCTCTCACATTTAATTGTAAGGAAATAATAGAATCTAGTTTTGGAAATAAGCTCTTTCAGGCTTCGACTCAGAATACGTATTCAGACATCTAATTAAATCCATCTCTGTTCTGAACAGCATTTAAGCAGACTGTAGTTGTAATGATACTTACGACAACCAAGTGCCATCTCAAATATGGATGGGTTCCTAAATTAAGGCCATAATCACTACCAGTGTATAGGGACTAAATCGTAATTTCCAAAATATATCTTCTGTAGAAGTTTGTGAATTTGTGTGAAGACCGAGGATTCAGATATGTAAGAACCACTTTGAAAGTGATTTTAAAGTTTCAAAAGCTGAAAGGATCTTCACACCTTTTTCTATGACTTCAAACTGCATGTAAAAAATAAAAAGATTTTATGGATATGATTTCGAGTCTCTACCTGTATGATATCTAGTTATAGTGATTAATATTTTCATTGATGTAAGATATCACTAAAATGTATACCAGAACTTCACATAAGCTTGGAGACTGAAGCCTTTGCTCTCTATTTATGCCTGAGTCTGGAACAGATTTGAGAGAAATAAAATCAGGAGTTTATTAACTTTTTCACATCAGTTAATTCTGACCGTTTTCTGCTCCACTGTGGACTTCCATAGGCAGTGAAGAGACAGTATTATGAAGTTTCTTTTTGATGCTAAAGGAAAAAAAGTCTAATCATCTATGTATGTAAACTGCATAAGCAGTCTTGCAGGCTCTTAAAATATCCAACACATTTCAATTAGACAAATATATGCAAACCACTCTCTATAGAATATGATCAGGCCATCAAACTTTAGATGCCTAATTAAGGTGTGCTCAATTGCACTCAAGTGAGATATATAAAATAGCTCAATACAGTATGAGAACGAGTCCTTGCTCATCCCAGTACTCTCTAACCCACATAATGTGATAAGGTACCAAGAAACGTCCAACAATTCAATGAAACACCAGGTTAAAAAAGACGTAGTATTTTTCAGTGTGTCCTGGTTTGGCTCAAACCAGGCCAAATAGTCTTAGAGAACCCAAGGTCACTGCTTACGAGTAAAGAGCCGAAGGGGGTTGTACCTGCAGGGAGTAGTGGACGGGGCAGGTGACCCAGGATTGACCAGCAAGGTATTCCATCCCATACATGTCATTCTCACTTTCCTGTTTATCACTAACCCACTGCCTCCTGGAGGTGGGGCCCAGGAGGGAGGGGCCCTCCTGTCTCCCACTGATTGGTACCAGCTTTGCCAAATCTCCAGTTAAAAGCCTGCAGGTGTGATGGCAGTGGAGCTATTGCATTTTGCCCTCTGCCCGTGCTGGGGGGAGCTATTGCATTTTCTCCTCTGCCCGTGCTGGGGGGAGCTATTGCATTTTCTCCTCTGCCCGTGCTGCGGGGAGCAACTCTGCCTGAGGAGGATTTCCAAGCTCTCAGTCTTGGCTTTGTATATATTTGTATATATTTAATTATTTCTATTATTATTGTTATTATACTCTTTTTCATTATTATAGTTTATTAAAACTGTTTTAACTTTCCAACCCATAAGTCTCTCTCCCTTTTCCCTTTCCCTTGGGGGGGGGGAGAGGGTTAACAGAGAGCATCTGCCACCTGGTTAATAGCTGGCCCAGCTTTAAACCGTGACAGATTTATTGGTGCCCAACGTGGGGCTCAAGAGAAGCTCCAGCAGGTTGCTCTGATAAGTTGAATCCTGGCTCTGGTGGGAGGAGACCTGGAGAGCTCAGCTGAGAGAATATCAGATTTCTTCCTTTGAGATTTACAAGGGGTTGGAAAGTTAAAACAGATAGTGAAGATGGTGATGTCATTTTTGAATGCTGTGTTATCTCATCTTTTTATGGAGTTTCTTTCACAATTGAGTATTGCAATGATGCCTTACCTGCCGTGGGCACTGTGTTATTGCTTGCTTCTTATGAATGTTTACATGCAGTTTAGCAGTGGGCGCTGGTCGAAATGTATTGTTTTGGTATGGGGTTTGATACTGATTTATGCTATGATAAACTGGGCAGTTAATATTCCGATCTCTTATCTCTATGACACAATGATGGGCAGCTTTAATCGCGAATCAGTAGCAGCGACTTCATCTGCACGCTCCAGGCGTCCTTTAGCTGATTCTGTTAATGATTACACTTCCAGTTTTACTTTGGGAAATAGCACCTTCTCCTTTTCTGCCAAGCTGATTCCACGAGATTTTGCGAAATTAGGATGGTGCTGTCTAGGTGGCATGTTTTTATTTTTGTTTGTCCTGAATGTGTTTCTGATGTGGGATAAGATTAAATATCGGTGCAGGGACAGTTGTAGGTGTTATGCAGCCACCTCAGATCCTACAGTGTGTACTGCCACTACAGCCACTAAACCCACTAACACCTCGGCAGCCTGTACCACAGCTGTTACACCCCCCAAGATGGCCACTGCAGCTACTCAGACTCTCAGCACTCCCACGACAGCCACTGCATCTACTCAGACTCCAGCATCTATCGAATCTCTACCAATTGCTCCTGTAACCAGGAAGAAATACCAAAAGAAATCAGCTCGTGAAGTGAAGGATGATGACTCAGAGCCTTCTAAGGCAGAGCCATCATATGACCCAGGTGAGGGCCCTTCTCAGGCAGAGATAGGGCCTGACACAGATGGGGTTTTCCTCGATCGTCCTTTTAAAGCAGACCCATCACAGAAGAAAGGTCGTTCTAAAGCAGAACTATCACAAGAGGAGGACTCGGACGTAGAGATAACCTACCACTCCTTATCCCTGAAGGACCTGAGAAATATGAGGAAAGACTTCAGCCGTTATGACGGTGAACCTATTATTACCTGGTTGCTCCGATGCTGGGATAATGGGGCAGATAGCATGCAATTGGATGGCAGAGAAGCCAGACAGTTGGGATCCCTGTCCAGAGATGGTGGTATTGATAAGGCGCTCGCAAGAAAGTCAAACACTATCAGTCTCTGGAGGCGACTCTTGTCAGCTGTAAAGAGCAGGTATCCCTATAAAGATGATGTTATGAGTCACCTAAGCAAATGGACCACTATAGAAAAAGGTATCAACTACCTTAGAGAACTGGCTGTGCAAGAGATCATTTATAGACACCCACGGGACATTGTAGATCCTGTAGATCCTGATGAAGTGGAATGCAACCGATCCATGTTCCGGAAGGTTGTGAAGAATGCTCCACCAACATATACCCATACATTGTCAATATTAGTATGGGGAGAAGATGATATGGCACGTTCTACTGTGGGCGAAATGGCTAACTGTATGCGACAGTATGAAGATAGTATTTCTTCCCCACTGCAGGCACGCATCTCGGCTGTGGAAAAACTGACTAAGGAGAACAAGGACTCATTTAAACAACTGTCAGACAAACTGTCCATGATCGAGAATAAACTTGACTCTCTACCTACACAGGCGCGCGTTGCAGCCGTTAGGAGAAAACGCTCTCCTACAGGACCAGCTCAAAGGAAACGGAACACATCACGAGGTATCCTGTGGTTTGCCCTGCGTGGTTATGGGGAGGACATGAGCAGATGGCATGGACAACCTACCAGTACCCTACAGGCACGAATACGTGAGTTGCAAGCTAAAAGAAATACCAGAGAGAATTTTTCTAGGAGGATGGCTGCTCCAGCTACCAGTGAGCAGGACCCCAGTCAGGGGAGATGGGCCTCAAATCACTTTTTCCCAAGTGTGAATAGGAGAAATGAAGGTCCAGTCCCTGTGAGCAGCACGAATCCATTTCTTAATTAGGGGGGCCCTGCCTCCAGCCAGGTGGAGGAGAGGGACAACCGGATTTATTGGACTGTGTGGATTCGATGGCCTGGCACATTAAAACCACAAAGGTATCGAGCCCTGGTAGACACTGGTGCACAGTGTACCCTAACGCCATCGGATCATAAAGGGGCAGAACCTATCAGTATTTCAGGAGTAACAGGAGGATCTCAAGTGTTATCTGTATTGGAGGCCGAAGTGAGCCTAACTAAAAATGAATGGAAAAAGCACCCCATTGTGACTGGCCCAGATGCTCCGTGCATCCTTGGCATAGACTACCTCAAGAGAGGGTATTTCAAGGACCCTAAAGGGTATAGATGGGCCTTTGGTATAGCAGCTGTAGAGACTGAGGACATTAAACAGCTGTCTACCTTGCCTGGCCTCTCAGAAGATCCTTCTGTTGTGGGGTTGCTGAAAGTTGAAGAACAACAGGTGCCAATTGCTACTACCACGGTGCACCGACGACAATATCGCACCAATCAAGACTCCCTGATCCCCATTCATAAACTGATTAGACAATTAGAAAATCAAGGAGTGATTGGCAAGACTCGCTCACCCTTTAATAGTCCTATATGGCCAGTGCGAAAGTCTGATGGAGAATGGAGATTAACTGTGGACTATCGTGGCCTAAATGAAGTTACGCCACCGCTGAGTGCTGCTGTGCCAGACATGCTAGAACTTCAATACGAACTGGAGTCAAAGGCAGCCAAGTGGTACGCCACCATAGACATTGCTAATGC
Source organism: Nyctibius grandis (assembly GCF_013368605.1). Taxonomy (NCBI): domain Eukaryota; kingdom Metazoa; phylum Chordata; class Aves; order Nyctibiiformes; family Nyctibiidae; genus Nyctibius; species Nyctibius grandis. The sequence goes on from NC_090659.1 coordinate 112,563,303, forward strand.
ATTTTTCTCTATTCCTTTGGCACCAAAGTGCAGGCCGCAGTTTGCTTTTACCTGGAGAGGTATCCAGTATACCTGGAATCGACTGCCCCAGGGGTGGAAACACAGTCCTACTATTTGCCATGGACTGATCCAGACTGCACTAGAAAAGGGTGGAGCTCCAGAACATTTGCAATACATTGATGACATCATTGTGTGGGGAGATACAGCAGCAGAAGTTTTTGACAAAGGAGAGAAAATAATCCAAATTCTTCTGCAAGCTGGTTTTGCCATAAAAAGGGGCAAGGTCAAGGGGCCTGCTCGGGAGATCCAGTTTTTAGGGATTAAATGGCAAGATGGGCGTCGCCAGATCCCGATAGAGGTGATCAACAAAATAACAGCAATGTCCGCACCAACTAACAAAAAGGAAACACAAGCCTTCTTAGGCGTTGTGGGTTTCTGGAGAATGCATATTCCAGATTACAGCCAGATTGTACGCCCTCTTTATCAAGTGACCAGAAAGAAGAATGATTTTCAGTGGGGCCCTGAACAACGACAGGCTTTTGAACAGATTAAACAAGAGATTGTGCATGCAGTAGCCCTTGGACCAGTCCGTACGGGACAAGATGTTAAAAATGTGCTCTACACCTCAGCTGGGGACAATGGTCCTACCTGGAGCCTTTGGCAGAAAGTGCCAGGGGAGACTCGAGGTCGACCCCTAGGATTTTGGAGTCGAGGATACAAGGGCTCCGAGGCCAATTACACTCCAACTGAAAAAGAGATACTGGCAGCGTATGAAGGAGTTAGAGCTGCTTCAGAGGTAATTGGTACTGAAGCACAACTTCTCCTAGCACCTCGATTACCAGTACTAGGCTGGATGTTCAAGGGTAAGGTTCCCACTACCCATCATGCAACTGATGCGACGTGGAGTAAATGGATTGCATTAATTACGCAGAGGGCTCGAATAGGAAACCCTAATCGCCCAGGAATCTTAGAAGTAATCATGGACTGGCCAGAAGGCAAAGACTTCGGAATGCCACCAGAAAAGGAGGTGACACGTGCTGAAGAAGCCCCACCATATAATGAATTACCAGAGGATGAGAAGCAGTATGCCCTGTTCACCGATGGATCCTGCCGTCTTGTAGGAAAGCATCGGAAGTGGAAAGCTGCTGTATGGAGTCCCATACGACGAGTCACAGAAGCCACAGAAGGACAAGGTGAATCAAGTCAATTTGCAGAAGTAAAAGCCATCCAGCTGGCTTTAGACATTGCTAAACGAGAAAAGTGGCCAAGGCTGTATCTTTATACTGACTCATGGATGGTAGCAAATGCCTTGTGGGGGTGGTTAAAGCAGTGGAAGCGAAGCAACTGGCAGCGTAAAGGTAAACCTATTTGGGCTGCTGAATTGTGGCAAGATATTGCTGCTCAGCTAGAGGAACTAGTCGTGAAGGTACGTCATGTAGATGCTCACGTACCTAAAAGTCGGGCAACTGAGGAACATCGAAACAACCAACAAGCGGATCAAGCTGCTAAAGTGTTCCAAATAGATTTGGACTGGGAACATAAAGGTGAACTATTTTTAGCTCGGTGGGCTCATGACACTTCAGGTCATCAAGGGAGAGATGCAACATACAGATGGGCTCGTGACCGAGGGGTGGACTTAACCATGGACTCTATTGCACAGGTTATCCATGATTGTGAAACATGCGCCGCAATTAAGCAAGCCAAACGGTTAAAACCTTTGTGGTATGGGGGGCGGTGGTTGAAATATAAATATGGGGAGGCCTGGCAAATTGACTATATCACACTCCCTCAAACCCGCCAGGGTAAACGCTATGTGCTTACCATGGTGGAGGCGACCACCGGATGGCTGGAAACATACTCTGTGCCCCATGCCACTGCCCGGAACACTATTCTGGGCCTCGAAAAGCAAATCTTGTGGCGACACGGCACGCCAGAGAGAATTGAGTCGGACAACGGGACTCATTTCAAAAACAGTCTCATAGACAACTGGGCCAAAGAGCATGGCATTGAATGGGTATATCACATCCCCTATCATGCACCAGCCTCTGGGAAAATTGAACGGTATAATGGGCTGTTAAAAACTACCCTGAAAGCAATGGGGGGTGGAACCTTTAAAAACTGGGATAAACATCTGGCACAAGCTACCTGGTTAGTTAACACCAGGGGATCTATCAATCGAGCTGGCCCTGCTCAGTCAGACCTTCTACATACAGTAGAAGGAGATAAAGTCCCTGTGGTGCATGAAAGGAATCTATTGGGAAAAACTGTCTGGATTCTTCCTGTAACGGGCAAAGGTAAACCCATTCGTGGGATTGCTTTTGCTCAGGGACCTGGATGTACTTGGTGGGTGATGTTGCAAGATGGTGAAGTCCGATGTGTCCCTGAAGGTGATCTGATTATGGGTGAGACTACTTAAGCCTGAACTGTATGTTGTTGTTGCATAAGTGTCTTTTAGGTTAAGACAGTGGTGATGAGACCGGAGCTAGCTTCATCAAGTGGCGTCCAGTAACCTCCTCGAGTCTGACATCTTTACCCTGCAACCCGTGGGCACGAACCATGACAAAAGAGAGACTGCTAGCCAGAGAGACTGCTGAGAGACTGCTAAGCAGATGGAAACCCACAATCCTGAACCAAATGAACTTGATGGACTTTTTGCATAAAGATGAATCATAGATTAGTGATATGTATATATATATTTGAAAATGAAAAGGTAGTGGTGATCTGAGTATGACATGAATGGTATGGAATAAGGGGTGGAATGTCCTGGTTTGGCTCAAACCAGGCCAAATAGTCTTAGAGAACCCAAGGTCACTGCTTACGAGTAAAGAGCCGAAGGGGGTTGTACCTGCAGGGAGTAGTGGACGGGGCAGGTGACCCAGGATTGACCAGCAAGGTATTCCATCCCATACATGTCATTCTCACTTTCCTGTTTATCACTAACCCACTGCCTCCTGGAGGTGGGGCCCAGGAGGGAGGGGCCCTCCTGTCTCCCACTGATTGGTACCAGCTTTGCCAAATCTCCAGTTAAAAGCCTGCAGGTGTGATGGCAGTGGAGCTACTGCATTTTGCTCTCTGTCTGTGCTGGGGGGAGGTACTGCCTTTTCCCCTCTGCCTGTACTGGGGGGAGCAACTCTGCCTGAGGAGGATTTCCAAGCTCTTGATCTTGGTTTTGTACATATTTGTATATATTTGGTTATTTCTATTATTATTGTTATTATATTCTTTTTCATTATTCTAGTTTATTAAAACTGTTTTAACTTTCCAACCCATAAGTCTCTCTCCCTTTTCCCTTTCCCTTTCCCTTGGGGGGCGGGGAGAGGGTTAACAGAGAGCATCTGCCACCTGGTTAATAGCTGGCCCAGCTTTAAACCGTGACACAGTGCGACAGTAGCAGCCAAGCAGTGGTATTCCCACCTCACTAAATGCATGACGTCGACTTGAGGCAAGGACTTCCCTTCACTGGCATTGAGAACTAAAGCCCCAGCCACCAGCACCGCTTTGTTCTTTGCTTGTGCCCTGGCTCTGCTGTGGGCTGCTCCAGTGAACTCTGTCCTGGATGTATGGGCTATACATGGGGCTCACCCGAACCGCTCTGGAGATGAGCCAACAGCTATCACTTGGATTTCAGACAGGGAACTGGTGCTCGGTCTCCTTTTATTTATGCTACAGATACAGGCCAAAAATCTCCCCAGTTAACATTTTTGGTACTGATTTGCTACTGTACCTTCTACTTATGGTGCTGATTCAGCACACCTACAGCTGCATAAAACTGGGGAAGACAGAAATGACAAAGTTATGTCCTAGATGCTTTACAAGTGGGGCATCCAGCAAAGCAAAAAACCTCAGCCTCAGTTACAAGATACTTAAATCCAGAGATGTCACTTAAGGACACAGTGGAAAAATTTATTCTGGTTTTCCATTAGTTTATATACTTGAGCCAAATCCATTGTTATTCTACCACAGTTTATTAGATTCACAGTTGTTACTTTTCACTTCAGTTGCTGTTTTTAGACTGTAATTATTCTCATGTCCCAAGAGTAAAATATTTTATTTATTTTATTTCTATTCTAGAGTAAACTGGTGCTTAAGTTCACTTTTCCACATTTTGATAAGAAATTTTTTTTTTCCACAGTTGGTGCTTAACCTCTAACAGAACTGTTTCTTCATCAATACACAGGATATTTAGGAAATGTGAAAGCTGTACATATGAAACTTTGACATACAAGTGGAACAATTAACCAATCCTACATAACTAATGTCTTACCTAGACTCATTATTATATAGACAGCAATGGCAATTCAGGACTATAAACATTATTACAAATTTTGAATTGCTAAGCCTCATTTAATTTGAATTATAGTATTATTGGTAAACATGAAAAAAAAATCCTACAGTTTGTGACTGAGTGATGGTCACATCTTCTGTGAAAACTCCATCTGCAAACTAATCCCCATAATTGAAGAGTTACTGTGACAACAGTAATCCCATCAAAATAATTTTTAACTACTTTTGGCACAAATCCCAAAGTGTTATTGATATCAAATTGCCGATTTTACTATAATTTGCCTCAAAGACAAATCATAATTATTTCTACCATCATACTGAAAAGCCCTGGAAACCTCCTGTTAAACCAGAAGTCTTCATGGTTTGTTTTTTTTAACAGAAAGCAATTACACATATAGACTTTTCAAAGCTTACATTGTGGATACAACTTCAGGGCATGATGCTGCAATCTCAGAATAAGGTGAAAAAGAGAAGAAAAGAAACATAAAAAAGCATCATTAAAATGATCTCAGTTCAGTCTCCCAGATTAAAATTTATGTGAAACAAGCATAATTTCATTGAGTAATAAATTAAATAGCAAAAAAGGCAATTAATTATTTGACACTCAAATATTCCACATATACCTTATAAAAGTCACATTTTTATTGCAGTAATATAATTCTGCTGTTGCAACCAATAAACATGAGCTGTACTTGAAGTGCACAAAGCTGGACATGTAGAACATTGCCTTGTTAAAATATTGAACTCTTATTAGGGTCACATTAATCCCACTCAAGAATTTATACTCACAACAAGTGTGACTACAAGAAATCATGACAATTTCAAATTAACAAAATACAGCATGTCTTGAAGAGAAGTAGCTTGTTATCATGATCTCTATGCAAATATGAAACTGAGTAAGTGTGTTTAGCACTTACATCTTGCAAATGAGATTCTTTCTTCTTTGCTGATAAATTTAAGTGCTTCTCTAGGATGGAATAATATTTCTCACTTTCCTTGTCAAACTTCTTCTTCCCATCCTGAAAAACAAAACATTGCCAAGTAAAGTATTGGACTAAATATCACAGCTAACTTAAAAGAAAGAATAGGTGCCAAAATATGCCTGGTTATAAAGCCATTTTTGCTGGTTCCGATGTTTTTAGGGTTAAATTCTGAATTGGGCCTGAAGATACTAGGAGGACTGATTCAATTATTAAATTCAATATTAAGTAAGATTTTTCCCATAAGTAATAAACCTATAAAACAGACTCACATAGTTTCCCATAATAAATATACATAAGGTTTTATGGAGGTGTTATCTTGCTAAGCAGACATTTAATGCAAAATAATCTTCCCCAAGTTTTATAAATGCACCTACCTGCCACACTGTCTTTGCTGAATAAAAACACTGTGTATAACAAATTTGACAACGATATAGGCCTATCCTTTGCATTTAAGACTAATATATGCTTATTTTCCACCTACACTCTTAAAATATGAGGATGATGGAAAAGCACATATGTGGTTGCAAAAGGAAATTGGTCCAAAAGTCTGTTTCCAATAATGTTTTGATGTGTCTGAATATTTAAGCTTGTCTCATTTAAAAGAGTTATCCTGCCTTTTGTCTTTCCCACTCTTCTTAATTTTTTCCCATCATGTGCAGACAATCCTCACATTTCTACCATACTTTAAAACATGATAATACAAAAGAAAGCTACTCTATGAGTAAATTAAGAAACATCTTATTTTCTGTAATCTAATCTATAATTTATACTTCAAAAATTCTTAAATCAGCTATTCTGAAATTTAAATCCAAAATTTATGAAAAAGACAGCTTTCTCAAAACCTTTTCCATCTTTCAAGAAGTGCCAAATTTCAGGAAATAGGAGAAGGGATTAATGTAAATATCCCATCAGAGTATTATTAATGATAAAAATGTAATTTTTAACTACAAAACTATATATCCTCTAACGAAGAGCAAGTCTCTACCAGTGACTTTTACAATCTTAGGTAAGTCCCAATGATTCTTTCTCATGATTAAGAAGTTGAATATTTTGAGAAAACAAAGAAAACTCAAGATGACCAGTCCTACTTACACATGTGCAAAAGCTATTAATGGTGGAAAAACTAATTACCGGACATAATGCAGTAACATCAGGTCATCTTCAGAACGGTAGTGATTCTTTTCCTGACCTTTTTCTCCCTAGAAATTGTTATCTACAAAAACAAATAACTAGACTGCATTGTAGCACCACCCTGTTTTTCTTTGTCATATCATGGGAAAGTCAGGTCAGTCAGAGAAATACGAAACAGAAGGAAGCATTTAATGCCATGAATGAAAACTTACCAACCAGCTTTAACAACAAACCACTCACTGATTAGCTCCCGTGACTAAAGTTCACAATGGTAATTATACTAGTTTATAAAACACATCATATACTTTCTATCCTGCAAAAAGTTCAAATACATTTTGTATGAAAAATGTGCACAATTTAATGATGTTCTCATTGCCACATAATAGAAATATCTTCAAAAGACATCATAAGGAAAAGAAGGCACTTGACCCTAGAAAATATTAATTAACAATACAGAAAAATTCCCAATGCCTTCTATATTTAATTGCAGCTACGCAGATAGAAGGAAAAACAGGCAAAAAGGAAAAAAGAAAAAAGAAAAGCTTGTATTTTGCCTAGCAAGGGAAAAAAAGCTATATGAATTATCTTCCAATAGCTTTCCCAAATACATTCTTAAAAGAAAGAGAGAAGGCAGAAGGCAGGACTCGCCAAATGACCGATTAGCCAAGGAATCAGCTTTTGTGGGACTGAAATCACAGGTTGGTTCCACAGCCACAGTTTTACTGGGGAATACTCAAGTGCCAGGTCTTTATGACCAGGCAAGAGCAACCTGAGTATCTCAACATCTCCTTCAGCCACAAACAGAAATTCAGTTCAGCAGATCACACATCACAGATCTCTTTTGAATAAAAAGTGCAGCTAGTTGCACACTGTTTTATCTTCTGGGACAATGATGTTAAGGTGCTGGACTAAAAAATGAACGGGATTATTTTAAAATCCAAGTGACAAAGGTGGCAAAGTCACCACCTTGAGGAAATCCCCAAGTCAATGGCAAACTCAATTGATGCAATGAAAAATAAAAGAGAATAACTTCTAATTTTTTTTTTTCCATGTCACTGAAAGTAGGGAGAGGAGTCTGCCTGATAACAATATTGAAGCCTTTGGTCACAAGCTGCTGGAGTTCAGTGGTGGACACCCTGTCCAGGAGACCATGTACTTCAGAATGTAACTTGCCTCGGCCTTTGGCAATGAAGCCTGAATGCAGATGACATTTGCTGCACGTCTGGGCTTGACACTGTGCTTGCCTTTGCTGCCTGAGAGGCCAGACCTAAGGAATCAGATGTGGAGCCACGGGCAAAGCTCCTGCAGGATTAGCTGTGTCAGACTGGGAATCACCCAGCCCAGCCAGGTCAGCACCAATTCCTTCCCTAATAGATTTACAATATGAGCAGTAGGTATTCCTCTTGCCTCGTGAACTATTTGTCTCAGAATCAAACTGATATACAGGTAATAGATGATCTGAAGTCTGATTAGGCACTTGAGCTCACATTAACATTAACATAACCTTTACTAACACAAGCTGGAAAGAGTCTGATGTCTAAGCTGCCTGGTGAGAGTCAAAGAGAAAGGTGTGAAAATGGGACCTGGTCGTCTGAAATAGCTCCTCTTCTATCATACAGCATGTCAAATGCACATCAATGCCAAGAGGGATCCATTCACACATCTAATGAGGTTCCCAATGCACCAAATCCAGCTGCCTATATTTTATGCAAATGTCTACAACAAAACCCATGAATTATGTATCACATTACCTATTCTCTTTATGTGTAAAAAGGAAAACACAAAAAGTAAATGATCACATCTAAACAGATACAACTCCCCCAAGAACAAGAAAAAAAAATTCAAATAAACTAATTGTGGTTGCAAGGCATCTTGTATCTCACATGAAGCTTTACAAAGATCTCTGTGGCACCATCTGTGAGGACACGCAGAATATGAAGGCACTCTTGGTCTTCTGCCAGCACTGCCACCCCCTTCTCAGACTGCACCTCTCTGCTGTAACAGTGATCTGGTCAACCACTACCTTCACAGGTTTTACACCAGTTAAGTTAAAGAGAAAACTAACAATTTGGAGCTTCCTTGATACCAGGAAAGCTCCTAGACAGAACACAGCGTTTCCAGGGACAGCACATCCTATTAATATCTTTTTTTTTTCCAGATTTTATCACAACAAAATTTTTCCCTTCAAAGCTGGAAGCAGACAAAGCATAATAAACAGAAGTACACTGAGAATAAAGATCACTTAACAGTTTTGACTGCATTAGTGTCTTTATTCGTTGATACTTCTGGGAATAGGGCTGCAGTGCCAGCAGGACAGTGTTTCTGGCACTGTACTGATCACCCAAACATGTTTCTGGGAAAAGTCTAAAAAAATACCGGCCCCAACAGGTGAGTGAGTTCCCTTCACTTGAAATGTCCTCTGCTACGCCAGTAAAAACCACATATTTGAATGTACTGAAGCCTCTGAAAACTGTTTAATTCTTAAAAATTAACAAAAAAAGATACACTCAGAAGCAGGTGATTCATTTTCTGGAAGAGAAGAAACACTTCACTTTATGCCAAGATAACTCTCACCTCGCACACTCAGCCGGTGACTCACAGCACACAGGCGCATCCTAAGTGGAGTCACAGGCTTATGTCATTCCAGCTTTAGCCTTTTCTCCTGCAACCCTCAAAACACTCTCTTATACACAGCTGCTGCCCAAATTAATCATCTGAATCCTGGTCCCAGCAATCTGTGCCTATGAGACTGAGAATCCTGTTTTTTCCACAAGCCAGGAGGTTTACAAAGAAAGTTTCCACGTGAAACTATCTCCTCAAAGCTTAGGAGACAGAGGATTGCTTCTGCCTCTAGATTCCACAGTGGATCAAACCCCAAGAAGAGATGTGGCTGGGTAAGAAAGCTTGTGCTGCAGTGTTACCAGCACCCACAGCAGCAGCCATGACACAAAGCATAAGGTATGTGGCCATTAGGAAGATGTTATTTCTGACCTCTGCACTGCCTCATTCCCTTCAGCCTCCAGCTACCTTTCTTCCTCACACATCCTTCCTGCAAGTAATCCTCATCCCTTCTCTTTGCACTGGAAACTTACCAATAATTTCTGTCAAAATATCAGCTAGCACATATAAAAAACCCCACAAGAGATAATTAAGAGGGAGCAATAAAAAAATCTAAATGCAGAAAAAGACAAATTACAAAATATTAATCTTTGATGCATTTTACACTGACGTATAAGTCATCAACATCTTTTGTACAGATCAAGTCCTGCAGAATCTAAGCACTGTAAATGTCTCTCTATAGTTTAACCATTCTCAGGTGTGTCACGTAACTAAGCCTTAAGTCAGTTCAAAAATACTTACAGCTTTAAATGCCTCAAATTTCTAACAAACAACCCCAGTAGCAAAGCCCTTAACCAAACGCTCAGCTTCTAGCATGTAATGGAGTCTTACTAACTTCCAGTACCCTCTTGACAGAGCCAAGTCATGTAATACCAGATCTAGGTTTAACTCCTGGTTTTGTTCTCTCTGCTTAGTTATCCTATAAAGTTTTCTTTCAAAACTGATTACACAATCTCCAAAAAGAGAAAATTATCTTTTCAGAAATAAATTTTGCTCAAGATATCACTAATTATAGACATGCCAGTTAGAAGTTTAACTCAAAAGATGTTCTCCTATCCCTCTTGTTTTACAGAAATCTATGGCTGTGAAAAGATCAGACATCAATTATTAAAAAGGTGACTCCGTTGAGTCAGATAATTTTCTTCCTGTTCAGAAAGATTTTGATTCCATGCTGTAACCAATCATATGCACGCAACAAATCGCTGGCATGATTCCTACAAATTTTAACCACAAGTTGTATTTTTTGATGTAAAGCATAAAGAGTTATTACATTTTGAAGCTGACTTCTTTTTTTCCAGTGGGAAAGTCAAGATATCAGATTTTTTTTTTTAATGCCCTAAATTTGCCACTACTTTGTGCCCAGTATTTCATATCAAAATTGTTTTAAGTATCTTCAGAATTGATATTTAAATTATTGCTCTTTATTTTTCATAAAGAGCCTTTGCCATTCTTCCCATTTCTTTCCATTTTTTCTAGTTGCAATGACTTTTGGTGCTATACTTATTAGCACATCTTAGCTAAATCTTACATCTGCCCCTAAATAAAATCTTTTTACTCTTTGCTTGTCCCAGAATTCAGAATTAAACTTTAACATGCTAATCTTTAAAACAAAAAAAAACCTTGCACATTTAGTTCAGATTCATTTTCAGTAACAATATCCTTGCACAACCATAAAATAAACATGTTTTGTAAGAGGTGATTTTAAAAGGATCAAGAAAGGAAATGAAAATAGAAAACATTGCAAAGAAACTATTTGGAGAAAAAACTTCTATGAGAATCCCTCACTTAATTAGGAAACAAGTGAACATTGTGAAATACGGCTGTGATGATTTCTTTTTTTCCCCCACCCAAAATTAGTACATATTTTTCTCACCAACTCAAGCTGAGATGCAGAAACTGTAGAACTGGCACAGAAATGAAGTAGTACAACTCGAACGTAGATCAAGTCAGACAAATTTGTCAGTGGAAGAAACTGAAAGCAATGGTGAGCTCCACTGAGATCAATAAAGCCATGTCCCCTTTCTTTCTCTCTGACAACAACTGCAAAAAGGTCAACATAATAATACACTGGAGATGGTTCACTGCTGGAAGTTTAGACTTCAAATATATTTTTCAAAGCCACCTTTTTCATTTACGTTCCAAACAAAAATTCAAAATGTTTTCTACAAAGTTATTGGAATTTTGTTTGGAGTTGTAAATTTTGGGGATCATCTCTTACTAAGTAGTAGGACAAAGAAAAGTAGAACCGTAGACTAGAAGATAAACTAAACTTAGGCTTGCAAAGACTGATTTGAGCCCAGATCCTACGGATTTCCTGGAAAATGTGAGATTTCAGAGTCTAACAACTTCTCTTCTGAGGAGAAAAGAAATAAATTCACCTTCCATTTTATTTTGCCTGAGGTTTTGCTTAGAATTCTCATAGAAGTGGTTGTTGGGTTGGGGGTGGTGGTGGTTTTTGTTTGGTTTTAATAAAATTGAAACTATCATAGGCATCTGAGACCACAGACGGCACTTTGATAGATGCCTGGATGGGGGAATTTCTTTTTGGTAGAGATTTTGATTTGTTATGTGAGTGCTCACAGTTCAACGTAAGGCCAAAAGAGATTTTCCAAAAGGAAAAGTGAAAAGAGGATATAAAACTCCTTCCTTCCTCCTCCTCCTCCCAATCAGATCTTAATGTATCATGAGGCTATAGGGTTTCTCCAAATCTGTGAGAAAGCTAGGATATTAAAGGGCATCATTTCTGTATTGTTAGCAAATAATAGGATGTGGAACAAAGTTATATCATAATTTATAAAGAAATGATTGCTGCTCAATCTAAAATAGGGTTTATGTAGTCATAAATTATGACTTATGTTACTCATAACTGCTAGTGAAAACACTTCCAAATTGTAGCTGAACACATTATCTCGAAAATTAAATGTCCTAACAACTATAAATCTTTAAATCAATTCTTTACTAAAAAAAGAACAACCATATGCAAACCATGAATATTGAGAAAAGAACATGGTGTAAGACACAAATAATTATAATAAAAAGAACATATTGCAACTATGAAGTATAACAAGGCAATAAACCAGAAATACAAGAGTGTTTAGCAGCATTAAAGCTATAAAGACAGGTATTAAAAACTGGCAGTTTAAAAAATAGCCTCAATTAAAATCAGGTAAGATATGCATAAAACTAAAAACATACTTTAAACAACCCAAAACTAATTTAAGTTCAGGATGGAGTTCACATCTGTGTAAAATACTGAGTAACCTTGCAAGAGAGAATTTACTTTCAGGTTCATAAACTTTTGAAGAAAATTTTCTTTTCCCTCTGTGATGCCTTGACAGGTCCAAATATCAGGTACTTTCAAAAGTGTTTCCTGGAAGAGGAGAATCCTACAGCCATTTCCTAATACTTCCCCATTTAATTCTATCAGAGGTGTGCAGACAGAAGGTACGTACCAGTGGAGACTAAATAAAAAGCAGAAAAGTTTCACAATTTCTATGACATCTAAAATTCTGTTCAAATTAAGAAGCTACTATTAAATGAACAAATGTGTTTGTAGGATGTCATTTGTTTCTCTCCAAAAAATTCTCTCTTGAAATGGAAAAAAATATTAAAAGTTCCCCGCCCTTCTGTGAAAAGACATGTAAACCTGCCAATACTGGCAGGTAAGCAAAGCAGGAGACATTAGACTCCCTGTTATTCAGCTGCAGAGTTGTCTTGAGTTTATTTGGCATTTGCCGATTCCAGGAGTAGCTGCTACATGTCTGGGAATCTGTTAAATCCCTGCCCAAACACCAGGACGTGGTAACTACACACGTAATCTAGTTTTATTGTTTTTACTGTCTACCAAATATGAAGTATTTTTGCTGGAATATCTTACTTAGGATATTAGCATGTTACTACTTAAACAATGTGAAGCAGCTCCCTAGAACAGCAGAAACTGACTTTTTAAACTCTTCTCTGAAGCAGGTTTAGGATAAGTTTTCTGAAGTTGAAAATGTTTTATCATAACAGCAAGAGGGTCTCCTGTTGCTGTACAAAAGCTTGTGACTTTAAATGATTTAAGAAAGAAAGTTACCCATGTTCTTCAGGAATTCAGAAAGAAGCTTGAATTAACTCTGTATACTTCATCAAAAGTCATACAGAATAAACTGCTCATGTCATAAGCAATGCAGACATTTGTTAGAAATCAATATAGCTATAAATGCTGAGTAGAAAGTAAATGACAAGAAAAGACACAACCCAATCCTAAGTCATCGCTTACGTGATAAAAGGAAAGAAGCCAAGTCACATTTGGGGCATGCTATTCTTCAAAAATAAAAGTCAATCAGCAATAACACGTTATGATTTATAATATTCAAAACGCTGAAGTCAGCGAGCTGGAAACACTATCCATGTAAACCTGTTGACATTGACACTTACAAAATCAGACTGGAGAAGAAATATTCTCTACACAACTAGAAAGTAATTGTATTTTTTTCTCATTATCTAGTTCCAGTAGGAGCTTACAGAGCTTCCTAAAGTTCATAAAAAAAAAATACAATGCATTTTATTGTTTCTGCTTCATTTCCATATGCACAAAATTCAGTTCAGTTCAGATGTCAAAGTGGGGCGAACAGAAAGAAAATAAAGTTTACAGGAAAAGACAAACATAACACCATTGCATAGGTCTGGTGGGTTGTAGCCAACTCCTCGATGCAAACAGTGCCACACACGGCCTGCACAGACAGAAGAAAATCAGCATTTACAATGGATGGTACTGAAGCTGACAGGTCAATCTCATGGGGAACAGGCAGCTCCAATTTTCATCTTCCACATCAGCACCTGGACTAAGCAGGAACAAATCTCTCAGCTTCATTCATCTTTAAGACAGCCAGAAGTTGGCCTTTCAAGATCAGTAGTCATACCAACCAATGCTGAGCCAGCAGTGAAAAAAGGTTTGTTTTTCTTGATTCTCTAGTTCTCATACTAAGGACAGAGAAGACAGACTTGGCTCTATTGTTACTAACATAGGCGCACAGAAATACTAAAGATACGGTATCCAGCTATGCGGAGTGTAAGCACAGCACAGGGCTGCTACAGGCACGACAGCTTTTGTAGCACGATCTTTGCGCTTGACAGTAAGGTTCGCTTTTACCGTAACAGAGTGGTGAACTTCTCAACTACAAAAAGAACATCCAATTTTTAAAACTGCATTACACTAGTAATTACACAGCTTCCCTTGGTCTCCATCATCGTTTCTTCCCGCCATCGTTGCTTCTCTTTGTCCGTTCCTCCGTCTCCCTAAGTGGCCATCAACCATTCCTTGAGCAGCTGCCTTGTTGGCAACCCGCACCTGATGTTGCTGCTCTCCTCGCCCACGTTCCTCCCACCAGCACTGCCTTTCTTTCCTCCCCATGGAGGCACATTGTCATTTCAAGTTCTCCATGCCTCCTTTCCTATGCTAGATTCCCTCACAAATGAAGTGTATTTCAGTAACATCCCGGTACACCAGTAAACTGTGTATGAAAAGGGCATTTCATCTGCACAGTTAGCAACTACCTTCTTTCCTTTGTGCACTTAAAGCAAAGTAAATGCAAAAAAGCAGTAAAGAACATAACGTCATTGAAATAAAGTAATTCTGACAGACTAGCTTATAACGTTACATACTCACTGCTTTATTTTAAAAGCAGAAAATAAAAATATCTCTTAAGTAGTAATTTCTTTTTAAAAACTCTCTTTCGGAATCTCTCTCCCGTCTATGCCAACGAATCAGCCGCACTGCTGATTTCAGCATGCCAGTAGCACGTTCAGCACAGCTCACGGTCCCACGCCACCCTCCACGTCATCACAACGGGACCTCAATGCTGACCTGAGGAAGAACTTGAGGCGTGTTATGAGAAAGTTTTTAGATTAATACACACAACTGGAAGCTGTGCTGTTTACAGTTAGAAAAAAAAAAAAGAAACAGTCTGTGGTTAATGTCAGAAGTGATTTTGTTTTGTTTTGAAAACATCTATTTTTAGAGTCCCTCTTACAACACTGATAAAGGAACACAAACTATCACTTTGGGGTGAAGAGTCATGCCTCCCCAGGGGTGGTGTTAAGCTCAACCAGTGCTCTCAGTTTACTTCTTTGGGAGGGATGATATCCTCATCAAAACAACCATCCAAGACCACCCCTTCCTGGCAAGCTCCACAGGAACAAATGGTTCTGTGGTGGCTACTGTATCCTGAAAGATCCTGAAATAATGAAGCTGGTTCATTTGGTGGAAAGATGCTCCTGTATCTAAACCAAGACACATGAAAGTTTCAAGTAATGATGCCCATCTTTTGTTACAGTACAGAACTGATACTTTACAGCTACTATCACCCACTACACTTTGAAACAGAGCTATTTTATACTTGCTTTGCCAAAAGCAAAATTGCTACAATGGTAAGAGAGTGCAAGTCTGTACATTCCCAGGCCCCTGCAGAACCTGCTGCACAGACAGAACATGATACTGGACGAAGGGAAACCTATGGTGATACAGCCAAGTGTCCCAATCAAATGATTTTCTATTTAGAACAAAAAATATAACTCCGCCATAGGTGTGGAATAAAGACCCATAGACTCAACATCATCTGAGTAATGCCCAGACATTACAGATCTATTTTTATGCTGTTATCTTAAATACACCACAGAAGAAAGGGAAGCAATGGAGAAAGAGATCTTCATTTTCCCCAAGACTGCTGAAGAAAACCCCAACATGTAACACAATAAGATTAACAGATTAATTTATAGCCATGTAAAAAGCCTCATGATTTAAGTGTTAAGTGTTTGGTACAGCTATGGCACTATGCAACATCCATGAGCACAACTCTGAAGTAATCCCTGTAGGGTAAGAGAATGCAGCTGCCTTCCTGAAAACATGATGAATTTGGTGTGATAAAGGATGTCAAAATTCAGGGTGGAGTCTTATGTTGAGCGCCGGCGAGCAGGGGAGTAGGTGCCTTCGACTAGCTGAATGAAGACTGAGAGCTTGTGCAGGGAGAAGAATACTAACCTCTCTGCCTCCTCCAAGTCCTGCCCTGCTCTGTGCCACGGGCAATTGGCCACTTCCTATATTTCTCTTAAATACTCCTGGAGATTCTTGAAGAGTCTCATCAACAACCTTGAGACCTGATTTTTAAGTGTGGAACATAATCCTCTCCACGCTGTGGCCAACAGCAAGGCTAGAAAGGACATGATACATGAGTAGAGCTACTGTATCCTACTGAGATTGAGAAAAGCTTTTTTTTTAAAAAAAAAAAAAATTGAAAATATTTGCCAAATCCTCTGTGTCTCAAAGCATTCAATAAGAAGTACCGTTCCCCTGTGAACTGGAAGTTAAATCTGGAGGTGAATGTCCTTGCTCATACTTTCAATCACGGCTCAGGAGTCCAGCAGGATTGTAGCAACTGTGCGGGGTCAGGATGCAACCTTCCTGAATCCTTCTTAATTTTTCATTTGGGTGCAAATTATAATTTTATTAAAGCGTAGAAAAAACACAGCTTCAGAAACTGGTTTTATTCAGTCAGCCAGTGAATCATACTAACTTTTAACAGAAAGAATGCATTTAACAGAATTTATTAAAACAGACTTTGCACATAATATTAACTGGTTTATTAACAAAGACCTGCAGTTAATGGATTGAACTGACAGTTTTTAATCACTGTGTCCATAATCTTTTAGTTAAGAGACTTGAGTTTTCGCTCTTGTTTTTTAAAGGAATATGCAAGAAGTGAAACAAGCTTTAGGATTGTTCTCTTTTTTCCCTGTTATCTTCCTAAAAGTTTCTCAACTTATTGAGAAACAGTTATTGAACTGCAGTAAACTCCAATGAGAAAATCATTTTGCTGCATTTGCAGAATGACAAGAGCTGCCCCAAACAGATTAGTCGCTTCAAAAAACCTCTGGGTCCAGGTGCTCAGCCAGAGATATCTCCCCGCTTAATGGTTTGGCTTTCTGCAGAAGAATATAAGGCTGCCTGAAAAGATGAAGTATGTGCACACTGGGCTCTTCATCACTATTTTTGAAACTTCCCAAATATTTCACATACAGAAGCGTAAAAGAGGCAGTGGCTAGTCATACCACAGCACTACACTTATTTTCTACCTTTTAAAAAATAATTTTAATAGAGATTACCAAATTGCTGTAGGTCTGTCACAGCTTCCTATTTCCATAAATTTATTTGAATAGCTATATTTTAAAGTAAAAATACATTTGTTATATTTTAAAAATAATTTTTATACTATATATTTTTGTTAAATGCAAATTACAAAGGGAAAAGCAGACAGCTGCATCTAATAAAGCAGCAATCCACCTACTCTACATTTTAGGATCTGGGTCAATTCACAGAACATTCTATGCACAGACACTGAAATCCAAAGGGAAATAGCAAAAATAAAGATGAAATAACAAACATTTTTAACCATATTTAATCTGAAGAAGTTTTCAAATTGTCAACATGTCTTACTACTGTCAGAAATAAAATTTACCATTATAAAAACAGTATTTTTTTTAAGCTTAGCCTCCTAATTTCTCAGTTCTTGCATCTGGCAATACTAATTTAAATAAGATATCAGATTAGACAACATATTCTGAATTATTTCTCAGATAAAAATGATCTAGGACCAACGCCTTGGAATTAAATGTATTTACAAACACAATTTACAACTCTTCCACAGTTTACAAGCTTAATTCAAAACCTGAGAATTTATATAAGTAAAAGAAAACCTAAAGAAAATTTGTACTTCTCTATCAGTCAGGGATAGGTCCTTAAAGACAATAATATCTAATGAGACTGCCACTTGAGCTTCTTATCGGTAAAGCAAATTTTTGGTTTTCAGCTGTACGGTGACCATCAAGCAGCCTCAGTTCCTCCTGCTCAGCCATTTCATCTTACACTTCCTTCCCAACCCTCCAGTCCTCCTCCTCTGTCTTGCCAACACCCCCACCCTATGGCAACCCCAAGCTGTGTCAGCACCACCAGGTTTTTTTTACCTGGTCATTACTGAAAATAAAACAACAGACCCATCTCAAATTGCCCCTTGGGATCTTCTAATAGTAACTTCTCTCTAACCAGACAATCTGTCCCATGAACAAAACTCATTGCCCTTTCCCCATTAGCCAGCTCCTTGGACAGATCGAGTTTCTCATACTAGCCCCCATCTAAACTAAATTATAACATCTCACATAGAGTGCTTTAAAGGTCTTGCTAAAACAGAAATAGGTTTGATCTGCTGCATTTCCTTGCTTACAGAGTAAGTTATCTTACCAAAAAAAGATATCAGGTAACTCTAGTAGTAAGCATTTTTGTGAAAGTGTGTTGCATTTTAACTCAAAACATTTGGCCATCAATTATCCTGGCCTGGCCTCGCCTCTATTTCTGCTTCCTTCCCCTGGTCCCCTCCCCTCTATGGTTCAGACTGACATTTAAATATCCCAAAACTAGTGGACACAAGTACCAAATCTCGAGTAACAGATGCTGCTTACAATGCAACACCTTCTACCATACCTACTAGAGCAAGGCCATTCATTTTTCTCAGTTAAAGGACAGCAAGTGGTATAATTTGATTAGATACCAAGAAACCCACAAAATGGGCATTCTGGCATTTCTTAAATACCTATCTAAAACTCTGCTTTGACAACTTTCTGACAGACTTTAAAAAATGGGGTTTTTTTGTTTGTTTTATGCTCCTCAACTTCCAGAGAATCCAAATAAAAGACAGAGCGAGCATGCCAGCTCCTGCATGCCTACATCATGTGAGAATAGATGTGAGCATAGATGCAGGAAAATTAATCCCAGCAGTGAACATGGATTTATTTCCAAGTAGAAAGGAATTCACAGTTTTCAATGAATGAATGAATGAATGAATGAAAGTAAATAATAATAAAAAATAATCCTCCTGGACAAAATAAATAATTTCATGAAACAAATACATGGAATTGTAAGGAGGAAACAAAATCGTCCTTTTAGGTGTTAAAACCAAAATTGCTTCTGTTGTCTTTGATCTGATTTAAGTTGTACTAAACGCCTGTGCACGTTGGAACAAATATTGCTAAATACTGTACTCAATGCATAAAAAGAAACATGAAAGTTTGGCCTTATTGTACATAACACATCACACAATGATCTCACCACAGTTACCAGCTGGGGACTTGCAAACCACATTTACCAAATAAGGCAAAATGCTTCGTGCCTGAAATCCTTTCCCAGTTACCTCACCCAGCTTTTGCTCGCGTTTCTACAATAATTGCAGAGGTGACAGTCATTTTTTTTAAACTCAGATGGAGTAAATCAACAGGCTATCCAATGCAAAGCTGGGTTTGTGTAGTCTCTGGAGAGAACTCAGCTTTATTTAAAGTGAGTGTGTACAGAAAAGGAAGAGATCAAATACGTGCAATAAAAACAGAAGAGCGAGTAGTATAAATTGAGAAGAGCAAGTGATGTGGAATTGTGTATTGCTGGTTTGATTACAAACACTAATGTTTTATGGGGAATGTTTCTCATATTTGTTGGGCATCTTCAGGTTTTTGAAGTGCATGTGAAGAATTGGTCTTTAATGTTATTCTTGTGATGTTCCAAAAACACTTGAACTTTGCACTCTGGGTTTATGCTGTCCTTGTATTTGAAATACAGCTTTGTAACATCAACAGGATATATTTTATCCTCCATATTCTCTTTGATTTCTGTGATAATGTTTTTTGCCTAAACTTGATACAATTTTGAAGAAAGAATAAAATATTCTCATTCTCTATATTAAACGCAACAATAGGATAGTCCTACATAGTTCACGACGGTAGTAAAAATCTTGCTAAGTGACTTATTAAAATAAGATGGTGACTGGCATAGTAAAAACTGTCATTAATCTATAACATTTTCTCTTTATTTTTCTGCATGTGTGGTGGGGCAGTGGGGGGCATTGCTTGTTTTTATCTCCAGCTGAATTTTATCTAGCGTTTTAGAAAAGAAAGAAAAAAGCCCAGTAAGCACTTTTAAGCACTCACTGATAATCTTCCCCCCACCAAAATCTGACAGCAGTACCTAATATAATTTCCTATTACATATACTGGTAACACAATTATCTAATAATTTTTTTTTTCGACCAAAAATTTGGAAACACAGCTTAACAGGGTACTAAAATTAATAATTTCAAAGTCCAGTTAGAAGAGAGAGAATCCAACTGTTTATAAAATGCACACTCACAGTGTAAGGCTGATCACAAACACCAGATGCTTGCATCTCTAGCTGCTGCGGAAATTGCCAATGCAAAAGGCATCTACAATTAACCTTCTATACCTAATCTCTTAAAATGTTGCTCCATAAGATGTTCGTAAATTCACAGCTCTAGAAATATATAATATGACATAACTATCAGCTCTCCTGTGGAGTCTGCACCATCTCAGCCTTTCTTTGGAGAGGAACACATACACAGAAATGTTTTGGGTTTTTTTGGTGGGGAGAGGGATGACAGAGAAACAGGAGTGAGTTTGGGTTTGATACGAATACAATTCCACAGACTGTTGTAAGTTAATACTAGGGGAAAAAACAGATCAAACCTGGTATTTCAGAGCAAAAAGTAACAGTTGATACATAGTCCATACAGCTGAGGTGTTTAGAGAAGACCTCAAATAAATAGTTACATTCCCAGTGTCCTGTGAAACTTGCTGCCAAAATCCAAGCAACAAGGAAGCGTCTACGGTTTTTGTTTGGCTATCAGTTTGGATCACCCTAAAGGAGTTCAAAGACTCACATTTCTGTGCAAACCTTCATTAACTGCAGATAAATAACTAGCAAGCTCAGCTCATCCCATATTTATATGAGTTCATAAATGCTCAAGGGTTGAGCCCAGTGAACAGAAGTGGAGGTAAGCGATCTGACCATGTTCTCTGCTTTACTAACAAGGAGTTTCAGAAAGCCCAAATTTCTACTCTGTTTCATACTGGTCTCATTATTCCTATATCACACGTTGCTATTTTGTAATTACTAGAAAAACAGTATTAAATGTAATTATTCTCTCACTTCTTTGTGTTGATCCCATTTAGTTAAAGGCCAACTATAATTGCTTCTGCTGATAACAATCAATTCAGAAGCAAATGTTTGTATCACAATCCGAGTTATGCAGGTGGTCTGAATCTCTCATTTTTGAGCTTGACAGCTGAACTGCATGAGCAGTGCAAGAAAAGATGAGTTTAGTTGACATTTTATAAAACAATGAGCTGGCAGAGCTCTCTATATGGTATCAATGTGTCAAGCCAGTATCCTGGACTGCTGCAAACACATGCAGCACTGCATAGTAAAGTGCATTAGACGCTGGAATAAGAGTTAGCTGAGCCAGGCTCTCTCCTGAACTCATTCAGTACACTGTTGTGTGACCATAGAAAAGTCAAAATGATCACTGTTTCCACAGATTATATAATATGGGCAAATGCCCATACTTTATCTGTAAGGGATATGGAAAAGAAACCAGCCATTGTGATATACCGAACAGAGAGGACTCAACCTGTCCTGTAGTGCCCTGCCTTTAATGCTAAATACTTAGTGATTCAAAAAAAGAAAGGAGTCATCTTCAATTAGATCATTAAATATGTGTTGACATCTACTGAGTGTTATATTCAAAGGAGACATGAATGTCTCATATAATTCTGCCCTGTGAACCACCTGTGGATCGTGTCTCTGACGTACCAGGACAGTCAATAGTACAGCAGGTTAGGCTGTCAAACAGGGTTCTCCACAGAAGAAGAATTATATCCCTTAAACTATAGGAATCCAAAATGAAATGGTAACACAAAGAACTGAACAATGCAACTAAAACCTACTGAAAACTGAAAATAACTTTGTGCTGAGATTAAATTCTGATTTGTGCAGCACGGTAAATAAACTCCCAGCCCTGCAACTCACAGCAGCATAGGGGTGTGACAAGAGAAGAATGCAGTTGTACACAAAAACATATCAAGTAAGAGGGTAAAGAACATCCATTTCACAAAAATCTGACCTCAAGTTCACAGTAAAAATTCTTCTCAAACATTTACTTAGTTCCTGTGCGGAAGCAGCTTCATCTGTTTGCTACACACTCACAATAGCAGTACAAAAAGTATAAACCTTCGGTCTCTCTTTCCAATACCTCTGTTCTTCTGAGGTTGGTTGAGTACAGCACAAGCACAACCTCAGCTACAACATCAAAGAGGGATTTTTTTTGTACCCATTTAACCTTATAGATGGCAAATTTCCCAGAAAATTTTATGAGGGCTAATACAGGATGCAAAATACTTCAGAACTAGCGTATTTATGTAGACAGACAGAGCTGTTATTAACCACACCTCTAATTGACTACCGCAGCCTTTATATGCATCTCTCTGAGATTGTGATCAAAGCAGTCACTGATAACCACTTAAGACTCCAGGCTTAGACTGAAAATAGCTCTTCTAGACTAACAGTTCATTCCAACATCTTTTTCCCCAATGTATCTGATTTCCTGGGCTGACTACTGAACCCTAGTATAGACAACCTGCACTGTTTCTCTAACACAGATGCAATACTTAACACCAGAGAACTGGCGTAAACCACCAACTGGAGCACTTCCACCATGGGAAAATCTCTGGGTGATATGAATACTCTGGCAATATAAATACGAATCACTACACTGCATCAGCCATGTAAAGTGGAGAGGAAAAGCAGAGACTGAGAGTATGCTTAAAGCATGCTGACTTCTTTTGGTCTTCATACAACAGCCACTTCAGTGCTACTGCATCTACAGCAGCTGTTTGAACCCTCTGTGCGGTTGTGGGTTAACCCAAGATGCAACGTAATGTAAATACAGACATCAGAAGATGAACAGAACTCCAGATGGTAAGAATATGCAATAGTAGCAAGAGCTGTACCCTCTTGTCAGGGTTTAAAGCTGGGCTGGCTATTGAACGGATGGCAGATGCTCTCTATTAACCTTTTCCTTCCCCAGAAGGGGAAGGAAAAGAGAAAAAGGAGAGGGACTTACTGGTTGGAAAGTTAAAACAGTTTTAATGAACAATAACAATGAAAAAAAGAGTATAATAATAATAATAGAAATTATTAAATATATACAAATATATACAAAACCAAGATCGAGCTCCCCTGATGATGATTACGTTGCCACTGGCGCTGGAGGGCAGGCTCCGGGAAGTCCCAGACTGGACTCAGCGACAGATGGGAACTAGATTCACGATCGCACGGATTGGGGTTGAGAGCAGGAGAAAATGGACAGAGTCCTTTTCAGACACCAGCCATAGAAGAAGAGAGCACGAGCCTCGTGACCCCTCAGCTTTATACTGAGAGTGACATGTATGGGATGGAATACTTCGTCGGTCAATTTTGGGTCACCTGCCCTGTCCGCTCCTCCCCACAACCGCAACTCTTTTACGGCCTTTCACTTGTGGACCCTAAGAAACTTAGCAGTGACCTTGGTTTCTACAGCAGTAAGTATAAGCTAGAGCCTTTCTGCATACCATTCCTACTCTTACCGTAGTAATAACCGTAAACTTCAAGAATTATCAGTCCTAGAAGCGGACGCTGTCTGAAAAACACGTAGTAAGCTTCAGAAAGTGCAGTTACTTAGAAGAAACTTAGCTGAAAGGAAAAATCACTGAAAAGAAAAATGGTTTTGTCCTAGTCCAAACCAGGACACCAATGCATATAATCAGTCTTTAAACTCCATTTCTGAATCATCTCCTTCTCTGAAGCAAAGGATTCAGTATAATTTACTAATACATTAATGAGGATGGCAACAAGTATGTTTGAATAGAAATGCCTGCTTTCAGTTCAGCCTTCAAAACACACTGATAAACTCAAATAAAAATGAAATGAAAAAGAATTGTTTCCACAGCCACTTACTTTTGCTGCTCCTATTTGCTCTTTACGAAACTTCTCCAGCGGTGCTATTAGCACATCATTAGCGTTCTGGATCTGCAAAGATAAACATAAAGCATATCTTTTTAATACCGAGTATTTGAAGAAAGTAGAGTCATTGTAACTCTGCCAATGTGCAAGAGTGAAAGACTCATGTCCGTAACATTCTGGTAAGAGCGTATGGGTAGGAGTCAAATAATTATGTCTTCTTTGTGTAAAACATACAACACACATGTTCACTGGTTTATTATGGACATTTCCATGAATAACTAAAGCAATTGTAATGAACAATGTAGTAGGTTTATCTGTAATATAAAGAAGTGTTTTCTGGTATTTTACTTCAATTTCTTGCATCTTGCCTAACAAAAACTTCCAGGAACATGTTTTGGCAGAACAGAGAAAACAAATGTAGCAATACTGACAGCACTGCCTAAAAAAGCCTGTATTTACAAAGTCTGAATCTTTGACAGCTGAATCTTCTCAGCTATCTCTTTGGATTATATACCTAGTCATACTGAACAGAGGAGAGTAAGGCAGAGAGCTCTGAAAAGGAAAGTGGATAATTTACAAAATAAACTAGATTGGATTCCTTCACTTTTCTAGTTTCTAAATTAGTTTAAGATGTCCTGCAGCTATTCTTATCACTTTAACCCAAACCAAGGTTCCTAACGCATCACAGTTTTCCCCTCATGGTCTCTGTTTATTTAGTGTAAATCTAGCCTTGGGAATCCCTCTCTGAAGACCATTTCCAGCAGCGACCACCCCGAAGTGGTCCCTAGTCATTTGGGCTGGAAACACACATGCAGCAGAACACAAATGCCAGCCATGCCATCATGCCACTCACTAAAAAAGGTAGCATGACTTCACCATATGCCTTTTAAGGGCAGGCAGAATAAGCAACTAAATTGATCTTACTGCAGAAAAATCAGAAGACACTGAAAACTGCCAACATATCAGAAATAAAGCATAATAATACACATTACAATATTCTATTAGACTAACTACAGGCAAAATTTTAGGTCTTCTGCATGAATAGCTTTTTTTCTCCTCACCAGTCCAGTCTTTACCATACTCATCACATTCCACATTTGGGCTTTGGCAGGTTTGGAGGTCTGGGCAAAGCTAACATGTACCTAAGCCAAATGTGAATGAATACAGCTCTTGTGACTCCTCCATAACAATAATTGATAAGTTACATTGTCAGTTGAGCACAAAAACTTCCCAAAAGTCTGTAATAATAAACATATAGAATAAACCCATTGAAACACAAACACATTTTCTTTCCTCCCAAACCTAACATTACGATTTGAAAGACCACAGAATCACCACACATCTCTCAGAAGGGCAGAGTTTCAGGAAAAGTCGAGGCTCTTTCTGACACCCTAATGTAACAAAGTCCAAGACAGCAAAGGCAACACTTGGCATGCTCGATGAGGCAGTGATCAAAATGGGCTGTGTTTAAAGATAAAAATCAGGCACTGAGGATGAGGAGGAGTGTTTTCACTGCATTCAACATACTCCATCTGTTTGACTGGAACAGACTACAAAGCTACGTTATTCTCCAAGTGGACATTTCCCCAAAATATATAGACTTTTAGGCAACATCTAGCAATCTAACCGAGGCTCAACACTTTCTACTAGGCAAACTGCATGCACTTAAAAGATAATCTCTATCTCAAGGATCACTAAGCAAGGCAGATTAAAATTAACAGGGGTACAAAACTGTTAAATTACTTGCCCACAATCAGGCAGAATTGCAGTGCATACATCTAGAAGCAGCAGCTGGAAGTTTTGATAGCTTACAGAGCCCGTATATGGCATTTGGCACATACAGAAATCACGAAGGCTTGCTGGAGTCACTGGTACAGAAGTGTGGATGCATCTTTTCTTTCTTTTTCATACACAGAAGTTTTTTCTCTGCCTTTTAAAGTCATTGCTATATACAGCAACAATATATTAAACATCTCACAGTTCAATTAAAAGAGACATCCATATTATTGAAGTAGTTACTACTGATATCAGCAATCACTGCTAGTCCTGTTGCTAGTCATTGCTGAACTAACTCCACGTGGAGCTGAACATGGCTCTTCCCTTCGCTCAATGCTATCATGTTCAGGCAGCCTCCACGCCACACCAGGAGACCTTGCTTCACATATGTCCTGGTTTGGCCCAGACCAGGCCAATTGGTCTTGGAGAGGCCAGGGTCACTGCTAAATTCCTCACTGCTTATGAGTGAAGAGCTGAAGGGGGGTCGCACCTGCAGGGAGGAGCAGACAGGGCAGGTGACCCAAGATTGACCAACAAGATATTCCATCCCATACACGTCATTCTCACTTTCCTATTTATCACTAACCCACTGCCTCCTGGAGGTGGGGCCCAGGAGGGAGGGGTCCTCCTGTCTCCCACTGATTGGTACCAGCTTTGCCAATTCTCCAGTTAAAAGCCTGCAGGTGTGAGGGCAGGGGGAGCTACTGCATTTTCTCCTCTGCCTGTGCTGGGGGGAGCAACTCTTCCTGAGGAGGATTTCCAAGCTCTTGATCTTGGTTTTGTATATATTTGTATATATTTGATTATTTCCATTATTATTATTATACTCTTTTTCATTATTATAGTTTATTAAAACTGTTTTAACTTTCCAACCCGTAAGTCTCTCTCCCTTTTCCCTTTCCCTTTGAGTGGGGGGGGGGGGGGAGGGTTAACAGAGAGTGTCTGCCACAGGTTTAATAGCCAGCCCAGCTTTAAACCGTGACAATATATTACCCTTTTGACAGCCTTAAAATCACTGAAACACAACTACTACCAGTGCCACTCAACACTGCCGGAAAGCAAATGAAATATCCTGCTTCAAACACTGTGGAAGAAGATATTCATAGGAAGCATACGGCACTGAGAGGAGTCATCTGGGAAGTAAGTGGCTTTGCTGGGCTGAAGCACAATGTTATTCACTCCCGCATTTATATATGCAACTAGGAATGGACAGTGGGTAGAGCACGGCTAATTAAAAGATATCACACACTTCATCTAGACAGGGTCCACGCCTCTGAACAGATCTGCTGAGCCACATCAACAGAACATGCTGCAAGCTCAACCGTGTGCTGAAAGCTTCTACTGAGAAAGGTCCTGATGTGGCAATTCACCTCCCAGCAAAATTAGGAGCTAGGCAAGTAATGGGCTTTGTCTTTCAGGAGGGAGATCACACCAGAAAAGTACCAGAGAGAATCCCAGCAGACGCATTTCAGCAGCCAGTATTACAAGACACAGAATGCTCCGCTGAGAAAAGAAAGACTCCTGCTGATTTCCACCAGGTTGTGCCTAGCTTTTGGAAACTGAAAAATAAAGAGAAAGAAGAATTTTTGCCTTACACATGCATTTATCCATTTCCTTTCATTGCCGATTCCTATCTCTGCAACTACTTCACATTACAGTTTCCTTGTTAAGGGTTACAAATTGGCATACACCTCCTCCCCCTCCCCAAATTACGAATCTAATCCTCCCACAACTATTGCTATATAAATCTGATTGCTTTAGATAATCGGAAATTTTCACTGTGTGGTCCTAATAGAGTAACTTTCCTCCTGCCAAGACGATAATCCCTCTCCTACTCAGTTATTGTGCTAGGCTGAAATCACAGACACTTGGAACAGGCAAACAATGTCAAAAAGACTGTAATGGTTTCCGTAAATAGCGACTTCAGAAATCCATGTGGTGTTTAAAATACAGATCTTATGCTCAAAAACTTATTCAGATTAGTCACACCTTTAGAGAAATTATACTTTCTCGATCCAAAAGCTATTGAATGCTACACAGTTCCAGCTCCTAGCATAGCTAGTATGTGGCAGTCAATCAAATAATGTGATCATTTCTCGTTTGGCAAAAGTACCAGTCTTCCTCCAGAAAAAGAATAATAAAAAAAAAAAATCATCAAGTTTTAACTTAGTGTCAGTTCATCATTCTTTTTCTAAGTAAGATGCTAGACAAGTATTAGGCAGACACAATAGGAAAGCATTACTTTGACAATTGAGAGAGCTATATTAGATCTAGTAAAAAAAAAAAACCAGATTTTTCTAAACTAAAGAACTTTAGCATTATTGATAAAAATACCATTACAATGAGTATCACCAAAATCACATTGATTTGGAAAAAAATACTTGAAAAAGAAACATTTAAAAAAATGAAAATACTTTTTCTAAGCCAGCCTTGACAACTTATGAGGTCCTTCTCTGTTTGCACAACTGCAGCATTTCAATACGCTCTGACAGCCTTCAAGCCAATGTGGTGAAGCACCTTAATCTGTCTTTTCTGATTCATGATCTTCCACCCTTCCAGCCCACCCTCCTTCCTTCCAGAAGTTCGCTCTAAAATTGAATCAATGTACCAATAATGAGATTAAGCTGTGGTTTTCACACATCACAGAGAAACTCCACATTTAATTTAATGAAATATAACAAGGGCAAGTGTAGAGTCCTGCATCTGGGCAAGAACAACCCCATGTACCAGTACAAGTTGGGGACAGACCTGTTGGAGAGCAGCATAGGGGAAAGGGACCTGGGGGTCCTAGTGGACAGCAGGATGACCATGAGCCAGCAGTGTGCCCTTGTGGCCAAGAAGGCCAATGGCATCCTGGGGTGGATTAGAAGGGGTGTGGTTAGTAGGTCAAGAGAGGTTCTCCTCCCCCTCTACTCTGCCCTGGTGAGGCCGCATCTGGAATATTGTGTCCAGTTCTGGGCCCTTCAGTTCAAGAAGGACAGGGAACTGCTAGAGAGAGTCCAGCGCAGAGCCATGAAGATGATTAAGGGGGTGGAACATCTCCCTTATGAGGAGAGGCTGAGGGAGCTGGTCTCTTTAGCTTAGAGAAGAGGAGACTGAGGGGTGACCTCATTGATATTTATAAATATGTAAAGGGCAAGTGTCATGAGGATGGAGCCAGGCTCTTCTCAGTGATATCCCTTGACAGGACAAGGGGCCACGGGTGCAAGCTGGAACACAGGAGGTTCCACATAAATATGAGGAAAAACTTCTTTACAGTGAGGGTAGCTGAACACTGGAACAGGCTGCCCAGAGAGGTTGTGGAGTCTCCTTCTCTGGAGACATTCAAAACCCGCCTGGACGCGTTCCTGTGTGACATGATCTAGGTAATCCTGCTCCGGCAGGGGGATTGGACTAGATGATCTTTCGAGGTCCCTTCAAATCCCTAACATTCTGTGATTCTGTGATCTATACTTGGAGACATTTTTGACCAGCAATTTTTAAAACTTTTATTTTTTTACTAAAAGTTTCAATCATCGGTAGAATGAAGAAAGAAAAATCAACATCAACTAACATATCCTTATGAGAATCGTAATTATTACAGTATGTTAGAAAGGGAAGAATAAAATTTTTGTAAACATATCTGAACTTTTCCACTTCTAGATTTTCTTAACTTTAAGTCAATGTCAATTTTTTGAATGAGTTTGCTATTTAGTTTTCTAGCCCTGAATTTGGGATAGTGTATGATATGCAGACTGTACATGCATCATTCCTCTTCATCTTCTTTTACTTAAGTAGGACCAGTGGATATAAACAGAAATTTAGCTAAAACATTGATGCAGCTGCTTATTCATTATTAAATACTAACAACATAGACACAGAATTTTTAAGCCCTGAAGTGCTTTACGAGCTTTGAGCTTCACCTGGCCGTCTACAATGCTGAACTGCAGTAGCAAGAACAGTTAATACCTTTTTCAGCTTTATATTTTTACTTGTAGGGCTAAGGACTAGGTAGGTGACAGAGAGGATTAAGTGAACAGGATTCCCAATTGCCAGAAGACAGCAACAAGATCAAGTGAAGCACTTTCGCAGTGACAGAACTGAGAATTGAATTAAACTTATCTGAATTATAGTAAAATGCTTTAACTATGAAAAACTTTTGGTTTACATATTGTAGCTGGGAAAGACATTTTTTTCCCAAATCTGTTACGACTACTTTTCATTGCAACACAGAATTATCACACTTGCATATGGGAAATAAAACTCATTTCCCTGAAGCACTGAATGACTCACGAGTTCTGAATGCTGACAAACACTAATTTGCTTGATGTTGGTATAAGACTCCTGGAAAATATCAATTAAATTAATTCAAAGAAGGCAACAAATCTCATAGCTAATATATTCATAGTAATGAATTTCTAATGCAGAAACATATTGCTCTGCTAGACAAAAAGAAATAAATTAATTTGAAATCCTTCTCCCAATTCCTAACATCTGATCTGTCAGAAAAAATACTTATTTCAGTCTGTGGCGTGTATCAACAGCTCCTAATCAATGCAACTTCAAATACAACAGCACAGACCAAATACAGACAACCAGGCATTTATGTAACTTAGTTATGTATCAGGTTTACATGCTACAAAGAATTAAGCATGTCATGATAAAACATTAGTCATGTATTTAAGTCCTCAGTTTCTATTTTAAAAGTTTAAAAGTGTAAATATTACATAAAGTTACAATCTGATTTTCAGTGCCTGCAACTACATGACCTTAGTAGGAAGAATATTTTTACAGCTTTGTACAGCAAGCTCTACACAGACAAATCATATACTTAGGAAAAAAAATTGATATATTTGAAGTTTATCCTAATTCCTCTCACATTTATATCTAACAATATCCAAGCTTGTGTTAATTTTCTAAAAATATCACTACCAATGCCAGTTATTTCAAGCAGAGTTGAAATTCGGATGATGTTAAAGTAGGTTTAGAAGATTACAAAATTTTAACTATGGACTATTAAAAACATAGGCTGGACGCTTCCATGTACAATGTGAAATGCAATATTCAACTTCTTAGCAAAAACCTAGTGCTGTATCAAGTGGTCCTGATACATTGCCACAAGGGGATGCTTATAAATCACATGTGAATCAAGGCTTGGAGATGTTATATATGGCTGAATAAATTATTTTTCTCTACATTTTTTCAAGTGAACATTATTTTTTTAATTTTCTATATCTCATGGCTTATGTTTAAAAATAAATTACTATAGTGTCATACCTGAAATAACTGTTTCTTAAAATAGTTAAAAAATGGCACAGGCAAATACGCACAAAGGCTGCCTTTAGCACAGAAAGGCCAGTCTCCTTATGGGGTCCTCATGAAACATTAGAGGAAGAAACACTCCTTCAAAGAACAATATAGAGGAGGAACCTAACTTCAGATGTTAGGTCTTCTCAAGAAGTTTTCCTTTTCTACTGATCACAGAGCAAGCAGAAGAAAAATCAGTCACCCTTGGATAAAGCTGGTCTTCGTGAATACTTCTGCCTCAGATTCTACCATCAATTTAGTAAACCTAAACATTTTTGTTCTAAAAAGTACACATTGATATGAGGTGTATATATACACAGAAAAAAATATGGTATGAACACATAATATTTTAAACTTAACATTGCAATCATAATTTCAGTTTTTGTGTATCTTGACTTTGCAACTACTTGCTAGGGGTCTTGGTAAATAAAGGCTTCCTGATACATTTTTCCCTCAGAACAAAAATTATGGTGAGTGGATAAATTAGATTTGAAAGCTTTATCTTTCCAAGTATTTGCCATAGGGTTCTGTCCTGTTTTTTTCATTCTCAGAAATATTTACTATTCCAGAAATACTGCTTTTTGGAGAGATGAAGTAAGACAGGGGTTTCGTTGGAAGCATCCATATTTCAGACACACGTCCTACAGAAACAATGGTCTGTCTTTTTATCTCTGTGTCCTCTAATGATGCCGTAGCACTTTAATGCTTGGATACCAAGTCCCATCTGTTCCCATCAATGTCTCTTTCTATTTCCAGGCTATGAAAAATTGACAAAGTTAGAGACAAGTACAGATTCTGTATGCAGTCCTGTATGAACCAGCAGGAGATCCTGAACTACCCCCCTTCATCTGGGAAGTGATGCCCTTTAAGATTCATCTGAAAAGAAACTGGGGGCATACCCAGTTTTTTTGAGTGATGCTGAGACAGAGGCAGGTGCTACTAGAAAGCACACAACCTCGCTTATGAAGAACTACATTTGATCTTGAAAAGTAGATCATTGCTGAGACCTTAAGATCTGAGACAGTTTAGGATCCTTTTGATGGAATTTTGACAATCCCATATCCTGACCAAAACCAGATTGTCCTGCAAAGCTCAAATCTTTCTGGCACAGAAAAACTTAAGGTGGGGACTGCAGGAGAGAGTGATCCGTACGCTGTCAGAGCTCTCCACTTCCATAGTCAGTTTCGCCTGAACTCCACCCATGCAGGACTCCTTTGCTGGAGGCACTGGCTAGCCACTCCTGCGCTCAGCCAGCCTCCATTCTTCCCTTCCACCCATGCGGCTTTTCTCCTTCAGGACACTGTATTCCACGCAGGCAGGAGACCTCCAACCCTATAGTTTACTTCCTCGATATATTCAAATCCCACAACAATTTGCCAAGCATTTAAACTGACGTGCTGCCCTTCCTGTGACTTGATGCTTAACCATGGTCACGCTGCAGGAATTTAAAAGGAGAGAGACAAAAAACAAAATTCCAAGAGGCATGTGCTTTTGAACCAGAGATAGGAAAACAAAGATTTAAAAGCTATTTTTTAAATTAGAGATTTAGTTCTGTTAAACCCTTCAGTTCAAGCAACCTATTGCAGAAATTTAGATTATTGTGCATATTGCAAGACAGTGCATCTTTCGCACACATCCAGGTAACGATACTGCTCTTTAATACAAAGGGACCCTGCACATTTTCATAGTTTTTTTACTTCTTTTTGTGAAAAACATTATTCTCCTCTTCCAGACAGAATAAGACCCTTCATCAAATTAATAGCCTACCAATGTGGTGTTAATTTTAACTCTGCTTTTTCCTCCACCGGTCTCCAGTACAGGTAAGCTACAGGGCAAATTAGGTAGACTATGACACCAACTGTAACTGAGACTAGTACTAACAGAAAGAAATGACATTCCCATATTGAGAAGGAAAAGAAACATTTCATCATTCTTGAAAGCGTGACGAGCACCAGGACTGTACTTGTACCATTTTGTGTGCTAATAAAACAAAGAAAACCAAAGGACCTCGCTGAGGGAAGCCAATTCAAGGATTACTCCCAGGACTGCACGTGAAGGGGAAAAAGAAATAAAAAATAAAGAAAATAAATAAATAAAATCAAAGAACAAACAGTCCCCCTCATGCTAAGAAGATTGCTAAGCACAGTATAAAAACAATCAAACCTTGCAGAGAGTACTGTGACTATCTTTGTGATCACTAACCAGATGCGACCTTGTCTCCTAAGCTAAGGAGAATATCAAATACCAGGAGGTCCTCTCGGGCTCTCTCTCCCATTTGGTAGTTTCTTTGTTCCTCCCAAGTATGAGGTAAGAAAGAAAATGTTACAGTTTGCAATCAATACATTTTGTGAGCTCATTTGCAGGAATGAGTGAGTACACATCGTTTTAGAAATACTCCATCATACTATCTTCTTTTTTTTTCCTATTTTTAAACTATCCACTATCCTATTAAGCAGAGCATGTAATTAAAAAGAATTAATTTTAAAATATTTTCATTACATCAGTACATGAATCATTAATAAGTGTTTATATAAACCACATTTCATTCATTTTTACACTCAACAGTCTCAAAGTTGAGGCATATGTTTTCTGAGCTGTTTCCACATGCTCCTAAACAAGGTGAAGAAGACCTCTGCTTTCCCAGATGAGGGTACAACACAGTGAGTACCTATCAAGTATCTTGCCTTTTTGTGGTATCTCCATCTCTACGGCAAACTACAATATTTATGGTACTTCAGCATTTAAAGATCCCAAGGTCCAGTACAACCCTTCAAAAAAACAGTTAGCTTAGAATCATAGAATCATTTTGGTTGGAAAGGACCTTTAAGAACATCAAGTCCAACCGTTAACCTGGCACTGCCAAGTCCACCACTATACCATGTCCCCAAGCACCACATCTACTCATCTTTTAAATAGCTCCAGGGATGGTGACTCCACCACTTCCCTGGGCAGCCTGTTCCACTGCTTGATAACCCTTTCAATGAAGAAATTTTTCCTAATATCCAATCTAAACCTCCCCTGGCACAACTTGAGGCCATTTCCTCTTGTCCTGTTGCTTGTTACTTGGGAGAAGAGACTAACACCCGCCTTCCTACAGCTTCCTTTCAGGTAGTTGTAAAGAACAATAAGGTCTCCCCTGAGTCTCCTTTTCTCCAGGCTAAACAACCCCAGTTCCCTCAGCTGCTCCTCATAACTTGATTCTCTGGGAAGGAAAGGAGGCATCAATATCCTCCATGTGTGCAACGACTGCGGAGTAGAATTTCCTTTCTTCCTCCCAGAACACAAGCCTTGTGAATGACCCTGAAACCTTGAGACCACTCTGTACCAACACTGGTTAACTTTCTTGGGGGCCAAGTAACAACAGAGAAATATGAACTCTAAGGACTGGCATTAACAGACTAGAGAAAGAAAAGAAGCATTTTTGTGTTCAAATAACAGCTCCCCCAGAAAATCTGGGAACTTTAAGTGTCCCCTAATGAATCAGTTCATGCACTGCCAACAGCAAGATCTGACAGAGGACATTGCCATCTGAGCAACAATACCAGTACAAAGAGTCTCAGGAACTTCCCAGGCAATTAACTCAGTCACTCAACATTAGATATCCACAGTCTCTGCACTTGATACAGCCACATAAGCTTTCCTTCCCAATCAGCGGGGAGAAATAAGCACACGATTCCTGTAATCCGTTCGGACACCTTTCAGACAAGATGCATCACATAATGAAACTGCCAGGTTCTCTGCAACCAACTCAAGTTGCTATTCTGCTTCTGCAAAGATAACTCTGAGTAGATGTATAAAGCTTAAATACAACATTATTTAGAAGTTTCCAAAAGAAAGTAAATGAATGTCTGGGCCACTGGGCCTGAAGTCTGCTCTCTCCCAGGGATATTGCAAATCCATTTAAAGTTTTATGGGATAACCCAAAGAAATCTGGGACTGGGCTGAAGAGTCGCTCCTCTGTCAGTGTCTGACAGAGGCAGGGCTCATCCAGGGAGCTCACTGAACCTGAGTATGGAAACTACAGAAAAACAGATCTTCAGAAATCAGAAGCTCCCACCATCTGACGCTATTCACTTAACGCTGCTCCAGAAACATCTGAACATCATTATGTTACCTAATGGCAAGTTCTTATAGAAGTACAGGACAAGTTCCCAATAGAACAAATATTTAACAGAACTATACAGGAAGTAACAGGTCTTACAAATTACTTCAAGCATATTATGATTATTTTTCTTAAGGAGTTGTTGATCTCTTCATGTACCACAACCATAACGGACAATACTTAATGACTGCAAGACTGGACTCTGGTTTTAGACATCGCTCAGTGAATGACAAGACACACGGGGAAGGAAAAAAAGGCACTTAGATGAGAATACTTGTGCCATGAAGTTATGGCAGCAAGTTTCACATGCATCTCAACAGTTCTTGTTTTGCATAATGAGGCAGATTATTTCTGGCTGAACTTATGATTGCAGGCAAAAGAGAGTAAAGATAGCCACAAAATTTCCATATATTAAAAGTTTTTAAAGATGGAAAAATGGTGTTTGGCATATCTAGATAAAGTATATTATGTACATGTTCATTTAATACTTCTTTTTAATGCTATTTCCTTTTAACTATCTTGTTCACTCAATGCATTCATTGCCTGTGATGTCTCTGGAGGAAAAAGCTAGATATTCATTCCATCTGTTTTAAATTCCACATCTGAGAATTTGCAGTAAGCTTAAAATGTCTTTGTTGCCTTATAAATATTTAAAGAGAAAAATATCATTATATTTAAACTCCCAGAATTATTGTTATTTTACAGTAGTTAAGTTTTAATGTTTGCATGCTAATTTGTTTTGGCCATAAACACGAGATTCTTGGGCACTGTCAGATCACTAATACTTTAAGAGCAACTTTAAACAGCACCAAGAAGCAGCTACTCAATTTCCACTGTTTGTATGTGGAACAGAAATTGCATTTATTATAATCATCTTCTACTAAATGGTCTGGTTTGACAAACCAAATTTACTGTTAAAGACATTTTAATAGCTGATGCTCAAACTGTCCTGCTGAGTTGAGAAAGTGCAGCAGATACACATATCAGTCACTCCAGCTAGCAGTAAAGTCAGAAGCTACAAATCTGCCACCTACCCAGTGAAAAAACTGCTTCTGATAACATGTAGTGGCAATGAGATGTCTCATATGTTTTATGGACAGCCTTAAAAATTATTTACACCATATAATACAATGCCATCTGTGTACAGAAAGCAGATTTGTTCTCAGAGGAATATTACACACCTTTGAAGCATTATGAACTGCTGAAGTGAAATGGCTGCAAACATCTTTATGTTAATTCTATTTTACATTTTCAAGATGTACAAAATAAAGCCTTAAGAAAATAGATTACTGAAAACAGTCACGTTCCATATATATGCACATTTATATGTATAAATGTATACATGTATGAAGTCAGATATTCTTATTTCTCATAATTCTTTATTTTACTGCAAATCTCAAGAGACTGATAGATTTAATTCTTTTTTTTAGACTGTTGAATGAAGAGACAGGTTAAATACCTCAAATATTTGACCCAAGTAAGGTCAAACCATATCTTTTCTTGCTACCATCATATTCGATGGTATTTTATAAATTGAGATTGCCATAGAAAAACCACGTGATGCTAACCTCTAAAAATGTCTTTACATTTTTACTACACAGTTTTAACATATATTTAATCTTTTATAAAATTATTATATCAAAGATTTACATTTAAAATGTCATTTAAAATAAAAGATTACATAACAAGATGTATACTGTTAGCTATTATAATCTACAAATAATACAAATGAAAATAGCTTTCAAGAAAAGCAACACATTTTACAAGATAAACAAGGAAATGGAGAAATGAAAAACAGCATCTGATAAGAATTCAAAGAAATAAAAATGAGATTGTGCTAGTAACACGTAATGGTCTCGAGAAACTGAATGTCAGAGGTTGGTATCAAGACAAAAAAATCCAGCTGTGTTATTAAAGAGCATGGCTAGTTTTATGACCATTAATGAACACACACTAGTTACATGTGTTAAATTGAAGGAAATCAGATCTTAGACTTGAAAGCGATTGCAGAGTGAGCATGTAACTTCCTCTCCCACTCACAGCACACAAACTGGCAAAGGAGTCCTGTGTTTGTTCAAACATTAGACACTCCCCAGAAGAAACATCTGTGTACAAAAGGGGCCCAAAGTTATGCTTTATAAGGGTAGGGGAAAAAATTCCCAAATTACTATCATATGAAAATGATCCATTTTAAAATTTAACTTCTTCCCTACATCTTCATTTATTTCTCCCCTTCCCCCTTGGTAGCCTGAATAAAATAATAGAAAAAAAAAATTGCACAGCTCTTCTCATGTGTCAAGTCTCTATTCCAAATGTCAAACACTATCCCAAGTACTACAAGTACTGAATAAAGATGTAAACACTGGCATGTTGTTAATTAGGCTTCATGGGGAAATTAGGATGCAAAGAATGGTATCAAGGGAATTGCCCAGACGTGGGTTTTAACAATGCTGTTACTGCCCTCCCACAGCAACTTTTAACAAAATTGACTTCATTCCTCTCACAGTATGCCTTGCCAAGAAACGGATTTGAATAAAGGGCCCTCATTAGCAATAAAAGTTTGAAGAGTGGAAGTGCTGCTTGAACTTTGCCTTGCTGAAGTACACGCAAAGAAAAGCACTTTGCTGAATTACTAACAGTGTCTGTGCCAGTCAGTCCCAGCCTGCCAGTCCCACTGGATCAGCTGCTGCTCCCAGGTTCTTAAACAGCAATGGAAGAATGAACTTGCAGCATCCGTGCACTGATACGAAAGCCTAGGATGTCAGCCTTCTCTACAATTGGAGCTCACAGAGGCTGTTCAGGCCTTCTCACCTCCTGGCTAGGCTCTGTAACGTGCTCTGGGAGATGCCATGTGAAGGCTGATAGAATTATACAATGAGTATTAATGCTCAAACCTTTTCTACCTGCTCCCTGTTAACTTCTGAGCAAAACTTAAGGTGTTGGTGATTCTTGAGTGTAGTGGTTACAGGCAGGAAAGTAGCTAAGAGTTATTCAGGGTTGCTCAGAAATGTCCCCGCTGGTATTCAGAGGCTACTATCTTAGAGACAGCGAAAAATATTTATGTTTCACTACTGACAGCACCACTGAACTAATCTGAAAATGAATCATGTCTTATCTACTTCAAGCAACTTATGGATCAACAGAATTGTAAACTAAGTTCCTGTAACACTACCTTTATTAAGCCATCTTTAATTCAGGTTCTCAGGCCACAGCTGCACATCTAGAATAGGGCACCTACATCCGTTTTAGGAAATATGCATTATAGTGCAGTTCTAAGAATTGAGTTTTAAACAAATAGGACAAGCTACAAACCTGTCTCCATGAGTCAGTAACCTTTAACAGCCAGAGGGTTCATACAGCATGGACTACCCATCTTGTAACTAATACAGCTACTGTCGTGTGCTAAAGGCAAAAAGCAGAACTCAAGATTCCTAACACTGAGAAAATAACACTGAACCTGGGATGCATGGACTCATTATGAAAATACCACATGTGCCTGGGGAGTGCCTAGAAGGGACTCGCGATCACTCCTTCAGCTCAGCTACGAAGAGTTAACATCAGGAATCTGAAGGGCAAGATGTTTAAATCTGTCTCTGATTAATGGGGAGGAAGGACTCCGATATAGTTACATATAATTCACAGAAGGAAGAGACCACTTGAAAACAGTTCTTGGCCAACAGGAAGGTAAAATACATTTATGGCCAAACTCTAAGATGTGTTGATCCACCAGAAAACTCTCACATGAATATGTTTAAGAAAATTCCTGTTCTAGGTACTGATAACAGAAGTCTTACAAAGCATTGAAGTGTCCCATCTTCAGTGTACTCAGAAATCAGAAGCCAAAAGGCATGAACTGGTTCTTCTTCCCTTAATGCCTTGATGTGGGGTTTTAAATAGACTGACTTACCATAAGACAATGTTAACCATTACCAAACATATTGTCCTGACCAGGCAGTGAAGGACTCTGCAGTGCCGGGCACGCTTATGTCCAGCGACTTCACCGAAAGAGCAGGAGAGCAGTGAGTGGACACTACAGAGAACCTGGTTGCTTATGAATACCTCAACACTACATGACCTGATCACTGTATAGTAAAATTCAAATGCAGAAAGCACTGTACATTAAGGTTTCCCCCTCCCCAATATTTTTCATTTATGTGAAAAATATTAACACCTTAACCCTATAGAAGTTTTAAATAAACAGAAGCTAATGCCCAATAAATTAAAAAGGAAAGGGGAAAAACCCAACTGACTTGTGTCCAGTTTGGTGCTTTCATTCATCTTTTTTCAGGATATGCTCGTGATTTTTTTTTTCCCTAAAAATCCTTTCACATAACAAAGACCATGCATGCCACCCACTCCTTCATTGCACAAGGAAACACTTCAAAGAACAACTGATTTCTCTCTGTCCTGTATTCCTGTTTTCCCTTCAGTGGGCAAGAGCTCAGTGGGGTTTTTGTTGCTACTGTTACTTATAACATGAGCTGGAAACTGTGTATCTCCCTCTCTCTCTTAGTCTCTCCTGTCTCTTCGTCTTGCTCCTTAGTTGTGTCAGCAGAATTATTTTCGACATAGATGGGACCATTTTATAAAGTGTTAAAGAATGCATTTAACTTTTTCTGATCTATGAAGAATTACAAAAAAGATGACTGAAACTGGTAGGTTTCATAACTGAAAGAGCTACACCCGTTTCCTCCTATTGGTTTTCTGTTTTTCACCAGAACTATCAGTTTCTGTCTGCCAACAAATTGTATTGTTCAAAAGTAACTTCCCTGTATCCAGAGGTGAATGACAGAATACAACAACTTGAACACAGCACTTTGGACACTTTGAACTAGAGAAATCCTTTGCTGCGTGTATTCCATCTACACTACACAGGCACTATTTATAACACCTGAGGAAAAAACTACCTTTAACACACTACGCCCGTTAAAGTAAAAAAAAAAAAAAAAAAGAAACCACAAAAACAACACCAAAACCCTCAGTTTGCTTCTTTCTCTTTGTTTTTTTCTTGAGCAACCCCCTGAAAATGTTTAGAAGACAGACATAAAACAGCAATGGATACGGTGATGGTAGGCAGCTAATCATCTGGTAAGAGATGCCCTTTCTTTTTATGGCTTACTCCATGGATTGTAACCCAGCGAAAACTGTAAAAGATAAAGTAATCGTAAGCACAACCACAATGAAGGAAAAACGGTTCCGGTGTGTACTTACAAGTTTGGGTATTTATCTTTTTATCACTACCATTAATACAAACAGTGCATGTCTCTTGACTAGGCAGAGTTCAAATCATAATGAAAGCAAAAGAGAACTCAAGAATGCCATTTCAGATAGCCAGCAGAAGAAAACTTTTCTGGTTTTTCCTCCCTTTATGGCTTTCCAAACAAAAACAATCCTCAGCTTGAGTGTTTACATTACATATTATCAAGGGGGAAATGGCTACATAAACACAGGAAACAGCATAACTGGAGCACAGAACTAATTAAGAAAAAATAGATCCAGAATTCAAGTATATCTATGCTTCACAACATTTTTAATGGTAAATTATTCTATTGAGTACTTTGGTAAATGTGGATATTTTACTATGTTACAAGTATCTTTCACTTCTTAAACATTTATCACAAGGCAAGTATTTTTTTTCCCATGAAGAAAAAGCAAACACAACAAAACCAAACCTTCTTGTACTGGCGGGGGGAAATCTTCAGCTTAAGAAGTGAAGGAATCTCCGTTTTGGTGGAGAGTTTGTGTGGCTTTTTTCTTTTTACTTTTTTTAAAATTCAACACATTAACAGTTAAGGAAATTATCCGATTAAGATAAATCTTAGCAAATAAGCAACAAGATTTACTTTACAAAGTCCCCATTTTAAACCTTCCCAGACACTTTCACTCTGGCTGT
Organism: Nyctibius grandis; assembly: GCF_013368605.1. Lineage (NCBI taxonomy): Eukaryota > Metazoa > Chordata > Aves > Nyctibiiformes > Nyctibiidae > Nyctibius > Nyctibius grandis. The sequence goes on from NC_090659.1 coordinate 112,604,249, forward strand.
TAGATCTACTTAAGAGTCACCCCAAATCAGTTCCGTATGTTTATTACTTTGTCTCTTTGCTTTTCCAAATCCTGATCTGTAAATTTTGCCGCCAGGCCTGTTTCTCTCACTGTGCAGATGTCAACAAAACTTCTCCAGAGTGGAGTAAGTGCACCCTGAAGAGGCCTCCTTGTGAGGTCCATTATGATGTAAAGGGAAAATTGGAAATCAATAAAAGAATAAACACTTAACTAATCAAAGTAAGAACTTTCTGACTTACTATGAAAAGTAAAAACAATGGTTTTTAATTAGCATACATTATCCCTTAAGGGATGTTCAGCTGTCAGACTCACCACAGGATTTACTTTAAAAAGCTTCATTTGTCAGAATTCCTGAAACTGACTTTAAGTATGCTTTCCTCAAAAAAAACAGCAAGGCAGAGTGCGGTTGCCTTCTTCCTAGACAGAAGCTGGAGACATTAAGGCAGATAGACAAGCTGTTCTTTAGCAACAGACTTCTAAAAGACATCAAGAGCTTGAGTGCTTGAATGTCACCAGCAACAACTTCTGAGTCCAAAATAAGAACAAACACCCCAAAATTTTAAATGAAAACAAACAAATAAAAAAACCTAAATGGAAGTTTAACAGTGAGGGATAAAAATATGTTGGCAGAAATATTTACTAGAGCTAGTATTCTATTCTAAATTTTCCAAATTGCCAGGAATAGTTATATTTGACTTAGTGGTTCCTTTCCTTTATTTTCTTTGAAGAAACAAACAAAAAATGGCCAGCTACAGAACTCCCCATTGAAATTTAGCCTCCTAAATACTAAAACCAATCTATTTAGAGCCTCACACAAAATGGTCTTGGGAAAACGTCATGGCTAATGAAGGTACTCTTAGCTTCAACTGGAAAAGCAGATATTCATTAGCGGTTGTCCAATTTCCAACTGTTTCCCCTCTTTCCCCATAATCCCTACCTCAAAAAAGAGAGTGGAAGTCGTCTTGAGAAATACATGGTATTCTTAGCCCATGATCATGATGGGTATCTTTGAAATAAGTTACTAAACAATACTTAAGGACAATCTGATTAACCATGGTCAGACTAAGAAGGATGCATGGTCACTGAGTAATACAAAGTACTTACTCCATTTCTACATTACATTTTCCAACACTTGGCTCAATCTCAGTTTGTGCCTTAGACACTTCTATTTTCCTTGGCAAAGTACTCCACAATGTAGCTCATCCTGAGGAAGTTTTCCTGACATTCAGCCTAAATTCTCTTCCAATTTCTTCCTGTCAGATGATTGCCTCTTCTTAGCTAGATGGTGTAAGCAGCATACACACTTCCCACACAAAGAAACAAAAGTTCTACTAATAATGTACAAATGGAGAAGTTAAAACTCCCTCTTTTCAGAAACTCATGCAGACAAAATGCAAATAAGACCATCTGAAAACACTATGTCAGATCCTGAGCTCATTCTTTAATCAGCTCATTGCTTTTACACTCAACAGGTTCTGAAAATGCCTAAGTAATAGTATGAGGATAACTACACAAACACAGAAGCAGGAAAAAAATTATACACACATTATCTCTACAGATGCTTAGATATCTGCAATCTTTTGAACAATTATTCAAACTCTGTCAATGTTTACAGTAGTGTCTAATTTAGAACAATAAATACACTGCTTTTTTTTTATATACATATAAAATATCTTGGCTTGTTATGAATCTATGAATCAAAATTTAGAAACATTTTTTTTGGTTTTAAACTGCTACCAACATCCAAGTATTAATATATTTCTTCTACTGTGATTTGTTTGGCTTATGAGAACACTGAAAAGGCTCATAAAGGATGTACGAACTACTTACAAACAACTTTACGAAAATGCTTTCAACATACTACTAATAGCTTGTGTTAAGTTACAGCAAGTGTAAATGCACAGCCATTTCTCACGACTGTGGTTTGAATATAAATGTTGCCAACTATCAAACCTTCATTACTAGTATATGTAAACCCAGCAAACCTATTTATTAATTATGGTAGGGAAAAGAGTATAATATTTTAGTTGTTACTAACCCCATCACTTTTATAAGCTGATTTGGAAATCGGACCTTCCACATTAAAGTAGATAGTGCAATTACGTTATCATAGCTTTGAAGCAACACCATATTCCTGGGATTGATGGTCCCGTAACAGCTTTCGCCATTTTTAGGATACTGTGCTAGACTAATCTTTACTGAAATTTTCTTCTACCACAGCTGGGTTGCACATGTAACTTTCTCTACCATGTTAAAGACAAAAACAACTGTACCCCTTAATTATTAAAAAAAAAAAAATAATCTGGAAACTCTGTTCCTTTTCATGATAGTCATTATCATAACAAGTATTATTCTTTGTTTGTCATTTTGGTAACAGGCACCTTGGAAACAAATATCTGACTGCAGGCCCATGAAATTAATTTCATACTAGCAGATCTCCCTTAATGGAAGTCTCACCAGGATCACATAGAAAGTTACTACTAGTATTGCTTACAGTACAAAATATGTGTACCTGAATATATATATTTGGTAAACACATGTTAATCTACAGACATTCCAGAGCTCAGATGTTAGAAGTGGCTTCTGTCTTTAGATATGGTTTGAACAAATATTCTAAGTGCTTTATGTGAAATCTGTGCTGGTTACAAGATTGATTCCCAAACATGGTGAGGGAACAAGCTTTACAATGTGACAAAGAAAGGCTCATACACAACTGAGCACAAAGCGAACCTGTGCAGGCCTATGAACTCATCAACCACCTCATCATTTTTCCCCTTTGCCGCCTTATTTATTCTGCAACTCCCATTCATTGAGCCCTGTTTCAAATTAAAGAGTTATAGCTTGACAGGCAAGGTGAACAGTTCAGACTGGAAATGGTCTCAACTATTTACCTACCTACCTACTTCTTTAGCAGCCCATGCGATCACTTCTGTGCGAGGTAAAAATGCTTTATCAGTGGCTAAGTGGTGGTTATTGGGACTAAGTAACGATGTATGCACCGGTTGATTACCAGTCACATAATCATAGAAGCATAGAATGGTTTCAGTTGGAAGGGACCTTAAAGAACATCTAGTACCAACCCCCCTGCCATGGGCAGGGACACCTCCCACTAGACCAGGTTGCTGTGTCTAGATCCCATCCAACATGGCCTCAAACACTGCCAGGGAGGGGGCATCCACAGCTTCTCTGGGCAACCTGTTCCAGTGTCTCACTACCCTCACAGTCAAGAATTTCTTCCTAATATCTAATCTAAATCTACCCTCTTTCAGTGTAACACCGTTCCCCCTCGTCCTATCACTCCATGCCCTTGCAAAAAGTCCCTCCCCCGCTTTCCTGTAGGCCCCCTTCAGGTACTGGAAGGCTGCTAGAAGGTCTCCCCGGAGCCTTCTCTTCTCCAGGCTGAAGAGACCCAACTCTCTCAGCCTCTCTTCACAGGAGAGGTGCTTCAGCCCTCTCATCATCTTCGTGGCCCTCCTCTGGACTCGCTCCAACAGCTCCATGCCCTTTCTTATGTTGGGGGCCCCAGAGCTGGATGCAGTACTCCAGGTGGGGTCTCACGAGAGCGGAGTAAAGGGGCAGAATCACCTCCCTCGACCTGCTGGCCATGCTGCTTTTGATGCAGCCCAGGATACGGTTGGCCTTCTATTAGGCATCACTTTGCATTATATTGCACAGATTCTGTGAAATAAAATACTGAGAAAGGCAAGTCTGACAGTTAAATGCTTTGCTTCTGTGTCGTGTCTGGTTCTTGACACAAGAACCGTGGTAGTATCCAAACAATCCACTATTTGTTATCTCTCCAGTACCAACAAGAGCAACCCCCGAAAACCACTGTAAAAAAAAAAATATTTTAAAAGAAGACAAAATTGGTGTTGAGGAAAGTAGCTATTCTAAGAGATGAATGTATTTGGAAGTTGTATTTTAACAACTATTTCATGAATGAACATGTCCAGGCATAAAGCCAAAGTCAGCCTAGCTGTTTGTAATGGTACTATGCCCAGGAACTGTTAACTCCGAGATTGGAAGTATGTATCCTTTCAGGAAACAAAAGCATGTGTACGAGCATTTAAGATATTTTCTGAACAAAAGCAGGTTAGCCATAGATTTGAACTATTTAGGGATAAATGAACTTTTTATAGGCTCAGGATGCACAGAAAATCTTTCAATACGACCGTGCCATTGACAGAATTAACTCTCCGTGTATACAGCGTTCCGATATCCCAACAGAAATTTAAAGAGTTAATTAGAGACGCGCAAAGTAGCTATTCAGGCTAATTCCTTACAACCACAAGGAAAAGGTCATGATGTTCCTTTAACAACCAGGCATAATGATAAATAATAAGAAAATACAATATATGAAGTTTAAATTGATTTCATATTGTGAAATACAATTTTATAGCTGCACACATACAATGCTTTACTGATAGCTGACACTGTGAAATGTTCAAAGGTTTTTTAAGCCTCAAATACTGAAGAATTATAACTTAGAAGATTCTGCCAATTGTCAGTGGTGAAAGTTCAAAATGAGCGTGTTGGGAACAGCACACAAAACTAAGAAAGGGATGCAGGACATGGGATGACACATGCCATGACAAGACATTCAGAGAAAAAGAGCTAGAGCAGTATCAGATATAGGTTTCTTAGTCTTTTTTCCTGCTCTCATGCAAATATGGCTAGCAACATAAATCAATTTGGAAAGTTCTCATTTAGCTTGTAAAGAGATACCAACATAGTGTAAGAGCCAGCTTAGGGGGAGAGAAAAGTCCAGCATGCTTTCTTTAAAGGTAGTCTCTTACTGAAGGACAGGTATCCAGAGAAGCAGCTCTCACAATATTTTAAACTTTAAGGCTACCAGACTTCATGTCTCCATCATTCAAAAGTTTCCCCAGGACCGTGTGATGTGGCTTCCAGATTTCTTCTATAATTTCCTTTTACCATGAGAAAAATAACCTCTTTCCTTGACCACAAGTAGTTGTAACAGCACGGCTGCAACAAACATTGCACGAGAGTTAGATTTGCAGGCATTTATTTTGGTCGCCATGCTAGCTTAAGCAGAATTTGATGATCTTGCATTGCTTCTTCATGCTGTCTTTGACTTCTTCCTTTGCCCTCTGTGGTGGTGATGCTGAAACAGTCTATGGCAACATGGTTGAAAAATAACCAGTAAAAAATGTTGTTTGTTTTGTTTTGCTTTTAGCCAGGTCAGTGTTCTGAAGTGGGTACATAATAAACTGACACTGCAGCCAAAAAAAAACAAACAAAACTGTTAGTCTGTTTCAGTCTTAGTTCAAAGTAAAAGCACTTGCTCCAAGAGATGCATTTAAGAAAGTTTGTCAAAGTAACAATAATTTGAGCTTCTACAAACGTTTGAAAAGAATAAAAGAAGCAATCTATGTGTTCTGCAAACCGTAAGACAACATCCTAATAAGAACACTTCAAACAAAACATCTTTGTGTGTAATAAGGTTATGGGCCCATGCAGATTATACAGGTTCCCCAGGGAGAATATCCAGCTGCCTTTACTTTTAAAAAAAATTTACTTGCTTTCTTGTGAAAAGGTGCTTGTTTTTTTTTTTGGTGGTGTTCATCAGATAACAGCATGTTCTGACATTATTACAGGCTAGTAATGGGTACGGCACGTTTCCTCTGCTATAAGCAACTTCATTCCCTCCCTCAGCAGTCACAAAATGAATGCACAAAATTTGAAGGCTATAAGGTTGGCTGATCCAGCAAAACTCAGGTTCCTTTAAAACACTAATTTAGGTGAGCAAACATCTTTCTCTTTTCTCTGTCAACAGTGATCTGAGAAGACACTTGGTTAGTGACTGTGCTGAAAGCCGAAGTGTCTACAAGCTGAAATAGCAACGACCTGCACTTCTGTGAAGACTAAAATGTCATTAAAATAAACTCATTCCAGCCACGCTACTCAGTGAATGCCTCTCAAAACACTTTGGGAAGTTGCTGTCCTGTGATGCAAGATCACATGCATTGAAGCGCAGGGAAAATGAAATGAGTAGTTGAAATCGAGAACAAATTTGATTTATAAAACGCGAAGTAACAAGTGGCTTTCCAACTAACCCCTCATTTTGCGCTTTTACTGAAGGGAGGATTTCATCCTTCTGTCTCTTGATGATACTCTTCAAAATTGGGAATGGCAAGCAATCTCATTTTGTGAATGTTGTCTCCTAACTGAAAAATACTGCAAAGTAAACCAGAAATTTTCAGAAATTTGTCCATGAGTTACTGTTTTACTGACTGATATTCAATAATAACTTCCTATTCTTATTGCAGTCACTGCTGATCAGTCAATTAAAAACTGCAAAGAACGCTACTAAGGCACCAAGCCAGCTCACCAGAACACTATAAAAATCATGGGACTGTGTACAGCAAGCTGTTAAATCTTTTCATAAAATGCTTCATGGACCAAAGATTAAAGATTCCCTGTAATCATTTTATATTGTTATAAGGAGCAATGACCCTAGCACCTTCCTAGTCAGATATCCATAGGGAGGTAAATGCAAATATAAGCACCCTGAATACAGAAAGCAGGAGAAACTGTAATAGTTAACTGAATCAATGACACTGAAAGTACTCCTGTTAATACACTGTATTTTAAAAATAAATGGATTTTCTTCATTTCCATTCTCTGCAGAAAACTGAAGAGCAAATACTATAAGGACACTAATTACGAAAGCCTTCTTACTAAGGCTTTGTATACTGTTTGTAGAAGATGTTATAGGTACATGAGTGCTAACAAGTATTGTGAACAACGACCAGAGCTAGTGAAGCCCCTTATCTCCACTCCCCTTGCTTTTCCTCTTAAACAATCAACCCAGGTCCTACTCATAGTCTCTTGGCCCCATCAAGCCAGACAAGTGCTCCCAGTTTGATGCCAGCTAACCAGCCAATACAAAACAGCAGAGATCAACATGACAGCTATACACTTTCACACCGCTGACAAAAAATGTTTACTCCAAGAAAATAACTATGTCACAACTCAACTCTATGACACTATCCTGGAAAATAGCAAAGACTGTCTCTAAAAACAGTCAGATTGCTTTCTTCCTCAACTGGTAGGTTCACGAGGTAACGGAATTATCCAGAAGCAATCTGAGCAGGACAGGGTGCAAAAGGCTTTGCATATTCTATGGTTCTTCACTGTGAACATTTGTATCAACAGGAAACAATTCACATTTTCAAAGGAAAAAGAAAAGAGAACAGTAAAACATGAGCGGTGGGTTCTGTTATAGACTTCAACATCATCATAAAACTCTGAGCAAATGCTGTATTAATGGCATTACTCTGTCATAGCAAAATGATTCTAGAAGTACTTTCTGCAAAGTTTAAGAAAACAAGGACCTATATTTTCAATCCCTGATGTCAACAGGTGCGCAATAACATGGATGTGAAAGGGACTAGTTGCAACTAGTTTCTAGTGAGATCAGTTTGATCTTTTAAGTATTATCATAATCATATGTCACAGGATGACTTCAGGTTTTTTCTTCATTTCCACAAAAATAATGCAATGAATGATTTTAAAGAATGAAAATTATTAGAGAAATTACAACTATACTTTAAACAAATTAGGAATGTGCCAAGTATAAAACTGGAAAGTAACACTAAGCTCCATATGCATTCCTAGACATTATTATTTGAGAAAATTATGGAAGCTGACACAGTGTCACCTCGAAGAGCCAGCTAATGCTCTGTACTAAGAGCATCCATAATTTTATCTCCAAATTGTGTGGCCTAGTATGTGTTCTTTGATTGGGGAAAGTTCAGAAATGGCCATGCATACACACAGATGTTAGAATCACAGAATGGTTAAGGGTTGGAAGGGACCTCTGGAGATCATCTAGTCCAACCCCCTGCCAAAGCAGGTTCACCTAGAGCATGTTGCACAAGGTTGCATCCAGGCGGGTTTTGAATATCTCCAGAGAAGGAGACTCCACAACCTCCCTGGGCAGCCTGTTCCAGTGCTCTGCCACCCTCAAAGTAAAGAAGTTCCTCCTCATATTCAGACGGAACTTCCCACGTTTCAGCTTGTGCCCATTGCCCCTTGTTCTGTCATTGGGCACCACTGAGAAGAGTCTGGTTCCCTCCTCTGGACACCCACCCCTAAGGTATTTGTAAGTGTTGATAAGATAACCCTCAGTCTTCTCTTCTCCAAGCTGAACAGACCCAGCTCTCTCCGCCTCTCCTCGTAAGAGAGGTGCTCCAGTCCTTTGATCATCTTTGTAGCCCTTCGCTGTACTCTCTCCAGTAATTCCTTATCTTTCTTGAGCTGAGGGACCCAGAACTGGACACAGTAGTCCAGATGTGGCCTCACAAGGGCCGTGTAGAGGGGCAGGATAACCTCCCTTGACCTGTTGGCCACACTCTTCCTAATGCACCCCAGGATACCATTGGCCTTCCTGGCCACAAGGCCACATTGTTGGCTCATGGTGAACTTCTTGTCCGCCAGAACACCCAGGTCCTTTTCTGCAGAGCTGCTCTCCAGCAGACCAACGCCCAACCTGTACCGGTGCATGGGGTTATTCCTCCGAAGGTGCAGGACTCTACACTTGCCTTTGTTGAACTTCATGAGGTTCCTCTCCGCCCAGCTCTCCAGCCTGTTCAGGTCTCGCTGAATGGCAGCGCAACCTTCTGATGTATCGGCCACCCCTCCCAGTTTTCTGTCATCAGCAAATTTGCTGAGTGTACACTCTGTTCCTTCATCCAGGTCATTGATGAATAAGTTAAACAGGACCAGGCCCAGTACTGACCCCTGGGAAACACCACTAGCCACAGGCCTCCAACTAGACTGAGCATCACTGATCACAACCCTCTGGGCTCTGTCGTTCAGCCAGTTCTCGATCCACCTCACTGTGCACTCATCTAAGCCACATTTTTTGAGCTTTCCTATGAGGATGTTATGGGAGACAGTGTCAAAAGCCTTGCTGAAGTCAAGGTAGACAGCATCCACTGCTCTCCCCTCATCTACCCAGCCACTCATGTCGTCATAGAAGGCTATCAGATTGGTCAAGCATGATTTCCCCTTGATGAATCCATGTTGACTACTTCTGATGACCTTCTCCACATGCTTAGAGATGGCATCCAGAATGAGCTGCTCCATTACCTTTCCAGGGATGGAGGTGAGGCTGAGCGGCCTGTAGTTGCCTGGGTCCTCCTTCTTACCCTTTTTAAAGACTGGAGTGACATTGGCCTTCCTCCAGTCCTCAGGAACCTCTCCTGTTCTCCATGACCTTTCAAAGATGATAGAGAGTGGCTGGGCAATAACATCTGCCAGTTCGCTCAACACTCGTGGGTGCACCCCGTCAGGGCCCATAGATTTGTGGGTGTCTAAATGATCTCTAACTTGATCCTCCTCAACCAAGGGAAAGTCTTCCTTTCTCCAGACTTTCTCTTGTACCTCCAGGGTCTGGGATTCTTGAGGGCTGGCCTTAGAAGTAAAGACTGTGGCAAAGGCGGCATTCAGTAACTCCGCCTTCTCTGCATCCTCCGTCACCAGGGCACCCTCCTCATTCAGCAGCAGGCCGACGTTTTCCCTAGTCTTCCTTTTGCTGCTGATGTACTTGAAGAAGCCCTTCTTGTTGTCTTTGATGTCCCTTGCCAGATTTAATTCCAAGCAGGCCTTGGCCTTCCTTGTCACCTCCCTGCATACTCTGACAACCTTCCTGTATTCCTCCCAAGTGGCTTGTCCATTTTTCCACATTCCGTAGACTTCCTTATTCCATTTCAGTTTTGTCAGAAGCTCTTTGCTCATCCATGCAGGTCTCCTGCCCCCTTTGCTTGATTTCTCACTCATAGGGATGCACCGATCTTGAGCTTGGAGGAAGTGATGTTTGAATATTGACCAGCTCTCATGGACCCCCCTGCCCTCTAGAGCCCTAACCCATGGGATACCCCCAAGGAGGTCCTTGAAGAGGCCAAAGTCAGCTCTCCTGAAGTCCAGGGTTGTGGTCCTACTTATTGCCCTGTTTCCTCCATGCAGAATCCTGAACTCCACCGTCTTGTGGTCGCTACAACCCAAGCTACCCCCAACTTTCACATCTCCAACCAGACCTTCGTTATTTGTTAACACAAGGTCTAGCAGAGCACCTCTCCATGTTGGCTCCTCCACCACCTGTGTCAAAAAGTTATCGTCAACGCTCTGTAGGAACCTCCTGGACTGTGGATGCCTGGCTATGTTGAAGTTAAACTACATTAATGATAACAGAATGTGAGCTGTTTACTCCTATTGCTCTGTTTTTTTTTTAATTGAGCACAAACGCTAAGCAGCATTCACTGAACACGTATATTTTTGTACTTCAGTGGTGCAGAGAAAGACAGCAAACAGGATTCCTTCTAGCCCAATACACAGCAAGGGGGAAAGCTGCACTGCGCGTTCTCCCTCAACAACAGCACACTCAAGGATCGCATTGCAGATCTCTCTAGGAAGCCTGCATGAGAGAAATATGCCTACCACTTCTTGATTTCGTTTATCAGTTACAGTGGTCACAGATAACATCTGTAGGCAAGTGAAGGCATAGTTCAAATACCTTTTTGATACCAATTATATCAAAGAAATTCCTATCTTCTTGATAGTAATTCTGGCCCAGAAAGTCATCATTTTCCTTACATGCACTGAAGTGAGGGGAAGGAGCTGATAGAAAGTCAGGGCCAAAGGAATTATTTTTCCAGCTGGATCACTTCTCCAATTATGTTCACTACACAGTCACACAAACACTTGTACCAATGCAACAGGGAAGACTGGACATTTTCTTAAATGGTCCAAGAAATACTCTACAAATATGCAACTAATATGAATACAAAAACATTCTTCTAGGTGTTGCTGAACTCCACTTGAATTACCTCCCAATTTTTACATTGACAGCAGTTGGGACACAAAGCTGACTTAGATTTGGGGCACAAAGCTGGTTCTGAAAACCGTTCATTAGTTAAAATTTTCTGTAGCACAGTTACGCCAACCATTTGAGAGCTAAAATACAGCAGGAAACCGTACACTGCTGCTGTCTACATCCTCTCTCTTCTGCAATAATTTCCAAGGCAAAAGCCTCAACAAAATAGTATTATGTATTTGAAAAATAAGAATTCATATTCTATTATGTATGGTAATGACAAACCATATTTTTCTCCAGAAGAGGCAAACAAAAAACATGCAAAAATTATTCTATAAACTAAAAGAAATGGAATAAATCAGCATCTTCCACAAAAAATTGGATTCACCCAAAGATTCACCCAAATTAACCATCTAGAAGTTAAAAATCTACACACATCCCAAAGAGAAACATACGCACATACTGTCAGTAAATTACTTTTCAAGCACCTGCTTAAGGCTGATAACATCTGAAAAGTTCCCATTTCTCTCCACAGACTCCATAACGTGAGTCTAGACTGGAAAAATGTAGATGACTACAGTATACATGCAGCCATAGGTTAGGCAAATTTTACCTGTATAGACAAAACTTACTCTTCTCACAGTTTGGGATCCAAGAGAAATTCCAGGAGGAAGAAAAGGAAGCAGGAAGACAGTGAGGCTGAAGATACTCTACTAAGCTCTCGAACACTAGGAAGTATCCATGGCTGTCCAAGGACTTTCAGGAGCAATTTATAGTAAAAAAGGATAAAGCAGTAACCACCACTCTCTGCACTCTGAGGCATGGCTGTCCTTAAATGTTTCAGATTTGTTTTTCTTCTAGCAAAGCAACTATCCTTTTGAGCTCTTAGAAGAAGATATGTCCCCAAAACCAGTCCTTTAGATTCCAACTTCCCTTGCCTAGAAGGCAAAGGAGGACTAGGACATAATCTGCTGATGCATTGCTCTACTCTGCAGACCTTTCCCATCCACTTCTAGGCATGAAAAAATTATGCTGGTGAGGACATAGAGATTTGGCACTGATATGTCTACCCTGCATCCAGAATAAATTCCCTAGTGATGTACTCAATAACAGGAGAACAAAGGATGAGATGTTTTTTTCTTTTGTCTTTTTTCACTCATTTCTCACAGTATTTAAGAGTCTCTTATAAAAGGCAATGGGGGAACTGGGTAGCAAGCAGGGTTATAGTGACAGAAATGTTCAGTTGTATTTGAAGTAAGACTTGAAATGTTTGTTCTGTTTAGTTCTTAGGAAATAAGACTGACAACTCTTATCAGCAAGAAAAAAAAAAAAAAATCTCATTTCAAGGGCTGAAGCGTTAACCCGTTGCTGAGGACTCGTAGGTCTGATCTGCCAAAAATTTTAAAGGGTGCTGAGATATGTCATTGCAATTAACGAATCCCAGGTCTCCAAGTAACATTGATCTAATCTATTCTAACCAAAGCTACATAGTCTTCCCTGTAGACAGTCTCTTCTCATCCTGAGCTTCCAGGTGTCTAGCCTTGCTTGTTGCCTATTTCTGTTTCTTTTCTAGTGTATATAATGCTTTGTGACCAGAAATGCATATAACAAGTACTCAAAATGGGGGTTCACCAAGAAGGTTATGAAGGCATGTGACTTGTTTTCAATAATTTTCCCAATGATTTTTAAAACTTAGGTTGACTGCTAGTGGACAGTAAGCTGATGCTCTTAAAAAAAAAAACAAAACAAAACAAAAAAACACCAAAACAAAAACCCCATAAACAAAACCCTTCAAATCAGTATTTTCCTACCTTGCAGAATTCCATTTACCAAAGATATGGATTTCTTCTGAAATTAATATCCAATATGCAGCCTACTATACCTCAGGTAGGAGGAAGGGGAAGAAAATCATAAATAAATAAATGTAAAAACAATTTTTAAAACAAAATAAAATAACTCTGTACTAATTTACTGCTCCTTGTTCAACAGAAAGCTCAATTACTTAGGAAATGAGTATTTCCAAATCACTAGTCTGATGGACAAATTCAGAACGCCTTTCCAAAGAAGTTAGATTAACAACAGAGTACATGCTACCTTAATTGCTCAATAGGATATGTACAGGCCATCTTAAGTGTAAGGAAAAAAACAAAACCCCCCAAAAACTAGCTTTGAGGTGCTTTTTAATCAACTTGAAACAGCAAAAATGGGGGGGCAACACAAACAAACAAACAAAAAAACCCAAACAAAAAAACTATTCTAATTGCCAAGATAAGAACCCTCTTTTTTGTGGTGGTGTTCCTTCATTTGTAGTAATATGCTTTCAGACAGTCTCCTTGCAGGCAGGCTCCTACCAAAGAGATTAATGTAAACGCTGAAATTGGTATGAGAGGTGAGGAGAACTGAAAGCAGTTACCAAGTATATCAAAACACCATCATACACTATTTTTTGTCATTTTGAGAGAGCGCCCATGTGAAACAAAATGCCTGGTGTATGCTCTGTAGTTTCAGGGTGTTAGTATATGCGATTTTATGATTTCTCCCCTTTATAAACTGAGCAATAAGCAGCACCTGTGGACAGATGACTGTTTATTCTTTTGGTGAAATCTGTAACCCATTTCACATTATAGGGAAAAGGTTAATTCTGCTCAACAACATGCTGTGTCCTTCGGTATCTGATTTTATGTACCATTCCATGGATAGCTGGTCTTAATAGTTCATTTATTTTTCTTCAAGTATAGCTTTTGAAATTAAATATTTTGATGCTCTCCCTGGAAGCAGACAGCATCGGACCCCTTGTGTGATGGCAAATACAGAACCACAATGAGAACATCCAGTTAATACAAAAAAAGACCACAACAATGAGGTACTCTCTGAAGCATGAAGATTATGAGATACAAAGAGACAGACATTAGAAAGAAAAATATTCATCGAGCATAGTACACAACTATCCACTTCAGAATTTTTGTACTATTCCCTTAAGTATTTAATATTGGTCAGGAATTCAAAGTAACCATACACATCTCACTGATTCATGATGCCAGAGAGCAAAGCTCTGGGACCATTCATCACTTGCCAGCAACCCATAAAAACTTGGGTAAAGAGCAAGGAATGTAACAATTAAGAGGCCTATTTCAGTTTGGGATTTAGTAAACTTTCAGATACGATCGGGGAGTTACATTCAAGACAACATAACACTCAAGAGAACACATTCAACGCTTCATACTGATAGGGCATCTCAAGGAAGGTGAAATCGGTAGCATGAACCAATTCATCTATTCTTGTGTCAACAGAGCATAATCCTATGAAAGGAAAAGGAATTAGTATCTTCTATCACTCCCAGTACATTTCTGTTTGTTATAAGGTTTACTAACAATATCAAATGAATAGGAAACATAAATAATGCATGAATCTCTGAAATAAAAAAAAGCATATCACTTATTTAACAGAAACAATGTAAATTCAGCAAGAGCGGAAGGAAATTATTTTAAGTAAGTTCCCTTGATATAGATCCAAATATTCACATGAAATTAAATTATAGCATCTCTATTGTTCCCTAATAATCGCTGGGAAATAGAGGTGGTTATTTTACACTCCCTGGTGGTTTGTTGTTGAAGTCACTGGAAAGGCAGTAGGGATGAATCTGACTTTTTACCCTATTGGTACGCTCCTTGTAAAACCCAAGACTCAGAGCTGTTTGGTTGGGGTTTTTTTAATGCACCATTTACCAACAGCATCATTAAATTAACACCACCATGAAATAACAGATATCAAACATAAAGCTGTCTGTCATAAAAAAAGGTGTCTTACGAGTTACTTTTTCCTTTATTTGCCTTTTAAGGGGAATGTTTGGTGCATGACCTCTCTTTTTTCTAAGACTACTAGTCAATTCTTTAGCATCAGGAAAGAAAAGACAAGGATAAAAGAAATTGAGTTATAATAATCACCATAATATTACTGCTGCCAATAATAATGCCTGCAAAGCTTTACACAACAGAATATTTATTTATGTGATACACAGTTTTACTTAACCTCACACTTCAGTGTTTTTCCCAGTAATACTGTTCATAATATCTTGTTTCATTAGCTTCTTCTAAAGGAAACAAAAAACAAGTTCTTTTTGGTTCTTTATGCAAGAAGGACAAAAGACTTGCTAAGCACCTCTCAAACTATTTCCTTGACCATTGGGAACACTTAATTTATATGTACAGTGGGCAAGCAGTCCAACCCAACTCTCTACGTTCACCAAAACAAAAAAATAATTTTACTTATGAAGAATTTAATAGGCATCAGATGAGAAATAAATTGGTGATATGAATATATACTTTCCATAATCAAATCTGATTCGTGAATTCATATGCATGCTCATAAATTAATAATGTAAAATTCAAAGCAGGGAAACAAGATCATTAGCTGGTAAGTAAAATTAACATCTGTCATTCCATATTCCTGTACATCCAGCATTTACTGATAAAATACTGTCTTTTACTGCCACACACTTCAAGAATTAAAAGGAAGTTGCAAACAGTATGATAAAGTGTATACATAAATAGCCTCAACACTGACTAGCTGTTTTTCTCCAAGCCTTGTACCAAATGTCAAAAAGAACAAGCTTTTTTTTTAAAAAAAAAAACACAACACGAACAACTTCTGCAAGTTTTCTCTTTTTATGCAGAAGTGAAGGAAAAATCACATTCTTAAAGACCTGCATGCCCAGTCTCGAGCTTTCCAGTCAGCTGAGAACTTTTTCTAAAATCATCACTAATCTGCAAATTGGCTGCCTTGAAGTGCTGCCAGCAGAAGAATCAAAGTGTATGTATAATGGTCCATACTTCCTCAGAAATAGGCAAAAAATTCACAGAAATTTAAGAATTCACAGTTAAATCACAAGTTTGTCCAGCAGAAAATCCTTATTACTAGCAATCTGTTCAGCATATAGCATGGCACACTGATCCTCACATGGACCACCTCTGGATTCTATGATGGCATTATAGAACTGCAGTAAGAGAAATAGAGAATAAAAACCAAGCATCTTTGACAAAGGTGACACTTGTAATAGTTTAATTCCAATAATAAATAAATTCCACCAACAGGAAGATCAAACTTTTTAAACCCAGAGAAATTCTAAGTTTGCTGAATTTCCTTATTTAAATATCACTACCATGATAACTGTGTGTTCTCGATGCTCTCAGCATGAGCATTCAGTTTGAAAGACAAACAGAATGGGGCTATTTCAAACTCAGCGAAAAGCTGGATGCAATTTTTTTTTATTTCCCATCAAGAGCAGCTTCTCCACACATGAATACTATCTGCCACTTTGTTTGCAATGATTTGATGATTGCATTCTACCTAATTGACAGCCATCTGTAAAATACTTTTCCATGAGACTGAAATCTCACCCAAGTCTCTGACCCTGCATTGGGATCCAACAGCTCAGCTACACAATCCTTGCATTCCCACCGAAGTCATCCCGAAATAGAACAAAAAGCATCTTTCTATCCGATTGGTCTTTTTTCACTTAATAAAACTAATGTTTTTTCCCCCTTTTACTCTAATGGCCTTCCTACAAGATACCAAGTAAAAAGTTACATGGAAAAAACAAATTATAAACCATATAGAGGCCAGGAACTTCTAAAAGCAAAAAAGGGAGTGACTCCTCCGAGGAAAAAAAAAAAGGAAAAGATGGATAAAATAAAGGGAAATTATATATACATATTATGAAAGACTAACCAGTCTGAAAAATAAAACCTTCACCTATTCATTGCTTTACCTTTTTCTAATAGTTAGCTCATAAAAATCTTTAACCTAAACTGGAAAGCTATTAATTTGAAACATTGTTTAACTCAGTAATTAATAAGTGTTCTGGTAAGCATCTTTTAAGGTGGTAAGTACTGAACAGTCACCTCACTCTTCCATCTACCCAGGAAAAAATATTTATCATGAAGCAAAAATTTGCACTTTTATAGGTTTAGGTGATATTAACTATGCAACTGTACCATATAAATGTTTATGATCTTGCCACTTTAAAATATTTCTGTAAACAGAAATAGTGGGAGACCAATTCTATGGTTTTTTACTCCTAGGAGTAAGAGAACTTTACGTAAGCCTCTTCCTGGCTTAATAAGGTTGCTCCAGTCTGAGTCAGAAAATCCTTTTCCTCACCTCCCTAAGTACTCGTAAGAGGAAGGAAAACAAGGACAGACATAGTCATTGGATGAATTTGAGCTAGTTAAACTTTCACAATATTTAAAAATCCCCCTAGTGAGGTTAATCCTTAGTTCACTGCTTTATTCATGATTAACTTCCAAAGAAGAAAAGATGTAGTTTTATTGTTTGTGTGGAATTTTTTTAAAATTACTTGTACAAGAATACACTTAAAACTTCTTTAACAAAGCTACATCTGACTAGAAATATAAATTAAAGAATACGGTAGATTCATCAGTATGGAAACAAAGGGAATGAGAATACCATAACAAAGGACATATCTGACAAGTCTGACCTATAATGTATTCTGCAAGAGTTTCTCAGGGGTGATGAATTTGGTTTCTCTTCTTACCACTTATTTATCATATTCTTGGATTACTAGTATATACTCACTGGACAACACCCAAAGTATTTCATTGAATATAAATACTGATCTACATTTCCACTGTAATCTCTTTGTTTACAGTTTATTGCTGTGCCTTTTGACTAACAAGACAAGATGGGGGAAAGGAAAGGTACAGCAGCATTCAAAGGTTATTTTGCGGTGGGCAATGGGGAGGGAGGAAATGGTGAGAAAACAGTTTTTAAATTGATATAAAAGTATTTGGCTGAACTTTCCATTAAAAATTGCTGTGGTCTGTGCTAGCACATTTCTAGCCTCTGCAGAATCAAGTGATTCTTATAAAATACTTACCATCTACCACACAAATAAAAAAAAAATAAAAATAGCACTTCAGGAGGAATAGAAAAAAAGTACTGTTTTATACACAAAGAGGCCCGATGCAACATATTATTGCCAGCAAACTTACCAGTCTTCTCCTCTCCTCTTCAACAGCAATCAGGAGCCGAGCAAACTCTTTCAGTGACTGGGCTGAAAAGAAAACAAAAAGAATGTCCTGGTGAACATTAGATATTAAAACCAGATGAGTCCGTTATCTGGATCGAAGTTGTAGTGATAAGGTACTGTTCTTACACAGTACTTCACTGAAATCAGTAGTCATTAAATGAGGCACAGGCTGAAGCAAGTAGCAGGTCATGAGCAGGTAAAAAACAAAGGAAAAGAACCTAAGTCTTAAGAGTCGTGTATTTAAAAAATAACTTCTTAAATGGAATATGGCAAGCTGATTTTCCTGAAATGTGCAAAGATCAGTCTCAAAACAAAGAATTCTACAATCAGCCACAAAATTTACTTTAGCACACAAGGACCAGAAAGAAACTGCCAAGAAAAATCTTGAGTTTCTCCTATTAAAGTGCAGCAACACATATTTGCAAGAACTATGAAAAATATTCAGGTAAAAATCTGACATTCAATATTTTAGAAGAAAAGTGTTACTTATACCAACTGTTTAGGTTTAGTAGCTCTTTGGCTTTATGCTTTGAAAGGACAAACTCTCAGGTGACGAGAGCAGACGACCGATTTATAAGCAAGCTTTGAATTCTGTTAAAACTGTGAGAGAGCCTTTGCTCAAAACTGCCTTCAAATGTAAGTCAAAGGGTTATAGCAGATGTCAACAGAAACATAATGAAAGTACTAACACATAAAAGAGGGCAAGAAATGGGAAAACATTCCAAAATCTCTTAAGGCTTTATTCTCATGTAAGCAAGTGGTGGAAATCTCTCTAGAAAAATCTATCTTATCATTTATAATACTTTCTCAAGGGCATATGGGTTGTTCAGGATTCAGCATCACTGTTCCACAAAATGCTAGAGAAGAATCATGTGAAGAGAGCTAAGTAGCTCTTTGTACTTTCTCCTGACGCATCTAGCAGTAATCACTGCCAATGACAGGATGCTAAATTTCATGGTTTAAAGCTCTGATCTCAGAATGCAGATTCATAAATCCTACCGCTCCTCACAACAAACTTGAGGCAATCTAAATCATCTTTTAAGGAGGAAAAAAACAAGGAAACAAAACTTGCAGAATTTCTCAAAAGAACAGGCTTCAAAAAATCTTCACAGTTAACCAGCATACACTGCTGAGGAGACGCTAACAGAAGTTTCGTCCTCTTAGCTATTCTTCCATCTTCTTAAGTGTTTTTACAAAACGTGTCACTCTCCAAAAATACAGCTTCATCTCCTCTCAATTTCCCCGGAAGACTTAAGGAAATATGTACATTTTCTAGGGGATCTGCTATGTTCCAGTATCTTCTAAGAGGGAACCAGCACCTAGCTTGCCTTAACTCGTCAGCTTTCACAAACTGCTACTTAGTTTTTGGACCATACCCACATAATTTTTATCCTTTATCCCGTCTGGACGTTTCAGAGGTCACCCCTGCATTCTCCTTGCTCTCTTTTAACTTTTACAGCTGAAGAACACTTCTCTGTTTGTTCCATTTTCTTCTGCAAGACCTTACGTAGTTTATTTTTTGCAACTGTAATGCTATACCTGCATATCTTGACCTCTAAATCATTCTTTGCTGACAAATCCTTTTTTTCCCTGTTATTACTCATGAGATCTTTGTTTAGTTCAAAAATGCCTGGTTAGTTAAATGTCCATCCAGTTGGATGTCAAGCCTTTTCCTTTAATATTTCTCCCTGAGAACACAAACACTAGAAAACTTTGCCACCTTTTAATTAAAAGAAATTCTAGACCTCCTGCACAAACTTCTGAACTCCTTGATGCAGGCTTACCAGCTGTGCCTTTCAGTTACTGACTTTCAGTTACTTACCAGCTCAGCCTTTATCAGAGTTACGTCTTGAGATCAAAAACTTAAGTTTGCTACCCACTGAATTAACTCAGTCTCTTAAGAGGCAGCTCATAATATCCCAACTGTCAAAACCAGGTAAAGAAATAGATGCTGAATTGACTGGTTAAGTTATCTGTTGAGTGTTACATTCAAAAATATCTATGTACCCATTACAAAACCCTAAAAACTAAATAAGCAATGAGCCAAACACACATGAGCAAACTATTTCTAATTTTCACACTTATATCCCCTAAAATTTAACAAGAAACGATGTTTGCCTGTAGAAAACAGGACAGAGCCAGTGCATCCCTTGCACATGTGGCAGAGTGATTCTTCACCCACCATTAAAAAAATTTTAATCTTCTCAAATAAACTAGATAAACATATTGTTTGAATTTTATTACCTATTCAGGGAATTAGGATGCACTTCAGAAAAACAGCTGACTTTCTAGTAAAGCCAGCAAGAGAAATTGTTTCCAGATTATTTCAGTGAAATAACTGGTCATTTTTAGCCACAAGTTGATGTGTTACTGCAGTCACATGTTAAAACTCCATTCCTCTTTGTTTTTTTTGCTTTTTTACTGTGGAGCCACTCACAATGACAGAACTATTTCAAAGAGAAATGATCATACCAAGCAGTATATCTTTGTGAAGACAGCAGATTCAGAACCTACTGAAATTTAAGTTTTCCCTACTCACATCAAGCCTTACAGTACTCTTCACTTAAGTTTCGGATCCCATCATTGAAACCATCCTTAACACAACAAAGGCTCATGAAATTTTTTTTCTTCTTCATCTGCAATGAGAAAGTTAACACTTTACACCTTTCGGCAGCCAAGCACAAATACTACCAGCTCCCAGCCCCAAGGTATGGGCAGGACTTTATCTAATAATCAAATAGAAAGGGTGGCAGACAGGCAGGTAAAAGCAATACAGTTATGAAGAAAAAAATATCCTTGCTGGTCAGACAATATTCAGAGTTTTACGAGCAAAAAGACAGTAAAGGAAGAACAGCAGGAAGCAGAAACTGGGCAGAAGGATGACTGGAAACTGAGAAGAGGAATTAAAAAAAAGAACAGTAAGAGAAGCTTTTTATTCGTGTTCCTAATTTCATGGTAGAACCAAAGGGTTTTTTTAGTTTCAAAGTTGAAACTTTTGCTTAGGATTTAGATAAAGCCATGACAGAGAGAAAAAAACTATAAAAATATGTTCTGTAAGTGTGCAGTCTAAAGACTGAGAAGCTGTCTCTATCTTCTCTACCCTGCTGCCTCAATTTGGGGGAGGATTATAAAGGTCCAAGTTTCACTACGGGCACAGAACCTACACTCTTCAGCAGCACTAAGATAAACCATTCCCCGATCCCAGCGACACCTTCGCTGCAGAGACCCCTTCACATCAATACTGACTACGCCTCCACTGTTGGCTGCCCGACACCCACATTCATCCTTGTCGTGCCAGTCAATGCCCACAAAGCCATGGAGCGTCCCTTCCGAGCTCAGAAGGTGTACGGGGAGAACAACAAGTGCATCATGTAATTCAGACTGCAATGAAGGATGCACGCCCAGTACGCAGAGCTCAGCAACATGGACGCCTCTGGTGACCCCACTGTTCTTCTGCCCTTGCAATGGCACCACAGAACGTCAAAAAAAGCTTCACCACCACCAGCTCTCCTACAATACCAATGAGCATTGCAGTACTTCTGAATCTTTCACGTTATTACACCCTTCTTCCCATACATCCAGCTCACCGCGGGCTGTCAGGTCTCCCCAGGCCCCCTGAGAGCTGGGCAGAGCGGCCATCTACACCGCAACCAGGGCCCTGCTCAGGATTTCAGCACGAACCCGAGGCACAGGGTACCCACACACCAAATTCTGGATTCCCAGCTCTCAACAGGAAACAAACAAATATTTCAGCAATAATAATCTGAGGTGCTTTTCCATAGTTAAAAACCAGAAGATTTAAAAATCAGAACCATTTGTGTCAGATGTGGCCCACTCTGGTCTGTCAGGAAATGACACGCAGGCCTCACACCCTTCTCTTGCTAATGCTGCAACATTTTTATTCCCCCCCTCCCTTCTTTTTAAATGCAATAGACACAGGAGAATTAAAGTGAACTTTGTAAATACAAAAGGGGGTGGATGGAGGAAGGGTCAAGTATTTTACAAGAGGAAATGTCATGGGAATGTGCCGATATGAAATAAATTTTGAAAACATACCAATAATATGAAGTACGATATGTAACTTAACATACTAAATACAAAGGTATTTTTAATTATTTTCAAAAAGCATTATTGTTATTAGTGGGTCATTTTAAGCAAAACAAAGTGCTGCCTTAATACTTTACTCTAAGTCATTAGGAGATACTAGCTTACCAAATTCAAATAGTTTTACAGTCTGCTTTTTATTTAAGGGCTATTCAAAGGACTTGTAAGATACGCTTGGCATCATGATGGAAATGATGCCTGTGAAAAGCAACGCCCAACAAGAAAACAATTGTATATGTATCCCGCTGTACACTTGTGGTCTTGTTCATCACAATTAGAAGAGGTCGCCAGCTGTTTTCTCTGGAGTGCTCCCAACCCCGCAATAATTTGCTGCAAAATTTCCCTTGTTCCGGAGAAATAGATCCCATGACTTTATTTAAAAAAAAAAAACAAAAAAAAAAAACCCAAACTAAAAAACCCCTAAAACAACAAAAAAACAAACACCAAAAAAATCCACCAAACCCTCTTAATTTTCAAATGGAAGAAAATTTTAATTAATTTGCTTTGTAAGGAAGCAAACTAACAGTGCCAACAGCTTAAACCTCAATGGTGTAGATCAACAACGTCTTTTTTTTCCAAAAGATGCATGTGTTCTGTTTGGTTTTTTATCCCTATCACTTGAAACATACGGTACAGTTCCACAAATAGCTACACTCACATTAAAAAAAAAAAAGAGAACTGAAGCTTAGTGTAGGACTGAGTGAATGAAGGAAAAATGAAAAAGGATAAAAATTTATTTATCTGAATTTATAGAATGCATTATTAAAAATACTCCTCATTTATGATCTAGAATTCTGGTTCACTGCATTAAAATCAAACTCATGTTCATAGGAAAAAAGACAACGTACTTAATAAACTTTATGACGTTTTTGTTATATACTTGTGTAGGGAATGTATAACCTTAAAACAACATGCTATGGACATTATTGAAGCCACTCTATCAATAATTAGCTTAATAGTAAAGAGTACAGTGTTAGCAATGCATTGCTAAAAGTTACATCCAATAGGTATGATGCCATCTATATTTAATGAGAAAGGAAAGCAACGTGTATGAAACCTAGAAGTAGTTTTATACGACCAATACTGAATTCAAAGACATAAACCCAAGTTTGGAAGGTAATGTTCAAGTCGAGACAGAATGGAAAATTACTGTGGAAGATAGAAAAGAATAGTCATTTTTGTTCTGTGAAATGGACTGTCGGTTTAACTTATACTTACACATACAGTCTTAATGCATAGGCAATTTTTAAATACTCTACAGTAAACAGTGTTTTATAGTATTCAAAGCAGGTATCACCACGATCTTCAGATACGCGAATGCCAGCATGGAAAAAACATACATACAGAAATATGTCATTTGTCCTTACAACACCTTGATGTATAACAGGCAAAAATGTGCCTGTCAGAGATTTCCTTGTACCTTCTCGATCTGACTGGGGAAATGCCAGGACTGTGCTGTACATTGCTCCCTACACACTTTGGCAGAAAGGTCATTCAAGTACATCCTCTCTCCAGAACTGGTCATATCTAGCACAGACGTGCTATAGCAGGCTCTGAATTCATGCTTGAGCACAAACTTCTTATAAAGTCTCCAAAGAAGTTTTTCCCAGTAAGTAATACATTACCGAATCAGAATTCAAAATGGACCTAAGACCCATAAGGAAATTTCCTAAGGATTAACTCTTGTTTACTAGACTTCAGTGACAAAGCAGAGTAATTGTAAAATCCATGAGTGCTGGGAAAAGGGACTTTCTTTTCCAATTCTAAAATGAAAGTAAATACATTATTAAATAGTTATTAATTCACAGACGTATTTCTAGAGCTCTTAATGACTAGCGTTAGTTGCAACCACAAATGCCATTTCAAGTAGTTTTTCAAAAAAAACACAACATCAAATAAAATTTCCATCCTTCTTTCTGTGGTTTTAAGCCATATTGAAAAGTACAACTGGGGGCGGGGGGGCGGGGGAAGAAAGTAGGACAAGAGGAGCAACAGATGGTTTTCTGATCAGACAGAAAAACCACAAATTTCAGATTAACACTGACAGGCCACCACAAGTATCTGGAAGAAAGAGACAATAATCTGCTTTCTCAGTACTTTCTACCTAACAAGAATTGTGGATGTCGTAAGAGCCACATAGGATCCATAGTGTATATCTGAAGGTAACTAAACTGGATGTCTCAAAATGTCACCACTGTGGCAAGTTTTCCGCATGCCAAAATGTAAATCCAGAGGAGGACTGTCTTGAAATAAGGCTCCCAAAGCCTCCCATTCTCTTTATCTTTCAATATGTTGGCTACGAATTTAAATATAGCCTTATCTTATACAACACAGATTTCCTTTACCACTGTCACAACCTGGACTGATTTGCTAGCAACTCCATTTCTTCCTTTTTCTTCTACTGAGTAACACCTATAACACACTAAAAGAGCACAGCTATCTACAGCTTTAAATGGAATTTCAGGTTAGCCGAAAGGCAACAAGCTGCAGGATCAGCACTTTAGTCTGCAAACTGAAATAAATAATAATTTGTGCAATTTATAAATATTTCACAACCAATGCTGACTGGGCTTGAGTACTGCTGTAATATAATTTTAAAAACAGTAGTGTAAGACAACTGCAACATATTCCTACAGAAAACAGTTTTGTGTTTGTTTTTTTTTCAGAAAAGCTTCTGTGGACAAGTACATGTCTGCTAAATCTTCCCAATTATTGCTCAGATTTTCACCTTTCATTGGCTGTTACTATTTCCTCTGCCACTTTTACCCTAGGTCTGCTTCCCTCATTTTCCAAGTGACTGAGATCAGTACCATAAGTAATATTTACTGGGAAAGCAGAAGAGAAGACAAAAGAATGGGAGAGGAGTGTAGGATTTGAAACTGTTGTTTTTCTTACCAATTTTGTTCTCTTCTGAGTTTCATGCCCAAGATATCAGAGGAAACAGAGAAGCTGCTTTCTTTTGTTTAGGTTTAAGGTAATATTGCACAAGAACAGGGAAAAAAAGCTATTTGCACCTTCTTATAATACAATGAAATATACCTGATAGTAAAAGACACAGGCTGAAGCAAAGATTCAAGTGTAAAGGTTTTAAAATTACATGGAAATACCCCAAGAGACACTCTCAAATTGACAGTATATTCTGCCAGCAGACAGTGGTTTAAATTCACAGCCCCAATAACCACAAATTTCCTTGAAGAATTCCATCATGGGAAGGTACACAAAGGTAGAGGCAACTCTGTCTGGTCTGTGCTGCTCTTGTGATAGAATCAAGACATACTTAGAGCAGACAAAGGGAAGCAATTTCAGACTCAATAAATGAACATTTTTACTCTCCTGTTGAAGAGCAGTGTAGGGGAAAAGGACCTGGGGGTCCTAGTGGACAGCAGGATGACCATGAGCCAGCAGTGTGCCCTTGTGGCCAAGAAGGCCAATGGCATCCTGGGGTGAATTAGAAGGGGTGTGGTTAGCAGGTCAAGAGAGGTTCTCCTCCCCCTCTGCTCTGCCCTGGTGAGGCCGCATCTGGAGTATTGTGTCCAGTTCTGGGCCCCTCAGTTCAAGAAGGACAGGGAACTGCTAGAGAGAGTCCAGCGCAGAGCCACGAAGATGATTAAGGGAGTAGAACATCTCCCTTATGAGGAGAGGCTGAGGGAGCTGGGTCTCTTTAGCTTGGAGAAGAGGAGACTGAGGGGGGACCTCATTAATGTTTATAAATATGTAAGGGGCAAGTGTCATGAGGATGGAGCCAGGCTCTTCTCAGTGATATCCATTGACAGAACAAGGGGCAATGGGTGCAAGCTGAAACACAGGAGGTTCCACATAAATATGAGGAAAAACTTCTTTACAGTGAGGGTAACTGAACACTGGAACAGGCTGCCCAGAGAGGTTGTGGAGTCTCCTTCTCTGGAGACATTCAAAACCCACCTGGATGCGTTCCTGTGTGATATGATCTGGGTAAGCCTGCTCCGGCAGGGGGATTGGACTAGATGATCTTTCGAGGTCCCTTCAAATCCCTAACATTCTGTGATTCTTTGTGATTCTGTGATACTCTCTGCTCCTTGATTAATCTGCTAAGTAAACTCTGCAAGGGCTTAATCCAATGCCTTTTTATGAATTAGTACTATGATCTTTCAGATTTTGAAGCAATTTCTACCTAATCCAGACTTTGAACTTTCAACTCTGATTAACTAAAAATTAAAAAAAAAAAAATTCCATCCAATTTCACGGATGGTTTATCCTCACTTAATACAGACATGCCCATAAAATAAATAAATAATAACTATTGCTATAAGAATTAGATCCTCCCAGGGAGCACAACTCACAGTGGTAATTTTGTTTCCTGTGGCAATTCCCACTTTGAACCGCGAGGAAAGGTATTTTGCCAATTTTTTTCAACTCTTGAAAATCAGTGTGTTACTTTATAAAAATAAATCCAAATTTGTCAAACAAATCCATTGTACAGTAGGAAGGAAAAGTACAAGAGAAAAAAAGACACAGAGATGAAAAATGTCTGATTTAAAACTTCTTCAAAGAAATTACACAAATGAGGAAGCAAGAAAAATGACAAAATTAAGACTCTCATGCCCAAATTTACATTTCAAGGACTACATATTGGTCTCCAAATATGATCACATCTTCCAACACATATTGGCAAGCAGAGAACTCTATCAGAGCACAGCTACCGAAATCCATGTAAGTAAAAGTAAATAAACAAAACCCAAGGCTTTTCTCTACTTCATTTGAGTTAAAGCACTGTAAACTCACAGTAAATATGGTGGTATTTTGTCCTCTACATCATAATTCAGAGTATACTGGCTCTTTGCAGCATTAGGACAGAGAGAAGGCTAGGGCAGCAAGTGCTCCAAATTCCCATGTAGACAAAACGAGAAATGAAACTGTCACAGATTCAGTGACAGTCTCCACACTTGACGTCCCCTTGTTTACGGCACTCAATTCCTATGTTTTTTAGGAAGTGTTCCCCACAAACAGATGTTTAAAAGCCCTTTTATTCCTGGCCATATACCAGGCACCAGTATTTCCCCCGACCAGTCTTCCAGGTTTTGTCACACTATAAAGGCAAGACAAAGGGGGTCTTCAGGAAGGCAGGAGAGGGACTTTTTACAAAGACAAGTAGTGACAGGACGAGGGGTAATGGTTTTAAACTGAAAGAGGGTAGATTTAGATTAGATATTAGGAAGAAATTCTGTACTGTGAGGGTGGTGAGACACTGGAACAGGTTGCCCAGAGAAGTTGTGGATGCCCCCTCCCTGGCAGTGTTCAAGGCCAGGTTGGATGGGGCTTTGAGCAACCTGGTCTAGTGGAAGATGTCCCTGCCCGTGGCATGGGGGTTGGAACTAGATGATCTTCAAGGTCCCTTCCAACCCAAACCATTCTATGATTCTATGAAACCAGTACAGGAGGCCAGCAAGTTCCACAGTAACAATGGAACCTCCTGTCTGAGCACAACACACATGTGCCTCAAATTGCAGACTAATATGTGAACCATATAAGGCAACAAATCAAGATCTAAGCTTCATCAAAGCCCGAAGCAAGATGTGTTTGCAAGTACAGTATAGTATGTACGTACCGTATTAGGCAACTGGAATTTTAACTCAAAAGTATTTTCATCTCGCAAAACTTAATAAGCAAATATAGCAAGGTATTTTATGACAGTTTTTTTTTCTAAACATATGTAAAGCATAAAATGTAGAGCCACTATTAGAAGTAAAAATCCTTTCCCCATTACAGAATTTTATTGAAACAAACCTTTGTCAGTGTAACTATCTAAATCCAGTTACAAACAGTATCATACTCAAGAATTCTTTGCTATAAAAAGTAGCTATTGTGTCACAAATATTTAAACAAACAAATATAAGCCTTGTACAAAAGTTAAAACAATGTTTTGGGCCAAGACATTTATACTTTCCACTCCACTGCTTTTCCACAAAACTCTACAAAAAAAAGCTACACATTTATATACAAACTAAGAAGAGTTGTAGGAAAGTCAGGTTATCTAGAATTTCCAGATCCACTGTCAGCACTTGTCAAACACAATACTTGGAGAGATAACCTTAAGACATGCAATGTTACACAATTTAAATAAATACAATTACTTGACTTAAAATCAGTAAATTGCCATTCCCTACTCATGCATAATCTCCCAAAGCAAATACAAGTAGAAATTTCTAGATGGATCAAACAAGAGCAAAATGTTTCCTAGAGACCTGAATGATTTTTAAAGTTTATAATAGCTGTCTATCTCACAGTATGTTAGTAAAAACAAACAAAAAAACCCACACCAAGCAATTATTCAAATACCAGAACCACACTTCCAGCACTTTATTAAAAAAACAGCTGCAGTATATCTACCCTGTGTTAGTGTTCTACTCTGATTGTAAAAGCAGCAAATATTTTGAAAATACATAATTCGATTTGGAAATTTATCTATCTTCTGCAGCATGAATTCTTCAACACAACAATTCTACAATACAACACTAGTAGAGCTGTGGTAGAAAAACTCCACTCGATGCTATTAGTCTACAGCACCTCTCCCAAAATGTGGCATCCTGAAGTGACCGCACAAACATTTTAGATCATCTAAGCAGTTTCTTCCATTTTGTTAGGAACATGGGAATTAATGGATCTCCCAGGCAGTCACTTGGTCTCACAGAGCACTGAATCAAAACCCTTCCACAAATCAGTAAATCACTTTTCTTGTCCCTCCCCTTCCTTCTACACTTCTGTGAAGGAGTGGAGGCTTTCGGGATTAGCCATGACAAATCTTCCTATTTTCACCATGTTGTCACAGAATAAAGAGATAACAGTTTTAGACAAGAGGTCATTAAGAAATACTGCATCTCTATGCCACTACAAAATAGGGTTTAAAATAATCGTATCTGCTAAAAAGAAATCAGCCTCTCTCCACCTGATGGAGCCACATGCCCGGCAGTCCTGGGGCTGAGCTCCATAGCTGCAGAGCTCAGCTGGGCATGGGCAACAACATTCAATACATTATCTTTTGCCCAACAGGTATGAAGTGATCTTAAAGTGCTTCTGGAAACCTACTTTGAAACTCTAGCAGCTTGAATTGGCCCCCACTGAAACTAACAGCACAACTTCCTACACTGTAAAATTCCATTTAATCTAATTAATCTTTACCTTAACTAAATTAACCATTAACCTTTGACTTGAACAGATTAGACTTCTCCAGAGTTTAGTGATACCCACCAGCCTGCCAGAGGACAAACAGCTTTAAACAACATGGAACATTCAGACATAGATAAGATCAAAGGTGGATTCTCATTAAATCAGAGATTCTTTCAATCCTCATCTGCTTTCCTTTGTGCTCCCCCTCCTCCAAAACCCACTAGAAAGAATCATGATATAAACTGACTACTAATACAAATCTTTTGCTCTAAGAAAATAATTGCTACTTCATGCTCAAGTGTTTTGAACAGCTGAATAACAAGACAATGTGGGAAATAACCACTGGGCAACATACAACATATTAAACTGCAAAAGTAATATTCAACCCTAGCATTCCATAAACAAAGGAGTTAGAAGTAATTATGACTACATTTCAGGCTTGCCAATCCCCGATTCTTCAGAGGCACATCCATACTTTAAATGAAGGAAAAAACCCTGCTATTTCAGTCTTTCCAGCTGTACAAACCTTGTTTGTGTGTGGCTCTTTGTGGGTGCTGAAAAAGGGGAAGGAAAAGCAATGTATTCAGAATGCCGCTGAGAATCATTAATATTGTTTTTCTAATTTGTAAAATTTAGGGCATTTATTGCTTAAACGGTGAAACACTAATTAGGAAAAATATCACCAAATACTTCGACAAATGTTAGGTTTGCCATAATTGCTTTGTTGAATTTAGGCCTACAAAGGGATCAAGGACTTCCTGTACTTAAAACTCTAAACTCTACTAAGGATTTTGTTTTCAGAAAGTACAAATCCTTCATCTTATTTGCTCAAACCTGAAGATGAATACCTCAAAGTGGAGTTGATCAAACCACTACCTGTTTTTGAAAACAAGTGCCTATTGCTGAAGAGGTATACTAATTTGACAGCTCTAAAGCATAATGCCTTTTTACTAGAAGTGTATTATACGCTGCAAAGGTACATACCAGTTATTTTCGTACCAACTCTGTAAGGCAATTCTCTAGTCCTTAGACTGTCTCCCCACAGGCATTCATACTTCCACTGGGATGCCCAACTCTAGAAATAACAAAGCTAAGCGATGGAAGAGGGAAGAAGAGGTATGTTGAAGGCATGGAATGAGGACAATAAAGTAAATGCATAAAGAGTCCAGATGAACAAACTACTAACACGGGACACAACAAATATTTCATCTTGATCTGTGAGTGGCATGGAGTTGTCTACTTGTCTACTCAGCTGTTCAGATCAAATGTTGATTCATTTAATCTCCTTAGCAGAATGTACCAGGACAACCAAAGCTATTGCTGTCCACTGCCTGCCTCAACCTCTTTCTGTAAACAGCATGAGCTCCAGGGCAAATGGCAGTCTGAGACACCACAGTTTGCAGTCCAATATATTAAAATGAACTAGCATGAATTTTAGACTTCCTTAGCACACCAGGATGCAAACTGCAGTGACTCAGAAGCTCCCCTACTTCACAGCCAGCTACTCCTGACACAGAAGAAGGGTAGGACAGACAGGAAGGGCAGTAACTGCATCAGCCACCCCAATCTAATTTTTTTAATTTGAATATGCATCTTAAGGTAACAGGGAAAGAAGCATGCAAATTTTCCTAACAACCTTCTGATACATATCTTGGAGAAGAAAAAACAAGGCCTGTATTGTTGATCTTATTTTCCCTTTTCCTCCTGCACAAATAAAGGCCTATTGCAGCATTATTTTATTTCCTGCTTTGTCAGCCTCGTTTGACCTTCCAGAGCAAGGACAAGAGCTCTGGGCTGGACCAACAGAATGCTAACCTTCTCTTTCTGATGCAGACACTGTTTTGAAGCCTCTATGGGATCCTAGCACTAGCATAAAATCACTCATTTCTTGGAGTCCAGAAATAATAGCATTCCAGGAACAGGTGGCATTTGTTTAAATATGCAAAAGAGATAAAAAAAATAATGGTAGGAACAGATTTAACAAGTTTTAAACAAACACTTCAAGCCTTTCACACCCTGATTGTGCTGAGTTCCTCCCATAATTTGTTACTGTTTAACTTTTGTAGATAAAAATAATCCAATAGGAGTACCAAAGAACTGTGATTCAGATCTTACAAGTAGCTTATGCAAACTTGCTTTGAAGATCACCTAAAAAGTTAATCTTAAAATTCATTCTTCCAACTGGAAGAGAAAGAGCTGGTGAATCTAGGCAGGTAATTACTGTGGAAAAAACGCATACAATCTTTCTATGCAAATTCACTCTCAGTCACAAATAGCTTTCTATGCTAATTCAGGACTCAATCCTTCCCCACCCATCTAAAAAACACCTTTTGTAAATACACTTGTCTCTAATATGTTCCACAAGGTCAACAAACTCAAACACTAAGAAAGTTACTGGGATGATGCCTACACTAAAAAAATCCATCCCTAGAACTCCACCCTCAAGGGGGTAAGCAAGATCCTCCTCTTTCCTTGGTTTGCATAAGGCAGTTGTAGACCTGAGCTGTTGCAATTCATTTTAGACTTACTTGGTATTTGTCAATTGCATTCAGAAACATGGTTACCAGTGGGAATTCAGTGCAAAGTAGGCAGAATATTAACCCTAAAAAGAACTGTCTTGAACATCAAAGCTAACCTCAAGTGATTAAGGAGATGTCCTGTAAGATATCTGAGTGATTCAGACTGTAGGTGGCTCAATGGCATTTAATAAATAATTCCAAAACAGCCAGGCAAATTCAAGAAGCCATTGCACACCACAAACAGAGATACAGTCGCTTGAAATTGTGACTAGCCTGACAGCTACCTTCTGAGGTTCCTGATTAGCCTCTGAGTAGCTCCAAAAGAGTCTCCTAACTTGGAGACTGCAATGTCCACAGATCGATTTGTCAAGATTTGCCTCCACACAAACTAGGTAGGCATAAAGCTCCTATAAATTCTCTTTTTTTATTATTATTTTAATAGAGTATTGCACGTGCAGTTTGTATTGAATTTGGCACCTCTTAACGCCAATTAACCTTTTATATTGTTATAAGAGATGGGGGGAGGGAAACTTTCTGATTTTTTCTCTTATTTGTGTAGTTTTGTACACAAATTTCCCAAGACAGATCTATTTGTTGCTTTGAATGACAGGATGCTTGTCCTCTGACAGGATCTCCAAGAGGGCAGAGCAGATCCTAACTCAAAAGCACTGTGCATGTGGATGTCCAGTACAAGCAAAAAAGAAGACTGAGCTTCTGGCATCATTGCTCCACTCAAACAAGAGAGCCTTAAGAACACAGCAGTGGACTCTAACAAACAACTATTAAAGTTTTTTTTTCTCTATTTTTTTTAAAGTTCTTTCTCCCCAGTACATTTTAGTTGATTTTTCAAAGTTCACCTTGAAACTAACTGCTGTATACAACATAATTGCCTGGTATGAGTTAATAGTTCTGTAGATGGTTAGTTGCTAGCAATTTTAATAATCTCATGAACAACTTGAGGTGTGAGTCAGCAAAGATCACATGAGCCACAACTGCTAGCAGCAAGAGGAGAATTCAGTTCCCACAAGGAAAGACACCACATTTTAGAACTTCTGACCTATTCCTTGTGGCTCAAATAATAACGATTTCATAGATATCATAATCCTATTACATTCCTAAATCAAGCATCTGATGCTACCTGAAACATCTGTCATAATATAATACTCTTCAGGGAAAAAAACCAACTCAAAACCAGCAGTAACCGAGTAAAATACATATGCCTTTCAGTGCTTTTTCCTAAATAGCACACACTAATAAAAAAACAGATACTAAAGTAAAATGCTGGAATATTAGAATGTATTTGTTTGTCTTGATTTCTCTTAATTCTGAAGAGCATGGTCTTAGACTGCTGATATTAAATCTCACTGATCTATAATTAGCCATAATACAAAATAGTCAAGGACTTGTTAAAGAAACAAAACAGAATTCCACTGAGTTAAATAATAATGTTTACTATTTTCATCTTTATCAGTCACAATCCAGATAACATAAACAGAAGAAAAGAGGATAAAAACAAGGAGAATTCTGGGGAAGGAATCAGGTGATACAAGCTGGATAATACTAGGAAAAGAGGAGCTGGGCAAACCTGCTTGCAAAATTTATGCCTGCACAGGCATGAGGAAAAAAACACTTGTTCATAAAAAACATAATTTCTGCACCTATGCCATCTCTTTAACATCATATGTTACCTACAAGGTTTGAAACATGTAAAAATCATGCATCTATTTTGCACAAAACTCTCACTGGGCATGACAAATGCCTGACCTCCTTTACATTCATTCACTGTCAATTTAAAGTATTTAATCTTTGTGCAAAATATTAATTGCAAAGGGGGCTGACAGTAACTGTGCATGGAGTGATATATCCAAAAGAGTGAATGGCAAAGTGTTGTCAAATCTTGGCTATTTAGGACTGAGGAAAGCACTGTAAGTAAGAAAGGGGAAGCAACATCCTCGCCTTAGAGTAAGGGTAAGTTACATCAAACCTTCCTTACTACGCCTTTTTAGTATTAAAGATTCACTGCAAAGCATCATGTTATTTTTGCTTTAAAGATGCCATTTGCTGTGTAACTTTTCATTGCATAAAAAAATTACGGTTTGGCTGAATCACACACAACTGGAGCTAATATCCATGTTCTACTATCAACTAGCTATAAAATACGAGAGCCTTTGTGCTGCTGCAGACCACGTGCTGCCACATGCATTTCAAAACAGAGGAAGGGACAACACCAGTAATTGTTGCTAGATGTTTATTTTTTAATGAGAAAAGCTAGTAAAGCTGGGGACCACTGTTTCCCAAACTCAATTTGCTGACCAATCTCTGAAAATCTGAAAAGCTTTTTATAGCTTGAATCCTTTGATGTTCACAGTTTAAAAAAAATCAATTTGTAGATGATTTGAGGAAGAAGCCAGTCTGATTATTCAAGAAAGTCAGGGCAAAAGCTTACAACTCATGCACAAAATGTCTCACTCTACACTACGCATGGTATATCTGAAAGTTGCTATGTAGATAAATCTGGGTAACTCGCAACAACGTGGAAAGATTACATAAAATGCATTATACAGCCACAAACAGACACATATTTTTTTGTCAAAAACGAACAATACTTCTATGAAAGAATTAAACATTTGTAAATAAAAAGTAAGAAATCATAAAAATCAGAAATCAAAGATGGTAATTAAAAAAAGACAAACCCCCCAAATAAGTCACTGGATTATATAATAGGTGGATTAAAATAATATGAAGAACACCATCATAATTCTGCATATATTGAGCGTGTCATGGAGCTTAACTAAAACTACTTCTCCTGTATTTTGTGTAATTTGCTTATTGGAATAGACAAGTTGTACAAAGAAAGCATGTAAAAAGGCACAGGTTACAAGAAATGCAAAAAAAACCTGAATGCTGTTATTAGAGCTCAGGTTGGCAAAAAAGGCAAAAATTACGTTGCACTTAGTTACTGAACAGAGACCTTCAACTCTAGTATTGCCTCAAAAAACAAAAACTCATGAAGCTATCAACTCGGTTCAAAATACTTATTACTGGTAAGAAAAAGAAAAGGAAAAAAATCACTTATATTTCAATTTTGAAAAAAGTAAAAACTTTTCTTAACAGAAATAATCACATTCTGACAGAAGATGCCTTATTCAGAGGGTGGATTTCCAATGCTAAGGCGGATTAGGGAGGATTTCCAATGCTAAGCTTGAAATAGAATGTATTTCAAAATCTTCAGAATGTAGGCCCTGTATTAAGCCCCTATGTATACAGTGGTTTTGTACAAAACTTATAAAGTCAGACTGCCACTGCAGACTGAAGTAAAACTTCCCAGTGGACTGCACAGTCGTAGATATTCTTAAACAAGGAGGTGAAGGCAGAGGGATGCACAGAGAGCAGGATTCATCTGCACAAAGCTGTCTTTGATGATAAGTAAACATAGCTTGTTGGGGCATGTTAAAGATATAGACAAATTCTAGGTCATCGCTCTAGGGAGATCAAAAATTGAGCCTTACCCTATAAAAGCACACAGTATCATTCAAGCTGTTAGACTTGAATTTGATTCCTGTCAGTTTACCTTTTACTCTTATAAGCTTCTTTGATGTACATGACAATCCATCAGGCAATGGATGCCTTAGAAGCTAGAAATCCCTTCTTTGAAGCTCCAAGCGAAATAAATCAGCTGTCAAGATTCATGAACTCTGTTTTTTTCCTAAGCAGTTTTAAATGCCTGTTTAATGTCCAAACAATAAAATGTCTTTGCTTTGCTACATTTAGGTTACAAGTAAAATGAAAGTTGCCTTTGTCCTCAGTCACCTCATTTTAAATGCAAAAACTTGTCTTTAAAAAAGTTACTGACCAAATCTAAGACATATAACTGATACTGTAGAATTAGTTTAAATGCATAAAATATGTACAAGCTAACTTCAACAGCCAAGAAATAACAGGCAGAATGCCAAAGAGCGCATTCACACGATTCATTTGTTGTATCTTTCCAACCTTGACACACCTGAAGAATGTATGCAGTTTTATATCTGAATAGAAGCAGCTCAGTGTTTTCACTCCCCTACTTTTATATGTCAGTAAAATTAAACCTCCTCTCTTGCCCCTTGCCAAGAGTTAGTGGAAAACAGTGACCAAATACCAGCCATCTTTGATGACAGTCTCCTAACTATCACAACGTTGTAGGGTGAGGATGAGGCAAACCTTGCCAGTGAAAGCAAGCAGCTCAGACCTTTTGTCTAATGATTAGTAACTCAGTCAGGAAAAGGGAAATATTGAAGGGAGAGAAGACTTGAAAATAGGTTATAATAAGAGATATGGTTGGAAAAGCCTCAGTCCGACTTTCCTCTCTGCACTACGTAGATCTTTTTTAAAAAATACTAACAAGTCCTACGTTCCCTCTTGTACTGCCAGATTATTTATTTTTAGAAGCAACTACTCTTTAACAACCATCTTCCTTCCTCTCAGATGTTTTGGGAGAGACATGGGGGCCATGTGGTATGTAAGACTCATGACACCGAACTTAGCCATTCTGAAAATGGATTATAATCCAAGTTTCCCACCAGCAGGAGCTAGAGCTGCACTACTGCCCAAAAGCACCGCTGCAACCGTGGCAATGCCTTGCAGTAAAGAGTGGCTGAATTTCTGAATCCTGGAAATGTTTCCAGGATTAGGTCTGCCAAGGGAAGAATATTTTCAAGATATTAGAGAGGCTTACATTCAAGACAAGCTGAGCTGTTCAGTCCTACAAATGCAGAAGTTCTGGGTGTGCGCAGAGATGGAACATTAAATAGCTAGTAAATTTTACTGGCAAAAGCTCAGACAACTATATACTTAGGAATGCACAAGTTGTAAAGAACATATTCCTGGTTTTAGACCCTTAAATGCTTCCTGTGTCTGACTAGGCACTTCAGTGTTTTTTGCAGACCTAAGTTATTTCATAGGAAACTTGTACATCTTTTAACAAAAACTGGCTGCAAATTAAAAATAGCAGCAGAATTTAGAAGATTCACAGTTGACTCAGTTGACAAAGTACTGCTGAATACTTTGCACTACAGTGAACTCAGATATGTCATAAAGACGTAGTTTTTTTGATATGTATTTTTAAAGTCTTGCATGATTGCTACTTATTGAAATTTTTCTATTTTTGTTATATGAGCCACTAAAGAAAAACTGTTAACTGCCCTATTATAACCATGATATCAAATATATAAGAATCAATATAAAATGTTACTGCAATCAGAGCGTAGAATGTACTTACCAATATTAATTTCATCATCAGTTTCAGCATCTCCAATACACTCAAACTGGAAGTCTTGTAAAGACTGTGAAAATTTTTGCACTGCCATGGATAAATCTAAAATTCAAGAAAAAGAAAAAAAGAAAATCAAAATTACTTCATTACAACTTCACTGGAGCAAGGTTTCATGCATTTCTGCATGAAACATTTTTTTCTGTTTACAAAGTTTCCTTTCTAGTATATTTTTTGGACAGTAACTTCACTCAGAAATGCCCATCACCATTTAAAAATCAAAGTACCTGAGATTTCCTAGAAACCTACGGAACATGCTAGATGCCAGACACGCTAGATGCCAGATTTCAAACATTAATACAGGTATTATGTTGACAACTAAAGAACTGCTATACTTCTTGAGAAATAAGAAATTATTATAAGAAATCAACATCTAGTGGTAAATTGCGTATGTGAGTAAACCACTGTTGTCTAAAATACTCCAAGATTAGTTTGAAGATTAAAATAAAGCTCATGACAGATTCTTTCATAAAACATTATCAAAAGAATTACATTCTAGCTATTCCAATACACTAAAACATTACAGAGTGTTATGTAAAAACTTCATAAAAAGAAATTGAAGGGAAAAAGTGCTTGCCAATCAACTAGGTTGTCGATTGATGCATTATAAGCACTATTTTCACTGAATTACACAGAGTGGACCAAAGAAACGTCAAAGTAATCCAAACTTCACAGCATACAATTTCATTAGAATTGTACACACTCCAACAAAAAAAAAAAAAAAAAAAAAATCGCAAATACAGAATATCAACGTAACCACAGAAATCTGCGGATTTTTTTTCTTTTTTAGGTATTCTAATAGCAAATGCAGAGATGAATATGATAATGAATGAACTTGGTCAAGACTTAAAAATGCTGCCAGCCCAGATGCACCCAGAAAACCAGCAACAATTCTCTATGTCCTAGAGGACACATCTATGGTATTTATCTTGAAGCTAGGAAAACTGGCAATTAAGATTCTGCTACCTGCCAAATCTAATCAAAAGTCATGGTAAGGGTAAGTTATGACCAAAAGACAAGTCATAAATTCTGTTTCAAAAGCATCACGTATCTGTCTCCATCCTTGGGGATGTTCAGAAGCCATCTGGACATGGCCCTGGGCAGCCAGCTCCAGGTGGCCCTGCTTGAGCATTGGGGTTGGACCAGATGGCCTCCAGAGCCCCCTTCCAACCTCAGCCACTTCGTGATTCTGTGAGTTCCTTAACCCTCTGTTACTGTAAAGCCATAAATACTCATTTACTCAATGCTGGCCACAGAATTAGAAGGCTAACCTTTTTCCTGGGAGAAAAAAAAATAGTATATAAATACACAAATCGGCCTAATGTCCTAAATCAAGACACACACACGAAGAATAAAAGTGTCATGTAAATGTGAACAATC
This sequence comes from Nyctibius grandis, assembly GCF_013368605.1. NCBI lineage: Eukaryota > Metazoa > Chordata > Aves > Nyctibiiformes > Nyctibiidae > Nyctibius > Nyctibius grandis. The sequence goes on from NC_090659.1 coordinate 112,642,611, forward strand.
TCCAACAGTAAGAGCCATTCCACTATCCTAAATTAAAGAAGGGTTCAAAAATATTTCAAACACCTCCAAACAAGAATACACACAGTAAGATGACTGAATTTTTTTTTTTTTCATTAAAATGTAACCACTATCAAACAACAGAATCCCTACCAGGATTTTGTCCCACCCCTGTATTTGCTCAGTGCCTGCTGCTTTCGTATTTTTACAAGCAGCTACAGAGTACATCAGTTCAACAAGAGAACCAGCAGTCTTTAGACAACACAGACATCAACAGATTTTTTCTCGTATTAGTAAGGAATTCCATATGTTTCTCTGATAAATAACTAGGGTGTAAAGAATTGGGTAAACAAATTCTGTATCTTTTTGATAAAATGCATGGAAAACAGGAAAGAATGGTCCCCCCCGCCCCAAGGAAAGGTGCCCCCTGCACTTCAACCTGCAGGCCACTACCTCTTCGACCATTTAATGTTGCTATGAGATTAAAAAATGAACATTAAAAAATTATAAAAAGTTACCAAAGGAGATTTTAGATATCTGTCCCAGTTTGTTGTTTCTTTCAGAAATTTAGGAAATGTACTTCCCTCTAAAAGAAAGCTGTGGACGTGTCAATACGAATTACTTAGCAACTATTTACAATATTTAAAAGTCAAAACATCAAGTAATTTCTTACATCTTTTCTTTTTAAATATATATTCCATATACTATTTTTGAAGATTTATTCTTTTTTGTACACTAAACGAAATAACACTTTTTGTATTTTCTTTAGATGAAAGAAAAAAACTCCGTGATAAAGCTTCCTTACATCCACATCACATAATTTTCTATATAAATTCTTATTTTATCCATAAGACACACTGTCCTTCACAGCATACTGACACTGGTAATGAAATTAGTTAGCAAGCAGATTCATCAGTAGTTTCCTGACACTGAATTATCCTCTCATTATCAAAATGTATTGTGTTTTCCATAAGAGACACACAGAATTATTGCATCTTTACTGAATATTTCCTGCTGTGCTGTACATGAGGATTATATTATTAAATGTATTAACAAATTGGATGCTAAACACAAAGTGCTTCCTACTGCCTGTATAGATGAAAACAAAATATATCCTTATAAGCTGAAGTGCTCCGTTTTATGCAAATACAGCATCTTTGATATCTAAGTAACTGATTGTTCTACAGCTATTAGAAAGACCTAAACTTGAATTTGTTTGCAGCAGGATGCTTTGAATTTAAAGGGAAGAAATGCAGTTTTATTGTTGGCTCTTCTACCAAGTTGCTACACCGAGTCCTAAATCCTTCTATAAAATTGCTGCATACCAATTGATGCCAAAAGGAATAATATGGCCTTAAGGTGACTGAATGAAAAAGATTCTATATTGCAAGCACACAGAAATGTGAAAATCAGCTATCACTAACAGGAATGCAGATTTATTTGCTCTGGACAATCTAATAGCTACCCACAATGACCAGCACCTCTGTGAACACGAAAGGAAATGAGGGAGCACGGACTCTCCACTATCACTCTTTCCCACGTGCAGGGCTCAGTGGAACAAATGTCAAGGGAAAGGAAAACAAATGATAAAAACATCCAAGGTGGAATCTCCATTTTATATCCTGGATTAGTCATACACAGATGCTGATCTCTCTTTCATTGTGTTAGCAAATCAGACAGTGTTAATGCTTACATGTTTTGAACCTGAAGGAGGCATATTTAACCTAACCCAGAAACAGTGGGAATGAAGAATGTAGTAAGAATTTCAGAGGTCATTAGATAACTTAATAAAATCATCCAGAATTATATCATTTGGAGATTTCTGCCTCTATAGAAGACCTATTCTAATAGCTTGAAAGTATTAGAAGATACCGTATTAAGGTTAAAGCTGTTCAGTGTAGCAAGGAATAACATGGAAGTTCCAAGGTCAGATGTTTCCTGTGACACTAATTTCTGTACAAAGTTAATTTTACCTGAAAACATAAAAAACATTATTCTACAGAAAATTCCAGCTTACTTGGACAGCTTCCTAGAGGCTGTAATAGGAGTTACTCTAAGAACTCACAGCTCAACATAGCAGTTGGACCAAGCAGTCCATAACATTGGACCAAGTGGTGCAATCATATTTATCAACTTCTTTCTTAGGAGCACTACACTTTACTCAATTACAAAATTCACCTGGTCACAGAAAGGACCAGTCGTGTAATAAGCAGGCCTCCTTAAATAGATACGAACATTCAAAACTGAATTAAATCAGATTTAAGAGCAACTGCTTCTTCAATCAAGAAGAGGCAAGTGACATCACTATCACCTTATCTTGTCTGGACAAAAAATGAAAAGAGCAGAGGGATGGAGCAGAGACCTTTTCCAGCTTTACAGATGTCATTTATCACCGTACATCCCAGAGTCTTTCACTGAGACATGTCAAATCTCCTGCTCCTTCTAGGCATAGGAAGGTAAATCATCACACCAAACAAATCACCTTTTTATCATCTGCAAGCTATGTGGCATTACAAGAGTAGCTCTTACTCAGCTTCTAACATGCACATCTTGGTAGTCACGTCCCTCTTTTCGTGAAGTCTACACGAGCTAGGATAGTTCTCTTAGCCCAGGTCAGAAATTCTCTTTCGAGCAGAGTCAACTGATCTTCTAAGTAACTATAAAAACCTTATCAGCTTTATTGACTGACAGTACAAGTCTATTATCCAGTGAACGATGGCTGCTCCAAAGTCTCAATGATAGCATAAATGTTGTTGCCCCTGCTCTTCTGCAGGAACTCAAACAGAGTAATCTCTCTGGGTGCCAGCGAAAGAGCGAAAACGTACCCTGTTATCCCTCAGTTGCTGGAGGAGTGAATTTCTAACTGGCAATTCTGCTAACGTTTATTTTTCCGACAGTACTCACCTACACCTTTTGTTTCCTGTTTTCCTCAGTTCCAAAGGAGAATTCAGTTCAGTTTTGCAGTGAGACATATAGTTAAGAGTAGCCATCTATGTGCTACTTACAGTCAGTGGAAGGAGATAACGGAGACAGAGCTGCCTGTTCTAGTAAGGGCTGAAGCAAGTCAACTGGCTAGCAAGACTTCTTTTGTGGAGCTCTGACAGAGGAAGTACTAAAAGCAGCATACTGCAATGTGACCGGAAACAATAAAAGGATAATTGCAGCTTAACCACAAGAAGGTAATAACACACCAGTATTAAATATGGATACATGTAATGCCAATCATCAGTATCATAATGCTAATGAAAGAATAATAAAAGTCATCATCCATTCAGGAAAGTCACAGAGGAATCAGGAAACGCATTATTCTATTGTACTTCTTCCTGAAGTTTTATGTTTTTGATTAATCTGCTTAACACATATTTATCCCACAAAAAAAATGAAAAAAACCCTCTGCATTATCCTAGAAGTCAGGTTTATTTAAGACTCACTTTGTTTCAAATTGCCAAAGAGAAAGATTTAATTTGAACTGTAATATATTAACTTGTTTTAGGCTTCAGATAGGACCTCACATGCTGGATATAAGATAATAAAACTATGATGCAGTCCCTTTGTATTACTAAAATTGTTCTTCAACTTTCTTGTCCTAGATTTGTTAAACAGACCATAAAATAAATACTTATAGTCTTGAGGAGGAGGATGGAACAATACATTGCAAAAAAGTGATGAAACAATGGATGCAGTTACCTGAAGGACGAAAGAATGAGTATAGTAGTTTTGGCACAGCCCTTCACTACAAGGATCAAGTTCCACAGATAAGGAAATTTGACAAGATTTCTACAAGTTGGTAAGCACAAAGAATTTTTTTGTTTGGTGTGGGAAGGTGAGTGATTGTTTTTGCCAGTTTGGTGGCTGAAAGAACAGAAGAAAGCCCAAGCTTTCAACAGGAGTCAAAAAAGCTCCAAAAGCAGAAACTTGATGCATTTGCAAAGGACCCATATCCCTATCCTAGTAAGAGCCTGCAAGAAACTACTCTTAGCAAATACATCAAAGCCACCGTCTTTCCACTTGTTTACTTACAAAGATGACTTCATTAACAAGTGGAGTTCCAATAACCAACACTCTTCCTGACTGATGTCAATCATCCTGGAAAAGCTTGGTATCATTCACTAGGTTAATAAAGAAAAGCAGCAGTTGAAGCCTAGTGAGAAGATTAAACACGCCTAAATGAACTCCTGAGCGCCAGCTGGAATGCAGTAAATGGGACTTCAAACAACAGACGCTCTGGTCAAAACAGTAACAGCAACATATCTGGTGATCTGACACAAAGCTAGTTATTATCGTATGACTTCAAAGACAGCAGAAACAAACGGGCAATGGCCAAGCTGGCAGGATATTAAAGGCAATTCTTCAGTCAGCTGAATCTCAGGACAGTTGAAGACTGGAAAGGAGACCACGCACAGCCACCTTCAGTGTTTCAAACCTTTGGGCACTTTGATTACTCAAGCAGAAATGACCAGATGCATTGCGGTGCCATGCTTGATGAGATATCTCATTTGGTCGTGCACTGACATATAGGTTGATTAAAACCCAAGCTACTCAACAAAACTGGGCATTGAGGAGCTGTAATATGTGAATAAAACACAGTAGAAACTGAACAATATTGCCAGAGTACTTGATAAAACTGCATGCTAAAATGCAGAGAACCATTTATCTAGTTCATTGACTCTTACTCCTCAGTACCTGAAAATGAGTGAGTGCTGTGGGTTTTTTTAATTGCTTTACAAATAAATTTATTTTCTTGATTTATTTCATAAGCAACACTCATTCTATAAACAATTTTTCTGGCTCAGTTATCTAAACACTCGAAAAAGTAGATTTATAATGGAAACATTATTATTGTGAAACAGCAGCTAAGAGCATGATTTGCATCATTCTTACTGCACCAAATGACAGAAGCAAGGAAACATTTAAAAACTCATTCAAGTGAAAAAAGGGCTTTCAGTATTACAAATACAAATCTGTAAAACACTATTTATCCAGAAAAATACTTGTGAGATACACGTCTCCTTAAATACTTCATGTCACGCTTCTTTACTCTGAAGTTGAACCGGGAACTGCCTTGGTTTTGTTATTTTATATGAGAATGAGCTTCACAGAGGCGAGCTATATCAACAGCCAGAAATAAACTGGAGGAACAAGAACACCCCACTGAGAAGCACTGAACTTCAACAGCTTCTGTGTTTTCTATAGTCAATTTGATTGTAACTAGAACATGTCACAGTGGGACATCTTTTTCCACATCATAGACTGTAAACACAGCAGCTGGCAGTACAATTATACTTAGGCAGTATGAATGATTAAGCAGTTAAAAGCAGTGATCATACAAGATTGCATATATCACCACTATATTTCAAATTTCTTCCTGCCTTAAGGGCTTTCTCATTAAAAATCCCAGCTTCACAGTTGTTGGTCTTAATTCAGAAAACAGCACCAAAATGCATTTTCTTCACAATTTTCACCTCTTTCCACTCTTCATCACTCACTACTGCTTTAAAATGAAAAACAAATGAAAATCAACGGTCGCAGGTAACTGTCACATACAGAAAATCTTCCAATTTCATAATGTATATGATAGCAGGTCAGCACAAACAAGGGGACCTGTGAAGGACTTACAAATCAGCCCAAAGGAGCAATGCTGAGCATGGGGATGTTGGTACCTATCTCAGCACTGCAATTAATTCCCTCAGCTGTCCATGAAAAGAATTCTGGGTTTTGCTGCCAGAACAGGTAACCCCAGCTTGATAAAGCATCACCACCATAACACAAGAGCATGCCCATATCACCTACAGATAGAAAGCAATTTAAAATGTATGCTAACATGTCTTTTAAACACACACAAAAATCTGTACAATCAGTTGATACAGCTTCTGTCGTCTTCGGTTTCAAGTGGCTTTCAATACTAGAGTCTTTCCTACCACACACGGTTCATAGCCTATACCATTGCATGGAATATTGTCCATGGCACTTCTATTTTTAGAAGTGTATTTGATTAAATTATTCTTTATTTCTCAGCTGAATTAATTTGTGGATCAAATTAACTTTTCTGATTGTCATAGGAAAAAAAGAGGCAGACAAAAAAAAAACCTCTCCTCTTATGAGTGATCACATTTTTTCCAAATTTCTGCAGAAGAATTTAATTTGGCAAAACACAGGGCAAGCTGGCACAGAGGAGAGGGTATCTGCAGGGGCAGATGGAGCTAATGCTGGCCACTTGCCATAATGCCTTCTAAAGAAGCCACAAGAAAAGAGCACAAGGGAATACAGAATCCAGTGCCCAGTGCCAAAGATTTTTCAGTACAAGGGCCATTGCTCTGTAATGACAGAGTCTTTCATTGTTGCTATCAATGAACTCTTTTATCCCCTTTATTTGCTAGCTTCATTCGTGTATATTCTTTGCCAACTTGCTATTCACAGAACAATAATAAGCAACTAAAATAAACAACCCCCTACCCGAACAATCCCACATTACTTTTCCACCTTAGGCTCAATGTTTTGCTCTTAATTTCAGTGAAGCTAATTTCTTTCTCATAATCTCCAGGGAAAGGACACCAGCAGAATATGTCAACATGCAGCCCATGCATTGCTGCATTCCTCTGGGGTTAAATAAAGCACTACAGTAGTTTGAAATTTTTCAGTGTCATTTTCTTACTCATGAATATTTCCATGAGAAAAGTGAACAATTTACTTTCTCATTCTAGTAAGCACTGAGAAATCCCCTTGATCAAATGCAACAAAATCCCCACTTTCTTAACACTATGATGCAAGAGCTATTGAAAAGTCTGTATCTTCTACAGACATCATAGCCATTCATACCAACATTTTTAAGTCCCAACTTCCTTATGTTAGAAACTTGTACAGTACTGTGGATGTTCTTAGTATTTCTCTATGTTTAAGCACTAAATCCAACACATTCTTGAAGAAGACACCCCAAGAACAGAACATTGATGTTTATTGAGAGGGGGGTTTTTTTAGGCCACATCTGCATGCTTACTTGATAAAATCATACCATATATGTATACCATATATACATATATCACTTCATAGCTCTTTGCTGTATTAAGTGGTATAATTTTATTTTGTTTTGATACTCCCACATTCTTGTATTTATTTCTCATTACCTCATTGCTACAAAATCCTTTCTTTCTCAGTATTTTAGTTTATAAGACTGCTCAACAATACTTCTGCATTTGATTAGAAAACAAACTGACTATGCAGGGAATTACAAGGGTCTAAACCTTCCAATCATCAAACCATATTCACAGAAGTAATGCCCCAATAAAACTTTTACAAGTGAGTAATCACATGGTTAAAAGCAGAACAGAAAATTTTCCTTTGCTACCAATTGCAATTTTTTGAATATTTTCCACAAATATGGCTAAAAGTTTCAGAAAGCATTTGGTTTCATTTTACTTTTATAATTATAAAGATTGGCTGTAGGGTACAACTTAGTACTATTTCTAGCATATTATTATATCTTTCTAAATTACACTCAACCAAAACATTTCTATGCAATGCCAGTTTTTCAGATATGCTTATTTTCATTCAATAAGCTTTTTGGCCAAGCTCCACAGCAAGGATTCCAATATTTCCAATACTGGAATATTCCAATATTTCTTCTCTCGTAAAAAACAATAAATCTTTGAAAAAAAGCACATTTCCCTGCTTTCTTCCATTCTCAAATAAATGAAAATCAGTACTCACTCACCCACACTCTTCCAATATTCTCCCTGTGTCCACTGACAAAACTATGCCATAGTTTTGTATTGGGAAGATCTCAACTCTTTAGCCTAACTTTCTCACCATTCAGTAAAGCACGTGAAACATACCTGAGAAGAAGCTAAGATTATATCTGATATTACATACAGTGAATAATGACTCCTTACCCTCTTCCTTGTTTAAATCTGACATTCAAGTTGCCTAATTCAGCTGAGGGCCGTATACCATTCTCTTCCTAAGCCTTTCAGTACATTTTGCTATACTTTCTGGAGACGTGCAGTTTGCTGGTCTCCAGCTTACTATGTACACCAAAAGAGCCCGGGTCATGGTGGCACAAAAGATGATGTAGCTGACCCCCATGATGAATCCTTTGTTCATGCAGCCTTCATCATACACTAATTCTCACACTACAAGAGGATATTAACATTAATACTGGTGAGAGCCTTGTGCAACATCTCAAGCTGGTGTAACTCAAGGCTGCTCCAAAATCTCAGACATAAGTGTACAACATCTTTCAGATGTCTGTAGTACTGATGTAGACAGCACACCAAGGTATCCAATTCAAGGACACACAGCCATGTGGAACTGCTTGGCTCACATCAAACACCGCATACATGCCAGTTTTCCTCCCTTTTTCAAATACAATTAATTTCAGGTTTGCTTTAACAGTCATTTGAATGATAAACAACTTAAAGCAGAAGCTTTAGTGTAAGATTATATAGAAATCCTAAAAGACTGGAAAAAGCTAGAATGTTAACTTTTTTCCCCTATAATTTTTTCTTTTCTTTTTTTTTTGTTTAGTTTTTCGTATCTTCTTCTATATCATTTTACTTTAACTTCTGCATAGTTTTCCACCACTCTGCTATCCATCCTAGGTTCCTAAACTTTCTTCCCTGCAATTTTGCTTTGACCCTCAACATACTTTCTGTTGCTCGTTCTGGGGATTTTAAAACGCTCTTTTATGATCTTCCACATTCTTCCCCCATCCCATGGATGTTTATTTCCCAGAAGAGTGTCAGCCTTTTCCAGGGAGCTGGGCCCACAGTCCAGTCTTCCCCCCAGTCCCTTTCACCGAAACACGGTTTATCAGGCTTGCTGCGTCATTTCTCACTCCTCCTGGCACATCCCAGAGACGGCGAGCAGTGAGCAGGCGGAGAAGCACCACAAAAAAAAGGACAGAGAAACTAAGAGCAGATGCTGCCAGACGTTGAAAAAGCAGAGTGACTTCCTGTCTGGCAGCCAAGGACTTGCCAGAAAAACCATGGGAATTCCCAGATTTCTAGTGCAACATAAGGTATTAGTGCATCAGATGGTCTTTTAGTAGTATTTTAAAATATACAGTTTTCTCTATTTGCTCTTAATCTTACAATGCATCCAGAGAAATAAAAAAAAGTGCATGTGCCTACTTACAGACAGAGAAACACAAAGCGATATATGATAATATAATTTCACAATGTAATTAAAGCCTATGCTGTAACACATTCGTAAGGAGCCACAGTCCTGACTATTTGGGCAAGATTAGTTCTGTGCTGCACACGTGTACGTGTAGAACGAGATGCAATCTCCCCACTACTACCCCTACCCAAATATGTATCCAGGGGAAATAATAAAAAATAGGGTTAGCCAGTTCTGGTATGAACAGGGAGCTATTGAGAAACTGCTTCTAGGAAAACCAAGAATAAAACTCTACAACAATTACCATGCAGATCTTCAGCTGTAAAAATTTCTGCAATATATCTTTAAATGCTTTTATGTGCCAGGATTTTTACATTAAGTAGATCCCCCTATTCTGCGAAGAGAGCTGCTCAAAGGAGGATGGGTCATGCTGGCCTGTGCTGGACGGCGGGGGAGGGATGAAAGAATGAAAGCAGTTATCAAGGCATTTGTAAGTAGTGAGCTCTTGGAACAACATTAGAGTTGAGGGTCATGGGAAAGAGAAGCTTTGCTCACCCTTCTTCCTGGCAAAGTTTTCTGCACTTGGGCAACAAAGTAAAATGTTTTGTAAGAACAGAAGGAGGAGGAGAGGGAAAAAAATTAAAATGTGTATATTTAGCTCATTAAAACAAAAAAATACTACGACTTTGCTTTAAAGGAAATGAAACACTTTCTATATGAAATTCTTTTGGGCTCTTAGAGCTCAGGAATACAACCCTTGATTGGATTCCTTTGATCAGACAACTAATATTACAGTCATATGAACTTCAGTATTGCACGTAACAGGGTTGTGTGGGTTTTTTTTCCCAACACAGACACGCACACAAACAGATGTAAGTAACATTTGTTTAGAGAGTCAGATACGCACTTCCAGACATGGAGGACAGAACAGATACCCCAAACGAAGCGGAATTTTGTCCAGTGAAGTTAAACAGCCCTGAACGCCTTCACCAAATTTGGCCTAAAGGAGTTTCTGGTACTCAGCCAGCCTGCCATAGAGTTGATTCACTACATAGCTACTTCTCACTACTTAGGGAGAATGGATACCAAACACACCAGTTTTATACAGCAAACTAGCTTAATATGCTAATTAAACCCTCTTCTACCTTCAAAATATGAAAGGAATTCAGAAAATGCAGAGATGAGAGCCATGAAAGCACTTAAAAGCCTTAAGGATACATTTTTGAGGGTTTAAATTCAGTCACTTGCAGTATCCTAAACTCAAAAATCTGTTACCAAAATACCTACATGTTAATAATGGAGGGAAAAAAAATCAGCCAAACAAAATATGCTTCATGAAATAATGAAATGCATAACTACAAATCTGTGTCACCAGGCGAGCTCCTGTTTGTACAGCTCAGGAATCAAGTGCTCCCAAGGAGTTTGGAGTTAACTACAATTTGCATGTGACTATTTCATTAACAGTTATAAAATCGCTTTTGTATCTTACATACTTTCTGGTTATATTGCATTCAGCCACAGAGGCAAGAAATAAACCCTGTAAAAAGCAGTAATCATATGAAGTTTCTCTCTATATACAAAACTATTTCAAAGAACTTTCAAAGGCCTTTCAAAGGAGGCTCTTTACATTTTACAAGAAAGATATATCCCTCACATTCATTTCATTGGACTCTTTTAACTTAATTAACTTCTCAGAAAAAAATAAGGAACTTTAATGATCTTCTCTTCTGCTGAAGCCTGCCTAGATCCTCTTAAGTCAAATAACTTGTAAGGAGGACCAGCTAGGCTTCTGTATGTTTCATCTACTGGTTTTTTTCAACTTTCAGTTCTCTGGAATTTTGTTCTACTTTGCTGTCACAAAAAGATTTAGGAACATATGACAACATCCTCTTGTTATCTTCCTGGCAGAGTGATATCCTTTAATTAATAATCTTACCATCCATTAGTACTAGTACTGTTTATATTACAGCTTGTGTAATGAGTTCTGAACTAACTATTATCACTCGTGAATGAGACCTTGTCATTAACACAGATAAATAATAACTACGTTGTTTTATTACGCTACACTTGGGCCTGGTCAAGAAACAAATTAAGTATCAGTAATTATTTGAAAATGGAAAAAAGGAACAGAAACACAAATACCATTAATGCCACCACATCAATCCGTGAGAGACCTGCATTTAAACATTATGTACAGATTTTGTCTTACTCCTTGACACCATCCCAAGGTACCTAGTAAAGGTACAGGAAAATGAGGCAAAGGTAAATAATTGTAAGTAATGGTAATTCTTGTTTAAAGAAATGCACTCAGAGCCATCAGCCTGAAAAAAAGACAACTGGGGAGCCGTAAGAGTTCTACAAAAATCACAAGCAGTACAGAAATGCTGGCTGTTTCTTTCAAAGTGAAAACAACAGGCTATCTAACATAGCAAAAGGCAAGTTCAAAACAAAGAAAGAAGATGCCTTTTCATAAAATGCGTAGTTAAATCACAAAGCTCCCTGCCACCGGATGCTGTGGATATTAAAAATTTATGTGGGTTCAAGAAAGGACTAGACAAGTTCACAGAAGAAAAATCCACTGAGAGCTATTAAAGACATAACCCCTTGCTCAGGAAATCTTCAAGCCCCAAACCACCGGAGGCAGCAGAAGTATCACTGCATTCTCCCTGCTCTTATTCTCTCCCCTAGGCAGTCAGTGCCGCACACGAGAGAAACACACAACTCACAGCACAGCACTTACTCGTATCTAAAGACAGGATATAACACCAGATAAGCCTCAGGTCCAACCCGCACAATCATTCTTATGCTCTTTGTAGAAAGATTTGCACACACAGGTTTCACAATAGCTTGAATGACTCAAGATACCATTAGCTGATCACCACCATCTGCTAGTAGAAGGTTATCACTCTCATGGATGAGCCAATCCACCATCATGGGTAAGCACTCTTTAGCCAGCTATCTAGAGTCACCTATTTTAGCAACAGACAACAGTGAAGAAGGAGCTGAGTTAACGCTGAAAAATTAAGGATCATGAAGATGTTCTATCTTGCTGGCTGAACCATGGGAGATGTTCTCCAGGGGATGAAAGATGATGGGTAGTTGGAGGTTGTATCATCTTTAACTGCTCCAGGACCAGAGGAGGTGGACCGCTATGCTGTTAGTCATATTACAAGGCTGTAATTCTTACAGCAAGGACTTGTTCAGTGATTTATGCTATGAGGTATGCTAAGCATAACTTTTAATAGTAAAAATAACCACATTAATAAATAAATAGATGACAAAAGTTCATTTGGGCTACCAAGCCCCAATGGCTTAAATAAAGACTGATTACACAGCTTTACTCCTTTCACACTCTATACTTGCACACATGTATTATCTTAATCCTCTTCCTTCAAAACTTTTCCTGACTTAGCTCTTAGCATGAGGGCGGTCACTATGTGGACAGCTATTCAATACTTGTTTTTTCCTCAGAGTTCAGTATTGCTCTCTCCTCTTCTCCTCCCACTATTGCTTACTGCATACCATCCACGTCCTGTAATGAACACAGAATTATCTCAGCCTTCATGCAAGCCAAGTCTGGAAAGACAGTAAAAGAAGGATATTTCTGTGTCATATGCAGCACCATTACCCTATTTGACAGATGGAGATGCTGAAAGCAAGACTGCCTAAGGCCACACACTGAAATGGTGATTAGGCAGACCTTGTGGGTCTCTGCTTCATGCCCATTATTTCAGATGCCATTCCTTCAAACCAGGAGATGCTAACCAGAGCTGGAAAGAATGCAGCTCCTCACATTTCCCTGTCCCCACAAAAGCTGCAACTTTTTTCTTCCAAGGGGGCATAATTTTAAAAAATAAAGCTTTATATTGAAAGGAGAGAAAAAAACACTAATTTCATTAAAAAGGAAAAAAAAAAAAAAAAGGCATCACAACCTTGTTTTGATCCACTTAATGCAGCCCCTCCAGAATGCCCAGTTACTTCAGCTGCAGCACTTAGTGCTCTGTATTTTTTCAAGTCAGTCTCCAGGAAAATGAGGAACACACCACATACAAACATGCTTACCTAACAGTCACTTGCTGAACTTTAGTTCAAGCATCTTTAAAAGAACAAAAGAAGACTGGAACAAAACCAGGACAGAACAATTAAGGTTTGCACAATTAAACTCTAATGTTTCGTAGTGGAACAGTCTACATTTGAGTAACTTTAATATAGGAAACTATAAATGTTTCCATTCGTTTTCAGGTGCTGCAGAATTTTATTTCCCTTTTGCAAAATCACGTTAATTTCCCACTAAAACTAATTTCCACCAAGATTTCAATCCAATCTCATCACAGCACAATCTCAAGAATCAATACTCAGAGGAATATTGAAGAGACAGAAAACAGAGAGCTGCTTTGCTTGTACAGAAGTTCTAGAGGATGCCTGGACAGGTTTTCTTCAAGAGAAATGGGAAAAAATCCTTCTTGAAAGATACAGAACAACCCTGGAATAGCTGATAACAATGCTTTTGGAAAATATCTACTCATCTGGTTTCCACAAATGGTGAGAAAGTCAATAATAAGTCAATGAGTCAGTAACTCATTGGGAGGATGAAGAAAGGAACAGAAATGCTCTGAGCCTGAATCAGTTATTTATTATTAAGGTATTTATAAAGCAGAATTTAGTGTTTAACCCTAGGACTGTATTTTTATCCAAAGACTGACTGCAGAATGTCCCTGACATCACCGTAACATCATTTTCCCTCCAGCATTGCTGTAAGAAACTGCACTTGGAACACCAGCTTTGCATGGCTCACAGTTTGCTGGTTGGCTGGATTTCCATTCCAGCTCACCCTCCTCTCCCTTTTTTCAATGAAAAGCGGCTTAAAGGGGGTTGTAGATTCCATTCCAAAAGCCCAGCAGCACTTAACGTATTGGCTTCTCTATCCTCCATTTAACACAAGTGGGAACATTTCCATTAAGTTATACTTTTCATAAAAAGATGGGGAATCTTAGCAAGATTAAAACCAAATAAATTCTGTAACTGGATGCAATTCTGAAATCATCAATTCTTTTTAAAACAGAACTGAAATTCTATGTAGGGAAAAATGTTTCAGTTAGTCTAGGCAACATTTGTTGTTTACAATGAGCAATAGGAACCAAACTGACAGCACAAACATGGTAGTCTGGATTTTGGACACTGTTTTCCAAATGCAGTATTTTTTCTTTTCATGAGCACGTAAAATGCTTAACTGCAATGGATGGTCCTTTCAGAGCTCAACATGTATTGACTGCAATCCTGTTTCATCTCCAGTTGAACACATAAGTAAACATGAATCAATGAACAGCCTATGATTTTTGTATTACTCAAGAGCCTGCTTAAGTAGCCAAGTAAAGCACCTTCTTCCCAAAACATTCATGTTAGCTTCCTTGACATAAGCAAACAGAGCACATTAAAGTATCGGCTGCAAGAGGAGAAAAACATAGCACTAAACAGTTTTTTATTATTATTTTAAATTCTTTTATTTAAAATTACAGCATCCAATAAGTAGTTTTACAGGTATCTTTGGGTCTAACGTGCAGGTCAATACATAGTTTCTCCAAAGGAGTCATTCTGTTTTGTTAATTGTTTCCGAATTAAGGACCCCCGATCTACACATTGTCAGGAGAGACCATAATGACTCCTGCTGACTGTTGCAATAGCTCCCCTATTAAGGACTGTGATTCTCTGGCTCCCTAAACATAAAATGTATCATAACTTCTCTTATCAAGCCAATAATTCATGAAGACAGGCTCGCTAAATCCTTTTACAAGCACCTTTCAATACAAAACAATACCCTAGGACCCACACCGCACAGACAAGAACCCAGAACACTGATATAATCGGAGCTACCTCAATGCAAGCTGGTTACGCTCATTACTTAGCAGCCAAAGAGCTAATAAGTTTAACTTTGGTATTATACCTTCAAGCTAAATATATAAATTAATCTTGTGTGTTCTGTTGTCAATTTTCATAACAGCTAGATGAGAAAACAGAATAATATCACTGTGGAATATTAATTATAAACTGGGTAAAGACTGTGCTCAAAATGAGTGTAGAAAGCAGTAATAATAAATAATATGAATGAGAGAACTAATATGAAGTTTGACATAAATAGCCTGATCAAGCAATATTTTCCTATTGGTTTTGGAAGCCATGAAGATACATAACACAGTTAATAAGAAAAAGAGCAACAACTAAGTCAACCAAAAACTGTGACTTAACAGTGCCAATTTCTCAGTATTTACACTCAGGTTGCCTTTTTTTTCCCCCCTTCCTCCTAACACAAAAAATGAAACTTCTCTTCCCTCAAAGAACAAAATCCAATAATAACCCTCAAAAGTTCTGCCTTAGCAGCAAAACCTAGTCAAGTTTTCAGCTTAAGAAGTCTTCTTGAACTGAATCTTCTAGTGGCTAAGAGATTATGCAGCTGCTAACTTCACTAGTTGGTATACAGCTTCCCAAAATACACCTAACAAAGTGATTTTTAAATTCACGGTTTTGTGCTACTGAATGAAACACCAGAACACGTTTCTGGGTGTGAATAATAGTCAGATTCTGGTTTTCATCATCTCCCACAGATAAGCAAAGCAGAAGGGCTTGAGAGAACTTTTGGCTCCTTGAGACTTACATGTTGAAGCTCTGATAACTTTCAAGTGTATGTGTAAGTTATTATTGCAAGAAAAATTAAATACAAGTACATTTATTGCAATAGTCTAAAACAGTACAGTTACCTGCATATTTCCTTATCACTATCATCTGCATGACTGCAGCAGGGCCTGGTAGAACTCTTCCTGATAAAACTTGTCACTTACACAAGTTACTTTAAAATTAACTGCAGAAGGCTACGCAACACAGACAACATTCAAGGTAACAAAAGATAATCTGAAAAACACAAGATACAGTTTTTTATTTCAATAAGAACTGTGCAGTAACAGAATGACAGACCTAGCATTAACTGGAAATAACACGTAGAATGACGATTGCTGTAACAAACCCGGAGATACTAGAGACACAGTATACAGTCTGCATTAAAAAGTGATAGACAGAAAACTTATGTATTACCTGGACTTTAAAAAACAGCATTTGATCATCTAATTAAGCATTGCAGGAACCTGTATGGACAAGTGACAGAACATTTTTATATTAAGATTTTGTATTTATGTTGAAATTTAACTTTGATAAATATTTCCATCTTCTGCAGAATATGTTCTCACAATGTCCTAGGATCACTCTTTTTGCGACGGAATTTTTGATTTTAAAAGATAAACACAAGAGCAGAGCTATTAAGGCTGTAATAGTACCAGATTCTGACATCTTCAAATTCCTAAAGGCCATAACGGGGAAATATTTTAGTAGATATCATTTAACATCATCTCCTGGTTGTTCACTCCCAAGAGTATGAAGAAACGCTGGCATATTTTTTACGTATAGAATTACTAAAACAAATTTTTCCATGCAAGGCATAATTTATATAATTCTGCCAGGACTGTACCTTGAAAAGGAGAACAAGTACTGAGAATGAATTCTGAAGCAGGAAGAGGGGGGAAAAAAAGTCCAACGTTTTGCTGAAAGCACAGGAGAAATATGGATATTTACTAACAGTGCACATTGCACTGTCATAATTCGTATTTCCTAAACTGTCAGGGTTTGGGTAAGCTCTGGTATCTGGGATATTTTTTACTTCTCCCCTGTGTCTGGAACCCTGAAGACTGACCAGTCGACATTTTCTGGTTAGTTTAGAAGCCACACAGATTTCCTTTCTTCTTAACCCCCTCCCACACCACCTTTTCAAATACTTCTCCATTTTCAAATGCTAGCACTAACATTGAGTTTCCCTCTGCAGCTTCTGGGAAACATTGTTTTAGTCCAAAACCCCTCCAACACACAAAGGGGACAAAATTAGTTTTCTGTCCTATGGTCATCTTACGTTCCAAGAACGTACCTGCTTGGACAACAGCTATTCACAGCAATTATTTTTATTGCTCCCAATTCTATGTATAATTTACAGAGAGTAGACTGCCCCTTCTGCGGCATCCAGTTTAACAAAAAATTCATCAGAATTGTGAATTGTAAATGGGAGGATCCCTCAGACAACACAGACTAGCAACTCCAAAATCACTTCTCCCTTCATGTTATCCTTTCAAATATTTGCAGATAGCTACCAAGAGACTCTCAAGCTTTATTAAGCTTGGAGGGAAGAAAAAAAAAAAAAAAGATGCATGGTTGTTTTTCTAGGGAGGGTGTAATGGAGGAAGAGTCCAAAAGCCAAGGGCCTCGAAAATCAGTTTATAGAGTTAAGTATTTGTTTCAATATAGCATTTTGATCAATAGTGCATAAAAGACAAGAGAAAGGTGGCTGCCTAGAGCTCTCACACTCACATTCAGCAGAAGAGCTGGCTGACAACAGCTCCAAAAAGATCCCGCACACCTTCCTCCAAAATACTTCATAAATTGGAACTGGTGTTGTCAGGAAGTGTTTTTAGTCATTGACAAAAACAAAAAAAAAAACAACCTCACAATATCAGAACCAGTCAAATGACTAAGACATTAATGAGACTATTCCCTGAAATGGACATAACTCACCTGGATGGAAAAAAAGGGGGGGGAATAAAAAGGAATACCGAGGGGTGCTTGCACAATAGCTTTTTGAGTGAAGACACACATATTTTTGAAAATCACATTCCAGAGAGAATTCAAGAGCTTTTAGCTCTTGTTCCTCCATACTCCTGAAAATTTCATTAGCAACCTACATAATCCTCGTAACATTTTACAATTCAAACAAATCTTTTCGTTTAAGGATCAAGGTAGGGCAGTAGTAGAGCTGTAAGGAGGGTTGCAGAAGACTTTTCTTAAAGCTTCAGTTCTGCTAAGTACTAAACTCAAAGTGCATATTCCAGCTGAGTGAGAGTATTAATCTCGAATGAAACACAAGAGGATGTGGGCTTTAAACCAGCAGAATATTCAACGAGCTGGAATCTCACAGGCCAGACCTACCAAACGGGTTTCGCAACTGCCAGTGCACAAAGACAGCAGTGCTGCAGCTTCTCATAACGGAATCAAACTTTAGCAGATTTTCTGTATTATCACTATTGACATTTCTCTTTCCTGCCAAATAATTCCTTTCTGGATCTCAAAGGAGCCTTACTATTTATCAAAGCCATCAAAAAATCTGGAGATCAGATTGGAAAAAGGGTGTTAACACTGAGTTACATATTTTGCTGCTGATATAGATGTTTATAATCAGCTTTCATTTTTTCCTTTCTTGAAAAGCAGCAGAAGGATGTCACAACTGTAAATGTCAGGGAGGTAAGAAGAGGAAAATGAAATTTAAGAAGCACACACTAATACACACAGGGGAAAAAAATAATCTCAATTACATCCACGGTGATGGGATTTACATTAGCTTTAATACTCTGGAAAGATCTTGGGATCACTGTAGACAGCTCTTTTACAATGTCAACTCAATTATCAGTAACAGTCAAAAATATTAAGACTTATTAAAGAAAGAAAGCACAAAGTAGAAAACATCATTATTTGATGCATTCACGCCTTGAATATTCCATGACGTTTCTTGCAATCCATCTCACAAGGATGGATTGTGAAAGGGCACAGTTACCATGAAGACGGCACAAAGAAGGTTGACAAAGGACAACCAGAGGGACAGATTTGATTATTTAAACTTTTCAGAGTAGCTGGGGAACAAAACCTGCTAGGAAGAAGAAAGATCTTTAAAAAGAAAACATCCAAACCCACATAAACAGGACAGGCAATGCATATAGGCAACAGTTACTATTTCTCCTAGAACAAAAACTGCCATCATCAGATAAAATAACCAAGCAGCTGGCATACAACAAAGGAAGATCTTTTGCCCCTGCAGTGAACACTTCAATCGTGAAAGTCCCCGCTCGCTGTCACAGACTGCTGTGGAAGCTAACAGGACATCTGGATTCAAACCCAGGTTAGATAAAGCCATTTCTGAAAAGGGGTTATTTGAGGACACTTGGGGGAACTTTAGCAGAAGGCTACCTCAATTTAGAGGTTCTCCTCGTCTGACATGTTTTAGAAGCTAAGTAAGTACTTAGTACCAGTCACCGACTGGTCAGTTTAATTCTGGAGGTTTGAAGGCACAGTGTGTGGCTCTGCTAAGACTGCAGAGATGCTGACACATCTCTAAAGTAAAGCAGCCTCACAAAATTTGAAACTTGTATTTCAGTAATAAAAGGATTTAATTACTGACCGAATTAATTTGTCCCATGGGGAAACAATCAGGTTTTGCAGAAGTGGAAAAGCTGTTGTGTCTTATCACTTCAAGGTTTTTGGCTTGTTTGTTTCAAAAAAACAAACCAACAACTTTCCATATACTTGTCAGAAACCAGCTTTTAGAGAGAGCAAATTCCACATAGGAGCTCTGGATCTCTCAAATAGCAAAAACACCATAAATCCCTCCTCCTAAATTTCTCAGAGAGGCACAAATACAGTCCTTACATTAGAATGAATAAGGAGGTAATGAATTATCAGATTTCACATTTAAAGAGCCAACATACTTTTAATGAAGTTTAATAAAACAGCATGACAAAATTTCTACTGGACAGTATGACATATAGCAGTATGACAAGTCCTACTGCACTGATAATATTATCTGACTAATCTATTTAACTTCAGAAAAAAAAATGCTGAACTCCTTCTATGCTATTTTATTAAAAAAGTACTAATAATCAGTTTTAAGATCCCCTTCCTACACTAAAAAATGCCTTTTTTAAAAGTACCCAAATAAAACAAATTCAAACAACTTTTTAAAAATAGTATTTAACACATTTATAGCTAACAATGTTTCTTTATTTTGAACTAAAACCATATACAGAAACCGAGATGGAAGTGAAATTCCCTGTAATACTTAATTGCCACTTAAATTACTCAACACCTGCATATATACAGTAAAAGACAGGCCATACCAGATTACTATCTGTACAAAGATGGGCAGAAGCTGAAGAAGATAAATCCCCCAAAACCTCAGGCTTTATTTTCCTGTGGGACAACTGAGACAAGAAGAAAGCACAAATTGGGCATTCAGCTGGTCTAATTTTTATATCTGCCAAGAATCCAGACATGGGATTTGATACGCAGAAACTCCAGCTCCCATTGGTACAGAACCTCACAGTCCTTTGTCCCTTTCACTGCTCTCAGCCCCTCCTGCATAGCCCACAAAGGGGGGAAAAAGAAAAAAAAAAAAAAAAAAAAAAGAGATTCGAACCATTTAATATGTTTAAAAATTTTTTTTAAAAAAAACAACACAAACAAAAGCAAAAAAAACCCATCAAGCCGCTAAAACATCGCACTCCAACCCACTACTGTTCACTAGTGAGAGTACCACTCCTGTCTTGTATTTCATTCCATTTGTACAAGTATATTGTTGTTTAAGTGTCATTTTCATTTACAAAGCGACAAAAGAAGAGTTTGTCAGAATATTATTAAATTCCTTTGGGTACATTAAACGTTCAAGAAAACATTGCATAATTGATGCTTAATACAGAAACACAGTACTCAGTGCTTCATAATGACTCCTCAAGACAAGTGACAGAGGTAGGCATAAAAGTGAGATTTTATTGTTAAATAATCCTAAAAGTCTCAAGGTGTATTGAAAACTGTAACTTCTCACATTAGACAATTCAAAGAGGCTCTGGAGTGCCAACGACAACAGGAATTGTGACAGTTAGCATAATGCATATTTTACTGATAAATTATTTGGAAACTGTCAGAAAGCTGGTGGAAAAAAAGACGTGATTTGCAATGTTATTTTCGTAAATTTAAGATGATGACCACTCCCAGGGAGACTGGGGATACGTTGCATTAAGAGAAAAGAATAAAAGAACTGAATCAGCAAAACAAAGAATTACATCATTGCTGTGCTGTAGCAACATCAATAAAATAAGAATAATCACATTTTTAACCTGCTGTATTTCAACTTCGTAGAGGAGACACTAAACAGAAAAAGTAATATTATGTAAAGTTATCAATATTGTACAAGAATATAAAAATCAGAAGTTCTTCAGTTTGTATGGAACCAGAGGTGAGTGGATCATGTGAATTTGTGGGTTAAATTTACTTAGACCAGAGATGAATTTGTCTCTTGGGAGTACAGGGGAAAAAGAATGGGGAAATTATACCTGTTAGAAATATTTTCACTTCCCAATGAAACCTGAACAAAGAAATGCTAAACAGATGACTTAAACATGGCCTTAACATTTTCATCTTCAATCCTGCAATCTAGGGATAAACAGAAGGTGATAAGACTTAGATGAACATCATCTCAGTTCCCTTCTCCACAGGAAAATGAGTTGTGTCATGCTGTGCCGATGACGGCATCTTTAAGGAGCTAAGCAACAAAAGTTACAGCTTAAAGTGCAAACTTGAAAGTCCTGCATGAGTGTATCAGGAAATCTCTCAGCACACAAGTAAGATTTGGCTACGTAAACAGGAAATGTACTGCTGTGCCTACACCCCCCTTCATAAAATGAAATATTTTGGATTTCTCATTTGACTTTAGGCTTCCAAACAGCATGAAGATGCAGCAGCTCTAAGCTCACACAGCAAAAAGCCAACCATACTGACTGTAATTATGAGAAAACTTCATTAAGTCTATTGGCAAGCTTTACATCTATGCCTACAAGAATTTGCTTGGGGTCACACTTCTGTGTTTTTACATCAGTGTATCTATTTTCCAATTAAACCAGGCATAGTAGCAGATGACAAAACAATGTATATACAAGAACTATGAGAATTTTACAATGTTTGAAGTACTTCAATCTATACCTCAACAGGCTAACAAAGCTAAGCTCGCAGCCCCACTTTCCTAACATTAAGGATCTTTCAGAAATGTTAGTTTTGTTATCTTTACATACCTGCAGCATAGCAACTTGAACTGAACATATTTATTTAGTGCCTATATATATGGAAATAAAGGTAGTATTACCATCTCCAAGTGTTTGGTTTTGTTTCAATGCATATTTGCACATGCATGTATAAACACTAAAATAAGCCATCCAGTCTACTATTCAATACCAAGAAGGGGAAAAGAAGAAGAAAAAAAAAACCCACACAAAATGAAAAAAAAAAACAACCCCAAACACAACACCACCAAAACACCCCCCAAGATGGTTATTACAGCATAACACCTCCATTTTGAATTACAATGATAACACCAAAGAAAGTAGAGTACCAGAAGGAACCATCTGAGGCCTCAATTCAAGGCATTTTAAAACATGACAAATATTAAACTATAAAATGTCTTAAGGGTGTATTCCTCCCAGATTTCAAAGTTCCACATGTACATTCAAGCAATGTAAACTTGAAGACCTGAAAGCAGATTGAAAACATTTCTTTCTAAGGTGAGAAGGAACCAATCCAATCAACAAGCCCAGCTACCACTGAACAAGAGTTTCAGGACTTAATACTTCAAGTTCAACAGGTATAAGTGAATGGGTTCTTACGCTTGTAGAGATCACACATTTCTGGCATCTGTCAGTCTGCAAGCCCATGCTCAGCTTATTAAATATACTTATCTTCCTCCTCTACCAAGCAACTGCTTTTCATAGTCAGTGTTAACGGGCCTGTAGGCATGCCACGTTTGCTATTTCTTGACTTGTTGAAAATGTCCCCAAACAGATTATGCAAGGACAGCAAAGAGTGACATTTGCTGTGATTCTAACAATTTTATTTTCAACTCTGAAAAAAGAAAAGCAAGTTTTCCAACAGAGAAGTCTCACCATACTTTTTAAAAACAAAAAGCAGCAGTAATAGAATTCCCCCTAAAAACTAAAGCAAAACACTGGCAGTTGTCAAGGTGAGACTATGTTGAGAAGCTGAAGTGCATTAACTTCCTTGCTACTTGAGTTGTACTGAAGAACATCAATTTTAATTTATAAAATTAAGAAAACATATCCTAATATCCAATATGTACAATATACCCAGTTAGTAATTCCTAAACAGAGATTTATGAGTCAAAAACCATCTCTTCAGGCATTCATGATACTTACAAAACTGCACTATTTTTTCCCAGTTTTACCAGCAGGCTTGGACAATAATAGGCTGAAACCGGGTGAGGGAAGGTAGTACTAGCCATGTTACATTAGAGTAAAAGTACGTGCATGTGGTTAATCACAAATGAATATTCCCAAAGATTATTTTAAACCCATGTACTTAGTTGTGGCTTAAATCAAGTCCTGTTTAACTGGATCTGTTACCAATGGAAGGCAGCAATTCTTTTCCTCGAGTCTGTTTTGAACAATGGGACCTCTGCCTGGTCTCCACTGTGTGGCTCCTCAAAGGACAACTCAGATGGAGAATCCAACCCGTAAGATACTGCAAAATGCCAACCCTCAACTCTTGAAGGCACTGACTTACAACTATTAATAAGCCCTTCATGTGAATAACACATACCACAAGACAAGAGTCACAAAAGCATCTCTGGGTACACAGAGCAAACTAAAATCTTTATTATAAGCTAACTATAACTTTTATTAAGGAGCCATTAGATCATTTTTCTATGTCTATACTAATACAGACTCTTTATAGAAGTATGCAAGTTAGTACAGCTTCTATTAGAAGGTAAAACATTTGACAATACTTTATGAATGAAGGCATGTATTTTTACACATACATGTTGGTTTTAGCTGCAGCAGTCTCTCAAATGTTCTCACAATTTCTGCCTTTCCCCAGAATAAGGGAATTTTACCTCTCCTACAGTAAAGCTCGAGTCTTACTTATTTCAAAGTTTCCCAGAAGGCAAGCTCCACAGCCCTCTGCCTTCCTTGTATATAGGCTAACTAGTAATTCTCAAGAGGGCCAAGGAAGTGTATTTCAATTTTTTCTTCAAGTATCAGCATACAGCTTGTTTTAATGGCAGTAGTAGTGCTAGACATGAAAAGGTTCAAGAAGGAAACAACTTTTTTTACTAGATAACCTCAGGCTTGAAGCAATCTTTTTCCAAGCAGCAAGTTCCACCTACATGCTTCCTGCAACTTATAAGTCATTTTAGCCTTAGAGGGAAAATATCACCCCTCTACAATATTCATGGCTTTAAAATAACAGTTTATACAAATAGTATATCCCAAGGAAGCAGAGATCTTGGGTTCTCCCCTCCTCCTCTTCTCCTTATCATTCATAAGCAAAAGGTTAAAGGTAAATAAGGTAGGACAGAAGAGGGTGAGAAGATGCAAGGAATGGACATAAAATGAAATGTAAACTTTCTGAATGGCACACGCACAATGTTCCTAAGGCCTTGGTTGCACCGGTAAGCTAGGAAGGCTTTTGAACACCAACAGGCACCACCACAACATTGTAAATCTGTCCTTCATTTACAAATGACCTGCGCTTTTAAGAACTGCAGTTTTTAAGAACTGATTCACACATGTTTTACTGACATTTGGCACCTCTTGAAATGAATCAAACTATTACAGCAGAAAAAAAAAGTTAAAATTCAGCCAGTTATCCCTTCTTGTGCACTTCCAATTAGCAATCAAAGAACTTAGTAAAAGAAACTGTCTTTACTATGAAACCCTGCCTTGTGTAATGCCTGTTTTACCAAGAATTTGTGCTCTTTTTGCATGGCAGTGAGACAGGGGCAAGGGTGAGGACTTGGGGAAAACGAGTGAAGACTGTTTTCATATTTAATAATTTTCTAGAAGCAACCAGATTCTTTCCCTGGCATTTTTTGCAGAAAGCAGGACAAGGTCATAATAAAAATTTATATTCTTAATAGAAAAGTAATCAGGTCAGCTGAGTGCACATCTCATCTAAGATTTATAATAAAAGAGTTACAAGCCTTAGCAGCTTTTAAATAATTAATTCCCCTGTTCCTTTCCTTTCGTAAATTCACTTCTTCCCATCAACCACGACAGAAGAATTCTCAAACAGTCATCAAATGCCTGAATGGCAGCTGCTTGATGGAAAAGGAACCAAAAGGTGTCTCTTCCAAAGACAATAGTACTGGAGATACTTGGAGAAGAGCTTTATTGGGTTTACATGGCAAGTGTTTTTTGGTAGCAGGGGAGGCTTCTGTGACAAGACATCAGGAGCTGACCCCACGTCAGACACAGATGGTTCCACCTGGCTCCAAGTCAGACCCACCGCTGCCCAAAGCTGAGCCCATCATTGAAACTGGTGGTACCTCTGTGATAAGATATTTAAGAAAAGGTTAAAAAACACTGTGCAGCAGCTGGGAGAGAGGAGTGAGAAAATATGAAAGAGCGAGCCCTGCAGACACCAAGGTCAGAGAAGGGGAGGAGGTGCTCCAGGCACTGAAGCGGAAATTCCCGTGCAGCCTGTGGAGATGACCATGGGGAAGCAGGTTGTCCACCTGCAGCCCATGAAGGATCCCATGTCACAGCACGTGGATGTGCCCTGAAGGAAGCTGCAGCCCGTGGAGAGCCCACACACAAGCAGGCTTTCTGGCAGAAGCTGTGGCATGTTGACAACCCACACTGGAGCAGTGGAAGTCCTGAAGAGCAGTCCTGAAGGACTGTACCCTGTGGAAATGACCCACGCTGCATCATTTAGTGAAGGGCTGTACCCCACGCTGGAACAGTGGAAGAGAGTGAAAAGGAAGGAGCGGTAGAGATGAAGTGTTATAGACTGACCACAGCTCCCAATCCCTATCCCCTTGCGCTGCTCAGGGGGACGAGGTAGAAGAGTTGGGAGTGAAGTTGAGCTTGGGAAGAAGGGAGGGGTGGCGGGAAGGTGTTTTTAGTTGTGTTTTTATTTCTCATTACTCTGTTATTAACTGGCAATAAATTAAATTACTTTCCCCAAGTCTAGTCTGTTTGGTCCACGACAGTAACTGGTAAGTGACTTCCCTGTCTTTATCTCAACTCATGAGCTTTTCATCTTCTTTTCTCCCCCTGTCCTGCTGAGGAGGGGCAGTGAGATGGGCAGCCAGTCAAGGTCAACCCACCACAAGAGCATAGCTCAGAAGTCACACCTCTTTAGTTCCCAAAGAATAAGATTATTACAGAAGACAAGACAAATATGACTTAGCTGTCACTGGAAACTATACATTAACTTTGGCTATAGTTTGATGGGCATAAGAAAGCTACCAGCACTCTCAAAATTGAGTGACACACCTGTGCACCTCTAGGAACCTCCACACATTGGACAAAAAGGATGGCAATTAAAATGTCACTACCATCAAACAATTTAATGTCCTGTCCCTATTCTTCCCCCTACCCACCAACTTCCATTCCCAGATTGCTCTGTGCTCTGCCAGGATGAGCACTTCCACAGCTGCACAACAAACCAAATCAGGAAACTGGGACATGTGGAAAATTATTCAGCAAAGATTAGCAGTTAGTTTAGCTCCCTGATCTGGTAGAGCATACAGCTAAGCAAATAGCAATGCTAATACCACTTACGGGACAGAAAGGGGTGAAAACAAGGTCTGCGAGTTGGGAAAAAAAGCAAGGAGCAGGCTCTGGAGGTTTTCTGTTTGTTTAGCAGTAGAGCTGGCTTAAAACTACACAGGAAAATGCGGCTTCAGACAGATGCTTTCCAGTAATCTCCTTTGGTTGGAAATTCTGGGAGAACTACCGGACAGCTCAACCACTCTTCACAGGAGATGGCAGAAACGGAGGTGCTAGAATAGGAGATGCAAGAATTCAAAATTACTGCACAATTAGTGTGACATCCAGTAGGCAACACCTATGACCACAGTTCTGAAGTAGAGAGGGGAAAAAAGCAAATTCACATCCCAGTGCATAGCCCTGATACACCGTGAGCCTTCCTTCCTACATGGGTTTGTTTAGTAAGGGACTGGCCTAGACTGTGATAAGTTTCTTGAATACGTAACTCAACAAAAACCTGTCTGACAAAATAACCTGAGTAATCATAAACTCAGTTTAAAATTAAACAGAAGAATAAGAGAAAGAAAGAAGCCTGTAACAAGAGCTCCACATTTCAGAAAAGCAAGAACTGAGTCATTAAGGGAACCCGAATTTAGATGTGACTGTATACAGAGAAACTGCAAATGTACATGAGTTACCTTGAATTTGCATATTAGTTGCAAGAAGAACAACTGCATAAAATACATTGAAATCAGGGTTAGCTGAAGAAATGATACGGAGATGTAAGCAGAGGATCATGGACTGGGAGGGGAGCGGGGTGGCATCAGTATTCAACTATACCTGCATATTGATGCATTTTAAGAAGTTGAGATAACCAGGTTTGGTACCAGAAACTAGTGGAACTCCAACAGCACAAGAGCTTGGTCAGCTACAGCATGGTGCCGTAGCACTCCTGCAGCCCCAGGTAAAGCCTGTGCACTCTCACCAAATACTGGGTAGTTTCAGCCTCATTCAGGGTATTTTCACAAACACATTAATACTTAGAAAGCTATCATTTTGTGCAGCCAAAGACAAACCAAAGTAGAATTTAGGAAGTAAAGAGAAACAGCTTTTTAATCGATAAAAGCCAAAAGAGAAGACAGAGCAAAGAAGGCCAATGCGCAGTAAAGATGACACAGAAACAGGCACAGGCTAAAGATTCAAGTACGATCTAAACTAAAATTAATATTCAACCTCAATTTTCAGCAACGCTGCCAGTGTGAATACAGCAGGAGAAATTCATATAAATGAGTACATTAAAAATGCAAAATTATCACACTCACACAAGTAAGAAAAAGAAAGAGCTCCACAAACTCAAACACGGGTAAGGACAGATACAACTTAACACTAAAACTCAAACACATGAAAACACAAGACTTGGTACCCAAGATTTTTAAACTGATTTAATCAAGGAATCTGCTCTCACAACATAACAAATATATGCTTATATTTAAGAAACAAACATAATGATTTAACATGAATGTTCCATGAGGCTGACCTTAAAAATCAAGCAATTATTTAGAACACTGTTTGAAGGAAAGAACAATTAAAAACTTAGAAATTTATAGAAAATAGACTAAAAGGCAACACAGGTTTATCAAAGGTAAACTGCATCAGATCAGTGGACATCTCTCTTACACAAGGCAAAAGATTTATTTATTTTTAAAAAAACTAAAACCACAAAACCACAACAGATCTAATCAACTAGTCACCAGTAAAGCACATGATACCAAGCTACAATGGCAGTTTAATAATTAAGGTGGAGAAGATGAGAACTTACTTACACAGAAGCTATGTAGATAAGAAGCAACTAGGAAAAGGTTTTGCTGTAAACACCCAAAAGAGGAATGTCATTGTTCGATATTATTCAAGGACTGATGTTGAGATCAATCTGATTTAACATTTCCACCCTGGCTTTGGCAGAGCTTGGGTGCTACCACAGAGCAGAGAGCATTACTGACACAGAACACTGGACTCTCATCTATGAAAAGGAGAGAGAGGGGGGGGGGGGGGGGGGGGGGGGAAGGGGGGGAGAGAGAAAAAATAAGTTTGAGGTGTTCTCACCTACAGGAAACCAAAGGAAGAAAGAAAGATTTTGCTAAAGCACAAAAGGCAAAGAATACTTAAAATAAGAGGCTTATTAGTCCTTGTAATTCTACAGGATCAAACCACATTGACTCTTCTTATTCTAAACTGTTCTATTTTTCATGATGTTTATTTGATTTAAAGGCTCTTTACAGAAGGAAAATAACCCTATTGGCAACACCTACTTTCATTTACATAAAATCTTT
Organism: Nyctibius grandis; assembly: GCF_013368605.1. Taxonomy (NCBI): domain Eukaryota; kingdom Metazoa; phylum Chordata; class Aves; order Nyctibiiformes; family Nyctibiidae; genus Nyctibius; species Nyctibius grandis. The sequence continues at coordinate 112,671,406 of NC_090659.1, forward strand.
CAGAGAACAGAAGAGTACCTTTGCAAACACACAGGACAATGCACATCTGACATGCAAATCTCTCTTGTAAGCAACCTGCAAAATATCAAGTAACGTCAGCAGTAGAACCAACTATATGACCTAGGCATTGCACCACCTTGTATCCTGCTTTGAATATTAAGCTAAAAGAATGTAAGACTTCTGAAAGCACACAGAATTTCCATGCTATTTTCCCATGCCTGAACTATACTAAGCAAAACACCAGCACAACAACAACATGTTGTTTAAGCTTTTGGTGTCCTGTGAAACACACGTTTGCATAATTCAGGACAGGGAAGCGATTTAAGTTGATAACTTCCAACTGATCTGAAAAACTATACTGTAACATAGCCCAAAGTTCATAACGTGCTGTGAAATACACTCTCTAATGAAAGGTATTTGCACTTCACAGAGCGCCAATGGCAGGTTAGATTACTGCCCAACAGTACTTCAATCTCATGTTAATATGGAAGAATCACAGAATGGTTGGGGTTGGAGATCATCTAGTCCAACCCCCTGCCAAAGCAGGTTCCCCTAGAGCACATTGCACAGGGTCACGTCCAGGTGGGTTTTGAATATCTCCAGAGAAGGAGACTCCACAGCCTCCCTGGGCAGCCTGTTCCAACGCTCTGTCACGCTCAAAGTAAAGAAGTTTTTCCTCATATTGAGATGGAACTTCCCATGGTTCAGTTTGGCCCCATTGCCCCTTGTCCTGTCACTGGGTACTACTGAGAAGAGCCTGGCCCCATCCTCTTGACACCCACCCTGTAAGTATTGATAAGATCCCCCCTCAGTCTACCCAGCTCCCTCAGCCTCTGCTCATAAGAGAGATGCACCAGTCCTCTGATCATCTTTGTAGCCCTCCGATGGACTCTCTCCAGTAGTTCCTTATCTTTATTGAACTGGGAGGCCTAGAACTGCACACAGTAGTCCAGGTGTGGCCTCACTAGGGCGGTGTTGAGGGGCAGGATAACCTCCCTCGACCTGCTGGCCACACTCTTCCTAATGCACCCCAGGATACCATTGGCCTTCCTGGCCACAAGGGCACATTGTTGGCTCATGGTGAACTTCTTGTCCGCCAGAACACCCAGGTCCTTTTCTGCAGAGCTGCTTTCCAGCAGGTCAACGCCCAACCTGTACGGGTGCAAGGGGTTATTCCTCCCTAGATGCAGGACCCTACACTTGCCTTTGTTGAATTTCATTAGGTTACTCTCTGCCCAACTCTCCAGCCTGTCCAGATCACGCTGAATGGCAGCGCAGCCTTCTGGTGTATTGGCCACTCCTCCCAGTTTTGTGTCATCAGCGAACTTGCTGAGGGTACACTCAGTCCCTTCATCCAGGTCATTGATGAATAAGTTTAACAGGACTGGATCCAGTGCTGAGCCCTGGAAACCCTGGAAACACCGCTAGAAGATGGTCGAGCTTTCATAGAATCACAGAATCATAGAATGGTTTCAGTTGCAAGGGACCTTAAAGATCATCTAGTTCCAACCCCCCTGCCATGGGCAGGGACACCTTTCCACTGGACCAGGTTGCTCAAAGCCCCATCCAGCCTGGCCTTAAACACGACCAGGGAGGGGGCAGCCACAACTTCTCTGGGCAACCTGTTCCAGTGTCTCACCACCCTCACAGTCAAGAATTTCTTCCTAATATCTAATCTAAATTTACCCTTGTTCAGTTTAAAACCGTTCCCCCTCGCCTTGTCACTACTTGCCCTTGTAAAAAGTCTCTCTCCAGCTTTCCTGTAGGCCCCCTTCAGGTACTGGAAGGCTGCTAGAAGGTCTCCCCGGAGCCTTCTCTTCTCCAGGCTGAACAGCCCCAGCTCTCTCAGCCTCTCTTCATAGGAGAGGTGCTCCAGCCCTCTCACCATCTTTGTGGCCCTCCTCTGGACTCGCTCCAACAGCTCCATGTCCTTCTTATGTTGGGGGCCCCAGAGCTGAACGCAGTACTCCAGGTGGGGTCTCACAAGAGCGGAGTAGAGGGGCAGAATCACCTCCCTCGACCTGCTGGCCACGCTGCTTTTGATGCAGCCCAGGATACAGCTGGCCTTCTGGGCTGCAAGCGCACGTTGCCGGCTCATGTTGAGCTTCTCGTCAACCATCACCCCCAAGTCCTTCTCCTCAGGGCTGCTCTCAACCCATTCTCTGCCCAGCCTGTATTTGTGCTTGGGATTGCCCTGACCCACATGCAGGACCTTGCACTTGGCCTTGTTGAACTTCATGCGGTTCGCACAGGCCCAGCTCTCAAGCCTTTCTTCAGTTTAATATTTACTTTATTGCAACTGCTTATAAGATCCCAAGACTTTTTCACCTTTTATTACGCACTTGAGGAATCCATAGCACCACAAGTCAAAGAAGACCATAAACACTGATTTCATTTAATGATTGATGTTCTCACAGAATACGATGAGCAAACATCAAACACGTGAACATTATTACGCTACTTTCGTTTCCCATTTTTACTTCTAATCTCCTGAATGTTTAAAAGCGAATTTAGAAAACCTTAAAAACCAGCTACTAATATGACCAAGAAAACAGAGAAGCTCTTAGAGGAGAGGATGAGAACAGCTTGTTCAGTCTAGCAAAAGGATGTGATTATTCCCCAAGCAAATACAAGTAAACAACAGTGCAGAAATGTTGAGTGAAAGGAAAATGAGGATAAACAAGTTTGAATTTCCAGATTGAATTTATTTTTAATTAGTTACTCAACCCTCAGAATACCCAGATTCTAAAATGGCCTTCTAGCAGAAATAGTAAGGATAAAAATTGTTTTTAAAATGGAGTTTGACAAGTAGGGATTACATGATGTAACACTAGCAGGAGATTGGATTTAACAAAGGAAATCCATGATACCCTTAAATACCTAATTCTCCTATATTCCAAATTCATTTATAATTACAGTTTTGAGACTATAGGGAAAAACAGAAAGGCATAGCACTGCGTCACGTATCATTCAGTAGAAAGAAGGGCTGTATTGTCCTCTGTATTTTTCACAGAGGATGAATACAAAGCTCTTTACTATTACAGGAAACTGCAAGTTGCTGTAGCACTTCTGCCCACGAAAACCCAAGAGATCTGCAGAAGTTCAGTGACCACAGCATCATATTTTCCATTGTAATAAAGACAATATTCATGAAGCAGATGGTCTCTTATTAATAGAATTCATTTATCTTATCCATAGCAAATGAAGCATGCAGTAGACAACAAGCCAACCGGCCCATTAAGAAACAGATTAAATTTGACCTTTTCAGAAATAAGTTTAAAAGTTTGAAAATCCTAATTTAAAAAATTTCACAACATTTTCTTAAAGCAGAGACATCATTTCATATGGCATTTGAAATGCAAACCCACTCCTTTGGTAACCTGACATCATCAAATTAAAAAATTTCTCTAAAGAATACCTGTTCCAATATTAAGGCACAAGAACATCCATGTTGAGTCATTCAAGGATTTTATTAACACAGTAGTCATTACTGACAGTATGGGAATTCACTTGCAGGGATTCTTGGTTCAAAATGAAACATCATGTGATGGACAGAAAATACTGCGCTCTCTAACAGTCCACTACATACCAGTATTTGTGTTCTCCATATATATTTGGCTAAAGATAATATGATACAGACTGCAGCTGCTTTAAACACTAGAGGAAGCAATTAAGCTCCTTCTCTGGCCAAGAACCAGCTTATTGTTGGTATCTTTGCATAAAAGGCCGAACACTGTTGTAATTGCTTTTGAAAATTACGTCCATAATCCGTAGATAACTCAGACATCAGCAGAGTTGAGCAGGACAGTACAAATGCGTAACAGAAGTAACAGAACAGCGAGGGAGCAGATGACTTCAAAACATTAATGCCAATTACCAAGTTTCGACTTCCTTTTACTGGGAAACTTTTTTTTTTCCAATTGGTAGGGGAATCGTGTATTTAGAGACTAAGAAATGTAACCTGTTGTATACCGTGCCTCTCACCCAACCCTAACATAAAAGGCAAGTTATGCATTTTTGTATTATATGACTAAAACAACTAAAAGCAATCCATTTTCAAAGGCAATGTGAGTTATTTCTGAAATTCTCACTAGGAAGCTATACTTCTATAATTCCATGTTCGCCATCATAGTATCACATAGGAAATATGAAAAATCCGTTGTTTTACTTAGAATCTAAATTAATAAAAGAGAATGTTTGCTACCAAACTTCAGCAGTTATTATTCAGTGAACTCATTCCTGCTCCAGCTAGAATCTGGAAAAGACATTGTAAAGATACAATCTCATGAAAATATGTGAGGCCAAGATATCTGGGAAAATGCATCTCTCTGGAAAGATACATAGGGGTTTATTTTACATGAAAAAAATTCCCAAGAGAGATAACAAGATCGTAGGTTTCTTATGTTGTAACTTTGTCCTTATTTTTTTTCCAGCCAGCTAACCCCCAGAATTTCCATATATATAGCCAGGTTCATCACTGTATTTTTATAATTAGGTTTATGAGAGAAGAACATCATCCCTGAAAACTGTATGTCAGAACAGTTTCAAGACAATCTTTTCTCTGTGGAATTTCTATAAAATGCTGTTAAAAAATACTCCCCTCAGACCCCCTGCAAAAGATGGTATTTCCATCTTGTGCCTGTTTCTCCATATGTTAAGTAGCAAAATAAAATTACTAATGATTGCTACTAAATTACAAATTCCTAAAGATATCTGTTAAATCTTACTTATATTACAACACAGCTCTGCATTAGTTTGCATCATATTAAAACACTTTAAAAGATATAGTATTACTTAAAACAGCTGCAAATCCACTGAACTTTAAACCATTTTAACCAAAACTTAGGTAGTTCGCATCTTTGATCACATGAATTTCTTGCTAAAATAGGACTTAAGATGGAGAGAGAAGGCCTCAAAAGTCAGAAGGAAAAACTGAAGGCTTCTGCACAGCAATAAGCCATGAGATCACCTGTACAAGATGCATGTTACTTTTTTGGATTGTTTAATACAATATTCATTAACTTTGGCAGGACAGTAGGTATATTGGAAATTAAAAGCATACAAGTATTCCTATAATGAAATTTCCTATATAATCTATATGACAATGCCCTAGACTAGGTTGCTTTTTCACAAGGCAACTACAAAGAAATTACAAAGTATACGACTGCCAAAAGTACTGGAAAAACAGACTTGATGTTTTAACTGAAAACAAGGTGGAATCAATGAGAAGGAAAAATTTCAGTTCTGCTTCAGGAGTCCAGCTACAGCTGGACCTCACTACATGAAGCATTTAAGTATATGCACTTTAAATATGCATCTGAAAGATCTATTAAATGAGGTGCCTGAAGAAGTTATGAAGTCAACAGTCCTAATAATCAAGAAGGCCAGTTGTACCAGAAGATCGTTTTTTGTTTCTAAAAAGCTTTTTTTTTTCCTAATTCGTAAGTTAACAACAAAGAAACCTTCCTCCAGGTGCACCAAAGAAAACTATATGGTCCTACTTAATTGTGCCTACACACAGAGTTAAATCTCTGTCGAAAGATAACTTTTAAATCTAATAGGAACATCTATTGCATGAATAAACAAAGCCTTTCAAGAGATAGTAATGTATTTAGTAAAAGTAGTCTCTCACTGCAAATACTAATTGTAGGACCAGGCTGAAGGAGGCACAATGGCCATACAAATGTAATACTAACACCTAACTAAACTGGACCATATAATCCATGCTCTTCTAGGGTACTCCCAGAGTCTTACATATTTAGCAAGAGAAGGAAACGGTGCAAAAAACACTAGGAAAAGGCTGCTGAGGATTTGATATCAATCCTAGCATTATCAGCTCTCACTGCATTCACAGTAGTCAACTGTTGCTTCATGGAGCACAGGATTACAGCTCTACATACTACTTTGGAAAACAGCATTCTTCAGAATGAATGTAGCAAAACCACACTAAAATAAAGTCTGACCTTATCTTGGGACCACTCCAACAATTAAAATGCAAAATGTTTGCATACTGTATTAAGCATATTTGTTTTACCTTCAATTTACATGGAATCTTTTGTCAGGTATTTATAAACATTGCATCTTTACAGTAACTTGTTAGAAACTGGATTGTGCACAAATTAGTATTTTGTAACTTGTGTATTATAGAAACTTAATTCCATCCGAAAAACTATGTACATACTGTAGTTTCACATAATATCTTACATTTAGGCAACTGTAAAAGATTATAGTATTTTCTAACTACATTAAGTCAGCCTCACTGTCTCCTCTCTGAACACGGTCAGGAAGGACATGTTCCAAAACTCATTTCCACCAAAGCTCTGCAGCACAGTCTGGATTCTTCCCCCAACAGAACTGATCCTCCAAAATGATATGTAAATAAAAAACCCCAGATCACCCAAAGAGATAAAACATGGTAAATAATGCTGGTTGTTCTCCAGGGCTTGTAGGTTATTATATTCAAAGACCAAATCATAAGAGTTATCACTGAAATCAACTACTTACTCCACTGTTTGATTAGATTTTCAAAGACAACTTAAAAAGAAGAAAAAAACAAAAAAAACCTTGCACAAGTATTTTACACTCCACTGATTTAAAAGCTGAATAGGAGCAGCTACTGTGCTTTAAGAGTCAAAAGTTCTCCACTCTAGGAAACATACAATAGTGCTACCTGCCATAACAGGTACACTGGCCTTTCTGCATCTACACCAGAGTCTGTACAGTATAAAGCCAGGATTTCTATTTTGTGGAGAAAAATCAAGACATTTCCCCAGTTGTCCTAACACAGGGACTGAGGCAGTATTCTGTGGAAGGCATGGTCACAAAACTAAGGGATTGAAATGAACAAAAGGAAAACTATTTCTTATTACACCAGAGCAGACCTTATTTTCCTAAGGCTAAAAGACACTATAGCACACAGCATTTTAAAGTTGCACATAGAATTCAATAAGCATTGTGTCAAGCACAGTAACATTTGAACTAAAAAGTTCTAAGAAGTAGGAGAACTTGCAAGTTAAATAGTTATTACTTGAAGAAAGCTGTATTGACTGCTTCTTGTTCCAGATCAAACGTGAACAAATACAACTTTGGTCCAGGTCAAAAAAGTACCCATGTGGTATCCCAACCTGTCATTACTATTTCTGCACACCATCTTACAGGACCAGGTTTGTAACAGTAAGTTTTTATTAAACTTACATTTTTACTACTTAAAACAAGTTCAGACTTCCTGGTTTATAGAGCAAGCTTTTTAGCAAACGGAAAGACCTAAAGTACAACTAAAAAACAAACTTTTTTGCTATGGAAAGAAAAATGTACCATGGAGTCTTTAGCTATATACATACACATGCACATTGTCTATGTAATAAACTATATACAGTTGATGCATGAACAAGTACAATTAACATTCAATCCTACTGTTGGCAAAACAAAATCTTCACAATTTGACCTATCACAAGTAAAGAGACAAACTTTGGGTTTAGACTCTGGGTTAGCAACAGTTAGGTTTCTTATGAGCCAAGGAGCTCAGAGTAACACCTGTTCCCTGTCTACATAAAAACCAATACTGCTATCCTTCACCATACAAAAAATAGCATACTGTGTCAATGGGGCAGATATTTTTAAGGATTAATATGATTCTTTTCCTTGAACATCGCATGTTGCAGCACCAGAAGCTGTGAGTTACTTCTCTGCTCTACCTGAAGGAAAGTTCTGGGCAACAGGTAAGAGAGATCCAAAGTGACCTAAAGACAAACAGCAGGTGACAAGGAGTTACAGGAGAGGAGGACAAGCCGTGTCTAGTAATGTTCATAGCGATTTCTAGAGTTTTCCCTTTACGCTCTTCAAAGCGTGCGGGCCGTTTTCATGCCCCGGGAAGCTGTCGGTGCTCAGCTCACAGAGCTTTAAAAGCACGAAACTGTTCGTCCTTATCTCTGCTTCCATAATCTTCCAAAGTACATAAAAGTTAATCTACTGCATGAAAATGGCGGGGGTGTGGATGTGGAGTGCGTGTGAGATATAAACTCTTCATATAAATCCACGTCAGTGTCTTGCTTTGCTCATTTATTACGGGTATCTCCATTACCTAAAGACACCTCATTAGCAGCCGACGTCCCAGGAGACCACCGGCAGCCCTACGCGCCCGCTCCGCACAGCGATCTACATCGCGACTTCCAGCCCCCAACCCCGCAGCTGGGCTTCCCCCCCTCCATCCCCAGGCGGGACCATCTCGGCCGGCCCGCTCCCCCCCGGCCGCGGACCCGCTCCCCCCCGGCCGCGGCGGCGCCCCCGCGCTGCCCGCTCCCCCCGCCGGGAGGGCGCGGCCGGGCCCGCGGGCCGGGGCAGGGCCCCGTGCCGCCCCCGCTACCCCGGGAAACCCACCCAGCCCCGCCGCAGCGAGGCGCGGCAAAGCGGCGGGGACGGAGCGGGGGAGAAAGTTTACGAGGCGCTTTGCCGAGGCTGCCGGCAGGGGAGCCCGCTCCCGCCGCCCATTCAAACAAAAGAAGCCCCTTCTCCTGCCCGCCGCCCCCGGCTCCCCCGCGCCCCGGCCCGCCGCCCCACTCACTCCGCAGGGCCCCGATGAGGAGGCTGCCGTCCTTAATCAGCTCCTTGATGAACTTGTTCGTCCTCTCCAGCTCGATCTCGTGACACTTCAGGCGCTCCCTGAAATCCGGGCTGTCCAAGTAGGAGTCGCTGAACTCCAGCGTGGGCAGCCCCATGGCAGCGGCCGCAGCCCCCCGGCCAGCGGAGAAGGGGCGGGCGGCTGAGGGAGCGCCGCGCCGAAAGACGGCGCTGAGGGCAGAGGGTAAAGTGCGGGAGAGGCGAGGCGAGGCGCGACTGCCGCCCCCCTCCGCCTCCCCGGAGAGGCTCCCGACCCGCTGCACCGGCCCGCTCAGCGCCCGCCGCGCCGGCGGCGAGGCAGACGGCCGTTGGCGGGGGAGGCGGCGCGCTCCGGTCGCTGTCACTCAGCTACATGCTGCCCGCGGGGCACCGCGGGCTGCCAGCGCCGCCGCCGCTCCGCCGCTTCCGGCAGCGCTCCCTCTTCCTCTCTCCCCGGCCCTAACTGCAGGCTGAACCTCCCCCGGCCCGGCCGAGTAAGCCCTCCTCCCGCCGCGGCATGCTCACACGCCGGGGATGCGGCTCCGGCAGCGCCCGCCCCTCGCTCGCCACCGCCCCCTCCGCACTCTGCCCTCCAGCGGCGGCGCCGTCGGGCCCGCTGCGGCCTCGGCTCGACCCGGACTGGCCCGGCTCGGCTCGGGGTGAGGCGAAGAGGCGGGGAGGGTCCGCCCGGCCTTGTGAGGGCAGGCGCTCGCCTCCTCCATTACCTGGGGCTTTGGGAGGCCCAGAGGAAGGCAGGGAAGGAGGACCCACCTCAGGAGCAGGGAGGCTTAGCGGTATGTAGCACCGTGCGCTTGGAGGAAACCAGTTTATGTCAGCAGGCAGAGCTGGGGGCAGGTGTGCGGAGAGGAGCCCACCTTTGCTGGGGGAAGACGGCTGCCAGCCGGGCACCTCCAGCCACAGCCAGAGGAGCAGCCGGTGCTCGGGCCTGAGGCAGCCAGCCCGAACGCCCTGCTCTGCCAGGGGATCTTCCATGACACCCCAGCGCGGCCCTGGTCGGCCTGCCCGATGTGCGTGTGCGGGCCTGCGGCAGGGCACGGCTCCAAGGGAGGTTGATAGTGAGAGGAGAAGGCAGCAAAGCACGAAGGAGGATGAGAGAGGGAGGTGGAGACCAAGGAAATAAAAAAGCAAGCATCCATATTCTGCCATGGCACTTGGTTGCTCTGAGGGGATACACCCGAGCCAAATCCATCCTAAAGAGGAGCATCCAGAAACTGCAAGTCTGGTTACTAACAGCAAAGTTGTGTTTTTCCAAGTACTTGAATGGGTTTGTCTCTGTAAGCAGAAGCATTTTGGATGATTCTTGTGTGTTTATCTGGAGTGTTTTTTCCAGACATACCATGTCAGTGTGCAAGTATGTCTACAAATGTACGTCCTGGGTTTGAGGAGAGCTGTTGGTAAACGCACCTTCAAATCAGCAATAACACCATTGGAAACAACTGGCCATAAAAGTAATTGTACTTCAGGACAGCCCACTGCTTGCCAAAAGTAGCTTTAAAGAAGACGGTGATGCATCTGTGCCAGCTGTGCACACACTCCTGCTACCAAATCATTCACAGTCTCGATATTTACATGGTTTAACGTGAAAGCGGAGCTCAAAGCTGTTGCATGTTGTAGTTCCTTGATGCAACTTGTGTTCTTCACACTTCTTAACCGTTCATCAAAACTCGCTTCTTTGTGTTCTCAATAGATTTTTGTGAGTGCCAGAAATGCAGAAAAGAGGCTGTAATTTCTAACCATATGGCCTACAGAATTTGTTAAAGTGAAAAAATAATTATTTCTCTGGTTTTACAAGGCTGAGACTTCCTGCTGACAGGACAATCTCTGAGCTAGCTGTCAATGTTGATACTAATAGACCCATTGAAGACTCTTTTAATTCACAGTGATCGCAAAACTCTGCTTGTCAACATGTTGCCTGAGACAAGTTTTTTTCCTAATAATGGAAAGAATAAGACTGGAAAGGACTGTTGGGTTAACAAGTTTATTTTCTTGCTTTTTGAGGAAGTAGCATGTAATCTCATTTGTAAACTAATAAACTTCATTTATAATCCAGTTGAACTACTGGAAGGATGTTCCAAATAGATTTTTTTCTGATTATTAAAACCCTAATTTTCAGCCTACATATATTCATAGAGTCATTTTAGGCACGCTTGTTCTTCCTTCAGCACCATCTGTAGCTGCAAAGATTCATTTTCTTCTACTGTGTTTATTCTTTGATGCAGTTCTAGAATGCAATAATGTCGTCTCTAAGCTTTCCATACAAGAGCTAAATAAATAAAAAGCTTTCTGTCATAAAATATTAATTTCCTTCTTCATTCTCATAGTTCTTGTCTAGATCTCTTTAAGTTTGATTTCCTCTTACTTGATCATGATTTACTGAAATTATACACAAGTTCTTGTTCAGCCATGTTATTGACTGTGCTGCTGCACTGGAAACACCTTTGATGAAGATTGTATATGTCTTTTTCATGGCCAAATTATTTCTGTGGCTTTGCTAAGTCACTTAGATCTTTCTTTTCCTCTGTTTTCAACCAGCAGATTCCAAAGTTGGAGCAGGACTATTCGTTGGTCCCAAAAACATGTACTCAGCGTTTTAGTTCAGAGCAATTATTCTGGTAATCAAGATGGCTCATTTGTTACTATATAATGTTCTCATCTTCAGAAGTTCGATAACTACATTGCTGCTTTTGGTATCAGAAGCATGGATGGAAATATTAATGAGACCAATACTAAAAGTGTACTCAACAACATTTACTAAGAACTTCACTCCAGCCTGACATCCTCCCTCCAAGTAACTTATCATTACACATTTAACTGGTTCCATATCTTTCTCAGAATAATCCACATCTCAGCTGAACTCTCAGCTTATGGTGTATCAAATACCATGTAAAAATCCCACTAGTTTGCATGTATTGCCAATCCTTTTTCTCAGAAAAAAATGTTATTTTTAAGGAAGATAGATTTGTTAAGAATGATCTTCGTTTCATAAGGCAATATGTGATCAGGTGTAAACACAACTCTACGTTATCTTCCACTGGCGGAAAAAAGGGTTGTAGCTAACCTGTGAGCTTAATGAGGGTATATGGCTGCATCTGGAGGAGGATCTGGTAAATGAGTGATTTGGCACACTGACAGAGAGGTTAACTAACCAAATCTTGATGAAAAGGTAAGTCGTAGTATGTGTTTTGTGTTGGAGTTAGGTGGAACCCTGTAATTTGTTCCTTTCTAAAGAAAACAAGGTATTTGAAGATACATTTGGGAAGTGTAAAAGGTCCAAGCTTTAGAGTGAGCGGGAAATAACTGTATTTGTCTTTTTTTTTTCCTCCCCTGAGAATATTCTAGTACAGGGCCCTAGTAGAAACACTATGTTTCAGGACTTCAAAAGATGAGAGAAACTGAGGAGAACCCTATATGTACCAGAAAGCTTCTTTCTTGAAAGCTAACAGTATGCTAGAAGAAGATGGACTATACTAAATGAGAGCTCCTTTAGACACCTAAGTAGCCTTCTTACTAAGTAGAAGGCTCTCGTAAATGAGTTAGCCTGATATTATCAGTATCTGTGAAGAGACGAATGAAAAGTGAGATACTTTTTTTTTCTGAACCCTGGGGAACTTTGTCCTGTTTCATCCACTTCTATGTTTGTTATTCTAAGCTTGTCCTAAAATCTTATATGTTACTAAGGTCAGATCAATTACTGTAGATTTCTCCTTCATCCTAAATGTAGACACTGAGCTATAATTTCCAATCAACGGCCCTACTCTTGACTCTAGAGGGTGCCTGGGGCATATTCTTATCACAGTCTTATTAGCTAGGTTGCCTGGGCAGAGGAAAGGAGAGGTATGTTTTGGTACTGCTTACTGCAGTGTACGTCCCCTACTTGTACAGTGGGGAGATGGCTACGTGTGCGGTCCTCAACGTTACGGCTCTAGTGGCTCTACCTACCTCTGTTAGATGCTGTTAATTTAGCAGTTAATGCAGACAAGGACCATGAGTGTCTCTTATCTAGAGGGGGAAATTTTAAAATAGAGATTCTGCCGACTTCCTTGTTATTCTGCCTTAATGTACACAATTATGGGAAAATTACTTATAGAGCTGCATGCCATTGCTCTGGCTTCTGAAAACTGCTTTCCCTTGGGAGAGTGTGGGATTATAGGCAAAAGAATGCAAGGACACTGGTGCTTGTAAGTCCACTTGAACTACTTAAGGGTGCAAGATTAGCTCTGTACCTATATAGCACAGAAAATATTAATAGCATAGAAAACCCCACTCAAGCAATTATTTACAGAGTATTTGAATTTGTTTTAGCTTCTCTAAAGATCTTGTTTTATCTAAGTGTCACGTTGGCTTCTTCATGGGAATTGTCAAGATTCCCACTAACTTGCTAGGATAAATGCTATTAAAAGTTTTCAGTTTCCCCTTATTAAATTAAAATTCTAGATGCAAAGTTTATATTGGCTAGCAGGGATAAATTCAAAAAAATTGAAAATAAATTAAAATGAACCAGGGAAGTAAGTCTAAGTTTCATAATTCCTTGTAGGTATAAACTGAAAGTGATACTACTCTCTCTGTGTGGAATACGATCTCCATGTTGTTAACTGATTGTTAAATGATATAGCTGCCAATGGATTCTGTTTGTTATGTTGTTTTGGTTTTTTATTACTGCAAGTTAACATTGTCAGAGGAGGAGAGTAGCTAGCCAAAATCATAGTTTAGAAGCCAAACCATATAATTTAGTATGTACAGATCGTGTTATCCTGACATCTTGGTCTCTGTGCACAAAGGTCTACTCACATGTCCATTCCTATCAGTGTTTCAGATTGTAATCAATCATTACAAATCAATAATATTTCTTTAAAAAAAAAACGTAGTCTTTTTAATGCATGAGTTAGCTCCAAGTGCTTTGGAGAAGCTTCAAACAGTGAAGTTCAAAGCTGAAATTAAAAATCATGTTTAGTAACTCTTTATGCTGTGTTTGCTTAAGCCTTCTGGGTACCTCTCTGTTGAATCTGAATATTCCCTAACTGGCTGTGGTTCTGCCTTTTGGTATGCTCAAAATAGCATTTACCTGAAGAAATAGGTGCCTAAAACCATGTGAGTTACAGACACTTAGACAAGCAGCTCCCAAATCCCAGATAAGATTCATACAGTACAAGTGACCGAGCAGATGAAGACTACTCAGCATTCTACATGAAGCAGTAGATGTGGCAGCTTGAAAATCACAGCAAGGTAATGAGAACTGCCAGTTTCATTGATATATCTTTGTACCTAAAGCATTTGCCTACAGAGTGGGAAAGCTAGATGTTAGATTCCTGCAGTCTTGATTCACAGTGTCCCTTTCTAGAAGGGTGAAACTTCAGACAATGCCTTGCGTCACATTTCTTCTTGACAGCTTTAGGGAGCTCCACCCAGTGTGAAAAGTCTTTGGCTCACTCTCCCTGTCTGTATGCTAGAGAGAACTACCCCCGTGCTTTAGTTTTCACTCTGGAAGCAAAGCATCTGAGAGATAGTGGATGTAACCATCTTAATTGAAATTTGATTCACATATTCTTTGCTGGGATTCTGTTATAGCGTCTTGTCTGTATTATCCTGTAAGTAACTTAGACACTTTATTTACTGTAATTTATTGGATATAAGTAAGTAAACAATGAGACTCTAAAAATCATCATCAAGGTGAAAAGCAAGAAACTCAGTTTTAACATCGATATCCAAAATTATTCTTTCACATCAGAATCTGGTTCCATAAGTGGATGCCATCCTTACTAGCCTTGTCACTTATATCACTTTGAACACGTAAGAAGAAACAGGCTATAGGTAGATGTAAGCAAATTTTGGTCCTGCCCTTAGTCAACTGGCTGCAAGTTTGCACCAGATAAGGACTGGGTGATTATGTGGTGCTAGATGAGCTAAAAGTCAGGGTATATTCAGCTCAGGCCTGTGCTAACACCTTTACACAATGTTTGGATCAAAGTGGATTTCTCTGGTTACTGCTGACTGTATAGAGAGAGAGGAGTAACAGAAGATTCCTGAAGGAAGCTCAGTCAGATTGGAAGATCATGGTAGAAGGGATGCCACAGAAAGCATAGCAAGAGAGGGAAAGTAGACAGACATCTCCACTGTCTTCTTTATCTTATGACCCTCCACTGTATGGGAACTAGATAGATAGCACTTACAGCCATACTGTGTGGTGGTAATAGACATCAGGAGATGGCAACTGGTAGAGGATCATGCATAAAGTCTTTGCTGTGCTTCTTGATTTTCAGGAGCAGAACCAGATCTACAAATACAGGGCAGTGAGGTGGCATCAGTTTCTCCAGCTAGTAATTTCATAGTTTGATTTGCAGGTATATAAGATCTTTAAAGGAAAGGTCTTTATTAACTTCTGACTAATCTTCATACCTCACTATTGGTAAATTTGAAGTAGTAATTGTAACCTGCAGACTGTTTAACTCAGTGGAAAAAGACTAGTTTATCCTTGCTGTGTCTGTCAGTAAGATATGACACAGAAGGCAGTAGGGCCAAGAGCTCCTGGATGTATCACATGAGTTGCCATTCACTGGAAAATTTAAGTCCTCAGCGTTCAGTACTGTCTAGCACCTAACTTGCATTTAGATTGGCTCAGCAGATAACTGGAGAAAAAAGATAAGTCTTTTTTTATAATAGTGTCATTTAGTTTTTTCTGGGAGTGTTGAGATCTTCTAGGTCCGCCCTAGCAGAGCAAGTGTGAGAAACAAGCTGACTCCAGTAACAACTCTTGGTAGTGGGCACATGTAACCAGCAGAGTAGGCCCATTGCTACTGCTTCCCTGTGTGGACAGAACACAGCTGAAATGCCCATCCAAAGGGCAAGTCTTACAAACCTCTTGGCAGTCATAAAGCAGTGAAAGAATTTTGCCAAGTAAAAGGCTGGATTCAGTTCCGAAAGATAAATCTGGACTTGGCCAAGTTAAACACTGTGATAGAAATATTGGATGACACATGAACTACCAGTTTACCGAAAGCGATCTCTCCCCTGAAAACTAACTTTAATTACAGAAAAGTTTACTTAGAAAGTAATGCTATTCAAGACTGAGAAAATACCTAACAAATGCCATTTTGAAGTAAATCTTCAAGTATTTTTTCATTGATCTAAATATGTGTGTATGGAGGTAGGTAAACCAGAAGCTAAAGCAATGATGTGTTTACTGAAATGCCTTTCTAACTCTCTGTGTTAGCTAAAGCTCTGCTTTTGCGCATGTGTGGAAGTGCCTAGGTCTTTCTAGGGCTAAGTAGTTTTGAGTTTATGAGTTCTGCTTGAATCCAGGAAAAAGGTATTCTTTATGGCATATAAGGGCAGAATAATTTCTGTGCCTAGTGATTAAAGCCTACAAGGATCTATTCTAGTCCCATTCTTCTCTAAAAACTAGTCAAGCAATTTATGTGAAAGCCATTGAGTAGCAGTCCTAGGGTGAAAGACACAGGCTATGACTCTGGGTGTCCAGGGTCAGTTTCAGAACAAAACACATGCAAGGAAATATATTTTTCTTCTTACAGGTAGGGAAGCTGAGACAGTTTAATGGGCCAGAAGCAAGTTACTTCCATAAACTTGTCTACACTTGGTAGTTTACTAAAATACCTATCGTAGAATAGCAGTGTCCCCTTGAGGATTTACAGCAAAATGATCATACTAGAATAAATTAGGGATAACTATTTCAGTAAATCTTGAAATGCATAAAAGTTATATAATACAACATTAAACTCCCCAAGAATATTTTAGCTAAACATATTCTTATTTTTTCTTTATATGGGAACTCTGTTCTTAGCTTTTTTTTTCCATTTGCTGTGTAATTGAGAACTGCTATGACATGGGTTTTTTCCTTCTTCCTCTGAAATGTGTAAGTTACATTATAATTTCCAAGATATTGAAATGTTTACTGCCAAAAAGTAGGAAAGTGCTTCTTGTTTTAGTATAAAACCAAATCAAATAGTAAGTGAAGTCTGTTTTTCATGGCTCCATCTATGAATGCACAATAGATCTTCATGTGAACAAGAGAAATGTGCACTTTCTTTGAACTCTGTCCTCATCAGTGTTTCATTTTTTGTTAAATTCACAATGTTTTCATTACATTAAGGGAACAACAGGGTAGCCCTCCTGTAGATAGTGGAATAGCTATGTTTCCTTATACTATAATCTACAGGGTAACTTGTTTTGTTTGAGTTCAAGTCCTGTTGGTTTTGCATTTCTTTCAAAAAAATCCTACACATTTTGTGCTGTAACTGCTTTTTCTTAGTAGCTGTTTCATAACGTGTATAACCAGAAATGTATTGATAGTCATGTCAAATATATTACAAATATATTTAAAAATAAACAAGTCACACATCTAAAAAACAGTTAAATTAGGGTATTATAGCTAACCTAGGTAACTCTTCATGTAACTGATAAAGACTCAGAATGGAAAATAGTGTAAAGTATTGAAATTTTTTTCTATGATGTAAAACAATCCAGATTTCATTTTTCATATCGTTAATGTAAAATGAAGCATTACTTTATGATAAACCCATATTTGGGAGAAGAGGGAGAGAAGATACCTGTTTAAATCTGTCCTCAACCTATGGTACACATGGCCCAAAAAACTGTCTGATGTTACTCAGAGCCATGGGAAATAAGTTGTGGTTGAAGTTGCTGCTTGTTTATTTTGCTATTTGATGTAGAGTCCCTTGCATGTGGTCCTTGTCTAGCATTGTAATTATGCAAATGACACTGTCTGAAGACAGCTAACTTAGAGAGCAGATGCTCCTAACCTGGAATTATAAAATTAAATTAGATGTTGATACAGATTATATATTTTGTTGCTCTCTCCTCCTAGTATTGGAAAAGGAATATTGTGTAATTTGTCTGTTGTAATGACCCTTCCTCCTCTTCCCCACGTTTTTAATGCACTATATTTTCCCATAAAAATATAGAAATTTAAGGCTAGAGAGGATCAAAGGGAGCATGCAGTATGAATTTCCTCTCAATTGAGTGTACCTAAACCATCCCTGAGAAAGAACTCAACTGCCTATTAATGTTATCAATAAGGGTATTTTCTTAGTTTCTTGAGGTGGTATGTTCTGGTCTTTCACCACCCTGCTGAAAAGCTTCTCCAACCTTAATCTTTGCTGTCAATAGTATTTTGTCTTTTTCTTCTCCCTTGGACATGAAGAACAATTGATTATGGTCTTTTTTTCTGACATTTTCACAGAATCACAGAATCACAGAATGTTAGGGATTAGAAGGGACCTCGAAAGATCATCTAGTCCAATCCCCCTGCCGGAGCAGGATTACCTAGACCATATCACACAGGAACGCGTCCAGGCGGGTTTTGAATGTCTCCAGAGAAAGAGACTCCACAACCTCTCTGGGCAGCCTGTTCCAGTGTTCAGTCACCCTCACCGTAAAGAAGTTTTTCCTCATATTTATGCGGAACCTCCTGTGTTCCAGCTTGCACCCATTGCCCCTTGTCCTGTCAAGGGATGTCACTGAGAAGAGCCTGGCTCCATCCTCATTTTTACCATGTCTCCTCCATCTTCCTTTCTAGACCAAACTCATGGCTTTTTGTTCATTTTTCAAAAACTCTTCCTCTTTTTAAAAACTCTTGCTCTTTTTTTTAAAATCAGAATTCTCTCTAGTTTCTTGCCAGACATGCGGCTCCTAAACCAGACACAGAATTTCCTGTGAGGACTCACTAAAGCTGAATTTGTAGGATTAGTTATCATTCCCATTATTGTATCCTAAAAGGAGATGGCTCTTTGGAAGGACATCACTGTATAAACCATTGTAACCCCAGCCCATTTCTGTCCCCACTATCTAGCTAGATATATCTCATTCTGTATTTCCTATATTATGTGTTTTATTTTCTCACAGTTGCACATTATTTTGTTTTTCTATTTAGTCCAAACCCAGTAAGATGAAGCTAGTTATCTTACTGATTTGTCAAAATAATTGTAAATTCTGATCCTTTCACCAACAGTATTTTCTATTTCATCATGACTGGTTTCGATAATGAAAATTGGAATTTGGAAAGATCTGTTTGGGAGTTGTGCCATGTTCTCTCAGCATGATAGGGAGCTACTGAAAACTACTTGTTTGAAAGTGAGTTTGAAAATGAGTTTTTCCAACTGCTTGTATCCCGTTCTGGTGCTAAGACTCATTGGCCTTGTGCTTTAGGATGCCAGTGCAGGCCAGCATTTAAAAATTATGCTAATGTCAAAATTTATTGCACCTTGTTATTTACTAGGCCACTTATTCTGTTGAAAGAGAAAACTGAACAGGCTGAATATCTTCCATGCTTGACAAATCCATGCCAGTGGTTTAGTATTCCATCTTCTAGGTATTTTCACGTTCTCAGCATCTTTTGTTTCTCAATAATGTCCTTGCTGTTCCCTTTGTCTTCCTGTTACTTCTTACTTCTAAAACATTTTCATATAATCCTTTATGCCACATTACATCCCCTCAGATCTTAGCTTTTATCGATATGTCCTTGGTCTCTTATGTTCATCCTGGCTTTCAGTTTTTGTATGATTCATTCTTCACTGTTTCCAGTTATAGAAGAGCTCTCAATGCAGCCGTAATGGTCTCTGCTTCTCCTACTCTCTGTCTTTTGCTGTGCAATAGTTTGGTTTACAAAATAATCTTTCAGTAATCCTACTTGTACTCCTTTCTTCTTCAAATTCTTTCAGAAAATGACTTTACTTACCATGTCCCTGTTTGCTGAAATCTGCTTTCCTGAAGACTCTTGCCCTATTCAACTACTTTTGAAATCTTTGTTTCATTAGAATAATAACATTTGTCCTTTAATGATCACCCCCTAAAGATAATTTTTAATTCTTTCCCAGGAGTCAGAACCATATCTAAAAGAAATATTACTATGAAGGAAGAGACTAGTCTCTAAAATAAAATTTGTCCTTTATACGTTCAAAGTACTTAACAGATTTATCATCCAGTTTACAAAAATAATCCACTTTTTAAGTATCCTTTTAAGCAAAAAATATTTCTATTAAATTTGTAGGTGATAGTAAGGTGCAAGGTTCTGCACGTGTCTTGAGAAGTGGTCTGTAGTTCCCATGAATAAGTAGCCTGGGGGAAAAAAAGGCCTGGAAAAAGTTATTTATTCAATAAACGTGAGTAAGTGCAATATTCTACACTTATGTGCAAATACAGGATAAGGAGCAACTGTTTAAATAGAAGTTTTACATAAATCTTGAGATTGTAGCAGATTCTCAAGCTGAACTTGAATTACAATGTTGTATCATTGCAAAAAGGCACATTTTGTAGCAGCTCCATTATAACAGTAAGCTCTGTAAACCGCATGAAGTTTAACAAGGGAAAGTGTCGGATTTTGCACCTGGGACATGGCAACCGTGGATGTACATACAGACTGGGGAATGAGAGGCTGGAGAGCAGCCCCGTGGAAAGGGATCTGGGGGTTCTGGTCGACGGCAAGTTGAACATGAGCCAACAGTGTGCCCTAGTAGCCAAGAGGGCCAACTGTGTCCTGGGGTGCATCAAGCATAATATTGAAGCCGGTCAAGGGAGGTGATTGTCCCGCCCTACTCTGCACTGGTGCGGCCTCACCTTCAGTACTGTGTGCAGTTTTGGGCGCCACAGTATAAAAAGGGTATGAAGATACTAGAGAGTGTCCAGAGGAGAGCCACAAAGATGGTGAAGGGTTTAGAGGGGAAGCCGTACGAGGAGAAGCTGAAGTCACTGTTCAGCTTGGAGAAGAGAAGACTGAGGAGAGACCTCATTGCGGTCTACAACTTCCTCACAAGGGGAAGTGGAGGAGTAGATGTTGACCTCTTCACCCTGGCAACCAGTGACAGAACTCGAGGGAATGGCAGGAAGATATACCAGGGGAGGTTTAGGTTGGATATTAGGAAAAAGTTCTTCATACAGAGGGTGGTGGAGCACTGGAACAGGTTCCCCAGGGAAGCAGTCATGGCGCCAAGCCTGACAGCATTCAAGAAGCATTTGGACAATGCCCTCAGACACATGGTGTGAATTTTGGGGTTGTCCTATGCTGGGACAGGAGTTGGACTTGATGATCCTTGTGGGTCCCTTCCAACTCAGGACATTCTATTATCCCATGGTTCTATGAACAGTAAGCTCTGTGCTGGACTACTTTGTCCTCTTCTCAGGTTTGGTGTTTCAAGAAGGATGTCAGCTAGGTGAGAAGAGATAAACAGGGAGCAGTGATAGTGGTCAGAGGTCTAGGAAGCAAGAGAAAATGTTGAAGGAAGGTAGCATGCATTGTATACAGCGAGAATACTGAGGGGTGATAGCAGACTACTTCAAAGAGGACAGAGTATCTGTTTTATACGTTCAGTTTAGATAGACAAAAGCTAATTGATTTGAATTGCAGCATGAGAGATTCAGGTTAGACTAGAAAAAATGGCTAGTGATAAGGATACCTAAATGTTGGAGCAGTCTCATTTGTTCTTAAAAGCCATAAATAATAGAGGACGTGCATTGTTTCGTAGAAAATTGTCTAATCGATCCTTGTCCCTAAGTAGTGTCAATTGTGCGTAAAGTAGAAAATCTCTCAAGGTTCCGCCTAGGTCTGTTTTTCAGGGTATGATATTTCTAGATTACATCATCTCTCTGAATTGTCCCATTTTCTCTCCTACTGATAGCTCCTAGCCATAGGGAATTTATCAGCTTCGCTAAGAACTGAAAACATAATCAAAATCCTAACATTTGTGTTGCAAGACTATGAGTTCTTGGCCATCTTGTCAAAGGTTAAGCTTAATTAGGCCTAGTTGAAAGCCTATTGAAATCAAAGGAAGTGCTCACTCTTTTCAGTGGGCTTTGAATCTAATCATTTTAGTGTTGTTAAACATCTGTTACTTTGGTCTTGTCATTCTAACCCCAGATACTCATTAAGTAACCTGTCTCTGTCCAAAGATGACTTAGTTTGGCATTTTGAACTGAAGTCACTGTGTTACTGGAATAGAAAGTGTATTTTCCCCACATATTAAGATTTTTTTTAATGTTTCTTTCATTTAAGTTTTTGTTGAAAAAATACCTCAAACTCTTTCGTCCAAGTACTTAAGTTGCTGCCAACAAAGAATTTTCTGTGGCTTGAATCTCTGTAAGGGCAGTTGGTTGCCGTGGCAGAGAGAGGTTTTCACTGGTTTCTGAAAATGAGCATTTAACCTTATGTATCTAGAACAAACGAGTATGTTTCCTCTTCCTACATCCTTGCCACTTCAAAGAGAGGTCTCATTCAGTGTGCTTGAAGAAAAATACTGTTCAGTTTTTATCACTTGGTTTCTGCATCTCAATCTGATGCAAAGGAGTGGGACCCTGATTTGGAAGAAATTCTGCTGAGCTTTCAGTTGTGTTCACAGCTCATGAGAAGAGAGGTAGGATTTCATGCAGCCAGGGAGTTTCACAATAGCAAATTATGTTTGTCTTTTCAAGAAAACATTTTGAAGAGTTACCTTTATCTCTGTATTTAAAAGGTTCAGAAATTATAAAGCTACAATCACATCTGTAAGTGAACTCTTCCCTATTGTGCATGTATCTAGCAGTAAAGTTTTTAATATTTTTAATAGTTTAATTTTTTATTAAGTACACTTGCAAGCTTGTAGTGTAATTACCAGTGTGTCTTTGACTTATGCAACACAAATATTTTTAATGGCTCTTTTATCCTAGGCTCATGTCTGGAAACCTCTTAGAAGCTACTGTGTAATAAGTTCAAATGTCTTTTATAAGGATCGTACAACTTTAGAGACTCTATTTTGAAAGCCAGACTGCTGTGCTTTGATGATAATATCTGTCATGCAGGATATTAGAAAAAAGCAGAGTGACTGTAGTAGGTAGTCAGCCTCCACAGCTTTGCCTTATCAGTGCTGTAAGAGAGTAAGGTACCATTCTGAGAGCTGAGGCAAGTGACTTAAATGACTTGTTCAAGGTCTTACTGGAAGCCTGCAACAGAGAACGGAGCTAACTCACATCTTCTGAGTTCAGGTTTAGAGCTACAGTTTCTCCATCATGATTTTCTCTCATTCTGATAGGCAGTTCAGTAGAGTTAGTGATTATGTGAACATGATTGTGTGTTAAGAGATTAATATTACGGATAAATTGTACAATTCTCACTCATCTGCTTAAATAAACTGATGTAATTCCCTGTAATGGAGAACAGATTATATTTTATGAAAAACAGGATTGCATAAAGCAAACGAAAAGAACTATAATCATACGGGATTGTGATAACAGAAATGTGGAAAACCAGTTTGAGGTCTGAGTGAAACAGTAATGCCCATGATGAAACAACATCCTCCAGGCAGTAGCAGAATCGTCCAACCACATAATTTAGGTCTTCTCAAAAGAAAGCGTTGCCTTATGGCTTCAGATTGCTGAGGCAGATAGACAGGGCAGAGTCCAAAGAGAACCAGAGATGGATGTATGCCAAAGAAACCGTATTTCTCATCCAAAAATCAAGAAGAAATGTGCCAATCTGCAGTGCTGTCTTCCTTGCTTAGTCCAAAGAGAAGGCCTGTCTGGGGGTTCTGACAGTAAGGAGATGCCTTGGACTTGGTCTCTGGTGCTGTGTGATGTAGAGCATAACATGTTGATTGGGAACTTTGTAGGCAGAAGTAGGTCACATCATCTACCTATTTAACAGGAAATTCATTAAAGGTAAATTACTTCACATTGGAAATTTTTCCTCCCCTCCCACAAACAGCTGTTATCCTTATACTTAAACATCTTTGCCTGAGGTGTGATCTCTATCATGTCATAGGTTTTGTTAGGATTCACTCTCTGGATTGGAGGCCTTAAATGTGGGGGAGCAGAATGCTGAGTCGACAGTATCTTCGCACACCTGCAGATCTCTTGCTTTCTAGCTATTACCTTTCTCATCTTATCCCACTTCTTTGTGTATCACTGCCCCCTCTACTATTAATTTCATTTCACAACTGGATCTTTAGCTTTGGTGGATATTTTTTTTGTCTGTGTAGATTTGTGCTTTAACAGTGGTTTCATTCACATCTGAAATATTTGGCATAATGGTATCTGCTTTTACTTCCAAGTAGATCTTCAACTCTCCTTAGGCAAACTAAACAACATAGACTTCTGTTTCCATATCTGTTTATGTCACTTGCCTGTAATGTCCTTATTCTCACTTCTGCAATTTAACATTAGCTTAAACTGTTTCAGTCAAGGACTGTCTCCTTGTTGCGAATGTGTGTGGGATGCTTATTACAAGAGAATGGTTGTAAGCTCTACGACAATATAAGCAAACAACAAGCCTGGATCTATTTCATCTGCTTTATCGTATATTTACAAAACAACTCATTCTCCTGGAATTGGTTTAATCATGCTGGTGTTCATCCCATGAAGGATAAATTTTGTGCTCGTTCAAATTGCAACTAGCATTTAAAATTCAGAAATGCTTACTTGTGTTCTGGTTAGCATTTTCTACAGTAATTCTGGAGAATAAATGGGCACAAATGACTTTCCTACCCCTTTTCTAAAGCTTTCAGACTGAAGAAAAGCCCTCAGGTTTTGCTGGGGTAAGAAGTTTACAGACTGCTTTTCAAGATGTTTCATGCATCACATGATAAATACAAGAAAATAAATGCTGCAGTGACCCTGAAAGCAATGTACAGAACACAATGGAGTGCAGGTCAAAATCAAATTCCCTTGTGCAGGCTGTCTGGAATAGTGTATGTGTGCTGTGGGGCTGTAACACAGCTTCAGGAAGATTGGAGAGTTGCGTTAGGGAGAGAGGGGGTTAAAAATTTAAAGCTCTTTAAGTTGAGGAGGGCTTGGAAGTCTGGATACTCTTACTTTTCAGAAAATACTCCATCAGTTTGAGCTGACATTGCCCAAGAAATGCAAAAAAAAAAATAGTCTTATTTTCTTTTATGAAAGGACTAATTTTACGTGGTTGGTACAGCACTTGATTTGATCTGTATGTGTTACGCAAGTCTATGGTGCAATGCATAAGTGTAGTTAATGTGGCATCTAATCTGAACTGCAGCTACAGCCATGGAAAGGCCCTAACTCTTCTCTACCCACGGCTGCCTGATTCTACCCTTTCCTTTGCCCTCACCTTCGTCTGACCCCAGGGGATTAGGGAAGACACACCAGCACAGAAGTAACCCTACAAAAATGTCACCGGTGCCAGGAAATGGAGGGAAAATTAAATCAAATTGTACTACTCTAATCTAGTAGTTTACTGAACCATTGATTGATCTGTGTTGTTAAAAACCACATGACTGATTATTTCCGTACGGGTTAGCACAGAAGCAACTGTAGGCCTGCTTTGCCATGCCAGTTGATAGTCTAGGTATGTGCAGAAACCAAACCAGACACCCACGGAAAATTTTACTGAAATAAAAGTAAGCACTAATTTAAGCAAGAGTTTTGAAGACCATGTTATAGGACTTGTACATCAAAATACTGGCTTGGGTGTCTTCTAGTCTAGCACCATGGGGAACTTCACTGGTAGAATGTGTGCACTTCCTGCATTAAGGAGCATCTAAACTTTTAGATTAGGTTTCCTAAAACAGCATATATGGGTACCTCAATTTTTAGCCTGCTGCTTGCAGTTTCTGGAAATTAAGCTGAAGTAGTGAGCTCTCCTTTCATTGTAGTGACAACTCCCACAATCCTTTGCTGTAATTTTCCAGGCAGTTTTAAAAAAGCTTACTTAAAATGTCTTTATGGTTTTAACATTTGTAATTCATTTAACGTATCCTAAACCCATGTGATTTAGGTCAGATACTATATTGCTTTTTGCTGTTTTTTAAAAAACATGGAAAAGATGACAAATATGTACTATATTGAAAAAAGGATAGATTACATGGAAAAGTAGAGTCAAGCTGATTTTGGCTTCTGTTATGTAAAAAAAATAATGCTTTACTAAAATCTGTAGGCAGCTCTTGAAGAATCGTGTGATTTTTATAACTCTGGGAGTTTGCTGCTTCTTTTGACCTAACAATCAGGCAGAACTATAAAGAATCGCTGTGCCTGAAACTAACTTTAGTACCATTGCTATTTTGAAAATTATCTGTGAAATTCAAGGGGGGGAAATAGTTCTATTAAATTAGATTCAGTGTTTAAGATAATCCCTTTCTTACAGCTATTGGCATTTTCTCACTTCCTTAAATTAAATGAGAGAGTTCTGAAAGTGAATCAGCTTGGTCAGCACATATCAAACCAGTGATCACCAGTAGAAAAATGTAGCAGGTGAATACAGACAACAGTCCACACTAATTGGAAAGAAAATCATCATTTTTTGACTCAAGGAAATATAAAAGATGAGCCTTGGGCAAGATAAACTAGGGACATGACTGCTTCTACTGCTGTATTAAGGAACCTTGTTCGTTTGAACCATCAGCTGCAATGATATGTTATTTCTTCTGGTATGAAAGCAAAACCATAACATCTGAACCTGCTTAGCTATAGCTAAATAAAAGTTGGTGTTTTGGTGTTTTGGTG
Source organism: Nyctibius grandis (assembly GCF_013368605.1). Classification (NCBI taxonomy): domain Eukaryota; kingdom Metazoa; phylum Chordata; class Aves; order Nyctibiiformes; family Nyctibiidae; genus Nyctibius; species Nyctibius grandis. The sequence goes on from NC_090659.1 coordinate 112,697,485, forward strand.
TTTTATTAAAAATAATTTCAGGCTGGAATATCCAGTTTCTGATTGATTTATTTTTATTTTTATATTTAAAAAATTAGAATTTCATGTTAATTATTTTGAACACATGTTCTCTGGCTTATTCAGAGAAAGTTTATGAACAAGTAATAGTTCACATTGAGGAGAAAGTTTCTTTCTGCCTACTGGTAAGCATTCTCTGGTCTTTATAACAAGAAATTACAGTATTTGTAGTTTTTTTATGGACATTTAGTAAATGTTTCTGTAAATTACCTACAACAAGAGCTACATTAATGTAGTGAATGTCACACCTTCTTGGAATGCTAACAGACAATGTGATTTTTCCATGGAGGTGTACACCACCCACCAGAAAAATACACGTTTTTCCCATTTTCTGGGGGATGATTCAGGAAAAAGGAGCCACCACAACAAAGAAAGAAGTTTTCTTAGTGTATTGCTCTTGTGATCTTTACCATGGAAAACTGAAAAGTTAGAACCATGAAATTAAAGCACGCCATAAAACAAAACCATATGTCTAACAACATGTCTTTCAGATGCATTCACTAACAGATTTTCATAGCTCTAGAAAATAAGCGATGTGGGATAGCAAATAAGCTTTACACAGATTTACATTTCATGGGTTTCCATTCTGGAAGCTCTGCTGATTCAGCCACCAAACCTGTAATATGCTGCCGTAATTGTATATAAAATTGCTGCTGTGCTGGCATGATTTTACTGCTTTTGGTTTACATGTGTAACATTTTCTGTTTTCTTTGGTATCCCAATGTTATATTTAATATAAAGAAGTATTCCTACACACAGAGAAACAGAGTCCAACTAGAGTTCTGTGTATTCCTACTGACCTGAAGCACCACTGCCAGTTTGGTGACGCTCAGTCCTTGAACCTCTGTGCAGTCAGTGTCTGCGTGGGCTCTCTGCCTTATATTTTCATTACATTGAGACTGGCTGCTTTTGACTGTCCCTTGCTGCCAGCTCATATTGGGCTCTTTATATCTTTAATCATCACTTATGCAGTCTTATCTGCTCGCTATCTTATGAGGTAAACAGTTTTGGGCCTCACCATTTACACAGGAGGCTGCCAAGAAGTCTGACTCATTTAAGAAATACAAGACTTTTTAGCTTGTTTTTTATGGCCTCTATTACTGTAATGTCTTCAGACTTTCCAGTTTTTATTTCTAGTTTATGTATTTATTTCCTCACAACAAGCAAGGAGTGGAGATTCCTCATATACTTTCTTCCTTTCCCTCTTTGGCATGGTAGAGGGAAATGTTGGTGGATCAAAATAAGATGGTTCAAATTTCCTCTTGAAGTAGGTGGCAACTGCATTCTCTGCTGAAAGTGTTAGAATTATGAGCCACATGGTAAGAAACCTTTATTATTCATTCCTGAGAAATAGGATTTCTGATTCATCTGAATGCACCATTTAAGGGACACAACCTTTACACAGAGTTATTTGGCATCTTGGGTGATTTCAAGTTTTCTCCTTGTCTTGTGTTTTGTTTTATTTGATACATTTTATATAGAAATAAAGTATCTTCTGCAGTCCAGCTCCCAAAGGATTTGGATGCACAACTATATGAATATGTCCTGACAGCCCTCCATGTTCCAGAGTTCATCCCACATCTCCCAAAACCCCCTGCAGAGTTAGGTAGCCGTGTGCCTTGCTGAATCTAAGACCTCCAGCTCCAATCATTCTTGCCACATGCCTCTAGTAGCTACTTCCCCTACTTCTTGCATGTAGTCATAGCAAGAGCCTGGCATCCGCCTTCCTTACATCGCCTGACCTTTGTGCTGACAGGAAGACATACCTCCCCTCTCACACCAAAGCACTCTGAAGGCTGCTATGAAGCCCAAGTCCTCCAACAATCTGTAATTACGAAGCCGGGAGGCTGACCCTGATTGCCACGAGGAGCACAGACACCAGTATGTAGCCTGTGAAGAGGCCTGGCATGTTGTTAGAGGAGTGAGCTATGAGACGCTTGGAACAAAATGCAGATGTGATCTAAAAGAGAATAGCTTGAGCTTTTCTGTCTAGATATAGGTGCAGGAAGTGGTATCATCCAGCTGGAGGCTGTGCTGGATTTCTAGCAAGAAGTGGTGGTCTGATTTCCCTGAGAACATGCTTTATGGGTAGATACCTGTCCTGTCCCTGTATTCCCGTGCACCCAGGTTTTCATAAAATCTCTGTCCAGGTTCTAAATTACCAAGGAAGATAGATGCCTGCTGGCAGAACTGTTGCATCCTGGTATTAAAGCATTTACACCAACAATATTAACAGCTCAATTGCATCCTGAGATGCATCAGGTGATTTGGCAGTGACCTCAGCACCTCTCTGACCCCACAGCTTGAAAAGAGAATCATGACCCTGTGTGGTGGTTGAAGACTCAGGATCTGGATAGGTGCCAGTCTCCAGCAGGGAACAAAGTGCCTGCTTGCTTTATTCTCAAGTCTCAGTCCTTCTCCCTCTCTATGGCAAGATGCTGGAGGAACAGGAATGAGAAAATGAATCTTTGATCAAATTCTTGTATCCATCTCTAGCTTAGTCACTGCTATACCCAGCATACTGATTGCTGTGAATGCCTTTCAAAAACCTATACATACCCTATCCGTTACATGGAGTGAATTAGACATCCAACTTAGAACAGTTGGTGCCATTTCATGAGCAAAGTCCCTTGAAGCTGAAGTTAAAGTTGTGAACATGACAGGCCTTGAACTCTTTATACCTCCTTTTTCATCCTTCTGGAAATTGTCTTTGTCTAATTTTTTCTTGGAGATTCACTATTCCTAGTCTCCCTCCTGAAGTTGTTTGACTGAAAGTTAAGAACCAGCTAAATGCAATGTAAGCCCATTGGCCTGCCTATGGATTTTCAAACCCCTCTATTCTTCTACCTTTAGCCCATCTTCCTCAAAAATTTTACTTATATCTGAAAATCTTAACTGTAGTCCAGTCACCTGTTGTTTGTTCCCGTCTCAGATTAGAAGAACTTCTCCTCCCCTCAACATGAACACAGGCAGATACACATATACACCCTCCCGGAAGACCTTTATTCCATAAAGTCCTCTGCCTGTATTGGTTTGAACTGTTTTTTTTATGGCAGTTACTCAGGTCCTCTCAAGCAGTCTCATATTCCCCAGGTTTAACCAAGCCAGTGTCTGTTATTCTTTTACTAACCATGGGATAAAGAACAGCTGTAAACTCCTCATCATGTTTTCCAGCCATTGACGTGAGACTCCAATGCACAATTCCAATTGGCAAGATCTGTCTGCAGATAAGAGGACGTGAGTCAGTGCATATTGACATTATTTCCCTAATGTATCATTGCCTAAAACCTGAGTGGGAGAGAATCAGGGTATCAACATTAGCTACTGTTTTCAGCAATAGGAGACTAGGATAAGCTCATCAATATAGTTCTTTAAACGATATTTTAATTTCTAGATCAGAAGTGTATTTGGTGCATACACTGAAGAGACTAGAGCCAAGTAACCTGTACTTACAGTTGCAAGTGTTCCCAGTGATTGTGCAGCCTTCTTTAGCACTTTATTTTTCCATGATACAAATGTGAGTGCCTTGAGAGAACTAAGATGCCTTAACTGCCCTGACCAGCCTCACCTGGGACCTTCATCCACAGTTGCAGCCCATTGGTCTAGGAGCTCCTCTTAAGCTCATGCCTGGGTAGTCACTTCTTTTTTGAGCTGCGTTGTAAGTTGTGGCCTTGTCTCTTGGATGGATTCAGACCTGTATTGTAGGTTTATTGTCTCCAGTGCTGTCTTTGGATGGACTTCAAGATTTACCTTTTAGTCTTGTCTCTACTCTTGTGGTGTCTCAGCTGCTTCTGAATGGGTTATCTGGATGGACCATGCTGTGTGTGGGACTGCCATGCAGGCACAGCAAGACTGGGCCTGGTTGGTGAGGACACTGCCTGTACTATGGTCACCCTTGGTGCCTGGCTTATTCTCCCCCATGGGGCAGCCAGTTCTTGCTGCTTCCTGCCAGTGAGGGGTGGCTGCAGCTCACCCTCTGGCATTGTGGTCACCAGACCTGAAGTAAAGGAAGCGCAGCCAGTGTGGGCAGGAGACTGGGACAGTCCCTCTCACTGGCAGTCAGGGGTTAAGCAGTATTGGATGTGGGGTGAGCTTACACCTGAGAGATCTTTCTTCCACCACAATCACTTTTTCTAGAGTTTAGCTTCAGAAAACCTGTATTTCATCCAGTGCTTTGAACTTCAAGGTCTCTTGTCACTTGAAATGACTGAAAATCCATATTGAGTTTCCTGTGCTGGTGATTTAAGGGCATGGTGTAGGCATAGCTTTGAAAATGTTGGCAAATGTTTAGATGGAGTTTGGAGGTGATCTTAAGCAGGTCCTCCTTTAGTCAGGTCACCTTGGGAGAAAATCTTGACTGATTTTTTTTGTGTGGGGGGGTTTTTTCCCCTCTTTTCACCTCTCTCCCAAGGTCAGGCATTTATACCTTTGACTTTCTTATATATTTTTTTTCTCTGTCATTATCAGTATAGTTTTCTTTTCATTAGATCAGTATCACTCTTCTCATTTGACTGGGGATTTCCCCCAGGAGTGTGCCTTGCCAAGAGTAGTATTATTTTGTGACAGATTTACATGAGAACAGGTTTTTCAGGTTCTTGGTGGTAAACTCTATGGAAATATGTAGATCGGAAAACTGCACTTTTCTTTAGAAAACTTAGCAAGGTCACAAACTTTGCTTTTCTTATATAGCTGCTTTCAACTCACTGAATAATTGCCATCTAGCAGAGCAACCAAGGACTGTGGCCACCATACAGCTGTTATGGTTCCAAAGCCTTTTATCTCCCAAGAGATGCTGCACATCTGATATTAAATGGTTGTTTAAATTACTACTATGATGAAAACTTGAAATATTTTGTTGTTTCTCTTTCAAAAAGCAGATGGGGAGGTGTGTATGTGGGGGAACCCCACTTTATTGAAGTTTGGAAGGTTTGCAACCTGAATTCTGTTCTTCCCCAAAATAATACTTTGTGTGTGGGAATTCATGTTTAATACCATTGCTTTAACTGTGAGTGATCCTGAATATGTGCTTCTTGCAGGGTGGCTTGTCATGCAGTGAAAGATGACAGCCACAGAGAAGTCAGTCATAATACAATTTCTGTGTCTTAGATGGCTAAAGAAGGGGTACAATGAGTACCTTCTTCCATGGCTAAACCTTGTCCCAGTGCCTAGTAGACAACATCCTTGTACACTGAGAGCACATATATCACTTCACTAGTGAAGTCCCCGCTCTGTCCCGAGTCTGAGCTTGTGGAAGCTCTGTCATTCACCCTTACCAACTAAAACTCTAACCTGCGGAAGCAGTTAATTAGGCCACAGTTGTGGCAGACTCTGCTCAGGCTGTAGCTTGAGACTCCAGACAGGCTGTATGATGTTGCACAAGCACCATTAGTAGAACAGTAAGCTGAAATCAAGGTGTGTAACTGAATATCCACGTTTGAAAAGCCCAACAGGTGTAATCGAGCATTTAGTTAGGTAAACAGATTTGGGTGTATGCCTTTTAAAACCATCCAGTAAGGCTGCACTTTTAGCACTTGTTCCCATTTGTGCTGACTTATAGGAATTGGGGAATTAAACATAATAATATTTATTCAATTCAGATTTTCAGGTGATTTTTAAGAACCACATCTGAAACTCACAAGGTTTTACTATATTGTTTAAGAAAATATACATTTCTGATGTGGTTTTAATCAGCCAATATGTAAAACCGGTTTTAACCTGATATATAATCTCACAATTTAAGTGAAGAACACGTAATTAAATGGTTAATATTGCTGAAACAAGCTTTTTGCTTGCTAAAATGAAATCTTTCATCCATTGACTTCTGTGCAGATTTTTCCCCTGCTTTAAGTGTATTCTATATAAATTTTTAATGTGCCAATGCATTTAACTGTCTAAATGTCAGTTTTACAGTAGTTCAATGCATGCACAATAAACAAGTTTGAAAATATAGCTCTTAATAAATGTCGCATATAACATTTTACTTAAATACTATATGTCTGATATTTATGTTCAAAACACTACAATTTATACCCAAATATTTATTAAGCTTCTCAAACATACTTCTCCAATGTGAGCGAGCTGTTTGTGATATAAATGCTGGTCTTTTCATCTTCTATTCACATAACTCAGTCCTAAAATGCCCTCTCCTGGTCACGGTCAGCAGGCAGTCAGCAAAGCAAAAGTGGTTACGGTTGGGAAAACTGATGTGATAATGTGAGTTACATCATCCAGCACAGTTTCTGGATTTTGAAGGAATTCCTTATTAAAGTTATTTATAGTTTGTAACTGTGTAATATAGAAAAAAAATAAAAGGGGAAAAAAATTAAATAGTGATAGTTAGAGTTAAAGATGTTTCTAAAGAAAAAAATATATTTTCTTGTACTGGAAACACCTTTGGTTGACGTCGTTTCTTTTTTCCCCACTCCAGGACACAAACAACATTATGTTACTGAAGCTAATAGGTGTGCTGGGAAAAAAATGACAGGTTTTAACATATTGATATCCTAAAATCGTGGAGCAAGGAGAAGCCAAACGTGTAACATAAAATTGTAGCTAAGGGAGAATAAAGAGTTTTGCTCTTTAGGCAAAGGCAACTCACTGATCTGTCAGAGCTGCCTTCCCTTACCCAATGTGATTGTAATGTATAAGTAGAAGGGGGAGATCTAAATTGCTTTGTGTTGTACTGATGGAGTAATGAGCCCTGAGAGTAAAAGATGTTAATGCGATCAGGTTACTGTACGATAGACAGTTAAGTGTGGTTCTGGAGTGTGCATACAGGGATGGTATACTGCTTAGTAGTGTGAAAAGGCATCACCGTTAAAATCTTTCTGAACTTTTTTTAAGTCTTAAACATGGAAAGGGATTGATATATTTGGAGTGTAAAATATTACGGCTTTTATTTTATCAAAGCCCTTCTATTTAAAATATACGAACGTGTATATACATGAATCTTTTCCTTGATGGTCTTACAGGTAATCAGAACAAGGTTATAACTTTCCTCGTTAAAGAGAGTATTGGCACAAAGATACCTTGGTAGTTCCTACCATTAGAGTATGATCCTGCTTCTTTTAAGACAAGACAAAATTATTCAAAAAATTAAGCAGATGAACAGCATATTTGGAAATTTCCCATGTCTGTTGTTCATACCAGCAACCATGGCTCTGGGAAAGCATAGGCACTGTTCAGCAGTACTGAAACCTGACAAACTTGTAGTATCATCAGATTTCTAAAATACTGTGTTTAGATACATTTCTGGTTCGTGGAAGTGTGTTTGTGTGATGGCTTCATCTGACTCTTTTAGATGTCAGATTTGTAAGCCTGACTGATGTCTGTAGAACTATAACTGGTCTTTGAACTGAAATGACATCAATTTACTTTCAACTTCTGACGGTGGCAGTGTGAAGTAAGTCTCTTGGTGTTTTGTTTTGTGGGTTTTTGTGGCACAATGGTACTCATCTTTGAGGATGGTGACACGGTGGTCATGATGACAGAACCCACATCTTTTAGGCCTCTTAATGACATGGTGGAAATTATGGATCTAAAAGAAGTGATAGATAGCCGTTTTGGGTAGTATTGCATTCTCATATTAAGTTGTCCACCAGTTAAGCCTCAATGCCAGCATATGAATTCTAGTGATTTATTTCAGTCTTATGCACTCTATTGTATGCTCCTAATACAATTACTGTGTGGTTATAGGCATTTTTTGAGGGATAAATTCTATTGTTTAAGTTTGACAGCATCTATAAACACTGGAACATGAGAGACTTAAGTTATAGTTCTGTTCCTGTGGACAACTGGTAGCACAAATTTCTGTACTAAGGTGTAAACACTGGCCTTGTCTGAATCTCCAGAGCTTTCAGGATCCAAAACTATTGATCAGCTACCACACTTCATATTTTCTTGAAAGAATATATACTTCTCTTATGGTTCAATTTAAAGGAAATCAATAGAGCTAGAACTTCAGGAGTGCTGAAATACTGCTTTGTAAAGTTGAGAAGAGAGAAATAGTAACGTGGCATTTGCAGAATGGTGAAATGGCTGGAGGGATCACTTAACTCATTACTAAAGAAAATATATATTGTCAGATGTATATGACAGCAACGGTGACAAATTATTGTATATGTGGAGGGAGAAAATAGGAGGAGAAAACCAGAGGGAACAGAAGTGAAAATACTAGTATTCTAGGTCTTTTCAGTCTATCAAAGTAAAATGTCTATCAAAGTCCATAACAAATAAGGGCTAGAGGTTTTAACAGTGTAACATGCTGATCTATTTAAATATCACACTTTATAATGTACTTAAAGAGTGTTTGTGTTACTCTGTTGTTCCTTAGGCCAATAGTAGTTGCATTATTTTTGTATTTGTCAGAACCAGACACTGCGATTTTTTCCAGTCATCATCAAAATGTTGGCCTGGTACAGATCAGAAAGAATTCAGACTTCAGAAACAAGTACATTAGGAATTGTCCTTCTCAGGGTATATCTTTGAGTAGATGGCTGTAAAAAGATTTTCATGGGGTGTGAGTCCTTATGATGTGATTGAACCGGTAGTCTAATATTGTCAGCTTGTCACTGATCACATTTTGTGGTAACCTTATCCAGTGCTGTCAGTATTGGACACAAGCCTCCACATGTTACTGCTTTATATTTCCTCAACATATTAATTGAAATTGAAACTATTTTTTGGTATATCTCTGTAAGTTGGTGTGTGAAATCTGATTGAACTGCTTAATAAAATTCTACAAGAAATATTGGTGTTTGTACTGTTGTCCTTTAAGATCAAGTAATTTATCTCAAATCTCTTCAGACACAACTCCTGGACTACTGTATATTTACTTGGAACCCATTTTTTTTCCTCCTTCTGGAGACTAAATATGGAGTTTTCTCATGAAAAAAAGCAACCGAGATTTTGGCACTTTAGTGCATGAAAATAGATAATCCATGTTTTGCAGTTATTCATGATTAATAGGAAATATGCTAGAAAGTATCTATGTATTACATGCATGTTGTCTCTGTGCGTGTGTGCGTGCATGCAGTTATCATAACCTACTCTTAGAATTTTAACTCCTGACTTCTGACACGGATTAGGGTCAGAAAGTATTTTTCACGGTGAACACTGATTAGTAGTAAAGGCGTTTTAACTAAACTGAGTTAAAATTTATTTCAGTGATTTATTACACTTTGTTAGTATTTCAGTTGTGCAGTGGATCTTGTTACTGTAATCTAAAAATTTCAAGCTGCTTCCCATAAAAGTAATCACAAAAAAGTGCTAGAGTTTCATTGAAAAATAACAGCATGACTGACAAGTACAGAACACTTAAGCAGGCCAGACCCACTGATATGGTAGGTCTTTTATGGAAGTAACAGAGCTTTCCTGTCCAAAACACTTGCATTTTCCTAAGCTTTGAAATCTATGTTAAAAAATACAGAGGTTACCTAATCCACCATGTTACACAATAGCGTTTGATGTCCTTTTTGCTACAATATGCTACTTCGTGTTAGAACAATAAAAGAAAAATCATTATCCTTATAAAGCAGGCAAGGAGGGAAATGAAATCTCTCTGAACAGGTGAATGCTGGTGAAAGTCAAAGTTCCTTAAATTGATGCCTGCATCTTTCAGCTTCTTCTCATTCCTCCTTGGTACAAGGAAAACCTTTGAGTCAGCTCCTCATCTGCTAAAATCTGCCCCAAATACCACTGTGATTCAGCTTACCCATTTATAAAGAATAGGAGGCCATACATGCTCTCCTGCATACTGCCTCAGTAAGCCGAAGTGCTTTCAAGACATGTTTTCATTGTATATTCCACCATTCTGTAACTTTATAAATGTCAAGGGCCTGCTTGAGTGCTGTCAGGGAAGTGGTCTCTCTACTCTTGGAGAGCAAATACACTCTTTTGTTGTTTTCTGAATCTTCACAAGTGTTCAGACAGTATAGCTCCACTTCTTAACAGCTTGCCCAACTCCATTATGTTCCCAGGTCTCACGCCACCGGTCCATTTCTTTAGTTACTAATGCGCAATATCGAAGGTTTGTTCATTTTGGAATGCTTCCTTGTTTGTGCTGTTAGCTGCCTTAGCTCTCCTCATTGTATGTCTCTCAAAAACAATCTGCGGATAAAATCTTCTAGTGCATTTTCTTGCTGTTATGGTCCTGAGATGAATTAGTTCTACTTCAATTGGGTCACACTCATGTCTTTATTTTTTTGGGAAAAAAAGTTAAGCTATCATAATTACATATTACAAGGGAGAAAGTTTCTCTAATAATTCAAGGAAGCTCTCTTATAGCACAGATTTCACAAAACATGTGGTCACCATGTTGTAAACCATATGTGCTAGGCAATACATAGTTCTCACTGGATGTGTGTAATAAGAACAGAGAGGCATACATATTTTCCTTTTTAATCTAATAGGAAGAGTTTCAAAGTTTTTGTTTTGCCTCTGGGCAGCAGGATTATTTTATCCTGCAGCTATCCTATTCCCTATGCTCCCTTGTGTCTTCAAATGTCCTTCCTGCACATAAACTTTTCCTTATGCAGCTGTCATTTTTGATCTTCCTAGTTTATCAAAACGGAGAGAAAAAACTAAGGAGGAACTTATCTGTACCCTCTGTACAGAGTGGATGGCATTTAATTTTGTAAAGCTGTCTCTTCACTTACTGACTGGTCCCACCAGCTACCCAGGTTATATAGGGCAGAGGTATGCTTGTGAGACAAAGAAGATGTTGCTCTCTCTGGTACCTCTTTCTGCTGCCATCTGCGCCTGAAGTGTTGAGTGGTATTTTGTGGCAGGAAACGGAACAACCTGCAGGGAAGAGAGATGCAAAGGTACATGTCAAATTTATGTGACAGGAACAGTTTCTAAATGCTTAAGATTTTTTTTTTCTGTCTCCTGTTAGAATTTTTGTAGTAGCCCATCACTCTACCATACACCTCATAAAGACTGTATTTTTCTTCTGATGAGAAAAGAAGAATTGGCAAACTTATACTAAGTCCTCCCACATGGAAGGACTGATAGGTAATATTTAGGGTTTTAACAGGAAGATAGTGAATTCAGCTCTCTTATAAATAATAATTTTGCCCCCCACAGCCAGTCTGAATAAAGAATGTGCTTTTCAGCTTGATGTCTGAGATTTAGAAAACATCTAATATTGTGATACTTGCAGTAAAATCACAGTGGCTGCCAGGAGATCTTTTGTTTATCTTTTAAAAGTCTGAATAGAAATGCAAACCCTTTACTTTGCTGCTTGTCCCTACTTTAGTCAGCTGACACATTAATGTTTTGGAAAATTTGTTGTTTTTTGCATAGCTGTAAGTCACCAATACGTGTGGAAATATGGAAAATTAGGAAAATGTACAGCAGACAATCTATGCTGATCTTCATTCTATGACATATTTCCTCAAATTTATCCACTTTAAAGTATACAAAATAAGAAAATACTTAATGGAGCATGACACCACTGCTCTTATGGAAGCATATTTTACAACAGTGATTCCAATAATGAACCTGATGGAAACGTGTCCTATATATTACATACCACTGTTCTTTTGTTTCTTAGTTGCTAATGCTTTGCTGAGAGAGATTAAGCTGAAACTTGTGCTGTTATTATTATACAGTTTATTTAATAGCACAAATAGCTTCTTTGCTTCTGTCGCAAGGTAAAAAGCAAAGCAGCTTAGTTCCACCACTTCTGACTTTCTAAAATTAATAAGGACTGTCCTTTGTGACAACAACTCTGACATGACTATGCCTTTATCATAGCACCACATAATTACAGACTGTCATAGAACGCCACTGGGAACAGTCTGATTCTGTCTTCTTTACTCTCCCTCAATCAGCGTTTATACACACTGATGAGATTCCCTCGAGCCTTCTCTTCTCGAGGCTGAACAATCCCTCTCAGCCTCTTCTTGTGTGACAGATGCGCCAAGCCCTTAATCACCTTTGCAGCCCTTTACTAGACTCACTCCAGTATGTCCATGTCTGCCTTGTACTGGGAAGCCCAGCACTGGGCACAGCACTCCAGATGTGTCTCTACTGCTCAGCAGTGGGAAGGACCACCTCCCTCAGCCTGCTGCAATGCTCTTCCTAAATGCTGCTCAGGAGGCTGTTGGTGCCTTTGCCATGAGGGCACATTGCTGACACATAGTCAACTTGGTGTCCAGCAGGACTCTTGGTCTTTTTCTTCCAAGCTGCTTTCCAGCTACTCAGCCCTGGTGCCTGGCGTTATTCCTCTCCAGGGGAAGACTTGGCATTTCCCTGTGTTGAACTTCAATGAGGTTCCTTTCAGCATATTTCTCCAGGTTTTTGCAGTCCCTCTGAATGGCAGCACATCCTCTGGTCTATCAATCACTCCTCCCAGTTTTGTATCATCTGCAAATGTGCTAAGGCTGCATTCTGCTTCATCGTCCAGGTCACGGATGAAGATGTTGAACAGTATCGGCCCCAGTATTGACCCTTGAGCCACACTGGTAGTGGTTGGCCTCTAGCTGGACTTCATCCTGCTGATCACATCCCCATGAGTCCAGCAGTTCAGCCAGTTTTCAGTCCACCTCACTGTCTACTTCATCAGTTTACCTATTTAACTTTAGTCTTAGATCATGCCAGATGTGGAATAACAACATCTAGGAAGCTGGCATTACTTTTATAGTGTGGTTTCTATGCTTTCTCAATGATATAGTCATTGGCTGGGGACTCCTTATTCCTGAAATATAACTCTAAGCAGAAGAATCTCACATTGCTTTTCTCTTCTTTGTATTTATTCAAGACTGTTCACAGCCCAAGTTCATAAAATAAGTTCTACTTTTGGTGACTTGTGTTTTCATAAAGATGAATAATGAGCCCATTCTAGAAAACTGGTGTCCTGCAGGAGTAGATTTGCTGCGGGGAACAGAGGGAGATGTTCCCTTCATCCTCATTACCATGACTTGCTGCAGCATGCCCACTCCAGGTAAACTGACAGAGGAGTTACTCTGTGCTTATACACCCTTTCCCCCTATTTAGATGACTTTGGGACCTCTTCTGTATTTCAATAATAGATTTTGCTAAAATACTGCCCTGTTGGTATGTAATCAGGAGGTATTTTACCGTGAAGACACGCCTTACTCTGACACGTAAAATCCCTGTGGTGGCAAGAGCCTCTGTGCAATACAGGAAAAGTTCCAGCCCGTAGCTGTTGTCCTTTTTAATTCACTTTATATGGGTTACTTTTAAGTGAAAGCTGTCATATTAGTGTCTGCCGCATGGACTTGTTTTGCAAATTCCTGTCCTTTTTTAAAAAGATCTGTTAAAGTTTTCAAGAACTTCTTTGCATATTTGAATTTTAAAAACCAAGGACTATAAAGTTAGGAAATCCTCCTTATTATTTCAGAAGTAGTGTTTGTCTCTGGAAAGGCAAACCCACTTTTTTTCCTTGAATGGATTTCATCTATTACTGGCAGCTGATTTCTTTTTTTGAATGGTCTTACTTTATAATTGTTTAATATAACCTATGTACTTTTTCTTTATACATTGGAATCCTGCCTCATTGTTAAGTGGCACATTTAATAAAAAGTTTGTGGTTGTGTTTTCCTTTTTTTCATCAGAATTAGTTCTATTCCCTCGCATATACATTCTCCAGTGGAGGTCTAAAAGCAATAGATAGTTCTTCCATTGCATCTGTCTTTCACAAGTTTGGAGACCTAGACATCTAATTTTCAACTTGATTTATAAATCTTGCAGCTGATAGTGAATTTATGGACATTGCATCCTTTAGACAATAAATTCTTGGATTCATCTTGCAAAGTTCTTATTTTCAGAAGTAGTGCTTTTTTTCAAGATCATTCATGTTGCAAAGAAAGTTAACACTTTCCTCCTAAAGCAAGGTGTTTATGGAGAAATTCGTCCAGTCCTTTCAGTGAAAGTACAAGTGATCAATACTTTAATATGTTGTTTTGCTTTTTGTTTGTTTCTGCACTTTTCCTCTCAATGCTTATGCCTGAGGAAAGACCTTACATGTGAAAGTTCTCTGCCTTTTTTTCCCAGGTCTATTATCAGTACTGAGTTTTACTTCTTCAAAATTAACTTTTTCATTGTTCTTTTTTGTGATGAAGTCAAGATTTTTTTTTGTTTTCTTGATTTATGACCTCATTTTTATTTATTGACTTGCTAAGAAAAGGCTGGGCTTAATGCTGGCCTAAAATCCTCTCCAGTTCCAGTCTCTTCCTCAGTGTTTGGGGAGACCAGTGTTGATGTTTTCCTCTCTTTGATGCTGGAATATCTTTTTCCCAGAAACAGCAAATTATTGCTTCCAAAACCTTCTGAACATAAGATGAATCAGTGAAACAAGATTTTTTTTCCCAATATAAAAACTTCAGATAAATCCCAGTAGAACTGGAGCAAATGATGGGGTTAACTATTAGAGATTAGCTATTTACTAATTAGCTGTTAAGAAGTGACAAATGTTATGTGCCAGCTTATATATCATCTACTTTGATAGTTTAGGGAGCACACTGGAACAAGTTGTTCAACTTAAATGATGTCATTGCTGAATAGTACTTGCATTATAGCTAAGCTAGTTGAAGATTTTCAGGTGTAACTTTTTTCTTCTAACAATGTACCTGAGTCTTACAAACATTAAAATTTTTAGTTAGAAGTGAAATATTTTGAAGGAAAAAAAAAAAAAAAAGTGGAGGTGTCCAGTAGAACCTTATGGCACAAGAAAGTTTTGGTTTTCCATTTGAATTGATTTTATTCTGTGAATTATATATGCAAAGTTGCAACCAATAAAATTTTTTGATTTTCCTACTAGAAAATGATTTGAGCAAACTAAAGTCAGGATTTTTTTATGGAGAATTATAATTGCAATGATTTCATTATTTTATTTTTTCCTCTTATCATTGAAATATGCCTGTTGCATAACATGCTGTGTTGATGATCTCTGCATCTCAATCATTGAAATAATTAAGAATGTTATCAAGTCTCTCTCCTATATAACTGGAAGAACTGGTAGGAAAGTTACTACTATAATGATTAAGAATTACGGAAATGCAATCTTACTTCTTAATTTAAGATAAAATTTGTGCATTTCTAACAGATTTGGGAGCATTTTCAATACACTGAGACTAAAACAACTTCCACAAGGAATGGGTTGCACTCTGGGAGATCTAGCTGTTAATCAGTGCTCAGTATTGTGGGAGAGGATGGATAGAAGTGGAAGTTGATTGCTTACTCAACTGAAGTTCCTCTAGTGGTAATGTCCTCCTAGGTACAGGGCTGATTATCTTTTAAAAGAAGTGAATTAAAAGCTATGCTGTGTTTTTGTCTGCCTCCTCTTAGTATGCAGAATTAATTATTTCAAATCATTTTGCCTAAGTTCAAATGGTAAGTATTGTAGGGACTGTCAATACAGTATAATTATACTGGGCACTGAGCCAGTATAAGCAACTAGTTACAATTGTATTCCTCATTTTAATGGAAAAAGATGAATTTTTCTTTGCTTTCCTCTGCATGGTTCTTTGCACTGAAAGCACACCCAGCCTCAGCTAGAAGTCTTCCTTAGTAGATTAGAAAAGGGAGACAGCAGGAGGTTTTAAAATGATAAAATGAACATATTTCAGTTGTTCCACCCTCCCCTTCATAATCTTTGGGTTACAAAGGTATTCTTTCCTTGGAAATAGATCCTTTGCTTTGATTGTAAAACTAATGGCAAGCCTTTCTTCTGCTAAGGGGTACTCTGCACACTATGCAAACAGGCAAAAGGAAACCAAAGTAGATCTCCAGGTTGCTGGAGCTAGTCCAGAGGAGGGCAACAAAGCTGATGAAGGGTCTAGAGGGTATGTCCTACTGGGGGAACTGGGATTGTTTAGCCTGGAGAAAAGGAGGCTGAGGGGAGACCTTATTGCTCTCTACAACTACCTGAAAGGAGGTTGTAGTGGGGTGGAGGTCAGCCTCTTCTCCCAGGCAACTAGCAACAGGAATAGAGGAAGTAGCCTCAAGCTGTGCCAGGGGAGGTTCAGGTTAGACATTAGGAAAAATTTCTTCACAGAAAGGGTTATTAGGCATTGGAATGGGCTACCCAGGGAGGATGTGGTGGTGTCACCATCCCTGGAGGTGTTTAAGAAAAGACTGGATGTGGCACTTAGGCCATGGTCTAGTTGACACAGTGGTATTAGGTTAAAGGTTGGACTTGATGATCCCAGAGTTCTCTTCCAACCTAGTTGATTCTGTGATTATCCATTTGTCTACAGCAGGCTATGAAAAGGACACACTGCCTCTACCAAAACTAGCTTTAGAAACATTTCTGTGCACCACTGGCATTGTCCACTAATGCTACTTAATGCTACTTTACCAACATCTCAAATGTCTCACCAATCAAAATTACACCGAACACTTTCAAAATAAAATTGCCAATAGAAACTTTTTGTGTGGTCTTATTGCTCTTCCCTTGCTCACTGTAAAACTGGGGAGCAATAACATTTTTCCCCCTATAATTTACTGCAGTGGTCTGAGGATTAATTTATGCTACTCAAGTCTTTGAAGATGAAAAATGCAATTTCAAATGTAGATTTCAACTTCATGGGTATAGGTTTAGAGGCCTTCACTTCTCAAGGACTTGCACATCTCAAAATTCAGGAAGGGTATACTTTGTCCTTTACCTAAACACCTGTTTTATGCTATTTTCATTCAAATTAAAGATTAATTTTGAAGACTTGTATTTCAGTGCATAAATTTAAATAAACTTGGGATTAAACCTGGAATTCTAGGAGGACCCCATACGTCATCCTCATCTCTATTGGTTCTTAGTCTTGCTATTGCATACTTCCCTATTTAGTTCTTCAAGTACAGACAAGGAAAAAAGTGTTCAGTTTTGGACTTGAAAACCAATCTCCTCAATTTAATGCAATTTTCATTTAGTTCAAGGTGAAATTTCACAATAGACATTTAAGCAGCTAATGAGGCACCTGTATTAATTGTTAACCTTTGCATCAGCAAAATATGTTTCATGGAAATGACGACGTATATCTTCAGTCAAGATAAATGATGGAAAACGCCTTGTTTTGTACCTGGAGCTGCTTGCTGGTGCATTATAATCCCAGTAAAGCACTCAGACTCTGTAAGGTATAATTTAAAAAGCTATTTATTAGAGTTAACAATACAAGAAGAGAAGAGTATAGGTAATCTTATGTCCCTTCAGGTGCCTGAAACCCCAAATGGGATAGCACCGAGTGGGCCTCCAACCCCCGCACAGCAGGCCATGCAGACCCCATCCACAGAAGAGATTCTCCTCTGAGGTCCTTTGAGCTACTCCTTGTTTTCTTACAAGGAAACAACACTATTCATCATTTCTACTGTTAAACAGGAGGGATGTTCACATGAGAACTTCTTGTTAGATAAAAGCAAGGCCAGGGAGGTGGTGTAAGCGCTGGTACCAAGTGGGAGCTGCCTGCAGGTTCCTCTGCTAAAGCCACTCATCAGTGTTTGTCCTGCAGCCAAAATTTGTGCAGCATGGCACAGGCCTGAGGGCTGCGCTGGTCATGCCGTGTATATGGCCGTGCCGTGTACAACAGTCGAGCAGTCAGGACCACTACACCACTCCGTAATGATATTTTACTAAGTAAGTTATATTTTAAAAATACTAAGGATGTGTTGATGTCTCTGAACCTTAACTTCAAGAGGCTTTTTTGTTTTTCTCTGTTTCAAGGGTAACAAGATAAATCAGGTTCCAAATGGGAAATCCCAGGGAAGCTGATTGGATTCCTTGTTAAGTCCGCAAGCAATTTGTTAGGTAAATAAACTGTAAGTGTTCTTAAATCATTTATTCAAATTCCAGGTGATTTGTAAGGTTAAAGACTGCTAATAAATTGGTATCACAGACCTAGTAAAACACGTCATGTGTGACCAACTTTGGTATAACTCCCGTGACATGAATGCAACTACTTTATTTTACATTTCAAAAGCAGAAGAGAAAGAACCAGGCAAAGAAAGAAACTAAAATGAAGTGAATGAAATATAGTTGGAGCTGATTATTGCAGCAATGGGGGCTGCTTCTTTGCCCTCCAATAACAAAACATCAGAAGTAAAATTATAGTAATTAATGAAAAACAATGGGTATGAACATATAATGGAGAGGTAATGGAATATTTAGCACTGTGAGGTTCCCCCTTAATTCTGTTCTGTGAACTCTCATCTAAAATTTGTGGTATGCACATACCAACATAAAGTTGTTCTTTATTGTATAAAAATAATTCATATCATGTTCTCTCTCTCCATCATTTCACTCATGCAGAAGCAAGAGGTCTGTGGGGGACATTAATGCATTGTTATTTTCCACACTACTCACTGCAAGTAAATTACATTAACTTGTTATGTATTCTGCATAGAGTTCTATATTGTGCTCCGTAAACCCAATGATAAGAACAAGAAAACCACTGGTAACTAGTCCAAACACTTCTCTGTATTTGACCTGGACATAGTGAACATTTCTTTCTTTTCTCTTCTCTTCCCTTTATTCTGTATATAGCTCATAAGCAAATAATTGTTTTTCCTTTTAATTTCTTTAGGTCTTTTAATAATATGTTTAAGCACTGATCAATAAAAAATAATTTTTCTAAAAGCTCTATATACTGAAAAGAGGACTGGATAGTAATGAGGCTACACTACAATATGAGAAAACACACCAAAATGAAACTGTGTGTGCCTTATAGAGCTTTTTCCTGGGTAGAAGACAGGAATAATAAACCTTTCATAACTGATACTAGTGATTTTGCTGAATACTTTCTAGCATACATGAGGCTAAAATGTGGTTGAAAACAGACTAAACGTCTACAAAGAACAGAATATATTAGAACATAGTAGTATTCTATGCTCATACTTGGCTTTATGGGAAAAGGAATTGGTAACATGTTCAAGATCAAATATGAAATAAAGGAATGAAAAAAGCTTAAGACTTTAAATATGTGCAATCTAAAGTGTTTTTTTTTCGCTTTACTTGCATTTAGAAAAAAATTCTTTCATCTTCGATTGGACTTGATCTGAATTTCTGTATTTGTGTTGAGAGACAGCATCAAAAACCCATTAATCCAGCCAGTTCTAATCATAATGTTTAGAAAGCTTCAGTGCTAGCACTGGAGAGATTCACCTCAGGCAGCTGAAGGAATACGTGAAAGATGACGTTTAAATCTGAAATTTCACCCTAGTTGCCTTTGCAGTCAGTGGAAACTAACAGGCACCTCCAGAGAATGTCTTATCTGGTCTATCGAGACCAGAGAGGGGTGTCTTATGTTGTGAATCACCCTCTGGAAGTGCCAGTTTCTTTCTGTGGCCGTCAGAAGGAGCCTGCAGAGACTAGTTAAGATTTAAACCTCCAAGTTAGAGTGGATGGATCTCTTTCCATGTTGCATACCTCTTACTGCAGGATTATGATGTTGAAGCTTTCTGTGAAGTTCAGAAGCTATTTAGAAATCAAAGAGCTGTTGACACGATGACAGAGCTTAGGTCTTTAATAGATACAGAAGGGGAAGGAGATAAACAGAGCTTTCTGCCTTCTGTATCCACTCCTCCTTCCCAATTGTACAAGACAGAAACATATTAGTCATAGAGATTCCCTCCTGAGCAAATTATCTCCCTTATTTCAGTGGCCAAGGAGGAGATAAAAAGGGAAACTTTGGTCTTCTATACCCTGGAAACAGCTGGCAGCCTCAGGAGGCACTCTTTGTCTCCAGCATGATATTTTGTAAAGTTTGCTGTGGGTATTACATGCTGCCTACAATACGAATCAGTGAGAATTTTTTTATATACATGTAATATAGATAGATGTATTACATAAAAAAACCTTTTTTAAACTTTAACATCTTGGTATCTGGAATTTTAAATCATTTTACGTGGAACAAGACAATGTTGTATTTCTGTCAAAAGTATCACAAACAAAACTGGGTGTGTGAGAAATTTCATGAGGAAAATCTCCAAATACAGTTTTGCCTGGCTAATTTTGTATTTTGGAAGTGTTTGTTAGGTTATATAAATACTGTGGCCAGGATAGCTTCAGGTGTATATGTAGGAAAAAATAGTTTAACATTTCTGACCCTGTTTACTATTTGTGTGATAAAAACTAGAAGTAGAAATAGTAGTTATTTGATGACATTTCCAAAGGTATGGACTATATTCTGGGTTTAAGATTCTATTTATAAATAGCATATAAAAGACTGATAGATATATAATGACTGTTTTAATTCACGGTGCTATGATGTTGGTGATGCCATCTGTTTAATAGTTGTATTTAAAACTCCAAATACCTTCTATCAGTTTCATACCTGTCCATAAAATTGTGTTGCCCGTGATTAGTAACCCTTTTGAACCATTTTCAAATAGAGGTCTATGTACAGCCTCCTTGTTAACTGTGGAATACCAGTGTAACAAACTCATGCTAACTAATAAAAAATTGCATCAGATTAAGTTCTGGATTAGCAATACTGAAAAGGTTAAAGTCATGGTGAACTTAATGAGCTGCAAAGAGAAAAATCTGTGTATTCTATTAACTACTTTCAGAACAACATACAAAAATTCTTCCCAGAACACCAGAAGTAACATGGGCACAAGGAAAGCTCTAATGTCCTTGGATGACCTTTGTGGTTATTTGTGCCATTAAAGTCACTCTTCCTGAAATTTCCAGCATTAGTATTATCCAGCACCTGTCACAGTAGGTGATTTGGCTTTACCTGCTGTCAACCTTCTCATGTTTCTGTCGTCTTTGAATTTTAGAATGAGGTGGAAGTGTCTGGGGAAAGTCTGCATTTGTTAGATTAAATATCTACAAATTTTCTCAGATATTTTCTTTCAGAAGCTTTGGGGCACCTGTCTATTCTTCTGGAAGATTTTCAGCTTTCAAATCTATATGGTAAGAGCAAAAAAAATTTGGGTTAAAGGTATGAAATTTGGTCTTTAAGTTGAAGAATTTTTTAAGTAGAACTATTATCAACTGTTAAGATTTCATCTCCCAGATTTAATAAATTTCCTTGTTGATGTCCCCACGTGCTTGCTTGTTACAGCCAAAATAGGCAAATTCACTTAATTCTCATGTTCCTTGTCTTCTAAGGTTATGAAGAATTTTGATTTGAAGAAGTTCTCATTAGACTTTTGTGTTTTAATTTTGTTTTGGGATGGTCTACTATTTTTGTTTCTTGCTTGCATGTTGGTTAAGCTGTTACTGCCAAGAGCTATTTTATTATCCATATCTACATCTTCCATGCTCCTCCTCTGGAGCAACGCAAAGCTGTTGTGTCTAAGTACGATTTTTCTCAAAATGATGTAAGTGACAATGTCAAGCAGGAAAGATGTGTTCTTGACACCACTTGACATTATGTTGAACCATTTGCTTAAGCCTGGGCTTAGTTCGAGTGTGCAATCTTAACTGGGTGTAAGATCTTAAGTCTTAATGATGTTAATTATTGAATTATATGTTATTATATGAATTAGAATGAAGGCAATGGTATGCATTTTAAAAATCTAATAAGTTTATGATAAGAGCTTTTTGCTATTTGCTTCACTTTTCAGTAATTGTTCTTAGGATTTATATCTGCCTGCTACTTCAGCTCCCACAGGTTCAGCCTGACCTTTTTTTTTATTTCAGTGGGGTACAATGTCAGTACACTTCATCAGTCAAACTCACTGTTAATGTTTATTAGGTTATCACTGTTTGGTTTGGTTTTATTTTTTTTTTAATTAAACGGTATGTTATTCATTACTGAGTCAAACTATTCCTTCATAATTTATTGAAAAATATGTTTTTTAAGAGGGGTTTTGTCATATTTATACATGTTTTCATCTGCAAATATCCTTTGTGTTAGGTTTGCAACTGTGATGTCACTTTGTATTATGTTGGATATTCTAGTGTCATGTTTGTGCAATTCATTTCTGATTTTCAGCTTTTCTTGTGACTGTGGTCTTTCCAAGACTTGTTAAGAGTTCTTCAGTTGCTACTCTCTTTATTCTTTTTCATCTGAGTTGATGAAAGGTTTTCAAGATTTTGGTGAAAAGAGTTTTTGAGCCATGACTTAAACTTGTTTATTGATGAATCCTTATATCACATTGGTCTTGTAGCTTTTTCATTTCCCTATTATTTCTCAAAATTAAGTTAAAAAGAAAAAAAAAGACACTTGACAAGTTTCTGTCTTCTCTTATTTATGCAAGTTTAGATCTTCTAGTTGGGAACACTATTACATTTGCTGTAATCTATGATAATGTCATGCAGAAAATAATCTATATCGTGTTAATGGTGATTTCTTTGAATCTGAATGCTGTAGCTCTCTGAATTATGCTTTAGTTTCTTTGAAAATGGCTTTTGCTTTATATCAGCTTTCTATTATAGTGGAAAATTCATTTTTCTTGAGTTAGATTTTTAATCCTATTGCACACAAATTAACATCACCTCCAGATATTCTGAGGGGCAGGGTTAAGTTTCCTTCGAGTGTCTACAGCATTACTGCTTTTCTTGAGGGTCCTGATTATTTTAGGGTGAATGTGTGGGAAGAAAGCTCTTCCAACTGTAAGCCTGATGCTAGCCACAATTTCATTAGCACTCTACTATGTTGATTTTGAAAATGAATGTCCATTTTTCCTTCTCTTTATATTTATCTATCTTGACTAAAGTCCCTCATTGCTGGCCTTAACGTTCCTGGGAATTTTGTCACTCCAATTTTGTAGGCAATTGTGGAATTAACCTTTGATCTCAGCTTTCTGTCATCTCTTATTGTGTAACATTGTATAATTACTGTTCTCATGTAGTGTGTTTAAAACCTGGCTTAGAGCAATTGCTGTTAATTGACGTTTGGTCTATCAGCAATTTTTTCTGCTTTAGAAGTCATAATTAATGCTACTTGCTTTGAGTGCTAATCCTCTGGCCTCCTTGAATATTTTATGGCTCTGTTTTTATTCTTAAATTGCTTTTTGTCTGCTCCTGGCCATTGACATGTGCTTATTACAGTGATTTAATATTATATTCATCCAATTCTTTTAGCAGCAGCATTGTATTGTTGCAGTTACGGTTGCTGTTCCAGAAATCTACGTTCACAGTTTGTTACACCTTAATAAAGAGCTTTTTGGAGCCCTGGCATTCCAATCAGCAATGCTTGCCAAGAAGAGTAGGTTGCTTGGTATGCATTATTTTTAAGCGGTACCTTATTATATTTCTGTAACTACTTTTTTTTTTTTTTAATATGGCCTGTAGCACAACTCCAATTTGGATGGCCAATGCATTGTTTTTAACTTTACCTTAAGATCTGTTCAGCCCTATCATTAGATAGAATTCCTATAGGCAAAACTTAAAGTGTCATTAGGATTCCCACCAGAGTACATTCAGAGAAGAAATGCACTATTATATTTTGAATTATTTTTGAAAGATCATGAGGGTTTTTTCTTTTCTTATTTTTATGCTTTTTACTGTCTTGTAATTTTATTTGTGTTTTACATCTTAAACTCCTGAACTGATCTTCAAAATCAGTGCCCAGTGCAGCTGCGCTGCCTTTTCAGCTCCCCAGCCCTGCTGCCAGCTAGGTACCTGTTTGTTACCTAGCTCAAATGCTCTAACTTTCATGCTCTTATCCACTGAGTAGCAGAGTCATGACTTCTTTGCTTCAGACTTGTCCCATACATTCTCAGAATTCCCTATGGCTGAAATTTCTACTACACTGACAAAAAAAAATTAATTGCAAAAATAAGTAATGGTTCTGGCTTACTACTGTATTACAAAGCAACTGGGGTGACTGAATGCTAGTATATATCTGATAGCTCTCATATGTGACTAGGTAAATGATGAGCATTACAAGTCTGACAAGCGAGAGGACAAGAGGAAATGGCCTCAAGTTGTGCCAGGGGAGGTTTAGATTGGGTATTAGGGAAAATTTCTTCACCAAAAGGGTTGTCAAGCATTGGAACTGGCTGCCCAGGGAAGTGGTGGAGTCACCATCCCTGGAGGTATTTAAAAGATGAATAGATGTGGTGCTTGGGACATGGTTTAGTGGTGGACATGGCAGTGCTAGATTAATGGTTGGACTCGATGATCTTAAGGGTCCAACCAAAATGATTCTATGATTCTATGATTTTTTGTAACATGGCGAAAAATAAGTATGTCTGATTGTGGTTATTGAATCACCTGAGCCAACACACCAACTCAGGCATATCTCTTGCCAGTGTCATCTAAGATGGTTATCTCATTTAAAAAACAAAAACTGGAAAAGCAGGAACTGATAGAAAACTGAAGACATTCTGTACAAATAAGTACTTTAGACACCAGATATCTTGAATTTTCTGGTTTTGGAAAGACGAAATTGTTGTGTTAGCTAGTAATTTGTTTATACTAAATGTTTTAAAGTTGCTTACTATTCCATACTACTTTTCAGACTGGTGGCCTGCAAAATTGTTAAACAAATTCTTCCCAGACTGTGCTGCAGAGAGGGTCTGTCCTCTGACACAGTTTTATAAGAAAGTTGATGTTAATAATTCTACAATGCTTTTTCGCTGTTGACTAATCTGAATATTTGGATACTCTTTCTAATTAATATTTCTCAACCAGCATATTTAAGAAGGATTAAAAGAACAAATAACTTTCAAATACAGGAGTTATAAAGACTTTAATTTCCATTCTGATATAAGTTGTACCTCTTCTAGTCACTAATGATGTCATATTTATGCATTTCCTGAGCTCTGTGAGAAAAAAAGATGAGTATATTTAAATGAAATGTAGATGAAAGAAGATCAACAGAAAGGTTTTGGGTAATCCAAATGAAATATGATATATAACATTTTATCCTTTTAATACAAAGGCAAGAGAATATAAATAATATAATTTTTCTCTTTGTTGCTTATTTTTCAAAGGAGAGTGATGGAGAGATGTTGTCCCACTTTAATGTCCCATTTTGCCTGCTGGATCTGTATGCTAAGCACAGTAATCTGGGACAGGCCTCTCTTTAACATATGAGTTATTCGAATTTATATAATGAGATGCAAATACCTGCAAGCTCATGTATCTATTATCTGATCTAGCACAGAGTTAACAATCCTTCCCTTAACAGTCCTGCTTCTCTAATTCCACACATTACACTGGGAACCTCAGATAGATCCTGGATTGAGGTCTGGGAAAAAGGGGCCTAAAATGGAAGCGTACATTTTAAATTCATTAATTTCATTGGATTTACCACGTTTGAGTGAGAGCAAAGTCATACCCTGACAGTTTGAAAACAATGTAAAATGGGAGTTCAATGAAGGCTTTTTCTTCTTGGCCTCCAGCATTTATTTATAGAAACCCTGTTTCTCAAGTATTTTCCATTTTGCTTGTTCATGTCCCAGATTAGACAACCCCAATGGTGAAACAGAAATAAAAATGTGAGCATTTTAAAAGCCTTAGTCCTTATGAGATACATAGGTTTATATTTTGTGGTGCTAAAATTTTCAGACCAGCTAGGTAGTTTTATTGCTCTCTTCTTGGGGACAAATAAATCAATAAGGAGAGCACTTATAAAAGCACTTCAAAGTAGGTAAGATCATAAAAAGGTGGATAGCTAGTTTTAGCATTTTATTTATGTTACGATAAACTTTTAATGGTTTCTGTTGGTTTAAGTTATTTTGAAAGATACTCATTTCACTTATCTCCCTGTTTGTTATTTTAGTTTAGTGACCTGATCATATGAAGAATGGAAATAAGAACTACTGATTTAACAATTTTTAAGAAGAAATATGACTCAAAAAGGCTAAGCATGTAGCATTTGCATGTACACAGAAACAAAAAGAAATAAGAGAACCTTGTGGGAAGAGAGCCCTCCATCTAATTTATAATATATTATATCTTTCCTGAAAAACTTTGCAATCTGCAGCAATTAGATGGGTTGATCACTTCTGGTCTAGGGGCATTTACTGACATGATTAATTTGACTGTGTATTAGCAGTGCTAGAAAATGCTAGTATATACATTCTGAGTGGTGTTGACTTAGGCTGTTTACCATTTTAATCCATTAGTAGTTGGTTTTCCTAATTATCTCGTGCATAATATTAAATAATTACTTGCTGAAATAGCTAGCTGAACATTACTTCATAAAATCTAACATATGCAGTGTCTAATGTGTGTAACTATCTTGAAGACTTAAGTGTATATATCTAGATAAGTAGAAGTGGATATTGTATTTAAACATGGGAAGAGTAGTAACCTGTGTTCATGCCAAACAAATGTTCTTGCTTATGAAAAGGTAGGACAGTTGTGGTTGGAGGAGCTATAACTTGATGTATTTCAAACCTGCTTCTTCTAGGTAGGTTCCTCAAATCTACCTGTGCTGTAAGAGTTTCAAAAAGATTCTCTGTACTGTGTCTTGTTTTGTTGTTTCATATCTGACGTCAGGAAGACAAGTCTGGTGTTACAGTAGGAGTCTTCATGACAAGGCAAATTAAAAAGGCAGCTCTCATCAGAGATTCTTGTACAGACCCAAGATCCTCATGAGTTTTTGAAAGGTTTTGAAAGCTTTATTTAAGTAGTGACTGACCTGAATCCTTTTCTCTGTTCAGCAGACTCTGATACACTTGAAGAAACAAATTTTAACAACTAAATGGTCAAGACATAGGACAATACTCTCAGTCAGTCAGATTTCTCGCACAGTATTTCAATTACCATTAACAAAAATATAGATTAAGTTTGCATAATTGTTTTTTAAGACTAAAGGAAGATATTCATTGCAGGTGAAATGGGAATAGTTCATAAAAAGACCACAATTAACACTTGTAATTAAAGAACTTTAGTATTCACTTCCAACAACTGAACAACAAGCCTGTTTGATCTGCAGAACTTAGGCCTTCAAAAGCTTTTTCCTTTCAAAGGTCTGTGTTCTTTCTCAAAGGCAGAGAAGCCTCAAGGTGTCTGTGAGCATAGCCTATAGACAGAATCAGTTCCTAAAATTTGGCTTGCTGTGAACTTACTGGTTGCTGTATGCTTGAAGAAACAGATAGATCTCATTTAGCAATATAATATTCAAAGACAAGACTGAGTACCATCAAGGTTCACTAAGGATTAATTTGGTCCTGATTAGTGTAAATATCCTGAGATGGAGTAAATCAGCAAATTCATTGAAATCATTGTTTATGATCTGATCTTCCGCCTTTTAGCATTGCCATTATGCTATGATCTAATTATTTTATGGTTTGTGTCCTAGTGGATGAGATGGCTTCATGGTCCCTTGCTTAGACATAATGTTATTCACACAGAAGTCCAGATTCCTCCGGGTTATTTTGATTGAGTTAGCAAAAACTGTAAGGAGCAAATAATTGTTCTCAATCTGCAGTCATGTTCCATTAAAGGTTAAGGGAATCAGAACCCATGGAATGATTACTACCAAGATATTTACTCTCACGATGAAAATACCTGCAGTGCATAGAGCCACAACAAACCAGAAATAAAAGTAACCTTTTTTATTAGTGTTGCCAAGGGTAACATTTCAAAACACTCACAACAGGTACCTCAACAATCACGTATTGCATTATTGGGGAATTCAAATGTTATGGTCCAGCTCCCTACAACACGAAGATAGTTTTTGTCGAGGGAATAAGTTTCCTGCTGCTTTTTTTAACTCTCTCTCTCCTTTTACCTAGCAGCTTACCAAGTTCTGAACACTAAAAATTGCTATATCTTCTGCTGAAAATATTTTTCCTGCCTTTCCAGTACTAATCAGAATGGTTTACACTAAGTTAGACTTAGTTAGCCTTATTTTCCTATGTTTAATTATATAACAGTCACTGTTTCTTGCAATATTGCAACCTTCAAACCTGCTTTAAACTGTGGTTTAGAAATTAACTCAGGATGAGTTCTGATAGCATAAAAATCAGATTGTCCAAATATCTTTGCTATGTACTTTAGATTTGCATGTCCCAAGAAGACTGCCAATGTGTGCCAGAGCTGTTTGCCAGTATATGTTGCTGTGTATTTGCAGTAAACATGTTTTTTGACTGGCTTGTAAACAGCTATTTTAAAAAATGTGAATATACTCACTATTCTAAGATTATAAAAGGTTTGTATCTACAGTCTTACTTCTTGCATGTATAGAATGATGATAAACAAACATGAAGAAACTATAAAAGTCAATCTGACTGCCCTCTGGATAGGACTGATCTTTTGAACTTTTCTTTCCTCCATTAAAGAAAGACAATATGAATAGTTAAAAAAAGAAGGCACAGGCAATGCTCCCAGAAATGTTCCAAACCGTTCCCACCTGTTTTACATCCCTCCCGTTTTTTAGACTGCGTTGAGTGGGATCACAACTGGTATTTTTAAAGAAAATTCTGAACAGGGGTTTGATTAACAAAAAAGTCGTGTTTCTGATGTTTTTTTTTCCCAGAAAAAGGGAAGCCTTTACATGATACATAGACCTTTTCTGGAGAACAAATGTGGGGCCTAGAAAGGTAACCCAGGAAAAAAAATGGTAGATGTGAATAGCTGCCTTCAATATCATGCCAGTGTTGCCTGTAGAGGTGCAAGACAGCTCTTCTTCTGTCCCTACAGCTCTTCTTCTGTCCCTAAATCTGGTCTTCCCAGTTTTGGAAGCCTGTTGCCACATTCTGGGATGGAACTGAATTTATACTCTGGATAAATGGCACTGGTGAGATTTGTTTGGTCCTGAGTAGTAGACAATTGTATGGAGAAATGTGAGTGCATGACCTCATCGTTACCATTCCAATGATCTTTGTGTTTCCTGGTTATGTAATCAGGAGTGATTTATTTCAAAATAATTGCTGAAAATGTTGTATAGAATTTGGATAGACACAACCCATCTTGTGCTCTACCACAAAATTCTTCATTCCCTTTCAATTTAGCATTTAGATCCCTCTGAATGATCCCGTCCCTCCAGTGTATCAGTTGCACCACTCAACTTGGTGTCATCTGCAAACTTGGTGAGAGTGCAGTCAAATGTAGTAATGGCTATATCCTATAACTAATATTTCTCATTATTAATATACTTTAAATACCTTTCTTTTCCTTCAAACCCTATCTTTAGATTCCTTTTTTCATATTTTATTTTGCTGCAATTCTTGTTTTCATAATTGGACAGACTTTGTGAAGCATCTTTAGAAAAACAATAGTTGTCTGAGTATTTGTCTCAAAGCATTATAGACTGTTAGTTTAAACCTGTTCAGTGAATGTTTTAGCTTCTTGAGTTTAATCCATTTGTCAAACGTATTACAATGATCAACATTCTTTCCTTATCAGATGTTTTGCACATCAAGTCCTTGATTGTATTTCCTATCAATCACTCAAGCTGATTACAAATTAATTATTATATAAGGCCAGTCATTTTCTGGTCTAGAGTAAAAATGTGAATTTTGTATATGTAAATTCAAGTGTGAATCAAGGGTATTCTTCATCAGAAAGTCAATACTGATGAAGCGTAAACCTTCATTATCTGTTTTGATTTTACATAGCTTCAAAACATGCCACCACCTCTTCCCCCTTAAGGCTGGGTAATTCATGCCAGCATTGTGTGATGGCATTATTCAGCTGAGCAAATTTAACACCAAATTGTTAATGAAATACAAAAAAAAAAACCCTTAAAATACTAGAATAAGAAGTTATGTTTTATCTTGGATTGACTTTTGCCTTATCCACGGGATTTTATTTTACTTTGTAATGAGCTTTAATCTCATCTGATGTTTCAAATAAATAGTAGAATAGCATAAAGTAGGTGTTGTCAGGATAGAAATGCAAACTTAAGAGTGTGATAAGAAAGGTGTGGTAATTGTTATGTTACGGTAACATACGCTTGAATTTTAGGATTCATATTTTTTTTAGGTTATTTCTTATGTGATACCCTGATTAACAGCAAGTGTTAGTGAAATAACTCCACTGATTTAATAAATGTGAAGTAAGGCCTGTACGAAGTTGACATCTTTTATACTTAGCTGACATTTTGTGTTAGAGAATAAAAGAAAGAACTTTTTAAAATCTCCATAGATAAATGGCAGAGAAAGAGAATGAGAAACTGTAATAATTTCCTTTGCTTCTCTCTAAATCTGGCAAGTAACATGGTCTGGCAGCTTCCTCAAGGATGTACTTGAAGCAAGAAAAGTTTACGTTGTATCAGGTGCTATGCATAAAAAAAGTTGACCAAATTCCTTTTAGCTTTATAGCTATACTTTTTTTCTTGTAAAGAAAACAAATAAATTTTAATTGTGTGCATTAGCATGTCTCTAGTCTTACCATATTTTATATTCCCGGTGGATTCTCATATTTATCACTTCATTAAAAGGTCGAGATGGTTGCTTAAAATGGAAAGGGAACTTGAATGGTTGATTCAGGCATCCAGTGCTGAACTGGCTTCTGCTAGATGCAGATTTTACAGAAATCCATCTATGGTACCTGAGATGGAGCGTGCCCAGTCAACATTGCCTAGCCTTTATCAAATCAGAAGAGAATTAAGATATATTCCTCAGTTTTCCTGATATTGTTCTTTTCCTTGGTCATTGGCTGCAGCAAGAATTTATGACGGAAACCTTTTGGAAAGAATGGGATTGCATTTCATAAATTGCAAAGTGAGGATGCAGTGGTGACATACTGTATTTCCTCAGAGACACTGACTGGTCTTTGGGAGAGGCTTTGGATCGATGCTGTAGAAAGCCCTGTGTTCTGCACCGACCTTAGGCCTGTGGCACAGGTATTCTGTCTGCAGCCCCGTTTGTTGCATGGACTTTGGGCATAGGTCATAGCCTTGTCTCTAGGTCTTTGGCTCAGTCTGCTGCTTTTTTGGTCTGAACTTTCCAGATGAACCCTGGACTACATTTAGTGCCTGACTGTCTGAAGTGCACTGCATTGATGAGGAAACCTCTTATTATCACCATGCAGCCCTGCATAGATCTTGTGGGACTGTGTCCTGGTCAGTGAGAACACAGCTCTGACCTTCAGCTCCTGGATTGTTCTCCTTCAGGGAGCAGCCCCACTCTTGCTTCCCTTTGCCACCACCATCGACCAAATCCGTATCTGAGGACAGACGTCTGACACCATGGGTAGTGCTTAAACAATGTAAAGCACTTATAACAGAGGTCTGTTGGTCTACAGCATTAGTACATAGAGCAACGTTATAAGATATAAAAAAAAAAAGGGTGTTCCATGCAAAGGTGGTATCCTTCATAGCTGAGATTCAAAACACAAAAGAAATTGGGTACATATCTTTGGTATTTGGTTATTGATATATTTGATTTCTACAGTTTGATGTAGTTGTCCATGCCACTGTGCTGACTGATGACACCTATTCTTTCTGCCCAAACAAAAGAAACCCACTGAAGAGATCTAGGTGTTGGTGTAATTGTCATTATTTTCTTATTTCTAGCTCACGAGTGGTGTCTAGAATCACTTGTTGTGGTCACAAACATAAATTTCTGGGCACAGAGACAGAAATGCTCCATATATCAAAAAGTTTATCATCTGTATAGAGAATGTACAGAAGTGTCCAATGTGTAAAGAATGGAAGCTGCTTCCTCAAGGTCACCTCAGATTAATGTCAGATGAAAAGACTTCAGAATTCTTTAAAGCTCTGCTTCATCCGCTGGGCCCCATTGCTTCCCTTGGAAATCCGTTGGAAGTATGGTACGACAATAGCGTGGGAAACAAGAAAATGAAGTTATTCATCTAGTGGATAGTTTAAAAGCATTTGAAATACATTAGTGACAGAATTGGGTTTAAAAGCATCAGTTTCTCTTTTACCTGCAGCACTCGTACAATCAGTGCTTGTCTGCCTGGATAATTAAAGAAGTGTTAATGGTACCAATTAAGAAGTGAGAATGTGATTTATTGCTCTTTGTTACTTTCCAGGTCAGAGGAGATGCAATAGGAAAATACATATCCAGCAATCTAAAGACAATTTAAACTGAAATAGTTCTTTGCAATTTAGGCATTTAATTAAAAGCTTTAAAGTTTAATTAAAAAGTTAAATCATTTGTCTGTTTCTGTGACAAAACCCACTGCTTTTGTGTTTGGATCAATTGTATAACATAAAGCACAATGAGATAAGTATACTGTTTTCTGGTCTGAAGTTATAGCATTTTTCATGCATAACAGCACAACACAAAAATGTTTTCAGGGTACTAGAAGCAAATAGATATATTGTTCTATTAAGCATAGTGTGGAAGTGAGTTTTAATCTAAAAGGATAATTTTTCTTTATTTTTTGGGATGGTACAAAGGCAAAAAGCCTTTTTTAACATAGTGCAAATAATGAAGAGGATAAACTAAGTCTTTTCTGTTTTACTTTAAACTTTCAAAATAACAACTGTTTGGATTTATAGGGTGGTGGTAAACATTCAGCCAAACATCACAGAAGAATACTAAAGAATGAGACATAAGTGGTAATTGTTTAATTAGCAGTGTTTCTGAGGTCATATTTTAAACAATATTAAGTAGTAGGATTTAAAATTCAGAAATATGTGATTTCATCTTGTAACTTACACTTAACTTTTTAAAAGGGCTGGCAAGTAGAGTAACAGACTTGTGAATGTCTCAGAAATTCAAAAATGCTCAGAACAAATATAGTTGGGAGTAGAAGTAAATAAACTATGGCTAGAAGTAAATAAATGCCTACTCAACACTCCCCTTTGAAAATAACAGGAGCTACTAGATAGTATAAAAAATAGTTCTGTTCTTTAGGCACATAAATAATGAAGTTCTTGTAAACTTTTTTTTTCTTGTGTCAATGAGGAACTGTTCATTTTGATAAATACCCTCGCTGGTGCCACCTGGTCATGAAGATTGGACTCTGAACCTGAGCAGTGTAGGTAAAACATCTGATAGAGTGCCTAGTCATTGAAATAGTGTATGCTAGAGACCGGTCGTGGTAGGTAGCATGGACATGACTGATGCAGATTTAGTTCCTCCTACTCCATGTAATCCTTCAGTACTATCCTATCAGGCTCTATGCTCCTAGACTGTCTTGCTGCCTCATGCCATATTCCATTGTAATCAATACTTAGCCTCACTTTCATCTTATAGAAACCTTAATTTGATCAGTTGTCACACAACCTTCACATAATTTCAGACATCTTGAATTGACACCGTCCCACCCACCCCACAGCAATGAAAATAATGTCTTCTGGTCACAAGGACTCCACAAGGAATTCACAGGAGGCAAATGAAATATAACAAGGGCAAGTGTAGAGTCCTGCATCTGGGCAAGAACAACCCCATGTACCAGTACAAGTTGGGGGCAGACCTGTTGGAGACCAGCGTAGGGGAAAGGGACCTGGGGGTCCTAGTGGACAGCAGGATGACCATGAGCCAGCAATGTGCCCTTGTGGCCAAGAAGGGCCACAATGGCCCTTGTGACATCCTGGGGCTTATTGAAGGGGTGTGGTTAGTAGGTCAAGAGAGGTTCTCCTCCCCCTCTACTCTGCCCTGGTGAGGCCACATCTGGAATATTGTGTCCAGTTCTGGGCTCCTCAGTTCAAGAAGGACAGGGAGCTGCTAGAGAGAGTCCAGCGCAGAGCCAGGAAGATGATTAAGGGAGTAGAACATCTCCCTTATGAGGAGAGGCTGAGGGAGCTGGGTCTCTTTAGCTTGGAGAAGAGGAGACTGAGGGGTGACCTCATGAATGTTTATAAATATGTAAAGGGCAAGTGTCATGAGGATGGAGCCAGGCTCTTCTCAGTGACATCCATTGACAGGACAAGGGGCAACAGGTGCAAGCTGGAACACAGGAGGTTCCACATAAATATGAGGAAAAACTTCTTTACGGTGAGGGTAACTGAACACTGGAACGGGCTGCCCAGAGAGGTTGTGGAGTGTCCTTCCCTGGAGACATTCAAAACCCGCCTGAACATGTTCCTGTGTGACATGATCTAGGTAATCCTGCTCCGGCAGGGGGATTGGATTAGATGATCTTTCGAGGTCCCTTCCAATCCCTAACATTCTGTGATTCTGTGAAATGTGATGTAGCCAGGCTGTGCCACTGGCAGGGTCAGAGATCAGTCCCTGACCCTCTTTTATATATGAGGATACACATCATCACTGTTAAGATTCTGGAATGCTGTCCTAAAGATTTACATCTGATTCCTGCTATTTCCACAGTTTTTTCTACATTATGTTAGAAATTACTTCATCCGCTTCTTTCTCTACTTGTGTTCTTTATTTTCTGTCTGCCCAGCTAGAGTACCTTAGGACTACTTGAAAAAACTGTCATACCTGAAAGTAGACTTCTGATCCTCGAGCATCTTAAATTCAGTCTAGTGGGTTTTTTGCTAACAGATGAGACATGTGATAAAGTTCCCAAAGTAAGGCCTTCTTCATTTGTCTGTGCCCAATTTCTTAATTTATAAAATAGGATAATTCCCTTTTACCCTCTTCAAATGACATTATGAAAATATAGTTTTATGAATAAAGAATTTTATGTAGTATCATTAAGAACTGTAGAAGCATTTGACAATAAGTAATTTTTTTTTCAGAACAAGGCTTGAATCATCTACAGTAATACAACAAGGCCGTATATATACACAAATTATTCAAGAACAATTCATTAAGTAATCGCTGATAAAGGTTGGGAGAAAAAAAAGTCCTATGTGAAAGTCTGTGCCAAAATAATGCATGTACATAAACTGGCTGAATTAGGACCGCCAACAACAACATTAATTGTGGCATATCCTAATTTTTAAGTGAAGGTTGTTAACCATTATAACATTTACCAATGTAGTTTTGAGAACATAAAAAATATGTACCTCCTACTTTTGTTGGAGAGTAGCACAGGTATTTTTCCATGGTCTTTTTATACTTTCGTATCACTCAGGCTCAGTGTAGAAGAAACACCAGATAAATTGCATTGAGTATGCATACCTCAACTTTTAGAATACAATTATTAGGCTGTACTTCAAAAGAATGATAGTCCTACACTAGTGGAAATAAAGGATAGAGTAATCAATATCGATGATGACTTTTATATGCAAAAGAATAGAATCTACTCAGACATTGTTGAATATGAAATGCCATGAATAGACTGTGAAATGTATATCGTAGGTGCTATGACAACAGTTCTCTTATCTGAAGGTAGTTGTAAAAATCTGAAACGTCTTACCATGTGCAAGCTAAAGAATGAGATTGGATTTATATAGCAGTTCAAGAGTGCGTACATTTTATAGATGTTATAACAGAAACATGTATGAGGTAAAAATGAATCACCTGCTTAATTTTATCTACTGTCAATATCAGGATTAAAGTGTTGTTTTAAAATATTCATCTTTCCTGTGAAATCTGTGACTAAATGACTGGAGTTATGTTTTATATATGCCTAATCCTAACTTCTCTGCCTTTTTCAAGCAGGTTAATTATATTCATGGACCTTTGTCACATTATTCACTTGGAAGGCCTTGATTATGCATTACACATCAGCATTTCATAACTCAACATCCAAGATAAGCACTGTACTCAAATGTGAGATGATATTATTAAGTCTTAAAGCTCTAAAAATATATGTGAATCATAATATGAGGGTTTTCTTAGTTAGAAATAACTTAGCCAGCATTGAGGTAGACTTTGATTGTATTCTATCGCATAGTGCAAAAATTGTTTTACATGAAGAGTGCTCATGGCAGAGCTGATAATGAAAACAATGCTGGGGATATCCATATACAGATTATATTCCTAGGAGTTAAATTTAAGAGAATCTTTCTCAATTTATCACCTAACAATAACCCAAGCTAAACATGTTTGGACACTATCTTGTAGAGCATTCTATAGGTTAAACACTTTCTTTTTCTACCTGGCATTCCATAGACTTTGGTATAGACAAATTTAGTCAGGGGAAGTTAGGATTTCCTTTCTGTTAGATAAGAGCTACATAAAAAATGACCATGCCTGGATCTCTGTGTAGAAAGTAGGCTGCCAGTTTTCCCATTCCATATAAAATTTACGGACTTGTCAGGCTATATGGTAGCACTGGGGGAAAAAAAAAAAGCTGATGTGCAATAAGCAGCTCACTGAACTTTTGGCTGCCAGATCAGACACAGTAGTTTCTTTAACTGTCATCATCTGTGTGAAATTTTGCCAGTGTTTTGTCATCTCTGTTGATCTCATGTTTTTATGTTCAGACAGTAGTATAGACATATTTCTCCAATTTCTTCTCTAAAGAGAAGAAGCCTTGAACTCTGCTACTGCACTGAAAGAAGTCAGAAATATGTGGATATTGGCACTTTAATCTATTTATTCCAGGGTTGGCCCTGGAATATTTTACCTACTATTCAATATTACATTGATTGCCCTGAAGTTAAAATGTGCTCATTTAACTTTAACCATGGAATTCAAGATTAGCTTTGTAATAGGTGTCCCTTTATTGGATGTAAATGGCAAGTAGTTAATGTAAGACTGTTGTACTAGTGCTGTCATATTGTGGGGCTACCTGCTTCATAGCCCAGACTAAAACACTCCAAATCCATGACATATCTAATCTGTCTGTTTAGCATTTTTCTCTTGGTTATTATCTCCTGTCACATCTTTATCACTTACCTTTAGGGGCTGATTGCTTTACCCATATGCTAAGTACCTTCAAATTCCAATATTACCTGTATTTTTAATTAATGTCATACATTCTGATGGACCTGTAATTGGATGTTTCCATGTGTCAAATGCTACAGTGTCTTGTGTGGACCTTCATTAATCCTTTGATGGCAAAAGAAGTCCTGCTCTGTGGCCTGTTGTTTATCTGCTGATCAGTTACTCAGGTACATTGTTGTTTCCACTGCGTAGTCGCAATAGTTAGGTGGCTTTTCCAGCAGGAATGCTACGGCTGTTGTCTGCAACTGGGCCTCAGACTTTTCACAAGGAAAGCAATAGATGTTGAACTTGGTCTAGAAGTAGATGCCAAATAGAGAGAAACACCTAAGTCAGGCAGACTGGATTACCTCTTACTGGCTTTTAGAAAAAGCTTTAGATTCTATGCATTATCAGTGAAGCTATTTTCAGTAGACTGCATTGCCCCGCTGCGGCAAAGCTATTAAAATTTTCATTTAAAAAAGTACCTAAGTTAGAATGAAAGCCATACAAATGCTCTTTTTCTAGCCAAATCCAATATATAAAATCATTATTAGCATATAGTAGAGTAGCATATCTTCCTATTAAAACAGAAATAAGAAATAACTTCCTTTTGGAAAGATAAGCTCCAGGGTTTACATGCATCTTGTGAATTGCTTTTTGTTGTTGTTGGTATTTGTTTTTTTTCTGCGTTGTGACTCACAGTTAGAATAAATATATGTTTTGCATGCTGTGTTCTTGATTGCACACTCAGCTTCCTAATAATAGACGATATAACTGAAAAATAATTGTAATGTACCAACACTCTAACACATTCTGTGTAGGTGCAATTAACCCTCTACGCAGATGGGCTATCAAACTGCAGTTCTGCATGACTATTGTATAATCAGATATCTTATAGGCTAACATGGCCTTAGCTCAGGTTAACAGTGACAAAGCAATCTTCTCAGCCATTTGGTCTCATAACAATGTTTGGGCATGTGGAACAAACAGTAAAATACGTTGTGTTATTAAGGGATGGAACAGCATGAAAGGAAGAATATAGTGGGTTTCAGGGATTTGTAGGACAAATTATGGGAAGTTCTTTTGTTCATCCAGCATTCAGGATACCTCCAGGAGGTGACAAGGTAGACAAAGGATGGTAGGATGGGTAAGAGCAGAGAAGAGAAACATGCCTTTGTCCTTGCTGATATTAGCGTTCCCAGTAACTGCCCTCTCTCTTTCATATTTCATAGTATGGAACAGATGATTAAATTGCATGAAATTTCTTTTATCTTGGCTTCAGACACTCAAATAAAGAAATTATGCTATTTGTATATGGTTTTTGCCTTTATGTTGTTGGTTGTGCAAGTTTCTTTGCTGTATTTTTGATGGCCATTTTTGAAAGCTGCTGCATGTAGTCATCAGTCTGTTAAACTGGATTTTGAAATAAATAGAAGAAATCGTGAAGGGCACAAGTTCAAAAGACATTTTTTCTTTTTGAATTTTGAATTTATAACTTTTTCCTCATAACATTTTGGTGACAGGGAAATGAAGGTAAGATTTATGAATTTATTGGCAAACATAAATAAGAACAGCACAGAGTCTGCTAACAAACTGAGTAGAGAATACAGCGCTGAGCTTAACTGGTAAATTAGTGGCAGTAGCAGCAGAAAGTCACTGCTCTGTGCCACAATGAACTGAAGTATAAGTTACCCTTAATATGTGTTACCACTTAGGTACACCTTGTGTAGAGAAAGAAAATTCTGTAATGGATAGCTTTCTCAAGAGTTCAGTAATTGCTTAATAAAGAAAATTTCATTAACGGATTTTCTTGTGAAATTACCAATACTGTTATTTGCTGGAGTTAGAATACCAGATTAGATGGACCATTTCTTTAATTCAGCATACTGTGGCTTCTGCTCTTTGAGAAAGTCTACACATCTTTGTTACATCTGTAAATCATTTAATAAATCTTAGGCCTTCATTATTTACCTTCAAGAATATGCATGAATTTTTTATATCAAGTTCAACCTCAAACATTCTATACAGATGTTATATAGTTGCTTCAAACTGAAATATGTTTTGATGTCTCTGAAGTACAAAATGATAAAAGTCAGAATCTCCAGTTCTCATTCTTTTCAAGAGAAAACTTCTCACCACCACCCTCCTGGACTTTGCATCTGTGAATAAGGTCAGTTGAAGCTAGAATGTTAGCAGAGTACAATTAACAGGAAGTGTCCTGATGGATTTCATAGGCTTTCTTAATTCAAATTTGTGACTCGGTAACCTTCTTGTGACTGTGTCTATAGTAGCTATTTTATCCTCAGTTTTTCCTTTTTAATTAAAACAATGAAACAGAATTATAAGTAATACTTGCAATAAGAATTTTGAAATGCATATACATAGATATATACTTTACTGATATACATAGATATATACTTTACTGATAGATATATATTTTACTGATAATTCTAATCAAGAATACATTGGGATTTCAATCCAATGGAAATATATATCACCCTTCAGTATTATTTCTGTGTTTTCTGTAATACCAGATAAAGAGTAACAGCAGCCTTTATTAGACAGAAGAGAATAGGAATGCAGTATTGTATCCTGGCCCCAAAATAGACCTTAATATTGCTTTAATATTAATGAAAGCAAATAGCATTGTGAATACCTTGGCTTAGGTATTCCTAGCAAACCCCAATAAGGCCTAATGTGGTTTAACCCCAGTAGGCAGCTAACCCCCCCCCAGCTGCTTGCTCACTCCCCCTCCATGGGATGGGGCAGAGAATCGGAAGGTAAAAGTGAGAAAATCCCCCTTCCTTCTTCTTCCCCCAGGTTTATATGCTGAGCATGGTGTCCTATGGTATTGAATATCCCTTGGTCATTTAGGGTCAGCTGTCCCAGCTTTGTCCCCTTCCAACTCTTTGTGCACTCCCAGCCTATTCAGTAGAGTGGTGTGAGAAACAGAAAACCCTTGACTAACCCTTGACTCTGACCTAAGCACTGCTCAGCAATAGCTTAAAAAAAACCCAGTACAATTCTGTATATGAAAAATAGCAAAATACCTTTTCCTCATCTCAGACCACAGCTTTCCTGATGCTATTCTTTGTAACACACAGATGATGGATGCCTTCTGCTATAATGCTGCTAAAAGGTCAGGTAGTGCCTCATGGCCTTCTTGAGGGCCTGGTCAGTCAGAAGTTGATAATTTTTTCTAGATGTAGATAAAATGTTAAGCCAGTAGTGTATACTGTGCTT
Organism: Nyctibius grandis; assembly: GCF_013368605.1. Taxonomy (NCBI): domain Eukaryota; kingdom Metazoa; phylum Chordata; class Aves; order Nyctibiiformes; family Nyctibiidae; genus Nyctibius; species Nyctibius grandis. Next base: position 112,737,286 of record NC_090659.1, read on the forward strand.
TGAACTTTTTAAGTTCTTCTGGGGAGGAAGCTGTGTTCACCTAGAGTGCACGTACAGATCTCAGAATAAGCAGCCATGTTACTGTTTAGATTTCTTAACCACTGTACGGGTTGTAATAACATCACATAAATTGACCTCAAAAGTTTTGCTCTTCCTGAAAAAACCACATTTTCTGCACCCTTTTCTGGAATGACTTCTTCCTTCTTCTTCCTGATTTCCCTGAAAATATTAAGGATTCCCTTTCAAATTACCTGTAGGGGGAAAAAAAAGGATTGTCTATTACAACAGTTAACAGCCTAATTTCCAAGAAAACCTATGACTGTGTGTCTGACAGGTGCTGAGTTTCTCTTTCCATGTTTATAATGCAATGATTGGTGTGGAAAATTGTGTTCATAATGGTTGATTCACTGTTTATACTTCTTTCACAAAATTCAGCAGTCATTCTGGGAAAGAGTCATTGTTAAAGAAAGTGTTTCAGTGCCCGATTAACATTAAATTATATGTTTGCCTCTTTAAGTTGTTGAAGGAAAAGTTAAAATGTGTCTTGACAGCCTATAAATAAATATGTGGGGAAAAAAAAGATTTCTGTCAGTGGCAGTCTCTTTAATCTGTAAACTAGAAGTGTAACAAAATCCCACAGCTGGAAGCTAGGTACAGACAAATCCTGACTTGAAATGGGTAAGGATGATTAATCATTGAAACACCTGGCGATGAGGGAGTACTCTGTCACTTGTAATCTTCAGGTCAATATTGGATATCTTTCTAAAACAAAAGCTTGAGTTGAGCTAAAAACTCTAGGCTTGATGCAAGAAATCCAGTAGTGGTCAGGTTATTTTGTATTTTCCTTTTTTCCTTAATTTTGTGAATTTAAAGAATGTAATCAAAGCTAAATGGGTGCTCAAGTGTCTTTTTTTGGGGGGGTATAAAAGGAGTTAAGCGTAAATGTTTGAGTAGTTCTTCTGAATAAAGTCTTGCTCTTCTGGTATGGACAACTAATTGTTTTTATGCTGTTGGACAATTGTCAAGATAACCTTTTGAATCTTATATTGATGCTGACACTACTGTCACCAGTACTCTAATGAATTTTCCTTTTGACTTTATTACTGTGTTGTATTGCTTCTCAGACACGGGACTATTTCTTACAAAAGAACGAAACTCAGACCTGATTTCAGTAAAGCTTAGTCTTTCAGCATAGTCTTTCTACCTTTTAGTAAGTTGTTTACTCCTTTCAATATTTTATCATTTGTTTTTAATTATGTATTGAACACAATTTATAAAGATCCATCAGACAGCTGGAAACTCACATTGGCTACTTTCCTCTTTTTTTTTTTTTATTATTTTCAGTACTCTGTACCTTTGATTTGCATCAGAGCAACTGCTTGGTTTTCCTTCTCCTTTCAACACAGAATTTCTCTGTGGATAGCACAACATAATGTGTCCACATTGGAATTCTCTGATATTCTTTGCAAGCTGTTAATAGAATCTGCAAAGTTTGGGTGTTCTTATCTTTTGTGCCAGTTTCAAAGTCAGTAATATTTGCTCTTCATTTGTTACAAGCACAGAATTTTTTTTTTTATAAGCCAGGTTTGGAAGGGGGGAATACAGCTACACTGCAGTGGTCTTATGATCAAATTATGGTGGAGAGAATGGTGGGAGAGGAAAAAAGTAACTGAAGTTACTAAGAAATAGTCATAGAAAAGAGGGAGACAGGAATCTAGGGGAAAAAAAGAAAAGAAATGAGACACTGACAGCAAAATTGGATAGTAAACAAGACACCTGGAAATGGAAATTACAAGCATTTATTTCCTCTGCTTGTAATGTGATATTTTTCTGAATATATACCCTAATATCCTGTCCAATATAATTTTAAACATAAAATTATACTTCCATATTTTACTGAAAATAGTTGTACATTGTGCCCTAAACATATGTTTCATTTTTGCCATTTGATGACCTGCATGATATTTAGAAACCATTTCATAACAGGATTCATAGCAGGAGTGTTTCTTGCTTGCAATCATCCTATAGTAATTCTTCTCACAGCATCTCCATCTTTATGTCAACATGAAGCCAAAGGCAAAACAAAAAGATATCTGTGAAAGCTCCTCTGAACTAGGTATGGTCCAGTAAGTTACATGTTTTGAATTGAATTCTGATTTTGTATATGTCTGCCTGTTCCTCATCTGTAAAGTGAGGTAACAGTATTGTCCAAGCTCATAAAGTGGACATTGATATATGAAATACTGTTACATGCTCAGATGTAGCAATAATGAGAGCCAGACAAATGGGTGGGCTCTGATTGTATGGGCATGTGCGCTTGTATAGAGCCAAAGGATGCGCGGTATGTTAGTGACTTTAATGGGATGCGCCTGAGTGCACGGCTGCCTTTGGACATCAGCTCTGAACCCATCATAGTGACAGTTCGATGACAGAATTCAGGCACTGAAATACTCTGAGGAAGAAACAAGCTGCTTTGGATGATCTCTGTAGAAAGTCAGCCATTGCAGGGCTGTTTTTTTTTTTTTTAGCTATTTGCATTTACAGTCAAAGTTACTAAATATATTAAAAATATGAATTTGAGAGTTTAAAAAAATTGTAACTTTTCTATCCTTTGTATGTCAGTTTATTGCAAATGTGAATTATGAATTCATTAACAATTTAATTTTATACAAGCTTCTAAATATCTGAATGCTGATGCTTGAGGTATGGCCTTTTGTTTGTGATATAAAGTTACAGTTCTCCTGCAGAAAGTCATACTTTTATTGCAAAACAATGTGGAAGTATCATTTTAAAGGATGTTTTAGAAATACAGAGGACAAATTTACACAAAAAATTTTCTTATAAAGTGAATTTCTGTAACTCTACTTGAAAGAAAGTTCTTTTGGGGGAAAAAAAGCCAGTACTTTGATCATACTGATTTGATGTTTACTGTCTCCTATCCTACTGTTCTAGTGCTAAAACTGATGAGAAAATAGTTTTAGTTTAGCTTACAGCAACCAGTTCCATTCTAAGGGTATTTGAATGTTGCTACCCTGAACATCACTATATGGAGAGAATAGAAAGACTTTCCCCTTGACATAAAAAGTGATTTCCCTTTGCTGAAAGCATGTTGTTTGAATAGTCCTAGATCACATTCAGAGACCGTGACATTTACATATAATTCTACAATAAGTTTGCTGGAAGATTAATGATAAGTATTCCCAAGTCACTTAAAATTATTTGAGAATCTGAAAATGTGTTATACTTGATTTGCCTATGAACAGTGAAAAGTGTTAGGAATTCATCACTCATACATGACCCAAGGAAACAGCCCAGTTTTAAGGGAGTGAGCACTAGCATGGCTCATTTGTAGTAACTCTTAAACTAAGGGAAAATATCTACTAACGTGAATTATCTTCTGTTAGGAAGCTTGACTATATGTTACTGATGCTCTGATTTTATCTGAAAGTCAAACATCAGATCTTCACCTCTTTTCACCTTTAACTTCTTTTGCTATTTAATCACAAATCATTCATTTGTTTCCTTGCAGAGGAAATCCTATTATCTTTCACTTGAATTGTAATTTCAACAAATGGTTAGTGAAGTCTGAAACTAAGGTATTGTTTTTGGAGGAAGAGTCATAGAGTGGGATTCATACCACTAAGCACAACACAAACATTTAGACATCCAAAGTCTAAACAACTGTATCTGAATTAGTTGTCCAGACACTCTTTATATTCAAAAGAAAGATAGAAGCATCTTTAAAGAGACAAACCACTTGGCTAATTTTATTCATCTACTGTAGCAGGAGATCATATCCTCCTTTTTTTACTCCATTGAATGTAGGGGGAATGTAGAAAATTCTCACAGCTTTAAATGTCTACAATATGGAAGCACAGAGTTTGGTCACATGAATTTTGATCATTGTGTTTGAGAAATGCTACTTTCAGATGCATATACTTTCTTACAGAAAGGATTTTAAAATTAGATATTTATAGATGATAATATTGTTTGATAGTGTTTTGTAACCAATGAATATTCTTCAGTCACTTGCTGTGTTATTAAATATTGTGGTATTTTTGGTTAAATAGCATCTCCTCACCTAAATCTTGTTCTAGCTCTTAGTTATGCCTTTGCTGTTTTTTTTCTGGGTAATGAGAATTGAGAGCTTAGGAGGGAAAAGTAGGAAAATGCATAAACGTTATTTTTAGAATAAACAGGAAGAAGAGGGCGTGGGGTCTCAGTGGGCAGGTTACTAAGCCAGTGACAGTGAGTTAACTATTAGCTAAACACCTCTATATAGATTCAGGACCTTAAGCTGAAGCATAGAAAATATTGGCTTGCACTCTTCAACTAAGACGTAGTAATTTTGAAAAGTAATAAGTATTTTTGTAGCATAGTAAATATTTCAGAACAGTTTTTGAGTCACTAGAATCAGGTGTATGACTCATTAAGAACAAAAAAAGTTAGTACTCAGTTGCTACATCAAAGCAGTCTAGGTGTTCCTCAGAATAACTGTACCAGGTGTCCATGGCAAGGTGCTGGCAGTGAGGGGCTGCAGGGGCCTCTGTGAGGAGAGCTGGTTCCATCTGGCACCACAGCTCCACTGCAGGACACAGCAGAGCCCCTCAGACAAGATGGTGGTGCCTCTGGGAAAACATTTAAGGAAGGGCAAAACACTGCATGGTGGTATGAAGGGTGAGAAAAAGTGAGAGAGAAACATCTGTGCAGACACCAAGATCAGTGAAGAAGGAGGGGGAGGAGGTGCTTCAGGTGCTGGAGCAGAGATTCCCCTGCAGCCTGTGGTGAATCACAGAATGTTAGGGATTGGAAGGGACCTCGAAAGATCATCTAGTCCAATCCGCCTGCCGGAGCAGGATTACCTAGACCATATCACACAGGAACGCGTCCAGGTGGGTTTTGATGCTCCAGAGAAGGACACTCCACAACCTCTCTGGGCAGCCTGTTCCAGTGTTCAGTTACCCTCACTATAAAGACGTTTTTCCTCATATTTATGTGGAACCGCCTGTGTTCCAGCTTGCACCTGTTGCCCCTTGTCCTGTCAATGGATGTCACTGAGAAGAGCCTGGCTCCATCCTCATGACACTTGCCCTTTACATATTTACAAACATTCATAAGGTCACCCCTCGGTCTCCTCTTCTCCAAGCTAAAGAGACCCAGCTCCCTCAGCCTCTCCTCATAAGGGAGATGTTCCACTCCCTTAATCATCTTTGTGGCTCTGCGCTGGATTCTCTCTAGCAGTTCCCTGTCCTTTTTGAACTGAGGGGCCCAGAACTGGACACAATATTCCAGATGCGGCCTCACCAGGGCAGAGTAGAGGGGGAGGAGAACCTCTCTTGACCTGCTAACCACACCCCTTCTAATACACCCCAGGATGTCCTTGGCCTTCTTGGCCACAAGGGCACATTGCTGGCTCATGGTCATCCTGCTGTCCACTAGGACCCCCAGGTCCCTTTCCCCTATGCTGCTCTCCAACAGGTCTGTCCCCAACTTGTACTGGTACATGGGGTTGTTCTTGCCCAGATGCAGGACTCTACACTTGCCCTTGTTATATTTCATTAAATTTCTCCCCGCCCAACTCTCCAGCCTGTCTAGGTCCCTCTGAATGGCAGCACAGCCTTCTGGTGTGTCAGCCACTCCTCCCAGTTTTGTGTCATCAGCGAACTTGCTGACAGTGCACTCTATTCCCACATCCAAGTCATTAATGAATATATTGAATAGTACTGGTCCCACTACCGACCCTTGCGGGACTCCACTAGACACAGGCCTCCAACTGGACTCTGTCCCATTGACCACCACTCTCTGGCTTCTTTCCTTCAGCCAGTTTACAATCCACCTCACTACCCGATCATCCAGACCACACTTCCTCAGTTTAGCTGCGAGGATGCTGTGGGAGACCGTGTCAAACGCTTTACTGAAATCAAGACAGACCACATCCACTGCTTTACCATCATTTATCCACTGGGTTATGTCCTCATAAAAGGCTATCAAGTTGGTTGAGCATGACTTCCCCTTGGTGAAGCCATGCTGAGTGCCCCTAATGATCCCCCTATCCTCGATGTGCCTAAAGACAGCACCAAGGACAAGTTGTTCCATTACCTTTCCAGGGATGGAGGTGAGGCTGACCGGTCTATAGTTACCCGGGTCCTCCTTCTTGCCCTTTTTGAAGACTGGAGTGACATTCGCTTTCCTCCAGTCCTCAGGCATCTCTCCCGTTGCCCACGACTTAGCAAAGATGATGGAGAGTGGCCTAGCAATGACTTCCGCCAGCTCCCTCAGCACCCGCAGGTGCATCTCATCAGGGCCCATGGATTTATGGACATCCAGATTGCTTAATTTGTCCCTGACCCAGCCCTCATCTACCAAGACAGATTCCTCTTCTATCCTGACTTCCTCTGGGGCCTCAGGGGTCCAGGGCTCCTCAGGACAGCCTCCAGCAGTATAGACAGAGGCAAAGAAGGCATTCAGTAACTCCGCCTTCTTCTTATCCTCTGTCTCCAGGACCCCCACCTCATTCATCAGTGGGCCTACATTGACTCTAGTGTTGGCTTTACCTGCAATGTATTTGAAGAAGCCCTTTCTGTTGTCCTTGACCTCTCTTGCAAGGTTTAATTCCAAGGAGGCCTTAGCTTTCCTAGTTGCCTCCCTACATCCTCTGACAACAGACTTATATTCCTCCCAAGTGGCCAGCCCCTCCTTCCACGATCTGTACACTCTCTTCTTCCACTTGAGTTTGCCCAGCAGTTCCCTGTTCAACCATGCAGGTCTCCTGCTACCCTTCCTTGACTTCCTACCTGTTGGGATGCTCTGATCTTGAGCTCGGAAGAAGCAGTCCTTGAATGCTAACCAACTATCTTGGGCCCCCTTACCTTCTAGTACCCTGTCCCATGGGATTTCCCCTAGCAATTGCTTGAAAAGGCCAAAGTTGGCCCTCCTGAAGTCCAGGGTTGTGATTCTGCTAGCTATTCTGTTCCTGCCACATGAGATCCTGAACTCCACCATCTCATGGTCTCTACAACCAAGGCCGCCCTCAACCTTCACCGCTTCAACCAGACCCTCCTTGGGGTGGAAGACCATGGTGATGCAGATATCTTCACTGCAGCCCCTGGAGGACCGCACGCCAGAGCAGGGGAAAAGTATGAGGAGGACGTAGCAGCAGAAAGGAACTGCTATGGACTGACCACAACCCCCCATTCCCCATCCCCCTATGCTACTTGGGGTAGGGGGTATTGAGGAGACAGGAGTGAAGCAGTAAAGTTGAGCCTGGAAAAAAGGGGTGGAGGAAGATGTTGTTTTAATTTGTTTGTTTTTCACTACCCAAATCTATTTTAATTTGCAATAAATAACATTCATTTTTCCCAAGTTAAGTCTGTTTTCCCCATATTCGTAGCTTTTAACCAATCTCCCTGTCTTTATCTCAGCCTCTGAGCTTTTTTCATCCCATTTTGTTCCCCTGTCCTTTAAGGAGGGGAAGTGAGTGAGCAGCCTGGCTCATCACAGAGGAGATATGACTGCCTCTCTGTATACGATACAACAGTTGGACAGGAGAGATTTTGTGGATAAGCCAAAGGAAACAATCTGTTTGATGCAAGGTTCATGTTCTATTCTGGGCGTAGGAGACAGAACCAGTGTTAAGGTTTAAGTGTGTTCAAAATTCTGCAAGAGGAAAGAACAATATTGATTGTGACAAAACAGAAGATTACTTCTATTGTTATGTCAAAAGATGAGATACTGGATAGGAAGATGTTGCTAACAAAAAAGGAAGAAAAGATACAATCACGAAAAAGCCAAAGTATAAAATTGTATTGAATTTAACAGAAAAGAACAGACTGTGATGAAAATAATGTCATGCCGTAAATGAGGTTGTTTGCTTAAAACAACTGAAACAACTTATTTGTATCACAGGATTTGTTGAGCATAAGCAGCAGTTCTGACCAGTCCTGGCTGTCCTCTAAGCTAGTGATACGACCTTACTTTTGTCAGTCTGTCACAGAAGGTTCATTTCAAATTGTTTCTTTTTCCTCCATTGATTTGAGAGCAATTTGGCACTTGGTCTGCTGATTCCTACAAGGCCAAATCTATGGCAAAAAAACATTTTAATTATCTCTTTCTAATCAGTGAACTGGCAGGAGGGTGTTCAACTTGTCTTATTTCTGTTAGTCATCCATCTTTACTTGCAAAATGGCTGGTGTAAGTCTCTTGAGACACCTAGTCTCAAATCAGTCAATGTGCTGCTTCATTGCTTTCTTAAATCTACCATACACTCTGTACCTTTCAACAAGATTGATAGGGCATGAGCAGGATAGTTTTGGACTTTGACTGTTCTTGAGGGCTATAAATAAAGGAAACAACAACCTATTATGTTCACCTCTTCCGTGTGCAAATAGAAAGAAGCAGAGAAAGACAAGTGTCTACAATGCAAATGCATATGCATATATTTCTTTGTGTAGGTGGAAGTGACTTCATTTGTGAGACCTAGATATTTACCTTGTGGGCTGCAGCAGACTAGATTGTCTTATGTTTAAAGATCAGTACTTGAAAACATGGGTTTACTCTTTGCCCTGTTGTAAAATTTCTAGGTGACCTTAGGTAAACAACTTTTGGTCCAAATTCTTGGCTGTAGATAGCTAAATAAAAGTCTGACTTTGAGATGTGTTTGTGGCTCCCAAATTCCGTGGAAGATTTCATAATATAAATGAGAAGACTACTTAAATAATGCCTAAGTATGCATGTGTGTGTCGGTTTTAAATTATTAGCTTTACATCTCTGTGCTTCACTTTTGTTAGCTGAAAAATGACATAATAATAATACTTATAACACAATATAAACATGAAGCTTGTTTTCAATAATATTTCTAAACTGCTTTGACTCATATAGAACAGATATGTGAAAACAGATAAACAGAGAGCCATATCCTACAAATCATTCTGATCCCATTGCCCAGGTACTGATTACTGCCCTGGTCCCTGTCCCACTGGCTTGGTCCTGGTTGTCCCACCTACTTGGTCATCAAATCATTCTGATCCCATTGCCCAGGTACTGGTTACTGCCCTGGTCCCTGTCCCACTGGCTTGGTCCTGGTTGTCCCACCTACTTGTCTTAACCTTTTCTAGAACAGGCTGTTGAGCAAAATAATGGAGTAGCACTGGAATAGGCCTGAACAACTTTACTTTTGCATTTTGTAATTTTAGGATATTAATCAGTTTACCTCCATTAAAACTCATAAGAGGACTGTGAACAATGAAGTGACCTAAAGTGTGTAGTACATCCACAAGATAAATCTGAGCATGTATAGAACTGTTTCAGTTGTTTAAGTGGAACCATAATATGCATCCACATGACCTTTGGATGAAAAGCATATTTTAAAGTTTTTATTAAAGCAAAATATCTACTGCAGTTCTTCAGGCCAAATGGCAATATTATTTTAGTAAGCTACTGTCTGGTAACTGGCCTTGTTAACTTAAAAGACAGTTCACAGCCTCATCACCACTTGGTTCTTAATTATATTCTTACTCTGCTTTCTTACACGTAGCTAATTTCCCAGAATCAATTAAGTAATTATTTTACTACTCTGTACTATCCCTTCTGTGCTATGGTAATAGACCACAGGCTTCCTCCTTCTCCTCAGTGTATGGTTGAGCAGTCTTCCTCAGAGGTCCAAAGGGTGTGTTGTTTCTAATCCTTTCACCCTGATCCATGCCATTCTCTGTTCTCAGGAGGAAAGGAAGTCTACAGTTCCCAAACTAAGCAGTTGTTTTTTGTTACTGTGATATACCTGTATAAAAGACGAAATAATAATTTCTTAAACATCCAATGAATATAAAACCAGAGCTATGAAAGGAAGAGCTGCTGCCTCAATGCAGTAATGGAATAGTTTATTAAAACATAGTCTTAATTCTCTATAAACTCGCAGATTTTGCTTGTATGAACATGGTGAAAACTGTGTCTCAGCAATGTTTTTTCAATGCAGTAATGTGATCTCTGATAATTGATCTTGAACAGATATCAGTGTAGTGATTTAAGATGTTATCGCTACAGTCCTCCAGGTTGCTTTTCTGCCAGAGGCTTTCTACACAACAGGGCAGCAAACTGAATGAATTCAGCTTTTCCAGTTCATGGTCTTAGTATCTGAACACAAACAAGCTTCACCTGCTGAAGTCTGCTAGAACATGCCAGTCAGAGCATGAGATCCTTGCCTCAAATGCCATGAGAAAAATCAACATCAGTTTGGCTTTGTGGGAGAGTAAAAGTGACATGATCAGTGGCCACGAACCATTAAGACCTAATTTATGTGTGAAGCAGTCCTGTAGGATTCCTGACAGGAAGCTATCTTATGCACTGACTTCAGTGGAGATGTAGTGGGCACAAATTCGGTTCTCCAGGAGCACTTTTGTGTTTGGGATGCTAAAATATTAATGTTTCCAGTATGAGTACTTAAGGTTTACTAAGCACTGTAATTGAACCATCCTAGTTTGACAGTTAGGCTCACAGCAAAATAATTATGTATAGATAGTGAAAAAAATGATGATAAATTAGATTTCAAGCAGTAATAAACGAAGCTTACAATGAACTTTAAAAACATTGCAAATAATGAGCTACTGCACCCTCTTATTTCTGGACAATGAAACCAAGACAAATGTATTAATTTTCTTTTGCCAGGGCCTCCAAAATCAAGCATAGACAAGTTATCTGTAAATCTCTCTCCAAGTGCATTCTGGGTACTCTAATTTTTTTACAGTATGTTTATCCATAACTTTCAAGCAACAAAATATAAAATGAACTGGCTTTCTGAAAGAACTGTCTGACAGGCCAAACTGCAGCAGATTACGAGCTGACAGATGTGGGCTCATAGGCAGGTCTACATCAAACAGTTATAATATGCTTGCTTTTGTGTCCTCATTTGAAGCTCAATTCCCAGGGAGACAACTGGTGTCATTCCTAATTAATCAGGCTGATTTACTTAGAACAAGAAGATTGTTCAGAAAGATGGTTAACCACATTGGCAGGATTAGTACAAAAAGCCCTCTTGCTATACAGAGATATCTCTCTGAGCTATCATAATATGTGGCCAAATTGTGAAATTTGCTTGTTTTGATGGTACAGCGGATGTTTGCATGACCTGCAGATCGACATACTTTACTGATTTTCTCTCATATATTGCAGAAATCTGTAAAAGTCTGCACTGACCTGTTGGCTATCTATCTCATAGCATCAAACCTGTTGGGTGGGCCTCAGTTCCTTCAACAAGGCTCTGGATTAGGAAAATTAACTTCTGTTGAAAACACAAAGTTAATTTAAAAAAAAAGATTAACACAAACAGATCTGAGGAGCTGCTGATACACTTAGGCATGTCATATATAGTAGTAGACTGTAGCAGACATGATGTAATCCTGTTGCCTGAAAGCTATATATTTTCCATATCTTTTTCACAACACAATTTCTCACACCATGCCACTATTTTTTAATGTAAGGGAAGTGTTATCACATATTTCACATGTACAGCTTGCAAGTTAACAATACAAAGATTTGTCATTCAGCAGCAACGTGAGTCTTTGTATGCCAAGACATAATAAGACAAAGTTAATTCTGAGGTCCCCTTATCCATAGTCTCCATGCCTGTGATTTTCCAGGTCTCTAATTCTCGTTTGCTGTGGTTAACTGTCAATTAAGAATTAAACAATTAAACTAGATTCGAAGGGGGATGGGGTAGTAGCTGGGCTTGCACCACTGGGGCAACGCTCTAGTGTTGAGGTAGACCAGGAGGCCCCCCATCCCCCTGGGCTGAAATCGGTGTGCCCAGCTCGCTCCCTGAAATGCCTGTACACCAATGCACGCAGCATGGGGAATAAGCAGGAGGAGTTAGAAATCCGTGTTCGGTCGGGGGGCTATGATCTAGTGGCAAGACTAGAGACTTGGTGGGATGCCTCGCATGACTGGAATGTGGTCATGGATGGCTATGTCCTGTTCAGGAAAGACAGGCCGCTAAGGAGAGGTGGTGGAGTTGCTCTTTATGTGAGTGAGCAGCTAGAACGTATTGAGTTCTGTCCAGAGGCGGATCAGGAGCGAGTTGAGAGTTTGTGGGTGCGAATTAAGGGGCAGGCTGTCAGGGGTGATACTGTTGTGGGTGTCTATTACAGGCCACCGGATCAGGATGAGGAGGGTGATGAGGCCTTCTACAGGCAGCTGAGAGCAGTCTCGCAATTACAGGGCCTGGTTGTTGTGGGGGATTTCAACTACCCTGATATTTGATGGGAGGCCTACTCAGCCAGCCATCCCCAGTCCAGGAGGTTCCTCCAGTGCATTGATGATAACTTTCTGATGCAAATGGTGGATGAGCCAACTAGGAGAGGAGCGCTGCTGGATCTTATCCTCACTAACAAGGAGGGTCTGGTTGAAGAGGTGAAGGTTGAGGGCAGCCTTGGTTGTAGTGACCATGAGATGGTAGAGTTCAGGATCTCATGTGGCAGGAACAGAATAGCTAGCAGAATCACAACCCTGGACTTCAGGAGGGCCAACTTTGGCCTTTTCAAGCAATTGCTAGGGGAAATCCCATGGGACAGGGTACTAGAAGGTAAGGGGGCCCAAGATAGTTGGTTAGCATTCAAGGACTGCTTCTTCCGAGCTCAAGATCAGAGCATCCCAACAGGTAGGAAGTCAAGGAAGGGTAGCAGGAGATCTGCATAGTTGAACAGGGAACTGCTTGGCAAACTCAAGTGGAAGAAGAGAGTGTACAGATCGTGGAAGGAGGGGCTGGCCACTTGGGAGGAATATAAGTCTGTTGTCAGAGGATGTAGGGAGGCAACTAGGAAAGCTAAGGCCTCCTTGGAATTAAACCTTGCAAGAGAGGTCAAGGACAACAGAAAGGGCTTCTTCAAATACATTGCAGGTAAAGCCAACACTAGAGTCAATGTAGGCCCACTGATGAATGAGGTGGGGGTCCTGGAGACAGAGGATAAGAAGAAGGCGGAGTTACTGAATGCCTTCTTTGCCTCTGTCTATACTGTTGGAGGCTGTCCTGAGGAGCCCTGGACCCCTGCGGCCTCAGAAGAAGTCAGGATAGAGGAGGAATCTGTCTTGGTTGATGAGGACTGGGTCAGGGACAAATTAAGCAATCTGGATGTCCATAAATCCATGGGCCCTGATGGGATGCACCTGCGGGTGCTGAGGGAGCTGGCGGAAGTCATTGCTAGGCCACTCTGCATCATCTTTGCTAAGTCGTGGGCAACGGGAGAGATGCCTGAGGACTGGAGGAAAGCGAATGTCACTCCAGTCTTCAAAAAGGGCAAGAAGGAGGACCCGGGTAACTATAGACCGGTCAGCCTCACCTCCATCCCCGGAAAGGTGATGGAGCAACTTGTTCTTGGTGCTGTCTCTAGGCACATCAAGGATAGGGGGATCATTAGGGGCACTCAGCATGGCTTCACCAAGGGGAAGTCATGCTCAACCAACTTGATAGCCTTTTATGAGGATGTTACCCGGTGGATAGATGATGGTAAAGCTGTGGATGTGGTCTATCTCGATTTCAGTAAAGCGTTTGACACGGTCTCCCACAGCATCCTCGCAGCTAAACTGGGGAAGTGTGGTCTGGATGATCGGGTAGTGAGGTGGATTGTGAACTGGCTGAAGGAAAGAAGCCAGAGAGTAGTGGTCAGTGGGACAGAGTCCAGTTGGAGGTCTGTCTCTAGCGGAGTCCCGCAAGGATCGGTTCTGGGACCAGTTCTATTCAATATATTCATTAATGACTTGGATGAGGGATTAGAGTGCGCTGTCAGCAAGTTCGCTGATGACACAAAACTGGGAGGAGTGGCTGACGCGCCGGAAGGCTGCGCAGCCATTCAGAGAGACCTGGACAGGCTGGAGAGTTGGGCGGGGAGAAATTTAATGAAATATAACAAGGGCAAGTGTAGAGTCCTGCATCTGGGCAAGAACAACCCCATGTACCAGTACAAGTTGGGGGCAGACCTGTTGGAGACCAGCGAAGGGGAAAGGGACCTGGGGGTCCTAGTGGACAACAGGATGACCATGAGCCAGCAGTGTGCCCTTGTGGCCAAGAAGGCCAATGGCATCCTGGGGTGTATTAGAAGGGGTGTGGTCAGCAGGTCGAGAGAGGTTCTCCTCCCCCTCTACTCTGCCCTGGTGAGGCCGCATCTGGAGTATTGTGTCCAGTTCTGGGCCCCTCAGTTCAAGAAGGACAGGGAACTGCTAGAGAGAGTCCAGCGCAGAGCCAGGAAGATGATTAAGGTCGTGGAACATCTCCCTTATGAGGAGAGGCTGAGGGAGCTGGGTCTCTTTAGCTTGGAGAAGAGGAGACTGAGGGGTGACCTCATGAATGTTTATAAATATGTAAAGGGCAAGTGTCATGAGGATGGAGCCAGGCTCTTCTCAGTGACATCCATTGACAGGACAAGGGGCAACAGGTGCAAGCTGGAACACAGGAGGTTCCACTTAAATTTGAGGAAAAACTTCTTTACTGTGAGGGTGACTGAACACTGGAACAGGCTGCCCAGAGAGGTTGTGGAGTCTCCTTCTCTGGAGACATTCAAAACCCTCCTGGAAGCGTTCCTGTGTGATATGGTCTAGGTAATCCTGCCCCGGCAGGGGGATGGGACTAGATGATCTTTCGAGGTCCCTTCCAATCCCTAACATTCTGTGATTCTGTGATTCTGTGAAGAAGGCTTAATTTTCAGTATATTTGTGAACAAAACTTTTTGTTTAGGTCTGTGTATTTTTGACTCGTAAAAAAGGAAGCCTAGTACCATGTGCACATTTAATACCTCTCTGTTTAAGTAAGTGGCTATAACTTGATCATTTTCAAGTGTTTTGCTTAATTATTGTTACTTTGGTGTCATTTATAATTAAAAATTCAGGAATAGCAACTCCTCTGTCTCATTCTTGCATTCACATGACTTAACCTTTCTTTTTAACTCTAGTAGGCAAAAAGAAAGTAAAAAAATATTATTATCATTTATTCTTTATAGATCTTGCCATAAAAACTTCAGATTTTTATAGTGGAAAAGTATTTGTTGAAACTGTTGGATTGTTCAAGTTTGAGGTCTATGATTACTTTTCTGATGGAAGCGTAGATTATATTCCAGGGCATGCAGTAGTATAAATTAATTTAAGTTTATATTCAATATGTATTAAAGCTTTCATTCAATGTATATTAATGCTTTGACTGCTCTACTATTGAAAATGACAAATTTAGCTTAAAATCCAATTATTGCTAAAGGAATTTAGTGGCAGTGTGCCCAGGTGGCCAAGGCAGCCAACAGCATCCTGGCTTGTATCACAAATAGTGTGACCAGCAGGATGAGGGAAGTGATCGTCTCCCTGTACTCAGCACTGGTGAGGCTGCACCTTGAATACTGTGTTCAGTTTTGGGCCCCTCACTACAAGAAAGACATTGAGGTGCTGGAGGGAGTCCAAAGAAGGGCAACGAAGCTGGTGAAGGGTCTGGAGCACAAGTCTGATGAGGAGAGACTGAGGGAACTGGAGTTGTTTAGCCTGGAGGAAAGGAGGCTGAGGAGATACCTTATTGCTGTCTAAAACTGCCTGAAAGGAGGTTCTAGCGAGGTGGGTGTCAGTCTCTTCTCCCAAGCAACAAGTGGTAGGATGAGAGGAAATGTTCTCAAGTTGTGCCAGGGGAGGTTTAGATTGGATATCAGGAAAAATTTCTTCACGGAAAGGGTTGTCAAGCCGTGGCACAGGCTGCCCAGGGAAGTGGTGGAGTCACCACCCCTGGAGGTATTTAAAAGGTGAGTAGATGTGGTACTTGGGGACATGGTTTAGTGGTGGACTTGGTAGTGTTAGTTTAATGGTTGGACTCGATGATCTTAAAGGTCCTTTCCAACCAAAACCATTCTATGATTCTATGAATTTCTTTCTTAAGTAACAAGTTTTAATTGGAGTAAACTTATGGTGTGATATTTCTATTTTGATAGAAAGTTATTTTGGAAAATACTACATTAATATGGTTTTCCTGTTCTGGGATACTTTCTATCATGTGACAGATGACTCTGTGGTTTATGGAGTCTTACAAGATATACCCAAATACTTAGACTTCTCAGGAATACGGTGAACTGACCTAGTAGTAACTGGAATCCTAGTAAACTCAGCTTGTTTGTAAACGTTAAACTAATGTGAACCCTGACCGCATTTTCATATCATGTGCTTTCATATCATCTGGAAAAGCCTGTGAGTGATGTGTTCAGTCTAAAGGTTGTTCTCTGGTATACAAAGATTTTATCACTGTCAGGAAGAGAAAATATTACTTTCTCACTTTTAATTCCAACAGCAGGAGAATTTTCTACAAGAGATACAGTGTACATAGCTGTAAGGCATACTTCATTATTCCTTCTATACTTACATTTCTCCCTCTACGTCAATAAAAAATGCAGGGCCTGCCAGTGTACACATTCCTTTGTGAACACCTGTGCCTTTCACAGCATCATGGAAAAGACTCCGTGCTCACTAGAACTTAACAGAAAACAACTAGCTCTCTGCAGAAAACAACCATCTTGCCTCATCATTTCATTATATTCTAATGCAACAGGAAAAGTATCACAGTTTTCCTCTTGAGTTTTGACTTTTGCAAAACAAGGTAGTTGGGTAATGCCAACACAGATGATGATATTTCTTTGCAAAGTGTGGTCTGCATTATCTGTGAGGCTGTCAGAGTTATGAGAGCTGAGTATTGCATTTTATTTGGAAAACTGTGGGCTGATGCCCCCTATGTTTGTCTGTGTGGCTCTTAGAAAATAGTTTCTTCTGGAAAATGGTGCTTTTCTGGCAGTGATGTTTCTTCTGCAAAAGCTGTTTTGCAGTTGATGCAAATGTATATCAATATATATCACTGAGACTGAGATGCCTGCCTGGATATATGTCTGGATGTGGCACATGAAAGGTTTTACTTGTACTTGCATATTTTTGTGAAGGGGAGAATATGGATGGAGGTCTCACAGAAAAACCTGTTACAATCTTCACACTTTGTTCAGAGGGGTGGAGAGGCTGTGCCTTTTATGTGTCAGGAGGCAGAGGAGCTTGGAGGCACCAGTGCCTGGGGAGAATGCCAGAGATCACTTTTTCCTCTTTGCAAACAAGTTTGAAGAAAAAGCGTGCTTCCCTGAAATGTAATCTCTCCCAGCCCCCGAGGCGATAGGGGTTTGCTGCACCTTCATAAGGGTTACTGTCTAAAAACTACAGTATTATTTTAGACATAAAGAAGCTGATTTTTGTTTGTTTAGTTTTCAAAACACCAAAACAAATTCACCTTAGTGTTAACAGACTAAAGTAGGCAGAGCCCCAGGCATTTTCATCAAGGCTGAATTTAGCGTTTTGGGAAATTCTACAAATATGTTCAGAGGAACATAGCGGGTGTGAAGTGCTTATCTCTCACTGGCTTTCCCTGGTTTTACTCAGAAAGTTGTCTTTCTTGTCTGAAAGTAGCCCTGAGAAATCTTCATACAGTGTGAGTGTGGTATTTTGTGAACATGGTATATTTCTTTCTGTTTTCTGAATGTCCATCAGCTGTTTTGGGCCGTAAAGCGTAACTGTTGTTAGAACTACTTTAAAATGAATGGCAATTATTTTTCATTAAATGTGTAAGAAATACTAAGACATATATAGCAGCATGGGGGTAAAAAGCGACAAAAGGGTGATTAGTAAAGTATTCTAAGTCGACCAGACAGGAGTGCGACCTCACAAATGGAAGCAGGTGAGTATTAGCAAAGCTATAATGCTACAAAACGTGATTGGAACTAGGGCATCAGCTTCACTGACAGCTTCCCAGGTTTTACATTTCAAAGGACTTCAGCTTTTCAGTTCTCCATTCTGAGGTATGTAACTATCAGCAGACAGCACTTATAATGTGTAAATGGGCTTTCTATAGAAAATAGGAAAAATGAGGTTTAAAGTCAGGTGCAGAAGAGATTAAGGGAACTACTTTAAATCAGTGTAATAGGTGGGATGGAGCCTAATCTAACCAAACTTAATAAAAAGAAAGCTGAGGGCAAGGGTATGACAACCCCTTTCCTATTCTGGTTTTAAGCATCTCCTGCTGTTCTGTCATCAGTCGTTCCCATCTACTGTGGGAGTCAGTGCTCAGTGGCTATTGCAGTCACTCACAACATAGCGAACTTGTGGTTCAAGAGCTCTCCTTTCAGAAGCAATGAATTATGCTCTTATTAGCCACAACACTAATAGTCTTTGGGGAAAAATGATGAAAATTTTGGTCTTCATCAGTGAATTTGCTGCCCTTAATGGAAAAAAAAAATCATCCTCTCTCCCTTCCTGGCAATGTTCTGGTCCTGAAGCTGCCAAACTCCCCTTCCTTGTGCAGTGCTGCTGGGGATGTAATGAGTCTTTTCTTCTGCAGAGCTGAGTCACTCCAATAACACAGATGGGTTCGTGGTGTCTACTTTATGTGTTTAGCTGTATATTTGTAACTTTGGAACATAATCATTCTGTACAGGCTCTTCTAAGAGATTGTTGAGAATAACAGTTTGTTTCTGTGTCCTGACGCACATGTAAGAAAAATGAGGAAAAACATTCAACCTCAGTGATACTAAGTGCTTTGGAGTGTGTGCCTTGTCAGCAGAGTTTTAGAACTTGTAGAACTCTGGAGCTCTAATCATAGAATGTTTATGTGAAAAACTGAGCTATATCTAAAGTCAAATGTTTGATTTTCAATGAAAAATGCAATTTTTTTTTCACTTGCACCGATTTTGTACTGGTATAACAGCACTGTGGTGGGTTGACCTTGGCTGACTGCTAGGTGTCCACCAAGCTGCTATATCACTCTCTCTCCTCAACAGCACAGGGGAAGAAAATATGATGGAAAAGCTCAGGGGTTGAGATAAGGACAGAGAGATCACTTACCAGGTACAGTCATGGGCAAAACACACTTGACTTTGGGGAAATTAATTTGATTTATTGTCAATTAAAAACAGAGTAGGATAGTGAGAAATACAACAAAACTAAAAGCACCTTCCCCCCACCCCCCTCCTTCTTCCCAGGCTCAATGGCTCAACTTCAGTTCCAACTCTTCCACTTCCTCCCCCCGAGTGCCACAGGGGTATGGGGAATGGGGGTTGTGGTCAGTTCATGACACTTCATCTCTGCTGCTCCTTCCTCCTCAAGTTCTTCCCTGCTCTATTGTGGGGTGTTTCCCACAGGATACAGTCCTTCTCCAACGTGGGTCCTTCCCTTGGACTGCAGTTCTTCAAGAAATGCTCCAGCATGGGTTCTTACCATGATGTGCAGTCCTTCAGGAATGGACGGCTCCTGTGTGGGCTCCTCTCCATGGGCCACAGTTCCTGCCAGAAAACCTGCTCCTGCATGGGCTCTCCACGGGCTGCAACTTCCTTCAGGACACATCCACTTGCTCCAGTGTGGGGCCCTCCATGGGCTGCAGTGGATATCTGCTCCACTGTGGACCTCCATGGGCTGTAGGGGAACAACCTGCATCACCATGGTCTTCTACTGCAGGGAAATCTCTGCTCTGGTGCTTGGAGCATCTCTGCCCCCTCCTTCTCTGACCTTGGTGTCTGCATAGTTGTTTCTCTCACATTTTCTCACTCCTCTCTCTGAGCTACTGCACAGCAGTTTTTACCCTTTCTTAAATATGGTATCACAGAGGCACCACCAGCATTGCTAATGGGCTCAGCTTTGGGCAGTGGCAGGTCCAGATTGGAGCTGGCTGGAACTGGCTCTGTCCAACATGGGGGCAGCCCCTGGTGTCTTCTCACAGAGACCACCCCTGCAGCCCTCCTGCTACAAAAACCTTGCCATGTAAACCCAATGCACAGAACTTACTTTCATACAATTTCATCAGATGAGAAACTAAGACACAGAAGATGAGAATGAAGTAATAAATGTTTTTATGATAAAGCTCCCAATTTTTAACCTCCATTAAACCCTTGACATTTTATGAAATTCTTTTATGATTGTTAATATCTTTAATAGCTATTTGCCATTTTCCTGCAGTCTGACTTGTGCAAGTTTATTTCTCTGTCCATAATTTTAACTGCTAGTTACTTAGTGCAAACACTGTGAAACATACAAGGTTATTTTATAGATCCACTGTTCAGTTTGTGAAAGTGATTGGCCTGGTTATGAGTGAGAAGTAGGGAATTGCTCTCCTGATGTAAAGTATCATCAAATGGTCATTTACAAGATCAGAGGAAACCTTGATTAATTTCACAAGTGCAAAAATGATAAGTGGGGGAGGAATATTCAGAAAATGTGTTTAAGGGACATATATACATTATACAAAAGCGTTAAAATTATATTGGGATGATATCACTATACTTGTTGCTGGGCTTTACTTATTGGGTGATTGATTTCTCAGATGTTGCAGTGCCTATAGGTTTATGCATGGGAAAAAACAGGGAGAGAAGAGGTGCTCAGATGAATGAATTAGAGGTGCTGTATTCATCTTCACTGGCGATTGAAATCAGTCTGGGAATGCCTATTTGAGATAAATGCAAATGTCACGTTATAGTGGGCTCTCTAACCTGCTAGCTGTGTGCATTTTGTTCTGGCACTAATAATTAAAACAGACTGCAACCTCAGAAATTCTGGCTACAGAAACAAGCTACTGTAAGATAAACTATTGAGTAGATACAGCTATTAGATGTTGACTCCTATTGTGCATGGTTTTATCGCATAGAACTCTATGACCTGTGGTAACATAAGTCCCTTTTATTTATGCATAAGCTATCTGGCAGCTAATATGAGGCAAAAAAGCTCATGTGAGTGATTCTCACTTGGTGGCTAATGTCCTGTAAGTTTCCAGCTTAGCTGATGTCATGGTAATGTCCTCATACAACCACAGTAATTTTTTCATATAACCAAATCAATGTTTCTTCTCCAGTCTCTTTTAGGTTCAATTACCTCTTTCCCTCTTCACAGTGGCATTGTTGTCTCCTCCATTTATGTTTTCCATTTATGTTCCGCAGCTACACATGTACATGCCCCCTCTCTCTCTTTCTGGAAAAAAAAAAATTTGTTATTGCATCATTAATTGTCTCGGTAATTGTCTGTATTGTTCTAGGGCATTGAGCATACAATGCTTTCCAGAAGAGAACACAGAACACACTAAGAAACTCAAATCTGAAGGAAACAGGAAAATAGTTAATTTTAACTAGCTGTGTTGGGGTTATTCTCCAGTGAACTCCACCCTGCCTGTAACACTCGCCCAGGATGCAGTATCCATTCATTAGAGAATCTGTCACACTGAGTCCACGTTAATATATTTTTTTTAAAGGTTTTACTCTTGAACAGTGTTGCTAAGTATCTCACTTGCAGTGTAGTGTTCTGCTTGCTGCCCTTAGGTTTGCCCTGATGATAAGACCAAAAATCAGGCCTCTGGCTGATGTTAAAATTAAACAAGAAGTTTTGTTTTGTTTTGTTTTTTTTTTAATTCAAATTACATGAGAGAGACAGGGAAAGGATAAAATCCCTAGTAGACTTCTCTGACAGCTTGAGAGTCTAGGGCAGATAGCACATGCTGGGATTACCATTAACAGATGAAACCAAACCCAGACTGATGAGTTTGCTCATCTTTTCCAAGTATCCGAAAAAAATAGTAAAAAAATTGAGTGTATGATCATTTTATCTGCCACAACTACTAAAGGTTTCCTGAGCAAGAATAGATTGGAGTTCTATACTCACACAACATGGGAAGATGAGCATAAATGTGATGGGTCTGAAGTTTCTCTGTGTTGTATCTCTTTCCAGACACCAGCAGAAGCTATGACAATATGCTACAATTATACATAGAATCATGTGTGTAACATAATTTAATCTCTGCTCAAGTCTATATTTTGCCCCTAACGGAGATAAAGACAGATAGGAGTTCATGCCTATCTGTGAGCACAATATGCCATATAAAACAGCGTGTTTCTTAAGAGTTTCCTCACATTTGCTTGTTCTGGGACTGAGATTTAAATTAAGTTTTGGGTATCGTGTTGTTGCCTGGTACTTCTTAATTTCTGCTTTCAGCATAATTACATTGAGTACTCTGTTAAAAGTGTGACAGAGGCTTTTGTTCAATTTCCAACACTTCTCCTATCCTTTCCCTTTTCTTTCTTTTTTCTTTTTTTTTTTTTTTTTACCATTTATGTGGTGTTTTGTGTGGGACAATGGGTAATGACTGTCTAAAGCCTAAAGCTGTGTTAAAAAACCTTATGAAAAAATACTGCTGCATATAATGGCTTTTGACATCTGAACAACTGATTAAATCTGTGATGTAGAACAAAGGTTAAAGTTTCAATTATTTTACCCATGAATAGCTGAAGCATTCATGTGATAGTTATTAATTAGAACTGAACAGAGACCTCCAGTTCAAAAATGACAGGTTCAAATATTAGAATAAAAAAGCCAACTTATCTGTAAGATGGTGGTAACCCATGGGGATCACACTTTCAAAAGGCACACATCAGGACTTCACAAGCATCAATGTATTATAAGGACACACCTGGCTTTAAATATGAAACAATAGTTTTTTGCTTTTCTGCATGTGTGTGTATGTGTGTATGAGTCTCTTTGCACTGTCACATATTTATCTTTGTCTAGTTGATCTGTTTCAATTCTTCGGTGTTTCAGCTGTATGAGACTGTACCCTGTATGCATGTCTACATGGCAGATGCTTTTTTTTGATACTTTCTTCCAGAGCCTGCTAAGTCAATGTCTTTCATTTCACACTCCTCTGTGCTAGCTAGTCCCCCTGGACGCTTCTGCATGCCCTTTTGACTTTATTTTAGGACTTACTGTTTCAGCTCTTGTTTCATCTTTTTCTGCTCCCCAGAGAGGCTTGGTTTGTTTTCTCTCTCAGTATCTTTGTACTCATCAGCTCTAGTCCCTGTGGCATTTGCTATGTCTGATAAGGCATTATTTCCGTGGAGCTATTATATAGGATTTGGAAATGTATCATCACAAAGCACAATAATTAAGCTGAATGTTTAATGCTCTTTACACGGACAGCAGTTGGCCTCATGTTGTTTTCTACAAAATTAAACAACAAAATATTCTCTTTTTAATTATGAGTACAATAACAGCCGAGTGACAGATCTGTTTTCCCTGTTTCCCCTTACATATCCACTTAAATGCCTCTTCAAAATAGCAGCTAGTACTTATACAGCATGGACCAACTATTGTCCTCACAACCTTGCAAACAAAACATGCTACATTTCGTCATGTTTCTCTATTGACTGTTTTCCAGACCTTTGTATGGTGGACCAGCTCTAATCCTCCATCTTAAACTGTGAGAATAATCTTACAGTCTACCTGAACCCTATCAAAACCTGAAAAGTTGTCAGACTGTAGTTGAAAATGATACCAATGGACACTGAACATTCTTGCTTGGAGAAGGGAAGGGCTTTGGTTCATCCTGAATAGAGAAGAACCTGACTCTAATTCAATGGGATGTAGTAAATAATAGTTCTTTCTGCCCCTTGAAATAGCCATATGACCAGGAGTGAGAGTCCTGGAAGCCTGATGAAAAAGCGGGTAAAGGGGAAGTTGATTTTGCTGGATGAGCTCACAGGGCAAAGATTAGTCTGTAGAAAATTAGGTTACACATTTTTTACTTTGGACTAGCTCTAGTCTGGCCACATGGTCTGTATACGTGTTTGTGGAGGGAGCATATTTGGGTCAGTCCTGGAGTGCAAATTCTGATTTAGTTACATCTGAAGGGAGTTTAATTTGTGAGCTTTGAGACTGCTCCAGGGTGAGAACTGAAAAACATTAAATTAGGATGATCAGGAGACTCACTTCAGAAGTGCACTCTCAATCCAGATGAAAATGCTAATGTAGATATACCCTTAGACTCCTAAATAAGGTGGTCTGGGTTGTCATGCTGGTGGCTAATTTCTATGGGTTATTATGCATGAGATGTAGATGGTCTGGATCTGAAGATATACTTTTATCTCCTCTTTGATAGTATGAAGCAAAATAAGACTCTAATCCCAAAGGAAGCCTCAGAGTGAGTGAAATGTCAATCCTAAATAATAACAGTAAATTTTGATAAGAATTTTTTAAATTACAGTGTTGTAAATAGAATCCAGAGTGTGCAAAATAGAACTGTAATTGGGTCTAGCCAAGCAGACATCAAGATCTGATGCTTGTTTGTCTGCCTGAAGAACTGGAATTGGTGTTTTCACTTTTTAATAGTGGGCAAAGATCCACCTCTCAAAGAACATCAATAGAGATGGAGCAAGATGGCAGTCATGTCAGAGAGCTTAACACAAAAGTTAATTTGAATAGTAAGGAAACCTCCACTTTCTACATTAGCTCTGGAGATGATACAAAACTTCAGTTTTAATTATATTTTAATGCCACTCATTTGTTCAGTTCATAATTTTTAAGCAGCAGAGAATTAACTTTATGAATTAATTTTTTGATTTGCCATTTTTTATTTGTAAGGATGAAAAGGGGAATCTTGGGAATGCACATATACCTGTAAGAGTGTCTCTCAACAGTTTTTTCTATATTGTAAATTTTTGTAAATCATATTTTCATATTTTTAAAATATTTTACATTTTTAAACAGTTCAGTCTTGAAAGCTCTGGATTAAGCAAAATTATATTAATTTGAGCAATTTAAATGGAACTACAAAACCAATGGATTAAATCATACAACACAAATGTTTATACAAGAACACCACCTAATACAGCAAAGCATGTGAATGCTACTAACTTGTCTTTTTACAGAAGTACTGTCCAGGAACTGCATCTCATTGACATCGGAAACATTAACACTGTAAAATGTAAGTGCATCATGCATTTTTATGACCATATTTGACAGAATAAGTTTTTAGTTCTGGCTTCCGTGAAAAAGGACTAGTCTATATTTGTAATTATTTTGTTTTTTTCCTAGTTTGTTCACTGTTTACTACTGTGGGGGACATATTTGTCTTCTATGGGTGATTGAAGATGATTGTCTGCTTTGACAGTAGACCTAATTAATTTCTGACATCAAGGTTATTTACAGTGTATAGAAAAAGTTGAACACAAATAAACTACAGGTTATTGTTGAGGACAAGAACAATATATTTCCCGAGCCAGGGATTAATGCTGTGAAACAGATTTTCTATGATGAAGAGTGGAAATGCATAAATTCAAATATATAGGTAGATTGTGTCTATAATCCTTCTGGAATAAACACTTTGCTGGAATTTTTCACGTCTAAAGATAGGTTCAATAATGCCTCCAAAATAGGGACATTTCAATGGTTGTTTAAAATGATCAAATAGTTAACATCTTAAATTATCAATAATTAAACATGTAAGACCTCCTTATTAGTATTTATTTGTCTGTAATGTTTTCATGGTTTCAAATGATGATTTATAAATATCTACAGTCAGTGTGTAGAAGCAATATATTTAATCTCTTATGCTCTGTAAGGAGAGTACCCTAAAAGAAGAATTTCATTTTTATAGGTACAAATATGAGAAATGATGTCAACAGGCAGCAGTTTAGAGTATGCATTGTCACTAATAGGGTTCATAGCATTCATTAAAAATGTCGTGCCTTGAAAGTGGCTCCTGGTATGTGATTTTAACTCCAGTAAAATTAAAGCCTCTGGCATGATATTCTGCAGCTATTTAACAATATTCAGTAAGACATCATGTTCAGCAACAAAAGCTGGGGGAATAAGAAGGAAGGGGGGGATGTTTGGTGTGGTGGCGTTTGTCTTCCCAAGTAACCATGACACGCGATGGAGCCCTGCTTTCCTGGGGATGTCTGAACACCTGCCTGCCGATGGGAAGTAGTGAATGAATTCCTTGTTTTTCTTTGATTGTGTGTGCAGCCTTTGCTTTACCCATTAAACTGTCTTTATCTCAACCCATGAGTTTTCTCACTTTTACCCTTCTGATTCTCTCCCCCATCCCACCGGGGAGCGAGTGAGCGAGCCGCTGTGTGGTGCTTAGTTGCCAGCTGGGTTTAAACCATGACAGGTACGGGACATCCCTTTGGTCAGTTGAGGTCAGCTGTCCCAGCTGTGTCCCCTCCCAACTCCTTGTGCACCCCCAGCCTACTCAACGGTGGGGTGGGGTGAGAAGCAGAGAAGGCCTTGACACTGTATAAGCAATAACTAAATCATCCCTGTGTTATCAACATTTTTCAGCACAAAGCCAAAACAGCACTATACAAGTTCCTATGAAGAAATTTAGCTCTATTCCAGCCCAAATCAGTCCAGTAGGCACAACGGTAATTTTTCACTATGCTCAAGACTTTGAGACTGTCCTCACGTTTGTGCTTTTCTCCAATCCCAACCTTGTGCAGAGTATGCAAAGCACTTAAAACCAGTTTGTTTCATTGGATCTGTACCCTGTCACATTGTTCGTAGAATTTTCAGCAATAGAAGTGACTGATAGAGTAGAACAAAATACAGTTCTTTGCTACTGTTACATACTACAGTGGTTGTTGATTAATAATCAATATGGTAATACCGGCCATGGGCTGGCCAGTATTAACTTAAACATAGTGTATGAGGTGTAATGGGACAGGTGCCTGCTGGATAACCCCTCCCAGCTCTCTCAGTGGTGCAGTTCAAGTGTGTAGCATCTTCTGTGCCTTTGACACTCTAGAATTTACCTAGCAATCTGTGTGCTATCACGTTCCTTGTCAGTGATAATAAAACCTGTCTTGCCTACAGAGGATTTCCCAATGAAGCAGATAAGGCAATACAAGCAGACCCTGTGTGCATTGGTGATCATTCAATAAATCACAGTCATAAAAGGCAAGGAGGTAGCTTGATTTAAACATAGAGAACTCCAGACTTTTATTCTGCTGTCACTAATGCACTAATTCCATATGCATGCAAAGGTCCCACGATGCTTCACGTTGTTAATTTAATGCTACCATTTAATGAATAATGTAATAGTATTGTACAAAACAGTGTAAATTGCCACAATGTCAGACAAATTGCTTCAGGCTGATCTGGTTTACGCATGCCAGACTTCATGAAATTCTTCTTTTTTTCCCATCCTTAAACTTGATGTATTTATGCATAGAAAAATTATACCTCGTATTGTGCTTTTTGTGATATTTTAGTGAGGTTTTTTGTGTTGTTTCCCTCACACCAACTTACTTCTTAGAAATATCTCAAAACAAACTGTAAATATGAAGGTACCTGCATAATGCTTCTCCTGATGTCTTATGTATGGAGGCAGAGGTCTTATAGTTCCTGGCAGGATTTATGAAACTTAAGCAAACCCATTTCCAATACATCAGCTGAGGACTAGCTATGGCATTCCTCCTGTCTTTCAGTGAAATTAGGAGTATTTGCCAAAGCCTGATGGAGTATTCTGCACAGTGCAAGCAAAGCACAGTGTAGGAATCATACAAACAATCATTTTCCCTTCTATCAGTTCCATAGTAGTCTGCTCTGACAGATAGGCAGGATTTTTTTTCTTTAGACTTTCATGTCCATTAAAAGTGAAGGGGAAGGATTACTAATTTCACTGAAATATGATGAAAAGACTTCAAAACAGCAATTTCATTCTCTTTTTGTAAGAAAAATAAATTGAAGTCCCAAATGAATAGAACAAGATTGGTCCTGACAGGAGATTGTTTCTTGAGAGTACTTCTTATGAGTGCATTTTGGATCCCAAAACTTCCATTCTTACATTTTTCCAGAAAGACAAGTAATAATGGAGGATTTTTGTATATGCTGTATATTTGCCATTGTTACTCAGACTCTTGTTCCAGGAAACCTGTACAGGACTCTAATGTAGCGTTAGCAGAAATGGAGAACTTGCACAGTGTGACTAAAGATCTCAGGATTTGGCCCATGGTCTGAAACAAACCTTGTAGCTTTGTGTATTTTAGCTGAAGGAAATCTTTCTAAGATCACGGCTTACCTTTGGGTATATCAACACCATTTAGCTACTAGGTTGTCTTGGGCCTGCTGCAAAATTGTTCTTTGTAGAGCTTAGGAAAAGATGGAGGGATTTAGAGAGCAAATGGGTAGCTGCTTTGTATCAGCTTCAGTGCATTTTTATATGCTGTACACTGTGGGAGAAGAGCACTGGATGTCATCTTTGTTTGTGACAATTCTTTCCTGAAATAAAATGACTAGAAGACACCAGAGCACTGTGGACACTCACCCTGTTGGGTTTAGTTTATCCACATGTTTTTTCTGGGATCTTGTTCTCCCTGGCAGATGCAGGCAGCCACTTTTTCAAGAGGGAAATTCTCCTCTACAGTGATTTCTGTGAGACATTAGGAACCACACTTTTACCTAGTTTACTCATCAGAACAAGTGCTTATAGAAGCTACTTTGAGGGTAATCCTGACTGCCTGTTGGGATGCCAAGTCCCAAGAAAAGATGTAAAGGATCCAGAGAAGGGATTTCAAGTCTTCTAATTTACTTCAAGACTTCCAGCATGCTAGGAGCGGGAAGAAAAGGACGTTGTCTGAACATTCTTTAAAATGTGTTTTCTGCCTTGAGACATAACTTTTCTGCTTAACAACAGTGGGAAATGTAGGAGGTTTGACTCTTTCCCACTGATGTATGGCTGGCAAGCTCATCCTTCAAAAGCTTAGTTTTCATGTTAGTCTGGGCTGCCTTTTGAATGTGTGCCACATCATCATCACCTGCTGATTTGCAAAACCTGTCTTGTTGAAATGTTTTCTTTAACAAAAAGGAACCTATATTCCCTAACAGTGGCCTAACATGTAACAGTGTTTGCGGTTGATGATATTTATAGAAAAGATTGAGAACTCTTTGAGAAAATTCTCATATATTTTGTGTAAAAGACAGATGAGGAAATTTGGTACTTAAACAAAACCCAAGCTGTTTAAACTCACTTGAACTAGTGCCACCTACCCCTCATCCCTGAGCTTGTGTATGCTCACACACACATTTATATTTTGCTCATTTATTTAGATCTAATGTTACTTTTTTACAGATTTATCTCTTGCAGAGCAGTATTGTAGTTCTGATAACACTTGAAATAAATGAAGACTGTTCCCTTAGCAACTGCCAGCTGAATAACCTTCAAATGCAGTGAAATATTCCTTTTCATAAATCTAGTAAATGGGCTTCTGCTGAATAAAGGGTGGGTTTTAAAATGATGTGTTATTATTTTGATGTGCAGTATAATTTGTTTACTTGGACTGGGATGTCCTGCCACTTTGCAGCTGAGTATACTGAGAAAAATTCTGAAAGCCAATTTGATTTTTTCTCCCATTTATTTGTGATTTATATTTGTTTTTTTTAAACAGCTCCTTATACCTGAAGCCATTCACTTTAGAGATAACTGCTTATATTACACTTATATGCTAGCTTAATTCTCTTTCCTCACTTTCTGTTAATTTACATGAAAATAGTATTTACATTACTTGGAGGCCAGATCCAAAAAAAATACCTCCATCTTTCAAAGCATGGTAATTGGGACTGTGAACCCTTATTTGGTTTCCAAACTCTTTGGACAAGTAGTGAATCTTACTCTATTGTTTGGTCAAAGGCCTTGTAAAATGAAACCTTGGTTTTGGTTGTTTTTTGACACTTGCATGATAGAAATAAATAATTACGAAACAGTTCAGTTTAGGGGAGAGGTTTCCTTTGACTCCCAGACTGCTGCTCAGCTGGATGTTGCTTAGCTTTCTGCCTCCTGGAAGGGCAACACAAAGTCTTGCTGTTGATTTATTTTAGTTAAATGTGGCCAAGGCAATGGTTGGCAAGTTTATTCCTCTGTCAAAAAATCCTGATAAATTCTGGCTGGAGGGAAAAAATGATCAAAACATCATGATGCAATACAATAACTGCCACTAATAATGAACAGTTTTTACAAAATAGGTGCAAGCTACAAAATGTTTGAAAAACCTTACAGATGGAACTTCTTGGGGAATCCTTCCTGCATAGCTGAAAGACTGCTGAAAAGACAGCAGCGGTACTACTGTGCTATAAAACTAATGCCAGTAGTTATTATACATCAGTATGTTGCATTCCCTGGTGACAGAATAAGAGGAAAAATATGGTAAGCTGATACTTTACAGTGATAAAAGTTGGTATATACCAAGCTGCTCTGAGTTTATTCTTGTGAGAACAGGTAAGAAATGTGCAATTAGAACAGAGATGATCATAGAATCATTTTGGTTGGAGAGGAGCTTAAAGATCATCGAGTCCAACCGTTAACCTAACGCTACCAAGTCCTGTGCTCTAGTTCTTGTAGAATTTCAATCCCCTTTTCAGAAAATTCTCAGAGGACATTGGTCATGAGCAACAAACTCTGCTTTTATGGTAGAAAGGGTTTTTCTTGATTGTGTGTTTTTTTTTTTTTTTCCTCCCGAGAAATAAAGCTGTTCACTACTATTTTTCCTCAGAAGTGTTGGGTGACTTTTTTAATATAAATATATACATGTACACAGTGGAGCGAGGTGATCAATCATCTTGAAAATAAAGACCAAAACCTTTAAAGTGAACCTGAGATTCTAGGGAAACCTAGTATAGTATAAGTGTAAGAACAGTTCAGATGTGTTCTCCAAAGGGTTGAGGGTTTCATGCCTATGTATATTCTTTATTGCAGTATAGGTGGAATATTACAAAGCCAGGACCTGGATGAGACAGAGGCTTCCAGCCAGCTTAGAATGGAAATCGCTGTGTGAGAGGCTATCTCCTGGCAAAGCAAGCTAATACTCTGATGGGTTCAGATTTCCTTAAGTGTTATTGAATTGGGAGTTTCACAACAATAAGTACTAGTATTATGTTGCTGGTGGATCTGAGTTACATGAATGTAAGCAAAAGCTGTTTTATAGAAATAGACATAAGAGTTAAGTTATTGTACTCTGAAAAAGCTTTATCTTAATTAGGCTGCAAAACTCACTCCCAGTTAAAATAATTTTCAGTTGTTAAATGAAAAAGCAGAAAACACATCTATTTGAAAGATAAAATTTGAAAGCAGAGTAATACTCTAGTAAAGTATTGCTGCTGAATACCAACAACTGTACTGTGTCCATAACAATCATCTGCACTACTGATCATTAACTTCACAATGAGTAACAGTGCTGATTTATTTAATGAACCTGCAGGTAATTGTTGTTTCCTTTAATAATTACATGAGGGAAATGAGACTTATTAGCACTGAAATGGCTGGAAATGCTTAAGAAAAACTATCTGAAGCATAAAATGCCTGGCTATTTTTCTCTTACTTTCTGCCCTGAGATAAGTTTTTTGTTATTCCCCTGCTGCTCTAATTAGTGAGAAACCTCTTTTTCATCCCTTAAATAGTGAACCTCGGACATATCATATGCTTTAGTATTCTAGGGAATTCCCCCACATAATTACAACATACTGCTTATAAACACTAGAACACTTCTACTGTGTTTACAAGGTAAAATTGTGTAGGAAAATGTCAGTCTTAAATGCTGAAATTGTTGAAGCTGTATTTTCAAGAACTTGGCCTAGTGAAGTACAGCTCTGCTGTTCCTGCTGGTGAGACAGGTCTGTGGTGAGACCTTCGGGGCTTCTCTCTCACCTCAGAGCTCTGCACATGGAAGTAGGGCTCTTGCAATTTTTCTTGACTTCTGCAGATTACGGATTGTCATAATAGATGAGCATACCATGGCCACTTAATCTTAACTTTCTGAGAAGAACAGGTCATAATATTTGATCCAGAATTTCCTGTGCAGAAACCTTAACTTCTGGCTGTACCTGAGTACTTACTGGTAGGCTTCTAAGCAAGCTGCTTCTCTCTTGTGGAGAGTCCATGAGACAGCAATTGTTCTAGTGTTTATTCTTGCTGTTAGAAATGTATATCTTGCTCATAATCTGATTTTGTTTAACTTCAGCTTCCAACCACTGAATCTTCTTATGTTCTTACCTGTTTTATCTAACATCACAACTTGCATTTCTTCTCAGGTTCCCTTGTACTTAGCCTGCTAAAGTGCCAATGAGGATACAACCAATTTTTACCTCATCCTTCTTCAGGCATAATTTACTATGAGGACAGGTTCTTCTGCTATAGTGGCTATACCAAAAATTCATTAGGACAAAGAGATGTGACCTAATTGCCAGGGAGCAGGAATGACTGTGAGTGGAAATCCTTAGATTAATTGGGATATTGGTTTCACTTCCTGCTATCACAAATACTTGATTTAATTGATTGTTGATTATTGGCAGGGCCTAACATCAGGACTTAATTCTTCCTGTCTGAGCTGTTAGCATTGAGAGTCATGCAACAACAGATAAATTCCCTTGTAAAAATATGTCATGGATAGTATACTTTATGCAGAGGGGCTTTTTCAGCAAATGCCAGCCTGTTCTGCCTAGATGATCAGAAGGAAAAAAAGTCCTTGCAAAATTAGATCTCCTCATGATTTGAATTTGTTAACTTCCCAAAGATGAGGAAGTTCACAAGCAAAAGGTGGAAACACAAGAATCAGAACATGTGTTTCAGGGGAGGGAAAATCAATAGAATAAATTTCCAGAAGGTCTAGTGACCTTCTGGAAAATAAATTTCCAGAAGGTTCAGTTACCATCCATATCAGGGCAAATGGCAGGATCCTACTTTCTGGGGAAGTTCCTCATGATGAAATCTATATTCCTGATATCATTTTGCCAAACCACAAAAAATGTTCAAGCACTTATTTTACAACTGTGAAATACCTGACAGCAGAGAGGAGAGCAGAAGTCATCTTCCCAAGGCAGAGTTTAATTATGCAGGAAGCTACTCTACCACACAATGTGGGCCAGCTTTTGGAAAAAGACTGCTGACCACAAAGGTCTTAGCAACCTGCTGCTGGTATTATAATTGAAACAGAGCAAGCTTCTTTTCCACATTAGTGGTAACTTTGATGTGAAAGGAAAGAATGATCTTAACATTCTCTTGCCATTTATAAAGATATTAAGTTGAACGAACAGGTCATCTGTTAGTCTTTTCATTTGTCCCCTGTTGTCTTTCCATGCTCTGAAAAAAACAATTTTACCTGAGTTGTTGGCTCTCACAGCTCTTTCTGCTAATCCAAGCGAATACTCAGTCACTACTCTCACCTTTCCTTGGTCTAAAGTTGCTACATTTTGCCAATAATTTTCTTAAGGACTATAATAAGTCTTCATTTCAAGATATCAGGTGTCTGGAATGC
The DNA here is from genome assembly GCF_013368605.1 of Nyctibius grandis. Classification (NCBI taxonomy): domain Eukaryota; kingdom Metazoa; phylum Chordata; class Aves; order Nyctibiiformes; family Nyctibiidae; genus Nyctibius; species Nyctibius grandis. Next base: position 112,770,375 of record NC_090659.1, read on the forward strand.
AATTTAACTTTAAAATAGGATCATTGCTGAATCTAGTTTACTTTGAGCTGTGAATTGGCTTAACTGTAAGTTTTAAAGAGTTATGTTTTCAAAAAAACTTGTCTTTGTACCAAGTTGAACTAAAATATGTTTAACTTGAAAATTGCAGCAGAAATGAAATAAAAGATATGAATAAGCATAAAGCTATGGAATTAAAAAATTGAAAAAATGTCTGACTGCACATCTAAATTAAACAGCGTGAGACTGGCATGACTCATTTCAAGGCATCTAAGATCTAATGAGCATCAGGTTCTGAGGTGAATATTAACAACTCAGCAATGCTTGTGGGAATGAATAAATGTACATTATACTTTTAATCTAAAACTCAAACTGCATTGCAAAGAAATACTTCCTCTTTTGCAAAAGTGATACACAGGTAACTATGTATATTTCTAAGTAGACCATTATTTAATCAGTCAGTATTGTCTCTGGGATTCCTAAGAATAGATTGTGATCCTGATATCTTAGAGTCTTACAAGGTAAAATACCTGTCTTTTATACAGGCTGTGCTATAATAACATTTGGCTAGTTCCTGGATAAGATGCTATTTTTTTCCCTTGTTTTTGTGACAGAATTCTGGAGGAGTGGTTTTACATTCTGCTGTGACTACCTGGAAATATTTCCTTCCCCCATCCTCTGCCTTTGTGTATGTTTTTGTGGAGAAAATTACTATAACAGTTCTGCCTTCTTATATGGAAACAGCTGAAGACAAGCTCACCTGAGTATCTCTCAACATGGAGCTGGTAACTTCACTCAAGGGGAAGAAATAAGTTCTTCCTGTGATACTCATTTAGAAATAGAGAGCTATACCAACCACGGACATCCCAACATGAATTTCTCATAATCTTTCATAAATTAACAATCATCTCATGTGCTTTATACAGTAAATGTAACTCCATACCTTCTCCGTGTACCACCAGAATTTGATGTTACAGAAAGATACATGTTCAAAGGAGAAAGGTGGAAAGGTACAAAAAGGCAAGGAAATAAATCCCTGTATGTTGAATTTCCAGGCTTCTGCCTTAAGCAGAGTAATTTTTTTTCTCATCATCACAGGTAACTCCCTTCCCTCTCTTAAACCTCCCAGCAATAAACCAAAGCAGTAGGGCTTGAATAATTAGGAAAGAAGAGGAATCTTTTTTCTTTTAATGGAAATTAACTTTACCCTGATATGTAAAACCAGAAACTTTCCTCTTGAACTGATTTTATATGCTAGAAACCTGTTTGCTGTTACCTATGCATCAGAAGTCTTTGCACTCAATTATAGGAAATATACTTAGGATCTTTGCAAGGTCAGTGTGAAAAAGGCTCTAAGTATAAGACAGATAATTTAAAATTTTCTTCTGTGTGAAAAATCATCTCTACCTAAAATGGGTTCATTGTTACTTAGAATCGGGCCTTCCCTGAAAACTTTACAGAGCTCACTGACATTTCCTTTGAAGTAGAACTATTTTTCAAGTTAATAACACAATGCAGTGATACACAAATCACAGCTTATTTTACGTATCTTTTTGAATATTTCACTTTTCCGGTAGAATTGTCTCCCTATACCTGGAGTGCACTTATAATAGGTATTCTTATAAATGATGCTGAGTATATTGCCTTATAAATTTTGTCACATTCAGCAAATTCATTAATATTTACAAGGATTTTACCATTAAAAACATACTTTCATGGAATGAAAAGGTTATGAAAATGAAATGTCACACACTATAATTTTGCCTTAAAGATCCTAGTCGTTTACACAGCACTCTAGAATGGTAGTATAAAAGATAACAGTCTTTCTTTTTGATAGGTTTCATTCAGGAGCCAGAGTTTCACATTTCATGCAGCATGTTATGTATGGAAATCACTTGGAAAAGGTCACCATCTATCCTAGTCACTTCTTGCTTAATTAGACACTATAAAATCATGCATTAAGCAATGCTGTTTTAAAGGAATTCAAGGAGAGATAAGAAACCCTAATGGCAATGTCAACTGATATTTATTTAGGTACATCAGACACATACACCCACCTGCGTGTGTGCTTGACAATGAATACAAATTGTGTATACAATCACTACATCACAGAAAAAAAAGTAGTTTTACACTCCTACTTCTTTGCTGCTATAATATATGGGGGAACCCTTGGGCTGAAACACAGACACTACAAAACTGAATGGAAAACTCCTTTTATCTAGAATATATCCAGATCTTAACTGAAAAATACAATGGCAAGTATGCCCAGTTTGAACTTGAGTACCAGAGAAGCATCAGTCTGAAGGTGTGAGACATGCCAGCATCATTACTGAGTACTGGAGCAAAGAAACTATTGCAGCTTAATGTTTCAGTTGATGAGTGCTATAAAAGCTACAGGTTCATACAAGCTAAGGACAAAAGAGACCACAAGTATTTTAGACTCTATTCTGTAACTTCACTTTGGAAAATTTGTTTGACCTGAAGCATGCCAAATTATTCAGAAAACTGCACAGAACACTTTTGGAAAGTCTGAAGGGAAGTGGTGTTATTTTTTTTGCAGTTGAAAATTATATTTCTTTGAACTTTGGACATTAAGAATATTTATTTTTTGCTTTGCTTTTATTCTCTTTTCAGTCTGCTGGGTTTTATACATATCTGTATGGGCATCAGACTGTCAAAGTTATGGAATGTTGCAACACAGTTTATTTATTTTTCAAATGTTTACTGGTATGGGAATATCACTTTGGAAGACCATTTTATGACTAACTGATTTCATTGTTAGAAGAAATGTTCTGGTATGTAGTCTTTTTGATGGCTTTGTCCTTGGTGTACTGACTTTTTGCTTTAAGGTAACTATCTCACTGGTGGATTCTTCCACTCTCCAGGAAGAATTAACTCTTTTCCATCTTTCCATTAACTCTTTTCCATCTCTGCTTCTGTTGAGTTCCTTACAAGCATTCAATTCAAAAAGTATCATTTAAGTAAATGAGTAAAATTCTAGAATCAAATTTACACTTAAACCTGGCCTATTTTTTTGTAGTTTCAGCTCTTTAAAATATACTAACATTTCAAATGTAATGAATGCCATTGTGCATATCCAGACAGGTTTTTTTTCGGTGGTGGCTTTTCACTGTTTTGGACACTTTTATAAATGTTGTTAAGTGAGTAGTAGTGTAACATATCTCTCTTTTGCATGTCTGCATAATGTAAACATGAATACATTTAGGTTGCACATGGACCGTTCTGAGATATTGAGTGGACAGTCAGGGAAGATGTGGTTCAAGCAACATATCTGAAGCTATTTTCCAGGGTTGTGATGAAGGTAAAACGTTCTAAAATATTTATTCTCAATTATGAAAATCGAACCCTTCAAAACCCCACCTCCACAGTGTGTTTTAGGGTGGGGTGGGCATTTTTATTCCCAAAGCAGGTCATGACAGGCTATGCCGGAGCTGTACGGCTAAAATGGAAGCAGCTGCTCCTCAGCAGTTGCTCAGGTTAGTACTGTTATTGAGGGTCAGAATGAAGGTCATGGTTTTGTCTTCAGTCAGTTCAGAATTACTGGTGGGTGAAGAAGTCTTCACCCTTCAGGCGTGGAAGAGGCCATGAACAGAGGAAGCCTTTTATTGACATCTCCTTCCTATGATCAACAGTTTAGAGTGAGATGTACAGGCAACGAGCACAGGAGAGCTTGCAGGCAGGATCCTGTAGGAATCCTGTGTGTCTTCTGTTAATATTTAATAATGGATGGCCAAAAACATTTCAAATTCATCAGATAGATAGGAAACTTAAGTTAACTCCTTCTTTGCTGGAACTTTTTTTTTCAGCTCGTATTATGCAGTTTCTGAGATTTAAAATTATGTTTAATAATAACTGTTCAAACAGTTGTTTTAGCTCTTCTGCATCTGTGCTAGCTTGAGAGGTTATTTCCCTCCCTCCTGGTATTCACTGTGCCTCTCTGGAAGCTGTACCTCCTTTAAATTTATAGGGTAAGCTGAATATATGAGTTGCTTGTTTTTCCTAATCAGTTAATTCAAGATTTTCATATTAACATGAAGAATTTAAATAGAATTTCTTTACAGCTCAACTCTTTTGACCTGAAGTGAACCCATACAGATGCAAGATAGAAGAACACTCGATGCAGCTCTGTTGACCCAGTCTGAGATGGTGACCCAAGATCCTGCAGTCCAGAAGGAGCTTTGCCCACAGTTCAGTCAATTCTGTGAAAGGCATCGCAGCCCTCTGCGAAGCCTTCCAGATTTATTTTGTATCTTAAGGGGATTTTGTCAGATATTGAAGAAGCCAATATATTAAAAATATGCACCAATATACTAAAGCACAGTCCTAATTGGAGCTGAAGCTAAGGAACTAAAAAGAGCAGCTGAATTGCCCATTTTTCAAATGCAGATATTCTGTGCTCTGTTACCAGCATTTCAAATTACTTCAGATGTATTCAAAAATATCATCCATTTTTTTAATCCAGGGGATCACCTGACGTGTTTGATTTCTGGACGTCTCTACAGCCCAGTTAGTTGAAGTATACAATGGCTCTAAAAACTTCCACAGTAGAGCGCACAGCCTCTGAAGTCACTAGATTGCTTAACTGTGAGTCAGCAACAGCATTACTGAGACTTGTTTAGCTCAGCTGTAATGCTTGGAGCATCTGGGACCACTAAAAATAAATTTGAAGTTTTTTAATGGAATGAGCCAAACATACATTTTATGTGAAAACACTTGCAACAGTTTGAAAAATATGATTCATTTTCTTATGAACAGAAATGTAAAAGTTTAAAATGAAAATGTCAGTCATCAGATCTAGAAGGATGTCTTCCTATTTAAATTAGCTGCAAGTCCAATGCAAAGCACACCAAGACTTGTATCAGCCCTTAAAAAGTGCTAGTGAGAGCTGAATGCCAAATAGCTTCCCAGGAGGCACGTTATGCTAATCACTATGACAATCAGTTATTTATCATTCTTGCAGACATATATTTTCCATTTACGCTAACAGGGTGGTTGATTGGATTTTGTTCATTAAATGGGCAGAATCAAAACTGGTCTTATAAACTGCTGTTCAAGTTAATTAGTGAGTATGTGTGTACGCAGAAGCAGGAAAATAAGTTTTAAAATTATAACCTACATCAATCGGGCATCTTTTCTACATTATACCAAAATCATTCCACTTAGTGTATTCAGCATAAAAGAGAAAGTAAAAATGCTGCATTTTCATTCCTCCCATTCCCTGATGGTCTGGCAGTAAACATGGTGTTACTCATAAAAGAGTAAGAACAGATTTTTTTTGCTCTGCTGTCTTACCTAAAATTCCACAAGGCTCTGTGTCTAGCTTAAGAGACAGCGCAGGGATAGGAAGATCCTTAGTACAGTTTTGTGTTCATTCTTTTACAGTCTTTAGTTGATTAGTTAATAGCAAGTAACAAAGATGGCCTGCAAGCACTACCGTGAGGTTACAACCTAAACAGTAGTAATTAAAACAGTAACAATAAGGATTAAAAGGCAATCAGTGGTGGAAATGCTGGACTTTGATTCTGGAGATCCAGTTTCAGCTCCTATATTTTATGTCCATGTGGTAGGGGTGGTTTCATTGTTCTGGGTACGTTCACAAGTTTCCCATGCATGTTTGTGAGTATCCCTTTGTAGAACAGAGGCAGACATGTTTTTTCTTCTGTCTATCTCAAATGACTTAAAGATCCAGCTGAGGATTTCACAGATCTCAAATGCCTTTTGTTTCTGACTTGTATCATGTGTCTGGGAGTAGATTTGATTGCTCTGGCCCTGGGAATTGGGGGTATTCTGAAATAGCATCTTTTCAATATTGGAGCTTTTTGTGTGAATAGTTCAATATTCATCAGACAGATAAAGTAGGATCTTTAACTTTCACAGAAGTTTGAGTGCTTTGTCCGTTGCACATGAGAGAACAACGGGCAAGTTGGGGTGTGATATCTTCTTATCCGTTGCCCATTTGTCTCCAGACTGAGGAGTCCTGGGCCTTTTAGCCTCTCCCCAGGAGGCAGCTGTTCTAAACGGTGCCCTTGATCATTTTAGTTGTCTTTTTCTTTCATACCTCTTATTATGTCCTTTTTGGGATGAGGAGACCTCAGGTGCACACAGTACCAGTACTGTGATAAAACCAAAGTTTTGTCTTGCAGAAAAATGTTGTTTCATCTTGCTCTCAATAACCTTCCTGATGCTACTCAACTTTTACTGCATTTTAGCAGCTGCTATATGGTGAGCCATAAGTTTCTGACTCCCTCTGAGATAACTCCAAGTCCCCTTTCCTGAGTTTCACCTCTCAGTTCCACACTCAGCATGAAGTCAGCACAGTTTAGATTTTCTTCACCTTACATTTATTGGATTGAAACATACTTGCTGCCTTTTTCTTCCCTCACTCAGTTTTGTGCAGTCCTTCTGGAATGTTTCAACATTATCTGCCATTTAATTACTTGAAAGGTCTTAGTATCATCATGATTTTGAGATTTAGGTGTCCAAAGAAGACATAAGGTAGCCAGATGTCTCTCACCTTACTTCTGAGCTCTGTAAAACAGGCAGCATCAACCACAAAACAGATAGAAAGCTTGTTGCTCCCTTTTCCTGGCTGATGTTCCTTCTCTATAGTATCTTGCCATGAGCCTTGAGAAAAGTTGTTATGGCACTACAGATTCTACTCTACTGGAATTCAACAAATTAAGGTGGGAGTGTAGGGGGATGGACCTCCCACCTCCCCACATCGTCTGGATGCAGAGGGTTATGTGAGTCACACAGTTTCATTTTGGATTTGACTTGTTTGCTGGTCTGTACAAGACACCCGACTGGCTTTTGGGGCTTTTTTGTCACATATTTTTCTCACCTTTTTCGATGTTTACAGTATCTTAACAGCTCTACTCTTTGACTAGAAGTAAGAAAGAGTTCAGCAGCCGTTTAAGAAGAGAAATTCCACAACATCTCACTGTAGTTTATTACGGTAAATATTTTCGTGGTGGAGGGAAGGGTTGTGGGAGTAGCTACGCCTTGAGCAAACTGAACATGTTTGGCAATATGCTGTCAAACCAAGGATTAAGGTGCTGCAGATCTCTTGTGCTGAAGGACTTCCAGTGTCATAGCTCTTAGTAAATCAGACACTTTCAAAGAAATTTTTGGGTCTAATAAAAAATGATCCAAAAGGAAAGACTCTACCATTCTGCAAACTGAACTAACAGATATCCAGCAATATTCAAGCCATTTATGATCGAGAAATCAGATGAAATTTTTGCCAGTGCAAGCCCGTTTCTCAAGTTGCAATAATACATTCAGTCAGCAGCCTGACAGCTTTATCTCCTGCATTTAATGGTCAAAGTTTTTGTGAAGAGCGTTAAAGACTGATATTTTATTTTTTGGATACTCTGGGTATCCAAATGCTTTTTTTAATGAGAAATTCATAGAGATGAAATTCCTTTCCCTTCCCATTCAAAAACTGTGGGATTAGGTTAGTTTAGGGATTAGGGATTAAGTCAGAAAATGTTTACAGATAGCAACCCAACACAGTGGAAACCTAGATCAGTTTTTTGGGTAATCCAGTACAATCATTCTCAGATGGGGAAAAACATCTCCTTTCCTGTATGTTTGGAGGGGATGAGGCTTATCCTTTCACATGGCTTGTTGGAAGGCAAACACTGCTAGGTCAAGATGCTGGGTGAACCCCAGGCCATACTCACGGGGAACTGTGCCTGTGGATTTCCTCCTCCTTTTATGTCTCCTCCCCACCCCACCCCATACACACATGTACACTTTTGCTCTTTGTGGCAGGACAGGGCAGGGAAAGGAAGAAGAGGCTGCCCAGGGACTTACAGGGCAGGGTGAAGTGCTACTTTTTCATTTCTGAAACAGGAACATCAGAGACACTCAGTGTACCCTGGGTTATTTATTTTTTCCTAGTAGAACTTCAAATAAATGTAGTATAACCAGAAAACAGCAACCATTTGCTTTTGAGTCTTCTCCATGTTAGGAAAGAATTAATAGCAGGTTTACTCATTACCTCCACTGGTCATCTGACAGCCCATGTATTATAAATTAATGGTCACAGCAGAGTAGGCATTCAGTGTTTTCACCTGAAGCACAGGTGAAATGTCTTAATTTGAACAAACATACATAAATGTTGTCATCGCGTAGAATGACTCTCTCCAAAATAATGATAAATTTGGATATATATATTACTCCAAAACAAGGCATTGAGTTATACAAAACTAAACAATTGAATTGAGGCTTCTTTTTTAAGTCAGTTAGTCACTCCACATGGTGAAGTTTTAAAGGAATATCAGAAGGACTACCCTGTTTTACTATCCTGTGTTTAAATGTCCCTTTTGTAGAAGATAAGAGATGTCATTATGAAATGGAACTGCTTGCTCAACCAAGTATCAGAGCAATGCAGCTTAGAGTAAAATTGTACTTGCTAAAGCTTTGACCCAGATATGTTTCAGATACTTTCAGTATCTTTTTATTCACGTGTTTTCTGTTACTGAGAGGAAATTGATGTGTTTTCGCATCTTATGTTCTGTATGAAAACCAAAATATGCTGAATACCTTTATTTGTGTTTAATACGTATAGTGCCTGCCTTTGCTATATGCCTTGATAACTGTATCTTTCAGGAAGATTCTCTTATGTTTTTATTCTATATTTTTTTTAGAATTGATGAGTTTGAGCTTAAAAGTGAAAAAAAAAAAAAACAAACTACCATACCAAAAAGGAGGGTTTTTTTCTCTAGCCAGACATATCTGTTTCATCATAGTAAAAGATGAACCAAGATGCATCGCAGATTTCTGTATCAGTTTATTCTGATGACCAGATGGGTTGCTTATACAAGCTGCAGTGCTCAGTTAATAGTCTGACAGCAGAAAAGGAGATAAGGAAGGAAGAACAGCTGCTCATCTAAACATCTGTGCCAGTTTGCTTAAGCAGCTGACCCCTCTAATAAGTAATGTGAATATTGAAATTGCTAGTGTACAATTTTCCATAGATTTTTCTTCTAGGCTTGTGTCTTTAATATATATACACTATCATTATCTTGTTTAAAATATTAAAAAGATGTACCACAATAAAGGCAAAGTCAGTGCTCAGGTCTGTCTTTACTGGAATTGAGAGAAAAGTCATAGAGCAAACTCAGGGCCTGTATTTTTGGAAGCAGCCTGTGTGTAGGCCTGCTTAGGGAGGCTGTGATATCCTAAAGCCAACTAACCTATTGTAACAAAATGCTCTTCATTTTTTCTTATCCCTGACATTGTTTTGCTCAAAAGCATAAGAGGTAATTAAGAAGGAAAACATCTTTCATCTTCAGAGGAACAGGGATGATGGCCATAAAAGGGCAAGAGTGGGCTGCAGTTTGGCAGAAGTTCTGATAGGTTATGAATTTTCAATATGCACAGTTCTCCATGTCAGCAGAAACAGGTCATTACAGTTTTCTGTGACATTCATAAGTAATTTAATGGAAGTCCTGATATAATGTGCTATTTAATCCATAGCCGTTTTGTAACTGAAGTCTCAGTTCAAATGGCGACTGTAGCAATCTATTTTTATTTCCAAAATGAGCTTTTTGATTTCATACTGTGTTGCAAAGTCATTTACCTCTATAAATATGCATTTTATAAAGAAGTGATTGGGCATTATTAAAAACTCAAATAAAACTATCAAAAAAGAAAAATATTTGCTGTAACTGTGTCATCCGTTATTACATTTTTTTCCTCCAAAAGTGTATGTGTATTTTTGAAAGCTTTTTTGTTGTGATCTATCACAAAAAGTATTTCAAATATAAGACAAAGCAACTAAACTTTTCAATTGAACATGAAATGGCTACGTTGTGCACAGCCATGGGGTACTGGTGACACTTGAAATAATGTTATACATGCCAGAGAGGTCCCAGAAATTATATAATACTTCAGTATAGAGAGGATTGCCCTTGGTGGCTTCCTTATAAAGCACTTTTCATTATTATTTTTTTTTCAATGCAGAGAGATTTTATCTCCGAAGCTAATTTGCAGATTTATTTTGCAATTTTTGTTAGGTATAGTTTCATGTTGAGAATTCCAGCCTTCTTGCATCTTTCAGTTATTTAATTATAAAAGTAATATCTACCCAGGGAAAATAACACATATGTGAAATTAGAATGGTGCCAAAAATTATTTGATTTTTAATGGCTGCATTTTCCACATTCACTATTGCAGATTCATCATTTTCTTCTTGAAAGTCATGTAATTAAATGGTTATTGCTGCTGGAATCCAAAATATTTGTGTCACCCTGTCCTCTATAAATATAATTCAGGAGCTGACAGGAGATAAGATAAAAGTCAATAAAAAGAGAATTATTTATTAAAAAGATCTAATGTTACAAGAACAGTACACAGGAACTATTATATTACTGTGTCTTCAACATTGTATATACCATTATATATAGCATATATACAGATTGTATACTATATATCTAACATTTTGATATGGGCCATGACAGTATCTTTCTTTTGGTCTGCAAAACAAAGTTTCTTTCTAATTATTTTTTTCGGAACAGATCTTGTGACATTATACAAAAATACAGTCTCCTCAGTGACACTAGACTGCACTATTACAATCTTTTACATGAAAAAGGAAAGAGCTTTTCTTTGTAACTAAAAAATAATATGTCATGATAAGGAAACATCTTCTACAAAGTAACAAATAGGTAATACATAGGTACTTAAACATTTAAAACATGTTTATTAATATATTTAAGATGCAAAATACATATTCTGTTCATGTTGAATATAAAACATACCCCTTTTTGTCCCTGCAATACAACTACATTACCTGATGGTATGTTCAGTATTTCTATCTGTATCTTGACACTAAAGATTGAGATAAAACTAGATGCAGCTCTGTCTCCTTATCAGACTTTCATTCTTCTTATAAAGCACAGCCATTTCTTGTATTCAGAAAGTTGTTTGACAAGAACGCCACCAGCAGTGACTAGCCTTTTTGAAATAAACTTCATTGGCAAGCAACTCTATAAAAAATACAGGAAATTACACTTAACTAATTTATAAAATAGCCTTTTTGCTTTTTGGTTCATCACTTTATTCTTGTTTATTTTAACCTTCTGAAAAAATGATGGTTTGCTAATGCAAGTTCTCTGCACAATAGCAATGCTGCTGTTTTAAAAATGACAGCAGGTAGTTATTTCCTATGAGTTTGCTCTATCGGCAGGGTACATTCCACCTTCCTTTCTTTGATCTCAAAGACTTTTCCAGAAGCAGAGATACAGAAGGTCTCCTTCTGTCTGTATCTACCGACTATGCTCGGCTAGATATCCTGCCTTTGTTTTCCTAGCAACATGGTGACTAAGTAAGTTTAAAACCTATTTTTTAGAGAATTATTTAAAATATTAGTGGGTAATAAATATTCGAGTTGAATCAGCTCTGAAAAATTTTACTGATAAAATATTCAAAAGAAAAAACAATTTAGTCATCAGTCAACTCTTTACCTACCAAGCACTTGATCTGTGTTGTGCTTTCTTGGCTACTATTTTAAAGCTGCTAAGAAAGGGCACAGTTAGAGTGCACTAGCCAAATGCCAAGTATTATTTTGCTACTGAGCTAGCAAAATAATAGCATTTTAGACCCAGAACCCATCAGCCAAAATAGAATTGCATCAAAACTTTTAGAGGGATGGACATCTAGAAGATCTATGCTATTCGGCCTTGCCTGTTAAACTCTTTTGACTTGATTTTTACCAGACAGGGGAATGTTCATCCTAGGTGCAATCCCTAGACACACGGTAGTAAAACACCCTCCCTCAGAACACCGTGCACACCATAATTGTACATACACACACACCATATACACTGGGGATCATTTTGATTCAGGTGCCAATATGAGTAAAGGCCTTCCAATGTAGAAAAGTTGTCCAAATTGTCTACCGAGTGAAAAATTGTTTGGTACAGCAAAAAGTGGGGATTAAAACTGATAGCACACAATCCCTACAAGAATAATCTCTAGTGAGCTAGAGAAATAGAGCCAATTAGCTAAATAAATAACTGGAATGATGCTCAGTAGCACTTACCCAAGTATTTTTTTTCAGACACAGCACTCTCCAAAATATATCCTACTGGAGTCCGTATATATGTGAATGATTACATTCCAGAAAATGTTAACATTCTCTCCTTAATATGCTTTCATATATACTTCAACTTGATTACCAAATATATAAATCACAGAATGTTACTAAAAAATGAACTCAGAGGGGAAAAAAAAGTTACAACTGAGAAGTGGTTGGAAAAAGTAGGTTTATCTTCTCGCATTGCTTTATTTGTCCACTTAGCAGCCTAATGTGTATCATGTTTAAATGCCCAGTGGGGTTTTCATTGTCATATGCATTAAGAATTGATTTTTTATTTGCTATTGAAAAACAAGATTTGATTCATTTGACATTAAATCATATGATATTTGATGAAAAACAGACTTGTTTCCTCTTAAGTTTTTTAATCATTTTCCATTTACCTTGCAATGAAATAAATGTCTTCTTTTCTGCTCTATTTTGCCACTTTCTGAGTGTGCTGTCTAGTATTGTATTGACTATTCTTTCTGCTAATTAAATACATATTCATACATTTTCAGAACAAATTCTCTCTTTTGCAGTGGGCTGTGTATCCAAACTATATTTTTCTCTCTTGTCAGTTGGAACAGCCAGCCGTAGGGGATGCAAGAAAAGTATTCAACAAAGCTGTGTCAAACTTTGTTCTATATTTAAAAAAGAATTTTTTTCCAAACCAAACAGATGTACTGTACTAGACACCACTGCTTAAACACCTAATGATACATGACTGTGGTCACAAAATTGAACATATTAAAAAAGTAAAGTACATTTGACAGAAATTATGTTTCCTTACAAAAGTTTATTACATACAATCTGCATATTTTTGGGCCAAGGGTTGTCCCCTTCCCAGAGGACTTTTACAAAAAATGAAGAGAAAAAAACCTGATGAATTATTGACTGTGTCTCCAACACTCCTCTAAGTGCACCACAGTCATTTCTATGGGTCTTTAAGCATTAATTTGTGTTTCCAGTTTCTCCATGGACATAAAACTCCATCCCTTGGTGTCATCAAGCTAAAGCAAACAAATAACAACAACAAAGTCTGCAGTCTTCACCATGACGTTGAAGGAACCATCAGTGCCAAAAGCAATGTTACAGAGGATGAGGAAGTGGACAACACATGTAAAGTTGACTGAGCATTTGTTACTTTCCCTCCTGAAATAAAAAGCAAAGTAATTAAGGAACAAATAATGCAAACAGTTCTCAGCACATTTAAGTACTAGATTTTGCCCAAAACTTGTGTTCTATAATGCTCAGCAAAAGCCTAACTTTTAGGCAAGAGATTACCCTGTGAGAACTGCAATCGCAAAATAGCCTCCTTATGCAGACATGAAGAAATTAGGGATTTTATGATGATATCCACAGAAACTCACATGCTGAATCCTCATATTCAGTCTACAAATGAATAGGAAATTCCAAAAGGGTATGTGATTTTATGCCTTAATTCTCAAAAAGAACTATAGAATCATAGAATCACAGAATGGTTTTGGTTGCAAAGGACCTTTAAGATCATCGAGTCCAACCATTAAACTAACACTACCAAGTCCACCACTAAACAATATCCCTAAACACCATATCTTCTTGTCTTTAAATACCTCCAGGGATGGTGACTCCACCACTTCCCTGGGCAGCCTGTTCCAATGCTTGATAACCCTTTCCATGAAGAAATTTTTCCTAATGTCCAATCTAAACCTCCCCAGGTGCAATTTGCGGCCGTTTCCTCTCATCCTATTGCTTGTTACCTGGGAGAAGAGACTAACACCCTCCTTGCTACAGCCTCCTTTCAGGTACTTGTAGACAGCAATAAGGTCTCTCCTCAGCCTCCTTTTCTCTAGACTAAACAACACCAGTTCCCTCAGCTGCTCCTCAGAAGACTTGTGCTCCAGACCCTTCACCAGCTTCGTTGCCCTTCTTTGGACTCTTTCCAGCACCTCAATGTCTTTCTTGTAGTGAGGGGCCCAAAACTGAACACAGTATTCGCGGTGCAGCCACACCAGTGCTGAGTACAGAGGGACTGCAGATGCCCTGAGTCACAATCACAAATGTTCTTCCTGAAACAAGGAATGAAAGCTAGCCCTTGACCTTGATGTTTGTCCAGAGGAAAAGTGGTCTTTTGCCCAGTAGACTAGTGATGTTTTCAGATCACAGCAGTCCCTTAAAAAGCCATGCTAAGGGCAAATATGCTATATGGGCTGGCAGTGGCAGCAGATTGTAGGACAGGAAGGGAGCCAGACTGGGTTTCTTCGGACCACAGTTGTCCTAAGTGGAACTGATCTGTTGTGTATAGTGTCGTCAAAAATATCAGGTTAGAGGGAATGGAAGATCTTGTGGCCTAGAGTTCTGGCTTAAAAGATACGTGAAACAAATATTCCATGGAGTAGAAATTAGTGTCTTCTGCTTTCTGATGATAGCACTGTAGTTTGTGACTAGATTAGAGCTGAAATTTGAGGTCTAGATTGAATTTTCAGGCTCATGCCTTTTGGGTAGTACTCCTTAAGGACTAAAAAGCAATGTTTAGTAGAATTTTTAAGCATTAGCAGAAAGTTAGAATTAAGATGCCTCGTTATGTTTAGGTAAAAGACAATGTTATTTTCTCATTGTTCTCACGACTAATCCTTCCATCCCTTTGTTACCTGTGTAATATTGATACTTAGAATGCTTTCAACATATTGCAGTAACTGAGGAAACAAAAGCTAGACTTCATAATTTACTTCATGATAATACATTAATACTGTAATACGTTAATAATTTAATAAAGTAATATCTACTCAAGGGAGTCAATAGAATCTACAGAGAAATTCAGCTTATTCTAAAGCAGGCCCATACACAGGGTTCAGCTACCTAAATGCATACCATTTTAGCTCTGTTTTAAATAGTACATCTCTGAACAGTGGTCCAGAATGATGGGTGTATCCTCTAAGTCCCGCATCATATCTGCCAGCTCTGTGCAAATGTTTGGGATACCTTAGAACATCTCAGATGTCCTTATGTGCCTGTGTCTGAATATTTAAATGCAGAAGAACAGCTGAATTGCTGTCTAGGCTCCACTGTTGGTCTGCATGGATTACATCTCAGCTGACTAGAATGCTATTTGACATACCTAGTGCAAGTGTAGACATCTATAGCTCAATTAGGTTTCCAGGTGTTATCCTAGAAAGGGAGAAGTTTCCTGTAAATCCTCTGTTTTGTTCATCAGCCCCACATGGATGCCTCAGATAGATACTCTTGAGCATCTCATATGGCACTAGATACCTCTGTTTCAGCATAGAACTGAAGACTGATTAATGATTTTATCTAATAGCTGGAGAATTAGGAGAACATTTTTTTTTTCAGGTAGAGAATACTAAAGTTAATGAGTACTGTTATAATCACCACTCTTCCAAATATATGTGTAACCTTACCTGAAAAAGATGGGACTCTAATCTGGGGACTTGCAGTCCCATCCCCTCCTTCACTGACGGCACAGACCTCAATGATGTAGACACCAACATCAGGAAGAAGTACCACTGCAGAGGTTTTCTGTGTTTCTATAACCTGACTGTTACTCTGGCCTTCTTGCCTAAATAATACCTATAGTCAATAAAATAGATAGTGGTCATAGTGGTCATTCAAGTTGTATACCAGACACTTTGTGTAGACAACACGGTCACTGAAATGCTAACTGTTTCATGCTTTCATTAAGGATTTATTGACATTACATTTTATCAGGCATCTATTTTGACTCTGCCCTTCCTCCAATGGCTTCAAAAAATTAATAGCAAAGTATATTAGCAATTAATGAATGTGAAAGGACATTGATTATGATCCAGAGCAAAGACATAGCATTTTCCCGCTCCAGCATCAGGTGTTACACAACTTTTTCTCCAAGCTTTCTTCTAAATGCATTTTGGGTTCCATATGATTCAAATTCTTATCCCCAAATTAATGTAGATATGCACATGTTTTGCCCAAGAACCCAACTTCAACTGTAAAGAAAATGCCCTAAATAATGTCCTTACTGTGTTTACCTTAGCTGCTAAGTCAACTGAGAATAGCTCAGATCTGTCCCTGCATCTCCTGTGAAAGTCACTACAAGCTTATGGTACGTGGGGGGAAAGCAAGTGAGTACATCATAGCTGTCTTTTTGTTACTTCTGCCTAAGTTTCTGTTCCTAGGCAAAATTGAAAAGGTCAGAGAGGTGTAAAAAAAGCAAAGTAGTCAGCTGAACTTTTTCAAAATATCAGCTATTCTGATAAAGGTTAGAGCAGTTTCTGGTTTATTTGAAACTTTTTATGTTTTCTTGGTGATATTTCCTGATGTATCAGAGAAGATATCAGATTGTAGTCTGTAGAAGTGATCGTATATATGCTTCAAAAAAACCCCAACCATACCTCTGTAAAAACATTGAAATAATTTTGTTTTGATTTAAAAGATTGCAGTAAATTCCACTGCATTTTTATGACTTGTTATTTAAAAGTTAATTTGGATTTTACTCTTTAAAACTTCAAAACTTTAAATGCCAGATGTTACCATCACTGATTGTTGAATATCACCAACATGATCACAAAACAAACCGAAGTATTTGTATTTCTGCTCCGTAAAAATATTAAATTTAATGTTATTTTAAGATGCCTCATTCTTTTGCATTTCTCTGAATCCTACTGCAAACACAGTTAAATTGAAGTGTTAGTAGAAATTTCATTGCAGGTTGCTTTTATTAATAGCCACTTCTGATAGAGCTTACGCAGTTTATAATCAGTAGTTGAAAATCACAACACAAAAAATGTTAGGACATTTCACTCTTCTGAATTTTATTTATTGCTTTTCAGAGTATACAGTCTGTATAGTGTCCTTTACTTACACAGAAAAACAAGAAAAGAAAAAAAGCCAACAGGGAAGAGAAGCAGTCGTTTGGAAGAGAGAAAGGTGAGCAAGGAAGGGCAAGCACTGACCTTGTATCCCATTACATCAGATTCATTAGCTAGAGGTCTGACTGGCTCCCACCCAAGAGACACATGAGAGCCATCCTGTATCCACATAATATTGCTTGGTGCTTGGCTGGGAGCTGAGGAGAAAAAAACAACATGTACATAAATATAGTTTATATGTAGTTTCTTTAAAATCAAAATAAAAGTATTACAGCCTTTTATTACATTTACAATTGTTTGTGTTAGCAGACTCCTAACTCTACCTGGAATTTTAAAAGATTTTTTTTTTTGCACCAGAATTGTCATTTAATAGATTGTGGTATATTTATTCAGCTCACTCTATAAACTCCTTAGAGATTATGAACTTGAATTCTTTTCTGTCCCTTCTTTGTCAAAAATGCCTTATTGTCTAGGAAGATAACCTTTGTTATGAATGCAAAGTCATAGGAATTCATGTCTAAATATCAAAGCAAAGCCAGGAATCAGAACTATATATGGTTCCTGATTATTATACACTCTTATTAAAGGAAAACCCAAGAGGGTAGAGGTTGCTCTATGACTTCTCCCTTTGAGCAAAGGTACTGAGATCACTTACGGGACTTCTTGGTTGCTGCACGCACAGCAGTGCTAGGCGGTCCGTACCCTGCAGCGTTGTACGCCCTCACTGTTAGGTGATATAATGTGTTTCCTTCTAATCCTGTCAGAAGGATGGATGACTCATTTCCCTCAGTTTTGACCTTTTCTGCTGCTTCTTCCTGCTCCATGTCCTTCCAGTAACCAACCTGCAACAAGCAACCAAATGGAGGATTAATGTAGGCATCTGGGAAGATCATGCTTCCAGATGCTTATACTTGTGATTCTGTGGAGGGTATTTTTGCCATTTCTGCCTTTTGTCTGATCATCAAGCCCTTTTAAACATGTGAGATTTGCAACCTAACCTCAGAGCCAAGCAACGCTCACTTCTCCAAAATTGCAAGACTCAGAATACCACAGTATTACCTGAAGCACGTTGAATTGCTGTGTACTGACATGAGAAGATGTAACTACAGGATGGAAGAGCAGAGGATGAACGTTGGCAGGAAGTCAAAAGTATTTCAGAGAATTCAAGGAGACCTCATCCTCTGTTAGGTTGCCAAAATACCTGCCTTTACCCTGGAAAGCTCTGACCGTATTAGATAAGAAGTGTTGTGAGCAATATTCCCTTCCTGGCCCTGTGCAACTCAGAGCCATGAGATTTCTTATCAGTGTAATGAATAGGAAATGACAGAGCACCAAAAGAAATCTTTCATTCATCTGAAAAATCTTATCTGAAGAAAAAGAAGGAGGTGGATTCAATTTTAGTTCTTGGATATAAACAGGTTTCTGGTAAATGCAATTTTGATAGTATGGTTATGCCCTTCCTTTTCAGACATAAAAACCTGAAATCACAGAATCACAGAATCACAGAATCAATCAGGTTGGAAGAGACCTCTGGGATCATCGAGTCCAATTGTTGCCCTGACACCACCATGTCAACTAGACCATGACACTAAGTGCCATGTCCAGTCTTTTCTTAAACACATCCAGAGATGGTGATTCCACCACCTCCCTGGGCAGCCTGTTCCAATGTCTAATGACCCTTTCTGAGAAGAAATTCTTCCTAATGTCCAACATGAACCTCCCCTGGCAAAGCCTGAGGCTATGTCCTCTTGTCCTATCGCTAGTTGCCTGGGAGAAGAGGCCGACTCCCACTTCACTACAACCTCCCTTCAGGTAGTTGTAGACTGCAATAAGGTCACCTCGGAGCCTCCTCTTCTCCAGGCCTCCTCTTCCCCAGCTCCCTCAGCCGTTCCTCACAGGTCAGACCCTCCAGACCCTTCACCAGCTTGGTCGCCCTCCTCTGGACTCGCTCCAACACCTCAACATCTTTCTTGAAGTGCGGGGCCCAGAACTGGACAAGGTGCAGCCTCACCAGTGCTGAGTACAGAGGGACGATCACTTCCCTAGACCAGCTGACTACACTATTCTTAATAGAGGCCAGGATGCCATTGGCCTTCTTGGCCACCTGGGCACACTGCTGGCTCATGTTTAGCCGGCTGTCGATCAGCACCCCCAGGTCTCTTTCTGCCGGGCTGCTTTCTAACCACTGTTCCCTCAGCCTGTAGCACTGCATGGGGTTGTTGTGGTCAAAGTGTAAGACCCGGCACTTGTTCTTGCTGAACCTCATGCCGTTGGTCTCAGCCCATCTATCTAACATGTCCAGATCCCTCTGTAGGGCCTTCCTACCCTCCAGCAGATCGACACTCCCACCCAGCTTGGTGTCATCTGCAAATTTGCTGAGGGTGCACTCAATCCCTACGTCTAGATCATCTTTAAAGACATTGAACAGCACTGGCCCCAGAACTGAGCCCTGGGGAACACCGCTAGTGACCGGCCGCCAGTTGGACTTTGCCCCATTCACCACCACTCTCTGGGCTCGGCCATCCAGCCAGTTTTTAACCCATTTAAGAGTCCACCCATCCAAGCCCCAGGCAGCTAGTTTGTCTAGGAGGATGCTGTGGGAGACAGTGTCGAATGCCTTACTGAAGTCTAGATAGACTACATCCACAGCCCTGCCCTCATCTACTAAGTGAGTCACTTTGTCATAGAAAGAGATCAGGTTGGTCAAGCAGGACCTGACTTTCATGAATCCGTGTTGGCTGGCCCCGATGCCCTGATTGTCCTGCATGTGCCGTGCAATGGCACTCAGGATGATCTGTTCCATCACCTTGCCTGGCACCGAGGTCAGGCTGACAGGCCTATAGTTCCCTGGATCATCCTTCCGACCCTTCTTGTAGATGGGTGTTACATTTGCTAATTTCCAGTCAGCTGGAACTTCTCCAGTTAACCAGGACATGATCTTTGATGGTTCTTGGTCCATATTTCTGGTATCTGTACTGAGTTTATCATAATCTCAGAGAGGTTATAGAACTGAGCTAGGAATTTGACTAGTCTCTTTCCTCAGGGACCAAGTATTTGCATGGCATAACTGGAAAAAAAGCAGTACTGTCTCTTTTTAATGTATCTAGGTGACCTACACAAGTAAGATAATTCTCATGGGGCCTCATTTTCCCTAACAGGACATGTCACTAATGTGCCATTCAAAGACCTGTATTCAGCTTACCGTTATTCATGCTGAGACCTACGTGCATTTATTCCACATTTTGACCTTTTCTGTGAAGTTGGTTATTTCATAATAAGCTATTCATATTATATCTGGATAATTTTTCCTCTCAGAAAAAGGTCATGGACAATACAGCACTCTTGTGCATGTATCCCAGAAAATGGCGAACCAAAAAAACCAAGGAGTTCATAGGAAAATAAGACCAAAGTGTACAATGCTGACCTTTTATAATTGCCCTAGGACTACCATTAAAAAAAAAAAAACCTAGAAAGACTTGGCTGCAAAAATATACATTTGAGGTCATATCTTCACTTGAGTGAAGTGGCTCTGTTAACTTTGATTGAGGATTTATCAGTTTGTGCCAACTCAAAGTCTACTCTTTCAGTTGTAAAATTCATGTAAATATCTTTTTTTGTGTGCCCGCATTATCTCACATTAAAATACTGTTGCTTTAATTCTTAGATTAATTACAGCTTAGATAGTGAATTTAGCTGTAGTCACCACTTGTTGAAATAAGTGTGATTCACAGGTATTTTGCCAGCTGAATGCTTGACCAGCCCTGTTGGTATCTGAAGTAACACATAGTCACATCTTGGAAAGGAAAAAGAACCTACAACCATTTATTCACACACTAGGATTGAACCTCCAATGCTTATTATCTCTTGGGCAGACAGATTCCTTTCATTTTACTTGCAATGCATCTTTACGAACTTGACACTACAGTGATGAAAGCCACTTAGTATTAAGCACTGTGCAAACAGATAGCGAGAGGCAGTGGAGACCCTATCATCCAGTTAGTGAAGTCTGCTGAGGATCCAAGAGGGAAATGGTCAGAAAGGAAAAGTGATGTGCCCAAGTTTACATAGGTGGACAGTAACAGGGGTGGAAATGCAACTAAAGTACTGAAACCCTGGTTCTAGAAAGCCAGGAGAAAAATTATAAGTAGCTCAAAGGCCTCACTGTGGTAGTTTATTCACAGGGTGCACCATGTCTCATGTGAGTACAATATACAAGACAGTAGATAGCCTCCAGCTTTTGCACTGAAGCTTTTTTTTTAGTATAAAGAAGTTGTGAAAATCTGATTTTCCAAATATTGGTGTTAGGATTATGTAGATATTAAAACCTGATGAGTGTGGAAGAAAGCTAGGAGCATAACTCTCCACCACTGCTTATATGGCATTATCAGTTTGGGTACTAATTATATTTTGTGCATGTTAACTATGCAAAAATAACTATGGCATGTTCTCTACCAGTCCTTCTGCACCACATGATGAAGGTGGTCCCCTTGCAGGAATTAATGTACTGTATTAAGCAGCAAAAGCATGGAACGCAATTTGGCAGTGCTATTTCAGTTTCTTCTGGTGTTCAAAGCCCTCAAGTGTTTAGTCCCTGCTTTTAAAATTCCCCTTAAAGTTTTGCCAGGTGAGTTTGGACTTTGATCTCGAAGTATGCTTTTCTGTTTTTTTCTTGATGCATGCATGCATTTGTTGATGGACAGATAACTAAAGTAAAAAGTGATTATGAAAAAAAAGAACTCCAATGATTGTTGACTGAGGTTGTGGTAGGGGAACTTATGTAAATTTGAACTGAAATGAAGACACTGCCAATGTTTAAAAGTGCTGGACATATTTCTTAAAGCAGAGGGTTTGTTTATTTACACTTCTGTGTGTTTGGGGTTTTCTTAAATCTTGCTATTTTCTGTAATCTTAATTTATACTGCTCAGAAGGGATTTACCACACTTACAGTATGTTTTCATTAATGATAACGTTGAATATTGGTATAGCATGAAGCATAAATCACAGGAGTGTAGCCTATATTTTTAAAATGAAAGAAAAAGGAAGGGAAAAAAGCATTTGGTCTGTTAAATGCATTTTTGTTTGTGAGGTTTGAAATTTTTGCTGGGCTTTCTGTTGTTTTTCATCTGATTCCCAGAAACTTATCTCTTTGAGCTGGCGAGAAAGCAATAATGATATTTAAACAACTGAATAGAAGAGATGCAAGAACATACAAGCTGCTTTGTCCTGATAGTGGGTTAAGCAATCATTAAAAGTAAAACATCGCATTAAAAATGTGTATCCATCTAAAATTTTTCTCTGCCTGATACTTACAGACTACTTCCTTGAAGTTTCATGTTAAAAGGTATCTTAAATAATATTACTCTTTTTCCCAAATTGGTTTCTAGGGGATGCATAATAGTACTTTGGTATAAATTCGCGTGGTCTAGTTGCAGGCCCTCTTCTCTAAATTCAGTAGAGTCAGAGTTATTGTCTGGATACTCTTTCTGTTGACCACAGAGAATTAAAGCTACAAAGCAGGCATTTCAAGTAAGAGCCTGAATTAGGTAGGATGAATCGAAGTGGACAAACACACAAACTTTCCTGCGCGTTCCGATTGAGTTTTTACCAACATCAACAGTACTGACATAACTGAAAATGAACTTGAAGAGATATCAGAGTACGGAAAGTGCTAGGAAAGAAAGAGCGGTGAGCTGAAAGAACTGCTGCTAGCCCTAAAAAAAAAAATATTCAGATTTCATAAAAACTGTTTTAATTATCATTATCAGAAAACCTAACAGCTCCTTGAACTGATGTACTGCAGCCATGCAAATGTTAGCACTGGCACAACTGCAGCAGTAGATCCAAGCATGTAGGACAGGAGAACAGGTGCTTTTTGTGTCATCTGCTGATGCTTTTTGTATCATCTCAAGATATTGGTGTGACTGTCCTTCAGAACAAGATGAGAGGTTCCTGCAAAAAGGTCAATCAACCTCCGTTCCTTCCCTTTCACCAAAACAATTGCTGAATGAAAAGAAGAAAGAAAACACTGTTCAGTACTCCTAGGTTCCGGGGTCTTCTCTGGAGTAGCTTTCATCCTCCTTCTCTTTTCTCAGGTACTCTCTTCTCCCACATAGTCCTGCATGCACATGGGACTAAGACTGGTATTATACCTCAACCTTGAGGACTATAATAAAATACCTAGTCATATTTTCTTATGAAAAATCAGTAATTATTTAAGTTTCTGATTTTAGGTAATAGAAAGCTAGCAGTCTTGTAACAAACTATTTGTGATACAGACATTGCAAAGGGTATGGCTCTCTAGGCCCTCATGACAGATCTAGGGTGCGATCCATACCTTAAGGACTTGAAAAGCAGTGGTACTGATGTGCTACAAACTCCTGCTTATAGCCTTCAGGATTTTTGAGGGGTTTGCATATGAGTAACTTCATAGGCAAAATTGACTCATACATAAAAGATCCAATTGCTAATTTTGTGTTTGGGAAAATTCATTCATTCCGAATGTGAGGTCTGGTAAATTGGTATTCAGGCTGGTGAAACACCAATTGCTCTTTTTTTTCTGTCTTGCTTTACCAGCCTCTGGTAGAAATAACCATGTATTCTTTCGAAATTACTTTAAGGTATACTTCACTAAACTAAAAAAGAAACACATCCCAGTATCTTGTAAACATAATTTTCTGTTGCACTGTAAAAACAGATAAAGTACATCCAAGAAATAGCAAAAACTCTTGAATATTTCTCTTTGAAAAGACAGAATATGACATAAACAAGTTATGTCAAGTAGTCCTTTCTGAAAATGGCATTCAAGATTTTCTATTTTTTATACTTTTTTTTTGTTGTAAGTTGATTTTTTGATTAGGTTAGTCAAGCTGCTACCCCTTCGGGGAATTACAATGAAAAAGACTTGAGCTTTGTGATCTGTACTTAAGTGTTAGCCTTGGTTTTCTGGAAAAGAAAAAAGAAAAAAAAAAATCTGTTCTTCTAGACAGTAATTCTTTCCCTTCCCTACCAGTGGTGAGTGACAAAGAAAATACTGCCTAGGACTGAAATAGATTTTATAACCTTCAGGTTATGGGTTCTAAACAATAAGTATGAACCACAAACTATATTTTTGTACAATTCTGGCAAAGTTTTCAAGCTACTTCTACTTTGTCAGAGTATAGCTGACATATATTTAGTAAGGTCGGGCGGACAGCTGACAAATCTGCGCTGAAGTCAGGAATAATATGTGCTTTGGAAGATGCAAATGAGTACAGCAAACCTTGCATAAAACTCATGTGACATAACAGTTAACACTGCCTTTCAGGGATGACAATGTGAAATTGGACAAGTTACTTTGCCTTTCATTGCTCCTTACTACAAAGTGCAAACAGAGCTGAAGTAAAAGTGGGTCACTGCAAACTTGTCCATATGTAGTAAATATTCTGTCACTTTTGTTGATTAGAACCCAAACATAAAAAAACAGCCCCCCCCTTTTATAATGCTGTTGCTAAAAGGCCAGGAAATGTGAAGACTGTGTAGGAGGTTGTCATTGATGTGGTGACCACAGGCAGAATACAAATTGAGACATGAAAACAGAGTGGCTAGTCAGATTATTTTGCAATCAATTTGAATTGAAGGCAACATTTACTTGTGATCCACAATAATTCTACACTAGGAAAAAATTGTTGAAAAAAAAAATAATTTGCCTTTTTATCAAAGTCACTAGACTTCTGTACATTATCTATTTGCTATTTCTGGATTAAGGGAGTGCTACAGGCTATGATGTTCTGCACTGTAGTACATATGATAAAACTTTCAAAATCACTTTTAAAATTAAAGTTGTGTTCACAGAAGCTGAAGAAATTGAATCATATGGAAAGTGTAAAGCTGCTCCATACTTTTGGGCTTTTTTGGGGGGGAGTTTAACGACAGTGCCTTGCTATACAGAGTCCTTCCTTTTTTGCACTGAAGGGATGTTTTAAAGAGAAACTGTCAGCATGTTAGCAAAATTGGGCTGAGAGTTTGGACTTAGTGTCCCTAAGTGAATATAGTAATGCACTGACTCACTATACTAATCCTATAAGTCATTATCTCCTTTTTATGAAATCCTTCCCAAAAATAGAACTGAAAAGATCTAGCAATATTGTCCTTGGACTGCATTCTGTCCTGCTGAATCATGCAGGAGAGTAGCATTTACTTTTCTGTTTATTGAGTAAGGGCTGCTCTGATCATAACTCTTCCTGGGAATGAGGACAGAAAAGAGCAAACTACTCCCTAAAAGATTTGTATGTCAGAAAGCAGGCAGAGGAGATCTGGCTAAAAGAAGAAAGAGGGAAAAGGTGGCAGGAGGGAAGAAAAAAAGCACCTTCCTCTCCCCAGATAAATGTAGTACCTCAGAATGCTCCTCTAATTCCCTCATGGGGCGAGGTAGAAAGCAGCAGTGAAGTATTTTTATTTTTATATTTCATTTTTTTTCTGTCAACTGCAGGTCCCTGGCTTGAAATATTTACTCTGTAATCTTCATGCTGGAATCCTAAAATTGATGTACAGCACAGTGAGGAGAAAAATTATTAACAAGATTCAATGCTAAAAACCCCTGCTGTATCAATATCAATTTCCAAATTCATTCCTAAGAAGTCCATGAGAGAAGTAGAGCAGGTGAGTGTTCCAGTTGGGGTCAGAGTATGCTAACTCCGAGGGTCTAAACACTTTCCAAGACAGGAAGACCACCTCTGATATGAAGAGAGCCCACTGTCCTACCTGTAACAGCCACCTATCACTGGGACACATCTGTAGAGCTAAGGGAAGTGTTAGGTAACAAGCAGGTAAATGCAAAATACATTCAAGTTATGAAAGAGTAAGTTTCTAGATAAATCCTTTTCACTATTAGAAAGAAAATCTATTTTTTTAATTTTTAAAATATGTAAAAGAAAGTTAATAAAACATTTTGAGAATCAATGTGATTGATGGAATGAGGATAAGAGTAAAAATAGGTGTAATTTAAAAGACGTCAAGATATCTGAGAGGGTGTAATAAAACAGCCACCTTTCTGAAGAGAAAAAGACAGGGTGCAGTGAGTAAAAGGGTGCAGAGGATAAAAGACTGGCCTGGAAATTGAAGGCAAAGGTTAGTAACAAGTGGAACACTTCAACATGGAGAGTGATAGCATTTTGAGGTGCATATCATCTTTAACAGATACAGTTTTGTTCTCTTTATATGTAGCGATTCTAAAGGTAAAACGGTTAGACATCACTTTTGCTGCATGAAGCAAGCCAAGTTCAAAGAGGTAAAAACATGTTTAACGTAAAGAAGAAGTGGGGATAAAGTACAAGAGAATTGCAGAGCTTAGCATGGAGACATATATGGGAAAGAGACCTGGACAAATGAAAGACCTTAGGGGATACATCATGGTCACAGCCTGCTTGGACTGCGCTGGAGAACAATGCGGGAGTATCTAAGTATCAAGAAGCTACAGCAAATCACGTAAAATACACTAACTCACTGTGTCTAAGCTGTGGGGTAAACATACTGTCCTAGTCAAGGCCATCCAGCCTGAGGCCGTGCTAGAAAGTGTGGTGGCTCTGGTGCTGCCTGGGCACCTATGTTTCATTCCTAAGGCCATCAGTGATGGTCACCAGCCCCCAGGTCTTGTCCAGACATGCTGCCAGGGAGACACTCTGTGCTAGTATGTCACAAGGTGTCTTTAGACATCCATATCATTGGTATCTGCCTGACATCTACACATTTACCTTCTTTTCATTGTTACTGTAGAGAACCAGGAAAGAGTCAGCACCCTCTAAAGGACTAAGGCAGCTCAAATAACCTGGACCCCAAAACCAGTAAAGTGAGTCTAGCTGAGCTGTTTCATGAGGAGCAGCATAGCCTGAACCACAAGGTCAGGATGGGTCGTGGTAGCCCCAAAGGATAGGTTTAGTCCTAGATCTGATCTGTTCCTGGACGTTTGGATTGTAAACTGGATCCAAAGCTACAACTGGATCCCAAAGTGCGAGAAGGTTCATTGCCAGTGCTGGTTCTCTTTCCCAACTCAGGAAGGGCTGTCTCTAAGCAGAGCTTTATTTGTGGACAGTGTGGCTGCTGCTTCCCCGCCTTGACATCCGACCTTTTATGACATGCCCAGCAGATGTCCCCCAGCCACTGTAGGATGGGAGGACACAGATGGCAGAGTCTCTTTCCTTTCTCTGTGTTGATTGCTCTCGGTAAATAACAAGTTTGAACTGGGCAATTAGAGCTGGAAACAGTCAATACCTAATCTTCCTCAGCCTGTGAAAGAGGCATGCTGGGTCACTTGCAGTTCTTTCAGCAATTTTTGAAGTGCCAAAGAGATGTTATAAGAACTGGTGTTGAACAGTTTTCAAGCCCAAATAAATAAAAGATGTGCCTGTGCTACAGCTGTGACCGTTGTTCTACAGCTAGTCATATGTATGCTAAAACAAGCATAATTTCTATTGAAGTTTCACTACTACACATGTTAAGAGAATGCAATGCTAGCAAGAGCAACAAGACTTCTCATTATGATATTCTCTGTTCATACCTCAAATCCCTGTGGTCTTCCTAGACTTTCTTTAATATGTTTCCACGCAACAAGAATCTCTGATACAGACAAACTTGTAGCTTTGACATCGATGGGAGCAGCAGTAGGTTCTGTATTAAGAAAAATTGAAACAATAAACCTCCACTGTAACAACTTGTATTTATCAAAAACACTCCATCTGAAACTGTCATTTACTTCCTTTATTCTACCTTAATACTCACAAGAAGGTATGACATTATGGGGAACATGAAAAACTGAACAAGACGAAGAGATTTTTATTGTTGTATTTCTTTATTTGTGTCATGCTACATCAATATCTCATCACTGATGACAGGTGCAGCAAACTGTGATAGAATCTCTTGTCTATGATTTAAAAAAAAACCCCCTTTAATACTTGTAAATGCCCCCCCCCTCCACACAACCCTTTCATACGCCTTGATCCGCCTAACTTCAGCAGTAAATGGAGCATTCGTTCTCTTCCTGGCTTTTTAGTGCCAATCTGTCAGCTCAAGATGAGTAATACCTTGCTAGAGAAATTTTTAGGACAATGTTATTATGTCCTTGAAGTCACAGGCACCAGTGTTTGGGGCATGCCAGTGTCTCTCTGTTGTGAAGCATTTACCATTTTAGGCCTGGGATGTACACTTTTCTAAAGAAGGCATTAAGATGCAGGATTTGTCCCTCTGATTACCTGTTGTTACCATTGGCCCTATGTCCATGTTTCTATCTCCATGCTATTCATAGGACACTCTGCAGTCCTGACCTCCTGATTATCTGGAGCAGAAGACACTCCCTGCCCTCCAGCCAGGGCGGGTGTCCTTCAGTGCTGCTGGGGTATGGCCAGGGTGCACACTGGAGGCTTAGGGCTGAAGGATGCTTTACCTATCACACCTGCCCAACAGTGTTGCCACAGGCACGTTTCACTTTGCACTTTCATATCATTGAACACTTTACAGAGGTCCAGCTTCTTTCAGTGGTTGGAAATTGGGTAAACATAGAGATCTGCCACAACAGGCATGACGCCAATTTGTATCACCAGTTAGTGCATTGGGAGTGAAGAGTATGCAAAAATTATCAAATATCAAACTGAGACATGAGTTAAGGAAATCTTTTGGACCTTTTGCTTTATTACCTAAATATTACTGAAAATTTGCTTAAGACAAGCTGTGGAGACAGGGCTTGAACACAGACAGTCAAGCACACAGTAGCAGCATTTCTTCTCCATTCTGGTGTAGTTCATTTGCTCAGCAAAAAGGTGAATTCACATTCCCCCACAGTCGCAGAGTCTGCGCTTTCTTCCTTGGCCTAATGTTCCTCATTACATTTCTAATGTGTTGATCTGCTCTTGGAGGGCAGGCAGAGTTCTTGGCTTTTGTGTTATAGGGAGGCACATCAAAGAGCTTTCTAAAAAATGGGGGTTTTGGAGCTCATTTAACAGGGTTGCAGAAAAGGAGATTCCTTATGGAACAGCCTGAGTTAAAAACGATATATTTTTCTCAGTGACCAAACTCCCTTAGTAAGATGCCTAATATTAGTCTTGACTCATTAGCTACCCTCCATTCTCTGATCATATTGCAGGCATTGTTCTGCCACTGTTGGTCTACACTTTTTCTCTGACATGGCTTGTATGAATTTTTCATCCTTTTTGATGTCAGATTTTTGATGTTCACCGCTCTTTTTGATCTTTTTTATTTACTTCTGAAGAAAAGAAGCATTTCTGATGTGATGCAAAATGGTGTTCACCAACAACGAGTATTACTAATAAGTATAAAATATATATGGAACTTTTCAGGTAACAAAGAATAAAAAAAAATATCTCCAGGAATAAGTGAAATGATCTTCCGAATTCAGTACTGAAAGGATTGTGCTATGAAAAAATATATTCCTCATAATATGATTTTCTGTTGAATAGTTACACCCTGCTTTCTATTTTATGTGCTACTAAGATTTGTGTGGCAAAAGCTATTTTCTAGTTTTTGTATTACTGAAGAAATTACCTTGTTGTCAGAAAAGATTGCAGTGGGATAAATAATTTGAGATGTACACAAAATGTTGGTTGGCAGCCTTTACACTTTCTATAAATGTAGAAATAATTTCCTCTTCATAGCATTCACTATAGGTGGTTTATGTATTGCTCAGAATAGAAACACAGAGTATTTTCTGATATTTTAAAAATTGTTTTCAACAAATGGAGTAGAAATAGTTTGGATTTTTTTTTTATGTGAAGAAAATGCATTTCTTACATATCCAGTAATTATTCACTGCAGTTTCACTGATATTAGACATTAAGAATGTATGTGTTCAGCAAAAGAACAGAAATTATATATTTAGGAATAAGGTATGTTATGACTGCCTGAAAGTTTATGGAGACTAAATAGCATTTGTTATTGATTCTGATAAGATTAGGTCCATATAATTTCTGGTGATATAATACAATCTGTGGTTCACTCCAATGTCATGCTTTATTCCGTGTGTCTAAAACTAATGATAAGTTTGACAGGTTCATTAGGTTTTTCTATAATGATCACTGATGTTATAACCATATTCTTTTCTTAATATCTTGGCATTATGCTAAACCTATTAGTGTCTGTCTGAGGTCATACTGATTGAAAAAAGAAGGGCCAACATCTTTAATGGTCCTTTTAATATTCCTTGATTGAATTAAAGATGCAGCATGGCAAGTTCTCAAAAGGCTGTGTGCAGTGTCTGTGAAACATTGTCTTTTCATGTGCTGCTTTCACACTTTAAGGAAACATGTTCAATCTGTAAGCCTTTGAGATGGCTATAATAAAGCAGGACAAAGAATTACACTAATTGCATTGATCTGATGTTCAATCATCAGATTGAATTCTGAATTTTGATACTGGCAAGTAAGTGAAAGAAGAGTTAGTTACTAGCCCTCATTGTGTTCTCCCTGTTTCTGACTGTAAACTGATTTGTTTTTCTGAAATAGTAATTCCCCAAAGATTTCCACATGATTTAACTTAAAAAACAAGTCCAAGGGCCTGTGCGTATTTATGTTATTTTAACTCTCCTGTGGAACAAGAGCCTAAGTCAGGACTCCTCATCCGATCACTCCAGGAAGGATTTTTACACACTCCCCTAATTCAAAATCTGAGCTCTCATTTGAAGCTAAGAACCTCAACTTGGGCAATTGCATTGTGACTGCAGGCAGTTCCACATAGTTGAGATTTTGGGACTTCAGCCAGGGCCTGTGACTGGGATAATTCCTTTATGTGGAAAAGTCCACAAAAGAGATCTATCAGGAGGGAAATCATGAAGAGTTGTTCCTCTTGTGTCAACCTATAGATAAAGAAAGTGGTAGCATTTGCTCCCTTGCTGGAAATAGCTACCAGGAGTATCTTCCAAATCAGAGAAGCTCCAGTAAACTGTTTCTATTCCTGAGAAAAGCCAAGGGACATTATGCTCAGCTCCACCTCTCAGCCTGTTTGGTGTGTGGTGGCATGGCTGCCTGCAGGATAAGACCGTCTTCAGAATCTTGTGTTAGAAAGGGAAAAGATGTCCGATGTCCAAAACACCAAAAATGAGATGACTGTTTCCTGGAGAGGCCCTTGGACTTTACACTTTTCCTCAAATCCGTTCTGTTTTCACCTTCTCTCTGACCACTGTGTTTTCAGAGGACATAACAGAGAAAAATTAGAAGGGTGAGGAAATGAGCTAGGAGTGAAACAGTGATCAGGCCTGCAGACCTCTACCCTGGGCCTCTTCTATTTAGTGTTGAAATGCCCTTACTTGTCAAGTAGTGCTTATGAAGCCTACTCCCATAACGTTGCTCTTCTTCGCACTTGCTCACAGCATAGATCCTCCTGCGACTCTCCCTTCTCCATGGAATAACTCTGATTTATGGCACAGTGGAGAGCCACAGGGGAATAAGGAGCTGCCTTATTCCATGAAGGCTTACCTACACACAGCTCGCTCATCTTGGCATGCGAGTAGAAGCTGGACAAGCGGACTGATAAAATTCAGGCTTTGTTAAATTAAAAGTTCAGAGAAGCATTGCCATCTTCATGAATATAAATGGTTCATTGGCACCAAGTGACGTGGCAGCCAGAGTTATCCTCTGCATGTGAGGAGGGGATGTGCCTATTATATTGACTGCACATTTGGCTTCCCATGGGGGCTAGTGGTATTAATCAAAGGAATGCTTAATAAACTCTTACATGTCAGGATTGTGATTTCATTCTTTAAAAAATCAGTGGCGACAGCCCTAGCTGAACTTTTACAGGATCTAATCCAGATGGATCAGCTGGCTGAAACAGGAAATAATCCACTGTAGTTTACAGCTAATATGCCGATTTATTAATTTTCAGGTTCACCTAAACCCCAAGTAACTCAGCTTTAGCTATGAAATGAACCACAGAACTTCACTTCATGAATGTAAGATTTTAATTAAAGACACAGAGGCTGTACTTAAAAGTGTGCAATCGCATATTCTTTCCTCTAAATGAAAAGGAAAGGGTAATTTATTTGTTTGAATAAGGGCTCAGGGTGAAAAGTGAGGGGAGGTGGGCCTAACCAGAACAATCCTTCACTCTGCAGTGTATTGTTTAATATCACGTGATCCGCTAGCTGGCCTGACACAAAACTTCTTAAAGTTATGAAGGAACAAAATTGCAAAGGCTGTTAAATGGCACTTTGCGTCTCAGATAACTGAGAGCTTTCGTTCTCCATTGGCTCAATGAATTAGTACAAATCCATACAAAGCAAGGACAAAAGCTCTGTGTAATATCATTACATCTTGTATGTATTACAGAAGTGCATCTGGGTTCCCTCAGGAGGTTTAAAACAGCCAGACTGAGAGTCTTCAGGCTTTACCTTGTACTGCTCAGGGCTCTCTTTTTCATATCTAGAAGTTTTTAGTAGTATTCACTACACTGTTTATCAAAATTATAGAACTTTCAATTTTTGTGAAGGTAGTTTTGTAAGTGCCTGAAGGAGAAGATAGATACTGAAACTAACAGAACTAATTCTGTATCTCCCTTTATGGCAATCATTAAAAAACCTTTACAAAAGACTTAACTCATCTTGAAACCAGTTGTGTTCCCTCTTTCTCCCAGAATTTTATTTCTATTTCCTTTTATATTCTCACCTATTTCTATACTACATGTATGCTAATTCTTATTTATTCTTGTGCTGATAGGGTGTGTCTATACTTGTAAACTAAACAGGGACAGGGAGACAAGGCACCAGCCTGAGCATGAACATACAGTTGTCCATAGCATGAAATAGTTAGCATGATCCGTGGTAAAGTATTGACTCTGGCCAATTAATGCTGCCCCAAAATATGCCCAGGAATATGCTTGTGCCTGGCCAGGGGTAGTTCCCAGGAGATGTATGGATGCAGTCACCGTCTGGAGAGTGACAGTATTCAAGTTTGTAGATGTGAACTCTTTTTGACCAGTTGGCTTCAAAGATAAAGAATATGTGGCTTGTTTTATTTGCTAAAAAAAAGATATAGCATCATTGTCCTTCACCTTTAAAAGCTCTCACCATCCGTAATAATTTTCCTGATTTGCAGACAGCGTCTTATCCAAACTCAGCCTTTTTTTACTAGGACAAAAGAAACAAGCTCTTCTAGTTTCTGCTCATTTCCTGGTGATCCTGTTAGTCCTTTGAACCTGTATCATCTTGATTTCTTTGTTGAGCGTGAGCAACCTGAACTGTAGATAAGATCTTAGCAAAGCTTTGTGATAGTTTTATCACAATGATGCCCTGATACGAATTAAAACACAGAATCACAGAATCATTAGGATTGGAAGGGACCACTAGAGATCATCTAGAAAACATTTAAGTCTTTATTGTGTATAAGTTCTAGCTATTAAATTCCCATTTTGTAATGGACTGGCTTGTTACTCCTCCTTATGTACTTGACCTAGCAGTTATATATCATTCATGTTCGTTCCCCTCTAGTCCTCTAATTCGCATTTTTCCTATGTCCTCAGATCCTTCCCTGTATTGACAGTGCATCCTGAAGTTGTAATAACAGCAATATCATAACAGGCTCTTCTATTAGCATTATGAATATTAAATATATATGATCTAAGACTGATCTTTAAGAAATTCTGCCATTAGCCTTCCAAGCCTTTTGCAAGTCTGGTGGTAAAGGTATTTTTTTTATGGACTTCTATAGAAATATTTTTTTTTTCTTGATAGATTAACTAAAATTTATTTTTGCCAACTGTTACTTGTTTTCATTATTTTGGGATGGAAAAGATCTCGCCCCAGGTCCTTGAGCATATAAAGGGGACTAGCTCTCACCATCCATGGCAGTCATGAATAGAAAAATAGATTAATTTTAATTTAGGGTACATTTAAACAGCAAATTCTGTATTGCTTAAATTGGAAAGGGTTGAATTTCTGAGCACTGGACAATACCACAAGTTTTCACTACAGATGTAAAAATTTGCAGACTTTCACATTCTTATTAGCTATCCTGTCTATATCATCTAATTTATTCAAAATAAATGATAAAGTATTTCATTATTGTTGGTCCATTCCTTGATTATCTTTAATATCAATACCTTCTTTACTTCACATTTTATCCCGCTTTATATACTTTCCTAACTTTTAAAAAATCTTTTATCACCTTAATTTTTGTCAATACTTTTGTTATTCTTATCCTTTTCATTATTTGGATTTTATTATGTATGCTTTTTACTTGTTCTGAATATCTTTTAGTGGGTACATCTCTAGATCCTCAGATATAATGTACTGCCTTAGAAATGTACCATTTCCTGCGGTATAAACTTCAGGTAGATTTTACATCTTTGGCTCAGAGACCTTCCAAAGCACTTTCAGTTCTAGTCTGAACTGTTAATTCCAGCTTATTAAATAATTTCCTGCTATTTAATGATGACTTGTTCCACTGTTATTTGTTATGATCAGCTTTTCTATAGTGTCTTAATTATTCATCAAAACAAGATTATAGTACCGTTATTTCTTCTCAGTCAGACTGGATAAAGAATCTGCTAATTATCACAGCCAGAACACAAGATCATTAGTTGTATTTACTATCCAAACTACTCTGAGAAGCTAAATTCTCTTATAAATAACAGTGTCCTGTAATATTTATCTAAAATTAGAAAGGTCTTTCTCAGCATCCAAATTTATCAGGGCCATCAGCACCTAACCTCTAGTTTGACTCCAAGTTTCTTTAATTTTCCTTTTCCAAAATCATGCAGAACCCAAGGATATTCTGTTTTATCCAAACGCTGGTTTTGTGTTTCCTCATATGTTATCACATCAGCAGCATGTTATGACATCCAACCATTTTTACTTTTATTTTGTCTTTCCTATGTAGCTCATACTTTGTCTAGTCATGCTTCCTAAAGCAAGTCTACCTGGCCATCAGTCTTATCAGTACAGCCTTTTCCATATTCTTGCAACCATACCGTTATGCTCTCATATTTCCTTCTCCATTGCTATAATTCTGATTTTCACAGTTTTCTTCTTCCAGCGAATCAAAACCACACATAGAGATTGTATATGATTTCCCTGATACTGAAAGCTTGTATTATTAGTCTTGGCATTATTAGCCCCTCAGTATTTAAGTGGATTGTAGTCAACAAGAAAAATCTCCAAAGGATATATAACTGTTAAAACAAACAGTGCTTAAAACTGCTTTTGTTCATGGCTTTATTTTCAGTATCTTGTGCCTTTACAATTTTTGTTCTCTATGCGTGTGCACTGAAGTTTAGTGCTTTGTTTGAGTATGTTCTACAATGAATCTGATACCATTATTTTCCTGGCAGAAAGTACAGTCAGAAGATTTCTTCCTGCTCTGTTCATGCTCCTTTTCAGCCCCAGACCTGCACATTGCGACCTTTCTTCTGGCAGGCAGCCTAACCTGCTGTGCTCTGTATGTGCTCTGCTGTCTCCTTCTCTTATTAAAGGGTTCCTTTATGAAACGTTCAGGCTTGTCTTTCCCCAGTGCTGGAACATGTCTATTGTGTCCTTCTGTTCTCCCTTCTTATTGAAGATAATTGTGCATCTTTTTTTCTGTCCTGCATCTTCTGTGTATCATCCCCATTACCTCTTCAGAACTGGTCCCTGGCTCTCATAATCTCTTTAACTTCACTAAAACATCTAACCTCTCTTTTTCTTCTTCTCTTGATTGGTTGCTTTGTTCCTTTCCTAAGGTCTCCAGGAAAGACTCCTCCTTCAAACTCTTCTGCCTCATTAAGCCATCTTTTCCAGAGGGTCACATTTGCTATTTTTCCTCCTGGGTTATCCAGCTAGTTTTGTACAACCTTTTTATCTGCTTCTCCATTCTGTTCTCTATTCCTCCATTACATTCATCTGCATCTTTAGCTCCTAGATTGTCACTCCCATGAGCTGCATCCTGGTGATGTTTCCTGTGAAGTCAAAAGGCCAATGAAGGAGAAGAAATGTCTTAAAACATCTATAACCAGTCAGGCGTATTTCCCCTGTCAACTTTGGGTTATTGCCATCATTGATCCCTCAGTAACCATTGTTGTCGTATTATCTTCTAAATATCTGACTTAGAGATAGACATAAAAGGATTAGCCCCTCCAGGTAGTTATGGAAAAGCACTCAGTGTTTTGCTTGTGTTTGCTGAGATTCTTTACTCACTACAAAGTAATTTTTTAAGTCTTTTGCTTCAGTCAGAGACACTTTATGTAATAATCATAGGTCCGTCAGTTGTGTTCACAGGGGATAACATCTTTCTCAATACCACCTGCAAAGCTGCTTGCCTAGGCACAACTCACAGCCACCACAAATGCGGTTACAATGCAGATCAGAGAGCACATGATTTGCAGTCACAGTCACGCAGACAAGAGAGTTGCATTCATTCTTAATAAATGAAAAATTTCTTCCTTGTCCAGAACCTGTCTTATGCAAACTCTTGTTCTTTTTTTCCCGTGTGCTTAGCAGAGGCACCAGGATTTAAACTTCCTTAGACAAATTTGTTATGCCAGTAAACAACTGTAGATCCATCTGTACATGTAGGAAACCTTTTAATATGTAACATAAAGTTTCCTTAACTTTTAATGATTTTATCGTATGCCTTTATTCTAGATGTTTGCAGAGCAATGAATTGAGTGGGTGATGAAAATCAAGTAAGATAAGGGTTTGCTGGATCAGCCCTAGGACCATAATATATTGTACTGTCAATCTTTATTTAATATCTCCTCTTCAATTGAAATCCTTGAGAAAATGTGCCTTCAGTTCTTTACCTCCTGAAGTGTGAAAGTTCATGCCTCTTTCAAAACCAGTTCCCTCTTTTTTTCATAGCAAGCTGTAATGTCTATTGTCCTCTGTCTCCATATTGCCCAGAACTTAGCTGTAATAAACTCTTTTGTTGTTCCTTTAAATTTTCAGTATATCACCTAGGGTTATTCTGGAGAAAAGCTTTTTATAAGTTAATTTTGCACTATATTGTCACAGCATCCCATATTTTTTCCTCAAATGTAAGTCTTATAAAGTACTTATCCTCTTAAAATTCCTCTTGCCAAAGGAAACATAGAGAGATTGAATTAGCAAAGCTCTGATGGGTCTGTACTTACAAATAACTGAATTATAATCAGAAAAGTTGGTTTCTAGAGATAGTCTCTAGGAGCTAGAGAGAAAATTAATTTTAATAATTCTATTCAGATCATTTGTAAAGTTCATATTTTAAAAGAAATGTTAGAAAAATTGATTTATATATTACTGATTATTCCATTTCCAGTCTTGTCCAAATAACAAGCAAAGGGCTACTTTTTACAATTCAGCATTCAGCTTTTGTTAAGATAGCTTTTGCTATTTAAAAAAAAATCCATTAAGGTTTTGTCTCCCTTCCCTTGCAAAACTCTATTTTTATTGAACTTGCTGATTAGAATATGAAATTGTTAAATAATAAAAATATCACCATCGGACTCACAGTATCATTTTCCATTGGGGAACAGGCAAGTCAACTGTAAAAATGTCCAACTTGTACCAGGCAATTTTTGCATTTTAAAATGTAATTGGTTTTATAATAATATGAATACTTGGTAATGTTGATCCAGCAGTGGAACACAAACAAATTACTGGAACTGCTTTTAGCATTTCCAACCTCTATAATTACTGTGAGAGAATAGTAAATAATCTCTGCTACATCATGGCTCCAAAATTACACATTTATTGTGGGCTTATGTGTAATAACATTTAATGTTTTTCAGCTTCACATGAAATACCATTATCTTCACTTTATGTTTTTGTAGAGATAGTGTGAAATTCCTCCCACCTGTACTAGGACTGTACTTATTTTATTCTCTTAACAGGAGGCAGTGGGATAACTCAAAGATAGTATAGTAAAGAACTGAAGTATATGACTTCCACTAATGGAGCTGCTCAAAATGTTCCTGTGGATAAGATTTATTTACCTTTTGTGTGCATGGAAATTTCCATACACTGTCTCCTGTCAACACAGAACAACTTTTAACAGTACAAATTGTTCTTTTTTTTTTTTTTTCCCACAAAATACTGTTGAGAGTTATATTAAGGTGACATAGTAATTTTCCAGGAATATTTTTCATTTGTTCTGTTGAACTACACATTGAATATTTGGACATTAACATAAATTCAGGAATTTTCTACAAATGAACTAAAAAAGAGAGAAAGTAATAGGAAAAAGAGAATAAAAATAAGAACAAAACTGCATTCTGTGCACTTTTAGTATCCATTAGCCAGGAAACGAACATTCATAAGTGGATTTATTTAGTCTTTGAGGTGTTGTCTAATTAGCTCATCAAAAAGTATCATGAACCTCAGAAACGTTAGAAAATATCATACTTCCTTTGCTAATTGTTAGAGTAGCCCAGCTTAAAGTTAAGACTACAGATTTCATATTAGGGATGAACCTTCATTAAAAGAGATTTTTTTGGTTAGGACTCATGTGGCTTGAAGTCTATTCCTAAACTTTACCACTTGCTTTCTGGGTAACCTTGGCAAGTTAGTTTGCCTCCTTCTCTGAAAAACATCTTTAATATTACTTAGCATTTCTGCAAAGAATTTTGAAATTTAAGATTGAAAAAGCGTGGTATAATAGGACATATTATATAAAAATAGCTTGATATAGTTCATAATATACAAGTTAACTTTATGTTGAACTGACCTCCTTCAGCTGAGCAGATGACCATAATAGGGCTGAAGGGACCATCTCCTTTGTTGTTGTAAACACCAACTTTCACCTCAAAAGGAGTCAGAGGTGGCACACTTTCATCTCTGTAGATAAACTTTGAGGCATCTGAAGATGTCACCATTTTTTCCTTCCAGCCACGTGTTCCGTTGGGTCTGAAGGCGACAATATATCCAAATCCTTCTCCATTCTGAAACTCTTCTGACACTGGCTAAAAAATAAAGTTCAGGTAATGATCAGATGTGGTTTTATTAATTTAGAAAACAGTGTTTCAGTGGCTGACCGTAATCTAGTTGCTTGTGTGAGGGTCATCCCTTACAGTTGCATTATAGGATTTTACTTATCATGCCTGGTTACACATAAGGACAATTGCTTCTGAAGAGGAACCTTGTAAGAGAGTTTCTTCATCTAATCACCATAGTTAGGTCACTGTCCTATGATTGAATAAACTCCTGCACTCAGAAAGATTTTTTTCTTCTTTATCTCCCACTTTGTGGTTAATGCTTTGATCATCGGTCTGTTAGTGGAACAGCCTCTTCAAGTGACCTTGTTAAAAATACAGAGCAGCATATTGTTGAGGGCTCCTAAAATATGATGTGAGTGACAGTTACTACAGTGGCACTCTCTTGGGTTTTAGGTGCTGGTTTGTCTAATTTCTGTATCCAAATGGGGTGTCAAATCTTAGGGATTTAAGTCTAGGGTTCAGTTTGAGACTTAGGATGCAATGTAATAAATCTAGTTGTCCTAACTCTCAAACTGAGTCTTGGTGGAAAAAAAAAATCTCATTTGCTTTTCTCTTCTCAGAGGATCTGTGAAATTAGCCACTTAAATTGGGACACATCTGCCATAAGCAGGCAGTCAGCAAAGGGATTTATCTGTTGAGAGGCTGAGCACTGCAAAAGCTAAATCTTACATGTCCAGCTCAAGGAATGGAATATTTCATGCTAATTTACTGCCTACATTTCTTATAAAGTCAATGGACTAGTTTAAGAATTAGGTTATGTTTAACAGCTGTCAGCATATTAGGCCTATGGGAAATGCTGAAAAAAGAGTGTCTAAACTCCCTCTATTGAAGTGCCATCTTAGATCTGCAGCTAATGTACATATGAATAAGGGCACAGGGGACACCAAATCCTCTCCCCTCCACATTGAAAGTGAATGTTTCATCATCAGGCACCTCACTTGCAGACACCATTTTCTACACATCCTTCTGAAGCTATGCACTGTGCATCCAAAAAAACAAATAAATCATGACTCCAAAGGCAGAGGAGGCAAAAACAAGATAGTGATTTGAGTTTGAAAGAAGCAGCCTTGCATCTCTTTGCAATACTTTTGGATTTGGCAGTAAGCAGTTGCTATAAAAGAAGCCAGAAATACAAGAGAAGTAGTAGAGCCCTGGGATTTCACTGCAAATGCTAAATGCACAGTCTGTGAATTAAAGCTGTGTGAATAAAATTTTGTTTGAACCTGCTGAGTATAATTCAGGAGCCTAGGTATGTTAGTCTTTTTCTGAATTCCCAGGGACCGATATACCATCTCAGGATCTCTTCAGACTTCGCAGTACCTTGTGGAATTCCTGCTGCCTGTGTAAGTCCAATAAGACTTTTTTGGATTCTGCAAAAGCACAGATTGACTGTGCTGGAGTTATGCTAACTTACCCTGTGGTTGTGCCTTATGGAAATTCAGTAGCTAAACCACAGTAGTCTGTAGTGAGTTGTTGGAGTGTTATCCAACGCACTAGGATTAGTTCTTTTGCAGAAATTTCAACACTTACTTTTAATTTCATGTTTTTGTGTGTTATGCTCTATCTTTTTACCATCTCTTGAAGAGAGACAGTGACTATAATTAGAAATAATAGCAATCTTTCAAACTACTAAAAAATGTAAATGTGCCCACTTCACAATTTATGTTCGACACAGATGAAATACCATGATGTTTCTGTGATCTTAATTTGATTAATGACTTTATGGATTTTAAGAAGTATGTGAAACAGTAGTGTGCTGAAAGTATTAACCGTAGGAAGAACAGCACTACTTATTGATTTAAACGAAGAGCTAATCAGAAACAAGGGAGAAGGATCGAAACCTTCTGCCTTAATGGCAGCTTACACTCCTTAGCTATAAGTGAAGAAGCATCAACTGGCTTTTGTGGAAAAAAAGTCGATATATACTGAAATTTATGTTGTGAAAATTGCTAATTCTTAACTGTCTGTTGTATCTGTATTGCAGGATGGGATGCCCATGGGTATCTCTTTTCTTTTGGAAGAAAAATTTGACCCTTGACAGAGAGGGAGGTAGAACACGCTCCAGTAGTCCCCCACTCCAGTCACCTGGGGACCACTATAAACACACTTAATATGAATACTACATACTAATATATCATATTAGGGACTGGGATTAGGCCAGTTTGCATCAGATACAGTTCTGGTCACCTGATGTTTTTGTTTGGGATTCAGCAAATTCTCTCCCAATAGAAGAGATGCTGCTGTTGATAGTTATAGACTACAAAGCAAACTGAAACCAGCTCTGTCTCAGCTGTCTCAGGTAGCTGGTGTTGGAGAAGGCAGATGCGCCAATAGAAGACAGCTTCTTCAGATGTCCTAAAATTTGCTGTTTTAAGCAGTTAGTCAGAATTCTGTGTGTCTCTTACCAACTGAATCTCTCCTCAAGTTGGCTAGGCTAAAACTTTTTTCATTAAAACCCTATGTCTTTATTTGATGGATTTTTTCTTAGTTTTATATATATATATATATATATATTTTCTGAATCTGAAACTCTTCATGATGAATCTAGAAGTTTTGAAAACTCCTCAAGAAAAGTTTCTGTTCTACTGTGTTATTTATGATTAGCAGAGAAAGCAACTCCCACTCCTCCAATTGCCCACTAGCACAGTCATACATGCGTGTTGCATCTTCCATCATAAATATCTTCTCAAAATAAAGGTCTGTTTCAGGTCTTTATTTTTATATTTTTATGAAATACTTAAAAAAATAATTCTTTATTAATTTAAGTTTTAAAAAAGTTACAAGGCTTTCCTTCTCTTCTGTTAGCTATTATTTAATCTGGTATAGCATTTACATAAGATCCAGAATAGTCAAATCAACCCAAGCAGTAGATCAGGTGCACAACTTTGGTGCTGCTGCTAGGTTGGTTAGATACACCATAATGCCCTCTACTCAAACCACATGAAAATGCACATTACTTTGAAACTTTAGAACATATTTAAAGAACAGTATTTTGTGTTCATGTCTTACCAAGATTTGCTGTAAGGAAGCCCCAGTACAATACTCTTTACTTTGCCCTCAAAGAAGTAAACATGAAACAAAACCTTTAATCAGAAAAGTGCCTTACCTCCCATGCTATTACTAATTCATGTCGCCTTCCACTTCTGCCACTTACATTAGCTGGAGGTGTCTTTGGAACTGTGAGCAAAAAGGAAAAAAAAAAATAAAACCCAGAATGTCCAAGTTATTGAAGTTTTCCCCATAGTAATAAGTTTCTGCAGAAGACACGAGGCTGTTAAATCAGAACAGAAATAACAAACATAGCATTCTGTGGCAAAGAAAATTTGCTCAAGTTTCATTTCAGAGAATTCCACAGTCAAGCTGGTAAACTCAGAGCATAAGCTGAGAAGAAAATTAATATTAGAATAAAAAGCTGTTTAAGCACTACATCTTGTGCAGATTAGTCAAAATTTCAATGTACAGATCATCTGAGAGACAAAACAGGAATTATCTTGTTAACATTTGTATTTTTTGAATAGACAACTCAAAATCAAACGCCAGGGAACCTGACATATTTCAGACTTCAGGTAAAATCTTAGGACATAAATAATATGTCTCTACATGGAGCCAGGCTCTTCTCAGTGACATCCATTGACAGGACAAGGGGCAACGGGTGCAAGATGGAACACAGGAGGTTCCACATAAATATGAGGAAAAACTTCTTTACGGTGAGGGTAACCGAACACTGGAACAGGCTGCCCAGAGAGGTTGTGGAGTCTTCTTCTCTGGAGACATTCAAAACCCACTTGGACGTGTTCCTGTGTGACATGATCTAGGTAATCCTGCTCCGGCAGGGGGATTGGACTAGATGATCTTTCGAAGTCCCTTCTAATCCCTAACATTCTGTGATTCTGTGATTCTGTGATACTATTTCCCAGTTCATTAGTGATTTAGAATGTTTTGGTTCTTGTAAATCTATTCCTGTATGCTTTACTAGGGACCCAGTTTTCAGAAATTTTAAAGTAACCAGCCTCAAACACCTTTTAATGCCTTATCATTTCTTGCAAAATGCTGGAAGCAGTACTAACCACTGTTCTTTAGAAAATGAGACCACCATTATGGCTTTAAAAGCACATATAAGGAGCTGATGAAATTCTTGAAATTAAATTATAACTGTCATCGTCAGTGTGAATTGGGGTATCACATTTTGTAAAACTTCAGAAATCTTAATTGTTCCATTGGAATTGTA
This sequence comes from Nyctibius grandis, assembly GCF_013368605.1. Classification (NCBI taxonomy): domain Eukaryota; kingdom Metazoa; phylum Chordata; class Aves; order Nyctibiiformes; family Nyctibiidae; genus Nyctibius; species Nyctibius grandis. The sequence continues at coordinate 112,813,472 of NC_090659.1, forward strand.
TAATTTCTTTCAACTGGTGTCTCTAATAAAGCTCCTAAAATGACTAATGTCTTGAGTTTATTTACTGTGAGCAGGTAACACTTGCATTCCTTATTTGATTAAATATGTCCTAAAATATAAACTTTCTCTTTTCTTCCTTACAGTAGTACATAGGTCATTGGTAGAAATGTACTGTGAGGCATTAACTGTTAAGGCCTTATTGCATGCTGTTTAGGTTATTTATTGAGTAGCACTATGCCTTTGAACTATACAAAGAAAAATACATTTAAAAAAATGTACACAGTCCTCTCTGTTTCCCATGTTGATCATTAACAGCTTAAGTTCAATGAAACTGCAGTTTTTACTAGCCTGGAAGTTCACATAAAATTTCAGAATTTGTTTGTGTAGTGTCTTTTTGAACTCTGAACTCCCCTTTAAAGAACATAAGCTCAGTTCTGTTTTTTCTCATAAATGATACAAACCCACAAAGCTTAGGAGTTGCTTCTGATTTACACTCTTGGAAATTAGGTAAGAGCCCTTTTATCTGTGGTTCTTAGCAGACTGATAAGGGAGATTTCTAATGTGTGAAACATGTCTCTCCAATAAAGCTGGGTTCTTCTGGCAAACATGATGCCTTTGAATTTTTCCTTCCTTTCTTCCTTCCTTCCTCCCTTCCTCCCTTCCTCCCTCCCTTCCTCCCTTTCTCCCTTCCTCCTTTCCTCCCTTCCTCCTTTCCTTCCTCCTACACACATGCTAAATGATGTCTTTCATAGTTACTCACTGCTGAAACCTCTTGACTTCTGTATAATCAGATGATCGAATTGCTTTGCAGTTTAACTTTAGCTAGTGGGAAACCAGGTATCCAGCCTGAGCTTGTAGTCCAGGCTCCTTCTCCAGTGAATGCAGAGCTTTGGGGTGGTTCATGTCATCCAAAGATAAATGTCTAAACAATGGACATGATTGTTTAGACTCTATTGACTAGAGACATGAAGTAGTTTAAACTAGGATCTAATATTTACATGGCAAAAAGTTACTCGAATTTCCCTTTAGGAAACAAAATTATACAATACTGAATGGTGAGGAATTGGCCTTTGGATAAAGAAAATAAAATAGAAACATTCGGTGTGATGAATGTTCTACAACGAAAAGATGCAGATGAAAAATCATCTGCCAGTTAATTAACATGCAAAAATGATGATATAATCTCTAATGGAGCATACCTAAACCTTGTTTAGCACTCATTTTTCTCTTGCCTTTCTAAGACATTTTTGGTTAAGTTATAAAGATAAATGAAGTTTTTATGTAGGTGCCATGTTACTGATGAGAGAGTATGCTGTACTCCTTTGAAGCATCCAACATGATGGACTTATTTAACCAGTAGTGTCCTCTTTCTAGAGTTTTCTTGTTAACAGCTTTGCAGACTGAAGCCCTATTTAAGTGAATAAACATTAAAAGAATAAAACTGTCAAAACGATGAATTTCTTTTGCACCAAACTAAAATGTGCATTCACACAGTGAAACTCTATCAAATGAATAACCATTAAAAGAACAAATGTGTCAAAGGAATAAATTTCCTTTGCACTGCAGCAAAGCAGAGCATACACTGTTAGAGGGGGACATTTTGAAATGAGTAACGGTTAAGGGAAGAAAAGTATTAAAAGAAAACATTTTTTGCCAGGCACTGAGGTTATATATTGGCAGCCCTTTCAGGAGCATCACCTTTATATCAGTGTTATATCTGAATTTACTCACTTGTAGCCTAAGTTTATTGACATGCAGTTAGTGACTTCCCAAACTTCAAGTTGTTAATTCTTGGCAGTGACACTCATGGAGACGCACTTGCACCAAATACACAAGTATGATGACTAAACTTGGCTTCTGAACACAGGATCCATGTGCCTGGGGGACAAGGACATTAGGACCTCTTTTCTTTAGTGTTTATCTTTTCTTTAGTGTTTTCTTTAGTGGCAATGTAGGCCCACTGATGAATGAGGTGGGGGCCCTGGAGACAGAGGATAAAAAGAAGGCAGAGTTACTGAATGCCTTCTTTGCCTCTGTCTATACTGCTGGAGGCTGTCCTGAGGAGCCCCGGACCCCTGCGGCCTCAGAAGAAGTGAGGATAGAGGAGGAATCTGTCTTGGTAGATGAGGGCTGGGTCAGGGATCAATTAAGCAACCTGGACGTCCATAAATCCATGGGCCCTGATGGGATGCACCCGCGGGTGCTGAGGGAGCTGGCGGAAGTCATTGCTAGACCACTCTCCATCATCTTTGCTAAGTCGTGGGCAACGGGAGAGGTGCCTGAGGACTGGAGGAAAGCGAATGTCACTCCAGTCTTCAAAAAGGGCAAGAAGGAAGACCCAGGTAACTATAGACTGGTCAGCCTCACCTCCATCCCTGGAAAGGTGATGGAACAACTTGTCCTTGGTGCTGTCTCTAGGCACATCAAGGATAGGGGGATCATTAGGGGCAGTCAGCATGGCTTCACCAAGGGGAAGTCATGCTTAACCAACTTGATAGCCTTTTATGAGGACATAACCCGGTGGATAGATGATGGTAAAGCTGTGGATGTGGTCTATCTCGATTTCAGTAAAGCGTTTGACACGGTCTCCCACAGCATCCTCGCAGCTAAACTGAGGAAGTGTGGTCTGGATGATCGGGTAGTGAGGTGGATTGTGAACTGGCTGAAGGAAAGAAGCCAGAGAGTAGTGGTCAGCGGGACAGAGTCCAGTTGGAGGTCTGTGTCTAGCGGAGTTCCGCAAGGGTCGGTTCTGGGACCAGTTCTATTCAATATATTCATTAATGACTTGGATGAGGGATTAGAGTGCGCTGTCAGCAAGTTCGCTGATGACACAAAACTGGGAGGAGTGGCTGACGCACCGGAAGGCTGCGCAGCCATTCAGAGAGACCTGGACAGGCTGGAGAGTTGGGCGGGGAGAAATTTAATGAAATATAACAAGGGCAAGTGTAGAGTCCTGCATCTGGGCAAGAACAACCCCATGTACCAGTACAAGTTGGGGACAGACCTGTTGGAGAGCAGCGTAGGGGAGAGACCTGGGGGTCCTAGTGGACAGCAGGATGACCATGAGCCAGCAGTGTGCCCTTGTGGCCAAGAAGGCCAATGGCATCCTGGGGTGTATTAGAAGGGGTGTGGTTAGCAGGTCGAGAGAGGTTCTCCTCCTCCTCTACTCTGCCCTGGTGAGGCCGCATCTGGAGTATTGTGTCCAGTTCTGGGCCCCTCAGTTCAAGAAGGACAGGGAACTGCTAGAGAGAGTCCAGCGCAGAGCCACGAAGATGATTAAGGGAGTGGAACATCTCCCTTATGAGGAGAGGCTGAGGGAGCTGGGTCTCTTTAGCTTGGAGAAGAGGAGACTGAGGGGTGACCTCATGAATGTTTATAAATATGTAAAGGGCAAGTGTCATGAGGATGGAGCCAGGCTCTTCTCAGTGACATCCCTTGACAGGACAAGGGGCAATGGGTGCAAGCTGGAACACAGGAGGTTCCACTTAAATATGAGGAAAAACTTCTTTATGGTGAGGGTGACCGAACACTGGAACAGGCTGCCCAGAGAGGTTGTGGAGTGTCCTTCTCTGGAGACATTCAAAACCCGCCTGGACACGTTCCTGTGTGATATGGTCTAGGCAATCCTGCCCCGGCAGGGGGATTGGACTAGATGATCTTTCGAGGTCCCTTCCAATCCCTAACATTCTGTGATTCTGTGATTCTGTGATTTATCAAAGCCAAGAAATTCAGTACTGTTTCTTCTGAATAAATACATCCCAACTAGTAGCGAAGAGCTATTTATTATGTTAATACATCTCATTTAACAAGAAGATGAGAAAATGTCACCTACTGGAAAGTGAATCACACACTGGTTCTTAGGATCATATAACGTGACTACTTTTAGCTTGATTATATGTCTGTAATACTGATCAAAGCCTTCTCATTAGCCCCTTTGCCCACTACCTATCCTCACTTGTCTCCTGGTTTATTCAGGCTCTAAACTCTTTGGGATCAGGTCAACTCTTCTCTTCTTTTGATTCTTCAGCCACTGGTAAAGTTGGGAGTTAAAAACCAGGTCTCTCCGTCATTTCAGTAATGTGAACAACAAACAGTATTAAAAAATGTGTTCTGAAAGACATGGTGACTAGATGTGGGCCACAGTAAATAATGAGTGAATGCTGGCATACATTGGTGTTGAAATCACTTAAGGCAAACAAACAGAAATCTTGAAATTACTTCGCCAGGAGTTTGATTTGAACAGAAACATCAGGATTTGTTTCTTATTGTTTTCCATTTTCATGGAAGTACTGTGATATGCTGAAAAGGAAAGTGAAATTAAACACTATTAAAACTTACCTCCCCTAAACCAAACAAAAAAACTTTAACATTTTCTCTAATAGCAGGCACGAAGCATGTAGCCCTCAGCAGCCCTATGAAGCATTTGGCAATATGCTTAAAATATAAATGAAGAAAATGAAAGCTAAAGCTTATACGTGATGCCACGGCCAATTGTTTAATAATTTGTGTGTATCTTATTATTGCAAGCTAAATATGCATGAAAAGCAGTGGTTTTTGTTTAGGACAAAATGTGTGCACAGAACTGATGTTGCTTAGGGCTTTGTGTATAGGAACGGTGGTTATAAAGTGCTGAAAAGTGCTGACAATGCCACCTATATGTTTTAAATCTGTATTTCAATGTAAAGTTTGGGGAAGCTTTTGGAAGTGGTAGGTAATACCATAGCTATGAAACCATGAACTTTTGGGGTAGATAATAGAATCATAGAATCATAGAATGGTTTGGGTTGGAAGGGACCTTCAAGATCATCTAGTTCCAACCCCCCTGCCACAGGCAGGGACACCTTTCCACTGGACCAGGTTGCTCAAAGCCCCATCCAACATGGCCTTAAACACTGCCGGGGGGGGGCATCCACAACTTCTCCGGGCAACCTGGTCCAGTGTCTCACTAGCCTCACAGTCAAGAATTTCTTCCTAATATCTAATCTAAATCTACCCTCTTTCAGTTTAAAACCATTCCCCCTCACCCTACCACTCCATGCTCTTGTAAAAAGTCCCTCTCCAGGTTTCTTGTAGGCCTCCTTCAGGTACTGGAAGGCTGCTATGAGGTCTCCCCGGAGCCTTTTCTACTCCAGGCTGTACAGCCCCAACTCTCTCAGCCTGTCTTCATAGGAGAGGTGCTCCAGCCTTCTGATCACCAAAGATGTTATCTTTCCTTCCAGAGATCTACTGTGTCCAATATTTTGAAAACTACTTTGTGTTTAGGGTGCTTAAATTAGGTTTTTGGTTCAGAGTTTTAAAAATTCCTCTCTCTTCACCCTCCCTGGCTGATGGATTTTTTGTTTTGTTTTGTTTGTTTGTTTGTTTTTGTTTGTTTGTTTGTTTTGTGTTTTTGTTTGTTTGTTTGTTTGTTTGTTTGTTTGTTTTAATGAAAACTGTGGATCCTGGTAGACTGTGAAGATGAGTCCGTTCAGATATTTTGGACACTCGGTTTTGGGCAAAATATTGAAAATTATTAAATATTTCATTTTGACATTATAACAAATGAAACATAGACATTTCTGTTTTAAAAAGAGGTATAATTTTAATTTTATTTCAGTTTTATTTAAAAGTAGAAAAATATAAACTGGAAAGACAAATGAGAGTAACTTGGTTTGAGTTGACAGAGATTTTTAGTTTTTATCCAAAATTATTTTTTTACTTCTAATTTGCTAAAGAAAATAAAGGAAACCTACATTTTGTTTAAAATCAGTTTTATTCTTCCCATTTTTACTTCAGTGAGTGAACTGAAAAAAATCATTTAAACTGCTCTAGCTCTAGATTCCTTTCCTTATAGAAAGGAAAAGAAAATGTCACACTGAACCTGGAAAAACTGAAAGTACTTGAAAAATAGTTCATCCTCTTTTTAACATTCCCATCTTGTAAAGAAACTAAGAAAACCTGTTATTGAATGAATAATAATTTTAAAGTGTTTCTGTTTTGTCTTTTTTTTTTGCAAGGAATTGTCAAGTGGCTTTTTTTTTCAGTTCTGTGTGTTTTGTTTATTATGAAGAGAAATGACAGATTCTTTATTTTGTAGTGTCTTAATTTTTGTGCAGAACAAAAGAATTTAGCAGCCAAGATTATAGTTGATTATAGTATTGCTGTAGAAGCATGTAGCTAGATTTAGTCCCTGTCCTTCAATTTTGCCATCTGAATAGGTGAGATGATAGAGGAAGACAAAGAGAAGCAAGAGCTTTACTAACCTCTTGTTTTTAAAGTAAGAAATACTAATGTGAGCTGCCTAAATTGACAGAGTTTCTGATGAGCAATTGAGTCCATATTTCCCAAATCCCAATTCTATACTTTAATCACAAGGTCTTTTTTACTCTGCTTGAATATTGTATTCATGAAGATATTTTCCACATGGATATTTTTAATATAAATTCTGAAACATCTTGTTGAATAAAGTAGAATGAAACAAAATGTTGTTATTGCTACACTTTTTCGGGAGGTGAATTATTCAGCTTGGCTTTAGTCCTTAAGAAAATGTTTGCCCAAGGTACAATTGCAGTTATTTATTTCTCTTAGAGCTTTTTATATCTTTCAATATACAGATGTAGTTTGAAAACCAACTCTTCTTAGCTGTGGAAAAGATATGGGTAGGGGGGAAAGGTTTTGTCGCCAGCTTGACAGAACTTCCTTATGTGAGGACCAAAGCAACAACACATTCAGTGTTTTTTTTCTTCTCAGTTGTTTTAGTTTATATGTATGTCTCTCTCTCTCCTGCAGTACACATCTGGGAAACAGAGGGATGTTAAGTGAAAACTCTTTCACTGTGTGAAAGGCCACCCCTCAAGTTCTCACACTCCCTGGAAAACATTTCACAACTCAACTGTTCAGGAATGAAATGTAAAATGTGCCAGCATCTCAGAAGTGGGTGATACACTGTATTACACAAGGATCTGCCAGCTGGTCTCCAGACCTGCATTGGTGTTCTTATGTCCTCTGTATTTTTGATGTTTGTAATCTAGTAGGAGATAGAATTCAGTTCTATTCACTGATAATAGTGTCATACGTGGCTGCAGGACTTGGTCCAAATAGTCTCCAAATCACCACATACAGGACTGAAATCTCAAATGCTGTGACATATATGCTATAGAACCAATTCCTTAACTTTCCTGTTATGTCTTTTAGTAGCACACACATTTAGATTCTTTGTCAATATATATTAGTTTGAGCCTGTGATATTATGTGTTAGTAGCCTATTTGTTCTAAATATATCCATGCAGTCATTGATTACCATCTACTTTCTTTTCTCCTTTTGTTTTTCCCTATGGAAAAGCACATTTTCTACAAAGGTTTTAGTAGTCCAGGTAATGATCTCCAAATGTCACAAATACAGCAGGTTATTCATTTTTTCTAGAGCAAAAATAGTTATGATAATGGGAAAAGCTGAAACTTCTTTTTTTACAGGCCACAAACAAATAAAACACTACCACTACCACCAACAAAAAAAACACTAAGACAAAGCCAGTTTAAAATAAGTAACTTTTTTCCTGGGACAGAGGCATTTCTTGTTATGCTATGAAGAAATTCTAGCTGAGAATAATGGCGACTTAATGGGAAATAAGGACCTATTAAAAATAAAGCCTGTGTACAATCTGCTACTAATAGAGTGCATTACATTGTTACCTCTTAAAATCAAGTTTGCATGCATGATTAGCAGGTTAAACTTTGATTCTACTCAATTTCTTTCCCGGCATGTTTCCCCATGAATAGATAATGTAATTGATGCTTTGCCCCCAGGCTTCAAATGCCCGACTGCATTAGTGGAATGCCAGACATGTTTAAATTCATGTTATTGTCTCTTTTCACCCTGTGGACCTGTAAAATATGTATCAAGGCTAGGACTGACAGAAATGCAGCAGCTGGCTATAAGTTAGATACGCCAGAAAATTGCGGTATTATCCATTCCAATGAAAGTAGCTATGAAAAGCAATCATGTTAACTAAATATGAACTAAGTAACAAGATTAGGGTTTAATTAGAAAATTAAAGCAAGTTGAAGCCTGTTTATTATTCTGTTGATTTCCTAACACCATTCCACATATTGCTTCCATGGGTATTTTTAGATAATGGACTAATATAAAATGTTGTTACTATCTTGGGGAAGAAGTGATAAAATAAGTGAGGTGTGGGGAGAGAAAAGGACTTTAGTCTCCAGTCAAATTAGCTTGTACCATTAAATTACAGATGCCAATTTCCATTTAAATGTAAAATAATGGAAGTAGAATCACACATTTACTGCCTCTGTGGGTTGTCTACCCAGCTATCATTCAGCCATGTGGATCTCAGCTCCACCTGAGCATGAGCCACAGTCACTTTCTCTGCTGGGAGACAGATATTTCTGGAGTTTTACCCAGTGCAGGGGCAGCCTGCCTGTTTTCACTGTGGGGCACATCTGACATCATGGCAAATAGTCAGGTTACTCTGCCTGGGTCATGAGTAGAGAGGCTGATGCTTTGTTCTTTTTGGAATATAATGTCCTTTCACAGACATGACTTTTAAGTATTGAGATCTATAATATTAGAACTGGAGCCTATGTTAATAAAGATTTTCCCTTGAAGCTTTCAGGTACAAAATTAGCAATAGAGAGATTCTGAAAAATATTAGATCACTGGGTAATACACTAAGATAGATATTAATGTCCTGTTTTGGAAAATCATATATGAAACCCAGTGAAAACTATTACTAGTGTTCCTGTCTCTTTTACTTTGGCATCTGACATCTGTACCAAGGATTATAATTCACACAGTCACTGAAAGCTGTGTCAGAGGACAGAGCTAAACAGACTCTGGACTTCAGGAATATCTGGAGACCAGGAAAAGACAGCTGCCTGAGTGAGGCGGATCATGAAGCCTCTGGCATTTCAAGAGTGCCACAAAAATTATAAGCAGCATGCTATTTTGCAAAGAATTATATGTGTAACAGGTTTTTTTAGTTAGGTTGGATTTTTGTTTAAAGCAGAGTCCATTGCGATATTATTCCAACTTTATAAGTCTTTGAAGGTTCTAACAAATTGGGAAGTTGTATCTTATTGTAACTCTTGTTTTCTCACTCCCTCTATAGAATAAAAAAATGAGATTGTATCTATCTTTTTTTTGTTAAAAAAAAAAACCACAAACCCCAAAGCCATTAACAACTGAAAGAGAAACCAAACTTTTTCTTAAAGAAAGGTCTTTTGAAATTGAGGTGATGAAAATAGACTTCTGCTGTACCGTGCTGTGTTAAGCAGGCACACCAAATAAATTCAGCTTCAATTTCTCTGAAAGCTAAGTGGGTTTACTGGCACCTGTCTGTATTTCCATGTCACGCTACAAAACACTCCCTTCTAACACGACATTTGTGCAGCTGTAGCTCTGATATAGCATAAAGGTAGTCCTAACTGGGAAGCTGAAAGTGCAAATAAACGTCTAGTGTGGCCTTTTTCCTATTTGAACTAATACGTTACTGATTTATTATTCAAGAAGACCTGCATTATTATCAGCTACAGATATCAGTTCATCAAGAGGAGCCCCATGTACCGCAACACAGATCATGGCTACTTGAGTTAAAGACTGGTCCTTCTGATGGCAGCAATAGTTGAATATTACCCAGATATGAATACCAATCACCTGGTGAAAATACACTGCACACTGCATGCTTTGTCTATCCCAAAATTTTTTTTTTTACTGATCATTATTATGATTTATCAATTCATTTTTTACAGAGGTAAAGTTGCAATGATTCTCCAAAAGAATATTGAAAATAGATGTGCATGAAGATGACTTTCACTAGAGTTGTAGGAATATGTTTTAGTAAATACAGACTTTGGTAAACACTGCAAAAGAAGAAGAAGGAACCTAAAAACCATAACAGCTAGATGAAATCTAACTTTTTGAAACTTCTGTTTGTGACAAAAAAATCACTAACAGCTTAAATACATCTGGTCGATTAAAATCCTGAACCATCCTTTCAAAAACAGGGAACATATTCATAAAACTGAAAGAGCATAATCCCAGGGGTGCAACCCTATTACAGGATAAACCCTTTCCATAACGTTTGTGTCCTCTCTGATATGCACCACCTGAATAGAGAAGTCGTTCAAACATTTGGGTCCAGCAGAAATTTCACTGCCAATGAAATATGGTACAAAATCAAGGCAGGAATAATGGTGGTGAAATAAGTTTTTATTTGAAAATCATTTGAGATTAAAGTAGCTCGTGCTTTTTATTTCATTTTCCTTTCCTCCTCTTCTTAATGGAACAAAGTATGTAATATCTGAAGCTTCTTATACAAAGTTATCAAGTTTCACACTGTGGGGACCTTGCAGAAGATGAGGGGGAGAGTTGGAAAGGAAGCATCCTTCCACATGCATGAATGGGAATCAAATCACTTCAGTGCAGTTCTGAAATTGCACAGTGAAATTTAATATCAACTAGCAACTACATAGTTATTTAAAACAGAAAAAAATAAATGTCTTGTTACAACTGAAGATAGGTTTGTTAGACTTGCTCTGAAATAGTGCATCCAGTTCTGGGTGCCACAGTGAGAAAGGCATTGATCAACTAGAGCAAGTTCAGAGGAGGCCACTGGGAGGGTGGGGCTGGAGCACTTGCCTTGTGAGGAGAGGCCGGGGGAGCTGTGCTTGTTCAGCCTGGAGCAGAGATGGCTTTGGGGGACCTAAAAGCAGCCCCCAGTGCCTATGGGGAGGTCATAGAGGAGAGAGAGATGGGCTCTTCATAGTGATGTAGGGTGGGAGGGCAAGAGACAGTGGTCATAAGCTGAAATAAGGGGAGTTCTGGCTGGATATATTGAAAGAAAAATCACAATGAGATTAGTTAACTGCTGGCAAAGGTTGCCCAGAGAGGATGTGCAATGTCCCTCCTTGGAGGTTTCAAAGACTCAACTGGAAAAAGCCCTGAGCAACCTGCTCTGAAGTCAGTTTACCCAGCTTTGAGTGGGAGGCTGGACTAGAGACCTCCTGAGATCCCCTTCAGGCCCAATTGTTCCGTTGATCCGATGGTTCTGTCGAAGAAAATCAGCCTGAATGTTCTGCTGTGAATGTTTATGGGTGGCATATACACAGACCAGTGAACTATGGAGCTGAGGCACGAGATTAATATATCTTAAAAGATAAGAATTTTATTTCAGAATGAGAGAGGAGGACACATTTTGGCATGTAATTCTTGTAATTCTTATAATCTCTCTTCATGAGAAGAGAGAGTGCAACACAACTGCTGTATTTGTCCAGAATATTTACAACTACAAAATCAGTTATACTTTCAGATTCATCTTTAGAATCTTTGAATTTGGCACTCTTCTATTCTGTATGATTAATAAACTACTTACAAATTATCCAGCTGAAGAAGCATCAAAACAAACTCAAAACTCAAAACTCAAAACTCTCTAGGCCTCCTAAATAACAAAGAGCAATGAAGAATAGCCTGAGATGCAGTTCTCTTCTGAGGCTTTGTTCAAACCCTATCTCTTTCTGCCTCTTAAAATGTGTCTCTCTAGCTGCCTATGGATTTTTCTCAGATTCTTCTTTATCTCCATTCTGTCCAAGTTACTGTCAATGATTCCAAACGTTCCGAGACCACTGCAACTTTCAAGAGAACCAAACAGGGTATACAACATTTCTCCTGGGCTCCCACACTGCCACCCCAGTCAGAAATACAATGAAATTTCTTTAAATGCACTAACAGTTTAAGGTAGAGTGTGCATGACAAAGAAACACTTAGAGCACAATGTATTACAAATTAAGCAGTTTCCCATGGCTTCCCTACCTTGCTGAAAAAATTCTGTGGACCTTCAAGGGGAGAAGTTATGAAGAATAAGGGGGAAGAGGCTGCTTGGGAGCAGTTGTGTGAAGGCACTGAGAAGCAGCCTACAATTGAAGAACAGTGGAAGTCTGACAGAGGGTAGGCAGCAATGGCTTAAGTGTAAGATGAAGAGTCAGGCAGCCTGAATGGAGTAAGACAGCAGGGAATGGATTTATTTGAAATTTCTGTAAATTAAACAATATTCCTATAATTAACTGGCTCTCCATTACAAAGAATATCACCCTGGAACAGTGATGGCTGAACAGTGTACCAGGGAGAAGAGTTCTATTATTATATTAAAATAATTCTTGTTTCTGGTAGTCCTGGAAAATTAACCTTTTTATCCTCTTCCTACCTGCTTCGTTGGTTCTGATCACTCGCGATGGCACACTTGGGTCTCCAGTCCCAATTTTGTTGGTTGCTACGACTCTGAACTCATACTCCACCCAAGGGTTCAGTTCGACAGCCATAGCAGACTCCATGTCACCGCTTATCGCATCTGGAACTGAAGACAGTAAAAAAATGTGTAGGTCACTCAGAAATCTGAAGCTCACATTCAGGGTCTCAATGACAAGTGGACTTTGTACCACTTTGACATTTGTGGTACAATATGGCCATTAGAAATGATAGACATCAAGGATCTAATATGTCAGAAATCACAGCTAGGTTTTTGGCATTGTGGTACTCCTGAAAAGACACAGATTGAAGGATATAGGGGAGAGCTTTCTGCATATTCACAGATGCATCACGGCAGGTGTCTTTGTGTTGTCCTTTCAGAGCTGTTGCTAAGTAACGTGAAAGGAATGAAAAAAGAAAAAAAAATTCAGTGCTTTTAATCTATTATTGTTCTCTTAAGAGTATCTGTTCCTGCAGTTGCTGGTGGTTGTTATTGTGATGAACAGGAGTTTTGAACGGTCTACCTGTGCTCTTTGGAAGTTTTTCTCACCTGTTTTTACGGTCTGCCAGCCAAGAGAAAATGGACTGCGTGCTTGCAGATTGTAGAGGGAGATAGGGCTGTGATTGTCTGCCCCAGGACTCCAGGAGAGTGTTGCTGTGGTGTCTGTAATTTCCTCCACTATTACAACCCCTGGGGGACCAGGAGGACCTAGAAATAAAGTGGAATAATCAAACAGAACACACCATCGTCGCGGATGAGCAGCAATAATACAGGAGACACATTCTGTAGGGACCCGGTGGAGTCCAATATCCATGAAATGCAAGGGTTAAAATGCACACTACTACATCATGGAGATACCTCATTTCCACGATTTCTGCTGTTAAATTGTTATTGTTTCTACTCTTTAAATGCTGCATGGGTGAGTAACAATTAACTTGTCAGAGTGACAGCGGAAGAACTAAAATAGAAACAGATTAAAAAAAATCCTCTGTTATGATTGTTCTGAACCTAAAATTAAGGGAAAAAAAGAACAACTTTAAGAAACATCCAGGCTAGACTGAACAGTTGCAATCACATCTTCTCTTTATGTGAGACTCGTCAGCAGGAAAGACAAATAATGAGCAAAATGAAACACAGGTGGATGTGCTTCTTGAAGAACAATAATATTACTAATAACTGAATGAAGAATACAGCATTCATCTCTTTTTCTCAAATTCATTCATTCAGGGCAACAACCTGGATTACTGTCCTGCTGGAAGTCCATTAACTCTTTGATTGAAAGCTATTAAAAACAAAAAGAAACCCAAACTGAAATATTTGGAAGGCTTATAATTACTATGGTCCCATTAAAAACAAACAAAACACAACTTCTCACTTGAGAAATGAAAGGGTTATTTATTCCACTTAGCTGCACCAAATGAGAATATATTAATCACCATTTGTATAGGCCATGTGACTGGTCCAATAAGTGAGAACTCCGGTAGAAAACATGACTTTGCAAAGAAAAATGTGGCTGTAACGTCCCACTCCCACTCCAATTGTCTTCTTTAATTCTTCCTGATATTGATATTACTGATGTTTGAAAACATTGTCCATTTGCACTTGCCAAACTAAATCGGAGGCAAGTTTCTCCTGGTTCAGGATCCTCTTCCACGGTTGTTGTAACCAGACGTTTAGGGAAAATGTGCATCTCTGTCATGGGTAAATGCAGAATAAAAATCTCTGTTGTGGTTTCTTATACTTAAAAGCTAATATAAGTTCTGAAGGACAGGACTTAATACTTCTGTAAAATATTAATATTATTAATAGCTATAATTAATTATGACAAATCTGGATTTTCTTGGCATCCAAGACCCTTCTGATTCTTTTCCATCCTCCTGTTGTTGAAGGCTGAAGTTTTGCTTCTGCTGTTAAATAGAGGGAGGCCCGTGAAATCAGCAATGCACTACTGGATACTTTCTCCCAAAATGAAACTGCAGGAAGAGTGATGATGGAAACAATTTTATTAATAGAAAGCAACTGCTGCTACACATTTGCGGGAGCCCAAAGCTGTTTGAATGTATCATGAGCTGTAGTGGAGCAGATCCTTCGGACACCTCCATTCCCATGAGCTGTAGTGAATGGCACACTCCCACTTGCTGAACTGTCAGAGCTCAGCACCTGCGGATCAGGGAGGCGAACACTTGGGTCTGGTGCCTCCATTTGAAGTGGCAGTTGTAGCCAGGATATCTGCATTACAGAGCTCAGCATTATTATTTTTTTACTATTATTTCATGCAATCAAATCTTTTGGTGATTAGAATCCCTAGTCCATGAGCAGAAGCAAGTTTATCTGAATATCAAAGACTAAAAATACCCATTAACTGAAGTATTTTTAGTTGCTGGGATTTTTTTGTCATTTACAGCTGCAAACAGCTTTGTATTTCCTCTGATATGCCTTCAATAAAAGCATGTTTACATGAACTATGACAACAGTATGATCAGAGTTTTGTAATAGTTGGGCTCTATAGCTTCAGAGTGAAAGAGACATTGAATCCTTTAAATGAGAAAGCAAATTACACTATTCGCTTGCCTCTGTTTTCCTGGCAATGATCTACAAGCAACTAATTCTTGTTAAAATGTTGGAAATATATGGTGTTTAGAAATAATAGCAACAAAAAAAGATGAATGTTTGGAATTCAGGGGATTCAATGCCTTCAATTCAAGGATGTATAATGGAAGAAGATTGTCTCCACAACGAACTGCAGTACTCTTCAGAGGAGCCAAGGGTGCTGCTCTGGGCTATGGGAAGAGCAAGGTTTTCCACTTCCACGGGTGGTGAGCAACTTCAATGCTGAGAGTCTCTCCTCCTCCCCTCCTCTACCTGCTCAGCAGGCTTGACTTAACTGCTGTCAGTACCTTTCATCAAGTCACAAACAGTGCGGAGATAAGATGGTGCCACCCCTTGGGCATCTTGTGACTCTTGGCTTTCTGGAGTCCCATCTTCATTTGCAGTTGAAAGGTCTTGCTTTTCTTCCTGGGAGAAAACATGGCAGAAAAATGTGTCCTCTGCACTCCTGCCTTCCTGCCAAGTGTTTACTGTTCTTTGATGGGAAGCACCAGGTCAGCCCTTCATCTCAGAATAGCAAGTCCCGGGGCTGATTTAATAAAATAGGGCTATCTTCAATCTCCATCATCTATTGTTTCAGGCTATCTGTTGATGTAGGAAAATACTAGTGAAATTTTTATTTGTAGCCATGAGGGAAGGTTTAAAGGAAAGCTGGGATCTTGATACAATCATATGCTTTTACTGGGTTGCAGCCCTAGGCCCAGAATTATATCATGGTCCCAAGCACAAACAAAATTAAAGGGAAATATTTTAGTACTTTTCCTCTATGACAATATTTCTCCTATACATACCGCATGTTGTTAAAGAGTTTCTAGCCACTGTATGTCAGGCAAAAGAACAAGCATCTTGCTTATATAAAAATATGTAAAATATATTTATGCAGATGTCTCCTGCTAAATTCTCAATATATTTTGTTGTCTGAGTTCTCTCGTGTTTTTCAAACCTTTTAAATGCACTCCTAGTCATGACAATGTGTTATTATGCTTTCTGAGATGTGTGCTCTTACACAGTCTGCAGGATAACTGCTAAAAAGCATTTCCATTTCCAACAGCAGGCATCCTTGAAAGTGGATTAATAAAGGACAAAAGCCTCAGTGATGACAAATGCATGACAGTTAGCCAGGACCTGAGTGCTATGCAGATGTCACTCTTTTTTGTAGAAATCTCATTAAATTTTATGCTTGGATGTAATCATTCATGGTGTCAGATGGCTAATGCAGAGAAGCTTTTCTCCCAAGGGCTGTGTTATTGTTCAGATCTCTCAAACAATTTTTTAGTAGTGAATAGCCAATTGAGGAAAAAATGCACGATCTGCTCAAATGCTTCTCTGGAAACTACACAGAAAATGACCGGTCATAAATGCACTACTGTGCAGTTGACCTTCATAGAGAAGACATTTCGGGCTGCGATAAGTTCTTATGCAGCTCTAGAAGCACTGGAAACCCAGCGTCAAGGATATTAGTCAGTTATATTCTTTCAGAGCAATTCCATAGATTGATACTTCGTTTCAGGACATGCATGACTGCATTTTGGCAAACTTGTTCTATGTGTCTTTTTATTGTTGCAATGATCATCCTGAGAGGTCCTTTAGATTACTTGCCATGGTACAGTGTTAATGTGAGAGTTCTTGAAAGACTATTACCAATAATAGCTCTAGTCATTCAGTGAGGCAGTGCCCTTTACTGTGAATCCCAGAATGTGCACTGATTTACTCCACTGCAGCCTGACTAAGATAATTCTTACTTTTATCAAACAACTAAGAAGCCTGGTATGTAGCAGTTCACGAACACAGATTTTATGACCTGAAGGTTTTGCTTTCTGAATGATGAGGTGTACTGGCTTGTCACCAAGAAGATGAGAGGTCAAGAAAAAGAGGCAAAGAAAGAGGCAGTACTACAGAATGATAAAAAAGGTGCTTGAGAAAACAAGAGCTTGACCGTATCTTGTAGCATGAATCCCTTTTGCTATGCCCACTTACAGCAGATGAAGTGTTTGCACATGGTGGGAACAAGAGGATGGAGAGAAAGTTCGATGTATAGTAAATGCAATAGACACAATGGCTTTAGTGGATACACCTGCATCCCCATTCCCTCCACTTGTGGTATACCCAGGTGGTTTCTGTAAGGTAGCTTCTTAAGGGCCCTGGGCAGATGGAGAGGTTATACTCCAACCAGTGGCAGGAGAGACAGGGAGGTTAGACTCAAGGTTGGAAGGTAAGAAAGAGAAGACATTGATGTTTCAGCATGAATAGTCTTGACTCTTTCCCAGGACAAGGGTCAGGAGAAATCCCTGGTGTCCTTCCTGAGAAGGCCTTTGGTAGTACATATGTCATTTTGTGCTCCTTTGCCTTCATGACTTCTCTGCCTGGTACAAACCTAAAAATAGAGGATTTGGGCAAGAACACCTTGAGAGCTGCTGAGCATTGTAAGCTCAGATGCCAGACTGCAACTCAGAGCCTCTGACCTGGATCTTTGTGTTGTGGCGGTTGTGACTTGACACAAAATGTACGGACAGTGCAGGGAACATGAATGGAAATTTCACCTTAGGAGGAAAAGTACCAGCAGCCTATGAATTGCATTGTGAATGACATATCTAGCAGGTCCCAAATAGCATAAGAAACTGAATTTTGCCTCTTTCGTTAGCATGTCCTACTGACCACCTTTACCACTGTAGGGCATCACTTGCCAGCTGTCCCACTTCTGGTCCATGCTGCCTCCTTCACTCTCTGTAATCACAGTGTGGGTACCAGCACTCCCAGAACTGCATAGGTGTCTTTTAGGCACTGAGTTTGTGAACATCACCACGTCTGATTTGTATTTTTGTACTTGTTTCTAGGCACTTTTTTCACTGAAGTTATAAATTAGAGTTAAGCTGACGTTTGTTAAAAGATTTCTTAGAACAAAGGGTCTTTTTTAAACTCTTAAAAAAACACTTTTTGAAGGTATGAATCTTTTTCCCTTTAACATCATTGAAGATATTATAACAAAGGTCCTGTTACAAGATCAGATTGCTGGAAGTGTTTCGGTCTGGAATCTGTGGGTTAAAGGGCTGATGCTCCATCTACAATAATAGACTATCTTCCAATATTGTGAATGTTTCAGCTACACTGATATGCTGAAAAGGGCCAAAGCACAAATCTGAACTTTAGCACTGATCCTATACACTATTAGGTTGTGAGCCAGTCCCTATTGTAATTTCAACCCTGTGCAATTATGCCTTTCCCAGCCAATGCCTTGGCCAAATTAATGGATTACCATGGGCTGGGGCAGATCTCAACAGGCAGTTTGTTGTGCCCACCGTGTTTTGAGAGGGGAGGGGGACCAGGAATGTAGCTGTGTGGATGGGAACTCTGCTGTACCCATGGGCCTCAGGGAGCAGTTTACTATTATGGACACATTCTGTGAGTCCAATTAATGGGGTCTGTGCTCAGGGCATCTTCCTGGCCTTTGCTACAGCTCAAATGTAATTTCAAGGACCAGGAAGAATCTGCTGACCTTGTTTACGTTTCATTTAATAATGTTGTGTCTGATGGCCTTTAAACCCAAGTGCTTGTCTTTAAGTTTTATTGGCAATATCACAACTGAAAGGAGCAGTGTGGTCAACCTAACCAGCAGTTCCTGCATTATATTTGCTCCAGGTCAGCGGAGTTCAGAGGAAACATTACTTCTTCAAAAATATATCATGAGAGTGGATTTCTTGCTTAGATTGGTAGTTTTGCCTGTCTACAAGATAAATAGATTTAACCTCTTTTTTATTTTTAGACCACAAAATGTGTACTCTTAAACCACATTTTGTAGTCACGAAGCTTTCATCCCTTCACACTACAGGATTGCTCTCTGCTCCATTTCAAGATCTTACAGCTTCCAGGTAGCTGTTTGATCTTAAAGCTCATTTTACTTACAGTAGGCATGCACAGTGCATTTGGTTAGCTTTCAGTGCACAGGCTTAAAATACATGTTATACATTGTAGAAGAAAGCTGATTTTCAGCTTATTTTGAAGGAATCTTCCTGCCATGAATGTTGTACTAATATCTGCATAGTTCAAAGGATTTTAATTAGTTTTGTGTATGCTAATAATTTTCCAAGGGTGTGCAATATTGCTGTAGAGAATTAAGGAGACCGGACATTATTTTTTCTTCCTCTAGAAAAGCACAATGTCTATTGACATCCATAACAATAGAAAACACATTTTAAGCAGCAAGAATGAAAAGGATAATAAAAGCAAACAACAGTGGACAAGCTATTACTAAAATACCCAGAAAATATCTGACATCTAAATCTACTAAAATCCTTAAGTATAAACCAGTGAGATTGTACTGGAAACAAAGTTAACTGTATTAATGCTTAGAGAGCACAGGTCTATTTGTAACAGAACTGAGACCAATAAATTATTTATATTTGAGTTTCTCCTAAAAAATGTTTTATAATATATATGTAGTATATAAAATACTTTTATATAAATATATAAAATATTAAAATTAATAGATGTGCTGAAACAACCTTCTATGTGGTCATTGATGAATACAAGGGAAGATGCAGAAATAATTTCTCTGCATTTTATTTATTTGACCTCTTTTTGTTACAGAAGATGGCACTTTTTGTTAGTTAAAACCTCAAATAAAAAATAGAGCAAACTTGCCTGCCTACTGCATTACTGGAGTTCAATTGCAAAGCGCTAATAGTCTTTTTCTTTGCTATGCTCTCTCAGACTTAGTTACCTTGCAGTATCAACCTTTGCTACAGGTTACAGTTTACACTGTTTACATTGCAGAAAGTCAAACATCGAATAAGTAATTTTGGGACTAGTATCCTATGCTTCTTTGCAAAACCAGATGTCAGGCTGCACTGTATCTAGAACATGTAAGTGGAGCAATCTGAAAGAAAGTTTGGTGATTTGGAGATGAGCTGACTGCTCCATAGGCTGTTGTAAGGCAGTGTGTAATGCAGCATCCAGCATCTGTATGAGTAATTTTCAAACAATGCTACTTACTCTCTTGGGTATAACATATTGTAAACCAGCTTTACAAGAGTAATTTACAAATAGGACTTAAGCGATGGAATTTATTTGACAACTTAAAGTTACTGAACCCAGTAATTTATTATGATAAAAAGCTTTCATTTGTTAAATAAATATTAAAATACTGGAGACTTGGTACCGTTGATTAGGCACTGAAGCTTTCACAGATGTAAAAAAATCCTTTAACTTCACAACCTTGTATTCCTAACTCAGTCATGATGACCGTAAAAAGAAATGTGATGCAAGAAAGGGATAACCATGAAACATTGGTGTTTGTGGTGTCACTATCATTGCTAACAATACAGAGTTTTATACAGGAAAAATCACTCACTCAATTCTAAATGTTTGAAGCACTGTCCCCATCCACATCAGTTAATAAAAATTTTACAGTGATCCTCTAATCTGCAAGAAACTCCCTGGTGTTCTTGGAAACTGCTGCTGCACCAGTACTACTCACCTTAGTGCAGGTGAAAGGGATCTCTACTCTTAACAGACTATAGGGACCCTCACACTGATCTTTGTGAAAGCATGTTAGACTCCTGTGTGACGTTCCCAACTCCCACTATTTTTCTTTGCTGAACTGTACAGATGCTTTTCTAAGTCAACCCTCCAAACTTGCAGAAGAAAGAACAAGCAATATACAAAAACTGGTTTTGGTAGGAGATTTTTTACTCGAGCTTTCCTTTATTGCAACCTGTGGCAAAGCAATGCTTCAAATGAGTTCATTAGAAACTCTGTGTTTCGAGAGCAAAGAGAGAACTTTTACCAAAAGTGAACGCAAGAAGCAGCCTTCTGCTCTTAGCTACAAGCTCTGCTGGTGTTCTTCAAAACCTCCCTGTCTATGAGTAACAGGTTTTGTACTGACCAATTAAATAAATTCAAAGGGAAAAACACTGTTGAACTTTTTAAAATGTAGTTGATTGGACCAACATAAGGTAATAAAAGTTATCCCCTTCACAGTGTCAACTTTTTTATGACAGAAGTATTTGGTGTTTTAAACATCTCTACAGTGAAACATGGTGGAAGCATAGGATCATGAAGATATCCTTTGTAATGAAAATATGAATGCACAGTTTGCTTCAAATTTCTGCAGCATAATGGGGAAATAAGAATATAATAAGCCCTTTTTGGAAGATAGGCTTTCAAAAATAAATTAACTTAGCAAGCAGGCAGTTGTCTTGAGGACACCTGACACATTGCTGGCTACAAAATCACCTGAGACATCTGTGAGATGTAAGTCTCCTGGCTGGTACTTGGGGTTTTGGTAACCGTGTTTGTGATCATATCATTAGTGTCAGAACATGACATGCATATTTATTCTGTATTAGAGCCCTCTGCTTTGGTAATCACTTTGTGAAAATTCAGTATAAAGACAGCTCTACTACTGATGTGCCAATGATAGATGGAAAACCTGCCAAGCTGAAACATTCTGCTATTCTGCTTCTCTGCTACTTAATATTCACTGAAAGTTTAAGATCTGGGTGGATAGATAAAGGCTGGTAAACAGACAAAGCATGTGACATGGGAAAACTATTCTTGGACTGATGTCAAGAACAGGATTGACATTCATAAAAATCATAAATCACTTCTGCTCTTAAATGGCTGATGACCTCGTGCTGGGAAAAACATTTGTTGACTGTGTAGCGAATATCTGTATTCTCCTGTAAACATCCTTGTTTGCACGACAAACAGCTATTCTGCACGTATTTTCCATGGGTGAGCAAACAACAGAAGGCATAAATGAAGTGAAATCAGGCAATGACTTGGGTGTCAGGACTGTAAGTCCATAGCTGTGATTTTTGATGTATTCATTCACTCCACTAAAACTATTTCTTTGACCATCAGACATACATAATTCCTGTTATGGGATTCCTCTCAAGTAGCACATTTGTGTGGGCCTGGTGCCAGAATAGTTACCACCCTATGTGAAAAGCTGTTTTCTCTTCTGGATGTCCTTGAGCTGTATCAGCCTGCCCTATATGCCTTCTTCTGCTGCTATGGGTTCTGATAACGGTCTTCCAGAAAATCTTGCAGCGGCATTATGGCTTTACCACTATTTGCCTCATTGCCCTGCTGGAGGGCAAATCTAGTACAGAGGGCACGAGCCTGTTATTTAGCTTTTCCCTTTCCCACTATGCACTTCAGTGTATCGGCTTAAGCTGTTGACAATGATTCCCCTGAGGACTACGTTCATTTTTTGGGCAGTAGTCAGCTCAATGAAAGAAGCAAATATTTGGGTTTCTGGAGATACTCTGAATTGTGCCCTACACAGTAAGGCTCTCATTTGTTTGTCTCCTGACTTCTCTGCTCCTGGCTACTCTGCCTCAGAAAGGCAGTTGAACACATCTTGATCCCACCTAATCTACTGCCTGCAGATATAGCATGCTCTTGAGGAGAGACAAGTGTGGTTTTGAGGCTGGGTCTGAGACAGCTAAAAAGAGATATCCTACCTTGTGGATGAGCATTGCAGTTACTGAGCTAAGCTGTAAGTGACTGGCATCACCTCTTCTGCCTTAAATAAATCCTGGCCTTTGAGTCAAATCCTCTCTCTCATCCTCCCCACATTCAGAGAGTGAAGGACGTCTCTGGGGACTTCCACAGAGTCAGGGCATCTATCTAGAGGGGATGATGGATTTCAGATGGATAAATAAAAGACCATGACTTATTTTTTTAGCTACCTAATAATAAGAGCAACTTGTGATGATGAATTGCAGAGAATTTTGTAGAACCATATTTTGGAGAGGAAATGCTTTTGGAAGTTAGGTAGCAGCCTACCTGAATATAAACAGATGATGTCAGGTATGTCAGGACAGCAGACCTCTGAAGGTCACTGTTGACTAGCATGAGACTGCTGAAATACTTCTCGTTCACAACCCATTCCAAGATTAAAATGCAAGACACTTAAGCTGGAAAGCTAATGTACTACCTGACAAGTCCAGCTGCCAACAGAACATCTCTTCCTAATGAAATCTGCATTATTAGTAGGGTTAGAAAAATGAAACAGAAAGGGAAAAATAAATAACTTGGGCTAGAAAAACAGCATTTAAGGAGCAGGGAAATTACTAGTGGCCTCTAAAAAGTTGTTTCTTACTTCAATATACATAATTTAATCACATTTTCAAAGCACTTAGAAAAGTATTTAGGTTTTGTTTTGAGTAGTAGGTGCTGACAGGACTTGAATCTTGGTTTTCTCCAAACATGATCTAGAATATCTTTTCATATATAGTTTTGAAGTGTTCCTGAAAGAGATTAATTAGATAAAAAACATTATGGAAATAATATTAGACATGTATTTCACTGTAACTTACCTAAAATCAAGAACTGTAAGGTAGCGAATTTGAAAACAGTTTTAAAAAATCTATAACCCATTGTAGAAAGTTGCAGAATAGAAACTTGCTGCTGTCTTATTTTCTTTTGCTGTTCACACACACACACACACGTACATATGTACTAAATTTCTAAATCTCCTTGCACCATTAATTACCTTCTTGTAAGTAGTTAGACTCAAAAGAATTGAGATTTACTTGGCACTATTTATTCTCTGTTCTTCAGATGGTCTTTCACTGGTGATGTTTTTGGAATTTAACTTCTAATGTATAACGCAGAGCAAAGAAGAACAAGGGCAAACATAGTGACACAGTTAATTCCCTGGCATATATGCAAGGGATCTTCCAATAGAGCAACTAGCGAGAATGTTTTCAAAAAAGATAAATATGGTTTAAGGATACTCCATGCTTTCTCCACAATAATTGAGACTGAGATGTTGCAATTGCTTGAAAATGCAGTGGTGAATGTCTGTCTGTCTGTTGAAGATCAGCGTGCTAGTTATGAGCAATAGGAGTCTGCAAAGAGTTAGTTTCTCTTTCCTCCATCTGAAGAGGCTGCAGCAAGGTATAATTGTCTTCCAATGCACTTGTAATAAAGTTCTAGAAAATGTCCTTTGACTTAAAAATAATGCACCAGTTGAATAAATAATTGAAGATAAATTTAGTCAATTTGCTAACAGCAATAATTCTGATAATCGTGAATATCTAAAGGAGGGAAAATTAGATTATTTTAATTTAATTTATTATGTATGTCCAATTTATTTCCTGTAGAAATGGTGTAAGCAGAACAATTTTTTGAGTAAAAATTACAATGTTATATTAAAAATACCAGATGAACCTTACAATATAACTAATGATTGAAATGCTGTTGTATGCTGGTATGATATTATCAACATTCAAGACTGGCATTTTCTGCAGAGACAAAAGGAGAGACAGTAACGTCAGAACAAGGATGTGCTGGAACTTTGTTCATATCGGTTCTTCATAGTTCATGACAAAGCCTCTGGTATCTCGGTTCGACCATGGGCTGCAACATTTAAGACACAAAGGTGTTTTGTAATATGCATAAAATGAAATTGTTTTACCTAGAAACTATACTGGAAATAAAGAATAATATAACTTCAGATTTCAGACTTTACTGCATAGTGGCAATGGGTTTTGTTCACGATGACTTTCTCTGTCAGGTGGAATTCTTCAGAGTTTATTGAAATATTTATTGAAACATCTGTTGCTGCTGATCTCTTCTCCTAAGCAATGTCCGGTATCTCCAAAAGCTAAACCAAAAGAAGTTTGAAAGGTGCTGCAATTTGGCATCACCAGACAGTGTCAAATTGCAGACCACTGAGTGCACTCTATAAACTAAGATAGGGGGAGAAAAAAGAATTAGAGATAATGAAATGAAAATGAAATGCCTGCAACAGTACAAGGAGAGATAGATTAGGTTCTCCTAAATATTTTGGATGTTTGAAATGCTGAAGTTTATAAAGAGTAATCATTAGCAACTTCGCACTAAATGTGCTTCAAACATTTTCTGCAATATAAAACAAAACCATCCTACATTTTTTGGTGAAAGCAATACTGACACTGCAGGATCTTATTGCCCTCATTTGCATAAGTTTTACAGATATCTTAAGGAAATTGACTACTTCAGCAAACCAACCATATCCTATAATTTAATGAAAACTGAATTTTACATCAGGACAAAAGCAGTCACATATTATAAAGCATTTTGTGAAAGCGATGCAAACATTTCTCACTGTATCCTATAATTATCCAATCATAAAAACAAGAAAAGGAGAACATTGTAAGCAAAGTATATTTGAATTTAAATTCCATTATAAAATAGTCATAGTTTTCATTTTATCAGAAAGGTGGTATGGTAATGAGGTACTCAAATACATACATTCTGATACTGCTTACAACAACTTTTTTTTTTTCATCTCAAATCTCTTCCTCGGAGAAGCATTTATTTTCTACATAAAATTCAATAAACCTATTTATATAACTGGTATTCTTGAAAACATAATTTCATAGCCAGTCTGCAGTATCATAGATAACAGTAAGCTAAGAGATTTTTGTCACGAATTGGTTCAATGGCATTAAAGTTGAGATTGCCTTGCCTATCCATAGAGCCTCCAGCTCCTGTCAGAGAGGTAAAGGTAACACATGAGGTCTTGCGTAACCCACAAGAACAAATCAGATTTCATAAGGCAGCTAAAATGGCATTACATGTCTGTGTTGAGGCAACTGAATACCACCATCCCAATAGTGCCATAGCTCGCAGAAATCTGATGGCCCTCAAAGTGACTTTATGGAAATATTTAACAGCTGCTTTCATCAAAATGTGAAGAGCCCTGCAGTCAGCCAGAAACATTCTTTATCATTTAAAGCATATGTTTATCCTAAAAGTGATGGATATGAACATATCAAATCTAAAGATGTGGTGGATTGTGGTAGAGTAAGTATTTTTGAAAGATGGTAATCTCTAACTAGTTTTGATTTTTTTTTCCTGTAGTTTTTCAAATGTTAATAAAATATCTACCTTGATTTATTCTTTCAAAAAATGTATAATCCACAGTAAGCTGTGGATTCAAAAAATGTATAATCCACAGCTACCCAGCTGTGCTACCTAGTAGGGATCCATCTATCTTGACATTGCAGGACCCACTGGTTTTAATGCCAGTAAATGAACTGTAAGTGCTCAAGTCCCATCAGACACGGAACATGTGTACCTGTGCACACACACACAGGTAGTGCAGAATGCAGAAATATTCTGCTTAAGGGAATGCACATATGGTACTAACACACTGCTTTATTGTAAGCTAGCTGGTGTCCTAGATATGATCTGGGATTCCTGCAGCACAACCACTCTGTGTTCCTGTGCATAATCAAGAACGTTAAATGACAGGTAAAGCAACTCAACAGATTACAGGACTGGGTCTAAAGATGCACTCAAAATTTGGTGGTGACAATCCCATATGTGAAAAAAAACAAATCCCTGTCATATTTGGGGGCTTTTGGTTCATTGTTCATATCTATCATTTCACAAAACGCTGCATGGTCCCTCCTCGTAGGAAGTGAATGAATATTCCTAAACCATTAAACCTGAGAGAATGGTTTGCCCATAAGATGAAACTTAAAGCATCACATAAAAAAGCACAGAGCTCATCATACCTACCTTACGCAGGCCCGTGAATACTAATTGTCTACAGTTTAGCTAATCTGGTATAGCTTTTGTGCTATTACCTCTCTTAAGACTGTACTTCCATTAACCAGACGTCTTTTGTTTCTCTTTGCCATGTCTGCAGATCAGTTCATGGTGAAATTGTTTTCAAAGACATTAGGTTAATCATAAATGTTTTCAATAGTATAAAATCTGAAGAATAACGCATAGCACAGATGTTCCTGAAGCCCAGATATTTAAATTCCCGGGTACAATAGTTTCTGGTGATTACGTTTTTAGGTGGCACCGTGAACATACTCACCCCTAACAAGCAGCTCTGTCTCATCTGACACGGTGTCCGCTACGGTCTGAACCCTGCAACCGTATCTCCCAGCGTGCATCAGGAGGATGTTCCTGATCATTAAATCTGCAGAGGACGCTTGCTGAAACAGGGATGAAATGCCAGTTTAAAATTCAGAAAATCTGTGTTCAAGGTAGTTCACGAGGGTGTTTTGTGCAGTGTGAGAAACTCATGATTGCAGCTTTCATCTTACAACATTTATGTGCCTTAATACCCTCTTTGGAGGATTTTCAGAACACTGCACTTATACAATTATTAATAGGGATTAAAGAACAAGATTTCAGGTTTTTAATAACTTTGACTTTGCTTAAGGCACACTGTGCATATTTGCGTGCTCAAAGAAAATGATTCCAAACTAGCACAAAGAACTTCATTAAAGAGATGAACAGAAATATTTTGGATGCAATCCTTGGTATTAAAAAAGTCCTCTTACAAATGAAGAGTTCTTTCTTCCTTTTCCCTACAATGCCGTGACAATAATGCTAAATACAATTGAGGAAATATGAACAGATTCTCATTTTTCCTGTTGAAACCTGTATGTATTTAAATCTTAAACATGCAGTCCCTGAATGAGTGTACAGAGAGAACCAGTTCGAATTTTTATTTTTTAGTATTCTAGCCAACAGTAATTACAATGCCCCAAAATTAAGAGCACAAAAGAGAAAACTGGAAAGTAGAACAGCCTTTTGGAGGATAAATTGTTTTTGCTAAGAATCTATGTATTATTTAAGAAATTCAAGCGATAATATTAGATTTTATGTCTACAAAATCATTGTTATATCCAAACTCACTGGAGTCAATAAATGTTGCTCTATCAGATTTAGTGAGCCCAAGTCCATAGATATAGTTGATTTAATATAGTCGCTACTCCCTGAAAGAATAGGTAAGTGAGAACAAAAGTCACCCTGACCACACGGTGTAGCAATTGCAGTTTACTTTCTCAATTCTGTGTCCTAAAAATGGTTGCAACTTTTTGATTTAATGTAAGCACCAAAAACTTTAGCAAATTACCATAAGTATTTTTGTTCCTTTCAAAACTTTTTTTTCTCTTAATAGTCAAATGGAAGTAATGTTAACATGTTAACTGAGGATAGACAAAATGTTGGGCAAATATCTCTAAATTTCCTTACTATTGCTACCTTGTTTGATAGGTGAACCTAGAATGTTAATTTTTTTCAACATCAACGTAGAGTTTGTAAAATATTATATTATAGATTACATATACTTAATATTTTGGGTATAATTATGTAAAATATAATATACAATTATTGCCCTTATACAATCTATAATATGTAATACATAATTTTAATAATTGCACAATAATATATAATTTATAATATATCATAATATATATAATATATTGTTGTATTATATAAACCAGTATTATATTATTCCACTATTCACTGTATTATCCAGAGTTTATACAATACTATTGATATATAAAATATACGAAAAATATATTATATAATGTACAGTACAATTTATACAGTAATATGATATAATATAATATAATGTAATATGATGTAATGTAATACATATAATACAATATGGTATATATCATATTTGTTATATTAAATTGTATTTACATATATCATATATTGTATATTATATATTATATTTTAATAATTGATTACTATGTAGCTAATGTAATATAATATATGCCACTTTATATTATATATTATATACAAGTGTTTATATGCACGTCCTCGGTGTTTCACTTTAAGAAATATTTATTGAGTATAGGCATTTCCCTTCTCAGATTTTATTTACTTTGCTAACCAAACAAAGATTGACAGTCTTTCCTTGAATGACATGGTCCCTGTGTCATAATATTCCTGTGCAGTGGTTCTAATTTGAGTCATTTTGATCCTGAATTATACCCTGCATTCAAAATAAAGTCTTACTAGGGGTGTACATGTTGATATTTCTCTAGCTGTGATGGAAATATGTCACTACTTCACTAGATTCATATTTCTCTGGTTTTTGGCACATGCTTATTCTGTGATCAGGTAGTTGCACTCAGAACTTTATCCTTCTCAATCATTTGCAAATTATGAGCTGCCACTTTGTAACTGGTTGTCCATATGTGCATGGCCTTGTGCTTCAAAGTGTTACATTTCTTGTTGTTCTCATGTGCTATTTTCATCATCTGCTGTATTGGTAATAAGTCCAATTTTATACCATACAATTGTCATCTGCATGCTTTTATATCTTATGCCAAGGTCATTAAAGACAAGATGAAATAGGATTGGTTCCAAGATCCAATCTTCTATAGTTTAGTTTTTTTTTTCTAGGCAGAAGAATTGCTTTTCAGCACATCTTGGCACACCTTCTTCAGCCAACCTTCTCTTCATTTGCATTTTTGAAACTGCACTTATAATAATATTCCATGTAGCACCAAGGCAAAATCTTTATCGAAGCACATTCACATGCAAAGAAGGAAAGAGAGGTTGCTAGCGAGACTAAAGTGAATGTGGACATGATCTATAGCTTAATAACCCTGTAGATCTAAGAGTGTGAATACAATGGTAGTGTTTTGCCTTCTGAAGTGGCCTCGTTAATGATGTTGCTGGAGGGAAGATACTGAGACCAGTCAGGGAATAATGCAATTCCTATATTCTTGCTATGGCATATCAGAAATCACAGCAGTGGAAAAGAATATCTGAGTACTCTGTGGCTCTAAATGCAAAAGAAGAGTGTACACTCCTACTAGGAGTCAACTTCAGGATAGAAATTTTTTAAGCTGTCTAGCACAGCAGCATTTACTAGCCATTGAAACATGGGTTGCTCGAGACGATTAGTGATTCCAGTACAAAGCCTTAGCCATTAGAAGGATAAGACCAGAAGCAGTCCACATTTGTCCTCTCTTGAGGGTAATTTACATTTAATGTGTGTTTTGTCGTTAAGTGGGAGGAAAAACATAATGGATAGCAACTGTCTGGTTTCATTGCTCAGGAGCTGTTAAAAATCTTGGCTGTCACTCTAACTTCCAGAGAGTTCATGAAAGTGTGAATCTTAATATTCTTGTCAGGAAAAATATATGTATTTCACCTGCACACCTGTGTAACTGGGCAGACAAGCAGCAATTGAAAGAATCATTGCTGTAAGTGCAGAGCAGTGCAGTACAACAGCTCCCCATGAAACACATTAATTACAGCATAACAGGCTGTGCAGCCAGCATTGCTCAGGCTGTGTGAGTGGAAAGAAATTAAACTCATTGCTTGTAATACAGATAAATATATGCTCAGACATTAGATTCTTGATCATGGGAAATAATGAGACATTTTAGCTTCCATTTAGATAAGTAGGAGCTATGTTTGACCAGGACCTCTAAAAAAGACCATATTATTTGCTATTCAGGGGTATTTATAAAGTGGTCTTTATGAATTTTTCAGACTCTTCCAAGTCCTGGAAGATGGATTATTTTGTTGACCAGTTTATTCTGTAATGAGAGGCTCAAGGCTGCAACAGGGCCTGTGGGGGTTAAACTGATGTGCTGGCTTTCCAAATCTTAAGAAAATCTCCGCACCATGTAATTGCAGCTGCTGCTTAAATTTGAGTGATTACAATCCAGTTTAAAAAAACCTCTAAGCGGGAATGCAGCAGAGGCTCCATTAAGAAAAGTATCTAAGGTCAGAAACTTTGTCTTCTGTTTTTAGTCTTCTCTCAGTGGAAAAAGAAATAATGCTTCATCAAAAGCAGAGACACCCTTCCCTTTGGGGAAGACAAAAACTGGGTGACATGAATGTCAACAGCGTAGAAAGATCTCTCATCTGGACTAACATGAATTAGAACAGCCTAGTGTATCAGCAACTGTGTAGTCCCAATATTATTCAAAGCTGAAATTAAAGGTGTTTAAATTTCTTCGTCTACATCTAAATTTTGACTTTATTAAGTGTATGTTTTTAAAAGCTGCTTTTTATTCTACTAATTTTATGCTCTTCTGTGACAGGGCATAATTTCCAATAAGTGCACTATTTCAAAGTAACATTTTATTAGAAAAATCTATATTCCTTGGTGTTCTGAATATCATGTTATCCATTTAGCCAAGTTTCAAAAGTATTTATATTTGTTCAGTATAAACTTCTACTGTGTGGAATATATCTTGTACTTTACTGAAGTTAAGGCTTAAAAAAAACCAAACCAAACAAAACAGATAGGTTTAACAGCCAACTTCTAATGATTTTAAGGAAAGCTAAATGTAACCTTCAAGGCCAGCACCAGCTATGGACCTGCTGTAACACTGAGCACACTCCTGGTCTTCATTAAGCAGTGAATAAATAATAATACAGCTATTAATGCTATCTGTCATGACTAATGGTTCTCTCCAGGACAACAAGTTATTGTACAATACATATTATGCTCCTGACTATCCCATTCATTAGGTTCTGGGCAGCTCCAGTGCTGAGTGCTGTGTCAATCTATTGTTCTCTCTGCTCCAGTGTGGCACGTTATCTGAGGCCATAGTTGTGTCTGCAATGTATCTAATTGGCTTTGCCTGTAAGGTATTGCTTGAAGTGATTTTTCACAAGAATAAGTGCCACCTATGCATAGCATTCGATTTTGATGTGGAGATACTTCCCCAAACTCAAAAAGGCTCCAAGGAGCATGTAGTATGCGTACTTTGGTCAATGAGAATAATCTTGTTAGATTTGTCTTTTGCACCCATTGCCCCAATGCTGGGGATTTGCAGAGGGAAAAAAAAGCTAACTCGCAGTGAACTTACTGTTGGTGAATTAATACTTTTTCAGCCATCCCACATCCCCACAGAGAGGAAGTCGTATGTGGATTTTTTCCTTTCCATTTCATAAATCCTAAGAGGTTGTGAGTTTCTTTGCAGTAAAGTAACTTTTACATACGGTTCTTCAAGTGAAGAGAATTACACTTATTCTTCCTGTGAAAGCGAGTTATCTTGAGCCAGTTGCTAGGAAACCTCCCTGTTAATCTGTCCATTCATTTGCTGAGTTTTATCTCTAAACCAAGGTGTTTCATTCAGTATCCAACCTTTTCTTTTGAAGGCTTTGCACAAGAACAATCTATAATCTACATGCGTTTGAAATGGAGCTCACAGTTACACCGTAGAGCACTTTTTTACCATCTAGTAAGTCTCTTGTTTACTTCCCCCTACCTCTTCCATGGAAGAATTAAACACTGGTTTGATTATTACACAGTTTATCACATATGTTCAAACTACAGAATCATACGTGGAAAATATATATGAAAACTAGGAACCTTAAATCATTCTCTTGTCATTATTTCACTCCTAGCTTTCATTTAATCTGTTTCTCATGCTGCTCTTTTTCCACATTGATCATCATACTTCCCTTCCACACTCCAACTGCAGTCCTATGAATGTAGCTCTTATTTATCTGTGAAAGAGGGATAAAAAGGCAAAGAAGTTCAAAATACTGAGATGATGTGGTGACTCGCAGCTCTCAGCTTCTGCACTGCAAAGGCCTGGGGTCTAGAAAGGCTGCCTATTATTGTACTGAGGATTCAGGTTGGGAACTCTACTTGGACAACATGTGGTAAAAATTGTCTCTCTTCTTGGGAAGAATATGTTTAGAAAAGGTAGTGAGACTTATAAATTATCATGATTCAACAAAACCTTAAATCAATAGGAAAAAAGAGTGAGCAAACACTGACTGCCGTTGCAGGAAAACTTTTATGATGAAAGCCTAAGGGGTGTTTGAGTCATTTCTTTACTATGACTACAGGGGTTTACCAAGGCTTGCTGGCTATCATCTAAATCTCTTGGCAGTGAGAGGTGAAGATGCTTTCCTACAAAGTGGTTTCTATACAGAAGAGAATGCCTGGGAGTTATAAAAATCTTGAAAACTACCTGAACATTTTGTAAGGTCATATTCTCTATAAACTGAGAACAGTACAACAATGGTCTACAATTAAATGGGACTCAGATTTAATCCTAAAGAAGAATGACCCAGGTTGTTAATACTATCTTGTTCAGTTTAAATGATTATTTAAAATATATGGATTATTTAAAATACAACACACAAGTTAAGTGAATTCCTGACTCATACATCATTATTTGATTTAGCATAATAGTCTTTACTAATGAAATTCAGTCAGATTAAATCAAAAAGTGATTTCACAGTTCAATCTTGATTGTTTGACATATTTGATTAGGAATGGAGTTTATTTTTGGTGAATTTATCTGAAGCAAACTAATGATCTTGCAGAATAACTTCATGGCAATGTTAGCTTTGTACCATCAACAGTAAATAAAAAATAGCAATACAGTAAAGTTCTTTTAAATTATGCTGACAATTTGTATGTGCATTATGATGGATTGTTGGCTTCAAGCCAGCTTCTGTTCATAACATATTTAGGACAATTTAAGTGCCATTTCATGCAAATTCTCAGGTTTGAAAACATCAACCACTTGCCTGTTTCCTGCTTACGGTGTTTACAAATAACAAATATTTAATTTGTCAAAAAGCAGCAGGTTTCTCTGTTGATATAGTGATGACAGAAAATTATATTCTGAATTCTATCTTTTAAACATATAAGTACATTTGGAACAAAGAAAATGAAATTATTGTTATATAGGTAGTATGTCGTGTACTGGGACAGCTTTGTGAAATCTAGGGATTCAAGAAAACAGAAAAATTATTGAAAATGTGAAGGAATGAGAAAAAAGATGGGATATGAAATGGCAAGCTTCAGGACGGAGAGGTCCACTACACTGATGTTGCTAAATTCATGTTCTGTATCTGAGTTGCTATTACCAGGAGAAAAATGGAAAAAAAGACCAAATAATACGGGGTACCAGTGCTCCTGTTCAAAGATGCAGAAAGAAGGAAAAAGAGAGCATGGAGCTACACATATGATTTCTGTAGTGATAGGGTGGTGATAGTGATGGATGAGGATGACAGAAATGAAAGCAAAACCCATCTGGAACAAGTGTGCCATTTTGAGAGGCACCAAAACAGGAAGCACGAAGAACAGACATGTGATTGGGATTTCATTAGTCTGCTGCATGAAGAATGTTGTGACAACCTTACATGAACAGAGATTTATTAGCAGGGTCCATAAATGATGGCACACATCAACTCTAGCAAAGGAAGCTACCAAGATGAGAAATAAAAAAAAAGTTAATGAGAAGAGAGAGAGAAAAGGAAAATAGAAAATTTTTCCTGGTGGCCAGACAGAAAGAGTATTCTCCTCTTGAGGCTCTCTCCAGTGAAGTAGGTGGTGATGAGGAAGACGATGATGAGGATTATTTTTTGCCTTTTTTTTCCTAGTGTTCTAACCTTTACTTTGGGACCTACTCAAACTTTCTATATATTAATATTGATTGGAATATGTTAATTAAGAGCAGTTGTTGCACAGTGATTGATTGCTAAGCTTCTGAGCACATATATTATTGGATAATATTTATTAAGTATTTACATGACCATTATCTACTTCGCTGAACGCTGAGGTTTGGTTTACAAAACAAGAGACAAAGAAAGGGGGCAGGAGGGAGGGGTGAGTTTCAGGCCAGTGGGAGCTTCTTCCCATGAGACCCCACCATAACAACACAATTGGGGTTTGCAGATGCAAGGCCACGAGAACAAAACCAGATCAGCACTGTAAGAACTGCAAGGGAGAAATACTTCCAGGAAGGCTCTGGAAAATACTGCCATGACAGCTCAGGAGAAAGGTTGCAGAGCTACAAGTGAAAAATAGAGAGCAGAGCTGCAAACGGAAGGCCTTAGCGTTAGGAAGGCTATTGATCATGTGTTCAAACGATCAGCTGTGCTGTTATAACCCAGATTAACACTGTGCCAAGCAGTTAAATGATCCATCAGCTGCAAGTAAACAGGGGAAAGAATGGACTGTCATGAAACATCTTTTATTTACCCCAAGATTTTTCTCTTTAGAATGTTTCTTGTAAACAAGGGTAGGTAGAAAATACCTTAATAGAATGAACCACTGTAAAAATTATCTGACTGTATTTCATGACTTTTTTATTACAATCATTTTTTTATAGTAATTGGTATTCAGGAGTGTTGAGAGACTCATATTTTCCAAAATGATCAGTTATCTCCCTCCTCCAAAGGAAAATTAAATAGAGGAGATATTACTTATCATCTCTCTCCCTTACTCTCTATTCATTGCCAAAACCACAAGCACTTGGACACAACAGTTCATGTACTTGTTTGATTATAGCAAATGTTCGGAGTGTCCTGGCAGCATGCAGGTATGTCTATAAATTCAGTCAGTTCCCTGGGACTGTTTATATTCTGGTCAGCAACACATGGTAAAGTGCCTTATTAGACCGTGGTCTTCACTGTGTTTAGATTTTGGTTTGCAGTTACCAGTCATAAAAAAAACATTACAAAGTTTTTTGACCAGAAATCCTTATTCCATTTTGCACCTTCCCTAGTTTACAGTAAATTTGTGTTGGCAAAAGACAAGAAAATTTTTTTATTTTGAGTCTGCTTCTGATCATTCAAGTATTTAACTGCTGTGGCGCGACAAATGGGCAAAACCTGATAATGAGCACAGGGCTGAAATATCTGGAGGTTTGAGTTGACAGTAACGGCTGTGTCCAGCCTCTTCCATCAGCAGGAAAGTATTGAGAGAAACAGTGAAACAAATTGATAGCAATGAGGTTAATATAGCAGCATTACCCTGAACAGAAATTCTCTCTGCATAGAGCACATATCTTCCACAAGACTTTTGAAAACTTTTGCTGTTTTACTCAGTGTGGGGAGGAGGGAAGGTGTTAAATAAAACCCCTATTTAATTAGCCTTGTTTGGTTTTATGTCCAATGAAGAGTAAAGACGTTATTATTAACAGCCTGCTGGTTTAATTGAGTCTGTGTAGTATATAACTTAGTGCTGCCTATTTAGAAAATGCTTAGGAAATTTTAAATTTAACTTCTAAAATATGATTAAAGTACCACAGAAAACTAAGGAGAGACTTGAAAATATAAGGCAAGGTGCAAAGTTATGCTCTCTCACAGGTTCTAGGTTATCAGATTGAAGTCTCCAGTGCTAGACAGTAGTTAATGTGTTGTCCGGTCTGTATCTACTGGCCTTTTTTAAGTGAAACAGTGTATTTCAGTTCACTTGCATGTGAACAAATGACCACTATACAATATAACATGACAGGTTATGCTTATTGCTTCCCATGGTGGCAGTTTCAGTTAAGATCAAAGACCAAGAAGATATTGAGACTAAATCACTTTCTTGAGTCTGGAAGGTCCTCATGCAGGTCAAAGTGGGACACTAAGAGCAATGCTGCTGCTTACCAGTCTGTGGATAACCACAATAAGTAATTTCGCTTGGCTGCTTGGAACGATGACAGCTGGATGAAAATCTACTCACAAAATCAGATGTCTTTAGCTAGAAAAGGGATAACTCCAGGACAAAATTAAGATCATTGGAGATCTTAGAAAATTCTGAATAGAGTTTTGAACAGGACTTCTGGATTTGGCACAAAGGACGGAAAATCAAAGTTACCCTAATAAAAGCAAGCAGGTCTATATTTTCTGTGCTCAAATGCTCACTGATGTTACTAGAAGAAAACCTTGGCAATTCAGACTTCTATGCAAAATTACACAGATTACCCCTTTCAGACACTAAAATGTTATCGAGTCTTTTGGTAGACAAAGTAAGACTTTTCTAATGCCAAAGGATTCTGGATACATGTAACCCTTTGCATTATTGTTCTGCTACCAAGTGTACTGTGGAGTTATGCATAAACAACATTTGGGATGTTTTCCTTTCCTTGAGTGCAGTCTGCATCTGTCACTCCAGTGGAGTTTGGTCTCTTTTCTTTAATATTCCCTTCATGCACAGCTTTGTTCAACTTGACATCCTTACCACACTTATCCTCTTGCCAGGCAAGTCCTTGAAGTACCTAAATTGCTATAGGTACTAAATCCTTGATAGCTCAGTAAGTAACAACAAAAACACCTTCAATTTTTTTAAGAATTAGTTCTCAGTATGAAAAATGGTAACATTTTTTTGGGGTGGAAAAGCTACAAATATAATTTAAAAACAAGCAAAACACTATGTACTATTAAACGAAGCTTTTCCTTTTCCATTTAATTGTAATTGCTAGGGAGCATGCAATTTTAGCAAGCGGAAATTTATCTACAGCCCAAATAAATGTTTCTTTGGTGACAGCTTTTATAACACTGCATTAAGCATCAGAATGTTCATCATATTTAACACCTGGGTCTGCCACAGTGAAAGCATGAGCAATGCAACCAGTGGTGAGAGGTTGACAATGGTTTTGTTACTAACAAAACCCATTCAAATAATGTTCAATTTGTCAGGCTTTCAAACAAATAAACAAAACCTGAACAAACCTGAACATTTTTCTGTCATCTGATGAAGTATCAGTGTGTGCAGAACAAAATGGATATGTAATTCTATAACTTCATGCACAAAAGAATATTATTTTTCTTCCCTGTGCTGCATTAAAAGCATTTTGTTCAGGATCAACTCATGCAATTTAAAAAAAATTATTTCATTCAGAAATGTAAAATAAGGAATATAGATGGAATTCTATCAGATTTCAAGTTTTCTTCAAGTTCCTTTTTTTCTGCAGTCTTAAATCTGTGTCTTTATCACATTGTGTATCACTCCTTTTAAACTGGATAGGTTAAAGGAGATTACATGATAGAAAAAACAGAAGAGGTTTATTTTATCTTGTTTTCCCCTAGGACCTGGTCATGCTTTAGGTTTTAACAAAGTAAATAAATACATTTTTATCCTTGTGATTAATTTCACATGCTTACGTGGTTAACAGAAATGATAATGAGATACAATTGACAACATTCCACTAATGTGTAATTATGGGAATTATAGAGTTTTTGGCTCAAAATACTAAAAATTTGCTGTATTACTACAATAACTACTTTCAAGTTTTGCATATCTCAACTGGTTCATCTTCATTTTGGGACAATGCAAAAATCAAGATATGCCTTTTGGTGAATAGAGATCTACATATATTTTAACTACTACTTTCAAAGATGGAGAAGGATGTGTCATATTTTGTTTCCAACAGCATTCAGAAAATTTCAGTGAGGATTGTCCTAACTAGGTCATGTTTTGGTATCTCTGTTCTGAAAAAGTATGTTCCCACCCCCAGCCCCATACTGCCTGTAACATGTTAATAGGCATTTTCAGCCCTCTTCCAGTTGGTCCAAACCTACCCTTTCATTCTCTCTTTAGAGTGAAAACCAGAAAAGAAATGTCTTGACATTTAAATGAGTTAGGAATGCAAGTAAATGAAGCATGGCCTGACCACCTCTTTTGTGAGCAATCTTGTAAATGCAAATGAAGCTAGTCCACTCTAAAAACATCAGGGTCTGACGCTTCATTTGGTATTTCTTTAGAGTAGCATAGTATTTCACTATTTCAGCACTATTTTAACGGTGATGAGGTAAGATCTAATTTTCTAATATTTTGCAAAATATGCAATGCCTTCTTTTCAGCCTTCATTTTATTTTCTGATCAGCTGAAGTTTGCTGTTTTAAAAAAATATGTTTTAGGAAAAAAAATTGCTTGTGTGCCTCTGAAAAGAAAGATGCCAGATTTTTACTTAATAAACACTTTTTTTTAAAAATACACTTAGTCATTTAGACATTGAGCATTGACTCCATTATGAGTGATTAATACTATTTTCACTTAGTAAACTAGCAGTGACTCCTTAGCAACACAGTGAGAAGGAAAGCATAAACTCATACTAAAATAGCTGGTTAAATCTACTAGGTTTTAGCAAAAGTCTAGTCATGTCAGGACAATAAAAGGAATCTGTAATTTCAGTGAGTTTTGCATGAATATTTGTCTGGAAATGGTCCCAGTATGTAATCTACCAGGTTCTCGCTTTGAATGAACTTTACTTCTATCAATTTGAGGGCTTTCTCTGGTAGAAATGAAATTAATGAAGAATTCTTGTTGAATCACAGAATCACAGAATCACAGAATGTCAGGGATTGGAAGGGACCTCGAAAGATCATCTAGTCCAATCCCCCTGCCGCAGCAGGATTGCCTAGACCATATCACACAGGAACGCGTCCAGGCGGGTTTTGAATGTCTCCAGAGAAGGAGACTCCACAACCTCTCTGGGCAGCCTGTTCCAGTGTTCAGTCACCCTTACAGTAAAGAAGTTTTTCCTCAAATTTAAGTGGAGCCTCCTGTGCTCCAGCTTGCACCCATTGCCCCTTGTCCTGTCAAGGGATGTCACTGAGAAGAGCCTGGCTCCATCCTCATGACACTTGCCCTTTCCATATTTATAAACATTAATGAGGTCACCCCTCAGTCTCCTCTTCTCTAAGCTAAAGAGACCCAGCTCCCTCAGCCTCTCCTCATAAGGGAGATGTTCCACTCCCTTAATCACCTTCGTGGCTCTGCGCTGGACTCTCTCTAGCAGTTCCCTGTCCTTCTTGAACTGAGGGGCCCAGAACTGGACACAATACTCCAGATGCGGCCTCACCAGGGCAGAGTAGAGGGGGAGGAGAACCTCTCTCGACCTGCTAACCACACCCCTTCTAATACACTCCAGGATGCCATTGGCCTTCTTGGCCACAAGGGCACACTGCTGCCTCATGGTCATCCTGTTGTCCACTAGGACCCCCAGGTCCCTTTCCCCTACGCTGGTCTCCAACAGGTCTGTCCCCAACTTGTACTGGTACATGGGGTTGTTCTTGCCCAGATGCAGGACTCTACACTTGCCCTTGTTATATTTCATTAAATTTCTCCCCGCCCAACTCTCCAGCCTGTCCAGGTCTCTCTGAATGGCTGCGCAGCCTTCCGGCATCTCAGCCACTCCTCCCAGTTTTGTGTCATCAGCGAACTTGCTGACAGCGCACTCTAATCCCTCATCCAAGTCATTAATGAATATATTGAATAGAACTGGTCCCAGAACCGACCCTTGCGGAACTCCGCTAGACACAGACCTCCAACTGGACTCTGTCCCATTGACCACTACTCTCTGTCTTCTTTCCTTCAGCCAGTTCACAATCCACCTCACTACCCGATCATCCAGACCACACTTCCCCAGTTTAGCTGCGAGGATGCTGTGGGAGACCGTGTCAAACGCTTTACTGAAATCGAGATAGACCACATCCACAGCTTTACCATCATCTATCCACCGGGTAACATCCTCATAAAAGGCTATCAAGTTGGTTGAGCAAGACTTCCCGTTGGTGAAGCCATGCTGAGTGCCCCTAATGATCCCCCTATCCTTGATGTGCCTAGAGACAGCACCAAGAACAAGTTGCTCCATCACCTTTCCAGGGATGGAGGTGAGGCTGACTGGTCTATAGTTCCCCGGGTCCTCCTTCCTGCCCTTTTTGAAGACTGGAGTGACATTCGCTTTCCTCCAGTCCTCAGGCACCTCTCCTGTTGCCCATGACTTAGCAAAGATGATGGAGAGTGGCCTAGCAATGACTTCCGCCAGCTCCCTCAGCACCCGCGGGTGCATCCCATCAGGGCCCATGGATTTATGGACATCCAGGTTGCTTAATTGGTCCCTGACCCAGCCCTCATCAACCAAGACAGATTCCTCCTCTATCCTGACTTCTTCTGAGGCCGCAGGGGTCCAGGGCTCCTCAGGACAGCCTCCAACAGTATAGAGAGAGGCAAAGAAGGCATTCAGTAACTCTGCCTTCTTTTTATCCTCTGTCTCCAGGACCCCCACCTCATTCATCAGTGGGCCTACATTGCCTCTAGTGTTGGCTTTACCTGCAATGTATTTGAAGAAGCCCTTTCTGTTGTCCTTGACCTCTCTTGCAAGGTTTAATTCCAAGGAGGCCTTAGCTTTCCTAGTTGCCTCCCTACATCCTCTGACAACAAGATCTACAAAATCCTGTTTTCATAAAACAAATGAAATTACATTAAATTAGTCTTTGACAGGAGGAATGACTTTGGAAATTGCCTAGACTGAGGATTTTTCACAGTGATTAAAAATTCCCTTCACCACAGAAGATGGTGAAATGCACTGAAGGA
This sequence comes from Nyctibius grandis, assembly GCF_013368605.1. Classification (NCBI taxonomy): domain Eukaryota; kingdom Metazoa; phylum Chordata; class Aves; order Nyctibiiformes; family Nyctibiidae; genus Nyctibius; species Nyctibius grandis. Next base: position 112,854,158 of record NC_090659.1, read on the forward strand.
ACCATATAATACATTTTATATTTCAGATTTTTGGAAATGACTTGAAGTTAAATTGTAATCATGGGATGTTTTGCTGAATCAACTAAAGTTTTAACCTTGAAGTTATATGTTATATAAACAGTATATGTTTAGTGCTGGATTTTGAGTACTGGACTTCCTCAGATGAAGATAACTATGCTAAGATCCTTCACATTAAGATATACCTTACTAATGTTTTTACATTAAAAGGTTTATTGAAGTAAAACTAAATTTAAAAAAAAAAAACACCACAAAGTGAATGTAGTATGACTTCCATAAAGGCATGCAGAAGAATGAATTGATTGCAGCTGACAAGATTTTTAATGCAAAGTTAACTTCTCTACATTGTGCTCAAATTAGATACAGTAACTTTTAAACTTTCCTGACCTTTGTGAGCTTCATTTTTCTCTATTAACATAGAACAGACATTTGATTTACATTTCATTAGTGGGAGATTGAGTTAAATGACTGTAGATTCTATTTCCAAACTTGTTCATATTAAGAGATTTTTTGCTACTAAGAAAAGTACAAACCATTTTACATGGGACAGGTTTCAATTACTTTATTATGGCATTTCACAGAATCACAGAATCACAGAATGTCAGGGATTGGAAGGTACCTCGAAAGATCATCTAGTCCAATCCCCCTGCCGCAGCAGGATTGCCTAGACCATATCACACAGCAACGCGTCCAGGCGGGTTTTGAATGTCTCCAGGGAAGGAGACTCCACAACCTCTCTGGGCAGCCTGTTCCAGTGTTCGGTCACCCTCACCGTAAAGAAGTTTTTCCTCATATTTATGTGGAACCTCCTGTGTTCCAGCTTGCACCCATTGCCCCTTGTCCTGTCAAGGGATGTCACTGAGAAGAGCCTGGCTCCATCCTCATGACACTTGCCCTTTACATATTTATAAACATTAATGAGGTCACCCCTCAGTCTCCTCTTCTCTAAGCTAAAGAGACCCAGCTCCCTCAGCCTCTCCTCATAAGGGAGATGTTCCACTCCCTTAATCATCTTTGTGGCTCTGCGCTGGACTCTCTCTAGCAGTTCCCTGTCCTTCTTGAACTGAGGGGCCCAGAACTGGACACAATATTCCAGATGCAGCCTCACCAGGGCAGAGTAGAGGGGGAGGAGAACCTCTCTCGACCTGCTAACCACACCCCTTCTAATACACCCCAGGATGCCATTGGCCTTCTTGGCCACAAGGGCACACTGCTGCCTCATGGTCATCCTGTTGTCCACTAGGACCCCCAGGTCCCTTTCCCCTACGCTGCTCTCCAACAGGTCTGCCCCCAACTTGTACTGGTACATAGGGTTGTTCTTGCCCAGATGCAGGACTCTGCACTTGCCCTTGTTATATTTCATTAAATTTCTCCCCGCCCAACTCTCCAGCCTGTCCAGGTCCCTCTGAATGGCTGCGCAGCCTTCCGTTGTGTCAGCCACTCCTCCCAGTTTTGTGTCATCAGCGAACTTGCTGACAGTGCACTCTAATCCCTCATCCAAGCCATTAATGAATATATTGAATAGTACTGGTCCCAGTACCGACCCTTGCGGGACTCCGCTAGACACAGGCCTCCAACTGGACTCAGTCCCATTGACCACCAATTTGATCATATTAAATTGTTTTTGAATCAAGGGGTAATATTTGAAATTGGTCTGCATATTTTTTCTATATGATTCTTACTGACTTAAGTAACGGTTGCACAGCTAGAGCCTACCTCATGCAGGGGAGTTGGAAAATATACTCCTTGCTATTCCGATATTAAATGCTAGGCAAGGAAAAGCATTGGGAGGTGAGGGTATTCCAACAGCCATGTTACCTATGAGAAAGACATCAATGCTTATAGCAGCATCCTTTCTATATTAAAATCAGCAGAAGAATGTAAGGAGGATTTGATTCAAACTGCTTTCTGTTCCCTCACAAAGATCATCAGATGCCTCACTAATAGTAGGATGTATAAGTTTGCATTTAATATCTTCTTGATTAAAACTACTTGATGTAATTCCAGTGACCTGCAGTTTGCACGTCCCCTAGCTAAAATTTATTTCCAACCAGTGAAACCAGTTATCTTTAAATTTGTTCAGAATTTGGTAAATGGGAGACATGTAAAAGCATGCAAATTTCTATCAGTTTGCAGCACACAGATGACAAACGCATGGTCACTTACTGCCTTGATGCTTTCAAAGTGTCCGCCTTCTTTTTCAAAGTCAATTGGCTGCCCATTGATTGTCCAATAGAAAGTGACATCTAGTGTGCTGTCATGAAGGGCTTTGCAACTGAGGACAATGCTTTCTCCAACTGTTAACTCTATCTTCTTGGGAGTCAGCTCTATTCTTGTAGGTTCTTGAAATATAGAAGGATTAAGAACATTTAGATGGAAGTCTAGTTATAGTGTAAGGCCAAAATAATACAGTTGAGTTCTGCTTAGTCTACTCAGAGCTTACATTTACTGTTTGTTTCAAATACGTAGTGTCAACTACTGAAATATATTGATAATGCACACTAAGACATGACAGTGGTTAAGAGAAGGTACAGCCAGTTTCATGGAAGCAATAAGGCAGGATCTTAAACCACTATCTGTAGGACTTCTGAGATGAATTAATTAATTAATTTTATTAGTGTCAGAAAAAAGCTTTTTTTTTTCTAAGATTGCAGCACCTGGAACCTTGTGATTGCATGAAAAACTCCGTTTTGTCACTTAAAATAAAAAAAATCATGTTTCCAGGCATGCTAAATATAGGAAGAAGCGTGAAAAATGAAGTCAAAAGATTTGAATGCCTAAAACCAAAAACCATGATCACATATGAATTCAGCTGAAAAGTGACAAAAATGTGGTTTAGAAATTAATTTCAACTCAATGATTTCATTATTATTACTGTTCTAAGGAACTATCTTTCCTTACATTTTATATTGATACAATTATTACTTTAATCCTAAGCTTTGTTCCCATGCAGAAAGAGGTAGGAGTGAGTTCCCAAAGCTAAAATAAGTTAAAAGGGATATTGATTCGTTTACTTATATAATTATTTATAATCTGAGTGATTTAATGTATGTACTAATTCTTCTGACATACATCTACAGATGAAGTATGCAAACTGATGAAGGAATAAGATGTCTGACCAGATGGAGGTTAGCCCCCCCTCAGCTTGTTGGAAATGCTTTTTTATTCTGCCTGTACAATGCTGTTGTATGGTTGGCTGGGGATTCCAAACAATAATGAAATATTAGTAAAGAGAAATCATCATTATTATCAAAGTGTTTTTTCATACCTTTAACAGATACTGATGCAATGATTTCTGCAGATCCAAATACATTTGCTCCTTGGCATGAGTACCGTCCTTCGTCAGACTTGGAAGCGTTCAGGATTCGCAGGCTCCCATGTGGAAGAATAGTTATCCTGAAAAGCATAAATATATAAATATATAAATATATCTCTCGTCCTAGCACCCAAATTCCATGACGATATCTTTTAGATCTAATAAATAGGATTAAGGACTGCTGCCTCTGTAGCAAGGGATGATGAAGAAGATAATTGAATTATCTTCTGTTTTGAAAAGGTTATAATAAAGCCATTTTAGTTCTTCTCTTTCCTTAATTCAAAAAGTTTTAGGGAGGCATCAGTAGATTAGTATCCTTTGACACTTATCAGTAGTGAATTTTAATGAACCTTTTGTAAAAAGTAAAAAAGGTGATTCTTCGTAATTTGTCTTTAAAGTTTCACTGCTATATTATTGTCAAATCACATTTCAATATCAAGCACAGGCTATTCCATTTAGAAAAAAATGACCTTAAAAATCAAATCTGAGAAGAATGAGAAGTAAAATGTAAAAGAGAAATAGAAAAAGCATAAAATTAATTGTATCTGGTCAAAATATGATTTATGGCATCACTACACAGTGTAGCATAGGGACTTAAATAATCTCTGCCTTTTTGCAGCTCAGCTTTTATTATTTTCCTCGAGCCTTGTATGATTGCAGCTCCACTACATCTCTAGGTAAGCAACCCCACTGAACCATACTCATGAGAAATGTTGTTCAACCATTTACATTTAGGAGTCTCAAATTTTGGCTTTGCTTGCACAGTATTAATCATAAAGTCCATGAAGCTACATAGAGGTGAAAATTAACACATTTTTGCTGTTCTAAAATGACAGAGCCCCTGAATTTATTATATGTTAAAGCTGCAGCCCTGGAAGAGCAGTAAATAATCATTGCTCCTTTCCTGATAGAGAAGAACTACAAGCCTAAATGGAACACGGCAACTCTTACACGGCATTTAATCCAAGCCCTGCTTACGGATGTTGTATATCCTTTCCCAGGCTGGGTGGTGGTTATGACTCTTTCAAAGGACATGAGAGATGTAGGTTGGAAGCCCTCCAGCAGGCATGGACACTGAAAGCAGATAATCCTCAGCAAGTACTTTCAGCATCACATAGAACTGGAGGAGGAGATGAAGGAATTCTTCCTTCTCCTGTATTTTGAAAGTAATGTAAGACCTCTCTCTGTGTTAGAGAGAGTCTAAGTAGGTAGGTGTCTCTTTCCCATCAGTGGTTGGATTTTAGATATATACCTTTCCAGAGAGGGCTTTCTATCTGTTAGTGTAGTGACTAGCACTCCTTCTGCTGTGAGTCTGTTGAGGCTATGATCAGAAATCATGGAGGGTACAATATTGTGGTTTACTCTTGAGAATTATTTAACTAGGAATAAGGCGCTTTGATCATCCTGATTAACAGGTCTGGATGGGGCTCTTCAGCAGCTAAAAAAGGGAAGAAATTCCCTTTCTGGTCTGGACATGTTAAAATGCAAAGCTGACTTACCTTTGTTTTAAACTAGGAGTGATTTACCAAGGCTTAAGATTCGATAATGTGCTCAAACTAAATCACTAATATGAGACTACATATCTTTTTTTTTTTTTCTGGAAAAAGAATAATACCCCCTATTCCCTTTGTGAAAAAATATGTTTTATTATCTGAGGTTTATAAACATTGTGGTGGAGAAAACAGAATTTAATTCCAGTGAAAAGTGTACCTCTATTCACTTAAGATATGAAACCACTCACTGCTCTCAGCAAGAGACAGAAGAAAATAATAACTTCAAAAACAAATGGGGCAGAGGAAGGACATGTCAACTCCCAAATTCCCTAGTGCAATCTGATGATGTATCTCCCATCTTGCTCTAAACAGATATGTATCAGTATTTGAGTAACATTATTTGTCTAAAGGTAATTTTATAGACAACATAATTATATTAAGCAAATGTATCTGTATCAGAGATTTGAGGTTTTGGATTTTTTTCCAACAAACAAGAAGGCCTGAAATTTTGTTATGTCACACCTTTGAAGAAACAATCTGCTTTAAGAACTGACAGCTACCTTCTTTTCCTCTTGGTGTAAGTTTTGTTTTCCTATCAAGATGTTTTGTGATCAATGCTCTGAGTGCATCATATCAATAGTATGACAATAGCCTTTGCAGAACAATAATAGTTTTCATCGATATACTGTCAGCATCAGACAAAAGAAAGGACACTCCTACAGCGTTTACAAATTATAAAAGCTTATACACAGCATAAGTCCTGTTATAAAACTGTTTTTCATTCTGAGCTCGGAGGAAAAGAAAGTTAGATGCATATGGAAGATTATCTAATGAATCTTATACATGTTATCAGCTACATTTCTATTTAGCTAAAAAATCTTGCTATCCATGAGGAATCGCTCAATCAAAGGAATTGCAAACACATTTGCTGGTGAATTATGTGTCTCAGAAATTAATACTTTCCTTAAAATGCCTAGCATTCATCTGTTCTCCCTTTTTTTTTTTTTTTTTTTGTTTGGGAAAAAAGCCAGAGGCTGGTTATGATGGAACTGAAATGCTTTATTTATTCACATAACACTTGCTGCACACAGCAGGAACACAGACTTCTCCTCCTTCCCTGCCAATATCTCTCAGTCACGGAGAGACCACCTGCATAGTATGTCTACATATTTTAATAGGAAAATACCACAGCAAAAGGTTTTTTAGCTTCGTAAATAAAAGCAAAGAGAAAAGAAGTGTGGTTGTGGTAGAGTTAAGGATAATTCAGGAAAAAACCCTTAAATTATTAATTTATTAGAAATTGAGGGAAAGATGATGATAGATGAACAGACAGAGAAAGGATGGGAGATCAAGGTGATAGTTTGGAGATGATTGTTTTTAAGTATAAGAAAAACTCATTGTAATCACATAAAGAGGATAGATGTTGTCCATTCAAGGACACTGAAAAAATTGGCACATGAGCTTAGTGTCTCTGTAGGAAAGAGTTTTCATCTGTCTAATAACATGGGGAAAAAAGAGATAAGCATTAATGTCTTGGAGTCAATAAGCATGTTGGCTTAAGATCAATAGCAACAAAGATTTTAGCAGGAATTTTTAGAAAAGAATAATCAAGATATGACAACAAATGGACATGAGATAAAAATCAACATGATTTAACTAAAGTACACTGAATGAGACTAAACTGTTATAATATTTAATAAGAAGAAAGATCTTCTAGAGAAAATAAATGCAGATTTGATCTTCCATGGGTTTCAAGCATGATTTTCATGCTGAAATTCACATGACTGGTTAAAGAGATTTAATATAGAAATTTAAGATGGTTAAGAAAGTGGTTGAACAGAAAAGAAAAATTAGTTTTTTTGAAACAGAACTAGTTCTTTGTACTAGTAACTTATTTTTCGTAATGATCAGAGGGAATAGAGTGCACTGTCAGCAAGTTCGCTGATGACACAAAACTGGGAGGAGTGGCTGACGCACCAGAAAGCTGTGCTGCCATTCAGAGAGACCTAGACAGGCTGGAGAGTTGGGCAGGGAGAAATTTAATGAAATATAACAAGGGCAAGTGTAGAGTCCTGCATCTGGGCAAGAACAACCCTATGTACCAGTACAAGTTGGGGACAGACCTGTTGGAAAGCAGCATAGGGGAAAGGAACCTGGGGGTCCTAGTGGACAGCAGGATGACCATGAGCCAGCAATGTGCCCTTGTGGCCAAGAAGGCCAATGGCATCCTGGGGTGTATTAGAAGGGGTGTGGTTAGCAGGTCGAGAGAGGTTCTCCTCCCCCTCTACTCTGCCCTGGTGAGGCCACATCTGGAATATTGTGTCCAGTTCTGGGCCCCTCAGTTCAAGAAGGACAGGGAACTGCTAGAGAGAGTCCAGCGCAGAGCCACAAAGATGATTAAGGGAGTGGAACATCTCCCTTATGAGGAGAGGCTGAGGGAGCTGGGTCTCTTTAGCTTGGAGAAGAGGAGACTGAGGGGTGACCTCATTAATGTTTATAAATATGTAAAGGGCAAGTGTCATGAGGATGGAGCCAGGCTTTTCTCAGTGACATCCCTTGACAGGACAAGGGGCAATGGGTGCAAGCTGGAACACAGGAGGTTCCACATAAATATGAGGAAAAACTTCTTTACGGTGAGGGTGACCGAACACTGGAACAGGCTGCCCAGAGAGGTTGTGGAGTCTCCTTCTCTGGAGACATTCAAAACCCGCCTGGACGCATTGCTGTGTGATATAGTCTAGGCAATCCTGCTGCGGCAGGGGGATTGGACTAGATGATCTTGCGAGGTCCCTTCCAATCCTAACTAACATTCTGTGATTCTGTGATTCTGTAAACAGTTCATTGACACAGCAAGATCAGCATATCAAACAGGACGGCTTTGGTGACTCTGAGCACCAGACTCAGGAAAGTAGTGAATGTGGCTCTGAACTAACAGTATAATGCAGAAAAGGCAAATGCAACCCTAGAATATATCAGAAACCAACCTGCAGCTCATTATGGAAGTATTAATACATAAGGTGCTGAGGAAACATAATATGGAATATAGGACAATTTTGATCATCAGTATTCAGAAAGATTAATTATAGTTGAGCTGGCACTCAGGAGGATCATCGGGACGACCAGGGAGGAAAGAAAACTTTTTGTTCTAGAGGCTGTTTGTAAAATGAAAGTTAAGGCGTCTGCATGCGATATGAGTTTCTATTTTACATGTTAATTCATGGATCTTGTCAGTAATCAGTGGAACCTCGATTAACAGTAAAAAATTTAGATGTCTAATTCACATTGTAGATACCTACACTCAGTTATCTCAACCTGGAACTGAATCTCACCCTCAAATCTTGATTTAGTACCCCAAATGTAAGTGCCTGTTATGACCTGATGTCATCTGAGGGACAAAATCCCATCTGCTGTTCACATCAAGAGTGTGACTTGGAAATTAATTTCCCCATTGTCCCCACTTTCTGTGGCTTTTGTTTGTAAAACGAAGCAGTCTGAGTACATGAACTTCGGCTAATACTAAAGTGGGAGGGATGCTTGAGGAGCGCATTGCTTTTCAGTTACAAATAAGCATCCAGTCTGTGAAATGGCACTAGAACTATTCCAAAGAGAAACTCAGAATTAGGCAGTGGGGACAGCGTCAACTTTTTGCTGCTCCTATTGATCCATAATGCCTACTTATATAGAAATAGCTATTAGGTATCCAAGACACCTTCACAGGGCTGACAAATGTGACACAAGACCTAGGACAGGACTTAATTGCTTATAGCACAGATACAGAGGTTTACAGCAGGTGTAAGTGTGTCTTTTTGAAGTTTAGGTGTGAGTGAGGATGACACTGTAAGACTCTTAAAGGGCAGCAGGAGTTTGTATGGGGGTAGCTGACTCAAGACCATAGTGTAATGTTAGAGACAGTCTAAAGAATTAAGGGATATAACGTCTGCTAATGATGGTGGTGGTGAGCACCAAGGGTGATGCTGGTCTTGAACTTAAACACCTGGTCTCTCAGAAATCAATTAACCACAAGATTCACTGCGTACTGTATGCCCATGAAGATAAAAAACACAACAAATTAATAATGAAAAGAGCAAAATTGAAATTGGATGTGAATTTCAAAGTGTATTTGATATCTGTGCGTATTATATTTTTCCACTATGATTTTATCTGAAGTAGTGCAGCTGTTGGATGCCCAGCTTGCAGTGTCTGTGGTTTTCTTGTCTAGAATATAAGCAAGTTTGGAAATACGTATTAGTAACATTTCTATAATGTTAATTTTGCTAAAGACAGCATAACCCAGTAAACTACTTTGAAAAATGTTACAAAACCATAGAAGAATGAATGAAAGTGTAAATTTTCTTCCTTAAAGCTTCAGTATTGGAGTTCGATTGAGATTGGAAGGCTGCAAAATACTTAGTAATTATAGTTTTCAGACAATATTTCCAAGTGATTGTTTTCACTGTAAAAATATTTTCAATCTATTCAAAGCTATTGTTCAGCAGTAACAAGATTGGAAACATTGTTTGTGCATTTGTTTAAACAAAAATGCATTAGCTCACACAGATCAGTCATTTCATCAGTTTTGTTCTTCTTTTAGGGAGAGTAAGATCCCTGATAAAGAATGTGCTGTTTTAACTGGAAGGATGAAAGTTCTTACTGTTTGCATATGGGATGTTGATTTGAACAGAAAGGTGTTCTCTGAGACCATGTATCTGCTGAGAAGCTGATGGATGAAAATTAGGCTCATTGGAAATTATGGATCTTTGCTTATGTATGGTGTTTGGAAGTCCTTTATTTGACAGTCGGAAATGCCTTCTCTTAATCAGCGTTGACTGACAGAGAGGTAAGGAAAAGTGCTGATGGAGATGAACAGGGTGGAAAGTCCCCACTAATGTGAATGACAAAATTCAGGTTCCTTTAGGCGTCACGTGATTTAGAGAAGAGGACTGAGAAGAATACGATATTTAAGATTGCTTTATGGGGAGTTTGGCACGATTTTAAAGAAGTAGCCTTTATTTTACAGTATTTTGATTAAAAAGTAGCAAGCTTTTTCCTTCCTGCTGTTTTATGCACAAAAAACTTGGGAGAGTGACTGTAATCTTTGGTCTTATTTTGAGGGCAATGTTAAAGAGGTAGGAAATACAGACATCATTAGTTTGGTATGAAAAAGGGAGGTCTATTCTGCCTGCCATATTGTTGTGATTATTTTCCCTTTGATTAATTCTTAAGGATAAATGAAATGTATTATTAGTCCAGATACTTTTACTGCTTCACTGCCTTACAGACAAAATATTAATTCATGAACATCTGGTACCACCCACTATGGAAGTTCTCAGATATTATTTACAACCAGTAGAGGACATACTGGTTTAGATGGTGGAAATTCTCAGCTCTCTTTATCGCCAGGGACAGTTTTACCTTGACCCACCAGGGCCAGGACGTGCATTTGTTCTTCCTATCACATGTAAAATCAGTGAGCAAAGACTTCCATCAAGATTAAGATAATGAGAAGGGGAAACTAACTTTCATTCTGTTGCATCATTCATAGCAGATTCTCACAAACACGTGTCTTGATGCTGTGACTAGAAATTGTTTAAAAGTTCTTCAATGGACCCTGGAGTCTGGATGCTGAAGGAGCTGAGCAGTTGAGGCAGCAAAAGTTTCAATTGCTACACAACCTTCAGGATTTTACTGAGGACTTGTAGCAGAGAAAGTGACACAGTGTCTGGATCTTAATAGAAATGAATGCCAGACAACTTACACTTAGAGCTTTGTATTCTTTAAATAGCAATTACAGAGTAAGAAAAAGTAGAAGCCATTTGTGTGGCCATTTTTGATGAGGAAGAAGAATTAGCAATGAGTAGTTTGATTAGGCTATACAGACATCTATCTTTCTCTGTTTTCAATTAATTTTTTTTTATTGCATTTTGACTTTATCTTACATGCTAAAGTCAATTTTTATAGGACTTTAGAAAAATAATCACAGAAATCAAGGAGGTATTAAAGTTAGTTAAAAGCTTTGCAAACTTTAAGACCTAGTAACTGGGTAAAAGAAAAGCGTTAAGTTACCGAAGTGGTCAGAAATTTTTCCCCTGCATTTCTCATTGGGATCTAAACCCAGGAATATGAAATAGGTTTGTGTTCATGCTGGAAATAAGAACTTTAAAGATGCAAATGGAGAGAAGCTGCACTGAGTCATTTAGCCTGTGGCCCCCCACAGTGTTCTGATCTGAGCAATGTGTCATTTCACATTAGCTTGGATATGGGTTCTGTCAGTATTCTTTAATGTAGATTACAAGAAATCGAGACAAGTATTTGTAAATAGTCGAAACCTTTATTTCTCCTTGAATGGCTGTGGGCTCTTTCATTTCCTCTTGCTCTCCCTTGCTTCTTCATAATAAATGTACAAGCCTCTAACTCTCACAGAAAATGGATATGAGTTATTCCTACGGTAAAACCACTTAAGTAAGCAGAATGCCATCTACTTCATATTCATTTTTAATATTATCACCCTAGACAGAGTCTTTTTATTTAAAAATTGTTGACCTAATTAGAAACAAGACTATGTTTGGCCCAGTCCCTTGGCAAAACACAAAATTATTTGAATTTTCTTCACTTCAGATTTTCAAACATTTATAATGGTGCAATTCCTGTGTGTGATATCTTAGGTCAATGGAATACGCGAAGACATCATTAATGTACCGAAAACTACTTCAGCTCTATTTAAGCCAATCTATGCAAACTGTCTTAGGGCAGTTTTTTTCAAAGGAGCCACAACTGGGACTCTCATTTTGTCCTTGCCGTTTGCTGCACAGTAACATTTGTGCATGAAAATATACAGCTCTTTCTGGTGCAAGTGGTGTCCACATATATAAATAGAATTTCAAGCAGCTGACACTAAAAGTCAGTGCTTGCTAACAAATGTAGCTTCTGTCCTAAGCACAGGGAATGAGTATGATTTCTGCAGTGTTGCTGAGCAGTAAAGGCTGGAAACTACCAATATGTCAGAATTAACATGGTCTCTTGGAGTGCTTTTTTCTTTGTACGAGTAGGCTGATCATTATAGGTTTTAACGGTGCATCGTATTAATGACTTTATTCAGACCAGTACTTAAGCACGTAATTTGCTTTAAAGACTGTTAATAACATTAATGTCGGTGATATAAAAGTCCTAAAATTTAGACATCTGCTAGGTATTAAACTGAATTAGAGCCTAACGGCAAATGGAACAGATGTTCTAATCAGTAATACATTACCTACAGAAATTAAAAAAACAAGAATTATTTTGAATTATTCTATATTTTCACTGGTACATTCAAGTAAGAGAGATCAGTTGCCTCGTTTTGCAAATTTAACATCACTTTGCTAATTGACACCTTGCCATTCTGCTCAAATATTTTGCCCTAAAATGTGTTTAGTCTTGTGTAAAGAAGAAAAACTGGAAGAATTCCTCAGAGTATATCTCAGGGTAAGTGTCCCAGAGGGTAGGAAAGGCCATTTAAGGTCTTTTCTGCTCGGAATTGTAGTCCAAAAGTTCCTTTAAAAGCTCTTATAAAATATGTTTGGTTTAGGACAATTTATCTCTAAGCATGCCAGAATTAGCCTAAAATGATGAAAATATTCTTTTATATTTTTTACGATCCATATTGTACTCTTGATCCACTTAAAATTAAAATGTTTTAATATTTTAATATTTTTAATAGTTAAATTTATTTCCTCTTTTTTTACACACTATTTCAATACCACAAATATTCTGCTACTTAGAAAAGGTTCCTGCTTTTCAGGGAAAAGACTTTTATCACAATAATTTTTTCCATGTTCCTCAGTGACAGCAATGAATTATTAACTTATTCTATTTTCCTCAGAAGCTTTAGAAATAATAAAGTGCTTGTAGGACTTCATAGTTCCCTTCGGAAAAGAAAAATACATGCAAAAACTTTAGTTACTTTAAGATATTTCCATGTTTGCCTTGTTAGCTAGAAAAGCAACATTAATACTCGAAGGCAGACTTGGTATGCAAGAGGTAAAATCCAAACAGACCAGCTGCTCAAGGGGGCAGATCTTTAGCCAGTGTAAACCGACATAATTTCATTCAACTACATGGATCTATTTTGATTTGTACTAGATGAAGACACAGCTCAAAACAGCCAAACTATGCTATGCTTGAAGTGTTAACATTAACTTCAGCAATATAATACGAACAGAAGAAACTTTAATTTCATTGAAATTAGATTCTTGTAAATTTAAGACTGTTAATTAGATGTTTACATGGGAAGTTTTCATATGCTCAGGGCAGCAGTCATCTAGCTAAAGTATTATTATTGTAAGCTCTGTAATAACATCCAGTCAGATGGAACCTGCTTTTCAACGTTGACTCATGTTCTATAGCAACACTACGAGAATATTAACTGCAAGTGGTATTCCCATGTAACACAGCAATGAAATTTAATCATCTTTCGCACCTCCCTGAAAAATTGTTTTATTAGAGATACTGTTACTGCATTCCTGTGAATAGAAGAGTTGGGTAGATGAGAACAATTGACCACTCTTGCATTAGATCCCTGCTCTCAGAAAAAAAAAAAAAAAAAAAAAGAGGAAAACAGTGCAGTTTGTAATAAATTCATGTATTGTTTAAGATCACCCTGATGGAGATGTTTTCTACTTTTTAGTGCTCTCTCCCTTGCATACATAGACAGTTATTTAAGTGTCACTGGGAGCTGAATGCCATAATCCCAAGCAAGATGGCAAGGTACCAGCAGCCAAAGTGGCTGCTGACTCTTTGCAAGGGAGGCTGACAGTTGAGAATCAAATCAGCAAGAAGGCTGTGAATCCATCCAAATTAGCCATCACGGAGGTCTGAAAAGGATTAAAGCTTAAATACATTCTTTCTATGTCCTGTTGATATAATGTATCAAAAAAAACCCCAAAATATGTATCTTCTTGTCTGTCATTTCTAGAAATAGACACTAGAATGAGATGAATCTACTCACAGTATGTGAAGGATGAGATAATTTTAATAATCTACTGATACATGCTGTTAATGTATCAATCTATTAATGTCTTAATGCCTTTGAATTTGAGTGCGTTTTGTGAATTTATGGTTTCATCCATCTTATATGTGTAATCTCAGTGTAGTTCAAAGATGGAACAGATGAAGATGGTAACAGCTGCCACATCCTCAGATCAAACTAACTGTTGTCAGCTGAAGAAGCTCGAATTATATTTCTATCATACGGTAGGTATTACTAGATCCTGAAAGAATGAAGACTGATTGCTTTCATCAGTCTCCTGCCTCTGGAAGAGTGTGCAAATCTGGCACTTACTGCATGTTTGCCCAGGTAGAAACTCTTTGGAGGGAGACTCCATTAGCATGATGAACATTTTGCTTGGATCAATAGCTACAAGTTTTTCCCTAGATGTTCAGAAATTTCTTTATAAGATGCAATGCTTCACAGAACTGCTGGCCTTCTAACCATTCTGTTATGAAATGGTCCCTATTTTCTCCACTTCTAATAACTATAAGGTCTCAGTTGGAGTAGAGCCTAGTTTGACACACTGCTTTAATGACAGATACAGATCTAGAGGGGATAGAGTAAGGAAGTAGAGTAAAAGAGTTTTTTTAGTACAAAAATGACTTCTGAAAATGGGAAAAGAATAATTTGATCATGTTCAATTAAAAAGACATATGGGTTCCCTCCAGAGAACTGTATTGCTGCTAATACTAAGGGTAAAAAGGGTAAAAAGTTCTTACTGACAAACAATCTATTGATTAAGGTTGTTTGAACCTTAAAAGCTTTAGTTTACTTTGGAATACCTTGCACTTTAGCCACGACTCAAAGATTTTGATTACAAGTTGTAATAACTGTTCAGTACAAAATGCTTCTCTTGACCTGGGGAGCTACAGGCCAGTCAGACTCACCTCTGTGCCCAACGAGATCATGGAGCAGATCCTCCTGGAAACTATACTGAGGCACATGGAAATCAAGGGGATGATTGGTGACAGCCAACATGGCTTCACTAAGTGCAAATCATGCCTGACAAATTTGGTGGCCTTCTACGACGGGGTTACAGTGCTGGTGGACAGGGGTAGAGCAACTGATGTCATCCACTGGGGCTTGTGCAAAGCATTTGACACTGTCCCGCATGATATCCTTGTCTCTAAATTGGAGACACATGGACTTGACAGATGGACCACTTGGTGGATAAGGAATTGGCTGGATGGTCGCACTCAAAGAATTACGGTCAACAGCTTGATGTCTAAGTGGAGACCAGTGATGAGTGGCATTCCTCAAGGGTTGGTACTGGGACTGGTGCTGTTTAACGTCTTTGTCGGTGACATGGACAGTGGGATTGAGTGCGCCCTCAACAAGTTTGCCAACGACACCAAGCTGTGCGGTGCGGTCGACATGCTGGAGGGAAGGGATGCCATCCAGAGGGACCTTGACAGGCTTGAGAGCTGGTCCTGTGCAAACCGCATGAAGTTCAACAAGGCCAAGTGCAAGGTCCTGCATGTGGGTTGGGGCAATCCCAAGCACAAATGCAGGCTGGGTGGAGAATGGATTGAGAGCAGACTGAGGAGAAGGACTTGGGGGTGATGATTGACGAGAAGCTCAACATGAGCCAGCAATGTAAAGAAGCAATATGTAAAGGGCAAGTGTCATGAGGATGGAGCCAGGCTCTTCTCAGTGACATCCCTTGACAGGACAAGGGGCAACGGGTGCAAGCTGGAACACAGGAGGTTCCACATAAATATGAGGAAAAATTTCTTTACAGTGAGCGTAACTGAACACTGGAACAGGCTGCCCAGAGACATGGAGTCTCCTTCTCTGGAGACATTCAAAACCCGCCTGGACGCGTTCCTGTGTGATATGGTCTAGGCAATCCTGCCCCGGCAGGGGGATTGGACTAGATGATCTTTCGAGGTCCCTTCCAATCCCTAACATTCTGTGATTCTGTGATTCTGTGAATGTGCGATTGCAGCCCAGAAGGCCACCTGTATCCTGGGCTGCATCAAAAGAAGCATGGCCAGCAGGTCGAGGGAGGTGACTCTGCCCCTCTACTCCACTCTTGTGAGACCCCACCTAGAGTATTGTATTCAGCTTTGGGGCCCTCAACATAAGAGGGACATGGAGCTGTTGGAACGAGTCCAGAGGAGGGCCACAATGATGATCATAGGGCTGGAGCACCTCTCCTACGAAGAGAGACTGAGAGCTGGGGCTGTTCAACCTGGAGAAGAGAAGGCTCCAGGAAGACCTTAGAGCAGCCTTCCAGTACCTGAAGGGGGCCTACAGGAAAGCGGGAGAGGGGCTTTTTACAAGGGCAAGTAGTGACAGGATGAGGGGGAATGGTTTAAACTGAGAGAGGGTAGATTTAGATTAGATATTAGGAATAAATTCTTGACTGTGAAGGTGGTGAGACAGTGGAACAGGTTGCTCAGAGAAGTTGTGGATGCCCCCTCCCTGACAGTGTTTAAGTCCAGATTGGATGGGACTTTGAGCAACCTGGTCTAGTGGAAGGTGTCCCTGCCTGTGGCAGGGCGGTTGGAACTAGATGATCTTGAAGGTCCCTTCCAACACAAACCATTCTATGATTCTATGAAAACTGACATATCTATCTATAGCTGTATCACTGTTCATGAAAGAGAACAGATGGAATTACCCCGGTGACATAAGTTATGTGCAATAGAGCATAAGAGACAATAATGATACAAGGAAAAAAATTCAGTGACTGCATCTGTGTTAACTCTGCCAGGCTGCCCTCAGCGCTGGTTCTTGTTTTAGACTGGGGTGCCCCATCATGCACAATGACATGGTCATAGACCTCTTTGGGAGAAACACTCTATGTGAAAAATAGGGTGCCCTCAGGCTCAGCCCATTTTGTTTATGCACAAACCATGCATGCACAGCCTCTACCTCCTGTCTCTCAATGTCTACACTGCTTTTGCAATGATGGCAAGTTGTGATAGTCACACACTTTGGAGAGGACTAGGGAGTCGGCAAGGACCAGTGAGAAGCTCTTGGGGAGAAGATGCAATTGCTGATGTTGTGATGCTGGATGCTCACATCATTTCAGGGATTTGTATTGCTCTTGCATTGCTCTTGCTGCTGCCAGCCACAAGCTCTGATGGATGGGATGTAGAGCCCCTGAGCTCATATTTATTTATCATGGTACATCTGGGTACACATCATTACATCCCACTGGTGAGACCACATACTCCCAGATGATACAGATGATCAGTTGTGGATTGCTAAATTCAAGATATAAACTGTCAGGGTTGTGGTGCCAAACCACCAATTGACAGTGGGCATTGGAGAGGATCCCAGATTGGTCCAGAGGCAGCAGTGAACCGTTGTGTGGCATCAGCTGTGTCACATGTACAGACTGGTGGCACAGCAGCTGTGCAATGATTCTAAGGCCTCTGCTGCTGTAATTGTAATGGAAAACTCTAATGCCAAAAACTGGCTCTTGTTTGCTATTTGAGAGAGACAAAGCAGCATTGGGGCATTCATGTGGCACACAACTGCAAGACTTCCTGGCTCTCTTCTTACCGATAGCCTCAATAAATATGCATCTTCTCTCACCAGCACTGAAACAAGAACATTATACTTCTTCAGTGACATAATCATCTCTGTTTTCCTAAATTCTATTTGCTTTCTTCAACCTATTTTTTCTCCTCAGTCTTTCTTCCCTAAATCTCTTTTCCTGCACAAAACAGCATGCTCTGGCCTTCTTAACTGTTTCCCCACCTCTCTTCTTCCCTAACCTTACCTATGAAGTACATTAACAATGACATTGGCATGGAGCTAAGAACATAGAGTATAGAAAATAGGATGAAAAAGTTACTGTGTCACTGGGGATAACCCACTACCAGACATGTAGTCCTGTCATATAATTATGCAGATAGACTAATCAGAAAAAAAAAACATTTTATAAGTTTATATAACTGTAGCAAGCTCCCTTATCAGGATGGCAGAGAGGAGTACTGAATCAACAGAGACCTCTCTGCTCACTATATAACCACATCTCACTTTTGCACACAGAATTACTTTCTATATCCATTCAAAAGTACTTTGATATCTTTTTAATGACTTTACTTGTATACTCTGAATCTATTTTACCAGGTGACTACTTTCCAGGGACCTGGCAAGGCTAAGCTAAGTATCTAAAGCCAGTAGTGTGAATGTGTCCTTAAACAGATAGTGACAGATGGTATCAGTTTTGCCTGTCATTTTGTAGTTCACTATGTCAGTGTCTCTCTTTCTCTCTCTTCTGAGGTCTGGGAAAAGACACAGCCAAGGATCAGAGGTGATGAGAAGAAAGATATTTTTCCTAGGGATATAAAGAGGACTACATACAGAGTTTCTTGAAACCTGATGAAAGATTGCCAAACTAAGTGAAAATCTGAAGGGAAGGATGAGCCTTCCAAAGACACAGTGGATGGGGATAACCTGTTTATAGCTTCACTTTTCTGCTACCAAGTTTGCTTCATTTAAAAAATATTCCTTGGTTTTATTTCACTTCTAAGAAAACATAGCTCCTGTAGTTCAAAGATTTTTGGAGCTTTAGGGGTACTTACTTTGATGAAAAGTTGCAGACAAATCGTCAAAACTCTGGTTGACTCGTGCTCCTGTCACACTTATGTGCATTCCTGCTGAACTGAGATTACACTTGTAACCTCACCCATCATCTTTTCCCTAATTTTGGAGTATTTGAACTTGGAAACTTTGCAGTGCTCTTCACATAGTTGATTGGATATGATTATAGTGTTATTTATGAACAGCACAAAAGTAGAAAAATGTAAAGAGCAAATGACCCTTCTTTTAATTCAAGATTTCATATCTTTTTCCAGGGACAATCAGCAAAAGCAGAGACCTTTTTAATAAGATGGTTTTATTTACTGCTTTTATTGAAAGTAGAAATCTAAGCTGCCATTTAGCAGCAGGGCTGTGGAAGGGAACACAGTAGGATGGAGTCTTTGCTGCAAGGATCGGGTAAAAACATCCCTTTGAGAGTCATGTGTAGTTTAGAACCTAAAAAAAAAGGAAGGGATTGACCTTGATAAGCTTAACATGTGATACTCAGAAATATCTGTGTATTCAAGGTGCTGCTTGACAAATTCCAAGATGACATATAGGCTTTTATTTATGGGCATCTGTAACGTACTCCAACCTCTGGGCTTATCTTTATTGTGGAGATATTTTGATTTCTAAGTTATATATTGAATCTAATGAGATTCCTACTCAAACAGAAACTGTTAGTATGAATTGGGAGATATTTGAGCTAAAGCAAATTAGCTCAATTCAGTATCTTATATAAACTCAGTAATATTACCTTCTGAGTCCTCCACCACTAATCTTCCACAGCTATGCCTCATACTTAGAAAAGTGGCCTTTCAATACTTAAAGGGGGCTTATAAGAAAGATGAGGAGAGACTTTTTAAAAGCACCTGTAGTGATCGGACAAGGAGTAATGGTTTTAAACTAAATGAGGGTTATGGCAGGTACACCCACCCCAACAAAAAAAAACAAGGGCACTAGGACTGCAGCATCCTTGCCATTTGTGCCTTACTTTCCCGCCCTTAGGGTGGCAAGTGCTGCTCATCATGTACACACACACACCCCTCCCCCCCTGCTGGGAAGAGCAGAAAAAGTGGGGACCCCTGGATCACCAGACAAGGTCCCAGCCAACGGGGTGCCTCAGCCCAGAGAAGGTCCTGGACCAGGCAGGGTCCCAGCCAGCGGGGTGCCTCAGCCCACAGAAGGTTCTGGACCATGACCATATATGACCACAGTTCAGATCCGACCAGGGCATAAATGAGGCCTTTGCTGGACACCCCCTTTTGAGTGGTTCTTCTCGAAGCAGCGGGTCTGTGAATGGTAACTGTCCGCTTGGTCTAGTACACCACGCAAGGAAACATCATGAGATTGAGTGCCCTCACCTCCTTCTTGGTGAGTGATTTTTCCTTCTGGATATATCCTTGAGTGAGCCCTCACCCCTTCTCCCTTTGGGTGAGTGATCCTGTGGTCTGGGTGCCCTTGAGTGAGATATTTCCTCTTTGTGAGTGAGTGTGTGCACACTTTAGATCATACTTGTGTATGTCATGCAGTAATAATATCCCCGACTGTTATACCGAAACCACAACTTGTTAAATGTTATTGGAGTGTTGATTTGGTTATCCCTGTTGTTTCTTGGTTTTGGTTGTTTGGTTTTGTTATGAATTAAAGTCTGTTTGAGTTTCTTATCTGTGTGGAGTTGTTTTGGTGGACCTCCGTGACAAGGGTACAGTCAGACTAGATATAAGTAAGAAATTTTTTATGATGAGGGTGATGAACACTGGAACAGGTTGCCCAGCGAGGTGGTAGATGCCCCTTCCCTGGAAACATTCAAGATCAGGTTGGACAGGGCTCTGAGCAACCCGATCTAGTTGAAGATAGAATCATTTATGTTGGAAAAGACCTTTAAGATCATCGAGTCCAACTGTAAACAACAGTTGGCTGTTGTTCCTGCTCATTGCAGGAGGGTTGAACTAGATGACCTTTAAAGGCCCTTTCCAACCCAAATCATTCTATGATTCTATGAAAATAGGAACATTTAGCGGAAAAGAAGAAAACAGACTTAATTTAATGATGATGTAAAGAGCCATGGGTTTTGTCTCATACAAAGGGAGATGGAATGAATACAGAATCAATGCTCAGCAATTTGAGTGTAGCTACTTTTGTAATCCAAGCAGGGAAGACACGTTCTGTGCCTGTAGTCTGGAGCAGAACAAATGGACAGCCTGCCTCTTCAATTGTTCAGGAATGACACAAGCAGTAGATAAATCAGTTTGTTAATCAGTTGGTCCTACTGCCAAACATGAAATAAGTATGGATTTGCAGTAATTATCCTTGCAAAGGGGACATTAGTGATCACTATACCTATGTGAAGAGTTTGGGACCTCAGCGTCATTTATGAACCATGGTCCATTGACTGCTCTTTCACAGACTACTGTTTCTACCTAGTTGGGATTTGCATCTAGAAGATTTTCTTGGTCAGGCTGGAATTAGTTGTATTTATAATTTGTCTC
This sequence comes from Nyctibius grandis, assembly GCF_013368605.1. Taxonomy (NCBI): domain Eukaryota; kingdom Metazoa; phylum Chordata; class Aves; order Nyctibiiformes; family Nyctibiidae; genus Nyctibius; species Nyctibius grandis. Next base: position 112,875,044 of record NC_090659.1, read on the forward strand.
TCTACATTTGGAATTTATTTAATCAACAAAGTACTGATTGTCTAAATTATTAAGCATGTCTTACCTCAAGGTTGGATGACTGTTAAACAAAGGTATTCATTAAGAGGGAGATTATTGCCATCCTTGCAAAGATATGCAAATAACAGTGAAGGTACAAGAAAACTTTCTTATTACTTTCTAAGCAGTTTCTTGCAAGGACCAGGCACTTTCATGAGTTTTGCGTAGGGAGGACAGCAGATATTAGAAAACAGTGGGGAAGGACTATTTGGGATGGAGAAGGTGACAGAGGTTCTTTTGCAGCCTGTGCTTCCTCAGGAGGAATTCCAGCTCTTTTCTGAACTACTCTAAAATTTGGCCACTGTGATTCAAAAGTAACAATCAGGTTGTAAACTAAGAAGAGTATCAATGGCTAAGTAGTGTTGAAATTATCAAAGAATAAAGTACTACACACTGGAGCCCTTAGGCAATGCTGTCATAAAAAAATAAAAAACAAAGGGTGAGATAAAAGATTCATGTTCACTTTGACTATAAAGGAAACTTATAGCTGCAAGCTAATATCATGTCTTCTACAATTGTTTTCATCTCAAAATAAGAATGTTTATGTTGTTAATATTATACATCAGTGTAAATTCAAAGTCCAAAGTTCACCAGAAAGTAAGGGGTTTTTTCAATCATGATATAGGTTTAATCCCATTAAACATTTTTCTGATCTGGTTTCACATCTGACAGTTTGAAGATACAGTGTCTGAGATCTTGGTCAGGCTCAGCTATGCTTTAATTCTTACAATTGTGTGATCACTCAAGGTTTTTATTTTCTCTTCTTTTCTAGGTTGGCTTTAATCCAGTTCTATTTTTTCCCTTTAAAGATGACATCATCTAACTCTAAGAATTCTTACAGAAGGCTAGTCTTTCCTGGAACACACATTAATGACAAAACCTTTGCTTCTGCTTTGACTATAGCAATCTAACCAGGCTGTAGGCAGCACAGAAACCTAAAAGACTGCTGGAGACATTGATTACCATGTTCACCTTTTGGGGTAGGTATGTTAAGAAGGAAATTTTTGACTGATGCTCTACCTGAATGTAAAATATTTATGTTCTGGAACACTTAAGACCTAAAGTACAGTCTGGGCATTCACTCAAAAGTAGTCACTAAGAGAATGGCATGAATGGAAAAGAACAAAGTTTGTGATCAAAGATCAGGACTTTAAAAGTTAATTTGATAGGTTTTATCTGACCAAGCTTTGTAGCACGTCACAAAATCCACTTCCAAATAAATAATGCCAAGCCTTACCTCCTCCCCTTTATAACTTGTTTTACAAATCAATATTCATGTGTGTGGAAATTTGTTTAAATAATTCATAGCTGCTTGAACAGAAATGCTAAAGTGCTATTGGAGTGTTATTGCCACGTGCAAAATGTCACCTGTTGGGTGAAAATCAACCCTTTAATCAGAAAATATCAAATATTAGAAATTTAAAAGGATTCCATTTAGATTAAGCCTGTGTTCATCGAGATTTACAGGTTGAATCTTGTTTCATTCAAGGCAATATGCCTCTCTCTAATTATTATAGAATTACCATTTTCATCTTTGTAAATGCCAAATGAATTAATCACCATGTCTAAACAATGAATATTTTGGCAATTAAATGATGACTTGCATTTCACTGTAATGTTGTTACACTAGTTCTTGGACTTCATGTTAGGACACTAGCCATAAGACTGAATTTAATTTGATTTAATTAATAGCAAACTGTTAACATGAAATTCAAAAATGCAGAAATTCAATTTTAAGGTTCATATGCCTGATTGAAGACAGCTAAGACATAGATAACTGCGCTTGAAAACAGATCTGTTTAAAATGGAAACAGGTTGGATTGCTAAAAATATCTTGTAAAGCAGAAGTATATTTAATCCGTATTTACTATTTTCAGCTCTGGAATTTACGGAGGAACTGTGTATTTTTTTTAACAGATGAAACAACTATTTCTAATTCCTGGTGTCACTGGATCTTACTCTGTCATTCCACAATCACTCTGGATCATTTTCCACCATAAATCTGAGCCAGATGAAGAATGGGCATTTCCATCCAATTAGCCAAAACTCAATATTAAGAGTTTATGACAGTCTTAGATTTTTATTGTCTTTCCAATGGCATGGGAGGACAGACTACTTAATTCACACAAAATTTACTGAGATTTTAATTAATCTTTTAAAAAATTCTGAATCAGCAGATTGTTTTTGTGCTGGCTTCAGTGTTTTGTTACACAGCTTCAGCATGTTTTGTTTCAGAACAAGCAATCTAAAAGTGGATTTACTTTCTTGTAAGTCATAGCCATAGGAGGAGCTTCTGCAAAGCAGCAGAATGTCACCAATGTAGGACAGAGTGCTTCCACAGGATAGGATTTATCACTTTCTTGTGCATTTGACAGACCTTCTAATCTTAACAGAATAGGTTTGAACTCAGTGCATGTAGGGAGTGGAATTACTCATGTATTACAGCACAGAAATTTGGATGCATTCGCAGTGTTTAAGGCCAGATTGGATGAGGCTTTGAGCAACCTGGTCTAGGGGAAAGGTGTCCCTGCCTGTGGCAGGGGGGTTGGAACTAGATGATCTTTAAGGTCCCTTCCAACCCAAACCATTCTATGATTCTATGATTCTATGTATTATTTAAAATCAATATGTTAACATAAAAGAAAAATTATTTAACATAGTAATAGAATTTTCCACTAATGCATGCTTTTCAGATTTGGTGTAGAAGATTAAGAGGGAAGTCTCAGTAGTAGCTGAAATATCTTAATTCATGAATGTGACAACTACTTCCAATTTTTCCCATAGTATTTCTTTTTTGATTTATATCAAAGAGAATTCCTTAATGCTACTTTTAGGAGGAAATGTAAACTATTTCCCCTCTGACCTTGCCCATTCTGTCAAAACTGGTGCTATTACATCTGTAGTTCAGCCAGACCACATGCATGGCATCCTGCTTCTATTTAATAGTCTTGCTGTTAAAGCTTGAACTCAGCGAATATGCCCTGGAAAAACTACTGATGGAAAAACATTATGATCTTCATGTTCTTTATTGTCTTTCTACCAAATAGAGAATCCTGTGAATGTAGCTCAAATATTTTTCATAATCCATCATGTGGTAACTATGGCAGCACCTGGTTCTATTTAACCATGGCTTCTTCTAATAACTATTAATCTGAAACAATTATACAGCTGATCGATGTGCAGAGACGCATGAATTTGGAAGACAAAAAAGACAAAACTCTTGCAGCAGCTGGCTGTAGATTTAGAACATCTGAAGAAAGTAATACCAAAACTGTATTTGATTTTCAACTGTATTCTTTGTCTTACAAAAGATAGTCCTTTTGCTTTCCCTTGCCTTATTTCTGTCCTTAGACCTTCATTGTGCAGCAACTGTGGATTAAGAATTCAGTCACGCAATAACTAAGAATGTCCCATCATACTTTCATAACTAGTTGTTAAAAATATATTTTTTTCTCAGTTTTCTTTTAATTAATGTATTATGGGTAATATATAAAGCCACCCATTTTCTCATTTAAACACATAAAATCTTATGCACTTTATTACAAAAATGAGAAGGAAGATAGAGATGGGGTTTACTGTCATTCCTAGTTTTAAATATTTGTGATTAATGCAGCTATATGGGGCGTGATCATATAAAATAAATTGAAATAAATTTCTATATTTATTAAACATATATTTTATCTCTATAAAGCACTGAAGAATTTTGATTTCAAAGCAGCTGTTTAGTTCAAGCTCAAAATAAGAGGAAAAGAAAAAATTGTCTCAGAATTCCAATGTCACGGATAAATAAGAGCTATACTACTGCATAATAAATAAAAAAAATGCCACTGTAAGAAACTGATGAAATGTATGCTCAAACATGAAAATAGAAGTGTCATCTTCATTTATTATTTTGAATAAAAAAGAAGTAATATTCAAAGACTAAGTGACCTAATTCAAATTCCCAGCAGTGGTGTATGGATGATTTTGCCAGATTCAACTGAGTAAACGGAATAAATTGTTTCTCTAAAGTTAACTCAGTAACGGACAAATCTGTGGGTACAGAACAGTGTATTTGTAACTGCACAGGTAATGGAGACAAATAAGTCACACACTGAAATCAAATAAATCACGAGCAGTATTAAACAAAGGACTAATCTTAAAGCACATTAAGGAATGTCTCCAACAAAGTGGATGAGATGCCATTATATTAGACATAATTGAAGTAAACCCAAACAAATGACCATGAACCCAAAAGGTTGAAGATAATAATAATATACTGTGAAAACAAAAGGTGCAGAAACATCAGAAAAAGGTACCTATCACTTCTAGATTGCATCTTTACAAAACATTCATTAGCAAATGTGGATTGTTCTCTTTCTCTTCTTCACATTCTGTAATTTCTAAATCTAGACATGTATTTAAGTATCACAGAGCTCCTAAAAAACAGAATATCTATCAAAATTTGACAATTAATGGAAATTCTATTATCATTCATTACCAAAAAACAAGACTCAAAGCTGGATATGTGATTATTTATTTATATTATAACACACGCAAGATCACCTCTATTATTGTTTGTTCTGAAGTATCAGAAATTAGAACATAATCTCACCCTCCTGGAGTTGGCTGGATTTTTTCTAAGAGTTATCATAAAGAACAAGTTAAAAAAAAGTAAAAGGGAAAGGCAAAAGAAAAGAAAAAATGAAAAAAAAAGAAAAAGTAATTTTCAAGTGCAGATTTCCATACATTTATCACTGAAGATAAACTGCCCTGGGTGTGGCTAGATTTAGACAAGACTGGGCAATGGTAGTGACAGCCATACTTGGAGGTCCAAGGCTGCCTTTGGTCCTTCATCAGCTTTCGACCATTTATCTCCTCTTGAAGTTTGGGAACTCATGTTCCCATCTCAGTACTGCAGGTTGTCCATACTTTTTCAACACCACACAGGTGGCAGGGACCCAGAGAGAGTATAAGGACAATATGCACAGCCAGAGATGGCTTGTTTTCCCTTGCTGCCACCTGAATTGAAGGGAATGTAACCCTGCCATGTGCTGTCTTGCAGAAGACAGGTGGCCCAAAAATACCTTGAACCTGTTATGGATACACACATGGAACAACAAATACCATAATAATCCTATGATACTTCACTTTATTTTTTGTTTTATAAATTCTTTGTATTAGTTTAACTTTTGCATTTTACTTGTCTCCATTAACAAAAAGTGATAAATCTAAAACCTGAAGTCCAGGTGTGATTTGTTCTGTACTCAATGTGAGTGACCTGTCAAAATCTTGCACATCAGTGCAAGCTGGTGATGATGCCTCATTTGAAAACCACTCTCTTAAAACTAACGCTAGTATTCTTAAACTTTAATAAGAAAAAAAGTTAAGCCAGGTTTGAGTGTAGCTTTGTGTTTTGATATCCTAACACAGCAGCAGGACAGCTGGGACAGCAGTGGCATATATTTTGAAGGTGAAGGAGAGAAGCCTCAGTTAAATTTGTGTTTTTCTCCTGACTGCTTTCTTGTTTGCCTCCTTCCTCCCCCTTCGAAATTTATTTCATGTTTGAGTGTCTGAGGAGGGGTACAACTCTTCATCTGAATTCATGGGTACTGGCTTCTTAAACATAAAGGGCAGGTTGAAAAACATTTTAGAAGGGAAAGAAATGGACAGTTTGAAGTTCAGGAAGGAGTGGCAGGCAGAAATGAATTTTGGAGCAAGTCAAAGACTGCTCACAGATAGCTAGACAGACAGATGGGCAGACTGGCATTTATACTGTACTATATGTACCTATAAATATGAAGAAGGAAAAAAAGATTGGGGCCTTCTATGAGAAGTTTGAGAACAGCTGTCCAAACTTGGTACTCATTCACGCAACTAATATGACTGCCTCCATGCTGGCATATCTTGAAACTTTCTCTGACTTCTCATACTAAAAAGGACAAAGAGAAAATGCACTGTGATGTTACCTCCCTCACCAGCCAGTGATGTTTGTATGAATGTTGCACTATCTAGGTGTGAAACCTCTCCTAAATATATATATATATATTTTTTTTTTTTTTTTTTTTTTTTGTTCTGTTAGAAAACCCTGGCTTGGACTTTCTGCCCTTTGCCACCCCAAAAAAAGAAAAGATCGAATAAACCACTAAATTCAGCTCTTTTTCTTCTCACAATGTGCTTACATAGTACAGAAGTCTGTAGCTTTGCCAGAGCTATCATTATACAATGCTGCCAGAAACAGCACATGCTGTGCAAGAGCAAACTGGGAAGAACTTCATTTCTTGAGACTTGGGGGAAATACCTTCTTTTTGTGAGTACCACTGAGTTTATGGAGTCTTTTCCCAAAGACAAATCAACAAAACATGAAAAAGAGCATAGCCTTAGGCTCCAGAGAAACATATCAGAATCTCAGCCTGTAAAATTCTGAAGCTAGTTTTGAGCTGTGTACATAGAATATAATCTAATAGGAAAAAAAAAAAAAAAGAAAAAAAAAGAAAAGAGTAGTTTCAGCCTATCTGATTTGCAGTAACTTTAAAAAAAATACCATATATATTTGGGCTAGGATTAGGTGTAGACAATATTTATTTAAGGTAAGATTTTTTTAAAAAATTAACATTTGAAATAAACACTTGTCACAGAAAAACCTCAATAATCCACATAATTTGGCACTATCAGTAATAACAATGGGAGTAGGATACCCTTAGTACTTATATGTGTCTCAGTCCAATTGACAAGGGGAAAATTAATTCTCTTCTAATGTCTAAATCCTTGATGAAAAACAGATAATATCACAAGAAGTTCAATGCTATTTGACTGTAAATAGTTCCTTGTTATTCCATGTTGAAGGAGGGGGACTCGGCACATGCAGGACAATGCTGCTGACTCCGTTGCTTCAAGAAGATAGAAACTGGTGGATGAGACCACAGGCCTGTTTAGAGCAATAGTTCGTCTCTAATGTTAGTGTTTGATAAATGCTTTAGAAGAAAAGCAAAGAAATCTATCACAGTCTATTTCTAAAATCCACATTAAAAATTAAGCCCCGAAGATCTTTTAAAAGTTAGTAGATATAATATGTTCTTACAATTTGTATATCATTATTCATTTAAATGCCTAATCCTTCACTGAATCTTGTTAACACCTTAGTTTCTGTGATAGTCTACTATGATTAACTCTACAGTGAGAATATCTGTAATGGAACTACCATAATTTACCATAGATGACAATGGGCATAATTATGAACTGCTTTTTCATCACAAAAGATAACTATAACAGATTGCATTCTGAACACAGCTGAACAACTTGGACTGGAACATTTCGTCTCCACTTTTGTACATATAACCAGAATTAGAAAAAGAATGTTGACCCTCTAGGAATCTCAAAAATTACATTGCCAGTAAATTCCTTTAAACCTGTTCATCTAAACACATTTGTGTGTATGGGTATATTTTTATAAAACTACCTTTTGAAAGAAAGAGAAATCAAATCATTCAGTGTTTTGATAACAAATCAAAGACAAGCACATTAGCTAGGTGGTCACGCTTATAATTCCCTTAATCCTTCTTGAATGGCAGTTTAGTGCACATTCATTGTTGGCAAGACATTTAATGCAGAGGAAATCTATATTCCAACAGTAGTCAACCAACTGGACAGCTGAAGTGAAAAATGATAGATGTTGAGCTAAATGTTTAATGACTTCATGAGTACCTACTTGTTTAATTCAGCCAAGTAATCTTCGGCCAGCATCTTTTAAGTCAAAGCCATCACAGAAATCTGCCTGTGGTTTTAACCTTGCTACAATGTAGTACTGTCCATGAAAGGAAAGTGAGTAGATTATCCAGGATTTTAAGGAAGAAAGGTGAGAGCTAACATGTCTAAAGAGGTGGCTCCAGTTTAGAAGTTGCAAATATATGCCCAACTTCAATCCTGATTTTTTGAGATGACAGAGTTAGACAGCTAGGCTTCCCATACTACCACGTCAACAATTTTTTAGCCAATATTTTATGCCAATTCATTAATAATCCAATAATATCTCACTTCATGTTATAAAGGATAGGAGAGGGAATGGAAAAAAAACCCCACCAAACCCAAAACTGTCTACCTTAGTCTCTCAGACTGATGCTTGGTGTTACGCAGTAAGAAATCCTACCCTATCAAATCAGTGGAGACAGTTTTGGTCGGCAACTGAAAAAGCCTACAAGAAGTACAGCGAGCCACAGATAGCCAATAAACAATACTAGCCAGAGAATTTTTTTAAAAAGTTGTCAAAGCCTTGGCACATAGATCTTGGCATCAGATCTATGTTATTACTTTTTATATTCAGCAAAATACTAGAACTTCTAAATTCATATGAAAATTCAAGAGCCAAAGTATTAGAAATTTTTTTTCTTCGAGGTTAGGCACAAAAGTGGAAGGTGCCTTTTTAACAATTAGGTTCATAATTCACCCAAAAAGCAAACATTTTGGTTCTAATCCTGCTTGACCCTAATGGTACTCACATTTCTGACACCTCTATAACCACGAGACTCCACAAAAAAAAGTTGGTCGCTCTGCAGTCTTCCCTGCATGTCAATGGACAGAAGAAATAACAGATATTAATAATGTAGCCTCAATTCTGGCATTCTCAGCTGGTGTAATTTTGTTCTACATTCTGTGCAAAAAAATTGTTCAGGACTGTTGAATCAACATGTCAACAGCTGATGTGTTTTGTGTCAGACTCAATATTGTGTTAAGAGTGTGAAGAGGACCTCTCAGCTTCTCTGTATCTTCCAAAGCCTCTACTTCATGTTGAAGCTTGATTTCTAGATCTTTAATGTGGGGCAGTTTAGAAACAGTATCTTCAAGTAAATTCTACCCACACTCAGAGGGGCCTAATGAGATTTCTCTAGCTCAAACAGTCCAGGCTTTTGAGATTGTTTCCTCGGACTTGGTTGCTTAAATTCTTATAGTTACTTATATTCATATCAGTGAGGCATAAAACCTATACTGCTAGTATGAGCTTCAGGGCTATGGTAACTCAGCTCCATAGTTTCTGAAAGGTAGAACACAGGCAGAACACAGCTTCATCTGTCTGTTATGTAGACGAACCCTTGCTTTTGTTTCGTTTGGTCCTGTTAAACACAGGACATGAGTGTTTCAGGTCTTCTGAAACTCTCAGCCTGAGTGTGCTGGCTAGCACCTATTTTTTAGTTCTACACAAACCTTCTTTTGAGACCCTTCTACTGAGCTTGGTTCCTTTATGACTGGTTTTTTCCCTTTATCACCAAAGTTTTATTATGAGATCATTTTTTATTTGCTTATCTAATTGCTTCCCTCATTTCATTTAACTGCGGTTATGACTTTGGCTTTCAAATATAACTTAATGGATTCTGTGAAATAAAACAAAATCTTTTCTCATGCATTGTTCATTTTGACCCCATTGTCTGCAGTACACTGTTTCATTTTTTAATCTCTAAGATTCGCATTTCTGTTGTGATGTAGCCAAAATCAGTGAAGAATATAGTAATTATCTTCATTTGAATGCGTACATTAATGACTGACAATTCATTCTTGTTCAGTAGTAGTATAGCTGACATTACAACACTACATTACTGCATTAAATCTGTGATTTCTCACAGAAACTCATTATATTCCTGTGTATTCCACCCACAAGGTTTAGATTTATTATTTATGAATTTGATTCCTCCTTCAACCTAAAATATTAAGAGTAGTTCTATAAGCCACTGAGAGAAAGAATTCATTTCCATCTAAGATGTATACAATAGTAAAAGAAAAAGAAAAGAAAAGTAAAACAGTGGCAAAATCTACTTTTTGCTTTGAGGGCTGAAAACTTTCCTTATTTTTCAGCAAGAACTTTAAAAAGAAACATATTTAGTTAGTTTTATCTAGCCACTAAATTATTAAATTGATAAACAGACTGACAGATAAAGAAGCATTTTTCAAGGTTTCTCTGTTTTCCCACTTCCGTTATCAAGGTCATGGAGTGGATTTTGCTGCTGTTTGTCATGCTTCAGAAACACAGCATTGCCTGATGAATAAAATCAGAAGAACAACAAGCACATGGAATTGGACCTTCAGAAAAGCGTGTGTAGTTCATTTAGTAAGGATATCAGCTGCTCCCAAGGCTCAGATGACTGCAATGGAATTTTTCTTTGATCCAAAGTAAAAAATTGAGAGGACTTAAAAGCAGCATGCTTCAGTGCTGTCTTGCTGTCTGAAACTGCCACTTATCTCCAGCTCTTCCACATTCACACTAATTGACACAGATTGTGCGACATTCGACTAGCGTCTCCCCTCCAGTCTACAAAGAAGAGAACTGAACAGTGCTTTCAGTTAAATACCTCCTGGTAGAAAGTAAGGCGCATTATGGGAAAAGAAGCTCTGACTCCTTTATAGCCCATACTATGTGTCTAGCGGCTCCATTTCTGCTTTATCAAAATTAATTCATCTGCTCACAGAGGTACAAAGGGGCAAACCTTGTAAAAGGTTTAACATAATCATATTCAAATAGAACTTAATTATAGGCTTTGACATTTACAACCAGGTAAGTTCAAGGAAAACAAAAATGAACAGTTACGACTGGAGATAGCAGCAATGGGTAGTATCTTCCACTTCTGTCAGTATCTGTGTACTCAGTGGCTGCATCAGCTTAACAGGTAGTGAAGAACCAGTGAATGCTTTGAACCTACCGTTATTTCCTAGACTAATTCTTTAACCAGTCTCGGTGCCAATCTGATGCTCATCGTGCCCATGCAGGCAGCCTGAGCTCAGTCTGCCCCCCTGACATGAAGGTGTTTCGCTATATCGCAAAATCAGTGTCACATATTGTCGTGCACTCTCAGTGGGTTCTGCACCAGTCGCTACAGTTCTGAAAATAAATGCCCCTACTGCACTTGCAAACACTCTTGAAAGTAATTGGACATCTTTGGCTTTGCATGGAAGGGCTCAAAGCAGAAGAAACAGGAGCCGCTGCCTCATCTTGCCCTCCTTCTCACATGCCTACAGTTCTGTGGATTCATAGGGTTCCACACCAACATCTACTTATGTAAATGGCTATGGCTATGCCAGAGGGTCATAGAACTAAACAGTATCAATTATGTCAGAAGTAATTATTCACTTAGGTAATTATGCAAGGAGATATCCAAGAAAAGAGTTGCAATTAGAAATAAGCTTATAATAATCTCAATATCTATCATTATAACAGATTTATTAGTATATATTGGTATTATTAGTATACATTTTGCCATACAGTACTCAAGATTAACCCTCTCTAGTCACAGAAATCAGTGGCTTAATTACCCTTAATATATTTAGGGCCAGGATTTCACTTTTTATAACACATTTGATTGCTCGTTGCCTAAAACTTCCTTTCAGGAACATTTAAATAAAGGGTTTATAGAATTATAATTTCAATTATAGTCATAAAATGCTAAGACAAGATGGGTCTGAGAAAATATCTAATGCCAAAATCTGCTATGAACTCTCTTCAGAAGAATAAATAAATAAGAATTTTTATTTTCGTTGTATCACCTCATAATGCATTTCAAAAAGACAAGCTGTTCTATCTAGAGCTCCTCAACTGCTGTCAGGTAATTTTGAAAGTGATAAAATATGACATTAATGTGATTAATGCATGCATTTTGTAAACAAAACAATTAAAAATAAAGCTGAGTATTAGTTAAAATTCATGGTAATTGCAAACCTTCATTAACACTGCACAGCTGAGGACATTAGATAAAAGTCTTAAGAACTGCTTGCTTTTCAATCAAGCCCATGCTATTGAATGTTTTGTAAACAGTAATTTATTATTAACTCACAGGATAGTTCCCAATGTCCTTAAATCACTTAAAATTTTAATCTAGGCTGTTTTCCTTAGTTTGTTTTTCTGTTAAATGTAAGAACAGCAGAGGTGCTGGCTGTTGAGAAACGCTATATTTCAACAGTGAAAGAGAAATCTGTAATAGTTATTATTCCTGAGAAAACTGATAACAACAAAACACAAGCAATCTTGTTGCTACACTACTTTAGCATAATGAAAACTGGCAGAGCAGCATCTGTTGTGTTTTAGAGCTTGAGTGGAGAGATTTCCCTGCTACTGTTGATTGAGACTGGAGATCCATCACTCAGTACAGAGGCTGAGCATGGCTAATGTATTTTACTGGTATTTTATTCCGTCCTTCTTTGACAAGGGGTAAGACAAACACAGCAACATGTGAACACGGTACAAAACTTGAAAGTATGTGTTTTTTAGGAGTTTGTGTTCTTTTTTTTTTTTTCCTAAGAGGGCATGATTATTTAATAAAAATAAAATAGGATAATTAAATAATTTTGAATGGACAGTTTAGCCCTAATCTGTTAATATCACTTACCAGTGCATGGTGTTCTCTCCTACATCATACGACAAGGTTCAGCTTCACATGTCCCTCTATTCTCATTTGGACAGCAACCATCCGTGGTACTATGTTACAACCCTTAAAGAGTAGCTAGGAGTTTGGTAGAGAAGTTGGAAGTACACGCACTTCCCGGTCTTGAACAAAACAAGTCCGAATTTGGATAGTACTGCTGCTGCAGAATGCAGACTTCCTCCAAAATGATGGTTAATTCTTTACTTACTTCTGAATTTCACTAACTCTTTTTGGACTCACAGGATATCGAGGTAGAGAAAGAAGAGAGTGGTGATTTTACTTTGACAGGTCACGCTTATGAGAATGACACTGAAGTACTGCATAAATTTTATGTATCTACATTATATTGTAAAAAGACAAATAATTTTTGGAAAGAATTCAGAAAAAAACCTTCAGGTGAGTCAGGAGCTAGGGGAAGTATTATATATTGAAAAACAGGATTCCATCTGCTTATTTCATGAATCTTTTTGGGGCAAATGAATGCTAGGTCCCAAAAGGCTTCATAACCTAGAAGGGAAAGGGATTAAAAGTGCAAATAGCAGGAAGCTACAGACAAAGAAATTAAAATTAGAGTAATACATTTCAAACTGTGAGAGAGATTAGTTGCTGGAAGAAAATCCCAAAAACCGCCAAGGGAAGAGCTAGTTCCCCATGTCTTTATGTATTCTTCTTTACGGTGAGGGTGACCGAACACTGGAACAGGCTGCCCAGAGAGGTTGTGGAGTCTCCTTCTCTGGAGACATTCAAAACCCGCCTGGACGCGTTCCTGTGTGATATGGTCTAGGCAATCCTGCTCCGGCAGGGGGATTGGACTAGATGATCTTTCGAGGTCCCTTCCAATCCCTAACATTCTGTGATTCTGTGATTCTGTGATTTTTATTAAATCTAGGTTCCTTTCTAAAAGAAGACATGCTATAGCCAAACGTGATATTTGGCAGGGAATTGGGAGGATCTGAGGTGTAAAGCAATTCAGATCAGATTATCTAGCTGCCTATTACAGTTCTAACCTCTATAAAACTAAGAAATATTCAGTTATGGTGTCCTTTTTGGTTCTTCTCACTGGCATTGAGAAAGGAGCATATACTTGGCTGCCATTAGATGTTACACTGCACCCAGCAACACATTTCATGACAGAAGAAAGTTAAGACCATTTAGTGCTAAGGGGACATCATTCCAACTGTGCAGCTTCTTGTTTGAAATGGATCATCCCCTGGAAGTGATGTGAAGCATGTGAAAAGACAAGTTGCTTCTTTCACGTTTCCATGAATGCGGAAGATCCCTCTTGTCTATTGCCACTGGATTTATGACGCAGAATGCATTGAGCTATTGTAGAACCTGTCCTGAAGTAGCAGAAATTATAATTCCTTGGATCTGATAGTTGCTGTCTACTTGTATAGTAAATAGTTCCTTTGATATATTACAAAGTAGAGTACAGCAAGATTTGTTCGATACTTTGAATTACCAGAAAAGCAGGTCTGGACTGAGCTGATAAAAGATCTTTGTTCTATTTCTCTTTGCAGTAAATCACAATGCAATACTCAACACAGTAACTATATTTGATGTCAGCATGTTTTGCTTTCTTTCATAAATGTATGCTATGCTAAAATTCACTGAATATGCTAATTTGGTCTATCTAATATTTGGTTATATAGAAAAAACAAATACACCTAATAAAAAATGCAAAAAGAAAATCGTATTTGATAACTAACAGCCATTTCACTACAACAACATCAATAACAAATCAAAAGGCTAAACTCAGCCTTACCCTAGTTAGAAGTGAGGTGACAGAAGACATTGGAGCTGTATTTATACCAGGCCTGGACATGAACATTAATGTCTGATACTACATGATAAAGCATTTGCACGTTTTCTTACTGATAGAAGGAAAATATAGTTGTGCCTACTCCTGTTTCTTATAGATGTTGTGGAAGGTTCTTCTATTTAGGTAGTGAGAACATATAGAACTTTTAAAGCAAAGGCAAGATGCATTCAGGTATTCAAGGAATGTATTTCATTCTCAACTCAGTGGAACCAACTGGTTTATCTTCTGACTGAAATAAAAATGTGTATAGGCAGGAGATATATTACTAGAAAGTTCTTTAACTAAATGTGGCCTTGTTACATAGGTTTTCTTTGTCTTTCAAAGGGACTTTAATGTTTTATGAGTAAAACAGATCAAAAGACCCTAACCTTGTTGACAATCCAAGCCAACAAGAAGTTAATATATGCTCCTGGAAGTTACTGACATTTAAAAGAAAACCAAACGCCTTTAAAAAGTACTGTATTTACTTGGCAAGAAGAATTCCATTGATGAAAACCAGTTGGCAGCATTTCTGTTTCATTCAACAAGGAACCTTAAGCTATTGAGAAATTGGTACTTTTCAGGATATACATGTCCTCTTTTCCAGTTCTCTCTATTTATTATACATAGTTTGATCACATCCATTGTGTGGCAGTATCCATCATGTGCTATATATACCTTTTCTAAGAGTATATAAGAGTAAGAGTATAGAGTTGTTTAGTCTGGAGAAAAGGAGGCTGAGGGGAGACCTTATTGCTCTCTACAACTACCTGAAAGGAGGTTGTAATGAGGCGGATGTGAGTCTCTTCTCCCAAATAACAAATGATAGGATGAGAGGAAATGCCTCAAGTTGTGCCAGGGGAGGTTTAGATTGGATACTAGGAAAAATTTCTTCACGGAAAGGGTTGTCAAGCCTTGGAACAGGCTGCCCAGGGAAGTGGTGGAGTCACCATCCCTGGAGGTATTTAAAGACATGTAGATGTGGTGCTTAGGGACATGGTTTAGCGGTGGACTTGGCCATGCTAGGTTAACGGTTGGACTTGATGATCTTAAAGGTCCATTCCAACCAAAACAATTCTATGATTCTATGACTCTATAAGAACCCTAATAAAACTTAGGGTTTTCCTGTTGGGAAGCCAACAGGATGCTGAGTTGCATCAACAAGGGCATCACCAGCCTTTTACGAGTGGATCAGAAGACAAACAAGAAATTTTGGTCATGTTGTTTCAAGGACAGAAAATACAGGAAAAGATAATCAGGAAAAATAGCATCAACTTGTAACCATAACAGAATTGTACTTGGAAGGCAATGCCCGTGGTTTGCCAACAGTATAAGAAACAGAAAATGTAAGGATTATTGCCTCAAGAATGCTTCTACTTAGAATGCCCAATTTTGTTTTCTAATAAGCTTGTAATAATTCATAACAGTCCAGGGTCCACAAGCTACAGAAGGAGACTGTGTTCTTTTTAGAAGATAAATGAGTGGACAGATTTTGGGCTAATATGTTACCCAGTTCTAAGTTTATTTACTGCATTTACAGTTTCTGCTATAGCTTTGAATGTGAATAAAATCAGGCAGGAACAATCCCAACATATTAACTCACAAATTAGGGCAAATGACACAATCAGTGAGCTGTCAGAACAAAGCTCTCCATTTCCTTAGTATCCCATGTGATTTCAAGATAAACAATTTTTAAATCTGCTCAGATATATATATTTATTTTTTCTGCAACAGTTTGAAAAAATAATTAGAAACAGACTTGTCTTGTAGTTCAGGAAAATATGAATTTTTTGCCACAGATCCTGGTATAAGATTGCACTAGAATCACTTGAATCACTTGAAAATAAATACCTTTAAGTTGAAAATAAATATTTTAAAAACTTTTTTTAATTCAAGTTATTTAAAATACAAAGTTTTAATTGTTTTTGTCCAGCTCAAAATAGTACAATGTCATAGTCTTTTCTATCATATTTCATCCAGTACAAAATAAAACTAATCTGTCCTGTGCTAGGTAGCTGTGACTTCCTGCTCGAACTACATGTAGGGACATTAGCCAAATTCTGAAAATATGATCTCAAGACTAATTTTTATTTTGATGAGGCTCTGTCCCAAACTCAGTTTATCCACTGTGGCAAAATGAAGCCATATGTTTTTTTCCCCAAATGTTTACTACTAATTTTTTTATTTATTGAAAAGTAATTTTCAAAAGCACATCATACTGTGACAGCCTGGTCTGATTCATTGTTTACTCTGCTTTGATCAGGAACGACTAGGACTAGTGACCTTCCAGAGTCCCTTCCAACCTGAATGATGCTCTGATTCTGTGAGAGATGATTAAACCTGAAAGCCTCTGCAGAGTAATTTAGAAACATCATTATTCCCATCCCACTAGTCAAGATGAGGAATCCAAAGAGTTAAGTGACTTAGGGTAATAGCAGTCCTTGTCAAAGTCAGGTTTTAGTACTCAAAGTTCCCCTCTGTTCATCAGAGAGACAATAAGACACACTGACACTTTTTAAGAATGTTATATGTAAAACTTGAAGAAATTAAGACTGTTTCAGATGATGACCCAGAAGTTTTTATCTCTGCTGAACTGAAATTTTGGAATATGATATGTATTGACCAAGAAGAATTTATAAAAGACTCTTGCAAGGTCAAGGTTCAAAAAAAATAACTGAAAATATTCAGACATAGAAACACAGTGAGTTGACATCTTTCCCTTGCTGGAGCTCTATTCCTAAATTTAGGTTGACTTTTTGTGGCAGAATCCCTGGAAGTAGTAAAAAGGTACATACTTCTCCCTTCCCTTATGAGATTATCAAACAATCTCAGTGATTCTCGCCATAGGAAGATGCTTTCTGACTGGCACTGGGCGTTTCAGCAATACTTAATCTGGTTTATACCTGTTTTATTAACCTTTATTTTGTTTCAGTTTAAGAGCTGTTCTCTATGATCAGTGTAAAATAAACCATGAAGACAAGTAAAGGGGCATGGGATTGCTTGAAATAGTCAGGTAGTTATTCTGTATCTATTTGCTGTGTATTGCTTATGCAACTACACAGGAAAAAAAAAGATTAAAAGAGATCTTGAGGGTGTTTACCAAAAGTAGTACATGCACCTCCTCTATTACAGTAGCAAGAAATAAAAGTCCATTATTAGATGCATATAATAACTTATGTATCTAAAAATTAATATCTGTATAAATTATTATACATATTAATTATACATAGTTATTATATAATTATGTTATAGTTTATAAATATCTATGGTATAGTGTATATATAGTACATATACAAATAATATGTACCCCACAATAAATACCCCAGTATTTGCCCCAGAGCAACACTTTGTGATTAACATACATTTATTGCAGGTATTTTATGTTGTAATACACGTGGATGAGGATTTCTTATCTCTTAATGTTTTTAATGCAAATTACTGTTTTGCTTCCTGTATTCCTGTATATACCATGTAAAAAAAGATTCTCTGTAGTTTAAGGGTTAAGCTCCTTAGAAGACAGTTTTGTGACACTTGTAATTGGTTCTCTATTTTTTGATCATTCTCCTGAATGTGGTTGACAGAGGTACCAGATGATTTCTGCTATGTGCTCCTTCAGTAATTGTTGAAGTTAGTGATCTTATAGAGACCTTATCCTCATTAATCCAAATGGGGGTGACATTACTGGTTTTTCACACTAAAGATCGGTACTGTACAGCTCAACATGTTAGAAATACTTCTATCCTATTCTAATTAGAAAATTGAGGAAATCAAACATACTGAGCCTCAATCTGGTAACATAGGAGAGAAACTGAAGACAATTGGAAGAAGGCAGCAGTGACACCAAAGTATTCTCATTTTAACAAATGCCAATTAAAATCAAAGATATTATAAGCTGAAAGATATTTTTTCTTTAAAGTCCAGCAGCCTATAATTTGTTGATGAACTTGGCTCAGTACCTAGAAGAAAAATGATCTCCAAATTAGAGGAAAAGTATCCTGAACCCTTAAATAAACGTATTTACACTCTTTTTCAGTCTATAGATAGTCAATCCCCACTTAACTAGGATAATGGTTGTGCAAATTTTTAGCACAATTTTATCTTGTGTTTATATGCAGTTCTTAGCATTAACAGAAGAAAGGGAATATAAACAAAAAGAAGCTAAACCACCACCACCACCAAAATCCATTAATTCCATACTGAGGCATGTCTCCCTATCCAAAGGAGAAGTTGAGTACAGTTGAATGAAGTGTAATAGCTGGATTAGAGTCAGGAAATTTATACTAGTTCCAAATCAATTACAGGTTGCAGGTGCCCAGAATTAATTAAAATAAATTGCTATAAACCAGGCATTACTGTCTGCCATAAGTAGAGAAAAGCAAAAAAGCAAGCCAAAATAAAAAAGTATTTTGTTTATAGTGAAATGTTGAAAAATATCAGCAAATAAATGTCAGAAAGAAATTTGTACATAATTTGGCAGAGTTTTCATTCTAAAATCTGCTTGAAGGTCTTTTCTCAAACTACATTAAAGCGTGGTTCATTTTTAGAAAGGGATTTGTACCAAATTACTTTGTTGTATCTGATGTTTATGATTTCTGTGTTTAAGATTGGAGATAATACAGCTAACAGACATTAAAATAACCTGAATTCTTTATTTCACAGACAGAAACTTCAGTGCAGGTAAATAAATATTGTTTTATACTTGTAAGTACATAGAAAAAAAATTTATATGAACAAATATTTAAGGAACCTAAATGTTAGAAACGGTATACATAAAAGTGATACTATGTAAATATGTATGAACATTTTTCAATATTATTCTTCTTTGTAATTAAAAATTGTTAATTTGTGAAATCATACAAAACAGACAGTTCAAAGGTCAGAAAAATTGCTGTCTTATAAAAATCCCTAGAAAAACATAGAACTCCAAGAGCAAAAAACCATGCAGTGTGCTTTTCTAAATCTTAGAAAAAGAATTGGACAAAGTCAACTTCTACATCCATGAAGTTCCAAGGATAATGAAGTTGCAACGCACACGACACAAGTCACAGCAATGTTGTTTTCACTGTAATGGGAGAACTTCCAAACTAAAAATCTTGGTGAAATATATGTTTACAGTGGTTCAAAGTTCTCTCTGAACATCCAATACATCAAAGCCTTGCTTCTTCCTTTCTCTGAAGCTAAATTAAAACTTAAACTTTAACTAAAAAAAGATAAAAGAAGAGCAGATAAAATTCCAGGAAGACAGAAGAGAGAAAGAGAGAAAAAGCAGAACTCCATACAAGTGTACACACTCTGCTATAAATACAGCGGGATGAAGAATATTGTGTTAGGGAGTGAATTCTGATTCTGTAAGCTTGCAGCCATGAAAGTGAAGTTCTATTTGAGTAATTGGGGCAGAAAGTCACTACATGTTGGAACACTCTTCAAATAGAAAGACCTTAGGTAAAGGGAAACCTACTAGACAGGGCATTTAGTCCAAGATAATTGAAATAGAGAAAAACAACAAAAGAATTTGATGCAGGGGAGAGGAGGGAAATTTGTGTTGCGCACAGGAGCAGAGGGTAAGAGAAAAAGACACTAGAGTCAAGGAAAATGAGGTGGCACTAGCTCCAACACCCCCAACGCTCACAAAGGCATCTCAAAACACAGTGTGGAAACTTGATGTGTTTCTGAATTGCATGCAGCGATGGTACAGGTCTGTAAACTCCCTCTGGCTTTTCCTGTGTGATACATTACACAGGCAGTCCCTTCTGCGTGATAGAAGTGTCAATAAATTTATTTACCTATGTTATCTTGAAGAGCAGATGAGAATAAAGCATTATAAAACGAGAGCTACTGCAAGCGTTAAGTCTAGTCAAGAAGCTATTATCAATGAACTTCTTTAGTTACCCGTGCTACAAATCAAGAGCCCAGCTTTTGAACTGGCTTTTCAAGTAACTTAACTAAAAAACACATATACACTTGTAAAATAAGGAGATGACAGCCGAGAATGTGAGTAATCTGTAAAAGAGATGAGGAAGGGAAGACTAACAACTCAAAATTATAAAACACCAGCTAGTAGACAGCCTTACTGAATTCGTTTAGTGAAGACACAAAATACTAGAAACCTTGTGACTGGGGACAGGACTCTGGCCATTTTAGGGGTTTGTGTACTGTAAAACATCTATGAGTTTCATTTGCTTCTAGGTTTCTGGTTTAAAAGAGGAAATGTTATAAGACTCAATCTTGTGTACCACACAGTCTGAGTTACAGCCTCATTTTCACAGAACCATAGAATCGTAGAATGGTTTCCGTTGGAAGGGACCTTAAAGATCATCTAGTTCCAATCCCCCTGCCACAGGCAGGGACACATTTCCACTAGACCAGGTTGCTCAAAGCCCCATCCAATCTGGACTTAAACACTGACTGGGAGGGGGCATCCACAACTTCTCTGAACAACCTGTGCCAGTGTCTCACTACCCTCACAGTCAAGAATTTCTTCCTAATATCTCATCTAAATCTCCCATCTTTCAGTTTAAAATCATTGTCCCTTGTCCTGTCACTACGGGCCCTACTAAAAAATTCTGTCCCTATCTTTCTTATAAGCCCCCTTTGAGTATTTAAAGGCCACAATAAGGTCTCGCTAGAGCCTTCTCTTCTCCAGGCTGAACAACCCCAACTCTTTCAGCCTGTCCTCATAGGAAAGGTGTTCCATCCCCCTGATCATTTTTGTGGCCTTCCTCTGCAGCTGCTCCAACAGGTCCATATCTTTCTTGTACTGGGGACCCCAGAGCTGGATGCAGTACTCCAGATGGGGTCTCACGAGAGCAGAGTAGAGGGGCAGAATCACCTCCCTCGACCTGCTGACCACGCTGCTTTTGATGCAGCCCAGGATATGGTTGGCCTTCAGAGCTGCAAGCGCACATTGGTGGGTCATGTTGAGCTTCTCATCAACCATCACCCCCAAGTCCTTCTCCTCAGGGCTGCTCTCAATCCATTCTCTGCCCAGCCTGTATTTTCGCTTGGGGTTGCCCGAACCCACATGCAGGACCTTGCACTTGGCCTTGTTGAACTTCATGCTGTTCACACAGGCCCAGTTCTCAAGCCTGTCAAGGTCCCTCTGGATGGCATCCCTTCCCTCCAGCGAGTCGACTGCAACACACAGCTTGGTGTCGTTGGCAAACTTGCTGAGCGCGCACTCAATCCCACTGTCCATGTCACCGACAAAGACGTTAAACAGCACCGGTCCCAGCACCAACCCTTGAGGAATGCCACTCATCACTGATCTCCACTTAGACATCAAGCTGTTGACCGTAATTCTTTGAGTGCGACCATCCAACCAATTCTTTATCCCCTAAGTGGTCCATCTGTCAAGTCCATGTGCCTCCAATTTAGAGACAAGGATGTCATGCGGGACAGTGTCAAATGCTTTGCACAAGCCCCAGTAGATAACATCAGTTGCTCTTCCCCTATCCACCAGCGCTGTAACCCCGTCGTAGAAGGCCACCAATTTGTCAGGCATGATTTGTCCTTAGTGAAGCAATGTTGGCTGTCACCAATCACCTCCTTGATTTCCATGTCCCTCAGTATAGTTTGCAGGAGGATCTGCTCCATGATCTTGCCAGGCACAGAGGTGAGACTGACTGGCCTGTAGTTCCCCGGATCTGCCTTTTTTCCCTTCTTGAAGATGGGGGTTATGTTTCCCCTTTTCCAGTCACCGGGAACGTCACCAGCCTGCCACAACTTCACAAAAATAATGGCTGGCGGCTTAGCAACTTCATTTTTCTACTAGCTTCTTTCACATAGCTCCCATTTGCACATCGTCTGTTTCTCAGGGCATAATTTGGCCTCAGATCTTGTCCACCAAATCAAAGCTTCTTATTGTTTTTTAGAGCCAACACACACAGAGGCAGATAGATAATAAACCTGCATCGTAGTTACAACCTGTGCCTGAATAATTTTAATAAAATGTTGCAGACTAAAATGACTGTTCTCATATATCACCATTAATGTGGTAAATGGCTCCCATGACCCTTTGCCTGTCTATAAATCACAGCTATGAAGATATACCAGGGCGATCAGATCAGTCCGTGGACGTTTAATTAAGTGCAGAGCTTTTCAAGCTACTATTTATCACAGAATCACAGAATCACAGAATGTTAGGGATTGGAAGGGACCTCGAAAGATCATCTAGTCCAATCCCCCTGCCGGAGCAGGATTACCTAGACCATATCACACAGCAACGCGTCCAGGTGGGTTTTGAATGTCTCCAGAGAAGGAGACTCCACAACCTCTCTGGGCAGCCTGTTCCAGTGTTCGGTCACCCTCACCGTAAAGAAGTTTTTCCTCATATTTATGTGGAGCCTCCTGTGTTCCAGCTTGCACCCATTGCCCCTTGTCCTGTCAAGGGATGTCACTGAGAAGAGCCTGGCTCCATCCTCATGACACTTGCCCTTTACATATTGATAAACATTCATGAGGTCACCCCTCAGTCTCCTCTTCTCTAAGCTAAAGAGACCCAGCTCCCTCAGCCTCTCCTCATAAGGGAGATGTTCCACTCCCTTAATCATCTTCGTGGCTCTGTGCTGGACTCTCTCTAGCAGTTTCCTGTCCTTCTTGAACTGAGGGGCCCAGAACTGGACACAATATTCCAGATGCAGCCTCACCAGGGCAGAGTAGAGGGGGAGGAGAACCTCTCTTGACCTCCTAACCACACCCCTTCTAATACACCCCAGGATGCCATTGGCCTTCTTGGCCACAAGGGCACACTGCTGGCTCATGGTCATCCTGTTGTCCACTAGGACCCCCAGGTCCCTTTCGCCTACGCTGCTCTCCAACAGGTCTGTCCCCAACTTGTACTGGTACATGGGGTTGTTCTTGCCCAGATGCAGGACTCTACACTTGCCCTTGTTATATTTCATTAAGTTTCTCCCCGCCCAACTCACCAGCCTGTCTAGGTCTCTCTGAATGGCTGCGCAGCCTTCCGGCGCGTCAGCCACTCCTCCCAGTTTTGTGTCATCAGCGAACTTGCTGACAGTGCACTCTATTCCCTCATCCAAGTCATTAATGAATATATTGAATAGTACTGGTCCCAGTACCGATCCTTGCGGGACTCTGCTAGACACAGGCCTCCAACTGGACTCAGTCCCATTGACCACCACTCTCTGGCTTCTTTCCTTCAGCCAGTTCACAATCCACCTCACTATCCAATCATCCAGACCACACTTCCTCAGTTTAGCTGCGAGGATGCTGTGGGAGACCGTGTCAAACGCTTTACTGAAATCGAGATAGACCACATCCACAGCTTCACCATCATCTATCCACCGGGTTATGTCCTCATAAAAGGCTATCAAGTTGGTTAAGCATGACTTCCCCTTGGTGAAGCCATGCTGAGTGCCCCTAATGATCCCCCTATCCTTGATGTGCCTAGAGACAGCACCAAGGACAAGTTGTTCCATCACCTTTCCGGGGATGGAGGTGAGGCTGACCGGTCTATAGTTACCTGGGTCCTCCTTCTTGCCCTTTTTGAAGACTGGAGTGACATTCGCTTTCCTCCAGTCCTCAGGCACCTCTCCCGTTGCCCATGACTTAGCAAAGATGATGGAGAGTGGTCTAGCAATGACTTCCGCCAGCTCCCTCAGCACCCGCGGGTGCATCCCATCAGGGCCCATGGATTTATGGACGTCCAGGTTGCTTAATTGGTTCCTGACCCAGCCCTCATCAACCAAGACAGATTCCTCCTTTATCCTGACTTTTCTGGGGCCTCAAGGGTCCGGGGCTCCTCAGGACAGCCTCCAGCAGTATAGACAGAGGCAAAGAAGGCATTCAGTAACTCCGCCTTCTTTTTATCCTCTGTCTCCAGGACCCCCACCTCATTCATCAGTGGGCCTACATTGCCTCTAGTGTTGGTTTTACCTGCAATGTATTTGAAGAAGCCCTTTCTGTTGTCCTTGACCTCTCTTGCAAGGTTTAATTCCAAGGAGGTCTTAGCTTTCCTAGTTGCCTCCCTACATCCTCTGACAACAGACTTATATTCCTCCCAAGTGGCCAGCCCCTCCTTCCATGATCTCTACACCCTCTTCTTCCACTTGAGTTTGCCCAGCAGTTCCCTGTTTAACCATGCAGGTCTCCTGGTACTCTTCCTTGACTTCCTACCTGCTGGGATGCTCTGATCTTGAGCTTGGAAGAAGCAGTCCTTGAATGCTAACCAACTATCTTGGGCCCCCTTACCTTCTAGTACCCTGTCCCATGGGATTTCCCCTAGCAATTGCTTGAAAAGGCCAAAGTTGGCCCTACTGAAGTCCAGGGTTGCGATTCTGCTAGCTATTCTGTTCCTGCCACATGAGATCCTGAACTCTACCATCTCATGGTCACTACAACCAAGGCTGCCCTCAACCTTCACCTCTTCAACCAGACCCTCCTTGTTAGTGAGGATAAGATCCAGCAGCGCTCCTCTCCTAGTTGGCTCATCCACCATTTGCATCAGAAAGTTATCATCAATGCACTGGAGGAACCTCCTGGACTGAGGATGGCTGGCTAAGTAGGCCTCCCAGCAAATATCAGGGTAGTTGAAATCCCCCACGACAACCAGGCCCTGTAATTTCGAGACTGCTCTCAGCTGCCTGTAGAAGGCCTCATCACCCTCCTCATCCTGATCCGGTGGCCTGTAATAGACACCCACAACAGTATCACCCCTGACAGCCTGCCCCTTAATTCGCATCCACAAACTCTCAACTCGCTCCTGATCCGCCTCTGGACAGAACTCAATACATTCTAGCTGCTCACTCACATAAAGAGCAACTCCACCACCTCTCCTTAGTGGCCTGTCTTTCCTGAACAGGACATAGCCATCCATGACCACATTCCAGTCATGCGAGGTGTCCCACCAAGTCTCTGTAATTGCCACTAGATCATAGCCCCCCGACCGAACACGGATTTCCAACTCCTCCTGTTTATTCCCCATGCTGCGTGCATTGGTGTACAGGCATTTCAGGGAGCGAGCTGAGCACACCGATTTCACCCCAGGGGGATGGGAGGCCTCCTGGTCTACCTCAACACTAGAGTGTTGCCCCAGTGGTGCAAGCCCAGCTACTACCCCATCCCCCTTCGAATCTAGTTTAAAGCTCTCCGAATGAGCCCTGCTAATTCCTGTCCCAGAACCCTTTTGCCCTTACGACATAAACCTTTCCCATGTATTACCGTTATGCCTGGTGTCTTATAAAACCAGCCATTATCAAAGAACCCAAAGCCCTGCCTGTAGCACCAGTCTCGTAGCCAGGCATTTATAGAGAGAATCCTATTATTCCATCCCACGTCATCACCTGAAAATGGAAGGAGGGAGGAGAAAACAACTTGTGCCCCAGACTCTTTCACCAACCGTCCTAGGGCCTTGTAGTCTTTCTTCATCCCCCTCAGACTACGGGATGCAGCTTCTTTCCCACCTGTCTGGAAGATCAGCAGGGGGTAGTAGTCTGTGGCCTTCACCAGGTTGGGGAGTTGCCTGGTGATATCCAGGCAGACTGCAGACCTCCCTGTGATGTGGGTCAGCTCTGCATATTGGGCCCTCAGTTCCCTTTAGGAAGGAGTCTCCAACCACTAAAACTCTTCTCTTCTTCCTTGTGGAGGAGGTAGCTATACGCCTGTCAGGTTTTTCTGACTGTGGTGGGACCTCTGATATAGGTTGCCTCTCCACCACTTCCCCATTGGACCGGCTGTATTCCACTAGGGCTTCATATCTATTTATAAAAAAGCAGAAGTAATTTTTCTCTTGCAGTAGAAAATTAGAGTCTAGATGAAGGTTTACTAATTAGATTAAGATATAATTTTTCTGTATTATATATTTAACCAAGAAATACATTATCTCACTGAAAAAGTTCATATAAATCCTACACTCTTTATGGACAGTGTTTAGCATTTAAAGAGGATCTGGTAAGAGCTTCAGCATGTGTCAGAGAAAATATTTCTGTTGTTTTCATGTGTCATATTGAATATCAATCTCACTAATGCCACTAGTAATACTTCAAAGTCTTTTATTATGCTGTGTTTGTGTCTCATGACAAGTAACATGTCCTGGAACAAACTGCCAGTGCCAACTACATGGAAAACATAAACTTTTCATCTCGACTCTTGGAATTTAAATAATGAATTGCATTTCTTCCACAAAAAAATGAAACCTGCTTACATAAGCATAATTTGTTGTACCAACTTTCGTCTTCATCTGGGAACTGCACGTGCTTGAGCAGTGCCTAGCACAATGCCTAGCAGTGCCTAAGACAACATTCATATCCAGTGTGTTATTTGCATATGTTTGGTAGGTGCATTGTTATAACACAAACATTTTGTTCGGAAAGAGAAAATGCAATTTTATTTGTTCCTTTCCTTTCCATTCAATTTTCTGCCTTTGTTTGGATTATGAAATAGCCTCTTATGAAATTGTTGATCTCAATTAAGATGTCAGTAGAGGAAGTTAGAGGACTATATATAGATCAGTCAGGTTATGTTCTGATAACTTGTGGCTAAAAACTAATGAACCCATGAAATGACAAGCAAGGTGGTTGTTCAACATTTGTGATCCTCTGATTGTACCTAAATTCAATTTTTCACTTTCTTTGATCTTTCTCTCATGACTTTGAATAATTTGCATTCATTGAAATATAACATTTTTTTGCTCTGTAGACCTGGGATAGAAATCCCCTGGGATAGTTTTAAATGCTAAGAATAATCATCTTGGATAATATTCAGTCAGACATTTCAGTTTCTTCATCATGTTTTGGGCTCAGCCTATGAATCTTTTAATGGGAAACTGATATTTCCTACAAAATAAAAAAGGTGCCAGTTTACAGTGCTTTAACTGTTTCTCGTTTTGGCCTTCTCTGGTGGCAGTTCTTTGCTTATGGTCAGTTTACTGCTAAGAATGTGACAAGAGCAGCAGCATGTAATTTGTCAAGGCTCCTTGAGACGTTTTTTAGTTGCTTAAGTAAGTTTAATGCCTATCCACAGAGTCCCTTGTGTAGAGTCCTTCCTATTGATCAAAATTCTCCACTTGCTAAGTGCAAAATCCAACTTAACAGTACATGGATAATAATGCTGCAGAGCAATCTACCGCAGAGCTCCGTGGAGTGCTGTTAAGAACCTGGGGCATCGATACTTATTTTTTCAATCACCCTGCTATGAGAATGGTAGCATCTGCAGAGAAATTTTTCAAGCTTCCAGAAAGTGCATTAAAAGCATGGCAGGTGTTTCTTTTTTTCCTAGCAAGTTTTCAACATCGCACTAAAGAACATTAAGCCACAATCTAGAATGAGAAGTTCCTGTCCTCAATATTTAAGGAGAAAGGAGACTGCCTCTGAAGCCCAGAATCAAGAGCTTTAAAACACAGTACATTTTCTTGCACTTTGTGTTCACTGAAGAGACACTTCAGTGTTTCTGAAAATAAAGAAAAGTAAACCATGTTTTGCTACACACTGAAAACCAAATTATGTATTGCATAGGGAATTGAAGCAGGGAGAAAGAACAGCTGTTTGGGTTATTTGAAAGGAAGACAAAATTAAGTCTCTAAACTACAGTACTTTCTCACTTAATTTCCTTAAATTCATGTTGAATAGAATGATCAAAGCACAAAAATGACTGTTACTCTGAATAAAAGAGCCCTCGGAGTACAGGAGATAATACTCAAAGTTATCCTTTGGCTTTTCTCAGCTGACCTCACATCACTGAGAAGTTAACTGTACGTACTACTAAGGAACGTGCCCATCTCTGAAAAGAAACATATTGTTCATGGAAAGAAAACCAACTGAAGACTGGTCCTCTGAAAATGAAATCAGATGAGACATCAAGGTAAATAACAGAAACATCTTTTTTTGTGTATTTACAAAACTGATGAGCTGAAAAGGGGAATAGGGCTTCCTCTCTTCAGTAACCTGGAGATGAGCTACCTGCAAGGTAAAACTACCTATTGCTAGGCCATTTGTGCAATCAAGCATTTTGAGACCAAACAGATGACAGGGTGAGAATATCATGCTACAAGTTCAAAAGACTTTTGAATACAGGCAATATGCTTTTATGTGTTCACAAGGCTGTGTGAATGGTAGTGCAGTGAATGCCACATAACCGTCATTAAAAAAAGGGCCACAATAATTCCCATGTGTGAGTTTAATTCCAATGACTATGGAGGTTTTATTTTTCTTTAAATTTTATGTCTTATTTCCTAAAATGATATTGCATTCCTAAAAGTAAATTATCTACATTTTAAAAAACCCACAAAAATCAACACACATTCGCAAGCAAAAAGTAACAGACAGGTAGGGGTTAAATTAAAATGATCTTATTACAGAATTAAAAGTTAAAAAATTGAGGATATGACCTGCAAATCAACAGTGTTCTCAGTTTTATTATCTGACCTATGTACAATCAGTTTTATTACACTGTTCTCTACACTCTGGTGTCCTGTTGGAAGTGTCTGAATTAGTTCATTTCAGTATTATGTTTATGCAGTGACAATTTTGTCATTAATATTATAGGGAAAATTACATTCAACAGAACAGGAAACTCCTTGCTAAGGAATAAATGAATTTTAACAAATAAAGATTCATTTACTTCTGTAGTTGCAAGTATTTCTTTTTATAGGAGTTTGCATTAGACACAGGGGATTCTCTTGATACAAAAGCTGATTATAGTTTCTGGTATATGCTTTTATCTGAGTGTCACATGAAAGTGCAGTTGAGCCATAATGCAGAAGTCAAACATCAAGCAGGAATCATGTCTTAAAGGAAAAAGCACACGTGCTTAAATTCAACAATCTGAACTGCATGTCTTTTAAGCTGATGTTAGAGTTTAGAAACCACTGTTTAATGGAATATCGAAGAGGATGTATAATACCCCTGAGTGGGTGTTCAGCGGACAACAAAGAACTATTGTATTGGCCTTGAAAACCCCCAACAAAACACGACAACACAACTACAATAATACTCTGTGCCTTGCATGCAAAAGTGAGGAAGTGCTGAAAAACTGATTCAAGACAAAATGAATCACCACTAAGGGGAATATGGCGATAAAAACTTCAACTGATATACCTTTCTGAATGCTGCACTTAGCTCTTGAAGTGCTAGGAATTTTAAGTGCCCACAAATACTACTTTTCATCTGAAGGATATTCGGTACAGAGATAAAGTATATGGTGCCGTTTATGGCTAATTGCCATTAAAACCAAGAACTCACAGTGAAAAAGAGCATCTCTGTTGTCATATAACCCAGGCAATGTATACACACAGAGTCTTTTACTTCCCCTGTTTTAACCTAGAAAAAAATGTAGTAAGTATTATAACTCCCATTACAAGGTTGTCAGAGCAAAATTAGTGCGTGGTGTTCTCCGAGGCACGGATTGTTCAGAGCTTACTGATGCATGAAATCAGAACAAGGAGATAGGCTGAGAAAGATTCGTTTGCATCTACAGAGATGTCAGTCATAAAGTCTGAACTGTTTAGTATCATTTCTCCTGCATCCACTTAAGTTCTAAGGTAAATTAAAGGTATATTAATGATAATATTTTTTTAGCTTTATTTATTGGAAAGTTTGCTTACAATATAAGTGATTTCAGTTTCTGGGTTGTAAAAGATTCTGTATATGTCTGTGTTAAATAGCACCCTATTTTCAATACATCTGTTAGCAGCTTACAAACACATGGCTTTGGCACCTTGTTTTACTTTTCTATGAGAATGTAGGCTGCCTTTCTTTTGTAAAGAAAACTAGAGCTATCCATTACAGATTCTAAAAGATTTTTAACATCTAAATAATGTTTATTGTTTAGATTGTTAAAACAATCACAGTAAGTTTGTGCCGCAGAGAAAACAGAATCCTTCAAAGAAATGCCGTTTTCTTCAGTTCAATGCCTTTAAAATCCAAAAATGCTATTCATCAAAAGGTAGAATTTACGCAGGAAGGAAAATTTTGGGATGGAGAAGAACAACTGGACTCACACCTCAACCACAAGTGAGTCACTGATTATTAAACCGTATATGAATAGAGAAATCCAGGGTGAGGCATGTCACTGTTGTTGCAATGCAGGGGTTTGAGTTTTCAGGTCCTACAGTCTTGTCTGGGTCTTCCATCAGCTTGCTGCAGGGCAGTCACTACTCTGCACAAACCTCATTCCAAGTCCAAATACTGCCTGATGCAGATTCAAGCTTCAGGTAAATTTACCAAAGGCTGTAAACCCTCTCCAGCACTGAGCTATTGCTCGCTTTATAGTAAACGGATTTTTTTCCTCTCTTCCCTGATGAAAGAATTGCAAAGTCTTAGTTTAGCTTGGATTTATAACCAGGTTAATTATATAAGGTGATTATTCTTTTAAACTTATCTTTTCTTTAGAAATATGAGGTGGACATGAAAAGAAGCGATCAGGAAAGTATTAAGAAAAAAGTAAGTTGAGACTATATTCCCATCCCAGATGAAAGAAATACAAATGGACAATGAAAACATCAGCTATAGAACAAACAGTTCCCAAAGCACAGCAAGCAGGAACTAGCTGTTATTGCTACAGTTCCTGTCTTCTTTTGAGAGCTCTTTCTGGTATCTTTTGGGGCTAGCCATTGCTCGTGAGGGTAATCTTCTGCAGACTTTTGCTTCTATCAACTAACAGGAGGCTTCTGTTGGCTCTTTTCTGGTTAGGGGCAGTCAGCACTTTCTGTCTTCAGCTGACTGCTGTCAAGATGTGACCCAAGCATCTCTTCAGCTGGTGCTTGAGGGGCAGCCATTTAACTGTCAGGCTGAAGTGCCAATAACAGACACCTGGCAGTTGTTAGTGCAGCAGTGTGTGTAGACTGTGAGACATAAGGAAGGACAGACAGGAGATTGACAGGGTCTTCTCAGAAACCCTGAAGAGACAAAACCCCAAGCTACATAAAACAAGAAATGAAGGTCAGCTAGAGACTACACTCAAAGGAACAGTAGATGGAATCTCTTTCCCTCTTATTTGGCGCTTTTTCTTTTGGGATTTTATCTGGGGCACCAAGTAGCAGAAGGACATTGACATACTGGAGTGAGTCCAGAAGAGACCCACAGAGATGGTCATGGGGTGGAAGCACATGACATGAGTAGAGGCTGAGAAATATTTTTGTTTCAGCCTGGAGAAAAGAAGGCTAAAGGTAGATCTTTTTTGCTGTCTATATGCGCCCATTGGAGATTATGGGGAAGACAGAGCTGGACTTTAAGATGCATACAGTAAGAGGTAACAGACACGAATTAGAATATCTGACTAAATATAAGGAAAAAAAATACCATCAAGGTGTCCAAATACTGGAACAAGTTGACCAGAGAGGTTATAGAATCTCCATCCATGGAGGCATTCAAGACTGAACTGGACAAATCTTGAGAAACCTGATGCAGTTAGTGCTGTTTTGAATGGAGTGTTGGACTAGATGGTTTCTAGAAATTCCATCCAATCTCAGTTATTCTATAACAGTCACACTTTCCAGGAGCGCTGCAATGTAACAGAACAATACAAAATAGAAGAAAGAAAATGAAAATAAAGAAAAGAACAGTTTAAAAAAAGTGATATTTTTTTTGTAATAAGTCTACTAACTAGCTCCTCATGGATACACATTTTGCTTTGGACTGATGACTGTGAAAGACTTGGATTTGGCATTGTTAACAAAGAATATAAGGATCCATTCACAGCAAGGAGGTGCCAGAGATGTAGAAAGGAAACTTAAAAAAATTGCTGATAAAAACAGAGTAGAAAAGTAAAGGTGTTTCAAAGTTGTGTGTTACTCCATCAGGAAAATAGAAGTTGGTGAGTCAAAGAAATTTGTGGATATTCATTTCTGTAGATAGAGGGGTAAGGAATTATTAAGATAGGCTGAGACTATTTGTAGATTTGTTTGGTCTTTTTCTAGTCTGGAACTTATTTTTGCAATTTTTTTGGTGGGGGGAGAGTGGTCTTTTGATTTTTACGAAGCAAGAAGCTTTAGGAAAGACTCATTAGTTTTTGGTTTATGATAACTTTCCAGCCAAGATACAGAAATCCTTTTCAGTTCTATAGTAAAAAACATGAAAAGTTAATGGTCATGGGGTGAAAGGGTTTCTTTAAAAAACAAATATATATTGTCACTAAGTATATGTCATTTCACCTAGTAGTGATAAATCATAGAATCATAAACCATATAGGTTGGAAAAGACCCTTAAGATCATCAAGTCCAACCCTAACCTAGCACTACCAAGTCCCCCACTAAACCGTGTCCCTGAGCCCCACATCTACATGTCTTTTAAATTCCTCCAGGGATGATGACTCCACTGCTTCCCTGGGCAGCCTGTTCCACTGCTTGACAACCCTTTCCGTGAAGAAATTTTTCCTAATATCCAATCTAAACCTCCCCTGGTGCAACTTGAGGCCGTTTCCTCTCGTCCTATCACTTGTTATCTGGGAGAAGAGACTGACACCCACCTCTCTACAACCTCCTTTCAGGTAGTTGTAGACAGCGATAAGGTCTCCCCTCAGCCTCCTTTTCTCCAGATTAAACAACCCCAGTTCCCTCAGCCGCTCCTCATAAGACTTTTGCTCCAGACCCTTCACCAGCTTCGTTGCCCTTCTTTGGACTCTTTCCAGCACCTTAATATCTTTCTTGTAGTAAGGGGGCCAAAACTGAAGACAGTATTCAAGGTTCAGCCTCACCAGTGCTGAGTACAGGAGGACAATGACTGCCCTAGTCCTGCTGGCCTCACTATTTCTGATACAAGCCTGAATGCTGTTGGCCTTCTTGGCCGCCTGGGCACACTGCTGGCTCATATTCAGCCAGCCATTGATCAACACCCTCAGGTCCTTTTCCACCAGGCAGCTTTCCAGCCACTCTTCCCCAAGCCTGTAGCATTGCATGGGGTTGTTGTGACCTAAGTGCAGGACCCGACACTTGGCCTTATTGAAGAAAGCTAAATGAACTACACCAGAGGACGTTCTTGTGGTTAGGTAGCTGCTGTACATATTGAACAGTAAAGAAAATTTTGAAGAGAAAAGGGAAGATGATAGGAAATTGCAAAGATACAGTGATAGAAATATAAGATCAATAAACAGTCACTAAACAGTCAAAAGATTCCTTTGAATAGTGGTAGTTATTCTTGCCAAAGAAGCAGTAATGCATAGATCCAAGAATGTTGAAAGAGGTCGTTCCTACCGAAATAACAAAAAAGGGGAAGTGAAAGGTCTTTCTGATCTATGGTTTGACAACTTCGTCAAACTGAAAGGCTTATGGAAGCTACATCAAATACTTAGCAGCTTCAGAAGGTGCATTTTCTGATTCCTAAATAATCATACTTCTATCATACCATATCAACTTATGATATTGGTACAATACCATATCATCACCTTCCAAGAGTATTAGACTATGTAATGAGGGGATTTTATGCATTGTGGCCTTAAGCCACACATATGAAAATAGCACACTTTTCTAATAGGTCTTCCCAAGTTTTTATGTAGAAACTATAAATTTTTAATCCTTTAAGGATGTTTCAATGGCTTTAGTACAGTTAATTTAATGACACTGTCATAAAATTTAAATTATACATTTCTCAACTTTAGGCTGATTATGTCTGCTGTGAACACAGGTAAAGAGATAATAGCCAAGAAGCATAATACAAAAAGCACATTAGTGACTGTGTACAGAGTTGACAAGCTATGGCAGCAAGGGAAGACAAACAGTGGACTATTATATCAGGTCCAGTGAAGTGCTTCAGATATTAACGTTGGTGCTAGTTTTACTGAGTATTTTTTAATAATCTGATAAAAATGGCATAATAATTAACTTGGGAGATATTACTTGTTAAAGTTTAAAAACAGAAACTACAGACATAATTTTTAAATAGGATTTAGCAAGAGGAAAGTAGAAGGGAAGGGCAAGGTTGAAGAATGATCATTAAAAGTCTTCAGAAATATCAAATGCCTCAATTGTTTGCTCTTACCAGAGTGTTCTCTCTTTTTTCATGGCTAGTCTACTAAGCAGAACTCTCGGTACATTTTTAAGCTTCTTGTGTGCATTACACTTAGGATTCTTTTCCCTCTGACTTTCTTTTCATTTATTTGCTGTAGGGACAGTAGCTGTATACAGCCACTGAAAAGAAAATGAGAAATACAGGAATCTCAGATATGTATGTAGAAAATCTGCTTCCATGGAAGTCACTAACATCAGGGTAATCTGAGTTATAATAATTGGAGTTATACACAACTAGACCGTATTAGAAATAGCTTCTTTCACAGTGGTAAATGGGTTTACAATTTACAAGCAGTGATGGATCATTCATGTTGTTGTTTTTCATAAATATTTTGAAATTCTTGTCTCTTCTTTATCATTTATTAAGGAGAAAAATTTAATTTAAAGTTCTTTTAAATCAATCTCTTGCCCAAAGGAGAACATGAGATTGATAGTGTTAAAGACAAGGAATGTAACTCGTAATCAGTAACAGTGTGATAATGATTTGTGATATTAATTGCCATATTACTTAAATAAGGGAATACCTTGGCTTTCCTTATAGATAAATTGGTATAAAATTTTCATGATGAAATATTATGTCTATTTTTTTCACAGTGATGCAAATCTGAACCTTGGCAATTGCAAAGTCTGATGTTCTACTGTACTTGAAAATACGCAAAAGTGCAAACACAAGAGATGTTCCTTGTTCTGACCTAAAGTATCTTTTTTGCCAGATAAGATGTAGTTTCATTGCCATATATTGCTTAGAAATAAGCCATTGAGACTGATGACTGGATAGTAAGTTTATGGTCATTTATGTATTGAAATCTGTTCATAGAGTTAAACAGAGGCCTAAAAATCATTGATCTTGAGAGACTTGTTACTTTTTTATCATGACTATGTGGATTAATTGTATCTTGTTGTTTTCTGGACTAATGTAATTCTTTTTTGTTACTAATCCCATTAGAAAGCCAATCTCCACCATACTTTTTTTCTAGATATCAAATCACTTATTTAAGTTTTTGTATACAATTGAATTTTCTGCAAAGCATATTTAACTTTTTAAAAATATGCATAGACTTATTCTTCTCTGGGAGCAATTAGCATGTAAATACTGACAGTCTATGGATTTTCAAGACTGACAGACAGGAGAATGTCAGAGTATAATGTGATAGATAAGGAAGAATATTCGCTGGGAAGGTGGCTTTCTAGTGTAAAATTAATATTAGCAGCCCATGAGTAGAAGATCTTTGCTGTCTACACACAAATCATGGATGCTGACTAGTAGATCTAACAAAATATTGAGCATCACTTAAAATGTAGTTTAGCCCTTTACAGTGCTATAAATTAAAAGATACATTTGTATTTTGGAGTTTGACAAGATTTCTCAATCCAAACAATCCGGGTTTTTTTCACAAATTTCCCACAGTGCCTTGGGAATTTCTTCTTTAACATTCCGTTTCTTCCTAATATAAGAATAGACTTGGTGCCTACAGACTTTAAGCATTTTATTGCTATATGGTCACATGTCACTGAGTGACACTAATTATTATTTATCTTGTCACTGTTTCAGTGTGACTAATTCAGTGATAATGCCCAGAGATCCGGCCTGAGGTAAGACTCTCATGTGCTACACAACTTAAACAGTGATTATTTCTCTATCAGGAAAATAAATAGGCCCACTCCTTCCATATATTGAAGCCAGCTATCACAGAACTGTTTCCATCCTATTAAATGCTGTTAGCCTTTAAAACATGGTGGCAGCACGCGGACAGCCTAGCAGGAATGGCTTTTGGCATGCACAAACTCCTAAGACGTGTAAGGACTACTTGGGGCCAGCTACTTGATGCAGGCTAAAATCCAGCTAGGGACTAACTGCTTAATAGCATAGCTGATTGCATCCCAGTGAAATGCCAGGCAACATTACAAGGTAGCTATTAATTTACTTGTGTTGGTAAGTCATCTGCCGTAACTGGTGTACAGCATATACAGGCAGGAAAATGTGAGACTTGCTTTGTGTGCTGTTCTGGACATTCCTCTGCTGTGAGCACCTGCCTTGGGTCCATGGACAGTCGCTCCAGTCCTTCCTGGGTTGCTCTGGCATGTGCATGTCTGCATCTGTGTGATCAGCTGCCAAGGGAAATGATCTAGCAAAAAAATAGCCCAGGTGAAACAAAGGGGTTATTTTTCACCTGAATCAGATCCCTAAATCTTTTCATTCTAAAGAAAGAGGGCTGAGATGAGGGAAGGAGATTTCAGCAAGTTAAGTTTGTCACTGAAACCAGATCTGACTGCATCCACAGGTACAGAAAAGCAAATCTCTTGCCTAAGGTCCACAAAGCAGGAAACGTTTCAGGCATTATGGGTACTGGACTATTTCTTTAATCATGTCTCTGTCAAAGAACATGAGTAAAGAGTAAGGGTTGCTTAGGAGCATGGCCAAAATCATTGTGATGTCAAAACTCATGTTGTGTAATACAATCAATTAGTAAAACAGCGCTGCTTTTGAACAAAGATCCTTTTTTGTAAAGGGAATATCTTTCCATTTGTTTTTACTATTTAGTCAAGGTTATAATTGTTTCGCTTTTCTACTTTATAACCAGATCTCTAATTCCCATTGTGAGCCTGCCACAGCTAAACTAGACCATGATTTATGCAAAAATTGAAAAGAAGTGACTTGTGGAACTCTCTCAGGAAGATAAGAGTTTGTGTCATGAAGTTTCTCTTTCTTAATGTCTTTAGCATTTTCCCTCTTCACTACTTTTTGATCATTAAAGTGCCACTTCGGTATCTGAGGATCAGCTGGTGGCATGAAGTTAAGTGTTTAAATTCCCAAGAATTTTAGACAAAGTTTCTTTAAAGGACAAATTATGCTGAAAGTCATAGTCTGAAGAGCCTTAAGCAAAGAAAAAACTTTAGGCGACTGATGACTTGTCATATTCTGCCTGTGTGGTGCACAAACAGGCAGCCATTTATAACAACAGCAGAGAAATAAATCATAGTTAGAATTAGAACTCATGAACTGTTTGCTCAACTGATAATTAGTTGAGTTGTGTAAGCAGATACTCAAGGCATATACAGCAGATATAATATCTTGTGGTTGTTAGCAACTTAAAAAGTTTGAGCTCTTCAGGTTTTTCTTTTCAGTAGGGATATATATGGGATAACTGAGAAAAAAAATCAAGAAATGCAATTGTATGGAAATACCAAAAAGCAAGGTCATACAGGGTTGGACTCAGCTCCCTTAGTATTAGTGTCTAGTCTGTAGGTGCCTGAAGAGGTCCAAAACATCCACATGTGCTTGGTGGATACTACAGAGTAATTATGTGACACTTGCACTCTGCTGACAAAGCAGCTGGAGGTCTGGGGGGCTGTTATACAGAACCGCATATCTGTTTTTACACAATTAAATCCTATTTGAATTGGAAATTGGTAATATATAGTGAAAGACTTCTTCAAACATCAACCCAATGAGTAAAGAGAATGTTTCTTTGAAATAAAGTATACTTCAATACACTGTTACTTAAACATACACTTCTATGTTAGAATCAAGCATTGTTTCCCTAAAAAGTGTCAGTAAGGGCCTGAATAGCTGTATAGCAGTATATGAAGTACTGTATTAGGGAGAAATAATAGAAAGTATTGTCCTGAATACCATTCCTGGGAAGAAAGACTGGGAGGTTTCATCCCAGTTTAGAGAAGTCATTTAGGATCTTGTAGATAACAATTTCCTTGAATATAACCACAGAATTCATTTGGTAGCCTGTAGGAAATGCTATTTGTTAAACTAATTCAAACTCGTGAGTGGCCATTTTCTTTGAGTATTTAACCGAGGACACAAAGTAAAATCCTCAGACTTCTTAATAATCTGTTCCCATAGTTGGATTAATTCTGAAGATCTTTCTTTATTACCAAGAAAAAAGATTTGTGGTATTTTTAAAAATAAGTGGAAAGGTAATAGACTGAGCTACAGTGTTGTCTGCATGGCTGATCGCACAGATATAGAAAAGCTTGTGCCAGATACAGGTTGAGCCTGGTGCAACTTAGGGTCCACTAGACAAACTGAAAGTTACATTTCAGAGTAATTTTCCATCTATCTTGCATATATACTTCCTTTTCACAGAATCACAGAATCACAGAATGTCAGGGATTGGAAGGGACCTCGAAAGATCATCTAGTCCAATCCCCCTGCCGCAGCAGGATTGCCTAGACCATATCACACAGCAACGCGTCCAGGCGGGTTTTGAATGTCTCCAGGGAAGGAGACTCCACAACCTCTCTGGGCAGCCTGTTCCAGTGTTCAGTCACCCTCACCGTAAAGAAGTTTTTCCTCATATTTATGTGGAACCTCCTGTGTTCCAGCTTGCACCCATTCCCCCTTGTCCTGTCAAGGGATGTCACTGAGAAGAGCCTGGCTCCATCCTCTTGACACTTGCCCTTTACATATTTATAAACATTCATGAGGTCACCCCTCAGTCTCCTCTTCTCTAAGCTAAAGAGACCCAGCTCCCTCAGCCTCTCCTCATAAGGGAGATGTTCCACTCTCTTACTCATCTTTGTGGCTCTGCGCTGCACTCTCTCTAGCAGTTACCTGTCCTTCTTGAACTGAGGGGCCCAGAACTGGACACAATACTCCAGATGCGGCCTCACCAGGGCAGAGTAGAGGGGGAGGAGAACCTCTCTCGACCTGCTAACCACACCCCTTCTAATACACCCCAGGATGCCATTGGCCTTCTTGGCCACAAGGGCACACTGCTGGCTCATGGTCATCCTGCTGTCCACTAGGACCCCCAGGTCCCTTTCGCCTACGCTGCTCTCCAACAGGTCTGTCCCCAACTTGTACTGGTACATGGGGTTGTTCTTGCCCAGATGCAGGACTCTACACTTGCCCTTGTTATATTTCATTAAATTTTTCCCCGCCCAACTCTCCAGCCTGTCCAGGTCCCTCTGAATGGCTGCGCAGCCTTCCGGCGCATCAGCCACTCCTCCCAGTTTTGTGTCATCAGCGAACTTGCTGACAGCGCACTCTAATCCCTCATCCAAGTCATTAATGAATATATTGAATAGAACTGGTCCCAGTACCGACCCTTGCGGGACTCCGCTAGACACAGACTTCCAGCTGGACTCTGTCCCATTGACCACCACTCTCTGGCTTCTTTCCTTCAGCCAGTTCACAATCCACCTCACTACCCGATCATCCAGACCACACTTCCTCAGTTTAGCTGCGAGGATGCTGTGGGAGACCGTGTCAAACGCTTTACTGAAATCGAGATAGACCACATCCACAGCTTTACCATCATCTGTCCACCGGGTAACATCCTCATAAAAGGCTATCAAGTTGGTTAGCATGACTTCCCCTTGGTGAAGCCAGGCTGAGTGCCCCTAATGATCCCCCTATCCTTGATGTGCCTAGAGACAGCACCAAGGACAAGTTGTTCCATCACCTTTCCGGGGATGGAGGTGAGGCTGACCGGTCTATAGTTACCTGGGTCCTCCTTCTTGTCCTTTTTGAAGACTGGAGTGACATTCGCTTTCCTCCAGTCCTCAGGCACCTCTCCCGTTGCCCACGACTTAGCAAAGATGATGGAGAGTGGCCTAGCAATGACTTCCGCCAGCTCCCTCAGCACCCGCAGGTGCATCCCATCAGGGCCCATGGATTTATGGACGTCCAGGTTGCTTAATTGGTCCCTGACCCAGCCCTCATCTACCAAGACAGATTCCTCCTCTATCCTGACTTCTTCTGAGGCCTCAGGGGTCCGGGGCTCCTCAGGACAGCCTCCAACAGTATAGACAGAGGCAAAGAAGGCATTCAGTAACTCCGCCTTCTTTTTATCCTCTGTCTCCAGGGCCCCCACCTCATTCATCAGTGGGCCTACATTGCCTCTAGTGTTGGTTTTACCTGCAATGTATTTGAAGAAGCCCTTTCTGTTGTCCTTGACCTCTCTTGCAAGGTTTAATTCCAAGGAGGCCTTAGCTTTCCTAGTTGCCTCCCTACATCCTCTGACAACAGACTTATATTCCTCCCAAGTGGCCAGCCCCTCCTTCCATGATCTCTACACCCTCTTCTTCCACTTGAGTTTGCCCAGCAGTTCCCTGTTCAACCATGCAGGTCTCCTGGTACCCTTCCTTGACTTCCTACCTGTTGGGATGCTCTGATCTTGAGCTCGGAAGAAGCAGTCCTTGAATGCTAACCAACTATCTTGAGCCCCCTTATCTTCTAGTACCCTGTCCCATGGGATTTCCCCTAGCAATTGCTTGAAAAGGCCAAAGTTGGCCCTCCTGAAGTTCAGGGTTGTGATTCTGCTAGCTATTCTGTTCCTGTCACAGTTCTGTTTGCCTTCACAGTGCACAGTTTTGGTGAATGGGGCAAAGTCCAACTGGCGGCTGGTCACTAGCGGTGTTCCCCAGGGCTCAGTTCTGGGGCCGGTGCTGTTCAATATCTTTAGAGATGATCTAGACGTAGGGATTGAGTGCACCCTCAGTAAATTTGCAGATGACACCAAGCTGGGTGGGAGTGTCGATCTGCTGGAAGGTAGGAAGGCCCTACAGAGGGATTTGGACAGGTTAGATAGATGGGCCGAGACCAACGGCATGAGGTTCAACAAGAACAAGTGCCGGGTCTTACACTTTGGCCACAACAACCCCATGCAGCTCTACAGGCTCGGGGAAGAGTGGTTAGAAAGCAGCCCGGTGGAAAGAGACCTGGGGGTGCTGATCGACAGCTGGCTAAACATGAGCCAGCAGTGTGCCCAGGTGGCCAAGAAGGCCAATGGCATCCTGGCCTCTATTAGGAATAGTGTAGCCAGCCGGCCTAGGGAAGTGATCGTCCCTCTGTACTCGGCACTGGTGAGGCTGCATCTTGAGTACTGTGTTCAGTTCTGGGCCCCGCACTTCAAGAAAGATGTTGAGGTGTTGGAGTGAGTCCAGAGGAGGGCGACCAAGCTGGTGAAGGGTCTGGAGGGTCTGTCCTACGAGAAACTGCTGAGGGAGCTGGGGTTGTTTAGCCTGGAGAAGAGGAGGCTCAGAGGTGACCTTATTGCAGTCTACAACTGCCTGAAGGGAGGTTGTAGTGAAGTGGGAGCTGGCCTCTTCTCCCGGGCAACTAGCGATATGACAAGAGGACACAGCCTCAAGCTTCGCCAGGGGAGGTTCAGGTTGGACATTAGGAAGAATTTCTTTTCAGAAAGGGTCATTAGCCATTGGAACGGGCTGCCCAGGGAGGTGGTGGAGTCACCATCTCTGGATGTGTTTAAGAAAAGACTGGACATGGCACTTAGTGCCATGGTCTAGTTGACATGGTGGTGTAAAGGCAATGGTTGGACTCAATGATCCCTGAGGTCTCTTCCAACCTGGTTGATTCTGTGATTCTGTGTGATTCTGTTTTCAGTTTAAACAAATGTTATATACCGCAGTTAGATGGAAATGAAATTCTTTTGGAAAGCTACCACCATGATTATGAAGAAAACATATAAAATATACCTCTGTTACACGCAAATACATGTTCATATTTAAGAACATAACACAACATGTACTAACCAAAGCACTTTATAAAATTGAATAAAAATTTCACTTGAAAACTCATTTTTTTTCTTGTTTCTGCTCTGAAACACCCTTCTTTTTCTTTTCTCCTTTGATTTTTTTATAGCATTTGAGCTATAAAGCCATTAAAATAAGAACTTACAATGGAAACAGTCAGATCCTTAAATATAGTAGAGTGAAGAGCAAAACTGTAATAAAAACCTGTCAAAACTGAAAATGAAGGAGTCTGAGAGACCAGAAGAACATAAATAAATCCATTTCTAAGTTTTTGAATTATGATATTTCCAGATTTAAGTGCTCTATGTATTTCCACTAATTGCATAGCAAAGTGTGACAGGTGAAATATCTAGGCACACAGGACAACTACTTCTGTAGTTCAAAGATTTCAGTATTAACTTCAAGGTAGGTAAAGGCAATAGTCTTCGGCTTCCCTGTGTCTCTGTCTAGCAACACTGTAGGAATCCTACATTAGTATTTGGAATTAATATCCCCATACGAGATCTCTTTCTTTCCTTTCTTTTCTCTGACGTCTTTCACAGATGCTGAATGCTAGAGAAACATAACTGAAAGAACACAAAATGATGCAAACTTAAGTAATGGCAAAATTTCAGCAGCCTCAATTCACTCCCTTGTATATTATGTTACACACAGCTTGAATGCTTTGTCCCTTCCAGTGGATTTATTCTTCATTTAATACCTATAGACGATGATTCTCACTAAATGGATCCTGTTTAGTGTTTTCCTGTTCTTTATAGATCAGTGTGTGGTTTGAAATTTTATACCCACATGACTATGAAGACAGAATTTTCTCATTAATATTTCTCCATGTTTCACAAATATTCATGTCTCCCTGTTTCCAGTATCCACTCATTTGATTTGTGATATTTAAAGACTGACTGTCAGAGCACTTGCTATTAATATCCAGTACTTTGTTGCTCGATGTACAGCTTCTACAGGCTTCTCTATGGCTGCAAATCCATCCCAATGACCTCAGGCGAGGCACACAGTAAATGAAGAACACATCAAGCAGACAGTAACTTTGCTACATGGCAGTACACAATGGGCAGGTTTTATATGAGTAAGTGAGATCTCCATTTTATGAATTTTGGTGGCCAAGCAGGTTTTGAGCAGATCTGAATAGAGAATTTCATGTGTCATGGAAGAAGTGTTGATATTAATTTGTTATATGGACATATTTATTATAGATCAGAGCCTCCCAGCTGATCGACACACTGATTAACAGATATGCACACTGATGGGAGGGAGTAAGCAGACGGAGCCAGACTCTTCTCAGTGGTGCCCAGTGACAGGATCAGAGGCAATGGGCACAAACTGAAATACAGACAAGTCCATTTAAATGTCAATTCCATCTAAATATCAATTCCATTTAAGCATAAGAATATCTTTCTTTTTTACTGTAGGGGTGATTAACTGGAATATGAACAAGTTTCCCAGATAGGCTGCTGTGTCTCCAACCTTGGAGATGCTCAAAACCTAACTGGACACGACCTTGAGCAACCTGTTCTAGCTGGCCCTGCTCTAATCAGGGGGGTTGGACCAGGTGATATCCAGAGGTCCCTGTCACTCTCAGCTTTTCTGTGATTCCTTAATATTATTCAGAGAAAATGGAATAAAAAGATTTACCCACTTGCAATCAATAAAAAAAACACTGTGAGGTCTACTGCAGGAATAGGGATGTTAAAGTTTGTGTCCTGGCCAAACCCAGGCCAGGCTACTGCATTCACACTATCTAAAATTCCCTCTGCTGCTTAACCTGCCAAAAGTTTTCTTCACTTTATGTCCAGAACTCCTTCAAACAGAAGTGAAATGCAGGAAACTAACTGCTCCATAGGAAAAACGGCTGAATTGAAGTGGCAGGTGGAGTATTGTTACCGTTTATTTTCTTCACAGAAATGCTTAATATATGTAAGTCCTCAGGCAAAGTTAACCTTGGACCTAGGTGGATGAGTATGAGCAATTATACAATGGCCACAGAGAGACTGGCACTGCTCTGCTCATGGTGATGTATCGTGAATCTGACCTTCAGAGACTGTTAATGTTTTTCTGCAAAGCTTATTCTGTCTTGTGAAGGAGAAAGCTTAGACTGTGCCATATGGAAAGGCAGCAGTCAATAAATAGAGAACTATATTACCAATGCATGCATATATGTTTAGACATCACTGTATTTAGATTTTTTTTAGATTAAATATTAATATGCACACAAATCGAGATATACAAGAAACATTGATAAGCATTATTATTTGAGAAGCTTCAAAAATAAAAGGGGCACAAGCAAAATAAGCAGCACAAAATTGGCACTATAAAAATGCTGTTTCCTCAGTTACTCATTTGTTCGTTAAATTGTGCTATTATTTTTATTTCTTGGTGGTCTGAATGGAGAATTAAAAATAGGGACTGAACAGAACCCTTTGCACTGCTAGAGTGCTTTTGAACGATTTTAATTTAAATATAATTAATGGATATGTAATGGAAATAATGAGCTAGAATGAAAATTCAATATAAATTTAATGAGAATAATATTTTACATGTAAGAGAAAGAATAAAAACAGATGAACTAAGACTTATAATGCTTTTTAACACCTATGACTCCTCCAGCACATCTGTTTAAACATCAGCTGTAGTCACTACTACAGGGCAATCTAGACAAGAAACACAGGTGACTTTAAGGAAGGGATGAAACAGAGATTACAGCTCATGGAGTAATGGCTCACAAA
This sequence comes from Nyctibius grandis, assembly GCF_013368605.1. Lineage (NCBI taxonomy): Eukaryota > Metazoa > Chordata > Aves > Nyctibiiformes > Nyctibiidae > Nyctibius > Nyctibius grandis. The sequence continues at coordinate 112,919,489 of NC_090659.1, forward strand.
AATTGTGCAGTAGTAAGTCATTAGAAAATACCTGCAATTTACCGAAGCCTGAACACAGGAGCTGAAAGAATTTATAAAAAATGTTTGTCCAGAATTTAATCATTGACTTTATTAGCATTACTCATGATTTATATTGTTGTAACTGACAGCAGATTCCAGTCTATTTTACTGTGTATTATAAAATTTACTGTCTACATAAAATAATGTTATTAAATATCACTTTTGTTGCCTTTTTTTAGCTTGATACATAAGCTTAAAAAGATGTTTAATTACAAACATGTTCCTGACTGGCTTTCTGATCTGAATAGTCTGGGTCTAGGTCTTGTTTAGAAGCTGATGTTAAAATAGTAAATGAGGGTTTGATTGCAGATTAGGAAGTATCTGATTGGAATATTTCAGAAACTTCACAAAAATGTTTGTTTATCCCCGTACTCTTGCCCAAGGGCCCAATTCTTCTTATTTAGGACCCAAATCAAAGTTCCAACCAAACATTTTTTTACAAATCAAGGCATAAACTTATTTTTCAGACTTGGATCCCAATATAATCCACTTTTTTATAAAACCAAAACTACTTATGAACAAAAAGATTCAAAAGTTCTTTACAAAATTCTTATGGACTAAAAACTGCCATGTTCAAATCAATAACCAGAGTACACATTATCACAGGCTACCATAAATGACATGCAGTCGTCTATTAGCTTGTGAGACAATAGAGTCCAGCAACAAGTGGTTAGTAAAGATAGTTAAAAAATTAATTATTGTGAGATGGCTAATGAAAATATGCAGCTTAAACATGTTTACCTACACAAGTCCCATTGCTGTTGTGCTCAGGTGTGTTCTAATTCCAAAACAGAAGTATAACAATAGCTTTTTTTTCCTCTTAACTTTCAGATGAAAATGCTGATGAACTTATGTTTGTTAGAATGTATTAATGCCTCATTGAGATAATGATATATGAAAGAAATTTGAATTTTACATGCAGGCAATACAGCTTGGAAGAGGTGGACTAGATGATAGCAGACCCAGTAGTCAAGTGGAATTTCTTCTTCTCCATAGAGGGGAAGGTCTCTTTGGTATTGAAACTTGTCTAACAGATGTGGCTAAATGGAGTGAATTCCTTTTCTGGACTGGCAGACTTGGCAAAAATAAAATACAACATGCACTTAGTATGAGCACTCTAGAAGAGGAATAAGCTGTGGCAGAAAATAAAAAAAAATATATTCTGCTGTTCTATCCTTGCCCTTCCTTTTTATTTAATCAGAATGCTTTTTTTTTTTTTTAATCTTTGATGGTTTAAACATTCTATGCAAACTCATCACATGACGGTTCCTAATTGTTTTTTACTGGGATTTTTATTAGCAGTCTATGAAGAAAGCCCATTTCTAAAGTATACAGATGTGCTCATCATGTCAGATTATTCCTTTTTAAAAAAGTTTTACACAGTTCTCTTCCAATGATTCCTTCTCAGAGTGCCCAAACTATGGAAACACACACACTACCTCCATTGATTAACACTTCCTTTCCCAAAATCACTATAGGCTTCCTCATCTCCTCTTCAAACATACTCATTACTGTTGTTCAAAGCATACTGTATGTAGAAGCAGAACTGAGTTCCCTTGAAACCGATATTCCCCTTCCCCCAACCCCTCTATAAACAGTAGATGCAGGGGAACTGATCTGAAGGACACAAGATACTCCCTGATAAGCTGACTAAAAATTGAGTTGAACACAACCTGAGTCTTTCAAAGATTTTAAATAGTTCTATGAGCTTTTTATCTTCCATTTTTCATCATTTCCCATTTTAGCCCTGTCAAAATAAGCAACTATCAAAAGCTGCAAATACCAAAAATGTAGCTCCAGATCTTATTTTTATGAGATTGTAACTTCAGAGTTAGGCTATGTTTGGACAGACATCAAGTAATTACCAAAATGTTTTACTGGTCTTGCATTAAAATGTAATTTACATGTGGGGATAAGAGAAACCATAGTGAGTTTTGTGGAGATGAGAGGAAAAGGTCATGTAGTGAAAACAGTTAATTGTGTAGCTACAGCATAGAGGCATCAGTCTCGGAATATTTGATATTATCATCATCTTTGTAATATCATTCTGTCATATCCTGTCAATATGTACTATACAACTCACACCTGTTAGTAAAATCTATATAATGCTGTTTCGCTCTGCCCCCACAAAGAGCCAATATGGCATGAAAAATTACCCATTTTTCCTTCTCAGAACAAAACAGATGGCATGAGATGAAAATAAAACTCACCTGAACGTAATGTTTTTTGCAGCTAACAAAAACAAATGCACTCTACTTCTTTCATCAGTATTGCACAAATGAACAAAAACGTCTTGCTTTTATCTTTTTAACTAATGTCATACAGGTCAGTTTAAGTGGTTCATTCACATACATTACCAGAAAGAAGATAAGATTGCTCTGTGTATTTAAACACCACGTGCAGGGTGGCAAAACTATTCTAGTGTACAGACATGCTATCTTGTAAAGTGCAATTACAACTGGCATTTAACCTGCAGTGCTTAAACTATGTTTAACGTACAAAGCTGGATGGAACTTACCTAATCAAACATATACTGCTAAACAGATGTGCTGCTGAGTACAGAAATTACTTGTATAATTAAATCCTATGATGGAATTGTATTTTTCTTCTCTGAATCATTTTAAAGTTATTCTTAGACGGACTTCCACTGTGATCAAGCTGCAAATCTGCCTTATTAAAATTGTTTCAAATGAATACGAACATTTGATATTTTACATGGTCCTGACTGCTTCAGCCTCTATGCTTTGAATGTCCTCATATACTAAATTTGTAGTATCACAGTGTAACTGAAGCATTTTTTAAAGGAGTGAACAGAAAATAGAGAAAAAATCAAAATAATAACTTCTTTTCATCTGTCTATCTCTGAACAATTTTAAGATTTTTCATTTCAATATTGTGGAAACAGTAAAGTCACTACTGTCAGACAAATCAGCTTGACAAAATAATTATGCCATACCCACGCTAACATATGCATGTTCTTGTCACTTGCTGTATTTTCATATATCACAGAATCAAACATGCAAACACAATATTCAGTTTACCGAACAGGCTTCTGACCTCTTACTTTCCCTTAACGCTTTGTCTCCTTTCTTCCAAGTGATAGTTGGCTTTGGAGATGCTTGAGGCTTGCACTCAATGACAACTTCTTGGCCCTTGGTAATAATTATTGTTTTCCTCATTTGATTTAGTGGGAAAGTGGGAGCTGAAGCTGTTAAAAAGAAGTATGTTAACTCTACAGAGAACAATCACAGCTTCCTATTCCAATATATTTTAGTAGAAGATTAGAATAATAGATTTGGTTTTGGGGATAGAATCTCCATTTTTGGCTTGGAAATTATTACACTGCAGATTAGATGTAATTTTAGAAAATATTTAAAAACAGCAATCAAGACTAGAAGGTATGTCTGTACGTTATCCAGTTATGAATTAGTGAGATGTCCTTCTGTCCTGGTTTGGCCCAAACCAGGCCAATTAGTCTTAAAGAAACCAAGGTCACTGCTAAATTCCTCACTGCTTATGAGTGAAGAGCCGAAGGGGGCTCGCACCTGCAGGGAGGAGCAGACAGGGCAGGTGACCCAAGATTGACCAACGAGGTATTCCATCCCATACACGTCATTCTCACTTTCCTATTTATCACTAACCCACTGCCTCCTGAAGGTGGGGCCCAGGAGGGAGGGGTCCTCCTGTCTCCCACTGATTGGTACCAGCTTTGCCAATTCTCCAGTTAAAAGCCTGCAGATGTGATGGCAGGGGGAGCTACTGCATTTTCCCCTCTGCCCATGCTGGGGGAGCAACTTTGCCTGAGGAGGATTTCCAAGCTCTCGATCTTGGTTTTGTATATATTTAATTATTTCTATTATTCTTATTATACTCTTTTTCATTACTATAGTTTATTAAAACTGTTTTAACTTTCCAACCCATAAGTCTCTCTCCCTTTTCCCTTTCCCTTTGGGTGGGTGGAGGGGGGGAGGGTTAACAGAGAGCGTCTGCCACAGGTTTAATAGCCAGCCCAGCTTTAAACCGTGACAACTTCACATCAGGATACTAAAGTAAGATTGCATGTGAAATCCAACAGCTTTAGAAATTAAATACTACAGATAATTTAGCTACACCTTTTCCACAATTTTTGGATTTCATAGATAGCTTGTTAGAAGTAACTAGTTCAAAATGAAAAGAAGTTTAAATTCCACAACTATCCAAAATGCACTCTAGAGCTAATTCTTACAAAAAGTATTATTGTTAGAGAAATTTTGTTGCTTTCTCTTTTTACATTTGTCTAAATACTGGGAATTGAAAAGTGAGAACTTCTTAATAGAAGATATTTAACCATGTTTTGCTCTTAGTATTTCACTTTTCAAGAAGTTCCATTTATTACAATATATCAGCTAAGGTAACAAATGTATCACAAAATGACAATAATTATTGTAATTTCACACCAAGAAAAGACAGTTGTTCTTAAGTAATCATCTCATTTGTTTGTGTTTTTCTTAAGCTAGTTTTGCAAAACCAAAGGCCCCCATTCAGCTATCTCAGCCACACATATAGGAACATACTACACTCCTTTGACTCAAATATGCAGGAATTTCCTAGCATTATTTTAGGTAATTTTCATACAAGTGCTATTTATATGGACAATTTTTTCTGTTCTTTTCCCTTTTAGTAATTCAGAAAATTAAACACAACTGCTTCTTCAATGCAACATTATGGTTAAAATTTAACAGGGGTACAATTTCACAACTGACAAAATGAAAGGCTGATTTTAGTGCAGCAACATATCATGTCCGTTTCCGATATGAGAGAACATCAAAGAAAGTGTACAACTACTTGATATAATACTTATGCCTATTTTATAATAGATACAAAAAACAGAGCAAGAGAACATTGTAACCAAAAGGGATCTCTTTGCTGACTAAATCACAAATGACAAAGGAAAGGAATGGAGAGAGAGCAACCACCGATTGTGGGTTTTAATTTATGGCTAGACAGAAATATTTTGAAGAGTTATTAGTAAAATTCTAACGTTGGCCAGCTAGGAAATAGTGGAAATGTACTAGATAGGTTATTCTTCAGAATGAACCAAACCTTAGCTCAAATGTAGTATATTATTTCAGTAACTTCAGCTTTATTCTCAATTTGACTTGGAGTTTACAAGAATGATTCCCAGGTGCAGGTTTTGAAATTTGCAAGGTTTGAGCAGTGCAGAAACCTCTAATCTCTGATATGGCCATTGAATTACTTTGACAGACACCTGTCTTCCAGCTACACCATACTCTAATAAAGATCATGAAACTCTTACTGTCTGTCTCCCTTAACCCCGTGGAAGTCCTCTTATCACTATTGTCCTATTGTGTGTTAACACGGTTTGCTTTAAGGAAAACTAGAGCATTGGAAAGACATGCTTCAAGTTTTATTTCATTAACTCCCTGCTCCAGCTTTTGAATAATGAAATTTTTATTGTATTTCTGGGTAACACTACATAGTGTATTTGCTTTACTATGGATGATATTAGCTCAAGTATGTAACTTCCAGTATTCAATCAGTTCTTGATTCAATCAATGGTGACTTCATAGGAAATTTTTACACCTTTAAAACAAAAATCATGCCTAATTACCTTTGAATAATGGCCTTGGTAGAATAATAATTTAATTTTAGCAGAGACTAAAACATATTTACTTTCTTTAAGTTTCTTCTCCTGCACTTATTTTTGAGGGAGTAAAAAATATATTTCTGTTTATTTGAACTGAAATAGCCTTATATGAGAAATAGTCACAAAATATAACTGAGTTAGTAATTTATGAAAGAAAATTTTCAGTTAACAGAAGGACCTGTGCTCTTGGGCGACAAAGGACTCACTCACACATAAATAACAAGAAGAAAAAGGAACCCACTTTTATCTGCTCTGCTAAGTTTGGACTGGCAGAAGCCGTCGCTTATCATAACAGACCAAGAACAAATGTAATTATCAAAAGGGAAAAAAAGGAACAATCTGTTCTTTTTCAATGATACTCACCTAAAATCTTCAGCTCCGCACTGGCATAAATGGTGCCGTACTTATTTTCTGCTAAGCACTGATACATTCCAGCATCTGAGAGATTCACACTGTGGATCATCAGAACACCATTAACCATCTCAATCCTGCTCTGTAATGGGATAAAATAAAAAAACAGTTCTATAAAAGCAAACAGGCACTGGAAATTTGCTGTGCTATTAGCTTAAGGCAAAGAGACAAAAGACATTATTAAGCTAAAATAAAACTGAGCAACAAATTGCCTTGGGCTTACTTTTTTCTTCCTATATAAGGAATGACAAGAATAAAGCAGATAGAGGAGGGCAGAAAAAACTCTAAAAATATTTAAAGGCAAATATTTTTCAGTGCAAGTTCACTATCTCCAAGACTTGCTTTTGTCTGCTTGTTTGTCTGCTATTACCCTTACATGATTTTTAAAAGCAGTTTATCCTGGAAACTTTAATGAGGCAAGAAATCAGTTGTGGGTGTAACATATCTGATGATCTTTACACCTCTAGCAAATGTTTGGTTTCAGTCATGGTACTGTTTTCTTAAAAGTATATATAAAAGATTGCTTGCATGAGTAAGAGTGAAAGGGTTTAATCACCTTCATCATTAGTGCAAATTTCTTACTTGAAAGGTCCACTAGTAGAAAATAATTACCACAGCTGGAAGAGAAGTGGCATTAATAGCTGTTTATAGAAACATGTACTTCATGGAGCTGTATAATGAATAATTTGAACTGTTATAAAACACCTCTAGGGTTCATTATTACATTTGTAGGTTTAATTAAAAATTGATAAAGAATAAAATGTTTGGGAATGCAGAGGAAACTGAAAAAAGTTCTCTCTGTTGTAAGCCCTCAGTTTAAACAGAAATTTAATTTGAAATTTCGGAGCCTGGTGCAACTAATGGTTTGGAAAATCAGAAAACCAAAAAGTACAGATATTTAAATTGCTTCAATTTCAGGACTAATAGCTCCATCTAAAAAGACAGAAATGGATAAAGTAAAGGCGTATAACCTTATTTTCAATGCCTCACAGCTTCAAAAGTAAACTGTGTTTATGTTTCCTTTCTCATTGTTTGCATAATTGGTTCATGTTCACAGATAGCTGTGATATTCACTGAAAAGAAAGACATTACATCTTTTATACTCATAAATCCGTCCTGTGAATTCGTTCACAAATAGAGACAGTTTCTCTCAGAATTGAAAAGCTTTATTTTAATCTGTAAAAATGCATGAAATAAATTTACAAAACTTTTCTTTACTCTAAATAATTTGAGACTATAAAAATGGAAAGGTGCTAGGCAAAAACCCACATGATGTAGGCTAATGTGTTGATGATTCAGTGAGAGAAACAAAGCAAAGTGAAATAAAAGATGAGCCATGCCATAAGTGGTCTTTTAAAAGGAAAAGAGAATTTTGTCTAGATCTATTTCTAAAATATATCAGGTGACTGTAGTTAAAGACTTAACATTCTAGGAGTCTTACATGGAGCATTTTAATGATCTTGATCGTGAGTTCTGTTACTTGCAGAGAATTAATGGAGTTGAAAACTGGTGGAAATATAATAGTCATTGTACCTCTTACACGAGCTTGCTAGTGTTTTGAAGAGTATGATTATGTATAAACAAAATGTGGTAAATAACATAACGTAATGATGAGGGAAATATGCAGGTGTCTGATTCAGCAAATACAGCACTTCTCTGAGTTGTTGCTCTCTTTTTATATAGAAAAAAATAGATATAAATAGCATAATACCACTATCTAAAAGAAACAAAAATTAAACATACTGGAGGTTGCTTAGATGTACAATGACAGATGCTGTTGCAGACATAGCTCAGAAGGTCCCATCTCCCAAATATTTCTGAACTACAGAGAATTACTGATAAATGCAATTTTACATTGCTTGAGATGGTTCAGCGGGGACATGCATAGAAAACCTGTCTCTATACTAACGCTTAAGAAACTAACAGAGAAAACAGTCATTTCTGAGGTATTTTTCAGTACTTTCTTTAACTGACTTTATCTGAATGAAAGGAGAAACAAGTAATATACTGGTGACTCCTCGTCTAACGTACCTGTGGCCAGAGAGGAACTCCATTTTTCAGCCAATGATATGTAGGCCTTGGCTTTCCAGTGGCTTTACATTCCCATCGGAGCTGATCTCCACTGTCTAATTGAGTATCATTAAGTTTCTCCACCCAATGTGGGTAGGCTGCAAGAAAAAAATACCATGCTATATACAAAGCATATAAACTGGTAGGTCTCTAGCTGATATGCAAAAACCTAATCAATTAAAGAGCCTAAATTATGGCCTTTACAAAACTTAGCTTACTCTCAGAAAGAATATTTAAGCAAACAACTAAAACCAAAAGAGAAAGTAATAAAATTAACAAAACTTCGTAACTTTAAAGGAAGTGCTGTAATGGCACCAGGCAGGGAGCAATATCATGACTAGGAATAGAAACCTGCCTGGTTTAATAAAGTCCAATGGATTAAATTACAGTACTATATATTAATGCATTCATTCCTACTGAATTTAACAGCATTTGCTTGGTAGTCACAATGGAATATTTAGTAAACTTTTCAAGACCTAGGCTATTTAAATTTTTGTAAAGGAGGCCAGTTGTCATAGATTCTGTTTTATGTAGTTTTCTCAGTTTACTAGGAAATCATGATTTGTTCATCTAGGAATGACTGGGTATTTGGTAAGGTATTTGCACATATTTGTGTTGAAATGTCTTGAGTTTAATTCATATTTCAAGGGAGAAAATGGTTTTAAAGTTTTTAAGCACAGAACCCACGAAATTTCCAGCATTCATCAGGAACACAGTAACTCAATGTTAAAACAGTCTCAAAGATAGACAGTTGTTAAGTGTATATATGATCATTAATACTTAAATTTCGTGTAATAATCTGTTAAAAAGCAGGGAATATTTTTTTTTGCGCAGAAGCAGATCTTCAATGCAACAGTCGAACAGATAGCTATATGTAGGATTTATAATTTAGAAAACTTTTTTTGGCTCAGTGAGGAACCGAACATTCATATGCAGAAATAAAAATGTATGCTTAAAAGTCAGCTTTTGAGTTTTCATGCTGTAGCCATATCAATTTGTATAGCAAAAAGGATGAGGATGATAGGCGAAATTGATTAACTTAATGATATTAAATGTTGGACTTTTTTTCCCAAATAGTAAAGAATAAGTAGCTAAAAGGCCTTCATTGCTAAAGGAATGTAAAATTCTTCTGCTTGGTATGAATAGAAGATCTGTCACAACAAAGTCTCTTATTCAAATGTCAGGTAATTGATAACGTACTTAAACATGAGGAACCAAGATTAAAAATAAATCTTTGAATCTAGATGGCATTTGACAGGTCACCAATCAAACACATGAGAAGATATGAAAAGGCATGACAGGTGACTAACTGCTTCTAGCTTACATGTCGTGCATGGATGATAAAGAAAGTGAATCAGGTGTCTATCATTCCTAAGCAGAAAATAGTTTGCTTCAGAGTCCCTGACCAGACAGTTGCCAGGAGCTGGAAACATATCAGAAAAAGAATCACTCATTTCCCTTTTAGTAGAGGAAAACAGTGAAAACAGTGACCCAACCTCACTCCCAAACTCAAGACCAAAAACATCTGCTCCCTTATTCTTCTTATTACAGTCAAGGCAATGCAAGACATGCTCCATATGTTCTCCACTGTGCTGAATCACTTGATTCTTCTGTTATACCAAAGAGTCCCATGAAATCCTCAGAAGTAGTTTATGGGAGTCCCTACTTACTTGTTGTCTACTACTTGTCTTAGACATATAATTCGATTGCGTTGTATAGTTGATGCTGTTGTTTTCTTTTTGCGTGTTTCGGTATGCACAAAGGAAGCACACTGAGAAGCAATTGTTTCCTTTGAAAATGAGTACGCTAATATGATTTTGGAAGATGTGACAGTTAAATGTGTAACTAAAAATTCATAAAATTTAGCCAGTGGTACCATAAAGCATGCAGTTTCAAAGATGCGCTAAACTGTTCCTATTTATATTCCATTCTTTTTATTATTTTGCTTTTCTGAAAATTCTACTATATGACCCAAAGCATGTCTAATCTCATTTTTCTGTGTTGAATTTGATCTCATCATGAACCAGAGCGTTCAGAATTAGAGTGTGCACTTGTTCACGCTAAAATAAAACTGCCTCCCCAAGCCTGGCTGCAGAGGTGTTCTCCTCAGTACACAACTGCTATTCCCTACCCTCTGTCTGTGGCTGTCTTGATATCACAGTCATGTCATGGGTTTTCCTCTGTAACCACAAACTTGCAAATCACACTGGTGTGATTGATTGATATTAACAAACTTTTTTCATTTGCTGGGATATTTCTACCCTATATTTTCTCCTCACAGCCTAAATGGCTTTTGGATTCATAATTTTCAAGCTCTTGAACTTGCCATCAGCCAAGGCAATGACTCAGATTCTCATCCCTTTGAGAACAAGGTAGCAAAGCTATAGGTAGATGTAACAGGAAAACAGCTAAATGCATGATTGAAAGAAATATTTTCATCACTTTTTGGCTTCCTTTCCTCTCTTGATGTACTCCTTACTTTGCTGCAGAGTTCCCTCTCTGCTCATTAGCAAGGGTCACTCTCTGTAATATCATAACACTTGTTCTTAAACCCTGTCAATAATTTTAAAAGTGAAACCTTTAAATGGATGTACAACCTCTGACTAAATGTATTATTTTTCTTTTTTTAACAAAAATGTGTTAACATCACCCTGATATACATGTGGGCAAAGAAAACTCATTCCATAATTGCATGTAATTTTAATTAGAAAACATAAATTCTAAGAAGCATTTAAACAGATTTCAAAAGTAACAGGTTCTTTTTTCTTTTTATAAATGCAACATTCATCTTGAAGAAAAACAGGTGTTTGCCTGTTTTTTTAATCTCTTCATTGAAGAGTTTTGGGGTGAATGTAAGAATAGAAGGATGTGTTTTATTATTCAGTAGTCTTTATGGATATTGTGCCATAGCTTTGTACAGTGCTCCTGAGATTTTAAAATCACCGTCCAATCCCTGATTTATTTTATGCTGCATTTCTGCCCCTGTTTATTCAAGATGTCAAAATGTTTTATAAACACAAATTGGCAATAAATCTGCAAGCTTACAGGCCAGTTTTCATATCCTCTGTGGAAAATGAAATTCAGATGCAGAAAACTCAGCCTACTTTCTCAAATTATTAAGCAACTATTTGACTGAAAGAAAATTAAGGACAAAATTTGCATAGACAAATGACTTCAGATAGTGTCCTAAAATGTGAATGAGTACAGAGTTTGTGGTGAAAAACATTCATTTTCTGGACATGAGACCAAGTGGGAAGTATAGAGTCGGAGAAGAATAGGTAGCTGTCATAGCGAGAAAGATAAGACAGCAAATTTAAACTGGAAGTGCAATTCTAACAATGAAAATCTCTTCCTCTCTAGGCAATTTTACTACATGTACCTGGGGATAACCCGTAGTGGCACCAGTGGATTTTTTTCCATACAGTTTTTATAAGGAAGTTATTAAAATGGCTTTTAAAATCAGGATGGCCAATTACACTGCATAACACTACATTCCTGCCCTCAGCTGCGGTGTTATGGCAAAAATCGCCTCCTGTGAGTGCTGCTCATGGGGCACTGCTATGAGCAGGATCACGGAACTTACCCAGCCAAAAGAAAAAAGGCAAAAAAAGTATTTTTGTGGTCTGGTTCACATCACCAGCCTCTGCTGAACTAGCACTAGTGAGTAGGTAACACAGAAGAAAACCCAAGAGGTTCAGAGTGAGAGGAGCAGGAATTGCACAAACCAGCGCTTACCATTGGGAAAATGCTGCTAGTCAGGATTTGTGAAGGAACTGTAATTACAAAAGCTTAATGCCCAATTTCTCCACCCAAATTTTAATTTTTGTGCTCTCTTCTATTAATCAGTTTGAACTTGAATCAAATTTCATGGAAACTACATGATGAGCAGATCACTCGGGGAAAAATCACAGCTCTCAAAGCAGGTTGCGGTGTGTATGAGGATGTCTTGCATTATCAAAATTATGTTTTTAATGCCTTTGTCGCTTCTACAGATGAATTTCCACTACGTGCTGACACTACAACAATCTGAAATTGTCAACGTCTGAAATACCACTTTCTGAACAACATACAAAGTGTTAGCTGCATCAGACAGTCATGGTATATCTGGATTGCAGCATCAAGTAAGAAATGAAAAATAAGTAGTTTGTGATTAAATGTGACCAGACAGGCAGACTGGGTGTCCTGGGCTTTCTCCAAAATACTCTGTGGTGACCCAGATCAGATGCAACTGATGAAATTAAGAAGATCCAAAAGACAGCAAGTGAATTCCTGCAGAGATATGCTAATTGTGAGACAGTAGTATGACACAGTGGGTCCTACAGCCTGCTCTGAAATTTTACAAGAAACCCCTGGTAAAGGATGATGGCCTACATCTGAATTTCTGAGCTGAGATAATTGCTGGCTCCTAGAGGAATAAGTTGTCAGTGAAAAGATAATGAGCTTAAAGGTAAATAATTCATGTTGACTGTTGTTATGAATGCAACATACAGTAGGAAATGCTGTTTCAAGTAATGCCCCCATATCCTGCCATATCAACTGTCAGTGAAGGAAGCTGAGAATTTTGTAAAGTAACATTTGGCTAAATTTTGTGCTGTTAAAAACCTTCTTACCCAAATCCTCTTACACCCCTGGAAAGGGTTGTCAAGTTTTGTAGGCCAATGAAACACTAATGTTTTCTTCAGGAGCAATGAAGGCTGCAAGAGGCTCACTGGGGAGTATTTCATCTCAAGGCCAAGAAAAGGCACTTGCAGGGACTATTAACAGTTTGCACTTCTTGTTCTGCTCTGCTGGAGGTCACTGAACGTCTCTGTGACTTGTTCTGACCTCATTCCCTGCTAATGCAGATAGGTGAAACACTGACTCGGATCTGGTTTTGAATTACCCGTGAGATAGTCTAAAATATAATAATAGATTTAACAGAAACTTAATAATATACTAATCTCACATAGCTGTTAATCAGAAGAATGATTCTCTCTCTCTGTAACGTTAAAGCAGTTGTTCTAATATTATTGCAAAAAATGATGATTAGCACAAACTGTGCTATCCATAAAGGCAGTGACTGTAACAAATACAATTTTGACAATAGTACTATGGTGGAGAACTAAAAATTCTTATTTCTGTCTGCACAAAGTAGAAAAAAAAACTGACAGCGAAAATGTTTTCTATGGATTCCTAGATTTGTGTACCATCTTTATTTCTGCTCAAAACGAAAATGTGTCCTGGCTAATGAGAGGCAGAGTTGTGTAGAACACTACATCATGTTTGCTGTGATTTGAGTTCTGTTTATCATCCTGTCACAGACCTGCAGGGTGCTCTTGAGGAAATAACCTAATTTTCCAGCATTTTAGTTTCTCTCTTGAAGAACGCCTTTTATATTCCTTGAACTTTGAAAGAAGAAGGTAGAGATAATTGTAACTGCTTTATAAGGTGCTTTGGCATCTAGTAGTTTCACAGCTCTAGAAAAGAGCTAGTAAGTGTATGACCTGGGGTACTCCTTAGAATTCAAACTAAATTTTTTCAAATTTCAAACAGTTTAAGATATGCTGATACTCACTAAAAACAAGGAAGGTAAGATAAAGACATTGGAAAGCTGGAGGAGACAGGAAAATTTAGTACGGACCTGGAAATTTTGACATATGTGGAAAATAAACTAAATATATGATGCCAGTCTACGGCTATTTGATGAAAGTGTGTAACAAAGACAGAGAACTGTGTATGGTTAGTAATGGGGAGAAAGCACTAGCAGCCATGAGCTGAAATCAAGAAGAGTAAAATAAAATTGATTAACAGGCAAGACTCCTCCTTAAAGGTGTCTATTGGCCTGAGGACCTGTCTAAACTGCAGCAGTTGGGATTCCACTGACTGTGATATTTGAAGACAGAAAACAATTCAGAGTCTGAAAAATTCTTCATGTGATCTCCTGCAACAGACCTTTCCTGCTAAGTATTTAAGGTTGTAGGATTCATAGAATGATAGTAAGTGATGTAACTTTAATTGATAAGAAGTAGGTGGTACTCAAACATACATTCAATATAAGGAAAAATTGACATGCAAATACTCAGGGCACGTCTTATATGGGGTTTTGTTTCTAGCCTCTAGGATGCAGTAACAATATTAGATAAACTTCATGATTTTTACTAAGTATTTTTAATTTCAAGTTGTGATTTTTCTTTTCAATGTGATGCATGATTCAATTTTTTTTATGCTCACTCAAAAAACTTTTAGAAAGACCAATCTTATAGAGAAAATGTTTAGCACTTTCTGAAAAACAGAACGTTCAGAAATGATGCATGCCTAGACTGAGAATTTTTTACAAAAACTGAAGCACTTCTCCAGCCCTGATTCTTGTACAATGAATTTGACAAAACTCAGTATCCAGGCATGGCAAGGGTGAGACGTTAATAAAAATGTGATAAACGTACTATTTCTAATATTGTTTTCTGACAGATACATCATGCTTAGGTTACACGTCATTGTCATATATCTCATACCAGGAGCAAAAAAAAAAAAAAAGACTTGTAAAATTATAGCAATGCTCTTTAAAAACCCATCAAAAACCCCATAAACATCAACGTGAAATTGTTTTTAAGCCAGTTCTTTGAGGGAGTCAACTTTATTTATATTTCAGACTTTAATGTGTTATGAAGGAATAAAAATATATAGCTTAATTCAATACTAATTTTATTTTAGAATAAAAATATTTCATTTCTAGTGGACCTTAGCATCCTTCATATTAATTAAAGCCTTACGTGTGGACAAAGCATTGCTAGATAATACTGTGTGCAGTTACACTTACTGTACACTTGTAGTTGTCCTCTGAAGACATTTCTTCCACGAGAGTTTTCAGCCTTACATTCGTACATTCCCGCATCCTCTAGCTGCACATTAGGTATTTCAAGCACAGCTTGGGATTTTCTCAGGCGGGCTTTACTTGGATTATGACCATTCACTTTCCTCCAAGAGATTGCTGGAACAGGGCTGAAATATTTAGTAAAATTACTGTTAGCACTCTTCGACTATTGAGAATATAGATTCTGTTATCTGGTAGTTTAAACACTTAATAACCTAAGTAGCAATAAAATATAACCACAATTAAGGTTCCTATAATGCTTGACATACCTCACTTTCTGCAGGGAATCCTTAATAAATGGTTTGTGACATAGAATGTGTCTCTTTAATCCACAAGGGAGGCCAGGTTTTTATTAAGATCAAGTAAATCACTTGAAATACTCTCTCTAGAGCTTCTTCAGCTGTCTACTCCTGAACACTTCCACTCAATAGGCAAAAGAAAATAACGACTTCAAAACCTGTATGAGTTTATCAAATTCCATCACTTCCTAGTATTCCTGCAATGAAACTGCAGTTCAGGACACCAGTAAGTGATAATGTCCATTTAGGTGGGGGATTTCAGTACTGCTGTATCTTGGATGAATCAAGGTAACCAAACTTTTGGAGACCTTTTCTGTTGCAATTTTCTTTAAGTTATAAAACTGGCTGTGTAAAAAGTGTTTTAATGGCACTACTGCTTCTGACTCACAGCATTACATGCCTGCTCATGGGAGTGGAAGGGCTTTTCACTGTACCTTGCTATTCCACAAAGGTCTATGTGGAAACTGTGTTATTTACATTCATACTGAGGGAAGAAATGGATTAAATAATGTTTTCAGCCATTCAATTTTCTTTTTAACCCAAACACTCATCAGTCATTGTGCACCCATTAGGCTTTTTGATACAGACATAAGTTTGCCTAAATATGGCAGAGGATACTTAAGGGGGAAGAAAAGAAAAATAAAAAAAGAACTGTAGTTATAAAATGTTTGATTGTGAGCTGAAAACTAGACTGCTTCAGGTATTCCAAAAAAAGCTTGGAGGACATCACAAAAGAAAAGGTAACTGTTACATGCTGATACTTTTTCAAAAATATTTTATAAATATTTGAATTGCTTTCAAGTCTAAGCTTAGACATAAATACAGTTGGATCTTGTGGCGGTTTAGATGCGGAAAAGTGCTTCATAGCATAGATTCAACTTCAAGGCTTCTATTAATTTCTGCCATTATTTGCTAACTTCCACTTGCTATACCTGTATGAAGTTGCATTAAAAAACACATTTCTCTCAATATTTCAGGGTGTCCAATTTGAGATACAACAAATAGAAACATGGCAACCACCCATGGGTAAAGCTCTAGCTATTCTTCGACCAGTTAAAAATCAGGCTGCGAGTTACTACAGTTGTACTCAAACTTCCAGATGAGATGCTCCAGATTCTAGTACTTGATAGAGATTCAGAAAATTCCCAGACTTGTAGTGCAGGTCAGAAGGTTCCTCTAATCTTATCTCCTGAACGTCACAAATCACTGAATTTCATTGAGCCTATTAACATAATTACCTTCACAGAATCACACAGAATCACAGAATGTTAGGGATTGGAAGGGACCTCGAAAGATCATCTAGTCCAATCCCCCTGCCGGAGCAGGATTACCTAGACCATATCACACAGGAATGCGTCCAGGCGGGTTTTGAATGTCTCCAGAGAAGGAGACTCCACAACCTCTCTGGGCAGCCTGTTCCAGTGTTCAGTTACCCTCACCGTAAAGAAGTTTTTCCTCATATTTATGTGGAACCTCCTGTGTTCCAGCTTGTACCCATTGCCCTTTGTCCTGTCAAGGGATGTCACTGAGAAGAGCCTGGCTCCAACCTCATGACGCTTGCCCTTTACATATGTATAAACATTAATGAGGTCACCCCTCAGTCTCCTCTTCTCTAAGCTAAAGAGACCCAGCTCCCTCAGCCTCTCCTCATAAGGGAGATGTTCCACCCCCTTAATCGTCTTCGTGGCTCTGCGCTGGACTCTCTCTAGCAGTTCCCTGTCCTTCTTGAACTGAGGGGCCCAGAACTGGACACAATATTCCAGATGTGGCCTCACCAGGGCAGAGTAGAGGGGGAGGAGAACCTCTCTTGACCTGCTAACCACACCCCTTCTAATACACCCCAGGATGCCGTTAGCCTTCTTGGCCACAAGGGCACACTGCTGGCTCATGGTCATCCTGCTGTCCACTAGGACCCCCAGGTCCCTTTCCCCTACGCTGCTCTCCAACAGGTCTGCCCCCAACTTGTACTGGTACATGGGGTTGTTCTTGCCCAGATGCAGGACTCTACACTTGCCCCTATTATATTTCATTAAATTTCTCCCTGCCCAACTCTCCAGCCTGTCTAGGTCTCTCTGAATGGCTGCGCAGCCTTCCGTTGTGTCAGCCACTCCTCCCAGTTTTGTGTCATCAGCGAACTTGCTGACAGTGCACTCTATTCCCTCATCCAAGTCATTAATGAATATGTTGAATAGTACTGGTCCCAGTACCGACCCTTGAGGGACTCCGCTAGACACAGGCCTCCAACTGGACTCTGTCCCATTGACCACCACTCTCTGGCTTCTTTCCTTCAGCCAGTTCATAATCCACCTCACTATCCGATCATCCAGACCACACTTCCTCAGTTTAGCTGCAAGGATGCTGTGGGAGACTGTGTCAAACCTTCACAAATTTTGTTTTTCGAGCAACATATAGTCCCATATGGAATGGTATCCACTATTTATTTGAATATATCAGAAAGAGACAATCATTGTTTCTCTTATCAGTTTGCTGCACTGATTACTTAACCTGACAAAAGATACTTTATTTTGAGTCTGTCTGGATTCACCTCTGACGCATAGTTCCTACAATACCTCTCTATTATTGCAAAATGGTCCTTTATCACTGTCCTCCATGGAAGAAATATATGTATGGAAATAAAAGCACCATTTTTTTTTTTTTTACTTAGTAAACAAAACAGACTGATCTTTTTTTTTTTCAGCACTCCAATCATGTATATATTTTTGTATTTATAGATGGTTGTGGATCATATGATGGGTGTGGATCATAAGAGCTCTTCTTTTTCCCCCTACTGTATCACCATAGAAACTTGACAGCTTGCTCATTATTAATGTTATATTACTTTCTTGCTCACCGATTTCAAATTTTGGTGTCCTATATATTTGGTTTGAGGACTCTTCTGTGCAGCTTGTATGGGTCTAATTTATAAAGTTTGCTTCTTATTAGAAGTTATTTTACATTTCAATTAGAAAATTAAAAAAACTTCCCATACTTATCTAACACAAAATTCAACCTGTTCAGTTCTAAATATGAATAATAAATAGGGTATTTCTGTCTCTGATGCACTAATAAAACTTACTGTCTTTAGCCCTACCACTTAAGATATTCCTTTCACATCCTTAGCTATATATTTTGAATTGCTATACTTTGTTAGCTATTTTTGAATATTAGAAGTAGTACAAATAACAATAGTTTCTTTCTTCCCATGTATTAGCTTTCATATTTTTTTTCTAATTTAACACTTCACTTTGATATTAAAATTTATACTCTTTCTTGAGTGACTTTCTGGTGATTTTGTAACTCCCTTGTTTTGCGTTCAGCTTTAAGTGTAAACTCCTTATAAGCTTGCCCTCCTTCTATATGGAATGTAATTATGTCATGATTTCTGGCTGCAAAACAGCCACCATGGCCAGGCAAGTGTTTCATTGATCATTATTGATCACTACACAGGCCCACAGTAGGAATACTTTGTGTTGGTACAGTGCAATACTACTCAGCAACTGCTATTTTATGAAAGAGATAGGTGTGCAGGTACACTTTATTTGGCACCATAAGGGTGCCATGCTTGTTGCCCATTATTGCCTATTTGCCCTTCAGTCCTACTTCCAGTAAAATCAGTGACAAAAATGCTTTTGCTCTGTTGTCATGGAAGAAAACTGTTTCTGGTGAATAAAACTCATAAGTGGAATTTTTTCATAATGTATAGTTCTAAGAAACAATGAAGACATTAAAAACTTTGAAAGTTGTCTCAGTTGCTATGAGATTGTTCTGAAATTCATATAATTAGAAAATTTCCTTTGAATTGTGTTTAATTTTTTTGAAATTTGCTTTTGTGTATGCTACAGAAAGTAAATGTGTGTCGTACAGCAAACAGAAAGGAAACTTGTTCCCTGGGTCATCAGGAAACATATTTTTTTAAAAAAATCACTTTTCTCTTCATCAGTATGAGGTAGTAAGTGGAGTTTTTCAAGGACATAAAATTACTTTAACTGTGTAGATTTAATGATTTCAAAGGAAAGTACTCCCAAACTGCAAATCACTATTCACAGACAACTTGTAGTTCTGTTTAATGAAGCTTCTTATTTTCCTTGCATAACTTACAAGTGAGGTATGAATATTACATCTGAAATAAAAATATGTCTATACCTATTTCTCCTCTGTGACTTGCGTGAGAATGAAATGAAAGAATGAAATATATCTGCATGGAGATGTGAAAGAATAAAATTGTGTGACTGTTCTAGAAAACTCATAAAATCCACCATAAAAGCTAACTAATATTTGCACATATTGTTCATCTTTTCAAATGATCCCCAGCTTTTTAAAAAATAGAGCAACAGCAAAAGTATCTCTAACATTAATATGAGTTTAATGTAATATGCATAATTGTTAAATCTTATAATCATAATAATCCATTTTTATTTTGGTCTCAGCAGACATCTGTGAGAATACAGTTTCCTTATTTATTATAACCCTGCTCACATTCAACTCCTATGAGTAACTTTATTAAAGTTTCAATTGAGTTCAAAGATAAGATTTCTCCTCACTTTTGGAAATAATCTGTTGAATACTGCTGGTAAATCCTAGCACCACCGAGAAAAGAATCCTACGTGATTTCAGAAATACCATCATTAAACTTCGCATTCATCTGAGCTGAAATAAAAGTTCTAAGAGGTCACTGGTGACTGTGACAGACATTACTGTGGGTTTGTTCTCTTTGAATTTGAAGAAAATATGAGTTATAGTTTTACATTTACATCTAGAAGGGATTATGAGTCAATTTTCAGCAGTATATTATTTGGGACAAGTGCTATTGAGTTTGTTGGGAATTCTTCACAAGTTTCATTGGAAATAAAAATGTTTTGAAAAAACTATTGGAAGAAATTTATACTTTTTTCTTTTTTGTTTTTGCAATTTAATCTGAAAAAGAATTTAATTAGATCTATAAAGCATATGTTTATTTCAGGAAAGGGGTGAGGTGGAAATGAGAGGAATGTCTGAATTTTAAAATACCTTTTCCATGGATCTGAGCTCCTAGTTTTTTAACAATATTCTAAATAAGAATGCATATGTTACTTTTTCTATTTTTCTTTGGTACAAATTGATGTGCTTTTTTGAAATATTTTACCTTCTACTGTAATTTCTATTCCTTTCTACACTATTTCTCTTTACTATGCACCACTGTTCTGAGCTGTGCTTTCAAACCAACAGGTTCATGTCATAATATATCTTGAAAATTTCTGCGTACCTGTGCATTTCAGACTAGAAAATAACCTTTCTCCTTATGCCCTCCAGCCCTGCAACTGTGTTAAATATCTTCTAATTATTACAGGATAATCATGTAGGATTAAAATGTCAAGAAGTATCATGAAATTCTCTCCATCAGCTACTTTCCAGAAACAAAACGCCCATCAACCATTTACATGATTCTAGCTTTAGAATGTCCCGTATAAATCTGTTCTGGTCAGATGCAGAGATTTAGGAGACAAGAAAATAACTTTTCCTTTCATTTGGTTATTTAAAGATAGTTAGTACTCATGAAATATAGCAGCTATGAGTACTGGTGATTTAAGACCAGAAATAGAATAGAAGGAAAAGGTGATGGGTTTGAAGCCTGTGTGCAGGCACAAGTCCAGGTCTGCAAGTCATGTCAACATACATCCATGACTGTACTAAAAAGGTCTGATGCATGTATCCATCTCATATACTAATGTGGGTGTTCTTGCCCACCACTGCTGGCTTGTTCTTTATAGAACAGAGCAAGGACAGTGTGCCTGCTTGGCTGCATGTCCAGCTCCATGCCATTTTCTTCACATTTTAAGTCCTAAAATGTTAAAGCATCTCTAGCATCTAAAATAGTGCTATGGATAATAATTCATTATCTATAATGGTTTGTTATTCACAGTGAATTATACTCCAGAGCATTTTCTTTATGATTGATCAGAGCCTAAACTGTTAGCTCAAATTCGATCTTTAACTGTTTGATAGCTGAAGTTAGGTAACATAACTGACACTTCTGGAGGTTTCAAAGATTTTTCCAAATTCTTAAATTCAAGTTAATCATGAACACAAGAGTCATCTGAATAAAATGTAATCAAACAAGAGAATAGAAGATCCACAATAGGCAAGGTATTGGTTTCACAAGTAGTGAGTAAAGGGGAAAAGCTATTCTGCAACATTTTGCTTCTCCATTTAAAATTAGATAATGGTATTTACTCTTAATGAAATCACAACAGCACAGCTAGATAATAAAAAAATTAATAGAAAAGAGCTGAACGTTTCCTCCTGTGGATTCAGTGTTGGCCACATTGCAAAATTCCATATTATATTTTTGTTATTATAGAATAGCAAATGCTATATTGTGGGATGGAGATGGTGTTGACTTACTACAACTGTTAAATAAGGACAAAAATAAGCTCTGTTTTTTCCTCAGCCATCCAGTGACCCTTTTTTTCTAGACTTTGTATCACATCCTACCTCAGCTTGCTGGCTGGGGGCACTCTGAAGCAAGTGGACATTCTTCTAAAAAGTATTAAAACATAACAGGTGACTTGATCAAGGCTGCTGAGAAGAGAATCTGAAGCAAGTTGAAAAGCAAAGGACATATATGACATCTGCCGTGTTAGTATGGGGGATAATACATGAAGAATTCATAAATTTAAGTTAGAGATAAAGGCTTGGGAGTGGAAAAATTGCTTGAAAACGTGACGTTTTTGGCAGGTGTTCGTACGGATTCTCAGGGCTGCAGTATTACAGTACCACTGTGTTTACTTGCCCTGTGTAAAGCGATTTTATAACTGGACTTTCTCCCTTGTCATTTTTCTCTGTTCCAAGCTTTGTCCAGGCAGAATTTCTGTAGCTGGCACATTAACCTAGGATTCCTAACTCTGCTCTACGGATATGGCCAAGGTATGGGTACAGATAAATTCCAGAGGACTAGGTACAGTGAGTCCAGGACTTCCAGAAACTGCCAAACATGATGCAAATGAGCACCACATGTAAATTCATTGTGTCTGGGGTGCACAACATGGCTTCGAACCTGCTTGTCAGCTACAGAGTTTGAAGACAGTGAGCATGACAATTTCTGGAAGTGCTGGATTTAAGACTCTTATACCACACTGTATTATATGCATTTATTTATTTGTGGGAAATCCTGAAGAGAAATAAGACAATGGCAACTTTGGGGACCTACTATTGACAGTTGCCAGAATTTGTTTCCTTCTGATCCTCTCAACCTCTGACATGGAGACAAAGCCTATATATGTGCTTCTGGATAGCAAGTTTGGGATGCAAATAAATTTTCCTCCATCTTTAAACCTAAAGCAAAGCTGTGTAAATTGCTGAACAAAGTTTTTAGCAGCATTTACAAGTTTTCTTTCATGGTCGTGAGAGAGAAAGGTAATACTGCTTCTTCAAGAATGACATTCTACTGATGAGGACTTGCAGTTTGGTGTTTTTTTTTTCCCACTTTCCCTATGCCATATGGTAAAAGCAATTAACTTTAAATTATTAGATGTAAGCATTTAGTCAGAGTGAGGCAGAATGAGGCCTGGGAGTGCTACTTGAGATTTACCAAAGAATCTTTATTACATTACTAAGAATGATTGCAATATTTGTAACAGCATTATATATTCTATGCAAGAACAAGACCACTTAAAGGAAAGCAGAAATCAATCCAGCCTGAAAAATAAGAACAAAATCCAATCCTGCTCTAGCACCTTATGACATAAATTCTTATTCAGTATGAGCTAAAAATGAAGTTTAGATTGATGAAAGTCTTAGAAAGATTTATTTGACATAAACAATGCGTGCTATCAAGGGAAAAAAAAATCCTGGATGTATTTCTGTCTTACATAAACAAACTCAACTTGAAGATGCCATGTTCACGTTTAAAAAGGTTTCTTCCTCTCATCACAAGTTTATCTCCAGGAGACAGGACATCCCTGCTTACAACACTGACAAATGCTGCTCTACTGAGAGTGTTCTTTTCCCTCTTGGGATTGTTTTGCTATCAGTAAAATTTAAAAGTAGCTTCCACAGCTTCCAGGTTTGGCATCTGATAGGATTAACAAAGTCTTGTTCCTAAAATGAGAAGTGGTATGAAGGGGCATGGAGGAACATGACTCTTTTGTCCTTTGTGAGTTAGAAACATATATTTCTATACCAGTATTTGCCTCTATTCTGCAGTTTGATTGTGGGCAAATCATTCTATTTTAATATCCTATGCCATGGTTTTCTGGAGAAAACAGTCATTTTATGTCTCTGTGACCTGTAGATGAAAAATAGAGCATCATGATAAGAATTGTTTTTGAGGGTGAAAGCAAATTACTACCTGTGGACTTCTGCACTGTGAATTTGCTTAATACTCAACGATGCTGATGTTAGCACTCTTTGTTCCCCTAGTAATTCTCCTATATGTAGGAAAAACCCTGAATATTTGAATCCCAAGTTCCAACAAGGAATTGGATGTACAGCACCTAGAATGGTTTGCTCCATTTAATGCAAGCCAGGGATCTTGTCATGTCATTAAATTGTGAGTACCATAATACATTTAAAAGATAAGTCAAAATTAGCTTTCTCTTTGCCTACAAATTATATATTAAGTCTGGTTAGAATTCCTCAACCCTCCAACCTTCATTTATCAATGCAGTGATTCATCATGTACTTTCATATTTTGCTTTGACCAGCAGTTCCCATGTAGGGGATAGCAATTTATGTGCTACTGTCACAGGATTCAGTGGAAATGAAAGCTGTTAATGTGCTCTGAATGTCCTTAGCCTAGAATCAAGTTATCTGTAATATCAAAGGTGTTTCTGTATGTCACCATTATTGTGGGAAGAGGCAAGAACCGTTTTATGTTCATGGAAAAGTACAAGGAGACTTAATCATTTCCAAAATACAATACCTAGAAAGGAGCAGCTGCTGGGGCTGAATGGTCATTCTACTTCAGACAAAATTTCTGAGGTATGTCTCTTGACTGCCACCACACTGTAAAGATCTGCTGACTTATCCCAAAGGAATGGCCAACAGAACTGTCATACTTGTCCCTAAAACAGTAAAGCCTATATTATATCACAGATGTTAGTATCATTTTATGCTTGTGTTATATTCCCATGTTTATACCAAATACTCAGCTGCTGCTTGCCACCTTGAATTCTCACTCATCCTCATGCCTCTGAGACGTAGTGTAGTGCAGTTAACAGAGGTTAACTTTAAGTTCGTTTTAAACTGTGATCAGTGCATTAGGTCTGCTACTCTTTCGAATAATACCAGGGCTGGAGTGAGAGGTGGATTCATGGATTTATACTGAAGAGATTTATGCCAGAAAAGAATTTGATCTCAGAATAGAAATCCTCATGAGACCTTTTGTGATACTGGATTAGTGGGAAGGGGTCAGGTCAAGGGAAGGTCTTTTCTGCTTCTCTTGAGAGTTTATAGCAGGAGATGCCTTCTGCCAGGTCTGAAGCCAGGAAGAATCTTGCTGTCTACAGACTACATGAATACCCATTCTGAAACATTCTGGATAAGCATAAATAAGGTAATACTGGATTTGTCAAGATCAGCCAACAAAAGGATAAAAGGTAGGGAGAGAGATATGGAAGACTTGGGGCATAGTTTTAACTGGTGGATTGAAAGGAAAAGCCATATTTTACAAATTTGGAGAGCAGAGAGGGTTAAGTTTTGTCCTGTGCAGGTAAGAAACAATATGGTGCAATACTGCAAACTTCTGTTCACCTACATTGAGGGTCCAGATGGATAACTGCATATGTTAGTCAGAGAAGTGTGCAAGCTGGATACGTGACTCATTATAGGATTATTGTTTGTGAGTTTTGTGGTCCTGGCAGAAGTCGCATATAGCTAAAGTTCAGAGGAAGAAAAGAAAGGAACCAAGTATTATAAAACCTTTGACCAAAGATGCATTTCTTGACTGCCTTTAACCTTCCTTCTTTTCTGAAATTACTGGCATCCTTATTACATTGTTTGCCAAACACTGTCCAGACCTCACAGAAACATCCTTTTAACATGTGGACTTGCAAAGTCTATTACACCTGCAAAAAGATTTGCAATATCTAGAAGCCTTCTTTACAGCCATTACCCTATGTCATTGTCTTAACGAGTGACACCAGAAAAATAACTTCTTCAGATACTTCATGTAATTCTCCATAGTTAGAGTCAAATGCAATTCACTGTATCGTAAAGATTTTTTATATTGCCACTCTGATCTTTGCTTAGATTTCATATACACTTATCCAAACACTTTTTGCTTTTATTTCTGCATATTGAAAAATCTTCAGTAAGATGTCTCTACATGTATATAGCCTGTAATGAAAATATTGATAGTGACATAAAATAAATAATAGCTTTTTTAATAAAAGCTTGAAGAACAATTAGAAAAATCAGTTAAAAGGAAATCGGGTCAAGGAGGTAAAAAAAATTCCTATATTCCATGGATTTAAAACTTTGAGATATTTATTAATTAGAAATAATTCAGAGTTCATTGCTTCTGAACATTTTAGAACATTTCCTAGATTACAAGTCACTAAATTTCATTCACATGTGACTTAAATATATGTAATTTCACCTTGTTTTTATTTGATTTCATTTAGAAAGCAAGATTTAAAAATGGACTATCAGCTGAGTTCTTGCAAGCCATATTACAGACGGAATAAATGTTTATGACTGAACTATAAATTTCCTTAAAACAAAGTTTACAACAGTATTATTAATGCAACATTGACTATAACAGCATGAACAGTGCTTCTGTCATAACAGCCTCATCATAATTCAGTAATAAAAGGAAGTCAATATCTCTATTTTATTCTTATCTTTAACTAAGAATATTTCACAATAAAAACATAGTCCTGACATTACTAAAGTGAACTAAGCTAGCAGTTAGAAAGAATATTGATATACTGTGTAGATGTTACTATTATACAGAAATGACACAAGCATAAAACACTGTCAAAAATACAGAAAAACAAGCATATGAGTTGTAAGAAAAATTGTTTGTCAGCACCATTCTATATTAATTCTTTTGATTAAAATCTCTGTGTGTTGATTTATGTGGTTAAAAAATAACTGTAGTGAAAAAAGGGTGCATAAAACTTAATTTTTAGCAAAACAACCCTTTTGGCAGTCTACATGGCCCAGGGATCCTATTTTGAAAGCAAAGACTGAGAACTTCAGTAACCTATAATTACAGCAGTAGCCCACATCCTCTAATTTGTTTTAACGAGAAATAA
Organism: Nyctibius grandis; assembly: GCF_013368605.1. NCBI lineage: Eukaryota > Metazoa > Chordata > Aves > Nyctibiiformes > Nyctibiidae > Nyctibius > Nyctibius grandis. The sequence continues at coordinate 112,946,063 of NC_090659.1, forward strand.
AATATGATTACTCACTCAAAATTGGCTGTTGGCACTGTCATAATGGAAACTTTATTTCTTCTGGATGGAGCCAGAAAACCAATAAAGTATGAGGTTTATACGGAGAATAAAGTAGGAGCTGCTCTATGGTGTGATGCACAACCAAAAAGACAGTGAGGAAAAGGCTGAAGTGTGAGGGTCAGGTAGGGTGAGTGCATTGTACACAATTTGACATTAAAAAATCTGTGTGAAAGAGTGGGTGTAGAAGAATTATTTAAAAGGGGAAAAAAAGAAGTAAACCTAGAGTTATATGCTAGAAAAAAAAAAAAAGAAAAAAGAAAGGAAAAAAGAGTGATAAATTTCCGACACTTCCTTTTTCTTGCTTTCCTCTGAGGACAAGGGTCTGTGCTCATTGGGAAGGGTTGTAACTTACAGCTTTTCATGTGAGCTTGGACAAACCAGTCCTATATCACTGTTTGAACTATGAAAACTTGTTCATTCTGAGGCTTTTGAAAAAACTATATATTTCCATCTATGCCTGATTTTAAGTCCCATGTTAAAAGAATAGTTTTAAAATCACTCATGAGATAACTATACTCCAAAGTCAGGAAGCGTTAAAGAATGCTTGGATGGCCATCACTGGAATTGCTTCATTAATAAGTATATCATGTGGTGAGGAGAGAACTTAAAGTAGTTTTTACCTGTTAGCACCATTACTTTCATATTTTATTAATGGGGAACAAAATGAAGACATCAATATTCTTCCCTTTAAAAAAGTACAGGAAAAACCAAAATTAAATAATTAACCAGATGTTCTTGGAAGCAAAGCCAGTAATATTTAAGAGAAAATGAAAATGGCAACCTGCTCTCACAGAAAGCAGTGCCCAAGAAGTTGCATTTCTGGAGCAGGAAAAGCCAGGAATGCTGTTATCTGTGTAAGAGTGTCAGCTGGGAAAAAGATGGCTCCTTCACCAGAACTTACCCAAAGAATAAGGTCATGATCTGTCTTCCTGATTTATGGAATAAACTTAAGTTCTGACATTGAAATGATGGACTTGTTAGAAAAGCAGGGTTATCTGCAGGGTTATTCAGAGAGACCTGGACAGGCTGGAGAGTTGGGCGGGGAGAAATTTAATGAAATATAACAAGGGCAAGTGTAGAGTCCTGCATCTGGGCAAGAACAACCCCATGTACCAGTACAAGTTGGGGGCAGACCTGTTGGAGAGCAGCGTAGGGGAAAGGGACCTGGGGGTCTTAGTGGAAAACAGGATGACCATGAGCCAGCAGTGTGCCCTTGTGGCCAAGAAGGCCAATGGCATCCTGGGGTGTATTAGAAGGGGTGTGGTTAGCAGGTCAAGAGGGGTTCTCCTCCCCCTCTACTCTGCCCTGGTGAGGCCACATCTGGAATATTGTGTCCAGTTCTGGGCCCCTCAGTTCAAGAAGGACAGGGAACTGCTAGAGAGAGTCCAGCGCAGAGCCACGAAGATGATTAAGGGGGTGGAACATCTCCCTTATGAGGAGAGGCTGAGGGAGCTGGGTCTCTTTAGCTTAGAGAAGAGGAGACTGAGGAGTGACCTCATTAATGTTTATAAATATGTAAAGGGCAAGTGTCATGAGGATGGAGCCAGGCTCTTCTCAGTGACATCCCTTGACAGGACAAAGGGCAATGGGTGCAAGCTGGAACAGAGGAGGTTCCACATAAATATGAGGAAAAACTTCTTTATGGTGAGGGTGACCGAACACTGGAACAGGCTGCCCAGAGAGGTTGTGGAGTCTCCTTCTCTGGAGACACTCAAAACCCGCCTGGACGCGTTCCTGTGTGATATGGTCTAGGCAATCCTGCTCCGGCAGGGGGATTGGACTAGATGATCTTTCGAGGTCCCTTCCAATCCCTAACATTCTGTGATTCTGTGATTCTGTGATTCTGTGATTCTGTGATCTGGACTGCAACCAACCACCTCATTACCAATAAGCTCATTTATTTGTTTTACCAAAAAATTAGCTTATCTTTTTTAAATTACAGAAGACACAAGCAGTGAAAACTGTGTTACTCAAAAGTAAATATTAACATACTGCTGGTTAGATTTTTTTTTTTAATGTAGATGTTTTGAATTCTACCATTCAGTAAGTTTTAAAGAAGATTTTTTCTTTTTTAAATTATTATTTTATTATTTTAACAATGCTTAATGTAAATCTTGATTAGGATTTAGCAATTATGTAAATTAAAAAGTTGTAGTTCTGTTCTTAACCAAGGATATATGCAGTGATTTCTTAGCCAATGAGTGATGCTCATTATAAGCAGCATTATCTAATACAAATAACATCGTTTTAAGGTATTTCACTCCTGTATTACTCTGATTCTTTAGCAACAACAGAGTGTATTTGTAAGTGGCCCTGTTAACATAGGATTTTCACTTGTAACTGGACCAGCTACATACTACTTGGTTCAGAATAAAATCCTTCTCAGAGAATTTCTGTCTGTTAAGCAATTAAGACATTGGATTTTAGTTTGGAGACAAAAGTTGCACAGCTCCACTTTATTTAATTCCTATAGCCATAGTGACTGGCAGTTCTAAATAAACACTATTAATAAATCACTGATCTGTAACTAAAGACTAGGGTCTTTCTGGAATATTTGACAAATGCCTGCTTCAGGAAATCTCACTGGAATGTCTGTCATTCTCACAATTACAGTGGAAAGAGAAGAGTGAGTGTTTCAGACAGCTAAATTAAAGCATGAGAAAAACAGCAACACATTGGTTTTGAGACTGGAATAAATTCGGTGTTATTTAGAATAAGAATTCAAACAACCAAATCTCAAAATGATAAATAAAGAAGGAACAAATTAGTTGCTGATTCAGTTTGGTAATGGGGACCCATGGCAGTGTAACAAGAAAAGATCTGTACAAGCTATCAGGAATAAGAGATGGGGACAAAAAATGAAAATGATGGAAGTGAATAGGAAATCTGATGCATTTCTACCTCCCACCTCAGCCTCCAGGTTTCAAGCAAGCCCTGAAATGTCATTCATGTAATTATTACCATATCAGGTTGAAAGCAATTTCAACTCAGCTGATTTGATTGTGCATTAATGGCTGTGAAAAGAAGATAAGGAACATGCATGGTAAAAATAGCTGCCCATTACAATAGCAGTAAATTGAGTCAACTTCTTAGATAATCTTAAATTCCTTGATGGTTCAGGTGTTTGGGTTTTTTTTGTTTATTAAAGGTAAATGCCAAATATTATTATGGAAATAAGTTAATTGAAGCTTTTCCTGTCAACCTTTGCCTTACTTGTGTGGCTGTTTGAATAGTGACTGACTCGTTTTGAGAGAGTTTCCTAAATCCCAAAGTGTTGATGACGGAAGGTATCAGTAGCTGCGTTTCTTGCCTGTCAGTGACGGTTGCAAAGGACAATCTGTGGCATATCCCTTCTTCACTGGAAAGTGACAGTTGACTTGTAATCTGTCAGCAGCTGCAATTTAATGCCAGCAAAATGAGGAAAATGGAAACTCACACACCAGTTACTGCTTCAGCCATAGCCAAGAATCTAAAAGGGCTTCATTACCAACTATTGACCTGGCAGAAAATTGGTTAGTGCTGCTGACATGAGAGAGCTTGGAGCCACCAGCTTCAACAGAACAGCCCTTTTCCTCATGTATTACAGCATTTCAGGGAATCTCTTCTTTTCTTGCTTTTCTGTCCTCTCTCATGTATGTCTTTCCTTGTCTTTACTATATAAAACATAAGACTTGTGTTTTACCCCTATGGAAGCTCTCCCTTCACATTTTCTTTCTAAACTACTGCTTACATTTAAGTTGGGAATGAATTTGCAAAAGCTCCTGTCATCATCTAATGGCTCCCTGTACGTGGGCTACGGTCTCCCACATTTTGTTTGGACTGGTTTGGCTGTGTCCTGCCTCTCCTTCAACTTCACTGGGCCCAAATAGATAAAATTAATACACTTTGTCAGAATTCCTCTGTAATTATTTATGAATACTTTCTGTTGACCTGCTCACTGAGAGTATCTGGATGTTGGTCAAACAGGAAAAACAGGCAAGAAGGAAGCAAGTTTAAGACATATTTCATCCAGCCAGTAAATAGGAAGTCTTAAGAGAAAAATCTGAAAAAAATCCAGCAAGCAGTGACACATGAATGTCAGAATGACTACAAAAACATTTTAAAAGCCCCGAGGTAGCAGAGTCAGGCTTTGAATGGTTGTTCTGGAAAACCAGACCTGCCAAGCAAGCTGTAGTGGTCATCCTCGGGAAAATAAATTACCGCTTTAAAACTCCTTTCCTCTTATGTTTTCTTCCTGCTTAGGCAAATAAGTAAGAAGAATTGGTATGGAGGATATGGTACCCCTCAAACTAACTGATTTGTGAAGTTCCTTCACAGGAGTTACAAAGACAAATCCTTCCACTATTTCTTAATCAAAGACAGCCTGTAAAAATCCTGTATGTGCCTTGATAAGCTATGAACTAGATAACCAAGCAGGAAAGATTATATTGAGCAGCATGACTTCAGGGTGTGGCGGGGGAGATGTCCAAAAGGAACGCCACTATAAAAATGAACTGAAAGAAATTCAATCCAGTGAGATTTCTTCCAACACACACACACCCCCCACATAATTTAATGGGGCATTTTTGAAAAAACATTACCGTTTGTATTTGTGTGTATGTCTCTAGTGAAACATTACTGATGGAATACCTGTTTTTAACTATATACATGTACAGAAGAAAGAATAATTTCTTTGAATTTCTAGAATCGCTTCTTAGTTCTGTCTGACTGTATTCTACCCTTGCCACCCTCATTCTAGGTGACAATACTAATAGTAACTGCCACAACAAAATTGAAATGTTATCAATTTCAGCCTATATTCTATAATCTGAATAGTGTATAGAAGTAATTTCACTTCTTATTTGATTTGTATAAAATAGCAAAGAGGGATTTCTAAAACCTTTCTCTCCCTAAACGCGTTTATCATAAAACGTATAAAAAACCCACTTGTCATGAATAGTAAACACCTCTTCTCTAGTAGTACTATTAGGTCAGGTAGAAATTAGAGAATTGGTACTGCCTCAACGCGTGTTAGGACATGTTTAAAACATTGTGCTCTTAGCTTCATATATAAACTATGCTTTTCAGGGGGAAAAAAGCTACTAATCTTGTTTATTCCTCAACTATGATATTTTGGCAGAATAAAATCTAATTTACTTATTTATAGTATCACAGTGAATAAACGTGTGAGTCAGGTAAAGTTTTTTAACTTTCCTCTTTCTGTTTACAAGAATGTTATTTTCATTTTGACAAAGAGTCTTTTAACTTGAATGACTTACTGTCCACAGAAATGGCTGGGCAGGGAGTTCATAATTGGCTACTTAGTCAATTGGTTAATTTGAGTGTGCAGTAAGTATGGTCTGTGAAAATGAAATCCAGTAAAATAAGGAAACAACAAATTAGGCATGTCACGTCTTAATAAACAACGATGTCTAATTATGAAAGAATCTGTACTTACTTGCCAAGTGCAAAACACTCCAGCTTAACAGTAGTTCCCCTTGCAGCTGTAACTGTGTAAGGAAAATGGACTTCAATTTTTGGTTCATATTCCCCCATCACACCTGGAAAATAGGGAATGTTTAAAATATGAAATATCATCAGTTTTCCATTTGTTGAGATTGTCACAGAAAAACCCTGCAGCTTCCTTTTTGAACCTGCCCAGCAGTAAACCTAGTAATTGATGGAAATAGCCTCATTTGATCTGGTGTGCTCTGCTCAGGTCCAGTACATATTCTAAAATGCGCTTAAGGGTTACCAGCAGCACAACAGTGAGCTTAAGAAAAAGGATTTATTTTCTCAGGCATGGGCTAATATTTACATTTTGAAATATTAAAAGAAGCAATCAATTTTAGAAGGATGAGAATTTTCATAGACCAAAGTTTTGTTTACCAGTACAGTGGCAATTATGACAAATAAATCAACATATCATGCTGTGTTCGACTGAGGACCTTCTAAGCTCAGCAAGAAAAACTCAAAAGATGTAAGAGCATTTGTGTACACAGATACAAACACAGATATACAGACACATAAAAAGTTCAGTTATTTCATTTTCAGTGATGTTTTTAATTTGGGAAATGATTACTTTTATCAAGATAACATGCATAGTACTGTAAGATACAACTAGAAAAACATTCAGGGATGTGAAAAATATAAACATTGAGATCAACAGAGTTATCTGGGATTTGCTGTGGAGTGACTGACAGCTTTGGAGAACCACAAGAATTTAGGAAATGAGAAATGTGCAGGGAAGGGAGACAGGTTATATAAGGCAAAGTGAGAAGTTTGTATTTGATATGACTTAGAGGAAATGTCATAATCAGAACGGCAGGAGAAGAATATGACTCTAACAACTGTGTTCAGTTAGACAGGAGGTGGGCTACTGGGGTAAGAGATACTCAGGAACTAAAGCCATATTGAACAAAGTCAGAATTCTTCAGATTTTTGGATGAAGATAAATAATAATATTTATATATTATTTATAATATGTATCAGAATAAAATCTGATTTGTGGACACAGTAGCAACAAGGCAAGTCTAGTCTAAATCTATAAAAATCAGTCAAGAGTCTCCAAAGAATTCTAGAGCAAGCAAATAGGAAGAAGAGAGGAAAATAAAGGAGAGAAAAGAGATATGTAAGAAAGAGAAAAGAAAGGAGTATAAGGCAGAACACGGAAGTAGGGGAATATGAGATCTGCAGCTGAGAGAAGACCAGCTGGGAGAGATTGAAAAACAACCCACAACCTATTACAGCAAAACATAATACATAAGGCTGAAATGCTAAAACATATACTTCTAGCCCTTCAAATGTTCCTCATGGGATTACAGGAGTTTCCAGTGGGGCTGTGCTCTCATCCTGCTGTTGTCCCACAGGCTCCTGTGGGTCTGTTTTGAGAGGAAGGATAAACATATATGCGTTTAAACCTGTCTTTGGGAGCTTAAGTTTAGTTAGAAAATCTAAATATGTGAATCAAATAACGGAAGTAGAATGCATAAAATGCTTTTAATTCAAACAATGTAATTCCATAAATAATGTGGCTTTATAAGTAGCAGTAGAATTCTCTTTAAAAAACATAATCATGCAAGTATTACATGTACTAGCAATAATGACCCATTTTCCCTCAAAAACATGACTAAATCAATGTTTTGACATTGTTTTATGAACTTGTGCAGATATACTGCCCCTTGTATCAAAAGGCTAATTCTGAACCAGTTCTGTCATTAAAGCTTAAAAGGTATTTTTTTGTAAAAAAAAGGAAATTAACCTTTGTGTCCTGGGTATTAAAATAAAGCCAGGGCATCAACCAAATTGTGGTCAATTAAAACATTCTATAGCCTAGACTGAAATGTTTCGTAGCCTAATCTGTCATAAAAAATATATTCCCATTGGTTTGTACTGTGTCAATAAAGTTCTTAATTTAATTACATTCCTTGTGACTTATTTTACTGTTTTACGGCTTTTCTTTGTGATTATGAATACCAGTTTCTGATTCATCATAGTTGAGTCAGTCAAGATTTTATAAGATACCTGTCATGTCCCCTTTTAGCTGTGCCTTTTACAGACTGAAAAATCCCAGACTATTAATCCTTCCTTAGAGTGAATCTTTATTTAAGTTGAGATCATTCCTAGTGCCTATGTTGCACCGTTTCAAATCCCATTCTATCATTTTGAGATGGGAAAATGAGAACATCACAGCAATATTGAAGCTGTAGATCCTTTTATCAAAGGTTTGTTTTGGGTTTTTTTGGGGGAGGGGGTTTGTTCCCTATTGCTGTCCTCACAATTCAGTTCTATTCACCTTTTTTCCTCTTAAACTGGTGTTCATCCACAATGTCATGCTAATCTCTCTGCTGATTAATAGTATCTAACAAAGCTATTACACTTTTAGGTTTAGGTATTGTATAAATTTGTACTGGGTGACATTATTTATCACCTATTCACTCTATTATCATGATATCCTTTTGCAGTTCTTCACAGTTAGTTTTAACTTTAACTATCCTTAATAATTTTATATCAACAAGCTTTTCTATCTCCGTGTTCATCTCCTTTCCTGATAATTAATGTATTGAATCATGAAGTCCCAGAAAAGTATTCTGTGGCTTCACTGACTCCCATTTCTTCAAATTGATCAGATACTTTTTTATCTGTTGTTAATTCAAAATAGGGCTGTCCTTCAACCTCTCTGTGAATTTCATTTCTTTGACAGCGTTTGACGAGTGACCTTGTCAAGAGCTATTTGAAATGAAAGCACACAGTTTTACCTTGACCATTCCTATTCATATTCTCCCTGACTCTTCAGGAAGGTTGTACACAGACTGAAGCATGACTTCCCTCTTTAAAAGCTGTGTTCATGGTGTATGACTTCATGGTAAGATTACTGTATGGTAATATGATAAATACAATCCTACTAATTGTACTTTTCTATGTATTTTCTATCAAAACACTTGACACAGAAGTCAGACTTACTGGTCTGGAGTTCCTCAGATGTTCCTAGGAGTCCCTTTTTTTTAAAAAAGCACCTTTTCTACCTACACTCCTTCTAGGCCTGAGGCTGGCAAAGGAAAATGGTACATCCCGCTTCCTTTAGGACTACATATGAGTTTGGCCTTGGAGATTTGTTAGTATTTGTAATAGCAGTCTTTTTTCTAAAATTTCTTCTATTGAAACTTTAATTATGAGAACTTCAGTCTTGTTAGGGGAACCTCCCTAAGTACCCTTGTAATGAACGTTGCTGAAAACGGTTCATTTAGGTTTTATGATGCAGCCTTACACTCCTGAGGTGTTCCTTTTAAACCTCTGACATCTGTTGACTGTGCATACTTGCTGACAGGTTTTGTAATTCAATGAATTTAAGAGGGGTTTTTTTGCTTTCATGTAAGAATTTGTCCCTGAAAATCAGTGTTGAATTGTCATATACTCTTAGACATTTGCCTTTTTTAGCCCTGAAAAAATGCAACTTAAAATAAGATCAAATTATTCTTGCCTTTAAAATAATACTGTACTTATGAACACATCTGAGGGACAATATTATCTTACTGTACAAGTATTGAATGCCCTTTGCAAGTCACAGCATCATTTCGTATTCCTAACGAAATGCTGATCTACTCATGTTTTGTACCACGTCCTGTTCTTCTTGTTATTGTTACATTAGCAAGCAACATGCCTGCAGCAACTGGCAGAAAAATGTAGAAAAATTACTAAGCAATTGCTGGGTGTCCCTATGAAAATTAAGAAACAAAAGTCTATTACTGCAAAGGGTATTTTTCATCTTTATTATTTATGATCTTTGAGACTATGGAGGCCATTAAAGTTGCATAAATATCAAAGGAATTATCAAGGTCTTACCTTCCCATGTTACACTATAATTGCTTTGCTATGGCCTTTGTACCTCCAGGCTCTTTGTCTTTCCCAGTTTCTGTTTTGGTCAGTATGAATCAGTAATGGTAAAATAACCACTATCTGCATTTTCATCAAGATTTGTGTTCATTTGTACCAGGTGCTAAAAGGAACCTGAACTTTTAAGAAATATCAAGGCCTTGAGCGATGTGCATTAAAATCAATCTCTCTCAGACTTAGATACAGGATTCTCTTTGAGACGTTTGGTTAAGGCCATAAAAAATTTCCTCAGTCATTTTTTATTTCCAGTTATCAAACATGAAATATAACAATAAATAAAATTGATCAGTACAGAATAAAAACGTAATATATGATTTTAAAATAGCTAACAAATCACAGAGCTCACGTGGTCTGAGCGCTATAAAGAAGCGAGGAGCCGTTCTCATCCGTCTCTTGCTCTGCCTTCCTATGAAAATAGCTCCTTTTGGACAATCTTCTACGTTCCCAGAGAGGACCCCCGTGATTCAGTCTTCCTTAGGCTAAATAGTTAGTTTGCTACACTCCCTACTTCATAAGCTGTGCCTTTCAATTGAGTTCAGATCTGGGTATGAAAGTGCTGAATTTGTGATTGGTATGAAACATATCGCTTCAAAATAAATTTAATTTACTAGATCTTGAAATTTTGTTTGGGATTGAAAAAGGGGCTAAAATCTGAACTTTCCTATTTGTTTAAGTAAATCTTACCCCTGGACTTTATTCTGAAACAAATCATCCCACCTTACATTTCTCAGTCTCTGGATCTCTGCCCCATCAGTGTTTATGAGAAGGAGAGCTCTCCACACTTCTGTCTGGCCAGGGAAGACCCTAGCCGGGTGAAGCTGAACTGAGATGAAATGCTAATAACCATTCTGGTATAACTCAAATTACTGAAAAAGACACTGATTCAAATGACTGAACAAACCCCAGGACTAAGCACAGCTTAACCTTGCTAGGATTAATGGTTTGTTAGTCACAGGGGCGGAAATGGAGCTCAACATTTATAAAAGAGATGATTTCCATATTTCCTTTTTCAGATATGTTTTTACAACAATGCAATTATCACAGAGCAATTATTACATATTCTCCAACTCAGGTAAGGAAAAATCTACTTAAAATCAGGTTTAATTTTAATAAGTGGTTTCCCTAAACAAGTTGTTCCTCTGACTTGGATGCAAATCTGTGACTTGAGTTTAAATCTCCAATACCCAAAGTGTGCTATGAAGCCTTAGCTACACTGTTCCCTGCATTTTACTTTTCCATCAAAAATAGAGATGACGCAATTCACTAAATCACATTAATGTGATAAACATTGATTGTTAAGTGCTCATATACCACAGGAATACATGTAATAGAATTTCAAACATTTACAGATATTACTACAGCTAAAACTGTTTATGTTATCTCCTGTGGGCCATTTAATGGAAATGGAGAATGGAATAAAGTAGCAAGACCAGTTTCTGATTGTCAGTCCTTTCAGCTAAGAACAAGCGAAAGAGCTACAGACAGGATATCAGTCATTATCACTTTGAAAAGGACTGCTCGACCTCTTAATTTAGCCTGCCAGTCCATGACTTTTGCAACCTCGAATGAACAGTGTTGAAAAATTGTAAGTCTATGACTGTATCCACATAAGGATACTTTTTGTGTTCACAGGGGGAAAAAGAAAATCAAACTGCTGAGAAATCATGACACATCATCTTACTCCAGCTCTGTAGAAGCTAGTGCTTCTGTTCCATTAGTCTTAGATATTAACTACCGTCTTGAATGCCCCACAACAGAAGTTCCCATGATGACTCCTTAAACCCTTTCAGCTAAACTGATTTGGGATAGTTTCAAACTGTTTAAGCAATAGCTCTTTAAATTACTTCAGAAATTAATTTTGAATGGAACAGGTTACAGGGAATACTTGAATAAGTGGTTGACAAGCTTTTAAGACAGTAGCTACAAAAGAAGATAAGATTCCTGGCTGAACATCATCAGAGTACTAGGGCGAAAATGAGAGCCAAAGATTTCCTATACTCAGGAGAAAGATTAGGCACAGATTTATACTTGCCATTATTTTATTAGCAAAAGATACAAACCCCATAGGTCAGTAATTAAGAGTGTTTGCCTGAGAGCTTTGGGTTAAGTCCCTGATTGTAATCAGATGGTGTAGGAATGTTAATATGGTTCTCTTACAGCCTGGATAGTGCTCTGATGACAAAATAATTGGGGATTGTATTGGTCTGGATATTCCTCCTGGTTTCTGGGAAACCTCCTGGGGAGTGATGAACTTGTCCTGCTGCACAAGAATTTTCTAATGATTTTACAAACTGAATTTCCTACCACATTGTAATTATGATCTGTTGTGTGAATATGTACCCAAACCCAAGAAAATTTTGGCTAAGGAACTACGGCAGGAATATTCATGTATAATTTCTCCTCTTATCAATAACCTGTGATGCAAGCTAGGGATGTTTATAGTATGGCTCTTTTCGTGACAAAAGAACATTTAGCATTATTCCTCAAGACCTCCACCATTAGATGTTCCCAAATATTTCTTTGAAAGAGATAGCCCTGAATACAGACTCTTACAGTAAATTCACAGTACAAACCCAATTAACTCAAATATAATGATGATACTCACCACTACATCCTGACTGCAGCAGAAATTTTCAGTGCATTGGGAAGAATTTATTACTCACCTGCCATTAATCTTATTTTAAATGGAATGACCAGCACCTGCTGTAAGTCTTGAAAATTTACTGTGGGAATTGTTGTTTTATGATCACTGTTCACAATATTCCTTTCATTTAGAGATCTTTTAGCCAAGTTTTGAGGTATAAATTTGTCCTTTGAGAAGCCCTAAAAATGTTTATGTGAAATTGCATTCTGCAATGCATTGAACACTAAAGTACCAACAGTGTTTTCATATGTTACTCAGAGAGCAAATCCTATCACATATCACTGGATGGAAAGAAATCTTCACTAGAATCTATCCTAATATCAAAGACAATTTAGTAGTTCAGTTTCTGGGAAAAAGTATCTTAATGAATATAGCACAAGAAGGGAACAAACTCTTCTTTAGTTTACAACTAGGGGGTAACATGTTTATATATTTCTAATTATGGAGGTATTAATGCAGAAGAAGATCACATTTAACCAAAACCAAATGTTTAACTAAAGTGTAAACAAAACGTTACTCCCCCTCTTTAAAATCCATCTTTATGTTACACTCCACTTCGCTCGTCCAGCAGTTACTCTCTGAACTCTGTCTAGAAAGCTCTTTCTAGAAATAGGATTCATATCTTGAAATGTTTTAAAAGTTAGTTATTTATAAAGCTGTCATACATACATGCATGAGAGCTTTCTACCTCTCTTAAACAGTGAATACTGCTAAAAGCACTTCATTTTCAATTTTAAGTGCATGTGCTGTTCCTGAAATAACGGGAACTGGGGCCAAACCCTAAGGGCACAAAAGCAATGAGGTAAACTCAGAATAAGCAATGAGGGCAGCAGTGGTATTTTCTCTAGTTCTTCAAAAGAGAGGCCAAAATTTCTAGTCTACCATTTGGGCTGCAGAGATCTCTGTTTACTTGTGTTTGAAAACATTGAGCAGTAACTATGACCAAGATTGCTGGCTTTCTCTATGTAAAGAAGCCTTTACTGAGTCATAACCTAAACTTAAATCCATTAAATTTCTTACATATATGTAATTTAGCACCTAAGATCTTCTGCTAAACCCAGCACATCTGGCATTGGATGAAACCAAACTTCATTCTTTGGACATTCAGAGATGAGGGATGGCATCTGAATGGCTTGTATACAACATTCCAGTATGAAGATTTGTACATATATAGTTGTATGAACTGGACTTTGTCACCGACTATGTATACAGATATTTTTTCTGAGCAGCGATACACATCAAGAAAAATCAGGACATCACTACACTAGACAACATGCTGTCTTACTTGATAGGCCTAAGAATATGAGTCAACAAAAAGCCAAAAAAAGTAGCATTGCTTTTTTTGTTCCATTCTATTTTTATAGGGGAGGAGATTGTGATGAACTCGGAACAAGAAATCTGTAGCAGATTTCTTTTAGGCATCGCTGGCCAATGTTTATTGTGCCTCCTTTCCAATTCCCTGCTGTTCATCCAGGTCAGCCTCACAAAAGCTATTCAGAAACCTGGAAAATATTATTTAATCTAAATGATTAGGAGGAGGATCTAATTTTCATAGTGTTTCTAGTTATTTTTCTGAAGGCATATTCACAGTTCTCAAAGAACCTCATTTCTCCTGTAGCAAATGACATACATAATTGTTTGTACTTCAAATATGACCATAAGCTCCATTTGTCTTGCAACCTGCACTGTTCTTTTACAGGATGAAAACAAAATATCCCCCTTCCAGTTAGGTACCAAAAATGTCAAAATTGTTGCAGCATCCAGAGAGGAATTTTTCTTTTTGATTCTGATCAATTAAGACACAAAGAGGTGTTACTCTAATATTCATTGTTATCTAATTAACTGGAAAGAGCTTCCTAAATGGGAAATGTTTTCCATTTGAGACTCTTCATATAACCATGCAAATACAAGTACCTATTATTTCCTCAATAAGAAAGACTAAACTAACACTAACATTTCTCCTCCATTAGCAACAGCCACTGAAATACCCATTGTTTTAGACTCAATAACAACAAATCATCCTTGTTATAAACTTACTACAGTCCTAACCTTGAGCAAAATTCCTGCTGTTCGCAATCAAATTATTTCAGTATGTTGACAAGAACACCAAACTGACAAGGCATTCTTATTTGAACATTATGCCATACCACATTATTGCAAAGCAAACAGTTGCATGTGAATTTGTATCTAAGATCCTAGGACAGTAAGATACATAACATTATGTCTCACCATTCATAATAATCTGAAACTACTTGCAACTATAAAGGCTATTTTTGTTATAATTTGCACAAATTTTAATTTAGTCACCATTAATTAAAATATTACCAACACACTTCTGTCTGAAATCTTAATAGCCACAGTTCGATGCAACATCGTTCTTAATCCTGAGTTGAATTTAGAGGAACAATTTATTCTCCAGTTCATTTATTTTATGCTTTTTATACTTTGTCTATGGATCAGTTAACTCTTTCCTTTGTGTAATAGTTTCATAAATCATCAGGAGGAAAAGCAAAACAAGAAAACATGAGTGCAGATGTGCAATATGATAGATGTCTAGAATCTTAAATTACTTTTTAGCTAATTAAAAAAAGCAGCAACTTCATTTCCAGTACATAGCTTTTCTATAAACTAGTTGGAAAACGTAGCAATTAAAAATCCTTGAATGAAGTTATCTTAACAGAGCCCAAAGTAAACTAAACTCAAAGCAAACTATTCACAGTGTAAGAGTTCTTGTTCTCCATTGAATGCTGGAACCTAATCTTTCCCAAACCATTCTCAGTTTTCCTCCTGAAATTCTCCCCAGGGTTCAGCCCTTTTATATTGTCAAAAGACCATCCCAGGATGTTTTCTCTATACTTTTTTTTTAGGCTAAATCTTTTACAAACAGTGTTTTTGAACTTTTGTGTGCTGTTTGACAATGCACTTGAGTCATGCTACAATACCTATAAAACAGTCTGTAAAGGGTTATTGCATAGGAGCCCTCCATAAAACTTCCTGTCTACATATAGATTTTCACTGATAATTTTACATGGAAGGACCACTGATGCTGACTGTAACAGATTTTCTAAATGGAATGAGACATTATTATTTTGGAAAAAGAGGGGAAAAAAAAAAAAGCAGAACCAGCAACCACCTCCTGTCCTATTATATACATGTCCTTGTTGTCTTTTTTAATTGAAATAAGATTGCATTGTTTTGGGGTTTTTTTTAATCCTGACTTTCATCCTATTATTTTTGACAACCTTGCAGTGGGATCTAGGCACAAGAGCCAGAATGAAACAGATAAAAAGTGTTTCTTCA
Organism: Nyctibius grandis; assembly: GCF_013368605.1. Classification (NCBI taxonomy): domain Eukaryota; kingdom Metazoa; phylum Chordata; class Aves; order Nyctibiiformes; family Nyctibiidae; genus Nyctibius; species Nyctibius grandis. The sequence continues at coordinate 112,961,439 of NC_090659.1, forward strand.
AAATGCCTGTAACCCATGAAGGATGTATTTTTGTTAGAGAAAAGCAGAGACTGTGGAAAGTCTTCTATTTTTGGTTTTGTAATGACCCATCATTAAAATATCTCAGTACAATTTTAGGGGAGAAACAACATGTTTACTAGAGGAGTAATGGCTGTCCAGGGACATTGTCATTTTATCAGCCTTCCCCTGGAGCAGACATTGTGTACTTTGACGTCTCTGTCAGTGCTATCAGTCTTTGTATACTGCCAGAGATCAAACCTGATTTTGCCCAGTTTGGCTCTGCTTGAAAAAAAATCAAAATGGGATTATTTCAGTTTTGAGCTGTGTCCTAGAGCATTAGCAGCCAGTCTTGCATAGTTTTTATGGACTTGCACAATTCTGTGCAATTCAGATATGATCACTAACTTACAGAAAAATGTAAGTTAGTGATCTTGCAATATAAACCACATGAAAGAGGCAGCCTACAAGATCGGAAACTCCAGAAAACCTGTCAGGATGAAGTCACAGCTGGATAAGCATTTTCAGCTCCCGTTACAATCCAGGCATGCTTTTTGTCTTCTAGAATTCAGCTCCATATGAATAAACACATTAGAAGGCAAAACTAGAAATGCAAGCAGGAAAAAAAAAGGTCTGTACATTTCTGGAAGGGGAAAACTGACAGATCATAGACATTAGGATTAATCTCTGGGCAAATGTTTTTATCAGTTAATTAACAACTGTCAGAATTCTTCGGGGATAGAAATAGCCTATGTCTGTGAAACTGTTGATTTTGCTCTATCTTTGTTTTTATGTATTACTTATTACCTTATTATCCTATACTGGCCCTTTTTTATGGCTCAGTTTCCACTGTTGGGGAAGTTATTACGGCTTCTTCCAAGCTTTTCTTAACGTTGGGAAAGAGATCTTTAGATAACCCAGAAGTGTTCAAACAACATATCCCAGAGTTCAACATGAATAAGCACATGCAGAACACATTCCATTACGGAAAAGTAGAAGTGAACATCATTAATACCTTGATAACTATATATTCTATGATTATGTGAGACTACTAATCGTATAGAATTAATCAATAGGATTAGGACAGACAAGATTTTTTTCACAGAACTAGAATGACATGGAAAAAAAATTTGAAGGTGAAGGTCTGCATTCAGTTACATGAGAATATATCTGGTCAGATACACCAGCCTCTGTTGACGTATAAACTAATTTTCTCTAATGGAACACAGTAGAAAGTGTCCTCTGATGTCTGAAATTGTACAGGTTCTCTTTTTTTTTTTCCTGGAAATTTCACTGTAGCAAAGCCACTAGGCAGTAACTACACAGAGATAAAATGAAGAATTACTTAATTCTCTCCTGTACAGTAATAATGTTAAAGTTAACATCTTTTCAAGAGAAATAAAAGATAAAAAAAAGTGAGAAAACTGGAATGAAAATGTGTGAACTTGAAATGACTGCCTTATGCTACCAAGCATCAAATATTTTATACTCCCTAGGTTTCTATTTCCTAAATTTGAAGAGGCTTTCTGAAGTTTTTATTAGTCAGGAAAATTTACTGCTCCCAATCAGCATCCAAGCCTGCAAAGATCCATTTTAACAACCCTGTTTATTATTTGTAAACAGTTTTTAAATAATTCCTCAAAGTCTCTAATGCATTATAAAGGCAGTTAATGAAATGATGCATAATTTTTTTTCCTGCTAAAACTTTTTATCTCCTCAGATAGAATTTTAGAGTGTTTTTATAACCCAGCTTGAAGTGAAATTGAATTGTATGAAATGACTGATTGTCAAGGACATCTGAACAAACGAGGTATTCATTTTATTCTGAATCCATTGAAGGATTTCTTGATGTTTTTATTTAATTTGCTTCATATCAAGGAGCTAAGTTTCCCTTTGAGACACATCACGAAAGAAATAAAAGATGAATAAAAGTCCAGGAAGTTCCTACATTCTTGCAGAGTTTGACAGAAAGCCTTAATATTATTCCATTTCTTCCTCACAGATAAATAGAGACCGACGTTGTCATAGGAGTGTTTTTCGTCACAAACTGTCCTGTCCCCTGGGTACAGGTACTGTTTATATATCAAAATCTGAGAGTAATGATAAATATAGAAAGTAGAATATTTTTGAGTTAATGATATGTATGTCCAGAGAATACAGAATATATAAATGGTTTTATTTATATAGTGTCATTTGTAAAAGCTATTTAAAACCTGAAGCTCTTCCTGCAGTTTCTGACAAATGTGCTGTCTGAGTAGGACAGTGTCAGTTGTGGTGCCAACCATTAGAACCCAGAAAGCTGTATGATTTTTAAACTTAAGCAAATATTTGAAAAGTTGAAAGTGATTCAATTCATTTTATAATCAAAAAGCTTAAAAAACATATTAAAATAATATAACAGAACTCAGCGACACAGTGTGAAGTAAATTTTCAGGTACTTGGATGTTTGTTTTAATGCCATTCTTAATTTCTCACTTCCTTATTAAAGTCCATCCTCAGCTGTTTCTTTCTCGAGAAATTACTCTAATTTTCTTTAACTCTAATGAGCATCTCTTTTCAGCAGCTATATTTTCCCATATTTTGGAGTATAATGTATACATATTTTTAAAATTCTGTCATTGCCCTTTAATATTTGTCAATGGGCAAGGCAATATAACATAAAGCAATTTCTATCAAAAAGAAAAAGTACAGTACCATTAATGGAGTATTTTAGTTGTGATCCCATAGAGTTTTTAAAAGGTCCATGTTATTGTATTCTGTGGAGGAAGTAGAACAAGGCAAATGTCCTAAATAATAAATATGATGTAGCAACCAGAATTTTCCTGAATATTTTTTCAAGGTAGGTTTATGGAGATTGCAAGGTTAGGTGGAAAGTCTGTGTCTCTTCAATGAGCACAGTTCAGAAGGTTGGATTATCACAGCTGTATGACAGCCAGCCGTGAAACACAAATTTGCTTGAGGCTGGTATATACTACCTAGTTGACATTTAAGAAAATCTGTGCCAGCTTCCTTCACAGATTTTGTTTCTTAGCTCAGTGATGTAGACTGCTGCATTTATCCTTATTTATTCCCTCCATTTCTTATACTGTATTGTGTGCCTATGTACTGTTAGATATGGATAATTAATCTGTTGAATTTCTGCACAAAACTGGAACCCAATAAAAGCATGAAGAAATGACATAAACAACAAGAGAACGATATCAATAACGAATTTGACAATAAAATTCTATATTTTCTTGTCAGAGTTCAAACTGATTAAAAACATAAGGAATGTTTATGTTTTTTAATTTTCAAAGATTGATATTGAAAAGATCAGGGCTGCTATGTTAGTTCAGCAAAACTAAACACCTGAAACTCAAAAAGTAGCATAGGTACTAAACCAGTAAAAGAAAATAAGAAACGATACAGTAAAACATGCAGCTTTTTTTTTTGCTGCAGAGGCTGCATGCTGTGCAGAGAGAAATTTCAACTTGTTATGATGAATAAACATTAACTTAATTCCAGTCTAATCTGTGAACACATTTATTACTTCCTCTGTTAAACTAAGTCATCTGTGTTTAAGCCCAGGTTTTGTAATGCTTCTACAGCACAGGACAGTCTTAGTTCCAGAAAAAGCTATAAGCAAGACAAAGCCACAGAGTCTCTTTCACTCTCTCTCTTTATCTCTCTCTGATTTATGTAAGTATGGATTCACATATGCTGAATTACTGAAATGTATTTCTGAAGAACTAGAAAGCATCATTAAATGTGGAACATCTTGGAAAAAAGGAAAACATAGGCACTTATGGAACCATTAATTCTTATTCTCAAAAATAACATTATTTTGACAGAAAACAAAACCAAAAGCAATTATAATGTAATAAATATGAATCTTTTTGCTGCAAAAGAGCAAATAACATAGTTGCATCTATAGGCAGATATTCCAACAGAATTAGTGTTACATGTAATTTATATTGAAATGTCATACTACTCCATAAGAAATATTATTGGAGGTATTTTCTTTTGATTTTTGGGAAAAAATCCTAAACCACTTTTTGATAGTAAATTTAGGTACTTATTTACAGAAAAAATACTGCATTTATATGCCTTGATGAAATTCAAAACTACCTGGATAAGTATGATTGTAATCAAAGATATTGTGTTCTTGGTAGTACTTAATCAGTGCATTGAATTGAAGCATAGAAGTGTAACAGGCCCTTAGTACAGCAACAGGTTAAGGTTTAAGCAATATGATTTCTGTTCACTTGTCTAACCATGTGTGCCTTGTGTTATCTGAGAGGCATGAATATATATCTCCTGGAATCCAGCTGCTGGTCTCTATGCCCTATGTGATACTTGCCAGTGCCCCATAGATATCTCAAATGCCTGAGGGTATCTCAGTGTGCCTGTGGCCACTTGCATTTAGGCAACTGAACTGAGTCCTAAAGAAACAGACATTACCAAGAAAGGACATTTGCTTCTCTCTGTTGGTGACAGAGCACCAGAATGGCAAGAAGGAGTAACTGTTCTAGACAAAATACATCAGGAAGTGTCAGACTACCCCTTAGCCTTCAGATGTCTAAATATTCTCAAAACTGTTAGATGTTTTAAAAGAAACTGTCTCTTGAACACCTTTCCTTTACTGATTGCTGCAGTAAATGCATGCATATAATGAAAAACAATAAAATCACAGTCCTTAAATTAACGAGAGTATTTTTGGCTTAGTATTTTTGCTTCCATGTGGTACTCAGAAATAATGTCTTTCTTACCATCGTTTCTCAGTGTCAGAGGTGTAGGAGGACTCAAAACTCTGTCATTTGTCACTGTGTTTTTTACCAGGCATATATAGCTGCCAACATCAGATGTTTGCACCTTGGAGATGTAGAGATTGCCTGTCTCCTGAGAGATGAAGCGTCTGCTATCTTCTGCCACAAAAGATGGGAATTCATTAAATACCCAGCTATAGATGATCTCTGAAAAAAAACAGAAAAAAATAAGATAAAGCAATTATGGAAAAAATATTGTGTCATGTTAATGGATACACTCAATAAATGTTCATTAGCTTTATTTAAATAATCTAGAAAAAAACAAAAGCTAAAGGTTTTTTAAACTTTTTGTTTGTTTTAGAACTGAAGAGAAGAATTTTTTTTTCTCCTTGGAATTTTGAAAATAGCATAAGCGTTGAGTCCACGAGTTCCCTGGGAAGACAGATTTAGTTCAGGAAAAATAATTAAATCATTCAACAGACTCAGAAAACACCCATAAAATATTAGATAATTCCCTTTTCTAGTCTTTCAGGTCAAGCCAAAAACAATATACAAAGCATTATTTTCTCTAGTTGTTCAAATTTGCAGTGAAATATAACAAGATGCTGCCTATAGAGCTAGAGATGACTTTTGTAAGTGTGTGTGTAAACTGTTTTTATACATCAGCAGACTCTAATAACTGTTCAGCCTACCTTGCAGGTAGTGTTACTGCACTACACTTCTATATTCTTCTACATCTGCTTCACTGAAGAATCTCAGAGCCCTTCCTATATGCAGCTTAAATCCCTGTGATCAATGAATAATTCCTTAAATCAAAGCTACCAACTCCTTTGCCTCATAATCTGATGGATCAAAGACTAATCAAGATGATTTTAAAAAATGGTAATTAAAGGCATTGCCTTGGTTCTTATTTTTATCCCATGAATCACTCTGTTCACTTGAAAAGTATATACTTTTCTCTTTATACTCACGATAATTGATTGAGAAAAAAAGATTATTTCCTGTTATTCTGTATGAGATTATATAATGATTTATTAAAACCCTAGATGGATTAATGTGTCTGCATTAAAAGTATCAGCAAAGTTAATGAGATTCTGATTTAGCAGGGAATTCCTTGCAGGGAATTATTCATGTGGAGTTTCACCAATTCAGACTTTGAAGCCTTAACCTTATGTATGCTTTTTTACATCTTGTTCTCCTTTCAATCTTATCTTCCACTGTTTCATTTTGTCTTCACACTTAAAAAAAAATATTCTTCCCTACTTAAACTGGCAAATTAGCTGTAAGGCAATTTCTTCTGTAATCTCCTCCCTGATAGTCTTTAAAGAACTGACTCCAAAATCAAAAAAGCCAAAACTAGATCAGGTGTATAAAGTCCCTACTACTGCTCCAAGATGCGAACTTCTCCACTGGTACAGCAAGTTCCAAGTTTTTAGACTCAAATTTCTTAGGTGACTACTCTCAGCTTCAGCAGCAATGTGAAGAAAGTAATTGCACAGATGTCAGTCTGGTTCTCTTATACTTTTATCCTCACTTCATTCAAAATGTTTTCTTGATATAAAAGTTAGAAAAGGAACGGGTCAAAGAGGTGAGAGGAAATGCCTCAAAATTTAAATTTTTCTGTATGCTTTTGTGGTAATGATAGCAGAGGAACTGGTATAGCTGTTCATGGTACAAGAAGTGTGAAACATTAACATCCTAGCTAAATATATGCCATAGTCAGATGTGCAGTTTGACCTTAACAGTATAGAAGGCATTAGAAATTCCAACTGGTCTGTCCTTTCTATCCCTGTGTTGTATCATTCCCTGACATAGTGGTCAGAAAGGCATGGAAGAGCACAATGACTAGTTTCTTAACCAATATAAGACAACAGTTCAAGCACTGATGTAGAGATGCAGGATGTTCTGGATTAATTTTGAAGAAGTTCAGTCTAGTTCTGAAGTCACATGGAAATTTTTTTAAGAAAAAACAGTGGTATTAGTACAAAAATGCTATGTAAAAGGACTAAACATATTTGCCTGTAAGTAAGGGAAGACTTTTCCAAAACAGGGAATTAAGCTGTACACATTGACTTTTTGCTTAAAACCTTTTTCAGATCTAATTGTAATTCTGAGTCGTTACACAGGACCCTGAGGAATCCAGGGCTCACAGAGAGCTCTCCGAGTGTTCAAAATTTCCTTTCTCCTGTTATGTTTCAGGCAAAATACTAATTAGCCCAAAATATTTCTCTCTGAAAATTTCATTGCCACATTTTGCTATGATATCTTATCTGGCAGAAATGATTCACGGCAGCACAAAATTCTACAAAGTGATGATGAACATACAAGTTCAAGGAAAATGCATAGGCTTTAACTGAAGACACCTGTTACCAATTCAAATGGAAAACAATCAGTCTCACTAATTGCTCTGGCTTAAAAGTAGTTCAAACCAAATGTAAAGTAGTCATCACTGTGGGTTCATTGGTAGTTCATGTAGAATAGGATTTTCTCCATTTGCACTCTAAAAACACATGCAGTTAATTATTCATTTATTAATTAGAACTACTCCTAAGGAACAGATTTCAGGAAGTAAATTTTCGAGCCTTTAAGGAAATAGAATACTTAGTCTTTGCTGGTGCTGAATCTGGGGGGTACACTGTCATTTTGTCACCTTCTAAATTATTTTTGCTGTTAATAATGGAATGATGGATGAATTGGTACACGGATAGGGTATTGAGAAAAAACTGACAGAACTGCCAAATCTAAAACTCAAAACACTGATGTTATTAAGCTACAGTTAATGCTTTTATTTGTGCATACCTACAGCATCTGTATTCCAGCCAGGAGCCCAAACTGCAAAGCACAGACAAAAGTGCTAAGAGTTTACTTCTTGACCATTGTCAGCCCACTGACGTTGAAGGAATTACTCCTATTTTTCATTTCTAAAATGCAAACCCCTGCAAATACACTTTCAAATACCTGAAGATTTTGCATCTAAATGCTCAGATCTGGAATTAATCTGGAATGCTGAACCTTCTTTGCAGGTTAAAAGCCCCTTATACACTATATGAAGTTACTCTCATATTAGACATGGTTAATGGGTTCAGCAGATTCTTAAATATAATTTTGAGAGTTATGTCCATACAGTATACATAGGCTTCAGTGGAAATATCTCAGGGAAACTCAGCAATTTCCAATGCATGCTATGTCAAAAACAACCACAGCTGGCTTGGGATCTGGGGACCCAACAGGTTTTAGCTGACAGAAACAGATGATCTTGCAGAAGTGATTTTACAAAAGGATGTTAAGAGAATGACTACAATTATGGGAAAACGGGTGTACCTTGACATTGATCCATTGTACAAATGTCTCCGACTACTAAATTTACAGCCATGGTAGAGAATGAGACATGCATTGTTGCTCATATTCTGGGGCTCTGAATGTTCCCAGTTTGTATGCCAGGAAAATTAAAATTTAGGGTTCTTAAATCACAGAATTGCTAATGAAGGCTGTCCAAGTACAAAACCTGGGTTTTGTTTTGTTGCTTTTTTCTTTTGGCAGTATCATGCATAAGACAATACCCAAATGATTGTAATGGCATATAAAAATAACTAATAGAGAATGATGGAGAATCGACATTTAAAACCTTGCTGTCTGTCTATAGACGTGTCTGTCATCTATAGTACACGCACAGTAAACGGTTCTAAAACAACAGTGAATATATTTACATGCCACCAGTCCCACAGCAGGTCAGCACAGGAGCACATGTAGACTACAAGAAAAGAGGTTTGTGTTTAAATATTATCTAAAATCCCACTCTTACAAAATGGTAAACTGCTGAGTGAACTTTTTGAATTTCAGAACAAGAAGCCTAAGACCAAACAGAAAATTAACAAAAAAAGGAAACTGTGAATACGGCAAGATGCAGAAGTTTAGAGTATTTTTACAGAATATATGCTGAGCTTATTTTTTATTTTTATGCCCATCTATTTTATTTTTGATGTGACAACTATGCCAAAACCACAAAGATGATTCAGAGCCCTTCCTGGAAATTACAGTTGACTGCCAAGAAAAAAGAAACTTTTACATAGATACTGTTAATCAACACAAACAGAAACAGAGAGTAAAAAAGACAGAAATTATGAATTATAGGGACAGCTGTAAATTGGTATTCACCTGTGGCTTGGGCTGGAGGACTCTTCTGCTGGTGAGTTGTGTTATATGCAAAGTCTTGGTGTAAAAATGTTTTAAGTCATTTGGTAACTGCAACCCTGATATTTCCTTTCATGAATGACCAGCCTTGTTTCCAGAAAAATGTCTTCAAGGAGTTTTGTATCTGTTTTCTGAAGGTCATTTGGAAAGCCTTACAAATGTCCAATTTGTTTCTGTGTTTTATTAGGTACCTTTTAGTGGCCTATGTAGGTGAAAATCTGGGTCACTTGGTGATAAAATAGTGAGAAGAGAGCATCTATCTCCTGCCAAAAGGAATTTATGGTATGAAATTTTTTTTTAGTATAATTTCTTAAATGATTTTTGTAGATCTATTTTCTCCATTTCACAACACTAATTCCTAAACTGGCACAATGTGACGTACTTCCCATAATGGATGAAGCTGGAATACTGACACATCAGCATTTTTGTTAGTGCTGTATTGTGCTTTTGGAGATATCATTCTGATGCAGAAAATGTCAGGTAATGCAAAAATCTTTCTGTCATTGTGGGTCAGTAAGAAATAACCTCCTGAGTGTTGTAATGAGAGATGTGCTGGAAGCATTCAGATAGCACCACCTATTCACTCCTGTGTTTGTTAGTGCCTGAGTGTTTCCCAGATTTGCTTCAAGGCTTTTCTCCTGAGAAATTGTTTCTTTCATCCTTTTAACATGCTGGTTTTGCACAGCCTTTTCATCAGTCCTGTCAGCCAAGTGGTATTTTGGGTGGCAAGTGAAGATGTAACAAGAAAGTTGCCATACAAACAACTTGAAGGCCACCTAAAACCTAAATGTACAGTCTATTCAATGGTTGTATATTGCCTCTTCAAGGGCGAAGCATGCAAACGCACATCTGTAATTGCACTTCTGTGGAGTTATGGTGTTTGTACAAGAAATGTCTGTTTCCTGTCTTCTTTCTGTGATGCAGTGGGAGATACAGTACTCCATCTCCTCCAGTATCCTGTTGGGAATATACGTTTCTCTTCCTCTGTTTAGGATTTCCTCTGATTACTCCAATTCCACAAGATGGCAGTACTTGATGAATAAATGGTATTGATGCCTGATGACAGCCAAAATCTGTGGTAATCTGGGAGTTTTAGCAACTATGAAGTTGCTTCTTCTCTTTTTTTTTAATTGACAAAAAAAGCAGCAAAAATTGCACTGAAGATTATTGCACTGAATCTGAATTCACTATACATAGCTATAAACCGTGAAATTTGCATGATGGCTTTGCTTTACTGTTCAGAAATATGTTTGTTTCCCTAGCCTCCCACCACAACCAGACAGATAATTTTTGTGCAGTTCTTTGTGCCACTGTGGCTTATTATCAGTGCTCATTAATCCTCCAAGAAAATATTTAATGAAGGTAATTTATTTGTTGCATTGTAATGCACCCACATAGAGGAAACAGATATTGTCACTTTATCAGCTAGCAATGAAATTGCTTCTTTTCTGCTCTGGGGGCTCTGTATCTACTGCTCACTTACCTGAAACACAATTCTACCAATCACATATTTGACTTTGTTCAGATGTAATTACATTGATAAATCTTCAAATATTTTCTTTCTTATAAGAATTCACACAGCCAATAACTAAAAATATGGTAGAAAAGGTAAGTGTATTGTCAGGACTGATTTTGTACTGGAGGATACAACTATTATATTGTCATTACCAGTGTACACAGCCAATATAGTCTCATTTGTACATTAGAGATGTATGAAATGTAGTCAGTCACTGAAAGGTGTAAAGACCGATGAAATCTCTTTCTCATACATATGCTCTTTAAAGAGACCATATAGCATACAACAAAAAAATGGCTTCTGGGAAAGAATGCTAGATTTTTATGTGTATTTGATTGTCACTGGCATGATTTTCATATTAAAAAAAAAACCTGTTCCAGAAAGAATAAAAATTGTGTGATCAAAAGGAATTCAAGAATACATGTCCTTCACGCTCTTCTTTTGCCCTCAGGCAAGATCAGATATTATCAGCCTCATCTTTAAAAATGTCCAGCGGGTTAAATTCCTAAATTTAGATCTTCAGAATAACCTATTTCATTGCTCAGTTAATAATGAGACAGTTTTCCTTAATATTTGTGTAATTCCTTTTTTTTTGCAATACTGTTTATTAGTTGTTCAACTTACCATATTGAAAGTATTGAAAACACTTTATTCATGACCTATATTAAACTTTTACAGTTACAATGGAAGACCATTATCCTCATCTGTATCAGGCTTCTGTTCTTGCGGCTAGATCAATTAAACCTCTTCAACTTTTTATTGTCATGGTTTTGAATCCTCTTCTCAGTTTTATTGTTGTCATCTCTACTGCTTTTCTACATCTTATAATATAGGACCCAAAGCTAGACATGGTATTCTATCTGAGACATTAACACTATTGATAACTGGAATAATAATCTCAAGTACTCTATAGGTAGCAGTCATTTTAGTATGTCATTTAGTCATTTCATATAGTCATTTAGAATTTTCCATTCCACTAAGTATTCCATTTTCTGTAATAGCAGTATTTTTCTAAGGAAGAATACTGTTAATCACTTATTTCCCTTTATCTCTAAATTTGATGTTTTGGTAAGTATAGTAATCTGCATTTTGCTGAAATTTGTGTTACTTGTTGTAAGCTGTTCCTCCAATGTACTGATCCTTTTGGATTCTCATTCTGTGCTCTGCAGTGATTCTAATCTCTTGCAGCTAAGAATCATTCACAAATGCTAAATATTTGTGAATATTTTCACTAGGCCACTCACACTTTCAAAGAAAAAAGAATGTTTAGACATGCTATAATTTCAGAATTTAAGGCCATTTTATCATATATATTGTTTTCTTATGCAAGTCAAGAAAATGTGAAAATGACGTAGGGTGTGGTCGACATGCTGGAGGGAAGGGATGCCATCCAGAGGGACCTTGACAGGCTTGAGAGCTGGGCCTGTGCAAACCGCATGAAGTTCAACAAGGCCAAGTGCAAGGTCCTGCATGTGGGTCAGGGCAATCCCAAGCACAAATACAGGCGGAGAATAGATTGAGAGCAGCCCTGAGGAGAAGGACTTGAGTTTGATGGTTGACGAGAAGCTCAACATGAGCCAGCAGTGCGTGCTTGCAGCCCAGAAGGCCAACTGTATCCTGGGCTGCCTCAAAAGAAGCGTGGCCAACAAGTCGAGGGAGATGATTCTGCCACTTTACTCCTGTAGGGGGCCTACAGGAAAGAGGGAGAGGGACTTTTTACAAGGGCAAGTAGTGATAGGATGAGGGGGAATGGTTTTAAATGGAAAGAGGGTAGATTTAGATTAGATCTTAGGAAGAAATTCTTTACTGTGAGGGTGGTGAGACAGTGGAACAGGTTGTCCAGAGAAGTTGTGGCTGCCCCCTCCCTGGCATTGTTTAAGGCCAGGCTGGATGAGGCTTTGAGCAACCTGGTCTAGAGAAAAGGTGTCCCTGCCTGTGGCAGGGGCGTTGGAACTAGATAATCTTTAAGGTCCCTTCCAACCTAAACCATTCTATGATTCTATGATATGATTCTATGGAAAAGAAGCTGATGATGGAAACAAATAAATTTGTGGTTATGATTGAAAGAAGTTTTTTAAGGAAGAAAAACACTGGGAAGAGAAAACTCTGACCACAAAGCAGATGAAGTACAAATAGGAAGTTTTAAAAGTCTTTTGAAAGAAAATTAAAGACTTCTAACAACATCTCTATGGTTGATACTCATCTATTATTAGGTAGGAATGTAAATCAATTCGTATGTAGAAAAATTCTAAATGCTCCATATAAATTGATGTTCTATGTTTTACAACAGACGAGGTAATGCAGGTGACACTGTATAATGCTATTTTCTATGAAAAGCAGAAAAAAGTGGATGGTAAAAAGCAATAAATTTGAACAGTCTAAATAAGTAATACCATAGAACTTAGTTCAGAATTCAAGCATTAGCATTGCAGCTCTTTTAATCAATACTACTGACTTTACAGAACTATTGAAACATCTGTGGCCAGCAGGACTAGGGAAGTGATAGTCCCCCTGTATTCGATACTTGTGAGCAGCACATCAAACACTGTGTTCAGTTTTGGGCCCCTCGCTCCAAGAAAGACATTGAGGTGCTGGAGAGAGTCCAAAGAAGGGCAACGAAGCTGGTGAAGGGTCTGGAGAACAAGTTTTATGAGGAGTGGCTCAGGGAACTGGGGTTGTTTAGTCTGGAGAAAAGGAGGCTCGGAGGAGACCTTATCACTCTCTATAGCTACCTGAAACGAGGTTGTAGCGAGGTGAGTGTCGGTCTCTTCTCCCAAGTAACAAGTGATAGGACAAGAGGAAACGGCCTCAAGTTGTGCCAGGGGAGGTTTAGATTGGATATCAGGAAAGATTTCTTCATGGAAAGGGTGATCAAATATTGGAACAGGCTGCCTAGGGAAGTGGTGGAGTCACCATCCCTGGATGTATTTAAAAGACGAGTAGATGTGTCGCTTAGGGACATGGTTTAGTGGTGGATTTGGTAGTATCAGGTTAATGGTTGGACTTGATGATCTTAAGGGTGTTTTCCAACCTAAATCATTCTATGATTCTAAGATTTGTAATTTCCGAAGACGAGAATTAGACATAATTTTGTTCCAGCATTAGAAAGGGTAATCAGGAAGACCCACATCATTATAAGTTCATCAGCTTCAGACTTAGATCAAATAATTCAATGACTGATATGAGACTTGATTAGTATCCAATTTAAAAAGTGAGATATAATTAACAATATTGGAAGAAAATAAATCTAGTCAAACTAACTCAGTATATTTTTATTGCTCTTTTTATTGGCAAAGACAGCAAAGTTTCTGTAATGTACCTAGAATTAATATTTTATAAAAGCACACGCTAATTAAAAAGAATTGGAATAACCTCAAAATTAACTTATTGTGCATTGAAAGGATTAAAAACTGACTGCAAAGCATAATCAAAAGGATTAGTTCTGGAATTCTTTGTCCTTTACTGCTGAACATTTTAACAGTTAAAAACAAACCTATGCAGTTGTAATCACTGATCTATAGGAGATATAAAGCTTGGCAGTGACAAAAATGCAGGACAAGTCACTAGTAAACTCTGATTCAGTTAACTTCTTATTATCAGAACCTTTTTTTATGATGGAAGTTTGTTGAATGTACAGTAATACAAATTGATTGTTTCTTAATGATTAGAATGAACAAGAATTCTATGGTAATGACTAGCTATTATACTCACATGAAAAGTGTGGCATTGGAAAATAATGAGGATATTGTTTAATGCTCAGGAAAACATGTTACTGCGTAGAATATTTATATGCGAAAATTATTTTATCTGGCGAAACATTCAACAGAATTTAAAGTAATTTCTTTTTCTCCTTTTTTCTGTTTCACACTTTACATCTCTCTTGTTCTCTGATCATGCTATGATACTTAAGTTTCTTTACATTTTAATGGCACTGGTGTAATAGTTACTCTGGCATGGTCTACTACTTCTTACTTAAGTCTGCTGCAGGGGTGAGCACAATGATACGCCATACTCCAGAGAAGTGTTACCTGCAGTGAACCTTAGAATCCTGCACCCAAGTGTGCTGCTGCATTACATGTAAATTTCATTTTATGACTACTGCAGTGATACCAATAGATTAATGCATTTCTAAGGCATAACTACGACATCCATCAAAACGACAAAAAACACGAAGTAATGATGAGATGATGACCATCTCTCTGTGGAATATCGCTCTGCCAAGTGCAAGAGTGACATTATCTCTTTTTCAGCTGAGAGATGCAAAATCTCTGCATCTTTAGCTTTCCATCATCATTTAGCAACAGAAGCCCTCTTAAGAAAATTCAGTAATTTGGCTGAAAATACTCAGTAGTACTCCAGTTACCAGAGTATCAGTCTCTCAAGGAGTTTATATGTATGTTTCAGTTTAGCTTTTTGTACCTACAAGAAAGAAACTTAAATTTGTCACTTTATCCCTCATTCACCTTGATTCCTAATGCCAGGAAGGATTGCTAGTAGCAGAAAGATTTATTTAATGAGATATAATTTCAAGTTTCTGGGTGTAGAAACGAAAGTAAAAGGCTACTGCAGTTCTAGTTTATACTTCAAAACACAATCTTTCTAACAGCCTTCGCTCTTTGCATGCAGTTGTTATAATAGGAATTGTATTGGCAAAAACTGAGTACTTGGAGTGCGTAGAGTTGCCTTTGTATGGCTGCACATATTGAACATAAGATACACTCCACCGCCTCTCTGCTTTATATTCTCTTGGTGCTAGATGTTTTAATATAAATTTAAAGGCTTTTACTGGGTTTATCTGCAGGTCAGTGTTTTGTGAATTCCACCATAGCCACGGCATGATATGATTGATGGATCTTACTTGGGCCTGCCCCTTTTCTCCTGTGGTGTTTATTATCCTAAGATCTCAAATCAAGGGCAGTACCATTATCATCACTTTTGTATGGGAAAACTGAAGAAGATAAGATAGAAGGAAGTGACTTCCCAGCAGTCGTGAATCAGGCCATAGTCAAAGTGAAACCTCCGCTAATACGTAATTCTTTTCATTTCTAATATTCTTTCCTTTCCTCACCAGCTCTTTGTACATCTACAAGAAATGCCAAAACACACACAAAAAAGTCATAGTCAACAAATCCTTAAGAGCTGTGTAGATGAACATTGGAGATGGGTAACTACCCTGTCATCCTCCCTCTGAATTTGTTTTTCAAATATTAAAAAAAAAATTAGCAGTATAAATCACATAATCCCCTAGATGCTCAAGGTCTAGTGCTCAGCTCCTTCTTGGTATATTTCTAAGCTTAGATGTACCAAGGAATGGATCCTCCATTAGGTCTTTCTGAACACAATGGAACATAGGAACATATGCTTCAGAGAATAACATAGAACCAAATTTGTAGTCACCAAAAGACAATTTTTAATTATTAAGAACGACAGTGACAGATTATTTTTTTTACCTTAATTAAAAGATAACTCAAAGTGCAGATGAAGAGGAAAATACATGCCACATTAGCAAACTGACCTAGAATGCTGGTAGTGCTGTTCAACCATGTTTACAAATAAATCACAACAAATAACCTCAGCAACAAATATTTAAAATTTAACAATGTAGAGACTGTAACTCTTACCTGTTTCTACATACAGACAACACACTGTTGAGTCCCTATGTACATTTTTCTGAGATACTGGAAACACAGTGAACTGCTTCTATCCATCTTCTGCTTGTCACATAACTGTTATTTAAAGAAAATACATAGCCTTCTGTTGTCTTACTTTCGGCCTAGGGCAGTGTCCCATGATTATAATCTCTCTTCCTCAACCCCTTAGCAATAGCAATCAATGTGACTCTTCATGTGTCACATTATATATACATATCACATGGAAAAAGAATATATTTGTTCATCTCTCTCTGATTTTTTTTCCTGAAAGAAATATCATTATTAAAGTAATGCAAACAACAGGCAATTCTGCTCTCTCCTGTGTTGAGTACGTGCATAGTTTTCAGAAGAGCAATTACGTTTTTCAAAGCCCTTTTCCTTTTAGGCATGAAACAAGATGTTGTGAAGTCACAAGATCTGGACTATAAATCAGTGCAATTTTAGTCTTTTCTTAAAATTTTCTTTGTAGATCATCCTCTGTAAAAGAAGTGGTGCTCCTTCCTTCCATCTTGTATTTGGCAGAGCTGAAAATAGACTCTTCAGGATTGAAACTACATGGTAGTTTGCTAAACTCCTAAAAGGCCTTGTGGTTCTGCAGGAAAAACCAAACTGAGACAAACCCTTCATCAGTATTATCTATATCCTTCTTTCCATTCTACATTCTTCTTCCAGAATTTTTATCCCTGCAGTCTCCAATGGAAGACTTTCTTAATTATTGAAAGATGAAAATACCATGAAAATTAATGCTTCAATAAACCAATAAATGAAGTGAAATTTTACAGTTACAGATTCTCCGCTCTAAGATAATAACATCAACACAACAGGAATTGTATTAGCCAGCTAATGAAGTCATTAGCAATGATTTTAACAATATTGGAACATAGCATGGGAACACAGGAGATAAAAGTGGGCAATCAAATTATCAGAATTAATGTGGTATTAATTATTACATTGTTAAAAAGATGGCATTGTGATCAAAAAGAACTACTTTTCCACTGTTATTGCTCTGGAAAACATCTTTTATTGTCAGAAGATAAAGGGTGCACATATGCTGTTGCAAAGGGGTTTGTGTTTGACTATAATAATTCAGATTTTTGTCTGAATTCTATGATATTATGTTTATATCCATTCAGTCATTTTCTCCTTGAAAAATGCAAGCAATTGCCTTTAACATATTTACTGTTAAGTTATAACTACCTTCATGCCAGTTACAATTGCATTGGGTAGGAAAAAAGAACATAAATACACCCAGATATATATTTCTAAACAGTTTCTGGTTTCCCATTCGAAAAAGAAAAATGAAAACTAGATATCCCAACTAGTGGTTTTCACACCACTACATTCTTTTGGAACAATATCTTCCTTAACTGATTAAATAAGGCTATATGAAAATCTATGTCTCATTAAGCATTGTATCACCTCAAATGGTTATAAGTTCACTTTCACATTGTACTTACAAAATAAGGTATAACTGACTTTGTTATATAAGGAAACTTGTTAATGGCATCTTATAGAACTCAGATCAGTTCAGTCCAAAGCCTTCTCCTTCTGAATCAAGACTGACCTCCTAACATTTTTGGTAGTCATCTCTACCAGAACCACTGTTGAATTCAGTTAATCATGAATAGTCCAGGAAGAGTTCCATTTTCTGAAAACTCCACTGTTTTCATCCTTTTAATCCTTCAATATTTCCCCACAACTGCAATGGAGAGAAAAAGATAGACTCCAGACTGTAGAAATTAATCATTTCTCATCTCTTCCTCCTTCCTATGTTTCCTCTTGTTTCAACTGTCTGATCAGCATTGTAGTTCTGTCTTCTTCTCCTTAGTTACATTGATTAACATGTGCATTCTTTTACTCTATTCTTTTCCATGGTATGAAGCGGAGAGGTAATTGGGATTAATTAGGAATTTTCTATCTTAAACAAAATGGGCTTTCTGACATTTAACTAAATAATAAGTTTGTAAAACGATATTGTTCCAGCCACCAACTTAGTAAAACATCAGAACCAAGCAGCAAATTGATTCTAATAAAACGGTTATTATGAGAGGATCAATTTTGTGAGAGCCCTGTGCCACTGTCACAGTAACTGGTGTATGTTATTCCAATCTTAAATCTATTAATGTTGATCTCCTGCTATTTTGGAAGTTACATAGCCTGTGCCACAGAAAAACTTTTTGCAACACCATTTCCTAATTTAATTGATACTTTTACAATACTAGTTGCAGAAATATGGTTGTGATACCAGGAACATACATTTCTGTTAAACCTGGCAGGACAATGCTGTCTTGGTTAATCACTAGACTGAGGGGTTCCTGATAGTTATGTCTAATTTTTTTGACATCTCAGTAACAGGCTAGTAACTTGTCTCTAGGGAAGAGGAGCTTGCCCACTACAGAAATTTTGTGTTATTATTGACCCATTTGTCAAGCTGTAGACAAATAGCCACGTATGGTTGTCACTTGAAAGGCGATAGAGCATGAGCCTGACGGCCAACATACTCAATGCATTTTTAAAATTAATTAATCTCCCTTGCTTCCTCCCTGTTCTCTTGCTATCTTCTTGCACTTTGATTCTCCTGAACTGGCAGCTGGGGTAGTATTTGTTGACAATATTGTGGCTGTGAAACTACAGCACATGTCCCTTAAGCAGAGACCTGTCAGGGCTGCCCCTTCATCCAAAGTTATGCGCTGGCTTGATTGGCCCAGGTCAACCAGATTTCTCTCACTACATTTTTGTAGTCCCTGAGGGGAAGAACAGCTCCAGTGAGTGATCCAGTGGGCCTAGGAACATTAAACTTTCAGTTTCTAGTGTAGCTTAGTGTATATTTTGAAATAATTATTACTGTTTTTAAGGGGATGGGGATGATTTATTAACAGTGATAACATTTGGAAAAGTTTATTTTTTTAAAAAAAAGTACCAAATTACATATTCCTTGGGAGAACTTTCCAGTTGGACCAGTAATGCATTTCTGTTCATTTATTATTTTTTGAATTATTTAAAAAAAATAAAAATAAGAGAAAATCTAAACTTCTATGTCAAGAAAGTTTAAATCATTAATTATTTATCCATATGCCTACTACACAGACATTGACTAGAATTTGGAGCACATGCAGATCATTAAAATGTAATTAAAAGCTAATGACAACACATTGCCAACAGACTGGGAGTAACTCTTCATTGGCAAAAATAACTTGTTACAATTCTACCCTACAGAAAATTCTATCATTCCCAGACTCTTAAATTTCATATCCTCAGATGCATGCCTTCAACAAGGTTGAGGAAGGAGACCCTGTAAATGCTCCAGGGAAGTCAGCAGTAAAATTACTGGTCATGTACTAAGTAATGAAAAGACCAAAAAAAAAAAAAGAAGTTAATTGTGTTTGTTCATACCATAGCAAAAACAACAGGCATAGTCATCAATCAGTTGCACAGATAAAGAATATAGATTCCTAGATTGATCTGTGTCAGGGACCATGGACACTCACTTTAATGGTAACACACATGGGAATTTGCATTACTAGACAAGAAAGTTTCAAAAGCAGTCTAGTAAAAGTAATAATGTCCAGGATGCAAGAGGGAAACTTCTTTATGATTCTTCCAGGGAAAAAATGTGAGTGAAGAGATGAGATGACCCTATGGGATTAACCCAGAATTAGGACAGGAATACAGAGTTTAAAGGACTGTGTACCCGTTCTCTAAAATATTTTCTTTCTCCCATTATCAAAAAGCAAAGTTCAAGTTTCACTAGCATTGACTTAAAGATGAATGAACACAAAAATATAGTAAAGCCTAAGAGGGAAGTGCAGGAACCCTTCAACTCATGATAACTAACTCACTCAGTTGATATGTGTGGCTCTCAAAAAAGTGCTTTTAAAGCATTTTATATGTACATTATGAACATTTTTGTGTTATGAGCATGTAAAGAAATGATAGAGAAGTTGTGCCATCTTGTCTTCTACAAATGACATATTAAATGTTTATTAAATAAAATTTTCTGTCCTGTACAGTTAGCAATAATTTTCTAATACCATGACCTGTCCAGCTACTGATTTGGGAATACTGTGAGCAGTCATCTCTCTCACCTACACACTGGTCTCTTCTGGAAGCAAATTATACAGCTTTCTATCAGATATATATATCAGAAATATAGATAGAAAAATAGGTATCAGATATCAGATATCAGAAAGTCAAATTTGAAAAAAATATATCGTAGAACAAACCTGGATATTACTTTAATACATACAAAACTATATGGATATAACAAATGATGGTCAGGAAGAACCCTCACCTGTAGTGACAGGTTAGCATGATCAAGTAGCACCTGGCCATGTCTAGAGAGAGATGGAGATTCAGAGATCTAAGCTCGTGCAGGCTTTCTATGGTTTTGAAGAAACTGGCAATGGCCAGATCCACATAAAGACTGAAGTTCTCTACTGCTGTGCACTGAAATGCACAGCATTGTGATGCCTGGATCCTGGACTGAATCCACATCCTTAAGATAACCTTGTGGCCTCTATATAAAGTTATACAAAGTTAGACACCCACGAATTGCATTCACAAAAGCCAGCTTAGTAAACAGAGATGCAGAGGGTGAATGGATGCCTTCAAAACAGTATTTACTGTGTCCTGCATGCAGATACCAGAGCCAATTGCCTGTAAACAGGCTAATGAGCATACTGAGGGCAGTCCAGCCCAAATATAACAATCTTGTTATCATAACTAATTTGCCTGGAGAAGTCTACTCCTAATAATTCTGCACCTGCATAAGGTAATTTAAAGCCTGCCTCGTTATTTCTATGTATAATTTGTGCAATATGGGTGTAACAGGGGAATTCTGACTAGAGAGTTACTACTGCGCTTCAGTTGAACTTGGTTTCCTACTTGCAGTGGAGCAGCAGTCCAAACCTGCAGTTTTAATGGAAATGCAGCTTTCCGATTCCTTTCACAGACCCTGAGCAGTGAGAAGTGCTTGGTTTGTGTTTACTTCCAAAGTAGTTTTCTGTGCATGATCAAAGTACACACAAGCAGGAGCTCAGAACAACTGAAAAAAACCCATTATTTGATGTGACTTTCTCCAGTTAATATGAAGGCTAGGACAGCTGTGTAGGAAATAGAAAAACAGGACAAAACCTCCTGGACCTTAGTAGAAAGAGTTTTGTTTTAGCAGCTTGTCAGTTTAGCAACACACTATGCAGACATCCAGAAGATGCATGGGAAGGACTGTGATCCCCATAGCACTGGCATTAATCATCTTCAGTGAAGCATTTCTCATGAAAATTACAGTTTTATAACACTAAAAGGGAGGCATAAAAGACGCAGCCTGTAATACAGTTTCCAAACTGGCTAAGTTCAGCTTTGTCCTTTAGAAAGAGATAAAAAAATGTTATAGTTTAACATCTGTACAGATGTTACATGCTGTGGAAAGATTATGTAGCAGTGCTCCCTCCAGACGGCAGCGTCTCTTTGAGGCAGGAGGGAGCACGCATCTGCCTTCCCCTGCATGCATCAGCGCTGTTCTCATCCTAACAATTGGAATCGTCGTTCTCTATTAAGCTCATACTGACAGCTTTGAATAAAAGCCTTAAAAAGCTCAGCTGAAAGTATTATTTCTGAGGGAAACATGTAAATCTGGATGAAATCTTCCATTCATTTTTAATCTCGCTATGGTAAACCTTGTAATTAAGATGATTAAATGACTGAATAAACCCCTATATTTACATCCCTTAGAATACCACAATGAAAAGCCATAATCCTGTTTACAGAAAAAAGCAGTAGAGGCCTTTTAAAATGGAGACATCAAACAAAGCTTGTTATTTAAGCAGTTGGTAATTAATGAACCTCTCTCTTAGCAAGAGTACCTAAGAGTTAACTGTCTAGGAAACCGATCTTGGAGAAAAAACTAATAGGGAGTGAGGGAGAATCAAATGTTATGTTTATGGAAGAAAAAAAAAGGATAAAAAGTTATGTTTATGGATGATCAAGTTATCCACGATTTATATATTTCACAAGGGACAACTTCAGTATCTGCAACAAAAAAAGTATTAGTGAAAAAGCTTCTAGAGCAGACATATTAAAATGATACAAGGCTCCCGATGTAAATAAGAGGCAGCATTTTTTTGGAGTGACAGTCCAGGAAAAGCAGGAGGTGATAATTTGCTGGTAGCTGTTTTTCATAAGGAGTCTGCACAAAATCCTTTTTGTTGAATGTATTCTCCTTCACCATTCTGAAGGAGGGTATAGTGTCTCTCCCAAAAAAATCCCTCATTTTGCTGCTCAGCTATTTCTCATCAAAGATGACAATAACTTAATAAACTCATTTATTAAAACCAAGAAATAATTCTCTCATTTCAACCTGCGCTACAAATATTCTGAATATATTTCAAGTGCTCTTCCCCCCCTCCCTCCCCTGCCCTGTAAAATATTTGGACAACCATCTAATGAAAACCTACATGAATAATCTATACATATCACAAGTTTGTGTTTGCTTGTTTGTTTGTTGCGTTACCTCTTGATAATAAATCATAGCACTAATAAACAGCAATCAAGTCTGTATACATATGAAAGTTGTTTTCTGATTAAATTCTTGTCAAAAGAAATTAGTGTAGTATTTTTTCAGTCAGTGGTGCTTTGTAAAGAATTTCAGATTTTTCTAGAATTGTGTTCTGTAAGAATGTAATGTAGGTATTATTCAACCAAAAGTATTTACTTTATCTTCTATTTGAAAACATGTTAATAAACTTATATGTCTTTTCATATAGTGTTCTTTCACTAAGTCATCTTTCTTTTGCCACAATGATATTGTCATTTTCTAAAAAGGCTCAATCCTCAAATTCTTAGGCAATTTTATAAGTAGTTATTGACTTCAGAGATAGAGGAATGGATTTCTGTTGAAGGACAAGTTGCTTATGAGGCTCTAGAGAATGATTAGGTTTGATATTGTATCATGGATTTATCTTCTGGGATAAGTAAGTGAAAATTATTTCTAAAGGTGTTGATCAATTTGAATAAGTCAATATAGTGGAGCTTGAGGTGTTTATCCACAAAAAATTCTCTGTCATCAAAAGCACCCCCATAACTCATGGTCTTGTTAATGTTAGATAGTCACATATTTCAAACATGCTTTAAATAGTCTTTAGCTTAGATATAATTTCAGAATTGAATTCACACACTTCCCCCTTAAAGTTCTGCTTTTCTCCAAAATTATTTTTTACAAATTGACTGTGATATGGCAGTCATCTTTCATAATGTCTTGTACATTGTTGCCAGAGCTTCATGGAATGATTTATTGTTGAAACATCACCAGGTGTGGAATTTTTTGGAAGGCCCATGGAGGTAGCTCTTCCCTTTCCCTGGAGACACCAGCCACTGCACTAATACCCTTTGCAGTCCCACTGTAGTACCACAAGGACTTACAGCCCTTCAGTAGTTTGCAAGTAGGGAGTTGGAGGGAAATTGCATTTGATTCTGCATTACATGGCGAACAAACGAAAGGGAGGCCAAGCCCCTTCTCATTCACATGAGGTTGTGTTTACGTCTGCATATCAACACAATTTTTCAGCTTTCGGTGATTACTCCTCTACACTGCAGAACATTTCTTGACATAGCTATGGTGACAAAATTATGTCAACAGGGGCTCAAAATATTTTTCTAGAAGTAATTCTCCTGCTGGCATACCATACCAGTGCTTAAACAATATAAACGAAACCAACGGAAAACTGTCTGTGAGCACAGTAGTTTCCACAGCAGGGGTTTTGCTGGCTCAATGATGAAAATGAAAGATACCAGTTTTTCACCATCAAAGGTAATGTGTGTATTACAGTAGCACATTGCATTGGAATCTGTCTAAATACAAGTTTAAAAGCATAATTTTAGGGAAAAATTTATAAACGGTTTGATGACATATAAGGTGCATTTTGTGGAATGATAGCTGTTACAAGGCACATGACTCTACTTCACTATTGAAGCCCATCTATCCTTACACTTTCAGTTTGTTTGGGGAAATAAAATTCAACTGTGGTGTTAAAACCGTATCTCACTTTTTCTACCTATGTCTTTCCTCCCCCAGTTTACTTATCATAGTCAAGCCCTAACATCACACACTCAATTCCATCACATAGAGTCAAAATCAGAAATAGATTATAAAGGCAACCATAACAAGACAGTGTACTCAGAAAAGCATAGAGATGGCCAGAAGATAACAAGTGTTAACTACAATGATAATTGTAATACAGTAATAGCAATCATTGCAGAATAAATAGAAACTGAACACACTCCTCTAAGAGAAACTCAGAGATTTTCTTTTCTGCACCTCTGCAATGTGACATTTCCAGGGCATGGATTTGGAAGAAGAAAAAATCCCCTCAGTACAGACCTCATTTCCCAAAGAGGAAAAGGGTAGACTATACTGCATCTATTGAAAAACAAGATATTCTGTCTAGCATCATGTCTCCAGGTGTTATAGAGTATACAAATATAAAGACGTACTTGGCTACCTGCAGACATTGTAGGAGTGCCACTTTGAAAAACAAAAATGTAACTCTCTGGAATATCTACACTTTCATTTGGGAATCCACAGGCTTTTCATGGGATTTATGATATTTCTGACTTCTTGCAATGATGCAGTTGTACTGGAAACTAAGCTATAGAGGAAGAAACCAAAATCACAGAATCACAGAATGGTTGGGGTTGGAAGGGACCTCTGAAGATCATGTCTAACTTCCCTGCCAAAGCAGGTTCACCTAGAGCATGTTGTACAGGGTCGCATCCAGGCTGGTTTTGAATATCTCCAGAGAAGGAGACTCCACAGCCTCCCTGGGCAGCCTGTTCCAGTGCTCTGTCACCCTCAAAGTAAAGAAATTTTTCCCCATATTCAGATGGAACTTCCCGTGTTTCAATTTGTGTCCATGGTCCCTTGTCCTGTCACTGGGCACCACTGAGAAGAGTCTGGCTCCATCCTCTTGACACCTGCCCCTAGGGTATTTGTAAGTGTTGATAAGATCCCCCTCAGTCTTCCCTTCTCCAGGCTAAACAGACCCAGCTCCCTCAGCTGTTCCTCATAAGAGAGATGCTCTAGTCCTCTGATCATCTTTGTAGCCCTCTGCTGGACTCTCTCCAGTAGTTCCTTGTCTTTCTTGAACTGGGGGGCCCAGAACTGGACACAGTAGTCCAGGTGTGGCCTCACTAGGGCAGCGTAGAGAGGGAGGATAACCTCCCTCGACCTGCTGGCCACACTGTTCCTAATGCACCCCAGGATATCCCAAGATACCAAAATCATGGCTATACTACTGAAAACAAAAGATAATTTGTATTCAACAACTGTATCTTGTCACTGACATTTGGAATAATTTCTGAAGGCTTCTAAACTCTAAAAGAAATCTTCTGTGACCTCAAGGCAGCATATTCACCACTGGTGGCACAGAGACTATTGTTGTTAATTCAGTTTTACACTGAGAATAAGACAATCTTGTAACAGAAATTCTGCTGCTATTCAGTGGCATTTGCAGTATATGAGCTTTAATTAGTCCTTTGGTACTCTAAAAGCTGTCAGCAGAACAGTGGATATTTCATTTTTGAAGTTCCACAATGAAATACGCATTGTATCTAAAATACCGAGCATCCAATAATGAGCATACTGTAAAGGATCAGTGTGCAAACAAACTGCAGCCTACTGTACCTGGAGAATGAAGTGGAGGGGAGCACATCAGAACAACTCCTTGACCTTCACGTACAGAGACAGCACTTCTTGTCCGACCGCTAAAATTCCCCAGATCTATCAAAAGAAGAGTATTTTAGTTACATACGAAAGATTTTATGTTTTGTGGCTACTGTGACTTACATTTTATTTCCTCTTGTAAAGCTGACTGTTCCTTTTTTCATATCTTAATCTATAATAGGAGGGCCTTTAAAAATAAATCTATTTCCATTACAAAAATTTCCATGTTGCGTCAGCACTTTATTACTCTTTTCAGTGCACTTGGATACAAAGTATCAAAGGAAAAGCAGCAGACAATATATATATAATTTACAAAAACATTTAATAGTGCTTTTATTTCTTTTTGCCACATCCTGTTTGGGTTTTTTTTTCACCTGAAGAAGTGATTCATGTGCAGTGAAAAAAATGAAATAAAAGTGGAGAGAACAACTTGGCTAGCATCCAGACTGATGATGTTGCTAACGTCATCTGGACAGTGCACGGTACATTGTGTTGAGAAGAAGGGAAAATCAGCCGCATTGGTTCTAAAACCAAATCTGATCTATAGCACATTTATTCTCTTTAAATACTTTCCTTCTAATTTCTCCAGTGTTATAAACACAATCCAGTTGCGGGTAAATATATTTTCCCTCCAAATGTTTCCCTCCAGCAGGTGAATAAGGAACATTTCACTTCTTATACAAAAACTTTTGAATGGGTCTATGGGGTGCTGCTATGAACAGTTCATTGTATTTAAAGCCTCTCAACTAGATGATCCGATCACTCCGTTTACCACAGGGAACACTGGGCCTGGATTCACATTTGAGGTGGATAGCTGTGCTCTAGCATGCATATCTGTAGTGGAACAGATGTGACAGCTCAGTTCTGACATCAGACTGGTGCCTTCATCCATTCCTCAGTGCCAGTGATGCTATCTAAATCCTCTAGTCACTTGTTTTTTCTAGAGGCATTTCTCTCTGATGTGGATTGAGGGGAAGAGAGCTGCAATAAGGGTACCCAACAATATCTTTGAAAAGGACACTGGAGCTTCATCAGGCACTAAATGAGAATCCAAAATATGAATAGATGGGGCCAATGGGAGCATCCCTCATTGACATTCAATAACTTATAGCTGTACCTGTTCATTTCTGCCTACAGACCAAGGTGCTGGTATGAGCCAGACAGCACTGAACAGTTTGAATAGGTTGTTCAACGATTTTTGAAAGTAATATGAGTTGATCTTTGATGGATTTAATAATGGGTTTAGGTGCACTTTTTTAAGTAGAAAGAGACTTATAAACTTTCCAAACACTTTTTCACATTTCTAAAAGATGTCTTGGGCATAGGCAGAAGCCTAAAATTTAAATGTATCTAAATTTGCACTGTCTTTCGCCAAAATAAATCTGTGTTCTCATTTCAACAATAGATATCATGCTTGAACAGAGAAAAGGTGGATGGGCTTCAGCAGAATTTTAACAAATAATAGGGCAATATTCCCAAATTATATAAAATCTTGCTAGGCAATAGTTAATGAAATATTGTATTGCATTTTAAAATAAACCCACCATGGGTTATAATACAATCTGGTGTCATTTCACTTAAAAGTGTCACCTAATTAATGTTACCTCATAGTATATTCTGCAGCAATGTAATTATTATTATTTTATGTCTAGAACATAACGGGCTGGTATATCCCTGTGTAATCAGTTCTTTTGTATGGGAGAACAGCCTGCAATGAAAACTTTTCGTAGTTAAGAATGTCTTGTGTTCTAGTTTTGGCTGGAATAGAGTTAATTTTTTTCATAAAAGCTAGTATGGGGCTATATTTTGTATTTGTGCTGAAAACAGTCTTGATAATGCAGAGATATTTTCATTATTGCTGAGCAACACTTACACAGAGTCAAGGCTTTTTCTGCTTCTCACACCACCCCACCAGCGAGTAGGCTGGGAGTGCTCAAGGAGATGGGAGGGGACACATCTGGGACAGCTGACCCCAACTGACCAAAGGGATATTCCGTACCATATGACATCATGGTCAGCATATAAAGTTGAGGGAAGAAGAAGGAAGGAGGGGACGTTTGGAGTGATGGCATTTCACAGAATCACAGAATCACAGAATCACAGAATGTTAGGGATTGGAAGGGACTTCGAAAGATCATCTAGTCCAATCCCCCTGCCGGAGCAGGATTGCCTAGACCATATCACACAGCAACGCGTCCAGGCGGGTTTTGAATGTCTCCAGAGAAGGAGACTCCACAACCTCTCTGGGCAGCCTGTTCCAGTGTTCAGTCACCCTCACCGTAAAGAAGTTTTTCCTCATATTTATGCGGAAACTCCTGTGTTCCAGCTTGCACCCATTGCCCCTTGTCCTGTCAAGGGATGTCACTGAGAAGAGCCTGGCTCCATCCTCTTGACACTTGCCCTTTACATATTTATAAACATTCATGAGGTCACCCCTCAGTCTCCTCTTCTCTAAGCTAAAGAGACCCAGCTCCCTCAGCCTCTCCTCATAAGGGAGATGTTCCACCCCCTTAATCATCTTCGTGGCTCTGCGCTGGACTCTCTCTAGCAGTTCCCTGTCCTTCTTGAACTGAGGGGCCCAGAACTGGACACAATATTCCAGATGCAGCCTCACCAGGGCAGAGTAGAGGGGGAGGAGAACCTCTCTTGACCTGCTAACCACACCCCTTCTAATACACCCCAGAATGCCATTGGCTTTCTTGGCCACAAGGGCACACTGCTGGCTCATGGTCATCCTGTTTTCCACTAAGACCCCCAGGTCCCTTTCCCCTACGCTGCTCTCCAACAGGTCTGCCCCCAACTTGTACTGGTACATGGGGTTGTTCTTGCCCAGATGCAGGACTCTACACTTGCCCTTGTTATATTTCATTAAATTTCTCCCCGCCCAACTCTCCAGCCTGTCCAGGTCCCTCTGAATGGCTTCGCAGCCTTCCGGTGCGTCAGCCACTCCTCCCAGTTTTGTGTCATCAGCGAACTTGCTGACAGCGCACTCTAATCCCTCATCCAAGTCATTAATGAATATATTGAATAGTATTGGTCCCACTACCGACCCTTGAGGGACTCCGCTAGACACAGGCCTCCAACTGGACTCTGTCCCATTGACCACCACTCTCTGGCTTCTTTCCTTCAGCCAGTTCACAATCCACCTCACTATCCGATCATCCAGACCACACTTCCTCAGTTTAGCTGCGAGGATGCTGTGGGAGACTGTGTCAAACGCTTTACTGAAATCAAGATAGACCACATCCACAGCTTTACCATCATCTATCCACTGGGTTATGTCCATCAAGTTGGTTAAGCATGACTTCGCCTTGGTGAAGCCATGTTGAGTGCCCCTAATGATCCCCCTATCCTTGATGTGCCTAGAGACAGCACCAAGAACAAGTTGTTCCATCACCTTTCCGGGGATGGAGGTGAGGCTGACTGGTCTATAGTTACCTGGGTCCTCCTTCTTGCCCTTTTTGAAGACTGGAGTGACATTCGCTTTCCTCCAGTCCTCAGGCACCTCTCCCGTTGCCCACGACTTAGCAAAGATGATGGAGAGTGGTCTAGCAATGACTTCCGCCAGCTCCCTCAGCACCCGTGGGTGCATCCCATCAGGGCCCATGGATTTATGGACATCCAGATTGCTTAATTGGTCCCTGACCCAGCCCTCATCTACCAAGACAGATTCCTCCTCTATCCTGACTTCTTCTGGGGCCTCAGGGGTCCGGGACTCCTCAGGACAGCCTCCAGCAGTAGAGACAGAGGCAAAGAAGGCATTCAGTAACTCCGCCTTCTTTTTATCCTCTGTCTTTTTGTCAAGTGATTTTTCTTCCCAAGTCACTGTTACACATGATGGAGCCCTGCTGTCCTGGAGATGGCTGAACACCTGCCTGCTGATGGGAAGTAGTGAATGAATTCCTTGTTTTGCTTTGCTTGCGTGCGCAGCTTTTGCTTTACCCATTAAACTATCTTTATCTCAACCCATGAGTTTTCTCACTTTTACTCCAAGCAGCTGTGTGGTACTTAGTTGCCGGCTGGGGTTAAACCATGATACCTGGATTTCACTTGCATGTATTTTTCTAAAAGGAAGCTCATATATCAACCAGTATTGTCTGCAGTCTATTAAGAAACCAATGCTTAGCTTTCATTTTAATGCACAATTTAGGAATACAGTATTTTTAGTGCATTATTGCTGAGTCCTTGTGAAAACAGTGTGTGTCCTTAAAGATTTTTTTCAAGGTCAAGTTTTCAGGCAAGAATGACACTGAATTTCCATAAAATTGCTCTTGTAACCTTCCTTCTCAAGAAAATATGATGAATCTTCTCTGTATGTATGTTATAAAACATTCAGTTTGGTTTACTACTCAAATGCTTTCAAAGCTTCAGACTGCATGCACAAACCCCAGTGAATTTAAAATGTGGACAGCACTTCAACTGATGTGCCATGGCTTCAACATATTTTGAGATGTTCTGAAAGCAGAATAGCTGCTCTGTGAGAAATGCATAGGCCATTTCCCTGTGTATTGGAATAAATATTATCATACCAGTACTTCCTTATGCAGTATTCAGAGGAAGAAACCAACCTATGTTGCAGACAACAGAGAAAGAGCTTTAATACTACTGGCTGCCTGAAAGCCATACTGCAAGTCTACTATATGCACTGTGAGAGGAGATTTTTTTATATATGTAAAACATTTGAATCGGGGAATGAAACAGCTGAATAAATGAAATTATTGTGAGTTTAATAGTAAAAATTCATACCAGTGTGAGGAGAGGTTCTCTGCAATTTATATATAGAGCAAGACAAGGAAGCAATCTTTTCTACTTCTTAAAAAAGTCTCTGAGATTTGTTTTCAGGCTGTTTCTGCAATTTCTTCTAAGCCTGAAATCAAGGAAACAGAATTTTCTGAAACATTTTTATTTTTTAAAAAATTAAGAACTTCAGTCTTTTGATTTCAATTCCAAACTCAATTTGAAATATTGAATCATTTAAAAAAACCTCTTTAATTCTGGAAAATATTTTTAATTTTCTTTAAAAAACTTGTAATTCACTTCTCTCTCCTACAGCATAAAATATGTTAATTTTAATGTAGGGTTATATATTTTCATCCTTGACATTGTTTTTACTATCTGTGATGCACAACTTGGAACCTGATCAACACAAAATAAGCTAAATTTGTGACATCTAAATTGCAGCCTCTATAGCAGAAGTAAAAGTTTTATAGTTTTTGCTACTTTTTTCCTCAGGTGAATAAATGTTGTTTTCCAAGTATCTATAGTGACATCAGTATTTTTTTTTCCTGTTTCCTGTTTTGTATGTGCACTGTGATGGACAAATATTCTTTTATTTTTTTTCTCCAAATGAATGCCAAGGATTTTCTTTTTTAGTTAAAAATAAAAGTACTATGTGTGACTCAAGTTTCTATTTGTTCAAACCAATTAATTTCAAACTAAAGAAGGAAGGTAACAAAGAGCTTTGAATTTCAGCTCTTTTTGGCTATCTCTTAGTTTTGAGTTGGATTTCTTGTTAGCATACAGTGAAAGAAAGGATTAACAGGTACAAAAACAGGGATTTAGCTGTAAAACAAATAAATGTAGGAAAGCTTAAAAGGAAGGAAAGGTCATGCTTGCAGTTCCCCCACATTAAAATAGTAAATCCAATATGGAAGAATCAAATGAAAGGGAAATTTAATTCATTTCCTGCAAAACTCTGCCATTTCATATCTAGTCATATTGAAAAAAGAAGCAAGACAGCTACTAAAAAAGTATTCAAACCCCTACCACTTTAATTTAAAAACCCTAAAAATATTAGTTAATAAAAGAAAGCATCGATAGAATACAGCTTTAGAGCTGGGACTGTAACCTCTCATACAGTAGTGCTGGCCATCGGTTCAGTGTTCTTTCTGCAGTATAAACCCGTCACATGTGTGACGTATCGGACAGCCCCACACAGAATGAGTCTATCCTTCATCTTATGATGATGTATATGGTTGATCGAAAAGAAAATGCCTATTTGTGCTCCATAGGTGTTCATCTTATGCCCTGAAAGATTAGATTTATTTACCATTATCTCAGTGCCAGTGGCAAAGATGATACCACCTATTATATTATTTTCAAAGAAGTTCCTGGGGTTTTAGCTACATGACTTCCATACTCTTTAACATGAGGTACAGCCTTGATCACTTTGAAAATGTATAGATAAGTGTTAGTCACCATTTCTAATGTAAACATAGTATTAGTAATATATATGCAAAATGTGCAAAGAACATTCAGAATGCAGTGTGTGTGTGGCGGGAGTAGCACAATTGTCTTTATTGTTAAAAAAATATTCAATTCAAAAAACATTATACAGTGTTACTAGAAAACAACCTGTGACATAAGAGTGGTCTTCACTGTGAAAGGGAAACAGCAGAGAAATTCTAGAGTTGGTGAAGACACAAGATATTAAGTCCAATGGGTTTTGTGCAATGGTTTCTGGATGTCCTACTTATACTTCAGGTTTAATTAGCTCAGTATAGTACTTGATCTTTGACAGGAGTTATAAGCTTGGCAAAAGCATTCAGATCTCTGATCCAAAGCAGCTCCCAGGTAGTATGGCTGTCTCTGCAGTGGCTATCCCCATTCTTCTGAAAGGAGCTGAAGTTTGGATTTCTCTCAGCACACACATGTACGTATTGATGTGCATTGTGGAAGACTGACACTCACCACCACAAGAGTATCAGTTTAAACAAGATCCAACAGAAAACAAGACACTTCTGCAGAAGGTGAAAGGAGTAATGGAAAATAAATGAGAAAAATCTCAAGACAGTCAAAGCAACAGAAAAGCTTTAAGAACTAGCAACAAAATAAACAACTAAATAAAGGGACAAATATTCTGCCATTGACAGAAGGACTTGTACAAAAGTTGGAGCAGTTTTTGCCACTTAATAGCCTTCCAATTTACCTTCACTGTAGTTTGCTGTTTAGGCATGCATAGGAGGGATCATTCATTCTCTGTGTTCATCAGGTGGCTGCAGCTGATGAGGGCAACAGTGAAGGGGCAGGTTTTTGTGACCCAGACAACAGTCCACTGATGATTGTTATGAAATTAGGATTAAATTAAAAATGAAAAAGAGATCTTGGGGTTTTTTTAGGCAATTAATGCTTGGTAACCTAGCACGGAAGCTGTAGAAGGCTCTGTATTTCATTATCAGTGACTTAAACCAGCCAATTCACTTTTAAAGTAGAAATTAGACTGGTGCAGAGCAACATCTTTTGCCAGCCTAATTCTGTGAGTTTCCACTATTTTATGTGCAAATTTATTATGGCGTTTAAAATGGACATCATATGATTCATATTAAAATGCTTAAAGACATATGGTGAAGATATCTAAAGTATAAAGCAGGCAATATTCTTTCTAATAAGGTAAAAATAGCTCTACATGAGGTAAAATTCTTCTGTCAGGCCAAGGACAAACTTATTCATTGCATTGTCACTACACAGAGAGTAGCCTTCCTCTCCTTGTACTTGAAAGACAGGACTAAGAAACAGACCTTGAGCTGCAATTGTAGCTCTTTAAAGAAGGTAAGTTTTACAGGGAAAAGAATTCCATTAAAAATATGTTTTTCAAAATTCCGTTATAACCTAAATCAAAAACATGGCTTGAATGTACACTCTAAACAATGGGAAATATAAATGTTGTGTTTAATAACCCATAAACACATGCTATAGAAGAATGAAAGGTAGATATTAAAATGGAATTACACTATGATTGTACAGGGAACTTTTAAATTGGATGAATTAAATACTCACAGAATATCAAGATGTCCAAAGAAATTAACAGATCATTTTGTATCAACATACAACTATTTTCTAGGAATACTAGATTAAATAGGTGGAGTCGCATTATTAGAGTCAAAGTCACTCATTGGATCTAAGAGTAACTTTCAATACTGAGGTCATTAACTAGAAAAGGTATGAAAGGAAGCTCAAACAAAAAGATTTCTGCCGTGATAGAAACATCATCTCACTATGGTTAATGGGAAAAGCATGCATCTTGAACTTTTAAAAATCACATTACCATATGACTTTTAGGTGACAAAATAAGGGCAAGATTCAAGTCCTTTCAAATGTATCATGCTTATTATCATTGCTGCTGTTATTATTTATTACCAGAAGGCTTTTGAATCCTTCGTGGATCACCAGTCTGACATGACCTGAAAAAGGTTATTTTTTTTTTCTCAAAGAATTTACTATGTAAGTAAGTATATAACGAGAAACAACAGAAAGAGGGAGAGTACAGAGAAGCAATGATCTATTGTAAGCCTGTACACCAGCCTGTGTCTCTGTACATCTGCAGACCCATTGAAGAGTTTTTAGGAAAGGGGGTGGCTATACAGATGTTTTCAGGCAGTGCCAACAAAAGATGACGACGAGCACAGGAAAAAGCTTAAAGACTCCTGTCTGAAAACGTAAAAGATTAAGAAGACACAAGACACTGCACCAACATTTTCCAGAATCTTTGTCAGATAATAAAATGCATTTTTTTTCCTCAGGGAAAAAAAAAGAAATCATTAAGGAATCTTTGAATAATGGTGGTCCTCGAGTGTGTTCTGGTAAAAAGAGAATTTTCTTTCTACCATGCTGTCAGCATGAACTATAATGTATACACTACTGATTCTTTAGCCCTGAACTAAATTTTCACTAGGAAATGCAAAGGAGTAGTTAACTAAAGGAACATGTTCCTTTCTGTCCTTAATGGCATATTTTTATATATATCATTTTTATATATTAGAACAACTCAAAAATACCTGGTCCACTGCAGTCAGTAGTATTAACCTGTTTATTGTCCATCTTAATTTAGCTGTCTATGTCTAGTTGTTTTATCATGTAAGGAGAGAACATCTTTTTGTGCTTTCTACATTTCCTATCACAGACAAGTCATGAGTCCATAAATGCAGTTGCTACATGCTACCATAATACAATTTATTTTCTTAATCATTAACTATTCTGATGAAGATAAGAAATATATAGAACTATTTCCTAAACTTATTTATTGATTCTTGTATGAAATATAGTATAATAATTTTTCTTTTTTAATTTCCTTCACACATTAGGTTATTATTTATAATTAATTAATTATTATTAATTAAAAAATTAGAACATTTTATAAAAAGCAAAACCAGAATTTGCATCTATTTACTGTGCCATACTTGTTAAAAGGGAATACTACTTTCCAATTAAAATATTCACTACCTGTGATCCTACACAGATTTTATGTAAAATATAAATTGATGTGTTTATTCCATAGTTTTCTCTTGACCAGCTACTTCTTTTTTGATATAATCTAACCATTCATGGAATGGTACCCTAGGAGTCTTATGTATATTCGGAGCTTTGAAGAACTTTTTATTTTGTTACACCTAGTTTCAATAGCATCAAGGAATACCATCAGTATCATCAATAAAGCTTAATTCTTCCCAGAGCCTTGAAGAAGAAAGGGAATTTGTGGATACCAAAATCTCCCTGAACTTCAGTAGGATTTCTGCTCTCATAAATCCTGAAGTACTGGATCAAAGTGAATTAGAACAATAAATATTTACATGCAGAATAAAATAACAAGTTTATGTTGAAAATTATAGAGCTGCTATATGATTCAACTTGCCATGTCAAGTGCGCGATATCTGGGATGTTTGCATTACAGTTGTTGATGGTTATGATTAATTAACTACAATCGTTCTGTGTCTGTCAGGTTTCGTCTATTCTCACAAGAATTATTTCAGCATGTTTCTCAGCTGTCTTTCATATCGGCATACTGCAATATCAAAGCAAAACACAGAACCAAGTGCAAATATTATAGTTAAGACTTTTTCATCCTTTCATTCCATTCATAATCTGACATTTAGGAGCAACAGCTAAAACCAAACAAATAAACAACTAAACTTAAGTAACAAATGAAAAGAAAGATTTTCAAATACAGTTGCCAACATTTAATCATCAAAATAAAGTGGGTCAATAAATGGTACTATTTCCAGAGCTTGTGAGCAAGTAGATTTTCACTTGAGTAATATATGCAATGTATTTTTTTGTAAACACATTTTTTTACATAATGTTATCTGCATCTTGAGAAACACACATTTCTATTTGCATTCTTTTTAATATACCTT
Organism: Nyctibius grandis; assembly: GCF_013368605.1. Taxonomy (NCBI): domain Eukaryota; kingdom Metazoa; phylum Chordata; class Aves; order Nyctibiiformes; family Nyctibiidae; genus Nyctibius; species Nyctibius grandis. The sequence continues at coordinate 112,997,384 of NC_090659.1, forward strand.
TAATATACCTTCCTGGCATTAAGTGGTATACCAACCTACATAAATTCTGTATACATTATATTGATAATTCTACTTTCTTACTTTTTTCCTTTCTACTTATGAGTGCTTCTTTCCTTTTTCTTGTTTGCTCTTTTAGTCACTTTTTTCAATTAAATTAATTCCAAACATTCAAGGATATGTTGCAAACACCATTTCATTTGTTGTAGCTTTCCTCAACTAGATGTGACTTTTCCTTCCATTTCCTTTGGAAAAGGACCTGGCGGAGTTGGTCGACTGTCGGCTGAATATGAGCCAGCAGTGTGCCCAGGTGGCCAAGAAGGCAAACAGCATCCTGGCTTGTATCAGAAACAGTGGGGCCAGCAGAACTAGGGAAGTGATCGTCCCTCTGTACTCAGCACTGGTGAGGCCAAACCTTGAATACTGTGTTCAGTTTTGGGTCACTTATTACAAGAAAGACATTGAGGTGCTAGAGCGAGTCGAAAGAAGGGTAACAAAGCTGGTGAAGGGTCTGGAGAACAAGTCTTATGAGGAGCGGCTGAGGAAACTGGGGTTGTTTAGTCTGGATTAAAGGAGGCTGAGGGGAGACCTTATTGCTGTATACGAGTACCTGAAAGGAGGTTGTAGCGAGGTGGGTGTTAGTCTCTTCACCCAGGTAACAAGCGATAGGATGAGAGAAACGGCCTCAAGTTGCGCCAGGGGAGGTTTGGATTGGATATCAGAAAAAATTTCTTCACCAAAAGGGTTGTCAGACATTGGAACAGGCTGCCCAGGGAAGTGGTTGAGTCACCATCCTTGGAGGTATTTAAAAGATGTGAAGATGTGGTGCTTGGGGACATGGTCTAGTGGTAGACTTGGTAGTGTTAGATTAACAGTTGGACTTAATGATCTTAAAGGTCCTTTCCAACCAAAACAATTCTATGATTCTATGATTCTATTCCTTTAATTAGTGGCTAAAGGTAGCAAGGCCAGTTAGGATTTTGCATGATTAAATATGGAATGACTAGCACAGTACAGTTCCTTATCATATGTTGTCATATAGAATTGACAGTGACTATTCTCCTCCCTATATTTTATTGGAAAATCATTATATAGGTGTGATTCATAGGAGGTTGATCTGTAACAGTGTTAGTAATACAGGGAAAAATTTTTCTGACCACTCTGCGTGAACAAGTCATTAATGATAAGATATTCTGTATTTCATTGAGCTAATTCATATTACAGAGTAAAACATTGCTTATATATATTTAATACTTTTAGTTCATGGGTTCTGGTCCCAAAGGTAACATAATGTCTTCACTTCCACATGTACAGGAAGTGTAGAATGTAGCAAACCTTTAGCCTCAAGGATCCTTTCTCCTACATCTCTTAAGTTCCAAATCTGGCTTTGCCAAAGCTGGAATTTATCAGAAGAAAGGGTATAAAACAGTTAAGAAATGAAATTAGGTAAAGGAATCAGGGAAAGATGGCAAAGGAAGTAAGCTTTCCCAGGTTCTGAAGACATGGTGCTGAGCTTACTTAAATTAAAATCTTTACAGCTTCCAGAGCTTCTGCATTCGAGGTTATCTTGCTTCCTTTATACTACACTGACAGAATACCACCGTATTTCCATGACTTGTCTCATCTGACCTAGTTCAGATCTCTAATTTAAGAAGAGATTAATCCTACTCAAGAACTGATTATTTCTCTTTACTGACTACAAAGGGGACCTAGATTTACAAATTCAGGCACAGACTTTTTAAAATTCATTTATATTTTATTCAGTGGCATAAATCCAGAAAAGCAGGTATAGACAAAGGCTGCAGAAAATAAAAGACAAACCTGCCCTACCAGGGTCCCTGTTCTGAAGACAGCACTGTAGAGATGTTTCATAATGTTTTGGTTGTTATTTCTTTTTCTGCCTAAATTATATTTTGCATAAATGGAGGTTTTGTTTCAGAATTGCAAGTTATATGTCTGTGAACCAGGACAAATATAATATCTGAGAACTGCTGTTCAGATCTAAGTCTTGAAGAATGGCATAACTGTCCAGATTCCAGTAACAGCTGGAGGCTTGCAGACACAATTTCCATGAGGTATGACATATCCAGTTCTGACTCTACTCTAGACAAGTCATTTCACAGTGATGACTTTTCACTCGACTAATGCGTATAAATGTCTCCATACTTCACTTCTGGTCTGTCATAAAGAAAAGAAGGGGGTCATAATCTCCCATAAATTATTTATTTGCTCTTCTCTAAGAGTTGTGATGCCCAATATGAACTACAATTCAATTGTGACAAGATAACTAAGTGCTTGGACACATCCAAGGAGTAAATCTGGAAGACCTTGGTCTTAGTTGAATAGCTCAACTGGAAATGAAGGCCTTACAAACACAGAGTGTTTCCTAGGTAGCAGGTTGTTGTTACATATGATGCCAGGCAATGTTTTTAACAAAGCAGCTTGTATTAGAGCATGTTATTCTGCTTAATATCAAGGTGATATGAGTCACTGCAAATCACAGTTTAGGATACGAGCATGTAATTGAACATGTAAGAGTCATTGAAGATAGTCACCAGTCAACTGAGCTGCTACAAATTACTGTCTATGTACTTTAACCTTTTCAATCTGTAAACTAGAACACAATTAAAAGCCCTGTGAAGGTGGTTTGACCATTCTTTTAACTATCTAATGTATGACCAATGAATGGCATGCTATTTATTTATTTTTCATATCAGTGAAGTTAAACTTTTGTAGAAGGTTTCATAATTTCATGACATCTTGGCTAAAGCTGTTTCATATGCTCTCTAAAGGGCATTTACTACTTCCACCTCTCTGTGTTCTAATGTTATTCTTCCTGGAGAAAGAAGAGGCTTAGAAGTTTAGCCTGGAGAAAAGGAGGCTAAGGTGAGACCTTATTGCTGTCTAAAACTGCCTGAAAGGAGTTTGTAGCAACGCAGGTGTTAGTCTCTTCTCCCAGGTAACAAGTGATAGGATGAGAGGAAGCGGCCTCAAGTTGTGCCAGGGGAAGTTTAGACTGGATATCAGGAAAGATTTCTTCACTGAAAGGGTTATAAAGCATTGGAACAGGATGCCCATGGAAGTGGTGGAGTCACCATCCCTGGAGGTATTTAAAAGACGAGTAGATGTGGTGCTTGGGGATATGGTTTAGTGGTGGACTTGGTAGTCTTAGGTTAATGGTTGGACTTGATGATCTTAAAGGTCCTTTCCAACCAAAATTATTCTATGATTCTATGCCACTTATGTTCTAATTCTGCCACATGCTAGTGTCAGGGAGCTTGTTTAGCATGCAGTATCTCTCCTCTCCTCTCCTCTCCTCCTCCTCTCCTCTCCTCTCCTCTCCTCTCCTCTCCTCTCCTCTCCTCTCCTCTCCTCTCCTCTCCTCTCCTCTCCTCTCCTCTCCTCTCCTCTCCTCTCCTCTCCTCTCCTCTCCTTCTTGTTCTCGAGACTGTTATGCTTCTTATAAAAATGATATCCTACCTAAGATATCTATATGAGAAACTGAATTAAGACACAGATACATCAGTAGTACTATGCAGGCTGCCATGTAGTGAGAAGGTTGCACAAAGAAATAATCACAATCTTTGTTTTAGGAATGTACATCAGGTAGCAATCCCTCAGTACTTCATCTGATCATTTAAACTCCTTTATCATTTATCACAATTATATATTATTGCCCATTGATCAATAGAAATAAAAGTAAAATATGTTTCCTGAACTAAGTCAGTTAGATGCTCCACAATAGGGATTGATTTCTTTAAACAATCCAATAATTGCTTCTCTTTTTAATTGACCTTCCTAAGGCAAAGCAAATTACCACCAAGTATGTCCCAGTGGTAACAGTGGCACAGACTACTGATACTGAAACTAAGCACAAAGCTGTGAAAGTTGTTGGTTTGGAAGTTATGGGTAATTGGGTAGTATTACTAACGCAGCAGGGAAGAATAGCAGGACAGCTTCTCTTCTCATATGGACTGCCTACCATAAAACATGCAAGAGAGAATTAAATGTTAGACCACGCTACCCAAGCCTGCAGCCATACCTAACCATAGTAGTATGCAAGCCTTAAAAAAAAAAAAAAATCATGAATTTGCTCACAGGACAGGTCTGAGTGTCCTACCAAAGAACCATACTTCCTCCTACATTACTACTAATAAATGACACAGTACTTGCAAGCCTTAAAGCCACGATTGACTATAATCACAGGCCTATATTTAGACAAGGCTTTGCTACAAGAAAACACTGTGCTCCATGATACGGGTATTGAGTCATGTGGGCAAAATGAACTACTGAGAGGTTAAAAAAAAAAAAAAATCAATCTGGAAACGTTCTGATCCCTGAACACATGAATTCTTCATGTAATAGGAAAACTTCTGTTAGAGGAATCAGATTTGTTAGGGAATGGCCTTGTAGGAAGGTACCATAAAGCTGTTGCAACAGTTATTCAGAGAGAGTCAAACATAAAAAAGGACATGGGGGAAAAATGTTAAAAAGAAGTCTAGCCAATTCAAACATATGGTGTGCGTTTGGTAGAGCAGACTAAATACATAATATGTTTTTACAAGCAAGGAGACAATCCAAGCGAATACGCTCTATGAAGGAACTGAAAATTCACTTCAGAAAAAAGAAAGTGACATGTGTTGAAAATAATGTCTGGATTTTATACTGAAGTGGACCAAATAATTAGAGACTGTGAAATAAATACTATGAAGGTGGCTAGTCAGATTTTAATATTATGAAATGATGTAAAGAATGATTTGGATATTAATGAATAGCAGAAGGAAAATCAGACAAAAAATCCACAGATTAAGTATCACAGAATCACAGAATCAACCAAGTTGGAAGAGACCTCTGGGATCATCGAGTCCAACCGTTGCCTTACTTACAGAACTTACAGAACAACAGTTTCTGCAGTAATATTGCCATGTGATCACTGAATGGCTTAGAACAAGCAGATCAGTGACCTCAGAGGTACTGAAAGGATTGTTCCTGAATATAAGGCATTAATTTAGTGTAAGGTATCACTGGAACAGGTTGCCCAGAGAAGCTGTGGACGCCCCCTCCCTGGAAGTGTTCAAGGCCAAGTTGGATGGGGCTTTGAGCAACCTGATCTAGTGAAAGGTGTCCCTGCCTCTGGCAGGGGGGTTGGAACTAGGTGATCTTTAAGGTCCCTTCCAACCCAAACCATTCCCTGATTCTATGATTCTGTGAATTTACAAAGGACCTGACACAGACAAAGAACCTTACAAACAAAAAATAATGGGTGAAATTCTACATATGCGAATCTACAATATTTCAGGAGGAATATGTTATTCATACCTGTCAGGTTCCAGATAGCTAACATTGCATATTATCAAAGTAGTTTGTTTTCCCCTACTCCACTGAGAGTTATAGTTGTTTTTACCTAAAAGGGCTGGGTTTTTGTTATCTGAAAATCAGGTCCTTTGAAAATTTCTATGTCATGTAAGTATGATATGTTGTTCTGATGCCATACTTGTAAAAAGAGGTTGACAAATTCAAAAGACTTTAGAGAAAACTTATGAGATTACTTTGCATTACAGAAAACATCTTACAGTGATAAATGCCTGAGCCTAAGAAAAAATATTCTGATTAAATTAAAGGTGAGAGAAGGAAAAATACTATTCCATCATTTCATTTCCTTAAAAGAAAGTATCCAAGCTTCTGAATCAATATCCTAGTGAGTCTAGCTAATCCTACATATAAATGTTATGTGTTTAAGTTCACTCCTAGAAGTCATAGAATCACAGAATCATTTTGATTGGAAAGGATCTTTAAGTTCATCACGTCCAGCCGTTAACCTAACACTGTCAAGTCCACCACTAAACCATGTCCCAAGGCACCACATCTACATGTCTTTTAAACACCTCCAGGGATGGTGACTCCACCACTTCCCTGGGCAGCCTGTTCCACTGCTTGATAATCCTTTTGGTGAAGAAATTTTTCCTAATAGCCAGTCTAAACCTCCCCTGGCAAACGTGAGGCTGTTTGCTCTCGTCCTGTCATTTGTTACTTGGAAGAAGAGACTGAAACCCACCTTACTACCACCTCCTTTCAGGTAGTTGTAGAGAGTGATAAGGTCTCCTCTGAACCTCCTTTTCTCCAGACTAAACAACCTCAGTTCCCTCGGCCACTCCTCATAAGATTTGTTCTCCAGACCCTTCACCAGCTTCTTTGCACTTCTTTGGACTTGCTTCAGAACTCCCCTTGAACTCAGTGGTTATACTCAACTGATTTAAATATGTGCATAAATTTTTGCATACATCGGATATGATTTTTGACATAGATTTCATGCATGAATTGTTTACATAAAAATAATAGCAAACCAAGAGATACTCTTAGAAAAAATAAAAGAGAAAATATAATGAATCCTTTTCAATGACGTATGGGAAAGAATAGGAAAATGATACAAGATTACTGCAGTGTTATCACTTTAATCATGACTGAAGAAATCTCATTTGAACGAGTGACTTTTAAGGAGATGGTGCCTAAATACCTGAGGATAATTGCATGCATGCTATCAATGTAGTTGATATAAATTATTTTGTTTAATTCATTGTAACCCATTTTACATGATTCACACTCTAAGGACATGAATTGGGATTTTTATCAGTGTAATTGCAAATTATTGACAAGAACAACTACAGTGGTAACATGCATTCATTTTATCCAAGTCAATTACTCCTAAATATTGCATGTTTCCAGTTTACAATGCAAACATGGATTGTAGGTTAAAATTAACGGGATTAAGTTCATTCCAAGTAAAACATCATATTAGAATATTTACACTTACTGATTCAGATAAAGTCATATCATAAATGTTCATGGCCTACCAAATATGAATCAAATGTAAGCAAACCTAAAATGAATGGTAGTGTGACTAAGTAATGGTGACTAGTCATTGAGGAGATTCATGTGTGATTATAATTTAAGCTAACAGTATAATCTTAATGCTGAGAAAGCCTTTTTTTTAATTGATTTTTACACAAGTGATTTTGAAATAATAGAACAGCATTTTAAATTGTTATCCCTATTATTTGGGAATTTTTTTTTGCTTGGAATATAGATGAGTTCTTTCCTTCTAACACATCACCACAAAAGCAATATAAAGCAATATTTGTGCGTGCTAAATTTTATTCTCAGTGTGGTGTTCAGTTGCCTGATAGCTACACCTGAGCCAGTCATCCTAATCTTCCTTTAAAGACAATGCAAAGAAATAGACACTTCAAAGGCCTGATTCATTTGACCTATTTTAGATGTCAACTGGACTTGGAAGAATTGCAATAGTAGTAGTGCAATAGATTAAATAGGGAACTGAAAAAATTAGATCATTTGCAGCTGCCCGTGGCGTAGATACCTGACATCAAAGGAGAATGAAGAAAGTTCATTTAGAGACATTTACTTTTTCCTTGACCTTCAGATTGTTTTCGCAATATCATTATTTTATCTACAATGCCCCGATAAAACTGAATAAAAGTGGCAAAAGACTCCTCTGATACATGTAAAAAAATTAATAAAAGACAAGTATAAAATCCCTTAACTGTGTTGGCCGTTTGTTAGCAAAAGAAGCAACAGGTTTTTTATTTTTATTAGTACAGAAGTAAACTAACTAATTTTTTAAAAGGTACACAGGAGATTAGGATACAAGTATAGTACTTTTCCAAACATTTTCCAAATTAAGGCAAATTCAGCCTTTAACCTCATAGACTTTCTTATTGTGGCACTAATTGTATTGTAAGATACTGTTCCTGAAGGACAAAGATGATTGATGATAGCTTTAGATTTAAAACAACTTGGATACACACATTTAACTTTACACCTAATGTGTTTCATATTGTTCTGCAGTACAGAAAATCTAAAAGTTACATGTATTAAAGGATTTTACGTTGACTTTTAAAAGAACTTTACAATGCAGTGAACTCCACCTTTTGCCTAGCTCTTTGGTCATTGATGTACATATGCAGGAAAAACTCCAGCTCAGTCTGCTGAGCCTGAATGATACTTATACAATCTAATCTTCTGCACCTTGGAAAGACACTTATTGGAGAAAAGAGGGTAGCAGAAGTGCCACCACCATAATGCTGCATTAAACGTCCAGCTTCAGACTGAATCCATCATGAATAAAAGCAGATAGCATTTCATATTTATTGCTTCAGTGGAAGAAAAAGGCTTTCAAAATAACGAGGAAGAAATGGAAGTGCCTTTGTTATGCACCTGCTTTACTGCATTGACTTTATAAAGAGTGTAGGAAACTATTTCTCTTTCTGGAAACACCTGTAATGTCAGAGAAGTAATGCCTTGGGGTAGGTATTGATTTTAAGTAGACAATACAAAAGATGATTGCTATCATGCAAACCTGCTCCTTAGCCTCACAAATGCAGCTTGAATATTTCTGCCTGTTAAATCCCTCCTTTTAAATGCCACCATTATTTAAACACTTCCAAGTTATCTGTGTGCTTCTTAGTTCTCTTAAATCGGAGTTGAAAGGCAACTTAATAGATACATATCATGGAATATATGTACAAAGAGAAGCTTCCTAATTCAAAGTGGAGGGAGGATTGACTTTTTTTCTCATAACACTAATTTCTAATGTACAAATAGTGAGAGTGATGGAAGAAACAAGCAAGTCCTAAACTCTCAAAATGTTTTTTCATAGTCATGCTCTTTTGAATTGCAATTATATCAGTAATTTTTTGGACATATTCTGGCCTACTGTAGAAAATTTAAATACACTCATATATTTTAGTGTCCATAATCAAACTACACAAATAGCAGCTGTTGATATACACATCTATCGTAAATAAATAATATGTAATCTATTGCATGTGAAAGGATCTCATTTGTGTTTCATCACTTCACTTAACCGAACTATCTTATTATTTAATACATGAGATTGCACTGAAGCATTTCTTATGTTCCCGATGTCTTGTTAGACAGTATTAAATCTCTGCTCCTTTAAACACATTCTTATTGCTGGTCTGTTAGAAAGAAATGGTTTTGCTCCCCTGTCTGCATTTGTCCTCCTTTAAAATAATAGGTGAATGGGACTATGATATAATCAATATGATCAAGAAAATCCAAACAGTTGAACAAATACTTACACATTTGACAAGTAAAGCAATAAAACAGTGATTTCTGACCCATAGTCCCAGAATCATCGGTGGGTCACGAAGAGATGTTATAGAAATATGTAGTTGGTCAATAGAAGCCTATTGCTTTTGCAAGGATTTGAATTAAACTCTTGAGGCTGAAGATGCAAGGTGGTCTATAGGAACCTCTGAGAGATTGCACAGATTAATGCTCTGAAGTTTGGAAATAACTACTACAGAAAAAAAACACACACCTATAATTGCAGATTCAAGAGGCCAAAGGCAAAGGAAGTAGATAGATACAATGTAAAATAATGTGACTATGGAAAATAATGTAATACAGTGACCTCTCATCAGAGAACAGAAATCAGTTCATTCAAAAAGTTTAGTTTGAAAATTATTAATCTTAATGTAACATAAATAAGGTTAAGTCCATCAGATGACAATACAGAACATATTAACTGGAAATAAAACTACACCCATTTATGCCAAATTTTTATTTTTTGGTTCATTAGTTTGACATTACTTTTGTTTATCCTGGCCTTGATTTAGGTCCATTGTTTTCTAGTTAACAGTTGTGTTCTTGGTTATTGAGATCACTAGGAAAATAAATGAAATTCCAGATTTATTTTCTCTACAGTTTTTCTTAAGTGTCATTTTATCTTCTTATATTACTGCACTGAAATTCTGCAGAAGACTTGTGAACCTTTCCTGAAGCATTTTGTAGGCAAAGACAATGACTGGTCAATCTTATTAGATCTTACAGACACTGCCCTTCAGTAGAGTTGGGAGAGATGCTCATGGCACAGTGCCTTTAGACAAGGCATGTCCAATACATCAGCTATGAAAGAGATGCAAATTCTGTTTGCCTTCAGCAGACTGCTCAGTAGCTGTTTGGTAAAATAGCTGTTGTCTTGCCTTTTTCTTATATAATGTGAAATACAATCTCTAGAATCATTAACTTTATGTAATCTCCAGGGAAAAGGCAAAACAAATAAAGAAGCAAGTGTTTAAATGTTTAAATAGATTTTGGTTAAAGGCAAGTCTCTATTGCTCAGCTAGCCTCATCCTAAGCATCCATCTTAATGTGTGTCAGGTATGGAAAGTCTCAGTGAAGGTTCACAGATCTTACCATGTCCTTGCTTTTTATCTTCATGTGTAAATAAGAAAAAGCAAAAAAAGTGATGTGTTCAAGGATATACATAAGTATGTATTTGAGAATATATTCCAAGGATGTTTTGCACTGAGAGTCTACACTATTCAATTATTTTCCTAGACAAACTGGCTGCCTGGGGCTTGGATGGGTGGACTCTTCAATGGGTTAAAAACTGGCTGGATGGCCGAGCCCAGAGAGTGGTGGTGAATGGGGCAAAGTCCAACTGGCGTCCGGTCACTAGTGGTGTTCCCCAGGGCTCAGTTCTGGGGCCGGTGCTGGTCAATATCTTTAGAGATGATCTAGACGTAGGGATTGAGTGCACCCTCAGTAAATTTGCAGATGACACTAAGCTGGGTGGGAGTGTCGATCTGCTGGAGGGTAGGATGGCCCTACAGAGGGATCTGGACAGCTTAGATAGATGGGCCAAGACCAACGGCATGAGGTTCAACAAGAACAAGTGCTGGGTCTTACACTTTGGCCACAACAACCCCATGCAGCACTACAGGCTGGGGGAAGAGTGGCTAGAAAGCGGCCCGGCGGAAAGAGACCTGGGGGTGCTGATCAACAGCCGGCTAAACATGAGCCAGCAGTGTGCCCAGGTGGCCAAGAAGGCCAATGGCATCCTGGCCTCTATTAGGAATAGTGTAGCCAGCTGGTCTAGGGAAGTGATCGTCCCTCTGTACGCGGCACTGGTGAGGCCGCACCTTGAGTACTGTGTTCAGTTCTGGGCCCCGCACTTCAAGAAAGATGTTGAGGTGTTGGAGAGAGTCCAGAGGCAGGAGACCAAGCTGGTGAAGGGTCTGGAGGGTCTGACCTACAAGGAACGGCTGAGGGAGCTGGGGTTGTTTAGCCTGGAGAAGAGGAGGCTCAGAGGTGACCTCATTGCAGTCTGCAACTACCTGAAGGGAGGTTGTAGTGAAGTGGGAGTTGGCCTCTTCTCCCGGGCAACTAGCAATAGGACAAGAGGACACAGCCTCAAGCTTCGCCAGGGGAGGTTCAGGTTGGACATCAGGAAGAATTTCTTTTCAGAAAGGGTTATTAGAGATTAGAATGGGCTGCCCAGGGAGGTGGTGGAGTCACCATCTCTGGATGTGTTTAAGAAAAGACTGGACATGGCACTTAGTGCCATGGTCTAATTGTCAGTGTGGTGTCAGGGCAACGGTTAGACTCGATGATCCCTGAGGTCTCTTCCAACCTGGTTGATTCTGTCATTCTGTGATTCTGTGATATCAAGGATGAGAAGATGTGTACAGTTTTTGGAAGCATTCTGAGAAGAGCTCTGGTACACTTGCAATGTGTAAGTGGTCGGCACACATCTTTTCTACGGAATGATGGTTTGTCATCCAGAAAGCACAGAGCCAAATGACCTTTCAGGAGCTGTCATTCAGACCAATTCTGAAACTGGTTTCTTTCTCGTTTGGATATGTAATATGAATACTTTCATGTGGCAGCTGATTCCAGCAAGCTTTCACAAGATTCTTAAAAATATGTTTTCTACAGATGAATTCTAGCCCATATATGGCCTTGAATTGCTTAGCTAGATGTCAAAGGTCAAGCTTAGTATGTCTTCAGAACTGAGAGAAAGATTTCGAGTATGGCTCACAACAGCAAAATCTGGCAGAACAATGTAGGACGTTCCTTTTCTCCCCAGAAGGAAGAGCAGGACAGCCTCTGTAGGTGCAACTCACAACCTTATTGTTAACACACAAATGCAAATTTGAAATGCAGTTTAGCTACTGTGGACTAAAATAATTTCCGTTTTCTCCATACTGTATCTTGCAGTAAAGAAATTTGCACACATTTACTGTATAATGTGTGATTTTTACACAAGACATGCCTATTCTTACTGGTTGAATCACAGAAACAGTAACAAAAGGAGGACATTTGCAATTCCTTTGCAATTCTTAATATAAGTAACTTCAGAAATAACAAATGCAATAGACAAATACTATTTATGAAGTTCCCCTGTATGTTGTCCTATTCCCCAAACCTTGTCTGCTCTCCTATCCTCCAAACCTTGTCTGTGGCATTAATCTGGTCTTTCATATGTGAAGGATGACACATGCAGGAGATAGATAGACCTGAATCTTATGATCCAGATGGTATACAGCAATGATTGCCAGGGGCAAAGCAGGGGAGAACATGATCTCCCTAGATGACAGACATCAAGGTTTAGAAGGGGAAGATCAGGAGGAATCGGATTGCTTTTCATTTGTGCCTGGGTGTCCTTCAGTATCTCTACTGGTAAGCAGAGCTTTTCTGCCAGATCCACAGTTGGAGTGCCTGGGCTGCTTTTGTCTTTTGTCCTCCTACAAAGAATTCTGGCTGACGGAGCCAGAGCTTTCATTGCAACTTGACCTTCAAATGCCACAGTGCCACACAACCAGATGACACAAGTCCCAGTTTGTAGCTGTTTCTTTCCTCTTGCATCATATAAGCTTATAAATCTGTCTTTCATTTTTTGGGGGCACATGTAAAACCAGTATTTTAAAAATAAAGCTGATATTTCTTGAGGATACTTTATGTCTTCTACCCGTTAACTGCACATTCAGCCAAATTCTGTGAACCTGAAGAGACAGCTTGTCATTTAGATACTCTGTCAGATCAATGAGCTCACAGTACTGGGGGAAAAATCCCTTACTGCTTTCATGCTTATTTTGACTTTTTTCCCTAAACAAATATCAGCTGCAATTGCTAAACTAACAGTAAAACCCTCTTAGTAATAAATTCAGAAATCTAAAGCTACATGTTTAATGTTCTATTTTATTTCTTCCTACAGTGAAGGACTCAAGTCATCCTTAAATGAATTTTCTATATTTAAATCAATACAAAGAGGTATTTTTTTCTTTCAGTTTCTCTGTGTAATCCAAATTGGTGTGAAAGGGCTTTCTGTCAGTCTTGTCTCTCAGAACACAGAAATACATGTCTTTGTTTGTCTTCTAAATAAACTGAAAATACTGCACTTCACAGCTCTACCCTGCAGTAAATTTCACTTGAGTGCAACAATATAGACACATGGTGTTTATTGCGTACCAAAGTCAAAGTTATTTAACAGATAGATGGAGGGACATCTAGAAGCTGGAAGTCAGAGGGATCATAGGATCAGAGGATAATTCAGCATGGAGGGGACCTCAGGAGGTTGCTGGTCTAATCTCCTGTCTAAGCAAGGTCATTCACAGGGTCAGACCACGTTGACTGCAGCTTCACCCAGTTCGGTCTTGAAAACTTCCAAGGATGGACACTGTACAACCTCTCTGGGAAACTGTGCTAGCTGTCCTCACAGGGAAAAAATTTCTCCTCATAACCCTCACTCCAGTTTGTGCCCATTTTCTCCTTTCCTCCTGCCAGTCGCTACTTTGAAAAGCCTGGATCCTTCTCCATGATAGCTTCCCTATAGGCACTGTGGAGCTGCTGTTAGGTCCCCTGAAGCCATCTCTGCTTCAGGCTGAACAAGCACAGCTCCCCCAGCCTCTCCTCACAGGGCAAGTGCTCCAGCCCCCACCACCTTGGTAGATCCCCCCTGAACTCCCTCTAGTTTATTAATTTTTTTTCTCTGCTGGTGGGCCCATAACTGGATGCAGTATCAATTTGCTGTCTCATGGAATAAAGGGATCTCGACACTAGGGACTGTTTTCTGCCAAGTGTCTGAGTCCTTAATTTTCATCTCTTAAACTTTACCCTATTAGTACTGTAATTACTTAAAAAAATCTTTAAAATAATTTTGAAATTATTATTAAAATAACTGAAGTAGAAATACTTCCTTGCCTCAATATTTTTAAATAGGCTGCAATTTAGGTACCAAGACAGAGCCAGTCAGAATCTCTTAGTGCTAAAAACATGACCCTCTACAACTTGAGTAAGTGGGCACCTTTTAGCGTTGACAGATATCAGGAACTCGGGGGACAGCTGTGACAGTCAACGCACTCTGGCGACAAGTTTCATTTTTATCAGACAAACTATCCAATATTGTCACTATGTGGTCCCTGTTAGAGGCAGGAAGACAATGTTTATCTTTAGAAGGTTAGATTTTTCTCTCATTTACATCAGTGAGGATTTTATCAATATTATATCCTCAGGAATCATGTTTTGAGTAGTCCATTAATTTTGTTGTCATGTTTTTGTCTAAATCCTTTCTGGGCATTCAACTCTTTCTACTGAATTAATACCAAGAAATTAAAACCCCCAGGTACAGTAACACCAGAATGACATAGGCCCTCCATATGGATTGCCTTTCTAAAAGGGTTCTGATGGTTCAATATGTAATTACATTGCCCTTTATGTACCAGGTCTCTATGAGCTGCTTCTCTCATATACTTTGTGCCACTGAAATAAATTGAGTTATGCAAATATAACCCCACATGCAGATCACTTTCCTTGTGCCTTTGTTACCTAAACAGGCAAAACGCAGAGGCACAGAAGTTCAACATGGGATATAACGTTTTCCAACAGCCTAATGCTGTGTATAGCACAGTGTACAAGATAGAAAAAAACGTATTTAATGAAAAGTGAAGGTGATAAAAAATGAACTACAATTATTAATCTGTTGAAATGGTAGATGAAAGAGGTCAAATTAATCCTTTATATTATTCTGTTGATTTCACAGTGTATCACAAAGGGTAAATTTCATAATCGTATATTCAGGTGAGAACTGAATGATATCTAATTTATGACTTTATGACTCTACTTTTATATCAGAAGCATGCAAAGTACAGGACCAAGCAGGCCTACAACATACACAGGTTTTGTGCAGGGGGCTTAAAAAGGTTTCTATGGGCATCCTGGTTGGAGAGCAGTTCTGCATTTTCTATTGGGTAGAAGAATACTGACAAGAAGATCATAAGTAATTTTGTGAAATAACACTCCCTCACCAAATCCAGTGTTTAAAATACATAGGTATGTAGAAGTATGCAATCAGCATTAGCACTACAGAGGAAGACAGCTCAGGAGCTGCTGCTCTGCACAGTATGCACCTGTGAGACACAGCAGATCCAGGTTTTGACCCCCCTTGGAAGCTGGAAATGCCAAAGAGCTTTAGTTTGTACAGAGGCATGGCTCTAGTTTCTCTCTGCACATGGTAGCACCTTCCATACCTGCACACTCACAGAAATATACCATCAACCAGTATCTTCCTTGGAAAGAGGAATTATACCTACATTTACCCTGGCTTTGACTACTGTATGTGTGTGCAACTATCAGAAGGAGCTCAAGCCATTTCCATCTTTTATTTTTTCATCCTCATAGAAGAGAAAAATGACAGATCTCTTGCATTGTTTTTCTGTTTGGAGTACAGTAAGTGTGGATGGCCAAACTTGAGTCACAGGTACCCAGCCTGCTATTCATGGTAAATTAATTTGAATTCAGACTGTTAGAACTGAAGTTTGACTTCAGCCAAGAAACTTTTTCTTTTCCTCCTCTGTAAAACTGTCATAGAATAATTTAGGTTGGAAGGTATCTCTGGAGATCATTACAACCCTCTGCTAAAGGCAGGACCAGCTTCTCTCCAAGGAAGCTCTCTGCCAGAAGAGTGGAATTAGCAAACTACCTTTTGGGGCCAGATAATTTAGGACTAAAATATAGGGAAAATAAAAATATGTTGCTAATAATTTTCCTTACATTAATGGCCACTTACTTCATGTCTAAATGTCTGAATTTGTTTTATATGGTTAGACATGGCAAGGTTAGTACAATGATTGTCACAGAGAATAAATCAGGTATCTCATAGGTAGTTGACTGGAGAAGAGAAAATGTGGGAAAGTAAATTTCAGAAATCCCGTGAGTAAAAAGATAGTATGTCAAAGTCAAGCACCTAATCAGACTACATACCCTAAGGTATACCAATAAATCAGGTTGTCGTGAGTGCTCCTAATGAAGCACCATTTGTGAAAGTTTTACCTTTACTGTCTTCAGCTAGTGTTCAGCAAGTGAATAATAGCCATGTTGCTCCCAACGGAAAATGCAAGGGTCTCAAAAATCTAGAATGCAATTTTTAAACATCTCTAGATACGTTAAGAAGTGATAAATACAGAAGTGATCATTGCAAGGGGGTAGGTGCGCAGGTGATATACTCTTCAATTCCTTTGGTATTTGGTGAAAATAGGGAAAAGATTATGAAAGTGCAACAGATTAATATGTGGCTAAGAGACTGGTGCCGGAGGTGGGATTTTGGGTTTGTTGACCACGGGGCGGCTTTCATGACACCGGGCCTGCTTATGCCGGATGGGGAACAGCTGAATCAGAAGGGGAAAAGGGTTATGGCCCAGAAGCTGGCAGGGCTGATCAAGAGGTCTTTAAACTAGGTTCGATGGGGGAGGGGGATAAGACCAGGGCAGCCACAAATGAACCTAGGGGCGACAGGCCTGTGTCAGGGGCAAGGCCGCTAGCCCAGCTGAAGTGTGTTTACACCAATGCATGCAGTATGGGCAACAAACAGGAAGAGCTAGAGGCCACTGTACAGCAGGAAGGTTATGATGTGGTTGCCATCACAGAAACGTGGTGGGATGACTCTCATGACTGGAGTGCAACAGTGGATGGCTATAAGCTCTTTAAGAGGGACAGGCGAAGCAGGAGAGGCGGTGGGGTAGCGCTATATGTTAGGGAGTGCTTGGACTGTGTTGAAATTGAGGAAGATGGTGAGGATGACAAGGTTGAATGTTTATGGGTGAAGATCAGGGGGAAGGTCGGCAGGGCGGACATTACGGTGGGAGTCTGTTATAGACCACCCAACTAGGATGAGCAGGCGGATGAGGCGTTTTACAAGCGTCTGTCAGAAGCCGCCCGGTCGCCGGCCCTTGTACTTGTGGGCAACTTCAACTTGCCGGATGTCTGCTGGAAATACAACATGGCAGAGAGGAAGCAATCTAGGAGATTCCTGGAATGTGTGGAGGACAACTTCCTCATGCAAGTGGTAAATGAGCCCACTAGAGGAGGGACCCTGCTTGACCTGTTGTTTGTGATCAAAGAAGGACTAGTGGGAGATGTGAGGGTCAGTGGCCATCTTGGGAGTAGCGACCATGAAATGTTAGAGTTTTCGATAGTGGGGGAAGTAAGGAGGGGCAAGAGTAGAACTTCTGCCTTAGATTTCCGGTGGGCTGACTTTAGCCTGTTTAAGAGGCTGGTGGACCGAGTCCCTTGGCAATCGGTCCTGGAGGGCAAAGGAGTCCAGGAAGGCTGGACATGCTTCAAAAGGGAATTGTTAAATATTCAGGAGCAGGCTGTCCCAGTCTGTAGGAATACAAGCCGTCGGGGAAAAAGACCAGCCTGGTTAAACAGGGAACTTAGACTAGAACTTAAGGAAAAAAAGAGAACCTACTTGCTCTGGAAGAAGGGTCGGGTAACTTGGGAGGTCTATAGGGACGTGGCCAGGTCGTGTAGGGAAAAGATTAGAAGGGCCAAAGCTCAATTAGAGCTTGATTTGGCTGCTACAGTCAAAGACAACAAAAAAAGCTTTTACAAATACATCAACAGCAAAAGGAGGGTCAAGGAGAGCCTCCACCACTTGCTGAATGAGGAGGGTAGTGTAGTGTCAGGGGATGAGGAAAAGGCAGAGGTGCTCAATGCCTTCTTTGCCTCGGTCTTTAATGTCAAGATCGGTTGTCCTCAGGAGACTCGGCCCCCAGAGCCTGAAGTTAGGGACGGGGGGCTGTGTGAACCTCCCAGGATCCAGGAGGAGACGGTTAGTGACCTGCTGTGCCAGTTGGACACCCACAAGGCTATGGGCCCAGATGGGATTCACCCCAGACTAATGAAGGAACTGGCAAATGAACTTGCCAAACCACTCTCGATTATCTACCGGCAGTCCTGGTTAACTGGAGAAGTTCCAGCTGACTGGAAATTAGCAAACGTAGACCCATCTACAAGAAGGGTCGGAAGGACGATCCAGGGAACTATAGGCCTGTCAGCCTGACGTCGGTGCCAGGCAAGGTGATGGAACAGATCATCCTGAGTGCCGTTACACGGCACATGCAGGACAATCGGGGCATCGGGGCCAGCCAACATGGATTCATGAAAGGCAGGTCCTGCTCGACCAACCTGGTCTCCTTCTATGACTAAGTGACCCGCTTAGTAGATGAGGGCAGGGCTGTGGATGTAGTCTATCTAGACTTCAGTAAGGCATTCGACACTGTCTCCCACAGCATCCTCCTAGACAAACTGGCTGCCCGGGCTTGGATGGGTGGACTCTTCAATGGGTTAAAAACTGGCTGGATGGCCGAGCCCAGAGAGTGGTGGTGAATGGGGCAAAGTCCAGCTGACGACCAGTCACTAGCGGAGTTCCCCAGGGCTCAGTTCTGGGGCCGGTGCTGGTCAATATCTTTAGAGATGATCTAGATGTAGGGATTGAGTGCACCCTCAGTAAATTTGCAGATGACACCAAGCTGGGTGGCAGTGTCGATCTGCTGGAGGGTAGGAAGGCCCTACAGAGGGATTTGGACAGGTTAGATAGATGGGCCGAGACCAACGGCATGAGGTTCAACAAGAACAACTGCCGGGTCTTACACTTTGGCCACAACAACCCCATGCAGCTCTACAGGCTGGGGGAAGAGTGGTTAGAAAGCGGCCCGGTGGAAAGAGGCCTGGGGGTGCTGATCGACAGCCGGCTAAACATGAGCCAGCAGTGTGCCCAGGTGGCCAAGAAGGCCAATGACATCCTGGCCTCTATTAGGAATAGTGTAGCCAGCCAGTCTAGGGAAGTGATCGTCCCTCTGTACGCGGCACTGGTGAGGCCGCATCTTGAGTACTGTGTTCAGTTCTGGGCCCCACACTTCAAGAAAGATGTTGAGGTGTTGGAGCGAGTCCAGAGGAGGGCGGCCAAGCTGGTGAAGGGTCTGGAGGGTCTGACCTACAAGGAACGGCTGAGGGAGCTGGGGTTGTTTAGCCTGGAGAAGAGGAGGCTCAGAGGTGACCTTATTGCAGTCTACAACTACGTGAAGGGAGGTTGTAGTGAAGTGGGAGTTGGCCTCTTCTCCCGGGCAACTAGCAATAGAACAAGAGGACACAGCCTCAAGCTTTGCCAGGGGAGGTTCAGGTTGGACATCAGGAAGAATTTCTTTACAGAAAGGGTTATTAGCCATTGGAATGGGCTGCCCAGGGAGGTGGTGGAGTCACCGTCTCTGGATGTGTTTAAGAAAAGACTGGACATGGCACTTAGTGCCATGGTCTAGTTGACAGGGTGGTGTCAGGGCAACGGTTGGACTCGATGATCACTGAGGTCTCTTCCAACCTGGTTGATTCTGTGATTCTGTGATTCTGTGAATCATCTATGTTTATAAATATGTTAAGGGCAAGTGTCATGAGGATGGAGCCAGGCTCTTCTCAGTGACATCCATTGACAGGACAAGGGGCAATGGGTGCAAGCTGGAACAGAGGAGGTTCCACATAAATATGAGGAAAAACTTCTTTACAGTGAGGGTGACCGAACACTGGAACAGGCTGCCCAGAGAGGTTGTGGAGTCTCCTTCTGTGGAGACATTCAAAACCCGCCTGGACGCGTTCCTGTGTGATATGGTCTAGGCAATCGTGCTCCGGCAGGGGGATTGGACTAGATGATCTTTCGAGGTCCCTTCCAATCCCTAACATTCTGTGATTCTGTGATTCTATTAGATGAAGGAACTAAAAAATCCTGACCCTGCTAAATCTCAGATGGGAAGTTCTACAGCTAGACAGAGAACAGAAAATGAACTGCTGCTGAAAACTTACAATCAATTTTTTCTCATGAACATTTTTTTTTTTAATCCAAAGGAGCTCTATATGAGCAATTGAACTCCATGGGAAGATCTCTGTTCTGGTCACAGGATATCTGTTGACTTCATGCAAGCTGGCAGAAGCTATGTGTCAGTCCTGTTCATTGATAATTTCTACAGTTTTCCAGTAGAATTAAGAAAAGAAGTTGTGATTACAGGCACAGAGTAGGCAGATTGCTATGTAGCAGGAATAAGTGGATTTTTCTTGATATTGGTCTCAGAATTAATACAAAGAAGACCTTGCACCTACTAACTCTTGGGACATTTTTAACGTTATTCTCATTTAAATCTTCATAAGAATTGCAGCTTTTTAACTTATCTAGCTGAATCTGGCAGGAGACAGTCTACTAAATTCAATATTTTATATCTGTTCTTAAGTCTAGATTCTAAAAGAGTCAAGGGTTTATTTTCTGGCAGTAAAGAAATTTGTGGTCAATTTTGTGTAGGAGGATCCAGTCTCTTGGAAGTTCAGAGTGACCTCAAGATGCAATCACAAACAATCACAAACCTTCTTCAAGGGTTTATTTTCTGGCAGTAAAGAAATTTGTGGTCAATTTTGTGTAGGAGGATCCAGTCTCTTGGAAGTTCAGAGTGACCTCAAGGTGCAATCACAAACAATTTCTTAAGAGTTTCGCTTGTGAATTTCTTGAGGAAGACAACTTAAGATTTAAGTTCACAAAAGCAAATTTGGAGGCTAACAGTAGACAATGACTGTTACAAGACTTTGCATATTCTGTGGTTGAAATCTCCCTCACATTACGCATTCTTCTATCAAAAGATCTTGATGTGCTTCTCAGCTTCGGAGTCTGCTCCTATTATCTGGCTCAGCTGCTGCTTTATAAAACTTGGGCAAACATGGTCCAAAGGACAGAGCAGAAACAGTACAAAAGTCCAGGAACAGTGATTGACTCAGAAGTTTAAAATCTGAGTTCAGATTCTGAGGAGCTGCAGGGAAGAGAATAAATTATATATGTGCTATGGTTACTACAGAGAGGTGGATTATCAGCTGCTTGCATTATTTAAGGGAGAATTTGTGAGATACGGAGCTCAAGATCAGGGAAAAAGAAATTCACTGGTATAAACCCAGGAAACATTAAGTTGTGCAAATTCATGCAAATGGAATGAGGTTTCACACTCCTTATGACTAGCAGAGCTTTCTTTCTCATGATGGTTATGACAACAACACATATCAGTTCAGGATGAAAGGAAAATTATTGCAAAATACATTAAGAGACTGCCTAGTGTTACTTTAACACTCCCAATACTGCTATATTTATTTAACACTTGGGGAAAAGCGCAGTATGAACTGACACTGCTGGAAAGACTGAACAGCTGAAAAGTATATAAGAATAGTGATTTTGTTGTTAATTGGGGTTATTAGAAACATTTTTGCCTCAAGCTTCCTTTAATATTTTCTGGTGCTTCTGAATATGAATGGAAAGAGTGATAGAAGCAGTGGGAAAGAATAATAATGTGGTGAAGAAACGATGTAACTTTTTCTCTAGTCATATTTGTAAGAGTATGTGGAAGGAGAGTGTCTGCTCCTTTAAAGGTGTCTTGTCAAGGACAGT
This sequence comes from Nyctibius grandis, assembly GCF_013368605.1. Lineage (NCBI taxonomy): Eukaryota > Metazoa > Chordata > Aves > Nyctibiiformes > Nyctibiidae > Nyctibius > Nyctibius grandis. Next base: position 113,018,952 of record NC_090659.1, read on the forward strand.
TTTCCATGCAAAAAGGGATAATAAGAAAAGGAGTAAGTCATAAACAGTGATAGGTTAGTGATAGGAACCAAACCTGGTCAGTCATGATAATGGATGAGGGCAAGTGAGATTTTGAGAACATTAATTCCAGCAAGATTTTCTGATGAGGCACCTTGTCAACTGGGAAACTAAAAAAGTGTGAAATCAGAAACAGCATATACAGAGACACAGACCTGACCAAATAAATGTGGAGACAATGAGAGGAAACATACCTCACCAGTTACACTTATTGATGGATTACCAAGAAACCACACTTCCAGGAATATCAACCTGGACTTTGAAAATTATAAGATTGTAAACCATGGGGACCCTGGACAGGGAGGGGTGTGGGAATGGATAGAGCTGTACAAACACATGAGGAGCGTGTGGGGGAAGGGGGAGCAGGAAGGAGCAAAGAAAAAGGGTATAAAAGGGGTTGGTCATGCATAAAATGGGGCTGATCAATAAGCTTTTCTGGCTGACCTCTGTGCCTGATCACTGCAGTCTCTTCTATCTTCTCATAGCTTCCTATTAATTTTTTTCTTAACTATTTCTCTGCATAATCTCACTCTCTAGCTCATGCATATGAATGTTGCAAGGACTAAGTGACAGCTACTGGTGACACCTCTGAGTGTGTGTAAAAACTAGTGCCAGCTACTGGAGCCAGTGGGGTCTTTAACCTCCAACCACTGGCACAGCAGTGGTGTGTGTTCCCAAAACCAGATACTGGGGGGACCGGGACAAGTGAGGTGAGTGAGGGGCTCTGTGCCAGTGGCTGGAGGGGGACCATGGGTCACAGCCTGTGTCCCTGGTGCCAGCTGCTGGGGGGTCTTATGTCTGTATCTTCCTCAAACTTGGTGTGTGTGGGGTGTGCATGTGTATTCACTAGCAAAATTCGAATTTATAGAACAGAATACCCTTTTCAGTTAGAAGGGACCAACAACAATCATCTAGTCCAACTGCCTGATCAATTCAGGGCTGACCGAAAGTAAAAGCACATTGTTAAGGGTATTGTCCAAATGCCGCTTAAACACTGGCAGGCATTGACCACCTCTCTAGGAAGCATGTTCCAGCGTTTGACCACCCTCTCAGTAAAGAAAGGCTTCCCAATGTCCAGTCTAAACTTCTCCTGGCATAACTTTGCACCATTCCCATGTATCCTGTCAGTGGACACCAGGAAGAAGAGATCAGCACCTCCCTGTCCTCTTCCCCTCCTCAGGAAGCTGTAGAGCTCAGTGACGTCATCCCTCAGCCTCCTTTTCTCCAAACTAGACAAGCCCAAAGTCCTTAGCTGCTCCTTATAGGACATGCCTTCCAGCCCTTCCACCAGCTTTGTTGCTCTCCTCTGGACGCATCCAAAGACCTCCACATTCTTCTTAAATTATGGGGCCCAGAACTGCGCATAGTATTCAAGGTGAGGCTGCGCCAATGCTGAATACAGCGAGATGATCACCTCTTTTGAACACCTGGTTGTACTGTGTTTGATACACCCCAGGATGCTGTTTGTCCTCTTGGCTGCCAGGGCACACTGTTAACTCATATTGAGACTGCTGTCCACCAATACCCCTGGATCCCTTTTTGCAGGGCTGCTCTCCAGCCACTGCTCTCCAAATTTATACTTGTGCCCAGTATTACTCCATCCCACCTGTGAAATCAGGCATTTCGACTTGTTAAATTTCACGTCATTGATCATAGCCCAATACTCCAATCTATCTACATCCCTCTGCAAGGCATCTTATACCTCAAGAGATTCCCAGTTTAGTATCATCAGCAAGCTTGCTAGTGGTGCATTCAACTCCTGGATCCAGATCATTGATAAATATATTGAACAGAAACGGCCCTAGACTTGAACCCTAAGGAACACTGCTGGTGACTGGTTGCCAGCCAGATGCAGTCCCATTCACTACAACCCTTTGAGCTCTGACCTTCAGTCACTTCTTCACCCAGCGCACCATGAACCTGCTCATCCCACAGTTGGACAACATGTCCAGAAGGATGCTATGAGGGAAAGTGCCAAAAACCTTGCTAAAATCCAGAAAAACTATATCCACCACCTTCCCTTCGTCTACTAGGGACTAGTTGAAGTTCTTAGAAGGAAGAAGCTGGACTATTCACGTCCAGACCAGGATATCAGGCAGGCAGGGGGTCTGTCCTGGTTTGCTGCAAAGCTGCACCAGGGGAGGTTTTGACTGGACATTAGGAAGCTTTTCTTTATCAAGAGGGTGGTCAAACACCGGAACAGGCTTCCTAGAGAGGTGGTTGATGCCCGATGCCTGTCAGTGTTTGAGACACATTTGGACAATGCCCTTAACAATATGCTTTAACTTTTTTTCAGCCCTGAACTGGTCAGGCAGTTGAACTAGATGATTGTTGCAGGTCCTTTCCAACTGATGTAGTTCTGTTCTATTCTATTCTATTCTATTCTATTCTATTCTATTCTATTCTATTCTATTCTATTCTATTCTAGTCTCCTGTGATGGGTGGGACTTCATTCCCTCAGTCCCTGCCATGAGATTCAGGGACTCAAGAGATGTGGGAAGAACAATTGCCAGTGTAAAACCAAGGCAAAGATGTTGATAAGTGTCCCAGCTTTCTCCATGTCACGTGTCATCAGATCCCCTGTCTCATTTATGATATTTGTACAGTATCTCAAATAATTGGCCCTTAGTTTGTTGTGTTTGGCCTCTTCATTAATACAGAAAACGTAGAGGTATAAAATAGTATTCTCCCTTCTCCCCCCAAATCTAGAACACGCTAGAATTTGGGAACACTTATATAAATGGTAATCTGTTTTCTGTTTATACGTCCATTATAAATGCTATAGACCTTCGGTATCTTACTCAAAGTTCTCATGGGTAACAGTCACTGGAAATCTAGAGTAAAGCTAAGAAGCTGTCTTATGTAGTACTTTACCACTATTTTCTTTAACAATGTATATAGAGAAGATGATAGAAAAATCACCTAGCAAGAAGTTCAGTGTGAATATACTGGAAGTGCCAGATCAGACCAAACACACTGTCTCAAAGAGGAATTGATTTTTTTTTCCAGTCTGTTATTCCTCTAGGCAACTCCAGCTTCTGCACTTCATTGTAAAATGTTTCCACTATTTTTCTTTAAATAAAATATATTGCAGTGCAATCTACTTATTGAGTCTGAGAATATCACAGTTCTTTCACACCTTCAACCCCTTTTTGTCTTAATGTGCATTCTTGAAATGAGAATGATAAGGTAACATCCACAAGAGCTTCCATGGAAAACGAAAAGAAAAATACAATTTATGTAAACTAAAAGTGTTCTACTTTTACTAAATAAACTATGCAAAGAACCTGCATAAAAGTAAATAGCAGTTTTATAAATCAAACCTTAAGTGCCTAAATGCATTCCCATTTCAAGCAGTAATTTAAAAAGTTGAAGTAGAAACATCATCTTTGCAGCCATTATGATTCAAACACTGAAATTTGTAAACCTTTTATTGTAGCTCATTTTCAAAATGCCTATGCCTGATGCAAGAAAGGTTTTTCTACTTTTGGTAATTTGTGCTATCAGAGAGGTACAAACAGTGAATGTAATGTTACTCCCTGTAGGTATTTTACTTGTAGTTTATGTCTATAAAATATAGAAAAAATACCATTTTTGTAATGACTTCAAACTTAATTTCAGGAATGATATACAAATCTTTCCAACCTGAATATTTATTCACAAACTGATGTGCACCTCAGATAACTTATATGAAGTCAGTGAATGAGACCCTTCTAATGACAAAACAACCCACAGATGCAAATTCCAGATTGTCTGTCTCATAGGTGTGATAATGCAGATCACATTGAGATGTGAGATGCTTACTAATGATTTAGTTTGGGAACCAAGTCTCAAGATGTTTCCTGACTGTTGGCTTCCATTTTGAAAATCAATGCCACTGGTTTCAGCTGTCTCCTTCTCATAGAGTCAATAATTATTATCACTGAAGAGAGTGAAAAGTCCTTAATATACAAATTACCTGTGTTTAAATCTCTGCCTATTTATTTATTTTTACCAGAGTATTCCCAGGAATTTGTGTCAGCAAAAGACTTAAACGAAAAAAAAATCAAACTAAGAGAATGTGGACGTACAAGTAACCATAGTGAGAAGATATTTGGAAAAGCTTTTTCAAAAAGTCAACCTGTTGATGGAAAACGGTTTCTGTGATATCTGTTTTCCCCTTCTTGACTTCTACAGCATTTTTTTTTCAGTTCAGGATCAAAGTCTGATACTGCTATTTTACCCTCATTGATTTGTGACAACGTGCTTGCCAGCAACTTTGCAACATTGTTATAGTATTGGTCCATATGTGCCAATATCATGGTGCTCACAATGAAAAATATATCAAAACCTCACATGAGCTTGCAGCTCATGAAGTGTTAATTCCCCAAAACGTGACCTAATTTGTCAAACACAATGACCACCTGATTGAACTAACTCCAGTATAAATATTTAATTTCAGTAGTAAGGTAGTTTTGAGCAAAAAGAGAAACAGAATCCTCTGGAACCTAAAACATTTACAAAATGAAGACTTATCTTCCAGCATATTGCAGCACTGACCTAATTTGCATGCATTTTCATAGCAACAACAAATATATCATTAGTCTTTGCTTAAAAACTACCAACTATAATTACAACCTGAAAACAGTATCTGCTAAAGTGGGTGAAAGCATTTTAAGAGCATTAATAGTGAAAGCATGGAGCTATATGACAGACGTATAGATTTTTCAGCTGCTAAATCACAAACAGTATTTCCTGCTTTTAGAAAGCATTTGGTTTGCTTTTTTACATCGCTGACTGATTCACTTGCATTGACTGTTTTTCATTAACAGAGATAAGAATAAACAAGAACATATATGCAATGTACTAGAAAACTCATCGTATTTCTGGATACTTAATAACATTAAAATAAAAAAGAAAAGGAATAAAACTTGGCAGCCCTGACTAACTGAAGCAGACTGCTGAACACTGCCTTCATTGCAATACACTGTTACAGAGTGCTGGGCTCTAAATTAATGAAGTCTAAAACAAGAATTCTTTGTAACTGATCTGGAAAGCTTGGCTATTTAAAAATAGAAAACATTATGTATTTCATTGATCTCCAAACATTTTTGTCGGAAGTGAAAGGATTGCAATGCAAGCTTATTAGACAGGGTTGCGAACAATTTATTGGATGTACAAAACAACTGATGTGAGGATTTGGGATTATTTTCAAATAGAATGACTCCTAAAAAGATGAGATGAGCAATTTTAGGCACTGTTGTCTAAATGTATTACCTTGAAAAATACAAGTACTCTCCCCAAAATAATCTGTCTGATAAGGGTCTCTCCATCTTTCTCTGTATACCACGTAATTTCTTTACACAAACTCTATGTTACTTTAGAAAATAATATATGACTGCTTTGAAAATTAATAATAGGGGGCCTACAGGAAAGAGGGAGAGGGACTTTTTACAAGGGCATGTAGTGATAGGATGAGGGGTAATGGTTTTAAACTGGAAGAGGGTAGATTTAGATTAGATATTAGGAAGAAATTCTTGACTGTGAGGGTGGTGAGACACTGGAACAGGTTGCCCAGAGAAGTTGTGGCTGCCCCCTCCCTGGCATTGTTTAAGGCCAGGTTGGACGGGGCTTTGAGCAACCCGGTCTAATGGAAAGGTGTCCCTGCCTGTGGCAGACGGGGTGGAACTCAATGATCTTTAAGGTCCCTTCCAACACAAACAATTCCATGATTCTATGATACGATTGTATCAAGCCTTTAAAATATGCAATTTTCATTGTTCTTATTACCTCAATTCATAAGATCACAGAATATCTCGAGTTGGAAGGTACCCGTAATGAAACAACAGCAAATAAAGGCAATCTTCTGGGCTGTGAGTAAGTCTCACTCTAGGTCTAGGTGTCTAGGCAGAATGTGCATGCCTTTGTCATCAGGTAGGTACACTGAACAAGGATGATTTATTGTCTGTGGGTCAGGTAGTTTAAGGAGAAGCTGTACGGAAGATCTTGGGTGGAAGAAAAGGATGAAGTTCAGACAAAATATCACTGCAACAGTGGCAGTTACACTACAACTTCATCTGTGGCCTTACTGTCCTCATCAGATTATTTTCTTATAACTCCACTTCAACAATTGAATAACTATAATGAAATATTAAAGACTTCAAAGTGACATAGATTTCAGAAAAAAAAGTCAGACCATTATGATGGCATTTCAGGCTCGGTTTTGTAAGTGTTTTGTAATTTTGCAAATTTATCAGCACAGAAATATTTTGTAAGAACAGTCATACATAAAAAGAGTCATTTAGGCTTTTTGTTTTGGCGATGCTGAGTCACGTTTTACCATGTCCAGGTACATATTACATATGCATATGAATTGCATATAATATTTTTAGTATAATACAAAGACAAACTTGAAGTACTCAAAATAATGTGGTAAAAATGATTTTACTTCACTGTAATATGGTTTTCTTAACCAAGGTATACAAAACAATTTTATATAATTAAAACACGATATTTTGTTGACTCCCGAAACGCATTGCTTTGGAATTTTATTGTGAAAGAAACAATAAAAAGGATCAAATTTATATTAAAAAATATGAAGCGCTTAAATCTCCTGTGAAACTAGTATCCCAGTTTTTAAACATCCTTTGTTCATATAGTACACAACTCTGTACATTTCAGAGAACTTTGATCAAAATATGCAGCAAAGACCTTTATCGTGAATGCAATCCCAATGACTTAGAGTGAACTGCTGGCCACTGTGTTTTGCAGGATAAAGTACTTAAAGGATTGTCTCCTCAGTTGAAATTGCGACAAGGCAATCTCGAATTGGATGTACTTAGTGGCTTTTGTTCAGCTAGTTATGATTTTCTTACCAATATTCCAGTTCAACCTTTACATTCACTAACAGATTTTATCTATGATTCTTCCACTTTTTTTTTAGCAGATGTGATTTCAAAGAGGTAATGACAGTTTTAAGAATTAATTAAAAATTAAAAGAGGTGCCACTTCCCGATATCACACTAGTACACATTACCAGACCTTATATAACCAGCAGTGCAACAAACAAAGAAAAACCTTAAAATAATTCTTATCCATATTTGCAGTTTGTCATGGCTAATGATGATCATAAACTAAGTTTTTCTATATTTCTTATGCTCCAGTTTAGATGGAACAATAACTTTTCATTTAGGCATTGGAACAGGCTTCCCAGGGAAGTGGTTGAGTCACCATCTCTGGAGGTGTTTAAAAGACGTGTAGATGCGGTGCTTAAAGACTTAGTTTAGTGGTGGGCTTGGCAGTGCTAGGTTAATGGTTGGACTTGATGATCTTAAAGGTCCTTTCCAACCAAAATGATTCTATGATTCTGTGATTCTTTGATATGAATAATCTCTCACCTTTGGTTCACAGACCTTCTGCTAAAAGGTTGATTAAAAAGGTAATAATAACACTACAACCTAACTTAAAGTTTTCAATTAGCAAGTCAGTATGGAAAGGCTGTCTGTTTTCTTTCTTCTTCATGAGGCAGCTATGACTCAGCAAGCTCGTGGATTGATTCTATGATTTGCAAACTGTAAGGGAACACAAGTAGGCAAGGACAGGAAACAGAGAAGACAGTAGAACAGCAAAATGGCAGTGGAATGCAGAGGATGTGACTGAATAAAGGCTGTCTTAAAATCTCAAAACCTTCCGGTCACCGACAAAAATACAGGTCACAGTTCATCGCTGTTATATTAATGAGGAGTGAGGGAGATGGTTGAGACCTCACAATAATGAAAATTTTGATAAATGGTAATTATTTAAGTAGAAATCTCTTTCCAGGCAGAAACATCTGTTTCAATATAGTGTGTTGTGCAATAATGATTTAATAATTTCAAAGAGAAAGTACCAACTACTGAATTACCAGTAGAACTTCCTACTCAACATACTGTAAGAGCTGGCCATTCAAAGCATTGACCTACTTTGCTTATGAGAGCTAAGGCAGTAGCAATTTAAGTTATTTAGCCTGAAGATATACAGAATATTACTGATAAAAAAAAATGTATTCTGCCAACGGGTATCTGTACTGTCATGAAATCCATCCATTATTATAACCACAACACGTAGCAACTACTGTTATTAAGATGGCCAACACTTTCCATTAGAAGATCCTGTTTCAGTTACTCATAGTTTTAGTTAAAAAATAACTAAATGTCCATTTATTCTCTTAAGGATGCAGAAGGTTATGGATGGAAAAAGCATGCTATAGAAGGTATTGAATAAGGACAGGGAAGGAAACAGCTTAGGAGCCTGGAAGTGGGAAATGTGAGACAGAGGAACAGCAGTCAATGAAACAAAATGAGCACATAGAGACTAAAAGAGAGCTAGAAAGGTGTTACTATCCTTTTTAGTCAAATAGATGTTTTCAATAAGTCTGGAAACCACAAATGGGATCAGAGACCTAATCGATAGTAGGAGAGAGATAAGAAAACAGATGCTGGATTGAGATATGTCTAATAGAAAGGCTGAGAAAAAGACTGACCAGAGCGATGAATAGGAAAGTGATCAGTTCTGGCTCTGCTAAGCATTTGGGAAAAGCAGCTCCTCATGAGCTCACATACAGCTCCCCAAATTACTGGATATTTTTAATTAATCTCTCATGTCTTAGTTTTCCATTTACATAAGGAAGTTAGTAATAACTACTAACTTCACAGGGACATTTTAAAAATATATGTATTAATGTTCATGAAGCACTTGGATGCTGTAATGATGAGCACCATAAAAAGCTTCTGAGGAAATTAATTTTGTCTTGAGAGTAGATTTTGAATAGTCTGAATTAATGAAAGTGGGGGCTGTGCACCAAACAATAGAAAATAGAACACTGTTTTGGTAAGTGTAATTTGAAAATTACACTGTGAGGAGTAATTTTCTATGACCTGAAGGAGTCTAGGGGGTCTAATGTAAAAAAAAAAGTGATTGTGTGGCAAATATATATGGCAGGACTCTTGCATACAAGGTGAAATTCAGACTACGTAGACAAAAATATATCCCTCATCTCATAGCTTGAGTGTTAGACCTTGCAGCTCTAATAAAAATCAGTGTAATACTTAATGTGTAGTTAGACACACAGTATACAAGTTTCTGACTTAATCCATTGTCTTTTAATTAGTGCGGTGTATGGAGTGGGTAGGTGGGTGGGCTCAGGATTTACATATTTATAGAATCCTGAGGGCATTTTTACATATTTCCATGCTTGATGAGATATAGAGTTGAAACCTAATTAAAGGATTTGTTTTGTTTTGTTGGGTTTTTTTTTTATTGTTTAGTGGTATGTGTGTTTGTATATGGAGACAGGTTACAGTGTGTTTTATAGAGACGATTTGCTCCTTTTTATATGTGTACTATGTTCTATAAAACCAACTTCTGCTATATCATTTTTAAAACCAGTACAGAAGAAATTATGAACTTCTGGGTCCTGGTGTGCTGATGCAACACATCTACCCAATCTCACTGAATTTAAGAGTATCATGTTTGGGGATGTGGCTATTTTCATCACATGGTGGTCCCGACATTACTTGACATTATCATCACATGGTGGTCATCAGAGGATGCTTTTGTTGTTATCATTGTCACTGGTGAGACATTATTCTTAGAGCTTGTTTTAATTTTATCCTCATAATAATTACAAGAAATGCTATGTAAAATGACAGTGATATTACTATATTCATGACCTTGAGTGCAAAACATTACAAATAAAATGTATAATTATTACAGTTGAGAATACAAATTCTATGTTGACAGTACTTTCCTTCTTTGTAGCATTACATAATTAAATTGATTTTATCATTGTGCTCTGAAAACTAGTGAAAATATCAAGAAGAACAAAGGACAAATTGATCCTGGAACTGCGCACGGTTCTGAAGTTATATCACTGAAGTGCTAAACTTTATTAATAGAACTCATGGATGTTGCAGGAGCCTCAGCTTTCATCAACTAGTATGTTTTAACTGTGGATTTGCTTTTACCTTTCTTGTCTTCTCCCATCCCCAAACTGAATGCATATCTTTCTGTTTCTGATGTCTCATGCTTCATATGGAATCAGCCATTTAAGCTATTCTGTCCATATGGAAAACCAAAGAAAGGTAACCATTGAATTTGGGGTCATATGTAGATTAACTTTAATTCCCATCATACATTGTTCTTTTCTTATTAATTTTTATTAAGCTAGCTAAAAAGCTTGTCTGTATTTCTTTTAATTTCCTTTGTCAGTTTAACTCAGCTCTACTTCTGCTAATTCTCGCTTTATCCATGTTTCACAACCTTACAGATGTTGTTTTCTTTGATGATCAATCTCCTTCACTCACTGCAGGCTTTTCTTAAACTTAATACCTCCTCTGCAGTGTTAACTCAGCTATAACTCAACTCTTTCCTAGAAGTTTTCCCCCCTGAGTTCTAAGAGTATTATCAAAAGTGACTCCACTGCTTTTATATTCAGTGCTGTTCCTGAGTAGGTCAGCTTAAATGCCTTGTCCACTTCTGTCTTTTCTTTCCAGCCTTGTGCTGCTCTCTCTTTTGTGCTATCACAAGTATGTGTGCACCTGCATTTATGAATAGAAAAATAACCTGTCAGACAAGTTTATTTCTTAACCAGATCAGGAGCCTGATGTGCTTCTCGGGAAAGCCACAATACAGCTGTGTCAGGATAATGCAGTGAGCATAGTGAGGGCAGGAATGCCGTGGTAGCACCACGAATACCATGCAAGAAATTTCAAGTCAAACTACACCTTTAATTTGAAAGAAGGTAGAGTGCTGCTCACCACAATCTGCAACACCTGGAATGCTGTAAGTAGACAGATGACATGATAATAGCCAAAAGTCAATCTGAGTTAGAATTTGCAAAGGCAATTTAGAAAGTGTTGTCTGGTCTTGGCACAGAATTCTCCTTCAGCCTTTTAAAATTTCTCCTATTTAGTAATGCTACCCTTAATTATTGTAATCTGCATTTAATTGCCAAGATTAATGGTTCATTAGCACGATAGATTAGATTGTGAAAGATAGGTAAGCAGGTCATAGGCAGGTTAAACACCAGCCTTCCAGTCCTGTAGAGAAATGCACAATGCTAAATGAGAAGTCAGTAGATGTACTACTCATCTTTAAACGATTGCTGTAATTACCTTTCAAACTGTGTCTCCCTACATGACTGATTTCTGCTAATGCTTCCACAGAACACAAAATATAAAATGGATTGTTTAAAGTACATTTTCAGAGTTAAATACTGAGCAGAAGTTAAACCTCAGAATACTTTTTTGACATCAAAAGTTATGTAGCAGTAAATGAACTTGACAAGATTAATAAATGTCATTTCCATTTGAATACTTTGAAACAATCATAACTTTTTTGGTGTTTGACGGATATGAGGATCAATGAGGTTGAAGTTATGCCTATGTGCAATTCAAATAGAATGAGATAATAAATGTTGCTCAATGGAGTACATCCAGAATTTATACTCTTTTCTGAAGCTAGTTACTTATTATAATGAGAATCAAACTTGCATTTAATTGATATATAGTCCCTAATTAGGGATCTGACCTCAACTTTTCAAGCTGCCTTCATTCTAATACTACCATGCAAAAGAATATACGTTTCTGGTTTGCTGCTTTAGAGCTTCCTGAATTTTTACTCTCAGTTTTATCAAAATACCCCTTTCAGGCTGAGATAATGTGTAATTTCACCACAGAAAAGTCAAATGGACGAAGTGAAGGAATTAATTGTTTGTAAGCACACATGCAGAGTAACCAGCTTCTTTTAAGAGAACAAGGAAAGTCTAATACTTTTGCCTTACAAAATATCTCTGGAACACAGTGCTGATTAGTACAGTCTTCTCATGTTTCTGAGTGTCACTCTACAGAAAGACTTCTTCTGTAGTTGGGATTCTTCAGACTTAATCTCCTATCTTAAGATGTCTGTCCCAAGTATTTTATAGCTGAAACATCAAGATGCAGACTAACAGTTAAGAAAGGACAGACATAGACTAGACTAAAATTTGAGTAGCTTTGTTTAGTGTTTTTTAACATTAAAATTTTTCATATTTTTCTTCACATAGTAAAAGTCATAAAATTACATTATTTCGTACAACTATGGCATGGCTGATTTCTATATTAAAGATGCAGTGTACGCATTTCCCCTAGTATGCTGAAAACTCCCGATTCAAAATAATCAGATTTTGTCTATACTAATATAGTGAAAAGTATCAAGAAATACTCTCCTGCACCGGGCTTTCATTATGGACACTGTCACAGTGTTAGAAGTGTCCATGGGATTCTTTGGTGGGACCACAGCCTTCTCCAAGACAATTCTTGTCACATTTTGGGTGTTAGTAGGAGTGACCAGAGGCCATTCCCAAAAGACAGTTCAGAAGTACTGTGTCTTGGAAGATAAAAGAGTTTAGAAGTATGGATGTGGACCTTGCCACGTGATTTGTTCTCAGTGCTAGGGAATGTTTAATTTACTAGTATAGACACAGAACCCCTTTTGGAACTGGCAAGATACTGATTCAAGGCAGCAGAGAGAAGATAAGAGAGTATTTCCCGCTCTCCTCTTGTCTTCAAGGAAAGAAAGCATTTGCTTTTGTAGATAGGAAAGAACTGGGTTTCCTCTGCTCTTTAAAGTGATCTAATACAGGGACAAGTCAGTTGGTCTTTTAATGCTGATGCAGCAATGGAAAAATAGAAACTTACTGAAATTCTAAGACAGCTTCAAAAGCAGAAACAAAGGGACAGAAATAGACATAGCAAGTTTACCAGAGCTCTTAGCTGGTCTTATGCTATTACAGACAAGCCACTGTAGGTAGGGTCAGGAGACCATTTCTGAAGACATGCTGCATGCTTTGTGTGGAAGGGGAGTTCCAAGCGGCAAGATATTTTTTTTCCTGAAGCTTTCGGTGGATATCGCTCCTGAATACCATTGAAATCCCATAAGATTTACTGTCTGGCAATACTCATTAATAGTTTGTTGGGAAATTTGAACAATGGATAAATATGCATTCATTTTGCCATTCTTGTCAGAAGAAGTGAATGCTGTCTTCACAGTTTTAGGTGACATCTCAAGTGTTGATTTATTTTTTTCTCCAGAATTGCTTTTGGACTTGGATGAAAGATTCATCTACATAACGCAAGGTCAAAGGCAGGTTTTCATCAAAGATTCACCATAGCCACAATGATGAACCCAGATCTGTCCTTTTCAACAGTAAAGCTTCTTTGAGAGCTGCTGGATAAAAGGAGTTGTAGTGAGTTCTGCTATTTTTAAGGAATAAAGTTTATTATTCTAAGCTATTTATTCACTTTAAGAAAGAAAGTATCAAGAAATGAATGGCAGACACCTTAATTAAACCTATTATATGTCTGTCATGATGACACTATAGTAACAAATCCACACAGACTGCTTCAACTCTTGTTTTAGAAATTCCCATGTTTAACAACAACAAAGATTTTAAGCATGTGCTTAATTTTAAGCACGTACATCATCCCATCAACTTCAAAAAGATTATGCAAATATTTTAAGATGAAATACGTTTTTAGACTAGGGCCAAAGTTCTTAGCATCTTGCACCATTAAACTTAATTGTATAAGCTGAATGTTTCTGTAAACAACAAAGTATCCCTACAGCTAAAATTCAAATAACTTGGTTTTCCAAAGTTGAAAATAAACAGAAAGTTCTAATTTGACTCAAAGCTTCATTCTTTCACCATTTTTATATGAAAAAATACATATGTTTCCAACTAAAATTCTTTCTGATCTCTTAACAAAAGAAAGGTCTAGATTTGCAGAATTGTAAAGGAGCTATGTACAAGTGGTTTGTACATTTATACAGGAAACTGTGGCCTGGGGGTTTGATCTGAGTCCTACATTCACTGAAGACCTTAGCCTTGAAATCTTGTTTTGGAAGAAAGATATCACAATCTGTCCTTGTGAAATTGTCCCACTCTGCACACATAAATAATGGAAGAGACAGGAAGCAGTCTCCACATCTGAACAAGAAGTCAGGTCCCTTCCTCCAGTAAAATAACACAATTTCCTCAGTCTTCATTTAGGTGAAACACTTTGTGGAGTGTGACACAAATTCATACTAATCTCAGGTTCACTGAATTATATTCTTCAATTAATAAACTATTTATGAATAAAATGCAACCAGTCCTGTATACAATAAACTTCTTCTATCGTGTACACCTGGTTTGCATGTGTGTCTTAAGCATGTATTTCCAAAAAAAGGAAACTTGAAATACTGTTCAGCTTTGTGTGGTTTAGAAGAAAATGTTGATATTATAATGTGATCAAACATTTTGTCACGTTGCATATTCTGGAATTAACATGAGAAATCAAAGATTTTCTCATGTCTTAAAGGGTTGTAATTAAATCAATTCTTTAGAAATTAATATTAGGAAATTGTGGAGTAAACCCATCAAGATGTCCAGGGAGCATGATGGCAAGAAAGAAAACATGGATCATTAAGCTAATTTCTTAGGAGGTGAACTCACTAGCATGCTGTCAGAAATGTGCCTTGATGGAATGTGCAGTGCACAGGCTGTCTACCTAGAAAACTGTTGATTTATATGTCTGCATTATGGCTGACTTCTTATTCTGTACATCACTGGACAAATATGGTGGCTCATCAGTTGGAAAAGGACATTTAAATTGTATCTAACCAATACGCTTCTCTGTAGATTAAATTACAAAAGAGATTTTTTTTTTTAAAAAAAGGAAAATGATACATACAAAGAAACCAGTGACAATCAGTTTATAAAATTGCAGTGAGAGTTCCATAAATGACAGGCGAGAAGTTATTTCTCCCTACCACTTCTCTATTTTTTTTAGCCCAGGCTGTAAATAACATGGAGACGATAGGCTTGTGCATGGTTGAATAATCCAAAGATAGAGAAAAGCAATTTTGTTTTGTGACCTGATGGAATACAGAGATTCTACATGTGGCAAAGGTAAGGACAAAATACATGCACTGTTGTAGCCAAAGTTGTAGCACCTGTTCCAAAGAGAGGCTGTGGAACCCAGCACAAAAATATGCAACTGTTGTGCAGTAAGGCAGGTAGATTTAATGCATTTTGGAATCTCTGTAGTTTTTTCAATTTCCCATCAGGTTCAAGTCACATTCTTTTTTAGCTTATGTACGTATGCTGAAAGTAGTCAGCATTGAGAAATTAATATTAAAGTTTAATTTTTAAATCCTCCTTTAGGTTACACAATTTTCTATCAACATAAATGAGAGGAGATAAGAGACCAAACCAAAACCATCTAACAATGTATATGTGCTTGGTTACTTCATAGAACTTTTACACTTCGTTATTAAGGTTCATATCCTCAAAATACTTTTGATGTTATGCACTTTAAAATTACTAGGTGTTCAACAATGCTGGGTTTCTGCTTGTAGCAACTATAAGTTTGCAACGGTTGCTTTATTTGGCTGATGCTCTTGCCTTCATATATAGACATTTTTTCTTGATGCAGTGAAAGCTGAAGCTAAAATAATTGTCTTTCACTTTTCTGTTTCTGTTGACTGCAGAATCTTTAAAGATGTGTTTGGAATTTGAATAAGTCTTCCATAGAGCTAGCCACACCCCAAACTACAAAATTCATTAACATTAAGAGGGGCTGAAGGAATTCAGTAATTATTTCTTTAATGCTTTTACATTTGAATGAGCTGATTAGAATCTTGTTAAGAAAACAATATACTTCGTATATCATAAAATCATAGCATCATAGAATCATTTTGGTTGGAAAGGACCTTTAATCATCAAGTCCAACTGTTAACCTAACACTGCCAAATCCACCACTAAACCATAGCCCCAAGCACCACATCTACACGTCTTTTAAATACCTCCAGGGATGGTGACTCCACCACTTCCCTGGGCAGCCTGTTCCAATGCTTGATAACCCTTTCTGTGAAGAAATATTTCCTGATATCCAATCTAAACCTCCCCTGATGCAACTTGAGGCCCTTTCCTCTCGTCCTATCATTTGTTACCTGGGAGAAGAGACTAACACCTGCCTCACTACAACCTCCTTTCAGGTACTTGTAGACAGCAATAAGGTCTCCCTTCAGCCTCCTTTTCTCCAGGCTAAACAACCCCAGTTCCCTCAGCTGCTCCTCATAAGACTTGTGCTCCAGACCCTTCACCAGCTTCATTGCCCTTCTTTGGACTTTCTCCAGAACCTCAATATCTTTCTTGTAGTAATGGGCCCAAAACTGATCATAGTATTTGAGGTGCGGCCTCACTAGTGCTGAGTACAGAGGGACGATCACTTCCCTAGTTCTGCTGGCCACTCTGTTTCTGATACAAGCCAGGATGCTGTTGGCCTTCTTGGCCAGCTGGGCACACTGCTGGCTCATATTCAGCTGGCCATTCATCAATACCCCCAGGTCCTTTTCCACCAGGCATCTTCCGAGCCACCCTTCCCCAAGCCTGTAGCATTGTATGGGGTTGTTGCGACCCAAGTGCATGACCCGACACTTAGCTGCCTTGAACCTCATACAGTTGGCCTTGGCCCATTGATCCAGCCTGTCCAGATTCCTCTGCAGAGCCTTCCTAACCTCCAGCAGATCAACACTCCCTCCCAACTTGGTGTCGACTGTGAACTTACTGAGGGTGCACTCGAACCCTCATCCAGATCATTGATAAAGATGTTGAACACAACTAGCCCCAATACTGAGCCCTGGGGAGCACCACTTGTGACCGGCCGCCAGCTGGATTTAACTCCGTTCATCACAACACTTTGGGCCTGGCCATACGGCTGGTTTTCTACCCAGTGAAGCGTACGCCCATCCAAACCATGAGCAGCCAGTTTCTCCAGGAGAATTCTGTGGGAGACAGTGTCAAAGGCTTTACTAAAGTCCAGGTAGACAATATCCACAGCCTTTCCCACATCCAGTAAGGAGGTCATCTTGCCATAGAAGGAGATCAGGTTAGCCAAGCAGGACCTGCCTTTCATAAACCCATGCTGACTGGGCCTGATTGTCTGGTTGTCCTGTACGTGCCCCATGATGGCACTCAAGATGATCTGCTCCATAATCTTCCCTGGCACCGAGGTCAGACTGATAGGCCTGTAGTTCCACAGATCTTCCTTTTGGCCCTTCTTGTAGATGGGTGTCACATTTGCTAATTTCCAGTCACCTGGGATCTCCCCAGTTAGCCAGGACTGCTGGTAAATGATGGAAAGTGGCTTGGTGAGCACTTCCACCAGCTCTCTCAGTACCCTTGCGTGGATCCCATCCGGCCCCATAGACTTGTGCATGTCTAAGTGACATAGCAGGTCATTAACCATTTCCCCATTATGGGGGCTTCACTCTGCTTTCTGTCTCTGTTCTCCAGCTCATGAGGCTGGGTACCCAGAGAACAACTCGTCTTACTACTACAGACCGAGGCAAAGAAGGCATTAAACACCTCAGCCTTTTCCTCATTCTTTGTCGCCATGTTTCCTCCCTCATCCAGTAAAGGATGGAGATTCTCCTTGGCCGTCCTCTTGTTGTTAATGTATTTATAAAAACATTTTTTATTGCTTTTTACAGCAGTGGCCAGATTAAGTTCTAGCTGGGCTTTGGCCCTTCTAAGTTTTTCCCTGTATAGCCTCACAACATCCTTGTAGTCCTCCTGATTGGTGTGCCCCTTCTTCCAAAGCTCATAAACTCTCCTTTTTTTCCTGAGTTCCAGCCAAAGCTCTCTGTTCAGCCAGGCTGGTCTTCTCTTGCCAGCTCGTCTTTCGGCACATGGGGACAGCCTACTCCTGCGCCTTTAAGATTTCTTTCTTAAAGAGTTTTCAGCCTTCCTGGACTCCTTTGCCCTTCAGGATTGCCTCCCAAGGGACTCTGTCAACCAGTCTCCTAAACAGGCCAAAGTCTGCCCTTTGGAAGTCCAAGGTAGCAGTTCTGTTGATCCCCTTCCTTATTTCTCCAGGAATTGAAAACTCTATCATTTCATGATTGCTATACCCAAGATGGCCTCCAACCATCACATCACCCACAAATCCTTCCCTCTTTGCAAACAAGAGGTCCATCAGGGCACCTTCCCTAGTTGGCTCACTCACCAGCTGTGTCAGGAAGTCATCTACCACACACTCCAGCAACCTCTGAGACTGTTTCCTCTCTGCTGTATTGTATTTCCAGCAGACATCCAATAAGTTAAAGTCCCCTGCGAGAGCAAGGGCTACTGATTGCATGACTTCTCCTAGCTGCTTATAGAATATTTTGTCTGCCTCTTCATCCTGATTGGGTGGTCTATAGCAGACCCCCACCATGATATCTGCCTGTTGGCCTTCCCCATAAACACTCGACCCTATCATCACCATCCTCAAGCTCTAGACAGTCAAAACACTCCCTAATATACAGGGCCACCCCACCTGTATGTGGGCAGGAATATGAACTCTATGCATCACAAGGAATATGAACTATTCCTTGTGACTGTGAAGTTAAAATGACGTTTGAACCTGTAGCAAGCTGATAGCTTTTTATCTTTTTAACAACCTGCTATAAGCAAACTTCTGAAAGGGGACTTTAGACATACGATTTTTGTAAACAAGAATTCTGATTTGCATAAAACAGCTTCACCTTGGGCATGAGAGATCATAGGAAAGGCAAAGAAAAGGAAAAACGTGGAGAACTTTTTCTGTGTTCAAATCTTTAAGGTCCCTTCCAACTGAAACAATTCTATGATTCTATGATTTGCTATGATAGTTTAAAATTTTGAGCAGACCTTTAACTTCACGTAACTGGCCTTTCTGCTTCGCTCCATAAAAATAGCCAGTGATACAGGAGGCTATTTCTTTTAAATGTTATATCTCTAAACATGTATAAAATAATTTTCATTTTATATATCTTTCTCTTTCAAATCCAAAGACATCGTTTAAGTATTTCAAAGTCCGATTTTAATTATGCACACATATGTAAATTATATAGCACACAAACATTTATTTTTGTAATGCATCACCAATGCTGAACTACATGATAATAACCATAGTAACTGGGCTTTTGGCCATGCAATTGTGAGAAAACTAAGAGTCAATGCAATAAAAATGCTCTCCTTTTTCAAGTTTCGTGATATTTTGCATAGGCATATCACAGTACATGTTTTTTCCTGTAAGACAGTGTCAAAGGCCTTGTTTAATGGTCCCTGTTGTTTCCTTTTGAGTTGTATGCCATTTCTTTCTTTAATTAGAACAGCTCTTCAAGCTGCAAAGACGTAACTATTTTCCACAGCAGTACAAACCATGCATTCAAGTAAGTCCAACTTAATTTTTAAATTTTTTCTGTGAAAGTGGTAAGTTTCTAAGCTTCTGGAATCCGTGGTTTTCAGTGAAAAATGAGAAACTGAATCACATTATGTGTAGCTCTGTGTAGAAATGTCTTGGTTTATCGTTCAGATTACAAATTACCCTTCAAGCCATTACCGCCCAGTAAAATTGCAGGGCACAAGTTACTTTAATTACTTTAAGGTTAGGACCTTTCATTACAAAAATCTTTTTCAATGCTTTACTTTCTGTCTTACTGAAAACAGCTGGAGACATGCAAGCCTTCTTTTAACAAGCAATACTGTACAATGTCTTACTTCAACTATACTGAAATTTCATTTTACAGTATTTCATCACAAACATGACATTTTAAAAATTCTTATATTTATTTCAGGGTAATGTAAGCTAATCTTTGTCTAGTCTATTTCTGACTATTGATGTAATGCTTTAGAGCTCAATGATAATTACTGAATGAACGTAGTCTAATCTAAAGACCATTTGATTGCATACTACCTCACCCAAGGTTGTTTTCAGGTAATTAATGAATTTAAATGTAAGAAAAAGAGTTATTGATAAATGAGATGTTAAATATTACTTGGTTAAAGTATCTTAATATAGAAAATTTCATAATTATTTCAGAAATTGTGATTACACTACAGAAGTTATTCTAGATATGAAGTAAGAGGTCTCCAAAATATTATGTTTTAAATCATAAAACCATCCTTCATGCTGTAAAGACCTTTCCTTTAAGCATCTGAAAAGCACATTTCAGTTTCCTAAAGGAAATAATTAGTATTAACACTTTGGGACCTGTGTAAACTTTTTACCACCCAAGACAACAGGATGAAAGTATTCCATTCATTGCTTCAAGAAAATTTACCTGAACTTTCTGGTCAAATTCAAGACAGTGTCTTAGATATTTTAAAGCTAAAACCACAATGAAAATCTTTATTTTAAATTTACTTTGGATCTGACTTACTAAAACATTTCTGTGATATAAGCTTCTGATAGGTTGCTATGAGTTTACAGTATGGTGACATCAATTTATAATGTGAGTTGCTGCATGATACAAATATTGCTTCAATAAGAACATACCAGCCATTTAAGATCAAGGATTTGAAGAAGCATTAAATCAAGAGCAGAAGAGAGAATTTCATGCTACAAACAAGTTGAACAACAAATACACATTGAACTTGAAACCGCTCTTGTGAAGGGGTTGCTCATGAACTTCTGAAAGAACTTCAACGTGTTATGACTCTCTATCCTTTTTTAAAAATTTCCGTGTTTTTATAACAGCCTCTTCTCTCTCACAAGTTCTTCAGCATTGTTTGCTACACCTCAGCTCTTTCAGCTAGCATTCCTCCATTAACCTTGTCTGATAAAATTTCATTACAATTCCCAAGTACTTTAATGAACAAAAATCACATTCAAACCATTGTAGTATAAAAGTTTTGATACCTGCAAAAGCAGGTGTGCAAGCTAATAATAATTTAAAAATCCAATAAAAATAAACCCACCAAACCCAACCACTTCTTTCTATTCTTTTTTTTTACAACCTTATCTAAATTTGTTTTATTGGAGGAGATAATATTGTAACTAGAAGTACATGAGTTCCTGAATGAACTGTGGATGTAGCTTCTGAAACTCATAGGCTTTTTGATGTTTGAGCTCCAGCTCTCACTTTCTCTGCATTATTTTTTTCAGCTGGGGGTCGAATGGACATCTGTTACCCATGCTCCTGAAATGGGAACAGAAATCTGAGGTTCAGAGCCCTGGAACTATCTATATTTACCAGTTGTCAGGTTATCTAACCAAGTGATTTGTTTTCTGATAGTTTTCTTGTCTAAAAGATGTGGCAGAGTTTTCTCAGAGCTGTTTCAGGCTGAAAAAACACTCATGGTGAGGTTTACCTAGATAAAATACTAAACAGGTGTTCATTACCTTCCTGTACAGTGCTGAAGGGAAGTCAGAATTTGAGGTAGAATATCTTAAATTCTGGGCCTGTTTTTCCTGATCATATGTTTGAAAAAGAGCATGCTATAGATAGACCATACCATTTACTCGGGATCATGAATTGTTGATAGCTTCTGGAAAGTATGTGTAGTGAAGAATTTCAAAAGCTATGAAGTTTTCAGTTTCCATTAACAGCTACAAAAAAACCCCTCAGCCTCATAATGTATGAATGTATGTATGATACGTATGCAAAAAGATGGACATAAAACATGTATATTTATATACATATATACATACATTGTTACTCACATGCAAACTGAAGAACAGCCTCTCTGCTTAAAACACTGCCAAACATGTTGGTGGTTAAGCACTGGTACTGTCCAGAATCCTTCATTTCACTGGGGTTGTTGATGATCAAACTTCCTTCTACTAAACTGAAGCGATAATCACTTTCAATGTCGATTTCAGTTCCATTTCGAAGCCATCTTAGGAAAAAAAGAAAGAAACTGCTTGAGCATTTTATGACCAAAAGAAGGCATCAAACTTAGTATACAGAACCTGACAGTTGTTATAAGGATGACGGCTACTCAAAGATAGCCTTTGCAGTAACCCCTTACTTTGGCAAAGCTTTGGATGGAGACATTCCACAACATGTGCCTGACAAAAGCTAAGTTTTTATGAAAAACACAAGTAAAAACAGATCTTCAGCCTCTGACGAGAAAGCATATTCTTTGTTGTGCCTATGCTAAATCAAAGGAGGAGGGCCACGAGGGTGATCAGAGGGCTGGAGCACCTCTCCTATGAAGACAGGCTGAGAGAGCTGGGGCTGTTCAAACTGGAGAAGAGAAGGCTCCGGGGAGACCTTCTAGCAGCCTTCCAGTACCTGAAGGGGCCTACAGGAAAGCGGGGGAGGGACTTCTTACAAGGGCCTGTAGTGATAGGACGAGGGGGAACGTTTTTAAACTGAAAGAGGGTAGATTTAGATTAGATACTAGGAAGAAATTCTTGACTGTGAGGGTAGTGAGACAGTGGAGCAGGTTGCCCAGAGAAGCTGTGGATGCCCCTTCCCTGGCAGTGTTTAAGGCCAGATTGAAAGGGGCTTTGAGCAACCTGATCTAGCGGAAAGGTGTCCCTGCCTATGGCAGGAGGGTAGGAACTCGGTGATCTTTAAGGTCCCTTCCAACCCAAACCATTCTATGATTCTATGATTCTATGAAATTAGTAACTTTTTTTTTCCCCTCAAAAAACTGTTGTTCACAAAGGCTTCTGACTTGAAACCTGTATAGCAGATGAATCACAGAATCACCGAATCAACCAGGTTGGAAGAGACCTCAGGGATCATCGGGTCCAACCATTGCCCTGACACCACCCTGTCAACTAGACCGTGGCACTAAGTGCCATGTCCAGTCTTTTCTTAAACACATCCAGAGATAGTGACTCTACCACCTCCCTGGGCAGCCCATTCCAATGTCTAATAACCCTTTCTGAAAAGAAATTCTTCCTAATGTCCAACCTGAACCTCCCCTGGTGAAGCTTGAGGCTGTGTCCTCTTGTCCTATCGCTAGTTGCCCGGGAGAAGAGGCCAACTCCCACTTCACTACCACCTCCCTTCAGGTAGTTGTAGACTGCAATAAGGTCACCTCGGAGTCTCCTCTTCTCCAGGCTAAACAACCCCAGCTCCCTCAGCCGTTCCTTGTAGGTCAGACCCTCCAGACCCTTCACCAGCTTGGTCGCCCTCCTCTGGACTCGCTCCAACACCTTAATATCTTTCTTGAAGTGTGGGGCCCAGAACTGAACACAGTACTCAAGGTGCGGCCTCACCAGTGCCGAGTACAGAGGGACGATCACTTCCCTAGACAGGCTGGCTACACTGTTCCTAATAGAGGCCAGGATGCCATTGGCCTTCTTGGCCACCTGGGCACACTGCTGGCTCATGTTTAGCCAGCTGTCGATCAGCATCCCCAGGTCTCTTTCCACCGGGCCGCTTTCTAACCACTCTTCCCCCAGCCTGTAGAGCTGCATGGGGTTGTTGTGGCTGAAGTGTAAGACCCGGCACTTGTTCTTGTTGAACCTCATGCCGTTGGTCTTGGCCCATCTATCTAACCTGTCCAGATCCCTCTGTAGGGCCTTCCTACCCTCCAGCAGATCGACACTCCCACCCAGCTTGGTGTCATCTGCAAATTTACTGAGGGTGCACTCAATCCCTACGTCTAGATCATCTCTAAAGATATTGAACAGCACCGGCCCCAGAACTGAGCCCTGGGGAACTCGGCTAGTAACCGGCCGCCAGCTGGACTTTGCCCCATTCACCACCACTCTCTGGGCTCGGCCATCCAGCCAGTTTTTAACCCATTGAAGAGTCCACCCATCCAAGCCCGGGCAGCCAGTTTGTCTAGGAGGATGCTGTGGGAGACAGTGTCGAATGCCTGACTGAAGTCTAGATAGACTACATCCACAGCCCTGCCCTCATCTACTAAGCAGGTCACTTGGTCATAGAAGGAGACCAGGTTGGTCAAGCAGGACCTGCCTTTCATGAATCCATGTTGGCTGGCCCCGATGCCCCGATTGTCCTGCATGTGCCGTGTAATGGCACTCAGGATGATCTGTTCCATCACCTTGCCTGGCACCGACGTCAGGCTGACAGGCCTATAGTTCCCTGGATCGTCCTTCCGACCCTTCTTGTAGATGGGTGTTACGTTTGCTAATTTCCAGTCAGCTGGAACTTCTCCAGTTAACCAGGACTGCCGGTAGGTAATCGAGAGTGGTTTGGCAAGTTCATTTGCCAGTTCCTTCATTAGTCTGGGGTGAATCCCATCTGGGCCCATAGCCTTGTGGGTGTCCAACTGGCACAGCAGGTCACTAACCGTCTCCTCCTGGATCCTGGGAGGTTCACACAGCCCCCCGTCCCTAACTTCAGGCTCTGGGGGCCGAGTCTCCTGAGGACAACCGGTCCTGACATTAAAGACCGAGGCAAAGAAGGCATTGAGCACCTCTGCCTTTTCCTCATCCCCTGACACTACACTACCCTCCTCATTCAGCAAGTAGTGGAGGCTCTCCTTGACCCTCCTTTTGCTGTTGATGTATTTGTAAAAGCTTTTTTTGTTATCTTTGACTGTAGCAGCCAAATCAAGCTCTAATTGAGCTTTGGCCCTTCTAATCTTCTCCCTACATGACCTGGCCACGTCCCTATAGACCTCCCAAGTTACCCGACCCTTCTTCCAGAGCAAGTAGGTTCTCTTTTTTTCCTTAAGTTCTAGTCTAAGTTCCCTGTTTAACCAGGCTGGTCTTTTTCCCCGACGGCTTGTATTCCTACAGACTGGGACAGCCTGCTCCTGAATATTTAACAATTCCCTTTTGAAGCATGTCCAGCCTTCCTGGACTCCTTTGCCCTTCAGGACCGATTGCCAAGGGACTCTCTCCACCAGCCTCTTAAACAGGCTAAAGTCAGCCCGCCGGAAATCTAAGGCAGAAGTTCTACTCTTGCCCCTCCTTACTTCCCCCACTATCGAAAACTCTAACATTTCATGGTCGCTACTCCCAAGACGGCCACCGACCCTCACATCTCCCACTAGTCCTTCTCTGTTCATAAACAACAGGTCAAGCAGGGCCCCTCCTCTAGTGGGCTCATTTACCACTTGCATGAGGAAGTTGTCCTCCACACATTCGAGGAATCTCCTAGATTGCTTCCTCTCAGCCATGTTGTATTTCCAGCAGACATCCGGCAAGTTGAAGTCGCCCACGAGTCCTTTATGTCAAAAATAGGACTTTTATCGTGTTTATGATAATCAAGGTTTCAATTCATGTTTTATCATTAAAGCCTTAGTCTCAGATGAGCTTAGCATTTGCAGAGCTGAGTCTGCACTGCATGACAGCAAGGAACCTTTCTTTTTCATTCTTGCAGCATTTGTTCTTCTGGGACCAAGAAATAGAGAAACCTGATTTAAACACAGAAAGTAGAAGAGCAAGGCCTGTGAAGAGCAGGCAGGTAGAGTGATGTATGGAGGCTATTGTAAAACAAAGGATGTTGGTAATGGACAAAGGCAAAATAATATCTGGGCCAGGATACACGAAATTCAGAGAAGACAGGTCCAGGGGAGACTGCAATTAGCTGGCGCCTGCTCAAGGGTAATGCCTGGCAGCTAACAGGTAAATGGAAGCCCAGATCAGATGAGGAGCCAGCAGAGGGAATACTAACTTTGGGAGGTGTTTGGGAGTGAAATGAGAAGCCTGAACAGGAGAGGCAGCGATGGGAGTGAAGATAAGGTGGAAAAGGACAGGCTGTAGGAAATATATTAGAAAGTATCACACCTGAGCCAAAGTATTAAATAATTCCCGAATTAACACTTCTTTTTCCAAGGTTTCAGAAGTAACCTAAGAGTCTCATATTTTTTCTGCTGTGTGAGTGGGTTTTGGGGTTGTTTTGTTTTGTTTTTTTTTTCCCCTGGATATTCTCAACCAAAAATCCTCAGCCCTCTCATTCATCTCCAAAGACTGAAACAGCAAACCCTGTAATAGTCCACTGACTGCAAGAGAAAAGATTTTATGTGGTAGATTAATAGACTCCAGCACTCTGCAATAACCTCTGGGAGGCGTGCAATATCTCAGTTTAAGAATAATTCACATAAGAAGACTTTTTAGATTTGCTTTTGTGTCAAACTGTATAGAACATGAAACTGTTAAAAGAATGCAAAGAAGAGATAAGCAGTGTAAACAGGTATGGCACAGCTATTATGATGCACAGGTATTTCCTTCATTGTTAGTTCACAGGCAGTCTGCAATTTCAAAATTGCCTCAGGAAGCTGTCAGGCACTTCCAAGCTTTGCCAGAGTTCAACAAAGACTGGAAGAACTTGGCAACATCTAGACCCCAGAGGCAACTTGAATGAAGCAAAATGATTACCAGTTCACCCTCTTGTTAACATTCATGGTGAATAAGGTACAGACAGCAGAATTCAGCTGCAGTAGCTCTGAATTTTTCTTAATCCAAAGGTCAGAATTGCCAGAATTCAGGTGAACTGTGAAACTACTATTTGCTCCTTTTTTTTTCATAATTGGACTTTTGATCACAGAGGATCTCTGCTTCATTTAAAGTAAGAAATGTAACACTGTTGGCAATATCTTTATATTGTAAAGGTATTAAGGAAATGTCTGTAAGATTCATCACATTTATAAAGAGATTTATTCATAGCAGAGCTAAAAAGAAGAGGAATTTTTCATCTTGAACAACTTATTAATGATTTAAGATTTTGAATGAAATTGTAATGAAAGCTAACTTTTACATATATATATATATATATATGAAATAAAAATGCAAAATTAATTGATCCAGAAATTATGGGAGATTTAGATAAGGAAAATGTCAATATTATGTGTTTTGGCATTTCCAAATGGGAACTGACACAAAATTCATGTTGCTTTAATTAGCTTTCTTCACTTAGTTTCATTTGCAGTTAAATTCAATGCAAAAATATGTTTTTGTAATGCTACTCCAAAACTTTGGATCTTGATGGCTGCCTGCCTATACATCTTGGGGTCCATCCTGAATGATTGTACTCCCCTCATATAATCTAAGCACATTAGAGGAAAAGCAACACCAAATTGTATGACGTTACTTTCTAGGTACCCTGACTGATCGGGGAGGACAGAAACCCAAATACAATACTTAAAAGGTAATGAGCTGATAGGGAAAATCAGCTACATTTTTTCTTGAAGACAAGTGACAGATAATATTTAAAAATATTCTAATTTGGCTTAAGCAGACAGAAAATAATTTTAAGAAATGTTTTTCAACTGCCTTTTCAATCAGAAAATGATACTGACAAAAAATTTCTAACCAGCTTATATGTGTCCTAAGTAAATTAGGAAACACAGTGTTTCACAAGCAGTGAAAGCAGCGTAGCGAAGCAGCATCTCAGGGAATTCTGCACATGCCTTTAACTCAGTAACACTGGTGACCTGTGAGATCCCACAGGAAGCTTGTGAATGTCTGTATTCCTCATCAAAGGTGTCTCAGTTATGTTCTTCATTGTATGGGCCCTGACTTGTGACACTAAAGTATGATTTGCAGAATGCTGAGCAAATAGAATCAGTTTATCTCAGGGAGTTATGCCCTAAATCAATGCATCTAGATACCTTAATGACTGCAACTCAATAAATTAAAAATTGTTATTTCAGGGTGGATCTTGAACAAGGGGAAAAAAGCAAGGAAGAAGAAAATCTGAAATAATGTAAGCAGTCTCCATTCTGTTAAAAAGTAGTGTCCTAGCAAAAAAAAAAGAATTTGTAAACATGTTATGAACACAGTGTCATAAGTTACATGGATTAAGGAAATTAATTAAACTGGCAGAGACAACTTAATTTTGGAATTAAATGTTCTTTTAATGTAGCTTTAAAAAAAATAATGTTGTACTGTGCTGTACTGTGCTTTGTTTTTGGCTGGAAATAGTTCTTAGCAACATGGGCCTCACAGTCCATGTAAATAAAGATCCCTATTGTCCAGTAGATAATTGCTTGTAGATAATAAGGCAGGGTGTTTGGTGATATGGAAATACCCCTTCTCTTCACTATTTTATATGCCAAAGGTTGAGCAGTGACGTACAACAAATCTTTGCAGATCTATAGCCTTTTTTTGAGGCTAAATTCCCTCTGCACCTGCCCTGGAGAACAGTATATTCCTCACAAAGTAATTTACATCTCTTTTCCCTTCCCCTAAATGGTAGTGTGTATGGCATATGCTGTACAGGTAAGTGGCAGCAAGAGAAGGAGAAGTAGTTAAACTGCGTTGTTAGAATTAGGCCTTTCAGGTCAAAGTTTTCCTTGCATGAACAGTAGTCAGGAAAGTTTGCTTATGAGGCTACTGACACCAGTTAATCTCCGGAGAACTGAAGGAATGGATATCACAAAATCATGAAACAGCCCAGGCTGGAAGGGACCTTGTGGTCCAGCTTTCATGGGAAAGGTAACCTAGATGAGATTATCTTCACCTTGTTCAATTGCATCTTGAAAACCTCCAGTAATGGGGATTCTACAATGTCCCTGAGTAGGTTGTTCCAGAGAATGATTATTCTCACAGTAAACAGTTACTTTCTTATATTGAGATGAAACTTCTCTTGTATGAAACCTCTTTTGTCTCTGTTGCGCCTTGCCTTTTCAATGTGGCTCTTTGTGAAGAGCCTCTGTCCTCTTTGTAGCCACCCTTTAAAATATGCTGAAAGTCTGTATTTGTTGATTGAATTCCACTGGGAAAACAGTTGGGCCAAGAAAGAAAGGAGATGACACAGGTTCTCCAAGGACAAAATCTCCACAGTAATAATGAGGGAGGGCTGAACATAGGGTTCCCCTCTTTTGGTGGGAATTTGTGCCTTTTCTCCATGGTCACATGCTATGTTTAATGGACTGATAGCACTTGTAACAGTATGTGGAACTAATATACATTTTCTTTTTACCAACAAAGCAACAAATACGTAATAGAAATTGCACAAGCAATGTCAATAAGGAAGAATGCAATGTCCCACACGGTGAGGGTTTCATTTCAAAATTCCAGTTTGAAGAATTTCTGGCCACTCATTCCTAATCCCATGTTACATGACTTAGTCATGCCTGTGCTGTTTGGGATGGTTGTGCCATGCATCAGATCCATTTAATGACTCACATCTCTTGCAAAGAGGCAGATTCAGTGCTGTTGTGATGGGGATATCTACAGATGATACTGCCCTTGAATTTCTTCCAGCCATAGCAATGCAAGTTTTGTGGTTCAAATAAGTCTAAGGATAATTCATCCAGAATACTACAGAATCCACAGGTGAAATAAGTGTAATAGATAAAAAATAAAATGCAGACTTGATGACTGTCACCTATGAAAAAACACAATAAGAGTCCTTTATAAGTGAAGTTCCGTTTATATGAGTTCCCTTTATAAGTGAAGAATGACTCTATGAGAAAAGATAAAGGGTGTATAGAAAAAATAATTGACCATATGTTCCCCCAGCCCTCCTACATCACTTGTAATTCATATAAATAATGAGCAGTCAGATATAGCAAATGGATAAGGTGACTGCAACATACTGCTCCCACCTGTAAGTGGACACCATTAATAAACTGAACTCTCACATTCACAGGTGTTTCATAACAAATCTGTATAGTAGATAACTATGGCATAATAGTCTGTATGGAAAAGTAGGCAACAGACAATGGTTGTAAAGGAATAAAATGGTGGACTCGTGAGTGAAAAGACACCAGTTTTGGCTCAGCCATGATATCCTGTATTGCACAGACATGCCATTCAATGTACCTGTTCTTTACTGCTTTCCCTATAAAATGGGATAGTATTTTGTAGCTTTATAGATATTTTGAAAAAAACAATTAAAGATTTTGATCTAGTCATCTGTTACAGACACAAGTAAAAAAACTGGACAAAAGAAGTCCCTCCACATGTATAGATATGGCGCACAGAAAACATAACTTGCAACTTCACATATCGCTTTGCCTTTACTCGCTATGACTTATCCTCCTTGCTTATTCAGAATCAGAAAAAGCATTCAATCAGGAAAGCCATTTATGTCATGGAGCTGTTTCTGTTATGTTGTTCTCCAAAGCACACTAACTCTCAGAGTACGATTGCAATATCCTGAACATTAAAAAAAAAATTCTGAAACAGGTACCTGTATGTGGGAGTAGGATTTCCATGAGCTTGACAATTCAGAGATATTTTCTTCTCCTCAGAATCAGTTGGAAAGATCACATCATCTGGCTCTTGTACAAACACCGGCCCATAATCAACACTTTCTGTGGAAACAGAAGTGCTATAGTTTAGGATGTCTGAATAAATGTAAATGTTGTATAGTTTTTATAAAGTGAGATTAAAGTATGTAAAATTATGTTTGTTTTCCAGAGCTTCATATAACATTACTTCAGATGCTATATTAAAAAGTAATAGTTAAAAGAAAAAAAAAAAAGATAAGGAAGAAATATTGCTAAGTTATCAATAAAATACATATTATGATTTAATCATATTACGATTTATCATCATGGCTTAAAATGGCTTTCTCATCAGAAATATTTTGGCCTGCAGTTTAATGAGCAGCTCAAGAGAATTAAGCCAGCAAGAGGAGTTAACACTGTTTATAGAGAGCAAGGTAAAAAAAATTTCCTGCTGCTTGCAGCAGCTTATCTCACTAGAACTTAGACAGTTTTCCCCTTTATGTCAAGCAGTTGCTAAGAAAAATCACTTGTAAAATTAATGGTAACAACTGGTGACTACTATTAAATAATATATAGCAAAATCTGACATTTCATTTACCTCCACTGTTGTCTCTAATTTTGGCATGTATCTATATCTTCACATTAATTTACATTTTTGAACAAGAAAAGCTGGATAGAGGCTTAGAATACATCTATGACTCAAATTCATTCATATTGTGAAGAAGGAAGTGTTGGCTTTAAAAAGTGAAAGGTTGCAAGTATAGCATTCCTGATCACGTAGGTCTGAATAACTAAAATGCTCAATGTGCACTAGAAGAATGGAATTTTAATCAACTTAGACTTGCTCCAGACTCTGGTTTCTCAATCCTATTATTGTCATACAGTGAAAAGACCACATGAAAACCCATTATGCTATTCAACCTTCCATTTTAGTCACTATACACTTATTACACACTTAGTTTTTCATCTTTTTACACTGCTATTCAAATGCAGATTTTGAAAATATCTTTATTTTTAGGTATGTATGCTTCTACTGAAATAGATTAAAATAATTAGCCTGTCAATTTGTAAAGGCAGCAAATAAGAGCAGCAGCAATTAATAGTTTCTGGTTTGCATAATGTTCAAGTTTATTAGCCCTTTTTGTAGGACTGTAAAGGAGTGCAGATTGCTGTTCTGTATATTTACAGTATTTCCATGTTTAGGTACATTAGTTCAGTTGGGTGTATTGGTAGAAATATATTTTCTGGGATAGATATCTGCATTATTTAAAAAAAAAACCAACCACAATAACTGATTTTTGATATAAGCTTATATTATTGAAGTTAAAATAACTCCAGTACTAAGATTTAGTACTACAGCTAAGGCTGCCACAGGGGCAATGGAATCAGGTGGAAACCTTATTTTAAGAAAGGAAAATGTGGGTACAAAAACATTGTATGGATTGTTCCTTAAAATTTGGTTACCCGCTTCTTACATTGCACAAGAGAAAATACTAATGAATGTAGGCATAAATAATCAGAGCTCTCATCAAGCTAGGGTCTAGCAAAACCAAGAGTTAATTAATGAATGCAAAACTAAATCATGGGTTTAGATTTAGGTGTTATTCCATGCAGATTAGTACATGTATGGATGGGGAGTATATTCATGAACATTAATGATTTTATCTTCTCCCTAGCAGTAACTCTGTAGATAAAATATGACACAGTCTAGGATTGCTGGAAAGAAAATAAAAAGATACAATGCTAGGTAGGTGCTGGTGTCACTAGCAGTACAAGTGTTCTTTCTACCTGTACTATTTGCAATAGTAGTACTGAAATACTGTGTTGCACTTTCCTTTTGGAAAAATAACATGAACTCTTTAGGTGGAGGCTGGCATTCTTAATGGTAATGGCCAAATGGATACTTGTGCTACGTGGAATGAGAAGAACAGGTTTTACTTCTGCCTGCAGTGAAGACAAAGGTAACAGAGAAAGTTCAGTGCATGCAAGTCATGCTCCTAAAAGATGGAAAGATGTAGTTAGCTGCTTATCGGCATTTCAAATGGAGTACTATTTGGAGAGTTTATTTGGAGACTCAGAAGCAACATAATAATGAATATGTTCATCAGTTTGTAGCTAAATTGACTAAATTAATTCTTAGTTAGATCATCTGGACTGCAACAGAATAATTGAAGAAAAGGGTCTATTCTGAAGAGACCAAAGCATTGGCTGAAAAGACAAGACTATATATTTATAAATTATTAGGCTTAATAAAGGACTGATTAAATAAAATGCAGTGGGGGGTGATATGTGATGTGCAAGAAAACATAACAGATTGCCTAATGATACAATCTTCATTTAAACTCCAGTGTCAGACTTGAAACTGAAAATCTTAAGTGTTCTATGCCTCCTCTCTTTATTTCAAAAGCAATGAAGGAAACATACTGCAGATACAAGTATTTCATTTAAATATTTTAGAAAATATTTTAAAACTATTTTTTTCAAATTAAATCACAGACTGGCTTATAATTAAAGAGAAAACTTTTAATTTTCTTGTACATAATGCTAATAAAATCTCAAATAAAATGAAGCTTTGTGAAGGCTTCAGTAGTTGTATCAATGATGGACACATAGTTTAGCTAGCACTTAACTTCCCATTAAAGGTAATGGAAAGTCCTTGACTCTTCCAAAATTAGCCTGGAACACCAGTTGGGAATTATTATATTATCTTTCCTATCTGGGGAGTTTAAAGCTGCATTGAAACTGTGAGACTTGAGAAGAACATTTCCCAGAAGCCAGTGCACACCCTGTTAATGTTGCTGTTTCATTGTGGGATGAGTCTTAGGGATGCAAACCTCATTTCCCTTCCCCTAATACAGATAATGGAGGTAAAGCTAGGTTGCGAGGCATGCAGAGAGTCATAGCGTGAAGCTGCAGAGCTGCAAGATTAGTCAGTCTTGGAGCCAGAACTAAGGAGTGAATTGGACTGAATGGTGACTCCACAGCCTGAAATCTCTGAAAGTGAGCCATGTGAATAGTCACCCTAAATTTATGTAATTAATCCATTTTTCCTAGAACAAATTAAAAAAACAAATGTGTATGTGCATGGCACCACTCATAATACACAGATTTCTAACATTGCAGAATAAAACTATGAACTTTCAGGAGATAGTTTAATAAAATTTTGGCTGTCTTTTGCCATCTTATGAACTTATCAGCTGTTATTTTAAGTAACAATTACTTATTAGCAGTTTTCAACATTTTGCTATCAAAGAAGACACTTAAGGAACCATAATTTATAATTTAAAACATTCAGTTAAGTGGTAAATGGGGTTAAAAGTTCACTTTTCAATAACTTTGGTGTCAATGCCAATCTTGGTGCATTACTTGATTCAGGAATTCCAAGCTGTATCTACATTAATAACATTAGCAAATGCTTAGGAGAGCTTGACATGATTGTGCTTGAGGATTCTGTCTGAAGTGGGTGACCACAAGAATTTCCCATAGTACAACTGGGAATTGCTTAATTTCTCTTTTAAGAGTATTGCATCACTTATTAAACACATATTTAGTCACCATCAAAAACCTAGATACAATTTCTTCAGCATACAGCATAACTGCACATTGATTAATATTTGCAGAAATTGTTCATGTGTCCTTTTACAAACTAGACTGTAGGACTGCTCAATTAAGCTCAAGAAAGCCGACATCAGGATTAACTCTGGTTATTAGTCCCAAATCTAATCAATTGCATCAGTCTGCTCTTTCTGATGAGAGTCTTCCTTGAAAAATTAATCTCTGGGTCTTAGCACAGTTTGATCATGAACACTTGTAGCAGTATGTTCTTTGAGACCTTATGCTAGTCTCACGAGTAACCAAGATGAGGGTTAGATTTTTAGATGACAGTAGAAATGGATGATTGCCAAGGAAAAAGAGAAAAAAAGGGCCTGATTATAAAACCCACTTGAGCAGCTTTACACATATGAACTATCCTACGGAAGCAAACAGGCTTACGTATGTGTTCAGATTTTTACAGGATTAGAAACACTAACCATTTGAGAAACATATAGCAGAAGAGTTCATAAGCTAAAATGACCACCACTCACCCCCTCTATCTACAGTACATACACTCCACACAGCGTTACTGCAGCACATTGCACACTGGGGCAGGTTAACCTTGGCCGTCTGCCAGGCGCCAACCAGCCGCTCACTCACTCCCCAGGGGAGAAAACAGGTTCAAAAAGCTCCTGGGCTGAGATGAAGACAGAGAGATCCCTTACAAGTTACTGTCATGGGTGAAACAGGCTCAACTTGGGAAAACTTACTTCCAGTTAAAATAAGACTTGTGTAGTGAGAAACAAAGACAAAAACTAAAGCAACGCCTTCACCGCCTTTTTCCAGGCTCAAATTCCCTCCTCTGCCCTGACTCCTCCTGGCCGTAGAGCTGCCGTATATGACACAGGATCTATGGGAGGTCTCTGAAGTGTCCTCTTGGGATCAGGCCAGACACCCCAGGGTGTCCAAAGTGCACTGCAGACCCAACTTCAAGCATGTGAATTAATCTGTACAGGGTGTTCAGTTCCTAACAGATAAATACCCAGTGTTATTTGAGAGGTCGTGTGATGTCTGAGACCCCCAGGCAGAGCAGACCAGTACAGTGCCAGATTCACACCAGCCCTGCCCTGTCCTGGTGTAGTGGCTACAGGTGAGGGTCCTCGCAGCACCTGAGGTGACACTGCGGAGCCTGTTTCCAGGCACCTGAACCCTGCTCTGTGCAGCCAGGTGTGAGCTAACTGTCCATGCATGGAGACAGCGGACTTTTAGGTGTTACAACTGGGATTAAAATAAGCATTTAGTGCGATGTGAGATGCCCTCGTGTATCCCTCCTGGCACCATGTTTATTTGTCTGCACTCTTGTGCTGAGCTCCACCTCGCCCTGCCCTGGCCCTGACATCAAGGAGGAGGCCCAGGGGAGGTGGGCTGGAACAGGATGGTGAGGGGCAGTGAGATGACCACAGCCCCACGTGAGAGGCTGTCCCCACACAGACAGGAGTGACAGCTGGCTCTCTATGTTGGCTGTTTTCTCCATGGGCCTGAGTTATGGGGTTTGTCCATCCCACTGCGTTTGAACAAGGCTGAAGAGCGACAGCCCTGTTTCCCCAGGCAGCCGAGAGCTGGGCCTTCCATCAGCCCTGGCTCCCTCTGGTGATGTGGTGGCTGTGTCACAGTGGTCAGAATGTTGGTGATGTCTGTGTCACAGCAGGTTGGTGACACAGCTGCCCAGGATGGGTATAAACAGGGCTGCGTGGTGACGCAGCCCAGACTGGAGGTGAGCAGGCGGGTGAGTGAGGGCTGAGGCGAGAGGGCAGGGAGGAGGGCAGGAAGGGGAGGGCAGGGCTGCTGGGCCCAGGCAGAGAGGCAGGGGCTGCCCGTGCCATGACAGATGGCGGCTGCTCTTCCTTTGTCTTCTAGAGCTGGGGGCTCACACAAAGAAAGGACCAGACCATGGCGCACTCATGTCCTTGGCCACAGAAATTCTCTGCCTTCTACAAGGACGCTGACAATAAGTTAAGGAATCAGGAATCTGGCAGATCCCTGGGCAGGGGTTGCCCATGATGAGCCAGGGTGGCTGCTCCCTTTGTTTGTCGTTATTTTACAACCGCTGGCCCACACAGGGACAAGAGGAGACCATGACACATTCCCATCCTCAGCCACATGGCCAGAGAGATTCGCTATCTTCTACAAGGACACCGACACAAAGTTAAGGAATCAAATATGACAGCAGCTCTTGGCACCAACCCAGTGATGCAGTGGCACTGTCACTGTGAGGGGCAGGCTGGTTGTGGCCCATGCCACCATGGGACGGGTGTCTCCTGGCTGCCAGGGAGGTGTGGGACTGACAATCTTGGCCTGAGGCAGGGAGAGCCCTGGGCAGGGGTTGCCCACGGTGAGCCAGGGTGGCTGCTCTCTTTGTTTGTTATCCTGCTTTTTACAGTCGCTGGCCCAGACAGGGACAAGACCTGACCATGGCGCCCTCCCAGCCCCTCCCTCCACAGCCGCTCAGCCACAGATTTCTGCAGCTTTCGACAAAGCCATTGCCCTAAGGACAAGGATGCACATACAGCCCCACTTTGCACTGCGCCATGGTTCCACAGGCAGCTGGAGGCTCCCCACAGCCGTGGACAAGGGGAGCCCTGCGCCACCCGCCCTTTCTGTCTCAAGCTGACCTTGAAATAAAATGCTCTCATTCAGGAACTGTTGGCTGCTTCTTCTGTTTTGGGTGCTTTTTTGGGGGAAACCTCCTGGGCCTTTTCTTATTCTCCTTATTTCTTTATTATATTTAATTTATATATCTTTGTATATGTGCATATATATGCTATATATGTATACACACACACACATTTTTATTCACATGTATGTTTTCTGATCCATTCAGGGATCCAAAAGCGTTAGGTTTGTTTGCACGCATGTTTTAATTAACAGTGACCCATGCTCTTAAACAGGACAGTCCTGTGTGAGTGTGCATAGGAGGATTTGAACTCCATGCTTTATTTTTTCTAACTTAAGGAAGAACATAAAAAGAGATGAATATTTAACGTATATATTAAGCATATGTATATTTCAATTTACTATTTTAATTTCTCAAGAGAAATATTTCTGTTCTTCACACAGGCTTGTATTCACCCAACCAGTTTTCTGTACCTTATTTATGAATCATAGTCCAACCAATAACCTAACACTACCAAGTCCACCACTAAACAATATCCCTAAGCATCACATCTACTAGTCTTTTAAATACCTCCAGGGATGGTGACTCCACCACTTCCCTGGGCAGCCTGTGCCACTGCTTGATAATCCTTTCAGTGAAGAAATTTTTCCTGATATCCAATCTAAACCTCCCCTGGCCTCCACCCTCCTTGCTACAACCTCCTTTCAGGTACTTGTAGACAGCAATAAGGTCTCTCCTCAGCCTCATTTTCTCCAGGATAAACAACCCCAGTTTCTTCAGCCACTCCTCATAAGACTTGTTCTCCAGACCCTTCACCAGCTTTGTTGCCCTTCTTTGGACTCTCTCCAGCACCTCAATGTCTTTCTTGTAGTGAGGGGCCCAGAACTGAACACAGTATTCAAGGTGCGGCCTCACCAGTGCCGAATACAGAGGGACAATCACTTCATTAGTCCTGCTGGCCACACTGTTTCTGACACAAGTCAGGATGCTGTTGGCGTTCTTGGTCACCTCGGCACACTACTGGCTCATATTCAGCTGGCCTTCGATCAACATCCCCAGGTCCTTTTCTGCCAGGCAGTTTTCCAGCCACTCTTCCCCAAGCCCGTAGCATTGCATGGGGTTGTTGTGCCCCAAGTGCAGGACCCGACACTTGGCCTTGTTGAACCTCATACAGTTGACCTCGGCCCATCGATCCAGCCCATCCAGATCCCTCTGCAGAGCCTTTCTACCGTCCAGTAGATCAACACTCCCGCCCAACTTGTTGTCGACTGTGAACTTACTGAGGGTGCACTCGATCCCCTTGTCCAGATAATTAATAAATATATTGATATTGAACTGAACTGTACTATGAGTTCTTTAAGTGCTATGAGACCTGTGAATTATTGTAGAGTGGCAGATATATCTTGGGATTACAGGTATGCACTGCAACCAAGCAATGTAACAGCTAGTTTGCGGTCCCTTTACAAATTTTAAGTTGCCATTTTCAATCTAGGCAATTAAAAGCACTAAGCACTGTCATTAGGATTTAGTGCTTGAACTGGTATTGCCCGGAAAGGTAAGGATATGGAAAACATTCCAAATTTTAGTAAAATCCCTCTTTTAAAATTCTTGAGTATTCTTGAGAGCAGTATTCAAACATCCTTTGAATTCCAAAGTTCTCCTTACAGCACATTTGCACTCACAAAATACTGGACTATTTGACTTCTTCGCAACAAGTATTTAAAGTCTCATGTGAATGGAAACTGGAATCTGTGTATTCCACATCTCAGACAGTAGCCAAAGTGTGGTTTCTCTCTCACATACAGAGACACTTTCATTCTCTCCCTCAATTAATGATGAAAAAAAATCAAGTGTTCTTTAGTTCTTCTTGCTGAGCAATGCAAATACCATGAGAACAAACTGCAGATGAGAATAAAGTTTCCTGTACTTTCAATTCTCTAATAATTGAAATAGTGCCATTCCTCAACAGTCAGCTTTCTTGTCACCATCCTTGATACAATTCCAGGTCAATAAATACACCATGAAAAAGAATGAATCCCTGGAACCCTGGGAAGATGGAGGTGTTCAGGAAGGAAATATGACCATATTCAATGACCTGCACTAAAGCTGCATTGGCAATATTATTTTTAACATCTGATAATTCTGTGTACTGTACTTTTAAAGAATAAAAGAAACAATGTTCTTTTAAGT
This sequence comes from Nyctibius grandis, assembly GCF_013368605.1. Taxonomy (NCBI): domain Eukaryota; kingdom Metazoa; phylum Chordata; class Aves; order Nyctibiiformes; family Nyctibiidae; genus Nyctibius; species Nyctibius grandis. The sequence continues at coordinate 113,057,306 of NC_090659.1, forward strand.
GTTTTCTTAAAGAATATTTTTAAAATATAATTGTCTGCAGAAGGAGAAAGTGTAGTAAATTCTACACTACACTACACACATCAAATATCATTAGTGCAGTTTGACAACTGTCTGCAATGTTACAGTACCATTCAAGCTATATGACTGGCATAAACAGTCTTCTTGGTGACATCTTCTCAGTCTGAGGTACTGGTGGGAGGAAACACAGCTCTTTTCACTCTGGTATTTTTCACCCAGCAGACAAGATATATGAGGAGATACACTCAGGCAGCATGTGAATATGGAGAAAGGAGGTATTCCTCCAGGTCATCTCCATTTCATCTGCTCATGTCCCTTTAGGAGCACTTTTTTACTGCAGGTGATACTGGTGGATGGCTTTACAAATCCCTCTGAAGGTGGACTAAAGAGATCTTCAGACAAATCATTTGTTTTCAGCAGTTATTCTGACTCACTGACAAAATTTGTCCAAATGGCAGTTGGAAAAATGGTGATAGCAATTATCTTTTGAAAACAGAGTAACTCAGCAAAATTTAAAAACCACAAGTTTTTACAGGACCAGGAAAACAATGTTATCTTCTCTCTCTGCTTTTTTTTTTAAACCCATTTTTCAAAGGCCTGTTGAATCCATGTAGAGATTGAAGAATTGTCTAAAGAAAAGCTACAATATACTGTAAAATTCTAGAACTTCTAAAGCAGCCTAAAAGGAGGGGTCACTAACAGATCTTCCATCCTAAAATACACATTGGACTCTGCATACAGACCCTACCCAGAAAAGTACCTACTTGAGACATCTTGGACCAAACCATATACCAATGATCGGTCAGTCCTGGGTATTAATATGTTCAGGATACATTAAGAAAGTTGCAGGAGTTACTGATAAGGCTATATATGTTGTTGAAATGTGCATATAATTAGAATTTATTAAACTAAAACAAATGTTTCAAATTGGTCCTACAAAGTGAAAGACACTTCTTGGTAAAGGTGGATCAGGTTTTAGTGCTACTCATTATCAAACTCCCTTTTGAATTTCTTTCTTTCCTGGTTTGTTTTCAGTTTGTGCTTGTTGCATGCACTTGAGGTGATGACTCTAAAGGATCTTCTGATTAACCTTTGTTACCATGGAAACAGTTTTACCTGTTCAGTACATTCATAAAATATTTTAGATGTATAAACAATAACTCTGCTTTCAAAGAAAACATATTGCTTTCTTCAACTAAAAGCTAGAAACCCTCTTTTTCAGCTTAAACTCTGAAAAAATATATTAACTTCAGTGCTAATATTGATTTTACAAGTAGGTTCTATAATATAACCTTTCACTTAATACCTGAGAAATAAGAATGACTATCCATTTTAATATCCCTATAATCCATCAAAATATAAAATTTCCTTTAATATAATGAAAAAGAAAAAGGCCACTAATTCATCACAGCAAAATATGTTCCAATGATTAAATGTGTTTAACGGATTTTAACATTAACAAAGGTGGCTGCAATTTACAGTAATTTTTTTGCATATATAGAAGCAGCCACAGATATATATATGTATATTTATACACACATGCATTCATAAAATACATTTCATCTTAAAACTATGTTTCAGTTAACTTACAAGTCAAGAGACTTTGAGGAGACTTTCCTTTTGACAATTAAGTTCAGGCAGATACACATGCCCCGAGGTATGTACATTGATTCTAGTATGCTGCATGCTGGAACAATGTAAAGTGCATGCATGATTGAGTTTACACTGCAAAGGAGACAAATTTATTTTCTCATATTTTCAGATTTATCTTTTCTGAAGCAGATATGTTTATTTGCTTATCAGGCAAGATAGGACAAGTTTTTCCTGTTGCTTGAAAATATTTTCTCTGCTCCGTGGCCTGAAACAAACATATCTGTTCTAAACTCAGTTTGTACTACGTAAACTGCATGCCACAATAATCAATATTGCTCAATATTTTTTAGCAATGAAAAAATTTTTAGTAGTTTATGTCTTTAATTCAGACTGGTAAATGCTGAATCTAGCAGATGGTATGGAATCAGGAATTCTCATTCAACAAAAATTAGATTCGGATCTTGCACATCTTGAGGTTCATTGATTCAACACTTTCAGTTGTGAACTGGACCCTGTTCTTTATCTTCTTCTAAAAGATATCAAACCAAAGATGGACGGATAAAGAGAGTCTTTATTCAAGGTTAAGTTCAATTATCTTTACTGCAGCATTTCCAAAAGTTTTTGGAACAGTGAGAAAGTATAAGAGTTTGCAGTTTTATGATTCTTCAAGAGTATTTAATGAATAATTCACACTTTCCATGCACATTCTTTAGTCATGACTTTACACATTGGTACATAGCTTGAAGAGAAGGACTGTACTACCTCAACTGCATGTTTACGCTAAGTAATTCCATATAGTTTAAATTCAGCAGTGAGCTACAGCATAGTTCTTTTAATTTGAGATATCAGGAAACACATGTTGAATTGAGAATGAAAATTAAATGGCATGAAGTCAGTATAAGAGGATCTTTATTAGAAGCCATGTCAGGCCTCTGAGCCTGTCTTCTGGGAAATGAATTAAGAAGTCTCTTGAGAACCTGTATACTTAGGCAGCTAATAAAAGTATTTTGTTTTTTTCTTATGGCAAACTTGGCTCCTGCGTGTATGACATATATTAGATGTTTGAATTATGCAAGTTCTCAATCGTAATAACATAAAATATGTTTCCTCCCCTCTTATTAATGTCCTCTCACTTGTAGCAGCAGTCACTCGTGAACACATATGAGCACAGGGTGCCGTATCATTTCCTCATTTAGGAGGCCCTGTCTAATAAACACAATCGCTTAACTATCACTTTTCACATACCAGTTGAAGGAAGATAACTAAAATATCTTTCCTTCAAGAGTTCTAAAAACCGAAAAAAAAGCCTCGAGGCCAAATCAAAATCAAGAAATTTACTAATTTAAGTAAGCGGAATGCCAGATGATTGAGATACTAAACTTATTTCTGGTTTCTAAATATCAAAGATATTACCTCAAACACGAAGTTATTAACAGAACTGAGAAAGGTTTAGAAAATAAGTTGCATTCAACTCCCATAGCAGATGTGTTCTTGCCCTCTTGGATGATGCAGATTATCCTACCTGGTCTCCTGCCACAAAGTCCTCAATCCTGCCACACTAGAAGTATGCCGGTCTTTTCCAAGTCCTGTTTCATACTTGTGCTTGTGCCATGCAGGTGCTTCAGATAATCAAGGGCTTTTAAAATATTGCTCAGGTGCCTCAGATTTACCTGTTTCTGCAACTGTCTACACAGCTGGATGTACGAAGACCTGTTAAGTGGTGGAGTAATTCTGCTAGGACTGTTTGATGCAGTCCTTGGAAGAAACAGTTGAAGTCCCTCTCTTCTGAGTCAAGTGCTCTGTTCATTGGGGCTTATGACTTATGGCCCTTTTAAAATTTTGTCTCCAGTCAGTGGTTCTTCACTTCCAGTTGCAAAATAGAAGAAGCTTAACTGCAGAGTTGGAATGTGGCCCCAATGTTTTGAGAAGACTCATGACTGCTGACCTGTATCAGGTATGATCTCAGCATACCTCCTGGAAATGCCAAGGATTTAGGTGGTGAAATGTTTACCCTGGGGATCCCTGTCCCATATCTCATTTTCTTAGAATGAGATGGGCACAAAATTTTCTCAGCCCTCTCAAAAGTAAGCTCTCTCAAAGTAAATATTTAAGCATAACAGTCAAACTTCACATCAAATTTAAACACGGTAAGCTGACTTTTTGCCAGCTGTTTTTTCTCCCAAGAAAACACAATGGAAAAATCAAGGTCAATCAGGGAGGTTCTTTATAGTTCCAGCTTGTACTATATTATTCGTAAAGCTTGTATTCTTTTACCTTGCAGCTACCAATTTCTTCTCCTTCAGTCTCTGGACATTCATACTGTTGAAGATCGGGATATTACACTCTGATTCTAATCCTGAACTTTGATTTTCACCTGCATATATCAGGTTGCCTGGGAGGAGTTATCAGTGTCTGGTGCATGGACAAGAACTGATTTTAGTCTAGTCACAGCTTACAAATAATATTGCAGAGGAAAGACAAATATAGAAATCTGCCCAGATCCAGAAATACTATCAAACAGAATTTATCTGCTTGCATGATTCAAATTGTTTGTGTTCTAGATCAACCTTAATTCAGGGAAGATATTTATGCTTGTATATAAGCCATTTCTGTTCCCCGAAACACATGCATACACCATTAGCTTTAAACACATGCAATGTACTTTCCAGGGAGAAAAAAAAAGACTTTCCTGAGAGCAGCAGTAATTCTGTAATCATAGCCATTATGCTGCATGAATGTTGTTGAACTACAAGGTATTAATCATGGTTCTTTCCTCTGTTACTTCCTTAGACTATTACGTTTAAATACCCTAACCTCTTCCTCCCTCCCTCTCCTTCCTTCCTCCTTTTCTTTCTGTTTTTCTTTCTACCTTTCTTTGAACGTAATTCAGATAAGCGTTATCACTAAAGAAACAGTATCAGAAATGTGACTTCTTTAAATGTAACCACATATGAGAAAATGTGTATTGTTGTGCTCCTGTGCTGCTGTATTGGAGTGCTGCTATGGGTGGGTATAAGCTCTTTAAGAGGGACAGGCGAAGCAGGAGAGGTGGTGGGGTAGCGTTGTATGTTAGGGAGTGCTTGGATTGAGTCGAAATTGAGGAAGATGATGAGGATGACAAGGTTGAATGTTTATGGGTAAAGATCAGGGGGAAGGTTGGCAGGGCGGACATTACAGTGGGAGTCAGTTATAGACCACCCAACTAGGATGAGCAGACGGACAAGGCGTTTTACAAGCAGCTGTCAGAAGCCGTGTGGTCGCCAGCCCTTGTACTCGTGGGTGACTTCAACTTGGCACATGTCTGCTGGAAATACAACATGGCAGAGAGGAAGCAATCTAGGAGGTTCCTAGAATGTGTGGAGAATGTGCAGAACTTCTTCTTGCAAATGGTAAATGAGTCCACTAGAGGAGGGGCCCTGCTTGACCTGTTGTTTGTGATCAGAGAAGGACTAGTGGGAGATGTGAGAGTCAGTGGCCATCTTGGGAATAGTGATCATGAAATGTTAGAGTTTTCAATAGTGGAGAAAATAAGGAGGGGCAAGAGCAGAACTTCTGCCTTAGATTTCCGGCGGGCAGACTTTAGCTTGTTTAAGAGGCTGGTGGAGAGAGTCCCTTGGCAATCAGTCCTGAAGGGCAAAGGAGTCCAGGAAGGCTAGACAAGCTTTAAAAAGGAATTGCTAAATATTCAGGAGCAGGCTGTCCTGGTGTGTAGGAAGAAAAGCCATCGGGGAAAAAGACTGGCTTGGTTAAACAGAGAACTTAGACTAGAACTTAAGGAAAAAAAAGAGAGACTATTTGCTCTGGAAGAAGGGTCGGGTAACTTGGGAGGTCTATAGGGACGTGGCCAGAGAAAAGATTAGAAGGGCCAAAGCTCAATTAGAGCTTGATTTGGCTGCTATGGTCAAAGATAACAAAAAAAGTTTCTACAAATACATCAACAGCAAAAGGAGAGTCAAGGAGAGCCTCCACTACTTGCTGAATGAGGAGGGTAGTGTAGTGTCAGGGGATGAGGAAAAGGCAGAGGTGCTCAATGCCTTCTTTGCCTCGGTCTTTAATGTCAAGACCGGTTGTCCTCAGGAGACTCAGCCTCCAGAGCCTGAAGTTAAGGACAGGGAGCTGTGTGAACCCCCCGTAATCCAGGAGGAGACGGTTAGTGACCTGCTGTGCCAGTTGGACACCCACAAGGCTATGGGCCCAGATGGGATTCACCCCAGACTAATGAAGGAACTGGCAAATGAACTTGCCAAACCACTCTCGATTATCTACCGGCAGTCCTGGTTAACTGGAGAAGTTCCAGCTGACTGGAAATTAGCAAACGTAACACCCATCTACAAGAAGGGTCGGAAGGATGATCCAGGGAACTATAGGCCTGTCAGCCTGACGTCGGTGCCAGGCAAGGTGATGGAACAGATCATCCTGAGTGCCATTACATGGCACACGCAGGACAATCGGGGCATCGGGGCCAGCCAACATGGATTCATGAAAGGCAGGTCCTGCTTGACCAACCTGGTCTCCTTCTATGACTAAGTGACCCGCTTAGTAGATGAGGGCAGGGCTGTGGATGTAGTCTATCTAGACTTCAGTAAGGCATTCGACACTGTCTCCCACAGCATCCTCCTAGACAAACTGGCTGCCTGAATCTTGGATGGGTGGACTCTTCAATGGGTTAAAAACTGGCTTGATGGCAGAGCCCAGAGAGTGGTGGTGAACGGGGCAAAGTCCAACTAGCGGCCGGTCACTAGCGGTGTTCCCCAGGGCTCAGTTCTGGGGCCGGTGCTGTTCAATATCTTTAGAGATGATCTAGACGTAGGGATTGAGTGCACCCTCAGCAAATTTGCAGATGACACCAAGCTGGGTGGGAGTGTCGATCTGCTGGAGGGTAGGAAGGCCCTACAGAGGGATCTGGACAGGTTAGATAGATGTGCCGAGACCAACGGCATGAGGTTCAACAAGAACAAGTGCCGGGTCTTACACTTCAGCCACAACAACCCCATGCAGCTCTACAGGCTGGGGGAAGAGTGGTTAGAAAGCGGCCCGGTGGAAAGAGACCTGGGGGTGCTGATCGACAGCCGACTAAACATGAGCCAGCAGTGTGCCCAGGTGGCCAAGAAGGCCAATGGCGTCCTGGCCTCTATTAGGAATAGTGTAGCCAGCCGGTCTACGGAAGTGATCGTCCCTCTGTACTCGGCACTGGTGAGGCCGCACCTTGAATACTGTGTTCAGTTCTGGGCCCCGCACTTCAAGAAAGATGTTGAGGTGTTGGAGCGAGTCCAGAGGAGGGCGACCAAGCTGGTGAAGGGTCTGGAGGGTCTGACCTACAAGGAATGGCTGAGGGAGCTGGGGTTGTTTAGCCTGGAGAAGAGGAGGCTCAGAGGTGACCTTATTGCAGTCTACAACTACCTGAAGGGAGGTTGTAGCGGAGTGGGAGTCAGCCTCTTCTCCCAGGCAACTAGCGATAGGACAAGAGGACACAGCCTCAAGCTTTGCCAGGGGAGGTTCAGGTTGGACATCAGGAAGAATTTCTTTTCAGAAAGGGTTATTAGACATTGGAATGGGCTGCCCAGGGAGGTGGTGGAGTCACCATCTCTGGATGTGTTTAAGAAAAGACTGGACATGTCACTTAGTGCCACGGTCTAGTTGACATGGTGGTGTCAGGGCAATGTTTGGACTTGATGATCCCTGAGGTCTCCTCCAACCTGATTGATTCTGTGATTCTGTGTTACTACGAATTATTGCATTTAAATGTAAATGACACCATAACACACTGGTGTGTCTGTCCATGCATGCCTGTGTGCATGCATGACAGAGTTGACTATATATAAATTTGACAGAGTATGTAATCAGTGCAGCCCACTGGTTATTACCCACTGATGCTGTTTCACATGGGCACCAGTGATACAACAAGGAACGGTCTTTTCATCAGTCCTTCCAGTCAAAGGGAAGGGGTTTGAAAGGTACAGTCGAATCGGGAAATCAGCAGATGGCTACAGAACTTGTGCCACAACCAGGGGTTCAGCTACTTAGACCATGGGACTCGCTTTGAGAAATCTGGTCTACTGACAGCTGATGGGGTCCATCTGACAGAGAAGGAGAAGACCATCTTCGGTCACAGGCGTGCCAAGCCAGGGCAGAGGGCTTTAAACTAAAGTTGCCGGGGGAGAGGAACCTCAGTCCATCCCAATCCTGCCAGTTTGATGCCAGGGCCAGCAATAGATGCCTAGAGCCTGGAGAAAGATTTCGGGTCAGCAGGAGAGTGCAGGAAGAGCAGTGGAAAGGAATCTCTGCCAGTCAGTCAGCTTCATCGGGGGTCCAACTGAAATGCCTCTATGCAAACACACAGAGCATGGGGAATAAACAAGAGGAGCTAGAGACGTGCGCATGCCTGCAAGGCTATTATCTTATTGGCATTATGGAGATGTGGTGGGGCAGCTCCTATGACTGTGGTATTGGAATGGAAGGATACAGGCTCTTTAGGAAAAACAGGGAGAGGAGATGAAGAGGGGGTGTTGCCCTCTATGTCGATGACCAGCTGGAATGCATGGAGCACTGCCTGGGGTTGGAGGAGGAGCCAATCGAGAGTTTATGTGTCAGGATTAAAAGGAGGGCAGGGACTGAAGACATTATAGCAGGTGTCTTCGACAGGCCACCTGATGAGGGAGACAGAGCAGATGAGGCCCTCTACAGACAGAGAGGTGTAGCCTCATGTTCACAGGCTCTAGTCCTCATGGGGGACTTCAACCACCCTGATATCTCCTGGAGAGACAACACAGCAGGGCACAAGCAATCCAGGTGATCACTGGAATGTGTGGATGATAACTTCCTTCTCGAGGTGACAGAGGAGCCAATGAGGAGATGTGCCATGCTGGACCTTGTTCTCACCAACAAGGAGGGGCTGGTGGGGGACGTGAAGCTCAAGGGCAGCACTGGCTGCAGTGACTACAAAATGGTGGAGTTCAAGATCCTTAGGGCAGCGAGGAGGGCATGCAGCCAGCTCAGCACCCTGGACTTCAGAAGAGCAGAGTTTGGCCTCTTCAGAGACCTGCTTGGGAGAGTCCCTTGGGATAAAGCTCTGGAGAGAGAAAGGGCCCCCAAAAAAATGTAAATATTCAAGGACCACCTCCTCCAAGCTCAGGACCGATGCATCGCAACAAAGAGGAAGTCAGGCAAAAATGCCAGGAGGCTTGCATGGATGAACAACGAGCTCCCAGACAAAGTCAGACACAAAAAGGAAGCCTACAGAGGGTGGAAGCAAGGTGAGGGAGCCTGGGAGGAATACAGGGAAATTGTCCAAGCAGCCAGGGAGCAGGTTAGGAAAGCTAAAGCCCTGATAGAATTAAATCTGGCCAGGGTTGTCAAGGACAACAAGAAATGCTTCTATAGGTATGTCAGTGATAAAAGAAAGACTAGGGAAAATGTGGGCCCTCTATGGAAGCAAACGGGAGACCTGGTTACCCGGGAAATGGAGAAGACTGAGGTACTCAAAAACTTTTTTGCCTCAGTCTTTATGAGCAAGTTCTCAAGCCACACCGCCCAAGTTGCAGAAGGTGAAAAGACAGGGACTGAGAGAATGAAGTAACCGCCCACTGTAGGAGAAGATCAGGTTCGAGACCATCTAAGGAACCTGAAGGTGCACAAGTCCATGGGACCTGATGAGGTGCAACCATGGGTCCTGAGGGAAATGGCGGATGAAGTTGCTAAGCCGCTATCCATCATTTTTGAGAAGTTGTGGCAGTTTGGTGAAGTCCCCACTGACTGGAAAAAGGGAAACACAACCCCCATTTTCAAGAAGGGGAAAAAAAAAGAACTACAGGCCAGTCAGTCTCACCTCTGTGCCCGCCAAGATCATGGAGCAGATCCTTCTGGAAACTATGCTAAGGCACATGGAAAACAAGGAGGTGATTGGTGACAGCCAACATGGCTTCACTAAGGGAAACCATACCTGACAAATTGGTGGCCTTCTACGACGGGGTTACAGCACTGGTAGACAGGGCAAGAGCAACTGATGTCATCCACCTGGACTTGTACAAAGCATTTGACACTGTCCCGCATGACAGCCTTATCTTTAAATTGGAGAGACGTGGACTTGATGGATGGACCATTCAGTGGATAAGGAATTGGCTGGATGGTCGCACTCAAAGGGTTACGGTCAATGGCTCGATGTCCAAGTGGACACCAGTGAGGAGTGGCATTCCTCAGGGGTCGGTATTGGAACTGGTTGTGTTTAACGTCTTTGTCGGCGACATGGACAGTGGGATTGAGTGCGCCCTCAGCAAGTTCGCCAATGACACCAAGCTGCGTGGTGAAGTTGACATGCTGGAGGGAAGGGATGCCATCCAGAGGGACCTTGACAGGCTTGAGAGCTGGGCCTGAGTGAACCACATGAAGTTCAATAAAGCCAAGTGCAAGGTCCTGCATGTGGGTCGGGGCAAAGTAAAGCACAAGTAAAGGCTAGGCGGAGAATGGGTTGAGAGAAGCCCTGGGGAGGACTTGGGGGTGATGAGCCGGCAATGCGTGCTTGCAGCCCAGAAGGCCAACCGTATCCTGGGCTGCATCAAAAGAAACATGGCCAACAGGCAAGAGAGGTGATTCTCCCCGTCTACTCCGCTTTTGTGAGACCCCACTGGAGTACTGCGTCCAGCTCTGGGGCCCCTAACATAAGAAGGACATGGAGCTGTTGGAACAAGTCCAGAGGAGGGCCACGACTGTGATCAGAGGGCTGGAGCACCTCTCCTATGAAGACAGGCTGAGAGAGTTGGGGCTCTTCAGCCTGGAGAAGAGAAGGCTCCGGGGAGACCTTCTAGCAGCCTTCCAGAAGGAGGCCTACAGGAAAGCTGGAGAGGGACTTTTTACAAGGGCATGGAGTGATAGGATGAGAGGTAATGGTTTTAAACCAAAAGATGGTAGATTAAATGAGATATTAGGAAGAAATTCTTTACTGTGAGGGTGGAGAGACGCTGTAAGAAGTTGCCCAGAGAAGTTGTAGATGTTCCCTCCCTGGAAGTGTTCAAGGTCAGGTTGGGTGGGGCTTTGAGCAACCTGGTCTAGTTGAAGATATCCCTGCCCATCGTAGAGGGGGCGGAACTAGCTGATCTTTAAGGTCCCTTCCAACCCAAACCATTATGTGATTCTATGATTCCGTGATATGATAATTTAGAGAAAAAGATTTTTATAAGATTTACTATTCATGTTTAATTTACATTGCTATCATTCATGGTTAAATTGGAAAAATTGCAAAGAGAAAAAAATATATATAAAAGAGGGACTGATATTTTACTACTTTGCTTTTCAAATAAACAGATATTAGTTGAGTAGATGAATTTATGCTGTAACGGAATTTCAAACCACTAATTTGCTCTTTTCATGTAGCAAAAACTATATAAAATTATTCTGCATAGGAATCTTTAAGAAGTAATATTTTAACTGGTGACTTTAAGGCTAATCTGAAGTATCTAAAGGGAAAGAAGCTTGTTTCTACTTTGTGATGTTCAAAAACTTCAAAATTATATCTGAGAAATACTGAAGTAAGGTGATAAAAATGTATTTCTTTTCAAAAACATTACAAAGTTTCAAAGAGGGAAACTAGGCTTACCATCATGTTTGAAGGCATCTGAAAAGTGGTAGAGGTTTGTTGGGGAGTGATACTGTTGTGCAGCTCCTCTCCAGCCTGGTGACGATACACTTCCTAATGAAGGACTGCTTAATCGTGGTCTGTTCTTTGAATTAAACGAGGCTAAAGATGAACTAGCAGATTTGATTCTTAGGATAGCAGCATATGAAGTGGGGAGACCAGGAACAGCTTCTGAATATTCTGAAAAAAACCCAAGAAATGAACATTGAATAAAGATGAAATCTGTCACTTTTCAAAACAATATTTAGTTATGCAGTGGAAAAGTAGAAAAGTTTTATCTGTAAATGGAGTCTCAGAGGCACCTCGGACTCCGCAAGGGACTCAGCTTCTAGACAGAACTGCGTAGCAGTATAGAGCTCTAAGAAAATGCCTCTGCAGTTTCAACACAATATGAAAATCAGGTGGTTATTAAAATTCTTACAGTAATATGAGTTTTCAATATTTTAAATTCTATTTATATGACCCCAAGTCACTTGTAGAAAAGTGTCTGCCAAGACACCATCTTTCCTTAACACCCTTACATTACTTTGTATACGTAGTGAAGAAACACTGGCTGAAACTAAATATGTTCTTCATTTCAACACTAGTCTGCAAATCAAATGAGCCAGCTAAAAAGCCCAAAAGCCCATATATGTGTGCAAAAATATCTCTCCCAAAAACATGCACATATCAAGTCACCTCCTTTTCTGTCTCTGTAACTTCCCTTTTCTTCTTTTCCTGCCTGTACTTCAAATTTCAATGTCTACAGAGAAAGACTAGTGCCCAAGATTTTGATCCCTGTATAATGCCAAATATAAGAGAAACAGAATCATAGAATCATAGAATCATTTTGCTTGGAAAGTACCTTAACATCATCAAGCCCAACCATTAAACTAACACTAACAAGTCCACCACTAAACACTATCCCTAAGCACCACATCTACTCGTCTTTTAAATACCTCCAGGGATGGTGATTCTACCACTTCCCTGGGCAGCCTGTGCCACTGCTTGATAACCCTTTTGGTGAAGAAATTTTTCCTAATCTAAGGAATCTAAGCCTCCCCTGGTACAACCTGAGGCCATTTCCTCTCATCCTATCATTTGTTACCTGGGAGAAGAGACTACACCCCACCTCGCTACAACCTCCTTTCAGGTACTTGTAGACAGCAATAAGGTCTCTCCTCAGCCTCATTTTCTCCAGGATAAACAACCCCAGTTCCTTCAGCTGCTCCTCATAAGACTTGTTCTCCAGACCCTTCACCAGCTTTGTTGCCCTTCTTTGGACTCTCTCCAGAACCTCAACATCTTTCTCGCAGTAATGGACCCAAACCTGAACACAGTATTTGAGGTGCGGCCTCACCAGTGCCAAGTACAGGGGGACGATCACTTCCCTAGTTCTGCTGGCCACACTGTTTCTGATACAAGCCAGGATGCTGTTTGCCTTCTTGGCCACCTTGGCACACTGCTGGCTCATATTCAGCTGGCCATCGATCAACACCCCCAGGTCCTTTTCCACCAGGCATCTTCCTAGCCACTCTTCCCCAAGCCCATAGCATTGCGTGGGGTTGTTGTGCCCCAAGTGCATGACCCGACACTTAGCCTTGTTGAACCTCATACAGTTGGCCTCGGCCCATCAATCCAGCCTGTCCAGATCCCTCTGCAGACACTTTCTACCCTCCAGCAGATCAACACTCCCTCCCAGCTTGGTGTCGACTGTGAACTTACTGAGGGTGCACTCGATCCCTTTGTCCAGATCATTGATAAAGATGTTGAATAGAACTGGCCCCAATACTGAGCCCTGGGGAACAGCACTTGTGACCGGCTGCCAGATGGATTTAACTCCATTCACAACAACTCTTTGGGCCCGTAGACAGTTTTTCACCTAGCAAAGCGTACGCCCATCCAAGCCATGAGCAGTCAGTTTCTCCAGGAAAATGCTGTGGAAGACTGTGTCAAAGGAACAGAGGAAGCAGAACTATTGAAATCAATAGTCCTTAATGTACAACAGTCTTAAGGAGATGTGAAGAATCTTTAAAAATACATTGATATAGGTGAGTAAAGGGAGTCAGGCTGCGTATCAGGTACCTACAGAATCACACAGAATCACAGAATCAACCAGGTTGGAAGAGACCTCAGGGATCATCGAGTCCAACCGTTGCCCTGACACCACCCTGTCAACTAGACCATGGCACTAAGTGCCATGTCCAGTCTTTTCTTAAACACATCCAGAGATGGTGACTCCACCACCTCCCTGGGCAGCCCATTCCAATGTCTAATAACCCTTTCTGAAAAGAAATTCTTCCTGATGTCCAACCTGAACGTCCCCTGGCAAAGCTTGAGGCTGTGTCCTCTTGTCCTATCGCTAGTTGCCCAGGAGAAGAGGCCAACTCCCACTTCACTACAACCTCCCTTCACGTAGTTGTAGACTGCAATAAGGTCACCTCGGAGTCTCCTCTTCTCCAGGCTAAACAACCTCAGCTCCCTCAGCCGTTCCTTGTAGGTCAGACCCTCCAGACCCTTCACCAGCTTGGTCGCCCTCCTCTGGAATTGCTCCAACACCTCAACATCTTTCTTGAAGTGTGGGGCCCAGAACTGGACACAGTACTCAAGGTGCGGCCTCACCAGTGCCGCGTACAGAGGGACGATCACTTCCCTAGACAGGCTGGCTACACTGTTCCTAATAGAGGCCAGGATGCCATTGGCCTTCTTGGCCACCTGGGCACACTGCTGGCTCATGTTTAGCCGGCTGTCGATCAGCACCCCCAGGTCTCTTTCCACCGGGCCGCTTTCTAACCACTCTTCCCCCAGCCTGTAGAGCTGCATGGGGTTGTTGTGGCCAAAGTGTAAGACCCGGCACTTGTTCTTGTTGAACCTCATGCCGTTGGTCTCGGCGCATCTATCTAACCTGTCCAAATCCCTCTGTAGGGCCTTCCTACCCTCCAGCAGATCGACACTGCCACCCAGCTTGGTGTCATCTGCAAATTTACTGAGGGTACACTCAATCCCTACGTCTAGATCATCTCTAAAGATATTGAACAGCACCGGCCCCAGAACTGAGCCCTGGGGAACTCCGCTAGTGACCGGTCGCCAGTTGGACTTTGCCCCGTTCACCACCACTCTCTGGGCTCGGCCGTCCAGCCAGTTTTTAACCCATTGAAGAGTCCACCCATCCAAGCCCGGGCAGCCAGTTTGTCTAGGAGGATGCTGTGGGAGACAGTGTCGAATGCCTTACTGAAGTCTAGATAGACTACATCCACAGCCCTGCCCTCATCTACTAAGCGGGTCACTTGGTCATAGAAGGAGACCAGGTTGGTCGAGCAGGACCTGCCTTTCATGAATCCATGTTGGCTGGCCCAGATGCCCCGATTGTCCTGCATGTGCCGTGTAATGGCACTCAAGGAACTACGAAGGAAATGATTTTTTGGGGGACAGTGGAAGTGGCTGGCAGAAAAAAAGATCATTGTTCTCTCATCTCCACTGATGATAAATATTTATAAATTGGACATTCTTCACAGTGGCATAACATGAACAATGGAAAACTATGAGCATTCGGAAGCTTTGAATAGCAGCATACTCAACTGAAATAAAATCTCTTTAAAATATTGGGTCATTGCCTTGCTGGAGAGCTTTTGGAGAAATATTCTAAGCATAAATACAGTTTGGATTATTTAATATTTCAAAAGGTTTAAAATTGGAGAAATACACATTTCACGTTATGAAGTTTGTGACAGTGAACGCTTAGAGTCTTTCAGGTTTAGGAAAAGGTCATTTCAGTGCAGTATTTAATGTCTCTGATCAGGTGTTAAAAATGCACTTTTTAGAAGAAGCTGTAATTTGGCACAAGCGGTTGGCGAGTATTTTTAAAATTACCTGCAAACTCTAAATATATAGATTATTTGATGATGCTCATTTAAAATTTGTATTTAAATACAAGTTTTGCAATAAGATGGGAAAGGCAGAAAGGAGAACTCTGCTTTAAGTTGTTTTTCATCCTAGTCTCACAAACTATCTACTTTACAATGTGCATCATGCTGTTTTGTTTATAATTTACATAATACCATCTTTCCTGACCCACAAAGAGAGATGAAATAGAACATCATCATGATAAATTAAAATGTTGTATGAAAATATATCTCATAGGACGTCTTGAAACATTATCACTGGAATATAAGTTGTCTTTCAATACATTCCTTCAACATTTTGCAATATTGATGTATTTTAGTTCTTCTGAATAAAATTTTTCCATAGAAGGAAAGTAAAGTAAAATCATTCCAATTCCAGGTGTACATTGAAAAAATATTTAAAATTTCATATTAAAATCTATCCCCATTAGAATAACTTATTTTCTTTCTGATTTCCCTGAGGTCAGAATCTCAAGGTCATTGAGGTTTCTTGAAGAAATTTTTGACTTATTTTTGTCTCACCAAATGCTAATTTACCTTATGAACAAAAATATTTTTGGCCTTACAAATATAAATGATTTCAGCTAAATGAGCTGCGGTAGAAATGTCCATGCTTAATGTAGAATGGACATCTTCCTAGTGAGAAGAGAAGGAAGACGTTCCCTGGGGAATATGGACATAAAGGAAAGGGACAAACTCTCTCTAACACAGTCTACATCAGAGCATGGAAATGCTTAGTGGTGAATGTAGCAGTTCTGGTAGCAGGATAGTTGATTAGTTGTACTGTAAGTGGGCATTGGTCACTGTGGAGGTCCTCAGACTCTCACAGCCTGGATCCTCTGATATCCCCAGGATGCTGATACCCTCCCTGGAAATGCTGCAGGAAATCTGGAAATGCGCAGACTGGGACACAGTTCTGTTTTTTTCACATAGAGATGGGATGTGGCCAGATTGTAGCTGGTAACAAGGATGCAACGCACCACGCAAATGACTCTCGCTTTGAAAAGACACCACACGTCTTTGTCTTTTAAACACATACATACCCTTCTGCTTCTAACCCAAGGTGAACAAATGTTCTGTAATCTATATGAGATGGACAAGGAAGCAAAAAGAAAATGCTAAATTAAAAAGTGTGGTGTCACAGAACTATTCTTGTGTATATTTTTATACATAAGTAAACTACTACATACTTCTAAAACAGTTATACATTCTGTTCTACAGGATCCATTTCTACAGCTTTAAAAAAAAGAAAGGTGGAACCAGTGGTGATTGCTTTTGGGAAGACATTCCTCCAGTGTGCACACAGACATAGAAGAAACACACACGAGAAGGAATTTTACTTTATAATTTAAAAAAAATGCAGACCTGCCTTTGGTCCAAACTTTACAACACAGCATAATAAAACTTAATAAGATTTCCAAAGGAAACATGATTGCAATCGCATCTATAATGAATGTACTGTTCCTTGAGTACTTTCTGCAGATACAGGCACTTTTCTATTTTCAGCATGGTATTTTAGCTCTATGCTATTTGCCCTATGGAAAAGAACATGGATTTGGGAAAACTCTATGTCAGTACTTTTTCAGCAAATGCTACATACTTTGTGTGACTGAAATATGGTATTATTAGGCTGTTAAATGTACTGTATGAGAAAAGGAGGCTGAGGGGAGACCTTATCGCTGTCCACAACTGCCTGAAAGGAGGTTGTAGCGAGGCGGGTATTAGTCTCTTCTCCCAAGTCACAAGTGATGGAATGAGAGGAAATGGCCTCAAGTTGTGCCAGAGGAGGTTTAGATTGGATATCAGGAAAAATTTCTTCACCAAAAGGGTTATCAAACATTGGAACAGGCTGCCCAGGGAATTAGTTGAGTCACCATCGCTGGAGGTATTTAATGTGGTAGATGTGTAGATGTGGTGTTTAGGGACAGGGTCTAGTGGTGGACTTGGCAGTGCCAGGTTAACGGCTGGACTTGGTGATCTTAAAGGTCCTTTCCAACAAAAACGATTCTATGATTTTATGATTCTATGATATAACATACTTATATCAGTAATAAAACTCTAATGTCTGAAAACCTTTTAAACTATGTAGTCCATTTGTTGACAACAGAAGTTAGTTCCTTAGATGATGTTCCTGAGTATATCAGCTATGAAGTATATCAGCTTGAGAAAATTAAAATAATTATTCTTATGTTGTTTCATTGGGAAAATTATGAAACAGTCTTCCTTGATGGGTAGACAGAAAGGCTTCCTGTGCAAGTTAGAGAGTCTGAGTTGTATATTGTTTCTTTTGCAAAGAAATGGAGATTAGCAATCAGAAATTAAATATTAACACTAATAATCCTGATTCTCAGACAATTTTATATAGCTTCTACGTTACTGTTGCCCTGTATTGTCAGCTTGGAAGGTGAGTGGAGCAAGCGCACAACTCTGCATGTTTCCACATAAACATATTATTTTATAATTCTTTCTTTTATTTTCAATATTAAATTTTTCAGTTCAATAACACACTGAGAATAAAATGCAGCCAGACTCCTACTCCTCGAGCAAGTCTGCTATTTAGGTCTCCTCCTTGCTGTGTCTCTGATTCTCTGCCATCTCCACCTGCTTCCATAAAAGTCTCTCGGATGACCTTGCTCACAGGAGAGGAACATCCTTCTACCAGGTTCTGCCAGATCTATCATGCAGCAAAAAAGTTAAGACAAATAAGCAGCCTTCCTCCCTGCTTTCCGGGCACACAAGAGAAACAAAAAATAGTAGGTATATGTAGAGTTATAAACAAACACATCAAAAATTGTATACTCCGTTACACTTAATTAATTTAACCCCAGGCCAGATTGCAGATTATTCACACGCAGGAAGGCAAAATAACCATTAATCCTTTCAAAATTATACTATGAAATAATTTTTCTTTTTACTTCTTTTTAAATTGGAAGGGCATGCCAACTTATTAGATGAGGCATCCTACAGTTTCTAGTAAGCTTGAGCTAACATGTACTCCTGACCCAACTAGTTTGAGATCAGATGTTACGTCATTAGGGTGAGTGCCTGGAACAGCTTCCAGGCAGAGGAATGCATCTGGGGGCGAAGGAAGTTTGAGGAGGTGCAGGAACCAGAGAAACGTGGAGGGCTAAGCAGTAAGTAGGACTGGAAAATGAAGAAAGCACAATAGCAAGACTCCGGGCTGCCTGTTTTGCCAACAAATCACGTTGCTAGACAAAAGTAAACAGAAGCCATACTGAAATCTCCAGAGCTATGCAGCTTCCCTTTCTGCAGAAGTCCGAATCAAAGCGCAGTTTTTGTTAATGTAATATTTCTCATTTTTAGGCTGTAGCTCTCCTGTTTCTTTGCATACATAACCCAATAAGCTACTCCAGTAAATAGGATTCAACAACACTGAAATAGTTTTGACAACCTCTTTTTGCTGAAGTAGTATGTGTAGGGAGCTTGGTGAAATGAACTTGTTATGTGTTGTCTCATCAAGTCAAGAAGACTGTAATTCTTTTCCCACTTAACAAGAAAAAAATGTTTTAAAATTCTTTGTTATCTAATCGAATAGGGAACACTTGTTCCGCAGTTGTAAGTTCAGAGTTTAAAAGAACAAAAGAATCAACATTATCTCAGATGGCATGAATATAAAGTGCCATGGTAAGAAAGAGAAGGAAAGGATACAAAAGTCACTCTACATGGCAAGAAGGTCCTGCAGTAATGGCAGTATCACACAAGCTGGTTTCTGACCTTTCATTGTATAATTGTTTTGTTTGGCTGGGATTAGTGATCAATGTGAAATTTCACCCTGACTCTGGTTGCTCTATCATGCTCATGGGGATGCTGTGTCTGAGTAAAGCTTCTCTTGTAAGACATAACTGGAAATGGTTAATAAATTATACACAAGCAAATATTTCTTGTTTTGTTTACTGAAAGCCTGTAGCCTGTGATCATTATTGACAACTAGAGCAGAAATCACACTTACCTGAAAACAAAATCCACTTCCTAATCTGAACATTCACCTCCAGAGATTTAGGCTTCTGAACTGCCTAGTTGCAGTGGCTTAATTAGAATATATTTTTATTGGAGTACTATTTACAATAAAATTATTCCTTTAATTTCGTTTGGATTAGGCTTCTGAGACTTGGGAGAATAAATTTATTTTCCATTATTTAAGTATATAGTTAAACTGCTGGAGAGTAAATGTTACTCTCTACTGTCTTTTTTAGCTTTACCAGTCTACCCTTAAAATCCTTAAGAAAATCCATCAAAGACCTATGGATAGCTCTCAAAACTCTGTTGCACTTGAGCTTCACAATGAAATTATATTTTCCCTAACCTCATTCTTAGAAATAACTTAAGTATTTGGGATGAAATATCCAAAGGTTTTTCAGCTGCAAGCAGACACAAACAAGGAATATATAGGCTCAAATGGCAAAGATACTAAGCAACTAGAAACCAGACACAATAAAATCAGTGGCTTAGATTAGCCTTCCCAGTTCTTTGCACTAAGATTACCATATTTATAGTCATCTTAACAAGCGTATGACAGTTTTAAGATGAATTATATTTTTTTTATTCCAAGTGCATATTTTCTTAACTGTGATTTCCAACAGCAAACTATGAGTTGAATTAGTTTGGTAACTTTTTAATGAATCTGTGTCAACTCATTAAATTATTCATGCATCTTTTATTATTTCCAGCACATGCTGCTATTTAGCCTTTCTTTGGTCAGATTCAACACAACCAGGAAAAACAGTGTCACAGGTAATGGAGAAGCAGTCTTCTACTGATTACAGAGTTTTTCTTCTTTTAGAAAAAAGCAAAAATATGACTTTCAAGATCATTTGAAAGAAGTTTACTCCCATAGTTTGTTATACCTATGTCAGGTTAAATTCAACTTCATTTCACATGTGCTGTGGGAGAACTAAGCTGACTGAGAGAAAGGGGATCTTTTCCCACAGGGTGGCACATGCTTATGCACGTTCCTTAGGTACAGTCCATGGGTACAAATATAAACCACAAATACTGTCCTGTTATATTTTATCTGACAGATTAGTTTCAAAAGGCATAACCTGTGTCAACATAGCTCCAACAATGGTACTATGTAATTTGACCAAAACTCATTCTTTCTTCAAACAGAGGAAGATGACAAGGCAAATTCACAGAATTCATCCCCAAAACATCTTTGAAAACTATCTTTGTAGTGTTTGAAATCTACAGAGAGTAAAGGATTCTGACTCTTGGGGTGGTATTTTGTTTTCCTTCATTCTTTTTTTTTTTTTTTTAAGTGTCTTCTGGTCAGCTACTAACTCATTGACATTTCTCAATAATCTAATTAAAATGTGGTCTATCTTATAATACTTGCAAATGTGACCTTCATTTGTATATTTTTGCTAGCTAGCATGTTTAATCAAATGTCACTAAGAATGCTAACCCTTTTTTTTCATTGTAACTTTTAATTACATTGTTTCAGTGGAAGTGTTCAGTCTTCTAAGCTTATGAAAACATGGATACGCAAACTAGATTGTATCACTGTTTCTCCTGAAGTTTTTAAAGAGAAATATATTTTCTGTCTTGTTCTGTGCATGCACATCAGTTTTCTTTTAGACTGCTCAATGACATATAGCTTTGCAATAATCTGAGAGAGACAAGAACAGTAGGAAACTGTTGATAAGGTGTCCATCCAGGGCATCTCCTTATGAGAACTAGGATTACTACTAAAACACAGCAAAATGTCAGTAAATTATGTTTTCCTGATGAAATGAGATTAACTGTAACAACAAAAAAAAATAACCAGAGCAAAATAAGGTAAGAAGTGGAAGCTAGCAGGTTTTCTCAAGAAATGGCTAGTGCATCTGATCCTCCTCTGCACACTTCCCAATGTGTGTGTTTTAGTTTATGTGTCAGAAATTTTGTTTCAAAGACGCTATTATGACCTAATGATTACTCAGAACAACAGGCGATGCAACAACATATGTAGACAATCATCAAAACCAAACCAAAACAAACAAAAAGACTGAAACCTTCAATGGGAACCTCATTTTAAACATCTGAAATCTGGATGTCTACCTGTGAGCTGGTGAGGCTGGGTTCACTTCACAGGTAGCGAAGAGGAAAAGGAACATGGCATATGATGTGATCGACATGCTCAGTAAAAGGCTACGTTTTGCCACAGACTTTAAAAGGAAAGTAAGGTGAGTAGCTGAGATGTCAACATTTCAACTTGTTCAGATGTCCACTGTCTTAGTCCTCTCATCATAAATCAGTCAAGCTTAATTTGTGTCTTTTTTACTCAAAATGTCCAGTTGTTCTGCAGAGGAATGAAGATCAAGAGATATAAATTGCTTTCCAAAGCAGCAGTGGGGGATGATTTAGAAGCTGGAAGTTCTCAAGGAAAATATGCTAGTGGTCTTCATCAACCTAGGGAAGTGATCGTCCCTCCGTACTCGGCACTGGTGAGGCCGCACCTTGAATACTGTGTCCAGTTCTGGGCCCCACACTTCAAGAAAGATGTTGAGGTGTTGGAGTGAGTCCAGAGGAGGGAGACCAAGCTGGTGAAGGGTCTGGAGGGCATGACCTAAGAGGAATGGCTGAGGGAGCTGGGGCTGTTTAGCCTGGAGAAGAGGAGGCTCAGAGATGACCTTATTGCAGTCTACAACTACCTGAAGGGAGGTTGTAGCGGAGTGGGAGTCAGCCTCTTCTCCCAGGCAACTAGCGATAGGACAAGAGGACATAGCCTCAAGCTTCGCCAGGGGAGGTTCAGGTTGGACATTAGGAAGCATTTCTTCTCAGAAGGGTCAATAGACATTGGAATGGGCTGCCCAGGGAGGTGGTGGAGTCACCATCTCTGGATGTGTTTAAGAAAAGACTGGACATGGCACTTAGTGCCATGGTCTAGTTGACATGGTGGTGTCAGGGCAATGTTTGGACTTGATGATCCCAGAGGTCTCTTCCAACCTGATTGATTCTGTGATTCTGTGATTCTGTAACCTTTTTCACCACAGATTTGATAGTATAAGAAAGGGAGAAAATTAATCTCTTTAAGATAGTATTTCCTTGGGGAAAAAAATTATTTTTGCCAGGACTTTGGCCAAAATAAGTAAACTATCAATCCAAAAATTGTTCTGTTGAACTTATCAGCAGTCCAGTGTTCAAGGAAGTTAGACAATAATTTAATTTGCAAATCCAAATAGCCTCTCACTTCATAGAATTTGCTTTTCTCTTAGAAGTCTGGTCACACAAGGCAGCAAATTTGAGAACATAGAATACTATGGAGAGTTATGGAAAAAAAATAATTAGGGATATATTTTGTTTTCCTTTAAAGTAACAAAGGCAAAGTGCTTTGAAGACTTAAAGCATTGACTGAAACATAGTAAAGAATAATTCCAGCAGCTACTAACAAATGAATCAGCATCTTTGGAATATTATACTGTTAGAGCTAATTTAAATATCATGAATTTTTATGAGGAATTATTTTGAATAATATAAAGATGCATTTGTAGAGTTAGTCATTGTTTCACTTCCTACTGAAAAAAAACAATCTATTTTCCATCTTACTTCCACTTCATACTCATAATGCAGCAAATAGATGACTCAATATATGCCCAATTATTCTCACTTTGCATCCAACATATAACATCCACCAGATCAAGCAAAATATACTTTAAAATACAACACTTTTAGCTACAGAATGCTTACAACTGCAGTAACAAAAATAATAAAAGTAATAATATATTCCAATTATGAAAGAACTTTCAGCCAAAGTAAAGTAACTTTAAACTGAGAAAAGTGCTTTGAGATTATTGTCATATTTTTTCTATTAAAACACTTAATATTATATCTTTCAAGACATGCTAATATAATATACAGATTACAACTACTCAGGGTATGTTTCTGCCATAGCACAGGCTTCAAACACAGTGATTATGTTCAGTAAGTGCTTTGCACCTTTTTCAAATTCACTGAAGTCATGTAAAGAAAAGTACTTTTCAGATGTAAAAAATATAAAATTCTTCTTTGAAAACTCTTCTCATGAACTTATTGAAGGAAGATTTAACTCCAAATAATAGCAACAAAACTTTATAATTTAGCATATTCCATCTAGCTCAATATTTATTATTTCTGTTTTGTGCACTCTTTAAGACCACAGATGTGTCTGACACTTTACCAATGTGTGGAATTTTTCTGCCTGTTCTTCCAATAAAAAGGAGTTTTAGGCCAAATTTGTTTGAAAAATAACACTTAAAGTGGGCAGTGTAGATAGCTGAGGGCATCACCACTCTCATGCCACTCAAGAAAGAGAATGTAGAAATTAGCTGCTTCTATATATCGTGTGATCTTTGGCCTGAAGGAGTAGTGCTACTTACTAGGTGTAACTGTAAGCATATATGAAGTGCCCTAAGACTCCTAACTGTTTTTTGTTTGTCATTTTTTAGATATACTTCATTGTCCTACCTCAGATATTTTTCATAGAATATTTTTCAGCTCAAACGTGATGTGTACTCTCCACCAGGAAAGTATGGAGCATTACTAATGTGAGATCCATAGATTAGCCTACATTGCATGCTTTTAATTGAAATCTTAACTTATTTTCCCTGTGGCTGATGATAATCAGAGTGAGCTGTCAATTCTGAATGTGAGGGGAGAACCAAGTACCAAAGGTCAACTATTTCAGCACAAATCGATTAAAGTAATTAGATGGATAGAAATCGTTATTTATAGCCTTCCTTGCTACAGCAATATGCATATCAATGTTAGGTGGACAATAATAGATCAATCCACAGCAAAGGAGAAATTCATAATTTCCGTTGTTAATATAAAACACTTAATTAAATTATTAATACCACCATGAAAACTGAAGCAGTCAAGATCTTAATAATCAGTGTGAGAAGGAAACTACCTGCTGGTTTTGTTGGCAATGGAAATGTGTTTACATTTGTAAAACAATTTTTAAGAGATCAAATAGCTACTTGGCCAGAAAATCATAATCTAGGATGTTATCACTTTTCAGAAAGGTTTTGAAACACATCCTGAATAAACTTGAAAGTACTAGTTTGTCTGCTGCTGCTCAAACACAAGAGCTGGTACTGCCTTAAAACTACCAGATGTTGCTTTCAAAGCCCACATTTGTGCTTTCTCCTATGTCCTTCAAACAAGGAATTAGCTTCCCATAAACATCTTTATTGCTATCTTATTGTATTCCCCCAAAACTACACTTGACAACTTGATTTTTTTAGTGATGCCAGTGCATCCAGACCAGTTGTATAGCTGGTGTGAGAGTTGTTATTGCTTTGTATTTTCCCATGTGCTTATTAGGCTTCTTCTTCGGTCTGTTTCACACAGAAACCTTGCTATTGAGGATGATGTCTCTTTGCTTGCACTTTTACCTGACAGTAAAACAGGACTCTCCCCTGCAACCATGGATCACATCTCAAGAGAAGCAGTGCTGACTCCAGAGTGGTGTCCTATGGAGTCACTGGGACAGGGACTGGGCTGAAAGGGTGTCCGGGGCTGTGGGCAGGGTGGGAGGAAGCACTGGGGAGGGTGAGCAGGGTCACTCAAGCCTAGCAGGGCTCTCAGGGCCCTGACAGCAGCCTCCCTTCCCAGCAAGGAGTGCCTCACACCCTGCGGAGACCTGGGCTCAGCAGGGACCTGCCATGGAGTGGTCTCCTTGCTGTGGGATGGCACAGGGCTAAGCGACACAAAGCCAGCGATAGAGGGACATGGCACAAGAGGCTTGGGGCTGTGGGGGGAATTCATACTGCCCATGAGGAGTCCTGCCAGGCTGGGGGGAACGGTGGGGGAGCTGGATCGAAGCCTGACCAACAACTCCTGTGGTTTACATGTTATAAACAGAAGCATAATTCAGCCTATCATCTTTACCATTAAAACTCATATTTACCAACATAATACTGAAAACAACAAAGGTTGTTAGAGTATATGTGTATGGATGAAAACTGTGTTCATTTGAAAAGAAAGGAGGCTCCTGCTTCAGGCTCACATCACCAAGCAGAGTTTTCATCAAGGCATAAGCACACTTCACTATTCAAACAGCTTCCCTGTCTTCAAAATTACATGTGTAGAAGAAAGTGAAACGTAAGAGAAATGAGTCACTTATTTACGAGAAGCTTAGAAATAATTTTAAGAGCATATTGTTACTTTTTATAAACAGTAGCAAGTGTAGATATCTTTTCACCTTTGGATGAAAGAATCTGTGGCATTTTTCATCAAAGTGTGGAAGTACCATGAACAATAAAGTCATAAGGGTTTCCTGAAGTAACGAATGATGCATATAACTTTCTGAGAAGACATCATGATTAATAAAATAGAAAAACTAGAATTTGACAGGTTTATGTAATCTACAAATTAAGATTAGTTTGGAGAGGTAGCATCTGTACAATGTATGACTTCTTTAAAGAATTTTGCAAAATTTCCTTCTATTTTAAGGGAATGTCCACAGTTTGGAAGCTGTGCAAGTGAACAGAGATCAAATTAACATTCAATGTAAAGAGTACAAGAGCAAGAAATTCTAACAGTGCTTAATTAAAATAATAAAATAATACATCTAAAAGTTTGTCAATTAACATAGTTTTTGAGAAGGATCACTTTGACATTGAAATTTGTGGATAAGCTTTTGATTAGCACAGAGACATTTAAGATTCTCAGCTAAACTAAAGCTTTCTTTAAATTGCAAAGTTAATTAAAGGTTACCTAGGATAATGTTAAGTTTTTCTGTTCCCTGTGATACACATTCTTACGTATTATGTCAATTATGTGTGTTTATGTGTGTTTGTGTCCAGTGGAAGTAGACAGTCTTTTATCCCCTTTAAAATATCTATCTCATTGTTCAAAGCATTTATTTATTTTTGAGACAGCTACTGTATTCTTCCCTACTTTTCTCCAGTTCTCTGTGGTTTGCTTAAATGTTTGCTAAATATTTTACAGTACACTCTCCACCCTGGCATTCATCTTTGAGATCTTTATATGGCTTAGTCATCCCTTAGGAATCCTATGAATTAATCATTTAATGTATTGTCAGTGTAAACAACTATTGCTAGCAATTAAACAATCCTTACGCACAGAGTAAAATTCATTCTCCTGCTCTGGACAAATACACTGGCAAAGTACTTCTGAAGTATTTTTGGTTATTTAAAGTGGCACATAGGCCTACAGACTGTCAAGTGGGGTAAGATTTTATGGAATCATAGAATCATTTAAGTTGGAAAAGACCCTTTAGTTTTTGAGTCCAACTATAAATCTAAGACTGACAAGTCTACCACTAGACCATGTCCCTAAGTGCCAAATCTACATGTCTTTTAAATACCTCCAGGGATAGTGACTAAACCACTTCCCTGGGCAGCCTGTTCCAGTGCTTGATAACCTTTTCAGTGAAGACATTTTTCCTAATATCAAATCTAAACCTCCCCTGGAGCAACTTGAGGCCATTTCCTCTTGTCCTAGTTATGTTGCTTCTGACATGTTTTCATAAATTTTAAAGCAAATAAAAAAAATTGGTATGATGGACATTATTCCACTGTCCTTCTGCATGGAAAGAACAGTTCCATGGAAATGTACATGCCAAAGCTGGTCTCTTGTCTTCTTTGTCTGGGATGTACTAATAGAAGTGAATACACAGACCTTTCAAAATATCTAATATTCTTCCAGTCTTTGCAATGGAATAAATTAGAGTGAACTGTATTCACATAGGGTAAACCCGTAACACAAACACATCTGCACACTGTTTTCCTAAATTGGAAATAACTTTGTTGTACTAAACACATAATACTCCACAGTCTTTTCAGGTGATTCTTAATTCTTCTCATCTGTGTTCATAGTGGTTGATTTTAACCACAGATATGCTGCCTGCTTGGGTGCATTTCCAACTATAAGCCTATTCTGATGGTGAGCCTGGCACCCTCAGTGAAATATTTGTAAATTCAAAGGAAAGCCATCAAAAGGATGCAGTCATCGAGACAGACTAGCAGCTCCTTGAAGAACATAGACATGAGCTGTTTATACAGTCCTTTATAATGGAAAAAAGAGAGGCTGTACAGCTGATCTCCAACAAAGTGTGAATTACTTACAAATAATAATAGGAGTACTGAGATAATTCCCTAACACAACTGTTTTGTTACCCAGACAAAGCAAAAAATGCAGTTTAATAAGGAGCTACCTAGTGGTTTACTAAACTTTAGAAACATGATTATTTTAATTTTCAAATTCAGCAATAGATTTTATGGATTTGGGGCAAAAAAATCAAACTGTCAAAGTTTATCTATCTCACTGAGAACTTCAGCAAAGTAGTCCTGAATAGTGCTTCCATCTAATGCTTATAGAAGCTACAGTCTGAAAAGACCTAACTTTGGCAAAATAATGCCATATAAAGGTGAAAAAAAGGACTTTTACGTTATGACAAGATGAAATATTAAGGCAATATTTATGGTTCTCTTTGCATGCAGAGATAACTTTCGAACTTTGATTAATTGCTACAGGTAAGAAAGCAGAAAATTTACTATAAATACAAAATAATACTTTAAAATATTTGAAAAGATTTTTAAAGGAATATAGATGCCCAGGATTTAGTCCCATTTTTAAAAAATTATTTAAGCACAGTCTCATCTTAAAGTGCTGCTTTGCATAGTGAATTTGAGACTCAGCGAATTTTTCCATCCCAGACCCCTGGAGCCAGGCTGCTGTTATCCTGATACCAGGTCCAGGCACTAGCAAGGCAGAGCGTTTATCTCCAGTACAGACAAACACACATGCAAACTACACAGTCAACGCAGAGCATCAGTGGATCAACACAAACAGAGCAGTGCCTTTACAGGCAGCATGTACACACCAGCAGAACAGACATTACCCTCACTTAGGAAACCAGTTTGGAATAGGGTTTAATGGGAAGGCAATACACAATGAGACAAGCAGAGGCAGGGCATGGCAAGATGAGTGTACTGACCAATAGCTTATCTGTACCCAGCTGGCCCTTTTACCACAGAATCACAGAATGGTTGAGGTTGGAAGGGACCTCTAGAGGTCATCTGGTCCAACTCCTCTTATTCAGCTGGCCACCTAGAGCTAGTTGTTCAGGACCATGTCCAGACGGCTTTTCAATGTCTCCAAGGTAGGAGACTCTAGGGAACCTGTCCTTTGTCACCTTCACAGTAAAAAAGTGTTTTCTGATGTTCAGAGGAAACCTCCTGTGTTTCAGTTTGTGCCCATTGCCTCTGGTCCTGGCACTGGGCACCACTGAAGAGACCCTGGCTTTGTCTTTTTTGCACTCTCTTTTCAGGTATTTACAGATATTGATAAGATCCCCCTGAGCCTTCCTTTCTCCAGGCTGAAAAGTCCCATCTCTCTCATCCTTTCCTCATAGGAGACATGCTCCAGTCCCCTCATCTTCTTTGTGCCCCGTCATAGACCCTTCTCTCCAATATGTCCATGCCTCTCTTGTACTGGGGAGCCCAGAACTGGACATAGTCCTTCAGCTGTGGCCTCACCAGGGCTGAGCACAGGGGAAGGATCACCTCCCTCCACCTGTTGGCAATGCTTTGTCTAGTGCAGCTCAGGATACCCTTGGCCTTCTTTGTGGTAAGGGCTCATTACTGTTTTATTTTCAACCTGGTGTCCACCAGGACCCCCATGTCCTTTTCTGCAAGGCTACTTTCCAGCTGGGTGCCCCCCAGTATATAAGGTAATGGTACCTTAATTTGAAAGTCTACATTTCTCAGATCTTCTGAGAAATCAGTAAGAACATGCAGATAGATATTAAAACTTAATACTAAACACGTCTATACATAATACTTTGCTGTCAAAGACCAAAAGCATCAGTGTTGTGTGTAATGGGATTTAACATAGGGCAGAAAGGATTTTTCACCTTGGTAGTAATATTAATTAATATTAGAAGCTTAATTAGCTTCTTAATTAATATGATCTTCTTTCCATGTGGGTGGCCCCAACATTTACTGGTGCCTGGAGCTGTTCCTCCCCAAGTGCAGGACTTTGCACTTCCCCTTTCTCCAGTCTGTCCAGGTCCCTCTGGATGGCAGCATAGAATCACAGAATCATAGAATGGTTTGGGTTGGAAGGGACCTTAAAGATCATCTAGTTCCAACCCCTCTGCCACTAGACCACTTTGCTCAAAGCCCCATCCAGCCTGGCCTTGAACACTTCCAAGGAGAAAGCATCCATAACTTCCCTGGGCAACCTGTTCCAGTGTCTCACTAGCCTCACAGTAAAGAATTTCTTCCTAATGCCTAATCTAAATCTACCCTCTTCCAGTTTAAAACCATTCCCCCTCATCCTATCACTACATGTACCTCTCCAGCTTTCCTGTGGGCCCCCTTCAGGTACTGGAAGGCTTCTAGAAGGTCTCCCTGGAGCCTTCTCTTCTCCAGGCTGAACAGCCCCAACTCTCTCAGCCTGTCTTCATAGCAGAGGTGCTCCAGCCCTCTGATCATCTTCGAGGTCCTCCTCTGCACTCGTTCCAACATCTCCATGTCCTTCTTCTGTTGGGGCCCCCAGAGCTGGACGCAGTACTGCAGGTGGGGTCTCGCGAGAGCAGAGTAGAGGGGCAGAATCACCTCCCTCGACCTGCTGGCCACGCTTCTTTTGATGCAGCCCAGGATATGGTTGGCTTTCTGGGCTGCAAGCGCACATTTCCAGCTCATGTTGATCTTCTCATCAACCATCGCCCCAAGTCCTTCTTCTCAGGGCTGGTCTTAATCCATTCTCCGTCCAGCCTGTATTTGTGCTTGGGATTGCCCTGACCCACATGCAGGACCTTGCACTTGGCCTTGTTGAACTTCATGCTGTGAAAGACTGAAATGCAAAGTGATTGTCTCAAAGTTTGCTTGTATGCACTGGCTTGACTAATAAGACGGCGGATGCAGCACACCGTTCTTCTGCTTATCAGTTATTGACCCTCATCCAGGTTGAGCGAGCAGCCCACCAAGAACATCCTGTTTACTGTAGCGAAGGCTGAGTGATAAGCGAGACCTAAGGTGTGTGAACAGTGAATGGGACGTATTCACATGTGCTGAACTGTAATTACACAAAGAACAGGCATTGATATCCACCGTCACCTAGACAACGAGACTCACTTACATGATATAAAAGAACACCACCCCCCCTTGACATCCCGGGCCAGATTTAATTCTATCAGGGCTTTAGCTTTCCTAACCTGATCCCTGGGTGCTCAGACAATTTCCCTGTATTCCTCCCAGGGTACCTGCCCTTGCCCTTCCTCTGTAGGCTTCCTTCTTGTGCCTGAGTTTTTCCAGGAGCTCCTTGTTCATCCATGCAGGCCTCCTGGCATTTTTGCCTCCCTTCCTCTTTGTCGGGATGCATCGCTCCTGAGCTTGGAGGAGGGGTCCTTGAATACTAACCCACTTTCCTGAGCCCCTCTTCCCTCCGTGGCTTTATCCCAAGGTACTCTCCCAAGCAGGTCCCTGAAGAGGTCAAACTCTGCTCTCCTGAAGTCCAGGGTGCTGTGGTTGCTGTGCAACTATCTCACTGCCTTAAGGATCTTGAAATCCACCATTTTGTAGTCACTGCATCCAAGGCTGCTCTTGAAGCTTCACATCCCCCACCAGCCCTTCCTTGTTGGTGAGCACAAGGTTCAGCATGGCATGTCTCCTTGTTGGCTCCTCTATCACTTGGAGAAGGAAGTTATCATCCACACATTACAGGGACCTCCTGGATTGCTTGTACCCTGCTGTGTTGACCCTTCAACAGATATCATGGTGGTTGAAGTTCCCCATGAGGACCAGGGCCTGTGAACATGAGGCTACATCTATCTGTCTGTAGAGGGCCTCATCTGCTCGGTCTCCCTCGTCAAGTGGCCTGTAGCAGACGCCCACTGTAATGTCTTCAGTCCCTGCCCTCCTTTTAATCCTGACCCATAAACTCTCAATTGACTCCTCCTCCATCCCCAGGCAGAGCTCCATGCGCTCCAGCTGGTCATTGACGTAGAGGGCAACACCCCCTGCTCGTCTCCCATGTGGCACGATCAGCATGATGGTCTGGCATTATCAGCCACTCCTCCTGGTTTTATGCCACCTGCAAACTTGCTGAGGGTGCACCATGCCCTGTCATCCAGATCATTAGTGAAGATGTAAAACAGGTCTGGACCCAGTCTTGATCCCTGGGGTACAAGGATAGTCACTTGTCTCCTCCAACTAGACTTGCGCTGCTGATCACCACCCACTAGGCCTGGTCATTCAGTCAGTTTTCAACTCACCTCACTATCTGCTCATCCAGGAAGATCTTATGGAACACAATGTCAAATTCTTCCTGGAGTCCAGGCAGACCTTATGCACTGCTCTCTCCTCATCTACCAGCCATGATCCCAGGCATTATCTCCCATCCTCTCTATTTTCTTAGGTTTGTTCCTCCTCGACCTACCTCCATCCCTTCTGTTCTCCACATTTGGACCTTCTCAGAAACATCTTGTAGCAGTTATATCTCCAGTCCCCCTCAAACATCCCACAGGTTTGCTTTTTCCCATGAGACCCATGACGATCTTGTTTTGCCTCTTATCAGTTACAGTGTTCTGACTGAGCCGCTCCATGGATGCATGTGAGAGATTCCTTCAGTGGCTCATCAGTCAGTGACTTGAGACCCTGTTTCTTTGGTATTGCTTTTGTCATCTCCTCTTCATTAATGTTTGTATATCTAGGTGTTTAATTTTATACTTTTCTTGCCTTTTGTCCTAGTGTTTTAAGGATAGACCAGATAGCCTTACATTCCACATATCATTACAGCTCATGTAAGTGCAGTGTACTACCCTGGAAAGCATCTGAGAGTAATAGCCCAACCAATGTTTTTCTGATTTCTTTTTTTTGGAAGGGTTTCTCTTCTTCATTCACTGTAGTGGCACCTAGGGAGACTAGACTTCCTAAATATAGCCTTTGGGAATACTACCTTCATTCTCAGTGAAAGTCAATGGCATGTATGTACCTCAATCAGGTTTAGAAGTTGGACTTAGATCAGCCTCAGGTTATTTATAATCATTTCACCTTTCCAATAACTCTCAGAAAGCTGAAGGATCCATTTTATAGGTGTCATAAATGTCAATATCATATAGGTGTCATATATATTTATAGTAATTTATCATTGTTATTTTTATTAAAAACATATATATTGGCAGTATAAATAGGTTAGCCTCTTTGAGCAAACTGGATAAGTTATTGTATAGATTTCCAGTGATTGAGAATACTACTTAACAGACAAGAAGACATGTATTAAATAAGTTACACCAAAAAGCTGACAGATTATAACTGCTTTATATACTATACATGCAACTAAAATATCTCAGCATTACAAACAGACCTCACAATGCTATCCCACAATGTGTTTGAAGGAGAATGAAGGTCTGGAGTCTGAAATAAAGACTCACAGTCAAAATGATTGAGCCGATCAACTATTAATATAATGCAGCCCAACAAAATGCCCTGTACATCATCCCATCCGGCAGTGGGCAGTAACATGCCTCTTTGTAAACTAGTCAATGACTTATTACAACTCCAAAAGAAATTATTCTGAGTACATTGCCTAGTCTTTTCATAATGCCATAGGGAAGAATTCCTATTAGGAATTAGCAAGAAGAAATACATGATATGGTAATTATAAAGCTAGAACCAATGCATGTTTTCTTATTACCAACAGCAATAACAAGTCTAAAGAGAAAATTATACCAACGAGCAATGCCATTACAAATTTGCACACAGGATTCTAATAAAACATATAAATGCATTAAAGCCATCTATGTGGGAAACTAATCACCTGTGAGCATTGGCGCTGTAACAGATGTAATGGGATTACAGTCAGCACCAGCGCTGAAACACCATGACAGACAAACTTAGTCTGCCTATGTACATCAAGTGAATAAGCAATGAAAATGTAAAATACAGCAGGGCAAAATCAGCACAATTGATCTTAGAAGTCACCATAAAGGACTTTTCTAAGGCAATCAGAAACATCTATTCCATTTCAAAGTATCATTAGTTTGCCAAGCACTTAGGGGATTATACATGGGCAACAATAAGAAAAGACTTGTCATGTCTTGAATTGTTTTGGCTTTATTGCTGATTTTGATTTCAAAGAGTAGTTGTCACTTTATAGACATGGAATACAGCAGGAATTTTTAAGTAAGGAAGATTTTGGAATCAATCAAGGCTGTCTAAAATGTAGGTGCCTTTCCAGGAGAAATTTATAATAGTTCTTATTGCTACAATGTAATTTAGTGCTGTCATATAAGTAAATTCTTGAGTATGAATAGCACAGAACAGAAAGATTTATTCTAAGTCATCTAGTTGGTATATAGAACTTTACTGTAAACACAGTTAGAGTGATTATTTTGAAGCCTGAGGTTATAGCTTTCATTTCAAAAACCTCTCTATAAAGAAAAGATATTGAATCAATAAGCCTTGTCATTTCAAGGGAATTTACATTCTGTGGGTTCTATGTTCCCATCTCTGGATTACTAAATGACAATGAATGTCAACCATTATAATAGAGGAAATATTTTTGCTTACCTGAAATTTCGCTTACTTTGTAATAATAAAGTCCATAGAACTGTTATTCTGGAAGGTTTCAGCCAGATAGGTCAGACAAGACCTATCAGTCACTTGTAGCAGGGGATACTTTGGGATACACTTCCAGGCACATGGCTTCCAGAGCCAAGATATTTCTACCCAGTTTTGATGGAAAATAGCTTGAGGGAAAAAGGCTACAATATCTAGAAATGAAGCATACGGGAAATTCAAGTTTGCAATAACATACAAAAATCTTTTTATGTTGGTGCCCATCTCTATTTGTCTCCAAGGCATGTTGGATTTGTGGACCTGATTAGTCAAGAAAGTCAACTTCATGTAATTCTATTTTATTTGCCTTCAGACTGGAGTCTGCAGATCTGGCGCCTCCACCACACTGCACACACTGGTCACCCAGGGCACCATTCTGAAACTCTGGCGTACTAATTAGCAAGAAAAATGTATATTTCTAATACATACTTCTTGCATGTGTGTAATTTAGAATTGGTGTTGTCTTCTAAATAGACAGAGATTTCTGTTTTGAGACCTTTGCACATATACATAGCCCATAGATAAATCTCAGAAGTGTCACCATTGTTCTGTGTATTCAGATTTCAAAATTTTGCAGACTCTCCCAGAACAAGGTTTTAACTCAAAGGTCAAGCAATGTTTTAAATTACTGAGTTGGATTGCATCAGGCATACAGAGACTTCCTAGGCATACTTTAAAAATTTTATTCATGTCTGAAGGAAGTTTACATTTTTGACAGTTACTATTTTAATATTTGATTCTTAAACTCTATTTGAGCTGCTGTCCCTCCTATCCTACAGGGAAATTCCATAAAGACACATCTGGAAGGATTACAGTATATTTCTGGCCTGGTGTCTTTTGCATTAATTTCACACCCCTTCCATGTCAACGAGCAGCACTAGGTCCCGAGTATTATCTCCCTATAGCCTTCCATGAGGATGAACAATAAAAACATTAAAATTTTATTATTCATTTGTTTACATTTTTACAATCTCCTCCAGAGGGATCGAACTTGAGCAGAGAAACGGCTCTAAAAATATTTTAGAGTATGTGGCCCTCTCATTGTTCCCAAGGCTGAATTTTTTTTCTCCCTTCTTCCAATTTAGCACCCACAGGCTCTCTCAGATGAGAAAGGAGCTTCCCAAAAGCTCTGATCCTTGTTGCTCTATGGGATCTGCATGGATCAGATATTTCTATGCTTCTGCTTTTAGCTGTCAGTATGGAATACAAATTGAGTTTCTAAAAGCTATAGCAAGTGACAGCAGGGAAGTGCTGTTTCTTTCAAGAGTCTTTTGAGAACAACTGGTGCTGGCTTTCCACATTCTTCATTCTTTGTCTTCTGTCAGTGAGCTTCTGGAAAGCAGAAAGTTAGTGAGAACAAACTTCATGGGCTGATGTTGTGGGCAGCAGAATCAATGAGGTTTATCCATTTCCTGTGCTGTTTAATGAGATTTACATGTACGCAACTTCTGCAATCTCCATTACTTCTTCAAAGGAAAAAGCAAGATGGCCCTCTGAAATTGAAAATTGTTCTTGACTCTGTCTAA
Organism: Nyctibius grandis; assembly: GCF_013368605.1. NCBI lineage: Eukaryota > Metazoa > Chordata > Aves > Nyctibiiformes > Nyctibiidae > Nyctibius > Nyctibius grandis. Next base: position 113,092,521 of record NC_090659.1, read on the forward strand.
GCTCAGGTTTGAAAATTCAACTTTTTAAAATGGGAGTGTTTCTTACATGTATGGTCATTATTAGCCAGTGGAACCGCGTTTGAAGGCAAATTCTCTGCAGAAAGTGTGGAATTTTAAATTCCAATATTGCTTTCATTTATTTAATCCACATACATTCCCCATAGATGACTGACACCAAACAGCATTGGAACTAGGACAAAAAGAAAATAAATAAACATAGGAGAGAAATTATCAAATTTCAGGTAATAGAAGATACATAGACTTTAGAAGAAAATGAAAGTGAGTTATTTGTGTCTATTCCCTCTGCTCTTCAGGGTCACTTCATTCCTGGCAATGGAGTAGAGCAGAAGAGAATATTGAAGGTACAAAGAGAATCAGAAAGTCTGATATAGTGAAACCAGAGAAGATAAAACAATCACAGTATATTGCTGATCATAGCAATAAGAATTAAAACCTGTCTGGTTCCATTTGTAATTTTGCTATTACTGGTAACAGCAGAAACAGGAAAAAATACACAGTCACCAGCATAATATTCCTGGAGCTAGCAGAGGATAACATAGACAAGATTGCATCCAGACCAAAAATAGAGGTGAGATGACGAATTCTAAAAAAGATCAAAACTCTACACCAGTAGGTACGCTGCATAGTACTTGGCCAAAACACCTGTTTTTTTGTAGAATCAGAACTGTCTGTTATGTTATTGATGAGCACTCGCTAACAGTACAAACAAATATCAGCTGCTGCGATTGCTTTAACCTCTAAAAAGAGATAGTTCAGACTAAAAAAAATAGCACCAACTCTCTTGTGCTTAGTCATTTAAAACATTGCTTGACCTTTGAGTTAAAACATTGCTCTAGGAGAGTTTGCAAAATTTTGAAATCTGAATACACACAGCGATAGTGACAATTGTGAAATTTACCTATGGGCTGTGTAAATGTTCAAAGGTCTCAAAACAGAAATCTCTGCCTCTTTAGAAGACAACACCAATTTTTCAGTACAGAGATTGCAGAGGAAAAGAAAAGTCTCTTACTTCTGTACTCTGCTATGTTTGTAGTAGGATTTTCCATCACTTTCTTAGGCAATTCTCTTTGAAAAGATTACTTCACTAGGTTATTTATACAGTTACACTGAGATAGCTGTCATTATGGTCACCATGGGGCTACTGACTGAGAACACAAATGACCAGTGATGACCTTTACTATCTCTGGGAACTTACTTCTGTAGAGCCTACAGAATAAAACTCTGTTCATCTCTTCACTTCATGCCCAGCTATCTCCTTTCTCCACACCTAAACACTACCTGCAAAACCCCATGGCAGGGGGGATGGAACTAGATGATCTTTGAAACTCCCTCCCAACCCAAACTATTCTATGATTTTTGGAAGCAGAAGATGGTCAAAGAAGATTCAAGGATTTCTGATCAGATGGGCAAATCCCAACAAAGGATCACACATAACACTACTGACTACCTCAGACTTCCAGAAGAACCAATAATCAATGCTAATTTTGCTGAAGATTTTGGAGTATATACTACTGTCTTCTAGAGACTACACTGATCCCAGACAAAAAGTGAGGGCTGGGATGACATGGAGGGAGTCTATGGAAAGCCATACGATTTTTTAACAGATGTTATTTGAAGGTATCATTAATTGCTCTGAAATAAGAAGCTTTTGAGTTCATTAATACTAATTGATAGCTCTTCAAGCTTTCACGGGGTATGGGAAAAACTTTCTGCTAAATAATTAAAATCTTTGCACTGCTAGCGTCAGTTTATTCTAGCTTCATTTTCCATAGTTACAGGAAATGAGATTTTTTTTTAACTGTTCATATGCAATCAGAGATTGCCTTCTACAGCTATGCTGTAGGTCTTCAGTTCTATTTGTAGTAATCCAGATTGCTCGTGGTTTAGTAAGCTATGTGTTTGTCGGTAGTACCTATGTTTGTGAAGAATAACGGCCCAATAGATCACAGGACATGTTTTTTCATTCCTGGACTGTTCCTGCAAGTCAGGTTTTAGATGCTGTAAGGAGAATGTTAAGAACTTGCTATGGCAATAAATGTTCAAGCTTGAAAAGATAAAATAAAAAAAATAGTTTGAAGTAAATAAATCTTAAAAATTTTCCTTTCAGGGTATGAATTGTAGCAGGCAGGGCTGTCATCATGTAAGGAGCTGTTCATAAAAATCTGAGCTCAACTTTTCTGTAGAAAATGTTCCTAAGAAAAGATATAACAGATTCCATCTAGAAGAAAAAGGTTTCCTTTTGTATTATATTACTCAGCTTTCCACTAAAAGTTCACCTGTTTTTACTGCTTTTTTTTTTGTTTTCTTTAAAAGTATTGTTCTATCAGAAAATATCTATGTATCAAATTGAAAAAAATTGCAAGAACATATCAATTTGTGCAGGTATTTTACTGAACTAACTTCTTAAATGCTGATATAATCAGAGTTGAAAGCATCCTAGGATACCCAGAAGCTTAGCTATATGTGGCATTCACATAAGATGTGGGAAATACATTCATGCCCCTGTTCTTTTCAATTTTCAGATAAATATTTTCTAAGCATAAAAGAAAGACTGATTCTAGAAGTCAACAGTGAGAGTATTCCCTTGCATTGTAAAAGTCACTGGTTAAAAGTGGCAGAGGTAATGGGAGCATCAAGACTACTGAGAATCCACTTGTAAACTACCCTGGTGTTTAGAAAACTCATCTGTTATTGGGAAGATCGAGGATTAGATTCTGGAAAAGTATAAACTGAATCTGAGCCACACATTCTCAATATGCATTTTAAACACTAAGTTACCACATATTACCAGGGTGGACTTCCCGCTTGATTTTGTTCTTAGATTGCTTTTCTTAGACACAGTCAGGAAGTGCATGTCCTCATTTTAATATTAAAATTTATAAGAAATGCTTAATTCTATTCTTTCTAAAACGACAACCTCTAAAGGCATTTATTTCACTCAGACACTTACTTTAAGATGAAAATAATCATATCTCAAACAACTCCTGTACATGTTTACACAGAAATCCTGTGGTACAGGATTTTGTTGAGGGTGGTAGAGGATACTGAATCCACACTCAGTGAGTACCAACCTAGTCTTCACCCAAACTGTACCTTCTTTTTGGTGAACAGACTTCTATCCTGTGGGACTGATGCATACATACTGTGAACCTCTGAACCTCTTCAGAGCTTTCTGAATATAATAATTGTTTTTCTGCCTGCCTCTCATGTAATAGGCTACTGTGTTATGGCGCTTCTCTGCAAGGAGCTGATTCACACCAGTGTGTTTCTGACTCTCATGGGTTGATAAGGTTCTCTGCACGGCAAAGAGGAATCTCCAGCCACCAAGGACCAGAAATTTTTCTTAGTCGCAAAGATACGCTGAAGGCATTTGAAACATGCTGTCTTAAAGGAACATTTTGAAAACTCTAGTTAGGTATTAAAGGTATTTTATTTAAGCAGCATAGATAAATTAAAATATAAACCAAATAAGCAATTATTCATCTCACATAAAGAATACCACTGACTATATCGTTCTGCATTTTGATCTTATACACATATGTAAATACCTTAAATATATGGTTTTGTGAGATAATGACAATGCAGAGCATGTTACAACAGGGATAATAGCAACTAACTGCTAAACAAATATAACCACCAAACCATCCTTTTTCAGTCGTGTAGTAGCTGCAAAAATCTACAGTTTATGATTTTTTTTGCACTTTTTCTCGTTCAGCCCACTGTATAAAACATTTTGTTCGATGTCTCAGATAATGCTTATTTCCCAGTTAAACACATCTTATTATTCCATACGCCCACATAACATAGTTGTCACATTATAGTTGAACTTCAGAGTCTAATGATTTTGAATGGGCTTGAAAATAACCAATACTTACAACCAACTTCAAAACAAAAAATGTAAAATAAAGAGTGCATTTGTGTATTTTTGAGCACAAGACTTTTACAACCCTTGGAAAAAAGACAGGAAGTAATTTACTTCTCTTAGCTTCCAAAATTAGAACCAGAGGCATCTTATAACTCATTCACTTCTGCAGCATAAAGTCAAACAAACAGTACTGAAGTCATTGCAGGCTATTTTAACTGTCATAAGCAGACAAACTACACAGAAAGGACTTTCTGAGAGATTTATTGCATAGCAGGCCTGTTTCACTAGTGCAATTATGAGAGCTTGATGTCACACAGAGAATTAATAGAAACTACTTTTCTTTTCCTAGATGCATAACAGTTTTGAGGTTTTAATGTGTCATTTGTTTGATAAAATATTGGATGTCATGATACTATTGAAACAATTAAATACATCCACCTTTTCCAAATGGATTTTGTTTCAATAGGACGGAAATTGACCTTTCTCTAGCCAGCAGTAATTCCAATGTGTAAAGTCAAAATAGGCTCTATAATTAGAAGGCCAAGTAATAGGGTTTGCTGATGCAAATGCAAATCTTTTTTAAAGTCAGTAAAACAAAACCTGGCTGTCCCTGAATGATCCCTACATCTCTTTGGGGTGAGTCCACCCTTCCTTATGCAAAGGACAGCAGTCTTCACTCAGCTTAGTACCTCATGATCTTGCATCTTTGTGTCTGTTGCAGAGGTCTTTCAGCCACACGGTCCTTTTCTGTCCTGCTAGGATCCTCCTACACTGAAATGGTCCTTCTAACATCAGCTGAATTAGCATTATAACAAATAACTCTAATCATGTACTCTTAGCTAATCATGTACTAGGCACCCCAGAGCTAGTCCAGAATAAAATTTGGTAATATGTTTTGTTTTAAAGAAACACTCGTATTTAAAGTTAGTTTAATAAAAAAGAATATCCTAGACCAAAGTCCAGAAGGCTCATTATTTTATAGACACAAATCTTGAGGCATTACATTAAATAATAAACGGATAATTGATAGGTTTAATTTTTTAACAATATAAATAGACAGTAATCTATTGCACTCAACAGCATTTATTTATACCAAGGGAAAATACATACTTATTGAGGAAAATTCACTGAAACACCAGGTAAAAACTCTGTGAATTACTTTTTTCCCCTCCTGACAGAAGATCAGTACAACTACTTGGAAAGACTGATGTCTATTTATAAGAAGTTGACACAAAGGAAAATAAATGAAAGAGTTAATAGAAAATTGAGCTGACTGTTCAAACTCCAGTGTTTTACTTGTAAATGTTATCTTCTTTGGGTACCACAGTAAAAAATACAATACAAATACCCAGAGACAGAAGATGGATCACATAACTACATTAATTAAGAAAGCAGATCTGGGAAAATAAGCTTTGTGGAAGTACAGTGGTTCTATGTATAATATGTGTTGTTAAAATGCAATTCCTTCTTCTAGTAACTTTTACATTGCAAATTCTGTGTTTGCAGCTGGACAGGCTGCTGAAGACCACACATGTATTGCCTGCTGGTCAGTGCCTTGTGAAAGATATTTGTGGCTGATCCCATATTCAACATTTTGAAACTAATAACCGGGGTTAAAGCTGTCAAAGAGATTTTTAAAGGCTTGTAGGACATAGCATGCTACTGCTGTTTATGCATTTGGAGACATCACCCCCCCATCCCATATATCATCAAAATATCTACATAATTGAATATAGTACACATTTTGTAAATGTTAAGACCAAGGGAAATCTTGACCCCTCTCTGTCCTGACTTCCTATATGATTTCCACCGAAGATCTTCATTGAACGAGTCCTACTTGAGCTCCTGAACACCATACAAAACAAATCCAAAACATACTCAAAAGTTTTCATTATTTTCGTCTCACTATTCAACTTTTTACATATTTCTACAGTTTGAGTTCCCAGCAAGTAATCCTTATTATGGATATGTCTAGTAAACAAAATCCACCATCCACTACTGGAAAATGTTTCAATGTGCCTATATACAGCTAATATTCAAGCATTTTTTTTAAACTTTACTTTAGAACAAAATTTTGGATTTTTAAAGTTTATTATTCTCAAATAAGAATGCTGTGCAGACAAGAGGTTTTAATAAACATTTTATTTGATAACACAAACTTCCCTTAAAGATTTTCTTCATATTCGCATTTGAAAAGCATTTTTAATCAAAAAAAAATATTGGAAGAATCCACAGTGTACTCATTTAAAACTACTATATGGATACATATAATTGTGAGAAAGCAGGACAGATCTGCAATCTCTTCCAATTTGGACTTTGCTATGAGTTTGTGATTGTGTCCAATGCAGAAAGGCCCACGTACTAATTTATTTACTGTGGAAGAGCCCAAACCAGTCTTTTGTTGCACTTTACAATAACTGGTGAAATTAGGATTGCTGAAAGTGGATGTTTATTTGAGAATATACACTCCATGAATTTCGGGTCCTGAAGGGAGTGCTTCAGGCTAAATAAGAGAAGGTATAGAGGTAGAGCAAGATGCAAAAACTAAGCCAGAGAACCTTTAGAAAAAAGTATCGTACAGTTGCTACCTTACTGAAGTAGCAGACGATAAGATAATAATAGTCCTAACAAGATTTTGAAGAAGAAAGATTACATGGATTGTTTTGTTTTTATTTTTTTTAATATGTATTCTTTCACTCAATAAGGATATCAGAGTATACTTGCAGTGTTCTTAACGTAAGTGCAAGTCATTCCTATGTACGTTTACAGTTTAGAAGACACTGCAGAATTAACTGAAGACAATGTTAGAGGCAAGAATCTGGAGGACTGGCTAATGCTTTGTCTCTGGTTAAGCACTAAGAGGTATTGCATTTGTGTTTTGTACAGCAAAAGGGTATGCTCTACATAGGGAGACAACAGCCAACAGCAGAGAATGGTATCCCCAGAGAGAACACTGAGAGACAAACTAGAACAAGAAAAATATGCATTTCCCTTGCCTACATCTTCCTCTTAGTTTTCTTCTGCACCTGTCATGACATGCACCTGGCCTAACAGTCATTCACATTCACTGGTGCAGGTAATGGGCTGCAAGCTCCCCAAACTCCCCAGAAATGCCTGAACTCTGCTGATTTACACAGTCAAAGTTTTTTTTATTATTACAATTTTTTTCATGTCGCCCAGCTCATTAAGCTAGAAACTTCATGACTCTCATAGACGTCAAATTTTTACAACAGCAAGATCAATGAAAAATGAAGCAAAAGGAAAAAGTAATCACAGAGTCAAACACTTTGAAAACACAGAAGCCTCATTTTTTGCCACTTTTTTCCCCCAGGTGATGGACCTCACACACACACACACAGACATCTCCTCTAGACACTTCTCCCACACAGAGACAAACAGGCCACCATAAAAAAATCCCTTCTTTCTGCAGGCTGGAAAGTCTATTATTGTTCTTTCTAATTTTGACTATTTCGTAAGTGTGCACATAATGTGCATACAGAAAGTTTCTGAAAAAACCCCTAGAATGCTGCAAAAACTTGGTCTAATCCAGTCTAATATACTGGCATGGGTTCTCTGTTACCCATTCTGTTTCTGTGTCTCAGAAGTCATGTTTATACAATGATTTGTGTTTTTTTTCTGGACACAAAATGATACACTGACCTCAGCCTGTGCAGCCCAGCCTCTCTAAGAAGGCAGTATATTTCCAACAGTAATGGCTCTCATGTTGATTCACTATCGTGATACAAACTTAGGGAAAGCCAAATGCAGTGAACCAGGCTGAACACTAATTCATCTGACCCAGCTCTTCTACGCACTTTGAAATGTGAATTTCTGTGTTGCAATTCTTCTTGAAGGAGGAAGAGAAGGAGGTAAGATAACTCCTGGCTCTATGTGCCAGCTTGCAATATGGAGCAGTTGTCTATTGGTGGGTTTTCAGGTCATGATTCACTTGGTTTTCAGGTCATGATTCAGATGGTCTGTCTCCGTGTCAGAAATTATTTCTCTTTTCTAACCGTATCCTTCATATTGGAAGATCCTATAACATTTTTCACAAATGCAATGAAAAATCTTGTTTCAAAAGTGCTGAACAGGGATTGTGTCTGAAGTGGAATGTGATGACAACTGAGCAGCATAAACCAGGACTAATGTCAATATGTTAGGGCAGGAAGAAAAAGATGTATTGGTTCTTTGCCTGAGCGTAGTCTTCTGTATTGGAAACATTGCACAGAGATGGGAAACCTTCCAGAGACTGGCTTTTCATCCCTGAAAGAAAATTCCTCAAGTAGATTTGACAAAAGGCTGGCATTTTAGAGAAGAAGATTTCCATTAAAAAAATAATACTTCATAACAATTTTCAGAGCACTTGTTTACTCCAGAAAGAGTATTTTGGCTGGACAGGAAAGTAAAGAGATATGGAAGTTTAAAATATGATGATTTTAAAATTATTACAGCTGTCCATCAGTTTAAAATTGATCAGTGATTATTTTAAAAAGAAAAATAAATCTGCAAGAAATCTATCAAGAAAACATTTTGAGCACCTGTATTTTTATTTCAAGTCTGTTTTATGTGAAAAAGTTTTCATAAATTTTACAGTAAATAGAAATGCAAAACCAGATAAATTTAGATATGCAGACTACTTGAAACCTACTCTCAAGTCTAACCCTGATCTCTTTTTGTGTCACTGGGTAAGTCCCTTGATATACTTCTGCCTCAATCTACAACACAAAACAATGATTCTTTAGGATCTTTGCCTATGTTCTTACACCAAAAATGTCAAAAGAGGTTTAGCCAGAGGATTAAATAAATAAATCTTATTACTTTCCAAGGTCAACCAGCAACTACACTTCTTTGGATGCCAATAAACACCATCCATACTATTTCTGTTTAACAAACTCTTGATAAATTGCATGCAAGCAGACTAGACATTCAACACTGCAGAGCTTTGTTTCTCTTTCAAGGCAAATTCTGATATTTTATGCAGACAAAGGTCCAAAAATGTAATTTACTTCAAAGAAAGATGTGTTACTCTTTAATAACTCCTGTAAAGTACTGTCTTCTTATTGTGTGACTAGCTTATGTTCAAACTCTTACAGTACTTTTTGACTAAGAATCTGTAAAATAATTGTTCCATAAGTGTGAAACATTACATGTATTTCTGGGTTCTTCATGGGTCACTATTGCTGCACTAGGCTTACAAGACTTTCCAGCAGGTAAAATGGATTGGTCTTCATGAAATTTGGCTGCACTTGATGTCATATTTAACATCTAATATTACAGGTAGGTATAGAAATTTATCCTAGGTCACTACTAAACTCAGTTTAGTGAGATCAGAAAAATTCCAGTTGAAGATCAGATAACAGGTATAGGACATTACCAGAAGAAGAAAGAAAACTTGAGCCATCCAGGTCAGTCCTAAAGTGCATGGGCTAAAGGAAAAAAGGTTTGAGATTTTGTTGTCTGAACTGTGATGTGCTGTAAAGGGCATTAACAATCTGTGATACTGTATGTATTAAAAGTAGACATGTAATTAGAATGAGACTATGTTTTCATTCTTCAAGCTTCCATTTTTTACTTATTTTATCTTCTTTTAGAATATATTGTTTTTAAAACAGATTTTATAAACTTTTAAATCTTTTTCATTTAAACCTTCACCGAGGTCATTGTAAGTAAGTATTTATAATTACATTTCACTAAAAACAGTAGACCTGTAGAAATTCCTTGTTACTAAAAGAAGGAGTGGCATACTGTACATCATCTGTAGTTAGTGTTCAGCAAATAATTTATTTGAACAATGCAACTTCTCTTTTTGGCTTGGAAAACCTCTGCAAGCAAATATTGATTTCCTTATGTTATTTTTCAGGGTTTGTATTTTACGGATATAATTAAGAGAAGGCTATTATTTACATTCAATCTTGGTGTTTGGGAAGATCAGTGAGATACTTCAGCTGGGACTGATCAGATGAGTCATGCATAAACGCTTCTTTTCCCTGGCTAGATCCAGAAACAGATAATTACAGAAGTTTGACAGTGTTGCACGGAGCTAGAATTCTACTTTCTGGACTATTCAGCATGTAGCATTTTGAATTTCTCTAGGGGCAAATTTCTAGGCTTGTAGCAGTCAGACACTTAACTATTCACCACATGGACACAGCAAAAAACAGTGTTACTGCAGCTTGTAAATCTCCACCTTTTGGAAATTACACTGGTACATTTTCATCACACAAAATTCTTTTTTTCATTAAGAATATATTTAATAATAAGCCAATGGACAAACAGAAATTGGTATGATTCCTTCTTTTGTACTGATTGTATTATCTGCCAAGTTATGACAAAAGCACAGAGAAAATAAGCAGCTTTATGAGAATAACTGATTAATTCTCATTTCTTATAGATCTATATCTTATGTTTGATTGGTGTTGACACATAAACTCTGAGTGCTTCCTTGTGCAGGTGTGTCCTTTACTCTCTCATAAGCATGACCTCAGATCCCAACACTTTTTTTCCGTTTGCAGCACTTCTTGAACGTTATAGAGCTTGGAGGAGCTCAGCAGTCTTTGGGACTTCTCTATCTCTGTCCCACCTGGCAGAAATCAGTCAGTTGGTGAATGCTATTATGGAAAGAGGTAAAATGAAGATAAACTAAATAACCAAATAATAAAAAAAGAAATTGTGACCAAATGATTTCTTGCTTTGTTCCTTAGGGGGCCATGCCTTAAATCCACAAAACATTTTACCTCCAGCAGGGGCACACTGGAGTTTCACAACACCTGACTCTAGAAAAGGTAACTATACATTTAAAAAAGAAGGAAAAAAACTATGATTATGATCTTGCTAAAGCATTTTCTTTTTATATTTTTAAAATCTGCTTTAAAATCTGCTTTAAAGGCACACTTCCCCCTGATTACGTCACTTAAAGTTTTTGTATTACTTTGTCATGACCTGTATGAGGCGAGTGAAAAGCTTAGCGTTAGACAGTCTGAATAGTCCAAGTACAAAGCAATTTGTATAAATTAAATAATTTCAAAATTGACAGCTAGCAGATAAAATGAGAAATTATATATTCTTGTGAAGTTCATATGCTCAGTAATAACACACAGAAATTTAGGCATCTTTATTAAAATTGCCTACTATAAATTATAGAAATAAGACACAAGATCAAAGAGAGGCCTCAAGAGACTTTATCCTTCAATAATATGCTTGATGTGTTTGTATAACCTACCACTTATATAACACATGAGCTACAGTACAATATTGTTTTAAGGTAAAATAAGCAATTTGGAATAAAAGCTTTAGCCTTACAGCTATTTAAACAAAACAATATAAACATAACATCTGTCTTGCCTTTCCACTCTCTTTATATAGCAAGAGCTCCACTTTGTAAAATTATGGAAGTAATGCAGCAAATTTTCAGTGTAATTTCCCAGAGTTCACCTCTTTAATCATCCTCCTAAAGAAGAGGTGCCCCATGTGTCTAACAAAGTGACATCCATTTAATTACATTGATATGCCAGTTTTTTGGGTTTTGTTTGTTTGTTTGTTTGTTTGTTTTTTGTTTTGTTTTGTTTTGTTTTCCTGGGAAAGCTAATTAGTATTCTATTTATTAAAACATGTTCCTTCTGTTGGAAGGAACTTGTAATACAATAAAAGGTTCATACCTCCATATAGAATTGTCTGTGGAAAGAAGTACAGAGGACTTGGACTCAGTGTGCTTGGACTTCAGAAAATGAGGATTACTGATATATCAGCAGGGGTAAAGATAACTTCTAATATAAGCCATGAGCCTCCATGGAAATGAGTAAGAAGGAGTACATCTCCTTTTAAAGAGAAGCAAATGTCCTGTGTGGGATATCTGAATGAAGGCATCCTGCAGAACACAAAATATGTTCAGAGGGAAGAGAAAGAAGACATCAATAGCATAGATGTCTTACCTGTGAAAACACCAAAATTGTCCCTACTAATATTCACAGAATCACAGAATCACAGAATCACAGAATGTTAGGGATTGGAAGGGACCTCGAAAGATCATCTAGTCCAATCCCCCTGCCGGAGCAGGATTATCTAGATCATGTCACACAGGGATGCATCCAGGCGGGTTCTGAATGGCTCCAGAGAAGGAGACTCCATAACAGGGCAGCCTGTTCCAGTGTTCAGTTACCCTCACCGTAAAGAAGTTTTTCCTCATATTTATGTGGAACCTCCTGTGTTCCAGCTTGCACCCATTGCCCCTTGTCCTGTCAATGGATGTCACTGAGAAGAGCCTGGCTCCATCCTCATGACACTTGCCCTTTACATATTTATAAACATTCATGAGGTCACCCCTCAGGCTCCTCTTTTCCAAGCTAAAGAGACCCAGCTCCCTCAGCCTCTCCTCATAAGGGAGATGTTCCACTCCCTTAATCATCTTCGTGGCTCTGCGCTGGACTCTCTCTAGCAGTTCCCTGTCCTTCTTGAACTGAGGGGCCCAGAACTGGACACAATATTCCAGATGCGGCCTCACCAGGGCAGAGTAGAGGGGGAGGAGAACCTCTCTCGACCTGCTAACCACACCCCTTCTAATACACCCCAGGATGCCATTGGCCTTCTTGGCCACAAGGGCACACTGCTGGCTCATGGTCATCCTGCTGTCCACTAGCACCCCCAGGTCCCTTTCCCCTACGCTGCTTTCCAACAGGTCTGTCCCCAACTTGTACTGGTACATGGGGTTGTTCTTGCCCAGATGCAGGACTCTACACTTGCCCTTGTTATATTTCATTAAATTTCTCCCTGCCCAACTCTCCAGCCTGTCTAGGTCTCTCTGAATGGCAGCACAGCCTTCTGGTGTGTCAGCCACTCCTCCCAGTTTTGTGTCATCAGTGAACTTGCTGACAGTGCACTCTATTCCCTCATCCAAGTCATTAATGAATATATTGAATAGTATTGGTCCCAGTACCGACCCTTGAGGGACTCCACTAGACACAGGCCTCCAACTGGACTCTGTCCCATTGACCACCACTCTCTGGCTTCTTTCCTTCAGCCAGTTTACAATCCACCTCACTACCCGATCATCCAGACCACACTTCCTCAGTTTAACTGCGAGGATGCTGTGGGAGACTGTGTCAAACACTTTACTGAAATTGAGATAGACCACATCCACTGCTTTACCATCATCTATCCACTGGATTATGTCCTCATAAAAGGCTATCAAGTTGGTTAAGCATGACTTCGCCTTGGTGAAGCCATGTTGACTGCCCCTAATGATCATCCTATCCTCGATGTGCCTAGAGAGAGCACCAAGGACAAGTTGTTCCATTCACAAGCTCCCTGAATCCACAGAATCACAGAATGGATCCCAAACCCCCTATGTTTGGGAAAAATGTATGGACTTCAGTCTCAGGAAGAAAAGTGCAATGAATCTACTTTCCTTCAGTGATGGCAGTGCTAGATTGTGGTGGCAGAGGAAAGGATGAGAGCATTGTCATCCTCACTGCTCAAATGCAGTTCTCACGTGAGCATTTAGGCTACACATTTCACACAGTGAAGAAGTAGTAATTTCAGGTTGAATACATATTCTTTCCTGTGTGTAGGACAAGTGAAATGAAGAGTATAAGAAAAATGACTTTTTCAAGACTGCTTAGAGCAGAGTGTTCAAGGAATCCAGGATGACACTTCAATATTTCATTTAGATAATAAGTGACGGTTTCCCTAAGTTGAAGTATTATGCATTGATTCTTGTCATAATTTAAAAACCAAAAAGGTCTGTCGAAGTAACCACAGAAGTAATTTTCATTATATTTGCACTAAAAGTTTGAGTAGTTCTTGTATTATGCATTATGCAAACTGTGTACCCTGGGGCTGTGCAGATGCATTTATAAAACAGCTATTGTTTCCTATTATTTTATTATGATTGGAACCTAGAGATCCATGACTGTTCTCAGGAATTCAGTGTTTCACAAGAAGCTCAGTGCTTATTTTATTTCTGGATTATGTAATATGTAGGCAAAAACAGTCTTTAGAAATCTAGAACATCTCATTAAATCTCTGACTATGTAGACATGGTTGGTTGACCTTGGCTGGATGCCAGGTGCTCACTACAACACCGTTCTAGCTACCAATACAAAGCACAGCACTTTGTGGGCTGCTATGGGGAAAATTAATCTCAGCCAGACCCAATACAGTAGAATAAGTGTGTTTGCTGTTCTGAGGTGTAATTCAGTGATGAATAGTGTAGAAATTTCCGGAGGAATGTAGTTTAGAGAGTGCATCCCGCCCAACTCCCGTGGACTTCAAAATATCTCTTTGCAAGTAACCAAGCTATCTGGATTCTTAGCGCATATCAAAGAAACTGGACAAGAGAAATAAGAACGTCATTAAACCTGAGCTCATACAGTATATGAGACCCAACTTCATTACTTCATGCATTTTTTTCAACTACTGCCCATTGCAAAACAAAAGCAATAGTTTTGTACTTTAGAGAAAGTAACAACAACTACTAAATTTTTAAATCATGTATTTTTTTTCAAGTTTTTTTTGTTTCAAATCCATTTATTTTCTCAAAAGTAGACTTGCCATGAGAAAGCCTTTTTTGTCAGGCTAATGTCATAGAATCATAGAATGGTTTGAGTTGAAAGGGACCTTAAAGATCATCTAGTTCCAACCCTCCTGCCATGGGCAGGGACACATTCCACCAGACCACGTTGCTCAAAGACTCATCCACCCTGGCCTTTAACACTGCCAGGGAGGGGGAACCCACAATTTCTCTGTGCAACCTGTTCCAGTGTCTCACTACCCTCACAGTCAAGAATTTCTTCCTAATATCTCATCTAAATCTATCCTCTTTCAGTTTAAAACTAGTACCCTCATCCTATCACTACATGCCCTTGTAAAAAGTCCCTCTCCAGCTTTCCTGTAGGCCCCCTTCAGGTACTGGAAGGCTGCTAGAAGGTGGCCCCAGAGCCTTCTGTTCTCCAGGCTGAACAGCCCCAACTCTCAGCCTGTCTTCATAGGAGAGGTGCTCCAGCCCTCTGATCATCTTTGTGGCCCTCTTCTGGACTTGCCATGTCATCCTAATAATTTAAAATGTTACATTAACTACAACTATGATTAAATATTTATTCAAATGCCTATTACCAGTACTTATGGGCATCAATAACCTACCATCTAAAATTTTATTCAGTCAACAATATCCTTTTATATTTAAAGTTAGTAATTTTAAGTATGTGTATATAGAAGCTGTTGCTTCTTTGAAATTGCCCTTATAGCTGGCCTTAAATTTTTCAATATAATTTTTTATTGAATAATGAAATATTTTATTGAATAATTCAAGTATCTATGTCATATTAAATTAGCATCACTATGTGCTGCAGTCTCTTAGCGTTATGCATGAAATAACATTTCTGATTTACAAAGACACAGTAACATGGACTGCTTAATAAAAAAGAAGAGAGGCAAAACTCCAAACATACTGCTTTCTCACCTAAGCATGCACCCCTTTTTCCTGAAACTCTAGACATTTGTCAAGATGGATAAACTTTACTAGTCTAATTTTAGAGATGAAGCAGCATAAATGGTCTCTGAAATATTCATGCACGTCTCCATTATGTATTCAATTATTGGAATATCCAGGGACCTCAAGGAGACCAGAGGCCACTGCTAGTGCCAAGTACCCATACTTTTACTGCCTATTAAATGAAAAGCTTGAGAAAGAAGCAAAACCAATACTTACACAACAACCACGCAAGAAATAACACAGATCTACCAGTAAGAAACAAGACTTGTTTCAAAGTTTCTAAGATCAGTCACACTACATAAAATTCTTCCTTCTTTAGTTTTCCTTTTTTGGATGGGTGGGGGGAAATGCTAGCTCAATGTTTCTAAACTATCTGACTATGGAAGAAACAGCATAAAAGACTGTAACCTCACTTACTGAAGGAACTAAAAAGAAGAAAGTGAAATAAGCTTCAGAGTGGTATTGCACTTTTTCTAAAGAACTACCCACTGTTACTATAAAAACACTGTCCTTGGTGTCCTAGTTTTGTCTTGTAGAAATTTTCATGGCCTTTTTTCTAATTTTCAGCACCAATAGTTTCTGTAAAAAAGTGTTTAAATGCACTCTATGATCAGCACTGAATACTGAAATAATGACTAGGTTTTATGGCTAATTCTGGAGACAGGAAAATCCATTAGTCCTTCTCTGCTTCAGCTTCATCATTTGTAATACTGGGATAATCTTCAAATTTTTCACAAGAAAATGTGTTAACCTCCATTAGTCTCCAAAGAAAAACAAACAAAATAAATCTTCCACATTGAGAGTAAATGTATGCCTAATCCTCGTACCAAATATCACAAACAGACCAATGATGTAGCTTAGTCTGGTTTGGGCTCTGCTGAGACCAGTTTAAACACTGAGTGAAATACGATCTTTTGATTTCAACCATAAATACAGCAGTTCTTAAATATCTATTTCTCCATTTTTAGCTTCACAAATCTTTATGTCAAATTAACAGACCACGTTAAATGAGGTGCTAAGTGTGCCATCTATATCACAGGTGGGTTTTTTTAATGTTTTTGACCCACTGTGTATATTCTTAGAATAGAATAGAATAGAATAGAATAGAATAGAATAGAATAGAATAGAATAGAATAGAACAGAACAGAACAGAATTAAATAAAATATTTCATTTGGAAGGGACCGACAACAATCATGTAGACCAACCACCTGACCACTTCAGGGCTGACCAAAAGTTAAAGCATGTTATTAAGGGCATTGTCTAAATGTTTCCTAAACACAGACAGGAATCGGATATCGACCACCTCTCTAGGTCAAACCTGTTCCAGCGTTTGACCACCCTCTCAGTAAAGAAAGGCTTCCTAATGTCCATTCTAAACTTCCCTTGGTACAACTTTGCACCGTTCCCACGCGTCCTGTTACTGGACACCAGGAAGAAGAGACCAGCACCTCCCTGTCCACTTCCCCTCCTCAGGAAGCTGTAGAGCTCAATGACGTCATCCCTCAGCCTCCTTTTCTCCAAACTAGACAAGCCCAAAGTCCTTAGCCGCTCCTTATAGGACATGCCTTCCAGCCCTTCCACCAGCTTTGTTACCTTCCTCTGGATGCATTCAAGTACCTTCACATCCTTCTTAAATTGTGGGGCCCAGAACTGCACACAGTATTCAAGGTGAGGCTGCACCAATGCTGAGTACAGCGGGATGATCACCTCTTTTGACCAGCTGGTTGTACTGTGTTTGATGCACCCCAGGATGCTCTTTGCTCTCTTGGCTGACAGGGCACACTGTTAACTCATATTGAGACTGCTGTCCGCCAGCAGCCCCGGATCCTTTTCTGCAGGGCTGCTCTTCAGCCATTCCTCTCCCAATTTATACTTGTGCCCAGTGTTACTCCATCCTAGGTGCAAAGGGGCTGGAAGAGACAAGTATGAGCCCACTGCTACATCAGAGCATAGCGCGAAGAAGAAACATGTTTGACTTGTTAAATTTCATGCCATTGATGCCAATGCTCCAATCTGTCTAGATCCTTCTGCAAGGCCTCTTGTTCCTCAAGAGAGTCAACAGCGCCTCCCAGTTTAGTATCATCAGCAAACTTTCTAGTGGTGCATACAACTCCTGCATCCAGATCGTTGATAAATATATTGAACAGAACTGGCCCTAGAATTGAATCTTGAGGAACACCGCTGGGTGACCAGTCGCCAGTCAGATGTAGTCCCATTCACTACAACCCTTTGAGCCCTGCCGTTCAGGCAGTTCTTCACCCAGCACACCATGAACCCGCTCATCCCACAGTTGGACAACTTGTCCAGAAGAATGCTGTGAGGGACAGTGTCAAAAACCTTACTAAAATCCAAAAAAATTACATCTACCGCCTTCCCTTCATCCACTAGGTGGGTGACCTTATCATAGAAGAATATCAAACTAGTAAAACAGGACTTTCCCTTTGTGAACCCACATTCCATATTATATAAATGTCAAAGAGTTATAGTGGGGTTTGTTGTGGAAGTATGCTTACTTTCATAGCATCAGCTATGAATCAGATCAGACATGATCAGTAAAATTGTTATAGGCATTAGAATTACTTATGGTCTATGGAAAGAGTCTGGCCTTGTCCTGCAGTGGGATATTTTCCTCTCAGAAAGAAATTGTAGAACTCTGCTCCGGTAAGTTATAGTCATGCTCAGCCATCTGTCCCTGTAGTGCTGAGGTTGGGGGTCCAAACAGGAAAATTAAAATTAAAATCTTGAGAGTTCGGGGGATAATGATTTACACCTTTAGACCTCCTAAAGCAGGTGTGCAGCCTGGTGTTGAAGTTAATTACCAACCATTATCAGTGAAGCTGGCATATTGCCACTTTTCAGAAAGTAATTTTTTCTCCTAGTGTAGGCTGAAAATACTCTTCCATTTCAGTTCAGTCTTCCTCCCATTTATGTAAGTATGTCCCAGATTTCACCTTCAAATTAATCACCTTCTAATAACAATAAACTCTAGATAATTACCAGTTCAGAAAGCGTTTAGAAACACCAAATGAGGCAAAAAACTCCAGTACCCTACAGCTTAATTAATTTACTTTTGCTAGTAGCTATGATGAAATGAATGGGTAACTAAAATATTCAATTCAAGTATTGTTATTTGTAAAGTCTGTTAACAGTTTTGCATACATATGTATAAAAGAAATGATAGCAATAATATTCAGAAATCAAAATATAGACTTATTTCGTGTTTTGTTCTGGGCCCTTTTACTGTGACAGTGTAACTAGCTGGTACACCATAGTTTGAACAGAAAGATGATGTTTCCGGATCTGAAATGTGCTATTATACAATGCACAGTGAATGGATTTGGGATTTCCTATGATATTATGGCAGATCTGGTACTGGTAAATCTTGTCCCACTTATACAAATACCAGAGAAATGTACAAAATTCTCAAATATCACCTTGAAAAAATTTCAAGGAGGAAGGAAAAAAAAATGTCACTGAAACATGGTTATGCTATAAGGCTTTCTTACAGTCATGATCAGAAAGCAGATGGCTAAAATTAGCTGATCGACTGAAAAATCTAATAGCTAATTAGCTATTTTAATTTTAAACCCATTAAAAACTCCAAAAGTGGAAGTGACAAACTGTTTTGCATTACCATTTTCTTTGATAAAAATTCTACCCTCAAATGCATCCTCATATCCCTGTTTACTTTTGAAGGAACTGTAAATGCTACCTGCAATGTGGGAATTATAGATAAGTGAGGAATTCAGAAAACTACATTTCAAGATAAACAGTGCATCCCCTGTAATATTCAAAACACTTGAACTGACAACACATCACTCCTATAGAAAAAAAGTAATATGATGGGATTCACACAGCAAAATGCAGGTGCCTACATTATGCAAGTCATTCAGAGACATTTTACAGTGAGTGAAGAAAAATAAATGTATCTCAGGTGAAGAGCATAATGAATCTCCCACCAAAGTGGATGAATTCTAAAGTATCTTTCTTTCCCAAGATTATGAGCAGAACAGAAGGTGACTAGTCCAGAAGTGGAAACCTAAACACGAATTGTGCTTAAAAATGGTATCTAAGCTACGATTGTGTTTATCATATAATTTTTTACAATATTTTGAGGTCTTCATTCTTTATAAACTAGGATCAGATTATGTTTAATTTAATAAAGGGATTCTTGCCAGTGATAAGTTTACGGAGTCCTGATTATATGCTTTTAGCCATGATAATAAGGGGAAACTAGTTCTGAAGTTGCCTTTCCATCAGATTCAAAAGTGCTTTAGTCGTATCCATCAGACTAGACCAATTTAGAGAAAAATATGTTCTAATTTTTTTGATGTTTCCAGAGAATATAACATTATCAGTAAGAACTGGTATAATGCATATAACAATAGAAAAAATTAAAAATAGTGTTGGGATAACTTATTAAAATATTAGTGGTAAACTTTGTGTTCTTTTTAAAAACAAAAGGAGAGCTTAGTGTGTAATGTGAATTTTATTAAAGCCAATGGAACAGCAAGACTAATATAATACTACATCATTTTGACAGGTCCTGAAAGTCCAAGAAAAATCTAAACAGAAAAATATTTAAAGATGGTCTTTGGGGGTTCAAAAATGTCTATAGTATAACACTTTCAAAATGTAATTTCTTGAAGCACACAGCAGATGTTACTTCTTCATCAGTACCAAATATATAAGCCATGATATTTCATACTACTCAGATTAATGTATATCTGATATACATAAAGCCAAATAATGTATTTAATGTTCATAGCAAAATACAGAATGTAAGCGTACATGGAAGTTGAGAACATCTGCTTCATTAAGGTCATCCAATCAGACCTTTGCAATGCAGAAGCGGATAATATGTAAATGGAGAAGCAATGAACAAGAGCAGTCAGAGACACAAACCTGATAGACAGAGGATAACAGAGACAATGCCAAAGACAAAAGTCTCCAGTCAGTAATTGATAGGCGATTAAGAAGCTCCAGACACAGCTTTGGAGACGGTCAGCTAGATTTTGTAACTGATAAGAAGAGGTAAACAAGAGGAACATGAGGACTTGTTTGCTAGCAAGGCCCAAGGTGGACTAGCAGGTGAGGACACCCACCCAGTGTGGCAGGTAAGAGAGCTCGGGGTATGGGCAAGGGTACTGGACAGACAGAAGGGTCATGTCAGTACTTGGGGATCTGCAAATGTGTTTGTGCTTGTGAATTTACAGTGTCATATGTGTGCTTTCACCAGTGAACTTCAATCCTGATCAACTGAAGAGGAGGAAGTGTGCTTAACTGCTTGTGCTTACATCTCCTGTGCATCCTGGTAGTGTTACACAAGGGTGCGGTTCAAGGCAGTGTCTTCTGCATGACAGCCTGTGTAACCATCCATGTTAGCACCCTCTTCTGTTCTCTGTGTTTGTGTGCATGTGTGTGTGTCTGTGATACACATTCAGCCTTGCTACTCATTGAACTCACAAAGGGGGGAAGCAGCAGCCGTGTCCATTGGCCTGGGATGGAGAGGCCAAAAGCACCATGGGCTGTAGGAATAGGGGCAGAGCCAGGAGACACAGCGAAGTGTTTTTTTCCTCTCTACTCAGCATTTGTAAAAACTAATCTAGATGCTATGTCCAGTTTTGAACCTTCCACTACAAGAAAGTCAGTGACCAACTGGAGGTATATCAAGGGAGACCACCGAGATGGTGAGGGCTGGAGTACTTGCTCAGTGAGAGGAGGCTGGTGGAGTTGGGCTTGTTTAGCCTGGAGCAGAAACAGCTTTGAGGGGACCTAACAGCAGCCCCAGTGCCTGTGGGATGTCCTTGAGGAGCTGGAGTGGGGCTCTTCACAGCCATGTAGGGTGGGAAGGCAAGAGACAGTGTACCTAAATTGGTAAGACAGAGGTTCAGATTGGATACAGGGAGGAACTTTTTCCCCATGAGGAAGAACCAGCAGTGACACAGTTGCCCAAAAATGCTGTGCACTCTCTGTCCTTGGAGGTTGTCAAGACCTGACTGGACAAAACCTCTTGAGTAACCTGGTTTGTCCCTATAGCTGATCCTGCTGTGATTAGGTTGTGCTGGAGACCTCCTGAGGTCCCTTCAGGATTATTCTGTGATTCTGTGGTGATATTTGGCTTTCTATTGTTTGCAGCATCAGTCATGCTTTTGTCTAGATAAGTACCTGTTTACTGTTCACATTCATTTACAGCCACTGATGAAATTACACATGGATGTACCTTAAGCAATTATTCCAATCTTTTTTTTCAAATCATCATGTTGACTAAGGGTATTGGAGAAAATAATTATTCCACTTTGTATGGGGCTATTTTGGGTTTTGCTTTTTTCCAAATAAATTTAAAAAAAATAGTCTGTTATTTCTGTTGGCATGTCCAAAGTTGACCCTCATTGAGATCAGTAGGTAATCCTTTCATGATCTGAAAGAGTAGGATCAAGTAAAAAATTGTTTATGATATAACAATAACTTGTAAAAACCGCTGTCTGGATTCACTGCCTTTGATTATTCATTTTTTTCTCCTCAACTAAAGCATAACATTTAAAGCTGTATGTAGCAGACAGTACTTTCATTAAGAGTGGCCACATGGGTTTTGCTACTGCAGGGGGAAAAGACAGCAGAGTACTAGGACAAGCAGGTGGAGTGGACAAAAATACAGGTGCATGCTCTGTCACCTCAGCTTTTATTAAAATATCATAGCATTGGATATTTTAATCCCAGGACAGGAGAACAACTGGCACAGCAGATCAGCAGCAAGAATGATGCAGGTGTGTGTTTTGTGGACTCAGCTTTTTGAACAACGTTAGTGGTTAGCAGGCTGACATGGAAAGGACAACAAATAACATGGTTAGAAAAAATACTGCATTACCTTTTATTACAGAATCACACAGAATCACAGAATCACAGAATGTTAGGGATTGGAAGGGACCTCGAAAGATCATCTAGTCCAATCCCCCTGCCGCAGCAGGATTACCTAGACCATATCACACAGGAACGCATCCAGGCGGGTTTTGAATGTCTCCAGAGAAGGAGACTCCACAACCTCTCTGGGCAGCCTGTTCCAGTGTTCGGTCACCCTCACCGTAAAGAAGTTTTTCCTCATATTTAAGTGTAACCTCCTGTGTTCCAGCTTGCACCCATTGCCCCTTGTCCTGTCAAGGAATGTCACTGAGAAGAGCCTGGCTCCATCCATATTTATAAACATTCATGAGGTCACCCCTCAGTCTCCTCTTCTCCAAGCTAAAGAGACCCAGCTCCCTCAGCCTCTCCTCATAAGGGAGATGTTCCACTCCCTTAATCATCTTTGTGGCTCTGCGCTGGACTCTCTCTAGCAGTCGCCTGTCCTTCTTGAACTGAGGGGCCCAGAACTGGACACAATATTCCAGATGTGGCCTCACCAGGGCAGAGTAGAGGGGGAGGAGAACCTCTCTCGACCTGCTAACAACACCCCTTCTAATACACCCCAGGATGCCATTGGCCTTCTTGGCCACAAGGGCACACTGCTGGCTCATGGTCATCCTGCTGTCCACTAGCACCCCCAGGTCCCTTTCCCCTATGCTGGTCTCCAACAGGTCTGCCCCCAACTTGTACTGGTACACGGGGTTGTTCTTGCCCAGATGCAGGACTCTACACTTGCCCTTGTTATATTTCATTAAGTTTCTCCCCGCCCAACTCTCCAGCCTGTCTAGGTCTCTCTGAATGGCTGCGCAGCCTTCCGGCGCGTCAGCCACTCCTCCCAGTTTTGTGTCATCAGCGAACTTGCTGACAGCACACTCTAATCCCTCATCCAAGTCATTAATGAATATATTGAATAGTACTGGTCCCAGTACCGACCCTTGAGGGACTCCGCTAGACACAGACCTCCAACTGGACTCTGTCCCATTGATCACCGCTCTCTGGCTTCTTTCCTTCAGCCAGTTCACAATCCACTTCACTACCCGATCATCCAGACCACACTTCCCCAGTTTAGCTGCGAGGATGCTGTGGGAGACCGTGTCAAACGCTTTACTGAAATCGAGATAGACCACATCCACAGCTTTACCATCATCTATCCACCGGGTAACATCCTCATAAAAGGCTATCAAATTGGTTGAGCATGACTTCCCCTTGGTGAAGCCATGCTGAGTGCCCCTAATGATCCCCCTATCCTTGATGTGTCTAGAGACAGCACCAAGGACAAGTTGTTCCATCACCTTTCCGGGGATGGAGGTGAGGCTGACTGGTCTATAGTTACCCGGGTCCTCCTTCTTGCCCTTTTTGAAGACTGGAGTGACATTCACTTTCCTCCAGTCCTCAGGCACCTCTCCCGTTGCCCACGACTTAGCAAAGATGATGGAGAGTGGCCTAGCAATGACTTCCGCCAGCTCCCTCAGCACCCGCGGGTGCATCCCATCAGGACCCATGGATTTATGGACGTCCAGATTGCTTAATTGGTCCCTGACCCAGCCCTCATCAACCAAGACAGGTTCCTCCTCTATCCTGACTTCTTCTGGGGCCTCAGGTGTCCCGGGCTCCTCAGGACAGCCTCCAGCAGTATAGACAGAGGCAAAGAAGGCATTCAGTAACTCCGCCTTCTTTTTATCCTCTGTCTCCAGGACCCCCACCTCATTCATCAGTGGGCCTACATTGCCTCTAGTGTTGGCTTTACCTGCAATGTATTTGAAGAAGCCCTTTCTGTTGTCCTTGACCTCTCTTGCAAGGTTTAATTCCAAGGAGGCCTTAGCTTTCCTAGTTGCCTCCCTACATCCTCTGACAACAGACTTATATTCCTCCCAAGTGGCCAGCCCCTCCTTCCATGATCTGTACACCCTCCTCTTCCACTTGAGTTTGCCCAGCAGTTCCCTATTTAACCATGCAGGTCTCCTGGTACCCTTCCTTGACTTCCTACTTGTTGGGATGCTCTGGTCTTGAGCTCGGAAGAAGCAGTCCTTGAATGCTAACCAACTATCTTGGGCCCCCTTACCTTCTAGTACCCTGTCCCATGGGATATCCCCTAGCAATTGCTTGAAAAGGCCAAAGTTGGCCCTCCTGAAGTCCAGGGTTGCGATTCTGCTAGCTATTCTGGTCCTTCCACATGAGATCCTGAACTCTACCATCTCATGGTCACTACAACCAAGGCTGCCCTCAACCTTCACCTCTTCAACCAGACCCTCCTTGTTAGTGAGGATAAGATCCAGCAGCGCTCCTCTCCTAGTTGGCTCATCCACCATTTGCATCAGAAAGTTATCATCAATGCACTGGAGGAACCTCCTGGACTGAGGATGGCTGGCTGAGTAGGCCTCCCAGCAAATAGCAGGGTAGTTGAAATCCCCCACGACAACCAGGCCCTGTAATTGCGAGACTGCTCTCAGCTGCCTGTAGAAGGCCTCATCACCATCCTCATCCTGATCCGGTGGCCTGTAATAGACACCCACAACAGTATCACCCCTGACAGCCTGCCCCTTAATTCGCACCCACAAACTCTCAACTCGCTCCTGATCCGCCCCTGGACAGAATTCAATACATTCTAGCTGCTCACTCACATAAAGAGCAACTCCACCACCTCTCCTTAGTGGCCTATCTTTCCTGCACAAGACATAGCCATCCATGACCACATTCCAGTCATGCGAGGCGTCCCACCAAGTCTCTGTAATTGCCACTAGATCATAGCCCCCCGACCGAACACGGATTTCCAACTCCTCCTGTTTATTCCCCATGCTGCGTGCATTGGTGTACAGGCATTTCAGGGAGCGAGCTGAGGACACCGATTTCACCCTAGGGGGATGAGAGGCCTCCTGGTCTACCTCAACACTAGAGTGTTGCCCCAGTGGTGCAAGCCCAGCTACTACCCCATGCCCCTTCGAATCTAGTTTAAAGCTCTCCGAATGATGCAGTGATGTAAAGAAAAGCACAGAGCTGGTGGCATGCTTTAATAAAAATTTTTAGGCAGGCAGTACTTAGGGGTTGAAGAGAAGCCAAAGCTACCTCTGAATATGATGAATAGTTTCAAATTTCCTGGCTTTCTGATTCAGATTCAAGTCCGGAAATTGATCCTCCTATTTGGCGAGACAGCCTAAACGTGAGGCCCAAATTGTTCTTGAGTCTGGTTCCCTCAGGTTTTCTGGTCAAATCTTCTCCAGCTAATTAATTGAGAATTCTTCAGGCAGAGGAGAGAATACAAGAGAGCTTCGTGATAATGGCATTAATGTGGAAGTGCAGGAATCTAGATTCTTTTCAATACCTGGTTATGTGCCAAGATTTTATCATGTAGCTCAGTTTCTCACTTATTCAAGGAATTCTGAAATTATTTATGTTTTCTTACATTCACATAATGTTCTTCATATAAATTAACAGTATAAGAGCAAAATTTAGCACTCCTTTATTCTCTCCGCAAGCTTCCTGACAATGGACAGCCTACTAGCTATTTTTTTGTACAGATCTGAGGAGTAGTTTCTGAGCTTGCTGTAGGTGGTTTTGGGGTCTAAACCTACAATTCTTTCTGCTTGCTTGTTGCAAACCTTCAGGATTCCTTAGGACACCAAATCCTCTTTCCTCCATCTCCAGCTAAAGCCAGATGATCTGTATTTTGAAAGTCCAAGGTAAAACTGTTACCTGAAAGAGGTTTGTAAGGCATTAGGAAGATACTGTGGGTAAAAAAATTTTGTTGCTGAAGAAAGAGTCTTTGAATTGCTCTCTTTCAATCCAAAGATTTTCCACAGGCAATAGTATCTCCTTTTATGTGTGACTCTGCTTGCTTGACAATTAAACAGTATATATCTAGATTTATAATTGTTCTGCAGATTGCTTAGTTTGGTTAAGCTTCCTTATATGTAATTTGAAGAAAATGAATGCAATAAATTGAAGAAAGTGCTAGAAGTCTTCACATTTTTTATGTAAATTAAGGCAGTCAAGGTATGAAGAGACCTTTAATAATTAAAACTCTTAAAATTTAAAACTTTAAACCACTTTTTTTCCCTGCTTCGAACAGTGGTTAACATTGATTTGATACTAATAACATAAATTATCATATTTTGCAGGTAGAGTGATGTCAAACCAGAGGAATGATTTCCATGGACAGCTCTCAGTAACCAAACAGCCAAAAGATATTAGAGAAGAAAAAAATCACCTTTATGTGCAATTAAACACTGTCATTAGAGAAAGTTAAGATTAAGAATGTGTTTAGTCATAATATTAGTCTAGCTCTTTATGCAAATATCACCACACGCACCTAACTAGTTGGGGGTGGTCAGCTACTTTGCTGTGATCTATTCAATCTGAAATCCAACACTGATCAGAGATCTGACAGCTTTTAACATCACCATGGTTTATTTCAGTTTTTAAATACCAAAAAGTAATCAAATAATAATTTGATTTATATAGTATGGATAAATAAGGAGGGCTGGCTAGCTGCTGGGAGGGACATAAAATCTATATTTCATAGTAATTTCTACAAAAATTATAAAGTTGTGGTTTGACTTGCCTATGACCAGATCTGAAGACCCTGCATAGTTATCATTCTCTGTTATATTAGGCAGTTGGTTTGCACTTCTGCTGACTATGGTTTTCGGGTGATAAATTCCTTGCAGGAGTTACTTGTTCTGAATTTGTAAAATGCCCAGCACAACAGGCTTCTGAGCACTGCTATGTCATTGACAAACAAACACAATATTATACCCTCCTTGTTATTTAATGTCAGTGAATGCATAAGGTTGGATGGCTTTTACTATTTTTTGTTTTCCTTATTTCTATTGCCTAAGAGAAACTAAACTCTCAAAACAGCACATCTCTAGGGGATTAATGTACTTCTTAGGTAAAGCATTTGACCTCAGGACTTACAGCATATTTCTTGTTCTCATTTGTGTGTCTCTGGAGGGTGTTCAGCACCAGCTGTATGGTGTCTGATTTGTCTTGATGCATTTTGCCTCTTTCCATGATATACTTTGAAACATTAGCAGCAATTTGTGACTGATAATGGGATATATTCATATGAAGGTTTGCAAAACATAAGCAACAATAAATCCAAACAACTCCCTCAGGTTGTGATGGACTTGTAATGTAAAAATAAAATAGTGTTTAGGAAAATTTAAAAATGGACCACTACTGTTATACAGAATTCTTTGTACCAGGGAGCAAACATTAAGTAATTCAACTTGAAAATTTTATCAGTCACATTTACAATATATGGCACAATCAGCTGCTTTTTTTGACTAGAGCATATGTAATGCATAAGCAAGTGTCATTTCCCAATAGATTTTTCTCTATGTCCATAATTTCTGTGTATTTAAACTGTACCCTAGAAATTATGCTGCTGACTGTATACATAATCATCATCTGCCATTACATTTTTAAACGTGCATTTATTTTTCTGCTCTCTTGCAATAATCTCATTCTTAACCCTATAATTTTAAACACTTAAAACAAATTTATTTTAACATAATTATTGAGTAACTGACAGACCCGGAGGACAACCGGAAGCTCTGCAAGCAGAAGCATTGTAACTACATTTTCTGTCAATCTGCATACACATTTGAAAGAGAGAAAGATTTTTAAAGGAAATTAGTGCATAAATATGATGGTTTGGAGAGTCTATTTATACAGCCTATGTTTTTTATGTAAAGTTATGAATTCACTATATGGTCCTTAACAAAATTCTGGATTACACTTGGAGCACCTAGCACCTCTTTGTCACCACTGCCTCCCTACCTCCTCTCGACACCGAAATTCCAAGAAGCGCACATCAACACTAAAAGGTCAATGAAGATGCCACTGAATTGTAGCTGCTCTAACACACAGTTCTTGCTCATTAGAAAGGATTGAGCAATCAGACTGTAAATCACCAGAACAGCAGTTTCACGTGTCAAGAATCTGTCAGCACCGAACAAGGGCTTTTCAGGCATTCACCTGACAGAGAGCCTGGAAAGTTGTGAAAGGGCAGGGACTGTGCCCATCAATCCCACCAGTCAGCCAGAGCTACCTCTACTAGATGGTCATGAGACAAATACTGCTTGTCTGAATGAAGATAGACCTTGACACACTCCCATGGGAATGAGGAGTTAGATTAAGGAGCAGTGCATTAGAAAAATAATAAATATGATTATTTCTTGTGCTTCCTTCAAGTAAAACATCATCACATTTTGCAATTCTGTGCAAAGCCTATTTGCTTGCAGCTGTACACATTTAACTCTTCTGATGGCCCATTAAACCAAAGACATCTTTTAAGTGATGAGAAAAAGGTCTGCTTCATCTTTACTGCAAATGTCAGGCATTAGTGCAGCAATTGTATTGACGGTTACAGGGAGTTAAACAGAAATTCTGCCTTTTAAAATTATGGAGTGTGAAGTTTAGCATCAGTTGCCTTTACAGACCCAAGAGACTTGAAACAGTGTCTGGATCTTCTGCTAACAGTCTACTGATCGGATGGAAAGTGTTTTATCCTAGGATGTAATTAGTAAAGTGACAATTCTAAGGCAATTTCTAGGCCAACTGAGCTTACTGGAGTTACTCCAGATTTAAAAACTTTCACTGTAATATGGAATTTAGCCCTTAATGTATGACTAATAGTATGAACCTAAATTAATGCAGGTTTTCTCACTTAAGCTTTTACTTGAAATGATAAAAAATGAATAAAGTTAATATAGTCATATTCTTCTATCAATCCTTCCAGAATATATCATTTACCAAGTTCTGTCTTCATTACATTCTGTGCTCTATAGATTTTCAGGTATATCAGAACAAAGAAAAGGATCCAAGAAAAAATCACTTGCCCATAAAAAGGAAATGTAAACTAGTTTTGAATGCACATCATGCTTTTTCATCTTTGACAGCAGCAGTATTTCAGAAGATACCAGATACGAGGTATTTATGGCAGGTGCATTACTACTTAGAAACTAATCTCACACACATGGCTGTTAACTTGAAATATGGATTTTAATAATCCAGCTTGGTGAGATATGTGAGCCTGCCTGGTGGGGATGTGATTAGCCACAGTCTGCAAGATTAATTGAGATACACAGCACAAGATTACATTTAGTGAACTCCAAGTCAGTCTGATTATGCAAGAGACCACTTAGTTAAGGCTGTATCTTTATGGATATAAAAACAGATAAATCACAAACTCTACTGTGACAGGAGAGTCAGAATGGAGACTGTTTAAGTCAGTGAGACCAGTGAACAGATCATCAAAGTAAAATATCCAGATATTTTGTAAGCAGGAAAAATAAACCAAGAACAAAAAAATATGCCCTGTAGTTCAAACAGTACACCAAAAAACATATAAGGAATGAGACTTAAAATGTCTGCCACCATCATTATTTAAAATTGATGGTTTGACACTTAATTGTTATTTAAAGATGGCGATACTGGTTCAGGAGAGTACTGTTTTTAAATGGTAATTTTCTTTTAATTTACATCAGAGTCTGAAATTGCATCAAGATCAGCACTACATGAGATACCAGCCTGAAGGATTAGATAACTTCAGAATGGCACTATCAGGAAAACTTTAAGTAGTTTTAATTCAGTACCATCATTTTTCCATAATGAGTGTATCTTCCAACCCACCACACTGCTGAAAACAACAGTTTGTAATGCAGAAGCAAAAAGTACAGGGCAGTACTTGCAGAAACCAATGAAGCCTGGGCTCAGTGCCTTTCTCCACAGGCTATCAGTAATTTGGATAATTTACCTACTCACTCCTTGCCTCAGATTTCCTGTCTGTGAACTCATTAGTAGCTGACAGAGATACTAAAGGGTATTCAGAAAATATTGTTAAAGCCATATGAGTACCAAGTGTGGACACTGCTTTCAGAGAAAATTCATTGTTACTCCTGGTAATAACTTCAGAGGACCAAAGTCCTGAACAAAACACTTACAATCATTCATGTAAAAGTGTAGATTTTCTTTACTTGCCATTAATTTTTCTAATTGATACATGGGCTACTAGCTGCAAAACTAGTAACTTCTGGAGTTATCTAACAGACATTTTTGCTCATTCTTTCAAATCCCAGCGAGCCTAGCACAGATTAGTCAGTCTTCTGAATCAGAGGTGAAGTAAACACACACAATGAGAAATGCCAGAATAAGGCATTGTGAATTGTACTTCATTCGTTTACTTTGACAGGTATGGTTTACCTTAAATTATTCATGGGAATACTTTGCACTTACTCGTAAATGTCTTATTTTATACACAGCTTTTAGTAATGTGAACATCAGTCAATAACTTTGCTACTAAAGGATTTCCTGAATAAGAAAAAAACTTGTATGTGTGTATGTACATGTCCCAGGGAAACACTATAGCAGTAATATGCAGAGTAAATGGACGCTGAGCTCACTCCAGTTCACCAACCACATCATGCTGACCTTAGATTCAGCAATCCTCTGCAGTGTCGCAGTCTGATATTCAGTGATACAGCACAGGTTCCAGTACCTCTTTATTGTTTTTGCCTTCCTCAAGCTATTTCCCCTGAAGCTCTTCAGGATACTTTCTCCTCAGTTAAGGTCACTAAATAAGCTCATATAAGCAAAACAGGAGAAGTGATAGCCACAGATAACACTGGGGAAAGGATGAAGGAGAATGATCAAATTTCAGACCTTGTCATTTGATTTCCAGCTGATGACTGGTTACCAGGAGGAAAAAGCAGAACCCCGAAACACCCAGAGACAGTTGTACAGCAACACATACTGCAGAAAGGCATCCCAGCCAAACGGTACTAGACTACACCAATTTTGATAAGGTTTTAATGTTCACAATATATTAAGTCATAGAATCATAGAATCAGAATATCTCAAGTTTGAAGGGACCCATAAGAGTCACTGAGTCCAACTCTACGTCCTTCAGGGATTCTGTTACTGCCATAATATTCCATCAAAAACATTTATTAATTTGTGTGATGCACAGGAAGTTTCACTGTTCAGAGAAGAAGCAGCTTGACAATCTGTTAGAAATGGATATTATCTTTGGGTTTTGATGCAATTGAGAAAAAAAATGCATGCAAGGTAGAAACTTTAATATTACTACCACAGTGAAAAAATCCTTTCTGGCCTATGTTAAATCCCATTACACAAAAAACTGATGCTTTTGATCTTTGATAGCAAAATATTCTGTATACATGTGTTTACTCTAAGATTAAGGGTATCCTGGGCTGCACTAGGCAAAGCATTGCCAACAGGTAGAGGGAGGTGATCCTTTCCTTCTGCTCAGCCCTGGTGAGGCCACAGCGGAAGGACTATGTCCAGTTCTGGGTTCTCCAGTACCAGAGACATGAACATACTGGAGAGAGTTCTACAAAGTGCCACAAAGATGATGAAGGGTCTGGAGCATCTCTCCTATGAGGAAAGACTGAGAGAGTTGGAACTTTTCTGCCTGGAGAAGGGAAGACTCAGGGGGGATCTCATCAACGTTTATAAATATCTGAAGGGAGGGTGCAAAAAGGATGTAGCCAGGCTCTCTTCAGTG
This sequence comes from Nyctibius grandis, assembly GCF_013368605.1. Lineage (NCBI taxonomy): Eukaryota > Metazoa > Chordata > Aves > Nyctibiiformes > Nyctibiidae > Nyctibius > Nyctibius grandis. The sequence goes on from NC_090659.1 coordinate 113,124,322, forward strand.
GTGCCCAGTGCCAGGACCAGAGGCAATGGGCACAAACTGAAACACAGGGGGTTCCCTCTGAACATTAGGAAACACTTTTTTATTGTGAGAGTGACTGAGCACTGGCACAGGTTGCCCAGAGACATTGTGGAGTCTGCATCCTTGGAGATATTCAAGAGCGTCCTGGACATGGTCCTGGGCAAACCACTCTAGGTGGCCCTGCTGTAGCAACCAGCTCTAGATGGCCCTGCTGTAGAAGTGGAGTTGAACCAGATGACCTCCAGAGGTCATCCCTTCCAACCTCAACTCTTCTGTGATTCTGTGAAGGTCTTACTATTACTTGAAAAAAGTCACAGTATGAGTATAAATTCTTTAATTAAAGTAATAGCTGGTGTACTGATGAGGTAGATTCTAACATTGGCTTCTATTAAAAAGGTCAACCAAAGAGATTTTGTCAAATACATCTTTACTATACATTAAAGGACAGGATTCTCAGAAACAACTCAGTAACTTAGGAGTAAAAGTTTCATGGACAGATAATTAATACATTTTTGTTTTTCTTTTCATAGATCACCACGATTCTTTAAAGCTGGATGTTTAAAATTAAAACCAAATAGTTCACCCATCAGCAAGTCATATATAGACAGTTTAAATGGTTTTTGTTTTTAGTGAAGTTTTGCTGACTATTTTGAAAAATCAATCAAATTTGAAAATTTTATGTGAGAAATAAGAAAAATGTAGGCTGTGATATTACTGTGCCATAGAACTTCAGCCAATGAAAGAGCTCTTACAGTTCACAAGCATTCCATTCACATTACCACGTTTAAACAAAGAAAAATAATTTGGCTTGCATTTCATCCCTTAAATTATTACTTGAATATCTGACCAACATTAACATAGGCTTTAGGTTTGCAAGACTGAATGACTTATCCTTCACTTCCATTTATATTTCTTGTCTTATTTCTACTAAGTGTGTAGAACACCATTATATAATACTCAGTGTTTTATACTTTGAGTCAAACTGAATTTAAATTGTGCCTGGATTTTGCAGTTATTTGTTGTAGAAGAAAGAGGTTATATCAGAAATTAATTTTCATATACAGAAATGTGTAATTAATGAAATAAATTATATTTTCTGGATAGCCTAGTTTAGAATCTTATTTTTCATTAATACAGACACTAATATAAAGAAACATTAGAAATTCCTCAGCACTACTTACGTAGTTCTTCAGTGCTTAATATGTGAGAAATTATGCCAGGCATCTTCCACAATAAGAGATAAACTTCTTAACAATAAATAATAAAATAATTTTACCCTTAATAATGTTTTTTTTTTGAGATTTCTTCTTTCCATGCAGATAAAACAGATGCAGATATCCGCACAAATTTTCAAAGGAAAGGCATAAATATTCTGAAGTATGACAGCTTTTTCATGAGTCTTTTGCTTATTTGTATTTTTCCATGTGTATAAAATCTAAGTCTTGTGCTCTTAGTGATGCCTATAACAAAACCACTATCTTTGAAACTATCTGAATGTAGAACCAGTTTACAAAGTAAAAATAAGCCTGTGCAAATACAACCACTATGTGATTTGAATAATGAAGGTGATGTGTTGCCCATGAAGTAACATCCTTGGGGATATGGTGGGGGTGCCTTCCCAATTATAGCTTTTGATACTGCTGACATAAGAACTTTGCATAAAATAATGGAAAAATAATGATGAAACAGTGGCAAAATGTCTGGTTTATTTCCCTCTCCTGTCTAAATAAAATCTTTTCTCCCACTCATTCCTTTTAAAGTGTTATACGTGTGCACATTCTAGTCTTTCTTTTCTTTAGGACAAAAGTGATAGTTAATGACAGGAAAAAAATTCCTTTCAACTACATAATACACAAAAGTGTATGTTCACAAGAATATAGATGTAAACACACAGATTTATTTTAAATTTCAGAGAAGGCATACTGGAAATAATGAAGACAATTATTTAAAATAAAGATAACATTTCAGATTTTAATATACTTTGAAAAAACTGCTTCATTTATTGAATTCTTTGAATTATCTTTATTTTGATGTCCTAAACATTCCTTATAGTACATTGGCAGTAACACTGAACAAGGTACAGAGTTCATAATGGATTGCACCTAATTTATACTTTCTCTTATGTGTAATTACAATGTAATTCATAGAGCCAAATGCTTAATTATGTGACAAAGATGAATTACAACATGTATTAAACATAATGGGTCTGGTTTCTGAACAATAAACTGTGAAATTAGAAAAGTAAGAAGTTATTCATTCTATTAATAATGAAAGGGGAAGGATAAGTATGACTTGTTCTTTATTAACTTTGTTTTGTTTCATTGCTAGAATGGGTTTGTTTTGACTTCATCTTGTAGGGAGAAGCTTTCTGTTTCTGTTTGTTCATTTGATTTTTATGATATGTTTAAAAATACCAATACTAAAGAAGAACATAATTACTTTCTCTTTCATTGAGTAAAGGTGAAAAACTGCATCTGTTTGACCCATTCCTTTAGTTTTGATTTGAATTTTAGACTTGAGAATTAACTACATTCAGTGTTTGAGAAATCACATAATTCTGTTTTCTTCTTTAGCAGGTCATTAGAGTGCAATGTTTTTTCCCTCAGAAGACATAAAAGTTAGATCCCTAACTGCATTGTTAATAACAGAAGAGCAACTTTTCTGCTAAGCACTTTTTAATGCACTTTTTAATATCTGCGTATATTCTAGCAAAACAATAAATCCATATCAAATAATATTAAAATACACCACATGTGGAGTGGAATAATTCTTAAAGATTTTTCAGAACAGCCCTGTGTCTTGCACCTTTTATTAGCAATTAGTACACTGAAACTATAAAATAGTTACGACTCTTCAGATGTTATTTAGACAGCTATGTAAAGAGCACACAACTGGTCAGGGCTAGATTTCTGTGAGTGATAGCATGTATAAAAACAGTAATAGATTGTATCATAACTTCATTTGATCTGAGAAGTTTGTTGCTTGTATTTTTTCTCATTAGAGAATTACATAAAATGAACTGATACTATCTGTATGTAATTTCTGCAGTAAGGGCTCATCAGCATGCATATGCTGTACTTTTTTATACTTTATAGGTACAACTATTTTTGTGGAGCCTTCTTTACATTGTCAACCACATATGGAGTTACAGCAAACGGAGAAAATCAGAAAAAAAATGCTAGAAGGGACCTCTATCCATCCAGGCTAGTCCCCCACACTTGCAGTGAATTCAACTGCTTCTAACCATTCATGACAGTGTTTGTCATCAATATATATTCCACAATGTCCCACAGCAATTTTTCGAGTGTTTAAGTATCCATATAAAATTAAAAAAATTTCCTTAATGTCTCTCCTGAATCTCTTCTGTTGTAATTTACTCCTCCTATTTCATATATTGTTCTCAGTGGACATTTTATCTGATTTCTTCCTTGCAATTACCTTTTATTTACTTACAAAGAAAAACCAACCAAACCCAACTGCTCTATCATTCCTTCTTAAAGTTTTATCTGCTTTAGAATAAGAAATCCAAATAAGCAGTCTTTCTACCATTCTCCATATGCTTCCTTCCTTGTTTTTTTTCTGCTACTGTGGTTTTCTAATCCTTTTTCAGCTGAGCATGTCTCAGTACTCCAGGCTGAGCCCTTACATTGGAAGCAAAGGTTTAGTTCCCACCTAGAGAACAGCGTTAGTGTTCACACACGGCAGTATAGGGTCTATCTGCTTCCGCATGTATGACAGCAGTTAACTCTGTTTGGCTTTTGATCCTTCTAGTTCTTTCTGAAGAAATACTCACCTACATGTGCATCTACTTTACTAGAGGAATGGCCACACTAGGACAAGACAAAGGTCCATTTAACCCAGTGGCCATAAATGGATGCTTAAGGATGAGCAAAATTGAGGCAAGCATACATGCTGCTTCCCACTCCGAATATTCCCAGTCCCAACCTCATTATTTTCAGATTCTGTTAGTTACTTGCCATCTCCTGAAGCCTCTCTTTTTTTCATTTGAATGAAAAAAGATATTAAATATTTAGGATTTTACAGTGTAATTTGTTGTTGCCTTTCCTGTCTGTTGAATTGCAGACTACCGGTTTCTTTGTTCCTTGTCTTAAGGTTTATATACATATGGAATTACTTCTTTTTACACTTGCTATTCCTTGCTAGTTGTTTCTGATTTTATGCCGTATTCTTACTGATTCTGTCCACGTATACATTTTTATACTTATTCTAATGTACTATGCCCATTTCCACAGTCTGCACGCTTTCTTGTTGTGTTTGAGATCAATGAAGAAAAGCTCATTGATCAGCTACTTGATTTTTACTGCACATCCTATTATTTCTCTGTATAAGGATAATTTTGGTTTTGTGTATTTTCTTCACTACTTTGATCCTTCAGACTTTATTCTGATAAGACCTGGACTCTGCATTTATTGAAGGATGCCATAGTGAAGTTCATTGTCATGACTTTCTAGCTTTTCTCTCTTTTTTCCATAATAATCATGAATTTACCCAATTCCTGATCACCTTATCCAAGCTGCCTTCTACTCTCACACTCTCCACAAATTCCTCTCTATGGTAACAAAGTCTAGAAGTACTTTCCCTCTAACTGCTTTCTTCACAGTAAAATCCAGGAAGTTGTAAAGATTTCACAGGTTTAAATCAATTTAATTTCTATAACACAGGTTTCCTATCAGATGTTCCCCATTGCCACTAAGTCTCTTGCTTCTAACAGCCCTATTAACTTGTCACAAAAACCCCTCATTAAGCCTCCTGGTAGGTATCTCTAATAAAACTCCATCATGACTAAATGTTTGCTTATACCTATTTTATTATTGATAGAGTTTTTCAACAGATATATTTTCCTGTGCACTTTATAAACCTGAGAACCTCAACATGTGTCTTTAACATGTAGTGCAAAATCTCCTCTCTTTTCTCTCTACATGTCTGTACTGAAAAAAATAAATAATGAATCTCTATCAATATTACTGCCATGAGAATAATCACAAGTCTCTGTCATGCCAATCAAGTCACAAGTTAAGCTTGTACCAGTACTATATTAAGACTCTCAGCTTCTGTTTATTCTCTGTATTTGCAGCAGATGCACAAACATATGCACACATGCGCACACAGACACCTTCTTCCAAAACTGCTGCTGCCTTGTCACGCGTGTGTGTCCACTGGCTGAAATTTCCTTGAAACAATGGGAATTTTGGAACTTTCTGGATTAGGTCAAAAGAGGGGGAAGGATTTGAATTAAAAGTAACAAGCTATAGAAAATTATGGCACTGCAGGTATTTCATTTGAAATATGCCTGGCTCCTGAGGATTCAATGAATTTATAATGTTTGCTTCAGGTGCTTCTTATAGCACAAATAATAAAGGAGGAAAGGAAGTGTGGTCTTACATACCAGTGAAAATTTAAAGATTAATAAAGAAACCCTACATAGATTCAATGCAGGTTTGGATGAAAAACAGAAAAAGTAATAGATTAATAGGGATGTTCTGCACACGACTGGAACAGATAAGACTTAGAAATGAAATTTCTAAGCCTTTTATGAGGACATAACCCGGTGGATAGATGATGGTAAAGCTGTGGATGTGGTCTATCTCGATTTCAGTAAAGCGTTTGACACGGTCTCCCACAGCATCCTCGCAGCTAAACTGAGGAAGTGTGGTCTGGATGATCGGGTAGTGAGGTGGATTGTGAACTGGCTGAAGGAAAGAAGCCAGAGAGTGGTGGTCAATGGGACAGAGTCCAGTTGGAGGCCTGTGTCTAGTGGAGTCCCTCAAGGGTCGGTACTGGGACCAATACTATTCAATATATTCATTAATGACTTGGATGAGGGAATAGAGTGCACTGTCAGCAAGTTCGCTGATGACACAAAACTGGGAGGAGTGGCTGACACACCGGAAGGCTGCGCAGCCATTCAGAGAGACCTGCACAGGCTGGAGAGTTGGGCGGGGAGAAATTTAATGAAATATAATAAGGGCAAGTGTAGAGTTCTGCATCTGGGCAAGAACAACCCCATGTATGAATACAAGTTGGGGACAGACCTGTTGGAGACCAGCGTAGGGGAAAGGGACCTGGCGGTGCTAGTGGACAGCAGGATGACCATGAGCCAGCAGTGTGCCCTTGTGGCCAAGAAGGCCAATGGCATCCTGGGGTGGATTAGAAGGGGTGTGATTAGCAGGTCAAGAGAGGTTCTCCTCCCCCTCTACTCTGCCCTGGTGAGGCCGCATCTGGAATATTGTGTCCAGTTCTGGGCCCCTCAGTTCAAGAAGGACAGGGAACTGCTAGAGAGAGTCCAGCGCAGAGCCACGAAGATGACTAAGGGAGTAGAACATCTCCCTTATGAGGAGAGGCTGAGGGAGCTGGGTCTCTTTAGCTTAGAGGAGCCTGAGGGGTGACCTCATGAATGTTTATAAATATGTAAAGGGCAAGTGTCATGAGGATGGAGCCAGGCTCTTCTCAGTGACATCCCTTGACAGGACAAGGGGCAATGGGTGCAAGCTGGAACACAGGAGGTTCCACTTAAATATGAGGAAAAACTTCTTTACGGTGAGGGTAACTGAACACTGGAACAGGCTGCCCAGAGAGGTTGTGGAGTCTCCTTCTCTGGAGACATTCAAAACCCGCCTGGACGCGTTCCCGTGTGATATGGTCTAGGTAATCCTGCTACGGCAGGGGGATTGGACTAGATGATCTTTCGAGGTCCCTGCCAATCCCTAACATTCTGTGATTCTGTGATTCTGTGAAATAGATTTAATTCAATTGCTTATGTTAAGTTTGTGAAACAAATCTACAAAAGGCAAAAATCAAAGTTACTGCATATACAATACTCGGTCTCTGGTTAGTGAAACTTTAGTAAGAACGCTAAATTAAATTTAAAAGAGAAAGAAAAATAGAGAGGTCACTTCACTAAAGTTTCATTTCCTTCTGGTTACTGTTATAGGTTATAACAATGGTTAGGTTATAATTTTGGTAATCAAAGCACCTGTCATTGTACTCTGTCAGAACCCTCACAATTATTTATGAAAGTGCATATGTTTATTTATTAACAATGGAACACAGAGGAAAAAAAAAAAAGGTGGGAAGAATTTTTGGTTTAGATGTCCCAGGTGTGCTGCAGTCTTGCAACCACCTGCTCAGTCAGCTGTGTCTCCAGCCCAGAGGCAATGCCTGCTAAACACACCAGTACCCACTTGGTGCTGATTCCTCGTAAAGGGAAAGGCCCATACTGCTGCCACGAAGTTGTTTCATTCTGCTGGATATTGCTCATCTAAATTTGAGGATTAATGACCTGATGGACTATCATGCAACAGAAAGGACAGAGAGATTTTGCACATGCTGGGCTAATGGTGTTCTCAGGGACATGCACTACAGGGAGCCATGAATGCCTTTACATTCAGCAGACCTCAGTTCAGACTCACAGAGAAATTGATAGATCTGGCTGGGACCGAAGAAGAAAAGAATAACAACTGACTTTCCCTCAAGAGAAAGAAATTTTCAGGACTCTACAAACGATGAACTTTGAAGTGCCATAGAGGCGACAAAAGAGAGAAAAGCTGCAAGCCTCCATTCAGGGGACAAATTTGGGGATTTCTATGAATATGTTTCTACTCCCTCAAAGAGAAGAGCTCCATAGAGAAGTGTTAAAAGGATTGATCTGTATTATAATATTAAGTCTACCTTATATGATTTTTAAATAGGCTACATTAACTCTATTTAAAGAAAGACTAATGCACAGTTAAGAGGTATTCTACTTGTTATAAATGAGATAATTTGGGAGATAATTATTTGCCTGGGCTGCTTGACAACAACCTGTTGAAATGGTTTCATGATGGTAGTATTTATCGTTAAATATGTCTGTTTCCTCCAGAAAACTTTCACACTAAAAAAAAACAAAAAAAAAAGAGGTTTTTTTGTTTTATTTTGGTTTGGGTTTGTTTTTTTTTTTGGTAGGGAGGGAAAACAGGGAAAGAACAAGGTTCAATTAAAAAATAATTTTCATTATTCAATGAATAAATGAGTTTCTGAAAACTATGAATGTTCATGGACAAAGCAAGGTGATTGATTCTCTTGTGATCTAATTACCATAGAATCATAGAATGGCTTGGGTTCGAAGGGACCTTAAAGATCATCTAGTTTCACCCCCCCTGCCACTGGCAGGGACACCTTTCCATTAGACCACGTTTATAAGGTTATAAACCTTATAAATAAGGTTTATAAGTAACTGCAGTACCTTCTGTTGATGTTTTGAGCATCATGCAATGTACACTACTATTACCTGTAATACAACCATTTTTTCCTTCACAGTTTGAGTGAACATGTGGATTTTATCAGGATATTGGAAATTCATGTGTTGCAAAAAATCTATTATAAATGTAGGTATGAGAAATGAGAAACTACACAGGAAAAAGCCACAATGGCTAAATCATACTGCTTCTGTTGCAAAATACAGAGACACTTAAATTAAAGGAGGAGGGGGAAAAAAAAGCAGCCTTCAACACTGAGGAACAAAACTGGTAAAAGTGCCTGAAAGTCCAGGGCAAAAAATCATCAGCAGTATGGCAGAGTGGCCCACGTAGGACAAGGGGTAATGTTTTTAAACTGAAAGAGAGTAGATTCAGACTAAGTATAAGGAAGAAATTTTTTACAATGAGGGTAGTGAAACACTGGAACTGGTTGCCCAGACAGGTGGCTGGATCCCTGGAGACATTCAAGGTCAGGCTGGATGGGGCTCCAAGTAGCCTGATCTAGTTGAAGATGTCCCTGCTCACTGCAGGGGAAGGTGGACTAGATGGCTTTTAAAGGTCCCTTCCAATCCAAACCATTCTACAATTCTACATTCTCAGAGAAATTCTCTGAATGTTTACGTGTGTGAAAACAGATATTTAGATGACTTTCAGTAACGTCACAGTTACATGGCTCTAGTAATTATATATTTTATTAGCTAATTGAAATTACGACTAAGCAAGTCTGAAAACCCATTTTATGTGTTACATTTTAAATCATTCACCAAGTATTTGACAACTCAGTTTTTCTTTTTAGAAAATAAGACAACTATTTAGTTATTTCTTGTATTGATAAAAGATTTAGACACATGGATCACAACCTCTTGTAAGGCAAACTTTCCATTCATCCAGTTTCTTAATAATTTCAGTATGCACACAGATTAAGAGAGACAGTGTGTACCTGTGTACTTATATCATGAACAATAATTTTGTTAATTTTCTAACCCTAATCCAAATTGCAGATCTTACAACCAGTGTGGGCTGCCCTAACATAAATTGCTGCAGCATCAAAGGCTAATATGAAACTGTTTTTATAATTCAAACAAATAGAATTCATTGCCAGCCTGTATAATAACATTTATGAATTTTTTCTTTTGGTACTGAAAAAACAAGTCCATTTTATTTCTTCTTTACTTTGAAAAAAGAAAAAAAAATAGCTGTATCTGAAGAAGGACAATGTTGCAGACATGAAATACAGTTTTAAGTAAAAATGTAACATGAAGGAATTTGTGAAGATTATGTGATGAACATACATCACAGTTGTCATACTTTGCAAGGCCTCTGAACTTATCAGGTTTTGTCTAACTTGCGTCGGCCTGCCTAAAGCTTTGTTTGAGTTGACTGAGCTGCAACAGATAAAGGAAGGACTAATTTTTAATTCATTTGTTTTACTTTTGGTTATCTTTAATGAAGTATGTGATATAACCATATTTTTTGTAAAGGTAAGAAAAAGTAGTTGCCCCGTGTAGGATTAAATATTTATGACCCTAGCATGATGGAGTACAGGCACCGTATGGTAGCAGAGGCCTCAAAAGTGGGGATAGAAGATGTAATGCAGAGCAATGCTTGTGTGGGGTGATAAGAAAAAGGGACACAGGATGACTTTGGAGACCCCAGTGCTGTAAACAATTGATCTATACTCAGTTAAAGAAATGCAGACCTGAGAAATGGGCAAAAGCAGTTTTAGGTATAACAAAGACAGCAGAGAGCTAGTATCCAGCGTAGTGAGACATTCCATATTTTAAAATGCGGCTTTAAACTATAGCTGAAGATAGATAAACAAAGAGCAAAGTCTAAAAGCAGGGTAGAAAACATAAAAAAAAAAGATTAGCCTCAAGTGGACCTTAGTGCTGGAGAAACAGACTATCTGCATCACACTTTCTGGCCAAGACACTGGTGACTCGCTGTAACGGGCTGCTCAGGCTGACACCAGGAACTGTAGAACCCAGAGGGACCTTCAGAGGAGAAGGGTGAGCACAACAGCAGAGAGTGGGGTAAATAGTAGGACCTGTTGTGTAACCATTTCTACTGTGTCACTGTTGAGACCTTTTCTGCAACAACATTCTTTACTGTATTTTTTGTTTCTTTCTCCACAGCCACGAGACCTGGACTAATAATTTTATTATTATTAGATTGTTCAGATTTCAGTTAAAGTAACAATAAATTCTTGATTTTACATATAAGGTGTGTTTTCTTTTGCCTTCCAGGTTTTGAGTGCCACACTAGATTTTAATAGATGAAATGCTGTAGTGGGATATTATTAAGGTGTGTAGAGTAATGTGATTAGCACATGACAGGGTGTCCTGGCTAAAAAAAATTCTGTACGCTTTAGTAACAGATGCATTGTTTATGATAACTTGTATTTAAGAATTTCCAGTAACTACTCAGCTGGGCGATATTTCTGAGCAGTGTGAACATCAACAACTCACACTGCTTTAAGTAATTCTTTCTTGGTGGTGTTGCGCAATATGTTTAAAAAAATCTCTGTTTCCATAAAATTATAATAATTTTAAAAGGAACAATGTAATACTACCAAAAAGAAACACATATTCAAGGTCTTCATTTTATGACATTTTATGAAGGCTTTTGTAATGCAATTGTAAATCACAGGTACACTGACTGTGGATGCACAGAAAGAAGATCTGTTGCAGAGATCTGTAATCGGTTTTAGGCAACTGCTGGAGTCTGAATATAGCTAGAGAATGTAACTGCATCCACACTGTTAATTTTCCATATGTGTACAAATTCACCTGTTTTATCTAGTATCTAATCTTGTCTAGTGTCTTCAAGATTTTTGTCTTACTGTTATTTTCAACTTTATTTCCCTTGCATATCAACTGTCTTCCTACAGGCCGTATCCTTGTCTGCTACATCAGTATATTGGACCATTGAATTAGTCTTTACACACACTACCTGGCCTACTTCAACCTTGAAAATTGGAAGAGGATGCTTGTCTTAAATCCCAAATTGTGAGTTCTTTTGGACTAAGTTCAGGAAAACGTATAGTACTGTAAATTACAGGGACATCAAGCATAAGAGTAGAAAAGGTGGGGAAAAGGTGCATCCGTCATTAATCAAACATTGTTTTGTACTGAAAACACAATGAAAATGTTAATAATACTTAGAGAGAGAGGGAGAATAAATTACAGAACCAAAACTGGTATACATATATGAGCAGAGATTTCTTAATATAGACGACTGGCTAGGCAAACAAGATATATGTGCAAATATTAATTAGTGAGCTATATGTCCTTAGTGAACACTTTCTGCAAAACAACTGAAAACTTAGTGCTGTCAATTAATTCTAGTTTAGACTGATGAGAAAGTTAAGTGTTAAATGCTCATTCAATACTACATATGAAAGAGAATCTAAAAAGCATTTAATAGTCCTAATGACACGTGATCTGGGAGTTTGTTTTTATTACCATTTTCAGTTAATTACTTACAGCAATTACAGTCTGCAGCTTTGTTGCAAAAATATGGACATCTTTAACTACTTTCATTTTAGGTCTAATTTTTTCCATATCACCAAAACATTCTTTTTCATGTTAGGCATACTGTATTTAGCTAGATTTTTCAAAAGTTACAGAAATAGCACCATCTGAAGAATAAGAGGAATACGTACCATAATTATATACTGTAATTATATACCTAGAAATAGCTTTAAGAAGTAATGGATACACCCAGACTGAGTTCATTGCCAAGTGGCACATTTTTTCAGTAGCCTGCCATAAGCACCAATCCATTGTATTCTCAATCTCCACTTTTTACAAGCTTTATACTGAAATGGATTTCCCAGTGAGATTCATATTTATCTGAGTGCTATTCATACTGTTATTCACTGTAAATATCTCCAGCAGCTCTATTAACTTTAATGCATTAGCTCGTCTTCTATTTATTGCAACTTAATGAATGCATAATAATTTAAGTTTAGGACACCATTAGCAGGATAGATTTTCCAAGCTCCTGTAGCTCAGCAGATATACCTTCATAAATTACCAGAAAGCTACATGCTTTTTTTATGATGGTCATAAGACAAAATTATTAGAAAACCATTTTTTTATTCTCCTGCAGACTTGGCATTCAGAAAGGCTACAGGTTTAGTAAAAGCATCATGTCTGTGTGGTATAATCAGCACATGTTCCACAAGGAATCAGGTTTTAAACAGAAATGAGGGTATAAAACCAGGCCCTACAGCATTCTTTGAGGCAGGGCAAGAAGACAAGAATCCAGAGGATATACCATCAAACACCACAGATCTGTGTTTGACGATTGGAACTATTAATTTACCTTTTATTCATAAAAGGAGTTCTTCCTCTTGCCTATTATTTGGATCAACACTCAATAAAAATAAACCATACCTTTGAGGGCAATTTGAAGCCTATATGAGCAAATGAAATATATTTGTGTCATTGACTTCACATCTATAAAGAGAAAGAAATGCAACAGAGATGGCTGAGTGGATTTCAGGGAAGTTTTGATGTATAAAATATTTTCTGAATCCCTCCCACACTTGAAAGTAATACTTGAATCCCTGGGAGCCATTTAAGTAGCTGTAATATGCACTCGGGTAATTCATGGAAATACCACATGTAAAGTGTTAGTATGACAAACAAATCATTTGCTTTGATCTAATTTTAGGCTATTAAAAATACTAGCCCAGCTGCACAATCCAGATTGTAAATCCTACAGTCATAAAAATAAGTTAAAACAAATAGAGATACCCAAGAAAGACCATCACTTCCTAGTGCAAAATGTATGGTGAGCATTGGATGACTATTTACGGCTTAACAACTTGTGCTACATTTGGAAGTACAAATATAAATTAAATGAAAAAATAGTATTAGTTTTACATATTCATCAAAGTAAAAATAGCTATCTGGAGCCGAAGCTCGGTTACACCCAAGAAAGTTTTTTGGAGTTGCATACTGACCTGCTGAAGAAGTAAGATATCCTTACAGACCACAGAGAAAAATACAATGTTTTCCACAGCAACGTTGAATTCTGTCAGTAAAATGACCAATCTTATTTAATCTTTCAGTGTTTTGGCTCTTTCATTGACCTATTTGAAATACATTGCAATACAGAGCCAAATCTAGTGTCTTCAAGTTTTCACATTTTTCAGTACTTCCTTATTCTCTATGTGGCCAATAAGAAATGTTTCTTAGAATGCCCTGTGATAGCTCAATGTATCCACGCAACATTTGTGATCTGAAATGTTTGCCTTAGGCATGGTTCTTGAACCATGCTATTTTATGTGTGTGTAAAACCTCACAATGTCTGAAATACGCGCAATTATTTAAAGATTTTGGTAGCTATTATTATATCAAAATATCCTGAAAATGTTCATTTGTACCCCTTTTTTCTAAACTGCTGGTGCAGGACTGAAATACACAAACTTCTCTGGAAAACCTGGGACATGTCAGCTTGATGTGTTACAGGTGACAGAGCAGACAGCCTGCCTGCCATAGAACAGATGTTTCTTTTGCATTACTGTTTATTGCAATAAACTGTGATTGATAGAACAAGCATGCAACTGTGAGAAGTATCACATTTACTTAAGTTTATTATATTTTGTCATAGGATAAATGCATACATTTAATATACTCTTACACCCTGCTCCAAAAACTGTTCTTCACAAGCAAAGCAAAGTTCAGCTTAGTTCCTGTTAGCTGGATGAAGCTTTTCTGGATCAGGAATTCCTCACCTCCATGGGACCATGAACTAAGAGTGCAATACTACATGTATTTCTCTAGAAATCACAGGGAGAGACACACCTTCTATTCTCAAACGGAGATCATAATCCTATGGAAATCACTGCATTCAATTCTGAGTAAAAGTTCACATGTGTGAGCAATTATTTTAAGTCTCTTTGACTTGTATTTCTCATTGAACACAGCATGTTAGCAGCTGGAAACTCTTGCACGTGACTCATAAATGAGATATACATATTCCATGTTATGTTTAGCGAGATATGCCAAGCTGCATGGAGTAAATTTCCAAGAACCATCTTTCCGGGCAGATAGCTTTGCACAACATGTCATTGGCTCTTCTTTGTATGGCTTACAATGACAGTAATGACATCACCACAGGTGTGCTAAATAAGAGTGAGGCATCTTGGCAGCTTTTGTTTTTTTAAATAACATTTTCTCAAGGGAACAGTACCTTCCAAACATGCCAGACGAGGGTTAAACTGTATTCCACTTTGTAATAAAGCTAAAGCTAAGCATTGCAACATTTATAATTCTTTGTAATTTGCTGGCCAGACTTGGTTTAATTTATCTAAATTTCACTTGGTTTAATTTCTCTAACTTTCTCTGTGTTTACATATATATATATATATATATATATATATATATATATATATGCACTCTCATCTACCTGTGTGCATTGTGTGGAATGTGTGGAGCCTCAGCAATTACACTATCAAATCAACCTCTTTCTGGTAACTAAGGAAAGATTAGAGATACCTTTAATTCTGTTTATTTACTTAATTTCATTGGCTTTGAAAACACAATGGGATAATTTTTCAATTTAGTTCAGTATGTTTTATGCATAAGTAATAAACATTAAATTAAATTATTCTTCTTTGCACCTTAAAAATAATATTCTGGGTGAACTAACAACATAAAGATTTATTGGTTTTTAGTATGTCTTCTTCTGCAAGGAATTTCTCTCTTTAAATAAATTGTAACCTTTCTTTTAAACAGAAATTTCTAGAGTTACATGAGACCTTGCTGTATTACTGCCTTTCCATATTATGCATCATGCAGACATTTTGCTGTGTATATTAGTACTGTTGTATCTGCCCGAGTAACAGTTACACACAAGTTAAATCATCAGACCTGAATTCACACCGCCTAATTAAGTTAATGTTAAGAAGTTCATTCCACCTTTAGAATTTCTTTAGTTTTTCTGGGTTTATTGTTAGTATATAGGTCAGTGTGCAACGTTAGCTAGACATACAGGTACTCTGGATCTGGAAGGATCACTAGCACAACTAGTGCAGAGTCACCTCTAAACCCATCAGAATGACCTTGAACATTTGCAGAGGGTCCAGGTCTCCAAATGGTAAGCTGACATCCTGTGCTTCCCAGAACCACACCATAACTGAGAAGACCAGAGGAGGAGCAAGAAAGGAGAGAGGATGGGTGTTCCTCAGCTAGCACTGAACAGTAAGATGAGTGAGATTTCATGTAAAACTGTGATGGCCAAGCTCTTATTTGGAAAAGTAAAAACTGAATGTGGGAAAGGGCTAAGGGAGAAGAGATCTGTAGCTGTAATTCCAATGAATACAATATTTTTGCATCACAGAAAATACCATTTCTAAAGCTGATAAAATAATAATAATTAAAAAATAAAAAACAAAACCAAAAACGAACAGAAAGAGAGGGAGAGACTTAACTATTTTGCTGTCAGTTCTTCTGTCAGCTTTATTTCTAATCCAACAAATGCTGAAAGTGTAAGTTGTTGTATAATCAGTTATGCTTTTTTAAGCAGGAGTGATCAGTATGACCAACATGAGGAAAGTATGTAAAGGTTAGAGTTAATGGATTAATGTTTTCTTGATAGGAAATTAAGGAACACACATAAACACTTTCATTTCTACACAGTGAAATTAGTATGGCAGAGCTAATAAGGGTGATTTTATGGATCAGCACTTGACTTGGATGGGTTCCCAGGTGTTATTCATAATACTGTCACAGACGTAATTCTAGATTTAGCATGTCTTCTCTCATTACTCTTGATGTCCTTTGTAGACAATAGAGAGAGGCAGGCATACTTGTCTTGGCATCCTACTTCTACGTGATATTTCCTCTGAAGTCTCCTTAAGGAATGTAGATGTGTTAACTACAAAGGTTCACCAGAATTCACTGTCCCTGTATAATAAATACATATTATTCTGCACAAATGAAGCACTAGGCTATGACTGCATATAAGAGAACATCAGAGTTTGCAGACGAACTTAAGTCCATAAGATATGTCAATTTTCTGAAGAAGCCTCTGTTTTTGAATACTTATTTCTCTAAAGGTATTTATGACTGCTGTCTGACTTGATGGTGACCTACCAAACTGCACATGACTGCTTCCCTCTAGGGAAGGTGTTCTGCTGAAAGAGGCAAAATAACGCAGGCAACAGAAGTGCAGAAGCAACTGAAGAACAAGGTGCTTACAATCAGATGCTGTACTGGGGCCTAAAGTAGCCTGACATAAGCCTTGACTAATGATTTATTTCAGCCCTTCAGCATGCAGGTGTATCTGTTCTATCATCTAGAGGACATGCAAATCACTAACACATGCAAAGAAGGAGCTGATGTTACAAGATAATGGTAATGTGCACCTGTGATTTAGAAGGCAAATCAAAGACTTAGAACAGTAGGCTACATTAATTATTATAAAACTAGTTAGACTCCAGAAATCAGGAGGTTTGCTGTATGTAACACAATAGTTTGGCACTTATATTTTGATATTTTACCAAAGATTTAAACCTAGCTACAAACAAATATCCCCACACTAAGTTTTATAAACAATCCTAGATATTCATAATTTATGACTGATTTATACACAAATGTCGAGATAATATTACGGGAACAGAGAAACAGGGTGATGTCAACAGACAGTGGCTGACTACTTGTCTTCTCTTTCTTTGAGCTAGCATTTCAAATTTGGAAATGTCTAACCTACTTGCAACAAAGTAAATTACTGATAGTACTTAATGCTTTCATCCTTTCACTCTAAGATTAATTACTTTGCAACTACTTAACAGAATTTTGGTTTGCCTTTCTTTGTATGAGTGTGTATTCATATATAAAGAGGAATGAGGTATAGAAACTAGGAAACTACTTTCATTTTCCTCCTACCACTAAATAACCTGTCTTCTCAATATCAGGCTAAAAGGTCAATATCTAATTTTGGATCCTGTTTCTATAGTCCTTGAGATGAGTAACTCTTGACTTCTGGTGAGATGGCCTTGTGATTTAATGCTTTTTTAATGTGAGAAAAAGCTGAAGAATTTGACCCATGCTTAAAAGCAGCATTGAAAAATGTACAGTGCAGTTTGTTTTTTTTCTCTTTTTTTTTTTTTTTCCTGAACATCTACTTGCTGCAAATTCCTGCAAAACCCTTGAGGCAGTTGCCATAGCTTTGACAAAGCTCTCTAGCTAGTGCTTTTCAAGTGGCTGTGTTTGGGTATATCAGTAGTCCAAAAAGAAGGGATGAAATAATGAGTTTGTTCATTCTGGATTATCCACATTGCTTAACCGCCCACAGCTTCAATGCTCTGGGCACACAACTTTTAACTTCATACCCTACCTCTGTTTTGGGCAACCCAACCCTCTCTCAACAACTGCAACCAAGTTTTTTTTTTTCTTAAGTGGCACTTCTATTAAGATGAACCTCACCTTAACAAACAGAACCCTTCTATTGTTTTTCGTTGCTATTTTTTCCATCTAAGTGAATGCTGGTGAAATTATATCTATATATATAAAATATAAAAATATATATATACATATATATAAAATGTAGGTATAACTGAGAACCAGCAACTTGAAAACCATCCTTTTTCTGAGGGATTTTCCACCCCAGACCTCTCTCCTTTTTCTCCCAGAAAGTTTTTCCTAGTTCATGCTACCTTCTTAGATTAACTGTTGCTTGGCCACAGTCCAGTATGTCAGATTAACAACTGATACTCTTTGTTCTGCAGATTCATGTAGACAAGCAGAATGATTTCCGTTAGAGAATTTGTCATTTTGTGATGGATTTACTTAATACTCCTTGAGGCATTCAGTAATATAGTGATTTAGGAGTTAACTAGCATTCTTCGATAATACAAAGACAGATCACAGAATCACAGAATGTTAGGGATTGGCAGGGACCTCGAAAGATCATCTAGTCCAATGCCCTGCCGGAGCAGGATTACCTAGACCATATCACACAGGAACACGTCCAGGTGGGTTTTGAATGTCTCCAGAGAAGGAGACTCCACAACCTCTCTGGGCAGCCTGTTCCAGTGTTCGGTCACCCTCACCGTAAAGAAGTTTTTCCTCATATTTATGTGGAACCTCCTGTGTTCCAGCTTGCACCTGTTGCCCCTTGTCCTGTCAATGGATGTCACTGAGGAGTGGCTGACACAACGGAAGGCTGTGCAGCCATTCAGAGAGACCTGGATAGGCTGGAGAGTTGGGCGGGGAGAAATTTAATTAAATATAACAAGAGCAAGTGTAGAGTCCTGCATCTGGGCAAGAACAACCCCATGTATGAGTACAAGTTGGGAGCAGACCTGTTGGAGAGCAGCGTAGGGGAAAGGGACCTGGGGGTCCTAGTGGACAGCAGGATGACCATGAGCCAGCAGTGTGCCCTTGTGGCCAAGAAGGCCAATGGCATCCTGGGGTGTATTAGAAGGGGTGTGATTAGCAGGTCAAGAGAGGTTCTCCTCCCCCTCTACTCTGCCCTGGTGAGGCCGCATCTGGAATATTGTGTCCAGTTCTGGGCCCCTCAGTTCAAGAAGGACAGGGAACTGCTAGAGAGAGTCCAGCGCAGAGCCACGAAGATGATTAAGGGAGTGGAACATCTCCCTTATGAGGAGAGGCTGAGGGAGCTGGGTCTCTTTAGTTTGGAGAAGAGGAGACTGAGGGGTGACCTCATTAATGTTTATAAATATGTAAAGGGCAAGTGTCATGAGGATGGAGCCAGGATGTTCCACTCCCTTAATCATCTTCGTGGCTCTGTGCTGGACTCTCTCTAGCAGTTCCCTGTCCTTCTTGAACTGAGGGGCCCAGAACTGGACACAATATTCCAGATGCGGCCTCACCAGGGCAGAGTAGAGGGGGAGGAGAACCTCTCTCGACCTGCTAACAACACCCCTTCTAATCCACCCCAGGATGCCATTGGCCTTCTTGGCCACAAGGGCACACTGCTGGCTCATGGTCATCCTGCTGTCCACTAGCACCCCCAGGTCCCTTTCCCCTACGCTGGTCTCCAACAGGTCTGCCCCCAACTTGTATTCATACATGGGGTTGTTCTTGCCCAGATGCAGGACTCTACACTTGCCCTTATTATATTTCATTAATTTTCTCCCCGCCCAACTCTCCAGCCTGTCTAGGTCTCTCTGAATGGCTGCGCAGCCTTCCGGCGCGTCAGCCACTCCTCCCAGTTTTGTGTCATCAGCGAGCTTCCTGACAGTGCACTCTATTCCCTCATCCAAGTCATTAATGAATATATTGAATAGTATTGGTCCCAGTACCGACCCTTCAAGGACTCCGCTAGACACAGACCTCCAACTGGACTCTGTCCCATTGACCACCACTCTCTGGATTCTTTCCTTCAGCCAGTTCACAATCCACCTCACTACCCGATCATCCAGACCACACTTCCTCAGTTTAGCTGCGAGGATGCTGTGGGAGACCGTGTCAGACGCTTTACTGAAATCGAGATAGACCACATCCACAGCTTTACCATCATCTATCCACCGGGTTACGTCCTCATAAAAGGCTATCAAGTTGGTTAAGCATGACTTCCCCTTGGTGAAGCCATGTTGAGTGCCCCTAATGATCCCCCTATCCTTGATGTGCCTAGAGACAGCACCAAGGACACGTTGTTCCATCACCTTTCCAGGGATGGAGGTGAGGCTGACTGGTCTATAGTTACCCGGGTCCTCCTTCTTGCCCTTTTTGAAGACTGGAGTGACATTCACTTTCCTCCAGTCCTCAGGCACCTCTCCCATTGCCCATGACTTAGCAAAGATGATGGAGAGTGGTCTAGCAATGACTTCCGCCAGCTCCCTCAGCACCAGCAGGTGCATCCCATCAGGGCCCATGGATTTATGGACATCCAGATTGCTTAATTGGTCCCTGACCCAGCCCTCATCTACCAAGGCAGATTCCTCCTCTATCCTGACTTCCTCTGGGGCCTCAGGGGTCTGGGGCTCCTCAGGACAGCCTCCAGCAATATAGACAGAGGCAAAGAAGGCATTCAGTAACTCCGCCTTCTTTTTATCCTCTGTCTCCAGGACCCCCACCTCATTCATCAGTGGGCCTACATTGCCTCTAGTGTTGGTTTTACCTGCAGTGTATTTGAAGAAGCCCTTTCTGTTGTCCTTGACCTCTCTTGCAAGGTTTGATTCCAAGGAGGCCTTAGCTTTCCTAGTTGCCTCCCTACCTCCTCTGACAACAGACTTCTATTCCTCCCAAGTGGCCAGCCCCTCCTTCCATGATCTGTACACCCTCCTCTTCCACTTGAGTTTGCCCAGCAGTTCCCTGTTTAACCATGAAGGTTTCCTGGTACCCTTTCTTGACTTCCTGCCTGTTGGGATGCTCTGATCTTGAGCTCGGAAGAATCAGTCCTTGAATGCTAACCAACTATCTTGGGCCCCCTTACCTTCTAGTACCCTGTCCCATGGGATTGCCCCTAGCAATTGCTTGAAAAGGCCAAAGTTGGCCCTCCTGAAGTCCAGGGTTGCGATTCTGCTAGCTATTCTGGTCCTGCCACATGAGATCCTGAACTCTACCATCTCATGGTCACTACAACCAAGGCTGCCCTCAACCTTCACTGCTTCAACCAGACCCTCCTTGTTAGTGAGGATAAGATCCAGCAGCGCTCCTCTCCTAGTTGGCTCATCCACCATTTGCATCAGAAAGTTATCATCAATGCACTGGAGGAACCTCCTGGACTGAGGATGGCTGGCTGAGTAGGCCTCCCAGCAAATAGCAGGGTAGTTGAAATCCCCTATGACAACCAGGCCCTGTAATTGCGAGACTGCTCTCAGCTGCCTGTAGAAGGCCTCATCACCGTCCTCATCCTGATCCGGTGGCCTGTAATAGACACCCACAACAGTATCACCCCTGACAGCCTGCCCCTTAATTCGTACCCACAAACTCTCAACTCGCTCCTGATCCGCCCCTGGACAGAACTCAATACATTCTAGCTGCTCACTCACATAAAGAGCAACTCCACCACCTCTCCTTAGTGGCCTGTCTTTCCTGCACAAGACATAGCCATCCATGACCACATTCCAGTCATGCGAGGGGTCCCACCAAGTCTCTGTAATTGCCACTAGATCATAGCCCCCCGACTGAACATGGATTTCTCACTCCTCTTGTTTATTTCCCATGCTGCATGCATTGGTGTACAGGATTGTTCCAGCACCTGGATTAAAATATAAATTTCCCTGATTGTAGGAATGGAATGTGAGGCATTTACTACAGTATCATACACGCCTGTTACGTAAAAGAGTCTGTCTTACTGTAGCATGCATTTTAAGTTCACAAATTTCTGTTTAGAGTCTTCTTTTATATCCTCGTTATAGTTAATAAGCTACATATTCTCTCACAACATTGTAAATACATGCTGAGCAAATATTTAAAGAATTTCAAACTTATTCTAACTGCCCTACAAGAGGCTAATTTATTATACCTAATATACAGAAAGTTAACATTTCCATTTTAATATACAAAGCAGAGCAAAAAAGGAGGATGAAAACTATAGCAAGAGACCGCTCAATGACATTTTAATGAATACAGGAATGGAGCGATCTTAACTGTGGCAGAAAAGCATTGTTTGCTGGGCATTCCTGTGCCACTGGCCTTTAGGAAAGAAGGATGTGTTTTGATCTCTTCCTAGCTCTGTCTCTGACTTTGTGTGACTTTTGGCAAGTCACATTAGTTGGGTGTGCAGCATTCATAAAAATTAGTAAACTATTGCTTTACTTGTTCTCTTGAGGTTTGTGAGGCTTAATTAGTGAAATTTATAAATCTTTTCTAGACTCACAAATGCAAAGTACTATAAGGACAAAGTTTTATTGTCACTATTCCTTTGGGAAATGAGTTTCTTAGAGCTGTGGGAGATAATTAGTCACATTTTGCAGGCTGTGCTGCAGCTAAAACCACCATTAAAGTAATCTCTTACATAATATGAGCAATACTTGTTCTCACATGTTTGGCAAAATCAGATGTGAGTTCTCGGTTTGCGACTTGGCCTTTTCCTTCCCTTCGGCAATTTGAAAACTGTTAGGATGTTAGGATTTGTTCCATTTCCTTTGTTTTTAAATGGTGATAATTATCACCTCATTTCTAGAAATCTGCTCATATTGAATGCTTAAGAAATACGTCTTGCCTAAAAATTCTGCTTCATTACGGATCACATTCCCCAGTTCCTTGCAATTGTTCACAATTGTAGCCATAGAAACTATAATAATCCTTCTCAAAATACTTGGAATAACCACAAACTATTTTTGCTATGAAATCTTGTAATTTAAATAAAATAATTGGCTGTAGGTTTACTTGTACAGGATGTGACCAAGGGCATTAAGCCTACCACAGCTGCCTCTCAGCTGGCCATTTGCAAATGGACTGATTCTGGTTCTGAGCAGCCAATGTCACCTTTCTTCATTATTTGGAGGAAGAGCACATCAGCCCTCTTAGAGTCAGCCTTGTTTAGTGGCATTACAGTAGCCTCACTCCCTTTGTGACATTAGTAAAGGCATTCAGGCACTTCTGAAAAGTTTATCATATCGGTCAGATTTCTTAAAGTAGACGCATGAAGGTACACATGCACTTCTCTCACATTTTTATTCTCCTGATGTCTCTATCTCCTTCATCAAATTGTGATTTTTCTTTCTTAATGTTTATCTAAGTTGCATGAAAATTCCACTTTTTCAGACAGATCCAGAGAAAATCGTCAGGTTTAAGACAAAACTAGGTATATCTTCCGTCCATTTATTTTGTCCTTTAACTGTTTTTAAAAAAACGCTTCCTTTTTCACTAGCCAATCCTTCCTGGGCAAGGAGTACTATTTATGTTGCTGTTTCAGTCATGTGACTTCACCAAATTTCTGTTATGCCAACTAAGTTGTATATGTGATCATAATAATATAAGATACTGCTGTTTACATTTCTTGCACTAATAAATATTTATGTAAGAAATTCATCAATTTGATTTACTACTCACTTTCTTCTCCCTGTTTTCATTATGATATTTTTCAGTTTTGGGCCCCTCACTACAAGAGAGACATTGAGGTGCTAAAGCAAGTCCAAAGAAGGGCAATGAAGCTGGTGAAGGGTCTGGAGAACAAGTCTTATGAGGAGCATGTGAGGGAACTGGAGTTGTTTAGTCTGGAGAAAAGGAGGCTGAGGGGAGACCTTATCACTCTCTACAACTGCCTGAAAGGAGGTTGTAATGAGGTAGGTGTTGGTCTCTTCTCCCAGGTAACAAATGATAGGCCAAGAGGAAACAGCCTCAAGTTGTGCCAGGGGAGGTTTAGATTGGAAAAATTTCTTCACAGAAAGGGTTATAAAATATTAGAATAGGCTGCCCAGGGAAGTGGTGGAGTCACCATCCCTGGAGGTATTTAAAAGACGTGTAGATGTGGTGCTTAGGGACATGTTTTAGTGGTGGACTTGGTAGTGTTAGATTAACAGTTGGACTTGATGATCTTAAAGGTCCTTTCCAACCAAAATGATTCTATGATTCTGTGATTCTTTGATACAAATAATCTCACACCTTTGGTTCACAGACCTTCTGCTAGGTTGATTAAAAAGGTAATAATAATGCTATGACCTAATTTAAAGTTTCAATTAGCAAGTCAGTATAGAAAGGCTGTTTTCATCTTCATGAGGCAGCTATCACTCAGCAAGCTCGTGGAACTTCGTCCTGTGGTGTAGGAAGACACTATCTGGAAATACCACAAACATAGCTAGGCCTTAACCTCCTGGATATCCCTATCCTTTCCAGAGCCTTGACCTTCAGCTAGGAAAACTGACAATAAAGCTATCTATGCCTTGAGGATCCAAGTCTAGCAGTATCTGTAGTACCTCTGTAAATAAGAATCATGGAGTAGTGGTCTGTGTGAAAGATAGGCCACAGCAAACTTTCAGTCACAGCTTGAATTTGGTCTCCCTATATTTGCTGTGCCTTACAGATGACAGAGCAACTTGGCATCCCTGGAGTTCACTACTGTTGCTCATCAAAAGATCTGGGCATCCTGGAGAGTCTGGCCATGAGATAAAGAGTCTGTCTGTAGGGCCTTACTGATTCGGGAAAGCATGCCATGGACTTACAAAATTGTATCCTTACAAAAGAAACCATGACAGCAAGACATTCCTCTCACCTTCTTTGGTAGTCCAAACCATAATCAAGAGACATATCTTGAAATTTGTATTAAATCTTTAACATTCCTAATAAAGTTCATAAAAAAGAAGGGCAATTGCAAGACCATCTAAATGATGCTAGTATGGTAAACCCCAAAACAAGCCAAACGTATGTTGGTGGCATGAAGCATTTCAGTAGTTCTGATGTATTAAAGAGAGTTTGCTTTCCTCCTGACATTTGTAGTGTGTTACACTGGAAACCTCCAGATCCTGCAAGAGACCAACAGAGCTCAATCCCCTCTATAGTCCATTCAACATTTACCTGCCATCACATTTCGAATATTCAGAAGGTGTCCTCTCAAGTGAAGCAACATATAAAAGGGAACATTTATACTCATTATATGTGATCACAACACCAGTACCACAACAGATAGGATGTGGAAATTAATTTTTACTTGCAGAGAACATCCACTACAGATTCATGTATTGCAACATGTTCTCTCTCAAAAATAAATATGCTTCATGTTTTTATAGTAATAATAAATGGCCATTTGTTCAGTGGGTGAAAACAGTATTCTAATCAATCAGTGGAAACCAAAGTATAATGTGCTGTGCTTCATTCCTTCAGTCTTACTATATCTTTCCCAGCAAGAAATCCTACAGTGAGTCATAGGTATAGATTATATAAAATCTTTTTTTTCTTCCAGTAACGTGGTTCTTTGAATATTAAAGGTTTGAAAATCTTTCACCTGATGCTAGCAAAAAGCTTGCCAAACATTAACATTAAAAATCTTTTCGAAGATAGAACAAAAATTATGAACTATGCAATCTAATTTATATACAGCGTTTATATTTTTCAGAGTAGAATAGTGTTTATTCAGTCTAGCTGTTTTACTGATGTTACCACAGGAAGAATGGTCTCAACCCACTGCACAGAACAAAGGGACTATTATGGAGAGTAATACTGTGGACCTATGCAAAAAAGTGTGTTCCTATCATTTTGCTTTCTTCTTCTACTAAATATTCATTCATGCATCTCATCCTGGTGAGAGAAAACAAGAGGGAAGCAATTTGAAATATGTTCATCTACCTCCCGCATAATCTTCTTTTCCTTGTTCTTTGCACGCAAACAGTATTAAATTCCCCTTGAACAAGGATCCACAGAGAAACAACTCAAGATATAGAAATAACATAGTGCTCTCCTGTGTTTGGAAATGCCTCAGTCAAAAAGTGGCTACATAGCTGTTTGCACATTTTGTGTTGATAGATGATAGGTTACTAACATCCTGACGAGTGGCATTTTGATAAGCACGCCCAGGCTGAACTACACTACTCTTTACGTGGATAACCTTCTAAATGGGAAGCAACATAGTATGTCCTTTCTCCCCATTTGCTTTGTAATTGTCACCAACTCCTGACAATTTCAGTTTACCTTTCAGCATTGTAAGACAAAAGTTCATTCTATACTTTTCTAGTTTGTTTTTTTTTCCCCAAATCTGATTTTTTTTCAGAACATTTGTATGAAATGATACGCCAAAGTAATAAGACAGCAAGTCTAATAGGTGGGCAAATTTTATTGTTTTCTTCTTCTTCTTTGTCATGATGTTTCTCTTAACTTGATAATGTTATATGTCAGCAGCAGGTGCTGTTTGAATCAGTGCTGGACAGTTTGACTAACGCTTTACAATTTAGGCATAGCTTTTGAAAATATTGCTGAATAGTGTTTGCCTGTCTAAACTAATGAATGTTATGGTTATTTGTCATCATCGTCAATACAGTCAATGTTAAGAATTAATGCAGACAGTTTATAGGTTTCCAATTACTTTTCTTCTGTGGGAAAACTCCAGTCAAAATAGGGCTGAAAACACTGTGGCAAGCCTGCTACACAACACCTCTCATGGTGTTGCCCTCACTGTTGTAACTGATGGGCAACTTTTATTCCCAAAGAATTCTTAATATACTCAAAATCTTGTAGCTGCAAGAAGCTCTCTGTTGGCTCCATGCACCTGCTACTGATAGTCATTGATAGTCATCATGACTTTCACTGGTTAGGCTTTCGTTGTAGCAGTTGACTAAAACAATCAACAAATCAGAATTGAAATTTTCAACAGTAACTTACCAATTTTGGAAAACGTACTCCTGGAAAGGTCTTTCAAATCCAATTATTCTGTACTTTGAGGACACAAGAACTCCTATCGCCTCTGACAGGTCTGCTCTAAATAGCATGGCAAAAACATTCAGGGTGAAGCTATCTCAATCTCTGCTGCTAAAGATGCTCCAACTGCCTCGGGATATTCCATTATCCCAGGAACAATAGGGAAAGACTTCCTCGCTTAGTCACTTGGGGACCACTCTGGGAAGAGAGGAGACCAGGGAAAGGCTCATTTCTAGTCTATTTTATAACAATTTATAACAATTTCTAGTCAATTTTATAACCACTCTGGGAAGAGAGGAGACCAGGGAAAGGCTCAGTTCTAGTCTATTTTATAACAATTTGAATTATTACTGTTTTAATTTTCCTGCTTCATATCAGACTGTCATTGTATCTATCTGGGAGGCAAGTCCTGAGGTTTTCCACCTCAGGCTCCACAGGTAAGGGAATACCTCCCTGAGGAGTCTTTATGGGGCTGTGATGTGAGCGAGTTATTTTGCTGCTCTGTTTCACAAGGTGGATCGTTGAGTGCACATCTACTGGCACAAACTTAGGCACTAGGGGAACACCTAATAAAAAGTATATGCACCCAGAGTCTAAGCATTCATAGAATCATAGAATCATAGAATCATAGAATCATAGAATGGTTTGGGTTGGAAGGGACCTTAAAGATCATATAGTTCCAACCCCACTGCCACAGGCAGGGACACCTTCCACTAGACCAAGTTGCTCAAAGCCTCATCCAACCTGGCCTTGAACACTGACAGAGTGGGGGCATCCACAGCTTCTCTGGACCACCTGTTCCAGTGTCTCACCACCCTCACAGTAAAGAATTCAGAAGTTGTGGATGCCCCCTCCCTGGAAGTGTTCAAGGCCAGGCTGGATGGGGCTTTGAGCAACTTGGTCTAGTGGAAAGGTGTCCCTGCCCGTGGCAGGGGGGTTGGAACGAGATAATCTTTAAGGTCCCTTCCAATCCAAACTATTCTATGATTCTATGATTAAGCAAAGATTGACACAGGATTTCAAGGCTTATTTTTTTGTATTGGGTACCCATAAACTATTATGAAATGAACCTTGAAGTACTTCATGTTCCTTCCTATGTTTTAAAAAAACTCACAAATTTTAATTGTATGAAGGTATGCACTGTCCACACTGGAATTAACAACCAAAAAAAAGCAAAGCAACTGCTTTTAGCTGCAAGAATTCTAGCTACTTGCAATGTAATGCCAGACCAAAAAACAATAATGAAAAATGGACTCAGCAAAAACAAATTAACTGTGCAAGTGACTTGGACTGGTTCTGCACACATTTCTTCTGCTGTTTTTAACCCTTTAAGATATCAGATGACTGCTGCATAAGGGAAGAGGTGCAGGTTTATCACTTGTTTTTTATGATCATCATAGAATCATAGAACGGTTGGGATTGGAGGAGACCTTAAAGATCATCTAGTTCCAACCACCATGCCATGGGCAGGGACACCCTCTGCTACACCAGGTTGCTCAAAGCCCCATCCAACATGGCCGTGAACACTGTCAGGGAGGGGACATCCACAACTTCTCTGGGAAACCTGTTCCAGTGTCTCACTAGCCTCACAGTCAAGAATTTCTTCCCAATATCTCATTTAAATCTACCCTTTTTCAGTTTAAAACCATTCCCCCTCATCCTACCACTACATACCCTTGTAAAAAGTTCCTCTCCAGGTTTCTTGTAGGCCTCCTTCAGGTACTGGAAGGCTGCTAGAAGGTCTCCCTGAAGCATTCTCTTCTCCAGGCTGAACAGCCCCAACTCTCTCAGCCTGTCTTCATAGCAGAGGTGCTCCAGCCCTCTGATCATCTTCGTGGCCCTTTCTTTGCACTCCTTCTGCATCTCCATGTCCTTCTTATATTGGGGGCCCCAGAGCTGAACGCAGTACTCCAGGTGGGGTCTCCCGAGAGAGGAGCAGAGGGGCAGAATCACCTCCCTTGACCTGCTGGCCACGCTTCTTTTGATGCAGCCCAGGATATGGTTGGCCTTCTGGGCTGCAAGCGCACATTGCCAGCTCATGTTGAGCTTCTCATCAGCCATCACCCCCAAGTCCTTCTCCTCAGGGCTGCTCTCAATCAATTCTCCGCCCAGCCTGTATTTGTGCTTCGCATTGCCCCAACCCACGTGCAGTACCTTGCACTTGGCTTTATTGAACTTCATATGGTTCACTCAGGCCCAGTTCTCAAGCCTGTCAAGGTCCCTCTGGATGGCATCCCTTCCTTCCAGCATGTCAACCGCACCACACAGCTTGGTGTCATCGGCAAACTTGCTGAGGGTGCACTCGATCCCACTGTCCATGTCACCAAGAAAGATGTTAAACAGCACCGGTCCCAACATCAACCCCTGAGGAACGCCACTCATCACTGGTCTCCACTTGGACATTGAGCCATTGACCGCAACTCTCTGTGTGTGATCATCCAGCCTATTCCTTATCCACCGAGTGGTCCATCCATCAAGTCCACGTCTCTCCAATTTAGAGACAAGGATGTCATGTGGGACAGTGTCAAATGCTTTGCACAAGTCCAGGTAGATGACATCAGTCACTCTTCCCTGTCCACCAACACTGTAACCCTGTCATAGAATGCCACCAGATCTGTCAGGCACGATTTGCCCTTAGTGAGGCCATTTTGGTTATCACCAATCATCTGCTTATTTTCCACGTGCCTTAACATAGGTTCCAGGAGTATCTGCTCCGTGATCTTGCCAGGCACAGAGATGAGACTGGCTGGCCTGTAGTTCCCTGGGTCTTCCTTTTTTCCCCTTCTTGAAGATGGGGGTTGTGTTTCCCTTTTTCCAGTCAGTGGGGACTTCACCAGACTGCCATGACTTCTCAAAAATGATGGATAGCGGCTTAGCAACTGCATCCGTCAGTTCCCTCAGGACCTGTGGATGCACCTCATTAGTTCCCATGGACTTGTGTACCTTCAGGTTCCTTAGATGGTCTCGAACCTGAGCTTCTCCTACAGTGGGCAGTTACTTCATTCTCTCAATCCCTGTCTTTTTACCTTCTGCAACTTGGGCGGTGTGGCTTGAGAACCTGCTCATGAAGACTGAAGCAAAAAAGTTTTTGAGTACCTCAGTCTTCTCCATATCCCGGGCAACCAGGTCTCCCGTTTGCTTCCATAGAGGGCCCACATTTTCCCTAGTCTTCCTTTTATCACTGACATACCTATAGAAGCATTTCTTGTTGTCCTTGACAACCCTGGCCAGATTTAATTCTATCAGGGCTTTAGCTTTCCTAACCTGATCCCTGGCTGCTTGGACAATTGTTTTAGTACAATTAGTTAGCGCTGCTTTCATTGTGAATCTCAACATAACGTTTTCTGACTACAGTCTGATTACTATGATAATAGATGCTTTCTATTCAAAGATGGAGTAAAGAATATATGGCACTTGTAGGACTTGTTTTAAATATCAACAAAGGAAAATCACGTTTGATCACTCAGGCATGACTTTATATTCTTTGCTGGTATATAGGCATGAAATTTACATTTTTGGCATATTTTATTTACTCTTTCTTCTTTCTTTTTTTTTCATGAAGTACTTCATATGCTTTTCTTCTGCAGTTTACTAAATGATGGCTGCATTCCAAACAGATTTAGGAAAGTGATCAAACCAATATATCATAATACAATTTTGTAAGACTGACTGATTCAAATAGGCTGCTGACTAAGACTGCCAGAAAACAATGAATGTTCAAGATTACTCAGAAAGTTAATGTGAATTTTGCCTTCTGTCCCCTTAGCGTTAATTAAAATTAGAACAGAGTCTTTCATCCTTTTTGTCATTACAGCTTAAACAGCTTCTGTCATCTCAGATGACTTATTTTCCTTCCTAACTTTTACACATATGCCAGCCTGGCCACAAATCTAGATGGTAATTTTTCTTCACACTATTTGCAAGCCTAAACAGTGTTGATGGATAGAAGGAACTGAGAATTCCCTCTAGTTCCAAGGACAACCTTTTCTTTCCTTCATTCCTTATGCACTGGAGAACTTAGAGCTTTGTGAAAAGTGATGTATATATTACCTAAATGGTTACAGAAGTAATGACAACTGAGGATAAAAATACAAGTACTAGTTTTGATGTTAAAAACATATGGTAAATTGATAATACCATTAACTAGGTAGCATTAAGTTCTCTTTATTGCTTCAAGATATATTTGGAAGTATACAAACATGATATTCTGCAATGTATTTCCTTTCCAAAATCTGCTTCTCATCAGAGTCACATCAAGTACGTGTTATCACTTCTATGATGGAATTCAGCCAATATGCAACATGCTAGAAGGGTTCCATGCACCATGTAATTCCCAACTAATGACTAGAAATACAGCTGAGAGGGAGGTTACCCATCAGGAATTTGCCTTTGATTCTGAGGACTTTTTTAGACCCATCCCAGTGCAGATTTCATCTTCCAGGACTTTTAAACTAAATGCTATTGAACTATAGCTAGTCATGAACTTTCATAGTGCAATACACTATGAAAACATGCCATCTGATTCCAAATATTGTGTTGGTGTCTTCTTTTTCTTTAAGGGAGAACAGGACAAGAGTTATAATATGTCTTTAGTTCTTACGTTCCCTCTCTCCTGTCTGCTCTCTCATACCATCTTCCCGAATGCCAGGACAACTCTTAAAGTGAAACCAGTAAATTGCCTGTTCTTTGTTACAACTTTACAACAAAAACTAAGGCCTTAACACTTTTGGAAACATAGCGAAAGCTTTACTTAGGACAAGCCAGTCATTCATTTTACATTGGCCATTGGAAAATAAAAAGTCATTCACTGATTAAATAGGCTGGGAACAAAGCAGTGGTCACAATGTGAATTAATAAATGCTGAAGTATACGGCTACAGAAAAGCTCATTTATATTACAATAATAACATGGCAAGATCTTCACAGATCTTCCTCTCTTTCTTTTGTGCTGTGAGATGATTAATGGATTAGGTGTGTATGTGTTCTCCCATGTCTGGGTTTCCCAACATAGGCAAATGCCTCCCTGCTTTAGGATCACCAAAATATTTATTCATTTTCTAAAAGTAGAAACAAGTAGAAAGAGCAAAAATAATTTTTAATTGAAATTCTTCACCCTTTCTTAAGGATATTTCTTCCTTTTCATATTCTCTAGTAGGACAAAAGTTCTTTCTGTAAAATAAACCAAAACACACACAAAAAAGGAAAACTTGTTTCAGGTTTTCATTTGAGGTATTTTTTCATCTGTAGCTTTTGTACTTCTAAAGCCTCAGTACAAATGACTGCAATTAAGTGAAATCTTCAAGCCCCTAAGTAACAGCTTGAGAGAAGATATGAAACTGGCATTTGCAGAACTTATGCACGTATTCCATCAATTAGCAGTGAGATACTTACCCATATCAGGGACATTGTCATTTGTAGAGCTTCCCTGCCTCTTCATCTGTTTTCACAGCTACACTGAATGCATTTGAAACTGAAAAATGATCAAAATCTAAACAGCTTTCGGTTTGCGGAGTCTCCAGCCTCTGCATATGTGCTGCCACTCTGCCAAGGCCGTGCATACATGCCAGTTATAACAAGAAGGACATGCATATTGTGTTATATTAGTTGCTACTAATTTTCCCAATTATTGTGGCTAGCACTATTGATTCTTCCATCAAAATGAACAAATTAGACAGGACAAAGCACTGGAAAAATCTCTAATTACAAACACCCTCCAAACATCTCCATCAGGAATAATCATGCCCTTATCATCATTGCTACATATTCAAAATCCCAGCTGAGGAAAACCCCTATCTTTTCCTTACAATTAGTGCCTCATTGCCTACTTTCTCACAACAATTTTAAGCTCTGCAGTCTGGGATATATTTTTGTCTCTCAGTGTTCAGAACCTGAGTTTGAAATTGGCAGGTCTCTATATGTACAAATCCCTCCCAGAAATTCTCAAGAATAAGAACAGCTAGGGCCCAAAATCACAGGAAAAAATCCAGAAAATACATATTCATGTTATTCGTATGACTGAATGCATATATATGAGATATATATGAATATATCTCAGTATACCTAAGAGTTGCCTTCTCAATCGTTTCTTTTTGTAATGTACCACTCCTCAACTGTAAGGTACTTTTGTAACATACCACACCCTGGTGTACCTACCTCTAGCATAGCAACTTACAGCTCAGGCATGGCAGCTGCATCTAAAGCTTCCCATTACTCTTTCTTGATCATATTTGCCTTTTTGCCCTCGGTCTTTCTAGACATTCAGATTGGCTGCCTATGTCTTCCAAACTGATAGCATTTTAATAGTAGCTTGATGTTTGGAAATGAATGCAACAGAAATGAAGGTTGTACAGCTAAAAGAAAGGAACAACAGATCCAGAGATAGAAGGATGTACATCTATGTACATAGAAAAAAAAAAACAAAACAAACCAAAAAGCCTACCCCAAAACACTGAGGAAAAGAAAATAATAAAATGTTCAGTTGAAAACTGTGTAGTCCTCAGGTCTCTTTGTATTATACAATGATTCTTGATTTTTGAAGTAAAAAGCCACTGTAATCATATCATGAATGAGAATTAAAATACTGATTATATAAATACATTTAAAATGGAAATTGGGCATCTAGAGTGACTAGGATAGTTGCAGGGATATATTTTGCTGGCTTGTACATATATCACCATGCACTGAAAATATGAAACTCATGGTAGTTCTTAATTCTTCAAGAGATAAAGACAAACATAGAGACTTCCTTTCAAGTATTTTATTGCATGTATAAATCTATGTTACCAGTAGTTTTAATTAAATGTAATTCCTTTCTCCATCTACATCACTTTCAGGACTGAAGCTAAGGAAAGACTTCTTGTCACTTTTCATACAAATGTAAATAATATCATTAGTTTCCTGAAACAAACAAACAAAATAGCCTGTGCGTATTTGCATTCTGCCTAAATCTCTCCAAAACAGTCTAAAGTAGTGATATTCAGTGCTGTACTGTTGCAATTGCTATTTGTCCATAAAGGTCTTTACATATAGACTACAGGATTTTAGCCTACCTTCTGGTAGGAGGCTGTTATCAATTAACCTCTACAGAAATTGTTGCCTGGAGAACAACAGAAACCTTGTCAGGCAAGATTTGACTCCATATTCTTCTCTTTTTACAATTTTTTACCGGAAAACAGATTTTCAAACAGTTCAACCAGTAAGGTTAAACTAGCTTGTTAAATGAGATAAGACTGGGATAGTAAGTTCAATTTCACTCTTCTTATAATAGTTTCATAAACTTTGTGAAGGATGCTGTAATCCAAAGACAGGAGCATTGAAAATACTTAGATAGATGCTGAAATTTGTTGTACACCTGAAGAACTGCTACATTTCAGCAGCGAATTGTTACCTCTGGGTATTTTTCCTACAGGCATGCTGAGTCTCTAAGCACATTTAGGACCCTCCATTAGAAAATGCCCTATATAAATGTAAATTTATACTAATATATACACAGTTTCAAAGTTATTCCATAAACAGCAAAGTGGCATGTGAAGTAGAGTAAGAAATTAATCATTGTGTATCACAGACAAAGCTACTTGCATACAAGTAGTTTATGACAAATATTTTACATAATATGCTTCATCCAAGAAAGAAAGAGTCAATTTGTATACATAAACACAGACAGTATGCAAACAGTGCAGGAAAGGGAAGTGATGCCCAGTTGATGCCCATTTGTAAAAGTGGGATGACAACTCACCACCCAGTTTCAGCAAGGAACTGGATTGGGCGTGTCAAGACATGACCCATGACATGGGTCAAGATCTTTCCCAGCGCTTTTCCTCCCTGTGGATTTAACCAGGGTTAATCCCTGTGGATTTAAACTAGATAAAAGCCCTTCTCTCCTGTGGCACAATACAAGTCCCATGTGGTAAACCAAGCAGAGGACTTAAACTTGTACTGCTCATTAGCCACATGCAGCCCAGTTTTGTCCAGCTGTGACCTGGCTTTCAGAGAGACAAAGAAGTCTGTAAATGCCAAACAACCTAACAAATTGTAATAGTTCACCTCCTCTTTTATCCATAGGCTTTAGGAAAAGGCAACTGCAGTATTAAAATGTCAAGATGTTTGTTGTTATTAACAACGCCAAAAATAGGTCTCTTAAGAATGTGAAAAATGAGGGCAGCAGAATTTAATACAATCTCTGATGACCTGAAAAAAGCCCATATACAGTTCTTTTGCTGTGTACTAGAACAAGCCAAAACAAACCTAATTTATCTCCGAAACAGCAAATTGCTTTTTAGTAAATGGCCCACGAGGGGGCAATAAAAACATTAGAGAATCTTTGACGTGGTAAATAATTAAAAGACTGGTCAAAACGTTGATAGAAAGTCCCCATTGCCTGCAAACTACAAGACCTAAAGGGCGCTCCTGCAGAAAAGGAAATGTACAGTAACACAGGAAATGACTCAAGTGCCAAGTCCAACACAATAGCATTAAATATTAAATATTAAGTAACAGTAAGCCCCAAAGGAAGGGAATTTTACATCATGATCTAATTTATGCCCTCTGTCGTGGGGACTTATACAAGTTAATGGTTCAAGTGATAAATTCAAATAAAAAGCCAACAGTGTAATAATCTACAACAGGAAATACATTAATAGGCCATGTATGTAGTAACAACCTCTTAAATTGACCAATTAAGTCATAAAAGACAAAATTAGGTACCATAATTAAGTATTCTATAAGCCATTGTCTAGCAAATACTCAACATTTTCCCTTCATTTAATGAAATTTTAAAGACAGTAGACCCATACCGAAATATTTTTATCTCACTGAGCTACACTAACTCCTGAGCAAGAGCGATGATGATTTTCATCAAAACCACCTTTGCTTTTAATAATCCAAGACCTGTGCTGCTCTAACTCAGTCAAATATCTCCCTCTCAACTGCAACAGTAAAGTTGAGTACCTAGTCCTCCATATAAAATGTCAATATTGTTCCACTGAGCTCTACTTATTTTTATTGAGGATTAGCTAGATTTGAAATGAATCATAAACACAAAATCAATGAAAACAATGTCATAAAAAATGAGGTAACATACATTAGGAAAGAACAAAAACAGATTTTCAGAATGTCAGTTGCCCTACATTGTAAATGCAAAATAATATTGTGAGTTATTCTAAAAATCAAATAAATATAACAGAGTATTATCAGCTCTACTAGGTTAGCCTATACCACAATGGAACCTCAAAATAATCTTATTACTGCACCCATTCCAGGCAATGATCCTTTTCCTTTTTTTCTTATTTCCTTAACCATTGCACTCATGTTATAGCTCTTTGCACCTACAAACATCTTAATGTAAATTATGAATAAAGCCATTAATTAATAGACATTACTCTAACTTGATATCTTGAGACAGTACAACCTATTTACACTTACACAAGTCAGTCAAGGGCTGAAAAGTATTCATACATTTATGTCTGCTGGTACATTACAACCCTGCTAATATTTAAGGTTTGAGCAGATGTTAATCTCCACTTTATTCCAAAGTGCATGGTAATCTTTTTGTGTGAACAAATATTGTTTTGTGACTAATTTAAAGCCAGAGACTCTTTGACTACTTGTAACCAAGCATTGCTTGAATATTGGTCACAAATTGTGAAAAACTATTCTTCTCAGCAGGCCTTGATTTATTAAAGAGGTAGAGACGAGCATACCTGTGTGTTGTCCTAATTCTTTTCAGATGGTGACAGTGTGCTTGGCACTATACAAAAGTCAGAGCTGAAAAGAACCCTGTTAAGCAGCATATAAAATCCAGATGTGGAGGGGCATCCCTTACATGTGCCGGCTAATCTTATCACAAATTCAGAGTGAAGTTTGATGAACAAACACGATTTTAGGGGAATAGCAAGGCGCTATGTTAGAGAAATCAATAATATAACAATGCCCTTTGGGCTAATTGGAATTGATGGACTTGACAGAAACATTTAGCAGGAGCACTTTGAAACAGGAACCAAATCATCAGAACTGGAAAACAGTTTGAAGCACAGGAAAA
This sequence comes from Nyctibius grandis, assembly GCF_013368605.1. Classification (NCBI taxonomy): domain Eukaryota; kingdom Metazoa; phylum Chordata; class Aves; order Nyctibiiformes; family Nyctibiidae; genus Nyctibius; species Nyctibius grandis. The sequence continues at coordinate 113,160,905 of NC_090659.1, forward strand.
ACCATGATGAGAAATCATGCAATGTCAAGGAGATAAAGATTTTTTTACAGTCAGTGTTATTTACAATTGACCAGCATTTGGTAACACAAGCTTCTTTGCAGTCTCTGATTGTGTTCAGTGGGTTTACACTGAGACTTAAACAATCTTATCTTCTCATCCTGGGGAAATTCCTTTGGTAATAGATCTAGAAAATGCCAGTCTGTAAGATGAAACTTTACATGGTCTTCTGTTACTGTGTCAAAATATGGGAAAACTTTGAATATTTATTATGAATCAGTACAGCACTGATATAACAGTTATGATAGTGCTTTATGTAGCTTTTAGTGTACTCTAAGAGAAAAGAACACTTATAGCAGAAGTGGGACTCAAAGCAAACTTATTATTTATTTATCTAGGCTCCTAAGAAAAAATTATTTGCACCACCAAGAACATTCATTTTAGCTGCACTTTTATAGTCTACTGAGGGCATCACAGTCCATTGTCTGACTATAGTCCAGAATATATTCTTCTTTTTATATAAGCACTGTCAAAGAAAGCTTTTAAACAGTGGGATTTTTTTAAAGGACAATCAGGAATTATGACTATGAATAACTTATTAATTAAAGGCCAAACCATCTGTATTTCTTCGGCACCAAGAGATTATTATGTCAAGGTGTTATGACACTGTATAACAATGTCACAATACTGATACTTTCATCTCTTTTGATGGTGATCATGTCATTACAAAGGATGTGAAACACAACATCACACTAAATCAGCCACATAAATCTATGTAACTCCTGATAACTTTGTGACACCATTTGTGCTGCAAAAGCTGTCTTGCTGAAGGTATAATGGGTCCATTACAAGGAAGACAGCTGAGTATTTATTGGCATGTATTTGAAATTCTTGCATGTCCGTGAAACATGGAGATAAAATATTTTATTTGAAACTTATCAAATTTAGAACACATACAGAAAATATACCAAAAAACTCCCAAGAAAAACAAGTTAAATCATATGCACACAAATACACACACATATACAGATACAAATTCTACCTAAAAATGATTAATGAAAAGTATACCTACAAGAAACAGAGGAAATGGAAATGCACTTTTTTTCCTTATTAAATAAGGTGCAGGAAAAAAAATGTGTAAATTATAAACATTTGTATTCTGTGATTAATACTGTTAATCTATAGATACAGAATCTATTTCCCTTCCCGTTCCTCTCATTTAAAAAGGTCCAAAGCATCAGCATGTATTTTTATGATCTCTTGGACAGGAAAAGTCCAAGAACAATGTAGGCATCTGTGTAAATTGAATTTTTTTTCCTCTTTCTGAACTCTGTTGAACAAGTAGAAAATAAATGTAAATGAGGAAGGAAAGCAGCCAGAGCTCCTCTGGGTTCCACTGGGAATGTAAAGAACATGCTTCTGGTGATATTTCTGCTGTTGTATTTAGTGCCAACAAATCTCCAAAGAATTTTTGTTTCACAACAGCAAACTGTTGCAAACCTCAGTTAACGCACTCCACATAATAGTACTTCTAAATTCATACAAAGTTCCTTTCTGCTTTTTCAAGTTAAGCACTTAGAGATCCCAAAGCAAGACAGGGAAAAATAACCGCTGCATATATTAGAAAATACATAACTAGAAAGCCTGAGTCTAGAAGTACTAAGCTTTTTAGTATTCTACTGTACTGTCAGTACAAGGTATTTTACAAGCATTGAAGCCAACAAGACAAACGGGTAGACTAATGTAATGGCTAATACAGCAGTATTAGGAAGCGTGTTTAGTCTAATAATGAGATGGTAAGGAAATGTATGAAAAACGAAGACAGGAAAGAAGTGAGTAAGAGAAGGAAATAGTAAAAAGTTGTCACACCTCATCTATCACATACGTAAAGGTCAACTTACAAAAGGAAAAAAGGTTTTCTCACTTTGCTTGGCAGAAGTAATGCGCCTCTAACTAGCAAACTTAATGCCCAACATCTTCTAACTTCTCTGAGAGCAGAGAAAGGCCCAGAGAAATAAATTAATATCCACAGAAAAAGAGGACATGAGGCGTAAAGAAGATTAAATCATAGGAAAACGGGTGTATTGCCTGCAGCCTTCTGTTAAGGAAAACAACTTTGGCTTGTGATTGCTGCTTCTTGGCAAGCTCATTGGTGCCTATGTTGATTTTTTGAAGTCTTTGACTTTCTTAACCTGCTCCAGTACTGATTAACTAATTCACAGAATGGCTGAGGTTGGAAGGGACCTCCCTTCGGGTATTTATAGACATTGATAAGATCCCCCTGAGCCTTCTCTTGTTCAGACTGAACAGTCCCAGCTCTCTCGGCCTTTCTGAATAGGAGAGATTCTCCACTCCATGTCCCTTCATTGGACTCCCTTCAGTATGTCCATGTCTCTCTTGTACTGTGAAGTCCAGAACTGGACACAGCACTCCAGATGTGGCCTCACCAGTGCTGGAAATGCTTTGCCTAGTGCAGTCTAGGATACCACTGACGTTCTTTGTGGCAAGGGCCCTTTGTGGGCTTATGTTCAACCTGGTGTCCACCATGACCCGCAGGTCCTTTTCTGCCAAGCTGCTTTCCAGCTGGGCAGTCCCGAGCATATGTTGGTACCTGGGGTTGTTCCTCCTCAGGTGCAGGACTTTGCACTTCCCCTTGTTGAACTTCATGATGTTTCTATCAACCCATTTCTCCAGCCTGTCGAGGTCTCTCTAGATGGCAGCATGACCCTCTCAGCCACTCCTCCTGGTTTTGTGTGAACAGGAAACTTGCTTAAGGTTATGTTCTATCCCATTATCCAAACCATTAGTGAAGATGTAAAAGAGGACTGGACTCAGTATTGACCCCTGGGGTACACTGCTAGTTACTGACCTCCAACTAGATGCTGCATTGCTTATCACCACCCTCTGGGCCCAGCCATTCAGCCAGTTTTCAATCCATCTCACTGTCTGTTCCTCCAGCCCATAACTCAATAACTTGCCTATGAGGATCTTACGGGGACAGTGTAGAAAGCCTCACTGAAGTCAAGGTAAACAATATCCACTGCTTTCCCCTCATCTACCAAGCCAGTAGAACATTCCTAAGATTCCATCATTGAAGGTTATCAGGTTGTTCAAGCACGACTTCCCCTTGGTGAATCCATGCTGACTACTCCTGATCAACTTCATGTCCTTCATGTGGCTAGAAATGGTTTCCAGGATTAGTTGTTCTATTCCCTACTCAGGGATCCAGGTGAGACTGACTTGCCTGTAGTTTCTTGGGTCCTTCTTGCCCTTTTTGAAGATGGGAGTGATATTTGCTTTCTACCAGACCCCAGGCACCTCTCCCAATCACCATGATTTCAAAAGTGCCCTCACAATGACATCAGCCAGCTCCCTTAGTACTCATGGTTGCATCCTATTAGGTCCCATGGATTTATGTATGTCCAGTTTGCTCACTTATTCTCTCACCTAATTTAAACAGTTTGCTTAAGTATTCTCTAACCTGATCCCATTCCGCTAAGGGTACATCTTCCTTGCTCCAGACTTTCCCTCTCATCTCTGGGTCCTTGAATTTCTGAAGGCCAGTCTTACTAGTAAAGACTGAGATGAAGAAGGAATTTAGTTTCTGATTTTGAGGAATTCTGTGTTTGAGGAATTAGACTTCTAAGATTATAGCTATATAAAAATAGTCCATCAGTAACAATCTCAATCTGGATTCCTATACTTCTTCACCTGCTGTTAGTCACTTGTGCATTAGAAGTATCGGACCTACAGGCTAGTGCCTGGAATAAATCCATCTCACTTTATTTTGCTAATTCACATTTCTTATTTACATGACTAAACACTATGCACACCCTTGACAGTGAGCAAAGACAGATAGATCACCACAGGATAATTTTGGCATCTTAATTTGGGTTGAAGAACCTTCCAGAAGTGCCTTCTTTTCTTTTTTTTTGATAATACAAGGGGGTCAAGGAAGACTATGCTCTTGCTTTTAAGCTCTTCAGTTAATTCCTAAAATCTGGTTGAAAGACTCCATTCCTATAAATATAACCCATTTAACATATTTTGCTTAGTCTGTCATTGTCACACAGTTATGCTGCTCACTTTGAGAGTTCACACTTAGAGAGATGATGTGAAAAGGAATGCAAAAATTAACTGAGTAACAAGAAGACATAAACCTGGGAAGCAAGGTGAAACACCAGTTGGAAACTATACATCCACTAACATCCCATACTTCCATTTTCCCTAAATATTATCAATACCTGTGAAGTAACAGTGGTAGCCGCAGTGCCAGTTATGATAAAATGGCAGATGATTTGATCTGCTGACTTATCAAAGAATAGTGAATTCCATGCTTGATCTATCCAAATAGTCCCGTGAAATTCTCGTATGCAGAAATTTGTGATGATGTTATTGCCTGATCTCCTGAAACACTGTAAATGCTGTCATTATTCTTGAATAAGGCAAGGTGGTTACAATATCTGGAAAAGTACGAAGAGGAGAATTTGAGAAATATTCTTTAGCAGATGTCTATCCGACATGTTAATACTAATTATGCTTTTGTTAACCATTATTTAAATTCTGTCTGACAGAGATACTCTGAATTAATTCTCTTCCGATTTCTTTTTTTTTTTTTTTTTTGTAATTCCAAATGAAACAAGTGAAATATTCCCCTTGCTTTGTCTGGAAAATAAATGACAGCTGAGGAGAATACTATTTATCTAAGCCTTGACAATGAAATAAAATGGAAGTATCAGTACACTAAATATGCATTGCTAGGCACTTGCAGGTACAAAAAGTTGTGCTAATATAAGTATTATGAGACTCCCTTATCGGAATAGTGGGAAAACCTGGTAAAGTGCTCTCAGGGTTTTAACATTTCCATCACATGAGAAAGTTCATATTTCATAAGTAAGAATTATCTGATTTTTATTAACTGTTTCTGAATGTCTCATTTTGTGTAGAACAAGACAGAGAGATCCATATAAAGGAGACTTATGTAAAGAAGTATGCACTGTAAGAACAACACTGCACTGTAAGAACACTAGTAAGAAAGATTAATAAGAGTTTGGGACAAGGAAAAACACAGATGTGCACACACTAAATGAAATCACGGAATCAGGAAATAGACCATCCTCTATGAATTAATATAAACTGAAGTCAAAGTAAGAAATATTTGGCAGTTGCTAGTTCTACCTACTAGGTATGGATAATAAAAAAAAAAAAAAGAGTTTTGGTATGCACATATCCCTTAAACTTATCAAGACCCTTTTATTTGGAAAGGCTGTTTTCAGAGAAAACATTCCAGTGGTTGGAATATAGGAAATTTAGTATCCTATATATGAGATCTAATTATGGTTACTTTGTAAATTGGTGACACAGCTTGGAAACAATCAGTTGATCAGAACAGGCACCTATTAGGCTTTCAGCCTCGATCCTAAAATAATCTCTCAGGAGTGTTGCTTTTGTCTTTGTTAATGACACACAGAGGATAGACTCCTAATTTAATGTGTCTGAATTGTATGCCTAGTACAGGTAGTAAAAATATGTTCACTTATTTCCAAAACTCTTAAATAGAAGGATGATATGCAAAGCAAATATATGTAAACCAGTTTTATGAAGCAACTAATATTTCAGCAAATCTGCATCCTTTTTTATATAAAATAATGCTTTTAAAATTAAATCTTAAAAACCTAATTGCTCTTCATCTTAATTAGAAAGCAAATAAAAACCAATCCTATAGATCTCAGGATCATTTCTGAATAGGGCTTCTGTTTGGAAGACAGATTGATTTTGTTTGGTAGTCTACAGTTAAACATAGCAGAGGTGTAGTTTTACAAGATATATGCAAAACATCGTTTAGAAATGAAATCTCTATATCTTCACAGATGAGATAATTAGAGCTTTGTAGTTGGATGATTAACTGAGAATATACTATTCTAAATCTTTCCTTAGCGTTTTGAAAAATCTACATTTCCACATGATCTATTTGGATTTTTACACTTATATCTATTATTAATTCAAGCAAATACCAAATGACTAACTCTCTGGTCATACTTGATGGCTTTAATTTCATTAAAGCAAATTAATTGCAAACTACTTTACTGTTAAGACAGCAGGGTGTTGTAAATTTTATTTTAACTGTCTGGAACGTATGATCCGACAAAATTAACAGAAGAAAAAAAAAAACTTCTGTTGTGAATGTACTATTGTGCTTACTTGCTGAATCTCACTCGCCAGTAGGTAAAAAAAAAAAAAAAAGGAAAAGGCAACATAAATTAGATCTGAGCAGTGATTGGGCACAAATCTACCATGAAGATGAGTGATATTACAGAATCTGCACTAATGCATAAAATGATAGACAGATTTGATTTAATCTGCAAAGAAAGAACACTGTGTAACTGACATGCCTGACTTTTGAAACTCATTTCACTATCACTAACAGGAAGAGAGCGAGTCATTTTCACGAGGCTACTCAACTCATCCAAGGTCTGATGTAGACCCCATTTAAGGATCAGTATCTGTTTAACAATTGTTTGGCTTTTTTTTTTCTTTTTTCCTATCTTTCTTTTTAAGGGGTTAGAGAGGTACCTGAAATCCGTATTCCTGCAAAATGAAGATCAAGGAATAGTTGGTTGTACCTGTTGGTACAAGGATGCTCTTGCTTCTACATCATTTAAGAGGAAAATATCACTTGCTGGCCCCACTTGTGAATTACAGGGATGCTCTTTGGGCCCGGTTGAGAGAACAGAACGGTTGATTTGACTAACACTTTTTGCAGTTGCAGGAGTTACAGGTCAAAGTTCTCTAGTTAGTTTTAAAAGTCCAGATAAAACCACTTCTGATTATTTGATCTCAGTTTTATTAATCATCTGTGACGTTTAAAGGTTTCCTACGAAGGTAAAGGAAATATCTTGAAATAATAGGTTATACCAACATCTCTAAGTACCGCAATGTCTCATTTTCTGACTCTTCTCAGTACATAATACAGTCCCTGAAATTTATTGTTTCTAACTTCAGTTTGAAGCAAGAATGAAGGCAATATAGACTTGCTGCCAGGAGAATGGAGTGTAGCATGTGAGGGACGTGCAGAAACAGCTCTGCTGGCAAATCCTGAAAGTTACATGATGAAGACATTTTTTTAAATAACAAATTATTTCCTAATATGACAAGGGGGTCCCTGCATTTCCTTTATGAGCTAAAATATAAAGCAATTGTGTATGTCAAACACAAAACTGATTATGAATCAATAAATCCCATTAAAACCAATCCCTATTTGCATTTTGGCCTGTTTGACACCATTAAGATGAAGCAACTAATCTATTAATTCCATCGATATCTAATACTCTGAGATTAGAAATGAGGGACTAATTGTGAACTAATTAACAGAAATCTTTGCCTGCTGGCATAATAATATGTTGTTAATCTAAAATTTGACTTACAATCTCGCTACATTATTATATCAAGAACATAAGAGTTTGTTTATCTTAGCGTATGGCCTTGAGTATTAGTCATCTTGGAATTCATAATAAAAGCTTAAAAGCAAAGTTAGGTATTTAGCCATTTGCAATTTAAATATAGGATGGAGGAAAACTGCTACTAGTATCACTGCCAGCTGTGGTCATGTCTCATCTGACATGAGAACAAAAAACTTCCACACTAACAAAAACATCTCTGCAAGGAATAAAACACATTCTTTGGGTTCAACGGCAAGAGCTTTTTAAAATTACTTCCAACTCTGTACCAGTAATGCAAACCAGTTTCTAGAATACAGCCTCTCAAAGACATGACTACCTTTCCATAGCATTGTAGTAGCATGGGCAGACAAGGTAACATGCTGCAGATATGGTTTCACAACCAGAGCAAAGACATTTTTCAAGGCTCCCAATCCTGAATGAACTCATCAATTGTTACTTTTGGAGCTAATTTTTTTTTTGTTGGTTACCCTTAGATAAATTAAACGAAATGCTGACAAATTTACGTCAAAATGAATTATGAGAATATTGTGATCAGAGCCCTGGAAAGCAGTTTTGATGAGTTTCTCTGTAGACACATTAAAATACTTCGTGGATTTAGAAGTGGGACATAGATCTATTTTGAATAATTTAGATAGATGGGCTGAGACCAACGGCATGAGGTTCAACAAGAACAAGTGCCGGGTCTTACACTTCGGTCACAACAAGCCAATGCAATGTTACAGGCTGGGGACAGAGTGGTTAGAAAGCAGCCTGGCAGAAAAGAGACCTGGGGGTGCTCATCGACAGCTGGCTAAACATGAGCAGTGTGCCCAGCTGGCCAAGAAAGCCAATGGCATCCTGGCCTCTATTAAGAATAGTGTAGCCAGTCGGTCTAGGGAAGTGATAGTCCCTCTGTACTCAGCACTGGTGAGGCTGCACCTTGAATACTGTGCCCAGTTCTGGGCCCCGCACTTCAAGAAAGATGTTGAGGTGTTGGAGCAATTCCAGAGGAGGGCGACCAAGCTGGTGAAGGGTCTGGAGGGTCTGACCTATGAGGAACGGCTGAGGGAGCTGGGGTTGTTTAGCCTGGAGAAGAGGAGGCTCAGAGGTGACCTTATTGCAGTCTACAACTACCTGAAGGGAAGTTGTAGTGGCGTGGGAGTTGGCCTCTTCTCCCAGGCAACTAGCGAGGACAAGAGGACATAGCCTCAAGCTTCGCCAGGGGAGGTTCAGGTTGGACATTAGGAAGCATTTCTTTACAGAAAAGGTCATTAGACATTGGAATGGGCTGCCCAGGGAGGTGGTGGAGTCACTATCTCTGGATGTGTTTAAGAAAAGACTGGACATGGCACTTAGTGCCATGGTCTAGTCGTCAGGGTGGTGTCAGGGCAATAGCTGGACTCGATGATCCCAGAGGTCTCTTCCAACCTGACTGATTCTGTGAATTCTGTAATCCTTTACTTTTATTTCATGCCACAAAATCTTCATTAACAGCATGCTGGGACTAGAACTAGGCTTTTTATTTTACAATTTCTCATTTCTTAAACATCAAGAAAATACCACAAACACTGTGATTAATTCTGCCTTTAGTAAGACTTATCTCCCTTGAGCCAGTGTGATAAATTACTTACATCCTTATATATTTTACACAGATGAAAAATATCTCTATTTGATACCTCCAAATATTGTAGGTATTAAGAGCTTTTTAGAATATTTTGCAGCATTGACTACACTGCTGAATGAAACAATATGAGACTTCCCTTAACCAGCTGTTGTAGAAGTAAAACTGATGGGTGAGTGTAAGGAAAAGAGGCAAAGGAGAAATTTATTGAACAGTTCACAAGAACAGATATAATAAAAATGTTCCAGGAAGACACACGTCAGAAATAAGAAGCCTTTATAGAAAGGCATATGCTTTCTCTCTAGTTGGAAGATTAATTAGTATTTAAAAATGAACTTTTTTCCTGACATGAGTAATGTAAAAATGAGGATAATTATGAAAAGTTTATTACAGAACTCTATAATTTATGACAAAATATACTTTACCAAAGTGGAAACTATTTTATTGGAACTTTTATTTCCTTTTTCAAGTATTGCTAAGAATTAGAAGTATTTTTAATCATAATTTCCTTAAGTCAGAAATATTTCATTTAATCATTGTTAAAGTATTTTGCTTGTTATAAAAATTCTTAGCACTGGTATTTTAAAACCTTAGCAGCAAATATAAGAACAGATGACCAGAAGAAACCAAAATGTAAAAAAGACCTTGTGGGTTACTTGGAAAGGCTGTTGAACTGCATGAATATTTTTTTCATATATCACACACAGGTAGAATGCAAAATCTTTGCTTCAAATCTCCTAGTTAATTTTTCTTAGATATTTTTTTATTATTTTAAAGGAATTTGTCCTCCCTTACTGCTATAGAAGATATTTTAAAAATCCAAGCAGTTGTAATAATTGAGAGAAGCAATATAAATTACAACAAAAATGCTATTATTACTTCCAATTATTATATCCCGTGTTCAGTTCTGTGGATTTCTTTCAGTCTGGAGAACTGAAGTTGTGACAGGTATAGCAAAACTCCACAAACCTTAAAAATGCTGCTAAGAAAAGGTAGTCTGGCAGGTCCACCATACTGTCAGATTACACTACAGTACACAGTAACCCTCTGTGCAAATTAGGAGACATGCAAATTTATAGCCTTAACTACTACAGACTACAGTGTAAGTTATAATTATTTAAGACTATGATGAACAGGATACAAAAGACTGAGAGAGTTTTAGAGGAAATTTATTTTCTTTTGGTTCAAATATTTTTCCAGTCCTAAATCTACTCTAACAAACAGAGGAAATTATGAAATGCAATGGAGCACACATAGGATATCTTGCCAAACCAAGTATTTGTAATTTCTTTTGACATCCTTAAAGATGCAATTGAACATTTCTTAAATCCTTAATGATGATACAACCTTAAAATTAAAGAATACAATAGAATTCTAGATGTACAAACTGGTCAGCTTTTAAAATTTTTTGTTTGTCTTGCACTCTTTCCTGTTAGACAAGCTAAACTAAATGTAGACAAACTACACCAGATGTTAGACAAACTAAATCAGATACCAGATTTAGCCCAATGAGGTAAGCAATGCCCAAATCAACGATGCACGTTACTTAAGGAAAGATCTGGCATAGTTTCTTAGTCATTTCACTATGGACATTCCTGTTTGAGTTCCCTAATCTGTTCATTGTTTAAGTGCATCACTACTTGTTGATAAAGTTTACATATTCACAGACTGTGTCTTACACTCTCTAATAAATTATTGTAATTCAATTGAAGAATTAATTCATATATATATTTAGAATATCCAAGAGGGAATATTATAATATTTAGAACAACGTTCTTGTATATCTAAATACCTGAGCTCACACATAACAGACGTGAATTTGTCTTTCAGATTATCGGTACCTGACATCTTCCCACAAACCTTAAAAAAATTCTACAAGTGAAGTTTTGAAATATGAAGAGCAAAAGGAACTAATCAATAAAAAATGTATCAGCACCATTAATAGCCAAGACAGTTGGTTCTAGGTCATTTATTTCACATGAAAGAAATAATAGCTAATGGATAAGGAAAAGTACTTGGTTAACTTTCGGTATTTCTGCACATCCAGGTTTTTTCCTGTAGTTCTAAGGTACTACGATGCCATAAAATCCGTTTTTCATGAATGAGTCAGATGATCTTCACCATTCTTTTTGGTGAAGCTTTACTGGATTACTAATTTACAACTGAGTTCACTGGTCAAGTTTTTAAATTCTTGACATTAAAATTGAGGTGTTATTATACTCCATTTATGATGGTTTGTGTGGTGTTTCTGCAAGTCACAAATTAGAGTGAAATCAATATTTTCTAAAATTCTGTAGCATTCCAATATTTTATTTAATAACAGCACTGTTAATTGAAAATTCCGGATTATGTAAAATAATGAGAATTATTGATTTGTAAATGACATGCAACTCTAGTACAGAGACAAAAGGAAAAATTGTGAGCATCTAACTTTTTATTCCCTATACTCCTTTTCCTTTTTATTACCAGTTTTGTTAATTTTTGTTAAGTTTTCCTAGCTTTCACTTAAGTGAAGGAGTTTGACAAATCATTAATCATTGTCTCTACTATCTTCAGTTTGCTTAATTCTAAAACTCATGGACATAACTATAATTTATTTAAACTCTATTATGAGTGTTAAGTGTATTAAAGTGATAAATCCAACACAGCAGACCAGTGTGACAGACAGAGTTTGTATGCCTTAAACAACTTGTTTGACAACTCTGGCTGGAGGAGGGTATGTGTACTACAGAGGCCTGCAAGTCTGGCAAGAGATAAGGGTCGTGGGAACAGAACAATACCCCTGCTGTGCCTTAATTGTTGTGATTTACAACTCTGGCTGGAGGAAGAGATAAGTCCTGTGGAGGCCGGTTGGTATCTTTTCCTTGGGACTCAGCCTACATGTGCAACAACTTTGCAAGGCCTCAACCACGCTGTGCAGAAGCGGGGTCATACAGCGGACACCACAACTAGGGGATCACGACCACCAGACACCCCTTGGGGGACCACGGACTCATTTCGAGAACAATCTAAGACTGCAAAGCGCAGGCGTCCCAATTAGCATGAGAAGCGAGAAGAGGGGGGGAGACAAGAGGGATGTTACCACCCTCTCCTATCTTGCATGCAAATGACCTAAAGTATTTAGACCTTCTCACTTGGGATGCTGGTGCGCGCTCCCACCCACCACCTGAGGACCGGTCCTGCAAGCAATTTACCGGAGGAGCAGCTCTGCAAGCAACTTACCAACTCTACAGACAACTTACATCGCTGGATCCAAGGGTGATGATCTCTCTTTCTCTCTCTCATAGTCTCTATCCTCTTTCTCTTTTCCCTTTTCCTTTTCTCTCTTTTCTCAATGCCTTTAGAAACCCAAGACACTTACAACCATGCAACTTTCCCTGTATTAATAAATTGTTCTTAATTTCATACCAGTTATTTGGTGTCGTTTCACCTTAATTTACTCCAAGGGATTTATGAACTAGTTGCAACCAGGTCGTAACAACCAGCTATTGGGAAGTGTGAAGAACTGTCCTGCAAATGGAAAACACAAATTCTATCTGAAATTATCACCAAACAACAAGTATTCAGTGAAGAAGAAACATACTACAAACAGCAAAATATGCTACTTTAAACAATAATTATGTTAGACAAAATTTAATTATTCTACTACATTATGGAAAACAAACTAAAGGCACAGATGTAAACTCTACAGAAATGTAATGCTTCCTGTAGTCCCAGGTGAGTAAGGTCACCAAACCCGAGTGCAGGTACACACCATCAGGGTGGGCTTAGGTAGCTGCAGCTGTAATCACTTCACTTCTCCCCTTCTGCCCATCTGTGATGTAAGTAGATTTAGAACGGATTGTCACAAACCTAATTTTGTAATATCTTAGCACAAATTATCTATGAGGCAAAAGGTATTCATTTCTGTACTCTACGATTTCATCATGTTTTCATTCTACTTTTCATTTTTGTATATTTTGCATTCTAAAACTCCTTTGTGAGAGGTTTTCCACTTTTAATTTTTTGAGCAGGTTAGTACTTCAATGTCAAGTGAACAACAGTTGGAGAGTTAGAGAAGAATATTCACATCACTTGCTTTAGTCATCTAGCTCAAGTACCTTATTTGAGAGTAGTTTCCACAGGGCTTAGAGAAAAGCAGCATCTCCAGAGAGAGATTCAGAACTAAGTTACATTGATGCTCATGTCAGGAGATATTTAAGAATATACTAATATTTTCCTCCTGAAATCTGCTGACTGTGGTGCATTGTTCTTTTTTAATCACTTTAAAAATCAATGCTAAATTTCAATGATGCTACATCCTTTTGCAGATGATGAGACTATATTCTTTCCCTACTTGACTCACTCAAATCACAGGCTCAGTCAGAATGCCTGTCTTCACATTTCTTCCTGGACAAGATGAGAACGCTATCATTCACAGTGTTATAGGGAGTTTAAATACTATCACTTGCAATTCTATGCTGAGCAAAGATGATACTGTTAATGGCTGTGTGTTGAGCCATAGCAAACCACCTACAGCTTTGTACTGAGCTAAATTGACACTACCTATAGTGCCGTGACTAAAACACTCCTTTTCACAGTTGCACACTGTATTAAGGGCAAACACTAGAAGTACAGGCCATGGTGCACTCACCACAGGGCTCACACCTCAGTGGACAACAACAGTATATGAACTGTTTAACCACTGAACTTATGAGCTGCATTAGTTCTAGTGGTGCTAAATTAAAAAAAATGTAAAAACTACACAACTCCCTCACTCCCTCAACACAGAACCACACAAAAATCCCAACCAAAATAAACTCTGATGGAATATTTAGCAAAATGCTAGATAAAGCCTTTCTACTTGAATACCCAACATTAAGGTCAATAAATCCAATGAAGTAAACTAAAAACACTACTGAAAGAGGCTCAGTACATAGCACAGCTAACCATGCTGAATAAAAGACAAAATCAGAGGATATGTTCTTCAGCGTTATGAGTATTTTAACACTACTGCACTTAATAAGGAAAAATCTACTGATCAAAGCAGCGAACTGAGCAAAGCAGGTATCAGCCATGGTGCTGTACAGAGCTCAATAAACTCTGCCTCCTACAGTCTTAGCACTGAACAATACATGCACATTTCACAGTTTTTGGCAGAAGGGATATTTATTTTTCACACTTTATTTTCACTCAGTTTAGGATAGGGATTTAGTTACACTACGGTTAAGAAATTGCTCTCACTAAACTGCTAGCAGCAATTTAAACAAAGACAGCTATAGAGTTGACAAGTGTATTTTTAAGTTTGGAACAGCAAGACGTTCACTCATAACTACCTATGTTCATGTGCTCACATACATACAAACTGTATTTATTCATTATTTGATAAGATATGTGACCTTTCCACATCAGCCAGCTTGCCTCTGATGTGGAGAAACTGACAGATTTTATTCTCACATAATGTATTCATTTTTGCAAATATAAATCCGGTTCTCGACACAAGGGTTCATGCCTACCTTTTCAGGGTGGCTCCAAAAAGGAGCAGTGTTTTCATATGGTAGTAAAACCATTTGATCAAAACATGATCAACTGATAAACAAACAAACAGAGAAACAAAAGCCCACCAGCTATTTTAGCACATGAAGACTTCTTCAGGTATGATATAGGTAACAAACATCAACTTCATATTGGGTAAGATTGCTCTAAGTTTAACATACTGCCACTACTTAGATGGGCAAGTCTGAAAGAAGAAGATAACACCTATGGAGTAGAGGAGAATATTTGTAAGGAGACAGGTTATCTCATCACTATCTCTAACACAGGTAATTATCATATATAGAGAAGCTATGGACTTAAGCTGTGAGAGGAAAGTTGTATCATTGTAGAAAGTTTACAACCTTAATAAGTACATGATTTTTCATTCCAGCACAGCAATGAGTTTATCTCCCTGGATCATATCTGAAGGTGTTTTATATACTTTCTGATTTTTTTTTTCCAAAAGTTAAATGAATACTTCCATCTTCTATTATCGAAATTTATTCAGTCCATGGTAGCAATTTGATTTCTCCCATATAGTTTTTGTGATGTTATATGCTATAACAATCTTTTGCATTTGAATGAGCAGGGAGGTTTCATTTACCCCAAATGCGTGGTCTGTTCAATCTCTTGTCACCAAGTATATTTGACCATACTAAGTAAAAACTGAAGATATCCCCATACAGACTTGTCAGTATACCACCTGAAAAGTCCTGACTGGAAAGTTTAAGCGAAGAAAAGTAAATTCTGGAAGTCTCAAGGACACAGGGAACTTTTCGAATAATATCCTTGCTACCTAATGTTGGAATTGAGCATTGAGAAATAAATACATAAAAACCACTTACAGCTGTTTTTTTTCTAAGTTCTTGATGTACAGTGTAGTATTTTTCTCAGTTATGTAGAGCAAAAATTATCAGCAATTAGAAGAAAGAAGGTTTTTCATACTGCTATATTGTATTTCTCTATAGGTAGGAGGCAACCTGTCATCTAGATTCTATGAGGACGTTTGAGCTTGGCATTTTTTAGGGTTAAAAGCGCTAGGTGCTATTGCTTGAAATAGGAGCTGGACATGAACCAACAATCTGATTGTTCTTCTGTCTTGCTCATCTGGTTGTATGACAGTAAAGCCAGAAAGATTCATGAACGCATCTAAACTGATAATTTGATATCATATTGAAAAGCTTCTGACCAGCCCTGAGGAAGAGAGCAATAGAGAGCTTGCTATGCTATCAATGAACCCACAAGGGGGAGGGGAAAAAAAAAAAAAAAAAAGACCATAGGGATTTATGCAATCCAAAATTATTTAGAAGGCAACCCAGTATTATTCTGTTCCAACACAGGCACACACACACCCCCCCACACACACCCCTTAACCCACATTCTCCATAGAATTTCAATTAGAAACCTGATAAAATATTTAATTTTTAAAGATATTTAATTTCATTTTCCAACTTGAAGCATTGTCATATCTGCCAGCTCTCCTAGTTGAACTGTTCCAATATTGTTTTAACCTCATTACTAGAAAACTGCATCTAATTTCAAAGCTGAATTTGTCATCATTTCAAAGGTTTCACTGCCTTTTTATTGCATTCCTATTAGGAAAGGCTAGGCCAATGCTTAGGAAACATTGTTCTAGCCTCTAATGACTTTTTGAAATGAAGTTAATGACTTATTTTATTATGTATTTGTTATACTGTTAGTGCTGCATTGAAACTGGAAATTATTCTGCATTATGAGCTAACTATTCCTTGTACATATCTGGCACTAGAAGAAAGTGAAAACAGGCTCAGTTGCTTGTTGACACCCAGTGTTATTGTTTTTATTACTTCTGGTAATGAGAAGTGGTCATGCAGAAGCACATTTTGGGAAAATGATGGTCACTTCATAGAAAGGATTACTTTTGTCAGCAAACCTATTACAAATATTCCTACAAAAACTTTATCACTGTTACAATGTGTTGCACAACTGCTGAATTGCCAGTAGTATGGATGAAAGCAGCAGAGGTTCCTGGGGATGAGGACTTCTGGTGAAGTGTCACTCACTGCAGTAGTTAGAAAAGTAAGACATGCAGTATCTGGGGAAAGTACTAAGAACTACTTTGAGCATCTTGCTGGCCAGCAGTAGGAAACAGGCTTTATGAATTAAACCAGTGGGTCCTGAGTGCTGCCTTTAGTTGGCAGATGCCATCTTTCACTGTGCTGCATAGAGCTGAAAGGCTGTCCTCCATGGCCCTGTTCAGATGAACTTTTGGCTGAAGGCAAATATTTTCTACAGTAGCTGAGAGGCAGGTTTAGTGGTTTGTTCTAGTGATTACGCTTAGTTTCTACACAAACTCTATGACCTTTTTTACACTGGCTATAAATTTTAACATTACTTTGGGGTAAAAAAAAGCAACATTTATCAAATAGAACAGATTGACTGTCCTAGTAACCAGAGTGCTCTATTAAATATTAACTGTGAGCTTCTCTTAGTGACAGGATAGAGATGTATTGCCTTGTCGCAAATGGTACCTAACCAGAGGTGCTGGATGTAAAGATAACATTCCTGAGGAACATTATTTGCTCCTCAGGAGCAAATAATGCAATTCACCACCTGCTGTTATTGCTAAACACATTCCAAGTCAGGAAGCTGCTTGAGGTTCAGGGATTGTTTCTTGGCACCTCATGGCAGGAGCGTTTTCCATAACATGTGCCTGACTACGATGAGCCATCCCTCAGTCAGCATGAAGAGACGACCTAACAAAGTAGCATTCATAGTCTACCCATAGTCTGGACACTTCTCACCGACCCAACATTCAAAACCATTCATTTCTCTTCTGTCAAAGCTTTCATTGCTATTTTGGAATAGTTTTGTAGGTGTAGTGTATACACTACCTTAAGACAAAAGATGATAATTTTTTTCATATCTGCCATTGTTATGAGTATTTAATATCTGTTGAGAAATGTATTTTATCTCTATGTTCTTTAATTGCCAAAAAATTTGAACGAGGTCTAACTTCATATCCTTAATGTTAGAAATGAGTCTGTTTAAGTGTAGAATTCCAGAAAGTAATTCATATTCAGATGGGTTTAGCTACCTTTTACATGTGGCTGTCTCTGTCCATTGACTAAACAGGGAAGGAGAGAAATTATTCCCTAACTCAGACATTTCAGTTTAAACATTCAAGTTAAATGAGATGAATCTAGGCCTGCATGGCTGCTGTTTTGTTCAGCTCTTTGTGACGGTTTCTTAATACCAGACTTCTACCTATTAGCAGGACTTTAAAAAGATACATTTACAGCTTTATTACAATTGTTTTCCGACTAGCCCGTTATCTTTCTATTAGCCCATAAAAGTAAAGAGACAGTCTGAAATCTCTAAGAAATAAAAAATAAAAAATCAGGCAAAACATCAAGCAAAACAGAATGACTCATTCCTTATTGTACTTTGATATAAATGCTGGGTTATACCAGTGCTATAGACGTTGAGCATCCTTACCTTCAAATGACAGAGTTTTGAAGTTAAAAGGTATTTGGTCTTTAATATTTTAATCACAAAGATGGAGAGAGATCAACAAACACTGTAATCTAAACCATTATAACCTGGTAATACTGATTGACATGTTGACTCCCGGTCAAGATGGGACTCCAGGAGTACAACATCAGGACGGAACCCCAATAGCATGTCATCTCTAAGATCATTCAAAAAATATGAAGAGAAACAGTAGACCCATTATCCTATTGTGTAATCTTGAAATCAATAGATATTTCTGTGTAAACTGCCAGACAGAAAGGTAAAAATATTATCTTAACACAAAAACATTACTTCATTGTATTTTTATATAATTCTATTGGTAAAAAAAGATGTGATTTACTAGCATATCTAATGCAATAGAAAATATTTTAAAAACATCAGATTGCAATAGGCTGACTCTAAACAGTTTGTCACATTAAGACTTATTCACCAAGTAAGAAGAAACACAAAAACGAAGACCGATCTGCAGGTTTGGGTTTCTCCAGATTGATGGTGGCAATAGAATGACTGGAGTCTATTTTTCAGTGGGTGTCTCAAATTTTTCCCGGAGAAAGAAGGTTTGTCATCCCACTTCCAAACTGGAACTAATCTAAGTACTGGTTTACTAGACAATTGTTTGCATGATTAATGAGACCTTGTTAGGAGGTAGGAACTTTTTAATGAACAAACCTAAGTGTATTAAACTGAAAAAGTATACTTATATTAGTATCATTAGCCCTGAAAAGGCCTAGCACTTCAATTACTGCCATGCTAAAAGAAAGGCATCTGGTGGTTGCCTAACATTGGGTATCCTGCAAGTTGAAGCAGCACGTATCAGCATATGAGCACATCATTACATAGGCCCATTTAGGTATAAAAACCTAAATAATTTATTCCAGAAATTCATAAACATAGGAAAAAAAACCACACATGAAAACAAGCAGAAGGGTTTCTCATAAAAATATTTTCTTATGTGCATACTCAAAGTGCCTCTTTTCATGACCACAACTTTTCCAATTTTCAACACTCTTGATGGCTTAACATTAAGCACACTTCAGGGTTCTGGCATCAGCAAATCATTTTTACCTTTCCATTCTTCTTTTGAATTAAGAAATATACAAAGTGCAATATTCAGCAGATAAGTGCTTTCCTCCCAAATTCAATTAAGCACTGAATTCAGGAGGAAGAATGTGGGTAGCAGTCTACCTTGGATTTCAGCACTGCAACAAATTGTTGTTCTCTTCCTTTGCACTATCTGCAAAAGAAGTATTTCAGGATGGGCAGTAGAAGGATTAAGTGTGTTCTGACTTTTCCATTCTACTTGGAAGACTGAGAATGTGAAAATCCCCAGGCACTAGTACTTATCTAGAGCTCTGTCTCTGGATTTTATGCCTAGTTATCGTAGGTGGCAAAGTTGCAGGATATTTGCTATATTGTCATCAGCACAGGGCCAGGGGACAGGAGGGAAGGTGCGTAATTGTACAGGCTTACCAGTGATAACCACTGGTCATTCATGTGTTCATCATTCATTTGGCAGAGAAGTAACTTTTCACATACTGTCCTCGCTGATGTAGGAAGGGCATTGTCTAAAAGGGAAAGGAATAAAATCAAGAAACAGTCCTGGCACTCAGAGTGGTATGCATATTTTATATGGTTTGGTTAATGAGCTTATGAACCTTAGGCTATGAATTTTAATCCTGGCACTGGCTGCTGGAATTCTGAAAGTCACATATTGAGAAGGTTTGAGATGCATTTTGGAAGCTGATAAGTGCAGATGATAGAGACAATTCCTAAAAGCCTCCAACGAGACAGATGGAGAGCGATGGACATAATAAAAGACAGGAAGCACTTCAGATCACTGCCAGCTGTAGGTCAAAACTAGACAGGACACTTGTGTTTGTTCCACATATGCTCTCTTACTTAAGAGCATTTTTTGTAAGTATCCGTTCATATCATATTCTAGCAAGCAACTCTTCAGAAAAAGTCATGTTGGTTTTAATTTTGAGCACCATACTGAGGGATATAGAGAAAAAATCAGTATTTAGGGAGTCTTTGCTTGGTAGTGAGAATGTTTTATGTGAAAAGGAATGAAAAGGACATAGAGATGAGGTTTAAGGGCAAGTGTTTACCCACTTGGCGCTATGAGCAGTGACCACTGGGTCTCAGAGGTACTGCCTCTATCTTGTGAAGCTTTGGTATTTTGACTCGATTAACATGCAGCAGGTAATAACATAGAAGAAGTAGATAAATGGGCAGGGGAACAAAAAGGCATAAGGGATATATGTTAGATTAAAACAGAATCAGAAATCTATGAATGCCATTCACTCTATTATGTAATATTTAACATATATTTAAACTTTGAAATGTCTCGTCACAGGCAGCAATAATTATTAAAAAGAATTGACAGGAGCCCTACTCTCAAGCTGACTTTTGTCGAGTGTCTTACATCTGCAAATAAAAGCCTCAGTCTTGCTTTTTCTATTAACCATGAGCTGATAATCTGATGTGATTTTGTTCTGTTTTAAAAATATTTCTCCTCTTGCTGAAACACAGAGCCATACCTGTTTGTCTTGTTCCAATGTTAGGGAGTGCTGTTTTAAAACAATGCCTTTCAGCAATATTCAATTCCAGCTTCTCTGAGAAGCTGGTGCAAGAAAACCTTAGCAACTCTAGACAAAGTAAAGGTTCTCTGTTTAGCTGTTACTAGTTTGACACAAAAATAAGTAGCCTTTATTATACACATAAAAGCAGACTGCAAATTGATTATGGGGAACCAGGACAGTAAAACCCTGGGAACATACCCACAGTCTCATTGTACGTAGGACAGTACGGTCCAAATCATAAGGTCGTGATTACGTATGAAGAACACACAGGTGACCAAATCATCCAGAGGCAAAATTGTTGATGCCATACCCTGTATCATTCTATGTTTTTCCACTGAAAAATCAAAATTACACTGCTAAAATGCCCTGAACAGATAATTTGTAACTATATTTTTATATATAAGCTCTCAAGAATGTTAAAAATTACCAACAGATTAAATTCTGATTAACTTCATTGAAATTTAAGCTGGCCACCTCTGAACTCACTTCAGGTATTATTGTAATCAAATCTGATACGAGAGGCTCCTCTGAATTTCAGATGAACAGTTCCCCCCTTGGTAACCTGTTCCCTTACGGCTTGAGGTCTTTCCCTACAGGAAAGTCTTATAGGAAGAAGGAAAAAAGAACACAAACTGAAACCAAAAAATAAGTTAGTTCAGAAGTGAGACAGACTTTAGGTCTAAAACGACAGCTTAATTCTTCTTCAACTCCAATATTGCTTGAAGGGCAATAATAGGCCATAAGAAAAGAAGCAACTTCTTATCAATCCTGAGACCTTCTTTGTATCTGTTAATTATAAATATTTCATGAATGTAAAGTTTCTGAGAATGTAAGTGTGTAACTGTGAGCTGTAGTCCCAGACTACCTTTTGCTAGAATAAACTTGAGTAAGAGATATAATTCATTCCTCAGTCTTACGTTCAGAAAATAATACATTTTTCTCCACCCAAAATTTATTTTCCACATAGCTTAAGCACACTTGCATACATTTATGCATAAGCAAAACCCAAAATACCGGGGTCACCTTTAAGAAAAAATAATAACTAAATAGAGTCGACACAAACTGAAGAGGTCGTCTATTCTCTTCTTGGATGATTTCCCTCACCGCTAAAAAATCAATACAACAATGTAGTACTCTCTTCTAAACACTGGCTGCTGCTAATAGTGATCCCATGATCTGATGATTTAATGGATAAGTGCTGAATTTTAACACAGTCCAAAACAACAGTAATTGAATGAACTTTATCTTACTGAAGCAGCATCAATATCTATTGCTTTATTGTTAAGAACAATGCATTCAGGCATCTAACTTACTAGGCTACCTTGAATTGCATCAGCTGTAGGAACAATTTGCAGTTGTAAGCATGTTCTAGTGAGTGCTGTAATATAAAAGCAGCTCCAAAAGCAGAATGACGTAATCAAATATGAAAGGTATGGAAACAGTAAATTACCAGTTACACCGATGATCTAATTAAAATAACTTTGAAACATTTTTGTTGTCTTTGGTTAATTTTGGCTTTTATAGCATTGAATTTTCTAATGAACAATTATTATTAATGAAATAATTACAAAATTTTATTTGTGTATGAGAAAACATATGTGTTACCACATTATATTCAACAGCACGTTAAAACAAGTCCTGCAGTTAAAAATTATTTCTTACAGGAGTCTAAATCTGCTCCAGTAATACAGAATAAACCTTTAAGAATCTTAAAGAATCACAAATCAAAATGAAATGTAAAACAAGAAATGCTTTAGAAATCATCAGATATAAGCAGCAAATTAACAGACAAGAGGAATAGTCACTTAATTTTGAACATGGTACTGAATGACTGGCAAGAGTTTTCAGATTATCATGTTATTTAAATAAAAGACTTATGTAAATACTGACTTTCGGTTTAAATTCCAAAGGAGTTATCTATTTTAATGTTGTATTAGAATTAGTCACTGCTAATGCTCTAAAGCCTTTGCAAGATGTTGATTTAATATACCTACGTAAACAATGGCTGTGATAAAGAGATGAAACTCATTGCTGTATGTGCAATTTTAGTACACAGAATTGCCAGCATGTGAAATTTTCAGAATTTTTGTGAAATTTCTCGGAAATTTTGCAACATGTTATTGTGTTGTACAGAGATAGATAATTTTATTTGGAACAAACTCTACTACTTACAGGTATTCTGTTTAGCAACAGTTGAGCGTAAAGCGGTTTTAGCTATGTGAAACCAACCACAGGCTCAGGTACATTAATTTCACTGTGTAATACCTTCTGCCAGATGTTGACTTTTAACTCTTAAAGTTTGCAAGGTAGAAGACAAAATTCTTAAGAATAAATTCTAGATTTGATTTTCTGAATTGCTTCTGAATTTTGCATCGAAGTTCTTGGAAATTGTAACAATAAAAATATAATTTTCAAATTAAAAAAATCAAAATTACATTAATACATGTTTTTTGTAAGATACTACTACTAGAATCACCAAAATACAAAAGTTACCAAGATTGATAATATGTCTGACAATTCAAGACAAAAAAAGGAAAATATTCCCTGTCCAAAACTAATGGACTTAGATAATAATAGGATAATGAAGCTACATGAGGAAAACCAGATTAGGGCAGACTGTTTCATGTATGCATCCAAAGTATGTACACTGATATTCACAGGCATTTCTTTTATTAAATTCCTGTGTCCAATGTCACAATATTATAACAAATTAAAATATTTTATTTAATTGACTTTTACTAAATTTCCTCTTGCAATGACAAAAAACCAGTAAGTTTTGGAAGAATTTGAGAAAAGAGTAGCTTAGTAACTGTTCAGAGGCAATATAAGGGGCAGCATTAAGAAAATGGGACAACCAAAAAAGATCAGACACAATATGCTATCAAATTACAAAAATTCTCATGTGAGAAGACTAAATGATTATTGATTAACTCATTTTATGGTTTGCAAAGGTAAAGACAACTAAGCTAATGCCAAGAGAAAAACCTGCAAAAGAAAGACACTTACTACACGGACAAAAATCATAATGATCAATAAAACATGCACAGAAATAAGAAAAAAAACCCAACGTAATAAATACTTTCCAAAACCAGAACATGATCCCAAAGTGAAACATTCTGCAGTGGTTAGTCTTTAGGAAAGCACTGCGCTAATTAATAATTTTCAATTTTTTTTTTTCTTTTTTTAAATAATAAAGTTGTCATTGTCTTTTCAAATGAGATATGTAACTATTCTCTCTTTTAAACGTTTTTCAGATTTATGTACAAATTAAAGGCAGATGGACAGCACTTGTAAATCTCTTAATATAAATTTTTAAAATTTCACCACTTAGGCAAATAGTTTTAATAATGAAGTTGATCTTCTCTGGTATGGTTTTACTTCTTCCTATTTCTGCTTGCAGTTAAGAGCCTTGAAACAATAAGCAGAGTTTTCTTGTTTTTGTTTTGATTTACCTGAAAGACAGCCCGTGAGTGACAGAAACAGAAACAGTTTCCATGACAACCACATCATTGGTCGCAAAGGTCTTCAGTCCCTCTTTGTGCAGTTGTTAGCAACGCTGACGTTTCTTCATTAAAGCTTAGCCTGGTGAGACAAAGACAAATCTCTGTTAGGGAAATTAAAAATGTCTTGCAACAATATGATAGACAATTCAAAAGATAAAGCTGTTCTTGATGTAAATTAAAAATCTAGTTCCAAAGAACTCTGTATGCACAGTGGCAGGTAGTCTGACAGATGCTCACAGGGATCTTGTTCCAGTCGTTACCTGTGTTAATAGCTGAAATGTCTGTGGTAGTGCTTTGGATATACACATGGGTATCACCCCAAAGCTGTATGTGTATTGAAGCTTTGAATTTCCAAAAAGCCAAACTTAGACAGAAGATAGTACACACATGTTTCACAGCAAATATATTCAAAGCATGTATCTTGGCATGTGTTCTTTTCCTGAAAGCAATATGTTGATATCTGGTATAAAGCATTTTAAAAAGCCAAAAACAAAATAATAATTTACTCTAGGAAATTCAGGCATTTTTATTACTTGCAAATTGTGTTGAAATAGATTCCAGGTTCTTCTAATTTACTCATTGTGTAAAGAATCTACCAATACATTTGAAACAACCACCATTTATACAGAACAGATTTTTCATACTTAATTCCCTCTACCATCGCTCAGGTTTTTGTTTCCTATCTGTCCCATGACTCGCGCATACATCTTGGCACACTACGTCTTTCATCACTCTGTTCTTAGCTATCGCTTTGATAATATCAGTAGTATCAACACACAGAAACTTAGAGATTTTGTGTCTAAATGACTGAAATCTCAGTTCAAAATATGAGAAGTTTCAGCTGGCTATGTATGGACACAACTGTGCTTCTGTTTTTTTACTTGAAAAACATTAAGCTGCAAAGATAAAGTTAATTTCCTGCACTTAATTAGTAGTATCTGTTTAGGAAGACTTTGAGATCCTCTTCTTGGAGCCCAAGGAATCTTCAACTTCTATAGGCTGTGATCCACAACTACAAGAGCAATCCCTCAGGGCAGAGCAATGAGACAAAGGAGAACTTGTCTTTGTTCCCCTGTCAAACTCCTTTTGGGGACAATATGACTCCTTCAAATTATAATCATCAGCTTACTTACATGCCACAGTTGCTGTTTCAGGGGACCTATCCTGTATGTTAGAACATTCACAGTAAGCAAGCAGAGGCAAAGCTCAACACAGTTGTAAAAAAAAAAAGTTCATAATGTAAGAGTAGGTTCCCACTGGATTATTTTATTTCAACCAGTCTCTGAGCATCTCGAGTTGTAACCTACTTCAATAGTCCTTCCTTTGTACATAGGGACAAACGTGTATGCATACACATATAGAGAGACACACAGTGTAAGCACAAGATGACAGTATCTGTTTAAGTGCAGATAGTTATTCCTGCAACAATCTAAAGGTGTAACTTGTCAGCTTCTGTTTATACAGCACAGCAGGTACAGCTTTCAACACAGATAAAAATTCCCAATTAGGATTGTACTTCCTTCCAGGTAGCTCAGACCAGGCAAACTTAATATCAGGTGTACACATTAATGTAAGCATCTCTGAAAGAGAACATAACAATCTGGCAGTCAAGTGACTTCACACATAGTGCCTGTAGCTCATTCAAACCTCCACAGGAAACATCTTCAATTAATTATTAATGTCAGCTGCCTTTGTTTTTCACTTCAGTGATAATCTGCTTTTCAGTCACTGTGTTCCTTTCGTTAGTGAATTATCTTGTTCAGCATTCTTTGCTGGCCAGGCCTTTGGGAAATAAGTATTTTCATTAATATTTAATTTTTTCCCTTATGGCCATATCTATTAAAGAGTGTAGAGCACAGCTTTCTGCCTCCCTCAACTTTATTACTCTTTCTCTTTCTCTTTTCCTCATTTCTCTTCAGCTGCTTTTATGATGGTGCAACACAGAAATTATCTTAACTTGGTGATTTCTCTGTTGCACAAACAGGGAAAAACATACCAAAGTTTCCAGCATTAAAGTGTGAGAGTGGTGTTGGTGGTGGTGTTATTATTATTACTATCATAATTATTATCATTATGTATTATTTTGCCTATTGGATCAGACTGTTAAAAAATAATATTAAAGGTTGTGTTTGGAAGAGTAGAAACAGAATGCGGAATAACTAGAGCCAAGCAATGGGAACATCATAATAAAAGATGAACTTATTTCTCTTCATGTTCTTGAAACATGATTTTAAGTTCTCTGGGAAAAAGATATATTTTTAATAAAAGTTTCATTAAAGACAACAGAGTTATGACAACTTCTGCCAGATAAGGAGCCTATAGGTAAATAGCTATAACAACTTTTAAGTGACAACTCTTAACTGTGACCTACATAACCTAACCTTATCAATGTAAAACAAACTTCAGTCCTGTTACACAGGCATATTAAAATGTAAAAGCAGAGCGCAATGACAGAGAGATGCGCTGAATTAAGTCATGAATGATGGATACTGACCTTCTTAGGAAACTGATTGTATAAGGATGTTGGTTTATCTCAGTAGGAGAATTGCTAGCAAACCAAGCAAGGGGAAAATATGTCACTGTATAACTTTTTAAAAACGTACTTAGAAATCTTGATTATTTTCGTAATGAAATTATCTCACCTCTTTACTTATTTTTTTCTGTATTTCTTGTTCCTTCAGGGATACCTGGCAAACGCTTTACTGGCCATATGGACAACTAGAATGGATACCAACATGGTAGAGATATCGTACTTTTAAGAATTACAGAATCACAGAATCACAGGATGGTTAGGGTTGGAAGGAACCTCTGGAGATCATCTAGCCCAACCCTTGCTAAAGCAGGTTCAGCTAGAGAACGTTGCACAGGGTCGTGTCCAGGCGGGTTTTGAATATCTCCAGAGAAGGAGACTCCCCACCCTCCCTGGGCAGCCTGTGCCAGTGCTCTGTCACCCTCAAAGTAAAGAAGTTTTTCCCCATATTCAGATGGAACTTCCCATGTTTCAGTTTGCGCCTGTTGCCCCTTGTCCTGTCACTGGGCACCACTGAGAAGAGTCTGGCCCCATCCTTTTGACACCCGTCCCCAAGGTATTTGTAAGCATTGATAAGATCACCTCTCAGTCTTCTCTTTTCCACGCTAAACAGACCCAGCTCCCTCAGCATCTCCTCATAAGAGGGATGCTCCAGTCCTCTGATCATCTTTGTAGCCCTCTGCTGGACTCTCTCCAGTAGTTCCTTGTCTTGAACTGGGGGGCCCAGAACTGGACACAGTAGTCTAGGTGTGGCCTCACTAGGGCAGTGTAGAGGGGCAGGGTAACCTCCCTCGACCTGCTGGCACACTCTTCCTAATGCACCCCAGGATACCATTGGCCTTCCTGGCCACAAGGGCACATTGTTGGCTCATGGTGACCTTGTTGTCCACCAGAACTCTCAGGTCCTTCTCTGTAGAGCTGCTTTCCAGCAGGTCAACCCCCAACCTGTACTGGTGCATGGGGTTATTCCTCCCTAGATGCAGGACCCTACACTTGCCTTTGTTGAATTTCATGAGGTTCCTCTCCGCCCAAGTCACTAGCCTGTCCAAGTCACGCTGAATGGCAGCACAGCCTTCTGGTGTATCGGCCACTCCTCCCAGTTTTGTGTCATCAGCAAACTTGCTGAGGGTACACTCTGTCCCTTCATCCAAGTCATTGATGAATAAGTCGAACAAGACTGGACCCAGTACTGACCCCTGGGGAACACCGCTAGCTACAGGCCTCAAACTAGACTCTGTGATCAGTGGATCACAACCCTCTGAGCTCTGCCATTCAGCCAGTTCCCAATCCACCTCACTGTCCACTCATCTAACCCACACTTCCTGAGCTTTCCTATGAGGATGTTGTGGGAGACACTGTCAAAAGCCTTGCCTAAGTCAAGGTAGACAACATCCACTGCTCTCCCCTCATCTGCCCAGCCAATCATGACATCATAGAAGGCCATCAGATTGGCCAAGCATGATTTCCCCTTGGTGAATCCATGTTGACTACTCCTGATAACTTTCTTTTCCTCCACATGCTTAGAGATGGCATCCAGAATGAGCTGCTCCATCACCTTTCCAGGGACGGAGGTGAGGCTGACTGTCCTGCAGTTGCCTGGGTCCTTCTTCTTGCCCTTTTTGAAGGCTGGAGTGACACTGGCTTTCCTCCAGTCCTCAGGCACCAATTGAGGAGTACAGCTCTACAGTCTGACAAAGACATTGATATTGCATATATGGGGCTACTACATGGCATGTAGGATAATCACAAAGGTGCTTTCTATGAAATAATACAGGCAAGAGCATGAAAATGCCGTATTTAATAAATACAGACATATAGATTAATTTCTGCTCTAGATATAAGAAAGGGATGTACTCCCAGCTTTACTATCAATGGCTGTCATCTGATCTTTTGGATGACCAGGCTCTGACTTTTAGAGTCTTGGGTGATTGAAGAATTCCTTTATGCTTATAACAAAAAGACCAAAGCTACACCAAATCCATTAAGAAGAGCATCTTCTTTCTTAAAAAAAGAAAAAAAAAAAAAGAAAAAAGGAGTGTTATTGCTTTAAAAAAACTTAATGAATATTCTCTTAAATCTTGTAAGGGAGTTCTTGTTCTTAAAACTGACTCATTCTTAAAGTAGCTTAAGGACATGTATACAAGCAGTATTCAGTTGTTCTTGGTTTGAAAATCTTGTTAATTTTCTGGATTTTTTTGCAGCTTGATTATCTTCATCCCAGGATGAGGGATCTTTTAAAACAAGCATTTGCATTTTAAACCTAATAATATGTAACAGAATATACAGTCACTTACTATTGCAAAAGAATACAGCTGAAGTTGTTGCTCAAAAGGACTTTAAAATCATTTCAGCTGAACAGCAGCTTTCCACCCCCTGCCCCACCCAAGTATAAATTTGGACCTCACAAAAATCCAGCTGGCTTGTTTGGAACAGTTTGTTGGTTTCATTGGTAATTCAGTGCAAGAAAAGAAAATTAAGTTGTCAAGACTATACTATGTGCTATAGATTTCTTTTGCATAATAGCATGATTTGACAAAGCTCTACGGTCTAGTGTTTAAAAGTAAGGATGGAATGTCTACCATTTGTTGAGTTTTTTTCCCGTCCTTTTCTTATTCTGGTTTCTTCACAAAATACGCAGATTCAGTGAGCTTTTTTTTTTTTTTTTTAATATGGAGGATATGAATTTTCCCTCATGGCAATTTGTAAAAATCAGTGATCTAAAATAAAGT
Source organism: Nyctibius grandis (assembly GCF_013368605.1). Lineage (NCBI taxonomy): Eukaryota > Metazoa > Chordata > Aves > Nyctibiiformes > Nyctibiidae > Nyctibius > Nyctibius grandis. The sequence continues at coordinate 113,190,333 of NC_090659.1, forward strand.
TGATGTATACAATGTGCAGCAAGTAATTTATCTATCAAATTTAAATTCTTGTTCTGCACAAAGAATTGGCAGATGCCGTTTCAATTTCTGCATGGTACTATCCAACCTTTGTTTTCCCCAGAATTTTTGCCAAATTGCTTTGCAATTTGTTTTAATTCTGTGTGCTGATTGTAGACAATTTATTAAAAATATCACTATTCAGTGTTTTTTAATGAATTGTTTTGGCTAGCAGTGACAAGATGAATATTGTCTCATGGTTCTGGCTCCCAAAAGAATTTGTGAATACTTGGAGGATGAGTACTTATGCAATGTTGTCAACACTAGTGTGCAAGAGGCTTGAATTAGATTCAGTAAAACTGTGGTCTTTTTAATAATAATAACACCTACTATCATTAATGTTTGTTTTCTGGCACTTAAGATAAATTTATATGCAACTGCAGATTTTTTATTTTTTAAATTAAAATGGTTAAGAAGTGAATCTTTTAGCATAGATACTGTGATACTGATATCAAAGTGCTTTCTTCCATTATCACTACCTCACTTCCCTTTTCTATCATATGCATATTTATCAGTTTATCTGTACCAACATGAAAGGGATGATTACTTAAACACATCTTCTCTACAGTGACTATACTACTCAGAAGAAAGGATGTAATATTTCTTTTTCCTTTATTAATATACATTAAAGGAAAGTTCAAGTCACTGGAAAGTCAAATTATTTCATTTTTCCTTTCCTTAAGAAAAGGGAATGTGCTGACAGTTAATGAAGAAATAATACCAGTGATAAGCAATTCTGATGTTCTACATGGGCTTGGAAGAGCAGGGACTGAAGAGAGTAAGAAATTGAGCTATTGTCATCCTCATGACTGAACTGAAAGAAAGAACAGCATATCCTACAAAGAACAGATATACTTACATGGGTTTAGATAGTATTTTTAGGAAATATTTTTCTTAATATTTAGTAAGTGGAGAATGTTGGCCTGAGGTGCAACTAGACCGCTAACAAGATTCCTCAAGGTGGCAAACCTATGAAATCAATAAATGCAATGAGCTAAGTATCCCTGACTAGGCTTCCTATGAAAGTCTCGTTATAATCTTGGAAAAAGACGCAGGGCTAACTGAAGATCCACGGTTTAAAGCACTGAAATAAAGCCTTGTAATCAACACTGAAGTCTCTGTCCCTCCCTGCACAACCTTTACTTCAATCAGGGCTTGGAAGACATGAATCTAATTGCCACAGTCAGCAGTTCAGCCCGTCTTCCTTGCTCCCGTGAGTATCAGGCCTGGTAACGCTCAGTCCATGGAGAATTAGAGGCTTTAGAAAAGCAAAGGCTCAGGTGTTACAAAGTTCATCATGAACCAAGGAGATAGATTGGCTGGAAATTTTTATAAAGAGCTTCTTGTTGAGAGTTCCCTGATGATGTATTTACATATAAAGTTAAACACTATACCATAATTATGACAGACACTGGTTATACAGAATATAAATAACTTCTATTGTGTTCATGTTCCTACTTGCTTTCAGTAAAGAATTAATTTGCTCAGTCCAAACTCTTTTTGACAGTACTATTTGCAAAATGGTTTAAATTTAATAAAAACATATTAAGTTAATATTTGATAAAAGTCATACCATAGACACTTTTACAATGAAATGTCAGTGGAATTTGTTATAGGACAAATGAAACTGAAATGATATTAAGCCAATGTAAACAACAAGGCATCTTGTAGGATTGATTATCACCCCAAGGGAGAAAATTTATTTTCAAAGTTTAATAATAGTTCAACCTATCATAAAGAAAATTTAATAAAACACTAGTTTTAGCTGCTTCATAAAACAATTTCTGAGTTGTTTTATGAACACTTAATTTACTACTAACAATATTAAAAGTTTATTCTGCAGTGGAACCTTTCCTTGTCAGGTTCCTCCTGGCAAGCAATCAGGACTTTCAATACATAAATTAATATTTTATAAGGCTTTTTATTCATGTTGTTAATATAGCTTTCAAAGATACCAGTCAAGTTCTAGGAAGAAGCATAGAATGCTACTGTACAAAAGAAGTAAATGGGTATTTTTGAAATATGGAACAATCACAATTTCTGTATTGGTGAATGAACATCTGAAGCGCAGAGCCACGAAGATGATTAAGGGAGTGGAACATCTCCTTTATGAGGAGAGGCTGAGGGAGCTGGGTCTCTTTAGCTTAGAGAAGAGGAGACTGAGGGGTTACCTCATTAATGTTTATAAATACGTAAAGGGCAAGTGTCATGAGAATGGAGCCAGGCTCTTCTCAGTGACATCCCTTGACAGGACAAGGGGCAATGGGTGCAAGCTGGAACACAGGAGGTTCTGCATAAACATGAGGAAAACTTCTTTACGGTGAGGGTGACCGAACACTGGAACAGGCTGCCCAGAGAGGTTGTGGAGTCTCCTTCTCTGGAGACATTCAAAACCCGCCTGGACGCGTTGCTGTGTGATATGGTCTAGGTAATCCTGCTCCGGCAGGGGGATTGGACTAGATGATCTTTCGAGGTCCCTTCCAATCCCTAACATTCTGTGATTCTGTGATTCTGTGTTCTGAACTACTACTCTGAAAAACAAAACAAAATATTTGATTGCAAATGCTGAATAAGAATCTCAAAATGTCTATGAGTCCAAGAGGTTCTGAATTATTCAGATGAGCTAAACCTGTTCTGAAACCTCTGTGCAATACCCATAAAATAAGAAATTAATATCGTATTAAACACTGATTACTTTATAGTATTTGAATGTATTTATACATACATATTTTTAAAAGTTTTTGAATGTGAGATACAGAATGTCTCCCTTTCCAACAAATGCAAATCAAGCTGGTGATGAAAGCAAGGAAATTATAACATTTCAGTCATTTGACTGCATTATCATTGTGTGTAGTATTACTTTTTTACCAAATCAACCATTACAAAATCACAGAATCAACTAGGTTGGAAGAGACCTCTGGGATCATCAAGTCCAACCTTTGACCTAACACCACTGTGTCAACTAGACCATGGCACTAAGTGCCACATCTAGTCTTCTCTTAAACACCTCCAGGGATGGTGACTCCACCACCTCCCTGGGTAGCCCATTCCAATGCCTAATAACCCTTTCTGTGAAGAAATCATTCGTAATGTCTAATCTGAACCTCCCCTGGTGAGTTATTAATAAGTATAGTGGAGATATTAACAAAATCATTTGACCAAGAAGGCTGGTTTAATGCTGAATTATTTCAGGGATCATTCAATGTTAGTTGCTAGAAGAGCTAGATCCTCTTCAGGATATTTACTGCAAATCAGACATAAAATGTCATCAGCGTGCTCAGGGGAGAGCAGAAATAATTCTCAGCTTCTCTAAACTAGCAATAGTGAGATGCTGCTATTTGGCTACATTCGCTTGAATATAGCATGAAAAAATTAGAGTACTTCTCAGGCAAGTCAAGTGACTCAGGATATATCTTTAGGTACTGGGTGCTTAGAAGGGGTACAACCATGGACTCCTGTACTATCCCCAAGCACTGAGGCAGCTCCAACATGCTGCTCCGACTATAAGGCATGGATATGTTCTCTGGTGAATAAATACCTGTTGGATGAGGCCTTCTGAGAAGGAAAGCAGTGGAATTAGTTCTGAGGTTTTTTTCTCCCACCCATTTGTCAAACAGACTGACAGTTTCTAAATTCAGCTCACATATCAGAGAACAAGCAGCTGCTGAGAATGAAGCAGTTTAAAAAGCCTTTTCTGTTCTTGCTTAGGTATGTGAATGAGCACTTTACAACACAGATCAGCTTCATCAGAATGATTTTTCAGTGTCTCAGAGCCTGGACTGGAAGTAACATAGATTTGCTCACAACTACCACAGATAAGCTCTCTGGTTTCTTGTATGAACATTATGAACAGTTATTTCTTAAAGTCCCACAAGCCCTTATGAAACTCTCCTCAAATTTTTTGTAGTATGTCAATATTAATCACATGTAAGTAGTAGAAAATAAATAATAAAGAGGAAAATTATGTATAATTTGACACTTCAGAAATTAGGTGTATAAGTTCTTGTGTTAGTAAATGAAGAGAAATAGACGACCTGAAGGAAAATTCATTCAAACCAGTTTTGACAGCTATTTTGCAGTGAGATGAACAACCTGATCCTTTTTGTTAACTGTGATGGAAACCTGATTGCAGCAGAAGTCTAGAAAGCTACCCTAAATTATTCAGTTAACTTTCAGATGGCTAAAAGTGAATGACAGCAATCTTCACTTGTTTATTCAAGACTGTATGAAAGTTTCCACAAGACCTGAAAAATCAAACTGGTCATTTAACTCCGATCCCAGTGGTCTTGCAATAAAATCACCCTTCCTCTATGATGGACATTCCTCGGTATTTTGCTTTAATTATTCAGGAAATATATTCAAGCACTTTTTTAAAGTCCTACAGATGCCCTCAGAGAACTTGAGAAGTTCAGGGAAGAACAGCTATAGAATTGTGGGTCATGTTAATGACCTGCCCTCAACCCGTATTATTTGTATTAGACTTGATTTATTTGCAACCAAAAATTGTAGGGAAAAAAGGTATATTCTTATGCTGCTCTTTTCAGGCCCACTTATTTATTTCCAAGTTTCTCTGGGAGATCGTAAGATGTACCAGAGTAATCACATCTGGAAAATGTCTTTTCTCTGCCAAGCAGGGCGATTAAGGACAATGACAGGACCAGCATGATGCTCCTTTTTTTTGTGTCTCAGCTGTACTCAGTAGATCTACCTTTAACACGTAAGAAAAGCAGCTCATCTTGGCCTCTTTTCTAAGGCAGCCAACTAGTGCTAAGAGGGAAGATGACTGCAGTTAAATAAATATACTGGACTGCCACTTGCATCTGGAATTATATCAGCCAGTATAAATAAGCATAGCTTAAGACTTCTACTTAATGCAACTGCCAGACTCACGATATTATGCATTTTAATAACACAAACCAGCATCACCACTCAGCTCTCTACAAGGTTATAAAACCCTGCAGATTGTGTGTATATCATGCTCTCAAGTAGTGGCCACAATCTCTCTGTGGACCTGTAAATTCAATTCATTTCTGTGCTCACTTCCAGACAAATCAGCTCTGGCATAACAAGGTGTATTGTGCACCAGGGTGTTCAATAGTACACACGAAAAGGGTCAATAAATTTTCTGTGCCTGTGAAAGCCTATTCAATTTATAATGCAGGTGCAGGGCAGGTTCCCAAAAGTGTGTTAAGGAAAAGTAAGATCCTTCAATAACCTGCTTACCTTCTGCATATGGGCTTTACATGATGCTGTCAGCTTCATGTACATCAGAAGGATGTTCCTACGAAAAGGATGTAGGCTACATGCAGTGAGTGGAGAAGGCTGTTTCATGCATAGAGAGGATGGGAGATACAGAGGTTTGTGTGTAAAAAGATTGTATGTGAATGATCCATTAGTGCATATATGCTATAAATCTGCCTCAATGCCAATCCATAAATTAGAAAAATGACAGTACTACATAGAAAACTTGTCTTGATGTCTCATTCGTGAGGTCCAGGTCAATACCCGTGTTAGTCACTTGCAGATTTCACATTAGTTCAGCCCTGAGGTTTAGGTAACAAGGCCAGTTTTAGTCAATTATTTTATTTTAACATATATATATAACCAAATAAATACAAAATTTTAGCTAAAAATCATAGAATCATAGAATCATTTAGGTTGGAAAAGGTCTTTAAGATCTTTGAGTTCAACCATAAACTTAACACTGCCAAGTCCAGTACTAAACCATGTCCCTAAACACCACATCTTCATGTCTTTTAAATACCTGCAGGGATGGTGACTCAACCGCTTCCCTGGGCAGCCTGTTTTAAGCAAAACATTATTCTGCTTTTCAAATATGAGATGTCTTTCTGTAATTTTTATACTGCTATTTGAGAAAGAATAAAGCACGTGATCTCCAAGTTGATCTATGTATATAGACCCCATGACAAGGGGACATCATCATTTTACAAGGATTTTGCATAAGAACAAAGGTTTTATTCCTTATGTATTCAGATAAGAGGATTCTCTTAAAAAAAATGATACAGGTCAAAAGGATTACATCTTTAATTCAAGATAAGATAAAAGTTTCCTAAGCTTAAGAAACACAAGTCACTTTAGACACTTTTGGAAACAAGTCTTAACACTGAGTGTATTTTAGAAATATATACCTAATTCAATCTTAAATTATTCAGATGAATAGTAAAAAAGGAATAAAATATTCTTTGTTTTATTTAAATGGTTGGACTAGACTATTTCATTACAATTAATAGTTGTCACATCTCAGGATAGCAAAAAACTTATTTAATATACGGTAAAAAGACATTATCTTTGGAACTTAGCTGTTAGAGCTATAGATAAAGCTGTAGAATTTGAAAATGCACTTGTGAAAACAAAATGAATTTGAAAACGATACTTAAAGCACTCAGTTGTTGTTCTGAAACAGTTATGATGGTTTAAATGTTAATAATTTTGTGTTTAGCTATTTTCCACTTGAAACACTGCCATACATTTCTAAACTGCCATACTGAAGAATATTAATGATGCAACAAATTGACTGGTGCTACAGAGACGTATCTGTTTTTTTTATGAGCATATTTAATCACACATGTTTCTTAAGTTTCTAATTACAACCAGTACTAAAAGTGTCTAGATGCTTAAGGATGCATTTTTATATTTCGCATAGCTCCTTATTATTACTTATGTGGCAGATAGTTCAGTAAGATATAATGGTAGGATAATAAAGTGGATTAGAAATCTTATTATTAAAACACAAGCTTGTCTGAACAGAAAGGAAAAAAAATAAAGTTCTCTAAATGGGATAAGCACCTCTTCATTTTCTTTCACAAATCCCATTTTATTATAAGCTAAATGTCAGAGACATAAAGGCGTAACTGGTGGCATGATCTTATCAGGGAGGTTTGTGTCTGTTATCACACTGTATTTAACATTATTTCTCCAAAGATTTTAAATAAAGCCAGTGAACTTTACTAAGGGCTCAAATTTCAGCCAAATGTGTTTTAGCCTATCTTGTGGTGGATTGTTGATTTTTAAAGAGTAAGGTATGACTGCAGTTGAATAACATCTCTTCCTGTATTTTAACTCAGTATTAGGGCTGACACCAATTACGAAATTGTGCTGTCAGGTTACCCCACTAAAGGCAGTCACACACTTAATGTTTCAGTCGCAAATTGCATATGAAATTTAATTTGAAGCCCAGGATACCATAATGTAAAACCTTCTGCAGTATTAGTGTTACAGCAGGAGGGCAGACATCCTGGTTGCCTCTTTTAAATAGTCCTCTCCTTATTACCACTGCCTTCATTGTTTTCTATGGGGATTTTTTTTTCCTGATCTTTAAAGAAAAATGCCAGTAAATGTTTAGAATTACAGTAGCTCACAACTAGAACATTCCAGGTTCCTTTATGCATTCAAGTAAATGATCTGCTATAAATTTCATCCATGCATGCTATCCAGGCACCCTGTCATTTCTGAGTTTAGATCAGTCCTTAGATAGCGTAACTCCTAGTAGCTGGTGGTGCTGACACTTTCTCATTTCTTTATTCTTTGGAAGATAATTTAATTTTATGTTGCACAAGAAAGCGTGCTAATAGTGGTTGCAAGCCTTTTACTGATTGAAGATTCATTTCTTGAAGAGATTGCAAGTCAGCAGCCCTTCCTTTAATGCACTTCAGAGTAAAGTATTGGAATGTAGTACTTTCAAGAAGCAGCTAGAATTCCTCCTTGCCTGACAAATAGACAGCTTTAGGGTCAGAAATTAAGAAGGTAGTAACCTGAAAATGCAGAGACTGGTTTGGTGCACATGTAAATTGAATTTAGCCAGGATACTGCATTAATTGTCACCTTGGAGGCTACTATTACATGCCAAAAAAAAAAAATAGGACAGTTCCTTATCCCTGTAAGCTGTCATAATACAACAGCCATGAATTTAGCTGTGAAACATATACTAGCTGAGAATCAAGCCCTGAGGCTCCAGCTGCAGAGTACTACATTAACTAACAACGTATTTGATATTTGCACACAAATCTAAACAAGACCAAATAGAAGGATATTTCTGTGGAATTTTCCAGCCCACACAACACATTCATATCTAACTTAGCATAATGTTCATTTTGCATAAACTGGCATTATCTGATCTTCACAAAAGTCTGCAAAGACCAAGTTATTTCCCTTTTTTTTCCTACTATTTCTGCATTCTGTGTCAAGTGGCTGCAGTGTTTTTAGTATAATTTTTGTATTGCTGGCATGCTAACATTGAGTTCACTGTCATGAAGATCAACAGCTTTATCATTCCCTACAGAATACCCACATTTCCCTAATTATACCAAGAAATTGTCACAGTTCTGTCAGGAGAACTGGAAGGATATCTCCTGATTTTTTTTCTCATTAATTGTTTTTTATTTCTGAAATAATTTCTTAGAAGTTTTTCTGGGGAAATTACATTCTCCTTAATTAAAAGTCATGAGCCTCTTACTGGTTTCCAGGAGCAATATGACTGACTGTGTCAACAGCGCTTATTTCCATTGATCTCACCCAGTTCTTTTCACATCTATCAGAACTTGCCATGTAAAAATTTGTCACTTCTCTTTAGCTCTTTAGCTTCTAAGTTCCAAGTGGTTGTAGGCTGTATTCAATGACAGAGGACAATTTATTTTTTGTTTATTTTCTCTATTGTCATTCATGAAGGCAGAGAATTTAGAATTTAGAAGCAAGAACACAATCTATATACAGCTTAAGGTTTTCAGCATGGCATTGTCTTTACTGTATAAGATGTTTCACTTTGGTGAATTCATGTTGTTTATAAAACACAAATTAAGAACAACAATTCAGCAAAATGCAATGAAACATAATGAAGGAACTATGTGCCATTTGGTGCTAGCATGCTGAAATTCTGCTAGTGCATTAGGTAAAAGTCAGCCAGTTAAATACAAGCCTGGGGCTACTGGATGTTGTGGTACATGCTGGACAAGTGCTGGCACTTCCTATTAATTAACCAGAGAAGGCTCTATCAGGACAGAGTTTTCAGCCACTTGTCTGACAGGGGGTGAAGTATCAGGCCCATCACTGCACATACTTAAGACAATTTTTTTTTGTTTCTGGAAGATATGTGGAATGATGCCTTCTTTCATTAAAAGTTTAGCCATTCCCTTCCAAGAGACAGAAGCCCCTCAGCACAGTCCTGATTACTGGTTATACGGGAACCAAGGTGGAACTGAGGTAGGAAATTTTGCTTCTCTTCCCTCCCTGATAATTACTTGGAATCATAAGTGTTTTACAATTCAATTTCTAACCCCTGCTGCCAAACAAGAATAGCAGGATGGCTAATAGAGTGACACTTATTTCTGAAAATGTATGCTGTCTCAGGACACCTTGTCACCTTCCTGCTTTTCGCTAGAGGTTTCATGCAAAGCAGCAAAGGGAGAGAAGATGTCAAGAGGACACAGTTACGTAAAAGAAGCTCTTAAAAGAAGTCTGGTAATGTCTTTTGTAAATGTGTTGTTATGCTTTCTATTCTTCTTATCATCTGGAGTGTTCCCTTAGATTCTAGTTATATTAGTTTGTTCATAAAGATTAACAAGATCTAACGGTACAACTTAGTATTGACAGGTACCATCATAAAAATATCAGAGCAATTGGAAAGAGAAAATAATCTCTGGTATATTCACTTATTTTCTTTCTATTTTCCGTGTTATGTTGCAACATTTAAAAATAAAAGAATAAGGATGCCATTACATATGATTATGTAGATTAGTACTGAAAATAGAGAGGCAAGTATTGTCTGTGCTTTCAACATTGTTTCTAAGCACGAGTAGTGTATTGCAGTCTTTCTATTTGTATTTGTGAGACTCCTTGGCCCCATAAGGTCACCTATCAAAATTTTAAATTAAATAAAGTAATAAATAAATTAAATAATTAAATTAAATAATTAAGTAAATTAATCTGATTTTAAATTAAACTGGTTTTATAAATTGAACCAGACTTAAACAAGGACGAAGGGACATAAGAAAAATGGTAATCCTTCATAGTTTATTTATACAGGAAAGAAGTCGTGTTAGCTTGGCCTAATTCCAGTAAACTGAAAGAGAAAGTTTCTAATTGTAGATACTTCACTTCAGCACTGAAAGTGTATAATAAAAGATAATCTCCCAGCTAAGGAAAATGCAAAGCTAAAAACACATGAGAGAGTTCAAACCAAATGTGTGGGAAACATCTTATTTACATCACTATTAAAAATTTTCAGTAAAGAAGACTTCATGATGCATTCATGGGAAAAAAAATCTCTGATTTGAAAATATTGCCACTAGTTTTACCACACCTCCATTTACATCTTATTAGTATTTCAGAGAATTTAGCTCATGGAAGTGGAATTAAAATAATTTCAGTTTCAACTTCACACTTAGACATGTGTATCTCTTCTGACAATTTATTCACTAAGGAGGCAGACATTAAGAAACCGAACTAGGCTACACTCAAAATGCTTATAACGGTTATATAAAAAAAGAAAATTAGTAATACAAATATTACAACTGAAAGTGGATATTATCATCTGTTTTGGGCTTATTTTCATGAGCTACAGGGTCAAGAATGTTTCCTGAACCATAGAAAACTCATGACCTTCAGAAAATAAATAGCGGACTGATATTGTGAGGAATTAAATTATGATATAATTAATCCATTTAATAAAATAATTGATTTCCTCACTATATTCTTTGCTCCCAAACAAATTAAGTTGAAGAGGGAGTTGGGTATCCATTTATATAGTAAGAGGAGGCAGTAGCTGATGAGAAATATACAGCCTGGTTTCTCAGCTTCCCTGAGAAGGCAGGAGATGGACATTCCTTCACATCCATCCACTTTGTGTCAACAAAATTTAGTCTGATTATTCTGTTATACTGGGGTCAGAGGGAAGGAATCTCACCCTCCTCCTGATGGTTTGAGAACTCGATAAACACAACAAAGTTGCCACAGTTTTAAGGAGGATCATCCACTATTTTCAGTGTTGCAGAATCAGGGAACAAGGAAAACAAAACAATTCTATGATCTGAATTCAGTGAAGGGGAGACATCATGCAGTAAAAGTAAAATGAAGACCAGAGGAGAAACAATGCTACCTTTTTTTTCAATTATTTGTAAACTTCAGATTTGAATTAGCTGTTTTACTTTCATTCTCTTTTATTTTACTTCATCAGTTTTCCTTAGCTGTTCTTTTACAATGTAAATTTTATGTCACCGTCGATGACTGAGGTGAATGATTAAAGACAGATCATGGCATTCTGCCCCCAAATAACTTCTGTTTTCATAGCACAAGCAGATTAAATATTACAAGATAGCTACAAATCCAAAAATAAATCTGCTGTGTCTCCCATTCCTATAGACACTACTGTAGCATGTCTTATCTCCAGCTGTCCTTGTTCGCTGGCCTCTATAGGCCAATCTTTGCTCTTGCCTATTTGCATATAATATACTAGAAAGTTAACACAGTACAAGTTGCCTCACTGTTTAGTATCTCCTTTTTTTTTCCTTCCACAAACAAAACATAAAATTTTGAGAAATCCTTTTCTCCCTTGTGAACACTCAATTTTTATCATTCCCCATCATCTCCAAGAGTCTTCAGGAAGTAATACAATCCAAAAAGACAGAAAGAAATTAAAAAAGAAAAATACACCAGTCACACCTCCTTTCTGTAGGTATTTCTATCAGAGTCTCTCTCTCAGATGATCAAGGACAGGACAGAAAATTCTCTCCAGGGCACCGTTTCCTGCTGTTGCTTCAGCCAATTTCCCTTGGCTACTACACACTAACAGCAACTCCAAACAGCCATTGGCAACAACAGCTTCCAAGATGACAAAATCAGCTTTCATTTTGAACAATATTTATGAAAACTATAATGCCCACGTTTAACATTTGTCCATCAAACTAAAGGAGATGTTTTTATTGTTCAAACAATTATAAGGTGTAGTTCTTTTGACAATGCAATAGGAAATGAAAATACATTATTTCAGATATATAGTGTCACAATAATTACAAATGTCTGATGTGCTATTTTTACAGCTTGGTTTACACAGTAATTTAAAATCAGGTGAGAAAAAATTAATAAAATCCACAGATCACTAGAGATTTTTAGCACCAGTCTCTCTCCTACAGGCATTGCAATGTTCATTATATTCCCCTGCATGTCCCTTCACCTCATGAAGATAAAACACCATGGTTCTTCCACCCTTCACTATCATTTACCCCTTCAGTTTCCTAATGCAATAGCCATTAAGCCTAGGTTTCTGGCTGAGACACGCATCACTATGTCTGGTCACAACAGTATCTGTTGGCTGGGTCTGAGCAAGTTGGAAGACTAAAGAAAATGCTTCAGAGCCTAAGTCACTTACAGAAGTGAACATTTGTACACACATCTACATACAGATGTACATATATTCATTTAAACCTTACCTTATTGTCTTACACACTGACAAATTTAACTTGGCAAGACTTCTATCAAACCTAAACATTTCAGTATAATCTCCAGATGTCCATCTAATATGATCTTTAAAAAATAATTTGTTCCATAGACTTAAAAAAGCAAAATGTTTTGCATTATTACTTTCACCATTTTTACCTAAACAGTAAAGATAACAAAACTGTTGGGTTTTTTTTCAAAATCAGAAGGCTTTTATGGAAAATAAAGATATTGGTGTTATTTTTTTGTGTGGTATACCAAGAATAGTTTTGAGACTCACACCAATAATAGTTTTGAGACTTAAATCTCATTTTTAAAGTTAAATACATTGCAGAACAGTAAAAACTGTTTGTTTATTAAAGCACAGATAGTTTTATGTGCAAGAAAAAATTTCTTTTTCCACATGTCAAGTTGCTCATACATTTTACTTTTTTACAGACAAACTTGTCACATTGGTGTGTAAACTTAAAAATATTGAAAAGATTAAGACAAGCTTAGAGATAAATGATATACTTGAGTACTTAACTGTATATCAGTCCTTTAGCATACGGAATTACAAAGTAAACAGTAAGCAATTCAGGAAGGATTTGCTATGAAAACACAACCATAAGAAGTAAGAAAGCAAGAAATATCTCACTATAAAAGAAGGCACTTAAAGCACAATTACTTGACTTTGAATGTTATGTACCTTTAATAGAGGTTCAACTGGGCAATCATGAACTTCAGCTAAGTAAATTCCTCTGTCTGCCTGTTTAGCCTTTTTGAAATGAGTGAGAGTGAGACAGAATGAGTTAAAGAGATGTTAACATTCATCTTTCTCCTTCAGGAACAACTTTGATTACAAAAGACAGTCCATAGATAGTCATTGGACATGTTTATCACTCTCTGGGTATAGCATATGACAGCTGTAAACCTGTTATCATTAAGATTCAAACACTATTATTACTCTCCACCTTGTTTGTAAGGTAGAGATCTTTCTATGAAATACATGAATATTGCTGGTCTTATTTTTCAATTTTAAAAATAAAGACAGCTGTTCAAACACAGATTTTCTCTGAGCCCACCTTTTCTTGTTGTCGGAGTTAGTGGAAATACAGGTGGACTATAAAAAGATCTGTTTAATACTAAATTAAGTAACATGCAGATAGAGAAATTGAACATACACAAACAAAAAAGTCTTAGAATAATTTCTTCTTCAGCTGGTACAAACTTGTGTAAATATATGTTTCTTCGCTTTAAAATAAAATGTTAATATAGCTTGGTAACTTGCTGAGAGAAATTAATCCAACATAATTCAAATTAAAGTTGCCCATTTAAGAGCATCCACAAAGCACTATAAAGTAGTTCAAACTGACTAGTTTAAAAATCATTTTAATTAACTCAGTGAAATGTACAAAGCAGCTCTAATAATTAGTGAAATCAAGGACATGCATAACCTATATTTAATTGGTGACTATGTGGCCACTTCACCACATCATGGTCAGGTTTCGTGATCAGTGTGGTGATCGTCGGAGTTTTGAATGCTATCACTCAAACTCACACAATTAACATATAATATTTCCTGGTGTTTAGTCTTGCCAGAAGCTGAACTGGACTTGCTCTTCCTATCATAGAACATGAAGAGACCGTAACTACTCAGTAAACTTCTAATTATTTATTTCTCTGTTAGCCTTTAGGCTTTATAGATTCATCCTTCTAAAGAGTGACAAAATAATTACTGGAGTTGTTATAAAGAAGGGTTAAAATAAAACAAATTATGACCTAAATAACTTCACTAAACAATCCAAGTTAGTTCTAGTAAAAATCATACAAAGACTTCTGTGTGGTAGAGAAAAAAAAAAAAAACAATCAAAAAAACAAATGATGGGAGAGATGAAATATTTTACTGGATGCCGGCTCCAAAACCTGCTCTTTCTTTGTTGCACATCAGATAATATACTTATTCATGAATTAACTGTCATAATATTCTTGAAGCACACATCATATTGATTATCTTCATTAACATATAACAGTGCCAAACTGCCATTAAAACATGATTAAAGGTATCTGAGAGACGGGAACTAATTTCTTGTTAACTATCTTAACTATCCACTCACACCACACCACGTATGAACAACATCTTTTCTGTTAAGAATACCAAGGCCTTCCTTTTTATTGGGTCAAAACAAACTCTTGCTTAAAAATATTCCAGCTTTTTTCTAAAAATTATTTTTATTTTCTAGAATATACTATTCCTTGGGTGAGTTTCTAACTTTCACAGAATCACAGAATCACAGAATCAACGAGGTTGGAAGAGACCTCAGGGATCATCGAGTCCAGCCATTGCCCTGACACCACCCTGTCAACTAGACCATGGCACTAAGTGCCATGTCCAGTCTTTTCTTAAACACATCCAGAGATGGTGACTCCACCACCTCCCTGGGCAGCCCATTCCAATGTCTAATGACCCTTTCTGTGAAGAAATGCTTCCTAATGTCCAACCTGAACCTCCCCTGGCGAAGCTTGAGGCTGTGTCCTCTTGTCCTTTCCCTCTTCTTTCCTACAAACACTAAGATTTTCTCCTTTTTATCAAATAATTGAGCTTTATTTTTGCTCTCAATAGGGAGTGTTATAGACAAGCAATAAACCTTACTGGTTTTCTGGCTGCTCTGGCCAGGCATCCTCGTTCTTAATCAGAAACAAGTCTAATCTGGGCACCTCCTATCCTCCACTATCTATAATAAGGTCTTTTTTAATTACGGGAAAAACTGGTACTGGTACTAACTGCAGCATCACAAGCTCCTACTTTGAAAAGCATTTCATAAACCATTTACCTCAACATGAACAGCTAAAGAGTAACAAAAATAAATTAGCCATTAACATAAAATCATAATATTTTCCTCTCTTCTGTTCTTATTAGTACATTAACAATTTGTTTTTCCTAATTGAGAGCAGCCATGGATTGTTAGAGACAGCTTTTGTAATCCACACTACGCTTGTCTTGGATTTTTTCCCTCTGCTAATCCTTCAGCAATAAACTATTAGAACTACAGAGAGATGTAAATCACATTAGATCAGAAAAGCATGAGAAACTGAAGAGAATCTGAAAAGGCTGTATTAAAAGAAAATAAAGCACCTTTAAATGTTATTTTTGCCTACAATTGTATATGGCTTTTTGTCACTAAAAAGGGGAAGGTGACCAGTTGCAAACATAGCTTCTGGAAGGAAACTGAATCTTGAGCTATTCTGTCCACCATGAGTCACAGGCAGCAAGGGTTTTCATAACTGCCATACACACACAGCATTGTCCGTGAATAAATACTTCTCCTACACACCTTCCACTGCAGGGCTTCAAACACACACACAGCAGCAGCTGGTAGGAGTTGTGCGTGTACCCTGGGAAACCTTCTGATGCTGCCACATTAACCTTCTTTAGCAGAACTGCAGATGATTCTCTCTTTGGTTTCCACAATCCCAGAGGAAGGCTGATTTTTTTACTCAAGAAAATCCTCTATTTGTGGGGTTTTACCTCAAATGGGCATCATATTATATTTTACATTAGAGGGACAAGGAAAATAATTTATCTACTACACCATGGCATCAATACTCTGGATTTTACAATCCACTTGTGAGAACGAACCCTGACAAACCACCTATGTAAATGGACCTGACTAACATAATTAGCATTGCAGAAGTGCACTCAGCAACATGTTACAGGTTTATGCTTTAACTGAATGTCTCTAATACATCTTGGCTCATTAGACACATTCTTTTCTCTCTGAAGAATCAAAAATAGCTGTATGGATTTTCCTCAAGCTACACATACATTTCTCTGATAACAAGTTTGAGAAGCTGCAGTCCAACATCAATTCATGGAGAAGTTAAAGACTACTGAAAATCATGTCATGAAGTGGAAAATATTGCTCAGCAACCTTAAAGTGAGAACAGCAGCAAAAACTAGAGACAATTGCATCTTCGGTCCAGTAGGAGGTATAAAGAATAGATCCAGAATCTAAGCATACTATTTAATCCTTAATTGATGTATCCACCCATAGGAATTAAATTTTGCTCTGAAATCAGGTTACCAGATGAGGAAAATTTGCAAATGCCAAAATGTCTATTGAAATTAGAAAAGCTAGCTGACTGTTACCAGAACTAGCTATTTACTATTATCATAACTTAGTATAGATAACACACTGGAAAATATTAATTGGAAAGCTGTCTTAAATGGAGAACTTCCCAAATGGAAGTGAAAATCCTTATTTTTGCAGTTGTGACTGTGTTAATGCATGTGACACTCTAATTTCGGGTGTTTTTTTTTTTATCTGAGATTAAATAGAGAAATCCAGATCTCATTATAGTACTTAATTGAAGATCTACTCAAAAGGTCTGTTATATAAATAACTTATATGACAAATTATAACTACCTCCAATTTGTAATAAGCTCGTGCTATTAGTTGATATTTGATCTGTGAATGAACAATAGAGAAGGTGGGAAACCAGACCAGTCAACCCCTCAATCTGAAAAAAATAAGCTGTTATATTAGGGCTTTCTGGAGGAATTTAATTGCCTTCATTCTGCTGAGAGAACAGCCATCTTTATAACATTAGAGAAATTAAGTAGCTCTTCAAGGAAGTAGGAACAGGTGGATTAACTTCTCATGTACTAACATTTGTCTGCAGAGAGGTGCAAGAAGACACAGACAAATTTCTTCTCCCTCCCTAAGAGTGTACAAAATTTATCAGCACCATATAGGAGATAGTATTTTCATTTTCTTAATTAATTTGAATACTGTATGCTAGACAAGCAAAGTTACAGGCATGGAAGTATAATTAAAAGATATTGATGATAACAAAAAAGGTGTAAAAAGTTCATAGTGCCTTTTCATGAACTTTTTTGATCAATCAAGGTACATTTAGTCATTTAATATTGCCATCATTGTATACAGATTTGAATGGCAGAATTCACATACATGAATCATTTGGTATCTTAAAATGGAGAGACTCCACTTTTTCAAAATAAAGTGTATTAAAAGGGGTAAAAACTATTTTTAAAGAAATAAGTATATGTAGTAAAGCTCTAGGAAAAATGAATGTACAGGATAACATTCTGCACACAAGAGAATCCACACACCCAGTAAAGTAAAAGAGGAACAAGATAGGATACGCTCTAACAAACACTTTTTTTAAGGAGTGGAATATATTGTCAAAGACAAACAAACAACACAAATGCTATTTAAGACTTAGAAAGCAAAGCCAAACCATTGAGTAGTCAGTTTTGATAAAGAGTAAATCTTTTCATTTAAAGATAATTTAACTAATATCAGTAGATTCTTCGAATATTAAAAATAGCTGACAAATTACAAAAATAGAATATGAAAATTATAGGATTTCTAAACCAAAATTCTAGATTCTTTTGGGGGCACTGTAGTATTTTCATTACTAAGTAAAGAGATAAAATGTTTATTTGAATGACACTGCAAATAGGATTTTTCTACTAGAGTTATTTTCAAGCCGGTAAGGAGTCAAGCAACACACCAATCAGCAATAGGAAATACCCACATTATGATGGTGAAAGAAGAAGAGCTTCAATACTTGGAGCAGTACATTTTTCTCCAATCTCAGAAGACGTATTGTCAGAACTGCCTTTTTACAATAGAATATGAGAGATTTATAAAGACACTTGCGATAAAAACTTTTATATGGATGCAGCTGACACGGGTATATTATAACTGACAATTAGCAAAACAACAGACTGATACAAAAGCTTTGTAAATCTATCTGAAAGCTAAAACAAAAAAAAATTAACAAGCTGAATGTTTTTTATGAACAGTTGTACAGTACAAATAGTCAAAAACCACGGGAGTTTAAAGCAAGGGACATCAAATAGTCTTCTACAGTTAATAGTCACCTGGAGAAGGGATTAATATTTTTGCATTTAGGTCAATGGTGTTTTCATATTACTTTTCCTCAAAGAATATTAGTTCTTAGTTACTGAAAGCTTGAAAAAACTTTAAACAATTAAAACATTTCATAATGTCAATGTTGGAGGTTATTGAAACTAATGAAATGGTTATAAATGTTTGGGACTTTATTAATTTCCTGTCAATTCACATTTTATTACATTCACAATAAAGTACCTACATGTCTAACATTTAAGAATCAGCAGTTGTGTTGTCTGTATTGCTAAGATATCAACTGCCAAGATTAAAAATGTTTCTAAAATGTGTCATCATCTATTTTGTTCCATTTCTAAATATTGTAAACCAGAACCATGTTAGAATATGTTTCCCGGAAAGGCAAGATGAGATAGTAGAAGCAGAAGAACAGATTAAGAACTGGAGTTTCTGACAAGCATGACGGTGTATGTTTGATAATAACCAAACTTTCTTCATGTTCTTTCTTCTTTCTTGACAACCACACATGTTCAGTTCTCCAATATATGTGACCTACGCACGCTTTGCAAGGGCCATGGGTTTTAGTATCAATATTATCTGGAAATCCCCAAAAAGAGTGCTAAATATTTATCTTGTTGTTCCTGAGAGTTAAATAATAAGGAAAATAAATATTTCTTTCATATTACTAATATAAGTACTCCTTGCCAGCAATTGTCAGCAGTAAATGTTAAGAAAGTGGGCTGCCAAAGGAGAGCTTGACAGTGCAGAACTTCCTTTTAGATTGACTGTCAGCTAAAAAGATCAGTTGAACAGAAAAATAAAGTTAGTCTTTTGAATATATTGCAAAGTAATAACAATTTTAAAAAGAGTTTGTAGACAAATGAAATATTTTTCTGCTGTATTCTAAATCAGACTTTGGTTTTATCTTAAGTGGTTACTAAAATTATATTAACTTTTTGATATAAAACTAATTCTACAAAGAC
The DNA here is from genome assembly GCF_013368605.1 of Nyctibius grandis. Classification (NCBI taxonomy): domain Eukaryota; kingdom Metazoa; phylum Chordata; class Aves; order Nyctibiiformes; family Nyctibiidae; genus Nyctibius; species Nyctibius grandis. Next base: position 113,209,696 of record NC_090659.1, read on the forward strand.
ATTTCATTTATGTTCCTTGACATGGTTTTTATGTTGCACAAAAATCATATTGTTCCCTCAGAAAGGAGTGAATTTAAAATCGGCTAGACTGATATCAAACACATTTCAAGCAAAAAAATGAATTGTCTCAATCATAAGTTTTATGTCATTCAAGATTATCTCAAATATAGGTAGATGCAATACTTCACAGTCCTGGAAACATGAAATTTAAGTACTGTAGCCGTGCACGCAATTGGAATCAAGCAAGCTGTAGGGTGCAATGAACAAGCACTTTATGTTAGAACAATGAGCTAGATCATGGAATCATAGAATCATTTCAGTTGGAAAAGACCCTTAAGATCATCAAGTCTAACTGTTAACCTAGCACTGCCAAGTCCACCACTAAAATGTGTCCCTAAGCACCACATCTACACATCTTTTAAACAGCTCCAGGGTTGGTGACTCCACCACTTCCCGGGGCAGCCTGTTCCAGTGCTTGATAACCCTTTCAGTGAAGAAATTTTTCCTGACATCCAGATTAAACCTCCCCTGGCACAACTTGAGGCTGTTTCCTCTCGTCCTATCACTTTTTACTTGTGAGAAGAGACTGGCACCTGTCTCTCTGCAACCTCCCTTCAGGTAGTTGTAGAGAGAGATAAGGTCTCCCCTCAGCCTCCTTTCCTCCAGACCAAACAACCCCAGTTCTCCCAACCACTCCTCATAAGACTTGTTCTCCAGACCCTTCACCAGCTTCATTGCCCTTCTTTGGACTTTCTCCAACACCTCGATGTCTTTCTTGTAGTAAGGGCCCAAAACTGAACACAGCATTCAAGGTGTGGCCTCACGAGTGCTAAATACAGAGGGATGATCACTTCCCTTGTCCTGCTGGCCACACTAGTTCTGAAACAAGCCAGGATGCTGTTGGCCTTCTTGGCCACCTGGCACACTGCTGGCTCATATTCAGTTGGCCACCGATCAGGTCCTTTTCTGCCAGGCAGCTTTCCAGCCACTCTTCCCCAAGCCTGTAGCGTTGCATGGGGTTGTTGTGACCCAAGTGCAGGACCTGACATTTAGCCTTGTTGAACCTCGTACAGTTGGCCTCAGCCCATCAGTCCAGCTTGTTGAGATCCCTCTGCAGAGCCCTCCTACCCTCCAGCGGATCAACACTCCCGCCCAACTTGTTGTCGTCTGTGAACTTACTGGGGGTGCACTCGATCCCCTCGTCCAGATCATTGGTAAAGATATTGAACAGAACTGGCCCCAACACTGAGCCCTGGGGAACATCACTTGTGACTGGCCACCAGCTGGATTTAACTCCATTAACCACAACTCTCTGGGCCCAGCGATCCAGCCAGTTTTTTACCCAGCGAAGCGTACGCCTGTTCAAGCCATGAGCAGCCGGTTTCTTCAGGAGAATGCTGTGGGAGATGGTGTCAAAGGCTTTACTAAAGTCCAGGTAGACAACATCCACAGCCCTTTCCCTCATCCAGTAAGTGGGTCACTTTGTCATAGAAGATCAGGTTGTTCAAGAAGGACCTTCCTTTCATAAACTCATGCTGACTGGGCCTGATCGACTGGTTGTCCTGTATGTGCCCTGTGATGGCATTCAAGATGATCTGCTCCATAACTGTCCCTGGCACTGAGGTCAAACTGACAGGCCTGTAGTTCTCTGGATCCTCTTTTTGACCCTTCTTGTAGATGGGCATCACATTTGCCAATTTCCAGTCACCTGGGACCTCCCTGGTTAACCAGGACTGCTGCTAAATGATGGAAAGTGGCTTGGTGAGCACTTCTGCCAGCTGTCTCAGTACCCTTGGGTGGATCCCATCCGTCCCCATAGACTTATGTGTGTCTAAGTGGCATAGCAGGTCAATAACCCTTTCCCCTCGCATTATGGTGATTCCTATCACATGATTACAAGGATGATTAGAGGACTGGAGCATCCCTCTTATGAGGAAAGGCTGAGAGAGATGGGTCTGTTTATACATTAACAGCAAAAAGAGGGTCAAGGAGACCCTCCACTACTTGCTGAATGAGGAGGGTAGTGTAGTGTCAGGGGATGAGGAAAAGGCAGAGGTGCTCAATGCCTTCTTTGCCTCGGTCTTTAATGTCAAGACCGGTTGTCCTCAGGAGACTCAGCCCCCAGAGCCTGAAGTCAGGTGTGGGGGGCTGTGTGAACCCCCTGTAATCCAGGAGGAGACGGTTAGTGACCTGCTGTGCCAGTTGGACACCCACAAGGCTATGGGCCCGGATGGGATTCACCCCAGACTAATGAAGGAACTGGCAAACGAACTTGCCAAACCACTCTCTATTATCTACCGGCAGTCCTGGTTAACTGGAGAAGTTCCAGCTGACTGGAAATTAGCAAATGTAACGCCCATCTACAAGAAGGGCTGGAAGGATGATCCAGGGGACTATAGGCCTGTCAGCCTGACCTCGGTGCCAGGCAAGGTGATGGAACAGATCATCCTGAGTGCCATTACACAGCACATGCAGGACAATCGGGGCATCGGGGCCAGCCAACATGGATTCATGAAAGGCAGGTCCTGCTTGACCAACCTGGTCTCCTTCTATGACAAAGTGACCCGCTTAGTAGATGAGGGCAGGGCTGTGGATGTAGTCTATCTACACTTCAGTCAGGCATTCGACACTGTCTCCCACAGCAACCTCCTAGACAAACTGGCTGCCCGGGGCTTGGATGGGTGGACTCTTCAATGGGTTAAAAACTGGCTGGATGGCCGAGCCCAGAGAGTGGTGGTGAATGGGGCAAAGTCCAACTAGCGGCCGGTCACTAGCGGTGTTCCCCAGGGCTCAGTTCTGGGGCCGGTGCTGTTCAATATCTTTATAGATGATCTAGACGTAGGGATTGAGTGCACCCTCAGCAAATTTGCAGATGACACCAAGCTGGGTGGGAGTGTCGATCTGCTGGAGGGTAGGAAGGCCCTACAGAGGGATTTGGACAGGTTAGATAGATGGGCCGAGACCAATGACATGAGGTTCAACAAGAACAAGTGCCGGGTCTTACACTTCAGCCACAACAACCCCATGCAGCTCTACAGGCTGGGGGAAGAGTGGTTAGAAAGCGGCCCGGTGGAAAGAGACCTGGGGGTGCTGATCGACAGCCGGCTAAACATGAGCCAGAAGTGTGCCCAGGTGGCCAAGAAGGCCAATGGCATCCTGGCCACTATTAGGAATAGTGTAGCCAGCCGGTCTAGGGAAGTGATCGTCCCTCTCTACTCGGCACTGGTGAGGCTGCACCTTGAATACTGTGTCCAGTTCTGGGCCCCGCACTTCAAGAAAGATGTTGAGGTGTTGGAGCGAGTCCAGAGGCAGGAGACTAAGCTGGTGAAGGGTCTGGAGGGTCTGACCTACGAGGAACGGCTGAGGGAGCTGGGGTTGTTTAGCCTGGAGAAGAGGAGGCTCAGAGGTGACCTTATTGCAGTCTACAACTACCTGAAGGGAGGTTGTAGTGAAGTGGGAGTCAGCCTCTTCTCCCGGGCAACTAGCGATAGGACAAAAGGACATAGCCTCAAGCTTCGCCAGGGGAGGTTCAGGTTGGACATTAGGAAGAATTTCTTTTCAGAAAGGGTTATTAGACATTGGAATGGGCTGCCCAGGGAGGTGGTGGAGTCACTATCTCTGGATGTGTTTAAGAAAAGACTGGACATGGCACTTAGTGCCATGGTCTAGTTGACAGGGTGGTGTCAGGGCAACGGTTGGACTCAATGATCCCAGAGGTCTCTTCCAACCTGGTTGATTCTGTGATTCTGTAATCCTGGAGGAGAGAAGACTGAGGGGGGATCTTATCAATACTTACAAATACCTTAGGGGCGGGTGTCAAGAAATGGGGCCAGACTTTTTTCAGTGGTGCCCTGTGACAGGACGAGGGACAACGGGAACAAACTAAAACATGGGAATTTCCATCTCAATATGAGGAAAAACTTCTTTGCTTTGAGGGAGACAGAGCACTGGAATAAGCTGCCCAGGGAGGTTGTGGAGTCTCCTTCTCTGGAGATATTCAAAACCATCCCGGCTGCAACCTCGTGCAAAGTGCTCTAGCTGAACCCACTTTAGCAAGGGTTGGGCTAGATGATCTCCAGAGATCCCTTCCAGCTCTAATTATTCTGTGATTCTTTGGGGCTTCATTCTGTTCCCCTTCCCTGTCTTCCAGCCCAGGGGGCTGGGTACCTGGAGAATAACTGGTCTTACCACTAAAGGCTGAGGCAAAGAAGGCTTTAAGGACCTCAGCATTTTCCTCCTCCTTTGTCACTATGTTTCCCACTGCATCCAGTAAAGGATGGAGATTCTCCTTGGCCCTCCTATTGTTGCTAATATATTTATAAAAACATTTTTTATTACCTTTTACAGAAGTGGCTAGATTAAGTTCTAGTTGGGCTTTGGCCCTTCTAATTTTTTCTCCGCATAGCCTCACAACATCCTTGCAGTCCTCCTGAGTCACCTGCCCCTTCTTCCAAAAGTCATGAACTCTCCTTTTCTTCCTAAGTTCCAGCCAAAGCTCTCTGTTCAGCCAAGCCAGTCTTCTTCCCCACCAACTCGTCTTTTGGCACATGGGGACGGCCTGCTCCTGTGCCTTTAAGATTTCCTTCTTGAAGAGTGTCCAGCCTTCCTGGACTCCTTTGCCCTTCAGGACTGCCTCCCAAGGGATTCTGTCAACCAGTCTCCTAACTTGATTACCTAACTTGTAATGCACGATAAGAGGTGCTGCTTAATGAGAGTAACATTTGCCTGTAAGAATCATACGATGCAAAGAGTATGAAGATGAATCTTAATTTTAGACCACAGACTCAAACTGCTACAAAGAGAGATCCCACTGTGTGCTACATATCACCTGAGTAGAGAATTTAATTTACTGTTTTATTGTATCACTCTGAATAAAAGAAACTGTGGAGTCAGCCTCTGAGTCTAGAAAAGTCTGAGAGAATTCAGCCTTTGATAGAAGTGGAATTTGAAAGACTGGATAAATTAGGGGCAGCTAGGTGCTGAGTAGCTATGTCTCTAAATGCCAGTGCTGGGCACTCAAGGTAGCAGTCCCAGCTGTAGTTTAACTGTACGCTTGTCCTTCCACAGAACTGTCACCAACGTTATCTGAAGTCGTGAATAGTCAGTCTCTATATAATTGACTTTAGTGTCTCTACAGTAAAAAAGTCATCAGCTATTGTTTCTGGAACTTGTAAGTTCTTAAATATCACCTTATATGGATTATTGATTGATTGATTGATTAATTAATTGATTTATTGCTACATTGCTTTTTTTTAAGTACAAAAATGTATTTGGGGAAGGTCTGTGACACTGGCTGAAATTTTACATGTGTTCTGCTCCATACAGACCTTAAAAATCTTCTGAAGCATTTTGTATGCTTTGGGGAAAGGTTGAAATGAAATATAATTACAATCTTCACCCTTTCCTTTTTTTTTTTTCTTGACAAGGATGATGTATCAGGTTTTCAATTGGAAGATGCGTTCTGATAGATAGCAGCATTACACTTGTATTTTTCAGAAGACATCTACAGAGTGATTGTGATAGCAGGAAAAACAGCTCTGCAGAATAATGAAAATACAATGATACAGAAGTATTTGAATCCCTGGAAGTTATGGCTGGAAAAAGTATACTACTGCTTTTCAATACATTGACTATTTTTTCCATTGGAAACTCCAGTGGGTGAGCTGCACATAATATACCTTCGGGCAGGCATTCAGATTAAACTATAACTTGGTTTGACTCTGAGAGGAATAACGGGGGAAAACATTGAAAGACATCACTGAAAGTTTAGTATTGCTTTCAGAGTACTCAATTTAATTTGAAAAGACACCTTGATCATTATTTAACTCTTATGATCAACCAGACAGGCTGCAATTTCTTTGCATTATTTTGTCTTATAGATGGTCTCGCAGTTTCAGTATAATCTCACGAATTCTCGATTTAGTATGTGGCTAGTAATACTGTCTAAAAAACTAGCTGATGCTTCTTTAATTCTCCATCTATTTTCTAGAACTCTAGATGATTGAACCTGGTTAAAACCAGGTAGGTCTTGCCCTTCCATATATAGTCATCAGGTCCTCTCTCTGACTATTTGGAATAAGAAAAATGTGCATTCACTTTAAATAAAGTAAGGTATTTGCCCATTTCTAGAACTACATGTTCTATTTTAAGGGAGTGAAAACCATGAACATCTCTAGGTACACACATTTTCCATTTCAGGTTTCAAAAAGAAGAGGAGACTCCAAATTATAAAGGAACCAGGAAAAAGCTGTTGTTCTTGAAATTTCCTATATATGCAGAAAGTTCAGGCAAATGTATAATGAAAAAATAAAGAAGTTTGCAAATCAAAAGTCAAAATATAGAAGACCTAAATATCATAGAGTCTGATTTTCAGGTCTTTTGTCTAATGCAACTCTAAAAGCTTAAAGCAATGGTGCTTTCAAATTAAAAAAATAATCTTTCTATAAAGAAAGATTTCTAAGGTGATTTCTAAAGGATGTAGGAAAAATTCACAATGAATTAATGAAGAAACTAATTATATTCAAAGAAATTATTACTTTTGTCTTGATATTTTAAATCTTGAATTATGTCTCTCATGGATGGTTGTGTAGCCTCCCAATAATTTTGTATTTGCACTGTGATCCAGTGATACAGACCAGAAAATTCAAACACTGGTAGTGGCACAATGTTACAGCAAGAACTTCATAACGAGGTTTGATCTTGAGTAAATACCCCTAGATCAAAGCAGCCATCCAATCTGAACTCTGTGGTGGTGTTGATAATGCTTTTCACCTTACTACTATTTTATGTCTTGTATGAGAGTGTCTAGCTATAAACATACCTTTAAATTGCTATAATAATTTCCAACACTTCAGACAAGTGCCTTCTTTGAACTGCTCGTCTTTGGTTACACCAGTCATTTCTTTTGCTGTAAGGTTTCCTTTTTTCTACCTTTCCATTTTTCTGAATGTATCAGAGAAGTATGTAGGTCTTTATGCAGTGCTCAAAATACTCCCCTTCTGTCTAGAGTGTAAGACTTTCACAGATACAATTGATCCATTTCTAAAATGAGATCCAGCATTGTACTAACTTTTCTCAAACTGTATGAATTGCATTATTTACTTGTAATTTGCTTTCCAAAATGAGATCTCCCAATTAAATTGCTTAGATCAGACAGAAGCCAAAAAATAGATGTGACAGACTTCTTCCTGTAGTTTTCGGTTCCCTCTGCAATTTATGGAGTTATTAATTCCCAGCTGCCCTTCTCCAGTAGCTCAGAGAAGGCTGGAAGTGAGACAAGGCAGAAGAATGAAAGTGAGCACTAATGTCAGGTTGAGCAGAGACACCCTCCTTTTCTGAAGGATTTCTCGTGGGTAATTGAAAATGGTTACAGCAAAAAGTCATGGAAATAGCTAACTCAAGGAAATTCCAGTGAGCAGGAAATAGTGAGGATTTCCTCATGCTTCTTTTCTCAGGCTCTTACACAGTAAAATCCAAACAGCAGCTTGAGGGATGATCCAGTCCTGTTCATTGCTTTTCCCTGAAACTGTCCATTGGCACAGATTTTAAATTTCTGTCTCTAAGCAGTAAAGATGAGATCTGGTCTTTATTCTGACCCATCAGACTGTGGTCAGAAGCAAATTACTTTGAGTCCTCTAGAACTTTTTTGAGTTTTGTAAGTAGTAACATTGTAGGTGTGCTTTAAAAATAAACTGTACTTGTCTCAGCAAAGGGCTTTGGAGGTGCCATGAAGAATACTTTCACTCTCATCACTGAGACATGGAATATCATTTGGAAAGTTCTGTAAGTGACTCACACGGTTTATTACCTACAGCATCTGCAAGAACGTTGATAAGAACAATGCCCAAATTAAACTGGCACTGCTGTATCCAAGAGGTTTTTCTGAGTTGCACATGGATAACAAGCAGCCTTACAAAGCGGGAGCACAAATGCCTTTCTTCTACATGTCAGGGGATGGAGAAAAAAATTCCTTCTGAGTGGCACCGGTCCAAATATTATTAATTGCTTCCACAGAAGCACTTTACACTTGTGATAGGTACAACGCACAAAATCTGTCTTGCAGTTTACGATTTTGGGAGGGACAAGGGTAATGGGGTAAAAGTTTGTCAAACACCACCTACAGAAACTCAAATTTGCTTTCCCTCTTGTTTCTGAAGCTGTGAATCTCTTTTTAAGCATGTACACAATGAAACTTCCCAATTTCTATTGATACCCAGTCCCCATATCTTGTCACTTTATCTTGTACATGGAAAAAAATCTTAGATACTTATAATACACTGCCAATTTTACTACTACCTTTTTTTGTCTCTTAAGAGGAATTGAGGGCATAATCATATATGATGCTTGATATTTCTTCCTGAATCTGTATTGTCTAATCTATCAAACATAAACTTGCTACCACAGGAAATCACTAAAACCAACATTTTACAATCAAAGCTGAAAATGTAGTTTTTCAGACACACACACAGAGGCACACAGACATTAATCTGAGCTGGTTGATGCTTTTAAGCTAGAGACTGTAAAACCGCCAAACTTTTCACCTCCTAATATGCTGTTTAATATAGTTACTAAAGTAGTTTTACTGAGCCATTTTGAGTTACTCGTTGCCTGACTGCTCCATTTCTTTATCCATATTGGGTAGGAATTTTCGCAGTGGCCTTAAGGAGTCAGATACACGTCAGCCATCAACACTTCATAGGGATGAGTGAGTAACATTTGAGATTGCTCTGTCAGTCATGTACTTGGGTGACTGCCTGTTAGATGCAAAATTGTGACAGAAAAATTAGATTATCCTTTTCAAAAGCTACTACATATTGATAACAGTAAAAGTTGCCTGAGGAGTCATTTTAAGTGTTAGACATCCACATCAGAAATCTATGAAAGGTTTGATTCTCAGTTTCTTATAGTCTTGAGTACCTGAATTTTCTATGCCTTGCAGATCTCCAAATCCTTGAATTTAGCATGGACAAGTACATAAAGCATACTCCCCCCAAAAAAAGCCATCTTTTTTCAAGGTTTTTTATTCATCATCAAGCAAAAGCAATACTATTCTTGAGCAATACAACTGTGAAAAACAGCTCATTGAAACTTCTGCACATCCATAAACTTCTGTTTCAAGCACTAAACTATCAGCCTCTTCTGAAACCTACTGTTTCTCTAAGTGACTTCCTGGTATTAGATTCTAGGACTCGACATATGAAGAATGTTAGTCTATATTGAAGCAATTTCTTCTTTCAGTTAAGCAAAGGGGTAAACAGTTCAAAGTATACACCACCATGACTAATGTTTTATGCAAACGGCTATGCTATTTGATCTAAAGAGCTAAAAATACTTAATCTTAGTTGCACTTTACAATCTGGTGCAACAGAAATGCAAAAAGGGAAGGAAATTCCTTTACTTGCTTAATTTAATCTATATGTTTGCTGCCTTTTCCACTAAGTCAGTTGTAGATACTGACCTCATGGCATTAACTGCCATGGAAAATGAGTTAATGCCATATATATCAAGTCCTTGTAACAGTACAGCTAAAGAGTAAATCATTGAAACATTTCAAAGAATAGGGGAAAATTAACCTAATCTTAGAAGAGTTAATACTATGCTGTTACTGCTTTCATCTGTAAAGATAAGTGTTTCTTTTTCACATTCATCTCCCGCAGACTTCAGTTTTCTTTTTACAAGCTGAAATGAAGGTTGACAGTGCTAAATTTACAAGTACACTAATGTATTCATATCACTGCTATTTTAAGCATGACTTTGGCCCTTATATATTTTTAGGTTTTCCAAGAAGTTAACAGTGTTTCGAAATTTTTCCTACTAATCAAAAATTATTTATGGAATGAACTCAATGTGTATTTTAGTGATGAATGAACAGAATTCAACTGAGAAACGAAAGAACTTTCTGGGTTTTTTTTTCTGAAACATCTTCCTGAAAATTGAAGTTATTTCCTTTCATAAAAGATTAGCTGATAATCAACCTCATCAAAACATTTGATTACTAATACAGAAAAATCACCCACAGCAATTTTCATAATAAGCACCTGAAAGAAAATCAAGATTAACATTTTCAATTACTTGAAAGAAGCATTAGCATCTGTTTAATAACTGTCTGCAAGAAATAAAGTACAATACAAAATGCATGTTATATGCACTGCTTTAGGATTTGTATTCTTGTTTTGTGGTAATGGGAAATTACTGTTAGGACTACAAAGATGACATTAAACTTGACAGTTTCTGGGATCAAGTAACTGTTGAAAAAGAGCTGCCCACCTACCTGCCAGCTGGTTATTTAAATACTTAAAATTAATTCCCTTGCCTTACGTTGCAGAACACTTGCTTCAGAGAATAAATCATTCCTTAAACATAAATGACAACTTTAGAAATAAGGTACACATTCTCCTTAAAGAAGATTCAGGATTTCTTTGAGCCACAAACCTAGGAGATCAGCATTATAAGAGAGAACATGAGGAAATATGCATGTTCTTTTACAACCACAGTAACATACCCTTTTCAACTAGTTACCTCAGAAAGAATGTTAGAACTAAGACTCACAAAAGTGTTAATTAAGAAATGGGGTCTGTTAGTACAGGATTTTCAGGGTTGAAGTGCCTATTAAGAGAAAGTTTAGTTCATGGAACACCAAAGTTTTATACTGTGCATATGGACAAAATTTTCAAATCATCGAGCAGACATTCTCCAAACAAGAATAGAACAAAGCACTGTTCAGTATTACAAATGAAACAATACTTAAGGTGAGTAATTTCAGTCTGTTAGACCATGAATACCTCAGAAAGATGTACTTTACAGGATTAGATATGAGAACTTTGCAATAAACATTTTAAAATACAGTTATAAATGAAAGTCAAAAAGGTATATTCCTTTTATTGCAAGATAAGAAAGCCTGGCTAGAGATACTAATGTGTGGTAAATTGTCATCCTTCAGTAGCACAGGTTTTTCTTTACAACATGATCTAAGATGCCTCTCAAATAATAAATTCCTGCAAGAATGGGAAAAAATATCACCTTGCTTTCAGGTAGATACAAATACAACTATTATTAGAATAAAAGAAAATAAGATTATAGCACTTGCTAACAATATATATGTTTTGTAGTGTTTTGTAGTGAAATTACTTTTTTCTCAATGTAGTTGAAAAAGTAATTATTATTATTAAACATTTAAAATCTAAAATATTATTACCATACCAAATTAAAAGTGTCCATTCTCTAAGAACTTCTTGAGATCTGTGCTAGAAGCATAAACTAATGAACTATGCCTTGGGTAGACACCTGTCAAACAACACTCAAGAAACAGAGTATGGCTTTGTCTACATGAAATATGGCTACACAGGCAGGTGCTGATGGATAGGAATTTAGTCTATTCATGCCAAGCAGAAAAGTAGAATGAACTTATGGCTTCTCGAGACAATTCATGAGTTTGTGTTTACCTAGATGTACCCCTAGGTGTATTACACAGAATCACAGAATCACAGAATCAACCAGGTTGGAAGAGACCTCAGGGATCATCAAGTCCAACCGTTGCCCTGACACCACCCTGTCAACTAGACCATGGCACTAAGTGCCATGTCCAGTCTTTTCTTAAACACATCCAGAGATGGTGACTCCACCACCTCCCTGGGCAGCCCATTCCAATGTCTAATAACCCTTTCTGAAAAGAAATTCTTCCTAATGTCCAACCTGAACCTCCCCTGGCGAAGCTTGAGGCTGTGTCCTCTTGTCCTATCGCTAGTTGCCTGGGAGAAGAGGCCAACTCCCACTTCACTACAACCTCCCTTCAGGTAGTTGTAGACTGCAATAAGGTCACCTCGGAGCCTCCTCTTCTCCAGGCTAAACAGCCCCAGCTCCCTCAGCTGTTCCTCATAGGTCAGACCCTCCAGACCCTTCACCAGCTTGGTCGCCCTCCTCTGGACTCGCTCCAACACCTCAACATCTTTCTTGAAGTGTGGGGCCCAGAACTGAACACAGTATTCAAGGTGCAGCCTCACCAGTGCCGAGTAGAGAGGGACACATGGGATTACAGATGACACCTACAAGTTAATATCAGAGTAGGCATTTCTGTTTTACTGGTAGTATAGCTAGCCACATAAAACACTGTGGTTTGCTCTGGGGAATTTATATTATTATGTACGAAATCTATGAGTGAGATTACAGCTCTGCAGGTTGCTGTGCTGTTGTTGTATTTATTGTATTGTATTGGTCTAATTTTATTGTATTTAAAGTTTTCTTTTCAGAAGTTGTCTCGCTACAGTTGTGTGAGAAACGTGCAAAACTCTGCAGTATCTTTATGAAACACATCACAGCTAGGAAGAATAGTTCTGGAAATTGTCATCTTAGTTCCCTGAGTCGTTACCTCCAAGTTCTAAACACAGAAATATAAATGTGAAAACTGTGAAAAATTTTCTCTTCTAGTGTATCTGACAGACATACTATACAACACGAAATATCCTAAAGTCCCTCCTTAGACAGGCAGTGCCACATAACTGTCTCCACATCCAGATGTTAACGCTTGCCACTTTCCTCACAGACTTTTTTTGTATTGCACACCATATTATGCTATCAATACAAACATATGTCACAAAGAATAGTTTATTTGTGGAGGCAGACCTCAGAAGAGGAGGAAACATAAGACAAAATCAATACCAAAACAAAATCAATAAAACAAATTAGATCTACAGTATTGTTCATCATATTCCTGTTTATATTTTATTTACCTAGCCCTCAGCAGTTTTTTTACTGTAAATTAAGTTTTTGCAATTCCTCCAGTGTACTACATGCAGTGCTACAGAAAACAGATCTAACTGTATAACTCAGAGGGTACAAAAATCTTGTTTTTACACTTCACAGAATCACAGAATCACAGAATGTTAGGGATTGGAAGGGACCTCGAAAGATCATCTAGTCCAATCCCCCTGCCGGAGCAGGATTGCCTAGACCATATCACACAGGAACGCATCCAGGCGGGTTTTGAATGTCTCCAGAGAAGGACACTCCACAACCTCTCTGGGCAGCCTGTTCCAGTGTTCGGTCACCCTCACCGTAAAGAAGTTTTTCCTCATATTTAAGTGTAACCTCCTGTGTTCCAGCTTGCACCCATTGCCCCTTGTCCTGTCAAGGGATGTCACTGAGAAGAGCCTGGCTCCATCCTCATGACACTTGCCCTTTACATATTTATAAACATTAATGAGGTCACCCCTCAGTCTCCTCTTCTCCAAGCTAAAGAGACCCAGCTCCCTCAGCCTCTCCTCATAAGGGAGATGTTCCACTCCCTTAATCATCTTCGTGGCTCTGCGCTGGACTCTCTCTAGCAGTTCCCTGTCCTTCTTGAACTGAGGGGCCCAGAACTGGACACAATATTCCAGATGCAGCCTCACCAGGGCAGAGTAGAGGGGGAGGAGAACCTCTCTTGACCTGCTAACCACACCCCTTCTAATACACCCCAGGATGCCATTGGCCTTCTTGGCCACAAGGGCACACTGCTGGCTCATGGTCAGCCTGCTGTCCACTAGGACCCCCAGGTCCCTTTCCCCTACGCTGCTCTCCAACAGGTCTGTCCCCAACTTGTACTCATACAGGGGGTTGTTCTTGCCCAGACACTTCTTAAAAGAAAATATGAAACTAAATAAATAGTTACAGCAGATAAACTTAAATTAATTAATAGTTTGTAACCTGTGAGGATGTCTTTATCCTAGCAAGGATTTACCAAAGGGTGTGTTAAAAGGGGGATATTCTGATATCTTGCTGCCATGAACCATTGTGGCAGATGTGCTTCCATGAACATGGTGACTTTGCACTCATGAGACTACAGAAAGTCTTGTGCTATGGATTGAGACTAAATGTCTTTGAATTTAGCTCATGTGAACTTGGTGGATTGCTGCTTGAAATAATGGTCAAGCAATGCATTGCAGTTCTTAAAATGGTAGCCAGGTGGGCTAAGCAGCATTATTCAAAGTGATGGTACCCACATTTAAGAATGCTACCTGTATTGGGTTTACATGGCAAGGTTTTGGTAGCGGAAGGGTGGGGCTGTAGGGGTGGTTTCTGTGAGAAGTGCCAGATGCTGTTTCCATGTTGAACAGAGCAAGTTCCAGACAGCTCCAAGATGGACCCTCCATTGGCCAAGGCCGAGCCCATCAGTGATGATGGTGGCATCTCTATGATAACATATTTAAGAAAGGGTAAAAATTGCTGTGCAACAGCATCTGGGGGAGAGGAATGAGAATACATGAGAGAAACAGTCCTGCAGACAGCAAGGTCAGTAAAGAAGGAAGACAAGGAGGTGCTCCAGGTGCTGGAGCAGGTCATAGAATCATAGAATGATTTGGGCTGGAAGGGACCTTAAAGATCATCTAGTTCCAACCCACCTGCCGTAGGCGGGGACACCTTTCCACTAGATCAGGTTGCTGAAAGCCCCATCCAGCCTGGCCTTGAACAATTCCACGGAGTGGGCGTCCACAACTTCTCTCGGCAACCTGTTCCAGTGTCTCACCACCCTTACAGTCAAGAATTTCTTCCTGATATCTATGTTCCCTTGCAGGCTATGGTAAAGACCATAGGGACACAGGTTGTCCCCCAGCAGCCCATGGAGGTCCACAGTGAAGCAGATATCCACCTGCAGACCATGGAGGATCCCACACCGGAGCCGGTGGATATTCTCTGAAGGAGGCTGTGACCCCGTGGGAAGCCTCTGCTGGAGCAGGCTCCTGGCAAGACCTGTGGCCCCATGGAGAGAGGAGCCCACGCTGGAGCAGGTTTGCTGGCAGGACTTGTGTCCCTGTGGGAGATCCACACTGGAGCAGTCTGTTCCTGAAGGACTGCACCCCTTGGAAAGGACCTATGCTGGAGCACTTTGTGAAGAACTGCAGCCCACAGGAAGGACCCACGATGGAGAAGTTTGTGGAGGACTGTCTCCCGTGGATGGGACCCCAAGCTGGAGCAGGGGAAGAATGTGAGGAGGAAGGAGCAGCAGAGACAACGTGTGATGAACTGACCTCAATCCCCTTTCCCTGTCCCACTGTGCCATTTGGGGGAGGAGGAGATAGAAGAATCAGGAGCAAAGTTGAGCCTGGGAAGAAGGAAGGGGTGGGGGGAAGCTCTAGCATTAACTGATCCTTTCTAGATGTGCTTTTCTAGCTTTACTTATGCTGTGGACACCCCTAGTATCAATGGCAACTCCCGTATTTTGATTTTAAAGTATACACAAGATTTCACTGCCACAAAATCCACTTGTTTTAATGTGCAGGAAGTGTAGCCGTCTAGAGCAAAAGAAATTTGTGCTTGTCTTCTGATGTACCAGAATAACATGAAAGAATAGGAAGCATTAGTTCACAAACATAAATCATCAGTATTTCTGGCATGACAATTCCAGCTAAAATTAATTTTATTGAAAAAAATCCCAAATCACCAAAAGTCCCCCCACATCTCAGATGCCTTGAAATAGACATCTTGAGACAGCTCAGCTCATGTTTGCAGGCTAATCCCTCCCAAAAGTGATACAGAGTTTTAGCTTACTTTTCGCAGTCAGCTTTAGCTTGCAAACACACTTTGTTAATGTAGCTGAAATAGCCTTTACATGTAGGAGGTATGTACTTAAAAATAAAAACGCATGTGTGAAGCTTGAAAAGTATTACAGTATAGTAGCTCCAAGGAGGAGAAAATAAACTATTAGCTGTCACTCTAAAGTGATCCATTTTCTACTTCAAGTGTTGTGTTTGAGGCCACGATGAGCCAAATTTACTCCCAGGAAAACGGTAAGTATTTACTTCACTACAATAAATCAATCCCAAAAGCCAATGAAATAGGCTGGTATGAATTTGGCATACTATCTGCTTGGTCTGTTTATTATCTGCAAAATTTTCAGCAACTCTAGCGCTAGATTACGAGGATCTGATTTTCAGAGATATGTCAGACCTGACTTCTCTTCTCTGTTTGTACTTTTACTTGAAGTGTAGCTATTGCTCCAAAAAGTCTAAAAAGTTGACATCTGCTCTTAGAACCCTTCCTTGACAGTTAACATGTTTTTTACATGAGCATGCACCTCAATATTATGTGCACGCACGTGTACATGTCCCAAATAGATTACACAGTCAGCTTGGAAATCATGCTTAAGTTGATTTTTTCATCAAATTCTATGCTGATTAGGTATAAAAAACCTTTGGGATCCATTCACATTCACTGGTTTCTTTTACTATCTTTGTTACTCTTTCTTCGGAGCTCACTCATTCACATCTCAAAGGCTCAAAAGCTATGCAGCTGTATCAAATGTTACAGGAGTTTTCTCCAGATTTAACAATATGGTCAGCTTCAGTCCCACATCCATTTGCAATCTTAATTTACCAACTGAGGGCACTGGAACCACATAACTATCAGCAGAGTAATGACATCTCTCTGTCTGCCCTTAGAAGGAAACCTATCCTTGAGGTCAACTAATTGCAAGCTTTATACATCTCATCTTTTGAAGTTATCCTCCAATTCATTTATACTAGACCTGCCAATTAACTGCTAGTTCCCTCACTGGTTGTGCCTATATCCATGCCTAACTATATCACTAAACATTGCCTCCCTTTCCTTTGGAAAGTGTGGCTCTGCTTCCTTGGGAAAAATACATTCTCTGAACTGAAACATGATAAAATATCTTCCTTTAGAAAAAAAAATTGCATATAGTGTTCTTTCTGCTCTTAACACGAGTCTTCTTAAGCTATATTTATTTCCTTCCAAAGCAAGACTTCTGAACACAGTTCTTTTCTTCTATCTCTACCTTTTTTGGCATGCCTGTTCACTATCACCTTCATAATATTGCCAAACTAAGTCCCTACTTTCTCCATGAATTTGTTGGCATTTTTATTGTTTCCTACTCTAGTGCTGCAGTTACTGCATTATTTATGATTTCCATGTAGCCCTACTTCAGGGAACAAGAAATTGATACAGCCTGATTACCATTCTACTCCAAGGCAGTATCAACCACTTGAAAGAAATGAGGCAAAAGTAAAGGAAATAAATACTTATGGAAAAGGTAAATGACAACTAAAGAGGAATATATTAAATAAAAAATAATTTAAAAATTGTAGATAAAAGTCTTGAGTTAATAAACTGACTGTTTATTATTATTGTTGACAGAGTATAATATGCAAGTTAATATCATGAAAATGAGATTTCAGAATGTCATCTAACTCTGTTGCTTTTTAAAAGATATTTGAAAATTACAACTTTCTGCATTTAGGTATAAGACACTCACTCCATTTATCTTCTTATGTTTATATTCATGACTATCTGAGGCAAACCAATTTAGGGAAGATTTGAGTAAAATGAGTTTCAACATAATCTTTAAGAGCCTTGAATCAAGACATTCTTTTAGGAAGGTACTTAGGAAGCCAGAGAGGTTGCCCTTAAGCATATTTAAAGAGCATCCAAGCAGCAAAAATATATTTCAGTCCAGTTTGAAGGAGGTATGACATTTTTCCATTACTATGAATTTATAAATTTTTATTTAAGGGATAGAATTATTCCATTGACTGTCTGGATTAGCTATAATCCAGCAAAGAGCAGATGCTATTCAAAATGTCTTCTTCAGACATCCTGTTGAGATAAGGTGCTCCTGCATGTCAGGGTTTCACAGAAGGTCAGAGGCCTGCAGAAGGCACAGTCCCAGGACTGTTCAAAGCCTAGTCACCAAAGGGTAACCAAAAGGAAATAATAAGGAGAGAGGTATCTCTGAATTCTCATTTTCTTCTGATATTTAAACATGAAACTCAAGATTATGCCTCTGTCCTTGCAAATTTAGGATGCTAAATACTTTTCTGATGAAAGAATCCTAAGTAGAAATCCCCCAAAATCTCATTCTGTTTAGGAGCATCACAGTGTGGAAGTGTCCAGGCTTTACATTTATTGTTGAAACACCAGCAGAGGAAAAGGGTTATTCTGTCCTATCTCAGTTCAACTTTGAAAACTCAGTGCCATGTTTCCCATTTTCCAGTTCCTAAAATGCCAGAACACAAAATAGCACACATGATTTTCATTCCTCATGCTGAAGCCAGTTTTCAAATACAAAATTATCAGACTGGACAGAAAGAAAAAATGAGATAATTTGATCTCTTCCATCACTGGCAAACCTGCATTCCAGTTCCTGGTCTATGAAGTATTTCTGGGTTGAACTCAATGGGTGTTTAATACAAAAATGCTCTAGCAATCTGCAGTGTAGAAATGGGGAATGAAGTCTCCTCACTGTCAAAAGATATTACAGGAGAAGCTCCTGTTCAGGTCTGCATTTAATGGCAGAAGAGGAGCATACCAAGATGCTATCAGTTGTGAGTTGCGATGAAAGACAGTTGACTGAGGAGAAAGGAGTAGAGCTGTGGCTTAAAAACAAACAAAAAAAGTCCATGTATTTTGCAGATGTCACTATGGTCTCAAAGATTGTTTTGAACTGGATTGTGGCCATGAGCTTCGGCACGTTTGGTGCATATATAACAACCAAGTCTTTTACAATTATTTAGGTCACAACAATCATTTCCTAGATCATTTTCTATAGAAACTGAAAGGTAAATGGTAAAGGAGAAACAAAGTCCACTGTGTGATGCCTTTTCATTTCAAATAAGCTTTCTGACCTGCTCTTGAATTTAAGCACCTAAATTGTTGTTTAAATCCTATAAGACCCACATAGGCATGACAGCAGGCAGTTTGTTCTTACACTACAGCTCATTCTACTTTTTCTCTCCTCTTACAGATTATATAGCTAAAATAGACTTTTCTAAGGATAATCGTGTTTTTATGATTTATTGATAGCAATCCAACTATTTCTATAATTTTTTTTATATCTCCAACTTTTCACAAAAGCAATGATACAAATTGAGTTATTTTTTCTAGCATTCCGTACAGAAGACATCGATGTTATATGCATTCTGTTTAATATTTGATACGGTAGAACATGAATTTCACATTGTACTACCACAAAAATGCAAACTGTTTCAGTGCTGCTTTCTTAAGATTATATTGCTAAATAGTCATTTAAAGGCAATTTAATTTTTTTTGGCACTTTCCTTTTGGAAATAAAACTATAGGCAGCTACTCTGTTAAAATTCAGTGAGATTTTATTCTATTACCTTTTGTAAAAACTAAAACATGTCAGTTTGTATTAAAATTTAGTCCAACTGACAAAGTTCAGTGTTTTGAGTAATTGGATATTGGAATATCTTTGGATAGGGTTTTTTTTTCTTTGTTTTGTTTTTGTTTTTGTGAAGAAATGCAATTACATTTACTCCATACTATAAACTCTAATAAATGGTTTGGAGATAGAAAAGGTTTCATGTTACCCAAATAAACCAAGTTTTAGATGTGATAACATTTTTGTCTCATTCACTTTTTTATAAAAGCATAGATATTTTTATTTTAACAGGATTGGCACTGGTTTGCTACCCAGTCTCATTTACTGCTTTGATTTTTTGCCCTCAATTCTTGTTTTTCTTACCTGCTTCAGCCTCATGCAAGGCTCAGTCATTCTCAAAGGATCTATCCTGTGACCCACTGATCTTAGCTTTCCCTTTTGCCCTGACTTCCTTGAACTGAATCACTATACTCCCCCTTTGTAGAGTCAGAAGGCTGTATGGCCCACACTAAGAGATCAGCAGAAGAAAAAGTTGAGCCTAATGTATAAAAAGGATTCTTACTTCTGTGGGATTTTGTAGTTGCTAACATGCTTCTTTCTGTCCTCAGACCTTTACTGAGCTTTTGCTCGCTCACAAAGTCGATAAACCTCTTTTCTCTGGAAATCTGTCCTTCAACAGTCATTGCTCAAAAGCTATGGCTCTTCCCTGTTCTCCATTCTGGAACACTATCTTAACAAGGCATCCTTTCTCATGGTAAAGTTAATCCTAAGAGATAAGAATAAATTTGTACACTGGATGATGTAACAACAGCCAAGTGCTGTAGCTGCACAGTGATACAGGAAGGAGCACTCTGCATGGGAGCCAAATCCTGCCAAGAGCCTGATCACTCCATCTCCATCTTCAAGCATGTGAAAAATACTGGTGAAGGAATGGCCTTCTATGGCCTGCTTTTCTACTTGGCCATAGAAAAGCAGAAGCTGGACAGCTACATGGTGCCATAAACCAGTGAGATAAGAAAATCTATCACTATAGTTCAGAGCAGTCCCTCCCATGCACCAATATTTTGCTTTTCCCACTCTCTGTCTATTTTTCCTTCAACCTTCTCTGTTATTTCCAGTTCCCCTTTCTTTCTACATTTTTTCTTCTACCCTTTTCCAGCTCTTTTCCCCTAACTCTTGCCTCAGGGTACCATCTATTATTCTAAAATACCATCTATTACCTGATTACCTAAAAAGGTTTCTTCAGCTTTGCTATTCTGTGTTTATAGTCAGTCGATATCCAGACACATCAAACCTATAAATGTTTCCCTTACTATTTTTCAAGGTCAATCTCCAAATAGCTCTAATTAATTTACTATATTCCTTATTATCACAAAATATTTGCTTCTTTAGATGGAGTTATACTTTATGAAAATATATCTACTTCCACTTACACAGGCATCCATTGGCATTTGTTTATTCATGAACAAGTTGCCAAAATTATTTGTGGATGACTTGCTAGAAGATTCATAACGTGCTTTTGCATATCCAAAGCCAATATTGTCACTGACAGCATTTCATTAGCAAGTTCCTCTAAGATGATAATTTGATTTGATTAATTATGAAGGCTGAGGATTTTAGGAACCCCCTGGTGAGCAGTAGCAGTCAATGGGAATCACAGTGACTGGCAATGAGAGGAGGAGACCTCCCAGGAGACAATGTTTCTGTTGGTAATAAACACTGCTAGTAATGTTAAAACAAATAGTTTCTGAATAATTTCAGTTCTTTGCATCCCTTCTCAGTATCAGTAACAAGTTTCCAGTTTCTTTTTTTTAGAATAAGCAGGCGTTTATTTTTCCATTAAATTTCACTCAGACTGATCTGGCAACTACTGGGAATGCCAGTCCTGGAGGACTGAAGAAAAGGACTGCTCGGTCACTCTTGGAGTTTCATGCATTTCATCCAGGCTGTCAGGAGAAACAGGGAGGTCCTCCATCAGAGTGAAGCTACAAAGATGAAAGTGTCGATTCAGAGTATTTATTCTGTTTTGGGAAATATTAAGATCAACACCTATCAAACTCTGATAAATGAAATTGCTTGGTCAGAGATTTGAATGCTAGTAAAAGACATTAAGATGTCATGCACATACATCTTTGAAAAAAAAATCTCATTAAATTTCTTTAAAAATCAAATATCTTGCCCTTGATGCAATTATAAAATAACTAGAACAAGCATTAATAGGAAATGAAATTCTCCACTAAAGTGAAGATGTACCCTGTGGTCAGTCTAAGGACAGTACACAGCAGGGGTTAGTCTTTTTCCTTCAAGGGATGATAAAGGCTTCAGCTGATATAAGAGTCTTGTTATTAAAATAGCTTGACTACAATGTCCAGTGATATTCTTTTCCTAATCCTTCCATTTGTATGAATCTGTTAACAAACATAAAACTTGCAATAGTCACTGAATACAAGATTAGCTATTCTCATTTAAACCCAAGTTGTTAACAAGAGAGTATCTGTTCAAATTGGAAGGAATTATTTATCAAAAAAAAATTCAGAAATTGTCCTAAATGTCATGATTCCCCTCAAGCTCACCTTTAAAATCTGATTCAGATTTATATTGACTAGGTTACAGCTTTAGTCTCCAGTACAAAAATGTGAAAGGCATGGTGCAATGTACTGAGAAGCCCACCAGAAACAATAACAGGCTTTACGATATTCACCTTAAAGTTCCACTGAAAGATCACAAGTTCTCCACTTGATTTTCTGTGTTCACTGTTACCAGTAGCCTAGAATGCTTAACCATAAGCGGAATATCTAGATCTACATCAGCTGCTTTTGTGTATTGATTTAAAACCGAGTTTTAGATAAAATCTATTTCCATAATCTAATTTTGGGGTGACAAAAGGAGATGAGATTCAGTGATTAAACCTGCACGATAATGCCTGCTTTAAAAGTACAACTTCACTTACTTATACGGATTGTCAATTCCTAAATGAACAATTAAAGAAACAAACCTGAATGTCGTTTGGCAAAATCAAGAAAAACACCTGTTCTGTGTGTCACAACTGTCTCAAAAAGTACCTGAAGCTAGTTTTCTGTAAATGACTGGGTATTACTATCCTTGGAAAGTAATATTTTTTTTGAAAGGACTAGGTATTCAATTTTTAAAATTGTAACTATAGACCCGGGTAACTATAGACCGGTCAGCCTCACCTCCATCCCCGGAAAGGTAATGGAACAACTTGTCCTTGGTGCTGTCTCTAGACATATCAAGGATAAGAGGATTATTAGGGGCAATCAACATACTTCACCAAGGGGAAGTCATGCTTAACCAACTTGATAGCCTTTTATGAGGACATAACCTGGTGGATAGATGATGGTAAAGCTGTGGATGTGGTCTATCTCGATTTCAGTAAGGCATTTGACACGGTCTCCCACAGCATCCTCGCAGCTAAACTGAGGAAGTATGGTCTGGATGATCGGGTAGTGAGGTGGATTGTGAACTGGCTGAAGGAAAGAAGCCAGAGAGTGGTGGTCAATGGGACAGAGTGCAGTTGGAGGTCTGTATCTAGCGGAGTCCCTCAAGGGTCGGTACTGGGACCAGTTCTATTCAATATATTCATTACTGACTTGGATGAGGGAATAGAGTGCACTGTCAGCAAGTTCGCTGTGCTGCCATTCAGAGAGACCTAGACAGGCTGGAGAGTTGGGCGGGGAGAAAATTAATGAAATATAACAAGGGCAAGTGTAGAGTCCTGCATCTGGGCAAGAACAACCCCATGTATGAATACAAGTTGGGGACAGACCTGTTGGAGAGCAGCGTAGGGGAAAGGGACCTGGGGGTCCTAGCGGACAACAGGATGACCATGAGCCAGCAGTGTGCCCTTGTGGCCAAGAAGGCCAATGGCATCCTGGGGTGGATTAGAAGGGGTGTGGTTAGTAGGTCGAGAGAGGTTCTCCTCCCCCTCTACTCTCCCTGGTGAGGCCGCATCTGGAATATTGTGTCCAGTTCTGGGCCCCTCAGTTCAAGAAGGACAGGGAACTGCTAGAGAGAGTCCAGCGCAGAGCCACAAAGATGATTAAGGGGGTGGAACATCTCCCTTATGAGGAGAGGCTGAGGGAGCTGGGTCTCTTTAGCTTAGAGAAGAGGAGACTGAGGGGTGACCTCATTAATGTTTATAAATATGTAAAGGGCAAGTGTCATGAGAATGGAGCCAGGCTCTTCTCAGTGACATCCCTTGACAGGACAAGGGGCAATGGGTGCAAGCTGGAACACAGGAGTTTCCGCATAAATATGAGGAAAAACTTCTTTACGGTGAGGGTGACCGAACACTGGAACAGGCTGCCCAGAGAGGTTGTGGAGTCTCCTTCTCTGGAGACATTCAAAACCCGCCTGGACGCGTTCCTGTGTGATATGATCTAGGTAATCCTGCTCTGGCAGGGGGATTGGACTAGATGATCTTTCGAGATCCCTTCCAATCCCTAACATTCTGTGATTCTGTGATTCTGTGATATTATTGCAATTAAATTTCCTTTTTCTTTTCAAGCTTGAGGTTAAATTATCTTCCTTTATGCGTCTCCCTCTAGTTTATTACAGAGAAAAAATGACTGCCATTTCATGCATCATATCTGAATACTGAAAAAATATCCGCTCCTGATCTACAATACAACCTGTTGCTCACAATTTTAACAAGCAGACACTAATGTTTGTTGCCTTATAGAATAATAGAATTATAGAATCATTTTCGTTGGGAAGGAACCTTAAGATCATCAAATCCAACCATTATCTTAACACTGCCCAGTCCACTACTAAACTGTGTCCCTAAGCACCACATCTACACATCTTTTAAATACCTCAAGGGATGGTGACTCCACCACTTCCCTGGGCAGCCTGTTCCAATGTCTGATAACCCTTTTGGTGAAGACATTTTTCCTGATATCCAGTCTAAACCTCCCCTGGCACAACCTGAGGCCATTTCCTCTCATCCGATCATTTGTTATTTGCAAGAAGAGACTGACACCTACCTCACTACAACCTCCTTTCAGGTAGTTGTAAAGAGTGATAAGGTCTCCCCTCAGCCTACTTTTCACCAGGCTAAACAACCCCAGTTCCCTCACCCGCTCCTCATAAGACTTGTTCTCTAGACCCTTCACCAGCTTTGTTGCCCTTCTTTGGACTCTGTCCAGCACCTCAAAGTGTTTCTTGTAGTGAGGGGCCCAAAACTGAACACAGTATTCAAGGTGCAGCCTCACCAGTGCCGAGTACAGGAGAACGATCGCTTCCCTAGACAGTGTTTCTGACACAAGCCAGGATGCTGTTGGCCCTCTTAGCCACCTGGGCGCACTGCTGGCTCATATTCAGTTGGCCGTCAATCAACACCCCCAGGTCCTTTTCTGCCAGCCACTCTTTCCCAAGCCTGTAGCGGTGCACGGGATTGTTGTGCCCCAAGTGCAGGACCTGACATTTAGCCTTGTTGAACCTCATACAGTTGGCCTCAGACCATCAATCCAGCCTGTCCAGATCATTGATAAAGATATTAAAGAGAACTGGCCCTAATCTGAGCCCTGGGGATCACCACTTGTGACTGGTCACCAACTGTATTTAACTCCATAACCACAACAGTTTGATCCCGGCCATCTGGCTGGTTTTCTACCCAGTGAAGCGTACGCCCATCCAAGCCATGAGCAGCCAGTTTCTCCAGGAGGATGCTGTGGGAGATGGTGTCAAAGGCTTTACTAACGTCTAGGTACAGAACATCCACAGCCTTTCCCGCATCCAGTAAGCTGGTCAACTTGTCATAGCAGGAGATCAGGTTAGTCAAGCAGGACCTGCTTTTCATAAACCCGTGCTGACTGGGCCTGATTTCCTTGTTGTCCTGTATGTGCCACATGATGGCACTCAAGACAATCTGCTCCATAACCTTCTCTGGTACCGAGGTCAGACTGACAGGCCTATAGTTCCTCGGATCCTCCTTCTGGCTCTTCTTATAGATGAGCATCACACTTCCTAACTTCCAGTCAACTGGAAACTCCCTGGTTAGCCAGGACTGCTGGTAAATGATGGAAAGTGGCTTGGTGAGCACTTCTGCCAGCTCTCTCAGTACCCTTGGGTAAATCCCATCCGGCCCCATAGACTTGTCCACGTCTAAGTGGCATAGCAGGTTGCTAAGCATTTTCCCTTGGATTATGGGAGCTTCATTCTGCCCCCCATCTCTGTCTTCCAGCTCAGGGGGCTGGGTACACAGAGAACAACTCATCTTACTACTAAAGGAGGCATTAATTACCTCAGCCTTTTCCTCATCCTTTGTCACTATGTGTCCCACTGCATCCAGTAAAGGATGAAGATTCTCCTTGGCCCTCCTATTGTTGTTAATGTATTTATAGAAGCGTTTTTGATTACCTTTTATGGCAGTGACCAGATTAAGTTCTAGTTGGGCTTTGGCCCTTCTAATTTTTTTCCCCGCATACCCTCCTTATAGTCCTCCTGATTGGCTTGCCCCTTCTTCCAAAGCTTGTAAACTCTCCTTTTTTTTCCTGAGTTCCAGCCAAAGCTCTCTGTTTAGCCAGGCCAGTCTTCTTCCCTGCCAGCTCGTCTTTCGGCATATGGGGACAGTCTGCTCTTACGCCTTTAAGATTTCTTTCTTGAAGAGTTTCGAGCCTTCCTGGACTACTTTGCCCTTCAGGACTGCCTCCCAAGGGACTCTGTCAACCAGGCTTCTAAACAGGCCAAAGTCTGTCCAAGGTAGCAGTTCTGCTGACCCCCCTTCCTCACTTCTTCAAGATTCAAAAAATCTATTATCTCATGATGCTATGCCCAAGATGGCCTCCAACCATCACATCACCCACAAGTCCTTCCCTGTTTGCAAACAGCAGGTCCAGTGGGGTGCCTTCCTTTGTTGGCTCACTCACCAGCTGTATCAGGGAGTCATCTTCCACACACTCCAGGAACCTCTGAGACTGTTTCCTCTCTGCCTGTATTGTATTTCCAGCAGACATCTGGTAAGTTGAAGTCCCCCACGAGATCTAGAGCTAGCGCTCGTGAGACTTCTCCCAGTTGCTTATACAATATTTCATCTGCTTCCTCATCCTAGTTGACTGATCTATAGCAGACTCCCACCATGATATCTGCCTTGTTGGCCTTCCCCCTGATTCTTACCCATAAACACTCCACTCTGTCATCACCATCCTCAAGCTCTAGACAGTCAAAACACTCGCTGACATACAGAGCCATCCCACCGACTCCACTACCTTGCCTATCCCTTCTGAAGAGTTCATAGTCATCCATTGCATCCATTATCTTGCATTGCTGCTCATACTTAGGACAAACGATAGAGAGAGAGGCACCTACTCTGATTTTTTTTTTCAGAATTCTCCTCCACCTTTTTAAACAATGATGATTACTACTGAAAACATGACAACATTTAGGTTGCCACAGGGCCAAAAGAACTCATCCATTCCTCCTACTATGCAATGTTCACTTGCAGCCCAAAAAGCCAACCGTATCCTGGGCCGCATCAAAAGAAGCATGGCCAGCAGGTTCTCTGTTTCTCCCTCTCTACTCTGCTCTTGTGAGACCCCACTTGCAGTACTGCATCCAGCTCTGGGGCCTCCAACAGAAAAAGGACATGGAGCTGTTGGAACGAGTCCAGAGGAGGGCCACAAAGATGATCAGAGGGCTGGAGCACCTCTCTTATGAGGATAGGCTGAGATAATTGGGATTGTTCAGCCTGGAGAAAAGAAGGCTCCGTGAAGACCTTCTAGTAGCCTTCTGGTACCTGAAGGGGCCTACAGGAAAGCGGGAGAGGGACTTTTTACAAGGACATGTAGTGACAGGGCGAGGGGTAATAGTTTTAAACTGAAAGAGGGTAGATTTAGATGAGATATTAGGAAGAAATTCTTGACTGTGAGGGTGGTGGGACACTGGCACAGGTTGCCCAGAAAAGTTGAGGATGTCCGCTCCCTGTCAGTGTTCAAGGCCAGGTTGGATGGGGCTTTGAGCAACCTGGTCTAGAAGAAAGGTGTTCCCACCCATGCAGGGGCGTTGGAACTAGATGATCTTTAAGGTTCCTTCCAACCCAAACCATTCTATGATTCTATGAATGGCTGTCTGCCTCCACCAGTCTACATGTCTTGTCTTTTGCTCCACTTTCTGCCCCAGAATGAAATGTCCTTATTATTCTGCCTTCTTACACTATTTATTATCATTAGGACTCCTAAGTGCTAGCAGTATGAATACAGACAGTTATTGCACTCCACAAAAAAATAAATCTAATAAATTCAAATTTTCCAATAGCTAGCTTTGCACTGAATTATTCATTTGTAGTAGTAACTTTTACAAGAGTGGTGGATCAAAATTCATTTCAGAAAACGCTTGTTTTCCTCTGTCCTCCTTGGTATATTAAATCTAGTTGTCTAGAAAGCCAAGTATTTCGGTTATTAAAGTGTCTTGCTTTCTGACTCCTGTCTTTCCTAATGAACTGTCAAGTCATCTGTTCTGCCCATGGTCATGATTTACTAACCATAACTGATGATGATATTTTATGACATGCATTTACCTAATTTCGATGCCATTTCCCTGTAGCAATTTCACCAGTGTGAACCTTATGCTATTGGTAGGCCAACAAAGATTTTGTAGTTTTAAATCAGTTTTTTAAATCCATTTGAAAAATCTGCATTTCATTTTAAAAAAACAAAAACAACAAACAACTCTCTCCAGTAAACCTACACAAGAATATTCAAGGCTGAGTTTTTCCACTACAAAATCTGTGCAGCGCAAACGTACATTGCATAAACTCCCTGAGAAGAAAGCCAATATCAAGGAATCAGTCGTCTATTGGAAATAAGAATGTAGGTGAAACCTCTTGACTCTTGAACACTAATCTTAATTGTAAACAACAGCAAGCATGCTCTCACGTTGCAGTAGACATTTTTAATATAATTATTTTTTTCTGTACAAGACCAGTCCACAAATCACTAAAACTATGACATGATAGTCAAGTCTGTTCTTAAATTCTTTCAAATAACTTAAAATGTTTTATTTCTTTCTTGATGTGTGTGAGATTTGATAAAATTTCCTTTATAGTCTTATTATAATTGGAGGCTTACTTCTCTGCATTTAACTTATATTCTGTAAGTTTTAGTCAATGCTACAGTTAAACAGTTAACAGTTTACAGTTAACTGCTCTTTCTGATGGGTCAGATACCATGTATGAACCAGACTGTCACTTTTAAAACTATATATATGTGCATGTGAGAGTGTGTGTGTGTGTGCGCATTTGTGTGAGATTGAGAGACTGCTTCTTTAATTTGATGAAAAGTAAAAGTATTAACTAAGAGTCATGGCAAGCTTTCAACCTTCATTTCTCAGCTTACACTACTTACACAAAATATAGATCAATGCATTGTGAGCATAATATTGAACAGATGGCTTAGTTTAAAACGTTTAAAACTAGTTTGATGACAAAATCTATCCTAACTTTATTCTTATTTTGGGGGTTTATATTCACAGAATCACAGAATCACAGAATGTTAGGGATTGGAAGGGACCTCGAAAGATCATCTAGTCCAATCCCCCTGCCGGAGCACGATTGCCTAGACCATATCACACAGGAACGCGTCCAGGCGGGTTTTGAATGTCTCCAGAGAAGGAGACTCCACAACCTCTCTGGGCAGCCTGTTCCAGTGTTCGGTCACCCTCACCGTAAAGAAGTTTTTCCTCATATTTATGTGGAAACTCCTGTGTTCCAGCTTGCACCCATTGCCCCTTGTCCTGTCAAGGGATGTCACTGAGAAGAGCCTGGCTCCATCCTCATGACACTTGCCCTTTACATATTTATAAACATTAATGAGGTCACCCCTCAGTCTCCTCTTCTCTAAGCTAAAGAGACCCAGCTCCCTCAGCCTCTCCTCATAAGGGAGATGTTCCACTCCCTTAATCATCTTCGTGGCTCTGCGCTGGACTCTCTCTAGCAGTTCCCTGTCCTTCTTGAACTGAGGGGCCCAGAACTGGACACAATACTCCAGATGCGGCCTCACCAGGGAGAGTAGAGGGGGAGGAGAACCTCTCTCGACCTACTAACCACACCCCTTCTAATCCACCCCAGGATGCCATTGGCCTTCTTGGCCACAAGGGCACACTGCTGGCTCATGGTCATCCTGTTGTCCACTAGGACCCCCAGGTCCCTTTCCCCTACGCTGCTCTCCAACAGGTCTGTCCCCAACTTGTATTCATACATGGGGTTGTTCTTGCCCAGATGCAGGACTCTACACTTGCCCTTGTTATATTTCATTAAATTTCTCCCCGCCCAACTCTCCAGCCTGTCCAGGTCTCTCTGAATGGCTGCGCAGCCTTCCGGTGCGTCAGCCACTCCTCCCAGTTTCGTGTCATCAGCGAACTTGCTGACAGTGCACTCTATTCCCTCATCCAAGTCATTAATGAATATATTGAATAATACTGGTCCCAGTACCGACCCTTGAGGGACTCCGCTAGACACAGACCTCCAACTGGACTCTGTTCCATTGACCACCACTCTCTGGCTTCTTTCCTTCAGCCAGTTCACAATCCACCTCACTATCCGATCATCCAAACCACACTTCCTCTGTTTAGCTGCGAGGATGCTGTGGGAGACAGTGTCAAACGCTTTACTGAAATCGAGATAGACCACATCCACAGCTTTACCACCATCTATCCACCGGGTTATGTCCTCATAAAAGGCTATCAAGTTGGTTAAGCATGACTTCCCCTTGGTGAAGCCATGCTGAGTGCCCCTAATGATCCCCCTATCCTTGATGTGCCTAGAGACAGCACCAACAACAAGTTATTCCATCACCTTTCCGGGGATGGAGGTGAGGCTGACCAGTCTATAGTTACCCGGGTCCTCCTTCTTGCCCTTTTTGAAGACTGGAGTGACATTCGCTTTCGTCCAGTCCTCAGGCACCTCTCCCGTTGCCCATGACTTAGCAAAGATGATGCAGAGTGGCCTAGCAATGACTTCCGCCAGCTCCCTCAGCACCCGCGGGTGCATCCCATCAGGGCCCATGGATTTATGGACGTCCAGATTGTTTAATTGGTCCCTGACCCAGCCCTCATCAACCAAGACAGATTCCTCCTCTATCCTGACTTCTTCTGGGGCCTCAGGGGTCTGGGGCTCCTCAGGACAGCCTCCAGCAGTATAGACAGAGGCAAAGAAGGCATTCAGTAACTCCGCCTTCTTTTTATCCTCTCTCTCCAGGGCACCCACCTCATTCATCAGTGGGCCTACATTGCCTCTAGTGTTGGCTTTACCTGCAATGTATTTGAAGAAGCCCTTTCTGTTGTCCTTGACCTCTCTTGCAAGGTTTAATTCCAAGGAGGCCTTAGCTTTCCTAGTTGCCTCCCTACATCCTCTGACAACAGACTTATATTCCTCCCAAGTGGCCAGCCCCTCCTTCCATGATCTCTACACCCTCTTCTTCCACTTGAGTTTGCCCAGCAGTTCCCTGTTCAACCATGCAGGTCTCCTGGTACCCTTCCTTGACTTCCTACCTGCTGGGATGCTCTGATCTTGAGCTCGGAAGAAGCAGTCCTTGAATGCTAACCAACTATCTTGGGCCCCCTTACCTTCTAGTACCCTGTCCCATGGGATTTCCCCTAGCAATTGCTTGAAAAGGCCAAAGTTGGCCCTCCTGAAGTCCAGGGTTGTGATTCTGCTAGCTATTCTGTTCCTGCCACATGAGATCCTGAACTCTACCATCTCATGGTCACTACAACCAAGGCTGCCCTCAACCTTCACCTCTTCAACCAGACCCTCCTTGTTAGTGAGGATAAGATCCAGCAGCGCTCCTCTCCTAGTTGGCTCATCCACCATTTGCATCAGAAAGTTATCATCAATGCACTGGAGGAACCTCCTGGACTGAGGATGGCTGGCTGAGTAGGCCTCCCAGCAAATAGCAGGGTAGTTGAAATCCCCCATGACAACCAGGCCCTGTAATTGCGAGACTGCTCTCAGCTGCCTGTAGAAGGCCTCATCACCCTCCTCTTCCTCATCCGGTGGCCTGTAATAGACACCCACAACAGTATCACCCCTGACAGCCTGCCCCTTAATTCGCACCCACAAACTCTCAACTCGCTCCTGATCCGCCCCTGGACAGAACTCAATACATTCTAGCTGTTCACTCACATAAAGAGCAACTCCACCACCTCTCCTTAGTGGCCTGTCTTTCCTGCACAAGACATAGCCATCCATGACCACATTCCAGTCATGCGAGGCGTCCCACCAAGTCTCTGTAATTGCCACTAAATCATAGCCCCCCGACCGAACACGGATTTCTAACTCCTCTTGTTTATTCCCCATGCAGCGTTCATTGGTGTACAGGCATTTCAGGGAGTGAGCTGAGCACACCGATTTCACCCCAGGGGGATGGGAGGCCTCCTGGTCTACCTCAACACTAGAGCGTTGCCCCAGTGGTGCAAGCCCAGCTACTACCCCATCCCCCTTCGAATCTAGTTTAAAGCTCTCCGAATGAGCCCTGCTAATTCCTGTCCCAGAACCCTTTTGCCCTTACGACATAAACCTTTCCCATGTATTACGGTCACGCCTGGTGTCTTATAAAACCAGCCATTATCAAAGAACCCAAAGCCCTGCCTGTAGCACCAGTCTCGTAGCCAGGCGTTAATAGAGAGAATCCTACTATTCCATCCCACGTCATCACCTGAAAATGGAAGGAGGGAGGAGAAAACAACTTATGCCCCAGACTCTTTCACCAACCGTCCTAGGGCCTTGTAGTCTTTCTTCATCCCCCTCAGACTACGGGATGCAGCTTCTTCCCCACCTGTCTGGAAGATCAGCAGGGGGTAGTAGTCTGTGGCCTTCACCAGGTTGGGGAGTTTCCTGGTGATATCCCTGATTCGGGCTCCAGGCAGGCTGCAGACCTCCCTGTGATGGGGGTCAGCTCTGCATATTGGGCCCTCAGATCCCTTTAGGAAGGAGTCTCCAACCACTAAAACTCTTCTCTTCCTCCTTGTGGAGGAGGTAGCTATACGCCTGTCAGGTTTTTCTGACTGTGGTGGGACCTCTGATATAGGTTGCCTCTCCACCACATCCCCATTGGACCGGCTGTATTCCACTAGGGCTTCATATCTATTGCTCAGAGGCACCTGTGGAGGCAAGGTAGGCAAGGAGGGCACTCGCCTTTTGCCACGGCCATAGACTTGCCTCCACTCACTCCTCTCCTCTAGGTTATTGTTTTGCACCTGAGAGGGGCAGAGTACAGGGGTCCCTCGATCCTGGGAGCTCTCCGGCAGGTGCTCCCATTTTTGTTGCAGGGAAGGCAGAGCCTGGCTCCACCAGTCTATCTCCATTTCAGCCTCCCGAATGCTCCTAAGCCTTTCTACTTCGGCTTGAAGCCTTTCAACCTGGCTTTGCAGCTGTGCCGTTTGGCCGAGCAGATCATCTACCTGCTCACAGCGCACACAGCCCCCTGTCACCACAGAGACGCTGTAGCATTCCCTGCAGCCTGCGACCTGCACCATTGCCTCCTTCCGTGGGAGCTCTGTCTGGGTTCCCACATCCATTTTGGTCTTCTTCCACCGGGTAGATACCATTGTTCTTTCACTGAGCTGGGAAATACCTGTTGGTGACACCCCTGGTTCACAGCTCCTTGGCACCTTCCTCGCCTTGTGCACTGGGAGGGAGTCAGCGCCCTCCCCAACGAGCTGCAAACTGCTGCGGCCTCTCCTGCCCTGGGACACACACAGTCACTGCTGACTCACACAGTCACTGCTGAGTCTCCCTCTCCCCTCTGGCCAGGGACTAGTCCCTGCCCTCCAGGAGGCTTTTTATCACCCAATCAACAGGGGGTGGTGCGTTTAAATCGCCCGCGGTGCCTCCGGCTATGCCCCCTCCTCTCCTGATTCGTTGCTGGGAACCTCCGGGTCCGGGGTGGGGGGGAAGCAGCTCGGGGCTGCTGCTCGGGGAGGTGTCGGGGGGGGCCCAGAGTATGAAAACCACCCGGTTACAGCCCGATGTTGCCCTCGCCCCCGCACTAAGCTCAAGTCGCTGCCGCTGCTGTCGCCGCTGTCGCTGCTGCCGCCGCTGTCCATATTAAGTGCTTTTACTAGCACTTAATGATTTATCAAATGGTAATATCAACAAAAAGTAAAAGTCTTATTTGGATATGACCTATTTTGTCTTTCTAACATGTAGGGTTTGCCAAAAAAAGACTGACTCCCATATATTATGATTATAGTATTTTTTTCCTAGCTTTGAATTTATTTTATTTAAAAATCAACACAGAGTATGAAAAAAAAATTGAACTACTATGTATCCTCACATTGATGACATTGCAAAAAACTATGACTTCTGCCAACATGTTTTATTTTATAGTGAAATCCACAATGATAGGACACTTAGAAACATTAACACTTTCCAATCTCAACACCTTGATCAACATGAAGATAGTCTCACCATGCTTCCATAGTGTTATAAAAAATGGCAAATAACCAGCAACTGTAACAAAATAATTTAAACAAAATAAATATAAATGGCATCTGCTGCTCGGAATATGTTAGCCTTATAGCTGCAATGTGAAAGGCATATTCTAAGCAAAAATGCTGCTGAGTTAGCATTTTCTTAGAGGCTTGTGGGAAATTAGAGGTCTATCAATGACATGCATCATCACTTCAAATGAACTGTGGAATCCAATAAAATAAGTGTGCAGATTCCACATACTTGGAAGTGGGCACAAAAATTTTGTAATTTCGCATGATTTCATGCAACGCCTTTTCATTATTATGTCATTTTTGGCACTTCTGAAATTGAAAATCTAATAAGTGAATAGACTAAAGCATAAAATAGCTTAGGAGGGGAAAAGGATTTAGGAGGGCTGAGGATTAGGCCTGACATATTACTTGGACCATGAAGTTCTATTTCTATGGTACGAGTACCTTCCCAGCCTATCACGCTTAGCCAAGATGTAGAACTTGTAAATGTGTAGGAAAGGACATAAGGCAAAATCAAAGAACTCTGCCAGATGTCCTCTTGTAGGGGTGGTTTAGCATATTCCCACCCCGATGCGAATGCCTGATGTCAGAAACTTTCAGCCTTGTAAGAGAGAACTGTAAGTCCTGGTCTAGCAAAACCACACAAATCCCATCTTCTCATTAGCAGTTTAAATTAATGCATCAGAATGCAAACTGAAAATGCTAGAACATGTTTTCTTTTCATCACTTCCTCCGCAGGGGCAGTGAATTTTGCTAAGGTAAAGGAAGAAGAGCTGGAGATAGATATATCACATCAGCCTAGGAAGATTGACTAGAGAATGTATATCAAAACCCAAAGCATTCTGTATTACAGGAGTGGCCAGCACTGATAAGGAGGAGGAAGGGAAATAATGTTTTAATCTGCTTAGCAAAGATGACAAAGAATGTACACTGTTTTCCGGATGACCAAGATACAGACCAATGTGCTAACACATCTGAAAAAAACAAAACAAGAGTCTCTTTGGAGGCTGAGAAATTATTACCTGTTACTTTCCCAAAAGATATTTCCCACGGAAAACATTGTGTGCATATAGGTACTGTCTATTCTGGCACCACTCCTGAAATGCAAAACAGATCCCTGCTTTTGTCTTTATGCATGATGTATTCAATAATTTAAGATTGATAACCATTTCCATGATTCATCAGTTCCAGCATTCATCATGTAATTTTCTCTAATATTGCCATAATTCTGAGGCTACAGAACTAAAACAATTTCTGTGTATTCCATAAGTACTTGCTTCTTTTCTGTTAAATTGTTCCTACTGCTAGTTAGTTATAATTTCTAGATTACTTCTTTTCCTCATAAAATGAAAAGCATAATTCATTTCTTCTTTTATCATCTTTGCAGAGAAATACGTAGACTGAACAATTTTGCCAAATAAATCTTAGAATAGAAGATTCAGATGAAATGCTGACTGTATTGAAGTCAAATACAAAAGCCAAATTTAACTTTTGGCACATGTTTTTCATCTGAGATTACAAGATAATCAAATACCTTATAAATTCTCCTCTTCAAAACAGTAAGGCTTCACTGAAGGTTTCTGCTTTGATACGGAACAAGACTAACACATTTTGTCAAAATTATTGCAACCAGAAAAATAGTTATTGATAATACTAGAACATCATAATTATATGGTATTATCTTGAAACTGCCCTTTTACAAAAGTTTGAGAGAATATTATCATCTTCAATGTGAAAGACTTCTGGAATAAACAACCTATAGAAATACACTAGAATGATTAAAGAACATGGTATAGTACACAAAGAGATGAGATAAAAAATAAACAGAGATTCAAAACAGAAATAATTAATTCAATACACTAAGAATAATGCATTATTTCAGACATCAGAATTGAAATGCTTGCCTTGGAAAAAATGAAAAAAGTTTTTCAGTATCATTAACTGACCATCTCAATTAACCCAGTCCGATGCCAGGGCCGGTAATAGGTGCCCAGAGACTGGAGAAGGATGGCAGGTCAGCAGGAGAGTGCTAGAAGAGCCACAGACGGGAATTTCAGGCAGCAAGGCAGCTTCGTCAGGCGCCCAACTGAAATGCCTCTATGCAAACGCACGGAGCACGGGGAACAAACAAGAGGAGGTAGAGACGTGTGCATATCTGCAAGGCTACGACATAATTGGCATCACACAGACATGGTGGGATGATGCTGATGACTGGAGCATTGGCATAGAGGTATACAGGCTTCTTAGGAAGGACAGGAAGGGGAGACGAGGAGGGGGTGTTGCGCTCTACGTCAATGATCAGTTTGAGTGCATGGAGCTCCTGGTCTCCTTCTATGACAAAGTGACCCGCTTAGTAGATGAGGGCAGGGCTGTGGATGTAGTCTATCTACACTTCAGTCAGGCATTCGACACTGTCTCCCACAGCAACCTCCTAGACAAACTGGCTGCCCGGGGCTTGGATGGGTGGACTCTTCAATGGGTTAAAAACTGGCTGGATGGCCGAGCCCAGAGAGTGGTGGTGAATGGGGCAAAGTCCAACTAGCGGCCGGTCACTAGCGGTGTTCCCCAGGGCTCAGTTCTGGGGCCAGTGCTGTTCAATATCTTTATAGATGATCTAGATGTAGGGATTGAGTGCATCCTCAGCAAATTTGCAGATGACACTGAGGTGGGTGGGATTGTCGATCTGCTGGAGGGTAGGAAGGCCCTACAGAGGGATCTGGACAGGTTAGATAGATGGGCCGAGACCAATGGCATGAGGTTCAACAAGAACAAGTGCCGGGTCTTACATTTTGGCCACAACAACCCCATGCAGCTCTACAGGCTGGGGGAAGAGTGGTTAGAAAGCGGCCCGGTGGAAAGAGACCTGGGGGTGCTGATCGACAGCCGGCTAATCATGAGCCAGCAATGTGCCCAGGTGGCCAAGAAGGCCAATGGCATCCTGGCCTCTATTAGGAATAGTGTAGCCAGCCGGTCTAGGGAAGTGATCGTCCCTCTCTACTCGGCACTGGTGAGGCTGCACCTTGAATACTGTGTCCAGTTCTGGGCCCCGCACTTCAAGAAAGATGTTGAGGTGTTGGAGCGAGTCCAGAGGCA
The DNA here is from genome assembly GCF_013368605.1 of Nyctibius grandis. Lineage (NCBI taxonomy): Eukaryota > Metazoa > Chordata > Aves > Nyctibiiformes > Nyctibiidae > Nyctibius > Nyctibius grandis. The sequence continues at coordinate 113,246,360 of NC_090659.1, forward strand.
GGAGACCAAGCTGGTGAAGGGTCTGGAGGGTCTGACCTACGAGGAACAGCTGAGGGAGCTGGGGTTGTTTAGCCTGGAGAAGAGGAGGCTCAGAGGTGACCTTATTGAAGTCTACAACTACCTGAAGGGAGGTTGTAGCGGAGTGGGAGTCGGCCTCTTCTCCCGGGCAACTAGCGATAGGACAAGAGGACAGAGCCTCAGGCTTCGCCAGGGGAGGTTCACGTTGGACATTAGGAAGAATTTCTTTTCAGAAAGGGTTATTAGACATTGGAATGGGCTGCCCAGGGAGGTGGTGGAGTCACCATCTCTGGATGTGTTTAAGAAAAGACTGGACATGGCACTTAGTGCCATGGTCTAGTTGACAGGGTGGTGTCAGGGCAATGGTTGGACCCGATGATCCCTGAGGTCTCTTCCAACCTGGTTGATTCTGTGATTCTGTGTGATTCTGTGATTTTCTGCCACTCTGACTATCAAGTAATTCACCTCAGCCTGTAAGGGATTAAGAGGTAAGGCAGCTTCATTTCTTAAGTTTTCAATTTCTTTCTGTGAATCAGTGCTCTACCAAAAATATGGGATATTGGTATGAAAGACTTTAAACAGACTAAAGGTCACAGTGAAAAATTCTGTGATCATCTCAGAAGCAAAACATCACATAAATAAGTCTTATTACTGAAATTAATTGTTACACCATGTTCTTACTATGAATATATAAGGCTAGTACAAGTCTTCATAAAATAATGGATTTACTATGTTGTGTACTCTTTAGATTTACTGTGCTCAAGGAACTGGCTGGCTCAAAAGGCAGTAATTTTTTTGATTTGCAATGAACAGATTAGTACAGAATGCTCACTTCTGACTTTAAAATAAGACAGACAGATGGATGCTAACTGACATGCCTCCTCATCTGTTCTTTTGTCAAACTTTGCCAGAAATCAGGAGATAAGACAGCAGAGACTAAAACTAATATAGTTTTTTAGAAAGTTGTGAAATTATTCCTCAGTTTAAGTATAAATCATAGAAATATTATTTTGCAGTAGTAGATTGACTCAAAGTGCTGCAGTGACAAAAATGAAGATAAAAACACAAAGCAAAAAGCTGTTCCACATAAAATCACTGATAACACATAGTTTGTGGTTAGCAACCACTAACAAAAGAGTTCTCAGTGGTAATTGAACAATATATTTCAAAATAAATTAAATAATTAAATTTCGAACTTTTCACCCCATTAGTTACTTTAATTATGATATATCTTTAAATTAAAAATAGCAACCAAAGGAAGTGGTTCTAAAACATTAACAATGAAACATCTAGGAATACTTGTAGGAGCCTGTCAGTTTTATTACAAACAATCTATTTTTTTAAAAAACATAGACTAAAAAATTTATAAAAGTCCCAAAATATTAAAAATACTCCAAAGCTTTAGATTACTGTGCTGTATAGGTAAAAATGCCATTTTTAACAAAAAGAATGCAAATAAAATTGCTTCAGGAGGTTTGTTGATATCCAAATAAAGTACACTGATACTCTAAAGTTCAGGTTAAAGATTAAAAATTATGAAAGTGCAGGAACAAATAAATTCATTAGTGTACAATTCATTGAGCACAAGATTTACATTAGTGAAATAAGAGATTAATCCCTAAAAACCAAACCAAAACAGCTTCATTTATTTAGATGCAGAAATAGATGATTTTCATGTAAAATAAGACTTCAGTGACTTATCTCTTTAGAAAGCATACTAACCTGAAAGCTATGGTGTTCCATGAATAAAAATAAACAAAAAAAAAAAAAAAAGCATGACCAAAGACGACCCGGTTAATAAAAAATACTAATATTTCAGAAAAGTAAAGTTTTCCTCCTATTCAAGCCCAGAAAATACATATTCTGAGTTAGTCTGCAATACCATAAAATTTAAACATAATTATCAATATAACTCCAGAATATATATTGACTTTTCCTTACTGGTTCATGGAAAAATTAAACTTCAGAAACTGCCAGTTTAGAGGTATCTCACAGTAAAGACAGAAAAACTTTACACAACTTAAAATCAGAGAGCAGCTACAAAGATAACTCACAGAAATTGGTTCACTTTTGAGAAAGAGCAATTAAAAAACATGTTCCTCTATTTTCAGCATTCAGTATTTCCAGACTTCACGAACACCTGATACATTCATTTAATGCAGTATGCTTGTAGTTTGGAAGGCATTTTATACACTGAAGAAAGGAAAGTTAAACAGTACATTCTAAGTTGAATTTTATGGCTAATAATGATAGTTAATTTCACAAAAACTCAGAGATGCCTTTGTATTAAGAAGATTACTCAGCAGTTTTAATTGTGATATTAATGTCTAATTATCCTTCCACATATTTTTGGTGTGGTTTTGACTGGGAAAACTTAAGGGTGTATTCCTCAGACATTAATTTATTTTTGGGTAGGGTATCCCAATCCCAGGCAACAGTGAAAAAAAAAGTCCCGTGTCATTAAGAACGAACATCCTGAACCAACAACTTGCCAACTTGTAATCAAATAAAGATATTTAAAGCTAAAATTAATAAAGACGCTTACAAATTATCCAAAAAACATACCACACTGAAAATTCCGACTCTAGTAGCAAGAACTGAAAGAATAACCGATGTATTTGTCTGCCACACTTATAATCTCTATCATTCTAAAGAAGAAAAGACTGTGTCAGCAAGATAAAGGTCTCCACATCATTATCAAACTCATCAAGCTACTTAAAATGGTTGAAAGGAGGCTTCATGTTAATTCAACAGAAGCACTGTTTAGCTAATTCAGTTCCATATTGCAAAAAGTCTCTGTACAGAACAAGTACTTTAGATCTGGCATGATTCCTAAGGCAGTCTGGTTTTCTGCACTATTCCAAGACCATTCCTATTGCAGCCGTTCTGTATCGATTGCCATAGATCATTTCTCATCCTTAAGTAGGTTCATTTTCATTCCTGGTACATTAGGTACTGTTTCAACCTCAATCTCAATTGCTGGTTAATAAGATAAATAATCATAAGAAGTAATTACCCAACATTTAAGCTGATTTGTAGCTGTAGCTGTGAGGCTGCAAGATTATCAGGAATATTACATACATATTTCTTTTCCTTTATCTTTTATCTGAGAGAGCAAATGATTTCAAGTTGTCTAAACTTGGACTAAGAGACAGGAAATTACAAAATTTCTCACATAGTTTTAAATGTAAATACTTCATTTATCCTCAAGAAAGCAGTTTAGTATTTCTTGTTCAGTTCTCTCATCTGCCTATTAATATCTATTACATTGTGTTAAAATCTAAAGATTCTGATCAAAGCATCAAACAGCTGAGTGAATCCCTAGAGCCAGTTACCCTGCCTCAATACAGCATCAATTACACCTACATAATTTTTCACAAATTGTCTAATCTGTTCTTAATCTCTGTCTTCAGTAAAAGAAATTTTGCAACTACCTCATGCAATTTGCTTAATCTGTAATTAGAAACTTTTCCTTATTGGACTATTTACATCTTTATCTCTGCAACCTGAGCTGCAAATTCTTGTCTCATCCACTTTGCACATAGAGAAAATGGTATGTACTTGTCTGTGTCATAGCTTTTATTTTTTGGAAGGTTTTTATGTCCTACATGAGTTCTAACTTCTTCAAGGTAAACAGCCTTAAGTAGGTTAATCTATTTCCACAGATAAATTCACTAAGCCTCAGATTGTTCTCATTGCTTTGCTCTGGACTCTCCGATAGCTGTACATATTTCTTAATCTGTCACACATGAAACATTAGGGTTTTTTTCAACTGAGACCTACTATTGTAGATTTTAGCAGAAAGATTCTTTTAAATGGTTTTCTATATGCTTGCCCTGTCCTAAACCTTCTGGTTATACATCCCAGGATAGTGTTATTTGGACAGTGACGTGACATTTATGTTTCATTTTCACCTTGTGATCCCTTGAGCTCTTCCTAGGCAGGTCCTACCAAAGCAGTTGCTCCCAAACCTGTGAATTCATTGTTCTTATGTAAATAGTATTTTAAGTTTACACATGTTGATTTATATCTTTTTCTCCCCCAGGTGATTGCTCCAGTTTGTCAGGATAATTTTGAATTCTGCATCTTCCAATATGCTGCAAGTCCCAATGAGGTAGATGTGATCTGCAAATTAATATGGAGCTCTCTATTCCATCATTAGATCCTTAATGAAAACAGCAACTGGAAGTAGGCCTAGAATAAGCATTTTGGAGGTCAACAAAATAGACTTAGTGTACTCTTCCTACCTAATTAGTGATTACTGGCAGCTGTTCTTTGAGTATAGTTTTGCATTCACCATTTAGTCTATGCAGATCTTTTTTAGATTCCTTTGAGAAAGTTGAAACCTAAGCAGAAAATCAACATCTGAACTATATATTCCCCCTCTATCCATGTGAACACCTAACCATGTTGCATAAAGATTATAAAATCTACAGTTAGATCTGTATGACAAAATTTGTTCTTCACTGATGCCACTGGCAGCCATTCATCTCCTTCTTACCTGTCAGGGGCTTAAAAAATGTGATTATTTATTCCAGAGTATTTTCTTGTCATGAAGATTTACTTTTTCTAATTTCCTTCTCCATACAACATTGCCTTTATACCAAAGATTTTACAACCTAGGTAAAATAAGTCTAGGGGTTTCTTTACTTTAAATATATTAACAAATAAAGTACCACTTAACCTTCAGTCTATTGGGCTACATAAAAATTAAGCTTATTCAAGAATCTAAATTGTGACAGGAATATAGAAAAGGTTCTTTTTCAGACTGAAATCTCATTAAAGGGTATGAAGGTAAAGATTAGTGATCAGTTCTCAGTGTGGAAAAGAGTCAGCAGTGGCATCCTCCAGAGTTCAAAATGCCCAGCAGGTTTAAATAGTAATTAGAAAAATTCATGAACAACATCTCCAGGAACAGATATTAAAATTTATGTTTACAGATGTATGCTTTAGTACCTCTAAAGCAATGACTATGGATGCTGGAGCAGAGAAAAGGACTGCAGAAATTATCTACTACATAGGACTACAAAGGACTACACAAAATGGAGACTCCTGTGCTCTTCCCAGACAGCACATTCTGTTGTCACTGACAACACTGACAGGATGAACCATTGTCTGAATCAGCAAACCATTTCCGTATTTTTAGGATAAAATTGTTCCATAGATAATTACAAAAAGATGCACAAGAAGAAAATAAATTCTAACAACGCAAGCTGATGGCCACATTACTACTCAGAAGCAAGCTCTTGGGGCTAAGATGATTCACTGAAGATATTTGCTCCATACGCAGAAGTCTGCAGGGAAAACAAACATTGGCTAACAGGAATAGGGTAAAAAACATAACCAAGAACATCATAAAGCTGTCATAGAAACCCATGACTTTCCCACACCTAAGATTCATTCTGTAACTGTAGTCCCTTTAGCTCAAAAAGAATACAGTATATTTGGAAATGGTCCAAAGAAAACCAGCAAGGATGGTATGGAAAAACTGCTATATGAGCAATGACTAAGTAAACGAGGACTATTAAGTCTGGAAAGGAGACGGCTGAGGGAAGATATGCTGTATAAAATCATGAAGGCCATGAAAAGGCATTATATATCTCTTTCAAAATATAAGCCAGAAGTTATGAAATGTAACCAGAAGGAGCCAGGTCAAAAAGCAAATAAAGAAGAGTGGGTTTTTTTCCAGACAGCGTGCCTGTGTTTGTCAGAGGATGTTGCGGACCTTAGAAGTTTATACAGGACAAGGGGAAGACTGGAGTAGTGCAGGGTATTGAGAACTACAGAGAGTTACTAAATATGTAGGAATTTCCTGAGGTAAATGGGATTTCTGAGCTGAAAGTGATTGGTGGCTAAAAGATCTTAGGGAAACATATCATCTGCCCTGTGCCAACCCTTCTCTAGGCACGTACTTTGGTCAATGTTAGGGACAGTGTATAGAGGTATATTTTCCATGACCCAGCATGCTTGGTCTTTTGCTTACTCCAACAACATCCTGAATCACTGCTATAACGTGAAGCTAAGGAAGTGTTTGCTGTTGAAGAAACATAAAATCATCTACTGGATTATTAGATTTTGCCAAATACTGGATTTAGGATTTTTTTTTAACTTGCTAAAGAAGAAAAGTTCTTTACAGTTATTGACTTAAAGAATAAAAAGACTTCTGTTACATGCAAATGCAAGTGTGTGACAAAAAAAAAAAACAACTATCTTAATGTTCTAGTAATTATCTTTTCCCCCCAACAGCCTTTGGTACTACTCATAGTAATATAATGTTCCATAACACTGTCACAGCAGTTGAAAAACTGTCCAAGAATAGAAATCGGTGTTAGTAAGAAATCACGCCGCTGTTGCACCATGATCTTGAATATTACTATACTCTGTGTTGACGAAATACTGCTGCAGGAAAGAACTTTGTGGGGTAACAACAGACAAGTTTGTTTTTTAAGTGTACATCTGTTTTTCAGCACACCTACACAATGCTGTTTCCCTGATTTCTAAATTTCTAGCAAGGCTTCAGGCTTGCCTGAAAGACAGTTGGCATCTGTACAAGCTAGACAAAGTGGGAGGTAATATAGAGTGACAGAGGGAATTGTCTAAGGTTTTGGGTAAGTCTGCAAAAGCTGTCTCAATTAAAGGGAGTTTGTTAGCTTCTTAACAAAAGGGTTCAATACTGGAAGCCCTAAGTAGATCAAATACTGTTACTGGCTTTTCAGATTGTAGCATGGAAGGAAGCATTTTTCGTCTGATACTGAGCATTGGATAATGGTTTATCATGCCAGAAGACAATCCCTGCACAGGAATACTCTGGTTTATTGAGGAGTATTCAGAAGTTACATTAATGCAGGAGGCATTAAAATGAAACAGACTCTTGATCATTTTGTACTCCTCAAAAACTGTGACCGAATGTTGAACTTCATCTCAAGACCTAGGTTCGTACAAATTCAGATGACACTTCCTCCCATCAGACTCTGGGTCAGCTCTGCGTCAGCTAAGTATGAGATTAACGGACATCACCTACTTGGATATCTGTATCTCAATGGGAAGCTGATTTAGAGTCCTGAAGAGTTCATAGTTTCTAAAAATCCCGCCCCCCCCCCCCCCCCCCCCCCCCGCCCCCGAAAAAAAAAGCTAGATTAAATAACATATTTTTAAAGAACTAAAAATTGTCTTCTCTGGAGTTCAAAGGTTTAGACACTCAACTGGTATTGGTGAGAGCTAGTTCAAGTCTGTTTTCCCAAATGTTATTCTAGGAAGCATAGTAGGTTTCTTTCTTTCACACTTTTACCACTCCAGTGGTACCACTCTGGTTCTATTGTTACATAACAAAGAATGGAAGCTCAACAAAATAATTTTTTTTACTGACAACCATTTTTGGTGAAAAAAATCCTGACCTGTGGAATTTGATGCTGATATGAAATATAATTCCTAACACCACTGTGTATTATGAACAGTAGGAGTCTCCAAATTTTGGCCTATAATGCAGAATTTAGGTTAATAAGCTGAGCTGTACTCTACATAAGGATGTAGTTAATCGATGGCTCTGTTCAGGCACAGGCAAAGTTGAAAATTGTTGCCAGCTGTAGATTTACGTGCACAGGAGGACATGTCTGGTCACGCTGGACTCTGAGGAGATAAAAGTAGAACCCCTCTGTCAGAGCAGAATTTGCTCCAAGTACTCTTCCCATCCCACTTCTATCTTCCCAGTCTCAGATGCAGAAGCACACAAGCCATGGACTTCTTTCAGCATCTTATCCTTGGGATAAGAAAAGTTAACGATGAGAAATCTTAACTATTTCTGTCCCAATATAATTCTTAACAGAAAAAGTCAACAAGATAATTTATTCTATTTAATAGATGTAGATGAGTCTTTAAAAATATCGTTCCCTGATTCTTTTTATGTTCAATTAAAAAAAAAATATTTCAAAGTTTTTCCAGTATGCACCCTGGTATGTATCCTATTTTATGCAAATATATAATGAATCATTTTATGCTTCTCATGAACTGAGTTATTTTCGACACATCTGTGTTCTCTGCTGTTCATATCCAATTTTACCACATACTCAAATGAGAACAAAAGAACATATTTCAGTTTTTTAATGAAGCTAAATATTTGCACAAAAGAAGGTGAAAAGTATTTAAAAGTTCAATGATTCTATCGAGATAACAGCAAGGGTCACGATTATGGAGTATTTTAAACAAAACCAGGAAATACTGATTTAGAAATAAGTACATTGAACATATTCTGCATACAAAATTTTTGGCCCTAAACCCATAGTAATTTGCATCTACCATTCTCATTTTACCATCTTGTATTAGGAGGCAGTCAGGACTTAGAATAAGATGTCCAGCATTAACCTTTTTACCTGATAAAGCATCAGTACAGCTCAATTGCTCATGGCATTGTCCTCAGTCATTTAATTCACTTTCTGTCTGCACTCGAGAGAAAGGATAGCAACATAGTGGGAGTTGGCCTCTTCTCCTGGGCAACTAGCGATAGAACAAGAGGACATAGCCTCAAGCTTCACCAGGGGAGGTTCAGGTTGGACATTAGGAAGAATTTCTTTACAGAAAGGGTTATTAGACATTGGAATGGGCTGCCCAGGGAGGTGGTGGAGTCACCATCTCTGGATGTGTTTAAGAAAAGACTGGACATGGCACTTAGTGCCATGGTCTAGTTGACAGGGTGGTGTCAGGGCAATGGTTGGACTCGATGATCCCTGAGGTCTCTTCCAACCTGGTTGATTCTGTGATTCTGTGTGATTCTGTGATTTTCTGCCACTCTGACTATCAAGTAATTCACCTCAGCCTGTAAGGGATTAAGAGGTAAGGCAGCTTCATGTCTTAAGTTTTCAATTTCTTTCTGTGAATCAGTGCTGACAACACAGTTTTAACATTCCCATTTCCATATCATGATCAAAGCTGCATTTCTATTGGTTAAGAAAAATGCATCTCTACACACATCATTTCAAGCCTAAGTTCTTAATAATCAAAAAGAAAAAATAGGAGTACAATGTACAGTCATATTGCCAATATACTAAGGCCCTTAAGTCAAAGTCTTCTCAAAACCTGTACAGCCTCTGATTAATATTCCAGCAGAATTCCCACAGAAACTTTGCCTCAGTTGTGCTGGACACTGTTCAGGCACACACATTCCTGTTCCAAAGAGCTCACAGTTTAATTTCAAGCAAGAAAATTGAACAGCAACAGGAGAGACCAATGGAGACCAATAAATTAAGCTCAAGCAGCTACTGAAGACAAGGGAAAAAACAGGAGTGAGGCATGGAGTAATTTCTTCCTTACGAGGCTAATAAAATAATTTGCTTCTGTCCCATGAAAGCACCTATCAATACACATTTCTCCTTTTATTTTTTTAAAACCTTCATGTTTTCCACTTGTAGATGACAGAGCCATGTACACACTGCGATGGTCTTATAATAGCGGGTCATCCACTTGAATGAAAAATTACTAACACTAGCTACCTTGAAGAAGCAGCAAGAAACCTCTTATAGCAGCCAACTGTGCATCCTGTGCATTCAACCACAGTTAGTGTTTACCAGCAACAATTTCCTTTTAGTCACATGCAGAGCTTTGGTGAACCTACCTCATTTCCACACCATTAACTTCCAAACATTTTTTTCTTCCCACTGTCACTCACCATGATCTCTTCTGTGGATTTCTGTCAAATCCAATAGCTTCTCGTGCAGTCTCGCTCTGTCTATCTCAGAACAAACCCAGACATTGTTTCTTCTAAAGAGTCTTTCTCTCATTTGCATCTGTCTGAGTAGCTTGGGCAGTACCTTAGAAATTGCTCACCATAATTATTCTGTGTTCACCCCGAAAGTATGAAGCATCCCATGATCCCAGGTGTGGTAGTCAGAGCCAGTTTAACTGGGTTACTTAAAGGAGCAAGACACAATGCTTCACTTGCTCAAGTAGCAGTATTATTGTGCCAAACACCATGCAGCTCATGGTTGGCAGTGCTCTGAAGCATGGGGCTTTATCTCCTGTAAATAGGATTAGCAAATGAAAATATGTATTCTAGTTTCATACAGCAGGATTATCAGCAAACCAATGCATTTCTGTGACATTCATTTTAGCTCTTTTTAGATGAGTACTAAGACAGCTTTTGTTAACCTCTTCTGTGAAAAAATGCACATATTCTAAAATGTCTAACATATTAGATTGCAGATTTAGACTATAAATTTTCATTCATCTCTTTAGTAAGAATAATAGAAATATCTCAGTCATAAATTTTCCTATTGGAAGAGAAAAAGTTGTGTTGTAGGATCACTACAAAGAATAGAGCAGCTTAATGTGTCAAATATATAGCTACTAATTACACCATTTGAAATACAGTGTTCTTCCAGTTTTAAGGTATCCATTTGATATAAGCACATTTTTAAAAACAAAAGGAAATACTGCTGCAAAAGTTTTTCTTCATGACTCTTCCAAAAGTAGATTCTGATAGTTAACTGTTTTTGAGAAGTCACTGAAAATGGTAAATAACCCACTCATGTTAATTCAATGCCAGTTCAAGAACACCGTATTTGTCATCTGAAGCTTCACAGTACGTCTCTGAAACAGGCTCATGAAAATTTATCCATCTCATACTGAAGCAACATAACAAAAACTTCCCTGAACTGTTTCCATATTTACTAAGTCCCTCCTCATTACAAATTACTTAGATTTATTTGTGATTTAAAATGTACTATAATATACTTATGCACAAAAAAACTAACCTTCTGAACTTTCACTGAACAGCAGAAGTAAATTTACCAGCCTGAGCATGGATTATCTGAGTTGATTCTACATGATGGTTGAAATATCCAGAGGCTTACTTTCCAAAGAATGGATGGCATTTACTGTCTGTGGGACACACTTCCTGTTAAATATATGAGGGAAATAACAGCACAGTCAGAATTTGCATTTCACTCCACAGCAGTCAGAAATAAAGACATCAGGTTACATAGAATGTAAATCTCTCGTTTGTATTTGCACAAAGTCAGGACCCTGAATTTTAGCAAAGCAAACTTCCAGCCCTTCAAGGAATTAGTCAATAGGACCTGCTGGGAAACTGCCCTCAGGGACAAAGAAGCAGAACAGAGCTGGCAGATCTTTAAGGACACTTTCCACAGAGCGCAAGAGCTCTCAATCCCCAGGTGTAAGAAATCAGGCAAGGAAGGCAAGAGACTGGCACCACTGAGTTGAGACCTGCTGGTCAAACTGAAGGGCAAGAAGGAAATGCACAGGTGGTGGAAGCAGGAACAGGTATCCTGGGAAGAGTATATGTATGCTGCCCAGTTATGTAGGGATGGGGTCAGGAAGGCCAAGCCACAAATGGAGCTGAACTTGGCAAGGGATGCAAAAAACAATAAGAAGGGCTTCTACAGGCATGTCAGACAGAAAAGGAAGGCCAAGGAAAGCGTGTACCCCCCGCCCCCGATGAACAAGACTGCCAAACGGGTAACAACAGATGAGGCGAAGGCTGAGGTACTCAACAACGTTTTGCCTCAGTCTTCGCTGGCAACATCTCTCCCCACACCTCTTGAGTGGATGGACTGCAAGTCAGGGACTGGGGGAGCAAAGTCCCTCCCACTGTAAGGGAAGATCACTTTCGTGACCACCTGAGGAACCTGAACATACATAAGTCTATGGGACCTAATGAGATGCATCCTGAAGGAATTGGCTGATGTAGTTGCCAAGCCACTCTCCATGGTATTTAAAAAGGCATGGCAGTCAGGTGAAGTGTCTGGTGACTGAAAAAAGGGAAACATTGCATCCATTTTTACAAAGGGTAGAAAGGAGGACCCTGGGAACTACCAACCAGTCAGCCACACCTCTGTGTCTGGGAAGATCATGGAACAGACCCTCCTAGAAGCTATGCTAAGGCACATGGAGGACAGGAAGGTTATTTGAGACAGCCAGCATGGCTTCACCAAGGGCAAGTCCTGACTGATCAACCTAGTGGCCTTCTGTGATGGACTGATGACATCAGTGGACAAGGGAAGAGCTACAGATGTCGTCTGTTTGGACTTCTGTAAGACCTTTGACGCGGTCCACCACAACATCCTTGTAGCTATAAATTGGAGAGATATGGATCTGATGGGTGGACTCTTTGGTGGATGAGGAATAGGTTGGATGGTCGCATCCAGAGGGTAGTGGGCAATTGTTCAATATCCAGATGGAGATCGGTGACAAGTAGTGTCCCTCAGGAGTCTGTATTGGGACCAGTACTGTTTAATATCTTCATTGATGGCATAGACAGCGGGATCAAGTGCACTCTCAGCAAGTTTGCAGATGGCACCAAGATGTGTGGTGTGGTTGACATGCCTGAGGGATGGGATGCCATCCAGAGGGACCTGGACGAGCTTGAGAAATGGGCCCATGTGAAGCTCGTCAGGTTCAACAAGGTCAAGTGCAAATTCCCGCACCTGTGATGGGGCAACCCCTAGTACCAGTACAGGCTGGGGGATGAAGGGATTGAGAGCAGCCCTGAGGGGAAGGACTTGGGGATACCAGTGGATGAAAAGCTGGACATGAGCCGGCAATGTGCGCTTGCAGCCCAGAATCACAGAATCACAGAATCACAGAATGTTAGGGATTGGAAGGGATCTCGAAAGATCATCTAGTCCAATCCCCCTGCCGGAGCAGGATTGCCTAGACCATATCACACAGCAACGCGTCCAGGCGGGTTTTGAATGTCTCCAGAGAAGGAGACTCCACAACCTCTCTGGGCAGCCTGTTCCAGTGTTCGGTCACCCTCACCGTAAAGAAGTTTTTCCTCATATTTATGTGGAACCTCCTGTGTTCCAGCTTGCACCCATTGCCCCTTGTCCTGTCAAGGGATGTCACTGAGAAGAGCCTGGCTCCATCCTCATGACACAGCCCAGAAGGCCAACCGTATCCTGGGCTGCATCAAAAGAAGCATGGTCAGCAGGTCGAGGGAGGTGATTCTACCCCTCTACTCCGCTCTTGTGAGACCCCACTTGGAGTACTGCATCCAGCTCTGGGGCCACCAGCACAGGAAAGACATGGACCTGCTCAAGTGGGTCCGGAAGAGGGAAGCAAAAATGATCAGAGGGCTGGAGCACCTCTGCTCCGAAGAAAGGCTGTGAGAGTTGGGGTTGTTCAGCCTGGAAATGAGAAGGCTACAGGGAGACCTTATTGCAGCCTTTCCGTACCTGAAGGGGGCTTATAAGAAAGATGACGACAAACTTTTTAGCAGGACCTGTTGTGACAGGACAAGGGGCAATGGTTTTAAACTAAAAGAGGGCAGGTTTAGACTAGATATAAGGAAGAAATTTTTACAATATTGGTGGTGAAACACTGGAAGAGATTGGCCAGAGAGGTGGTAGATGCCCCCTCCCTGGAAGTGTTCAAGGTCAGGTTGGAGAGGGCTTTGAGCAATCTGATCTAGTTGAAGATGTCCTTGCTCAGTGGAGGGCGGTTGGACTGAATGATCTTTAAAGGTCCCTTCCAACCCAAACTATTCTATGATTCTATTTCATTATTTACTTAAAAACTAATACAAAGGCTACCTTTTAAAATGCATACATTTTATATACCACATTATGCAATGGTTTCTTCTCCATAACCAATTAGCATGAATCACCCTGCTGATTTTTCTCCATTGACAAAATTTAGTCATGTACATCTGGATAGCAAAATAACTTCTTGTTATGTATGGAAATCATAAATATTTCTACCCATGATGAAAAATATAAAAGTGTTTTAAAGCAACAGGGTGCTTCCCTGCCTGCTTCAATATTGTTATAAAAGGAAGAAAAAATATTGAATGTAAGTATTTTCTGGTCTTTCCTCATAATTTGTAAAACAAAAGCAGAACATTCCTCTTCAGTACAACTGAGGGATAGAATGCTGAAACTGTCAGCTAATAGGCTAGACAATTGTTGCCTTCATTGCAGACAATGTCAGATTGACAGAACTAGAAAGTTGTATACTAGAATAATACATAACATTCTAAGTTGTATGGCTGTCCGATCATTAACTTCCAATACTGACCAACACTAAGATCTAAAGACCCAGGGCAAAAATCCAATCTACTAAATTCATTGGTTTAAACAATTAAGAGATGCAGGGGAAGAAAAATAAATAAAAAACAAGAAATAGAGTTCCAAACTGATGCAGTCATTCACAAAGGGAAATTATTTCCAAAACTTGCAATTAGAAAAGTCTATGTTTGAGGTCTGACACAATAACACCCTTCTTTTGGAGGAAAAAGTAATAAATAGGCATAGGATATAGCATATTTAACAGCCATCTAATTTCACACAATCACATCGTTTGAAATATCACTACAAACAAAGAAGCGGTAAAATACATGCAAATTCTCTTTATTAATTCTCCCTTCTAAAATATCTGTCCTGGTGTCTACCCTCCTCCCCCTCTTTCTTCACCCTAGCAATGATTTCTGCCTCTCACAGACTTGATTGCTCTGATGACCTCAATCAAAAGGCAATTATCCAGTGAGGATGGAAGGTAATTATTCCCATCAAGGAAAGATTGAATGCACCTGAATAGACAGCTGCAGTTCTTCCAGGGATTACATTATTACTGTAGAAATTGCCTCCACTAATTTGTGATGCATGTAAAATTTATGATGAAACGTTGATTTGTTTGCAGGACAACTAGTTTTCCCATTTCACCCAACACTCACTTTAACGCCAGAGGAACAGTCAATTTTAAGTTACTTTAGCGTATAAGTGACAACTGTCTGCATGCAATCATCTGCTCAGGAGTGAATATGACATAAAACCAGCAAAGGGAATTGAAGCTCCAGATAGATGTACATTGTATAGTTCACAGACAGAACCAAAAGCATGAATACTTCAGCCCAAGCTTGCCAAAATCCTGCTCTAGGGACAAAAGTATAGGGACAATAAACACTAATAAAAGAAAAATGGTAAGGCTCAGCAAGAAAATAAGTTTACTCAACTTATTTACCTTCAACCTTAGATGGAAAAATGGTTAATTCTAGAAAAGAAAGAATAGAAAATCCGTAAGTTATTACGGGCAACTGTTGGACTCGATGATCCCTGAGGTCTCTTCCAACCTAGTTGATTCTGTGATTCTGTGTGATTCTGTGATTCTGTGAAAGATTTATACTTCAATATTTATGACAATGTCCTATTTTTAAAAGACACTGACAATTTACCTTCTCTCAGATTGCTAAGGACTTGTAAGACCTCAGACTTATAAGGTACATTTTAAATGCTGAGCCTTTTCTGGAAATTCTAATCACTGTAATCAGTCCACATGCTAAAATTCTGCCTTTCTTAGGCAGAGTTATATGATTGAGAAATGGGATTTCTAACATAAAAGTTCAAACTTTTTCAATTTCGATATACCTCTATAAGTAATCTAGAAGTGATGAGATGCTTCAGAATCACAGTGGCTAAAACTGGTCCCCCTTAATGCTGGTGTTTGCCCTGAATTAAAAGGGACCATTTCCCTTAGCAATGCTCACCTCCTAAAAGAATCAGAATGCATTTTACTCGCTGCTGAACTATAAGGAATTTTAATGGACAGTCAGCCAATAAACATGTTGTTACATTTATTAGATGTTATTTTTCTGCATAGACTACATCTATAAATCTTGCATTTTAATGCAGGCAAAATATGTAAAACTTACCATTCTAATGCTAATAAATTGTCATAAATCTCAGCCAGCAGTAAGGTCATACAATGTAGTGTTAATTAGGTATGTATGTGGCACATTTAATTTAGAAATAGGGAATTTTCTATTGCATTCCTTCATTCTTGGAAGTATACTATCTAGTCCCATTGACTTATTAATCTTAAATTTATCATTTTTTCTATAACCTTCTTCTGGGACACTAAAGTCTCCAAAACCATTTGCATTCTTATTATCTCAAGAGTGAATCACACAACACTCTCTTTTAACATATAGTCCAAAAGAACCAAATACTTTTCTCAGCATCTTCACCTTTTCACCATCATCTCCGTCTTCTCTCTGTAGTTCAGTGAAATATAAGAGGAGAACGGAGAGGAGAAAGGAGTAAACTGGTAAAAAAAAAAAAAAAAAGAACCGAGAACAGAAGGGGCAAGTATTTGCCCTGCCTATTTCAAAACTCTTTTTTTACTTCCCAAAGTAAAAGACACAGCTGAATTTCCAGCCTCCAAATGATAGCTGTTATCAGCTTTGCTCTTGCAACACTTTTTTCTGCTTTCTTTTTTTGTTCTTTGTATGTTACATAAAGTTCAAAGTACAGTCAAAGTTCACGTCTTTAAGCCTATTTTACCACTGACTAAACATACAAGTCCTGGTTTGGCTTCACTTCTTTTTTATCACTACTTAAAGCTGTGTGGTGGTCTTTACCTAGAGATTCTCAATTATGTGTCAGTTCATACAGAAAATAACTTGTCTTTTTCCATGAAGGGAACAGCAGAAACGTACTGTAGAGTTTGGAATCTCTACTGACCAGTGCTTTATTAAGTTTGTGTGTATAAGATATGGATAAAAGAAAACACAAAACTCTATTTTTCTTCCCAGAGAACTTTTGATACATGTATGTGTCACGGTTTAAAGCTGGGCTGGCGATTAAACCTGCAGCAGACGCTCTCTGTTAACCCTCCCCCCCCCCAACCCGAAGGGAAAGGGAAAGGGAAAAGGGAGAGAGACTTACGGGTTGGAAAGTTAAAACAGTTTTAATAAACCTATAATAATGAAAAAGAGTATAATAATATTGGAATAATCAAATATATACAAATATATATACAAAACCAAGATCGAGCTCCCCCGATGTCAGCAACGTCACCACCGGCACTGCAGGGCAGGCTCCGGGAAGGCCCAGGCTGGGCCTAGCGACGGTCGAGAGCTGGATTCAGGGATGCACAGATCAGGATCGGGGGCAGCAGGAAAACAGACAGAGTCCTCCTTGGACACCGGCCATAGCAGAAAGAGCAAGAGCGAGCAAGAGAGCGAGACCCTCGTGATCCCCGCGCTTTATACCGAGAATGACGTGTATGGGATGGAATACCCTCGTTGGTCAATTTTGGGTCACCTGCCCTGTCTGCTCCCCCCTGCAGCTGCGACCCCCCCTTCAGCTTTTCACTTGTAAGCAGTGAGGAATCCAGCGGTGACCTTGGTTTCTTTAAGAAAAAGTACAGCAAGAGCCTTACTGCACAACATCCCTACCGGTGCCTCAGCGATAACTACAAACTTCGAGCGTTATCAGTCCTGGAAGCAGACACTGTCTGCAAAAAACATGCAGTTAGTTTCAGAAAGTGCAGTTATTTAGAGGAGACTTAGCTGAAAGTAAAAATCACTGAAAGGAAAATCGGCCTGGTTTAGGCCAAACCAGGACAGTATGACTTCCATTCAAGTTCTCTTTAGATTCCTAACTACTGTGGTTAAACTTAGCTTTTGCAAGTTGCTAAATAACCTTCAGCCCATACATGTTTAAAAGATTTTCAGTTTCTGGTTTAATTATGGTCAAACTGCTTCTAGATGTTGTGATACACTATATAAAGATCCTAAGAATTCAGGCATGTTTTCTTGTATCTTAACTAGATGCCAGACAGCCTCCTGCTAGACACTTTTCTATTTGGTCTTGACCCATGTAACACAAGCTCCTCATGAGGGTCATGCAATTTTTGTGCACAAATCTCTCCATTCCCTTTTGGGTATTTCAGACAACATGGGGGAACTGGGCACTTAAGGAGGCCAAATGGCCACGTTTCTGGATATGCCTTACTGTTCAGTGAGGAACATGTTATTGGTGGGTTATCTTAAGATCATTCTTACCTCAAGCTAGGCTAAAGAAAAATGCAAATAAAAGAAAGTTATCCAAAACATCTAAAATATTTGACAGTTACAAAAAAAAAAAAAAAAAAAAGAAGAGGAAATTGGCATTTAATCTGCTTGTATTATGATTAAATTAAAAACCCATTTATCTAGCAGGTGTGATGTGGACTTCTCCGGCACCTGTGGATTTTGCTTTTCTCCATGCCTTGTACCCCAAGTTTTATCCCTGAAAGAAAATCATGTCTTGGAGACACACTTGGGTTTAGAATTAATTTCCATTTTGGAGACCTCCAGTGGGCCTAGAGAGATTTAATCTGTTTTTCTAAAATTATTTCTAAATTCTAAAAACTAATTTCTAAAATTGGTTGACTTCACTTTCATTCCAGTGATGACCATCCATCTTAATAAAAATAAGCTTTATTTCACTTCCTTAGAAATGTAAATTTGTTCTTAGACCAGATCAGTTCTCATACCTAACAGATAAATTACCCTTTCCTTGATTCAGTGAAGGTATAAACTCCTCTATCTCTTTCTCTTTGGGTGACATTCCACAAACTGCAGCAGAACTCAGGCCCTTGGCTGACAGCAGCAGTACAATAGTTTCTTCCTTCTCCCTTCCTAGCATCATACCTAAGTGAGACCTAAGGTGACCTGAAGAGAAGCTTTTATTTTGGGTTGGGTAGAGGGGTCCTTTTCCCAAAAAATATGCTGATCAAACTTACTCACCTGTGAATAAATTATTATTACGTCTGGTGGAAAGGAGACAACAGTGTCCTTCTGGGAGGGAGTGAAAAGGGTGTGGAATGGAATAGCAGCCTGCTATTAGTTGGACTATGCACAGTGACTGCACCCACAGCGCAAATACTATTGTGTGAGGTACCTTCTCCATGGAATGTTGCATGTCTACATTGATGAATATAGTGGAAAAAAATACCTAAATGGGATATATGGTTCATTACTAGTTCTTCACAAATACACTAACATGAGCATAATTAGCCTTTCTGGCATGGCAATAGGCCTGGGAATATCATACCCCAGCCCCAACATCCCTCCTAGCAGGATGTTACAACACAGCCTTTTTATTCAAATCCCTACTAAGCTCTTGCAGTTTGCCAGTGAGGATCTCCTCTTTCCTTATCACTCTTAAGCACTGAGACAAGCTAGTTTGCAATCAGAAGAGTAATAGGAATAGCTACTGCAGTAAATAACCCCTTTGAGGAATAGTGCAGTAAGAGGTTATCAATCTGAAGCAAACAGACAAATTGTGCGCTGGGTCTCTGGATATATCTGCTACTGCATCCAGTACTGCATTGATTCACAGAGCTGAATATTCAGTTTACTTCTGCAGAACAGTAATCGAGGTGTCTTGGGTAATCTGAACAACTGAATTAGTCATGGTCATCCTTTGCTAATTATAGTTATGCATGAACTGTTTTTGATTCACCAATAAGTTTATTAATAAGTCCAGAGTACAACACCCTCCATGCAGAGACTAGCTTAAGGGTAAATCAGAATAAGGTGACTTACAGGAAAAAATACATCACCTGGTAGCACCAAACATATCAACTTTATATTGCTGAGAACTGCTGATAAGAAAATTTTATGGCATGCTGTGATACACAGCTTTAAGTTATGGAGTTACCACTCATGCTATATATGCCTTACAAGAGATTTATCTGCGTCTTTAAGGTTTATACAATTAAATATTCCTTTAAAGATCTATACAAAATGTAGAATATTTTAAAATATATACCTCTATAAATCATAAAAGCTCATAAATCATTTAAAATGAGAAAAAGTTATTTTAAAAGAAGCAAAAATTAATAATAAATTACACTACAAGCAGACAAAGCCCAAATTACCATTTTAGGAGTCCTGGTTTCATTTCTGATCACTACTAACTAAGCTGAGATAAATGGAAAGAAAAAAAAAAAGAGGAAAACATGACAGCAGGTCAGCTCTGTTGAATTTGTAGAAGTTAATAAGAGAAGTGTGAACTTTCTACCATGCTTTGTATATTAACATGTATGTTCTTTTGGGACTGTAATGTGAGACTGTTAAAATACATGATGCTGCTCCATATTCATTGCTTTTCTAATAATAAACAGTGATGAATGACTGCAAATATGTATTGCAGAAGTGGAAGAGAGATGGATATAATGAACACACCAAGGGGGTATATTTTAAAGCCAATATGTGATTGTAGCATGCACAAAACCAATTATATAAGCAATGTCAACATCACTCATGTTCTGTTTTGCCGATTAGCACACATTTTAAAGTTCCCAGTAATGAGAACTTTGCTGATCATTACCCAGGGAGTAGCCCCTTTCAAGCAGCCCTTTTTCAAAAAAAAAACCCAAAACCAACCAAGATATTTTTATAGCTTTATTTCCTGCATTAGAAAATGACAGCCTTTATGAAATTATGGAGGAGTACAGTACAAAAAGCACTCTTCTTAGAAATATACTAATTCCTTGCTAGGGAGATCATCTGTAGCAGGAGATTAATCTTCAATTTCAGTCTCTCTCAGCTTAACTCTGAAGAGGCTAATACAGTGAGTGCTAAATGGAAGGAGGGATTCAGAGTTTGACTATCGGATGTAGTTCACTGGTTTATAGCTATCATTGTTTATACTAATCTGTTTTCCTTTGCTCTGAAGACAGCTAGAAAAGCTAGTGAAACCTGACCTTAGCTGCAGAGAAGCACACAGCCCACCTGACCATGGGCTGAAATGATCCTCTCTCACCCCATCTTCCTCATCTACGTAGTTCTCTGCCTGTCTTCAAAAACCTGCAGTATACAAAGTAAATATTTTACTAAACACTATTAAAAAAAATGATGTAACTTCAGAGGTCTGTGGTAATTCAAAAAAAGCATATTTCTTGCATCCATTATGTATACAGAATGACTTACAAAATTTGTGCCCTCTCCAGTTGCATTAATTTTGGTATGGATGTGACTCTTTGCAAGTTCATTCCATGTGCTAAACTCAGAGAAAACTCACCCGAAAGTGAGTAGTTTTCTGCAAGGTTAGTGTGCTAAAATGCCTCAGGTAGAAGGCTGAGGAGCTGAAAGGGAGGTGGCAGGACTGCACACAAGCAGAGAAGGAGGAGGGATGGCAGGCAGCCTGAAGCTGAGCTTGGGCTGCAGGGGAGCCCCAGGCTCCAGTGTCACACTTCTGCAGAGGAGAGGACACAGGTAGAACAAAAAGCATTTTACCTTTCTATAGCAGCGTTGAAAATGATCTTAAGACTTAGGTGGCTAAAGAGACTTGGATAGATAATGAACTGATACATCTCAAGGCTGCTAGTATTCTCCAGGGTTTCCCCTCTCCCTTACAACACCCAAATGTGCTTTCCAGTAGCCGCCTGTTGGATCTTGTCTCTAGCAACTAGAGTTGATAAATATGCAGTGATCCCAAAACTACTCCCTGCCACATAACCTTAGGGTAGCAACGGCAGTCACTGAAAGTATGGATATAGGGTATGCTAGATGTCAGCAGCAGAGGCAACTGGGTTACTATGTCAGAAAACTCAGCATGCCCTGAGTACAGGGTGACCCAGAATGAGGGACATTCAGTCTCAGAAAATGCAGCATCAGGGCATGAGAATTCTCACATTTTACAATACGATAAAGAAAATTATGTGCATGGATGTCATCTCCCATCACAAAGGTTTTACCCACATATTTTATTATGAACTTCTTCATGGAGAAGTCAGTAGAAATCAGGAATAAGTACACAACTGCCATACCAAAAATTCTGATCCATCGTGTACATTTCAACATCCTAAAGCAGACTTTCTCCTAAATCATTAATTGATTTCTGTGGACAGATACCATTATTTAGGATAAGTGGAAGTTCTACAAATACTGTGATGACACAACTTTTTTTTCTCCTGACAAACATTTTAAAAATGAACAAAAAGTCCACATCATATTTTAATCCATATGTGTAGAAACTGTATTCAGAATAAAGATCATATCTTCTCTCTCCAAATACCTGCTTACTTGATGTGGTAAACAAGTTAAATATTCCACCAGACACCACTAAAAAAAAAGACTGATGTAACTGCAGAATTATGTGCAAACTCAAAAAATACTCATTTCACACTGATTTAACGTATACCAAATGGTTTGAAGAATGTCAGCTGTAGCCATAACAACACAGAAAAAAATGTACAAATATTTTCTGGATTGAATGCAATTATTAAAAAATAATTAAATAGTACTATCCAAAAGACTTCTTATGAACATTTAAGGTTAGCACATTTAAATGTTCTGTTAAAAAAAACCCCAGAAAATTAGATCTCTAAAAAATTAGTTTTATTCTACAGGAAGAAAACTGAATATAAAGCCTATTTATCTACAGCTCTTTGTCCTCAAAACCATGCATCCACAAATATAGTACCATCAGCTTCTTGCAGCATCCCTACCGTATCGGTTCAAGTTAAGAGAAAGCATATTCTGTGCTCAGTCTATCACCGTATGTAGCGGTTTGCTCACAAAATGTATTGAATAGAATGTAGAAAATCCACATTCTACCTAAATTTCTCCCAGTAAAGCATTTGGAGGTATTTTTCTCTGCTTAGATTTTTTCACTAAATTTTGGTGAACATCAATGTTGAATACTTTTTCAGATTTCTCTGGAGTTGGCTACTGTGTTCTGTTATTACTGGGATGAAGGAGAAAGAATGTCCTCACAGACAAATGACAAAATTGCATAAACCTTATCTCCTGTTGAAACCCTCTAAAGAATGCTATCAAGATTCAACAGGAATTTTGTCTTTCTACATATTATCATTGTATTCTACATTACTGTCACACCTTTCCACCCTACACTGAAGTTTGTTTTGTGGTTCCCACCCTTCAATTACATTTGGGAACAGAAACATGAGACTGCTTTTCTTGCCACCAGCGAGAAAACAAAGAGAAGAAAACAAACACCCTCTATCTGCACTAAGCCTGCTTATCATAAACAGGAATACACTGGGATGACAGAGAAATTACTCTGTTAAGTGAATCATTTAAATGATATATATTCAGAGATGTCGAATGTGAAGGACTTCAAGACCCAAAGGATTTCTCCTGGCTTGGCCAGACAGAGTAAGGACCAGCAGTATACTTACACGGAACTGGCCACTTTTAACCCCCTTCCTCTCTATTTTCTCTAACCTGTTCCTCCCCATCCACTTTGATCCCCCCCCTTTCTCCACCTTTAACCTATTCCCTGGACATCATATAGGTTTAATTATTTCCGCAATCCCCTTAAAACTTCCCGTAACAAGATTTAAACGATCCTGCAAACCTCTCAAGTATCCTGTAGTAAGTTTGCTCTTACCCATGAGACCCATGATGAACTTGTTTCCTGCTTTTTATCAGTTATGAAGCTCTGGCTGAAGCTTTCAAGGCTATGCTCCACTGATCCTTTCAGTGTCCTACAAGTTCTTGGCCTTTGGTATTGCTTCTGCTACATCCTAATCACTTAAGTTTCTGTATCTAGATGTTTAACTTATTACTTTTCCTGATTTTTATTATTGTTTTTTAAGTTTAACTGCCATTAACCAGATATCATCGCAATCCAGATGTCCTTACATTTCAGGTGTCCACATACCTTTTACCCTCCACATATCCCTATAATTTATTCAAAGAGAGAAACACCTTAATTATGGGATTATGACAATTGCCATTCAGTAGCCTCAAAACAACAAGAGTGTGACTGTGCAGGATTGTAAACTTACTTTGTGGATTATTTTCAAATTTACAATGAGCTACCCTTCAAAATCACTGTATATACTGAAACATGAGAGAAATACACTTGGTTTTAGACTTCTGTCAATGAAAATGTTTTGTTACAGATACACTGAGTCCTTTGTTCATCACACCAATGAATATTATCAATCTTTCATTGCTTTCACTCCTTTATTATTGTATTGGTTTATTAGCTGTAAAGAAAAACAATTTTATTTTCTTTTTTTCCTTCATCTGTGACGTACATGGTACAGTGGAGTCCTGGTTTATGACTGCTACTGCTACTGCCTCACCAATAGAAAAAACAAAACAAAACACATTATTAAAGAACATGCCTATAAAGAATAGTTGAACTTCCCTCTGCATCCTTGGCCTTTGGCTGCTGATGCCTCTCTCTAGTAATCTGCAGCCCTAATTCATTGCATCACTTCAATTTTCTGTATTAAGGCCTCTCAAAGTAGAGACCCTATCTTTCTCTATCTGGTGCAGCAGGGTTAATCTCCGCTAGGCCACTACGAAGCAAATAATGAATCACAACAATTACAAAAATGTCACTTTCCTTTTTCTGGCAGGACCATATGTCACATTTTAGAAAAATGTCAGGGTTTCCACAGGCCACAGTGTTGTAACTGATGTTGTTTGTATTGCAAGTAAAGCACATAGGTTCAGAGTTTAATGATTTTACAACGCTTTCTAGTAGAATGCGAAAAAAGTTATCCCTAAAGGTGATGTAAAAAAAAAAAGCACCTGAGTTTTCAACATGATATAGAATTCTGATTTTCTGTGTAAAGATAATATTTCATCATCAGTACAAAAAGTTCATAATATAATAAAAATACCCTGTTCTAGAAGGCAAACTCCTTAATTCTCTTGCTTACATTAAAGTTGAGTCATTCTAAACAACAAGCAAAGCCTGAGGAGTATGGATGTCTCCAGCTCTTTTAGTGACATGCCCTTGAGGAGTTATGCCTCATCATTCCTCACTAGACAAAATCTTTGAGGATTTTCAAGGACAGCTCTAAAGAGAGCTTGTTGCAATATTCTAGCCCAAAGGCACAGAGAACTGTGGGTAGGTTTGTGTCCATTATCACCTTTGAATATTTCGGAAATTAAAATGGCTATATAAATGTGATGTCTGAACTATTTCACTATGAGGCATTACTAGTCTATACTTTGATGTTATTGAATTTTACCAAAGACATCATCTCTAAGTGAAACAAGGGGAAAATTGACTGTATTCTTAAATAGAATTTGTTGCAGAGAGCATATCTTAAGTTTCTGTAGCAATTATAGAGGTGGAAAAGAAGAAAGGCAATCAAAATCAAGAGGAAAAATGGGAAAAATAACAGACAAGGAAACTTATTTGATGCTGTTACAAGTCATACATAATTCTGAAAAGGAAACTTATTCAGAATATGCTCTGATCTGCAGGATGTACTTTCTGAAGTTGTTTTGAGGTTATTTATTTCATGGCACCAGATTACAAATTCAGTGAAAGAAGTTTACAGAACTTTAATAGCCAGCCCAGACTTAAATCATGACAGTTATGTATCATCAATTGTTTGTACAGTCAGATGTATCTTCATTGTTTAATTACACTACAAAGTTTTTACTTCTTTACTTTCTTTAAGTTTCTTTAAATAATTTAGAACTTTGAGTGTTCATAGATGTGGGATCTTCATTCTGAGGAATGTGTTGCCTAACAACTAAACCCGCTTAAAAATATTTTTCTTTAAGCATTTATGAGATTTTTGAGGAAAACAAACAAGAAAACAAATAAAACCTCTCTGTTCCCAGGTCCAGTTGAATATGTCCAAATTAAAGAAATCCAAATAAAATAAAGTAAAATAGAAATTCACAAAAACCCCAAAGTCACCTCAAAGTATTATTTCCTATTTACTTAGTTTTTACAGAATTAAAATTAGAACTAAGTTAAGTAATTACAAATTAATAAAATAGTATAGGAATTAATGAGATGTTAAAATTGGAAAATGAAAAAATCTTTCTTAATTACTGAAAATGAGTTTTTAGATAATTTTAACCATTTTCATGTTATTTTGGTAGATCTTTATTGACACCAATCCTTTCTAATAAAGTAAAAATAATCCTGAATGTTCCACTTAAACATTATTCTACATAGAGAAATAATTATGCAATTGAAATTATTCCTCTAAAACATACTATTTCATTTGTCCTCTCTTTCAGCATAGCAGCCTGCTCAGATGGAAGTGATGCAAACACCTGTTTATATCATCTAATTATCGTCAGATTGTGTTCAAATGTTATACCTATAGAATCTCTCAGGGGTATACTTGTTAACTTGAATTCTGTCATGCCTAGTTTAAGAAACAGGTTTAAGAAAAGAATATGAAGTAGAACTACAAAAAAAGACAAGCCACTAAACCCGTCAATGGTAGATTTCAGATACATGCTGAAAGGTGTGAGAGAGAGTTATTTCTGGCTACCTTACTGAAAGGAAAACATAACTCAGAAACAGTTGTAAAAGAACTTCTTTTCCCATTTCTTTATTTTATAGTGCATTGAGATTTAACACTGTTTTAGCACATGATTGTGAATACATTCAGCCATTTATACTATGTACCAAAATTTCTGTCTTCCATTACACATTGTAAAGCAGCAATTACAAGTAAAGAAGACATGCAGGAGAATAACCAACTCAGCTTTTAGAGGACTCTCAGGATTTTTTTTTCTCCCTGAATAGTTTGCAAACTCAGAGAATGTTGAGATACTGTGAAAAATCAATGTTAACACAGTCTCTTCATGTGAACTCTCTATCTGCTAGCAGAAAAAAACAACTCTCATAAGATACTGGTTAGAAAAGTTGCACTGGATAATTCTACAGTTTTCAGCAGTTTCGTTAACCATCAAATACTTAACCAAATGCAACTCTGAACCTAAAAAGAATCTGCATTTCTGAGATGTCTGTAGTGTTCAAAATATACCCTGACACAAATTAAATGTAACATTGTATTGAAATTTTTATTAATGGGTGTTAGCTCTGACCAAGAATTAAGATTGGTTTTACAGTTTTTGTAAATATTATGAAATATTTATGATTATAAGGATTCTTATTTTGTAAAGTAATTGTCACAAAGTGACAAACGTGCTACTCGTCTTTTCTCACAATTTTCTTATTTCCCTGCCATAACTGGCTGCAGTTTTTTCCTGACCTGCTAAATTATCGAGTAATAGCTTTGCTCCGAGCCCTTTTGAAATTAAAAATAATCAATGGAACTTGACTCACTAGGGGTTAAACAGCATTATAACAACTATTTCTGAAATTAAACTGTAGTTTGATTTCAAAAGTAATCAGACTTTTTGGTTGGATTAAGGAATGGCATTGTTCTTATAAATGTGATTTTATTAATTAAGAAATCATTAAGGAATTCTTAAATGAAACCCTGTATCATGAGTGGCAAAAAGTCATTTCGGTTTTTAATGATAATCTGTTTAAACTCCTAAGGGCAAAAAGTAGTTTGTGATTTACATTTTCTTGCATTTTAACATCGAGGAACATTCCACTTCTATGAACTTTTTAGATATGTCCTGTTTCTGATCTTTGAGATATTTCCAGGGGAAAATTAGTTTAACTGAAAGAAGGATGTCCATGTTTAATGATTATTATTACTAATTTTATCCTTCTGAAGTACTTTAGATTTCATGAGCTTTTTTATAAGGACTAGAGAATGTTGCTGCTGAATTGGACACATAATTCAACAAGTTTTTATGACTACAGCCAGAAAATAAGTAGTAAAGGCTAAGGAAATTCCAGAGTAGATGTGCCAAACTTATCTAGGTTCTTACAGGATGATTATCCAGTGGTATCTGACTATTTAAAAGTATATGAAGATCTGCAGTGTGTCTTTGGAAATATCAATCTATACAAGCAATAGAGCTAGCCAAAACACTAAAATACTTAGCAAAATGTTCAAGCAAAATAACTTTTTTTTTTCTTTTTTTTGGGAATCTCTTTTAGCTGAAATGGTATGTTTCATTAAAAACATAATAAACTACAAACATTTTTACAACATACTGATCTTTTTCACAAACAGGTGATTATACTGTGTTCTTGTATGACTGCCAGAGAGATGTTTTTCCGTAGAGGTTTTCAAGTGCTGGACAGAAACAGTTATGGTTGCTTCCTATAAAAGGAAAGAGAAGCTAGAATTTAAACAAAGAAGCAATCATGGATGTGCACAGACTTTTTTTTTCATTTTCATTGAGGAATATTATCACACCAGTCAACAGGCAAATTATATAGCCATAAACTTCAAGTTAAGAGAGACTGGCAAGGATAAAAAAAAATAATTAAAGCTTAAGACTGGCAAGATTTTGAAACACTGCTTTTCTCAGCTTACTTCGTTGGTCATTCTCACCAATACACAGCTGGTAAATTCCTGATGATGTTGACTCCATCACTCAAGCAACAAAACCAAAAATCAAAGTTAAATGTTTCCATGAGCTTCATAAGTTAGATTTGCTGAGATCACTCTCATCACTTTCACTGAGGTGCAATTTGTAACTTAGTCTCTACACCATCAGTTTTATCTGACGAATTTTCTGCTAGCACATGGAAGATGCTCTTTATCTCCACTATTCTTTATACAGTTTTATAAAGTATTTGGTCCATTACTATTTATGAATAAATTAATCATTAATTGTTTTGTAGACCTTCTGAACTAAACTTCCAGTCTGTTGACCGGAATTTTCAGGGATCTTGTGTTATGCTTTTCAGTCACATATTTCTGTGATTTTTTTCTTGATTTAAAATCAAATACTATCCTCTTACTTAAAGTTGAAGTAGGATAGGCTGGCCTAAACCCTTTAGAACAAAAATAGGAAAAGTGATAGATAGTGCTGAAATGCAAAGATAATGTTGTTGATGAAATCATATTAAAATAATAGCATTTAGTGATGGTATTTCAGCTTGTGTCTTGCTCATACCAAACTCATCACAAGTTTGAAGCTAGAAAATCAGCAGAATGACCTTTGTCTTCCTTCTGTTTCCTAGCGATTCTACAAACACAAGCAGGGCACAAACACTTGTCATCATGTCTTTCAATTGTCACCACCTCATTCAGCTTATGTCCAAATGATAGAATAATCCAATATTCCACAGGAAAAAAACAAACCAAAACATAATTAAAAAACCCACACACTACTATGGGATACTTTTTCTCTCTTTTTCCACTTAAATACAAGATTATGACACTGAAGTGCTTCATAAGCCTTTCATGTCTGCATAAATGGGTGATTAAATATCTTTTCAGATTTTTCCCTAAGTACCCCACCTCTGACTTCAGGGATTCTTTGATGTTTGGCAATCCAAGTGTCGTCTACGTTCAAGGAGCTAAACTCAGCTTCTGTTTCCTGGATTTCCTGTGAACATCTAGGTCAAGGTAGTCTCAACAAGGAAAGGATTTGAAGTGGCAACTTAAGTGCTGTGAGACTACTAAAGCAGTCTTCCTTACTTGCACTCAGTAAAACTCCTTGTTTCATTATCGTCTCTGCCAAAATAGCTGAACACACTCAAAATACCTGCCAAGAAAGATGCACAGCAATCAGATCATTAACCCTTTGCTCCTCTCTCTTTAACTCTCCTCAAAATCCTGCAAAAGTGTATACTTCCAGAGCATATTATAATTTAAACTAAAGTTGGTATCAAGAGGCAGAAGGACATGTTTCCATGCATCCTGGCTCTAAACTCAGGCAGAATAAACTCAGCCCTCTGGTTCAGATTACCCATGTAGCACACTGTGCAGTGAAGGGTTTCAGCCTCAGCATGAATGATCTTCATCCTAATTTTGTCAACTTTAAGGATGCGAGTTATAAAAGCAATCCTGTCATTAACTATAAAACAGGGTTTGATGTGTAGGCCTGCATTTCACCAATGCTTTGTAAGATGTTCTGGACAAGTGCTCAGCAGAGGATGTTTTACTCCGCATCACCTATGAAACCATTGTGCCAATTCTTACTTGCTTTACATCTGAACTTTTCTTTGGTAGGATTGTTTACAATGTTGTAATATCTCCAGGCGCATTTGGAGTTTTCCAATAAATAAGTAGGATGCTTGCATTTAATCATTACCTATTCACCTCAAAGATGCAGTACTTCTCCTGAAATAGAGATTTTCATAAATCTAACAGTGTCAGAAAAAAAACCCTCCACCCTTTTGAGAGTAAGGAGGACAGACTGTCTCAGTTTAATATATGTATAATTTTTTTGAGCCATGGGAACTGAAAGAATGACTAGAAAATCCTATTATCTAGCAATATCCCGTTAATTTGCTAGAATAGCCAAGTTCTCCTTTGTTCTTTTAATACTGTTTCCTGAAGAATTAATTTAAACATTTCACTTTTTCATGCAAGGAATTAACATATATGATAAAGGATCAGAGCCAGCACCTGGGAACAGTGGTATTTATGAAGGTCTCTGGAATTGTACTCATCACTCCTGGAGATACATCCTTGTTGCCAAGAAATCCTCTGAAAAAAACTATCTGAGTAAAATTAGTGTTTTAAAACAACCTGAATTAAATATTTGAGGAGTTACAGAGAATTAAAATGATATTTGAAGAAATTACTGTTTCAAAAATGTACAACATTAAACACAGTGCTGTTGAAGCACTCTTTTTTTTCTTTAAGAAAGCCTCCCATTCAGTGATTACCTAGTTTGCAAAACTGTAATTTCCTATAATTACTTCATTGCCATTGGTGCACTGACTGTCACTTTGGCATTAGCAGTGTCACATGCTCTTTTAAAGGGTCACCATTATCAATTCCAATCCAGGCTGGATAGACTGACATGACAATAACAGGATGGAAAGGTTACTTCTTAAACATATTAGCCATGACACACAGCACTATCTAACTCAAATGAAATTTGACAGCTTTTGGTGTGCAATTCCTTCAGTTTTAAAAATAGACTAATGTTCTAATTAATTCATACTGCTGAGAAACATCACAGTTTGAAGAGTGAGCACTCTTTAATGCTTTTAGATCTTAACACTTCCATAAATGTTTTGAGAAATACCTTAAGAAAAAATAAAAAAATGGTCAGTGCAATTTAAATATATTGGACTGAACCAGTGACCTGCGAGCACAGTAGTTTAGGTATGCTTCTGTATGAGCTGCTTCTGTTTTGCAAAGTGTCCCATTGAATGCCTTCTATCAGCTCTGGAAATGAACCGTCAAAAGATGCTACTGTCGATGTTTACATTTGAGAGTAACTCAGGAAAGAAGTAGAGGAAGATGCACATCTCCTCCCAAACTGCCTGTCAATCTTGTTCAAGAACAGATCCAGAAACTGAAATTTATCCCCTTTGGCAGCAGAGGCTGAAACATTTTTAAAAGAAGGTTTTCCATGAAAGAATGTTCCATAAAGTGTCATAACACTGGTGACAGAATAAGGATACACTCACTCAGAAAACTTCATGTAAAATTTTTACCTTTCAGATTCTATTTTCACAGGAGGATGGCATAAATAGTTACAATTTCTTGAGCAGGACCTTTCTAGTGTCTTGTTTACGTAGCACTCTGCAGCAAGCAGAGTGGGACCATTGTCACTATTTTGCAATTATTAATTTGATTTCTGCAGATTCTCCTGTGACTCTCCACAGTCATCTACACCTATGAAGTCATGTACAATGACACTATGCTGACCTCTTTTCAGAGTCTTATAAATGGATTATTAATTCTCCTGATACTTCCTGGGAACCTGAGTACAGGGTACTATTTGTATGAATATCAATAAGGTGTAAGGGCAATATGTAGACAGACCCACGCTGGCAAAAAAATATAAAAATTCAAGTGACAAGAATCAGGAAATAAAATATTTCCATGTAATGAAAAGGAAATTTTTACCTGTACATTTTGCAATAAAATTTTCCAACATTTATATCTTGATCAAGGTTAAGTATGTTAGTTGCCAAGATAGATACCAGAGAAAAATGTTACTCTTGACTAGATGAAAAGGCAAAAGTACATTTCCAGTTATAAATGACATAATACTGAGAGAAAATCCTAGGAGGGAGCCATGAAAAGGCATTTCAGGCAGTAGAAATTATCTATGGAGAGACTCTGTATAGTTTGCTCAGGCATACAAATTTCATTAAAATAATTGTGATATCAGAGAGATCAGAAACATTTGAAAGATTTAAAATAATTGAATTTGGTTCACAGAAGCTATATGAAAAATTCTTTTTCCTTAGATTATAAAGAAATATTTGACATAGCAGTTGTAAAGTAAGGAGGCTGATGATAAACAAAAGTCATCATGATGTGCAATTTTAAATCAGTAGTTTTAAAAGAGTTTGCCAAGGAGCAATCCAGTCTGCTGATGTCCTGTTTCAAGCCTTGAAACACTAGAAAGTGCAGGGCCATGGAACAAAGTTGATGCCCTGGCAATAAAAAGAAAAAGTTTCATCTGGATTAACCAAGTAATTACCAACCTATCATCAACTGCATGCCAATCCATTGAAAAATATCAGGTAGAACTCAATTAATAAAGAAGGACAAGGCCATGTTAACTGGCATGAATTATACAAAAGAGCTGACAGTGTACTTAATAATTAAAGGAAGGCAATTAATCCAAATCAGCATGGATTTATGGAAAATGGATCTTAACTTATATATCTTGGAAAGATCTTTCTTTTTTTTATACAGTTGTACATTTGATTGATAAAAACAATAGTGCCGATACGGTATGCTTAGGTTTTTAAAAGGCATTTCTTTTGATACCACAACTATTCAAATTAAATTGTTCTCATTTCTTATTCAAAATGCAAAGTATCCTGAACACTTAAATCAATGAAACACTGATTAGTTGACAATGTGAGTAAAAGGAATTGTCTTTTACTGGGATGGTTGTCTACTGGGGTCCCAGATACCTAGTTGTGCCTAATACCTATTTCACATAATCTAAAAATGACCTTAAAAAACCTCTAGTCCTAACAAATAAGATGATTGGTAAATTACGCAATAATCAGACTACTAATCCTGGATTACCTGATGAGCCAGAAAAAAAGCAACACCCCTCTGCCCCATAGTTTGTTTTTCAATGTCACTAAAGGCAAAATAGTATTGCTAAGCACCAGGAACATGGGCCATATTTCTAGGATGAAAGACTCTGAAAAACTTCAAAATCAAATCACTACAATCCAATGTCACAGGCAAAATAATAATAATAAAAAAACTCTGGTGGGTAAAATAATAAATATTGTGAATATATGTCAGTTCTCTTGTACAACTCCTACTCGAATACTGTGTTTGTAATTCACAGAGGATGTCGAGGAGCTGGAGAGGGTTCAGAGAAGCGTTATTATTAATTTAAAAGTTTGGAAATCATGCCTCCTAGTGAAAAATTCAAGTCCTTATACTAATGGAAACATTAAAGGTGGACTGTTCAGGAGTAAACTACATTTAGAACACAGAATAGCCAATGAAGCATTTTATGTATATTAACAGCATGATGTGACAAAATAAAAGGTTGAAAATTAGTGCTGGAAATTCTTAGGCTGAAATAAGTACACATTTAATACTCTAAGAGATTAAGCATTGGATCAACTTTACCACAAGCTTTTGCAGCATCTTCATCAATAAATGTGCTTTGTTTTAAAACTTGATTTTTTGTCCTCAAATATTGGCTATAGTTATAGAGAGTTTACAAAGCCTATTGCCTGATTTAGAGAGATCAGACTAGGTAATTGCAATACTTCCTTTGGCGTTACTTAAGAATACTGGCTCACTCTATTACTTAAATATAGTTCTCATTGACAATTTATCTGAAACTGTAAAAGGTACACATCTTATAACAACAAGATAGACTCCCTGATGATATTCTACAATATGGAATACAGATACTTAGGGGGTAAACATAACAGCTTATCTGCAGTTACCACTAATGTTATTTTCAGTTTACTTTCTTATCAAAATTACATCTGTTCTTCAGCCTCATTCATTGCACTGAAAGAAAGAAAAAACCTTACAAATTCTGATTAACTGTAATAAATTCTACAAGCAAACTCTACAACTGATTGGCTTGAGGTTTTGCTAAGGCTGCTGATCAATAGGCATCAGAAAGAAGTGCAGGTTTAGGAAATTCCAAGCATCACTTAAGAGCTGTTTTTCAGTTTTCCCTTTTTACCGATCCAAGTTCAAAAAACTGTAGAGTACACACATATGCTGGAATGTATTCTGTATTTTTTTAAAAAAATCTTATGGATTCTCAAAAGCATCCCTAGCTAGAAAATACAGAGATCCAAAAAATTTACATGTTTGGAAAAATGTTGCATATAGCCAGTGCCTTCCATTCATTCAATATAGAGGCAGCACTAGGTTTGTCTGAAATCCTGCTGTTCCAGGAAGACAGTTACTGGAATCAGATGTATATTTAAGGATCCGGTCTATGATATGTGTTTGTCATGTAAAAAAATCTTTAACAAGGAAACAAAACCCCACAGGCTCCTATTTACAGTGTTTGAATTGTCAGAGTTTCTTAAAGGAGATATTAAATTGGCACTTACACTAATAAAGTATGATTATAATTTCATGGAACAGTTCAAGATCGGTTTTGAGTATGTCTTAAGAGAAAGCTAAAGAAAACTCAGCAGGCTGCAACTTGTTGACCTGAATTCTACTTTCATAACCCTTTAAGGGCCAATACATTTTACTGATACCCATTCATACCTGCACTGCAGGATCATCTTTCTCACTTCAAGAAAGACATTGAGGTGCTGGAGCAAGTCCAGAGGAGAGCAAAAAAGCTGGTGAAGGGTCTAGAGGGTCTTATGAGGAGCAGCTGAGGGAACTGGGATTGTTTAGCCTGGAGTAAAGAAGGCTGAGGGGAGACCTTATCACTCTCTACAACTACCTGAAAGGAGGTTGCAGCGGGGTGGGGGTTGGCCTCTTCTCCCAGGCAACTAGCAACAGGACTAGAGGACATAGCCTCAAGCTGCACCAGGGGAGGTTCAGGTTAGACATTAGGAAAAATTTCTTCACAGAAAGGATTATTAGGCATTAGAATGGGCTACCCAGAGAGACGGTGGAGTCACCATCCCTGGAGGTGTTTAAGAAAAGACTAGATGTGGCAATTAGTGGCATGGTCTAGTTGACACAGTGGTGTTAGGTCAAAGGTTGGACTCGATGATCCCAGAGCCCTCTTCCAACCCAGTTGATTCTATGATTCTGTGATTCTGAGATCTCTGGAAAGACAGATTTTTCATCTTCACAAAATAGGTAAAATTATTCATAAAGCTGTAAAGTAATTAGTTTGCAATTACCTGTATTCATATTACATTTTCACTTAGCCAAATGAGATCATTGGCCTGGTGACATGAACGCACATATTTCTGCACGAAAAAAAGAAAAACCATGCTAATGAAATGTGGCAGAATATAGTGCTCCATGTCCTCATATTAGACTCATAGAATCATAGAATCATTTAGGTTGACCTTTAAGATCATCAAGTTCATCCCTTCAACTAGCACTGCCAAGTCCACCACTAAACCATGTCCTTAAGCACCACATCTGCACATCTTTTAAATACCTCCAGGGATGATAAGTCAAACGCTTCCCTGGGCAGCCTGTTCCAATGTTTGACAAACCTTTCCCTAAAGAAATTTTCCCTAATATCCAATCTGAACCTCCCCTGGCACAACTTGAAGCCGTTTCCTCTTGTCTTATCACTTGTTACCTGGAAGAGGAGACTAATACCCTTCTTGATACAGACTTGTTGCAGGTACTTGTAGAGAGCGATAAGGTCTCCCCTCAGCCTCCTTTACTCCAGACTAAACAACCCCAGTTGCCTCAGTCGCTCTTCATAATACTTGTGCTCTAGACCCTTCACCAGCTTCGTTGTCCTTCTTTGGACTCTGTCCAGCACCTCAATGTCTTTCTTATAGTAAGGGGCACAAAACTGAACACAGTATTCAAGGTGTAGCCTCACCAGTGCTGAGTACAGGGAGATGATCACTTCACTAGTCCTGCTGGCCACACTAGTTCTGATACAAGCCAGTATGTTGTTGGCCTTCTTGGCCACCTGGCACACTGCTGGCTCATATTCAGTTGGCCATCGATCAACACCCCCAGGTCCTTTTCTGCCAGGCAGCTTTCCAGCCACTCTTCCCCAAGCCTGTAGCGTTGCATGGGGTTGTTGTGCCCCAAGTGCAGGACCTGACATTTAGCCTTGTTGAACCTCATACAGTTGGCCTCAGCCCATCTATCCAGCCTGTCAAGATCCCTCTGCAGATCTGGCCTTTCTACCCTCCAGCGGATCAAGAAGGACATGGAGCTGTTGAAACAAGTCCAGAGGAGGGCCACGAAGATGATCAGAGGGCTGGAACACCTCTCTTATGAAGACAGGCTGAGAGAGTTGGGCTTATTCAGCCTGGAGAAGTGAAGGCTCTGAGGAGACCTTCTAGAAGCCTTCCAGTACCTGAAGGGGGCCTACAGGAAAGCGGGAGAGGGACTTTTTACAAGGGCATGTAGGGATAGGATGAGGGGCAATGGTTTTAAATTGAAAGAGGATAGATTTAGATTAGATATTAGGAAGAAATTCTTTACTGTGAGGGTAGTGAGACACTGGACCAGGTTGCCCAGAGAAGTTGTGGATTACCCCTCGCTGGCAGTGTGAAGTCTGGAGAATCTTATGATTTCTCCTGGCCCTTAATTCAGCCAAACTCTGCAAATGATTCCCTTGGTATTTTTTTGAATCAGGAGAAAATAACAGACTTTGAATTCATATATGCAAAGGTGAATCAGTACTTGCTGAAATACACTGAATTCTTCTATTAATGATCAGACAGAGAATATAGCAAATACTTCTTCTCTTCCCAATATTTCCTTCTAACGTATCCAGATCTCTTCAAGGTTATATAATGTCCAGCCCCACCATCACTTCCAAGTGATCAAGCCACCATCATTTTAGCACCAATGTTGCTTATTCTGTAATGCATTACAATTTAAATGAAGGTTAATATCAATGCCAATTCAGTTTATACGAAACATTTGACTTCTGTTGTCTTATAGCATTAATGGTAGTCCAAGGCAATCAATACAGGGCTCTTTGGCTCTGCATCCCAGGAAATAAACCTCAAATATGTAGTCCTCCAAAGTGCACAAAATATCTCTGCCAGGGCTATCCTTTATAACTGAGGTGATCATCAACTTCTCAACTATTTCAGGCCAATCCTAATGAAGTATCAGTGCAATTCCTCTCTTTGAATTTATCAAAACAAAAAAAAAAAAGCATGTTGTAAGGGGTTTACATCACGTCTTTGAAGTATAACTGCTTTTCTGTTTACTTGATATCGTGAAATAACCTTCACCTTCACCAGCTCTCCCACTTTTGTTGACTGAATTCTGCTAATCCCAGGTGGCACATGAGTGATGATGTAAATTAAATTTAACATCTCTATTGACTGAGTCATTGAAAGACAAATGGCAAGCACCACTGATTTCCTAAATGTTACTTTTGTATGGAAAAAAATTCACCCTTATTTTTCTAACAAAATTATATTTAGAAGAAATTATTTCCTCATGATAATTGGAATAACAATATAGGTGGCTCATGTTCTGCTTACTGTTGAAGTGGTTGATTGCTTTGAATAAACACTCTTTTGTTGCAGTTGCTCATAGTGTTTGACCATTTAGGCCACAATTTTACGTTTGTGATGTTGGTATGTCCTTTTGTTGTTTTTCTGAAGTTTATCCTAAGTAATTTATGAGGCATTATTGCTAAAATTAAAAGAAAAGATTGTTCTTCTTGTGCTAAAACCCAAGCTGTTACAATCATAAAAATCAGAAATACTAGCATATCTATCTGTCTCATGTATCTGGGACTTCAGTTTTGAGAAGCGTGCTGTCCAGATGCCACAGGTGCTCTTTGCTCGTTCTTCTGAAAACACCTATAAACTTTACCTTTTATAAATCTCTGCATTGTCAGTCAATACATGGTCAGACCTGTTAGGTCTCAGCAGCTAAATGCTCTGGGGACTCAACAAGTTTCACTTAACACAACCTATATCCACTACTCAATATGAGTCTTGTCTTTGTGAAGAAAGCAACTTCTTCCAAACGCTTCTTCCAGTGCTAATGACCATTGGAACTTGGCACAAAACAAATAGGGAAGACCACTGTATTTTTCCATAGTCAATAAGAAATGAAACAAGAAGCAACTTTCTGAAATATGCGAAGAACTGGAAAAAGAGAAAAAAAAAAAACAGAAGATGGAGCAAAGAGGCAAACAAGAGTAGCAGAAAGAGGAAAAAGAAAACATTTCTTCTGGCCTGTCAAAACCTCCTGAAAACCAGAGTGAACTACAAAGCTTCGCTAGAGCTAAGCACAAAACAAATGACTGTTTTCCAGTGTCTATCACTTGGTAAAGTACTTTTGAAAATCCCAGTCTGAAGATGAACAGGAAATTAACAGATATCAGGAAATTACTATTTAAAAAATCAAATAAAATCTTAAACTAATTAAAAACAACACCCTCCATCCTCCTTCAGTCCCCACCAATCAAACAGAAACGCACCACAAGAATGGCAGGCTCTAAAGAAAAAACTGTAAAGGTACAATGTGCCAGACTATATGTAACCTGAAATCACCCTGGCATATGTAGCCATTCTGATACAGTTTTTAGTTAGATGATCATACAGTATTTCCCACAGGATCCCTACCTCATTTAGGCACCGTGTGACAGAAATATACAGTGTTATATGTTTCAGACAGCTGAAGTTCAACTTGCAGGGGTCCTAAGTGTTGACAGTCAAAACTGAAATCAGTGGGAGCTCTGCTGTGAATTAAAGTTCTGTGAAAGTGCTAAGAAAAGTGGAAAAAAAGTCAACCTCTTAGCTTCTTGGGTAAGACATAAAAGCTGGTCAGCATTTTTGGAGATGCTGCCTATCATTTGTGACCAAGTTCCCTAATGAAGTGGGGATAATATAACATCACCTCAGAAAACCACTGTAAGGATAAATTCACTGACAGCATGGAAGAGTGAAAATATTCTCAATGAGGACTGTAGAGTCAAGCTCTTATGAAAACTGATAATTCTTTGTTTGCTAAAGATTTGCTTGTTATAGAACAGACAGGACTTGACAGGACTGGCACAGAACAGGTAGGACTAGATAAGACTTCACAAACAATGAAAATAAATAATAATATTTTTTTAAGAGAAACACTAAATGCCTGTGTTTCATCATTACACAGAAATGACTGCAGTCAACCACCCTGGACACAGACACAAGCAACTTCATTAGCTGCCTTCTGTTTATATGATACATGGTCACTACCTTTTTAGAGCTAAGTGCATGTCCATCACAGTAGTAATTTTCTCCATAGATATTATGTTGACTGTTCAGGTACTAGAGGACAACATAATAGAATCACAGAATCACACAACGTTTGGAAGGCACCTTTAAAGATTTTCTAGTCCAACCCATGGGCAGGGATATCTTTCACTAGATCAGGTTGGTCAAAGCCCCATCCAACCTGACCTTGAACACTTCCAGGGACGGAACATCCACAGCTCCTCTGGGCAACCTGTTCCAGAGTCTCACCGTAGTAAAGAATTTCTTCTTTATGTCCAATTAAATCTACTCTCTTTCAGTTTAAAACTGTTGCCCCTTGTCCTGATACCTCAGACCCTGGTAAAAAGTCTCATCTTTCTGATAAGCCCCCTTTAAGTATTGAAAAGCTGCAATAAGGTCTTCCCAGAGCCTTTTCTTCTTCAGGCTGAACAGCCCCCACTCGCTCAGCCTTTCTTCATAGGAGAGGTTTTCCAGCCCTCTGATCATTTTCATGGCCCTCCTCTGGACCTGCTCTAACACGTCCATGTCTGTATTGTGCTGGGGACCCCAGAAGAGGATGCAGTACTCCAGGTGAGGAATCATGAAGGCAAAGCAGAAAGGGAAAATCACCTCCGTCAACCTGCTGGCCACACTGCTTCTTGTGCAGCCCAGGACACAATTGGCTTTCTGGGCTGCAAGCACACATTGCCATCTCATGTCCAGTTTTACATCTAACAGTATCTCCAAGTCCTTCCCCACAGAGCTGCTCTCAACTTATTCATCACCCAGTCTGTATTGATACTGGGAATTGCCCCGACCCAGATGCAGGACCTTGCACATGGTCTTGTTGAACTCCATGAGATTCACCTGGATCCACTCCTCAAGCCTGCAAGGTCCTTGTGGATGGCACTCCTTCCCTGAAGTGCATCAACTGCACCACTCTGCTTGGTGTCATCTGCACGCTTGCTGAGAGTGCAATGAATCCTGCAGTCTATGTAATTAATAAAGATGTCGAACAGTATCAGTCCCAATATGGATCCCTAAGGGACACCACTTTTTACTGATCACTACTTGGACATTGAGCCATTGACTGTAACTCTTTGGATACGGGCATCCAGCCAATTCCTTATCCATCGAATAGTCCATCCACCAAACACATACCTCTCCAATTTAGCTACAAGGATGTTATGGGGGACCATCTCAAGGATCTTACAGAAGTCAAGATAGACAGCATCAGTTGCTCTTCTTTTATCCGCCAATGCAAGACAGTCCACCATAGAAGGCCACTAGGTTAGTCAGGCACAATTTACCCTTTGTGAAGCCATGCTGGCTGTCTCAAATCACCTCCCTGTCATCCATATATCTTGGCATGTCTTCCAGGAGGATCTGTTCCATGATCTTCCCAGGCACAAAGGTGAGACTGACAGATCGGTAGTTCCCAGGGTCCTCCTTTTTACCCTTTTCAAAAAAGGACATTATGTTTCTGTTTTTCCAGTCACTGGGAACTTCACCTGACTGTCATGACTTTTCAAATACGATAGAAAGTGACTTGGCAACTGTATCAGCCAATTTCCTCAGGACCCTGGGGTGCATCTCATTGGGTCCCGTAGACTTGTGTATGTTCAGGTTCTTCAGTCTAGAACTTGATCTTCTCCTATG
This sequence comes from Nyctibius grandis, assembly GCF_013368605.1. Taxonomy (NCBI): domain Eukaryota; kingdom Metazoa; phylum Chordata; class Aves; order Nyctibiiformes; family Nyctibiidae; genus Nyctibius; species Nyctibius grandis. The sequence continues at coordinate 113,286,886 of NC_090659.1, forward strand.
GTGGGTGGGACTTAATTCCCCCCATTCCCTGCCTTGAGATTCAGGGACTCAAGAGAGGTAGGAAGAGCAATTGCTGAGGTAAAAAAAAAAAAGTGAAGTACCTCAGCCTTCTCCATATCTGTTGTCACCATATACCCTGTCTCATTTATCAGGGGGAGTGCAATTTATTTTTTCTTCCTTTTCTGACTAATGTAACTATAGACACCCTTCTTCCTATTCCTCACTTCCCACAATTTAGCTCCAGCTGTCCCTTAGCTTTCCTGATCCTGTCCCTACACTTCTGGGCAGTATCCCTATGTTCTTCACAGGATGCTTGTCCTGCTTCCACTGCATATGCATTCCGTTCTTGTGTTTCAGTTTGACCAAGAGGTTCTTTCTCATCCATGCTGGCCTCCTGCCTTATCATCCTTATAGTCTGAGCAGAGTCAGCCTTCCTAAGTGTGTATTGTTTGGAACAGTGTGGCATTACCTACAACAGACATTTTTTGTTTGCCTTTAGGACTAAACCCTGATGTTCTAATTTAGGGGAAAAAAAAATTAAAAATCAATGTATCAAACTGCCCTGTAAGCACCAAGTACAAGAGGAAAATTTTTCACAATGGGAACAATCAGCCATTGGAATAATCTCCCCAGGGAAGTGGTCGGTTCCCCAAAAATGGACACTTTTAAGATTCAGCTGGACAGGGTGCTGGCCCATCTTCTTTAGACCATGCTTTTGCCAAGAAAGGTTGGATCAGGTGATCCTTGAGGTCCCTTCCAACCTGTTTTTCTATGATTCTATGATTCTATGATAAAAAGTAGTAGCTCAGATACACAGATAAAAGCATTAAAATGCAAAACTGCTATTTATAATCTTGCACAAGCATAGTCATTCATTGATATTAATATGAAATTCAAAAGTCTGTGTTTTGTTTCTGGGGAAATGAGCATTGTTTTCACCTTATATGTGCTCTAAATACAAAATAAATAATCCAATTTTACAGCAAAGCCAGCAAGAACTCTAGAGATGTAGAAACTTAGACTGTTTTTCAGCAACATTATTGCCAAGGAGATCTATGCAAATACAGATACAGAGAAATCTTCTCTAGTTTTGTTTAGCATAGGCAATAAAGCAGACATCAGACTGATTTGAAAAGGTGTACCACAGTTTTAAAATTGTTTCCCAGTACATCTAACTCAAGGGCTGCAGGGTGTCTGGTCTATAAGCCATAACATATGTCTGTTTATCTTTGCCTATACATAGGAAGGGCAGCACTAACTTCAAATAAGCTAAAACCTGTCGTAAACTCCTGAACATTAAAATCCATTGTTCAACTCTTTTTCAAATTAATTTTGCCTACTTGATGGTCTGAGAAAGATGAAAAAAATTACTAAAAATTCCTCCAGGCCTCTGCCAGTTTTGGCCCAACAAGGCAAAAAAAATTTCTTATCAAGCCTAAATCCGAAGTAGAAAGGCTTAGGAGCATTCGGGAGGCTGAAATGGAGATAAGACTGGTGGAGCCAGGCTCTGCCTTCCCTGCAACAAAAATGGGAGCACCTGCCGGAGAGCTCCCAGGATCGAGGGACCCCTGTACTCTGCCCCTCTCAGGTGCAAAACAGTAACCTATAGGAGAGGAGTGAGTGGAGGCAAGTCTATGGCCGTGGCAAAAGGCGAGTGCCCTCCTTGCCTACCTCGCCTCCACAGGTGCCTCTGAGCAATAGATATGAAGCCCTAGTGGAATACAGCCGGTCCAATGGGGATGTGGACCTATATCAGAGGTCCCACCACAGTCAGAAAAACCTGACAGGCGTATAGCTACCTCCTCCACAAGGAGGAAGAGAAGAGTTTTAGTGGTTGGAGACTCCTTCCTAAAGGGATCTGAGGGCCCAATATGCAGAGCTGACCCCCATCACAGGGAGGTCTGCAGCCTGCCTGGAGCCCAAATCAGGGATACCACCAGGAAACTCCCCAACCTGGTGAAGGCCACAGACTACTACCCCCTGCTGATCTTCCAGACAGGTGGGGAAGAAGCTGCATCCCGTAGTCTGAAGGGGATGAAGAAAGACTACAAGGCCCTAGGATGGTTGGTGAAAGAGTCTGGGGCACAAGTTGTTTTCTCCTCCCTCCTTCCATTTTTAGGTGATGACGTGGGATGGAATAGTAGGATTCTCTCTATTAATGCCTGGCTACGAGACTGGTGCTACAGGCAGGGCTTTGGGTTCTTTGATAATGGCTGGTTTTATAAGACACCAGGCGTGACCGTAATACATGGGAAAGGTTTATGTCGTAAGGGCAAAAGGGTTCTGGGACAGGAATTAGCAGGGCTCATTCGGAGAGCTTTAAACTAGATTCGAAGGGGGATGGGGTAGTAGCTGGGCTTGCACCACTGGGGCAACGCTCTAGTATTGAGGTAGACCAGGAGGCCTCTCATCCCCCTGGGGTGAAATCGGTGTGCTCAGCTCGCTCCCTGAAATGCCTGTACACCAATGCACGCTGCATGGGGAATAAACAGAAGGAGTCAGAAATCCGTGTTCGGTCGGGGGGCTATGATCTAGTGGCAATTACAGAGACTTGTTGGGATGCCTCGCATGACTGGAATGTGGTCATGGATGGCTATGTCTTGTGCAGGAAAGACAGGCCACTAAGGAGAGGTGGTGGAGTTGCTCTTTGTGTGAGTGAACAGCTAGAATGTATTGAATTCTGTCCAGGGGCGGATCAGGAGCGAGTTGAGAGTTTGTGGGTGCGAATTAAGGGGCAGGCTGGCAGGGGTGATACTGTTGTGGGTGTCTATTACAGGCCACCGGATCAGGATGAGGAGGGTGATGAGGCCTTCTACAGGCAGCTGAGAGCAGTCTCGCAATTACAGGGCCTGGTTGTCATGGGGGATTTCAACTACCTTGCTATTTGCTGGGAGGCCTACTCAGCCAGCCATCCTCAGTCCAGGAGGTTCCTCCAGTGCATTGATGATAACTTTCTGATGCAAATGGTGGATGAGCCAACTAGGAGAGGAGCGCTGCTGGATCTTATCCTCACTAACAAGGAGGGTCTGGTTGAAGAGGTGAAGGTTGAGGGCAGCCTTGGTTGTAGTGACCATGAGATGGTAGAGTTCAGGATCTCATGTGGCAGGAACAGAATAGCTAGCAGAATCACAACCCTGGACTTCAGGAGGGCCAACTTTGGCCTTTTCAAGCAATTGCTAGGGGAAATCCCATGGGACAGGGTACTAGAAGGTAAGGGGGCCCAAGATAGTTGGTTAGCATTCAAGGACTGCTTCTTCCGAGCTCAAGATCAGAGCATCCCAGCAGGTAGGAAGTCAAGGAAGGGTACCAGGAGACCTGCATGATTAAACAGGGAACTTCTGGGCAAACTCAAGTGGAAGAGGAGGGTGTACAGATCATGGAAGGAGGGGCTGGCCACTTGGGAGGAATATAAGTCTGTTGTCAGAGGATGTAGGGAGGCAACTAGGAAAGCTAAGGCCTCCTTGGAATTAAACCTTGCAAGAGAGGTCAAGGACAACAGAAAGGGCTTCTTCAAATACATTGCAGGTAAAGCCAACACTAGAGGCAATGTAGGCCCACTGATGAATGAGGTGGGTGCCCTGGAGAGAGAGGATAAAAAGAAGGCGGAGTTACTGAATGCCTTCTTTGCCTCTGTCTATACTGCTGGAGGCTGTCCTGAGGAGCCCCAGACCCCTGAGGCCCCAGAAGAAGTCAGGATAGAGGAGGAATCTGTCTTGGTAGATGAGGGCTGGGTCAGGGACCAATTAAACAATCTGGACGTCCATAAATCCATGGGCCCTGATGGGATGCACCCGCGGGTGCTGAGGGAGCTGGCGGAAGTCATTGCTAGGCCACTCTGCATCATCTTTGCTAAGTCATGGGCAACGGGAGAGGTGCCTGAGGACTGGACGAAAGCGAATGTCACTCCAGTCTTCAAAAAGGGCAAGAAGGAGGACCCGGGTAACTATAGACTGGTCAGCCTCACCTCCATCCCCGGAAAGGTGATGGAGCAACTTGTTGTTGGTGCTGTCTCTAGGCACATCAAGGATAGGGGGATCATTAGGGGCAGTCAGCATGGCTTCACCAAGGGGAAGTCATGCTTAACCAACTTGATAGCCTTTTATGAGGACGTAACCCGGTGGATAGATGGTGGTAAAGCTGTGGATGTGGTCTATCTCGATTTCAGTAAAGCGTTTGACACGGTCTCCCACAGCATCCTCGCAGCTAAACTGAGGAAGTGTGGTCTGGATGATCGGGTAGTGAGGTGGATTGTGAACTGGCTGAAGGAAAGAAGCCAGAGAGTAGTGGTCAGTGGGACAGAGTCCAGTTGGAGGCCTGTGTCTAGCGGAGTCCCTCAAGGGTCGGTACTGGGACCAGTACTATTCAATATATTCATTAATGACTTGGATGAGGGAATAGAGTGCGCTGTCAGCAAGTTCGCTGATGACACAAAACTGGGAGGAGTGGCTGACACAACGGAAGGCTGCGCAGCCATTCAGAGGGACCTAGACAGGCTGGAGAGTTGGGCGGGGAGAAAATTAATGAAATATAATAAGGGCAAGTGTAGAGTCCTGCATCTGGGCAAGAACAACGCCATGTATGAGTACAAGTTGGGGACAGACCTGTTGGAGAGCAGCGTAGGGGAAAGGGACCTGGGGGTCCTAGTGGACAGCAGGATGACCATGAGCCAGCAGTGTGCCCTTGTGGCCAAGAAGGCCAATGGCATCCTGGGGTGGATTAGAAGGGGTGTGGTTAGCAGGTCAAGAGAGGTTCTCCTCCCCCTCTACTCTGCCCTGGTGAGGCTGCATCTGGAATATTGTGTCCAGTTCTGGGCCCCTCAGTTCAAGAAGGACAGGGAACTGCTAGAGAGAGTCCAGCGCAGAGCCACGAAGATGATTAAGGGAGTGGAACATCTCCCTTATGAGGAGAGGCTGAGGGAGTTGGGTCTCTTTAGCTTGGAAAAGAGGAGACTGAGGGGTGACCTCATTAATGTTTATAAATATGTAAAGGGCAAGTGTCATGAGGATGGAGCCAGGCTCTTCTCAGTGACATCCCTTGACAGGACAAGGGGCAATGGGTGCAAGCTGGAACACAGGAGGTTCCACATAAATATGAGGAAAAACTTCTTTACGGTGAGGGTGACCGAACACTGGAACAGGCTGCCCAGAGAGGTTGTGGAGTCTCCTTCTCTGGAGACATTCAAAACCCGCCTGGACGCGTTCCTGTGTGATATGGTCTAGGCAATCGTGCTCCGGCAGGGGGATTGGACTAGATGATCTTTCGAGGTCCCTTCCAATCCCTAACATTCTGTGATTCTGTGATTCTGTGATTCTGTGAAATTAAACTGTCAGACTTTTAGCACTTCTAATAACACCTATAAGTACAGTAGAGGGGAGGAGGATAGGATAGTGACAATAAGCTTTGTAAAGTTTTTGGCAAGCATTATAATGAAGAAGAGAGGTGACTGTACAGAGCCAGTATCTTTCCTCTCTCTCCATCTGGTAACTGAGGCAGAGAGACTCCATGCTATGAAGCGGACTTCCCTTCATTTTCACATGATTTTCACTCTTTTTTACACACCCTTCTCCATCTGTAATTTGGTCATTTCCACCATCTGTTAAAGTGGGCAGAATGGTGATAACAGTTGATGAAAAACTTCCCTGTGGCTTCCAGGCAGATATTGTTTGCACAGACAAAACAAGTTCAAATATTTTTTTAAGCAATGACAATTAGTCTTGCTAACTGTTCATTTCAGCTGAGTGCTTAACACAATAAGCAGTTTGTAAAATAATTTATGGGATTTTTTTAATGATCATTCAGATTTTAACTCTATAGATCATAATTATGTACTCCATTTTTATATCTAGATAATAAAAACTTTGAAAAGCATATTAGAATTCTAAATACTACATTAATGTATTTATGCTTTATAACACATATTAAAGACTGTTTATTCAAATTCTATCAGTGAAAGAGAATTATCAAATAAATGAGAATTAAATTGTGTCTCTTCAGCAAAGATCTACACAGAAGATAGATACCCTAATTTTAAACTACATTTATATAATCTATATATTGATGTAATTACATTAACTTTCATGCATTTCTCTGAATTTTTTGCCTTTTCAGAGAAGAGGAGAATGAAGCTCAGTGTCTAGCCAAAAAAAAAGCAAGTAAGTGACAATCATCGGGGAAAAGGTTCCAGAGACTGCAATTTCACACTTTTTCATTCAAGGCAATGTCAAAAATCCCACTGGCAGCACACTAAAGAAATGTCAAGGGGGAGGGAGAAACCAACCATTTCTTCATGCTTCAATAGATCTAGTAAATTATATGTTTATTTCCACATATACACAGTCTTGCTCTGTAACCAAACCTAAATACTTGCAAGCACCCCTTGACTTGCTTTGTACATACCTTCTCAATTTTTGCTTCTTAAAGAGTCAATTTGAGAGTTAAAATTGGGAACTTTGCAATACAAGGGAAGCTTCGTTTAATTACACAGACACTATACGTTGAACTGGAATTTGTTTTCATATTTTCAGGATTTGTGAAGAACTGAGGTAGAAAGAACAGGACTAGCAAAAGAATCTGCTGTGCATACATCTAATCACAAGTTCTAAGTAAATGGCAGAAGAAATAAACTAGAAACCTGAAAGCTCAAGTTGCAACCTATATGTTATCTAATTTGCAACAGATATATTTGCTATGAAGCGCGAAAGTGTTCTCTAAGCTTTGGCAAACTGATCAGGTTGTCTTGCAAATCTACAGCAAGCAAGCTGGTGAAGGGTCTGGAGGGTCTGACATACAAGGAACGGCTGAGGGAGCTGGGGTTGTTTAGCCTGGAGAAGACGAGGCTCAGAGGTGACCTTAGTGCAGTCTACAACTACCTGAAGGGAGGTTGTAGTGAAGTGGGAGTTGGCCTCTTCTCCCGGGCAACTAGCGATAGGACAAGAGGACACAGCCTCAAGCTTCGCCAGAGGAGGTTCATGTTGGACATTAGGAAGAATTTCTTTTCAGAAAGGGTTATTAGACATTGGAATGGGCTGCCCAGGGAGGTGGTGGAGTCACCATCTCTGGATGTGTTTAAGAAAAGACTGGACATGGCACTTAGTGCCATGGTCTAGTTGACAGGGTCGTGTCAGGGCAACGGTTGGACTTGATGATCCCTGAGGTCGCTTCCAACCTGGTTGATTCTGCGATTCTGTGATTCTGTGATTCTGTGACTTATAAAAATTTAAGGCCTTCATCGTCTGTCAAAGTTAATCTTAATTTCCTACATGCCATGATTTCAGATTATGCAATTTTGGAAGTTATTTAATTCTCTTAAAATATCTTATGCCATTCTGCAGTGCTTCTATAATGCTTCAAAGATCATATTTAATTTAAAATACCACAAACACAGCCATTTGTTTAAATACTAATTTTAATATAAGCACTATAAATCCATTTACTAGGCCAGTTACTAAACATTCTAAATGTTTAGTAAATAAGAAGAAAACAAGAAGGGCCGTAAGGATGATCCAGGGAACTATAGGCCTGTCAGCCTGACCTCGGTGCCAGGCAAGGTGATGGAACAGATCATCCTGAGTGCCATTACACGGCACACACAGGACAATTGGGGCATCGGGGCCAGCCAACATGGATTCATGAAAGGCAGGTCCTGCTTGACCAACCTGGTCTCCTTCTATGACCAAGTGACCCGCTTAGTAGATGAGGGCAGGGCTGTGGATGTAGTCTATCTAGACTTCAGTAAGGCATTCAACACTGTCTCCCACAGCATCCTCCTAGACAAACTGGCTGCCCGGGCTTGGATGGGTGGACTCTTCGATGGGTTAAAAACTGGCTGGATGGCCGAGCCCAGAGAGTGGTGGTGAATGGGGCAAAGTCCAACTGGCGGCCGGTCACTAGCGGTGTTCCCCAGGGATCAGTTCTGGGGCCGGTGCTGTTCAATATCTTTATAGATGATCTAGACGTAGGGATTGAGTGCACCCTCAGCAAATTTGCAGATGACACCAAGCTGGGTGGGAGTGTCGATCTGCTGGAGGGTAGGAAGGCCCTACAGAGGGATCTGGACAGGTTAGATAGATGGGCCGAGACCAACGGCATGAGGTTCAACAAGAACAAGTGCCGGGTCTTACACTTTGGCCACAACAACCCCATGCAGTTCTACAGGCTCGGGGAAGAGTGGTTACAAAGCGGTCCGGTGGAAAGAGACCTGGGGGTGCTGATCGACAGCCGGCTAAACATGAGCCAGCAGTGTGCCCAGGTGGCCAAGAAGGCCAATGGCATCCTGGCCTCTATTAGGAATAGTGTAGCCAGCCGGTCTAGGGAAGTGATCGTCCCTCTCTACTCGGCACTGGTGAAGCTGCACCTTGAATACTGTGTTCAGTTCTGGGCCCCGCACTTCAAGAAAGATGTTGAGGTGTTGGAGCGAGTCCAGAGGAGGGCGACCAAGCTGGTGAAGGGTCTGGAGGGTCTGACCTACGAGGAACGGCTGAGGGAGCTGGGGTTGTTTAGCCTGGAGAAGAGGAGGCTCAGAGGTGACCATATTGCAGTCTACAACTACTTGAAGGGAGGTTGTAGTGAAGTGGGAGTTGGCCTCTTCTCCCGGGCAACTAGCAATAGGACGAGAGGACACAGCCTCAAGCTTCGCCAGGGGAGGTTCAGGTTGGACATTACAGAATCACAGAATCACAGAATGTTAGGGATTGGAAGGGACCTCGAAAGATCATCTAGTCCAATCCCCCTGCCGGAGCACGATTGCCTAGACCATATCACACAGGAACGCGTCCAGGCGGGTTTTGAATGTCTCCAGAGAAGGAGACTCCACAACCTCTCTGGGCAGCCTGTTCCAGTGTTCGGTCACCCTCACCGTAAAGAAGTTTTTCCTCATATTTATGTGGAAACTCCTGTGTTCCAGCTTGCACCCATTGCCCCTTGTCCTGTCAAGGGATGTCACTGAGAAGAGCCTGGCTCCATCCTCATGACACTTGCCCTTTACATATTTATAAACATTAATGAGGTCACCCCTCAGTCTCCTCTTTTCCAAGCTAAAGAGACCCAGCTCCCTCAGCCTCTCCTCATAAGGGAGATGTTCCACTCCCTTAATCATCTTCGTGGCTCTGCGCTGGACTCTCTCTAGCAGTTCCCTGTCCTTCTTGAACTGAGGGGCCCAGAACTGGACACAATATTCCAGATGCGGCCTCACCAGGGCAGAGTAGAGGGGGAGGAGAACCTCTCTTGACCTGCTAACCACACCCCTTCTAATCCACCCCAGGATGCCAATGGCCTTCTTGGCCACAAGGGCACACTGCTGGCTCATGGTCATCCTGCTGTCCACTAGCACCCCCAGGTCCCTTTCCCCTATGCTGCTCTCCAACAGGTCTGTCCCCAACTTGTACTGGTACACGGGGTTGTTCTTGCCCAGATGCAGGACTCTACACTTGCCCTTATTATATTTCATTAATTTTCTCCCCGCCCAACTCTCCAGCCTGTCTAGGTCTCTCTGAATGGCTGCGCAGCCTTCCGTTGTGTCAGCCATTCCTCCCAGTTTTGTGTCATCAGCGAACTTGCTGACAGTGCACTCTATTCCCTCATCCAAGTCATTAATGAATATATTGAATAGTACTGGTCCCAGTACCGACCCTTGAGGGACTCCGCTAGACACAGGCCTCCAACTGGACTCTGTCCCATTGACCACCACTCTCTGGCTTCTTTCCTTCAGCCAGTTCACAATCCACCTCACTACCCGATCATCCACACCACACTTCCTCAGTTTAGCTGCGAGGATGCTGTGGGAGACCGTGTCAGACGCTTTACTGAAATCGAGATAGACCACATCCACAGCTTTACCACCATCTATCCACCGGGTTACGTCCTCATAAAAGGCTATCAAGTTGGTTAAGCATGACTTCCCCTTGGTGAAGCCATGCTGACTGCCCCTAATGATCCCCCTGTCCATGATGTGCCTAGAGACAGCACCAACAACAAGTTGCTCCATCACCTTTCCGGGGATGGAGGTGAGGCTGACCGGTCTATAGTTACCCGGGTCCTCCTTCTTGCCCTTTTTGAAGACTGGAGTGACATTCGCTTTCGTCCAGTCCTCAGGCACCTCTCCCGTTGCCCACGACTTAGTAAAGATGATGGAGAGTGGCCTAGCAATGACTTCCGCAATTAGGAAGAATTTTTTTTCAGAAAGGGTTATTAGACATTGGAATGGGCTGCCCAGGGAGGTGGTGGAGTCACCATCTCTGGATGTGTTTAAGAAAAGACTGGATATGGCACTTAGTGCCATGGTCTTGTTGACAGGGTGGTGTCAGGGCAACGGTTGGACTCGATGATCCCTGAGGTCTCTTCCAACCTGGTTGATTCTGTGATTCTGTGATTCTGTGAAATTGAGATGGAATTTGATACCACTTCCTCTGAGTGACCAGGTAGGTGTTCTCCTATTTAAAAGATCAAGAAAAAATAATTCATGTTATTTGTCTTCCTAAAGTGGTTATGTATCATGTGATTAAATCCTTAAAACACATTTCTGAACTAGATGATTTACTTTTGTCAAGTAATTTTAAAATGCTCCCTATATAAGACCTCAAAAATTTTAATACCCTTGATTTTCTTTATTTTTTTTTCACATAGTGTATATATTAAGTCTTCCTCTGAATGGTATCTGTCAATATCACAATATGATAGCATTCAAACATTTGTTATCTGCAAATGTAGAACATCTGCTATTTTTTCACTTAGCAACACTGTGCCATAATTTTGCCCTCCTCCTCATCCCCCTATTGTTATGCAAAATGTGTTCAGGACAAGAAATGCTAGAGAAAAATTGTTCCTGTGGTGAGATATTTTGACACAAAAATCTTTTCTCATCAAAGATGAAAAGCACCTTGTCATTCATTTCTAATTACAGTCTCCATTCTGTCAGTAGACAAAGTTGCCAACTCCCCATGGTGATGTCATACACTGACATTTACAAAACTACATTGGACTTTGTCTACTCTTGGTGTTTGCCAAGATCAGTCAGTGTCAGCACTGATAGACACTGATAAAGGGAATTTATAATTACAAGCATTAATTGTGTTTAAAGTCAAGAAAAGGGCATTATGCTTTCTGATATCAATAGTCGCTGAATCATCTTCTAAAACAATGGAAAAAACTTCAGTTCATATTCCTATTCTGAGATTCTAAGACATTAAATTGCAATGACAACAGAGATTTCACACTCCAAGAATCAATTTGAAAAGATGTAAACATATTAAAGATTAAAATGAACTATTTAGTGTTCTGCAATTAGTGTTAACATCCAGACTAAATCTACTGGCGGAGAAATAGTTGAATGGAAGTGGTAACCATGTGAGAATGTAAAGCCTTTGAGAAATTCTAATCCTGGCCAAAACAGTATTAGACAGTCTAATTCAAGCCACAAACACACTCATATTAGCATAAATCAGGAGAAAGAGATAAATAAATCTCCTCATTAGTTCTACTTAACATAGTGGCTCATATTAATTTTCTGAAAGTAATAGAAAATACTTGCAATTGTATGAGTGTAAGCTAGAATTTTATTTTACATCTTATTAGGAATTATTTACAGCCATCAAAATAACCACAACAGCAAGAACTTTGGAACACTTGACATAATAGTCTAAGAGGCGTTCTTGGTAATTCCAGGATGATGTGATTTATAAGCCCAGTTATGAAATTATTGTAGGGTGTCCAAGTTATTAATGAACTCAGCACAGATATGAAACATTACTGAGTTACCTATGGTCCATAATATTTTGCCTTCTTTAACCTTGCCCTGGTTTGGCCTAAACCAGGCCAATTTTCCTTTCAGTGATTTTTACTCTCAGCTAAGTCTCCTCTAAGTAACTGCGCTTTCTGAAACTAACTGCATGTTTTGCAGACAGTGTCTGCTTCTAGGACTGATAACGCTCGAAGTTTTTTACTTATCACTGAGGCACCGGTAGGGATGTTATGCAGAAAGGCTCTTGCTGTACTTATTCTTAGAGAAACCAAGGTCACTGCTAAATTCCTCACTGCTTACGAGTGAAGAGCCGAAGGGGGGGGTCGCACCTGCAGGGAGGAGTGGACAGGGCAGGTGACCCAAAATTGACCAGTGATGTATTCCATCCCATACACATCATTCTCAGTATAAAGCGGGGAGATCACGAGGGTCTTGCCCTTCTTCTGCTATGGCCGGTGTCCAAAGAGGACCCTGCCTGTTTTCCTGCTGCCCCCGATCCCGATCCGTGCATCCCTGAATCCAGTTCTCGACCACCGCTGGGCCCAGCCTGGGCCTTCCCAGAGCCTGCCCTGCAGTGCCGGGGATGACGTGGCTGACATCGGGGGAGCTCGATCTTGGTTTTGTATATACTTGTATCTATTTGATTATTTCTATTATTATTATTATTATATTTTTCATGATTATAGTTTATTAAAACTGTTTTAACTTTCTAACCCGTGTCTCTCTCCCTTTTCCCTTTCCCTTTCCCTTTGGGGTAGGGGGGAGGGTTAACAGAGAGCGTCTGCCACAGGTTTAATAGCCGGCCCAGCTCTAAACCGTGACAAACCTCAAGGAAGAAACTTTTCTCAAGGAGAGCATGATATACTGTATTGCTTCTAATAACTTTCTCTGAACTAAGAACTGGATTTTCCTCTTCTTGAGCTAAGACTATTCTTAGTCTCTTTTTAGCTATCTATGCTCCTTCTTATAGAAAACCTCCATTGGGAAAACCTGTCCCAAAAGTTACGAAAGCATAACCTTGAAAGAAAAATAAAAGTGGAGCAAAATAACATGACTACTGAAGGATCACATTTTTAAGAGAGAGTTCCTATGAATTATTATTCTACCTTCTACCTAAATATTCTTTCTCCAAAAAGAAAATCAAACTAAAATGCACAAAATGTACTGAATCTATTGCATGGCTGATGATCTCTATGGGAATGGTACTGAACAAGTCCCATTTTAATATACAGATATATAAAAGAAGTACCAGGGGGTTTATATATTATATGGAAAATACTCTGCAGTGTCTGACTCATCATATATATCTCACTTACAAGATGGATTTCAGACTCTATGAGATGCTGATACATAATCACCATGGAACAACAAATTGGTTACTACTGCTAATATGTATGTGGGGGATAATTGCATGTAATCTCAGGGTCTTTTTTTTTTAACTAGTATTCTGCAGTTTTATTACATTACTTTCACAAACGATTCCTTTGGCAAGGATTCAAGGTGAATCCACCCTCCCAGTGCACATGTGAATCAGCAGTACAGGAGGATGTCCTTGTCGAACAGTCACATCTAGGGTGGTAGAGAGTGGGTTGAGATACAGGTTATCAATACACTCCTGCTGTGAATCTCTTCTTTTGAAATTCACTGCAGGGCTCTCATGCCTACTGTTGGTATTCCAATGCTTTGAAGCTGTCCAGCTGGCAGTTTCAGTAAAGTAAGTGTTGTTGATAGCTGCAGGTGACCCAATGTAGACATCTATTTATCAATAATTAAAATATATGCAGCAGAATATTTGCTACTGTAGTCATCTTAGGTTATATCCTTATTATAGAGGTTAAATGCTACAAAAATAGTGCTTGTGTCCAATAAAGAATCAAAGGCATTTTTGTAAAGTGGAGTTTTCCAAGCAGCCTGTGCAAGTTTAGTGTCTGGCATTAGCTGGTCAAAAGAGTATGACAGAAGCAGAAAACAACTCTAATATACAGGAAAAAAACAACTACCTAGTACTCAAAAAGTTCAAGCCAGATCATATCATATCATAGAATCATAGTATGGTTTGGATTGGAAGGGACCTTAAAGATCATATAGTTCCAACACCCCTGCCGTGGGCAGGGACACCTTCCACTAGACCAGGCTGCTCAAAGCCCCATCCAGCCTGGCCTTGAACACTGACAGGGAGGGGGCATCCACAACTTCTCTGGGCAACCTGTTCCAGTGTCTCACTACCCTCACAATCAAGAGTTTCTTCCTAATATCTAACCTAAATCTACCCTCTTTCAGTTTAAAACTATTCCCCTCATCTTGTCACTACTTGCCCTTGAAAAAGTCCCTCTCCCACTTCCCTGTAGGCCTTCTTCAGGTACTGGAAGGCTGCTTTAAGGTCTCCCCAGAGCCTTCTCTTCTCCAGGCTGAACAGCAACAGCTCTCTCAGCCTGTCTTCATATGAGAGGTGTTCCAGCCCTCTGATCATCTTCATGGACCTCCTCTGGACTCACTCCAACAGCTCCATGTCCTTCTTTTGTTGAGGGCCCCAGAGCTGGATGCAGTACTGCAGGTAGGGTCTCACAAGAGCAGAGTAGAGGGGGACAATCACCTCCCTTGACCTGCTGGCCACACTGCTTTTGATGCGGCCCAGGATACGGTTGGCCTTCTGGGCTGCAAGTGCACATTGCTGGCTCATGTTGAACTTTTCGTCAAGCATCACCCCCAAGTCCTTCTCCTCAGGGCTGCTCTCAATCCATTCATCACCCAGCCTGTATTTGTGCTTGGGATTGACCTGGCCCACGTGCAGGACCTTTCATTTGGCTGCACTTCACGCAATTTGCACAGGCCCAGCTCTCAAGCCTGTCAAGGTCCCTCTGGATGGCATCCCTTCCCTCCAGCGTGTCGACCGTACCACACAGCTTGGTGTCGTCAGCAAACTTGCTGAGGGTGCACTCAATCCCACTGCCCATGTTGCCAACAAGGATGGTAAACAGATGTTCCAAGCCAACTAGAAACAATTACAAGAAACTATTTCTCAAAATTTTAATAATTTATGGCAGTGGCAAAGTGACAATACACACCACCAGGAAGCACTATGAATTCCACTCACTGATGTTTCTGCAGAGCAAGGTATCTCTAGACCTGAGCAAAATCAGGAATATTCATAAGGCACGTGCAGTACCTAAATTAGATTTCATTCTTCACATAGTCATTGAAAATAAAAAGCTGCTTTGTGTCACCCTCTGGAGATGCTCTGAAACTTCTGTTTGTAATTGTGGCTTTGAAATGAGGGGGTGGCACAACATGAAGATAACCTTGAATTTAATGTTTTAACTTAATAAAGCAATAATAAAAACAAAACTTGAGGAAGGTGGGAAGAAAAAGGAAGTTTCCACAAACACAGATCAGTCTACCCACGTCACATATAACTGATGCACATATAAAGGGAAACCTTTGCTTAGATTCACAAAAACTGTAGCAGTTATGAACAAATGACACCTCAGGCACCATGAATTTGTTGTCTTGGTGCAAACAGCAGTGAAAATACTATTAGAGTGAAAATAAAGTTTTATTATCTCACAACACCGAATATGGTTTGTGAGTGTAAACGCAGCATATTGATTTTTCTAATCTTTGAAAACAAGCAACTCAACTGAGTTACAAGCTATTTCATTTTAAAGATAAACACAATTATCACCTCAATTAAAATCTTAAGCTATCTGAAGCACTTCTATTCTACCAATGCTAATCAATTGGAAAGGTATATTAAATAGATGTCTTTAATTTTTAGACTTCTAACAAATGCCCGTAAGGTACTAAATATTAGAACTTCTTAAATAAAAGTATCATGATTTTTTAATTAGTTTTGTTAAAAAGAAGACTCCCAGAAGAGATGCATATTGCAACTCTACCTCAGCTTTGAAGACAAATACCAAGAAATACATATCGATTTTATTTCTCACCCAAAATAATCAATAATGTCCATGAATTCCAAGGTAGACAGTCTCCTGTTGCAGGGATTGCAAAGCTCATCAGCACTGATTGTATTACAGGAAATGGAAACCTATCAACTAGAACTAATGTAGGACAATGAATCCCCTTTTCCGCCTTCGTAAATCAATACATGGTAAGTTCTACCTTTGAAACTCTTCTAAGATGAATGATAGATAAATCACGGTACAGATTATTCTAGGAAGTTAAATAAAGGTATGGATTAATCTAGGAAGGGAAAGGGACTGGAGGAACAATTCCTGAGAACTAACCTCACTTGTGAACTCAGGCGTATATTTTGTTTTCTGAACTAAAACAACAATCATTGTAACTTAAATACATGACTCTTATCCAGACTTTTCATAGCATCAAATCTCTGAAGCCACATCCTTTTATGTGTCACATAAGAAGAAAACAGCACACCTCTGGCAGTTTCTGGCCAAAAGCAAGTCTCTTTAAGGGTTACTTTAGCTAACACAGTCATGGTAAAGAGACATGTGATCTTCATCTAGTAGACAGGGCATTCAAATAGCCTGTGGAAATGTCAAATTTTGCCCCTAGTGTTAGGGTCCTGAAGGAGGCACCAATGCATTTCATCAGGACCTAAGTCTTGTTAGTGATCCACATTTGTCTTCTGGATTGAACAACACCTAGATCCTGAGTGAGTTTTGAGGTGTAGAGGAGTGGAGAGGCAAAGTAGCAGTGGCATGTCTGTCTAAAATTAGGATGCTAGAGAAAAAAAAGGAAACATTAACTAAGAAACCTAAGTAAAATTAGCTCCATGATTAAGTGGAAGTTCGTCGGGAAGGTGAACTGAGCCTACTTTCCTCAACTGTGCTTGTATCATACTTTAGGCGCCAGAACTTTTATGGGCTTCATACATAAGCTTCTGCTCTCTTAAATATGACATAATTGATTCCACAAAAATTCTGAAAGCAATGATCATTTCCATTTGGCAAGATCTTTCCAAAGCTCAGGATAGAACTTCACTGAGAGATTAGCATTACAAGTAATCCTCATAGCTTCTAAGGGCAGATTAATAAATTGTCTTTTTGAATGTACTCAATAGTGAGAATTGGCTTATTCTTTTTAATAAAATTCAAGTGTCGTTTTTTTCAAAGACATCATCAAAAAAAATTTTGAACAGTTTCTTTACAGATCAGGGGGTAGTATAAGAAATCATACAAATAATCTTTCAGAAACCAAGAGAAATTAAGTGTGGAATGCAAAATCTTACTCTCTTTTCCTCACCATGATTTAATCTTCTGCTGAAATTTAACTGATCAAAATCTGATGTTGTTTTGCAAAGATTACTTGGCAATGATTTCCACAGAAATGACATTGTTTTAGTCTGATGTATATAAAACAGAATGTAGGCCACAGTGAGATGAAGATACTTTCCCCAAATCCAAGTAGACTCTAAACTTTCTAAAGGGAAAAGACTGTTATAACTAAATAAAGATTATAAGCATTTGCTTTTCCGAAGGTTGTCAAAGTAAAAGCTTTGACATAACTCTGCTAGTATAGAAAACTCTGAACACATTACTTGCTCTTCAGTGCTCTTACTGACTTTAACCTGTTACAATTTTAGTATAGAATTCAAAACAGAATTATATTAGATGAACCTTAATTAATGTTTTATTCATTTTTAAAAGGCATTTTTAGATATAAGGAGGTTGACATTAGTCACACACATTTATTCTAAAGTCAGCTGCAGGGTTTTAAAGGTGCTGTAAGTCTGTAACTGCCAAAAAAGTTTTGTTTTTTTAAAACAAAACCGATAAATTCCACAAACTGAAAGATGTGTAAACATACAAACATTCTGTTTCAATTTAGTAAAGCCAGTAGTGTTGACCATCTGTCTATTATCTGGGATTTTAAAAATAAAACTAAAATCTTCCTTTGAAAATATAAGGATTTAAATTTCAAATATACGTAGGCAGCTGTATAATTAACTGTATTTGATTTCTTGTTGGGTTCAAATCTCCAAATCCCTTGGCAAACATGCTATCCACACTTACTAAAGAAAGAGTGTACTAAATGAAGTTCAGGAATTTTTTTATTCGAAAGAAAATATTGGCTAGATATTTATTACACTGTTCTTGAGCTACACCCAATTACTTTTGCAACGTATAACTTTTCGGTATTTGACAGAAAAATAAATTGACAACAAAGAAATAAAAAATAAAGTGCTCTCTCACATCTCACAGCACAAATGACATTAAATACCAATTCCACTCCAGAGTAAATACATTTGATTAACACAATGACTTAAAGGAATGATTTGTTTCACAAGATGCAGTAAATCTGCCATTTATTGAAATATCAGTAATCACTCTAGCTGAATTGCATAAAGAACATAGAAATTAGAGGAAAGATAAACAAATGCAAATTGGTTATCACAAGGTAAATACGCTATAATAAATTCTCTCTCTTATGTAAGCAGCATTATTTCCAGCAGCTTACTTTGTTCTTAAACCAGTGAATATATATACATAGATGCTTAAGCCTGACTTTAAGTCAGAGCTTTACAGAACAGACTTCTAAGCTTCTTCTGTGTGACTGTAAGGTATCCTGTAGCACCCAAATCAATATGCACTGCTTCTTATTTCTTGACTATGGTGTTGGCATTCCCCCCACACTCATTTTCAGCAGGTTCAGAGCCCTCCAACAAACCCGTATGTACCCTGCAGCCCAGTGACTTTCTACGGTCTTCTTTCCCTTTCAGAGTAGAAACAGAAGTCTGGTACAGAAGCAGCAGAAGACAATAACAAGCAAGTGGGATTGCTCCGATGTGGGGTGCCCACATGCTCCCCTTGCCATAGGTAACAGTAGCTGGGAGAGTGGCAGTGGGACTGCATGCCATGTGAATGGATTACCCATCACGGTCTGAGAGCCTGTTTGCTCAAAATCTGACAACCCTGGAGAAGAAGATGACAATGACTCATAGATTAAATGGTAAGAAGAGGATTACCAAGAGATTTTGGAAACAAGGAAGTGAAAAGAAGTACAAAAAGACCATGGCAGTTTGAGAATGCCAGAGTCACCTCACTGTCATTGCTATCTCTGCCTAGGGCTCGCAGAACACCCTCACCATGGCGGCCATGGGGAACTGCATGCAGTCAGGGCGCCGGCGGTGCAGGTTGCAATGCAGGACCCACACCTTGTGTGTGCTCCCATGGGGATGGTCTTGCCAACGGGTGGGCTGATATGGGTACAGGCAAATCCAGAGCACACAGACAACTGTGCGAGCGTGTGCAATTCGCACTTCCGAGGATTAGTTATAAAAGGCTGTTTAGAAGTTTAAAGGAGTTTCCACAATTTTATGTATGTCTAGCACTGTGGTTTATCTTCTGTATTGTTGATATTGATCCTGAATATACATTTCATTGATTGCTGGTTAATTACATGTCATTAATAAATCAATAAACCACTTGGAACCAGATTTTATTTAAACCACTATGAGTTGAGCAGTTTTTCTGTTATAGATAGACTTCATGCTCAAAGAACATGTCTTCAAACAAGCTCTAAACGTATGGCAGAGAAGGAACATCCAGGAGCCAGAAAAGAGGAACACATTTCATACCCAAATGTTAAGCAGAAGCTTTCAATAGCGAACTGAATTGTAGTAAGAGAATGAAGGGTGTTGAAATCAGGATATTGCAATAAAATTGACAAATATAACTGCGTATTAGTAGGTATATAGTATGGATGGCTCAGAAGGTGACTACTGTGTTGACCATATAGGTATAGTCCCTTAAAGCAGATGAAGGCTCTGACAGTTAAACTAGGTTCAGATTAAGGCAGCTGATTGAGATATGTCAGCTGGGAGTAACTGCTCTTTCGAGAAAAGCCAAATGATGCGAAAATGCTCTTATAGTAAGAACTGTGAAGTTCTGTTTTGCTAACCATAAGGATGTAATTTCCTCAGCACTTCATAACAAAAAAGAGTTATATAAGGGTTGAATGCATAATACAAAAAACACATACTCTGAAGAATACTATTTCACACTAAACACAAGTTATATTTATTAAGGTTTACAGAATTACAATATAAAATCCTGTTATACATTCTCTGCATACCCCATTTTGCAAAATCTTAACAAGATGACTTCTGTAATATGACACTGTAGAGTCTTGCCAAATGTTTAACATGTAATACTGGACCAATTCATCCCGACTAGGCATCCCAGGTTCCTTTTATTGACAGACACCCTGAGGATGATTTAGATGTTGGTTGAACTGAATTATGTTCTGTTATCTCTTTCCACTGATTACAGAGACTCAGCAATGAGGCTCAAAGCCTATGTGCCTTAGGCCTGCAGTAAAGTACTTAGAAGAAGAGTGACTTTTTTTTTAGATTATCTTTTTAAAAATTAGTAACTCGGACTGGCTGTTTCATGAATGACAAGCTTTGTATAAGCAGTTATATAAAGAAATCGTGCTCTCTAATCCGTGCATGCATTTCTAAACTTGTACAACTGGAATTGAAAAATGCACACTCAGTTGTAAAAAGTGTATTTTAACTACATACAACTTACAATATATATGTTATCGGATAAACAGACACTACTGCATATGCATCTGTTAATTCAGTTGCTAAGATCAGTACAGTTGCATTTATTCTAATGTGCAAGCTCCAGATTCTTGTTTAACTGAACATTCATTTGTATGGAAGACTGAATTTATGTGGGCACTAATTTGTTACGGAAAATGAATGCACTATGCAAGAAAAACACACATTTCTTCTTCATCAGCCAAATTATTTTTAAATTTAGCAACATGACTGATTACTTACGTATGATAACTACCACATTTTCAAACAGGGCCATTTCATAGTTACTTATACTGAAGTCTTAAGAATTATTAAGATTTTATTTATTTTTACTATGAAAATCCATAAAGAAAAAAGAAATTATATTGATAGATTTCATACAAGCATAAAAATATTAAAGAAAAGCATCTGGTTTAAAATTGAGTCATTCTTCATCCCCAGTTGAATTGTTACTCTTTTGCTATGTTCACAAACAAGTCTCTTGTACAAGTTATGATCTACGTATTGGAGTTTTAATAATGCTGATGATTTGGTAGAAACTCAGTAAGGTAATGATGAATGTTCATTTTCCTTTCTATGAAAGGGAAAATAAAATTAATAAACCCAATGTTTAAAAATCTCTTATTCTGCTGGTGCTCCATTATATGTTCCATAGGAAAAGCAAAGGCAGAATTGGAAATTCAAGCCCAGTTCCTAATATTCCAATCTGATTCTTCCACAATCCCTTATGTTTCCTGTATCATCTAGATGGTTATTTAGTCAGCAGTTACACTACCATCATCTATGCTATGGATTTTACTTAACTGTTAAAAACAAAGCAGACTATGTTTGCCCCTTGGAGTTGTTCAGCTACAACATCCATCTCACTAGGCTTTTTTTCTTTTTTTTTTTAAGTTGATGCAATTTTATGCAATGAATATTTTTAGTTGTCCTGTTTCTACTTATTTTTTGTGCTCTGGTCCCCACACCATTCTAGTGAGTTAAAAGGTTGCAATATGTGTGGCATGCCTTCTCTTTGCGAAACAGGTTGGGAGATTATCTGACTGCCATAGTCGTCCACCATTTTTCACTTTGTGTTCACATAGTGTTTATACTGGGTCATTTGTTCCCCTATTGACATGATGCTGTCAGTCATTCTACAAGCTGTGTTGGATTTGTCTTCAGAGAATGAATTTTCATTTATGCACTGATATTACTTTAATCAGATCCTCTTCTGAGGGTTTTCTGCCACTCTCCCCTTTCCTACTTCACTCCCAAATCCTAAAATGTATTTTAGCTATGAAGGGGAAATCCTAATTGTAACTGCTCAGCAGTGGTAACTTGTGTCTGAGGAATCATCTGGCACAGAGGCCAAGGTGGCCCAACTACAAGAAAGGGTTAAGTGACTTATTCACTTACTTAATCATGCTGGTTATTTTTTCCTTTTCCATTCATGAGCTTTCTTGAACACAGTGGCTTTGACAGTCTGGTAAAAATGGGGATAGAATCTCTGTCAAAAGTCTAGTTTTACAGCATTCAAGAATACCTCTTTCTCTACTGCATGCAGCCACACAAAAACTTTCTTGAAATCCAGAACATATTCCACACACCAGACAACATTTCTATCAATCAAGACTATTCTTCAATATATGTACTTCCTTCCACATTTTATTATTTAGTAAAGAAATCAGTTATTTCTTTCAACAGTAATGTTGAGACCTTGAGGTCATCATGGTTTTATTCATCTATCTAGGTGTTAACTTTTTATCACACACTTATGTCATACTGTTCTGAGTGATAACTAATTTACTTGTTTTTTCTTAAATGAATGCAAAATTCAGATTTTTGAATTTGCATTCAAAAATGTCATTTACAAATAAATAAATCACTAAATGTAACATCTGAAGTGGGATGACATTTAAATGAATATTCAATTACAATGTGTTTGAAGCAACAGGATTAAAATTAAATTTTACTTTTAGTGTTTCAGTAACTTAAATCCTAGATTTCCTAGTAGTATTTTAGGAAAGCTGCAGCTCTCTTTCTTTTTAAATTAAGAATTTATTGAAAAGATTTTGGAGTAAAAGAAGAGAAATACTGAAAAAGCTACATGTTTCTCCTCTATTCTGCTACAATAAATGGTGACCCACAACTTTCAGCTATTAAATCACAGAGACTATGCACTATTTTTTTAACAGAAAAGAGGCAGCCCATGCTTTTAATTGTTTCTTAAAAAATTTAAAAAAAACCCCACAAGTAGAAAAAGAGTGTCAAAAAGAGCGCAGTCACTTATTCACGAGATCCATTGACTGTAACTCTTGTGTCTCATACAGACACACTGTTCTTCCTTTCTGGCTAGAAATAAATCTGAGAGAAATCACCCTATAAATATTTCCCTTTCTCAGGTATTTGCATTAGTATGATACACATTTTTCCTCTGCATGTGCATCATATTCTCTCCTGCCTCTAGAAGGAGTAGCAGTGAGCAGCCCACACATATAACTTTCAGTATCTAAAAGCAGAAAAGCACAACCCCACCATGTGCAATGATCAAACAGGAGATAAAGCCATGAACAGGAAAAGTTGTACAACAACAACAACAACAAAAACCAACAAAAAAACCTCCCACTAATAACTAGGTCTAATAAGAGACACAAGGGATAAAAGCAAAACATATCTATATTTAAGAGTGACAAAGGAAAAAAAAATAGTAAACTTGGAAGTGATGTGCAAAACTACGTCTTCCTTTTGCCAAATAATTCATAGAATGTTAATTTCTACCAGTTTCTTAATGAGTTCCTCAGTATGTTCATTGTCTTGAAAATTGCTACTCTGATGACTGCCATGTTCTTGATCTGAGGACAAAGTTGGTTTCCTGGGAAAGCAGAGGTATGCATGGGCACCTGGTGTCAACCAGCATGAGTGGAGCAGCCCCATTCAGCTATTTCATTTCGGAATAGGAACTGGGACAGTTCCTGTCCATTTTAAAACAAGCAAACAGGGGTATCTTTTAGATTGGTTAAAAGTTGTTCTTTCTTTTTGCTCTCCCTCTCTTGAATGGAGAATGTGATGTTCACAGCGAACTGTAGCTGTGCAAATATCACCAAAATAAGCAACTGAAGAATTCTCCTACAGAATCAAATTAGATCATTGTGGTTCTTACCTTGTCTCTTACGTCCTTCTGATATTTCTGAATGCAGGAATTTTTAAGAGG
The DNA here is from genome assembly GCF_013368605.1 of Nyctibius grandis. Classification (NCBI taxonomy): domain Eukaryota; kingdom Metazoa; phylum Chordata; class Aves; order Nyctibiiformes; family Nyctibiidae; genus Nyctibius; species Nyctibius grandis. Next base: position 113,310,343 of record NC_090659.1, read on the forward strand.
AGTTACATAAGATTTTCTTTTCAAAGAAATTTTGCATCCCTTTGGATGCATGTGCCTGAAGGCCATATTCTGCTTTTGGTACATCAGCAAGAGTCTGATTCATGCTACTGTAAATTAAAGTTGGTGTCAAATCAGAAAAAAAGTGCCAATTCAGTCATGTTTCTGAATCATGTCTTATGAAGATAAAGAATGTCTTATTTCCAACTTCTCTGAGAATGTCCATATCTAGAATACTCCATCTGGTTTTGAGCCACTCAGTACAAGAAAGACGGCAACCAGCTGGAGGGAGTACAAGGGAGGCCACTGAGATGGTGGGGGCTGGAGCACTTGCTCTATGAGGAGAGTCTGGCGGGGCTGGGCTTGTTCATTCTGGAGCAGAGACGGCTTTGGGAGGACCTAACAGCAGCCCCCAGTGCCTATGGGGAGGTCATTGAGGAGACAGAGCCAGGCTTTTCACAGCAGCATTAGTTGGGAAGATGAGAGACAACAAGTATAAACTGAAATGAGAGAGGTTCAACCTGAATATAAGGAGAAGGTTTTTCACCATAAGGACAGTCAGGCAGTGGCACAAGCTGAGCGAGGTTGTACAGTCTCCGTCCTTGAACGATTTCAAGACCCAACTGGATGAAGTTCTAAGCAGCCTGGTCTGACTTCACAGCTGACTGGAGACTGCCCAAGGTCCTTTTTCTATTTGAACACTATGATTTTATGAACTATGCTTTTTATATAGAGCTATTTAATTTTACAGATTTGGTAGTTAACTAGTTTATTACATGCAACAGAAAACCCAGGCAAACATCAGTTACAAGAAGTGATTTTACAGTTGCATAATCAATAAATCTGAAGTCTATACTTCCAAAAAGCCCCCATGAAATCCCGTAAAAAGACATGAAAACCAAGGTAAGAGCCAATTATGTGACTGTCAAATTCATTAACATTAACTAGCAAGACTGTTGACTTCTAAAATTGCTTGTGTCAGGTGGCAATGACAAACTTGATAAGACAGTACTTGCAAAATGTCATTAAATATTTTGCAGCTCATTTCTATCTGTACTGAATATTAGATTAAGACAATAACATTGTTCATATGAATCTGAAAGAATTAATTACAAAACTTCTTTTGAAACCCCACTGCATATGTGATTAAAAGGATGAAAACAGTTTTCATTCTGAGGACTTTAAATAGGAAAAACACTCCTACTATAACAAATAAATACCAATAATTAGTATAATGACAAGAAATAATACTGAGCTTTGGTTCTTCTTATACTGGCGAAGCAGCAGTAATTAATTTTTCCCCTGGAAGTGATGATAAAGGAGTTGCATTGCATATTAGGGATGTTTAATGCTTATTTTCAGTGTCTCTGTTATACTCTACAGTGTTTTAATTTTTGTGTGAGGTTATGGATTTTCTACTATTTTCTTAAAAGCACTGCAAAACTCAGAAATATATCCCATTTGCCAAACAAAACTAATTTTAAGTTATGTGGATATTTGCAAGGCTTGAGATATGAATCTGGATTCAGATTTGAAAATCTGAGACAGTGGTATAAGCTTCTTTATGGCATTTTAGTATATTTTTTTCAAGTCTAGGGAGATAAAACAAAGCAACTATTATAAACACATGTTTTATAAGTACTTCTGAAAACTTGAAATGAATATTAATGTAATACAAAACCAGATAAATGTATGCTTAGATGAAGTTAGTTATCCTGAAATGCTGTGCCTGTATAAACTGTATAATGAAAAACCTACACAAGACTTAAGCTCTCTCAATGGCTTTTTATTATCAATTTCAGTCCATCAGTTTTCTGTACTGAAAAAAGTCATGAAAAATATGAGCATCTTCCAAAACTAACTCAAGCTCAGGTATTTCTACAGGTGGCTATCATCCAAATATTTGGATTCCATATAAAATGGTGATAGTTATATAACATCTGAAAAGACGTGGTCAATGAGCTTCAAAACTCAGATTCTTGTCACTTTGAACATTCGCATTCACTACTCACAAAGTACATATGGCTAACAATATAAGACATTCTCTTGCTTATTTCTTAGGAAAGGATGAGTGGCTGTGCAATATCTTCCCCAACATCCATCTGACTGCATCTATCTCCATTGTGAATGAGCGGCTGCCCTGTGGCTAATCTCAGCCTGGCTGCTGGGAATCAGTGGTACAATGGTCACAGCTGAACACGCCATGATCAGGTTTTGAGACTGGGCTTTCATATTCACTATGTGGAAAGTAGGCATATTTCTTTATAAATATTTTAGAGCTGTTTTTAACAAACACTGGAGCCTGCTTGGACCTTAATGGCTTGACAGGCTTGACCCATTGGTGCTTTCCTGAAGAGCATGGTGCCTCCCCAAAATCATCCAAGAAGTGGGGGTGAGGTCCTACCCCACTTAGTTTTTCAAAAGTAGCTAATCATTCAGCAGTGGCAAGGGACCCCCACAGTGGAGTGGCTCTGCATGCAGTTTGCTTCTGTTCACGTTGTGTTTTCTGATGTTACATCAGTGAAGGGATCTTCTCTTCTTCAAAAATTAAAGCATGCTTTGTGGCTTAGTGTGACAGCAACGCCAGTCTCATAGAAAGCTGCCACAGAAAGCCTTGAAATTTTCCTCACATCTAGTATTCTGGTTTAGCCACAAAACAAAATGAAATGAAAGAACACAAAACAGTGGTGCCCGGCAACAGGACAAGGGGCAACAGGCACAAACTGAAACATGGGAAGTTCCATCTGAAAATGAGGAAAAACTTCTTTACTTTGAGGGTGACAGAGCACTGGAAGAGGCTGCCCAGGGAGGCTGTGGAGTCTCCTTCTCTGGAGATATTCAAAACCCGCCTAGATGCGACTCTATGCAACATGCTCTAGGGGAACTTGCTTTGGCGGGGGATTGGACTAGATGATCTCCAGAGGTCCCTGCCAACCCCAACCATTCTGTGATTCTGTGAAAACAACAAAAAAACTTTTCCACAATTATGCATTGGCTATACAATCTGTAGATCTGCTACAGGGAAGAGAGGGCAGCAAGGAGAGAACAGAACCACGTGTTTTGCAGTGATTTGTCATTGGTTAGGCTTCATTGTAATGTCAAACTGAGCCTGTCTTAGGAAAGAACTGTCTTAGGATAAAATCTTTTCTTCTTTAGATCACATTGAGACGTATTAAAAAAATGACTTCTTGTAGGGAAAGAGATCTGTAGCAGATCTGAAACCTGAATACATGCATTTACTTAAAATAATATTTCTATTTTCCTCATTCTGCTATGACAGAAGGCAGTGAACCACTATTAATATGTTACACATTAGATTTTCATTAGTCTGTAGTGAACAGTAAACATATATATCACAATTTAATCCTTCAATTTATGTACTCAGTATTAATGAAAATGATACTAATATTTGAATACTTCAGGTCTATAATCTAACAGGACTTCAGACATTAATCTGAAGACTAAAAAATTTTATATTAACATCAAGTCTTAATTTTATAGCATTTTAACCTTCACAAACCTAAGCAGCAGCGAAGTATAAGAGTTCATCACAAAATTAAAATCAAGCAATTTAGTAAAAGATAAAATTGAAGTCTTAAAGTAAATGGGTTCAAGGTCTAAACCCTCTGATATTCTACTTATTTCTACTGCAAACACATAGCTAGGAAAGAAGAGAATCACTATAGCCATTTCAGGCCTTGAAAACATGAATCTTCTCAGAATACAAGCATGCCCACTGGCAACAAATTATCAGGCATACAAGTCCAAAACCTTTTAAACCTTCCTTTTATAAATAGTGTGATGCAATTAACCATACTACCTGTGATAATTCTCATGATTCCCCAGCCTATGATGCTCTCCCCACCTCTTACTCATGTGAGATGATTCAGATGCTAGCAAAGCAGCTGCTGAACTGCCAGACTTTACATCCAGCAGGCAAAACTCTTTACGTAATGTTGAAATTTGAGCCCTTCATGTGTGAAACAGACTCCAAAGGAAACCTTTTCTGATTAGAGCATTTACATCTCAAATAGACTTGATGGCATTTCCACCTCCAGTATTTCTCATACTATAATCTATAATCAAGGGAAAGCTATGCAGGTGACTTACATGCTCAATGCAAGTTTGAACATCAGTCCTAAGTTAGAAAACAAGGACTTATACATGGAAAGCCTAACTGAATCAATGGTGTATGGTAAGTAACCTTTGGTAATACTCTTAACCTGAGTTTGCATTGCTATGGAATGAGTATTATGTACCTAGCATTTCTATAGGAACTTAAATGCAGTTTTAAAAAAACAAAATAACCCCAAACCAAACAAACAAACAAAGAAGACTTTAGTTCTAATCTTTTTCAAACACCCAACGTTAAGAATCAGTTTGAATAAACAGCAAACATTTAAAATTTTAGATCCCTCTAGTTCTTCAAAATTAGGTAGAAGTAACATGTAAGAGAAACGTATCTCAAAAGCAGAACTCCCAGGAAGAATCTCTTTTACAAAATTATTTCATTCTGATTGGAATGGAGAAGCACTGAATATTCAAGCAGCCAATGGGCAGATTTCTATACATTTATTTAATTAAACTCATTAATTAAATGCAGGCTCATTTTTTCATAGCAAAAATCACATGATGTATCTGATTTCAAGCTTCCTGGTTTTCAGAGAATTATGTTAAAGCTAGAGATACAAACAACTAGGATAAAATCTAAAATGATCAATGTCTGAGACTCAATGCAGCTATATGCACAGGTGGTGAGACTATCTTTGCACTTTTCTAAGCTCTTGCATCCCAAAAGCAATCACAATTCCCAGGAAAAAGCTACATTCATCACCTTCAGAGACAGAGCTATTTCTCTTTTAGCAAGGATAGAGTTAGTGTGGATAGCTTTAGCTGGCTGTATTCTGAAAAAACAACCTTGTTAGATTGGGGGAACTATCCCCATGGAACATGAACTGGCAGAAGGCTGGAGTCTGCAACGAAAATTCAAAACCAGCTGCAGCAGAGCAGCAATCTAGATCTAAAGTATCAATTTTCAAAATAATTGAATCATTACTTAACACATGAAGTACTCAATAATACAACATATTATTTTATTTGCCCTGAATGCATTATAATGCCCATTAGAAGTGAATTCAGTAAATACTTTTTTTCACCTACAGTTTTGAGTTAGTAGAATTTCTGGCAGCTACCCAAACAGGTCACCACAAACAGAATAATGTGGCAATCTGTTATCATTAGCTCTGTTGAAAAGGTTCTGAAGACACTAGAGAGAATTAAATGACCTGGAAAACTCAGTCTATGGAAAAGTCTATTGTACTCATCTCTGTTATTTCCACCTCTACGCATCACTGGAACAGTGGAACAACATGATTTGCAGTGGTGACAACGCTAAAGGTCATTTTTCCAGTTTTCTTTTATCCAGCACGAGCCATTTAAGGATTGTTAAATTCCACACATACAGAGAATGACTAATTCATGTCAGGTCCTTCCACTCTCTCAGTATGTTAATCTATTGAAATCTTCACATTTGGAAGACAAAGCGGAGTTGTATTTTTGAAAATCACTGTTAATTTTGGTCCTGTCCATCACTGTTACAACTGTCAGAATTTCAGGTCGTCAAAAATAACAATATACAAAAACCCCTTTATAGCCCATTTTAGCAACTGTTTTTCCTAACTGGTGCAATTTTTTTCCAGCAAAATTTGAAAGAAAGAGCCGTTCTAAAAAGACCTATTAAATGGAATCACTATGCCAAGGTCCACACGGTAGAGACAGATACTATAAAGAGCCTATTCAAAAATATACACCAGAGAGATTTCTTTTGTTTATTTAAGCTTTGCTGTTGTTCTACATTTATCTGAGTGACTAACTTAAAATGAAGAATTAGACTTTGACACGCATCAGCTGTTCTGATCTAACAGTTATGTACGTAAGCCTTATTCCTGGGAAATCCAACAAAAAAGAAGTCCACAGAAATGAAAGAACAGAAACATTGAAATTAGAGGATCTTCTGCATTTTGGGAAAGGAGGGATGAAGGTATTCCTGAACCTCAGAGCTGAGAAAAAATTCAAGGGACTATAGTCAGGGGAGCTGAGTGTTTTCCCTAAATCTGTTTTATTTCTCACTGTATACTTACTGAGAAGTTGAGGACATGGAGTGTCAAAGATATTGTTCTGAGGGCATATTCTTCACAAGTAAATAAGCAGCTCCTGCTTAAGCATAAAATTGTGCCAAATCATCTTCCTTCTTTATAGAATTGGAGCAAACACAGCGTGATTTGTGTTTCAGTGGCAATTTATGTTATTTTTTTACACAGGAATTCCTATAAGTGAATGCTTTATCATTTATTAGGAATGAACCACATGGATTTAAGAAACAGGCACAAGACTCAGTTCTGCTCTGTTGCAACAGAGGATGAAGTTAACGTCATGCACAAAGGCTGGCAGGCCAGTAGTTCTGTCACCTGATATTACAGATTTATGTGGAAAGAAATGATCCTGGCATATATGTCAAGATTGGACTACCAAAAGCCTCCAGTCTAAAGACTAACAGAATTCTGACACAGTATACACAATTATTCAGCCTGTAAATAGTTATTATTTTGAGAAACAGAAATCTGTAGGAAGTTAAATTTTCAAACAAAATTGTAGCTTCAATTTTTCTTTGCTGTTCTTTGGCAAGAAAAAGATAGAGTGATTTTTCATTTATACCTTGGGAAAAAAATCTTCTGTCTTCTCCTACACCTCTTGCTCCTCAAGGACATTAAAGACACTTCTTAGATGCCAGAATGCCCACTTTGCATGCACTTAGAGTCAAAATGCTTTTTTATATAAAGAGTATCCTTCAATAAATCTGCTACTCTAATAAGGTGTGTACGGAGAAAACAAGTTAAAATTCACCTGCCATTTTTTCCTATGCTTTTAGTGGTTGCAATACACTGTCAAGACCAGGAAAATGAGTTAAACTGTGCTATATTTAAAATGACACTGTGAATCTACTCATATCAAGTTCACCAATTCTAATTCAGTTATGTCTGTTTGGAGGTCACTGTCTGTCTCATTCATTACAATGGCTTTCTAGTTTTATGATATGATTCTCAATTAATTGGGTAGGCAGGTAAAACATCTGACATCCAGCAATGAACTCTGTGCTTCCAAATATTTTTGTACAGCCACACATTACACTTTAACAAGCTCTTTATTTTGACCTAATAATAAACCATGGTTTGAGGTTGAGAATAAAGACTCAACTCAGAAATTAATTAGAGGTGTTCTGAACTACATGATCATAAGTCATTCAGCTATTAAATGATGAAACACACCAGTTAACAGATAACCACAGACATTTACTTCATCTTATTTCCATCCGTGGCTGTATTCATGATAAATTTAAAGTGAATATCCATCGTTCACCTGGATAATGAATATCAGATTCAAATGACTCATACCTACAGCTACTATACTGCACTGGTTTGAATCATAACAGGCTCTTAATGAGCACACCACTTTTGACATTCACCTGCTTCATTAATAAAGATTTGTATTTATTTGAATATTCTAATAAAATATGCACTAAGTTACACAAACCACTTAATATTAGTTGGAAACAAACTCTGGCTGCCTAACAGGGTGCATTATCTTGACTTTCAGGTTTACCTTCATGAGAACTTGCCTGTGATTTCAGATTCCTGTAAAAAACGCACCATATTCTAGAACTAGACCAAGCCACATTGAAATACCTGGGAGGTTAGAAGTGCAGTATAGTCCTTGTCTCTAAATCTTGTCTACAGTTTTCCAGAACTAATCAGATGCTATTAAACATATGACAAAAAATATTTTTAAAAAGTTATTCAGTGAAATCAGGTTAAGAGTATACTGCAGTCATTATTTTTAAATATCTACAAGTATTGGTAAACACTTTCGAGACAGAAGCTTCTGTAAACCCATGGTGAGAAACATAACAAATTATGCAGAAAACAGGATTTCTTTTTTTAATCTCTGTTCCATTCGTAAACTTATTCAGATTAAATTGCTGGTGAGAGCTTCTGTGTTTGATTTTAATTTTATAATCTAATAAATGCAAGCAATAAAGCTCATAAACATATTCCAAAAGCAGTTTAGTTCAAATATCCACTACCTCAACTCTCCTATTGGCTGTACAGAAGATGTCCTTCAAAACAGAAATTATCTCCACAGAATAGTTCTTGTATGAGTGAAAAACGATGATGCTCAGGGGCTGAACTGAATCAATATGTATTAGGGCTCCTTTCCAGTAATCTGTGGAACAGAAGAAAATAAAAGTTGTTATATGTATGTGTAGAGCTGTATTTTTAGCCTCAGATCACTCAAACCTTCTTATATATGTGGGCCTCTTCATTTGACTCGCATGTTTCATTCCTTGTATGTTGCATGACATGGCAATGTTGATTGGCTGTATGAATTAAATCTGGGATACTTTTCTTGTTTCAGAATGAATACACGATTCGAAAGTGCTTTGTTTTATGCTGTTAGGGGAAAAAATCGTATTTCTCACAATAACAAAAAGAAAGAAACAAGAATGAAAAGTTCTTTTTTATCTGCTACACTGTACTGAGAAGAATGGAAAAGTTATAAATTTAAATTGTTAGCCTTTTATGATTACCTATATTAATCTACAATGGAAGGAATATAAAATAATATCTGTTGTTTGAATTTAAACCACCTCATGAGTATTTTTCTGAAGACGTTTTCTCACATTTTTTTTTAAAGTGACCTTTTCCGGATAACATACAACTTTATTGATTGGTTCATTTTCAAATTACTCATTTTAAATTATGCTAGACACATGTGTCATCATTTGGCTTATCATCCTAAAAAATACAACATAAGACTTCCTTAAAATAATCATTGTTTGTACCAGAGTCTCTTCTACCTAGATATCCAATCATTAAGTTAAATTGGCAACAACAGAGAAATCACAACACTTTCAGTAAACCTGAACAATTATTAGCATACTCAATTAGAACTTTGGATTAATTAACTTCCACATGAATGCTGAAAACCAGTCTTTTTCCTTCAGAAGTCTTTATTAACTAAACAATAAACGCAGTTAGATAATCTTAAAGCTTTCCTTTTTCCCAGTTTTTCTTGTACCCAACAGGAGTTATGTTCTCAGATTCTTCTTCCCTTGACTTTTGCAATACTTTATCCTGATTAAAGGAGTCACAAGAATGTCTTCCTATTCCAAATTGTTCTCTACTTTAGATCTTTTCCTGGGAATCAGTCAGCAGCTGGGAACTACATCTACTAAATAATTTTGGGCCTAGTAAAAAATAAACAAACAAATAAATGAAAGCCAATTAACTGTCCTAGTCAGACCTGTCTATGTCATTGCCAGGAAACATATTAGATGTCTGAAGTTCTTCTACCAAAGGCACTGTGGTAGAACTAACGACTAATTTCATACCTAATGCACTTGAGAATTATGAACAATCTTTCCTCACTGTATGGGCCTTGAAGTTTGAATTGAAAAATTTACCTAGACCTTGTCTTTAGAAAGGCACTGAATTCAGGGACTGGAGTGTAGTTTTGACTTACATTGCATATTTAAAAAAAAAAAAAATTCAGTACAGGGGAGAAATTCCAATGCTGTTCTCATTAGCTTTTTGTAGACCAGCCTAGTGGATAAGAATTTACCTAAGTGATATTGCAGCTCATACTGCAACCCATACTGTTTGAATGATTCAAAGCTGCATCTGAAGTTCAGCAACCATTTAGATTTGTGAGGTAGAGGTAGGCAAACTTCTCACCCTTCTGTTAGAGGTGTCTCACCTTGTAGAAAACTGTGACATTTTATAAAGATAATGAAGAGAAAGATTACAGAAAACCAGTGATGAAGCCACAATATTGGAAGAAAGGGAATTAGATCTCACTTCCTGTTCCATTACAGTATCTGTATGTTTTTAATCACTAATGATAATTATCTATGTATGTAAGTCAGTATCCATGTGAGTAAGCCTATAAAGACACTCTTTTCCTGGTCTCATTACTTAAATCACTAAGTGGTAAAAATTCATGATGTAATAAACCTTCAAATTTGTCTTTCATGGCACATCTCTGGCACCTTTAGTAAGGAATGTCATCCCTCCCTCCTGTCTTTTACAGAATCACAGAATGTTAGGGATTGGAAGGGACCTCGAAAGATCATCTAGTCCAATCCCCCTGCCGGAGCACGATTGCCTAGACCATATCACACAGGAACGCGTCCAGGCGGGTTTTGAATGTCTCCAGAGAAGGAGACTCCACAACCTCTCTGGGCAGCCTGTTCCAGTGTTCAGTTACCCTCACCGTAAAGATTTTTTCCTCAAATTTAAGTGGAACCTCCTGTGTTCCAGTTTGCACCCATTGCCCCTTGTCCTGTCAAGGGATGTCACTGAGAAGAGCCTGGCTCCATCCTCATGACACTTGCCCTTTACATATTTATAAACATTAATGAGGTCACCCCTCAGTCTCCTCTTCTCTAAGCTAAAGAGACCCAGCTCCCTCAGCCTCTCCTCATAAGGGAGATGTTCCACTCCCTTAATCATCTTCGTGGCTCTGCGCTGGACTCTCTCTAGCAGTTCCCTGTCCTTCTTGAACTGAGGGGCCCAGAACTGGACACAATATTCCAGATGCGGCCTCACCAGGGCAGAGTAGAGGGGGAGGAGAACCTCTCTCGACCTGCTGACCACACCCCTTCTAATACACCCCAGGATGCCATTGGCCTTCTTTTAAGAACCTGTTTGTTAGCAACCATTTAGAGGCACATCCTGAAAGGGGCGAACCATTACTCATCTTTGAGAGGATTAGTTTCAGCTCCCATCTCTGGCAGAAGCACTTCAACACAACCACTATTTATTTCCTTCGACTAAAATATGAGATTCTCCAATCAGCACTTGAATATTGCAGACCTCAGCCATGAAGCATCTAATTTACATAAAAGGTAGAAAAGGCACTAGACAGATACTTCTCTGAACTGAATTTGTCTGAACTTATTTTACCTAGCTAAACTTTGTTGTAGCTGGTAAAGATGTAACAGCAATTTTGGAAATGACCATGTGACTAGGTCCATTTTATTTTGCTTTTGCTTATATTTCTATGGTACAGTTTTCATATAGGTAGTAGCAACAAGTAGTTATTCTGTGTATAATCTAATATTTACGAGTCTAACATAATGACATAGCATAGAGGAATATAGCCATGGTATTACAAAAGAGACCTTAAAAGTGGGGATACAAGATGCAACATAGAGAGGGGCAGGCATACAATTGTAAGAGAAAGACATAGGCTGATGATGGAGACCCAATTGGCTATAAATCCAATGGTCAGATAAGGAGGTTCAGACCTGGCAAAATTAGTTTTACAGGCAACAAAGAGAACAAAGAACTTGTACCTAACATATGTAAAGTGAGCCATAAATAGTAAATCCAGATGAAGCATGCACTTGAAAACCAGTGAACAAATAACAAGTTGTGAGCATGTTGGTAAACATAAAAATGTCCCTATGTGAGTCTTAGTTTAGGAGGAATAAATCATCCACATGACTCCCAGTGAAGGACTCAGGATGCTGACAACTATCTATATCCTCTCCTCAGACTGAAGCCAACCTTTGGATCCAGAAGGTGCTGGAAAATCAAACTTAACCCCATAAAAGTCGTAAATATCAGGAGAATGTGTATGGAAATTTCAACTTCTCCTCCAACAGAATTATTTTCTTTATTTTCTTTCTTTATAATCAGAACTGAGCTGATAAGAATTCTTCAAGTAGACAGTTAACATTTAAATCATAATAACAATAAATTACTGAATTTACATATAAGGTCTGTTTCTTTTTTGGCCATAAAAATATCTTGAGCATAAAGATTCCACTTCCTCACAGCAGCTTTTGGAACTAAGTCCTGGATGTTATTAAGATGATCAATCATTTGCGTGCAGGGTTTACAGCAACACCTGGGAAAGGAAGACATTGCCCTGAAGAATCATGTCATCCTGTGGCATTTCATTCATATATATATATGTTGGGAGGCTTTTTGTAGTGGAAATTAGAAACGAAGATAGAAATTCGCTGTTGAAATAACACCAAATCACTTATCTTAGGTATGATTTGCACTTAACTTTTCTGTTTCCTTGAGTTCCTTTCTCTTGCATAAATTAGAAGTATATATCCTTGATCTACGTGAAAGTGTGTGTGTACAATATAAACTATTACTGTGTCTTAATACATATCCATATGCCTATATAATAATATTTTTCATTTTTAGATTGATTTAACATGAAGTAACAGAAATAATCTATGTGGATTTTTTACTACTAATGGTCACAGATTTCATTTTGTAAATCATGTTTTGATTTAAATTAAAAATTAACCTTTATTGTTTTCAGCTTTGAACTGAATGTCAAAAAAATAATTGTGCAAAAATGGTTGCACAATAACGTGGAAGTTCAATGCATTAAAAGGAAAAAGAACAACCATTTATTCAAAATTCTTATTAGATAGAAACACCTGTAGATCACTGAATTCCACAGAAGGGGGGCTAGTCATTAGGTTTCAGTAACTGGAAGAAACAATAAATCACAGCTTTTACTTTTACAGCCCATTACACCCAAAGGTCTAAAACCTTTCTGTGGTTATTTGCAAGCCTCAGACTATTCCAGCTGCAGAGTCTTATACTTTCCAACTTTCTGTGACTAATAGATGATATACTACAGAGTGAACAGGAAATTAGAGTAGAAGAGAGGTGTAAAATCAGTATCCATATAAAAGCTATGCAAGAAGGCTGTGAAGAACAGCTCACTGTAGGGCTGTGTGCAGTTTCCCAGTGAACCTCAGACAAGGCAGATTACATTCTCATTAATGACTGTTTAAGAGTCGGTGAATTTTTATATGTTAGAAAGGGGAGGAAGTGATAAAGTTATTAAATATTGTGGAAGGGCAAGATAGGAGAGAGAAATAGAGAGGTAATAGGTTTTGGGAGATATTTGATTGAGACTTGCTGTAGCTAGCTAGAAAAAAATAGCTTGAAAGATGTATAGAACTTTCTCCCGCTTTTGACCTCTCACTGGAAAGTTACGCCCTTTTAAAGTTTCATTTTTTCAATTAGCACAATATCCTTCATGTTTCCTTAAAATATCCTGGCAATTGATTTGCCCTTCTGCATTTATTAAACAAATCTACTGCTTCTGATGCAGCACGGTTCAGAAAAATAGTTACCTTTTGTTCACCTGCTTATTCAGTAATTCCATTTATTTTCTTGAAGTGGCTAAATCAGATCTTCCTCCCACTTCATTTAGCCTCTTTCCTATTACACCAAATGGGCTCACAGTTCCTAGCTAATTCAAAAATGTGTCAGGGAAACATCAGCTGTATGGAAGAAAGAAGCTCCTCTAAGAAATGTAATGCTTCCCACATTGAACTGGAGGAAACTGAAGACACCTTTAGACAGTTGAAGCGGGCCTCGCTATCTGTGTTTATACCCCAGGCAGGAGGTTCCTGCTGTGCCACCAGGCTACCTGATGACTGCAAGGCAGACAGCACCATCCTCAGCAAACACTGTTTCCATTAAAATCAAAGACAACTGTGTTCCTAAATGTCCTCTGGGAGGCCTTGTACTGTAGGTTGCACTGAAGAATATGCTTGCTATAAAAAAAACCCAAGTATTTCCACTGTGTATGTGTGTTTCAAGACTGCTTTTCAATTCTTAGTGCAATATTGTCAATTTAATGTCCTTTTCTTCTGCTGTTCTGCTTCAATCTGTTTCTGATACTGTACAGTCTTCATAAGTGAAGATTAAAAGGGAATATGAGAAAAGACACAGGGGGCAGGTATACCAGGAAACCTTAAAGGCAAGAAATTGCTCCTCAGACTCGTTATCAAGTGCACTGGTCATTACTCAGGTTGTCACATATTAGCCCAAGCTTTTTAAAAACAAGATAGTTTAAAATGGAGCTTAAACACTCACAACTACTCCATGAGTTACTAATTTCTCCCATCTCACATTACTTAATTTCTGCTTTGAATTTATCCATATAGGAATCAAAGATATAACACATACCTTAGTAGAACATAAGCAGGGATTTCTACTGATTTATTTGGAAGTGTGAAAGCGCTTCTATACTTGTGTGATGGGCATAGTTTGGTCAGCTCAAGGGAAGATGAGTCTAATTCCAAACTTAAATGAAGAAGATAATTATTCCACTTAGAAACTGAAAGCCAAATCCTGCAGTGGTGAGAAATTGTTATTTAGGGGCACAAGGCAAGCAGGCACAAAGGAATGATATATGTCACATAGTGAGTGGCAGGTTATGATCCTCAGAGTTATTTTCAGCTTGTTCACTGCAGTTAATAGACTCGAACTACAGGAAAATTTTTACAAAAATTTGTGAATCTAAGAATTTCTTTCAAAGATACACATACTCTCTGGAGCTCAATAGTTTCAAAAAATTAATTTCTTAATAAAGTTTAGTCTGGCAGACAGAGGTAGAGAGTGTTATTCAAGTCTTTAAATACATAGCAACAGGTCTATCTTTAAATTTAAAGGTGCCTTGATATTCACAAGTACTTTTGTACTGACTACTGACATAAACCTTCCTTCCACAAGCTTCAGAAACAGTAGGCGTGATCTCGTCCTTCTTCCCCCCCTGCATTATAATAACAACAATAATGGTGACTATAGCATCTGTAACACCTAGCACTGGTTTTGTCTGCAGTGTATCACGATTTTTTCACAATAGAAGTAAATGTTAATTTTCCAGAAGGAAAAACATGGATAGATGAACTGGCAACTGAAAGATCGCCAGCAGCCAACGCCAGTAAAGATGAAGGCTATAATGAGCATTTCCGGTAAACTGTAGAGTTCAGTAACAGAAGAACCCAATTGCTTAGATGCAGATTTTGACAGAGCAAAATTCTACAGCAGGAGATAATTTCTAGCCCTATACATGAAACTTTGAGGACACACACAAAGCTCCAAAAGAAGATCATTTGCCCAGTGGGCAAATGTTTGTAGGTAGTGTAATATTTAGCTTCAGTTTCCTGTTCTCTAGCATCAGCAGACAATTCTGTAAAAGGTGAATAACACAGTGCTGTGTGCTTTAGTTTGGGATTTTACTCTAAATTATAACTATTACTATAACTTTGTGATGCAAGCAGCCAAAAAGGTAGCCTGATTAGAAAGGTGAAAATTGTTAACAAAAGAAAATGCCCATCGGTCTAGGAGCTGTGAGCCTGGGAACTAGTCCTCGGGACCAGAAACATCCTTGAAAAGTGCAGCTGGCCTCTTTGAAGTACAGGTGGGGAACCTAGAAACAAGTGACATTCTGAGATACCATCAATAAATGCAAAACCCAAGAAACTGTAACGGCAACTTACTGTCCAAAAAAATGGAAGCAGTCTGAGTGAACAAAATTGAGCTGAAAGAGCAGAAACTTCATCATGTTGCCGCACCTTTTTACCAGAGATGATGTTTCTACTGCTGCTGCTGTCACTGTCAGTAAAATAATGCCTTTTGGAAACCAGCACACTGTCATTGCTGGTTGCCAATGCAAGTGATCCTCTCATGATTAACTCCTCTTGAGTTCGACTTCTGTTACATATGTCTTCTCTGATTCTTTTTAATTGTGGAAAAGTATTATTTTTGAGTCTAATTAACAGGATGCTTGCTTTTACCTTTGTAACAACAGATGATTTTTCATAGGTGTACGTCACTTTCTAGGAGGAAAGACAGGATTATGACTAATACATTTTTTGTTTTGACTCATAAGGTACCCAATAATGTGGATCAGTGTGCAGTGAAGACTGACAGAATCTTGTTTATCAATCAGAAGTTCTGGTGAATAGCCACACTCTAGCAAACTGAGTCTAAGTTTCACCTGGATTATTTCCATCTGGTCTTGTTTGTAATGCTTCCAGTATGTGTAACTTAATAATATTAACATGGCGGAGTAAATGTCTCATTCTATTACACAAGGTATTCTAAAACATTTTATAAACATCTCCAATCAACAGATCTTGTGAAGGCTATTATTTTCTATTTGCAGACAGGGAAATCAAGGAACAGTATTTTTAAAGGTAACATTAAAAAAATATTCTTGAAATCACCTGGGGTTTTAAGATATTGACTTTGAAAAACATTAACACTATCCCGATTTTTGAATACGTCAAGCACCTGCAGTTCTCTCTGCCTTTAATTGCTGTTCTCTGTGTTGAGCGCCTCTCAGAACAAAACTCTGTGGTAGGTAACAAAATGAAGACACCTAAACTTTGTGCAGATGCTTGTAAATTTAGACCTCCTAAGTGATTTGCAGAAAATCAAACAGTGAGTCACTGTCTAAACAGTAAAAGAAATTAAGTCTCCTGCCTGTTGCTGTACTTTACTTTGGAAACATGCTGCTTCTCAGATAGCAGAGCTCCTTCAATTAGAGAAGAGTGGTCTATTAAAGCTGCAAGGAAAATAACATTACTTAAGTCACTACAAGAGAATAGGTAATGCAGGAGTAAAGATCAGACAATACACAGTGCCTGTAACTAAAAACCAGTAAGGTCAAAAGGCAACTGAACTGTTCTCTAATCCAGAAAAAGGTACTGAGGTGTAGCATCATGATAAATGCAGAGTGAAGAGGACTTAGCTGCTAAATAGTGGCCACTGTGGCTTTGCTATATCTTTCAGAGCATTTTCTACTCAAGACACAGTAAGAGTAAGTTACACTGGGAATTGACACATAGATGCCACGGTTCTGTGCAAATTAAATATAGGCAGAGTAAGTAAGATAAAAATCAGAGATATATTTTAGGGCCAGTCATATAAGAATTTAAGGAAGATCAGCAGAGTACATTTCCTTGTTTATGAAGTGGATGATCAAGGGGCAGATATGTGCTTTGAATGCTTTAAAAAGTAAAATTTCTTTCTAAAAATATCAGTTTAGTTAAAACCGTGTTGAAATTGTATTAGACAAAGTGTGCTGGTTTGGACCAGATCCCAGGTTTAGGATGATTAGTGAAGACATTCATTTGTATTAAAAATGTTACTGCAACACACATGAATGTCTGCACATAGACATTCCTTTCATTGCCGCCTTAATGTGAGCCCAGCTGACTGGGCTAATGACTGAAGCCCTCTCCTTCACCCTCAGACCCTAAGTTAAGTTGCCCTCTTGCTCTCCTTCCCACATCGTCCTTTGCTTTAAATCCCAGTAGTTAGGTTGCAGCTAGTGCAACTGTCTATCCCAGAGAGCCCATTAAATCTTTCTTTCTCCTCTTACTTGGTGTTCTGAATAAATTCCTTTCTGCCCTCTTCCCTTCCTCCATTTCCCTTTCCCTTGCTTCTCTCCAACCTTAGAAGTTCAACTCTGATAGAGGCACTGGTGAGATCACACCTCAAGTACTGCGTCCACTTCTGGGCCCCCCACTTCAAGAAAGACATTGAGGTGCTGGAGAGAGTTCAGAGGAGGGCAACAAAGCTGGTGAAGGGTCTGGAGGCTCTGACCTATGAGGAGCAGCTTGGGGAAATGGGATTGTTTAGCCTGGAGAAAAGAAGGCTGAGGGGAGACCTTATCACTCTCTACAACTACCTGAAAGGAGGTTGTAGCGGGGTGGGGGTTGGCCTTTTCTCCTAGGCAACTAGCAACAGGACTAGAGGACATAGCCTCAAGCTGCACCAGGGGAGGTTCATGTTAGTCATTAGGAAAAATTTCTTTACAGAAAGGGTTATTAGACATTGGAATGGGCTACCCAGGCTGGTGGTAGAATCACCATCCCTGGAGGTGTTTCAGAAAAGACTAGATGTGGCACTTAGTGGCATGGTCTAGTTGACACAGTGGTGTTAGGTCAAACGTTGGACTCGATGATCTCAGAGGTGTCTTCCAACCTAGCTGATTCTGTGATTCTGTAAAGTAAAATGGGAGGGAATACTGCTATGTCTAGAAAGAATTCTTTATAGATTCAGATGAAGGTGCCTGGCTCAGCTAAGAATATGCCAGCATCTCTGTGTGCTTTTCATGATTTATCTTTTTTTTTTTTTAAATCCCTCAGTCGTTTCCAAACCAATAATACTTTTCCTATTAGTGCTGGAACACTCTTGAATATTCAGACTTCCTTTGATATGTTATTGAAAAAATCATCAAGTTACTAGTGCATAGCGAAATATTATCAAGTAAAAAGATCTCTCCAGCTCATCTTGTGGCACAAGTCATAACAATATTTGTAATATTAATCTGCTAACAGCATATAAACCACTCAGGGAACTACAAGCTGGTCAGCCTCACCTCGATCTCTGGGAAGGTAATGGAACAGCTAATCCTGGAAACCATTTCCAGGCACATGAAGGACAAGAATATCATCAGGAACAGTCAGCATAGCTTCACCAAGGGGAAGTCACGGTTGACCAGCTGGATAAACTTCTATGATGAAATGATTGGCCTGGTAGAGGCGGTGGGGGCGGGGGGGCAGTGGATATTTTCTATCTAGACTTCAGTAACACCTTTGACACTGTCTGTCATAAGATCCTCATAGACAAACTGTTGATATATGGGCTGGATGAGCAGACATTGAGGTGGATTGAAAACTGCCTGAATGGCCAGACCCAGAGGGTGGTGATCAGTGGTGCTGGGTATAGTTGGAGGCCAGAAACTGGCAGTCTACCATAGGGGTCAATATTGGGTCCAGCCCTGTTTTACATCTACATTAATGATTTGTCTGATGGGGCAGAGTGTACCCTCAGCAAGTTAGCAGATGACAATACCAGCAGTAGTGGCTGATACACCAAAGGGTCATGCTGCCATCCAGAGAGATGTTGACAGACTGGAGAAATGGGCTGACAGGAACCTCGTGAAGTTCAACAAGGGGAAGTGCAAAGTCCTGCACCTGGGGAGGAACAATCCCAGGAACCAATGTATGCTGGGGACTGCCCAGCTGGAAAGCAACTTGTCAGAAAAGGACCTGGAGGTCCTGGTGGACAGCAGGTTGAACATAAGGCAGCAATGGGCCTTTGTGTCCCCATTAGGGGATGGAGATCCTGTAATGCACTCCTGGAGTGGAATTTCCTATTTTATGTCCTTAAAAAGAAATCTGTTTTATATATATCAAAACCACACTGTAAACCAAATATAGACACAGAGAAGAAGGATGATCAGGGCATTTACATCAAAACTGCACCAGTATTTTGAATCAAAATGCTGATGTGTTCCCTTTTCCCTCCCTTCCTCTTCCCTTTATTTTTCCATTTGCTGTCCCATTTTAACCTTCCCATCTCCTCTCCTCTACAGGGGACCTCTCATGATTCATTGACATTTCCCAAGGAAGTGAATTATCTCCTGAGTAGCTGAGCTGCTGACATGGAACACTATATCATGCTTAACAATTATCATCAATATTTATAGCACTTTTATATACGACAAGTTGAGTCACATTAGCAGACAGGAATGAAACCTACATATATTCATTGTAAGAACTGTGAAGCAGCAGCAGGTCATCTGCTTAAAATTTGAGTTGCATGCCTCTTGAAAGGAATTGCCTCTTTAACCAGTTTCTCCTTTTTGAATAACAGACTCACTGGCTTTTTAAAGGTCATCTTTTTGCTCTGGATACACGAATACAAAATTTTCCAAATTTTGATTTTGACTTTGATATGGAAGGAGAATGGAGAAATAAGTTAGATTTGGTTTTGAATATGCTCAAGGATGAGGTGAGGGAGCTAATATTTAATGTATTTGATTATTGGACTTGGTGAATTTTCTAGTTATGTTTGCCACGAGAACACTGAAGAAAATACTGCAGAAAGGAGAGACTTACAATTGTATGAAAGGACTCTTAAAGATGCAACAATGAATACATTAATGTAAGAAATATATATATCTGCAGCATATTAATTTCAGCATGTAAAACTGGAATGCACCTGCCCCTAGACAAAACTGCCAGAAGCCACCTTAGCAAATTGCTGTTCCTTATATGCATACTTGTCCTTAACTTTTTTAAAGATGTGGATCGCTCACTGTTGCATAGGATGAACACACATCTCTTTGTCTCCAAAGAAGTGAAGAAGCAATTTGTTGCAAAAAATTAAAATAATCTGAATTTATGTTGACAACACATAATAACAGTTGCAGAGTGAGCAGATATAGAAGTTTGTTTAGGTGTGTGCTCATGCAGGTACAAAACCAAAAGAATTCATACAGTTATTTCTCAACTGAAAATTACTAATACTAAAAAAGAAGGACAAAGCTACAATAAAGGATTTTCTGCACGGGTCTTTCTATAAACCCCAGAATAACCATTAATGACCAGAAAAATCAACTTGTTCTTGAGAACACATTTCAGCTAAACAAATTGATCTATCTAGACATGACTTTGTATATTCACAGAATCACAGAATCACAGAATGTTAGGGATTGGAAGGGACCTCGAAAGATCATCTAGTCCAATCCCCCTGCCGCAGCAGGATTACCTAGACCATATCACACAGGAACGCGTCCAGGCGGGTTTTGAATGTCTCCAGAGAAGGAGACTCCACAACCTCTCTGGGCAGCCTGTTCCAATGTTCGGTTACCCTCACCATAAAGAATTTTTTCTCATATTTATGTGGAACCTCCTGTGTTCCAGCTTGCACCCATTGCCCCTTGTCCTGTCAAGGGATGTCACTGAGAAGAGCCTGGCTCCATCCTCATGACACTTGCCCTTTCCATATTTATAAACATTAATGAGGTCACCCCTCAGTCTCCTCTTCTCCAAGCTAAAGAGACCCAGCTCCCTCAGCCTCTCCTCATAAGGGAGATGTTCCACTCCCTTAATCATCTTCGTGGCTCTGCGCTGGACTCTCTCTAGCAGTTCCCTGTCCTTCTTGAACTGAGGTGCCCAGAACTGGACACAATATTCCAGATGCAGCCTCACCAGGGCAGAGTAGAGGGGGAGGAGAACCTCTCTTGACCTGCTAACCACACCCCTTCTAATCCACCCCAGGATGCCATTGGCCTTCTTGGCCACAAGGGCACATTGCTGGCTCATGGTCATCCTGCTGTCCACTAGGACCCCCAGGTCCCTTTCCCCTACGCTGGTCTCCAGCAGCTCTGTCCCCAACTTGTACTCATACATGGGGTTGTTCTTGCCCAGATGCAGGACTCTACACTTGCCCTTATTATATTTCATTAAATTTCTCCCCGCCCAGCTCTCCAGCCTGTCTAGGTCTCTCTGAATGGCAGCACAGCCTTCCGGTGCGTCAGCCACTCCTCCCAGTTTTGTGTCATCAGCGAACTTGCTGACAGTGCACTCTATTCCCCCATCCAAGTCATTAATGAATATATTGAATAGTACTCGTCCCAGTACCGACCCTTGAGGGACTCCACTAGATACAGGCTTCCAACCGGACTCTGTCCCATTGACCACCACTCTTTGGCTTAAATTTACAAGGTAGCTAACAATAGCTGTGGGCGGAGTCAGTGAATGATCCTGTGTTCACAAAGGGATGACCTTTGTCTTGTCTTAAGAAAACATTTTAGTTTAGCAAAAAAGATTTTAACAAATAACAACAATTTATTACGTACATATGAAGTTAAATGGAAGCAGTTAAAAATTTCAGATACATTCTAAAAGGCGAATAGATTTTGGTATTCCTTTAAGAGCAATCTAAATTTTGTACTACTCTCTTCTATTAACCCTGCCTGAATTAAGATATTTTCATTAGACTTGAGCTGTACCTGTATAAGGACTGTCTTTGGATGGAATATAACACAAAGCACTAACACTTGGATTTGCTCAAAATTACCCCCATAAATCTATATTAAGATTACTGTGACCTTTTAATGTGTGAAGAATTGTTTTTTTCTCTACTTACTGTATTTGTATAAATAGAACTAACTGGAATTTGGGTATCATCCATATTCAGCACTGGATAAGTACTATGGATCTAACTGAAAAACTACCAGATTTGAAGCATGTATGTTGTTTTGACCAAGCCAGTTCAAATTTGAAAGCAGGCTTGTTTTGCCTTGTCACATATATTGATCATCTTTCACTCCATCAATTGCCATATGAAGTTCTCTGAATTCATAACACTTCTCATTCCTTAGATTCATTGTGGAGAGAGCTGTTAAAATACATAAGGTAGCATAAGATTCTTGTTTTAAATTTTAAATATGCACCATATATCCATTATCTGTTTCTTTCTCTTTCAGAATTTCCAGAGATTATTTGATTTTTATGTAAGATTTTTCTTAACTAATGGCAGAATACTAAGAATGTAAGATGAAATTTTATAAGGCTATACATAAAAAAAAATCTTTATATTTACACAGGTTATCTTAACATTGCATTCAATGTGTTACTTCTTATGCATTTATTTATACAGCTGTTTTTGAAAGTCAAAAGGAAAGTGTATAGGGTTTGCATGGCAAGGTTTTGGTAGCAGGGGGCTACAAGGCTGGCTTCTGTGAGAAGCTGATAGAAGCTTTCCCTACATCTGACAGAGCCAATGCCAGATGGCTCCAAGACTGACTTGCCACTCGCAAAGGCCGAGCCCATCAGCGATGGTGGTAGTGCCTCTGTGGTAACACATTTAAGAAGGGGAAAAAAAATCTGCGCAATTGCAGCCGGAGAGAGGGGTGAGAATATGTGAGAGAAATAGCTCCATAGACACCAAGGTCAATGAAGAAGGAGGGGAAGGAGGTGTTCCAGGTGCTGGAGCAGATATTCCCCTGCAGCCCGTGGTGAAGACCATGGTGAGGCAGGTTGTTCCTCTGCAGCCCATGGATGTTAACAGCAGAGCAGATATCCACCTGTAGCCCATGGAGGACCCCACGCTGGAGCAGGTGGATGCCCAAAGGAGGCTGTGACCCCGTGGGAAGACCATGCTGGAGCAGGTTCCTGGCAGGACCTGTGGACCCATGGAGAGAGGAGCCCATGTTGGAGCAGGTTTGCTGGCAGGTCTTGTGACCCCATGGGGGACCCACACTGGAGCAGTCTGTTCCTGAAGGACTGCACCATGTGGAAAGGACCCACACTGGAGCAGTTTCTGAAGAACTGCAGCCTATGGGAAGGACCGACGATGGAGAAGTTAATGGAGGACTGTTTCCTGTGGGAGGGACCTCACGCTGGAGTAAGGGAAGAGTGTGAGGAGTCCTCCCCATGAGGAGGAAGGAGCGGCAGAGATAACACGTGATGAACTGACTGCAACCCCCATTCCCCATCCCCTGTGCTACTGGTGGGGAGGAGGTAGAGAGAATAGGGAGTAAAGTTAAGCCTGGGAAGAAGGGAGGGGTTGGGGGAAGGTGTTTTTAAGATTTGGTTTTGTTTCTCGTTATCCTACTCTGATTTGATTTGCAATAAATTAAATTAATTTCCCCAATGTTTTGCCCATGACAGAAACTGGTGAGTGATCTCTCCCTGTCCTTATCTCAACCCATGAGATTTTTGTTATTTTTTTCTTACCCTGTCCAGCTGAGGAGGGGAATGACAGAGCAGCTTTGGGAGGCACCTGGTGTCCAGCCAGGGTCAACCCACTACAGAAAGAAAAAGAAATTAAAATCTCTCAAATCCTTACCCTTCAATCACAGTCAACCAAGGTAAACACTGAATTCCTCTTTTCTGACATTAACCGAGTTGAAGGGTCATTTCTAATATGTGCTTCATGCTTTTTCAACTCAGTCTCAAAACACTTCAGAAAAAAGGGGTAAGTCTTCAAAAAATCATTTTCCGGGTAGCCAAAACAGAGCGACTTCATTATTTTTATGGGAGGTTTTAGAAATGAGCACACATTTAAAGACTGTGACAGCACTGTATCCTGACAGGTTAGCAGCTTTCAGCTCCAATGAGGAAACTGGTTATATGATCATTTCTAGTCTCTAAAGGGAAATGCACTTAATTAGAGCAGGCTCATGGTATATATGCTGACAGTTATCTGGAATATAAATTTTGAGGTTTAAGTCCATGGGAAACATAAAATTTAAGTAGAACATCACTTTCAAGTTTCAAGAAATTGTAGGAACGTTAAGTAAGCTCAGTTTTTCAATTAGGTGAAATCTTAATAACGTGCAATACTTATTTTCTTCAATTTTCTTGAAACAGCAAAACTGCCTATGTCAGTAAATGTGACAGGTTTTAGGTCAAAGGAATTTACAAAGACAAAGGAAAACCAAGTAAAATTAGAAAATAACAGTGTTTAAAACTGGCAATTATGAAAACAAATATAGACCCAGTGCATTTCTGTAGCAATGTTAAAACTTTATAGCAAAACACGTAAATTTCTTGCACACTGCTTTATTCATACACCTATCCTCTCTCCCTCTTTCTCTATATGTCTTCTAAGACTCTGAATCAGTATTCATTGCCTAATAAAATGAATGTGCTATAAAAGTTTTTGTGGAGTCAGCTAACTAACTGATTCTTAAGGAATTTTAATTCCTTTTAATATTTTCAGAAACAACCTAGAATTCCACTGCAATATGTTTTTTTTCAGGCAAAAACACTGTTGAGGAAAAGTTTGAGGATATTCTTATAAACTGAATAATGGTATTGCAAAACACTGTAATGAAAATGGGACTTAAGAAATATTTTAAAGAAAAGCTTTCTATTAAATTCTGAAACAAAGATATTTCAGTGTAATTCTTAAGAAAGCTAAGCCAAGGAAAGAGGAAATTTGAAATGCAAATGATGAGTTTTGGAAATCAAAGCCTTTGGGGTAAGAATTGCATCTTAAATTTCCTGTTCTCTCAAGGAGGTCCTGTGTGACCTTGGGCAAATCAAGACAGGCTTGACATCTACAGACTTGTCATTTACAGCTAGAGTGATGAAATAGTGCAAAACTTGCATGTGATGCCGGTATCTAGCCTCTTCAGACTTCAAGTCCTATTATATTAATACCTGATGATTTCTGTTACTACCTAAATGGGAGATAAACAGCTTTGAGAGGCTGAAGTTAGTCCTTATTTGAGCAGGAGACCAGCATAGATGACCTCTCTTCAAATCTAATTTTTCATATGACTCTGCTAAATGCTCCTGTGGCTCTTTTCCCTATTTGTGTTTTCTTCCTTTGAGCAACTAGTTTTCTGAGCCAACAGCTGTCTTTTACTGGATTTCTTAAGAGTATACAATATACGAGCCATAATTCATAACCTAATCCCATAACATACATAATTTGGGGAGCAACAGGCCTGTCAGTCTGACCGCGGTGCCAAGGGATTTTATGGAGCAGATCATCTTGAGCATTATCATGTGGCATGTACAAGACAACCAGGTGACCAGGTGAAGAAAAGGGGGAGTCGAGGGCGCGGCTCTTGGGTGCTGGGCGACGGTCCCAGAGTAACGGCACAATCCCAATATGAGTATGGAAGTTCTCCGTTTAATGATTATACGTACAGGATATATATATAGACTCTAAGCAGAGAGCACGCTGATCACGCACCAAAGCCCGCGTTTCCATTGGTAAAGCCTTGCTGTCCACGCGTACTAGTAGCATATACGATTGGTCTATAGTTTTAGATACACGGAGCGATGAGCACCCCCTCCCCTTTTCCTGTTTCTCTTATCTGTTTGTTACAACTGCCAAGTTCTTGTTTTGTTGCATTTTTGCAGCGTTCAAGGAGAGTCCAAGGTGACTCGCTCCGGGCCTAACTCTTGCTCAGAGCCTGGATTGCTCAGACTGCTCAGAAGCATGAAATCATGCCCCCTCTCACTTAACCAAGCCTCCACAACCAGGCCCAGTCAGCATGGATTTATGAAAGGCAGGTCCTGCTTGACTAACCTAATCTCCTTCTATGACAAGGTGACCTGCTTACTGGATGAGGGAAAGGCTGTGGATGTTCTCTGCCTAGACTTTAGTAAGGCCTTTGACACTATTTCCCACGGCATACAACTGGAGAAACTGGCTGCTCACGGCTTGGACGGGCATACGCTTTGCTGGGTAAAAAACTGGCTGGATGGCCAGGCTGAAAGAGTTGTGGTGAATTAAGTTAAATCCATTTGGCAGCGGTCACAAGTTGTGTTCCCCGGGGCTCAGTATTATGACCAGTTCTCTTTAATCTTTATCAATGATCTGGATGAAGGGAGTGAGTGCACCCTCAGTAAGTTCGCAGATGACACCAATTTGGGAGGGAGTGTTGATCTGCTGGAGGGTAGGAAGGCTCTGCAGAGAGATCTTGACAGGCCAGATAGATGGGCCGAGGCCAACTGTATGAGGTCCAACAAGGCTAAGTGTCGGGTCCTGCCCTTGGGGCACAACAACCACATGCAATGCTACAGGCTTGGGGAAGAGTGGCTGGAAAGTTGCCTGGCAGAAAAGGACCTGGGGGTGTTGATCGATGGCCAACAGAATATGAGCCAGCAGTGTGCCCAGGTGTCCAAGAAGGCCAACCGCAGCCTGGCTTGTATCAGAATTAGTGTGGCCAGCAGGGCTAGGGAAGTGATCGTCCCTCTGTACTCAGCTGTGTGTAGCTAAGAGCCTCCTAAAAGTCAGCAGACATCTTTGCACCCAGCAATTCATATTGACATGTTTAGGTAACAAATGCTGTAGCATTCTAACATATGCAAGGAAAAATTGTTCTTGAGTTTCCAATAACTCATTCTTCAGGTCTCCTAGATAGCCATGCTTTAGTTAACAACTCTGAACATCATTTGCATGTTTTAATTCATGTTACATCACACTGAGGTGAACAGGCGTATACCAACAATTACTGGTCCTTGAATGGTAAAGCACAGGTCAGCTGAAATTGGTGTGTTTGCTTAAAAATGTATCCTGATTGGGATTCCCAAAAATTAATTGTAAATGGGGTCAGGGAATGCAACTGAAAAAATCAGTTCATAAAAATACTTTCTCAAACTTTTAAATTCAGGAAAAACAGAAAGACGTCAGCTTCAATATACAGTGGAATGTTAGTGACACTAATTTGAGTTTGAATGTCGTCTATAATAACAGTAATTAAATTTAGTGCACATATTTCCAGTATATCTGTGCACTTAATTTTATTTTTTAGATGTATATGGAAAGATTCCTTTTGCTTGCAATGAAAAATATGACAGTGTGACATTTTCTTTAATTACAAACACTGGTGTGTTTAATAATAGCACAAATTTGGCCTCCAACTTGACAGGTCTGTCTCATAGAATCAATGGTTAGACTCGAGGGCACCATCTTGGTCAAGATCAATATTAGAAAAATATAGCTTGTCAAGACCTCTTGGCCCCTTATTGATTCAAATAGGGTACTGTAGAGAATTTAATAATGGTGTTACAGCTGTTGGCCAACAAACAGAACCTTCTTTCATTGATTTCAGTAGAGGCAGAAGAATAACACAAAACCATGATTACTCTAGACACTGTCTTAATACTTGTTACAGGGCTTCCAAACTGTGCATTTGGGAGGCATGGTGGTTGCATGGAAGAACTTTCAGGCAGACTAAATTGGTTTCATGTTTGAAAGAACACAAATTGTTGAAACTGACTCAAGAGAAGGATTTTTACATTCCCTTACAAAAGTATGCCTCATTTTGCCAACCTGGACAAAACCCCCTAGTTTTTCTAAGACTACATGAAGGGTTTTTTGGTGTGAAGGTAGTTCTTTCCCACATTTTTATCCCAATGGAATATAATTTAAAAAAAGAAGATACTTTAAAAAAATCCCAGTTTTTCTCAGTAACCCTTTCTGTGTTCTGTTTCTTTCAATGCCTCCTCATCAAATTGAAAATGTCAAATATCATTCCAATACTGTAGTTTTAAACAAATAAACTCCTGTCATTTACTCCTACTCACTGGGAAATTTAAACTATCATTTTTGAGCCTTTCGTAAATAACAAAAGGTGTTACAGTGCCTAGGAATGTCTGAGCTCTTCATTTACCTTTAGTGCATAGAAAAGTGCTTGGAAAGAAATTTCCCCATGGGTCAGAGACACTTCAAAGAAAACAGAAATGCCTCATAGGACCTATTTTTATTTGGAATTTATTCTTTAAGTTTTTAAAAGGAATTAGTTAATACCAGCAGTGAGTAGTTAAAGAGGATCTTCTTTAGATCACTAAAGGAAACAGGAAAAACCCTGCATCTTGGTGTATCACACTATTATTTTCATAGATAATGTTTTCCTCCAGCTTCATTTCCTTTGCATTATGACAACTGGAACTTTTTAAAGGCTTGTAAATACTTTGCTGATATTTTAAAATGTTTAATATCTATGACACTTTAATTTAGCAATTGTAGTAATTGAAAATAGAAGCATAAACTGTTCAACAAAAAAATGGAAACTAATTATATTTGCTGAAGGCATGCTACGACACATGAAAAATTCTACACCAAAAGAGAGATAATGACAGGAGCAGAGGAAAAAGCCCAGCATTTCCCTAGCTTTTTTTCCAAGAGACAAAATCCTTCCATCTCAGAAACAGTTTTTCTGCAACCAAGTTTTCTCTTGTTTTAAAGCAACAGACAGATAGCCACATATTCATATCACTGGCCTTGTGGATGGAAATGTAGTGTTACTAGTTCTCACCTACTGAATCTATTCTCCATCCCCTTAAAAAAGCAGAAAACCTCTGAGGAAATGCATTTCCCCTCATCTCCCGCAGAGAACAAAATATTGAGAGCAGCAGAAACTAAGGCCCAGAAGGGCAGAGAAAGACACGTCATATAGTCCTGTCAGTCCCTACATGCAGACTGCAATCAGCAGTAGAAAGTTCCTGCAAGCCCTCCAATCCTTTAATCACTAGAGTGTGGACTGAGACCAATGCTGGAACATGCTCCAGGGAGCCTTTACTCTCACAGTGCATATGCTCTTGCCAACGGTTTGTGTTCAGAGGGCTGGAGCACCTCTCCTATGAAGACAGGCTGAGAGAGTTGGGGCTGTTCAGCCTGGAGAAGAGCAGGCTCTGGGGAGACCTTCTAGCAGCCTTCCAGTACCTAAAGGGGGCCTACAGGAAAGCTGGAAAGGGAATTTTTACAAGGACATGGAGTGATAGGACAAGGGGTGATGGTTTTAAACTGAAAGAGAATAGATTTAGATTAGATATTAGGAAGAAATTCTTTATTTTGAGAGTGGTGAGACACTGGAATAGGTTGCCTAAAGAAGTTGTGGATGCCCCCTCCCTGGCAGTGTTTAAGGCCAGGTTAGATGGGGCTTTGAGCAACCTGGTCTAGAGGTAAATGTCCCTGCCCATGGCAGGGGTGTTAGAAGTATATGATCTGTAAGGTTCCTTCCAACCCAATCCATTCTATGATTCTATGGTTTTATGATTTAGAAACAACCTCAATACACTTTCAACTCCATGCTGAAGTTAGTTTTGGCTTGTCTCTTTTTTATTATGCCACTTTGTTATTCTGACAAAGTATGGGAATATAGCTGTATGGCTGATGACTGTTTAGATTATTCTAGCATTTGCTTTGTTTAATAAGCCATATTCATTTACTGGAACTCAGAGTCCTATGCGTTATAAACAGCAATTTGTGTTTAATTTAGTCACATAGAAATGAGATTCCTGGCATACGTGGTTCAACATAGCTTAATCTTACTGAAAAAAACTCTTTTGCCTAATGAAAGGACAAATTATAAGAATGTGTCTTTCACTCTGCGTCTTTCAGTTGCACCTGTGTAGGTAGATTAGGGTACGGCGACCGGAAAATCTCGGGCTGTAACGGAAGGTAGGCGTGGCAAAAGGAGCAGGATGTGTCATTATCATGTGAGTTTGTACCGGACAAGACGACTATATAAGGCTGTTGCGCAGATAAATAAACGCCATTTGTTGCATCCTCACATTGGTGTCAGTGCTCAATGGCCCTGGGGTGTGGATAGCCTCAGGCCAGCCAGCAACCGAACGGAGCTTGCTGCAGACAAGCGGCAACAAGTGGTGACCCCGACGTGATTGCTGGGCTGGCGGACCGCAGGCGGTCGGAGTGGGTTCGCGAACCATGGAAACCTTGATAAAGGTGATTTCGTTACTGGGCGGGGAATTTAAGATTTCTGTGAAATCGAAAGACGTAGCCCAGTGTGTGGACCGTCTCGTTAAAGGGGGGGGCGGTGGCAGGACCGGCTGATTGTTTACAGCTGAATACCTGGGAGCGGTGCTCGATGCAGCTCGCTGAGCGAGCTATGGCAGCGGGTTCTGCCAAAGAATTAAAAACATGGGGAGTTATCTTGTGGCTGCTACGGGCTGCGCGGGAGGACTGGGCGACATGGGATGCGGCTCGGACGTGTTTACATGGGGTCTACCCTGACCAAGACAGAAGTGGCAGTGGTGAAACTCCTCCAACATATACTCTCTGAGAGAGGAATTAAATGTGACGAAGCTGCATTAAAGCAGTTACTGTTTTGGGCAAAAGATAAAGGACATTTTACAACCTTTAATGATGTCTTTGTAGTGCCTTTATGGGAGAAGATTGGTGACTCTCTCTGGAATGCGGTGTCAAGTGGTGATAAGGAAGCCTTTAAATTGTCTGCTACATGGCGGCTGGTTAGTGAAGCGTTAAAAGGAATAAAAGCAGAGAGAGAAGTCACACATTCAGCTTTTATGGCTTTAGGACCGCAGACGTCTACTACCCCCTCACTGTTTGCAGGACCAACACCTCCCACGGCCCCGGTGGCTGTACCGGTGGCAGCTCCTTTATCGCCGTCGGTACGGACGGCTCCGAAAAAAGCTGAGGAGTGGGGAGTGAGTAAAATAGATACAGATCCATCAGGACTGATAGTGCGCCCTAAAACACGAGCTCGATTTGGACTAATTGATTCAGACGCTGAACAGGAGACTTGGCAGAAACCCCCTCCGAAACCCCCTCCTCCTCTCATTGATCTCTCTACGGATGAGGCTGAGCAGGAGGACAAGAAGGAGGGTAAACATGCTTTGTACCCACCTTTACCGGATTAGCCATTTACAGAGTCAGCAGTACCAGAGTCACAAGGACTTAAAGGACTGTTACCATCACGAAATGGACACGAACTTGACATGACAGAGCTTGGTAGACGACTGGAAGAATTAAAGACGGAATTGCAGCAGCATCGTACAGCCAACGCCTCGGGACACGTGACTATGTCTCCCCAAAACCCCCCTCTGTGTTTGGGACAAATATTAGGGCCACCTCAACCTCCTTTGCAAATCCCTACTCCACCTTTAGATCAGGGCGGGGGGGGAGGTCTGCGTCCATCTGGTAATGTGGGAGGTGAGGGAGAGAATCAGCGTCCGCCTGCGTATACGGGGGAAGGCGGGGGAGGAGTAAAATGGAAAGGGGTCATTCGAGATGCGTTATTAGAAGGAGTTGTGATTCCACGGGCATATCCGGTGATTGTGGGTGCGGGTCCTGAGGGAGGAAATATTTGGCAACTGTTGGATTGGAGGGTTGTGGGAGAAGCATTGCCACTATAGTTGGCGAGGGACAACACAGGTGAGGACTGCAGAGGGGTTGCTGCGGGGATGGCAAATCGTAACCCCACCTTAACTGAGCTAATGGATGCTTGTGAGAAAGTAGGAACCACCACATTTCAGATGGAGTATTTAGCAAAAACTTTTGCGGCGGCAGTTAAGGTAGCTCATCGTTGTTATACATGCGAACAGGAAGGTCACTTTAAGAAAAACTGCCTTAAGAAGTTGAAGCTGAGTGGGAGAGATAACTCTGTTTTGATGTGTCATTGCTGTGGGAAGCTGGGGCATTTTGTGAAGCTGTGCAGGTCTCAGTATAATGCTCAAGGTCAGCTGATAACAACCAGCTGCAGAATGCAGGGGGGGGAACCGTATGCTGACACAAATGAATCTTCCCAACCAGTTCCAGGCCTATGCAGTTAACTCGCAGCCCAAACCGCAGGGAGCGCAGGACTGCTGTTTCCACACGGGGTTAACCTGTGCGGCTGCCAAGCCTTGGACCTGTGGCAAACAGGGATAATGCT
The DNA here is from genome assembly GCF_013368605.1 of Nyctibius grandis. Lineage (NCBI taxonomy): Eukaryota > Metazoa > Chordata > Aves > Nyctibiiformes > Nyctibiidae > Nyctibius > Nyctibius grandis. The sequence continues at coordinate 113,342,194 of NC_090659.1, forward strand.
AATGCTGATTGTCAAAAGATCATTGAAGCTTTACCTGGAAAAACAGATTTGAATGCTATGATAAAGGCATGTGTAAAAGTGGGTACTGTGGAACATAAGGCTCAAGTTATGGCTGCGGCCGTACTTGGGGCTTACGTCGTCACAATTGCAGTCTCTATTCCAATTATTAACAGGGGACACAACTTTAACAGCACCAAGACACACTACTTCAGAGATACAGCAACTGATTACAGAAATAGAAAGCAGGCTACATTCCAAATTTGTACATCATATTGATTTGAATCAGGAAATACAAATTATCACTTTGTTTGATAGGCAAATTCCGTATGCAATAATTGGTCAATGGAATTCAGAATGATCAAATTCGTTACAGAGCTATTGGCACAGATTATTCATCAAAGGACGGATGCGATGTCGGGAGCTTGTGGCCAGAGATCCCTGCATCACTAACCGTTCCTATTGCAGCTCAATATTTTGAGTGGTGTATGGCTAATAGCTTTGCTTTGCAAACAGCTATGGAGAATTTCTCGGGACAGGTTGTTTACCACTTGCCCTCCCATCCTGTTATAAAATTGAGTGTGGAACTTCCAATTGCCACAGGAGTGTGGTGCGCAGACACTCCTGTGGATGGAACTACCATTTTTACGGGTGGATCTGGGAACACAGGCAAGGTGGGCCTTGTCTGGTATTCTGACAGCAAGTGGGAATCTATGGTAGTACAACAAAAGGGTTCACCTCAGGTGGTAGAATTACGAGCTGTATTAAAAATATTTCAGAATTTTCCCATTCCCTTTAATTTGATTACTGATTCAGCATATGTAGCTGGCATTATAAAGCAATTGGATAGACCTGTTATAGAGCATATATGTAATCAGTGTGTTTTTGAATTGCTGCGAGCTCTGTGGCAAGAAATTCAAATCCGAACTGCATTGTTTTATGTTTTACATGTAAGAAATCATACTAATTTGCCTGGGTTTATTGTAGAAGACAATGCTCGAGTGGACTCTTTGGTTTTTCATCCTAAAACAACAATTTGTACCAGAGTGGAAGCAATAGCACAATTGCTTGTCAAAGTGCATAAAAGGATTACAGACATTACCGGACTAGACTCAGATGCTATCTATTTACCTATCAGAAAGGAATATCTACAGTGGTTAACAAATCAGTCAACTCTTTTTCAAATAGCCTTACAGGACTTTACTGGACAATTGTTAACACATTTGCCAAGAGATATAAAGCTACAGTTTATTTGAAAACAGGATTGGGAAGAAAAACCTATCAGATCAGAGATACCTGTGACTGGACTAACTGTTTTTACTGATGCAGGAAAGCGATCACATTCAGCAGTTATTACCTGGCAAGAGGATGGACAATGGAAACATTGTAAATTCTCAGGAATTTACTGAGGACTCATTGCAGACACTTGAATTTTTTGCGATATACCAGGTTTTTGTAAAATGGAAGGATTTACCTGTAAATATTGTAACAGACTCTCTTTATGCAGCAGGCATTGTAAATCGAATTGAAAGAGCTTTTATACGACCAATAAGAAATATGCGACTTTACACCATTTTGCTACAGTTGCATCAAGCAATAAACCTCAGAGAGATACCTTATTTTGTCACCCACATTCGTAGTCATCAATTTGATCAAGGTTTGAGCATTGGAAATAATAAAGCAGACACACTTGTGTCCTATACGCAAATATCACCAAATTTATTTGAACAAGTACACCTATCCCATCAATTCTTTCATCAATCAGCGAAAATGTTAGCGAAACAATTTCACCTCACCATGGCACAAGCACGTGAATTAGTTAGTGCTTCTCCTAGTTGTCAGAAAATTGGCATGGGAATTGGAATAGGGGTAAATCCTCGAGGATTGAGTGCATTGCAACTGTGGCAAATGGACGTTACTCACATTGCAGAATTTGGAAGGCTCAAATATGTTCATGTATCTGTTGATACGTTTTCACATGTAATATGGGCAACAGCACAAACTGGGGAAACAGGTCGTCATGTCAAATGACATTTACTTGCTTGCTTTACAAGTCTTGGGGTTCCACAACAACTTAAGACTGATAATGGACCAGCATACTGTTCATAAATTTTTCGTCAATTTTGTCAGCTATGGGGTATTACACATGTCACCAGGATTCCTCATTCGCCTACGGGTCAGGCGATTGTGGAACGTGCTCATAGTACATTGAAACAGCTTCTGCAAAAACAAAAAGGGGGGAGAGGTGACTGAACCTTCTGAGAGACTTGCAAAAGCTGTTTGTGTACTTAACCATTTAACTTTAGCAGGAGATAAGGAGCGACCCCCAATTGTAATACATTGGGAGGCAGTTCGACAGGGAGCAAGCTATGTGAAAAACAACGGCAAAGTGTGGTATAGGGAACCAGGTACTAACGAGGGGTTAGGACCAGGGGAACTATTACTAATGGGTCGAGATTATGCTTCTGTCTCTACAGGCACAGGAGTACGGTGGTTTCCAATCAAGTGTATTAAACCATATGTGGAGGTGGGATTTAGATCCGGAGATCCGACAGAGAGTAGCAGAAGACAGCAGGGCAATCAGGGATGCAGCAGGAAATAATTGGCTCAACAAAATCCTGCAAGAATTAGGTGGATTGTCTCTAAAAGGATGGTTAGCCACATTATTAGAGGGAATAGTTTATATAGTTGTGATTATAATTATCATAGGGATCTGCGTGGGTTGTGTTGAGGCAATAATTGAGAATAGTATATGGAAGTAGTGAGATAATAAATCTAACTACTTCCAAAGGGGGAAATTGATACCGGATGGTTTAGCAACGGTTTAGCAAGAGTAGGCCTCAGAGTAGGCTCTAAAAGGCCTGATCTGTGTTACCTTTAAACAGAATCAGCTTTCCTGTCAGTAATTTTCCTTTCAGCTAGAATAATAGAGAATAACAGTATGTTCTGAAGTAAACTGCATGTTTTGTAGATAGAGTCTGCTTATGGGAATGTTTATAATAGGCATTATCCTACTTGTGTTACCCTGTTTGTTTGCATGTTTGCAGAAAACTGTGCAACGGATGGTCAATACAACCTTCGTGGCTCAACAACAGAGAGCAGGATTTATGGGTAACCAAGGCTGGGATTCTCTGACTGGGCTCTGCGAGACACAGGGAACCAGGTTTAAGTAAGAAACAAAAACACAGAATTAAGATTCTTGGGGAGGGGGAAGGATTCCCAGACGTAATTCCTGTCAACTACCAATCTCACATTTTACATCGCGCTCTTTATTCTTTAAATCATTTTGCCCGGGGAGACCAAGAGTGTGCCCCAGTTGAGCGACATTGGGGTCCAGGGGTGCCAGAAGTGGGCCCCTCAGTCAAGGTTCGGTTCCCTGGGACAGCGGAGTGGGAAACAGGTTGGGAGCTTCTACATCACGGGAGGGGATATGCCGCCATCAAACGGGATGATGTTATACAGTGGGTCCCTACACGCTGTTTGCGCCCTGATTTAAAACAAAATCCTAACCCGAAGTAATATGTACACTGTCCGAGCTTTATGTTTTGCAGGAGTACCTGTGGGGGAAGCCGAAACAGCACCAGCCTCGACCTTCAGACGTGAGGAGTCATGACAGTACAAAGAGTCTGGTAAAGCGGCGGGGTGCCAAGAAAGATGAGGAACGGCGGCCGTTGCTGAGTGAAACAAAAGCTTTGAACAATGCGCTTATGATTAGCTTGCTTTTGCTTTGCATCTCAGGAGTTGCAGGGGAATCTTACTGGAGAACCTGGGCTCGGGATGTTGTATCCGCCAGCTACGCTTACGCTTTGATGCAAGGCTCCAGAATCAGCGATACGCTTTACTTTGCATGACTTGAAGCATGGGGAGGGGGAAATGTAGGTAGATTAGGGTACGGCGACCGGAAAATCTCGGGCTGTAACGGAAGGTAGGCGTGGCAAAAGGAGCAGGATGTGTCATTATCATGTGAGTTCGTACGGGACAAGACGACTATATAAGGCTGTTGCGCAGTTAAATAAACGCCATTTGTTGCATCCTCACATTGGTGTCAGTGCTCAATGGCCCTGGGGTGCGGATAGCCTCAGGCCAGCCAGCAACCGAACGGAGCTTGCTGCAGACAAGCGGCAACACACCTGAAAAAAACAGCAGAGTTTTCCAGGCAACTACCAAACCTGACACTTAAAGGTCCCTGATGAATCAATTATCTTGTAGTGGAATTTACTTCTCTCTTTGCTACTTGCAACTGTCAATTCAAGGTCTTTACTTACCTCTCTCCCTTCTATGTCTATTACTCTTTTAAGACATATTATTGCTTCATGTACCTGGAGGGCAAAACAGCAATGAGGCCTTCATTATACTTAGCATTATCTAATCCAGTAAGGATGGTGTTTGATGAAGAACTTATTCAATAGCAGTGCTGGCCTAAACAGTACTGCACTCCACTTCATCCTCCCCTGCCACAGTCTTTGGATGCTCATCCTGGGCTCTGTTTTGATCACTTGGACACTGACAGTGCAGGTACTGTGCAAACTGGAGATTAACCCTGGCTAAAAAAAAGCCTACCGACATTCCCACCAAATATGGAATGACGTTCTGCACTTCTTGCCACCAACTGTATAAATTCTGGGATAAGGTAAAGAAAACAGGGCATAAAATTCTACTCTGACACTCTTTTTCCTCTTTTCTGTTAGTCAACATGAATGGGAACATGCAGATTATGTTCTCATCTTGCTTGATAGACCTTTTTTCTGTCTGGAGTTTAAAACTAAAGTTAACTTTACTCTTTTTATTTCCCATTATTCCACACATTTTTCAAGGTAAGTGATAAAGTGTTGCCACTTCGATGCTAGTAACTATTTCTTCTCTGTTAGTCAGTTGACTGTTTTCTGGATGATACTTAACTTTGGGAGGCAGGTGCATCTGAATTTTTTCCATCAGCTCTTACCTTTCTTCTGTAACCCAGTTCTCTCTTTACCCAACAAGTCATCTTCTCTGCTTGTTAGATCATTCTGTTAGTTATGACAAAGCACAAGCTAGATGTGGATTTTCAGTCAGAAATGCAGATGTCATCTCAGCATCAAGAAAGAAGAGACAAAGCAGGAGCTAACAAGACCAAAAAATTATTAAGGGCCAAGGACCAAGTCTAGAGAGAAAATGTTTGGAAATACTTGAATCTTGACTTTTCTTTCACAGCTTATTGTCTCTCACTTATTACCTACAGCATGTGGCAGATTAATGAGAAGTCATAGGATTTAAATACTGTGGCTAAATTACAACTAATGTACAGGACAGAAGTAATAATAATCAAAAAATACTCAAGGACCATAAATGTTCATGAGTAATTTGTTTGGTATGTTATGCGAGAAGCTAAAACTAGGAGAGAGAGATGAAATAAAAAGAAAAATGCATATTAAATATTAAGGAAGACATTTTTCCAAGCATTAAATATTTTCCATTATGGAATAATCAGTACCTACTGGGAAGTTAAAGATGCTGTTTCTTTGAAGCATTTACATTTTCCTGGAAAGAGGTGTAAAACAATATAGATAATTATGCTACAGTCACAGGTCAATCAATCAGAAAACCTAAGAAATTAAATACTTATTCTAGTGAATTTGAACACAACATTCTGAATGCTGCAGACACCAGGAAGAAAACTGGGACATATTTTACAAACATATCAGCTAGTATGTGCTAATAAACACATTCTGAAATACTGCTTAATATTAATAGGTGAGGATCAATGTCAGAAAATCCTGAAGAAAGCTAATATAGTTTTGATCAGCATTACTTTTGTAATGGGTACTAATTAGTCTTCAAAATGGTTGATTACTTGTTAGCAAAGCCATCTGTATCCCGTTAAGTACCATTTCATTGCAACCAATAAAAGCCCACAGATTTTGTAGTGACCTGGCAGTCTAGCGTTGTCTTTGGTTTTGGCTGAGCTGAGTTTATCTTGTTTTAGCTATGACAACAATTTTCTAGTAGTCAGATTACTATTGTTTGGTTTATTTAATTGTGAAGATCACATACCATAAAGCTATAACAAAGCTGTAGAGTAAATGAGTAAAAAACTTTAGCCCAGGGAAACATAATTACATTGATGTTAAGCAGTTCTGGGGAAGCCTATTATGTAACTTCAGTAGGTAATAGCTGAAAACATACAAACTTAAGATGGAAATAAATGAAGGGAGATCAAGCCAAGCAATCTATGTTGTAAGAGCATACAAAAAACAATCTAAGTGGAATCAAGACTGGGTAGGAAGATGTTCTCATCAGTGTCATGCTCTTTTAGACATAAACTCAAGATGCTGATGAGCTGTTATAAGTTTCTTTTTGAGGAAGACTGAAGCTGTCAAATTTTGGATGCAGAGAAAAATTGGAAGGGTGAACATTATACCAGAGAAAGAGGATAGGTACTGGGAAGTTTCTGTTTATCAGTCTTAACTATACTATTAATTACAAGTTTTTATCATTGCAAGTGAACAAATAATAATACCTGTTTCCGTATTATGATTAGATTGTTAAAACTTTAGATAGATTAACGATGAGTTCTTATCTGCATATATAAGGAGTGTTCCCTTTTCACCTGTATCAAGGTTTTGATTGTAACATATTTGCTAAACACATAATTTTTCTTGTGAAGACATGGAGCTGATTTCTTTCTCATGTCACACCTATATAAAGACCTCTGAATCCAAAGCTCATGGGACCACCAAGTCTATCACAATTTAAAAGGACACCATTTGTCATCTGTGTCAGTACATAATTTTAGCTCCCACAGGTGCTAAGCAAAAACCATGAGCTTACAAAAACATAATTTTAAAATATAGCCTGATTCCTACAACTTTTTAAAGAAAATGCTAATTTTAATAGCTTGTCACCTATGAAAAAGTATAGGTAACATGTCAACCTGTTTTAATTTCCTTACCTCAGAAATAGATAGAACCTATTTCATGTTATAATTAAAGATAGTAAATCCATACTGAAAGTTTTTAAGTCTCAACACATATGATTATTACATTTTCTGAATAGTTACTGATAGCTACTTCCATCAGTAGGCTATTTCCAGGAAAGCAGAGTGTCACCACGCATAATGGTTACTTGGGAAGACAAAACACCATCACTCTGAATGTCCACTCCTTCCTTCTTCTTCCCCCAGCTTTTATTGCTGAGCATGATATCATATGGTATGGGACATTCCTTTGGCCAGTTGGGGTCAGCTGTCCCAGCTGTATCCCATCCCAACTCCTTGTGCATTCCCAGCCTGCTTACTGGTGGGTCAGTGTAAGAAACAGAAAAGGCCTTGATGCTGTGTAAACACTGCTCAGCAATAAGTAAAACATCCCTGTCTTATCAACACTGTTTTGGTCACAAATCCAAAACATAGCACCATATCAGCTACTATGAAGAAAATTAACTCTATCCCAGCCCAAACCAGTACATAATCAAATAAAATTCAGAAAGTTGGTTACACTGAATTTCATTAAAAATTCCAAGCTCTTGATTTTTGGACTTTTAGTTCCACGGAGGAACAGCTATGCAGGATGAGACCAAAGCTCTATCTAGCCCAGTAAACTGTAGGAAAATGACTCAATAATGCAGACTTAGAATAAGACGAACCTATTGCGAAATCTTCACAGCTTCTAGAAATCTTTGATGCAGAGATCATTCATAAGAATTTGTCTTTAAAATTTGCTACATATGAAAGGCCAAAATATACATAAATATTTTAATAATATTATCCATAATAAGGGATGAATGTCTGAAGACAGAGTGGAAATCATTACTTGCTCAAAAATAGATCTTCTGCATTATATCTTCCATATTTTGCACCTCAAGACTGCATGATAGCATGTGAAGTTGTCATTTGAATGATAGCAATTGCCTGAACATTAGTGTTAACATTGAACCCATTTGCACAATCACAGCCCAATTCAGCACATATCCATTGCTATTTATCTCCATTCTGTAGTTTCACCTGCCTTTTCCTTAGTATGAATAAGTCACTAGAACAGATGGCAAAAGCTTACCAATAAAAGGCACTGTCACTGTCAGCGTAAGCCCACCATACTCAGTCAACATATATTTGCTAAAGCAAAACAGCACTTCTATGTTTTGGGAATGTATTCTGTTAGAACTGCTGATCATATTATTTTAGCAATTAACCTAAAAGGGAACTATTCATTCTTTCCATAGAACTAGATCCTTTCACTACAATCTTTAGTTAATTACAGAAGGCTTGTTCTGATTACCTTCACTTTTTTGAAGGCTGTGCACACACAAACCATGCACATACAATTTCTTATCCTGTGGTGAGAGAACAGGATTCATTGTAAAGCAGCCAGATCTTGAAGATTAAACATTATTGAAACACGGTGCGACTATTAGTCAAAGAACTCACCAATGTATGATTGTTTATGAATATGTTTAGCTGCATCTCAGACTGGTAATTTTGCAATTGTTAAAAATTCCTGTCAGCATAGCAAAGTCAAGAATGAACTAAGGCATTTTCTGCAATCCTTTTTTTCTATAAGAAATATGAATGGTGTAGCTTCACCATTGATTTAAGTGATAATAAGTTTTTTCACTAAATTTTTTTACTAGCACTCACACTGTAACCACTCATGTACTATAAAAATGTAGATAAAAAAGTGAATAAATATAAGGATAGCATAAACAAAAATAAAGATTGAAAAAGTAGTCTTTGCTTTATCCCTAATACATCTACGAACTGTCAGATTTCGTTTCCATCCTTTGCATCCTTTCTTTATGATTGCTATTTATCTCAGATAGTGTTAAGGCACTACCCTGGAGAGTGTAACTTTTATTTAGAATCAATTTTCTGTTTACATTTAAGTCCTCCTCTGCCTCATTCAAGTCACCAGCTGAATATCATACAGAAATTATAGCGTGTTAATGAAGCAGTACATACTGACCTTGTTTTATATTGACGTGCACCCTGCACAATAATGCACTTTTCTACAATACTAACAGACAACTTGTAAGTCAAAACTATAAGAATAACCCATGAGTAAAAAGGCCTATGTAAGTATCCTTAATCATACCTTGCCATAAAGAGAAAGGAATAAAAAATTTGCATAGCTTGCTTTCACTATTTTTTTTACATCTGATGTAGTGTGAATATACACGGAGATGAAACATTTGAGTTTTGTGATTTGCTGATTAATATATTCTATAAAAACTCAATGCACCCATTGAGGGTTAACCATTCTGGGACCCCACAACCTAGATTATAACGAAATGGACAGTATTTCATTTTCTTCAAGTGACATATTTCTGAAATATGTGAACTGCATGAAAAATTTTTGACTAGGATTAGTGTCATTACTGAAAAAAAAATAACCTTTCTGATAAGTTAAAAATGTTTTAATGGAACTTTTAAAAAGCTTTTGAAGTTAATTTAGTGAAGATCAAAGTGAGAGATTTGACAGTCCTAGAGCCCAAATTGAAAATAAAAAAAAAAATCCTAATTAGCATGTTCCATTAATCACAGATTGAGGTATTGCATTTCCACAGCCTGAAGTATTATGATTCTACCAACTGAAATGACATTGATACACTTGTAGGAGCCAAAAACATATAACAAAGAAGATAAGTATCCCCCATGTAGAGCAAACACTGGCGAGGAAAATATCTAAGCAAAACAGAGTATAAAAATCGAAAGTTCTTTTATTAATACATTACTTTGTATTACTTAATACATTACTTTGCAGTTCAAAACCTTTTAAAGTATCTGAGTGTTACAGAAGGTTTAATCTTAAAATCAGTCAGGACCACTAAATTATAAAGTCTGTCATTTTCTATAACACAGGCGCTGTAATTTAACCAAGTTACTCTTGCAGCGAATGCAATAGCTTGTGTTGTTATGAAGCAAGACTTTCCCTCAAGAGGTGAAGAACCTATCACTCCCAATATCTGATCAATTATTAAACTGTTATGCCATATTTCTGACTAGAATTACTCTGGATTTAAATTCCAGGTATTGGCTCTCATTACACCTTTCTTAGCCAAATTAAAGACTCTATTGGTATTCATTATTTTCTCTCCATGAAAGCATGACTCCAGGAAATGTTGAAAAATGCACTTGGCTAAATTGCAGTAAGACTTTTAATACACTATAAATGTAGTTTAATGATAGTATAATCTTGCACAAAATGCTTATGAGTACTGAACAATTGCTTGCATATATCTGACCAGTTAATTATCCGTAATCATTTGGCTCATTTACTTACATAGTAATACTTGTGTTTTAAGCAGAAATATCAAAAGACAAAAGATTAAAATTGCTGCTTCTAACCATTCAAATATCCACCTCTACCTGTGTGCAAGATTTTGGGATGGAATTCTATGAATGTGAAAAATGAGGATTTAAAAAGTGCACTATCTGGAATCAGGTGAAAAAAAATACAAGAAAATTTGGGTTCATAAAGTCTAAGTGAAATTAAGGCAGTGTAATGAATATGCATCAACATCAAAACACCTTTGATATTCATCATTTTTGCTGTCATCAGAAGATGAGTTATAGGACTGTATCTATGCTTAAAAATTGATTAAATGAGTAGCTGAAACAATCTGAGTCTAGATACCATATAAAATATTCTGAATTTTATTTCAAATACTCAGATTCACACAGAAGAACTACTGCAGAGGATTTTCAGTATAAGTTTCAGCTGACTACTGACTATTTTTCTGATGCATTATAGCAACTCGTAAACTAGCTTTGACTGTGAGCATCATATGTCCTGGGGTGAGTCTCTTAATGTGGTTTTCTTACTAAAAGATGCGTATTTATGATCATAGTTCATGAGTGTGTGTGTGTGTTTCTGTGCGCGACTCTGTTTAATTCATATTCATATTAATATTACCGTTTCTTCTCCCCCCATCCCATGGTCAATATCTACCAAAAAAAACAGGTTCTTGATGTTACTAAGGACTCACAAATTTTGTCAAAATTGGAATTCCTTAGGTGAAAAGAGGAGAGAGGCTTTGTCTGAACCTGTCGAGAGACCCTATGGGGGAAATGTGTAGTGTGAGCGTTTTCTTGACTGGGCTTCAAATAATCCAATGGATGCAATGATTTTACAAATATTTCAGCAGCAAGAGGAGTTGTCAGCCTTAGTTAGCTCCTTGATAGATGTGCATAAATCTGTATAGGACTCAAATCTGTGGGCAAATAGACTTCACTGATTCTGCTGCTCAAAGAACAGATACTTTTTCTTTGGAATTCCTTTTCACTCCTGGTCTGAGTTTATATTCTTAGGGACTGATTTGGTGGAGACAGCACTAGTTATGGCAGCATCAGGTTTACTAGTTGAAATCCTTTACACTTTAGCTACTACATCCTAGACTGAGAGTGGCTTTTTTTCAGCATTTCTTTTTTCTTTCTTTCTTAAGGCAGCAAAACCTAAGAGAGCAAAGAGATTATGGAGTGTGCAGTGTCTGGGGACTACACCTGTTGAACTAGGAATCTCCTTTTGGTCCTATAGTCCATAGCGTTCATACAAGCAGTTACTCTGTGGAATACAGTATTTTAGTCCAGACTTGTGTTGAAAAGATGTGGCTTCTGGTTCCTGATTCACTCTGACAGAGACATATGTGGCATAAGGGTTTTATCTCATACCTGCTGGAATTACAAGAGTTTGAATTAAACTCTCATGCTCACCTTGGAGAAAAATATGATAAAACATTTTTGTATGGAAGAGTAAAGAATTATTGATTATGGAATTTAGATGAATAAAGATGCTTTTATTACAGTTTGTTTAAACGTTTCTACTTGTTGTTGTTGCTGGCTTTTAACCTGACTGCACATATTGAAACTGATCATCTTATTTAAATAGCTTGAGAGTTTGAGGCCAGGTAAGTTTCTCCAAAAAAAACTTTGCTGCTCATCTCTACAAATCACTACTGACTACTAGGAGTTATAAAATTCTATTGTCTAGGTAACGTGTAGGCTAAACCTTGGTGTACTGAATTATTCATAACCAAACAGTACTCTCTGAAATGGTTTCATGTTTACACACCAGATATTTCAGAATTAGCCCAAATCAGCAACCACATTTCCATGTACTACGTATAACGAGGCAAAATTGATGGTAGACTTTGGTTAGAAGACTCCAAGCTGACTGTGAAGAACAGAAGTTATTTGTTCAGTTGATTGGAGGAGGTAAGTCATTGGCTTCAAGCACTTTCAGGCAACTAGTCAGAAAATGACTATCAAGATCATGGAAACAAATCACCGTTTAACTCACTCTTTGGGTCAGGAAAAGATGTTCAGCAAAAAATACCTGAAACAGTGTCACTCACTTGCTTTTTTTTCCAGACTTTTGTTATTTTGCTTTATAATCTTTGGTAGGTATGTGTTTTTTATCATTTGTTTCACTGTAAATCTCTCATTGGCAATCCCAACTGATCAATATTTGTGTTTTTCAAGCAGTCGAAGAGCCATAACCCAGAATCAACTAACTTTTTCTTCTTTTTAAATTACTTCTTTTTGAATGGAAACATACTGTTCACTGAAGTAAATAGTGGAGTGCAATTTCCCATCCAGAAAACAGCATAAAACCAGCATATTAAGACTGCCTATTGCGTTGAGCCATATTCTGTCACTATTTCTTTGTATGTCCATTCCTGTCTGTCCATTTCCTGCCTTTCACTTTTACATTTTAAAGTTATGTGTAGAATATGATTATATATTATATGTTACCCATAAAAAGCCATATAATTTTCCTATTTTGGATGGTTATATTAACACTCTTTTTCCATATGTGTGAATAGATTGCATAAAAGCTTTTTTCATTTCAATGCATAAACATAAATACATGCAAAACCATAACACAGAGCTCAACCCTTTCAATTAGTTTCATTCTTCTGTATATAAAATCATAGACCTTATCCAGCTTTTGAATCCAAATAAAGAAGTAGATGTGTCATGGACACAATTCACAACAGTAATGTAAGCAACTTACTTAAAAGTGGTCATAGCTAAAAAGGAGATGGAAAAGTTAAATGAAATAAGTTTCAGTAGATTTCTCTTTTTGCAGTCATCTCTGACTGATGTAGGAAGCTCACTGACAAAAAATGAGGGCAGAGGGAGAATTTCACACATGATGAACTGCATGGTTTGATGAATAGGTTCAAAGAAAGCATTTCATATACTATGAATATATAAGAAACAAAGCAAATAAGTTTAACAGGAAAGAACAGTCCTGACCGTTAAAGAAGAAAGTAGCATTAGTATTGGTAGGAGGAATGTGAAAGAATGCCACAGATCTGCTGGTTATAATGATCTGGATATAAACCCAAGACATTTAAGTATTAAGAAAAGCACTTGTGAACTTCTATGGCTTTTGGGGGGGGGTTCTTTTTTCCTTTTTTTTGGCAGTGTTGTAGTCATGAATCCTTTCAGAGCATTACCTTTACCTGCTTTTGAAATGAAAAATAGAGATTCCTGTTTCTACCAATAAATGTCTACTCTGATCTTAGGGATAAATTTGTGCAACAGCATCAAAAAAAAAATCAATAGAAAAACCTTTTCAAACAGTGTTGTGAGTGTGTTTCACATTCTCCTTTGTGTTTGGAATTTGGAATAAAAGAGGCTTTTCTTTTCTTCAGCCAGTACCCTACCAGCAGGATATCCAAACTCTGTGTGTGTTACTTAGATGTCATGAAAGTGTCCATTCCCATGAAAGTATTTGACATCATACATTCAAAAATACATATATCAAAACACTAGAAGATTAGCATGCACATTAATGAAATTTATGAGTGACAAAAATTTCCATAGATGAAAAGTAATTATTTCATTAGTAGAATGTAATTAACTTCCCCCCCACACCCCCATCCTAAAAGTCCTGCTGTAATGGAAACCCATTTCAGAAACACTGTCAAAGGGGCTCTCCTCTATATCGTTCTCTTGTCTTCTCTTACAGGTTACTCTTTCTATGCTGTTTTACATTTTATAGATGAGAAGGTAATGTTTTGGTCATTTGTTTTCTTGTTTTTTCAAATCACAGACTCTGTACTATATTACATAATTTTTCATCATTATTTTGCCTGTTTCTGCATCTGTTGAAGTGTACCTTTGCATTCCATTTCGTTAAAAATGTAGCTTTTTAAAGTATATGTAACAGGAAAAAGGAGGCAGTAATCACAGATTTTCTGGTGGGAGTTTATTTCCATCAAGGCTTTTGCTTTTTAGGGTGCTTATGTTTCTCTCAAGTCCTTCCATCTAGCTTATTCCTTCTCTGAGCTTCCAGTCAAGTTGTTATCCATTATTCATTGTCATCCTTCCTATGGCAATTTTTTTTAATTACTCCACATCTCCATGACTTAAATAAATGAGTGTTATATTGATAGCGCATTATCCAATGTAAAAACCTTGTCAGGGGAGGTGTCCCTGGAAGAATGTTAAGTTATAAGAGTGAGTTTTATATCTAAGGAATAAAACTTTTCAAATTTAAGCTTCTAACTCAGTAAAATATCAACAGCAATTAACTGTTCAGCATTGCTCCATGAATATCTCTGAAAGGACTTTTCATGAGTTTGTTTCAATTCTTCTTAAAAAGGGAAAGACATTTTTACATCTCAGAAGAGCAACAGCAGAAGTAATAAAATTTTGGACTTCTCATGGCTTTTCATCTTAAGTTTATCACATAATGCAAGGTATTTTTGTTACAACACAGATTTCATATACACAAAATGTTAATCTATGCTTCACTTTAATTTGTGAATGCCATTTGATATTAGTTTTTTGTTAATTTTATTACTTGATTTACTATATTACTTAGTTCTGAATAAAGACATTTTTTCACCAAGAACAAAGGATAATGTGAACTACAATATTTCAATATACAAAGTATGTCATAATCATTTTCCAAATAGGGATAGGTTTTATGTGCACTTTCATCATCAACACCTACAAAAGGGATTTTGTTCAGCTCTGTGAAAATACAAGAGAACCCTATACCTAACAATAGGAAAAATTACACTGAAATAAACAGCCTACTTGTGCTTAAGCATATTTAAATTCAATTCAGTTCTGTTAAACTTCTAGATACGGCAAGTCCTTTCCTCTCTATTTTTATTCAGTTTTTGCTTGTTTAGGTCCTTAAAACTCTTAGGCAGCCACAGACAAAAAGCTCATTTTAGGCAACAACAAAGAATGAAGTGTAAAAACAGATACCTTGACTTGATATCTTTAAAATAAAGATTCCTGATTAAAGTAAGTTTCCTTCACACGTAAAATTGTTTCATTTAAAGGTTAGCTTTGATATTAACTGAGATTTTAACTTGCTGCATGTGTGATTTATAGTGTCACATCATCGTATTTTCATGAAAGACAAAGATTCTGAAGTAGGCTTCAGAAGATTCGAGAGATTTGAGGTTAAGATACTGAGACTAATAAGGTGAATGTAGATTGCCATCATCTATGGTGTTGGCTGTAAGTCCAGGCAGCAATAAGCAATTTTTTAATTCAGTTTCAGAAAAAAACAAAAACAAAAGCAAAAACAAAAACAAAAGCAAAAACAAAAACAAAACCAAAAACCAGCAAGGTTTATTTTCATACAGAAGAAAAATGAATAAAAAAAGCTCATAATTTTTCATGAAATTGAAGTTTTGACTTCTAACCAGAAATAGAATGACATATTGTGATTGATAATGACTGATGAGAGACTGAGATGTGCTTCAAAATTAGACCAGAGGCCATATATCATGAATATGGAACTTTTGAGCATTTTTGGCAAGTTCAAGTAAATGAATAAACATAAAAGGTCCTGCCATAAACTGGTTGGTTCAGCTGAACATAGTCGAAACTGAACTTCTTAGATTTCTACCAGAACCTTCTGTATTTTCAGGTGCTGTTGTTCTCCTTGCCATTAAAATATAGATACTGCAAAAACACAAGGCTGAGGGAAAGCTTAGAGTTCATCTGGTGTATTATTCTATCCATAACTTCTATTTCATTTATTTTCATCTTAGTTTAAATAACAAGCATTTACCCACTGCAGTGTACTAAATCTGCTCTTTAGTTTCTTGTCCCCTGGAAGCAATGCATTTCTTTCTTGTTCCAAGTCCCTACTTACTTTGACATGTCTGTCTTTACAAAAGATGTCTCATTTTTCTAACTTTGCTTCCCTTTATATTACCATGTAATAATAACACCAACTTTGCTTTCTCTTATATTAGCATATAATAATAATAGACAATAACAGCACGGATATTAACACATTCAAAAGACATGCAGAAAGTTAAGTACTAAATATCACCAAGGATGGAAGGAAAGAAGAACTTCAGTAGCGACAAGAGCAAACAGTCATATGGATTTTCACATCACTGGAAGATGTAAGTTACTACAGTTGTAAAGATAACATAAGAATGTGGAAGAACAAAACAGACTTTCTGGTTCTACTCTACCATCATTGAGTATAACTTTGAGGACCAATTTGTCAACTTCTAAAACATTTCCATGCTGATTCTGCTACACTGAACATTTCCTTTGAACTGATCAACACTATTGGGGTCTTCCTTTATATCCTCTTTCATTTCTTGTCAGTTTTGAAATGTTGAAATTATGAAAGGAAAGTCATGATTTACTGGATTCTATACCATGCCTTCAAGTTGTGTCCTCAAAAAGATACTTCAGCTTTTCAGCCTTGCACAGTTCAAGTCTGCATGATTTTGCATTAAACTTTTAAATCAAAAGTCATGTTTCATCCGGAATTTCAATTAGAAAAGTAGAGTTCCCACCAACCATACTTTTATCATAGAATCATAGAATCGTTTAGGTTGGAAAGGACCTTTAAGATCATTGAGTCCAACCATTAACCTAACACTACCAAGTCCACCACTAAACAATATCCCTAAGCACCACAACTACTTGTCTTTTAAATACCTCCAGGGATGGTGATCCCACCACTTCCCTGGGCAGCCTGTTCCAATGTTTGATAACCCTTTTGGTGAAGAAATTTTTCCTAATATCCAATCTAAACCTCTCCGGCATAGCTTGAAGCCGTTTCCTCTTGTCCTATCGCTTGTTGCTTGGGAGCAGACACTAACACCCTCCTCACTACAACCTCCTTTCAGATACTTGTAGACAGCAATAAGGTTTTTATTAAGGTATTAGAAATTATACTTGATTTTTTTTATATATGAATAGAATACTTATGAAGGAAGAATGGTATATACACAATATAACTTAGAAAGCTAGTCATACTATGATCAATGTGTTAGCCACCTTCAGAAAGCGTACCTTCTCTGGACCATCTCTGAATCATCCTGTGGTAATTCTTATTTTTGTCTTCTGACTCTAGAAGACATCTGGCTTATTTATATTCCTCAAATAGATGCCTAATGTCGAATGTTAACAGGGAAATTAGAGGAGTAACACAAATGCTACTAATACAAGAAAAAAACCTGTGCTCCATTGAGTAGAATGCCAAATAAATTCCTTCAGAAAAAGGATAATGATGAAGGTATGCAATATATTGTAACAGGCACTTGAAATATTCCTATGGTAAAGAAACAATTAAAAGCAACCAATGTAACAAAGATATCAGAATGTGATCATTTTCAGTTCAATAATTCAAGAAAATAATAATCCAAGGGACAATGCCTAGAAAATGACTGCAGAATATATACTAATTCTTAAAGTGTGGCTAAAATCAAGTAGAAGGCTTTTGGTAGAGTTTTCAATCCATTTTTTCTTATAATGACTCCTATGCATTCACTGAACGTTCATTTGCTTATATCAAGAAAAAAGAAATAGAGGCTGGTTAAGTACCAACGAAACATTTGTATGCTAATACAAATACAAAAAGAAGAAAAGGACAGAAATGCAGTTATGAGAAAGTACTTCTTTCAGGGGTTCAATGGACTATCACTTCAGTCTCTTACTTCTGAGGACAAGACTGAAGAAAGAGTGCATGCACCAACTCTTTGAGTGAAGGAAAACCTCTCTCTGCAAGAGATGCTACAGATCATTGCTCACTATTTCCAAGTGCCAATTTCAATAAAAACAACTTGAAAAATTATATCAACTAGTAATTCAGGCACACTGCCTCTTATCAGACCTCCTTGGTATGGTAATGAATGCTCTTCTCAAACACTGATCAACTTCTTCCTTCTTGACCTGCTCTTAGATCCTGCTCATAAGGAGAGCTTGTGGACCATCATTGTTTAGGGCTTCTTACAAAATCCACTTAAACCCCTCGAGTTGAAGGATTCTCCTTATTAATTCCTTGCAAGGAAAATCTTTGACTAATTTTGACCACGAGAAACACTTCTTCAATGAATTAGCTGTCAGAGCTACATACACTGACAGCTTGTACTAGACTGCGCCTCATATTGAGATTGACTCCTTGCTACCTGCAAATACGACATTGTTAAAATGGAGCAATCAAGAATGTTCTATGACTACAGAAGCTTTCCAGAACCTTTTGTTCCTATGGAGTACAGGGAATAAAGACGTAGGTGAAAGAATAAGGAATCGACAACATAATTCTGTAGACCCAAGATTTGGTTTTAGATTTTTTTTGCCAGTGCATTTAGAAGTTGGGGAAAATGTCCCCAGTCTTCACAGTGTCCTTTTTCTATGGTCTATTTATTGCAGACTACAGGGTGGGTCTTAGTAGCTATCATGGAGATGATCATGTCTCTTTTTCCTCTGGGAATGAAGATATTCACATATTAATGTTCAGCTGCATAGACATATGTAAAAATAATACTTAAACCTTTTTTTACAGTGATATTCTGTTGTTTTTGCAGATTTCAAATCAGTCCCATTTGTAAATAGCAACTTGTTCCTAAACTTCAGCTGAGAATAGAATAAAATAAGATGTTACCTCGAGTATTTCTAAAACTCTTCAGCGCATTGCATTTTTTTCCTTCCCAACTGAAAAGCCTGTGTATGATTTAAAACATTGTCCAGCTGGTCTACACAACAGGTTGTACAACAAAAATATGTGATTTTAGACTGCTAGATCTAGCCAGTGAAGCTTGGCAATGTCTTGCTAAACTCATCCTGAAATAATCACAGACAGAAAGAGAAATCTTAATTATGTTTAAACAAAAACCATTTTCATCTAGCCTGAAATACACTGATCTCTATCTCGCTGCTTATCTGTATGACCTATAAGTATTTAGTTATTCTATTGTAGAGATCAGATATTCTAAACACACACCTTATGGTTTAATTAACAAATTAGTGAGCACTGTAAAGCTGACCTTCAGCACTTCATATGCAAAGAATTCTCTTTTTAGAATTGCCCCTTTTAAACACAGAACATTATGAGTATATGTTATTAATCTGCAGAAGATATAAAGAACCTGTCAATTTGGGAAGGCCTGGGGAAAACAGGAAAAACAAGACACCTTACTACAAATCCTTTTGAAACTCCCAGGGCTTGGTCTCCAGACAAGCCATGCTGTGAACACTGGTTATTGGCGCTGATGAAGAGTATGAATGTGTGATACAAGATACAACCTTTTGCCTCTGATCACAGGAATTGACTTGCTCTAAATATGTTAGCTTGCATTTTTTTTTCAATTTTGAACTCAGATAATTCATTGTTGTTTCAACATCAATAGACTTATAAAAGAAAGAAGACAGACTGTAGAGACAGACTGTAACAGAAGACCTAGACAGATGTCTGTGGCAGAACTGCTGGGATATCAGGTAGAGATCTAGAGGACACAAAAAACATGTGGAAACTATGGAAATGAAACAGTGATGGACTTTGGGTGACTTCAATTCCTCAAATAAAATAAGAGTCAAAGAAGCAGCTTCTGCGTGAAGCTGGAGAGCATGAGGTTTCTCAAGATTCTTTGAAAAAAGCAAAATTTTCAGGCAATTGAAATGTAGATGATAAACATAGTTTAGACTCACATCATTAGAATGTCCCTGGTTATGGGAGAGAGATGGCTGATATACTGAACCAGTTTATATGGAAAAAATAAACCTGAGGTCGTTACGGTAGGTTCTGAACTAAACACTGAAAAGTATTGCTTATTCCAGAGTTAATAATTTATATAAGATTAATATAGTGACTCTAAACACTTTGTACCTCTGAAACTTTGAGGAGGGAGGGGAGGGAAAGTATCCAGGGGAAGACAGATCCAGTGGTCCTACATACAAACAAAAGGGGAAAAAAATTATACCAAAAATATTTATATATGAAGGTAAGAATTGAAAGCCCATGCGTGTCTCACTGTTATTTCTTATTTTTAAAGAGCCTAAGAAAAGTCTAAGAAAAAATTAAATCACAAGAGGGGACTATTATCTGTGTTGCACACATGAAGGTTTGTTTATAACTCTGGGAATTATGGTATGTAAGTATTCATTTCTGGTTTAGAATACCTGCTCTGCTGCAACACTGGCACCTGCATGATATTTATGGAAATTAAACACAAGAGAATGCATCTTCCCTTCCTCTCACACAGTAGGGGCAGGCAAAGCAGAAAAAATCAAGTAGAACATTATTTAAAGACAGTAAGGCAGATGTGTGAGTTTTCAAACTATTTTAGTGTACTGGAATACTACAGTGAAAGGTTGGATTTTCTTTCTGTGATCTTTTTCCGTTTCTACAAGCAATAACAACTGAGAGAGAAAAAAAACAGAAAAAATTATAAATCAGTATCAAATAAAAATAGCCTCATTCAAGAAAGAAAACCCCTCCTACCGTGATAAGAAAGCTAACAAATCTACTCTGGTTTTGATTTTATTTTCAAGTACTTCAGGGACTTCAACCATCCCGATATCTGTTGGAAGGACAACACAGCTGGGCACAATCAATCCAGAAGTTTCCTGGAATGTGTGGATGACAACTTCCTTCTCCAAGTGAAAGAGGAGCCAATGAGGAGAGGTGCCATGCTGGACCTTGTTCTCACCAACAAGGAGGGGCTGGTGGGGGATGTGAAGCTCAAGGGCAGCCTTGGCTGCAGAGACCATGAAATGGTGGAGTTCACAGAATCACAGAATCAACTAGGCTGGAAGAGACCTCTGGGATCATCGAGTCCAACCTTTGTCCTAACACCACTGGGTCAACTAGACCATGCCACTAAGTGCCATATCCAGTCTTCTTTTAAACACCTCCAGGGATGCTGACTCCACCACCTCCCTGGGGTAGCCCATTCCAATGCCTAATAACCCTTTCTGTGAAGAAATGTTTCCTAATGTCTAACCTGAACCTCCCCTGGTGCAGCTTGAGGCTATGTCCTCTAGTCCTGTTGTTAGTTGCCTGGGAGAAGGGGCTGACCCCCACCCCGCTACAACCTCCTTTCAGGTAGTTGTAGAGAGTGATAAGGTCTCCCCTCAGCCTCCTTTTCTCCAAGCTTCCTCCTCTATGTGCTGTGCAATTGCACTCAAGATGATCTGTTCCACGACCTTCCCCAGCACCGAGGGGGTCTTTTTTTTTAACCGAGGGATTACTATTGCAACAACACATCATCAGTAGGGTAAAACTAACCTGTCTCACGACGGTCTAACTACAGGCTGACAGGCCTGTAGTTCCCGGGACCCTCCTTCTGGTCCTTCTTATGGATGGGCATTACATTGCCCAGCCTCCAGTCATCTGGGACCTCCCTGGTTAGCCAGGACTGATAATAAATAACGAGCAGCAAGGAGGGTGCCCAGCAAGCTCACCACCCTGGACTTCAGGAGAGCAGAGTTTGGCCTTTTCAGGGGCCTGCTTGGTAGAGTCCCTTGGGATAAAGCCCTGGAAGGTAGAGGGGCCCAAGAAAGCTGGTTAGAAACCTCCTCCAGGCTCAGGAGCGATGCATCCCAACAAAGAGGAAGGCAGGCAAAAACACCAGGAGGCCTGCATAGATGAACAAGGAGTTCCTGGATAAACTCAGGGACAAGAAGGAAGCCTACAGAGGGTGGAAGCAAGGGCAGGTAGCCTGGGGGGAATACAGGGAAATTGTCAAAGCAGCCAGGGAGCACGTTCGGAAAGAAAGCCCTGATAGAAATAAATCTGGCCAGTGATGTCAAGGGCAGCAAGAAATGCTTCTATAGGTACACTGGTGATAAAAGGAAAACTAGGGAAAATGTGGGCCCTCTCTAGAAGGAAACAGAAGACCTGGTCACCTGAGATATGGAGGCTGAGGTACTCAATGACTTCTTTGCCTCAGTCCTCACCGGCAAGTGCTCTAGCCTCACCACCCAAGTTGCAGAAGGCAGAAGCAGGGACTGGGAGGATGAAGAACTGCCCACTGGGACCTGATGAGGTGCATCAACGGGTCCTGAGGGAACTGGCAGATGAAGTTGCTAAGCTGCTATCCATTATTTTTGAGAAGTCGTGGCAGTCTGGTGAAGTTCCCACTGACTGGAAAAGGGGAAACATAACCCCCATCTTCAAGAAGAGGAAAAAGGAAGACCTGGGGAACTACAGGCCAGTCAGTCTCACTTCTGTGCGTGACAAGATCATGGAGCAGATCCTCCTGGAAACTATACTGAGGCACACAGAAATCAAGGAGGTGGCTGGTGACAGCCAACATGGCTTCATTAAGGGCAAATCATGCCTGACAAATTTGGTGGTCTTCTACAACAGGATTATAGTGCTGGTGGATAGGGGAAGAGAGACTGATGTCATCTACCTGGACTTGTGCAAAGCATTTGACACTGTCCCAGACGACATCCTTGTCTCTAAATTGGAGAGACATGGACTTGACGGATGGACCACTCAGTGGATAAGGAATAGGCTGGATGGTCACACTCAAAGAGTTACGGTCAATGGCTTGATGTCCAAGTGGACACCAGTGACGAGTGGTGTTCCTCAGGGGTCGGTATTGGGACCAGTCCTGTTTAACATCTTTGTCGGCGACATGGACAGTGGGATTGAGTGTGCCCTCAGTAAGTTTGCCGATGACACCAAGCTGTGAGTTGCGGTCAACACGCTGGAGGGAAGGGCTGCCATCCAGAGGGACCTTGACAGGCTTGAGAGCTGGGCCTGTGCAAACCGCATGAAGTTCAGCAAGGCCAAGTGCAAGGTTCTGCACGTGGGTTGGGGCAATGCGAAGCACAAATACAGGCTGGGGCGGAGAATGGATTGAGAGCAGCCCTGAGGAGAAGGACTTGGGGGTGATGGTTGACAAGAAGATCAACATGAGCCGGCAGTGTGTGCTTGCAGCCCAAAAGGCCAGCCGTATCCTGGGCTGTGTCAAAAGCAGCGTGGCCAGAAGGTCAAGAGAGGTGATTCTGCCCCTCTACTCCGCTCCTGTGAGACCCCACCTGGAGTACTACGTCCAGCTCTGGGGCCCCCAACATAAGAAGGATATGGAGCTTTTGGAACGAGTCCAGAGGAGGGCCATGAAGATGAAGAGAGGGCTGGAGCACCTCTCCTGTGAAGACAGGCTGAGAGAGTTGGGCTTGTTCAGCCTGGAGAAGAGAAGGCTCTGAGGAGACATTCTAGTAGCCTTCCAGTACCTGAAGGGGCCTACAGGAAAGTGGAAGAGGGACTTTTTACAAGGACATGTAGTGATAGGGCGAGGGGTAATGGTTTTAAACTGAAAGAAGGTAGATTTTGATTAGATGTTAGGAAGAAGCTCTTGACTGTGAGGGTGGTGAGACACCGGAACAGGTTGCTCAGAGAAGTTGTGGATGCCCCCTCCCTGACAGTGTTCAAGGTCAGGTTGGATGGGGCTTTGAGCAACCTGGTCTAGTGGAAAGGTGTCCCTGCCTGTGGCAGGGGGGTTGGAGCTAGATGATCTTTAAGGTCCCTTCCAACCCAAGCCATTCTATGATTCTATGAATCTACTTTATTTCATTGCCAATTTTTTAATGTAGAACTTACGTATCATATGCAGACCTAACGTCTTTGTTATCACTCAAAATATGTTGAGAAATTCAAAATTAAAATAACCCTTTTTAGCATTTACATTAACAATAAAGTAAGTAGACAAAACTGCAAAGTCATCTGTGGTTTAGCTTACTTAAGGAACACACCCAAGAAGGCTCTAGCAAATTCGGATTAGGTCTGAGTTTTAAGGATGCTCACATATCTTTTTAGTCCCCACCAGTTATCTAGTGAAGACATGCAAATCAGAAAGAAAAATTCAGATTGTGGGTGAGATACTGGCCAGCTACTGAAAGTTCATTACTTTCTATAGTGTCCCATAATTGAAAATTTATGGCTTTGCTTTAGAGTAGAGTGGCAACTTGGGGAAGTATCTCCATTATTCAGTAGTCCTATTTATTGAAAAGATGAAAAGTAAACACAAATATCTTATTTCTCTTCTTTGTCTGCTCTTCTTAGCTAATATTTGAGCAAGTAATCATTATTGCTACAGATGCACATGATAGTTATGACCAATAGGATGCTGATTTTGGGTAGGGTTTGCCATAGATTTTGTGACAGTAGGGAAATGCAAAACTGAAAACTGACTGAAAACTCATTAAAACCTCATAAACAGATAGACAGGGATGGAGAGATGAATAGAAAGAAAGGCACTTTCAAATACTTTTTGATTCTAGACAGGGTTAGATCATGTTTTGAATGAAAGGGAAAAGGTGGCTTTCACATTATATCTAAACAGTATCTCCCACAGCTGTTTTAATTTGACATATTTTAATTTGCTGTATCACAGGGTGTATCAACTACTTCTTACTGAACCTGGCAGCATTCTTGGGAAGGAGCATATAGGTCACAGAATTGGGAGGATATAATGCTGTTACATTTCTGTCATTCAGTTCTACAACAAGTCTCTTGAGACAGTACTTCTGACAGCAAACTCTGTCAAAATAAGACTCCTGAATAAATAATATGAAGTCCGTTCTGTGAGATCTTGCCCAGGAAGAAATAAAATTCCCAATAAATGTAATTTATTCTTTGATTGCCTTATACAGTCACGATGTCCAGATGACTATGCAGATGGTCACTGCATTGGCAACAGTTAAAAAGAATATTTGTAAAACTTAATCTCAAAACTCTCTAATAAAGAAAATTGCATGCAATTGGATAAGGTCATTAACCTGTTAAATAAATCAGAAAATAGTTATTCTTTGTTACAGTCAATCTATTAACGGTTGGCCGTAAAAGATGCACTGTATCAAAGTTATTTTCCCTCTAGTTTATTACATTTATTGTAACTAAAGTAGTAAGTTATAAGAACAGATCTGTTAAGACTTGGCGCTGCTAATTTTTTGAAGGAAGTTGAGCAAATTTTATATGGAAATCAAGGATTTCATTGACTACGTAATTGTCCCATACCTTCCCTACACAAAATCAACTTTCACAGCAGAACTGGACCTTGGAAAGGCAAAAACATAATTCAGATTAAATGTAGATGCTAGGTTTTGAAAAGGAAAACAAATAATTATAAACTGCATTTTCTTTCTTTTTCTTTCCCCCCAAAATAAATGCTTAACCTTGAGGGTTTTTCCTTTTTTTTATATGTACATTTTTATTTTATTTTTTTAGTACCAAACCTCATCCATTAACCAAGATTTTATTCCCAAGCCATCATAGCCAAGTTTCACAAGAGAATGCATTTACACAATTTCAAGAAGAATGTTGTCAGAAATTGAAACCTATGTAAGAATAAAATAAATCGCCCTTGTGAGAGGTTCTATTCTAGATGCACAGGTCAATTTTGACCTTTAGTTTCCATTTGTGCCAGTGTATAATTCAGGTCTGTATTGGTCTTAATGTTTTCTGTAGGAAATGGCCTTAGGTTACAGAAACTGGTGTTCAGATTTTCTGTGTTTGGGACTTTTTCTTAATTTTATTTTTCAGGTCAGTATTTTATTCTAGTCTATTTAGGGTTTCAAACTGTGCACATCACTGTAATCATCTGAACCAGGCCCCGAAAGCCAAAAGTGTTTGTAGTCTCCTCAATCATTATCACTAAGGTATAGCTGTGAAACTACTAGAGCTTTGTTTTAATGAGCTACATTTCTTGTTCTAACAAACCTCAGTGACAGTTCTTATCTAAGTCTTGAGAAAGTAGAAGAAACATAGCACTTCTCAAGATTTTTATTTTCTCTTTTACTGTCTACTCTATTCCCTACTACAAGTTTGTAAGGGCAAAATGTATTGTTTAAAATTTTACTGCATTGCAACATAAGACCCAGTGACACTTACTCTGCAACTAGAAGCCAGGGCTGTATTCTCAGTTAGAATGAACAGGTGTAACTCCAGTCGCTTCACTGGATTGGCATAATTTCTTTTTTTTTTTTTTAATAACGTTTTCCCCTTGGCTCAGTACTGGGGACAGTTCTCTTTAATGTCTTTATCAATGATCTGGATGAGGGGATTGAGTGCACCCTCAGTAAGTTTGCAGACGACACCAAGTTGGGCAGGAATGTTGATCTGCTGGAGGGTAGGAAGGTCCTGCAGAGGGATCTGGACAGGCTGGATTGATAGGCCAAGGCCAACTGTATGAGGTTCAACGAGGCCAAGTGTCAGGTCCTGCACTTGGGTCACAACAACCCCGTGCAATGGTACAGGCTGGGGGAAGAGTGGCTGGAAAGCTGGGGGGTGTTGGTCAATGGCCGGCAGAATATGAGCCAGCAGTGTGCCTAGGTGGCCAAGAAGGCCAACAGCATCCTGGCTTGTGTCAGAAATAGTGTGGTCAGCAGGACTAGGGAAGTGATCGTCCCCCTGTACTCAGCACTGGTGAGGCTGCACCTCGAATACTATGTTCAGTTTTGGGCTCCTCACTGCAAGAAAGACATTGAGGTGCTGGACAGTTTCCAAGGAAGGGCAATGAAGATGGTAAAGGGTCTAGAGAACAAGTCTTATGAGGAGCGGCTGAGGGAACTGAGGTTGTTTAGCCTGGAGAAAAGGAGGCTGAGGGGAGACCTTATCGCTATCTACAAGTACCTGAAAGAAGATTGTATTGAGGTCTCTTCTCCCAAGTAACAAGTGATAGGACGAGAGGAAACAGCCTCAAGTTGTGCTAGGGGAGGTTTAGATTAGATACTAGGAAAAATTTCTTCACTGAAAGAGCATTGGAACAGGCTGCCCAGGGAAGTGGTATAGTCACCATCCCTGGAGGCATTTAAAAGATGTGTAGATGTGGTGCTTAGGGTCATGGTTTAGTGGTGGACTTGGCAGTGCTAGGTTAACGGTTGGACTTGATGATCTTAAAGGTCCTTTCCAACTAAAACCATTCTGATTCTATATCAGATACGAAACCTCAGTGGTAGCCACTAAATTAGAAAACACAGTTGAGTCCAGCCAAAGCATCACTGACCTGTTTTCCCTTAAAAAAATGCAGATAGAAAACAAGCATTTTAGGTTGAAAAGAATTATTTTAATACAGCAATTTCCCTGAATGCCACTCATTAAGCACACATAATTTATAATGATATTATCAAAATGTCTTCAATAAAGAAATAATAGTGACCACTACAGTGAATTAACACACTTGAATAAGGCATGCTACTGCCTGCTGCACATAACAACAGTTGGATTTGGCTGTATATGTCAGATCAAATCATAGTTACTAAAAGCATTCACTTTTCTGATATGAACAGAGCAGACAATGAAACCTTCTTGGAGAAGATGTTTACCCCAAGGATAAATGGAGCTAGAGATTAAGACATTGAGGAGTAGGATACCTCTGAGGAGATGCTACGTGACGGCAGGAATTAGGGACGGTCATGGTAGAAAGGTGTACTGCCAACTGCAACCACCATAATCACTGTGAGACAGGGTGACATAAACATGGGAAAAAGTAAACATGGGGTAACCAGGAGTAAGAGAGAGAAATGGTTGGCTGTGGTTGGCTATAACGAGACAGATGTTTAGGAATGACTGTCAGATTTAGAGCAGCAAGAAATTACTGAATGTCACTGAGATTTTTCAAAAATACTCTATTTTAAAAGGACAAAGTTCTGGATTCTTGGAAGCACTGTGACAGAAGGATTTAGAAAATGATCCTTCACTGAATTATGAAGGTCTGTAACAGGATGCATCACCAATGACTGTATCATTTCTCAGGCCATATCTTCCAAATCTCATCTCTAATATAAAGAGAAGTCTGCTTATACTGCAATTTGTTTTGACAGTTCAACTATTCCTGCTTCAATTTACTCTTTAATTTAAGGTCAAAATCCTGTTTGATTTATCTGTTATGAGAAGCCACATATAAATCACTCAGTAAAACACTGAAGATGCATCTTTAGATCAAGGTTTGCATGACCAAATTTTACTGAGGAACTTGAGAGCAGAACTGGACCCTGGTTGTTCTACAGACCATGAGCATCTGTGGGAGTGAAGACACATCCATCAGAAGACTCCCTCAGTTGATTCCCACTACACAATTCCATGAAGATACACCTTTTTTTCTATTCATTTACAGTGTAGCATTGGGCTTATTTGTGGGTCTACAGAGAAAGAGGGGTGCCATTGCACTGTGCTGTCACTAGCTAGGTGAATCCCACTGTGAGATAGCACCTACATGCAGTGCTCCTGTCCTAGATCCTTTCAGCTTTAATTCAGTAATCAGAATTATCTATAGCTATTTGATATTTCCTACAGTGCCTGAAACATCTCCACTGTGCTGACACATTTTCCTTTCTGCATGTCTGATGGTCCAATTCAGGTCTAGCTTTAGGTATCTACATGTAGGTATCTGCATGTACAGTAGGTGTCTGGGTCTCTAATACCAGCCAGCATAGCCCTGAGAGTGATTAGCCCCTCTGCAAACAGGTGCCAGCACTGGTCAGTCAAGTGCTTAAGCATCATCTAAGCACTGACTTTGTTGCCTTGGGAATGTTTCTGCTGCTCACCCATGGGCATCTGGTTTCATCTGAGACTCTCTAGTGAATACCGCCAGGCCTCCAGACACCTCTCCCAGAGGGCATTTGGATGCAACTCCCTGCGTCAGATCTGCCAGCCCCACAGATGTCTGCAACAGATATCTGGGTAGCCTGTAGACACATCTGTATGGGCAGTCATGCTTTAGATTCGCGTTATTTATAACACAGGGTAAACACATAATGCACAGTTGGAGGTCACAGTTTAGGTATCTTGATCATTAACCAAATCCCAGTCCTGGAGCCAGGCACACCAGAATTCAAGTAAGCCTGCGGTCCAAGTGATGTCAACAGGAAAAGAAAATAAAGAATAAAGAGCAGGGATAAATGAAAACTTCGACTAGTCCTTCCTTTGAGGAAGGTGTCTAGGTACATACTATATAGCCTAAATGGAGTAGATAGAGCACTTTTAGATATTTTTCAGGAAGTTTCAGCAGGTCTAATTTTAAAAGGGCAGGTCAGACTGTAATGGTACAGCTAAGCTTTTATTTCCTCAATAAGAAGATTAATACAGTTTTAAAAGGTAAGAAAAGAAAGAACACGCTGTAACCTTTCATCCTTGTCTTTAATCTGACACTAACTAAAACCAAGGAAATGCAGCCTGCCACCTCCTCTCACATCACCACACGCTGCTGTGCGCCTGGAGTTCCCAGAAAGTGGTATCAGTCGCAGACACATGCAGATGGGTGGACAGATGCTCCCAGGAGACAGACATACACACCAGACCCCTCACGCTGCACAGAAAATAAGAAATTAACTCTCAGGAGAGCAGTGACATAGAAAGAAAGAAAAGAAGGTTGCTCTCCAGTGACTTGAATATCCATAGATACTGTCAGTGCTGTTAATGGTCCAGCTATTTGGACTGAAGACTTCATTGTGCCCAAAAATCCTGCTTAGGGCAACTGCAGAGTTCTGCTGCCCCGGTGATAATATTGCCAGCATGATCCTGCCTGTACCTCCTCATAAACTTATCCTCTCTGCGTGGTGACATAGGAGATAAGCACGCTTCTCCTGTGGAGACATCACTGCTGGGCTGGGGATGGGGAGATAAGACCTGGTGTGGAGGAGAAAGAAGCTAGTTTTCATTGGCAAAATGATTGTTTCTGTAGGCCATTTGGTATATATCGGGACTAGAAATTCTGGCAGGATGAAGCTATCAGATACTAAAGAGAAAAAAATAAAAAGCCCTTCAAATGGTTTAAGGCCAGGAAAGACTTGCTATTTTTGAAGGAGCTCCCTTTAAGTCAAACCATACTGCTGGTTACAGCAGGAGTCCTGGGATGGAGTAGAATGGTTTTATGGCGGTTTAAGGCAGGCATGATTTGCAGGAGCAGCAAGGGGAGAGGTAACTCACAGATAATTACTGCTTTTTATTATTTTTTTCCCCTGTTGAGTGCTTTAAAAAAAAATAGTGTCACAAATTTCAATTATTATTTTAGACAAATTCTAATCTTATTAAACCCTTAGTTAGATGGTAAATATAGGACTATATAGAGTAATTCAACCTGCTGACTGGACTCCTGCCCTGCCAACCCACACTTGGAAGAAAAAAAGCAGACAGAGGTACTGCTAGGCACATGGGGAAGTATTAGCAGATACGTTTGTAGGGAAAAACCATGAAGCTGTCTCTCACCATGCTTATTAGCATGTTCTCTACTTCTTGCCTATCAGAGAACAGTGGCTTTTTATTGCTCTCTACTGGACCTGGGCATATCTGTATTTAAAAAATAACTACAGACTGATAATATTGAGAGAAATAAAAACAAAGCAAAGATTCATTTAGGAGACTCCAGGAATATTTAGGAAACCTTACTACATAGTATTTATTTGGCCTATTTAACCTTAATCCATTTATATAAATGCTAGATAAAATATAGAAAATTCATGAATATGTAGGAGGGATTCATAAAATGATTCTAAGAAAAAATAGTTCCATGCAACTACCTTCTTGTGACTTGTCTGTACTTACTCAGTAGGACAATGGAAAACAAAAGTCCATCTTACCCAGGTTTTTGGCAATTTCACCTCTTCTGCTGAGAAAGATCCCAGCTGACTGACTGCAATACAGGATTTGTGAAATATTTGAAATGTTGTAGTTCTTAGCAACACAGGCACTAAAAAGAAGCACTTTTACAGCATGAAAAAAATTAGATCTAAGAAATTTTATTTTAATTTCTATAATCATCTTGAGTATTGTGAAAATCAGAAAGAGCAAAGAAAATCATCACACTTGAGTTTTCATTTTTCTAGAATTCCAGATGGGGATATGAGGTGAATGCCAATCAGGCAAATGAGATGAGGTAACTGCTTAGACAGAACAAACAATTTACTACAGTAGCTGAGAAGATTACCTACAGCTACCTCCTCCACAAGGAAGAAGAGAAGAGTTTTAGCGGTTGGAGACTCCTTCCTAAAGGGATCTGAGGGCCCAATATGCAGAGCTGACCCCCATCACAGGGAGGTCTGCAGCCTGCCTGGAGCCCGAATCAGGGATATCACCAGGAAACTCCCCAACCTGGTGAAGGCCACAGACTACTACCCCCTGCTGATCTTCCAGACAGGTGGGGAAGAAGCTGCATCCCGTAGTCTGAGGGGGATGAAGAAAGACTACAAGGCCCTAGGACGGTTGGTGAAAGAGTCTGAGGCACAAGTTGTTTTCTCCTCCCTCCTTCCATTTTCAGGTGATGACGTGGGATGGAACAGTAGGAGTCTCTCTATTAATGCCTGGCTACGAGACTGGTGCTACAGGCAGGGCTTTGGGTTCTTTGATAATGGCTGGTTTTATAAGACAACAGGCGTGACAGTGATACATGGGAAAGGTTTATGTCGTAGGGGCAAAAGGGTTCTGGGACAGGAATTAGCAGGGCTCATTCGGAGACCTTTAAACTAGATTCGAAGGGGGATGGGGTAGTAGCTGGGCTTGCACCACTGGGGCAACGCTCTAGTGTTGAGGTAGACCAGGAGGCCCCCCATCCCCCTGGGGTGAAATCAGGGGGTGAATCTGGGATGAAATCGGTGTGCCCAGCTCGCTCCCTGAAATACCTGTACACCAATGCACGCAGCATGGGGAATAAACAGGAGGAGTTAGAAAACCGTGTTCGGTCGGGGGGCTATGATCTAGTGGCAATTACAGAGACTTGGTGGGATGCCTCGCATGACTGGAATGTGGTAATGGATGGCTATGTCCTGTTCAGGAAAGACAGGCCGCTAAGAAGAGGTGGTGGAGTTGCTCTTTATGTGAGTGAACAGCTAGAATGTATTGAGTTCTGTCCAGAGGCGGATCAGGAGCGAGTTGAGAGTTTGTGGGTGTGAATTAAGGGGCAGGCTGTCAGGGGTGATACTGTTGTGGGTGTCTATTACAGGCCACCGGATGAGGATGAGGAGGGTGATGAGGCCTTCTACAGGCAGCTGAGAGCAGTCTCGCAATTACAGGGCCTGGTTGTCGTGAGGGATTTCAACTACCCTGCTATTTGCTGGGAGGCCTACTCAGCCAGCCATCCTCAGTCCAGGAGGTTCCTCCAGTGCGTTGATGATAACTTTCTGATGCAAATGGTGGATGAGCCAACTAGGAGAGGAGCGCTGCTGGATCTGATCCTCACTAACAAGGAGGGTCTGGTTGAAGAGGTGAAGGTTGAGGGCAGCCTTGGTTGTAGTGACCATGAGATGGTAGAGTTCAGGATCTCATGTGGCAGGAACAGAATAGCTAGCAGAATCACAACCCTGGACTTCAGGAGGGCCAACTTTGGCCTTTTCAAGCAATTGCTAGGGGAAATCCCATGGGACAGGGTACTAGAAGGTAAGGGGGCCCAAGATAGTTGGTTAGCGTTCAAGGACTTGCTTCTTCCGAGCTCAAGATCAGAGCATCCCAACAGGTAGGAAGTCAAGGAAGGGTACCAGGAGACCTGCATGGTTGAACAGGGAACTGCTGGGCAAACTCAAGTGGAAGAAGAGGGTGTACAGATCGTGGAAGGAGGGGCTGGCAACTTTGGAGGAATATAAGTCTGTTGTCAGAGGATGTAGGGAGGCAACTAGGAAAGCTAAGGCCTCCTTGGAATTAAACCTTGCAAGAGAGGTCAAGGACAACAGAAAGGGCTTCTTCAAATACATTGCAGGTAAAGCCAACACTAGAGGCAATGTAGGCCCACTGATGAATGAGGTGGGGGTCCTGGAGACAGAGGATAAAAAGAAGGCGGAGTTACTGAATGCCTTCTTTGCCTCTGTCTATACTGTTGGAGGCTGTCCTGAGGAGCCCCGGACCCCTGAGGCCCCAGAAGAAGTCAGGATAGAGGAGGAACCTGTCTTGGTTGATGGGGGCTGGGTCAGGGACCAATTAAGCAATCTGGACGTCCATAAATCCATGGGCCCTGATGGGATGCACCCGCGGGTGCTGAGGGAGCTGGCGGAAGTCATTGCTAGGCCACTCTGCATCATCTTTGCTAAGTCATGGGCAACGGGAGAGGTGCCTGAGGACTGGACGAAAGCGAATGTCACTCCAGTCTTCAAAAAGGGCAAGAAGGAGGACCCGGGTAACTATAGACCGGTCAGCCTCACCTCCATCCCCGGAAAGGTAATGGAGCAACTTGTTCTTGGTGCTGTCTCTAGGCACATCAAGGATAGGGGGATCATTAGGGGCACTCAGCATGGCTTCACCAACGGGAAGTCTTGCTCAACCAACTTGATAGCCTTTTATGAGGATGTTACCCGGTGGATAGATGATGGTAAAGCTGTGGATGTGGTCTATCTCGATTTCAGTAAGGCATTTGACACGGTCTCCCACAGCATCCTCGCAGCTAAACTGAGGAAGTGTGGTCTGGATGATCGGGTAGTGAGGTGGATTGTGAACTGGCTGAAGGAAAGAAGCCAGAGAGTAGTGGTCAGCGGGACAGAGTCCAGTTGGAGGTCTGTGTCTAGCGGAGTTCCGCAGGGATCTGTTCTGGGACCAGTTCTATTCAATATATTCATTAATGACTTGGATGAGGGATTAGAGTGCGCTGTCAGCAAGTTTGCTGATGACACAAAACTGGGAGGAGTGGCTGACACACCGGAAGGCTGCGCAGCCATTCAGAGAGACCTGGACAGGCTGGAGAGTTGGGCGGGGAGAAATTTAATGAAATATAACAAGGGCAAGTGTAGAGTCCTGCATCTGGGCAAGAACAACCCCATGTACCAGTACAAGTTGGGGGCAGACCTGTTGGAGACCAGCACAGGGGAAAGGGACCTGGGGGTCCTAGTGGACAGCAGGTTGACCATGAGCCAGCAGTGTGCCCTTGTGGCCAAGAAGGCCAATGGCATCCTGGGGTGTATTAGAAGGGGTGTGATCAGCAGGTTGAGAGAGGTTCTCCTCCCCCTCTACTCTGCCCTGGTGAGGCCGCATCTGGAGTATTGTGTCCAGTTCTGGGCCCCTCAGTTCAAGAAGGACAGGGAACTGCTAGAGAGAGTCCAGCGCAGAGCCACGAAGATGATTAAGGGAGTGGAACATCTCCCTTCTGAGGAGAGGCTGAGGGAGCTGGGTCTCTTTAGCTTAGAGAAGAGGAGACTGAGGGGTGACCTCATTAATGTTTATAAATATGTAAAGGGCAAGTGTCAAGAGGATGGAGCCAGGCTCTTCTCAGTGACATTCCTTGACAGGACAAGGGGCAATGGGTGCAAGCTGGAACACAGGAGGTTCCACTTAAATTTGAGGAAAAACTTCTTTACGGTGAGGGTGACTGAACACTGGAACAGGCTGCCCAGAGAGGTTGTGGAGTCTCCTTCTCTGGAGACATTCAAAAACCGCCTGGACGCGTTCCTGTGTGATATGGTCTAGGCAATCCTGCCCCGGCAGGGGGATTGGACTAGATGATCTTTCGAGGTCCCTTCCAATCCCTAACATTCTGTGTTTCTGTGATTCTGTGATTCTGTGATTTCCATTTTTAAAAGCCTAGAAGTTTAACACACCAGTGTTAACACTGAAAAATGTGGCTGATTCCTTTTATCAAAGCATAATACTTATTTTATATCCCTGCCAATTGTAACTAGACCATACACAGTGTATTCAAAATATCAGCCTTGCTTTCTCCCATAGCTTACAGCATTATTTTACACAAACCTTATGTTTATGCTATTATGTACTAACAATCAGATGACTGTAAATAAGATTAGCTATTTTAGTTGCTTCTCAGCATCCTAAGATAATATGAATGAAATTAAATAAATAAAATAAAATACAGTAAAATAAAATAAAGTGGTAGAATGTGTTTCTGTAGGATTGCCAATGTGATGCTCATGTCTAAAAATTTCACTACACACAGCTATGTCCATCCCCAGTCACATTCTTGTGATTGCATATACTTGAAGGAGGATAAACATAGACATAAGCAAGCAATGCCATGAAAACAGAAGTATTAAGTTATGTTTTTTTTCTGTAATAAAATCTACATGAAAAAAGATGCATTATCTCCAGTAGTCCCTAATAAACTGACTGAAGTGTATTTCAGCAGGTAAAAAATATGTCAGAAGTTCTCAACTACAAGAAAGAATTCATTAACATTTCAAAGACATGATAAATACTTTTTATTCCTTATTACAATATTTTCTCATTTCACTATCTGCATGTAATAATTTTAAAAACTAACTTCATTACAAACAGAAATTGAAGCAAATTAAAGAATATATAACTGATAGCAAAAAGTGAAATTCAGTCTGGCAGAGGTTCCGGTCTCAGGTCTGAAGCTACTGCCAACAAGGCTTAAACTTTACAGAGCTTCTTGTACCCTTTCTCTCACATCTGTTCTTCTTTATAAGTCCTTCTCTTTGTTTCCACATCCAGAAGCAGTCAGTGCCAGGACTAGATGTTCTTCAGTGGTATCCCTCTCCTTGTGCTACTACCTTGAAATGTTTTTGCAAATAGATTTTAGAAAATTACAGGTGTTATTTATTTGTCTATTTACATGGCAATGTTTTGGTAGTGGGGAAGCTGCAGCGATGGCCTCTGTGAGAAGACACCAGGAGCTGCCCCCATGTCAGATGCAGCTGGTTCCAGCCAGCTCCAACAGAGCCAACACTGACCAAAGCCTGAGCCCATCAGTGATGCTAGTGGTGCCTCTGTGATAACATATTTAAGAAAGGTTAAAAAATGTTGCACAGCAGCTGTGAGAGAGAGGAGTCAGAAAATGTGAGACAAACAGCCCCGAAGACACCAAGGCTGGTGAAGAAGGATGGGGAGGAGGTGTTCCAGGCACCAGAGCAGAGACTCCCCTGCAGCCAGTGGAGAATACAATGCGAAAGCACTTTGTAGCCCTGCAGCCCATGGAGGACCACATCAGAGACCACTGAGAAAATATCGCAGTGGAAATTATCACTTTACATGTGTTGTTTCTTACATTGCACTTCTGAACATTTCTTGGCTATTGCTGGAGGCAGCATACAGATTTACATGGACCATAGGTGTAACACGGTGCTCACTTCTGATCTTATTCTACTAGGGAAAGTGAGTTCTCAGAAGTCTTAGATGTGTTTTCAGAAGTCTTAGAAAGACATATTAGACCTCTAACAGAAGTGATACGCTAAAGGCAGAAACTTCCATGCAAGTTTCTTTTGGATGCACTGTGTGGAAGGTTTGGGGAAAAGATTTTTGGCCTTAAGAACTGCTAAAACAGTTATCTGCAAGTAAATTAGATCTGCTTTCTGAAAGATGTCATTTAAATAATTTTTAAACTCTTTAAGTAAGCAGTAACTCTGAAGTGCTCAACACCCTTAAAAGACTTTTATATCCACTATGAGAACTAAGAGCACTCAGTACAGGCTCAGATCCAGAAACAAAAATGCTTATTTGGAACAGTTTTTTACACCAGAATATAGTAAGGACGTTTTATATGACTCTCTAAGTTTTAATAGATGGACGTTAGAGACCTTAATGTAGCAGAATTACAATAAAACAAGATGGGTACTAATATAAATGTACATTAACTCATTTGCTAATGATGAACATCAGCCATAGGGACAGCTGCCAGCGGTTTCATGTCCTTTCATCAAATGGGAGACAGAGCCTATTTAAATGTTTTAATTGTTGGGAAAGAAATGGATTTGCTTTTATCCAATCAATATTACTTTGACCAAGAATCAATTAAACTGACAAGGCTTCTCTTATTGAAGTAAGTAGGGGCTTTAATTAAATTCCATTCTATAGTTTAAGCTAGGCATAGGAAGAGAAGGAGCATGAAAAGGCTACCTTTTATTTGGTGTGTATATTTGTGGCATGGTTTTAGGAGCAAATAATAAATAAATTAAACTGCAGATACATTAACATTTTACTTTATATCATACTAAACATCAAAGAAAACCACTGGTATATACTGGTGCCATTTATTACAATATGTATTTCTATTTTGAATTAGCACAAAGTGGAATGCTCTGCGTGACACAGAATCACACAGAATCACAGAATCAACCAGGTTGGAAGAGACCTCAGGGATCATCGAGTCCAACCGTTGCCCTGACACCACCCTGTCAACTAGACCATGGCACTAAGTGCCATGTCCAGTCTTTTCTTAAACACATCCAGAGATGGTGACTCCACCACCTCCCTGGGCAGCCCATTCCAATGTCTAATAACCCTTTCTGAAAAGAAATTCTTCCTAATGTCCAACCTGAACCTCCCCTGGCGAAGCTTGAGGCTGTGTCCTCTTGTCCTATCTAGGATAGTTGCCTGGGAGAGGAGGCCAACTCCCACTTCACTACAACCTCCCTTCAAGTAGTTGTAGACTGCAATAAGGTCACCTCTGAGCCTCCTCTTCTCCAGGCTAAACAACCCCAGCTCCCTCAGCCGTTCCTCGTAGGACAGACCCTCCAGACCCTTCACCAGCTTGGTCGCCCTCCTCTGGACTTGCTCCAACACCTCAACATCTTTCTTGAAGTGTGGGGCCCAGAACTGGACACAGTATTCAAGGTGCAGCCTCACCAGTGCCGAGTAGAGAGGGACGATCACTTCCCTAGACCGGCTGGCTACACTATTCCTAATAGAGGCCAGGATGCCATTGGCCTTCTTGGCCACCTGGGCACACTGCTGGCTCATGTTTAGCCGGCTGTCGATCAGCACCCCCAGGTCTCTTTCCACTGGGCCGCTTTCTAACCACTCTTCCCCCAGCCAGTATGCTGCATGGGGTTGTTGTGGCCAAAGTGTAAGACCCGGCACTTGTTCTTGTTGAACCTCATGTCGCTGGTCTCGGCCCATCTATCTAACCTGTCCAGATCCCTCTGTAGGGCCTTCCTACCCTCCAGCAGATCGACACTCCCACCCAGCGTGTCATTACAGTGACATGGTATGTAAAAGGGCATTCTTCTCCTGTTTCCTCAGAAAACATCATTAGTACCAAACAGACACTCTTTGCCTATTTCTTTAGATCACCACACAAAAATGAGACACTACAGAATAACAATGGCTCCTTTTAATTGGCGCAACCCTTTCCCCTGCCTATCAGTACAACTCAATATTCACTCTGAGACAAAGGAGTTATTAAAGCATTTCAAGTGATATTTTCAAAGGGAATTTTCCTTTTTTCTTATTACCTCTTCAAATCTGAATCACTGGGTGAGAAGGGAGGCCAAGGGGATGAAAAAAAAAGCTTAATTCCTTGGAAATTATTGAAAATGATGTAATGAAATCAAACACAACTTTGGTATAAAAAATCTTCAGATGAGAAAATACACTTTAAGCAAAGGACCTAGAATACAAAGTCTTTCTGCAAGTGGCAACACCTCAGATCACTTAGCCTGGAGCTTCTATCATTTCATTTTCCTGATGTGGTGCTATTCTAGTTTATTTTCCTCAGGCTGCTTTGCTCAGTAAGGCGAGTAATTAGAGTAGCAAATAATAGAGCCAGAGTCCCAAATTAACTTTCAATATTATCATCTTGTTGCTAGTGGCTAAAACAATGTTAACATCAGTAAATCTATATACCTTCCCACCTAAACAGTTATTAAAATAAATTATTTAGTAAAAATCATATTCAGCCTCCTTGTTCTAAAACATGCCTTTTTTTTCCAAATTAAATAGCATACTAAGTGTTTAGCAGGTTCCCCTGGTTAAAAAAATCTTCTGAGTTGCTCAGTGGTGCAGTCCACATGTGTTTCGCCTACAACATCTCTTACGTCATAAAGTATCTCTAACTTGTGGCATGGTGGCAAGTTTTCTTTTGACATTAATAGTTTTCAAAGATTTGCTGGTTATTCATAATGTGCTGAGCACATTAGCAAAATATAAAATCCTTTTTGGTTTAAAGTGTATTTTCTTTCTTTATCAAAGTGTAATGGAAATTACAATCCTCAAGAACTAGTTCAGTGTTTTCCAGCATAAGAGTTTTTCCTGCTTCTAAATGGATTTTTTCGAAATCAAGATGTTAATTTATTGGTTGGATAAACCCCCGCATATATAGGTGTATTTTATATTTAATGTTTTATATGATATCACTATATACAATATACTATTTCATATATGTAAATTATTTCAACTGAATCAAAAATGTTGTCAACATGATTTTACATTTGTTTCACAGTTGAGTTGAAACTTTCACTTTTTACTCTGCTTTACAATATCTACAAATTCTGAAATGTTGAAATTTCCCACAGAGAAATGACACTTACTGAACATCCTTAAGTGATTACAGCAGCTGTGGGTAATTGTTCAACTTATGCTGGTATTTATGACCAAGGTATAATCCTTCTATGCTTTCAAAACAACAAATAATGTTCTGCAAAAATATAAAGACAAAAAAATAAACCTCTGCAAAAATAGACTTCATGCATGCCTCAGCTCTGTTCACAAAGTTGTAGCAATGTAACACTGATGGGATTGGGTACAGTATTCACACTGTATGGTAATGCTAAGCTTATGAAATTCACTTTCAAAATTAGTTCTAAATTTGGGTATCCTCCTCATTTTTTGCCATGGCTATGAAAATAAAAATTTCTTTTGAGCCTCAGCAGTTTTGATATAGATTTTCCTTAAACTTGCAAATACTAGGCTTCTCAATGTATTTCTATAACTGTCTGCATGTGATGTAAGAGTAACACTCTGTTACCTACTACTTCTAATTGGTGGAGAAGTTCAAACTGCTACTAAATCACAGTGATGTTCATGAACAGCTGCATAGACCCCATTGAGCTATTGACTTTTTTATGAAGAGTTAAATATTTTGTTACTAATCATAATGGCCATGGCAAGGGTTTTAAACCCAGAAGAAGTCATTATACGAACGTACTATGTAATATATTTGCAGTGGAATGATCTGTCATGTCCTAAGCAGATTTGGTCAAATTCTGGTCAAATTCTGAATATCTAGTTTTGGATTGATAACTTGCCAGTTACTTCTCCAAGCAGTGGATAATAGCCACAATGAAGCATGTCTTTCTGTCTACAGCATTTTTGTGCTGACAGCAAGGTAGCAGCTTCTTCGACACTTTTTGAAAGATTTTCTGATTTTATGAATGATTTGCTGTATACAGATCATAAACTGTTCGGGAACATGGCATTTTAGGATTTATGCAGAAGTGAACTGCTTTTTAGTACCTTTATTAATTTTCTCAGGAGTGCACAAACATAACAGAATGTCTGTTCTAATAGCAGCCTGAGTGTTCTCCTGTGTCTCTCCATTTTCTAGCCTATTTTCTAGATAACGGACCAAAAGGAAGTGTTGATGAGCATGTATCTTACAGATCATGGTAAAAAAGATAATTTTTTTAACTGAAGTGCTGAATTATTTAATCTTAAATGTCATATAAAAACAACTCTGTTCCAATAAAACTGCCACAAAGTGCTTAAAAAGTACTGAAGAAGCTGTTTTCCATGTTTTTGGAATTTTCTTTTCTTTTTGAGGGAAATTTTTTTGAATATATAGCTATCTCTTTAAGAATTAAAAACTGAATGAAGAAGTAAATCTTTTAACTTCATTAAAAAAAACTCATTGTTTTGACCATCTTACCAAATATGCTTTTCATAATTTTGCTCTATAGGAGAGGTAAAAATTACATTTGTGTTCTCAGAACAAAATATTTCAGAACTATAGCTGTTTTCACATAATCAACAACCTGTGTTCCAACATTTCTCTGTTCCTTTAACATTGTAGACCATTGGTTCCTCCCTACAGCAATTTGTACTTACGTTGAATAACAAAAAATTTTGAAAGTATTATGATATTGTGTAACAACTGAATAAACATTCTCTTTTTCCCTCAGAGATGTCAGCATCATGCAAAAGGAAATTTCTTTTGTTTCCCGATATACAAAGTTCATAAGAGAATCATAATCCTTTGCTACCTCCCACTCCAGCAACAACTTGCAATATCCAGTTTACAGTCTTTAGGCCCATGTGTTAAAGGGTAGTTTTTTCCTACCACAACCATACACAGTTGTATGGACAGTTCTGGGTTCTGTTTTTCAGGGTAGTTTTCCTTCCAGACTCTTCCTTTAAAAAAGAGGAAAAGAGCAACCAACAAAGT
Organism: Nyctibius grandis; assembly: GCF_013368605.1. Taxonomy (NCBI): domain Eukaryota; kingdom Metazoa; phylum Chordata; class Aves; order Nyctibiiformes; family Nyctibiidae; genus Nyctibius; species Nyctibius grandis. The sequence goes on from NC_090659.1 coordinate 113,383,441, forward strand.
CAGCTCCACCAACTGCAGCTATTTTTTAAAAGGGTCAGGGCCACTGTCAGGACAGTGAGTACAAGTGAGCACAGTTGGTTTTTTTTTCCTTCTTGCATCTGTTTAATAACACCAGTTCTACAAAGAACTTTGCAAGGAAACATAAAATCACAGAATCATAGAATAGTTTGGGTTGGAAGGGATCTTTAAAGGTCATCTAGTCCAAACCCCCTGTAATGACCAGGGACATCTTCAACTAGGTCAGGTTTTTCAGAGCCCCAGTCAAAGGAAAAAGCCTTGTTTGGCTAGCACATGCTCTGTGACATTGCATTTAATTAACATGATGTTACATTTATTCTGGAGCAGTCATAATTTATTTTAGTAATTAGAGGATCAAGATTTCATGCTTTTATTTGACTGCTACTGCCATTTCAATAGCTCACATTTAGATATGTGGTCCGCCATATTAGACAGGGCTAGCCAGGGAGATGGTAAACATGCTGACATTATGGCATGGATGATATCACAAACTTTACAAGGGTTAGATGGGCCAAGGCACTGCTCTCCTCCCACATGAGAGAGATCTCAGAGAACTGAGGAATTGTGAAGGTCGGATTACCTGTCAGGCAACCTGGGACAATCAGGCAGCAACGCATGGGAATACAGGGCTTTGCAAAAATTACCCACTGCATATGTGCTTTTCTGTCTAACTCAGTCCACTAGAGATTGGTACACAGCCTTACCACATGCAGACATTTTTCAAGTATAACCCTAGCAGTGAAGAAAATATTCTTATTAAAAGAACCTATTCCCGCTTGATGGGGACATTGTCTAGAGCAAGTCACCACTCATTCATACTTTCTGAGTTCTGTTCCCCAGTTTATCAATCGTTTTGTCATGATGTAATTATTTTGGTGGATGTCTATAAAGCTTCTAGAACAATAAATATATTTAACAGGGCTGAAGAAAACATCAGCTTTCTTTCTGAGAAAGGAGGCTGTGGAATCAACATAAATACTTTCAGATTCAAGGTTAACTAAGACCACAGAGTCCTACTTCAGCACAGTTGATGACTTGAATCTTTTGGACATAGGAAAAACATCAGGATTTAAGTGACACATGAAAATTAGCTAGTGAACCACTTATACCATTTTTGAGGCTATATTTTTAGGATTTGAAGACCCTGCTTTTTTGGCTTTTTGTATTAAACACTTGGTGTATTTGTCAGTGCTTCCTGACTAGCAGTAGAATTTTCTATCATAAGTAACTGATACCAGGGCAGAATCTGTATCTGCATTTCCATAAATATAGTCTTTTTTAACCAGTTTATAGGGTGTCATTGCTGGGGTTAGCAAGGTTAGGCACAGATCTTCACTTAGGAAAAGAACATTGCAGCATACCATACTCAAATTAAAATAATAATCTAACATACACAAAAAAACCCCTCTACTATTTTTCCCTCCAACATCAGCTAGAACATAATCTGCTCACCACATTGCTCCCCGTTTAAGCACTAATTTCACATAGACCAAATCTTAAGTTTCCCCTTTTTCTCAGATACCATATGACATATGATTTTCCCCATCATTAGCATTGAGTTTGACAGCTTACTAGATTGCATCATTATGTTCTTTTAATTGGATGATTACGTATATGCCCCAGGCAAGTTACTATGCTAACATCCAATGATTTAGCAAACTGAACTGATTCTATTTATTTATTTTACTTCTGGCTGAAACATTTTCTAGTTTCAATGTTCAAAGTGTAATACCTTTGTGAAAGCATCCTAGATTCAGAACTTCTGGGTATTTACATTAGTGGTAATGAGGGATGCCTTGAGCCATGGGAAAACAATATGATTTTTTTTAATGTACATGCTTAACTGTTGAGCTAGGTTCCTAACTTTAAAAAGCCCAGTTTAAATATTTATGACATGCCATTGTTAATTTTGAATTGAGTAATGACTGATTATCTTTTATAGAGAAATCTTGCAGATTTGCAGTCAGGTTTCTATGCTGAGTTGAAGGGTTGCAGATATTGGTTCATCTCTCCTGGGCCAAAGGGTTCAAATTACAACAAAGTTTTTCAAATGAAAATATGAGGGATAGTTCAAATTGGAGGATAGTTCAAATTGGGTTAGATGCAGTTAGAAATAATGATTTAGGATGATGGGTTTAGAGCTTGTAATAAATAAATATTTTCTGGATTTATGTGGCATTTGCTTGCATACTCTTCCGGTCTTCACATCCAGACTGTGCCTGTACAACTTGCATTGAATGTATCTTTTTACTTTTCAGCTCTCAAGACATAGGATACTCCAAAACAAGTCTACTGCTGCGCTCTCTTTCCCCCCCCGCTCTGTCCTTTAAGGAAGGAATTTCTACAGTAAAGTCTGAAGGCAATGCAATGGGTATAGATGTATAAAGAGACTTAGTATCATGCCACAATGAGAAAAGAGTTATTGTGTCCACATTCCAAATTGTGACATGAATGTTCTGTAAACACATTCTTTAACATGAGCAGAAATTTTCAGTAATATCACCCAAAAATGAATCTGTAACCCTTTGGCTAGAAGAAAAACTCCACTAACAGTCCCTGTGAGGATAAAAATTACTGCATTAATAATATTACGGTTTTTTTTATTTGAGTGAATAATTATTTTATGCAATATATTACTGCTTACATAGACGTTTCACCTATGCTCTTCTTTATTTCATTTGATTATAATTCTTTCCCCATAGACAAACCTGTCTATGAGGCACATACACTTGACTGAATAATAGCGAATATTTAGGTAAGGTACCAATGGCTGGAGGGCAACTGCAATATTCAGCAATTATATGTACAATGCATCATGCCCCAGTGGGATTCCTGCTGAGAATGTGCTTTGCATTGTGTAGAAACAATCAAGGGCGGAAAAGAGCCACAAATATTCACATTTGACAGTTTAATGTTGGAGACTATTTCATAGGATAGGTTTAAAATAATAGATACCAGTGGAGCAAGAGCTTTGGGAAGAACCCAAGACAGTTATTTCCTGAGGAACAGAAACCTTTCTGTGCAATTAACGGCATCTGTTACTTCTGCTCTACCAGTTCCATATTGTTTCCTCTCCCCAGACCTGAAGGAGTAAAATAAAGCTTTCCAGCCAGAACAAAAAGAACTCTTTCGCTTAAGTCAATAATAGAAATCCTGCTCATTCCAAGTTCCACCGTGGTTACTTGGCCCTCTGATATAGCATAACAAAACATTAAGTAGCACATTTTCAAAGAACAGCCTTGCAGTGTGAAGTATCAAGGAAATGACAGAAAGATTTTAGCCACCTGAGTTAGAGAGAAAATTCATCCCTTGAACAGGGCTTGTCTGGACTTTATTGCTGTTATGAAAGGCACACTTAGTGAAAGAAATAAATTGGTTATTACTCGTACATTAGTGATCAGCATAGATTCAACGTAAAACACAGTTGCTAAATAGAAAACAAGTTCTGCAGAGGGTATTGGGTTGATGACACATTACAGTTAATGACCTAGAACACCATTCAGACTTAGTTTAATGCTCCAAAATCTGTCGGGCACTGCTCTGTTTTTTATTTAATTAACTCTCAACATTCTTATACGCCATAGTACAAAACACAAGAATAAATATCTCAAGGCTGCTTAAATTTAAAGAGTCTTCATTTATTTCAATATCTCTTATGGACACTGGATTTAGAAATCTTAGCACACTGGATTTAGAAATCTTAGCTAAAATATTTGAAATACCCATATGAAATGGAATATTTAATTTTATGATGACACATAGAATTCACTTTGAAGGCACAGTGATTACTTACAGTTCAATAAATATCCCAGCATCTCTGTATGATTAAGGTAGGGTTAACTGTCAACTGCTTGTAAATTCTTTTCTGTCTACCATTTATTTGTTCTTTTTAAAGTTCTGTCTTCTCTGCAGTTTCAGCTAAAAGTTTTGCTCAAGAGTGCCCTTAATCTGGTTCTCAAAAACACCCCAAAATGCTAGCTTGAATTCCATAATAGCTGCAATTTATGTTAAGTTGACTATCATGGGAGCTGGGCTGAATCTTTAGTGCTGCAGTGAAAGGCAGAAGCTGAAATTACAGTTCCTGGGGTGCCAAACCTACTAATTTTGTTCTGCTCATTCAGCCAAGTTCTACTCATGCAACTTGACTCCACAGTGGATCTGGCCAAGTAGCAGCCTAGATCTGGCCCAGGGGATGAGTTAACCTATGTCCCTGAAACAGAACAGCAAAACTTGCAGCTTAGAAGTGGAAGAAGAGATCTGTCAGATCTCCTAACCTGTTGAAATTGCTCCCAAAGAAGAAGGAGAAAAAGAAAGTAAGAGAAGAGATAGGATGTGGTAGGAGTGTCACAGGGCATGTGGCAGTACGGGGATCTCCACAGGCCGCTGGAGAATTATAGTGACATTGTTCCTGTGTGATTGAAAATAGGGGGATAACTGTAGCAGGGCCAAGGGTGGGAAGAAACAAAGTGCTGAGATAGACATTTTACTTAAACTAGTAAGTACTAGTGCAAGGTGCTAAAAGCCATTTGCTTCTTGTACACATTGTGATAAGGATTGCACAAAGGCATACAAAGCCAGTAGACAGACGGGTGGACTGAAGTAACTGTGGTCAATACTAAGTTTTTCATAGCGTCACAAAGCATTAGACTTCATCACCATTATGTTCATCTCTAAATGGAAAGTTGTATTGCTTTAAAGCAGCACAATTGCCCCAATCCCAATTGTATAGATACTTATTGGTATAAGGAGGCTAAGAGAAACAGAATCACAGAATCACAGAATGTTAGGGATTGGAAGGGACCTCGAAAGATCATCTAGTCCAATCCCCCTGCCGCAGCAGGATTCCCTAGATCATATCACACAGGAACGCGTCCAGGTGGGTTTTGAATGTCTCCAGAGAAGGAGACTCCACAACCTCTCTGGGCAGCCTGTTCCAGTGTTCAGTCACCCTCACCGTAAAGAAGTTTTTCCTCAAATTTAAGTGGAACCTCCTGTGTTCCAGCTTGCACCCATTGCCCCTTGTCCTGTCAAGGGATGTCACTGAGAAGAGCCTGGCTCCATCCTCATGACACTCGCCCTTTACATATTTATAAACATTAATGAGGTCACCCCTCAGTCTCCTCTTCTCTAAGCTAAAGAGACCCAGCTCCCTCAGCCTCTCCTCATAAGGGAGATGTTCCACTCCCTTAATCATCTTCGTGGCTCTGCGCTGGACTCTCTCTAGCAGTTCCCTGTCCTTCTTGAACTGAGGGGCCCAGAACTGGACACAATATTCCAGATGCGGCCTCACCAGGGCAGAGTAGAGGGGGAGGAGAACCTCTCTTGACCTGCTAACCACACCCCTTCTAATACACCCCAGGATGCCATTGGCCTTCTTGGCCACAAGGGCACACTGCTGGCTCATGGTCAACCTGTTGTCCACTAGGACCCCCAGGTCCCTTTCCCCTGTGCTGGTCTCCAACAGGTCTGCCCCCAACTTGTACTGGTACATGGGGTTGTTCTTGCCCAGATGCAGGACTCTACACTTGCCCTTATTATATTTCATTAAATTTCTCCCCGCCCAACTCTCCAGCCTGTCCAGGTCTCTCTGAATGGCTGCGCAGCCTTCCGGTGTGTCAGCCACTCCTCCCAGTTTTGTGTCATCAGCGAACTTGCTGACAGTGCACTCTATTCCCTCATCCAAACATACCTACGGGAAGATTCTGTAATAAACACTGTTCTGTCAAATCTATATAAGTGCATGTTAATGATTCTACCATTAGGAAGAGGGCCAAAGGGTGGGAACTGGTCTGTCTGGGACAAGATTGTGGAAAGCATATATTAATGGGCTTACTTTTTGTGTAGAGATTTTGGGGAACTGAAGGGCATGGATTCATGAAAGGCAGGTCCTGCTTGACCAACCTGGTCTCCTTCTATGACCAAGTGACCCGCTTAGTAGATGAGGGCAGGGCTGTGGATGTAGTCTATCTAGACTTCAGTAAGGCATTTGACACTGTCTCCCACAGCATCCTCCCAGAAAAACTGGCTGCCCGGGCTTGGATGGGTGGACTCTTCAATGGGTTAAAAACTGGCTGGATGGCCGAGCCCAGAGAGTGGTGGTGAATGGGGCAAAGTCCAACTGGCAGTCGCTCACTAGCGGAGTTCCCCAGGGCTCAGTTCTGGGGCCGGTGCTGTTCAATATCTTTAGAGATGATCTAGACGTAGGGATTGAGTACACCCTCAGCAAATTTGCAGATGACACCAAGCTGGGTGGGAGTGTCGATCTGCTGGAGGGTAGGAAGGCCCTACAGAGGGATTTGGACAGGTTAGATAGATGGGCTGAGACCAACGGCATGAGGTTCAACAAGAACAAGTGCCGGGTCTTGCACTTTGGCCACAACAACCCCATGCAGCACTACAGGCTGGGGGAAGAGTGGTTAGAAAGCGGCCCGGTGGAAAGAGACCTGGGGGTGCTGATCGACAGCCGGCTAAACATGAGCCAGCAGTGTGCCCAGGTGGCCAAGAAGGCCAATGGCATCCTGGCCTCTATTAGGAATAGTGTAGCCAGTCGGTCTAGGGAAATGATCGTCCCTCTCTACTCGGCACTGGTGAGGCTGCACCTTGAATACTGTGTCCAGTTCTGGGCCCCACACTTCAAGAAAGATGTTGAGGTGTTGGAGCGAGTCCAGAGGAGGGCGACCAAGCTGGTGAAGGGTCTGGAGGGTCTGACCTACGAGGAACGGCTGAGGGAGCTGGGGTTGTTTAGCCTGGAGAAGAGGAGGCTCAGAGGTGACCTTAGTGCAGTCTACAACTACTTGAAGGGAGGTTGTAGTGAAGTGGGAGTTGGCCTCTTCTCCCGGGCAACTAGCCTAGATAGGACAAGAGGGCACAGCCTCAAGCTTCGCCAGGGGAGGTTCAGGTTGGACATTAGGAAGAATTTCTTTACAGAAAGACATTGGAATGGGCTGCCCAGGGAGGTGGTAGAGTCACCATCTCTGGATGTGTTTAAGAAAAGACTGGACATGGCACTTAGTGCCATGGTCTAGTTGACAGGGTGGTGTCAGGGCAACGGTTGGACTCGATAATCCCTGAGGTCTCTTCCAACCTGGTTGATTCTGTGATTCTGTGAAGGGCAAATAGGGGCCTGAAATGAAGGGCCAGGGACATAAAGAAATAACGGAAATGTAATGTGAACATAAAGGATGTTAGAGTGCAGAAGTGGAGGGGTAAGATGAAGGGATAAGAAACACTGGTAGAATGAACATAGTTATAGGAAAAATGATTTAATGGAGCTGTATAGCTCATCCTCCACTCAGTAACATTCAGTACCTCCAAGTTGTCCACTATGACTTTGGATTGCAATTTAGTTGTACCATGGATGAAGAAAACAGCCAATATCAATCCTTGCAGGGTTTATTAGCTGACGTGTGAATAATGTGTGATGCCAGCTGAACAGAGTCATGCCATTTTTCAAGGCCAAATATGAACCTAGAGAGCATAGGTTTGCATGGAACCAATGTGGCTTTTTGTTTTGCTGATGCTTGATGGCAGCAACATACTCACATGCTTGAATATCTTCTCAGACTCCGTTACGAATATTTTTTCTTTCATAGGGCTATCTCAGTCTCCCTTTGCCCCAATAATGGAGAACAGATTATCTAGTACACCCCAGTATATTTTTCTTACTCTTAAGTAGCCAGCTTGGAAAAAACATCCCCTAAAAATCCTAAAAGTGGCCAACACTAATAGACAGCTGTGTTTCAGAGTGTAGTCAAACTGGCTTTCAGTTTTAAATGTGAGCTGCTTAAATAAGCGGAATTTAGCTGTAATTTACATCCACAGCATGACACAGCCTTTGAAAATCTTTATTACCATCTTCCACCAATGCCGCAACTTGCATTACTTGTAAATGGGGCTTTTCCCAATTGAAGGAACAAGTATTAAAAATAGCCATTTTTCCAGTTCAGGCAGGTCCCCTCTCAAGACCCAACAATAGATATCTCCCTGTGTTACATGCATACATTTAACATGGCTACAGTACAACGGCCAAAATTCTCTTGCCTTACTCTTGACGGTAATCCTTTTTAAACTGTTACGAGTGAGTTGGGATCTTAGGCTGCAGCCATATTACCCTTATCTCTAAGTGAGACTTATTAACTTTGTAGGCAGTAAACACAAATGAGCAGAAAGTTCAAGCTTCATCTTATTCAACGCAAATGATTAGTTCCACATTTTCTGTGAAATTTTGATGGTGACAGTAAAGTACTGTCACAGATAAGTTGTGTAGTGTAGTGATGTTAGCTTGTACCGAGTCAACTGAAAGGAACACTGACAATTTAAAAGTCTCTCTTCTGTGTGATTTTTTAAAGTTTCTTATTGGTACATGCAAGTTCTTATATTGCTAGTACTGCATGAGAGTGGAAAGAGAAAAATTCCCTATTCAGCTTTGCTGAAGACTGTATAAACTCTTTTTATTATATAGTTATCGTCAGTGCTGTCTTCTGCCTGTGGTTTTCTCTATTGTTTGTGTGGCTCCTTAAAAAGATAGAGAAACACATGAAAATGAAACACCAAAAAACGTATGAGCTGTCTGCTTATAGTTCCTGACTCTATTAGAGTTTGCATCTGATAGGACTCAACATGAGGTCTGGCATCATTTCCATGGACTGTGCATTTTATATTAGATTACTGGGTAAAACAAGAGCTGATGTTGAGACTGATGTTTTGGTCTGCTGTCTGTTAGCTGACTGCCTTAACCACTTAGCTAGAGAGTCAAATTTCCAGATGTTTGTTCTCCTTTTATCCTCCAGGTTCTTCCGTTGCCTCTCATACAGAGGTCCGGATTGAAGAAAAGATGAAGCAGGTGCCTAAGCCTAGGAGTAATAAGCTTCCAGAAGCTATTTTACCCTTCAGGTTAAGAAAAGCCTGAAGTCTCAAGTCTCCTACTTTGTAGTTTAGAGATTTTATCTTTGGACTTTAAGCAAAAAGTATACAGTGGTATCAATGACTCCTCCTTTTCTGGTAGTTTTAAATAAAAATGATGGTGATACAGTATCAGATAGTGAACTTAATTATGCCAGTATGAGATAGGCATGTAAAACCTATCAAAGACCTTTACATAAATACTGCATCCATCAAAGGACTTAAAATATGAGATATTTTTGAATGAGCTCTGAAGGAAATATGTGCAGAATGGTTAAAGCGACAAGATTCTTGGATATCTACAGTAGCAGAACTTTAAGTAACTAAGCAAATGCTATAGCAGAAATGGATAAGCTACAGAGTCTCAGATAGTCACACAAACCTTCTGTGGATTTTTTGTCTTGGACTTAATTGACAAAATCTTAAATAAATATCACATTGCACTTCATTTTTTCCTATAAATCCCAGCCTTAAACTCTATGTCTGTATTGAAAAATTAGTCCTTGTGAGCTTTTTGATTAGCTTTAGCTGGGTGAGTATATTCCTGGACTAAATTTATAGCTACATTACTGTGTTTGGACTGCTTTCACCCATTCTTTGTGGTCAGGTGTTCTGGTATAATAAGAAAATTTATATCTGTGTGGATGTCACAGGCCATCTAAGCTGCACATTGATCTTCAGGTTTTTAAGAATCAATTTGGACTTAATTACACCTGTTTTGATTATTGAGGACTTAATACATAAACTATTTGGTGTAATTGTTCCAAGTGGATAAGAGAGAAGAATGGATAAGATCTTCCTGCGAAAGTAAAAAAAAAAATCTTTTTTGGATCCATTACCAGGATGGTTCTGCCATTTTCTCAAAGCTATTAATGAAGAGGTGTGAGTCCAGCCTATTTCTATGGTCAAAGCTCAGAAAACAGTTTTGGTCAACTGTTGGGGTAGTCCATTGCAGCTGGGAGTTCATCTTCAATGAATAAGACAATCTGCCATGCTCAGCTAGACCAGAATTTTGGAACAGAAACAGAACTTTGATGTTACCTCTGTAGAATCAGAAATTACAGGCAGAGCAACAAAGGACTGTTAGCCTTTGATTGATTGATGTCCAGATTCTCCCTACAGACTTTTGGTTCATATATTTTAGACAAATAATATTTTGGAGCATTTGAACGTATGGACACAAGTAAAATCCCTTGTCAGACATGTGGGATGTAAATAAAGGAAATTTCAGAAGTTCAGTTCATATGCCAATTCATACTCATTGGAATCTTGTCCTAAAACACCATAAGGAGCTGTGCGATGGGAACTTAAGTTGGAAAAAGTGTTAAGGTGAATCTGCCTACATGTTGCTGTTGAACAATGGTGACACAACTAGAGTACAAAGTTCCTGAATGGATCTCCAGGGTGACGCAATAATAAAAAAGATGAATGAGCAAATGTCCCTACTGTATTCATCTAGATCCCTAGGAGAAGACATTTTTTCCTTCCTCGCTAAGACCTTAGTGCACATCTGTCCCCCAGTCTTCTCCAGGGTTACCCTGTGGCTGCCTATGCAGTCTCTCTGTGCTCGCTCTGCATTTTGTCTGTGCTCTTTTCTTCTGCCTGCACATCTCACCTTGCACTTCAGAAGTCCTCCAAACCACTTAGGAATTTCTAAATGCTTTCAGGGAAGGAGAAATCCCTGCCTGCTTCTGTTGGGTTTCATTTGACCCTGGTAGCAGGCTGCCTTGCTCTCCACAGACCATCCTCTCTTAACAGAGTAAAATAGGTTACACACTAACACATACTAGATAGCGAACTAACAAATAAATCACTCACTGTAAACTACTACAGTGGCTGATCTTCACTGGTCGGTGTTTTTTCCCCTATTCAAAGAGCAAGAATATGCTCTTTGCAAATAAGCTGCTGGCAGCAACAGAACTCTCTATTTGCTACCTTAGAAAGACAGCGACAAACTCAGCCCTTTGAAGGCTGAATTGCTAATCCCTAGCCTCCAAAAACGGTATCCTTGTCCCCACAAATCCATAATTTCCCCAGCACACTAGAGGCTTGCTGCTTTTAAGAAAGTTTTCTACTCAGCAGATTTTTTGCAAAAAGGCATTTTGGGCTAAGTGTCACTAATTTTCCTCCCTCCCTCCCCTTTTGTCTAGAGTCTCTCTGCGAACCCTTGACATTTACACACCCAAATAATTAATTTTATCCTTTTTTTCTAAACCTGTCATGATTTTCTTACCTTTCAAATGACAAAATTTAGGAACAAATTGTTTCCTCTTTGAATTTCTCTGCCTTTATCCATTTGCAGTACAAGGTTATTTAAGTGTATGTGTTTGATCGTATTACTTAATGCCAGAGCCATTATTATTTCCTTCCCTTTCAGCTGATACACATATTCAGTTAAAAATCAATTGTGTGCCACATCCGCAAACATACCCTCAGTCTTATTTCCTCTCCTTTATATTTTCCACTCTTTGCTTGGATAGTTAAACTTCCATTAATACTACTCAGGACATCTGAACGTTTTTTTTATAAGTTCCATCATTTCACAGTCCAATTGCCATCTGTGGCAAGATGACCTTCTAAATATAACGTTCATAGAGCTATTTATCCTACAAAGGTATAACCTCAATCTATAATGTCCCTTCACTCTTAATTTCATAAACAGATTTTGATAGCTGTCTCAAGTGCAGCTTCAAGTGCTTTTTCTTTGAAAGTTATTTTAAGAGTTGGTAGGTTTTGAATAAATTATAAGTGTTAGCAGATTTGGAATCCACATATCTATGCCTATGTTTATTCATGTATGAGAAGCCGACACTTGTCACAGGGAGTATTAAAATACAATGCTGAATCTAAATGTCATTAAAGTTTGGTAAGAATGAGATCTGGGTTTTGTAAGCAGCTGTAATTTGTTAAACCAAAGGCAGATATTAACATCTGCTCTCTTCCTGGTGATGAAACAGTATTTGTTGAATAATAAATAGTAGAAGTGCAGCTAAATTCCTGCTCCCTGCAGTGAATTTATGTTACATATGTAGCTATAATGCAAGGCAAACACATTCAGTTAATTGCTGATGTGTCATAAATGCAAGAGGACAGGTAAAACCAGAGTCTATAAACATTTTTAGTGACGATTGGCAAGATTTAAGCCTGCTGTTAGGTTGGGGCTTTTTTTGTGAAATACTTTTTTCTTGTAGTTCCTCTTCAAAAATAAGATACCTTCTTACCCTTTAATGTGAGTATTCCAGGTATAGTTGTCAAAGTTGATTTCATTTGAGCCCATATTTCTGCATTTCTCTTTCTTTGAATGGCTCTTATTTATTTATAGAGGTTTTTTCTGAATATCATACATTTATATATAGGCAATTTATGATTCCTGCAGTAAACTTACCTGTCCTTAAACAGCTGCTCATATATCCCAAATTTAGCTGTGTTATATAGTCATCTCCCTTTCAAGTATGTACTCTTTATCTCCTCTCTCCAGGAAAGTATTTTACATTTTTATATACCTACCTTTCTCCTTTTTCTAGTGCAATGACATTCATGTACTTTTCCCTTAAATTTAAATTTAAACTTCTCTTCTTCTGTTCGTCTTAATAATCATAATTGACTCATACCTGGTTCTCATGTATCCTAAAGTGCTTTTGTCTTGCCTGGCATGTGGCAATACTTACTATATCTGGATTTGAAGACAATAAATAGAATAAACAGAATAATTTATTTAGGTAGAGTTTCCTGTCACATTTTGTTGTTGATTTTTCATCTAAGCATGTTCTAACCTTTGTTCTCTGTATTCGGTTGAAACCTTAATAGGTTTTTGATAAATTAAGTAGCAGTATAATTAATTACCTTTCTTTGTTTTCTTGCTTTATTGAGTTCATATAGGTAGCAGCAATTGTAAGTTCTGGTAGGGCAAACGTCTTACCAATATTTATATATTTCCATGACAACATCCTTCTAATTTATGTGAATGAATTATTCAGAAATTTTTATTAAAAATGTAGATACCAAAGTCTGATTCCATACCCTATTAAAGCCCATTTTCCATCTTTTAATGTGTTTTCTCTTGGTTCCTACAGTTAGTCCCCTGAGGGTGAACAGCAGTCCTTGGTACAGCTCTGATCTCAATTGAAATGACCTGTTCTTTCTCCAGTGAATAGACCTACTGTTGTCACTGAAAGTGCTGCATGAATTTTCTTTGGATAATCTTTCAAAAATGTGCATCATTCCTCTTACTTCAGTTGCATCCCTGGAGGGAATTGGGCACCTCTAGAGGTAGTCCAGTTAGGGAGCTAGAACTGGAATTCTCTCCTATTAATGATTATAGAGTCCAAAGGAACTGCACTTCTAACTTAAAGATCTCTGTGAATAGCTTAAAGATGATAGCTGAGCAGGATGAATCTCAGTCCAAAATCCAAACCCACTCATTGCTCACAAGCTGAATTCAGGCAGTGCTCGCAGCTAAGGCCCTGATGAAGAGCAGATATTATTGGACGTATTCATGTGAAGGAAAAAAATAAGGAATATGAAAACTTGGGCTTTCCTCCCTCCTCCACCCAGTAAATCCTTACGCTCATACTCTTTATTGTCTGCTATTTGTTCACAGTTTAACTGCCAGACTAACCATAAACTATATTGAGAGAAAGGCTGTGAAATTTCAGCCCAAGTGGTTAACACTAAACTCATCAGAGAAATCTAAGCACTTCATATCTGGCACTGTGCATTAAGGTGCTTATTATCTGACTAAACTGTGGGAAATTGCTTCCAACTAGCATTTAGTGTTGGAAACTTCTGCTTTTGTTTCAGACCTGAAGTGCCTGAAGTTCTATTTAATTGTGTCAAACTAGACTGGTTGATGTAGTAAAAATATTACCTCCTTCTACAAACATTGTTCCATGTATGTGCTGAAACCACCATGGTTACAACAAAGCACTGCTGAAGTGCTACAATTTTAATCTGATTTCCTTTGCTTTTTCACCTCCAACATGTACAAGATCAAGTTAAGAGCAATGGACAAGTTCATGTTTGGTGTGCCTTTTGACCTTCCTTCTGATTGCCTGGTTTTCTTCTAAGAAGCAAGGAACACCCATGGTATTAGATTTGTGTTAGGCAAGGTGATCACTGATTAATTTATCAGCAAGTATATATGCAAATATTTCCACTGTTTTTCCTAGTTTTACAGTATCAATACTTCTACATATGAGAAAAAAATTTTGGCTCTATTAGCCAAAAAATTCAATATTGAGTCCTAAAAAATAAATTATGCACAGTTTTTATCCTTCTTTGAACATATCAGGGATACCCCAGTTTATACAGGGGTAAAAATCTACAATCAATATATTATTTAACTCAAATTAAAAGATTTTTTTTTCCCTTAAAATGCTTTGTTCACTATTTTTATTATCACTGATGTTATTTTAAAATTCTTTTCTGAAATTGTAAAAAAATCAATAATTGAACAAATGGTGTGATTTTGCTTAGGGTTAGATATGTTCAGTTTTCACTTAGAACATATAGATATCTTTTAGTTCCTCTAGGAAACAAAAAAAGAAGCAGTTTACATCTGCAGTTAAAGCAAATATAATCTACAATTTATTATTTCTGTGACTCACCAAACAAGCACAATAAAAGATTTAATAATTTAGCATTTAACAAAATTCTTGTCTCTTTGCCTAAGTATGGCTAGGTTCTCTCTGCCTCTCTCACATCCTTAACTTTATGAAGCTCAACCAGTTCCAGAAGCAGTTATTCCTCAGCTACTGTGTTCTGAGGAAGAAGAATCCTGTGCAACCTCAGCAAATAGTGTCCCTCAGACATTTATATTTCTGGAAATAGCCACGGTTTCTTTGATAGCAGGTAAAGCAAAGTTTCCTTTAAAAATCACAGGACTCTAGATGCAGTCAGTGCAACAATGGAGATTAGGAAGCCATGTATATTTGGGAAATCAAATTGAAAAACCCCGTAAGTTGTATTATTTTTAAAAAATACTTATTTCTTTTACTCCTCTATCCATGAAGACCTTCACTCTTCTCTTATGAAGTCCAGAACAACCGGGACACAAGACAAATAAATTTTGTGCTGAAAAGATTGCTGTTGAACGCATCTTTAACAAATTCCCTTCATTTTAATAATTTTGCAACATTGGTAGTTATTATCTACTAAAATTATGAGTCTGGAAAAAATGCGAAGCAAGGCTTCTGGGGTTTTTTTGGTTTTAATAGCTTTTTAATTACTTGAGACTGGAGTTTTCCCAGCAGTCCAGGAAAAAAATCAATTAAAATGAATAAAAAAGAGAGGGGGAGAGACTGAGCCTCTGTTTGAAGAATAAAGTATCCTTGTAGCTTCCTGAAATTCTGAATTTGAAACAAGATTAGAGGGAGACTCATCTGACTGACTACTTTTACATACTGCCAAAGCTTGAACGTTACCTCGAACTGTGGTTAACGGAGCATTTTATTCTGTCCAGAAAATTAAAAACAAAATAAAACAAAACAAAACAAAACTTATTTCGGCTTCAAGCCGAAGTAGAAAGGCTTAGGAGCATTTGGGAGGCTGAAATGGAGATAGACTGGTTGAGCCAGGCTCTGCCCTCCCTGCAACAAAAATGGGAGCACCTGCCGGAGAGCTCCCAGGATCGAGGGACCCCTGTACTCTGCCCCTCTCAGGTGCAAAACAATAACCTAGAGGAGAGGAGTGAGTGGAGGCAAGTCTATGGCCGTGGCAAAAGGCGAGTGCCCTCCTTGCCTACCTTGCCTCCACAGGTGCCTCTGAGCAATAGATATGAAGCCCTAGTGGAATACAGCCGGTCCAATGGGGATGTGGTGGAGAGGCAACCTATATCAGAGGTCCCACCACAGTCAGAAAAACCTGACGGGCATATAGCTACCTCCTCCACAAGGAAGAAGAGAAGAGTTTTAGCGGTTGGAGACTCCTTCCTAAAGGGATCTGAGGGCCCAATATGCAGAGCTGACCCCCATCACAGGGAGGTCTGCAGCCTGCCTGGAGCCCGAATCAGGGATATCACCAGGAAACTCCCCAACCTGGTGAAGGCCACAGACTACTACCCCCTGCTGATCTTCCAGACAGGTGGGGAAGAAGCTGCATCCCGTAGTCTGAGGGGGATGAAGAAAGACTACAAGGCCCTAGGACGGTTGGTGAAAGAGTCTGGGGCACAAGTTGTTTTCTCCTCCCTCCTTCCATTTTCAGGTGATGACGTGGGATGGAATAGTAGGATTCTCTCTATTAACACCTGGCTACGAGACTGGTGCTACAGGCAGGGCTTTGGGTTCTTTGATAATGGCTGGTTTTATAAGACAACAGGCGTGACAGTGATACATGGGAAAGGTTTATGTCGTAGGGGCAAAAGGGTTCTGGGACAGGAATTAGCAGGGCTCATTCGGAGAGCTTTAAACTAGATTCGAAGGGGGATGGGGTGGTAGCTGGGCTTGCACCACTGGGGCAACACTCTAGTGTTGAGGTAGACCAGGAGGCCCCCCATCCCCCTGGGGTGAAATCAGGGGGTGAATCTGGGATGAAATCGGTGTGCCCAGCTCGCTCCCTGAAATGCCTGTACACCAATGCACGCAGCATGGGGAATAAGCAGGAGGAGTTAGAAATCCGTGTTCGGTCGGGGGGCTATGATCTAGTGGCAATTACAAAGACTTGGTGGGACGCCTCGCATGACTGGAATGTGGTAATGGATGGCTATGTCCTGTTCAGGAAAGACAGGCCGCTAAGGAGAGGTGGTGGAGTTGCTCTTTATGTGAGTGAACAGCTAGAATGTATTGAGTTCTGTCCAGAGGCGGATCAGGAGCGAGTTGAGAGTTTGTGGGTGCGAATTAAGGGGCAGGCTGTCAGGGGTGATACTGTTGTGGGTGTCTATTACAGGCCACCGGATCAGGATGAGGACGGTGATGAGGCCTTCTACAGGCAGCTGAGAGCAGTCTCACAATTACAGGGCCTGGTTGTTGTGGGGGATTTCAACTACCCTGATATTTGCTGGGAGGCCTACTCAGCCAGCCATCCCCAGTCCAGGAGGTTCCTCCAGTGCATTGATGATAACTTTCTGATGCAAATGGTGGATGAGCCAACTAGGAGAGCGCTGCTGGATCTGATCCTCACTAACAAGGAGGGTCTGGTTGAAGAGGTGAAGGTTGAGGGCAGCCTTGGTTGTAGTGACCATGAGATGGTAGAGTTCAGGATCTCATGTGGCAGGAACAGAATAGCTAGCAGAATCACAACCCTGGACTTCAGGAGGGCCAACTTTGGCCTTTTCAAGCAATTGCTAGGGGAAATCCCATGGGACAGGGTACTAGAAGGTAAGGGGGCCCAAGATAGTTGGTTAGCGTTCAAGGACTGCTTCTTCCGAGCTCAAGATCAGAGCATCCCAACAGGTAGGAAGTCAAGGAAGGGTACCAGGAGACCTGCATGGTTAAACAGGGAACTGCTGGGCAAACTCAGGTGGAAGAGGAAGGTGTACAGATCGTGGAAGGAGGGGCTGGCAACTTTGGAGGAATATAAGTCTGTTGTCAGAGGATGTAGGGAGGCAACTAGGAAAGCTAAGGCCTCCTTGGAATTAAACCTTGCAAGAGAGGTCAAGGACAACAGAAAGGGCTTCTTCAAATACATTGCAGGTAAAGCCAACACTAGAGGCAATGTGGGCCCACTGATGAATGAGGTGGGGGTCCTGGAGACAGAGGATAAAAAGAAGGCGGAGTTACTGAATGCCTTCTTTGCCTCTGTCTATACTGTTGGAGGCTGTCCTGAGGAGCCCCGGACCCCTGAGGCCTCAGAAGAAGTCAGGATAGAGGAGGAACCTGTCTTGGTTGATGGGGGTTGGGTCAGGGACCAATTAAGCAACCTGGACGTCCATAAATCCATGGGCCCTGATGGGATGCACCCGCGGGTGCTGAGGGAGCTGGCGGAAGTCATTGCTAGGCCACTCTCCATCATCTTTGCTAAGTCGTGGGCAACGGGAGAGGTGCCTGAGGACTGGAGGAAAGCGAATGTCACTCCAGTCTTCAAAAAGGGCAGGAAGGAGGACCCGGGTAACTATAGACCGGTCAGCCTCACCTGCATCCCTGGAAAGGTGATGGAGCAACTTGTTCTTGGTGCTGTCTCTAGGCACATCAAGGATAGGGGGATCATTAGGGGCACTCAGCATGGCTTCACCAACGGGAAGTCATGCTCAACCAACTTGATAGCCTTTTATGAGGATGTTACCCGGTGTATAGATGATGGTAAAGCTGTGGATGTGGTCTATCTCGATTTCAGTAAAGCGTTTGACACGGTCTCCCACAGCATCCTCGCAGCTAAACTGGGGAAGTGTGGTCTGGATGATCGGGTAGTGAGGTGGATTGTAAACTGGCTGAAGGAAAGAAGCCAGAGAGTAGTGGTCAGCGGGACAGAGTCCAGTTGGAGGTCTGCGTCTAGCGGAGTTCTGCAAGGGTCGGTTCTGGGACCAGTACTATTCAATATATTCATTAATGACTTGGATGAGGGATTAGAGTGCGCTGTCAGCAAGTTCGCTGATGACACAAAACTGGGAGGAGTGGCTGAGATGCCGGAAGGCTGCGCAGCCATTCAGAGAGACCTGGACAGGCTGGAGAGTTGGGCGGGGAGAAATTTAATGAAATATAACAAGGGCAAGTGTAGAGTCCTGCATCTGGGCAAGAACAACCCCATGTATGAATACAAGTTGGGGACAGACCTGTTGGAGAGCAGCGTAGGGGAAAGGGACCTGGGGGTCCTAGTGGACAACAGGATGACCATGAGCCAGCAGTGTGCCCTTGTGGCCAAGAAGGCCAATGGCATCCTGGGGTGTATTAGAAGGGGTGTGGTCAGCAGGTCGAGAGAGGTTCTCCTCCCCCTCTACTCTGCCCTGGTGAGGCCGCATCTGGAATATTGTGTCCAGTTCTGGGCCCCTCAGTTCAAGAAGGACAGGGAACTGCTAGAGAGAGTCCAGCACAGAGCCACGAAGATGATTAAGGAGGTGGAACATCTCCCTTACGAGGAAAGGCTGAGGGAGCTGGGTCTCTTTAGCTTAGAGAAGAGGAGACTGAGGGGTGACCTCATTAATGTTTATAAATATGTAAAGGGCAAGTGTCAAGAGGATGGAGCCAGGCTCTTCTCAGTGACATCCCTTGACAGGACAAGGGGCAATGGGTGCAAGCTGGAACACAGGAGGTTCCGCATAAACGTGAGGAAAAACTTCACAGAATCACAGAATCACAGAATCACAGAATCAACCAGGTTGGAAGAGACCTCAGGGATCATCGAGTCCAACCGTTGCCCTGACACCACCCTGTCAACTAGACCATGGCACTAAGTGCCATGTCCAGTCTTTTCTTAAACACATCCAGAGATGGTGACTCTACCACCTCCCTGGGCAGCCCATTCCAATGTCTAATAACCCTTTCTGTAAAGAAATTCTTCCTAATGTCCAACCTGAACCTCCCCTGGCGAAGCTTGAGGCTGTGCCCTCTTGTCCTATCGCTAGCTGCCCGGGAGAAGAGGCCAACTCCCACTTCACTACAACCTCCCTTCAAGTAGTTGTAGACTGCAATAAGGTCACCTCTGAGCCTCCTCTTCTCCAGGCTAAACAACCCCAGCTCCCTCAGCCGTTCCTCGTAGGTCAGACCCTCCAGACCCTTCACCAGCTTGGTCTCCCTCTTCTGGACTCGCTCCAACACCTCAACATCTTTCTTGAAGTGTGGGGCCCAGAACTGAACACAGTATTCAAGATGCGGCCTCACCAGTGCCGAGTAGAGAGGGACGATCACTTCCCTAGACCGGCTGGCTACACTATTCCTAATAGAGGCCAGGATGCCATTGGCCTTCTTGGCCAACTGGGCACACTGCTGGCTCATGTTTAGCCGGCTGTCGATCAGCACCCCCAGGTCTCTTTCCACCGGGCCGCTTTCTAACCACTCTTCCCCCAGCCTGTAGCGCTGCATGGGGTTGTTGTGGCCAAAGTGTAAGACCTGGCACTTGTTCTTGTTGAACCTCATGCCGTTGGTCTCGGCCCATCTATCTAACCTGTCCAAATCCCTCTGGAGGGCCTTCCTACCCTCCAGCAGATGGACACTCCCACCCAGCTTGGTGTCATCTGCAAATTTGCTGAGGGTGTACTCAATCCCTACGTCTAGATCATCTATAAAGATATTGAACAGCACCGGCCCCAGAACTGAGCCCTGGGGAACACCGCTAGTTGGCTGCCAGTTGGACTTTGCCCCATTCACCACCACTCTCTGGGCTTGGCCATCCAGCCAGTTTTCTTTACGGTGAGGGTGACCGAACACTGGAACAGGCTGCCCAGAGAGGTTGTGGAGTCTCCTTCTCTGGAGACATTCAAAACCCGCCTGGACGCGTTCCTGTGTGATATGGTCTAGGTAATCCTGCTCCGGCAGGGGGATTGGACTAGATGATCTTTCGAGGTCCCTTCCAATCCCTAACATTCTGTGATTCTGTGATTCTGTAATGTGAGTTCAAAGATAACTTTACTCACTGGATACTCACTCTGCACTACATTAAAGTCACAAACTGGGCTGTGGCACATGTTATGTACCAAATTTGCCAGTTGTGTAGGCCCCTCCCACCCCATTTTTACAATAATAAAACAAGAGCTGGAAAAAGCATTGGCTGAGAAATTTAGGGCATAATAATTTTAGAATAACCACAGTAACTAAAATGAGATATATTAACTGGAGAACAAGCATACATGCTGTGTTTTTGAGAACAGACAGGATCATAATCCACAGGTTTATCATCCAAGTCACCAATTATTATATTAAAACATACCTATTATTTAGAAGTTTCTTGTTATTTCTTTGCTAATATTTGAATTGGTGGAAAATGTTATTATGTATATGTATAGAACAGAAACAGCTGAACTTGGTAATGACAAAACTGAGTGCTGTTCACAGTGTACACCTAAGTGGAAAACAGGCAATACCTGAGCATGCAAGTTCACCTTCACTTCCTATACTCTATCACACTCTAATATCTCTATTATTTGTTTGCAGCTGTCAGATTGCTGCTGATACCTCTGAAAAAAAGTCACATCATTAAATTTCAAACTGGAATATGATTTTGAATCAGAAAGTTTTTAATACAGTTAAATGAATTTTATTACTTCCAAAACCTGCTGCTAGCTTAGATCAGTGTTGCCTCATTCTGGTTAAATCAGGGTTCATGCTACAAATGTAACTATAGCTGTAAAAACAAAAGCAACAGCTGTTCTCTGTGATTCCACTCAGGACCAGTTCCCAGGGGTGACTGGTGTGGATTAATAAAACAAATTGCCATCCTGCGTCAGGGGCACTTACACACAAACTTTGGTCACAAATAATTAACTTTCTGAAGTAAGCTTAAGGTATGGTTCTGTTATCTAGACTGCAATATATCTTTTATACTTAACCTTGATCATTAAAGCTATCAGATATCACTGTATGGAGCCACAGGGTGGCTTTTCTGCAGTACAAATTTGGCAGAAGATGTTAGACCATATCAAATCAACATATTGAGAGGAACTTGCATCTTTTATCTCATAGAGCCAAATTCAGAATATAAAGGCTCACTTTAGTAAAGACTTGATGGAGAAAAACACACTAAAAAGCAAAAAGAAAGTAATTTTCATATTATGATGTATCATTGCTGTAACACTGTGAAACAAGTAGATTTTACTTTTGCAAATAAAAATACAAAAGAGCCATGACACTAGTTCCTTTATGTAACTCCTTAGTGGATGAAACTTGCTTTAGCAATATATGCATTAAGACTTATTAAAACATCCAGGTAACAAAAACACACCATTGTTTAGTGCTCCTAGGTCATAAAAGCTTGTGTGACACCTTTAGAGCAGAATTCAATTTAGATAATTAAATGTTGTCAATCTAAAATTCTCTGTGCTATCTTAGTCAGCCAAGACTAAGTTTTCATATTATGAAAACTGTTCTTTATTGTTGCTGTGTTTGATAGCTGCTCAGTGAATACAACAAGAAAAAGATAAGACCCTATATGTAGCTTTATTTAATGCAGGCTTCTACTAAATGTAGAGGTGCTGTATATATATAATGTATACATCTATGTATAAATTTGTGTGTATATATATATGTATATGAATATATATTCATAGCTGCTATTAGTGATAAAATTCTTAAGATCAATATTTTAATTAATGTTGGTTTTCTCAAAGAATAAAATATTTCTATATTATTTCAGTTCAATGAATGAATAACTATGTGTAGTTACAGTTTCAGAAGGAACAGTTTGTATTACTGTTTTAAATACTCTTGTATTGTCAGAAACTAGCCAAGGTCTTAAAAAATCACTGACAAATTAATCCTGGCTCATGTTTTCATTGCTTTTGTTTGAAATATGAATTGCTTTTATAATTGGGCACCACCTAAGTTGTTAAGGTAATGTGAACGTGTTAGTGTATGCAATTGTTACTTGAATCCTTATACTCCGCGACAAACAGAAAAACAAACTGTTCTGTTGCTTTCCTGTAATATATTCTTTAAATAAATAAATAACAGTAAAGAAAAACAAACAAACAAACAAAACCAGAAGCATTTGCAGCTGCAACTGTCTTAAATACCCCAGGTTTCCTGTAGGTACTACGCTGTTTGTAATGATTTGTGGCACTGATGGATAATACTACATAACAGATATTGCGCTCTCTTATTTAAAACAAAATCAGAAGCTGGGTTTGCTTCATAAGCAAAATATCTGTTGGGCCCATACTGTAGACTGAATAATACCAGACACACTAAAGCATTAGAACCATATTGACTACCCTTATTTGTGAATCACAGAATAACTCTGTTTAAGAGACTTTTATGTCTAAAACTGTTCATTCCTTAATTCTGTAAACCACAAAACATTATGCATCAAATTCTGTTTAGAAATCAGAAGAATTCATAATTCACTGTACCAAAGGAACACTCATCAACTGTTTAACTTTGAAGTGTCAGATTGGGATTTGACTCATTCTTCTTCATATACAATACGTTTAATCAAGTTTTGACAAAACCAAGACCACAAAAGCCTTAATAACACAGGGTAAAAATATATGTAAACCATCCATATTCAAAGATCATAAGGAAGCCCAAGATAATGAGACTCACACCCTGGGAAGGAAAAAAAATCATCACCATCAGAAGTATAAAATTACTAAGAATTACTATCTTCTGTCATATGTTAAAAACTTCCATACCATGAACAGTATGATGCAGAGAAGTGTAAGTCTTTGACTTAGCTATACACTTGGCCTCATTTTATGCCAAAGTAAACCAAATGCAATATTGAAAATTTCCGTTCCAAAATGAGAATAATTTTTATTTTACCAGATACAATTCTAAACATATTAAGTAAAACTTGGAAAAATTTAAAATTTTCTACCTTTTGGAGATTTTCAGTGAAACCTAATATTAATTTCAGAATTATTACTGGTCAAGTCAGTAGTGAAACTTCTTGACAGAAGAGAGAAGTGGTCCAATATATAAAAAAACCTTTAAAATCCCCTCCATAATGATAAATCTGTTCCTCCTCTCTCCTGTTTTCTTTCTTTTCCTCTTTCCCTCTTTCTTTCTTTCAGAGAGAGATTTATAATCAGCACAGTATAGGTAAAGTACAACGATCAATCAAAATGCTTGATGTCTTTTCTGGGATTTATATTTCTTTAGTTTATATACCTCTAGTGATACATTTCATCTTTATTTCAAAGTCTAAAATAAGTTGGATGATTTGCCTTCTGGAAGTACTCCTCTCACTCATTTTCTTCAGCTCTCGAAAAAAAAGTCTAAATGAACTCAGATTTCTACACTCTCGATGTCTAAAATTAGGTGAGATAAATAATGCATCTCAATCATCTGAGAAGACCTTGGCAGTTTAGCGATGCCTAGATGACGGAATACTATATATTACATAATCCTGTTAAAAATGTGTTCAAGTTCTCAAAATGTTAATGTAATTTCTGTCTTTAATCGTGTCAGATAACATTATCACTGTCAAAATCAAGTTGGAAAACTCACTAGTATGTTTTTTGTGGCTTCCTGAACATGAGTCTGACTCTTCACAGAGTTCAGAAAGTCCATCAGCCTTGGAAGTCATTGTGATGATGAATTTACTCTCCAGTTTACTTTTGGTGATCTTCAGGGCTGAGACCAGAAAAAGTCCTGGAAATCTTCAGATATTACACATTCTATGTATTCCTTTCCTGTTCCAAGAGTGGTCTTTGAGGTCTTTGGTCAAGTCCACAGCATCAAGCTGAATGAGCCAGAAGGGACAGATACCAATGTTATAACTTCCACCCCTAGCAAAAACACTCTTGGAGCTGGCAGTTCTGGCTTATCCATTTTTCAGCTAGCAGCTGTATTTATAGCAACACTTTCACTCCTCAGTATGGCATAGAATCACAGAATCACAGAAACACAGAATGGTTAGGGTTGGAAGGGACCTCTGGAGATCATCTAGTCCAACCCCCTGCCAAAGCAGGTTCCCCTAGAGCATGTTACACAGGGTCGGGTCCAGGCAGGTTTTGAGTATCTCCAGAGAAGAGACTCCACAACCTCCCTGGGCAGCCTGTGAAGTAGCCACAAGGAATATATCTATATCAGTGAAACATTAATGTGAGGCTACATAGTCATGTACTGATCCCCATGCATTCATACTGTTTCTGAGCATCTTCCTGAGACAATTTTGGCCCGTGATAATTAGTACTCTACAAGATAATGCCCGGTCCCAAGGCCCGTTCTCAGTAGGCTACCCCATACTGGAGGAAAGAAAGTTAGGTCACAGGTGTTAGTGGCAATGTGCCTTGGCCATTATATTTATTAGGCTAGGAATAACCCAGAACTCTTTGATAGTAGAACTAAAATGTTAATTCTAATTAGCATTAAATATGAAATTGTTAAATTCAGTTAAAAGAACCAAGAAGAGATGGATATTATGATTTGAGGTCCAAGAATGATCCAGTAACTTTACAAATACTCAGAATATATTAACAATGGAAAATACATCACATGTAAATGTATTATACATGATGCTGCAGTATATTTTCTGCAGGTGCACCCAAGTATCCATATTCTCCAAACATATCCAGATGGATTTGCAGAATGTTGCACGAGCAAAAAATAAAATTATTCTGAAAACTTAACAAAAAACTGTATTTTAAATTATGTAACAGGTTTTTTTCAGCTGATGCTTGTTTATTTTTCAATTACTTGGAGTTCTCCAATTCACGAAACTGACATTTGGTTCACACAGTAAAATTTTTTGTACTTTATGAGAAATCAATTAAATTATGATTTAGACTTTGCAGGGAGTTAATGGATAGCATTTTAAAGAACTATTGCTGTGCTTCAAGTAACATCAAGTATCTTATTCTGCCTACATCATTTTTTTGTTCCTACTGCTTAAGCAGCTATTAGGAAGTGCTCCCGATACTGTCTTATGCTGTGTATCTGCAGAATTCCACCCCATTGCCTCTGATCCAGATGTTTTATATTGGTTACTGTAGGATTTAAGAGACAAGATAAGGTCGTTATACAAAGGCAGTGTAGCTGCATTTGTTTAGAAAAAAAAATCAAACCCAAGACAACAGATTCTAAACTGAAAAACTATGAAAATCAGGATTTAAAAAATAATTAAATATACCCAGGAAACTTAGGAACCATGTTCAGTTAAACTCAGTTTGGAATAACTGGGTGTCTGAAGGTATATACTAAAATATACTATATTAATATACTATATATAATATACTAATATAGTGTATATATATATATATACTAATATACTATATATAATATACTAAAAGCAGCTGTGACCTAAATGGATGTGTAAGCTACATGGGAAAAAAAGGTTATGATTAGATGCAAGTAGTAAAAGAGTGCAATAAGAAGCACTTCCCATGCAGCAGGGCAGGGGTACTGAGGTATTTTAGCTGCAAAGCACTTTTTTGGTGACTCAGATCAGCCATAAACTTCACATATGGATACATCAGCCTGAACATACCAGGGAATCTGACCTTTTTGAATATGAAGCTGTTGCATGTTCCAAACTATTTGTTATCTAAACTTACTTGTGAGAAATTTAAGCATTTAGTCTGACTTGCACTTTTCTTCACTTGAATTGGTATTGGCTTTATTTTGATCTACTGCAACAAATATGTAGCAGGAACAACAGAGCAAAGGCATGTGATGCCTTGTTTGCTTAATATAAATGCAAACCCAACATGAGAAACAAAACAGCCCACTTAAACCTCAACACTTTTAAATTGCAAGTGGAAATGGGGAATCCATGATCAGCAACTATCCTTAGTTTCTATATGACAACACAAACAAGCGACATCATGATTCACCCCCTCATTGTCTGGAGTAAAGATAAACATTTACTGCTTGGGTAACATGACTTTATCTAAGATGGATCAATAGAAAAGCCTTTCAGGAACTCTTGACTGTCTCTAAATGTTTAGATTTGTACCCTGTTCTGAGCAATAATTATTTAACTTCTCTGTGAAAAAGAGGACCTTTCACTAATAGGCTTCACACTGCATGCTGACTTTTCAGGAGGTTGCTATATTAGTTCTAACATTCAGAGCCATGAATTATCGATTCAGCTACACTATTCTCCTTTAAACTACTGAACTACTCACCATTGTACTGATGCAAATAGCTAATAAATAAGCAGAATGTAACATGACTTTATTCAGCTTTAAAAGAATATCATAAAGTTTTAGTAGAGCCTGTACTATTGCTAGGGCTACCTAGGTAGTAAATTTTGTTTGCAGCTTTCAGGCTTTATGCATCAGTCTGCCATCTCCAAACTAGTTTCATATACATTAATTTGTGAGGTAAAAATGCTGCTGCTCTTCCAGCAGTTCCTTACCACCTTTGCATTCTCAAACCTCAATGTGCTGCTCCAGGCATCAGAGCTGTCCTTCACCTTCGTTTATTTACTACAGGATGTAATTCTTTCCTAAGTTACATTCGTGCGAATCAGGAAAGATTGTGGCAATATGTGGAGTCACACCATGGAGAGAAGTGTGGGGTACTATTTATATTCCAATAAAGCAGTTGTTATTAAGATGAATAGCTTATATTGATAAAGTGAGATAATAATAGACATTCTAAAGCACAGCCTCTGACATTAGCTTTTAAAGGCATGTACCGTCTGCTGTAAAGGCTGGGAACATTATACAGAGCATTTCAGATATTCCACAAGTGCTGTATAATACTCTGTTACAGTAGCTTCAAAATACAGATAACCTGAAAAATTGTTTGTAAAGCATCCTGCTACAGTGTGGATTTTTTTATTGAAAACCTCAAAAGAGGTTTTGGTGAGCTCATCCTGTTTGTTTTTGTTTACTGGGCATAGAAATTTTAAATTTTTCTTTTGCTGCAGGAACTATAATAGATTGACTACTGAGATACGGATAGTGTGTGCAATACAAAGACAAACACAAGAATAGAAGGTAGTATTGAAATATTTCCCTATTGTCCAGTCTCACATAGAAAAACACAGCAAAAACAGTGTTTAGTTACACCTGGACCATTTTCTCTGAAAGTAGTCATTATGCTACAGCACACATTTAAGACATCTTTTGATGAGAAAGAAAGTGTATTTTTCAGTCTCTTTAGATCCTCCATATACTTTTTTCATTTGAGAATTTTTGAATATTCTCTTAGACAAACTAGACGTTTTACTAAGAATTATCTCTGTAAAATATTTTATTTTCAATATAAAATTAAAAATTCCCAACACCAGTATGGTTTTA
Source organism: Nyctibius grandis (assembly GCF_013368605.1). Lineage (NCBI taxonomy): Eukaryota > Metazoa > Chordata > Aves > Nyctibiiformes > Nyctibiidae > Nyctibius > Nyctibius grandis. Next base: position 113,411,132 of record NC_090659.1, read on the forward strand.
TGGGAAATTAGGTTTTATGGAAAAATTAAAAATCCAAACCCATCACTTGCCTATTTTAATACATGAAAAATATTTACTGCAGAGATCATGATCAGATCTTTTGTCTCCTGGAAATATTAAAGTTCATAAACAGAAGTTGTCTAGCTGAGTTTCTGAAAAGTAAATGAGCACAAACATATCTGCTTGATAATTTGGAAACATCTGCATGGAAACACCTACAAAATATCCAAAATTCCTTTGTTCTAGCTTCTGGGAAAGTGTGTGTCCTACAGAATTCAACTCAGGAATGCTTGGCACTATGGGGATGGCACTATGGGGATGGCACTACAGGTCCAGGAATGGAATGAGCACTCAGAGGTGGCTAAGAGACTCCTGAGAGCATGCAAATTTGGCATCAACCTCTCCTTTATGGCAGTCTTGAAGTGACAAAGCTGATGGTGGGCAAATTTACCCAAAGTCGATGGTGGGTTTTATAGCTTAGGCTGCAGTCCTTGTGGCCTCGGGGAGTGGCTTTCATACCTGAAATAGTAACTTTAGAGCAAGCTCAAGTGTATCTACAGTATAGTCTAGCCATTTCTGTGACTGCAGTGAAGTACTTTTATTTTTATCCATTGCACCAAGTTTTTATGCTTCGCTCATAACTGGCAGTGCAAAAAAAAATTACCTCATCCATAGTTGTTAGGTGCCCTAATTACTCCAAATGACATGATTCTTCCAGAAAATTTTTAGTATAGCTTTAAAAGCTCTCAGCAGCTTACAGCTGAAAGCCAAATGTATAGGTTATAATTCATTTACACTTTGTAAAACTATGTAACTCAATAGGTGCCACAAATCATTTCAGTATTGTGTGGTCTCACTTAAATGCCATAAGAAATGCAATCTAAAATCTTTCAAGTAGGAAATTCTGGGTTTTTTTTTCATTGATATAATTCCAACCTGTAACTTCTTTTGTTCAAGTCTTGATCATTAGCCAGCTTCTCCAGAGAGCACTCTGCATACTCCACTTGTTCCATGTCTTAGGACCAAATCTAGCTTTAATGTTTTATGTGTCTTCAATTTTTCTATGTTACAAACTCCTCTGTTCATTCAAACTGTAAGGTTCTAGTTTTTTGGTTGCACTGTAACAGCCAGCCAGCAGCAGGGGTATATCTAGAGAGAGAGAGAGATTTAGGTTCCTAATTACAGAGAGAGGAAATGTATGAAGAATATTTCTTGAATGCTATTTTTATCCAAGAGTTTTATAGGATCCCTTTCTACTAAGCACTATGGTAGTCATTAATTATATGATAAAGTGTTATTTTTTGCATATAGGATCCTTTCTGCTCAACTTCTTAATGCTTGAGCACTGCAGTTTTCAACCTTAATGTAGTTTCAAAGTAATACATAGAAAGAAACTTGTATGATACAGTAGACTGAACTAATATTATGTGTCATGGTTTTCTCACCTAGTTTAGTTTGGAATATTATTGATTTTTAGTGATTTTGTGTGTACCGGCACAATTATAAAGCTAAGCAAGGCTATTTAAGATAGACATCTTATTGGTTTTAACACTCCTTTATATTTTCATCCTTGTCTGTCTTTTCATCCTGTTTTAAAAATGGCCGTTCTCTGTGGCAGTATTTCTTATCATTCCTTTTTTTTTTCTTTTCAATGAAGGCTACTGTTTTTTCATAAATTCAAACTGAGATGGGTGTCAGTTAAACAAAAATTAAGTCATGTAAATAGGGATACACATCAGGTGAGGTAACTTTAAAAACAAACAAAAAATTATATTTACAGTCGTGAAGGCAGAAGATCAGGTCCCTGTCTGTCTCTCCATCACCACCCTGACAAATCTTCTGTGTTTGTGGGTTCTGTTTTTCTGTGGGAAGGTTTACATATTCACTTATGACAGTGACTACCAAGAAATTTGGACCACTTCAGAGAATCTTTATGTAAACAGTATGGAATGAACTGAGCTAAAGCCATTTCCAGTTAACTGAAGGGTTAGGGAGAAATATGGGGTTTCACGCTTTGCTCCATTGTCATTAAAGTGTCTCCATTTCCATTTGGACAATTTTCACCTGCATAGCAGAGTGCATTTTTAAAAATGGAGTAGAAGACATTTGGCTATAAATCTGTTATATGTTCATGCTTTGTAAATACTGAGCAATACTCACAAAAAGTGTACATTAGAAAGGAAGGTGCATATTATATAAATTAATTTAGCCCCAAGGTACTGTGTTCATGCTTGCAAAAAATTTACATGTGTTATATAGAAAATTTACTGCACAACAAAAGTAACACAAGGTTTTTCTCAAATGTTTAGGTACTGTTACATGGTATTTATCTTACCGCTGAGATACAGAAAATAATTCTGAAGATCTTATAGTACAATATGTGGATTTTTTTCCCTTTTTGTAAATTGTTCTCAAGAGAAAAGGGAAAAAGAAAGACAATCCCTACTTTAATTCTGCACTTTGGAAATAAAACCCACTACCCATGTTTAAAGCATTGTGAGCCTCATTAAATAATTTCCTTTCTATTTTTAATTCTCATAATTTGCCTCAATTTCATAAGGCGCTCTGGTATGGAGCCAGTAAAGAACGCAATCACATGCTTTGTTTTGAACATGTGCAAAGTCTTCTGCATATACTGCATTTGAGATGATACATTTTTGAATTACTTCCATGGAGAGTCAGTGCAAACTTATCTAGTCGGTGCATGCATAGTCACTTTGTGCAGGCAAAGAGAAAGCAAAGAGCAGCGTCACCAGTGGCTCCACATCTAGGACAGGCTGTCAGACCCCAGAGGGGCCGGCCACCAGGTTCTCTGCCAGAAGTGTCAAAGTCATAATTTTAATAAATTAAATAAAAATAATGTTTGTTTGCCATGTGAATAAGCAGAATTTATATGTTTTACAATATTGGAACTAAATATCTCTGACCACAATGATTCCACAATGCATCTTAGTACAACTATAACATTCTGAAAAGAGAAAAATGCTCATACTATCATGCAAAATACTGAAATACATATAGACAACATCCAGATTTTGAAAGTACCCTTTTCTTGTAGAGGAGTTTAATCAAGAAGTAGATATATACTTCTTTTGGAGTTCAAAAATTTTCAAAGAACAGGATTTATAGCTCAAAAACAGTGCTGGATTTGAGTATATGAAACAAGACAAAATATTCCATGCAAATACTTAAATAAAATGTAGGGACCAATCCAAAAGATAGGCTACTCTAAATTTAGGTCATGATTACCAAAGTACACAATGGGCTTAAAATACAGCTAGATTTTTTTATGATAGGAAAAGCATTAAGGCAAAGTAGGAGGGTGAAATTACATCACACTTACTTGAGACCACAAACCTAAGGCAAATATACATTAGTATGACAAAGTTTTATAACTAACAGATTGCATTTCTTAGACTTCTGAAGTATGATTCAGTTTAATAGACAAAGTATTTTGAATAACTTCTATGTGGAAATACACTTTAATTACTTCCTGAATGTATCATATATTCACCTGGAAGTGAAATACTTGATATGAGTCAGATTGTATATAACAGGACTTCAAATATGTGTTTCAAATCTGCATACAGGCCTTCAGTAAAAATAGTCCTTGGTGGAAATAAAGTATTATTTTTACCTTTTTCACTAATGAATGAAAAATTTAGCAACATTCCCTCTATTAAGTAATGAGAAAGCAACATTTAGTTATTTTTGCTATACCTGATAAGCAATACATTAGAAGGCATATGATTGTGATTTTCTCTGTAAGTTTAGAGGTGGCTGGACTTCTTTTTCTATTTTTTTTAATTTCAGTTACTCAACTGTCACTAAAAACATGTTTCGTATACATTTTAGGCCACTGTTTCTCAATGTTGGATCGAAAAGCCTTTCTAGAACCGTCTGCAGCACAGTTCATGAGGATCTCATGTGATTTGCTCAAGACTTTTTACAACTAATGAAGTCTTAGTAACTTATTAACCATCTTCAGGTAGCATGTCATATGTTTACAGGGAAAACTACTCAAAACCAATAGTCCTTTCTTGCTTAAACATACTGAAGGTCTTGACCGACTTTCATCTCATTGACTTCAGTGGGCTCATAACCACAGCAGAAGCCAACACCTCCTATAAAAATTCACAAAGAAAGGACTTAACTGAACTAAGGATTAGTTTGAGACATTATAATTCCTTATGGTAGAAGAGATGCTTTTCAGAATGGCACTTTGTTGGTATACTGTTGGCACCAGAATTTGAGCTCTGCTTTTGTTAACATAGCACTGAAGAAGAATAATATAAAGGTTATGGGATAGCAACTAAGTCCTTTCAGAAAATGAGGATTAAAAACAGCAAACAAACAAGAAAAAAAAACACAGCACTTCACTGAAATTGTTAAAGCAGATATGTCAGAGGTAAACAGATGCTGAGTTTGAATCTGTATTTTATTCATGTTGGCCTGTAAATGTTTTTCTTCCCCCTGCCCCCCCTACCACTGGCAACCTGTTTGGTGGAATCATGTTTTAAAGAGCATTTAATAGTGCTTTCTAAAATAATAATCAGTACACTTCATGCTGAAGGTTAATCCTTTGGGTATTAATTTAGCTTTATCGCAAAGCAGACAGAGTGTCTGTATCCATCTCACTGCACTTAACATATTACTAAACTTAACGTCTCTATAGGCAAAAATAGCTTTATTTCAAAACAGTGAAGCTTAGTTGATGCAAAAGTAAATACAGTGTTTATTGCAACTGCTTCAGTACACAGCACAAGAATGTGCATTTAGTACTTAAAGAAAGTGAATCATCTGGATCATTTGAAGCGTACAGACTCTCCAGCTCTGCTCTTTATTTATACATGCCATATATTCTGCAAATTTCTATTGGCATGCAGGAAATTCAGTTTCATACTAAAATAGCCTGTGATACTCGGTCTTTTAAAAATTGCAGTCCAATATCCTGTTAAAGCATAAATCTTTATACAGCATGTTAAATTCCAAAAAGCTATCTACTTACCCAACTAAAAACATTTTCTCAGCTATAATTAAGATCATTCTACAACTTTAAAAAGATCATTCCTGCTATTAAAATACTAATATAAAAAGACTAGCCACACTCACTAAAACAAACATTTTTATTCATTAATTTAGCAATACAGAACATTGTCCTTGTTTAAATGTGTTTCAACATGTTGCTCACTGCAAAAGTGAGGATTTACATAGCCATATGCTACAATGCTTTATTACAAAGTGTTAACACATACAGGGTGATCATAGTCACGTTACTTTCCTTACACTTACTGAAAACATTGCCTGAAATCACCATGAAACTGAATGAACAACTAAAAAATGCCAGTGTTTATATGGAAAATTATTATGTGACAAACAGGCTCATTTTGTCATTACTTATTATTAAGCATTCACAGGATTGTGAGGCTTTTCATCAACATATCCACAACAAGACTGATACAAAACAATTAATAAATATATGAAATGTTATGCTGATATCATGATCAGTTACCTGTGTTAACCTGGTCACTTGGAATATGGTCAAATGCTAGACCTGTCCCAGCTCCTTCTCAGCAGATAGCATTCCCATTAGCAATCCAGTACAGCAGAAGGACAGTGATAGCTTAGCTGGGTAAAATTCAGTGTCTATGATACAATTATTGCACTACTGATTGCTTCAGACTTTGGCGAGTTAATCCTTGGGGTATTAATTTACTGCTCTGACTGTACAAAACAGATCCTAGTGCTTTACCCCGTTGAGGGCTGTCACTGTAATTATTCCATATGGCACCACCAGTATGGCTTTCCTGTGCACCTATCCCAGTAAACAGGTTTTAGGATATTTTCAAGTCAGTCAGTTAACAAAAAAGAACTTTATGCTGCTTTAGAGCACCGCAAACTACAGCAATCATCTTTTGAGAAGAGTTTAATTATTTGAAAGTCTTGCTATATTTCAATTAAGACAAATCTTCCTTGTTTCAAAAAGTCTTTCTGAAAGAAAGTTCTAAAATAATATTCTGATCAAACAGAATTTTGGTTTTATATATATTGATATAAAACAGGTTTATCAACATGTATTATTAAGAAAAAAAAATTAAAATATTTTATTAAAAAATATTGAACCAGGCTATCTCAACAATTCTAAATGTCCAATATTATTTTTTGAAACTAAAATTAGAAAAAAAAAATTTTAAAAATACCATTTTGGTAAATAAAGTGTACTGATTCCACCAGTTTTATATCCTAGTGACAAAGTTTCTTATAACAATAGATATCTACTTGGATTTAGTTGCAACTTTAAAAGTAAAAAATACTATCAATCAGGATTAACAGCAATCAACATAAGAAATTCAGTCTCCAAAGCTGGAGGTGATGGCAATGATGACACCTACTGACCATGTAGTTAACCTTGAATTTGACACATTTATTCTATTTCCTTCCCTGTTACAGTGTCTTGTTTCAGTGCTACATTTCTTTGTTTGTAAGGAGAAAGTGAAGAACAGAGAAGAAGCACTTTTGAGAGGCCTTTGTCAGGATCTTTCCTGAGAGAGTCCTAAATGAGCTAATTAAGCTTAAGAGATAGGGCAGTGTTGCCATGGATTAAAGACTGTCTAGAGGCAAAACATCAAAGTTTGCGATTGAACAACCATTTTTCCCTACAATAAAGGTCAACAGTACACATCTTAAAGTATCAGGAAGTGTGTATTAATTTATCTTATTTATATTATCTTAAAAGAGAGCTAAGAAGCAAAATTTTGCAATGAGACAGCATTGCTTAGATTTTAGGAGGGCTAATAAAGATTTCACATATCTGCAAAACTGGCAAATAGGCAAACTAAATGTTTCAGACTAAATGTTAAACAGAAGAAATTGACCTGAGCATCATTTTAGAAAAGGCAGTTAATATCTCTTTGCAAATTATAAAAAGTCATAATAAAAGATACCTAAATAAGGTGTTTGGAAAATAAATAAGATAATGAGCAATCTGGAGAATATGCTAATGACTCCATACAAATCTATGCTGGACACCCGTTTGGTTATGTTACCTGAAGTAGCCTTTATTCTTACAGAAGAAACAGAGGAATACAGAGAAGAGTAACGAGGCTAACTGAAGGCATGGAGCTCTTGCACAAGAAGGACCAACACGATAAGAACTGTGATAATATAGGATCATAGAATCATTTTAGTTGAAAAGGAACTTAAAATCATCAAGTCCAACCATTAACTTAGCACTGCCAAGTCCACCACTAAACCAGGTCTCTAAACACAACACCTATGCGTCTTTTAAATACGTCCAGGAATGGTGACTCCACTACTGCCTTGGGCAGCCTATTCCAATGTTTGATAACCCTTTCCGTGAAGAAATTTTTCCTGATATCAAACCTAAACCTCCCGTTGTGCAACTTGAGGCTGTTCCCTCTCGTCATATCACTTGTTACTTGGGAGAAGAGACTACACCCACCTCGCTACAACCTCCTTTCAGGTACTTGTAGAGAGTGATAAGGTCTCCCCTCAGTCTCCTTTTCTCCAGGCTAAACAACCCCAGTTCTCCCAGTCACTCCTCATAAGACTTGTGCTCCAGAATCTTCACCAGCTTTGTTGCCCTTCTTTGGACTCTCTCCAGCACCTCAATGTCTTTCTTGTAGTGAGGGGCCCAGAACTGAACACAGTATTCGAGGTGTGGCCTCACCAGTGCTGAGTACAGGGGGACGATCCCTGCCCTAGTCCTGCTGGCCACACATAGAGAGTACTTACATTGTAATTTTTTTTTTTTATAAAGGATATAAATATAATTATTATTACATTGGTTGAATTACACAGCTGCACTTATTACTATTATTACCACTGAATGGAGGTCATGAAAGTCACTTTATTATTATACATATATAAGCCTGCATGGAATTTCACAGCTTCTTGTCTGACCATTTTGAAAGATCTGTGCTGCTTTCTTTTCAGGCTGCAAACTAGCTCCTTCTTGTTTACCCACTGCTGACAAGCGTTTGATAATACTGCTCATTTGTTCTTTGTGGCTCATCTGAGCTGTTCCTTCCTTTTACACATCAGAACATTGTTGTGTTGATGAATGCAAGCAGCCCCTTTGATCTTTGGGCATGTTTTAAAGCAGTCAGTAAAAGACTGCATAGCAGCAAATTAATGTTTTAACTAGTAATTTCTTTTTTAAATTTTTCTTCTTTAAAAGCAAAGCAGTGCTTTGTAGAAATAACCTCTCATTATTTTAGTTTTTAATTACAATTTACAGATGTACCTTAACATTGTCATTGTGGGTTTCCAACAGCACCGGACTGTTATTTAAAAAAAGTCATACCTGCAAAGTAATTTGTTCCTGCCATTGTTTGCAGTGTTTCAAAGTGGCATTTATTTAACCAAACATAGCTATCTACATGTCTGCATCTAAGCTAGTCTTTTTTGTATCCCTTTGTAGTTAAGGGAGAGAAAAAGACACTTCTTAGGTGGGAATTATATCATCCCAAAGAAGACATCCATATTCCATCAAATGCATCCAGCTATAAAAACAGCTGTTTCTCTCCCTTGACTATAAAGGGAATCTGATTAACAACGTCTGCTTGGTTCAGACATTGATGTCTACACTGCACATGTCTGCAATGAGATGAGAGAAATCCCTGGTTTCTGCTTTCCTTTCACCGCTGGGCTCTTTCATTTGAGTATCATTTCAGTATGTTGCCTATACCTCTGGAAAGATTCCAAAGCCTTGGTATTCCTCTCTGAATTTCATATTACTGGCATTTTAAACACTGGTTTAAGAAACTGCTAAAAAGCAACTTTGACCTTAAAGAACCAAAATAATTCTCTCTCAGCATTCACTGAATAAGATGAATGCCAAATCCAAATTCTTATCTCTTACGTGACAGAAACAATACAGGGCTGCTTGGTCAGCCATAAGCTCTCTCTTACAAGACACCAAGGTGGAGCTTTAGTAATCAGAAAAAACATTTTCGTGCCTGAGGGACATTACTTTGCTTCATTTGCCCTTCAAGACCTTCAAAAGAAAAAATAAAGTTCTCAATGCCTTCAAGCTATGATTGGAATCAGAATTTATAATACTTAGGGCCCTTCCCCCTTATAACTGTTTATTCTCACGTATTTTTGATTTTGAAACATTCTACAGGGACAGGCACTTATTTCAAAGAGATTCAACAATTTATCATCCAAGTGACTTATGAGTGCATGCATAGAACTGTAGGGAAGGAAAAAAAAAAGAAACTAAACGTTACTTCTCCTGGCAACATCATTATTATAATCATTTATTGACCTGACTCCAATAATAATAAATACACTTTCACATTGGGAAAGAATATACATCTTTCCAATGTGAACGAAGTAGTCTTATGTTTATCACACCCTAAAATTTTAAACACTTCTTTGTTTTAAAACCATGAAAGAAATGAATATAAGGCTAATCCTGTAGAATGGGAATACATTATCTTTACTACAATGCACTAACAGGCTTAGATTGATTCATACAGGACAGTTCTTTCATAATAAATGAGTCAGCTGCTGTCGTGTCTTGTCATGTTCACTGCAATCACTTGGCTCTTTTAATACTGCAACAAGAGAAATGTACTATACTAGAATGTCTTGATATTGACAAAAATATTACCTGGCCAGAACTGAACAACTATGCCTGTTTTAGAAAGGATTTTCAGGGCAATCTGAACTACATGCATGTTCTGGAACAGATTATTACTCACACCAGGGTGGCCTGTTCTTTAACTGGTTCAATGGAAGTCAAAGTATGCTTCCCATCAGAATGCCAGGTACAAGCTGTCCAAATGTGCATGAGCTTACTATAATGAGTGGATTAAAAATAGCAATGATGGAAGAATGGGCAAGAAAGAGAGTGGAAAGAATATGAAAAACATTTATAACAATTTCAGCATAATTTACCTATATGCAAAATCTCAAACAAACACTTCAGAAGATCCAAAATGTTTTAGGCAATTTCTTTTAAACTAAAAACTAATAATCATTTAACTACAGATTTCAAGCCTGAGGGCAACAAAATCACAGAAACACATGCACAGCATGTGAGGGAAATATTGGAACTTCGGTGAAAAGAAGAAATGCACTTTTACAGGTTCTTGATCCCTACAGTGATTTAAAAAATTGCTCATGAAAAATATTTTAAAATATATGCTACTTAATTGATAAGCAAAGAAAAAGTATACAAACTGGTTTTCTCCTGTTCAATCTTCTTCAATGCATGTCCATTCTGGACAGATTTACTGGTCAGCATGTACGATGCATGCAGTTATTGCTATGGATGACTGTGAAATGTGTGTGTACAGATAGTTTCTGTTATACTATTTTTGTCACTTTTCCCAAGATCACTTTATACAGACTGCTTGTGTCTATCTATTTATATATAAGTTTTACAGGTTACTTTTCCCAATAGTGTCATTCATCTCAATTACTGCCATGTCACTGTTCCTCATCTTATGCAAAAAAATAGTGCAGAAAACTTCAGTAGGATGATTTGCAACTACTGATGGTTATAGTGACGAGAAGAGTTCAACGAAAGAAGGTTATTTCAGTGCCCAACCTGCAATGAGTTACAGTATGTCTCTACTAAGGTGCCATTGCTCTGCTTGTATCTTGTGCTGGTCATCAGCCAGCCTCAATACAGAAACTGCGTGACTATGTTAGTGAAACATTAAGTCCCAGATAATATATCCTGACTCTCCTCAGAAATTAACAATTCAGGCCTGGTGACCTAACTAGCATCATCACATAGCATTTTGTTAGCTGGACACATTGGTAGACTACTTCCACATTTCTCCTTAATTGATGGTATTATTAGTAATTTCTGGTTCCTAAGTCTATGGAAACTACTGCAGCAGCTTGATGGGTAAACTGGATAATCTCAACCAAAATTAAAATAAATCAACAAAGAAATAAGATCTCTTCTGCAGTGTTTTTTTTCTTTGCAGTGGAGTCATGTTTTAGCTACCTTAGTAAAGCTTGTGCTTCCTAGTCCAAATGTTTCTGCCGTCTATTGTATAACTGAATTGAGGACACCAGTTCCAATTTTGTGAATAAGGCTCCTTTACAAGTGGCAAAGGGCTGAGAAGGAATGGATTTCTACCCTTCTCTCATCTTTCTTCCACAAAAAAAAAAAAAAACACCAAAAAAAAAAGGCAAATTAAATACAGTGGTAGAAGTGATTTGTTCATTAGAGTTTAGCAGAACATTTCTGCAGCTTGAAAACAGATTCCCCTTTCCACTGTTTGGTGTGCCTTCCACAAGGCCAGGGAGGTGGGGACAGCTTTTACCTCTAACAGCTTAAATGAGGGCAAAAGGAGCAAACCAGCAGTTGAAAAATTGAAAATTTGCTAGAGAAGAGAAAGGAAAGAGCTGCTTCTTGAATTCCCAGTTACATCAATGCCCTGCAGGAATTAATCTGAGTGGTTGTGTTGCCTGTTTTTGAGATTTTCTTTCCCTCTGTGACATGACTTCTCTTGACACTACTGCAACGCACACATGCATTAACTTACTGTTGGCATGCTTTACTTTTTATGTTCCAAAACCATTTATATTCTGCAATAGCAAAATCTCTAAAAGCTTTGAAGAACAGTTCTCTGAAAAGTAACTCCAGCAAAAAGAATCTCAGTATTCCACCCTTGTCCCTTGATGATACGCCCATCAACTGTGCTCCATTTACAAGCAAAATAATCTCTCAAAAAACCCCCCAACATTCCCTAAAAACTTACCTGATATCAAGCAAGATTTGAACACGGCCAGGTCTCTGTAATCCTACAGCACTATATTGCCATCTTTCTCAGGTTGTGCTCTCACTCAGAGGTGCTCTTTACTCACTGCAGCTAGGAATTTAGATTTTACAGTACTGGATCAGATAAAAGAGTCATTGAGCTTAATACTCTTCCTTCAACATCATGGAGTAGTAAGTGCTCTAGAGAGTGAAAAAACTCCTGACTTTGACACAGGATGATGTGACATTATAGCTCTCATCCTGATCTGATATAACTAGAAATCAGCTGAAATTTGAAAGTATGACATTATAAATTCCTCCTGAAACTTACATAGAGAGTTTTGATAACACCAGATATTCTTTTATTCAGTGTCAGTCCTTTTTTAAGACTCGTAAAAATTACTTGTCTTCAAAGGCTGCTGTTTTCAAAGAATTATTATCCACGTTTTATTGAGAAGGCATATTAGCTGTCTGTTCTAGGTACCTTTTTTTAAAAAAAAATATTAACTACAATGATTAAAGTACACTAAAAGCATTTGTACATTATATGAGCTATGAGAGTTTATAAGCACTCTGTAGGACAGGATAGGATTTCAACATGATTTTGATAAATTGAAGAAATGACTCAAAAACAAGAAGACAAAATTCAATAAAGAAAAATGAAAAGTACTGATGCTAGAAAGGAGAAAAAAAAGCACAGAAACAAAGTGAAGAATAACTGGTCATCAGTGATATGATACAAAAGTGATATGGGCGGTTTTTCGTACTCTGGGCCCCTCCTGAGCCCCCCGCGAGCATCAGCCCCGAGCTGCTTCCCCCTGACCCCGACCCGGAGGTTCCTGGCAACGAATCAGGAGAGGAGGGGGCGTAGCCAGAGGCACCGCGGAGGCACCGCGGGCAATTTAAGCGATTTAAACGCTCCACCCCCTGCTATCGGGTGATAAAAAGCCTCTTGGAGGACAGGGACTAGTCCCTGCCCAGAAGGGAAAAGAAGACTCAGCTGTGACTGTGTGAGTCAGCAGTGACTGGGTGTGTCCCAGGGCAGGAGAGGCTCCTCCAGGGCAGGAGAGGCTGCAGTCGTTTGCAGCTCGTTGGGGAGGGCGCTGACTCCCTCCCAGTACACAAGGAGAGGAAGGTGCCAAGGAGCTGTGAACCAGGGGTAGCACCAACAGGTATTTCCCAGTTCAGTGAAAGAACAATGGTATCTACCCGGTGAAAGAAGACCAAAATGGATGTGGGAACCCAGACAGAGCTCCCACGGAAGGAGGCGATGGTACAGGTTGCGGGCTGCAGGGAATGCTACACCGTCTCTGTGGTGTCAGGGGGCTGTGTGCGCTGTAAGCAAGTAGATGATCTGCTCGGCCGAGCGGCACAGCTGCAAAACCAGGTTGAAAGGCTTCAAGCCGAAGTAGAAAGGCTTAGGAGCATTTGGGAGGCTGAAATGGAGATAGACTGGTGGAGCCAGGCTCTGCCTTCCCTGCAACAAAAATGGGAGCACCTGCCGGAGAGCTCCCAGGATCGAGGGACCCCTGTACTCTGCCCCTCTCAGGTGCAAAACAATAACCTAGAGGAAAGGAGTGAGTGGAGGCAAGTCTATGGCCGTGGCAAAAGGCGAGTGCCCTCCTTGCCTACCTCGCCTCCACAGGTGCCTCTGAGCAATAGATATGAAGCCCTAGTGGAATACAGCCGGTCCAATGGCGATGTGGTGGAGAGGCAACCTATATCAGAGGTCCCACCACAGTCAGAAAAACCTGACAGGCGTATAGCTACCTCCTCCACAAGGAGGAAGAGAAGAGTTTTAGTGGTTGGAGACTCCTTCCTAAAGGGATCTGAGGGCCCAATATGCAGAGCTGACCCCCATCACAGGGAGGTCTGCAGCCTGCCTGGAGCCCAAATCAGGGACATCACCAGGAAACTCCCCAACCTGGTGAAGGCCACAGACTACTACCCCCTGCTGATCTTCCAGACAGGTGGGGAAGAAGCTGCATCCCGTAGTCTGAAGGGGATGAAGAAAGACTACAAGGCCCTAGGATGGTTGGTGAAAGAGTCTGAGGCACAAGTTGTTTTCTCCTCCCTCCTTCCATTTTCAGGTGATGATGTGGGATGGAATAGTAGGATTCTCTCTATTAACGCCTGGCTACGAGACTGGTGCTACAGGCAGGGCTTTGGGTTCTTTGATAATGGCTGGTTTTATAAGACAACAGGCGTGACCGTAATACATGGGAAAGGTTTATGTCGTAGGGGCAAAAGGGTTCTGGGACAGGAATTAGCAGGGCTCATTCGGAGAGCTTTAAACTAGATTCGAAGGGGGATGGGGTAGTAGCTGGGCTTGCACCACTGGGGCAACGCTCTAGTGTTGAGGTAGACCAGGAGGCCTCCCATCCCCCTGGGGTGAAATCGGTGTGCCCAGCTCGCTCCCTGAAATGCCTGTACACCAATGAACGCAGCATGGGGAATAAACAGGAGGAGTTAGAAATCCGTGTTTGGTCGGGGGGCTATGATCTAGTGGCAATTACAGAGACTTGGTGGGATGCCTCGCATGACTGGAATGTGGTCATGGATGGCTATGTCCTGTTCAGGAAAGACAGGCCGCTAAGGAGAGGTGGTGGAGTTGCTCTTTATGTGAGTGAGCAGCTAGAATGTATTGAGTTCTGTCCAGAGGCGGATCAGGAGCGAGTTGAGAGTTTGTGGGTGCGAATTAAGGGGCAGGCTGTCAGGGGTGATACTGTTGTGGGTGTCTATTACAGGCCACCGGATCAGGATGAGGAGGGTGATGAGGCCTTCTACAGGCAGCTGAGAGCAGTCTCGCAATTACAGGGCCTGGTTGTTGTGGGGGATTTCAACTACCCTGATATTTGCTGGGAGGCCTACTCAGCCAGCCACCCTCAGTCCAGGAGGTTCCTCCAGTGCATTGATGATAACTTTCTGATGCAAATGGTGGATGAGCCAACTAGGAGAGGAGCGCTGCTGGATCTTATCCTCACTAACAAGGAGGGTCTGGTTGAAGCGGTGAAGGTTGAGGGCAGCCTTGGTTGTAGTGACCATGAGATGGTAGAGTTCAGGATCTCACGTGGCAGGAACAGAATAGCTAGCAGAATCACAACCCTGGACTTCAGGAGGGCCAACTTTGGCCTTTTCAAGCAATTGCTAGGGGAAATCCCATGGGACAGGGTACTAGAAGGTAAGGGGGCCCAAGATAGTTGGCTAGCATTCAAGGACTGCTTCTTCCGAGCTCAAGATCAGAGCATCCCAGCAGGTAGGAAGTCAAGGAAGGGTACCAGGAGACCTGCATGGTTAAACAGGGAACTGCTGGGCAAACTCAAGTGGAAGAAGAGGGTGTACAGATCATGGAAGGAGGGGCTGGCCACTTGGGAGGAATAGAAGTCTGTTGTCAGAGGATGTAGGGAGGCAACTAGGAAAGCTAAGGCCTCCTTGGAATTAAACCTTGCAAGAGAGGTCAAGGACAACAGAAAGGGCTTCTTCAAATACATTGCAGGTAAAGCCAACACTAGAGGCAATGTAGGCCCACTGATGAATGAGGTGGGGGTCCTGGAGACAGAGGATAAAAAGAAGGCGGAGTTACTGAATGCCTTCTTTGCCTCTGTCTATACTGCTGGAGGCTGTCCTGAGGAGCCCCGGACCCCTGAGGCCTCAGAAGAAGTCAGGATAGAGGAGGAATCTGTCTTGGTTGATGAGGGCTGGGTCAGGGACCAATTAAGCAACCTGGACGTCCATAAATCCATGGGCCCTGATGGGATGCACCCGCGGGTGCTGAGGGAGCTGGCGGAAGTCATTGCTAGGCCACTCTCCATCATCTTTGCTAAGTCGTGGGCAACGGGAGAGGTGCCTGAGGACTGGAGGAAAGCGAATGTCACTCCAGTCTTCAAAAAGGGCAAGAAGGAGGACCCGGGTAACTATAGACCGGTCAGCCTCACCTCCATCCCCGGAAAGGTGATGGAATAACTTGTTCTTGGTGCTGTCTCTAGGCACATCAAGGATAGGGGGATCATTAGGGGCACTCAGCATGGCTTCACCAACGGGAAGTCATGCTCAACCAACTTGATAGCCTTTTATGAGGATGTTACCCGGTGTATAGATGATGGTAAAGCTGTGGATGTGGTCTATCTCGACTTCAGTAAAGCGTTTGACACGGTCTCCCACAGCATCCTCGCAGCTAAACTGGGGAAGTGTGGTCTGGATGATCGTGTAGTGAGGTGGATTGTGAACTGGCTGAAGGAAAGAAGCCAGAGAGTAGTGGTCAGCGGGACAGAGTCCAGTTGGAGGTCTGTGTCTAGCGGAGTCCCGCAAGGGTTGGTTCTGGGACCAGTTCTATTCAATATATTCATTAATGACTTGGATGAGGGATTAGAGTGCGCTGTCAGCAAGTTCGCTGATGACACAAAACTGGGAGGAGTGGCTGACGCGCCGGAAGGCTGCGCAGCCATTCAGAGGGACCTGGACAGGCTGGAGAGTTGGGTGGGGAGAAATTTAATGAAATATAACAAGGGCATGTGTAGAGTCCTGCATCTGGGCAAGAACAACCCCATGTACCAGTACAAGTTGGGGGCAGACCTGTTGGAGAGCAGCATAGGGGAAAGGGACCTGGGGGTCCTAGTGGACAACAGGATGACCATGAGCCAGCAGTGTGCCCTTGTGGCCAAGAAGGCCAATGGCATCATGGGGTGGATTAGAAGGGGTGTGGTTAGCAGGTCGAGAGAGGTTCTCCTTCCCCTCTACTCTGCCCTGGTGAGGCCGCATCTGGAATATTGTGTCCAGTTCTGGGCCCCTCAGTTCAAGAAGGACAGGGAACTGCTAGAGAGAGTCCAGCGCAGAGCCACGAAGATGATTAAGGGGGAGGAACATCTCCCTTATGAGGAGAGGCTGAGGGAGCTGGGTCTCTTTAGCTTGGAGAAGAGGAGACTGAGGGGTGACCTCATTAATGTTTATAAATATGTAAAGGGCAAGTGTCATGAGGATGGAGCCAGGCTCTTCTCAGTGACATCCCTTGACAGGACAAGGGGCAATGGGTGCAAGCTGGAACACAGGAGGTTCCACATAAATATGAGGAAAAACTTCTTTACGGTGTGGGTGACCGAACACTGGAACAGGCTGCCCAGAGAGGTTGTGGAGTCTCCTTCTCTGGAGACATTCAAAACCCTCCTGGACGCGTTCCTGTGTGATATGGTCTAGGCAATCGTGCTCCGGCAGGGGGATTGGACTAGATGATCTTTCGAGGTCCCTTCCAATCCCTAACATTCTGTGATTCTGTGATTCTGTGATTCTGTGATTCTGTGATTCTGTGATTCTGTGATTCTGTGATTCTGTGATTCTGTGAAAAGGATGTGGGAGTTGTGATGGATCATAAATTAAATATGAGTCAGTAATGCCCCACAGTTACAAAAAAAAGCAACTCAATCTCGTTTGTCTTAACAGAAATTACTTATATAATAAGGCAAAGAGATAATAAAGCAAATTCTAGTTGACTCTTGTGAGGCCCCAGATTTAGGACTATTTTAGTTTGTGAGGACACCACACTTGAATAAATATGTAAAGAACTGAAAGTAGGACAGAGAAAAACACACAGGTTAAAAGAAGGCTTAGAAAATGTGTCTAGTAGAAAATCCTGAAGAAACTGATTTTTTTTTTTAAGGAAAATGTTCAAGGAGACATAGACAGTCTTCCAACTTATAAAATACTCTCAAGCAAAGGATAATGAAAAAGGATTCTCTGTTTTACCTGGGGTGAGCAAATATTGTAACAAAATGTTGCTTACATTTTCAGCAAAGATTAAAAATTAGTGTATGGGAGAAAATTCTATGGTGACTTGAGTGCTTAAACAGGACTCACATACATCTTACAAATCTCTTAAGAGATTTTTAAGATGGGTATATATGTTGAAAATATGCATTCCTTCCCTATTTGATTAAGAGAGCCAATATATATAAAGGTATGATAACAATAAACAGGCAAATTTTAGCAAGCTGGAAATTATTGCATATATTTTTGATAGACCTATATGTAAGACATATACCTATAACTCATTAGCATGAGCTCTGTGGGAGCAAAAGCAAATTGCAAAAAAAACCCCTCAGAGATGACTGATTCCATTCAAAGCAATCACTACAGTAGTATCAGCCTCTGATAATACCAGCAGTACTTCTCCAGATATATGAAATCTTCAGAGTCTTACCTTACTTGACTTTCACTGCAAGCAAGGTTTCACTGGCAGGATCTCTAAGGGCATCAGGCGGACTCTGTTGGTCACTATATTTTATTATTTTGTCTTATGCTAATATAAAGAGGCCTTCAACAGTGAGCAATTCTTTTCCATGTTCACTATGGACAGAACAAGAATAAATAAGCTTAACAGAGAAGATTACGTTTGATATTAGGAAAATATGTATAATTATACAGATAGTTAAATGCTGAAGCCATGGAATCTCCTTTTCACTTGAGCAAAGGGAGGAAAAGTCAGGCCCTGGATGATGAACTTTATGAGGACTGCACGTATTTCCCATGTGCCCACAACTTTGTTTCCATGAATAATCTACAACTCATAGAATCACAGGACCACAAAAAAACAGAGTTGGCAGGTAGCTGAAAAACCAGTTTATTTCGCAGCAGAATAAAGTGAAGTTGTATGCTTTCTGTCATTAGTTTGTATCTAAACTGTTCTTAAAACCTCTGGCAATGGGGATCCTGCAACCTCCTTAGGTAAGCTATTTTTGTGTTCATACTCTTAAACCAGCATACGTACAAATCCCTATAGAAACAGACTCCATGACAATATCCAAAGCCGAGTGAAGCAAAACAGAGACAGAGACTGGGGAAAATATTGCTATCAGGAACTTCTGATGTTATTTTTTGATGCAGTTGTTACTTTGGAAATGCTAGCAGAAATTATTGGCATATTTTCCTTTATCGTTGTTTTACTAAATCATGAATCCCACAAAAGGGAATAATTTAATCAGCATAAAACTGTAGAAACCTAATTTACACTCTGATCAAACTCATTAATACAGACAGGACTCGTAGCAAGTGGGTAGACCGTCCACACTGTGAACACAAGATTGGCCAGTATCTGGTAACCTGCAAACCAAGCCTTCTAAAAGAAACATAGAAATGTAACTTTCTGCAAGAGTGCACAATTTTTAAAAGCTTACTATATTTTTCCAATTCTGTTGCCACTTGAGAGCAATGAACTCCCATAAGTGGGAGATGAAACAAAAAACACGAAGATATACAAACAGAAACCTATTTGTTTTTAAAATATGCTTAGTTAGCTAAATATAATTTATGTTACACAAGTGGCAAAAATAAGTGTCAGTAGCATACGGATATGGTCATTTGTGTTGGTGTTTGCTTTTTTGTGCTGATGTTAAAGAACAAACATCTGCTTGAAACAGATGTACTCCAATATTGCCTTTAACTAAATTCTATGGTGTACGCCTGTGGTTGGAAGAGCCAATAAGCAAAACTGCCCCTTTTCTGACTTCATAGCATCAAGGGAATTTTATTTCCAGAGTGAATTTTTTGAATACATAGTGTAAAGCACAATGCTGTGACTGACATTGATTTTACAAGTAACTTTCTTGATACAAAGTACTAATACCGTATGTGCTAATACAAGTGTTAAGAACAGATGCTTTCTTCAGTAATTTTTTCAAAGTAAAATTGTATCCTACAAAGCTGAATGTTTACTGCATACATACATAACTGCGTTTTAATAATCTCATTTTAATTGACTTTCAATTCAGTGAACATAAAAAAAAACCCACCACAATATCTATCTACTTAAAAGAAGAATCAGTCTTACTTATCCAGTGATTTCTTTCTTTCTTTCTTCCTCAATCTACAGCCAGATTGAAGTGGGGAAAAGAAAAAAAGCCAGGAAATATTTAGACCGTGTGTTTTCTCAGGTTATGGTGAAATGACCCCAAATTGCTTTCACACTAATATTCCAGTTCAGTCATGCAAACATTAATTGTATGTAAACATGATGCATCTTTCAAAACTATATGGTAACCAGGGACAACATTCTTACTGAAGTTTATTAGTCACCAGTAGCACTTTCAAGTTCTGGCACCAACTAATTCTAGTAAAAGAGCACTAGATGCTATTAAAAAAATTAGAACTTTTTAATAGTTTATCTTTATTGGCTTATATTAAAAATGCATTTTTTTCCTAATCCTTGTTAATGCTGAATCCATTGTTACCATTTTTGGCAGCTCAAAAAATCTCAATTGCAAAGCAACAAGAGTTGTTTTAATTGTTTGAAAGACAGAAGAGAATTATCGGGGTTTTTTCTGCCCTATTTGCTCATATCTTCATTACATGTAACGAACAGCTAAGCTATTGCTATCTAGTACACCAACAAATACTCAAGAATTATTTACACTTCGTAGAAGCTGTAGACTGAGATCCCAATATACTAAGTCCTGAACACACACACCCAAAGAGTATGCTGCTGGCCAGTATGACTACTAATGCCATCATATTCACAGCAAGGGAAATACAGCCACCTTTTCTTAGGCTAAAAAGAGAATATGTGCTGTGAAGCACAAATGCTCCTGATGAATGAATACATGACTACCCATAGTTTGATCTGGAAGTGTATATACCATATATTCTTTCAGACCCAAGGACACAGGTCGAGATTTTCAGAGGCCTGGTCTGGCCTCTGGATCTGCACCAGTCTTAGATGTTAAAACCCATAAAGTTCACACACTGGCTTCTCTAATCCATAGGTGTCTGGAGAAGAAGACAATCTAATGTCCATAAACTTCCTAGTGCCTAAATACACTGATGGGTCTGAATATAAAATAGGATATAATGAACACAGTATACACATACATATTGGAAAAAAAAAAAAAAAAAGAAAAGAAGAAAGAAACAAGTGCTCCTGGACTTTCTCTGTTTTGCAAAACTGAGTCTTCTGCAAAAGTTTCAACAGTTAGATGTTTTATTTTCAGGTATCAATAACTCAGATTTGCTTTAAAAACCCCTTTCTGGAACCCATTTCAAGTATCTAAAGTTTGATTCTATGCATTTAATTTTGCTCCTTCTCCTTCAAAACGAACAGTTGATAAGGATGTCCAAGAATTTAAGAACAGAATCGTTTAAGCTGACCCAGTGTTTACAAGGCCATCACATTTCACACTAATACATCTTTATGAGGTCTAAAGAAATTAAAATGCCTTAGAAGTCTCAAATGGTGAGATGATTAGATGACATAAAACTAGATGATCTTAGTAGAAAATTTTTAACCTTTACAGTGTAGACAAAGATAAACTTCTCTGCTCTGGGCAAGTTTAACAAAATACAGCCAACAAGTATCTAAGAAGGATGCTTTTCTGTATGACTACCAAATACTCATTCATCCTTTGCTATATCCTTAAACAGCAGATGAGAACGTTTTCTATTATTTTGGAAGAAAGAGGATATAAGAAATAGAAGACAGTGAATTTTGCATCTATTAAAAAATAAGTAAACAAACAATCAGAAAACTCTTTCCTGAAGGTTTGAAGGATTTGCTTGGCTGTATTAAAATTAAGTTGAAAGAGTACAATAATATCATTATAGACAATCTGTTCTCTCCCTAGCCCCTGGAGGCAGAGGATGAAGAGGAAACTCAGAAGATCATATATTTCCAAGGTCAGAAAGCAAAGCTATGAGCATCCAAACCAGCATACTGAAAAAAAGTAACATGAAATTCATTATAACCTTTCTTCTTAAATAAATAAATATCCAAAATTCTTCTTTAGGGTCTCCACATATTCTAAATGTCATAGTTATTCTGGGGTAGATGAAAGTAGCTAGCTGAACGGAAAGCAATATAGTTTACTTTGCTTTAGATCCGTTTTTATTTATGAGGAGAGGAACCAGCTATGACTTTTTGACACATATAAATAATTATTTAAATGCAAAGTACTCTAAAATAAAGAAAGATGTTAGCTAAGGACATTTTCTCAATAAGAAAAACTAGCAACCCTACTGAGGGCTGCTGTCATGTTGTCCTGGTTACCCTATCTCTCAGGGAAATCTTGTCCACAACTCAGGGAAAGTTAAGCTTGTGTACAAATATTGGAAATGATGGTGATAAAACTTTTATCAATACTTGGGAATGAAGAAGAGAAAAAAAATGTCTTTTTTTTTTAAATGTAGTGTATAAAAAAGCCTTTTTTCTTTCTTTTTTTTTTTTTTAATATCTTCTGTGAGATAAGCTAAAAGACACCACTGTATTAAAAAAGAATCTCCTTACAGCCATAGAAGATCCTTAGAGGCTATCTCCCAGGTGGCAGAAGATTTGCCATGGCTGGATTGCCCTTTTGAAAAAAATACCATCCAGCACTGTTATCTTAGAATTAAAGGGAATCACATTTCCTTCAAAAATATATAATTCAGTTATAAAAGGAAAAGTACTAATATGCAGTGTTTAGGTATTTGTTCATCTATGCTATGAACCGCCAATATTTAGAGTAAATTAATTCATTCAGTTTGTAGTCTTGTTTTTCCTTAATTTAAAAAAATTTCTTAGTGATAGATTACAGAAGTAATAAAGATAGCTAAAACATGAATTTCTGCCATGAATTATTAATGTTACAACTACTTTAAGGACAGGTTAAATGTCATCAAAGGCCTCCATAATTTATTAATAAACAAGATTAATTGTCAGAGTCTTTATGTCACTGATACGAGAAATTTGGACTGACACTATATTTTTAGACTTCATAGTGAACCCATGACATGAAAACATTTAAATGGAGATCTATTTAAAATATATTTGAATACACTATCTATCTCCTGTCTGTAAAAAATAATTCTGAAAACAAAGACCATTTTGGGTCAGTTACAGTTTGTTTTAGTTGAAGTGATATTAAAAGGGATGCATGCACTTGGGGCAATCAAGGAACTGCAGACAAAATGAGTATTATGATCATAAATGTTTTTGGAATGCAAATTTAAATAAATGGTGATTTATAACCATGATAGCTACTACAATTTTGATCATGTGATAGACTACATTCATGTCTGAGGTATGAACTTTTCCAGCAAAGATGAGATCATGGCCCCTAGCTAGGAGACTACTATCTTTGACCTCAGTTTAAGCACATATCTGATGACAGCATACTAGTTTACTCATGTCACCATTAAAAATGTCAGATTTTGGGTGAGGAATCCATTTCCAGGCGAAATCACACACAAAAACTTTGGCTAAAGGGCTCATTAGGACTGACTGTCAGTAATCTCTGAATGTGTAGTTATACTATAAGTTTTGGGGCGATGGAAATAGCTAAAAAAATTCCGGATTCTGATTCCTTCTCTCTTCTCTACCTTTTTGGGGTGGGGGGGAGGGTGGGGGGCTTACTAACCGTGATTTCATTCAGGGTTGGTGTATATAGAACACCTCTAGTTGGCAACATAACTGCATCAAAATGATTGCTTATGAGAAGGTGAGTGAGCATACATGTGGTGAGTGTACAGGAATGCCAAAGCTTTCCCACCAAGGATAATGCAGTGGATAACCACGTTCCCCGTTTCTAATTTGATTGGCTTTGAATATCTTACTCTCTTGTTCCAGTATATATAATATAATTTTATAATTCAGTCCTTTGAAAGGGCTTTTTATGTGTTTTTCTCTTTTTAATAAGTTTAACAGACCTGAATACCTAAGCCACTGAATTTCACTTAATACCAGGAATTATGAGTATGGCCCCAAGTTTTGTTGTCTGATTGCTTCATGTTCTGTCTCTGGAAAGTTATTTTTTTCTCATGTTTTCACTTTCTAGCTGTATTCTGTTATTAAAATTTATTTACAGGCAAGCTCTTTCAGAGATGTTAGCCTACTATTGATGTAGACTATTAAATAATTTTTAATTCTATATTTGTTGCTCCAGGATATTGGTTAACAAGCTATTTCATGAGTTGATTCCAGTATAGCACAATATTTCAATGAACAAAATAACTTTGCCAATACCTATTTATATAAATTCGTGAACCTCAAATGACTGGACTTGATTAAGAGATAATTTACAAGGCTGGCAGACTGTCCTGTATCATATAGATGACTTTTCCACTTGCCACAAGCCATTCCCTGATATAGCTGCTTCCACATTTAGAACTTAATTGTCCCTTCTGCTTCCCATTTCGATCTTTGCATTTGCAGTTACTTTTAATATAACAAACATGATAGTGATGAACGATGGAACTGTTTGAATAAGTACCCACCTATGAATGTCAACACCTGGATGGAAAATAAGTGAAATGAAAGATACTGTCTTGAATGCCCCATCCATCAAAACCAAACAGTGGCATACAGAAAACTTCTGTCCTATCTTTTATAGAATATATTTCTCCTATTAACTTGAATGTATCTCGTGGTACACTGCATAGAAATCAGTGATAGCAAGGATTTTGTTAGGTAAAATGAAAAATATGGAATTTTACTATTTCCTTTTTATCTTCAATGAATTATGTTAAATAGAGACATTTAAATCAATTGATCTATTAAACTTATGTCTGTGCTAAGTGGCCTCACAGTCTGTGTGGTGGGACAGGTCATGTAGCTGTCTGTATTTAACTCAGTTTTAAAGTTTGCTTTGACATTTACTTTTATGCCTCAGGTGCTGTGATTAAATAGAAATGATGAATGAGTGCTGTAAATGACTACTCAATTGTCTGGAGTACAATGTTACCACTTCTCTGGCATGACCTCTAACTAATTTCCTCTATAACCTTCTCTCCTGATTTATTCAGAGTAGTCATTTCTGACCCCCAGATATTTCTAAATTCCCACATTTTTCTCTCTGTTCAGCTATTGCTTCCTCCCCACGGGGTTTCCATTTACTTGTTTAATCAGCAGATGTAATTGTGAAAGGTGTTAGAGTTCCTACAAGCGTTAGACACTGAGGTTTTGGCTATTTCAGTTGCTGTGGACAAATTTATATCAGCTTATCCTAGACATACCAGGTTCGATGCCTCCACCAGAGCTACTCAGCTGGTCTTCCCTTATAGTTGAGAGAGGGAAATAATCACTTATGGACATAATTTGTCTTATTCTAGATTGAGATGAATTGTCATCTACAAATGCTTATTTGTTATAAGTGACCATCAGGGGAACAAACAATTATTAGATTGGGTATAGATGTTAAACCTTCAGTGAATAGATCTGATGTATATGTTTATGTCTGGTCAGAGAATAAGATAATCTTACTCTTTCCACATTCTCAGAGATATCAATTATTAGTAATTGTATGGGCTGGATGGATTTCAGATGAAATTATTTCCCCTTAAAAAGCGAAAAGGAAGGCAAGACAATAATATCAAAGTGATTAAGGTTCTGTTCTTTATTGTGAAAGAAAGGAAATTATCAAGAGCCTCATAGACATGTAATTACAGAGCTACTGTACAATTACAGAGCTACTGTACAATCTACTGTACAATCTACAGAGCTACTGTACAATAAGCTAATACAAGCTTATTTTCTTTTCGGTAGAACTAAAAAAGATTTGATTTTAATTCCACTTACACATCCAAGCCAGACGTCCAACTTATGACCACATTGTTCATCTCATTGCACTGAAAATGACACTATTTAGGGATGTCCTGAGTCTAAAGTTGTCCGTATTGTGGACAATCTGACCATGTTTGGTATTCTAACTAATCTGAACTCATCCTGGAGTCTTGCTGCTAAACCCACCTGATCTTGTGACTCACAGTATCTTAACACTCTAATGAGTAACTTCAGATACCTTCCGGACAAGATCTTGCTTTTCCCAGCCCTGCATCATCAAAACCACAAAAAAGAAAATGCATTTGATCCTTGGGAACATGCTATATTCCACCTGAAACTGAGTTTCTCCCTCTGCTAATTGTAGCAGGGTCATGCCAGAAACAATTCTCATATGGTCCCATGTCCAGGTAGCAAAGGTGAGGGCTGCAAACATATGTGAGGGGCTGCTCCATACGGCACTGAAAATATAGCCAAACAGTTAGGACTTCTTGTGAAGAAAAAAGTCAAGGAGTCTAAACCACAAACACTTAGACAGTCACTTTGTAAAGAAGTGAGTAAGCCTTCCTGCCTAGAACTGGGAGAGAATCAGGAAAGTTTAAAGGAAAGGCTGCAGAGGTGAGCAAAATGAGAAAACAGTATTCAATGACTATATAATCATCATTGAAGAGATTCTTTATTCTGCGACTCTCTACTTTTCCTCTTTCAGAAAATGAGTGATTCTTTCTTCATTTGCAATGGAATTTATCTTCTGATTTATGGTAATAAAACTGGAGCTCTTGATGGAGTATTTAGAATCCTTGAATAACTCATTATGATATTTCTTTTTACTTTTTATTTCCTAAATAATCTTCACAACTGAATGTAATTCAAATCTAAGAATTGATTTTGAGTCATTATCTTCCATTGTGCAGTCAGCAAACACTTTAGATTCTGTTTAAGGTGTGCCTACACTCTTAACAATGAATTCTGGAAGACAAACATGGAAAAGACCATTTTAAATGATGCTCTGAATGACTACATTATCAGCATGTACAGTAAATGTCTAAGGACTAGTCTTAAAAACTGAGTTGTGAGAAGAATCTATTCAGTATTAAACAATATCTCATTTCCTATGGTATCACCAATTTTTTTGCCTTCTACTATGTTCCGCTGATTCTATGAAGAATTACAATTTATTGCTATTACAATTTTAAAGTCATTCCAGATAAAAGGGACATTATCAACGAGTTAAACAGATCGACATATTGCTTGGACATTTTCATTTGACAGTGTGACTTATCTATTGTGTTTGACGGTTGAACTTATTGTACGAAAACAATATATTATTTTGCATTTCCTGACTACTTTAGACTCAGATGTCTGGTAGAGACAACTATTCTATATTTCTGCATTCTGGACAGAAGTCTTCTACTCAGCCACCAACTTTGTTTTGGTGGCTTTCAGACAGGACTGATTTGTATTCCATATCTCTTAGTATTCAGTAGAAGTTGGTTTTCAATCAGAAATTTGTCATTAACAAGGAGAAATATCTCTGAGAAACATGACCAACTCAAATTAATTCAAAACACTTTGGTTACACAGTAGATTATATGGGGCAAAGACAGTTGCCTTTGTCAAGTTTATTTTGTCCTATGAGCAACAACATAGTTGAATCTAACCAGAATTATAATTTCATTTTGAGGTACATACATTGCTCAGAAGACCTGAATACCACAAACTTCAGAAAGCAAGGAAAACACAGAAAGATTACAGCTTTTAGGTGCTAATAAAGTCTTCATCTAGGCACTGTATTTCCAGAGTAGCAAAATCTGGAGCCTAAAAGATCCTGTAATCCAAGCACCAGATATCCAGCATGTGTTTAGGACAGACGGTTAGCAGAGTGGCTACAATAGTTGATTAAATAGGCAACAATATTAAAATCATTCCAAATACAGCTTTTAGGGAAATATCTACACACTGATATTCTGTTTAGATTATTGCATTTACCTACATAATCGTTGGCCAAAGCTGTTGATATGACCCAGTTTTGCACTTACATCCTTCCAGCTGGATATTGTTAGTAATACATTCTTAATCCAATTCTTAATCCGTGGTAAATGGTTAGAATTAAATTCTTTGATAAATGTAAAGGTCTTATTTGAGTTTCATGAAGCGTATTTGTCTTCTCACATAAAAAGGTTAATGTGAATAAGAGATGTGTATACTCTGAGGGAAATGGTGCAGAACCTTTGTCGGATTTCTGTTTGAATAAATCCATACCCAGTTCTCAGCACTGTATATGGACTTTTAGTGCAGAGTGCTTGTATAGTTCTGCCAACCTATCCCAAGTACTGTTCAGGACTTTTGCTACTTCTATCTGTAGAGGATATGAATAACTTTGATATAAAATCAGTAGAAGATTAAAACTTTTGTTCATTTTTTAAAGTGTTGTGGCTCTTTGTTACTTGGAGCAGTCTAATATTAATTAATTAATTAAATAATTAATTAATTTTGGCACCAGTTTCAGTGGTTAAGCATCAGCACTCTGGTGGGAATAAAACACCAAAAGGGAGGTGTTTGATGGGCATTTCTCCCTGTTAGGGGTCAAAGTAGAAAGGAGATTAGAAAATCTCTGATCGGAACAATATTTGGGTTCTGCCTTACTTCCCCCTTCCTTCCCGCTTCAGCAAGAGTTAAGTGGTCAAAAGTTTGGAGAAGCAATGCTAAGTATTTCTTTATATATCATGTCTGTACTTAGTGTTTACTATGAGGTAGAAGTGGTCAACTGTCATCTTTCCTCCAACTGCTAATGCATGTCTAGTTGTTACCTGATGCAAAGTATGCATGCCTTTGAGGGCCATTAGACCTATGAAAACTTTGCAGAAATTTCCTATTCCTTTCATCCTTAGCTATATCCTCCTTAAGTTTAAATCTCTGATATTTGGCTGGTGCTTTATTTTTACAGGTAATGAGGATCTGGATGACAGTGTTTTCTGTTTCCTGATGCAACAATGTGTACAGCTGTGCACGATCAGCATATGGCAGGCATTTAAGCCTGTAACATTTTACAATATTGCTGACTGGTTTAGCACATATGTTGAACAGGGAAGAGGAACAGGTTTATCCTTTTGAACCTGTAGGGAAAAAAAGTTTCTTATTATTGATAGTATTGTCACACCTAAGATTTGTCTAAGAGAAAGGAGTATAATTGTGGGTGATCTGTTCTTTCAATTCCTACTGAATATTTGAGGTAATATTGCTGTGTCCCATGGAAGACATTGTTACAAACAATGAACAGATATATGAGGAACAGCGTGGATGCCTTTGTTCTGTCTTTGGCTAGGAAGAGATAATCTCTGAGGAAGAATGGCTCTATCTCTGTAGCAAAACTTAAATATAAATCCTGATTCCAAATGTGGGAAAGTGGCATAAGGCAAATCCTGCAGGAAAGAGGTAGTGACTATTGTGAAGACAGTTAGACACGACAGGAGATGAAAGTAGAATACCTAAGCGTCAGCTCCAGTGAGTGCAGAATGTCTGTGCTGGCACTCAGAGCATACTAAAATATCTTTTAAGTGCAGTGTCTGCTAATCTATTTTCAGTTTCCCGACAAACTGCAGACATTCTCAAAAACATTATAATCCAAACCGAAACAACCATCTGCCCCCTAAAATAAAGAAAAAATCTTCCCAAGTTATGCATTTGTCATTCAGCAGCCTGAATTTATTAGTGATGGTGTCACAGCCACTTGACTGTCTCTGGAGGACCTTAAATTATATTTTATTTTATGAAAAACATTAATACCCCCAAAGTCAACAACACAACAAAATGCTAAACTCCTCCTTTTGATATGTGTCAGCTACACTGACACAGCTACACTGTTTCATACCTGTAACCAAGTGTTTGTTTTGATCCAATGATATAACTTGCTTGAACAATAATGAGATAATGGAGGACAGTGAAGCAACTATTAAGCAACTTCACAACTTTTCTGGTAATATTACAGCATAACAATGCAATAATCGTACTCTACATCTAATGGACTTTTGAACAGTTCGCCTTGTTTTCTTTCATCTCCAGGAGCGCAGAGAGACACACAGAATTATCGTTGTTATGTTCCTGAGACATTATGCTACCTCGCCTTGCAGAGACAAGCCTCACCTGAGGCTCCCATGGCTCATAGGAACAATGCCTCTCGTTGAGAGGCTCCCTGTACAAAGGTGAGATGTGACCCTGTGTCTCTCTACAGCTCTTTCTCTACGACCCTTCACAAAACAGAAGATTCATCTCAGGCTAAGAAAAAGGCCATTGACTTGAATTAGATACTTTTTACACATTTCATTATACAGTTTCATCACCAGAAATTAAAAGAAAGCAGCTTTGCAATATTAAGGAGAAATAACAGCTACAGTGCTGCCAGTAGCCGTGACGGGTGCAAACGTACGACCAGAACCCAAACATTGCTGCTTCTGAAAGACATAAGAATCAAACTGAAAGGTGTGAAAAAATTAACTAGTAAGTATTTTTAGAAGATGTAGTTGGACATCACGATTTATGTATTTGTCTGATAATTGCATCTTATATCAAGGTCTGGAAAAATTACGGCAATACAAAGTATGATCTTAAAATTACATCTGTACAAGGTACAATTTTAAAGGTGTTTAACATCTGTACGTGTGCAGCTGTGATCATAAGCCTATAGTTCTGCCTGAGATAGGTGTCAGGACAGAAATAAATGTGCAGTTCACAGTACTGAATTATAATGCAGTTGTAAAAAGAGAAGTGCTAATGTTGCTATGTTCTGTTTCCTTGAAATAACTCTGAAAGTCAATTCAGTTGAGGAACATAACTTGTTGTGGCTAGCGAGTTAGGCCTGCAGAATTCAAGCTGCTGGAAAATGTATTCCTCATGCCCAGTTTCTATTTAATGTATCAAGCAGAGATGTGCTCTGATATCTTGAGGTTTACAAAGACCACAAAGCAGCACAATTATAGAGCGACGAACACTGCAAATTGCTGCCATATCTACAAAGGAATCGGATCCCAGCATTTCTGATCTCCTGAAAAAAAAAAAAAAAGCATCTTTTTTGCTTTTGATGGCAATCGTCTAACTGTGGCATTAACCTTTATAATAGTAATTGTGGAGGCTTGGTTAAGTGAGAGGGGGCATGATTTCATGCTTCTGAGCAGTCTGAGCAATCCAGGCTCTGAGCAAGAGTTAGGCCCGGAGCGAGTCACCTTGGACTCTCCTTGAACGCTGTAAAAATGCAACAAAACAAGAACTTGGCAGTTGTAACAAACAGATAAGAGAAACAGGAAAAGGGGAGGGGGTGCTCATCGCTCCGTGTATCTAAAACTATAGACCAATCGTATATGCTACTAGTACGCGTGGACAGCAAGGCTTTACCAATGGAAACGCGGGCTTTGGTGCGTGATCAGCGTGCTCTCTGCTTAGAGTCTATATATATCCTGTACGTATAGTCATTAAACGGAGAACTTCCATACTCATATTGGGATTGTGTCGTTACTCTGGGACCGTCGCCCAGCACCCAAGAGCCGCGCCCTCGACTCCCCCTTTTCTTCAAGTAATAATTATTTTTAATTTGGATACTTGGGGAAGGTAAAAAATAAATCATCCATTCGCTAAAAGACACCAAATTCCATATTTTGTGCCAAGTACAACCAAGATGTAAAGGAATATATAAGAAATAGAAAGTGGTGCTGGCATTGCACCCTTGTTTAGCTACTACATATATATATAAATTATTTTCTGGTATATCAATATGTCATTCCCTTTGTTGAATTCATTCAAGTCTAGAACTTCCAAACCATGTGAAGAACAAGACACAAAATTCACATTAATTTCAGAGCAAGTAATGGGGAGAATTTTTAAAACAATATTGAAGGCTGCAACTCATGCCTCTACCTCTGACAGGCCATGTTATTTACAGCTTTGAAATAAAAGCAGACTTCAGGTCAGGCATAAGACACAATCCACATCATTTATGCCAGATTTTTCTATGATTTTAAAGAGTAATAATTGATTCTGGGAGCTCAAAATAAAATGCTTGCATTTCAAACAATGAGTTAGATGACATGAAATGGGAGCAGGGACCTGTTTCATGTCAGTGATCTTTCATGTTTATTCAGAGAAGTTGCTGCTGCTTGCATTTTGTCATTTTTACTTTTGCTCATGTGCGTACTGCTTCGTGGCTGTAGAAACAGCAAAGAAGACTAGTCTGTTACTTTGAAACTGATTATTCACATCTTCTTTTTCTTTTTTTTTTTTTCACTCTGATACTACTTTGCTCATTTCTCTGGTCTGCTCATTCTCTGGTCTGAAGCTTTGAAGGTGGGGAGTAGAGGGGGTTTTATTGTTATTATTTTAGTGCAATATTATTTTAGGGAAGACAAAAAAAATGCCTTCTTCAATTATGCTTTAAATTTCCAGAATGGCCAAATCAGATTTCTTCTGGGGAAAATCTGCTTTGTCATCTGAGTCCATGAGCAAGCCAGTCCCCTGCTCACAGCTAATGGAAAGAGAGAGGGGAAGAACAGATGGGGTGTAGGAGACAGAGGGAGACAAATCTGTGCCACAGTGCAGCATGCCAAGCAGCAATTTGGTCTCCTTTATGAACTGCTAATTAGTAAACGATTAAAACAACAATATACACAGTAGTCAGTTATCTCACAGTTATGGGAATTATCCCATGATCTAGTAAGATTAAATGAGAATTTTGCTGTTAACTGTTTTATCCTTTTTGAAGAAAATGTTCTTATGTTATTGCTTTGTTCAGTAAATCTTTCAAGATATTTCTTTTATTGGTTTTTGCTTAGATAGAAGTGTAAGTGTACACATCACTTTACAAAACATGCTGAATGACTAATGTCTGTCTCAAAGAATTTGCAATGGAAATAAAAGACATACCACGAACAACTGTTCAGAAAACAGATGAGGTAATGTCAGAGGGAAAAAAAAAAAAAGAGAAAGAGAATGGTTAGGCAAAGAAGAGGACTCTAATTAAGTATTTGTTAATGAGTTCTTGTAGAGTATCATCAGCACTGTTGTGTACAGACATTGCTGAGACAGAAGCGATCATTTCTACACTGAGAGCTCTGCTGCACTGTAGGGGTGCTCTGACGAACAGCACACATGGCTAAAGGGGTGGATGGGTGCCTGTGTGTATCTCACACCTTTCCCCTGTGCCCAGTCTCACTAACAAGAAAAAATGGAGGAAAACATTTTTGAAATGAAATATATCCTCCAAAAAGCACAGCTGTGCTGAGCCATTGCCACAGATGTCGATTCCTTAACCATTAATTACAGCTCCGAAATTGCTAGGGCAAGGCTTTCCAACAGCCCTGCCCTGCCTACTGTCCCCAGACACAAAGCCCTACAGCTCCTGCTAGAAATTCCCCCTATGAATCTGGAAGCTCTAAGATTCATGGTTTCCTCAGAGCACCTGGATTTCCTGCTATGCAAATAAGAACTTTGATCTATTTTGAACTTTTGTTTCTAGTGGTTTCGAAGTTTAACTCTACATGGCAAGAAATGCAATATGCTCTAGAGTCAGCTGCTCTGGAGCTGCTACCACAGCAGCTGTGGGACATTCCCATTGACAGACACATTTTCATATTTCAGGTACTCATAAGAAGGACTAGCTTGAGGCTTTCAATATTTTAGGCTCACACTTGGTGGGAGGACTTCCTCTGGTTCTGCAGACCCAGAGCTTCCAGGCATTCTGGCCCTAGACCTTTTCAAGCAATCCCATCTACTTCTCATTGAATGCTTGGCTAGTTTACATTTATCCAAGCTTAAAAAATACTTATCAGGATATCAGAAATACCAAAGCACCATCAGTTCTGTACAAAAAAGAAAGATATAAGAAAAACATGATCTTGTTCAATTCCTGCTGAGTCAGTATAAGTAGTCTTTTAAACATCAGTTAGTTTCTGATTACCTAGGGCCTAGCTAATCACTTTATCAATCAAATAGAAGTGTAGATGTTGCTTTCAGTGAAAAAAGAAGTATCTGTTTATGTCATATTTTATACAGCAATAGTTGTATAAATTTAGGGTTCTTAAAATGTTATCTGTTTTTAACATGAAATACCCCAGATGAAAAAGAAACAGACCTTTTACTTATTTTTGTGTGTGTGATATTTTATGCCAGATGTAGTTATTGCTATATATACATACTACATTTTGGCTCCACTTTAAACTGTCTGGGGAGGGGGAGAGAGAGGAATTACAGCCCCAGCTCCATTTAGTCCTTCTGTATTTTAATACAAATGTTGAAATAGATACTAATCCAACCCAGAACAATTTATTCAATATGAAACACATCTACTTGTGTAAATTAGGCAGCAACTCTGTGTTTTAATTGAATACACAGAGAAGTCTTCTGGGGCAGCATTACTGCTCTGCAGTACCTGTTTAGCAAAGCAAGACAACTTGCTCTGAGCATTCTGGAACCAGGTCTCAGTGCTAACCGTAACAGGAAATTATGGGATTTGATTAAAATTAAATGTTAATTACTCAATAATATTGAAGAAAAATAATCTGTAATACTTAAGCTTCTTAGTTATGTAAAAGTCATAAAGGAGGTCTACTTATTAAGAGATTTAATTAAGCAAACAGGTCTTCATGCCAAAGTAGCTTTCCAGTCTTATGGAACAGCAGTTCAATGATTCTACTGGCAGTATTTAGCTTGTTTGTTGTTCAGTTTTAAGTCTCCATTCAGTAAAGAAGTAAAGAATGTGCCTAAGTACAAAAGAGATTTAATCTAACACATTGAGACTTAAATTTAGGTACATACTAAGTATCCTGCCAAAGCAAGAGCTAAATGGTGTAACCAGTGTGACGCTTAACAGCTGTGGGTACAGTTCAGCCTTAACTTTAAGCAGTTCCTTGAATCATATATACTTCAAATTAGACAAAGGACTTGCTATAAGGCCTTTGGCATGGTCCCTTACAACATCCTTCTCTCCAAATTGGAGAGATACGGATTCGATGGGTGGGTCATTTGGCGGATGAGGAATTGGTTGGATGGTCACATTGAGAGGGTAGTGGTCAATGGCTCAATGTCCACATGGAGATCAGTGATGAGTGGTGTCCCTCAGGCGTCCATATGGGACCAGTACTGTTTAATATCTTCCTTAATGACATAGTGGGTTCGAGTGCACCCCCAGCAAGTTTGCAGACGACACCAAGCTGAGTGGTGTTGTTGACGTGACTGAGGGATGGGATGCCATCCAGAGGGACCTGGACAAGCTCGAGAAACGGGTCCATGTGAACCTCATGAGGTTCAATAAGGAAAAGTCAAAGGTCCCGCACATGGGTCGGGGCAACCCCTGGTATCAATAAAGGCTGGGGGATGAAGGGATTGAGAGCAGCCCTGAGGAGAAGGACTGGGGGTACTGGTGGATGCAAAGCTGGACATGAGCCAGCAATGTACATTCGCAGCCCAGAAGGCCAACCGTATCCCTGGGCTGCATCAAAAGCAGAGTGGCCAGCAGGTCGAAGGCAGTGATTCTGCCCCTCTACTCCGCTCTCGTCAGACCCCGCCTGCAGTACTGCGTCCAGCTCTGGGGCCCCCAGCATAAGAGGGACATGGAGATGTTGGAGCGAGTCCAGAGGAGGGCCACGAAGATGATGAGAGGGCTGGAGCACCTCTCCTATGAGGACAGGCTGAAAGAGTTGGGGTTGTTCAGCCTGGAGAAGAGAAGGCTCTGGCGAGACCTTATTGTGGCCTTTAAATACTCAAAGGGGGCTTATAAGTAAGATGGGGACAAGATTTTTAGTAGGGCCTGTTGTGATAGGACAAGTGGTAATGGTTTTAAACTAAAAGAGGGTAGATTTACACTAGATATAAGGAAAAAATTGTTTACAATGAGGGTGGTGAAATACTGGACCAGGTTGCCCAGAGAGGTGGGTTTGCATGGCAAGCTTTTGGTAGTGGGGGGGCTACAGGGGTGGCTTCTGTAAGAAGCTACTAGAAGCTTCCCCCATGTTCGACAGAGACAATGTCAGTTGGTTCCAAGTCAAACCCACCGCTGGCGAAGGCCGAGCCTATCAACGACAGTGGTAGCACCTCTGTGATAACATATTTAAGAAGGGGGAAAAAAACAGCAATTTCAGCTGGAGGAAGGAGTGAGAATAGCTGAGAGAAAGAACTCTACAGATACCAAGTCAGTGAAGAAGGATAGGGAGGAGGTGCTCCAGGAACCAGAGCAGAGATTCCCCTGCAGCCTGCGGTGAAGACCATGGTGAGGCAGGCTGTCCCCCTGCAGCCCATCCCCCTGCAGCCCATGGAGGATAACAGTGGAGCAGATATCCACCTGCAGCTCATGGAGGACCCCACGCCAGAGCACCTGGATGCCTGAAACAGGCTGTGACCTCGCGGGAACCTCACGCTGGAGCAGGCTCCTGGCAGGACCTGTGGACCTGTGGAGAGAGAAGCCCACGCTGGAGCAGGTTTGCTGGCAAGACTTGTGACACCATGGAGGACCCACACTGGAGCAGTCTGTTCCTGAAGGACTGCATCCCACGGAAGGGACCCACACTGGAGTAGTTTGTGAAGAACAGCAGCCTGTGGGAAGGACTTCCATCGGAGAAGTTCATGGAGAATTGTCTCCTGTGGGAGGGACCCCATGCTGGAGCAGGGGAAGAGTGTGAGGAATCCTCC
Source organism: Nyctibius grandis (assembly GCF_013368605.1). NCBI lineage: Eukaryota > Metazoa > Chordata > Aves > Nyctibiiformes > Nyctibiidae > Nyctibius > Nyctibius grandis. The sequence goes on from NC_090659.1 coordinate 113,447,059, forward strand.
CCCTGAAGAGGAAGGAGCGGCAGAGATGTGTGATGAACTGACTGCAACCCCCATTCCCCATCCCCCTGTGCTGCTTGGAGGGAGGAGGTAGAGAATTTGGGAGTGAAGGTGAGCCCAGGAAGAAGGGGGGTGTGGGGGGAAAGTGTTTTAAGAATTAGTTTTTATTTCTTATTATAATAGTCTGATTTTGTTGGTAATAAGTTAAATTAATTTTCCCCAAGTCGAGTCTGTTTTGCCTGTGACAGTAATTGCTGAGTGATGTCCGTGTCCTTATCTGGACCCACGAGCTTTTCATTTTATTGTTTCTCCCCTGTCTAGATGAGGAGGGGAGTAATAGAGAAGCGTTGGTGGGCACCTGGTGTCCAGCCAGGGTCAACCCACTACACCAACCCAAACTATTCTATGATTCAATGTTTCTATCTAATTAAGAAACTTATATGGCTTCACCACTGTAGTATCTGAGCACCTCATAATCTCTAATATATCTCAGAAAGAATAGCGTTAATTCCATTGTAGGACTAGGACACAGTGAGACTGAAGTGAGAGTAAACGCACGTCTTGCGTATTTGGAAGAAGTCATATTCCAGCCTTACATGCCAAACATCCTTGTACAGGTTTTTATAAGAATTAGGAGCCAAGAGAGATATTCTCAAAAACCATGAAGGAAGTCACCATGAACAGTTAGGGGGAGAATGACATTCACTGATTATATACTGAAACTCAATTTCTGAGAAGACAATGCCATCATTGCCTTGACATTGTACATAAATGGACGAAATTCAGCAGCCTTGAGGCACTGCCAGAATACCTGACAGTGACTGAGGGACTATCATGGGAGACTAGATTCAAATCAGGGAACTTTGGGTTCAGAGGAGGGTAGGGATTAGAATTTCAATGGACTCCAGTGAGAATATAATCATATGGATAAAGGAATGATGAAGATATACCTATTCCCCTTTCCTTCAGAAACTCACATCTACAAAGTTAGGTCTCATCAGGAATAGGGAATATTTATTTAACAGGAGCTACCAGCTTTACGGAGACACAATTTTTGTGGCTGTGGGCACCAGCCACAATAGAGGAACCTGGGGACCTCACTGGTAAAGGTAACACACAGACAGAAGCACCAGTCTTGGACAACTCAGGGATTAGACAACAGCAGAGTTTATAAAAACAAAAAGTTTGCTCTAAACTGTGTTTTATTACTCTAGCCTTGAGCAACCTTCCACAGATCTCCCAGTTCTCAGATTGCTAGCCAAATCTGTGGATGTTTTTGGGGGTTTAAACAGAGACATAAGAATTCCCACACAAGTTCAGAGTCAAGTTAATCTAACCTACTACCAAGTACCGACTTCAAAGAAAATTTCCAGAAACCCCTGTATGAATAGAATCTGGCTATTTAGCAAAACCTTGTGGCACCTCTCCTATGAAGAGAAGCTGAGGGACTTGGGGCTGTTCAGCCTGGAGAAGAGAAGGCTCTGGGGAGACCTTAGAGCAGCCTTCCAGTATCTGAAGGAGGCCTACATGGAAGTGGGAGAGGGACTTTTTACAAGGGCATGTAGTGATAGGACGAGGGGGAATGGTTTTAAATGGAAAGAGGGTAGATTTAGATTAGATATTAGGAAGAAACTCTTTACTGTGAGGGTGGTGAGACACTGGAACAGGTTGCTCAGAGAAGTTGTGGATGCCCCCTCCCTGTCAGTGTTCAAGGTCAGGTTGGATGGGGCTTTGAGCAACCTGGTCTCGTGTAAGGTGTCCCTGCCTATGGCAGGGGGGTTGGAACTAGATGATCTTTAAGGTCCCTTCCAACCCAAACCATTCTATGTTTCTATTATTCCAAAATCTTTCATCAGCATAATGTAAAATAGCTACTGGGTTTGAAAAAGAAAATCAAACTTGAATGCTTTTATTCAGAGGGATTGATTTAGATCATGCTCAGTATGATGTATTTGCTTGATAGACTGACTGCACAAGGAAAAATAATACTTAGATGACAGTGAAGATTAGTAAAATGTATTGATCCTCATAAGCCAGATCAAAGAGAAAAATAAGCTATTCTGAAAACTGAGTTATCTAAACTCTAAATTATTTCATACTGTAAGTAATATCATGGGCCATCCATTTCTCATTAACACTTGTAACAGCACAGTTTGGAGAAAATGTTTCATACAGGCACAGTGAATTGAAGGAGCAAATTAAAGAAATAGATCAGGCCCCAGAGTAAATTATACTATCAGGATTGATTTCAATACAATCATATTTATGCATATAATTCAATGCTTTGCTGAATCGAGGGTTAAAGCAACACAGTTCAGGATAAATGAAGGATACAACTATTTATAACATTCCATGAAAATAAGAAAAGTAAACATAATGAGAATCCTCTGATTCAACTAAGATATCAAATATTCCAAATCTAAAATATAGCTCTGTATTCCTAGATAACTCCCTGGATACCTTGAGGCCAAGTTATGTTCAGTTTCATGCAGATTTATAAAAAAAAAGAAAAAAGTTTATCACCGAGTGAGCAGAAGACCTTAGTTTCTGCTGTATAGATGTTCTAAAGTCCAAAGTTAACTTTCCTTTGCAAATTACACCTCTTGATTTTTGCTAACAAAATTCCAGTCCTGCATAGCTGTTACAGAAAGCCAGCACTGTGGAGCTACAGGAATTGTTCAGATAACATCATCTAAAATATCTCAGATGGATCCTGACACAGAAACGTGATACCTGCAACGTGAAAATTTGGATTTGATCATCAAGGACCCAACCTCAAATCAACAAAACTGCGCAAATTTCTGTTTATGAGCAAAATACAAAGAAACTATAAACACAAAAATCCACTCCCAAACAAACAAATAATCAGCAACCCCACCCCTCCAGCCTTTAGGACAAAAAGGACAGTAAGGAAAGTCTTCTGTGGAAAGACCTCTGTAAAGGTCAGAACAGTAGCATCTTGTTTATCTTCTGTCTGTTATTCTTTCTTTATTACCAATTTTCTATAATCCTTTTCCCATGCAAGGGCATATACCTTTCCAGTCATAAATGAGTAGTGCCTATTTATGTGAAATTGAAGTATGAAGCATGTTAAATATGAATACTGATATTAGGGCAGAAAAATACATGATACCTAGAAGTCAGTACCACTGGAACTATTGAATATGATAATTACATATTCCCCTTGCAGAAATCACAGAATCACAGAATGTTAGCGATTGGAAGGGACCTCGAAAGATCATCTAGTCCAATCCCCCTGCCAGAGCAGGATTGCCTAGACCATATCACACAGGAACGCGTCCAGGTGGGTTTTGAATGTCTCCAGAGAAGGAGACTCCACAACCTCTCTGGGCAGCCTGTTCCAGTGTTCGGTCACCCACACCATAAAGAAGTTTTTCCTCAAATTTAAGTGGAACCTCCTGTGTTCCAGCTTACACCCATTGCCCCTTGTCCTGTCAAGGGATGTCACTGAGAAGAGCCTGGCTCCATCCTCATGACACTTGCCCTTTACATATTTATAAACATTAATGAGGACACCCCTCACTCTCCTCTTCTCCAAGCTAAAGAGACCCAGCTCCCTCAGCCTCTCCTCATAAGGGAGATGTTCCACCTCCTTAATCATCTTTGTGGCTCTGCGCTGGACTCTCTCTAGCAGTTCCCTGTCCTTCTTGAACTGAGGGGCCCAGAACTGGACACAATATTCCAGATGTGGCCTCACCAGGGCAAAGTAGAGGGGGAGAAGAACCTCTCTCGACCTGCTAACCACACCCCTTCTAATACACCCCAGGATGCCATTGGCCTTCTTGGCCACAAGGGCACACTGCTGGCTCATGGTCATCCTGTTGTCCACTAGGACCCCCAGGTCCCTTTCCCCTACGCTGCTCTCCAACAGGTCTGTCCCTGTTGGAAAAGACTGTTTAGAAAGACTAAATATAGCAAAAATATAACATAATGTTTATAAAATTTACAAATAAATGCATGAGTTTATGTGCATAAACTATGATGTTTAATAATCTCTCCTGATCTTTACTTTCACTTATTGAACTAAAAATGAAAATCTCTATGCAAGATTAGTTGAACTAAGTGAATTAAGTGAATCTTTTCAAACTACTATGCAGTTTTAGATACTTTTCTCCAGAGATCTCAGTAACACTTCTCCAAGGTAGGGATTGATATTCACATCTTAGAGGTGGAAAGGGTGAAGATCAGAAAGTTTAAAAGCCTGCCTGAGGTAGCAGAGTTGGTCAATAGCAAACCTGGCACTGGAAACTATAAATCATAGCTGCCGTCACTGTACACCATTTTCTGCTGGAAGACGGCTTTCTACTGGAAAAAACCTCAACCCCCACCCCAAACCAGCAACACCCCCCCCAAACTCCTACAAATCTCAAGATATTTTTTCCTGCTCCTGGACTTGATCCATCTTAAGTGTATAACAATGAACAAATGAAGGAATTTGTAAAACAAGTATGAATCTTAGCCCAGAATTTGAACTGCTAAATAAATAATAAAAAATATTTATGTGAACTTCAATTAAGAATAAGAAACTGCCGTGAAGCTCGACATAAAATAAAGGGGGGAAGGAGATAAAATGTAATTAGGAGACCTTTCTACTTACTCTAAGACAGAAAAATTGCTGAAGGAAAGAACTGCATGAGGAAAGGAGTCTGAATAAAATGCTGAGGATGAAGAAAGAAAGTACATAATGAAGCAGTACAGAGAGTAGAAAAAAACCAAAAAGTTCTGGTGAATTCCAGTTTCCTCATAGGACCTAAATCAAATATTTTGAAGCCCCCATCCCATTCACAGTGGGGAGTTTTTACAGGAACTCTGTACTGGAGTAGCACATCCAGGCCTGTGGCTTGTGTGGTACCACAGCCATCTCCAGAAGAAATTTTTGGACCTGGAAAATTCTGTGGGCTAGTACTGACCTCTAGTGACTCCTAACAGTGTTCTCAGTGACTGTTCCCGTTACACACTTCACCTTCAAGGACAGACTTTGGTTACTTGGTCATGCTGTTGTTATGCTTGTGGTATTTTCCTGTATTACAAATATCAAAATAGTTGGAAATGGATACTATAGGTATTGCCATTAGAATATTTTATGCTGCAGCTTGTTATCTTTTAGATTCTCTTCTCCCATGCCTGAAGCGACAGGATGGAAACTCTGAGACCTTGCTTGCAAGTGCTGTGGAGAGGGAAGAATCATGGTGCCTCTGAACAGTGCCACATGCTCTGTAGGCAACATTCAAACCTGTAGCTAAACTATACAGCTGTAGAGTTTAAAGTACTAAGTAAAGAATTCCTTGCAGCAAAGGAGGTAGTGTCGTTGAATAGAGTGCTAGTGTCTATACTAACGCTCATTTAGTCCTTTCATTTATTATGATGAAAACATTTTTCTAGTTCAGTCTTATTCCAAAAAGATACTTATGTTGTGCTACTCACATAATCACATTTTCATGCTTCTCACATTGCAGCTTTGTCACATCTGTCAGAATCCTATTCAGATTTCCTGACATTTTCCATCATTGTGTAATGAAACCATTTCACTTTTAATGGGGATGTGATGAAAAATTGCACAGGAAATGAATATAACTAATGTATTTGTTTCAACACTAGAACCTAAGCCATATTTGAAGGACATGTAGATTCAGGGATATCTAGTTTTGTATCATCGTTGAAATATTTTAATAATTTGATAAGCAATTTAGCATATAATCATATCAAAGGTAAAAAATGTACTAATACATGCATTTATGCCATGTCACTTCCAAGAAGTCCCGCAATATAGATGATGAAGAATAAAGCAGCATCTTATTAAGGCATGCTAAGTAAATATAGATATCACTATATAATATCACTACTTGGAAGTGTACTACAGGTAACAATAATGCTTTTCTGAACTAATCTGAGATAATCCCTGTAATTATCTGATAGATATCACTCCTGTGATTATCTGATTAATATATTAGTGTAAATTTTGAACATCCAGACAGAATGCTACAGGCAGTAATTTAGAGGACTTATCAGATTTCACATGTACAACTTTGTTTTAAAACATCAACATGAAATGAAAGTAGATGAGGTTTTACCAAACACTTCTAATTCTTGCTGGTTCTTATTTGTCCGGAAACACTGACAGAACATGACCTTTTACTTTATTTGACTTTTCAGATACAAAATCAGCAAGAAATACAAAATTGAGTAGAATTCAAAACTTTTTTACTATTACCCTAAACTTTCAGAATTTTAAAACATAAATTTAAATTATTTCAATGTCTTGGTTCTGTTTAGTCATCTCTGGTGATCTTTTAAGTGATCCTTCTCTTATCTATTTTTGTATATCCGTCTTAGTACTGCACTTTATTCACTATAAATGTAAGATGATATATACACATATATATATATACACACACACACATACACATTTCAGGAAGAGAAACAGAGCAGGAAAGCCAGAATGTATTTACATCGTAGGACGAAAAATTCAGTTATACTAAGATGCATTAAGTCTCAATATTTATAAAATGTTTTAATGTGTTTTAAAAATACTTTTCTATGCTTTAGTTTTTATAATCTACGTTACTTAGATGTGGATCAAAAAAAGTGTATGGTAATAAAGTTACAAATTAATATATAGCAGTGCTCAAAATCAACATGGTGATTATCATAGCAGAGAAACCTACGCATAACATGAGGAGAAATAGACTCTAATCAGTGTTTTGAGGAAACCATTTAGGAGAGCCTTTAGCTGAGTACTTAGACATAGCAATTGGCACACTTTGTGTGTAAATCATTCACCTTATTGTACCTCTCTTCAAGACATCCTTACCACAAGATGCAAACAGTCCCTTCCAGGACCTGTTATCCTCTGCAGGACCAGGAGATACAAAAGGTAGCTCAAGTCAATAGGATCTGCCCGTGAGCTCAAAACCTTAGAGCTGTATGCTTAATGGTTTTCTTAAGATTGTATCACATGTCTAAATGAGTAAGCTTTCTGATTCATGAGGAGCAGTCCTTAGCAATCTCCTTTTTGGAAAAGGAGGGCCCTACAGTGGGAATATTGGACCAGAAATTAGAAGACATGGATGTTCAGTTTTCCCATCTGCCAGTTTTCTCATATGACCTCAAGTAAGATTACCTAAGATAATGGTGGATTTCATCTGACCAGATGTAGAAACCCTTCCCTTAGCCTTGGACTACAGTTAATAGAGGTGAATAGGTGCTTTTAGTAAGCAATTCATCTCATTCTAAGGTAGAATGTTAAATATTGGGATCTGAATCATGCCTTTCACATATCTATAGTCAGTTTCTATCAAGAATGAAAATAGGCAACAGTAACAACCTCGATATATGTACTTATACTATAAGCATAAAGAGGCAAGAGATTAATTCTATTTTAAGATTTTGTTTTGTTTTGCTCTTCTGTGAAATAGGATGATAATATCCCCCTCCTGCTTTTCTTTGTCCTGTACAATTTATCCATGCAAAACTGCCGTTTGACATGTATGGTCACAGCATCCCACACAAGGTAATATTAACATTGACTGGTATCTCAGAAATTACAGCAAGACAGGTAAATCAGGCCTGTTCAGTGTCCCATGTAATACAAAACATAGAAATACAAGTTTGAAAGTAATTCAAACACCATTTTGTTCACTATTTATTTTAGCCTGTATTGTCTAAAACATAAGTGTGATTTTTGAAAGACCTAGGTTGCAATATGAAGTATTATTTCACCATTTTCACACTGAGAAAGACAAATTATGTAGATTATATTTAACAATATTAAACTGAGAGTTTTGTTTACTTTGACATTAATAATTGGGAATCTATGCTTGTAAAATTATTTTATGCATTTTTTTTGCATAAATTATATCGTGTAATAACTTCTGCTAAAATTAACATGTGACTACCTTAGCGTTTAAGATACACTTTTATTGTGTCTATAAAGTAAAGTCTCATAAAGATTGCATTTAGAACTAAAAATAAATATTACTGTTACTAATGCTAGCGGTTGGAAATCCTCATTAGGACTGGGGAAAGGGTGAATCACGAAGACATCTCTACCTCTTTTCATACAGCGATCTTTAATGGAAGAAGAAATAAAGCAGAGGCTTTCAAGTCAGAGGAAGGCATTTGAACACGGAACTGATATGTCTTCCACTTTGCTTAGGTTCATTTTTAAAAAATGACAGCGAGGTACTGCTTTTAACACATTGGGGCAAGGTCGTGCATTACAATATTATAATATAATTAAAATAAAACTAGATGACTGTGAAAAATACAGTTTCATGACCACACAGGAAGCAACAAATCTAAGTGGGAGGCTAGACACCTAAATCCTCTTCAAAGAAATGCCAGCGAGTCATGGGTAAAATTACGCAGGGTCTTTAAAGAGATGCCTTATTACTTTGCATTCTTATTAGTATTTATCTTGCCTAATTGGAATTTAAGTTCTCCAAGGCAGTGAGTAATATTAATTCACTGTGAATATTCTGACAGAACAGGATCTCAACCTCCATTAGTATATCTCAGTGTTATGTGAGAATACACAACATTGTAGACAAAAAAGAGATATGTTATTTGAATACTTTGCACATATTATGAATTATATTAAAAAAAGGAGTCTCAAAGAGTTCTCTGATGGCTACGATTCTTTGATTCAACCCCAAATTTCTCCGATTACCCTCACAGAGAAAGTGGTTCTTTATGACCTTTCACTTGATATTACTGATACCCAAAAAACCCAAGAGTACTTATGATGCAAAACTTACAGGAAGCTTCCTACAAAATACAAAGAAATAAATCTTTCTCTTTATGAAATTCTCTGTCTTCTTCTGCCTTTTAAGCTTTGTAATCTTAAGAATGTAATTCTTGTCCTAATCAATAAATGTGTCAATCTAAACTGCAGTCCTTCTCTGGGCCAGTTATTTGAAGCTTTCCTTCTGAGCTGTCACTGGTCTCCAAATAGATTATCACCTCAATTACTGAGATTCAATCTGTTTTACTTCACTTGCTCTCTTCATTTACTCTTTAATGTGAAATCACTATCTCATCTATGAATATGAATAATCACAATTGTTAAGTGCAAATGATATGTGACACATTTAATTCTTAATCAGTATTACTGCCCCCATTATTTATGTTTAGCAAAACCTCAGAGCCAGCAACCACTGTAAGACAGAATTAGAGCTATTTCATAGGTTTCAGTCAAGATTTAGGTACGATTGCACACTTTCACATTATTAGAACACTTCGATTTTAATAAACATTATAAAGTATGTTTACTGTTTTCCCCAAATTTAGAATTATTAGTTGTTCAACTAAAAATGAAACTTTTAAAAATAAACAACATACTATAGGCCTTAGGATGTAGAATCTTTGCTTATTGTATTTCAGCTGTTTCTTCAGCCTCCTTATTTCACTAACTCCCTAACCTGCTGAGTTAGGATTGTTTTATTTGTCCAGCTTCCTCCCAAACGAGGCTAGAATTAGTGTATGTTTTTAAGGTTTAAATTCTTGGGATGATTTACTGAATCTAATAAACTCTCTTCAGTTGACCACCAGCTCACTCACTTTTGCTCATAACTTTTCTTTGTGCACTTAAAATTGTGATTCAAAACAACTGAAAGAGCACTAGGAGCTGCCAGGGTCTTGAGTTCCCCCTTGTCTCTACTGTTTTGCTAATCGAGTCTGGATTATCCTGAAGTACACTTCTCTCCTACAGCCACTTGATAGGTGCCTGTTTACATCCTTCTCCAAACTAAGGTTTCTTTCTGTGCCTGGCAGGAAAATCTAAGACAGTTTTGCCCCCATGCACATCACTCAGATTTCTTCTTACTGCTCTTTAAAAAAAAGAAATTACAACACTCTGTGAGGCATACTGAGCAAATTTCCCTGCCCTAATGTAAAAAAAAAGCCTCTACTTTTCTTCCAACTCTTTTCCCATGACCATTTTATCTCCTTTCCATATCAGAATCAATGTTCCCTTCCCAGCTAATTGGACACATCAGTATTTTTTTTCCTCACCCTTTCCACAGTTTCCTGCTTTCTCTAAAAATAAGCTCAAGCAAGCAACACATTTGCTTTCAAGGGCCTGTTATTTGATGCCTTATCTTATTGTTTTTCTTATGGCTCCAGCTGTTGCCGTCCTGCGATAGTTTTAGTCTCCCAAGTTACTGAGCTACCTATGTTAAGTACTAACCCAAATCAATATGAAGCTGGTAGGAGTTATGGAACATCGGTAACTTATGTTACCAAACTGAAACCGATCTAAGAAAAATGGTTTTGGCATCAACGAACTGTGCTCTATACTGTAATAATCCTTTTTACATGTACAAAATTATAGTCGATCAGAGAATTGCTGCAGATACTTCTGTTGGTCAGTGACGATGCTCTCACAAATACTGTCCTCAGCGTATCCCAAGATAATATGATTGACTTCAGCACTTGTAATCAACGGGGAGATAAGGAGCTCTTATCCTAAACTAAATGTCAAAGAACAGGAGTCATCTCTCTCCCACAGCCAGATGACTACTGTAAATTAGATGCACACATTTGAGATGACTAATATTATCAATGAGTTCATTTGGAAAGATAAATATATGTAGAAGCAATTAACTATTTCCATCTAGTGTATTTCATAATATTTTTTAGTACTAACCTGCTGTTTATATTTCTAACTTGATGATTCCACTAGGGAAAAACAGAGGTGCTTGTTAATTGGAAGGAAGCTAGGGTAAGCAAAAACCTTTTAATCCTTCAGACTTTTTATTGTTTAAATTCATTATTTGGGGCTGTTTATTCTTCATTGCATGATTAAACGTACCTGCATAAAAGATTGGTTACTTTTTTTCTACAATGACAGATTTCTTTTCTTTCCAATGGAGTTCCTGCTTCATGGGTTTGCTTGAATCCAGTGTACGGATTCATCTTAAAGAAAGGGAATTCCAGAAAAAATCTGCAGTAAAGGCTTTGAAGACCTATTTAATTATATTTTAAATATTTTTAAAACCCCAAAACTGATGTGAAATTAAATCCATAGTTTGTGCTTTTTGCTTTTTTGCAACAACTAAATTTTCATAGAATTGAATGCAGCAACAGTATGGTTTTAATGTATACTACATGTAACTATGTAAGAATATACAAATTAAGCTTTATTCATAGTATTTTTTCATAAATACTGTGTATTTCAACAAAGTGGACACCATGTGATAAAGACAAGTTTGTGGAAACTGGATACCTAATTCCCATTTTACATTTAAGCAAAATACAGACTAGTGAGATGATAGAAATTAAAGTAGGGATTTGTTGTTGTTTTCTCTCCTATCACATTTTTAGGGAACTAATGGCCAAGATGATTATTTCTAATGCTCTCAGTTTTGTTATTCTTAATTGCAAAAAAGTTCCAGGCTTAAATTTTACTCAAAAACCTGCAGGGTTGCTTTCTTGTAATGCTGCTGTATCTTGGGAAACTCCAATTACTGCAATCTTAGTTGGGAGCATTTTATATCTACCACTGTCATCTAGCTAGTAAGGAACAAAACCTAAAATGACAGACCTACTCAATTCAATCTTGATTCCAAATCATAGTCAAGTAAGGAACACAAGCATGTGCTAAACTGTTATCATGTGGACAATTCCCCTGAGATCAGTGAGACATATATGTTAAAATTTAGATATGTACTAAAATATCTTGTTAAATGAGGGCTTATACATGTAGAGGTTTTTTAGCATATTTAAAAGTTTTAACACTTTACCAAATATGCCACCTCACAATACAATCTTCCTGATGTATTTAATGGAGAAAACAAATCTACCATCATAAGTTTTGAAATCTTCCATGACAGGCTTGCAAGTATTGAAGCAAATTATGTATAGTTCATCTTTGGAAAGTGCTAGGGTTCACCAAGGGCAATTTAATTTAAAACATACATTAATATACTCTAAATTGTCCTTGAAGTCTAACTGCTATGCTTTTTAGAACTCTTTTAGAGTTTCATTAGCAGTAAACAGACAAGCATAGCTGCAGGAAAGAAAACTTGACTAATTCTACTGAATATATGAGGAGTTAGCTTCCATTTGCAACTGTCTGTGGCACAGAAAATGGAGCCTCTCAAAATCCTGTTTTCTCCTTTCAGTTTCACACACAGCCCTGATGAATATTCAGCCGATCCAAATATATAAACTAATTAAATGTTGCTGGCTCTATAGCAATGTGAGCAATAAAGTGGGCCCAATGATGTCAAAGCCAGATATGTAATTATGTTTGTACAAGATATTACACTAATATAAACTCCCAAAGTACTTGAAATCAGCTCATGTTGTTAAAATATAACTGAGATATAAGGAATGTCTATGAAAATAAATAATCGTATCTATTTTCCAGTGTACTTAAATAGTTAATATAAATGTCACCAACTACTGGCAGAAGAAAATATGTAGCAGTGTTCACAAGTCTGTAGGATCAATAAAGTTAAAGACACAAATGGATTCCAGTTTACACAGCTCTTAAAAATCTGCAGAAATACTGTTAACTTCTTTGCTGCCTGGCAATGTCCACATATTTTTCCCAAGTTGCTACATGGAGCTAGAGGCGGCTTGCTGAGCAAATTACCCAGTGTGACCAAGATGCTCATCCTCATTTAAGAAGAATAATCTTAATTCGATTTTACAGTAAGCTGTTTCATACTCGCTATGAGTTCTGATTCATATGAAAAAAAGAACTGCATTTTATTGTTGTGGTTTATTTTTATAGTGATAGTAGCAAAAAGTTCCTCATATTAGTGCAAACTTTTATTATTTTCTTTTTTTCACAGGTAAGTATATCTCTAACTTTGGTGTGCAAATATTGCTAAGAAGGGAATTCTCCTATTTTCTCAAATGTGAAGCTGTTTTGCTTGGTAATGGAAATAGGGATAAAATGTTAAAAGAGGGATAGCCTGAGTTTTTATTTGCCTTTTTGTATCCAAGTCCTTAATATGCTCCTTTGTGTGTTCAGGCTTTTTGTGTAATCCTGAAGGCAAAGCTTTTAGTAATTTTGATACAAGCTTAGAGTTTCTTGTTCTCAGCTGCCTTCAGGAACTGAAGTTTTAAGTAAAACATTAAACAGCACAAGACTTGTGATATTGTGAGAGTTTGCAAGACTGTGATTGCAGAAATCAAATCTTGGCCTGATTTGAGCTGAGACTAGCGAAGTAGTTGTGAATAGAAAGACATCAAGAAAAGAAGAAATAGCAGAATATTATCACACTTTGGATAACAGGAGATGAGAAAGAAAGAAAGGAAGAAAGGAAAAAACTGAAATTGAGAATCTATTGATAAGGGAATAGAAATACTGTATGTGGGAAACAGAGATAGCAGAGTAGGTTTTAGAAGAAAGATCAATAACATGTGAGACAAAAAAATGCCCTCTCTGGAAGTAAAAAAGGAAAACCAGGGAGGGCAATGTCATGAAAGTCAGGAAAGAGCAGAGTGCTGAGGTAGAAGTATTGATGGTCCCAGAAAGACTGGGAAGAGTAAAGAGAAGGCAGAGGATTAGAAATTTGGCCAGAATCTACAGATCACTGTAGATTTGAGCAAGATTCCTCTAAACACTGGAACAGGCTGCCCAGAGAGGTTGTGGAGTCTCCTTCTCTGGAGACGTTCAAAACCCGCCTGGACACGTTCCTGTGTGATATGATCTAGGTAATCCTGCTCCGGCAGGGGGATTGGACTAGATGATCTTTCGAGGTTCCTTCCAATCCCTAACATTCTGTGATTCTGTGATTCTGTGATTCTGTGATTCTGTGAAATAGAGGAAACAACTGAGAAGGTATATTTGAAATAACAAAGGAGCAAGACGATAATGCAGCTTGTTGAAGCATTGTTATAGACTGGGGTCTTCCAACTGTTCTAATACCATAAATTAATCACTTCATGCTAGAATACAACCTAGCAAGGACTAGGAACTGGTGTTGCTGACTATACCTCTTGCCACCATGCTGCTGATCATGTAGCACTACTGGAAGATGGGTGGCTCAGCAAAATCTCTGTTTTAGACAGAGCTAATTATGAAGGAGATTTGAGGTAGTATCTTCAAGGACAGTAACACAGGCAGTAGTTCTCTGCACTGTGAGTGCAAGAAATTGCATGGTCTGTGGACAGTAGGTAAGGCATGAGCTGAAAGGAAAAGCTTAAAAAGATGTCAGCAGTTCAGAAGGGCTGAGGGAATGAGAAATAACAAGGATTTTCTTTGTATGCCATTAATCACCCTTAAATTGCAAGGCCACTTTTCTGCAGATTTGAACCTTGCCTTTAATGCTTTCAAACACAGTGTACACAGCCTGTGTTCAGGGAACATAACAAGCAGAGCCAGATGCGTGTGCTTGGAATTTGTCTTAAGGTGATGTTTTAAGGCATTGGTACAGAGTAGATTTCTGCGGCTCTAAGACCTCATTTATTTTTCTGTGCTTTTGGATATACATTGCCCTCTTCTACTTTTCCCTCTACTTTTCCCTCCCCCCACCTCATTCTTTTGGTAACCATCTCTATTATTGCTTCTTTAGCCAGAGGAGCACTTTGGAACAACATCAGAGCTTGTAACAGATTCTTCCTGACAACTGCATTAGTACTAAATGGCCCGTGATCAGGATGTCTAATAGGACTCACAAACTCATCACTAGTCTTGTCAGCAAAGAGGTCAGCAGATGATTTCACAACACTCAATAAAAATATACAAAAACAACTATGCTAACTAGAAAACTTTGATGGTCATAATCTTTCTATCAGTTAGCTACTGATGCTTTCTAACTGATATGTTCAGGGCACAATTCTGCAATATGCCAACAGACTCCCAGGGTCTTACTCTGACTCTTTAAGGATAAGCCCTTCTTTCTGTAGCACATGAATCACAACACCTAGCACATTTCCATACTACCCCTGACAACAGGCGGTAAGTTATGATATCTAGTTTACCAATTAGGACTGAAGCACAGAAATGATGTACAATATTACTTTGAATTCACATTGTAAGCCATGGTCCTGTATATGTCTATACCCTATGTCCTGCCCTACACGTTCTTTGAAATCTGGAATGAATTAACTCATTTTCCAACCAGAGAAACCGAGGCACAAAGAGAGATTCACACCTGAATTTTGCTTTGACAGTAAGTTTGGACATAACTTCCTTAAGCTATTTGGCTCTAAGAAGGTGATCCAAAACAAGGTAGTTCAGATATTTAGCTATCTGACTTTATAGGTCAGTAATAAAGCCAGGGATATCTCAGACTGTCACCCTAGAATCCTCCTATAGATAGTGGAGACAAATAGGCATTTTTAGGGTTCAATTCATCTGAACTATTAGAGATTTCTCAGTCATGATGAGATGAATCATGTCCCACAAGTGGCTGTTTCTCTTCCCTGGCTATAAAAAGTCACCGTGCTGCCTAGGTGAGACAAATACATCCATATTAAGGAAGGATGTTTCAAGTCAGGTGAGACTAATCTCACACATGGAGGCTAAAGATTAGCTTTAAAAGTATATCAGTGGTTTACAATGTATACAGGCATCATAGTGTGATTCCCAACGTATTTAGATGCTTTGGTACTTTTGAAAACCTCACTAGCTGCTTATCAGCAATCTTTGGTAATTACGTACTTTTACCAAGTTTCCCTGCAGAAATTCGTCATGGAAATATTCTCACAGAAAAGTCAAATGAAGCTGATTATCCTTAAAACCAAAGCAAAGAAAAAAAAAAAACCCACCATCAAACATACACACACACAAAGACAGAGTCTTAAGAGCTAGGCTTCAAATTCTATCCATACCACAAGATGCTCAGCACCTGTTAAGATCAAATAATTGTCCAAAAATCTCAAAACCACAGGTTTCTTTCTGATTACAGTCTTCTCCAAGGCCACCTGAGAAATATGCTCCCTGACCAAGAAGTTTTCCCATGAAAATTTTTTGTGCCCACAATTTCCCAATCCTAAGAGTAATCAAAAACAGTCTTACAAAATATGGGGGAAGCGGGACAAAGGCAGTATTATGTATTTCATATGATAAAATAATTATCTTTTCTAATATAGCACAGAAATGCAAATAAACAAAAAGCTCATCTACTTTAGTTGAAAAATATATAGATTTTGTATTCCAAACAATATGTTCCAGATGATAAAAAAATAACTTGCAAGCACATATCAATACCTATATGAATAGAAGCATAGAGTGTGATATAATAAGCCACAAACATGTTCTAGCAATTACAATACATTTTTGTTTGGTTGGTTGGTTTGGTTTGGTTTGGTTTGGTTTGGTTTGGTTTTAAAGACTGAAACTTCTTGTTGTCTTACCAGGAAAATATCCACCACCACCTAAACCAGGAAAATATTTCTGCAGTATTCCAGGGAGATATTTTTTTCTTTTTCTTCATCTAGCAAACAAGCAAATAGACGTGTCAAACAGCTGCCCTGTGCGTTTTTTAATGCTGTATTCTCTGGAAGCTCCTTAGATGCTGTAGACTTTCAGACTCCTTTGCCAATGTTAATCAACAAATATGATGATTGGAAGACACAGTAAAGGGCTATTCTAGATGTATCTATTGACCATAACGCACAGTGATAATCATTTCATTCATAGTACGATGCTATTTTAAATATGTTTTGTACTAAGAGTTCAAAATAAATTTATGAATGTGACATTGTTCTGTTCGTTCTTCTAACTGCAGTCATAGTAAATTAATCATATACTGTGTAATGGAAAATATTAGCTAATGTTCAAGCATTGACTGCTTGACATTACTGTCAGTTGTGTGTCATTAATATTCTTATTAAGTGCTACGAAAAGTTTGTTGAATGGACAATAATGGCCTTTAAAGATGCAGATGAAAAAAGAAATGGCTGTTTGCACACAGTTCTTCCAATAGAAAACATATTATTAGAGCTGAAAGGCTGTAATTTATCTACAAGGGAGAGTAAGGGTTACCAAAAGGAACAGACCACTGTTACATTGGGGAATATGACATGACATTTTCTATATTTTTTAATGGGAACTACATCTATAAAACTTGTGATAGGAATAAATGGTTTTACTGCAATTAGCACATGCATACATGCACGCAGGCACTCAGGTCCTATAAATTCTTAAGATCAGAGTTTCAACATTTAACCCCATTTTCTGTAAAAGCTTAGCTATTTCTGTCAGATTCTCCCAACACTTGTGGGCTTTGCAGGTTATGACTCTTGCACGGTGTTAAAAAGCTCCCCTGTTATAAAAAGAATAATGGTTTTGAAGATTAATTACCAGTAGTCACCTGCTGTATCACTATGTGGATGAGAACATTAACACGGCAATCATCACTGCAGTCTTCTGAATAAAATAACCAAAAAATGCATGAAATCAGACATGCACTGAGTGAATCACCAGTGGAAAAGTATGTCTGTTTGCTCTGCAAGGCATATGATCAAAAGGACGATCTAGACAGAGCCACCAATTCAGCAGAGCTTGAAAGCTGGAAAAGTGAAAAAGCCAGATGTGCACAGAGCTAAAAATGACAAAGCAGCTAACCTGTAGAGACAAAAGGCCAAATTATAAGATTCTTATAAAGGTGTAACTACCTGTCAATCAGAGTTTGCTGAGGCTGCTTCAAAGACTCTAAAAAAACAACCAACTAAAAATGCTCAAAATTAGCTATGTGTTAATTGTTGTGGGGATTGAGGCTAAAGCTGCAGTAATTGCAGAGAAAGCTAAGAAACAACTTTTGTAGCTACAAGAGATCTGTGCAATCTTTTTGTTGAGTTCCAAGATGCCTAATAACTGAATGCTGAAATCTGTCCCTTAGGCTACAAAAATGGGTTCTCTTGGCTGATGCATTTCTCTCCAGCTAAGTTGCAAACTATTTAAACTTTGCCCTTTCTTGTGCGCCATTACATTTTCAGCCATATTTTGCACATGGGACATAAAACAGCAGTTAACCACAGCCCCTCTGTTGAAAAGTGAGTTCATATTATGAGCAAAGTCTTGTGCTGTGACTGCCAGGAGCTGACAACATGGGCAGAGCAAGAGGAGGGAGAGCGAAGACCAAGGAGCTAGTTCTGTCTGTAGGACCCACTTATTATACTCCTGACCTTTTGACTGGAGAGGGCAAAGCATTAACTTTTTTAGAGGGAAGTTTCACCATTGGGGTGGATGAATAGTGTTTAAAAGGCACAGAAAATATTTATGTTGCTACTTCACGGAACTAAGACAGTGATCACAGAAAACACCATTTTTTTTAATATTGCAGAGGCAAATTTTTTAGAAAAAAGTATGTAGTCAAAATTATTCTTTCACCATGATAATCTAATATATTTTTGCAATTTAGATGTTTCTCTGCAAACAAATGTCTATATATTGATCCTACAATCAATCATTTTTTAGCAGAAATCACCAAGTCTTTCACTCCATAATCCATACATATACATAAATATATATATACATAAATATATATAAAAATATATATAAATTTCCATTTTGGCACAGTAACACAATATAGCACAAACAAACACTGCCCAGGCATCCATCCATAGGGGCCACCTCACCATTTCTTTGTCTCCATAGCAAAGTGTAAGTACCAGAAGCCAAGGTATGTCTAAGCCACTGTGAGATGAAAGCTAAATCCTCATGTTAGCAGAGGCAGAGGACCATCATTCCCTTTGTCAGTGGAGACACCAAAGCAGAAAGCGTGGTACTTCAGCCCCACAGAAGTTAAGCAAGCTATATATAAACAGAAGGATCTAGGACAGTTTCCAAGATACAAGACTACAAGAAAACAAGACCCAGATTTGCATTGTCTTTAGTCATTTTGTCACAGAAATTTAAAAAAAAAAAGGTTTGAGAGGCTGGATACACGAGTGCAAAAAGTGATGCAGAGCACATTCTCTCGTCACTTATATTTATGATTATTTTAAAGGAACAAAGCACTTGTTTTCAGAAAAAGAGTAGTTGTGGTTTTCTTTTGCTTTTTTTCCTCCCCCCTCCAAGATTTACAATTTTGTCTCCAATACAGTTGGGCTGTGCAGGAAGTTTTGGGATTTTCTGAATAAACTTGCCTTTACAAGAGAAAAATTTTTTTTTCTGGACAAACTAGCACATCCAAACAACCATCCTCTTAGCCTCTCTACTGACAGAGACTGTATCTCTGAAGTCCTATCTATTAATTTCCCATCAGCATGTTCCACATAGATTATTCTGAATTTTAACTCATTCTTTTGAGGTTATTCTATATTATAGGGCAATAACTGTGCAACTTGATGGATGATCAGTTGACTTCGAGGTCCACTCCAATCTCAAAAGCATGTGCTAGTTGAAATGTTACACCAATTGTATAAACAATGGTTGAAATAAGGCATCGTGACGTTAGTGTAAACCATGAAATTAATGTGATTGCCTATTAAGAAGTAAATCAGGTTGAAAAGGAGAAACAAAATGGATTAAAAATAAGTCATCAATAAAGAGTTTAAAAAATAAAAAGACTCACTGACATCTCAAAAATTATCCACCAAAGTACCAAATAATGCATAGTCAAACACTGGAATATCAGATTAGAAGAATGATAGTATTAGAATAAACTTGCATTTAGCTGCCCTAAGCTTCACATTGTTCATAGAACTAAGCTTAAATACTGAATTCCAGACATAGCCATGTTTCCATTTTATGTCGGTCTCTCGAACCCAGGGACTGGGATGTTATCACACTGGCAACTCCAAATTCAGATAGTGGTGATTAGAACTGAGAGAGTATGTGGAAAAATATAAGAACATATTTTAAAATGCATTTTTATTTTACAGAGTTCATACCCTTTAGACTTTGTGTTCTATATCTATTCAGGCATTTAAAGTTTATACAGACACGTTAACAGACAGACAGCGCTCATCTCCAAAGCTCAAGTAGTGAATGAGAAAATTTCAATTTTCATAGTCAGTTATATGGATGAAAGTTGATACTTTGTTAGCTTCCATATGCCATTGATTTTGCTCTCTTATGGACTATCTTCTAACTAATTAATATATTTCTCTAACTGATTTACAGAGACCTTTGACTGCAAGCACTTATTTATGTACTTAGATAACAGCACGTAAATAGTTCTGTCACAATAAATTGGACTTAATACAAACCTAGAATTAAATATAAAGTTCTCACAGAATCAGAATAATTTTCCTATGACACATTTATGAGAGTAAAATAACAGAAATTGTAAATGAAATTATTTTCATTAAAAGTACTTGAACCAAAATAGTGGTAGATTTTTGTCTATGAACAACTAAATAGAGAATTTAAATTGTAATTTTGAATTATTTTGAAGACTTACTGGTCTGTTTGCAGCTAGCACGGTACTAATAAAAATTCTAATTATAAGGATAAATTACTTTGCAGAACTTATTTTTCAGTCTTATCAGAATACATCATGAAAGCTCATGCATACAAACATCTAGCACAAAATGTATTTACTGCATTGGAAAGTAATTATGACTACAAATTTTCTTATACGAGCTTTTAATTGAAACACCTTCATGTCTTCATAAATCTTTTTGGGGGAAAAAAACCAAAAATGGTCATAAACCTTTATAGTCAGGATAAAGCTTTCAGAGCAAGTAAAAAACTCAAAGCTGAATTCTCGAATTCTATCTTTTTTCTCAGCTTGGCAAACTGTCATGGAGGGAAAATTCTGAAAAAGGTACAAATTTCCAGAGCTGTGAAATTGTGTGAGCTGATATGAACTGCAGCATTTTTTGTTTTCTGAATCAAATCCTGCAGATGGATTATTGATTCATTAGTTTTACCATGGGCAGTGGTTCTTGAATCTTTCTATTACATGATAAAAAAATAAGATAGTTAATTTCAATCAAAAAGGCTGCAGCTGTGAGCGGATATACATTTTTCAAGCAATTCTGGCTGTCAGTTTTAGCGAAGGGAAGAAAGGAATAAGAAAGCTCATGCTCTGCCAAATGCACAACTATAGAAAAGAGCATGTACAAGTATATATGTGCATATTTGGGTGGATGCGCCTCAGAGCTTCAGCTTTTACATAGCCAGCCTGAAGCACTTTAATGGAACATAACTTTGACTTCCTAAAGTTCAAGAGGCTTTAAAGGTTTCTTAAATTAGGCAGCCAAAATCATTAATCTCCTTAGAAAATCTTGGCAAAACACTGAATTTATATTGACACAAGGACTAGGAGGTAGCAGACTCAATTAATGAAACCATTTCTCTCCTCTGATGGCTTTGCTCTTTCTGAAATCACCAGGGTAACACTGACTTTATCACAAGCACAGAGAAAGAGCTAATGTTTTAGAATGTGAACAAACAGGTATTGATAAAATAAGTACTGAGTCAAGCCTGAATCCAAACATGAACTTTGTCTGCTTTCCAGGTTCAGGTAAGCTGCTCCTGAACCTAACGTTGACAGTCCAATGCTTATTGTTTGAGGCAGAGGTTAGCCCAAATTACAGCACTCAGGGTATCACTGCAGACCCAGACCCAGCTGTGACAGTGGAAGTTAATTCCCTCACCTGCTCATAGCCATCACTTTCCTAAGGTAGGAGTGGTTCACTAAAAGAAGCAAGGTCTTACAAGGCAGTGTGATATCAACTAGCTGGGAGGAGACTGTGTGGCACTGCTCTGACTTTAAGTACCTTGAAGACACAGCAGACAGCTTGCTTATTAATGGTACTATTAAGTACCTTATGGAGAAGGAAATCAGTGATTATAATGTACCTGTTATTCATCAGATATTCCAGTGGCTTGTGCCAAAATGCCCACAAATAAAACAAAGGGTCCTTTTCAACGCTTACTTTGTATCCTGTAAGAAACTATTGGACAAGACAAGTACAATTCGGTTTCCACAGACACATTCAGGACATTTTTCACTTGCAATACAGCTGATTCCCACACCTATTTACTGAGAAACTGCCTTGTGCAAATAATCCTAGCAGGACAAGTAAGCTCCTATTTACTCAGCAAAAGCAAGAATGGCAATATTACACCATTTTCATTTCTTTACATCACCAGTTTTATGGTCTATAACCTTCCTAGCATTTTGCTTTCACACTGTACCTCACTATTTCAAACAGAACCTGAACAAATGCTTAAGCCCTGACATTCAGTAAGGTTTCTATCCTATTTGATACACTACATCATTAAAACATCAAATCAGGTAGACTGTCCCCTAATGGGTATATTCTCAAGACATATTTTCTTCACAAGTTCCTTGTCTTCAGCTTTTGAGCCCTCCAAATGATTGAAGGATTTTTAAAGTAAATAAAGAGATGCAACATGTAACTTGCCACAATGGGGCATATTTTGTGTACTGTACCTGTTTAATCCAAATAATTGGATGAGAGAATAAAAAAATTTAATGGGAGAAGAGAAATATTGAAAAATATTGAAAAGAAGAACAACGTCAAAAAATATTGAAAATATAATCAAATCCTTATCTTTATTGCTAGGAAGATGTCTCATCTGCATGGTTATTCTTTGCTTAACTGTTGCTTCAGTTTACCAAAGTATCCCTCCAAATGCTGAGAACCAAAAAAACATAGCCATTTTAAAAGCTGATTAAAACGTGCAGACAATGAAGATCAGGTTAAGTTTGATTCACTGCCTTTCTCCTGGTTATATCTATATAAACTAGGAGAGTAGCACTCAGTGAGTAGCAACTCTGTCACGTTAAACTTAACTATGAGTGATTAAGTTTTTCAAACACAAAGGCTTTGTGTTTTTTTTTTTTCAGACATAAAGGTTTAGCAATCTGGGTGAGGACTGTTCATTATTATTAAGCTAGGCATGAATTTTTTGGGTTGGTATGTGTTTTTTCTCCCTCTCCCTAGTAGGTCCTAGAGAACATAGAGTGCTAGTGGACAGCACACTATGAAATCGACCTCTTCTCTGCCTTCTACTGGTAATGTAATACATCACTGTGTATCTGTACGAATTAACAGATGTTAAATTAGCTACCGAAGAGTTTCCTTCAATGAAATAAAACATCACCTTTTAATGAACTAAAATACATAAAAGTCAAGACAAAGGTGACAGAATTCAAAGATAGGCAGTGTCAAACTCTCATAGCAATCTATGCGTAATCAAAAAGTCTCTTAATCTACATCTCTAACATATAGAAATTAATACTCACAACTACAATATTTAAATAAAGATGTTTAATATTTGTTTCAGAGTTCTGTTAAATTTTCTTGTGCTTTTTTTACACATTTTCTCATGCTTTCAGAAACAAACTTGGATTTCTGAAGTTGCTCAGATGTAATTTGTTCCTTATTTGTATTTAAGCTTCATCTCCTTATTCACTGGATTGTGACATAAAAGACTTTCAGCACCTCAGAAAATTAAGCTATATGCTTAAGCATGGGTCTAATACCAAATTTTAGGTAATCAATTAGGAAAATGCAGGCATCTCTCTTTATGTATAACTGTATCTATACTGTCATGTATATAATGTATTTGTGAGTATGTGTAGGTATTTGTGTATGTAAACAGCTTCTCTACCTGAAAAGTGGGGATAATTATTCTTTCTTTACAAGTATCATGAGGTTTAGCTTAATAATTTCTGGCAATTGGTGTGAGATACTCTTAATGAATAACTACATATGGTAAGTGGTAAGGTTAATTATTCCACTATGACAGAAATCAATCACTATTAAATCCTTTCTAGCTAGATAATGAGGCAATCTTAAATTTTTTGATCTGGCTAAACTGACTTGACAGAGTCAGATTGCTACCATATGTTGGAAACTCAGGAGACTCTTGTGGAGATTACAGTGCAGCTTGCAGAAAGTCCCTGTGCAGGCTCCAAAGGACTGAAAGAGACTATAAAATAAACTATGCCAATTTTTAATTCTTTTTTTGGTATGCTTCCATTTGAATCAGTAGTGTTACTCTAGAAAATTATTTAATAACCTAACTATGGCATAGAACAAGCCCATGACTTTCCTCATTAAGTGCTGTTGTGATGTTAAAAATAATTGTTGAAGTGCTAGCTTGAACTAACACATAAATTTGTAATTTTATAACCCAACCTTTATACTTGACTATAACAGTACTTCCACTGGAATGATTAAGATCCAGAACCTTTTGATTCTTTTTTTTTAAATCCATTATTCATCACATTTGTCTTTGATATTTAAGTAGGCATGTAAGGAAGGATATTTAAGTTGATATGTGAGGAAGACTAGCAAATGAAGAGAGATTTATGAGGCCAAAAAACCTATATACTTGAAAGCTTACATCTCTCCTGCAGAGGCAATAAACTAGTGGTTGTCTTTTATTCAAAATTCTGTTTACTGATTCTACTGCTCTCTGTTAATGACATAAAACATGCAACTGTGTTCTGTGGTGTTCATGGCTGGCTGGATAAGCAAGCCTCTTCCAAGGGTGGAACATAGACTTTCATAAAATGGGAAGTTCAAGCTTTCACATCATTAGTGGAGTTTTAGACCATATGCTGCCAAGCTCAAAGGTAGCCAGGCTGAGCTTTCTGTGTCAAACTCATTATCTCCCAAAACAAACATAGTCTCATGCCTTCTGCAAACAGGAGATGAAAGTCTTGGCTTTCAGTCAAGGTCTGGTTTGTTCATAATTAGGATCTATAACAGCGCGGAACTTTGTATTTTTTTAAAAAACATCCCTTTTCCCTATTAAATGAAGGATCTTTCAAGTTTCTCTCTCATTCTTGACATTTTATTGCCAGCAGTTACATGTGTACAGCAGTTCTAACACTAAGGAGAAATGGCACTGGAAGGTGGTTGGTTTTATCTGATTTGCCATTATACAGTGTTTGAATTTCTCCCTGCATGCTCTCAGCATAAAATAGTTACAAATTATTGAAAAATTTAGATGTGCACTGTTGGTTGAATGCTGTTATAGGAAAATGTGATGGCCTGGGAAATGGAGAAGGATATCCCGCTTCCAAAACTGGGAATTTCTTCCTCCACAGCTCTTCTATTGCTTTCTACTCTATCATTTGTTTTTCTTGTTCATTGTCTCTGATCCTCCCTGCCTTTCCTTGTATTTATTTTCTCTCTTGTTTTATTAATCACATTGTATGAACTTCACAACTAACGTCAGTTCCATCTCAATAGGCCAGAGACAAACCTAACTCTGCAAACAGCGTTCCCCACAGGAACTATAAGGAGTTTTCAAGGCTGTAAATGTTTGTGTGCAGAACTGGACAGCCAAATATTTCTTGCTGACAAACTCTGAGAGTTTTCTTTTTTCTTAGAATGTTTGTCCTAATTCAGGCTGCCACCCTTAGCAGTGTGATCATCATTAATCAGCAGAAACAGGAAATTCCTCATACTATGACTAAGTGGACTAGTATAATCTTCTCAGGATTTTAACAGATAATTTCATTGTTCTGATATTTAAGAAGTGATAACTTTAGCCCGAAAATTTTATTAAGTACTCTAAACTATATTAAAAAAGTGATTTAATGAGGTATAACCTTCTAAGTATCTGAGCCATCAAAGAAAATAAGTCTTAGAAGCCTAAATAGTTCAGTACTACAAGACTTGAATGATATATAACTAACTTTATATTCTGGATCTCACCATTTTTTCACAGGAAGCCTGGGACAGAGAATTGAACTTGAACTTCACAGTCCCAGTCAAGGACCTGATGCCACTTGCTGGACATCTTCTAATTAAATATTTCTTTAATCCAGTCCAGACCATTCCCAGTATTGGTGAAGAAGCTCAAGTACATGCATAAGCAAATTCTGTGCTAACCATGTATGGGCCAACTCCTTATGCTTATCAGAGTCTGTGTAATTCAGTGTCACAAGAGGTTATAAAATGTGATGGCACTTTTTTTAAAGGGATGTCTGTGAATAATTTAATTTGTGAATATAAATGAAGGCCAGTGTTTGTAAAGGCTAAGTTTAGCCAAGGCTGGATAATCTCCTCAAGCTCTTACTGTAATCAGTGGAGAGAGAAGCTCCTCCGGAGGACGTCAATATAGACACTTTTCTCTGTGCTAACTCCAGAAGGTGCCAGGGAAAATTAGGTTTGCAAGGACAGAATAAATCCCACGAACAATTAAGACTAACTCTATGGTGAACTCTGAAATGCCAAGACAGAGTTCTTGTGTGTGTCTATTACTTAACTAATGCAGTAGCAGAATGCCAAACAGGGCTGGATAGATACAGTTATATCTATAACACAAAACAAATTCCAATGTCTAAAGCCAAATTTCAACCCAATGTGAAGCATTCCAGGACACAGGATGCCTTCACATTTTTTTAGATGCAGTCTCTCCAGAAGTCAGAGAGTAGTTTCTGCCTAAAAATCATACATATTATGTATAATGACGTTCTTATTTCAAAAAAATTTTTTTTCTTGGAGAATTCAACACCCTAAAAAGTTAGTGTTATCTCAGGAAATTGCCATTTTCATCATGTGCGTTTCCCACCTCTTGCTAGTCCTAAGCAATCAGACATCCTGACAGAAACCCATGCTGAAAAATAAAAGAAACAAAAGATTTTGTTTTGGTGATTGCTGGATATAGAATCCTTCACTGCAAATGCAATACATAAGGCAAAGTTAATGATATCAGGCTGTTAGTATACTTCAGTTTAATACCTGAAGCAGAAAAAGATATTTTTTAGAAAATAACCAGAAAAACTTAGCAAAGAAGGACAGGGGTTGTGTGCGTATGAATTCAGTGAAGAAGTGAAGGAAAGGGATTGCCTGTGCAAAAAGAGGGAGAAAAGATCTTTAGTGATTTCTGGAAACAGGACAATCACTGTTTACACGAGCAGTGCTCTCCAGTGGAGGTGAAGTCGTAGCATGGTACTGTCGCAGTAAATAACAGTGGCACATACTGCTTCCTGCCCAGCTGCTCTCCAGCACCCCAGCCCATGGCCCCACAGCAGACGAGACGTGGCCAGCAGAACACTCTCAGGGCTGATGTCAGGAGCATGGTCAAAGGTGCCATAAGCATGGCTGGAAGTGCTGATTTGAATGTGATGGCAGTTTCCTCATTTCCTGGTTGTCACTGTTTAAGGCTGGGCAGGCGGTTAAATAGATGGCAGACGCTCTCTGTTAAACTTCTCCTTCCCCAGGGGGCAAAGGAAAAGAGAAAAGGGAGAGAGGCTTACAGGTTGGAACGTTAAAAGAGTTTTAATAAACAGTAACAAGGAAAAGAAATTATGATAAATAATGAACTCTATACAAAACTGCTACTGAGCTCCCGCTGATGACGACCACGTCACCCCTGATGCTGCAGAGCAGGCGCTGGGCAGTCCCGGAGCACACGCGGCAGCAGGCAGGAACTGGGTTCAGAAGCGACAGCAGGAGTGGAGGCAGAGTCCTCCCAGGATGTTGGCCAGAGGAGAAGAGAGCGCGACTTTCATGGTCCCCCAGACATGGGTGGGATGGAATACCCTGTTGGTCAGTTCTGGTCACCTGTCCTGTCCGCCCCTCCCCACAGGTGTGGCCCTCTACAGCCCCTTTCTCTGTTGGACAAAGAGACCCAACAGGGACCCTAGTTCCCGTGGCAACAGGCCATGTAGTCCACTTCAGCAAGTAAATGTCTTAAAGGAAACTTAACAGAAAAGTCCATCCTAGTCCAAACCGGGACACTGGTTCACAGTCAGGTTCCTTGGATGGAAGAAGCTGGCCTAAGTGAGGTTGTCCTGGGTCCTAAGAATCTGGAGTGCTGCGCACTGGGTTGCAAGAGTGAGGAATCAGGTGTGGCTTGTTGGCTGAATCAGATAATAACAGTAAATCCTCTCTAGAAGTGAGAAGACTGCAATGTCTGGTGAAAGTTGTCTCTGATACCCCAGACCCAATAATTTAGATTCATATAATAATTTTGGTTGAAAGTGACCCCTGGAGATCATCTGATCCAATCACAGAAGGGCCAGCCTCAAAGTTTGAGCAAGTTTCTCAGTGTTAGAACCACTTGAGCATTGAGTATCTCCAATGGCAGAGATTCTGCAACTTTTCTAAGGAACCTGTTCCAATGCTCAACCACTCGCACTATGAACAGTATTTTCCTTTACATCTAATCAGAATTTCTCTTATTGCAACATGCATCCATTGTCTCTTGCCCTTTTGCTGTCATCTCTCAGAAGAGCTTCTGTCATGTCTATAGCCACCATTAGGAAGTTGAAGACAATAACATCATCACCTCCTCTTAGCCTTCTCTAAGGTGACAAAACCCTATTCTCTCATATTTTCATCTTATGCTGAATGTTTGCTTCCTAATGGAGGAGAAATCTTTTATGCAGAGTCTTCCTAAACTTCAGGGGCAACAGGTACAAACTGAAACACAGGAAGTTCCATCTGAATATGAGGAAAAACTTATTTACTTTGAGGGTGACAAAGCACTGGAATAGGCTTCCCAAGGAGGTTGTAGAGTCTCCTTCTCTGGAGATATTCAAAACCCGCCTGGACAGGTTTTACTGTGCAACCTGCTCTGGGTGAACCTTCTTTAGCAGGGGGTTGGACTAGATGATCTCCAGAGGTTCCTTCCAAACCCCAACCACTCTGTGATTCTGTGATTCTATGATTCTGTGATTCATCTATAATTCGTTTCGCATATGGACCAGCTCTAGAACAGATATGTACACAATCCCTTTCTTCAAGAGTCTCATTTTGGTCATCTATACTTTGTATACAAGAAGTGTATCTGCTTCAAGAACTAGCTTTACATTCAAGCTATAAAACAAATGACTGTCTTGCTTCTTAACCAAAAGTAATCTGAGAAGTTGCAAACTATAGTAATTACAGCCCTTCCAGTACATAGATAAAGATTTTGGAAGTTTTCTTTTATGTTGTAAAACTACTGTATAAGCGCCCACTGTGTGAATAGTAAAACAAAGGTAATATTAGCAAAGTTTTATGTAACATGTAGTGATCCTTAATTTATTGTTTCCAAAAGCAGCTATTCTAGCTGTGCCTAGGTGTAGCAGACAGCTTGATATATAGGATTTGCATATTTGTGGAGGACACATAAGTAGTGAGGAGGGTGACCATTTTGTCAGCATACTACATAATTTACATCAACTTTATAACATCAGCTTTGTAACTTTAGAAGTGGATCTAATCAAGATAAAGTTAATCAGTTTTCTCCAAAAATCTCAGCATTCTAGGACGTTGTACAGTGAGTGTCTTTAAATACAGAACATTAGGGAGAAAGATTGTTCTCTGTTATCTGTCACAGTGACTCTTAAAATCTTTGATCTAAAAGGCCTTTGCTTTTATGGTTAAGAAAAAAAGAAGAGTTTGCAATGAAATGGTACCATTTGATGATTTCTGACACATAAATGTCGTTTCATAGAGGCTTTGTATAGAAAACAAAAATACTTTAAAATGTCACCTCTAACTGCCTTCTGAAAGAGCACATATTTCAGGTTTGAAGAACAAAATTGTTTTTCCACATATAAACATTCACTTAGGTCCCACTCCCACACAGCACTGACTCCTCCAATAAAGAGTCTGACTCACATCTTTGCTGGTGAAGGATATTGACTTTTCTTTCCTGTACTAAACATCAGACAGGCATCAGAACTACAAAGTTATTAACTAAGATATATCACAAACTAGTATTCACTGACCCCAGAATAGCTTCAGTTCAGTAGTTACTAAGCTCTCCACATTCTTTCTGGGTGCAAGACTAGTTTTTATTATTATAGTAAACCTACTAATGTCATTTGCTACCTCAAAAGACACATTTTAAGTCACCTATATTGTCTCATCTAAAACCTTTATTTATCAGTTAAATGCAAATCAGGCAAAAAATACGAAAATTTTCTTAGGTAATTTCGAGAACTCTTCTTTTATTTCTCTTCTCTTTCATACAGACAAGAGCCTTTCCAGTGCTAATACTCTTCACTCCCTGAATCACAGATATGTCCCTCCCTTTTCCACACTATTCTACTTACCAGCTTTTCAAGCAGACACACAGTCTTTAGCCTACCCCCAAAAGACCAGGATGCTGAGACATCTCTTTCTATTCTCATAACAGCTTGACTCATATCCTCTGTTTTACTCTACTATCACTCTGTCACAAATAATTCTGTAATGATCTCATATGCAATCAATCAGGAAACAGTGCATATCAAAGTATTTTTTGTTTATATCATACCAAAACTGATGAATAAATATTCAGTTGTAAGTTTTCAAGCAATCTTTCAGAGTGGGAAGATAAGATACATAGTTAAATATAATAGCTTAACCATATTTCCAAAAAAAAACATTCCTAGAACAGTGCATTTGTCCTACAAACAAGTGAATTCACACATGTGTCAGTGCTACTACTCTCACAGGCAGCCTGATCTGTATTTATAGTGCTAAAAATGAAAAACATGTACAATCATTTCCAGGCATGTAGAAACCCAGTCACAGGTGCTTTGAGGACTAGGAGTGCCACAGCTGTTAGTTTGTCAAGGGTAAGATCTGTTAATGAAACTGAACTGCTGGCTTATGGCAAACGAGCATTGCATGCGAATAAACTGACTGTGGTACATCAGTGGCTGACAACCAACAATATGACATAAAAAATGTTAGGTATAAAACACTGACCTGGGGGACTCAGATGGAGAGTTACGCCTAATTTAAGTGGAGTCAAACACACAATTCAAACAAATCTGTTAGGAAACAAAGCAGCTGAAAAACCATTTATTATTACACTGAATTTTAGGAATAATTCACTTCAGGCAGGCTCACTGTGTTTGTCACGTAACTCCCAGGCATTTCTCCATGCTTTGATAATAGCAAGGCATCTATGGGTTACTAAAATACAGAATGTCTTGAAACAAAGGCATTTAAGCCCTTCCTGGAGAGCCAGCTGTGGTTATTCCTAGTTTTTTAGCATAAAAGCTCAGATCAAAATAGGAAAAAGTCATATTTCCCCTGCATCCTGCTGCCTCGCTTCTTTCATTAAAAGTTGTTTCATCTAAAATGGGAAAATGACTACAGTATCATAGTATATCCAACTGAGAGAATGATAAAGTTCAAGTCATGCTTTGAAAGTTGGGGGTAGGAAATTCACTGTTTAGGTTTTCTTTCTCCTTTCTTTTACATTTTTTTTCCTTTCCTCACAGGTGCATTGATGCAAACTCCTGCAAGTCAGACATCAGTCTCGTAGCATGTAAGTAGCTGATTACCTGAGGCACAGTGGAGTCTCTCCATTGAGTTTAACAAGCTTCCAAACAAGTAAGAAACCTCCTCTTTGTGACAGTTTTCTCCTTTTAGGTGTGCAAAAACAATATAGAAAAGTGAGGGAAGAGGCAGGGAATGTGTTTCCATCTGGAATCTTCTCATTGCACTATTTATATTCAATTTTAAAAACTAAAAATAGTAATATTCCTCTCCTTTCTTTCTCTGTGATTGATGCTCAAGAACATTGCAGAAGCATATTTAATGACACTGAGTTATTAGATTTACTTATACAAGTCTGAATGATGGTAAGCGCTTATATCTTAACTAACTTTTTGTCCCTGATTATGTAACTAGGAAGTACCAGGTGACTATGCTTGCTTTGTTACAGGAAAGCTCAATAAAAATAATGTGGAGTTCAAACAGTGTATCATTTTTAGATTAGCCTGAATAGAAGAACACTACAAGAAAAACAAAAAAAAAAAAGATGAAATAGCTCAAGTAATCTTAATTTATGTTAACAGGACACTAACATGTTTCATACATGTCAAGCTGTTTGTGTGATCTTTGTAGCAGTTAATTTCCTTCCAAAGAGACTAAAACTTTTCTTATTTCTATTAATCAGGATACTTTCTTTTTTTCCTTTTCCCTGTGTTTTCCGTGGAGTTAGTCATATATCTGTTCAATATGATATGCATAAAAATAAAAAGAAGACACTTGAGAAGAAAACAATAAAAGTGAAATTGTTTAGAGCTATCACTTACTGAACAAAGGAGAATAAAGGAGTGAATTACTTATGAGTTTTTGCTTTATGATAGGTGTTTTTTGTTTGTTTTTAATGCAGTTTGAGGAGGTTTTGCTCACATATCTTTATCATCTTTTTACGCAATTGCAAAGTCTTTTTGATCACCCAACAATATTCTTCTCATCTGGCATTCTTAAAACAGTGTTTCACACTATATTTTTCTCAGCAGTCTTTTTTCTCTTCTAGTTTGAAAAGATATCTGGAGAGAAAGTTTGAATATTTTTGTATAGCCCACTTTATAAATATCCTACGTGTCAATATTGTAGGACCTAGACGAAATCTAGACTCTAGTGATGTTACTACTTCAGGAATGTTTTTTGTTTATCTACAAACTTCTTCTAAGTTCTTCCTTTAGTTATAACTTATACATGATGAGAGATTTGCAGAGGGTAGAAAAATCTGCTAAATGAGAATCATGTAGCAAGAATGCAGTGAAATTCAGAGACTCCGAAACTTCAAAGTTAGTTTTCATCCCAACTCTCTGTAAAATTCTAAAATTTTAATTATTTTTTTCCAGAAATTATAATTCTGAATAAATTTGCTTCAAAAGAAGTAGAACTTTTCATTAAGATACTGTCCTGGTTTGGCCTAAACCAGGCCGATTTTTCCTTTCAGTGATTTTTGCTTTCAGCTAAGTCTCCTCTAAGTAACTGCACTTTCTGAAACTAACTGCATGTTTGCAGACAGTGTCTGCCTCCAAGACTGATAACGCCCGAAGTTTGTAGTTATCGCTGAGGCACCGGTAGGGATGTTGTGCAGTAAGGCTCTTGCTGTACTTATTCTTAGAGAAACCAAGGTCACTGCTGAATTCCTCACTGCTTACAAGTGAAGAGCCAAAGGGGGGTTGCAGCTGCAGTGGGGAGCAGACAGGGCAGGTGACCCAAAATTGACCAACGAGGGTATTCCATCCCACACACGTCATTCTCGGTATAAAGGGGGGGATCACGAGGGTCTCGCCCCTTTCTGCTATGGCCGGTGTCCAAGGACGACTCCGTCTGTTTTCCTGCTGCCCCCGATCCCGATCCGTGCATCCCTGAATACAGCTCTCAACCGTCGCTAGGCCCAGCCTGGGCCTTCCCGGAGCCTGCCCTGCAGTGCCGGTGGTGACGTGGCTGACTTCAGGGGAGCTCAATCTTGGTTTTGTATATATATTTGTATATATTTGATTATTTCTATTATTATTATTATACTCTTTTTCATTATTATAGTTTATTAAAACTGTTTTAACTTTCCAACCCGGAAGTCTCTCTCCCTTTTCCCTTTCCCTTTCCCTTTGGGGGGAGGGGGGGGGATAACAGAGGGCATCTGCCACAGGTTTAATAACTGGCCCAGCTTTAAACCGTGACAGATTTATTGGCGCCCAACGTGGGGCACGAAAGAAGCTCCGACAGGTTGCTCTGATAAGTCGAATCCCAGCTCCAGTGGGAGGAGACCCGGAGAGCTCAGCTGAGAGAGTATCGGAGTTCTTCCTTTGAGATTTACGAGGGGTTGGAAATTAAAACAGATAGCGAAGATGGTAATGTCATTTTTGATCGCCGTGCTATCTCGTCTCTTTATTAAGCCTTTTACAGAGTTAAGTGTAATAATACCTTACTTGCCGTTGTTTGTTAGTGTTTATGTGCAGTTTATCATTGCTGGGTACTGGTCAACATGCATTGTTTTGTTATGGCGTTTCGTACGGATTTATGTCGTGATAAACTGGGTTGTTACTGCTCTGACCTCGGTAGCAGAGATTTTATCTGCGCACTCTGGGAGTCCTTTAGCTGATTCTGTTAATGATTATACTTCCAATTTTACTTTGGGAAATAGTACCTTCTCCTTTTCTGCCAAGGTGATTCCACTAGATTTTGCGAAATTAGGATGGTGCTGTCTAGGTGGCATGGTTTTATTTTCGTTTGTCCTGAATGTGTTTCTGGTGTGGTATGTGATTAGATGTCAGTGCAGCAACAGCGGGAGGTATCATGCTGCCCCTGTAACCAGGAGAAAACACCGAAAGAAATCAGCTAGTAAAGTGAAGGATGATGACTCAGAGCTTCTAAGGCAGAGCCAGCACAGGACCCAGGTGAGGGCCCTTCTCAGGCAGAGTCAGGGCCTGACACAGAGGGGGGTTTCCTTGATCGTCTTTTTAAAGCAGACCCATTACACAAGAAGGACAAGAAAGGTCCTTCTAAAGCAGAACAATCACAGGAGGACTCGGACTCGGAAGTAGAAATAACCTACCACTCCCTATCCCTGAAAGAACTGCGAAATATAAGAAAAGATTTTAGTCGTTATGACGGTGAGCCAATTATTACCTGGTTGCTCCGATGCTGGGATAATGGGGCAGATAGCATAGAATTGGATGGCAGAGAAGCCAGACAGTTGGGATCCCTGTCCAGAGATGGTGGTATTGATAAGATGCTTCCAAGAAGGTCGAACACTATCAGCCTCTGGAGGCGACTCTTGTCAGCTGTAAAGAGCAGGTATCCCTATAAAGATGATGTTATGAGCCACCTAAGCAAATGGACCACTATAGAAAAAGGTATTAACTACCTTAGAGAACTGGCTGTGCAAGAGATCATTTATAAACACCCTCAGGACATTGTAGATCCTGTAAATCCTGATGAAGTGGAATGCAACCGATCCATGTTCCGGAAGGTTGTGAAGAGTGCTCCACCAACACATACCCATACATTGTCATTATTAGTCTGGGGAGAAGATGCTATGGCACGACCTAGTGTGGGCGAAATGGCTAACTATATGCGACAGTATGAAGATAGTATTTCTTCCCCACTGCAGGCCCGTGTCTCGGCTGTGGAAAAACTGACTAAGGAGAACAAGGACTCATTTAAACAACTGTCAGACAAACTGTCCAGGATCGAGAATAAACTTGACTCTCTACCTACACAGGCCCGTGTTGCAGCCTTTAGGAGGAAACGCCCTCCTACTGGACCGGCTCAAAGGAAACGGGACACGTCACGAGGTATCCTGTGGTTTATCCTGCGTGATTATGGGGAGGACATGAACAGATGGCATGGACAACCTACCAGTACCCTACAGGCGCGAGTACGTGAGTTGCAAGCTAACAGAAATACCAGAGAGAATTTTCCTAGGAGGATGGCTGCTCCAGTTACCAATGAGCAGGACCCCAGTCAGGGTAGATGGGCCTCAAATCCTTTTTTTTCCAAGAGTGAATAGGGGAAATGAAGGTCCAGTCCCCGTGAGCTGCACGAATCCAGTCTTTAATTAGAGGGGCCCTGCCTCCAGCCAGGAGGAGGAGAGGGACAACCGAGTTTATTGGACTGTGTGGATTCGATGGCCTGGCACATTAGAACCACAAAAGTATCGAGCCCTGGTAGACACTGGTGCACAGTGCACCCTCATGCCATCGAATCATAAAGGGACAGAATCTGTCAGTATCTCGGGAATAACAGGGGGATCTCAAGAGTTATCTGTACTGGAGGCCAAAGTGAGCCTAACTGAAAATGAATGGAAAAAGCACCCCATTGTGACTGGTCCAGATGCTCCGTGCATCCTTGGCATAGACTACCTTAAGAAAGGGTATTTTAAGGACCCAAAAGGATATAGATGGGCCTTTGGTGTAGCAGCTGTAGAGACTGAGGACATTAAACAGCTGTCTACCTTGCCTGGCCTCTCAGAGGATCCTTCTGTTGTGGGGTTGCTGAAGGTTGAAGAACAACAGGTGCCAATTGCTACTGCCACGGTGCACCGACAACAATATCGCACCAATCGAGACTCCCTGATCCCCATTCATAAACTGATTAAACAATTAGAAAATCAAGGAGTGATTAGCAAGACTCGCTCACCCTTTAATAGTCCTATATGGCCAGTGCAAAAGTCTAATGGAGAATGGAGATTAACTGTGGACTATCGTGGCCTAAATGAAGTTACACCACCTCTGAGTGCTGCTGTGCCAGACATGCTAGAACTTCAATACGAACTGGAGTCAAAGGCAGCCAAGTGGTACGCCACTATAGACATTGCTAATGCATTTTTCTCTATTCCCTTGGCACCAAAGTGCAGGCCACAGTTTGCTTTTACCTGGAGAGGTATCCAGTACACCTGGAATCGACTGCCCCAGGGGTGGAAACACAGTCCTACTATTTGCCATGGACTGATCCAGACTGCACTAGAAAAGGGTGGAGCTCCAGAACATTTGCAATATATTGATGACATCATTGTGTGGGGTGATACAGCAGCAGAAGTTTTTGACAAAGGGGAGAAAATCATCCAAATTCTTCTGCAAGCTGGTTTTGCCATAAAAAGAGGCAAGGTCAAGGGGCCTGCCCGGGAGATCCAGTTTTTAGGGATTAAATGGCAAGATGGGCGTCGCCAGATCCCGATAGAGGTGATCAACAAAATAACAGCTATGTCCCCACCAACTAACAAAAAGGAAACACAAGCCTTCTTAGGCGTTGTGGGTTTCTGGAGAATGCATATTCCAGATTACAGCCAGATTGTACGCCCTCTTTATCAGGTGACCAGAAAGAAAAATGATTTTCAGTGGGGTCCTGAACAACAACAGGCTTTTGAACAGATTAAACAAGAAATTGTGCATGCAGTAGCCCTTGGACCAGTCCGTATGGGACAAGATGTTAAAAATGTGCTCTACACCTCAGCTGGGGACAATGGTCCTACCTGGAGCCTCTGGTAGAAAGTGCCAGGGGAGACTTGAGGTCGACCCCTAGGATTCTGGAGTCGAGGATACAAGGGCTCTGAGGCCAATTACACCCCAACTGAAAAAGAGATACTGGCAGCATATGAAGGAGTTAGAGCTGCCTCAGAGGTAATTGGTACTGAAGCACAGCTTCTCCTGGCACCCCGATTACCAGTACTAGGCTGGACGTTCAAGGGTAAGGTTCCTAATACCCATCATGCAACTGATGCGACGTGGAGTAAATGGATTGCATTAATTACACAGAGGGCTCGAATAGGAAACCCTAATCGCCCAGGAATCTTAGAAGTGATTATGGACTGGCCAGAAGGCAAAGACTTCGGAATGCCACCAGAAAAGGAGGTGACACGTGCTGAAGAAGCCCCACCGTATAATGAACTACCAGAGGATGAGAAGCAGTATGTCCTGTTCACCGATGGATCCTGCCGTCTTGTAGGAAAGCATCGGAAGTGGAAAGCTGCTGTATGGAGTCCCATACGACGAGTCACAGAAGCCACAGAAGGACAAGGTGAATCAAGTCAATTTGCAGAGGTAAAAGCCATCCAGCTGGCTTTAGACATTGCTGAACGAGAAAAGTGGCCAAGGCTGTATCTTTATACTGACTCATGGATGGTGGCAAATGCCTTGTGGGGGTGGTTAAAACAGTGGAAGCGAAGCAACTGGCAGCGTAAAGGTAAACCTATTTGGGCTGTTGAACTGTGGCAAGATATTGCTGCTCGGCTAGAGAAACTAGTCGTGAAGGTACGTCATGTAGATGCTCACGTACCTAAAAGTCGGGCAACTGAGGAACATCAAAACAACCAACAAGCAGATCAGGCTGCTAAAGTGTTCCAAATAGATTTGGACTGGGAACATAAAGGTGAACTATTTTTAGCTCGGTGGGCTCATGACACTTCAGGTCATCAAGGGAGAGATGCAACATACAGATGGGCTCGTGACCGAGGGGTGGACTTAACTATGGACTCTATTGCACAGGTTATCCATGATTGTGAAACATACGCCGCAATTAAGCAAGCCAAACGGTTAAAACCTTTGTGGTATGGGGGACGGTGGTTGAAATATAAATATGGGGAGGCCTGGCAAATTGACTACATCACACTCCCTCAGACCCGCCAGGGTAAACGTTATGTACTTACCATGGTGGAGGTGACCACCGGATGGTTGGAAACATACTCTGTGCCCCATGCCACTGCCCGGAACACTATTCTGGGCCTTGAAAAGCAAATCTTGTGGCGACATGGCACACCAGAGAGAATTGAGTCGGACAATGGTACTCACTTCAAAAACAGTCTCATAGATAACTGGGCCAAAGAGCATGGCATCGAATGGGTATATCACATCCCCTATCATGCACCAGCATCTGGGAAAGTTGAACGGTATAATGGGCTGTTAAAAACTACCCTAAAAGCAATGGGAGGTGGAACCTTTAAAAACTGGGATAAGCATTTGGCACAAGCTACCTGGGTAGTCAACACCAGAGGATCTATCAACCGAGCTGGCCCTGCTCAGTCAGACCTTTTACATACAATAGAAGGGGATAAAGTCCCTGTGGTGCATGAAAGGAATCTGTTGGGAAAAACTGTCTGGGTTCTTCCTGCTACGGGCAAAGGTAAACCCATTCATGGGATTGCTTTTGCTCAAGGACCTGGATGTACTTGGTGGGTGATGCTGCAGGATGGTGGAGTCTGATGTGTCCCTGAAGGTGATCTGATCTTGGGTGAGAATACTTAATTCTGAACTGCATGATGTTAATTGCTGCATAATACTAACAGTGTTCATAAGTGTCTTTCAGGTTGAAGCAGTGGTGATGAGACCGGAGCTAGCTGCAAGTGGCGTCCAGTAACCTCCTCGAGACTGACATCTTTAACCTGCAACCCGTGGGCACGAACTGTGACAAAGCTCATACCATCTTTCCTACCCTGGGAGATTCCTAGCCAGATGGAAACCCACAATCCTGAACTAAATGAACTTGATGAACTTTTTTTTTCTGTATAGAGATGAATCATAAACTAATGTTATCTGTATATATTTTAAAATGAAAAGTTAGTGGTGATCTGAGTATGACGTGAATGGTATGGAATAAGGGGTGGAATGTCCTGGTTTGGCCTAAACCAGGTCGATTTTTCCTTTCAGTGATTTTTGCTTTCAGCTAAGTCTCCTCTAAGTAACTGCACTTTCTGAAACTAACTGCATGTTTGCAGACAGTGTCTGCCTCCAAGACTGATAACGCCCGAAGTTTGTAGTTATCGCTGAGGCACCGGTAGGGATGTTGTGCAGTAAGGCTCTTGCTGTACTTATTCTTAGAGAAACCAAGGTCACTGCTGAATTCCTCACTGCTTACAAGTGAAGAGCCGAAGGGGGGTTGCAGCTGCAGTGGGGAGCAGACAGGGCAGGTGACCCAAAATTGACCAACGAGGGTATTCCATCCCACACACGTCATTCTCGGTATAAAGGGGGGGATCACGAGGGTCTCGCCCCTTTCTGCTATGGCCGGTGTCCAAGGACGACTCCGTCTGTTTTCCTGCTGCCCCCGATCCCGATCCGTGCATCCCTGAATACAGCTCTCAACCGTCGCTAGGCCCAGCCTGGGCCTTCCCGGAGCCTGCCCTGCAGTGCCGGTGGTGACGTGGCTGACTTCAGGGGAGCTCAATCTTGGTTTTGTATATATATTTGTATATATTTGATTATTTCTATTATTATTATTATACTCTTTTTCATTATTATAGTTTATTAAAACTGTTTTAACTTTCCAACCCGGAAGTCTCTCTCCCTTTTCCCTTTCCCTTTCCCTTTGGGGGGAGGGGAGGGGATAACAGAGGGCATCTGCCACAGGTTTAATAACTGGCCCAGCTTTAAACCGTGACAGATACCTTTAATCTTTTCAGAGTTCTCTAAATCAAAATAAATACTGTCCTCTTAGGTTTCATTTAAAATCAGCTCTAACATTAAGCTACATTTTGGGTGTCACACTGCTAAGACAAATGTCTCTACTGATATTTCTGATATCGCTACTTTTCATCTTCTTTAATACATCCAGAGTTTTATTTCTCATGAAATGGTATTGAAGTTGTATTTCTATCAATCAGAGGGATATCTACAGCATGCTGTTGAGAGATACAGAATTTCTGCTGGCCATATGTGATAAAAGAAAACAATGAAAAAAAAATCTGAAAACACCCCAAAACTGCAAGTGACTCACAGTTTTCATAAGGCAGAGCACAGATAAGAAAACTCAGTCTTAAAATTTTTGATGTTCCAAAACTAAATACTTTGCTCAAGTTAAAAAACATGAAATGTTCTTGCATTTAACTGGTCAACATATGACATTTGGATTTTTCTCAGACCTTTTTCCTCATTAAGAATTTGATTTTGAGAAAACTGCAGCTTCCTTTGGGTAAACAAACATGCAAGAAAAAAAAATCTGTTTGTGATATTTGATTCCTAGCTAGTTACCTTGGTAGCATTTTACATCGATTTTGTGTTAACTAGCACAGGCTGGCAGAGGATTATATGTAAGTATATAACAATCTAGCTCTATTAATAAGAATATAAATTTTTGTAGGAATGCCAAGGAGCAAGCTTCATTTCTACAACAGGCTATTATATTATGGAAATGTGTTTTCTAGCTGTTGTGCCTGTGTAGACTGCTATCAGCAGCTTGTATTCGCTATGAAAGCCTGCAGCTGGTCCGTGTAAAGTTTGCTGTTTTGCAGCCCATCTGCTCAGAAAGAGAGATCTGTAACACTGCCCAGTTTGGAGTAGCGCTCCTTTATCATTGTAGTTGCAGTTTCTAAATAGAACCCTGAAACAGTGATGGTTACTTTCTACTTTTAGATCCCAGTAAATTAACTCCTGTCTGGGCAGACGGCTATCCGGGTAGCAAAACCAGAGACAACTGAGAATCAAGCAAATCGGGCTGGGGAGTAGCATCTTTTAATTTCTGTGGATTGCTTGATCCCTGTAGTCCCACCGAAACTGTGATGCTGAATGTTCTCAGGAGATGAGACAGTGGCAATGAATCTAAGTAAAGTGTGAACAAATGGAGGTGTTAAATGCAGGAGACAAAAATAGAAGCCTGTGCTTGGAACTACATGCACCATACACAGCCAATGTGCTATGATATTTCCAAGATTTCCTGAGCAAGACCTGAACTTGATCTTAACTTTAGGCAAAATTTTAGTAAACAAGTCCAACACACTTTTTAGCAGTAGTCAATAGCTGTGTCATTAGTAAAAGCTCAAGAAAACCCACATCTACACTGTCATTTTTTACTGATGGTAGTAGAATTATTTTCCATTATCTACTTATCATTTAATATTCTGAAAGGAAAAACTTGACTGCAGCTCATTTAGATTAATTCTTTCCTGATACAAAATGATTAAGGAGCCACTTTCTGAATGACCAAAACCAGCAAACTGATTTATGTTGATTTAAGTTTAGCTTGGGGTGTTGGAATCCCAACTTACCCTTACTGATATCAATTACTATTGACTTAAAAAGGAACTGGGAAAGACTATTGAATTTATATAATAGTTTTCAGTAAGGAAAAGATTGTCCTTTTTAGGTACAGGTTCAAGAAATGGTGCTCTGCATTGGACCACCTGTTCTTATTCAAACTCCTGATGACCAAAGATACTAAGATGCTGATAGAGCCAGCAGAAATGGTCTAATACTGATCAAGGAGACTGATTAGTGTCCCTTACCAGCATATATGAGTCCCTTGCATGGATTATTCTTGGCTAATTTGTGTGCCACTGTGGCTTTTTCCTTTGTTCTGTCTCTTTCCTGCTTAGCTGTAATTTCTGGCACCTGCTTCTGCCTTCATGTCCCTGTTATAATTTGTTTTCTGCTGTAAACATCTTGCTTCTGATCACGTTCTCTACACAGATTCTTAGCCTGGGAGAACTCTTAAACTTCTCTGTCTCATGACTTGTGAACCTGTGTCTCCAGCTGTGGTTCTAGTCTCATTATAACTATCAGGACCAATTGTGCAAGTTTCTTGTATGATGAACCTGATACAACCAGGTTATGGTGCACAATGATAAACAGGAAAAGAAACTAGACAAAGGAAGAGATTTCAAATCCAGAAATATACTATATACTCGTAATTGTTTTTTAAAATACTTTTAAACTCAAAATTCCTTAAATTTTAAAATGGAAAAAAAATCATGAAATATTACTATCTCCTGGTTAATATAGATCTTAAAGTAAGGTATCATTAGATTCTCTCTCAGATTAATCCAGTTTGCACGGAAAATATGTGTATTGTTCTCTTAAGGATTGTATCCCTAGAAGAGATGGTCTATCTACATGGCATAGAACTTGACCTGGGTAAATTCTTCTCCCACATATGGTATTCCTGGGGCCTGTTGATGTAACTGGTTTTTTGTATGTGTATGTTTTCAAAGTGTCTGAGTAACAACAAAAGCTGAGTTGTGACCCACAGAAACATTGCTTCTATAGCATGATGCTAAATATGTGTTTCATGCCCTGGGGCAGGATAGGAGGTTATGCAAAAACACATGAAAATATGAGGGCAGTGTGAATAGTGTTGAATTGTGTTGGAAGATCAATTCACGGAGCATGGATAAAAGCAGAAACATACGGAATTATTCCTTAGAAAATAATAAAACGGTAGTCAGCAAACCATATTAAAATCAGAACAGGAAACAATTATATGCTTTGCAGGAAATTAGGAAAAAAGCAAACCCTCCTCTCTTCTAGTAAAAGCACTTTTGTTCTTTCTGTCCTTTGCTGTTCTATGGAAAAGGAAGAAAGGAAAAGAAGGTACCTCAAAGACTTTCCCAAGATTTACATGCCCTAGACAGGCAGGATCTGCCCTTTAATTTGGCTAGATGTGCATTGATTAGGACTGAATCTCATTAAGACACAATTTACTGGAGGTGGTGCAAGAGAAAATATAATATTGATTAAAAAATAAAATAATCCTCCTCTCTCTCTCCCTCCTGACTGCCTTAGTTCATAATTAGCCTTCCCATCTAGCTTTCCTCCTACATGTTATGTAGGTGCCAGTCTGACAGGAAGCAAGATCATAAGAACTTAATTAGAAATTTCACATTAGCAGACAAGCACAGACAAGGGATAGCGGAACCTGCATCATGCCCAGTATGTGGTTTGACTGAAGCTTGATTGCAGTAATGTGAGTTAAAGATTTTTAATTCAGCATAAAAATATGACTGCTATTATGATTATGCTACAGTTTTGGAATTGCACCACATTTTTCTTATGCAGGATGACCATGAGAACCAGCTGATATGCAGCAGCACAAATAGGGTCATTTTTCCCCTAAAATACAAGATGAAAGGGCTACATCTGTCCACTGTGG
Organism: Nyctibius grandis; assembly: GCF_013368605.1. NCBI lineage: Eukaryota > Metazoa > Chordata > Aves > Nyctibiiformes > Nyctibiidae > Nyctibius > Nyctibius grandis. The sequence continues at coordinate 113,490,013 of NC_090659.1, forward strand.
GATTACTTTAGAGAAAGCCTTAAAAGGTAAACTTGGCCAGCACTGGCTCTCTGTTAGAGCTGTGGAAAGGAATTGAATCAGAAGGGGTAACATTCCCCTCCCTTCCTCTTCACGATCTTTTAGAAAGGGTGTTCAGTGCCATGATAAAGGATCAGATCGTAATGAGCCAATACCAGGATCTTCCCAAGCAAAGCCAGGCTTTTTCAAAAGTGACTGCGGCACTAACACAGTGTTTGAATCAAAAGAATTTTTTTTTATTATTTTAACAACAGAGAAGCAGTTCAAATTCTACTTTATCACTAAGTATTTGAAATTATTTACTTAGTGGTATTGGGGGACGAGATGCAACATGTTAGCAGTTTATATGAGTCCATGGAAAGACTGGTTGTATTAGTTTGGATTAGCTTTGCTCAAATTTTATTTGAGACTATCAGCACCTGTTTTAGGATTTACAAGATTGTAAAGTTCTAATTTAACAAATATCATAATGTTTATTCTGGTTGTTACTTAGTTGTAGGTAAATTTAATGTGAAGGGTTCTTTAAGAAAAATATATCAAATTTCATGTATTAGTAAGGTAATTTTCTTTCTGAGAGAAAAATATATTTGAGTTGACCTATTAAAAATATGACTGATTTAAGTGTTTGGGCTCTTCACAATGATCACTCACTGAGTAATGAGCACAGAAAGCGACAGTAAGCATCTTCAGCTGGCGTGTATCACCATAGCACCACTGAGTTCACTGAAGTGATGCTCTTCTGCTCTCTGCCAAGATCTGGGTCAATCTGAAAGTTCAATCAGCTTTATTTCCAATGACCATTTAATAGATGGTTGAGTTTCCATGTCTGTAACCCAGGGTTTCAAAGGAGTTGTTTAGTATTATGTGGTCCTCCTAAAAGACTTAAAGCAAAGCCAACAGCTCACCTTCAGCTCAGTAAAAGAGAAGAAGCAACTTGCCTTCGTCTGAGAGGAAATGGTACTGGAGGCAAACCAGATAGGAGCTAAAATGATGGAGCCTGGGAGAGGAAATATGAATTTCAGAGCTTCTGCTGGGGCTTACCTGTCGCTGCAGACCATGTTTGGCCTTGTGAAAAGAGAAGAAAAACTCCCTTCTCACAAAGATCTTTCAGACATGTAGTTTTTTCTTCCCATCTTGGGAAGCAGAAGACCAGAAGAAAAGAAGAAAAGAAAAAAAAAAAGAAAAAAAGGGGGAAAAAAAAGAGAAAAAAGAGAGAAAAACTGAGCAGAAGGAAAAACAATTGATGCAGTGAAGCAAAAAAAAAAGCTTTTCTTTGCATTTGGCAATGTTGTTTGCCATTCTACCATTTGTCCAAATAACAATGAACAAAATCACGTAACAGCAGCTACACAACATGCTGAGTGGGAATATTGTGTGGGGAGTAGGGATGCCACTATAGTTCATCTTCTGAACAAGGGAATCTGCCCCAGAAACATGAAGTTTGAATGAGTGGGAGCTCTTTCTCATCTGGACAACATCGTGGTGATATTATTATGTTTTTTAAATCAAAATACACCTGAACCCAGAGCAAGGGGGTACGGTCCCTGTTTGCAATCATGCATCAGAGCTCTGAAATTTTCTGAGTCAAACCTCACATGAGGAAAACATTCAGTACTTATATTGTCTATGCTTTTTAGCATGGTAGGGGCTTCTGGTGCCAGGAAAGTTAAACCCCCCTCCCCAGAAAAAAAATAATAAAAAGAAGAAACAAAGATCCTATGACTTGATTAATAGAATGTTGTGATACTGAGACTGAGGAAAGAGTAGTAAATTTAAAGATCTTCAAAGGAATATGATGAATCTCAGATGTATTTTTTGGAGTTTCATTTTAACTGCTCTGGTATTAAAAATGCCCTGTTCTACGCATATCTCACTGAAATTCTGTTCAGATATTTGCCGTTAATGCTCTGTTTTAAGCCTGTTTTCAAAAACGTTTGAACTGATCTATGACACGCTTAGAGAAGAGGAGAGTGAGGGGTGACCTCATTAATGTTTATAAATATGTAAAGGGCAAGTGTCATGAGGATGGAGCCAGGCTCTTCTCAGTGACATCCCTTTACAGGACAAGGGGCAATGGGTGCATGCTGGAACACAGGAGTTTCCACATAAATATGAGGAAAAACTTCTTTACGGTGAGGGTAACTGAACACTGGAACAGGCTGCCCAGAGAGGTTGTGGAGTCTCCTTCTCTGGAGACATTCAAAACCCGCCTGGACGCATTCCTGTGTGATACGGTCTAGGTAATCCTGCTCCGGCAGGGGGATTGGACTAGATGATCTTTCGAGGTCCCTTCCAATCCCTAACATTCTGTGATTCTGTGATTCTGTGATTCTTTTAATTTAAATCAAAGCTGGCATTTCCTTTTTTACATTTGTTCCCATTACTGCAGGGGTTCAAGAGTTCTTTTTAAAAATGCACGTCTTCTGTCTTGCATTTTAAGAGAAAAGCTTTCCTCCTAGGCTTTCTACTCCTGTCTTGTACTGCAGACCACTTCCTTGGACCTAGTCATTTAGAAGAAGGAATAGCTCTGTATCTGCGGATACTATTCCCAGTGATTTTCTGTTCCTTTAGTCAAAATTTTTGAAACTTCCTTAAAACCATAGTAAGAGAGACAACACCACGGATCTCCTTTCAGGGGCAGATAATAAAATCCACTGTCAAATTCACATGAAAAATTTCCTAAAGATTATTATATGCTCCATTTGACAATGGTGTTAGCATGTTATTAGAAGATATTTTTTACCTTTGAGGTTAGTGGATAACCTTCTGTATGGAAATTAGCAAGGAAGAAAAAAAAAAATCTTACAATTTTTTTTCTTCCTACCTTCTCTTAGATCTAGTAAAAATGGGACACCAGCAGGTAGGAACAGAGCATAGTACACAGCATTGCAACAACTTTCTGGAAAAGTTCAACAGAAAAATATGCACCTGTAAGATCTGAGAAAAGAAAAATGTAGATTAATGCACTGTTACTGCTGAAGATTTAATTAACAAAATAATTATTTATGTGCAAACAATTACACAAATCCTGAAAAAAACATATGGAAAAACAAAAGTCAACTTCTGTATGTCAGAGTTTAGTGCTGAAGATGAGAGTTAAAACAAAAAAGTAGAAGTCCCATTTCTCTTCAGAAGAATAAGCATTAAATTTAGTAAGCAGAAACATTAGCCTAAGGAGAGACTGGAAACTTCAAAATTAGTTACAAATCAAACACAAACCAATACCTTATGTTAGATATTTTTTTAAAAGCAGAAGCTGAAAAAAAGAACCCCAGCATCAAAGAAAGGATAAAAATGCTGATGTTAACACACATGTTTAGATATTTTTAAATGCTCACATTCACAGTTTGCACGAGCCAACAAAACAGGAAAGTCCTCCCTCTCTCTTTCGTCTTGTTTTGGATTTTTTTTGGGGTTTTGTTTGGTTTTTTTTAGAATCATAGAATGTTAGGGGTTGGGAGGGACCTCTGGAGATCATCGAGTCCAACCCCCCTGCCAGAGTAGGACCAATCTAGGGCAGGTTACACAGGAATGCATCCAGATGGGTCTTGAAAGTCTCCAGAGAAGGAGACTCCACAACCTCTCTGGGGAGCCTGTTCCAGTGCTCTGTAACCCTTACAGTAAAGAAGTTCTTCCTCATGTTGAGGTTGAACTTCCTGTGCTCTTGCTTGCATCCATTGCCCCTTGTCCTATCGCAAGGCACAAGTGAAAAGAGGGTTCCCCTTTCCTCTTGACACCCAGCCCTCATATATTTATACACATTAATCAGACCCCCTCTCAGTCTTCTCTTCTCCAGACTAAAAAGACCCAGGTCTCTCAACCTTTCCTCATAAGGCAGGTGTTCCAGTTCCAGAAGGAGTTTAGAAGGTTTACACGGAGCTAATAATTTATTGTGTGTAATAATTTTGGCTCAAATGTATGTTTCCATATTTCAAAATGTTTAGGGGCTTGAAGCCATGCTCATATTTTGCCAAAGAATTTCAGGGAACGATGCCCAATACGAGATTTAGATAGTTAAATTACTTCAAGAAAGTGTGTGTTGTTAGTCAAATTATTTGATCTCTGGTGCAGTCTACAGTTATAAATATAGACATATATTTATCTCCATAGACACATATGAATGAAAATGGAAATTTGGTATTTCTGGCACTAGCTTGGGTTTGTTTAGATCTCCTTACAGACTTAATTATTGTCTTTAGTGATTTGTCAGCTTTTCAAACCTTTCAATTTAAAGTTTTTCAGGTGCCAGCAACCTTAGTGGCTGAAGTAGCTCTGTCACTGACTGGAATGGCAATAGGAGCAGCTCCTACTTTTGTAGGACTGATATACCGCATCTCTGTGGTTTCTTGGACACATTCTCTTCTTCTGAACAACAATGTTTTCTGACTGCATTTCAGTATTTTCACCTTTGACTGTTTGCCTTACTATTCTAGAACAAAAGCAACCAGAGAATGCAGTGAACAGGGATGGCAAGATGGGACTGACTGTTGGAGCAGAAAAGAAGGTAAAATGCCCAGAGATTGCGTGGGGCTGCCACAGTTGGTGCAACACTAGCAGTGACACACCAGAGGTAACTTTCCAGGGCCTGTTTGAATGATGGCTCCTGGCACATCCTCCAAGTCCCCGATGACTGCTGCAGCTCCCTGAGGCTGGGGAAAAAGCAGCCTCATCTGTGTGAGAGATGCTCTGGTTGAAACATTGAGTCACCAGCTGAAGGAGCTGTAGTAGGAGGTGAGCAGCCTGCACACCATCAAGAAGGGATAGACATGGGATCGATGGGTCCTTTGGCAGAACCTGAACCCCACATTGCATGGAAGAAAGAACAGGTAGGAGTTGCACCTGAACAAGTGGAGGATGCAGAATGCCAGGAAGGGGAAAGACAGAAGCTTGCAAGTTTGATGACAGGAGGAAAGCTCTTTCCCCTCTTTGCAGCTGTGCATTTGCAGAGCAGTTTTAATGCCCTGATGAAACCTGGGGAGGAATAAGTTTTCTCACAGCATAGTGGGGAGACATCTGAGCTTTGAGTTGGGTTTGGACCAGATACTCTCCAAAAGCTGCTTCTAACCTAAATTGTGTGATTGTGTTCAACAATTCTATGATTCTAGTATCTTTGAAATTTCAGAACTGCAGTCACAAATCAATATCCAGGATCATTTGCAGGAAGCCTAGTGTATCCTATGAGCTGGATTCAACTGCCTGTGGTAGAGTCAACATCCCTGGAAGCACTGGGCTTAATGGGTCCATACTGCATTGCCCACTTTTCCTCTACTGTTTACCACATGCCATCATCCTCAAAACTGAATTATCCAATCTCATTTTCTGATGTTGCAGGTTGCATCTTACCACTCCAACAATTGTATTACATCCTGCTCCCATTTTCTGATTAAGAAATATAGGCTGGTTGGGTTATTACAATACTGTGAGTTTGGAGCAGTCACAATGCTGCTTCTAATTTCCATTTTTTGATGTTTTGTATACCACCAGTAATACTTTGCAAACAATGCTCTAAATCTTCTTTCATTCTGTGCCTTAGAAGTAGTGAAATTATTGAAATTATCTGTATATCTTATATATCATAGCCTCAATCCCTGATGTTCATTCAGAATCCATGAAGAACATCTAATAAGGAGGAAAAATTTCTACCTTTCATTTCACACCTCCCTGTGGAATGGGACTATTTTTAGAATATTTTAAAGCAATCTGGGTATTAGATTAAACAGTAACTATGTCCCCATAATCGAAAACGGGTTTTTGTTTATTCCCGTACTCCCAGTTCTCTGAGAATTCCCTCCTAGGAGGTACAGTATCTCTGCTCTTTTCCCATCTGATGTTAGACATCAGATATCCCCAGACAACTTCTTTGTATTACCAGAAAAAGAGAAGGAAAATAAAGCCATCCGGTCTACAGGATTTGGGGTTCACCAGTTGCCTTATGAACCATCTGTTCTGGGAATGGCATCAATCCACCTTGATTGATGCTCTAACAGTATATACCTGTTCAAATCCACAATCTTTAGAAAAGTTAATCCTCATTTAATATGACAAGAATTCAGAATATACGTCAAATCAATCAACTCTGTTTTAAGGAACTGAAACTTCTGTTTTGACTTCATTGTTCCTATTTATTCCATTCATCTAATTGCTGTCATATATGTATTTTGTAACTACTAAAAGATACACTCAGTATATTTTGAATACTTTTTTTTTATGCCAGCATAACATGAAATGTGTGTACAAATGAGCCACAAATGAAAATGAACAAGAATGTTGTAATGAGTGAAATTATTTTTTTCATTTTGAATATTCAGTTAAAGTGATACATTCACACAAAATGTTTTCATTTCTCATAAGCTGTATTTTCCAACTGAATACTATTTAATTGTAGAATTTCCATCAACTACAGTAATAGAAGTTTGAAGAGTCAAACATTTTTCTTAGCATTTGCTAAAAATTGAAATATTTGTGGATAATTTTTGCCTGAAATAGACACTTTATATAGCTTCACTCAATACATGTCCCTGCCACTGAAATCAGGCTATTTGTATGATAAGCAACATATTTGCATGGAAATTAACAGATTTTTATGCAAAGCTGCACGTTTTTGCTAATTTCAATAGCTTTTATCCAAACCCAATTATTTTTCAAAACCAATGCACTTTAATTTATATCAAGATACTTTTTACCACATTCTTCATTTCACAGTCCGATACATTCAACTAAACTAGCAGGTATTATTGGTAGAAACAAATAAATTTGCACTAAAATCACTGGAAGTTAATTTAAATTCATGCAGTTTCTTTTAGCAAATGATGTAAATTAAAAAATAAGCTGAATTTTTATGTCTTAGATTAGAGTTACATTAATGTCTTATTCTCAGAAGACATTATGTCATTTTTAATGAATCCATGTTTACTAGTTGTAATAGTCACATGTATAGTGCTCAGAAACATACACCTAAGGGTTGGGTGGGAAACAACTGCACTATTTCATGTAAAAAAAAGCAAAAGAAGCAAAAGAAAAAAAGGATCATTTAGGTTTTGTTCTCCTTTCATTGCAGAATTGTAAGTTACCTTGAAATTGTCTATTAAAATAAGCAGGTAATAAGCATGATTCAGCTCACACTGAGGCAGAGAAGGGACTTTTCCAAGCAGCTACTTGGTTACTGGGAGTAGTATAAGTGTGTTTTTTCCTACATCATAGGCTAATCATATAAGATAATTCAGATCCAAATGGTCTTCAGAAGATCCCCAGCCCAGCTTCCTGCTCAGTGCAGGGTCTTCCATGAGGTCTGACCAGGTTGTTCTGGTCTTTGTCCAAGTTGGATTTTGAAAAACCTGCAAGAACAGAGACTGCACAACCTCTCTGGGCAACCTGTGAGACTGCATAGCTGCCCTCATGAGGAAAAGGTTCTCCTTATAGTTTCAGTATGCATCCCAAATTTCTATTTATGTCCATTGTCTCTTGTCCTCCTGCATTGCGCAGCTGAAAGAGCCCAGCTTCATCTCCTTGATGACCAATGCTGTCTGCTTAGGCTCTGGTGGGTGCTGTTATGTCTCTCCTGACGTATGTCTGCTCCAGGCTGAAAAAATTCAGCTCCCCCAGCCTCTCCTCACAGGGAAAGTGCTCCAGCCCCTGCAATTTTGGCTTGATTTTCTGCTCTCCCTCTCCTAGCTGTATCTGCAAGAAGCTCATCCACTTTCCACATTGCAGAGCTCCAGATGCAAAGCTGGAACACCGAATAGATGTGCTTTCTACAAGCAACAGTTTTAAACATGCCAAAATTATATAAAGAACTTTCTAGGCAAGAGATGAGGAAGATTTAGAAAAAGCCCTGTATTTAGTGCCTGGAGGATTTAGATAAATAAAAGAAATGTTTATATACACCTCATTCAGCTCATTTACCCAAGTTCTGTGATTGACATACAGAATAACATTTGACCACACATGGATAATTCATCATTCAACACAGTTAATTTTTGATCTCTGTGCTTGTTTTGACATTTCTGAGTATACTATTGTCTTTCATCACCTTTAATATGATCATCTGCTCTTCCTTCCTCTTTCTGTTCTCCTCCCTGACCCTGTTTGACGTGTTCCCCTGACCATTTCCCTTTGCACAACAGCACAGACAGATCCTGCTCCTGTCCTCCCTCCCTGCAGGCCTGTCCTGGTTTGGCCTAAACCAGGCCGATTTTCCTTTCAGTGATTTTTACTTTCAGCTAAGTCTCCTCTAAGTAACTGCACTTTCTGAAACTAACTACATGTTTTGCAGACAGTGTCTGCTTCCAGGACTGATAACACTCGAAGTTTGTAGTTATCGCTGAGGCACCGGTAGGGATGTTGTGCAGTAAGGCTCTTGCTGTACTTGTTCTTAGAGAAACCAAGGTCACTGCTGAATTCCTCACTGCTTATGAGTGAAGAGCCGAAGGGGGGTCGCAGCTGCAGTGGGGAGCAGACAGGGCAGGTGACCCAAAATTGACCAACGAGGGTATTCCATCCCATACACGTCATTCTCGGTATAAAGCAGGGGGATCACGAGGGTCTCGCTTCTCTTTCTGCTATGGCCGGTGTCCAAGGAGGACTCCGACTGTTTTCCTGCTGCCCCCGATCCCGATCTGTGCATCCCTGAATCCAGCTCTCAACCGTCGCTAGGCCCAGCCTGGGCCTTCCCGGAGCCTGCCCTGCAGTGCCGGTGGTGACGTTGCCGACATCGGGGGAGCTCGATCTTGGTTTTGTATATATATTTGTATATATTTGATTATTCCAATATTATTATTATACTCTTTTTCATTATTATAGGTTTATTAAAACTGTTTTAACTTTCCAACCCCTAAGTCTCTCTCCCTTTTCCCTTTCCCTTTCCCTTCGGGTGGGGGGGGGAGGGTTAACAGAGAGCGTCTGCCGCAGGTTTAGTGGCCAGCCCAGCTTTAAACCGTGACAAGGCCCATCTCATCTTCTCACCTTCTGCAAATCCCATATCTACTCTGACAATATCTCCTAATCTTCAGATTTTTGACATCTGTGCTCCAGCCAGTCTCACATTACATTCTCTGCAACACCTCTTTTTGTAGTTATGTTTGTCACAGCTCTTCTGAACCCCTACTACTACTTTTGTCGGTGACATTTTTAATCTTCTTTTATTTTGCTCTACTGCATTTAGCTGAAGACCAGGAAGGTAATACAGAACCAATCTCTCCTTCTTTGCACACATTTGTAAGAATATTACTAGCATCTCTACTGCTAAGCCAAGGAACTGCCATTGTAAGACTTCCTCCTTGTATTTCAAATTATACAGATGTATACTTATATCTAAGTATTGTAATCTTTCCAAGATTTAGAATATTTTTTTTCCAAAAATTCTCTGTCCTTAGTCCTTATCATTTATAATTTTCCTTGGTTTGGTCCTGTAAACATTTGGACTAGTTGATTGTTGTAGGTCCCTTCCAACTGAACTATTCTATTCTATTCTATTCTATTCTATTCTATTCTATTCTATTCTATTCTATTTTCTATTCTATTCTAAACACCTTCTAACTACCTCCTTTAGACTGTGAAAAATGAAAATTTGTTCATATTTCTGACCAGTTAGTTATCTGCTGGTCACAACTATCTTTCCAAGCTGTTCTGGTATCCTGTTTTTCCACCTCTGCATTTTAAGTTTATGTCAATAGTATGCTGTCACTATAATTACATTCCTGAAGCTCATTGCATACCTACTTTTTATATGAAAACAAAATTCCTAAAAAGCAGTAGAAATATTAAAAAAATTTAACCACATTCCACACTTGTGTACATCAGTCTCATAGGGATATCTCAATTACAGTGGAAGAGATTATAGAATTACTTCATTTCTGCAGATTTTAAAATTATTTTCATATTAGTCTGTTTTTATTAACTAATTCACCAAATTATAATTCAAATGTATCTTTGCAGGTTATTCTGACAATTCTCTGTATGGATATTATAAAGGCAGTGATGATGAACAATATGTTAAACATGTATGGCTACAGTGAAGATATTATTCTTTATAATTATTATCTATGTCTTGATCCTACAAACACTTCAGCATGACAGCAGCTTTCCCCATCTGAGTAGTCTGATTGTACCCAAAGGAACTATTCATGTGAGCAATATTTTCAGGTTTCAGAGCCAGAAAGCAATTATAGCATCATCTGACCTCTTGCTTTACACAGGCCAAAGAACTTTACCCGAAGATGTTCATATCAAGCACATACTGTCTCTACAGGTGAGGAGGCTTAGAATGGTAGGCACTATTGCTACTTGGTTACTTTTATTCCATCTACCCCATTTTTCTCTCTAACTCCAAAAACTTGCAAATTAGATCAAATGCTTTGGAGATTATGTGAAACTTGGACAGCATCTACTTTAGCATCCTAGTTTGTATCAGTATGCAATCTTGAAGCAAATCTCATGATTGTTCCAATTGATCTTGATTTGGTTTGCATTGCATAGTGTCCTCAGAGCATACAAACTGGGTTTTTAAAATGAACTAAATTAGGAGATAAACTCTAGGAGTGCACCTAAGGCACTGCAGCCACTAGCTGGTACTCAGTTCACAGGACTGAACTACATCTAGTCCAAAGTAAAACTCCCCAGAACGGCTATAGCGTAGACACTGGGTCATCAGCACAATCATTTTTATAGCAGCAGCAATAGCTGCTACTATTGAAATATACTGCTTGCTACTGAAGACACTCTTGCACTACTTCTGTGAGGCAGACTCTAAAAAAAATATGGTACACAAAAAATGTGTGCGTTATTTCTTACTTATAGCAGTTAAGTTTCACTTTCCAGCTATTAGGTTCTATTAGAGTTTTTTTGTTTGTTTTTTTTTTTATTTATTTTTGCTAGGTAGAAAGTCCTTCTCTTCTAGCACCATTGTGTGATATTTAGCATACCTACTGACACTATGTGATGGCCTTCGCTGATATATTGGAGATCAAGAGTGAATCCTGGAACTATTTTCATATGTGGAAAAAGGCAGACATCGAGGGCAGATTTTCTGGAGTTAGAAGAAAGTTCAGTGATTCACTGTGATATCTTATTCTCATTCCAGTTTTTTAACATAGTAACAAACAGAGCCACTTTATATTTTCAGTAAAACAGGGAGGTAACTAATTTAAGATCAAATATTTCAATGTTTAAGTAATCTGAAGAGGGAAACTAAAATGTAATACAGATTGAGTTCCTTTAAGAATGATTTTTTACCATTAAAGTTCATATAGATAAAACTCTTGTCTGCTTTCAGAAATAGCTGCATTTCTCTATCAATCAATAAAACTATTTTAATAAACAACTGCAGTTCAAGGAAGATGTCAGTTAATCAGACTTGGGTATACTGTGAACAGCCATAAGAGACAATTAGTTGTCTGTAACAAAATTTACAAAAAATAATAATTTTAATTTATTACAACTGCTAAAAGCATTTCTAATCCATGGAAGTGTAGGCAGATGTAAGATTTATAGTCATAAATGTGCCAATGCATGTAGTTCTGTCTGAATTACATTCTACAGGCACTTGTCTGTGGTTGTAAGACATATGTCAAAAGGACTGTCACAAAAAAAGTGCCATAATACAATAGTTTCATCTGTACTTCCTTGTTGAAAATTCATAATAAATGTCAGTAGTGCTAGAACCCACGGTTACACAGCTTTAATATTCCAAATCATGACCATGAAGACGTACTTATGAGAAAAAAAAAAAAGGAAAAAAAGATCATGTTTATAATTCCTTCAGTGCAAGATAAAATTTTAGAAATAAAAACTTGTCTGCTAGAAAATGCCATTAAAGAATATAGATATAGAGTGTAATAAGGAAAAAGAAAAATATAATATAGTGAGACTTCACCAGAATGAGAAGGAGCAATTTAATAACTAGGCTTTTACCTCTCTTGCTTAGAGATTTTCTCCCTCTTTTGTTTTCAATTCCATTAATGAAAACTTATAACTGAAAATGTGTAATAATTTTACATAGTGAAAAGAATTGTGTTCACTGGGGAATGAGAGAAAATGGAGTGAACAGCAACATCTGACAAATTTTAACTGGAAACGTTTTTGCTAAAGGGCAAGGATTCAAAAAGTACGTGCATTTGGTTAAGAACATCTCCTTTCCTCTTTAATAGATATCCTGATCAAGAAGTCTAATAATCACTGGACTATCTGTAAATGGTCTCATATAAAGCACACTGTTCTTTTAGAATATATCTTGAATTTTTACTTCATTTTTTACATTTCCTAACTGTCCTATATTGAAGGTCTAAGAGAAGAAGCTCTTATTAGCAGAGATTTCTAATAGAGAATAGTTGAATCTACCAACACTGATACCATGTGATATCAGAGGTAAGGTGTATCACAAATGGATTCTCTCCTTTAAACAAAAAAAAAACGGGAAGGTGTTCTATGCAAAGAAAACACTCTTCTCGTAGGAGTCAAATCCTCAGAAAAGGCTATTGTGTGAATTCCAAAGAATGCAGGAATTTATGCAGGATGACTGAAGCTTATTTCTTCAGACTGGCAACACAAATGGAAGGTATGGAGGTTTCAGAATCATAGTCTTTTATATAAATAAATAGATACTAACAAAGATATTTGCAGACATGGCACCAACAGCATATTTTCTTAACATGCAAAACACCTTGGCATCAAATGTATCAGCATTGTTATCTAAATGCTTGAACAATTCTGCTTGCAGATGACTGATAAGTCCAGTTCCAGTTTCCAATGAAATCAATGACATGTTTTATGCTAGCTTCAGTGGGATATGTATCATGTCCACAGTGCATCATGTCATGCAACTTTCTGCTATAATTTGATAACCTTTGTTAAGTTAAAATATGTGACTTTTAAAAGTGCAAGCTGCAGCATATTGTCCATCTTGGTCTCTTTAAAAATGTTAACATACACCTTTAGGCACACCACAGATACTCTGACCTAAGTAGAATCCTAGCCCCAGGTTCCATATGATAAAAACTACTGATACTCATGCTCAGGTCTTCTGAGTGTGAAATAAAGGTAAACTACAAGGAGCTCTGTAACTGCCTAGGCAGCACTCAGTTCTTACTTGCAACATCTGTAAAAAAAACCAAAAAAAAAACAAAAAAAATTATTGGATCTGTGGAATAGAGGAAAATAAATAAAAGAGATTATAACTTTCTCCTGAGAATGCAGAGAAAATACTACTACAAAATACACAAAAGACAAAGGTTTACAAGGGTAAAGAACTGTATTAGAGGATAAAAGACTTCCTGAGTTTCTAAAATGCACATCTTGTTGCACTGCATCTGTTCATGTGGAACAGACCTTTGTTTTCATTTATAAGGTACCTGCGTTACTATCAAGTAGCTGTAATATAGTAATTGCTATATTACAGCTACATTTGTCCTTAAAAATATTAACAGGGATGAGGAAACTCTTCTCTTTTGTGTCATTTATGTGCTCACCTACTCAGTGGATACACCTTGCCATTTCATAATAATGTATAAAGTTATTACTGATGTATTCTATAGCACCAAGAAACAGTTAAGGTAACAGATTTTGTAGGATTTCCACAGTTACGGTATAAATGTAAGTATTGTTTAGGGGTAAATGGATTAATTCAAATCTATGTCATAAATCAGAAAAAACTTTCTCAGTCTTGTTAGTTTTTCTCTCAAATACAGATGGTTGAAAAATTCTCGGTGGAACAGCTTTGTCTTCGAATGTAGTTTTGTTAAAAATGAAATTGAATAATGTTGATTTCAATAAAATTTTAATCTGAGGAAAAGTTAAAAAGAAACATTTAAGCTTTACTAGTTTGTTCCTAAAATACTGAACAACTTTGGTATGTTAAGTTGCATTTTATTTGTATTTTTCTTGCTGCTTTTCAACCTCTACAGCAATGTATTACTTTTTTGGTGATTGTATGTATACAATGTTGCACAGATTACATAAATATCAGAATGTGCTCTAATACTAAACCAGAATACTTTACTTTACTGAAACACAAAAAAATTAAAAGTTCCACATTTTAAAGACATTGCGGAAAAATCTGCCTTTCATTTTGGTGAAGAACATTATCTCATATCAAAATGTCACATTTTTCCATGAAATTAAAATTCCAAACACCACTAAGCTCTGGTAGAGCTTCCAGAAAACTCATTGTATGGCTGAGTTCACAGCATGACTTCTGTGATTTGTTTAAATGTAAAAAAATGTAAAGGATTTGACAAAGTGACACACTGAGTTGCTCTTGAACAAAGTGACATGCTCTTAAGATATTAATAAGTGAGATTACATGCATACTGGAGAAAAGTATAAGCATATGAGGAAGGATAAGGACCCAAGGAAAACACCATCAGTGGCTTAAAATAACTGGCCAAGAGGATGTTTATTTTAAGCAATTCTTGGAGCTTTTTCCCTTCTTAGTGAAGACAAATATATTGGCTTAGAAAATGGAGGTGAACTAGTAGATAGCAGCTGCGTAACTTACTAGTCATGGTACTGCTTTCGCATTGCCCTCTGTATTACAAACCACAAATCTCCAGTCACTGTTTAAGAGAAATTTTAAAAGCCTCCTACAAATTAGGTTACATACAGGAGAAAATCCATATTAATGAATGCCTACCAGCTGTTACACTGCATTAGATGTGCTCCTGGAGCACAAGTTTTGTTCATCTGAGAGGAACCCAGTTCATGTTCTCCAGGCCTGTTCTGGCATGTAAAGCAAAGCACAGTTAGGGGGGATGATAAGGAGATTCAGTTCAAAAGTGCACTCTTGATTTGAATGAAAATGTTGCTGTAGACACATCCTCCACCTCTGGGTCAGATACAATCCACAGAGAGAAAGCTCAGCAATGATTTGCAAAGAAGTTAAAGCTATGGCCATGTTTTGTGTCTCAGCATATACACAGGAAGAGTGACAGAGCTGCACAGCTTATAGAAAAGGTGACTTACGCTTAGATGCTACCAGAAGAAAAAACACCAACTTTTGTGCATACTGAGCATATAAAAATCCTTTAAAAACTCTTTCTATACTTCTCTCTGCTTGCCAAATAATTCACTGCTGAAATACATGTGTCTCAGAGCAAAATAACAGAATTGAGCATGGTGAGATAAGGCACAGCAATGACAGAATCTATCAGCAATTGACAGAGCACTGAACTGGCCGAATTCCCACAGTTCTAGGATTTTAAGAATAGCCATGAGGTGCATCCATCATACACCACACTGAGAAGAGAGCGTTTGCGCAATTTCTTGTGGTATCTAAACCAGACAGGTCTGGCACAAGGAATAGTTTTAGGTCTATATAGGGCAGGTATATAAAATATTAACAAGCTTGGTTCTGTTAAATAAAAAATAATTAGCAGTATCCATTTTCTTCATGACAGATCTTAATCTTTTTTGTTGTTGTTATGCTGCCTGACTTATTAAGACTTCAACAGCCCAGATGATAGTTTAGTATATATTTTCCTTCCGGTTGTATTAACAGTTAGTAAAAAGTTGCTGATCATTCACTGAAAATTTGTATCACAGGAGACAAGCAGTTAAATCTTGATTTTTATCTAATCTACAAAGAATGCATATGAACATTTTTAAACATGCACATTAATTCAAGCATGTTGTACAAATTTCTTTCTCCAAGGCTGCACCATCTGGAAAAGACAACCAAAACTTTTTTTATTATAGTTATATACGTATACATGTTAGCAACAAAAATATGTAGCTATACACATATACATATTTCAGAGATTGCTCAACTGCCATAAAGAAGGAATGATTTTCAAGAAAGTTCAGGGGAAACTTAAACCAAATCTCTTTAGTTTATCGATGTGTTATTGGAGATGCTGTTCAGAATGTGAATTATTCATAACCCAGAACTGTCAGAAGTTAACTTTAAATACCTGAGGGGATATATAGTCAAAGCAGATAGTTTTGAGGTGTTCATATTTCAGCATGACTTTACCAAGAATCGTATTTTTTGAATGGTAAGTTGTCTATAACGCTAAATTTGTTGTAGAAGAATATGGAAGTGTCTTTCATAAAGAAAAAGTTTGACTATAGTAAGAGGGGAAAAGTAGTGCTTCTGTCACTTTCACAGATAAAAGATCATGAAGACAGATGTAGAAAGGGAATTTTTGGGTGAGACTTCATAGTTAGATAGGCAGGATGATATATCAAAGGGTCATTATGGCACTTGAACATTAATATCAATATACAGTGACATACAAATCCCAGATAATACTACTATGGTCAACTACTTTATTACTCTTGGAATTGAACATTTAATTTCATTATTTATTTCCTGAAAAAATACATACTATTTATGAAAAAAAAAATGTCATGAGATGTTAATAAATTGCCTTTAAAAATTAATTTTAAAAAACCTAACTGTCCATGAAGCATATTTTTATTACATTATTGGTAAAGGTGTGTTTTCTTGGTTCAGAATGTTTTTTTGTTTCAAAACTCATGTTTAGTTAAGCACATTCTAAAAGATTAAGCTATAATATTTTCTATTGAAGTTGAATAAAAAATAAAATATATTGAAATTCTGATCATTTAACCTGTTTTATTTTTCTTCATGTCTTTTGTTATGACTAATCATTTCAGGTGGACACTCAGTTTCTTTAATCCTCAACATTTTCAGAGGATAAGCATTATTTTTTCCTAGTTCAATACAGGTTTTAATTTTATAGGGACCATCACCTCAAAGGATAAATTACAGTGGAGTGAGATTAATATTCTCCCAGAGGCATTACTGCATAAACTGTAAAAGACAAAAAGAATGGTCTATTTTGCAGATGAAAGCATGGCAGGGAAGGAAGTTTTAGATACTTTTTAAAAGAAGGAGAGAAGGATGCCTGGGATATTTAATATGCAGTGTTGCAAGTCTGCCCTCTGAGGATGACAGTGTATATTTAGCACAGAAATGAGAGTATCAGCTCAAGGTAGTGGTGGAATAGGAAAGACACAATGGAAATCCTTGCCTCCCCTGCCAAAGTCTCCTGATAAGGTCTAAAAGGGAATGGTCTAGTCAGGAGTTTAGCTCTGTCTGAATATCCATGCTTGCACTTCCTCATCATTCCAATTTCTGTTTAAGACAACTATATTGTAAAAATGAGCCATGTTACCCATTTCTTTGAGCTTATTTGTCCATGGTCATCTAAGGATTGTGAAAATTTCTGTCTTTTGGTGAAAAATCACAGCTTCCCTTCCTTCTCAATTTGTATAACCAACAGATTTGCTTTATTCTATTCAATACAAACATAGAATCATAGAATACCAGGTTGGAAGGGACCTCAAGTACCATCTGGTCCAAACTTTCTTGGCAAAAGCATGGTCTAGACAAGACGGCCCAGCATCTTGTCCAGATGAATCTTAAAAGTGTCCAATGCTGGGGAATCCACCACTTCCCTGGGGAGATTATTCCAATGGCTGATTGTTCTCGTTGTGAAAAAATTTTCTCTTGTGTCTAATCAGAATCTCCCCAGGAGTAACTTGTACCCATTACCCCTTGTCTTTTCCATGTGACTCCTTGTGAAAAGGGAGTCTCCATCTTCTTTGTAGCCACACTTTAAATACTGGAACACGGTGATAAGGTCTCCCCTAAGCCTTTTTTCCTCAAGGCTGAACAAACCCAGTTCTCTCAGCCTTTCCTCATATGGCAGGCTTCGCTGTCCTTTGATCATCTTTGTGACACTTCTCTGCACCCTCTCCAGTCTATCTATTAGAATAGAGTTATTCTAATTTACAGTACTTAAATCTAAAAATCTTTTAACAAGCACTTCACACAAGCAATGTGGATATTCATGTCACCTAACTGCATACATCTAACCTTATTCATCTATATCTATGCAGGTCACCCTAGGCTTCCTTTATAGAGAGCACAAAAACCCCGTCATTTTTAGGACACAATTAATCTAATGTGGTTTCAATATCTACCTTAAGGTGAGATTGATGATGCTTTAGAAATACATATAAGGGAAGTCTAGGGTGACTAGATGAGATTAAGATATCCACATTGTACATGTCTTATATCATTAGGGTTTTTTTTCTCTACATGTATTACTATATAATAGAAATGTTTGATATTCATATGAATATCAAGGAATGTGTTGGGTCTTTGTAAAAAGACAAAAATACATAGTTTATCTTTTTCTTACAAGTGTTAGACAAAGCAGAAGTGCTATGCTGAGAAATCAATCCCACTTTGAAACAAAGTAGACCAACCAGTTTTAATTTCATGTGTTTATCATTTGAGCTTTATACTTTGATCTCTTGCAATAAAGGGCCAGAATTAAATGACCTTTTAATTCAGGACTTGTCTTTCCCTCAGTTTTCTGTTTACCATCACAAGCAGCATTTGTAAATCTTAGAAAGATTTAGAATTTGTAAACCTTAGAAAGACTGCTGTTTTCTTATATATTACTGAGAAAATGATGTATTAATTTTCATATTGCTTACTTGTTACGCAGAAGTTCACTCCCAGATCTCAGTGTTGTGCCAGGTGTAACCAAAAAACTACTACTTCTACCTCCAGCTCCCTTTGCTAGAGAAACGTCTGTGTTTTGTTCCAGTACCTATTCCTTGAGAAAGATTGCTTCTATGAAAAAATAAAATAGCTTTTTCTGCCTGGAGATAGTGCAGAAGTAAACCTACAATCCTGTTTCTGACTGCAATACATCGTGTTCTATTATCATTTACAACAGCGTAAAGCCTGGGCTATTTGAAAAGAATGGAGTGAAATTATATGGCATTCCTGAAAAGAAAAAAAAAAAATAAAAAAGGAAAGCTTTCATCTTTCTGAGGCACAGATGGAATATCCAGCTATATCCGTACTGTTTTGGGTAGCTGTGCCTCTTTTGGGCTCAAGTTCACCAAAGTGATCTGAGTCAGTCACATTCATGCCATAAGCATAAGCAATAGCATCTTTCCTTTATCAATTGCATCATACCTTGCTTCAAAAGCAATGAACACCAAGTACCTAGTAGTAACACACAAATTCTTACTTCACTACAACAGATTTTTAACATATATCTTATGTGAATAATTTCCTCCATCATCCCATCTCTGGAAGAGACATTTTCTCTCTTCCACCCCTGTGTGAATTCTGAACTTGTCAAGCATGATGCTTCCTGTTGCTTTTGAGTCTAATGAAGGTCTGTGATTATAAGATCTGATATAGATGCACCAGCAGCAGATAACCAAGCAATTCCTTGGCCTTGATATAAGGGAGCAAGAACTTTACTTACTCCTTCAAACAGAGCATAGTGGAAAGAAAGGTAGTCATGACTATACCCTTTATATTCACCATGAAGTTCCAAAGCAGAAAAGCAGTCTGTAACTAGAAAGGACTAGTATTCTATCATAATATTGGCCTGAGGAACCATCATGACTTTTCCTGTGGCTGCTGGTCTTTTTCTTGTCTCAAGGAATTACTGAAGTTGAAGATGTCATATGCCTGTCCTGAGTCAATGCTTGAGTGGGATTCATAGAATCATAGAATTGTTTTGGTTTGAAGGGACCTTCAAAATCATCTAGTCCAGCCATGAGGGGGCTGGGACCATCTTACCTAGTTTTATACATCTAAAAGCTTCCAGTCTAACCTTGTTCATTAGGTTTCTTCTCTGATTAATGGAAAGGAAGAGGCAACATCCAAAAATAAACTGCTACACTTCCCTCAGAACTTGAGGCCTTGGGGTAGAATGGGACAAACGGTATTGAGATGCTTTCAGACCATCTTCCTTTTTTTACTGCCTGACTCAACATTACATTGGTGGCTCTTGCACCGGTTTTGCACTGACCATGCCTGTTGGCTTACTTGAAACTCAAGCCACTGTGTGAGCCCTCACAATGTGGACAAGGTGGATGAGCTTTAGCCTGAGCTAATATGAGATTTTGAACTTACTCTTTGGAGTTCTGAGAATCTGTTATTTACCTATTCAAGCCTGAATCAGCCATTGTGTTTTAAGAGGTTAATATTGCCAGTGAAAAATTTTAGTAACTAGAGTACATTCAAATGTAGTAATGGTGGTTTAAACCATCATTCCCGATTCATATATGACATCTGTTAATTTATTCTGAAATAACCATAGCATTGTGTTAAGAAGAATCTATGCTATCCAGTTCAAATTATGAATTGCCAACTGAATATTAACCAAGGTAAAAGATGTTCCTTTCTTCTGTGTCTTACATGCAGTCCATTTTGTTGCTCACGGTGCTATTATTTGTGAAACATTGGACAAAAGTACAGGTAAAACGATGATTTTATTATATCTGTCACTTATAGTTCTGTTAGAAACTCTACTAGTGTCTCCTCCAAGACCTTCCTACCTGTTACAGACTAATGATCTTCAAATTATCTGCCTTATAGCTTCTTATTTCAATTTAACTCTCATTATTAATGCCCACTGGAACAATTAATTATACTGGTTTTTTGCTGACCAGCCAGACACAAAATTTCACCCTTAGTTTGGATTGGTGCTAGACAATACCTACAAATATTTCCCTGAGCTGTGTAACAAAGACTGTCAGGCTTTATAATTCGCCACTGGGAGTTGGCCTCTTCTCCCGGGCAACTAGCGATAGGACAAGAGGACACAGCCTCAAGCTTCGCCAGCGGAGGTTCAGGTTGGACATTAGGAAGAATTTCTTTACAGAAAGGGTTATTAGACATTGGAATGGGCTGCCCAGGGAGGTGGTGGAGTCACCATCTCTGGATGTGTTTAAGAAAAGACTGGACATGGCACTTAGTGCCATGGTCTAGTTGACAGGGTGGTGTCCGGGCAACGGTTGGACTCGATGATCCCTGAGGTCTCTTCCAACCTGGTTGATTCTGTGATTCTGTGATTCTGTGAATGGATGAACTTACTGCTGTAATTCAAAGAAGTCTACAAAGGCAGCATTTTCAAATTTGTTCGACTTTATTGTAGGAATGAAACTAAATGATAAAAAGCATCAAAAGGATCATTTTTCAGAAGTATAAAGTAACAGTAAATAATAGATTACAAGAGAGTACATTGTTGCTATTGACTGACTTTGATTGTTACCTTTGTAAGTTTACGCACCAAGAAAACAATTATTTTGCAGAATTCTTACTGAAGCTATAGTACATTAAAACATAATTGAAGTTATATCATCATCTTATTTCTCTACAACATTGAACCCCATTCCATCACAGAGTGCTTTAAGTGTGCCATATCTAAGTAGTGATAAAATATTAAAGATTGTATTACTGTTGCAGTTCCTAGTATAAAAATAAATAATAATAATTACATAGCATCAATGAAAAATAATGGGTCAAAATCTGTATGTGTCACTTCCATACAAAGTAATTTAATTTCTCTGCAGCCATATGCATGAATTTTAGCAGTGGATTTAGCAGTAGTAGGTGACTTTAACAAGAGTGAATTTTTCATTTGTTTTTCTTTTATTCAATTAATCAAATTTTGTGTATAATATATTATAAATTTCTTCAGTAGTGCCTTTACCTAGCTGTTCTTTCTTATTCATTAAATACATACGTGGATAATTTTGGTGACTGTCTTCAGTAGAGCTTTGTTTCATCAAATAAAGACCTGCCCAAAAGAGACAGTTGTACTGTAACACAAAAAAGTATTTATCTTGAGCCAGTAACTTAAAATAATTTTTAAAGCGATCTAGTGCCCTAACACTGTAAAACCAAATCTGATCTTGGGTGTAAACAGCAGTATTTTATATCAGAGTAACTTGGTCCATTGTTATCTCTTCTGTAACAGATAAACAGAGGTTCACTGATAATCCATATTAGATGCTCAAAGTTTACCATGGTTCCAAGACACGATTACAAAATAGGATTTTTTTATAGCATGTACTGGATGTAAAATATGTCAGTTGAGAGGAGTTTGAAATCAAAAGGTTGGATAAAAAGATAGAATAGAGATCGTTAGGACAGAACTATGAGAAACAGAAAATACCACAAATGAGCACAATGGTCTGAGGTTTCGATGAAAGGTCAAAGCCAGGATGCATCAGTCACTTTAATACTTTGAAGGAATATAATAAAAGAGTGGCCTGGAAAAAGAGAACCTAGTCTGACATGCATAAGCCTAAAAAATATTCTGGTGTGGCAAAAAAAAATGAATAAAGGTTAAACACATTGAATTCTCAAATCCCAGATCCTGAACAGGACAAAATAAAACTCTCAAATATCCATTAGCATTTCACATGTATTCTTTTTTCAAACATCTTTTGTAAAATTAGCCTACCTGTGAAACAAAACAACAAAATCTTTTCATATTTATCTTTTCATATACTGATGACTTTATGCTTCTGAATGTACACTAGCTATCCTTTTAAATGGGATTAAGGATCACTCAAAAGAGAAGTCTTATTTTAATTTTGAAGTGATTCATATGACCTTGTTGGTCAAGATTTCTCACAGAACGTATTTTTGGAAAAAAAGACTGTTGCCTTTTGCTGTGTACTCGATCAGGAAAATCATATCACATGCTTAATATATGTCAGCAAACAAACTTATGTATTTATGTTAGGAATACTTCAAGGTTGGCTTTTTTTCCCATGGTCTTGTACCATTCACTTTTGTGGAAAATGAGAATAAACAAGACCTTTGGATATATTTTCTTCCACACATACATGATTAGGAGTCTAAATTCCATTTTCAATAATGAAAAGAGACTTTTACAGATTGCTGTAACAAATAACTGCATCTCAGCTATTCATTTTTACTTTCTGTGTGCCTTTCCTTGTCCTACAGCATCCCACAGAATACGTGACGCAATGTGACGTAGCTTACCTTAATAAAAGAGCAATGATACTGAGCTTTTAATGGGCAATACCAATCATGTTGCCATGGACTTACTGCAGAACACATGATGTATAATGACTACTTACTGTCTGGTAATTACTGATTTGTCAAAACTCTTAGATTCCTAAATGCCCACATCCCATGACCTTTCTAAAGTACCTACAGTAAAATTTGTAAATGCAAGGCTAGATTTTTTTTTTTTTTAGACCAGATAAAGAAGTTGAAAGCCTGGCTCCCCTTACTTTAATGGATATATGACAAAGTGATTGCAACAAAGGAAAATCAAAGCAACAGACTCCAATTAATCATTAATGCACCAAGGGGCTGTTTGGAGTGGTCTTAAACCCATAAGAAACAACCCTTCTGTTAGTGTAGGGTAGATGTGAATGAGTATTAGGTTTAAAGAGTTTGGGTTGTTGCTATGGCAAACAGTGTAGAGGAGGACAGAAAGAAATGCATTCTGGAGATGGGTAAGTACACATTAGAGCTTGTGTCTTGTAGGAAGCTACCACTGGAGTTTAAAAAAACTTAGGAGAAACAGTCCAAAAGGCCTTATGTGTTTTGCACACACAATATAGATGTATCCAGTTTGAATAATAATCAAGACTTATGCTCTGGATTGTGCTCTGCATCCTGATTCTTCTGTCCTGGCCCTGTGCAGTCCTTCCAGGTACTGAACCTCAGCTTAAAGGAACAAAGTTATGCAAGTGATAACTGAATATTTCTACAAATGAAATTAGGATCCTATTAACGTCTTTACTGACTTGGTAAATCTGCCCTGTATAAAAATTTGTCCCACTGAAACTCATTTAACTGTTTCAGTGGGCTTCTTGTAACTGAGGTTGATGGTTATGACACACAGGGCCTGAGTTAAATAGCCTCTGATGATATATATACCTGTACTCAAGTGTCTAAATAGCAGTTCTTTGTTGAGGGGAACAAAAACAAGGTACTTTACATTTTGAACATCAAGCATTCAATCATGTAAATTACTTCTGGGAGCAAAAAAGCAAACAAAAAATCCTCCTTCTGAAAATGCATATGTCCATATTCACTTTTATGCTAGTTACCTCTGAAATAGTGTTTTGATGTGGTTTAATATCGAGCTTGTGCATCTCTGACAAGGAAAGGCTTTATCACAGTATATCCTTTGTACTCTCTCTGCATGTTGCAAGTGAACATAGCAGATGCAATGGACTGAAGTATCTGTGTTTTGAACATAAAAAAATATACTATAAAGCCCAGTGAAAGGATGAGAGGCAATGGGCACAAACTGAAATACAACGAATTCTATTTAAACCTAAAAAAACACCTTTTTTACTGGGATGGTAGTAAAACACTAAAACAAGTTCCCCAGAGGGGCTGTGGAGTCTTCATCCTTGGAGATATTAAAAACCTGACTGGGCATAGCCTGGGCAACCTGCTGAAGGTGGAGTGGGATCAGGTGATCTCCAGAGATGCCTTCCCCGCTCTGCCGCTCTGTGATTCTGTGGTTCTGTGAAGTGGTCACACATAATCTTACCTTAGCTTCTTCCTGCCCCGGTGTAGCAGCATATAGTTTGGCCTTGATAGGAGTATAGCATGCATGAAGTTTTGAAGGACAAGGAGCCAGTGGAAGAAATGAACCCTTTTTCTGGAAAATCTCTAGGGTTAAATCAGTCAAGCACACTGAAAGCAACATATGAACAAAGCGAGCAGTGCTGTGTGGAAGTGTATGTAAATTATGAAGGCAACATCCCAAACATTTGCACACATGCTACCAATGTTTGGCAATTCAGAGGCACCTTTAAATGTAATACTGTAATGGACAGTTCAGTCATGAAGACTTGTCTTTTGGAACTGAAGACTCCAGTAAGCACTAGAAAGTATCATTGAATAAAGAGATGGACAAATCCTGTGAAGTTTAATGTGGCATTCTAAAATATTCAAAGAAAGCACTTGCACTTCTTCACAAAAGGGAAAGCATACTCTGTGTTCATGTTCAAATACAAGAGCAGCTTGCAAGTGATTTCAAGAAATTCCTAAATAAATAATCAGTGAAGATTCTTGCCATGTTGCAACACAGAATGAGAGTAGAAGTGGAAACAATAAAAAAATCCTGAACAAACCAGCTCAGAGAATATTGAGAAATGTAAAAATGGAGAAGTCATCAATGACAGCAATGCAACTGCGTCTAACCAAAGTATGACACAAGAAAATACTAAAATGGAAAGTCTTTTAAAGCCAGTGGGTCTTTAAACCCTAATATTGAAACTGAAAGGTGAAAATCTGAGGGCAGCAAGAGCTCCAACTCTGAAATTGAAACTGAAAAGAGACAACCCAGAGGCAACATTCATTCAAACCCTGATGATCAGTCTGAAAGAATAGAGCCTGAGGGCAAAAAACATTCAGATCCTGGCAGTAAATTTGAAATGAGACAGCTTTAGGGCAGGAATTGCTCAGGCCTTAATGAGCTGGAATGGACAGATCTTCAGGACAGCTTCCACTCAGGACCTGGGACTGGAAAGGTAAGGAGTTAGCAGGGGACTGTGTGCATCCTACAGCCTCTGATAATGAGCCGCACTGAACCTCTGTTACATTCTAGCCATTACCAAATACTGAATTTAAATGAATGCATTGCACTGCATACTAAGGGTCTGGAATTAGAACCAAGTATTTGGCAAAACAAGAGAGGCAACACAGCTAGTCCAAGAATGATGCTACAGCCTTCGGTAGCAAGGCTTGGATAGCCTTGCAAATCCAAGCTATCACTTCACATTAACAAAACTGACTGGTCAAAGAGCTTGCCTGATGTGAGGTATGTCTAATCAAATGGCATTATCTTTTTTCAGGATATTCAAAATCTGCAGTAAAATTGAACAAAAGTGATTTTTCTCTACACAGTACCTAGGCTATGTAACTGCATTTGCTTTGTTTTGTCTTACTAGTATAGTAATCATATGCAGACTGCCTAAATTAGATATTCTGGTATCTAAAAGAGAAATGTTTCTTCCCCTTTGCGCAATCCTGACTTCCTGAATCACAGAATCACAGAATCACAGAATGTTAGGGATTGGAAGGGACCTCGAAAGATCATCTAGTCCAATCCCCCTGCCGGAGCACGATTGCCTAGACCATATCACACAGGAACGCGTCCAGGCGGGTTTTGAATGTCTTGAGAGACGGAGACTCCACAACCTCTCTGGGCAGCCTGTTCCAGTGTTCGGTCACCCTCACCGTAAAGAAGTTTTTCCTCATATTTATGCGGAACCTCCTCTGTTCCAGCTTGCACCCATTGCCCCTTGTCCTGTCAAGGGATGTCACTGAGAAGAGCCTGGCTCCATCCTCATGACACTTATCCTTTACATATTTATAAATATTAATGAGGTCACCCCTCAGGCTCCTCTTCTCCAAGCTAAAGAGACCCAGCTCCCTCAGCCTCTCCTCATAAGGGAGATGTTCCACTCCCTTAATCATCTTTGTGGCTCTGCGCTGGACTCTCTCTAGCAGTTCCCTGTCCTTCTTGAACTGAGGGGCCCAGAACTGGACACAATATTACAGATGTGGCCTCACCAGGGCAGAGTAGAGGGGGAAGAGAACCTCTCTTGACCTGCTAACCACACCCCTTCTAATACACCCCAGGATGCCATTGGCCTTCTTGGCCACAAGGGCACACTGCTGGCTCATGGTCAACCTGCTGTCCACTAGGACCCCCAGGTCCCTTTCCCCTACGCTGCTCTCCAACAGGTCTGTCCCCAACTTGTACTGGTACATGGGGTTGTTCTTGCCCAGATGCAGGACTCTACACTTGCCCTTGTTATATTTCATTAAATTTCTCCCCGCCCAACTCTCCAGCCTGTCTAGGTCTCTCTGAATGGCTGCGCAGCCTTCCGGTGCGTCAGCCACTCCTCCCCGTTTTGTGTCATCAGCGAACTTGCTGACAGTGCACTCTATTCCCTCATCCAAGTCATTAATGAATATATTGAATAGAACTGGTCCCAGTACCGACCCTTGAGGGACTCCGCTAGACACAGGCCTCCAACTGCACTCTGTCCCATTGACCACCACTCTCTGGCTTCTTTCCTTCAGCCAGTTCACAATCCACCTCACTACCCGATCATCCAGACCACACTTCCTCAGTTTAGCTGCGAGGATGCTGTGGGAGACAGCGTCAAACGCTTTACTGAAATCAAGATAGACCACATCCACAGCTTTACCATCATCTATCCACCGGGTTACATCCTCATAAAAGGCTATCAAGTTGGTTAAGCATGACTTCCCCTTGGTGAAGCCATGCTGAGTGCCCCTAATGATCCCCCTATCCTTGATGTGCCTAGAGACAGCACCAAGAACAAGCTGTTCCATCACCTTTCCGGGGATGGAGGTGAGGCTGACTGGTCTATAGTTACCCGGGTCCTCCTTCTTGCCCTTTTTGAAGACTGGAGTGACATTCGCTTTCCTCCAGTCCTCAGGCACCTCTCCCGTTGCCCACGACTTAGCAAAGATGATGGAGAGTGGCCTAGCTATGACTTCCGCCAGCTCCCTCAGCACCCGCGGATGCATCCCATCAGGGCCCATGGATTTATGGACGTCCAGGTTGCTTAATTGGTCCCTGACCCAGCCCTCATCTACCAAGACAGATTCCTCCTCTATCCTGACTTCTTCTGGGGCCTCAGGGGTCCGGGGCTCCTCGAGACAGCCTCCAGCAGTATAGAGAGAGGCAAAGAAGGCATTCAGTAACTCCGCCTTCTTTTTATCCTCTGTCTCCAGGGCACCCACCTCATTCATCAGTGGGCCTACATTGCCTCTAGTGTTGGCTTTACCTGCAATGTATTTGAAGAAGCCCTTTCTGTTGTCCTTGACCTCTCTTGCAAGGTTTAATTCCAAGGAGGCCTTAGCTTTCCTAGTTGCCTCCCTACATCCTCTGACAACAGACTTATATCCCTCCCAAGTGGCCAGCCCCTCCTTCCATGATCTGTACACCCTCTTCTTCCACTTGAGTTTGCCCAGCAGTTCCCTGTTTAACCATGCAGGTCTCCTGGTACCCTTCCTTGACTTCCTACCTGCTGGGATGCTCTGATCTTGAGCTCGGAAGAAGCAGTCCTTGAATGCTAACCAACTATCTTGAGCCCCCTTACCTTCTAGTACCCTGTCCCATGGGATTTCCCCTAGCAATTGCTTGAAAAGGCCAAAGTTGGCCCTCCTGAAGTCCAGGGTTGTAATTCTGCTAGCTATTCTGTTCCTGCCACATGAGATCCTGAACTCTACCATCTCATGGTCACTACAACCAAGGCTGCCCTCAACCTTCACCTCTTCAACCAGACCCTCCTTGTTAGTGAGGATAAGATCCAGCAGCGCTCCTCTCCTAGTTGGCTCATCCACCATTTGCATCAGAAAGTTATCATCAATGCACTGGAGGAACCTCCTGGACTGAGGATGGCTGGCTGAGAAGGCCTCCCAGCAAATATCAGGGTAGTTGAAATCCCCCACAACAACCAGGGCCTGTAATTGAGAGACTGCTCTCAGCTGCCTGTAGAAGGCCTCATCACCCTCCTCATCCTCATCCGGTGGCCTGTAATAGACACCCACAACAGTATCACCCCTGACAGCCTGCCCCTTAATTCGCACCCACAAACTCTCAACTCGCTCCTCATCCGCCCCTGGACAGTACTCAATATATTCTAGCTGCTCACTCACACAAAGAGCAACTCCACCACCTCTCCTTAGTGGCCTGTCTTTCCTGAACAGGACATAGCCATCCATGACCACATTCCAGTCATGCGAGGCGTCCCACCAAGTCTCTGTAATTGTCACTAGATCATAGCCCCCCGACCGAACACGGATTTCCAACTCCTGTTTATTCCCCATGCTGCGTGCATTGGTGTACAGGCATTTCAGGGAGTGAGCTGAGCACACCGATTTCACCCCAGGGGGATGGGAGGCCTCCTGGTCTACCTCAACACTAGAGTGTTGCCCCAGTGGTGCAAGCCCAGCTACTACCCCATCCCCCTTCGAATCTAGTTTAAAGGTCTCCGAATGAGCCCTGCTAATTCCTGTCCCAGAACCCTTTTGCCCTTACGACATAAACCTTTCCCATGTATTACCGTTATGCCTGGTGTCTTATAAAACCAGCCATTATCAAAGAACCCAAAGCCCTGCCTGTAGCACCAGTCTCGTAGCCAGGCATTTATAGAGAGAATCCTACTATTCCATCCCACATCATCACCTGAAAATGGAAGGAGGGAGGAGAAAACAACTTGTGCCTCAGACTCTTTCACCAACCGTCCTAGGGCCTTGTAGTCTTTCTTCATCCCCCTCAGACTACGGGATGCAGCTTCTTCCCCACCTGTCTGGAAGATCAGGACACTAAAATCCATACCTAAGGCAGTTGAGTGAGATAAGTACACTGGAGGTCTTCAGAGGGCAGCTCAGAGCCCCAGCAGTGGTCAACTGCTCTGAAGACTCACTTTAATAAAGGAGATTTTGGAGTTGTGCTCCCTGAAAGTCCTTTGTGTTCAGCCAGTTAGCATCTAATATCATAAACACACACTGACAGCTACTGATAACCAAAGCACAAGCTCTGGAATAAACCCAAAGAACTGCAAAATGGAATTATATATCTTTAAATGCATAATTACTTTCACTGAATGTATCGTTCTATTACATACTGAATCAGGTTTCCTTTTTTATGTGGGTTTTTTTTCTATTCTATAAAATGCCTTCAATTAAAAGCACGTCCACTTTTCAGAAACCTATTGCAAATGGTTTTAAGCTATACAGGGATTTGTCATTATATTTCAACAATTTCAAACATATGCTGAGTGTGCTATTTCTTCATAGGAAGTAATAAGACTCCAAAACTTTATTCTCATTATCCTCAAACTATTTAATTTGTAGATTCTTCCCATGTCTACAGATTTTCTTTCTTCCTTTAATGAGGTAACAGTTGATGCCTCTTATTGGGAATTTCTGACTGTTCTGCTTCACAGCAATTCTTATATATTCAAGAATTATAGAAGTAATCACGCTCTGTAGGAATATGTCCCACTACAGATAGTGATATGGTTCTCAGATTTCCAATTTACATGTTTTAAATTAATGATGGTTTACTCTGCTGTATATTAAAAAGGGTAGTTATCTCTGGAGCTAATTCATTACATAGTACTTTATTTCTGAGATTCACAATCTTTCCATGTACAGGACACATAATAAGCAATTACAATAAACACATATCTGTCAAAATATATGGAAATGTTTAGAGTACCTAAATCTGTCTTTGAAAAGACACTTATCACCACGACATTTAAAAGACTTTAAAAGAATATATATTTGTCATCTGAAACTGATTTAAAAAAAAAGTAAACTGGGAGAAACTGAGGAAAGGACTTTTAAACACCAACAGACTAATTTTTAATATAATATGAAATTCATTCACTAGTAGTTTCATTTATAACATTTGTTGATCACTGCCTTCAGCATTTAAGGGAAGATCAGACTGAATTATGTTGTCTGCTCTCCAACATAGAACTCAATAAATATCCTTGAACATACATTTCATCACTTTTACGTCTATGAAAAATTTTAGTATCTTTATCCTTCAGAAAAAGTTAAGATCTAGTCTTTGGTCTTTGGAGTCTTACCAGGTTAGTTGTACCCAGAACAGCCAATGCAAATAACCTACCAGAGGAAGAAAATCCATCTAGAAAGGGAACTACCATCTACCTGGTGGTTTTTTCTAGCTTGCAGTGCTGTCTCAGATATAAGGGGAGGGGGATAACAGGGACTGTTTAGAAACATTGAGCTAAGCATTTGAAATAGAAAAAGATTCCCATCTGAAGATGGTTATAATTGCCTAGTAGATACATAGATACTACTTTAAATGACAAAACTTAAATATGGGAAAAAAAAGAGACTTCCCTCAAATATTACCTGCTTTGTTATTTTATTTTTATCATCATTTGCAATAATTAAAAATACATGAATACTACACCTAGGCTGTAGCATGAGGTATTAGAGCTTTTGAAGGGAAAATACTACTATTGAACAACTGGTAGTATTCATTTAATCCATGTGTGTATGGCTGCAACGCTGGAAGAGCAACACAAGTGGAGAGCTTTGTCCACAGTTGGAGAATTGTGAATTACTGAATTACCAAACTGTCAGTCTTTCTCAAAATTGTTGGTAGTCTTCACTTTTACAGTATTTAGGTCTTTAGTCGAAGTTCATGGAGTTGGGCTTTGCTGCACAGTTTGCAATGGAAGAACAAGAAGGGTTTTCTTAGGAGGCTCTTAGCAGAGCGTGCATGTATTTTCACATGGATTTCCTTAATTGCTTCTATTAAGTACTATTCACGATTTAAATTAAGTTAGACTCCAGAATTCACAGTGTTTTATTAGGAAAAAAAATAAATTAATTAATTCCTAAATGTACATGTATTTCTCTCTTACAGCATTCTGTACTGCTGAACTCACAGAAATATTTTTCTAAGATAAGTTTTGTTTAATATTTCTAAGTATGATCATTTTTATATGTTTGGTGTAAGTTACATGATCATCTCTTTTCCTCTTCATGAAGGCAAATAATGAATGTGCTATATAAAGTGAACATTTTGAAAGGCAGGTTGTACTGAAGTCTTAAAATTCTCAGTAACAAAAAAGCCACTGCTACATTATGAAAGTATTGAAAATAGCTGATTAGTATATAACAAAGGAAAAGATGTTTCTGAGTATGAGCATCTTCATGCTCTCACTTTTATAAAAGAATTTGATCTAATAAAGGACTTACTTAAAAGCTTTAGCATTACTGTTTGAGAAATGTTATGTTTACTGCTTTGGTCAACAAAGCAAAATAACATGGGAATTCTAAAATCCTTTAGTGTCATGCAAAATATTTTCAAGGGACAATAACTTATTTTTCAGTTCAAAGTCTGAGAAAATATAATTGAAATTGTGATTTATTGAAGTCTTTGAAGAAATAAAAGATGTTCTAAAGTTGCACAACTAATCCCCACTGGCCAGTGCTGTGCTAGATTAAATATCAATATGAAATTCTGAATCAAGGAATCACATCAGTGGAAGACTTAATCAGGATATTGACTCAGACATTGAATTAGGGTTTGGGCTAAATATCAGACCTATAGTCATGATTCTGAAATTCCGCTTGTCTAGCTAAATACATTCGACTTCAACAGAAATTACATACGTAGAACTCATCTCAGAATCTAGTCCTTGCTGCAGTTTACGTCATCTTCCATTCAATCTATATACCAGTATAAACAGTTTGACATCTTAGGAAGTAGAGGCTGTAGGTGGGCATTGACTGCAAAATCCTTTGGGCAAAATGAAAGACTTGAAAAGAGTTATTCTGAAAATTACTTTACATGCACAATTTTATTATACTTCTAAATAAAGATATGCCATCTTATTTCTATGTCATTCATAAGCCTGTTATTGTAAGAAAAAAAATAGTATGTTTTTATATTTATATGTATATTAAAACACTATGTGCATATAAATGTATACACACACACACTTATTCAAACATGTACAGAACTTCCTCCTAAATAAACCTTTTTAGAAATCTAAATCTAAAATTTTAAATACAATACTGACTTAGTTCTATTGGATATGACAAGTAAATTGGGAATCAAGAGCTGTTATTTGAAGACTTAAAGGTGATATTTTCTTTTTCTTAACTTTTTAATTTCTATTTAAGTAATGAATCCCTGGGTAGTTATTAATAAAACCTAAAGAAAATATTTTTAAAGTAAAAATATTTTCAGTTCATATAGTAAGATGTTAAATCTTTCATTTGCCTTTTGTTTGCTTACGGGGGTACTTTCTCTGCAAACATCTCAGAACACATGAGATTTCAGTCAGGAAGATTTACAGTGTTGAAGTATTTACTTGAAAATGTTAAATACAAAATCAAATACAATAGGACAGAAAAAAAATGAAAAAGCCATATATTTTTTTTTGAACGGGTAATTTTTCAAATAGTGAATTCAGCCCTTTAGAGTCAACACAGAAATCCATGTAATAAAATTTCAAAACTAATATAGTGCACAACATATTGAAAAAGGTTTACCACCTTTAACAAGAACATTCTCTTCTTTTGTCAAACACTTCTCTGCTGCTTTTGAGAAAATAGATCTGTACACAAAACACTGCACTGCCTCAACGAACAAAGCAACACTCGACATGAATCCATGAACAGAAAGCAGCGCTAG
Source organism: Nyctibius grandis (assembly GCF_013368605.1). NCBI lineage: Eukaryota > Metazoa > Chordata > Aves > Nyctibiiformes > Nyctibiidae > Nyctibius > Nyctibius grandis. The sequence goes on from NC_090659.1 coordinate 113,523,042, forward strand.
TGACAATGTTCACAATGCAGCACATGCTAAGATTCAGCATTAATATCTTGAATGAAAGCCTAATGAACTCATCGGGAGTGTTTTCACTGAGTTCAGTGAGCTGTGGATCAAGCCCATGGTGTCCATCTTAGTGTGCTTCTCACTTGGCTTTACATCAGGCATGACTAGAGAGCAGGCAACGTGACTGCATCTTCACTTGAATATGACCAGCTCGGGCACAGTAATGCAAACCTGAGTATGACTTTCCTCTAGCTGTAGTCACTGGAGATTTGAAAGATGGATAAGCATCTCATGTATTTTTCTTTGTCAGTAAAACCTCCTTGAAAATCAGTATAAAGAGTTCGAAGAGACCTGTGCAATTGCCTTCCACAGATCTGCTGTACAAGTATAAATTCCACTCTTGATTAATTGTTTAATAATTAACATAAAGTATGACATCTTTCTGAAGCTGGGATCAAACAAGTGGGCTGATGGAGATGGCTATGAAGCACATACAGATGCTGGGGTTTACCATGTGTATATGAAGTGTTAAAGGGAAGCACCAACAGAAAATAGTAGATGAACATAAGACATCTAGAATGGACTGCATTCCCTTGCGAATTGTTATAGGTGTTGTGGTGAAATATCAAAACTGATGTAGTAATTGCCCTCATTTGGTTAAGGATGTATTTCCCAGATCCTTGCCAGCTTGAGTGACCATTAGCATTCCCTCAAATTCTTCCTGTCAGTATTTTTAGAAATAAAATTTAGATGAAGGACACATGCTGGGACACAGCATCCCCTCTCATGTTGTAGTTTAAGTTAAATACTGTAATAAAGATGTAATAAATTAAGTAAGATTTTGAGAAATGTATTGTTTTATGCTGTAACAGCTAATCCTATTTAAAACGTAAAGTGGAAAGACATCAATCTGCCACTGAAGGAAGACAAAGGGAGCCACTGGCACCTTAGACTTTCTGAAAGCTAGTCCACTTATATTTGGTATCTGAATTTGGTTTTTGGAACCTAGCTATACATTCTCATCAAATATCCTTAGATCTTCCAGAATTATCATTTTCTTTGATAAAGGAATACTAAGTAAAATCAATCAAAAAATACATGCCTCCCAATTCCTCCAACAATTTATCTAATTTACCTCAATGTCACCATACAATTTACAACAAATGGATATTGTGGCCTTGTTTGCTGTCCTTTCCTCTTCACAATAGTTTTGCGAAGTGTGGTGCCATGTCCCATGGACTACCTAGAGACTTGGGTGATGGATCTCAATGCTGAAGCCACAGCTCAGAAACCACCTACCTAACACAAGGGCATATGCAAAGAAGCCGCCTGTCACTCCCCAGGCCTCTTGCCTTTTCCCACAGCGCTCTGACAGCAGCTTTATTAAAGAGTATCACCACCCACTTCCCTTCCCTGTCGAAATTCCTCCTTCCCTGACACCTCAACATGTCACTATGCACATGCAGATTAAAGAAGAAGGTCTTTAACCTCAATTCAAGGCTAGGGCTGTTATAATTTTCCTTCCTTCTTCCATGGAAGATAATGTCATTGCTGAGCGGAAGTCCAAGGGGAACATTCTCACACTGCTGCAAAGAAATCCAGTCGGAGCACCCAAATCAAATAGTATTACTTAGTGAATAACACAGTGAGTGTTTATTTTTAGAGAGCCATCTTTAAAGAGTCATTTATTGCTGTTGCTCCTGTTGAGCATCTTTCTCATTAATCTAAAACTGCAAGTTTTTTATTTACACTCCAATTCAGTTACTGTGGAATCGGTGCATAGTGAATGTACCCAGCACCTCATAAAAATAATGTAGCACCCAGCAAGATGCGGTGTTTTATGCTGGTCCAACTTCTGGTAGTGTTTCCATTGACTTATAGGATTTTTTTTTTAGCATTCAGCAACGGCAGAGAGAGTGCTAAAGAAGAGTGTTTGCAAATTAAAGGGAAAAACCTAAGGAACACTCATCTCTTGAAACATTCTTGTGTGTGTGGAAATGAAGATTTGCATGCATTCATATTCAATAGAAATGATTGGGCAGAGGATAATATCCCTACATGATTTTTGAAGCTTTCAGACATCCACATTTCTAACTGTTTTAGTCCAATTGCTTTGTAGATAATGCACTGTTTAACTCTTACTAGAACACCTGCTTCATAATGCTCTATCTAGACATTATAAAATTAATTAAAAAATATTAAATTCATAATACTCCATCATTCTGTATAATGCAACATTTAGTGCTAAAGAGCAGCTATTGAATGACACTTCTGGTGAATGGAGCCAGAATGTCTGGTCATTAGATGATAGCATCAATATTTTAGGTAGTAAACAGATGTCAAATGAATTCATCAATACAAATAAAAATCTGCTTAACAGGATCTAAACCCAATCTTTTAAAGTATCAGTAATTTAGTTATGCTTTCCAAAGACAAAGAAAAAACTTATATCTTTTACTTGGAATGACCTTTGTTTTAGAGTGCTACAAAAACAAAGCAACAAAGGGAGGAAAACAAATATTCTGGAAAGTCTCCAAAACCAGCACAGTTCCTCCTTCCCTCATGATGAGCTGCAGAACCTTCCTGTAACATATTGGCCATCATCTTCTGGACCAGCAGAACACGGAAAACAATATTGCTACTACGACATCCAGTAAAACCACACAAAATCCATTTCCCTGTTGATAGTGAGAAGATTGGATGGAATTAACTAGAATCTATCTATAACTGAAGAAACGTAATGTAATTAGACTACTCTGCCACCTTCTCCATTTTGTGCTTTTTTCACTCTTATCCTTCCTATTTAAATAATCGATTTACAGAAATGAAAACAAAATTAAAGGTCATGAGCTTGTTTAAATTTGCGTAAATTTGTTGTACAGTTCCAGGTGCTTTGCTTTATCTTTGGCACTCAGTAATAATCAGGGAAAACTGCACCCTGAATTTGGAAGGCAAATTTTGTACAAAGAATACAGAGTCCTAGATTACACAAAAAAACAGAATTCAACAGAATTAAGCACTGTGTAGTCTGAAATACCATATACACTTCCCTTGTACTTCTGTTGCAAAAAAATGTCATCTAATCTTTTTGTCTTCTCACAGTGATTCTCCTAACATATTTTCCAATATGTTTGGGCTTTTCAGTATTGTGATGTCTTTCCTCAACATACTTTCAGATGGAGAATCCTACAAAAGGAACATATTTAACATCTCTGTGTAAATGAAATCTTCTATAAATGTTGGAAAAGAACCACTACTCATATAATTTTCTCTGGATTATCCTACAGACATTCTTCTCCATATAGTACATATGATTTAATTTTTAGGGCCACACAGACTTTGGTGTTCTTTGTTAAACACATTTCCTCTTCAGCCATCTCCCATCACCCAGTTCTTCACTATTTTCTACAACAAATCAAAAAGAATAGTGACTGAAAAAGACTTGTTGGTAGCAAATATTGGTTCAGAAAAAAAAAAGTTTTTTGCAGGAAAAGTTGTAATTTGATTAATTTATATCCTAAAAAGATAAAATTTTAAAGTTTTTTTTCTTCAAAATTGTATTTAAAAAAGTAATTAAAACCCAAACCAGTCTGTCTTGACTGACTTGAGACATATGAATTTTAGATCACTAGTGACTATTCAAAGTGCAGCGTTTTATATATAAAAGGGTAAGAATGGTCAAGGGTGAGAACGTAGTTTTGATATTTCAGATTTGTGGAGAAAGGGAGGAAGATTTCCCTTTTACCTCTACTAATTATTTTCTTTCCTGTTAGTCTTTTCATAGCTACCCAGAGGTGGCAACTTGGGAACAGATAAACTGCTGTATCCCAATGAAGAGGGGCCAAATATTACCTCACCATCTTGGCCAGCTAGGTTAAAAAACTGGCATTCAGGCAGCATGAGGCTCTAGCTATATTTTTATTCTCCCCATGTTCTTTGAGGTCATTTGTACTCTTTGAGGAAAAATATCTACACAGTGACCAATTTTGCCTTATCCTTTCACGGAACACAGGAGGGCTTGTCCCTTGGCCTCCCAATACTCTCAATGTGACTAGTTGACTAGTCAGAAACTTGCCCAGAGATAATTATACAGATGGGTTTTTTTCTCTTTTCCTTTTTTTTTCTTCTGTTTCCTCTTCTCTCTGGATTCACTTGGCATTCTCTTACTATATAATAAGCTGACCTACTTCTTTCCAGTTAACATACTTTTAATAGTTTCATCATGCATAGTCAAATAATTCTTGATGTCAAGTCTATCAGTGTTGCTTTTCATCAATGTAAAATTCTCTTTGGCTCTTCCATAATTATACTTCTTCTGCCTTCTGCTTGTCTACAACTCATCAGACTATTTAAATATCACTTACATGATCCACTTTATAATTTATCTTTGCTTTATTATTGTTAAGCAAGATAATGTATACTTTATCAATTTGAATTTCCTGGTGTAGTGTTTATTGTGTAATTCTGAACAAATTGCCCACTGTGTAAGGGGGATAGCCTGTCACTAAAAGGGGATGCTTCTAGCTGTAGTTTTCCAGTTACCATTGTTCTACCTCCCATCATGCTTCACAACAGAGTGTAGGCAGGCTGGCAAGGGACGAGGTGATCTGCAAGAGGCTAATTTGTTAGTGGACAGAACTGCAGTTTTTCACATCTTTCCTTATTAGTTCTAAAATGAATGGAACAGGAATTGCAGACAAACTGAATCAAACAGGGTGACAGCATAGAGACTTAAGGTTCAGGATGGAGTGTCTGGATCCACTGCTGGCTGTTTCATTATTTTCTATTTAGCAGACGCAGTCCTGGCAGCAGAACTGAGGACTCCTTCTTGGTGATTCAGTTATTAGCAGCACTGAAGCTTCCTCTAGCATGTGCTCTGTTTCCATCCAGCAGCGAGCACCTAATTCCTTTCTGCACAATCAGGGAGCGCTAACCATGCTACGCCAACGCACCTCTGCATTTGCATCCACCCCGACTCCTCATGAAACTGAACCCATGACTCAGACTTGGGGAATGGCTCTAGTCACAGAGATAGTCCAGTAACAAAATTCATCCTCTTGCATTTTAACAGAATGAGTGTTATACTTTAATTTTAAAAACCTAACTCCCTAAAGAAATAGTTCAGTAATATGCATTGTGAATGACCGGGTCAAATTCTGGTGCCTCCAGTGGGATACAAGGCTTGTCCCTGTCATCATTGTTTGCCTTTGGCATGGTCTAGCCATCTACATGCTGAACATACAGTTTTTAATTGGCTACTTGCTGGTGCCTCACTCTCCTCCTACTCTACACAGTGAGTCTAAGTACTAGAAAAGGTTTCTAGATCCTATTCTGGTAGTTGAAAGTGATGATAGTGACATATGATACCTTTAATAAACTTATTAATTAGTCTATTCTTCCATAGGTTCATGTTCCAGTGTAGATAACATGCAGCACCCTAGGAAAAGTAATAAAATAAAAAGAGGCACAGTGTGCTACTTCATCATACTCATAGCCTAAACTTTCTTTGCAGTAATTATGCTCTGAATTTTCAAATCAATTTTTAATTTTCACCTATACCTTCACTAAAAGCAAATACTTAAAAAGTAGCAACCACGCTATGGTCTCCTATTTTTTATTCCTGTTGATTTCTGAAATGACCATGATGTGGAGGATGTGTTAACTAAACTAGCAATCACTTTTTAGTGACCGTGTCTGCAGCCAACATCTGGCACTCTGCTACTGACTGAGGCTTGCATAGATTTTCACATTCCCAGAAGCCTTTTGAATATTAAGAGATGATGTTCTGACACATTCTCTTCATCCTGCAGCTGGGTCCAAACTTGCTGACATTTGCAAAATGGACAAAGTTCCCACAGTTTTCATATGCTCCACATGCACTGTAATTACTACAGTTACTCTGCGTGGGTCTTGTTGACATGTAGATGTTGGCCTTAACTATTCAGAGCCAGTGGCTTATGCACAATGATTCAAAGAGTTCCTTAGTACACATCACCGAAATTCATTGCTGTGTGCAGAAGGGGTGTGAACATGTGCGCATGTGTGTAAATGAATCCCTTCCTGGCCCCTGTAGTGATGTAGTGGCCCTGTAGCTGATTCTGTAAAGCAGGAAATCCAATTACACCTAACTTAGCATGCATAACTAAAAACGTTATTATTGGTTATAAAATTATCCAGCGTTTTTAAAAATCAAATCTATGAACTATGTGAGTGTATTCCTCAGGCTGACTTCATGCTGTGTGAGGAAGTGCTCCCTTTAATTTGTTTTAACTTTGCCTGCATTATGCAAGCCTTCTTCAGCATGAGAGAAGGTTGAGGAAAAATGGCTAATATTCACTGTAAAGTGTCTGGGAATTTGAGCTCAGGCAAACTTCTGCCACTTCTCTGACTGTGCAGAGCTTTCGCATTCAATATATGGCATTTCCCAAGTCAAAGCACCGCAACAACAACAATATCTGTTTTCCAAATGTGTCCTAAAATGAAATGTCACCACTTTGATGAACAGCTTCTGTAGCAAAACAGCGTGTGTGTGACCAAATGGCAACACACCACTGTTTACACAAAAAATGAGCATAATGAAACAAAATGATGCTGAACAGCAAAATTCCATGTTATTAAAAAAAAAATCCCCATTAGAGCCAATAGCAAACCACATTATCTTTTAAAACCTTGAACATATACAGATTCATCATGTTGACAAATGCAGTAGACAAGAGTTAACAAAGATCATCACTAGTTACTGTGCTGTGAATTCCTCTCATAAAACTTCAGTTCCAAGGGTAAAACTCACTCACAGCCCCACAGTGGACAGGCTGCAAACAACACACGTTTCAATGGCAAGGCATGTGGATTTAGCCCAAAGCTCTGAGGTATCTTCTTCCTCTGGCTGGAGGGATATTTTGTGTCCACTAAAATCAATTATTTCCCCCCAAATCCAGCACCTTGGCAATATGAGCCCTGACACGTCTTACTTCAATTTTCCCAGAAATATCCCCTGAACATTAACTTCCATAAATGTATTTCAGGATGCAAGTCCTTGAGGACGCATGCACAAACTGGTTTATTTGTATCTGGAGAGCCGAAAAAAATTTTATATTTGTGAATTTCCCCATGCTGCTAGTAAACTAGACAAGCTTAATGGTGCAGTAAAAAACATATTAATCAAAAGTTCAAGTCAGATATTTATACACTGGTAGCAGAGGTTACAAATAACACAAACAAAATCCCAGTTGAGATTAAGTGCTTGCAAACCAACCGCTTTCTAGGTGTTCAGCCTCCCTTACTGAGGGACAGTAAGACATATGTCAGAAATCAGAGATGACAGTCACTGTTCAAAGTCTTTTGAATTTTACTCACAATTACGAAAAAAAAAAACAAAACCAAAAACAGCTTTCCCTGTGCGCTCATACATACATACACTCGAAATTACTGTTTGGGATACAAATGCATTGGGCTTGACCATTTTGGGTACTTAAAGATCATTTCTTGGTTCACACCTGATCTAGCAGAGGCTCTGCAAATTGCCCAAATGTTGCAAATTGCTGTTGTAAAAGATGGGCACCTTATCTGTTACAAAAAGCTGCTAACTTTTTTTCTTAGTCAACCATGAACATTAAATATCATACAAGAAATCTGCTTATTTTGAAAGCTCCTGGATTTTATTACCTTGGCAACAAAGTGATCTGTTCAAACTGCTTTTTTGCTGCCAGTTTTAGAGGTTTCTGTGTTCACAGAAAAAGCCATGAAGAGCGGATGAATAGGTAACTGACCCCTTCCCTCATGCTTGCATCAGTTTTCACAGATGGGAGAACGGACATATTGTGAAAATTAGGTCCCTGGTTGCTCAGACCCAGTGGTAGTTAATAGAACTGGATTAAAAATAGATTTTCAGTTTTGTGACAGTTAGTAATAAAATCCCAGTTGGGAATAGAATTTTATTTTCAATATATCAAGAGAATATTTTTAATCTGGAGAAGAAAAACAATGGGAAACAAACACAATATTTGAACAAAACAAAATGTTTATTTTTTCACACCAATCTTTGGATTTTCATTAACAAATAAGCACCCAAATACTGTCATCAAAGCTTGCTATAAATAAAAAAAAAAATCAAATCACTCCATATGGAATCCCCTGTAACTCTCCATTTTTCTCAGATGATTGTGGTGTTCGGTTGTTTCTAAATGAGAACAAAAAATAGTGACAATGACACATACATCTAATGTTTTGGTGCTGTGTTATTGGTGTTTATCACTGACAGGCGAAAAGCCTCCTATGAGGATGAGTTGGAGCCAGTTTCCCACACGCCATAGCCCGTGTCCCTGCCCAGACAAAGCCTCTCGTCCCGCAAGAGCACGCTTCCAGGAAACTTCTCCTACTCAAATGCCAAGGGACTTGCAGCACGGTCTTTAAAACGTTGAAGGCAGCAGGCTCTACTGAAAAATACGATCGAACCTTGGTCTTACTCTGGAAAATCACCATACACAAATGGCACAGTGGGGACCCATATTAATTATTGCATAGTGGCTTTTGTACCAAAAAAAACAGGTTAGCAGATATTTTTGCGGGTTTTCTGTCAACCCTGCAAAGTCAGTATGAAATAGGAAAATCAGGCAAGGCTCTCTCCTAAGTATGATCATGCTTAATAAAAGAGTTGGAGGGGGGAAACTACCCTGAGTTACAGCTCAGGAGCCTCATCATGGCTTGTAGTAATATAGCTAATTCATCAAAGTGGGCACAGTGAGTGAACCCTGTGGACATTTTTCTGAGTGGTGAGCCAGCCAAAAAAAAAATATTATTCACCAGCTTCACATGGCACTGACTGCATCTTCCTCAGGTCTCCAGAAAAAAAAATACAAATAGGAACATGATTTTCTGAATATTTTATTATGTTGAAAGTGAACTACATTTGACTGAGTCAAACAGCTTGTTTAAAATTAGTTTATGATGTATTTATCAGATATTCAGCATTTTTGCAATTTTGAAAATAAGAAAGAAAAAAATGGATAGAAAAGAAGTATTTGGGTTTACAAGATGTAAACCACAAAAGTGAAGAGATTTTTAAGGTTAAGGAATATAGGGTTTTGAATATTTTAGATAGCAATACAAAATGGTTACGATTCCAAAAGTACTATTCCATGCTATGAAGTAAAGATTAGGTGTAATTGTCATTCCCTTCTTAAAGGTACTTGTCCAGGACTTTACCTAAGACTAACTAAATTGCAGTCAAGGCTGTTTAAGCGTATGTTCAGTTTAAGGTTGTGCATATGAAGTTGCTCAGAACATGCATATGCATTCCCTGAACTTAAAACTTCAATCACTGCTGGTTTTCAGCACACTCAACACATAAACTTTGCCTGCTCTGTGGGCAAGGTCTGCATTTTCTCTTCCCCAGACTATCAATATTTATGAGAAAAAGTCAGTAAATTTGACTAAGAGAGATATCTTAGTTTTTCTTGCTCTAAATATACAAAGGAATGAGAATAAGTTACCACCTGAGATTTAAACGTGTATGAGACACTTGTCTCCTATATGACCTCATACAAAGATCTAACTAATCAGTTAGTCATTGAGCTGCGTTTAACTGCTTTCCATCAGCTCCCCCTCCTGTCTGTTTTTTTTTACCATTTCTTTTCCAACAGCTTCTACATTTTCATACCCTCCTTTTTAACATTATTTTTAGGTCTTCCATCTCCTGCCGCCCTTGCCAGTCGGAAGCAGTTACGGGAGCCTACCTTTGCTCTCAGCTCAGCTTTCCTGCCCAGACTGTAGCTGTAACCTGGCACCCTGCAAGAATTGATTGGTCACTCAGATCAAAACATTAAATATTTAAAGTGGCACCATACCATTCATAAAGTGAAACATAAAGTGTTTGTTTACTCTCTGCTAATTATTTTAGTCCAAGCAGGCAGACTCAACTGTCTACATTATTAATTAAACCTCTAAAAATGAGCTAAGGACAGGAAATGTTCCTCTCTGCTGGTAACAGTGCTAAAGAATTAGCTGTAACTCTCATTAGCCATATGATAACATGAAAACCCTTTTCCCGAAATTGTGTCAATACAAAGCTAAACAAATAATATCAGTCCATATTTCCAAATAGTTTAGATAGAAGCTTACTAGTCATGAAACGTCAGATGTTAACCATATTTAGGACGTATAACTAGTATTACTAATTTACTATTGTTTGAGGCTATCTGTGGACTCGAGTAGCAAAGACTCATGGTCTCTGAAATAGCATGCTTCAAAACAGAGTACTTTGAAGATTATCTTAAAGGAAAATGGAAAGTTTCCCAGCAGGGCATGCAATAGAAATATATAATAATCCACATAAAACTTCTACTAGTGATTTATTTCTTTACAATTATGTTTATATTTGCTGTAAGAACATTACATAAATACTCATCACTGGGCTTTGTGCTCAGGAACACTGTACAGTGATGGAAATCGTGACAAAAATTCACATTCATGCTTAAGAGAACTGTATAAAAAAACCCTAAGAATTATATGTTTTGGTAAAAAGTTCAATAGTTTCATTGCACAACCTAAAACAATGCAAGATTCCTGAGCTTGGATTTGGAATGATGACCTGAAACACTGTTCCATTCTGTCAACAGTTTCACACAGTGGTCAAGTGCTGATTTGCAGTTTAGGACCAGAAACACTCAAAATTCTCATTTTTGTTAGACACAGGGGGACAGATCCAAAGGGAATGGAAAAGACTAGTTATAGCATGCAAAGAGGTGGGGTAGATGTAAGCACGCACGTCTGTGAACTGCAGCTTTTGAATGTTGCAGAATATAAAGCCTACCACTCTGCTGTGTGTCTCCACAGGACTCTGGAGCCTAATTATAGAGCTGTATGAAAAAGTTCTGCTTGTCAGCAGAACCAGCAGGGGGAAAAAAATCCACATTTTTGCACATTCACAGAAGAATAAAATATTTAGGCAGAAAATCATCATTGCTGCAGATGGACACTTACAGAACAAAAATGGGTAATTTTTGCACAGCTCTGCTTGTCACTAGCGTAGCCAGAATACATTTGGTAGCAGATTTAAAATCCAGCCTAGAATTCCTCAGTCACTGTCAGTGGCAAAATATGCTTCATAGGGTAGTAAGGGTTGAGGCTTGCAGGTAAATTCAAGGTGGGGGAGCCATCCTGAAATGAGCAGGTAGGACTCCACCAAATTTAGTGTTGCTTCACTTGCTTAGCCACAACAGCCTGATCACGATTACAAGGCAAAATGTGAGGATATGCCCATGTCATGGCAATAAGGAAAGAAAACTAGAAGAAGCATAAGAGATACGCACAAACTGTTAAAGACAGCAGTCAGCAGTTGCTAGTGGCCAATGGACTTCAACTGCCTGCTTTTGTTGTATTTAAGGACACACTCTTTAAAAGCATGCTTTGGGTGAGAAGAAATGTGCTTATAAATGAGCTACTCTACACCCAGAATATGTCATAAGGATCACTAAGGTATCTTTAGGAGAACTACAACTTGACAGGATGGTAGGCACAATACCTCTGATTCCCAGTGGTGTTCAGCTGACAGAGTCTACCCAGTATATCAAAAATCCTCAATAACCCAGATCAGTGCTCTCCATGTGTGTTGTGTTACCCTCCATATTCCCAATAGAGGGATTGCCCATTTGCAGGTGCAGGTCCGTGACACGGAAGAGGAATAATTTTTGTGGACTCTCCCCCTCTTCCTCTCACTTAGTATTGAGCAGAGAAAGGGGCATTCATCACTGCACTGTCCCCTCCATTTCTGTCCTACCCAGCCTGTGTTTACATCCTCTCAGTGGAAAGCCTGGCTCTTAAACTCAAGCTGAGTGACCTGTGCTTTCAGCTTTGGATAAGTGTTTTTCTTTTAAGCTTGTTAAATGCAGTGTGAATTTTATGTGAAAGTGCTTTTTTCTTACTTCTTTTTTCTTTCTTTTCCCTCAGCATCATCTAATTTAGAAGTCCTTGGAGTGCTAGAGTCTCTTTAATATATCTCAAGCCACAAGGACTCTGACTTTACTGCATTAACAAAATACATTTATTTGCTGCCTTTATATGTGGCAATGGAAGTGTTGAAGGGTCATGTTCTCAATATTTCCCTCATCTCCTTCTTCTTTGTCTGACATTGGCAATAAAATCCAAATTACAGAAAAAGCAAATCAAGCATACAAATTAAGAAAACTAATTTCATGCCAGGCAACATGTGGGAAAATCTCAGGTGATGAGGAAATCAAAGGAAAATGGCAATAAAATAGACTGCATTAGAGAAAAAAAAAATATAACTAAAGTCACAAAATCCAATTGTATTTTTATACACTAGTAACTAATAAATTCAAAATAAAAATTATTAAAAAGCAACAAAAATCTCCTGTGATAGGACCTTCTGTCCATAGTCCGCCAAAGTTTCTATTGACTGAAACTGTTGGACTGTTTTCTTCAACAAGGAAAAAATGATTTCTTCCTTTCTTCCTTCTAAGAGACCTCAGATGTCTCTGAGGTATCTTAAAATCTATCATACGATATAAAGAAGTAAAATAACTTTATGTCCAGCGTGCTTGATCCTGGAAGTTAGTTTTGTTTGGTTTAATTTTTATTTTCAAGTTAATGGTGGAGTTTTTCTCAACCACTTCGAAGAACAAGATTAGGCCAAACAAAAGGTAAACCTTTGTATTTGCTTTGCTCTGTTACTTCATCACAATACTATAATAAAACCAGAAATAATAACAAAAAGTCCCACATCACTGTCTTGCATATAGCTGTTTACAGTCTGTTTCTTCCATTGACAAAATATTCCAGATCTTATTATACCACCTACAGGTAGTTTTTAGAGAAATACTTGGGATCCCCTAAGCTGCTTAGTTACACTCCTGTAGGTTTCAAAAAGCAAGTGTGTCCATTACGTTTTTTGGAGAGGTTTCTCATAACCCACGTTCCTTTGACTTTAAACCTGTCCCCACAAAGCAGCCTGCTATCTTCTCTGAAATCTTAGATAACACATGAAACTAGCACGCAGTGGTTGAAATAGACAATATTTTTAGTAAATACTAAAATCATTCAACTGATCATACTGTCAGCCAGTACTATATATACTATATGCCAGCTTTTATTTGATACAGAATGTCACATATGAAGTCGTGTAATCATTTTCTGTTGAAGCAAAATAACCAAAATTATGATACGTCTCTTTTTCTCTCATACTTGATTCTTGTTTACATATCCTATAATCCTATATAATTATGCACACATTGTTCATAATTTTAACATACTTTTGTAAGCTTTGAAAGAAATCCTTAGCAAATTCCTTTACATTCCTTTATTAATTGCTTTTACAACTCAAGTCATGCTGTTTCAAAAGAACTATTTTACAAAGCTTGACAGAGAAGGAATCTTGACAGTAACTTATGCATATTTAATGAAAACTTACAGACATAACAGAAATTTCGAACAAGTGACTTCTGGGGGTAAATGACCTTTTAAGGGTATAATCTTTAGTAATCCTATACACTTAATGCTTCTCAACTTGCTCAACCTTTTTTATTTTCTAGAAAAGGGCTTTGCTTTTTATAGGGCTTGATCAACCAGTCCGTCTTGCTTTTACTTTGCAGAAAATATGCAAGAACTTAATCCAAATTCAACTGAATTATACTACTTTGATGCTGCATATTTTCTCCAGTTGTTGATTAATATGCCCCTTGTGCAAACATCCTCCTCCTACCTGATGCCTTCAGTAATATCTGAATTCGTTGCTGATGATATTCGAATTTCCTCTGGAGATGCCTTGTGAAGTCATAAACAGAGGATTATGCCCATCAGTGAATGACTCAGGCACAAAGTGATTGATAAGGCAAATAAATACTTAACGTGCTAACAATCAGTCAGTTGTGATATGCAAGGGGAAAAACAAGACTGAAGACATTTCAGCTACATATCATGTTTTCTAAATTATCTCTTCGTGCACCGATGGTCCTCTTAATAAATTATCCTCCCTCGTTATCTGATCTGTTCTACATTTTCAATTATGCTGCTTCTCAAAACCATGTAACAGTCAGTCTTTCTCAGCCTGAAGCTATTTAAATGTCCAACCTGCATCCCCAAAGTCCAGACAGAGGAAATACTACACAACTACTTTTGAGTTGAGAAGCTGTGCACACACACATCAAAGAGATGTTATGGCATCAAAGAAATCATGGCTTTATTCCCAGATTCCCTAAGCTGAGTTTTATGTAAGCAATAATACATGACACTGCATATGTTACAGTGGAGCAAGAACATTTTGAGCATCTTGCATAGCATGAGACTGAGAAATGAAGAGCTTGTATCACCTCAGATGTGCAGAAGTCAAAAACCAAAGAAAGAATAAGGCCATGGCACAGGGGTGAGTAGATTACTTAATTTCTTTAACTCATGATTTTTGGATTGACAAAAACAAATAAGTTCTCCTTATTAAAACTTTTTATCTTCTAATAGAATCTCATGTGAAAGCCCATATACTTGTTTTTAATAAGATTTAATTTGCATGACATTTTGGAAAGCTGAAGAATTGATTTAGAAAAGAGGCCTAAAAGTACACACTTCAGAAGTAATTGTGGACTGCTGGTACAGTCTTCAGACAAATTTGCAAGATGTTTTATAGCACGTATGTGTGATCATTACATGTCACAGTGCTGCAGATCGCATCTTGGTTTAACATGGCTGTGAAATACAGACGTCTTCCCTTAGATGTAAGCTTTTCAAAGGCCACAACAGCAAAAAGGGAAGAGCTCTTGAGTTAAGCTGTATGTTCTTTGATTCAGGGACCATTTTGTGTTTACAGCTCCTAGTACAACGCAATCTTGATTTATGATTATAATGCCTAGTTGCTATGATGATGATAATAATGATAAGGTTTATAATGAAGTCAGAGGACCTTACTAATAAAACAACAAATCTTCTATGGCAATCAGAGTTCAAATCTAAATACTATTTAGTATGGACTTGTGATGTGAATTAGACAGTTGGGGCAACTGCATTTTAAAATGGTATCTGCATTTTTGTAAATATATGTAAATAGATGTACCTACAAGTTAAGCCATAATAGAAAAATCTACAATTTATATATGCAATTGCTAAACTGTACATCAAAGTAACTTAAATGAAAGTGTGTATATGCAAACTTAGACACAAAGTTTAATACCATTAGTTTGGTCCAGAAAGTGGGCTGTATAATATTCCAGGCAGTGAATTCTTGTAGAAAATAAATTAGTAACCATAGAAAAACAAACTAAATGGAATTTTTATTCGTCTCTATGTCCAGAACTTCAAACCCTTGTTTGGAATACAACCACGGTTTTGTGTGCTAGGCATACTGAAATTCCTATACAGGAGCAAGACTGCTCATGAAATTTTCAGTATTTTCTGTTCTGTCCATTTCAGAATCTGTCCATCTTGTCCCCCATCCAAGCCCACCACAAGAAAAAATGTAAAGATAAAAGAATAATCCTGGTTACATTACAGTAATATGAACATGACAAAGCTGAATGACTCTGCCAGACCAACAATGCTGAATGTCACAAAAGTGTTCCAGCATGTTCAGAATCATTTTTTTTGAGTGACTATAATACTTAACTTCCGCAAAATGTTCTCTGTGAGAACCATCTCAGAAGAAGAGGTAAAATACATACTGGGACTTTGTTGACTTATTTTCACGCAGTTTTGTTCATTACACTCCAGGTCCACGTGGAGACTTGCAAATAACTGAGAGTAGATAGCATATGAAAGTCTGTGAGGTAAGCTAATGGGGATAACTGGTCATCTTTCAGAAAAGATAATGCATGTGTACTTAAACAGGTAATACTTAATCACTTTTTTCCAAAAGCAAATTTCTGTTAAGCTCCTTGCCAATTACTACTTAGTTTTTAGAGTACATTTTAAGGGAGATTATTGCCAACAAACACGTCTTCTGGATATGTCTTTTTATGGCTAAGTAAGAACTACAACTTTTCAAGTTAAGTGTCTGAATGTCTTCTCAAAATAATATTATGAGGAGATTATGCTGTTAGATTGTCTGCTTCTGATACTATGAGCACAAAGTCTTTTTCATTTACCTGCCCATCTGTGTAGCTACTACTCTTGGTTGAACGCATTGCTTTAGCAGGTTGGTTACAACCTATAGCAGGAATGTTACAGCCACAGGACAATGTCCCTCACATACTTAATGAAGAGTATAAAACCAATAAAAATAAAATGGGGTTCATGAATTCTTGCAAACTGATGCTATTTGGTAAGGGAAGATGCCCAAAAGACTGAGCTGATACTATGTCTGCATTAATTACAAAGCTGCACATTTAGTCTTGACCAAAATGATTTGCAGGCTAGGAGTCCCATTGGATATATAGTAAATCTTAAACTTCTGGCTATTAAAAACTGAGCTTTTCTCACTCACAAGGAGGCGGAAGCCACACTCCCTGTATGTTGAATGGAAAGTTGTCATCCTTTAACCCTCTCAGTAACTGCAATGAACTACCTTCAATGTTTGTCTGCTTTTAGTTCCAGCACCAGAAGGTTCTCCAAAGATATCATCATGTTTTAACACCATTTACAATAAAACTAAGAGCATACTGAAAAAGGAAACTCCCCAAAGAGGTTTCTGATGGATGGAAAGAGTTTGATGCATTTTGTATTTCTAGGTATGGGAATGGAGAAGAGTTATCAATTTTTCCCAAGACTGACATGTAAGTTTGGTCCTGAAGGAGATGTAAAGAGGTGAAATGTGGTGTTGGCAACTACTACATGACAGCATGAATTGTTCTGTCATTCTGACGTAACCTCATGGCTCTGTAAGCTTAGGAGCTAGTCTGAGAGGATGACTACACAGAATAAGTATGGGCATGTGTGATCGAGAACATCAGCTGTAACATGGATGGTAATTTTAATGTTTTATTATATTTACAGCATACAGAACCTGACATCATGTTCCCTGGTTATACATCTACTTGCAACACCTAAAACTTGATTTGTGGCCTTTACGAAGTACAGTGAGAATTCATCCTGAACCCCCTTTCAGAAAGCAACATATAAGCAAAGATCACATTTTCTTATGATTCATACACTTTGGGATATTTTCATAAATCAGCCAAGAAATTAATTATAAAAACAAACAGATTACATTTCCTTCCACTAACCAGAAAATGTTATTGTTGCTTATTCCAACTTGCAAAGAAGTTGCTTATTCCAACGGAATAATTACTCTAATATATAGTATATGTGTGTGTATAAACACAGGTGTACATGCACATACACGCATTATAAGGCTTTGAAATCTTCAATTTAAGTAAAAACAGAATGTATTTATCTTACCAAGTTTTAACAATTTCATAATTTTTTAAAAGGCACTGGTCCCTGATGTAGTGTGATTGATCAGAATTGCTCAGAAGATAAAACTCTGTAGGGACTCCATCACTTTCAGACAGAGTATTTTTCCCTTGTAAAGTGCTAAGAAGTAGATAATACAGGGTGTAACAGACCCTGAAAAAAAGCATCGGAGAAGTTATGCACAGAAGGAGGAAAATAAACTCTGTGAAACACCTACCAATATAATATTAGCAAGCAAATGTCTATTTGACATTGATTCTCAGGAATTAAGAACACAGTATAGACTGCGGTGGATTTCAGTTTAGCATTTTAGAGTATGAGAAATTGTTCAAATGATTGAGGTGGTTCTGAAACTGAGAGAAAGTGCAACGCAGAAGCAGTTAGCAGGAGCGTATGGAGGGAGTAGACCAACAGTGGCAAATTATGCAGTGAATTCAGAGGAAGTAAAACCTGTGTTGCAGGCTACATGCAGAAAGACAAAATCATTCAGAAGAACGATTTTTTTTCAGTGCCACTGAACCAGTCACCTCAGATGGCCGAATGCTAGCCCCTTGGCATGTATATTCTTAACATATAGTTTCAGATGCCTTTAGTAAAGACTTGCATTAATTACTTAAAATAAATATTCTTATCATTAACCTAATCAGAAAACTTTCATTGTGCTGAATCTGTTCAGTGGAACAGATTTTTCTGTAGTGCTATCAAATCAGATTTATTTTTTTTTTTAACATGCTAGCTTTGTAACAAGCAAGAAAGAAAACTGGATCTCAGACTGTCACTTAAAGCATCATACTTTTAACCTCCTCCTTTCATCCAGAGCTCTTTACCTTTACTGACACCCTCTGGTCCCTATCTCTAAGTCAGGTTTGAATTCATTCCAGCACTTCTTCCAAAATTTACTTTCCAAATCAATATTTTGTGTAGCATAGAACTATAGAACTACACATTTTCTGAAACCCCCATAAATCATATCACTGATTCCCCAATAGTTTACCATGTCAGCAACTTATTCAGGGGACTCAAGCAAATTTGCCAGTCATGACCTTCCTGTATTGAATCTGTGCTGATAGTTCTCCAAGTTATGCATTTATTAAAGTTGCCCTTTATTATTTCCTAACAGCAGAGTTTTTAATCATACCTTTTATCTTAGCTGCTAGGGTATATTTCCTCAAGATCTGTTGTCAAAGCTGTTTTCTTCCAAGTTCTCAGTTATAATTCAGCCACTCAGATTTTTTTGTATTTTCTGTTTTCATTCTTAGTACATCTGCCCTTGTTATAAAATGAAATTAAGATCTCTTCCCCTGACACTTTAACCTAGAATTCAAAGTATGACCTTCAGCATCATATTGACCAACAAAACTAAAATCTACTCTCTTAGTGTCCAGACCATCCGTAGCTATCTTCACACCTTTATGTCACACTCTGCTAGTTCTGAATTTTTTCATGGGCATTTGCTGTGTAAGTGTATGAAACAGAAGAACTGTATGTTGATAGTCCACTTTTAAAACTATTTAGCTGTTGCCACCTTCAAGAATGCTTGACACTTCATCCTCCTTCCTTTATATATTTGTTGTCTTCCAAGAGTTTGTCTTCTTAGCCTCACCTCTTAATTGTTCACATAGTTAAAAGTATATTGCCACAGAGGGCCACTTACATGAAATATTCCTCAGTTACTATAGTTCATATCCCAGTTTTCTGTCTTCCTTTCAGTATACCTTACACTAGTAAACAAGCATTTTCCCTCTCAACAAGATAGATATTGAAAGGGTTTTGGTTTTTTGTTTGTTTTTTTTTTCCACTTGAAACTTTGCAGATAAATGCTATAGTAATTAAAGACAATTTATGAAAATATATTTTTACAAATTATAATAGATATTTTTATAGCACTTTAAAGTAATGGTCCAATTATTGCTAATTCTTTCAATATCCACTGTAATAATATTAATCACAATGAACTGATTTTGTGTTAATATTGATTGCCATAAAGTACTTCTGAAGGAATTCTACTAAAACTCAGCAATAATTAATTGCACTTTTATTAATTGGAAAATGTCATCCAAATTCTAATTATCAGGAAGCCCCCTTAGCTTTTGGCTAACAGTAAGCATGTAATTTATTTGTAGTTTCGAATTTTAGGATCTGATCCAAAGCTCACTGAAGCCTAGGGGAATGCTGTAACTTTAGAAAAACTTGGCATCAGGTCGTTCATTAAAAAACATTACTGAAAATGTGTCATTCAAGGAAAGTATTACTTTTTAAATTACAAAAAAATGAACAAACTTTGCAAAAATGTTATGCTAAATTTCTGGAATACTGCAACAGATAGAAAACTTTAGTCCTAAGTAGTCACATTACACTATCTTGTGCAACTTCTATTTTATGAAGTTTCTGTGCTCAACAGGAATGAAACTAAACATCTGAAGAAGTACAGATACAGTAATGGATGCTGACTTTTTTTTCTGAGATAAAAATCTTTAAAACACAGTTTCATCCTCTGTCTTATAGAAGTAACTCTCAGTTCATCTTCTAGCCAGCTCATAGACATTCCACATAGTCTTATCCACTGCCCTCACATCAGAGAGAAAAAATCAGTGCATCTTTATGTAATTCCATCTCCTCTGCCTGTCAGCAAAGGAGAACAATCCAGGCACTGTACTTTTCTAATTCAGAAGGTAATTGTTTATCCCAAAGCCAAGTACCATTCTGAACTTCATAACAACACAACTTTTAGTGCATCACTATAAACTCAATACGTTAGGTTATTTTCTGTTTCACCCTCAAGCATTAGCACAGTAGCACTCCCAAACATAACAAATTAGCACATTAAAATAGGCATTCTTTCTCCAGACTATGTATTTGTTCTAAAAGCCTCACATCTTTCTTCACAACTCATTCACTGCAGTAGTTTACTAGCTAGTTAAATGACAGTAAGTATACAGTAGATCACAGTAATTTCTGCTTCAACTTTTCTGCTCAATTACAACAACAATTTCAACATAGATTCAAAACAAAAAGCAAAACACGTAAATCTGGAGTAGGACATCAAAAATGGGATTTCTCACCATTGCTGGCTTCACAGCAGACTGCTCACAGTGATGCCGCGATAGATATTACAACAAATAATCTGCACACACTCCAAAGTCTAACCAGGGAAATCAGTGCCTGGCTGCGGGAACGGCAGAGACACTTACCGCTGCTGTGGCACCGTCTCTCTCTCTCGCCCTGACTCTCAGTCTCTCTCTCCCATCCTCCTGACAGCCTCAAATATAGCAGTCCCTGATGGTGCTGAGCCTGTGGGGAGCAGAGGATTGCAGAGTTGGGTTTTTTCCTTTTTTTTTTTTTTTTTTAAAACCATCCAGAGGTAGTTCTCCAGACCCAACCGCCTCTCCTCCTCGCCTCGCTCACTGATGAAGAGACCCAGGTGAAGGCAAACGCGCCGGCAGCTCCCGGGAGCCCCTCCCGGCCCCGCCGTGCCCCCTCCCCGGCGGGGGGACCGAGGCACCTCCCCCGGCTGCTACCGGGGGGGTAGCGGAGGCTCTACCCGCCCCTGCCTGGACGTGTGTGTATGTATATATGTGTATGTATGCTTATGTGTGTGCCATCTCACACCGCCGCCCCCTACCCCTAAGCGCACAAGAACACCCCCCCCTGTCCTCCTCCCTGTCCTCCTCCTCCTGCTCCTCGCCGCCTTCCTCCCTCATTTTCTCCTTTTCTCCACTCCTCTGCCCCGGAGTGTTAAGGCAAAAGGGCGACTTGGCGAGCGCTCTCCCCTGATCTGCTACTCGTCTCTAACCCAAGCCATCAGCTTTCCCCAGAAACCACTTTCTGCTCCCATCCTCTCCTTCCAACCCCCTTTCCCATCCTCCTTCCACGTAGATTTTTTTTTTATTATTTTTTCTTAAATGTATTTTATTCCCCTCCAGCGGTGACGACCCTCCTTGCCCTCCGCGCCCTGCAGCCTGGCGCCGGGAACCGCGGCGGCTACTGCCTGCCCCGCACCGCTCCGCACCCGTGCGATCTCCGCCTTTATACCACGGCGGCAGTAACTGGAAAAAACACCCAGGGCACCAAGCCCGGGGCCGGCAGCTATAGCGCCGCGGCTCCGGCAGCCCCTTCCCTCCCTTCCCTGTTCCCTTCCCCATCATCCATCCGTCCATCCGCTTTTAATCGCAGACCGCGTCAACAGATCGCAGCGCCCCGCCTCGCCCCATCGCCGCCGCTGCGCTGCGCCCCGCTGCGCTCTCTTGGCCCCCGCCTCCGCATCCGCGCCGGCACTGCGCGGGCCGCGCAGCCGGGCCGCGCAGCCGCGCCCCTCCGCAGCACCGCCCCCGCGGCCGCTGCGCGCCTGGCCCCGCGCAGGTGGCGCGAGTGCGCAGCCCGGGGCAGGGCTGGCGGCGTTGCCCGCACAAATCCGCCTTTTTCGTGTTCCTCGGCCGTTTCGCACCATCCGTGTACGCAGTGCGCGCTCCCACCCGGTGCCCTTAATGGCTACCCTCCGCATCTGGGATGATTTTAGTCCTTCTTTTCTCTTCTTTTTTTTTTTTTTTTCTTTTCTATGGCAATGGCAACTTTCGGCTTTAACATTTAATACTTCTCTGCCCTTCTATACTTTTCTTTTTCTTTTTGCCTTCCAGAAGTAATCAGGTCTCTTTTTTCAATTTATGCATTAACTGGGTAACTGTTGTTTAGTTCCCATTCTCCAAGATTTTTCTCTGCTTCAGTGACTCCATTTCAATGGTTTACGCTTTCTGAACTGATGTGTACAAATATATGTGTGTATGCATTTTTTTTCACTAATTTGTCTTTCTATTTGTATTTATTTATTTGTCCTACCCCAGGTATCTTCTGATTAAGTTTTAGAAACTGTCCTTTATTTGTTTTAGATTCACAGGGAAGAGGAGTTGTTTAATTTTGGAATTTGCTGGGGGTTCTTACAGAACTCTAGTCTTAAATCTTGGCAATACTAATATGAGTTTTTTCACTGTGTCTTTTGCTTGTCTTCTATATTGAAGCCTCTGGCAAGGTAAGTTATCAGTGACGAGCAACACAGTTTTATACACTTTTGTGGTCTTGTATACTATATGGAAGTCTGTCAGAGGATATACAGCTCAACATCATGTTGAATGAATTCTGTCCACTGATATCAGTGAAGATGAGCTGAAAAAACCCCTTCACTTTCAATTCCTTTTTTCATTATTCTAAGATTGTAGATTTCTGTTTCTTCATCACCATCTACCACTGTCTTAACTATCATAGTGAAAGAGTGAGAATGAAACTCATTAATTTTCATTAGAAATGGACTTTGTCTGCATACACTATCCCATACAAACACAGAAGAAAATTGTCTCCACAACTGTGGATGGGTCTCTAGGCATATTTCTGTTGGGCAAGTAATGTTGCAACTTGACATATCAAAGCTGCTCTTCATTGACTCAATTCGCAGAACATTATCTTCTGGTCATTATTTCCAGTGTTACTAGGTTACAAGACAACATTTAATCAGAAGCCAGGAATAGTGACTGCATTAATCCTGATCTTATGAATAACTTATGAGGCTCCATTTCTCAGTATTTCCAAAGTGAATGTTAAAGCCAGAAGCATTTTTGCTAATAAATGTATTTTTTTTACATACTGTAGTTATTTATGACAGTAGTGAGGAATTACTTGTGAAGAGGTGACTTTCATTAGTTACTTGTTTTTACAGGTAGAGAAGGAATTAAAAGAAATACAGAATTTTTTTTTTTTAACTCATAAAAACTGGACTTCATGGCCTTTATCTTCCCTTGTGAAGTTTATAGATTAGGATTTTTTTAAAGACTACTATAAAGCACACATGCCATACCCATTGGGCTACATTATTTTTGCTTTTAGCTCACTTTTCCTTAGAGTTCTTGTCAAGGTACACATTTCTTTTGAATGGCAACTTTTTATGTTTATTTCCTTCTTTTTAACTTCACATCAGCAATATTTCTGCAAGGACATATTTTTACCTTTTGCTTTAATATAATCAGGAATGGAATGTATACGTATGAGTACCAGTTTTATCTTTCTTTGAAAAAGAGGTGGCATGCAGCTTTCAAACAGGTTAAAATTTCATTTGACTAGGTGTATCCTTTGCAAGGTCAGTTCTGGTTTTACTCCATCACTGTAAGGTCATGAGCTGTTTTACGGCATATATGTTCAATGTTTAATGCATAGACAGTGGATTATATTCACCCCTTTGTTACAGTATTATCATTCCTATATAATTTAAGTCAGCCTAGCTGCATTTTGCATATCTGATCTAGTTGTCTCACCATCTCCATATGAATGCCTTAATCTCTCTATCTCAGTGTCCCCAGTGGGCAAGCAAACAGATGCAGCACATCTGCAGAGTCTGAGTTGTTTCTGAGCTTTTCTCCTATTTGTTTTGTACATCTTTCCTTTTCATTCGGTCTCTTCTTTTAAGCAGAGCATAATGTACTCTTTTTCTTTGCCACATGGAGAGCTACCTGAGCAATATCGTTATTACTGGGATATTTCACTGTTCTTTCTTAACTGATTGAAGAACATAAGTAAAAGGTAGGGAGTGAATTTTGAAGAAAATATTTAGCTGCAGAAATTTCTCCCCCATATCTGTGTCTGCAACAGCACTGGGGTGTAGCTTTAGAGCAGCATGAGAGCTTCTCTCTCGCTTCCCCTCCCCATTTATAAAGAGAAGTTCCTTCAGGTACCTGGAGGATAGTATTTCACAAAGACTAGTTTTTAAAAGGTATGTATTGGCCCTGTTCTAGTATATGACTATATAATTCTAGTAGCAACCACTATGTTTTGTCCTCCTCTAGAACATCTGGATAGACTCACTCAGCTCCTCATGTCTGCATAATTAGAGGTATAAGAAAATTTTGTGGGGGGATAAGCAGAATTATGTGTAAATGTGACACATAATTCTTCAGGCCTTCGGCAAACAGCAGAAGATTCAGAGCCTACCATGCCAGCTTTCAGTTATAGCGGATAATTAACAAACTGGAGACGTTAGCAATGGGAAGAAGTTGCTGCATAAAATAAACAAAAAAGACCAATCTCTGGAGACTTGAGCATCCTAAATTTTCAGAAGTGCAGACAGATGACAGCTGGTCCAACATAAAGGCTGGGAAAAAGTTAACCTATTTGAAAAAGTTTTGAAGCAGCAGAATGAAGCATGTTCCGTATCACAGCTTTATATCATGCCACAATGGTCTTTTTAATTCTGCAAGAGAAACTTGTAAACTGAATGTATTGTTTCATGGAACCATGGTCTAAGTAAAAGAGGACAACAGAGCTGTACAGCAATTAGTCAAGCACTGCAAGGATGGTAAGGCCATTCTGTTCCTTGGTGGATGATCCTGGTGTAAACTTCCACTACTGCCTGGTTGAAGAGAAGATAGGCTGGGTACTACATATTTTGATATATCCAGGTATAGGCAGTATGTTGCTACCAAAACAATGGTCATCAAAGAGCAAACTAGCAATGCTGTGGTATACAATTATTAACAGAAGGGGACAGGCTGGGAGTTCTCTTGTCTCTGTAGAAGCCACAGCCGCTGGGAGAGCCATAGAGAAGCAACAGATGTGAGTATCTTAGCCTTATACCAAACCCATTTATACACTAATTTTCCACTGTTACTGGCTTTGTGAGGAACTGGTCCAAAGGAAACCAGAGGAACAGGTTCTTAAAAATCAGTCTCCTGGCTACTGACAGAAGCAGGATAAACTGACCATCAGAGAGGGTTCCTCTTACTTTTCTATGCATGCTTTGTGCAGTACATTTTTTCAGTTTCAGAGGCAGAATAAAGATCAAAAGGGATTTGCAGATTCATATTCTCTCCTGGCTTTTCTAACCTTGTGAGAGACATACCTGGAACATCTGTTATGAGATACAATACATTGCTTTTGATGCTGTGATACAACTGCACTAGTTAGTGTGCTGGGAAAAGCCAAACCATAATTTTCCTCATTCCTTCCAGCCTGATCTTCGCCATATGCACGGGAAGGATCTAGTGTCCCCTGGAGACTGATTTTACCTTCTATGAACATGGAGCAAAGCTTCTACTGCACATGGGAGCAAAATGCACAAAGGGCAAAGAGTGGAGAAAGAACAGATCTGTTTACCACTGTAGCCATCCCATGGTAACATGAGCTTTTCAGATAGAGGACTAGTTAGGGGATGTGGTGAGTCATAATCCTCAAAGTAGAGAAAAACAAAAAGGCAAATGAGAGTTTCTCTGAGCACCACAGAATTCTAGAAGAAGAACCCTTAATTATACCTGAATGTTCCAGCAGCAAAGAAAACTGGATAGTAATAAAGATAAATCCCAGAATCTTCCTAATCCACATCTTGAAAGAGCCAAGAGCATGAAGGATGAAAAGACTGCCCTCCGTTCAATTACAGAATGGTCAGAGTCCATGACTTCTGAATGCAGATAGTCAGGTACTAAATTTAAGTTCTTAACTCATATTTCAATACCTAAATATAAGTGGCCTAATTTTTTCAAAGATGTTGAACAACTCCAGATTCCTCTGATTTTTTTAGTACTCAAGAAAAAAACAGACTCTTTTGTTTAAGTATCTAACAACGGTACTCAGAATTCTGTGCTTATAGACCAGGGCATTACAATCTAATTTGTAAAGTATTTGAAGACACCATTGTGCCCCCCAAAGATGGAGGATGCTGCAAAAGAAAATAATTTCCTTGTGTCTTCCTGTTAATGAAGCAAATAAGGAACAGAATTCCCATGACCCTAAGTGTGTGGTAACAAATCCTTTTTTTTTCCTGCTCCCCCCCCACCCCCCCACCTCAAATTCAACAGAAATACACTAAAAGAGAAGGCTTGATGTGGGAAGCATCCGGTGCACTAAAAGCCGTCTTAGAAGTATAGTACACCTGTAACTATACTAGAAGTGAATTAAGCTTTTCATTACTTGTAAATAATGAGCCTTCAGTCCTATGTGATTTTCCTGTTGAGGAAAATAACAAAAATCTGGAACTTAATGACGTAAGCAATTTATGTAACCCACAGTATCTTTTGTTCCAGAAGATTTGTGACTCTGTGAAGGAAGTACTAGGAAGACAAAGTTCCTGTAGTTTTTGGACCCCCATTGCCTTCTGGAAGAGTCACTTGAGCATTTCAGGGTCACACAAAGAAAAAGGGGAATTCTGGAATATAACAAAATGTTGAAGACAATGCAATAAATAATGTAATGCAGAGGTAAAGCTGGGTAAAGTTATCCCCAAGAAACCTAAGTGACACTATTAGAAAATCCTTATTTGGTGAAGTGTGTATAACTGAATTTGTGAACTCTCATTTGAAAACAAAAAAGCAAGCAAACCAAACCACCGCTTTTCCAAATGCTGTTATGAAAACAGAAAAAGGGAGGAAGGAGGGAGGAAGGCAGGCTGTTATCTATAAATCACTTCCTTGAGTCTGAGAAAATCTCAGATTTTTCTGTTAGTCTCAGTCTCCAGAAGAGCTGCCAATTCTACTTTCTTGAGTTCCCTACCATGATGTTACCCCATAGAAGAAAGCATTTGACTGAGAATGCCTGAAACTGAGGGAGTTCGTAGTAGCTGCAATTAAAATAGCACAAATCAACATTTCCTAGTTTACCTACCTGCCTGCCCAAGGGGATTAGATTCAACATTTGACTCTCTCTTTGATGTTTTATCCTTTATATGACAGTTTCCTGGGAATGGCAAATTTGGAACGCTCTATATTAAAAGAATACAAAAGAAAGCTAAAATGAGGTTATTTCTTCAAGTACAACTGTAACAGCCTGCTTGACTCCAGTATTAACATGCTGAGTACCTGATAAATCTAGGTATGTAAAGATGGCATTAGTTTAATAAAATAAATTGATTTAACCTAATAATAAATTTTATTGATGGTGTCTTGGCAGGTGAAAGCACAAATTAAAATGACTTTGAAACCTTTAAATGCATTCTGAAGCAAGTACAGCTACCTGATGATCTTTCATTTTAAGAACCAAGAACTAAATAAATTGAACTGAGATTATAACATATCATTTATAAAATATACACATAGATTTCAGTGTAACCCGCAGAACATTAATTATGGCACTTATTTCACAGCTGTTCTATGGAAGTTCAAATAAAATGTGTCTACAATTAAAACTGAATATATACTGACTTCATTAACTTAACAGCTGCACCAATAACCAATACCGAGGAACGTACCCTACTTTGCTAATGTCCTGATACCATCTGCAACAATCAAAACCATTGGGTTTTAAAGTATTGTGAAAGCAGCTACCACAATATGCTTACACATGCTACTAAAGTGAATTGATCTATTTGAAGGGAACTTCAAGGGTTATGTGCTGCAAGACAATTTCCTAAACACAAATGTGTTTGCCAGAAAGACAGAAACAGAAATTCCTGATCGCGTCTTTCCAGTTTTCATGTGCTCAAACATTAATTTCTCATGTGTCCAAACACAGAAGAATTCAAATTTGGAGCAAAAATGGGGGAGGAAACTGAAGTAGGAAGCTTTTATGCTAACAGTTACTTTTTAACTTTTTGACATTGCAACTCTTGTCATTTTAACCCATACTTGTAACTTCCAGCTTTAAAAAGAGAAACCCACCCTCCCCCACAAAAAACTCAGAAATCCCATCATACAGAATCATAAAGACATTCAAGAACATGTATTAGATGTTTAAATCTGCTTCACAAACTCTCCTAACATGAAAGTGGTAACAGATAACAACAGGCATAAAATTGCACCCCAGCAAGGCATGTTTCCATTAAATTTACAGCAGTGTGTCTTCAGTGGTGGGTTCTCCTTCAGGCCCTGGTTTGGGGTGTGAACTTAATCTCTTCTATCTGCTCCTCAGAGTTTTGACTAGCAGTGTCCTAGGTATTGCAATCTGTCTGTCACTGCAAATACTTAAGTTAAATCCTTCTATAGCTGGGTCCTCTCTGTCTCTGTAGTTCTTCCAAATTTCCAGTACAAGACCTACTTTTCCGTTATTACTTTTCCTGCCTTGTTTCCTCATTTCTAATCTTCCACACCCTTTTTGTCTTTTGGTCACAGTTTATGTCTTGTGCAGCTTTCACAGCTCTAATACCCATGTTCCTCATGTTCCTTTTCCCAGACTCCATTTCCTTGCTTACTAATTACTGTCTCTTCCCAACTTCAACCTTCTTACACTGCCTCTCTCAGGCTCCCTGTCCCAATCTGCTCCTTCCCTCAGCAACTCTTGCCACCTGTTTTTTGTCCTTGCCTCAAATGGCGTTATGCTTTTTTTCATATTTCCCTCACTTCCATGTCACTTGAGCACCAACAAAGAAATACTTTAAAACTCTTGGAAAATAATCTGTTAGTTCACAGGTTCACATCCTGTGGCGCACATTAACTGGCACTGAAATTCAGGAAAAGTTTTCCTTGATCTTTGTTAATTGTGGTCTAGACCGTGCTTAGTCACTTTCCAGGTGGGAAACTTGTGCAGACAAATCAAAGCTCTGAGTTGGAAAGCAGAAACTGTGAGGAACATATCTGTCAGACCTTTAGGACTTTCCAAGCTACTGCAAAGCGATATTTTTCAGGGGTTTCCAGCATGGAAAAATGCAGTTTTATCACTGGAATGGTATCAGACACACCTCTGGCTTAAAACCAAATTCTGCTAAAAGGTCAAACTCCTGTTGTAAAGTGTTCTTAAAGTAACTGCTGAATTTGTTATGCTTTAACATCAGTGAAAGAGCATTTTTCCGTTAGCTTTTGTTCAGAAATGCCTGAGTCATTTTTGCTGAAACATTTGTAAAAATGTTGAAATAAATCATCTGCCTGACAGACACCCAGTGGAGAAAATTTCAATCCAAATGTAAAATTTTGACAAAATTAAAAGGAGCTTCAATCAGAATCTTCTAATGAGAAGTATCAAGCAAGAATAACTCCAAAGACACTACCAGCTCGATCTATAATAAAATCTTTTTGTATTAAATTATCAGCTACGTTAATAGTAATGAACGCGAATATTAAGCATCTTTCTGTTTTCCTCTCAAAGTGTTAGCATAAAGGATGTAAGGGCTTTTAAAAAGTTTTCTTATGTTAGTCGTCTTTGTAAAAGGTGTGACAGGCTGGATAAGAGTTTAATTTTTTCTTGCACAGCTGTATATGTTCCTTTAACCAGGAATGGCCACCCAGCTGGATGGATAGCTGCTTTGCTGCTTGTCCGTGGAGGCTAGAGGCTGAGTTAGGTGGCATCCTCTGAAAAGGAGAACTGCAGGTCTCCAGGGGCAATCAAAATGCTGGGGGAGAGAAGATGGTGTAAAGTTTCATTTGTCTCTCTAAGTCAAATGGGAAGAGACAGACAGACAGACAGCTAGCATGGAAACCGCAGTGTGGCAGAGGCTTCTGAGAGCAAGTTCACAAAGGGGCCTCAGGGACAGAGAAAACAGCTTTTATAGCCAGCATGGGATTTGTTGATGAAAAGGCAGCACTCTGCAAGGACATAACAGGAAATGGGGAGGTTTTTGTTGTTGCTTTTTTTTTTATAAATCTTGTTCTCAGTTTTCATTATTTTAAAAAGGTTATTTTCTGGTTTATGTTTCCATAAAAAACAGCTTTTGAGCTTCAGAGTGCATTGGTGCTCTGTAGGGCGTCTCTTGCTGTAAGGAATTGAGGAGACAGATCCACCTCAGAGCTCGATCTTCAGGTTCCACCTCAGAAGATTTATTAAAAACAAAAAAAAGGAAGATTTTTTTTACTCCATACTGCACTACTTCTGAATGATTAGGCAAAGGATGCATTAAGTATTTAGTAGGGTTTCAGTTATTGTTCTGAAACATCAGTCAATTAGTGTAAAGCACCTTTACCATAGGAAAAATTGGAAATAGTGTTATAAAATTAACTAAAATCTGTCCTATAGAATTTGTATTAGCATAGGATTAAGGTTTTGACAAATACATTTCTGATTTTAATTGAACAGACTGAAAGCAAAGCTGTTTATGTGTGAAAGACATTTTGGCAGATGTATAGACAAGTACTATTTAGTGAAATTTAACGAGTGATGACAACATGTAAGAATTTTTTTAGCATACTAATAACATAATTTAAAGCAGAAGCAATTTTTTAAGAATTAAATTGCATACTCTGCATATTCAGTAAGAATGTTTTGTGCTCCTCAATTTTTTTTTTATTAGGGACAGTATACATGCTAATTAAATAATAAACTCAGAAATAGAATTTTTCAAAACATTCTGGTCTATAGTCTCCATAACAGATTCAAAACCCTGTCAGACTAATCCTGCTTCTATTAGGTACATAATGCATATTACGTAAATGGCATAATTATTTCTTTACTGTACTTGATCGATTTTAATGTGCACTTTAAATGTCATGATGCTATGAGAAGCAGCTACAAAAAATGCCATCTTGTTGCTTCATATTTATGTCCCCATCAGGAACTTCCATAGCAGTTTTTAAAGTCTGAAGGAGTGTTAACTGCCACTATTGCCATCTCAGGATGGTGTGGGAATATCTTTCTACCTGACGCATCCTCGTCCTCCACCAGTACCAATTATAACAGAGATGATCTTCAGGGGTTGCTGATAATTTCCTTGATGATGCATGAGAGCTGCTGTTGCCCACTTAGAATGACTCTGCAATGCTGACAATGACTAAAAGGTGTGTGTCTTGGCTGTTAAATGTACTTAATAACAGTATGCCATTTTGTGTCATCTCTTATACCTTGAAAAGAGCCATATTTTCTCCATATCTCTGTTCATAACAACTTTCTGAGTGTCAATGTGACTGAAAGTTCGTGGTTCCAACAGCGGGTCCACATTGATCATTTATATCTGCATATGTGTAACAGGAGCACTGACATGTATAGGATTGCTAATTGTGTTTGCTGTGTGCATGCCAGGAATTAAATAACATTGATCAGTTTACTAAAGTGGCAAGAAAAAACAAACCTGTGGTAGACAGTGAGGAATTAGTCACATAAAACTTTTAGTTATTTTGTAAATAGCAGTGCTGAATCTAGTTTGATTATATTATGAAATCAATCATAATAAATGCAGTCTGGAATATATATAATATCACTAGTGATTCAAATGGGGAGAGGGTTGATTTTAGACATTTGCATTTGGTTTTGCAAAGTACCTAGAACTTTTATGGATGATTTCCTCCTGCAATACTGCAAAGAAAAGTATTAATAGTTCTGAAAAGAAGAGTATAAATATTTCTGTGTAAGGTATCGTGGAAATCAGTCAAGTACACAGCCATGGCTGATGCACCTATCAAGAACCTTACCAGAATTTCTTTAGAGTCAAAGATGACTCACATTCATTTTACTAGTTTTTAAACAAGGCCTCTAATCCTCTTACAAATCAGTTAGTAAAATTCATGTATATTGTCAAACATTTATACTTGCTGTATGGGAAAAGGAGTACTTCATTGTGCATCAATACCCTTATATCAGTATTGGTCATGACAACATGGTCTTAAGAGGATTAAAACAAGTAAGAAGAACTGCAGGTTTCCAGGATAGCTTTAATTCTCCAAATTCCATGAACCACCTCCTCCAATTTTTATAGTTTTATGTAGGGAGGAAGCTGAAACTACACTCTGAAACTGCTGCACATTTCAAGTCTCTATAAAATCTCAATGACTGATCAGTCATATCTTTAATGTCTTGTAGTTAAAGCACTGAACCAGTTTTCATGAGATCTGGATTCAATTTCTTGCCCTGCTGTAAATCCCTTGGATGGCCCTGGACCAGTGATTCCTTTTTTCAGTTCTTCATATTTACTTTTCCTAACTTTGTCAGAAATAGAGTATATTTTCTGAGCTGGAAGACTATGTAGTAGTAATTCCTTTTATGTATTCTTAGGAGTGTTTAATGTAATGGTCTCATTTTGGGTATTAGTTAGGGGCAGAGTCTCTAGATGTCTGTTTCATGTGTGGGTTTTTTTTAACTTTCTTTCATGGTGAGTTGCAGATTTCTTTGTTAATTGATACTTAGGAAAAATGCTTTAGTTCTGGAAATAACTATGCAATTAATTTAATAAAATAAATTGATCAGAATAGGTTAGTTTTGAATTATATTTCTACACATGAATGTTAATTAAAATTCATTGCTGCTGATAATAACATTATTAACATGTATACACTGTACAGTTAACAGCAACAGAAGTAAAGGCAATTAGTGGAATTAGGTGTTTCTTTCTACCAAGAAAGACTATCCCAAATGGTAATTGCTTATATTCATACATTCTCTGCAGATATTACTAATAGCATCATTAAATCAATATAACACCACTTCAGAAACACTAAATAGATTTAGTGATTGGGAACTTGATAGGGACTCCATTATTTATTTTTTTTAATTGTATATGACCATCAATAAAGTTGGGCATTTTTGGGTGGCAGTCATGACCTTATTTTGTGTTTTGCGTCACAGGGAGTAAATTAATGTGTGTGGAAGTATAATAGACATATAATGGAAATCAACTCTTGGCTTCGTGGTTGGTGCTGTCGTGAGGGTTTTGGCTTTTATGACAATGGGACACTCTTTGACAACTATAACCTCTTAGGGAGGGATGGGATCCACCTGTCTAAAAGAGGCAAGGGAATCTTTGGCAGCAGGCTGGCCAGCTTGTTGAGGCGGGCTTTAAACTGAAGGACTTAGGGGGAGGGGTCCAGAGCGGTAATGCTCATGCCATTGCCTCTATTGGGGGAATGAGCCAGGCCAATCAGAGCAGGGAGAAAGGTTCCTTAGCTGCCTCTCAAGATAGGAAAAAGAAGGCCAACCGCCTCAAGGGTATGTATAGATACCACGGATCCTCTTGCGCTTCTCCTGCGAAACCTTCATGCTTGGCTACCTCTCTGAAATGGTTGTATACCAACGCATGCAGCATGAGGAATAAACAGGAAGAACTGGAGGTCTATGTGAGGTTGCAGGGCCATGATCTCATTGCAATTACAGAGACATGGTGGGATAGCTCTCATGACTGGAATGCTGTCATGGATGGCTACGTACTTTTTAGGAAGGACAGGTCAGCAAGGCGAGGAGGTGGAGTTGCCCTTTATGTGAGAGAGCAACTGGAATGTATCGAGCTGAGCCTAGGGAAGGATGAAGAACGAGTAGAGAGCCTATGGGTAAGAATTAAGGGGCAGGCTAACACAGGTGACACTGCTGTGGGGGTTTACTACAGGCCACCTGATCAGGAAGAGGAAGTAGATGAGGCCTTCTACAGACAGCTGGAAGTAGCCTTGCGATCGCAGGCCCTAGTTCTCATGGGAGACTTCAATCACCCCGATATCTGCTGGAAAGACAACATAGCCAGGCACCCACAGTCCAGGAGGTTCCTACAGAGTGTTGACGATAACTTTTTGACACAGGTGGTGGAGGAGCCAACGCGGAGAGGTTCTCTGCTAGACCTTGTGTTAACAAATAACGAAGATCTGGTTGGAGATGTGAAAGTTGGGGGTAGCCTGGATTGTAGCGACCACAAGATGGTGGAGTTCAGGATTCTGCGTGGAGGAAGCAGGGCAATAAGTAGGACCACAACCCTGGACTTCAGGAGAGTTGACTTTGGCCTCTTCAAGGACCTCCTTGGGGGTATCCCATGGGTTAGGGCTCTAGAGGGCAGGGGGGTCCATGAGAGCTGGTCAATATTCAAACATCACTTCCTCCAAGCTCAAGATCGGTGCATCTCTGTGAGTGAGAAATCAAGCAAAGGGGGCAGGAGACCTACATGGACGAGCAAAGAGCTTCTGACAAAACTGAAATGGAAGAAGGAAGTCTACGGAATGTGGAAAAATGGACAGGCTACTTGGGAGGAATACAGGAAGGTTGTCAGAGTATGCAGGGAGGCGACAAGGAAGGCCAAGGCCCGCTTGGAATTAAATCTGGCAAGAGACATCAAAGACAACAAGAAGGGCTTTTTCAAGTACATCAGCAGCAAAAGGAAGACTAGGGAAAACATGGGCCCGCTGCTGAATGAGGAGGGTGCCCTGGTGACGGAGGATGCAGAGAAGGCGGAGTTACTGAATGCCTTCTTTGCCAATCTTTACTACTAAGGCTAGCCCTCAAGAATTCCAGACCCTAGAGGTACAAGAGAAAGTCTGGAGAAAGGAAGACTTTCCCTTGGTTGAGGAGGATCAATTTAGAGATCATTTAGATAAATTGGACACCCACAAATCTATGGGCCCTGACGGGGTGCACCCACGAGTGTTGAGCGAACTGGCAGATGTTATTGCCCAGCCACTCTCTATCATCTTTGAAATGTCATGGAGAACAGGAGAGGTTCCTGAGGACTGGAGGAAGGCCAATGTCACTCCAGTCTTTAAAAAGGGTAAGAAGGAAGACCCAGGCAACTACAGACTGGTCAGCCTCACCTCCATCCCTGGAAAGGTGATGGAGCAGCTCATTCTGGATGCCATCTCTAAGCATGTGGAAAAGGTCATCAGAAGTAGTCAACATGGATTCACCAAGGGGAAATCATGCTTGACCAATCTGATAGCCTTCTATGACTACATGACTGGCTGGGTTGATGAGGGGAGAGCAGTGGATGTTATCTACCTTGACTTCAGCAAGGCTTTTGACACTGTCACCCATAACATCCTCATAGGAAAGCTCAAGAAGTGTGGCTTAGATGAGTGCACAGTGAGGTGGATTGAGAACCAGCTGAACGACAGAGCCCAGAGGGTTGTGATCAGCAGTGCTCAGTCTAGTTTGAGGCCTGTGGCTAGTGGTGTTCCCCAGGGGTCAGTACTGGGCCTGGGCCTGTTTAACTTATTCATCAATGACCTGGATGAAGGAACAGACTGTACACTCAGCAAATTTGCTGATGACACAAAACTGGGAGGGGTGGCCAATACACCAGGAGGTTACGCTGCCATTCCACGAGACCTGGACAGGCTGGAGAGCTGGGTGGAGAGGAACCTCATGAAGTTCAACAAAGGCAAGTGTAGAGCCCTGCACCTTGGGAGGAATAACCCCATGCACTGGTACAGGTTGGGGGCTGATCTACTAGAGAGCAGCTCTGCAGAGAAGGACCTGGGAGTTCTGGTGGACAAGTTCACCATGAGTCAGCAATGTGCCCTTGTGGCCAGGAAGGCCAATGGTATCCTGGGGTGCATTAGGAAGAGTGTGGCCAACAGGTCAAGGGAGGTTATCCTGCCCCTCTACACGGCCCTGGTGAGGACACATCTGGAGTACTGTGTGCAGTTCTGGGCCCCTCAGTTCAAGAAATCTAAGGAATTACTAGAGAGAGTACAGCGAAGGGATACAAAGATGATCAAAGGACTGGAGCACCTCTCTTATGAGGAGAGGCTGAGAGAGCTGGGTCTGTTCAGCTTGGAGAAGAATGAGAGGTGATCTTATCAACACTTACAAATACCTTAGGTGTGGGTGTCAAGAGGAGGGGACCAGACTCTTCTCAGTGGTGCCCAGTGACAGGACAAGGGGCAATGGGCACAAGCTGAAACATGGGAAGTTCCATCTGAATATGAGAAGGAACTTCTTTACTTTAAGGGTGACAGAGCACTGGAACAGGCTGCCCAGGGAGGTTGTGGAGTCTCCTTCTCTGGAGATATTCAAAATCCGCCTGGACACAACCCTGTGCAACATGCTCTAGGGGAACCTGCTTTGTCAGGGGGTTGGACTAGATGATCTCCAGAGGTCCCTTCCAACCCTTAACCATTCTGTGATTCTGTGAAGTCTGTTGCTGCCAAGTTATTGCTTTTCAGGTACTTTTGAAGCATTTGTTGTCTTATTAAGTGAAAACTGTGTAAGTTTTTATGTTCATGTAAATGTTCTCACCTATTTTCTCAAATATTTAATTTTGGCACCACTTGAATTATTATGCACATTTATTTTACCATGTTTGGTGTCTTGGCTGGGTGCTGGAAATTCTGGCAAGAATAGGTAAGTTGGGGAAGAAACTTTTCTGTTTCTCAGAAGATCAAGTGCAGCCAAAACAAATGACAGAAATCTTGTAGCCCTTTTCTGCCCCTTCTGTACTGGGGAAGGAGTGAGAAACTCTGGCGACTGCAACTGCTCCTAAGGTGCCTCAGTTTCACCCTGTTACGTACACTGGGGGACTGTGTAACCCCGAGTCCTGTCCATCCAAACTACAGTGCAATCACACCAAAACCCCTGGAAATCTCAGTCTTTCTCTTCTCTTTTAGTGATATACTGACTACAATTTTACAAAAATTTATTCTTCTGACACTTCTGTGAGACAGATATAGTAACTAAGTTTACAGAGGGAAATGCCATGACAGGAGAGTTAAAAGGTTTCCCCAGAGGTGTTACACTATGCGTGAGACAATTTAGCAAGCCTGACTGCCAAACCCTGCACTCGGACCACAAGTCCAAAACACCCCTTGAAATTTAGCTGCTTATTTTTAATAATGTAAATAGTGTGTTATTATTGCAATGATGTTGAATTATCTTGGTTATCATATTGTGGGCAGAAGGATGCAGGAGATATGTGCTATATAAACTCTCCTGTGGATAATCTGGAGTAAAAATCAATGCTGGAAAAATGAGGTGTATGTGATTAAGGAAGCTAAATGTGTCATTATATTACACGAATGGTCACCTTGTACTGACGGAGCAAGTTGTCTGATTAAAGTCAATGTTAGGCAGGGACTATGCTAACACAAAGAGAAAACTAGAATTAATATTGAAACTACTGAAATTTATATATTATCAACACACCTTTATATGCCTGAGTGGTGTACTTCTGGAAGGACAAAGAAAGATGCTGACACGTCTTTACTTTTGAATTTAAAAGGTGATACCTACCTGGCCAGCATGCATTTAGGACAGTTAAGTGTTACGCAGGTTGATGGTGGTTGGAGAAGTGTCTGGCAATATGGGGGCTTTCAGAAGACGCTGTGCTGTGTGTATGCCATAAAACAGTTTTGCAGGGGCATCCAGCTGTCATTGTGTCCTGGTTTGGCCTAAACCAGACCAGTTTTCCTTTCAGCTAAGTCTCTTCTAAGTAACTGCACTTTCTGAAACTAACTGCATGTTTTGCAGACAGTGTCCGCTTCTAGGACTGATAACGCTCAAAGTTTATAGTTATCATTGAGGCACCAGTAGGGATGTTATGCAGAAAGGCTCTTGCTTGTACTTGTTCCTAGAGAAACCAAGGTCACTGCTAAATTCCTCACTAATTACAAGTGAAGAGCTGTAGAAGGGTCGCACCTCCAGGGAGGAGCAGACAGGACAGGTGACCCAAAATTGACCAACGAAGGTATTCCATCCCATACACGTCATTCTCGGTATAAAGCTGGGTGATCATGAGGGTCTCGCTCTCTTCTTCTATGGCAGGTGTCTGAAGAGGACTCTGTCCGTTTTTACCCTGCCTTTGATCCCAATCCATGCATTCCTGAATCCAGTTCCCATCTGTTGCTGAGTCCAGTCCGGGACCTCCTGGAGCCCGCCCTGCAACACCAGTGGTGACATGATCATCATCGGGGGAGCTCAATCTTGGGTTTGTATATATTTGTATATATTTAATTATTTCCATTATTATTGTTATACTCTTTTTTTCATTATTATTGTTTATTAAAACTGTTTTAACTTTCCAACCCCTAAGTCTCTCTCCCTTTTCTCTTTTCCTTCTGCTTCTGGGAGGGGAAAGGGACTAGTAGAGAGCATCTGCCATTGGTGTAATAGACGGCCTAGCTTTAAACCATGACACGTTGGTAAAATAAGATTAAAAAATAACAACAAAACATGTACGGAATGGAAGAGAGCATCATACATAAACAACATGAAGTGAACTGAGATAGGGTTTAAACTGCAGACAGTGAATGTGGTCACAGCCGGAAAAATGTGGAAAATTATGGTAAAAAATCTCTAAATTTTATATGCAATGTACAGCCTCAGCTCTTTGCTGTTTCACCTCCTCAGATATCATCTCTATGACTTACTGCCAATGGATGCCATGGAAATCCTGTCAATGCCATTTCAAAAATCTGCTAGCAGGGGATGAATGGCTTAGGCATACACTTCCTTTCAGGAGCTAATTCCCTTCCTAGAGGTCAGTGCATGGCTTAACTGTTCAAAAATCCTCACTTCTACAACCAGGAAAGTAAAAACATACCTGGGGATTCGAACAGAAATGCTCAGCTGCGACTGAGGCACAAGGCTTGGCTGGAGTTTCATAATGACAAAAAGTTTGTAGCAAAACCAATTCCTCATGGAACAAAGTGTCTGAGAACATGAGAAAATACAGCAGAAACGGTCCTTTATACATGATCCACAGAGAGTATATTGCACAGAGCATCGTGAGGAGCAGTAAATGTACAAACCAGGTCTGGAAGATTAAATCTTTCTCTGTATAGACTATTCTTTTGGGGAGTCTGGATATACTTTGCCCAAGGCTTCCTCTCCCCAGTTCCTTTGTGAGGAGTGAGAGGGTTAGTCATGGTATAGCCTATAATTCTCAGGTTTGTAATAATGCTACCTGTGTGATACCTGCTGTCACTGGCCTGCAGACAAACTATGTTGAAGCATACCTACTGTCACTCTCATTCACATTGACCTATAGTTTATTTTGTTACTGGTCGCACAGATTAATAACACAAAACACATGGTGTGGTGAGCATTTCTAGAGGACATTGCAATTAAATCCCACTAACTTACTACTAAATATACAAATATGAAATCATAAAGCATCATTATGTACCCTCATTTTTAACCTACAAGAAAGTTTAACTAATGTTTTTAAAGTCACCTTGGAGTTAATTTAAAAATAAAATAAACATACCAGATTTAAAAAAAAAAACCCTCACTAATCTATCACTACTCTCTCTGTCTTATGGGGAGCAGGGCTGAAAATAATTACTGCCTGTCTAAAATATGCCTTCTAAAGAAAGAATACAACTTTTAAAATGAAATAATTGTATTCTTACAAGTGGAACGTGCAGAAAAAAATGTAGACTACTGAAATATTTTAACTACTTTTAAAGGATAATTAAGTCATTTTATAATTAATGATACATTTCTGACAGGCAAGGTAGTGGCTTTACATGGAAGTGTAGAGTCCTGCATCTGGGCAAGAACAACCCCATGTACCAGTACAAGTTGGGGACAGAGGTGTTGGAGACCAGCGTAGGGGAAAGGGACCTGGGGGTCCTAGTGGACAGCAGGATGACCATGAGCCAGCAGTGTGCCCTTGTGGCCAAGAAGGCCAATGGCATCCTGGGGTGTATTAGAAGGGGTGTGGTCAGCAGGTCGAGAGAGGTTCTCCTCCCCCTCTACTCTGCCCTGGTGAGGCCGCATCTGGAGTATTGTGTCCAGTTCTGGGCCCCTCAGTTCAAGAAGGACAGGGAACTGCTAGAAAGAGTCCAGCGCAGAGCCACGAAGATGATTAAGGGAGTGGAACATCTCCCTTATGAGGAGAGGCTGAGGGAGCTGGGTCTCTTTAGCTTAGAGAAGAGGAGACTGAGGGGTGACCTCATTAATGTTTATAAATATGTAAAGGGCACGTGTCAAGAGGATGGAGCCAGGCTCTTCTCAGTGACATCCCTTGACAGGACAAGGGGCAATGGGTGCAAGCTGGAGCACAGGAGGTTCCACTTAAATTTGAGGAAAAACTTCTTTACGGTGAGGGTGACCGAACACTGGAACAGGCTGCCCAGAGAGGTTGTGGAGTCTCCTTCTCTGGAGACATGCAAAACCCACCTGGACACGTTCCTGTGTGATATGGTCTAGGCAATCCTGCCCCGGCAGGGGGATTGGACTAGATGATCTTTCGAGGTCCCTTCCAATCCCTAACATTCTGTGATTCTGTGATTCTGTGAAGTCTAAAATATGTTACTTTTATGTTCTACATAGCTGTAGCCTGTTCTGATATCTGAAAACATTATGGTGTAATAAAATGTGACATTTTACAATATCTATTGTTATTTTTTTTAAATATACAAAGAATATTAAAGAATACAGACATAAAACAAGTAAAATCATAAATCTCATTTGTTATATAACTATGCCTACTTTCTTTCTGATTTTAATACACTGTGAATAAAAAAGTAAGAACTTTTAAATTGCAATCTTATACCATCAATGTTGTTCTATTAATATATTTAAAGACAATATCTGGATGACAATGCATCTCTGTTCTCATCAGTCTTATTTCTACTGCCATAGGTCTGATGTAACAGATGGCATATGGGCAAATAGCTAACTGTAACTGGGTGCATCAGACTGCCCTAGGGCTGCCAATTGCAGGATGGGGATGGTGGTTTATATTAGTTCAGTAAGTTGAGACTGTATAGAGTATGCTGGTGCTAAGCCTGGTTTTTTTGGCAAGTGTGATCCAAGCACCCTGCCATGTATACATTGTTCTGGGAATATACTGTCAGTACTGCCATATTTCTCAGTCACAGGGAAATATCCATATTCTCCAAAATGCACAACTATGTGTGGAAGTTAACACTTTTTCAAGAATGTATCTGATGATGCCAATAAATTACCAGATGGCAAGCCATTTATGCGTTATTTATGGTACAAAGAAACATGAATGAGTGGGCAAAAAAATAGAGTAAAAACATGGAAGCTGAATACTAAGGAAAGTACACTGATTAAAAATGAAGAATCTGTACTCTCCCAGTCCTCCAAAAGTAGACAGTACACAGGCACGGTGCTAATCTCTTCTCTGCTTGTACAGTCATTGAATGTCTGTCTGTCAGAAATTATTTACCGTGTAAACAATTAAAAAAAAAAAATCGCACTTTGTTTCCAGCATTTTGTGTTAATTTTCTTTTCCACAGTTTACTTCTCTAATCTACTCCTTGCCACTGCTTTGGTTTTCTATATTGTTTCCCTTCTCTGAAAACACAGGGTCTCCTAAAACTAGCATTCATTTCCCTTGCTTTCATTCTCAGAGAATATGAATCCTTCTTCCATCTACCGTCACATCATCAAACAGTCCTTGTACGCTAAGGTGTGATCAAAACTGGACATGAGTTGGCTTTCCCAGATCAGCCTCTATTCTTGTTCCTTTCTTCTGTGTATTGGTGCCATCTGCCTGACACCTCAGGCAGCACTGGGAATGGCTCCTGAATCACATCCGTGTCCCTGACACTGACTCATTTTGTGGTCTTCAGAGATGACAGAACAATGCAAAAGTTGTTCTTTCAATAAATAATTCAAGCATTCAGACTGGAATTCAAGCACTCATGGACTTGCTGAAAAATACCACATACACTATTCCACAAAAAAATGGGAAAGTGCTGTATTTGATTAAAGTAACAGAGCCAGCTTTTGTCTTGGTGTCTTGGTAAGTATTGGCAGTCTCAGTTCTCATCCTCCAGCCCTGTTTCTTGGACAGTCTTTTTAACATATTTGTTTATGCCCAGATTTTGCATCTGCAAAATGAATTTACCTAACCTGCAGGGAGGGCTATGAAATTTAATTACTACATAAAAATAGTAGATGTAAGTTTTTATACAAGGAGGAAACATTCTTATCCTTGTCCTTATCCCCATCATTATGTTCATCCTCCTCCTCATTTGTATGATTAGTATTCATCTCTTCTTTCTGTTACACTGTGCAAGGATATTACGTTTCCCTCCTTTGAATTTACATCCTTTTTTTTCCCTAGCCCAGGCTGTTTTTGCACACAGCTTCCTTCCTTTGCTGTCTATGTGAGGGTTGCAATAACCTCTTCTGTAACAAGTTATCTTATCATTTTATCTCTTGCTAGAAAGCATTTTGAGAGGCTTTGTATGAAAGATGTTGTATGAAAATGAATTGAATTTTACTATTTTAGTCTTAAGCAGGTGTTGCACTATGCGTTGATTCACCTTCTCTCTCCCTTCTAGACTTAGCTTGTCATCTTTTTAAAGAGATTTTACATTTGTGTTGTTTTTTTAAATGTTATTTATCAATTCAGCACACAAACCAACTTGGATTTAGCAGTTTTCAAAAACATCCTTTTTGCTAAGGTCCTACGCTCATAAAATAAAATGAAAACTAAAACAAAACAGAACCCTGAGAATAATGGACCTGAAGAATCCAGTTGCCTTAACAAAGATCTCACAATGAGCATGTGTGACAGTTTGTAGGCCTTAAACAACTTGTTTGACAACTCTGGCTGGAGGAGGGAGTGGGTGCTACAGACACCTGGAAGTCTGGCAAGATAAAGGGCCTTGGGAGCAGAACAACACCTTTGCTG
Source organism: Nyctibius grandis (assembly GCF_013368605.1). Lineage (NCBI taxonomy): Eukaryota > Metazoa > Chordata > Aves > Nyctibiiformes > Nyctibiidae > Nyctibius > Nyctibius grandis. Next base: position 113,565,580 of record NC_090659.1, read on the forward strand.
TGCCTTAATTGATGTGATTTACAACTCTGGCTGGAGGAAGAGATAAGATCCGCAGAGGCAGGATGGTATCTTTTCCTTGGGGCCAACTTACACGTGCAACATCTTTGTAACATGAAGGCATCAACCACGCTTGGGCAGAAGCAGGGTCATACAGTGGACACCACAACTAGGGGGGATCCCGAACACCAGACACCCGCTGGGGGACCACCGACTAATTTCGAGAACAATCTAAGACTACAAATGTGCAGGCGTCCCAATTAGCATGAGAAGTGAGTGGAGGAGAGAGGCAAGAGGGATGTTACCACCCTCTCCTATCTCGCATGCAAATGACCTAAAGTATTTAGCACTTCTCCCTTGGGATGTTGGTGCACACTCCCCCGCCCACCAACTGAGGACTGATCCTGCAAGCAATTTACCAGAGGACCAACTCTACAAAAAGTTTACATCACTGGATCCAAGGGTGGTGATAACTCTTTTCCTCTCTCATATTCTCTATCCTCTTTCTCTTTTCCCTTTCTCTCTTCCCTTTCTCTCTTTTCTCAGTGCCTTTAGAAACCCAAGATGCTTATGACCATGCTACTCTCCCTGTATTAATAAATTGTCCTTAATTCCATACCACTTATTTTGTGTTGTTTCACCTTAATTTACTCCAAGGGATTTATGAACTAGTTGCGACCAGGTGGTAACATGAAAAAGGACAGATTAGGGAAAGTCCTTAACATAGGACCATTCTCTTTGGTACATTGAACTCTACAGCTTGTTTTTTAAGTTTTCAGCTCTGAGACTTTATGTCAACTGGTGACAAATTCTATCATGTATTAAATACATTGATGATTTGTTTTTCCCTCTAGTTTTATGTTTACGAGGCAGTAACGTTTTTACATACTTCCATGAGACCACCGGAGTAAGCAAATGAATATGAGTACAGGGACCTCTGTATAAGATTTTATGACTCTAAAGCTCTGTGCTGGCCTAGGCAAAATGAATAGTAATGCTTCAGTCAAGCGCCCACAGCACCATCACTTCTTGTTAATGGACAGCCTCTGGCTCTTCAAGTCACCCAACCAAAAAAGTCTGAGAGGACATGGCTCACCCCTCTGTTCACATGAGTAGGTTGGATTCTAACATACGGAAAGACAAAGTTTGAAGCTCACGTGGTGATTACTCAGACGAAACTTGCTGCATGGGTGAAAGAATGTAATCTGAAGACAGGAAAGTATAACTTCACTGAAGTCAATGTGAGTTTTAAAACTGACTTCAGTGGAGATAGTATTTCATCCCTGTTTATTTGTGCTTTCAAAAGTAAAAGTATTCACAAAATAAAGAGGAATTCCATACAAACAACATCCAACGCAGAGTTCTGCATGAGCTGATTCTTTCCGTCAGAACAAGACCCTCGACTCGCAGATCAGTGGAAAAGAGGCAAAACTGAAAAAACAGTAGGAATCTCAGTCTCTTGAGGCATTAAGGACAAGACAAACAGGTAAATTCCAGAGAACTGTACAAGGAAAATGAATCAGTGACACTTGTGGAAGAAAGCTGACAATTCTGGTTACACGTTATCTGCTCTCCTATACGCATCTTCGCCCTTGCCTCTTACCTTTAAAGACTGTGTTTTCTTTCTTTTTAAAAAATCCCATCTCTTGCCACACATTTCTCACTCAGAATCATAATACACAGTAGTAATATGATTTGTTACCATGTTAAATAATTGTGCAATCACAAATACAAGATTATGGCTTTAGGTAGGGGATGTGATGATTAACTCTTATAGTAATCTAATATATAGACATGAGGAAACATGTTCTGACAGATCTCTGCAAAATCATGCAAGGTATAACAAATTGTCAGACAAAGCCATCATGTGGATTTACTTATCCCTTTGAAATTACTGTGAATGCTTTTTCTTTATTTTTCTGCTTCTGTATATTCTGTAAGGTTGCAGTCTCCAGAATGAAAGACACCCTTGAAAATACCGAGTTTACTGGGTAACTACCACATGGGGAAGTTTGTCCATCATTACCCATGGTATTTTAGTTCCACTCATTCTCTCATAGGAAAAATACTGTGTTGTGAGTGTGACAGACTGTTCTGCTGCTGGCAATGATGACCTGTTCTTGCTAAATGTTGTCTTCCTTCCTTCAGGATGCCACTCCGCACGATATCTACTAGTCTACCTATTTTAGCTGGTCTTTGATTACTTGCAGAGTATATGCATGTGTAAAGAGGGATCTATTCCTATAACTTCTCCAAATTTGGGTGTTCAGTTAGATCTTACATGTCCTTGGTTCTCTACATAGAGGATAGAGAGTGAGAAATTCCACAAAATGACAAAAAACTCTGGATATTCCATCTTTCTCCAGTAACTTTACAGAGGCATTATGGACATTGTCTACCACTCTTTTCTGAGGTAAAAGTTGCTTCTTATGAAGTTGGTATTCACAAGAAAGCAAGGATAAATCTGTCAACACTGTGAGGGACTCATAACATGAGACTTAAGTTTCTAACTTTAAACCTCTGAAAACGGTACCTCTTGAGTGTCCTCATCTCTTCTGAAATCCTGAAAGGAAAGTATCTGTTACTGGGATGGAGAGGGCAGAGGTAATTTACAGAATCAACCAGGTTGGAAGAGACCTCTGGGATCATCGAGTCCAACCATTACCCTGACACCACCATGTCAACTAGACCATGGCACTAAGTGCCATGTCCAGTCTTTTCTTAAACACATCCAGAGATGGTGACTCCACCACCTCCCTGGGCAGCCCATTCCAATGGGCTTTTCTTTCTGAAAAGAAATTCTTCCTAATGTCCAACCTGAACCTCCCCTGGCGAAGCTTGAGGCTGTGTCCTCTTGTCCTATCGCCAGTTGCCTGGGAGAAGAGGCCGACTCCCACTTCACTACAACCTCCCTTCAGGTAGTTGTAGACTGCAATAAGGTCACCTCTGAGCCTCCTCTTCTCCAGGCTAAACAACCCCAGCTCCCTCAGCCGTTCCTTGTAGGTCAGACCCTCCAGACCCTTCACCAGCTTGGTTGCCCTCCTCTGGACTCGCTCCAACACCTCAACATCTTTCTTGAAGTGCGGGGCCCAGAACTGGACACAGTATTCAAGGTGCGGCCTCACCAGTGCTGAGTACAGAGCTGTCCATCTTTTGATTTCCGTTAGTAGGTTGGTGTAGTCAGGGAAGCTTCTGGCATCAGACCTGTCCTTTCTCTCTTGTGTGTTTCCTTCCAATAAGAGAAAATCTTCCATTCCTTCAAGAACAAAAATGTCGCCTTTGAGGAAAAGTGTTTTTGAGGCTCAACACATCAAAACAGTTTAAATTAGGTCTCTGAACAAGCTGCAGTTCTGTGTCTCAGTTGGGATTGATCTTGCTACTTACCTCAAGCCCTTAATTCATTACATAACTGTTTAACACAGTTTGTCTGAATGACTGCTGATTTCAGCACCTGTGGCTATTGCCAAGGAGTTTTTCCCACTGTTTCCAAATAAAAGGTTCTGGGAAACCTAGATTTGAACAGTTTTCCTCATTTTCCCCTGACTTCAGTTGCAAAGAGTTGCTATATCACTTCCAGGAAAGAGCTCTGGCTTTCTAAAGGACACAATATTACTTTTAAGTTTCATTCATGTAGCAATAAGGTATCAAGCATTATAGGGGTAAAGAGCAACAGGTCTTACCATTTGCTATCAATGGTATGAAAGGGGTTGAATGTAACTGGCATCTCTATTGTACCTATCAGGGAGCTAAACCATGTGGCTATTACTAGGCTCATTCCGCATCTTCTCAGATTAAGGCACTCAATGCAGCTTCAAGGGAATTATCTGCAAAACTAAGAGGGTAACAACAACTCCTCCACTGTTTCAAATAAAAGGGAATTATGGAAGAGACAAAACTTACAGTGAATTATCTGAAATGTAGTGAAAACAAGTGCTGCTTTAAAATGATGTGAGGAAAACAACTGGAGAGACAGAATGCATGACAGATCTACAGGTGCTTGGATGTGTGCCCGATGTCTTTCCAACAGCTGCATGTCCGTATGAGAAAACTTGGAATGTGCATTGTAAAAGTGAGATAGACTCTCACATGTTGGTATCATTCTTCCTCAGGAATAGGCTATACAAGGGTGTCTACATTTGTCTCATTCTGTTTGGTCCAGTTTGGATCTATTAAATTTTTGGTGAAAAATCAGCAATATTCTTCAGGAATGATCTTTGGGAGAAGGATTGCTCACTCTCCTAATGAGTATGAGAATAACAGAGTACAAAAAAAAAAATAAAAACACAAATAAATAGAGCAAAGAGACCACTATGTTAACCCTAATCAGGTAAGTGCAGTTAGTTGTTAAGTGGTCCAGTTATTAACCCGAGACGCATAACACTTCAGTATCTCACTCAAATGCATTCTTTTATTTGACCCCTGCTTTCAGTGGAAGACAAAGGCAGTCATGGGTACCAAAGCTGGCTCAAAGCAGGAATCCTTTACTCAATATTCTGTTAAAATGTTTTACTTTTTTTTCCATCACTTGGCCAAGGAAAATAATTATGTGTTCTCAAATTATCCTGTTGTATTACAAAAATATACATTTGAATTTCTTATGATAGACCCTTGGGCACAACATGTATATTTTCCATTCAGGTTTGTCAGAAGGGCTTCTTTTTAGGAAGTTACTATTATCAGCAAAGAAAGTAGAGAAAGAAAATGACTCTATCACCTCCTGTATTTATTTTAAGAAGCACAATTGCGAAGTGAAGATCAGAAGGCCCAGTCCTACAAGATACTGAGTACCTGAAGCATCTGTTTCACCTAATGAATGCATACCCAGAAGTTATTCTGCATATGTATCTTTGAATCACTGAGGATCTGTAAAAGGTGGTTTTCATTCTGATCAGTAGACAAAGGCAGAACATTTACAGAACCATGAAATCATGGGTTGAGGCTGGAAGACACCTCTGAAGATCATCTAGTCCAATCCCCTGCTCAAAGCAGGGTCATCTAGTGGAGGCTGCCCAGGGTTATGTCTAGTTGGGTTTTGAAAATGTCCGAGTGTGAAGGCTTCACAACATCTCTGGGAACCTGGTCTAGTCTTTGACCACCCTCACGGTAAAATAGGGTTTGTTTGCTTGTTTGTTTTGTTTGCATTTTATTTCTCCTTGTATGAATTGTACTAAATTAAAGACTTAATACTGCAATTTAGTATTAACATTTGGACCAAACGTGAGAGATATGACTGAGGCGCAAAACCTTTTTTGTATGTGTGCATTCACTGCCTGTATTTATGGCAGCAGTTATAAATTTGTGACAGTTCTTTCCAGAAGTACAGAAAGAGTACATAACAAACTGAGGCTTCTGAGCAGTTCTTCTGAGCTTTCTGCCTTGGCCTGCTATGTCAGTAGTTGTCCTCTTCTCCCTTCCTTCCATAATGTGATTTTCATAGAAAGCAAAATTCAGGCATGTAGGTCAGATGGGTGCTCATCATATCTTGTATCTCTATGTTTTGGGGACAAGAAGACACTCCAGCCTACACCTGCAGGTCAGTTTAGAAGTGGCCAAAGGGAGCACTGACAGTTCTGGAGGCATATTACAGGAGCAGAGGACTGCAGGTGCTGGCTTGTCCTTGCTGTGGTGAATGGCTTGGTGCTGACTAAGACTCCAGAGGTCACTTACAGTTTGCCCTCAAAATATGAGTTGTTAGAAAATTGTTTCACCTGCAGTCTAAGTCATTTTCAGAAAGATTTATGCTTTAAATCAACTCTGTACAGCATGGCCTCCTTTGTTAGAAAAGCTTAAAACACTAAAAGTACATTTTGGTTCATTTAGTTTCCTTTCTCAGATTTAAAACAAAGAAAAACTTTCTTGCTTTCCAATGCAGCCCTTTTTGCCTCAATTTAATTTTGGGTTTGGAGGGTTTTTTTTGTCTGATTGGGGTTTTTTGGCTGTTTTCAATCTGACAGATTTCAACATTAGCACAAAAAGCAAGCAAACAAAACTCACAGACTGGGGAGAAGTGGGAAGAAACAATTGTTCCAGCATTCTTCTCTTTCACCTCAACACTATTTTAGAATCCATACTTGCATATATGCTATGCATATACATATGCATATGTATATGTATAATATATAGAAAAGTCAAATTCTGTAATTGGAGAATTTATTCTGGATGTTTTCATCTTTCATTAAAACTTCATTAAGTCTGTAGGTCATCCCACTGCAAACTACTCAAGGTTTTAAAATTTCAGAATCTTCCAGAGGATGGAAAATCCCTTATCTATTCCTGTTTCACTTGATAGCATAGTGTCAGATGTTCTTTAGCACCCCCAACATTAACAGAATGTGAGATTTTAACATCTCTATGTGCCAAGTGAATAAGGGCAGAGACTTTAAGTAAGATATGCTTTGATTTATCCTGTTAAAAAGACAAAATTACGTACACACAAAATATCTCAGAAGTGCATGAATATAAAGGACATTGATGCAGATAGGTGGATCAGTCCAAGAGCCAAACCAGGAGTCTGTGGGTCTTCTAGTTTGAAGGGAGACCAGGTACAAAAGGTTCACAGATAGTCATGGTTGCACAAAACATTAGTCTAGGACTATTCTCAGTGAACTTTTTTTTTAAACCAGCCAAACATAATCTGTAATATTTGATTTATTTTTTAATCTGAGTTAAAAATCAGGTATTAAATAATATCAGCTCTTTTCCAGTCTCTGGTTAGTGGAGAATTTGGGATTCTAACACACAATAAAGTGGGGACAAAGTCAAAGATACAGGGCAGATGCAGAACAAGATGCATTATGGACAGCAGAATAGGGAAAGAGAAACTTGATACAATGGTCCAAAACAGAGAATTCAGAGAATTGCAGACAGTCATGGCATTTTAGTTCACCTGAGAAAATGAAACCATGGCACAAAAAGTAGGAAAAAACCCCTCACATTGTCTTAGGAGACAACCATATTTAAAGTATTAAGTGCCTGGGGAAAATGATCAAGATTTCCTTTCTCCCCATGCTTCTCCACCAGACTGATAACAGCCATAAAGAAGCTCTTGGATGAAGCTGATCTGAGCAGTCAAAAAGCAGTTATTTATGATGTTCAGAATCTGTAAGTTTGCTCTGTTTCCCAAATTTACATGGAAGATAGCCTTAGGAGACACTTGGAAAATAGCCCTGCAGCTTTGTCAATGCTTTTTTTTTTCTGCAGCTGAACATAATTATCAGATAGAAACATCTTTTCCCTACAAGTTCTTGTCAAGGCCATGATGTCACCTGCAGTCACTGCGGCATTATTGCAAACATCAGTGGAACATGAAATGTGTGGTCTTAAGGGTGTACGCTTACGAATACAGGTATGGTTGTTATGAACATATGCTGTATATCCAAAGGACATCTGTGATGAATATCTCCCAGGTGATAAGTGTATAAAAGACCCTCTACTCCGAAAAGAACAGCTTCATCACCGAAGCTAAAGAATATAAAATGCTGTTAATGATACTTTATACTGACATAGCACCTTTGTTCTAAAGATATCAGGCATTGTACTAACGTCAATGAGTTTTTCTGAGCATACTTCCCTTCGAAAACTCCATAGTCAAGAACTTAGCAGAGGAAGATGTTTAGCAAGATTCCTCTAGCTGTCAAATTGTCCAGCAGGTTTTGCATCCTCTTCCCCTTGTAGAATGGGCAGGGGGGGTTATTAACAGATTTTCAGACTACCTCTCTGATTTTGGCTTTCTGAAATCATGCTTTTCAGGTACTTGATAATACTCCTGCCTTCTACTCTAAAAGACATAAGAATATTTCCCAAGAAAAGTATATACTGAAGAATGGCAATGGAGCTTTAGACAGATTTTTCATATGTTGTCTGAATAAAGAAATACTGTACCAGGCATGAGCCCATTTCCAAGACATCATGGAAAACTCTCCATGGGATGTCAGAAAATTATAGTGTTTGAAAAGAATGATTAGACACAAACATTGTTCCTCACTTTACTTGCTCACAGGATTGGATGTCAGAGAGACATACGTCCCTTTTACAGTATGACTGAGGTATTCTGTAAATTCAGTGTTATCAGCAGTCATATTACAAATTTTGCGATATGATTTCTTTTTCTAGGCACAGTTCATATAGTTGTATGCTCACTTAAATTTATCGGTATTCTTTTAAAAAAGGAAAAGCCTAATAATGTGACTCAAATGCATGTTATAATCTCAGCATTCATGATGGGAGAGCATAAAAATCCAATTTGTATTACCATCTTAGTTTTTAAACTCTTTATTGTTCTGGGAGGATGTTGGCTTTTGGTGATGAAAATAGCATTGCCACAGAGATACGTAGAGATAAAATGAGACCTTAGGAGATATAATCTAATCCCCTACTCCCTTTCTACAAAGCATTTAGAATTGTTCCCTTTCTAACATAGGACCACAGAATCACAGAATCACAGAATGGTTGGGGTTAGAAGGGACCTCTGGAGATCATCTAGTCCAACCCCCTGACAAAGCAGATTCCCCTAGAGCACGTTGCACAGGGTTGTGTCCAGGTGGGTTTTGAATATCTCCAGAGGAGACTCCACAGCCTCCCTGGGCAGCCTGTTCCAGTGCTCTGTCACACTCAAAGTAAAGAAGTTTTTTCTCATATTCAGATGGAACTTCCCATGTTTCAGTTTGTGCCCATTGCCCCTTGTCCTGTTACTGGGCACCACTGAGAAGAGTCTGGCCCCATCCTCTTGATACGCACCCCTAAGGTATTTGTAAGTGTTGATAAGATCCCCCCTCAGTCTTCTCTTCTTTATCTGCTGTAGTAAATATCATGTCCCTGCAGACTTTCACTTTTCCTTCCTTCCTTCCTGCCTTCTCTCTCCCACTCTACCCCCTTCTCCCATTTTCAGACAGTGACTTAAATTGATTGCTGGGGTGAAAGTTTAGCAAGCTATTTGGGTTTTGTTTATTTAACGATCACTACCGCAGACTCGGCTCTGGCTCTGCCCTATTCCACTCCTCAGCCCCCTCCTGCTTTCTGTAGCTCTCTGCTGTTCCCTGCCCCCTGCAGCTGTGTCACAGCCAGGACAAAGGCTCCGTTTTTTAACCCAGCACAAACCAGTTGTTTCTAAGGGGAGCAGTACTACCTAAATTAGTGCTGCTGCTATATTATTTTCAGAGAGCTGTCAGTAACTGAGACAGCTTGTCTGTATCTGTGATTTCTACCCACAGTGATTACCTTAGGAATGAGGCTAAACAGATAAGCTTAATTTTTTTTCCCTACACTTATATGACTTCCTTTTTTCCAGTGGGTGCTTGGAGCTTTCAGGAGTTCCTTTATTCACATTCTTGGCAGAGAATTGGCTTTGCTTAATGTTTGAAAAATGAAATGAAAAAACCCAAACAAACCCTCTTCCACTCTCAAACCCAACCACCACCCTTTTGTAAAATTTTCAGACTTGGAGACTTAGAAAGTGTAGAGACTATAAGCCACTTGAAAAAGACAAGCTTGCCTTACCTTTGCAGGCATCTAGGTACTTGAGCTATTAAGTTAGGATGTGGAAACCCCATGTTCGAGTCCTTCTCTGTTCTGGAGCAGGCTGGCTACATGTGTGTACCGTGTTACAGGTGATGCTGGGATCACAGGACAGTGGTTTTTTTCCTTCTTCCTTCCTCACTTGCCTGCAATTCCCTATCCTCCCCCTCCCCTGCACATTACTCTTTTGCACAATGGCCAAATCACAGAATCACAGAATCGCCAATCGTCTTGTTTGGAAAGGACCTTGAAGATCGTTGAGTCCAACCATTAACATAATGCTACCAAGTCAACCGCTAAACAATATCCCTAAACAATATCCCTAAGCACCACATCTACTTTTAAATACCTCCAGGGATGGTGACTCCACCACTTCCCTGGGCAGCCTGTTCCAATGCTTGATAACCCTTTCCATGAAGAAATTTTTCCTGATATCCAATCTAAACCTCCCCTGGTGCAACTTGAGGTCATTTCCTCTCATCCTATCACTTGTTACCTGGGAGAAGAGACTAGCAACCTCCTCGCTACAACCTCCTTTCAGGTTCTTGTAGACAGCAATAAGGTCTCCCCTCAGCCTTCTTTCCTCCAGACTAAACAACCCCATTTCCCTCAGCTGCTCCTTATAAAACTTGCTCTCCAGACCCTTCACCATCTTCGTTGCCCTTCTTTGGACTCACTCCAGCACCTCAATGTCTTTCTTGTAGTGAGGGGCCCAAAACTGAACACAGTATTCGAGGTGCAGCCTCAACAGTGCCGAGTACAGGGGGACAATCACTTCCCTTGTCTTGCGGCCACACTATTTCTGATACAAGCCAGGATGCTGTTGGCCTTCTTGGCCAGCTGGGCACACTGCTGGCTCATATTCAGCCAGCCATTGATCAACACTGCCAGGTCCTTTTCCACCAGGCAGCTTTTTAGCCCCTCTTCCCCAAGCCTGGCTGGAAAGTAGTGAAAGCCTGGTGTCTGTAGTGATTTCAGATGTAGCAAAGAACATATCATATCTAGTTCTAATATAGAATTTTTTTTATACCTTTCTCTTACGGTCACTGCCTATTAAGGTGGTTTACATGCCAAAATTTTTGAGAATATACCATTTCCTTTTTTTTTTCCATCAGGCAATACTGAAGAAGTTCACAAAGCTTTCTGAGAATCCTTCATCAAAAATTGTACAGAAGTTTTCCTGTAGTTATTTTTAGGATTGACAGATTTGAACTTAACTGCTCAACAGGATATAGTTTTGTGGACCTTTGTCTTATCTTCCAGACAGAGTATCCTTGATAGATGCTGAAGTTTTGAGGTTTACTATTAGCTGCATACTTTTTCTCCTTGCAATATTTCAACCTTGGAAGTTCTCAGACAGAGCTTTCAAGACAGAAAAGAAAGCTCATTCAGTGTTTAAAATATAAATAAAGTAACAGACATTTTCTACATAGTCTTTTAGAGAAAACAACTATTAAATTATCCTGTAACTTTCTTCCAAGGCTTCTGTTAAACTGTCAGACTCTTTTTAGGCTTTCTATCATCCTTTTCCAACTCAATGCTTTTTGTGTGTGAAAGGAAGAGATGATCAACATTTTAGAAAAAAAAAAAACCTTTGAGAGTACAATGCAAACCTATTTGTGTGATAGCAGGATCTCAAATTGTAACCTTGCCAGAGTGCACTATTTGAAAGTCTCTAGTTTTCCATGACAAACACCAAGTTCTGCTGTCTCGAAGATTTCTGGGTAACACCTTCATAGAGCTACTTTAAGTATTGTTCCATTTGTGAAACTTTTCTTCCAGGTGTCACCCAGCTTGCAGAAAGGGATTGGACTATTTCTGTAATTTGTTAAAACTTCTGCACCGTCAACTGTGTTGATACTGTAGGTTCATTAGACATTTTGACAAGAAATTAGCTCTTCTGTGGAATCCTTATATGTCTCTGTCTTGCTCTGTTGGGGTTGGCTAATGTTCTCTTTGGGTCGGAGTTCTGCAGAAAGGTAGCTGGAACTGAAGTCCCATAATACAGAAGAAAGGGGGAAAAGGGTGTGAATGGGGCCTGGGATCCAAGACTGCAATGGGAGAGTCCAGAATAACACCTGAGCTGAGGTGGGTGCTGTAACCCTTGTTTTACCAGGATACAAAAGCTACTTCATATGGGAGTCTAACCCTCACTGTCTTTAAAAAGTAAAAATGGATACTTTTGAAAAGAACATTGGGAAGACCAAAGTGCTATGGGGGTAAATATCCTTCTATTTTCTTTATGATATTAATCATAGAGTATTTCTAATAAAGTTTTATGTTAGAGTATAGAAACACACTAAGGCAGGTGGGAAGAGAAGCAGAAGGAGACTTCCAAGTTGGTTAAGGAAAAATTTTCCATCCTGGCAAAAATAAAACAAGAATTTTAGAGTTAAAGAAAATATCCATTGAAAATCAGTGATTTGGCGGCAGCAACAACAACAAAATCACAAATTTGTGTCTGTATCTGCAGGACCGTTTAAATCAGGGGAAAAAAAAAAGATAAAAACTTGAAAAGGTAAAAATGCTGCAAATATTCAGAGACACATTAACTTTGTTTCAATTTTTTCTTCTATTTTCTTATAAAGCAAAAAGCAGTTGAAAAAATTGAATATTTCATTTTGGTTTGACCTGAATGATTTACTTGTTCAAAGCATGTTTTTATGGACCTGCCTGTGCAGAGCACAATGCATTATTCACAACTTGGTACTGTGGATTGTACTTCAAAAACAGGTCTACACTGGGATTTCACAAGATTTGCTCAAAAAAATACAGACCAAATTGAGAAGGATTTTTTTTTAAAGAAAACCCACAGCAACAGGCAGGGTGACCTCCAGGGACATGCAGTTCATTTTCTGTTAGTAATTCAGATACCCAGGATACCCTGTTCAGGGTACTGAGGTATAGCAGAAAAGCTGTAAAACCTGCTTAAACCCTGATGAGGGCTTTAGCAGCATGCAGTACTATAGTAATCATATATTTTTCAAACAGATCTGAACGTTAATTAACTTTCAGTGCTTTATAGTTCATAATTTTTTCTCTTGCAAGTGCTATTCATGTGTTTATTCTCACAGACCTAAAGAGGCTGAAGTTGGCATAAAAATTAATTCTCATGTGCCATGTTAAGCATATAGACCACTGTTTACAAGATGAGGATATTATCAGCTGCACTCACTGAAGTGATTAACCAAAATCAATCAGAGTTCACAACTGGAAACTGCAAACTTAGTCCCAACACTGGCACTGGCTTCAGATTAGAAATAGTTGGGGTTTCTCCATGCTCAGTCTTGGGTTTACCTCAGACATAGTCTTTAGCTTCCTAGAACCAGAAAAAGAAGTAGAAAAAGAAACCAAGTAAGAAGGCAATCAGAACATTACTGCCAAATCAACATTAATTTTATTAATAGGGTCATTCCCTTACTATTTCCAAATATTGAATTATAAATATCAAAGCTTAGATGCACTTTTCATCTGAAAGTTTCAGAGTTCTGTGCCAATAAGTTCAACATGGAGTTAAATTTATCCCTTTTTTTAAAGATTGTTTTTATAAGAGCTATTTATTTTTGTCACGGTTTAAAGCTGGGCTGGCTATTAACCAGGTGGCAGATGCTCTCTGTTAACCCTCTCCCCCCCCTAAGGGAAAGGGAAAGGGAAAAGGGAGAGAGACTTATGGGTTGGAAAGTTAAAACAGTTTTAATAAACTATAGTAATGAAAAAAAGTATAATAGTAATAATAGAAATAATCAAATATATACAAATATACACAAAACCAAGATCGAGAGCTTGGAAATCCTCCTCAGGCAGAGTTGCTCCCCCCAGCACAAGCAGAGGGGAAAATGCAGTAGCTCCCCCCAGCACGGGCAGAGGGAAAAATGCAGTAGCTCCCCTGCCATCACACCTGCAGGCTTTTAACTGGAGATTTGGCAAAGCTGGTACCAATCAGTGGGAGACAGGAGGGCCCCTCCCTCCTGGGCCCCACCTCGAGGAGGCAGTGGGTTAGTGATAAACAGGAAAGTGAGAATGACATGTATGGGATGGAATACCTTGCCGGTCAATCCTGGGTCACCTGCCCCGTCCACTCCTCCCTGCAGGTACAATCCCCTTCGGCTCTTCACTCGTAAGCAGTGAGGAATTTAGCAGTGACCTTGGTTTCTCTAAGACTAATTGGCCTGGTTTGGGCCAAACCAGGACAATTTTTATGTTGAAATTAACTTTTAGGCACCTTGCAAAATTTAAAGGCAGCTGTAGTCATATACAAATTAAACATCATTAACCCTAAACTACCTATGAATCTGCCCTCATGAAGCTGCCCATTGAATAACAATTTGTCATGCAGCAATATTGTGCTGCCTTATTTTCTTCTTTTCTAAGAAAGGCCTGGATAATTTCATCTATCTATCTTTTAACTTTTATCAGTTATAAAGAAAACCAACATTTGGCATTTTTTAGGCTACTCCTAATGCACCATGGCTTTCTTTCATAATGAGTCAGACTAAAGATTTGTCCCACTGAAATTATTTAACAGACCTCAAAACTAAAGCTCAAATTCTGTTGTAAATTTGCTGACACTTCAACACATTCAGCAACTGCAGGCAGTCTGTCCAGATTAACCACTTTAATCCCATCACATCTAATGATTCCTCATTAAGAAATTAAAAGGAAAAGTCTCTTGTTCTAGTCTCTTGTTCAGAAGGCTCTGAAACATGCTTCAGTATTAAATATGTATGTATATATATTATGTATATATTGTACAAATTTGTATGCACGTATGTATGCATGTGTGTGTATATATATATATACACACACATATATAGGAAAGTGAAATCAAGAAACTTGAAAATATGAAGTATGTCACATAAATACAACCAAAGTGTATTTCATTAATGACTGACTTTCAGGCTTAGGAAATAAAGTCAGAAATATGTAATAGCTGTAAGATCTTTCTTTCACTTTCTCTGTTTTAGAGGTCTCTGAATGATGGAAAATGGTTACTGTTGTGTTGTTTGTTATTCTCCGTTCAGTTGCCCATTTAAATTCAGTAATATTATACCTGTCTGTACTTGCTACTTGAAATAAGAACATCTCTGTTCTGTTTTGCCTTTTATTGCTTTCCAGTATTGTGGTAGAGTTGAGAACTCTCAACTGACAAAGTCCCACTGTGCTCAGTTCCACATAAACCTCCAGTAAGACACATCTCTTCCCCCCCTAAAAGTTCATAGGCTAAATGACAAACTGACAAAAAAATAGGTTGAATAAAATATCTTCTGTGTTTTATGGATAGGGAGAAAGGTTAGCAGAAGGAAATGTGACTTGCTCCTCAGTGCACACACAGCCAAATCAGAAACTGACTTTAGATCTCCTGTTTTCCTAGTGCCATCACTACAAGACCTTCAATCATACCTTTGATTTAACTTTTTTTTGTACTTTCCCCATGCACCTGCTGTTCAATATCAGGGGTTCAGACTCTACGGAATGACAAGGTGAACATACAAATGTGCAAGGTTGTAGATGTAACCAAGATAATTAACATGGAGAGGCAGGCTCAGCATATTTTTCCTTTTTATCTTCACAGATAACGACTTTCTTGCCTTTGAATTTAAGAAGAGGTATCATGTAGTATTTCTACTGCAATTAATTGATGAATACATTCTCCCCCCCCAGAGTTTCCTCTTTGCCTAGAAACCTGCCACTGTGCAACCTAAATATGTGTATTCAAAATAAGAAGAATACAGAGATAGAGAGAAGAGAGGGGAGGGGAAGAGAGGAACTAGCTGATATGTGTTGGTTACAGTGTTTGTATTCTGAATTTATTCTTCTAACCTCACTTGAAATCCTAGACAAATTGGGTGCTTCAGTTAAAACTGACCTTAGGCAGTTTCAACTCAGATGATGATTATTTGCTCACAAGTTCACTAAAGGTCTGTTTGACTGTGGCAGTATTACAGGAGGTCATATTTTTTCAAAGGTGAACTGTTCTTGAACAATTTTTACAATTTATTGGGCAGAAATAAGCTCTCCATCGATATCAACCACATACTTTCTTTTCTCACATATTTCTCTTGATTGTTTTCTGTTAGGTTTTTCATCAATATTTCTTGAAGATTTTACAAGAAAATGTCACATTTTTCTCAATAACAGAGTTCTCCAAGCCTCCTGTTACAGTACAGTAAAACTGTGATAGATTATAGTATCTTATGACATTCTCAGATTTTTACTTTTGCAGTATGCAGATTTGGGACCAAGCAGAGAAACAGGTAATTACTATTTTTGAAGTATCTGGAAACTTTAAGTAGGATATAGGCCCATTGTGCTGGAACCTGACATATATTTGGTAAGTATCTGATTTAGTTGCAGATTGAAAATGTGAGATAATCATCCAAAGAATGAAACTATGCAAGAAATTTATTAAAAAAATAATTAGATTCTGTTTTAGAATAATACTGTATCTCTTTTTTAGCAAAAGCTGAAAAATTGTTCTGATCAGACATATTTGATCCCACAAAAAGTACTTTGTTTTATTTGTCTAGAATGTAAATGTTACAGAGGTAGGAAAGCTGTTGGAATATAAGCATAGGTAAGTTGAAATATAAAGACTTTTCATAGCTAGCCTTCCGAGGCTACTCCACCTCTGTGACAAAGTCCCAGAAACCCTGGAAACCCAGCCTCTGTATCACAAGCAAATCAGCATTTTTGGTGGGCTGCTGAGGAAATAGGCAGGAAATAATAATTTGAATTCTACTGGTACTTTGCCTGAAGAGAACTGTTACTGTGAAATATTTCAAATTTTAAGAACCACTGGTTAGTTAAAAAAAAATTTCATTATAATTGTTCCAAGAAACCCTGATACTTAGGGATTTTTTACTGGAAAATAAATGAAAACTAAATGAAAGCTTCTTTCCTTAAAGGAAATAACGAAACAAAGAAATGTCCAGAAAAAGTAATATCCATTTTTCTAACACCCTAATGCAACACTCTCTCAAAACCTGTACATTTATTATTGGCTCTACTTTTAGCATTTTATAGAAAGTACATTTAAAGAATTATAAACAAACATATTTGGAAGGATTTTTTTAGTAATCAATCACAACATACAAATTTCCATAAGAAAAATTATATTAAACCAGACTTTCTTCTATATTTTAAAAAATTCAGTTTCTGGCAGGATTTATTCTTTATTCCAGAAAGTTTAGAGCAACTGAGACACAATATCCATAGAGCAAGAGTTTTGGAGATGTTTCCTTTAAAAAATGTATTAAGACAAATAAGTGAGACAGACAAATATGTGAAGTAATATGTTGTTAAAGAAATTGAAAGTGCCCTGTACTGCAGTGCAGAAATGAGGAAACATACAACAAAATAGAAAAATCCAAAATGAAACAAATTATTTTCCTCCCTTAAGACACGACTGTAGAGCTCATTACCACAGGATATCAACAGGGCAAGAGATTAGTGAGATTCAAAAGAAGGCGAGGAATGTACATGAACTAGAAGATGACTCATCATATCAGTAATTAACGTTTTGGAAAGGAGCAGAAACCTAATTCTTCAGGAGATAAAATTGAACTGGAATTTGAAAGCAAACCTTTCCTGGTGGCAATTAGCCTGTAATTGTCTGTTACAGTTTTTTTCTGAAATTGCTCAGTGACCTAGCAAGCTAGTGGACAACAAAACCACAGATCTTATCCAGAATGGTATCTGGTGTTATCATATATGGAAGACTCAAATTTTTCCCTATTTTTGTCAGTTACCACTACATGGTTGAAGTTGTGATATGTAAATAGTTTGTAGGCCCTAAGATTTTTGTTTTTATTGCCACGAAGCTCTTCGGATTGCAGAAATTATTCTTCCTGGTAATTATTGACTGGATTAAGAAAGGGGAAAAAAAAAAAAAAAGATAGCTGTACTAAGTGCAATGCTTCTTTCTTCTTCATCAGAAAGAATAAATAGAAACATGTGTACCACTTTTCTAGCCTACCTGCAGTTTTTTATACTTGCATCATGTTCTCTTGTATTTTTTGTGTTCCTTGAATAAATAGCCCAAGACTCTCCAATCTCTCCATGCAGAAGCTGTAATGACTCTCTCACATTCCTCTGTTTGCAGTAGAATGCTGTAACAGAAAATGCTAGTCCTCACACATCATTCTTTTGTGTAATTGGAATGCAATATTTGTTGGTATAATTTCCTAGCCCTGTTCCTTACTAATTGTAGTGTTTTATTTGTCTTTCAGCTGCTACTGAAAGCTAGGTTTGCAAAATGGCAAAAAGCATAGTCAGTGGAACAAGCTATGGTAAAGGATGATGACTAAGATCTGAATTTTAAAAAAATATTTTAATGGAACAGATAAAAACTTCTTCAGGACACGCCACCACAAAGGGTTTGCACATGCGTTTAAGGTTATATGTGACATATCTATACCTTCAATAGTATAAAAGAAGGACAAACGCCAGATTCTGCACCTGGGTTGGTGTAGTCCTGGATGTACATATAGACTGGGGGACAAGAGGCTGGTGTGCAGCCCTGCAGAAAGAAATGTGGGGGTTTTGGTTGATGGTAAGCTCAATACGAGTCAACAATATGCCCTGGTCGCCAAAAGGTCCAGCTGTATCCTGGGGTGCATGAAGCACAGTATAGCTAACTGGTGGAAAGAAGTGATTGTCCCATTATACTCAGAACTGGTGCAGCCTCAAGTACTGTGTACAGTTTGGGGCTCCACAATATAAGGATATAAAAATATTAGGATATGTCCAAAAACGGGCAAGGAAGATGATGAAAGGACTAGAGGGCATGACTTATGAGAAGTAGCTGAGGATACAAGGTTTGTTCAGCTTAGAGAAGAGGAGACTGAGGGGTCACCTCGTTGCTGTCTACAACTTCCTCATGAGGGAGACCAGAGAGGGAGGTGTTGATCACTTCTCTCTGGTGTTCAGTGATGGGATGCAAGGGGATGGCTTAACGTTGTGTTGGGGAAGTCCAGATTGGATACTGGGAAAATGTTCTTCACTGAGAAGGTGGTCTAGCACTGGAATAAGCTCCCCAGGGAAGTGGTCCATGGCCCCATGCCTGTCAGTGTTCAAGAAGTGTTCAGAAAACACTCTTAGATATATGGTTTAATTTTTAGGTTACCCTGTGTGGAGTCAGGAATTAAACTCAATGATCCTGCTGGGTCCCTTCTGACTCAGGATATTGTATGGTTCTAAGATTCTATGACATGATGAAGTGATTCTGAATGAAATTCACTAGGATGAAAGCTGAATGGAAAAAAGACCAGAAAAACTGGAGCCTAAATAGATAACTTATCTGAGTAGCATGTTTAAGACATTTATCAAACCCTTTCCATTCATGATAAGGAAGGAGACTTAAAATGTATATATTTAAACCCCTCTGAGAGTAATTAGCATTCTTGTGTCAAACTTCACCTCCTCTTTCCTCTTCCAAGTAACACCTGTTATTTGTGATCTAAGCATAAATTCATCTGTTCTTCAGGCTCCGTTTCATGCTTTACTTAATAAGAATAGCATAGCATTACATTTTTTTCCTGAATTCCCACATAATTCTTTCTTCTGCAGCAAAGATCAATCAATTGGCATTACATTACTCTTGATACTGATACCATATCATTCTGTAAAAAAAAAATCAGCTTTGAACAAAGCCATAAGTCCTCTTGTTCAATTAGTTCCATAGAGATAATGGTTAATGAGATCAGGAAATGTTTGTGCAAAGGAATAACTCCAGGGAGCTATTCATTTGAATAGAGTAAGGGGCATATCTAGGGCTATTGAATACTCCTTTCAAGGCCACCTCTTCTTTCTTTTTGAAGATGAAAACGTGCTTTGCTTTGAAATCTGTTAAGACAAATTTCTTTCAGAGGCTGTGGTCTTGATCAAGAAAGGCAGGAAATCCCTACATATTTTATTTGTATTTTGTTGCATGAAAAGCAGTTATTACTGGCCCTGATTGATATAATTTACTGTATTTTTCCTATGCTTCAGAGTACTCTATACATTCAAAAGATATCTGTGTGCTCAGTAGGTTCATAGTATAATTTAGGCTGGAAGGAATCTCAGGAGGTCTGTGGTCCCGTCTCCTGCTCACAGCAGGGTCTGCTATGGCGTTGGAACAGTTTGTATCCAGTCATGTCTTGAAAACCTCAAAGGACGGAGACTGCACTACCTCTCTCAACAATCTGTGCTATGGTTTGACACTCCTCATGGGGAGCAAGCTTCTCTGTATAGCCAGTCTGAACGTCTCATGTTTATATCTGTGTCCACCATCTTTTATGAAGAGCATGGATCCAACTTCTTTATTACTCATCGTAGGTACTGCGGTCTGCTGTTAGGTCCCCTGAAGCCGTCCTGCTCCTGGCTGAACAAGCCCAGCTCCTCCAGCCTCTCCTCACAGGAAAAGCCCCCACAATCTTGGTGGTCTCCCCTGAACTCCTTCCAGTCTATCAATGGCTTTCCTATACTGGGGACCCAAAACTGGGCACCGTGTCCAGCTATGGTATAACATATGCTGAGTTAAGGGCTTATTATCACACAGGAGAAGAGACTAGTGGTTTGATTTCAGTAACAACCCAATCCTGCCACCTCACTTAGATACTTGCGTATCCGAGGATTAGCTTGGTTTATAGATAATCATAGCTGCATCATCACATCATGGCCTGCTGTGATGGTCTGTTTTCCATCCTGAATATACTGGTACCAGGCCTTCATAGCCTTTAATGAAAAATCTCAAACTTGTGGATTAGGGTTTTCTCGTTTGTGTTTTTTTTTGTTTGTTTGTTTGTTTTTTTGTTGTTGTTTTGTTTTTTAAGAAAAAATATTAAACTTTGACATATTTAATTTGTATCTCTGCCATAATCCACCTGATGCCCATCTAAGGTGATTTAAAAATTCTGTTCTACACATAAATGAGTGGAGACATAGGAATGCAGTTATGGCTAGTATTTTCCAAAGAGCCTAACATGATCAAATATTTACCTTCAGCAGGACCAGAGCTCTAAAGTCCTTGTCATATTTTGAAAATTTTCCAACCTATTTCCTCACTGTAATTCTCTTCCCCTCTCCCCTTTTTTGGCATATCAAAGTCCATGTATTTGGGAATTATTTATAATTTTCAGAAAAGGTATCTATTTGCCACTACCCTTTAAAGTTCATGAAACAGAATTTTAAAGAAAGGGAATATTCTCTTCTTAAGAGAAAATAATATAATTGTATTCACTATGGGCTAAATTTTACTTTCCATTGAATCCTTATGTTGCAATTAGCTGGATACTGGAAGATTTCATGACAATGAGGGCAGTCATAGAATATGGTTTTACTTGTAGAAATGCATGAAGGAAAATAGAGTTTTAACCATCTAGTATTTCCTGGAGTTATCTCGTCCTCACTGTTGAATTTCATGCTTACTCTAAGGTATCACATAAAACAGATCAGTGAGATTGACATAAAACAAATGCAAGTTCACGAAAGATACTTGAATGTCAAGATTCATAACATTTTGTTATTTTTGTTGTTATTGTTCAGAAATCCTAATTTTTAATCTATGGTATAAAAATAAAAGTTTAAAAACTTTTTTTTTTTCTTTTTAGCAAACTAGTAGAAATAATTAGCAGATATAGTGAGAAAAGGAAAGATTTTTTTTACCCGCAGGAATGTGTGAAATGTAAACAATGGGACTGTGGGTTCAATTTCTCTTTCCATCAGTTTTGCATTAACATTAATCTAGTGGTTTGCTTTTGATTTAGCATTCAGTATGGAGATTGCTACCATGGTCAGAATAACTCTTCTGGGGCATTGTTTAAATTCTGAAAAGGGTAATTTGCAGTAAGGGAAACAAGTGGCAATTCTAATCATTTGACAAACAACATGTATACATATTTTTTCTTCTTCAAAATAAATATATTTAATCTATTTTTTGTTTATTAAATAATCTGCAGAGCACGTTCCATTTTTTTGAAATGAATACTAACAAAGCTGTGCACTTACTGCTTAGTAGCTTTGAAGAAAAGCCAACAAATTTGTTTTTTGAGACAATTACTTTTGTCCATGTTCTTAAAAACTTGCCAAAACTAGGCTTCTCTTAAGGAAAAAAAAATTCTATATAATCCAAATGGCTAAGAAATTTATACTGAATACAGCATTTTAGAATCAGCATTTTTACATGTTGTTTAATACTTTTTTAACATCCACACAGCACCTAAAATAAATACTTTGAAACTTTGCCTATAATAAAAGATAATAAAGATAACCTGAGCCTCCACTTGTTTTACCATGCTTTGCAGTGTAGTCAAGTCAGACTAATGCAAGACTAATGAAAACATTCATTTCAGCTCTGCTGTGCTTCCTGTCCAGGCAGGAAGAATACAAAGCAGTTGGGAAGTGTCTGAACTGATCTTATCATGACAGCTTTTAGGACTACAAGATACAGTGGTGACATCAGTTATAATACACGCAGAATAATCACAAAAACTATAGCAAAGAATTTACCAAACAGGCACAGCAAATGTTAGTCCCTTTAAAACACATGAAAACTTAAAGCAATAGGAGTCTGTTAGTTGCTAGTCATAAACATAGTTCCATGCTTCCCAAATAATTTGTTTCTTGTGCTTAACACAGGAAGCAGTAGTCTACAAATAGTTATCAAGAACGTTGTGTCTTTTAAAAACTTTGACATCCAAAAATAAATATCATTATTTTTAGACCCAAGTTGGACATCATGGCACTGATAACTATTTTTAGACCCCAGTATACATGTTTTACGTTCAGCTTAACTGGTGAATATTACAACTCCTGAACTTGCTGTACCATATACTGTTACAACTTTAAAGAAGACTAAATATTCTAAGATCTTCCTAGCTTGTGGCTGTTAAAAAATGAACAACACACTTCTCTTAATGAAATCCGTATTCTAATATTGTTTTTGTTAATTAAGTACTAAAAAAGAAGAATTGCATCTAATTTAGATGGCTGCTCATCACGAGGATTTTTCCACTTACATAATGAAAATCTTTAGAGGACGTGTGATGGCTTTCCCTTCATTAACAAAAAAGAAAACTCTGAAATGCTCCCTACCCATGCAAGTTTATACCTGCTTTCATGACTGATCTGCTAGCCATAATTGTTCTAAAATAGGAACTATGGCAGAGATTTTTCCCAATTAACTACTTGAAATTAGAGATTTTAGTGTTTCTGTTCAGAAAGACAGTAGATATGGTTTTGATTAGAAGGGTGTTAAAGATAGTTCACTCGTCCGGAATTTCTACACTGTTGCTGGTATGTTATTCATATGTTATAATTTCTTCAACTTTGTTTACATCTCCACAGATTGCCCCAGATAATTATAATTTATTTAATTTCTATATTGCTATTAAAACTAAAATTTCAGATTTTACAAATTACAATACATCCTGATACTGTGACATCAGCTACCTTTTTAGTGATTTTCTTCTGCTTTTTAACAGTCTCCATAGTTCCTGGTCTCCATTGGTAGAATTTGTGTTCAATTAAAAATCAATGATGTCTTTAAAAATTTGTCAATATATTTCAATTGTGATATTTTTCAGTGAAACATGTTCTCTTAACAGGCAAAAAAACCCCCCATCTTTCCAGTGTAGTCAATTTTGTTAAGAGATAAGGAATAACAATCCGATTTTATGTTATTAACTAATGCCCTATTCCTAGACTCTTAGTCCCAAATATTGATAGAAAAAAGAATGAAAAAAAGACGAGTGAAACAGTAGTCCTTCATCATTTACTGCAAATATTATGACTGAACAAAATGCCTTTGTGATAGCTCAAGTGGATCTGTTTTTTGGAACTACCAACCTTGTAAAAATCTTACCTTTTTGGGGATAGAAAAATGCATATCATTTTGCGCCAAAAGATTTGAATGACAGGCAAATTATTTTGCAGACCAAGCTCAGTGAAGACCTTCCCAAGACTCTGCTTATTTTTTCATTGCCTCCCAGAATCCCAGATGATTGTAGATAGTATGATTCATAGTTTAATTATTTGAGCACCATGAAGCAAGAAAAACTTAAGAAATCCAAGATTTTGTAAAGGAATTATAAAACCATCCATTTTATTCTCAGACAGCAAAAGAGAACTACAGATTTACACAAAACAGTAAAAAACTTTCTGTTATTAAATATCAATCAGAACTGAAGAGGCTGGCAGATTTTCTTTGTCCAGCTTCTCTTGATTTTAAGTAATCTTTGTAAGAGAAGCCTTTACATGAAATAGCTATCATAAAAATTTTTATCAGTGTGGTTCTTTACAAGCTGGAATAATGCTGTTTCTCTGCACTGATGGCCTGATCCCACACTTCCAGTTGGGTCCTACACACTCCTCTCTTTGGTTGGATGCTCCCATGTAAGCACCACAGCTAACCCAACTTGCTGCTGGCTGTGCTCTGTCTTTCTTACACAGAACATTTTCTGCCTTTCTTTCCTAAGAGCCTTCATTTGAGAGTTTGGGTTCTAGTCATAGCACGCTTGTATGCAATACAGTGTTACTTCACAGGTAACTTTCTATACCAGAACAAGCAGTTCTTGGTGTGAGTTTTTGTGGAAAGTTTTTCCCAGTTGAAAAACACCCCTCTTTCTCTTTGTGGTATAACACAGAACAAATAGAGCAAGTCAGAATTCTTGAATCACGCAATGCAAAGTGTATCCAGAGACTAAATGGGAGTTTTAAGCAATGGATGCAGTTACAATAAAAATTTTTGTACACAATCAGAATGAAATTCTTTAACTGAGATAAACATATTTCAAAATTATTATAATCTGCTTAGTGTCAAGAGCAACTGCTTATCTGAAATCAGTCTGGCCTGTTGCTTATGTGGTTATATTCCCTGGCTAGTCCATCCTTTTATGCCAGAATATTCTGATAGTTATCACTGAATCATATCTCACCATGTGTAAATTCTGGAATGTGTTAAAAATCAAGACTTAATGTAGAATTTCTGAGACTGCCACTGGATGTACCATCTTACCAAAAGTGGTATCTTTTGTAGCAAATCTAGTTGGAAGCCCTTTCTGGGAATGGAAAATATCTGCCCTCTGGATTTAGAAGAGATCCATGTTCTATAAAGGCCTGTAGTAGAGAGTACTATCCTTAGATAATTACTGCATCTCTTTGGATGCTTAAAACTTTTATGATATGGAAACATGCATAGAATTACTGCAGAGTAAAAACTGGAATGTACGTTGGAACTTTATGTGTCCTAACACTGAAAGAAAAAGTGTCAAATAAAAAGCAAAACAGAGATAATACAAAGCAGTCAAAAGAGACAGTGCCTGTAATTATTTGAAAAACTTCAGAGGCTTAGTTCACAATTTTACAGGTTCACAAAATACATCTTTATGTGTGAACTGACAGATTGACACACTGAACAAAATCCTAAGATTGAAAAAAAGGTACAAAAATGAAACAGAAATGCAGCAATGGAACATCAAAACTTCTTAATACTGTGGAAAATCAAATGCCATGCAGAGGCAGGTGGAGATTTAATGCATAATATTGCCATGTATTGAAACACAAGGTTATAAATATTATGTGTACACACAGAGTTCAAAGGTATTTTCTTTAAGAAAAGCCAGTGTATCAGTTGAACGTGTACAATTTACAGTGTTGGAGTGGGAGCGTGTGTACATGCAGTAGTTTGGAATATATATCCACAAGCGGATAGCCCTGTTTGAAATTTAGTGCATATCCAGTTGTTACAGATAGTCACTGCCAGCGCCACTCAGCAATTACCAGGAAAGCCATGTGTAAAAACTGACTTGAAGTGTTCCTTTATCACAGTCATTTCAGGATGTAACTTGCTTTGAAGATTCAAGAAATTCACCAAAGCAATCATTATCAACTGAGATCACAAACACTCATGGCGATGGACACACAGCAATTTCAGGAAGTGAGAGAGACAGAAAAGGATGCTAATCCAGTAATTCATACAGTAAAGTTAAATAGCAATAAGACTCTTCCCATAGATGTCAGCAATAGATCTATGGAAAAAAAGACCACAAAAAATTGGCGGAAAAATCCCTGTTTTTTCATTTTGATTGTAAAACAACAACTTTTTAGTGGGTACAGCAGAGGAAAAATACATAGGAGACATAAGGCTTGAAGGCCCTGAGAGTAAATATGTGATGAAACCGAACTGTAAGCATACTGAGGTCTATGTGATACATCTAGAGGTGAGTAGGTTCAAGGAATGAATGTAACACACATTGTGAGTTTTCATCTGGTTCTAGGGAGGCATGTGAAAAGTGGAAAAAGTTCAGCAGATAAAGCAGGGGACTAACCCCAAGTCTGTCTGTTTCACATCCAGAATCTCACATCTTCCCTCCATCTCCTTTCTAAAACAAGCATTTTAACTCCTAGAATCTGCTTCATAATAAATGTTAGTTCCTCACTAGTGTAACAAAAAGACTGATAGCTAAGGCATTAGGCTCAGAGTTGGAAGAACATCCTTTCAGAAGGGGAAGGAGCATGAAACTGGACTTCTGACCTTCAGGGAGACAACAAAGGTGACGTGTCCTGTGGTGTTGTTTTGGAGTGGGTGGAGGTAGAGGAAAATGACATAGTGTGGCCATGGTTATTATTAGCACTCATGCACATGAAGGCCAACTAGGCAACAGTTTTGAAAATCTGCGGAGACAAAGACAAGCAGAAGTTGTCCTAAGGATTTAGGCAACTATATACACATGCAGTAAGAGAAATGTGGATACTGGAAGTTTCATATGCAGATTCCATATCTTTTGGTATCTATATATGCCTGTCTCAAGAATCTAATCCCTATATTTGATCTGATGAAGCAGAAAGTCTGGGACTGAGCACAGAACTGCGATCAGATATATCAAGCTTAGTGCTTTCCCCATTGAATCATTCCTCTTTTTCTTTTCCAGGCATATTCAAGTTTGAAAGTTTTCCTCTACAGCGTCCCTGGGATATGCTTTGTTTAGCAATTCACAACTCTGCTTGTGAAGTAAATACCAATAAGTCTCACACCGGGTGTATAAAACCTTTGCCTGGCAGCATGTACAACAGCTTTGTTGCTCTCCAGCACTTCTCTGTCTACTTTTTGTAACCTTCACCCACCACTTCTAGAGATGTGAGACTGGTTTGATCTTCATCTGCATTCAATCTGTTCTCATTCTCAGCAGAGCAGGGATCACCAAGGGATGCCGGCTATTGTTCGCCATTTGTGAAAGGGACACAAGCCTACTGAGGATTAAACAAAACTTGTTTAAAATGATTAAACACTTTTTCGCATGATCCTGTGACTAAATCTGAGCATGGGACTTTGCATATGTACCTCAAAGAGTTGGAACTTTATTTTTTTGTCTTTTTTTATGAGGGAAAAGAGTGAATCTGTTTAACATTTTATAATTACTATAATTTACTTTGAAACTTTCTGTCATTTTACCCCTGATCACTTAATGATTCGTTTGGACTTTTAAGTGAAGTTATTCCTTCTTTCTGTTTCATCTAGACATCAAAAAGAAAAGGATGAAGAGCTGGCCTCTCTTTATCAAGCTCTTTTTCCTTCGTACCTTTCTTTTTCTAGTGATTGATCTTTCTTTTGCCACTAGACACTCCTATGATTAATTGCTTTGGCCTGTCTCCTCCTACTGTGTATAATATTTGCATAAAAAAAAAGAAAAACTAAAATCACAATTAAGAAAAAAACAGGTTTCTGAGGCTATTTGGTTTTTCTTACATACATAAAGGTAACATAAAATGATGAGTTGCTTTGTGTTAGCGTTTCATAATAGTCTGCAACATCTGTTGTTAGTTTTAAACAAATTCTTTAAATAATCACTCACTAGAGGAAACACATAATAAGAAAAATAGTATGTAGATGTTAAGACAGTGTAGCACATTAAAGAAGTGAAAAACTTATTGTATAACCTGCCCATGCCATACTCTGTTGTTATTCTCTGGAGGGAATTCTCCCTTACTCTTTTCTATTCTACTATAATAAGATTATATGGGGATTCAGGATACAGACTTCTTCAGTCTCTGTTATTTTCCCTCTGGGGTTGTCATACATGTCAGTATTTTTAAATAATTGCAGTCGTGATGCTTGTTTATAAGTATATTTGGATATGTACGCATGGATATGTGTTTATATGCAGAGAGAGAATCTCAAGTACAGATATTAGAGATCGAAGAAAGCATAAAAGTTAAAATGATACATTCATTCTGTTTTAATCTCACAAAGACATTCTTAAATGATGAATGGTTACAATTCTCCCTGAAAGTCATCCTGCTTACAGTACCTCCTTGCTGACTGCAGGAAGTCACATCCTCAGCAGGCTAAATTGGCATCTCCCCAGCAGTAGCCATAGAGTTACACCAGAATACAATCTGTCCCTGTACAAGCATAAATCGTACAAACACTAATTTTCCTTTGCCTTGAACCCAGTATAGTACATAGCATGTAGGGGTGCAATGATAAAGAATGAGTGAAACTCCATTGAAATACTAGTGGCCAATGTTTGCAGACAGAAATGAGTAGTCCCAGTACATGCTTCTGCAGAATTAGGTTCAAATCAAATAGAAACAGAGAAGAGTCAAAATAGAACTGTAAAATAAAATCAATAAAAACCCCTAAAAAATAACAAGATTTTATCACTTAGAATTTGTTTGTAGGCAATACTTTATAAAGAATTACCAGGAAAATTAGTACCTGCTTGCTTTCCTACCATATATCTAGAGTCCACTTTAGTGCCTGAAAAAAGCTTCAACTTCACTGATATGGACTCAACTAAAAAGACTTTAATGTGTTATGAATAGTATGTGTGAATTCATGGGGTTACAGAAGTCAGAAATGTTTTAAAGAAATAGTGAACTGGTGGTTTTACTATGAAACTATGTATTTAGCTAGGCATTTATATTACTTCCTACATTTGTTTCCAAAAATGTCTCATCTGAAAAAAGGCTAAGCTCATAAGCCTGAAGATTTATTCAAACAGAAACCAGGAGAAGTTTTAGATTCAAGTGGCTTTTGACTCCACACCAAATGCCAAATGTACATCCTAGCTGAGTTTCATATTGAAGCAAAACAAAACAAAAGTTGTCCCCCATGGAAAACAGCAATGTTGATGACCAGAAACAAATCCGAATCAATTCACTATTACCAGAAACAAATCAATCCATTAACTAGGAGTTAAGTTTTGCACAAAGCTGCATAAGTAAAGCTTTATTTGAAGCTCTGGAATATAATTATAATTAAGACTTCAAACCACCTTTTTTCATTACATTCAGAGCTTAAATTGTCTAACTTATTTGCATTTGAGATAAAAAAGATGCATATTTTGTATGTTGAAATTAGATATGTAGAAGCATAAGCTCATTCCCAAATCCAGTTCCAGTTATGAAACACTAAATTGTTTTTGAAGTGGGAACCAGCTCACTTAATAGGCTTTCAACATTAATGCTCTGATGTTTATTGTTGCTTTACTTTCTAGAGGTTATGTTAGAATGGATGAACCGGGAAAGTCTGAACTGGATTTAAACTAGAATTTAGGGTTAAGAATTAGAAATACCTGGAATGAGATTTGCAGTTTAGATTTAATAGCTTTAGAGTTGTGGCTGTGATTTTAGCCATGTTTTTCCAAAAATCCTAGAACACCTCCAGAAACACAGAATCACAGAATGAATCATAGAATCATAGAATGATTTGGGTTGGAAGGGACCTTAAAGATCATCTAGCTCCAACCCCCCTGCTACAGGCAGGGACACCTTCCACTAGACCAGGTTGTTCAAAGCCCCATCCAGACTGGCCTTGAACACTGGCAGGGAGGGGGCATCCACAGCTTCTCTGGGCAACCTGTGCCAGTGTCTCACTACCCTCACAGTAAAGAATTTCTTCCTAATATCTAATCTAAATCTACCCTCTTTCAGTTTAAAACAGTTCCCCCTCGTCCTGTCACTACTTGCCCTTGTAAAAAGCCCCTCTCCAGCTTTCCTGTAGGCTCCCTTCAGGTACTGGAAGGCTGCTCTAAGGTCTCCCCGGAGCCTTCTCTTCTCCAGGCTGAACAGCCCCAACTCTCTCAGCCTATCTTCATAGGAGAGGTGCTTCAGCCCTTTCATCATCTTCGTGGCCTCCTCTAGGCTCACTCCAACAGCCTCCATGTCCTTCTTATGTTGTGGGCCCCTGTTACGACCTGGTCGCAACTAGTTCATAAATCCCTTGGAGAAAACTGGCATGAAATTAAGAACAATTTATTAATACAGGGAAAGTGGCATGGTTATAAGTGTCTTGGGTTTCTAAAGACGCTGCCAAAAGAGAGAGAAGAAAAAGCGAAAAGAGAAAGAGGATAGAGATTATGAGAGAGAGAGAAAGAGAGATCACCACCCTGGGATCCAGCGACGTAAGTTGTTTGTAGAGTTGGTAAATTGCTTGCAGAGTTTCTCCTCCAGTAAATCGCTTGCAGGATTGGTCCTCAGATGGCGGGCAGGAGTGCGCACCAGCATCCCAAGCAAGAAATTCTAAATACTTTAGGTCATTTGCATGCGAGATAGGAGAGGGTGGTAACATTCCTCTTGCCTCTCCCCTCTGCTTGCATCTCATACTAATTGGGATGCCTGCGCTTTGTAGTCTTAGATTGTTCTTGAAATGAGTCCATGGTCCCCCAAGGGGTGTCTGGTGGTCGTGATCCTCCATAGTTGTGGTGTCCGCTGTATGACCCTGCTTCTGCACAAGCGTGGTTGATGCATTGCAAAGTTGTTGCACATGTAGGCTGGCCCCAAAGAAAAGATACCATCCGGCCTCTGCAGGACTTATCTCTTCCTTCAGCCAGAGTTGTAAATCACATCAATTAAGGCACAGCAGAGGTATTGTTCTGTTCCCAAGGCCCTTATCTCTTGCCAGACTTGCAGGCCTCTGTAGTACACATACCCTCCTCCAGCCAGAGTTGTCAAACAAGTTGTTTAAGGCATACAAACCCTGTCCGTCACAGCCCCAGAGCCGGACACAGTACTCCAGGTGGAGTCTCATGAGAGCGGAGTAGAGGGGGCGAATCACCTCCCTTGACCTGCTGGCCACGCAGCTTTTAATGCAGCCGAGGATACGATTGACCTTCTGGGCTGCAAGTGCACATTGCTGGCTCATGTTGAGCTTCTTGTCAATCATCACCCCCAAGTCCTTCTCCTCAGGGCTGCTCTCAATCCATTCTCTGCCCAACCAGTATTTGTGCTTGGGATTGCCCCGACCAACATACAGGACCTTGCACTTGGCCTTGCTGAACTTCAGGCGGTTCGCACAGGTTCCCCTCTCAAGCCTCTCAAGGTCCCTCTGGATGGCATCCCTTCCCTCCAGCATGTGGATCACACCTCACAGCTTGGTGTTGTTGGCAAACTTGCTGAGAACGCACTCAATCCCACTGTCCATGTCACTGACAAAGATGTTAAACAGGACCAGTCCCAATACCAACCCCTGAGGAATGCCACTTGTCACTGGTGTCCACTTCCACATCGAGCCATTGACCGTAACTCTTTGAGTGTGACCATCCAGCCAATTCTTTATCCACTGAGTGGTCCATCCATCAAGTCCATGTCTCTCCAATTTAGAGACAAGGATGTCATGTGGGATAATGCATCATGCCTTTGATAAAGCTACATGAACCATGAACTGTGAGTGTGGAATGACCTTTCCATGTGTTTCTGCTGTTTTGGCCATCTGCTTACCCTAAAACTTTTCCACCTTTTGCAAAATACTGGTAGGACTTCAGTTACCCATTTTTCATAGATCTCCACGCACCAGCTCTGTGCAGCAAAGCAGTAAATACATCCTCTTCACTGACTTCCATTTCCATGTCCCATCATCAAATTTTCCAGAAGTACAGATACATGAGCTAGGCAGTGAACTTTGTCTTTTTTGCTTCAATGTCTGTTTGTGTCTGACTGTTTTGGATGTTGGTCTACATTTTGAGGACACATAAGAGAATGTGGATCAAAATAGGAGCTGGAATCCAGGTTTTGCAAATACAGGCTACCACTCGACCCTTAGTGTCTACAGAAACAAGAAAACTAGAAAACGCAAAATTAAAATGCACACGTTCTGATCCTCCATCCTCACCTGACTGTCTTTCCTAGGAAAGAGATAACTTAGAAAGAGCTTTCCACCTCTAGGAGTGCTCCGTATTTTTAAAGATATATCGTGTAAATGCCAGTTTCACTGCTATTTCTGTCAAGAACCGATAAGGTTCCACCAGAGGAAGGGGGTTCACCAGCTACGATTGATCAGATCTCAGCCCTCCCCGGTCAGCCCTTCCCAGCCGGCACGGGTCAGAGCCCCTTTAAAAACTCCACGGTCAGCCCCACCCGTAGGGGTAAGAGCCCCCTTAAAAACAATTTCCCCTCCTTTTCCCTCCCGGTGCAGGCGCGAGCAACAAAGGATTCCCTTCCCCTATGAAAGGGTTCTTAGTTGATCCTTGAGATGAAGATAAAGCACAAACGAGGCACGGTATTGATTCACAATAGGCTAAGTTTACTTGGAGAATCAGTGGATAACGATATTTTGGGAAAAAGGAGGAAAGGTACGGAAAAGAAATCAAGAGACAGAAGGAAAAAGTAAGCTGAGATTATGGACAGTATAGCAAGGATAAGATAGTCACCACCCAGGATCCAGCGGCGTCCCGCAGGTCCTCTGTTTGTCTTCGGTGTTCGGTCTTTTTGGTGGTGGTCCGGCCACGTGTGTCAGTGGTGGTCTTCCTTTATACCTTGCAGGCAAGGGAGTGGGTTTCGTCATCTTGACAATGGTGTCTTGACAACGGTGTCTTGACAACGGTGTGGTTCTAGTTTTGCATATGCGTATACTTCTCACTCTGTTAACATACCTTAGGCCTTGCTTATCACTCAGAGTAAACAGGATGTTCTTGGTGAGCTGCTTGCTCAGCCCGGACAAATGGTCATGGATTGATAAGCAGAAGAGGGGTATGCAGCATCAACAAGCTTGCGAACTCCACAGCCCCCACTGTCTCACCAGTCAAAGTGGCGCCACAAGCAAAACTTTGAGACAATCAATCACTTTACATTTCAGTCTCTCACAACTTCACACTTTATTTCTTCTTGAGTCTCTGGTAAGTATCATCCAGTTCTGTTGCTTTATTGCAGCTGAATTTACAAATTGCTCTATAATTTCTTCTTTATAAACTTCAATCTCTGTAAAGGCTACACATGAGAAAAGCCATTGGAAATTGAATTTTCCTGCCATCCAGGTTAATAAATACCAATAGAAAAAAAAGCAGTTATTCAGCTGCACTCATGCCTAAACATCTTGCTTGAAATGTCCATTAAATTGCTGCTTGTTTACACCTATGAATAATTAAAACAAGCTAGAATATCTGATAGTCCTCATTACTGACTGTTGTAATTTCACCTTTTCATGAGGGTAAAAAGAGAAGAAAGCACACAGTCCACACGGTTTTGACGTTCTTGAACCCAAAAATTATAACAGCAAAATCGAATCCTCTTTGTTTTTGTTGTAAGTTTCACAGCTTCAGTTTCAACAGACTTGAACATTAAATACTGAACATATGTGATTTAAAATAGGGTAAAGGACAATGAATCCACCAGACATCTTTACGGGAATAGAGGACTAGCAAGTCAGATGCAGCCATTGAAAGATTAGAGTGGAGTAATCTGTGTTACTTCTTGGAATCATCTGAAACCTGTTTTGATCTGCTGTTGCTCCAGCAGCTCCTTGCCACCAGGACACAAGCTAGCTAGTTGCAAACCATCCTGAATATGATAAAAAATGCTATAGTAATGCATGTATATACCTGCAAGTTGTTATAGAATCACAGAATCATAGAATTGTTTTGGTAAGAAAGGACCTTTAGGATCATCAAGTCCAACCATTAGCCTAGCACTGCCAAGTCCACCGCTAAACCATGTCCCTAAGCACCACATCTACACGTCTATTAAATACCTCCAGGGATGGTGACTCCACCATTTCTCTGGGCAGCCTGTTCCATTGCTTGATAACCCTTTTGGTGAAGAAATTTTTCCTGATATCCATTCTAAACCTCCCCTGGCGCAACTTAAGGCTGTTTCCTCTTGTCCTATCATTTGTTACTTGGGAAAAGAGACTAACACCCACCTCGCTACATCCTCCTTTCAGGTACTTGTAGAGAGTGATAAGGTCTTCCCTCAGCCTCCTTTTCTCCAGGCTATACAACCCCCAGTTCCCTCAGCCGCTCCTCATCAGACTTGTGCTCTAGATCCTTCACCAGTTTCGTTGCCTTTCTTTGGACTCTCTCCAGCACCTCAATGTCTTTCTTGTAGTGAGGGGCCCAAAACTGAACACAGGATTTGAGGTGGGGCCTCACCAGTGCCGAGTACAGGGGGACAATCACTTCCCTAGTCCTGCTGGCCACACTAGTTCTGATACAAGCCAGGATGCTGTTGGCCTTCTTGGCCACCTGGGCACACTGCTGTCTATCAATCGACACTGCCAGGTCCTAAATAACTTTTTTTGCACTGTGTGTTCTCATGGCGCTAAACCTCTTTCCCTGTTTCTAGAGCAGCACAAGATTCATAACTTCTACGGATCCTACACCAAGGGCGTCATGAGACTAACACATACAATATACAAAACAAAATACAGTAAATACCTCCAAATGGGAGTGGTTAGGCATAAACATACCTCGGAAAGACACCACATTGAACTGGAGTTTAAGTAGTAGCTCTTTGCTTTGTAACGCTCAGAAAAAGGATGTTTGTTTGATGTTTGACTGTGTCTTTGGAAGGGGAGTCAATAAAAGCATATGAGGAGAAATTAAAATATATTGTCATTTTTTTAGGAAAAAGGCATCTAGTTTGTCTGAAGAACGGGAATCCACCCTATAGGGAAGTCTTTCAGAATTCCGTGACATTTTCAAGGGTATGATCCTGTCCTGGTTTGGACTAGGACAGACTTTTCAGTTGTTTCCTTTAAGTGACTACTTTCTGAAGTACTTGCTTGTTGCCATGGGAACTAGGATCCCTGTTGGATCTCTTTGTTCCACAAAGGAAGGTACCATAAAGTGTCGCACCTGTGGGGGGGAGTGGACAGGACAGATGACCCAAACCTGACCAACGGGGTATTCCATCCCACCCATGTCATACTCAGTATAAAGCTGAGGGACCACGAGGGTTGTGGTCTCTTCTCCTATGGCCGACATCCTGGGAGGACTTTGCCCATGCTCCTGCCATCGCTCCTAAGCCTGGTTCCCGTGTGCTGCCGTGTGTGCTCTGGGACTGCCTAGCACCTGCCCTGCAGCATCAGTGGTGACATGGTCTTCATCAGGGGAAGCTCCGTACCTGTTTTGTATATAGCTTATTATTTATTTATTATACTCTTTCTTTTCCTTGTTACTGTTTATTAAAGCTGTTTTAATTTTCCAACCTGTAAGTCTCTCTCCCTTTTCTCTTTTCCTTTTCCCCCTCCAGGGAAGGAGAAGGTTAATAGAGAGCATCTGTTGTCTGCTTAACCACCCACCCAGCCTTAAACGGTGACAGATCCCTACAGTGAAAAGGCTAAGGGATGCACCCTTGAGTGCTGAGGGAGCTGGCAGATGCTATTGCCAAGCCACTCTCCATCATCTTTGAAAGGTCATGGAGAACAGGAGAGATGCTTGAGGACTGGAGGAAGGCCAGTGTCACTCCAGTCTTCAAGAAGGGCAAGAAGGAGGACCCAGGAAACTACAGGACAGTCAGTCTCACTTCCATCCCTGGAAAGGTGATGGAACAGCTCATTCTGGAAGCCATGTCTAAGCAGGTGGAGAAAAAGAAGGTTATCAAGATTAGTCAACATGGATTCACCAAGGGGAAATCATGCTTGACCAATCTGATGGCCTTCTATGATGACATGTCTGGCTGGGTAGATGAGGGGAGAGCAGCGGATGCTGTCTACCTTGACTTCAGCAAGGCTTTTGACACTGTCTCCCATAACTTCCTCATAGGAAAGCTCAGGAAGTGTGGGTTAGATGAGTGGACAGTGAGGTGGATTGGGAACTGGCTGAATGGCAGAGCTCAGAGGGTTGTGATCAGACCCCAACCGTTCTGCAATTGTGTGATTCTGTAAGTCTAGACTTGCCTAAACTAAGAAAACTGGGATTTTACTTTTGTTACTAGCTCTTTCTCTATATAGCTTTCATAGCAAAGATTCTTCTGAGAATATCAGTGCTTGGTTTGGTGGAAGGCCCAGGATGTGTACCTAGGTATAGCAATATGAGAAAGCACAGAAAAATGTTATCAGTCCTTTGTCTTTTCCTTTCTCTCTTTTCTGCCTGCCCACCTCCTTTTGTCTTTTCTCTCTGTCAATAATGTGAAGAGCATAACATTTCTGATGGAAAAAGGCCATTTTTCCACTTGGTCCATGCTTTGCTCATGTATTTGGGAGCGACATGCCTCTTGTCTTGTCCCTTGAGTCTTATCCTATACAAAAATGTATAGAGATAATACAGAGGGATGTAGGGAAACATTTGTAATACAGCATTTTTCTTTCCCTGGGGGACCCTAGGCTCACTTTCTGTGGCAATGCAGGCTTTTCAAAGTTTAGATGTTAGGTGATTTTACAGACAGTTCTTTGCACGCAAAGAAGAGGGGAGGAAAATTGTCAGAAGAGTGTTGGGGAAGTCCTGGAAATCAGTAGAGAAAAGAAGGGAGGGAGAGACTAAAATGTTTGAGAATATCTGTCCTAGCATTTTTCATTATCCTCTTCTCACTCATCTTTTGCTATATTTTTAAAGGAATGATTGTATATGTCCTTTGGGTAGAAAGAGATACCAACCGCTATGAGATTAGACAGAGAAAGACATTCAAAGAATATTTCATGGATTGTCAGTTAGAATCAGTGAATGCTGAACTAAGTATCAAAGACTGTCTAATTTATATATCTTAACTGTACAAAGTGGTCTTAAGGGGAGTGAGTAAAATTCACTTGACAATTCACTTGACATAGAGACAGTTGAAAAGGTGATAGGACCTTTTGTATTTCTAACGGATATAATCCACTGATACATAGAAAGCACTCCACACTGAAGTCAAATAACAAATGCTATCAAGAAAAATACCAAAAAGATCCTAAACTCAGTATAACTGAGTTGATTAATATTTTCTTTTTAATTTCTTGATGATTAGTACAAGATACGAATAGCATTTAAGATCTTACTTTTGAAGAAAGCAAGTAATTGAAAGTGATATTTGATTAGGAAAAAAGAAATCTAAGTTCTAGATCCTTCCAATATCTAATTTAAAGACCACTCATCTGAGTTTTAGACACGTGGAAAACATTGGAAGGATTTATTATTGCAACAACGGCTGATAAAGAGCTTCCTAGTGGAAAGGATAACAAAAGTCAATGCAGGAGACAGATGTGGCTGTTCTTCTACAAATCATGTCAAGCTAACATTTGACGGTGTTCAGTATTTTCTGTACGTTGCTTTGTATGACATATGAAGGTTTTTTCAGTGTTAAAATACAGTTTCCAATACCTTCCCTTCTCAGCTGGTCTGTGAGCTGCTTGTTATGATACGATGATTCTACATACTTTTACTGCCTTTAGCAAAATCTATGATGATTTTCCCATAGTTTTGAAAAACTGCTCTTAGGTGGTAGCTGATATTGAAGTAGCATGACAAGGTAATATGCAATGAAAAGTAGACTCATGTACTAAACAAAAAAGTTCTGTTACCAACTAATGAAGCCTTGCATTCTATGGATTTGTATCTCATGGTTGGCTGCTTTTATAAATGAAAGAAATTAAAGTTGCCACTGAAATCTACATGTTCTTAGGCATTAGAGAATGATGGGGCAGTAAGGGAGGCAATGGCTTTATAAATGTCAGTAGTATTGAAGGGTAGGAGCCCGTATCTCTTTTTGACAGTAGAAATTACACATGACAGAAGAACCTGGACTGAGGAATAGAGTCTCTCATTTCTAGTAAGGTGTAAGGTCTACCTGAATGTTTCTCCAAAGCTAGGTCTTTCGTAATAGAGCTTTCCTGTATTGATTCTCCAGCGTCTTATGTATTGTGCTCATGCCAGATCCTTTCTTTCCATGGAGACATTGGGTACCCGTTTTCTTGAGTTATGCAGGGACACAACACATTTGAACATTGTCTCAGCTGAAATTGGCAATGGGTTCAAAAATTGCTAAGAACTTACAGATGTACAGCTATACATACAGAAATAACATGATCATTAACACCCTTATTCCCACAGGAACTAAAATTACAAAGTAATTGTGTTTGCAAATGAAATAGAAGCTATCTATGGAAGATCAAATGTGTTAGCAATGAATATGCATGTAGATTGTGGAAGTATCTATTAACTACTTTTGTTAAAATAGAGATTATATGATTCTACTTTTACTTGGGCCATTCATGCTATTCATGAACTAAAAAATACATGTATTTTGGCAACTGCCCTAATACACAATATGCTGCAAACCAATAAATGTACTTAAGTTCACATATCCAACATTTGAAATTAATTGTCATAACAGAAGTCTGGAAAATGATACAATAAATATATGACAAGTAAACATACCCTTTGCTGGATTTGCAACAATTCTCTAGGCACTTTTATTTCTTCATTAGGGCTGAATACAGAAAATCCCCTGACGTATTTACATTAAAACATTTTTGCGCTTTAATGATGATTATTTTTCACACAGAATTTGAAATCCCCCAGTATGTAGGAAGATATAGATGGTCCTGAATCAGCTAGATAAGTTGTCCTTTCTCTATTAATATAAGACCTCTGGCATATTTTCTGTGCTGAAGAATATAAGAAAGAGAAAATAAATACAGTGAAGAGTAAAGGATAGGCACTTGTTTTGTTCTTTGCAGAACCGTTGTATTTCTAAAATAAAAAGTTATTTTCTTACAAGGTCTTTGCGGTCTCCATTAATCATTTCTTTAGATAAATCTGCCTGTTAGCATATTTCTAGCTGCCATTGCATGCTCCTAGCAGTTTCTTTAAGCAACCCATGCATTTGTTTTTGACAGAGGTTGGCCTTAAGACAAAATCATCCATTCAAATCAATAACCATCATGCAACAATTGTTGACTAAGCCAATGTCTTCTCCTTCAGAACAAAAATCCCGTGGGAATACAGTATATTTTAAATTTACTTTTATACCATAACTCATCTATGTAATTCTGCTCTGTCTCTCTCCACCTTGTGGTTGTTTTGTATCATTGCTATCAATAATTTCAGGGCTCAAGCTGAACATTATTGTTTTCCTGTGCATAAATCAAATATTTAAAGATGTTATCCTTTTCCATTCAGTTATCTATCTGCTAGCTGATACAGATGAGATTTATATCTGCCAACTTACTTTTAATGGAATAACTTTTTCTGTCTTGTTCAGGAAAAGACAAGCTGTTGATTATGACATGCTTTGAGCTTTCTATGTCATGTCAGATATACCTTCTTTGTGATGCTTTGTCTTGAGACGTTGGCAAAGAGCACCTTAAAGACGTGATGGATGATCAGAAAGCAGCCTTCGGTGGACTTTCTGTAAATTAAATTGTTTAATATTTAAAAAGAGGGGAAAAAAATCCAATTCTGCAATCAAATCCAAAAGACTATTCCCTCTCCCCTTTTTCCACACTTCAAACTGGAGTAGATCAAGAAAAGGCCAGTTCTGATTATTTCTGTGCTTGATTTTAAAGCTAAGTGCCTAGTGACAGCACAGATTTAGGTTTTTTGGCTACCTCTGTAGCTCACAAGTAGCTCATACTGTAAGTTAGTGATCTGAATGCTGGGGAAGCCAACAGGTTCATCACAGCTAGCACTGAAAACAACAGTATGTCTTTAATCCCACCTAGAAGTGCAAGTGCTACATCTTTGGCTGGAAGTAGGACTTTATCTTCAATTGGTATTCATACTTATTTCTGGACTCTCTTGTGCTTAAATCACAAATACTTTTTTTTTTTTTTTCCCCTAGAAAAGATATAAAAACCTCAAGATTGCTCATTTTATTCAATTTGTGAGTAATTAGCTAAAAAGTTGGAAGCCCAGTATCTGTCATTCATGAGAGACTTTTCAGTTCTGAGGGATGAAGCAGAAATCATCTCCTTCCATGAGGTTAAAATGTTTTCTTGTTTCAAGTTATAAACTGGAAATTTGAGCCTAGTAGTTAAAGCCTTTGGGAAGGAAAAGAGAGACCTGGAGGCCCTTCATTAATCTAATCAATACTGAATATTAAAGTATTCATAAAGTGGAGCACCTGGTCATTTTTGACTCCCAGATGAATGCATCCACCATTATAATCACACTCATTCTGTCTTCAGTGCCAAATGAACATTCATCGATCCCATGTAAAGTGGAATGATTTTAGCTTAGGAAAAATAAATGCAAAAGCACTTCCTTTCTCTAGACTCCACCTCAGTGCGGCGATTAGGGTACCCCCATAGGAAGCATATATTCCAGGGCTAGAACAGCTAAACCCCATAACACAGGTGCATGCTTTTTCCATGTGTTCCTAGATAAAAGCAGATCAAGGAAGGAACAGGGCACAGGGGAAAGCTTTGCTTTTTGTGGAACCAAACTGCGTTGATTATGCTCTGAGAAAGTCAACAGAAACTAGCCCTGTTGGTAACAAAGGCAGAGATTTAGGTTATGAACTGGGACATGACTAAAGCAAGAATTGGGCCTGGAGCTGCTCAGGCTTACCATGATACAGCTCAGGTCGGCAGCTGGTTTTTAGAGGTAAGCATCCTCTGAGCATCAGCAGTAACAAATATCCAACTTTTTCAACGTTTTTTTTGTATGCTGTCTATATGCAAGATACTTACTTAATCAATACTTTTTTTTTGTTTATTAGAATTTCCTGTACTTCTTCCTATGCCTGTAATTTGGGTCTGTTTTGCTTCACAAAGCTATCAGTTGTTCAGGGTTTCTAGAGGGTGAGTCATTAATTATTCATTTTGATGAGTGTGACCACTGCTGTGAGACAACCCCAGGAGGATTTCCAAAGGACCATTTGGTAATAAATATTCAACATTTTGTAATGCTTAGTTCTGATTCATGTCCCAGTACTCACCAATGTCTGGACATGTCCATTGTCCATACATAATATCTCCTTTCACCATCATTTAGTGACATCAAAATCATGCATTACACCATCTTGAAACAGAAAATTAACAGTTTTTGTAAAGTCACCTTGTCAACTCTAAGACTACACTTCCACCTTGTAAGTCCATAAAGTCTCTTTAAGTGCTTATTAAAGCTTATAAATGATGCTTCTACTTCAGTGGAGCTGCACTCATTTATAGTATAAGATGATTTGGTTCATTATTTGCAAGTAGAAGTGAGGCAGAATGGAAAGATGCTTGAAAAAACGACAGTGACAGCACGCAGCATACTCTTAAAAAACCAAGAATGATAGTAGGGAGGTATTTCTAACCCTAACCACATAGGGAGTAATCAAATAAGACGTATTTAGAATCTATTGATTTTTTTTTGTTTCTTATCACATAAATTCATACGTGTCTTGTCTAGCTGATTTTGCATATTTTTTTAAGTAATAGAAACATGAAAATCATACTTATACCAAATATGTGTGAGGATATGAATTATCAAAACTTTTTAACATATTTCAATCTGTCATTTTTATGTGTTCAAATCAACTGATGATTCCTGAGAAAGAGCTGAAAACTGAATGAACATTGACAATGCCTTTCTCATTTTAAACAAGCCCACACAGACAGAGGAATGAAACTTTTGACTGTCAGACGCTTCTTCAATAAATGCCAATGCTGATGACATGACACCACCAAAGTGCTAGGTTGAACCGAGTTTGGCATCAGGAATGTCATGGAGAGGAATATGAAACTCAGTATGAGGTTGTAGTTACTACAAATGAGTAAATCTTGGTAGAAATTAGCGAAATTATTTTTTTCCTTCAACCTTCTTTATGTCTTCTTTTTATGATGTGATGGAAAAAAATATAAGTTTCTTCAAATGAGATTGACAAGCATGAAGAGCAGGAAAGAGTGAGGATAAGGAAATAGGTGTCAAAGTTGACAGTATAAGGAGCAAGAATAAAATCACCTTGGATGTCTCTGATACTGAGATTACAAATAGTTATGCTCTCATTTACACTTTCAGTAGCACTACTGATATTAATAGCCTGATATACCCAACTGTGAAAACAATGTAAACTAGAGTAAAAGAGATTCCTTATACTAAGCACTTAAAATTTGTCAAATTTGAAAAGTAATGATTAGATCTACAAAATCTGAACTGCATAAAACATTCATATTGATAGGTTAAACAAATTAATT
This sequence comes from Nyctibius grandis, assembly GCF_013368605.1. NCBI lineage: Eukaryota > Metazoa > Chordata > Aves > Nyctibiiformes > Nyctibiidae > Nyctibius > Nyctibius grandis. The sequence continues at coordinate 113,607,383 of NC_090659.1, forward strand.
AGTTTGACTATTTATAATCTTTAAAAATGAGCTGAATCCTGCCCTAAGTTCCCCAGGTTGTTTAGAGTTATAAGGGACTGCAGAGTTTTCATACTGACTTTAAACAGAGAATTCTGTTGGATTGAAAGGGTGAATCAATCACTATGGATATGTAAAAATAATTAGTATAATTTTGGAAATAACAGCTGTCCATAACATGACAAGAGAACTTCTAAATATTCCTATATTTATAAGACTCTCATTTCAGTACCTCTGACACTTCCAGTATGTAATGAATCAGAGGAGTTGTAGAGTTTGGACTCCAGAAATCACAAATCTGTTACTACTTCCTTTGTAGTGAATCCTCGTCGCCTATAGGCTTTTGACAGAATTTTTTTTTCATCTAGAAGCAAGATACAATATTCTGAAAAGGTTTACTGAGTGGGAGAACAGAATCATAGAATCATTTAGATTGGAAAAGACCCGTAAGATCATCAAGTCCAACTGTTAACCTAACACTACCAAGTCCACCACTAAACCATATCCCTAAACGCCGTGTCTACATGTCTTTTAAATACCTCCAGAGATGGAGACTCAAAGATGCCTAATGAGATGCCAAAGAAGATGCCTAAGAAGGGATTATAGCCTTCTATGGCACCGCATTAATTCAGTGTGTGCTCCACCTCAACTGTGTGACTCAGTCAGTGTATGAGCAGAGAGCAATGCTAAACTCTCCTATACCCATTCTCCCTTCTATACTGAGCTTCATATGGCCCTAAAATTTCTTCATAAAATGCTTTTATTACCTCTCAAAATATGCAGCAAATAGAACTAAAAAAATGGAAGTATATTTTGGCATGTCTCAGAGGACAGGGTGCTGAAGAAACATGCATACAGTCTGTTTAGTTGACTGTGATGGCTGAAGTTACATACTTTAGATCTGCTCATTAGTGTACCTTTAGTCTGAGAAACCATATCCTAGCAATAAATAGTATTTCTCACAGCTCTGCTCTGACATTCTGCTCTCTCTATTTATTCTATTCATTTCATGTGCTTGAAATCTTTCCATTTATCTAGTAGAGTTGCTCAAAATGGAGATCTGGTACCTCCTGAAGCAATATGGCTCAGTGTGAAATAAATAGGAAGGGAATGAGATGGTGGTCCACATCAAGTTCTTCAAGGCATTTTAAAGGTCTTAAAGGTGTTAGCTAGCCAAGGAGTTGTAACAGTCTAGAGATTTATTAAAATAACAGAAGAAACTGTAAATTAATAAAGAAAATTAGACAGATAGGTAGTTTTAATAAAAAAGAAAAGTTATTGTATTCCAAATCTTCCAAATATATTTTTTGATTTATTTCTGGTCTTTAATATTTAATAACATCACATTAAAGTTATAACAAGTCTTAATTACTAGAACTAATGATGTCCTTGTAGAAAGAAAGTTGATCATGCAATCATCACAGAGCCAGGAATCAAAAAATAAGATCCTGAAGAATTAGTATCTCTGGCATTACATTAAGATAAAAGTACAAGGTAAAAGATTTATGAATACCTAGAATTGAAGGACATCAGGCTTATGAGGATATCTCATTAACAGTTATTCAAAATAAATAAACAAACAAACACAACCCCCACAAGACAGAGGAAAAATAATAAATGAAATACCTAGATACAGACACTTTAACAAATGGGAGATAACAGAGACAATATTAAAGGCCAGAGCTCACAGGTCACTGAAGGGACCACTGGAGCGTAGCCTCAGAGAGCTTAGAAACTGATAACAGGGAGGAAACAAGATCATCATAGGTCTCACAAGAAAGTTAAAAGTAGTGGGATATTAAAAGAGAATTATGCAAATATGAAACTTTTGATGGGAGGGTTAAGGGAGGAGCTTAAAGTGGGGAAAGGGAAAGATCAAACAGGATGGGAAAACCTATCAAAGCGGGTGTGGGAAAATGGAAAGAAGGGGATAAAAGAGGCCAGTCCCATGTAGGCTCTTGGTCCATATGTCCATCTGGTTGTGATGGGTTGACCTTGGCTGGATACCAGGTGCCCACCAAGCCGCTCTATCACTCCACCTCCTCAACTGGACAGAGGGAGAAAAAATATAATGAAAATCTCATGGGTCAAAATAAGGACAGGGATACACTCATCAGTTACCGTCATGGGCAAAAGACACTCAACTCGGGGAATTTAATTTAATTTATTGTCAATCGAATCATAGTAGGGTAATTAGAAATAAAACCAAATCTTAAAATACCTTCCCCCCCACCCCACCCTTCTTTCCACGCTCAACTTTACCCCCAATTTCTCTACCTCATCCACCCACAGCAGTGGAGGGAGGATGGGGAATTGGGGTTGTGGTAAGTTCAAAGTTATCTTTGCTGCTCCTTCCTCCTCATGTGGAGAACTCGTTACACTCTTATCCTCCTCCAGTATGGGGTCCCTCCCATGGGAAACGGCTCGCCATGAATTTATCCCACATGGGTTCTTCCCATGGGCTGCAGTTCTTCATGAACTGCTCCAGCATGGGTCCCTTCCACGGGGTGCAGTCCTTCAGGAACAGACTGCTCTAGCATGGGTCTCCCATGGGGTCACAAGTCCTGCCAGTAAACCTGCTCCAGCATGGGCTCCTCTCTCCATGGTTTCACAGGTCCTACCAGGAGCCTGCTCCAGCACGGGCTTTCCATGGGGTCACAGCCTCCTTTGGGCATCCACCTGCTCTGATGTGGGGTCCTCCACGGGCTGCTGGTGGATATCTGCTCTACCATTAACTTCCATGTACTGCAGGTGGATATCTACTCTACTGTTAACCTCCATGTGCTGCAGGGGGACAGCATGCCTCACCATGGTCATCATCATGGGCTGCAGGGGAATCTCTGCTCTGGTCCCTGGAGCACCTACTCCCCCTCCTTCTTCACTGACCTTGGTGTGTGCAGAGTTCTCTCTCTCACATATTTCCACTCCTCTCTCCTGGCTGCTGTTCCATAGCAGTTTTTTCCCCTTTCTTAAATATGTTATCACAGAGGTGCTACCTCCATTGTTGATTGGCTTAGCCTTGGCCAGCGGTGGGTCCATCTTGGAGCCAGCTGGCATTGGCTCTATCAGACATCAGAGAAACTTCTAGCAGCATCTCACAGAAGCCAGCCCTGTAGCCCCCCTGCTTCCAAAACCTTGCCACACAAACCCAATACACTGGTCAAGCCATGCACCTGATTGCTGCAGCCTGCCCTGTCTTGTTAAACTGTTCCTGTCTCTTTGTGTGACCTTGCTCCCTATCATGTGTGATTTGCTAATGAACCTTAAGCAGGATTAGCCCGTGAATAGGAGACTGAATCTGGCCAGACGCAAGGTTGGGGCTGTGTCTATGTGTTTATTCTGGACATGCCTACAGAGCCGGGGCTCAAGGGACCCACAGATGTGCCTGTGCCCATGGACTGGGAGAGTGAAGGCACTTGTATTTTTGCGAGCGAGCTCTAATCCTGATCACCTGAAGAGGAGACACAGGATCAGCCTCAGTGCTGTTCACAGTGATGAAGAGCTGCTGGTGCACTTACAGATGCCAGTAAAGGCATTACTCTCTCTGTTGATCTGTATGGCTAGATGTATGTCTGCGTGTGTATTATACAGGTGTTTGCATATCGTGTGTGCATTGGCATCTTTACAATACATACTTAGCCTTGCTGCTTGCAGCACATACGCTTGGGAGCAGGAGCAAACAGACTAGAGAGGAGAAATCCCCTGCGTCCTCAAGTCCTCCAGTTTTGACTTCCCTTAACTATTAGAAAACTGAATGTCCTCTAAATGCAATATTCAGAGCATTCAATGATATGTGAAAGATATTATGTGCTCTGACTGTTAAAGTTATACAAAAATTTACATGTGGATTTTTAAATCTAAACTCACATTTTTTTAAAAAATCTTGATTTGGAAATATTAATTATAGACATAAACTTAAAATATTTAATATGCAGGTAACTTAGTTCATATTATGTACTCAAAGCAGCAGACAAAATCTAGGAGACTTTGGTGATTAAAAAACATGTGGAAAACAGGTGAATTCCCTAAAGAATGAGAAAGGACAGACGTTGTACTTATTTTTAAAAAGGGGTAAAAGGGAAGACCGAGGTCCATCAACTTAGCTTCAATACCAGAAACATTCTGGAACAGCTTGTTAATTCGTTTAGATGCACCCTGCAGATAAGGTGATAGGAACAGCTGACATGGATTTGTCAAGAAAAAAAAAGTCATATCAAATCAATCCAAGATCTTTCTGTGGCAGGGTAATTGCCTAGTGGACAAGGGAGAAACAATAGATTTGATATATCTTGACATTAGTAAGCATTTTTACACGGTCCCATTTGGCACTGTCATAAACAAACTAGAGAGGAACAAAGTCTAACAGTAATTGTGACATGAAGGATGCACAATGGTTTGAAAAGCTGAACTCAGTCACTACCCAATGGATACCATCAAATCTGGAGGATTTTCTAGTAAAATTAACCAACACAATTAAAAACAATATAGTTTTTATTATATATAACCAATTACTAAATGAGTAGCAAAAGCCAGTACCAGTATAATTCATTGATTGAATAATTGATTAATTGGTAGTACAAGGAAGGCTTTCTAGGAAATCTGTTGAATTCTTGTCATTGGAGGCATTTGAGAGGGAGTTAGACTACTGTATGTTGGGACTAGGTTTTTGTAAGTTTGATGGATAGATATGACTAGACAGATGTTTGCTGCTCCCTTGATTCTATGATCTCTTCACTACTTTCTTTCTCCTTCGCTCTGTCACAGGTTCTGACATTACGTTGGAGTGGTCGCTCGCTTCTTACCTCAAGCCTTACTGCATCTTTTAAAATCCTTAACATCTTTCACAGTATCTAAAATAGAGGCACTGCTTGGCACAATTTAGAAAGGTTTTGGAATGAAATCACTGTATAAGCACAAAGTTTTCTCATTATGTGTTAAATAAGAAGTTATTTGTGCCATAATTTTCTAGCAACAGCTAGAAGTTAAAGAGTTATCAGGCTGCCTATTGTGTGTGTGCATATATAGATGTATTAAACAGAAAGATTGTATATAATTTCCTTTAATTATATCTTTGCCTATTAAAAGCCAACTGAATGCATTTTGTACCACATGATCAATGGTGTTAAATCACTTGCATTTCATTGCTGAGAATTTATTTTTGAGATTCAGTACTTGAGGCTATAATAGATTTCCTAATTGTAACTTTCAAAATTATGTTCTGCCTAAATTACAGTGTAACTTGCAGCAGAACATGCTTTGTATCCAAATATAGGCTTTCATGTTTTGTGAGAACTGGAAAAGCCTTCTGTTAAAGATGGTTTTGCATAAACTTGCATTTGTTTTACTGTATTCAGTGTGCTTATAGAATAATCTATATTTATGTAACATCTTTCTTTCCCACTACACACGTACATGAACACATTGAAAGAACTTTGAAGTTCTAAAGCCAAATATTTCAATTCAGGAAACCACAGAGTGCAGAAATTCTGTGGGTAGGGATTTTTTTTGTTTGTTTGTGGGTTTGGTTTTTTTGGCTTTGTTTTTTTAAGCCATCTGCTAGGTGAACATCATCAGGCAGTGTTTGATTACACAATCTCATAATATTCTTTGTGTTTATAGGCTCTGCTCTTCTGTGGTCTTGGAGCTGTTCTTAGCTGACAGATAAATAGACTTGGCAAACCACATGCAAACTGCAGAGAAATATTTGTTTCCCTGCAATGAAAAGGAAAGCAAATGACATCTGTAGCTAATGGCAGCCAAAATGCTCTCAAAAAACTTTCATTTCCTCCCTTTACCAATAGACACTAACCTCAAAAAAGAAAACTGCAGTGTGAGAGCTCAGAGGAATCTACTAGGAAGCTTTGAGTATGGCACCTATTCAGACACATTCCTCATGTTACGTGTACTGAGATGGCTGCTTCTAAGCAGCTTCCCACCCAGTGTGCAGACACCCAGAATCATCTTTCATCTGACATAAGTGGTGAGGTTCTCACTATAGTTAGGGAAGATTGTCAGTGTAACCTGTCAAAATAGCTATGTGGAGGCTTTTAGAGGTACCCTGCTTCTTCTGGCCTACATCTGGGCTACCCTATGGTTCCGGGTTTTCTTCCACAGACCAAGGTAGAAGAGGGAAGGGATGTGAGATAAAGGTATCCTGGACCTTATCTCAGCATTGAGTTAAAAATAAGGCATTTTGCCGTAATGTGTAGTTATCTCATAAAACAACTCTCAGTACCGTAACTCAGAATAAGTCACTTCGCAAACTTCTCTCTAGTGTTAGTTGATGGATCAGGGTGAACTTTATGAGAAAGATGAAAATATGCTTTTAAAGGAAACAATTTCCAGCCATTTTAAAATGTTGTCATTTATTTCATTTGAACTTCTAGAGGCAAAAAGTCATTTTCAGTTAAATCAAACCAGTCCTCAAAGTGTTCAAATGGCCTTAAAATTAATGTGTTTAAGTAACATAAAACTGTCATTAAGTGAAAGCAGTTTTATAGGCAGGAAGCATAAACAACACTTGCACCTTTGGACCATAAGCTTGGACATCCCCAGGTCCTTATCCACCAGGCAGCTTTCTAGCCACTCTTCGCCAAGGCTGTAGCATTGCATGGGATTGTTGTGCCCCAAGTGCAGGACCTGGAACTTGGTCTTGTTGAACCTCATACAGCTGGTCTTGGCCCATTGATCTAGCCTGTCGAGATCCCTCTGCAGAGCCTTCCTACCCTCAAGCATATCAACACTCCCACCCAACTTGGTGTCATCTGCAAACTTACTGAGGGTGCACTCAATCCCCTCATCCAGATCATTAATAAAGATATTAAAGAGAACTGTCCCGAACACTGAGACCTGGGAAACACCACTTGTGACCAGCCACCAACTGGATTTAACTCCATTCATCACAACTCTTTGGGCCTGGCCATCCAGCCAGTTTTTTACCCAGCAAAGTGTACGCCCATCCAAGCCATGAGCAGTCAGTTTCTCCAGGAGAATGCTGTGGGAGACGGTGTCAAAGGCTTTACTAAAGTCTAGGTAGACAACATCCACAGCTTTTCCCTCATCCAATAAGCTGGTCATCTTGTCACAGAAGGAGATCAGGTTAGTCAAGCAGATTAACAAGATTCCTGTTTGTCCCCACACAGTATGACCTTCAGCTGGCTTCTTTATCAGTCTATGCCTTGGTTCATACTCTTAGTAGAAGACAGTCTCTGCATGGGTTAGCCAACGTTAATACCTGAGCTTCTGGTGTGGGACATGGCCTTTGGTTCAAATCCTGTCTGATTTCTTAAACCAAAGCCAATGCTTATGCAGATGTTTCTGTCTCGCACAAAAATGATGAGGCCTGAAGACCTACATAAGAGGGAAAATTTGAGACTTATTCCCATCTGTGTTTTCCCAGTCTGGGTAGACAAAGAACTGACACATAAACCAAAAATAAGCTGAAGCCCAGCATTTTGAGTTCTAATGGATGAACATTCTCTGACAAAAAAAAAACAAACAACTTTGTTCAACAATCTCTGTCTAGCTAAGATGGTTAAATTGAGCTCAGTGACGGCACAGTGAGGAGGCCACTGGAAAGTTCATATCTCAAATAGGCATCATCAATAGATTCAGGATCAGCTATACATAAAACAGAAACCACAGTCATACTGCTGTTATTCTTGCTTTACACAAATTATTTTCGTTCAATTTGTCACCTCTGCTTAAGCCCTGATTCATCTCACCTACATTTATGTACCTAACAGAGGTACTTAATTTGGATGCATAAGCATACTTAACAGCTAAGGAGAGAGAAAGGCACCTCCACAGGATAATTCAGAATTAAGATGGTCTCAGCTCCCAATAGAGATGCTTGTCTCTGTCCTCTGACATCAGCCAGTGCCTACAGCAATCATGCTGCCAAATTAGGTCCTTCAGTTAATTGGGTCAATCAGGATCCATCTGGGGCATTGTCTTAAATTAGAATAAGAATTGCTGCTCTCTTTCTTTGTGCTCTTTTTTACAGCACCTGAACAATAAAATCTTATGCTTGATTAGTTTTTGCTCTATGCTACAATCTAATATAATAACACAGGGCAAGCAAATGGCTAGTTGATATTATGCTGTGATCCTGGCAGACTTTCTAAGCCAATTAGGGTCAGTGTAGATCAGTCTTAGGCCTGCAGGGAGTAGTTGTAGCCATAGACTAAATGATTCAGAGAAGCATCAGAGAGTATGGTAGCAGGAACAACAGGACTGCCTTGGGTCTTTGTGTTAATTTAAAAATACAGTGGAAGAAAATGCATGAATGAGTTTGTAAGACTTTAACTTCCTGGCCTGTGCAGAAATACTGGTTCCAACTTGTAATATCCCTAGTGGTAATAGCTACACAGAGGATGTCATCTTATCTGCTGGACAGCTGTCCATCTGCAAATGCTGACTGTACTTAGTATATTGGCAGGGACTGTGGAGATGGAGGCTAGAACTTATGCACGTGGTTGTTAAATTCTTAAGCTGAACCCTTCAGCGAATATTGTAAACATATCTTCAACACAGCAGGAACAATTCTACATGAGCATTATACCTCTTTTCAAGGAGGAATGTTGACACTAATTGTTATAAAAAAGGAATGAGCACAGGGAGTCTGTTGACTACAGTGTATCTGAAATGGGTAAACGAATGAGATCCTATTGCTACAGGAGGGAGAAGTCAGACAGTAATGATGTAACAGTAAGCACCAATCACAAGATATCTGGGAAGACAAAGAACAAGGGCTAAATCACAGACGTGGAAGTTCAGCTTCCTTTCTTATACATTACATATTAGGTGTCATGCTCAAATACGAGAGATGAAAAGCTGTACAAGGAGGCATGCAGGTGACATCTATACACACAAATGCTATATATATGTATTTTTAAATGGTGAACAGATGTTCTGTTACATAGCAGAAAATAGCCTGAATTTGCTGTATTAAAACAAAATATCTGTAACACATTGCCTCCTTAGTCTTTTTTCCTCATCTATAATATAGGAAAAATAATCTCACCCTGCTTCCCACTATCTGTGCAGTGAGATTCCCATTCAGAGATTTTAAGGCCAGAGGCTCAAATAGTTCATCATATCTGATATGCTTGGATATATAAAATTTCACTCATTATTCCTTTATTTAGCCCAATAATTGGCACTGGAATAAAGAGTGCCCACTTCTGTAAAGGGTCTGAACTTTTTTTGGAAGACTATAGGACATGGAGTCTTCCCTGATAGCTTTTAATTAAAAATGTGTCTTGTTTCCAGCTTGAATTGATCTAGCTTCAGCCACAGTTTCTTGAGATGTGTTTCTTTCCTGCTCTGTAAATCTCACAGGGGTAGCACAGTGGGCCTTGAACTCAATATCTCTAGATATCCATGTAATAAGAGCAAGAATAGTTCTTCATTTTACTCAGCTGCAGTAATAATAGTTGATGTGGGGAAACATGGGGGAAGGGTTTGATCTAAAGGCGTTTGAGTTACCAGCAGTTCTCCTCAGCCTGCCTTAAATTATTAACGTTCCCACTTTCAGTTGGTAAAGGGGGAAATAATGATAAGTGTCACATTACAGGACAATTTGAGCCTGTTCATTATAAGTGTATGGGAGATGTTTTCTCAGCAGTGCTAGCACCAGAACACGGTGCAAGTCCAAGAGCAACAAATCACTGCAATAACCCAATGGTCAAAGAAATTAATTCAGATAAAGAATAAGAAAGCCCAACAGTTTTATTTTTTTTTATCCTTTCAGACATAAAAATGATGTTTAAAGGCAGAGTCATTACCCTGTGCTTTTCACCTGATAAAGAAACAAATATCTACTAACATTTTTTTAGCTCTTCCTTTGCTATAGTTGAACCAGTTCATGTTCATTCTGCTTCCTGATGGTTTGTTGAGAATCAAATGGTAGGGTAGACTTACAGCTCCAACCCTGTGTATTGGAATATGGATATGTTGACAAAGGTGGATTAATGTCCGTGTTTGGCACAATACCTTTATGTCATGCAAAGATGCATGCTTTAAAAGCCAAAAAAAACAAAAACAAAAACTAAAATGCTGCAGCTTTTAAAGCATACTCTTCTGTCAATTCTGCTAGACTACTTTGTGAAAGACGGAACAGGACTGGAATATGGCATTATTTACATGAGTAAATATCCCTGTAAAGGTAGGAAAACCTGAAATTTATTGACCTCCACCTTGGTCTCTCCAGTCCTATATTGCCGGATAGTAGCTGCTGAAAGGAAAGGAGAGGAACTTTTATACTTCCTTACACAGAAGAACAGAGTTAAGTGATGCACATATAAGGCTAGGGCACATCTTCCCCTGCTATGGAATATATTTAATGTTTTGAAGTAGAGACATATTTGTGGACAGAGTCAGAAAAAAAACCAAACAAACCCAAAATGCTCTTTAAACATTTTCCTTTCAGGTTGTCACAAAGGAAAAATATCATTGATTATCACCACGGTCATATACAGTTGAATTAGGAAGACATATCTCCTCCTTCTGTCGATTTATACCACAAATTATAGTATGATAGCATTGTACCTGAAAAATACTATATACTGCAGCACACCGCACTGTCCTGCTTTATATATTTCTGTCTTGGGCGACAAATGCATGAAGACTGACTCACGTCACATGGCTGCAGAAGACAGAGACCACAGAGCTGAGCTTTTCCAAGAAATCCAACATGTATCTGAGAATTAGAGAATAGTGAGTCATTTTAGTTACAGAATGATAGAATGATTTTAGTTGATACTTGATTTTGGAAGCAGGTTATTTATATTGAGTATTTCATCTGTCTCAATCAAAAGCCGTGCTATTTTACATATTCTGTTTCCCAATTCAGATGTTTTTGGCATTTCTATGTATTTTTTTCTTTTGCTATAGAAATCTTTTAATTCTCAGCACAGGTATAAGGATGTTTATAGACAACTGAATTTTGAGTAATTACTATTTTTCAGGAAACTTTGGAATTGTTTTTCTGTATTATTTCAAGATCTACTATTTAAAACAAAAGTCATTGCAAGACTGATTAATAATCTTTATTTATTGATCACAGTGTTAGAAACTCTGGAAAATCAAAGCTAGGGTTTTAGAAAACAAGACCTCTCAGAAAACTGCATTAACAGTAGCTTGTACAACATGCTTGCTGACATGTCTAAAATACCAAGGAACTACTTTTTTATCAAAATTAAAAAATGCAACAGTCTTTTGGAAAAGGAAAGAAATGTCTAAAAAGTAAAAAATAAATTTGAAATCAAACACTTGAAGGCCTACTCAATTTAACATATAACTCATAATAATCCAGATATTTTCTTATTAACTAGTAAAATTCAACTGTTTTAATAGCATCTCCTTTAAGTGTTTACTGCCTCGTAATTGTAACCATAATCCTTTTCCTTTTTACTTGTCATCCTTGCAGGTGCAGTGATAAAGCGTTATCTAAGACTGTGGCTACTCTACTTTTGTAACCATTTGTGGTGGCAGACTAGTATTCAAAAGAGGTACAAGAGGTACAAGAGTGCAAATGGTTTAGATCTAGTCGTTCAGTCACCCTACACTTGGTAGTAAAGAGTTTCCATCTATTTCATAAATTATGGGTCTATGCCCCGTAAGGTCAAAACTGTCTCCTTCGAACTTACCCAAAAACTTCTCTCTTTTTTGACATTAAATTGTCAAGGATTTATTTTGTGAGCTGCTGGAATGGAGTACTCTAACACTCACTGTATACTGTCTGTCAGTTGTCTGTCTTTAATGAAACCAGGATGATCTCTGTTTATACAAATGAAGTTAGGTTTTATGAAGCCCATTATTTAGAACTGTAGTTAGGATTTTTAGATCTGTGTTTAACAGTGAAACAGATCTTTGAAATAACATACCATTAAGACTTTTTCAGGTGTAGGCAATAATGAGATAATAACATCTCACAGAAATAAGAGGCTCTTCCCCATTTGACAGTCCATTAAATGTATCAGTATCATTATTAGTAGTATTAAAATTGTTATTTGATCACAGTCTTTATTCACTGTACTAGGAGCTGTACAGATATATATTAAAAAACCCTATACTACTGTTGGATTATAAATTAAGCTAACATCTATTAGGTAATCAGATCAGTAAGTTAATATCCATCAGTTCAATAGTTAAACAGTGAATTGCACATATCATAAACCTGACACATTCACAAACAAAGGTGTGCTAAGTCTTCATAGGATTATTACCTCAAGCTGAAACATTTTCATTATTTCTGAAGTTGCCTTTTCTCTGCTTCCCCCCTGCTCCCTTTTCTTTCCTTAATACACATCCCAAAGTTGCATCATGTTAGACTGCTTGATTTTCAACAATTAAATCGGGGTGAACCTTTTAAAGCGGAGTGTGACAAACTGTCAAATGCAAGGCTCCCAAGGGAGAAAGAGGCTGGGCCATCAATACGAGAGAGGCAAAATTGTTCTTTGACTCCCTCTTCTACGTCATAGTCCATTGCTTTCAAAAGTCAGGTTTGGAATAAAAGAGGATGTTAAGGATCTGACATTGCTCAAAGTGTCAGAGAGAATGTGGCAGATTAAGTGACAAAGCAACAGAGGCAAGTGGTTGTGGTCAAAATGTGGTGTTACTAAGCTGAATGGAACTTGCCAGGGACATATGTGCATGCAAAATGTTGTGTTTGTTGTTTTTTTTACATGCTTAGAATCTTTGGGGAATTAGCAAGCTATCTTTGCAGTATGTCATGGTAAATATCTGCTGTCACATAAAGTGAATCAATTTAAATTAAAATGGTTGGAAAGCTACTTTTTAGCTGTATCAAAATGAGATCGATTGGGCCTTGAGGCTCTACATCCAGAGAAATTCAGGATATCAGTTCTGCCATTAAAAAATTCACTTGAGAAGCACTAAGTTAGGAACTGTGATTACACTAATTGTGTAGTTGTCATGTAAGGACATAAGATGGAATGAACACTTGGAAATTATAAAATGCAGTCCCTTGTTGCCACACAACCCATAGAATATTTTACACAGGTCACAAACTCAGATGATCTGACTCTGGCTCTATATTCTACTTGTATGTGAAGAACAAGTAGCAGATCAGTGTATTCAGACAAAAAGGAAATAGTATTTTTAAATATTTAAAAGTGTTTTCAGTTTTGTATAAAGCACAGGAATAGCCATTTTTAAATGCATGGGTTGGACTAGATGATCTCCAGAGGTCCCTTCCAGCCCTAACCATTCTGTGATTCTGAGAAAGTAGAATTAGTCTTGAACTCCTCAGTTATAGTCTCTCCAATGGGGGAAAATATCCAGAGAAAGGAGAAATCTTATCCCATAACCTCCTTCTCCATAAATCCTGGTACAAGTGGCATGAAGAAAAAGACATATTATAAATGATGAGAAGTACTCACAAAATAATTGTTCTCATAGTCATTTGATTGTAGAAAGGGCTTTTTCATCCAATATACATTAGACTCCGAGGGTTGCCTAAAGTAGGATTGAAATAATACTGAGAGATATGATTAGTGACTTTGCAAGTAATTATCTGTCCTTAAACACTGACTCACACGCATAATAGCATTCTCATTTTCCCCACTGACAATGTTCCAGTTCTCCATTTTGTATGATAATATAAATGCTTATGGCCCTGTTGGAACTGTTTAAACTATGTTCTCCCTATGAGTTAAAAAGAGGTTGTGGAGACAGATCTTTCTTACAATTTTTCTGGTCTCAGGAAATCCTATGCAGCTAGTGATGTCACTCCCACGGAGAAGAAAAGATTACATTTGTTTTACTGGCTTCTGAAGCATGTGGGGAAAAGAATCACTGGAATAAAAAACAAAACACATTTTTTGGGATTAATAAATAATGCACGCTACAAGGAATCTGCAGCTGCTCTTAAAGTGGGTAATTTTTTGCAGTAATCCCCTATATTCTCTTTTACATTACAAATTGAGATAAAAACCTGAAATTCAGTAGACATATAGTAAAGATGATGCATTGAATTCTGATTTTGTTTCTATTCATATTATTCTCTATTCACAGTCTTTTCAAGGTTTAGTCTCCTTTACATTTATGGACTTTTAATCACCTATGTTTCTGCCCCTTAATTTATTTTCTCTTTGTTCTTCAATTTATTTCTTCCCATGAGTATTACTAAAATGTTTTGTCAATTAAAACAGAATAAGAAAGGAAGGCCTATCTAACTTACATATATTTATATAAATGCCCTATGCCATGGGTTTAGAAATTGGACAAGCAGTTGTCCTACATTTAAAGTACAATTGCATTTCCTGTACTGTTTACATCATTAAAGAAATCACACTATTGCTGTATAGAATTCTTGATTCTATACCATCTTCTGATTTATTTTATGTTTCTTCTGGTTTGCATTCCACTGAGTAATAATAAGTAATCGCTAGATAAATGCAAATGTGTCTTTCAAGAACCAATCGTACTGTTATATGTTGTCTCCTAAAATGTATTACATTCTAATGAAACACAGTTCAATATATGTAACACTATGACAAATATTCTATACAAACAATCACTCCAGGGTTGTTTTCTTCTGTGTTTTTGGTTTTTTTTTTTTTTTGTTTTGTTTTTTTTTAGTATTTATTGCAACATTCTTCGTAATTTTGGAGACTTTGTAATTAGGTGATAGGTGATGGTAATGGGAAGTGAAGAGGCAGTGGGGAGACTCCTGAGGACTGGGAGTAAGCAAACATCACTGCTGTGTTCACGAAGGGCAAGAAAGAGGATCTAGAGAACTACAGACTGGTCAGCTTCACATCACAAGAATGTGGCTGGGAGAAGCCAGCATGGATTTTTGAAGGGGAAATCATAACCCACCAACCTTGAAGGCTTGTACAATGACATGATTTGCTCATTGGAGAGCAGTAGATGTTTTTTATGTTGACTTTTGTAAGGCTTTCACACTGTCTCACATCATGTCCACACGGAAAAAATAACGAAGAATGGAATAGATAGACAGGTGAACAGTGAGGTGGATTAAAAACTGGCTGAACTGTTGACTCAAAGGGTTGTGATCAGAGACAGAAAGTCCAGCTGGAGTTAGTTACTAGTGGTTTGTCTCAAGGGTCGGTACTGTTTTCTCAAGGGTCGGTACTGTGGCCAGTACCATTTAACATCTTCATTGATGATGGGATAGAGTGCACCCTCAGCATGTTTGCAGATGACAAAAGTGGGAAGAGGTGCTGATACAGCAGAGGGTTGTGTTGATATTCACAGAGACTTTGATAGGTTGGAGAAATGGGCAGACAGAAACTTCATGAAGTTCAGCAAAGGGAAATGCCAAGTGCTTCCCCTAAGAAGGAAGAACCTCAGGCACCAGGACAAGCTGTCACCAATCAGCTGAAAAGCAGCTTGTCAAGGAAGGACCTGAGGGTCCTGGTGAACACCAAACTGACCATGAGCCGGCAATGTGCTCCTGCAGCAAAAGAGGCTAACAGGCTCCTGTGCTGTTTTAGATAGAGCATTGCAAGCAGGTTGAGGAAGGTGACCCTTCCTCTCTGCTCAGCCCTGGTGAGAGACATCTGGAGTGCTGTGTCCAGTACTGGGCTACACAGTACAAAAGCGGCATGGACATACTGGAGAGAGTCCAGTGAAGGGACTTGAAGATGATTAAGAGCCTGGAGCATCACTCATATGAGGAGAGGCTGAGAGAGCTAAAATGATTTAGCTGGAGAAGAGAAAGCTCAGGGGGATCTTATCAATGTGTTTAAATACTTTATGAGAGGAGTAAAGAAGATGGAACCAGACTCTTCTCAGCGGTGCCTCGTGACAGGAAAAGAGGTAATGGGTACAAACTGAAAAACAGGAAATTTCCTTTAAATATAAGGAAACATTTTTTCCTGTGAGGTTGGCCATACACTGGAGTAGGTTTCCCAAAGTGGCTGTGGAGTCTCTAGTCATGGATAAATTTAAAATCTAATTGGATATGACCCTGAGCAACCTTCTGTGGGTGACCCTGTTGAGCAGGGTGCTTGGACTAGATGATATCCAGAGGTGCCTGCCAAATTCAGCCATTCTGTGATTGTGTAACTAACTGTTTAAGGCTGAGAAATTTCCATCAAATCAGTTACTGTTTACTTGATTTTGCCAAGTGTTGAAATTTTCCTCTGAAAACCACAATCGCCTCTAATGTTGACACTAGCCCAGAAAATGCTGTGGTTAAGGCACTGTTCCTTGATGTAGAAGCTGCATGTTTAGCTTTCCTTCAGAATGTAATTAATTTAAAATACCTAAGAGATATTTAGATCTCAGTTGCCTGTTAAGCTTGTTCTTTGAAACCAGTGGCAAATTCTGAATTATAACTGTAACTGTATATTTAACAAATTACCACAGAGAAAACTTCCTTTAAAATTCCTGGTGTGGTGTATCCAGTGGCCAGAGATTTAGTCAAAACTCCTGGATTATATCCAGCTTTCTCCCCACCTATGGTTTTGGGAAAACTTGCCCCTCTGTTTTTGTCATTTAAAAAATGAATGAATATTTGCTTTATTCCCTAAGGTATTGTGAGGCTTAATAACTATGTGTTAAAGGCTTTGTTTGAAAGTGCTATGTAAAACCAGATCTCTTTGTATGAACTATTATTTTATAAGAATACACAGATTTGTATCCTGTGGGAGCATTCTTGGTAGATATCATTAGTACGAGCTTTCATTTTGGACTCCTAACACAGTAAAAAAAAAAAAAAAAAACCACAAACAAAAACATCCTCCCCTCTCCTCCAAGAAAAAAACTTGTATCTTATTAGAAAAAACTGCAGGACAGCTTCGTTATATAGATCATCGTATTTTTGTTTATATGTTTCAAATATAATGATAGACTTTTATAAAACTCTTGCTTTTGTTTTGTATTTTGTTAGCCAAGCATAAGCATACATACAGACATGTGTCCACTTAAAAGACACCAGTTTGTGAACCTCTGCGTTTACTTGTTTGATAAAAAATATTTTAATAAAAATTGCCTTTTCAATTAAAAGGTTAATTTCTCTTTGAGATTAGAATCTTCAAAAGGGTTGCCTACAGAGTCAGAGCAGTTTGCCTTTAAACTGCAACATTATGAGTACTGCAGAGGGCTTTGGATTCTTGCTGGGCTTTAAATCTTGTAGTACATCATCATTTATTTAACACTGCTTGAAAAGAGCAGGGGTTGTAGAAAGAGATATTAATTATTCCTCCTTTCTTTTAGGTTCTATATTTCAACCAGAACTAAGTTTGACAATGAAAATAAAAGCCAATAAAAGCTGTCTTATAAATAAGCACAGTATAATAAACAGTAAGTTTTTTGAGAATGTATGAACACTGCCAGCTACTGTCAACAGGTCGTGGTATGAATTTGTATTCTGTAAGAGAGTTAAAAAAAAAGATTAGCCCTGACTAGCACACTCATTCGTCATACTATAAATATAAATGTATTTTATAGTATAAATATAATAGAAAAGCAATTCATATAATCATAGAATCATAGAATGTCTTGGGTTGGAAGGGACCTTAAAGATCAGCTAGTTCCAACCCCCCTGCCACAGGTAGGGACACCTTTTCACTAGACCAAGTTGCTCAAAGCCTCATCCAACCTAGTCTTGAATACTGCCAGGGAGGGGACATCCACAACTTCTCTGGGCAACCTGTTCCAGTGTCTCACTACCCTCACAGTCAAGAATTTCTTCCTGATATCTGATCTGGATCTAACCACTTTCAGTTTAAAACCATTCCCCCTCATCCTGTCACTACTTGCCCTTGTAAAAAGCCCCTCTCCTGCTTTCCTGTAGCCCCCTTCAGGTACTGGAAAGCTGCTAGAAGGTCTCCCCAGAGCCTTCTCTTCTCCAGACTGAACAGCCCCAACTCTCTCAGCCTATCTTCATAGGAGAGGTGCTCCAGCCCTCTGGAGCACCTCTGTATAAAGGTAATATACAATTGGTTTATTATTACCAAAATGGTTACACCAGGAAAAACTGTTAATCTGAATGCAACAGATCATACATATGAGCTTAGTGTCAACAACTATATATGAGAGAAGACTGTACCACTTTACCAAGCCATTATATTCATTAACTTTTAAGACAGAGATTTCTGTAAGCTACAGTATTTTCAATGTAACTCCAAAGGCTGGTCAGGGACTATATGGTTCTTCAGTAAGAAAGTCAGATGTGAAATTTTTGGGTAGATAGTGTAGTAGGACTTTCTGCTTAATTCCTCTGTAAGCACTATCCCAAAACCATAGACTTCTGATAATTCTTTAAAACAGTGCAGCTACCAAAAGAATTATTATAATGTTAATTGCTTTTCCCTTTCTTAGTTATCTTTTGCTTTCAAATTCCAAGCCTTATCTCCGTTTGTTATATGACAACTCATCTCCAGTATATTTTAAACAAAACTTTGATCTTGCTCTCTTTCCTATAATTAATCTATCCATGTGTCCATGTAATTTAAATAAATAATAACAACGGGGTTTTACCTTTTTCCCCCCTACAGAACCTTACTTTTCCATCATGTTCTCTTATTATGACCCATCATACATTCATATTTTCTTTATTTGCTCAACAGATACCCCTGGATTATTTGTCTGGATTCTACAAGCCCTTTTCTTGTATTCTTGTCATGGCTGATGGACATGTGAAAATCATGCTGCAATCCACTCAGTCCATTTGTACTATAGATGTCTCTCCTTGATGTTTCATAACTGGGCAGGCAGTAATTTAATAAAGTCTTGCAGATTTGGGGGTGACTAAAAGAAAAAGGTCTTTGTAGTACATCAGTTCAGCTCAAGTATAGTTAATGAATTTTCAGTAAATACCATTAATTTAGTGATGAACTTCCAGCTCACTTCTGATTACATTCCACACTATTACACACTCACAGTGTTGCAAATTTGGAAATCTCTAATCAAACTGATGGTGCTATTGCAGCAAAACTGTTGATGGAGAAAAACCAGTACAGTACTTGAAATTGAGATCTGTGTAGTAGAAAAGGCACCCAACATTTTCAGTGTTTCTCCAACCAGATATCACTTTGCACATGATGATGTTTGTAGCTTAACATACCTTAATCAAGACCAAACAGTAGAAGTTACATGGATAACTGACTTTCAAATGCTCTGCAATACTGCAAATGTCAGACAGAAATTGACATTTAGTTCAGATGGGGATAGTTTTCTCAGTGTATTTGGTAAGTGGCACCTCCATGTTGGGGGGAAGACAAGTTATAGATCAGTGGGCTAAGTGGCTACTGTTCATCTGCTTTTGAAATTTCAATCACACTCCTGGTTTCCCCCTCTCAGTTCTTGCTTTCATTTTTGCTAAGACATACTTTTTTGGAATCTTACTTTGCTCTGCGTTGCCATTTGGCTGGTTGTTGCATTCAATAAAACTCCTCTTTTTAATAAGTTAAGCTTAAATTAATTATATGCTATTTTTCTCTAATTCCTCTACTGGCTTTATTTGTCCTCTAGGAAAAAGAAATATTGACAGATCTCTAAATTTTTTAACTTGAGAAGAAAAAATATATAACTAAGAGGAATATCTATGATTTTTTTTTCTATTTTTCCTGGTAAAACCAACCCTAATTTTCCTGCAGACACTAAATAGAAGTTAGATGCTGTATAAAACATTGACACTGACTTGCAAACCATACGTTAATGACAATCTCATTACACCCTGAAGAGGGTGTTGGATTGAGTAAGCTAAAGCAATACTGAAATTCGTACCTTTTAAAGAAGCATTGATATAACAGCATAAATAAGAGCATGCTGACAAGCCACAGAAAATTAAAACATAGAGCCTTTAGCCTCAACAAGCATTTCACTTCTTTTCTTGAGAGGTACTACTAATCTCTGCTAGTAATGAAACAGAACAGAACCTTCTATTCATAAGTACAGAACAGCTGTCCCTTTTTTAAAGATGGGGAAAGAATGGCACAGAAAGAATAAAGGACAACAATTTTTCATCTGGGAGGTTGAGTAGTTTAAGAGAGCTCAGAATTTGTAGTGCTCAGCTCAGACTGCAAACTACTAGAAATAGATTTACACTGGCCCTGTTCAGGCACTTGAGTATTTTGAACATTAAGCAGCTGGGCAAGAGCTGTCTTCTTTCGCTATCATGTTGAATGCATCATCAACCCAGAAGCATATACATTTCAGCAAAGTTAATTATCTTTCAATGACTAAAGTAGCATGACCATTGCTTGTTTATCAAGTTACTTATCAGGCACCCAAACTAGGTCCAACTTGAAAAACATGGAGTTTTGAATTCTTTTAATTCCTGTTCATGCTTTCAGACAGTAAAACCTGTATATAAGAGGTGCAGGGTTTTTTTTAAGTGAAAGGGACTATATCTTGTCCATATAAATCACCTTGTAAATATTCATCTCAAACTTCTATGCCAAAATGGAATTCAAAATTCAGAGACAAGCAAGTTCCATGAAGCATCGTTACTCTCACAGAATGATTAATTCACCACACTGTGTGTAATTTAGGCAGAGGGTAAACTATTTCTCTTCTCCTATAGCACCTTTTCATTCCTGGCAGCATGTTCTTACATCTTGACCCGTCATACATTTGCATGCTATTTTCTTCTCATCTGCTTCACATCTGCCTTCTCTGTATTCTTAGCTTTAATCTCAGCAGTTCCTTTCTAGTGGTCCTATGATTGCCAAAGCACACATAGAAATCCTGCTGTAAAACTCCATGTTCCAGCAGGTGCCAGCTGCCCTCCATGGAAGGATGGCAGCTATTCACAAACTGAAGGACTGACTTTTTTTCTGTCTGAAGTAGAAAGCTACAATCTTTAAAGGCTGGAAGAAACAAAGTCAGTTTATTACTCTGGACAGAATGATTTGTGAATGCTGCCACACTAGTGATGTTCTGCTGCCTTATATGCCTTGCATCCTCTTGGCATTGCATTTAAATAAATGAATACAACCATTAATGGATCACTTGCTTCAGCCAGGTGAGCTTCAAGTGTATTAAAAAGAAAAATACCTGAAACAAAAGCATAGGTGAAGATAATGAAAAAATGCAACTGCGTAAGTCTTTTATCTACTGCTACATTGACTTTACCTGCTTCTGGCTCTGTGAAGATTCTCTAGTCTCTTCAGATATTTTTCTGTTCAAAAAAACGTGGGAGCTAAGTCTTGGAAAAATGCAAAGACAGTACCTGGAGGAATTTCCTGAAGCTGTTCTCTTTCCACTGCTGGAGCATTTGGTAAGTTCTAGGCTTTGGAACAGGATGTTCTGTAAGAGGCAGCAATCTGTATGGAGAAATGTGGAGAGGGGAGTAATTTTCTCTACCATTAGGGAACCTCATGCTCTGGAGTACAGCCCATCAAACTACAGCAGGAAAATGTCAGACCTTCCAAGCCTTGCTTACGTGTGCCTGCACTGACCTTATGGGTATGCAAGCCTAGTGCCAAGATATAGAGAGACAAATTGGCCTCCTTAATGTTGCACAGAACAAAGGCCTCTTAGAAAAGGGTCTCTGATTCAATATTCAGCTCCTGCCATTGCAGGAGCCTTGTCTGGCCCATGACGTGGTTCACTCTTGTGTCTTTATAGCACTGGTCAGTGCTGCTGAGCAGTCAGGTCCATTGGACAACAACAGTTTCACTGCAGCATTGCTGTTAATATTGCAGGAAGAGTTGTGTGGTCAAAAGAAGACCTTCTAGTCATTGCTGAAATGTATAAGGGCACTGCCTGCAAAGATGTAGATTAAACAGACTTATTTGATGAAACCTCCAGATTTTCTGTAACAGCATAATTAACATGGAATCATATTATTTCCCAGATTTGAAATGATAAGCAGCGCTCCAGAATTTCTGCATGAGCTGACACGTCCATATGAGCTTTGTTTCCTTGTCTCCAGTGCCTCCAATGTGAGCGGGTAACCTGGCACTCGTGCTGGAAGGCGTTACGCTCCTTCCCTGGAAACTGGCCACCTCTCACTCTCACAAGTATGTGCTAATCATTTTGACATTGGAAAATCAACTGCTTGGCAGTGCTGGAGGACCATCATGCTCTGTTGAGAATTGTTTGCCTGCCATTTGCAGGCATGAAGAATACGCCAGGAATAATATTTTTTTTGTCAGGGAGAAGGGAGAGCCAGCATCTCCGTGTGGGCTGGGGCCTCCACGGGATGACAGGGCCTGGCAACCAGGGGGCACCATGTGCAGCCACAGTCCTGGGCTTTGGGCACCTCCCTGGGGCCAGGGATGGGCTGAGGCTGGGCCAGGACATTGGCCTATGGGGGGGCCCAAGTCGGTGGGGCCCATGGCCGGGCAGGGAAGGGCGGTGGGGGGCTGGAGACCAACATCCCACGGTGGGACTGGGGCAGGGACTGGGCTAAAGTGGGGTCCTGGGCTATGGGCAGGGTGGGGGGAAGCCCAGGAGAGGACAGGCAGGGCCATTGGTGCCTTCAGGGTGCTGACAATTTTGTCTTGCAGAGAGTGAGTTTTCCAAGCTGAGCTAGAGCCTTTGTTGTCACACCTGGGCTGTCTGCACCATCCTGCCCCTGAAGAAGCAGTTTATTTATCAATCCTTCTTGGTTTGAAGGGGAAGTAGGCCCATTTTTTTATATGATAATGTGAAAAAAATTGATAATACACATCATCACAATGCTCTGAGATGATCTAGTGTGCCACATGTTCTGCTTGTTCCTTGTTCCTTTCCAAGGTTGTATTGTAATCATTGTTTTTCCACCTTATATGGAGGAATCCTTCCTCTTTTTGTCTGGTATGTCTTATAACTATATGGAAGGCCCCAGTGAGAACTCTTTTGTCCTGTCACCAGCTGTAGAGTGATGGTGGAGTGCTTATTTGGACAGCTGAAGGAAAGATGGAGTTGCATCCAAAAAAACTTTCATTGTAATAAGACGGGACAAAATACTTGAATGCAACAGTTCAGTGAGAAAATGTCAGCTTTTTATATCTAATATATATAACTCAAAACATCTTGTGTTTCAAGAGCTTTCGCCAAGCCCAAGACAGGGCAGAATTCAGCCTGAACTCCTGATGATTCTTTCTGAAGCATGTGCTTCTGGGGACCCTAAAGCCATTTGAGGAAAGTGACATTCATAAGCAGGATTTCTTGAGAAAAAATAAAGACTTCATGGACAAAAACTAAATTAAAAATGAAATCCCATGTACTAGAAACTGTATTTTTGGTCACCTCTATACGTAAATAGAATATACATGTCTGTCATCTTTAGTGCTTTATAAAGGTGAAGTATGTGATCCACCACAGTGAGTCTTACACACTCATGGACTTCTTTATCAATTCATACAGCTGGAAAGTGTTCCCCCAAATCACACGAATCTGTGGTCAAGGGAGGCCTGGAAAGCAGGAAGTGCTTGAATACAATATAGTAGTTTCAATGAGTGACTGATTACTAGCACACATGAGGTTTATTAGATTGTAAAATAAGGAATATCTTTCAGTGATAGCTTATAGATTGGTAAAGTAGCTTTCCACATGCTTTTTAATATACCTGGGATGAAGGGGCTGCTAATCCGTATGGAGTATATTGTGCCCGCTTAGTTTTATGGAGTGTGTTGTGTAAGGGTTGATTTATTTGCTGAATAAAATATCAACTTACACGTAACTCTGTGTGCTTTCTGCTTTGGGGACATGCAGTGCCATTTAATTGGCTTGTGTAGATAGCTTGCTGTTTTTTGATACTTTAATAAAACCTTCTGGTATAGCTGTCTCTTCACATTTCCTTACAATTAAGTGGATGGCAATATGGTCACCAACAAGTGCTTAAGAAGCACAGAACTTTATTAAACCTACATTTATAATGCAAGGATAAAATTAGGAACAATGAAGCCAGACTGTTCAATGCTAAAAAGAAGTAAATAAGCCTTTAAACTAAATTTTAAAGTTTAACTTGCAGAAGTGAAGTAAGCGAAAAAAGGAAAAAACAGACAAGTTATTTAGGTTTGATATTCATGGCCATCAGTATGCTTTGTATTTTGTTTTCCCTTTTCACCCTCTCTTAAGCATTTTCTGTCATGAACAGAATCACAGAATCGTAGAATCATTTAGGTTGGAAAGGACCTTTAATATCATTAAGTCCAAGCATTAGATCATCAAGTCCAACTGTTGATCATCAAGTCCAACCATTACTGCAGTCTGGCTTGTTCTCCAAATCTTGTTGGTTCATTCTATAAAAGTTCTGTAGCTATCACTTGTACAAGTAAAACATTTCTTTTTTTTACCCCTTCAGGACCTCATGTCACTAATTCTAGGGAGGTACAGGAGCATAAGTAGAAATACATCCAATTTGTATTTCCTTTGTAGGTGTTTTAGTCCTAGCGTAAAATGAACTCTCTTATTTTTATTTGTTTTCAGTGAATGCTTTCTTCTCCTTTTTTCTCCTTCTTCTGGTGCTGCATAAGAGACTGAGTAAAAGCTATGATGTTTGCTATACCTGAACATCCCTCTCTTGTGTTTTACTAGGTGTTTCTTTGTAATGGGACATTGCATAGTCATCTAGGGGTGTACCATGGTATTTCTGAGGCTTATGTCACTTCTTCATATCCTTTTTTTCAAGTTCTTTGATTAATTTATTTCTACTACAAATATTAATTAGCACATTCCTGACTCTTGGTTTCCTCTCTGTATTATAGACTCATGAAGACATAAGAACATAAGAAAGGCTGTAACAGGTCAGATTAAAAGTCCACTTAGCCCAATAGCTGCTTTTCAGAACTGGCCAATAACACATAACACATGTCCTAGAGAAAAGTATGAAAAGGCTAAGCAAACAGCAGTGCTCCCTTCTTCTTCCCTTTCCCTCCAAACACCAGATAATATGCTACTTAGGGACTATCTGAACCAGCAATGACATCTTTATTCTTAACTGCCTTTGATGAATGTTGCTTCCAGGAAGCTCATAAAACTTTCTGTGTCTTATTCTGAGATCAGTAAATGCACAACCTTCACATTACATGCCTCTCATTTTTTTCTATTGGAACATTATTTATAGGCTAACTGCTTCAGAAACATAATATGACGTCATATAACAACTAATTAAATTAGAAATGGGTTGGTCAGATTTAGCAAAAATCCCTTCTCTTTCTCTCACTGCATTTCATATTTTTAGTTCTGTGAGGATACTGTGTACCTGTGTAGACCCACTTTTCTCATACAGTAGTAGACATCTAACTGCATTAGGAGCAGAGTCATCAGTCCCTGTGAGCTTTGTCAACGGATCACTGAAACAATGACAATGAAGTGAGATATGTAATGTATTTGAGGCATACTCAAACCACTCAAAATCTGAGTTGTTCTCTAAACTTTGCTGTATTTCCTTCTGGAGCTATATGCAGCCAGAATGCCTGTGTGACTCAGTAAGATCACTAAACTTACTTATTTTCCAAGCTTGTATCAGAAAAAAGTTTGAATGTTTCCTCCTTGCCATCCATTTTATGAATGTAGCTCTAGTTGTTTCTTGCTGAAGCAGTTTTCTTGTTAGTTTGAAAAATCAGGAAATTAGTCTTTAATTTACCTTTATTTACATTCCCGTGTCTCTTGATACATGGTTACAGAGTTCTGAAAAGAAATAGCCTTACCATTAGCAAACTCCCTTTGATCATGAATGTTGAGCAGATATGTTTGAACAAGCACATGAAAATAATTTCCAGTTAGAATCTGACAAAATATTAAAATAAAGATTGTTTCTCAATTATGTAGCCTTGGTTCAAAAATCATCATTACTTTTAGGCCATGAAAAAGGTATTTTAGAAAAATCTCTTGCTCTGTGGGTTCCCTTTTGTGCTCCTGTGTGCGTTTTTGTGGAGTTTTAAGAACAAAATACCAGGAATAAAAATGGAAAAGATGGAGGCAGTCCCTCTAGCTACAGAAAGGGAGAACACAAAGAAGGCTTTTCTATAACCCATTTTCCTAATTTGACTGAGAATCTCAAGACAAAAAAAAAATCATAGTTGTTCAAAATTAGAATCATCAGGACACATTATTATCCTTTCTGCTTCCAGACTGAAGGTTGAGGAGAGGAGCCAATAAACATAGCTCACTTCCGTTTCACTTCCGTTTCTACACTTCTCTTCAGTTCTTATCCCATGAGACACTAGCTTCAGTCTTTTAGGAAAATGGTTTCTCTAGAGTTTTTTTTGTTCTTGTTGAGAATGTTATAATGACATCAATGAGATGACATAAAATACATGTACATTACATGAAACATTACAGCCCAAGAAGAAAATCAGGGTTTTTTTGGTATTACAGAAAAAGTGTTTACATATTTAGATAAAGTTTTGCTTTAGACATATTTCAGTAGGAAAAATACTTTTGCTCTTTATGCTTTCATTTTTATACTTCCCTTTTAAATCAGAAGAAATTGAGATTTTTTTCATGTCCTTTTGATATAAACCTGTTTTCATTTAGAAGCACAGAAACTTAGTAAAAGATAATGTTTTTTCACTGCTTGAAACGCCTTGTGAGATGGATTTTCTTTCTTTCTTCAGCAGCCATGCTGTGACAGTAGAATCTGTAAATCAAAGGGTTACAGAAGATATTAAATAAACTTCAACATTTCTCATTTTGAAAGTCCTGGTCTCATCTTTCACGCACAGCTCCAGAGTCTGCTGTCACGGTTTAAAGCTGGGCCGGCTATTAAACCTATGGCAGATGCTCTCTGTTAACCCTCCCCCCCCAACCCAAAGGGAAAGGGAAAAGGGAGAGAGGCTTCCGGGTTGGAAAGTTAAAACAGTTTTAATAAACTATAATAATGAAAAAGAGTATAATAACAATAATAGAAATAATCAAATATATACAAATATATATACAAAACCAAGATTGAGCTCCCCTGAAGTCAGCCACGTCACCCCCGGCACTGCAGGGCAGGCTCCGGGAAGGCGCAGGCTGGGTCTAGCGACGGTCGAGAGCTGGATTCAGGGATGCACGGATCGGGATCGGGGGCAGCAGGAAAACAGACGGAGTCCTCCTTGGACACCGGCCATAGCAGAAAGAGACCGAGACCCTCGTGATCCCCCTGCTTTATACCGAGAATGACGTGTATGGGATGGAATACCCTCGTTGGTCAATTTTGGGTCACCTGCCCTGTCCACTCCCCCCTGCAGCTGCGACCCCCCTTCGGCTCTTCACTCATAAGCAGTGAGGAATTCAGCAGTGACCTTGGTTTCTCTCAAGAACAAGTACAGCAAGAGCCTTTCTGCACAACATCCCTACCGGTGCCTCAGTGATAACTACAATCTTCGAGCGTTATCAGTCCTGGAAGCAGACACTGTCTGCAAAACATGCAGTTAGTTTCAGGAAGTGCAGTTACTTAGAGGAGACTTAGCTGAAAGTAAAAATCACTGAAAGGAAAATTGGCCTGGTTTAGGCCAAACCAGGACAGTCTGCGAAGATTATACTACACACTCTGCACCTCTGAGAAAACTCTACTTGAATGTCTCTCCAGAATCACCATATGATCTAAATTCTCTCTGCTCTTCTCCATCCTCTTGTCTGTGCACCACCCTTCTCAGGTTGAAACTAATCTGGAATCTGGTAAGGAAATTACAGCCTATACTGTCTGATTTTTTATTTCTACATAGAACATATAATTCAAAATAATCAAGACTGATGAGAGGACTACTAAAATTAAATTATCCATATTTTAAATATTTTTGGATACAATCTTATTGCTAAGAATAACACAGCCACGTAGAGTGAACCAAAAGTGACTGAAGAGTTGAACTCAATGGAAAAGGCAATTGAATTTTTGAATTTATTAAAGCTGAAACAATCTCATTCCTCAGGAAAAGTTAAACAAATATGAGGAAATTAGACTTGTAAAAGAAGAAAAAGAACATTGAATGCAAGCTAAAGTTCTTACGTAAAACAATTAGGAAAGGGTACAATGTATTCTTAATAATGGGTGGATCAGGCATGAGATTTAGTTACAGAGAAAATGTTTAATGTAGTTCAGAAAGATTTTCTACTGTACAATGCAGACTAAGAAGGGTCATGTTTCTGATTATCCCAAATTTTTCACAGATTCAACACAAATCCATTGGAAAAATAGTCATAAGTAGGAGAATGGATCACAAACATTAAATTTCCCAGATGACTGCTCTAATCACTAGAATTGGGATAATCTTTAGTTGAATTACTTGGGATAGCCTTTTCCTCTTTTTCTCCATTACAAGAAGTGTCTCCTTCCTACCCCACAGATGTTTAGAATAATTTTTTTTCTAAATTGCATTCTCCCCTTTAAGATTTTATGCAGTTATATTTCTTTCAATGATATTTCAACATTTCAATCAATACTTCAATATTTAAGCATATTTTGAGGGATGAGTTGGACTAATCTCTACAGCAATGGAAAAGGATCACCTTTATCAGCCTATCTCTACTGCAACAGTCAAGACTCTTGTTGACAATGCTGTTTAACATTCCTTCCGGAAAGGGACTGAGTATGTGTCTCTTAATCCCGATAAAGTGCCTACATAACAAGAATTTATTCTATTTCTTAGCACATTTCACACTTTTCTATTTGATTTCGAGGAATACTTGTTTCGCTTAAAATTATTTTTTTATTGTGTTATTTGTGGAGAGTCCAGCTTCCGCAGAAAAACAAGTAGAAGTCACTCTGAGAGTCCTATTTAGGGTATTTCTGCTGTGTGTGTGTGTGTGCATGTGCACAAATATGAAAACAGATAAACAAACACACCTGTTTTTTGTAAATACCAGGAAATCTAAGATATTTGAATAGTAAGGAATTGGATTACTAGGTTGGAGGTAGATGATAGAATATTTCAGGCAGCCAGTTAGGCTATCAAAGAGAAGTACAGAAAAAGAAAGTCAAATAAATTCTAGTTGAATTATGCATAAAAAGATAGGAGTTTGCTTTCCAAATTCTTTGTATCTTGTAGAGAGGCAAGTGTGTGTTCTCTTGTACCCAAACACATCATTAACAAGAGAAAACATGTTATGAGGAAAAGACTGTGTGTAACTAAAAAGGAGCTGTACATTTTTCTAAAACACAGAAGCAGAAAAAAAGTGTGAAACATTTTACTAGACTTGAAAGTATTTTAATTAATGAAGATAGTTTTTAAAGATATACTATTTCTTTGCAGCATTTCTCTGATAGGTTATTCTCAGTCTGTTTCTCATCTTTGAATAAAACACCATGTTCTCTTTCCTGATAATTTGCTCTGAAGCAGGCAGTGTGAAAATATCCACTGCTTATAGTATCTTCCTGAATTAGGAGAGAGAAAATATTTCCCCTTCTTATTCTGGTCTCTGTGGTTAGAAAATCAAACTCATAACTTTTCTTAAAATTGGAAGAATCCACCATCCTAAAATCCAAGATATTAACCATTTGTTTAACACATCAAAGCTATGAAATGTGGAATTTCAATACATCCTGAGCACTCAGCTGGAATTTCAGGTTTGTATACAGACTTTGTGCACAGGGTTGTATGGCCAGTGTGAATGATCTTCCCTATTTAGCTAAAAAATATTTTGATCCATACTGTGCTGCCTTCAAGCAGTGGCAATAAAGTAATCTCAGGTAAAGGAGAAATTAAATGAAATCAAGCACATTAGAAGGATTCATTTGATCCTATCCTTATCTCCCTTTCTGGTTTGGTCAGTGGCGAGAAATAAGCACTTCTGGCTCATGAATCATTTCATCCTAAAGTAGACAGCTAAAATAGGTCAGATGAATCATACTCTGAAAAATGCTGCTATTTTTCCATTTATTATAAAGGGAGCCTAGAGGGAAAACCATAGATAAGGATGCTGCTGTGGTAGATTTCTAATGTTACATAAGATGAATCCAACCCGTGATATATCTTCTAACAAGCAGCACAGACAGCAAGCATGACCGCAAAAACTTGCCACGTTTTCAAAGGAAGGGACAGAGAGAATTGAATTTGAAGGAAAATTACTGATCAGTTAATGATCACAATAAAGATGTAAAGTACCAGTGTTTGTTATGGATCAGTTTCAGTGTAAGTCAATGATAACCTGATTCCCTGACCTCAGCGCTAGGGAAGATTATGGAGCAGATCATCTTGAGTGCCATCATGGGGCATACAGGACAACCAGGTGATCAGGCCCAGGCAGTATGGTTTTATGAAAGGCAGGTCCTGCTTCACTGAAAGGGTTATCAAGCATTGGAAGAAGCTGCCCAGGGAAGTGGTAGAGTCACCATCCCTGGGGATATTTAAAAGATGAGTAGATGTGATGCTTAGGGGTATGGTTTAGTGGTTGACTAGGTAATGTTAGGTTAATGGTTGGACTCGATGATCTTCAAGGTCCTTTCCAACCAAAACAATTCGATGATTCTATGATAAAGTTATACCTCATTAATTGAATTATTTGGAAATAAAAAGCAGGATAAGTCAAAATGCTGAGTATTCAGCATTTCAAATCCCTATGTTTGATTTTGATTCACAGTCCTTCTCTAGCCACTAGGCATCATAACATCCCTTGTGAGCTATAGTGTGGGACCAATCAGCACAAACTCTATCAGTTTGTATGAATAAACACAAGTGCTGCTGCTCTCAACTTTAGCACTTTGATTTTCGTAGCTAAAAAAAGAAGAAAATTAATGTCACTTCAGTAGATTTTTAAACAGAACATTATGGAACTTCAGTAAATCACTTCTATTGAAATTACACACAGAGCAGTATAACAGATGCAAAGTGACTGATACTTGCAAAAGTAAAGTTATTGCTAAACATTATCTGAAATAGTTTCACTAAGCCAACGTAGAAGAACTAGTACATTATACTCCCATAAACTACTGTAGTGGAGCATTACTAATTTTCTGGTTCTGTGCAAATGATTTGAACAAGTAGGTATACTTGAACGATGAATAAGAGTAAACATCATCTGCAGCATTAGGATGAAGATTAGGCCTGAAGTATTTGGGAGAAATTAATAATAACAAGGAGCTAGGAAGAATATCAATAAAATTATTGGATCTTTATAGAAGAAACAGTGACCTCAGCTGTGACCTGTTCCTCAGTTAGTTTGCTAAGAGAGGAGGTTAGCAAGAGAATGAACAAAAATCAGAGCTCCAAAGCCAATTTTTTTTCCTAGCTAAGTTTATCCTTGGCACTGATAATTACCATTTCTCTTTTTGTCTTCCATCTTATTTGCTTGTGAGTTGTTCTTCTATTACAGCAATAGCCTCCAGACTATTGGAGGCTATAATATAAAGACTTACACCAGAATCAAGTGAAAAGGTAACGGTCGTTGTTAATTTTTGCTAACAAAAGAATCAAGCAAGTTATAGCAAAATACTGGTACATAAATAAGTCTTCTGAGAAAAGCCCTGGTCTGTAAGGTGAGCTGATTTGCAATAGTATAAAGAAAACCATCCTACTGTATCAAAGACTTTGGAAACTATGACTTTTGTAAGTGGACAGGAAATGCCCACTGATCATAGAGTTTTCAATACCCTGAATATTAGACAACTACAAATTTTGGCATGTAGAATTGCAGAATGGCTGAGGTTGACAGACACCTCTGGAGATCATCTAGTCAAACCATCCTGCTCAGGTTTTCATTGTCTCCAAGGACTGAGACACCACAGCCTCTCTGGGAAACCTGCTCTGGGACTCAATCACCCTTACAGGAAAAAAAACTTTTCCTTATGTTTAAATGCAATTTCCTGTGTTTCAGTTTGCACCCATTACCTCTGGTCCTGTCACTGTGCACCAGTGAGACATGTTTTTACTCCCCACTGCCGTCAAGTGTTTACACACAATATTAAGATTCCCCTGAGCTTTCTCTTCTCCAGGCTGAATAGTCCCAGCTCTCTCAGCCTCTCCTTGTGTGACAGATGTTCCAAGCCCTTAGTGATCTTTGTGGCCCTGTGCTAGACTTGCTTCGGTAAGTTCATTTCTCCCCTGTACTGGTCAGCCCAGCACTGGACACAGCACTCCAGATATTTTTCACCAGGGCTGAGTAAAGCACTGGGGCAGGGGAAGTTCACCTCCCTCAACCTGCTGGCAACACTCTGCATAACGCAACTGGAGGCTGTTGGCCTTCTTTGCTGCAAGAGCACATTGCTGGATCATGGTCAGTTTGCTGGCAGCCCTCACCCTCAGGTCCTTCCCTGCCAAGATGTTTTCCAGCTGGTTGACCCCAGCCTGTCCTGATGCTTGGAACTGTTCTTCCCCAGATGCATTTCCCTTTGTTGAATTTAAAGAGATTCCTGTCTGCCCATTTCTCTTGCCTGTGGCAGTTCCTGTGAATGTCAGCACAGTGCTCTAGTACATCAACCCCTCCTCACAGTTTTGTATCATCTACAAACATGCTGAGGGTGTACTCTGTCCCATCATCCTGGTCATCAGTGAAGGTTTTAAACAGTACTGGCCACAATATCGACTCTTGGGACAAACCACTAGTAACTGGCCTCCAGATGGATTTTGTGTCTCTGATCACAACCCTCTGAGCCAACAGATCAGCCAGTTTTCAACCCTTAGCTGCCCAACCTACTGTCAATCCTTTACTGTCCAATCAATTACCGTCCATTTATCTGGTCTGTACCTCATCATTTTGTCTATGAAAACATTATGGAAGACTAACTAAAGGCATTGCTCTCCACTGAACTGGTCATTTCATCATTGAAGGCTGTCAGGTTCGTTGAATATAATTTCTGCTTTATAAATCCATACTAACTATTCCTAATCACCTTATTGTCTTTAGTATGGTTGGAAATGATTTCCAAAATTATCTGCTCTATCACCTTCCCAGTGTAACATTATATAGAGCTTTATATATAGAACCTTTTTAAAAAAAAATTGTTGTATTGGAAAGATGGTAAATCTTTCTGTACGAAAAAATCTCAATTTTTGTTTTGTACCCACACCAAATATTCAGGGTGTGCACAAATTTTTCAAGATAGAAATTTGAAGTTAAAACAATACCTGGATCAATCAAAAAAAAAGAACCTGCATTCAGCCAAATCATTTAGGAACAAATTAAAACAAAACCACACAGGACTTGAAGGTAAATAACAATTAAGTGGCATGTCAATGAAAGCAAAACTGAAGAAACAGATAGGCTTTTCACAAAGTCGTGGGTGTCATAATACTCCAGGACTCACAACAACAAGGCAGAAAGGAGCTAATTACAGGTAAAATGCCATCTGGTATAAAAGATTTTTTTCTTAGCACATAAACTGGAGGTTAAACAGTAAAATCTATCTGATCTAAGGCATAGATACTGAACATACATTTCTGATAACAGCAGCTGAAATCAGATGGGGAAAACATAATTATAAATGCTTAAATGTATCCAGAAATAGGCCAGAAACTGTTTGTGCTGTCCAGGTAAATAAGCTCCTTGCTTTTAAAGTGCAGAGTATCTGTAGATTTAAAACAATCCCCTTGTATTGGGTTTACATGGCAACGGTTTGGTAGCCAGGGAGCTGCAGGGGTGGATTCTGTGAGAAGTGACCAGGAACTGTCCTGTGCTGGACACAGCCACTTTCAGAGGGCTCCGAAACCGACCCACTGGTGGCCAAAGCTGAGCCCACCAGCAGTGCTGGTGGCACCTCTGTTATAACATATTTAAGAAAGGGTAAAAAATGCTGTGCAGCAGCTGAGAAAGGAGTAAGAAAAAATGTGAGTAACAACGTTGCAGGTCCCAAGGTCAGTGAAGAAGGAGGGGAGGAAGCAGAGGGTGCTGGAGCAGAGATTCCCCTGCAGCCTGTGAAGAAGACCATGGTGATGAGGTTGTCTTCCTACAGCCCATGGAGGACCATGTCAGAGCAGATATCCACACTGCAGCCCATGGAGGAGCCCAAAACAGAGCAGGTAAACATGCCCTCTATTCTCAGTAGCCTTAATTAAATGAGAAAATAGAAGCAGAATGCAATAACAGTGGAAAATCACAGATTCACAGTATCACTGAACATTTGAGGTTGGAAAGGACCTGTGGAGGTCCTTTAGTCCAACCCCTGTGCTCAAGCAGAGTAACCTACAGCAGGTTCTCCAGGACCGTGTCCAGACAGCTTTTGAATACCTTCAAGTATGGAGACTCCACAACCTCTCTGGGCAACTTGTTCCAGCATTCAGCCACCATCACAAGTTTATTTTTTAGAAAAAAAAAAAAAAAGTTTTCCTAATGAAGGAAAATGAAGATGGCAAAGGGAGAAAATTCTGATGCTTGTGAGTCATGCCAAACTTTTGCACCGGAAAAAAAGCGTGTCTTGAACCAGAAATACTCAGAGAACTTGAACTGTTCTGATATCATACAAATCACATTTATTTCCAACATATTCAACATTAGAAAAAGCCATCTGTCCCAATATGGGAACTGCCTTGCAAATGTTCAAGTGTGGAATCATAATACCGAGGCATAACATGCTGCTTAGGCTGTACCACAAGCGTAGAACATTGTTAATTATCTTATCTTGAGGCATAGGATCTGACCTCTTTATGACCCTTGTAATTTAGATTTGCAGAATTTAAAATGGGAATCATTATTCTCTGCAGTTGAAAATAAATAATTGTGCCTTCAAAGAAATATGTTCTTAGGGACCTTTCTCAGGTCTACATATACAGGGTCAAGAAATGTGTATTTTCTTCAGATATAAAATAGACCAAAGAAGCATATTTGGTTCAGATACCCTTGTGCTTTTTAACTTGTAAAGTGTCTTTAGCCTGGGGGATCAAAGCACTTTGATTGTACAAGCTGTATCCACATTTAAATTGAAACAATAATTCCAGTATTCCATAGAAAAATAATGCTACAGCTCTTTATTGAATTTTGCAGTCATCACCCCATTATTTGTTTACTTAACAATTGCAGAATCTTTTTTTTTCCTATAACCTATTCACTTGATTTCCCATACGTCCCTTGATGGGAAATTCTACAGCTTGTTTCTTTTCCAGCATGTGTCCCTGAGAACAGTCCTTAAAATAGAACTACAGTGTCTTTAAGTTCTGTGTTATGATCAGTTACTTCCCTACTCCCTTTACAGATAAAAATGGAGTATGTTTAAGAACTCAAAGACAAATGTGTTTGTTGTTGTGTGTTTGTTTTTATTTTTGTTTGTGTTTGTAGTGTTTTTTTTTCCTGACTCTTTATCAGTGCCATAGGACCTCTGCCTCAAAGACTTTAAGAACAGAACGAACAGGAATGTATGACTTCTGCAATATAGGAGAGGACAAAATCTTAATGTCTGTATTTTGCATACTTAATCAGCTGTATGTATTCTTGCACAAATCATTGCTAGAGATTGTCTAGAGAGGCTATTACAGCAATCTCCTGTGGTAGATGCCATCCAAACTCAAAATGGCACAGGGCCAGCATACAAATAATTTAGTTAAGATACACAAATGATACAGAAAGAAATGTCAAAATGGAAATTAATTCCACAAGAGATCCCACAATATGTGAGTAAGTATAGTTCATCTTGAACAAAATTCACAGAATCACAGAATCGTCTTGGTTGGAAAGGACCTTGAAGATCATTGAGTCCAACCATTAACCTAACATTACCTAGTCAACCACTAAATAATATCCCTAAACAATATCCCTAAGCACCACATCAACTCATCTTTTAAATACATCCAGGGATGGTGACTCCACCACTTCCCTGGGCAGCCTATTCCAATGCTTGATAACCTTTTCCGTGAAGAAATTTTTCCTAATATCCAATCTAAACCTTCCTGGCACAACTTGAAGCCATTTCCTCTCTTCCTGTCACTTGTTACCTGGGAGAAGAGACTAACAACCTCCTCGCTGCAACCTCCTTTCAGGTAGTTGTAGAGAGTGATAAGGTCTCCCCTGAGCCTCCTTTTCTCCAGACTAAACAACCCCAGTTCCCTCAGCCGCTCCTCATAAGACTTGTGCTCTAGACCCTTCACCAGCTTTGTTGCCCTTCTTTGGACTCTCTCCAGCATCTCAATGTCTTTCTTGCAGTGAGGGGCCCAAAACTGAACACAATATTCAGGGTGCGGCCACACCAGTGCCAAGTACAGGGGGGACGATTACTTCCCTAGTCCTGCTGGTCACACTATTTCTGACACAAGCCAGGATGCTGTTGGCCTTCTTGGCCACCTGGGCACACTGCTGGCTCATAACTATCCAGCTATTGATCAACACCCCCAGGCCCTTTTCCACCAGGCAGCTTTCCAGCCACTCTTCCCCCGCAAGCCTGTAGTGGTGCATGGGGTTTCCCATGGTATTCACAAGTAATAAAATTTTATCCCCAGTACGTGATCAGTTGAATAGCCATGAAGGCACCAGTGAATATATTGACTAAATATTTTTTGGCCATAGACACCTAAATTTTATTCTCTTCATCAGAAAATGGGTCATACCTCCTTTTCTGGAAATTTTTCAAATTTGCTGACATATGTGAAAAACAAGAGAGATTTTAAAGGAAAATTTAAACAGAGACTAATCTTTAGAAGAAGATTTGTGATGTAACAATATAAGCACACAACTGATCATGAAATGGCTTGTCTTATTGCTTACAACTAATATAAATACAATTCCTAATACTAAAGACCATTAGCAGTTCCTGTGATATAAAGATGCACACTCTGCCAGCATTGTGTTAAACACAATATTATGTTCAACAGCATTTTTTTCCACAGGTGAAGCTATTTTTTCCCCAAGTGAGCTTAGCTTTGCCATAGAAATTTATTCCCAAGACTGTTCAGCAATAGTCCTGAAAAGAGTAGTTCTTTCTACTTTGCAATGGTAAGTCAGAAGCTGCACCAGCATTTTACTCTCAAGCTTGCAGTGCTGTCTTACTCATTTATTGACTAGCCATGCATTTAGCTTTTGTCATTGATGCTTACTTTTAAAGAAACAGAACTGGTTTTAGGGAACAGCTATTCAAGACAGTGAAGTTCTGCAGTGATTAATGCCCAAAACACTTAGCTTTCCTAAGCAGAGTAATAAATATATTGTCATAAGCAGAGAGCTTGCATGCAATAGCGTTTATTTCATTAGATATGCAGGACTTATTGCATGCACTTTTACAAATACATTTTAGCATTGGCATAATTCCTCAGTAATTTATGTGTGACTCTTAGGAAGACTACTTCTTTATGATGCAGTTTCCAAGAAAATGCTCTAATGTTCTCTTGTAATTCCTGAAATGGCTTATGGCTTCCTATTCCAGTAGAGTATAGAACTGGGAATCTTTATTTAGACAAATTATTTATCTTTCCTTAATGGCCTTTATAGGAAATGGATGCTAGAAAACAAATAACTTTAGGAATGCAATATTCTTCTTCATATATATCATAGCAGATAGGCAACGAACAGAAGTCCACCAAAAGTTCATTCTTAATGTGCTCTTTCTTATTTGGTTTTGATTTTTTTTTCCTTTTTTCTTTTCTATTTTTTAATAAGTATATAAATTGGGCTAAGGCAGAAACTTGAAAAGATTTGGAAGAAAGTGACTTAAAAAAACTTAATAGTTGCCAGAGGAGTCCATATTTTCGTAGTAAAAATAACTTCTTAGTGTAGATATACAAACACCATGGTTCTCAGACTCCATAGAAAATCAGAGGAAGGTTAAATACTACCATCTCTCCTAAAAATAGATGACCCTTAACACTTGCAAACAGCTAGAGTAAAAGCTCCATTAGATATCAATTGAAAAGATTTTGTATACCAGCTGTCTGCAGAAGGAAACTGAAAATATCCTCATGATGTACAGGGCAATTGTGAACGTACACAGAAAGCTTTAATTTATGTGGTACTAAGCACCACTGAGATTATTTGTACCTGTCAGCCTCTCAGGCGCAAATGTATTCCAGTCTTGAATGATCCATGGTTGCTTATGCTGCAACCTTACAAGAGACAAGTTCAT
Organism: Nyctibius grandis; assembly: GCF_013368605.1. NCBI lineage: Eukaryota > Metazoa > Chordata > Aves > Nyctibiiformes > Nyctibiidae > Nyctibius > Nyctibius grandis. Next base: position 113,645,232 of record NC_090659.1, read on the forward strand.
ATTCCTGCAAACTAACAGGCTACCAATACAAAAATAAGGAGATGAAACAAAGAAATAGAATGAAGTAAATGTGGATGTATGTTTGGAGCAGGGAATACAGCATAAATGGTAACAAAATAAATATTAGCACCATTTGTTCATAAACTGAGAGAAATAGACACAGTTTACAAAAGGATTTGAAGTAGAAGAATGTTTTTTAACAAGCTTGTTTTTATAATGTTTCTTTACAGCATCTTTTGGGAAATATCTCCAAAATCCAGTGAGCAGAATAGAAGAAGGTGTTAAAGAACAAAACCAGACTAATCAGTGGTAGATTCTGCCTCCACAGAGGCATGCTCTGTGATAATTGTTGACAGAAAGCATAGCCATATAAAGGCAGGCTGTATCTGGTGAATGCTTGGTACTTAGGAAATTCACAGACAGTGCTGGATAAAAAGTAGGATACATGCCAAAGAGATGGTGTTTGTAGCACTGAGGTTTAGATTGGAGGTTTAGATTGGATATCAGGAAAAATTTCTTCATGGAAAGGGTTATCAAGCAGTGGAACAGGCTGCCCAGGGAAGTGGTGCAGTCACCGTCCCTGGGGGTATTTAAAAGATGAGCAGATGTGGTGCTTAGGGATATTGTTTAGGGATGTTGTTTAGTGGTTGACTAGGTAGTGTTAGGTTAATGGTTGGACTCGATGATCTTCAAGGTCCTTTCCAACCAAGACGATTCTGTGATTCTGTGATTAATAGTAGGGTTGCTAAATGATGGACTTCTAACCACCTCATATCTGAATCACCAGAGCTGTTAAGCACCTTGACACTAATCTTCATGTACATCATCTTCATGTCTAAGGTGACTTTTTTTTTTTTTTACATTTCCAATTAAAAAGTATATTCGCTAGAGTTAAATTTACAGGCTGTGTGCTGTGTCAGTCTCAAATTTTCCTGTACTACTTCTTGTTTCAGATAAGAAAAAGGCATGCTAATTTCTTATGTTAATACTACCTTCTTGTATTTTCTCTTATGGAAAGGGGTGAAAGACATCTCTGTAACTTGTGTAGAACTCTGCATTTCCATTAAAACCACATTACTTTCTCTATCGAATGATTTGGGAAAAAACCCCACAATTATAAGCAGTCTTTATTTTAGAAGAGCTTGATCTAAATGTAAACTTTAGACTCTGGTTCATGTATAGTCTGCACATTCCCAGATATTTAAGATCAAACTGAGCTTGACTGGAACAGGATTCAGAGAATAAACCCTCTGACTGTTGCTGGAGGTGCTCTATTTGAAATTTTAAATCCAAGAGTGAGGCATGCTACTTGCACTCAACCAAAAGCTCATCTGAGTGGTAAGATATTTTTGTGGTTTAATTAAAGGGTAAAAAAAAAACCATAAAAAATGATATGAATCACACTCAGATGTAAAATTATTTTTAAGAAGACAAAGTTTATTCACTATGTGCCTGTCGCATTAGAATCTTTTATCTAATATTTCTGTTGCTTGCATTATTCTATTAAGAACATAATATTTCAGAATACTCCTTTGATGTTAACAAGACATTGAAAAGTTTTATGGTTACTTTGTCGTGATCAACAGGAACATTTAATCATGTTTGCCATATCTACAACATGTTGTATTTAAAATCTACAGCATATTGTACTAGTTAAGTTTACCAGTCTTATAGCCTAGACTTGCTTAGCATAGGAAGATATTTCTCCTGTCTAAAAAGGAAAAAAAGTGTAAAATTTTTCATTAAAAGTGTTGACATTTCTTCTTTAAGGTAGACAGCTTAAATTACTTGTCCTAATCTTCTGTTTATTAGAGTAAAAATCATATGTCTTAGTGCAATTTTGTACAGTTTATTGTGAAGTAAATTCCAGTACTTGTGACACACATTTTAAAAAAATCATGGTTTGTTTTTCAATGAGTTTAAAAAATAAATTACTTATTTTTAAGGTAGTATATATATCTGGATATTTTCCAGAAATTCCTGACCTTAAAGAACCTGAAATTTTGCCTGCCTATTTTGGACAGCAGTTTCATTTCCTTGAATGACAGTTCCATCCATAAAAGAGAAATTGCAATGCCTTCTGAAACTTCAAACATAGCACTCATACATAGCTAGAGTCTCCCTCTCAGAACTTTGAACAAACAGTCCTGTGATGAATTTCACTCCTTGGTTTATAAGAAACAGAAAAGATTGGGATTAAGTCTACTTAGGTGATATGTTTTGTATATACCAATGCCATAGTAAAGTGCCCTTAAAAACAGGAGAAGACAGAAAGATTTCACACACTAGCTATTTTTAGAGTAATGTTGCTAATTTACCACAGAAGTCCTCAGAAAATGTTTTGTGCAAATGTTGCAGTCCTCTCCATTGAGGAAACTCAGAAACAATCATAAGATTTTATATGATTTCTCAGGGCTTCTGTTCAATAAGAGTAATCCCAAAGTGAAAAAATAAAAGAAAAAGAAGAAAAAGAGACCAGGTTTGGAAACACCATTGGTTGAGCAATTTACTTTATTCATGAATTAGAATACAAAATGAACATGTGTTTTCTTTGTTTATGAACTTTGAAATTTTATAGTGCATTTCATTCCCATTTTAAAACAGTTATCAAGATTGATTTATGGAAAAGGTGAGGCTATGTACACAGTATCTAAAGCTAAAACACCTGTGTTGAAAGAGCACATTATATATTTTTACTGAATTCAAGTTCATAATTCTTCAAAATAACCTGCTACTGAGTAATCTGCTCCAGTGAATGATTCCAACTTGAATTATATTTGCAGAAAATTCTTGCATTTTTTTTTACCACCATCCAGGTCCTCTTATTTTGCTGCCACAGCGTATAATGGATTTGTGCTATAGGTGGAGGAAATTCAAAATGAAAGTTTGATGTCAGGCTTGAAATGGTTCTTAGTTTCTACATGACAGAGAACAAGAGATGTTCCCACACAGAAAATTTACTGTTTGCCTAAATTCTGGCATCATCAGGTCAAATTCAATGGTTTTTTTTTCTGGCTTTTTAACTATTGAAAGAAAATTGAAAATCTGGTTAGTACTATATATACATGAATACTAGGAGCAACAATTCTTAGAGATTTTGCTTTTCCTTCCTTCCTTCCTTCCTTTTTCCTGCATAAACATTCTCTATGTATATAGTATAATGTGACTACAGATCATTAAGCATGATTTTTCTGTTTCTTCATGGCATAAGAAAAAAATCTTTTCTACAGTGACATTATTTGAATTCCATGCTTTTTCTGGGTTCAATATATTGTTAGAAACACCACCTTTCTCTAATGTCAGTGTTCTTGTTGACTGAATCCTAGTTTGAATTTTAAGTGACACCAGTGGCATATTCTGGACAACAGAAAGGGCTTCTTCAAATACATTGCAGGTAAAGCCAACACTAGAGGCAATGTAGGCCCACTGATGAATGAGGTGGGGGCCCTGGAGAGAGAGGATAAAAAGAAGGCAGAGTTACTGAATGCCTTCTTTGCCTCTGTCTATACTGTTGGAGGCTGTCCTGAGGAGCCCCGGACCCCTGAGGCCCCAGAAGAAGTCAGGATAGAGGAGGAATCTGTCTTGGTAGATGAGGGCTGGGTCAGGGATCAATTAAGCAACCTGGACGTCCATAAATCCATGGGCCCTGATGGGATGAACCCGCGGGTGCTGAGGGAGCTGGCGGAAGTCATTGCTAGGCCACTCTCCATCATCTTTGCTAAGTCGTGGGCAACGGGAGAGGTGCCTGAGGACTGGAGGAAAGCGAATGTCACTCCAGTCTTCAAAAAGGGCAAGAAGGAGAACCCGGGTAACTATAGACCAGTCAGCCTCAGCTCCATCCCCGGAAAAGTGATGGAACAACTTGTTCTTGGTGCTGTCTCTAGGCACATCAAGGATAGGGGGATCATTAGGGGCACTCAGCATGGCTTCACCAAGGGGAAGTCATGCTTAACCAACTTGATAGCCTTTTATGAGGATGTAACCCAGTGGATAGATGATGGTAAAGGTGTGGATGTGGTCTATCTTGATTTCAGTAAAGCGTTTGACACTGTCTCCCACAACATCCTCGCAGCTAAACTGGGGAAGTGTGGTCTGGATGATCGGGTAGTGAGGTGGATTGTGAACTGGCTGAAGGAAAGAAGCCAGAGAGTGGTGGTCAATGGGACAGAGTGCAGCTGGAGGCCTGTGTCTAGCGGAGTCCCTCAAGGGTCGGTACCGGGACCAGTACTATTCAATATATTCATTAATGACTTGGATGAGGGAATAGAGTGCACTGTCAGCAAGTTCGCTGATGACACAAAACTGGGAGGAGTGGCTGACACACCGGAAGGCTGCGCAGCCATTCAGAGAGACCTGGACAGGCTGGAGAGTTGGGTGGGGAGAAATTTAATGAAATATAACAAGGGCAAGTGTAGAGTCCTGCATCTGGGCAAGAACAACCCCGTGTACCAGTACAAGTTGGGGACAGAGCTGTTGGAGACCAGCGTAGGGGAAAGGGACCTGGGGGTCCTAGTGGACAGCAGGATGACCATGAGCCAGCAGTGTGCCCTTGTGGCCAAGAAGGCCAATGGCATCCTGGGGTGTATTAGAAGGGGTGTGGTCAGCAGGTCAAGAGAGGTTCTCCTCCCCCTCTACTCTGCCCTGGTGAGGCCGCATCTGGAATATTGTGTCCAGTTCTGGGCCCCTCAGTTCAAGAAGGACAGGGAACTGCTAGAGAGAGTCCAGCGCAGAGCCACAAAGATGATTAAGGGAGTGGAACATCTCCCTTATGAGGAGAGGCTGAGGGAGCTGGGTCTCTTTAGCTTAGAGAAGAGGAGACTGAGGGGTGACCTCATTAATGTTTATAAATATGTAAAGGGCAAATGTCATGAGGATGGAGCCAGGCTCTTCTCAGTGACATCCCTTGACAGGACAAGGGGCAATGGGTGCAAGCTGGAACACAGGAGGTTCCACATAAATATGAGGAAAAACTTCTTTATGGTGTGGGTGACCGAACACTGGAACAGGCTGCCCAGAGAGGTAGTGGAGTCTCCTTCTCTGGAGACATTCAAAACCCGCCTGGACGCGTTCCTGTGTGATATGGTCTAGGCAATCGTGCTCCGGCAGGGGGATTGGACTAGATGATCTTTCGAGGTCCCTTCCAATCCCTAACATTCTGTGATTCTGTGATTCTGTGATTCTTTTCTATTTAAATGCGTTTAAGAAGACCTCAAAATCCAAGAAAAAGTCTTAAAAATATTATAAAGTTAAAGACCCAGATTAAGCCTTTACAACTCGTGTTATTTTTTTCTTGGTAACGTTTTCAGGATTTCATTTGAAGCCAAGAGATGTTACCTGTGACATTGAAAAAACACCTAGCAAAAAGTCTGGATGTTTATAAACAGACATATGCTTAATCTCTTCCGTGTTTTTTCTATATGCGCCAGTTTCAATGTATAAGAAAATGCAGCAGGACAAAAACACCCGTGAGGGAGGGGTTGTCAGAAATGCCTAAATTATTTCTGATTTCAACAAAGTCCCAGGCTCTGTTTAGGAGTATTTATGACAATGCGAACTTGAAAGTTTGAAGTTATGAGGACGATGAATCTGTGATTGGATTACTCTGACTCTGCCTTTCAGAAACAGCATTAAATATACAACAGAAAGACCAAAAACTATGTGCTGCCTTATGGAGTTGCTATGTAGCTGTCTAAATCTAACTTTTAAAATATAAATAATATTTTGACATTTTTCATTTTAATGGAACGATCTTTAAAATATCCCCAAACAAAATACTTCATGCAATTCTAGATGAAAAAAAAATTTTGTAACTGAATTCTAACCTCCCTAAGGGAGCCTTAACAACAATACGAACAGAAAACAAATAGATTTGATTTTTCACACCGTTGTACCATTAGGTGAGCACAGAAATGCAGGAGAACATAGCTTTTGAGAATGCTCTTGTTGCCTAAGAGAAGTCCTGGATAAACTCAGACATAAGAAGGAAGCCTACAGAGGATGGAAGCAAGGGCAGGTAGCTTGGGAGGAATACACGGAAATTGTCCGAGCAACTAGGGAGCAGGTTAGGAAAGTTAAAGCCCTGATAGCATTAAATCTGCCCAGGGATGTCAAGGGCAACAAGAAATGCTTCTATAGGTATGTCAGTGATAAAAGGAAGACTAGGGAAAATGTGGGCCCTCTCCAGAAGGAAACAAGAGACCTGGTTAGCCAGGATATGGGGAAGGCTGAGTTACTCAATGACTTTTTTGCCTCAGTCTTCAATGGCAAGTGCTCTAGCCACACCGCCCAAGTTGCAAAAGGCAAAGACAGAGACTGGGAGGATGAAGAACCACCCACTGTAGGAGAAGATCAGGTTCAAGACCATCTAAGGAAGCTGAAGGTGCACAAGTCCATGGGACCTGATGAGGTGCATCAATGGGTCCTGAGGGAACTAAGTTGCTAAGCCGTTATCCATCATTTTTGAGAAGTTGTGACAGTCTGGTGAAGTTCCCTCTGACTGGAAAAGGGGAAACATAACCCCCATCTTCAAGAAGGGAAAAAAAGGAAGACCCAGGGAAGTACAGGCCAGTGAGCCTCACCTCTGTGCCTGGCAAGAGCAGGGAACAGATCCTCCTGGAAACTATACTGAGGCACACAGAAATCAAGAAGGTGATTGGTGACAGCCAACATGGCTTCACTAAGGGCAAATCAGGCCTGAAAAATTTGGTGACCTTCTACGACGGGCTTACAGCTCTGGTGGATAGGGAAAGAGCGACTGATATCATCTACCTGGACTTGTGCAAAGCATTTGACACTGTCCTGCATGACATCCTTGTCTCTAAATTGGAGAGACATGGACTTGATGGATGGACCACTTGGTGGATAAGGAATAGGCTGGATGGTCGCACTCGAAGTGTTACGGTTAACAGCTTGATATTCAAGTGGACACCAGTGACGAGCGGCATTCCTCAGGGGTCGGTATTGGAACTGGTGCTGTTTAACATCTTTGTCGGCAACACGGACAGTGGGATTGAGTGCGCCCTCAGCAAGTTTGCCGACAACACCAAGCTGTGTGGTGCGGTTGACATGCTGGAGGGAAGGGATGCCATCCAGAGGGACCTTGACAGGCTTGAGAGCTGGGCCTGTGTGAAGCCCATGAAGTACAACAAGGCCAAGTGCAAGGTCCCGCATGTTGGTCAGGGCAATCCCAAGCACAAATACAGGCTGGGCAGAGAATGGATTGAGAGCAGCCCTGAGGAGAAGGACTTGGGGGTGATGGTTGATGAGAAGCTCAATATGAGTCGGCAATGTGCACTTGCAGCCCAGAAAGTCAACCGTATCCTGGGCTGCACCAAAAGAAGTGTGGCCAGCAGGTCGAGGGAGGTGTTTCTACCCCTCTACTCCACTCTCGTGAGACCCCACCTGGAGTACTCCGTCCAGCTCTGGGGCCCCCAAAATAAGAAGGACATGGAGCTTTTGGAACGAGTCCAGAGGAGGGCCACGAAGATGATGAGAGGGCTGAAGCACCTCTCCTATGAAGACAGGCTGAGAGAGTTGGGGCTGTTCAGCCTGGAGAAGAGAAGGCACTGGGGAAACCTTCTAGTAGCCTTCCAGTACCTGAAGGAGGCCTACAGGAAAGCTGGAGAGGGGCTTTTTACAAGGGCAAGTAGTGACAGGAGGAGGTGTAATTGTTTTAAACTGAAAGAGGGTAGATTTAGATTAGATATTAGGAATAAATTCTTTACTGTGAGGGTAGTGAGACACTGGAACAGGTTGCCCAGAGAAGCTGTGGCTGCCCCCTCCCTGCCAGTGTTCAAGGCCAGGTTGAATGGGGCTTTGAGCAACCTGGTCTAGTGGAAAGGTGTCCCTGCCCATGGCAGGGGTGTTGGAACTAGCTGATCTTTAAGGTCCCTTCCAACCCAAGCCATTCTATGATTCTTTGATTCTATGATTCTATGAAGTACTTCAGCCACAGAGGAGCTGAAGAAAGCAGTGTCATTTATAAATGCTATGACAGTGACATAGAACATGAATGCTTGATGAACTGTTTAAAAATGAAATCAGTAGAAAAGTTAAAGATTATTTCTAAATAGCCTCCTAAATGAATAACCTGGTTCAGAAATGTTTAACATCCAGAATGTCTCATTGATCTCAATAGTTCCTTCCAAAATCCGCATGGGGAGGTAGATTTTTTTAAAAAAGCACCATGACTATCTGAACTTTTATTTATTGTGCATTCTTGTATTTCTCTTTTCATCATTTCCTTGATTCAGCTTCTTGTAAGACTTTGCCTTCATTAAGAATATTTGTATGGTCATTTACAAAAGCTCTGTAAGATTTATTTTTAATGGCTATATTGTACTGATATAATTATTTGCACTGTATACGTCTCTCTATTTGGTACCCACAAAACAGTTTACTGCTTTGCATCAGAGTTAGCTAATTTTAGGGCTTTTTTTTTTTTATGAAAAGGCAGAATAGCTGATAAAATCAGGTAAAACAAGAGATTCACAAAGATAATGTAAGCTATTAACTGCAAGGAAGTGGAATGTTTTTCTAGGAGACTGGAGCTCTCATCAGGGTCCTCATGGCAGTGCAGAGTTTCGAGAAGAGAGTATGTGAGATTCTTCTCATCTAACTATAGACACTGAAATAAAATAGATCATATCCAGAAAGTGCCTACTTTATTTATTCATTTTAAGGGAATCTAAGATGTATTGCTCAAATACATATGGCTGCATGAGTCATACCAACTTTGTAGACTCTTTTATTTCAATATTTCTTACCAGTTGCCGTATTCTAGTAGTGAAATAAATACAGTTTAGAAAAAAAAATGAAAAAATATAAGAAATCATCATAGGTATTGCTTTTCACACTCTTCGCAGTTTCCAGGAGTTCCAAACACAACTTAAATGGCTGAAGAAACTTCATTTTTAGAGAGATGCTATGAATATAAAACACTTTTTACAAGTGGAATGGAACATGGGATACCATTCAAAGACGTGCAGGTGCCAGACCTGTTACTTGGAAGGATACTCACAAAGACACAGCAGAAGCTGAAGATATCTCCAGTCCTGGAACTATGCCATTTTCTTTAAGAACGCTTCTTGTATTTCCTTGCCATGAGACTGCACCTTTTCCTTCAATAGGGAATATGATTATTGGCTGACTTCCCATGTTCCCTCAGTGCCCTTCCTAATCATTTTAATGTTAGCAAGTGCTATTCTTAATAATATATTCACTTTGTCAGGAATTAATCAGTTTAATTTCTCTCCTGATGTCCCTCTGCATATTCCACTGAGGATAAGCATGGACATGAAAACTCACAAATATAACATTATATATATATATATATATATTTTTTTTATTGATCTGGTCTGAGACATCAAAAGGATCCTTCTTAAGTGTTTACAAAACATTAACCACTGATGTTTTGAAATGCCTTACAATCAGAAGTGTATTTTTAAATTTTCACATATCTTCTAAGATAGAAAAAAGATTTTCTATAATTTACATTTATTTAGAAGGTTGTCAAAACAGACCATAAATAAGCTACAAAATTTACATTTGATCTGTAAACTCTCAGTTTGAATTAGAACTGACTCCCAGGGTGATATTCAGTTACTTAAATTTAAATACTCCCTGCCTTTTGAAATATCTGATTAGAGCAGAGATATCTGCAAGGGCCCAGAAGATATGATAGAAGATCTGCTGGAGACCTACAACCTTTTGAACTGGCTGCAGAACGTAAATGCATCTGAAAAGGCACTAAGCTTCTCAGCTTTAGGCAATTGAGTAAATTCTTTTTACTCAGGCTTGAAGTTTATGTGTTTAGACAACTGAATCAAGCGCATAGTACCTTAAGTTACTAAAGAGGACTGTATTCCCTGGACAGTCTTTCCAACTCGAACTCTTAAGTGGTATAAACAAAGGAAAAAATATGTTCCAAATGTATGCAGCACTAGAATTTCTCATATCACACTAAGATCTATAATCAGTGATCTTGAAAAAAGAAAAACTATTTAACATAACAAGGGAGACTGGGAAGCCTTGGATGTTAAATACTGCCACAGTATATCTTGAGACAATGAACAAGCTGATAAAGTGTTGGGTTTTTTTTTCCAAAACCTGAAAATGATCACTAGCTAAGCCCTAGTGCCAAACGAGGATTATAAAGGATGAGTAGCTTTTTGTAACAAGGAAAACTCAAGAAGTGAGTATGTCACTGGGCTGTCTTGTGATGTTATGTAAAAATGAAAAGCCTGACAAAGTCACAACACAAATTGCTGAACACCAAATGTGATTCATTCAAACTATTGACACCCTCAATCAACTAAGGTTTCTAAGAATTAGTTGAAGGAAAGGTTGATAATTAGATCTCTTAGTTTTTAAGAAATTTAGCAATATGACAGATAAAAACATAACAGCTATTTTCTCATCCAGTTTTGATGTTAGATGTCCCAGAGAGCTGAAATCAACCCGTACTGGAAGCATTTTTATTCTAATGGCAAATTACCTAAGAGACAAGTTTTACTGGACTAATCCAAAGTGGAATTACAGAAGTTTCTATACGTTGTTGTTTCGGTGGTTTAAATACTCAAAACTGTATGCAATTGACCTTATTGTTATGCTGAAAAGTGGCCTGGAGGCAATACTCTATGGTTTCCTGACTACCTACTGGGAACAATAAGGCCAAAAGTCTTAGGATTTTGTTTCTTCTCTCTAAGTGGTTGAATGTATGAAGCGTTTACTGTAATATATCATAAGGATGATAGCAAATGCTTTTAGTCACTGCAGATCATTGGAAAACCCTAACATTGCATCATGTGGGCACACCTGACTTGTGATGCAGTGTTTTTATTTCCCTGGAGTAAAAATTACTGTAATCAAACTGCAACATGAGGAAAAGCCTTTGACTGAGGAAAAGATAGCGAGTAAAAATGGTAGTTATTCTTACAGAAATAATAGGCTAGTAATTTTTTATGGTGTAAGTATTGTCCTCCCTCTTAATTTTATATTTTGTTTCTTCGTTGTCTTTCTTTATTTTTTTTTTTTTTCTTTACAACTCCATGTTTAGGAAGCTTGGTGTTTTAGAAAGTATGCCAGACCCCATGACAGGGATGAAAAAAGCTATGAAATATGAGGCTTAGATCCTCAAAACTAATAAAACCCATCAAATGAAGCAAAGTGACCTAATCCAAGTGACCTTTCTTTTAAGTGTAGACTTTATGAAAGCAATCCCCTTCTTGGGAAACTTCAGAGAGTGTTACCGAAATACAATACACATCAACGAACACATCATATTTTAGCAGGTGCACAATACAGCTTTGTGCTAGCTTAGTGAAATTTAAGGATGAAGTGTAGATTTCACCCATGATCTTATTACATTGTAGGCTTCCATTTTGTTTTCTGTTGCAAATCCAGGTGCTGATTGTACTATTACACACTCTGTGTTCTAATATGAGTATTTGTCTGGTTTTATCTTTGTACTTTAACAGAGGAGTTAAGACTGTCAGTTCCTAAATTTTCATAAGGAGATTTTTTTCTTTCTTTATGAAAGAAATGGAGGAATTTAGGTTGAAGTAGTGGCAAACATAGAATCACTTCACTGAGTAGCATGAATTTTAGATTTTTATTTACTAAACAGCATGAGCATAGCAAGTGGATAACTTTCTAATTCAAAGTTATATACTGTGACACACTCATTCATTCGGTACAGCATACACTTACACTGACTGAGGTCCCTACCCATTTGGTCCAGCTGTGATCAGCACCATAGACTCAGGAGTACAAGATACTTTATTTGAACGGTCAATGTGTCCGAGTCCGGGAAGGCTTACACATGTAGTGCTTCCACCTTAGGTTCAGCCTTTCGCATGGTGTTGGATGCCCACAGATTGGTTCCCATGGAGGAGCTAATATTTTCACTACTTGTTGTTTTCTGACTTAGATGGCTGGTAAAATCTGACAATGATCTCACTGGTCAGATCATCCAAGCTAAATGCTTTGCCTTTCTCCATAACAAAAGCCAGGTAGCTGTTTTCACCCAGTTTACTATCATGGTTTGGTTTCCTGCCCCGAATGTGTTATAGAATCATAGAATCGTTTTGGTTGGAAATGACCTTTAAGATCGTCAAATCCAACTGTTAACCCAGCACTGCCAACTCCACCACTAAACCATGTCCCTAAGCACCACATCAACTCATCTTTTAAATACCTCCAGGGATGGTGACTCCACCACTTCCCTGGGCAGCCTCTTCCAATCCTTGATAACCCTTTCAGTGAAGAAATTTTTCCTGATATCCAATCTAAACCTTCCGTGGTGCAACTTGAGGCCATTTCCTCTCTTCCTATCACTTGTTACCTGGGAGAAGAGACTAACACTCACCTCGCTACAACCTCCTTTCAGGTAGTTATAAACAGCAATAAGATCTCCCCTCAACCTCCTTTTCACCAGACTAAACCCCAGTTCCCTCTGCCGCTCCTCATAAGACTTGTTCTCTAGACCCTTCGCCAGCTTTGTTGCCCTTCTTTGAACTCGTTATAAGTTAAAGTTATTTAGAGTTCACCTGTGCTTGTGTCTTTCCCAGCATATACGTAAACAATTAGCAGGGCAGATGCAGACTGAGCATTCGGAAAAACTTCCCCAATAGAAATTATCTGTGCTTAGTTTGTTTTTCTAGCCCTGCTAGAGGTAGAGGTAGAATTGAGCAGATGTGGTTAGAGTCTCACTCACCTGAGCAATACTTTCAGTTAGGCTTTACACCATGGCTTGGTAACATATAGAGAAAAACTTGATTGAAGCCAAATTTTTCCGTCCACATCATCCAAGAAAGAACTCCATATCAGCTCATCATTTATTAAATCAGAATATCTGAGTGTATTTGGATGACTAACTTCAGATTTTTTGTTTAAATGTCAAACTTGAGTTTCAGGCACTAGGAGCAAATCATAAAAGTCACATTCCAAATGAAAAACACAACACCATTTCAATGAAGGGTGATTCTGTGAAGGGTGCTGACTTCTGACTAGCCAACGAAAAGCCTCCCAAAAGGAAATAAAAATGCCTTGAGATTTTAGCACAAAAAATTTGACAAGTGATCAATATTTTTGGATTTTCACACATGTAACAAACATTGCTAGGGACTGCTCAAGAAAACCAGGTAACCCTGTCAGCATGGCATCACTGACAGGGTAGTCTTTACTTCTGGATGAGAAATTTCTCCAGTGTAATATGCAGAACCATCTTTTGCTCTCATTCTTAGGAATACCTTTATCTTTGTTCTTTCCACAACAAAGCTCATGATTATTTGCCAGCACAAGGGGAATTCTGTGTTTTAATTACACCCTGTTTTCCCTGTGCTGTTTTTGACATTGTATAGCTGACTACATTGCTTTCGTATAAGTTGATTATTTCACTTTCTCACTAACACTAGGGAAAATCAGTAACAGAGAGCATAAAGAGAACAGAGCATGTATTAGGAACGGAAAACAGAGTTACTGAAAGACATCTGAAATTTGTAGATACTGTGACTCCCTTATGAACTTCTGACCATTGTATTAGTTGGACTATTGAAACTGAAAGCCACAACATATGTATCAGTATTATTAAAGTTAATATTGAAACATACTTGAAAATATTTCAGAAAATTTAATAATGACCTAGTGTTTTCTCAAAACCTCTATGCATTCAAAGGTGATCTTTATGTACATAATATATTTCATATATTCTAGAAACATGGGGATCCTTATGCATGCAAAAAGAATAATTATAAGTAATATGCAAGTATATGTGTGTCAATCACATTTTTTCTTGAAGCCATGGATTATGCTTGGTTTTATGACATTCAGAATTCATAAACAGAAGTTGTACTCAGACTGATATTTCACTGATGACAGCAGTAGGGTAGCAGATTGTTGAAAAAAAAAGGCAGAATTGTAATCTTTGTTTATAGTTGCCTGAAAAAACACGGATGTCACACTGTGTGTAATCATATGCTAGCTATTAAGATAGAACAACTTTTTAATAACAACGGTCCATCACTTACATTAGTGTTTCAAGTACAATTCTTAATATATTGTTTTTAATGAGTCAGGCTCGATGCAGGTTTTTTTGAAAATCCAGATGTTTCTATATTCATTGAGGAAGGTGAAGAGGCATATACAAAAGGTGAAGAACTTATTTTGGAGTCTCATATGATATTTAGTATAACAGGCCTCTTGGGTTGATAATAGGGAAACAAGATTCCTTCCTCTGTTGTGAGGCTCTGAAGATCTTCAGATAATATCCACAAAGTGATGCCTTTCATGTTCTTCTTTCTTTTTTTTTTTTTTTTAGATAGAGATGTAATTAGACTTATTAGTGCCCTCTCACTTCCTAAATAAATGTAGATTAACATCCAGTTCATCCAGTAGGTCAATATCTTTGAATAATTTTTTCCACAAAACATTATTGCAATGTTCTCACATTCTGTGTTATCAGCATCATAAACATCATCAGTACTAAGTAATTTCCTTCTTTACACATGTACAAAATATTACATTGAGCTCTTTTAAGAGCTACTGATTACTGGTATTATGTTTGACAATGATTTGCAATAAAGAAATTATTAGAGCACCTTGCTAATATGTTATTCCCTCTTCAGTCCTATAAGAGTACCACTGAAGTACCCTAGGATCAATCAAGTATTCCAGAACAGGCCTTCAAGACTGTTTGTAAAGATACTTTTCAAAATATATCCTTCTATAAATAAGCTGGGAGGAATATGCAGCTTGATTCCAGCCTTGCAACGGGAACTTGCATGAGAGGGAAAATAAGATAGGGACTGTATACATAATGACTTACTGACTTTGTGGCATGTTCCAGATAATTCATTTAACTGATTTGCTTGGAAGATGGCCTGTTTCTTTTGATTTTGATGTTAAAATAAATTTATTTTATGCAGGAGAAGGCTCCAATACCTTACATATTAAGAAAAAAAATTGTTGTTGTTGGAATGGATCCTGGTAATCTCTAGTCCAACATGCCTATCCAAAACTGCATCAGGTCAAGCTGTTCACTCAGAGCCATGTCCAGTGAGATTTTGAACATCACTAGGGATGGAGACTTCACAACATTTCTGGGCAACCTGTTCCAGTGTTTGACTACTCTCACAATCAAATAGTTTATCCTATGTTTAAGTGCAATTTCCAATGTTAATATATTATACTATATTACTATATCTATTAGTATATATGTTTCTTGTATTGCTATTTTACTATACATATTATTATAACTATGATGATGTGCACCACTTAACCACTATGGAAAACAGAAGCGTTGAGATGTTATTCTGGCAGTTTCAGTGACAAGATTTTGAGCCTTACGAAAACATAAGGTCTACACTGATACTATTACGTATTAGTTAAATAAGATAAAAGCTGTGAATGCTCTCCCTCTGTATACACAATTAGCCCTTAGTTGGAAACATCCAGAAGGGCTTATTTCAGTGCCTAAATTTGGATTCTCAGTGAATAACATAAAGCTGACTCTTCTTTAAAATGCATACATTAAATTTATAAATCTAAAGATATAGCTCTATGTGCAGTGCAAACAGTATTGACCACTGTGGAATAATGAAAATGCGTTTGAGTTTTGTAGTAAAAATTCATAACAGAAACCAAAACACACATAAAAATTGGTTTTAATTTCTGAAAAAGGCTGATTGCTCAACAAATTCCCTCCCAAAAAACTGAACTGAGTCCTCCATCTCTTCAGTAGTATTAGGCACATATTTTATTCTTCCAAAATGTAGCTGAAGTTTAACTTTATGTTTCTATTAAGTAGTACTTTACAGATGCTAAATTACAATTGTATGCTGACAAAATACGTGTGACGTCCTTATAAACGTCCAATGAATTCTTTATGATCAGTGCTGTTATAATGAATACCAAGCAATTCTATTATAATTAGTGCTATTACAATGAATATCAGTGGAATTCACAACAATTAACTGCAGTAGGCTGAATAAGAAATGAGCTCAAAATGAGAGATTGAAGTCTCTTGAAAAGAAGCTTTAAACTTCTGGTGATTTAGTACAATTTTATGGTTATTTAATAGTGAAAGGACACCAACATTGCAAATGCTGTCTTCAAAGCAATAAGGTCTGTTTCACCCAGGCAATCTGAAGAGATGTGACTTTGCATTGGACAGATTTTCAGTGATTCTTCTGGGAGAGAACATCGACAGATGGCAGGAGGGATTCTTCAGGTGTTTCTATGGCCTCACTATGTCCCACACTATAGTTAAGCGGAGAGGGAACTAGTATGTATATGTGTTAAAATCTTTATAGCTGCTTGGAGGAATAGGAAAACAAGGAAATATGTGTTGGAGTGCTCTGTTTAAAGCATGTTGCCACTAGGTAGTGCAAATCATGAGTCATTTAATTAGACTTGTGTAAGAGGGTAACATCTAGCACTCAGTGTGTTGTCAGTCATACATAATACAGCACTACTCACCCAATTCCTTGAAAACTGAGGTAAAGGCTGGCATCCTGACCAAGTAAATGAAGCTTTTATTTGCATACAATTTTCAGTTTAATCCGGTAATTGTAGGAGGATCTGTCATGTAAAATGCAGTGTCTCAGTGTTCTGTTTTGTTTTTTTTTTTAATGGTAACAGAAATCAATTTCTTTAAGCAAAACTCTCCCAGGGTTTGGATAATAATGCATTTTTTTCTAAGGGATAAAGGATGTGTAGGATCGCTGACAAGCTTATCAGTGCTTGACAAAGAAACTTAATAAGATTTCTGAAAGAATTTCCCTCCACAGTGTGCTGTCTTTCTTTTTCAATGATGCTTGATGTTCCCCTTTACTTCTGTGGATTTCATTTTCCTAAAGAGAACTGAAAATACTTTCCATGTTGTCATTAGTTTAGCTACAGCAGAGAAAATAATTGTCTGATTGTTCTGTATAGTTATGGCTCCTATCCATTAGCTGCAGTTACTAACATTTCTGTAAAATGGTTGACTTCCATGGCACCTGTGGCTAAAATGTCACATTCTTGTACATCCTGGAGATAATTAAACTCTCATACAAACTAGTGCTTGTTCATCCAGTGCCTGTTGGTTCCACATGTTCCTATTATGGTTCTTCAGAGTCTATGCAACTGCTATGCTTTGCTCAACCAACAGTAACAAAAGTTTTAAAAGAAACAAATTAGTATGCCTTTAATTTTATAAAATGAGAAGAGATTTGAGAAACCAGAATGAAGAATGCAAAGATAAATAGTAAAGAAAACCTGCATATATACATCTATATTTGTATCTTCATTATCCCAGGTGGCTTTTCTGAGACTTGATGTACAAATAAAACTTAGAAAATATACTCAGAATTTTCCTTCCTCACTAACATTTTAATTTGAAATCTTTCATTTGAAATCTTTAATTCTTAAAGGAATTCAGTTAAATAAAAAAACATCACAAAACATTTCTAAAATGTAATTTACAAGATTACATGAGCCCTATAAACGGCCCCTTGATTAAGATCTTCATTGAGGTAACATAACGCATCACTCCTGGCAGTATAAAATAGAGGAAAACATGCGCAAAGTCAACTGAGCAGTCAAGACCTTTAGATTGACACTTGTCAAACAGAAGGCTTAATCTGCACCGTGACGCGTTTTAACAATCCCCATGAGTTTCATCACCTGAGTCCAAAGGCCTAATTTTCCCTCTGAAGGAGAATACGTCATCTCTGCCAAAATAATGTCCTACCAACTGAAATAATGGTAGGACAAGAAATCTTTGTGTAAAAAGTCAGTTAGCACAGCCCTTGTACTTTTAGCTTGTGCCACAGTAGTAGCAGCACAGAATCTAACTGGTAAAAAAAAACAAACCAAAACAAAACCCACAAAAACCCTCAACCTAAAATTGAAAACAAGATCTATGAGGCGTTTGACTAACCTGAGCTGTAGTTACATCATTCTGGGAGGAAATAAAAATTGATAATAGCTTTTGATAAAATTGGTAAGTCTGAAATTGTACCCTAAGCTTTTATGGAGTTTTTAAGAAGATCTCAGGATTTTCAGGAGCTAGAATTAAAGCTAGAATTAAACACTGCTTGATGATTGCCTCTTTGTAAGGTAACTCAGAGGAAAATTTGAAGTTGATGTTGAAGGCAGCTGAAGTAACTTACACATTTTGGTGTAAAAGTATTTTGCTGCACAGGGAGGAGAATATATTGCAAGCTTTTAACTAGTGGAATAGGAGTAGCTGTATGTGGGAGGTGAAATATTCTAAAATGAAAAGGATTGGAAACGTTCTTATATCTTGGGAAAGTGATTCTTAAATGTACATAATAACAAAATTGCTAAGTGCCAGTAGCTCTGAAGCAAGGGAATGGCTTCAGTAGCAGACCTGTGCCTCGTGTCTTCTGATTAACTTCTGTATTTCTGTTGCTCATGCCAAATGTAAAAATAAGGTAAAGGGCCTTTTTTTTCCTACCGTTTTCCTTGATACATGAAAAGGGGCTTAGAGGTACACAATGTTTCCTTTCTCTTTCTTCAGTCAATGGATTTTCTCTCTACATCCATCCAAACATAAGTATCAAAACATGTGGGATCAGTATAAGTCTGATATCCCAGGAAGGGGTTGTTTAATGATTAGTTTATCCTACTCTGTGCTTCTCTTTACTGCAACTTCCACCATAGAATGACAGCTACCTAGGGCAGGCTCAGTCTAAGGAAGAAAGAATCAACTACCCTCACAGACCTCCTGAAACTGTACCATAGATCGTGACACTTTTTTGATTATAATACCATAAATTACTCAAATGATAATACCCAGATGTTGCAGTCTTCTCTACCAGCCACTATCTGCCATCCCAGTAGAAATAAGATGGTTTTACTTCTCCTAGTACTGCTTAGAAAACAAAACAAAACAAAACAAAAACCCCAGAAAATTCATACTGGCATGATTTACTGGATCATGAATTAACTGATTCAAACTTTCAATATAAATAATATATTGATCAAGAATAATTCTGATATGGTACTGTTCCATTTCCATGTTGTTCATGGAATGACAGCAACAGCCTCAAGTAAACTGAGAAGAAAAAAATACCCTACCGTGAATATCATAGGTCTCTTAGCAAAGGACAGAGGATGCTGGTGGCTCTTCATAACCCCAGTCCCTATTCTTGAGGAGAAGTATCTATTGACCTCAGGAGCTAGAAAATATTAGAAGGAGGAACATATCACCAGAGAAAAAAGATAGATACTAAGACTTTTTATGTATAACATTTTTAACTGTATTATTAATGAAGATTTTCTGTAATAATTAAATAATTTTGAATAGGATTGTTTGTATCACTGTAATTGGACTAATGATAACTAGTTGTTGCATTTTTATTAGACTGTAAAGACTTTTGCTATATTAACAATAAAATCTTGCCTTCATAGAATCACAGAATCACAGAAATGTAGAGGTTAGAAAGGATCCCTGGTGATCATCTAGCCCAGCCCCTGTGAAGATAAGATTTCTTCCAGTTATCTGAAGATGTCAACTAATTCTTCTTCCTCATCATGTGAGCTGTAGCAGAAACCCACCATGATGTTGCCTTGTTACACTAATCTGAACCCATAAAATCTGTTTTTGTTCCACATTCATCCCTAGGCAGAGCTTCACGCTGCCCATGCACGCAAACTTCTAATTCCTCCCAATTGTCCTCACATTCTGTGCATTAGCACACAGACACTTCAGAGAGGTACTAAGTCGTGCATATTTCCCAGGAAAAAAAGTATGACAGCCAGCACCATCAAGCTGTCCATATTTGTGCATACATTTGACATGGGTTTCCTTATGACTTGTTGCATTGATTACAAGCTCTCTCTTGTCCACATTAACCAACATCCTTTGCTTTCCAACTCAGGTCACCACTTCCTTACTTGATTGTGGGTCACAATCCCCCTCCTCCACTGTTCCTAGATTAAAGCTCTCTTCACCAGTTTGGCCTCCCTGTTTGCAAGAGGCTTTTTCCCCACTTGATCAAGTGGATCTTGTCTCTACCTAACAATCCTCAATCTTCAAAGAAGGTCCTGTGATTGTAAGAACCAAATCCTTGTTTTTGACACCAGCTGCACCACCAGTGTTAACCCTCAGGATCCATCTACTCCACCTCAAGCTGTTTCCCCTCAACAGCACTACTGACGAAAAAAACACCCGGCTTCCCAAGCCTTTGACCATTGCCCTAAGAGCCATGTGAGCACACTTGTTATGCTGCAGGTCTCCCCTGGCAGTGTCTTGGATAAATCTTCACGTGTGTATTCCTTTTCTCATATTACAAGATTTTGAATGTAATGAACAAATAGGAGGATCTAGATTTAGTTGCTCATGTATAGGCATATCAGTCTGCCACAGCCTGAGATTGTTTGGGTGTTCTGTCTGGCCTCTGAATGCTACTGAAGAAGGACTTGTGTTTCCCATAGATTCTATCTGCTGCATTTGTTAGCTCTATATGTTAAATCTGCCAATCCACTCCAGATATTTCAGACACCCTGGAGTGCCAAAAATGGCATTCTAGTCATGACTGTTTAGGAAATGAATCAGTCCACAGGCCACTGAATTAGCTCTCTTGTCTACATTGGTGGTAGGGACTAGACTTAGTTGCTTAAATATGGCATCTAGTGACGTTCTGGATGCTGCACGCTGACTTCCATCTGCCAGTCATAAAGGACGCAGGTCCCATATGATCTGAGTCATATCTGCCAGTCCCATTAGGGCATTTCAGATACGTGCAGTCATCACAGATGATACTAGACAAATTAATAGATACCTAGTTCTCCACTGCCTATACTGGGAATTAAGACAGCATGTAAACACATTTAATTTACATTTCTGAACCTGAGACTGAATCCCATCCACTTGGTGTGTGTGAGATGGATGTGGTGTTCACATCCACAGTGTGAGGAACTGAATATCTTTCATGGCAAAGCAGACACAATATGAATGCACACGGCCTTTTTGAGGTAGCCTTTTCTTATTCATTGGCTTACTAAGCAGTGCTCAAGTCCTAATACAAAGATAATACAGACATATATACTAAACTGAGTGGGAACTGTGCCAGAATTTCACCTCAGAGGGAATGTACTAATCTTCTGAAAATCATGTGCTTTTTTCAGATTGCAGCCAAAAGAATAGAACAGAGCTTGTAATGTGTGACGGAGTTTTATATAGTTACACCTGTCAATGTTGTATGTAGTAAATGGATTATTTTGCTAATACCACAAGGCGAATTTAAGTAGATCAGAAGAATGCATTATTTTTTTTCATCTAGTACTAAACAAATGTCTATACCACTGAGTACTGGGTCTGGCTGGGATGAAGTTAACTTACTTCATAGCAGCTGAATGGTGCTGTGCTTTGGATTTGTGGTTAAAACAGTGTAGAGAACTCAACAGTGTTTTGGCTATTGCTGAATGGTGCTTGTACTGCATGAAGGCTTTTTTTTTTTTTCTCACTCTGTCCTGCCTCTCCCTTTCCTCTGATGTGTAGGCTGGAGGTGGGCAAAAAATTGCAAGGAGACACATCCAGGACAGCTGACCTGAAATGACCAAAGAGATATCCCATACGATATGACATTGACCTCAGCAATAAAAGCTCTGGGAAAGGAAGAGGCATGGGGAATATTTGTGGTTGTGACATTTGCCTTCCCAAGCAACTGTCACTTGTGCTGAGGCCCTGCTTGCCAGGAAATGGGCTGGACACCTACCTGCTGATGGGAAGTAGTAAATTAATTCCTTATTTTGCTTGCTTGTGCACACACCATTTGCTTCACCTATTAAGCTGTCTTTATCTCGATCCATGAGTTTTCTTGCCTTCATTCCATTTTCTCCCTGTCCTTCAGGAGAGGGGAGCAAGCAAGCAGCCGTGTGGGTACTTGGCTGCTGACTGGGGTCAGCCTACTGCAGTTTGAGACTCCTTGACGTAATCCTATCTTTAGTTTGAGTTCTATCATGAAGAGCAATTTTATATTATTTTAGTCTGTTCTCAACAGAAAGTGATTTTACAGAAAAAGCATACACTAACATGACTTTAGCTGAACAGCTGCCAAGAAATATTTAATACTGTTCTACGTTTTTCTTAGCTTATTTATGATTTCACAACCAGCTTTTATTGCACCAGTCTTAAACTCAGCAAAGTAGCTGTCACCTTGGTAAGAGCAAACATAAAGTTCTTCCTAGTAGTTATTTCTTTCCATGCAAACATTTCCCCCATGACATCTCTTGGAATTGTGAAACTTGCTCACGTGGTCTGTCTTCGCACCTCTGTAGTCATAACACTACCAATGACACTTTCAGAAATCAGTAACTGAATTAGTTTGAGAAGTGTGGGATCAGCTGCAGAAGCATGTAGGGAAAATAGTCCAATTCTCCTTTCATTGCCTTCAGTCCCTCTTCTTCTCAGAATGGATTCCAAATGTGAACACTGAGAGCTGCTGAATTCCTGCCAGCTGAAGCACAGCAGAAGACAATATTTGGAAAGTGTGAAAGGAAACCAGTGAAAGGCAGTCCAGATATCCATGGGAGTGGGGATGGGGGGAGAAAAAAAAAATTGACACTTCAGGCACGGATGTGGCACTGCAAAGTCTTTTTCTGAGCTGAGCTAAATATGCTTTTAAAGATGATGTGTAGCTGTGAAAACAATTCGTAGGTCACAAAGTCTTTCTTGTTGGAATGAGTTTTGAAATGAGCCTAGTTCAATTCATTAGCCTCATGTCACATTTAAGCTGTCACAAATCCTTCCATTAGGTAGGAAATTAGTTTACACACTGGTGAACCAGAGAGATGAAACATAGGAATTGTGTGACTAGAAGCTGGACTCTGCAGAAAAACTGACAGGATTGCTTGATAAAGTAGGTGAACTTCTCGGGGGGATTGTAAATCCTTCATTCAATCTGTGCCCCTGAGCAGGAGCAGATGCATTGTTCTGACATTAAACAAAATTTCAAATGTTTAGTGTCTGAATAGGAGATCAGGCCTCAGTACATTTCAAGCCCAGTGAAGCTCCATCACTAGTCATCTCCCCTCCAGAATACTTTGACATTGGTAATGACTAGAAAGAAAGACATTCCTGAAACTCTGAATAGCGTAACAGCCAATTGATGTAGTGGAGGACCACCCAAAAAATAATTAGTAGGTTACCATGATGGAATTTTGAAACATAAATCAATATATAGTACAAAGGTAAAAAACCCTGTTACTTATATGTTAACTTTGCATCATAATTACCACAGAGTGAGAGGTACTAAAAGCACGAACATGTATAAGATACTGGTTTTCAATGACAATTGCAATTTCAATTAAAAGCTGTTCAATTGCTTGAGCTAATAACAGTTAAGGGCCTCAAATGTAAACCAGTTGCTGGTGAGTAGAAAGCTGATATACATCTGCTGATCTGTGGTAACTTATTATGTAGATGCAACTCAGCCCAAAGTAAATACAATGTAATTCAAGTTGACATAACCAGTAATGGAAAAGGAATACTCTAAATTCAATTATCTTGTATTTGCTATGAGCTAGGAGCACAAACACGGATATTTATTGCAGCTTAGTTAATGTGTGCTCTTACTTAGGATAACTTGTTCATGTTCCCGAGCCTTAAGTAGCATTTGTGGCATAGCATTCAGACTTTATTTATAGTCACAGAATCACAGAATCACAGAATCACAGAATGTTAGGGATTGGAAGGGACCTCGAAAGATCATCTAGTCCAATCCCCCTGCCAGAGCACGATTGCCTAGACCATATCACACAGGAACGCGTCCAGGCGGGTTTTGAATGTCTCCAGAGAAGGAGACTCCACAATCTCTCTGGGAAGCGTGTTCCAGTGTTCAGTTACCCTCACCGTAAAGAAGTTTTTCCTCATATTTATGTGGAACCTCCTGTGTTCCAGCTTGCACCCATTGCCCCTTGTCCTGTCAAGGGATGTCACTGAGAAGAGCCTGGCTCCATCCTCATGACACTTGCCCTTTACATATTTATAAACATTAATGAGTCGAGGCACTTCCTTTTTTCTTTATTTTCTTTTTCTGTGTGTGTTTAAAGCAATATAAAAACAAGTCTAAACTGTATGATGTTAATCATATGTGTTAAAAATATTTAAAGTTTAAAGATAACCTGAGTATTGAATTTCTGAGTTTATCAAAAATGGGTGCTTTTTCTTCTTTCTGTTTATGCAACCATCTTAAATGATTGGGGTTTTTTTTTGGGTGAAAATCAAAATAAATATTCAAATTACTTGACATAAATACCCATACAGTTTTCTGCTGAGAACAATAAGATGGTCAATAATACAAGCAAAATATTTTTAATATGCCTAGCCTAATGTGATCTAATGCGCTTTATGCACACAACTATTAGAAATGCTCCCTCCCATCATAAAAGAAGATCAGATTTGAGACCACTTGAGGAACCTGAACAGACATAAGTCCACGGGACAAGAGGACATAGCCTCAAGCTTCACCAGGGGAGGTTCAGGTTAGACATTAGGAAACATTTCTTCTCAGAAAAGGTCATTAGACATTGGAACGGCCTGCCCGGGGAGGTGGTGGAGTCACCATCTCTGGATGTGTTTAAGAAAAGACTGGACATGGCACTTAGTGCGATGTTCTTGTTGACAAGGTGGTGTCAGGGCAATGGTTGGACACGATGATCCCAGAGGTTGCTTCCAACCTGACTGATTCTGTGATTCTGTGATTCTGTGAAGTGCAGGACCCCACACTCGGCCTTGTTGAACCTCATACATTTGGCCTCGTCACATCGATCCAACCTCTCCAGATCTCTCTGCAGAGCTTTCCTACCCTCCAGCAGATCAACACTCCTGCCCAACTTGGTGTCATCTGCGAACTTACTGAGGGTGCACTCAATCCCCTCATCCAGATCATTGATAAAGATATTGAACAGAACTGGCTCCAATACTGAGTCCTGGGGAACGCCACTTGTGACCGACCGCCAACGGGATGTAACTACATTCACCATAACCCTTTAGGCTCAGCCATCCAGCCCTTTCTTTACCCAGCAAAGCGTATGCCCATCCAAGTTGTGAGCAGCCAGTTACTCCAGGAGAATGCTGTGGGAAATCGTGTCAAAAACTTTACTAAAGTCTAGGTAGGCAACATCCACAGCCTTTCCCTCATCCAGTAAGTGAGTCACCTTGTCAGAGAAGGAGATTGGGTTAGTCAAGCAGGACCTGCCGTTCATAAACCCATGTTGACTGGGCCTGACCTCCTGGTTGTCCTGTACGTGATGTGTGATGGCACTCAAGATGATCTGCTCCATAACCTTCCCTGGCACTGAGGTCAGACTGACAGGCCTGTAGTTCCCCAGATCCTCCTTCCGGCCCTTCTTGTAGATGGGCATCACATTTGCTAACTTCCAGTCAACTGGGACCTCTCTGGTTAGCCAGGACTGCTGATAAATGATGGAAGATGCCTTGGTGAGCACTTCTGCCAGCTCCGTTGGTACCCTTGGGTAGATCCCATCCATCTCATAGACTTGTGTGTGTCTAAGTGGCGTAGCAGGTCACTAACCATTTCCCCTTGGATTATACGGGCTTCATTCTGCTCCCTGTCCCTGTCTTTCAGCTGAGGGCGCTGCGTACCCGGAGAACAACTCGTCTTACTACAAAAGACTGAGGCAAAGAAGACATTAAGTACTTCAGCCTTTTCCTCATCCTTTGTTACTATGTTTCCCTCCCACATCCAATGAAGGATAGAGATCCTACTTAGCCCTCCTTTTGTTGCTAATGTATTTATAGAAGCATTTTTTATTTTCTTTTATGGCAGTGGCCAGATTAAGTTCTAGTTGGGCTTTAACCCTTCTAATTTTCTCCCTGCATAGCCTCACAACATCTTTGTAGTCCTCCTGAGTCACCTGCCCCTTCTTCCAAAGGTCATAAACTCTTCTTTTTTTCCTGAGTTCCAGTTGTCCCTGTCCATGGTGGGGGGTGGACTGGATGATCTTTAAAGGTCTATGACTCTATGAATCTATCATTGTATGTCTCTATGATTCCATGAAATTGTCACAAACCGGTGGTTTTTGCTTTCTTAAACAGTTTTGGCAAACGATATATTTTTTTAAGAAACACAATTTCCACTCATAAATCTCACCAGTCTACAAGGCTATTTTCAAGATTGGCAGCTCTCTGAAAAAGTCAATGCACTATGAAAGGATGTAAAATTTTAAAAACAAGTGAAGGTTTTTTTTGGTTGATGGTGGATTAACAGGTGGCTGGTGAAAGAATGCAGATACTTAGTAAGAGTGAATGTGTTTGTATTTCAGGAAAGAGAAATTAGAAAAAGTTAGAAAGTAGGGGAAAGGTAGTGCTATAATAAAAATATCACCTACAACAGATGTTCTGGAATTGAATTGCCCAGGATTTTAGTCTTTTTTAATAATTACTTTTATTTTTTTTTTACGTGAGATATTGAATGAGAATAAGGGAGTTAGTTACACTGGAAATGTAGAAAAGGAAAAGAATATGTGAAATAAAAAATATAAAAGGATAGCATATATTTTTTTTTTCATCTGTCTTGAAATAGTAATTTTCTCTTTTTCATTTACACATACCTAAAGGAAATTTCAAGATGGATGCATGTGTTGGTATAAAGCCAATGTATTCTTTGTATAGATACAAAATGAAACCAAATCACAGACAATCAGGTAAATTAGAATATGATTTCATGTTGAATGGATCTTTTTGAAAAACATTAGGTGAAAAGCTGTTCAATTCTTTCAAAGTTTGCCTACATGCTTTAGAAAAGTATATTATATCTCCCTACAAAAATGTCTTCCTTATAACTTTAAAGATAACTGTAACCACACTCTATTGCTTGCATTTAGGAAACTCGAAATGCCAAAAGAAAAATGTACCAATACCGTGAGAATGAGTACCAAAAGATAAATCCTCAAATATGATGAGAGTGAGAACACTATAAAAAGCTGTGTTAAACAGGAAAAAAACTTATTCTATGATGCATAGTGTGGTGGGTTCAGTTGGCTTGATGCCAGGTGCCCACTAAGCCACTCTATCACTCCCCCTCCTCAATTGGACAGAGGGAGAGAAAAATATAACAAAAGGCTTGTGGGTCAAAATAAGGACAGGGAGATCACTCACCAGTTACTCTCATGGGCAAAACAGACTCGACTCGAGAAAATTAGTGTAATTTATTACCAATCAAATCAGAGTGGGATAATGAGAAATAAAACCAAATCTTAAGACACCTTCCCCCACCCCTCCCTTCTTCCCGGGTGCAACTTCACTCCCGATTTTCTTTACCTCCTCCCCACAAACAGCACAGGGGGATGGGGAATGGGGGTTGCGGTCAGTTCATCACACGTTGTCTCTGCTGCTCCTTCCTCCTCATGGGGAGGGCTCCTCACACTCTTCCCCTGCTACAGTGTGGGGTCCCTCCCACAGGAGACAATTCTCCATGAACTTCTCCGATGGAAGTCCTTCCCAGTTCTTCACAAACTGCTCTGGCATAGGTCCTTTCCATGGGATACAGTCCTTCAGGAACAGACTGCTCGAATGTGGGTCCCCCACAGGGTTACAAGATCTACCAGCAAACCTGCTCCAGTATTAGCTCTCTACAGGGTCACAGCCTCCTACAGGCACATCCACCTGCTCCGGCGTGGGGTCCTCCATGGGCTACAGGTGGATATCTGCTCCACCGTTAACCTCCATGGGCTGCAGGGGGACAGCCTGCCTCACCATGGTCTTCACCACGGACTGCAGAGGAATCTGCTTCAGCACCTGGAGAACCTTCTCCCCCTCCTTCTTCACTGACCTTGGTGTCTGCAGAGTTCTTTCCCTCATATATTCTCACTCCTCTCTCCTGGCTGCTGTTGTGCGCTGTTTTTTCCCCCCCTTGTTAAATATATTATCACAGAGGTGCTACCACCGTCACTGATGGGCTTGGCCTTGGCGAGCAGGGGGTCCATCTTGGAGCCAGCTGGCATTGGCTCTGTTGGACATGGGGGAAGTTTCTAGCAGCTTCTCACAGAAGCCAGCCCTGTAGCCCCCCTGCTACCAAAATCTTGCTACACAAACCAAATAAGCACAGAAAACATTACATGTAAAAGCCTGCTCTTGCAGAATCAGTGCATGTTAAAAGAACAGACATTCAACCGAGCATGGCTTTACAACATAATCTTTGGAGACAAAATTGTCCCCAGTAGGCAGAATGAGGGATTTTATTCTTTGAGGTTCACATGTTTTATTTAACTCTGGCATTACCTGCTGACTTAACCTGGTTAAGAGAGAAAATTTCTGGGAAGTAATGCTGCTTGCTGTTTTTTAAAATTATATATTTTTGTTTATATATAACAAAGTATTACAGGTATATAATAAATGTGTATAATAAATACAAATTCCTAATCCTTGTTTAATGCTGTAGTTTACTTATAAGTCCAACACTTGAAAAACAGGGTGGAGTATAAACCTTAAGCAAACTTATAATGTTCTAGTCTGTAAGGGATCCCGATCTTCTGGGAATCAAGTATGATAATGTATAGGCTACTGGATGACATCTGGAGATCATGAGGGACTGAAATTGTTTCTAAGTATAAGAAAACTAAATGACTACACATTGATTGTCGAAGTTTATCTTTACAACTGGGAAAATGTAATGAAGGACAGATTTTGAGGCTACTCTCTTTTCCAATATAGTGTATGGTATCAGACTTCTCTGAGTTAAATCCTGTCAGTTTATAAAGTAAGAGATTAATGTGATCCATCAAAATATTTCATTTTTTGCATTTGTTGAAATCCTTCCTCAAAGATTAGGGACATAAACAGACATAGGACAATACCCAAAATTCTATCATAATTTAAAATGCTTAATGAAAGCTGGAGAAAAAAAGTGAGAAAAGAAAGAAGGAAGAAAAGCAGGCAGACATTTCATAGATTAGGAAATATTTCAAATTGTCCTGGCAAATGTGATCAACTCCAGCTTTCAGTAGCCTAGGCTCTGAGAATTTCTGAATTTCTGAAGACAGTATTTCAAAGTCTTTGATGTATTTTCTTCCATGAGTTTGTCCAGGCTGCCTTTGAAATTGCACAGTTTTTTAGCACATACAATCTCCTTCAACAGGACATACCATCTCAGTTATTCTTTGAAAAGTTCTCCTCTATTTTGAATCTGTGTAACAGTTTTATTTTATGCACCTCGTTTCTTGTAGGAGAAAAGAAGTTAGACAACTGTTCCTCCTTCATCTCTTCCATGTCACTCATAATTTTATAGACTACTATCATGTTATTTTTCTTTTGTTTATTTTGGGTCTTAGTCTATTAAATCCCTTATTACATGAAATATGTTCTCTGACTCTGATTGTCATTTTTCTTTGAAGCTTTTAAAGAATTAATATATCTCTTTTTTTGCACTAGAGGGGCATGGTTTCCATGTAGTTATCAGACCTGTGTGCACCATGGATTTGTGTAATGTCAGAAGGATGCTTTCTTCCTAGTTTCCTAATTCTTTCCTAAATATTCTGAATATTTGATTTGCCTTTTTGGCTGCTGAGGTGACGTTTGCATTGAACTCTTTCTCATAACCATAATGTTTCCTGCCTAAGTGGAAACAGTAACTAAATTTCCTTACTATGTGTGTGGAAAAAGAATTCTTTATCCTACATGCACTATTTTAAATGTAAATACTTATTCTTCCATTGTCCATAGATTGCTTAAGAATCACAATATCTCGCAATGTGCTCACAAAGTTCTGCAACCCATTGCACATGACTCCTGTCTTTGCCATTCAGCAAACTTTGTCATGGCACTATTCTCTCTGTTTTCAACTGATGACATTCTGTCTGTTTTCATTTTTACTGACTGGAAAAGGGGAAACGTAACTCCCATCTTCAAGAAGAGAAAAAAGGAAGACCCTGGGAACTACAGGCCAGTCAGACTCACCTTGATGCCTGGCAAGATCATGGAGCAGATCCTTCTGGAAACTACACTAAGGCACATGGAAATCAAGGAGGTGACAGCCATGATGGTGACAGCCAACATGGCTTCACTAAGGGCAAATCAGGCCTGACAAGTTTGATGGCCTTCTGCAATGGGGTTACAGCGCTGGTGGATAGGGGAAAAGTGACTGATGTCGTCTGCCTGGACTTGTGCAAACTATTTGACACTGTCCTGCATGACATCCTTGTCTCTAAATTGAAGATACATGGACTTGATGGATGGACCATTCAGTGGATAAGGAATTGGCTGGATGGTCACACTCAAAGAGTTATGGTCAATGGCTCGATGTCCAAGTGGTAACCAGGGACGAGTGGCGCTCCTCAGGAGTCGGTATTGGGACCGGTTGTGTTTAACATCTTTGTCAGTGACATGGACAGTGGGATTGAGTGTGCCCTCAGCAAGTTTGCTGACGACACCAAGCTGTGTGGTTCGGTTGACATGCTGGAGGGAAGGGATGCCATCCAGAGGGACCTTGACAGGCTTGAGAGCTGGGCCTGTGTGAACCACATGAAGTTCAAGAAGGCCAGGTGCAAGGTCCTGCATGTGGGTCGGGGCAATCGCAAGCACAAATACAGGCTGAGTGGAGAACGGATTGAGAGCAGTTCTGAGGAGAAAGACTTGGGGGTGATGGTTGACAAGAAGCTCAACATGAGCCGGCAATGTGCGCTTGCAGCCCAGAAGGCCAATCATATCCTGGGTTGCATCAAAAGCAGCGTGGCCAGCAGGTCGAGGGAGGTGATTCTGCCCCTCTACTCCACTCTCGTGAGACTCCACCTGGAGTACTGCGTCCAGCTCTGGGGTCCCCAAAATAAGAAGGACATGGAGCTGTTGGAGAGAGTGCAGAGGAGGGCCACAAAGATGATGAGAGGGCTGGAGCATCCCTCCTATGAAGACAGGCTGAGAGAGTTGGGACTCTTCAGCCTGGAGAAGAGAAGGCTCTGGGGAGACCTTCTAGCAGCCTTCCAGTACCTAAAGGGGGCCTACAGGAAAGTGGGAGAGGGGCTTTTCACAAGGGCAAGTAGTGACAAGAAGAGGGGGAATGGTTTTAAACTGAAAAAGGGTAGATTTAGATTAGATATTAGGATGAAATTCTTGATTATGAGGGTAGTGAGGCACTGGAACAGGTTGCCCAGAGAAGTTGTGGATGTCCCCTCCCTGTCAGTGTTTAAGGCTTTGAGCAACCTGGTCTAGTGGAAGGTGTCCCTGCCCATGGCAGGGGAGTTGGAACTAGATGATCTTCTAGTTGGAAGGTCCCTTCCAACCCAAACCATTCTATGATTCTATGATTCTATGACACTTAGCTGAAAGAGAATAGACATCATGTAGTGCAGTTCTCCAATGGGATTGACTGTCCTTTGACCTTTCCTTTTCCCTGTGGAAACAAACAAACATTTTTTTGTTACTTACTTCAGGTCAAAGAGGAATAAAATGGAAATAAAGACACTTAAAATTTACTTAAAATCTACTCCCACAGTTTTCTTTTGAGTAAGCCATGTTTAGACTTCACCAGTATTATCTACGCTTTGCTTAAAGAGAAATTAATGTCAGCTGCTTTAAATCTCTTAATTTTGTCACATTCTTAATAAACCATCAGAAAAAATATTACTGTTTCATATATGCTCACTAGCCCACTTACTGTGAAAGCAGTGAAATTACTTGATTATCTCTGTTCAGTATGCCTGTTTATGACAAACCAAAAGTTTAAGGAGAAAAAGGAAAGCTATTTCCCACAGTTACAAGTTAGGAGTCAAGGCTCATAGGTAACTCAGTTCCATTGAGATAATTGTAAAATAGTTTCTTAAAAGGCTGGATCTGGGCTTCAGCCTCTCTTATAAGATTAATGATGAAAGATAAGCAATTCCAGATATCTGAAGTTAAGAAAGGACAGTATTTCTCCTAAGAGATTGAAAAAAAAAAACTTTAAATGTAAAAAGGGGAAAGGTTGTGCTTCCAAAACAGATTATTTTACTCAACAGCCGATAAAGTTTGGTTCAAATTTCTCCTTTACTTGTACATGCCAGAACTTATTTCTCCAAAAAGAGAAATCTGACTATCATGATAGTCAGTCACAGCTCATGATAGTCTTCAGTCTCTCTTCAACATGAATGAAATGCAATTTTGCATTTGATAGTGTAGTTTTCTTCTGAACCGATAATGGAAGGCAGATTTGTCCTCTGATTCCTCCAAATGGAAGGCCTTAAGTGATGGCTTCTCCCAGTCTCTCAGAAGTAAGTATTCTGTAACTCTTTATGTGGAATAGATCCACTGCTTCAGGAGGGATCAAGAGGTATATCTCACCAGTCTCTGCTAGAATGCCATAGAGAGTGGCAATTTAAGTTTAGTTGTTGGAAAGAAGTTCAGTCTCAGGCAGATGATGACTGAGCCTTTTCTCCCCACACACTTTGAAAATGAACTGGTCATAAATCCTTCTTGTTCTGTATAGGCTGAAGTAGAGCACAAGTCTTATGAGGAGTGGCTGCGGGAACTGGGGTTGTTTAGTCTGGAGAAAAGGAGGCTGAGGGGACACCTTATAGCTCTCTACAACTACCTGAAAGGAGGTTGTAGTGAGGTGGGTGATAGTCTCTTCTCCCAGGTAACAAATGATAGGACAAGAGGAAACGGCCTTAAGTTGCCGTTTTCCAGGGGAGGTTTAGAATGGATATCAGAAAAAATTTCTTCACCAAAAGGGTTATCAAGCAATGGATATCAGGTTTAGAATGGATATCAGGAAAAATTTCTTCACCAAAAGGGTTATCAAGCAATGGAACAGGCTGCCCAGGGAAATGGCAGAGTCACCATCCCTGGAGGTATTTAAAAGATGAGTAGATGTTGTGCTTAGGGACATGGTTTAGAGGTGGACTTGGCAGTGCTAGGTTAATGGTTGGACTTGATGATCTTAAAAGTCCTTTCCAAACAAAACGGTTCTATGATTCTGTGATTCTAAGTAGTCTGAACGCACACTGACTGCATCAGGCACAGCAAGTGAGATAATAGAAAGGAAAATAACTACTTCAAACGTGTCCCATTCTTAGTTCTAAATCAAAATCTTAGCTAAAACAAAACCTTAGAAAAAAAAAAAGAAAGGTCTTATTTCAAGGAATTTAGGCTTTTTCTGATTACTCAAAATATAGAAATTCTGGACAAATTCATTTCAGTCTATAGTTCATTAAATACTTTCCCACTAGCTTGATGACTATCTGTGGGCAGACACTGATAACAAATCTGTGACTTATTTGATGTAAGTTGTTTATATAAAAATCTGTAAATATGTGAAAAGCCCATGGCCTAATCACCATAATGATTGTGATTAATCGGGTTGTGGTTAATCAGTTAAGAGATATGTCTTATTTCTAAACAGTTTATGGACTAAATGCAGTATATCTCCTATTGAAGTATCTTGGAATGTTTACACATTGCTGTGCACACAAGTTTCAAAGCACATTGGTAGGGTTAGAAGATTGTTCCTCATGTTAGATAACTTTTAATTCTATCTACAAAAGTCTGAAGCTACATATGATGTGAACATTCACTATCATATTTATTGAAGAAATGACAATGGCTCAAGAGGGTCGAAGTGTCCTTAAGCTTCCCATTGTAGAATGGACCACAACAACTTATGTTAAAAAGATAGCCCAGTGTCTCTGTTTTCTGTGTATGGACTACGATATTGAATTACTTGGTCTTCTGCTGCTGAAACCAATGCAAAAGTACAAAGAATACTTTTAGCACTTTAGTCCTAGTATTCCAATTAATATAATACAATTAGTTTACTGAAACCTGCTATCTGCTCTTAGGTCTTCTTGGAAAAATAAAGTGAGACAACTGAGCTTTGTGCAGCAATTATCAGGTTTTCAGAATAGCAATGTGAGGATTAGTTTCTACTTTTCACATTCAGATTGTTTTTGCTATTTCTTCCTTCCTGAGAGACTTGTGAATGGAAAAACAAGTAGGATGAACTGCTTTTGTATTAGTCAGGCCTGTGGAAAACAAAACAAGAAAAAAACCCCAAATAACTTAATGTCTCTTTAGGATGAATTAGTAGCAATGCCAAGGACATTTCTGTATCAGTTTAAAAGTAGGGTAAATGAGAGGTGATGAGTTTACAGGTGAAATTCTATCCTAAGTGACTCAAAGAGGGAGGGGAGGGTGGTTATTAACTTAGTGGTGCTAGAATTTCTCCTGCAGACTGTAAGACCTTTCAAGACTATCAGTTTGTAGTAACATTAAGAGATAGAAATGTAGTTTCTCTTCCTATAAAGTTTTACTAGTTCTTGTCTATAACAAACTCTGTTTGTATCTTTGAATCACAGATATTTAACTTGTTATTTTATGAAAAAATGTAAATTTCCAAGGTCTCCATTTGGGAGTTCCAAGAGATCACAGCATCTCACAAAATGGTACATGTTTCTAAACATGTACAGAAGAAATGTAACAAAAGAAATGCAAGATCACTTAAAAAAAGGAGAAGCCTAAGGAGGTTTTCTAGCATCAAGGAATATATTGCAGAATGATGATATTTAGAATTCACTACATGTGGTGATATACATTCCAGAGGAGGAGATGCTTTCTAAATCTTCTAAAAATCTTCCTTGGATTTTTTTTTGACGTTGAAGTTGCCAGGGTTTTTTTTTTTGTGTATATCTTTAGCCCACAATGATAAGACTTTGATTCCATTTTGTGCCATAGGCCATTGTTGCAACGTGCAAATAAAGATTTAGTAATAATTGGAAGGCAAGAGTATGTAGCAACATAATTTCTGCTACCCTTCCATTAACAGTTGTTCTTCAGGCTTCTTCAGAGAGGAGTTTTCACTTGATGAGTACATAAAAGGAAGTAATCACAGACCAATGGGTTCTTTCCAATGTTTAAGAGGTTTTGTGTCTGTATGAGGTAGTATTGCTTTATATCATCCTCCTCCAACTGCCACTGCCTGACATCAGAAGTTTACAATATGGGGATTATCCACAGAGAGACTATTACTGAAAGGAATATCACTATTACTGAAAGGAATATTGTGGGAGAACTCTACCGTTCTCTGTTGTCTGCAAAAGCAACGTTTTATCTATTCTTTTTCTGTCCTTATTTTATTTTACTACTAGAAATCTCAGTAAAATAGCAGGGGGTTATTCACAGCTGAGTTAACTAACATGCTGCCAGTGCTGATGAACTAAGTCTGATAGAAAGCACACACAATCCTGGAACAAGCAATACCATTTAGCTCATGGCAATTCAATATAAAAACAAACAAACAAAAAGGAATTTAAATGGAGGATTTAGTAGAAAATCAAATATCTCAATTAATAATAATGATTTAAAGAATAGTCAATAAAATATTGGAGCATTTGCATATTTCAGATTTATAACCTCTAACTAAATTTGTTGTGGCTTCTTTAGTATACTATAAGTTGTAAACAAAAACTATCTGGAAGTTGAAACACATGCAGACACAGTTAGTCAAAGTATGTTTCTACTTGGAAAAATGGTTTTGTTAGAGTTGCACAGTGAGAAGACTTGATGTATTCTGCATGGAATATGTGCCAATCTAGAAGTATTATTTTTTTTTTAAAGTAGAAGTTTGTTTTTCTCCCAACGTGGGTCTTGACTTAGTAATCAAATTATATCTTTTTTTTTTTTTTGGTCTTCCCCCAATATGTAGGTTCTGCAGGAGAAACATGGTCTACTGGGACAAACCAGACAACTCTGTTTCCTGCTGTTTACACACTTCATGAGACTGGAAACTCAGCTCTGCCGAGGGAGTATATTCCAGCTCACTAACCCTAGAAATGCTGACTCTGAGTGCTGCTCTGAAAAAGATGGCAATAAAAGATTCATTTTTCTTGCTCAAGGACAGTGAGAACAGAAGGGACCAGCACTCCCGTTTGAAGGGACCATCTGGCCCTGTGCTCTGCTTGTACACGCTGCAGAATCTTTTCCAGAAACTGGATTAAAATATGTTTCTCAGAGAACTATCTAATCTGTTTTTAAAGACTCCAAACAATAGCAAGTCCATAGCTTCTTCTGGCAGGTTGTTCAAATGGTTAATTAGCTTCACCAATGCCTCTTACAGCATCTTATTTCAAGGCTGAATAAGTCTAACTTCAGTTCCCAGGCACTGAATCTTAGGCCTTCATCTGCAAGATTAAGACACTCTCTTCTATCAAATATAATTTCTATGGTTAAGTATCTATGCAGCATGATCTAGTAACTTCGTTTTCTCTTTAATAAAATAGTAGATTGAATTCCATAAGCATCCCACTTCAAGGATTGGTTTCTAGTACATCTGGGTCATTTTTTGAGTCCTCTGAATTCTCTTCATTAAATTCATATCTTCCATGAAGTGCAGACCTGAAACAAGATGAAGAATTCTTCAAATTCTTACAAATGCTGGTTCCCTTCTTGATATTCTTTTAAGCAGACACAACATTCACCAAACATTATACTGAGCTTCCACATTGACACTGTTCAGTCTGATAACATTTAAGTGTTTTCTCCAGTCACTACTTTCCAGGAAGAAATCTCTCATTCTGCTGCTGAAGTCTTCACTACTTCCCATG
This sequence comes from Nyctibius grandis, assembly GCF_013368605.1. Lineage (NCBI taxonomy): Eukaryota > Metazoa > Chordata > Aves > Nyctibiiformes > Nyctibiidae > Nyctibius > Nyctibius grandis. The sequence goes on from NC_090659.1 coordinate 113,681,769, forward strand.
TGTAGCAACTTGCACTATCAATGTTGCACTGAAACACATTTTTCTGAATTATGACCTTGTACCCAGGAGACTGGAACACTACATAACAACACCCTCTTCTCCTTGTTGTTTAGTGCTTCCATTGATCTATACAACATACTAGCAAAGATCTTACATGATCATCTAAATACACACAATGTACTTATTGATTAAAACATTGAGCAGTATCGGATTCTGAAGAATTCTCAGTGCTCTTAGTTGTCATAAACCCTAGCACTGATGTCTTCCCCCTTAAACTCCATTTGCTACCTTTGGGTACATCAGGTTTTACTCAACTAAAGCCTATGATCAATTGATTACATACATTGCATGCCTTCTCAGAATAAGGTATTATATAATGCCGTGTCAAAAAATTTGAAATATTTGAAGTGTGTAATTGCTTTTATCAAGTTGCTTTATCACTTGATCAAAGAGTATCACAACATTTTCATGCTCTTGCTACATTTTCTAACAAAACATGCAATTGTATTTTTGTACTAATTTGTGTTGGCCCATTGCATGTGCCCTGAATATAAATATTTAATGAAGGAAGAGAAACAGTGAAATTTCCAGAATTATATCCTGCCATGCAGGATATAATAAGAACATGAGAATGATGAAATTACTCTCCTCTCTTGAGGATGAAACACGCAGAGACCTTTGAAGATAAAAAAGTCAGAAAGATTAGTGATGTAACTGTCCCAGCAAACAGCACCATATTCCATGAAACACAGTATTCTCTTTCTGTAATGATTGTATTGATAGTGCACGAATAGCAGTCTATAAGCTGTACTTTCTAAAAAAAATTTTTTTTTATTTTAACGTCTGTAAATGATGCTGAGTATTTTCATTGTCTTTTGCTGTGTGGTCTGCATTTTCTCATTCACATGATACCAGACCTTCCATTTTTGTCCTCACCCATTGTACTGGTCTCAGCTGGGATAAAGTTCACACAGAATCAATCACACAGAGTCAAACAGGTTGGAAGAGACCTCTGGGTTCATCGTGTCCAACCATTGCCCTGACACCACCCTGTCGACTAGAACATGGCACTAAGTGCCATGTCCAGTCTTTTCTTAAACACATCCAGAGATGGTGACTCCACCACCTCCCTGGTGGTGCCTGGCTACGAGACTGGTGCTACAGGCAGGGCTTTGGGTTCTTTGATAATGGCTGGTTTTATAAGACACCAGGCGTGACAGTGATACATGGGAAAGGTTTATGTCGTAGGGGCAAAAGGGTTCTGGGACAGGAATTAGCAGGGCTCATTCGGAGAGCTTTAAACTAGATTCGAAGGGGGATGGGGTAGTAGCTGGGCTTGCACCACTGGGGCAACGCTCTAGTGTTGAGGTAGACCAGGAGGCCTCCCATCCCCCTAGGGTGAAATCAGCTCGCTCCCTGAAATGCCTGTACACCAATGCACGCAGCATGGGGAATAAACAGGAGGAGTTAGAAATCCGTGTTAGGTCGGGGGGCTACGATTTAGTGGCAATTACAGAGACTTGTTGGGACGCCTCGCATGACTAGAATGCGGTCATGGATGGCTATGTCCTGTTCAGGAAAGACAGGCCACTAAGGAGAGGTGGTGGAGTTGCTCTTTATGTGAGTGAGCAGCTAGAATGTATTGAGTTCTGTCCAGAGGCGGATCAGGAGCGAGTTGAGAGTTTGTGGGTGCGAATTAAGGGGCAGGCTGGCAGGGGTGATACTGTTGTGGGTGTCTATTACAGGCCACCGGATGAGGATGAGGACGGTGATGAGGTCTTCTACAGGCAGCTGAGAGCAGTCTCTCAATTACAGGGCCTGGTTGTCATAGGGGATTTCAACTACCCTGCTATTTGCTGGGAGGCCTACTCAGCCAGCCATCCTCAGTCCAGGAGGTTCCTCCAGTGCATTGATGATAACTTTCTGATGCAAATGGTGGATGAGCCAACTAGGAGAGGAGCGCTGCTGGATCTTATCCTCACTAACAAGGAGGGTCTGGTTGAAGCGGTGAAGGTTGAGGGCAGCCTTGGTTGTAGTGACCATGAGATGGTAGAGTTCAGGATCTCATGTGGCAGGACCAGAATAGCTAGCAGAATCACAACCCTGGACTTCAGGAGGGCCAACTTTAGCCTTTTCAAGAAATTGCTAGGGGAAATTCCATGGGACAGGGTACTAGAAGGTAAGGGGGCCCAAGATAGTTGGTTAGCATTCAAGGACTGCTTCTTCCGAGCTCAAGATCAGAGCATCCCAACAGGTAGGAAGTCAAGGAAGGGTACCAGGAGACCTGCATGGTTAAACAGGGAACTGCTGGGCAAACTCAAGTGGAAGAAGAGGGTGTACAGATCATGGAAGGAGGGGCTGGCCACTTGGGAGGAATATAAGTTATCAGAGGATGTAGGGAGGCAACTAGGAAAGCTAAGGCCTCCTTGGAATTAAACCTTGCAAGAGAGGTCAAGGACAACAGAAAGGGCTTCTTCAAATACATTGCAGGTAAAGCCAACACTAGAGGCAATGTAGGCCCCCTGATGAATGAGGTGGGGGCCCTGGAGACAGAGGATAAAAAGAAGGCAGAGTTACTGAATGCCTTCTTTGCCTCTGTCTATACTGTTGGAGGCTGTCCTGAGGAACCCCGGACCCCTGAGGCCCCAGAAGAAGTCAGGATAGAGGAGGAATCTGTCTTGGTAGATGAGGGCTGGGTCAGGGACCAATTAAGCAACCTGGACGTCCATAAATCCATGGGCCCTGATGGGATGAACCCGCGGGTGCTGAGGGAGCTGGCGGAAGTCATTGCTAGGCCACTCTCCATCATCTTTGCTAAGTCGTAGGCAACGGGAGAGGTGCCTGAGGACTGGAGGAAAGCGAGTGTCACTCCAGTCTTCAAAAAGGGCAAGAAGGAGGACCCGGGTAACTATAGACCGGTCAGCCTCACCTCCATCCCCGGAAAGGTGATGGAACAACTTGTTCTTGGTGCTGTCTCTAGGCACATCAAGGATAGGGGGATCATTAGGGGCACTCAGCATGGCTTCACCAAGGGGAAGTCTTGCTCAACCAACTTGATAGCCTTTTATGAGGACATAACCCAGTGGACAGATGATAGTAAAGCTGTGGATGTGGTCTATCTTGATTTCAGTAAAGCGTTTGACACGGTCTCCCACAGCATCCTCGCAGCTAAACTGAGGAAGTGTGGTCTGGATGGTCGGGTAGTGAGGTGGATTGTGAACTGGCTGAAGGAAAGAAGCCAGAGAGTGGTGGTCAATGGGACAGAGTGCAGTTGGAGGCCTGTGTCTAGTGGAATCCCTCAAGGGTCGGTACCGGGTCCAGTACTATTCAATATATTCATTAATGACTTGGATGAGGGATAGAGTGCACTGTCAGCAAGTTCGCTGATGACACAAAACTGGGAGGAGTGGCTGACACACCGGAAGGCTGCGCAGCCATTCAGAGAGACCTGGACAGGCTGGAGAGTTGGGCGGGGAGAAATTTAATGAAATATAACAAGGGCAAGTGTAGAGTCCTGCATCTGGGCAAGAACAACCCCATGTATCAGTACAAGTTGGGGACAGAGCTGTTGGAGACCAGCGTAGGGGAAAGGGACCTGGGGGTCCTAGTGGACAACAGGATGACCATGAGCCAGCAGTGTGCCCTTGTGGCCAAGAAGGCCAATGGCATCCTGGGATGGATTAGAAGGGGTGTGGTTAGCAGGTCGAGAGAGGTTCTCCTCCCCCTCTACTTTGCCCTGGTGAGGCCGCATCTGGAATACTGTGTCCAGTTCTGGGCCCCTCAGTTCAAGAAGGACAGGAAACTGCTAGAGAGAGTCCAGCGCAGAGCCACGAAGATGATTAAGGGAGTGGAACATCTCCCTTATGAGGAGAGGCTGAGGGAGCTGGGCCTCTTTAGCTTAGAGAAGAGCCTGAGGGGTGACCTCATTAATGTTTATAAATATGTAAAGGGCAAGTGTCATGAGGATGGAGCCAGGCTCTTCTCAGTGACATCCCTTGACAGGACAAGGGGCAATGGGTGCAAGTTGGAACACAGGAGGTTCCACATAAATAAGAGGAAAAACTTCTTTACGGTGAGGGTGACCGAACACTGGAACAGGCTGCCCAGAGAGGTTGTGGAGTCTCCTTCTCTGGAGACATTCAAAACCCGCCTGGGCGCAGGGGGATTGGACTAGATGATCTTTCGAGGTCCCTTCCAATCCCTAACATTCTGTGATTCTGTGATTCTGTGATTCTGGGCAGCCCCTTCCGATGTCTAATGACCCTTTCTGTAAAGAAATTCTTCCTAATGTCTAACCTGAACCTCCCCTGGTGAAGCTTGAGGCTATGTCCTCTTGTCCTGTCGCTAGTTGCCTGGGAGAAGAGGCCGACTCCCACTCCACTACAACCTCCCCTCTGAGCCCTCCTCTGGACTCGCTCAACAGCTCAACATCTTTCTTGAAGTGCGGGGCCCAGAAATGGACACAGTATTCAAGGTGCGGCCTCACCAGTGCTGAGTACAGAGGGATGATCACTTCCCTAGTCCGGCTGGCTTCACTATTCTTAATAGAGGCCAGGATGCCATTGGCCTTCTTGGCCACCTGGGCACACTGCTGACTCATGTTTAGCCGCCTGTCGATCAGCACCCCCAGGTCTCTTTCCACCGGGCAGCTTTCTAACCACTCCTCCCCCAGCCTGTAGAGCTGCATGGGGTTGTTGTGGCCGAAGTGTAAGACCCGGCACTTGTTCTTGTTGAACCTCATGCCTTTGGTCTCGGCCCATCTATCTAACCTGTCCAGATCCCTCTGTAGGGTCTTCCTACTCTCCAGGAGATCGACATTCAAGACAAGTTAATTGACTTCATAGTAGCTAGTATGGGGATACGTTTTGAATTTGTGCTGAAAACTGTGCTGATAATGCAGAGATGTTTTCGTTATTGCTGAGCAGTGCTTACAGCAGAGTCAAGGCCTTTTCTGCTTCTCACACCACCTCACCAGCGAGTAGACTGGCGGTGCACAAGAAGTTGGGAGGGGACACAGCTGGGACAGCTGACCCCAACAGATCAAAGGGATGTCCCATACCATACGACGTCATACTCAGCAATAAAAGCAGGGGGAAGAAGAAGAAAGCGTGGATGTTCAGAGTGATAGCATTTGTCTTCCCATGTAACCATTACGTGTGATGGAGCCCTGCTTTCCTGGAGATGGCTGAACACCTGCCTGCTGATGGGAAGTAGCGAATAAATTCCTTCTTTTGCTTTGCTTGCGTGGGCAGCTTTTACTTGACCTATTAAACTGCCTTTATCTCAATCCATGAGTTTTCTCACTTGTACTATTCTGATTCTCTTCCCATCCCACCATGGGGGAATGAGCGAGCAGCTGTGAGGAGGCTAGCTGCCCACTGGGGTTAAACCATGACACTCATGCCAGTGGATTGCTACAGCAGCTCTGGCTTTCCGATTAAAACAATGTACTTCAAAATGTTTTTTAGAAAGTGTTTTGTTTTCCTGACATTATTTTACCTCTTTTAAAGTTCCAGTTGGTATTGCTGTGTTCTTGAGAGCATGTATGGCTTCTCCTCTGGTGTCTGGAAGTACTGACAAGGTGGTGAATATGAGCAGCTGAAAATGACTTTTACGTAGTTTGTTCTCAGGTCCTTTGTGGTCCTTGCTTTGAAAATTGAACATAACTGAGTTGACTGAGGGTTTTTCATTCTGTGCAACCATCAGGTTGAAGATCTCCTTCTTGTACAGTTGCCATTTTTATGCTATAATGTTTGGACAACAAGTCGAGTATGTTTATCTCCATCCCTCTCTTGCTATACACATCAAAACTGTAGCAGTGCAAGTTCAATGAAGGCCTTTTGCAACTGTATATAGTATATTTCTAAAAACAGTGTCCTCCAAAGCAGTTCTGTGAATTTAGGCGTAATGATAAAACTTTATACATGCACTATTGTAAACACTTGTTTTTGGTATGGGCATATTTGTTCTAATGGCAACAATGACCATGATTTAAGTTATTTCATGTTTTCCTTTCTGAGGAAGATGCACAAGCCTTCTCACTCTCATTATTTTGTATGAATCTTTCTTCATTCATAACCATTTGAAGGTGACAGGTGATGAGGATAACATGTTGAAGCAATTAAGCTCATTTCTATCTTTCTCCAAGGCTTTTCACACATTGGAAACGCACAAGCAGAAATGAACAGAGATTTCATAAGTCTTTTTGTTCTCTAAAACATTTAGATCTATGCATGGTATATATAGCTTTACATTCTAAGAGTCAGACTGTAGCTTTTGGGTGACCTGACAGCATACCCTGTCTGATCCTGCGTCACTTATCTTTTCATAGAATTTCATCTTTGTCTCCTGGCTCCATTTTAACAGAGAGATGAGCTGTGCTCATGATCTCCCACAGCTCTGACAATTCTGTGTCTGCACCCATACATCAGAATGACATTGAAACCTGCAAACTCTCTTAGTATGCTTTGCCACTTATTTTTCTGCTGCAGGTTTATTCTCTACTAGCATTTTCAAACTATACCTACCTGCTGGCATGCCAGATGTGGTGAGGTACTTTCTTTGTCTTTTCCCATAGTATGTGCCAATATACATTTTTGGCATCAAATACAATTTCACTTTTATGAAGTCAGTTAATTTTTCTTTATCTGACAATTTGTTCGTGAGTAGTATTTGTAACCTTACACAACATTAGGAGAATTTGCACCATGAACTTGAGGAGATTTTCATGCATTTCATCTGCAATCAACCTAATTATTCAATCAATGAGTTCAGTGAATTAATCAGCAATGATTTCAATTCTCATTTGCTTTCTTGTTATTATTTTTTCTATGAATACAGTAGGAATGTTACGTGAGAGTAAAGATTTCAGCATACAACTGTGTACTCTCACAACTTTGGGAGTTAAACTAGGAGATTACTGGATCTCACAGGTTAATTTGAAGAACAGTGACCATGTAGCATCTTACAGCTGACTATTCTGTAACATCCTCCCTGCAACACAAACACAAAAGTAAACATTATTTTTCAAACTCTCAAATAAATTCTGGAAAAATACAAATTGTAATATAAATAAATAGTCACGTTTGTAGAAAAGGGACCACAGATATGGAATGGTGTGAGCACTTAATAACTGTGAACAAGACTACACCTTTATTCATTCTGTTGTGAGAAATATAATCAAGCCAAAACTATAGCCAAGCATCTGGTAAAACACTGTCAAAGACAATTTTTGTTTCACTTGAAAGAATATATGTATTCAGGCAGAAGTATTACTATTCTGGGAACATTTTAAAAGAGTGTTATTGCAGGATACAGAACAATCTAATAATAAATAAAAAATGAAAATGACCGCAAAATAATAATTTAAAAACTCCATAATAAAGCTGAGCTGCATGAACAAGAAATCAAGGCTGATTTGATTAAACTAATTGCCAAAGTTACAACAGGTTTGCAAAACAAGTGCAGCAATCCTGCTTTCCCCTCTCTGCTCTCCATCCTTGCTACCTCCAGTTCCTGAAGCTGTGATGACTGAGCTGCGATGACTTAACAGTATTTCACATGTGTTTCTTCTTCTCTTTTCCCACCATGTTCCTTCATCTCTTTCTCCCAGCCTTTAATTCAGTATTCTTTGCCCTGCTGTAATGACTTCTCTTTCCCACACAGTCCCACCCCCCTTCCTTCCCTGAATTTTATGACATTAGATGGACAGGCAGTACTACACTTCAAATATGCAATTTTCAGCCACATGAACCGTCTGAAGATGCAAATTTTGAAGAGACTTAGGAAACAAACTCAAAGCAACAAAGCATGAGGTATTGTAATGATGAATTAGTAAAGAATAGACAATTAACTTAGACACTGTACAAAATTGTTTCATTCATATGAAGGATTAAAACAACACAAGAAAATGAGGAAATCACATGTTCCATTTTGGAAAAAGAAAATGTAATGGGCATGACAGTGTGGTATATCCTTCCTTATTACAGCTTATAAAACATAATCTTTAGTATGTACATATTGCTATTTATGAAGAGAGTATAGTGAGAGAAAATCAATTTTGTTTAGGAAAAAATAGGTCAGTTATATAATACAGTTTTGGTGGAATAAGCTTCCTCTATACCTTGAATTTTTCACAGATTTTAAGAAAGCATATTAATAGCCTGCATATGCTAGAAGATAGGGGATAGCCTCTATACTATAATGCAAGAATGTGAAGTACCTCTTGAAATTGTTATGCTGGTGCAATGTTGCATTTGCATTCAGAAAGTCTAACATGAACACCGAGTAAAACTTCTGCTGCTTATGACTTCAATATAGATTCAAGTCAGAAAATTAATTATCTACAAGACTTTCTGATGTGAGTAAGGAAGAAGAAATCTGTACATGAAACACTTTTATATAGTGGTGATTTGACTTATTACTGAAAGAACTGAGCATAGAGTTATAAAGATGGTCAGAGAAACGGAAAAAGTACCAGGAAAGGTTATGCTCAAAGCTAGTAATGATAAATCCAGAAGTGTGGCAAACATATTTGGTCAGCAAGGAGATCTGAATGTATTTCTATACTCAGTTGGAGTACCTAGGAGCAATCTCTTACCAACTTCAAAGAGGAATTGGAGACTTGGGCAGAGAGAGAATAAACTGATGTTAAGGGTATGGAGAGTGGCCATCTAAGCAGCTTAGCATGTCTAAAAAAACAAATTCACAATGGAGAACAATGGCATCTGGGGCAAACTGAGACACTGGCCAAAAAAAAGAGAGAGACTTCCTTGTTATTTTGAAGGAGTCAGGAAATTCATATCAAAAAGTTATAACATTTACTTCTGACTAATGCAAAAACAAGCTGGGAGTACATAGAAATGCTGGCTTTTCTTCTGTAGGATTTCCTCAGTGAGAAGGTTGAGTTTTAGGTCTACATTTCAGGTCATTATAGTTGTTATTTTTTATATAGATGTGAGCTCTGAGATCTTATTGCTGAAAAATGAGATAGACAACTAAATACTTCTGACAATAAAATACTACAACAGATTTATAGGGCCAGGAAAAGGAAAACAAGATCTAATAAGGAATCATGAGAAGTCTACAAACATCCAAATAAAATAAACACAGTGAAATATCAACAATATCAGTAGGTAGAACACATGATGATAGTGAAAAGGGTAGAATAATTATTTCTTTTGAAGGAAAAAAAAAGAAAAAAGAATAATAAGAAAACTACAAATTCTCAATGTGAAATTTTATCAAGAGAAAGAACATGTTGACATAATGGGTTGAATAAAACTGTGAGAGTAACAAAGGGTTTAAACAGGCAGGGGAGTAATAATTGCAGTAGTTCATGAGGCAGTTAATGTACAGGATGAACTGCTTTATTTATTCACCCATGTAATATGAAGAAAGAATCTAGATCTTCAGATATCCAAGGAACCTTAAAAACATTCTACAGGCTTGCACAGGAGTGAATCATCTGTTCTAGGTATTGTGACTTTGTGTAACTACCTGTTTGAATTATTTGTTCCAGGTAATAGATCCCTCATTCTTGCATTCACTAATTTTAGTCAAAAGTAGAGGCTTCTGGGTTTTACATGCTTCCTGCTTGCCTGGCCCATGCACTGCTCCCTGGAATTTGGGTTGTAAATTACACTGGTCTAGTGGTGTTATGGTGAATCCATCATACAAAATTGTCACTTCTCTTTTTCTTCTGTAAAATTCCAAGAAAGGCTTGTTGGCACTTCACTGATTCCCCTGCAAGGTTAATTTGGTGCTCAGTTTTCTGCTTCTGGGCTGCTGCCTAGTCTTTGCATCTGGTAATAGCCTAAGCTATAGAAGCCATTTGTTTTAGTAATTTTTCATTACATTAAAGTGAAGTATGAAAAATCTTAGTTTCTGAACCACAGTTTGCTTCCTTGCTTTGCCTTCCCTTGCCTTGCTTTCCTTTCCCTTCCCCTTCCCTTTCTCTTTTTTTCTCATTTGCTATCTTTAGCAGATGCATTTCTTCCCATAATTATTGCAAATAATCTAAGAAAATGGTATTATCAGTTGTCACAGTTTTCCTACCCATGCCCGTAGGCCTTATTTGCTATTTTCTCTCATCTGTTTGTGATTTTCCTTTTTTTTTTTTTTCTTTCACATATAGTGGTTATATATTGAATTGATGCAATTATGCGTTGATAGTGCCAATTTAATACGCTTTCAGACTTTTTATACGTGGGTATTCACCTTCTTAATTCTTTTAATTTAGAAACTTGAAAAGCTTTTTTTTTTTTTTCTTCCTCCCAAGAAATGTTACTGGCAAGTTATGTTTCATTTCTGTTCATTTCTGGATTAATGTTATATTTTTTTACACAAGCTATATTTAAGTCTTAAGTACTCACATAAAGAACAAAAAGAAAAAGCTTGAGTTATAGGGCTTTTTTAAATCCACCAACAGTGTTAAGGATAGTAGTGTTGATTCCTTTCTTTACAGGAAAAGGAAAACATGAGTTCAAATCAAGTGTTAGAAGTCACCTAACCAGACATTTGCAGGACAATTAGGAGAAGAAGAAGAGTGGAGTTTTAAACTTTTCCCATTACTGCAGATTAACTCTTCATCACTGTGTAACACTGTACCAGGAAAGAGCAGACTCAGAATAGTTTTCCTGTGGATCCAGATGTTTTCCTTTATTTTCCAAGATTTTTAGGCTTTTACTGATGTAGGTGGAGGTGGCACTGCCTTTTGCTTTCCTCTTCCTTTCGTTACTTTCAGCATCAAGTTGATGACAGCCTAACTGTGACATGATCAATACTAAGTGGCAGGTATGATTTGGCCATTTTCTTCTTCCCCATAGCTGGTTCTGCATGTGAACAATACACCACTATTATTTAGTCAAATAAAACTCATTATCAGTTAAACATATTTGTGATTTTTACTGCCACCATCATCTTTACAAGATGATACATCATCTTTGTCTTGAACTGAACTCTACCCCATTAGCAGGATTCCCTTACCTAAAATTCATTTTAAGGACAATACAGTATTCTACTTAGTCTTCGGCTGCATCTCCAGATCTTCCAGCAATGTCTCACATTTGCCAATTCCAACTAAGTGCTTTATGTTACTTCAAACAGTACCAAGGGACTAAATGTTTGCAACTTAATCCCACAGCATATGTATAAATGTAAATTATCTCTTCAGTGCAGAGATTGTCCATAATGGAGCTTCTATCGCTTCTTCTAAATTAGTAGATACAAGGTCAGAAAGACATACAGATTTCTACACACATGCTTGTCTAGAGAAAACTCAGGCAAATTCACATTGTAAAGAGCCTGATATTCATGGCCTTCCTAAAACATGCCTTCAAAAAAAAGACCCAATCTCATAATGATCTCAAGACTCCAAGAGGCAGAGAATACATTACATTCACTGAAAATTGTTTAAGTGTCATATATATACTACAGACAGCTTTGACTTTTAAAACATTTAAATTTGTTCGGCTTAGCCTTTAGCTTACTTTATAGATATTGTTTGCTAATATGATTTTTAATACTATGTCTTTGAAGGGTGCTTCATGCGTTATACTTAACTCAGAATACTTAAATCACCTGTTCTTGAGATATGGATTATAGCTTTATTTCTAAATCTTGATAATTTTTCAAGTGTTAATGATCACTAAAAGTGAAGACAGAAGACTGAAGATGATGTTAAGATTGTTCAGAATTGATAAGTATACTTTCAATTAAGATAAACACTGACCCTCCACAAAAGCTACAGAGCAAATTCTGAAAGTTACACAGAGCTTGGAGGAAGGAGACAGCTTATTTACAAGGAACAGATCAGGGACTCAGGGTACTTTGATTACATCTTGCTTTATTCTACAGATCTTTTCTTTAAAGTTAATGATACAAACTCTGGAGACAGTATGTACTGGAATTTCTTGTATAATTATATGTGAAATTCTGTTTTGTATTAAAGAATCATTCATATTTAACAAATTTCTATTTAAAATATACATTATAAATCTGCAAAGTGAGCTGCTAAATGTTATGTAAACCTTAGTTTTTATTCTGATTATTTATCCCTAAGCATACACATTTCCATATATGAAGATTCCCTTCCAGCCCTTTAACATGCTATTAATCTGTCATTAAAACAACATACACCTGATTTTCCTTGCCATTCTTATAAATAATGTAGCCACTTCTGAGTTTCTTTTTTTTTTACTGATTATACGAAGAATGTTTTATATGATACAGAAACTGGTTTTGTGTGTGACTTTGCAGCTATATAGCATTGACAGACGCCAGGAAGGCTATGTGCCCAATGAAGAGCCTTGCTTTTTCCTTCATCTGTTATCATAAGCTTGTATGTTATATTGCTGAAATGTCTCATAACAAAAAATAGGGACAAAACATACCATATGTTTATTCCTTTTTAATTAAAAGAAGAGAATGCTGTCAATTTATACAATATGATCCTCATTAACCCTGGAAATCTACGTTTATCTGGCCAAGCTTATTACCCTTAAGGGTTTCTCTCTCCTAATTGGCAAGATGAGGTCACAAGTTATGTGACTTCTGCTTACTGAACTTTGAAAACTCTCTTTAACTACAGTGGCACTGGGAATAAAACCTGTCATTCAACTCTAAGGACCTATAATCTTCTGCTCATAACCTGCCATCTGGTCCCATGTACGGTGTCAGCCTAACGATGCTTCTTCTCCAGTACAGAGGGTGGGGGCCACTCCAGTTGGCATTTTCTGCGTGCATGTCATTCTGAGGCAGAGGGATAGTGCAAAGTTCTTATACCATTGAAGTTCCTCACTTCTATTAATACCATTTCATTAAAAAAAGAACAGAAAAAGAAGAAAATAAGCTTTAACTTCCACCTAATCACAAGGTTCTTAATTATTTAGTTTTCAGTCATGCCCAGTCATTTTCTATTAAATACTTCTGGTAAATTATGAGTGCAGTAGCTTCCAGAGACCTCGTTCAGGAACCAGAACTGCATTTTACCGTGCAGTAAGAAGACAACTAGCTATGAAGTCAGTTCTTTCAACAGAGTGGTGGGACTCTATATAAAACATTTTCATGTAGCACAGTGTTGTGCCATGTAAGAAATTCTCAATTTGCCTTTGAGCTAGCTGAGATAGATAGCTATGTGGGGGACAGCAACACTGGTCTGTGCTTCCTAAAACCATGGTAGCAATATTAACACACGGGCATTCAGAGGCTGACTATTGAGCCTCTAAGCAGAGCTACTTAGGCAAGGTGCAGCTCTGGAGAAGGCTGCTTGTTCCAGAGCTGGCTTCTGTTGTTCAGCTCCTACTGGGGTAGCTCCACTTATATAAAACAGATCCAAAGTGACACAGTTGCAGTCTTGGCATTTTTTAGCAATGTAAACCTAACTGACTATCAACTTCGTTGTGTATTTTAGGATTTACACATAGTAAGAAATCATAATAATTCAATATGTTTCAAGAAAAACTACAGGGAAAGCCTTAAGTTGGAATCAGAGGCGAGTGGGAGAGAGGTTGCCACTTAATGCATTTTTGACACTTTTCTAAACTCAATTCCAATACATTTTCAAGGGCTCTTTTTGTCAAGAAGTTTGAGAAGAACTTTTTTATTCTTAATCTTGAATAAAAATGAGGCACAATTTTGTTTTCAGATCCACATGTGTAGAAGTTAGAGGTGCTTTGCGTTTATCCAAAGAATGGACTGTTCCTGTTAAGTTCATATTTTCAGTAAATGTCTTTGCAGTTTTCCTAAAAAAAAAAAAACTTATGACAGTGAAAAATGCTCTTCCTAAAAATTCTCCCTATGGTTAATAAAAAAACACTAGATTTGTATTATCTGTAAAATTTATCACATCATTGTTTAACTCGTTTTCCAGATCCTTTACTGAGGATTCTACAACACCTGTTAAATGACCTACATCCCAGCACCTATGGTATCCTACCAGAAGATTTTGCCTGCTGTGAAAATTGGACATTAACTTCTATTCTTTATTTCTGATCTTTTTAGCCACTCACTGACCCACAGAACACCTTTCTTCATAGTCTTTCACAGTTTCTTTAGGAGTCTGGTGAAGGTCTGAAAGAATATCTTCTTAAAAGCTTCCGAAAAATCCAAGTACACTGTTTTGACTATCTATACGCTCATGATCTGTTTAAAAGCTGTTAATATTACTTCCCTTCATAAAAAAAAATCCTCTCAACAAAGAAGCCAAAATTAAATCATCAGCCACAATGACATTTATAAGTTCACTAACTTGCTTGTGATAGCCTGTTCTCACAGATCTTGTTGTGCCTAGTTTATCCATTGTTTCCTCTTGGCTTTTTTTTTTTAAGGTCTTAATCTTTGAAAGCACAGCTGAGAGGCAGTAAGACTTCTGGGTAAAGAGAAGTGGCATAAAACTACTACAGAGTAAGCAGCACGTGAAGAAATTGACCTGTGAGCAAAGAATCAATATGGAACAGAGATGTAGCAGGAGACAGAGTGGAAGTGAATAGAGGCAATTTGTCAAATTGACTTTCTCCCATACACAGTTTGCCCTTTATGGATAAACACGATCATCTGGTATAAGTACCAGGTAAGCTTAATCACAAACAGTGTGTGAGTTAATACGATTTCTCCATTAGAAGTTGAAATCAAGATTTAAGTAAAACCTTGGACACAAACCTGTGTAGCATGAGAGAACGAAAGACATTATTTGATTAAGCTAACAGACAGCAATGAATCAGAGTGCAAGAATAGTCACAAATTACTGAAGTATCCGCAGTGGGAGAGAATAGAGATGAAATGGAAACTCTGGGAGTGGTTGAAAGACCTGGGAAAGTGGATGAGTCTGGGAAAGTGATAGTGAAGATTGCAACTTGATGGAGAAAACTTGAGGCTCATATGCCTAATCAGAAGTGAACTGCATGCCAACAAGAAGACAACAAAGGAATGGCAGAGAAGAGTAATAAACTTCAGAGAAAATGAAAAAAAAAACGTGTTCGAGAAAGGTGTGAGACCACCTCAGTTCACAGAAAACCTGGAACAGGTTTAGATGCTGTTTGTTTCCAAGTTTACCAGTTACATAACTATGCAACCACACTTTAACTAGTGTCCACAAAAAAAGTACCTTTCAAACAGAACAGATCTCAAGGAGAAGTAGTTGGGATAGGACCTGTCCTCAGGCTACGTGAAAAATTGGCTGATGTGTTTTCTCTGACATGTGCACACATATAAGTCTTAACTCAGACATTGTAACCTAATAGGTCACAACCCACACATGAAACCAAAGCCAAATGAAACAACCTCTCTCTAGCTCCATATTTGTCACTCCTTTCATCAGAGATAAGTCTGTGTCTTAAAATAACAAAAACCAAATGAAAACAGTTCATGTGCAGAAATGGACAACTTCAATGGAGACTTTATTAGTCTCATTTGCTAGTGAACTATCATGTTCCTTCTCTTATGATCTTCACACATCTTTTAATTGAGTAGCTTTTTGTTAGCTATGAAACAGATAACGTGTCCCATTACTTTGTATTTTAAATTGAAGTGTATTTTTTTTAAATCTGTGCTTTCCTATATGTGAATAGAATTTGGGATCGGGTTTCTGATTATATACTATTTGTCCCTCGTTTCTCATTGGAATCTTTATGGTAACTGTTCAAGTCCATTAAATGCAATTAAACTATTAATTGGGAAGTATTCAGAGGAATTAGTAAGCCCACCATTCTTTCAGGGACATCCTGTATCTTTCAATGTACTATTACAATATGTTCACTATTGTAGCATTGGTCAGATGACAACATTTCCCAAGACATCACTGCTATTTCTATACCAGACTTTGGGAGTTTCTGGTTAGTTCTTTATTTCCCCTAGAAATAAATATTTCTTCCATATCAGTTTTAGACTAATGGCAACAGCAACAGGAGAATAGAGTAAATCCATTAATGCAGCAATATGTGCTTTATAGTCATCAGGTTGACTTTGGCTTCAGACTGGATGCTGAAGTTGAGGATGTGAAGTCTAAGTATACTGCAAATGCAAAACACTTAATTGCTAAGGGACTAGAAAATAATTTTCTATTGACTGAGACATCACACATTATTAACCCAAACACCAGACAAAGAGGGAAATACTGCAGATCCTTTGCTTGGTACAACAAAGTAAAATGGACCAAGGATCCATAAAAAGCGGGAAAATCACAAAGCAAATATTTTGTCCTAGAATAACTATTCTGTAATTCCACTGAAATAACCACTAACAGCAGAATTAACACCAAATTGATATCCTGATATTTCAGGAGAGAGAGAAAGAGAGACAGGAAGAGAGAAAAAGAAGAAGAGAAAGGAAGGGAAGGAAGGAGGGAGGATGGGAGCGAGGTGGGAGGGAACAAAGAAGGAAGGAAAAGAAAGAAACCAGCTTGATTCCAGAATTACATGGTATTAAACAGATTTTCAAAATGGTAAAATCCTTTACTATTATTCTTTTATGTGAATTTGTTTGGAAATCTTTAGCTGTTTGTAAGTAGAATCTGCCAGCAGAATATACTCAGTTTAAATGCATATAGCAATTACATATTGCCTAACACACACAGATGATAGTTGGGATTTAATGAGCTGTTAGACTCGATGTGCTCTGCCCTGATGGCTTTGGCTGGCCAGTAAGCACCTCATGGAAAGAGCAGCTCACCACCACATCTTCCTATACTGGATTCGAGTCATCTTTCCCAATCTACACCAACACTGAAACACCAGTTCAACCTGATGGTCTGACAACTCCTCATCAGACTCCATGATTTTTTTCTTTTCGGGTTTTAAACCTTTTCATATTGATGGTTCCCATCTTGAATCTAGAGCTACTAGCAATACTTGCCTCAACAATTATTTTACTGCCTGTAATTTTACATTTTATATCTTTCTACAGACTTTATTACATGACTTTCCTCAGGAGTCAGTATTGGGACCATTCCTGTTTAACATCATCAAAAGTAGCTGGAGTACTGCATTCAGCTCTGGGGTCCCCAACACAAGAAGGACATAGAGCTGTTGGAGCGAGTCCAGAGGAGGGCCACGAAGATCATGAGAGGGCTGGAGCACCTCTCATGTGAAGACAGACTGAGAGAGTTGGGGCTCTTCAGCCTGGAGAAGAGAAGGGCTTGTAAGTGCAGCAATTTTCAGGACTGGGACATAACTGATACTTAAATCATAATGCACTCAAACTCAAAGAAATGTTAAGAGCTAACAGTGTCTCTACCTTGTTGCAAATTCTGCCTATGGTAGATAATGATATAATACAGAACATGAAGTAATTGTCTTCTCCAGATGGGAAGTCCTATGAAAAATAGTTTTCTTTGTATTCATCAGTAATACATCTGCTTCCAGACACATTCATTTCAGAGACTTTAATGTTCACATCATTAATTTAAATCCATGGTGGAATGCCTAAATGAAAACAAAAAGACTCTTGTCAAAATCGTAACTATAAAAAATATTATATACAGTCTTACGTCAAAGTTTGGTGGTTTTTATGTTTGGTCTCCAACTTTTCAACAAAGCAGATGGAATTAGGACATCTGTCTTCTAGAAGAAGCTCTGACATAAATAAGTGTGTGACACTGAATGGCTTTCCAGAGTGAGATTCTCAGACATTAGACGGAAAAAGGAGGAAAAAACATTTTGCTTCATTTGTAAAATGAAATAATCATGTTTTACCAGTCTTCGAATACTTGCTGGTATCCCCTGTGCGTAAAAACATTTATTACTCTTCCTGGTTATTTTCATGATTGTAAAAATATTGACATAAAATTTCCCTTAAGTTTCACTCATTGTTTGGGAATATATTGTTTTATGATATTTCCTTGAGAATTTTTATCTGTCAAGCTTGTGGTCTTTTTTCCAAAAATTCCAAAATTGTTGGAGTAAGAAGTTGTTGAGAAAATGTAGGAGTGTTGGAGACACAGGTTCTAGTCTCTCCTCCTGTGCAGATGAGTGTTGATGAATCCTGATGTTTAACAGACCTATTCTGGAGTGAGTCATATGACATCTTTCATGTAAGATATAATTAGGGGAAAAAAAAAAAAAGGAAGTGTACAAGCCTAATATTTTTCTCAAAATTGATTTTGTTTTTTGAGGCAGACACAGAAATTGTTACTTTGTGAAAGTAAGAACAAAAGGAAATAAATGGTTGTATGCAAGGCAATTATGTTGCTGGATTTTCTGAACAGCTGTGCAAAGCACTAGATACTTTCAGACCTATACAAATTAATGAATTAATAACAATTACTGTACTCAGCATGTAAGGATGTAGAGTCATGCTTTTATACAAAGTCATAATCTGGGAAAATTTCTGTTACAGTGCTGAACAATGGGCCATATGCCACCATTAATATCTTCAAGATTACTACGAATATAGGAAGAATAAACTCATATGTTGTGATGGGACCCTGCGTCAGCAGCATTGCTTTGAGACAGAAGTTTCTAGACCTTCTTTTTATTCCCCAAGAAGACACAAAAGGTTTTAAATACACCCACCTCAAAAAAAAAACCAAACCAACAACAAACCAGATTTTATTTGTGCATAAACCACACATACTTGAACACAAGTGAATGAAAATTCACCTTTTTCACACTATGTCACTGAAGGCAAGTTCTTGCTTCTGGCCTTTTTCCATAATTGACCAAGATTACCAAGTATCAGAAACATCTTCTCAGTTACCTCTGGTCCTTGGGAAGTGCTGTCCGTCTGCTTTGTGGTCTGTCTGCCTGATGTCTCGTCTTCAGGCAACCTCTAGGTCTCCCTGCATGAAGTTCAGCCTCCTGCCTGTATCCTATGCCTTTCTTTTCATCTTTGTCTGTAATGTCCTGTAGACTCTAGGAAATGCCCTTTTCAATTTCTCCTGGGGTTCACTATGCAAACTATAGTCTACCTGCCCTCTTTTAGAGTTTCAGTTGATCTGGTTAGTTCTTATAGAAAAATAACAAGCAATTGTCCTGAATAGATAATGCAAATGTCCTTACTAAAAAAAAAAAAAAAAAAAAAAAAAATCCAGGCTTGGTAATCCTTTTTTCCATCTGTGCTTATGTGCAGGCTGCACACATTTACTTTCCATGTACCCTGCCACATTATCTTTGTTTCAGAAATCTCCAAACTGAATGTCTAGAGGGACAACAGGGAAATTGTAGGGAGTCCTTTGTATACTAATCTGTGCAAGCAACTTTTGTTATTAAGGCTCACATATACCTCCAATACAAGTAGTTAAATAGACATTTTTTGTTTCCAAATATCAAATTAAATATTTGTTTTCTTCATGAATTTCTGAAAGTCCTTCTTTTTCTTAAACTTTCACTCCCAACATTTAAGAGAGACTGAAGATAACAGGTTCTAACCTCATGTGTCTGACATTCTCAGTAGATGGCCCTTGAGTAGACAAGACCTTTTCTCCTGGTCTCTGACAGAGTCTGAGCAAGACAGAGCCTGTCTTTGGTAACCTTATGACTATGAGGCTAGTACAAGGCTGAAATTCTGGATTTCTTTGTGGAAACTATAGATGAGTTTGATTAAATGGCTAATGCTCTAATAGTTTTGTTCTAGTTAATTTTCTACAGGCAAAGATAGCTCCCTTATATTAGTTGTAGCAGAACGCAATATATTTAATCACTAATTAGGGCAGACACATTCCTTCTGATGTAGCTCCACTTCAGGACAGTGGCTGTATTTGGTAGAGATAAAAGGATGATAGCTAAGGAAAGTAACATTTTAAACTGCCATGCCGAGATTCACTCAAATATGTCTGTCAGTGCACAACGCCATGACTTTTGCACCAGTTCACATTGATTATCTGGAGCTTTACATTGGATTTGATTGTTTTGACTGTCTAGATTCCTAGAAGCCAAACAACGTGCATTATAAAAATGGCAATTTAAGGAGTTTAATTTACAAACCAAGAGTTAGGAAAAATAAATTTATCAAGCAAAATTATTTTTATGGACTAGAAAGCACTATCTCTGAATAATTGTACTTCTTGAAATGAAATGCTAGTGCCAGTGCCTAAGTATTTGCATGATTGATGTACCGAATACAAAGAAATACCTCTGGTTAAAAAAACATTATAAGATCGGAAAAAGTATTTAGAGGTATTTAATTTTATTTTACTGATATAATCTGTGAGGTGAAAGGGACACAGTGCTGTAAGCAGCAAAAACTTATCAGGTTTTTATTTATCTATCTCCCATGTTACTGGTATTTGCAATATTGTTGTTAGTGATGGTTGTTGATTTGGGGCATTTCAGTTTTTAGGAGTAGGTGATCTAAAATAAATTGTCTCAAGCCAAATCTAAAGCCTCAAGGAGCTTCTGTTGGGAAACAGTTTTGCCCTTGGGCTCATTTACTCTTTTCATCCTTCCCCACTGCCATTTTTTAAAAATATTTCTCCTGTTTCCTTCACCAGACTCCTTTCCATTTATCAGACTTCTGTGAGAAGAATATGTTCAGTTCAATGATTCTTTTGTCCTATTTCATAGAATCACAGAATCATTATCTTGGAAGGGACCTCTGGAGGGTGTTTACATCAGGGTCATTTACAGCAGGTTAACCAGGACCAGTCAAGTTTTAAATATTTAATGAATGGAGACTTCACAATCTCCCTGGGCAACCTGTGCCAGTGTTTGGCTACCCTCACACACACAAAAAAAAAAGTGTTTTCTTGTGTTCAGATGGAATTTTCTGGTTCTTAATGTGCCCCCACTACCTCTTGTCCTGTGAGTGGGTGCTGCTGAAAAAGTCTGTCTTCTTTACACCCCTCCATCAGATATTTATACACATGGATGAGATCCTCCCTGAACCTCCTCAAGGCTGAACATTCTCTACTGTCTTAGCTGATTTATCTGTCATCACATGATAGATACTCAAGTCCCTTAATAATCACATGCTAGACTTGCTCCAGTATGTCCATGCTTCTCTTGTACTGGGCAGCCCAGCACTGGACACAGCACTCCAGATATGTCATACCAGGGCTGAGCAGAGGGGAAGGATCACCTCCCTAGACCTGCTGCCAATGCTCTGCCTAATGCAGCCCAGGAGGCTGTTGGCCTACTTTGCCACAAGAACACATTACTGGCTTCTCATCAGCTTGTTGTTCACCAGGACTCGCAGGTCCTTCTCTGCTAACCTGTTTTCTAGCTGGTAAATCCCAGCCTTTCCTGTTGCTTGGAGGTTGGACTAGATGACCTTTAAAGGTCCCTTCCAACCCAAACTATGATTCTATGTTTTATTTCTCCTTAGGGGCTGGACTTAGCATTTCCCATTGCTGAGCTTCATGAGATTCCTCTCTGCCCATTTCTCCAGGCTATCCACCCATCTGGTCTATAAATCAGGCTTCCAGTTTTTTTGTATCATCTGTGAACTTGCTGAGGTTGCACTCCGTATCATTGTACAGGTCATTAAGGAATATGTTAAACAGTATTACTGCAGTATTGACCTTTGGGGTACACTACTAGTGACTGGCCTCCAGCTGGACTTTGTGCTACTGATACAGGATTTTGTGTCACAGATTTCAGTTGTCTGTGTAAATATTCTGGTGTGCTTTATAACCTTCCAATAACTTTATTTATTGATGGCAAGTATTCCAGTTGGTAATGCCTGTTTAACTAGTTAACATTTGATCTTCCTCCTATAATGCATGATGTCTTCTATTATAATTGTTTCATTTAAAGAATAGCAGGATACTATTTTCCCAGATGTTTGCCAAATACCATGCAAATCCCCCATGAAATGAGTTATTTTTCAGGTTGCCTCAAGACATATATGGACCAGTTAGAGAAAATCTGGAGCTTAACAAGAATATTAAGAGGTTTAGAAGACATGGTAAGGTTGAAAAATATAGGACCATTTAATCTAGACAGAAGACAGTGAAAAAAGTCATAGTTGTAGTCTTCAAATCCATAAAAACATCTGCAATCATAGAATCATAGCATTGTTTTGGTTGGAAATGACCTTTAAGATTATCAAGTCCGACCGTTAACCCAGCACTGCCAAGTCAGTCAATCAACTATGTCCCTAAGCAGCACATCTACACATCTTTTAAATACCTCCAGGGATGGTGACTCAACCACTTCCCTGGGCAGCCTGTTCCAATGCTTGATAACCCATTCCGTGAAGAAATTTTTCCTGATATCCCATCGAAAGGATTTTATGTTCTAAAACATGAAAGAAATGAGTTCTTAATTTCTATTCTTTCTGGTGTGAGTGCAATGTGAAGTCATATATTAAAAGAAATTAATATTGGAGTTAAGGGAAAACTTTCTAATCATTGTAATAGGGGACAACAGGAGCAGAGATGGTAGCCTTTAGAATTTAAAGCTTCAGAATAGGTTAGGAAAATATTTTAGGGGAATGGCCTAGATATTAGGGGCAGAGATACTCTCCTGAGAACTGATTTGACTTTAATTCCTATGATCATGACTGTTTCCATTCTATTTGTTGCTCATGGGTTATAACCTTTCTTAATTTTTGAGAATCTAAGTGTCAAGTGTACAAGTGTAGACTTAGAAACTGTAAAACAGCTGAGCCATTTTAGAGCAAATCAGCAGTTATGACAGACTTTGCTTAATATCTTCAGCATCAACATTATTCAGCCTAGTAGCTGAACATTTGGTATAAACAGATAGAAATGTATGTCCATCTCCCAATGGGAAAAGGACAAAAAGACTAAAAAGTATGGTTCACAAATTTACCTGAGCTGCTGCTTTTTTACTGCTAAGCATAATTCTGCTTTGGATAATCACCTTTTAATATTCTGAATGAAACAGGCTGCACAGAGAGCTCAGTTTTTAGTACGTAGTAAAAAAAGCAGAAATCGAATACGTGTTGAAATGGCAGTTTAGTGACAGAATGTAGATAGTAGCAGTTAGGAACTCCAATGAAAGCATGTAAGGTCAGAAGAAATGTTCTCCTCATATTAAATAAGATTTGAGAAGTATTTAAATAATCTTAAATTTTAGAAAAATCAATAGAAAAGTTCATTACCATGACAAATAGATAAACAAGAAAAATAAGCATAATGAAAGCACTGCTAGGACTGCAAGCTATTTACTAATAGCAAACAAATATGAAAATGAGATAAATAAGTTATCTGTCGACTCTTCATGCTACAGTTTTATTCCTGGAGTATTTTCTCAGAGAAATCATATTTTTATACATGATAGTTCAGGGAATACATTTCTTCTGGGGACAAGTTTGGTTCAGATGTCTTCCTTTTCAGAAAAAAAAAGAAAACAAAAAGGCTAAAAGTTGATTTTAAATGAATATACAAAACCACTTACATGAAACAAAGCTAATAAGACAGACAAACAAAATATTTTTTTTAATATCAGTCCAGTTGTAACCATCTTTCCCCTTTGTCAGTGAGGTTGTGTTTTTATCTGCTTCTCTTGTTCTGTCCCTGACACCCGTCTGTTTTTCACATCCAGTCCAAATTGCAATATTTGTCTGCACCTTCTTGAACCTGCAAACCTTTGCTATATGTATGACATGCCTTTGTGCCCCTAGCTCCTTGACATGTGTTTCTCTTATTCTGGTCTTCATACCTCCTCACCTCACAATTCAGTACCTGAAGGTCTCTGTCTGTATTCAAAGCACACAGTACTTTAAAGGTTCAAGCACATAGGCAAGTTACTGTAAAGTAACAAGTTACCACTTGGCTGATGAGCTGCCATGATTCTCCTTTTGTGTGCTTTTACCTATGCTTATACCTACGAATATCAGGTAATTCACTCAGCTTTGCCCAGAGTGGAAAACTGTTAATCTATGGTTAGTGACTTTATGTCTCCTGTGGATTAAGAATGGATATACAGTGAGTTACCATGCATTCACTGATGGCTGTTAACTTTCTGTTAACACTTAACAGGAATGAGTATTTGAGTTCCATTTCTAAGAATGTCACTGGGACCAAAATCGATTAATGTTTTCCCCCCATTTTGGTGGAAGGAGAATTAAAAGAGGAAAATGAGTTCAGCAATGGTGACGAGATTCCTAATTCTGAGCTCAGACTTCTATGACAGCCCACAGTGACATTCAAAATATTGCTCGTGTTTGGGATTGTGCTCTTGACCTTTCGTGCTAATCAAACATTTCCTTCTTCCAAGTCTTTCCTTTAAGTTTACAATCTTTATAGTCTGATTATAATCTTATAATCAGTTATAATCTATGGTGGTATGATAATATTAACATTTCTATTTCCATTTTACACTAATTTACGTCTTCTAGTTTCATGAAATGTGATGAAAGCTTTGCCAGTTGCCAAAACAGTAGAAGAACCTTCCTTGGTTGTAAGCTTTGAGCACCAGATACTTTTCAGCCATGAATATCTGTAGGAATGTATGCAAACAAATTCAGAGTAGGATAGAATTGAGAAGTAAGGTTTTTGTACATAGTTTGCATCTATATAAACATTAGCTCTGAAATGCAAAACTTTGTAATTAAACCCAGAGAATTTTTAACCTGCTTTTTATGAGAAAAACTCTACTCCTTTCCTAAGGAGGGCAAAATGAAAACTAGGCCTTCTTTACTTCACATTGAACACTTTGTAAGCTTGTTTTTAATTTAAGTTGCTTCAAGTAAGCATGTATTCTTTAAGGTACACAACAAGACATTATTTTTAAAACATGTTTTAAGACTGTTAGTCTAGCTTAAGTTGTTGGTCTTAATAAAGAGCTATCTGAAAGTCAGTATGTGTGATGATATATTCCCTTTATACTTTAATTCTATGAGTGCATGAAATGCTTGCAATTTCCTAGCTTCTAATACCCCATGTCTGTTATTCTTCCCCACAGCCTCATTATCTTCACTTTGAAATTTTACTCAAGGGATAATATGATAAATTTGGAAAGCTAATTCAGTGAGTATTCTTAGGTTATTAACTCCATGACCTACTCAGGATTAGTTTACCTTTTTGTTTAACACTTTTCATTAAATTATGCAGTGTTAACTTCAACACCTTTGATTTAAATAAGTGACTTGTAGACTGTGGATGTGATTTTGTACTTGTCACAAGGCGTAAAACATTACATTCAAATTGTAAAGGGGATAAAGTCTTTCCTTAGAGCACACTCTCTTACAAGGATGGATTCTATTGATATAAGGTCTAATTCTTCCAAGGAATCTGTGTAAAGTTTCCAGGGATTTGATGCCAGTCCCCCAGCTGAAAATTATATTAGAATCTTCTGAGTTCACAGGCTATATTTTATTTGACTCAGATGTCTTTCTCCTGGATATACAGAATCACAGAATCACAGAATCAGCCAGGTTGGAAGAGACCTCAGGGATCATCGAGTCCAACCATTGCCCTGACACCACCCTGTCAACTAGACCATGGCACTAAGTGCCATGTCCAGTCTTTTCTTAAACACATCCAGAGATGGTGACTCCACCACCTCCCTGGGCAGCCCATTCCAATGTCTAATAACCCTTTCTGAAAAGAAATTCTTCTTAATGTCCAACCTGAACCTCCCCTGGCGAAGCTTGAGGCTGTGTCCTTTTGTCCTACTGCTAGTTGCCCGGGAGAAGAGGCCAACTCCCACTTCACTACAACCTCCCTTCAGGTAGTTGTAGACTGCAATAAGGTCACCTCTGAGCCTCGTCTTCTCCAGGCTAAACAACCCTAGCTCCCTCAGCCGTTCCTTGTAGGTCAGACCCTCCAGACCCTTCACCAACTTGGTCGCCCTCCTCTGAACTCGCTCCAACACCTCAACATCTTTCTTGAAGTGCGGGGCCCAGAACTGGACACAGTATTCAAGGTGCGGCCTCACCAGTGCCGAGTACAGAGGGACGAATACTTCCTTAGACCGGCTGGCTACACTATTCCTAATAGAGGCCAGGATGCCATTGGCCTTCTTGGCCACCTGGGCACACTGCTGCCTCATGTTTAGCCGGCTGTCGATCAGCACCCCCAGGTCTCTTTCCACCGGGCCACTTTCTAACCACTCCTCCCCCAGCCTGTAGCGCTGCATGGGGTTGTTGTGGCTGAAGTGTAAGACCCAGCATTTGTTCTTGTTGAACCTCATGCCGTTGGTCTTGGCGCATCTATCTAACCTGTCCAGATCCCTCTGTAGGGCCTTCCTACCCTCCAGCAGATCAACACTGCCACCCAGCTTGGTGTCATCTGCAAATTTGCTGAGGGTGCACTCAATCCCTACGTCTAGATCATCTATAAAGATATTGAACAGCACCGGCCCCAGAACTGAGCCCTGGGGAACACCGCTAACGACCGGCCACCAGTTGGACTTTGCCCCATTCACCACCACTCTCTGGGCTCGGCCATCCAGCCAGTTTTTAACCCATTGAAGAGTCCACCCATCCAAGCCCCGGGCAGCCAGTTTGTCTAGGAGGATGCTGTGGGAGACAGTGTCGAATGCCTTACTGAAGTCTAGATAGACTACATCCACAACCCTGCCCTCATCTACTAAGCGGGTCACTTAGTCATAGAAGGAGACCAGGTTGGTCGAGCAGGACCTGCCTTTCATGAATCCATGTTGGCTGGCCCCGATGCCCTGATTGTCCTGCATGTGCCGTGTAATGGCACTCAGGATGATCTGTTCCATCACCTTGCCTGGCACCGAGGTCAGGCTGACAGGCCTATAGTTCCCTGGATCGTCCTTCCGACCCTTCTTGTAGATGGGCGTTAAGTTTGCTAATTTCCAGTCGGCTGGAACTTCTCCAGTTAACCAGGAGTGCCGGTAGATAATAGAGAGTGGTTTGACAAGTTCGTTTGCCAGTTCCTTCATTAGTCTGGGGTGAATCCCATCCGGGCCCATAGCCTTGTGGGTGTCCAACTGGCACAGCAGGTCACTAACCGTCTCCTCCTGGATTACGGGAGGTTCACACAGCCCCCCGTCCCTAACTTCAGGCTCTGGGGGCCGAGTCTCCTGAGGACAACCGGTCTTGACATTAAAGACCGAGGCAAAGAAGGCATTGAGCACCTCTGCCTTTTCCTCATCCCCTGACACTACACTACCCTCCTCATTCAGCAAGTGGTGGAGGCTCTCCTTGACCCTCCTTTTGCTGTTGATGTATTTGTAAAAGCTTTTTTTGTTATCTTTGACTGTAGCAGCCAAATCAAGCTCTAATTGAGCTTTGGCCCTTCTAATCTTCTCCCTACACGACCTGGCCACGTCCCTATAGACCTCCCAAGTTACCCGACCCTTCTTCCAGAGCAAGTAGGTTCTCTTTTTTTCCTTAAGTTCTAGTCTAAGTTCCCTGTTTGACCAGGCTGGTCTTTTTCCCTGATGGCTTGCCTTCCTACAGACTGGGACAGCCTGCTCCTGAATATTTAACAATTCCCTTTTGAAGCACGTCCAGCCTTCCTGGACTCCTTTGCCCTTCAGGACCGATTGCCAAGGGACTCGGTCCACCAGCCTCTTAAACAGGCTAAAGTCTGCCCGCCGGAAATCTAAGGCAGAAGTTCTACTCTTGCCCCTACTTACTTCCCCCACTATCGAAAACTCTAACATTTCGTGGTCGCTACTCCCAAGACGGCCACCAACCCTCACATCTCCCACTAGTCCTTGTCTGTTGACAAACAACAGGTCAAGCAGGGTCCCTCCTCTAGTGGGCTCATTTACCACTTGCATGAGGAAGTTGTCCTCCACACATTCCAGGAACCTCCTAGATTGCTTCCTCTCTGCCATGTTGTATTTCCAGCAGACATCCGGCAAGTTGAAGTTGCCCACAAGTACAAGGGCCGGCGACCGGGCGGTTTCTGACAGCCGCTTGTAAAACGACTCGTCCGCCTGCTCATGCTGGTTGGGTGGTCTATAACAGACTCCCACCGTAATGTCCGCCCTGCCGACCTTCCCCCTGATCTTCACCCATAAACATTCAACCTTGTCATCCTCACCATCTTCCTCAATTTCAACACAGTCCAAGCACTCCCTAACATATAGCGCTACCCCACCGCCTCTCCTGCTTCGCCTGTCCCTCTTAAAGAGCTTATAGCCATCCATAGCAGCACTGCAGTCATGAGAGTCATCCCACCACGTTTCTGTGATGGCAACCACATCATAACCTTCCTGCTGTACAGTGGCTTCTAGCTCTTCCTGTTTGTTGCCCATACTGCGTGCATTGGTGTAAACACACTTCAGTTGGGCTAGCGGCCTTGCCCCCGACGCAGGCCTGTCACCCCTAGGTTCATTTGTGGCTGCCCTGGTCTTATCCCCCTCCCCCATCGAACCTAGTTTAAAGACCTCTTGATCAGCCCTGCCAACTTCTGGGCCATAACCCTTTTCTGCTTCTGGTTCAGCTGTTCCCGATCCGGCATAAGCAGGCCGAGTGCCATGAAAGCCGCCCCGTGGTCAACGAACCCAAAATCCCACCTCCGGCACCAGTCTCTTAGCCACATATTGTTGTACTTTCATAGTCTTTTCCCTATTTTCACCAAACACCGAAGGAATTGAAGAGAATATCACCTGCGCACCTACCTCCTTTACCAAACGCCCCAGGGCCCTGAAGTCCCTTTTGATTGCCCTGGGACTTCTCTCTTCAATCTCATCCCTACCCACCTGGAATACTAATAGTGGGTAGTAGTCAGAGGGCCTCACCAGTTGAGGAATCCTCCTGGCAACATCCCTTACCCGAGCCCCAGGGAGGCAGCAGACTTCCCTGTGAGTCGGGTCTGGCCTGCATATGGGGCCCTCCATTCCCCTTAGCAGGGAGTCGCCTATAACAATTACTTTTCTTTTCTCCTTTTTGGAGCTGGTTGCAACCCTCTTACTTGGTTACTTCTGTTTACGTAGCCCCGTAGAGGGTCTTTCACCTAGATTTGTGTCTTCCTGACACTCAGGAAGACGCTCAGGCTCCAGCACCTCATACCTATTCTGCAGGGGGACGTGGGGAGGGGAGGAAGGTCAGGATGGGATTTGCCTGCCACCCCGAGCAGGGACCTGCCTCCATTCCCCCCCCATCCCCTAGGTCTCCTCCTGCTCCTTGTGTAGGAGGAAGAGGATCCTCCACTACCCAGGGAGCATTAGGCCCTTCCGTTTTCCCCAGGACAGGCAGGGAACAGCACTGCCCGCCATCCTCTTCCTGGGATGCTCTTGTACTCCTTAACCTTTCCACCTCCTCCTTGAGTTGGGCCACCAAGGAGATCAGGTCGTCGACCTGTTCGCACCTCACACAGGTGAGGTCTCTGTTACCCTCGAGTGCCAGGGCCAGGCTCTGGCACTCCCTGCAGCCTGCCACCTGCACCTCCGCATGCTTCCACGGCAGGTCTGTTTGGGTTGCCATGTCTTTTCTGGCACCCGCAAGAGACTTAGGGCCCCGCCGAGTGGAAACCATACCTTCCTGCCCGCCTACTCTGCTCACCCTGCCTGCGCGAACTGCTGCGCAAACTGCCGCACCCCTGTTTGCGCACTCCTGTTCACCACGCTCCGGGCCGCTCGCGCTCCCCAGGGGGCCCTTCAAATCTCCCACGGTGCCTCTGGCTACGCCCCCTCCTCTCCTGGGATGGGACTCGGGGGCTGCTGCTCAGGTGGCCCTGAGTAAGGAACCCACCCGGTAAAGCCCGATCTCACCCTTGCCCACACTCACCTCAGTCGCTATCGCTGCCACCACTGCTGCCAACTGACAGCAGAAGATTCACAGCTCCTTGGCGCCTTCCTCACCTTGTGCACTGGGAGAGAGTCAGCGCTCTCCCCA
Organism: Nyctibius grandis; assembly: GCF_013368605.1. Taxonomy (NCBI): domain Eukaryota; kingdom Metazoa; phylum Chordata; class Aves; order Nyctibiiformes; family Nyctibiidae; genus Nyctibius; species Nyctibius grandis. Next base: position 113,711,430 of record NC_090659.1, read on the forward strand.
AGGAGCTGCAAACGGCTGTGACCTCCCCCGCCCTAGGACACACACAGTCACTGCTGACTCCCCCTGTACCCTGTGGGCAGGGACTAGTCCCTGTCCTCCCAGAGGCTCTTTATCACCCGATCACAGAGGGTGGTGCTACGCCCCCTCCTCTCCTGATTCGTTGCCGGGAACTTCCGGGTCTCGGGGCTGCTGCTTGGGGGGGGCCAGAGCACGGAAACCGCCGCTACAGCCCGATCTCACCCTTGGCCCGCACTCACCTCAGTCGCTGCCGCCGCTGCCCCTGCTGTCGCTGCTGCCGACTGGCTCCTTCTGTGATTCTGTGATTCTGTTTTTTTTGCCCAGAGTAGCCCGTCTTCTTTCCATCCTGCTTTTGCCCATAGCTCAAGCTGTCTTTACTGCCTCACTCCTACTTCAGCATTGCTGTTTTCTTGAATTCTGTGTGCCAGGCTGATATAGTGCCAAAAGCTCAGGAGAGAGAGGCTACCTGTTATTACTGATAGTACTTTGTGGCAGAAGATCATGGATCCTGAAAAAGAAATCTCAAGAGAGACAGAATGTGTAGCCCTGGCATAGAGTCAGAGCAATCACTCTAGCAATGGATTATTACTCAATTAACTTAATGACAAAACTGTGAGGATGTGAATATGCAGAGAGAGAGCTTTCAGAGACCTCAACCTTCCACATAATTTTGCAGGTTTTAGGTGACATTTAAGATGAAATAACCTCTTAAATTCTGTCACTTGAATTTGAAGCAGAGAGATGTATTATTTTGAAAAGGAGAGGAAGTGTTTTTTAACATAAGGTTTTGGTTTGGTTTTTATTTTATTTTATTTTATTTTTCTCTATGCCTGTTTTCAGAAGTGATTTTTATCATCTTTGCTAATACTCATGAAAATAATTGATTCTCCATTGCATTTAACCATTGCTAAAGCCACAGGGTCCACTTACACTCCAGTAGGAATTCATTAAATGTTTCATTAGACACATTACATGAAATGTATAAACGGTTTTGGAAGGAGATGTTGGAATCCAGTTATGTATTTCTGCTGCTCTCTTTGCCTCCTCCTGCCTCTTAACACACACATATCAAGTCAGGCTTGCTCTTTCTTACTTTTGACCCTATGAATCTTTAACACTTTTGACAAAAAAAAAACCCAACACTTTCTATGGCTAGAGTAAGAGAAATGCATTCTCTTCTTCATTCTATCAGTCATTATACATACATACAGCTTTGAATGGCAGTTGACTACTTGACGGATGGGGAGGGAAGTCTGTTAAATTCCTCACAGAGAGGAGACAAACCCAGGTGTCTCCCATTCACAGTGAGGGCAATACTGTTAAATTAAAAATGTAGGGTTGTTTTGCTTCCCTAGCCATGGTAGTGTTTTCGAAGAGAAGCACGATCCTTGTTTCCATTTCTGAAAGAAAGACTCAGATATCTAATTAGACAGTGTGTTTCAGCGATGCAAATTCCAGGCAAAGATGTCAGGTGACTCTCCACAGCCTGAAGTTTGATTTTAAGCCTCAGGAAAAGCTGGGATCTAATACACATCTTTGTCATCAGCATTCTTTATTTGTTACTTTGATGATCTATGCCTTCCACTCAATGCACTGTCTGTTATGAAATTTTATTCTCTCCCTTAACATCCCTCTGGCTTCATGTAAAGCATAGGGAATCTAATCACCTAACTCAGAATTCCATCCCAGGAGTTCAGGAGCATTTAAGTTAGGCATTGCAATATCCAAATCCTTCAGTGAATCTATCTCTAAGTTAATTGTTCAAGATACCATGGCAAATTTGTAGCAGACTAGATAATTAAACTCTGTTTCTGCATTCCAGGCTTGCAAACTGTTATGCTTTCTGTCCCTTGCAAATAGTCCACTAGATGAAGAAGTCAAAGGCGTCAAATATAGTAGAAATAGAGACAAAATAGATGGGAGTTATGGTCAGAAGTATAACTTCAGAAAGGGTGTTAAAGTGAGTGTTATAGCAAGCAGGCAAGCAAAAACTTCACCTGACTGCTTGTCCACCCCCTCACCTTATCTTGAGCAGTAGGTGATACTTCTTCCTCTTTGCCTTGGAAAGAAAAAGTCTGATTGCTGGCCAGTTCAGCAGCTATTTACAGCTGCTTCTGTGTTACTGCTTAACCATCTGTGGTGCAGTCTACATAGCCAGCTCTATTACTCCCACGGGACTAGTAGCAGAAACCATTCAGGAGGGGTGGTCTAATGAAAACCCAAGACTAGATGTCAGAATCACTAGAATAGTGAGCGAGACCATTACTTTCATGAAGGGAATCTAATAAAGGAAAGAAATAATCACCGATAAAAAGGAAAGCAACCAAAAGCCAAAATTCTGAGAACTGGGCTTGCTTTTACACAACTCTTATTATTCTTAGGCAAAAGGAATAGGGTATTCTGGGAGATCAAAAGGAGAAAAGGCAAGATATGATTTCTCTCTACAAAAATGAGGGATTATTACCAGCGGAACTTCTTTATGTAAATATACACAGTAATAAATAATTGACGGATTATATATATACGTATCACACATAAAGCAAGATAATCTCTACAGCTTTCCTCCAATAATTCAAAGAAGTTGACATAGCTCTGTTATCTAAAATCCTGGTTACATTTTGGTTAGAGATTTAAGGATATTTGTCTAACTTTATGTACTCATCATGATCATGAAAACGGTACATAAATGTTTTTGGAGATCAGCACGCCAATTTCTCATGCTCTCTCTGAACCTCAGGCTTGTGGGGTGAGAAGAAGGGCACTGTTTCCACTTGGTCTTGTTGATAATAAGATGATCTTAGAATGTAAGTTGTTCACATCCTGGAGTCTCTTGAGACACTTCTAAGCAGTAATTAATCTTGTCCTAAAGTAAACTTCTAAAACGAATCAGGGAATTAACATCCGAAATTTGTTTACTTTTTTTTTGCTGTTAACTGTAAAGGAAGTTCAAGGTGACCAGGTGCAGACTTCTTCACATCTTCATAAGAATCCCATCCTCAGTGTCCAGGAGTCTCAGTTATGACTATTTTAAGATTTGAAAGGAGATATTATTAATCAGATGATATTAATGATCTGTTCACAGTCAGTAATAGTATTTAATGCCAAATAAGTGCCTTAAACAGTGAGCTTAGAGATGGATGGACACATGCATTATCTGCACAACACAAGTCACAAAACCAAAAAAATAAATTCCACATCAAAGTTAAGATTCATAACTTAGCTCTATTTGTGCAAGAAGTAGAGCATTTACTTCCATAATCTATGGAAGTCATCATGTAAATATGTCACAGAACCACACAATCACAGAGCAGCTGATGTGGGAAGGAACCTCTGAAGATGTAGTTCAATCCTGCTGCTCAAGCAGCTCCAGCTACAGCATGTCTACCTATGACCATGTCCTGCTGGGTTCTATATATCTCCAAGGATGAAGACTCCAAAACCTCTCTGGGCAACCTGTTCCGGTGTTTGACCAACTTCACAGTAAAATTGTTTTCCTTATGTCTAAGTGGAATTTCCTTCATTTCCTGGATGTACATTCTGTCTTCCTGTATACAGTATGCTTTTTTTTTCTGTATTGAAGTTACCTCTAGAAATATAAATTTATTATACACCAAAATATTTAAAGACTGTTAGTGAGTTGCATAAACTAAATAGACTATCCTTCCTGTCTCACTGCAAAGAAAGTGGACTTTTGTAAGGCCTTTGATAAGGCCAGAACATTCTTACCTTTAAATTGGACAAGTATAGATTTGATGGATGGGCTGCTAGATGGATAAGGAATTAATGAGATTGCCACTTCCAAAGAGTTATAGTCAATGTCTCAATGTGCAAATCGAAACCAGTAATGAGCGGTGTCCCTCAAGGGTCCATACTGGGACCAATACTACTTCGTATCTTCATCAATGACATAGTGGGATTGAGTGAACCCTCAGCAAGTTTGCAGATACCAAGCTGAGTGGTGCGGTTGATTCGATAGAGGGAAGGGATGCCATCCAGAGGGACCTGGACAGACTTGAGGAGGGGGACCATGTGAACCTTATGGAGTTCAACAAGGCCAAGTGCAAGGTCCTGCACCTGTGTCAGGGCAATCTCCATATCAATATAGACTGAGGAACGAAGGGATTGAGAACAGCTCTGTGCAAAAAGACTTGGGGATACTGGTGGGTGAAAAATTGGACATGAGTCAGCAATTTGTGCTTGCAGCTCAGAAAGCCAACTGTATCTTGGGATGCATCAAAAGAAACATGGCCAACAGGTCAAGGAAGCTGATTCTCCCCTTCTACTCCACTCTCTTGAGACCCTACCTGGAGTGTTGCATCCAGTTCTGGGATCCCCAGTACAAGAAAGACATGGACCTGTTAGAGTGGGGCAGAGGAGGGCCACAAAAATGGTCAGAGGGCTGGAATACCTCACCTGTGAAGAAAGGCTGAGAGAGCTGGGTCTGTTCAGCTTGGAGAAGAGAAGGTTCTGGGGAGATCTTATTGCAGCCTTTCAATACTTAAAGGGAGCCTAAAAGAAAGATGGAGAACTGGTTGCCCAGAGAAGTTGTGGATGCCCAGTCTCTGGAAGTGTAAGAAAGAGAGAGAGAGGCTTTTTGCTAAGGCTTCTAGTGAGAAGACAAGGGACAACGATTTTAAACTGAAAGACAGTAGATACTGAGGTTTGAGCAACCTGATCTAGTGAAAGATGATCCTGCCCATAGTAGGGGGGAGGACTGGACTATATGATCTATGGATCTATGAAAATTTTTCAGACCTCATGTCACTCTTATGGATTTATCCTTATTACTTTCATATTGATCAACATCCTGCTAAGAAAAACTTACATCAGAACTGTATTATTTCCAAGTTTATTCAGCACCATTAAATGGTGTCAGTCCAAGGCTTACGGGATATTCAATAAAAATAGCATCATTGCGTGTTTCTTCTATTTACTTTTTGAAATGTATCAGATAATAAATTTTACTCCAGTTATTATGTATTATACTGGTTTTACATTTTAAGAAATTAAAACCAGTATCTTCTTGGACTAAGAATAATCGTTACAAAAATTGATTGTATCAACGTAGTGAATTTGAAAACTTAATGGTTAAGGAAAAAGCTTATTCATAAAATTGTTGAGAGGCCTTCACTTTGCCTAACTCTTCACTGATGAAACATTTTCAATATCTTGTCTGGAATGTATGTGATGTTAAAAAGCATAGAGATGCCTGCTTACTCTGTATAAAACACTGGCACAGTTTTTCATTCTTACCAATCTCTGCAACATAAAGTTTTCCCAAACTGCTTTAAAAAACCTACACTGATAACACAGACTCAAAGAATCACAGAATGGCTGAGGTTGGAAGGGACCTCCAGACTTAATCTGGTCCAACCCCTCTGATACAGCAAGACCACATAAAGCCAATTGCCCAGGACCATGTCCAGACTGATGTTGAATACCTTCAAGGTGGGAGTCCTCCCTGGGCTATCTGTTTCAATGCTCAGCCTCCCTCACAGTGAAAAAATGTTTCCTGATGTTCAGAGGGAGACTCCTGTGTTTCAGTTTGTGCCCATTGCCTCTGGTCCTGTCACTGCACACCACTGAAACAAGCCTGATTCTCAACTCTTTGCAACCTCCCTGCAGGTATTTATAGACATTGATAAGATCACTCTGAGCCTTCTCTTCTCCAGATTGAACAGTCCCAGCTCTCTCAGCCTTTCCACATAGGAGAGATACTCCAGTCCCTTAAATATCTTTGTGGCATTTTGTATGATTCTCTCCAGTATGTCCATGTTTCTCTTGGACTGGGTTGCTCAGAACTATATACAATACTCCAGGGGAGTGTGAGGGGAAGGATCACCTCCCTCCACCTGCTGGCAATAGTTTGCCTAATGCAGCCCAGGATACCATTAGCTTTCTTTGTGGTGAGGGCACATTGCTGGCTCATGTTCAGCTTGGTGTCCACCAGGTCCTCCATGTCCTTTTCTACCAAGCTGATTTCTGCTGGGTGGTTCCCGGAATATGTGGTGCCTGGGGTTGTTCCTCCCCAGGAGCAGGACTTTGCACTTCTCCTTGTTGAACTTCATGAGGTTCCTGACAGCCCATTTCTCCAGCCTGTTAGGTCCCTCTGGATGGCAGCATGACCCTCTGATGTATCAGCCACTCCTCCTGGTTCTGGGCCATCTGCAAGCATGTATGTGCATAGATATGTGCTGCATTTCTAATTCTTTTAATGATACATTAGTATTTCTGGGTGCACATTTATTTAGGTCTTCTGGTTAAAGTGATACTGTATTCCTTGTCTGCATCATGAATAAAAAATTTATCGTTTTATAGGACCTGCATTTTTTTTAATTTGTCCTTTATACTTTAAGTAGCTGTGTTCTGTTTTCCTGTTCTGTGTTAAGAGATTTTTCATGGATCTGCTTTCTTTACTTTTATATTGTCTGTGTTCTCTAACTTCTTTTTTTATATTTGTTTAAATGAAGTAATTAATTTCCATTGCAAATGTGAGAGGCGGAGACTTTAACTGCTCCTTTCACTTCCCCTCCTAACCCAGATTTTTTAATAAAAGTCCTTTAGGTGACTGAAGAATTGGGAATTGTAGGCAATTAGAAAAAATATAACAAATCATTCTTAAACATTTCCTCATCATTCATAGTTTTCATTAATTTTTTTTTCTTCCTACGGAGTTCTGTTCATGACAGTTTTTAGCTTAGGAGACAAATCCTTTTAATGTGCTGTGGCCCCGATCCTCAAAGATTTTTAGATTCTTAGCTCTGACTGAAATAATGGGATTTAGTTACTTTGGAAGCACAGCTAAAAAAAGCCCTTCTGTCTATATCTTGCTGGTTAGGATATTCTGCTTGTATGTAGGGAACCAAATTAATCCATGAGCACTTGCAATCGCCTTACTTTTAACTAACACAATGAAGTTTCTTAGAGAATTGTCCTATGCTGTTTCTATTTTTCTTTTCCAAAGCACCTATTACAAATGTCTGCTTCATTGCTTTTTTAAAAAATCTGTATTAGTCATTCTTTTTTTAACCTTGCTAATAATTTTTGATTGTTCTCAGAGAATTCTAATCTGTCACATGGCAGGGATATGCCACTTCTAGAGTGATTCTGTGCAGAGATGTAGTGTGTGGTTTAGATTTATCATACTTCATTAGCATCTCATTTGCTCGTGTTTTGAGGGACAAAGAAAAGCTGAGCTACTCTGTTGACAGCCCTTTGACGACTTCTGTTCAACACTTCCTTCCTGAGCTCACACAGAACAAGACGACTTTTACTCCTTCAGAAGAGATGCGTAAAGTACCTGGTGAAACAGGCTTGTTTTGCTGACTGTGAAAAGTGCCTGTCCCTGCCACCTGCAGGACTGAAGATATTCAAGATGCTTCACTATAGGTTTATAAACACTAAACCTTGCTAGGCAAATCTGATTGATTGCTTTTTCACGTTATTACAAAGCTAGCAAATGATCTTACTCTAAACATTCATTAAAATTGATTTGGAAAATTACCTCTTCATATTGACGGGATCTAACTACAGGGCTGTAAAACAAAGTAGTGATGAATAACAATGTATCAAGTTTTGACGAGGTATGGTCCTTCGTTTGATCAGGTCCTATTTTAAAATTTTCACTAATAAACTTACGTGGAGCCTTGGCCTCGTTGAAGTGAATGTCAAAACTTACTCACTTCAATGGGCTAGGATGTGTAATAAAATGGTACAGTAATAAAAGTTCCATCTGATATTACACTCAGCTTCAAATAATGCTGGGGACAAAAAATACATTCAAAAACCCCCTATTGCAGACAATAAAAACAGAAAGCAGAAAATAAGTTTAGGTTTTAAAATATATTGTTTTATTAGTGTGTGAATAGAAAAAAAATCCCAAAGTGTAAAATCTCCTATTTGAAGTGTGGGGAAAAAAAAAAATAAAACAAAAGGAAAAGAGAAGACCCTTCAGAAAAGTCATAAAGCTGGCAGAAAGACCTTAGGGTAATATTTACAAATATGTTTGCATTTTATATGCGAAACATCTGAAATCTTGCATAACACAAAGCTGACAATAACATTATTTAGTTAGCGGTTATCTTATAATTTCCACACACATACAGATGAACACCTGCTGTTGTTTATGGGGTGTAAAAGTTATTGTTTGTATTTGGTATTTGTATTCCTAAACTGCAACTGAACAGAAATAAAAGATACATTCTAGAAAAGCCAAGGCCTTGTTCTAGAGTCTAAGAAACATATTAATCTGGATGATTAAGGAAACCATGTAAAGGATGGTTAAGAGAAAGACTGAGACTAGACATTTTTCTGTATCTGAATGAATCATGCACAAAAAAATATTCATATATGTCACTAGAAATGTTAACACATGTTTTCCCATATTTTAATATATAATATGTAAATTCTATAAGAAAAACAAGTATCAGCAGCATATTAATATCAGCAGCATCTGGGCATGATCAGGTAAGAAATCTGGATTGATAAACAAGAATTGTATTGATTTACCTAATCAGTCTTCTTCACTAACTGATAACATTGTTAAGTAGATGAAAGATTTGGTGGAAGATATTTGTCTGGTTAAGGTATTCACATTGGCTTGCCCTCACATCCCTCCACTACTTCATCCTATGTCATGTCATGTCATTATTAAAGCAAGAAGGCCACAGTTTTATTTGTAAGGATTTACAAATCCACGCTGCACATGGATTTTTTTTCTGAGAACATGTAGGCTGAAATAAGACAATTTAAAGGCCAAATAGAGAAATATATAAAATTGGTGGGCTCAACAGTGGTCTAACTCTCATCTTACTGAAGGAAGTGATAAAAGTTTTTGTAGGCAATGTTAATTCCCTGTAGAGGAGAGCCTTCTAGACATGGATTTCATCCTATGGAATAAATGTAGCTTTCTTGCAAAGCAGATCTCTGACAATTTACATTAACTGAGATTCTCCTCCCTCAAATGTTACAAGATTAAATAAGAATATTTTCCACTATGCAGCTAAGTTCTATTAGGTTTCTCTCAAAAGCCTTAGCTGGTGAATGCCATGCACAGTGTAAACTTGGAGGTAAACAACAGTAAAAGGAATCTAAAATGAATGTTATCCATCCCTTTTCCCTTTATAAGGAAAGAAACCAGAAATCTGCTTTGTTCATGAAAGCCCAGCATTCACAGCTCGGCAGTCAGTCTTTGATTTGGAGCTGGTTTGCACTAGGGGTGCCATGACACCGATTTTTTATGGGTAAAAAATAGGGATAACAAGGCACTTAATAAGATTAAGACATTTAGAGACACAACTGCAAAGCATAGTTTAAAAATATCAGATGTATTCTTTTTTTCTCTTTCCTTCTCTTTTCATCTCCTACACAGGAACAGAGAAACAGACTTCTGCATTGTTGTGTTTGTTTTATTTTTCCTCAAAACCTTATATCTTTATTTAAACAATAACAAAAAATCCTTTGCAGGTAGTTGACTTTTTTTTCACTACAATCATAAAAGCAAATTTTAAAAATCATGGAAACAATGAAATAGTGAACAATTTTTTAATTACAATTAGGAATTACAAACACAGAAAAAAACACATCTGAGTTGCTCCTGAGAAAACTAGAATTAATGGCACCTAATTGTCCACAGAACTGTGTCCAGCATCCTGTGACTAACTCTTTCCCTCTCAGTGTCCCCCGCCACCCTCCTATTTTCAGCTCTCTTCTGTGTCTCCATACTCAGAACACTTGTTGCTTTCTCAAATCTCCTGTTTATTTTTCTCTGTCAGAGGCAGAAGATGCTCTAACCGATTTAAAGGTTCACATAAGTGCACTCTTAGATAGGCCAGGTGGCTGCTACGTCTTGGAACAGGTGAGGGGATAAGTTAGAGATGCTTTTCTCCTTTTATTAAGTAGTAATGGTTGAAGAAATGACAGTCTCTTACTAATGATATTCATGAAACCTGAAGAAATTTCGTCTCTTTAAGACCTCATCTGTTACTTTCCATGTACTTGAAAGCTGGTTGATGACTTCAGCACTATTAGAGGAGGACTGAGAGATAGAGATAGTGTGATCATATAAAACTTGTTGTCTTAGAAAAACATGTTAAAGGATACAAAGACAGCTTATTTCTGGCTTGATATGGCTTAGTGTTACTTCCAGAAGGATTTAACCTTTAACAATAATTCAACCCCAAGATTCCTACTGTAAGAACGTATTAAAGTCCTTTATAGAAACTGAACTTCAGTGATTTCTGCTCATAGGATGTCCTTGAAATAATTTATTTTCAGTTTTCTTGTCACAGATAAACTGAGAAGATCAAAATAAGAATGCCCATTACTGAAAAACATTGCTTTGTTTTTTCATTGCAAATATGAATTAAAATGTAGAAAAAGCAGAAACATGGGGGGAAATGTCTGGGAAACATGGTTCAGAGAAGATACTTTGTTTCAGACAGATTTTTAGTCCTGAAACAGCAGGTGCTCCTTCTAACATCTAGAATTCCCACACTCCCCTATGTCAGTAGACAACCTTGTAGCTTGCTATCTGTGATGGAAAGGGCCTAAAATGTGGAAGAAACTGTGCTAATCATTAAGGAAGCTCTGAGATCTATCGGGAAAAAAAAAAATCTGCTAGGCACTGATGTATTAAGCTGATGGTTTCCATTCTGAGGATAGTAGCCAGACTAATCTGGTTCAGAGTCACAAACCTTGGCACTTATAAGACAAGGCAAAAAAAAAGGAAGGGCCTTTTTTTTGGTTGCAAACTGAAATGAAATATCATTCTAGCTTCAAAGGAAAAGAAAATTGCATTTTGATTTTGATATTTCTTACAGAAAACTGGTTGAAATAACTGTTTGAAACATCTAGAATTCAAAATTTGCTCATCTTTCATTTTTCCATAGTGAGAGTCATCAAAGCTATACACACAGACTCACGGAATCACAGAATGGTTGAGGTTGGAAGGGATCTCTGAAGTTAATTTGGTCCAACCCTTCTGCTACAGCAGGGACACCTGAGGCCTGTTGCCCAGGACCATGTCCACACAGCTTTTGAGTGTCTCCAGGGTGGGAGACTCTACAACCCCCCTGGGACACCTGTCCCAGTGCTCAGTGACTCTCACAAAAGAAGTGTTTCCTGATGTTCACACAGAATCACACAGAATCAATCAGGTTGGAAGAGACCTCTGGGATCATCGTGTCCAACCATTGCCCTGACACCACCCTGTCAACTAGAACATCGCACTGAGTGCCATGTCCAGTCTTTTCTTAAACACATCCAGAGATGGTGACTCCACCACCTCCCTGGGCAGCCCATTCCAATGTCTAATAACCCTTTCTGAAAAGAAATTCTTCTTAATGTCCAACCTGAACCTCCCCCAGCAAAGCTTGAGGCTGTGTCCTCTTGTCCTATCGCTAGTTGCCTGGGAGAAGAGGCCAACTCCCACTTCACTACAACCTCCCTTCAGGTAGCTGTAGACTGCAATAAGGTCACCTCTGAGCCTCGTCTTCTCCAGGCTAAACAACCCCAGCTCCCTCAGCCGTTCCTTGTAGGTCAGACCCTCCAGACCCTTCACCAGCTTGGTCGCCCTCCTCTGGACTCGCTCCAACACCTCAACATCTTTCTTGAAGTGCGGGGCCCAGAACTGAACACAGTATTCAAGGTGCGGCCTCACCAGTGCCGAGTACAGAGGGACGATCACTTCCTTAGACCGGCTGGCTTGTCATGGTTTAAAGCTGGGTCGGCTATTAAACCTGTGGTAGACGCTCTCTGTTAACCCTCCCCCACCCACCCGAAGGGAAAGGGAAAGGGAAAAGGGAGAGAGACTTACGGGTTGGAAAGTTAAAACAGTTTTAATAAACCTATAATAATGAAAAAAGAGTATAATAATAATATTGGAATAATCAAATATATACAAATATATATACAAAAACAAGATCGAGCTCCCCCGATGTCAGCAACGTCACCACCGGCACTGCAGGGCAGGCTCCGGGAAGGCCCAAGCTGGGCCTAGCGACGGTCGAGAGCTGGATTCAGGAACGCACGGATCGGAATCGGGGGCAGCAGGAAAACAGTCAGAGTCCTCCTTGGACACCAGCCATAGCAGAAAGAGACCGAGACCCTCGTGATCCCCCCGCTTTATACCGAGAATGGCGTGTATGGGATGGAATACCCTTGTTGGTCAATTTTGGGTCACCTGCCCTGTCTGCTCCCCCCTGCAGCTGCGACCCCCCTTCGGCTCTTCACTCATAAGCAGTGAGGAATTCAGCAGTGACCTTGGTTTCTCTAAGACTATACCGGTGCCTCAGCGATAACTATAAACTTCGAGCGTTATCAGTCCTGGAAGCAGACACTGTCTGCAAAACATGCAATTAGTTTCAGAAAGTGCAGTTACTTAGAGGAGACTTAGCTGAAAGTAAAAATCACTGAAAGGAAAATCGGCCTAGTTTAGGCCAAACCAGGACATGGCTACACTATTCCTAATAGAGGCCAGGATGCCATTGGCCTTCTTGGCCACCTGGGCACACTGCTGGCTCATATTTAGCCGGCAGTTGATCAGCACCCCCAGGTCTCTTTCTGCCGGGCCGCTTTCTAACCACTCTTCCCCCAGCCTGTAGCGCTGCATGGGGTTGTTGTGGCTGAAGTGTAAGACCCGGCACTTGTTCTTGTTGAACCTCATGCCATTGGTCTTGGCCCATCTATCTAACCTGTTCAGATCCCTCTGTAGGGCCTTCCTACCCTCCAGCAAAACAGACATGGAGAAGGCTGAGGTACTCAACAATCTTTCTGTCTCATCTACAGCTGGGATTTGCTCTTCCCACATCTCTCAAGTTCCAGAACCACAAGGTAAGGACTGGGGGAATAAAGTCCCACCCATCATAGGAAAAATTCAGGTTTGAGACCGTCTGAGGATGATCTTGAACAGAAGTCCGTGGGACCCAATGAGATGCATCCAAGGCTTTTGAAGGAACTGACATATGTAGTTGCTAAGCCAGTCCATCATATTTGAAAATCCATGGCAGTCAAGCAAAGTCCCTGGTGAATGGGGAAAAGGGAATATCTCATCCATTTTTAAAAAGGATAAAAAGGAGGACCCTGGGAACTACTAGCCAGTGAGACTCACTGTCATGCCCAGTAAGATCACGGAACAGATCCTCCTGAAAGATACGTTGAAACATATGGAAGGCACGGAGGTGATGAGAGACAGCCAACATGGCTTCACCAAGGAGAAATCGTGCCTGACTAATCTAGTGGCCTTCTGTGATGGAGCGACTGCATCAGTGGACACCAAGATGACACGAAGGTGACACCAAATTGAGTGGTGCAGTTGATTCACTGGAGGGAAGGGATGCCATCCAGAAGGACCTTAACAGGCTTGAGGAGTGGGCCCACACAAACCTCATGAAGTTCAAAGCCAAGTCCAAGGTCCTGCACCTGTGCTGCAACAATCCCCATTATCAGAACAGACTGGTTGATGAATGGATTGAACGCAGCCCTGTGGAGAAGGACTTGAGGTTACTGGTGGACCAAAATATTTATACTTGCCGTCAGCGTGGACTTGCAGCCCAGAAAGCCAATTGCATCCTGTGCTGCATAAAAAGAGGCATGGCCAGAGGTCAATAGAGGTGATTCTTGCCCTCTACTCTGCTCTTGTGAGACCCCACCTGGAGTGCTGCATGCAATTTTGGGGTCCCCAGTACAAGAAGGACATGGACCGTTTAAAATAGGTTGAGAGAGAGAGCATGGAAATAATCAAAGGGCTGGAACACCTCTCCTATGAAGAAAGGTTGAGAGAGTCAGGCTTTTTATCCTGGAGAAGAGAAGGCTCTGGAGAGACCTTTTTGAGGCCTTTCAATACTTAAAGGGGGCTTAAAAGAAAGATGGAGAATTGGTTGCCCAAAGAAATTGTGGTTGCCCCATCTCTGAAGGTGTTCAAGGTTAAATTGGACAGGGCTTTGACCAATCTGATCTAGTGAGAGATGTCCTTTCCCGTAGCAGGGGAGTTGGTCTAGGTGTTTTTTAAAAGGTCCCTTCCAACCCCAATCATTCTATAACTCTATGATCCCATCAGGGCCCACAGACATAAGTAAGTCAAGTTTGCTTAAGTATTGCCTAATCTGATCCCCTTCCATCAAGGGTACATCATCTTTGCTTCAGCCTTCCTCCTGATCTCTGGGATCTGGGATTCCCAAAGGCTGATCTTGCTAGGAAAGACTGAGGCAAAGAAGCCATTCAGTATTTCAGTCCTTTCCATGTCCTACATAACCAGGCTCCCAGTCTCATTGAGCAATGGGCCCACATTTTCCCTAGTCTTCCTTTTGTTGCCTATGTGCCTATAGAACCCCTTCTTCTTTTCTTTGACTTCCCTGGCCAGATGCAATTCCATTTGGGCTTTAGCTTTCCTAATTTTATCCCTGGATGCTTGGAAAATGTTTCTGTATTCCTCCCAGGTTACCTGTCCTTACTTCTACCCTCTGTGTGCTTTTTGTATTTTTTTTTGGCCAGGAGCTCATTGTTCATCCATGCAGGCCGCCTGACACTTTTTCCTGACTTCATGTGCATTAGGATGGAACTCTCTTGCACCTGGAGGAGGTGATCTTTGAATATTAAACAGCTTTCTTGGGTCTCTCTTACATGCAGGACTTTATCCCATGGGAGTCTTCCAAGCAGATATTTGAAGAGGCTAAAGTCTGCTCTCCTGAATTCCAGGGTTGTGAGCTTGCTTTTCACCTTCCTCCCTGCCTTCATGATTCTAAATACCAGCATCTCATGGTCACTGCAGCCAAGGCCGTCTTCGACCTTCACATCCCCAATGTGTCCTTCCTTGTTGGTGTGTATAAGGTCCAGTAGAGCACCACTCCTTTTTGGGTCCTCTATCACTTAGAGAAGGAAGTTGTCGTTAATGGACTCCAGGAATCTCCTGGATTGTTTATGTCCTGCTGTGTTGTCCCTTCAGTAGATACCAGAGTGGTTGAAGTCCTCCATGAGGATGAGTGCCTGTGAATATGAGGCTGCTTCTGTCTGTCTGTAGAGGGCCTGATCCACTTGTTCTTCCTGGGCAGGTGGCCTATAGCAGACACGTACTATAACACTATCCTTACTTGTCTTCTTTTTAATCCTCATCCATAAGTTGTTGGCTCCTCATCTGTCCCCAGACAGAGGTCCATGCACTCCAGCTGCTTTGTCACATAAAGGACAACTCCTCATCATCATCTTTCAGTCAGTTTCTGAGGGGAGCTGCCCCAGAGCCAGCCCAACCCACAGCGGAGCGACAGATCTTGGCACACAAGGGCTTTTCTTCAGGCAGGGAAATGCTAGAGGAGTGGAAAGACCCACCAGGAGCCCTCAGCTCTCGTGGGAGATGCTGAAGAGGCCTGGGCATTGCCAGAGCAACCGCGGCCACCCCCATGCCTACAAAAAGCAGCCTGGGGCGCGCTAGCGACCTGGAACTCAGTGAAGCAGAGACAGCGGCGGCAGCGACTTGAGGTTAGTGTGGGGGCGAAGGCGACATCGGGCTTAACCGGGCAGTTTTCGTACTCTGGGCCCCCCCTGAGCCCCCCGCGAGCATCAGCCCCTAGCTGCTTCCCCTGCTTCCCCCCCCACCCCGGACCCGGAGGTTCCCGGCAACGAATCAGGGGGCGTAACTGGAGGCACCGCAGGCGATTTAAGCGATTTAAACGCACCACCCCCTTTGGTCGGGTGATAAAAAGCCTCCTGGAGGGCAGGGACTAGTCCCTGGCCAGAGGGGAAAGGGAGACTCAGCTGTGACTGGGTGTGTCCCAGGGCAGGAGGGGCCGCAGCAGTTTGCAGCTCGTTGGGGAGGGCGCTGACTCCCTCCCAGTGCACAAGGCGAGGAAGGTGCCAAGGAGCTGTGAACCAGGGGTGTCACCAACAGGTATTTCCCAGTTCAGTGGAAGAACAATGGTATCTACCCGGTGGAAGAAGACCAAAATGGATGTGGGAACCCAGACAGAGCTTCCACGGAAGGAGGCAATGGTGCAGGTCGCAGGCTGCAGGGAATGCTACAGCGTCTCTGTGGTGACAGGGGGCTGTGTGTGCTGTGAGCAAGTAGATGATCTGCTCGGCCGAGCGGCACAGCTGCAAAGCCAGGTTGAAAGGCTTCAAGCCGAAGTAGAAAGGCTTAGGAGCATTCGGGAGGCTGAAATGGAGATAGACTGGTGGAGCCAGGCTCTGCCTTCCCTGCAACAAAAATGGGAGCACCTGCCGGAGAGCTCCCAGGATCGAGGGACCCCTGTACTCTGCCCCTCTCAGGTGCAAAACAATAACCTAGAGGAGAGGAGTGAGTGGAGGCAAGTCTATGGCTGTGGCAAAAGGCGAGTGCCCTCCTTGCCTACCTTGCCTCCACAGGTGCCTCTGAGCAATAGATATGAAGCCCTAGTGGAATACAGCCGGTCCAATGGGGATGTGGTGGAGAGGCAACCTATATCAGAGGTCCCACCACAGTCAGAAAAACCTGACGGGCGTATAGCTACCTCCTCCACAAGGAAGAAGAGAAGAGTTTTAGTGGTTGGAGACTCCTTCCTAAAGGGATCTGAGGGCCCAATATGCAGAGCTGACCTCCATCACAGGGAGGTCTGCAGCCTGCCTGGAGCCCGAATCAGGGATATCACCAGGAAACTCCCCAACCTGGTGAAGGCCACAGACTACTACCCCCTGCTGATCTTCCAGACAGGTGGGGAAGAAGCTGCATCCCATAGTCTGAGGGGGATGAAGAAACACTACAAGGCCCTAGGGCGGTTGGTGAAAGAGTCTGGGGCACAAGTTGTTTTCTCCTCCCTCCTTCCATTTTCAGGTGATGAAGTGGGATGGAATAGAAAGATTCTCTCTATAAATGCCTGGCTACGAGACTGGTGCTACAGGCAGGGCTTTGGGTTCTTTGATAATGGCTGGTTTTATAAGACACCAGGCGTGACGGTAATACATGGGAAAGGTTTATGTCATAAGGGCAAAAGGGTTCTGGGACAGGAATTAGCAGGGCTCATTCGGAGACCTTTAAACTAGATTCGAAGAGGGATGGGGTAGTAGCTGGGCTTGAACCACTGGGGCAACACTCTAGTGTTGAGGTAGACCAGGAGGCCTCCCATCCCCCTGGGGTGAAATCGGTGTGCTCAGCTCGCTCCCTGAAATGCCTGTACACCAATGCACGCTGCATGGGGAATAAACAGGAGGAGTTAGAAATCCGTGTTCGGTCGGGGGGCTATGATTTAGTGGCAATTACAGAGACTTGGTGGGACGCCTCGCATGACTGGAATGCGGTCATGGATGGCTATGTCTTGTTCAGGAAAGACAGGCCACTAAGGAGAGGTGGTGGAGTTGCTCTTTATGTGAGTGAGTAGCTAGAATGTATTGAGTTCTGTCCAGGGGCAGATCAGGAGCGAGTTGAGAGTTTGTGGGTGCGAATTAAGGGGCAGGCTGTCAGGGGTGATACTGTTGTGGGTGTCTATTACAGGCCACCGGATGAGGATGAGGAGGGTGATGAGGCCTTCTACAGGCAGCTGAGAGCAGTCTCTCAATTACAGGGCCTGGTTGTCCTAGGGGATTTCAACTACCCTGCTATTTGCTGGGAGGCCTACTCAGCCAGCCATCCTCAGTCCAGGAGGTTCCTCCAGTGCACTGATGATAACTTTCTGATGCAAATGGTGGATGAGCCAACTAGGAGAGGAGCGCTGCTGGATCTTATCCTCACTAACAAGGAGGGTCTGGTTGAAGAGGTGAAGGTTGAGGGCAGCCTTGGTTGTAGTGACCATGAGATGGTAGAGTTCAGGATCTCATGTGGCAGGACCAGAATAGCTAGCAGAATCACAACCCTGGACTTGAGGAGGGACAACTTTGGCCTTTTCAAGCAATTGCTAGGGGAAATCCCATGGGACAGGGTACTAGAAAGTAAGGGGGCCCAAGATAGTTGGTTAGCATTCAAGGACTGCTTCTTCCGAGCTCAAGATCAGAGCATCCCAGCAGGTAGGAAGTCAAGGAAGGGTACCAGGAGACCTGCATGGTTAAACAGGGAACTGCTGGGCAAACTCAAGTGGAAGAAGAGGGTGTACAGATCATGGAAGGAGGGGCTGGCCACTTGGGAGGAATATAAGTCTGTTGTCAGAGGATGTAGGGAGGCAATTAGGAAAGCTAAGGCCTCCTTGGAATTAAACCTTGCAAGAGAGGTCAAGGACAACAGAAAGGGCTTCTTCAAATACATTGCAGGTAAAGCCAACACTAGAGGCAATGTAGGCCCACTGATGAATGAGGTGGGGGCCCTGGAGACAGAGGATAAAAAGAAGGCAGAATTACTGAATGCCTTCTTTGCCTCTGTCTATACTGCTGGAGGCTGTCCTGAGGAGCCCCGGACCCCTGAGGCCTCAGAAGAAGTCAGGATAGAGGAGGAATCTGTCTTGGTAGATGAGGGCTGGGTCAGGGACCAATTAAGCAATCTGGAAGTCCATAAATCCATGGGTCCTGATGGGATGCACCCACGGGTGCTGAGGGAGCTGGTGGAAGTCATTGCTAGGCCACTCTCCATCATCTTTACTAAGTCGTGGGCAACGGGAGAGGTGCCTGAGGACTGGAGGAAAGCGAATGTCACTCCAGTCTTCAAAAGGGCAAGAAGGAGGACCCGGGTAACTATAGACCGGTCAGCCTCACCTCCATCCCCGGAAAGGTGATGGAACAACTTGTTCTTGATGCTGTCTCTAGGCACATCAAGGATAGGGGGATCATTAGGGGCACTCAGCATGGCTTCACCAACGGGAAGTCATGCTTAACCAACTTGATAGCCTTTTATGAGGATGTTACCCGGTGGAGAGCTGTGGATGTGGTCTATCTCGATTTCAGTAAAGTGTTTGACACGGTCTCCCACAGCATCCTCGCAGCTAAACTGAGGAAGTGTGGTCTGGATGATCGGGTAGTGAGGTGGATTGTGAACTGGCTGAAGGAAAGAAGCCAGAGAGTGGTGGTCAATGGGACAGAGTCCAGTTGGAGGCCTGTGTCTAGCGGAGTCCCTCAAGGGTCAGTACTGGGACCAGTACTATTCAATATATTCATTAATGACTTGGATGAGGGAATAGAGTGCACTGTCAGCAAGTTCGCTGATGACACAAAACTGGGAGGAGTGGCTGACGCACCGGAAGGCTGCGCAGCCATTCAGAGAGACCTGGACAGGCTGGAGAGTTAGGCGGGGAGAAATTTAATGAAATATAACAAGGGCAAGTGTAGAGTCCTGCATCTGGGCAAGAACAACCCCATGTATGAGTACAAGTTGGGGGCAGACCTGTTGGAGAGCAGCGTAGGGGAAAGGGACCTGGGGGTCTTAGTGGAAAAACAGGATGACCATGAGCCAGCAGTGTGCCCTTGTGGCCAAGAAGGCCAATGGCATCCTGGGGTGGATTAGAAGGGGTGTGGTTAGCAGGTCAAGAGAGGTTCTCCTCCCCCTCTACTTTGTCCTGGTGAGGCCGCATCTGGAATATTGTGTCCAGTTCTGGGCCCCTCAGTTCAAGAAGGACAGGGAACTGCTAGAGAGAGTCCAGCGCAGAGCCACGAAGATGATTAAGGGAGTGGAACATCTCCCTTATGAGGAGAGGCTGAGGGAGCTGGGTCTCTTTAGCTTGGAGAAGAGGAGCCTGAGGGGTGACCTCATTAATGTTTATAAATATGTAAAGGGCAAGTGTCATGAGGATGGAGCCAGGCTCTTCTCAGTGACATCCCTTGACAGGACAAGGGGCAATGGGTGCAAGCTGGAACACAGGAGGTTCCACTTAAATATGAGGAAAAACTTCTTTACAGTGAGGGTGACCGAACACTGGAACGGGCTGCCCAGAGAGGTTGTGGAGTCTCCTTCTCTGGAGACATTCAAAACCCGCCTGGACGCGTTCGTGTGTGATACGGTCTAGGCAATCGTGCTCCGGCAGGGGGATTGGACTAGATGATCTTTCGAGGTCCCTTCCAATCCCTAACATTCTGTGATTCTGTGATTCTGTGATTCTGTGATTCTGTGATTCTGTGATTCTGTGATTCTGTGAATAGAGTGGGCAAACAGGGCGTGGCATGTCAGCCATGGCCTGGCATGGCAGTTTGCATGGGAAGGCATGCAGGAAGGGCGTAGTCACTCTACCAGCTCAAGAGGTGAGTTCAATTGGTGGTCATCACCCTCTCAGAAGGAGCTTAGCTATGGTATCCACCTGGCAGAAAGCTACGTCCTCTGCACTCGCCAGAATGCATGTGGCAACTCAGACAGAGTTCCCATGAAAACATTCAGTCATCCAGGTCTCAGGCTACAAGGAGTGCCAGAGCCTTTCACTGGTAATGGATGGAAGTAGTGAGAACAGCTGTGTGAGATGCGACGAGGTGGATGATCTGCTCAGCTTGTGGCAGAGCTACAAGACCAAGTAGAAAGGTGGTGCTTAGGGACATGGTTTAGTAGTGGACTTCGCAGTGCTAGGTTAATGGTTGGAGCTGATGATCTTAAAGGTCCTTTCCAACCAAAACAATTCTATAATCTTTTCTAGGCTCCTTTTTCCATGAAAGGTTGGACCAGATGACCTTTCGAGGTCCCTTTAACCTGGGCTGTTCTATGAGTCTGTGATCCTGTCTGTCACTCTTTCACAGTACTGCTGGTTACTCTCTCCCTCCCCAGTTATTCTTAGTTCAAAGCCCTCCTAAAGAGGTCAGACATCCTATTGGCAAAAATAGCTTTGCCCTGCTTAGAGAGGTGGATCCCACCTCTCCCGAGCAGACACTGATCTGCATATAGGATCCTACGATGATAGAACCCAAAAGCCAGTTGCCAACCCAGTTCTGCAGCACACATGAGTACAGTCCAGCCTCACAGTGATATCTTTTTAGCAGAGACAACCTGACTCCAGAGGTGGTCTGGACATGTCTTGTAAACCAAATTAAGTATTTCTCATTTATGTTTGTGAGGTTTCTAAGAACTTCATTTGGTTCACTTCTCTGATTAGAAGAAGATTTAGATTGGTTTGGACTATGAAAAGAAGGGAGGGATTAAAATCACAAAGCAAAAATTTCAAAAGCTCTGCATTTTGTGCTCTGAAAGCATTAATAAGATTAGGAATGGAAGGTGATATTTTGAAAGTTGAAGTAAATATACAAAATATGCAGATTCAAACCTTAATTCTTTTGCTTATCTGCCACATTTGGAACTATCATTGAGTTATATAACGTTTCTTAAAATTAAAACATTTCTAAAACCTATAAAGCAGCTTGCACTGCTGAGTATATTGTTCTTTATAACTGTCTTCAAAAAAACCAACCATATGGATCTGGCTCTTTTACAATATCTTTTATTGAGCTAGGGTCTCTTTAAAAAAGAATTAGAACTATAATAACAACAAGAAATGCTGTCAGTATTTTGAATGTTTCGACCCAAGAACATTTGGCATGGATTTATGTGATGTATTATAAATCAGAAAAGCACTGAATTGATCCCATCACCTTAGAGTTCTGGTTATATTTTGCAAACACATTTTCTACATTTTTGTGATAAGTGTACACCTTCTAGGAAATTAAGAGTTAAGAGGAAGAAAAATTGTTGGATTACCTCTAAGTTACTGTTGTTTTTTAATTTAAAAGGTTAATTGCTGTCAATAAAATGAAGTCTCTGTGTCTGTTGCTAGCTGAAAAACATAACACTTACCTTCAGAAGGTCTGCTTTCATTGCAAAAATAAAGAAGAAAACTGCTGCTGATTCAACTGACACTGTTTTTACGTAACTGAAAAGGTGTTAATTGAAAACATGTTAGATTCATTTAGAAACATGGGACTCGATTACCAAGTAAAATTATGCATAATTAAGGGAGTATTTTACATACAAGTTGAAATTTAGTTTCTCTGCAGTGAAATAGGAGCTTTGTTAGCAGTTGGAGTGTGGCGGGATTTCATCTTTGTGTGTTCAGCTACTATCAAAACGATTTATACATGAAGTGCCAAACCCTGAGTACCTCTGTGATGTCTGTATAGACATCCACCTCCCAAATATTATTTTTTACAACATACAGCCTAAAACTAAACAGCAAAATTCCTGTATCACCATACCTATCTAAAAAGTAGGTACCAGCTTAGAGATTTTTACCCTCTGCTTTTATTAATTGGTTTTCTCTCAACTTGTTTTCTGTTTATGCTTGTATGCAGATTTGTAAAGCTCTTTTGCTGAACTTGAAATTCAAAGCTACTTCCTTCCTTTTGTGTCTATTTTATCAGAGGCATGTGTTGCAGAGGACTGCAGTGTGCTTTGTGATCCAGCACAGTGCTGCACCATGCCCTGCAGAAGTCGAGACTTAAGGAAACTGAGTTCAGGTCCCTGATACTGTTTTGGAGAGCTATCATCACCAAAATATAGATGAAGGAGATACAGATTTACCTGCATATTCCTTTTAAATAGAGTCATAGGCTTTACTTTGCAAAGCCTGATACATAATATGTATCAGCTACAGTGGAAATAAATGTGGGTCTGCAGTAACTAATGTTTCCTATAAAGAGTTACGGATTGCATAAAAGCTGAGTTATGCATCTTCAATTTTGTCTGAAAACAAACATCATTTCTATTTCAGTCACAAAGAGAACTGAGCAATGATAAGCTCTCATCTCATCAAAATTCATTTTCTGTCTCTCTTGCTGTGGAGCTTCCACTGCCATCTGGTATATTTTATTTTCTTCCTCTTCAGATGCGTATCCTTAAGAGCCAGCTGCTATACAGCCCTCAATCTCTCAACGTCTTTCTCCAATAGTTCCACACTTGAGTTACACCAGCTATACTGTTCACTGATGGGGAGTCTTTAACTTACATTGGCTCACAGAGCCCAGCACCGCAGGTTGTGACCTTAGATGAAATTACAAGTTTTTAAGCCTAGTATTACTCAAGCTAAACATGAGCCAGGTAGGTGAGCAAAAATCAAGACTCAGGTATTTACAAAAGAGTTGACTGGACTTCATTCAAGTTTTTCAGAATCTATCTCTTATTAATTCTGCATGAATACTGGAATGATCCTTGCAGATTTTCCAAAAAGGCATTTTGAACCCTAATTTTCTACACTGACTATTAATGGATGTTCAGTGGTTGAAAAAATTGCTAAGTAAATTGTCAATTACAATATCAAATGAACTTCAACTGATTTATGATGCAAATGGAAAATCAGAAGGCGTCTAAAAGTAACTTCTTCGGGGCTTGGTTTGGGCCTGTTGTCTGTATCCCGTCTCCTCCATACACATACATTTTACAGCAGTGATAGTAGCAGAAGCAGTTCCAGTCTGGATACCAGATGTCATCTATATGCTGATGACACTATGTAACAGGCTTGGCCCAGCACCTCATGAAATTGGACCACCTTTGCTAGCTGACTTTGTGATATTTCAGAAGTACTTGATGAGTAATAAATTAGTGCTAAACTTCGAGGAAAAGTTACAAAATTCACCTTTATTTCCAAATTAAGAACATTAGTAGCTCAATTTCTGTTAGGTAATGCGTATATTAATGATTTTTTTTTCCTTTAGAACTATTCAATGTCTTTACATATGCTGTTATTTGCCCATCTAAATTACTTTTTGCCTGGCCTGAAGTAAAAAATTTCAACATGGTCCTCTGAAATTGTATCTGAATACATTATCTCTCAGGAGCAACTGTCACTGTCCTTCATGTAATCACTAGAAACTAATTTCCTGAGCAAATTCAAATAAAAAGCTCCAGATCTAGAAATCACGTTTATTCACAGAGAGAGTATGCTCACTGTCTGAAACTTATTACAGCACGTACAAGACCTTTTAATCTAACGCCCATTGCATGCCAAGAATAGTTTTGCAGACTTAAAGACCTGTAACACAGCTGATCATTTGTATTTTCTTTCATACCTGTGAAACCTTTAAAAGTGCTTTCATCTGTGGCACCGATCTGCAGGATTTCTGTTTTGTCCTGCTTCATTTTCAGCATAGTACATGGACAGCTTCCTGGCCTCCACTTTAGAATTCGTATATCAGGCTGGATGAAGGCAAGTTTCTAATGACTGTTCCTGTTGTGCTAAAATAGTTTTGAGTTGTTTTGCTGGACACATTAGTTAAAACTGGTTTCGTTGATGCTGATATGTCTCTGCATCTTACAGTATATCTTAATGGCTTGCATATGCTCAGGTCAAAAGTATTCTCAGTTCATGTTTGTTTCTTTTTTTAAATGAAGTAGTGGTAAAATTCCAGTAAGTTTATTAATGATTACAAGTTTCCTGTAGTGTCACATGAGATTCTAACCTGTTGTCTTTATTTAACCTGCACCCAAGGCTAAACAATAAACAGCTGTTCTATCTCCAGATGTCCCTTCCCCAACCAAGAAAGCGAACTGGAAAAAGGAGGGAGGTTTGTGGGTTAAAATTTAAACAGATTTAATAAAATAAGGAAACCAATATCAATGCTAATACAAAAGACACAAAATCATACTTCGCTCATAGAGTGGTGGCAAGTCGCTCCAGGGATAGCAATCATTGAGAAGAGGCAAGGAGAAGAAAGAGGTAAGGGAGAAGAGAGCAGCACAAAAAGCTCTGCTATGCCTCCCTATCAAGCTTTCCCACTTATAGTGAACCTGACGTTACTGTTATAGAATACACCTGTGGGCCAGCCTGGGTCAGCTGCCCTGGTTTACTGCTAATGGCCTTGATCACCATACCACAACTGGCCACAAACTGAAACAAAATGTAACATAAAATTGATTCTATAAATTTTACCCCTGCAAAACCAGGACACCTATGGAATTCTATAAAATATGAGCATTAATGTAAAGAAAGCACATAGTTTCTCATTCTGTTCTTTTATTGTTAGGTATTTTCTCTGAGTGTCTGTTGATTTCAATCATATTGCATTCACTAAACATTTTTTAATGACACTTGTGACGTTAAAGTTCTCCATTGAATACTCAATTTGGTGGTTACAATTACACTAACCAGGCAGGGAAGGTTTCCATACTTAATACAAAATTCCTTGTGAATAATGTTTTCATTGTTTCTATTGCTACTTCAAAGAAATAATAATTTCCCCACAACAGTATGAACAGTATTAGCTTTAGAAATGATGAAAGGAGAGAAGTATCAGAAAAAGCAGGGAAAAGAAAGAAAGGAGGAAAAATATAGGAAAAAAGGAGGATGCCAAAGTATCTACTGTGTGAACAGCAGAACAATGAGACGGCAAGACAAAATCTATGTATTGGTATGAACAATTCTTGTTCAGAGGGATTTACTATCACATTTACAATCCCAATCTTGTCTGCTTGCATGACAGTTACAACAGAAGAATTAAAATGAAAATGAATGATGATCAAAAGTAAAACTAATCATTCTGCATATATGTCTTTACAGGAAAATGGAAATAATAATTAAATTGAAACAATAACACACACATTTATTAGTGGAATTACTCCTTAGTGTTAGTCCTGCTGTAGAGAATATGGCAATACATAATATGTCTGCATTAGCAAGTAGAAACAGATTAGTAGGTCATGCAGTTGGTGGAAATGTCCCATTATACACAGTTAAAAGCAAGTAGATCAGACTAGATTTAGTCTGTTCATTGGGCCAACCATGTCTGCTATGTATTCAGTTCAAAGCTTTCTGAAGGAAAGTTATTTCAGAAACTAAATCGTTCTCCTGTGACCTTCTTAAGAAGTCCCACTCTGTCCTTTCAAACATTTCATGTAGAAGAATATTTCATATCATGGTCCCTGACAATATTGCCAGACAAAGACTCACATCTGAAAGCTTTATTTATATTCCTGTCTGTTCCATTTCTATTCACACTGAAATGTACACTGTTTAACCCATCTCTGTTCTGGGTTTCAGCAATAGTCAATAAAAGGCCTCAATAATCTGACCTATACACCCAAAAAACATGTATAGCAAAGTGATATACTTACCCAAACTAGAAAATGGAGCATGAGCTCCTGGAGTTACTGATACCCACCGTAACCAGGGCGGACCAAGAGACTGTGTTTGGATGTGCCTCTCTGGACACAGAGAAGGAGACCTGGAATTACACAGGAGGGCACCACCTCTGGCTTCAAACTCTGCAAAAGATGGACATCTGTAGTGCCACTCCCCAAGTGCAGTTGTTGTCTCTGGTCCTCAAGGACATAATTTTCACCTTCCTTAATGGTCTGTACAGTTTTCTATCCATCCTCTTGTATTCTGCAGCAAGCATGTGGTCAGCAACCTCCTGATATTGTCACTGGGTTATTCTCCTTCCTGAGGAAATTTGGTGCTTCCATGCTAGGTGCAGTGGTGTTTTTTCCTGGACCTATGTTGTACCTTGCTGGATTTTCTGTATGTGGTAGAACAGACGTTACTATAAAGAAATACAATGCTAGGAATGCATTATTAAAATACAATAATAGGAACAATAGGGAATATAACAACAGTATTATCATGTCACCTCAGTAAGGAATGACAGAAATAGAGGTACAATAGCTAAAGGAAGGAGAGGACAGGGAAGGAGCTGCAGAGTGGCAAAGAGTTTAGGGTTCATGATAAACATTAGGCATGAAGGTATATATATCTGTTTTCTATAGCACAAAAGCACTTTGGGGTGGCACAAGAACTTGATGGTCCAAGAGCTCTCTTTTGGCACAAATATGGTAAGTACATACAGGGGGAAGTTGAGCGTTGCATTGAGTATTGGACCAACATGTAATGAGTGGAGAAAGGAACACTACTACTCTGAAACAACCTGATAAAGTGGGAAAGGCTTTTATAAAGCTGAGGTAGAAGGGTATTGGCTCCTTTCCCAAAAACAAATGAAATATCAGTAGGTACCATTGGTGCACATTCAAGAAAAAGTAAAACTTTTTCTTGGAAAGTCAAACTTCTTGAATGTAAATTTGACTCCAAAAAAAGCATTTAAGAGCTGATGTTTTATTGAGAGGAGGTTTCGGATTCCTTCATACCAGCCTGTGTAAGTCTTTTGCTGGTCAATACTTCAGAAACAAAGATTGTAACATTTGCTTTAACTTTTTACATTTCTTTTTTTTCTTCTCTTCACTAAAACTGTTATGAAATAACTCTGTAGAAAATTCTTGGAGGGGCCTAACGCCAAAACCCTTGGGGGTCTTCTTTAGACAATCAATGCGCTCAGGACAAATACAAACAGCAATACTATGTCCCCAGTAAATCAAGCACTTTCTGGACTCACCCAATTGCTAAGTTTCATATGTTTCTGAGATAGCCATAACCTTAGTTCAAAGCTCATTCTTTTTTGGAGTATTGAAAAGTTGTATAGCACAGTTGCCAAATACTACTAATTAGGGAGGCAACCACTGTAGGTTTGCTGTTAAGGAAACCACATTAAATGCCTCATCTAGCTGAATTAACTTCTATATTTGGTTTAGTGTTCTTATAGGGGAGCAGGACTTTTTTCTTTGTTTTTAAGAAATTGTATGAAAAAGATTCACCACCAATTATGAAGGCTGATCTGTCTATCCTTCTAGTTAGCTGTCTGGACAGTGCTGACAAATAGCACAGGAGTATTTCTAGGAGAGAATTTGAGTCAATCTTCTAATAGCTGTGACAGAAGATTATCTGGATGCAAGTTCCCAGTCAGAATAGATTTTCTGTCTATCAAATGAGATCCAAACTAGTTCTTTCAAGAATCATTAATTCTCATAGCATTCAGGCTTTTAGAAATAGTTCACCAAGCACTGAATAAAAAGCTTTTTATAAGACTGACCAGGACTGTACTGGCTCTGAAGCTTTTATCAGTAATTAGACAGACATATACAGGCTAAAGGTTCCCATGAGTGATTTGGTTATGATTTTTTTCCCCCTCACACACCTTTTTTTTTCTTTTTCTTTTTCCTTTTTTTTCTTTCCTCTTTTTCTTTTTCTTTTTCTTTTTCTTTTTCTTTTTCTTTTTCTTTTTCTTTTTCTTTTTATAATTATTTTTATTTTTCAGTTTCTTTTTATTTTTCTTTTTTTTTATTTTATCTTTTTTTTATATTAAATGGGTAAACACAATGCTTCAGTATGACAAGCAAATTGCTGGGCATGTCAAATTTTGTTACCTTGACTACTGCAGCCACTTACTTTATAACTTTTTATTTCTGTTATTGCACCCCTCAACTTCATCCAGCAACTGTCATTAAAATAATTTTCCTTTGTTAGTGTTCAGATCATATCATGCCAATGCTCTGTAGCTCCCTGCATTGCTCTCTTATCTTCTTCTGAGTCAAAGCTATATGTCTTATCTCAACTGACAAGGCCTTTTAGAAACCTGCTTACATTTCAATTTTAGATAATAATTAGGTCTCTGATTCAAGTTTACTTTTCTCTGGGTCACCTTTCCTGGACATAGTTATTGTGAAGTTTTCATCTCATGATGAACTCAGTCCCAAATAGCCAGGAGATGGAAGCACACAGTGTATCCTTACTATGTGCTCTACCCCGTGCTTTACCATGCAAAGCAGAAGAAACACCAGGAGCTGGGGTAAACCATGAGACAGAGAACCCACATTAAAGCTGTGCAGTTACTTACTTTGCCAACATCCTGGCTAACCAAAATAGTGAAAATATTTGGGACAAGCTAAACTTATTTTTTTCTTATTGTAACGGCAACAAGAAAAAGAGATATTTCTTCCTAGTTCAAACAAAATTTTTATTGAAAGAGTATGGTGTTGTTTTTTTTTTTTTAATTGAAGGACAATTTCTTCAGAAATCCATTCCAAAAGAAATAATCACTATGTTGAAAATAGACATTTTACTTTTTTGGTTTTACATCCTTTCTTTTTTTTCTTGCTAAAACATTGCAACACTCAATAGGAATTTGCAAGTAGTCACATTTTTCATTGAAATAGCTAAAAACAAAGTCTATGAGTTCATTTGGTAGTCTCAATCTGTATAACATTTTTGCCTGAGGATCTGACTGAGCATGCAACTCTTCCTGCTAGTAAAGATACATAACATCCCTGTGCAGCAAGGAATACTGTTCCAGCTCCTAAGACTAGTGTTATTTAATCTGAACTTAAAATAGACCTGTGTTTTACAGGTCCAAATGAGCTCAGAAGTTACAGACAGACATAAACACTGTGCTTAGAGGTTCATTTGCCTCTCTCTCAGCTTGGATTTTTCTCTGTACTGAACCCATCTTTGGGGTCTCTTATACTACCCCCCAGTATCTCACACCATTTCATGCTACTTTGTCTTGAAGAATGACTAGAGTTCCTTCAGGTATAAACTAGTATCGGGTATTTTACAAAACAGCAGACTAACCTACAGGCTTCAAGACATCTTCTGAATTCCTTCTCCAAGGATTTTCTGAGTACATCTGTCAGGTACCTATGCTATTTGCCTTCATATGCTCTTTTAAAAGGGAACAAAAAGTCATAATTTTTTTTCATCTTAGAGACAGCAAACCATTTGACAAAATTTGCCCATGTTACAAATAGATAAGCAAAAAATCATTAAAACAATCTTGGGATTAGACATTTTGGAAGCAATATCTAATCTTAGAAAATAAATTACAAAGGAATCCAAGATGACACAGATGAATTGATTTTCATACGGTGATATCAGCATGGGAATTTAGCCAAGTGATAACATCAAAAGTCAATTTATAACTTCAAAAAATACTTTTCTTGATGGTAACACACTCGAGGTTTAGGAGTTAAGTGAGGTGAGCCAGGCAGAGGTAAGAGGATTTTCTGTTACTCTTTGGAGAGTTTTTCTTTTTTCACTTTTTACAATGTGGAACAATTCCAGAAGAAGGTTCAAAATCAAAATGGATCTGATAGTCTTTCCCTGAAGCATTTGTAGTAATAAACCAAATTATGTAAAGAAGTTTTTCCTCATATTCAGATGGAACTTTCCATGCTTCAGTTTGTGCCCACTGCCCCTTGTCCTGTCACTGGGAACCGCTGAGAAGAGTCTGGTCAATTGATTCTGCTTCACTTGCTCTGACCAAGTAATACCATATTATGTAAATATTGTCATGGAATGAGACGGCACTGTGACTTTAGACATTTTACTTGATAGAACCATCACCTTTACATAACTATTATTCTGTGAACATTCTCAAGGGTGTCAGTTATCAGAAACATATCCCCTTCAGTACTAAGGTCAAAATTATTAATGCATAAACAAAAAAAATAAATCTGGGGAACTTTCAAATATTAGGGAGGTAGTATGTTTCAGAAAATGCATACAAATTCTTATTTTGCTGGATTTCCACTTTCACTGACAGTGTTATAGGTTAAACAGATTAGTATGGCCCTTCACAGATGAATGCAGGAAGCACTGCCTTATTCAGTTTGTGACAGGGTAAAGAATTATGTATATTACATGCCTGTTCAGTGGATTCAATTAAAATTTCTGGAATTTTAAGTAGATCCCTGGCTTTTTAAGTAGAAAGACATAGTCTGGATTTTCTTTAGTGTTATGATTAAATCAAATGAAATTCAGGGGGCATGGACATGAGAGAGACAATGAAACAGAATAGATAACCAAGGGCCTGACTGAACACAAATTTTTAGGATCACAGGGTAATGTTTGTTGGAAGGGATCTCAGGGGGTCTCAAGTCCAATTTCCTGCTCACAGTAGGGTCACCTGGGTGGTCAGTGTTTCGTCCAGTCAGCACTTGAAAATCTCAAAGGATGGAGACTGCACAACCTCTCTGGACCACCTGTGCCACTGCCTAACAGTCCTCATGGGGAAAAAAAAAATCCTTGTATCCAGTCTGAACTTCTCTTGTTTCAACTTCTGCCTGTTGTCTCTCTGGTGCCCTGCACAGCTGTGAAGATCTTGACTCTGTCTCCTCAGTGACCTCCCCACAGACATTGGGAGTTGCTGTTAGGTCCCCCCAAAGCCATCTCCGCTCCAGGCCGACTGAGCCTAGCTCCTCCATCCTCTTCTCACAGGGCAAGTACTCCAACCTCTGCCATCTCAGTGGCCTCTCCTGAAATCTCTCCAGCTTATCAATATCTTTCCTGTAGTGGAGGGTTTCTCACTGGGGAGCCAGGAGAGTTCTGGCCAGCTCTGTGTGTGTGATCAAGATGGTCCGTACATGTAGCTGGAGTGGGGCTGTGGCCCTTGGGTCTTGTATGCCCAGGTGCCATCAACAGGGGTCCAGGGGCAGCTATTGGGCAGAGTGGCTGTCTGAGGCAAGTTGCTGGATGGACCCACATTGTGCGTACAGGTATATATCTATATATATAGATATACATACACATTCTCACTAGTGAACCTCCATCCTGCTCAACCAGAGAAGGGAGCAGGATGAGACCTTTGGTGCTGTTTGCATTTTTATGAGTACTCTTGTCTGTCTGTGATCAGTGTGGCCAGACAGGTATATATGCTTATAGGTATACATGTGTGCATGTGTGTATATATGTACATGTATATATGGCATATACCTGTGCTCTGTGTGTGTGGCTACTGGGAATACATGCTCAGCTTCACTACTGGTTGAACCTGAGGGCATGGTGCTGGGGCACCTCATCTCTCCCAGTCTGTTGGGTTTAGCCTGATTTCCCCTAATATTAAACTTTGAAAAAACTTCTTAGGAGAAGTGATAAACACTGTTTGCGTTATTGAGAACATACTACAGGGATCCATCTTGCTATATCACAGAATCACAGAATCACAGAATGTTAGGGATTGGAAGGGACCTCGAAAGATCATCTAGTCCAATCCCCCTGCCGGAGCACGATTGCCTAGACCATATCACACAGGAACGCATCCAGGCGGGTTTTGAATGTCTCCAGAGAAGGAGACTCCACAACCTCTCTGGGCAGCCTGTTCCAGTGTTCGGTCACCCTCACCGTAAAGAAGTTCTTCCTCATATTTATGTGGAACCTCCTGTGTTCCAGCTTGCACCCATTGCCCCTTGTCCTGTCAAGGGATGTCACTGAGAAGAGCCTGGCTCCATCCTCATGACACTTGCCCTTTACATATTTATAAACATGAATGAGGTCACCCCTCAGTCTCCTCTTCTCTAAGCTAAAGAAACCCAGCTCCCTCAGCCTCTCCTCATAAGGGAGATGTTCCACTCCCTTAATCATCTTTGTGGCTCTGCGCTGGACTCTCTCTAGCAGTTGCCTGTCCTTCTTGAACTGAGGGGCCCAGAACTGGACACAATATTCCAGATGCGGCCTCACCAGGGCAAAGTAGAGGGGGAGGAGAACCTCTCTCGACCTGCTAACCACACCCCTTCTAATACACCCCAGGATGCCATTGGCCTTCTTGGCCACAAGGGCACACTGCTGGCTCATGGTCATCCTGTTTTTCCACTAAGACCCCCAGGTCCCTTTCCCCTACGCTGCTCTCCAACAGGTCTGCCCCCAACTTGTACTCATACATGGGGTTGTTCTTGCCCAGATGCAGGACTCTACACTTGCCCTTGTTATATTTCATTAAATTTCTCCCCGCCCAACTCTCCAGCCTGTCCAGGTCTCTCTGAATGGCTGCGCAGCCTTCCGGTGTGTCAGCCACTCCTCCCAGTTTTGTGTCATCAGCGAACTTGCTGACAGTGCACTCTATTCCCTCATCCAAGTCATTAATGAATATATTGAATAGTACTGGTCCCAGTACTGACCCTTGAGGGACTCCGCTAGACACAGGCCTCCAACTGGACTCTGTCCCATTGACCACCACTCTCTGGCTTCTTTCCTTCAGCCAGTTCACAATCCACCTCACTACCCGATCATCCAGACCACACTTCCCCAGTTTAGCTGCGAGGATGCTGTGGGAGACCGTGTCAAACACTTTACTGAAATCGAGATAGACCACATCCACAGCTTTACCATCATCTATCCACCGGGTTACGTCCTCATAAAAGGCTATCAAGTTGGTTGAGCAAGACTTCCCGTTGGTGAAGCCATGCTGAGTGCCCCTAATGATCCCCCTATCCTTGATGTGCCTAGAGACAGCACCAAGGACAAGTTGTTCCATCACCTTTCCAGGGATGGAGGTGAGGCTGACCGGTCTATAGTTACCTGGGTCCTCCTTCTTGCCCTTTTTGAAGACTGGAGTGACATTCGCTTTCCTCCAGTCCTCAGGCACCTCTCCCGTTGCCCACGACTTAGTAAAGATGATGGAGAGTGGCCTAGCAATGACTTCCGCCAGCTCCCTCAGCACCCGCGGGTGCATCCCATCAGGACCCATGGATTTATGGACATCCAGATTGCTTAATTGGTCCCTGACCCAGCCCTCATCTACCAAGACAGATTCCTCCTCTATCCTGACTTCTTCTGAGGCCTCAGGGGTCCGGGGCTCCTCAGGACAGCCTCCAGCAGTATAGACAGAGGCAAAGAAGGCATTCAGTAATTCTGCCTTCTTTTTATCCTCTGTCTCCAGGGCCCCCACCTCATTCATCAGTGGGCCTACATTGCCTCTAGTGTTGGCTTTACCTGCAATGTATTTGAAGAAGCCCTTTCTGTTGTCCTTGACCTCTCTTGCAAGGTTTAATTCCAAGGAGGCCTTAGCTTTCCTAGTTGTCTCCCTACATCCTCTGACAACAGACTTATATTCCTCCCAAGTGGCCAGCCCCTCCTTCCATGATCTGTACACCCTCTTCTTCCACTTGAGTTTGCCCAGCAGTTCCCTGTTTAACCATGCAGGTCTCCTGGTACCCTTCCTTGACTTCCTACTTGTTGGGATGCTCTGATCTTGAGCTCGGAAGAAGCAGTCCTTGAATGCTAACCAACTATCTTGGGCCCCCTTACCTTCTAGTACCCTGTCCCATGGGATTTCCCCTAGCAATTGCTTGAAAAGGCCAAAGTTGTCCCTCCTCAAGTCCAGGGTTGTGATTCTGCTAGCTATTCTGGTCCTGCCACATGAGATCCTGAACTCTACCATCTCATGGTCACTACAACCAAGGCTGCCCTCAACCTTCACCTCTTCAACCAGACCCTCCTTGTTAGTGAGGATAAGATCCAGCAGCGCTCCTCTCCTAGTTGGCTCATCCACCTTTTGCATCAGAAAGTTATCATCAATGCACTGGAGGAACCTCCTGGACTGAGGATGGCTGGCTGAGTAGGCCTCCCAGCAAATAGCAGGGTAGTTGAAATCCCCTATGACAACCAGGCCCTGTAATTGCGAGACTGCTCTCAGCTGCCTGTAGAAGGCCTCATCACCCTCCTCATCCTGATCTGGTGGCCTGTAATAGACACCCACAACAGTATCACCCCTGACAGCCTGCCCCTTAATTCGCACCCACAAACTCTCAACTCGCTCCTGATCTGCCCCTGGACAGAACTCAATACATTCTAGCTACTCACTCACATAAAGAGCAACTCCACCACCTCTCCTTAGTGGCCTGTCTTTCGTGAACAGACATAGCCATCCATGACCACATTCCAGTCATGCGAGGCGTCCCACCAAGTCTCTGTGATTGCCATTAAATCAAACCCCCCCGACTGAACACGGATTTCCAGCTCCTCCTGTTTATTCCCCGTGCTGCGCGCATTGGTGTACAGGCATTTCAGGGAGCGAGCTGAGCACACCGATTTCACCCCAGGGGGATGGGAGGCCTCCTGGTCTACCTCAACACTAGAGTGTTGCCCCAGTGGTTCAAGCCCAGCTACTACCCCATCCCCCTTCGAATCTAGTTTAAAGGTCTCCAAATGAGCCCTGCTAATTCCTGTCCCAGAACCCTTTTGCCCCTACGACATAAGGTCGTATGGACCTTATGTCCATATCAGGAGGGTGATTTGATAACATAGTCAGTCATTACACAAAATCACAATAATTTTGTTTCAGGCAGTAAGATGCTGTCATGGTTTAAGGCCGGGCTGGCTATTAAACTGATGCAGACTTTATTAACCCTCCTCCCCACTCCCCCAGAAGGAGAAGGAGAAAAGAAAATGGGAGAGAGACTTACGGGTTGGAAAGTTAAAACAATTTTAATGAACTATAATAGTGAAAAAGAATATAATAATAATAATGGAAATAATTGAATATAAACAAATATATACAAAACCAAGATCGAGCTCCCCGATGATGATCATGCCACCACCGGCACCGCAGGGCAGGCTCCGGGAAGGCCCAGACCGGTCTCAGCGACAGATGAGAACTGGATTCAGGAATGCATGGATTGGGATCGGGGACAGGAGAAAAACGGACAGAGTCCTCTTCAGATGTCAGACATAGCAGAAGAGAGCAAGACCCTTGTGATCGCCCAGCTTTATACTGAGAATGACGTGTATGGGATGGAATACCCTCGTTGGTCAATTTTGGGTCACCTGTCCTGTCTGCTCCTCCCTGCAGGTGCAACCCTCCTGCAGTTCTTCACTTGTAATTAGTGAGGAATTTAGCAGTGACCTTGGTTTCTCTAGGAACAAGTACAAGCAAGAGCCTTTCTGCATAACATTCCTACCGGTGCCTCAGTGATAACTATAAAATTCGAGTGTCATCAGTCCTAGAAGCAGACACTGTCTATAAAACATGCAGTTAGTTTCAGAAAGTGAAGTTACTTAGAAGAAACTTAACTGAAAGTAAAAATCACTGAAAGGAAAATCAGTTCTGTTTTAGTCCAAACCAGGACAGACGCATTTGTAATTGTGATTTTTATTTCCAAATCTTTGTTTTCAGAAGACAAGATTGACCTGATCGGAGGAAAATTATGCATCAGTTCATAGGTTGATATAAATCAACAAAGCTCTCTTAAAACCATATATATGTTAGATAGCATTGTATTTCAATGGCATCTGTAATAATGTGATCTGTAACAAGACACAGCAGGATGGAGGTATGAGGATGAGAAAATGTGCTATGATTTAGTAGGTGGACAAGTGGATTGCACTTCTCCCCTGGTTTCTAATTTTAAATCATTGAAAGTGAGTTCAGCATTGCACTTGCTGATTTTTAGGTATTCTGTCTCCTAAAGAACAGATCTAAAAATACGCACACTAAGAAAAGAACACAAGCTTACTAAATACCATGCCCTCTAATTTCTTCATGTTAACTCTACCATGAAGACAGTAAAAGGAATTCTTTCAATGCATGCTTTTAATAGTAGAATGTGTTCTGGCATGTGAAGTGTATTTAAGCAACACATGAAATTAAAGTTGCAATAGATTAAATTGTACCCCGAAATCAAATACGACTAACCTAATTAACAAGTTGAATTAAGAACCATCAAGTATTCATCAAGAAGATTTTCCTTTTCATTAATCTCTCTAATAACGTAATCCTTAGAGTACCAACCAAGTTGCTTGGTAACATCAAATATTATGAGGATAATTAAACTAAAGAGAGAACTGAATTTTTTTTTAGTATTCAATCATTCAAAAGTGATAAAATCTAATAGTACCAATGTTTCATAGTAAAAACCTTTCTGAATTTCCTACTAAATCTTATGGGCCACAAACTGGATGTGTTCAAAATTCAATTTCCTCCAGTATTTGGCAGAGGTATTAGGACCTCCCAGCTGATAGTTGTGAACTTTGCTGGGCAATAAGTCTATTCATGTTCTCTAATAACTAAAGAGTGTCTTACTGCCTGAGTAAAATGCAATATCTTTCTTACAGTCTTATTATTAGTTGCAATTATATTGGTTATTTATATTCAGACTTATATGTGTGTCTTTCATTCTTGGTCCCAGCAGTCGTATGTGAGTTTCCAGGTTCCATAGGTTGCATGAAAAAGATTTCTTTAGTCTCCTTCTAGGAACCAGAAATTTTTTCAAACCTATTCATCTGTGCACTCAAGAAAACCAATATACATATACTATTTATGAGAAAAATAAGAAGCTAATGAGAGAAAATAAAATCCTACAATGATCAACTTCTTTCCTAGTATCTTGGAGGATCTGGACACCAGTGAAAACCTGCAAGGTTTCCTGCATTATGGTGATAGCTCTGTTTTTAAATATAAGATTTACTGGCTTATCCATTTACCTGACGGCATCCCTGCCATATGCCATACTGATAACGTTACATAAAATAAACAGAATTTCAGTCACTTGGACATTTTCGCTCAGGCCTTACACCAGATGAACCTCTTCTTCAGGATCACAGCTTCATCATTTTAGATACATGTGAATCCATTTGAAGTCAAAATTGTGTGTATTTCATTATCTTTAATTGCACAGATGGAGCTTGCCCTGTATGTCTAAATGTAAGAATTTCCACGTAATTCTAAGTTTAAAAAAAAAGAAGTTAAGACCTCAGTTTGGAAAGCTACTCTGAATAGTCCTTAGAAAGCAATGTAATGAGTTTTACAATTCTGGTCTCTCTAAATCATAGCAGGACAGATATGATAGAGCACTGCATAATTTATAGCAGTAACACACCTCTGGGCACTCAGTGAAAGAAATCTGTGGCTCACTTTTGAAGGACTTTCTTCTCATCCTAGATGTACCTAGCAGGTGTAGAGTATGTTTTGCAGCATGTTTGACTGTGATCTAAACTCAATCTCTTTACAAGTTGTTTTGAAGAGGTGACTTGAAATGCAACTTACTTTTAACCCTTTACTTGAGTAGCACTGGCCTGGGATATACTTCCGAGTACCTCAAAATCAAATAACGATCATTATCAAGATCTTTCCCCTTATCATTCCCGTATCTTTTATTTTTTTTCCTTTTATCTGCTTCTTGACTCTTTCCTTTTCTCTTTGCCTTTTCTCTCTTGTTTAAGGTTGTGGCAGGCAGAGCACGGCAGAGCTCTTCTAACTGTTATGGCCAAGGGATTTTTGTGTAAGTAATCAACATTATATTAATCTAAATAAAAAGGAACAAAAAGGAATCCTCATATTAATGTCTCAGCCTTGCCAGCTGTTACAGAAGAGCCAGACTCAGACCATGTGTTTTCAGGCTTTACTTTGAAAAGTGAATTTAGGATAGGCCAATCTCTGTGTACAGTGAAAGTATATGGAATGTCTCATAAAATATGTTAAGTAAAAAAATTAATTTTAAGAAATCAGATTTATGTTTGGCCAATAGCACTGAAGATTGTCTATTTCTTTATTTAATGGTCTAAAAAAAATTGATGCGAAAGCTGTTTGTTAATGATATCATGCTCAAATGAATCATACGTAAGAAACAGACCTGCATATCTTTTTCTAATATCACTTCCACTTCATAGTAACAACACTATACTCCATACACAATATTCCTACAACATTAAGAATACCTAACCCTTAGGTATTATAAGTATCCAAGATCTTCAGTAATGTCCTATTAAAATAGCTATTAGTATAATAATATACTAACGTAAATATGATTTGAATTTTCTTATCTAAATATTAAAGGCATGTTTATATTTTTCACAGTTGTGGCTTAATTTTCCATTCTGTATGTCAATGAATTTATCTTCTACTTACCTTGTATGTAAACTATAACAAATTTTGTAGTCACGTGTCTAAAAATTTGTCCAATTAGGCCATGAGAATAAGTATTTTCATGAATGCTTAAATTTATAAGACAATTTAAAAATTCATTAAATATCTAATAAAAGCTTTGGTCAGATACTTTCACGCATATCAATGTATCTTCCTTTTTTTTTGAGTTGAACAAGGTGGATGAGAACTAACTAGGATATTGTGCTTAATATTGTCTCTTTCATACTTACACTAAGCCTCGACCTTCTGTCCTGGAGCATCTAATCATCTCTATGTGTTACCTTCCTCTGGGCCACTGCAGAGGGTAAAAATGTTTATCAATTTATCCCAGATGACTGAGAACTTTTCATGTCCTTTGACTCATTTTCTAATCTCTCTATGTGAACTGTTTGGTTTTACCTGCAGCTACAATGCAGTTTGCTGTTCGTGATGGTTTTGAAGATCTACTTGATACTCCAGGAAAAAAAAATTAATTGTAGATGGAAATGTGTATGCATATAATCAAACACATATATGTGTATATATATATATGTGTATGCTTACAAAAATATTTTGTAACCAGAACTTTATTGCGCACCCAGATCAGAAATATCAATTATCTGCGTTTGGTTCACCTTTTACTTCTCCCTCGACCATAGATCAAAGGAATTAGAAATGGAGATTACTTTATGTACTTCAAACCCCGGGGACAAACACGGGATTGTTGCCTACACAATGTCCTGTTTGCTACCTGTTCTCATTATAAATGTCTCAAGTGACAGAGTTTGAATATTTCCCTTGTGAATTTGTTACATAATTTGAAATCTATCACTGGCAAGTAGTTTTCCTCAAATATAGTATTTTTCCTGTCTTTTATATCAGCCGTTATTCCTTGGTAGTGACGCATTCTATTCTCCCAGATCACTCTTATTATCACTAACTATTTATATCCTTCAAAAAATGTGCTTTCTACTGAGCAGGCTATGTTATTTCACTTTTTAAATTTCCCGTTTCTTCAAATCTTTTCTATTTATTACTTTTTAATGTAGACTTTTTTTCACATGAGCCTGAGTGAACAATTATACCAACTGAAGAAAATGGAGAACTTATACAATCCAGTGCAACTGTAGGTCTGGATATATATTTCTTGCAATTCTTGCTCCAGGTTTAACACAAGTCTTTATATAATCCAGCAAATAAATAATGTGAATTAGATATTGTAGATACTAAAAACCCCACAAAAATATCTTTTATAACTCATTGTTGGTTTCAGTCTTGCTGCTCTGTTCATTATGACTCTCTGCTGTTGATGCCTATTTACAAGGTGTTATCTTCCTAAATAATGTTTTAATTTCTTCTCAGCATTCAGGTCTCTCTGAAAAAATAAAATAAGAATTAAAAATCTTCCAGCAGTCACAAATATGATTATATAGCTTTATCTGTGTAGTTTCACTACTTATAGTTTATTCTGACTTGGTTTAGGGAGATGATTTCTTTTTTCTCATGGGTTGTATGTTGTTAAATACTATATTGTTGCTAAGCATATTTTAAATAAATTAATCCCCTGTAGCCCTTAAGCCCAGGAAATATGTGGTTATCATGTTAGTGAGAAGCCACAGGTTTTGTATTATTGTAACAGTACAGGTCTCAGAAATTGCTGATCCCTGACTGGACTTGCTTAGTCTTGAGTTTATTCTAGACCATTTTATCTCAAACAACAAATTGTGTAACTGTGAGGTGATCAATGTGTGACTTGTTTTAGTATTAATGTAACTTTTTGCAATTGCAAAGTTTTACCTTAAAACTTATACAAGCTATGGTAATGGTCTAGCAAACAAAGTATTTATTGGGTAACTAACTTTGTGGACCGACAGGGAAAGAAGCATTAGCAACAGACCATTTGAAAACTTTTTGAAAAGCACCAACAGCACCCAAAGAGAAAGAACCCCTCACTTTCCACATCATTCTACTCCCAGTGAAGGACTTGGGGTTTTGCCAAGCTTTCATAACAACACATAGGAAAGGTGAGCACAAGATAAAGGGGCTGATACCAAAAAATTTATGCATTTCCCTTTTAACTGCATTTTAATAGCAATTAGAAGTAATTGTTGTTTGTTTTTTTTAAACTAAATGTTATTATCATAACTGGACCAAGAAAGACAGTTTTTTGTATTGTGATTAGACCATTACATCATTAATTAGACAATAAATCATAACTTTTGATTCTGCATATAAGACGCTTCCATTTTTCAGAGCTATTTAATCTTTTTTCCCAAACTTTTAAATATAACACATTATAAAATAGCCATGACTGATGAGGTATCATCACAAACAGTAATATTTTGAGCTGACTTTTCCAGAACTGTATTTTGATGTCAGATATCCACTTTGAAACAACCTGGAACCCATTTTTAGAGATCTTGACCTTCCCTAAGTCTTTTGATAAAACAGTCAAAGAGAGGACAGAGACCTCTAAATATGTGGTCTAAGATCTGTGACTTTGAC
Source organism: Nyctibius grandis (assembly GCF_013368605.1). Lineage (NCBI taxonomy): Eukaryota > Metazoa > Chordata > Aves > Nyctibiiformes > Nyctibiidae > Nyctibius > Nyctibius grandis. The sequence goes on from NC_090659.1 coordinate 113,752,236, forward strand.
CTTTGGTGGTCATTTCTGAAAATATAACCAACTGCTTTTCTAGCTTTTGGGTTTTTTTGGTAAACATGAATTCTTTCACTTTACCAGAGCCTGAAGTGACATATGGCAAACATAGTTTTTCACCATATTTTGAAGATGAAAGCATCATAGGGGCCTCCAAACTTCCTAAGAAATATAAGGAAATATTTTTTTCATCCTAACTATAAAAGAGAGGCTGGCTAAGATAGTAAGCTAAAATGACAGTACTGGAACATCTTCGTGCTGCTCTTGCTGCTTCTGCTTCTCTCCCTGGCCTGTCATAGTGACAGCTGCATAGACCCAGCTCTTGCCTCATTAGCAGCAGCCTCTGAAAACCTGGGTTTTCAGAACTCTGGCATAAAAAAAATAGGCAGTGGGCTCATGGCTGTATTCTGTTCTCCACATCTGCTTATTTTTTTTGTGCCAGTGAAGAGGTCTGCATATTTCTCATATGCTTCCCACCCACACTCCACCTCACATAGAATCATAGAATGGTTTCAGTTGGAAGGGACCTTAAAGATCAGCTAGTTCCAAACACCCTGCCACAGACAGGGAGGCCTTTCCACTACACCATGTTGCTCAAAGCCTCGTCCAATCTGGCCTTAAACACGGCCAGGGAAGGGACATCCACAGCTTCTCTGGGCAACCTGTTCCAGTGTCTCACTACCCTCACAGTCAAGAATTTCTTCTTAATATCTAATCTAAATCTCCCCTCTTTCAGTTTAAAACCATTCCCCCTTGTTCTGTCACTACTTGCCCTTGTGAAAAGCCCCTCTCCCGCTTTCCTGTAGGCCTCCTTCAGGTACTGGAAGGCTGCTAGAAAGTCTCCTCAGAGCCTTCTCTTCTCCAGGCTGAACAAGCCCAACTCTCTCAGCCTGTCTTCATAGGAGAGGTGCTCCAGCCCTCTCATCAACTTTGTGGCCCTCTTCTGGACTCATTCCAAAAGCTCCATGTCCTTCTTATGTTGGGGACCCCAGAACAGAACGCAGTACTCCAGGTGTGGTCTCATGAGAGTAGAGTAAAGGGGCAGAATCACCTCCATCGACCTGCTGGCCACACTTCTTTTGATGCAGCCCAGGATATGGTTGGCCTTCCGGGCTGCAAGTGCACCTTGCCGGCTTCTGTTGAGCTTCTCGTCAACCATCATCCCCAAGTTCTTCTCCTCAGGGCTGCTCTCAATCCATTCTCCGCCCAGCCTGTATTTCTGCTTGGGATTGCCCCGACCCACATGCTGGACCTTGCACTTGGCCTTGTTGTACTTCATGTGGCTTGCATGGGCCCACATCTCAATCCTGTCAAGGTCCCTCTGGATGACATCCCTTCCCTCCAGCATATCGACCACACCGCACAGCTTGGTGTCATCAACAAACTTGCTGAGGGCGCACTCAATCCCACTGTCCATGTCGCCAACAAAGATGTTAAACACAACCGGTCCCAATACAGACCCCTGAGAACGCCACTTGTCACTGGTGTCCACTTGGACATTGAGTCGTTGACCATAACTCTTTGAGTACAGCCATCCAACCAATTCCTTATCCGGCAAGTGGTCCATCCGTCAAGTCCACATCTCTCCAATTTAGAGACAAGGATGTCATGTGGGACAGTGTCAAATGCTTTGCACAAGTCCAGGTAGATGACATCAGTCTCTCTTCCCCTATCCACCGGTGCTGTAACCCCATTGTAGAAGGCCACCAAAATTTGTCAGGCCTTATTTGCCTTTAGTGAAGCCATGTTTGCACTTTCTGAATTCTTCCAGACTTTTCTGTAAGAGTTGTCATTTGAGGTGCCTTACAGTGCTTATCAAACTGCCTGAATTCATCAACATTCATCAAGTCTCCAGGTGACTACAGCTCTTTCCTAGTCTCAACTTCCACTCTGTCTCTGTATCTGTGCACTGTTTTTATTTGTGTTTCCATCTCTGTGAAATATTCTCCTGCTATCCCTTCTTTAATAATTCTATTGCCTGATAAATAACTTCATTAATACTCTCAGGATGAAACCATACCAAGCTATACAATCAACACATGCTTCCAAACAAATAGGCAGAGATCCCTTCTTGTTACAACGTTACTACAGGTGGGTTACTACAGCAACATACTGCTGCTTATGGTCATAAATAAAGACAAATGATTGTATTTCATTGCCATCTCCTGTTGTGATTCTGTTATCCTTGTTAAAAGTAATTATTAACACAATAAAACCGTACAATCTAATTCATGAAGACCCATTGCACACAGTCATAAAATCTAAAGATGTCAAAGCTTATTTCTCCTCCAAGATTGTTCCCAGTTGCACATGACTTCAGGAGTTTACTTTTACATTTTAATTTTATAAAGTAACAGAGCATTCACTGTAGTGTCTCAGAAATATTCTACATAACATGGTATATTTTATGCTCTGGAACATTAACATTTATGCAAACTATATTTTCTGTTTATTCATGTAAAGAATAGAGATGATATAGGAAACATTTGTTCTCATTTACTATACACAACTTTCTTCTGGAAATATTTGATGAGATAGCCTGGGAAAGAAGTACTATGATGAAACAATAAAGCAGATGGATACTTTTCAGAAAGGGGGAGATGTTATTTTACTTTACAATTAAAGTTGATGTTAGACTTACTGCCTAAAGAGCTAAAGAGTTAAATTTGAACAATAGTGTTATTATTTTGTTATTAACAGGTTCTGGGTTTTTTTTTAATTTGAAAATCTGAAGAGATCAGGAGAATTTTAGTAGCTCTGGTCATTGGTTTATTGTTTTTAATAAAAAAGCAGCTTTAATTCTGAGTATGCTATTTCTTAAATATAGCAACACCATTATAATGAAATATTTACAATATTTTCTTTTTTTACCTGTCAAGCAGTTGAAGAGAAGGGAAAAACTAAAATAAAAAAATTCTTTATTTTCTTTATATAGAAAAATAGTTTTGTCGAAAAACACTTCCCAGTGGTTCTACCTTGAACGTTCATAAAATCTAAGTAAAACATTTTTATTATCTAATTCTTCCCAAGACAAATATGAACAAAATTAGGATTAAAACTTGACATTTTAAAATTCTTTTACATCTTTAGCTTTATTACTGTATTCTAGTGTTATTGGAATCACATATACTATCAATTCAAAAATGAAAAGAATAAAACATTCACTTCTATACTAGAGTCCGTAAAAATCTACACAGCTTTTTAGTGACGGGCAAAGCAGGAACTATCTACTTTAATAATAATGAAATAAATCAACTGCTGTAATCAGAATATTTAGAAAGAGTTGCAGTACCACCAAAATTGTGCGGATTTCTTGGTCGTATTTAAATTTCCATAAACTTTTAGCCTGCTGTTGTCTTTTCTTTTACTAGTTTGAATACATTCATTTTCAGCTGGTTTAAATTGGATACTTAAATTAATGCATTGTTAATTTGCTCTTATGGCAGAATAAAATAAAAGTAGGAAACATAGATGTGGTGTAATGATAATATAGTTTTAAAGCTGCTCCTATATGCCAAAAATGCACATCGTTACTAGCCAAGCAAACTTAATGACACTCAAAAAATAGTATTGGTGAAGGCTATTAATAAGATGTTCTCTTTAAAAGCTAAATTGTTGTTCAGAAAGAAATTATATTATTGAATTGAACTAGCTGAATGCACACCTATTACTTTTGCAAGTACTTTAGATAACGCAAATACAAGAACAAGGCATAATAGTACCAATTAGTATTGCCACATACTCAAGCACTTATTTCCTTGATATTTAAATTTAAAGTTCTTGGAATAAAAACTGGAAAATCCTAGAACACCAATATAGGTTTTAAACATTCATTTAATTTAACTCGAAGGAAATCAGTAGGCAAGCAGCAAGAAGTCCAAAACAAAGTGTCACATTTTTATCTCCAGGAAGCATTGCAGTGTTTTGTAGTAGCCTATCTGATGACCTCTCGCTCATGTCAAATAGTTCTGTGCACAGCTACTGGAAGCCATGCTTAGGTATCAGCGTATCAGATATCACTGTTTGTCTGGTCTGAACTCTTGCTCTTCATTACTGAATTGCTACCTCTTAATGAACCATTGAAGTTATACAGTAAGGAGGAGAGTTGTTTTGCAAGAAGCCCCTTCCTTCTTTTAAAATCTCAATGGGCTATTGTTAGCACATAGTAAAAACTATTTGGATTTTGTATTTGTTTTTAAATTTGGGCTTTCCAAGTTTTCTCTTTAACAGCATTACAGAGCTATTCACGTATTTGATAACTATAAGATTTTAGGTTGCTATTCAACACTTTTCAGGTACAGACCACTTATAGTAAACAACTTATGTGCCTGTTCCTTCGTGTTTGAGAGCATAAGCACCTCCCCGTGCCTATACTGCGGTGCCTGTTTGTGTCAACTGAGAAAAAAATGCCCACCTAGCTGAATTCAGTGACAGCAAAACTGCTAACAGGAAGGTGCCAAAGCCCTGGAGTAGCAGGGGAAAAAACAGCTGAGGTCTTGTCACTTTCTCTTGTTTGATTGTGCCTCAATGCACATGCTTGGCAAGTGCTGAAGGTGTCCTTTTGCATACATCTTGGGGGCAGGCAACCTGGCATCACGTTTTCAAACCCAGTCCCAATTTTGCTACAAAAGTACATAAGTGTTAAAAAAAACTAAACCAAAGAGTTTGAAATTATATTTTCAAACACAGCCCTGAATTCACTTCTGGAGTGTCTTGCTTGAGAATTGTTAAAAGGCTTTAGGGTTTCGGGGACAGGTTGAGTGACTTCTTTGCATTTTTGTAGAAAACGTACTTTGGAGTCACAGTTTTGGCATCAGCAGTGCAATAAAGATCTTGTGTTGTCTTGGATCAATAAGTCTGTGGACAAAACAAAACCCTGGAAACATGCTTTCATACAGTAGCTCAATATTGACCTATTCTTATTAACAGAGAGTGAAACATAACTAACTGCTGTGGCATGTTTTTGCTTAGTAACTCAGCTATACATCTTATTTTTCTTTTCCTGTTTAGGGGATAGAGCTGACAATGTACTGTCTCTGTTGTTTGAAAGCCATTTATGTTTGAGTCTCACAGTGCAGTATGCACTCTTTTTCAAATTTAAATTTACTTGAGTTAATTCTTGTAACTACAGAGAATCATCTTCCTCTGGAGATTAGTAGAAGAGGTCACCTCTTTCTCATCAGACTTTTTAATCAATCTGATTGAGATTGTCTTTAGTGCTTGCTGTTGAGAAAGTGTCATTTTCCTATCTTTAAGTCGTTGTTACTTTATGAGGATTATATTGCCACCATCTTTTTATTGCTAAGTTATTGGGTTTTTTTTAACATCTTGAGAAAATCACTGGGGGAGGGGTGGTGGGGGTGGTGGTTCTTCACACAGTATTACACACAAGCAGTTACTTCCATACATCAAAGTAGAGAAGTTATACTACAATATCTGACAAGAAAAGATACATGTTTCTAAATGTAGTGAAGTTGGAGTAATTTTCTTGTCATTTTAAAACTGCAGACAAATCAGTCTAAACCTTTTCTACTAACTGAGGCAGAAAAAAACATAAATTTTGAATGAACTACTGATGTGATATGGATAGCAAGAATCAGTGATGCTGGAAGACATATTTCTTACTGCAGATATTGAAAGTCTTAATACAAAGTTGAAAACTGATAATGCCCTTCAAGTTTATTTTTTATTTCTTATTTTCCCATAAGCAAAATATTTTTAACTTTAGGTGTACTTATAGTGTTAGATCAATATTGCATATGAACATTAAATCAAATATTTAATCATGTATGATGCCCAAACCACATATAAAACTTTTGATTGTATTTGTTCAACTCAGATACATTCACAGCAGAACAAGCATGAGATGGTCTACAAAAATGAGTAACACAAGTGGGACCCTATTTTATAGCAAAATTGAAGTGGGTCTATTTGAAGCACTATGCTGGAGTGCTGTAATAGCATGAGTTGGCATTTCTAAATGGCACAACCTATGTGTTTTTCAGTAACATTGCAGTCATTTTAGTCAGATATGGAAGAAGCAGAATAATTACTTCTTCCAGAAGTGTGTCTTCTGTCCCCAGAGCTACTTGGTTTGATGGAAGTCCAGGGATCTGCACTATACTGCAATTTGTCATGTGGGCAGGCCCCAGAAGGATCTATCTTATTTGTTCTAGCAAAACAGAGGTCAAGAGAGATATGATTGCTTGCTATCAATATATGAGCGAGATAAATCATAGAATCATAGGATCATTTTGGTTGGAAAGGACTTTTAAGATCATTGAGTCCAACCATTAACCTAACACTACCAAGTCCACCACTAAACTGTGTCCCTAAGCACCAGATCTACATATCTTTTAAATGTCTCCAGAGACGGTGACCCAATCACTTCCCTGGGCAGCCTGTGCCAATGCTTGATAACCTTTTCCATGAAGAAATTTTTCCTGATATCCAATCTAAACCTCCCCTGGCTCAGCTTGATACTGTTTCTTCTCATGCTATCACTTGTTACCTGGGAGAAGAGACTACTCCTTTCAGGTAGTTGTGGAGAGTAATAAGGTCTCTCCTCAGCCTTCTTTTCTCCAGGCTAAACAACCCCAGTTCGCTCAGCTGCTCCTCATAAGACTTGTTCTCCAGACCCTTCACCAGTTTCTTTGCTCTTCTTTGGACTCTCTCCAGCACCTCAATGTCTTTCTTGTAGTGAGGGGCCTAAAACTGAACACAGTATTCAAGGTGTGGCCTCACCAGTGCCAAGTACAGGGGGACGATCACTTCCCTAGTCCTGCTGGCCACACTATTTCTGATACAAGCCAGGATCACAGAATCACAGAATGTTAGGGATTGGAAGGGACCTCGAAAGATCATCTAGTCCAATCCCCCTGCCGGAGCACGATTGCCTAGACCATATCACACAGGAACGCGTCCAGGCGGGTTTTGAATGTCTCCAGAGAAGGAGACTCCACAACCTCTCTGGGCAGCCTTTTCCAATGTTCGGTTACCCTCACCATAAAGAAGTTTTTCCTCATATTTATGTGGAACCTCCTGTGTTCCAACTTGCACCCATTGCCCCTTGTCCTGTCAAGGGATGTCACTGAGAAGAGCCTGGCTCCATCCTCATGACACTTGCCCTTTACATATTTATAAACATGAATGAGGTCACCCCTCAGGCTCCTCTTCTCCAAGCTAAAGAGACCCAGCTCCCTCAGCCTCTCCTCATAAGGGAGATGTTCCACTCCCTTAATCATCTTCGTGGCTCTGCGCTGGACTCTCTCTACCAGTTCCCTGTCCTTCTTGAACTGAGGGGCCCAGAACTGGACACAATATTCCAGATGTGGCCTCACCAGGGCAAAGTAGAGGGGGAGGAGAACCTCTCTTGACCTGCTAACCACACCCCTTCTAATCCACCCCAGGATGCCATTGGCCTTCTTGGCCACAAGGGAACATTGCTGGCTCATGGTCATCCTGCTGTCCACTAGGACCCCCAGGTCCCTTTCCCCTACGCTGCTGTTGGCCTTCTTGGCCACCTGGGCACACTGCTGGCTCATATTCATTCGGCCATCGATCAACACCCTCAGGTCCTTTTCCACCAGGCATCTTTCCAGCCACTCTTCCCCCACAAGCCTGTAGCGGTGCATGGGGTTGTTGTGACACAAGTGCAGGACCCAACTCTCAGACTTGTTGAACCCCGTACAGTTGTCCTCGGTCCATCGATCCAACATGTTGAGTTCCCTCTGCAGAGCCTTCTTACCCTCAAGCAGATCAACACTCCCACCCAGCTTGGCGTCATCTGCGAATTTACTGAGTGTACACTTGATCCCCTTGTTCAGATCATTGATAAAGATGTTAAAGAGAACTGGTCCCAACACTGAGCCCTGAGGAACACTACTTGTGACCAGCCACCAACTGACAAATGCCAAAGAAGGAAAAAACCTCCAAAACTGTTTAAGCTAAAGAACAATATTGGCACAAAAACAATCTTGTTTAAATATCCCTGAATGAACTTAGGGTCAAAATCAGAACAGGGCTTCCCGCCAGAAGTAATGTCTAGAATAGCTTTCTGACAGCTATAAGTAGTCATAGAGAATATTAATTTGTGTTAAGATGGAGTGCAATCCGTTTATGAAAGAGATTGTTTTATGCAGTTACCTGAAACAGCAGGAAGGGGATAAACTCCAGAGGACTCCTCCAGTTCTCATATCACCTCCCCCCACTCCCCTCTCAAATGACAGGTTGGGACGTCAAACCACATTCACCAAACCTAACCTTCAGCATCCAACAGAATATGGTGCATGTAGCTTGTTGCACTGTCAATGGAGAGAAATAGTGATGTGCAGAAAACTGTCCCAGTAATTAAAAATTTGAATTGTCTTGAATAAGTACCATCTCTCTTCGCTTTTCAACTATAAAAGACAGCAAGATTGTGTGCTTAAATTAAGTACCTAAATTCAGTGGGATTAAGGTTAGCTGTTACCATCTCCTGTCAGACTGATCATTATCACATTTCCCTTTGTTTTCTTCAGCTTTTATTTCTTGATATAAGTTTAGACTACACAGTCTTGTTAAGAACTTGTCATTGTTTCAAGCCTTACTGCAATAAAAAGACTCTTTAATAACTAAATAATAGTAACACATGCAGTGAATTTTTAATCATTAAGGAAAGTGCTATCTAACCAGTAAATAATGGTTTCTTTTTATTTTTTTTTTTAGCTCAATATATTTTTCCTCATGTGATGACCTGTGGAATAAGTTGAAACCAATATTTAAGATTATGTCAATTTAATCCTATTGCAATAATAAACACAAGAGACAACTTTCATGAAGCCTAAGTGGTCCTTAGAGTACAGCACACAGTACTGGAAGCATGATAAACATTTTAACATAGCTATATTACCACAGCTGAAAAGAAAATCTCTAGGACCAAAGAATCTGATGCAGCAGCAATTACCTTTGCAAGACTAGAGCTGATTCTTCCCAAACTCAAAGCAAGACTTTGCAACCTGGGTCAGATACATAACAAATAAATAATGGTGGAATGGTTGGAAAAGGAAACATTTCTGACTATGAACGTATAGAGTCCAATTACACCTTTAAGAGGAAAAATTTAAGCCAGCATAGCATTAAATTTAATAAAAAATAAATGTCTGCTCAAAGACTGGCACAGTGGCTGCTTCAGCTGGAAACTGATGACAAGAAGACTACTTACCATAAGCAAATGCCAAATTATGGGCTAAGGTCTTTCTGCTTTTCTTTATATGCTATAATGATGAGAGAAGATACAATTTTCCTAAGCTTGTTTACTGTTGAAGCAACTATTTATCACAGTGAGTCAGCAATGAATTAACATTTACCAGGCTCATGTGCATAGTTGCGTTACCTGGTATCCGTCTGCAGTCTGTGTTCCTCTCTAGAAATACCACTTACAAAGGCTCCAGCTTCTCTGGCTAGAGGCCCCTGGGGAGAAGAGTCACAAAATCCTCCCCACTAAAACTATGAGCAGCAGTAAAGCCACTTCTCAGCTTTACTGTATTTCAGTTCTTTCTGTGAGGAATTTACTACCACTGCAGGATTTGGCTACAGTGCTTGCCTTTGCTGTGCAGTACTCCCACTGAAGCCACTCTGAATTTGTCCTACAATACCATGAAGGCTTGTTTCCTAATTCAAAACACAGAGTTACATTTGCTTTTGAGTTACCAGGCTACTCATCCCAGCTAGTCAAGGACACTGTGATACTACTGTGGAAAGACCACACTGGGAGTACAGTGGCACTGCTGAAGTGTTTACAGCAGCCAAGGAGCTGGGATATATGCAGATGTGTGTTTCTGTGGATCTGGGTTGTGATCAGATATGATCAGATATCATGTCTTAGACTTTTTAAACTGCTCTAAGAGGAATGTAAATGCTAGTCTGAGCCTGCCCAGAATCAGGCCCATGGGGATATGTCTCAAGTAGGAAAATACATTAGGATTTCACATCACACACTGAGTTTCTCACTAATCTCTTTAACCATAATAATACAGTATTATCTGGCCATGCTCCAGTAACACTGGTAATAGCTATAGGTGAAGATTTCCCTAGCCTCCCCAAGACAGAGACTCATTTCCTTATTGCTGCAGAATGAAAAGTTTGTAAAACCTCTGGGAGAAAAAAAAAAAGTCTTGTTGTATCCAAATGAATCTTCCATCTGAATGAACATACCGTATACTTTTAAAACAATAATTAGCCTACCATGAAGCTGGAAGAAAAGAATAGAGTCAGAGTATCAGTGCTTTAAGAAACAGAAACAACACATTTTGGAACTGACTTTGCAGGTCTCCAAAATATGAAATATAATTACTCAGTGAGAATTTGAGCTTAATATATTATTAAACCTTGAAGCTGAAAATTAATTATTACTATCAAGATTAATTTGAATCTAGGGGAAAAAGAAGGTGAGCTATAATCTAACGAATTCAAATAAATGTGCTCTTCTTCATATACTTTTGCAAATTACTGTGAAGGCTTGCTTGTCTTCATTACAGGCCAAATACATTGGTAACTATTCAAAAGTATGAGTTTTTTCAGAAAAATAAAACTGTATTAACATGTGTGATACAATCTCAATATAAAGAGAATACTGTTGTAGAGTCACAGAACAGTAAACTGAGGCACTAAAATGTTCATTGAATTTCCTGCTATTACAAATCAAATCCAAGGTGGCAGAAGAAATGTAGGTATATTTCATCATTATAAATGCTGTTTTCAAGGCAGCTGAGCCTAGAGGCTGTGCTTTGCCTTCTACCGCTGGAAGGCAGAAGAACAAATTCTTCCAGGATTCATTTTTTTACTGTGGTTGCTAGCATTAGGATACAATTTACAAGCTTTTTCCTGTATTCCTTTTGTATTTGCCACCCTCTGTCACCTATTAACATGGGTTAACTAATCTACCTTTTCATATAAATTCTTTCTGAACATACACACATCGTATTTACAGAAGTATAAAGACTCACAGGTATTCATATAAATTTGTAGCAAAATTTAGCCTTTGTCTTCTGTTTTTTAATCTGCACACACCACCTAGGGAAATGTAGAATATTTTTAGCTTCTTATATCAAAAATAATACTGAACCAAAGTTATATGTTGATAGGCATATAGCCCATTTTTATAGGGAAGCCAGGGTGCCTCATTCCTCTTCAACTGCTCTACTCACCACTCTGTCTCAAAGGAACAGCAATCCATCTCAGATTTTTTTTTTTTACTCTTTTTTTTCTAAAATGTTCACTCAAATTATTTTCATTTTATGGCACTTCCAAGTTCTTCCTAATTTTTACAGTCCCTCCATGGGAAAGACATAGGATTTAAATTAGGCATCCTCTCTCATTTTTCTTACTTTCATCTTTCATGTTACCTTTGGGCTAAGAAAGAAATACAACCAGTTTCAATGGGTGATCCCTTTAGCGCTCAGAATATTTAAGATGGCATCCGCCAGAGCTAGCTGGAAGACAAGGTCTTGGGAGTAGAAACCAACCCTTTATGTCCAGGAACTGATTATGAACCACACTCAAAGCCACTTCTGTAATTAAAGCAATATTTTAATATCTGAGTCTAGGATGAACATAACCTTTGGCTATCTACATGAGACAAAAAGATAAGAAAATCTACACATTTGAGCTATTATAATGGATAAGTCCTTACTGATATCTCTTAAAAGAAGGGGGAAAAACAGTGTTCTTAATTTAGCATGGAAAAAGAAATGGCCCAAGGCATGGAGTGCTTGTTATTTATCAAATCTTTAAGATCTTGTCTAGACTACACTGTCCCTTAGAGAATACCAGGCCACTGAGCTTAATGGCAAGTATTCTGTGAAAAAAAATCTGTTATGTCTTGGTCAACATTATGTTTCATTATGTCATGGAGGGAATAGAGCACCAAAGAACAGAACAATGAGAAGTTCAATTTAGTAAAATGAGCAAATGATGGATAGGCTGTGTCAGCAAAAGATTTTCATATATTCCCACCCAAACACACACATACGATTAACAGAGACATGCCTCAACTAACGCTCCAGTGAGTTGGTACAGTCAAGCCATGGGGACTACCAGACTTCCTCCAGGCTTAGACTCCTTCCAACCAGTCTCCATGTCAGGCTCTTGGGTGACAAAAGCACAACACCCTTCAACATTTTCCTGTGGGCAGCAGCTACAAGGCATCCATCGAGAAAGGTTAAGAGAAGAAACTGCACATTTCACAGCTGAGAGTTATCAAAGACTCTGTAATTATCCTGTTAACTCTTTTGCAGAGCACTGCACCCAGGTAGCCTGTTGACATCAGTCTTCCAGCACTGCTGCCTTGCTTCTGTTTACACCTGGGGACATGGATGATGGCATCCTTACAAGGGAACCCTTACTGGTCACCTGGTATACAGGGGAACCACACCTGAAATTCTGAAGAAGTTCAGAGAGCTTGGGTTGAACATTCACGTTTCATAGAATCACAGAATGGTTTGGGTTGGAAGGAACCTTAAAGATCATCTAGTTCCAAACCCCCCTGTCACAGGCAGGGACACCTTCCACTAGACCAGTGTCCTGGTTTGGCCTAAACCGGGCCAATTTTCCTTTCAGTGATTTTTAACCGTGACAACCAGGTTGTTCAAAGCCCCTTGAACACGGCCAGGGAAGGGGCAGCCACAGCTTCTCTGGGCAACCTGTTCCAGTGTCTCACCACCCTCACAGTCAAGAATTTCTTTCTGATATCTCATCTAAATCTACCCTCTTTCAGTTTAAAACCGTTACCCCTTGTCCTATCACTACATGCTCTTGTAAAAAGTCCCTCTCCAGCTTTCCTGTAGGCCTCCTTCAGGTACTGGAAGGCTGCTAGAAGGTCTTCCCGGAGCCTTCTCTTCTCCAGGCTGAACATCCCCAACTCCCTCAGTCTCTCTTCATAGGAGAGGTGTTCCAGCCCTTGTCCTTTTTGGACTTCATGTGGTTCGCATGGGCCCACATCTCAAGCCTGTCAAGGTCCCTCTGGATGACAACCCTTCCCTCCAGTGTGTCAACCGCACCACGTAGCTTGGTGTTGGCAGACTTGCTGAGGGCACACTAAATCCACTGTCCATGTTGCTAACAAAGATGTTAAACAGGACCGGTCCCAATACTGACCCCTGAGGAATGCCACTCGTCAGTGATCTCCACTTGGACATTGAGCCATTGACTGCAACTCTTTTCTTTCTCTTTTTTGCCATTGTAGAAAGCAATAAAGAAAATACATAATGGACACACAAAAAGACAGCAGATCCTCAGTATCTGGTCATCTATCATAGGTCATTGTTCATTCAGAAATATGATCCCGGGTCTTCATTCCACTATTCTTCCTCAACCACCATACTTGTTCGAATTTCTCATAGAGAGGTAAAGAGCATAGGAAAAAGTGTCTCAATCAAATCCACTCTCTGTGTTCCTTCAGAGAGGTTTTAATCTCATTTGCACCCAATTCTGGTTTAGCATGGACCCAGAACTTTAATGACTAATTAATTTCTTTTTCTAAATAGACATTTATTCACATTAACAGGCTTGTACTGTGTGAACTACAGACTCTTATAGTGCAAGCTATTATCATACCTGCAGGATACTGAAAGGGATATCCCACATTACTAATGTGCATTTGTTGGCAAGGCAGAAATAGACAGCTTGCATGATAGGTACAATAAATTTTAGTTCCCTGATGCACTGAAATACAAGGTGAAGAGTGGATACTTCTATCTTCTCTGCAGGGGTGGTGTACCTGAATATGGAAATGCAAGTTAAAAGCAAGCTTACAGCTGCACAGCACAGAACAAAGTATCTGCTGTAGAATCTCTCTCTTGAGCATTGATTTCATCCCAATAAAATTTAAGCATGTAACAAGGTGCGTAAATTAGAAATGCAATCCTATAAGGCTACATTATGGTAAGAGAAAGATCCTGCTGGAGGCTTGTACATATATGGATAGGTTTTAATTGCTTTGATTTAGCAGCAGAGGAAGCATAAAATGACTACACTCTTCATTTAGGTATTTCTTTCAAGAATGTAGATGTGGGTGGGATGAATCTAGGACTGAGTTTATAGTGTATCTGAGTAGGAGTTTCAGTTGTTAAATGTTCTTTACGTTTTGTTTTTGTTTTCTTACTAGTCTAGAAAATATTTATTTTCTATGAAGCTGTTTTCAGCATGGTGGAATGTTTTGATTTTCACTATTTAAAATATTATCGTTTTGAATGGAAAACAATAATAATGTTAAAAATCATAGACATGCTACAGTTATGTCAGCTTGCTCATAATAATTAATTCTAAGACACACTGATTTATCCGATATCTCTTTGCTGTGGGACCATCCCTGACAAGGCTTAATTAAGAGGAGGAGGAAATCTTATTGCAAACTCAGTCTCATGCTTTTTTAAGATCAGAATCTACAGGCTGGTAAAACATCACAACTACAGTCTGAATAAGTGTAAAAATGAACCTTGTCTTCTGTTCAGTTTTTTCCCTCCTTTGAAATCCAATAGCTGATTGATGGCTTTTTTTTTTTTAACGACACAAATTAATTTTAATTGACCATATACAAAACTGAAAAAGATAAGATTAAAATGGTATTATTATAAATTCACTAGCAGCAGTTGTAAGCATAAATAGGTTGAAACACCATTACTTTATCTTCCTCCACCCCTTTTGGAATGCTTGGTAAAATTTTTATAGACCAGTAACACCTGAATCATATACCATCTTAAAATTATGTTTCTTAAGCTGTACTGGTGTCCTTGTTTTTTAACATCGAGCATCAGATTTTCAGCTGACAAAGGTGGATTGGCAGGATAATTATGGGAGATAAAAATTCTGTGTACAAATAGTAAATCTAAAGAGTGCTCATTTACTTGGCACATTTCCATAATGTCAGAGAAAATTTTCATTTGGACTGTTTGAAACTTCAGATCATGAAATGAGTGACATTGAAAATACCCATGACAAATGCATATTGACAGTACTCTGAAACACATTCAAACATATATTTGTGAAAAAAAATAAAGTTCATCAAAGAAAATGTATCAGAAATTTCTACAGTACTTTACACCATCTTTTAATGCTTAGTAAGACCATCTTCTGTTTTTACCATTACTGAACAGATGTTTCTGGTGGGCTAGAGAGGTATTTTCCTCTGCTGTTTGCACACGAGAGTCTCATGGCAGAAAAATGTGTGTAAAGTAGCTTCTGACCATTAGCTATGTTGCTGGTCTATGCTGCTAACCTGTTCAGTGAAGAAGCAGGTAGCAGTGATGACATTTGTTTGTAAATGAGCTGTGCAGTTTTCTTCAGATTTTGTCTTCAAATCAGAGGCATATTTGTTTTAGAAGTTTGTCATTCTGTTGCTTATTCCCATACACAAATGTATCTCTATTTTGAGCAAATACCATGAAGATATGGAGCAGTGAATAGCTGCAATATCCCAAGGGACCATAGGGTATATTTCTCCTCACAGTCTTATACAGCCTTCCTCTTTTGACTCCTTGACAGTGACTGAAGAAAAAGTAATTTCTGACACTTTCATAAAAGTTTCGGTATATTTCTCTCAGAGACAATGATGTCTGCTTTTCGTAACTGTCTCTATCTTCAGCTCTCTTTCGGGATCCCACTTTCCTTGTCAAATTGTTCTACGTGTTCAAAAGCAACTCAACAGCAGTATTAATGTTTCCAAGGACTGGCATTTTTAATAGGGATAGCTCCAATTTTAAGCATGCAAGAAAGGCTTTTTTTTTTTTCATTCCTCACTACTGTGCAGTGGAGTTAGTTATACAGAAATACAAAATCATGCTAAGAAAGCGGAAAGACCAGTAAACTATTCTGAACAGAAAGATGTGCAGTTAAACTGAGTCAGACAATATGTTCCTCTCAAGGGAAAAATGTAGAGCTATCGGATAAAAAGTTTAATATCTCAGTTCTCAAATGACGCTGTAAGGCCTTGGAGTTTCAGAAGAATAGATGTCTCCTTATCTTTTTCCCTCTGTAGACCAGGCTTGAAATTCACTTTGTACTGTCCATTGTGAGTTGTGTCCTCCCCTCTGAAAAGGTGAAGCAGTGCATCCAGAGATTGCGTAGCCATGGTGTATCAGATGAGGAGGGAGTCTAATAAGGGAATGTCAGACATAGAAGCATGGGAGAACAATGCACCAGAGTTAAAAAATGTTTCAAGATTATTATTTTTTTTGGTTTTGAGATGTTTTTAGAAGTCCAGAATGGGATTAATTTTATCAAATGCGTATATAAGCACTGTAATTCTACATCTGAGCCAGCCATATGCTGCCTTTAATTGAATAATGGAGAAAAACAGGTATTTCTTGGGTGCAGTTCATCTCTTTCTACAATAGTTGTCTAAAATTTATTAAAAAGGAAGCCAAAGGTAATTAGCTTCAGTGAGCACGTATGTGCTACAAACTTCTAAAGCTAAGTGAGACGAATCCCACCTTACATTTTTAGGAACTTTGTTTTCCTAAGTTTTTCAAGAAAAAAGAGAGTTTTCAAGAATGTGTTTTGTTTTAGTCAAAATCCTAATTTTAATTTAAAAAAGGTTTGTTGGAGCTCTAAATGAGACATGAAATCTATAATAAAAGACTGTTTTATAAACATTTTTGGAGTTTGATTTGTTGATATTAGAATAGAAACAAACTCACTTTAAAACGTATCGACTCAGAGCCAATGCAATTACGTTGTAGTAAGAACTTTTTTTAGGCAACAAAGTCAGCAGATATGACAGAAAACAAACATTTGGAGCTAACCTGTGGCACAAGAATTTGGTATTTTTATAGTTGCAGACAAGATGAGAGTTGTGCTTTGTAATTGATCAAAGCCCACTGAAGACAGGAGAATTTTCCTCCTTAATGTGGCTTTGGGATGGTATGTATAAGGTACTTGTATATGATATGTATATAGCACTTTTAAGATATAACCCATTATATGTGCACATGAAATATTTTAACTTCTTTTATGTACCTCTTACACACAACAGGGGTCCTTCCATAATGCGAAAAGTAGTATTATTAATACTGGAAAATGATAGCTAATATTAATATTGGTAAAATAGCATTTCTTTAGATCATTTTGTGTATCAGAAACATGATAATAATTACAAATACAAGTTCATTATGTTGGCCAAAGTTTGACTTTAACCATATTATATAGAAATATTCCATTAAAAATAGTTTAGTGGCTTTTTTTTTCTTGAATTGGTAGGTAGAAAAACGCCATTTTATACAGCTTGACTTACCTTTGTAAAAGGTTAGTGCACACAGAGAGGCAATTGGCCTGTTTCTGTTGAGCATAATTCGCAAGATATAAAAACTGATAATAATCTTGTTACCCCAGATTACCAGTAGGGCTTTTAAAAATATTTTTATAAATACTGCTTTTCCACAATAGGGATATATTTAAACATCATTCTACTTTAGGGCTGTGAATTACACTGAAAAACAGATTCCTGTCATTAAGAGAGTTATTCCAGTTTGGTGCACTTCATTGCTCCAGCATTCATTATCAATCCATATTTACTGTCAGGAGGTTAGCTAATATCATCATCTTACTTTTGGATGTGTTCTTCAATTTTAAATTGAGGGTAGACTTTTGATAGCTTCTCACAAGTTATCTGTAGTATTGCAAAAATAATAAGAGGCAGGATTAAAATAACATAATATGTAGCACAATATTCAAGGGGAAAAGTGCTTTATTTTGATTCAGGTTTTTGACAATGATTCAAAGAGCAAAAAGAAGTGCAATTAAACAAACTAAAATTAAGGTTGCACGTTAAAGAAATGAGGTCCAGCAGATAGAAAGATTTCAAAATATTGTGCTGAAACCCCCATGTTCATTACTGAACAGTCTGGAGACAGCACCAGGAAATGTAGTCATAGCACTGGATTGCTAAGTGTAAAACACACATATTCATTACAGAATTTTTTTACATTGAAACTCCATGGGTCCATTGTTTTGTGAAATATTTTGGTGGTTGATTGATATCCTCTGAGGTAAGATATCCTATGTTATGGAGTTGCTCCGTATGCAACACAATGCTATCTAATATAGACACTGACTGTGAAACTACCTAGATGGCATTTACCGTGTCTCAGTTCTCTGTGCCTGGACAGATTGAACTGTGAACGTTCTAGTTCCTTGTTCACAAAGGACACTCTTTCTGCAAAGTTGTGGTGGTTGTCTATGGTCATTTTGTGCTTTGCTGTGTAGATTTTCTACAAATCCTCTTGAATGCTGAAAATAGTTTACCACTCTTTTTAAAAAATTGGAGCTAAATTAAATGGTGTGTAGTTTCCCACAGTGCTCATGATTTTCTTCTCTCTAGATAATGGTAGTACACTGGTTATTTGCAGATATAAGGGCCCTTTCTGCCACTCAGAGAGCTTTTAAAACTGTCACCTACTATCAGAGATTCTGCAATTTCAGTTCTTACTTCAAGCTGTTGCTATTCAGTCTTGTTCTGAAGATATTTTGGAAGTGTGTAACATTAACATCTTTGTTATAATCTTCATAATATGCCAATGCTTGCATTTATAAAACAGTTTTACTATTTACCACTTTGGTGAAACTTTTCATATTGATTTAAAATAAGACTCCATTTTAGTTCCCATTAAAGCAAACATCAAAAAATTTATTGATTTTAACAATGCGGAAGTGGGACCCTAAATACCTCATTTCTTCTTAAGCTGTAGTAAGACTGCTCTTGCAGCCTGAATTAAAAACTTGCAATTCAACTAATCTTCTTCAATGTCTACTTCTGCTTTAAATCGTCTTAATTTCCTTTATAGTCCGTAGAGATGTACAGGCATTCATAGTTCATAGCAATGACCTAAATTAGATACTGCTTCAGAAGAACTAATTTCACTTGAGAAGTGTCACTCTCTTGGTTCACTATCCATTCACTAGGGCAATCTATGAGATGAGGTGAGATATGGGTATCAATGCCATAGACCCTCACAGTCAATTTAATTGTCTAAATAACTATCTAGCATTAAATTGGATGTCCCAAGGTACTCACCTGGTCTCCAGCTGCCAGTCCAGAATGGTGCAAATCTCCTTTACTTGGTTGCCTTACAAATTGCTCAGCTACTCTGTGATGTCTCAGGGGCACTAGATGGCTGCGTTAGGTAACAGAATTGTAGTCCTACACTCATCTCTCCGATGAGATTATCTCCTGCAGGGTGGGCTTCAGCTCCATGTTAAGATGTCTAGGTGTCTACATGTAGATGTCTATATTGCAATGGTTGGACTTGATGATCCCAGAGGTCTCTTCCAACCTGATTGATTCTGTGATTCTGTGATATGTAAAGCAATCTAAACTGCAGCCATCACCTGGAATCAAGTTAATATAACACTACAAAGGCTGGAGGTGGGGGTTCAGCTCACCTTGAAGTAGACATTTGGGCTCAAATCAATTGCTTCAGCATACGCATCTAGTGAAGGTTGACATTCCTTAGGGAAACTTGCTTGACCTTCAGAAGCTGGTCCAGAAACGCCTGGTCTCTTTCAGGTCCTGTGCCCCACCTGCTACCCTTGTGTAGGTGTACTGGATAGTCTATCAAGTCCACATTGTCCTAACTGGAAGACAATGTAGCAAAGCTGCTCTTCTGCGAATTCTTTTCCTGCAAGAAAAATCTGAATTCTACTCTAATTTGTGCACTCCAAATTAGTTCCAATACCAACTTTTTGTTTCTGATGCCAAAGTCTATGCTCTCTTATTTAATGCCCTGCCCATTTAGTGTATCTTTTCTTCTTTTTCATGTTTTTGTCTTTGTTTATATTACTGTGCTCAGTGCAGTCAGATTAATGCAGGATTTTTTAATGTTTTTAGTTTGTTTTCTACCTGAACTATATTTCATTCTCCAGGCATATTTTTTATTACCCTCTGAAGTGAGGTCTCAAACACCAGATAATGCCAGATTTTTGTCCATGTTACACATATTTATCTAGCAGCCTCTCATTTACTGTAACTTGCTGTTCCTCAAAACAAAGTACCAACCTCAGCAACAATAGTGTTTTGTCTTCTGGGGCACCTTTCCTAATCATGTTATGAGCATGAGGTGACTGAGATGTAGTCACCTGGTTCAGTAGCACCACAATCATAGCCTAAATTTTGTCCGTGTGTCCCTGTCACCTGCAGTTTTACATCATTATAGTGTTTTTGTTAGAACTGAAGTATAAACTACATGAGAGGATGGCATGGCCTTACCAAGATGAAAAAAATAGGCCAGTACAGCAAGATTTCTACTCTGATTCTTTTCTCACACTATTGTAAAACAGATTTCACATCAGTATCACTTCATCATAAAGTTGGAATCAAGCCTTATAGATCCATTTTCAAAAATGACTGATCATGTATGACCTTACCTGGTACCAGGTCATTGACTGACAGCTTGGCAGTAGGCAGATATTTGCTGTCAAGTAGAGCTATTCTCAGCTGACTCTGAATCAACATATTGCCTCCATCATACTAAGTTGCTTGCAAATCTCAAAACAGACTTGTAGGGGAAAAAAATTTCTAAAGCTTGTTGAAAATCAACTAGGATGACTAGCACTAAACAGAAAGCTTTGGATTGATGCACAGTTTGTTTTCTGACTGAAGTTTCTCCAGAACAGTGTGTTCCCCACTGTGCAAATTTATTACTTGCAGCCTTTGGGATTTGTTTGTTTCCCTTGCAGTTTATGCTGCTGGCTCTACTTTGACTATGCCATCTGTTGTTCTTCTTTCCTCTTTCTTAGTGTTTCTTTTTCTCTGTGTCCTCCATTCCAAGCTACATTAACTGCTGTTTGTCTCAAAGGGTATTTGGGATCTTTTAGTTGTACTGTAAACCACTAGTGCTGGAGAACACTAAATTCCTTCTCACGTTCTCCAAAAAGTATGAAACTGCTTTAAAATATAAATTATTTTTAGCCTTCTGGAATGTTTCTTCATCTATACTTGTTTCTTACACCTCTATTGGAAAATGTACACGTATTTCTTCTTTCTCCCCAAATTTTCATATCAGTATTGATAACTCTTTCAAAAGAAGGAATTTTGTCATAGTTTATATTTTTTTCTTAGTCCTTAGTCCTTCAAAATATCTAAACACAAGAGAATTACAAGCTTTTATTCTAAAACGTATTTCTGGATCCTTTGTTTGAAGAGATATGTCAACGAGGAAGGATGCTATGCTGGACCTCATTCTCACCAACAAGGAGGAGCTGGTGGGGAATGTGAAGTTTAAGGGAAGCCTTGGCTGCAGTGACCATGAAATGGTGGAGTTCATGATCCTTAGGGCAGCGAGGCGGGCTCACAGCAAGCTCACCACCCTGGGCTTCAGGAGAGCAGGCTTTGGCCTCTTCAGGGACCTGCTTGAGAGAGTACCATGGGATAAAGCCCTGGAGGGAAGAGGGGCCCGAGAAAGCTGGTTAGTATTCAAGGATCACCTCTTCTAGGATCAGAAGCAATGCATCTCAACAAAGAGAAAGTCAGACAAAACGCCAGGAGGCCTGCATGGATGAACAAGGAGCTCCTGGTTAAAATCAGGCACAAGAAGAAAGCCTACAGAGGGTGGAAGCAAGGGCAGGTACCCTGGGAGGAATACAGGGAAATTGTCCAAGCAGCCAGGGAGCAGGTTAGGAAAGCTAAAGCCCTGATAGAATTAAATCTGGCCAGGGATGTCAAAGGCAACAAGAAATGCTTCTACAGGTATGCCAGTGATAAAAGGAAGACTAGGGAAAATGTGGGCGCTTTCCAGAAGGAAACGGGAGACCTGGTTAGCCAGGATATAGAGAAGGCTGAGGTACTCAAGGACTTTTTTGCCTCAGTCTTCACCAGCAAGTGCTCTAGCCACACCACCCAAGTCACAAAAGGCAAAAGCAGGGACTGGGAGAATGAAGAACCACCCACTGTAGGAGAAGATCGGGTTCGAGACCATCTAAGGAAACTGAAGGTGCACAAGTCCATGGGACCTGATGAGGTGCATCCACTGGTCCTGAGGAAACTGGTGGATGAAGTGGCTAAGCTGTTATCCATCATTTCTGAGAAGTCGTGGCAGTCTGGTGAAGTCCCCACTGACTGGAAAAGGAGAATCACAGAATCACAGAATCACAGAATGTTAGGGATTGGAAGGGACCTCGAAAGATCATCTAGTCCAATCCCCCTGCCGGAGCACGATTGCCTAGACCATATCACACAGGAACGCGTCCAGGCGGGTTTTGAATGTCTCCAGAGAAGGAGACTCCACAACCTCTCTGGGCAGCCTGTTCCAGTGTTCGGTCACCCTCACCGTAAAGAAGTTCTTCCTCATATTTATGTGGAACCTCCTGTGTTCCAGCTTGCACCCATTGCCCCTTGTCCTGTCAAGGGATGTCACTGAGAAGAGCCTGGCTCCATCCTCATGACACTTGCCCTTTACATATTTATAAACATGAATGAGGTCACCCCTCAGGCTCCTCTTCTCCAAGCTAAAGAGACCCAGCTCCCTCAGCCTCTCCTCATAAGGGAGATGTTCCACTCCCTTAATCATCTTCATGGCTCTGCGCTGGACTCTCTCTACCAGTTCCCTGTCCTTCTTGAACTGAGGGGCCCAGAACTGGACACAATATTCCAGATGCAGCCTCACCAGGGCAGAGTAGAGGGGGAGGAGAACCTCTCTCGACCTGGCAGTGTTCGAGGCCAGGGTGGATGGGGCTTTGAGCAACGTGGTCTAGTGGAACGTGTCCCTGCCCATGGCAGAGCGTTTGGAACTAGATGATCTTTAAGGTCGCTTCCAACCCAAACCGTTCTATGATTCTATGATTCTATGATTCTATATCATGAAAATCTTGCCACAAATACACCCAGAATGAACACAGAATAAAAAACTGGAATGCTGAATCAAAAACTGGAATACTACTATTTCTTAACAATCACATTTTTTATGGAAATCACATGACTGACTAATTTTCAGTATATGAGAGAAGTTTTTCATCTATACTTTGTCCTACCTCTGTGGTTTAAGGAAAGAAAAAATCTTTCTTGGATAGGTGTTCTTAGGTGTAAATATTGAGGGAAAGCTGGAATAGGACTGAATGATATCAATCTTTTGAGTCTGAATTGGCATTGTAACATGCATATTCTATATTTATTCTGAAATAGCTTCCTTTTTAAAGCAAGCCACAGTCATTTTAAACATTTGTGAGTTCATGGAGTGCTGGAACACTGTGTTTGCTCAGCCACGTCGTTACGTGCATTTACACTGTATCGTTTGGATTCTTCTATGTGCTTTGTAGCTTACATCCCCTGTGCACAGCTTTATTTACCTCTACGGAGTAGCTAGAATGACTTCATGAATCATGGTTTAAGAGGGACAACATAGAGCTGCTTTAACAAGGAGACTGTGAATGAAGGAGTATTTATTTTGTACATAGCTACATAATAATAAATTTATGTCACAACTAACTACTCTGTACTTTTATAGAGTATCACATTTGGTTGTTTTCTTGCTCATAAAGTATAATTTTATATTGAAACCCCAGAATTAAGTGAAAGAACTCTTAGCACAAAAAGCCTTGCCCATTCATTCTACCACTTCGTATAGTGGCACAAAAGCAACTGATTGATAAATTGCAAAAGATTTGCCATGTGGGCAGCAATAGGATTGATATGAACAGATATAACAATGACTTTGTTTTATTTCTGGTGTCTTGTACTGTCATGTGGGTTGCTTTTAATGACTGTTTGATTGTTTTTTTATTACAGAGAAGTAGTCTGGTGCTCTTGAAATAGCATTGTTCAGATGTTACAAAACATCAGAGGGCTGGAGCACCTCTCCTATGAAGACAGGCTAAGAGAGTTGGGGCTGTTCAGCCTGGAGAAGAGAAGGCTCCAGGAAAACCTCATAGCAACCTTCCAGTATCTGAAGGGGGCCTACAGGAAAGCGGGAGAGGGGCTTTTTACAAGGGCAAGTAGTGACAGGATGAGGGGGAACGGTTTTAAACTGAAAGAGGGTAGATTTAGATGAGATATTAGGAAGAAATTCTTGACTGTGAGGGTAGTGAGACACTGGCACAGGTTGCCCAGAGAAGTTGTGGCTGCCCCCTCCCTGGCAGTGTTTAAGGCCAGGTTGGATGAGGCTTTGAGCAACCTGGTCTAGAGGAAAGGTGTCCCTGCCTGCGGCAGGGGCGTTGGAATTAGATGATCTTTATGGTCTCTTCCAACCCAAATCATTCTATGATTTTATGATATACATTGAAATGAGTTCCCTCAGTGGAAGAGGAGGGCAGGTGCATTAATGCAAGTATTAAAAAACTTGATCAGCTTACCGAGTCAAACCAGTTACACTTACTGTATAATGTAGTCTGTGCTACGCTGTAAATTATTATCTCCTGCCTTTCGAAAATGGCAAGCAGTTGACAAAGCCCTCTGAGGAATTTGTCATCCCTCTGCCTATCCATCTGTCCTGTCATCTCTGGCTTTTGGAGAAACAGCTGTCTTTAAACATTATACAGTAATTCTATGCCAAAGGAATGCATGCATTACTGCAGCTAGTATTGTCTTGTGCATCCTAAAGGTGATTAATTTTTTAACAGGTTTTAAGAGATGCATTCATTTATTCAATTGGCTGAACAATAAGCATGAACTGTGGAATGCAGATTACTTCCTATTGTTTCAGTTGTTATGTAGCTGATATATCCCAATGGAAAAACAAAATATTTATCCCTCAGTTTGTGTTAGTGTCACAGAAAATTATATTCAACGTTCATAATGAAGAGATAATAGTAATGTTGCACTGTTTTGAGCAAACACAAACGTGAATAAACTTCAAGGCTCAACAGTCTATTCCAATGGGAAAATTAAATTTTTGCAAAGTGAAACAACAATCCTGTTACTATGCTATACCACATAATGTGTGCTATTTACATACTACTGTTACTGAATCAGTGTTTTTCAGCTGTGTGGTTTAACAAGTAACAGGAGCTATGAAATACCAAATAGAGAAGAGTAGAGAATTACTTAGAATATGACACATTCAATCACTTGGATGGGATTCATCCTGTTTAAGGGTGCAAGTTGGCTGCCTAACTGTAGTCAGTTGGGGCTTTTATGCAGAGTCAAGGGTACTTCCCACTACAGCCTCCATCTGCCACTAAAGAATAACATGAATCTCCCATAGACCTCGTATCATATTTGTGAGCTTCGTGCAGATGTCTTGGGTACCCTAGGGCACCTTAAATGCCAGTACAGAGCTATCTTCAGGCTTATGAATGTTGATCTAGATGACCACAGTGTAGATGTCGGCACTTGAGCTAGTCATCCTATTTTACTATTTATTAAAAAAAAAAAAAAAAAGACAAAAAAAGAATTAGGGCATGATTTGTATTACTATGCTGTGTGTGTGGTGAACTGTCTGCTAAAGTGCTTATTGCTCTTTGCTGTACAAGGAACCTAGTGCTCAGCTCAGATACAGACTTACACGTGGTCAGATGAATCCCAGGCTTTTTTATTAATAAATGAAAAGTGCCTGTTGAAACCATTAAGGCACTTGCAATCATCTGGATCCTCTTCTTGATTAAAAAGGTAACTCAGAGAAACTCTAATCTCAGAAGGCATTAGCTTCCTTGTCACTGTTAAGCAGAAGCAGATCAATTCAATTACTAGATTAGTATGAAAAGGTGTGATAATGTCCACTTTTATTATTTACCAGAGCCTCACTTCATCCAAGTGGTTAGTGCACTTGGATCCCTGAAGTGTGCTGCTATTCCTTTTGAAAGAAAATTAGTGGGCAGCAGACAAGACAGTAGTAAATTACCTTAATCTCTTTTTAATTACAAATGTGTAGTTCCCGCAGACAGGCTTTGAACTGAGTGGGTTATAACAGTAGAGCAGCACAATCCTAACTTGCACATTAGAAATTAAAATTTAAAGTTCTCTTGCTTGGGCAAGCTGTGCTGTTTTTTCTCCAGTAAAAAGTCAGATTCCGGTACAGCTTTTCCTTCTTATCTCTTTGTTCAGTGGGACCCTTTCTCAGCAGCTGGCAGTATAATTGTTCTTACTAATAGTGAACACTTAAATAACATTTTACTTTTGAAGCACTTACTGACTGTACTAGTTTTGACTGTGATAGAGTTAAATTTATTCATAGTAGCTGATATGGTGCTATGTTTTGTGTTTGTGACCAAAACAGTGTTGATAACACAGGGATGTTTTCGTTATTGCTGAGCAGTGTTTACACAGTGTCAAGGCCTTTTCTGGTTTTTATACTGTCCCACCAGCAAGCAAGCTGGGGATGCACAAGGATTTGAGACGGGACACAGCTGGGACAGCTGATCTCAACTTCCCAAAGGGATGTCCCATACCGTATGACATCATGCTCAGCAATAAAACTTGGGGGTCTGGAGGCTGATGGAGGCTGCCATTGTTCGGGGACTGGCTGGGCATTGGTCAATTGGTGGTGAGCAAGTGTTTTCCTTTGCATCACTTCTTTTTCTTGTGTGGTTTTTTTTTTTCCTCTTCTCTCTCTTTATTATCTTTTCTCCTTCCATTTTACAAAAATTATTAACTGTCTTTATCTCAACTCATGTATTTTCTCACTTTTACCCTTCCAACTCCCCCCGCCTCCAATCCTGCTGGGTGAGGAGTGAGCGAGCAGTTGTGTGGAGGTTAGCTGCCTACTAGGTTTAAACCACAACATTGACTCTAGGTTATTTGTTGATTTAAAATAGGCATATTCACAGCAGTCACTCCAGTAAAGTCTGTAATTTGGAACAGGGATTTGAATTTGATTGCTATGTTAGTCTGTTCAGATTACAAGTATCTCTGGAGTAGAACCATGTTTTACGTGGTACTGAACACACATAAAACAAATTCATAACAGCACTCTAACATGTTCAGATTTGTCCCTTGGCTATCAAGCTTACCAGTAAAACTAGTTAACAACTGCCTTTTGGTGATTATTTACTATACTGGCCAGAAAGATTCAATATGATATTTTCAGAGAGATTAGACCAATTTACTGGGGTGGGGAAATAATATTAATAGAAAAAAAACCTGAACAATTAAGAACCAGTGAGATTTCAGCAAGATTTCTATTGAAATTCCAGGTAGATTCCTGACAATGCCTAGTCTCATTTCCTGCTGCATGTTCTCAGCAGTCTCGATGTAAAGAGATTTAAGAGGTTTTTGGATAATATATCTGGAAGCTGCTTTAGCCTAACGTAAGCTTTTACATGACTTCTCGGATGTCAGCTGGCTGCTTTCCAATTTGGTTGTCCTAATACACCAGTTCAGCAATTCATCCAAATTATTCCTTTATTGAAGAGGGTATCAGTAAAACTTTATGCTGTTAATTCAGCCATTTTTTCTCAAAAGTTATATTGAACTAAAAGGGATGAGATAATTAGATGCAAATTACTGTCCATATTTATATGTAGTTAGTTAGAATACAACCTTTTACGTCCCTAGTTTGATACTGGCACGATGCACTTTTAAAGGCCTGTCTTCTTTAAAAATGCTAGAAACCTGTTCAAACCCTTCATTATAAACTACCAGATCCTTACTTTTTATTTAGTCATATCTTGATTGTTAGACTGGCTGGTACTTATCCATTTTCATAGAATCATAGAATCATAGAATCATAGAATCATAGAATGGTTTGGGTTGGAAGGGACCTTAAAGATCATTTAGGGACACCTTCCCACTAGACCAGGTTGCTCAAAGGCCCATCTAATCTGGCCTTGAATACTGCCAGGGAGGGGAAGTGTTTGCCCAATTTCTCTGGGCAACGTGTTCCAATGTTCCACCACTCTCACAGTCAAGAATTTCTTCCTAATATCTCATCTAAATCTACTTGCTTTCAGTTTAAAACCATTACCCCTCGTCCTATCACCACATGCCCTTGTAAAAAGCCCCTCTCCAGCTTTCCTGTAGGCCTCCGTCAAGTACTGTAAGGCTGCTATAAGGTCTCCCTGAAGCCTTCTCTTCTCCAGGCTGAACAGCCCCAACTCTCTCAGCCTGTCTTCATAGGAGAGGTGCTCCAGCCCTCTCACCATCTTCGTGGCCCTTCTCTGGACTTGCTCCAACCAGCCCATGTCCTTCTGTTGGGAGCCCCAGAACTCAACTCAGTCCTCTAGGTGGGGTCTCGCGAGAGTGGAGTAGAGGGACAGAATCACCTGCCTCGACCTCCTGGCCACACTTCTTTTGATTCAGACCAGGATACGGTTGGCTTTCTGGGCTGCAAGTGCATATTGCCAGCTCATGTTGAACTTCTCATCAACCATCACCCCCAAGTCCTTCTCCTCAGGGCTACTCTCAATCCGTTCTCTGCCCAGCCTGTATTTGTGCTTGGGATTGCTTGGGATTTTACTTATCTTTGATATCCATTCCATCCCAATATATAAATATTGATTACCAGAGGTATTTGCAACACATAGAATGCAGGGAGTTTGGAAAAGCCCTGTAAAAGTTGCAGTTTGTGATTTTAGATATTAATGAAATAACAAAATTAATTTTGTACATAAGATAAGAAAGAACTCTGTGAAACTGTAAATCCAAACAGCTGAAAATGCAAGCCATGTCTGTCACTCTTATTGGCAGTCTGCCTCTTTTTGCTGGAATTTTCAGATTACCAGTAGCCTGATGAGGCTGTTGGACATCCATAAATCAAATGGCTGCTTGGCATGTGCTGATCTATTTTACATTGTATGACCAAGAGAGGGGTGAGACCTAGCCATAGCCTGTGCAGTTGATTTATGCATGTACCACAAGCCTAACATGATTTTAACTCACAGATCCAAATAATTCCAGAGAGAAATATAAGGCACTGCACCACAGCAGTAATTTTCTGCTTTTTGTTTTTTAAATGTTAGCAGGGATGGAAATGTTTTACCAATAATTCAAGGGAAGGATAAGCTGTCCCTTTTGTCCCTAAGAATGCAGAAGTCATTCAGTCCAGTCC
Organism: Nyctibius grandis; assembly: GCF_013368605.1. Classification (NCBI taxonomy): domain Eukaryota; kingdom Metazoa; phylum Chordata; class Aves; order Nyctibiiformes; family Nyctibiidae; genus Nyctibius; species Nyctibius grandis. Next base: position 113,781,182 of record NC_090659.1, read on the forward strand.
CAGTAATCCAGAAAATGCATAATGATCTCAAAGAAATATTTCTGGTTTTTTCTATGTAAATATTTTAGGCATTTATATCATTGTTATTCGCTGTATTTTACACAATAAAAGCAATGTTGCTACATGTTTTCAAAAAATATGAAAAGTTATTTTCTTCATATGTTCCTTATCATGCCCAATGAATGAATTATTAGATGAATACATGAATGAATGGCAAAGAGACAAAAAGGTAAAAAAGACAGAAAAGGTAAATAACATCACCGTTATAGTGATGTGCTTAAGAAGCCACTGTATTTTAGCATGTACAAAAAATACTCATCTCACTTATTCATAATATGAAAATACCCATAGTGTCAGAAGAGTGCAAAGAAAGCTCATGTTTATGAGAACAAGGTTTGCCTATTTAACTTAGATAATAGTGATAAAAATCTCCAATAGATACTGAGGGGTTTTGGTTTTTTTTTTAAACTGTGTACCTGGTCTGACAATATTCAAAGGGGTTAAATAGGATGACTAAACTAGGTTTTCTGACAGTGATGGCACTATAACAAGTGATTCTGTCTGTAAAGATTAAAATGGCAGTCAACATGGTTTTATGGAAAATGTGCCTATCTTGTCAAACAAATGTGATGTCTTTTTACATGATAAGTTTAGTTGATAACTGCAGTTGATAACTGCATTGACATAATACAGTTAAACTACTATAAAGGAGTTGTCCCTGTCTTTCTTTACATTCTGATGAAAATACTGCTATGCAAAATCAACAAAGCTTAAATATCAGCTATGAATAATATTTCAGAAAGTAATTACAAATGAAGTGTCATTGTACAACAGGATGCATAACCAGATGCCTCTGAAAAGTTAGTTCTTGCTTTTCAACATCTTCATCAAAGATCAGGTCAAATTTGCTCATAATGGATGACTAGTGAGCGATAAGTAATGGAGAAAGACCAACTCTACTAAATTACTTTGGTTAAGAAAATTGCTTTTCTCTGGACAGCATATGTTTTCACAGAGCCAAATGAAAGGGCATACATCAAGGAACAAAATATGTAGGTCACACTTGCAGGATGGGAAATAATGTCCTGGTGTTCAGTGACATTGAAGGACTTAGAGGAAATAGTAGCTAATTAAGTGAACATGAGCTCCCTGGGCCACACTATAGCTAAGTAGGTGAACATGTTTTTGAGATGCATAATAGCAAAATATTAAATAGAAGTGAGGAGGTTGTATTTGTGTACAGCACTTCAGAGACTTTTACTAGCATACGTACATGCAGGTTTTGGGGACTATCCTTAAAAGGGACATTTATTAAAAATAATATAGAAAAAAATTACAAGACCAACTCAAGATTTGGGAAACTAATAAAGTATACCCAAGATAAGATTATGAAGTCATTGTCTACAAGCTCATACATGGAAAAAAAAAATCTGATAGAAGGAGCTTTAACACGCTAGAGTAGCTGGCGATGACTGGAAAATACACTAATTCAGAATACAAACAAGAAGCAGATCTTAAAATTATAGATTAATATAATTATTTAGGTTGGAAGGGACCTCTAGAGGTCATCTGGTCTAATCTCCTGCTAAAAACACTACTAACGTTAAAGTTAGATCACTTTGAGCAAGGCCTTGTCCACTCAAATTTGGAAGTCCCTGAGGGTGGAGATTTCACAGCCTTGTTAAGCAGCCTGTTCCAGTCCTTACCCACTCATTCTGAGATTTTTGTTTTTACATCCAACTGAAATTTACTGCAACTTGTAACCATTGCTTCTCATCTTTCAACTGTGTACCTCTGAGTGGAGTCTGGCTCTGACTTCTTTTTTAGTTCCTTTAGATATTAAAACCAGGTTTTAGACAGATACTTAACAGTACAGGTACTAAAAATTAAATGTGGTTTGGTGATAAGAAAATCCCTCCCTTTTGTGGATGATTTGGGTGGGGGTTCCAAGAGATCACAGAATCACAGAACCACAGAATCAACCAGGTTGGAAGAGACCCCAGGGATCATCGAGTCCAACCGTTGCCCTGACACCACCATGTCAACTAGATCATGGCACTAAGTGCCATGTCCAGTCTTTTCGTAAACACATCCAGAGATGGTGACTCCACCACCTCCCTGGGCAGCCCATTCCAATGTCTAATAACCCTTTCTGAAAAGAAATTCTTCCTGATGTCCAACCTGAACCTCCCCTGGCGAAGCTTGAGGCTGTGCCCTCTTGTCCTATCGCTAGTTGCCCGGGAGAAGAGGCCAACTCCCACTTCACTACAACCTCCCTTCAGGTAGTTGTAGACTGCAATGAGGTCACCTCTGAGCCTTCTCTTCTCCAGGCTAAACAACCCCAGCTCCCTCAGCCGTTCCTTGTAGGTCAGACCCTCCAGACCCTTCACCAGCTTGGTCAGATATAGGGTTCACACAAATTGTGGGCCTGATGCAGGAATTGCTGGATGAAATTCTATGATTTCTACAACTTAATTTAGTTAAATTAAGTTTTAATTTACTGTAAAAGTTCCTGTCAGACATTAAACTCATGATGCTATGAAGTCAATGAATTGCGAAAATACTCTGACATGGTAATTAACAGCACTAAACTGTTTCTGGATAGCAAGGGAATAAAGTCCTTCCCTGTCCTATTAGTGATGTTCATCATACTTTCCCAAGTGTTGAGCTGGTAAGTTCGTTACTGGTTTGGACTCTTATTCTTAGTAATCTTGATAATGGTACTTGCTGTCTTATGGAGATTAAATAATAGGCTGAAGTTAACACTCAGAGCATAAATTTGGGATTCTCCTTACCTACATTTACATGTCTATTGGATAGACATTCATACCTTTTCTAGTCACTGAAGGCTCCCTGAAGAGGAAAGAGAATTTGTAGTGAAAAAAGCAATCATGATCCAGGAGTTCAGACAGGTAGGATTAATTGTGCCTCAAAGTGCCTATTTTAATCCACTGATCATGGAAAGGAGTATAAGTGAATTATCGAGGAACTGATATGTTACTCTGTAAGGATCTAAATTTGAGTGAGATAATTCCCAAGTAAGATTGTGTAAGAAAATATATATTCATAAAGAAAGCATACACATAAAACCTGAATTTCTCAATTCACAAAACATAATCTTTACATTATTGCTCTGTCCTAAGGAGAGCCATAAAGATGATGGAAGGACTAGAGGACATGACTTACGAGGAGCAGCTGAGGATACTAGGTTTGTTCAGCTTAGAGGAGACTGAGGGGTCACCCCATTGCTGTCTACAACTACAACATCAGGGGAATTGGAGAGGGAGCTCCCCTTCTCTTCTCTCTGTTGTTTAGTGGCAGGACACAAAGGAATATCTTAAAGCTGTGTCAGGAGAAGTTCAAAATGTATATTAAGAAAAAGTTCCTCATTGAGAGCATGGTCAACCACTGGAATAAGCTCCCCAGGGAAGTGGTCATGGCCCCAAGCCTGTTGCTGTTCAAGAAGCATTTGGACAATGCTCTTAGATATATGGTTTAACTCTTAGGTTGCCCTGTGTAGAGTTTGGAGTTGGACTTGATAACCCTCATGAGTGCCTTCCAACTCAGGATATTCTATGATTCTATGGATCTTTTCTTTCATGATCCCAATGTTTGGATAAATTCACATGTCAGCTGCTATTTATATTTCGTGGCTTATTCTGACATTTTGAATATAGAATCTGCTAGTGCATGTGCAGAAAAATTGTACTTCTTCATGTTTGTGATCATATTTTTATGTGCATGATGGTAATTATCACTGAATATTTCAGAATCTATTTAAAGATAGAATCAACACTTTCATTTATTTGATACATTTTCTCAAATATTGATTTAGGTTTCTGCTTTTCTCCACAGATTCTGGTTTTATGTCTATCATTTAAAGAACACCATAACCACCAGTTTGGTGGTCTAGCAGGACTAAATATAGGCAACATATGGTAATGCTGTCCTAACTGAAGCTCTGTTGAGAGTCCTGTGAGACCCACTCTGCCCTTGCTCCACTCGTGAATTCTTTTCTGTTCTTCCCCTCCTCCCTCACTAAGAAAAAAATAATATAACCTGATTATTTAACCAGCAGCACAGGATTAGATAGATTCTCTCTTGCTATAGGAAGAAACAAGCCCTGCCAAGCCCAGAGTATCTCAGATTGAGGAAAATGGAGGAGGAACCAAACTGCAAAAGCAAAAACTGTTTTTGCAGCTTCTCATCAGATCTTGACACCCTGAGCATATAAGCAAAAAATTATATGTGCTTTTACCTCCTCTATATTTCTCATTGCTTCTCATTTTCTCTTTGAATTTGGCTTTAATTGTCTTATCAAAATAAAAAAAGTGACTCAAAACAAAATAGCAGAACTATCACTTTCTTACCTGCTCAATGGACTGCTTGGCAGAACAAGAAAGTGTAACCAAAAAGAAAGTGTAACCAAAATCCACAACCTGAAAAGGGAATTTTGATAGTATTTGATAGATTGCTCTTCACATCCATCTGATTTCAACATATTCAGTCCTGCCTTCTCATTGTTTTTTTTTGTCTAATCTATGAAACACATGTTCATTAACTCCGTAATTTTCTAAACTTTTTCATAAATCTACGAGTGTGCTTCCCATGTCAACCATGCAATTTATGATCTCCTCAGAAATCTGAACCATGTCTATTTAATGCTGTAGTAAAACAGAATCACATTTTTGATAGTGTGTCTGCTTATTTCTGTGATAATCAGAGTACCACAAGTGGTATTTTACAAGAGTAGTCCTGATCAAAAAGAATTTATGCCTACTTTCCATTATGACACCAACATACTGACTAGGGTGTAAAGAGAAGATAGAGTTAGGGGTGTGCTTTCTTCCTACCCATTGCATAGCTGAGAGCATTTCTCAGTAAGATTTGTCCTTCTCCTTTACATTCCTGTGAAGGAAACCATGTGTTAGAAAGCAGGTCGCTCAGGAATAACCTAATGCTTCCAAGGTATGTTTCTTTGTATTGATACATATACTAGGATTTTTCCACGTTATTTATAAAAATTCTCAGGCAGATATAACCAGTCCCTGAAGTGCTCTACCAGAGATGATCTTGCTTAACAATCTCTGGTTAAAAAATTAATTTTGATGTATGATGAGATAAGTGTGACTCTAAATATATACCATTTAATCAAAATGTTTTGTAGTCCCAAACCAAATGTCCTACAGAGTTCCCACTACAGTGTGTGAACTTTTACTTTTCCAAGTAATCTTTAGTTTCTTTCAAAAATCAAGCAGAAGAAAGTGGTAGATAAATCTAGTTTGACACAATCCATTTTACATATGTTGATTACCATTATTTATTCTATTTTCCTTTAATTTCTTAAGTCATGTCCAAGTCAGCTATTGACCTCAGGATTAATGCTGGGCTAAAAAAACTATAGTTATCCACGTAACACATATTTGTTTTCTTCTAATTTAATAGAACATACTCAGTGCTCCCACTTTCCATTCAGTTTCACATTAGCAAGTTTTTTTTCTATTTAAAGTTTAAGTGCTTGGACATACATAATTAGTGGAGATGCTTGGATTTCGTTTAAAGAAAAGATTTCAGGTCTTTCAATGGACCAGTACTCAACTATGGATTTTCAAATGTATCCCAAAATCTCAAAAAGACAAAAACAAGCAGCTAAGAAAGCTAGTATTCTTTAATTTTTACATATAGATAGATATATAAAAAAAATATGTTACAAATAAATAACAAACATATTATAAATATATTTATTTTATATATATTATATATGTGTGTATATATTTTTTAAACTTATTTAAAAAAAAGAATTATCAGTCTTGTCACGTAGTACTGTGAAATAAAAATCAAGACCTTATATAACATGTCCTTCTCTCTTCACCTTCTGTTTTTGTACATCATTCATTTTTTAGTTGCTGCTACTAATCCATGTGTCCCTTCTATTGCTTTCTTCACTGATTGCCTTAACAGAGACTGTGGAAGACAATATTGAATTGTTTATCTCTGTCTCACTCTACACATCTCTTCTAACAGCTCTTTTAACAATTCTGATTTGCCCTCATTTACATGAAAAACAGATAAGGTTTGGAAACAGTTGTTTGAAAAAACAGTCTTATTATATACACCCATGCACAACTCTGCTTTTGCCTCTGTATTTTTTGCCTCAGAAGGGTCTTCTTTCCTTCAAACTGTTCTTCCTCAGTTTAGATTCCTCCTTAGATTCTCTCTGAACCTAATTTCCTCTTTTTCCTCAACATTTTGCTGTTGCATGCTGCTTTTCCACTCTGAAGTTTTTTAAACTGAGTCAATTTGTCAGCAATCTATTTTACCCTTCAATAACTACTACATTTACAAATAATGAACTTCCAAGTCAGCATAAGAACTTCTCCCTGATTTATTAATTATACTGTTATCAATGGTATTTTATTTCTCAAACAGTGACATCATCTTGAAACGCAGGAGTGCTGGCAGCTTAAAGGAGTTGTTCTGCAAAGAGATTCCATTTTATATATAAATTTCCAAGCCTGAAAAAACCTCAAGTGGACTTACAATTCATTCAGATTCCTTTTTCCACCATCCTTAGCTTGTAATATATTCTTCAAAGCAATTTATATGCAAATATTTATTTGAAGAAAGGAGAGAGTGAGGTAAACAGGCAAGCTACATCACATGCATTACAGTATATTTTCTTAAAAGCAAAAGTACTTCTTTCAGCTATAACAGTGGAAAAATGGAGCAGCAGCAATGGCTTTGGCGTAGGACCTGTTGCTCTGTTTCCACATTGCTGTGTTAGAGAACAAACCACAGGCCATGTAGCGTTTTTGAACAGGTGAGTTGTAGTACATTTGCAGGTTTGTACAGGTTCTCAAGCCAACTTTGGTCACTTAAAGTCCATGTGGCAGCTGTGGTGACCTGCATAGGTTACATCATAGTCCCTACAGTCTGCATAGTCCCTTATGTAGTAAGGTTTGGGGATAGCCCATATGACCTGTGCTTAGTGCCTGAGCTAGTTTTGATCTGGCTTCCCATTGCTGCAATCGCACTTCTGATTACAGTAGGCTTATAGCTATTCATTGCCGTGGTAAAAAGTAAAATACTGAACAGACTTCTTAAAGCAGTGGGATAAAGAGGAAGATAAAAGTTTGACTGTCAGGAACAATATAAGAAAGAGATGAGAGCCAGGCTCTGAAATACACAAACACATACATTATCTATCTATTTATCTGCATCATATGTGTTCACATATGTGCTTTGCATGTACTGTTGTTGAATCTACAAAGCAAACAGCGATGACTCCTTTCCTCATTCTCACTGAGAATGTTTAACAAAGCAGTCATTTTAGAACAGGCAGGAATGTCTATAACTTACAGTTTCAAGATTTTTTCCATTTGAGAATTGCTAAGTCTGGATTTTTTTTTTGTTTTTCTACTTACATGCCAAAACATACCACGTGCCACATAATGTGATGTTGAAAAAGAAAACATAATTTCTGAGTCCAAAATGTTACACTTCAAAAGAATAATAAAAGAAAACAGTGTCAGTCATCAGTCAGCTTCCTGGACTGAAGTCTTTTGGGTCAACGTTTTTACTTCTACATCCATAAACAAAAAACTGAACCTGATCCTTATTTATGAACTATAGATACAAATAGTGATCAAATTAATAACAATAAGCTGTTCTCAAGTCTCTGTTATGTGATTATTAAGTCTTTTCTCCTAAGATTTCCATATGATACCATTCTCTCTAGTCCCTTGAAAATGTAGGTGAGAGATCTTATCTCTCATCCTCAGAAAATCCTTATGTTGCATTTTTATTTTTGCAGTATTTCTTTGAAATATTTTTGTGAATAATTGTACATCTGAAGCATCTTTGCTTTTGGAGCTTACAAATTTGTTGTTGCTTTCATAGTCATGATTTTGTATGATTATTTGAATTATTGTACATTGGAGGGTGAATAATTACATTTGAGAGACCTACTCTTTAAAGATTTTCAAAGGCAGGAAGAACCCTTTAAATTTAATACACTGTTTCAAAACAGGAAAACCACGAAACACTGAATAAATTTTAAAAAACCCTGAAAGGATGATTTAGGAGTATTTTGGCTTTAATTTTAAATTCAGGGCAAGATTTCACTGCTGACGAGATGGAGATCTAATGTGGGAATACAAATAAGTAGGGGAGGAGTGTGAGGAGGAAGGAGCAGCAGCGACAACATCTGATGGTCTGACCACAACCCCCATTCCCTATCCCTCTGCACTGCTAGAGGGGAGGAAGTAGAGAAATTGGGAGTGAAGTTGAGCCTGGAATGAAGGGAGGGGTGGAGGGAAGGTGTTTTAAGATTTGGTTTTATTACTTATTATCCTACTCTGATTTGATTGGTAATAAATTAAACTAATTTCCCTGAGTCAAGTCTGTTTTGCCCATGATGGCAATTGGTGAGTGATCTCCCCCTGTCCCTATCTCGACCCAGGAGCCTTTTGTTATATTTTCTATCCCCTGTTCAGATGAGGAGGGAGAGTGACAGAGCAGCTTTGGTGGGCACCTTGTGTTCATCCAGGGTCAACCTACCACAAGGGCACAAAACTCATGCAAGGTCACCTGTTTCACTGGCTTTCTTTTTTTTTTCTTGTAAAATGACAACTTTTAAACATTCATTGTGCCTTTAATATGTAGAAGGAGGCTGAACTTTGCAAATCTTAGATGGACAAAGTGGTTTGAGATAAACAAATAGAGATCAGCTTAGTTGCCTAAACTGCCCAGACTGCCTGGCCTTCAGCTGCCAGCCTGGAAGGCTTAACCCAGGTCTCCCCACTTTCCTGGGTCATAGCTACCACCTCTGTGCAGATGTCCCAGATACCATGTGTCTGAAATACCACCTGCTCCCTATCTTTGAGAACATGAATTAAGTCCATGCTTTGGTAAGCTGAATCAAGGTCTACTGCATGTCTTACCTCCTTTGACTTTAACAGGAGGTTGCACATGTTCACATTTTGGCAGCTACTGCTTCAAGAAGCAGGGCTTTGATCGATATTGTAGAGTTGTATGTTAACCCCTGGCTCTTGAAATAACCTCTGCTCCCCAGTGTAACTTCTGTCTCCTGAGAGTCCTACCATCTTCAATCATTTCCATAAGTGTTTCCTCCTCCTCCATCTGTCCTTCTGGCACTAATGGTTTGCTGAAGAAGTTTTTACTCCAAATCCTTGTGCTTGTAGCAGCTCAGAAAAAAAAAAAAACAGGAAGATTTTGCCAGATACCTGACACTTTATCACACATGTCTGTGATAAAGGTTTTGACCACATCTGGCAGTTCAGTATATGTGGGCACATTTCTGCTGTGATTGAGCAAATTCAGTTCCAATCAAGATCCAGTAAAAGAAAGCAGTAAGCATGCAACTCCTGCTCTATCCTTCAATTAAATGTGCAAAGGGTGCATCTCAATTTCTGTGTAATTAATGCCCACTAAAATGAATCACATAAAGTTAGTGGAAAATATTTTTTTTTAATAATTATGTCATATATTTAAGCCTTTTTAAGCAAACAAAGCATTTTAGGAAAAAAAAAAATTGTAATGAAAAAGACTCTTTCAACCAAATGACAGAAGCTGCAGAACAGCAACCATATATCTAAAAGTATGTTTAATTGGAAATGTAAACATCAGAATTCTTGTTTGCAAATGGAAATATCCCAATGTGAACATTAAAACGTTTGCCAGATGAATTGTTTTAAATGCACCAGTAAGATCATTAGGTGAATCAGAAACTTTCACTTTGCCATCAGTCTTTATTAGTTGCAGTTGAGTTCTGATATTGAATCACAGTAGGTGAATTCAGTTCATGTCACAGGTATTTACATGCCTGAGCACGTCGTCATGTAGATAGATTAATCTGCTTTCAAATATTTAAAAGCATGCCTATAGGAGAGGTTAAAAAAATAAAAACCTTTTTACTTCATGCATTGTAAACACAAATAAATTCCTTTATAACCTAATGCAGACTTCAGGCTACTGTAATATTTTCTAGCCATCCTTTTCTAATAAATATATATGTATGAGACAACTAATTACAAGAAATGTAATCAGCAGCCCTTTCCAAAATCATGCTTCTTTAGGACAGAAATATAGGCTCAGATTTGGGACAGAAAGAGAGTTTGCAGTGGGCTGTTTTAGGAAGCAAATGCAAACACATAGACCTGTCATTCTATTGCTGTACTTGAAGTTAAAACCACATAAGTTACTGTGGTGCATTGATTGACCCAAAGTTTTATGCATTTCCTGAAGTCATTGTTTCTGTTCAGTAAATACACCTAGTACATAAAAAACAAATATCACCTTCACTGAACACAAAAACGAATATCATCTTCATTGGTATTTCCTCAGGGTTACAGCCTTCTTAGCACTGAACAGGCTGCTTCTGTTCTGGTTTAAGGTTAATGAGATCTCCACATAACAGTCTTGCATTAGAACCTCCACACCGCTGCGAAGTAGTGGAGGAGACCGATCACTACAAATTAAATATTAAAAGTGGATTTTCTTGATTGACTTCATATAAAATTAGTTTTCAATGCATTATTCATTCACTATGAAAGTTTGGGTGATGATATATTACCTTCATTTTTAGGCAGTCAACCCAAAGTGCACAAAGGCATGTTGCTATTTTAAGTTAGCTTTATTGGCACACGAATATCACAGTTCGATGTGATACCACAGAAACGATGGCTTACACAATTTTGTGGATAGTATTAAGCTATTACCTATTTCTTTTTAATGATGTGCACAGCTACAACTTACATTAGATCTCACCAATGAAATAGTTGGCTAATGCATGAATAAAAGACCTCCAAGTAAAGGGCACAACAGCTGAAACTCTGGTCCAGAAGAAGAACAGGAGATCTGCATGAAACTTCAGTGAGATTAAGATTTCACCTGGCCAGCTTTCTCCAATGTTGCCACTGTCGTTTTAATGAGATGGAAAATAAGTTCCCAAAAAGGTGTATTATTAATGGACAGTGACAGTTTTAGTAAAAGCTGACAAATGTTAACGATCTCTCATCAAATTCCTTCCTGAGTAATTGTAAGCTGCCTCGCACATTTAAATTAACCTTTTTTATTCGTACTCTCATTTTTCTCCTTTTTGTCAACAACTGTCTTACAGTATTGTCATGCATAGTTAAAGAGTTGTGTCCTCTGCATTATGAGTGCAATGACTTCCTGCCTCTTAGCTGTCTGTCCATTCCCTTTAGCATCTATGCACATGAAGATGCAGTTTCCCATCAGCTAATGTAGTAAGAAGGTATTTTATCAAATATGGTGCATTTTATCAAATATGATTATCACCTGCAACCAGTCTAAATACATATTTGGAGCAAATCAGCAACTGAATAATACTGCAAATGATGTGACTCTCTCTAGTGTGTATGTCTCTCTTCAATCTATTAACAAAACGTAGCATTTTACAAGAGAGCTTAGTACTTTCAAAGGTGTGAGAAAACAGCAACTGTTTCAGCCTCTGATGTTGTCAGTGAGGTCAGTGATGTTCAGGCTAGCGATTCACAGAAGACAGTGACTAAGTTTGCAACAGCTCTGTTACCAGTAGAACAATAATAAAGTTTATACACAAAAAGTCGGAAAGTCGGGGAAACATGAAGGATATCTGAAGGAACTGAATTCTAACTATAGGTGGATTAATGGCACATACAAACAAAACCACCTGAGATCCATTCAAAGTAGTAAAATTGAAATATACTATTGCAAATATTCTCCAGAAAACTGGAGCTATCTTACAGTTCTTTGGCCTTGACTTCTGCTCTGATATGCATGACATTGCATAAGTATTGCTTGAACGTGTTTGTGCAAAGAGCTGCTTCCTTGTGATCCTGACCAGCACATTGAAAACCTCTTTTAGCAACTCTCCTCCCACTCCCCACCCCCAACTCTTCCCTGAAATACCAGACTTTACTACGTGTTGAAAATTAGTTTGGCACAATATTCTAAAATATCAGAAGTCTGAGGTGGAGAAAACGCTCACAAACATATTTCAGTTCTTTCTCAAACCACACTGGGAGATCAAAAATACTCAGAAATTTGCTGTTCAAAGTAGACCATAGTATGGTCCATGGGTTTTAATTGGCTTTTATTTTGTTTCTTTATCATTTTGGGTTGTTGGGTATGATTTGTTGTTGTTGTTCTACAGCATGGATCAAAGAATGGCAGCCTTGATGTAACAACTGTGAAGCACAACTAAAGAAACAGATACATGACATCTATTCTGTTACTAATGTACCTACCCCTAAATACTGTGTATTTAATGCTTGCTAGAGATAGAAGCTAAATCAAATGTCCATCTTCTTGCGCAAAAGAAAATATATTATCAGATATATATTTTTGCTCAGAGCAAAATAGAACTTTCAAAATAATATTATTTTCTGTTTTATTTACTAGCAGACCTAAAACTGATCACATTGGTGATCGTCAGCAGAAATCTCATAAGCATTAGGTGATGGTACCTCAGCTAGCTCCAGTACAGCTATATTACCACAGAACAGCAGTCAAATGGATAAGCTGCAAAACAAGAATGATTAGGCAGATGCAGCTTTCCAACCTTCTGGCTCTGCAGCTTCCAGGACATGTGCTGTAGCTCTGTATACCACATACATGTATGGAAAACCAACATGTTGGTTTCTGTTGAAGCCAGCTGATATGTGTCCATTGGCTGCAATGGACTAAATAAGAAGTGAATGAGAGGAATCTGCAAAGATCAAGAAGTGAAACAGGTGCTAGGTGGCTATATCTGTGTATTTCATTAGAATGCTTCATCAAGTTTTGTTCCACCAGCCAAACATGCTAGGATAATTTTCTCTTAATCATGTATAGAGTAATATCTCTATACATTGTGTTATTCAATATTGATGAATTCAATTTCTTTTCAAAATGCAAGGTTGTATAAATTTATGTTGGAAAACTGTTATTGTAATTCCTATTATAAATAGAGTCCTAAGATCCCTTCTGTGTAGGGATCTTAGCATATACTAACCTCATGATTTAACCTCAGAAGAATTTTGTCAAGTATTAAGATGACAAGTACTTGTTCAAGTTCATACAGAAATAGAAAGCCAAGAATAGAAAACCAGGAACTGAATTTGTGGGACAATCTCACAGCTCTAATTGAAGTAGAAACTTGGCCTTTACTTCTCAAAACAGACCTACTTCTGTGGTTGATGGGAAGAATTATTGATTTCACTTATTTCCTCCTTGCTAGTAACAAAAAAAATGTCAGATTTGAAAACTCGTCTCTCTTCAAATTGATGGAATAGTAAAATTAAGAGGTAAGTGTGACAATGCATTGGTTTTACATGGCAAGGTGTTGGTAGTGGAGTGGGGATTGCAGGGGTGGCTTCTGTGAGAAGACACCAGGAGCTGTCCCCAAGTTGGACAGAACCAGTGCCAGCCAGCTCCAAGATGGACCCACAGCTGCCCAAAGCTGAGCCCATCAATGATGTTGGAAGTGCCTCTGTGATAGCATATTTAAGAAAGGGTAAAACCACTGACCAACAACTGTGAGAGAGAGGAGTAAGAAAAATAGGAGAGAGACAGCCCTACAGACACCAAGGTCAGGGAAGGAGAGGGAGGAGGTGCTTCAGGTGCTGGAGAGGAGATTCCTCAGCAGCCCATGGTGAAGACCATGGTGAAGAAGGTTGTCCCCCTGCAGCCTGTGGAAGACCACAGTGGCACAGACATCAACACCGCAGCCCATGGAGGACCCCACACCAGAGCAGATGGACATGCCCTGAAGGAAGCTGTGGCCCATGGAGAGTGCAAACAGCAGCAGGCTCTTGGCAGGAGCTTGCAATCTGTGAAGAGAAGCCCATGCTGAAGCAGGCTTCTGGCGAGCTGTAGACTGTGGGGGATCCATGCTGGAGCAGTCTGTTCCTGAAGGACTGCGCCCTGTGGAGAAGACTCACGTTACAGTAGTTCTTGCAGGGCTTGTATGCCATGAGTTAGACCACATGCTGGAGAAGGGGAAGAGCATTAGGAGGAAGAAGTGACAGAGACAAAGCATTATGAACTGACTGCAGCCCTCACTCTCCATCCTCCTGTGCTGTTCAGGGAGGGGCAGGGAAGTAGAAGATTTATGAATGAAGTTGAGCCTGGGAAGAAGGGAGGGGTGAAAGGAAGGTGTTTTTACTTTTGTTATTATTTCTAACTATCCTACTCCACTACTAATTGGCAATAAATTCAATACATTTCCCCAAAGTTGAGTCTGTTTTGCCTGTGATAGTAACTGGTGAGTTATCTTCCTGTCCTTATCTCAACCCATGAGTTTTTTCATCTTTCTTTCTCCCCCTGTCCCACTGAGGAGTGATAGAGCAGCTTGCTGAGCACCTGACAGTCAGCTAAGGTTAACCTACCACACTGTTATGTCTGCTCCTGTATGAAGGCCTTCAAACAGATATGAAGTTCCTCTCTGGATCTTGCAGACTTTGACTGAGATCAGGCATGTTCCTTCCTGGATTTCATTCGCTTGGGATAAAGTGACTCATAAGTGAAATTAAATGATAACAGAATGATGGAAGATGACAAAAAAAAAAAATCTTCCCCGCTGTAAACACTGCTGCTTAAGCTCAGCTGTTTCTTCATTACACATTAACGTGAGCATTCTTGATTATCACTTTGATAGGTAAATCGTGGCATTATCTGTGATTTCAAGTGCAGTGTATGATCTAGAAACGATCAGCTTACTGTCTTATTATAGATGATGTTTTTTTGATTTTTCTTGTCTCTGGGCTTTTTGAATTTTGATAAATTCTAGTGGAGAATTCTTACATATGATGTAATAGTAATAATAATGACTTTTTAAATTGATCTTTTTAGAAACTGTCATGCATATGACATTCAGGGAAGAGTTAACAATCTCAAAAATGGCTGGACTGAGTCATTTATCCTCAGGATTGTTGGTTATCTGATGAAACCATCTCACTAACAAAATTGCTTCTTGCCATGTTCCATTACATTCTTGCACATTTTATTCCCCCTGCAAATGAATAGCATATCTAATTAAACACTACTCTCTTACTTTCCCTTTCCAGCTTTAGCTTAGCTTTCATTAGTCTGATCTCTTTAACACAGAAGTAAATGTAAACAATTTTAAGGCTGCATAAGTGAAAGTAAGAATTACTCTAACTTAGATTAATTTTATGCTGCCTCTAATCTGGCATTCAGTATGCTGTATGATAATTTAGAGTTTCCACTGGTCTCACTGCTATTGCATCAATGATCCATTTCTAAACTATGTTATTTTTTTTTCTAATTTTCATCCCAAGCACAGTAAATGAGAAATATTTGCACATCTGTCTTTGAGACTATCAGTACAGGCTGGATTTAAACTTTATGCATAACCTGGAGAGTGCTATGATAAGCAATATTGCAGGATCATTTCAGAAGTCACTGTAAGACAGAAAGTAAATACTTGCTGCATGTCTCTGTTTTCAGGGTGCTTGTTGGGGTAATAAATTCATTATGGCCTAACGTAACTTTAATTTTCTTAGGGGAAGGCTTACCAGACAAACTCAAAATTCAGAACTGCTCTACCAGTTTCCCAGCAAAACTTTCAGTAAATAAGTCCACTGAATAAAGACTATTTTGTTCTCAGTCAACTTATTTCAAGATAATTCAAGGCACTCTAATGAGTGACCATCCAAAAGAGTAGAAATTTGGTTTCATATTATGAATTCATTGTCAAGAAGGAAAAATCTCCTTTCATTAAGAAAATTAAAAGTTATGCAATCAAAGAAAAACTTTTATTGTTCCTTAATACACAACAAGTACCTCAATCAACCCATGAAGAAAGTAGAATAGTGCACCGTTTGCTTCATGTAACTGTGAACAGGTTTCTTATTTATCTTCAAGTACTAAACAGAAAAAAATGTTCTAGTGTGAAGGATCATATGAATAAAAATCCAAAGTTTTATGCAAGTTTAATACTTTTAAAAAACGTTTATTTATGAAATAGTTACAATAGCAATTTCTTCAAAATTGTACAAAGGTAACAGATTCTTCCTTGCTGTACACAGAAAGGTTAGTTTTTATCTATATCATTGGAAGAGTTGGGATTGAAATAACAGTAAGAAAGAAATCACAAACAAATGAAAACAGGAAATATCTTTGAAATGGTTCTTGCAAGTTTTATGATGACCTATCTCTCTGAAGAAATCCTCATCTTTGCTTAGGTTAATGGTGAAAAACAGTGAATGGTGTGAAGCAAGTCCTGACCTAGGACCATGGGTTCTTTTTCTACGCTAAACTATCCAAATACCATGAAATTATAACTAGAAGTTATTGACCTTAACAGTATCTATCGATAACAATAAGTAAAAAGAAGGAATAGTCTCTATTGGTAGCAATGTTGAGAGAAGACTAAAATGCAAGACCTCTTTTTAAAGTGTTTGGCAGACCCCTAAAGAAAATTGATACTGAGCTGAGTCATTCTGTGCAAAGTGTTAGGAGAAGGGACATAGCAAGACCACTCTTTACAGATAAATGCTGAATGGGATGTAAGACAAATGTACAGAAGAAAATAAGGTACTTGAATTATGTCCATTAAACTGGTGCATGTAAAGGTTATTTGAATTTAGTTTCTTTTATTTTAATCTTTTCCACTTTTTAAAAAAAAATTATTTTATAAGGGTAAAACTCACCCATTTTTGGCTGCCAAAAGAGTTGTCAGATTGACCTAAAGAAAAATGATGCACTACTTTCTTCTTTGGCCATTTAAAAAAAACATGTTGTTGCTACACAGATAAATAAAATGGAAAATGTGTCCACTAGTTGAGTTATCTCTCCAAACGCTATCCCAGCATGCCATCAAACTGACTAAAGTTGGGCAACCAGCCTTTCTATAGTGAGAGCAGAAATAAGGACAGGAGAATGGAGCTGAATGTTGTGGAAAGGTAGCCATCATCCTGCACATTTGCAGTCAAGTCGTTTCATTAAAATTTGCTCCTTATTCCCGGTGTTCTAACTCAACAGGGAAATACTTTGCAGTTTATTAGACTGCTGTTTCTCCTGAGAGACATAGAATATCACAGGGCTTGTCTGTTTAATGCAGTATCAACATTTCCTCTTGGGAGAAGATACCATTTTCACTCCCTCAAGTGAGCAGCATTTGAAATCAGTTCTGATTAGTGGTCTCCCTATTTCATCCACGTTCAATTAGTGGAGGATATTAAAGCTGTGAATTACCTGCCATCCAAAGTTTCCCGGTATGTTTACAAAAGTAAATGAACGGTATTATAAGAGTATTGTATATGAAAATAGAGCTATTTATTAATATTTTTTTACAACACCCTAGTGCAAACATTAGCTAGGAAATAAACCCTATGGTTATTTCTCCTTGCAGTACATGCTTTGATTTCCATCCCATCAACACTACCACCCATTAAAAAAGCCCAAAATGCTACAAGAATACAGAATATTTTCACTGCAGCTTCAGGAGTATTTTACTGCAGAAAAAAAATGCTTTGAGCTTGTGGACAAAGAGGAATTTTAAGATGTCTAGTGGATTTCTTACCAGTCTGTTTTACTATCTGACTCTCCGCATCATATCTAATGCTCCATGGAAGAAGGGAAATTACATCATGTTTTCAAAGAAATTTCAAATGCTGTGAAATGGATGGCAATTTAAGGCTAGATTTTGCCTACATGCAAGGAGCAGGGGAACAAGGTTACCTTTAAAACCCCATTTGCCTGGCTACACGAGGTTCCATTTGAAAGGTGTATGGCCAATGTTTGCGATCAGACAAGGTAGGAAAAAAAGTGATAAATGGGTAGAGTAATTTGGGCAGGAAGAACATGATCATTTGGGAGAGAGTACATGCCTTGAGTTTTCTGTCTAGCTTTCTATCTCAACAGAGTAAATAGGTCTATTTCTGATTTCTTGGAGCTATTAATGGGACATGACTGTCATCATTTAATTTACATTTAATGCCTTGAAACTGCTCCTTACATATCTGAAACTGACTTCTGTATTAGTTAACATTATCATCGATGTCCCCAATATTCAGTATTAAAATAAAAACACCAGCACAAATTACTACCCACTACAGTTGTCAGCATCTACTCATGTGCAGGCAGAGTATAGAGTGATTCATATTTGCCTCTGTAGCAAAAGACATAAGATACCTCATTATTGACTGTGGAGTAAAAAATCACACATTGATATTTGCCACCGTATTGCTGCGATACCTTGTATGCCCAACTTCATGAATTTTATAATATCTTTTAAGTGGGCCCATGGCCATAATGTTATGCTACCCTACTCTGCTTCAAGAGGGAATGATAAGCCAGAAGAATTTTTTTAAGCATTTAGGCACCTAAAGATGCAAATTAGTACCTACTGATATTTCAAGACCATGCAGAAGCCTAAATGTCATTGATTCTTGTGGGGAATTGATGCTTAGGCTTCTCAAAATTGTAGTAGGATCCTACTTGCACCCTTAAGCACATAAATGCCTTTGAAAGTCTGGCCTAAGGTTACTAAAAAATACTTTGCATTATTGGATAATGCTTTGTAATGGTGTAAATAATCCAGATGCATACAATCTTTTGAAGTCATGGATTTATTTTCTTTGCACCTATGCATCACTAAAAATACTGAAGGATAAAGACATGCAACAAGATATCTTCAGCAGGGAAAATGCATTCTCCTAGAGTATTCTCTATGCTAATTACATCTACAGTGTTTTATTAACTGCAGTATATTTAAGATAAATTAATCTTTACCAATGTAACTTTCTAAATTAAATAATTTGATTACTGCTTATGTGATTTTCTTAACTCACATTTTCAAATAAAGGAAGAAAGATAATGTAACAATCTAGTAGTTAACTACTGTAATGACTGATTTTGAGAAAGTTATTGCTATTATAAACCATATCCTGTGATTTATAGCAGCAATCATGTATTTTTTTTTAAGTTGGAAGATGGAGCACAGTTGAGTACCTACAGTGGAAAATCAATTGCTCCCCAATGATGAATGAAAATTTCTACCAACGAGAGCACGGAAGTCAGTCAGGAAGGTAAGGGTAATTGGAGTTTGCTAGCTCATCCAGGACCTCTAAACCTGCAGATGATGTGGAAGTTTGGCTTCTTTTAGTCTTTTTTTCCTTATTAGATCTAAAAGAAGATTAAGCTCTAAGCATTAGCTCCAAAGAATTACCAATTAACACTTTTTTGATTCAGTTCTATTTGCACAAATAATAAGCTGCTGAAAAATTCTGTCCTAACATTGAGTATATATCTACAAGAATACTCAGAGTGTATTTGATTGCTTTGTTACATCTGATTCGAGACTACTAGACACAGACAATAGATCACTAGCGGTGTTCCCCAGGGCTCAGTTCTGGGGCCGGTGCTGTTCAATATCTTTATAGATGATCTAGACGTAGGGATTGAGTGCACCCTCAGTAAATTTGCAGATGACACCAAGTTGGGTGGCAGTGTCGATCTGCTGGAGGGTAGGAAGGCCCTACAGAGGGATCTGGACAGGTTAGATAGATGCGCCAAGACCAACGGCATGAGGTTCAACAAGAACAAGTGCCGCGTCTTACACTTCAGCCACAACAACCCCATGCAGCACTACAGGCTGGGGGAAGAGTGGTTAGAAAGCGGCCCGGCGGAAAGAGACCTGGGGGTGCTGATCGACAGCCGGCTAAACATGAGGCAGCAGTGTGCCCAGGTGGCCAAGAAGGCCAGTGGCATCCTGGCCTCTATTAGGAATAGTGTAGCCAGCCGGTCTAAGGAAGTGATCTTCCCTCTGTACTCGGCACTGGTGAGGCTGCATCTTGAGTACTGTGTTCAGTTCTGGGCCCCGCACTTCAAGAAAGATGTTGAGGTGTTGGAGCGAGTCCAGAGGAGGGCGACCAAGCTGGTGAAGGGTCTGGAGGGTCTGACCTACGAGGAACGGCTGAGGGAACTGGGTTTGTTTAGCCTGGAGAAGAGGAGGCTCCGAGGTGACCTTATTGCAGTCTACAACTACCTGAAGGGAGGTTGTAGTGAAGTGGGAGTTGGCCTCTTCTCCCGGGCAACTAGCGATAGGACAAGAGGGCACAGCCTCAAGCTTCGCCAGGGGAGGTTCAGGTTGGACATCAGGAAGAATTTCTTTTCAGAAAGGGTTGTTAGACATTGGAATGGGCTGCCCAGGGAGGTGGTGGAGTCACCATCTCTGGATGTGTTTACGAAAAGACTGGACATGGCACTTAGTGCCATGGTCTAGTCGACAGGGTGGTGTCAGGGCAACGGTTGGACTCGATGATCCCAGAGGTCTCTTCCAGCCTGATTGATTCTGTGATTCTGTGATTTGCAAGACAGTATTCTGTACTTTAATGGTAATTCATTATTTCCGTTAAAAACGTTTTTTGGGGGGAGAAGACAGATATTAAAAAATGCTTTTCAACAAATTTGGCAAGCGATACGTAACTCTCAAAGAAGTATTTTCCTAGGGTATTATTCAAGTTATATGTACTATTTAAAATTACAATAAGCTTAATAAGGTAGGTTTTTTAATATTTTACATATTTTTTCGTGAGAAAAATAACTCATTTTTGTGTGCTTGTATGTGCTTGTGTGTTCTCTGTAGTGATTAAGTAAATTCTTAAAGATAACAAAGGGATATGATTAATAATATTTTCATTATTTAATGACATTAAATTAACTGACCTGCTCTCTGTTTAGGGTAAAGTTGGAAGTCTTATGCTCCTTACCTATCAGAATGGCAGATATGAGGTTCAGTTGCACGCGTGAATCCTTCCCGTTGTTTAAATTCATATTTGCACTGTTGCAATGCAACATAGAAATGTCCTGTAAGCAATATGAATAGTTGCAGGTGACATTATGGGTTGTCAATATGAATATTATTTTCATACTGTCTGCTTAACCATGAGTTGCAATGTTCAAGATTCCTGCAGTGCACTGAAGAGTTAGCTGACTTTTGTAAAAAATCTTAAATCTGCTGTGTGTTTTACTATAAATTAAAAAAGAAACTACAAAAACAGGCATTTGAGTGTTCTTTTTTCGCTTGAATATTTACTAGAAAAAATATTTTTCAATAAAATGAATAAGCATGACACAGAAAATTGAACGCAAGTTCTGTGAAACAAGACAAAAAAGAAACAAGTTGTTTAAAACTGCAATGAATTGTGAAGGAAAGACTTTGTATAAATAATTACTATTTTGAGTTTTGAAGCAACAAATTATTCTGCAGAGACATCTCTCTTTCCCATGAGACTTCACTGATTTTTAAAATAACTTCTACTTTTCTGGCATGCAGGTTCCATATCTGAAAAGGCTACTGCAGGGCAGCATTTTTTTTTCCTATTACATGTTTCATCGTTCACAGCAAATAATTTTCTGTATTCATTGTTCAAATGCAAACTACACTACTTGGATGCTCAGCTGTCCCATTGTGAACTATTCACGTGGTCTTGACTACAGAATCATATCAGGGAGAGGATATATGAAATGGTTTACTTTTTCTCTTTACTCTTAAAGATTTCCAAGCTTTCTAATAAGTTATTCCATATACAATGTCAGTGGTTGGTAATAGGGGACAATGTGCAGCAGCTGTTCTTGTTGCCAGTGCTATTAGAATGTCATTGTATTTTGTATTTGAGTGAGACCTCATCTTCTTTTCATTAAATTCTTTGATTTGGAGACTTAGCTCCTATCATGCTATTCTAATAATACTAGAGATATTAGCGAGTGCGTAAAAAATGCTGTTATATACAATCTACTTGACATGAAGCAACTCATGCCTCTTGGTTTGGGCCAAACTGATTATTCTGTCCACATATAATACTTGCAGTTACACACTTCTTCATTCTGAAGCAATAGCATTTCCAGCTGTTGTCTTCATATGCAGTATACAGTACTTAGGTCAATAGGATCTTAAATAATCAAAGATTATTGTAAAATGATCACTATTGATAACAATGGAGTGCACAATGGGGAAACATTACACATGTGGGAAACAGTTTTAGCTTAAGGTTGAAGCTGTTTTGTTAAATGTGTGTAAAAGAGCACATGGGTTTTTTGCTAGTGTCTAATTACCCTGACTGCTAGCACAGTCATTTAGGTTAGCAGCAGTATTCTTGCTTATCTATTTCTGTGGGTCGAAGCTGTCTGCCACTCATAGTTGTGTGTCAGCTACCTTCTCTAAGCCAAAAGAGCAGGACAATTTCACCGCACTCAGGACATTCATTCATGAAATGCAAACAAATCCTTTTAAAACAATACCTGCTTGCATGCTTACCATCTCCGTGTCAGTGACTAATTGATGTGGATCCTGTATCACACATTTACAGAATAAAGTGTGATTATAAAATGGCACCTTACTATACAATAGTAACAATAATAATGACATAGACCACCTTTTTTTTTTTTCCTGGAATACATGTGAAACCATATGTTGTTCTGTTGAAACACAACATCAATTAAAAATTGTTCCCAGTGCCATCTACATCCTGGCTTCTTTTCCAGTTCACTCTAGTCACCTTCAGTTACTGATCCAGCGTGTTTAAGTGTGTAGTATTTCATTGACTTTTACTTCTAAATTCTTGTTGTTGTACTACCCACCACATACTTTTCTGTTGTGACATTACTAATTACATTGCAGGAACGTAAATAACCTTTTCAAGAATAACTGAGAAAAGAAGAAGTGGAAGAAAAAAAACCACAAGCATCAACATTTTGTATGGGTCTGGATTTTGATGATAGATGGATTGTGTTCATATTTTTTAAAGTCATCTGTATTTGACAGAGTCATTGTGTATTCAGTATATGACAGAACTCTTCATGGCTAAAAAAAATCAATATTCTGTAGAAGAAAGAACCAAGAAAGACTGTTTTAAGGGCTAAACTTCTTTTTGGGCTCATACATTTCTAAAATGTAAATCACATTTATAGTGAAACTGAAAATCTTTCTGAGAAAAGATATTTTAACATTTAATTTTCCTTTCTTTCAGCTTGGACCAACAGTGCCGCCTTTGGACCTACACCTCTAAGACTAAATTTGTTCCCTACAATCTTAAAAAAGAAACAGTGGCATTTTTGGTGGCATTAGATTGTTATTATTTTAATTTAGTTAATATTTCCAACCTTAAGATGGATAAGTCTTTCTGATGGCATGCAAAAATGTCCAGAACCATTTGGTTTCCTTTCACTGCTTTAGTCTAGCAAGAAGCTATTGCAAGTTATTATAGTATACAGCTTCAGAATGTGCAGGTTTATGATGAGTAAGATCCAGCTTTAAGACCCTAAGACATTACTGGAGCTTCACTCTTCTTCAAATTCTGAAATTCTGAAATCCGTTCTAGTGACATTTTTTTAAATACTTTATTTTTTTTGCGGTTAAAAAGGCTGTTGACACAGTATGAGAGTTTAGATGGTAAAACTCACAACAGATTAATCGCACATGAAATCTAAAACAGGTAAAAAAAGTTAAATGTCACACTGTGATTTGGAGCAATAAATAAATAATAATTACTGCTCATTTTCAAAGCAACCAAGGAGAGGAACAATATTTTCTTGTAGCATGACACAAACAGAATTATGGAAATTTTCCTTAGGGATATCTTGTACCTCAGGAGAAGTTTTGGCAACAGGTTCTGCTAGAAAAAACACTGGAAGGACAATACTGTCGGAAAGTAAAAATGCATGATTTCCCAACCTATGAAAATGAGGATGCAGTCCAAAATGATAACTGATGTCAGGGTGTGGGGCACGGACTTTTCCACCTTTGCTTGGGAGCTGCATTAAGCTCAGGCCTTTGCCTGTGTGTCTCACCCAAGCTGCATGTGTGCATATGTGTTAAATGCCCCATGAAAGAGTGGGCACCGTAGTGGGAACCGGTTTATGTTTTGCAGATACATGAGTTGCAAAGCTCAGATCTTCTGGGACCCTAATTCAAAATTCAGCGACAATGCTACATTTTCTCTAGTCTGTTCCTGTGTAATTGTGTCTCTTTTATTCCTCCATCTTTCATCACCTGCTTCATACTGAGGGTTCAAAGTAATTAACCCTTTCAGTACTCCAGAAAATTAAGGACATTAAACTGTGCATTGAGAATCATATAGTATGGTTTGTCTTTGACAGAAGGGATTCATTTATTCTTACTTTAAAAGAAACTGACAGTGAACCTTTTAATCTCTGGTCATTTCAATACCTCCAACAATTACAGCAGAAGTTGACGGTAAGCTGAATTAATTCATCTGCAACAAATAACTTAAAACAGCAGATCATATGAAAAAACCTAATTTTTCTCATGCTAATAATCTAGCATGTCTCTCTGCCACATATGACATTCTTCAAATTCACGAGTCCCAAGATAGATGCAAATTATAACACTTTCATTTTGCCCCATTCTGACTGACTCAAAAACTTACATATATGAAAAACACTTACCTTTATGAACTACACTTTTGTTCACAGGCAAGAATAGGACTTCTACCAAACGCTATAAATGCATTAATTTTGTCCATTGTGGAAAATGTTAATAACAATAATAATAAAAAAAAAACAACATGTGTATTAAGTGCTCCATTTCTCAGACTTTATTGTACTCCTCTTTTTAAAAACAGTACCGATGTCTTGATGTACTGTGGAAAAGAGTTAGAAGTTATATTTACCTACTTTTGGAAATCCAAGATGTGTTTTTTACAGATACAGAATAAAAGTGTAGATGTGTAGCCTAATCAAACATTTGATTAAAATACATAAATCCAATCTGTCAGGAAAAAAATATACATATAGTTAAATAAATGGCTCAAGCTTGCCTCTTTGCTATTGAATAAATTCAATTCAGTACCTTTTCTAAAATGTAAAATTTAACTAAAAAATAAAAATTTACAAAGTCACATTGTTAAAAGGAAATAAAAAGATAAACTTAAAAGAGAAAGCATGCAAATATTTTGCATAAAACTTGCTTACATCATTCCAGGGGAAATATTGAATATTCAGAGGGATATGTAAATTTAAAGCTTATAATAAACTGAAAATCTTTATGAGAACTAAGGAAATTATGCCTAATGTTATGAGAAAACTTTTAAACAATGAAGTATTGTGTTACATTGGATAATAATAACGTTTGCCAGGAAAAAGATGACACAAAATTAGTTTTAAGAACACAGAGATTCCCCTGTTACTATATCTTTCAAGGTTATATACTCATAAGAAATAATTATCATATCATTACCCTTGTACTATAAAACTAATTTTCTATTTCAACACTGATGTGAACATTCTTAGTTGAGTGTAAGGGATGGAGGAAATCCATGTATAATTTTCTTTAATAGGTTGAGTCTAGGGAGAGTCTACCTTTCATAAAAAATAATAAGAGCTGAAATGAAGGCACACAAAAGACTTCATTTTTTTCAGTGCTGATCTATGCTGTGACTAACGCCATGTGACCATGTTGAAGAGATCAGCCATAGTTTAATTCACAGGTTTTCTCATGTTTAAACAATTTTAGTATAGGTACGTAAGAAAAAAAATGTGTTTGTTTCTGTTTTGTGCTATTTAATATTACCTGCTTCCCCCTCCTCCCTCCAAATACATTGACCTGCAAACACCAACTCTTTTTCACCTTTTTTTAACAGGGAATAGATTCAGAAAAAGTTGGTTTGAGGGGAATCCTTTATGAGCATCTATTACAGTAGGAGTTACACAGACCTTAGCCATTTTGAGGAAATAATGTTTATGTGTTTTCTGCAGTAACTTCTTCCCATACTCAGATTCAGTCATTAGATCAGCCAATTAATCCCAAATTTTTTCACCTAAGTGAAAGTGATGAACTAAAGAGTCACGTTGTCTTTGGCACCCCTCTTTAACTTAATCAGTCTTTAGGAATTCCATGATCAGTGGTTAGATTTGGTAGGAGGGCTCAGTGCATCCAAAATAGTATTTAGGCGTAGTACTTTGAGTAAGGTACTCTCCAGAGAGGTAAAAGAATATTGTGGTCACTTCAGCAAAGGAATCTTGTGTCTAAAGAGAAATAGAAGGTGTTGTACAAGAGGAAAGCCTACCTTACTGACTACATCAAAAGATTCAGCATGAAGTAGGGTTTATGTTGCTCATGCATGTCTGACTAAATCTGTCAATGTCAGAGTAACAAAATATTGAGTATCTGTGGGACTTTATTGTAAAACAAAATGCAACAAGGCTGAACACAAACTTAGATACTTGTTTGATTATACATTAACTGAATAGAATTTTGAAGAAAAAATTTTCATCAGTCACTGAAGTAATTTTGGAAAACTACACCAAGATGATTTGTCCAAAGTTACATGGAATATTTTTGAAAGCACAGAGAAATTAACATCTATATCTAAGCCCTCTCTGAGTGCCTTACACCGTCTTCCTCTGCTCGCTATTGGCCTGGCAATGAGGTCACAGAATCATAGAATAGTTTGGGTTGGAAGGGACCTTTAAAGGTCCAACTCCCCTGCAGTGAAAGGGACATCTTCAACTTGATCAGGTTGCTCAGAGCCCTGTCCAGCCTGGCCTTGAATGTTTCCAGGGATGAGGCATCTACCACCTCTCTAGGCAACCTGTTCCAGTGTTTCACCACCCTTGTTGTAAAAGATCTCTTCCTTATACCTAGCCTACATCTACCCTCTTTCAGCTTAAAACCATTACCCCTTGTCCTATCGCTACAGGCCTTGCTAAAAAGTTTGTTCCTATCTTTCTTATAACCCCCTTTTAAGTACCGAAAGGCTGCAATAAGGTCTCCCCAGAGCCTTCTCTTCTCCAGGCTAGACAATCCCAACACTCTCTGCCTTTCCTCAAGGAGAGGTGTTCCATCTCTCTGATAATTTTTGTGGTCCTCCTGTGGACTCACTCCAACAGGTCTATGTCTTTCCTGTACCAAGGATTCCAGAGCTGGACACAGTACTCCAGGTGGGGTCTCGCAAGAGCAGAGTAGAGGGGCAGAATCATCTCCCTCAGCCTGCTGGCCATGCTGCTTTTGATGCAGCCCAGGATGCGGTTGGCTTTCTGGGCTGTGAGTGCACATTGCTGCCTCATGTCCAGCTTTTCATCCACCAGTACCCCCAAGTCCTTCTCGTCAGGGTTGCTCTCAATCCTTTAATCCCCCAGCCTGTATTAATACTGGGGGTTGTCCAGACCCATGTGCAGGACCTTGCACTTGGTCTTGTTGAACCTCATGAGGTTCACATGGGCCCACTTCTTGAGCTTGTCCAGGTCCCTCTGGATGGCATCCCTTCCCTTGTGTGTGTCAACAAGGTGAGCTAGAAGCTCTGCTCAGGGGCAACTTGCTGCCAGCTTTTGTCTCTCTTCTAAGTCTCCTCACTCCTGTAAATTTGCACAAACCATTACAGAGCCCAGTGAACAATTACTAGTTAATTATTTATTTAAAGTTTATTCAGGCAAATAAAATGTCATAGCTTTTCAGTTAAAAAAGCAAATGAAAATAGATTGTTATGATTTTCCTTTTCCCCCCACACTTTAGCAATGTAATTTAGGAACATTTCAAAAGAAACTATCAGAACACAATACTGCAAAAGTTGCTCATTATTCAGTTTCATTTGGAGTTTTTCAAATTAATCATTTTGGAATTTTTAAATAATCTCCTTTTTTAGATTAATTTAAGTAATTTTGGTTGACCTGAGACTGTATTGTTCAGTAAATAAGCTACTCTCCAGAAACATCTTGCTCAGCTCTCTGTCAGCTGCACCCTCTTGAAGTTTCAAGCAGCTCCCTGTTTTCTGTCATCATGAAGTGAAGAAGGGGGAAATGAAAGGAAAAGAGATGACAGATTTATCATAATTTATTGTGTATAATTGATCATCGTCAAAAATAACCTCTTGCTTGAAAAAGCAATGAAGTTAATCAGGTGCCTGCTGAAACCTCTGCTGTTGCTTTACCCATGACTTCTTTTCTCACTCTCACAGGTGCCATTGCTGCTGTCCTTACCACCACCTGTGGTGAAGAAGTGACAGTCACACCAGGGGCCATGGCAGAAGCGTTGGCATGAAATGAAGTAGCAACAGGAGAAATTGCAGTGTCAAGAAGCAACAGTGAAAGGTGACAACAAAAACAGCACCTGTATGCAGCCTATACACTGGAAAATATGGTTAAATCCTAAAAGATTCCTCTGCAATTATATTTCACTTATTTTTTCATTGCTGTCATTTAGTGATGTTTTGAGGTTTTTAAAAAAATAAGCAATTGGCAATATGAAAACTTTGCCTACTGGAAACATTTGGTGGGAAAATGCTGGACTGCACTCTTCATCTAAATGTAGTCTAACCCATGTATTTTCTGAATGTTTTCGTTCCAAACAGCTGGTGCTATTTAGTCTGACAAATGAAACACTTTAGACAGTTTCTCAATCATTGTAATTAAAAACAGGAAACATCAAGGTAAATAAAGTAATCATGGGATCAATAAAGCTTTATTATTTTAATGACGATTTCAAAAGCCCAGATTATAAAGTGCTAGGTTTCAAAGTGCAGGAAATTTTAGCAAGCATACAATGGTCTCTGATGGAGCTCTTGAACAATGAACTGAACAAAAATGAAGTATCTTGCTGAAATTCAGTCTTTGTCTCTGAAAATAACAAAACAGATTTCTGGGGGATTGACATAAATGAAGATGCTGCAATAAGGTGAGAGGGATGGAAGATCAAACAGGAATCAAGACTGAAAGGTAAGATAGGGGACAAAACCTGATATTAATGTAGGGAGAGGTAGCTCCAGTGACAAAAGATATGAAACACAAAAGCATTCTACATAACATGTGTGGAGTCAATGCTTGTGAGGGGAAATAGAAAACTGAAGCCACCTTCTGTCACATTGTGCTCTCCTTGAAAAACAAGGAGCCTACCAGATCAAGAGAGGCTCCCATAGTGTTAGATGCAACAAATGAGTATCTCAGTGAAATGAGTACGGGCTGTGACAAAGAGCAAGACAAGGACACAGAATACACCACACAGTCCAGCGTAGTATCATGGCTGAGGGGCTGTTTCCTTTCAGTGCTTTCTCTTTCATAGATCTTGCGGAGCATCCTCTAGCATCCACAGTTTTCTCTCCAGTCACTACCTCTTTGTGCATTTTCCTACACTTTACCTTTCCCTTTGCTGTGACTTTGCTGGATGAACTGAAAGAGTTAGTGACACTCCATGTCAGAATTTGCCTGTTAAACAATATGATGGGTAGTGTGAATATCTGTATATTTGTTAAGATAGGTGTGTACTTCTCTGTCATACGTTAAAGTTCCGGTAGAAACTCCCTTATTGTGTCAGCTCTTTTATGTTCTTTGGGCATAAATTTTTAAGTATTTAAATCTTAAATCTCTAATCATTAGCAGAGCTGTGTATTTGGCAGTCTTTACAGGTTGCGACTTGAAACTGATTGCCAAAACATTAACCTCGTAAATAATTTCACTGTGTGTTGCAGAATTACTTTGGCAACTTAGAGATTTATAAGAACTGTGAAACATTTGTTTTACCGATACTAATGACCTTTAGATGAACTAACAGCAGGTTTATATTTTTACAAAAAATGTGTAGCAGTAAATGCATTCTGCAGTATGTGATAAATGTTGAATACTTGTCTCAGGGATTAATATTTCCTTTTAATTCTTTAAGAACAGACAAATGAAGTCAGACTCTTTAAAAACAATATTAGTAATTCCAGTAGGATTTTTGTGACAACTTTAAGCATTGTGAGGGAAGTGCATCTTAAAAAAAGCTAGCAGAAATAACATGGTAATCAATACATGTCTGGAGTGAACTCACGTTCTCAGATTGTGGGTATAAATATGATTAATGTTGAAATTAACTTTTACAAAGCAGGAAGACCAAAGGCCATCCAATGCCTTTGTGGTTGTGCTAGTGAACAGAGAGCTTTTCAGAGGGTAGAACAGTGCAGAAGCTTGGCAAAAAACTTTGTGAAAAAAAATGCTGTGACAATAGACTGAAACTAAGACAGGAGTGAAGGTAGACTAGGGTAAGAAATGGCAGGGAATAAACCGATCATTTAAGAGGAAACACCAGTCTGCAGAAATTGTAAGCCTGAAAGGGAGAAATGGGGTGCATGGGAAGGCCTGAAGCACCAGTCATGAAGATTATACAGAGTAAAGCTGTCTGAGGAGGAGGTGCTGATTATCAGTAGATTGTGCAGGTGTTCCAAAATCAGACTGTCTAGGTTAGAGAGAACTTCCTAAGGAACTTTCTTTCTGGCAGGACTTGTAAAATCAAAAGGCAAAAGCTCAATATCACCTTTAATGATGTATCAGAGCAGGGATTAATAAACATAAAGTGTATGTTAATTGCTCATTCATTGTCCGCATTTTTCATACCTGGGTTTATTTCATGATATTGCCAACTCGGAATCAAGCCTTTGAACCAAGACATGTCATACGCTAGAGGTTCTGATCCGTTCTAACAGTACAAGGTTTGCAGTTACACAATTCCAGTGAAAAAGGATACTGCTCTTGCTGTTCTGACAATATCTTAAATCCTTTCAACTTCATCATTCACAGAAACTGCTTTCTTGCACTTCCTGTTGGAAGCTGTCATATAAATTTTGTTGAGTCAGGTCAAACATCTATTGCTGTCCAGCTAGATGTGGCAGTAATGCTTGTAAGAAAAGGTCTCTGAAGAACTTTTATTTCCTTGAGTGTGTCATGAGATTTATAAAGCTATTTATCAGATGTGTGGTTATTGAGTGAAAGCTCCATTGCAGCACTACTGAAATGCTTAAAACAATACTCTTGCACATTTTTAAGTGACTACCATAAATATAATGAAATCAATACCTAACCATCATCAAATTTTTATAAGAAAAAAATACAGAATTTTTAGCAGTACAAAAGTTATGTATGGTCCAAATTCTTCCCTCTATTCAATGTCTGCAGAACCAATGACTTTGCCTTTGCATTGTTAAAGTAAATCAGGCCATCTGTGTTTGTCAGAAATGTTCTTTAATGAGTAAGAATTTCACAGATAATTTGATAAATGACAAAAAATTGAACTATATACCTTCTTCAGAGGATTTTGCTACTAATACGTCATCTGTGGCAGTAAGCTGAGATTCTTTTACTTCATATACCTGTAATTCATAGCATTCCACGCTATGAGTTTTTGTTAAAGTGATAAGAACACTCATAAGTATGCATGTTTCTGTTCCTGTTCATCAGAGTTTTATGGTTACTTGGTATCCTTTTTTTTCCCTGACAGTCCTCTATCTATCAGTGATTAGATACATTTAATAATTGTTTCATATGCTTATATACAAAACAATTATTTTTGGGGAAAAAAACCTCCCTCTACTCCACTCTTCTCCCCTCTACGCCACTCTCGTGAGACCCCCACCTGGAGTACTGCATCCAGCTCTGGGGTCCCCAACAGAAGGAGGACTTGGAGCTGTTGGAGTGAGTCTAGAGGAGGACCACGAAGATGATGAGAGGGCTGGAGTATCTCTCCTATGAAGACAGGCTGAGAGAGTTGGGGGTTGTTCCCCCTGAAGGAGAGAAGGCTCCAGGAAGACCTTCTAGCAGCCTTCCAGTACCTGAATGGGGCCTACAGGAAAGTGGGAGAGGGGCTTTTCACAAGGGCATGTAGTGATAGGACAGGGGGTAACGATTTTAAACGGAAAGCAAGTAGATTTAGATGAGATATCAGGAAGAAATTCTTGATTGTGAGGGTAGTGAGACACTGGAACAGGTTGCCCAAAGAAGTTGTGGATGCCCCCTCCCTGGCAGTGTTTAAGGCCAGATTGGATGGGGCTTTGAGCAACCTGGTCTAGTGGAAAGGTGTCCCTGCGCATGGCAGGGGGGGTGGAAATAGATGATGTTTAAGGTCCCTTCCAACCCAAATCATTCTATGATTCTATGATATTTTTAAAGAATTAATTACATAGGCACAAAGGTGCAGCAGTGCAGAATACAAATAGGTAAACTTTCCTAAAAGGGGAAACATTGATCCTATTGTTGGTATGGAGAAAAATAGTAACACATGTTGAGACAGCAAAAACATATGAAATTGAATTATATTACCAGAACAGATCAGTGATCTTTCTAATATGGCAGTTGGTCTCTAACAATAGCCTATATATGATGCTTAAAAAGAACATTTTAAACCCTCTATAGAGCACCTAATTGAACAATGCCAGGTTATAAACAAAAGTCTTCCGGCCTCTAAGTGCTGACCAGCTTGAAGTGGTTACACATGAGAATTGACAGACTTCACTGTTATTTCCTGTACATCGTATACATCTGTATTAGAGTTAAACTGAGTTAGGATTCATCAGAAGTGGAAGTATGTTGAAATCTTTGTGACACCTCAAAGTCAAAACAGAACTGATTGCTTCATTCCTTTTTTTCCCAAAACAATTCAGAACACAAAGCTCTAAACATTTCATATTTTACCATGTATTTTGCTGACAGAAAAATTAGTTACTCAAAAAATTCAGAGTAATTGTAAAGAGTGTATTGAATTATTTACTGCACGTGGGCATTTGAATTCTATGTTGAATTGGAATTAGAAGCAAAAAAGCTCCACTATTCTAACAACTTTTCTTACATCTTGTGGGATCCTGCTTTTTAAGCATCGTCCTCTTCCTGTCATGGAATTGTTGTCCACTCTTGACAGTCCATGTAAGCAAGGACTGAATGCATTGGTTTTGCCAGTGTAGCTAAAGTAGATTCCTCTGAGGATCTGACACAGAACTCAATGAGGATAGTGTAAAAAATCCCTTTCATATCAAAACTCTTCAGGTTTATCTATCTGGTGCTGTGTGTGTGTGTAAATAACGTAGCAAAATTAAAAAGGAGATAGTATAGAGAGAATAAGATGATTTTAATAATACAAAATACTGAATTTTCACTCACTGTTTCATACTCGCACAAAAAAAATGAGACATGTATGTTCTAATATTGTGATCATTATTACATGTGGTGGGATAGAGGACAAGCAATGCTGCCTGATTCCTCTGCATATCTTCTAGGCTCATCATGAGTGGCATTGCTCTTTGCAGCTTTTACATGCTCTTGACAAAAACACATAGCCATGCTGAGCTGTATCACATTGATATTGCCCCCCATCTGTGCTGTGGACTTAGCTCTTGTGTGACCTTGTTGCCATCCACACTCTGCTCAATTCTTTGTCTTTATCTGCGAATGGCTGTTCCCAGTCTCTTGACCGGGTGCACGTCCACCACTTGTTTAAACCCTGCTGTGACATTTCTTCTGGTGTTTTTTATATACACACACACTCTCTCTCTCTCTCATTCATGCTCTGTACAAACTTGTGTATTGACTGTACTGTATATTTCCTTTGCAAATCTCTACATAAAAGCTTCACCTTGGAGAATGGAAGGTAAGGAACTGAAACAAACCACATTTTAGCAGTGCAGCAGCTGTCACTGCATTATTTATGCTTAATGTTTAGGCCACAAGTTAATGAGAAGTTAATCAATGCCTTTACAGATGCTAGAAGAACCATTCCTGTGAAGTATCACTTTTAGTTTTGTGTTACATTTGCCAGACTGAAACCCAGGGACTGCAATTTTCTTCTTTATTACAGTGTGTTTCATCTCTTTTCCTCTAAAAAAAAGTGAAAGGACTTTTTAAAAAAAAAAATTTGCAAAGTTCATCCTCTCAAATAGAGCACAAGAGGATGTCAGGTCAAAATGTCCAAGGAAAGAGGAATAAGTTAATGACCAGGGACCTATTTCTAAGGCATTAAATGACTTAACTCAGACTTTATCTTTGTGTGTTAAAAAGTGTAAATATATCTAAAAGAAAAGTATGAAATATGTTAACCTCTGGGTGTTTTTAATAAGATATGCTACTCATACTAAAACTAGAAATGGCCTTGCCTTCATGAGGATGCCACTAATTCAAGTTAACGTCATAACTTTTTCTGTGGGGAAGCCCTTAGCTATCAAAAATTACTTGAACCCTAAGCAGAAAACAGATGTTTCCTTGCTTTATTCTATGTACCTGAGCTTAATAAATCCAAGTAGGAAGAAATCCTCCAGTTGATACTCAGAATTTTTTTTTCCTTTGGACTGTATGAACAGCAGATCACATTCTGTTTTAATGTCTATTGTGCAGCCACCTCTGACATAAACAGAGCACAGATTTCAGGCCAGAGAAATTAAAAAAATGTAAACTGAAATATAAGCAATGGAAAATATATATTAAAAAAAAATAACTTGGAGGTCTCTATTCGCTTTTGGACTTCTGAAACTTTCAATTTTCATGGAAAACTTACCATATTCTGTAGTATTTATAGTGAACTCATCGAAGAATCCTGGCATCCATTTTGAAATTTAAATGCATATTTTCACAAAAAGTTTTTACTGAAAACACTATTTTGTGAATGTTGGATATCTCCAATGGGAAATAATAATCTTAAAGAATATACATGAAAAAAACTCTAGACTTGATTTTTAGTTGTTAAAGTGCTTGAATTACATGGAAAAAAAAAAAAAACAAAACATGGTGAAGTGTCATTTATGTTTCCCCAAAGCTCTTGTAGAGTTCTCCATGAAAATGAAAAATTTTTCCTAATGTCTGAAAGCATAGATTTCTCTTCAGCAGAGTATATCATGGCAGATGATATCATCTACTTAAAATAGAGCAGTACCTGAAATGTCTTTGTTGGACTATAATGTCTTGTAATGCAAAATTTTACACACCCCATTAATTTCACAGTGTATATAACCCAAGAAAGAAATAAGGATTGTATGCTTTTGTTGGACATCTGAATAGTTTTGAACAATTTTGACCAGTGAATTAGTACTACAATTTTGGATTGACAGATGTTCAGCCTCTGAAATTCTATCAGACAAAGTCTGAAAAGATTTAAAAATTGTGTAATTTTTTCACTTCCAAAAGTTTAAACTTCCTTCTCCTCTAATATTAAGGAGAACCTGGAATCTAGTCCAAGGTAAAGGGTTAGAGGTTCACATAGGAAATTTGGGAATTTCTCATTTTAAGTGCCAGACAGTACAGAAACGGGGATCTATTATTCTCACCCTGTTGCTAGCCTTTCTCTAATGTTCTACTTTTGTTTTCAGGAAATAGTGCTAAGTGAAACAGGAAATAGTACAAAAATCATTAAAGTTATTATTTGTATTTTCAAAAAAAAGTGGTTAAAATGACCTTACTTATGCAAATAAGGTCTAATTACTGCCTGTAAAAAATCCAAGTTCTCATATATGGTGTCTTGGCGTAAGGTCAGGATGCATAATTCCAAATATTTCAGCACTCTAGCAACCAACATTAAATCCTTAGTGACTCTTTCAAAACCCACTACCTGCAGTTAAGCCAAGTTTCAGGAACTGGAGGCACTATATCTGGTGTTTGCAAATGAGGTAAAAAATCTGATAAATAGAGAACTCAGTTCTGCTTTAGCAAAGAAAGCCTGAGCTGTGGGTTAGGTCATGATACCATATTATTAAGGGAGAGATAAGTTAGTTGAGTGTAGGAAAACAATGACCCAGAACAGAAGCTGAACCACAGCAAAGCTATTTCTTTTTATCTATGAAAACTGTGATTAATCCTTTGCCATATATTTATGTAGAAAACTGTTCTTTTTGGGGAGTAGTTCTTCTCTAGAAATAAATTGGGCAGAATTCTGATCTCCTGCAAAATACAGCATATACTGTCATTTCTGAAACACTTCAAGTCATGAAAGAAAAAATTTTCTTGTCATGAGATTTTAACTTGTCATTTAGATTTCAAGAAATTCAGGGAAACTTAAAAAAATTAATATTTACATCAAGAGCGGCATTGCAAATCGAAAGTATTTAAGATTAATTGCAGCAAGATTCTGCAAATACTATATTCCACATTTTATGAATGTAATAGTCTGTAAAAGTCAAGGTGGGGAAATTAAATTGCTTTCCAAAAACTACAGAGAACTCAGTGCTTTAAGTAATGAAGGCAGGGAAGACTTTAGGACTTTCTTCTTCCTAAACATGTTAATTGTTATTACAGACATAACTGAAGAGTCAAATTTGAGTGTTCTATTACTATTTTTTTTATTTAATAACTTAAAAATCATCAATTGTCTTAGAAGAATGCAGAGACAAAAGCAGGTCATACAGGTAACCAGAACATATCAGAACTTCTTATCTGCAAAAGCACAATGCAAACAAAATACAGCCTTGAAATCCTTCACCCAGGACATCTGACAAATACTTTACAAGAGACAACATGTGAATCAAAAAGTCAGGCTTTGTTTATTCACTGCTGTGTACCATCTATTCCAAATTGACTGAGACATTCCTAGAGAGGAGGTGCTCTGACGTTCTGAAGAGGTTAATTATCTTCTCTTACCCATTCCCAACACCACTGCAGGGGAATAGGAGACAGGAATTCTGCTCCTATCTCCTCAGCTTGACCTTACTAGGGTGGAAGTCTGAAATATTTGAAGAATAAGGATAACTTTACCTATCCATTCTTTCCAGTCACCAGTCAATTCCCAAAAACATTTTTATACAGGGGAAAGGAGGATAAAAAGAAGACTTTCTGATGAATGCAGTACAAAAAAAGTAGTCAATCTTCAAAGGTTGTTTTCATCTGTTTGAAATGCTGGCATGACTAAGGCCTTAATTTGTAACTAAATTTATTTGAAGGAATAATGTGAACAGCTTCTATTCAACTCAGACCATCAAATTTTTCTTGACCTGTAATGAGCAGGAACATCCTTTATAGACTTTTTAATGCAAGCTAATAAGCTATCTAATACTATTGTTAGTTGAAGTATTTTGTTTCCAGCCAACTTGATTTTAACTGAATATCCAATTAACTGAAGAATAATGAACCAAATTCATTCAAATAAAAAAGTAATACCTGTCAATTCATTGTAGAAATGTTAATTTAAGAGAAGGTAGGAAGACAGAGACCTTCAGTTTATGGGCTCTGAATAACCAAGAGTTAGACAACATTCTTGTTATGGAACTGTTTTTCCTTAACCTGTCTCCTTTCCTGCTTTTTAGTGAAAAAATGAGAGGCGCTTGACTAGGATGTGTCTTGTCTACAGTAAGTGTCCAACTATAATCCCCTTACCAAAACTGGGTGGTATACTCCATTCTGAGGTCTGTCAGGATGT
The DNA here is from genome assembly GCF_013368605.1 of Nyctibius grandis. Classification (NCBI taxonomy): domain Eukaryota; kingdom Metazoa; phylum Chordata; class Aves; order Nyctibiiformes; family Nyctibiidae; genus Nyctibius; species Nyctibius grandis. The sequence continues at coordinate 113,818,302 of NC_090659.1, forward strand.
TATCCTCTCTTATAAATTATAGGGAATAAAAGTGTTCTAATCTAACATTTACACTCTATACATTTAATGTGGACTTTTTACATTAATTAGAGGGGAAGGAGAATACTGGGATAACAACTGAATCCACTGTGGATTGTACTTGCCTACAGTGAACTCAGTGAGCAGTCATCCTTGAGATCAAAAGAGAGCCAAAAGGTGAATTTTTTAAAAAGGCTATATAAGTTAAAACCCTCAGATTTTAAACCAAAGAATATTCTGTTCCTCAATTAGTTTAGATCAAATCTTTCTTAATGTTGTCTGCAGTTAATAATATATTAAGTTTTGCTTCAAAAGAGAGTTTATTGGTTCTATTTTTGAAGTTTTAAGGAAAAGAGAGGGGGAGTTTAGTCAGAAAGTGTTACCCCTTTTGTGGTCTAGACCTGCTTTACAAGGCTACCGAGCCTTATCTTGTCTCCTGGATATGAATCACTGTATCATTTTGCTCAGCCCATTTCATAGGTACCATCTGATCCATTGTTTCTTAGTAGTATGTTCTGCTTCCAGATTTGATGATTGCATTCTTTGTCTAGTTTTTGTGGAAGCTGCAGATGTATTTTATTTCTTGTTCCTTTATTGTTCACTGATCACAAGCAGGATAGTTCATGACAGGCTATTGCATTTTGCATCCATATGCTTACCATAAACTGATTTAGAGCTCCATAGTCCTTACGTGACTTTCTAGAACAGTGTATTTCTTTGTTTTTTTATGAGTTTATTACATCTCTGTTTTTAATATGACCAGTGATACATACAGGTAGTCAGCAATCTAATCTTCCTATTGAGTAATAATTTTTTGTAAAATTTCTTAAATAATGTGAAGATTATTGCCAAACATTGGTCCAAATTTGACTCCTTAACTAATAGAGCACCATTTTTATAATCTAGATGTCTTTTTTTCCCTGCAACACTGTTGGATTGTACATAACCTGGCCTCAAAGAAATGAGTTTAAAATAATGTTTTTGAAATCCAGTTAACCTTGTGATTATTATAATGGAGTTTCTTATTTATCACGGTCGTAGTTGATATACCAACATTTTGTATGTGACTGTATGTGCTTGGTTGCTGTAGTCTCAATAAATGTTCTTTTTGGAGAGTGAAGCTAATACCTCTGTCCATGAGACACAAATAAATCAATATCAACTTTGGACCTTGTTCCACAGTTTTCTTGAAAATGCCATATGGGCAAATCACAGACCAGCCTTTGTTCTATATTTTCTCTGTCTTTTCAGAATATTCTGTCCCATTATCTTCTTCATAGCATTTGGCTCGTGCAACTAACTGCTTAAGAAAAAAATCTTCTAAGTGGCATTACAGTTTAGAACCTGTAACATTCAAATGTAGTTACCTTGGCATTTATGGAAGAATCATACTCTTCAAAGTTTTAATTTTTAATGCCACCCATATTAAACCATAATTTCAACAGTATAAACCCCACAGCATGAGTCCCAGGCAAGAAGTTCTCTTGGGGTCAGTATGATTACTCACAATTACAAGTCAATAATTTGAGAGGAAACATTGTTCAGCGGGAGTTTGGTGATCCAGCAAAACCCATGTTGGATGTAACTCCAACGCTGGTTGTAATACATAACAGCAAAAGGAAGCCTAATCTTGTCACAGAGTATTCATTAGAAAAATTAATTTGTTCACTGTTTGGTAAAATGTTTGGGGGTTTTTGTTTAGTTTTTTTGTTTGTTTGTTTCCAAAAGAAAAGATGGAGTAGATACTACAAATACTAGAGTGTCATCATAAAAGGAAGCAAAATATCAACTTAGTCTAATAAGTAGAGGTGAAATGAGAAAACAATCCTGAGTGAATTTCTGCTGTTTCACTGGCTTCCAAAGTGCTAGATAAGGAGATCTGATTAGGATAGTACCTGTTAATATAGTCAAAACATTGCTGAGATGTATTTTTGAAGTCAAACACAACTTACTTTAGAGATTTATCCAGAATGAGAATAGAAGAAATAGCAACTTTTCAGCATTGTTGTCCATCTAGGCTCCCATATATATCAGATCACTTTACAGTTACACAAGGAAATGCAACATGTTTGTAACTGTGACTCTGACACCTTTATCACATTATTCCTCTTGGAGGTTTACTATATTAAGCGTTTCTACCATAACCATTATCAATATTTTTTACTTCTTTCTCGGAAATCTAACAATAATTGGACAGAAAGGAAAGGCAGAAAGCTTCTGAAAGTCAATTTCCCTGAAAACTCTGTACAAACTCTGAACAAAATAATCTGTTTTATTCATTCTGTTGTGCTGCCATCAAGAAAGTCATTCACCATCTCCCCTGTTTCTCCAGCTCTTCAAATTTTCCTGAAGATAAGAAAGGACAAAGAGCCTTCCACAAACATAGGTAGCAGAAAAGATACTAGCTTGGACATTATTTTTAAATCACTGTATCCCTACAGCATCATAATTTCTTTATCTCCTTTAATTTTGCATGCAGCTCATTCCACACATCTGCCTCAAAGCAAGAGCAGCTGAGGTAGATTTTTGTATGAAGTGGCAATTCTCTTCCCTTTGCAAGCACATGGAGCTGCATGAGTTTAATAGATGTTGAATAGGGACCTGCTGGATGCATCAGATTTAAGTCACATATTCCCAAACATGGGCAGCCTGCCAGCCTGCTGTATGGGTATTTCCCTTATTGACAACAAAGCAGAAACTGCACCTTAGCTGTGTGTTTGGCTAGAGGTGTGCTGTTTTGCACATGAACCATAACAGAGATCACAGATTTAAAGTTTTAAATATCATTTTAACTGAATGTTTTCAGAGTTTTTTTACATCTCTGACTTTTTTTTCCATGAAAGGAAAAAAAAATTAAAAATCTGTGTTTAATTTCCCAGGCTGATGTACTATATTTTCGATCTGACACATTCAGTTGTACCAGTAATATTACGTTCTGCTATGTCAATAGAGTAACGAAACATGACAGAAGTAACCAGACACAGAATGAAATAGTCCACAAAGTGTAACAAGCTGGAGTTTTCCGAGCAAAAATATGCATAAAAAAGCCTCTATGTTTTTATAATTATAATAGTTTCTTATTTGAGCATCAGGTAAAAAAAAATAAATTAATTACTTTACTTTAAAAACATGTTATATACTGGAGTCATGGGAATTTTCCATGCTCGACCTGAATTTGTAATTCGATAATATACGATACTGCTCTGAATATATGCATACACATGTGTATGTGTTTATGTGTGTGTGCATGTATATGCACACAAATGCACATACACAAGAAAAGGCAAGGTATGGAGGGCTAAAATCTATCTCTAAGGCCAAGCCTACACTGCTTCTCATGACTTGCATGGTTAATTCAGCAGAAGTTTCTAGTGAAATTTGTCGTACTGCTGAAGTGTATTTTCATACATGTAGCTTATTCTCAATCTGAGGAGTCATTTTATTTACCAACAAACAGAATAATTTTGCCATGAATGTCCTCTGATACACTGCAGTAGTTTTCCATATGAGGAAGTGTTCCTAATTCTAATTAGAACTTCTAAGCTCACAGTCATGACTTGTCTACAAAATGATGCATGAAGATGGAAACCTAGCTAAACACCATGGTTTAACAAGTCTTGACCATATAAATCATATATATAACATTAAAAAAAATACTCTGCTCCCAAACTGAGATCCCGAAAATCCCTGTGACAGCATTAGCTGATATTTATTAGCTCAGACCTGGCATTCTGCTGCCTTTCCTTCAGCACAAACTAAAGGCACAGGACACATATTTATGCTTAGAATATTAATACAGTATGAACTACGGTCTTCCCACATCCCATACTATAAACTTTTTATGAAAGGATAATTATTTTCCTTAGTTGAGTATATTGACTAACCCAGAGAGTGACTAGTTCTGAGTCCTTGCACCTTGTCACAAAAAGGCATACAAAATACTCAAACACCTATCTCCCAAAATTAGTGGTAGAGCATAGGGAGTAACTTCTTATCTAGTGGAAGGATGGTGAATAATACTGAGAAAACCTATATTTGACATAGTAGGGGCAAATTAGCCCAGATGAAGAATTTCTCTGCATGCATTCAATGGCAGATTTTATATAAAATAGTAGATTTTGTAGGCCCTGTTTTTATTTTCATCTTGAAGCAGCACCAGAACCTGATCAGTAATATTCAGGTTTGGAAAAAAGAAATTAATCTCAGCCCTCAAACGCTGATACTGAGACTGATGTTTAATGCCTTTGCTGCTGGCCTGAACAATGAGATGAATTGCACCTTCAGCAAGTATGCAGACAGTATCGAACTTGAGGAAGTTGGCTGAAAGTTTATGAAGTTGAGTAAAGCTGACTGTGACATCCTGCAAAGACTGGGGACACACTGGCCAGCAAGCAGCTTAGCAGAAAATGATTTAGGTGTCCCAGTGGACAAGCCAAACATTCAGCAGTGTGTCCTTGCAGAAATGAAGAACAAATGCACGTTGGGCTGTATGAGGAAGAGTGTAGCCAGCAGGCCAAAGTGATTCTATGTTTGGCATTAAAGATGCAGCATCCAAAGTATTGTGCCCAGTCTAGGGCTCCCCACTACTCAAAAAAAATGGACATAGAGGAACTAGTCAGTGCAAGGCCACCAAGGTGTTTAGGGGGCTGGAGCACAAGATGTTCAAGGAAAGGCTAAGAGAACTACATTCGTCAGTTGTAGTACAGGGAAAACCAGGGGAGGCGCGCTCGCGGGTGCTGGGGAACGGTCTGGAGTAAGCTACGTGATCTCAATGTGAGTATGGAAGCTTCTCGTTTATTAACAAAGAAAGCAGTGGTTATATAGACTATGCATACGTTAATCGCGTGCCCCGATCGCACTTGTGATTGGTCCATAGGTTTACATATTCAGAGCCGTGACCGCCCCCTCCCCTCCCGGATGTAGTTTTGCTTCCCGCGAAGCAGGCACCACGAAGTTCTTTGTTCTGCTCCGTGCAAGGGGAGTGCAAGGTCGCTAGCTCTGGGCTTAACCCTTGCTCAAAGCCTGGGTTGCTCAGACTGCTCGGTGACTGACACAGGATCGTGCCCCTTCTCACTCAACCAAACCTCTACAGTCAGTATGGAAAAGAGAAGATGAAAGGGAGCTGTTTTCAAATACCTAGCAAGAGAGTATAGAGAAGATAGAGCCAGATTCTTCTTGGAGGTGCACAGTAAAGGTATTAGGGGCTACAGACATGAGCTGCAACAAGGGAAATTCTGAATGGATGGCAGGAAAAAAAAAAGTTCACAATACGAGTGGTCAAAGACTGCAACAAATTTCTCAGCGATGTTGGAGATATTCAGTGCTTCACTGTGATCTAAAGTTGAAACTAAATATAGCTTGGAGGTTGTCCATGCTCTGAGTGGGAAATTGGACCAGATTACCTTCAGAAATACCTTGCAAGTTTAAATTGTAAACAAAATCTATGATTCCCAGAAGTCATATTAGCAGGCTCCATCATAGATTTTTGCCTTCTCTTAGATGTCTTGTTTCAAAGAGTATCTTGATTTTTCATACAAACGAATTTTCTGCTATTGCAGGGACTTAAAATATTGAACTTATGATAAAGTTCTCTTTGTATGTTTAATGTTTTGCACAATGAAAATTAATGAATAAAACAAATCCTTCTAGCCCTGTCTTTCTATGTTGATCTGTCTTTTTA